>NC_091012.1:17739192-27739192 GCF_041146395.1 Eulemur rufifrons | reverse complement strand
GAGATTCAATATCTGAGAGTCAAAAAATCTGAGCTTCAACAAGGTAGAGAAGTTAGAATCAGGAGGGAGTTTAGGTAGGTCTAAAGCAGAAGCTCTGAAAATAGTGGGGGAGAATGATAGGGAAAATAGGTTAAAGGGTTTAGGGGCTAGCATAGGGAAATATTTCTACAAAATGAAAAAAAAATACCCTACAGGCAGCAAGAAACACCATAACCACATTGAAAGTTTTGTTCCCATTTCCGTCAAGCAACTTGGAAAAAGGAATATCAATCACAGAAAAAAAAAATGGGAATTTTTTCAAGGGACCTTCAGTTCCTAGGACTGCCTCTTAGGCATCTAAGAGAGTTCCCTTGAGGGAGCCCAGAACTAGAAGTTAGGATGTGGGGATACCTGCATTCTAGGGAAAGCTTCCCTTCTGCGTGCAATAAAATATAATACCACCAATGCACCCACAGTGCCATTGTCTATGTTGTAAGTGTCATGCATTACTCCACTCACAGAGGTGTCAATCACATTTGATTTCATGTGCTTGCCACTCTTTGGAGTAGGGTATCACACACAACATGTCTATGTATGGAAGCCTTGCTTAAATACCCACTTGTGTATTTTTGAAACAACCACTCAATGTTTTCAGGCTGTGAGTGGCCAATGACATTTGTCCAAATTATCTATGCAACACCCACCCAACTGTCTTTCTTCATCTATCCCTCATGAGTGCTATCCCCTCAAGTGGCACAGGTTTCACATGGCAGAACTGAGAACCATTAAGCCTTTGTCCTAGGTTCTCTTGCTCATGGAAGAAACATCCTTGCATGTCTTTTCTTGCTCCTTTTCCATTATATTAATAGTAAAGCATTAATGAGCAGTTTACAGTCCCCAGATCCAATAGTTAGGCAGAAAATATGTACCATCACTCAACCCCAATCTTATCACTCAAAGATCTGAGGCCCTCCATCTGAGTTACTTACCTTAACTCCAGAATGACAGAGCAAGCAGTGAAAACATACAAAATCCTGAAAGCAAAAAGAGGTAAAATAATCAGTCACTGTTGGAATGGAGATAGTAGAAATTCCTTTTCTTCCTCAGACTCTGGAGTAAAAAGGAGCCCATTTTACTTACCAGGAGTGATCTACAAGACAGATATGAGCTTGTGGCCTAGGTATATCTTTATATTCCTCTTAGAACCTGGGTTTTCTGAGTCTTTTCCTGGATCAAGGTTGTTTTGAGCATGTTTTTGCATTTTTTATCTAAGACATGTGCTTCTAGGTGCCTGTGTTTCACTGGAAATACTGAACCTGGTACAAGAAAATATAGAAAAACAAATATGGTGAATGAATTCTAGCGTCTGGAGATTGAAAGAAGTTTTGACTCCAACAGATCTGGTAAGATATTTTGAAAAAAAAATTTCTTGAATTTTTTGTTATTATACAAATTTCACATTTACCTAAACTCACAGAAATCTTCACTTAAACAGAAGCTATACTATTATGTATAAATTACAATATGATACTGTATTTACATATATATACCCACATCTGGGCATTCACAGCCCCTGACCAATCCAAGACCACTTGATTCATGAGATGCATAATCCCAAGCTCTGTAACTTAACCTAGTTCTTATTCTGGATCTTGTTCTGATTCAAACAGCTTTGAACCTCTTTGTGTCTACCTTCCAATTGACTCTACTTTCATTTAGTATGACATTATATGATGATTAAAAGTAACTTATCTTTTAAGTTTATGGCATATTCCTGGTAAAAGTGGAAGTAAACGTCATTAGTAAACCACCACCGCCACTGAAATCATTTATTGTTAGAGATTAGGCCCTGATTTGTCCCTGGAGATTAAACAGTATAATGACTCCATAGTAAAGTAAGAAATTATAAACTCCAGTTCAGAAATTACAAAAACAGGAAGTTATTCTCCAAACCTGTAAATATCATAATTTTACAAAAACTCATTCCATTGAAAGATTTCTGGGATAGAAATAAAAGACACTGACTCTAGCTAGCTCAAAGATCTCATGAATTTTCATTTTAGTTACAAATTAACACCTGCTGACAAAAAGTACTAATTCTTTAGCAAATTGCAAATTAGTGATTGTAATTGCAACATGTGTGTTAATTTTCATTTGCTAAATGCTGTTTTAAAAAACAGCATTTATAAATCAAGTCCTTTAACATCAATAGCATCCTATTTTCACCATATTAAATTTAAGGTGGTTACCTTAATTCTGAATTCCTACATAAAACCCAAACTGAAATGTATAAAGAAAAATAAAATTATGAAATGAAGGTATGTAGCATATATGTGTAGTTGTGTGTATGTGTGCGTGCATGCATTTATGAGAAGGTGTGTATGGGCATATGGGGTGATTGTGTGTGTGTGTGTGAGAGAGAGAGAGAGAGAGAGAGAAGTGGATATATTTACATTTGACAATGTTTTTATTACCCTGTTTTTCAAAGTTGTAATTAATTTATTATTGGGGGTTTGTAACATTATTTCAATTGCCATGCTGACAAATGTTGTATAATTGTTATGTTTTTTGAATGAATGTGTATAAGAAAATATAATAAGTAAAACCTTTGGCTTCATGGACATTATTTCATAAAAAGAAATCAAAAACAAAAATGACTTGAAATAAGAAGTAAATAATACTGGAAGTAAAATATGAATATGGCAAAATTGTGAATATGTTGTCTGGATACTGAAGTTTAGGACACAATGATTTAAATCATGTTGCAAAAATATAATTGGAACATAAAATATAAGTAGCTTTATATTTTATATTTGTCTTTAGCCAGAACAAATTCCTCCTCTTGAGATAATAGTGAAAGGATTATGACATAACAGCCTTTTATAACATAATTTGCATTATGTTTAAACCTATGCTATTGTTAACAAGTGATTGTCAATGCTATATTATGAGAATAAAGAATAATGTGAACAACCTCAGTCAGTTATACAATAAAATTCTATGAAAAAAATGTTCATTTCATATAAGCTGAAGAACGAAACAGTTATGATGTTGCAACTTCCTAAATCATACCATTAGTATGCAACCACTCAATGTGAGGACTGAAATGGGTCATTTGATCTCTCATTGGGAATGAATATGCACATATCAAACTTTATTACATTAAATTACTTGTCCCTTTCTCTGATTATGTATTTATATACCCAATCTTAGGTCAGGAGTTTTTTCTGAACTCACTGAATGTGGATCACTAAGCTGGATCTTTAATTGTTGTACGTGAGCCAAAAAGTATATTGGGAAATGGTAAAGATAAGCTATACTGACACATGCAGAATGAGCAATCAGACAAAACATGACCTAGGATATTCAGCAGTATTCAGCTATATTATCTACAGATACTACATAATGTAGACAGATGATTTTGATAATTTATTTGAAATATGTCATGGCATCAGTTAAATTTTATTTCGAAAGCTAAACAAATCTTTATGGTAATCTATTCCTTAACCAAGCATACAACATTGGGCATAAACTTGGATCCATAAAATACTAATACCATGAAAATACTCTAGCTCCTAAAACCTGTTATTTGTTTATCAGTAGAATTACAGTATCTTTTGGTCTTTGATGAACTTAATGAAAACTGTTTTAAGAGGTGGCAAGCGGTGGATAACAGACTTAAACCTTAGGCGTGATACAATCAGAATTCTAGAAGAAAATGTAGGAAAGACTCTTACAGACATTGGCCTAGGCAAAGAATTTATGAAGAAGACCCCCAAGGCAATCACAGCAGCAACAAAAATTAATGAATGGGACATGATTAAATTAAAAAGCTTCTGCACAGCCAAAGAAACAGTCCAGAGAATAAACAGACCACCTACAGAATGGGAAAAAATTTTTGCATACTACACATCAGATAAAGGACTGATAACAAGAATCTATTTAGAACTCAGGAAAATCAGCAAGAAAAAATCAAGCAACCCTATCAAAAAATGGGCAAAGGACATGAATAGAAATTTTTCAAAAGAAGATATAAAAATGGCTAACAAACATATGAAAAAGTGTTCAACATCTCTAATCATCAGGGAAATGCAAATCAAAACCACAATGAGATATCACTTAACCCCAGTGAGAATGGCCTTTATCAATAAAACCCAAAACAACACATGTTGGCGTGGGTGTGGAGAGACAGGAACACTAATACACTGCTGGTGGGACTGCAAACTAGTGCAACCTCTGTGGAAAGCATTATGGAGGTATCTTAAACAGATTCAAGTAGACCTGCCATTTGACCCAGCAATCCCATTACTGGGCATATACCCAAAGGAAAAAAGGTCATTCTGTAACAAAGGCACGTGTACCCAAATGTTTATAGCAGCACAATTCACAATAGCAAAGATGTGGAAACAACCCAAATGCCCATCAATACATGACTGGATTAGTAAACTGTGGTATATGTATACCATGGAATACTACTCAGCTATAAGGAATGATGAAGATACAACATCTCTATGGTTCTCCTGGAGAGAGTTGGAACCCATTATATTAAGTGAAGTATCCCAAGAATGGAAAAACAAGCATCACATGTACTCACCAGAAAATTGGTTTCCTTGATCATCACCTAAATACAAATCTGGAAACGACACCAATTGGACATCAGACTGAGGTGGGGGGTGGGGGAGGGGATGGGGGTATGCCTACACAATGAGTGCATTGCCACCGTTTGGGGAGTGGTAACACTTGAAGGTGCTGACTCGGGAAAGGGGGGGTGGGGAAAAAAATATGAAACTATTGTTTTTAACTTGCACTGTTCACTTAATAATTTATCATGAATATTTCCCATATTATTTCATATCATTGTACAAGAAATAATGTATACATTATGAGGACATACTGAATCTAACAAGATATACTGTTAGACTCTTTGATTCTGTAAAATTAAATAAAAAAAAATAAATAAAAATAAAAAAAAAAAAAAAAGAGGTGGCAAGGAGTAGAAGTTATCTTGTGAGATAATAAAGAGAAAACAGGAAGGGGAGCTATATTGAGTCTTCTTATCCATGAACACAATCTCTCTTCAATTATTTAGATGTTCTTTTATTTTTTTATCAGTGTTTTATAGTTTTCTGCCTCTCAGTTCTCTGAATATTGTGTTAGATTTATGCCTAAGCATTTTGCTTTATTTTGGTATTTTTTGTAAATGATATTGTTTTTAAATTTCATATGACAATTGTTTATTGTTAGAATGCAATAAAGCATTTGATTTTTGTATGTTAAACTACACTAGTTTAGTGCTTTATGGGGAAGAGGACTGTAACACTCCAGGTATTCCAAGTTCTTCTGGCTCTGGATAGTTGGAGTTCCCACATAACTCCTATATGAAGCTGGCACCTGAAAACGGACTGCCTTGTGCCTAAGAGTCTATTTCTACCCCATCTGACAAGGCTACATTCTCACATGTGCCTCTGAGAAGAAGGAATGCCAGGAGTTCTATTTTAATATAACCCACGCTATGTGTTCAACAGGTCACTCAGGCACTGATCCCTATTATTTCTGTGGGATAATAGAATGATGGAGGACTTGTGCGTTTTTGCTTCTTGTTGATTCAGTTCATGCAAACTTTACTTCTCCCCAATAAAGTATATTTCTTAACTCATGCTTATTATTTTTATAAAACTGTCCTGAACTCTCTTAAATGGTAGACGGTGACTACCAATGTATCAAACATACTCTTCTCCGTATACCCCTTCACCCACTATCAAATACGTCTTCTTTTCCTCTCTTCTGGGAGAAGGCATTTGAACTCACTGGATCATCTACCACACCAATAGATTTAGAAGAAAAATCACATAATCACATCAATTGATAAAGAGAAAGCAATTGACAAAATCAAACACCTATTCATAATAAAAATTCCTCACAAACCAGGAAGGAAGAACTTTCTCAATTTAATAGATAACACCTAATACAACCTACAAATAATGGTATGATTCTGATTAAAAAAAAAAAAATCCTGGATCATATCCCACTAAGATCAGGAACAAAGCAAGGATGTCCTCTCCTACCGCTCTTATTCAACATCATACTGGAGATCCTAGTTAGTGCAATAGGAGAAGGAAAATGAATAAATGTATACATATTGGAAAGAAAGAAAGAAAATTGTTTGTTTTCAAGCTCGCATGATTATGTATGTAGAGAATCATAAATAAATGAATAAATAAGTAGCCCTGTGAATAATAAGAGAGTATGGAAAGGCCATAGGATACAAACTTAACATACAAAAATCAGCTGCTTTATTATATACTAACAATAAACAATTAAACTATGAAATTTAAAAATAATATCATTGGTGTATAGGAATGCTACTGATTTCTGTACATTGATTTTGTAACCTGAGACTTTGCTGAATTTCCTTATCAATTCAAGTAGTTCATGGCAGAATCTTTGGGGTTTTCTAGATATAAGATCATACCATCAGAAAAGGGCGATAGTTTGACCTCTTCTGCCACCATTGGATGCCCTTAATTTCCTTCTCTTGTCTGATTGCTCTACCTAGGACTTCCAGCACTATGTTGAATAAGAGTCAAAGTAAGAACCAAATCAAAGACTCAATACCCTTCACAAATATCTAGGAATATATTTAACAAAGGAGGTAAAAGACCTCTACAGGGAGAACTACAAAACACTGAGGAAGGAAATAGCAGAGGACATAAACAGGTGGAAAACCATACCATGCTCATAGGTTGGCAGAATCAACATTGTTACAATGTCTATACTACCCAAACTGATCTACAGATTCAATGCAATCCCTATTAAAATACCAAAATTATTTTTGGCAGGTCTAGAGAAAATAATTCTACACTTCATATGGAACTAGAGAAGACTCCATATAGCCAAAGCAATCGTAAGCAAAAAGAACAAATTGGGAGGCATCAATTTACCAGACTTCAAGCTATACTAAAAGGCTACAGTAACTAAAACAGCATGGTACTGGCACAAGAACAGAGACATAGACCAAAGGAACACAACTGAAAACCGAGATGTAAAACCATCCTCATACAGCCATCCAGTCATTGATAAAGCAGACAAAAACATACATGGGGGGAAAGAATTCTTATTCAATAAATGATGCTGGGAAAATGGGATAGCCACATGTAGAAGACTAAACAGGATCTACACCTTTCACCTCTCAGAAAAGTCAACTCACTGTGGATAACAGACTTAAACCTAAGGCGTGAAACTATAAGAATTCTAGAAGAAAATGTTGGAAAAACTCTTGTAGACATTGGCCTAGGCAAAGTATTTATGAAGAAGACCCCAAAGGCAATCACAGCAACAACAAAAATAAATAAATGAGACCTGATCAAATTGAAAAGCTTCTGCATAGCCAAGGAAACTATCACAAGAACAAACCAACAACCTACAGAATGGGAGAAAATATTTGCATGCTATACATCTGATAAAGGGCTGATAACTCAAATCTATATAGAATTCAGGAAAATCAGCAAGAAAAAAAAAATCAAACAACCCTATCAAAAAGTGGGCAAAGGACATGAACAGAAAGTTTTCAAAAGAAGATAGACTAATGGCAAACAAACATGAAAAAATACTCAACATCTCTAATTATCAGGAAAATGCAAATCAAAACCACAATGAGATATCACTTATCTCCAGTGAGAATGGCCTTTAACAAACAGTCCCAAAACAATAAATGTTGGCGTGGATGTGGAGAGATAGGAACACTCATACACTGCTGGTGGGACTGCAAACTAGTACAGCCTCTGTGGAAAGCAATATAGAGATACCTGAAAGAGATACAGTAGAACTACCATTTGATCCAGCAATCCCATTATTGGGTATCTACCCAAAGGAACAAAAGATATTGTATAATAAAGACACCTGCACTAGAATGTTTATAGCAGCACAATTCTCAATTGCAAAGATGTGGAAACAATCCAAGTGTCCATCAATACATGAGTGGATTAATAAAATGTGGTATATATCTAACATGGAGTTCCATTCAGCCACAAAATTCAATGGTGATCTAGCACCTCTTACATCATCCTGGATAGAGCTGGAGCCCATTTTACTAAGTGAAGTATCACAAGAATGGAAAAACAAGCATCACATATACTCACCATCAAATTGGTATTAACTGATCAACACTTATGTGCACATAAAGTAGTAATATCCATCGGGTGTCATGCAGGTGGGAGGCAGGAGGAAGGGATGGGTATATTCACACCTCATGAGTGTGGTACTCACCATCTGGGGGATGGTCACACTTGAAGATCTGACTTGGGTAGGGAAAAGGCAACATATGTAACCTAAACATTTTAACCCCTGTAATATGCTGAAATAATAATAAAAAAAGACGACCATAAAAAAAAACAATGTCATTTATAATAAGCACCAAAATAAAGTGAAGCACTTAGGCATAAAGGTAACACAATATGCAGAGTACCTAGAGGCAGAAAAATATAAAAAACTGATCAAAAAATAAAAGAATATCTAAATAATTTGGGAGATATTCTGTGTTCATGGGTAGGAATGTTTAATAGTGTGAATATATCAATTCTTTAAAAATTTATGTACATATATAATGCAATCCAAATCTAAAACCCAGATAACTATTTTGTATACAGCACCAAGCTGATTCTAAACTTCATAAGGATAGTCAAAAGATCTATAATAAACAATAAAATACTGAAGTAAAGCAGGAGTAATCATATGACCTGAATTCAAGACTTTACATTAATTAAGGCACCATGATATTGATGGTGGGTTAGACAAATAGATCCAAGGAACAGAATACAAAGCTTAGAAATAGATCCACACAAATAGTCAACTGACCTTTGACAAAGGAAAAAAGGCAATACAATAAGGAGGTCAGCAAATTCCAGGATGGAATGTAGAGGTGATAAAGGAATCTAAATGTATTACAAATGCATGGAAGAGCTTCACTAAAGGGACGTGGTGGAGAATAAGGTTCCAACTTAAGTAACTTTGGAAATGAGTGCATTCTATAAGCTAAAGGCAAAAGATCTGTACGTAAGTACTGCACTCTAGTTTATAAAGTTGTTTCTTATCGGGGTACAAATTAACAATTCAGATATTGCTATACATGAATATTGGAATTGAACAATTAAGTCAATGATTAGTACATAGTGGGAACCAGATTTCTAAATATTGGTGTGAGAATTACGGATCAGCAAGGGGAGAAGGCTAGAATGATCCATGTGGTAAAGGATTAGAGTTGGAGACATCAGTAGGAACTCATGTTTAGCTTAATATAGAAACAGATGATTACACATATAAATATTTATACATATGTGCATGTACATGGGTTAACATATATCTTTTTTTAAAAGATAATACAATAATTTTATAAATATTTTATGCCAGTAAATTTGACATTATACATAAAATATATATGAATAAATTCTTTGACATATACAAACTACCAATGGTCAGTAAGAAAAAAAAGATAATCTAGACACACCTGGAGCTCTGACTTGGGGGGAAAGGCGATACATGGGCAACGTATGTAACCTGCAATTCTGTATCCCCCATAACAATAAGATGAAATAAAAAAAATAAAAAATAAATAAAAAAAAGATAATCTGAATAGCTTTCTTTTATTGAAAATATAGAATCTGTATTTAAAAAAAAACACTTTCCAACAAAACAAACTCCTTGCCTGTGATGGTCTTCTGGATATGCAAACATGGATAGGTTATAATCCCCAGTTATTTGTATACTAATCTAGGTGTTGGTGTAAAGATATTTTGTAGATGTGACTAAAGTCCATAACAGTTGACTTTAAGTAAGGGAGATTATTCTAGATAATCTAGATGGGCCTGTTTCACCAATTGAAATTTCTTAACAGCAGAGCTTAGGATTCCATAAAGAAAAAGAAATTAGCTGTTCATATTAGCTTCAGCTTTTGCTGAAGAATTCTAGTGTGCCTTTCCTGATGACTTAACCTATGAATTTCAGATTTGCCTAGCCATCTCCAACAATTGCATAAAACAGTTTTTTCAATAAATTCCTTAATACACACACACACACACACACACACACAAACAAACACATATCCTACTGATTCCTCGCAACAAATACCTTAATATATATTTCCTACTAATGCAGGATCCATATGGCTCCCATTGGTACATTTGACCAAACATTAAAGAAAGAAGTAATACCAAATCTACCCAATCTCTTACAGGAAATAAGAGAAAATGACATTTCAACTCATTTTTGATGCTACCATTATTCTGGTGCTAAAACCAGAAAAGTGCCTCAGATCAAAAGTAAACCACAAACCAATACTTTTTAAATAAACATCAGCACAAATATATTCAAAAAGCAATTTTTAGCAAACTAATGTAGCAATGTATTATATAAAAGTATAAAGCATTATGGTTTAGTGCGGTTTGATCCATGAATTGAGGGTTTGTGTAATATTCAAACACTGACATAATTTACTTCATAAAAAATGACAAAAGCCAGATAATAATGTTGACTGATACAGAAATACATTTGAAAATATCATCCCCTATTCATGATAAAGTCCTCGCCAATCTATGAATAGAAGGTAACTTCTTCATCCTGATAAAGGGCAACTACAAAAAAAAAATCAAGAAGATAACAATATATAAAGTGAATGTTCTCTTCTTTAATATTGGTGAGAAAATAAGAATATTTGCTCTCAATGATTAATATTGCACTGGAGGTCCTAGCTAAAGTAATAAAGCAAAATAAATAAATAAGTTTATTAATAAAGGCACATAGATGATGGAGGAAATAAAACTGCCTGTATTTACAGATGACATGGTAGTCTATGTAGAAAACCCTAAGGCATCTACCAAAAAGATACCAGAACTAACAAGAGAGTTTAGCAAGTTTTCAGAATATAAAGTACAGGAAAATCACTTGCTTTCTTCCGTACAGTAATGAAAAGTTGGAAATGGGGAAAAGAGGTCACTTACAATACCATGCAAAAATGGGCAATATTTAGGCTATTTTAGCCACGGGGTTTTAGACCAAATATATATATAAATTTATTATGCCTTTTTTATGAAATTAATCTTAAAAATTTCCCTATCTTTATATTTGGCAAAAAATACAAACGTATTCTCTTAACTTCATATCTGCATGTACTGTTTATAAGACTTACGCTATCCTTTAGCCAAAACCAGTGAATTTTTGATCTTCAGTTAGATTAATTTAAAATAAAATTATTGGCATTTATTAATATGTATAGGCTTGTGGAGATATAAAGATGAGTCTAGTATTTACCGGACTTTGAACTTATACATTTAAGAAAAATGGAATTTGAATGCTTCTTTCATGACTTTTATGTAAATTTAATGCAATTCTATCATTCAAACGAGACTTATAAAAATCACTCATTTACCAGAGCTGTATTTATATGATTATTTTGCCCTCTTGAGTAAATTGAGTTAAGATATTTGAATAAGTATTAATATGCTATAGGAAAGGTAATTAAAAACAAAATACTGTACTACTCAGCTATAAGAAACAATGGTGATATAGCACCTCTTGTATTTTCCTGGATAGAGCTGGAACCCATTCTACTAAGTGAAGTATCCCAAGAATGGAAAAACAAGCACCACATATACTCACCATCAAATTGGTTTCACTGATCATCACCTAAGAGCACATTTAGGAATAACATTAATCGGGTGTCTGGCAGATGTGGTGGGGGGAGGGGATGGGTGTATACATACATAATGAGTGCGATGCGCACTGTCTAGGGGATGGACACGCTTGAAGCTCTGACTTGGGGGAGGAGCAAGCGCAATATAAGTAACCTAAACTTTTGTACCCCCATAATATGCTGAAATAAAAAAACAAAACAAACATAAAACAAACAAAAAAACCAAAATAACATTATACAGTCTTCTCAAAATAGTTATGTATAAAATAGATGGGAAATTTTTTCATGTTTCATCAAATTCTTTGCCACCAACATTTGAGTAGATGGGCTTCTTGTCACTGAAATATTTAACACTATGCAGAATGTAAATCCCAAGAGGGCAGAGACTTGATTTTGTTCACTGCTGTATTCCTAGAGCCTACAATGCCTGCCAGACAGTAGCAGTCGATAAATATTCATTAAGGAAGCAAATGATTAACAGCTTTCTTTGCATTTAACTCTGCTAAAGAAATTCAATAAAGCTAGAGATTTCTGATTAAAAATGAAAAAGGAAAGTAGTTCTTAAGAAGATGAGAATGATGGCAGTCCTTTAAACCATGGCCACTTATATTAAACATAAATAATTTAAACATGGAACAGTATACGCACTTAAAGGAGATTGCAAACAATGGAGTAAATAAGACTATTTCTCATTAGCACAATACTATAAATTACCTCATGCTATCATGTTTCCTTTTATTATTGGAAATGAAATTAAGATCATTTCATATTCAAAACTCAGCAGACCATGTGCTACAAAATCCAGATGTTTATGATTTTATTACTTGAATTTCATTTCTGTTATAATTCACTGATACTAACAGACACATAGCTAGTGCTGGTGCATATATGCAGATAAGAAAATGTAATATACTGACAAGATGAATAGAGGGATTATTCTCTAAATATTACCACTCCAAAATTATCATTTGAATTGAGGCTATTTTCTTTTGCCATTGCTCTTGTTTGGTTGTATACTTTATGTAGACTTGTAATACCAACATGAATTATCTCTAGATACCTGTTTTATAGCATGTATCCTGTGGTGGACTTTATTTTCTCTGATTTTTGAGAGATTATAAATCCTTTTTGAGGTAGATCATGGGAACAGTGTTATAAGATACATGCAAATTCACTCAAAGCTTTCTATATAGCCTTATTTGTCCTGCTAAGTTTCCCTAAATCAAACTTAAACACCACATTCAGAAGAGAGGAGAGCATTAGAAAATTGAGGGAAAATTTACTCAAAGCTGTTACAGTGCATTGCACATGGCAAACTTTCACTAAATAAATACTTGCTGATTTGATTAAATGAGGGGCAACTAGACCTAACCAATGATATGGCTCATATGCCTGTTATATATTTAAGCCACTGAGAGAAGTCACAAGAATCTTAATGATGGCTAATTTTTTTTCTCCCTACACTTGAAGAAACAAAGTTAGGAGGAATATATTTCCAAGTTCTTTTTTTTTTTTTGACCCAAAGTCTAAATTTAGTAATAAATTTACAGTAAATTTAACAAATGGCTTCAGACCAACACCAATCAAATCTCAGCATATTAGAAGAGATTGGATTATATCTAAGAATAAAACTCTACTTGGAAATCTCTACCTGGAATGTTCATCTTATTCCTTTAAATTATACAGGAAATTACAATGCATTAGCTCTAATTAATGAGCAATTTTCAACAACCCTATCACTATACGATTCCTACTTTCAGAAGAGCTTTCCAACTGGATGTATATTTGATTTTTTTTTTTTTTTTTTGAGACAGAGTCTCGCTCTGTTGCCTGGGCTAGAGTGAGTGCCATGGCATCAGCCTAGCTCACAGCAACCTCAAACTCCTGGGCTCAAGCGATCCTACTGCCTCAGCCTCCGGAGTAGCTGGGACTACAGGCATGCGCCACCATGCCTGGCTAATTTTTTTTCTATATATATTTTTAGTTGGCTGGATAATTTCTTTCTATTTTTAGTAGAGACGGGGTCTCGCTCTTTCTCAGGCTGGTCTCGAACTCCTGACCTTGAGCAATCCACCCGCCTCGGCCTCCCAGAGTGCTAGGATTACAGGCGTGAGCCACCACACCCGGCCTGATATCCTTTTTTTATTAATACTTTAGATTTTATCCTTTGTCTCTCAGAATAAAGTTTTCTTATGAAGTTAAAAATCTTTGTTTTGAATATTTTATTTTCTTTTAATGCAATATGCCATAGACCCGATTCTCAAATATTTTTACTGATGAACAGCAGTATTGTTTCTTGACTAAACTATAGACATCTATAATTTCAGTCATTTGCTTATACATTGATTCATTTTCATCCATTTCTGTATTTAATATATAAGGACCTACTGTGTGTAAGGCCCTGCTCTAGACATTTATACATGTACTCTCCCATGTTCCATGCCATCCTACTAAATACTTTGTTGAGGTTGATTCCCCAGTGGCTATAAAGGGGTCATGTTAATGTGATATTTCCAGGCATCTCAGGCATTTTCTTCCTGTTTTCACTACTTTATTTTTCTACCTCACTGATCTAATAATGGAGCCAATCCTGTCTACCAATAAAACCCTCTTGATTTTCCTCTTAATTGATAGTGGTAGACAGAATCCAGAATGGCCCTCAATTGTCCCTGCCTCGAGGTAGTCATGCCCTTTTGTGATATTCTCCTTCTGAATGTGGTTGAGACCTGTGGCTTGCTTCTGACTGAAGGAATATAGCAAGAAGTAGTTCACTTCTAGGATTACAATATATAGATTGTTCCACCTATCTTGCTAAGAGATCCTTTCACTTGCAAGCTTTGATTAGGTAAGTGGCTATGTTGGGGAGTGCCATGTGGCAAGGAATTGGGTGGCTTCCAGCCAACTGCCATTAAGAAAAACTGATGCCTTCAGTCCAACAGGTTATAGGAAACTGAATTCCACCAAGAACCACATGAGCTTGGAGGTGAATCCTTTCTCAGTTGAGTCTCAGATAAAAACTGCAACTTCAGTTGACATCTTAATTTCATCCTTGTGAGTCAGAGGACCCAGCTAAGCTATACCGAGATTCCCGGCTCACAGAAACAGTGAGATAATAAATGTGTGTTTTTAAGCCACCAAGTTTATGGTAATACGTTACATAGAAATAGAAAACTAATTCACCAACTCTTCCATTTTAGTGTTCCTCATTAGTTCTACTTTTCTCCATCTTCTCTTTAAATATACATGTTCCATGTTTATACATCTCACAGATCTTCTAGTTTTCTCTTCCTAATTTCTATGGCTGCTATTTATGTAATGCCATTACCTCTTGATTTTACCTGATGGTTTCTATTTGGATTCCCTAAAAACTTCTCCCACTTTTGATCCAACCTCCACCCCATACTGTTTTCCAAAATGTTATTTCAAAGATCAGATTATACAATTTCCCATCTTTAAAAAAGCAAACTCATTTTATGAAATGATTACTACTCTGCTATCAAAACAAGACCAACGCAGTGCAAAGAAAGAGATAAGACTACAGACCAATCTATCTTATGAACATAGATTCAAAAGCCTTAATGGAATATTACAAAATAAAATCCAGTAATGTACAAAACTAATTATATACCATGACCAAGTGTATTTATTCTAGTTTTGCAAGTCTGGTACAATATCCCACAATTAATTAATGTAATCTACCATATTAACAAGCAGAAGAAGAAAAATCCTATAATCTTATCAATTTATACAGAACAAAATAATGTTTTAAAAAGTTCAGAACACATTCATGATAAAGACTCTTATGAAGCTAGGAATAGAAGGTAATTATCTCAACTTGATAAAAAGCATCCACAAAAACTTACACATAACATCATATTAATGGTGACTTACTGGTGAGAAACTATATGCTTTCACTCTAAAAATGGAAACAAGGCAATGATGTCAACTGTCACTACTCTTACTCAGCATAGTAATAAAAGATTGTGTCACTGCAATAAGGCAAGAAAAATAAATTAAAGGCATACAAGTTGGACAGAAAGAAATGAAATGATCTCGATTCGCTGATGGCATGATTTTCAACGTAGAAAATCCTAAGAAGCTACAAAAAAAGAAAGCAAAACAAAATTTTAAAAAACTTCTAAAAATAAAAAATGAGTTCAGCAGGATTATAAGATATAAGATCAACAAATAAAAAAACGAACATTTTTCTATATACTAACAATGAACATATGGAAACTGAAACTAAAACCACGGTATCTTTTACAATGACACTCAGCAAAACATACACATCTGGATGCTGAAAATTACAAATGTTAAAGAAAGCTATCAAAGAAGACCTGAATAAATGGAGAGGTGCACTGTGTTTACTGGATTGGAAGACAACATAGTAATAATGATAAAGAGTATTATAATAATAGTAAATTTCTCCAAATTTACCTATAGGCTTAATGTATTTAAGCCTTAATGTATTTAATTATTATCAAAATCAAAGCAAGCTTCTTTGTAGACATACATAAGCATGTTCTAAAATTAATGTGGAAAGGTACAGGCCCTCCTCCAATATCTAAAACAAGAAGGAAGAATAAACTGAGAAGATCAGTCTAACTTATATTAAAGCTTACTATACAGCTACAATAATCAAGATTGTATGGTATTGGCAGAGGGACAGACACATACATCATTGGAACAAAATAAAGAACCCAGAAGTAGACCCATACAAATATGCCCAACAAATTTAGGACAAAGTTGCAAAGGCAATTCAATTGAGGAATAACAGTCTTTAAACCAATTGTGCTGAAGCAACTGGAAACTTATAAACCAAATAATAATAATAATGATAATAATAATAATTGACCTATATCTCACACATTTAACTCACAATCGATCGCAGCCTTAAATGTAACAAGAAAAACCATAAAACGTTTAGAAAAAATAACTTAGGAGAATATCTTTAAGATTTAAGGCAAGTCAAAGAGTTCATAGGTTTCGAATCAAAAGCAAAATCCATAAAAGGAAATAAAAATCAACAAATTGGACCTCATCAAAGATTTTTTAAAAACACATTTTTTTCTCTGAAATCTAATTTGAATAGGATGACAATACAAGCTATAAACTGGGGGAAAATATTTATAAACTACATATTCAACAAAGTACTTGTATATAGAATATGTAAAGAATTCTTAAAATTAAAGGGAAAAAATATAAAATGCTCAAAATATATCAACAGACATTTCACCAAAGAAGATATATAGGTGGCAAATAAGCACATGAAAATATGCTCAACATCATTAGCTGTCAGGAATTGCAAATTAAAACTACGGTGACATATCATGATACATTTATCAGAATGGCTAAAAAAAATAATGACAATACCAAATGCTGGCAAGGATATGAAGAAAATGAGTCACTCATACATTGCTGGTGGGAATATAAAATGGTGCAGCCTCTCTGGAAAAACAGTTTGGCAGTTTCTTTTAAAACTAAGTACACAAGTACAAGGCAACCAAGAAATTACGCTCCTAGGCATGTACCCCGGAGAACTGAAAACTTACGTTCACAAAAAATCATGTACATATAGCAACTTTATTTGTAACAGCCCAAAACTGGAATCATCCCAGATGTCTTTCAACAGAAGAGTGATTAAATGAGCTGCCCTACAATTATGACAGGGAATACTACTCAGCAACAGAAAGGAATATACTACTGACACATACCAAAACTTAGATGATTGTTCAAATCAATTATGCTGAGTGAATAAAAATCAATCCCAAAAGGTTACACATCAGATAATGAATGACAGATTTGTATATGGGACTACAATTTAGGGATTAGGAATGAGAGATTAGGTTTAGAAATGGTACTGGGGGGATGGTGGGTTGGTCATAGAAGGGAAAAATGAGGGATCCTTGTGGGGTTGGAACTATTCATTATTTTGGCTATGGATATACTAATCTACAGAGGTA
The DNA here is from genome assembly GCF_041146395.1 of Eulemur rufifrons. NCBI lineage: Eukaryota > Metazoa > Chordata > Mammalia > Primates > Lemuridae > Eulemur > Eulemur rufifrons. The sequence goes on along the minus strand of NC_091012.1, from coordinate 27,721,567 downwards.
ATAATGAAAATGTGGAAAATTTAATACACACACAGATACAAGTAAAACAGGAAATCTGAATAAGATCTGTCAATTGTCAATTTCCTGGTTGTTTTATTGTACTATGGTTTTGCAAAATGTTACTACTGAGGGAAACTGGGCAAAATATACAGGGATTTCTCTGTATTATTTCTTATTACTGTGCATGGATCTACAAGTATCTCAATAAAACTTTCATTTTAAAAGAACACTTTAGTGGTTCTCTATGCTTATATAAATACAAAATAAAGAAAAATAAATGATATAGTCCCGGGCTTTGCATTGAAACCATCTTTCCAGGAAAAAATGTGAAAATGGAGAATAATTTAAAATGAAGTCTGAGAATAGTGGAATCAGTATTCTTGTTCCAGACATAAATAATACAAAATTTCACAAGATATTTTGTGTTGAAGATTCATTAAGGCATGGACATAGTAAGGGCTTTAGCATTACACAGGAAGCAGAAATATTAATCACTAGAAGAAGGAAAGATATGATATACATAACCATAATGGAGGTTGAGATCAGTAATCTGTAATAGGTATTTTTATTTTTATTTTTAATTTGATTGTTAGAAAATAATCTCTGGTTTACATTAAATTTATTTAGAATTAAGTTTACATTGAATCTATAAATGTTTTCAAAAATTAAATTCTTCATGAACTAGAAAGGATTTCTTAATGAACAGCAGCAAAATGAAACAAAACAGAAGTGGATTAGAGTTTTCTTAACCCCTTCATTGTTATAGTGCTTGGATTTGCAATCTTTAGTCTCAACTTCCTTGTTCACAGCTGGAGAGGTTTTTTTTGAACTATCATGGACTTAGCGGGGCTTATCTGATCAGGTTTTTCTCTATAGTCCCATGGCAGTTTTGAAGGCTTTGGAACAAATCTACAAAGATAAAATATACACTCTGGATTTTCTTTACATGGTAGTGAAATCATCAGATCCATTTCATATGACTGGCCTTGAAGGTTGTTTGATCAAAGTCAAAGAAAATTGTGAGGATAATTATTTTGGAGTGTAGAAAGAGGTCTATACTAGCATATGGACACTCTCTAAGGATTGGTTCAATTATTTTGATCATTTCTCTTTTTAACCATCACACTGTAAGACTTTGCAGAGAAGAAAACTAATATTTTCCTTTTGCAGATAACAAGGTTTGAAATGACTGCTTCTAGTTTACCAATTAAATGCTTTCATAAATACCCATAGACAGAGTTAAATTAATGATGATCTATATGACCTGACAAAGGCTGCGGTTAGAATTTTTTCTTTGCTTCAACATGTCTACAGTCCTCCTTTTCCATGATACTTTCTTCTGTTTTCCAAAATCAAGCTTTACTAATAGCTTCCTATGACCCTCAACTAGAACTATTCATAATGGAATACAATAATGATGGTAACTATAATTCCTTAACTGCTACTTGTCAAGCTGTAGAATCATTAAACAAATATTTATACAAATAAAGTATTTCAATTGTGAAGATGATAATGAAAATTTAATTTAAGGTTTTATGTGAGTTCACAATCGAGGGATAAGTCAAAAAAAAGGCTTTCCTTAAAAAGTAGCATTTAACTGATAACTAAAGGTTTAACAGCTAAGGAAACACAGATGCGGGTAAGGGTGAATAATACATTCCAGGCAGAGCAAAAATCATCTGCTAAAGGTGAAGAAGTCAGAAAGAAGCATGGAACATTTAAGGAATTTAAAGAGTCTAGAGACAATGGGGGAAATGAGCAAGAGAAGAATCTGAAGATGCAAGGGGGGTCCAAATGATGCAGAGCATCATAAGCAAATGTGCAAATTGTGGATTTGATACAAAATGCAATGAAATAAACTGTATGACTTTTGTGAGACTGGATTGTAAAGAGGGGATAAGTATGGATAAATAAAGACCAAGTAAGAAGCTACTAAAAACATGCAAGTGAGAAATGGCAGTGGTAGCAGTGAATTTGGTGAGAAGTTGTCAAATTCTAGCTATTTTGGAGGTTGACTAGACAGGACACTGTGATGGATAACGTGTGGGGTTAGTGGGAGAGGTATGGATTAAGGATTCCCTTTAGGTTTCTGCCTTATGTGGCTGGATGATTACATTTGGAGACTATGTTTGATGGAAAAATTGGTTCAATTTTAGACATGTTTAGGTTGAGGTCTCTGTGAGATATTCAAATAGAAATGTATAATGAGCATCTAAAACATAGATGTTGAACTCAGAGAAGAGGTCTGGCCCAGAAATATTTATTTAAAGGTATTTTTCGAAGAATGAAATTCCTAGGTAAGATTACCTAGGAAGAGTGGAGAACAGAGCTTCAAGGAACTCTAATATGTAAATCTTGGAAAGTTAAAGATGAGCCTGGAATGAAGAATAACAGGAAAAAACAACATCTAGAAAAGTAAAAATTAAATGAGAAAATTAAAGGAGTCATAGATACCAAGTGTTTCAAAAGTAAAACTGTCACATTTTACTGAAAGGTCAATTAAAATGTGGACTGAAAAGTGTTCATTGGGTTTAAATACAGTATCTTTTTCTTTCAATACACTTGCAATACTACTATTACTATCACTACTGCTACTGGCACTAATACTACTTTTAGTAATAACAAAAAATAATATATATTGAGTGCTTTGCATATATCATCTCACTTTTTTTCCTCACAACAACTCTATCATTATCCCCATCTTATAGAGAAATAGATTGGGGTACAAAGAGGTTAGGTAATTGGCCATGGTCATGTTGCTAAGTAAATGGTGGAAAGTGTGACAAGAATCCATCTGCATGTCTTAATTCAGCATTTGTAAACTTAAACTTTACAATGTCTTCCCAAGGAGGGAAAACTGAACATTTGATGACAACAGTAAACCAAAGTGGAGCTGAAAGGGCTGAACCAGAGACTGAAAAAAGAAGATGCAGGTGAAGGAAAGGGTGGGAAGAAGAAGGGAGGGGATTTATCTATAGTAGTCTACAATTTAGATTCTGTTAAGTATGAAGATTTCTATCCAGGCTGCAGATGAGAACAGCTTCTTGAAACATGAACCTTTAAGGTAGAAAATTCAGTACCTAGTTACTGTTATGTTTCCTAGAGATAGGGCCCAGCAACATGAAAAAGGACTAATTTGCTAGGGACCAACGTGATGCTTAATGTGGTGCCTCAAATTTCTCTTATGTCCTTTCAACTTATAATGTGATTCAAGCAACAACTGCTGTGAACATGTCATGAAGACTTCAACTTACTTCATCTTGATGGTGTTTTGCCTCAAGCACACAGTGAATCTTTTGTTTTCTGTCTTGAGCCTTCTCTGAAGCCAGGAATTGAGACAGTGGTTAGAACCTACTGGTCATACAAGAATGTGCACCCAGAAATTCAGAATTCTTACCCACCCCCAAGGCAACCTTCAAACAATATGTGATGAGAACCCATGACTAATGCTTGCCCCTGTCAATCCCAGGGCAAACAATTGTGAGAAACATCTTTGTATTTTTCTCTGGATCCCCTGATGATCTAATGTCTTTTGTTTTCTCTTGATTTTTGACAATGTTTTTTTTTTCCTCAAATGTGTGTTTATTTTTTATTGTGGGTCAGACATCTTCTATATAGACATGTAGGACAGAGGGATCTGTTAAATGTCACTACAGGGAAGTAATCAGCACTACCCAGATTTTGGGAACCTCTGCAGGACAAATGACCCAATTTTTAAAATAAATAACATTGCAATAAAAAAGAGAAGATGGAAGGGAAACCTATGCACTAAAGGACACATGAGAGATACTGGCCAACCACAATTTGTTGATCTTATTTTGATCCTGATTCAAATAAACACTATAAAAACATAATGCTATTTGAGAGAAAATTTTAAGTTTGGATCCTAACTGGATATTTAATGATATTTAAAAATTATTATTTTAATGTATGATAACAGTATTAAAGTTACACTTATAAAAATAGTGTTAACTGAATGTAATGTGGTATCCTGGAAGAGAAAAATGAAAATCTGGTTGACTCCAAAGTTAGCAGTTTGGTTATTGATAATGTATTAATATTGGTTTCTCAGTTTTGACAAGTGTACCATGGTAATATAAAATGTTAACAATACAGAAAACTGAGTTAGGTGTATTTGGGAACTCTCTGCACTACTTTTAAACTATTCTATAAATCTAAAATTATTAAAAAATAAAAAAGTTTACTAAGAAAAGACCTTATCTCTATAAAGGCATATGCTGAAATATTTTTGGATAACATCATATAATTTATAGGACTTCCTTGAAAATAACATGTGGGGCAGAAAAATAAGTGGAATTATAGATTAAACAAAATTGGCCATAAATTGTTATTTGTTGAAGCTGCATTATGGTTGCATGTGGGCTTTTTATATTATTCTATCCACTTTTGTGTATGTTTAAAATGTTCTATAATAAAAAGAAAATTTAAAGGTATACATGTGTTAATTTCGGTAGAAATTTCAACATTGCCCTCCTAAAGGGTTGTATCAATATACACTCCCTTCCACATTCCATTAGAAAATACCACCAACTGGGTGTAGTTCTGGTAATGGCTAATTTACACCAATTCTCTATCTGAGAACAATTACAAGGGGATTGAAACAGAGGACATTATAAAGGTCATAAGAGGCTATTTTGCAAAACCCTCTGCAAATAATTTGAAGAATTAGATTATGTGGGTATGTTTCTAGGAAAATAAAAGTTTTCAAAATTGGTCTCAGTAGGAACAGAAAGCCTAAACAAACAAATTCCCACAGAGGAAATGGAGAAAGTATCAAAAGAGCTTCTCCAGCATAAAAAAACAAGACTCAGATATTTTTGCAGAGATATGCAATGCAAATATAATTTAATATTAGTAAATACATTACTATAACACATCATTTTAATAGAGCTAATGAAAACATCATATAATCACCATAGACAAATAAATGGTTTTGACAAAAACATCTATTCATTTGAAAACTGATAATAAAAGAGTAATTGATAGCCATATCATATATATATATATATATATATATATGATTCATCATATATCTATGTAAAGGATATCTCCCTCTGTGTATATTTACACATACACGTATGCAGACATGTACATAAACAAATCCATCCAACATCTTACTTACCACTGGGGAAACAGAAGCTTTTTCACTTAAGTCATGAAAAAGATAAGAGGCCCACTATCTTCACTACTATTTAACATTGTTTTTGAGATACTTGCTAAGTTAGTAACATGTTTTTAAATTTCCAGATGGATTTAATTATTTTCTGGTTTATTATTAATTTCTAATATTTAATTTTATTGTACTAGGTAAGAGAATCATATTAATATAATTTATATTCTTTTGAATTTATTAGACTATATCTTTGGTTTCAGATATAGTCAATTGTCAACAATGTCTAAATGAGTTGAAAATAAAGTATGCTCCCTGCTGATGGGGTTCTGAGTGCTATGTATATATATATTTTCTACTTTATTGATAGCATAGCTTAGGTTTTTTATATTACTTACTAAGTGTTTTGTCCACTTGATATGTTTTTGATAAGAGACTTACAGTTTCCTATTATGAGGGTGTTACTGTCTTTTTCTCCTTTCATCCCCTACATTTTCTGAGTTGTGCTTGCTGCTATGCTACTGAGGATATAAATATTAATACATCTTCACTATGCATTATAGCCTTTAGCACTAGAGAATATTTTTCTGTGTGTGTGTGTGTGTGTGTGTGTGTGCACACGCGCGTGCATGCATGTGTGCATGTTGGTCTAAATTTTTTTGTAATAAATCAAGATTGCAATCCCATTTTTCTTTTTGAGTTTGCCTAGTACTGTATTATCTTTGTCTACCCCTTTTTGAGACTTTTCTAAATTTCTTTGTTTCAAGTCTATCACTTATGTATTATATAGTATTGGATATACTATGTTAAACTATCTGAAAATCTTTTTCATTTAATAAAGTAGGCTCATTTATATTTATATATGCCATAGGTATATTTAGAATCAGTTCTTTCATATGTCAGTTGTGTTTATATGTATAAAAGTACTTTATATAACTAATCTTTAACAGAGTGGTCTAGTTTATTTTCTCTCTACTTTCAGGATTTTAATTATTTTTTTAAGAAATGTTTGCATTTTGATTATAATGATTGCCTTTATATGAAACTCTAGTTCTCTCTTTCTGTTTTAGTTGTTGCCCATTGTTTCCCTACTGTGTGTAATGTTGAAAGGAACTAATAACCTTTTCTTTCCCATCCTCTCCCAATATTCTAGCTTCTTATTTGAATGTCCTTTCATTCTTAATCATCAAACTTATCTTATTATTTATATGGTTTCCCCATTTCCTCCTCATGTTCCATAAAATGTTGTTTCCTCGAACTCTTCCTGAGGAATTTGCTAGAAAAAAGAACATCAAACAACCAAAATGACTGGAGAGACACTAACAAAATGAACATGAAATACATATATATGTACTTATAGAACTAAAATAAAAGGATGGTTTTCAAATAGACCATGTAATGGCCACATGCTCTGAAAATGCAGATATAGCATTCCCTGAGCTCTTCCATGTTCCTAATATTTTGTCTATGACCTTTATTTTTCAATGTAAGTTTGACTTGAAAATTCTGATGAAAATCTGATTTTCTTTCTCTCTTAATGGCCTTGACATTTTTGCTTAGATGCCCAAGAGATTATTTCTATTTTCCCCTTTATATTTTAACAGTTTTATTTGAGCACAATGGAAAAACAAATTATAATTAAAAATAAAGTACTACCATTTGGGAACTAGTTTTTTTAAAAAAAGATTCAATGATCATCATGTGTGGGATGTGAGAGAGAAAAAGGATCAATGATGATTCCAAGGTATTTGTCTTAGCAATGGAAAGACAGAATTTCCTTCAATATCTGTGAGGGAGGTAGACTGAAGAGCAAGTTAGAGTAGGGGAGAGGTGGGGATTGAGCATGCAAATTTAGGCATGTTAATTTTGAGTAATACAGTAGACCTAGAAGTGAAGACATCAAATAAGCAATTGGTTATGCAGTTCAGGGACCTATCAAGGTGGAAGATGTGCTTATATATGGGTATTGCAAATAAATATATGGTTTTAAAAACATAGATGAGATCACCAAGAGGGTGAGTGGAACATATACTAAGTAAACAGATAAGAGATCCAAGGACAAGTCTTGGGTCACTCTAAACAAACGAGACTGAGAAGAAGGGCCAGTGAGGCAAGGGAAAACTAAGAATGTGATGACTTAGATTTGACTATCAATGCAGATACTCTTCTTTCCCTTTGGGGCTATAGTGAGTGGAATATATGAGGTTATTTCTTGCATAGTAAACATTACTTTAAAAACAAACAAATGAACAAAAAAAATCTTAGAATCTAAGACAAATTCAAATTCTGAATGTCTTTTAATTTAGCTAGTACACCATTGCTCTGTAACCTAACTTTTGATATGAAATTCCACTAATTAATCAGCAAATAAAGTGGTAAGTAGGTATATAAAAAAAAAAAAAGAAGTTAAGGAAAGAAAGTATTTCCAGAAGGAAGTGATCACCTATGACAAGTGCTGCTGATACCTACATCAAATAAAATGTACCTGCAGGCTGAACTAGGCCCACTTTCTGCCAATTTGTTATCTCTCATGAGTCTACTCTGTCAATGTACATACAGATGGAGAAATTGAAGCCCAGAGAGATCAAGAAACTGTTTCAAAGTCTCAGCACTAGTTAGAGACAGGCCTAGTGTTAGCACCCATGTCACCTTACACCCAATCTCATGCTGTTCTTATTCTTTACTAATTTTCAGCATTCAATCAAACAGGCTTCCCTCCTGAGAAGTCTTGAATTATATGAATGAGTTGATATTCCAGAACTGTAAAATATTTAGTGAAAAATATGGATTATGATTAGGTTTAACACAGTTCACTTAAATCTAGGGAGGACTCTCATAAAAAGCCCTCCTCAAGAACTCAAGTAGAAGGATCCTAGACCATCTGGGATCTCATACCACTAGCCACCCAGAAGACCAGGGTGCAGTGAATTATAATAATCAATTCTAAAAATAAAGGGGAAAAGCATTAATTAACCATATCACATTTTTTTTTTGAGCAGGGTGTATCATCTGGTACTATTGAGAAAATGGTGAAAGTATGTCTTAGTGTCTGCTATCATATAGTTAACCTATAAGTACCAAGGGGGTAGTGCTGCAACATGGATTTTGGAATTCCCAGATGAAAAATAACAATGTTAGTGAAAAAATTGCCTTTAATAAAATTCGCAACATGGCAGAGATTATACAATAATGTCTCACTAAGAAAAAGACTTGAGTAATACTCCATGGTATATATATACCACAATTTACTAATCCACTCATGAATTGATGGGCATTTGGGTTGTTTACACATCTTTGCAATTGTGAATTGTGCTGCTATAAATATTCGGGTACAGGTGTCTTTGTCATAGAATGACTTTTGCTCCTTTGGGTAGATGCCCAATAATGGGATTGCTGGATCGAATGGTAGGTCTACTTGAATCTGTTTAAGGTATCTCCATAATGCTTTCCACAGGGGTTGCACTAGTTTGCAGTCCCACCAGCAGTGTATGAGTGCTCCTGTCTCTCCACATCCATGCCAACATGTGTTGTTTTGGGACTTTTTGATAAAGGCCATTCTCACTGGAGTTAAGTGATATCTCATTGTGGTTTTGATTTGCATTTCCCTGATGATTAGGGATGTTGAGCATTTTTTCATATGTTTGTTAGCCATTCTTATATCTTCTTTTCAAAAATTTCTATTCATGTCGTTTGCCCACTTTTTGATAGGGTTGTTTGATTTTTTTCTTGCTGATTTTCCTGAGTTCTAAATAGATTCTTGTTATCAGTCCTTTATCTGATGTGTAGACACCAATTGGGTATCCGACTGAGGTAGGGGGTGGGAGGAAGGGACGGGTGTATACCTACATGATGAGTGCAATGCACACTGTCTGGGGAATGGACAGGCTTGAAGCTCTGACTCGGGGGGATGGGCAGTACATGGGCAATATATATAACCTGAACTTTTGTACCCCCATAATAAGCTGAAATAAAAAAATGAAAAAAAAGAAAAAGACTTGAAAATCTCTTTGGACTCATTTGAAATACGTCACTCTTTTGTTAATGTAATTAGCCTTTCTATTGCGTATGAATTGGCTTTTACACAATCACATATTTCTTTACCTTGGCCATCTTATGCAATTCACATACTCTTCTGACCTTCAGGACATGTTTTTTTCATTTTGGAAAAGAAAAGGCCAATAATGCAATAAGTACAGACTATTACAGCAAAGACCTATGTACCCATTACCTACAACGTGACAAATGTTAACATTTTGCCATACTTGTATCATATTTTTAAAATATGAGCATAATTAAGTTTTTCTGATTAAATTTGTCCCTAGAATTCCCTCCTCAATGCCATTTTCTTACTTTAGCTCCTCCCCAGAGGAAACCCCTGAATCTTGTGTTCTTACCTATCAATCCATATTTTTATACTTATATGCTGATATTCATAAATATCATATATTTCTAGTATGCGTTTTTTAAAGTACACAAATGGTATCCCTACTTTATGTATCTTCCTACAAATTACTTATTTTCCTCAAAATTAGATATTAGAAATCTATCATGTTGATGCTCATAGATCTAGTTCATTGTTTTTATTTTTTATTTTTTGACTAGTCAAGTGCAGTAGTGGGAAGAAGGGAATGGAATGTAGCAGAACGAGGAGTTCAATCTATAACTGACTGTGAACAATCAAGTGAGATAACTCACTACCTTAGGACCAGCTCATTATTTTTAAATGCTACATAATATCATACCTCATGAATATCTTGAACTTTCTTTTCCCATTTTCCTATTGACGGACTTCCAATCTTTATCACAGACTGTGCTGCAATGACTTCGTGATACATACCTAGAAATCATATCTAGAATTGGAATTGCTGGATTTTAGTATATGCACATATTTCGATTTTCTGGCTGTTTCCTAATTGTCCTCTGAAAAACAACTATCTTAATTTACACACTCACCAAAAGTATATCCTTGTTATTGCCAAATTTTTTAGCTTCATAGGTTTTGCTAATCTGAATATTATGAAATGGCATTTCACTGACGTTTTTATTTATGTTCCCCTAATAACTATATAGGTATAGCATATTTTCATATATTTATTTGCCATTCAATTTTCTCTACTGTGAATTACCAATTTTGTTTATTATCTATCTTCATTCTGGATTGCTTATAATCTTATTCATTTATAGAATGTCTTCATATATTTTGGTTTCTAATCCTTTCTCCATTTTATATATTAGAAACATCTTCTCCTAATCTGTCATACATCTTTTAAATTTTCCAGTTTCTTTTTTTGTCACATGAATGTTTTAAATTTTGATGTAGTCAACATTTTTCTTTTAAAGAAATGTTTTAAAAGAAACTCTCTTTACCCTCAAGATTTTGACAACTTTTCCATATGTATATTTTAAACATGTTTAATGTTTTGTGGTTCACATTTAGGTTTTAATCCATTTGGAATTTATTTTTTTATGTATGGTGGGTGTGAAGTAGAGATATAATTTTAGTGTTTTGCTTTTCATGTCTCTGCAAACCAATTGTTCAAACACCACATATAAAATAAACCATTCGCTGGGGCATGAAAGATGGCGGAGTGGTGGTGACGGCCTGGATCTGCGCTCCCGGGGAGGAAGGCATCGATCCGGACCTGCCACAACGCTAGAGGACCGCTCCCACACAGGAACAGCAGTGTGAATCCACGGAGAATCAGCGTGGGACAAACAGAGCGAGTGAGGTCTGAGGTGAACGAAAATTAGGAACGCGGGACAGACACTAGCCAGCAGAGCGCGGGTCGGATACACTCGCCCCCAGCCGGGGCGGGTGCAGCCTCTTGGGAAAGTGGCTTGCCCTCCTCATTGACCTCCGCTCCCAATTGAATAGAACCCTGACCCAGGCCAGCGCAGAATCACTGAGGGATACGTGGCACATTGCAGACAGGAGGCTTTTTTGCGAAATTACCTTAGAACCTGGGGGATCTCAGCTGACACAGGCGAGGAGGGATGGATCTGCACCAGGGCGGAAAAACACAAAAGACTCCCGGGCAGCAAATAGCGTTGTACCCCGTGCTGCCTTTTTCGGCAGTTCTCCAGCCGGTCACCCCCGGTGTGTGTCCTTGCGGGCCAGCCCCCGGGCAGTGGAGGTCTCTGCCTGCCGGGGAGCCGGTCCCCTCCAGCCCCGGAGCTCGGCAGGCGCCATCTTGAAAGCGAAGGCAAAACCACTAAGGAGGCAAAAAGCGCCCAGCGACTCTTTCTGCCCGTGCTGCCTTTTTCGGGGGTTCTCCAGCTGGTGACCCCCGGTGCGCGTCCTTGCTCACCAGCCCCCGGGCAGTGGTGGTCTCTGCCTGCCGGGGAGCCGGTCCCCTCCAGCCCCGGAGCTCGGCAGGCGCCATCTTGAAAGCGAGGGCGAAACCGCTCCGGAGCCATAAAGTGCCGAGAGGCTCTCTCTGCCCGGCGCCCTCCGCTGGTCTCTAAACCAATGCCAGGAGTGCGGCATATGCCGGGGCCGTGCTCGGGGTGAAGGGGCAGAGCTGCGCTAAGGCATAAAAAAAAAAAAAAAAAAGAACAAGAAGAATAGGCTCGCCGAACTATATATTTTATTCTTGGTAAATTTTTTCTGGGTTTTGTTTGTTTGTGTTTGTTTTTGTTTTTGTGTTTTTTTCTTTTTTTTCTTTTTCTTTTCTTTTCCGGTGGCTCACGAGCCGGACAGCCTCGGCGGGCACCTTTGCCCTCCGGGCCTCTGGCTGCCGCGCCTTTTTGAGCGCGGAGGTTGGATCCCCACCACCCTCGGAGCTGTGCGGGTGCGCAGATGCCATCTAGAAATCCACTGCGAAACCGCCCGGGACCCAGCCGGGCGGGCGTGAAGGGGCGGAGCTGCGCTAAGGCGTAAAAACAAAAATATTTAATGGCCGCTCCGGACCCAGCTGAGCGGAAGTGAAGGGGCGGAGCTGTGCTAAGGCATAAAATAAACAAACAAACAAAAAAACATTGACTTGCTGAATTATATACTTCAGATTTATGTATCTTTCTGCCTTGCGGTGTGGTGAGGTGCTATGTAGTTTGTTTTTGTTCATTTTTGTTGGTGTTTTTGGTGTTTTTTGGTTTGGCTTTTTGCGTTTCTTTTTTTTTCTTCCTTTTTTTCTTTCTTTTTCTTCTTTTTTTTCTTTTCTCTTTCATTTTCTCCTCTTTCTTTTCTTTCTTTCCCTTTTCATTTTTCTTTTTTGTTCTTTCTTCTCTCTTTTCACCTTCTAACTGGGGACCCACGGTGAGCTTCGGAACGGGCCAGGTCCCTGGCTCTGGTACATACCGGATCCTGAGCAGTCACCCCCAGCGCCGGCGATCTGTGGGCGCGCAATCGCCATTCTAGGGCCCACAGCCAAGGCACTGCGGAGCAATAGGATACCAAGAGGCTCCCTGGACGGCCCTCTCCCCTGGTCCACGGACCTTATATAGGGTCCCCGCCCATGTGTAAACACTGAATACTTCTCCAGAAGCCAGAGTGTGGAACCTGATCACTGGGGACATTGGGCCAAGGCAGACTTTTGCCCGTGGGAGCTGCAGCAACTGGGGCGCTGAGCAAGCGAGGTAACCATCCTCTCCCCATAGCTAGTATCTTGCCTACAGATAGAGACAGAAACCTCCCCTATAGAGGAAGAACCAAAGGGAAACAAACAAACAAACAAAGATAATTTCAGTCCACTATTAGTGTGGACCCTGCCTGCCTTCTGAAAGACCACAACACAGTGTCCTAACTCGCCAAAGCGGTCTTGGATCACTCCAATCCTCTAGGATTGGACCCATCAGAGGCAGTACCCCAACGGAAACAGAAAAATCTTTAAACAATACACAACAGTCTCCCCCTCTTGCCAAAAGAAGCAACATACCTAGACTGTTTCACAGCCTAAGAATAGAGCACAAAGAGTCCTGTTAACCAGACTAAATCTATAAGTAAAGATCCAACGATAAATCTAGATGGGAAGGGCCCAGCGAAAAAACACGGAGAGCACAAAGAATCAAATGGAAAGCTCATCCCCAAAGAGAAATACCAGCTCCCAACCATTTGACACAAACCAGACTCAAAACACCAACATGTCACAGGAAGAATTCCAATTATGGATTATAAACAAGCTGAATAATATACAAGAATCAATGGATAAACAACACAAGGAAAACACACAAAAAATACAGGATTTGGAGGAAAAATTCACTAAAGAAATTGAAATATTGAAGAAAAACCAAACTGAACTCCTAGAAGTGAAGAATTCACTCAGAGAGCTACAAACACTGTGGAAAGTCTCAAGAGCAGGGTAGATCAAACAGAGGAAAGAATCTCAGAAATTGAAGATAACTCCTTCCAACTAAATAAGTCAGTCACAGAGATAGATCGAAAAAGTAAGAGAAATGATCTGAGTCTTCAAGAAATGTGGGATTATGTGAAGAAACCTAACTTGAGAGTTATTGGCATTCCTGAGGGTGAAGAAGATAATAAGCAAGGGTTGGACAAGCTATTTGAAGACATAATCGAGGAAAATTTTCCAGGCCTTGCCAATACTCTAGACATACAGATTCAAGAAGCTCAAAGGACCCCTGGGAGATTCATACCAAATAGGAAAACACCACGCCACGTAGTCATCAGGCTGACCAAAATATCCATTAAAGAGTCCCTTCTCCGAGCTGTAAAGAGAAAGAAACAAGTAACTTACAAAGGAAAACCCATCAGAATTATGCCAGATTTCTCAGCTGAAACCTTACAAGCAAGAAGAGGTTGGGGCCCCATTTTCACGCTTCTGAAACAGAATAATGCCCCGCCTAGAATCTTGTACCCAGCCAAGCTAAGTTTTCTATACGAAGGAGAAATCAAGACATTCTCAGATAAACAAAGGTTGAGGGAATTCACCAAGACAAGACCAGCCCTCCAAGAAGTACTCCAAAGAGAATTACACACGAATCAGCACAAGAAAGATCCACGAATGTAAAACTACTCAAGAGCTAAAGATGAAATTCCAGATACCACAATGGCCCAGGAGAGAAAACATCACAATGAAGTTCTACCCAACAAGCTGAACAAAAAACTGTCTCACTTATCAGTTTTCTCAATAAATGTGAATGGCTTGAACTCCCCACTCAAGAGATATAGACTGGCCCAATGGATAAAAAAATACAATCCAAGTATCTGCTGTCTTCAAGAAACTCACCTAACCTGCAAAGATGCATTTAGACTGAAAATAAAAGGATGGAAATCGATATTTCAAGCAAATGGTAACCAAAAGAAAGCTGGTGTGGCAATCTTAATTTCCAATAACTTAGCTTTCAAACCAACAAAAATAATAAAAGACAAAGATAGCTACTACATACTGATTAAAGGCACACTTCATCAAGAAGCCATGACTATACTCAATATATATGCACCCAAGCTAGGTGCACCCAGATTCATAAAGCAAACCCTACTAGATCTGAACCAAATGATAGATAACAATACTGTAATAGCTGGAGACTTTAACACCCCACTGACAGTACAGGACAGATCCTCTAAACAGAAAATAAACAAAGACATAATCGACCTAAATAGAATGCTAGAACAAATGGGCATGGCTGACATCTGTGGGACATTCTACCCAAAGTCCACAGAATATTCTTCTCATCAGCTCACGGGACATTCTCTAGGATTGACCATGTCCTAGGACATAAATCATGTCTTAAAAAATTCAAAAAAATAGCAATTATACCATGAATCTTCTCAGATCACAGCAGAATAAAAGTAACAATGATCACAAACAGAAACCCTCACACTTACTCAAAGTCATGGAAGCTAAATAACCTTCTCCTGAATAATTATTCTATAAAAGAAGAAATCAAGATGGAAATCAAAAATTTCTTTGAATTAAATGACAATGGAGATACAACTTATCAAAATCTATGGGATGCAGCTAAAGCAGTCCTGAGAGGAAAATTCATATCCATAAATGCCTATATCAAAAAGACAGAAAACATGAAAATAGACAACCTAACAAATAGACTCAAAGAGCTGGAGAAAAAAGAACAGAACGATCTCAAACCCACCAGAAGGCGAGAAATTACTAAGATCAAATCAGAATTAAATGAAAAGGACAACAAAGAAACTATAAGGGAAATTAATAAAACAAAAATTTGGTTCTTTGAAAAGATAAACAAAATAGACACACCCCTGGCTAGACTAACCAAGAACACAAAACTAAAATCTCTAATAACCTCCATCAGGAACATTAAAGGAGAAATCACAACCGACACTACAGAGATACAAGATATCATCTATGAATTCTACAAAAATCTTTATGCACACAAACTGGAGAACGTAGAGGAAATGGACAAATTTTTAGAAACACATAGTCTTCCCAGGCTCAACCAGGAAGAAATAGAGTACCTGAACAGACCAATATCAAGAACTGAAATCGAAACAGCAATAAAAAACCTTCCCAAAAAGAAAAGCCCTGGTCCAGATGGGTTCACACCTGAATTTTACCATACATACAAAGAAGAACTGGTGCCCATCCTACATAAACTATTCTCCAATATGGAGAAGGATGGAATTCTCCCCAACACGTTCTACCAAGCCAATATAACATTGATACCAAAACCTGGAAAGGACGCAACAAAAATAGAGAACTACAGACCAATTTCCCTCATGAATAGAGATGCAAAAATTTTCAATAAAATACTAGCAAATCGAATCCAAGTACTTATCAAAAAAGTAATCCACCACGACCAAGTGGGCTTCATCCCAGAGATGCAGGGGTGGTTCAACATACGTAAATCTATAAATGTAATTCACCACATAAATAGAAGCAAAAACAAAAACCATATGATACTCTCATTAGATGCAGAAAAAGCATTTGACAAAATTCAACACCCTTTTATGATAAAAACGCTTAACAAAATAGGCGTTGATGGAACCTACCTAAAAATGATACAAGCCATATATGACAAACCCACAGCCAACATCATACTGAATGGGGAAAAACTGAAAGCACTCTCACTTAGAACTGGAACCAGACAGGGCTGCCCATTGTCTCCATTACTTTTCAACATAGTATTGGAAGTCCTTGCGAGAGCTATCAGGCAAGAGAGCAGAATCAAGGGAGTCCAAATAGGGAAGGAAGAGATCAAACTCTCACTTTTTGCTGATGATATGATGTTATATCTGGAAAACCCCCAGGATTCAACCATGAGACTCCTGGAATTGATTAACGAATATAGCAAAGTCTCAGGCTACAAAATTAATATACACAAATCAGAGGCATTTATATATGCCAATAACAGTCAATCGGAAAACCAAATTAAAGACTCAATACCCTTCAAAATAGCAACAAAGAAAATAAAATATCTAGGTATATATCTAACTAAAGAGGTAAAGGACCTCTATAAGGAAAACTATGAAACACTGAGAAAAGAAACAGCAGAACTTGCAAATAGATGGAAAAATATACCATGCTCGTGGATCAGAAGAACCAACATTGTTAAAATGTCTATACTGCCCAAAGTGATCTACAGATTCAATGCAATCCCTATTAAATTACCAACATCATTCTTTACAGACATAGAGAAAATAATTATACACTTTGTATGGAATCAAAGAAGACCCCGTATAGCAAAAGCAATTTTAAGCAACAAAAACAAAATGGGAGGTATTAATTTGCCAGACCTCAAACTATACTACAAGGCCATGGTTCTTAAAACAGCCTGGTATTGGCACAAGTGCAGGGACACAGACCAGTGGAATACAACAGAAAATCCAAATATAGAACCATCCTCATATAGTCACCTAATTTTTGACAAAGCGGGAAAGAATATACTCTGGGGACAAGAATCCCTATTCAATAAATGGTGCTGGGAGAATTGGTTAGCCACTTGTAGAAGACTGAAACAGGACTCACAGCTTTCACCTCTCACAAACATCAAATCACGGTGGATAACAGACTTAAACCTTAGGCGTGATACAATCAGAATTCTAGAAGAAAATGTAGGAAAGACTCTTACAGACATTGGCCTAGGCAAAGAATTTATGAAGAAGACCCCCAAGGCAATCATAGCAGCAACAAAATAAATGAATGGGACATGATTAAATTAAAATGCTTCTGCACAGCCAAAGAAACAGTCCAGAGAATAAACAGACCACCTACAGAATGGGAAAAAATTTTTGCATACTACACATCAGATAAAGGACTGATAACAAGAATCTATTTAGAACTCAGGAAAATCAGCAAGAAAAAAATCAAACAACCCTATCAAAAAGTGGGCAAATGACATGAATAGAAACTTCTCGAAAGAAGATATAAGAATGGCTAACAAACATATGAAAAAATGCTCAACATCCCTAATCATCAGAGAAATGCAAATCAAAACCACAATGAGATATCACTTAACTCCAATGAGAATGGCCTTTATCAAAAAAACCCAAAACAACACGTTGGCGTGGGTGTGGAGAGACAGGAACACTCATACACTGCTGGTGGGACTGCAAACTAGTGCAACCCCTGTGGAAAGCATTATGGAGGTATCTTAAACAGATTCAAGTAGACCTGCCATTTGACCCAGCAATCCCATTACTGGGCATATACCCAAAGGAAAAAAGGTCATTCTGTAACAAAGACACATGTACCCGAATGTTTATAGCAGCACAATTCACAATAGCAAAGATGTGGAAACAACCCAAATGCCCATCAATACATGATTGGATTAGTAAGCTGTGGTATATGTACACCATGGAATATTACTCAGCTATAAGGAATGATGAAGATACGACATCTCTATGGTTCTCCTGGAGAGAGTTGGAACCCATTCTATTAAGTGAAGTATCCCATGAATGGAAAAACAAGCATCACATGTACTCACCAGAAAATTGGTTTCCCTGATCATCACCTAAATACAAATCTGGGAACGACACCAATTGGATATCAGACTGAGGTGGGGGGTGGGGAGGGGATGGGGGTATGCCTACACGATGAGTGCATTGCGCACCGTTTGGGGAGTGGTAACACTTGAAGGTGCTGACTCGGGAAGGAGGGGTGGGGAAGGGAGGGATATATACCTCATGATGGGTGCAATGTGCACGACCTGGGGAACAGACACGCCTGGAGCTCTGACTTGGGGGGAAAGACAGTACAGGAGCAACGTATGTAACCTGCAATTCTGTATCCCCCATAACAAGATGAAATAAAAAATAAATAAATAAATAAAATAAAATAAACCATCCTTTCCCTACTAATCTCTAATACTACCTCTGATACATACCAAGTTTCTTAATATGAGTGATTGGTGTATTCTCCTTGCAAACTGTAATACTGCAACATTAATATATGTGTCTGCTTTATTATAGGAAATCCCTGGAAAGTATGTATATAGGCCAAAAATGAGAAACTGAAATGATTCAGTATAATCCTCTAGATTTGCTTTTTGATAGTCGCTCTGTGGTTTCAAGATATCTGTCCAGTTAATATAAAATTGCATTATATGATGATGAGAACCAATTCCAAAGTATGTAGCAATAGGAAATGTTCATTATACTGTGGGGAGCCCAGGGTCACTCATAAAAGTGATAAACTATAACTAGATTATAATCCAAACAAAGGTCACTGACCAGCAGTCTAACTTTGAGCAAGATACTTAATCTTTCACAGCCTGGTTTTGTCATCTATAAAATGGTTATAATAATACCTCTATGGCAGGAGGGCTATAAGAAATAAATGAGATGTGTGCAAAATGCTGAGCATAGTACCTGACATTGTAACAATAGTGTGGTAAATGTGTGTTCCCCCCTCACAAAGGATGAACACCTACAGTTGTATTTTACAGTTAATTCTGGTCACTGAATTTCATAACTATCTCTCCATTATTTTGGCAATGTTGCTTCCTCCACTTGCTGAGAAGTTCTGGTATGTAAGGATTAAAAGTTACTAAGGGGTGAGTTTATCATTAAATGTCATCCATAAAATCTTGTTGGAATGGAAATGTGTGTTGATGTGTCAATTCAGCTTTTCTTTCTTTTTTTTTTTTA
The DNA here is from genome assembly GCF_041146395.1 of Eulemur rufifrons. Classification (NCBI taxonomy): domain Eukaryota; kingdom Metazoa; phylum Chordata; class Mammalia; order Primates; family Lemuridae; genus Eulemur; species Eulemur rufifrons. The sequence continues at coordinate 27,702,416 of NC_091012.1, read as the reverse complement.
AATGGTCAGTGGTTTATTTAAAAGAAGAACTGAACTTTATTTTTACAAGATAAATAATACGATACAGGTGAATGAGTCTCACAGATGCAGTGTTCCATGTAAGCCTAAAATACTCTGCAAGAATAACATTTCAAACATCAATCTACGGAGGTTTTGGTATTATTAATATTTTAACAAGACAATTTTTTTAATTTTTTGAATGTCATTTTAGTTTGCACAATTTTGTGGTTTTTTAGCTTGAATTTCAAGAAAACTTACTGAATTCTTATAGGATTTGAAACTAGTTATGTATGGCTAATTTTGGTCCTAAAATTCATACAATGTCATGAGGCTCTTAGGACAAAAAAGTCTTCTGAGACATATTTAAAGACAAACACCCTGAATCCTTCCTATGTTGTACCAGTGTGTTATACTAAGACTCTTTTGCCTTTTCAATATCTTATTCACCTTGTCTGACCACCATTTTTTTGTCTTCAACTATTACCCATTCGCATCATCCTTTATTTTAAACCTTCAGAAGACATTTCCTCTACTAAATACATGTGGGCATATCTGGACCCTTAATCAGCTTGCTGTCTATCTTCTAAGAGGAAAAGTGCAGATAAATGTACAGATAAAGTAGAAATCCTACAAGTAGTATTTATTTTTAAATAAAACTTGTTGTTGTTGTTGTTACCATTTAGTTTCTACCAGGAATTCAGGACTTTATCAGGCCTGTGCTAAAAAATAAGAAAATCTAGCATATATTTATAAAGAAAAGGGAATGATTGTACACTTTTTAATAAGATTAACCAGTGTTGAATTTCAGAATACCACTTCTCATCTTTAAACTCTTCTAAGACTCTTTTTTTTTTTTTTTTTTTGAGACAGAGTCTCACTCTGTTGCCCAGGCTAGAGTGAGTGCCGTGGCGTTAGCCTAGCTCACAGCAACCTCAAACTCCTGAGCTCAAGCGATCCTCCTGTCTCAGCCTCCCGAGTAGCTGGGACTACAGGCATGCACCACCATGCCCGGCTAATTTTTTCTATATATATTTTTAGCTGTCCATATAATTTTTTTCTATTTTTAGTAGAGATGGGGTCTCGCTCTTGCTCAGGCTGGTCTCGAACTCCTGAGCTCAAACGATCCGCCCACCTCGGCCTCCCAGAGTGCTAGGATTACAGGCGTGAGCCACTGCGCCCGGCCTCTTCTAAGACTCTTGAGTGAACAATGGCTTCCATAATTCAGCTTTTCAAAGCCAGTATCCACTCTTCGTCCTCAGGAGGTACAGCAGGATGCTAGTCTGGCAATGGTTCTCAGACATTATTATCATTCATCAAAATTTCCTGAAGGGCTTGTTAAACATAGACTGCTAGACCCTGCCCCCTAGTTTCTGATTATGTAGGTCTAGGTAGAGATCTAGGAATTTACATCTCAATAACAAGTTCCCAGGGGATGTTGATACTGCTAGAGTAGGAGGCCACACTCTGAGAACCATTGCTCTATGGTGTCACTAGATGTGTGTTATTACCATTAAACACTTCTTGCTATTGTTCTCTTTGAAATGTGTGCACTGGAGAAATGTAGTTACAATTTACCATGCAATGACCATTCATACAAATCTAGAGAAGATATTAGAAGAACATATTGTACGATAATTATGTTATTTCAAGTTAATTTGTGACACTTTGTAAAAAAAGTAGCTATTTAAAAAACTGCAGAGCAAATAAATTGTTGAGTTTCCAACTGGGTAAAAAATATAAATTCTTGTAACACTACATTTGTCCAATTCATTTGGTCAGAGAAACCACAATGACACATTCAATGCATTCAACGTGCCAGATATTTTACTTACAGCCATCTCATTAATACTAAATCTCCAATACAATCACACAAGCAAAACAACTAGATTAGAAGAAATGCCTGCTGGGACTAGTTTTAGATAATGGAAAACAAAAGAAAATCTACTTCTGGTAAAGCATAAAATGCTGAGATCTAATCAGTCTAAGAGACAACTTGGGCATAGTTGAAATAACATTGCACATGGAATCAAAGAACTGTTTCTAATTGCCTATTATTTCACTAGCTAGCCATATAAACTTGGAAAAGCATCTTAACCACTCAGATTTACAGTTTTCTTATCTGTAAAGTGGGGATGATAATGCCTAATTTAGAAGCTCTTTGTAAGGATCATGCAATATATGCAAATCTACTTTATAAAGTATAAAATGCTATCAATATTAAAGTACCATATGACAATCAACAATGTCTTGAGGCATATATGAAGGAACTAATACCTGAAATTTTCTCTTGCACAACAGTGACTGAGAGAAGGAGCAAAGCTAACAATCCCAAGTATCCTAAGATTAGGATTGGCAGATTCAGCAAATGAAAATACAGAATAGACAGTCAAATATGAATTTCAGATGAACAACAAACAATTTTTAGTATAAGTATTTCCAATGCAATATTTAGCATATATATGTAATAAAAATTTTATTCATTGTTTACTTCAAATATAAATTTAACTGTTTATCCTGTTTTATGTGTTAACCCTACCCAAGAAACTTACATTCCTAGAAATGATCCAATGTTTCTACTCTCCTCAAACCTCCAGGCCCTTCTGCAACCTCTGGCCCCTAACTCCTGCAAATGAACGATCTCTTCTCCTACTTTAGTGAGAAAATGGCTGTTACCCTAGGTCAATTCCTGTAGCACTTATACCTCCTCAATGGCCATGTCTAATTTCAGAAGATCTCCATTTGCCTCTACTGCTACCATTGGCCTTTCATTTTCAGCTACCTCATATAAAATAACATACTAAACTAATCTGATCATCACAGCAATACTGTGAGGCCTTCAGGCAGATGTTATACTATGCTGATTGGAACAATAAATTCCACACATGGTAGAAAAGATGGACTATATGTAGGAGATTTTAAAGGTGTTTGTGTAAGTCTAAGTATAAGGTCTCAGGGAAGAACTATAAAGTAACTTCAAGTGAAAGGCTACCCCTAATCAATAGTACTCTTCTCATTAGGATCACCTTACCAACCCCAAATTTTGGTCATTTAATATATTTTTTATTGATACATAGTATTTGTACATATTATTGGGTACATGTAATATTTTGATATTTGCATAGAATGTGTAATGATCATATCAGAGTTTTTGGGTATCCATCACCTCCTGTATTCATCATTTCTGTGTGTTGGGAACATTTTAAGTTCTTTCTTTAGCTATTTTGAATTTTGAAATATAAAATACATTAGTTTTAACTATAGTCACCCTACGCTGCTATTGAACATAGATCTTATTCTTTCTATCTAACTATATGTTTGTAGTCATTAACCAACCTTTCTCATCCCCTCCCCCACACACGCACCATTTCTCACCTCTGGCAACCATTATTTCTAGTCTCTACCTTCCTGAGATCAATTCTTTTAGCCCTTCCAAATATGACAGAGAACACGTTTGTCTTTCTGAAGCTAGCTTATTTCACTTAATGACCTCCTGTTCTATCCATATTGCTGCAAATGACAGAATTTCATTATTTTTAATGGCTGAATAGTATTCTATTGTGTATATATACCACATTTTTAAAATCCATATATCTGTTGATGGGTACTTAGGTTGATCTTTGCTATTGTGAATAATGCTGCAATAAACATGAGGGTGCAGCTATCCCTCTGATATGCTGATTTCCTTTTCTTTGAAAAAATACCTAGTAGCAGGATTGCTGGATCATATGGTAGTTCTATTTTCAGTTTTTTGAGAAATCTCCATACAATTTTCCATAATAGCTGTACTAATTTACATTCCCACCAACAGTGTATAAGAGTTCCCTCTTTTCCACATTCTTACCAGCATCTATTATTTTTCCCATTTTGATAATACTCATTCTGGCTTCTCATGTAAAAAGAATAAATTGCTTGATATAAGTCAAAAGGCCCCCTATGTGGTTAAAATTCTCATTGTAAATTAATATAATTTCTCTATAGTTTAAAAAAGTCTATTCAAATATAGAAATTTTAATTATGATTGTGTTTACAAAAAACTTTCTCTTAGAATCTCTAGGGTATAGACAAGTCATTTAGAGTATTTCCCAAGAACATTATTCTTCACAAATGCAGGGCCCATGGTCAACATGTGAGTTCTTTTTCTGAGGCCTTATGTCTGTTAATAGACTTTTTTAAAAAAATCATGGTAAAATATATAGAAGATAAAATTTTCCATTTTAACTACTTTAAGTGTATGACCCAGTAGCATTAATTGCATCCACAATGTTATACAATCATCACCACTATTTATTTCTACAACTTTTTCATCACCTCAAACAATATAATCATTAAGATATAAGTTCCCATTTCTCCCTTCTTCCATCCTTTTATAACTTCTAATCTACTTTCTGTTTCTAGGAATGTATTGCTTCTGTATGTGAAATGTTTTTGCAATTGTAGTTTGCTGAGAATTTTTTACAAGTAAAAAGATGTAAATAGTCTTATTGATACAACTCTGAATGATAATTACATACTGTTGCTATTTAACTAATCCTTAAGACTGAATATGGATAGTGATACTATCATATTCCGACAAAAACAAATTCAGACTTAATACAAGAAACAAGAGACAATAAAACATATAAAGTGTAAAGCAATAAAGAAAAATGAGGGTTTGGGATTCAGACGCAACTAGATTTTAACCTGGCTCTGCAATTTACTAGCTGTGTATATGTGCACAAATTATTTAACCTCTCTGAATGTCTCTTTCATCATTTGCATAATGGATGAAATTGCTGATGACTGTGAAAGACAAAAATATGAAAGTGATCTTCATGAATCAATTAGGCTAATAAGGAAGGCAGAGAAGTCAGTGATAAGCTTGGTCATCCAATCTTTCTCAATTAAGTCCAATAATGTATAACCTTTCTTTCCATTTCATCTCTTTCAAAATTCCCAGAAATTTTAGACCCATAAGAGAGTCAAATACAGTTTCTGGCAATCCCCTTCTATCATTCTCCACATAAAATGTCTTTGACACAAACTACCTTGACTGGGATGCAGGATAACTAGAGTTGTGGTTTATCATTTTCTTTTGTCTCTGTATTTTCTTTGTGACTTTGGCCAAGTCAACCACTTTTTTATAAAATTTCCACATTGTTCCACAAAATGATTCAAATTATTGCATAAAATAACACAAGACTAAAATGCATTGTGAAAAACAAAAAAGTACCTGTTTATTTTTAAGACCAAAATAAGACATATTATGTAACTAATGCAAAAATCTAGACATATGAAGACTTTGATTTATAAAACAAAATTTTAAGACATTATAACTAGTATATGTTAAAGAGATAAGAAGAGATAAATAAGAGTTGCATATTTCATTTTATCTTAATATTGCATTTTATTTTATTTTGCAAAGGTGCAAATTAAGAAAAAATCATATTCAAAAAGCCCCCAAATATCATAGAACTTAGTAAGAGCTTGTGTTTATACAATGGCAACAGCAATAAATGGATTCCAAGCAGGAGTGTGCTAGAGCCAGCTTGTAACAGACTCTGTAAATGTCCTCCCAGTTCTGCATTCAATGACATCATGTTGTTAGCTTGAGATTTGCCACAGTGAAAGTATTCACACCAAGGAAATTGGAAAATTATAGGAATCAGGACTTTTTTTCAGAGAATCACCAGCACACCACTAGCTCTTGACCATAGTTACTTACGTTCTGGTTCTAGAAAGAAGACCTGCAGAGAACGGATCCCTACTGGGCTTGAGACAGTACGCAAAGATTTCTTTAAGATCTGGGAACACTTTTGCTAATGGAAGTGCTTCTCAATACTTTAATGTGTGTAAAAATCACCTGAGGATTCATTAAAATGCAAAACCCAATCCAGTATTCTGGACTGGGCTCTGAGATTACATGATTTTTACATTAACCCCAGTGAAGCCTACACTGGTCTGAGTGTCACATAAGTTGCAAGGGGTTATGGGATAACCAATTAATTTCCTTCAGCTGAACAAGGCCTTCTTGGGTGGGGGTGGGCTGCTTTTCCTATCAAAATTCTTCAACTACTGGTGGTAAAACAAGCTCTTGAAGAAACTTCTACATAAATGATTTTTGGTTATTGTTTTAGTAGTAGAATAGTACAAACGTATATTCCTTTTCTTCTACAAAATAGGCAACAACTTATTCTCCTTAATTAATAAACTAATTATTATACTAAAAATTCTGTTAAAACTGGTATAAAATCTTTGGTTAAAAAATAAAGAGCAATGGTATTTTACTGTTCTACTCCCCTCTCTCAAAACTCACCAAAAGCACAGGAATGAACAGAGTGAGTGTGTGTGTGTGTGTGTGTGTGTGTGTGTGTGTGTTTGTTTTTGGGTTCTTTTGGGGAAAGGGAGTAGACCTGTCTTCAAATCACAAGAAAATGACCAGAACTCTGATCCAAAAATTTTGAGACATGTCTAGAAAACACTGTGAAATATAAATCAAAACAAGGGAGAAGATTCAGAGACAAAGTACATACCTCTTTAAACTTTGAGAAGTATTCAGAGTTTCTCCAAAATATTAATAATTGTTGCTATGCTTAGTCATGTTTTAGTCAAAAATCTTTTTGAGTAATTATATTTAGAGGTATGGGAAGACAACTAGAGAAGGAGAGAATACTTCTGCAGAAACCAAGACTCACACTGCAGGATGGTGTGGGAGAAGGACTTGAAGAAGAAACCATACTGATATAACATGTTTATCTACGATCTTATCCAGCTGGAACTATCAGGTGAAATGTAATAAATGATAGAAGGAAAACAATAATCACTACAGCACAAAACACAGAGCATAGAACTTAACGGATTTACTGTGAATGACCAACCACTTGAATACCAATAACTAAGAGAAAACACGCTGCTACAGGGGACAGACTGGCATTTGTTTTGAAAAGTTGCTGAAGAAAATAAACCCAAATCAAAGATATTGGCATGTCCACATCATTACCTTTCCCCCTTACTCCAAAATATGACTAGTTCCATAAAAGATGAGTAATAATCTCAAATAAGTAAACATTAAAATTATCCAAAGAAATTGGAAAAAATGTTAGTTTAAATGAAAAGAAGCAATCAAACAGGAACAAATGACCGGTGAATAATACATATCACAGGAAGACTTGTCCAAGGAATTACAAAACAGGCTCTGACAATTATTTCTTCACAATCTCAAAAAATTACAAATAGCATGAGTTGGATGACAAGAAAAAGAGCTACAATAATATATAGAGGTTCAAAACTTAGATTAGATGATAGAGGGATATAAAGGCTAACAGAACTCTGCAAATAGGTGGAAAAGAGAGAACTAAACAGTAGAGACATAAGATCATATAAGAAGCAACAAAATTATACATAACATTATTGAAAATATAGTAGGGATTAATGGAAAATCATGAAGAATTTACACTGAATATAAGTAAAACATGAAAGAGATATTAAAATATTAAAAGCAGTATCAGAAATCCAGAGAAAAGATATGCAACTCACACAGAACTGATGTTCCTGAAGAATGAAGCAAGACACATGAAGGCTGAAAAAGGCCTAAATATAGGGATAAAAAGGATATACTGTATCACAGGAAAGAAAAGGTACAGAACATTCGGCATGAGAATCTATCTGGAAAATGTTACCAAATTTCAAGGACAAATAAAGATACATGTGCGCATTCAGGAATAAACAATAAGTCATTTACAAAGACAGTTCTATTCTCTACTTGCTACAACAGATTAACTGTTACTAGACTTCCTTTCTTGTTATAAAAAGAAAAAAAAAAAACAAACTAAAAACCCCCCAAACAAAGAAACAAAACCTAGAAAAATGTACAAAATATAAGAAACAATTGTTTTTAGACAGTGAGCAAAAAACAGTTCAGGACTGTGATCCCCAAAATCAGGAAAATAAATGAGCCGAGCACTATATTGAACACCCAGAGCATGAATTAGGGACCTCAGAAGGATCTGGCTTTAAGAGTAGATATGGAATAGCCCTGGAGTAATGTTTACTCTACATATGAAAGCCTAGACACCAGCCTCTGAAGGATCAAGCAGGTCTTCAAGTTACCTAAATTACTTCCTGATATAAATACATAAATATCAACACTCTTTTAGGAAGACTTGAAAATACAGAAACTCAATGATATAAAAAAGCAATATCTATCATACAAGAAAAAGTTCCTAGACATGCTAAGAAGCAGAAAAATATAACTATGACCAGAAGAAAAATAATAAACAGACACAGATATAAGAGGCATGGTGAAAACATCAGAAAAATAGATTAAAACAATTCAATAAAATATAAGTATTTAAGAGAAAGCATAAACATAAGTAAAAGGAAGATATTTATATAAACAAAATTTAATTTCTACAGCCCCAAAATATAATCTTTGAAATGAAAAACTCACACAATGGATTTAACAATAGATAAGACAGCATAGAAAAAAAGTAACTGAACCTGAACAAATGGCAAGAAACACTTTTACATTTAATAATGTAAACCACAGATAGAAAAAATACTATAAAAATATGAACAGTGCCTCAGAGATGCATAGGGAAATACATAACAGTCTAACATATGTGTAATTGTAGATTATGAAGGGTTAGAGGCAGAAAAAATTATTTAAAGAAGAAAAGGCTATAATGTCAACAAAAATAGTAGAGTAAGAACCTAGAAAAACTTTCTCTTTTTTAAAATAAATAATGAATATGGCAAAAAATGTCAGAATAAACATTTTCAGAACTCTGGAAACCAATAAAAGGCATCAATCCAGGGAGTATTTATTAAAAAAAAGTTGTTAAACTCTGTAAGGCTGCTCCTCCATAAAACCAACACAAACACTTGAAAAAAAAAAAAAAAAGACAAAGTCAACTTTAAATAACTCTGGAAATTAACCAAATGCTTGCAACAATCTGAGGAACATTTTTTTTTCAAAAAAAAAAAAAAGCACAGCAGAATATTGGTATGAAATGCAATCTTTAGCATTTATACTTACACTGTTTCCATATCACTTATCTCAACTCTATGGTAGCCTTAAAAATATCTCCGTGAGAACCAGCAGTCTAGAAGGCACTAGAGGTGGCTGAGTGCATTTGGAGCTGTAAAAAAAGCCCAGTTCTCTCAGATTTGTACTATTTGACATGTCTGTCAGCTCCCTCAATAACTCCATTCTCAGGATATTTTCTTATTTGAACTGTTTCACAACTCACTCAGTATGAACACTAGTAACCTTTGAGTGATAAAAAAATTGTTAGTAATCATTTAGCATTGCAAGGTCCTCAGGTGTTCATATCACTTGGGGCTAACAAAAGACTTACAAAAACAATTAAAAGTAAAAATTGGAGAATGAGGTTCCATATGGGATCACTGAAAAGCTCCAGTATATCCCTGGGAATCTAGAAGGCCATGTACACATACAGAGCTGTGCAAATGCCCAGTACAGACATGAGAAAGCCCTAATCTTTTACCTGTGACTGACACTGAGGCTCTGCATAGGCAGAATTGTAAACAGAAGAGCATTGCACACTTGCTCCAGCACCCATAGTGACCCCAACGAAAGGACAGAGACTTATTGTTTCAAGCCATTTACAATTATTATCTAATTATTAATATTAGCTAAGACCACTAAGCTATCTAAGCAGAGACTTCAGTGTATGTATATGATAAATGATTATTTTATAAAATTATTTAAGGAAAGTCACTAAATAAACAGCAACAAAAAAAAACAACAAATAACAACAACAACAACAAAAAAAAAAAAACCTGGAGAGAGGGAAGAATCTGATTACCAGTTTTGACATGTTATAATATAATATTTAAATGTTCATATTTTAATCCAAAATTATGAGACCCACAAAGAAAGAGGAAATACAGCCCATACGCATGAAACTAAAAATAGTGAACAGAAACTGTCTCAGAGAAAGCCAAGACATTGGACTTACCTGACAGACTTAAAATCACCTATTATATGATATTCAAATAACTAAATAAAACTTGGAATATATAATAAATATAAGTATACAATCAATATCTTACAAAAAACTATCTATAAAGGGATAGAAATTATAAAAATAATCAAATAGAAATTAAGAACTTAAAAACTATAATAACTAAAATAAAAACACAGGGTTACCAAAAGTCTCCATACATAGGGAAAACGGGAAATCGTAGCTAAATGTACCTTTATTCAGAAAATATTCATTAGAAAATTTTATAAAATTTTTCCTTTGTATAGAGATTACTATATATGCTAGATGGGCACAACAGTAAATTTGAACTGACAACAGAATGAATCAGTGAACTTGAAGATGGATCAATAGAGATTATACAGTCTAAAAAACAAAGAAAAAGGATTGAAGTAAAAATAACAGAGGCTCAGAGAGCTCTGGACACCATAAAGCATACCAACACATGCATACTGGGAGTGTCAGAAGAGGAGAAGAGAGAGATAGAAAGTGACATAAAGAGTATATCCGATTGGTGTCGTTCCCAGATGTGTATTTAGGTGATGATCAGGGAAACCAATTTTCTGGTGAGTACATGTGATGCTTGTTTTTCCATTCTTGGGATACTTCACTTAATATAATGGGTTCCAACTCTCTCCAGGAGAACCATAGAGATGTTGTATCTTCATTATTCCTTATAGCTGAGTAATATTCCATGGTATACATATACCACAGCTTACTAATCCAATCATGTATTGATGGGCATTTAGGTTGTTTCCACATCTTTGCTATTGTGAATTGTGCTGTCAGACTGAGGTGGGGGTGGGGGAGGGGATGGGGGTATGCCTACACAATGAGTGCATTGCGCACCGTTTGGGGAATGGTAACACTTGAAGGTGCTGACTCAGGAAGGGGGGAGTGGGGAAGGGAGGGATATATACCTACGTGATGGGTGCAACGCGCACTACCTGGGGAACAGACAGGCCTGGAGCTCTGACTTGGGGGGAAAGGCGGTACATGGGCAACGTATGTAACCTGCAATTCTGTATCCCCCATAACAATAAGATGAAATTAAGAAAAAAAAAGAGCATATAAAGAAACAATTGTCCTGAAACTTCCCAAGTTTGAAAAAAATATATACATGTTCATATCAAAGAAGTTAAAAAATGTCCAAGTAGAATAAACTCAAATCCACAACTAGGCACATTGTAGTCAAATTGATAAAAGCCAATGACAAAAAGTAATTATTGAAAGCAGCAAGAGAAAAAGACTTGTATTAGTGTATTTTCTGTTGCTTATAATAGAATACCATAACTGGGTAATTTATAAAGAAAAAGAATTTATTTCTTACAATTATGGGGAGAGATTTCTTGCTGGTGGGGGACTCCCTACAAAGTCCCTAGACAGCACAGGGTATTACATGGCCAGGGAGCTGAGCATGTTAACATGCTAGCTCAAGGCTCTCTTCCTCTTCTTATAAAGCCACCACTTGCCCTCTCATGATAACCCATTAATCCATTAATTTATGAATAGACTAATCCATCCCTAAGAGCAGAGCCCTAGTGGTCCAATTACCTCTTCTAGCCACCCCCCTCACTTCTCAATACTGCCACATTGGGGATTAAATTTCAACATGGGTTTTAGAGGGGACAGATACTCAAATAGTATCAGGATCCATCACGTACAAAAAAAAACTTAGTAAAATTGACAGTTGACTTCTCAAAATAAACCAAGGATTCCAGATGTCAGTGGGAATAAATATCCAAAGTGACAAAGCAAAAGGACTGTCAACTAATATTTACCTAGCAAAACTATCCTTAAAATATGAAGAAGAAATTAAGCCATTGCCACATAAAAATTGAAACGACTTGTGACCTGCAGATCTGCCCTACCTACACAAAATACTAAAGGGAGTCTGTCAGGTTGAAATTAAAGTGTACTAGTCAGTAATATGACTCCACATGAAGAAAAAAAGAGCATTAGTAAAGGTAATAAAAAAATTATCAATCTATTTTTGTGAATAACACTTTTCTCCTCTCCGGAGTCAGTTCAACTGGATGAAGTAATAATTTAAAAATTTGTTGATAGGATCAAAATACATATAGAAGAAATTTGTGTGACAATGATAGCAAAAAGGAGAGGGAAGAAAAGTAACTATATTGTATCAAATTTTTGTATACAGTTAATGTTAGTATCAATCTAAACTAAACATTGTTTTAATTTAATATGTTCATTATAACATGTAGGTCATTCACTGGGGGAAAAACATTCAAAAACAGATTAAAAAGAATAAAAAACAAGTAAAAAATTGTAAAATGGAAAACATTAATTTAACACAAATGAAAGCAATAACATATTAATAAAAATCGCAGAACAAAATAGACATAAGATATATAGAAAACAAGTGGCAATAAGATTGCCATCATGTATCCTACTGTATCAGAAATTATCTTTAAAAATAATGGACTAAACACTCCATTCAAAAGGCAGATTGGAAAATAGGACGAAAACAAAATCCAACTAATTACTGTTGACAAGTAACAAACTGTAGATCAAACACCACAAATAGTATGAACACTAAAAGATAATAAAAATTTTCTTTGCAAGCTGTAACAAAAAGTGAGTTTAAGTAGCTACACTAATATCAAACTAGACTTTAAGACTAAAAATGTTGCTGGAGACAAAGATATTTTATACTTAAATAAGGATCAATCTTTCAAAAGACATGAGAGTTATAAACACATAGGCACCCAAAACCAGAGCCTTAACATATATTAAGCAAAAACTGGAAGAATTGAGGGAAGAAAACTCAATAATAATATAATCATGTATTACTTAACAACAGCAATACCTTCTGAGAAATGCATCTTTAGCCAATTTTGTCATTGTTGCAAACATTATGCACAAACCTGGAGGCTACAAATCTATAAAGCATGTTACTGTACTGAATATTGTAGGCAATTGTTACATAGTGGTATTTGTATGTCTAACCATATCTAAACATAGAAAATATACAGTAAACATATGGTATAAAAGATAAAAAATGTTACAACAGTACAGGAGGCATGCTTACCATGAATGGAGCTTGCAGGACTAGAAGTTCTTCTGGGTGAATCAGTGAATAAGTAGTGAGCATATGTGAAGGCCAAGGACATTACTATATACTACTGTAGACTTTATAAAAGCTTCACACTTAGGCTACACTAAATTTATAAAAAAGTATTTTCCTTCTTCAATAATAAATTAAGCTTAATGTAATTTTTTACTTGATATTTTTTTTACAATGAAATGATATCTTTTATTTTTTTCTCAGTTTTTTTTTATTTTTTATTTATTTATTTTTTATTTATTTATTTTTTATTTCATCTTATTGTTATGGGGGATACAGAATTGCAGGTTACATACGTTGCCCATGTACCGCCTTTCTCCCCAAGTCAGAACTCCAGGCGTGTCTGTTCCCCAGGTAGTGCATGTTGCACCATCATGTAGGTATCTATCCCTCCCTTCCCCACCCCCCCTTCCCGAGTCAGCACCTTCAAGCATTGATAATTTTTTAAATTTTTAAAAACTTTCTGACTTTTGTAGTAACACTTAGCTTAAAACACAAACACATTGTACAAAAATATTTTTTCTTTATATCCCTATTCTATAAACTTTTTCTATTTTTAATCTTTTTTATCTTTAACCTTTTTTGTTAAAACCTAAGACAGAATCACACCCATTAGCCTAGGCCTACACAGAGTCAGGATCATCAATATCACTGTCTTCCACCTCCAGATCTTGTCCTACTAGGTCTGCAAGGGCAATAGCATGCATGAAACCACCATCTCTTCTGATAACAATGTCTTCTTCTAGAATACCTCCTGAAGGAAATTCCTGAGGTTGTTTTACTGTTAACTTTTTTTGCAAGTAGAAGGAGTATACTCTAAAATAAGGACAAAAAGTATAATACAGGAAATATATAAGCCATTAACACAGTTGTTCATTATTAATTATTTTGTACTGTACATAATTGTGTATACCATACTTTTATAGGAATAGGAGCACAGTAGATTTGTTTGCACTGGCAACACCACAGACACATGAGCAATGTGTTGCACTATAACATTACAATGGCTACCACCACTAGGCAATAAGAATTTTTCAAGCAAACAGTAGCCAAAAGAAAGATGGTGTGGCAGTCTTAATTTCCAATAACTTAGTTTTTATACCAACAAAAGTAATAAAAGACAAAGATGGTTACTATATACTGGTGAAAGACACAATTCAACAAGAAGACATAACTATACTTAATATATATGCACCCAACTTAGGTGCACCCAGATTCATAAAGCAAACCCTACTTGATCTGAACCAAATGATAGATAACAATACTGTAATAGCCGGAGACTTTAACGCCCCAATGACAGCACAGGACAGATCCTCCAAACAGAAAATAAACAAAGAAATAATGGACTTAAATAGAATGCTAGAACAAATGGGCCTGACTGACATCTACAGGATATTCTACCCAACAGCTCATGGGACATTCTCTAAGATTGACCATATCCTAGGACATAAAGCATGTCTTAAAAAATTTAAAAAAATAGAAATTATACCATGCATCTTCTCAGATCACAGCAGAATAAAGGTAGAAATCAACCCTAACAGAAATTCTCATTCCTACTCAAAGTCATGGAAGTTAAACAATCTTCTCCTGAACGATTATTTTATAAATGAAGAAATCAAGACAGAAATCAAAAGATTCTTTGAATTAAATGACAAAGGAGACACAACTTATCAAACTCTGTGGGACACAGCTAAAGCAGTCCTGAGAGGAAAATTCATTTCCATAAATGTCTATATCAAAAAGACAGAAAACTTACAAATAGACAACCTAATGAATAGACTCAAAGAGCTGGAGAAAGAAGAACAGAATGACCCCAAACCCAGCAGAAGGTGAGAAATTATTAAGATCAAATCAGAACTAAATGAAAAGGACAACAAAAAAACCATAAGAGAAATTAATAAAACAAAATGTTGGTTCTTTGAAAAGATAAACAAAATAGACACACCTCTGGCTAGACTAACCAAGAACAGAAAAGAAAAACCTCTAATAACCTCCATTAGGAACATTAAAGGAGAAATCACAACTGATGCCACAGAGATACATGATATCATCTATGAATTCTACAAAAATCTTTATGCACACAAACTGGAAAATGTGGAGGAAATGGACAAATTTTTAGAAACGCATAACCTTCCCAGGCTCAACCAGGAAGAAATAGAGTACCTGAATAGACCAATATCAAGAACTGAAATCGAAATAGCAATAAAAAACCTTAACAAAAAGAAAAGACCTGGTCCAGATGGGCTCACAGCCGAATTTTACCACACCTACAAAGAACTGGTGCCCATCCTACATAAACTATTCTCTAATATCGAGAAGGATGGAATTTTCCCCAACACGTTTTACCAAGCCAACATAACATTGATACCAAAACTAGGAAAGGATGCAACAAAAAAAGAAAACTACAGACCAATATCCCTTATGAATATAGATGCAAAAATTCTCAATAAAATCCTAGCAAATCGAATCCAAGTGCTTATCAAAACATTAATCCATCATGAAAAGTGGGCTTCATCCCAGAGATGCAGGGATGGTTTAACATACGCAAATCTATAAATGTAATTCACCACATAAATAGAAGCAAAAATAAAGATCATATGATCCCCTCAATAGATGCAGAAAAAGCATTTGACAAAATTCAACATCCTTTTATGATAAGAATGCTTAACAAAATAGGCATAGACGGGACCTATCTAAAAATGATACAAGCCATATATGACAAACCCACAGCCAACATCATACTGAATGGGGAAAACCTGAAAGCATTCCCACTTCGAACTGGAACCAGACAAGGCTGCCCACTGTTCCCATTACTTTTCAACATAGTATTGGAAGTCCTTGCGAGAGCTATCAGGCAAGAGAGCAGAATCAAGGGAGTGCAAATAGAGAAAGAAGAGATCAAACTCTCACTCTTTGCTGATGATATGATGTTATATCTGGAAAACTCCAAGGATTCAACCAAGAGACTCCTGGAATTTATCAATGAATTCAGTAAAGTCTCAGGATACAAAATCAATACACACAAATCAGAGGCATTCATATATGCCAATAACAGTCAAACGGAGAACCAAATTAAGGACTCAAAACCCTTCAAAATAGCAACAAAGAAAATAAAATACCTAGGAATATATTTAACTAAAGAGGTAAAGGACCTCTATAGGGAGAACTATGAAACACTGAGGAAGGAAATTGCAGAGCATGTAAATAGGTGGAAAACTATACCATGCTCATGGATCGGAAGAATCAACATTATTAAAATTTCAATACTACCCAAAGTGATCTACAGATTCAATTCAATCCCTATTAAATTACCAACATCATTTTTCACATATATAGAAAAAATAATTATACACTTTTTATGGAATCAGAGAAGACCTCGTATAGCAAAAGCAATTTTAAGCAATAAAAACAAAATGGGAGGTATTAACTTGCCAGACTTCAAACTATACTACAAGGCTATGGTTCTTAAAACTGCCTGGTATTGGCACAAGTGCAGGGACACAGACCAGTGGAACAGAACAGAAAATCCAAATATAAAACCATCCTCATATAGCCATCTAATCTTTGACAAAGCAGACAAAAACATACTCTGGGGAAAAGATTCCTTATTCATTAAATGGTGCATGGAAAATTGGATAGCCACATGTAGAAGACTGAAACAGGACCCACAGCTTTCACCTCTCACAAAAATCAAATTATGGTGGATAACAGACTTAAACCTTAGATGTGAAATGATTAGAATTCTAGAGGAGAATGTAGGAAAGACTCTTACAGACATTGGCCTAGGCAAAGAATTTATGAAGAAGACCCCTAAGGCAATCACAGCAACAACAAAAATAAATGAATGGGACCTGATTAAATTAAAAAGCTTCTGCACAGCCAAAGAAAAAGTCACGAGAATAAACAGACCACCTACAGAATGGGAAAAAATTTTTGCATACTACACATCAGATAAAGGACTGATAACAAGAATCTATTTAGAACTCAGGAAAATCAGTAAGAAAAAGTCAAACAACCCTATCAAAAAGTGGGCAAATGACATGAATAGAAATTTTTCAAACTAGATATAAGTATGGGTAACAAACATATGAAAAAATGCTCAACATCCCTAATCATCAGGGAAATGCAAATCAAAACCACAATGAGATATCACTTAACTCCAGTGAGAATGGCCTTTATCAAAATGTCCCAAAACAACACATGTTGGCGTGGATGCGGAGAGACAGAACACTCATACACTGCTGGTGGGACTGCAAACTAGTGTAACCCCTGTGGAAAGCATTATGGAGATACTTTAAACAGATTCAAGTAGACCTACCATTTGATCCAGCAATCCCATTATTGGGCATCTACCCAGAGGAACAAAAGTCATTCTATAAAAAAGACACATGTTCCCGAATGTGTATAGCAGCACAATTCACAATCGCAAAGATGTGGAAACAACCCAAATGCCCATCAATTCATGAGTGGATTAGTAAATTGTGGTATATGTATACCGTGGAGTATTACTCAGGTATAAGAAATAACGGTGATATAGAATCCCTTTTTTTCTCCTGGAGAGAGAATTGGAACCCATTCTATTAAGTCAAGTATCCCAAGAATGGAAAAACAAGCACCACATGTACTCACCAGCAAATTGGTTTCCCTGTTAATCACCTAAGTGCACAATTGGGAATAACATCAATTGGGTATCGGACTGAGGTAGGGGGTGGGGAAAGGGCATGGGTGTATACCTACATGATGAGTGCGTTGCGCACCTTCTGGGGATTGGTCACGCTTGAATGTTCTGACTCGGGGGAAAGGGGGTTGGGAGGAGGGGATGGTGGTATAACTACATGATGAGTGCAGTGCGCACTGTCTGGGGAATGGACACGCTTTAAATTCCGACTCAGGGGGATGGGTGGGACATGGGCAATATATATAACCTGAACTTTTTACCCCCGTAATAAGCTGAAATTTAAAAAAGGCTCTAAGGATACTTCTTCAGGCTCTATGCTCTGACAAAAGGAATTACATGGTGGTGCATAATTTTCCCACAGATCTTTTGTTCTTTGATGCGGTTAATGCACAAATAAAAATGTGAGTTGAAAGTTTAAAAAAAAAAACTTTCTGACTTTTGTAATAACACTTAGCTGAAAACACAAAACACATTGTACAAAAATATTTTTTCTTTATATCCCTATTCTATAAACTTTTTCTATTTTTAATCTTTTTTTGTCTTTAACATTTTTTGTTAAAAACTAAGACAGAATCACACCCATTAGCCTAGGCCTACACAGAGTCAGGATCATCAATATCACTGTCTTCCACCTCCACATCTTGTCCCACTAGGTCTGCAAGGGCAATAGCATGCATGAGACCACCATCTCTTCTGATAACAATGTCTTCTTCTAGAATACCTCCTGAAGGAAATTCCTGAGGTTGCTTTACTGTTAACTTTTTTTGCAAGTAGAAGGAGTATACTCTAAAATAAGGACAAAAAATATAATGTAGAAAATATATAAATCATTAACATAGTTGTTCATTATTAATTATTTTGTACTGTACATAATTGTGTATACCATACTTTTATAGGAATAGGAGCACAGTAGGTTTGTTTGCACTGGCAACACCACAGACACATGAGCAATGTGTTGCACTACAACATTACAATGGCTACCACCATTAGGTGATAAGGATTTTTCAGCTCCATTATAATCTTAAGGGTCCACTGCGGTATGTGCAGTTTATAGTTGACAAAAAAATTGTTATGAGATGAGTAACTGTAGTTGGAGACTTTAATAACCTACTATCAATAATGAATAAAATTAGAATCATAAAGGAAATTGAACAACTTGAAAAACACCATAAACCAAGTATACCAAAAAGACTTCAATATAAAACTCTACTACTAAATAGCAGAATACACGTTCTTTTAAAGTGAACAAAAAATATTCTTGAGGATAGAAGATTTTTAAGAGATAATGCAAAGTATTTCTTTTACCACAATGGAAGGAAATTAGAAATCAATAACAGAAGAAAATTTGGGGCTGGGCATGGTGGCTCACACCAGTAATCCTGGCACTCTAGAGGCCAAGGTGGGAGAATCACTTGAGGTCAGGAATTCGAGGCCAACCTGAGTAAGAGCAAGACCCCATCTCTACTAAAAATAGAAATTTTAGCCGGGCATGGTGGTGTGTGCCTATAGAGTCCCAGCTACTCAGGAGGCTGAGGCAGGAGGATTGCTTGAGCCTAGAAGTTTGAGGTTGAAGTGAGCTATGATGATGCCATTGCACTCTACCCAGGGTGACAGAGTGAAACTCTGTCTCAAAAAACAAAAAACCAAAAAAAAAAAAAAAAAACGAAATTTGAGGAATTAAAAGAATGTGGAAATTAAACATGCATTCCTAAGTAGCCAATGGGCCAAACAAGAAAGCACAAGGGAAATTATAAAATACTTGGAGACAAATGAAGAAAACACAACATAGCAAAACTTATGGGATTGCGCTAAAGTATTTCTTACAGGGAAATAGGGGGGAAGGTTATGGATGTAAATGCCTATATTATAAAGAAGAATGATCTGAAAATAGTAGCCTAATCTTTCACCTTTAAGAAACTAGAAAAAGAAGCTTAAACTTAACAGAAATCCATTAGAAGGAATAAATAATAAAAATTAAAGCATAAATAAAAGAAATAAGTTAAAAAATAGTTTTTAAAAAATTTGGATCACTTAAAATATTAACAAAATTTACTAACTTTAAGTAGGCTGACCAAGAAAAAAAAAAAAGAAGACACAAATTCCTAAAATCAGGATAGAAAAAGTTGATATCATCATCAACCTTTATCAAAACAGAACAACAAAATAATAAAAACTACAAAAAGATGACAAGGGAATATTATGAACTGGATTATTTGAAACATTCAAATAACAAAAGTTCACTCAAAATGTAGAACACCTGAATAGAGGTAGGATAAGTGAAGTGATGGAATAAAAAATAAAAAAACTTTACACAATATTCCTAGGCTCACAAGGATTCTCTGACGGGTTTTTAAAAAATATTTGACACCTGAAATCCAACAATATATGAGGAATTATGCAGCATGATTAAATGTGATTTTTCCAAGAAATGAAATGTTGGCTTAATATATAAAATTCAAGTATGTAAAATACCATATTGACAGAATAAAACATGAACACCACATGATCATCTGAATACATACAGGAAAAGAATTTCACAAAATACAGCACTCCTTTATGAAAAATATTCATCAAAGTAGAAATAGAAAAGAACTTCCTCAACTTGCTAACATGTACCAATAAAAAACCCACAGCTAACATTGTACTTAATGATGAAAGAATAAAAATGTTTCCCTTAATTTTAGGAACAAGAAAAGATGTCCACTCTAGCTACTCCTATTCAACATTGAACAGGAAGTTCAAGCAAAAACAATTAGGCAATTAATAATTAATAATAACCATCCAGATGGAGGAAAAGTAAAACTGTCTCTATTTACAGATGACATAATTCTACATATACAGAATCCTAAGGAATCCTCCAAGAATTCATTAGAACTAATAAGAAATTTCAGCAAAATGCAGAATATAAGATCAGTATACAAAATTGAATGTATTTCTATAAACTATCAATTAATAAATCTAAAATGAAATTAAGAAAACAATTACATTTACAATTGCATCAAAAAGAATAAACTAAGAACAAATTTAACAAAATGAATATAAGACTTATACACTAAAAACTACAAATCATTATTGAATGATATTAATGAGGAACTAAATAAATAGAGAAAGAAATTCATGATCATAAACTAGAAAACTTCGTAGGATGGTGATACCTTCAAATTTGATTTATAAATTTAATGAAATCTCTTTAAAGATCCTAGTTGCCTTTTTAGACAAGTTGATCCAAAATTTCACATGGAAATGAAATGAACCCAGAAAAGCTAAAAGAATCAGTATTAATAAAGAGCAATATTATTGGATTTGAACTTCTCAATTTTAAAACTTACTACAAAGCTACAGTAATAACTTCCATAAGGATAGACATAAAGATCAATGGGATAGAATTGAGAGTCTAGAATAAATCAATACCTTTATGCTCAATTGATTTTTAGCATAGGTACGCTTGTGTTATCCTGGATAGAGCTGGAGCCCATTCTACTAAGTATCCCAAGAATGGAAAAACAAGCACCACAGGTACTCACCATCAAATTGGTATTAATTGATCAACACTTAAGTGCACATATAGTAATAACATTCATCAGGTGTCAGGCAGGTGGGAGCGGGGAGGAGGGGATAGGTATATTCACACCTAATGGGTGCGGTGTGCACCATTTGGGGGATGGACACACTTGAAGCTCTGACTCAGGTGGGGTAAAGGCAATATATGTAACCTAAATATTTGTATCCCATAATATACTGAAATTAAAAAAGATATAAAAATAATTTTTAAAAATATCGAGTCAAAAAAAAAAAGAAAGAAAAAGAAAAAACAATGTGGAAGAGTAGCCCTTTCTATAAATGGTGCTGGGAGAAATGGATATTCATATGCCAAAGAATGAATTTGGATCCCTACAACAATTCATGTAAAAAACTTAATCCTCAATTGATCAAAGAACTAAATGTAATATCTAAAGTACAAAAATTCTTACAAGAAAACAAAGGAGTAAATCTCCACATTCTTTGATTTGGATACATTTTCTTAGCTATAGTACTAAAATAATGCATGATACCACTTGTATGTGAAATCTCATTCCTCCATCCAGTCAGTCTGGTTTCTGCCTGTTCACTCCAATGAAATGGCTGTTGCTAAGTTTACTGATGCCTTCCATATTGTAAAGCCAGTAGAAACTTTTTAAATGTGGTGGGATCTCAACCTCTCAACTGCATTTCCAGTTAATTCACACATTTCCAGTTATTATTCATACATTTCCAGTTATTATTTTAGTAAATATGTTTTTTCTTACAAATGAAATCAGGATTTTTTCAGTACTGATTTTAAATATAGGAATCTTATAAATATACTCATAAAAATGCAATGCTTTCATATATTCCACCAAATACTATTGTTCACATTCCTTTCAGTTAATACGGATTATGTTTTTGAAAATTGAAAGTCAAAAGTTGATACTTAAAATCATGTGCCATAGTAACTTTCTGAATTTAATCCCATTGTGCTGTAATTGGATATATTTTGTATTTATTATATTCAATGAGTAAAATTGGAAAAAAGGAGTTTAAATGTGTTCACACTCTTCTAAAAGGGCACGATGTCTGTTCTTGACCTACTTTTAGAATGGATATAACCTGAAGCTTTACTAAAATCAAGAATTGATATATTCAAATTGAAATTTTTCTGTATAAATTGTATTATTGTCCATGTTATTTACCAGATTAAAATATTTAAGAATAAGCTTCTTCTTTATAAAGTAATGCATGTGATAATACTTTAAAATATTGAAGTTTCTTTTCTGTAAATTAACATTATAATGAGTATCTTTTGTAAAGCTGAAGTCGTTACAAGACATTTTGTGCTAAATTGACATGAAGTCACATCATTATGTTTCCAATCTGGAGTGGTTCAGCTTGCCTGGTCTGTACATGTTTGATAGCAAGACAATAATTCTAAGTGATTACTAGATTTTCCCAATTCAGGTTTCTCTCCTAGACCAGTATTTGAAGTTTATTGTTGTTGTTTGTTTTCCTTTTGGGTGATCATAAAGACAACAAAGATTAAGTGAAAAGAAATGAATCCACACCCAATCATGACAAAAGCGGTTATCAGGATCAAAGTAAGGTATGATTTCTGCTCTTCAACACCAAGCTCTCCATTTCTCAGTGTGGACAAAACCCTTAGCAAGAACAGGCATAGGAAATGTTTCCACATTAGTCCTGGTTTAATTCCTCTGTATTTTATCATATTTTAAAATTATTATCTTTTGATACGTTACTCTTACTGAATAATCCAAAAAGACATTTTTCATCTTTCTATCATATGCAATTCAACTAGTTTAACTCCCAGAAAAAAATTTATTTCAAAGTTATAGGAAATTCCTCACTATCATCCCAATGTACAATTGAATTATCTTCCAATTCTGTAAAATATTTCCTAAAAATACCTCTAACTGTCCAGATTTTCCTTACCATAAATCATCTTCTTTTTGCTACTGCTGTAGTAGAAGAAGTTTCTTCTTTTCCTTTATCAGGAGAAATAAAATCTTCCAATTTGAATGCTAAATCAAAGCATCAGTCCCCAAACTGAAATAACTTACACTGTGATTACTTCCTATGCCATGATATCAATAATCCATCTACCCCATCCTCCACTAAATATCAGTAACTCTAACTCAAACCATTCTATGTACAGCACTAGTCATTTTTGTTTTGTTTTTGTACTTTTAGTCTTTCATGGTCAATTATATGTACAGTACACTGAGAACTCTACCATTGCCCACAGACTACCTTTTCAGATTCTATGCACCAACAAAATTGAAATACTTACTCTCTATTCTATTCCGTGATCATTTTCCTGATTCTTCCTGTCATTAACCATGCCATTCATTTCAACTTCTGTTCTGCATAATATAATGGAGCCATATAGATTTAGGTTTGAGCCACAGCTTGACCACTTATATAAATGTATGATCTTGGGCAAGTGGACTACCTCTTGTAAACTCAATATCTTCACAGGTAAAATGAAAGTTATTATTGGTACCCTTATCTAGAGTTGTTATGAAGAATGAGTAAGACTATACCTTAATCACTTAGCACAATATCTGGCACATAGTAGATACCTAATAAATAGTAATAGTTTGTGTCTTAGGGTGTCATTATATAGCACCTCTTTCCACATGCAATTCAGTAACTGAAAGAGACAAAGGGATCAAATGATAGGCAACAAAAATTCCCATTATTACTGATAATACTAATATTGAAGAATGTAGCTTAAATGTTTGACAGCAATGGACTTCCTAATACTCAACTGCAGAATTAGGCAGACTTACTCAACCAGTCCTAGGAAGCACTGTACAATCATTGGCTTCTTCTTATAAGAAGTATCATGAGTGGCTGGTTAATGGGTACCAAATTATAGTTAGATAGAAAGAATAAGTTCTAGTGTTTGATAGCACAGTAGGATGACTATGGTTTACAATAATTTATTGTATATTTTAAAATAGCTAAAAAGAAGTTGTGAAATGTTCCAGTACAAAGAAATGATAAGTGTTTGAGGTGATGGACATCCTAATTACCCTGATTTGATCATTACACATTGTATGCATGTATCAAAATATAACATGTACCCCATAAATATGTATAATTATATATCAATAAAAAATTAAAAAAAAAAGAAGTATCATGTAAAATTAATGTCACAGAAGAATATATAATCACCCTGACTCCCAATAAGAGTAAGAGGAGAGGAAAAAAATCAATTCACACCCGTTTTTGCTCCCAAAACTAATGAATAAGGTAAGTTACCCTACCTTTCTTAAGGAGGACTGAATGACTAAGTAAGAAGAGGTCCCTTTTTCTTCATGTTCCAAGTCATACACTATGTCTTTAAAAAATCTTTTCTGACCCGAAATAATTTTTATCCTCCCTCAATCTTCATTGGCAATTATCTGTGCCTCTCTTAAAGTAAAAATTACATTATTCAAGAAATAATCACTATTCTTTTTTATTTATTTATTTCAGCATATTACAGGGGTACAAATATTTAGGTTACATATATTGCCTTTGCCCCACCCCGAGTCAGAGCTACAAGTGTGTCCATCCCCCAGACGGTGCATACCGCGCTCATTAGGTGTGAATATACCCATCCTCTCCCCGCCCTCCCATCTGCCTGACACCCGATGAATGTTACTACTAAATGTGCACTTAAGTATTGATCAGTTAATACCAATTTAATAGTGAGTACAGATGGTGCTTGTTTTTCCATTTTTGAGATACTTCACTTAGTAGAATGGGCTCCAGCTCTATCCAGAATAATACAAGAGGTGCTAGATCACCATTGCTTTTTGTAGCTGAGTAGAACTCCATGGTATACATATACTACATTTTATTAATCCACTCATGTATTGATGGGCACTTGGGTTGTTTCCACATCTTTGCAATTGTGAATTGCGCTGCTATAAACATTCGAGTGCAAATGTCTTTTTTATAGAATGTCTTTTGTTCCTTTGAATAGATGCCCAGTAATTGGATTGCTGGATCAAATGGTATTTCTACTTGTATCTCTTTGAGGTATCTCCATATTGCTTTTCACAGAGGTTGTACTAGTTTACAGTCCCACCAGCAGTGTATGAGTGTTCCTGTCTCTCCGCATCCACACCAACATTTATTGTTTTGGGACTTTTTGATAAAGGCCATTCTCACTGGAGATAAGTGATATCTCATTGTGGTTTTGATTTGCATTTACATGATGATTAGAGATGTTGAGCATTTTTTCATATGTTTCTTGGCCATTAGTCTATCTTCTTTTGAAAAGTTTCTTTTCATATCTTTTTGCCTACTGTTGGATGGGGTTGTTTGATTTTTTTTCCTGCTGATTTTCCTGAGTTCTATATAGACTCTAGTTATCAGCCCTTTATGGGATGTGTAGCATGAAACTATTTTCTCCCATTCTGTAGGTTGTCTGTTTGCTCTTCTGATAATTTCCTTGGCTGTGCAGAAGCTTTTCAATTTGATCAGGTCCCATTTATTTATTTTTGTTGTTGCTGTGATTGCTTTTGAGTTCTTCTTCATAAATTCTTTGCCTAGGCCAATGTGTGTAAGAGTTTTTCCAATATTTTCTTCTAGAATTCTTACTGTTTCATTCCTTAGATTTAAGTCTGTTATCCACCATGAGTTGATTTTTGTGACTGATGACTGGAACTCCAAAAGAAGCCACACTGACTTTCTAAAGGAACCAGGAACAGGAGCCCCAGCAAGATGGGCATAGAGGAGAAATACAGGAGAGAGTGCCAGAAAAACAGAAGCCACTAATTGTGTGCATGGCGTGAAACCACACAAATCTCAGGATCAACCCTAAACTATGTGTGTAAAACAAACCCAGAGCAATAAAGCAAATGCAAAAAGAAAAAACATCAGAAGTATAAAAAAATAACTTTTACAACTCAATAACCAAAAAACACAATAAAAATAGGCAAAATATTTGAACGGATTCTTCACAAAAGAAGACTTCTTCCCCCCCAAAAAAGAAGATATATAAATGGTCAATAAACAGATGAAAAGATGCCAAACATTATCATTTATCAGGGAAAGACAAAGTGAACCACAGTAATATACTAATACACAACTTCACAAAAGCCAGAATTGAAAAGACTAATGATACCAAGTGTTGGTGAGAGTGGAGAGATGAGAACTTTCTCACACTATTGATTGAAATCACTTTTCACAACTATTTGAGAGGGTTTTTGTTTTTAGAGATTTAGTCAGACACCTACTATGCAATCTAGCCATTCTGTTTCAAGGTCTGTAATAAAGAAAACTAAAAATGCATGACCATTCAGTGACTGTGCATGAATGTTCATGGCAGCTTTATTTTTCATGGTAAAAAACTGAAAAAAAATAATGTCCATCAACATGTGATTAGATAAACTAGTATATCCAGACAGAATACTACTCAGTGCTGTAAAAAGGAATAAACTACTGATATACACAACTTAGATGAATCTCAAAATTAATATGCTGAGTGATACAAGCCAGACTGAAAGGGTATATATATTTTATGATTCCATTTAGAAAATATTCTAGAAGATGCAAACTCATCTATAGTGATAGAAATCAGATCTTGTGGTTGCCTGGAGATTAATGTAGATGATGGGTGATAAAACTATTTATGGCTAGATTGCTATGATTCGTTCATGGTTGAACATATATGAAATTGCACAGTTTATGTGCAATTTGATAATTTGCTATTTTTCAATTATAGCTCTGTAAAACTATATAAAATAAAACTGGAGAAAATACACACACACACACACGCACACAGAGGCATGCATGAATATGCTATCCAGAATAAATAAGACATTTGCCAATTTACACTGATTATTATACACTACTGTGCTGTGGTTAAGAGCAGGTTTTCTAGAAAATTCCAAACATCACTTAATAGCTATGTGGCTTTGGACAAGTTAATTACCCTGTCTTAGTCTCAGGTTCATTGCTTATAGAATGTGAATAAAAATGTTACTTATAAATAGTAAGCCAAGTTAATTGAATTTAATCTAACCATCAAATTCCTTAATATGACTTACAAAGACCTGCATGGCCTTTGCTCTTCCTATATTGTCAGCCTATTTATCACCACTTCACATTCTATCCCAGATACATGCCATGTTTGCTTGTCCATCTGTGTATTACTTGACACATGCTACAGGTGCCTTAACTGAAAACACTAGGGACTAGATATGGTACAGAAATTTGACTATTAGATTTTAGGGAGTAATACAGAACATACACCACACATTATCTAATACCATAGTAGGGTCTGGGTGAAGCAATCTCTAATCAAACATCAATAAGTATTTAGGTTTAAAACCATATACTAAATTAAATACTGACATGTTAAACAAATAGATCATAAAAATTCTCACCTCAGTGTCAGATTTTGTCACTAAATAAGTTGGGATCAGGTCAATTTTTACCAACAATTAACCTTTAATAGTATATTACCATAGCTTTGGTGATTTCAGAATTACCAATTAAAGATTGCTAACCTATCTTTCTTTTGTGTAAAATTATTTTCCCTCTCCCCCTGCCATAGGCTTTCTCTTCTCACTCCCTCTTCTCTACCTAGTCTATCTCAACCATGCCCAAATTGTCGAGTACAACTTCTATACAAATGATCCTAAATTATTGTCACTAGCCTGGACTTCTACTCTGAGCCTCCTACTTGTTTATATAAGTGTTTATTTGCCATTTCTATATACATGTCTCAGAGATATCTCAAACTTTTCATATTCAAAACAAAACTCTTGATCTCTGCCCATTCTGCTCCTCTTCCCATCATCTTCATCTCAAAATATATATATATATCTTATTGCCCAGGCCAAAACCTAGTGCTATTCTTAATTTCTTTAGTAGTCTAATCTTAAAACTTAAGTGATATCCTTGATTTCCCAATCCTCTTCCAAACCATTATTCACATAATAGCCAGGATAGTCTTTTTAAAACAAATTGAATTCTATCATTCACTGGCTTAAAACCCTTCAATAGGTGCCCATTATGTTCAAGAGCCTAAATGTGGATTTAGATTCATGCCCAATGTCCTGAAGATGGCCAAAAGGCCCTATATATTCTAGTGACTGCCTTCCTCTAAACTCCCATTGTTTTTCAGTCACCATGCCCACGACTTCTGACTTTCTTTTTTTCTGTTCCTCACTTGACTAACTCCTATTCATCCTTAATATCTCACCCTAATGGTCACTTCCTTGTGAGACTTTCCCTGACATCCCAATATAAATTAGGACCCCTGTTACAGATATATTCTCTTTAATGCTTTATCCTAAAAAGCACATATATCTAATAGCAAATAATACTTACAAACATTCAGACACCAAAAATATTTATAGTGGTATTTGAAGAGGAATACTTCATTACAGAACTTTTGTTGTGACAAAAATAAATAAATACACTTATATTTCTATTTTTAGAAAAGTTAGAAAAGAACACTTCAATTTCTTTGGAACTTCAATTTTTCCCTTCAAAAAAATGTGGAGCTATGCATTTGGGAAGGGATTAAATGGACTGATAGAAGAATAATGGATAAAGTACAAAAATTTAAAGGAGGGAAAAAGAGAATGGCTTCAAGCTAGATTACTGAGAGATTTAAGCAGCCTTCACTACTGCTTATCAACTGTCCTCTAAGGTAGAATAGAGGCCTTTGGATAGAGTCAGAAGGTGGTTTACACCTTGCTCTGATGCTATTTCTGTGACCCTCTACAAAACAGAACACATTGTGTAAATGTATCAGAGAAAACATATGTACCTCATAAATATGTACAACTACTCATTAAAATACAAATAAAAATAAATAAAATAAAAAAAAACATTTAACCTATCCACATATTACTTTCTTCATCTCCAAAATAAGGTTGCTATCTGTATGACTTATCTCCCAAATTTATTCTGAAAACCAAATATAATAAAAAATATGAATGTGTTACTAATTGTAAATCATAGCGAATTGAAAATTAATCCAATGACTGAAGGTAAGGGCATCTTAATTGTAAGAGCTAACATCAGTATTCTAAGTATCTGAATTAGGGGCAGGAACATCCCTAAATATGTTGTTATTCCAAGTACATTTTGTAAATGAGGTGTCAGTGAACTCTAAAATGCCTCTTCCACCTCTGCCTTGGTGCTGAGAGCCTGTCCCTACTTCCCTGCCTTTCTTTCTACTGGTGCTATGGCCAGCATATGCACATCACAAATTACTCAGGGAAAATGAGAAACAGCAAAGTCTACCATTTCTTATTTAGTGCAGAAACAGGTTAAGTATACTCTGTATGATTGTTTTTCATAGAATTCTAATAGAATGCAGTTATCAATTAGTTTTATAGTGCTAATATAGCAAATTATCCTAAAATAACATCCAGTTATTACATTACAATTCTGCAGAAGGTCTATATGAGTCTCACTGGGCTAAAATCGAGGTGTGAACAGAACCTTGTTCATTACTTGAGGCTATGGGAAAGATTCTGCTTCCAAGTTCTTTGAGGCTGTTGGTGGGGGAGGGGGGTTGCTCTCAGCTTCTAAAGGCCAACTACATGCCTTGCCTGTGACCCCTTTCTACCACCTTAAAAGTGGATCAAGTCCTCATATTTAGAATCTCTCTGATGACTTATACCTCATCTTTTCTGCCACCAATGGGAGAAAGTTCTCTGTCTTTAAAGGCCCTTATGAGTAGATTAGATCCACTTGATAATCTCATCTCCCTATTTTAAGGTTCATAACCCTGATTACATCTACAAAGTCTCTTTTGTCACATAAGTTAACATATATACAGGTTCTAGGGATTAGGGTGTGGACATTTTGAGGGAGACATTATTTTGTCTACCACACAGTCTCTGTATTATATATTTATGAATTCTCCCACCAAATGGGGCATTATTTAATGGAAGATTATCCATATATTTGGATATGTCAATATTGCATGGATAATGGTGACATAAACATTCCAATTCTTTTATTTATTAAGATGATGCAAATGGTCTTTATGTATGTGTGGAAGAGGCAAGGGGGGGGAGGGTTTGAGAAGACAGAGCATTAAAGACTGTATCAGAGCACAACGGATTAGCAGTACTCTTTAGAAAACTGTGGAAGTTCCTCAAAATTTAAAAATAAAATTATCATATGACCTGGCTATCCCACTGTATGATTCCACTCATATGAGGTATCTAAAATAATCAAACTCATAGAAATAAAAGGTTACCAGGTGTTGAGAAGAGGGGAAAATGAGGATTTTCTGTTCAATGGGTATACAGTTTCAGCTACACCATATGAATAAGTTCTAGAGATCTACTGTACAACACAATGCCTGTAGTTAACATTGTATTCTGCACTTAAAAACTTATTAAGAAGGTAGATCTCATGTTAAATTGTTCTTACCACAACAAAAATAAGTAAAAAATAAATAGATTAGGCCAGTTCTTCTAGAAAATTGGCATTAGTCTATTTTTATTAATTTACAAGTGGTTGTAGGTTTCTAAAATATTTACTCAAACAAAAACAAGGATATTTAAATTTAAACTTTACTACAGGGAATTATATAATTTATGTATTTAAGTTCTCATGTCATTAAGAGAAACTCTGCTTTTTCTTTATTCTTAAATCAAGATATTTTCATCTTTAAGAATAGCAGCTACATTCTATTAAACGGTTCATATATCTAATTTCCATCATGTCACTGTAAAAAGGGATGAATTATTTCCATATGATTACATAGAAAATAGTTCTATAGAAATATGTATTTGAAGCAGAGGAGAAAATAAAAGCATGGACTCATAGGAAAACCTTGCCTGAACATATCATGCACCATTTTTAGTAGTACATATTTGTGGAGAAAATAACCCTTTTAATCAGAGCTTTCACATTTATTATCCTAGATTAGTACATAATTATTATAGTATTTTATTAGTAGTTATACTACCAATCTTTAAAAATATCTGATCTTACATATCTCTGCTCTTTCATTGTTAGTGCTTATTTAGACTTATTCATTAATTTGTCTTTCATTGCTATTTTCAAAGCTCAGATCCTTTGACTTAGTGATCTCACAGTTTTATTCTATTGATAATTCAATTTAATTAATTGCTTTGGTATCTTTTTCAAATCTTCCTTCTTACTATCCTTAAGTTTATTGTTTTCTAGCTTCTTGAATTATTTTATAAATGCTAATTCATTTTCAATCTTCTTTTATTAAAATGAGAGCATTTAAAGCTATTGATTTTTCACTAATTATAGAATTTGTCACATTCTGTATGGTTTAAACTGCAGTGTGATTAATTTGTGATTTCTTCTGAAGTCCAAGATTAAAGTTAGGATTATTACTTTATTCTAAGGTTTACATAAAAAGCATTTCAAAATTTCCAAATGAAATTGTTTTTTTTTTTTTTTTTTTTTGAGACAGAGTCTCACTCTGTTGCCCAGGCTAGAGTGAGTGCCGTGGCATCAGCCTAGCTCACAGCAACCTCAGACTCCTGAGCTCAAGCAATCCTCCTGTCTCAGCCTCCCGAGTAGATGGGACTACAGGCATGAGCCACCATGCCCGGCTAATTTTTTTCTATATATATTTTTAGCTGTCCATATAATTTCTTTCTATTTTTAGTAGAGATGGGGTCTCGCTCTTGCTCAGGCTGGTCTCGAACTCCTGAGCTCAAACGATCCGCCCACCTCGGCCTCCCAGAGTGCTAGGATTACAGGCGTGAGCCACCGCGCCCGGCCTAAATTGTTTTATGTCACCTTTTATTAGAAAATTTATCTCAAGTTAAATTTTCTCTATGGGTTCTGCATAATTTGTGTTTAGTTGGGGGAGTTATTCCTTTTAATTTTATCATTTTGCTGCTATAAGATAGAGCATTTGTCCTTCCATTATATTTTCTAGTTACCACTTATATGTAAGAAAGACATAGATTTTTACATATTAACTTTGGAATTAACCAATATACTAAATTCTCTCTGTCTCTAGTAGTTTTTCAGTTGGCTTATATTCTGTATTTTTATATATATTATATCTACTATATATTCCTTTCATCTCTACATGATGATTATTTTCTTCCCTCTTTTTTAATGTTTACCTCTTATTTTATTCTCTTGTCCATTTGCTATTTGAAAAATATAATTTCCATTATGGTCTCATTTCTGATCTTAATGAGAATATTTCCAGGATTTTGTAATCAGGGATATTAAGGAAACGTTCATGTATTCCTATGTTACCAACAATGTAAAAAAATTTGAATTGACCTATTAATATGGTGAATTATATAAATAGGTTAATATTTTTCTCAGTATTGAATAATACCTACATTTTGAATAAATATTGTTTGGCTGTGGTAAATAAATCTTTAAATGCACCATTGGATTCTGTTACTAATATTTTATTTAGGATTTATACATTAATATCTTCTGGGACTTTCTTCTTGTTTGATTTTTGGGTCTCAGGATTTTTTCAATTACCTAAAAAAAATTGGAAGCTCTCATTCACTTTCTATGCTTTGAAACAGTTTAAATATTATTAGGACTATTAAACTTTTAACTATTTGAAATAATTCACTGTGAAATCAACTCAACCAAGGGGAGAAATTTAAGGAGAGGGAAATAGTTCTTATGGTAGATTCTGTCTCAGATTTTATGAGACTCTTCTCCAATATTTTGGATCTAGATGAAAAGAAAAGGGAAATTTTTAATTAACTATAATTTTATTTTTTCAAATTTGAGGGCCTGTTTTCTGTTAGAAGTAGGGGGTACAACAGTTGGAATCAAACAAACATCAGTGAGCCTTATCACCGAGCTGAATTAAAAATCCCCTCATTTAATAAATATTTATTCAGTACCTACCAGGCACTGTGCTATGTGCCAGAAAAAATGGTAAAATAGATATTACCACCGTCTTCATGAAGCTTAGAGTCTAATAGAGGAGACAGTCATTTAACAAATGTCTACACAAACAGATTACTGTGAATTGCTAGAAATGCTGTGAATGAAGAAACAGGGTTCAATGAATAAGACTCACAGAATTTGGGAGGACAGTTGAGATTAGGTAGTCAGGGTATTCCTCAGTGATTGACATTGAAGTTGAGAGTTATATGACAATTAAGAGTCTTAAAAACAAAAGTGGAGAACAGAGGGCTTTATTCAGACAGAATAGCATGGGAAAGGCCCTGAGCTGGGAAACAACTTGGTATACTTAAGAAACAAAGGAATCAGAAAGGCTCATCCCAGTAAACAGATGAGGCTGGAGAGATAGGCAAGGGCAAAACCTCATACTTTTTCTCTCTGAACTAGGTTTTCTGATGCTTACATCAAGCCCTCTTTGTTGACCCCTGATAGTCAGTCAATCGGTTAAAGGAGTCCACTCCAGGGAATTACTATTTAAGCCCTCAAAGTGAATAGAAAGTGCAATTTTCTTTGTTGCTTTGGGATATTTCAGCTAGCTTGGATAGTGTTTCCATTCTCTAACTCAAACGACTGACCATGATAGGAACCCAAGAGGACACCATCAATGTTGTCTAGGTAAAAAAAAAATGTTAAAGGTAGGGTTGCAGACTTACTTTCAGTGCTTTCACTAGTACAATGATGGATTGAGATTTGTATGCCACAAACTACCCAACATTCTGCTTTCTCCTCTAGGCTCTGCTACTCTGAGGTTGAGGACATTTCAGAGTTCTGCCTAGTATTGCATTCACTAACTCTTCAGGCATATTCATCCTTAAAAGACTTAAGGGCTACATTGCCTGTCCATAAATCTTTTATATTCCATACTCTATCCTGAAAAAAATAATCAATGTTACCTGCTTGTGAATAAAATCTTTTTCTGGTTTCTATTTTTGATATTTTTTTTAATTTTATATTCCCTTTTAAGTTTAACAGGAACTTGAGAGAAGGGAATAGTTAAACCTATTTATTTGGTTTGTCATTTCAAATCAAAAGTCTGAAGAGCTTCAAACTTGACAACGTGTAAAGGAGAAAAAAAATATAATGCTGCTCTTGGCTGTCAGTAAAAGGGAAGAAAGAATGTTCTCAGAAGCAAGAGACAGAAATTGAGATAAGACAAGAGATTAAGCTGTACAGGATATTGGCTGACATAACCAATGAACACGGGTGAATTGTAAATGCCATAAAATAATTTAAAATTGGAGGTTCCTGGGATGCCGGAGTGAAGGTGACCACCTGGATTCATGCTCCCGGAGACGAAGGCATGAATCTCGGTCTGACACAACTCTAGAGGATCGATCCCCCACAAGAACAGCGGTGTGAATCCATGGAGAATCAGCGTGGGACACAGAGAGCAAGGAAAGACTGAGGTGAACGGGAAATAAGATTGTGAAAATCTGGAGAGTGCAGGACGGTCAATAGAGAGCGGAGTGAGGGATGGCTGTACCCAGCTCACCAACGAGTGAGGTGGGTTCAGCCCCACAGAAAAGCGGCTTGTTCTCCCCACTGACCTCCACACCCACTCAATTAGGGATCTGCTTGAAGTCGGTGCAGAATCACTGCGGGAGACATGGGGCTCTGTGGAGAGGAGACATCAACGGGAAACAGCTTAGACTCTAGGGGCTCTGTGCCGGGATGGCGCTTAGAAGGGGAGGGGTGGAGCTGCGCTAAGGCAAAAGGCAGCCAAGGGATGCTGAATTACAGTTTTTATTCAGCGCCCCTCTAGCCGGGGAGCTACTGTGGGCTCCTGAGCTCACCAGGCCCCCAGCTCTGGTGCCTGCCAGACACTTAACATTCACCCCCAGCACCGGCGATCTGCCGGCGGGCAGTCACCATCTTGGGGTCCATAGCCTAGCCGCTGTGGAGCCGTAGGGTGCCGTGCGGCTCCCTGGGCAGCTCCCTGCCCTAGTCCGTGGACACTCTATAGAAGTCCAGCCGTTATGTGAACAATGAGTGCATCCCAAGTCGCAAGAGTGTGGAGCCTGGACCTTGGGGACATTGGGGCAGGGCAGAACTTTGCCCACGGGAGCTGCAGCAGCTGGGGTGCTAAGCGAGCGAGGGCACCACCCCCTCCCCCAGCCAGTGTCTTTCCTGAAGAAAGATGCAGAAACCACCCCTGGAGTGAGAGGAAGAGCCAAAAAAAAAAAAAAAAAAAGAAGAGAGAGAGACTTTTTGCCTGCAACTAGTGTGAATCATGGCTGCTAACTGAAAGTCCACCTCACAGTGACTTAACTCGTCAAACCGGTCTTAGGTCAAACTAATCCTCTGGGGCTGGACCCATCAGGAGTAGCCCTCCAACTGAGGTAGAAAAAACTGCAAACAACACACAACAGGCTCCCCCTAGTAACAAAGGAAGCAACACACCTAGATTGCTTCACAGCCTAAGAACAGAGTACAAGGCGTGCTGCTATCTAGTCTAAAGCAGTAATAAGAGACCTAACGATTGCTCCAGATGGGAAGGGCTCAGCGAAAAAACGTGAGGAGTATAAAGAATCAAATGGAAATCTCCCCCCTAAAAGAGGAATACCAGCTCTCTACCAATTGACACAAACTAGATTCAAAATACCAACATGTCACAGGAAGAATTTCAATTATGGATTATAAACAAGCTGAATAATATATAAGAAAAAATGGATAAACAACACAAAGAAACCACAAAAGAAATCCAGGATTTGGAAGAAAAATTCACTAAAGAAATTGAAATATTGAAGAAAAACCAAACTGAACTCCTGGAAATGAAGAATTTATTCAGGGAGCTACAAAACACAGTGGAAAGTCTCAAGAGCAGGGTAGATCAAACAGAAGAAAGAATCTCAGAGATTGAAGACAACACTCTCCAATTAAATAAGTCAGTCACAGAGATAGAACAAAGAAATAAGAGAAAAGATCACAGTCTACAAGAAATGTGGGATTATGTAAAGAAGCCTAACATGAGGGTTATCGGCATTCCTGAGGGTGAAGAAGATAATAAGCAAGGGTTGGATAAGATATTTGTAGACATAATTCAGGAAAATTTCCCAGGCCTTGCTAAAACTCTAGATATATAGGCTCAAGAAGCTCAAAGAACCCCTGGGAGAGTCATAGCAAATAGGAAAACACCATGCCACGTAGCCATCAGACTGACCAAAATATCCACTAAAGAGACCCTTCTTCGAGCTGTAAGGAGAAACAAACAAGTAACATACAAAGGAGAGCCCATTAGAATTATGCCAGATTTCTCAACTGAAACCTTACAAGCAAGAAGAAGTTGGGGCCCCATTCTCACTCTTCTGAAACAGAAAAATGCCTAGCCTAGAATCCTGTACCCAGCTAAGCTCAGTTTTATATATGAAGGTGAAATTAAGACATTGTCAGATAAACAAAAACTCAGAGAATTCACCAAGACAAGACCAGCCCTCCAAGAAGTACTCAAAAGAGAGTTACACATGGACCAGCACAACAAAGACCCACGAATGTAAAACTACTCAAGAACTAAAGATCAAATACTAGGTACCACAATGGCTCAAGAGAGAAAACATAGCAATGAATTTCTACCCAACAAGCTGAACAGAATTCTGTCCCACTTATCAGTTCTTTCAATGAATGTGAATGGCTTCAATTCCCCACTCAAGAGACACAGACTCACCCAATGGATAAAAAGAAACACAAACCAAGTATCTTCTGTCTTCAGGAAACTCACCTAACCTGCAAAGATGCATTTAGACTGAAAATAAAAGGATAGAAATTGATAATTCAAGCAAATGGTAGCCAAAAGAAGGCTGGCTTGGCAGTTTTAATTTCCAATAACTTAGTTTTTAAACCAACAAAAGTAATTAAAGACAAAGATGGTTACTACATACTGGTGAAAAACACAATTCAACAAGAAGACATAACTATACTTAATATATATGCACCCAACTTAGGTGCACCCAGATTCATAAAGCAAACCCTACTTGACCTGAACCAAATAATAGATAACAATACTGTAATAGCCGGAGACTTTAACACCCCACTGACAGCACAGGAGAGATCCCCCAAACAGAAAATAAACAAAGAAATAATGGACTGAAATAGAATGCTAGAACAAATGGGCCTGACTGACATCTACGGGACATTCTACCCAAAATCCACTGAATATACATTCTTCTCATCAGCTCATGGGACATTCTCTAAGATTGACCATATCCTAGGACATAAAGCATGTCTTAAAAAATTTTAAAAAATCCATTCATGAATCGATGGGCATTTGGGGTGTTTCCACATCTTTGGAATTGTGAATTGTGCTGCTATAAACATTCGGGTGCAGGTGTCTTTTTTATAGAATGACTTTTGTTCCTCTGGGTAGATGCCCAATAATGGGATTGCTGGATCGAATGGTAGGTCTACTTGAATCTGTTTAAGGTATCTCCACATTGCTTTCCACAGGGGTTGCACTAGTTTACAGTCCCACCAGCAGTGTATGAGTGTTCCTGTCTCTCTTCATCTAAACCAACATATATTGTTTGGGGACTTTTTGATAAAGGCCATTCTCACTGGAGTTAAGTGATATCTCATTGTGGTTTTGATTTGCATTTCCCTGATGATTACAGATGTTGAACATTTTTTCATATGTTTGTTAGCCATTTTTATATCTTCTTTTGAAAAATTTCTATTCATGTCCTTTGCCCACTTCTTGGGTTGTTTGAATTTATCTTACTGATTTTCCATCAATTCATGAATGGATTAGCAAACGCAGTATATGTATAACATGGAATATTACTCAGCTATTAAAATAATGGCGGTATGGCATCTCTTTGGTTCTCCTGGAGAGAGTTGAAACCCATTCTATTAAGTGAAGTATCCCAAGAATGGAAAAATAAGCACCACATGTACTCACCAGCAAACTGGTTTCCCTGATCATCACCTAAGTGCACATTTGGGAATAACACCAATTGGATATCAGACAGAGGTGGGGGCTGGAAGGAAGGGATGGGTGTATACCTACTTGATGAGTGTGATGTGCACTGCCTGGGGAATGGACACGCTTGAAGTTCTGACTGGGGGGGGATGGGGATGGGGGAGGGGATGGGTGCACACCTACACGATGAGTGGGATGTGCACTGTCTAGGGAATGGACACGCTTGAAGCTCAGACTCGGGGGGATGGGGGGCATGGACAATATATATAACCTGAACTTTTGTACCCCCATAATGAGCTGAAATTAAAAAAAAATTAAAAAAATAGAATTTATACCTTGCATCTTCTCAGATCACAGCAGAATAAAGGTAGAAATCAACCCTAACAGAAATTCTCATTCCTACTCAAAGTCATGGAAGTTTAACAAACTTCTCCTGAATGATTATTTTATAAATGAAGAAATCAAGACAGAAATCAAAAGATTCTTTGAATTAAATGACAAAAGAGACACAACTTATCAAAATCTGTGGGACACAGCTAAAGCAGTCCTGAGAGGAAAATTCATATCCATAAATGCCTATATCAAAAAGACAGAAAACCTGCAAATAGACAACCTAATGAATAGACTCAAAGAGCTGGAGAAAGAAGAACAGACCGACCCCAAACCCAGCAGAAGGCGAGAAATTATTAAGATCAAATCAGAATTAAATGAAAAGGACAACAAAAAAACCATAAGGGAAATTAATAAAACAAAAAGTTGGTTCTTTGAAAAGATAAACAAAATAGACACACCTCTGGCTAGACTAACCAAGAGCACAAAAGTAAAATCTCTAATAACCTCCATCAGGAACATGAAAGGAGAAATCACAACCAATGCCAGAGAGATACATGATATCATCTATGAATTCTAAAAAAATCTATGCATGCAAACTGGAAAATGTGGAGGAAATGGACAAATTTTTAGAAACACGTAGCCTTCCGAGGCTCAACCAGGAAGAAATAGAATTCCTGAATAGACCAATATCAAGAACTGAAATCGAAACAGCAATAAAAAACCTTCCCCAAAAGAAAAGCCCTGGTCCAGATGGGTTCACACCCGAATTTTACCACACATACAAAGAATAACTGGTGCCCATCCTACATAAACTATTCTCCAATATGGAGAAGGATGGAATTCTCCCCAACACGTTTTACCAACCCAACATAACATTGATACCAAAACCAGGAAAGGATGCAACAAAAAAAGAAAACTACAGACCAATATCTCTTATGAATATAGATGCAAAAATTCTCAATAAAATCCTAGCAAATCAAATCCAAGTGCTTATCAAAAAAGTAATCCATCACAACCCAGTGGGCTTCATCTCAGAGATGCAGAGATGGTTTAACATATGCAAATCTATAAATGTAATTCACCACATAAATAGAAGCAAAAATAAAGACCATATGATCCTCTCAATAGATGCAGAAAAAGCATTTGACAAAATTCAACAGGCTTTTATAAGAACGCTTAACAAAATAGGCATAGACGGGACCTACCTAAAAATGATACAAGCCACATATGACAAACCCATAGCCAACATCATACTGAACGGGGAAAAACTGAAAGCATTCCCACTTCGAACTGGAACCAGACAAGGCTGCCACTGTTCCCATTACTTTTCAACATAGTATTGGAAGTCCTTGCGAGAGCTATCAGGCAAGAGAGCAGAATCAAGGGAGTCCAAATAGGGAAAGAAGAGATCAAACTCTCACTCTTTGCTGATGATATGATGTTATATCTGGAAAACTCCAAGGATTCAACCAAGAGACTCCTGAATTGATCAATGAATTTAGTAAAGTCTCAGGTTACAAAATCAATACACACAAATCAGAGGCATTCATATATGCCAATAACAGTCAAACGGAGAACCAAATTAAGGACTCAATACCCTTCAAAATAGCAACAAAGAAAATAAAATACCTAGGAATATATTTAACTAAAGAGGTAAAGGACCTCTATAGGGAGAACTATGAAACACTGAGGAAGGAAATTGCAGAGCATGTAAATAGGTGGAAAACTATACCATGCTCATGGATCGGAAGAATCAACATTATTAAAATGTCTATACTACCCAAAGTGATCTACAGATTCAATTCAATCCCTATTAAATTACCAACATCATTTTTCACAGATATAGAAAAAATAATTATACAGTTTGTATGGAATCAGAGAAATCTTCACATACTACACATCAGATAAAGGACTGATAACAAGAATCTATTTAGAACTCAGGAAAATCAGCAAGAAAAAAATCAAACAACCCTATCAAAAAGTGGGCAAATGACATGAACAGAAATTTTTGAAAAGAAGATATAAGAATGGCTAACAAACATATGAAAAAATGCTCAACATCCGTAATCATCGGGGAAATGCAAATCAAAACCACAATGAGATATCACCTAACTCCAGTGAGAATGGCCTTTATCAAAAAGTCCCAAAACAACACATGTTGGAATGGATGCAGAGAGACAGGAACACTCATACACTGCTGGTGGGACTGCAAACTAATGCAATCCCTGTGGAAAGCATTATGGAGATACCTTAAACTGATTCAAGTAGACCTACCATTCGATCCAGCAATCCCATTATTGGGCATCTACCCAGAGGAACAAAAGTCATTCTTTAAAAAAGACACCTGTACCTGAATGTTTATAGC
Source organism: Eulemur rufifrons (assembly GCF_041146395.1). Taxonomy (NCBI): domain Eukaryota; kingdom Metazoa; phylum Chordata; class Mammalia; order Primates; family Lemuridae; genus Eulemur; species Eulemur rufifrons. The sequence goes on along the minus strand of NC_091012.1, from coordinate 27,661,616 downwards.
AGCACAATTCACAATTGCAAAGATGTGGAGACAACCCAAATGCCCATCAATTCATGGGTGGATTAGTAAATTGTCGTATATGTATACCGTGGAGCATTACTCAGCTATAAGATATAACGGTGATATGGAGTCCCTTTTGTTCTCCTGGATAGAGTTGGAACCCATTCTATTAAGTAAAGTATCCCAAGAATGGAAAAACAAGCACCACATGTACTCACCAGCAAATTGGTTTCCCTGATCATCACCTAAGTGCACATTTGGGAATAACACCAATTGGGTATCGGACTGAAGTGGGGGGTGGGGAGAGGGGATGAGTGTATAGCTACATGATGAGTGCCTTGCGCACCGTCTGGGGAATTGTCACGTTTGAATGTTCTGACTCAGGAGGATGGGGTTGGGGGGAGGGGATGGGTGTATAACTATATGATGAATGCACTGTGTACAGTCTGGGGAATGGTCACGCTTGAATGTTCTGACTCGGGGGGGGGGTGGCAGCTGGGGTGAGTGGATCGGGGTATAACTACATGATGAGTGCCATGCGCACTATCTGGGGAATGAACATGCTTGAAGTTCTGACTCGGGGGGATGGGCGGGACATGGGCAGTGTATGTGGCCTGAACTTTTGTCCCCCCCCCATGATGATAAACTGCAATAAAAAAAATAAATAATAAAAAAAGAGATTCTAAATCACCGTTATTTCTTTTCTTTTCCTTTCTTTCTTTTTTCTTTTTTTTTTTTTGAGACAGAGTCTCACTCTGTTGCCTGTGCTAGAGTGCCGGGTCATCAGCTTAGCTCATGGCAACCTCAAACTCCTGGGTTCAAGCAATCCTCCTGCCTCAGCCTCCCGAGTAGCTGGGACTACAGGCATGTGCCACCATGCCCGGCTAATTTTTCTATATATATTTTTAGCTCTCCATATAATTTCTTTCTATTTTTAGTAGAGACGGGGTCTCGCTCTTGCTCAGGGTGGTCTTGAACTCCTGAGCTCAAACAATCCGCCCACCTCGGCCTCCCAGAGTGCTAGGATTACAGGCGTGAGCCACTGTGCCCGGCCTAAATCACCGTTATTTCTTATAGCTGAGTAATACTCCATGGTGTCCAACTTTTTGATTATCCTATTGTCTATTCCATTCAATAATTTTAACTAAGGCCACAATGATATTTGCTCATATTGTTCCCTCTGCCTAGAAATTGTTTAATCATATCTTAACTTAGCTATTTCTTATGCGTTCTTCAAATTTCAGACATGTCCCTTCCTTAGGAATTGTTTCATTGTCCTTCATGTAAATGGTAACCCCTTATAATGCACACTGCAGTCTTCTATCACTCACCTGCAATTTTATATATATTAGTTCCGTTATTTCCTTAAAGTCTGTTTCTAACAGTAAATAGTAAATTATATGAAGGCAGGAACTGTCTGCTTTAGTGTAGCAATGTATCCTCAGAAACTAACACAAAATATGGTATACAGTTGGAAGGTATGCAATAAATATTTCATGAATGAATGAATGGATACATGAATTATAGGATTATATGTTATTCTCTGTGAGATTCACTTTCCCTGTCTGTAAAGTGAGATTATTAATACCCACCTCACATGGGTTTTCTGATGATTAATCTGGCTATAATAGATGTGAAAAAAAATAGCACAACTCTTTGTATCTACAAAATGTTGAATAAATGACAGTCCTCAAATCTGTGCTTGTGGAATTCACAGTCTAGTAGGGAAGGCATACAAGTTAACAGGCAGTGACAGGTGTGATGAAAGTTAGAGGTGAAGTACAGAAGAATAAGGTGCTATGGGAGCTTCCAACAGACATAATCTAAGTAGCAGTGGATTTCCCTAAGAAAGAAATGAATGAATGAATGAATGAATGGTAAATGAATGAATGGACAATAGTAAATGAGAATAAATGAAGACTATGAATATTAGGCACCATGCTAGGTTGAGGAAATGCAGATGAATTGTCACAATCCTTCAATGAAGAGATTATAATTTATTGATCTTGTTTATTACCATTCCAATATAACAAATTATCCTCAAAATATAAGTAGCTAGTGTAAATCTTTTCTAAATTAAATCTCATATATCCTACTCTTATTGGGAAAAAAAAAAAAACTTGAGAACTACGGGGCTAAATAGACTAGCTTAGTTTGATAACATCATGACACACAATTCACTTGACTGATTCCTTCCACTATTTTTTGTTGTTGAGTAGTCACAGGCTTTATCATACATTGTCCTTATACTACATTTCAGACTCAGCATGTTGGTAACTATATGATTCTTCAGAATGGGAAAATAGCTTACCACTAGAACATCACTTTAGGTAAAAATGTAGGGAAAATTGATCAGTCCTAGATAGAAATTTGCCCTTATAGATTGTTTTTATCCTCTGTCATCATGGTCAAAATAAGTAGTTTTAGAAGAGCAAATCAGTAATCTTCCTTAGACTGTTGAATGTATTAAGCACTAATCCTTACACCTAGCATTTGGTATATAATACACAGAATTTGTTTAGTTTACTATTTAAATCAATTAGATCAACATGTATTTATTAGATTAAAAAGGGTGAACTCCTTTGGAAATGCTCAGTCTCCACAAAAGAGAATATTTTGTTATGTAGTAAGTTGGTATTAAGGAAGTCAGATGCCTTTGGGAAAGGAAGGGAGGAATGAAGATATCTATGTATTTCGCTTCATTGCATAATTCTGAATACCAACATATCATGTTCAGTAATAATACAAAGATTCCATCTGTCATCTTACCATTAGACAGGAGATCATTTGAAGTTATTGATGTAATTGCTGATTCTCTCGAAGGCTTCTTAGGAGGGCAGGGCAAGGGGATACTTTCTTTATCTTGACCTATAAGATGAAAAAGAGTTATTTCTTAACCTATGGGAAAACAGTAGAATGGTTATTATGGCTGTGGTTACTATCAATATTATATTGTTAAGACTGAGGTATCACCCAAATGTGCATAATCACAAATTCAAAATAACCCCCTTAGAAATATAGTAAGAACATTCTCACTCCTTACCCCATCTCCTTCCCCAACCCAGGCAATAAAATTTAAAAAAGAAATTTACTTATCATAAAGACAATACATGTAATTCATATTAGATGCTTTATCATGAAATTATGTGATTACAGAATTATACTATATTAGATAACACTGAAATAAAAGATTAATGTTGAAATTACACTTAATGAAATTTCTTAACCAGAGGAAAAAAAAAAGAACAATGGTCTGAGAGCAGGTACATGTTTTTAAACTTTTTATTATTAAACCATGAAATAATATAAAATCAAAATGTATCATTGAGTTACTGTTGAAATCTAAATATACCCCTGAGTTCCTGAATAAACATATGGAATGAAACATCACTGCATTTAAAATAGGACATCGACTATAATTATATGCAATTCAAATATACACTAAAGAAATTGTATTCATTTTTTAATCTTAAGGATATCTCCAAGTCCTGATAGATTTTCTGAATTTTGCCAAACATTTAAGAAATAATGCCAGTTTAACACAAAATCTTCTAAGAAATTGAAGTGAAAGGAATACTCTCCAACTCATTTGTGAGACTAGTATTACTGATACAAAAATAAAGGAAGGGAGGGAGGGACGGAGGGACGGAGGGAGGGAGGAAGGAAGGAAGGAGAGAAAGAAAGAAGGAAAAGAAAAAGAAAGAAATTATATTGTTAAAAACCTTATAAATCAATATCCCTCATGAAATAGATGCAAAACCTCTTAACAAAATTTTAGTAAATCAATTCAGCAGTATATAAAAAAGAGAAAACACCATGACTAATGGGCTTCATTCCAGGAATGCAAATTTGATTGAGCATGAAAATATCTAGCAATGTAATTCAGCATATTAACAGACTAAAAAAGCAAAACCATAATACTGTCTCAGTAGGTACATAATGAGCATTTGACAAAATTCAACATCAATTCATAAAAAGAAATCACAGCACACTATGAATGGAAGGGAACTTCCTCAACCTGATCAAGGAAATCTATGAAAAAACTACAACTAACATCATATTTAATACTGAAAGACTGAATGCTTTCTTCCAAAGGTCACTAACAAGACAAAGATGTCTGTTCTTATCACTTCTCAACATCATTCTGGTAGTTCTGCATAGTTTAATAAGAAAATACAAAACAAGGACATCTAGTTTGGAAAATAAGTAAAACTATCTTTAATTGCAGATGACATAGTGATATAATCATCTAGGTAGACAAACCTGCAGGTTCTTTAAAAGTGATATTAGAACCAATGGGTGAATTTAACAAGTTTAAAAGATAATCAATATACAAAATATATCAATATTTGATTAATGTACAAAAAGTTTATATAATCAGTATATAAATAGTATTGATCAGTATAAAATAAACATTCATAAATCAATTTATTTCAGAGGCTGAATTTTTTCCAGATGTATTGAGATATGATTGACAAATATTATATATGTTTAGGGTGTAAAACGTGATATTTTGAAATTTTTATAATTACCACTTATAACATCATCAAAAATAGGAAATCCATTGAGATAAATTTGACTAAAGATATTAAAGATATAGAGACTTGTACTTAAAACAACAACATACTACTAAAATAAATTAAAGAAGATCTAAACAAATGAAAATTATAATATAATCACAGAATTGTATATTCAATATTACTAAGATGTTATTTCTTCACAGATTGATCTAAAGATTCAACATAAAAATCCTAGCAGTCAAAATCCAACCACAATTTTTGTAGAAATTAACAAGGTAAATCTACAATTTACATGGGAAAGCAAATTATATAGCACAGCAAAATTTTGAAAAAGAAGATCAAAGCTGAGGTACTTATACTATTGGATTTCAAGTCTTATTATAAAATAACAGCAATCAAGATATTGTGGCTTTGGCAAAAAGTTAGCAAGATCAATGGAACAAAAAGAAGGGAGAGTCCAGAAATAGACCCACAAATAAATCATCAATTGACTCTTGATAAAGGTACTAAGGCAATTTAATAAGGAAAAGATAATATTTTTAGCAAATGGTTCTGAAATATTTGCATAGTCATATGAAAAATAAAATGAACTTTTACTCTTTCTTCTTACCATATACAAAAATAATCACAAAATGGATAATAGACTCAAATTTAAGAGCTAAAACAATACAATTTCTAGAATAAAACATAGAAGAAAATCTTAGGACACTTAGGTTTGGCAAATGTTTATTCAATATGACATAATATTCTAAAAAATTAAACAGAATATTAGTAAATTGGACTTCACCAAAATTAAATCATTTGGCTCTTCAAAAAACACTACTAAGATAATGAAAAGGCAAGCCACATTGTGAGATAAAATACTTTAAAAAAAGTCTTACAAAGGGATTGCATTTAGAATCTATAAAGAACTATTAAAATAACTAATAATTAAATTAACATCTCTATAAAATATAGATAAGAGAAGTAAATAGACACTTCACCAAAGAAGATAAACAAATGGTAAATAAGTACATGAAAATTTCTAAAAGTACAAAAACCAACCATAACAAGTGTTTATAAGAACGTGGAATAACTTAAACTCTCACACACTATTCACGAGGATGTAAAATGTTACAATCACTTTGGAAAATAATTTGGCATTTTCTTAAAAAGCTAAACTCACACCTACCATATGATCTAGCCATTCAACTCTAAGGCGTTTACCCAAGAGAAAGGAAAGGATGAGTCCACAAAAAGACAGAATACTCGCGTAAGAAGGCGGAAATCGATGGTATTCATAGTAGCCCAAAACTGGGAACATCACAAATTACCATCAATACTACACATGAGTGGATAAATATATGTTGCGGTATATTCATACAATGGAAAACCACACAGCAAGAGAAAGAATGCAAACATAGACAAATCTCAAAATCTTAATACTGAGTGAAAGGATCCAGACAAAAAGAAGTACATACTTAATTCCATTTATATAAATTTCAGGAAATAAACACTTATCTATACTGATAGAAAGTAGATCAAATGTTGCCTGGAAAAGGGGAGGGGTAGGAGAGGGTGACAGGAAAGAATCACAAAGTTTCATGAGAAAACATTTGATGGTAAAGTACATATTCACTATCTTGATTGTGGTGATTAGTACGTGTATACGTGTACGTGTGTGTATGTATGTGTAAATCTAAATTTATCATGTTCTATACTTTATATATGATCAATTTATTGTAGGTAAATTATACCTAACAAAACTGTAAAAGGTAATAAATAATCAACAGAATTTAATACATACAACTTAATAAAAAAGAGAAAAAAGTAACAACATTTCATTTACAGGCTATCTAACCTCAGTCAAGTTATCTTTTCTGTTCTTCACTTTCCCAGTCTCTAAAATGGGGAAAAATAGTGCATCTCCATGTCATTAGGTGTACCAAATGAGAGGAAGCATGTAAAAAGCTGAGCTCTGTGCCAATTACACAGTCCACACTCAATAAATGCTATTAATTTTTTCTTAAATTTCAATGTGATAGACATATAATCTGCTGGCAAAAATAGAAAATAGGGAAACTTTTCTGTTTCTTTATGATATTTAAATGAGAAATTCTTCCAAAGTTTGGGAAACTCCAAGCTAACAATTAAGGGAGTCAAGACTGATTCTTGTTTTGACCCTAGGGTAATTAGTAGAAGGAACTGCAAATTCTTCACAAATGGAAAAATCCTCAAGCCAGCACTCTTGGGATTAATACAACTCCCTCAACATAAGCTCACAACTCACATATACAAAATACATGTATAGATGGGCACTTGGGTTGTTTCCACATCTTTGCAATTGTGAATTGTGCTGCTGTAAACATTCTAGTGCACATGTCATTTTTATAGAATGTCTTTTGTTATTTTGGGTAGATGCCCAATAATGGGATTGCTGGATCAAATGGTAGGTCTACTTGTATTTGTTTAAGGTATCTCCATATTGTTTTTCACAGAGGTTTCACTAGTTTGCAGTCCCACCAGCAGTGTATGAGTGTTCCTATCTCTCCGCATCCACGCTAACATTTATTGCTTTGGGAATTTTTGATAAAGGCCATTCTCACTGGAGATAAGTAACATCTCATTGTGGTTTTGATTTGCATTTCCCTGATGATTAGAGATGTTGAGTGGATCAATAAAATGTAGCATATGTAGACCATGGAGTACTATTCAGCTATAAGAAACAATGGTGATATATCACCTCTTGTATTTTCCTGGATAGAGCTGGAACCCATTCTACTAAGTGAAGTATCCCAAGAATGGAAAAATGAGTACCACATGCACTCACCATCAAATTGGTTTCACTGATCATCACCTAAGAGCACATTTAGGAATAACATTAAACCGGTGTCGGGCAGATGTGAAGGGGGGAGGGGATGGACGTATACATACATAATGAGTGCGATGCACACCGTCTAGGGGATGGGCACGCTTGAAGCTCTGAATGCGGGTGGGGGCAAGGACAATATACATAACCTAAACTTTTGCACCCCCATAATATGCTGAAATATAAAAGCAAAATACATGTATAATCAAGCCACCATGAGCAAGAATCAGAAAATAACCAACCATAAAAAGTAGCATAGATTTTTTGAAGAAATTAAAAAGGAAAAACACATAGGAAGGGATGCCATATCTCATATATATTTGAAAACAAAAGGTCAAATCTCAAAGGACAAGTTAACTAAATAATCAAACTGAAGAATGGATAAAGATGGATTGGAAATTACATAGAATGTCACTCATTCTCATCAGCATAAAAACACTATAATAACCTTCTCTGTTAGAGACAAACAACGACCACCACCAATGAAAGCCTTTTCCTGGCCCTGTGGTTTCTGCCTTTGCTCCCCTACAAACTTTCCTCAGCATGCATCAGGGTAATCTTTCTAAAAAGCAAGTCAGATCATACTAATCCCCTACTTGACACCCTTGAATAACTTTTCATCATATTTAGAGAAGACACAAATGCTCTACCAGGATCATGAAGGTCCCACTTGCTCTCACTGCTTCCTACCCCTCTGACCTCATCTCATACCATTTCAGTCCTTTTTACTCCTCCCCAGTCCCACCGATATCTTTGCCATCTATTCTTGGATATGCCAAACATACTCTCATCTCCCATCAGTATTTTCACTCACAGTTCCTTCTGTCTGAAATATTCTTCCCATAGCTATCCACTTGGCTCTATTCTTCACTCTCTATAGGTCTCTGACAGTCACTTTTCTTGTTTATTTGCTTTTCTCTTTTTTTTTACTGTGGCAAAATATACGTAACAAAATTTACCATCGTGACCATTTTTAAGTGTACAGTTAAGTTGCATTAAAAACATCCACATTGTTGTGCAACTGTCACCACCACCCATCTCTAGAACATTTTCATCTTCCAAACTAAAACTCTGTACCCGTTAAACACTAACTCCCCATAAGCCCCTGCCTCAGCCCCTAGCAACAACCTTTCTGCTTTCTTTCTCTATGAATTTAACTGCCCTAATATTTGTCTTCCTATAACTGGCTAATATCTTTAAGGTTCATCCATGTTGTAGCATGTGTCAAAATTGCCTTCCTTTTTAAGGCTCAATATTATTCCATTATATGTGTGTACTATATTTTGTTTATCTATTTACCAATTGATGGACACTTGGGTTGACCACTCTGTGTAACATAATACGCATATACAGCCTGTCATATTACTCACATGCTGCTTTAATTTTTCATAACATTTCTCATCCTTTGCCATATTATATATTTACTTTTTATTATGAAATATCACAAAATACTAAAATTGCATACTATGTAATATTAAACAAATGATATAAACATCAGTATAATCACCACCAAGATCAAGACATAGAACCTTGCCAGTATCCCAGAAGATCTACCTATCCCTTATAAATTGCAAGCCTTTCTCTCTTCCCTAACTATATTAATTTTTATAAAAACCTATTTATTGCTTTTGTTTAGCTTTTCCACAAAAATATATCTCTATAAATGATAGTTTAGTTTTGCATGTTTGATCTTTTATAAGCTCAATCATACTCTATGCATGCATTGCTTCTCTCTTTAAACATTATTTTTTAAGAATTATCTAAATTGATGCAGATAGTTCTAAGCCATCCAATTGCATTGCTCTATATTATTCCATTATAGAAATATACTAAAGTTTATTAACCTATATATTATGAGCATGTGGGCAATTAGCGTTTGTAGCATATATGCACATTCTTATACATGTACCTGTATGTATATGCCCACATTTCTCTAGGGTATTCACCAAGGGCAAAAAAATGCTAGACTTTTGACATATGTATTTTCAACTTTACTGGATAATATAAACTGTTTTTCAAGGTGGGTTTACCAGTTTGTACAATCACATAGGGCATATATGAGAATCCCCATCAGTGTACATTTTCACCAACACTAGATCTTGTTTGGTATTTATTAAGAGTATAGATGTGGCCGGGCGCGGTGGCTCACGCCTGTAATCCTAGCACTCTGGGAGGCCGAGGTGGGTGGATTGTTTGAGCTCAGGAGTTCGAGACCAGCCTGAGCAAGAGCGAGACCCCATCTCTACTAAAAATAGAAAGAAATTATATGGACAGCTAAAAATATATATAGAAAAAATTAGCCGGGCATGGTGGTGCATGCCTGTAGTCCCAGCTACTCGGGAGGCTGAGACAGGAGGATCGCTCGAGCTCAGGAGTTTGAGGTTGCTGTGAGCTAGGCTGATGCCACGGCACTCACTCTAGCCTGGGCAACAGAGTGAGACTCTGTCTCAAAAAAAAAAAAAAAAAAAAGAGTATAGATGTGAAATAAAAGTTAACAAGGTTAAACTAAGGAACGTATGTAAAACTGTGCTACAAATGTATTAGAGAAAACATAGTCTTCTCTTGCATGTTTAAAACATATATAATAATTGACTAGGCATAAAATAAGTCTCCCTCAAAAAATTTTAAAGGATCATTATACATACCACATTCTTTGGCCACAAAGCAATTGAGTTCAAGATCAATTAAAAAAGGATTAATAAAAAACTCAAGACATTAGGGAATTTTAAACTATGCTTCTAAATACCTCATGGATAAAAGAAGAAATCAAAATGAAAATTGGAAAATCTTTAAATCTGAATGAAAATACTACACATCAATTGAAAATATCACATTTCAAAACTCACAGAATGCAATGAAGCTAAAGCAAATACCCGGGGAAAAAACATTGTCTTAGGTAATTATTATATGTGAAAGAAAAGAAATGCTGAAAATTTATGAGCTAATTATCTAACTTAAGAGTTACAAAATATCAATGAAATCTATCCAAAGAGTGGAAAGAAACAAAGACAAGGACAGAAATAATGAAACAGAAAAAAATGAAAAATAGGATAAACAATGTCAACAGTTTTTTTGGAAAGACTAAGACAAAATCTCTTTTATCAAGAACAGAACCATATTGAAAATGTAAAGGAGACATAACTACAAATATAGTAGTTATTGAAAAATAATGATCAGACATTATGATTAACTCTAAGTCTATAACTGTCAAAACTTATATAAGTAGGAAATTTCCTGGCAGAATATAATTCAATACTGACAAGAAAATACAGAAACCTAAATATACCTATAAGCATTAAAAAGTTGAATCAGTCCTTAAGAATTATATGCCACTTCTCTCCCCACCTCCCCTCTCTCTTTCACTGACACTGACACAAAGACTTAGGTAGTTATACAGGTATAATCTACAGATATTTAAAGAATATTTGGTTCCCATATTATATAACTTTTACAGAGAATTGAAAAAGAGGAAACAATTTAATGATGGTAGCATAAACTTAATACCAAAACCTGACAAGACAGAAGAGCAAAAGAAAGAAAAATCACAGGGTCACAGGAAGCACAGGATCACAGGTCAATCTCTTAAACATAGAAGCAAAATTCTTAACTAAACTTAGATATATAGATGGAGATAGATATATATATCTCCAAAGAGTACAAGTGTTAGTATTAGAAAATCTGTTAATGTCATATCCCACACTAACAGACAAATGGAGAAAACTCAAATAATAATACACAAACATAAAAAAAGATAGGATTCTTACTTCACAACAGGTGTTTTACTGTCTGGGTTCATAATCTGGCTCTACTATTAATATTAAATTTGGGCTAATTAGTAATGTTAGTCACTTAGTGGTATAAAAATAATAGTTTATGAATTAGTGATTTGAAAATTTTATGAACAATACTTACCTTGATATCATTGATAAAACCATTTTTCTTGCTTTGTGAGCTACCAAAGTATACACTTACACAAAATGCATCTTTTTCTTGCTGACAAAATATTATTTGCAGAAATCAAATTCCTAGTAATAAAAATATTTTTTCACTCTTGGGCTTTGAAGGGACTTAATAGAAGAAAAGAAACATTTTAAAAAATATAAACATATGTCTCCAAGTAAAATACACTTGATAAAGATAATACATTGTTGAAACAACCGATTAACACAAATTTCCCAGAAAACACAGAGCAGTGTACAAAACAAAACAAAACAAAACAAAAAAACAGCCACCTATTATTCTATTTCCATCAACTGCTCTCTCCTTTCTTACTCAGGAGACCAGGTTTCTACTTTATATAAAATTATAAATATGCAAATAATCTAAATAAAAGGTATCATTCTGAATGCTGGAAAAAAATGGATATAAAGTAGAATTACAGATTTTGTTCAAATTAGACAAATAAAGTAATTATTTTTGAAACAATATTCCAGTAGGTAATATCTTTAACACCAAGGTTTTGCTTCAAAGGGGTACTGAAGTTTTATTTAAAAGATGTTTCATGATAGTTTTGTCATGATAGTCATTCACCTTGAAAGAATTTTAAAATTTCAGCTCTGTACACAGACTGGGAGCAGACAGAGATTAGGAATAAGTGTTAGAACTAGAAAATCAGGTCAGAAGGATTAATTACTTTCTTATATTGCATTTAACCTTATTTAATTTGAGTTAACCTCAACAAACCAGAACATCTGTATGTCAGGAGAAAATGTCAGTTGTTGTGATAGAAGCTTTCAGTGTGACTACAATAATATGACACATGATTTGGGGCTCTCTGGAATGAATGCAGTTACTTTCTACAATAAAATCTGATCAAGTTTTATATTTAAGTTAGATATCACTTCCTTAAGTCACAAATCTAAACCATGAATGGAAAGTATGCCTCTAGTCATCTAAGAAGTGTTAATTAAATATTACTATCAAATAAATAGATGGCAATATTTTCCTTTCCACGTAATCCTCATTTACAGATGAGAAACTGAGGTTCAGTAACACAATTATAACAGTAGCATTAGTAAGGCTCTAATGCCTAACTAACATTTATTAAGTCCTTACTCTGTGCCAGGTAAGCATTCATAAACAGCAGCACAGTGGCAGCTGTTAGGTTGGCTTGCCACACTTCCACAGACATGACCAGCCAGGAGAGAACAAGCCCAAATGGATTCAGTGTATTAGTTACATAAAGATTTTGCTTACGGAATCAAAATAATCATGCTGCAAACTTCATGCATTTCTGGGCCCTCAAAATGACACAGAATCTGAAGGCCTAGAAGACACATGACCTAAGGGTTGGGTCACTCTATCACTGTGAAGTCAAACAGTTTTGTAAACTTACATAGAAGCCTGCAGCCTGCAGCTGCACCCTAAGAGGACAGGGCATATTGGAAAGTCCCATGCCTCATTGGAACCAGAAAGATAGATGCTAAATTGCCTTATTGCAGCCTCCCACAGGAAGGGAGAAGGATGAGAAACAAACAAGGCAGTCTTCACAAGACTCCCCATCTTTCTGTGTTCCTGGGAGGATTGCAGAGTGTTCTGCCAAGACTAGGTCAAAGTGCAGTTGAGCTTTGTCTACATGGCCTATGTAGAAACATACAAGGTTACTAGCATGCCATAATGGAGCTATTACTCTATATAGACATTACATTGACTAATCTTCAGAAGAAGATATTATTATTATCTCTATTTTACCAACAGAAAATCTGAGACAGAAAATGATTAAATACTCATATGTGTCAAGGGTAAGATTTATAAATTTGGATTTGCGGGCTACAGTGAACAGAACACTCAATTGAAAGAAGCATAAACAAGGGAAGTAGTTCATCATTTTCTCCCCAAGAAATCCGTGGGTTGATGATTCCAGGGTCAGTGTGGCAGCTCAATTATGTCATTAGGAACCCATATTCTTTCCATGATTCTATCCTGTCCCCTTTAGTGTCTGAGCTTTATGTCTTCAAGCTTGTTACCTCATGGTCACAAGATAACTGCTATATCTCCAAATATCACATTGTCACAGGACTATGATTAAAGCAAGAAGGCAGGGATAGCACAGGGAGAGAGGAAAGGTACTGCCATAACAAAGTCAGACTTTCATTAGCAAGGAAGTAGGGGAAAATGGTCATGAAATTGACAACAGTGTCTGCCACACACAGCCAATCAGTACGGGACTTAAAGAGAAAACAGAAACTCATAATTTTGCAATCTAAGTTCACTGCTCCCAAATATGACACACTTTTTCCATATGCCTATTTGTAAGATAAAAGTTTGATTTCTTCTATCAATGGCACCCACCAAATGGATAGAACATATTTTATTATAAATATACCTCATCCTATTAGTAGGTCTCTTCATAGGTAACTATGCCCTTTATGTAAACTGAAAGTTTCTGGTGTGTTCAGTAAGTGTTCAAGACCAGGCTTTTCTTCTTTTTCAGAAAATTTCACTAACTTTCTTCCTTCTCCTCTTGCTCTTTCTGTTCCTCCTTATCCTTCTCCTCCTTCTTTGGCACTCTACAGAGATTAATATTCAACTAATATTATGGAGCACATATGTATAAGGGACAATGAAAAAAATAATACTAAAGCAGCTATCATTAACTGAGTATATACCATGTGATAGGCATTTAACATACATTGTTTATAATCCTCAAAACAATTCCATTGAGGGAAATGTTAAAACTTTCTATTTTTCAGATCAGGTACAGTTGTTTTATAAATGTACATACATGTACTCAGGGAAATTATTTATTGAAAAAAAAACTATGTGCAAAATTCTTTGCTAGGCACTAGAATTGCAATGATTAGCACAATGAAACATAGTACAATCTAGTGGAAGGGCACAAGCATCAACCAAAAAATGAAATAATCATGTGAAAAAATATGTGAAGAAATATGTACAACTCTGGAAAGTCTTTGTATAGGAGGAGTTCTTTATGTTGAACAAGGATTTACTAAGAACATTTGGCCCAGTTAGGGATGTATGGGTAGGCTTCCATGAGGAAGTGATGTAGGGACTGAGAAATGAAATATAGGTAGCATTTAACTATCTGAAGTGGTGGCATTTTAAGCAAAATCATATGCAAAGACAATGTGGCAGGCAGGGAACTAAAAGTAGGCTGAAGATGGAGGGCATGGTGCTGAACAGAACTGCAGAAGTAAATAAGGACAACACAACACAGGGCCTCATAGTTGATTAAGAAGATGCACATTTAAATCAAATGCAGTATGGGGTATTCGTTAATAGAGTGATTCACTCATTTACTTAAAAAATATAGTGGTAGCCTATTATATACCAGGTACTATGTGAGGTGCTGGGTAAGTACAGTAAGCAAGGTAAACATAGTTTCTATCCCCATAGAGCTTAGTGTTTAGTGGGAGAGAAAAATATCAATGAGTAAACACAAAAATATTACATAACTACGAGTGGTAGTAAAAACTATGAAGAAACAGAATAAGGTGCTCTGCTAGCAGGCCTGATGCAATGCTCCGTTATATGTGCTGAGAATCAAGGCAGGTGGTAAATGAGACAAGAAGATGCCTTGCCTTCATAGCGCTTATAGGGCAATGGAGGGTGGGGATACAGGCAAGCAAATAGATCATTGTGATGCTGTGTAATAAATTCTAGGGTAAGGGAATATAAGAATTAACTACCAGTTAAACAAGATAAGAGAAGGTGGGGGAGGGGGAGAGAATGGCAGAATGAACTGTTGAAAAGTTTCTCCATTTTATTGACAATTTCCTTCTTAACTACATAATTCACAATCTCATATAATCTTTATACCTTTATGTGTAGGTACCCAAACCTCTCTGACCACAGGGCCAATCTGTAAGGGAGAAGGGATGTTAAAGAGACAAATCATGAAATCATATTACTGAGAAAGCAGGAGGAGATAGAAACCAGAGCATAGGTGGGGACATCACCTTTGAAGAGGCTCCTCTTCCATGGAGACCAGGGATAAAGAAGTAAAAATCAGCAATCTGTACAGCTGATGTTGAAAACTTTAGATTAGCAAACATGCTAGCATATATTATTCATAACATTCTCTTCTTTAAGCCTCACAATAACTGCAAATTAAGTATTAATATTATTCCCATTTTAAAAGTAAGGACAGTGTATCTCAGAGAGGTTAAGTAATTTGCCAGAGATCACATGACTAGTAATAGGCAGAGTAAAAATTCAACCTTAGGCTCTGGTTCATAAAATTGCTCAATTGCAAGCTTCTTTAGTACCAGCCAGAGTTTTACCCCATACTTTATATCAGTGGTTCTTAACTGGAATGGGGTGGGTGATTTTCTGCCCCAGCGAACATTTAACAAAGTCTAGAGACACTTTTGGCTGTCAACAAATGGGTGTGGTTGGTACTGCATCCAGTGAGGAGAGACCAAGGATGCTATTAAATACCCTGTGCATTCACTGTGCACAGGGCAGTCCCCCAATAGAAAAAAATTATCCTGGCCCAAAATGGCAGTAGTGCCAAGTCTGAGAAATCTGCTCTATGCCTTATCTCCCCCCTTACAATGTTAAGTGCTGACTGAGTGCTGAACTGAAAAGAATTGCTTTTGTTTTACAGAATAATTTTATTAATGGATAAAAATATTGAGAACTGCCTATCCATGTTGGACTTACCAAAATGACAGTCTTCAGATACTACTTAGTAACATCCATCGTTGGATAGCCTCCAGTTTTTCTGATAATACTAAAACAAAACAACTTGATCTGTTGTCCATAAATTGCGGTAGGGAATATGTTTTATTTATTTACCAATCCTCGCCAATACTCTCCAAGCACTTTAGTATTCAGACCATTAAGCATTTTAAGACAATTAAAGCATTTCAGTGCAGCAATAGAGAAATATTTTTAACTTAGTTTTAAATGTTCTAGCAAACTAAGTATTCTTGATACCAATAGCTTGCTGATGCTGCAGCAGATTTATATAGTTGCAGTGTGTTCTAGCCCTTGCTGACACACTATTATAATTAGCAATCACTGGGGAATCAGTTCATTCTTACCTCAGTAAATACTCATGAATTTACAGAGATCAAAAAATAAAGTGTCAGGAGTAGCTGTGATAAATAAAAAAGGACTCCATAGGCAAGGGGATAAACCTTAAAGAAGCTGACATAAAAAGAGGTGTATTAAAAATTATGAACAGCTAAGATCTTACTTTTAGGCTCTCCATCACTATTTTCTCTCTCTCCCATATCCATCTACCATAGTGTGGCTTGAAGTATGGTACTCTTCACAAAAGTAACTGTTTCATTTATTTACATAAAAGTTCTGCCTATGTAATAAAATACTGTTAATTTTGATGATGTACTGTTTGTCCTTGTTAATGATGACCTTAACAGAATGACCCATAGGATACACTCAGGAACTGAATTTATAAATAAATATGTAAATAAATAAAGTAACAAAATGTATAATGGAAGAAAGTAGAAATATTAGGAACTAAGGACTATGATTTAATCAGTTCTGTGCATCTCAGTTCCATAAAAAAAGATGAAGACAAAAAGAAAGAAGAGTAGAAAGACATTTTCCCCATTGTTTTAGGTATTGAAGACAGTAAAAATATCACCCATGGAAAAAGAGAACAAAAGCAACGTTTTAGAGATATAATTCTCTGCATAAAGAGGCAGTGGATTGGGAGCTACTGAACTACAGGACCTGGGATGAATTTGGGAGGCACTGAAAGAAAAATAGACCTTAACAAGTCTAGAACTTGACTGGAAAACAATTATATACGAGTTTTTTTTTTTATTTCAGCTTATTATGGGGGGTACAAAAGTTCAGGTTACATATGTTGCCCATGTACCGCCTATCTCCCTAAGTCAGAGCTCCAGGCGTGTCCATTCCCCAGACAGTGCGCATTGCACTCATCATGTAGGTATACACCCATCCCCTCCCCCCACCCCCCACCTCAGTCTGATATCCGATTGGTATCATTCCCAAATGTGCATTTAGGTGATGATCAGGGAAACCAATTTGCTGGTGAGTACATGTGATGCTTGTTTTTCCATTCTTGGGATACTTCACTTAATAGAATGGGTTCCAACTCTCTCCAGGAGAACCAAAGAGATGTCGTATCACTGTTATTTCTTATAGCTGAGTAATACTCCACGGTATACATATACCACAATTTACTAATCCACTCATGAATTGATGGGCATTTGGGTTGTTTCCACATCTTTGCGATTGTGAATTGTGCTGCTATAAACATTCGGGTACAGGTGTCTTTGTCATAGAAACATCAAGTTATTTTTCAGCAAAAAGAAAAGAAGTTAATATAGTAAGGCTTTTTTTAAGTTAAGCATTTCTCTGTGAACACAAAATTTTCTTCCACCAAAAAAGTAATGAAGCTGAGAAATAATAGAGTATTTGAATCAAATATATGTTATCAATTAAAACCAAAATCAAACATTAAAATATAAAAACAATTTTACAACAAAATAGTTCATAAGTATAATGGCATACATTTTATAGCAAATAGGAATCGTCAAAACTCTCATTCATATGAATGCTGCTCTGGCATCTATCTTATTGTCCTGTCCCTGGCTTGTCACCCTTGATCTATATATTTTGAGGCAGTCTCCACTCAGTTCCCATGTTTGTGTTTTAGGTAGATAAGATCCCATACACTGAACCACTTAACTATTAATACCTTAGTTCTGCTTTAAGCCTGGTGAACCTGATAATGCAACCCCCAAGTTTCCATGCTTAGCCTTGTGCTCCCTTCAAATTATCCAATACATTCTGTCATAGAAACTCCATTTACATAATGCCCTGGACCCCAATAAAGGATTGGGCTTACAGGTTCCTCCCTCTCTCTCCTGCTACCCGCCTGCTTTAGTACATGTCCTGAATGCTTCCCCTAATCCGTTTCTGTTGGTTCTGCAAGATATGCTGCCCTCATCTCTCTAGCATATATGAATAATAAACTTAATCTTTTTGCCATCCTGGTCTGAGTATCCCTCACTGTGCAGCACATGACTACACCAAATCTAACTTAAATACTTCACTTAACAAATCACAACAATGATATTATCAACTTTTTATAGGAACATAAACAGTCCCTTTTGTAATTGTCATTATGTTAGACAAGAAGTAAGCATGCAGTTGAAGTAAATTTCAGCATTTCAATGTATCTCCATTTAGAGGAATAGGCCCAAAATCCACCCAAGAAAACATATGAGGCTGGTATATTCCATGTTACTCTTTCTAGTGATTAAATGTATTCCAAACAAGTTTTTTAACTGAAAGTTTAAGAACTGGTCCTAAGATGACAGTGAACAATAAAAGAGAGGGGCATTGTTGAAAATATTGTTTTTCAGTTCTTTTTGGGTTCATTTTTATATCATTGTCTCCTACTAAGTGTGGATAATTAACTTCACTTGAGATACTGATATCTAAGCCTTCTAATGTCTAATGTCTAATTGACATTAAGGTTCTTATTGTTTTTAAAGTGGAAATGTTGCCTACTTTAAAAGTAGGGCATTTACTGAAATAATGCCTACATGATCAAAATATTTGAATGCAATCTTTTAAGATGTCATTATTAATCCACATATTAACATAGTGTTAAGGTATAACACTACGGAGAAAAATAACATTTTTCCTTGCTGATTATTCCCCAGATATTAACACCCAACAATTACTGTTACACGATCATTTGTAGAAAGGATCTGTTTTCAAATAGACAAAAATGCTTACTCTAATATTTGTAATTTTTGTATGCAAGCATGTCTTTGCATCACAAAAGTGTTTGTACATAGTTAATACTTAAAGTTCTTTAATTTAAAAACTGCATGTACTTTTCCCTTTCCTGTTGTCTATGTGGACAGACTAGTTGTACAGCCTCTGTGCCATCTACTTGATTCAACTCATCCCCCAACAAAATCCATTTAAGTATAAATGCAGCTCCCATATTTTATGCGATTTGAAAAATTCACTATTTTGAAATTTAAATAAAAACAAAGAGCTGTTCTTAAAGCTTTATATTAAAAAGGAAGCATCACAAGAACAGATTATTTCAAAATCAGAAAGATTTTATTTTGTGTAATAGATGAGCAAATCTAAAATGGGGGAAATGACATGTCAATGAAAATCTTAAATGATAAACTTTACCCATGGAATAAAGTAGTTTTGTCTATATAATCGATCACTCACTTAAAATAGGATTTAAGAAAGATGAGCAGTGGATGCTGAATGGAGACTATTAATCATTTACACACAAATTGAAAGCCATATACTGTTAGCAAGGTCCTGCAAGACACAGGATCAGTTAATTTAACTAATATGTCAACATGGATTACTATTATAAAGCCTAAGTGAAAAGTGGCCTTTGCATGAACTGATGCCATTTATGAAGAAAATAAAATGGAAGTATCTACTGCAAAGTCAGAGAGAAGGATTTATTTTTAATATGCTGCCTATACTATTATAAAGAAAATTGATTTTTAAAATGCTGTCATAAAACTATTGAAATATTATGTACAAATAATTGCTAAATGTTTAGGTGGTAAATATAATTTTAAGAGTCTCTGTTAACTCTTATTTTCTACTGTCTACTATAATCCCTCAAAAATATAATATCCTAGGACATGCTTTATCCATTTGCAATACAAAAACTATATCCATATTTCCAGGGTGAGACAGAAGTGTTATCTAGGTATTTCAAATCCATTGTTTGTGTGTATATGTGTTTAGATAGGGTTGATATTTATAATATTGCTAATGTTAATGATTATACCAAGAATCATGGATTTACTTGAGTAACCCAGTACCAGAACTAGGTAGCAGCCGACAGATCATTAAGTACACTTTCTTTCAAACTTCATAAAGCAATAGAACAAAATATGTCACAAAAGCCCAATATTTACCAGTGACAAAATATAATTATTTTATTCAAAGTTAATTCTGTACCCGTGGGGTTCTCTGAGAGCCCTTCATTTTAATTGAAAACAAACCTATTACACTAAACAAAGCAAATTCCTGAACTATCCTTTAGTACTTTAAAAATCCAGCATTCTATGTGGATGCCAGTTCTTTGAAGAACTATGGTTTTTGCAGCCTTAAGAGAAAGAGAGAGCACCAAATTCATGCTACTATTCCTTCAATGCCAGACCACATGTACCATCAGCTGCACTAGGCACTGGTCTATCACTCTTTATGTAGAAAAAGCATCCCAGAAAAAGCAGTAACATTTTCACATATACATATAAATACTTATACATATATTTCTGTACCATGCTCACTCACCCCGCACACATATGCATACAAACATAGAAGCATCAAACTTTGTTGTGTTGCAAAAAATGACTTTCAGGGATTCCCATTTATATGCCCGTTATTTGGCTTTTCCATTCATCACTCAATTATTGAATATCTACTATGCATCAGAAATGGTAAAAGACAGGGTCCCGGATGGCACAGATCTTGCATTCATTGAGTGCCTATTAGGTGTCTCCTTTCTAAACTGTCCTCAAATACAGCCCTATAACCTATGCTGAAGAGGTAAGCCTAGGTATCCCACAATCCCACAAGACACCCATAATCCTGCAGTTAATCAGAATAGGAAAGAATTATATGTTTACCTGACTCAGAGGGAGGTAATCAACTGGCCAAAAGGAAAATTTCTCTCTAAGAAGTCTCAGAGAGTATCTTTTCTGAGACACTGGGAAGGGAGTCACATGATGGTGGCAGCTTAAATCGAAAAATCTGAACTAGGTAGCGGTGGGGGTGCATTTTGGCAATCAATGCATATGGTGATGAGGAAGCACAAAAAATGAGTCTATAGAAAGAAGCAACAGAATTATAAATATAAAGGAAGAAATGAAAGACCACAAGGCCCCAGAGATACTGTGAAAGAATCCTTTCAAAATCCTTACTTTATTTATGCTAGATTGAACGAGTGTATTTTTTTGAAGCAAAAAAAAAAAAAATGTAACTAAACCAAAGGAAATATAAGAAATATTTTAGCACTCTTAAGTGGCTGAATTATAGGTGATTTTTATCCTCTGTGATATAATTTCTATATTTTCCAAATTTTATGTAATGATCCTGTATGGATTCTATGATTAGATAAATGTTCATTCATTCATTCAATAAATACTTATTGATTACCCACTTTGTGTCAGGTATTTTCCTAGGTTCTAAATATGTAACAGTGGAAATAAAGTGGAAAATGTCCTTGCTATCCTACAGCTCATATTAAAGTTCATGATTTACCACATTCCTTTACTCCTGCTTCATGGAAGAAACCAAATGACTCCAAATGACTTCTTTGTGTGATGTGTGTGCACATGTTCCTTAACATTGAGTCATTAGTAAGATTGACAACTGAAAACTTAAATTTCTCCTAAAAATGTCATAAAATCTTTTAAAACAAAATGATAACAAGTAAATAAATGTCTACATAAATAAAAATAATATCACAACCCTTCTTTGTAGAAGCCCTATTCAAATTCACTCAATCTGTATTGCATGCTTGGTTAAGTTGAAATTTTATTTAGGTATACATGGAACTTTAAGTTGAACTTCTATTGATTGAAAATAAGATTTACATTATGATGGCGGAATGAAGTATATATTAGGCTATATTCAACAAATATTCTGGGGATCCTTAAGTATATAATCTTCTCCCTACCCACAGCCCTGCACAATTTTTTTGTAATATTGTTTTATATCAACCAGAGAGGTAACATTTTTTAAAGGCAGCTGTAGCTGTGACAAATACATTGTAGATATTTCTAACTCTTTGAAAACTGTAGACGAGAACAGAACAAAGACAGCCTGTGAAGATCTAAAAGCATATCTCAGGAAAGTTATCTGCCTTGGAAAGCTAGAGTTTGCTTTTCTGTAATAAACTATTTTCAAGGACAAAGAGTTTGTGTAAAAGGTACAATTTGCTGAGAAATACTGTGAAGAATTTAAAATGTAATTATAGTTTTATCAGCAAGACAAGTAAGTCTTCAGATAATTTTTTAAAGTAACAACAGGATTCTACTTGGCTTTTTGATTCATACCATCCTCCAATACAAGCTATTAACCTCCAATTGTCTATGGGTATATGCATATCTAAAGAAAACTACTGAAAAAGAACTCTTGAGAATGAAATATTCCCATGCATAATGTGCAACAATTTCTTTTGAAATTAACCAATAAATGGGGATAAAGAATTTATGTGAGATATTTAAAGGTAACTCACACCTCTCTTTGCTCTATAATTACAGAGAAAGGGCAAATTTAAAGAATTTCTGTTTTATTTGTACTCAAACATAAATGCACTACTACATCCTTTTATTAATCAGGAAGGATATATGTACCAGTGAATACTCACTCAATGTAAATTTCTTACCTATTTCACATTGGGGCTTGGCTTTAATGGGAAAAAGTTCCTCCCTACCAATACCATTTAGCAAGTAGTTAGGATTTGTTAAGAGAGAGCTGGAGGAAGGTAGGTAGTCCATTCTCTAAACTATTATGCCAGGCTGATTAATTGCAGAACTGGGACACATAGAGATTTATTCAATATCTATTTGTTAACTACTATTACATACCAGGTGCTGCACTAAGTACCACAGAAATGAATAGTATGTGTTCTCAACCATTGAGGGGTCAAGGTCCAATGCAGGAGATTAATATGTTAACCAATGGATATACAGTGAGATATCTATAATAGGTAAAAGATATTTACTGTGTATTGTGGATATATCAATATGAAAACAACTAACTTTGGTGACTGGAGAAAGACTTCATAGTGTAGAGCAACATTTGAACATTGACTTGAAAAAAGAATGGTTGTTCAACAAATAGAACATAAGGGAACGTTGAAGGAAGAGCAGCAGTGTGGATATGCTTTAGGCAGAGTATATACCATATGTGAAAATATTTCTTTTGATTCAGGAATCCAAAATCATTGAGTGTGATTGGATCACTGAAATCTCAGCAGTGAAGGTAAGGCTAGAAAGTTGGGAAGGGTACACAGTGCCATGAATAGTCCCCTTGAGACAGATAAAGAAACTGTGATATCACTTGAATTCAAAATTAGTCATGGTTGCTCCTGCCTTGATTAATAAATTGTGGTATATGTATACCATGGAGTTCTACTCAGCCACAAAAAACAATGGTGATCTAGCACCTCTTTATTATCCTGGATAGAGCTGGAGCCCATTCTACTAAGTGAAGTATCACAAGAATGGAAAAACAAGCACCACAGGTACTCACCATCAAATTGGTATTAACTGATCAACCCTTAAGTGCACTTATAGTAATAACATTCATCGGGTGTCAGGCAGGTGGGAGGGGGGAGGAGGCGATGGGTTTATACACACGTAATGGGTGCGGTACTCACCGTCTGGGGGATGGACAAGCTTGAAGCTCTGACTCAGGTGGGGCAAAGGGCAATATACGTAACCTAAATATCTGTAGCCCCGTAATATGCTGACATAAAAAAAATTTAAATAAACTGAATATTAATGCTGCCGCTTTGTGAACTTGATGTGTTTACTTTGGAGAAAGGGATGTAAAAGAAAGCAGAGCAAAATGTAAGAACCACCATTAGCATATTTATGGTATTCTAGAGGTCAGCCTCTAAGGTTTTCAAAACAATATGCATTCAAAGATGTGTCCTGTCACCAAGCAGGGGAAGACCCTCTACAAGGTAAGGCTGTGAATGATCATACTGCCAACACCAAGGTGATGCCTCAGCATTTACTACTTATATGAACAGAAAATCAGCAGCAGCCTGCATTGCACAGAAGAGAACACTTGAAGGGAGAGATAAGAAAAAGCTCTCTGGCAGTTGAAGTAAGTTATTATTTTGCAAGCTAAAAAGATGCTTACTGTATTTATAGTTTATATAATAATCCAGTCCATTCAAGACAGCAAGGTAAAGTTTGTGCAATTGTTAACTTCAAACTATTCAGAATGTTTTTCTGCTTGGTAGGATTTAGATATAAAATACATATGTGTATTTCACACATTTAGACTTAAAATACACATGCATGCTCAAGTGTGTGTGGGCACACACGTACAAACACACAGTTTTCTTCAGAAAATAAGCGCATACTGAAATTGACCCTGATCTTTCTATTTTATTTTTTCCTCTAAAGAAAAGTAAAAATACTGCCACATGTATAAGAAATCCCTGATCTGACCTTGGATGCTTCCCTTTCATCCTAGTGAAGGAGTTGCCATGGTTATATAACAGAGAAAAATTTTAAATCTATTCTCACATAGTTATGTATGGTCAGCAAGAATTCTTCTTTGGAGAAAATGAACTCAGGTGTGACTATGGGACCATGAGATGAGTTTTAGTGTTTTTTTTTTTTTTTAATTTGAATTTATTTTTATTTTGTTATTTAAATTTTCCTAGAAAGATTGATGAGTATTATCTTGGGTACGGATTTACTTTCAGCTGTTTACAATAAAATTTTTTATGTTTTCATGATCAGGATGTCATCCAAAGTGAATAGGACAAGTTCAACATATCCTAAAGAAAAGATGGTCTCTGGCTTAGCAAAAAATATGCTAATGGCTATATTAATAAAGGCCATTTTAAAATCTGTAAATACCATAATAAAGTGTTTAGAAAAAAGTGATTCAGTCATTTTAACAGTTAAATGACTTCTTCTGTGGGTTTAAACTTCAACAATTTTTTTTTTATTGCTCAAAGTCCTCTTTGCTTCTTTTGTAAATTTGCTGGCCATTTTTTATACCATTTAGTGATTTGATAATTTTATTTCATTCACTTTTTATTTCCTTATACATTTCATAAATAGGGACTTTATAAATATGATGTCTTTGGGAATCTAAATATGTTGGGTTTTTTAATTACTGTTGTTATTAATTCTTACTTGTGGACACTTGTTTTTTCATGTTTTTTGGTGATGTATTATGATTGAACTTAATTTTTCAGAATACTAAGAATCTAAATTGCTTTTGCCAAAGAGAATTGATGTTTCTTTCTGCCAGAAGACAAGGAGTACTGTAGAATTAATGTAGATGTCTTATTTTTATCTCCTGCATCTTATAGGGTTAGGGGAAACAGAGGTAGTCTCAGTTCCAAATATAAAATTCACTTTTGCCCACAGAGCAATTCTGACTTTCATGTTTGTTTATCACTGACCTTTAGAGTTTCAGTTCACTAATATTTTCATGAGTTTCCTTTTTAAACTATTAGAGGCTTTCATTGCTTTCATGAAACACCGTGATGTTCTTAAAAATTAGCTTTATATAATTTATCCACAATATAGCTTTATTTTATTAGGAGAGTGCTTAAGAACATCTAGTCTATCATACTGACCACAGTAGAATTAATTCTAGAATTTTGGGTACACAAAATTTTATATGTTTATAAGAACTCATAAATATGTTATGTATTTCCATGGTAGATGTCAGGCTTTTTTTTCATTAACATACATTTGTAGTGACAGTCTTAATGTTAACCACATAAACACAAAGCTGAGGAGATTAGTCAAAGAATTTGGCCTCCCTTTATAGCACTGATATGTGCATATAATGATATTTGCATCATTTACTTTTTAATGCTATTATGTAGTAATTTAACAACTACTTTTAAAGAATATATGTATTTTCCTTTCCCTTATTTTTTTTTTCCTTTTTTTTTTTATTTTATTTCATCTTGTTATGGGGGATACAGAATTTCAGGTTACATACGTTGCTCCTGTTCCGCCTTTCCCCCCAAGCCAGAGCTCCAGACGTGTCTGTTCCCCAGGTCGTGCGCATTGCACCCATCATGTAGGTATATATCCCTCCCTTCCCCACCCCCCCTTCCCGAGTCAGCACCTTCAAGTGTTACCACTCCCCAAACGGTGCACAATGCACTCATTGTGTAGGCATACCCCCATCCCCTCCCCCGCCCCCCCACCTCAGTCTGACATCCAATTGGTGTTGTTCCCAGATGTGTATTTAGGTGATGATCAGGGGAACCAATTTTCTGGTGAGTACATGTGATGCTTGTTTTTCCATTCTTGGGATACTTCACTTAATATAATGGGTTCCAACTCTCTCCAGGAGAACCATAGAGATGTCGTATCTTCGTCATTCCTTATAGCTGAGTAATATTCCATGGTATACATATACCACAGCTTACTAATCCAATCATGTATTGATGGGCATTTGGGTTGCTTCCACATCTTTGCTATTGTGAATTGTGCTGCTATAAACATTCGGGTACATGTGTCTTTGTTAAAGAATGACCTTTTTTCCTTTGGGTATATGCCCAGTAATGGGATTGCTGGGTCAAATGGCAGGTCTACTTGAATCTGTTTAAGATACCTCCATAATGCTTTCCACAGGGGTTGCACTAGTTTGCAGTCCCACCAGCAGTGTAGGAGTGTTCCTGTCTCTCCGCACCCACGCCAACATGTGTTGTTTTGGGTTTTTTTGATAAAGGCCATTCTCACTGGGGTTAAGTGATATCTCATTGTGGTTTTGATTTGCATTTCTCTGATGATTAGGGATGTTGAGCATTTTTTCATATGTTTGTTAGCCATTCTTATATCTTCTTTTGAGAAGTTTCTATTCATGTCATTTGCCCACTTTTTGATAGGGTTACTTGATTTTTTCTTGCTGATTTTCCTGAGTTCTAAATAGATTCTTGTTATCAGTCCTTTATCTGATGTGTAGTATGCAAAAATTTTTTCCCATTCTGTAGGTGGTCTGTTTATTCTCTGGACTGTTTCTTTGGCTGTGCAGAAGCTTTTTAATTTAATCATGTCCCATTCATTTATTTTTGTTGCTGCTGTGATTGCCTTGGGGGTCTTCTTCATAAATTCTTTGCCTAGGCCAATGTCTGTAAGAGTCCTACATTTTCTTCTAGAATTCTGATTGTATCACGCCTAAGGTTTAAGTCTGTTATCCACCGTGATTTGATTTTTGTGAGAGGTGAAAGCTGTGGGTCCTGTTTCAGTCTTCTACAAGTGGCTAACCAATTCTCCCAGCACCATTTATTGAATAGGGATTCTTGTCCCCAGAGTATATTCTTTCCTGCTTTGTCAAAAATTAGGTGACTATATGAGGATGGTTCTATATTTGGATTTTCTGTTGTGTTCCACTGGTCTGTGTCCCTGTACTTGTGCCAGTACCAGGCTGTTTTAAGAACCACGGCCTTGTAGTATAGTTTGAGGTCTGGCAAATTAATACCTCCCATTTTGTTTTTGTTGCTTAAAATTGCTTTTGCTATACGGGGTCTTCTCTGGTTCCATACAAAGTGTATAATTATTTTCTCTACATCTGTGAAAAATGATGTTGGTAATTTAATAGGGATTGCATTGAATCTGTAGATCACTTTGGGTAGTATAGACATTTTAACAATGTTGATTCTTCCGATCCACGAGCATGGTATATTTTTCCATCTATTTGCAAGTTCTGCTATTTCTTTTCTCAGTGTTTCATAGTTTTCCTTATAGAGGTCCTTTACCTCTTTAGTTAGGTATATACCTAGATATTTTATTTTCTTTGTTGCTATTTTGAAGGGTATTGAGTCTTTAATTTGGTTTTCTGATTGACTGTTGTTGGCATATATAAATGCCTCTGATTTGTGTATATTAATTTTGTAGCCAGAGACTTTGCTATATTCGTTAATCAATTCCAGGAGTCTCATGGTTGACTCCTGGGGGTTTTCCAGATATAGCATCATATCGTCAGCAAAAAGTGAGAGTTTGATCTCTTCCTTCCCTATTTGGACTCCCTTGATTTTGCTCTCTTGCCTGATAGCTCTCGCAAGGACTTCCAATACTATGTTGAAAAGTAATGGGGACAGTGGGCCAACACGTTCTACCAAGCCAATATAACATTGATACCAAAACCAGGAAAGGACGCAACAAAAATAGAGAACTACAGACCAATTTCTCTCATGAATATAGATGCAAAAATTTTCAATAAAATACTGGCAAATCAAATCCAAGTACTTATCAAAAAAATAATCCACCACGACCAAGTGGGCTTCATCCCAGAGATGCAGGGTTGGTTCAACATACGTAAATCTATAAATGTAATTCACCACATAAATAGAAGCAAAACCAAAAACCATATGATACTCTCATTAGATGCAGAAAAAGCATTTGACAAAATTCAACACTCTTTTATGATAAAAACGCTTAACAAAATAGGCGTAGATGGAACCTACCTAAAAATGATATGAGCCATATATGACAGACCCACAGCCAACATCATTCTGAATGGGGAAAAATTGAAAGCACTCCCACTTAGAACTTGAACCAGACAGGGCTCCTTTATTTATTTTTAACTGCCTCATCTTCTATGCTCATGTGTTAATGTACAGTTATACTACCTGGTAATAACCTATAAGACAAAACGTTTTTATAACATTCTCTATTCAGTCCAAAAATAGTTCATGAAAGGCATAACCTCAACATCATGTCAGACACAAACCTAAAAAACTATTTAGAGCTGACTTTGGATAAGTGCTATTATAACAAATATAAAAAGATCAAATGGCAGTTTGGGGAAGAAAAAATTCATTATGACTGATGGGAGATAATGAAATGGGTATATTTTTTATTCATCTTCCCAAAATTTGGGAATATATTTTATGGATTTTTAAATGAAACATATCTTTCCCCTTTTAAAACATAATTCTTGTTTAGACTCTTTCTGAACTGGTTTTATACAAGTTTTTTTTTCCAAAATATGTCATATTTCTTCTTTTAACTTTACTTTAAAAATAAATAAATCTTTAGTGATTAAATACATTACTTGAACCAACTCTTTCCATATTATAAATTTTATCTTTCAAACAGTGTAATCAAGGCTATGATACAGTATACTAGTGGTTTGAACAGTAATACATTTCTAATGATACTTCTCTGAGATTAAGTGGCTTTTACATTTAAGTACTTCAGACCTTAGCATCATGACATATTATATCAAATGAGAACTGAAACAGGAATTGGATCTAGCTCTAGTCACTAAAAGTTCCACATTGAGGCTTTCTTTTGAAAGCTACAGAATAACCAGAAGAGACACTAGACCTCAAAATGGAGAAGTACTGTTCTCCATAGCCACAGAATCATAAACATTATTCATCTCAAGTTCTCTCTTCCCTGACTTAATACTCAGACTCCACACTCAGTGCCAATGTGTATGTACCCTGCCAGAGAAAAAAAAAATCAAAAGAGAACACTGCAATAATAAAATGATATGATCAATTTTCAATTGTAGAATAAAATAAGGATTATAAATTTGATTATTTTCTGTAAGCCAGCAATTTATACCTCAACACCTCTTGTATTATCTTGGATAGAGCTGGAGCCCATTCTATTAAGTGAAGTATCACAAGAATGGAAAAACAAGCACCACAGGCACTCACCATCAAATTGGTATTAACTGATCAACACTTAAGTGCACATATAGTAGTAACATACATCGGGTGTCAGGCAGGTGGCAGGGGGGAGGAGGGGATGGGTATAGTCACATCTAATGGGTATGGTGCACACCGTCTGGGGGATGAACATGCTTGAAGCTCTGACTCGGGTGGGGCAAAGGCAATATATGTAACCTAAACATTTGTACTCCCATAAAATGCTGAAATTAAAAAAAAAAATTTAAATCCTGAAGTTTCTTCACTTCAGCTCTATGAGTCATGCTTTATTAACTACAACACAGAAGTTCACCATATCTCTCCCAAAACAAATTAGAACCATGTAGCAAGAAAGGAGACTATTATACAATAGTTCTGTTTCTGTCTTCAAATTAGCTGTACGTAGCCAAGTCAACCAGGTTCAGTGGATCATAAAAAGTATTGATACCTACCATATATTAAATGTCAGGCTCTTTGCCAGGTAGATTAAATACATTATTCTATTTAATATTCAGAAAATTCCCTGAGATGATTACTATTATTAATAATTTTACCCATTTAACATATAAGGAAACTGAGTGTTTGAGAAAATAAGAAATCTTCATCAGTCCATTTGGTTTTATAAACCATGTATGTAGTGGCAATGCAAGAATTAAGGGGTATTTAAAAGTAGGTATCAGGAATACATGGCTCCATGTTATAGAAAAAGGGAGTTCTCTGATATAGAACTTTAGTCCAGAGAGAAGTTCCAAGAAACTTTTCTCCTTTTTGGTCTAGTCAGAGAGGTTAATACATGGTCAGAGAAGTTATGACTATAATAATCACTGTAGACCTCACTGAGGGTGGTGCTAAGGGCTTCACTGTGAGCATTCAGGCTTCGGAGGCAAGCTGATTCAATTTCCAGTCCCAGCTCTATCCCTTACTAACTTCACAAACTTGTTAAAGTGCTCAACCTTCATGAGCTGTAAAATGGGAAAAATATGAACACTGATAGCTGTGTAAGACTCAGTGTCCTCATCTACAAATAGCAGTAAGTGATAATTAAATTTTAGGTTGGTGCAAGGATTAAAATAATGCATGAAAATAACCTAGTAGTGTGGGACATATGATGAATACTCAAAAAGGGAATGCTACAGTTAGTCTTTGGTCTTCATATGTTTAAATTCCACATAAATGGAGCATTCAACCAGTATACATTCAGACCCTTATTCTAATTTCCCCATGATAATTGGCAAACAAGTATTATAATCAATCACATGGTAGTGCATCTACAAATCAACCAATGCAGATTGGTTTCTGTATTGTTCATCTATCCATTCACCTATCAATCAATTCATCTATCCCTTTAAAATATATTCACAAGGCATCTATTATATACTAGGTGGTATCTTCCAGGAGTGGGGAACCTGCGGCCTTAAGGCCACATGTGTCCCTCCAGATCCCCAAATGTGGCCCCTCGACTGAATCCAAACTTCACAGAATAAATCCCTTTATTAAAAGGATTTGTTATGTAAAATTTGGATTCACTCAAAAGGCCACACTCAAGGATCCAGAAGGCCACATGTGGCCCCAAGGCCACAGGTTCCCTATACATTGGGAATGCAGCAGTGAACAAATTGAACTAGTTCCTGCCTGTAGGGTACTTAAAATCAACTAGAAGAACCAGGCCCTAAATGAGCAAACTAATACAAATTTATAATAATAACAAAAATTAATATGAAGGAAAATCGCACAGATATGATAGGTAATATTATAGACAGTTCTTTCCTTCATAGACACAACAGTCTAACAGAGAATACATAAATTTAAAAAGTAGTTATAATATCTTGTGATAAGTGCTATGATAGGAGATGTATAAAGTGCTCTTTGAAGAGGATAGCAGAAACTTATTTAAGCTAGAAAAAAGTTAGGGATCAGGCAGGGAAGCTTCTCACAGTGATATTTAACCATAACCAGTTTGAGAAGAGGGAATAACAGTCTAGGTAAAGAAAAATATATTTACAAAGGCTGTGAGGCCAGAAAGCCTGGTACATTTAAGGAACTGAACAAAATTGATACAAACAGAGTTTTAAAAATGATTGAAGAAAAAGATGAAGCTGTGACAAGAATATGAAGATCTTGGTGCGAAAGTAGTTGAATTTATAATCCACAGAATTTAAGTTGGATACAGATCACCCAAGGGGCTGAAAATTGAGGTAAAATTTCCCTACATGTTCCAATGAAGTCAAAGGGCAAGTATAGTGAGAGTGTTTGAAAAAGAGAGCTAGAAAGATAAGATATTTTAATCAGAGAATGAAATGACAGAATTTACATCAGATGTTGAGAAGTTATGAGTGAAAACAAGATTCAGATGAGGCCATAGGAGAAAGGGACAAAGATAGAGGGGAAAAAACAACAGATTATTGAGGATGAAGAAATAGACCAAGGAGTTCATGAATGTTGAAGTCACCTAGGACCATGACCAAACTAAGGACAGACAAAAAAATACTGTGAGCTGGTGACAAGCTTTCAGAGAATAGGGGCAAATGACTGAAAGCTCATGGATAAAAGATTCAAGTTGTGCTGTTCAATACTGCAGCTACCAGTCACGTGACTATTGAACACTTGAATGTTTCCAATATACCATAAGGAACAAAATTTATTTATTTATTTTTTATTTCAGTTTATTATGGGGGTACAAAAGTTCAGGTTATATTGCCCATGCCCCCCCCAATCCCCCCGAGTCAGAGCTTCAAGCGTGTCCATTCCCCAGACAGTGTGCATCGCACTCATTATGTAGATATATTATTTTTAAAATGAATTTTATATGCTTCTTTTTACTTCTTTAATGTGGCTACTAGAAAATGTAAAATTACATATATGGTTCGCATGCCGACTCAGATTATATTTCTATTGAACACTGCTTGATAAGAGGAAGAAATAGAGAATGATTTGGCTGAATAAAATGATATGTGAGGAGGTGGGGATGTTTTATACATTATATAGCAATATCTCTTGATGCAATTATTTAAATATTTTGTTTTCATGTGCTTTTATTACATCATAAATATGAGTAGGAAATAAAAGTGTCAATACTAGTGTTAGTGCAATTGTGACTAAATTGACATAATTAATTACACTAAAACATATTAATCCTTTAACTTAAATTGGATTATTCCCGACCAACACTTTATACTTGAACACACAGATAATCCCTCACCACTAAGTAAAACAAGTTTTCAAGGAGTTTCTGGGAAGAACTAAAATTTTTCCATCACTCTGATCCTCACTGCTTTGGGCTTGGTATTGATGAGTAAATTGAGTAATGGCCTTTCTTTCTATTTGAGTGATAGGATCTCTGTCTAGAACTGAGTTTAAGGAGGGTAGACCAAGCCAGATGCATAACTTGGATAAAGTTTTCCTTACAGTTGGTTTCATTTTCTAAAATTCTGCATTTGTGGTGGGGGTGGTACAGCAATGTGGCCGCAGGCAATAAGAAAGTATTATTTTTGCTCTAAAATTATTCCCATTCCATCATTTCCAAGATGAAGTAAAAAAACAAAAGAGCAAAAATGAAAAGCTAGAAATAGATAATTTAAGACAGTGCATTGAGACAAGATGTAGTATTGTTGGAAATTAAAACACCTAATTATTATTATTTTTTTTTTTGAGACAGAGTCTCACTCTGTTGCCCAGGCTAGAGTGAGTGCCGTGGCGTCAGCCTAGCTCACAGCAACCTCAAACTCCTGAGCTCAAGCGATCCTCCTGTCTCAGCCTCCCGAGTAGCTGGGACTACAGGCATGCGCCACCATGCCCGGCTAATTTTTTCTATATATATTTTTAGCTGTCCATATAATTTCTTTCTATTTTTAGTAGAGGTGGGGTCTCGCTCTTGCTCAGGCTGGTCTCGAACTCCTGAGCTCAAACGATCCGCCCACCTCGGCCTCCCAGAGTGCTAGGATTACAGGCGTGAGCCACCGCGCCCGGCCAACATCTAATTATTGATTGAAGAATCAGAGTAATTTAAAAAACCCAGCCATCCAAATGCAGAGAAGTCCACAGATCCATAGAGCTTTGATAATCTGTTACAGGTTCACTCTTTTAGAATCTCTGGGGTTGGATTCAATGAATCTGCATTTTTAAAAACCACCCCCAGGTGATTCTTAGGCACACTAAAATGTGATTACTGCTAACCTAGTCCAAACTGTCCATTGTACTAATAAGGAACTTGAGACCCTGAAAATGTCAGTGACTTACCCAGGGTTCTCACGAGAAAGTGGCAGAACTATGGCTTACACTCAGGTCTCCTAATTCCTAATTTAGGATTACTCTGAATAACACCACACTGCCTTGCTCACCATATTTTAGATACTGACCTCTTTAAATGTAGTCTCTATTTCCCCTAATATTTTTGACAAATTTTCAAACTGCTTCTTCATGCTGAGCTAGAAATCTACCAAAAATTCACAGAGATTGAGTCAAAAGATACCACAGAAATAGAAATATTTTCCTTCAAGAATGAACCCTTTCAAAAGCATATTAAATGGCCATCTTTTCTTTACTTAAGAACCTCTAGTGACAGTGAGCTCACTACTGCCCAAGGCAGCCTGCTTCCAATTTTACAGAACTCTGGACATTCAAAAGTATTTTTATTTGTAGTTGAATTTGTTTTCCTGAAACGTTCACCTACTCTTTTTACATGCTCTAAAAAGCCACACAGTGCAAGTCACTCCTTCACCATGATAGCCCTTGACTGTTTCAATGTACTTCCCAAATTCTACCACCCTTTTCCCACTGGCCCAAACCTTTCCCATAGTCTAAAAGTTTTACTTCTTCCAAACATTCTTCATGACAGGTTTCAGAATCTAGTGTTTTAAAAAAAAAAAAAAATTGTGACCCAGCATTTAAAAAGCAGTGGATCACGCACAAAAATTGAATGTGTTATATTTTCTATAAAAAGGTAGACAATTGAGACTTCATTCCTGTCTACCAATCCCCTATTCCCAGAATGTACAGGTGTCCCCTCACATCTGGCATGCTTCTCTTGTCTATTACTTTTCTGGCCCATGAAGGCATGAGAGTTTGTTACCCATGCTGTATGCACATTTTTTATATAAGTGTCTCTTTTAAGGTGTCATGACAGAACTGAACTCAAAACTCCAGATGTAATTTGGCCAGAAAAAAAAGCAAGAAGATCACCTTCTTTATTCCAGACACTACACTCTGGTACATATGCACACTGCATGCATATTGGTTATCTCTTACCTGAATCTTAGCAGTGTTATGCTATTGAAATTTTCCAAATCACATCTATTCCTAACTAAAAATCAGCCACCAGAGAAATTTTTCAACAATAAACTCTGACCAGGTTATTCTGTTGCTTGCAAATCTTGGATGGATCCTAACTGCTCTTTGGCCTGTCATTCAAGGCTCTTCATACTTCAAATTTTGTATTTGAATTCTTTACAGGCTTGTCTTCCTGGCTATCTGTGGTTTCTGTGAGTACAGCAAATGGATCTTATTTCCACTTTTATCTAAATTCCCTTTGTTCATAAACCACCCACTTGTACCTATACAGGACCGCACCTTAATATATATAAAATCTATTGTTACTGTTTGCAATACAAACCTTCATGGCAAGGAAATAAATATCCTATGCATGATTATATTCTATTATATGTAGAGTTTTAAATAAGTTTTAGTATTCAACTCATGTCTGAATATTTATTATTTCAGCGGTGTTTGCATTTCAAATTCAAATAAAACAAATTTTATGAAACCAATACCCTGTTCTCCTAAGATCAAAGTGCATTTGTCCTAAATGAAAAGCAATTATCTTTAAATTAAGTTATTGGAAGATACCTCAGAAAAGAAATTATCTGTAAATTAAATGATCTACAAAAAGGTATGAAAAACAATTATGAATGAATTTGAAAAATTAGCCAATTATGGATATGTAATGCAATTTAGCCAGCAGTCCCTAAACCAAATGATAAGTTCCTATATGCATAGATCATTCTTAAAAATCAAAAATCATTTGTCTCTTCAAGTAATAAACTTCAGGCCTTCCTTGGTTGAAATTTTAGGTATTTTATCTACCATTTAGAATAATTCCTTTCTTGGGTTGAAATTTTCCTTCTACCTTCTGTATTAGTGGAAAGGCAAAGACATGGAGTTTGAAGACAAAAAACACCACACACTGTAACTAAAATAATTTAAATAGAATCCTCTAAAAGCAGCACAGCATAGTACCAAGCACAATGGACTAGGAGTCAGGACCTGGATTCTAGTTCCACTGCTACCATTTACTATCAGTGCAGCAAACTGTTTAAACTCCATATTCTTCAAATGACTTCCACAAATTAAAAAAATATATATTATGTACATAGAAAAACCAGTACTCAAAACATGCATTTAGACTGAAAATAATGAGTTATTTCCATTATATGATAATGACTACAAAGTTTGTTTTCTCCATATATTTATGATAAAAGGGAGTGTTCAGATTAAAAAATGGAAGCAACCTAAGAAGACTTAGACTCAGAAGACCTGGGCTTGAATCCAACATTTCCATTTGGTAACGTTTGTGTCCTTGGTGACCACTCCAAATCCTGATTTTTTTTCATTTGCTAAGTGGTGATAATGCCACTTATACTATAGGGTAGTTCAAGAATTAATAGTGGCTCATCCTGGCTGATTTATGTGATCGATATTAACTCAAACTACAACAGTGGCTCTAGAAGTACTTTAAAAGACTTCTAACTTGTTTGTACATCAGCCTTATTCTAAATTTCTTTCATTACAACCATCTGGTCCTAACAAAAGTTAGAAAATTTAGATTCTTACTAATTACAAATTTGAAAATTTAAATGTGAGTGGTTAGACTAGTGATCTCTAAGATCCATCTTTACAGAAAGTAATTGTGCCACTGGTATAAATTAAATGATTCAAGTTTTAAGTTAGAATGTCAAAGGCATAAATTCAAAAGGTACCACTTTTTTCAATTATTCCCAAAGAACACTTTGGCATCTGAACTATACAATTGGATACACATAACTATGCAATGTGATTGAACATATTTCTGTAAGTGATTGATGAGGAAATAACTAGCATCCCTGCAACTCAGAGACACTTGCATTCTCCTCCTGGGTATTTACAGTGTATTTCATTACCAACATGAGCTATTTTGAATACTATGGCAACAATCCAGCTCTATCTGCCTGTTAAGTGAGAAACTTTAAGGCTGTGGTCTCCAACCTCTGGGTCACAGCGCAGTACCAGTCTGTGGCCTGTAAAGAAAACAGGGATGCACATTACCCCCTGAGCTCCACCCCTGACCCTCCCATCCACCCCTGTCAGTGGAAAAATTGTCTTCCATGAAGACAATTTGGTCTCTGGTGCAAAAAGGTTGGGGACTGGTGCTTTAAAGGATTTGAGATTTTACCTTGCTTGCAAACTAACAAGTTGGCCTATATATATGATACAAGACCTCTCCATCAGAGACAAAAACCATTCATTGCTCACTCACAGCAGAAGCAGCAGACAGAGCAGTATCTTAGCACCAAATTCTTGACCCCCAATCCTCATGGGATGACACAGTGAAGGTCAGATAGTACCTACATGTGTAATGGGTTACACCACAGGACAGGAAGCCCAGACTTAGAAAACTCTGGCCTTATATAGAGCTCTAGAAAGAGAGAAACCTTATCTTTATTCTGGGTAAACAAATGTCTCCGCGGAGGAGAAGATGAAGTCTTTATTTTTATTACTCTCAACTGCCTCCAGAGAGGGAGATGACTCTAAGGTTTACTATCCTAGAATTTCTCCTTATACAAACATTCTTAATTTGACTACAAATTCTCAGAGGACCTAAACCATGCAGAAAGAAGATATTTATGAATAATTGTTTCCCAAAACTCCCTTCCAGCCATCCACTATGGTATCCAAAGAGAATTCAAATGTTAAATCTCAAAATAGCATAGTTGCATTTTAGCTCCTTTTCTTGAGTTGTGTATATACGATGTCAAAACAAAAAAAAAAGGTTAATTCAGGCAATGGAAAGAAAACATATAAATATGGAGGTAGCTCAGCACAGTAAAAAGCAAAATGGCCAGGAAGTCAGGAAATCAGGGATCTCACTCTGGCTCTGACATTATCTTATTATATGATCTTGGCTAAGTTACTTCTCTGTGGACCTCACATTCCTCAGCTGTAAAATTGTAATATGGAAGAGGTTTATAGTAGTTTCTAAGGTTACTTTCTGCCATCACATTCTAGTATCCTACCAGTAATCAGGCATTGTATAGAATCATGAACAGATTTATTTATTTATTTATTTAATCTTTTTTTTATTTCAGCCTATTACGGGGGTAGAAATCTTTAGGTTACATACATTGCCCATGCCCTACCAGAGTCAAAGCTTCAAGCATGTCCATCCCCCAGACAGTGCTCACCACACACATGAGGTGTGAATATACCCATCCCCTCCTCCCGCCTCCCACCTGTCCTATACCCAATGAATGTTACTACTATATATGCACTTAAGTATTGATCAGAAAATACCAATTTGATGGTGAGTACATATGGTGCTTGTTTTTCCATTCTTGGGATACTTCACTTAGTAGCATGGGTTCCAGCTCTATCCAGAATAATATAAGAGGTGCTATATCACCATTGTTTTTTGTGGCTGAGTAGAACTCCATGGTATACATATACCTCATTTTATTAATCCACTCATGTATGGATGGGCACTTGGGTTGTTTCCACATCTTTGCAATTGGGAATTCTACTGCCATAAACATTCAAGTGTAGATTTCTTTTTTATAGAATGTTTTTTGTTCTTTTGGGTAGATGCCCAGTAATGGGATTGATGGATCAAATGGTAAATCTACTTGTATCTCTTTGAGGTATCTCCATATTGCTTTCCACAGAGGTTGTACTGGTTTGCAGTCCCACCAGCAGTGTATGAGTGTTCCTATCTCTCCGCATGCATGCCACCATTTATTGTTTTGGGACTTTTTGGTAAAGGCAATTCTTACTGGAGATAAGTGATATCTCATTGTGGTTTTGATTTGCATTGCCCTGATGATTAGAGATGTGGAGCATTTTTTCATATATTTGTTGGCCATTAGTCTATCTTCTTTTGAAAAGTTTCTGTTCATTTCCTTTGCCCACTTTTTGATAGGGTTGTTTGATTTTTTCTTGCTGATTTTTTTGAGTTCTAAATAGATTCTAGTTATCAGCCCTTTATTGGATGTGTAGAATGCGAATATTTTCTCCCATTCTGTAGGTTGTCTGTTTGCTCTTGTGATAGTTTCCTTGGCTGTGCAGTTTTTTAATTTGATCAGGTTCCATTTATTTATTTTTGTTGTTGCTATGATTGCCTTTGGGGTCTTCTTCATAAATTCTTTGCCTAGGCCAATGTCTATAAGAATTTTTCAGCTGGGTGTGGTGGCTCACACCTGTAATCCTAGCACTCTGGGAGGCCAGGGCAGGCGGATTGTTTGAGCCCAGGAGTTCAAGACCAGCCTGAGCAAGAGTGAGACCCCGTCTCAACTAAAAATAGAAAGAAATTATATGGATAGCTAAAAATATATGTAGAAAAATTATCCAGGCATGGTGACACATGACTGTAGTCCCAGCTACTCGGGAGGCTGAGGCAGGAGGATTGCTTGAGCCCAGGAGTTTGAGGTTGCTGTGAGCTAGGCTGATGCCATGGCACTCTAACCCAGGCAACAGAGTGAGACTCTGCCTCAAAAAAAAAAAAAAGAAAAAAGAAAGAAAGAAAGAAAGAAAGAAAATAATTTTTCCAACATTTTCTTCTAGAATTCTCATAGTTTCACACCTTAAGATTAAGTCTGGTATCCACTATGAGTTGATTTTTGTGAGAGGTGAAAGGTGTGAATCCTGTTTAAGTCTTCTACCTGTGGCTATCCAGTTTTCCCAGCACCATTTATTGAATAAGGATTCTTTTCCCCAGTGTATGTTTTTTTCTGCTTTGTCAAAGATTAGATGGCTATGTGAGGATGGTTTTATATCTGGGTTCTCAGTTCTGCTCCATGCATCTATGTCTCTGTCCATTCAACACCCTTTTATGGTAAGAACACTTAAGAAAATAGGCACTCAGAACTGGAACCAGACAAGGTTGCCCTCTATCACCGTTTGTATTCAACATAGCGCTGGAAGTCCTAGCCAGAGCAATCAGACAAGAGAAGCAAATCAAGGGCATCCAAATGGGGGCAGAAGAGGTCAAACTATCACTCTGCTGAGGATATGACCTTATACCTAGAAAACCCCAAAAATTCTGCCATGAGACTACTGGAATTGACAAACAAATTCAGTAAAGTCTCCAGTTACAACATCAATGTACAGAAATCAATAGCATTCCTATAGGCGAACAACAGTCAAACTGATAACCAAATCAATGACTCAATACCATTTACAATAGCAACAAAGAAAATAAAATACCTAGGAATGTATTTAAGTAAGGAGGTAAAAGACTTGTACAGGGAGAACTATGAAACACTGAAGAAGGAAATAGCAGAGGATGTAAACAGGTGGAAAACCATACCATGGTCATGGGTTGGCAGAAGCAACATTGTTACAATGTCTATATTACCCAAAGTGATCTACAGATTCAATGCAATCCATATTAAAATACCAACATCATTTTCACAGATCTAGAAAAAATAATTCTACACTTCATACGGAAACAGAGAAGACCCTGTATAGCAAAAGCAATCTTAAGCAAAAAGAACAAATTGGGAGGCATCAATTTACTTGACTTCAAGCTATATTACAAGGCTATAGTAACTAAAACAGCATGGTACTGGCACATGAGCAAATTTAATATTGTACCTGCTAAATAAATGCTGTTTATGGTTAATATACTAGCAAAGAAAATTATATTTATGGGAAGGTTGTAAATAAACATTTATTGAATAAATGGATAAAAATTAAATAAAATATACTTTAAAAATCTTATGACCGCCTACATGAAATTGATTATTTGAATATTTGGAATATCTAGTTTAGTATTTCAGATAATTGAACATTCTAAATAAAGATTTCTATATATCACATATATACTATTAATTTTTTCAAATAATGAAATGGAATATTTCAAATATTGAAATATACTTGGCATTAAAAGTATGTTTTATATAACAGTTGAATAAAAGATGTTTAATGATTATAATAATAAAGGCAAGGATCAATATGCTATATAAATATTATATGAAATAATTTCACGTGACACAAATTTGCATCCACTTGCTATTAATTCACACCTCTATGAGTATGCTCTAGTCTATCAACGTCCTATTATCTACCCCATAGTTTCATATGTGCTTGTCATCATGAGAGTATGACTAGCATATATTAAGCACTCAGTAAAGTATAGCCTAAAAGCTATTTTACCCCCAGCTATGTTGTGTGCTTCTTAAAAATAGGTTCCATTGGATATACTGACTAGGTATAGGGTGGCTAGCATAATGCTGTACCTATGGAAAACATTCAGTATAACACAGCACATATTTACTGTATTTCCACACTTTGCTGAGGGTGCAAAGATGTCTAAGATGGGCTTTACAGGAGATCACAATTATTTATTAGCAATTTTAGAGAGAGGCCCTTACTAAAGTGCATATATCATATGCATATACCCTGTATTTACAATTTCAGTTTTAAGTAGTACTTTTTTATTGATTATTTTCAAATATAATAGAACACATCCAAATTAAAATATAGATTGCAGTAGATTCTGCTGGTTGTAATATTTCAAGTCCTTTAAAAGCCAAGAACAAATGCCAGATGATTTAATACTTCAGGATAAAATCAAGTTGATAAAAGATGATGAGGACTCTTTTAATGTTACTTAACTTTCTATATGTATGGGTTGAATTTTTTAAAGAGATCACTGTGTGCATTTATGTGGCTTAAGATGTCTTCAGATAAACACCTTTAATTTCATGGCTAGCTCTGGGATTTAAGAATAAAACTATGCCACTGAAATTATCCATTCTACGGTATTCCTTTGGGATCACATTGCTAATTTATTATTCTACATAAAGTTTAGGTAGCTAGAGCTATGGAACATATCCCTTCTGAGATTAATGTGATAACCTATCTAGGGATCAGAGCTGGTAACGTGGAAAATTTATCTTGACTGTGCAAACTGAAGAAATAAAATGGATGAAGTAGCTTTCTTTCCTTATTCCAAATGCCTTTCCTATATCCAATTCCTAAATATGTATTTCAATTTCATTTATATGCTTTAAAGGAGAGAGGGGGAGGGAGAAGGGAGAGAGAACAAGAGAGAACCAAAAATGTCAAGGTCAATGCTAGCAATAGTGATTAATGCTCATACCCAGGATGTTTTCTCTTAATGACTTATCTAAGACTTGTGCAGGTATAGACTATGAATACACTGGACTTAGAAGAACATGAAACAATTGTACAGATAGGGAACCAAGTAAAGGCAATTGATTTATGTATATTTATAGAAGATTTCCGTGACAGCAGTATGATAATACCCAGTTTTGTTTTGTTTTGTTTTTTCTTTTG
This sequence comes from Eulemur rufifrons, assembly GCF_041146395.1. NCBI lineage: Eukaryota > Metazoa > Chordata > Mammalia > Primates > Lemuridae > Eulemur > Eulemur rufifrons. Next base: position 27,619,363 of record NC_091012.1, on the reverse strand, counting down.
CTAATCCTGTTTTTTTCTTCCATGCTATACTAGCATAAAAATATTTCCTTTAAGGCATAGTCCAAAACATAATTAAGAGTTTCGAACTTTAGTTTCAAAGATAAATTGTTAATGCAATTATTATCTTGTATTGAAACTTCTTAGAGATGTAGGCTAAATTAAAGAAAACTGCTATATAAGGTAATCTACTTCAGGTATTTCATATGAGTTTCTTACTGCTGCTGTAACAAATTACCACAAGCATAGCAAGTTTCATTTTAACAATGGGAGTTTATTATCTTAGAGCTCTGTAAGTCAGAAATACAAAATGAGTCTCACACAGCTAAAATCAAGGTGTCAGCAGGGCTGCATTTTTTCCTGTAGGCTCTAGGAAAGAATTCATTTCTTCCATTTCCAACTTACAGAGGCTGCATTCTTCGGCTTATTACCTGCATCACTCTAATTTTCATTTATGTCATCACACCTCTGTCTCTAACTCTGACCCTCCGGACTTCCTCTTATAAGGACCCATGAAATTACAATAGACCCACCCAGAAAATCCAGAATAGAAATTCCCTTACTTGATCACATATTAAAAATCCCTTTTGTCCCATTAGGTAACGTATTCACATTTCAGGCATTAGGGAATGGATGGCTCTAGAGGGCATTATTCAGCCTACCATGTAGCTCTAGTATAGGGATCTGGTGCAAAATATGAAGATGGCATGAGGAGACAGATTTCTAGGGGCCTTGTAGGAGATGCTAATGAATTTGAGATTTATCCCACAAACAAGGAGGACTTTGTAATGGGTTTTAAGCAAAGATACAGCATGATCCAATAGATACTTTTGAAAAGTTATTTGATTAAGTATGGAAAAAGATTAGGGAGATGAGAGGCCAGACAAACATTTCTGAGGAGCATTTTACTAAACTTGATGCTATCTGAATTTAGGATAAGACAGAAAGGTAAGAATGTGAATGACTATAAGCTCCTGGGTTATGCAGGTGAGGGGAAGTGATGATATTAATTGAGATAGGGAATACAGAAGTAGTTAAGTTGTGGCTGTGTTAGAGATAATCACTAAGTATTTGTCTTTATATAGTTTTTCATTATTTAGAAAAGGAAACCTGGACATAGTATTTACACAATGGTAAAAAAAAAAAGCAACATTTAAAGAACATTAGAGCTAGAAAGTATATTAATATATTTGACTTATTTTCCAGAGAAGGAAATTGAAGGGCAAAATGGAAAAGAGCTTACATAAACATCATGTACAAAGGGTCAATTCCCTCCAATAATTACACAGTTTAAGGATAAATTATGGCTAGTTTGTCACTGTCAAATTTATGATTTTAAGGACACCAATTAGATATTTTTTATTGTTTGGTTTAGTTTGCCTTTTTTCTCCCTTGCGAAAATTTTAGTGTGTATATTTCATAAAATAAAGATAATTTTAAAATATTACTTACATTGCAAATGCAATTCACCTTGATGATTCAGTGGCTAAAATATATGGTCATAACATAATTTTCATTTGTAGATGTAGAAGAAGTTACCAGATTTTCAGTGATTTTTCAGTGATTCTGTCCAAGTAGGCTTCAAAAACATCAACCACTGAGAAGGCAATTCTCTCCTTAAACCAATTTTAAATTTGGCTAAAGAGGAGAATTCAGAAAAGTGGGGAGCTGGTGTTGAGGGGTACACACCTAGTTTATCCTTTGCCTGAAAAGGACTGTTAATGCTTACACATCCCCATACCTGAAAGGACAATTTACGAAGAAAATCCCTTAAAATTTCCAGGGTGGGTGAAATAGGCACAAGTTGCTATGCTATTTGAACCAATCACAAATAACAACAAAGGGAAATCACTAGGGGACTCTTAGAAATAGCCTAGTCAGTAAAGCTCTGTAAACCCTTCTGTGAAAATCTAGTTTTGACTCTATTTAGACTACCCCCTAAAAATTACTGTTGGTAAGATGTAAGACATCAGATGGCCACTTATTAGCTCTGGTGAAATATACATCTTTCCAGAAAAATCCAAACACATCAGACTACAAAGCTTGTGTACTGCTGTTAAATCATATCAAAGATCTTTAGAAATGAAAATATAAGATAAATGGAGTATTAGCCTCTGAGGAGATGCATTGAGTGAGGAAGGTTATTGTCAGCTAAAATCAATGGAGACAGTAGATCACAGAGGCCCCAAATGCCTGAGCCAAATATTCTTTCTGATCTGTTTGAGTACAAGAACTCAGGGGAGCATGTGAAAAGAATTTTAAGTAAATGTATCATTAAATGTATTACACTAGCAGATGGCTTATGTTAAAAAAAAATTGGCCATGACTCAGAACTGTGAACATGCACAAGTCAAACTCTCTCCCTTTACTGGGTTCCAAATTTAAATTAGAAATTTATTACACTTTTCTTATCCCTTGCCCATATTAATGACACAAATAAAAAAATGTTGCTTTCTTGTTAATTGAGGTCAATAAAACACTGTGGCCTACTTATGTCAATGTCTAGAGCATCTTAAGTCAAACCATGGAAGTAGTGACAAAGTGGTTCCTTGCATAATTATCACTGCTTTCATCCTTTTATCACAGACAATCTAGGAGTAAAACAACCAGATATTCTGGCTCTGTTAAAACCAAGCCATGGCAACAGTCCAGTGATACAAGATGAGATTAATGCCAGCCAAGGAGCCAGACAACAAATATTTGTGTTCTGATAAGAATAAAATTTATAAACTAACAGTATCTACTAATTATTTTGCCTCCTTGAGTGTTTTATCTCCTTTCATTAAAACTTGCATTGTGGAAATTAATTAGCAAAGATTGTCTTCCTAATATCTATTGAACAGAAGAAAGTTAAGAAAAATTATTAGAATGATTTAAGGAAGAAACCATTCTCTTTGAAAGGCATCATTTTTCTTCCTCGTATACCTATTTGTTACTTTTTTGGGGTTAACCTACATGCATGACATTATTTTTCCCTTTAACGTTTATCTAATATTTATTTCTATACATTTCAGGGATTGATATCCTCAGTGAATATTTCAAGGTCTCCCCAGCCTTAATGTCATATTTAGAAACACGTCTAACAATATCATAGTTTTTCATCTTTACTCACTCATCTTCGGCCTTCATATAAGGTCTTCCTCTTAACTTCCCTAGCACTATTAAAGATGCTGCCATCCTTCCATTTGATTAGTCACAAGTATTCAGTTTATCCCTGATGACTTTTACTTCTTCCCCTACCAAACCCATTATGTCACCAGGTTCCATCGATTCTACCTCCACAACATCTCTTGTATCTTCCTATCCACTACCACTAGCATTGGAAAGGTATCAGTTTATTGACATTTAATTGAAAAGACATTTTTTTCCATTAACATTGATGGAATATTTTCATAAATTAATTAGATACCTTTATAATGCAAAAGAAATAGCATCTGTTTGACAACACTGTTTTATAAGATTCTATGTGTTCTAGTGAAATAACTACTCTTTCTATGCTTGTAGACACTGCACGAATAGTATTGTGCTCTTTATTTGCTTGGCATTTTTTTTCTTCTAGATTTTTACAAATATGTACATGGTCTACTTATTTTTCACGTTTAAGGGAAGTATATCACAGCACTGTTATATTAGTTAAACATTCAATGTACTCTAGACTATGTAAAACTGTCAGTATCTGCATCTATGACTGAGAAATTTTCGTCACTCCATTCTCAACCACTGAAAGCCATTCTGGCCATGACTTTAGCTAGTAGGAAATGCTAAAGAAGTAACATTTCCTTTGAACAGACCTCAACCTGTGACAGTGAGGAATTAGAATATCAATACACCATCCCACTGATAGCATCATTGTAAGGTGCATCATGTCATTTTGGTCACAGTTTTCTAATGGAACATCTTCAGTCACCCTCAGTGGCAGCTGCTTGATAATGTACTTTTTATTGGCTTCCTAGTCTTACCTATCTCATGCCCCCACTCTCCTACTGGTGTCCCTTTCCCCTTCCACATAAACTAATTTTACTTGAATCCTAGTCTCTGGATCTGTTTCCTATGAAAATTGAAGATAAGACTTTATACTATCCCTATTTTAATAATTCCCCAAACACGAATTTTTTGTTACTTCCAATTTGTTATTATAGGTTGTGCAGGTATAAATATATTTGCACAGAAGAGGTTCTATTTTTCCTTTTGAGTCACTTTATTGAGCTATGTTTCCAAAAATAGGATTCCAGGGTCAGAGTATATTTATAATTATCCATTCTGTTTGAATTACATGTTACTAAACTGCACATTGGGAAGACTGTAACAACTTCCAAACTGCCAGCAAATTATGTGTATTTGATTGATTATAGCCCCACTATAGGGATTCAGGAGATTTTTTTGTGTGTGCTAATTTACTCAGCACGTGGTGATACCCACCTGTCTCCCTCAGTAGAATCTATATTCTTTGAGGGAAGAAATACTGTTGTTCCTGTTATAGTGTTCACTGTTGTTATTCCCATTATTTGATGTATAATTGGTATTCAAGAAATATTTGTGAAATGGACTAATTACCTATTGAATCTTACTTATTTATATTGGAAATCCTTTGATTATCATTACTGGACTAGTAAGTATTTCAGAGGTAGGAAATAGGATAAAAAGTAGAATAAATATTCTTTTGACCCCCTCAACGTCCATGTCAACCTCAAAGTAGATCATGTAACAAAAAAAAAAACAAAAAAACAATAGACTAGATGGGGAATGACCTTGTAAGTAAACACCAGATAATGTAATTAATTGCCTTTCACAGAAAGAACTGAATCAGGTCACTGCAAACTTACATGCAAAAAAAAAAAAAAATACTCTGTGAGGACATATGCCCTGCAACTACCTGTCTAACTTCTGATGTCCACCATCCTTGTTATTGATCCTTGTAGCCAAGGATAATTGTCTCAAAACACTAATATAATCTTCCTAAATTTTTCTTTAAAAACCTTTGTTTTTCTTTACCTCCCTGAGTATGCACAGAGTATCCTATGGCATATGCACTCACATTGCAATGTCTATTTCCAAATAAACATCATTTTCTTTTAGAGAGTTTACCTATTTGTTATTTAAGTGGGCAAAACATTTACTGTCTCACAATTCTGGAGGCTGAAAGTCCTAGATCAAGGTGTCAACAGGGTTAGTTTCTTCTGAGGCCTCTCTCCTTGGCTTGCAAATGGCCACATTCTCTCTGTGTACTCACATGGTCTTTCCTTGCATATGAGCATCCCTGGTGTCTCTATGTGTGTCCTAATTTCCTCTTCTCACAATGATACAAGTTATATTGTATTAGGGACCACCCTACTGGACAATATTAACTTAATCACCTATTTAAAGGCTCTATCTTCAAATATAGTCATTCTGAGGTACTAGGGGTTAGCATTTCAACATATGACTATTTTTTATTCTTTTTTCAGCATATTGTGGGGGTACAAAAGTTTAGGTTACGTATATTGCCCTTGCCTCCCCACCCCCCGAGTCAGAGCTTCAAATGTGTCCATCCCCTAGACGGTGCGCATTGCACTCATTATGTATGTACACACCCATCCCCTCCCCCACCAACATCTGCCCAACACCCGATCAATATTATTCCTAAATGTGCTTTTAGGTGATGATCAGTGAAACCAATTTGATGGTGAGTACATGTGGTGCTTATTTTTCCATTCTTGGGATACTTCACTTAGTAGAATGGGTTCCAACTCTTTCCAGGAAAATATAAGAAGTGCTATATCACCGTTGTTTCTTATAGCTGAGTAGTACTCCATGGCATACATATACCACATTTTATTAATCCACTTGTGTGTTGATGGGCACTTGGGTTGTTTCCACATCTTTGCAATTGTGAATTGTGCTGCTATAAACATTTGGGTGCAGATATCTTTGTTATAGAATGTCTTTTGTTCTTTTGGGTAGATGCCCAATAATGGGATTGCTGGATCAAATGGTAGGTCTACTTGTATCTGTTTAAGGTATCTCCATATTGCTTTCCACAGAGGTTGCACTAGTTTGCAGTCCCACCAGCAGTGAACATATGACTTTTGAGGGGGCCACAATTCAGCCCATAACAAAGGTATTTATATCCACTGGAATTGAAGAAATCAATTCAGGAAAGAATGTAGAGGAAAAAGAAAGATTCTGAAACTGAATCCTGAAGAACGTCAATATTTAGAAGAAAAAGTGTCATCAAAGGGACTGAGATTAACCATCTAGTGAGATAATCAAGAGAGTATGGTGTTACAGAAGTCAAGAGAGGGAAATGCTTCAAGTTGGGAGTGGTCAACACTGACAAATGATGCTCAAAGATTGAGTAAAATGAAGATCAAGATGTGTTCTTTGGGGTTGGTGACAAGGAACGTGTCTGTGATTTTGGCTAAACCTGTTTTAATGGAGGGGTAAGTAGCACAAAGATGACTGCATTGGGTTCAATATGGAATGTAGGATGAAAATAGAGATAAGAAGTTTGAAAATATTATAGCCTATTTTTATGATAATTAAAATAATAAATTTTAAAAGGAAGAGTTAATAATTTATTCAAGAAGGCCTTGATAAAGCAAGAGAGGATGAGATCCAAAGTACAAGCAGTTGGCCTTTGATAAGAGAAAGTCATCTTCTCTTGTAACTAGGGGGAAGGAAAAAAGGAAACGGCTACAGATTGTATATTTTTAGACTTGGTGGTAGGAAAATGAGCAATGCCTCTGATTCTTTCAGTTTTCCAATGAATCTTGAAACAAAGGCATCAGCAAAGAGTAGGGTCAGGGGGAATAAATAGGTGAGATCTGAGAAGTAATGAGAGTACCTGGAAGCTTGAATACTTGTCTATATATGCCATTTACTCTCCTCACTTCTATCTCACAACTGTGTGGGCTGACTTTTCATATGCAGTGCCTACCTGCTTCCCAGCAGGGCACTAATACTCTGCAAATTGGCCTTTGGTGATTGAGAGCCTTTAAAAGAAATAAGATAATAAAAGCAAAAAAAATTTTTAAAAACTTTTACTACATTCAAAAACAGTAACTTCAAAAGCAATTACATTGAAAACCCCATTTATTGAGTTAACAAATCATGAGTTAAAAACAATTTAATTTTTAAAGACTTTCATTGAGTTCAAAAAATAGTGAAACTATTTTATTAATTTAATTGTTTTGAAGTCAGTGTTTTGGAACTCAATTAAAGTGTTTTTATTACTTTCATTTTCCTAAGCTTTCTTCCATACTCAGTCAGGTCTCTTTTGCCAACAGAGCTGGCCCAATTGTAAATGGGGCAGATTCTACATATAAAGATAAATTTTCTCATGTCCTTTTCTGACATTTAAATTTCCTTTTCTAACCTCACCTCCAAAAATCTTGTTTGTTTGTTAGTTCATTTTGACCTCTATCATATGCCATTAATGTACACACATATGCCCATATACACAGGTATATGTGTGTGTAGCTATGCCAGTTAGTAAATGTATCAGTCTGGGTCCATTCAGGAGATATATAGAAACCATGCAATTACTTTGAATAACAAGAAATATAATATAAAGAGTTGCTAAGTAGTTAAGTAATACTAGTAATTACTAAGAGGTATAAAAGAGGACTCCAGGGTTGAGGAAGACTGAACAAGAAAGGTACTTAGAAACTTTCATGAGGTTCTCCCCAAGGCTGAGGATCAGACCCCTGAGTGCAGGGATATGACTACCACAGGAATACACAGCATGCCATTCGGGGAGAGATTTATCAGAAGCCAAAAGCTACCGCTGAACCTCAGGAGCAATCTCATATAGTGGCAGAGAAACTTGCTGGATAGCCAGGCCACAGCTGAACTGTGAAGCTGACTGCTGTGGTGGCAAAGAACCATGCCAGAAGACGTGGGCCACTGCTGACCACTGAAGGATATAAGGTTAAAAGCCTTGCTTGGGTGAGGCAAAGACATAAAATGTAACCAAAAGATATTTGCACTTCTGTGTTTATTGCAGCATTATTCACAATAGCTAAAATATGGAATTAGCTTAAGTGTTTATCAAGGGACGAATGGATAAAGAAAATGTGGCATATATACACAATGGAATATTATTTAGCCATGAAAAGGAAGGAAATTTTGTCATTTGCAGAAACATGGATGGAACTAGAGGACATTATTTTAAGTGAAATAAACCAGGCATAGAAATACAAATATTGCATTTTCACACCCTAAAAAAAATTGATATTATGGAGGTAGTGAATAGAATGGTGGCTACTAGAGGTTGGTAAGGGTGGTGGGAAGGGGTAATGAAGAGGTGTTGGTTAATGGGCAATACTGTTAAATAGAAGGAAAAAGTGTTCAATAGGGCAACTATAGTTAACAATAATTTATTATATTTCAAAATAGCTAGAAGTTTTCAAATATTCCCAACATAAAGCAATGATAAATGTTTCAGATGAATCATGCCCCAATTACCCTGATTTGATCATTATGTGTTATATACTTGTATCAAAACATAACATGTACTTCATGAATATGTACAATTATTATGTATCAATAAAAAATTAAAAAATAAAAAAATAAAAATAAATAAATAAATAAAACTATCAGAACTCAGGACACCGATCCAAAAGGAGGACAGAACACAGAAAGAAGGCTGCTTCTTCATTCTCTAGCCTTGCAATATGCCTCCAATGCCCTCTCTTGGTAAGAACAAGCCAGCTGGCAAAGGAGAAACATTCACAGTCAAGCTCCAGTATCACAAAAGAGAGCAAAGTCTGAAGTCAGAGACAAGAGAACATAAATTAATAATTATCACATAAAGCTATTGTCTCTCAGCTCCAAATATATTATTGTATACTGTTCTTTGTCATTTGGGGCTGAGGCTAGGGTTGTCCTCTGCCAGATGACATATAGAACAAGATTCTTCTTAGAGATGGAAGGACCATCTGGCCTCACTCTCTCCCCTTCCCACACCATTTGACTTTGTGAAAAACTGAGATTTAGGTAAAGTGACATGTCTAATATCTCATGTTTGGTTATTAGTACAGTGGATTTTCTGATCCCCAGCACTGTGGTCTTTTCAGTGATCCCCTCTTCCTCCCCTGTTAATATTTTTTTAAATACCACATAATTAGTTTATGATCCTTTATCAATATTAGTAGTTATTTTGGTCATCTGCTTGGGACAGTAAATCTAACTCTTACAAATAAAGATATACAAAATACTCTTATAAATCTTGTGGGAAATTTCTAATAGCTATAAGGAAACATCATTGTGTTACATCCAAATGTGTTTTTATACTTTAGGATGAAAAAAATAAAGCTTCTATAAAAAGAGACTTAGTGTCCAATGAGGGTTGCTATCCAGTTAAGAGGTGATTTTAAGTGGTTTCATGTAAATTATTTTCAATATATAAGGAACTTCAAGAATTTACACAGCAGCTGGCAATGGTTACTATGGTTGCAAAAGTAAACTTTATCCTGGTTGGTGAATAGGAGGTGTCATTGGATATTTGCCATCATGTTCTTCCTGTGTGGGTTTTATACTCTTTAAATAACCAGGAAAGAGAAAGAAAAAGGAAAAGATTCAGTGCTTCAGCAGGTCTGTCTGAAAAAAAGAAGCAGAATTTGCTGAGGAAAGCTACTTCTAGTGCTCGTTAACTGAGAGGCAAAAGTTATACATTGCCTTCATAAAACAGCTGGGATGCAAGCCTGCCTACAGGGGGTTTTTGAATACCCAGAAGCAGCTGATCTGAGCCAAACTAGAAGTAGGGAAGTGAGCCAAGGTGACAGAATTTCATACTGAAGCTGTTCTGTCCCCATGAAAACTGGATCCTTGTGTTAGCTCAGCTAAGAAAGATCTTTGTTTCTACACAGTCAATGGACCCAGATACCTGGTGGGGGTAGGGAGGGCTCTCTTTGCAGTAAGAACTAGATGAATTCAGGTGGAAGGAAAGAACCCTTAGGAAGTTCTCCCTCCCTCTTGTTCATAGGCAATCCTGTTTTTCTCTAGCTGTGTGTGTTCAGGAGACTTCTGCAGAAAAAGCCAGGATTTAGGAATTGAGACAGGTCTGGATTCAAATCAAGGCTCTACAAACGATTTAATCTATCAGAGTTCTAATTTCTTGTGAATTAAATGAAATTGTCAGCACCTACTTGTAGGGTATTGGGGAGATTAAATAAGGCATGCCAGTATAGCACCTACTTCTGTGCCTGTTCTATTAATGCTTGGAAATGGTAGTTGCTGCTACTATTACTACTACTACAACTACTGGACCATTATTACTACACTTGAGCCCCAAAAAAGTCCTTTTCTGAAGGAAGAACTTTGACAAAGCCAGCAGGTGGAGCAGGTTCTTTAATATTAGATATTCTACCTTTCCTTCTTGGGGAACAGAGTGGGTTGGGCACAAACACACACATAAATCTCCACCCCCACCAATCTCCATGTCCACTCCACATCCCTTGAAACATAAAAGATAGAGAGGTTGTGGTATAAGTCAGATAAAATAGGATTCCATAAGAAAAAACAAAGGAAACAAGATAAAAATCTAAAAATAATACAATTATCTAAAAACCCATACACAAACATAAAATGCAAAGTGGAAATAATAATTTTAGGCTGACCTTATTCTTATAGGGTCTACAAATAGATTAAATTAAATAAGAAAGCACACAAATAAAAATGATAAAACATTCTATAAACACCACAATAGAGAAATAATTCAATAGAACTTAGAAAGTTAAACAATAAACAAGGTAGGTAAAATCATTAGCAAAAATGATACACTAAAGAGATTACCTGGTAAAATGAAATAATTTAAAATTCTGACAAAACCACATAATATAAAAATATACAGAAACCAGCTTAGGCTCAAACCTCTCTATTGAGCCTTTTTGTTTAAATGGAGGATGGGGGTACAGCTTAGAAAAGAACACACTACAAGGGAAGACAGGGGCAAGAGGAATATATGTATCCCAAAGGCCATGGTCCAGTAATGGAGGGAACAATTCTGAGTCCAATGTGCATTATGTCCCTCAGTTCTCCTATGACAGTGAAACATAAGTTAATACTATTTTATAGCAGTACCTATTAAAGATTGATATGGAGCTCTGGGAAGAGAGAGACCCGGTTAATATTCTGGCTCTATTACTTGCGAGCTATGTGAATTTGGGCAAGTAAGTTATACAATCCCTCTTTGCTTCAATTTTCCCATCTATAAAACATGGCTATGAATAGTGTCTTCCTCAAAATTGACTCAAGAAAATCAAATTAGATCATTTATCTAAAGATCTTAGTATAGCCTTCTATGTTAGCATAAACTCAATAAATGATAGGCATTCCTTTTGTTATTATTAACTTAGGTAACAGAGGTAGTACAGTTGGTGATGGAAGCCTTTGGAACATGGCACTGTGTCCAGATCCAAGGAATATGTGTCCAACACAGGCATCTTCAGCATCAGAGGAGGGGAGGTAAGTAACAAATGCCACATATAATTTTAATGAAATAATAAATATACATGAGACCCCTTCCCCTGTAAGGATAAACCACTATAAGTTAAATATGAGGGGAATGGAGTTCCCACAGATTAGTTGAGGAGAGAGTCAGAATATATTGTTTTGTAATGTCTATCATGGTCATATTTGTGTCCCTAGCCTACTGTGATCTGGGGAAACATGCTACAACAGCAACAGCAGGGTCCAAGGATTAACATGGAGGGGGACCTTGGGTGAGAAGCTGCAGGCCACCAGAAGACCCCCCTACCCATATAAATGTCCTCCTAATAATGGAGTTCTCTGCAGGAAGTCCTTGAGAATTAAGACCCATGCAGATCTGTCCAAGATGAAAAACTTCTGATCAAAAAGTCCTTCAGTTGTTACTGATATCTTTAAAACAACAGTGAAAGGTTTATAATTATCTACCAAAAGAATTCCAGTGAATTCCCTGCAAGATCCCAAAAACAAGCCGGGACACAAATAGACAGTTATAACAAGTTTACCCTAAAAGAGATATAAGCCTAATTATATACGTATATCAAAGGAACATTTTAAGACGCACTTGCGGATTAGCTATAATCTCTGGAACATAGCACCATTTCAAGATAAGACTTTTAAAAAATATATTAATTAAATTATTTTTCCTCTGTTTTTTTTCATATGCCATCATTTTTATCGTTTTTATTGAAGTCTGTGTACACACATAAAATTGCACATATTTTAAGTGTGCAGTGAATTTTCACTAACTGAACATACCCACAAAACCATCACCAGATCAAGGTATATAACATTACCAGTACCCCTAGTAGTTCCCTTTATGCCCTGTCCTGGTCATTCTCTTCCAAAGATCACTACCATCCAGAATTTCTAATAGCATAGATATGTACTGGCTATTCTAATATTTTATATAAATGCAATCATACAGTGTGTACTTTCTTCTTGCTGACTTCATTTGCTCAAAATTATGCTTTGAAATTTTCCCACATTGCTGTAAAAAGTGTAGATCATTCATTCTCAATGCTATCTGGTATTCTTCCATTGTGTGACTATGTATTTATCCACTCTAGCATTGACAGAGATTTAAATTATTTTCAGTTTGGGGCTATTATAAATAGAACTTCTAAAAACATTCTTATATATGTCATTTAGAGATTATATTAATATGTATGCATTTTCATTGATTATTTATCTAATAAAAGAATTTCTTGGTCATAGGATTTTTTAGGTTTTAATGTCTTAAAATTTGGTAACATTGAATAAATCTTTTATATGAAAAAAAAAATCGATGGAAAAAGCTTACCCAAGTGTGGGCATGTCTAATCTATCATTAGAGAGCTTGTAGAAACACTGAGGATAAAGCTACTTCCTAAGCTACTTCAAGATTTTAATTTATCCAGAAGAAGTAAGCCTCAATGAAGGCTTATTTTAAAAATTCTTTATCTCATTCACTCACTTCAAATTTCTTAATTATTACTTTTCAATGTAGAACTTCACTATGGGTAGCCATCAATGTTAAAACACCGACGAATATCAAATTCATATCTCTGTACTAAAATTACAAGAAGATTGAATCTGGTATTTGATTTCTTGTTTTTTTCCAAGAGTTAGTTGGACCACACCAATACTATTTCTTCTCATTTCCCTTCCTTTTTCCTCCTCCCCTATTCCGCTCTCCCAGCCGCCGCCTTCTCCCCTCTCTCTCCTGTTCTCCTCCTCCCGCTCCCTCTTCTCCTTCCCCTTTTTCTTCTAACATTCAGTAAGTCTGCAAACTATATGACAGAAAAAAAAACACTGGAAGAAAATTATTTAAGTCTTTGTACTGAGACCACTTTTTTCCACACTTACTAAAATGTCCAGTCTGATCTAAAAAAAAAAAAAAAGTTTCTGAAAACTGTGAAGCTGCTAGGACTAGAGGAGAATTAACTCAATAGCATTTTTAGTAATATAAACCTTATATGTGGGAAATAAAGTCTCCTAATGTTAAAAATGATTGGCAATGCTCATATCCTAAAGGAATATTTTGGTCTAAGCAAGAAAAAAAATCACGCAGCTTAGGCAGTTTCATCAGTAGTCACGGTTTTACCATTTTCAGTAAATCATACATACTGCTTCCTAGAATTATATACCATTGGAGCACAAAGGGCCCTGTGAGACTGTTTCTAACCCATCACCCATCTCCCTTTGCTATGTCTATTTTATAGATGAGAAAGCTGAAGCCCAGAGAGAGAAAGGAATTTGCCCAAGCTCATCCAGTACCTTTTTAGCAAACCTTTGTTGGCAAACCTGTCACTAAACCCCAGCTCTTTTTGCCTACCACACTCTTCTATACCTACATTTATGAATATTAAGTGTCCATTTTCGCTACAGTGAATATCAATAGCATGCACAACATTCCAGATATGATACAATGCCTGTGCCTAACCAAACATTCCTTGTACTTGCAAAGATCTCATACAAACTTAAAGTACTCATCACACATGAACTTTAGTGAGGCAATCTAGTAAGTTCACATTTATTCACTTATGCATTCATTCATTCATCAAAGATATTGAGTACGTATTATATGCAAGGTGCTATGCTTGGAACTTGGAAGCAAAATGCAGTCAGCCAGTATATCTGACCTCAAAGTGTTTACAGATTTGTTGGGTGACAATTAAGAAAACATATAATAGAAAACTGATGAGTATTATAAAAAAATATACATACGTAAGCTTCTATATGGGTCACAATCTGAGTAAGCAGGGACTAAATTTGTCTGCCAAGGAAAGGAATCAGAGAGAGTTTCACTGAGGAAATAATGCTTACCCCACTGAAGGATGAGCAGCAAGAAGCTCACCAAGGGACAACAGGGAAGAAGGAAAGTATATTCCTGATAGAGGCAACATCACGTAAATCACAGCACATGTGAGATAACATTATATGAGACTGGAAGAACAGACATCATTCAGAATGCCTGTAGTACAGCATGCACAGAAGGAAGCGATATGCCTCAAGGTTAGAAAGGTAGGTGGGGAAGATGGCAATGAGCTTTATACGCCATGCTAAGGAATTTGAACTCCATCCCATAGATAATGCAGAATGCTAGAATATTTTATTTGTGAGCATGACCCAATTTTCATTTTAGTAATATCACTTTGGATAAAGTGTAGGGATACATTCACAGGTAAAAAACAGGAGGTAGACTAGTTGAGGAGAGCCAACTGAGATATGATAGTGGCTTGATCTAATGTAAAGAAAGTAGCTATTGAAAATAGGCAACAAACATAATGAAGACCCTTTCCCCTACCCTGAACAGAATGACAACAGCTCCATAACATTATGCAGATATTTTCATATCTCCTTTGAAAACAGACTGGTAAAAACATGTTTCTTAATCTCATCTTTTTTGCCCTTTTCTAGAAACATGCCTAATAGCATGAGACTCATTCCCACCTCCACGGGAGAATCTTCCAAAAGCAGATTGGAGAAATACTTAGGACAATAGCTTACCATTGACTGTAATCTCTCACCCCATTTCTCCTTTTAAAAGTGCAAGGATGGTTTCTAAAGTGGATAGATCATGGGATTTGGAATAAGGTGACCAGGGTTTAAGTCCCTAATTCACTGTTTGCTTATTTTATGACTATGACTAACATATCTCTCTGAAACTGTGTGTCTCTGCATCTGCAAAATAGAATTATTACATATTCCCACTTCACCTATAAGATTCTGGTAAAGATCAAATGAAATAAAAGCACACTGTGAAATTACTCTGCAAATTGTAACATGCTATTTATTTGTTAGTTACTAGCATATATATCACAGATTACACACCTGGACATGACATGAATGCTCAGTAACACAGTTATTCTTGCTCTCAGCCATAGACATAAAACACACAGAAAACAAAAATCTGAAAAGTTTCTAGATTCTTCTAGATTTCTCCATTACCATTATATTCCCTCATTCAAAACCTAAAAGGAAATTGCTGCTAGATTATCAGTGTTATGTCATTCTAAAAGAAACCCCAGCAGGAGAGGTGAGAATTTGATGTCCCATCATCACTCACAAAACATCACAAGGACACTGTCTTCTTTATTTAAAAGCAATATTCTCCTCCTCATATGTCTAATAGACTTAGTGTGTCAAACTGGGGAGCCTATGAAGCATGAGCCCATGCCACCTCAAGCATTGTGGGCACTGATATCAACTGCTTACACACATCTGAAATCTATGCTGCCTACACACATGCAGAAATGAATTCACTACCTCTAGATATATTGCCTATATCTCTATCACACTCAGCCATGACCAGTGTGCATCTGAACATGCTGTAGACGAAGGCTGTGGACAGTAACACTGAAGCAGCTCCACTCAGAAAACAATTGTGGTTCAAGGAGAAAGAGTAGTTAGATCAGCCCAGCTGCCTTTGTGCTGGTCAAATGCCAAGCTATCCAACAAAGGCTTTATCTATACAGAGTGGATTTTTCACAAGTTTTTCAAATGTTACCCCAATGAACCCAGTAGGTCTCTGATGAGAAACACCCCCGTTTATTCTTCTCAAGGTATGTGTGATGACAGGAAATTGCTTAGCATATAGTAGAGAGTCAGTATATATGTATTTGTTGTTGATTGAGATCCAGGAATATTCATAGTCTCTACAAAGCTCTATGAGAACAGCTAGCTGTATTAATACAAATCATCCTTCAGAGGCTCTTCTAGAAACTGTGTCTAAAGTACTTGAATAATGGGCATAGCAGACAGCTTTGGTTTGCTGCCCAGCATCCATTTCCTCTCCTTCATGGCAACATAATCCTGAACTTTCTCTACTAGATGACATGCATAGGATTAACCTTACACCCAAACTCTGGAGGTAAAATCTGAACGGCTTAAGCTAATTGGCATTTTCCAAATACCTGAACATATTATTATTACTAGGAAATTTAAGACACATCGACTTTCTCTCCTGAACAAGGAAGCATGTTATCAGGGAGTTGTTTACAACCATCTGTGACCTCAGGAATAACTGGCTTTAGGATGAAGTCAACACTATGGAAGCCAGAGAGGAAAGACCAAAATAAGCCAGGTCCTAGGTGATCCTGTTTTGGTCACTGAATTGGTGACTGAATCAGACCATGTAAAACTCACAGTATCTCTGAATTTTTCAGTTACATGAGTCAATAAATTATCTTTGTTATTTAACATTCTTAAGATGGGTTATATGTATTTGTGACCAAAAACCCATTTATACACTGGTAAGTGTGAAATAAAATTACAAGTGGTACTTAGGTTAAGATTTATTTTCTGAGTGACAAAACTACAGTGTCTTCTTGAAAAGAAAGAAAATAAATGAAATAATAAGGATTCAGCATAAATTCTTACAAATCTATGAGATAGTCTCTGAAATTTTATTATACCACCAGAAAAAACTGAAGTCCTTTTTTCTGCCCTTGGGTGAGTTATTCCTTCAATTATTGATTAGTGATAGATCTTAGCTGCTTTCCAGAGTGCAATTCTAGGAGCCGAAGACAGATTCCATTTCTTATAAAGCACTGACCTGAGTGTACTCCATTCACATCACTAGCTTCCACCTCTAATTATGGCTTGGGTGAGGCAAAATCATAACATGTAACCAAAATGTTTGCACTCCTATAATATCTTTAAATTAAAAAAAAAAAGATTCCTACACAGGGTGGGTAGCTCATGCCTGTAATCCTAGCACTCTGGGAGGCTGATGTGGGAGGACTGCTTGAGGTCAGGAGTTCAAGACCAGCCTGAGCAAGAGAGAAACTGTGTCGCTATTAAAAATAGAAAAATTAGCCAGGTGTCGTGGCACATACCTGTAGTCCCAGCTACTTGGGAGGCTGAGGCAGGAGGATCACTTGAGCCCAGAAGTTTGAGGTTGCAGTGAGCTATGATGATGCCATGGCACTCTATCCCGGGCAACAGAGAGAGACCCTGCATCAAAAAAAAAAAATAATAATTCCTATACAAATGTTACAACACTGTGAAAGTATAAATTAGGATCAGTAATAGGGATACAGATCTATCGAGAGTAATTATTGCACACGTCTACCCCAGAGAAGTCAACATTCATGCCCACATGAAAATGTGTGCAAGGTTGTTCATAACAGCTATAGTTGTAATAGCCAAAACCCAGAAACAACCAAAAGACTCCTCAATAGGTGAATAGTTAAACAAACTGTGGTACATCCATACCATGTAATACTACTCAGCAATAAAAAGGAGCCACGTATTGATGCATATGAAAATATACATGGGTCTTAAAGGGATTATGCAGGCTTTTCAAGAAAATCAATCTTAAACGGTTACAAACTATATGATTCCATTTATACTAAAAAGTGACAAAAGTATAGAAATAGTGAACACATTAGTGGTTGCTAGTGGTTAGAGATGAGGGTAGGTGAAGGGGATAGCTATAAATGGGTAGAAAAAGTTCTGTACCTTGATAGCAGTGAAAATTACACAAAGCTAAACAGGTGATGAAATTGTGTAGATAGAATTACATATACACAAACATATATACATGAAAATAAGTAGATGTAGGACCGATGAACTCTGAATAAGGTCTGCGGATTGTACCAATGTCAATTTCCTAGTATTGATATTGTGCTATAGTTATGCAAGGTGTTAACATCAGGAGAAGCTGGGTGAAGGGTGCATGGGACCTCCCTGGACATTTCTTTGCAACTTCCTGTGAATCTATAATTAATTCAAAACAAAAAGTTAAAAAATAAATGACCATAAATGTATAAAGTTCATTTTTAATGGCACTCAAAATGCAATTAAAATGAAATGCAAATTAAACAAAATAGCACACATTTTTATTGACTGAATTATCAGTTTTAAAAATTATAATACCAGAAACTGGTTTGATGCAGTGAGCTAGGTACTTTAATGTACTGTCATGTGGTTCTGTAAATTAGTAAAACCTCTTTGAAAAACAATCTGGAAACAGGTAGCAAGATATTAATAGTCTCTATGGGTCGCTGTGTTGTAGTAGGGAAGTTTGTATTCCATTACTACCCCTTTCTCCATCTTCCTCCCAAGAACAGGAAGTATAATTGTATTACAGGACATTTATCAGGCTAAATTTATGTGCAGGCAGGGTAACTGTGTTATATAAGGTTACTCATATATTTGTGGTTCTCTGTCTCTCTCTCCCCATCTCTCACTCTCGCTTTGGCTTCCTGTATCCTGACAGCTGGCCATCTTGTAATTTTTCCTCACTCCTCTCACCTGTATTGTTCCTATCTAAATCTTATCAAAACAGCCCAAAATTCTACACTGTATCTTTAACATAGATTAAAGAAATCATCAGGTATGTTCAAAGATTTATATATAGAGTTGTCCACTTCATATTAACAAAATTTTAAATTAAAAATTTGAAAAAAACTAAATGCTACAAAAATAGGGGACAAGTTAAATATGTGGGATATAATACAGCCATTACAAATAACAATTTTGAAAGACAGTTAATGAAACTGTAAGATCTTCAAAACATAATATGAAATTAAAAAGTCAGGATATAAGAAAATAAGGATAAAGTAAAATATCTACTTTATTTTTAAATTGAAATTATAAAAGTAAATCTACATGCAAGTTTAATGTCTAGCAGTACACATCTAGATCATAATTGTTAAATTACAATGTAATGTTTTTTAGTATTTCAAAATGGCTCCAAAATAACTAGCATTCTCAAAAAACAGATGTTATCATTTTAATAACTTTGGGGTTTTAAAAATTTTATGTACTTACTAAATATTTTGTTACTGTGATTTAGACATAAGTGTTAGACTTTTAATTGTGACAATCTGGTTGTTTAGAGTTACTGGTGGTGTTAATTTTAACTAGTTATAGAAATGAAATTATTGCTTCTATAAAAATTGTGCCCACCAATACATGAGTGGATTAATAAAATGTGGTATATATATACCATGGAGTATTACTCATCCATAAAAAATGG
Organism: Eulemur rufifrons; assembly: GCF_041146395.1. NCBI lineage: Eukaryota > Metazoa > Chordata > Mammalia > Primates > Lemuridae > Eulemur > Eulemur rufifrons. Next base: position 27,599,931 of record NC_091012.1, on the reverse strand, counting down.
TGAACTAATTCCTCTTATATTAACCTGGATGGAGCTGGAGACCATTTTTCTAAGTGAAGTATCACAAGAAGGGAAAAACAAACACCACATGTACTCACCATTAAATTGGAACTAATCAATCAACACCTATGTGCACATATAGAAGTAACATTCATCAGAAATCAAGCAGGTGGGAGAGGGGAAGAGGGACGGGCAAAATCACACCTAACGGGCACAATGCATGCTATCTGGGGATGGGCATGGTACAAAAGAAATTTATGTAACCAAATTATTTTACCCCCATAACATTAATATTCTGAAATAAATTTTTAAAAAGTTAAAAAAAAAAAAGAAATTATTTGTGGCTCTAGAGTTGGCTTGAAATCTTCTTAGGTCCTCTTTTGCCCTCCAGAAAAACAAACAAACAAACAAACAAACAATGTCAAAGCTATACCAAATATTATGCCTTTTTTAAAAATCCTCAAGGAAACTATACAAAGGAAAGTTCCTTTAAATCCAAGGTTCTGTGATTCTATTAGATTCTTTTACAGAAGAATTCAGAAGAAATAAGAAAAAAATAGCATGAGCAGGAACTCTAAACTGCTTTCCACTGGTTACTGCCAGATATCTATATTTTATGTTTCCCCACCAACCCACAAAGCCTTCCCAAAAGTATTCCTGGGGAAACTACAGGAAACAAAAGTGGATGGAGCTGACTCCCTCATGGTGGTTCTGAACATCAGAATGGATGGGGCTCCTGCCATATATTACACTTATTTATATTTCATAGTAAAGATTAATTTATCTACTTAGCATCATTGAAGATTTAGGTATTTTATATATATATATTTTTTTAGATAGATTTAAGCACTAACATTTTTACCATCAAATTGTTTTTAAGAGAAGCTTTATCTTATGACATATCCTCGTATTCTTAAACTGCTAATTCTAATTCACCTATTTCATCCTTTTAAAAACTGAGCTTTTAATTCCTAATTCACCTTTTAAAAATAACTAGTTCAACATTATGAACATCTACTCTGTCAGGTGCACTGAGAGGTTAGTAAGCAGCGTAAGGTTGTTCAGTCTTATCCAAAATGGCCTCTGAATGATGTGTGGGTAAGGTGTCTATCTCTTTCCCCAGTGGTCATAAACACATTTTAGGGACACTTTTTATGCTCTACTTCAACTCTGATTTGCACTGAGGTAGTCTTTTAGGATTTCATCTATATGAAATCAGGCTGCTCATGCCTAGGGTGATGATATAAATTATTGCCCAAACAAGGATATGTTTAAAAGTGAAAGAGTACTATTAATAATTATATAGTAATAACATGAATAAAGGAGGGCTGCCATAGGCAAACTAGGATGTATGGTCACCCCACCCGTGTCCTAAGCCATCAAAGAGAAGACAGATACCCTTAGTCAAAATTATCTTCAGTGCTCATTTATGTTGTCGGATTTCCAATTTTGCTCCCTTTCTATCCTCTAAGGATTTTCTTTAATTTTCTAGGGAGCTCAGTGATGTAATTTAAAATGTTTTTAGAAATCTTTTATCAAGTATATTTAGTTGTTTTTACACAGGAGGATAGTTCAGAATATCTAGTTTCTCACTCTGCTATAAATAGAAATCCTGATTGGCATCTTTTAGTGTGTACAGATATGCAAGCATACACATACAGAGAAATGCAATTAAAAAAGAAAAAATCTGGAAAGAAACAAAATGTTGAGTCATGATTTATAGGAAGCAAGAATATGGGTGACTTTTGTTTCTTTCTTCAAAAATTTCTCTATTTTCCATCTATTTGCAAGTTCTGCTATTTCTTTTCTCAGTGTTTCATAGTTTTCCTTATAGAGGTCCTTTACCTCTTTAGTTAGATATATACCTAGATATTTTATTTTCTTTGTTGCTATTTTGAAGGGTACTGAGTCTTTAATTTGGTTTTCCGATTGACTGTTATTGGCATATATAAATGCCTCTGATTTGTGTATATTAATTTTGTAGCCTGAGACTTTGCTATATTCGTTAATCAATTCCAGGAGTCTCATGGTTGAATCCTGGGGGTTTTCCAGATATAACATCATATCATCAGCAAAAAGTGAGAGTTTGATCTCTTCCTTCCCTATTTGGACTCCCTTGATTCTGCTCTCTTGCCTGATAGCTCTCGCAAGGACTTCCAATACTATGTTGAAAAGTAATGGAGACAATGGGCAGCCCTGTCTGGTTCCAGTTCTAAGTGGGAATGCTTTCAGTTTTTCCCCATTCAGTATGATGTTGGCTGTGGGTTTGTCATATATGGCTTGTATCATTTTTAGGTAGGTTCCATCAATGCCTATTTTGTTAAGCGTTTTTATCATAAAAGGGTGTTGAATTTTGTCAAATGCTTTTTCTGCATCTAATGAGAGTATCATATGGTTTTTGTTTTTGCTTCTATTTATGTGGTGAATTACATTTATAGATTTACGTATGTTGAACCACCCCTGCATCTCGGGGATGAAGCCCACTTGGTCGTGGTGGATTACTTTTTTGATAAGTACTTGGATTCGATTTGCTAGTATTTTACTGAAAATTTTTGCATCTATATTCATGAGGGAAATTGGTCTGTAGTTCTTATGGTTCTCCTGGAGAGAGTTGGAACCCATTATATTAAGTGAAGTATCCCAAGAATGGAAAAACAAGCATCACCTGTACTCACCAGAAAATTGGTTTCCCTGATCATCACCTAAACACAAATCTGGGAACGACACCAATTGGATATCAGACTGAGGTGGGGGGTGGGGGAGGGGATGGGGGTATGCCTACACAATGAGTGCATTGCGCACCGTTTGGGGAGTGGTAACACTTGAAGGTGCTGACTTGGGAAGGGGGGGTGGGGAAGGGAGGGATATATACCTTATGATGGGTGCAATGTGCACGACCTGGGGAACAGACACGCCTGGAGCTCTGACTTGGGGGAAAAGGCGGTACAGGAGCAACGTATGTAACCTGCAATTCTGTATCCCCCATAACAAGATGAAATAAAAAAAAAATTTCTCTATATCCAAATGTTTTATAATGAGTTGTGCTACTTTTGTACAAGAGGAAAAAGTGAGAAGATTAATATTTGGGGGAATCAATATCAGAAATATGCGAATCCTCTGTGAGCTGACATTCAGCAAGCTCTATCCTTATGTGACATCATGCAATCAGTAGCTCTATACCTTGACTACAGTATTTTATATCCAGATATACTTTCATTATATTGTTTACAACTACATTGCCCTCATTTTTTATCAAAGACCAATATATCAGAAACAATCATTTGAAGAACACCTCAAAATGTCCTATGAATTCTAAATAGATTCTAGTTGGAAAATCAGCAAGAAAAAATCAAACAACCCTATCAAAAAGTGGGCAAAGGACATGAACAGAAATTTTTCATAAGAAGACAGAAGAATGGCCAATAAGCATATGAAAAAATGCTCAGCATTTCTAATCATCAGGGAAATGCAAATCAAAACCACAATGAGACATCACTTATCTCCAGTGGGAATGGCGTTTATCAAAAAGTCCCAAAACAATAAATGTTGGCATGGATGCAGAGAGATAGGAACACTCCTATACTGCTGGTGGGACTGCAAACTAGTGCAACCTCTGTGGAAAGCAATATGGACATACCTTAAACAGATACAAGTAGACCTACCATTTGATCCAGCAATCCCATTATTGGGCATCTACCCAAAAGAACAAAAGACATTCTATAAAAAAGACATCTGCACCCGAGTGTTTATAGCAGCACAATTCACAATGGAAAAGATGTGGAAACAACCCAAGTGCCCATCAATATATGAGTGGATTAATAAAATGTGGTATATGTACTCCAAACAATGGTGATATAGCACCTCTTGTATTTTCCTGGATAGAGCTGGAATCCATTCTGCTAAGTGATGTATCCCAAGAATGGAAAAATAAGTACCACATGTACTCATCATCAAATTGGTTTCACTGATCATCACCTAAGAGCACATTTAGGAATAACATTGATCAGGTGTTGGGCAGATGTGGGTGGGGGAGGGGATAGGTGTATACATACATAATGAGTGTGATGTGCACTGTCTGGGGGATGGACATGCTTGAAGCTCTGACTCAGGGCTGGGGCAAAGGCAACATATGTAACTTAAAGTTTTGTACCCCCATAATATGCTGAAATAAAAAAAAAAGAAAAAAAAATGTCCTGTGAAGCTGTGGTGAAAGAGATTACTCAATTTTTCTTACAGAAACCAAAGTTCACCTTCTATAATATATTGGTATGATTAATTTCAATCACTGATGACTATAAAATACACATCTTTTTGCCTGTCAGTATCCTCACTGAAGAATAGGGATAATACTTTATTTAAGAGTTAATATGAGAACTACATGGCATAACATTTACAAAGCACCTTGTATGGCACCCTTCTTTTCTACTCCCACCACTTTTCTGCATTAATAGCCAAATATAGCCTTCAATTACATGTGGTTTGCCTTAATTTTTTTGTTTGTTTTTCCCTTGTTTTAACTGTATCTGAGTCTCTCCTTGTAAATCCAGATTATTTTAGAAAGTAGGTAAATATAAACAACCCACAGAAATTAAAAAGTTTACTGAATAAGCTATACTTCAAAAGGGCTATTCATCCTCCCACGTTCATTGCAGCATTATTCACAATAGCCAAGATATGGAAAACAGCATAGATGTCCATCAATAGATGAATGGCTAAAGAAACTGTGATATATATAAACATGATTAAATATTATTCTGCCTTTAAAAGGAGGAAATCATACCATTTGCCACAACATGGATGGACCTAAAGGACATTTATGCTAAGTTAAATAAGCCAGACACAGAAAGACATATATTGCATTATCTCATTTATATGTTAAATCTTTTAAAAAGGATGAAATATATAGAGATAGAGAATAAAACAGTGATTAATAGGGTTGGAGGTGGGGGGAGAGAAATGGGGCAATATAGGTCAAAGGATGCATAGTAGCAAATATGTAGGATAAACAAGTAGAAAGATCTAATGTACAACATGAGGACTATAGTTAACAATAAGATTTTTCCTAAATGAGTATATTATAGCTGTTCTTGCCACTGAGAGGCAGTGGAATGGGTAATTTGTTTGACCATAGGATCCATTTTTCTATCTATATGTATCTTGTTAAATATGTTATATATTTAAAATATATACAATAACATTTATTTTAAAAAGAAAGCACTGTGTATTACTATTGTCACTAGAAGGGGGCTCTATTATCTTTCAAAAATGCCACTGATTCATTTAACAACATTTACTGGCTGAGCAAATATTTACTTAATGCCTGTTAATTGCCAGGTACTGTTCTAGACAATAGAGAAACAGCAATGATTAAAGTATACAAAGGACTTGTGCTCATTCAGGTCATTATTTTTTTGTATATGTTTGTGGATGGTATGTGATGGTGAGGAGATAGACAATAAGCAAGCCAATTACAGATCATGATACACAATCATTTGATTGAAATATGCTGAATACTGTGACTTAGAATGATTAGATGGCTGTTTAAGGAGAGTAGCAGGGTTATGGAGATGATAACTGTTAGCTAATTGTAGCTAACATTTTTTGAGCACTCAGGCATATTTTTAAGAACTTCACACACATTAACTTATTTAATATCATAACATACCTATAAAGTATTATCATTATCCACATTTTACACATGAGGAAAGTGCGGCAACAAGAAATCAAATAACTTGACGAGGTTAGGAGGTAGAAACAGGATTCAAATGCAGATACTTTGATTCCAAAGCCTTGTGTTCTCTACCACTATGCCATAGTGCAAAGAATAGGGGAAGAGCAAAACAAGTAGTAGGAATAGTAAATTCAAAGGTCCTGAAGTGGGCACGATGGAAATAATCCAGTAGAAATGATTACATTGATGCATCAGAAGAAAGGATGTAACAACAGGAGTGACATTCTTAAGGAGGTGAGAAACATTGCTGAGAGAAAAGACAGCTTTGCACTGGTGCTCATGAGCTCTATTACCAAGAACAGTGATTGGGAGGTATGGCCAACTCACAGCTGGAAGCTACAACAAGCTAGTGTGTAGGCTGGGAAGATTGTTGTGTTTTTCTATCAACTAGGGTGAATCACTCTTGAGAAAAAGAGAGTAGCCAGGAATAATCTCTAAACTTCTCACCAGGGACACTATTACAATTTCCCCAACAGACAAAAAAATAAAACAAACAAAAAACTGACAAAGATTGAAGACCCAAAACATTGGGTAGGAGCTCAGGCTAATTACTGGCATTCATCGTAGGTGGTGCTTCTTTCATTTAGACTTGTGATCATGTGATTGTGTCTTATCAGAGCTGGAATTTTTGTCTTGGTGATTTTCATATCCCCTGCACCAATACCTGTGCCTGGCATGGTAAGTGTTCAATAAATATTTGTTGAATCAGTGAAATATTTTGATTCAGAGATAATGGCTTCATATTTGATTATCCCATTCAAGCTGAAAATAAATTCAGGAAAAAACTTCATACTTAAAGTCCTACACCAGACTCTGTCAGTGTTCTGCTCACATTCCTATGGATCCCTTTACCATTTTCATGCATGCAGGCTTCTGGTGTGGTTTGACTTTCAAAACTTATAGTTCTGTTGGTGCACTCTTTGTTGGAGGATTGCCATTAAGCTGCTGGAATCACTGACTACGCTCAAGAAGAGGAAAAAGTACCTGGGAATTTACATGTGGCCCTAGGCTAGTGACAGCAGAGTATAGAGGTTTAAATACCCCTGCTCCCTTGCACATGAGTGGAACATTTCTGAGGTGTGACCCACAGTGTCTATAGGGCTGCCCCTGTAGGACTGAACCAACATTAACACTTGAGGGACTTTGCTTCATACAAAAACTTTGTTTGGCCTCCTTTCATTCCTGATTTCAATTCCCTACTCTCCTACTGGTTTATCTAGGGAGTGATTACTGGTAAATCATTTTCACATGAATTCCCATCTCAGGGTCTACTCTAGGGGACCAGGCCTAAAATAATTTCTCCAAATTATGTTTCCACATATAAAATTTCAGGGTTACCTGTTTATGATAGACACTATCCAAGGCCAAATGCAGCAAGAATGGCTTCACTGAGCCTAGATTTGATATTCTGGCCTCATCAGATATTTCAGCAAAATTCCCTAAGTACACAGGATCACTACTTTTTATACCCAAACTAGATATTGGAAACAAAAGTGTCAGGTTTCAGTCTGAAATGTCAGTTCTTGGTGTGCTCATGGGCAAAGAATGGCCAGATGGACCAAAGTCAGTCAAGTATAAAAGTGAGGTTTATTGAGGAGAAAAAGATAAGATTATAGAGTAAGAGAAAGACAAAGGTTTACAGAGCATGATACATATGCCATAGATGATGACCACACCGATTATTGCAGCAAAGGGAGGGCAAAAGGAAGGGCCTGGTTATGTTCTGCATCTTGTGTTACAGTGCCTGGATTAGGACTTCCCTGTGGTTCAGACATCACCATGGAACCACTTTGATTAGACAGTTGGGAGTTGAATGACCTAAGTCTGACTATGCATGCTGATTGTTCTAGGTCACTTTCTGGACTCTATAGTACCTGTGCTGCTTGGCCTGTGGGCTACGGAGTCCTCTGCATTCTTTTGCAGTTGTTGGGCTAAATTCTAATTGGCAGATTCATAGGGTGTTCCCTCCTACCCCAGGTATGGCAGTTGCTTGGGACAGGGTTAAAGTGGGCCAGGACTAAGATGGGGGCCTGGGGCCCACCCTTGTCCTTCTTCCCAGGTGGGGCAATTGTACCAAGGCAAGATACCCACTTTCGTCCCTAAGAGACCCAGAATCCCTCACTATCTACCTAAGAGAAGGAAGACAAAAAGACTATAGAAAAATCTGAAAATACCAGTTTTGGTCTAGATGACACTTATTGCATCAGCTTTTATTTGTCTCCATAATAATGTTCCATTTACACATTTATACCTGCTGGGTGACTGCAAGAAATAAGGGTTAAAATTTCTCCACATTCTCACCGACACTTGTTATTGCCTCTCTTTTTGGTTGTAGCCATCCTAGTGTGTGTGAAGTGATACCTTATAGTGGTTTCATTTACATTTCCTTGTTGACTAGTGATATTGAGCATATTTTCATGTACTAATTGGCAATTTGCGTATCTTTCTTTGGAGAAATGTTTGTTCAAATCATTTGTCCATATTTTAATTGAGTCATCTTATTATGGTGTTCTGAGGGTTCTTTATATAATTCGGATACCAGTCCTTATCAGATATATGATGGCATCATTTGCAGCAAAAAAGTTTTTAATTTTGATGTAGTCCAATTTATCCATTTTTTCCTTTTGTCGTTTGTGTTTTTGTGTCATATCTAAAAAAAACCACTTTGCATAATACAAAGCCAAGAAGCTTTGTTACTATGTTTTTCTAAGTGTGTCACATTTGGACAATGAGCTATTTTGAGTTAATTTCTGTGTATGGTGTAAGACAGAGTCCAATTTTATTCTTTTTCATGTAGATACTTAGCTGTTCCACCATTATTTATTAAAAAGACTGCTTCTTTGAATTGTCTTGGCACCCTTAAAAAAATCAATTGGGCCATAAATGTAAGGGTTTATTTCTGAACTATAAATTCTCTTCTATTGATCTACATGACCATTCTTATGCCAGTACCATACTCTAGTGATTACTGTAGCTTTGTAATGAGTTTTGAAGTCAGATGAGTCCTCCAACTTTTTTTATCTTTTAAAAATTATTTATCTATTGTGAGTCCCTTGTATGCCCATATGAATATTTTGATTGGCTTATTAATTTCTTTAAAAAAGCAAGTTAGTAGTTTGAGAAGGATTGTGCTTAGTTTATAGATCAATTTGGTAAGTAATGTCATCTTCACAATATTAAGTCTTCTGATCAATGTACATGGAATGCCTTTCCATTTGTTTGGAACTACTTTAATTATTTTAATGATGTTTTATACTATTTAGTCTACAATTTTGTACTTTTTCATTAAATTTATTCCTATTTTATTTTTAATGCTATTGAAAAAGTAATTTTTCTCTATTTTTAAGATTGTCATTGCTAGTGTATGGAAATACAATAGATTATTGTATATGGATCTTATATCCTGTAACCTTGTTGGACTTGTTTATCAATTCTAATAGAATTTTAATAGAATCTTTAGCATTTCCTATTAATATATGTAAGAACATGTCTTGTGCTAACAGAGGTAATTTTACTTCTTCCTTTCCAATCTGGATGCTTTTTGTTTCTTTTTCTTGCTTGATTTTCTAGGATAGAACCTCCCATATAACGTTGACTAGAAGTGGTAAAAGTAGACATTCTTGTCCCTAATCTTAGGAGGAAAACATTTACTCTTTCACTTTTAAGTATAATATTAACTACGGGTTTTTTGAAAACAGACTCAATCATGTTGAAGAAGTTTACTTCAATTCTTATTTTTATAGGGGTTTTACCATGAAAGGGTGTTACATTTTATCAAGTTGTGTGTGTGTATGTATTTGTCTATTGAACTAATCATGTGGTTTTGTGCTTTATTCTATTGGTGGAGTATATTGCATTAATTGGATTTTGGATATTATACAAACCTTGCATTCCTGGGACAAATCTGACTTGGTCAATGTGTAAAAAATGCTTTTTATGTGTTGTTAGATCTGGTTTGCCATTATCTTGCTGAGGATTTTTGCATTTGTATTCACAAGAGACACTGGTGTGTAGTTTTCTTGTGATTTTTTTGGTCTCATTTTAGTATCTTGGTTACACTGGTCTAATAGAAGGAGTTGGGAATTAATCTATCTTTTATTTTTGGAAGAATTTTTGATTAATTCATGTAAATTCTTTAAATGCTTGCCAGATCTCACCAGTGAAGTAATCTGGGCCTGGGATTTTCTTTGTGGGAAGTTTTTGATTACTATTTCACTGTCTTTATCTTTCATAGGTATATTCAGATTTCGTATTTCTTTTTTCCTTTCAGTTGCCAGATGCTGTGCTAGGCTCAAGAGAAACCAAAATGATTTAATCACAATTCCTGGATTTTGAAGAGTTCACAGTCCAGTGGGGGAAAGAGACAATAAACCAATAATTGCAAATTAACATACTCAAAGTACAAACAAAGTATGAAAGGAGAGAGGAAAAAAGGGAAGGAATAATTCTGCCACAGGAAATCAGAAAAGGCTTCAGGGAGCTTTTGATAGTAGGACTGGTGACAGTGTCAATGTTGCCCTAGAATGAGAAAGTGGCTGTAGATAATTTATATAGGAAATTATTTTAATACTTTCAGTTAAAAAAGCATCCCTTCATTAAAATTATTGATCATATAATTACTGAAACGGAGAAAAAAATCATCATTTTTATAACTTTAAATAGATCTAACTAATAATAATGTTCTTTAAAGTGGCTTATTGATGTAAATGTTTAAAAACATAATAGTTCTTTAAAAAACAGTAGTTAGAAAAATATGATAGAAAAATAGATTCAATTCAGAATAGCCACTAACATCAGTGAAAACAAATACTCAGAAATAATATTAATTTATAATGTGTAGAACTGATAACACAAGGAAAATATCCAAATATTACTAAGGAACATCAAATAAAATTTATATAAATAGATATAAAGAGAATAGGAAGATAAAAAGGTTTCTCAAAGTAGTTTAGAGCTTTTCCTCAATTTCAGTTGAAATTTTATTCTTATTTGTTTTAATATTTGTCAAAATAATTCAAAATATGTTAAAACACCTAAAAAGGGTAAGAAAACATTGATTTTAAATAAGAGTTAATGATGGGACATTTATTGTAAAAGATATTAAAAAAGTTAACATAAATAAAACAGTGCAGTTCTGGCACAGGAATAGATGGATTAGTGAAATATAATGGAAAGCCAATAAATAGACTTACAAACATGGAAATTTAGATTTTTATGATAATGCATTTAATATCAGTGCAGAAAAATGGATTGCTTAACAAATGCTTTTGAGGTAAACAGCAATAAACTAGAAAAATATAATTCTATCCTCAACTCATTCTTTATACTAAAATAAATTCCAGATGTAATAAAGACCTATCTTTAAAAAAAATTAAACTATGTTAGCACTAGAAGAAAGTATATGCATACCTCATTTTATTGCACTTCACAGATATTGCAGTTTTTACAAATTGAAGGTTTGTGGCAACCCTGTGACAAACAAGTGTATCAACTCCATTTTTCCAACAGCATGTGCTCACTTCATGTCTCTTTAATATTTCAAACATTTTCATTATTATTATTATATCTGTTATCAGCAATCTTTGGTGGTACTATTGTAATTGTAGTTGCTTTGAGGTGGCATGACCTGTGCTCATATAAGATGGTGAACTTAATTGATAAATATTGTGTGTGATCTGACTGCTCTATTCCCTGAGACACAATAATATTGAAATTAGGGCAATTAAAATCCTACAATGGCCTGTAAGTATTCAAGTGAAAGGAAAAGTTGCACCTCTCTCACTTTAAATCAAAGTTAGAAATGATTAATCTTAGTGAGGAAGGCATGTTGAAAGCCAAGATAGGCCAAAAGCTAGGCCTCTTGAACCAATCAGTCAGCCATGATGAAAATGCAAAGAAAAGTTGTTTCAGGAAATTAAAAGTGCTACTCCAATGAACACATGAAACATGAGTAAGAAAAATAGCCTTATTGCTGATATGGAGGAAGTTTTAGTGGTCTGGATAGTAGATCAAACCAGATACAACATTCCCTTAAGCCAAAGCCTAATCCAAAGCAAGGCCCTAACTCTCTTCTTTCTATGAAGGCTGAGAGATATGAGGAAGTTGCAGAAGAAAAGTTTGAACTAGCAGGGGTGGATTCATGAGCTTGAAGGACAGAAGCCATCTCCATAACATAAAAGTCTAAGATGAAACAGCAAGTGCTGATGTAGAAGTTGCAGCAAGTTATCCAGAAGATCTAGCAAAGATAATTGATGAAAGTAGATAAGGTAAAAGACAGATTTTTAATGTAGACAAAATAGCCATCTATTGGAAGGAGATTCCATCTAGGACTTCCATAGCTAGAAAGGAGAAGTCAATGCCTGGCTTCAAAACACAGGCTGACTCTATTATTAGCAGCTAATGCAGCTAGTGACTTTAAGTTAAAGCCAATTCTCATTTGCCATTCTTAAAATCCTAAGGTCCTTAAGAATGCTAAATCTATTCTGCCTATATTCCATAAATGGAACAACAAAGCCTGGCTGACAGCACATCTGTTTATAACACGATTTACTGACTATTTTAAGCCAACTGTTGAGAAGTATTGCTCTGAAAAACAAAATCATTTCCTTTCAAAATATCACTGCTCCTTGACAATGCACCTGTTTACCCAAGAGCTCTGACAGAGATGTATAAAGAGATGAATGTTGTTTTTATGCCTGCTACACAACATTCATTGTGCAACTCATGGATCAAGGACTAATTTTGACTTTCACATCATCTAAGAAGTACATTACACAAGGCTATAGCTGCTATAGATAGTGATTCCTCTGATGGATCAGGCAAAGTGAATTAAAAACCTTCTGGCAAGAATTCACCATTTTAGATTCCATTAATAACATTCATGATTCATGGAAGGAGGTCAAAATATCGAGATTGACAGGAGTTTGTAAGAAGTTGAGTCCAGCCCTCATGAATAACTTTTAGGCATTCAAGACTTCAGTGAAGGAAACAACTGCGGATGTGGTGGAAATAGCAAGAGAACTAGAATTAGAAGTGGATCCTGAAGATGGGACTGAATTGCTGCAACCTCATGATAAAACTTGAATGCGTGAGGAGTTGCTTCATATAGATGAGCAAAGAAAGTGATTTACTGAGATGGAATTCATTCCTGAAGATGCTGTGAACATTGTTGAAATGACAGCAATGGATTTAGAATATTACGTAAACATAGTTGATAAAGCAGTGGTAGGGTTTGAGAGGATTGATTCCAATTTTGAAAAAAGTTCTACGATGGGTAAAATGATATCAAACAGCATTCTACAGAGAAAACTTTTGTGAAAGGAAGGGTCGATTGATATGGTAATCCTCATTTTTGTCTTATTTTAAGTAATTACCATAGCCAACCCAGCCTTCAGCCACTATTACCCTAATCAGTCAGCAAGCCATCAATATCAAGGTAGGATCCTCCACCAGCAAGAATACTATAATTTACTGAAGGCTCAGATGATTGTTAGCATTTTTTAGCAGTAAAGTATTTTTACTCTCACCTAAGAGCACATTTAGGAATAACATTAATCAGGTGTCCGGCAGATGTGGTGGGGGGAGGGGATGGGTGTATACACACATAATGAGTACGATGCGCACCGTCTAGGGGATGGACACGCTTGAATCTCTGACTGGGGGGGGGAAGGTGGGGGGCAAGGGCAATATACGTAACCTAAACTTTTGTACCCCGATAATATGCTGAAATAAAAAAAAAGATACGTATGTTTCATTAGACATAATGCTATTGCACATTTAATGAACTACAGTATACTGTAAACATAACATTTTTAACATTTTTAGGTACTGGGAATGCCAAAAATTCATGTCATTTGCTTTATTGTAATATTCACCTTATTGTAGTGGTCTGGAACCAAATCCTAAATATTTCTGAGGTATATCACTATTGGGTTTTATTTAATACAATCTTATAGTAGGAATGCCCTAAGAATTTTTTTTTAAATTAATTACTTAAAATTTAAAAATAAGGTCAAATAAGTAGTAGAGATACATGCAAAACAAATTCAACAATATTAACCTATTTACAATCAAATAGCTCTTGTACATCAATACAAAATAGAATATCAATATAATAAAAAATGATAAGCAACATCATGATGTCACTTCCCTGGTGAAAACCTACAACTGTCTCTCCACTCAATAATACTATTATATATACAGCCAAAATTCAGTCATCTGTTATCCAAGCTTTTTCAAGATTTTTATTTCAATATCTCTTTCAAACTTTCTTCTTCCTTATTTCAATTTGTACATCAGAAAAAATAGATGAACAGTTCAAAACTCATTGTCCTTGGTATGAGTTCCTTTTCTGCCATTGTTCTATTTGCTCATGTTGTTTATTTGGTGTGAAATATATAACTGTTTCCCCAAATGCTAAAATTCTAAGTAACCTTTAAATTCCAATGCAAATGTTTCTCCTACATGAGGCCTTCCTTAATTCTGGCTTTGAGGAGTACTCTTTTGCTTCTTGAAACTCATACCACTTTCTCTGGGACACTCACAGGTCTTACTGTATTCTCACTTATGCTTTAGGAATTTGTGAATGGGTTTGTCTCTTCTATGATTTGTAAATTTCTAATCCTAGGAATATGTCACCTTCTTGGTTTCCCAAAATAGAACCTAACACATATGAAATGGCACACAAGATTCATAATAATAAGGTATAATAAAACCAACTGTATCACACCAACAGGACAGAATAATGGTTAAAAAAAAACCTAGTTTCAAAGTCCAGGTCTGCATCCTACTAAATATTTCAATAACATCTCTGAGGCTTGAGACTTTTTTCTATAATATGCGGTTAAAATTTACCTTAGGGCTGCTGAAAATTTTAAGTGAGAGAGCACTGTTGTGTTTGTGGCCCTAATATCATTTACTAAATATTTATTATATGTCAGGCACTAAGATAAGTACTTCATATATATTTGCTAACACATAATTGTCTATATAAGAAAATTATAGGGTACACAGATACACAAAAAATCAGAATGGGCAAAGAAACAGGCACTAATAGAAAAGAGGTTTATTTTATTTTATTTTATTAGTTTTTAGAGACAGGCTTCCACTCTGTCACCCAGCTGGAGTACAGTGGCATGATCATAGCTCACTGCAACCACAAATTCCTCAGTTCAAGGGATCCTCCCACCTCAGCCTCCCAGTAGCTAGAAGTACAGGGATATGCCATTGCACCTGGATAATTTTTTTTTTTTAATTTTTTGTAGATACTGGGTCTCGCTATGTTGCTCATGCTTGTCTTGAACTCCTGGCCTAATGCAATTTTCCTACCTTAGCCTCTCAAAGTTCTGGGATTATAGGTATGAGTCACTGTACCTGGCCAAGAAGAGGTTTTTTTTTATCAGGATAAATATGTGTAAAATTTACAAAATATGAAGTTGAAAATCTCGAGGAAATGGAAAATTATATATGAAAATAGCATTATCAAAATTACTTCAAAGAACAACCAGACACCTAAACAAGCCAATAAGCACGGAGGGAGGTGAAAAGGACCCAGATGGAGCTAGATAGAAATTCTGTCAAATGTTAAGCGAAAGATAATTCCAGAGGTTGAAAAAAGACAGAAATATTTATTTACCTTAAAAAGGTAGCATAATGTTGATACCGAAACCTGGAAAAGATGGTTTAAAAGAACAAAAAGCAAACCAATATTTCTTGTGAATGTAGACACAAAAACATTAAATCATATAGAAACTTGTTGACTTCTCCTCCTGGGAATTCTGAACTAAGACTTTACAGGATGATTCCCCCACAGACAATAACTATAAAAACCATAAATAATTTAAAGGGAACAATTTAAAGGCACTGGTGAGTGAACAAAAGCAAGAAATGAACACTCAAAAAAGAAAAAAAAAGATGATGGACATGATAAGTTTCTATTTTTCTGCTGTTTTCTGTGGGACAAAGTGAAGGTAAGGGGACAAAAGTCATTAGTGGAGTAACAAAATCTTTATGAGTAGCAAAAACAGAGAAATGACACTGATGCAACCACGGCTGCCAAAAAGAAAGAAAATCCTGAAAGAGAAATATCTCAATATTCTTTATAAAAACATCTCTGTCTGACCTCTGAAACATACACGTGCAGAACAGAATCCAAGTAAGGACTAAATAAAAAGATAAAGATCTGAACTGAGACACAGATGCTGCCCAAGAAACAGAGTAAACAAAGTCCAGTCAAGATAACTTCCAGTTTAAGAAAACAATAGAGAGAAAGACATCAGGAAAAATTAACAGAATTCAGAATATTCACAAAATAGCATTCATAATGTCCATGATACTTCTAAAATAACCAATGGAACACCACAAATGAAAGAAAATGAATCAAGTCTGACACTAAGATGAAACAGATGTTGGAACTCTAGCACATGGGATTTTTAAAGTAGCTATTTTAACTAACCTAAATGAAGTAAATCAAAGTCTACTCAAAATAAATGAAATGATACAAAATCTCAGCAGAGAAATGGAAATAATAAAAAAATGCAAAATTCTAGAACTGGAAAATACCATATGCTCAATATGAAAGTCACTGGATGAATTTAAAAGCAAATTGGCAATGACAAAAAATTGAACTTGAAGATATATATATATATACACACACACATATATACATACATATGTATATAAATTATCCAATGTAAAGGATAAAGAGAAAATGCAAAAGAATGAGTAGATCATCAGGGAACTGTTAGATAAATATCAAACAACCTAATATAATTGTAATTAGGATTCCTGGAGGAGATAAGAGACAAAGGAGTCAGAAACAAAATTTAAATAAATAGTGGCTAAAAACTTCTAAATACAATCAAAGGCAGAAATGTACATACTACAAGATGTCCAATGTACAGCAAGCAATACAAACACACAAAAACACCAGGCTAAATCACATTGTATTCAAACTTCTATAAGTCAAAGAAAAAGTGCTACCTCCAGATTTGTTCCTTTTGCTTAAGGTTGCTTTGGCTATTCAGGCTCTTTTCTAATTTTGAACGAAGCATAGGATTAGTTTTTCTAGATCTCAGAAAAATAACGTTGGTATTTTGATGGGGATTGCATTGAATCTGTAAATCACTTTGGGTAGTATGGACATTTTAACAGTGTTGATTCTGCCAATCCATGAGCACAATATGTTTTTCCATGTGTTTACATAATCTGAAATTTCCTTCCTCAGTGATTCGTAGCTTTCTTTGTAGAGATCATTCACTTCCTTGGTTAAATATATCCCTAGGTATTTTACTTTCTTTGTATCTATTGTGAAAGGTATTGAGTCTTTTCCTTCATTCTTAGCTTGACTGCTGTTGGTGTATAGCTATACCACAAGGCTACAGTAACCAAAATAGCATGGTACTGGCACAAAAATAGAGACATAGACCAATGGAACAGAACAGAGAACCCAGGTAAAAAATGATCCATATATTGCCATCTGATCTTTGACAAAGCAGACAACAATATACACTGGGGAAAACAATCCCTATAGAATAAAAGGTGCTGCGAAAATTGAATAGCCACATGTAGAAGACTGAAACAGGATCTGCACCTCTCATCACTCACAAAAATTCATTCAAAATAGATAACAGATTTAAATCTAAGACATCAAACCATAAGAATTCTAGAAGAAAAAGTTCAAAAATCTCTTCTAGATACCAGCCTAGGCAAAGAATTTATGAAGAAGACCCCAAGAGCAGCAACAAAAATAATTAAATGGGATCTGATCAAATTAAAAAGCTTCTGCACAGACAAGGCAACAATCCATAGAGTGAAAAGACACCTTACAGAATGGGAAAAAATATTTGAATACTGTACATCCAATAAAGGGCTCATAACCAGAGTCTACAAAGAACTCAAGCAAATCATCAAGAAAAAATAAAACAACCCACTGTCTAGGGGATGGACACGTTTAAAGCTCTGACTCGGTGGGGGGGGTTGGGGGGTAAGGGCAATATACATAACCTAAATTTCTGTACCCCCACAATATGCTGAAATAAGAATTTAAAAAAAGGTAGGCAAAAGATGTGAACGAAAGCTTTTCAAAAGAAAATAGACTAACTGCCAATGAACATATGAAAAAATGCTCAGTGTCACTAATCATCAGATTAATGCAAATCAAAACTACAAAGAGATGTCACCTAACCCCAGTGAGAATGGCTTTTGTCAAAAAGTCCTGAAACAATAGATGCTGGTGTAGATGCGGAGAGAAAGACACACTTACATGCTGTTGGTGGGACTGCAAACTAGTGCAACCTCTATGGAAAATAGTATGGAGATTCCTTAAGGAACTAAAAGTAGACCTACCATTTGATCCAGCAATCCCATTACTAGGTATTTACCCAAAGGAAAACAAGTCAGTTTATCAATAAGACACTTGCACTAGAATGTTTATAGCAGCACAATTCACAATCACAAAGAAGTGGAATCAATCCAAGTGCCCATCAGTTCATGAGTGGAATAATAAAATGTGGTATATGTATACCATGAAGTACTACTCAGCCATAAGAAATGAATTAATACCTTTTGCAACAATCTGGATGGAACTGGAGACCATTCTATTAAATGAAGTATTGCAAGAATGGAAAAACAAACACCACATGTACTCACTATTAAATTGGAACTAACGGATCGGTAATCATGTGCACAGATGGAAGTAAAACTCAGCGGAAATCAAGCAGGTTGAAGGGGGGTGGAGGGGATAAGTGAAATCATACCTAATGGGTACAATGTACACTATCTTGGTGATGGACACACTTATAACTTTGTCTCAAGCAATACAAAAGTAATCTATATAACCAAAACATTTGTACCCCCATAATATCTTGAAATTTAAAGAATAAAAGGAAAAGAGAAAATTATGTAAGCAGTAAGAGAAAAATGACACACTACATAGAGCATATGATCCAATTAATAGTTGACTTCCCATCAAAAACTCTGGAGACCATAAGAGAGTGGAAAACATCTTTAAAGTGCTGTAACAAAAAATAGCTCAAAATTGTCCTTCAGGAATGAAAGCTCAATGAATACATTTTTTATAAAAAAGAAAATAAAGATAATTTATTTCATCAAACTGGAGGTATAAAAAGTGCTAAAGTAAGTTCTTCCTACTGGAGGAAAATGGCTTAGTATTGTTAATATTGTAATACTTCCCAAATTGATCTAAAAATTTAATGTAATCTTTGTTAAAATTCCAACTGCATATTTTTTCCTGAAATTTATAACAAAGTTGATTCTAAAATTCATATGATAATGCTAAGGTGTCAATGCAATTCAATGGGCAAAGGGTAGTCTTTTTAATAAGTGTTGATGGGAGAATTGGATATCCACATGCAAAATAATGCATTTGAGTTTCTATCACACAACTTACACAAAAATTAACTCCATATGTATGGATCATGGACATAAATGGAAGAGCAAAAACTAGAAAACTCCTAAGATCTTTCAGCCCCACTAAATCTTCATATGATTGTAAGCCAGCTGACATCTTGATTGCAACCTCACAAAAGACCCTGAACCAGAACAACCCAGATAAGCCACTCCTAAATTCTTGACCTACAGAAACTGTGAGGTAATAAATGCTTGTTATGTTAAGCCATAGAATTTTAAGAGTAACTTGCTATAGAGCAATAAATAATTGATTACACAATGAGGACCTAATGGAGATCTGTGAAGAAGGCAAATCAGAAATTTTTTCAGAATGACTAAGAAATGGAGCAATTGTCCAGGGACTCTTGTTTCTTACTTGTTGTTTGCCCCCAGGGCATAAACATCTCCAAACTTTTGGGATGATTTATAAGTGGTTGTTTTTTGTGTGTGCACTCAGCAGGATCCTCAGTTTCCCTCAAAGCCCTGAAGCATAAAAGTAGAGGCTGTTGAGGTAGAGTATAGTCAATGTGCTTGGGAACTGTCCAGCACAGCTGGGATGGAATGAAAAGCGTCAAAAGCGTCTGCTCCATATGCCATACTTGAAGCCCCAGTCTACTTTGTATGTTAAAAAACACCTCAAAAATGGAGAAGGGAATTTAATAAATTCAAACTACCCTGAAAAAAAATAAAGAAACAGGAGTAAATCATTATGATGCTAAATTAGGATAAATAAATAAATACAAGTGGGCAAGGGTTCTGAATAGACGTTTCTCTAAAGAAGATATACAAATGGCCAAAAAGCATATGGAAAAAATACTCAGCATCATTAGTCATTAGAGAAATGTATGTTAAGACCATATGCTATCCTACCAGGCTTTCAATAACCAAAAGACAGACAACAACAAGTGTTGATGAAGATTTGGAGATACATGCGACAACATGAATATATTTCAAATGCATTATGCTGAGATAAAGAAGCCAGATTTAAAGACTACTATAATATTTCATTATTAGAACATCTCAAAAAGACAACTATATAGATATGGGTAACAGATCAGTGATTGCCAAGGGTTGGGATGGGGATGGGGAAAATTTGATTATAAAGGAGTACAAAAGGAAATTTTGAGGATGATATAATGATTTCACATTCTGGTTTTTGTGGTAGTTACATGATTACATGCACTTGTCAAAACAAACGGTACTATACACTAAAAAGCTGACTTTCAGTGAAGGTAAGTCATACTGTAATTAAACTGACTTAACAAGACAAAAAAAGAAAGAAAAAAAGAAAGGAAAAGAATGAAACAAAGAAAGCCCAACAGAAAAATAATAAAGGCATATAAGTATAGGCTGTTGGCAATAATTAAATTGTAAGTACATAATAAAAATATAAGAAAACA
This sequence comes from Eulemur rufifrons, assembly GCF_041146395.1. Taxonomy (NCBI): domain Eukaryota; kingdom Metazoa; phylum Chordata; class Mammalia; order Primates; family Lemuridae; genus Eulemur; species Eulemur rufifrons. The sequence goes on along the minus strand of NC_091012.1, from coordinate 27,579,393 downwards.
TAATTTTTTAGTACTAACATACATGTGATTTTAAAATTAAATGGCCTATTTTAATCATCAGATTGCCAAAACTATATTTAAAAACTGATTTTCACTGCTATTTTTTTATTTAAGCATATTACGGGGGTGCAAAAGTTTACATTATGCATATTAATTGTATAGGACTATGAGGGTTTTGCATTGTAGAAGAAATTAAGTATTTCAATTCAACAACCCAAGAGATCAAAGATAAATTAAAAAACACATGATGAATATGAAAATTTTTTAAAAGTAGGCTGTAATAAACAAAAACATGCTCAACAATTGAACAGTGTGATGCTGAAAAAACATAAGTCGATAAAATATAAAACACAGAATCACAATGAAGCACATAAAAATACTTATGTTATGATAAATTAAGTGTTCCCTATCCACTGGGAAACAAAATAGTTCTGGGAAAACTGATTAAAATTGAAAAATAAAATAAAATTATGACCCTGCCTCACACTATATACCAAAATGAATTTCTCATGAAGTAATTATGAAATGAAATAACTAATTAAAATTTAGAAGATCATTATTTTAATAGAGCATTTTCTCCTTATCCTAAGTGTATTACCATTTTTCTAAAGCAATCATGGTCTAAATATACATTTCCCCTCAAAAAATCATTTCATTATTTTAAAAACGAGATCTTATTTGACAGAAGTATTTTTTTATTTTGCTACAACTTCAGACATGAAAAGAATATTATTTGAAACATCCACCTGAGAATCATAAATGATGCAACAATTCCTGATTAACATGCAATTTTGCTTTAGGGTGAAGCTCAGTTTGGGGTAGTATTATCTACTGTAGAAATTCAAGATACTAACTTGGCTCTGTTATTTCATAAACAAAACACCCATTCTGTTTCTCAGTATCTTCTCTCACTAACCTTCATTTTAAACTTGTATTTTTAAGTTAAAGTAAAAATATATTGGCTTAAATTACCCTTAATAATAAAAACTTAATTAGAACTATTGATGCAAGAAAAGGCAAAAAATAACTCTATTACAAATAAACCTACTTAATGTTGCAATTATAGCATCATTCTGAAAACAACCGCACAATAGCCTGATACTCAAATCAATACACATATTGGATGCTTTGGTGTAATCTCCACTGTGATATAATTTGTTTTACATTGCTGAAATTATTATCCTCGCATTTTCTGTTTATGGCATAATAATAGTATGGAATCTTTTACTATACTTCTGTTTAACCATGGAGAATATTTAGTTTAATCTTTCAGAAAGAATATGAGTCAATGACCTAAAAAGACGTGGATAAATGGGGCTAGTCTTATAAGTAGAACTATCTTCTTTACTTACTATTCCTCAAAAATATTGGTATTTTAAGAAAAGGCAAAGTCCATTTCATTTCCTTCAGTGATAAATAGTTTCATTTTATTCTGTATTTTCTTTCAAAATATGTGATTATTGATCCATTGATAAATTGTATTAGGCTCCTAACAATTGAATATGTTCTCTCATGTTTTACCAGTAAAGAAAGGTTTTGTTGTAAATAGATTCTTCAAGAATCTATTTTCAGCATGAATTAGATTTTCCTTTGGAGAAAACTGGATATTACCTGTGTATCAAAACATTAAACATTTTCTCTTTTGAACCTTAATATCTAAGGAAGGGTGAAGTTTGCAAAATGTCCTCTTACCATCTCTTTCCTGCACAATATCAGTCATTAACATGGAGTTTTGATTGCTAATTTAGTAATAATATATTGTGGGATTATAACACATGAAGTAAAATGTATGATAACAACAGCAAAAAGGCTAAAAGGAGGGAAATGGAAATATATTGCTAGATTTTTATATTATATGTGAAGTGATGATATATTAGTTGAAGACAAAATTTGGTAAATTAAATTTATACACTGCAACACATGGAAGCAGAGTATGGAATGATGGACAATGGACATGTGGAAGGGTGGAGGTTGGGGGGATGTGAATGATGGGAGTTTTCATGGTGGGTAAAATGTGTGTTGCTTCAGTAATGGATGCACTGAAAGCCCTAACTTCACCAGAATAAAATATATCCATGTAGAAAAACTGTACTTCTATCCCACAAAACATAAATGGGAAATTTTTTAAAATTAAAGTTCTACACTACAAATCATTGAGTAAACACTTTAGAAATAGAAGTATAGCTAAAAAGTCAATAAAGGAGATAATATTGACTAATACCAATATTCAAACTAAAACAAAGCAATGAAAAGTAAAAAAAGGATTAAAAAATAGATGTTACACAGAAAGCAAATAGAAACCAAATTGGTAGTCACATTAAATTTAAATACCATAATACTCTAAATAATAGGCAAAGATTATATTTGATATAAAAACAATATCCAATTATATGTTGATTGAAAAAACTTGATTTAAATAAAAAGATATAGATTAAAAGTAAAATGAAAGAAAAATGATACCATGCAAATACTAATTAAAGAAAATCTGGAAAAATTAAAATAATATCACATAAAGTGGATTTCAGCAAGGAATATTACCATGATAAAAAGAGTTATTTGGTTAATGATAAAGGAGTCAATTTCAAAAGATGATATAATAACCCAAAATGTATATGCACTGATTAAAAGATCTTTGAAATGAATCAAAGCAAAAATTTAAGAACTGAAAGGAAAAAAGACCAGACCACATTTATAATTTAAAATTGCAAGGCCCTTCTATTAAAAATTGAAAGAACAAGGAGATAGAAAATTAGTAATGATGTAGAAGATTTAAATAATTATCAACTGAATTAATTTATTTGGTTATTATATAACACTCCATTCATAAAAATGGAAAGAAATCATATAAAGTATGTCCTCTGCCCCAATCAAAATTAAATTAGAACTAGAAAATAAGCAAATATTTATAAATTAAATGATATACCACAAAATAATCCACCATCCAAATAAAAACACAAAAGAAATCAGAAATTATTTTGAACTAAATTAAAATGAAAACCAAATAAACCAAAATTTGTGGTAGGCAGCTAAAGCAGTGAGTGCTTAGATGAAAATGCAGAGCAGTAAATTATTAATTACAAAAGAGAAAGTTTGAAAATCAATAATATAATCTTCCTTATTAGAAAACAGAAAAATATCGAATTAAACAGAAAGCAAACAGACAGAAAAATAACAGTATATAAATTTTTAATGGCATAATAATCCAACTGGCCTAATTGATATTTATTGAAGAGTCAGCCCAACAACAGAAGAATTCACATACTTCTCAAGCACACAAAGTATCCAAAGGAAAATAAGTCATTTTATCAAAAAGACACTTGCACTAGAATGTTTATAGCAGCACAATTCACAATCACAAAGATGTGGAAACAACCCAAGTGCCCATCAATTCATGAGTAGATTAATAAAATGTGGTATATGTATAGCATGAAGCACACTCATCCATAAAAAAATGAATTAATATCTTTTGCAACAATCTGAATGGAACTAGAGACCATTCTCCTAAGTGAAGTATTGCAAGAATGGAAAAACAAACACCACATGTACTCACTATTAAATTGGAACTGATAGATCAGTAATCATGTGCATAGATGGAAATAAAACTCAACGGAAATCATGCAGGTGGGAGGGGGGTGGAGAGGATGGGTAAAATCATATCTAATGGGTACAATGCACACACTACCTTGGTGATGGACACACATATAACTTTGTCTCAAGCAATACAAAAGCAATCCATGTAATCAAAACATTTGCACCCCCATAACATTCTGAAATAAAAAATAAAATTAAATTGAAAACAAAAATAAGCTCCCCTATTGATGGACATGGAGCTATGAGTGGTAATATATGCAGCAGTTAAGAATATTGTCTATGGAGCCAAACTACCTAGGTTTGAATTATGGGTCTACCATCTGCTAACTGTGTGATCTTGGGAAAATTACCTAACTCACCATGGCTCAACTTCCTCAGTGGTAAAGTTATAATAAAAATAGTATCTCCCTCGTGGAGTTATCATGAGGACTGAAACAATCAGGATCGACTTGGTTATGCTTTAGTAATAAATCATCCCCAGTTTTAACAGCTTAAAACAACAAAAATCTATCTTGCTCATACGTCATTCCATCACAGGTTGACAGTGGAGCTGTTTCCAGTTAATGGAGGAAGTATAATCTTTAATTTTTCCATCTGCCATGCCAGAAGGAAAGAGATTCTGAAAGGGTATCAAAATGACAATTAAATGATTTAGCCTGTAAGTAACACACAACAGTTTGACTCCCAACTCATTGTTTAGAACCAGTCACATGACCCTCCCAACCAGAAGAGAACCAAGAAATGCAATTTTCTCTGTTAATGAAAGACGAATGGCAAGAAATACTTGGTGAAAAGCATTAAAGACCTTTACAAGAATCAAATGAATTAATTCTTTCCACAGCGCCTGGTTCATAGTAAGTACTTAGTAAATGATAACAGTTGTTTCATATTTTCTATCATTATAACAATTCTGTAACAAATATCTTTGCAAATCAATATTTGGGTGCAAATGCAAGGATTTCCTTATAATAGATTTCTAGAAGTAGAATTGCTAGGTCATAGGATATAAACATTTTTAATTTCTAGAAATATTACCAAATTGCTTTCTTCCTGCTCCATTTGTGTTACATGAGCTGCCATTGTAAATTGGGAGAGGACTTGGGAACTTTGATTTGTAAGGTCTTTTTGAAAGATTTGATCACTGAGTCAGTTTTGACTGGAACTTCATTTCATCTCAGTGGCAAAAGGGATGTCCTGTAGGAGAAAAAATATCCCTCAATATCCTGCCTGATAAATAATTGCTGGCTTCTTTGCAGGTACTCCAGAACCCCAGGAGGAAGTTAAAGCACACAAAGATTTGGTATTTCTCACATGGGTTCTAGTAGCTGTGACACAGGGGGATTAGAACAATGGAGTTCTACTCTCAAATACAAATATTTACCTTAGAATTCTATTCACAACCTTACTTTAATCATGTATCATCAGTACATGACTTCTTTAGATCACCTCCAAATCTAATATCCCCTAACATTAGTATTACTTTACTTGTTAATTAATAAATAATTATCTCATTTATGTCTGTCACTGCCAGAGATAAATAAGATGCAAGCCCTGTCTTTAAGGAATGCACAGTTACTATAGAAGATCAACTTATAATAAATGTCATGTAGAATGGCAGGTACAATAATGAGGCAGGCTGTGAACATGATGGTTAAGAGCATGTGTTTTGGAGTCCTGCAGATCTGGGTTTGTTGTGTCCTAATTGCGTGATATTGAGTAATTTTCTTAACTTCTATTTGCTTCTCCTTCATCATCCATAAAATGATGATAAAAATAGTACCTCCCTCAAGTTACTGCTGTATTGTTTTTATTATGATGGAAGTGAAATTCACAATATATTGGAGGTACAAAGTCAAAGTCATCATTTCTTCCTAGGGCTGTCAAGGAAAGCTTCACAGAGCAAAATTTATAAAACTTAGCCAAAGAATTGTGCAACAGCATTGAATGCTTGGAAACTTCTAAGATCTTGGGGATGATTATGGAATAAAGATAAAAAATAAGGAAATAAAACATAAGATGTTAATAAGAAAGGAGAGAAAGGAAAGGAGATAGCTCAGATCATTAAATGCTGTGCCAAGGAATCTGGTTTTTAATTGATAGATTTGGAGTATCCAAAAGTGATCACTGATATTTGCTTTGAAATACACTCCTACTCCAAGTTCTCTATCTCAACAAGTGACAGCACTATCTAACTAACTGATCAAGCAAGAAATCTATCCTTCCAATCCACAAAAATAAAAACCCTATTGGTTCCTTCTCCAAAGTATATCCCAAATCCACCTATATTTTCCGTCTCCATTGCCACCACCCTAGTCTAAGATAACATTGCCCCTCACTTGGATGATTTCAGCAGCCTCCTAAGTGGTCTTGTTCTTTCTCCCCTAAAATCCATTTTCCCCAATACAACTAGAGTGAACTTACAAACATGCAAATTGTATTATGTCATTACCATGGCTTTCTATTGAATTTAGAATAAAATATAACTTCTTTCACAGCCTTCAAGGCCCTACATGATGCGGAGCCTGACTTCTGCAGCTTCAGGTAACTTTCAGCCTCTGATCCAAATATAGAGGCCTGTTATTTATGCACAGCAAGCTCTTTCCTTCACAAAGCATTTGTCCATGTCTTTATCTTTGCTTAAAACACTCTTATCTCACTGTTCACCTGGAAAACTTCTATTCATCCTTCAAGATTCAGTTTAAGTCTCACTTCCTCAAAGGGGTTCTCCCAAAACCAGTCACCTAATCTATGTCCCCCTCCTGTTCTCTCACACTGAATTCTGTCTAGTATAGATTAAAAATATTAAAAGGAAGTCCTTTATAATACTTATTATAATTGTATATTAGTGAGATTTTTCTAACTGTCTCCTGCATTAAACCACAAGTATCACTTTATGTTTTACTTGGCACTGTACCTCCAGAACTTATCTCAGTATCTGGTATTCAATAAATCTCTGCTGAATGGATAAATGAACAAATAAAACAGTGCTTTATGTGGCACAACTATACTTACCATGGTAAAATACATTGGACTTTACAACCAAAACTGTGTTCTCCTTTACTGGTCATTATCCTGAATCTTTAGGAGGGGTGATTATTAGTGTTCCTGGGTTCTCTAGACATAATATTATCAACTTTACAATGTCCTATCAACCAGGAGAAAGAACTGGTTTAAATATTAAATAATATTTTTTCATGTTTAATTTCCACATTTGGTAAGCTATCTAGCACAAGGAAGTTGAATCAACAGTTGGACAAAAATAGCAATTTGAAAATATATAAGTGTTAGAAATAATAGATGACAGCACCCCATGAGACTATTTAGAGAAAACTGAGAAGACTGAAAACCTAGCTAATTACCAAGATCAAAGGGTAGACAGAAGAAACAAGCAAGTAGAAGAAATGAGCAAATGAGATCAACACTAAATAATTAAAGTGGAAAGAGGGCATTTATGTAAATATGATGTCTCTGAAACCATGGTAGACAATTTTAAGAAATGTAATAGAATAGTAAGTGACAACTGTTATCAATGGAGCTAAAGTTCCAAATGTATTTATTAAGTGTAATAACATGGGAATCAAAACTGCCATTATAGATAGATATTCCTGTGAACTAATGGATTTGGAAACAAGTCACAATAGGTAAAGAGTTGACGGTGGCAGAAAAGTGCAAACAATGTATGTATGCTATTTTGCAGAGGAACTTAATTGCAAAGGGATATAGCAGCACAGTATCACCTGGGAATTTGTTAGAAATGCAAATTCTCAAGCCCCACCACAGACTTACTGTAGCAAAAACTGTGAAGAGGAGGCTCAGAAATCTGTGTTTCACAATCCTGCCAGGTGATTCTGATGCACACACAAGTTTTAGAACCACTGGCTTCCAGTGAAGGGGAAAGAGGATGAAAAAGAGTTTTGGGGAGACTGGCAAAGGTTTAGATAAATACAGCCTCCTTGAATAGGAGAATGATGAAGTAAAACCTTCTCCAGTGGCATTAAAAATTCAGATGATACCACATATCAAATAGTCTCTACAGTGGCAAGTGACACTGTCCTTGTGCTGATCATGATTGGTATGGTAGTGATTGTCTCCAGCTCTATTTGAGAGTTGTGGAAAGGAATGAAATCATATGATGATGAGCTTGGCCCAGGGTTGAAGGTTGGCAGAGTAAATGGGACAGAATATGAATTTATTAAGATTCCTAAGGAGAAAGTATATTAAGTGGTTGACTTGGGGGTCCAGGCTCAGTAGACAGGAAAATGTGATGGGAAATGTGGGGACAGAACCTGAGAAAAAAGATTAAGTGCCAGGATTCCTTAGTGAAGTCAAGGATCAGGTTCAGAGGACCTAAAAGAGGGAAGAAACTGTTAGAATAGGTGATATAGGAATGGCCAATGACAAGTTAATGATAGTAGTAACAGAGGAGAAGATGGAGTCTGAAGAAGAGAAGTAACAGTTTTTAGTTTGCTGATAGCAAGGCACTACTATCTTTGTATCAAGTGCTCTTTCCTATGTTCTAGGTATTTTGCTAAGTATTTTAAAATGTTTTAACTCATTTAATCCTTATTGAGTCTTGGAAAGGTGAAATGTTTCATATAAGGTCATATAGCTAGGAAGTAGAGGATCCTGGATTCAACCCAGGTCTGCTGATGACATGCTTGTTACTCTGAAATACTGTGAATATATGGGCTAATGCCAGACTTAGGAGATTAAATTTAGATTTTGCCATTTTAATATCACAATTGCTACCACCAACAAATATAGAGCATCTGGACAGATTTGTGCCATGCTAGAACTCTGGACTGCAAAATGAAATATTATATAGGCCCTGCCCTCAAGGGCCTTAAAATTTAGTTAATGTTCTACAGAAGCAATATTAGTCAGTTATGGTGCCAGACACTGTCAGTTAGGTACCGAACAAATACTATCAGCAAAAATTAATTTAAAGCGTCAGATGAAAGTATAATTCTTAAAGGCTAAGAAATCAAGGAAGTTGTGGGGTATAGCTTTAACTGGATCTAAAAGATAGATCTTCAACAGTAGAGATGGTTACAAGGCCATCAAGCATAGGAAACTATATGGCCAGAGATAGGGGCCCTCCTTAAAACCTACGGATGTGTTGAAAGAAAAAAAAAATAGTTTTTGTTTTTGCGTGAGCAGAAAAATCTGTGTAGTAATAATAACTAAAATGTATAGAATTACCATTGCAAGGTCATTTACATGGATTATGTATCCTTATCTTCATGGCTGCTTTGAGAATTTTGCATTAGTTTTAATTTACAGATACAAAAACAAAGGCTTAGAGAAATGTAATGACATTTTCAAGACCACCTTGCTAGTTAATGGCAGAGCTGGGATTTGAACCAAGACTGTCTTATTTCAGAGCCTAAACACTAACCACTCTTCCGTATCATTCTTTGAAAGTAATGGTAGGTAAAAAGGTTGGAAAGCCTAATAAGCACTAGATTGGTGGAGAGAACTTCAATGGACTCATTCTCAACCAAACCAAGGTAAATCCATGTGTTCTTGAGTATATGCTGGTACTAGTTGAAAATTTGTCTAAAGATTTTCAACAAGTATCTTCCATTTTCCCCAATAATGTGTCTTGTAGTTTTATTTCTTCTTACTATAGGACTTCTGACCATTCTGATTTGTTGTTTTGTTTTTTCCTCATTTCTCCCTCTTTCTCAATTAAAGTTTTGGAAATGATTTATTACATTTTACACCATAATCACCTTTGTCCCCTTTCCTGTAGCAAAATAAAGAAAACAGAAAGATGCTTCAAAATGACCATGGCATTTTCAAAATGACAGCAGTGCATTCATTTGGGAACTTGTTGTGGGCTGAATTGAATACAATTGTTCTCCTCAGGGGAATAAGAAGATAAAAAGGGGTCACTAAATAGGAGCTTAAGAGGGAGTCTGATTCGTGTTTGTAACAAAAAGCAGCCAGGCTTGTTGATCTACCATTGAACTAGAACTACAGAAGGCACAAGGCAATTACTGATGCAGAAATAGAACATTCTAGACAGCACATTCACTCACCCTGGGATCCAAAAGGAGAAAGTCTTTCAAAAAGCAAATTTTCTTCAGCAAATTTTAAGTGATTAAGTGCCATCTTTAACAGCTTTCTATGGTAGCACTTTAATGTATATTTATGAATATTGAAGTTAGTTTTAATGATTCTCATTCCCTTTTCTCCAGAAAATTAAGCAAGGCATTAGGACTGCAACACACATGTAAAATTATACTGAAGTAGTGAAAACTTCCAAGTTGCAACATAAATCACAGCAATTCTCATCGAGATAAGAAGCTGTTAATAGAACCAGTTCATCTCTACATGTTAGCAGGACAACACACCAAGTGGTTCATCTTGTCAACAACAGTAGTTGTTTGCTACAATAATATTACCTCTCATGCATGCATTTCCTCGCTGTCAAATTACACCTGTTAACTGCTATAAGGATCCAATTAGGCGTAAAAATTCACATGTGTATAATTTTTCCAAAAGAAAAACACCTAACTTTAACAAACTTTTTCTTGACTCCTGTTGTTCATTTAGTTATTAAGTCCTGAAAATTATTTTGAAACAATATGTTGTCCTTCTCTTCCCACTAGCACTGACTTCACCCTAAACCAGTACCCACGCCCTCATGCTTATTGGTAAGTATATTGATCTCCTAAGTGGTATTTCAGCATCCAGCCCATCCTACACATTTCTGGCCAAATGCATTTAATAGATATCGAGTGCCCTGTATGTGTCCTACATGCTTGGGATCCATTAGTGATCAAAACAAAGATCCCTGACTCCGTGGAAGATATTCTAGCAGTAGAAGATAGATAATAAAAATATATATAACAAATAATAAATCATACTGTGGATTATGAAGTGCTATAGGGGAAAAAAAAAACAAAGAAAAGAAAGAGGAAGATATATAGATCTTTCCCAAATAGCATTTTCCACCATGCTATTTCTCCTCTTTGCCCTATTCATCAGCCCTCAATGCCTTCCTATTCTCTATACATTTAAATGAAACCTCTGCAGTCTGTCATTGGCTGCTGTTATCTGCCTCACACGTGGGATTCTGCCACCACTTTTTTTGCATCCTTATCCTTTATTAGTCCCCATACATAATTTCCTACTCTAGCAAAGCCAATGAGATTCCGATAAAGCACTTACGACCACTACCACAACAAAAAAAATAACAGATAAAATAAATGAGCGTGTACTATGTACCAGACATTGCACTAAACTCTTTACAAGAAATATTTCATTTAATCCTCACATACCCACATTGCCCAGTGAGGTAGGTATTATTATTATGTTCATTTTACAGATGAGGACATTGAAGTACAGGGAATAACTTCTCCAAGGTCACACAGTTCAGTAAATTGCTCAGTGTTTGAACCTAGATCTGTCTGACACTAAAGCCTATGCTCTTCACCAATATGTGTTAGATTTTAGTCATGACCTGAAACCATTATATTAGGTTGATGCAAAAGTAATTGCGGATTTGGACCATGAATTTTAAATCATTATAACTAGGCTCAAACATATCATTATTAAGCAAAATCGGAACCATTACAATCAACACATTTTTGTCAATGAGAAATAAGTTTGTTTATTCCTGTAGCATAAAAATCCATGCTTCAGGATTCCACGAACTCTTGGAAATCATCTTCTGCATCCTGCTGATTGTGGAAGCATTTTCCCTGCAAAAAGTTGTTGAGATGCTTGAAGAAGTGGCAGTCAGATGAATATGGCAGCTGAGGCAAAACTTTGTAGCCCAATTTGTTAAACTTTTGAAGTGCTAGTTGTGCAACATGCAGTCAGGTATTGTCATGGAGAACAGGGCCCTTTCTGTTGACCAATGCCAACTGCAGGTGTTGCAGTTTTCGGTGCTTCTCATTGATTTACTGAGAATACTTGTCAGATGTAATGGTTTCACCAGGATTCAGAAAGCTGTTTTGATTTTCGGTCAGCTCATGAGGCACCTACTTACTGAGCTTTTTCACCTTTCCAATTTGCTTCAAATGCCAAACAACTGTAGAATGGTTGATGTTGAGTTCTTCAGCAGCTTCTCGTGTACTTTTAAGAGGATCAGCTTGGATGATTGCTCTCAATTGGTCATTGAGAACTTCCCATGGCTGGCCACTGCACTCCTCATTTTCAAGACTCGCATCTCCTTTGCAAAACTTCTCGAACAACCACTGCACTTTACGTACATTCATTAGCAGTTCCTGGACCATATGTGTTGTTGATGTTGCAAGTTGTCTGTGCTACTTTATGCCCCATTTTGAACTCAAATAAGAAAATCATTTGAAATTGCTTTTGGTCTAACATAATTTCCATAGTCCAAAATAAATATAAACTAAACAGCAAGTAATAAGTCATTAGCAAAAAAAACAAAGTGAGAAATGCACATTAAAATGATGTATAACATAACCACATTTATTTAAGAATGCATTCCAATATCAAACAGCAAATTTCAACAATGCTAAAACCACAATTACTTCTGCACTGACCTAATACTAAAGCAGAGATTGACAAACTTTTTCTATAAAGACCAGATAATAAATATTTTAGGCCTTGTAGGCCATATGGTTGTCTGTGACAACTATTCAACTCTGCCACTGTAGTTTGAAAACAAATATAGATGATATGTAAATGAATGGGCATGGCTATGTGCCAATAAAACTTTATATACAAAAACACGCAGTGGGCTCAACTGAGAATTTCTACTAGTCTGAGAGCTCCATAAGGTCAATGATCAGGCCATATGCATTTTGTTAATCCCAGTGCCATCTGCAGTGCCTGGAAATTGAGGTCCAGAGTCCACACAGTTTGTAGGTGATGGATCTAAGCTGCTGACCCAAGCAGTTTCACTCTAGAGCTCATATTCCTAACCAGCATACTAGCCTGCCTCTCAAGGATTAAATAATATCATACTCTTACTTATAAAACTCTTACTGAGTGCACATACTAAGTCCTCAAAAGTAATAGTAGCTATCATAATCATCATCCTCTACAATCCAAGCACTTAAAAGGTACATAATAATGAGGGCCATTGCAGCCTGTTTAAAAGCAAAATAAGAGCAACCTTTAATAAAGAAAAAAAAATGCCTGACAGGATCTAATGAAATTTATGTCAGTACTAATGAGGGATACATTCAGGAACGATCCATGAAAGATTAGGAAAATATTATAGCAGCGTTCATCCTTGCCATCACTTCAGTAGCAGAATGAAATTAACCTCATCCATACACGCCAAGTTTCTTGTGTGTATAGTCCAAAGAATCTAACACTAACCCAGGGTGATCTCAGGGGCTGGCCATCTTAGCAGACAGAAGGGCAAGACCCAGAAACCAGGCCAAGACCTTCAAATTCTCTCTTTGCAGCAAGATGCAACAGTAATGATTTCAGAATCAGCTGGCTCCTAGGTACTGCCTGGCTGCTACTTTATATGCCACCTGCCTGGATGTGAATTCTGGCTTTGCCTTGGATGCTCACCTTTTTGGCTGGACAAACATCTTCAATATCACCTCAGTCTGACACTTTATCCAATGAAAATGCTGGCTAGTCATGGCTCCTCTGTAAAACCCCTTTCAAGGGCTATGCTGACCCTGGTGAGCAGATACAATCAGCTGCCTCTTTCCTGCTGCCCTCTGTTGCATTGACCCGCTACATTAAATTATCAATACTAACTTCACAGGCCTCAGCTGAGCTGTGGAAGACACCACCTCTGGACTGCAACATCTCAGGATATTACACAAGGATAATTTTTTATAGGCAAAGAAAAAAAATGTAGCTTTCATGTGACACTGAACTGGAATCTGAAGAATTCCTCAAATGTGACTTTCTATCACTATAAAGTATCTACCCATGAGTCAAATCACTTTTTTTCAGACTTTCCATAGGATGAAGTATACGTTCAACTACTGTTAAATTTTGTAGGTAAATAGTTATTTCCATGTTCAAGATAACAAAGTTGGACCTAAGAGCACATATAGGAATAACATTAATTGAGTGTCGGGCAGATGTGGGGGAGGGGAGGGGATGGGTGTACACATACATAATGAGTGTGGTGCGCACCATGTGAGGGTTGGACATGCTTGAAGCTCTGACTTAGGTGGGAGGAAAGAACAATATATGTAACCTAAACTTTTGTATCCCCATAATATGCTGAAATAAAAAAAATAACAAAGTTGGCATTTCTGAATTCTTTACGTTAGCCATCCTCTTCACCCTCCAATTCTTAATTGTTTATTCAAGGTTATCATGATTGTATTCAGAATGTATGCATTTTTCTAGAGATAAGGCAGATCAATGAAATAAGACAACACCTGAAATACTATGATTTATTTGAATTTAGCCTAATATTTTTATAATTTCAAAACCACAACATCTTGGGAAGTTTTCTCTAAGTCCATTTCTATATCAAAAATTTTAATTTAATTTGCTAGTGTTTCCTGGAAATAAATGCATTATTGAGTACATATTCATAGTTCTCTATGCACCGTCAATGTGGTGTTCTCAGTAAAACAATCATTTTTGAGCACTTACTATGTGGAGACACAGTGAAAAAGAAAACGTAGGCCCTGCTCCAGAGTATTTTACAATTCAGTAGGGAAGAGAAATACATATGTTGAATGATTTCAAAAAATGTGGCAAGTGGAATGACAATGGGAAGTCCAAGATAGTAAAGAGAATGGAGAAGAGTCTCTGTTGGGTTTTATGAAGTGTGATGATGGGTTTGGTGATGGAGAAGTGGTTAGGAAACTCTTCCTGAAGGAAGGGACACCTAATATGAATATCGAAGGGTGGGTAAAAATTATTCAGGGAAATGACAGCTTTCTAGGCAGAAATAATTTCAATGAGAAAAATCAGAAAGGTATTAATAGGAATGAACACTTTGATTACAGGTAAATAAAGAACCTTAGAACCACCATATAGCTGGAGAAAGAAAAGTATCATGGGAGACAGTATTGGAGGTGTGCTAGGAGTTTAGGTCCATTCATTCATTTGTTCCTGCATCCCTTTATTCATTAAACAAACTTTCAATTGCATACTTCCTATTTCACAAAAGTGAATAAAATAGTCTCAATCCCTGCCATTGCAATGCTTAACATTTAATGGAAATAATTAAAACAATTATCATACAGTGCAATGATCATTTTCTGTGTCTAGAAAATTTATCCCCCAACCGTAACATGGGTGGGTCCACTTCATTATTCTAAGCTTAAATATTACTTCCTTATAAGGTTATCTTTGATCATCCACCTCTAAAGAAGTTACTCCATCCCTTCTGTGCTTTCTTTTCTCATGTGCTCTTTTGCTACTTAGCAGTTATCAAAATTTGTAAACGTTAGGCCAACTATGTGAAACTGACATTTTTATGGGTCAAAATGGTCAAATACCAGTAATTTCACATGATTCAACCCAATATATTTTTTTCAACTGCATATGTTTTTACTCATGTGTTTGTTTTTATTGTCCTTTGTCTCTATGAGGGCAAAGGCCGTATCTATTTTGTTCACAACTTTATTCTTGGGATGTAGTACAGTGCCAAGTATGGTGTGAGTATTCAATAAATATCAGTTAATATTACTATTACCAGTGTCATTATTATTATTATTGTCATCATTATTATAGCTCTATAAATTTGGGGGGTAATGTATGCTAAAATTGTGGAATTCCAGTAATAGAGGAGTGCATAGAAGAGACATCTAACCCAGAATTTTCTTTGGGGGCAGTAGGTTAAGAGAAAGAGAGTTACTTAAGTCAAGGCCCCAAAAATGACTTGCAGTCAAGAAAAAGAAAGAGGTTACAGTAAAAGGTATTCTAAAAGAAAAAGTCATCATGTGCAAAGGCTCACAGATGAGAGTGAACATGGTCTGCATTTTGAGGAACTGAGAAGCCGTTGTGGCTGAAGTGAAAGTCATGGGAAGAGAGAAAGGAGATAAAGTCAGAATGATGGGCAGGGGCCAGATGATTAAGGACCTTGTAGGCCACAGCAAGAAGTTTGGGTTGTAGTATAATGGTGATGAGAAGCCATTGGGTTTTGAAGAAGAAACTGTCTAAGTCCATTCAGGCTGCTATAATAAAATATCATAAGCTGGGTGGCTTATTAACAACAGATTTCTCAAAGTTCTGGAAGCTGAGAAGTCCAATGTCAAGGTACTAGCAGGTTCAGTGTCTAGTGAGGGCCCACATTCTGGGTCATAGACATACCTTCTTGCTGTGCTCTCTCACGGTAGAAGGAACAAAAGAGTTCCCTTGAGCCTCTTTTATAAGGGCACTAATCCCATTTGCAAGGGCCTCATGTCCCAATCACTTCCCAAAGGTCCCACTTCCTAATACTATCACCTTGGGGGATAGAATTTCAACATATAAATTTTGCTAGGACAAATATTCCGACTATACCAGAAAGTGACATATTTGTTTTAAGACTAGCACTGAATCTCTGTGCGTTGAATTAATTGGAAGGGTAAAAGATGGAAGATCTGTTAGACAGTACATGATCCAGACTTGTGAGAGTACTGCTGAAGAGGAAGGGTAATGAGAGAATTATTTAGTGCTTTGTGAATGGTTTAGAGGTAGAACAGAGAGGTTTCTGGATTGAGGAATTTGGTAGATGATAGGTCCATTTACTGAGATGTGTAGTACTGGATAAAGAATAGGTCAGGATAAATTTTGTTGAGATCAGTTCTGAGCATGTTAAGATTCTGGAGTTACACTGTTAGGTGAACAGAAACCATACAAGAATGGGAAGAACCAACTTGGTTTCTGTTAAACTGTTATTTTCTACAGACATTTACCTACCGTTACAGTAGCAACTATTACCCTAATATAAAATTTGGTACCTTGGAACAGGGTCATACCATAACAAAATCCTAAAATATGAGGCATTAGTTTAGTGGGTGGACAGCAAACAGTAAGTGATAAGGAAATAGATACAGGAAGCTAAACAAATTTGAGTGGTGTATCATTCCAGAACAAAATATTGGATAAAACTATTGTCTATGAAAACTTTGAAAACAGTACCTATCAAACTGATATATATATATATATATGCATTAAAACTTTTATTAAATCTTGTATTTACTTACTAGAATATAAGAATAGAGATTAGATATTTTTAATGGATGTGTGTGTGCGTGCGCAATGGTGTGCATGGGATTTTTAGCCAGAATAGATAAGTCCTTGGAGCACTTAGCAGTAGACTAGACAAATTGTCTTAACTGCCGTGAATGCTTTGAGCAAACTTGCCATTTTTATTCATGGGCCTCTGAGCCATGACTCCCAATGGATCCATGAAGATATTTTTCCCATTTAATTTTTTTTTTATTTCAGCATATTACGGGGGT
This sequence comes from Eulemur rufifrons, assembly GCF_041146395.1. NCBI lineage: Eukaryota > Metazoa > Chordata > Mammalia > Primates > Lemuridae > Eulemur > Eulemur rufifrons. The sequence goes on along the minus strand of NC_091012.1, from coordinate 27,562,435 downwards.
ACAAATGTTTAGGTTATATATATTTCCCTTGCCCCACCCGAGTCAGAGCTTCAAGCATGTCCATCCTCCAGATGGTGCGCACTGCACCCATTATGTATGCATATACCCATCCCCTCCCCACCCGCTCATCTGCCCGACACCTGATGAATGTTATTACTATATGTGCACTTAGGTGTTGGTCAGTTAATACCAATTTGATGGTGAGTACATGTGGTGCTTGTTTTTCCATTCTGATGGTACTTCACTTAGTAGAATGGGCTCCGGCTCTATCCAGGATAATACAAGAGGTGCTAGATCACCACTGTTTTTTGTGGATGAGTAGGACTCCATGGTATACATACACCACATTTTATTAATCCACTCATGTATTGATGGGCACTTGGGTTGTTTCCACATCTTTGCAATTGTGAATTGTGCTGCTATAAACATTCTAGTGCACATGTCTTTTTTATAGAATGTCTTCCATTCTTTTGGGTAGATGCCCAGTAGTGGGATCGCTGGATCAAATGGTAGTTCTCCTTGTAGCTCTTTAAGGTATCTCCATATTGCTTTCCACAGAAGTTGCACTAGTTTGCAGTCCCACCAGCAGTGTATGAGTGTGCCTATCTCTCCGCATCCATGCCAACATTTATTGTTTTGGGACTTTTTGATAAAGGCCATTCTCACTGGAGATGAGTGATATCTCATTGTGGTTTTGATTTGCATTGCCCTGATGATTATAGATGTTGAGCATTTTTCCATATGTTTGTTGGCCATTAGTCTATCTTCTTTTGAAAAGTTTCTGTTCATGGCCTTTGCCTACTTTTTGATAGACTTGTTTGATTTTTTTTCTTGCTGATTTTCCTGAGTTCTGTATAGACTCTAGTTATCAGCCCTTTATCGGATGTGTAATATATGAATATTTTCTCCCATTCTGTAGGTTGTCTGTTTGCTCCTCTGATAGTTTCCTTGGTTGTGCAGAAGCTTTTTACTTTGATCAGGTCCCACTTATTTATTTTTGTTATTGCTATGATTGCCTTTGGGGTCTTCTTCATAAATTCTTTGCTCAGGCCAATGTCTGAAAGGGTCTTCCCTACATTTTCTTCTAGAATTCTTACAGTTTCACACTTTAGGTTTAACAAACTGATATATTTTGAGAAAAATATTTAAAAAGTATTAGTATGTATGAGTAGTTGCTTATGTTTAGCAAGGTGATAATTACTTGCAATGTTTAGCTAAGTATTACAAGAAAACTATGAGCTTAGAAAACAATAAATAAGCTTACAAGCAGAAATGAAAAATAATAATAGAGAAATTTGGAGTTTTCATACCATTAGAAGGGCTGACTGATTTGGGAACCCAAAAAGTATGAAATAAGACTGACAAAAGCTTTGGCCAACAAAGTTTGTGGTTAAACAAAAGGATATAGTTTAAGGGTGTTACCGTCACAACAAGCCTATAATTTCAGATGGTCTCAAGGTAGCAGCACTGAGTTAAGAGAGAGAACCAACAGGTAAGGAAGCTAGGGAGCAGAGGAGACTTAACTATGTCTAAAAAATGGTTCTCCTGGAGAGAGCTGGAACCCATTCTATTAAGTGAAGTATCCCAAGAATGGAAAAATAAGCACCACATGTACTCACCAGCAAACTGGTTTCCCTGAGTGCACATTTGGGATTAACACCAATTGGGTATCGGACAGAGGTCGGGGCTGGGTGGAAGGGATGGGTGTATACCTACTTGATGAGTGCGATGCGCACTGCCTGGGGAATGGACACGATTGAAGTTCTGACTCGGGGGGATGGGGATGGGGGGAGGGGAGGAGTGCACACCTACATGATGAGTGTGATGTGCACTGTCTAGGGAATGGACACAACTGAAGCTCAGACTCGGGGGGATGGGGAGGCATGGGCAATGTATATAGCCTGATCTTTTGTACCCCCTTAATGAGCTGAAAAACAAACAAAAAATAAATAAATAAATAAAAAGAAAACAAAACAAAAAAATTAAAAAAATATATACTCACAAAAAGAACTTTGGGTGTAATTACTGGTACACAGAACTGCCTGTGAGCATACAGATCAGAAATCTATTACATTTTTTCAGTAATAATTTACAAAAGAAATTTATGTGTGTGTGTGTGTGTGTGTGTGTGTGTGTGTGGGTGGGTATGTGTGTATGTATTTTAACCTATAAAAAATTCTTGAGTCCCTAGTTGGCACCAGAAAGAAGCAGGTTGCAAAACCTGTGCATCTCCCAAAAAGTGAATGTTCCCCCCACATCCACGATAAAGTCAAGTATCAAAGAGTACCAGGGAAACCCCTGTAGTCAAAATTGCTTTTCTTTTCTTTTTAACTTGCTACAGCAGGGAGGATTGCATGCCATGAGGAACTATAGGATGTCTCAGTAATAGGGAATTAGGGTAGTATGTTAGTCTTCTTAGGCTGCAATAACAAATACCACAGATTGGGTGGTTTAAAGAACAGAAATTTATTTCCTCAGAGTCCTGGAGACTAGAAGTCTAAGATCAGGGTCTTGGCAGGGCCGGTTTCTTCTGAGGCTTCTCTCCTTGGCTTGCAGATAGCTGCCTCCTTGCTTTGTCCTCACACAGGCTTTTCTCTGTGCACAAGTGTCCCTTGGTATTTCTCTGTGTCCTAATCTACTCTTTTTATGAGGACAGCAGTCACATTGGATTAGGACCCACTCTAAAACCTCATTTTAACTTAATCACCTCTTTAAAAACTTTATCTCCCAATACAGTTACATTATGAGGTACTGAGGGCTAGGACTTCAACATATAAATTTTGGGGGACACAACTCATTCCATAACTAATGGGAATGTTGGGCTAATTCTGCTTGGGAAGGATTTAAGGAAGTGGGCTTCTGTTCTGGATTGAATGCTATCAGTAAACAGAGGAAATTATGTGATTCAGTATTTTAAATTTTATCTAGGAGGTAGAAAGAATGAAGTATGGCTAGCATTGCCATTGGTAAAGTAGTTATATCACCAGGAATGAAAGTTATTTAGTTATTTTTTTGTGGTTGTGTACTGTTCTTGCCTTGTGTCTGTGTTTAGTCGTGATTACTGAGTGGTCTTGTTTTTGTCTTGTTTCATCAAGGTCATGGAGTGATCTCTTTTCAAATATTGTTGATATTGTATGAAAGTGTTTATTTCAGCAGGGAACACCATGGCCTAGCTATTTAGCAAGTAAACACCATGGCCTAAATTTAGTTGCCAGGCTTTCTACCAGCTGTCAGCTGTCGGGACTGTTTATTTCTTTCTCACCCACTTCAGATATGCCAATGAAGAATAATGAACAGTGAAAAACATCCCAGAATGTGTAGCCAAGGGCCACTGAGAGTAATGGACAAAGGAATTCCTCCAAAAGAGAAAAATCAGGAGCTTATCATGGAACTTTTTCACTGTCATGGTAGAGAAATCTCAAAATGCCTGTCCAGTAGAATTCCATCATTGCTCTGGATCAATGATTGCTACGTGTTTCCCAGTTGTCCCTTTCTGAATGAAATTTTTTACTGTGTTCAACTTGCCCTGCTCCACCATTGCATATTGGGTATGGTGGGGAGGTATGGATAATTCGGCTTGTCTTTTTAGGTCATGGACAGCCAGAACATAAAGAACCATATCAAGATCTGATTCAGCTGGATTCAGTGACTACATGAAATTTTGGAATGTCTCAGTTACAGAGGCATCAAATGTATACTGTGTCTGAAAAGGATATAAAGGAATGTTTTAACCAGAAAGGCAAACATGGCAGAGACTGCTAACAATTTACATAATGGTAGACTGCATTTCCCAGCGTCATTTGCACTGTGTGGTTATACAAATGAGATCTAACCAACAAAATGTGAGGGATAATGATGTGTGCCAAATACATTCCTGATCCATTAGAATCTTGCAATTGTATTTATGCTATTTGGAAATTACCATGGAGACCAAGGAAGCCAAGTATAAAATGGTAAATTCTTTGTCAGCCTGACCCACTGAATGACTGTGTGGAGGAGAACCAACCTCCCCAACCAGAAACATCCATTTTTGCACCTCTAAATAAGCAAGAAATACATCTATATTATGATTGAGTCATTATACATTTGAGTGTATATTTGTTACAGCAGCTAGTGATTACCCTAATTTCAGCCTTGTTTAGCATAGATGAATTGATGAAATAGTTTGTTAGTTGACTACTTTACTATAAAAAATGATATAATCTCATTGTAGTTTTGATTTGCATTTCCCTGATGATTAGAGATGTTGAGCATTTTTTCATATGTTTGTTGGCCATTCTTCTGTCTTCTTTTGAAAAATTTCTATTCATGTCCTTTGCCCACTTTTTGATAGGGTTGTTTGATTTTTTTCTTGCTGATTTTCCTGAGCTCTCTTTTTTTTTAATTTCAGCTCATTTTGGGGGTACAAAAGTTCAGGTTATATATAATAGATTCTAGTTATCAGTCCTTTATCGAATGTGTAGCATGCAAAAATTTTTTCCCATTCTGTAGGTTGTCTGTTTGCTCTCGTTACAGTTTCTTTGGCTGTGCAGAAGCTTTGTAATTCAATCAGGTCCCATTTATTTATTTTTGTTGTTGCTGTGATTGCCTTTGGGGTCTTCTTCATAAATTCTTTACCTAGGCCAATGTCTCTAAAGAGAGTTTTTCCCACATTTTCTTCTAGAATTCTAATAGTTTCACACTTTAGGTTTAAGTCTGTTATCCACCATGATTTGATTTTTGTGAGAGGTGAAAGATGCGGGTCTTGTTTCAGTCTTCTACGTGTGGCTACCCAGTTTTCCAGCACCATTTATTGAATAAGGAATCTTGCTTGCAGCTATGCAAGTAATTTTGACACTAGTTTTTATTGTCAAAGTTTGAGAATCTGTAATGTTAATGAAGGCTTCCCTGTTTTTTGTCTATACCTCACACCAAACAGAAAGGTGATCAAAAACTAGCATTCTGAGAGGCAGCAAAAAGAAAAACCTACATCTGCCTTCATCTTTTAATTTATTTTGAGGCTCCTCAAAGTAAATGACTCTCAATATACACTAAGGATATAAAATTCAAAACTGATAAGAGCTAAAAGGGATCTTAGAAGTTACCTAGTTTAGTTTTCTTCTCTCTTTTTTCTTTTCCTTCTTTTTCTGTTCTTTATTTTTTAACACATGAAAAGACCTTATTTAACCTATTAATTAGAGTGAACCAGTAAGATGAGCGGTCCTTGCTCCCACCTAATATTGAAGGGATGTGTCTTATTTCCAAGTTTCAGAATTTTTTTCTCACAATACCCAAACTTGTTATAAATAATCTCCAGCAATGATTTTTAAAAAGGTTTGCCTCAGTAGGTTTGGCCTATTTATTTCTACAGGTGCAAACAAGAGTGTTAATTAATCACATAGGCCTCCTTGAATTTGCTCTTCAACTATGGAACTATATAATATTGAATAACTAGTGAGGCTAAAATTAACTTCTGTCCACAAATTTACATAAGAAATCTTTTTTTTACATTAGAAATCTTGAGTTAGACTTTATGAAAACTTTTATTGTTGTTCTCCTAGTAAAGACTAGGAAACCAAGCCCAAGATATACTTTCCACTAGATTTCATGTATTGCACGTATAAATTTAGGTGAAATCCTCTCTTCCTGAGGTCTTAAAATTTTGCTAATGTCCCCGACCTGTCAGGAAGTGACCATCCTTACCACCTGTGAGACTGGGACCCTCTAGCCAGGTACCAGGGTAGTTTCCTGGAAGGACTTTGTAGGCATTAACCCCATATATGTTTCTTAATAATGAGCTTGTCACATACGACCAAAAGAAGATTGTTCTCAAATATGGCACTCCAGATATAATGGTTAATTTTATGCTTAGATTTGACTGGGCTAAGGGATATCCAGATAGCAGTCAAAACATTATTTCTAGGTGTGCCTGAGAGGGTGTTTCAGGAAGAGATCAGCATTTGAATTGGCAGACTAAGTAAAGAAGATTCTCTCTCCCCAATGTGGGTGGGCATCATCCAATCCCTTGAGGGCCCAAATAGAATAAAAAAGCAAAGGAAAGGTAAATTCTCTCTCTCTCTTGAGATGGGAATTCCATCTTCTGCCCTGGGACATTGGTGCTTCTGGTTCTCTAGGCTTTGATCTCAGACTGCATTACACCACCAGTTTTCCTGACTCTCCAGCTTGTAGATGGCAGATGGTGGGACTTCTCAAACTCTACAATCACATGAGCCAATTCCCATAATAAATCGATCAAAATCAATCTCTCTCTCTCCCCCCCATGTATGTACATGTGTGTTTGTGTGTGTGTGTGTGTGTGTGTGTGTGTGTGTCTATAACACCTATTGGTTTGTTTTCTCTGAAGAATCCTGGGGAACCTTGACTAAGGGTCTTGGTTGCATAATTAAGTTGGCCAATTATAACCTGGTAAAGAGGAGAATATATTCTTAACAAACCAATGCAAATAATTATATTGCCATAAAAAGTAAGGAGCTACAGTAAATGTAATTGTCTCTGAATTCTGAGGGATCTATGAGAATCAACTAATATTTAAAGATGATTCATTTCAAGTTTATAAAATTATAATCTACTAAATTGTGGTTAGAGCCTAAAGAAAGAGAAAGGCCTTCCTTATATACATATAAAATAACATTTAAAACATAATAGCAACCATATTCCAAATAACCACACATAAATAACCCATTAATAACTTTATTCAGTCCTTCATAATTAATTCTTGTTTCTCTAGATCTTCGATCAACAGTCTGCTTTAATAAAGTATGTCTGCTCGGAAACTACAAAATGTCCTAAAAATCCCTACTCAGTCCACTAGCTCAAGCTGAAATTTGTCTAAGAGATGTTAGCTCAGAAGCCAAGGATCTATTCTTTGAAATATCAAAAGTTTAGCGTACCTGGTACATTCCTTTACACTAGGCTCTGAGTTGGGGCTTCTTTGTGGAAGAGACAAATTCAAGCCTACAGCTTCTAAAAGAGGCTTCAGACAAACATCAGGAGGCAGGAATCCATGTAGTTACCATTTTTATTGGTCTTGCTTCCTTTGTGTAAGTCCATATTTCCATTTGTTACCATTCTCCTTCTTTCTGAAAGACTTCTTTAACATTTCTTGTAGTGCAGGTATGTTGAGGCTGAATTCTTTTACCTTTTGTATATCTGCAAAAGTCTTTATTTAGACTTCATCTTTTAAATGTATTATTGTTGGATATAGATTTCTAGTTTTACAAGTTTTTTTCAGTATTTTAAAAATATTGTTCCACCGTTTTCTTTCTTGCATTATTTCCAGTGTGAGGCCCATTGTCATTATTATCTATGTAATGTATGGTCATGCTTCCTCCAGCTGATTTTAAGATTTTCTCTATCCCTGGTTTTGAGAAATTAAATTATAATTTGCCTTGGGTTGATTTTCTTCAAGTTTCTTGTGCTTGGGGTTCATTAGGAATCATGGGTCTATGAGTTTATAACTTTTATCAAATTTACAAAACATTTGGCCAATCATTTCTTCAAATATTTTTCTGACTGCCCCCCACAATGAGAAACTCAAATTGTACATGTATTAGGCTTCTTGAAGATAACAGGACTGTTATATCTGTTGCCATTGGATGGTTCTTTCCCTGGACTCAAGTAATTTTTTCAGACACAAGTGGGGATCAGTACTATACTGAATGCTCAAGGAAGACTCTCCACAGAGCTCCAGAGTTATCTCTCTGTGTAGATCTGAGAATAATTCAATCTTACTATGATTTATTAACCCCTATATAAATATGGCCTATGGCTTAAAGCCACTTGCTACTGAAGAGAGTTTTGATTACTACTTAAGGAAATTAAATTGCTTTCTTAAAACCAAATACTATTATCTCATAGATACATGTAGTGAACAAAGTAAATGCTCACTTAATTGATCAGATTCTGAATATTTTAATGGTAATTATTATTCTGTAGATATTAATCTAGTAAATACATGATTCTTATATTATTTTAGTATTTCTCTAAAATGCTATACTCATTTTTCTTATGTCCATCATTTCCTACACTGTTTATCTGAATAAGGGCTTGCACCTTTCACCACAGATAAGACTCCTACAAAGGAGAGAGAAAAAAAATTAAGCATTAGTGAGTTTGTGTATTTGAGTGTCTGTGGGGGGAAATTGGGCTGGGCTGCAGTGTGTGTTGGCATGGCTGTGTAGGATATGTGGGTTTATTTGTTATACCTAAATGTGTATCAGGCTGTAGCATGGTCATGTATATGAGAATCCTTTGGTATAGTTATATATCTTAGGGAGTGAGATTTAGTATGGCTATATATCTGTGGTATCTTCTGTGTGATTATGAGTCTTTGATAAGGGAACTAGACTTTTGTGGAATTATGCGAGATGGTGAGCTAGGCTGCCACGAGATAATTATATGGAAATGGCAGGTGAGGAGAGGTGTAACTAGGCAGAGTGGTAACAGTAAGCAAGCTTCAGATTCTAGACTTCCATAGCAGTGAGATTTTGTTCTACTTAATTTGAATTCAATGACCATGTCCTCAAAGCCCTTTGTTCTAGGACAAATTCTAAAAAATTAAATGAAGATTACAGAACATATCTACCAAAAGCTCATATTTGAAAATGTCTAATGTTTCAACATTTTATTTTTAAGTAATGTTTATGCTATAACAGCATTTAAATAAAATTTGTATGACCTCTAAAAACACCCTGCAAAACAAACAAAGTATGATGGGCAAAAAGCTAAGAAGTCAGGATCTATTTATTTAAATACAATTTGGCTGAGGAAGATGGCTTTGCTTGCCAAGTTGGAGAGAACCTATTTTGGTAGCTGCTTTGCTGTCAGATGCATGACTTCCATGGATAAATAGAAAAACAAAATTAATAGGCATAGAAAGGGTCATTTTAAAAAGATTCCATCACTCCCATTATTTTCCCATGTCTCATTGAAAGTAGCCCAGATCAAATCCATGAGCCAGTTGGAAAATCATCTACTACTATCCCTTTAGAGGAAAGACCTTGGAAGATATCAGAAGAGAATACAATAAATTCCCAATTGCTTATATATGTGAGACCATTCACCAAACATTCCTGAACACCTCTTCTCAATGTGCCTAGCAAAGTGCCAAGAGTAGAATAGATAGAAGTGGGGTAGACTTATGGCCTCTGTCCTGATTATCAAGTAGAAAGATATCCAGCAAGTATAAATGGGGGAGTATTTTACTCTAAAGGATGTTCCATGCTTCCTGTTATCCACTCAAGTCTGAGCACTACGCTATACTTGGCATAGGAAGGACAACAGGAAAGCATCCAGTGGTAATACAGGACGACCTTTGTTTGCTGCTTGCATTCAAGTTTGATGTTAAGAGACTGCTCTTCAATCATGTACAAGGTGTCTCTAATTAAACATAAATTTTATTCAAAGTTTATTCAACAAATAGTTATTGGGTGACTATTATGTTCCAGGCACTGTTCTAGGACCTTAAGTTACAATGGTAAACAAAATAGAACAAGATACTACTCTTCTGGAACCTATCATTTAGCTTGAAAGAGAGACAATAAACAATATGAGTAAGACAGATATCTAATAAAGTAGAAGATGATAAGTGCCATGGGTGGGGGAGTCAGATTGGTTAAGGAGGATCAAGAGTAATGAGGAAGCAGGTTAGAGATTTAAATAAGAAGGACAGTGTAGCCTTCATTGAGAAGGTGATACATGAGTGAGGACATGAAGAAAGCAAAGGAGTTGGCCAAGGAGCTATGAGGGGAAGAACACAGAGGAAAGGGAGAGAAAACGGAGCCAGATCCTGAGGTGGGAGCATACCTTGCCTACTCAAGAGCAAGGAGGGCAGTGGGCTGGAGCTGAGGGAGGAGAGAGTAGGAGATGAAGTTGGATGTAGGGGTATAAGGGTAGCAATGGTACAGATTATGTAGGACCTTGGGGGTCATTATAATGACACTAAAAGGAAGTTGTAATGTAGAGGAAAGGACACTACATGTGGAGTCAGAAAGGTCATATTCAAACCCTGAACTATACCTTTCTAGAGGTATACCTCTAGGCAAGTCACTCAATTGTTCAGAGCCTGTTTTGTCAAGTCAGTTGAACAAATATTTTTAAAGTGCTTCCTCTGCACCAGTGGATTCAAATAAAGACAACATGATTCATTTGGCCAAGAAGTCTGCACACTATTAGGAAGAGAGGACAAGGAAACCAACAAGTCCAGTAAAGTACAGAGAAGAGAACAATGCAAGTGATAGGTAAACATGTGGTGGTGCCAGAAAAGCTTCCCTAACCACCTAATCACACTTCCCTCCACATTTTCTATCACAGCACCCTGTCTTCTTCTTTTCTTCGTGGCACATATCACAGTGGGAAATTATTGTATTCTCTGTTTTGTTTATTGTCTCTCTCTCCTCACTAGAAAAAAAATCCTAATAAGGGCAGGACCCTTGTCTGCCTTTTTCATTGCTCTACTGTATCAGAAATGCCTCACATAGAGCCAGGAACAATGCTGGCCCTCCCTGTTGTGAAAAGAGCGAGTGGAGAAAGTGTAATAAGGGAAAGCCTCACAAAGTAGGGGAAATTTAAGAGTTCAACATTTAAATAGAGTTCAGTATACAGACAAAGTGGAATAGGTTATTTCCAGACATAAGAATCAGCTCATGCAAAGGCAGAAGGTGTGTTTAGCAAGAGTTACACAACTACAATACAGAAGGATGGTACGAGTTCTCTTATAAAATGGTTAATGAAATTCAACAAGATCATGCACCTGAGTGATATGGAGCAGCTCCTCATAACTGCTGTGGGAGCCAAGCAGAGAATATTTGTTATAGATGGTTTTCTCTATGTGGTGCCAAAATACCTCTTTGATGGAACTGTTATGAAATTGCCTATGTTTCATTGCCATTTAATGCAGCTGTTGTATCAGCAAGAATTCATAAGCATGTTGTTACTGTCTTTCACACCTTCCAAATGGGTATCTAAACCTTGATTCTCCCTTTGTAGTCTCCTACTACCTTAGTACCACTGGGACAAAACTCTAATAAATAATCAATAGTGCTCCTCTCAAGGGAAATGACACTTCTGCAGTCCATGAAAGATAAATGTTGCTGTAGCCTTTGAAAGAAGTCACCTTTATGAAAGATCTATTAAATCAATATGGGGGATCTTCGGGATGAGAAAAAGAATGCCAACAAAGGATTTTGACAGACTCATACAGACCCATTCAGAAATGTTGTAAAACATACAGATAACCCCACCAGAAGTCAAGGTATCAGCATTTGTAATGCACTAGGGATGCAGCCTTATGACCTGCCTGTATGATTTACACAATATTATTTTTAATTTAAATCAAAACTGACAGTTAAAAAGATTTTCATAAATCTATGCTCACAATAATCTCTTTAGTGTTGCATTGCATCCAGTGTTGGAATAATGAGATAGGAAAAATATGTACAGGGAGATTGTACTTTTGGAGCTTTTGATTCTGTAGAGGCTGAAAACTTCAGAAAAATAATAGGGGATATGGAGTGATAGAAGATTTGGGATCAAATCCTCGCTTGGCTATTTAAAGCTGTATGCCCATCAGTAAATCACTTAGTCTGTAAGCCTCATCTATAAAATGGAAATAATAATAATAATGCCTTCCTTCATGGGGTTGACAGAAGGAACAAATGAGCTAATAGACGTGAAATTGATTCCTTACAATGTGAAATTATACACAAATGTTATATATTTTATTATGCCAGTTGTTTTGCTTTCTATAAGTGATAACTGGGAATAGTGTAGGTTTTCCAGTACTCCAAGTTTCTACTAGTGACAACATATTGCTAGTAGATTTGTAATATACTTTTTCTTTCTGAAAAGCTGTGATCATGTAGCTGTCATATTACTTTTGACGTTTCCCCTATCGATTATCAAAACTCTATATTTAGCATTCAAGGAATTTCTCAATATTACATGAGATTGAAGACTGTATTTTTCATTCTTCCATCCCCACTGTCTAGACAAATCCCTGGCACATAGGTGGTACCCACTAAATATTTGTCAATTAATGGATTACTTAATGAACCTACATTTTATCCCATTCACCATTATTCTTCTTGCTATACATCCCATAGCTCAGCCTCATTGAATTACATTCTTCTCATACACATTCTATAATTCCCCAGCTCCAAGTCTTTATTGAAACTTATTCCTTCCACCTGGAATGCCCTTCCATCATTCATTTCCATGCGTTCTTATCCTTATCTAAAACCCTTCACATTTGTCCCAAATAGAAGTGATATCTTCCAAGAATATTTTATTTGTACTTCTCATATGACACTTGTAACATTCAATCTTGTGTTATTAAAATTGAAGAATGTGTTTTATTTCCTTACTAAGCTACATCCTTAATGGATTCATGATCCTTAATAGATTCATTGCTGCATTTAACACAACACCTTCCACAGCGACTTGCACAAAATAGATGTTTGCTGTGGTTTGAATGTGTCTCCCAAATATCATGTTTTGGAAACTGAATCCCCAAATTCATATGCTGATAGTATTTGGAGTTGAGGCCTTTGGGATATAATTAGGATTATATAAGGTCATCAGGGTGAGGTCCCCATGATGGGACTGGTGGCTTTATAATAAGAGAAAGACAGACCTGAGCTGACACATACTCTCTTCTTCTCTTATCATGTAATGCCTTCCACTATGTTATGATGCAACAAGAAGGCCTTCACCATATGCCAGGCCCTCAATCTTGGGCTTCTCCATCTCCAGAATTGTAAGAAATAAGTTTATCTTCTTTATAAATTACCCAGTATCAAGTATTCAGTTACAGTAACAGAAAACAGACTAAGGAAATGCCCAGTAAATGTTCATGGAATATATGAATGAAAGTCAAGCAGAAGGCAGAAAGAATTATGAATTTCCTACTAACTAGTTAAAAATTATAGGAAGTGCTCCAATTCTATTTAAAGCAGAGTATGGTTTCTTGATAAAATAAGCCCACACTTCACTATTGAAAAATTAAAACACGAGAACATTTTGAATTCAACACTCATGTTAAAATATCTTGGGAGGTTATATTTTCTAATTTAATGATTCAGTAGAGATGAAGGAAATGTATATGATGCAAATTTGTTAAAAATTCAGCAACTTATATTAACTAAATCTCAATCTGCAAACTTGAAAGCTCCTCTATGATAATATTCTGTTCAGTGACCTTTTATATTTATCCTTTGGAAACTATGCTTAGACTTAATAACCTAACTTTCTCATTATCATTTATTTTGACCTCAAGACTAATTTTGCAGCCTGCAGGGGAAAACTTTTCCTGCTAATTAGTTCTTCTTGGTTGTGTTCCAAGAGAAATGACAAATTTCACCTTGTTTAAGATGCCTCTTGATACTAGTTTAAGCCAACTGAAAAAACTATGTATAATTTTAAACTCATATATTTTTCCCCATGAGAAAGAAACCAACATTTTATCCAAGCATTCTTCACTCCTTAACACCATTTAGTAATACACAACTTGGAACCCTGGAACCTTGGTATTCTAATTTTTAACATTAATGAAATATAGAAGTAGTGAAATAATTTGGAAATCATATACCAATATTTCAATAAATTAACTAGAATCTGACTTTCATCCTTGATTTATTTCAAATAATTGGTTTATTACTAAAGTCTACCTCTATTTTCTCTCTCAGGTTGATTATAAACTATTAAGGCTTGTGTAATTAAGGACTATTTTAGTGTTGAAGTTAAATAATTTATTAATGGATCTGTATTATGAGTGGCAATCCTCAGCCATTTGTTTATCCTTCTGGAAAGATACAAAAAGGTGCAATTAGTAATTCTTTTTTAATTTAAACTTCTCTACTGTTTCAAAATTCTTGGAAATGATTCAGCTTTCTAAAGTCATCCATTTTCAATGGTGATATTTTTATTGGACTATTGACAAGACACATACTTTTCTGCTGCCAATGTAGCCTTCCCACATATTCTCTTACTGTTATTCTATTAAACATCTCAAATGAAGAAAATATACTTTAGCTATTTCCTCTTTAGTGATGTTTTCATCAAATGGGATATTTGAATAACCTGGGTTCAAATTTCAGTTTTGCTGCTAACTCATGTGTTTTGCCAATTTTTCTCTTTGGATCCCCTTACTATAATAAGATATTTAACTTCCTTTTACTCATTTCCTCATTTATAAAATAAATATGACACATGTCCTACTTTCCATTTGCATGTAACACTTTGTAAAACACAATTTTAACCATGTTATCTCTGCTTAAAATCCACCAATGGCTTAAATCCACCAATGGCTTCCTACCACATATAGGATGAAGGCTATACTCTTTAGGTTGGTAAACTAGGTCCTCCTTGATCTGACCATTATTATTTTAAATTTTCTTTTTTTATTTCAGAATATTATGGGGGTACAAACATTTTGGTTACATATAATGCCTTTGCCTCGCCCAAGCTGGGGCTACAAGCATGCCCTTCCCCCATACAGTGTGCTCCACAACCATTAGTTGTGAGTTTACCCACCCCAATGACCGCCCTCCCACCTGATAGGCAACCAGTGAATATTACTACCATGTGAGCACCTTTGTGTTGATCGGTTAGTAACAATTTGATGGAAAGTACATGTGGCACTTGTTTTTCCATTCTTGTGATACCTCACTTCAAAGGATGGGCTCAAGCTCTATCCAGGATAATATAAGAGGTGCCAGATCACCATTGTTTTTTGTAGTTGAGTAGTATTCCATAGTATCCCTATGCCACATTTTATTAATCCACTCATGTATTGATGGGCACTTGGGTTGTTTCCACATCTTTGCAATTGTGAATTGTGCTGCCATAAACATTCTAGTACAGATGTCTTTTTTATAGAATGTCTTTTTTTACTTTGGGTAAATACCTAGTATTGGTACTTCTGGATCAAATGATATTTCTAATTTTAGCTCTTTGAGATATCTGCAAATTATTTTCCACAGGAGTTGTACTAATTTTCAGTCCCACCAGCAGTGTAACAGTGTTCCAATCTCTCCATATCCATGCCAGCATTTGTTGTTTTGAGATTTTTTTTATAAAGGATATTCTCACTGGAGTTAGGTACTATCTCATTGTGGTTTTGATTTGCATTTCCCTAATGATAAGAGATGTTGAACACTTTTTTATATGTTTGCTGCCATTATTCTCTCTTCTTTTGAAAAGTTTCTGTTCATATCCTTTGCCCATTTATTGATGGGGTTGTTTGATTTTTTTCTTGTTAATTTTCTTAAGTTCTATATAGATTCTAGTTATCAGCCCTTTATCGGATGTGTAACATATGAATCTTTTTTCCCATTCTGTAGGTTGTCTGTTTGCTCCCGTGATAGTTTCCTTGGCTGAAGCTTTTTAATTTGATTAGATTCCATTTATTTACTTATTTATTTGAGCATATGATGGGGGTGTAAATGTTTATTTTTATTGCTCCTGTGATTGCTTTGGGGAGTCTTCTTCATAAATTCTTTGTCTAGGCTGATGGATCTGACCATTATTGATCCCTTCAGATTTTGCACCTGCAAAATGAGTTTCTGCAACTCACTCATACTACCCCATGCCAATTGTTAACATCTGTTCTCATCTCCACATTCAATGACGTGAAATTAGTCATGATGGGAGTATTTACATCATGGAAATCAGCAACCAGAGAGTGGGTTGTTAAATATTTAGCAGCACACCACTGTTGGTAGGTACTTCAATCAGAGAAGCTATGATTATGAGACTCCAATAACATCCCATCCAACTAAAAGGAAAATCCAAAATCTTTACAATGGCTTGGAAAGTTTTCCACACTCTGGCCCTCATTACTTCTCTAACTTCATCTCCTCCTTTTCCTCCTCCCTTCATGTATGCTATTCCATCCACTAGCCTGGTTGTTGTTCTTCAAACACATCAGACACATTCCTAACTGAAGGACAACCAGACAAATGCTTGCTATTCTTTCTACTTCAAGCGTAAACCTTCACATGGACTCCTGCTTATCCTTGAAGTCAAATTTCAAATGTCATTTCCTCAAAAAGATCTTCCCCGATCTGTGCTGCAGCTTTCTTAGGTAGCCCTTTTGTGTAAACTAGAACAAAGTCCCCTCTTGAGTGAACTCATCCCTGCAGGCACAGGCCTTGAAGAGAAGGCAATACCTTTGGAGGAAGAAAAATGTCACCCTAACTTAAAGAAATGCAACCTGATATAGGGCACTTAACTTGGCAAGCAGAGTTTGGGCTGTTTTAGTCCTCACTTGCCCCCTCATCTGAGCACTCTTTTCAGTGCCAAACTGTACAGCTATACATGAGGCACTTTCCTCAGTACCCTATCTAGATAGCCACTGTTTCAGGTTTCCTCTATCAGAGTACCTTCTTTGTTTCCTTTACAAACACCTATCACAATGTATAATTACTGGATGAAACTAAATGAAGAAACCATGTATAATTTTTAAACTAGCATATTTTTCCTCATGAAAAGGAAACCAGCATTTATCAAAACTTTCCTCACTCTATATCCATTTGTTTGTTTTGGTTTGGTTTTTGAGACAGGGCTCACTCTGTCACCCAGGCTAGAGTGCAGTGGTGAAATCATAGCTCACTGCAACCTCAAATACCTGGGTTCAAGTTATCCTCTGGCCTTAGCCTCCTGAGTAGCTAGGACTACAGGTGCTCACCACCAACCACATCTGGATAATTTTTTAAATGTTTTCTAGAGATGGAGTCTTCCTATTGCCAGGCTATTCTCAAACTCCTGGCCTCAAGCAATCATCCTGTCTCAGCCTCCCATAGAGCTACAATTACAGGCGTGAGCACCGTGCCCAGCCCAGAAATTCCTCACTCTTTGACAACATTTAACAATATACAATTTTGACCCCTGGTATTGAATTGTTAACATAATGAAATAAGTAATAAAATAATTTGGAACTCATATACTAATTTGAATGAATTAACTAGGGTCTGACTTTCACTCTTGACTTATTTCAAACAATTTTTGGTTTGTTATTATACTAACGTCTACCTTCATCTCCTCTGTCAGGTTGCATTGTTTGCCCATATGTTTAGTTGTTTCATATCTCTCTCCTCTACAACACAGCTTTACCTTCATGAGAGTAAAGACCATGGTCTTGTTAACCACTGTATCTGCAGAACTTAGAACAGTGCCCAACAAATGTTTATCAAATATTTAAAGTTGAAACAACAGGCTTCCATATAATATTTCATTTTAATGAAGGATTTGGTCTCTATAAAAGTATAAAAGCTTTTGATCTGCATTACCTCTACATCTATTCCAATTCAGATATTCTAAGATTTGATTTTATTATCATTCTGAAAAATTCCTCCCACAACATATAGGGTGAGGAATTGTAATATACAAAGTTTCCAAGATCCTGGAATCCTCCTCCTGTGTTTTCTAGAGGTGGGAGGTTAGACTTTACATACCACTTTGTGTACCGTGGGAAAGTATGTTCCTCTTTTTCAGCCTGTTTCCTCATTTGCCAAATGATGGGCTTGGACTAAACCAATCTTGAAAAAGGAAAGATTCCATTATTTATTTTTACTTATTTAACAACAGAAATCTGGTCCCATTTATTTATTTTTGTTGTTGCTGTGATTGCCTTAGGGGTCTTCTTCATAAATTCTTTGCCTAGGCCAATGTCTGTAAGAGTCTTTCCTACGTTTTCTTCTAGAATTCTAATAGTTTCCGACCTAAGGTTTAAGTCTGTTAACCACCGTGATTTGAGCTGTGTGTCCTGTTTTAGTCTTCTACATGTGGATATCCAGTTTTCCCAGCACCATTTATTAAATAAGGAATCTTTTCCCCAGAGTATGTTTTTGTCTGCTTTGTCAAAGATTAGATGGCTATATGAAGATGGTTTTATATTTGGATTTTCTGTTCTGTTCCACTGGTCTGTGTCCCTGCACTTGAAAATCTATTTTTCCCAAAAAGCCTAGCTGAAGACCTCAGTATATAACATAAATTGAGAAGTTTATACTCTATTTGAAGTGAAGGCAGGAGGGCCCAGACCACTGCCTGATCAGCTTCCTCATCATGTTCATAGACCACAGTGTAAAAACTCTTGCACTAGATCTTCCTGAAAGTCTCTGCCATCTCCAACATTTTATGACTTTACTATTGTTATTCACCAGATTCCAGAGCCAGTGAGGGCATGGATAAGCAATGATGGGTCATAAATTAATTCATTCAACAAATACTTGAGTGTCTACTGTATTCTAGGTCCTATGTCACATGAAAGCATGGGTGAACAGAATGAAAAAGCATGGAAAGTCTAATATCCAATCAAATGCATTCCCTAAGCCATATGAAAAAATGCTCAAAATCACTAATCATCAGGAAATGCAAATCAAAACCACAATGAAATACCGGCTCACCACAGTTAGAATGACTCATATCAAAAAGACAAAAAATAACAAATAGTTGCTAGGATGAAGAGAAAAGGTAACTTTTATGTACTATTGGTAAGAATGTAAATTAGTATAGCCATAATGAATAACTGTATGGAGGTTCCTCAAAAACTAAAAATACAACTACCATATGATCCGACAACCCTGCTGGGTACATATTCAAAGGACATGAAATCAGTATTATCAAATAGATATCTGCAGCCAATGTTTACTACAGCACTATTCACAATAGCCAAGATATAGAGTCATTTGAAGTGTCCATCAACAGATAAATGGATAAAGAAAATGTGGTTTATATACACAGTGGGATACTATTCAGCCATAAAAAAAGAATGAAACCCAGTAATTTGCAGCAATGTGGATGAGCTGGGAGGACATTATGTTAAGTGAAATAAACCAGGCGCAGGAAGACAGATACCTCTTGTTCTTACTTATATGTGGAAGCTAAACAAGTTAATATCATAGAAATATAGGTCTACCTTGTTTTATTGATATTTCCTTTATCATGCTTCACAGATATTGTGTGTCCTACACATTGAAGGTTTGTGGCAACCCTACCTAAAGCAAGTTCATCGGTGCCATTTTTCCAATAGCATGTGTTCACTCCACATCTGTGTGTCACATTTTGGTAATTCTCAAAACATTCCAAACTTTTTCATCATTATTATTATATATGTTATGGTGATCTATGGTCAGTGATCTTTGGTGCTACTATTGTAATTGTTGTGAGGTGCCATGACCATGTTCATATAAAATGGTAAACTTAATTGATAAATGTTGTGTGGGTTCTGACTCCTCTACTAACCAAATGTTCCCCATCTTACTCCCTTCTCCTCAGGCCTCCCTATTTTATGAAATGCAATAATATTGAATTTAGGCCAATTAATAACCCTACAATGGGCTCCAAGTGTTCAAGTGAAAGGAAGAGTTACACTTTTCTAGCTTTTGATTTAAAGTGAGCGATGATTAATCTTAGTGAGGAGGCATGTTGAAAGCCAAGATAGGCTGAAAGCTAAGACTCTTACACAAATAGCCACGTTATGAATGCAAAGGAAAAGTTCTTGCTGGAAATTAAAAGTGCTACTTCAGTGAACACATGAATTACAAGTAAGCAAAATAGCCTTACTGTTGAAATGGAGAAAGTTTTAGTGGTCTGGATAGTGCAATAGAGCAAACCAGATACAACATTCCCTTAAGACAAAGCCTAATCTAGAGCAAGACCCTAACTCTCTTTAATTCTACAAAGGCTGAGAGAGGTGAGAAAGCTGCAACAGAAAAGTTTGAATTAGCAGGGGTTGGTTCATGAGGTTGAAGGAAAGAAGCCATCTCCATAACATAAAAGTACAAGATAAAGCAGCATGTGCCGATATAGAAGCTGCAGCAAGTTATCCAGAAGATTAGGTAATTGATAAAGATGGCTACAGTAAACAACAGACTTTCAATGTAGACAAAACATCCTTATATTGGAAGAAAATGACATGTAGGACTTTCATACCCAGAGTGGAGAAGTCAATCCCTGGCTTCAAAGCTTCAAAGGGCTGACTCTTGTTAGCAGCTAATTCAGCTAGTGACTTTAAGATGAAGTCAATGTTCATTTACCATTCTGAAAATCCTAGGTTCCTTAAGAATTATGCTAAATCTATCTGTATATACTCTATAATGGAATGACAAAGCCTAGAAGACAGCACATCTGTTTACAGCATGGTTTACTATTTTAAGCCCACCATCAAGACCTACTACTCAGAAAAAAAGATTCCTTTCAAAATATTACTGTTCATTGATAATGCACCTGTTCACCCAAGAGCTCTGATGGATATGTACAAGGAGACAAATGCTGTTTTCATGCCTGCTAACACAACATCCCTTCTGCAGTCCATACATCAAGGAGTAATTTCAACTTTCAAATCTTATTATTTAAGAAATACATTTCATAAGGCTGTAGCTGCTACAGATAGTGACTCCTCTGATGGATCTGAGCTAAGTAAACCAAAAATGTTCTGTGAAGGACCCACCATTCCAGATTCCATTAAGAACACTCATTATTCATAGGAGGAGGTCAAAATAACAACATTAACAAGACTTTGGAAACAATTTATTCCAACCCTCAGGAATGACTTTGACTTCTGTGGTGGAAATAAATGCAAATGTGGTAGATATAGCAAGAGAACTAGAATTAGAAGTAGAGCCTGAAGATGCAACTGAGTTGCCATAATCTCATGATAAAACTGATTGAATGAGGAATTGCTTCTTATGGACGAGCAAAGAAAGTGGTTTCTTGAGATGGAATCTATTCCTGGTGAAGATACTGTGAACAGTGTTAAAATGACAACAAAGGATTTGGAATATTACATAAACTTAGTTCTTAAAGCAGTGTCAGAGTTTGAGAGAACTGTCTTCAATTTTGAAAATGTTCTACCATGGGTAAAATACTATTAAACAGCATTGCATGCTAGGAGAAATCTTTTGTGAAAGAAAGAGTCAATTGATGCACCAAACTTTATTGTTGTGTGATTTTAAGAAATTACCATAGCCAACCCAGCCTTCAGCCACTATTACCCTAATCAGTCAGCAGCCATCAACATCGAGGCAAGAACCTCCACCAGCAAAAAGATTACAACTCACTGAAGGCTCAGATGATATTAGAATTTTTAGCAATAAAATGCTTTTAAAGTATTGCATTTTTTAGACATAATGTTATTGTACACTTAATAGACTACAGTATACTGTAAACATAACATTTATGCACTGGGAAACCAAAAAGTCTGTGTGACTCATGCTATTGCACTATTTGGTTTACTGCAGTGGTCTGGAAACTAGAATTAAACCCACAATATCTTCAAGGTATGCCTGTAGTGAATAAGAATAATGGTCACTAGAAGCTGGGAAAAATTGGGAGGAGGAAGGGATAGGGAGAAGTTGGTTAAAAAAGATACAAAATAATAGCTAGATAGAAGGAATATGTGTTATATAGCACTGGAGAGTGATGATAGTTAATAATTTATTGTATATTTTCCAACAGTTAGAAGAAAAGATTGTGAATGTTCCCAACACAAAGAAATAATAAATGTTTGAGGTGATGGATATGCTAATTACATTGATTGGTCATTACAGATCGTATACATGTATGAAAATATTAGTATCATTCTGTACCCCATAAATATGTACAACTATGATGTGTCAATTAAAATAATTTTTTAAAAAAGTAAGTGTCAAAATGCCTACCCTACTACTTTTGAGTAAGATCTGATTTCAAGACCCAAATTTCCCACACTAGTTTTCCGCAAAGATGTGGAAACAACCCAAATGCCCATCAATTCATGATTGGATTAGGAAATTATGGTATATGTATACCATGGAGTATTACTCAGCTATAAGAAATAACAGTGATACAATATCTCTTTGGTTCTCCTGGAGAGAGTTGGAACCCATTATATTAAGTGAAGTATCCCAAGAATGGAAAAACAAGCATCACATGTACTCACCAGAAAATTGGTTTCCCTGATCATCACCTAAATTCACATCTGGGAATGATACCAATCGGATATCAGACTGAGGTGGGGGGTGGGGGGAGGGGGATGGGTGTATGCCTACATGATGAGTGCGTTGCTCACCGTCTGGGGAATGGTCACGCTTGAAGGTGCTGACTCGGGGAGGGGGTGTGGGAGGAGGGGATGGGTGTATACCTACATGATGAGTGCAGTGTGCACTGTCTGGGGAATGGACACGCCTGGAGCTCTGACTTGGGGGGATAGGCGGTACATGGGCAATGTATGTAACCTGAACTTTTGTACCCCCCATAATAAGCTGAAATAAAAAAAAAAAATAAGGAAACCAGGCAGAGGCAGAAGGTACTTATAAGGTTAGAGATGTTGGTAGCCTGAAATGGGGCAGCAGTAGTCAGATAAATTCTAGAGATATTTGGAAGGTAGGATCAGTAAGACCTGATGTTTTATTGCTTATAGATAACAGAAAGAAGGAAGGAGTCAAGGATGAATCCCAGTTTTCTTGCTTGCATGACTGGATAGATCAGATGGTACTAACTGCTGACATAAGAAATAGGATAAAGAGATTGTCAAGGAAGAAGAAAATGAGTTTAGTTTAGACACTTCCAGTTTAAGTTCACCACAGAACATCGAAGTGAGGCACTGTATCTCAAAATGGCATCTACAGATATATTCTCAGAGATCTTTTATTTTGTAAATTCTATGTTTTCACTATGATGATAAATAATTATATAAAGATTTTTAGATCATCTAGTAAAAACAATAATAAATGATACATTCAAGCCAAGTGAAGGACAAATGATGTTGTAGCAGTCGATCACACATAAAATAAGTTTCACCATGAGTGACAACGAGAAATGTGGTAGCAGAATTGAGTCACCCTAGGCTCACAGTGTAGGCGTGCTGAATTCAAAAGCATCTGTCCTTTAGCAGTCAGCACCATATCCACAATGAAGAAACTGATTTAGTTTTAACAAAACAACATTACTTGTCATATTATGCTGTGATTTTGTAGTTGTCATTATATTTAATTTGAAATGTTGTTTTAGCATTAAGGAACACACACACGCACACACATATGGTTTATATCTTTAAAGCATCTCATAAAAAAATAAGGATAATTAAAGTCTTCACATTTGGGCATCTGTATGAATTTTCTTTCCTTTAAAAAGAACTGATAAATTACACAAGTTATCAAACCAAATGTGGGAAACACTGGGTTAAAGCACTCTCAAGAGAGAGAGAGAGAGAGAGAGAGAGGAATCAACTATCTGTAAATGATATCGAAGCCATGAGACTAGGACCCAGGATAAGTAGAGAACATTGAGATCTGTTAACATTTAGAAGTGAAATGGAGGGAAGATGAGCCAGTGAGGGAGGTGGAGAAGGTGCAGCTGGAGAGGTAAGGGGACAACCAGAAAGTCTGGTGTAATAAAAGCCAGTGAAGAGGGCATTTGAAGGCAATGGTTCACAGTAACAAATGCTTTGTAAGGGCATGTTAGAAAAGGACTCAGAATTGACTATCAGCTCTGGCTGAATTCTTTCAGTTCCCAGATACAGGATCACTTGTTCTCTACCTGCACCCATTCCTGCTCATGGCATACATCCAATCACTTACCACCTAATTATCAAGTAAGCCTTAAGTAAGGCCCCACTGCAGCCTTGTATGCTGGCTCTTATAATGGGTCTGTATCTTTTTGTGACCAAGCCCCAGTATCACCTGCCTCCCATGACACCAGCTTGATGCTGACTCTCCCCTCACTTGAGTTATAATGCCTGGCTCTTTTGACATTTCAACTTGCTTTCCAAAACTTTTACTATGGGCTAGTTTTGGAATCTCCCCTAGTCTGTATCAATAAATCAATCTGGTTTGCAGGATTTAGCCCCTGTCCTCACCCATTTGTTTAGTAGCAATCAGGTATCAATTCCAACATAGAAAAGTTTGTGTGACTTCATTTGGTTGTCACAGGTCTCTTTATGGCTTCTTTTCCAATCAGTGTATTTCCATTTTTTTTCCTGAGCTTCTTTCTCCTGCTTAATTCCTTCTCCTTTGTTACCAACATTCCACTATAGTGGAAAGAATGTCAATAACCAAACATCTTCACCAACATTCAGAATCAAATCCTGAATTCTCTATGTGTTCCTTACATTTTCTATTTTATACCTTTCTGCATAAAGACCCACTTTCATAGTTTATTCCACCCCATGTCTTTAAATCTACTTTATTCTAATACAGCAGCAACGATGTGACTGTCAGCAAAATTGCACTTTCCATTAAAAAATTAAGTAGCTTTTAAAAGAGAGCAGGATGACATATTTCAGCCCAGCCACTGCATTTACTGCAGAGTTTGTTTTAAAAGCTCACTGTAGAATTTTAAGACTATATCTGTGGCTTGTTCATGGGTCATTAGGGCACACTCTGCAGGCTTCAGTAAGGTGATTTTGTAAAAATCCACACAAGCTAATGAATCCAAGTTTCATTAAATTGTTAATTGCATTCAGTGAGAAACTACGTGGTGTTACTTTCTACAATTACTGGAAATCACAGCAGAGGAAATGCTGGGAAATTGGAAGGGCAAGTGTATATAAGTTAGCAAAGTTCATTTTTTTTTTTTTTTGTTTCACCTCTTGTTAACCTTGTGGATTGCCCCCACAGGATTCTAAGCAGCCTTGGGAACATCACTTGCTAGAAATTTTCACTGGAGTGAATTCAAAACTATAGAAAAATCATGCAAGTCAATTCCCCTTTAGAGTTGACATACTTCAAATTGCTCCAAACTTGGGCATTGCCTTGAATTCTTAATTGTGATTTATGATTACCTTTTTAAGTATCAAGAAAAGTATATATAGAAGTCAGTAAATCTGGGTTTCTGTATTGGCCTTTTATATGCTAGAAGAAAAAAAAAAGTCAGTTTTCCTCTATCAGGAGCAATTTCCTCTTTTGTAAAGTGGAGTATAAATTCATATTCTGCCTACCTGCTTCTGTTTGTGAGGGTCAAATGAAATCACACCCTTTTAGGGAGAGGCAGTCTACCATGGGCCCTAAGCATCCCTGCAAGTCCTTGCTGACTGAGCCAGCCTGCAAGGCTTATCACTCTCCTGATAGTAAGTTGTTTCTGTGGCTAGTCACATAGGCAACTAAGTAGGTCAAGGCGACCACAGCATGACTACTGTGTAAATGTTCACTTCCTGGGAAAAGCCACTGGCTTGGCTTGTTTGCTACTTAAAACAATGTTTGCTTCTTGCTCAAAATGTGCTGAGTCCTTGGCCTTGGTTTCCTCAGCTATGGTACAATGTAACCCATCATGTGCCCGGCATCTAACTGAGTTTATCACATTGCCCCATGGAATTTGGGGACAGGAAACAGCCCAATTATGCTGATGTTTACCTTATTTGTTGTGCTGTGAAGAACTGTCATGCTTAATCCATTAGGCCCCATTGTCTACTTCCAATACTTCTAGGGCTGTGACACATTTAGTCCTTGCTATCTTCTATGAAGTTGGGGTTCTTCCCTTAAAGTCCTCAACTGTAAAATCTTATTTCTCATATGATACCACAGCATCAGTTATCATCTCTGTACTAAGGATCCCAAATTTATGTTTTCAATTCTTCTAAGTTTCTAGACCTCATATTCAGCTGCCTACTGAACAACTTTCCTAGATGTCCCACAGGTACCTCAAAGTCTACCTGTCTAAAACTAAGCTCACTATCTACTTCACTGCCTAGTCAGATCTGTTCATTTTGCCTATCTGGGTTAATGGAACCACCATCTACATAACATTCCTAGTTAGAAACCATGCATCATACTCATTCACTCTTTTCCACTTATCAAGCCTCCCAACACAGACATACTCAATTAGTCACCATAGTCCCTCATTTCTACCCACTTAATATGTCTTAATTTAATTCCTTCTCCTCCATCCCCATTGCCACTGCTCTAAGGCACTTTTGCCTAAATGCATTTTATTTCTTCCCTTAACACATGAAAAACTGATTCCTGTTTTGAGAATTTGCACTTGCTTGCCCTTTTACTTGTCCAAACTGCATAGCATATCATCAATATCTGGTTTCTTCTTGTCTCACCAGCATCACCTTTTGTCATCAGCCTAACACTACCACCTTATGCTCCAGAAATTTTTTTTAAAAATTACTTGTTGGAAAGACATTCTATAAAAAAGACATCTGCACTCTAATGTTTATAGTAGCACAATTCACAATTGCAAAGATGTGGAAACAACCCAAGTGCCCGTCAATACGAGAGTGGATTAAGCAAATGTGGTATAAGTATACCATGGAGTTCTACTCAGCCACAAAAAGCAATGGTGATACAGCACCTCTTGTATTATCCTGGATAGAGCTGGAACCCATTCTACTAAGTGAAGTATCCCAAGAATGGAAAAATAAGCACCACATGTACTCACCAGCAAATTGGTTTCACTGATCATCACCTAAGAGCACATTCAGGAATAACATTAATTGTGTGTTGGGCAGATGTTGGGGGGGGTGGGAGGGGATGGGTGTATACATACATAATGAGTGCGATGCGCACTAACTAGGGGATGGACACCCTTGAAGCTCTGATTCAGGGTGGGGGGAGGGGGGCAAGGGCAATATATGTAACCTAAACTTTTGTACCCCTATAATATGCTGAAATAAAAAAAATTACTTGTTGGTTTCTAAACTTGGAAAGCATTTTATCTTTCCCTGTCATCTATGATATACCACCCAGATCCTGCTTCAAGGAAGGATTTATTGTTTCAGCTGCTGGGAATTCTATCAGTGGACAACCATCAACTGGCAGCCTCTTCAAGGATTTTCTCAGCTGCAGAGAACTGCTTTGCCCAAGTTCATATCCCTTCCCAGAGGGCAACTCACATCTAATAACCAATGCAGGAGTATAAAGACCTGGACACCTTGGCCCAAGAGGGGACAATTCACATCTCTAAAAGGTCACTCCAGTTTCAGAGTTCTTTATATATTCTCCTAGACCTGTATCACAACTGCACTTTTCCCTCTGACAGTTCTTGCTTCTTTCTCCTTCCTTCTGTAACTACTAAACCCAAGGGTATTCCTTAATAAATAGCCTGCACACTATATCCCAACTCAGATCCTGCTTCCCAGGAAACCCGACCTCTGACACTGTCACACTGGCTCTTTCTCTGGGACAGCCTGCTCCTCTACCTAACCTCATGGTGAATACCTAATGATCCTTTAAGAATCAAAGCAAGCATAACTTCTTCTGTGACACCATCCTTGAACTTTCTCCTCCGCACCACCCCCACCAGTGGAGTTCATAATTACATAACTCTTCTTTTGTGCTGCCATTAAGTTTTGTAGAAATTCTGTCAATACACTCATCAAAGAGTATTATATTATTCAGACACCTGCCTGTATCTCTTAGACCTTGTGCTTCTTCATGTGAGGATCTATATCTTGTCTACCTTTATATCCCCAACATCTAGCATAGTCATTGCCCCATGATGGGGGAACAATTAATATTCACAGGATGACAAATTTCACTGGAGAATTGGGGAAAGGCATTTTAAGTAGAATGGATAACATAAAAGAGCACCAAGTCATGGCAGTGTACTATGTGTTTACATATCAATTAATATTCATTCATTCAATAAATATTTTTGCTAACCTATGTGTCAATCATCATATTTTGTACAGGGACACAGAGATAAACAAGACATAAAAATCTCAGCCCTTACAATTTATTAAAGACAGACATTTGATAAGTAACTCAAATAATTATGAGTGTTAAGAAGGAGAAGTGCAGGGCATTATAAGATTATACAGCAGATGGTCTGATCTGGCCCAGAAGTTTTAAAAGAAAGCTTAACAGAATAGTTTTTAAGCTGAGGCCTTTATAGTAAGTATCAGTTAGCTAAGTGAAGGAGGGAGGGTAAGAATGATTCAAGAAGCTGAAATAGCATGTGTCAAGACCCTGAGATGGCAAAGAAAATGACATGTTCAAAGATAGGAAAGACGACTAGAAAGAAATGCCAAGAACTGTCACTAGAAAGTCATTTTAGAGCCAGACTATTGAAAAAATGTTAACTAATGGTAACATATTAGAATTTTATCTGGTAGAAATCTGTCTCTGTTAAAAAATAATTTAGTTAAATATCAACATGATTATCTGTTGCACTGATGATAAATTAGAAGGAAGAGAGCCTGGAGGCAGAAAGACTGCTTAGAATGCTGTTTATTCATTTATTTGTATTTTCAAAAATATATTTAGATGTGAAATTATTAATATGATGGCCTGGACTAAGGCAGTGGAAAACAGGATGGACAGAGGTTTTACACTGTAGAGATTTTTATGAAATGCAATTAATTGGAGGACTTGTTGACTTGTTATATATAGAAGGTAAAGAAAAGAAATAGCCATTATGGAAAACAATACAAAAGTTTCTCAAAAAACTAAAAATAGAACTACCATTGATCCAGCAATCCTACTACTGGATATATATCCAAAAGAAAGTAATTCTCTTCATATTTTGAAGAGAAATTTCCACTCTCCTGTTTATTGCAGCACTATTCACAATAGCCAAGATATGGAATCATTCTAAGTGTCTATCAACAAATGAATGGATAAAGATAATGTGGTATATACACACAATGGAATACTATTCAGCCATGAAATAGAATGAAATCCTATCATTTGTGGCAACATGGGTGGGCCTGGAGGACATTAGGTTAAGGGAAATAAGTCAGACACAGAAAGACAAATATTACATGTTCTCACTTACATGGGGGAGCTAAAAAAGTGGATCTCAAGGAGGTAGAAAGTTGATTGGTGGTTACTAGAGCCCGGAGAAGGTTAGAGGAGGGAAAGGTTGGTTAAAAGATACGAAATTACAGGTAGATAGGAGGAATAAGTTCTATTGTCCTATAGTATTGTCAGGTGCCTATAGTTAATAATTTATATTTTCAAATAGCTGGAAGAGAGGATTTTGAAAGTTCCCAACATAAAGTAATGATAATTGTTTGAGGTGATGGACATGCTAATTACCCCATTTGATCATTACCCATTTTATACAAGTATTGAAATATCACACTGTAACCCATAAATATGTACAATTAATATGTGTCAATTTTAAAAAAGGAAACGAAAGGAATGAACTGAAAAATGTCTTAGATTGTCTTGCAGAATATCTGAGGAGGAGAAATTAACAGTGCTCCTCTGCCAAGACAGAGAAATGAGTCAATAACTAAGACTCAATCAGTTGTTTATTAATGATAAACATGATTTTCTGTATAAATAGCAGTCAAAATATACACTACAGCAGAAGGATCTGGCGTTTTCCCCCACCCAAGTTTGGTTTATTTATCCATTCAGCTAAATCGTATTTGTTGAACCCTGACTGCCATTTGCCAGGCACTGGGCCAGGTAACAATGATAGAGTATTCAAAAAGAGATTCATTCCCTGCCATCATAGAGCTTAATTTTACCAAATGAATAATCCATTAAATTTATATTGCAACAATTCCCTGTTCTGTGTATTTAATTTTGAGAAATTTCTATCATGGTATGGACTGTAAATGTTTGTTATTTTGTTAAATTGTAAAGCTACTAGGAGAGATATATGCATTGCTAGTATTTATTTTCAATACTCACTTAATATCCAGTCTCCCTTATAGTCACCAAAAATCTGTTTAAAAGAGCTTTGCCAACTGACTCCAAGCACTCAACCAAATTATCATGATTAAATAAAGATTAGGCACTGTCAGCATGGAGGTTGTGTTTTCAATTAAAATCAGTGATGGCTATTTTGATAGATATTTCTCTTTGGGAAGACTTTTCAGATAAAGTACGTGTTGCTAAATGAAGTGTGTCTGGCTGTTGATTAGATACAATATAGAGCATGTAGAAAAGGTAAAAATGCTCAATGCAGATAAGAAAAAGAACACAGCATGTCTATTTCATAGCTCCATATTTTTTGACTTATGTAAACTTGTTATTGTGACTTCAAGAAGGGACTGTTGTGGTAACTTGTCAGGTCTATCTATGGTGATGCATTTGCAACCCTGAGGCCTCTGCAGGCCCATTTTTAAGTATTGAGTTTGCCATACACTCTGATTATCCAGCCTAAAATGGTGGCTACCAGGAAGAAGAAGACATAAGATTCCTCTTCCAGTCAGAAATGAAGATGAAACAGGAAATTGATGCATGGGTGCTTTCATTGGGATGTTGGTTTCATTTGTGAAATTTAAGTCCCAGGAAAATAATGGATGGATCTTTAAGAAAGATTTATTCATAAATATAATTATAAATTATAACAAGTTATAACTTATTTGTAAATGTATAAATTCTAAATTACTATAAATTATAAATTATTATAAATTATTTATTCATTTGAAAATGCTTACTATATTCCTCCCAGTAGGAGGATTGATTTTACTAAGCCACTTATGCTTTCCACAATCACCTTGGATTATAAGCTATGTAATGATTTCATCTTTTCTAAAACCCAAGAAATTATTCCTCCCTGGATCATTTCCATATCCATTTGCTAGGGAGAGCAGTGCATAAAGACAGAGGCAACATGATTTCAGAACAGTTGCACCAGTCCTAGAGTGCCTACCTCTATATTCTTCATTATGTGAGGAAATAAAGGTCTTAAAGTTCCATGATTTTTTGGGGTGAAGGGGATTCTTGGATTCAGACAAATACAATCACTGCAGTAGGCATCCCATCCAAGACAAGGTTTTTTTCCCCTAAACACACACAATTTAATTGATAAAAAAATCCAAACATGTACATGATTTTTTAAAAAGCCTGTTAAACATGTGAGCATGGTACACAGTCCAAATATTAATAATTTAAACAGGGTGTACAGAGAAAGCTCAGTCTTCTCCCTACACTTCAGATTCCAACTTTCCCAGTTCAACTCTGCAGGGGCAACTTATAAGTTTTTTCTGCACCTTCCAGAAATTTTATATGCAAATAATCAATCATAAATTGAAGCATACTATATACATTTTTCACTTTGAATATTCTCACTTAAAGTATGTCTCATGTATACTATATATATATGTGTATGTATATATATATATATGTCATTCCATATCATAAATCACTGTACTTGTTTTAATGGCTATATAATATTCCATTATATAGATACACTGTTACTTATTTGACAAGTCTCCTTTTAAAGTCCTCTTTAGACATTTAAGTTGTTTCTACTCTTTTGTTATTATAAACAATGCTACAGTGTACTGACATACCAAATATGGGATGGCATACAGTGAAAAGAAGACATCTTTATAGATGGCATTTTAATAGTGGCATAGTTTAGAATTAGCTGCACATATTGATAAGAAAAACAATACTTACTCACTTTTTAATTGTTCTTAAATTCCATACCATCAAGGCACTTCCTTATTTTCTCTCCTTCCTTGGTAAGCAACCATTTTAGTGAATAACATTGAACATACTGTTTTGTGCATATATGCAAATTTATATGCAGTAAAATTTTGATAGATATTGACAAATTGCCCTAGAAAGTGATTGCATCAATATCCATTTTCACCAACAAGGAATAAGAATGCCTGTTTCTCTACACCCCCAACAATGTTGTGCAATGTTGAGCTTCTTTGTATTTTTCCATTATTTATTTCATTATCCATAGATCTTAGTGCCATTTCACATGTTTATAAACTACTTTTCCTGTGAATTGCCTTTTCATATGCTTTGTTGACTTTTTTATAGAGATATAATTTGCACTCCATAAAATCCACCCATTTAAAGTATAATATTCAGTGGTTTTTAGAACACTCATGTGGTGGTGCAAACATTACCACTATCCAATTCCAGACCATTTTCATCACCCCAAAAATGTAGCCAATATCTGTTTACAGTCATTCACCATTGCCAACTCCCCCAACCCCTGGCAAAAAGTATACTTTATACTGTGTTCCTATGAATTTGCTTAATGTGAAAATTTCATATAAATGGAATCATATAATATGTGATTTTGTATCTGGGTCCTTTCACTTAGCACAATCTTATCAGGATTCATCCACGTTTTAGCATGGATCAGTACTTCAGTCCTTTTCATGGCTAAATATTTCATCATATGTCTTGAGAAATGTCTATTCAGGTCCTTTGCCCATTTTTTAAAAAAAGAGTTATTTGTTTTCTTGCTGTTGCATTGAGTTCTTTATACATTTTAGATATTTACCATATATACATAGCTGGAAAATATCTTCTTCCATTCTGTATGTTGTCTCTTGACTTTGTTGATTGTTTGCTTTGCTGTGCAGAAGCTTTTCAGTTTGATATAATCCCATTTGTCTGTTTTTGTTTTGGTTGCCTAAGCTTCCGGGATCAAATCCAAAAATTCATTGCCCAGATCAATGTCATGTACCTTTTCCCCAATGTTTTCTACTAGTAGTATTATAGTGTCAGGTCTTATGTTTAAGTTTTTAATCCATTTTGAGTTAATTTTTTTGTGTGTGTGGTGTGAGATAAGACTCCAAATTCATTCTTATGTATGTGGATATCCAGTTTTTCTAACATCTTTTATTGAAGAGGCTGTCTTTTTCCATTGTGTGTTAACACCTTTGTCTAAAATCAGTTGACCAGGAATACACGGGCTCATTTCTGTGCTCTTTAATCTGTTCTACTAGTCAATGTGTCTATTTTTATGGCAGTATCATGCTGTTTTAATTACTATAGCTTTGGAAAATAGTTTGAATTCAGATAGTGTGATGCCTCCAGCTTTATTCTTTTTACTAAAGATTGCCTTGGCTATTCAGGGTTTTTTTTATGTTTGTTTTTTTGTGGTTCCATATGAATTATAGGATTGTAAAACTTTTTTTGAATGAACCCCAATTAACCACTTTTATTTTATTGTTCATGCATTTTTGATGTCCCATCTAAGAAACTATTGCCTAATCCAAGGTCACAAAGATTTACACTTACATTTCTTCTAATGGTTTTATAGTTTAAGCTCTTATATTTAGATTTTTGAGATATTTTAATTCAATTTTTTTATGTAGTGTAAGCAAGGGGTCCACATTCTTTCTTTTGCACGTGAATATCACCAGTTGTCCCAACACCATTTGTTGAAAAGACAACTTTTGTCATGACATGTTTTCAGGTTCATTTATTTCAAAGTATTTTCTATTTTTCCTTGTGATTTCCTCTTTGACCCATTGGTTATTTAGTGGTATGTTGTTTAATTTCCATATTTTTGAATTTCCCTAATTTCCTTCTGTTTTGATTTCTAATTTTATTACACTGTTATTAGGGAACATACATTTTATTATTTCTATATTTTAAATTTATTGAAGGCTTTCTTGTAATGGCTTAATGGATGAGCTACCTTGGAGGACATTTTATATGTACTTGAGAAGAATGCATATTCTATAGTTGTTGTAGAGGTTGTTATGTATATATCTGTTAGGTCTAGTTTGTTTATAGTACTGTTCATATCTTCAATTTTCTTATCCATATTTTGTTTAGTTGTTTTATCTATTACTGAAAGAGAGGTATGGAAGTCTCCAATTTTTTTTTGATGAATTGTCTAGTTCTCCCTTCAATGCTGTCAGTTTGTGTCACAAAACTTATTCTGCTAATTATTGTATAATTATCCATGATATTTAGAATAAGTTTGTTTTAAGAAAAAAATCCTGTTATTTAAGATTACCTTCCATTTGTATATCAATTTATAGAGAATTGGCATCTTGAAAATATTGAGCTTTCCTATTCAGGGTGATTGTCTTTGTATTTATTCATATTTATTTTACATCCCTCAGTAGAGTTTTAGTGTTTTAATATTTTCTTCCTAAACATCCCTACATATTTTTGGTAAAATTTGTTCCTATATATGTCATATATTATGTAAATAAGTATAATTTTCAGTTGTGTTTTCTAATTCATTATTGTGTATATAAAGGCAAGCTATCTTTTGGTTTATTAAAAAAAATTGTAACCAGTCTTTTTGCTGAAATCCCTTTTTTTTTTTTTTTTTTTTTGAGACAGAGTGTCGCTTTGTTGCCCTGGCTAGAGTGAGTGTCATGGCGTCAGCCTAGCTCACAGCAACCTCAAACTCCTGGGCTTAAGTGATCCTACTGCCTCAGCCTCCTGAGTAGCTGGGACTACAGTCATGCACCACCATGCCCGGCTAATTTTTTCTATATATAGTTTAGTTGGCCATATAATTTCTTTCTATTTTTAGTAGAGACGGGGTCTTGCTCTTGCTCAGGCTGGTCTCGAACTCCTGACCTCGAGCGATCCACCCGCCTCGGCCTCCCAGAGTGCTAGGATTACAGGCGTGAGCCACTGTGCCTGGCCTTGAAATCTCTTATTGTCTAACAATTTCCCAGTTGAGTCTCACAAATGAACAACCGTAACTCCTAAAAAAATGGTAATTTTCACTTTTGTTTTCCAGTCATTGCACCTCTTTACTAACAGTATTACCTGGTGTCTCCATAAAATGTTCAATATTAGAGTCATGGGGGTATCCTTGTCTTGTTTTTGACATTATTGAAAATATCTCTAGCATTTTATTATCAAGTATAATGCATTGGTGGGGGGAGGTAGTATTTGGTGAAGGGGTGAGTCTGTGTGTGTGTGTGTGTGTTCATGTTATTTCAATTTTAGTAAGATTTTATGAGTAAACAATGACATTTATAAAGTGACTTTTCCATATTTATGAAAATGTCAAAGGGTTTTCTCATTCAATCTCTTAGTGTGGTGAATTATATTAATAAATTCCCTAATATGAAACCATTCTTATTTCCCACACAGCTATATTCTATTTTTCTTTCAGTATACTAATGAACTCTACTTGATGACATTTCATTTAGGGTGTTTGCACTGAAGTCCCTAAATTTGACTGGTTCTTAGTTTTCTTTTTTTGCTATCTTTGTTCAGTTTTGATATTGAAAATATAATGACTTCATAAAAAATTAGAAATTTTTCTTTGATCTTTATGTTCTGAAAAATTTTAAATGAAAATGGAGCTATCTGTCATTTAAATATTTAGGAAAATTCACCAGTGAATCTTCCTGGGCCTAGTGCTTTATAAGGGGCAACTCTTAAATAACTTTTACAACTTTCTTCCATGGTTTTTCATTCTCTTTGTTTTCAGTTGTTTTAAAAAAGTGATAATGTTAGAGTCATAATTACTATGCTATTTTTAAGGAGAAATATTCTCTATAA
Organism: Eulemur rufifrons; assembly: GCF_041146395.1. Taxonomy (NCBI): domain Eukaryota; kingdom Metazoa; phylum Chordata; class Mammalia; order Primates; family Lemuridae; genus Eulemur; species Eulemur rufifrons. Next base: position 27,527,318 of record NC_091012.1, on the reverse strand, counting down.
AAAGTCCAAGCCAGGAGTGTGCATCACTTTTGTCTTTGGAGCTTTTCTAAAATATATTTTCTAAAATATAAACCTGTAGGTCCCACTCCCAGAGATTCTTATTCAGTAGGGCTGGAGAGAAGCCAAGGTTTTTGTTTGTTTGTTTCTTTTAGTTTTAACAAGGTTCTCAGGCAATTCTGGCATACTTGTCAAAAAGATCTCTAATTTTTCTTCTAGCTCTAACATTTTGACTTTATAACTTACGAAAAGATTCTTTTAAAAAAGCAGAGGCCGGGTGTGGTGGCTCACACCTGTAAACCCAGCACTTTGGGAGGCCAGGGCAGAAGAATCACTGGAGCCCAGGAGTTTGAGGTTGCAGTGAGCTATGATCACACCACAACACTCTAGCCCAGACAACAGATCAAGACCCTGTCTGAAAACAATAAAGAAAGAAAGAAACAAACAAACAAACAAAGAAGCCACCCACTGAGTCTGAGGCATTTTCATAACATTTTACTCATTGATACCTTTTATAATGTTCAAATAATAAAATATATGGAAAAATTTATCAAAGAGTTGCACTGACTTGTAATCACATCCTTTATTGTCTCCCTCCTCTTGCCTGAACCACAGACACACACACACACGCCCAAGTGCACAGGCACACACAAGCAAACACACACAGGCATACTCACATAAACATGCATATGTACACATGCATACTCATATGCAAGCATGAACACAGACTCTACTTGAACATTGAAAATCATACAGTGTGCATGTGAACACATGTGTGCACATATACACTAACACAAGCATGTATGCATATATAAATTCAGATACACATAAATATGTGTTCCCATGCTTATATATGTCTACATTCATGCTTGTACAGATAAGCACATGCATGCACACACACACAAACACACGCATACTGTAACAAAGTATACTATAAAGGACAAGGGCCTTGCTTAGACCTAGGCCCAAATCCATGCTGTGCCAATGACTAGCTACATGACCTTTCTGATGCTCTGTTTGTTCATAATGTTACCATCTCTGCCTCACTGAACCATAGCAAGAATCAAAATATAAAGGTATTTGGAAGCATTCTGCAGCCTGAAAAGTTCTATTCAATTATGTATCACTATATTATAATGTCACTTTTTTCAAGAGACTTGGTTTTCCTTACAAAACCATTCAGTGTGATTTGTACATCTGATAGCAATTTCCTTTTATAGATGAAAAATCTGAGCCACAGAGAGTTTTAATGTAACCCAACCTGTGAAGCAAGCATGGTAGAATTTGTGTTCTAACCCTGGTCTCCTACCTCTGGGAGCCTTGCTCCAAGCATCATCTATGTTTATAATGTGCCTTCTGGAGCTACCAGACTGATGCCATAAAGGACATTGCACTCTGACGGTTTTAGGTTTTAAAAAAATTGGCTTAAGATAGTGAGTGGAAATATTTACTATAGATGTGAAACAGAGGACTATAGAGCCCTCTACTATACTTATATTTCTTTTGAAAGCCAAAAAATTTTAATTAAATAAAGACATGAGTATGAAAAATGTACTGTTGGAGAATATAAAATTATACTGCCCATATGTTTGAATTTGAAGGTATGCTACCTTGAGAAGGCTCAGAATTGCAAAGGCATGAGAAATTTATTGCTTAGATCCCTTGCCCAGAATAGCGTTCATTCCATTTTAAATGTCACTGAAGTGCATTTATGTCAAAAATAAAAGATACCTAATCAAACTGACAATGACTCAGTGATCAGCACTGGGCCAAAATTATTCTATGAAGTATCTGCCATGCAAATTGATGGGGAACTTAACAAAGATGATATCTCATCAGACCTCACAGCAATTTTTCAAAGGCAAAAAATGTCTTGTGTGTAAAAAAAAAAATCCACGAGTTCTTTTGAGGTTATATGAACAATTCTAATATCTATAATAGATTTTGCTCACAATTTGTAGAAAGAATTTGTAAACAGTCTATATTTCAGATCAATACAAAGCTCTCATAACCATTCAAGATGACAGAAAATAAAAGAAATAGCTCTACATGTTTAAGAAGAGCATCATAACAATGTTATGATGTTTTCTGTTGTAAAAGCAGAATAATTTTAAGTAATTCTGGAAATAAATTTCATATTCTTTGGAAGCCAATTCACTTACGAGAAAGAAATAAAATATGTACAGAAAGAAACTATGGGTCTAATATAAGAACAAATATTTTTACAGCACTTTAAAGTTCACAAAGTGCTTTTCCCTGTATCATCTCATTGAATCCTCAGAACCACCCTGTAAAACAAACAAAACAAGTATTATCTCTAGTTTTTAGATAACAACTGGGCTCAGGGTTGTTGGCTAAGCCAAGACTCCAAAGAGCCATAAGGCAAATAAATAGAGCAAGAAAGTACGTAAAAAGTACAGGAAACAAAGCACGTTCTCTGGAATGCTTTGCTAGTGTCAGATCGGATTTTGAAATCTGTGGTACAATGATTTTCAAACTTGGCTGCACATTGGAATCACCCATGGAGTTGTAAAAAAATAAATAAATACTGATGCGTAGTTTCCCCTCCTTGTGACTCTGACTTGACTACCCTGGGATAGAGCCCAGGCATCAGAATTTCTTAAAGCAAACTAGAGGACTATAACATGTAGCAGTTTAGGAACTATTGGACTAGAACACCACATTAGACTTTAGAACCAAAATGTTTATTATCTCTGTTATTGAACTAAAGGTACAACAATATCTTAATGCTCAGAAAAAGTTCAAAGAACTGAAGCTTTCTTTCATTCAGGGAATTATATATGCTTGGCATTATGGGAGATCACACATGAGCCCTCCCTCAGAGGATTCACAGACGAGTGGAAGAGACAGGCATGTATTCAGTAACCATATGACAATTTGGTACATATGTTACTTATATTATGAACCAAATGCTATAAATTTTAGAGAAAAAAGTTCAGATACTGAGAGAAGTTAGGAGAAATTCCAAAAAGAAGGTAGTTATTGAGCTGTCCTCTGAAAGATAAGTCAGAGTGCCAGACTAAGGGTAGGACAACATTTGAGATTTTCGGGGTAGGGGTTTCAGTAGGATGTAGAGAAGAAAATTAGGTGGGGGAGAGAAAGGGAAGGAATCTGATAAGGCTTAATTATAGGATGGATCCATGGAGCAAGAAAAGATTAGTCTAGAAAGGTAGATTCATTTGTTCATATTGTTATTATTATTTTAAGTAATAGGTTTATATGGTTAATAAAACATACCATTCCAATGTCTATTTAATAAAAATAGCTTAATTCCTGGTTTCTAATTCTCAAATCGTAGTTGACAGTTTCTAGTATATCATTTCACAGCTATTTTATGCATATACATACTTAGTGGATCCAACTCTCAGTGTACAAGAATAGGTGTTCAAAATATGGAATTGTAGTTCTTGCATAACTGTAGCAAATTTTTATACGAGCCTCCAGTCCCTCAGGTAGAGGCAATCTATCTGGTCTCACATAAATTAACAATCTTTCTAACACACACATAGAAACTCACTCTCTCTCTCTTCCTAGATAGCATCCAAGTTCCAGGAATTTAAATTTACTTAGTTTAAAGCCTTCAAGAGAGAGGAGGATAGGGGTATAAGGGTATTTGGTTTGTATTATTATTCATCCCCTCTGGTAGTCATCAAAAAATTCTCAATGTCATCTCATCTTCAGTCCTCTCTCCCTGCAGGTCACTAGTATGGTGTTATGATATTCCTTACTTCAAATCCCAGATTTCTCTCTCTCTTTCTCTCTCTCTCTCTCTCTCTCTCTCTCTATCACACACACACACACACACACACGTGCACATGCACACACACACTCCTAAACCTTGCTAAGCCCTCAGGAAATTCAAAGAGGCTCAGGCCTTTTGCCACTTCTGTGGTGCTCTGAGGACCAAATCACATTTCCCACCACCTTCTTGCAATTCAGGGAGAATCCTGTGAGGCCAGCTCAGGTCCAACTGCTTATGACAGAATTATAAAGAGGTGACCTGAAAATGTTATTTTGAATGGCCAGGCAACATTCTCCTTTGTTGCTTGTTTATTTGCTTTAAATGTAAACTAGTTGGCAACATTTAAACATCAGGATATTTAAAATAAAGTTTAGATATCTAGTTTCTCAAAAAAAAATCAGAAGATCTAGCATCATTGGATCTATATTATCATATGGCAAAAATTGGCAGGAACTGATCATCACAGCATGAGTTCTCCAGTTTGTCCCCAAAGGACCCATGACATTCATTTACATTCCTAGCCTGTAACATGTAGGAATTTAAGCTTTTAGCTTATATAATAAACAAACCTCATATTTTTTTCTATTCTAGGCTCTTGAATCTTCTATAAACTCTATTTGGGAAATTACGTACACATCGCCTGTCACTGTTCAACTTCCATTAGTCATAACTTATCATAGGAACTCACAAGATCTTTTTCCTCTGAGCTTTCCCCTTTCACTCTCCTTACCACCTGTCTAGCCCAGAGAATAGTGTCTTTAGTTGATTATAAGCCTTACTCTTAGATCATCTGAAGTTATACAGTGCTTCTATACACCTATATTTGCCTTTTCTGTTTCTCCAAAGGCTTTTGAAATTCAATGGCCAGGAGAATGATTATTTCTGTCTCCTGAACTATCCTTTTCTTCATATATGAAATAAAAATGACTTAGCTCTTGTCTTAATGGCAGGAAGGATAATAGGGTAAAAGGAAGTAGGGAAAAATAAGTTAGTATATATTATTTTGATTGATACATAAGCATATATCTGTGTATCCCTTTTGTACAAACAGAAGCATATGCATATTTGTGTGTATATATATATATATATTTTTTTCTTCAATTACATTTGTTTCATTTAACATATATTAGATATTATTTCACAATAATGTATATGTGTATTCTTTTTATCAACTATATAATATTCCAATGTGTAGATATGTCATGAATATATTCTGCATTAAACATTCTGACAAAGTTTTCTGTATGTGTATGTAAATATTTCCATAAGATAAATCCCTAGAAGCAATGCTGCAGGTCAAAGGATGGGTGATTGTTTTTCACTTTGATAAGTATTACCAAGTCACAGTCATCAATAAAAGTTACACCAATTACAATACCTTTGATACTTTCAGAGCATGCCTGTTTCTCCATATATTTCCCAGCATGTTATATTTTTGTTATTATCATGTCTTTGGCACTGTGATAAAGTAGAATCTAGTTCTTCCAATTTGCATTTCTACCATCATGAGGGGGTCCAAACAGTACAACAAGCAGTATGCATGGTTAGTGGATGAGGGAGCCAGCACATAGCTTCTATCTTCCCCATGTGTCTTAGCATCTGGCATTTTCACTGTTATCTATCAAATCTTTTCCTTACAGGCTCATCAGCTACTCATCAAAGGCACCATTTGTGGAGACCGCCCCAAGAGAAGCAATCGTCCTCCTCCCATTCCAATGCTCCACAACCACCACCACAGACAAGCCCTAGCCAGCAAGGCCTTTGGGCCATGCATGATCAGAACTCAATTTGGGAGAAATAATGCTGGAACACTGATTGTAAAGGTGAGAGGTGAAAGACTGGAGGCAGGGGAGATCAGTAAGGTAGAAGTGGCAATCCTTCAAGGGAAAAGAAAACATCCCAACTTATATCAGAAGTGGGGATAGACAGGCAAGATATTTTGAAGCCTCACAGAGAGAGAAACTCAGCAGGGCTCAGTAAGTCATTTAACATAATGGCAGAGAAAGAGGGAGGCTTCAGAGGTAGTTGATGCTAAAATTATGGTCTTGTACTGCTATGTCAATGATGAAGCTCTTAAACCAATTCAGCAAACATAGAAAGTGGAAGAGAATCGCTTCCTTTTACAAAGGATAATTAATTTACTTTTCAACATTTTGACTCTAAGATGCCTACAGGGTATCCAAGTGGAAAGGCTCTGGAGCCATTTAAAATTGGGGTCTGGAACACAAGACAAAAGAGAGGTGATCTGTATTTAACATCTTATATAAGAAAAGTTAAATTTAAATAAATTCAGCATAAGTTCCATATTTAAACGTTTTAATGGAAAAGAAGATAAAATAGCTAAAAGCACTGAAGAAAAATAAAATGCCTGAGGGATTATACTAAATTAGAATCAAATAGGCTTATGCATTTTATTAAAATGCTTTTAATTTTTTCCATCTTGCAACTGTGTCTGTAAAACAAGGACAATAAAGCAAATGATTACTTGATTAAGCACAATGAAAATGCTTTTCCATAAAGACTCCTACAATCACGAAGTAAGCATGGGTATCTAATCTCTTCCTCCCACACACACCCCCGAAAGGAGAAGACAATAGCTGCATTTTTATAGAATCTTGGCGTGAGAGAGACATTTCTAAGCAGAAACCAAAGTAGAAACCTCAAGGAAAAATATTACTAGATTTGACTACCTGAAAATGTAAAGCTCCTGCATGACAAAAAGAAAACATTAAAAAATGGCAGGTAAATGATAAAATGGGGAAACATTTGCAAAATATAACATACAAGGAGTTAATATGTTTAATTATACAAATCAACAAGAAAAAATAACAATTCCCCCCAAACAGGCAAACAGATCAAACAGGCAACTCGTAAAAGCAAAAGTGCAGTTAGCCAATAAACATAGCAGAAAATACTCTATCTCAGAAGTAATCCAGGAAAATAATTTAAATTAAAATAACTAAACATGTTCACCTATGAAACATTCAAAGTTGTAAAAAAACAAGAATAACCTCTATGCAGGCAGTAAGTAAGTATATTGAGATGGGCCTTCTCATGAGCTACTAGTGGTGGCATAAATTGTACTACTTCCTGTAGAGCAACTTGGCAATAGATATCAAAAGTCTTTAAAATGATCATGTGTTACAAATTTATCCTAAGAAAATAGGCTAAGGCTTGTAACAATCTATGTTACAAGATGTACATCACATTATAACAACAGGGGGTGGGTGAAATAAATTATGATGCATACCAATAAAATGTAATTCAACTACTAAAAATCATTTTTTTCTAATAACATTTAATGACATAAAATGTTCAAAATTTAATGCTAAGTGACTAATGCATGATACTAAGCAGTTTATAGAGCACAATCTCATAAATATAAATCTTTCTTTCTCTCTCTCCCTGTCTTCCCTTCCTCCTCCCCCACCACTACTCCCTCTCACATACTCAGCAATAACTATAGGGAAATACCCAAAGATGCCCATTGTGGTTATCCCTGCGTAGCAGGATTACTGTTGATTTATATTTTCTTTATTTTATACTTTTCTTTATTCTCTGAAATAAACTTGTATTGCTTAATAATCAGGAAATAAATTCTAAACTTGCAACGTTTCTGCTTGCTCCCACACATGCCTAATAGAAGTACAATATCAACATCCTGGTGCCATTTTTACATTGTTTTCTATTTTGGATTCAAATTGTTGAGTAAGATGGATCCAAATGGATCATCAACTAAATGGACTTGTTTTGAAGAAAAGGATGAGGGAGGCTCATAGAGGAGAAAGTCCACACCCAGAACCATACAGTAAGTTGTCAACAGAGTTAGAACAAGAATTCTATAGTGTTCTGACTGCTAATTTAGTCATCTTGTTCCTGTACCACATATTCCTTTATTAACATATTCCTTCTTTCTGGGCATCTAATGTTGCATACTGATCCCTTTTAAAAATAGAATAGAACCATCTGTGAAATAAAAGGACTATGGTAGCTATTTCCATTTATCTAGCTTATCTTAACTCTAAAATACAAATTTATTTAACTTCCATCATGTTCAGAACACTGTGATGTGTGCTATACAAACAGAAAAACAAATGAGACCTGCTTCCTACTTTTGATAAGCTTTTACTCTAGTGGAGAAAGCAGGCATGTAAAGAAACTATGTAAGGCAGAACAAAGCAAGAGCTATGGGAGCACAAGCAAGGGGTACAATCATTCTGACTACCTGAGTACAAATCGAAGGCTACATGCCTTAGATTCTATCACATCACCAATTCTGGGGCACGAAGAATACTTGGTTGTTGGTTGGAAGCATTTGTAATTGTCTCATGATATTCTTCGTTTCAAAATGCATGGGAAACCAATATAGGAGGCTCATAGTGACATTGAGTGTACATCTATACATCACATCTCTGCCCACAACAGCACATGGGACACATTCTTGGGGTTTGTCCTCATGTCGCTGGTTCCATATCCCATCTACACTCTTTAATTCACCTTACTTTATGGGGATTAAGAGTTCATGAGAAGTGTATATTGGATCTTCTCTATTTTGTTCAAATAATTTATATGTATGCAATAAACATTTAACAGTGATCTATTATATACAAAGGAAAAGTTTATATAGAGAACAAAGACATTGTGTATGTCATAAATCTTAGTAGCAATAGGCTAAACTAAGTGGAATTCCTAGAGAATCTGAAACAGACACCTGTGTCAGGGCATTTCATTGAAACAACCAACTGGGACAAAACTTTTCAGGTACACGTGAACCTTCTCAGTTTTCCAAGCATCCCACTGGCTGTCCTCTTTCTGTGGCACAGTCTGTTTTAGTTTTCTTTCACTTCCAATCTTTTACATCACCATTGAGCTTGACATTTTAATTCTGGAGCTCTTTCTGTGACTTAATATGTAAAATACCAATAAAACCTTTCTACTTTGCATGCTTCCATAGCACATAGAACAATGAGCACTGGTTTGGGAGTCACTAAAAATTTGTTCTTGGTCCAGCTTATTGTCTTATTCCGTGATTGTAACTCTCATATGCCTTTGTTTCTATAAAATGGAGAGAACAATGGCTGTTACCTACTGCCTCATTTTCCTTGCATTTGCTTTCCAAAGCCCCTTTCAAGTGGAGTTGCAGTTGATCCCTACATATAGGTTTAAGCCCACATCAATTCCTGGCCTAATTTAGGCCAAGCCCGTGTATGTGGATAGCCTCATCCCTGTCCACTGGTGGAGCCTGGAAAGTGGCCCCCCTATTCATTAAGGGCTCAGTGCCCCAGGGATGAACTTTAAGCATCTGTGTACCTCAGTCTTTATAAGCAGGCTTCTATCTCACATTCTCTGCCAAGCAACCCACTGTGATGCTGGTCCTGCAAATCTGCTCTTTCTTCCATGGCCCTGACTATACCCCTTCCCAAACTAAACCTCTTCTTAATACTTCTCCGAGCCCCTTCCTGATAACTCAGGACCATATTGATTCCAGATTCTGCCTACCACCTACAACCCCTGCCACCATGGCCTGTTGAGCAGATAGGGCTCCCACAACAAACACCAGTACTAGGCTCAGACACTGACAATATCCCAAGATAGCCATGACCTTTGGTAACTTTGTAACTGAATTAGTAATACCCTCTAGCCTACATCCCAACCTGTATCACCTTCCTCTGCTTCCTTGCCACCCAATGGTGCTGAGGCTTCAGTATGCCTTATCCCTAAGGCGCCGAAGTAATGACAACATCTGCTCTGCCTACCCTCAAAAGCCTATTAAAAACATTAAATGAGGGCCGCCGAATGAAAGCTGTAATTCGGCGTCTCCTCACTGCCTTTCACCTTAGCGCAGATCCGACCCTCCCCCGCCAAGCGCCGTCCCAGCACAGAACTCCTAGAGTCCAAGCTGCTTCCCATTAATGTCTCCTGTCCACAGAGTTCACACAAAGCCAGAGCTCTTAGCGTGGGTCCACGGACTAGGGGAGGGAGCCACCCAGGGAGCCGCCCAGCACCCTATGGCTCTGCAGCAGTTAAGCTGTGGACCCCAAGATGGTGACTGCCCACCCACGTGTGATGAGTGCAATGCGTACTGTCTGGGGAATGGACATGCTTGGAATTCTGACTTGGGGAGATGGGCGGGACATGGGCAATATATATAATCTAACTTTTGTACCCCCATAAGAAGCTGAAATTAAAAAAAAAAGAAAGAAAAGAAAAAAAAAACAAATTTTTCAAAAGAAGATATAAGAATGGCTAACAAACATATGAAAAAATGCTCAACATCTCTAATCATCAGAGAAATGCAAATCAAAACCACAATGAGATATCACTTAACTCCAGTCAGAATGGCCTTTATCAAAAAGTCCCAAAACAATACATGTTGGTGTGGATGCGGAGACACAGGAACCCGCATACACTGCTGGTGGGACTGTAAACTAGTGCAACCCCTGTGGAAAGCAATATGGAGATACCCTAAACAGATTCAAGTAGACCTACCATTCGATCCAGCAATCCCATTACTGGGCATCTACCCAAAAGAACAAAAGTCATTCTATAAAAAAGACACCTGCACCCAAATATTTATAGCAGCACAATTCACAATTGCAAAGATATGGAAACAACCCAAATGCCCATCAATTCAAGAATGGATTAGTAAAATGTGGTATATGTATACCATGGAGTATTACTCAGCTATAAGAAATAACGGTGATATAGAATCTCTTTGGTTCTCCTGGAGAGAATTGGAACCCATTCTATTTAGTGAAGTATCCCAAGAATGGAAAAATAAGCACCACATGTACTCACCAGCAAATTGGTTTCCCTGATCATCACCTAAGTGCACATTTGGGATTAACACCAATTGGGCATCAGACAGAGGTGGGGGGTGGGGGGAGGGGATGGGTTTATACCTACATGATGAGTGCGATGTGCACTGTCTGGGGAATGGACACACTTGAAGCTCAGACTCAGGGGGATGGGGGGCATGGGCAATATATATAACCTGAACTTTTGTACCCCCATAATGAGCTGAAATAAAAAAATAATAAAAAATAAAAAATAAATAAAAACACATACACACAAAAAAATTAAATGAAACAATAGATGTGAACATGCTTTGAAAAGTATAAAGATGTATTAAAATGTTAGTCCTTCATCTCATTGTTTACAAACAGTTGTTAAAGGCATTTTCCTCTCCAATTCCTTCAATGAAAAGCTGTATGCTTGCAGGATTGTGAACTCCATCCCTTTTTTTGTACCTTGCTGGTCTGTTTTATTTTTCAAGAAAAGATTTAATTGTTGTGCCTTTCCCCCCCTCAAGATTGGCACATGGCTTTATAAAGACTATGTAAACATGTTTTCCTAGACTTCACTGAAAGATGGCTGCATGTTCTGCCTCTCCAATAAGGAGAAGCAAAACTTGAATAATCAAAAGGCAAAGTGTTGAAAAGGTCACCATAGCGGAGCTCACTCTCCTAATTTATATACATTCCTTCAATTTAGGAAATGTGGTTGGCAAATGGAAAAGCAGAAGAAAACCAGTACTGCCTAAGTCAAAGAAGCACTGTGGAAACATGGGAACAGATGTCAAATCATCTGTCTCTCAGCCAGAATCTTGTGATCCTCCTCAGGTGCTCCCATCAGTACAAAACCTTAACAATTTCCATATATTGCATGTCTCTTTATTCACTGTATTGCTAAAGTCGGTCAGCTCAAATAAAGAATTTTCACCATTCTATTGAGCACTGTCACTCAATGCTAGAGAAGGGACCTGTTTCTAAGGAATAAGAGGGCATTATGAAGAAATAAACATGAAAGAAATAGCATCCTTAGAGTCCTTTGACAACAGCAACAAAACTACCCTAAACCACAATGTAAAATGGTTTTCAATTTACACGTATTTCTACATTCCACACAGGAATTAAGGTGACAGGTTTGATCACTGGCCAATTGGCCACACCATGGAAGAGACATACGAGCCTGATCCTGTTCCCTTCACCCTCACATTCAGTTCATGTGCCAAAAAGTAAGGTTTCAGGTCCCCAAATCATCTACTCACTCTGTAATGAAGTATTCACACTTGGGAAATGTGAAAGTGACAACGGTAAAGAGTAGGCCCTAGAAACACTTTTCAAATAAGCAGCTCGTGTAGGTATGTGCAGCCCCCTTTCTGTGTCATTTTCACCTTCAGGGGATTCTTTCCACTTACTGTCCCCTGAACTTCTAGGATCTCAATTGCCTCCTACTCTCCCCTTAAACATTAGTGTACATTTAAGTCAACATGTATCTTCTGCCGTAACTCCTCTTCATGGAGGAGATGGAACCCTTTGTCCTCCATAAAATAAAATCCCACATAAAGGAAAGATTTGGGGGTCTAAATTCCCTACCCAACCCCCAGAATTATACCATTGCACAGCAGGCTCTTCTACCTGTGTGTACGGCAGGACCAGTAGAGCAGAGTGACTAAAAAGGCCCAGGCTCTGAATTCACATCTAGGGGTCCCAACTTGGTAGCTGTATGTTTTGGTGTAAGTCACCTTTAATGAGTTATAGTTCCCTCATCTGTAAAATGGAGATGTGATAGTATCTACTTATAAGTGTGTACCTAAATTTAAATGGGATGGGCCTTGTAAAATGTTTTCCTGGTACATGGTATGTGTTTTATAAATAATTAACACCTGTTATGGTTTGAATTGACTCCCCCCAAATTCAATTGTAATGCCCAGTGACCTTAATGGCTTTTACAGAGGTAATCAGGTTAAAATAAAGTCAACAGGGTGGCCCTAATAAAATATGATTGGCATCCTTATGTAAAAAGGAAATTTGGAAACAGGGAGAACAAATTCTGGGAAAATGTCACATGAACACACAGGGAGAAGACAGCCATCTACAAGCCAAGGAGATAGGCTTGGAACAGATTCTTCCCTTAGAGCTCTCAGAAACAGACCAACCCTGCTGGCGCACATTGTTTCAAACTTGTACCCTCCAGAATTGTGACACAATAAGTTTCCATTATTTGAGCCACCCAGTCTGTGGTCCTTTGTTAGGCAATCCTGGCAAACTAATACAATATTCACTCATAATAAAGATTATCGCATATATACATCTCTTTTTGGTCAGTGTATCTACTTGAGGCTTTCAGAAAACAGGGGATATAAAAATCACTATGGCCTATTTGAGAAGTCATGGTATTACTGTCTGTTTTGAGTTATAGCCAGGTAAAACAGAAGTAATAAATAGGACAGTCATATAATTTACCACGTAAAACAGGGTAATTTTGAGGATAAAAAAGAGACATTATTAATAAACAGACTAGATCATTAGCAAGCATCAATACCAGACTGTACAGAGCAAACCAGGACTTTGGGTATCCCTAGCAATGGAGGACAAAGGTATATCCCTTTACCCTCTCCGTGAACCAAGTCTGTTAATGTAAGATTCACTAGTTCCACTAGAGCAATTTGGTTAATTTAACTACAGCTATCAATTACCTTGCAAAAATATGAGTTAAGGTCAGAAGAAGAAAATAAGCCCAAGTTAATTACCTCTGTCATTGACTTTTATATTTTGTTCATTTCTAAAATGTCCTCGGCTGAAGTTCAGAAATTTGGACAAGTTTCAGTGTAGAGATAAGTGTGTCCCCATTGATGATCTATATTTTCTGATCCTCTAACTTAGAAAGGGAGAACAAGACAGAAAGGTACTCAGTGTAATACATGTTTCATCTCAGTATAAAATCATGGGAAAATTGAAGGAAAAAATTAAGGACATTCATTACTCACCTGGCCAGGGGAAGAAAAGCTGTTGGCTTGGAGATAATGCCCTCCCACTGCCCGGCAAAAAACAGTCAGTATGCCCCAGGGGTCGTTTACCTGGCTTAGATTCCTGCCTGCTCACTTTGCCACACAACCATCTCTGTATGAAGGGGACTACTCTAAACTGGAGGTTGTTGTGAGTAAAACATTTGCTCTCCACACTAATTGATTTTTTAAATTAATCACTTCATTTAGAATCCATTCAACCTAGTAGGGATGAACATTCATCATACTGGGAAGACCCTCAGCACAGAGAGAACATCCACAGCTAGTAATTAGTCTATGAATTGGCTCAGGAGTCTTTAAATGAGGTTGAGGCCATTCTTATAGAACTAAAATGCCATGCAACATTACAAAGTTAAATAACCTTGTGAACATTTTTAAAGTGAGAGCTAAATGCAAAGTGAACTTATTTGGAAAACCCTGTGTCAGTTGATTTAATATTGATAAGAAAGGAATTAATGAATGGATATTCCCCAAACTCACAATTTTCTCTGCTAATGGAAGGGTAATGTAGTACAGTGGAGTGATCATGGGTCTTACAAGCAGGCAAACAGGGATGCTGTCACTTTCCAGCAATGTGGTCTTAGTTCTGAGCCTTAGTTTCTACATCTGTAAAATGGGGCAAGAAATGTATCCCCTTCCTATTTTGTAGGGTTCTTATGAAGATGTAATGAGATAAAGTACATTACATCCCTTTATAAAATATGAATGATATAATAGTTAAATAGTATTATTATAATAGATTATTTAAAAACATAATGGGTATTTATCAACTTAATAAATAATTTTTGTGGTACAGAATTAAATGGACTGTTTCCATCCTAATCAAAGAGGTGATGAGGGAGTGATATGGCCTGTAAAACACCACGAACCTTCTTCACTTCCCATTACCCTCACCAAACCACCCTAATCATGTTATCGATGGATACCACATCCCATGAAACAGCACTTCAATAGAAGTCATGTGTGACTAGGTAGGGTTGTCAAGAATGGCCAGGGCAGCAATATCCAACAGCAAAAGGATGTTCATAATGTGCCAGAGAACACATTTGAGGCATTAATAAAAACAGGATATTAGAGTTTTAATAAAAGAATACCATACTTCAAACTTGGTACTTAGACTGGAAATGGTAAAATAGTGGTGAATAGAGAAGACAGCAAAATTTAAACAAGTTGTAGAAATAACCAATTATAATTCAATTTATTTAACCAAATAACTGATTATAAAAGCCCAGATTCTAGTTCATTGAGTTTAGATTGCTTATTAAAAGTTTTTGATTAGAGAGAAAAATTTTTTCTCAGTGTTTTGAAAACCACACACACCATGTTTTCCTCCATTACAAAAAGAAATCTTTTCTTGTCATGTTCTTCTTAATCATTGTATTTTTATCACATTGAAATGGCCCTTACACTCAGAGTCAGAGCTTAAATTTTAGTACCACATTAATCCTCTGTTGCAATGAATATCATTAATACTAAGAATCTAATAACAGCTTATTATCAGAATAATAATTCCATTAACAGCTTTTAATAGGATTGTACTAACTCCAAGTGTGCTTCTAATATAAATTATTACAAAACAAGTACCACTTTCACATAATCACTCCCTAGGAATATAACAAAATAATAGCCTCAGCTCCCAACTCCTGAGTTTACTTTAAGTTCCCCTTTGTTACTTTCCTGGATCTGATTAATCAAAGAGCATTAGAGCTGTAAAGTTCCTTAGAGATAAGCTAGTCCATCTTCCTCATTCTGTGGGTCAGAAAATGGAGGCCCCAGAGAAGCTGTGTGCGTTGTCAGTTCCAACATATCAAGCAGAAGAGTAGCTCTGCTAATGTTTAAGGTAATGAGGTCTACGCAAGACCCTGCAGAAATGACCTGCATTTCACAATCATACATTTTGAGTCATGAGCAGAAATTATCATATTCCCCTACCTTCCTAGCATGACCTAGTTGTGACTGGCGAAATTAAAGGGACTATATCCTGGATTAACAAACAGTGAGGGTTATGTAAAAGAGATGTAGCATGCTGTTATGGGAAAAGCCTGGGATTGAAAGTAGGAAGACCTAGATTCTCATTCTGGGCCTGCCACTTACAAGCTACATGTTGCTAGTTATGTTACTTAGTCTCTATGAGTGTCAGTCTTCTTATCATTAAAATGATACTGGCAACTTCTTTGGAGATTGATACATGGATTCAATGAACAATAGATGTGAAAATGCTTTGTAAAGCACAAATTGCTATATAAATGATTGTTTTACAATACCTCCCTGAAAATTGCTCCCTTCATAATGAAATTAAAAATTTAATTGTTAAGAATGCTTTAAGGCTAGTCGCCTCTCAGATGTGCATATGGTTTGGAAGGTCAGTTAGTGGTATAAATAAGAAAGGGCATCAGGGCTGTGGCTCCCGTATGAGCAACTAGAAAATAATTATAGCAAATAAAACATTGAAAAGAGGCTGAGAATTAAATTGTAAGATAAAAGCCTGGGGGCAGACAGGTGTTTTCCATCAGTACGTCTATATCTCTACCTGTCTATATACCTATCTCCTTAGTTAATCCTTATGAGAAGCCTTTTATACTGTAGAGAGACTAAGACATGGTGGTATTAACAATCCTGCCCAATGACATAAAACTAATGGGGCCAAGAAGGGGATTTGGAGCCAATGTTCTTCCCATGACAATATGCCACCTAGCTTACTGTCAAGAGTTCAAAGTTATCTCCTTTGTGTTACTTGATTTCCAGTTTTGCCCTTCACTGCCTATTCATACTCTCATCCTTCATACGCATCCACTCCAAAATTTTTATATATGTCCTTGGACATATATGTATATTTGTAAATATATGTTGACATTTTGTGTTGTGTATTTTATCTATATAAATGAGATTACAGAGAACACACTATCACTTTCTTCTGTTTAATACTGTTTTTTTTAAATATCCATCCACGATTCCATACATGACCTAGTTCATTTCTTGTGACAATTAAATAGTATTCCATAGGAGACATCTAATATATTTCTTATTTATCAA
This sequence comes from Eulemur rufifrons, assembly GCF_041146395.1. Classification (NCBI taxonomy): domain Eukaryota; kingdom Metazoa; phylum Chordata; class Mammalia; order Primates; family Lemuridae; genus Eulemur; species Eulemur rufifrons. The sequence goes on along the minus strand of NC_091012.1, from coordinate 27,510,714 downwards.
TTTCCCCTATGATGGGCACATATTTATCTACAAAGCAGAATTATCTAGAAACTCAAAGTGTTCTTAAAGACATACACAGTTTATTAGGACTTGAGTTTTCTCAGCTTCACTATTTTATAGGTGAAAAAATCAAGGAAAACTATTTAAGAAAGTCCATTGGAACTAGCAGGATCTAAAAAAAGACATTAACCAACACAATATTAATTCACAAGGCTATCACTAAGAAACAGAATTTATCTTCCCATTAGGAACTGCCAAAGGCAGAGAGATCATGCCATTTGATGACACAGAAAAACATATGTACAGTGTCTGTGGAGTCTGGGAACATGTATGTGGGTATGGATTCTCTTAAATATGCAGATTGATAGAGCCTTAGGTAAATGAAAGATAGAAATCCAGGCCCCAATGGACTGGCTATGTGAACTTAGGCATCTTCCTTAGTTTAGTGTATGGAGTAAGACAGCATGGATCCTGAGCTACATTCCGTGGGTCCCAGCTCTGCCAATTAAGAGCTCTATAACCTTGGGCAAGCTGCTTAGATCCTCCCTGCCTCAGTGTCCTCATGAGGTTAAATGAGGATTAAAAGAGTTGATATTTGTAAGTACCTGGAGTTGTGCCTGGAGCATAGGAAGTGCTAAGTGTCTGTTGAGTTAAAAAATATATATATACCCTTTCTGAATCTCAGCTTCCACTTTTACAAAATACTATTTACTTCCCATGGGTTTTAATAGGGGATAAATAAATGCATTAAATGTGTCAAATTGTATATTACCATTCATTTATATTCTGATAAATATTGTTTTGAAAAAAAACAGTAAGAATAACAAAGCTCATTCAGGTAAACAGGTCCTAAAATCTCATGGGATAGGTAACAAAAAAAAAAAAAGCAAAAAGCAAAATCTATCTCAGATATTAGGTGTTTGACTTCCAGAGAGCAGAAATTAGATTTAGTACTCACGGGGTTCAGTGAGAATTCATTGTTAATCAAGGATGTAGGAAGAAGTCAATCAAGTTTTTGGAAAAAGTAAGGATACTAAAGACTAAGAGTCACAGATCCTATGAATGGCAAGTGACTTTATGGAATAGGAAGTGCAGACATTTGGGGGGTGGGGAGAGGGGATGGGTGTATACCTACATGATGAGTGCCTTGCGCACTGTCTGAGGAATGGACACGCTTGAAGTTCTGGCTCGGGGGGATGGGCGGGACATGGGCAATATATATAACCTGAACTTTTGTACCCTCATAATAAGCTGAAATAAAAAAAAAGGGGGGGGGGGAATCGAGATACCAGAAAAGTTAAGAAAAACAAAAACATAAAAAAAAAACCTTTCTTCAAAGTCATAGAATTAATCAGTTGCTGTGCTCAGACAAAGACTCAATCCAGGGTTCTTTCAACTATATCATGTACAAATTCTTATATATCATAAGTGCACGCATCAGAATTTTTTCAAATCATATAAAAAGATAAATTGGGGGAGATCATTCACTTTGAAATAAAAAGACTTTGCTTAAAAAAAAAACTCACAGCAGAGTTCCTTAAATAGTAGCTCTCCTCCTGCATTTGAAATTAGACCTGACTCCTTTGGAAAATGAGGGGCCCCTATAGTAGCACAGAGTCCTAGTCCCCCAAACACTAAATAAAGACTCTGATGAAGTTTGAAATTAATTTCATTTGCATAAATAATCACAGACATGACTTCATAAGCATATAAATCAGAGACACTGTAGAGATGAGCATTTGTTATTTTTATAGACACAGAAAAATCGTAAAGCCAGAGGAGCCTTGAGGAAGGGCACAGTTGGGTTTGAATTGGTGAGTGATTATTTCCTGGTTTGTTATGAACAGTCCCTAGATCAGTGGTATCTGTCTCTCACAGGGCCGTGTGTCACTCCCCCTCTGGGAATACTGGGACTTCTGTCTTTCTCCCTGATTATACTGTGATTTCCTCAAGGGCAAGGACAAAGATCTTTGTGTCCCTACTATTTAGCACAAGGTCTGGCACAGAAAAAAGTATGCAATGACTGTTGGTTGAAGAAAAAGTGAGGGAGCCCACTAATGGTTCTTCAAATCAACCAGGAACTTTGTACCTATAAATCTCTAAGCAAACAGGCATGTGATATTTTTGTGGATAGAAACTAACAATAAAAAGTGAACCATATAGTTTACCAGGTGGTGATGAATGCTGTGAAAAAAAGCAGGGCAGGGGTACAGAAAGTGCTGGGGAAGTAGAAGGGGGGATTGGAATTTTAATCAGAGAGATCCGGCAAGGCCTTATTGTGAAAATGACATTTGAGCAAAGATCTGAAGGAGGTAATAGATTAAACTACACTGTCAACTGGGAGGAGAACATTCCAGGCAGAGGCAAGGACTAGTGTAAAGGCCTTAATGTGAGAAAAACAGCAAGGAGGTCTGTGTAACTAGAGGAGAGAGGAGAGTGAAGAGGTAGAAGTGTGCTAGGACATAAGGTCAGAAAGCTAACTGGAGTCCAATATTATGAAGGATCTGGTAGGGCATTGTAAGGGAAGCCAATGAAGGGTTCAAAGCAGGAAACTGACATGATATGACTTATGTTTTTAAAAATCACCCTGGTTTCTGTGATTAAAATATGTGATTAGAATATGTCAAGGCAAGGGATGAAGCGGGGAGACGTGTCAAGAGACTATCTTCAATTCTTTAGGTAGAAGACGATGGTAACTCAGTTCAGGTTGGTGATAAAGGATATAGTGGAGAGTAGTCAGATTCTGAATAAATCTTGAATTGGGAACAGACTATGTTTGCTGACAGAGTAGATGCTGAGTATGATAAAAAGAGAAGAGTTAAGGATGATAGCAATAATTTGGCCTAAGAAACTGGAAGGATGAAGTTTCCATTTATTAAAATGAGGAAGGCTCAGGAGGAGCAGGAGTTTTTCTGAATGGTGAGGTGCAGAGATCAGGAGATTGGTATGGACATATTAAATCTAAGATATCTATTAGATATCCAAGAGGAATAATAGAATAGGCAGCTGGAATTTATGGCAGAGGCCCAGGATACAGACATAATTTAGGCATCCGTCATCATACAGATGGTCTTCAAAGCCAAGTTGTTTAATGAAACCAAATATTATGAGTCCAGTTGTGTCCCACTCAACATTTATATACTTAAGTCTTAACCTCTAGTACCTCAGAGTATGATCTTATTTGGAGGCAGGGTCTTTACAGAGGTAATCAAGTTAAAATGAGGTATTAGGTTGGCCCTATTTTAATATGACTGACATCCTTATAAAAAGGGGAAATTTGGACACACACACACACACACACACACATACACACAGGGAGAATGCTATGTGAACGTGAAAACAGTCATCTATAAACCAAGGAGAGAGGACTAGAACAGACCTTCCCTCACAGTTCTTAGAAGGAATCAACCCAGTCAAAACCTTGATCTCAGATTTCCAGGCTTTAGAACTGTGACACTTTGCTACAGCAGCCCTAAAAAACTAATACATCAATATAATGAGTGAGTGTGGATGGAGAAATATGTCCAAAAACTGAACTGAACCTTGGGGCACTGCAACTTTTAGAGTTCATGAAGAGGGAGAGTAATCATCAAAGGAGATTGAGATGAAGCAGCCAGGGAGATAGGAGGAAAACCAGAGGAATACTTAAAGACAAATCAAGGAAGTATTACAACAAAGAGGAAGTGATACGCTTCATCAACTGCTATTAAATACTTACAGGTTAAGTAAAATGAAGGCTGATAATTGATGTATTTAGCAATGTGGATTTTATTCCTGACCTTGAAAGGATCAGTTTTAGCAAAATAGTGAGGGCGAAAGCCTGACTAAAGTGTCTTCAAGAGAGAAAGGGAGGCAAGATATTGGACATAGCAAATGCAAACTACTTTTTTTAAGAGGTTTACTGAAAGAGAGCAAAGAAATGAAGTGGTAGTAGAAAGGAAGTGTGGAGAGAGGGTTCGGTTTTTAAGATTGAAGAAATCACACCGTATTTGTATTAGAAATGACCCATTGGATCAAATTTGCTAATGTAATCATTGAGAACTGCTGCAACAATGTCTTTGAGGAGGGGTTAGGATCTAATAGAAATTGAAGGGCTACAAGAGAGAAGGCCAAGTAAAGTATAGGCCAGTATAGTATTAATATAATATGGCACAGTACATGATTGCTGTGATGATTTAATTAGAGAATATAGTGAAAGCTCTTGGCCTAGTGCCTGGCAAAATGGGATTATTCAATAAGTGTTATTATTAAATATTACATAAGTGTTGTTTAACCACTCTCCCCCTTCTCCTCCTCTCTCTCCTCTTTCCATGCCTTCTCGTTTGTGAGTCATCTACATATTAGTATATAAGATGTCATAGTTGTAGCTAAGATCACCTTAAGAGTATAGATAAAAAAGGAGACCCCTGAGTATTTCAAAGCTTGGAGATCAGGAAGAAGAAAAGAGAATAAACAACCTAAAGGGTAGACGAAAAACTGTGCATGGAAGCCAAAAGGTGAAGTATTCCTTAGATTGCATAGAAGCAAAAGATAATAGAAATCCTAATTATGCAAAGTCTCTACAATGTCAGTAAGCTGCAGGAAATCCTGGGGAAGAAGAGGGTGGTGGTTCACTGAAAAAGCAAAAAGATGAGGCAGTGACCTGGGCTGCTATAGTCCCCAAACCTCACTGTAGTCCACATCAAGGTCACATCAAGGGAGTGAAGTCTGGGAATTTCATATAATGTTATTTGGATTTTTAAACTATCAACAATACCTTCTGCTCTGCAATATCATAAATCTACTCTTTGCTGTTTCAATCAGATTAATCTAATGTACCAGTTCATCAAATGCATCATACATTTCAGGACAATTTGTCCTAAAATTTTGGCTAGCGTTTTTAACGCTCTTTTCTATAAATGGAAATTATGTCACATGCTGAGGGAAGTTTCCAATTATGCAAACACACCAATTCCAGAAAAAAAAGTCTATCAAGATAGACTTTTTAGATTGCTCTTTTCAGGACTGACAGTTTTAAAAAGTTTTTTTCAACTATTTCATTGCTAGAGTTCTTAAATCTTCATTGCTTCTGGACATATTTGTTCTCAATTTATAAAGTATTAATAATCATTCAAGTCCAGATAAAGAGTTAAATTTTTGATATGCAGACTAGTAACAAATAATTCACTGAACTATTTTGATAAAATGGAGGTGTCTTCTTCAGGAAGGCCTAAAATGCAATTCTCAAAGTGTGATCCTCAGGACGCTTTCATCAGAGTTGTTTTACTGTACTAGCATCTCTGAAGACAGAATTCAGGAATCTGAATTTCTGAAAGTGTCCTAAGTGATTATTATGCAAAATAAGATTTAAGAACCACTGCCTTAAGCTATACTGTGAACCAAGGAAGGAGGGAATCTTCAGTAGGTGAGTGTGGCTAGAGCTTTAAGTGCCAGAGGATGGGCCTAGAGAAATAGGCTGGCACTAAATCATTAGCAACTCATTTGCAATGTTAAAGATGTTGCCTTTTAGGTAATGGAGAACCATCAAAGGGTTTTTATTTTCTCAGTTTAGAAGTCTGACATCCTCACTACAATGTAAGCTTCACAAGAGAAAGAATGAAGCTTCATTCCACTGTATTTAACATTGTGTCTGATGTATAGTAGGTGTATGATAAATGTTTGTTGGACTAAACTGAACATTACAAATCAATGAGGAAAGGATGGGCTAGCAAAAAAAAAAAAAATGGTCCTGGAAAAATCTGTTATCCATTTAGGAAAAAAATAAAAAAGAAATTGGGTCCCCACATCATTCCATATGCAAAAATAAATTTTAAGTAGATTAGAAATCTAAATGAGAAGGCAAAATTCTAAAAATTATATAAGAAAGCACAAAAAAAACTGTATAACCTTAATATAGGAAAGGATTTCCTAAACAAGACACAAAATGTACATATCACTTAAAAAAGATTATTAATGTGAAAAGAAGACAGAATAATGGCCAGCAAACATATAAAAAAATGCTCAACATCTCTAATCATTAGAGAAATGCAAATCAAAACCACAATGAGATACCACCTAACCTCAGTGAAATTGGCCTATGTCAGAAAATCCCAAAAGAACAAATGCTGGCGAGGATGCGGAGAGACAGGAACATTCTTACACTGCTGGTGGGACTGCAGATTGGTGCAACCTCTGTGGAAAAGAATCTGGAGATACCTCAAAGAGCTGGGAGTGGAAATACCGTTCGATCCAGCAATAGCACTGTTGAGCATCTACCCAAAAGAGCAAAAGACATTTAATAAAGACATCTGCACCCAAATGTTTATGGCAGCACAATTCACTATTGCAAGGATGGGGAAACAACCCAAGTGCCCGTCAATTCATGAGTGGATTAATAAAAGTTGGTATATGTATACAATGGAATATTACACAATTACAAGAAACGACAGTGATCTAGCACCTCTTATATTTTCCTGGATTGAGCTTGAGCCCATTATCCACAGTGAGGTATCACAAGATCAGAGGAATAGTTTACACATATACTCGCCGTCAAATTGGTACTAACTGATCAACACTATGGTGCTCACACGGTAATAATATTCTCCAGGGATTAGGGGGTGTGGGGGGGCAAACTCACAACTAATGGTCACAGACATGGTGAGCATTGTAGAGGGGAAGGGCATGCATATAAACCTCACTTGGGTGAGGCAAAGACATAAAATGTAACCAGAAGATATTTGCACTTCAGGGTTTATTGCGGCATTATTCACCGTGGCTAAAATGTGGAATCAGCTTTTTCAAGGGATGAATGGATAAAAAAGATGTGGTGTATGTACACAATGGAATGTTATTTAGCCATGAAAAATAAGGAAATTTTGTCATTTGCAGAAACATGGATGGATCTGGAGGACATCATTTTAAGTGAAATAAATCAGGCACAGAAAGACAAATATTGCATTTTCACACTCATATATGGGACCTAAAAAAAAATTGATCTCAAGGAGGTAGTGAATAGAATGGTGGCTACTAGAGATTGGTAAGGGTGGTGGGAAGGAGTAATGAAGAGGTGTTGGTTAATGTGTAATACTGTTAAATAGAAGGAAAAAGTTCTAGTGTTCAATAGTGCAATAGGGCAACCATAGTTAACAAAAATTTATTATATTTCAGAATAGCTAGAAGTTTTCAAATGCTCCCAACGTAAAGCAATGATAAATGTTTCAGGTGAATCATGTCCCAATTACCCTGATTTGATCATTATATGTTATATGCTTGTATCAAAATATAACATGTACTCCATGAATATGTACAATTATTATGTATCAATAAAAAATAAAAAAAATAATAAAAATAAAAATTTAAAAGATTATTAATGTGAAAATAGTTTGTATCAAAAGATATTAAAAAGAATATAAAAGGCACAAAATAGGGAAGGATGTCTGCAATACATACAACCAACAAAGACTTGGCATACAGAATAGATACTGTGTATTCTGAATCAATAAGAAGAAAGGCACACAACCCAAATAAAAATAAAATAAAGTAAATAAGCAAAGGACATTAGTAGGCACTGAGCATAATGAGGAAAATGAGTAACTGATAAGTACATGAAAAGATGCTAAATACCACTAGTAATGAAGGAAACGGAAATTAAAACTATAACGAAGCTGGGTGCGGTGGCTCACGCCTATAATCCTAGCACTGGGGAGGCCGAGGAGGGTGGATTGTTTGAGTTCAGGAGTTCGAGACCAGCCTGAGCAAGAGTGAGACCCTGTCCCTACTAAAAAATAGTAAGAAATTATCTGGACAACTAAAAATATATAGAAAAAAATAGCCAGGCATGGTGGCACATGCCCGTAGTCCTAGCTACTCAGGAGGTTGAGGCAGGAGGATCACTGGAGCCCAGGAGTTTGAGGTTTCTGTGAGCTATGCTGACACCACAGCACTCTAGCCGGGGCAACAGAGTGAGACTCTGTCTCCAAAAGGAAAAAAAAAAAAAAAAAACTACAATGAGATACCATTTCAAAAACTATTTGTTATGACAATTTCTAGTTTTGGAAAGGAAGCAGGGCAACTGAAATTCTCATGCCTTTTCTGGGGGAAGTATAAACTGATGCAACCACTTTAGAAAACAAGTTAGTAAATATCTAGTAAAGATATATACCCTCCAATTCAGCAAGTTATGTTGTAAGTACATTGTCTAGAAGAAAATCTCTGGTATGTGGACAAAAAAAGACATATACAAGAATATTTTTATCAGTCATGACAATTTTTTTCAATATGGAGTATAATATCAAAAAATGTTAGAAAAGAATACTAGTATCTATCCACAGGAGGATGAATAAATTGTGGTATAGTAATAGAGTGGCACATTAATGAAAATTCACACGTAAGAGGTATACATGTCAACACAGGTAAATCTCAAGAAAATAATGTTAAATGAATAAAATAAGTTGCAAAATATGTAGAGTATGATATTATTTGAATAGGCATGTAAAAGTATTTAAAACCATGACAAGATATATTTTTGTAATTTGTGTATATAATAAAAAAAGAAAGACATGCATAAGAAAGAAAAACATCAAACTCTGAAAAAGTTTATGTTTGGAGAAGATCAGAATAGAATCAGATGTCTAGAAATGTTTTCTTTTCTAAAATAATAGTAAATATGAAGCAAAACAAGGCATAATACTAAAGATTTGATAAAGCTACAATGGGGGACTACATGGGTATTGTCTACATCATTCGCAGATGAATGCCTGAACTGTGGTGTTGGTGGTGAGGCTGAATAAAATAAAAGTAATCAAAATAATACTTTTAAATGGTAAGATTAACAAGACACAGTGATTAATTGAATATGGGGGATATGGGTAAGGTCAGAGTCAGGATTAACTCCCAGTTTTCAGGCTTAGGTGAACAGGTGGTGTCATTTACTGAGATATAGAATTTATGGAAAGGAGAAGATTTAAGGTAAGGTAATTTAATTTAGTTTTGAGTGAATAGAGGCAACAAATGAAAAGATTTCAAGCTTATGGGTCATTTATGAATATTGCTAAATATTGACATGGCCTAAATATTGCTGTCTACAGTGGAAAGTAGTTCAGAAGTGTTCATCTTCCCTAGAATCAGAGATTTTGTTTGTAAATACCATTAGATCACCAAGTCCAACCCTGCATTTCACAGATAAGTAAACAAAGACCAGAGAAGGGAACTAATTAGTTCCAGGTCTCACAGCTATTAAATGAAGAAGCTAGGACCAGAACAAAGATCTTTTGAGTCCAAGTTCTATAAAATTATATCATAGATAGTCTACCTCTGAATTTGGTCGTTTGAGAATTTTCCTAACAACATTTTGTGAGTTTCAGCCACAATAAAATAATGAAGGTTCAATACATTGCTCTTCCTTCTAGAGAACTAAAAAATATATATAATTATTTATAAGTTTTGCATGATGTATACATTTAAATACTCCTCAGAACTGTGCTATATTTTTCTGAACTAGTACTACTTTGCTGACTCATATTTGGCTTACAAAAGACTCTGAAAATAGCTACTATTTAGTGAAAGACAACTATGGACCCAGTATTGTACAATGTACTGGTACCTTCACATAGTTTATTTTAACAAATCTGACATCTGTATTTTAGACTTTGTTCACATTTGACAGGTGGATAAACTGTGACTCAGATAGGCAATATGCTTTGCAGAGCCCAATGTTGAGGGAGCTACTTTTATTTTTTCCATTTAAATAATAAAAAAAGAGGTAACAGAGACACATAAATTAAGCATATGCCCAAGATCACAGGGCTAGCAACAGACAGTCGGGATCTGAACCCAGGCAGTCTCTAGATTCTATGTTCTTTTTTTAACTTTTATTATTTTTTTATTTTTTTTTATTTTTATTTTTTATTTCAGCTCATTCTGGGGGTACAAAAGTTCAGGTCATATATATTGCCCATGCCTCCCCATCCTCCCGAGTCAGAGCTTCAAGCGTGTCCATTCTCCAGACAGTGCACATCACACTCATCATGTAGGTATGCATTTCAGAATATTATGTGGGTACAAACGTTTTGGTTACTTAAATTGCTTTTGTACCATTTGAGTCAAAGTTATAGACTCTACATTCTTAATTGATCACTATACTGCACTCTATTCTGTCTCTTGCAAAATGAGTGCTCTCTAAATATTGGTTGAAAATTTGAGGTAGATGATTAATTATTCCTTGGACCACTTTTTAATGGAGGCATTATTATTTTACTTGGGCCCTAAAAGGATAATAGTATTTTAATTTCTAGGTAAGTAGGGGAAAGTGGTATCTGAATGAACTTCATGAGTAGAAGTCATGAGAAACTTGTGGGGTACCCACTGTTTGGGGAAATGGTAAGCAGCCTGTTATCAGAAGGAGAGGAAATGTGAAGGGAAATCTTGGCAGATGAGAACTGAAAAGGAGGTAGAGACCATGCAGAGGAGAGCTTTGGATGCCAAGGAACAGAAGTTTCTGAGAAAGGGAATATAAGGCAGAAGAGCTAGATTCTCTTAAGTCATAGTCCCTGAGGAGGAGGACTCAGGATCCCAGGCTGAAAAGAACAATGAATGCCTAGAAGGCTGAGAACCAAAAGTTTGGACATAGACATTTTTACTAATTAGGTAGTCCTTTGGCTTTTATTCCTTTTTGCAGTAATATATATATATATATATATATATATACACATACACACATACATACACACACACATATATATGTATATATATATTGCTTCAAATAATATCATCACTTCTTTAACTTGCTCTCTTTGTCTCTAGAAAATTATGGTATGGTTTGGGGAAGAAATGGGATCAAAAATACTAGAATATTTTGGGGTCTCTTAATGAGATTTTATTCAGGACAGTTCAGCCTATTTCAATCATATAAATTCATGAAAGTAAAGGTCATCTTACTCCATCCGACTTCAGAATGGATGAGATTTCCCTCTGGTGTAGGATGTGGTGCCATCTGCAGGACTAATTTGAAACTGAGCCTCTGTCTAAGTTAGAAACAAGGAATATGCCTAAGGACAGTGGTTTTCAAACTTATTTTTTTAAGCAGTGGAACCTATTTAAAGCCTATTATTACATATGACTTTGATATAAAATATATATAGTCAAGATAAAAGCAGTATTGTATTATACTTATTTTATAGAGGTAAAGTTTTAACCATGTTTTGATTACAGTCAAACAATGAAGCTGTTTTATCATAATTCAAAATCAAAGTTATGAATAACCTCTCATGTTACCTCAACAACCAGTTTGTTTCTGGATTTTTTTCTGATCGGTGTCAAGAAAAGTCCTAATTCACACAAATGAATACTTGCAAATTATAGTATTAATAGTTTTTGAATAGTATACCTTTGTTTTCAGTGCAGTTTTGATTATGTTCCAAAAACTACCATTTACATATAAAAACTTTGATAAAGGTTAAAATAAAAGAAATGGCACAGATTCTCCAAGTAAATGCAAGCAAAATTAAAGTAGGTTTGACAATATGAAATTCAAACAAAGAGAACTCAAAGCAAAAGACATTAAATTGGGAAAGGAGAGTCATATTTCATTGATAAAGAAAACAGTCATGAAAACTAATATGAATAAACTGTTAAAATACAAGGAAATATGTTAATTGTAGCATTATATATATATATAATAATGGTAAATTGAAAATAACCAAAGCTATATAAATACATAGTTCCAGATAAAAGACTGGAAAATGATAAGCAAAATACATCAGAATGTTATCAATGATAATGCAGGGAGTAATATGATTAGATTTGCATTTGATACAAATAAAAGATTTCACTCACAGTAGTCTAAATGAAAACACAGGATCCAAACAAACAGAATATTAAATTTTTCTGGCAGCATAAAGGATTTTAATAAATGGAAAGATATACCATATTCTTAGATGGGAAGAATGAATACAGCAAAAATTTCCATTCTTCCCTTAATTATTCATAGGTTTAACACAATCACAGTTTAAATCCTTAACAGAACTGAACTAAAGTTCTTATGGAAGACCAAAGTTCATGTTAAGAATATTGGAGAGTAATTTAATAAATTATTGAAAAGAGGAATGCTGACTTCAGAAATGCCTTGCCAAAAGTGAGTATATTTTGATGGGTATTCATTCAAGTACTGGCTGACTAATCAATGCAACAGAAGGTAGAATCCTAAAATATACTGTATGAGCTTAGGGTTATCAGATGTAGCAAGCAAACTTTACCATATACGATGGATAAAACAGCAAAAACTTCACTAACTGCAAGATAAACTTAAAAGGAAATAACAAAGTTGGGCAAATACCTGCCACAAATACAGCAGATAAACCAACTGTTAATGATCTTACTGTTGTTTTTCAAATTATTAAGAGTGAATACTACCCAAAGAAAAATGGTAAAGGATACAAATCAAAACTTCATCAAAGAAGAAATGTATTAATAAATGATCAATAAATGCATAACACTACATTCAACCTTACAAGTAATCAAAAACAAAAAATGCAAACAAAATACCTTCATCTCTGCTGGTTTTTAGATTTCTTTTCCTCTTGTTCTTTGCATGAGCAATCTCTCTTATTTTTTAACTCCCTGCTTGAATGTTACCTCCTCAGAGAGGACCTCCCTGGCTGCCTTATTTAAGAAGTAGCACATCAACAGGCACACTTGTTTTTCACTATTGTAACACTGTGTCCTTCTCAGCACATACTTAAAGAAGACACATTTGTTTTTTGTCTGTCTACCTTACCAATCTACAAGTTCAATGAGAGTAAAGAATATGATTTATTTACCAATGCTGTATATAACCAGTTCTTAGCATGGTGGCTGGCATAGGATAGGTAATCAGTTAATTTTTGTTAAACAGATGAATAAATGAATGAAGTTTTACTCTGTTTTGGTTTCATTTTTTTATGACAACATCTGGCATTAGCCAAGACTCTCTAAAGTCCTCTCATACACTGCTAGTGGGTGATAAAAATCAGTACAACAATTTTGGAGGTCAGTTTACCCAAATATTAAAATATAAGTCATTATCTCTCCTCTGCTCAAAACCTTCCAATGACCTTCCATCTCCCTCACAGTCAAAGGCAAAATCCAAAAAGGCCTATTGATTCTACATGATCTGTCATCTCCCCGTCCCTGCTCAATCTCCACTGTTCTGGCCACATGGCATACTGCTCTCCTCCCACTCACTCTGCTCTAGCCACACTGACTTCCTTCTGATTCCCAAATACCCTGGACATGTCCTTGGGTCAAGGTCTGTATATATTTGCCATTCTCTCTACCTGGAATGCTCCTCTCCGGATGTGTAAATGGTTCCTTCGAACTTCTCCTTCAGGTTCTTCTTCAAAGATAACCTTAGTATAGACATATTCTCACCCACCTTACATGAATAGTCACTACAACACATACCCAACCCCAGCACTCCTCATCCTGTTACCCTGCATTATTTTTCTCCATAATATACATGATCACCTGATACATTATATGTGTGTGTATGTGTGTGTGTTTTTTATTTTTTTATTTCAGAATATTATGGGGGTACAAATATTTTGGTTACATATAATGCCTTTGCCTCACCCAAACCAGAGTTTCAAGCTTGTTCTTCCCCCATACAGTGCGCACCGCACCCATTAGTTGGGAGTTTCCCCACCCCCACCACCCCCCTCCCACCTGACCAGCACCCAGTGAATATTACTTGCATGTGAGCACCTTAGTGTTGATCAGTTAGTACCAATTTGATAGCGAGTACATATAGTGATTGTTTTTTCCATTCTTGTGATATCTCACTTCAAAGGATGGGCTCAAGCTCTATCCAGGATAATAAAAGAGGTGATAGCTCATCATTGTTTTTTGTAGTTGAGTAGTACTCCATGGTATACATATACCACATTTTATTAATCCACTCATGTATTGATGGGCACTTGGGTTTTTTCCACATCTTTGCAATTGTAAATTGTGCTGCCACAAACATTCAAGTGCAGATGTCTTTATTATAGAATGTCTTTTTTTCCTTTGGGTAGATGCCTAGTAGTGGTATTGCTATGTCAAATGGTATTTCTATTTTTAGCTCTTTGAGATATCTCCAAATTACTTTCCATAGAGGTCGTACTCATTTGCAGTCCTACCAGCAGTGTATGAGTGTTCCTATCTCTCCACATGCACACCAGCATTTGTTGTTTTGAGACTTTTTGATAGAGGCCATTCTCACTGGAGTTAGGTGCTATCTCATTGTGGTTTTGATTTGCATTTCCCTAACGATTAGAGATGTTGAGCACTTTTTTATTTGTTTCCTGGCCACTATTCTGTTTTCTTTTGAAAAGTTTCAGTTCATGTCCTTTGCCCGCTTTTTGATAGAGCTGTTTGATTTTTTCTTGTTAATTCTCTTAAGTTCTATACAGATTCTTGTTATCAGCCCTTTATCGCATATGTAGCATGCAAATATTTTCTCCCATTCTGTAGGTTGTCTATTCAATATAATGATAGTTTATTTGGCTGTGCAGAACCTTTTTAAATTGATCAGGTCCTATTTATTTATTTTTGTTGCTGCTGTGATTATTTTGGAGGTCTTCCTCATAAATTCTTCACCTAGGCCTATGTCCATAAGAGTTTTCCCAACATTTTCTTCAGGAATTCTTAAGGTTTCATGACTTAGGTTTAAGTCTGTTATCCACCATGAGTTGATTTTTGTGAGAGATAAGAGGTGGGGATCCAGTTTCAATCTTCTGTATGTGGTTATCTGGTTTTCCCAGCACCATTTATTGAATAGGGATTCTTTTCCCAAATGTATCTTTTTGTCTTCTTTGTCAAAGGTTAGATGATCATTTGAGGATGGTTTTATATCTGGATTCTCAGTCCTGTTCCAAAGGTCTATATCTCTGTTCTTGTGCTATGCCATTTTGGTTACTATAGCCTTGTAGTAAAACTTGAAGTCTGGTAGACTGATGCCTCACAATTTGTTCTTTTTGCTTAAGATTGCTTTGGCTATACGAGGTCTTCTCTGGTTCCAGACGAAGCATCGAATTATGTTTTTCTAGATCTGTAAAGAATGATGATGGTATTTTGATAGGGACTGTATTCATTTTGTGGATGACTTTAGGTAGTATGGACATTTTAACAATATAGATTCTGCCAATCTATGAGCATGGTATAGTTTTCCATCTGTTTACATCTTCTACAATTTCTTTTTTCAGTGTTTCATAGTTCTCCCTATATAGGTCTCTCACCTCCTTTATTAAATATATTCCTAAATATTTAATTTTCTGTGATGCTATTGTGAAAGGTGTTGCATCTTTGATTTGATTTTTGGCTTTACTGTTACTGGCATATATGAATGCCATTGATTTGTGTGCATTGATTTTGTATCCTGAGACTTTACTGAATTCATTTATCAATCCCAAGAGTCTCTTGATTGAATCCTTGGTATTTTCTAGATAAAATATCATATCATCAGCAAAGAGTGAGAGTTTGACCTCTTCTGCTCCCAAATGTAAACACTTAATTCCCCTCTCTTCTCTGATTGCTCTGGCCAGGACTTCCAGCACTATATTGAATAGAAGTGGAGATAGTGGGCAACCTTGTCTGGTTCCAGTTCTAAGTGGGAATGCTTTTAATTTATCCCCATTCAGTATGACATTGGCTGTGCGTTTATCGTATATGGCTTTAATAATTTTAAAGTATGTCCCATCTATGCCTATTTTGTTAAGAGTTTTTGCAGAACTAAATGAAATTGAGAACAAAAGAACTATACAGAAGATCAATAAAACCAAATTTGGTTTTTCAAAAAGATAAACAAAATTGACAGCCCTCTTGCTAGACTGACAAAAACTAGAAAGGAAAGGACTCTAACAAGCTCAATTAGAAATGAAAAAAAGAGAGGTCATTACACACATTACAGAAATACAAAATATTTTCTTTGAATACTATAAAAATCTACATGCCTAAAAACTACAAAATGTGGAGGAAATAGACCAATTCTTAGAAACACAGAACCTCCCTAGGCTCAGTCAGGAAGAAATAGAATTCCTGAACAGACCAATATCAAGCACAGAAATTGAAGCAGCAATTAAAAATCTTCCAACAAAAAAAAGTCCCAGACCAGATGGGTTCACACCTCAATTTTACCAAACTTACATAGAAGAATTCATACCTATACTGCAGAAATTATTCCACAACATTGAGAAGGATGGTATCCTCCCCAACTCATTCTACGAAGCCAATATCACCTCAATACCAAAGCCAGGAAAGGACACAACAAAAAAAGAAAACTATAGACCAATAACCCTAATGGATACAGATGCAAAAATCCTCAACAAAATCTTAGCAAACCGAATCCAATAGCACATCAAAAAAAGAATTCATCAAGACCAAGTGTGTTTTATCCCAGAGATGCAAGGATGGTTCAACATATGCAAATCACTGCATAAATAAAAGCAAAAACAAAGACCATACGATTCTCTCAATAGATGCAGAAAAAGCTTTTGACAAAATCCAGCACAATTTTATAATATGTATCTATTTGTAATTGTCCGTTTTCCCTCACTAAAATGTCAGCTCTATGAAAACAGGAATTTTTTTCTTCTTGTTTTGTTTGTCTTGTCCACTGCTACATATATAACCCCTACAAGAGAGTTTGGTACATAGGATATTCTCAATAAATATGTGTTGAATAAATGAATGAATGCCAAGAGGCTGAAAAATGGTCATGCCATTTCATGTAGTAACTCTGTTTCTATGAATCTATATTAAGTAAACAGGAGGTCTGTTTGTACTATTTACCAGGTTTTCCTTCATAACATTACTTATAAAAGCAACAAATTAGAAACAATCTTCATTTTCTGCAATTATAAAGTAGTTAAATAAACTGTTATACAAAAATGTAAATGATTATATAATTATTTAAAATATTACAGAATTAATTACATGGGGAAATGTTCACAATGGAACATTAATAAATCATGATATCCATGAAATATCTACAGTAAAATTTTTTATATTTGTAAAACCAAAAATATTGCTATAGTATTATAATCATTTTAACATATATGATAATAGTTATATAGATATGTATATTATAATTAGAATTATATATATATATCTAAGAATTATATATACAGATTTCTCTATATATAGCTATACACACACACACACACACACACACACACTCTCACATACACAGGGAGTGGAGAGAAAGCGTTGACTAGAAGGACTTATGCAAAATATCCATAATGGTTATTTTGAGTAATGGGGGTATGGCATTTGTGGGTGATACTTTCCCTTCTTTTTGGACTTTTCCTGCACTTTATGAAGAAAAGATTTAAAGAGAAAATAATGTCATGAAGAGAAAAATATAATGAATGACATTCTTATAGGTAAACTAGTTCTTCACTTCTTACTGCTCCTACAGGATAAAATAGCAACAAAATGCAGGAATAGAACTGAACAAATGGACATGAAGCTTTTAAAAATTGAAGATTGTAATGATTGTTTTGCCCAAGTGAATGTTAAGTAGTTCCTACAGAAACACAGAAAACAGGGTCATTTGTTTCTTATGGCCTGGCTCATTATAATCAAATCTATTGTTGTCTTTATAGATAGTACTTGTCCTTGGATATTTTTAGGTCAGGGGGAAAGCATCCAATTTTTCTAAAAATGAAATGAAGCCACAAAATTTAGATTAATTATGAATAACTGTGTTCTAAAATACACATGGTGGACATGAAACAATTAAATACTAGGTCAGACATTTCCTTTGATGTTATATTTGCTGTGGGGATATTTTCCCTAATAGCCAGGAATTACCCAGAGAAAAGAGTAATTAGTGAACATGTTCCAGGAAGCCTTCAGTACAGAGGAAATTCTTTTTCTCTTGACTAAAACCATGAAGTTCTGACTGAAAATCTTCACCCCACACAAGATCAGTCGAAAATTTAGTCATTCAGTACATTCACAGAAGGCATCCCAGAGCCTTATAAGGGAGTTAACACAGCAGAGAAGTATTACATGGATGTGTGCACTTGCAATTAAGAATAAAAATTAGCAAGAAGAGAGCACTAGAAATGCAATCACCAAATTCTGTGAAATGAAGACAGGAAACTTGTATATTTTAAGGAGAGAACTTTGTTCAAATGTAAACAGAGAGACTGAGAATGTATCAGCATTGATACAATCTTGTCTGGCAGGACCTGGGTAGGATGCTGACACAGATGCCATGGGTCAAAGACAGTGCCATTAAAGAATAGAATCAAGGTCAGGAGTGTGATAGAGGCACTGCCAGACATGAAGATCACAACTCCAATTGCTCATAATGCCTTAAATAAAGTTAGCTCTTAATAAAAATAATGATGAGAATGACTTATTTAGCATATATTACATGGCAAGAATTGTGCTAGGTGTTTCTTACATTTATCAGTCCTTTTCAATTTTATATTTATCAGCAGAATCATTTTATTTGAAGTCAACTCCTTAAGATGTAGGTGGGAGTGCCTGGAACTCACATTTCCCTGTTTGTAAAAAACATACTGCCCTCCTCAGAGTTCAGTTAATTCCCATTAGAGTTACGTTTGTTTAGTTACTTCAGGGTCCAACCTCCTATCTTCTGTTGTAGGATGTACACAATCCTGAAGTAAAATCATCATCTACCACCCTTATACTGGAATTAAATGCACCCATCCACTGCAGCAGTCTCTGTCCCGGGCCCTCACAGGGTTATCCAGGTAACAAGGGCTCATGGACTCACTCCTCGAACAGGAGAAGGCCTGCCTAATTGAGCTTCTCAAAGTTTATGCCTTTCCAGTGCCCCCATCCACACACCGTTTCTCCTCCAATTAACCATTACTGGATCCTCCTTCAAACCCTCACTGGACAAGGGTTTGAAAAGCCTCCTTTGAATGTACTCAGATTTGTCTATATTCCCTAAAATCATTGATGCAGAATTTATATACTCCAGGCTGCTGGGTGGCAATCTGGTTGAAAAGAAGGGTTCCAGTCAGAGACACTGTATTTGCATAGCTCTTTATAGACGGCTGAGAAAATATTAAATCTTCAAAACAATTACAAGGAAAATGTGGGGAGAAGGGAACATTAAAGGTGATAAATATTATAGGAAGAAAAAAAAAGAAATGGATAAACACACTACTGCTGGGCCTCAGTACGTATGGGACTGAAGAGGGAGATCTGATCTACACAGAGGATATCAGTATTGTCACTTCTGTTCTAGATTTTATACTCCTATTATTGTAGCTAAGATTAACTCTTACGGAATTTGTGATCACTTAAAATTACCATTTTAAAGTCCATCTCCTCTGTCAAGTTTGTTTGTGGATCCAGGGGCATGGTGGACTATTTTCCTTTATTATTTCCTTTGAGTTGGCCACTCCTACTAAGCTGTCAAGATCTTTTTGGATCCTGATACATTAGCTATCTCTAAAGCATTAGCAATCTCTTCCAGTCTTGTACCATTTGTAAATTTGCACTGCAGAATCATTTGCTTAGAAAACACACATGCACATGTGCAGTGAAAGCTGAATAAATGTGGTTAGTTTTCACTTCTAGCATTCCATTCAGCTTTCTTGGATCCCTAATAAGGCAACAGTTGTTTTAATGAATCAATCACTTCATGCTATTTGGAGCAAATATATGGACTTTAATACAAAAGGCACTAGAGGTTAAGCATTCAAGTCTTGAAATTAAAACATAGGCCTGTAAAACTTGTTACTGAAACAATCATGATCTCCAACACCATGGGAAATAAAAATAACCTCTAGCTTGATAAAAGGAAAGAGGAAGGCGAAAGGTCACAAGTGTGAGAAATATTATTATAAGTGATGCTTTCTTATTCAAACTGAACTCACAAAATGTCACACAGTACAGTGAGCAGTACAGGAGGAAGAACTTTTCTCTCTCTCTCTCTCTCTCTCTCTCTCTGAAAAGGCTTCTACCAGATTTGTGTGCCAGGGATAACCTTATTCACATTCTCAGAGAATGCCCATGTGTTAGCATTACCTACCTCCTGGTAAAACGGTCTCCTCTGTGGTGTAAATATCCTTGCACATGGAGATAAACATATTAAGCAAGTTAGGGGATGTATTAGCAGACACTTCAAAGTTATAAGTTCTAAGGAAAAAAATAAAATCCTGGAGTCTCAGGGTTATGGTGAATTCTATACCTACGCTTGGCCTGCTCATTTAATATAAAACAAAACCTGGAATCTTCAAAACATGGGTTACTCCTATCTTCAGAGCTTTATGAAGCATTTAACTGAGAGCCAAGGTACCTAGACTTCACTACTACCACTAACTAGTTCTATTCCCTTGAGAAAGTTAGAGTTCTGGATAATGACATGTTGGATGACATGAGTGACTTCCAAACTTTTACAAACAGTTGAAATTTTAAAAAATTCAAATGGAATCTTATGACATCTCAGTTAATAAATGAGACTAAAAACATATAAACAGGTACTCTGAGTGAAGAAATGTGGTAGCCCAGATACCTGCCAATTTAGCCCCAGAAGCTCCTCTGAGAGATTCCTAAAACTTTATAAGCATAATTTGAAAATCATTAACAAGGCCCCTTCCTGTTTTATATTACTAGAATTCTATTCTGGCTCATGAGAGAGAAGCAATTTAAGCAGCTGTTCAACTCTTACATTCTATAGATATATTAAATAATGCCTTGGAGACTATGACAGATTATCAGTATTAGTTATAATCATAATGACTACCATTTGTTGAGGTACCTTTACACTTGACTTTACTGCTGAGAAAGTTGATCACAAAGATCAAGTGGCAAAGCCAGACTTTTGAACTTAATCTGACATGACAATAGATAAATACACTAGAGTGTAATATGTGGGCTAAAATAGCTCTAGCTACTAAATATAGAAGGATCATAAAAGAGGATATGGTAAGTTATATCTTAGAAAGTAGGATAGATAGCCCCTTGATCTGAGTCTGGAAGGATCAATAGTAGTTTGCCAGGAAACAAATTTGGGAAGGAATTCAGGACCATGGGCACAATTTGTGCATCTGCAAGAAGGTACAAAACATCATGCAGCAGGGGAGACTGATTGGAGACAAAGCTTCAGACATACGCAAGCAGGAGTCTGACTGTAGAGATATCTGTGTCCCACACTGAGGAATTTAAGACTTTTTTCCTATCAGGCCGACACCACTGTTTCAAACAGCAGCGTTAGAGTATATCTCTTGCAGGAAGACTGCAACGTTCTTCCTTTCTCATTCTTCAGGGCTCAGCTTAACTATCTTTGACTCTGAAAGGTAATTTCTTACCCTTTATCCAAAGAGGACTTAGTTTCTCTCTTCCCTCATTAGAGCCTAAGCTCTACAAGAGGTGGGCCTTGTCAACTTGCTTCACTGCTGTATCTTCAGCACCTGGGAGAGTGCCTAACACAAAGTAAGCGCTTACTAAATATTTGTTGCGTGAATAGGGAAATGAAAGTCTGACTGCAAAGCCTGGACTCACAGCCACCACTACAAGACCACTTTGGCTGTGCCTACTTTGTTAGTGACCCCATCTTGAAATGAATTGGGGATATTGTGTTGGAAATGGCAAAGCACCCAACAAACCATGTAGGGGTTGGGAACCTGCAGCCTTAAGGCAATATGTGGCCTTCTAGGTCCTTAAATGTGGTCTTTTGACTGCATCCAAATTTTACAGAACAAATCCTTTTATTAAAAGGGGTACAGCAGAGAAAGATGAAGTTTTACTTGCTTCCTTTGGTGCTTAAAAAAGAACAATTTTGAAATCAGAAGGCCACAAGTTCCCCACCCCTGACAGGGGGACCTTGGTTTCTGGGATAATTTGTCCTATTTTCTTGAACTTACAGAATTTACAATGATTTGAAGGACTTTATTTTATGCATTAAAGTCACAATCACATCCTTCTAAATATAAAATACATTCCATCTTTCCCAACCAAAATAAAGTAAAGTGAAGAAGGAGGCTTCTTTTTATCTCTGCCAGGTTACTTTGACTGTTTCCTAAATTATAAAAGAGAAATCATAATAGTTCTTCTCTCATAGAGTTGTAGTGATGATCAAACCTAATAATACACATGATGTACTTAGCACAGAGCTTGGCACATAGAAAATAGTCAAGATTAGCTTTTGCAATCATCATTATTATTGATGGCACTATTAACACACGGTGAAGGCACTCATGAGAAATGGCAATGCACTTTCATGAAAGGTGCTAAATTTCACTTTCATAAATCCAGCTCTCCTTGTATGGCAGGTTCTAAACCCTGGCCACAAAGGCCACACATTTGGTATTTGTACTTCCCAGAAAATACTTTCAAGTCTCTCTTCATCTGTTTCTCTGACTAATAAACCATTCATCACTAATTACTTATAATAATTTTCTGCCTCACAGTTTTATATTTGCTTATTATGTTCACAGCTGTCTGGCCTAGCAAGGATACAAATCTATCTCATTATTATATCCAGGTCTCCTGATCATGGTTCCCTTGCCTTCCATTTAATTTTCTCCAAAGTGGTCTTTTGGCAGGGCAGGATTTTCCTTCCTCCTCACCCCTTCTTTTCTTTACCCCATACACCTTGTAAGAAAAGAGGAGCTTTGAGCAGATAAAAGCGACAGGAATTTTGTTAGCATACAAACCAAACTATTAATAAACTATGAGATATGGTTATGCTATAAAAGATGGTCATATATTTGTCTTGTGGAGAGACCACTCTGAAAAATGCACTTATTCATTTGAAAATTATTTATTTAGCAAATTCTATGTTCCAGGTTCTGGGGATTTGGCTGTGAACAAAAACAGACTAAATCCTTCTCCTTTATGAAGCAGATATTCTAGTAGGGGGACAGATAAATATATATATATATATATATATATATATATGTGTGTGTGTATATATATAATCACCAGATAATGATCCGTGTGGAGAAAAATAAGACAAAGTAAGAGGACAGAAAATGTTGAGGGCACTTTTTGAGGAATTTGGTCAAGATAGGTTTTCTAAGGAGATTATATTTGACAATTGAAAGTTCTTACAGAACTTCAAAAATGTGGTGCTTCCCCCTTGTGGATGAAGTCAAGACCCTGGGGGAAAGGTAAGGTTTATAAAAAGACCAGAGAATCATGGGGAAAGGAAAAAGGGAGAAAAGATCCAGATGCTGATTCAAGACTGATTCTGTATGGAAAATGGAAGGGAATGTTTGCACCTTGCTGGACATTATGAAAAACTTGCTTAATTAATAGTGAAATTTCTATGGTGGCATCCCAGACTTCCAGACCTATATCGTAAGGTACATTAGTCTTGGAGTTAGATTGAAGGCACACTGTGGAAAATGGAAAGTGGGTTGTTCTACCCATTTTCTTCCAGGTTTCAGTTTACTTGAGTGAATGAGAAGTTCCAGGCAGTCACTGTCAGGCAGCCACCTAAGACATAAATGGTAGATGGAACATTTGCAAGGAAAGAAAGTGAATCAATCAAAGAAAAAAAGAAATCAAACCTTCTGATTGCTTCTATAGGCCAGGGAATGCTATCTCTCTGAAGATGAAGGAAGCAAGGGAGGCAGCCTCAAACATTTGGGTTACAGCACCATTTGTTGTTTATTAATAAAATTTCTTATCCCAACGATGTTTAAGTACTTCATAGCTTAAAAAGTATGTAATTTTTTAAATCAGTGTTCATATACATTATTTTATTTGATCTTCTGTGAGAGAGATAAACACACATTTTACTAAAAAGGACAGAGACAGCAAATAAGCACATGAAAAGATATTCAACAGCATTAGGGAAACAAAATTAAAACCACAATGAGATATCACTGTACACCTTCAGAATGACTAAAAAAATAGTTTAATACCAGATTCTGGCAATGGTGTGGAAAAAATCCAGAAAACAGAACACTTATACATGGCTGGTGGAGGAGATTAAATGGTACTGCCACTCTGGAAAAGGGTTTAGCAGTCTCTTACAAAACTAAAGATATGTTTACTACATGACCCAGAAATTACACTCTTGGTCACTTACTCCAAGAAACAAAAACTCATATCTACATAAAAATGCATACACAAATGTTTTTAACAGATTTATTTGTAAAATCCCAAAACAGGAAACAAAGCCCAGATGTCCTTTGGCAGGAGAACGATTAAACAAAATGTGTACATCTGTATTATGGAATACGTACTGAGCCGTAAAAAGGGACAGACTATTGATACACTAAACAACTTTGATGGGTCCCAAAGATACACCGAGTGCAAAGACCCAATCTCAAAATGTCACATAATATATGTCCATTCACATACTGTTCTTGAAATGACAAAAATATAGAGATAGAGAAGACATTTAGTGGTACCAGGAGTTAGTGACGGGGTGAAAGAGTGTGGATATTAATATAAATGGTTAACACAAGGGAAATATTTATACTGATGGAACGGTTCTGTATCTTGATTGTGGTGATAGTTACGTGAATCTACACATGATAAAATTGTGTAAAACTACACACACAGACACACACACATGAATGCATATAAAACTGATGAAATCTAAATAGGCTCTTTTCACTATACCAATGTCAATATCTTGGTTTTGATACTGTACTATGTTTATTGCACTATGTTAATATTAGGAGAGGTAGGGTGGAAGGCAAGTTAACTTGAATGTACTATTTTTGCAATTTCCTAAGAAAGTATAACCATTTAAAAATTATAATTTAAAAAATAAGTAAATGGTGCATGTCACCAAGGTACACTGAAAAACATAAGTAAATGAGACCTTTGTGCACTTCTGAACAGAATTCCTTCCAAGATGAAATATTCTATAGAACAAAAACAATATACAACACCATGGCATGGTGGGAAAAAAGATCCAACCAAAAAGTAGAATGCCTTGAACCATTACTTAACCTTTGTGTTTTCCATAATTTTGCCTTCTCTGTAGTCCAGCTTCTTTCCTCTTTCCAATTATAGACCCTTCTCCCATGACCACATAAGTGCCTATTTGACCTAGGCCAGGCAAATCACAATGCTTATTCTCTTTTAGATGCAGGTTTTGAACCAAGAAATGTCATATAATCCAAGCCAGGCCATTCAGAATCTGCTGTCCAGAGTTGGAATTGAACAGAACACTGAGGGGCTTTCTTTTCCCCACTGGATTTCAAAAAATCAAGGATATGACCCCCATACCTGCCAGTGACTATGTCCCCAGCCAGGTGGAATAATCTGAGAGAAAAAGGCCAACATGCAGAATAAAGCTATAGTAAGAGTTGGAAGGAGCAAGAAAGAGATCAAGGGGTAAAAAGAGTCCAATTGCCACGTGAACCCTTGGATCCACTAGATCTCGAGGCACACATCTCTGCCCATCTTTTCCAGACACCTAAGCCAGTAAATTCTTCTACAGCATTTGAAAGTATGTGTTGGACTAAAAGTTTTCTGAACAGTGTGATCTATTGAAGCCTCAATTTCCTCATCTATGAAATGAGAATAATAATGTCTGACATACTTGCCTCAAAATTTTGCAGTAATAATCAAAGGAGACAGCACAAATGAATGTTCTCTACAGCAGTATACAAATGTAAGGGACTAGTAACTGTTATTATAAACAAAAGGAAATATTTTAAAAACCCAGCTCATTTCTTGGGGGTTTTTATAGGAATTGTATTCCAGCAATTTCAAAAGCAACATTGAGAGTATGAAACAAACATTAAATGCCACCATAAATAGAAAAGAAACAGATTATTATGATTCACGTTCGATGACTCATAAAAACAACCAGAAAACAACATTCAAATATATATAAAAATCTTCTCTAAAATTTAAAAATTAAAGAACAGTTTAGAAATTTGTGTGGGGAAAAAGGCCCTGTGCAGAATTTTTTAAATTGAGCTATAATCCCATTTTGATCAGAAACATCCTGTTTACATTATTGTCTGATGCCACTTTTATACACTATATATACATTATGACTAGATGAATTCTCTAAGTCTTAAGTGGACTAAAAACTTCAACGAGTTGCTTGTTTCTTCATTTTCATCTTATATGGATCAAATTTCAACTAAGTTCAAAATAGCTCCATTTTCCTAAGTTACAAAAAGTCCAACCAGACTCTAAACTCCTATATTGATGTTAATCAAATTTGATTTAAAGCTAGACATCTACTTGTAATTGATAAGCCCATAAGACAGCCAGAACCGGGTGGCTTTGCCCAGCAGTGGCAGACGAAAACCCTGTGCAAGAAGTGACAGGTGGATAAATCTACCCTCAGCACTCAAGAGTTGAATTGGATCCCAGAAGCTAAATGCAGCATAGACAAGTAGGTAGTTATTCCTACGAACCACATCTAGTTTATGCAAGGGAATATTTGTAGTGGATCAGTGAGAAAACTAGAGCACAAAAGCCAAGAAAGGAAAAGAAAGAGAGCAATGGATATCAGCCACCTTGCAAATCTCTGAAGTGTCTGGAATCATAAAACGTTAGCATACACAGTGAGACTAAGTAGTACTTGATGGGTGAGGGGGAAAGGAAGCAATGAAAAGTGTGGTTTCTTTATAATGAGAGCTTTTGGTAGATTTACTCCTAGCAAGTGATTTATTCCCTTTCCAGTAATTGCCACTCTGTAACAAGTAAAGTCTTGGTTATCAAGCTATGCTTTTGACACTTCTTGGAATGGAAAGGAATGGTAATACATTTCCTCTACCATTAAGCAGTCATACTGAGCCAAGGCAATTCCCATCTTGCATTGGAGAGCCAAAATGCTGACAACTATTCTCATTCCCTCACAAAGCAGTATGGAATGGTGGCTAAACACACAGACTTGCAGTGTAGTGTAGACTACCTTGGTTTCAATTTCACTTCTCCCATCTACTGGCTATGCAATCAATCAACATGCCATTTCCCTTCTGTGTCCACTTCCTTACCATGGGGTGCCAGAGACTCTGCCTGCTCTTTCTTCCATTTCAGAGTTACGATCACATACTTGGTTCTGTGGGTTTCTCTTCTCTAAAACAGGATAAAAGCAGAACAGACTCCTCCCTGTTAAATAGTTTCTTACTATCCCTGCACATAAATCCATGTGTTTTTTGTTTTTGAGAGGTATACTTTTACTGTACCCTCTGGAACGACAGAAGAGTGCATCAGTACATAAGAGCCATACAAAAAAGGGAGTAAAAAATGAAAGACAGTAGAAACACTCTCTGGCACCAGACATCTCAGGGAATTATGATTATAGGACAGGATTAAATGATACAAACTTTGAAAATGTGTAACTATTTTTTGATGTGCAGTTGAATTCAGTTTGCTAAGATTTTATTGAGAAGTTTTACATCTATATTCATAAGGGATATTGGTCTATAGTTTTCTTTTTTGTTATTGTTGTTGTGTCCTTTCCTGGCTTTGGTATCAAGGTGATATTGGCTTTGTAGAATGAGTTGAGGAGGATTCCACCCTTCTCAATGTTGTGGAACAATATCTGAAGCATAGGTACCAGTTCTTCTTTATAGGTTTGGTAAAATTCAGGTGTGAACCTGTTGGGTCTGGGACTTTTTTTATTGGAAAATTTTTTTCTTGCTGCTTCAATTTTGGTACTTGATATTGGTTTGTTCAGGAATTCTATTTATTCCTGATTGAGCCTAGGGAGGCTGTGTGTTTCTAAGAATTTGTCCATTTCCTCCATGTTTTCAAGTTTTTGGGCACAGAGATTTTTATAGTATTCAAAGATGATGTTCTTTAAAAATATTTAAAAAAACAAACTTCTGAAATGTAAAAATTCTAAAAACTTTTGACAGTGTAATAATAAAGTCATTGTGGACCAGCTTAGAAGCCACCTACCACAAACATAGTTTAAAAAATAAGAATTCCACGGCTGGGCGCGGTGGCTCACGCCTGTAATCCTAGCACTCTGGGAGGCCGAGGCGGGTGGATCGCTCAAGGTCAGAAGTTCGAGACCAGCCTGAGCAAGAGCGAGACCCCGTCTCTACTAAAAATAGAAAGAAATTATATGGACAACTAAAATATATATAGAA
Organism: Eulemur rufifrons; assembly: GCF_041146395.1. NCBI lineage: Eukaryota > Metazoa > Chordata > Mammalia > Primates > Lemuridae > Eulemur > Eulemur rufifrons. The sequence continues at coordinate 27,482,707 of NC_091012.1, read as the reverse complement.
AAAAAATTAGCCGGGCATGGTGGCGCATGCCTGTAGTCCCAGCTACTCGGGAGGCTGAGGCAGTAGGATCGCTTAAGCCCAGGAGTTTGAGGTTGCTGTGAGCTAGACTGATGCCACGGCACTCACTCTAGCCAGGGCAACAAAGCGACACTCTGTCTCAAAAAAAAAAAAAATAAGAATTCCAATTCTTCATCATTTTTCATAACATTTTTCTTAAGATAGATATTACATGATCTAATATTTCTTTTTGAGAAGAAATATTTATTTGAAGTTTCAAGATTATTTTTATTTTTATTTTTATTTATTTTTTTTTTTTTGAGACAGAGTCTCACTCTGTTGCCCAGGCTAGAGTGAGTGCCGTGGCGTCAGCCTAGCTCACAGCAACCTCAAACTCCTGAGCTCAAGTGATCCTCCTGTCTCAGCCTCCCGAGTAGCTGGGACTACAGGCATGCGCCACCATGCCCGGCTAATTTTTTCTATATATATTTTTAGCTGTTCATATAATTTCTTTCTATTTTTAGTAGAGGTGGGGTCTCGCTCTTGCTCAGGCTGGTCTCGAACTCCTGAGCTCAAACGATCCGCCCACCTCGGCCTCCCAGAGTGCTAGGATTACAGGCGTGAGCCACCGCGCCCGGCCTCAAGATTATTTTTAAATCAAGAATTAAATTTAACTCTTATTATTAAAAATAGCCATTATTGTATGATCTCAATTTGTAAAATTGTATCCATCTAGCCATATAAATGTATAGATTAATATATGTCATTATATATTAATGTGTGACAAAATGAACCAGAAAATTGTTTTTGTCAATAATATAAGGCCAAGGACACCTGCAGAAAATGCTTAAGAAAGAGAAATCTTTACCAGAAGACATTTTGCCCCAAAACTTTCAGTCACCAAAGCTTCAAAAGAAAGCTCTTCACCACTACTCTTGTTTTAAAGATTAAGATCCTGCTACACAGTACAACTCATTTCCCTCCTTGGCCAAAATAAAGAGGAATTAAGTGGTAACCAGTCATTTCCAACAAAACATTTAAATCAAGGATTCAGCATTTTAGAGAGGAATGAGCACTGGAGTATGAATGGGAAATATCTGAGTTCTAGTTATATTTCTACCACTAAATTGCAATGAGAAAATCTAGATCCCTCTCTACTGAGTGATTGTCTTGGACAAAGCCAACCAAAGAACATTTAGATGCTCAAGATGATCCAGGAAAAGAAAATGGCACTATGATCAAGAGATTTGGAAAATGCTTTATACTATGTTCCTCTTTTGAAATTTCCCAATGGGCATTATTATACTAAGGGCACAAGTACTTCTAAAGTAAACAAGTACGTTTAAAATTATTTTATCTAAAGTTGCTCAGTTTATAAGGCTTTTTATGTTATATCCACTGTCTTTAATATCACTATAACAATATGAAGAAAGAATTACTTTACAGATCAGAAAATTTTTATTATTAACAAGATCACTTTAACAAAATCAGAACAATTATTATATCCAATTCAGATTGTGTTTCCATTTTAGAAAAGTTGTGACTCACATTTGAGTTCTAACTCTACCAACATAAACATGCGATAACCATACTTCAAAATATATAATTGGAGAATATAACATGGCTGTTTATTAATATTAAAGTAACCATATTCTGAAAAACAGGGCAGTAACAGACTCTCTCACATGAAGCCATGGTAAGAAATCAAATCATGCTTTGTCTAAGTGCTTTATTTTCCATTTCCCCACTAAATCCTTCCACTGCTCATAAAGTCATTTCCAGAAGCAATTATATTTTAAATCATTTAATTTTCAACCGAATGCATTATTCAAAAAGTGATAACACTTTCATCTGTTGCTTCATGAATTCTGTTATTTTTTATGTTGCAAATAAAGGTGAAAGAATTAAAGTTTGAAACTTCCCATAGACTTAATAAGGATAACTTATCAAATAATTACAAAATGCAATCACAAAGGAAGTCTTATTATGCTGTGAGCAAAAAGTAAAATGTCTGCATTATTTTAATGGGGAGGAAACATTTTTGGTTTAATTTTCAATAATAACAGAGAAGTAATAACAACACCACCAATAGCAATAGTAACCATATACTGAATACTTACTATGTGTTAGGTACACCTGAGTGCTTCACGTATTTCATTTCATCATCACAACAACCCATAATTTATATACTATTATTAGTCATATTTACCAATGAAGGAAAGAAACAACTAATGTTCAGAGAAGCAAAGTGGCTTACCCTAGGTCACATAGCTAGCAGGTGGTGGAGCCAGAATGAGAACAAACATTCTTTGCTGAACTTCTACGATATGCTATTTACAGTCTATCTGCTTTTCCAGGTGTGCCTTATTTAAAACATAAATGTTTAAGAAAAGAAAACAGATATAAGATGAGGCAATTTAATAGTACCTTAGTAAAAAAAAAATTTTAGAAATAGACTAGTGTTACCTTTTAATTCTTACCTCATGCTAAATCCAACACTGAAAAATACTTCCTAAATCTGGCATTTGCCTTCTAGGAGAAAAATATGGATATACATGTCTTTTGTAAGGAAAATATGTTTAATATTTCACTTAACTACCTGTTCAATTTATTTTTTTCTTTTCCCTTCTCAGAATTTCTAAGATTCCTAAAATCGTATTCTCTACAGAAATTTACTTTTAATTCACCATGACATATTAGTCTGGGGCACACCAGTTGAATCATTAAGAAGATATAAAAAGTTCAAACTTCTCAGATTCACTAGTAGCAAGAAAAGTAGTATAAAATCAAACCTTAATAGAAGTACTTAAAAAAGGCCTATAAATTCATATTTGTGGCTTACTTGGTCATGATAAATTTTCAGTACCTTTCTTTTACTTTTCAGCTTCTAACTTTCAATCTCCCATTCAATCTTATGGAATGGACATACACCCTCATACCTGCCCACCATGCTGGGTACCCATGGAACCACAATGTTTCAGACACTGCATTACGTGTTGGAAAGCAAGCCAGAAAGCACACACTCTCTGCCTCCAACAAGCACATAATCTACTGGGAGACAAGGACAATTCACCAAACATGAAGTGAGGGACACAAGAGCATCTTCAAAGGCTGTAAAGGATTTTAGAGAGTGTTTATGTTTGGGCACTAATGTGGCTAGAGACTAGAGTACATATGAAGAGAGCAGCAGCAGAAAAAACAGGAAAGACAGAATGGCTGGGTAAAAGGCCTTAAGGCCAACCTATGAAATATTAACTTGATCCTTTAAGCAAGGGGGTGGGGGAAAGGGCATCAAACTTTTTAAATCATAGGATATTATGATCAGACCTATTTTGGAAAGATTCTCAGGTTGTCATGTGAATAAAGATAGAAAGAAAAATATGGTGGCATAGAATCCTGGGAGGAGGCTATAGTAGTAGTACAAATGGTGGATGATAAAGGTCTGAATTAGGGAAATGGCAGTGGGAATTAAAAAGAAGCATGTTTAGGCTGAGAGAGATGACTATCAGATTTCTAGTGTAGGTGACTGAGTTGATATAGTAAGAAGAGTAGGTATAAAGGGGGAAATGGTGAAAATAATGAGTGCATTTCATTTGTGGATGTGTTGAATTTGAGATGCCTATGACACATCAAGGTAGAAATATCCAGTTAAGAGTTGAAAGTAGGTTCTGGACCTCAGGAAAGAAATCATATATGAAAATTATGACAACTGATAAATTTGAGAACAGATGCAGGATCCAAAATGAATTTGCTACTGACAGTGGAACAAAATATGAGGGCAAATTAGGCTCTTTTTTTTAATTTTAATAATGTATTTTCGGCCGGGCGCGGTGGCTCACGCTTGTAATCCTAGCACTCTGGGAGGCCGAGGTGGGCGGATCGTTTGAGCTCAGGAGTTCGAGACCAGCCTGAGCAAGAGCGAGACCCCACCTCTACTAAAAATAGAAAGAAATCATATGGACAGCTAAAAATATATATAGAAAAAATTAGCCGGGCATGGTGGCGCATGCCTGTAGTCCCAGCTACTCAGGAGGCTGAGACAGGAGGATCGCTTGAGCTCAGGAGTTTGAGGTTGATGTGAGCTAGGCTGATGCCACGGCACTCACTCTAGCCTGGGCAACAGAGTGAGACTCTGTCTCAAAAAAAAAAAAATAATGTATTTTATTTATCCCAGTAAATCCAAGATATCATTGCAATATGTAATCCATATACAAATTATCAATGAAACACTTTACATCCTTTTTTTGGTACTAAGTCTTCAAAATCCATTATATAGTTTAGACTTACACAACACTTCAATTCAGATAGCCACATTTCCCCAGCTTAACAGCCTCATATGGCTAGTGGCTACTATGTTGGACAGTGCAGATCTAGTGGTCCCTTCTAATCACCAGTGCTATGATCCAATTTTTAGAAACTTCAGCCTATGAACCTCAACCCAAGTATATTATCAATACATACACATATCTCTCAGATGCACACTTAGAGGGAATGAAGTCTTAACCGGTGAACTCTAAAGAGAAGTTCATTTTTACTAATAATATTCCCTTTTTCATCTACCTAAAAGATCTGAGGATTCTTCTGAAATAATACTTTACATTTAAAGTAGTTGGAATAGCTTTATTTACATATGCTCAGCCAACGTATAATTTCTTTTTTTTTTTTTAATTTCATCTTACCATGGGGGATACAGAATTTCAGGTCACATACGCTGCCCATGCACCCCCCATCCCCCCAAGTCAAAGCTCCAGGCATGTCCATTCCCCAGACAGTGTGCGTTGCACCCATCATGTAGGTATATATCCCTCCCCTCCCCCCCACCCCCCCTTCCCGAGTCAGCACCTTCCAGTGTGACCATTCCCCAAACGGTGCGCAATGCACTCATTATGTAGGCATACACCCATTCCCCTCCCCCGACCTCCCATCTCAGTCTGATATCCGATTGGTATCATTCCCAGATGTGTATTTAGGTGATGATCAGGGAAACCAATTTTCTGGTGAGTACATGTGATGCTTGTTTTTCCATTCTTGGGATACTTCACTTAATATAATGGGTTCCAACTCTCTCTAGGAGAACCATAGAGATGTTGTATCTTCGTTATTTCTTATAGCTGAGTAATATTCCATGGTATACATATACCACAGCTTACTAATCCAATCATGTATTGATGGACATTTGGGTTGTTTCCACATCTTTGCAATTGTGAATTGTGCTGCTATAAACATTCGGGAACATGTGTCTTTGTTACAGAATGACCTTTTTTCCTTTGGGTATATGCCCAATAATGGGATTGCTGGATCAAATGGCAGGTCTACTTGAATCTGTTTAAGATATCTCCATAATGCTTTCCACAGGGGTTGCACTAGTTTGCAGTCCCACCAGCAGTGTATGAGTGTTCCTGTCTCTCCACATCCACGCCAACATGTGTTGTTTTGGGATTTTTTGATAAAGGCTATTCTCACTGGGGTTAAGTGATATCTCATTGTGGTTTTGATTTGCATTTCCCTGATGATTAGGGATGTTGAGCATTTTTTCATATGTTTGTTAGCCATTCTTATATCTTCTTTTGAGAAATTTCTATTCATGTCATTTGCCCACTTTTTGATAGGGTTGTTTGATTTTTTTCTTGCTGATTTTCCTGAGTTCTAAATAGATTCTTGTTATCAATCCTTTATCTGATGTGTAGTATGCAAAAATTTTTTCCCATTCTGTAGGTGGTCTGTTTATTCTCGTGAGTGTTTCTTTGGCTGTGCAGAAGCTTTTTAATTTAATCAGGTCCCATTCATTTATTTTTGTTGTTGCTGTGATTGCCTTAGGGGTCTTCCTCATAAATTCTTTGCCTAGGCCAATGTCTGTAAGAGTCTTTCCTACATTTTCTTCTAGAATTCTAATCGTTTCACACCTAAGGTTTAAGTCTGTTATCCACCGTGATTTGATTTTTGTGAGAGGTGAAAGCTGTGGGTCCTGTTTCAGTCTTCTACATGTGGCTAACCAATTCTCCCAGCACCATTTATTGAATAAGGATTCTTGTCCCCAGAGTATGTTCTTTCCTGCTTTGTCAAAAATTAGGTGTCTATATAAGGGTGGTTTTATATTTGGATTTTTTGTTGTGTTCCACTGGTCTGTGTCCCTGCACTTGTGCCAGTACCAGGCTGTTTTAAGAACCACAGCCTTGTAGTATAGTTTGAAGTCTGGCATATTAATACCTCCCATTTTGTTTTTATTGCTTAAAATTGCTTTTGCTATACGGGGTCTTCTCTGATTCCAATGCAATCCCTATTAAACTACCAACATCATTCTTCACAGATGTAGAGGAAAAAAACAAATTAGGTTCTTTGTGAAGCTGACTCTGAGCTGCAAATTAAGATGCAGGAACTTTGTTGGGGAGGTGTGGCTCTCAAGATCAACACCTGTGAAAGGGAGGGGAAGGAACCAGCGCTAAGTAGAGGGAGAGACTGATACATGATGCTAACGAAGGCTCATCTCACTCCCCACAGGAGGTGCCAGACTTGAGATGGCCTTGAAAAGAGGTCCCAAAGTGAGGGTTGGGGCAGGAGGAGGAGCTTTATACCTCTGAGTTCATCAGTCAGTAGATGGAGGTTTCCCCTAAAAGTGTGACCTTGACAAGGTAGTTTTCTTCAACTGAGGCAATCCCTAAAGGTTGCTGATAGCTGAGGTTCATTGTCAACAGCATTTTAAGCAGCAGGAGAAATAAGTTCTTCATTTCTGAAGAGAGATCCAGCAATGCATTGCAGTATTCATTGCATGCACCCAAGTGATCAAGATGAAATATAATATGGGTTAATATCAAGTACCATACCTGATCACTCAAATATAACTGTACAAACACAGAAGAGATATGCCTTAATGCTTGTGAAAAAGACTAGAGGACTTTAATGGACTGTAAGATCAATATGAGTATTGGTGTGACTCTGCTTTAGAAACGAAAAAAAAGCTAAAGTAATCTTAGGATCTATCAGTAAAGTTATATCATCCAGAACTCAGGATGTGAGAAACCTGCTCAAGTCTGTTACTGACCAAATCTCACCTGGAGTATCAGTTTCAGTTTGGGGCACCACTTCAACTGGACCACTGACAAACTTGTATATGTCCAGATCAAGATGACCAGGACAGGATGGTGAGGAGACTTTAAAGTCTGACATGGAAAAATTGACTGGAAATTAACCCAGAAAACTCTGTGTTAAAAAGGTTTGGAGGACTGCTATATGGAATATAATTACATGTGTTATCTCAGAGTTAGAAATCATGGCCAAAACCAGATTGTGTCCCCTTATAAGGAGGCACTTTCTAAAATGTAAGTCACCCACAATAGTGGAATGGGCAGCTACAGGAAGTAGAGACAAGTTCCTGTCACTGAAACCGAAAGGGTCTGGGTATCCAACTATGGAGAAAGAAGTGAGGAGGGAAGGTGGCAAGGAGAAAAGCAGTATTTGATTGGAGGTTGTACTAGATATTTCCATGATCCACTGCAGGCCTTTGATTTGCTGATCCATCTCATTTGCTGAGAGATTTTTTTTAATGTAATAATTTACATATTTGTTGTCAGAACGTGGTAATATAAAAATACCTCTCTACCTCCTCCCCTCTGTTTACACTTCTTCCCCAAGTCTGCATTCTCAATGACACGAGAATTGCTTGTTCACATCAAATGAGTTACTTAGTAGGAGGAAATTAAACGCATTTAATCAAATATATGTAAATGTCATTCTCAATAAAATTGCATATCTTCAGAAATAGCACATGTCACGACACTCTATGCATTAGAACAGATTTGTCGAACAAGAAATAAAGGAAATGGACTAAGAAAACCCAAAAACACTAGCGATGAGGGAGGCTGGCTATGCTGAATCTCCCTGGCCTCATGAACTATGTGCATGCAAAGACTGTGAGAACTGAACATTGCAAAAAAAGAGCCACTCACTCTGGAAAATTAATTAAAAATAAAATAAAATTTAAAAATGTAGTCTCTCAATCACACTAGCTACATTTCAAGTATTCAGTATTTACATGCAGCTAGTGGCTATCATATTGCAAAATACAGACATAGAATATTTATATGCATCATTGCAGAAATTTATGTTGGATACCGTCACCCCAACCCTTTCCTCTGGGGATAATATAATTACACAAATTCTACAAATGATGGTTTTCCTCTTCTTTTGTTTTCCTTCTTTTTTTGGAAAAGGGGGTTTTTGGGGAGAAAGTTATCATGGTTCAGAAACAAACTGAATTTATTTACAGCAACAACCCTACAGACTACCCTCTCTGATAAAGTGGCCCCCTCCTTCAGGTGTCATCTAAGGATCATTCTCAACTATTCACACTGACCCAAGAAACGAACATATTCAGTGTGTAGCAGATTGCTCAATCCAAGAAGAAACTGTCGATATGAGCCACTTATGGATAAATTGACTGGAAATCAACCCAGAAAACTGTGTAAAGAAAATTTGGAGGACTGCTATCTAGAAATAGAATTACATATGTTATCTCAGAAGTAGAAACCATTAGTTAATTGCAACTGATTTGCAGATTTATTTTAAATAAAATAAATACTATCAGAAAGGTCTTGGGAATATTCTTTACCAGCAGATTTCTTCCTTCTCCAGCTCCACACTCTTGCTGTGAATTTCTAGAGGAAAAGTAGTTTTAGCAAGAAGGAGATGAAAACAAAGCATAACATTGCATATTTTCCTTATATAGTATCTAGAAACTAAAGGCATTTTTGGTATTTTGCTAAAATATAAATGGACATAAAAAACATATATTACAACCTATGGATCTTATGAGAAAAACACAGTTTAAGAATAAAAACCACATGGATCAAGGGGAAAGAATAAACGAGGAGAGATTTATATACAGTCATACATAATGTCAAAATTTCCAAATTCTAGACCCAGGACAAAACAGACTGATTTGGCGGTGATTGATAGTGGCTACAAACAAAAATGACTCCATTTTGTCTCTAAGGTAATATGCTAACACTTAAGTGTCCAGGCCTGCAGGTAGTAGGGAGATTGGGACAAGAGAGCCTTCCCTAGAACTGAAAGTCAATTCAAAGGATCCAAACCCAATATAGAAAGGCAAAGATCTAAAATATTTGAACATGACAACACAAGGTTTCCAGTAAGCCAGATGAGTGTAGTAAGCTCAAGGTGTGGTAAGACAATAGGCAGAGACAGATGAGTGAGACACAAAGGAGCCAGGGTCTGGGTCCTATATCTGATGGGTTATGGCATGTTCTATGGTTTGCATTCAGGTGGAGAGTGGGGACAAAGTGGAGCATTCATGAAACACTCTATGTTCAGACAACCCATAGTGCAGAGCCAGTATTATCTAGAGACCTGTCTACACACAGCAGTATACTAGAGAGAAAGCCAGTGTGGGGAAGGTGACATCCATTCCTCAGGAAAGGGATTGCCCAAAATCAGATTAGCCCTAAGTAGGACCAAGCTATGAACGATGGGGTGCTTGATTCAGGGCTTTCCTCAGCCCAAATCTGCTTGGCAGCAAAGGCAAATATAGGGAGGTGAGAGGGAGAGCTGATGGGATCCCTAACCCTAGTTTTGGGAAACCCCCTTTACCCAAGACCATATAGATGGACAAGATGAGGAAGTAGAAGCCAATGAGATGTATAATCTCCTTTCTTGTCAGGACTTATTGGAAACTCTGATGGATCTAATGGTACTTGGGAAGCCAGAGAATATATATGTGTGTATATATATATGTATATGTGTATGTATATATGTGTGTGTGTGTGTGTGTGTGTGTGTGTTTTGTTGATGGTGGCGAGGGAGCAGATGAATACAAAGGAAACAAGGCCAGGTTGACACTCCACAACTGCAATAAAAGTGTCCTTATATTATACAACACCCTCTTTGTTTTGCTCATTCTGCTGTGCGTAGCTCAAGGTATGGGTCTTGCCTTCTATCTCCTTTTCTCCAATACTCAGACAATTCTAATTAATATAAAGTTTCATCAATATCCCTATTAGACATTTCCTGGACATAACATGGTGAATACCTGGCAAATGGAGCCAGACTAGGGTTCCAATGACCCTGACTGAGCCCCACTTTTATTATGGATTAATTAAAACAACAAATAAAGCTAATACTAGGTTAAATGGTTTCTAAGAAAATATTTGAAAAAGAAGACACTAAAGTTGTGATACACTGAAATTTCAATTGTCATAATGTCTTCAGACATCCCAAGGGGAGTTCCATTCTCAAAATCAAACTGAAAACATCCAGAAAATAGCAGGGTACCATGTTCAATTTGACAAACACCGTTTTTCCAAGTTTCATACCACCCTTACTTGACTATAACTGTATTTATGCTTGGAATAAAGAGCAGTAAAAATGAAGAGGCTCCACCATAACTCATTAGGCTCACAGCTGAGTTTAGGAAAACATAAATGGAACTGCAGTGACTTCAGAGAGGCTTCCCTGCTGAGAACTTCAGCTTTTTCATGCTATCCACCTGTGAAACCCACAGAAAACTAGTCAACTGATGGAGCCTATTGAAAACTCACATTGCTCAGCCTGGCCCACAGGATCTCCATCCCATCTACACATGAGAATCATTCGCAAGCTTTCTTTAAAAATGATGTCCTTTCCCCCACACCCCAAGCAATTAAATCAGAACCTCCTGCAGTGAGGTCCAGGCATCAGTTCTAAGATAAAGAAGGAAAAAAAAAAAAAGAAAAATGTAAGTTCCCCAGTAGCTTCATATGCAGCCAGGGTTCAGAACCATGGACAAAGACTCTTTACTTAGTTGAACTATTTCTATTTTTCATTTACCCTGATAGATGACTTTCCTGATCTTTAATGAATTTTCTTACTCTAAAATAGTGATAATATATATCCTACTTTACTTTTCTCAGGACTATTGTGATTATATGAAACTATCTTACGTGGAGGAGAGGAAGAACATTAATAGTATGTGAGGATTTACAGCTCACATAGGTACTTAAAAACACTATTTCAACCAGAGTGATTAGGCAACAGAAAAAGATAAAGGACATCCAGATTGGAAAGAAAGTCAAATTAGCCTTGTTTGCAGACAACATGATCTTATAATTAGAAAAACCTAAAGACTCCACCAAAAAACTTGGAACTGATAAATGCACTTAGTAAAGTTTCAGGGTACAAATTCAACATACAAATTCAGTAGCATTTCTACACACTAACAGTGATCAATCTGAAAAAGAAATCAATAAAGCAATCCCATTTACAATAGTTACAAAAAATTAAAATATCTAGGAATAAATTTAACCAAAGAAGTAAAATATCTCTAAAAGAAAAGGTATAAAACACTGATGGAAGAAATTGAAGAGAACACAAAAATAGAAAGATATCCTATGCTAAAGGATTAGAATAATTAATATTGTTAAATTATCTGTACTACACAAGCAATCTACAGATTGAAAACAATCCCTATCAAAATTCCAATGACAATCTTCACAAAAACAGAAAAAAATCCTAAAACTCACGTGGAACCACAGAAGACCCTGAATAACTAAATCAATTCTAAGCAAAAAGAACAAAGCTGGAGGCATCACACTACCTGATTTCAAATTGTAATAGAAAGCTATAGTAACCAAAACAGCATGGTACTGGCATAAAAAATAGATACATACAACAATGGAACAAAATACACAACATAGAATTAAATCCACACATTTACAGCTAACTCATTTTTGATACAGGCACCAAGAACATATGTTGAGGGAAAGACAGTCTCTTTAATAAATAGTGCCAGGGAAACTGCATATCCATATGCAGGAGAATGAAACTAGATCACCACCTTTCACTATCTATAAAAATCAATACAAATGGATTAAATACTTAAATGTAAGACCTGAAACTATGAAACTACTAGAATAAAACATTGGAAAACATTACAAGACATTGGTCTGGGCCAAGTTTCTTTGTGTAAGACCTCAAAAATGCAGATAACAAAAGCAAAAATAGGAAAATGGTATTACACCAAGTTAAAAAGCTTCTGCATAGCAAAGAAAACAATTACCAAAGTAAAGAGACATCCCACAGAATGGGAGACAATATTTGCAAACCATCCATCCAACAAGAGATTAATAATGAGAATACATAAGGAATTCAATTCAATACCAAAAAATCCAATGTTTAAAATGGGCAAAAAGACTTGAATAGACATTTCGCAAAAGAAGATATAAAATTGGCCAAGTATATGAAAAAATGCTCAACATCAATGATCATCAGCAAAGTGCAAATCAAAACCTCAATGAGATATCCTCTCACTCCAGTTAGAATAGCTATCATCAAAAAGATAAAAGAATTTGGAGAAAGGGATACAGTCATACACTGTTTTGGGGAATATAAAGTAGCATAGCCACTATGGAAAATAGTGTAGAGGTTCCTCAAAAAATTAAAAATAGAACTACCATATGATCCAGCATCCCATTGCGGGGTATATATCCAAAATAAAGGAAATAAGTATATCAAAGAGATATATGCATTCCTATGTTTGTTGGAGCACTATTCGCAATAGCCAAGATATGCAATCAACCTAAGTGTCCATCAATGGATGAATGGATAAAGAAAATGTCGTACATATACACAATGGAATATTCTTCAGTTATGAAGAAGAATGAAATCCTGCCATTTGCAGCAACATGAGTGGAACTGGAGGTCATTATGTTAAGTGAAATAAGCCAGGAACAGAAAGAAAAATAACACATATTCTCATTCATATGTGGGAGCTAAAAATAGTGGATCTTATGGAGGTAGAGAGTAGAATGGTGGTTATCAGAGGCTGGTAAGGGAAGAGGAAGGGAAAACAAAAAGTATTTAATGGGTATAAAAATACAGTTAAATAGAAGGAATAATCCTTAATACTAGAAGGAATAATTTCTAGTATTTGATAGTATAATAGGAAAATTAGTATCCCAAGAATGGAAAAACAAGCATCACATGTACTCACTAGAAAATTGGTTTCCCTGAACATCACCTAAATACACATCTCGGAACGACACCAATCGGATATCAGACTGAGGTGGGGGGTAGGGGAGGGGATGGGTGTATGCCTACACAATGAGTGCATTGCACACCGTTTGGGGAATGGTAACACTTGAAGGTGCTGACTCGGGAAGGGGGGGTGGGGAAGGGAGGGATATATACCTACCTGATGGGTGCAACGCGCACTATCTGGGGAACGGACATGCCTGGAGCTCTGACTTGGGGGGAAAGGTGGTACATGGGCAACGTATGTAACCTGCAATTCTGTATCCCCCATAACAATAAGATAAAAAAAAAGAAAAATAATGAATATAATTTTGATGCTAAATAAAAATCATAAATTTGCAAAAAAATAGGAAAATTATAGTCAACAATAATTTATTGCATATTTTAAAATAGCTAAAAGAGAAGAATTGTAATGTTCCCAACACAAAGACAAGATATATGTTTGAGGTGATGGATATTGAAATTACCCTGATTTTAACATTATTCATTGTTTACAGGTATCAAAATATTAAATGTGCCCCCAAAATATGTATAACTATGATATATCAATAAAAGCACACAAAAAGACCACTTTTTCAGATCTCAAAGTCATTCTTCTGTTCTTGGTATACCTGGGAGATAAATAATACTAGAATGAATGAATAAATGAATGAATTAATCCATAACTTAGAGTTGAGGAAAATGATGCTCAAGTAGGTTAAAGAATTGCCCAAGATCATAAAACATGCCTATCTGTCTTCAAAGGCCAAGATCTTCCCATGACCTGAAACTCCATTTAGGCTAGAAGAACTTGAGTTTTCATTCTGATGCTGGCACTAACTGGATGTGGGTAGGCCTTAACCCATTTATTAGCTCTAGTTCTCCTTTCCTGTGAGTGTAAAACAAGAAAATTAAACTAGGCTATCCCTGATTTTGCTTGCAGGTCTCATTTTCTATAAGAATGAGATTTAATATCCCAAGACATGTCCAGTCCAAGTATTGCTGTTTACTACATATATATTTCTTTATTTTAAATATGATGCTCATTTAAATTACAAGATACCTATCATTAAGAGAAAGCTACCTAGAATTCATTTTAGAATAAGTTATGCCTACTTAAAGATGTATTGGCTTACATGTAATAGCCAAATACAAAAAGTTATAAAATTGTTCTAGGTTCTATGATGGTAAATAAAATACAATGACATTCTACAAGGAAATAAGGTGTACAAAATATTTTTTTTGTTAAAGAATGGGAACAAAATAATTTATTCCACCAGCCAAAGTGTACTCTGCTATCAGTATTTTATGGTTGATTGAATAAATTCTATACACACATATGTGTGTATATATTATATATAATTTATATATATATATATTTATGAATTTATTTCAGATATATACTTTAGATGATAAAAAAATAGAAGGTAGAAAATAAAAACTAGAGAAAAATATTAATTCAGTAGTCAAGATATAGTGAAAACAAATTGTAGTTTTTTGTTTGTTTGTTTGTTTTTTATATATTTTTTTATTTCAGCTTATTATGGGGGTACAAAAGTTCAGGTTATATATATTGCCCATGCCCCCCCATCCTTACGAGAAATTGTAGTTTTAATCAGGATTGTGTCCTTGTTTATAGAAACAGAGTAGAAAAATATTAATAGAAGAATAGATTCTGGGTAAAGAATAGCCAGTTCTGTTTTTGGTAAACACCACCCACCTGCTCTAGAAAAAAATAAATAATTTTATTTTCATCTTCCATTTTCAGTGATGAAGATTTATCTGCTTCATTTATTGGCGCTCTATCAACCAATAATCTGATTTGACTCAGTAGAAAATCCTTCCATTCACAGTAAAAGATTATTAGCTTAATAAATGATGCTTTAAATTTAATATTAAACTTGACCATAGTATCATTTTACCCTGCTAACTTAAGATGATTTTTTTATTATTGATTTTTTATTTGGGTTTTTATCATCAGCCACAAGTGACAGTCTCCTCAGGTGCTCCTTCGCAAAAGAGGTAACAAGTCCACCCTTATTAAATATGCAAGTGCAAGTAACCTATCATCAATATTCAACTCTACAAATAGTGATAGTCATACTGACCTTAAATACAATCCTGATAATTACATAAAATCATCTATTTGACCTCACAGGAAATTATAAATTATTATGGTTTTAAACCTTTAAAAAATCCTATAAAACGTAAGCTGCAACTACACTAATTATTCTCACCATCTTCCCCTCTAAACCTATTCTTCTTTTGCACAGGGTTACCCTTATTATTAACATCTTGCATTAATTTGGTACTTTTTTTTTTTTACAAATAATGAACCAATATTGATATCAAAAAAATGAAATACTAAGATGTATCCATAACAAAATATATACAAGATCTATATGAGGAAAACTGAAAAACTCTGATGAAAGATCTCAAAGAAGATAGAAATATATGCAGAGATATCCATGTTCATGGGCAGGGATACTCATTATTGATAAGATATCAGTTTTCCAAAATTGATCAATAGATTTACGCAATGATAATCAGAATTGCTGAAAGTTATTCTGTGGATATCAAGAAACTGATTTTAAAGTTTTTTTTTTTTTTTTTTTTTTTGAGACAGTGTCTCGCTTTGTTGCCCGGGCTAGAGTGAGTGCCGTGGCGTCAGTCTAGCTCACAGCAACCTCAAACTCCTGGACTTAAGCGATCCTCCTGCCTCAGCCTCCCGAGTAGCTGGGACTACAGGCATGCGCCACCATGCCTGGCTAATTTTTTGTATATATATATTTTAGTTGTCCATATAATTTCTTTCTATTTTTAGTAGAGATGGGGTCTCACTCTTGCTCAGGCTGGTCTCGAACTCCTGACCTCGAGCGATCCACCCGCCTCGGCCTCCCCAATGATTTTAAAGTTTATTTGGAAAGACAAAAGACCTAGAATAGCCAACACAATATTGAAGTAAAAGAATAAAGTCAGAGGATACCACCCAACTTCAAAACTTACTACACAAAGCTATAGTAACCAAGACAATGTGGTATTGGCAAAAGAATGAACACACAGATCAATAGAATATAATAGATTCATAGAACAGAATAGAGAGCGCAGAAATAAACCCACACAAATATAATCAAATGATCTTTAACTAAGGAGCAAAGGAAATTCAATAGAGAATGGATAGTCTTTTCAATAAATGGTAGTAGACCAGTTGGACATCCACATACAAAAAGAGTTAGTCTAGACACAGATATTATATTTTTCACAAAACTATCTAAAAAATGGATCATTACCCTAAATGCAATATGCAAACTATATAACTCCTAAAAAAAATAACATAGGAGAAAATCTAGATGATCTGGGGTTTGGCAATGAGTTTTCAGATATAACACCAAAAGCATGATTCATGAGAGAAAAGATTGAAATAAGACTTCATTAAAATTAAAAATTTCTATTCTAAAAAAGGCACTGTAAAGAGAAGAAAACACAAGTCACAGATTGGGAGAAAAAATGGTACAATATCTATCTGATAAAGGGCTTCTACTCAAAATACACAAAAACTCCTAAAACTCAAAAATAAGAAAGTGAACAACAAAATTAAAAAGTTGGCAAAAGATCTCATCAAACACTTCATTAAAGAAGTTACACAGATGGCAAATAAGCATCTAAAAAGATGCTCAATAGCATGCATCATTAGGGAGTTGCAAATTAAAATAATAATGTGAAACCACTACAAACCTATGAAAATGGTTAAAATCTAAGACACTGACAACATCAAATGTTGGCAAGGATGTGGAGCAACAGAAACTATCATTCATTGCTGGCGAGAATGCAAAATGGTACAGCCACTTTGGAAGATTCGCAGTTTCTTATAAAGCCAAACATAGTCTTACCATATGACCAAGCAATCATGCTCCTTGATATTTACCCAAACATACTAAAAACTCATGTCCACACAAAAACCTGAACAAGAAAGTTTAAAGCAGCTTTATTCATAACCAAGAATAAAAAAAAAAAAAAACCTGGAAGCAAACAAGATGTCCTTTAATAGGTAGATGGATAAACAAACCATGGCACATCCAGAAAACTGAATATTATTCCATGAAAAAAGAAATAAACTATCAAGTCATGAAAAGATATAGAGGGACTTTAAATGCATATTGCTAAGTGAAAAAAAAAACAGTATCAAAAGACTGCATACATACACAAAAGGCTAGTCTTTTGAAGCTATTGTGTCTTGTGACTTGCTATATTTAATACCCTGATTAAACCCACTGTAAAGCAAAAAAAATCATAACCCAAATCATCATTAATCAGGGATCACCTGCATTTGGGATATTAACATTTCATTAAATACATGGTTTGCAAATATTTTCTCCCATTGTATAGGTTGCCTTTTTTATTTTGTTGATTGTTTCCTTTGCTGTGAAGAAGTTTTTAGTTTGATGTAGAAGGCAACATTTAAGATATTAAGATGTGGAGTAGAACCTAGAAATGGGTAAGTAGCTGTAATAGTATTTGTAATCAAGTTATGTTTTTGTTGTTTGTTTAAAACAGAAAATTCTAGAGCATGTTTGTATGCTGATGGGATGATGCAATAGAAAGAGAGAAAGTGATGACATGAGAGAAAGGGAACAACTGATGAAATGATGTCCTTAGTAGGCAAAAAAAAAAAAAAAGAAAGAAAAAAGAAACAGGCAGAACCAGAGCATAAGAGAAAGTATTCACTTTTGCTAAGAACAAGGACGTTTCTTTCATTATAATGGATGGAAAGGCAGAAAATGCAGATAGAGATATAGGAAGATTTGTAAAAATGGTAGTGGAAAGACGAGGAGTTTCTTGTTTTATTACTTCTCATTTTTAAAAAATGAATATGAGATATTGTCATCACCTAAGAGTTGGTAAAAGCAGAGGTTTGAGGAAAAAAGAGATGAAGGAAAAGAGTGGTGATAGTGATGAAAGTGATAAACTTAATGGACTGGATGTCTCCATTACAAAAGGGTGCTTGAAATTGAAATCTCAGAGGTGGTACAAGGGATTGAGAACAATTATATAAAAGCGATTATATTTTAACTGAAATGTATGTAGTTTTATGAGGAGAAGACCTTTATTTTCCTCACCACTGTATGCCAGATTAGCTCATAGTAGTTGCTCGATTAATGTATCTTAAATGAATAAATATAATGATGGATTATAAAATACGATAGGTAAGTAGATACTTGGGGTCAGAATGGGGAAGTTGAATAGAGAGAAAGGGTAAATTGAATGTATCACTGCAAGTATTACAGTAAGTGAGCAAAAAGGATAAGAAGAAGTGATTAGAGGGTGGAACACTTGAAATTGGAATTTCAGAATTGTAAACAAGGAAATGTGTAGCTGATTTGGGCTTGAGGAAATGATCAGTGACAATAAAAAGGTCACCCAACTGGAGGGCCAGAGTGTTAGACAGGTCATGTAAGCAAAAATAATGATAGGAGAACAGAGGAACAGAGTAAACCAGGTACTATAGTCTTAAGTTAATGGGGAGAGTGATGGTAATAATCAGGATGTGGGTAGGTGACATCGACGAGGGGATATAATGGGTAATATAGTCTTATGACACATGTTTCAAAGAAGTAGGACATTTTGAAGTAAAATGAAAAGCCAAACAAATATTTTGAATAGTCACTGCCAATGATTTTGATTCAATTGGTTGATAAGCTGAAGCAAGATTGGCATAGCAACAATTTTTTTTATTGTTGCTATATGTGCAAAAACTTTTCTCATTGCCTTAGTCCCAAAGCTAGGAAGATAATGGCCCTCAAAGATGCCCACATTGTAACCCCCAGACCCTGAATATTAGATTATAAGACAAAAGAGACTTTGCAGATGTGATTAAGGACCTTGAGATGGAGAGATTACCCTATATTTCTGTGTGAGCCCAATGTAATCACAAGGGTCATTATAAGAGGGAGGCAGGACTGGGCGCAGTGACTCAGGCCAGTAATCCCAAGAATTTGGGGGGGGGGGGGGCAAGACATGAGGATCAGTTGAGGCCAGGAGTTCCAGACCAGCCTGGGCAACATAGCAAGACACTGCCTCTACAAAAAAATTTAAACATTAGCCAGGTGTGGTGGCACATACCTGTATTCCTAGCTACTCAGAAGGCTGAGGTGGGAGGATCACTAGAACCAAGGAATTTGAGGTTGCAGTGAGCTGTGATCACACCACTGCACTCCAGCCTGGGTGACAGAGTGAGACTCTGTCTAAAAAAAAAAAAAAAAAAAAAAACGATGGAGGCAGAAAGGTCATAGCAGTAGGAGATGTGATAACAAAAGCAAGAGGTAGGCATGGTATGAGGAAGGGGTCATGAACCAAGGAATGCAGGAGGCCTCCAGAAGCTGAAAATGGCAAGCAAATAGATTCTCCCCTGAAGATTTCAGGAGGAATACAGCCCTGCTGCTACCTTGATTTTAGACTTCTGACCTTCAAAACTATAAGAGAATAAATCTATTTTTTTTATTCATTAAGTTTGTGGTAAGTTTTTACTGCAGTAATAGGAAACTATTACAGTCCCTGAATACCATCATGAACTATAGGAGAAAGCTGTCACCCCAAGTTGATACAGCAGGCTTCAGGCAACTGCCTTCTTCAGTTCAGGATGATGTGGCACCTTGTCTCCCACTGATTCCTGTTACAGTCCTTCACAGCACATGTATGCATTGAAATATGAAGTCCTTAGGAGAAGGAAATCCTTTCTGCAGTCTCCCTTCTTTGAATGTTGCATGTGCATAGATTGCTGCACTACTAAGAATAGTTTATGGTAGTTATTTAAGTGTCTATACAGCTAATAAGCTGTAACTTCCCTGTTGTTTTTCTATATATTTTTAATATCTTTACTTTCAGTGCTTAGCAAAAAACTTGTCATTGTGCTCAAAAAAATGTGAATTAAACAGCATTGAATTAATGGGACATATTAATGGGGTCTAGACAGGGTGAAACATACACCATGATTTACCCACTTGCAGATGTCAGGAGGAAATCTTAGCAAATAAGGCACACATGGCCTCTGAAGATGACAAAAAACAAACAGCCAGGGCCACAGATGAGGGCTGGATAGCAACAAATAAGTCTTAGTGCTGAGGTCTTGTTTGTTCCTTAGATCCCTTCTGCCTGTAGTCAGGTATGGTCCTAGGGCCTGGCGTGTCTTTTGTGCAAAAACACAACTCAAAGCATGAAATACTTGAGTGATATGTATAATATTTCAATAGAGGCTTGGCTTTTTCACAAAGTCAGTCAACATGTCTGGATTGTACAGTGACTTCAAAAATGGGCAAGATAAAATTTCCATGATTCTCATTAAAGATGTAACTTTTAGAATTGCTTTCTGAGTCAGTTTATGAGTCACACAAGAAAATTGGTCCCATTGTTAACTAGCCACACCTTATTTCTCAGAAAAAAAAATCGAATTTGTTAAATGAATCAATAAATGAATTGAATACTCCTAAATAACTTTTAATAATTTCCAAAACAAAAAACCTTCACTCAAAAGACAAAATGTGTCTCAAGATCCAAAGGCATCTTTTCAAAGAGACTATTTTAAGGAAATAGCAGACATTTATATGTATACCTTTTGATCTCTGTGTTAAAAATTAGTTGCATTTCTTATCCCAGTTCACCATTTTTAATGTAGTGGTACCAGAACGGGTTTACCTTAAAGAAGTTTTGTTTGTTGAGCCCAAACAAAGGAACCTTGATTTTCTAGCACTGAAGCTGCCTGTAATTCATTCATTCAACAAACATTTAAGTGCTCACTCTGAGCTAGGCACTGGAAATACTATGGTAAACAAGATAGATTCCCGACATAAATCTCAATTTTCATGCTTTTTATGTGATGAGGTATATAGGGTGCTATAGGAATACATAACAAATAATTTCACCTAATCTGGGGTTTAGAAAAGCTTCTCTGAGGTAGTGACCTTGAGCTGAGACCTAAATAATAAATAGAAATTAGCTAGGTGAAAATGGCAGGAGGGAGGGAAAAATTGGACTAAATTTCAGACAAATAAGTTTGTCTGTATAAAGACCCTGAAGCCTGAACCTGAAATCATGAAAAAGCATGACTGTTTGAGGAATTAAATTAATTTCAGTGTGGCTAAACTAGAAAGAGTAAGAAGAAAAAAGGTAGATAAGTGCTAGACATTGAATTGTGTCCCTTCCCAAAAAAATTCATATGTTGAAGCCCTAATCTCCAATGAGATAGTATTTGGAGGTAGGGCCTTTGGAAAGAAACTAGGTTTTGATGAGGTCATGGGGGTGTGGCCCTCATGATGGAATTAGTGCCCTTATAAGAAGAGACACTAGAGCATTCTCCTCCCCTCCATTTTTCTCCCCCTCTCTCTCTGCCAATGAGGACACAGCAAGAATGTAGCTGTCTGCAAGCCAGGAAAAGAGCCCTCACCAGACACTGAGTAGGCTTGCACCTTGATCTTGGACTTCCCAGCCTCCCAAACTGTGAGAAATAAATTTCCATTGCATAAGCCAACCAGTCTGTGGTACTTTGTTACAGCAGCTCAAGCAGACTAAGATAGTGGGTCATAGGCAGATGGTAGGGGTCAAGTCCATAGGTCCCTGGAGCTCATGTTAAGGGTTTTTCTCAGGACCAGGCAAGTAAACATGAAGGAAGAGTGTTATTGAGATCTATGATGGCTTTAAGTTGTGCTTCAGTTGTAGCTCTCATTTTAGCTGATTGTAGGCATATTTTAAAGAGTGTGCTTCAGAACATGCAACTGGATCCTGGTAAATGAAAACCAAGCTATGGGTGAGTCATGCCAGAAAGAGCACCAATAAGCTTGCTCTGAACTTAAGCACCACCTGGTAGCAGCTATACCAAATTGTATGCACTGCCCTTCAAAAGAGTGGTTACTCCTCCAAAGCCATGCTGAAGCAGTACAATTCCTATTTGGTGGTGAGAGATAGTCCTTTCCCAGATGCTGGATTCAGAACTAAACTCCGAGGTGAAATGATTTACCCAGAGTATTTTGCCACAAACTTGCTGTTCTATTTTCTGATGCATATTTGTATCAGAATGTGGAACATGGGCATCTCTGTGCTCTTCCATAGGTCCCCAGTGTTCAAACTGATGTGGCTCGCTCACAGCCAATCACTTTCATGTGCTTCCAGCAGCATGGGCATCTATGCTGACGTTACCCGCAAACGTTTTTCCCCCATGCTGAGCATGCCTAAGAGGTGAGAGACACTATACAAAAATTAAACATAAACAAAAACCAAAAACTCCAATTCTTTTCTTCACAAACACCTTAATTATTGGTACAATCAAATTCTGTATTCATTCTAAATATGGACCACCTTGACATTTAAAGTTCCATGGTGCTTGAAGATTAAATAGCTGCAGAGTGAGAAATTATTGCTATAGTAACAGATTATCCACGGTTCTTTTAAAAATAAACTTCCATGTCAAAGCAAGAATCCATTCAAACTGTATTAATAATAAGCAAGCAAACTGAGAAGGAGAAAGGTGGTATTTAAAAGCATTGAATGTTTTCCATTTTTATTTCCTTTAAAAAAAACCACGTAACCATACCTAGAATAGAAATTTTAGATTGAATCAAAGGATTCCCATTTGCTCAACACAAAGGATGAGGTTTGGTTTGTTAAGCATAAACATTTCTTGCTCTTTGTACCTAAGCTTTTAATAAAGGGCACAACATTTAGAAATGTACTTGGTTCTTTTTAGAAGAATAAAGGTACCTTTTTTAAAGGGATTAGCTCTTAACCAAACAGGAGGATGTTGGTTGTAAACATGGACAGAAGTTCGATTGACTTTATTCTTTCTTCAATTTTCTTTTTATGTGATTCTTTACATGACCTTAGATAACTAGATTTTCCCTTCTCTGTATTTTAGGTCAAATGTCTGAAAAATGGGCAAATGTTTCAATACATCTTACCCAGTTAACTCTAATAGCCATCATTAGTCAAGTGAGTCCCCTATGGCACAGTATTCAGAGACCTGGGTTCACATCCCTCCTTCACCACTCAGAAACTTTGTGACCTTGAGCTAGGCCCTGGACCTTTATAAACCTCACATACTTCATCTACAAGATAGAGATTGCAATGACTATATTCCTTATTCCCCACTGGATTTGGGGGAGAATCAAATGAGAAAGGAGATATGAACACACTTTGGAAACTGTTCAAAAGTAAGAGATTATAATTGCATAGCTCTCCTCTCAGTACTAAGAAAGGGGTGTATGTCCTAAGCCAAACCCTGCAAACAATCAAAATGTCCATCAATAGTAGAATGAGTAAATTTTGATATATTCATAAAATTGAACCTTCTAGAGCAGAGTTGTCCAAAAGAATTTTCTGTGATGATGGAATTTTTCTGTTCTGCCATGTCCATTATGGTAGTCATTCATCACATGAGGCTGTTGAGGACTTGGGATGTGGCAAATGCAAAAAAGGAGCTGAATTTTTCATTTTAATTAATGTATATTAATTTAAATTTAAATAGCCACATGTGCCCAAATGACTACTGTATTGGGTAGCACATTGTATCAGATGGAACAATGAAAAAGAACAAACTGTAACTATACAAAGTAACATGTGTGACTCACTTTCAGTAAGAGAAGCCAGACCCAAAGGAATACCTACTTTGTGATCACACTAACACAAAGTCCCAAAATAGATACAATTACACTAATTGTTTAGGGATGAAGAATGAAGCCACCATGTTTTGGGATGCATGCATACGTGGTGAAATTTTGGGTAGGAAGGAAAATTCAGGGTCTTAGGGGAGCTTCTTAGTTTCGTGCTGATGACACAGGTGTTCACTTAGAGGTAAATCATCAAGCTATCCTTTTTGTCAGGGGCACTTATCTTACATGTTTTATGTTTCACAATTTAAAAAAGGATTAGAATACAAATTGTCTTTGCAATGCTTTTGTGAATCTAAAATCATCCTAAAATTAAATGCTTGTTTTTTAAAACACACAAAAAAAGAAAGAAAGGGGTGTATGTGTGTGTGTGTGTCTGTGAATTTCCACACTCTTAATGTGTGGTTAGAAAGGTTGGTTTTTCTCAAAACAGAGACTGTTTTTCTTAGCCACAGAAGATTAAGTGCTTCTGGAGCCATGGCTAGTTTATAGTCAGGCCTGAAAGGGAAAAGAAAAACAAAAATGAAAACAGAAAACTTCTTATCAGCATAAACTCTGATTAGATGGGAATAAGCAAAGTACAGCTGCCAACAATTTATAACTGTTCTCTCATTTTACAGGTGAGTTAAAGTGAGGTTCAAATATTGTTTCAAGTCCAAGGACACACAATTTATACATATATAAAATCATCACATTGTATACCTTGAATATAGAGGATCTTTGTCAATTAAATATTTTTTAAAATAAAATAAATAAAAGAACTCCAGAGAAAATCAGATGAGACTGGAGTGATGAAAGGATGAAAAAGCCTTCCAGACAAGGTATAAAATATTTTGGGCGGTTTTAAGTTTGGAAGATAAACTGTGAAAAGGAAATGCATCCCCATCTCAAGGACCAGTTGAAGTTGTATATCTCAACTATGTAAAGCTAACAAAGTCAGAACTAGGCATGAAAGAGGATGCCAGAGGCCTCTAATTTTTTTTAAAAGAGTGACAATCCTTGGAAACCAAAAAGATTTTAGTGAAGCAAGGATATCATTGTTCAGTTTCCTGGCTGTAAGAGATACTTAGGGTTGTTCGAATTTTTCTTACTGATTTTCCTGAGTTCTAAATAGATTCTTGTTATCAGTCCTTTATCTGATGTGTAGTATGCGAAAATTTTTTCCCATCCTGTAGGTTGTCTGTTTACTCTCGTGACTGTTTCTTTGGCTGTGCAGAAGCTTTTTAATTTGATCAGGTCCCATTTATTTATTTTTGTTGTTGCTGTGATTGCCTTAGGGGTCTTCTTCATAAATTCTTTGCCTAGGCCAATGTGTGTAAGAGTCTTTCCTACATTTTCTTCTAGAATTCTAATAGTGGGCAAAGGACATGAATAGAAATTTTTCAAAAGAAGATATAAAAATGGCTAACGAACATATGAAAAAATGTTCAACATCTCTAATCATCAGGGAAATGCAAATCGAAACCACAATGAGATATCACTTAACTCCAGTGAGAATGGCCTTTATCAAAAAGTCCCAAAACAATACATGTTGGCGTGGATGCGGAGACACAGGAAAACTCATATACTGCTGGTGGGACTGTAAACTAGTGCAACCCCTGTGGAAAACAATATGGAGATACCTTAAACAGATTCAAGTAGACCTACCATTCAATCCAGCAATCCCATTATTGGGCATCCACCCAGAAGAACAAAAGTCATTCTATAAAAAGGACACCTGCACCCAAATGTTTATTGCAGCACAATTCACAATTGGAAAGATGTGGAAACAACCCAAATGCCCATCAATTCATGAATGGATTAGCAAAATGTGGTATATGTATACCATGGCATATTACTCAGCTATAAGAAATAACGAAGATACGACATCTCTATGGTTCTCCTGGAGAGAGTTGGAACCCATTCTATTAAGTGAAGTATCCCGAGAATGGAAAAATAAGCACCACATGTACTCACCAGCAAACTGGTTTCCCTGATCATCACCTAAGTGCACATTTGGGAATAACACCAATTGGGTATCGGACAGAGGTGGGGGCTGGGGAGAAGGGATGGGTGTATACCTACTTGATAAGTGTGATGCGCACTGCCTGAAGAATGGTCACACTTGAAGTTCTGACTGGGGGGGATGGGGGTGGGGGGAGGGGATGGGTGCATACCTACATGATGAGAGTGATGTGCACTGTCTAGGGAATGGACACGCTTGAAGGTCAGACTCAGGGGGACGGTGGGGCATGGGCAATATATATAACCTGAACTTTTGTACCCCCATAATGAGCTGGGAAAAAAAAAGAGATACTTAGGACACTTTTAACCATATGGAAGTAAGTAACTAACCTAAGATCACACATCTGACCTAAGGCATAATCTTCCACTGCAGATTAGGCATGGATCTCCAAACTCAAAGGCAAAAGGTAGACCGAGGATGGGTGTTCCTCCTTATCCTCCTACCAGGAGGCATCAGTATAATAAAATAAACTAGCACTCCTCTTGGATCTAAGTTGAATTATGAGTTTAGCTCAGAATCACTATATTGGGCATGCATGATTCAATACTTCACAGAAAAGTATCCATTATAGAATTGATTGTTTTACCAGAACTGAGTATTGATGAATCTCTCAGAGATCTTTGTGTACAAGAAGAGGTAACTAGACTTCTGTGTCAACAAATACTGGCAGAAGCCAGCCTCTGGGGGAAATGGCCTGAGCGCCATCTAGTGTAAATGCTCTGTAGTAAATGTTCTTGAAATTAGAGGTACTTGCAAGTGCCATCTAGTGACAAAGGGAAAAATGCTCCAGGAGCAGGGAATTCAGCTGAAATCCTCTGTAAACTAAAGCTAATCTGATGATGATAATATAGTCTTAATTACAATCTCCCATAGATATGAATTAAGTCAAATTTCCAAGTACGAATGTATTATAGTATATCCCCTTTGAGTTTAGCTGTGAGAAAACTTGGCCTTCTGTGACCGTCCCTGGAATCCCCATCCCCTGAACTATCACCTTCTCCACTGAGCTCCCTTAACGCTTTGCCCTTGATTTCAATACTCTACTCTCAACAAAGATAGCAACCATAATTTCATATATATGCCAGTTTATGTTATTCCTCTGCTCAAATCCTTCCTATAGTTCCTACCTTCACTCAGAGTACAAATGAAAATCCTTCAAAATATCTACATAATCTGGCCCCCACTTATCACTCTGCACATATCCTCTACTTGTCTATCCCTTGCCTACGTGGTTCCAGCCACAGTGGTCTTCTTGCATTATCTCAAATACATCAGGCATGCTCTAGGCTTAGACTTGTTGATCTTTTCCCTCTACCTGGATGAATATATCTAATATGTGATGTCAATTTGGATTTGGGAAGACTGGTTTTTCAGGAGATGGAGATGGTGTATAGTAGTCAAGAGCATGGGTGCTGTTGTCAAACATACCCTTCATTAAATTTTGGCTACACCACTCACTAGTTGTGTGACTTTGAACAGGTATTTTATCTCCCCAATATTCAGTTTCCTCATCTGAAAAATGGAGATGATAATGAAGCCGACTTTATAAGGTTGTGGCAAGCATTGACTAATAAAAGGCTTGGTCTTAAAAGAGACCAGGAACATAGAAGTTTCATAAATATTGCCTTATTGGTAGTAAGATGAAGAAATGAAAGTTAATGATGGTTTGATCAGATAGTGCTCCACCTGGCCAAATGGCTGGATCACGTGTGTACTGCTCAAAGAATGTAGATGTGGAACCTTATGTATCACCTGCTTTACACACTTGCCAAAGAAAGACATAAATGGCCTGTGCATCACAATCAGAGATGGCAAGAAGGGATGACAGCAAATAATAGATTCAAGGTGCCCAAAGATCTCACCAAGCAGGAATCCTGGGCCCATGTCTTCACTGTAAAGGATAAAAATAAGGTTTAAGTCCAGAATTTCAAATACATAAGGATGGGAGTAGGTGATGTGGTTTAGCAACAGCATGTACAAAGATGACAGGGATTTTAGTCGACTGCAAGTTCAGTAGGAAATGGGATGCTGTGTGAAGGCCAGAAGTACTAATCTGACCTTGGACTGCATTAATAAATGCACAGTGCTCAGAACAAGATATGGGCTAATCCCACTCAACTCTGCACAGCCAAAGCAGTGGGCTCATTTCTGAGAAGCAACCTTTAAGATAACATGCCTAGAGGGCAGTCACTCAGATGGTGAAGGGATGACAGACATGTGAGAAGCAGCTTAAAGTCCTTAGAATGTTTTCACCTGCAAGTGTGCAGACCTAAAAGGACATGATCACTGTCTTCAAATCCCTGAAGGACCATCATGTGAGAGAAGGAACAAACTTAGTCTGCCCTTTATTCTGGCTTCATTCAAAAAATACTGAAGACTTTGAAATGTCCCAGGGAGAGAGATTTGGCCTTGAACAAAGAAATATGATCCCATTTAAAACTGTTCCCTTATAGTAAGAGTTGCTTTGTAATGTAGTCAACTTCTTATTAACAAAGATTTTCCAGTAGAGATAGGTATGAAGACTATTGCAGACACTCTTCAAGCCTTCTAGAGAAGTTGATGAGCTGATGGAAAAGCTTCCAATCCTGATATGAGATAGCTGACAAGGGTCAAAACAATCTTGAACTAGAGACGCCAGGGTTGATATGACTGGAGGGTGGGAGATGCAGAGACATTAAGGAAGGACTGAGAGATGCAGTGAGAAAATGAATGAAGTTTGGGGTGCAAGGCATTTGTTCCTAATCAGAGTAAAAGACAAGACATCATCATCATCCCTGCCTGAGTCTTCAAGCCTCCCTCTTGCTAGTAAGGCTTAGGGCCCAGGGCCTTACTTAGGGAGAACCTCTGTTCTCTCCGGTAGACACCCTTACAGTTTTCCCTGTCATCACACATTCCATTCTTGAGTTGGAAAATTCCTAAGCTACACTTCTGTGTATATACTCTTCAATTCTAGTCGGTTTTTCTTGCCTAAGCCTCAGCCCATTTGCAATACCCTCCACCATCTTATCTTGTTTGTGCCATAGTTTATCCCCAGGCCTAGGCCTTGATCCTGAATTTTGGCCAATGGAAGCAATCTTGCCATCCAGGAGATGAAGCTAGATGAAGCTAAGGAGGGATCACAGATGGATTTCTATTGCAAATATGCGTTTAGACATTGCTTGTCTTCAGAATGTGAAAAGTAAATATTGTGTGCATAATACATTATAAGGGAGGGCTGTGGTTCTCATCTATGCCTACTCAAAACAGAGGATGTCTCTTCTTGGGATGATTTAATGTATTCAGATATAGATGTGCCATACATTTTTTATTTTAATGGAATTATGTGAAATTGATTTATCTGAATTACTGCTTAACAGGACTATACACTTTGTGAAGTTGCATGTTGTATACACCCAATTATCAATGGTAAAAAATCAAATGTTGATCAGCTGTGATGGAGGAAAGACTGAATTATCTTATTTTTAATACACTATTTTTAGAGTTTTAGATTTACATAAAAATTGAACAGAAAGTACAGTGAGTCCTCATATCCTTTCTCTCCTCCTCCTTGCCCTAGTTTCCCTTATTATAATATTAACATGTTACTTTGGTATAATACATTTGTTACAGTAACTCAACCAATACTGATACATTATTGTTAGCTAAAGCCCATAGTTCATTATGGCTCCCTCTTTGTGTTGTTCATTCTATAAGTTTTGACAAATGCATAATTTCATATATCCATCATTATATTATCATATAGAATAGTTTCACTGCTCTAAAATCCCCCTGTACTCCACCTACTTATCCTTCCCTTTCTCCTCCCAAGCCCCAATCCCTGGCAAAGATTGATCTTTTTACTGTTTCCATAGTTTTGCCTTTTTAGAATGTCATATAGTTGGAATCTTAAAATATGTGACTTTTCATATTGGCTTCTTTCACTAAACAATATGAATTTAAGTTTACTCCATGTCTTTTGTGGCTTTATAGCTTATTTCTTTTTATCACTGAATAATATTCAATTGTTTGTATGTACCACAGTTTGTTTATCCATTCACCTATTGAAGGATAGGCTGTTTCTAAGCTTTGGCAATCATGAATAAAACTGCTATAAACATTCATGTGAAAGTTTTTGTGTGGACATAGGTTTTCAGCACATTTGAGTAAATACCAAGGAGAGCAATTACTGGATTGAATGACGGGAGTATGTTTAGTTCTGTAAGAAACTGTCAAGCTGTCTTCCAAAGTAGCTGTACCAGTTTTGCATTCCCATCACCAATAAATGAGGCTTTCTATTGCTCTACATCCTTGCCAGCATTTTTTGTTGTCAGTGTTTGAGATTTTAGCCATTTTAATAGGTGCAGAAGTATCACACTGTTGTTTTAATTTGCAGTTCTCTAATGACATATGATGTTGAGCATTTTTGCATATGCTTATTTGTCATCTGCATATCTTCTTTCATGAGGGTTCCAGTCAGATCTTTTGCCCACTTTTAAGTTAGGTTGTTTTCTTATTTTTGAGTTTCCAGAGTTCTTTGTATATTTTCAATACAAGGCTTTTATTAAATATGTGCTTTGCAAATTTTTCCCAGTCTAGAAATGTATTCTCTTATCAGTGTATTTTGGATGAGTTTTTATTTTAATGAAGTCCCACTTATTTTTTTCTTTATTTTATTTTCCTTTGACTTTCATAGATAGTGCTCTTGGTGTTGTAACTAAAAACTCATTGCCAAACCTAAGGTCATCTGGATTTATTCTATGGATTCAGTCAAAAAGTAAGGAAATATTTTAAAGAGGTTAATTTATTAAAATTAATAATTAGGCAGTTCTATAACAAAAAGTTTTATTATATTCCTGGACTTCTCTTTACTTTTGTAATTATGTAATTTGGTGTGATTTATCTTTTCATTCTAAATCAGTATACATGGTCATTTCTAATTGTTTAATCTTATTGCTAAGAAGATTCCCCAGAGTTGTATAAGCTTCAGGCCCCACAAAACCTGGATCTGGCCCTGAGTTCAGCCTCAGGGTAGCCAAGGGGCCCTGGGCTCCAGAGCTCATCTGCAGCTGTTCCAGTAGAGAGAGAGCTCTACTCAAGAAGGCAAGGGAGATTTCATGGCTGGCCTGGCCAACACTGGTACACAGTTACTAAAAGTCAGGCCCAATGATGATACCATTGTCAGAGGCCAGGTTCTTAGGGCAAGCAAGTCAAGTTCTAGAAATCCAAGTGTTTGTTGTCTCAACTGCTCTCCTACAAGCATTGTCCAAAACTGAACTGCCGCCAAATCAGTTTCTCTGTGTTCCTCTCACTCAACTGCTCAAGCCAGAAATTTGGGCATTATCATGGAATCCTCCCTTTAATCTTCTATAATCAATCAATCAGCAAGTTCTGACAATTATATGCTATAAACATCACTTGATATACAGTTCTCTTTCTTCTCAGCCTCCATACATGCTGTTTCCTGTCCCTCATCCCTCTAGCTAACTCCAACTCAACCTTCAGGAGTAAACAGATGTCACATCCTGTGGAAAACCTGGCTGGATGCACTATGGCTGGGTTAGGCACCTCGTCCTGTGAATCCCCGCAGCACCCAAATGACCCCATCACAACATGTAATATGTTGTGCTATAATTGCCAAGTTTTAAAAATGCTTTCTCATTTTATGGGATTTTTAATTACAAAAGATAATTGCTCAATAAATATAAAAAGTCAAATAGTACAGAGATGTAGAAGGAAAAATTAATGAGCTTCCCCTAGTCCTCCCAGCTCTGTATAAACTTTATGCATTGCTGTTAATTAGCTTCATTATACCACAGCAAGGATCTACTATAATTTATTCAACCATTCACCTATTGCTGGACATTCAGGGTGCTTCTAAAGTTTTTGTTTTTTGCTGCAATACACATCTTTGCACATGCTGGGACTTTCATTTTTGTAGCTTATATTCCAAAAAAAACTAAGGATATGTGAATCTTAAATTTTAATAGACAATGCCAGATTACTTTCCTACAAAAGGTAGAAATTCACTTTACCACCAGCAATGCATGAGAAATGCCTATGTCCCACAGCCTTCCTGGGATTGATGTTGTCACTCTATCTTTCTACGTGTTGGGGAAAAAAAAGGCATTTTATAGTTTTATTACATGGTATTTCACTGATTATTTGAAAACCTCTTCATGTGTTTGTCGGCAATATATATTCTTTCTTTGGTGAATTGACAGTTCATGTCCTGGGCCCATCTTTTCTACTGGATTCTTTACCTCTTTCTTAGTAATTTGTAGAAACTCTTTGCCCAGTGGGGTTATTAACCATTTATTATATGTGTCACACATATTTTTTCTTAGTCTATAGGGTTTTTTCTTTATTTATGATATACTGTGCAAATAGTTTTAAATATTTATATAATCAAATGTATTTATATTTTTCCTTCATGGTTTCTGGATTTTCAGTCTTACTTAAGAAGGTCTCTCCCACCCCAAAGTTTATAAATATTCTTCAAATATTTTTAATTTACTCATTATTACATATATTGAACATGTTTTGACCTTAAATCATCTGGAATTTACTTACCTGTGAGTTCCCTGAGGCCAAGGATTGTGCCTGACTGATGATGGAAACCAGACTATGCCACCCCAAAATAAACTTCTTTGGCATATTTAGAGATGGCTATTCAGAGGGGCTGCAGACACAGCAATAGCTTTGGAAAGCTGTCCTTTTGTGGTAGGGATGGGGGAGTTATATCAGTAGAAGAAACCTACATTAGTGAGGTAAATAGCAGATGAAAATAGGCTTTCTCTGAGGCCCCCTTATCTGTTCTATCCAAATCTAGAAAAGATTAAATCACTAGGAAAAGAGAATAAAAGTCTGATACTTTTAAATGTTTGACAGAGAAACTTTTATTACAGGTTACCGTATATTCTTTCTCAGGGCGGCTCTGAGATTACCTGAAAGATTTTTATGTATATAAAAGACAGCCTTTGCTCACCATGTTTTCCTTCCCTTGCTCTCCCATAACCAGTGTCACTACCTCCCCCTGAGAAATCCCAAGTTCCTATTCATTTTGTTGCCTCAGAATGGTATAAAAACTTCAGTCATCTGACCCTTCTTTGGGTCTCATATTTGTGGGACTCTCATGTCCATGTACATGTAAATTTGTATGCCTTTTTCCTATTAATCTATTGTCAGTTTATGTTACTTATTTTTTAATTTATAATTGACACATGATAATTGTACATATTTATGGGGTACAGTGTAATGTTTTAATGGATGAGGTAATTACTCTCATCCAACCTTATTGTCAACCTTAAATAACAATATTCAGGACATATGATTAAATATGGAGCTTATTTGAGCACAAAACTTGAGGATGGCTGCCTGTGAAGCACAGATTCCAAAGAATAGAAGTTGGTGTTCTAAAGTGTAGAAGTTTGGGGTCATTTATATAGACAAGGTTTAGGGAAATTTAACAGAATTTCAACATCTTTCTATAAAAGACTTAATGCATAGTTACAATGATCTGATTGGTCAAGGTGGTCTCTTCTTTTGAGAAAGGTATATTTAACATTCCACACTGAAGATGTAATAGTCACAGGGTCTTTTGTGCCATCTGGTTTAGGTTAGGTGCAGGACAGTAAAGGAGGCAGTTAATCTATAACAAAGATCAGTTTGTTCTTTGTTATAGAAGAGGGTAAGGTCTGGTCGCTCCTAGTCATTTACAGAACAAGAACAACGAGGAAGAAAGTTAATATATAAGAAGCAGAAGTTGCAACTATATGCTACATGACTCAGATCACAGTCACATCTCTCTGAAGGCCTAAGTGCTTTGGTGGTTCCAACAGCTTAATACTAGGGCACCTGGGAAAATGGGGTGACTATCAACTGACATCAAAACAGAGAAAGCAGCACAAATTTAGGATCTAGCAGAAGGTGATGAGAGGGCTTATGAATGTTTCCATGGATTTTTTCCCCCCATGGAACATATATTTATTTTAGCCCGAATTTTCATGATGTTAAATAAGCAATTTGTTTACTCAATTAAGTGGTCAATTTGGTGGAAATGCATCAGCAGGGCAGGTTACTTGAAATATGCAGAGAAGCCCATGAAAGAGTCTTAAAGATGATTATATATGATAAAGTGAATATCCTTTTTATCAATGTCCTCTGATGTTTAAAAGTCCAAGAACTGGGCACTGGTTTCAGAGCTCAGTAAATTAATAGATTCAGCCAATAGCCACTTTCCAGAGAAGAATCACAAGACACCTTAACAGGAACTGAGACTTTCAATGAAATACTAACAATTTCTTTTCATAGCAGCTGAAGTATGTTATCTTTTCATACAGGAAATCGGGAGACCAGAGGAGGGCAAAATCTCTAAAACTTGCCAATTCCTAAACAGCACAGAAAAGGGAAAAACTTTTGAATACTGGGTTTTCAAACACTGTTCCTCCTCACCCTTTCAGGTCTCTATGTCCTCAAAAAGCCTCCTAAAGGCTATCTCCACATTTAAATCAAAACATTTAAATGAAGATTGCATTCTAAGGTGGTTTGTCAGAAGAAAAATTCTGACTGCTCCATAGTTTCATCCTGGTATCAGTTCAGACAGAAACTTAAATATGGTGGGTAAAGGTTCCAGGAAGTGATCATTAGTAAGCTTCAAAATAGTGGAATAATATAATCTGAATCCATTTATTCATTCATAGGTTCATCCAGAAAAGCAGTATACTGCAGTGATCACAGGCTGTGGAGTCTGGCAAACATTAGTCAGACTCTTATCTACCTCCTGGCTTTGTGATATCAGACAAGTCACTTTTTTGGACCTCCATTTTCTCATCTGCTAAATGGGAGTGATACAAATACATAGTTTAGAGGAAATAATGAAAGTAAAATGTTTAGTGTACTGCCTGGCACAAAGTAGACAACCAAAAAATAGTGAGGTTAATCCTCATTCAACAAATATTTATGGAGCAGCTGGTGTGTGCGAGTCAATGCACTGCAGGCTGCAGAGAAACAAAGAGGACCCTGCTCCCCAAAAGCCTGCATCTGGAAACTTGAGTTGAAATAAGGGAGTTCCACCAGCCTTTTTCATTAATAAGGCAGAGAAATTTATGCCAATTCTGCTTTCTTTCCCCATCAACACTGCTGAACACATTATCTCTTCTCTAGGACAGGAATTCTTGACTTTTACACAATAACCACTACAAGATGATTTGGAAAAAAATAGATTTTATGAGAAAAATAAAATATTGATGAAGTAGTCACCTCTTATTCTACTTCCAATATATAGTGCCATACAGTTCTATGGTAAGTTCAAAGGTAAGACTCAAGTTGTTATTATTAAGTGTATTTTGAGAAACACTTCTGTGAGCAATTACTTCAGTACTTGTAGAATAACATTAAAGTTTAATTTGTTAAAATAATTGTGCATGTCTCCAAATTAGTGAATCAGATACAAGCAGTCTCAAAACACAGTTATAAAACTGAGACTTGATTCTTTAAGAAAATGTTTGAACTGCAAGCTTGTTTTGTCTTCCAGTCTCCATATCAAACATTCCAAAAAAAAGTCCTCCTTACACTTTAACAACAAAATAAAGAGACACCTAGAGGAATGAGAATTCACTGTTTCCAGACACCCCAGCTCTGTGCAAAAAAATAACTTGTTTGCTTAAACCAAATGTTTTCAAATAACTGGTTTTTTAAATTATTTCAAATTTTTGGAATAAAACCAGTTCATGTTATAAAAAGCATAATCATTTCACGGTTGCTAAATCTAATTTCCAGACAGTATTTCTCCAAAACATTTAGAGAGAAACAATAACTCAGAACTGAAGAAGTTTTCTACCATAACTTTATTTTGCATTCTTACAGATAAGAGGGTTTGATGTTCAGGTTTCAGTTTTATATGTGGTGGAATCTTATCATATTTTCTAATCAAGTTATGCTGCAGTCAGATGATTGTAAGGCTACTTCCTTGGGACCTCTCATTAAAATAAATTATTTTGCTCCTAAGAATATTCTAGTACATACAATTTTAAATACAATTTTAATTAATAGTTTCCTAGTTACATGGTAACTCCAGCTTCCATCAGAGGGCAGGTCCAAATTGATATGACAGGATCAGCTGCAAAACAGAGCAGACTCCTAGAGACAGAAACTGAATTCTCACAACAGACTATGAAACCAGCAGAAATGTTCACAGCTTCCGGAGCATCTACTCAACTTCTAAGGGATTAAAAATAACAACATTGAACCTCAAACTTTCTACTCAACAGGATTAACAAGCTTATTTCATATATTAAACCATATTTTTCTGAATTATTTAATGTATTTTTAAACCAGGCTGCAATTAGCCCATTTCACTACTCATTACTAGAATTCCACAGTGAGATTGACCATAGATTAATTTTTCTACACTGTTTGCAGAACATTTTCAAATGCCTTTTAGCCATACATATAACAGTAATCCCTGGTGACATAGTCAGTGAAAACAACTGACCATGTTCGCTCTCCAGATCTGTTTTTCCTAAGATGTTGGTTTCAATTAGCCCTACAAATTCAAAGGAGTGCCCAGGTTCCCTTTATGGCAGCACTCAAGGAGTTATATTTTTACTCATAATCCTTAGTATTTCTTTTACCCCATGTGCTGCAAAAGAGGTCATAAGTTCTCCGGACTAAATGGATCCAAAAAATAGAATGTTGGAATTCAGGTAATGAATTCTTACTACCAAATCTCTCTCTCTGAGACATCTCTCCTCTGCTCAACACTTCTTGCAAGTTAAACAGAATGAGTATGAAGGATCAGATTCAGCATTCAGATACCAATCCTGTGGACAAAGGGTCAAATCCACGCTTCTTCCAGCTTGTCTTCTATGTAATACCCTAGTCCTGATTTCAAAAAGCCCTTTTTTTTTGTTGTAAAAAAACTGCATTTAATCGCCACTAATGATTTTTAATCTCATGAATTGTCACTTTTCTAACATATAATCAGAAAATATTTTATATACTAAACCATAATTAAATATTAGTCCCAAGATATTCTATAGTGAAAATACCATAGGGTATGAAGTAAGCACATTTGGGATCAAGGATTATGGACATGTTCTATGATTTATTAGTAGTTATTTAACCTTTTTTTTTTTTGTGTATCTTTTTTTTTAATTTTTTTTTTGTTTGTTTGTTTTTCAGCTCATTAAGGGGGTACAAAAGATCAGGCTATATACATTGCCCATGCCTCCCCATCCCCCCGAGTCTGAGCTTTAGTTATGTCCATTTCCTAGACAGTGCACATCACTCTCATCATATAGGTGTGCACTCCTCCCCTCCCCCCACACCATCCCCCCCAGAGAGAACTTCAAACGTGTCCATTCCCCAGGCAGTGCGCATCGCACTCATCAAGTAGGTATACACCCATCCCTTCCACCCAGCCCCGACCTCTGTCCAATACCCAATTGGTGTGAATCCCAAATGTGCACTCAGGGAAACCAGTTTGCTGGTGAGTACATGTGGTGCTTGTTTTTCCATTCTTGGGATATTTCACTTAATAGAATGGGTTCCAGCTCACTCCAGGAGAACCAAAGAGATGCCATATCGCCATCATTTCTAATAGCTGAGTAATATTCCATGGTATACATATACCACATTTTGCTAATCCATTCATGAATCGATGGGCATTTGGGTTGTTTCCACATCTTTGCGATTGTGAATTGTGCTGCTATAAACATTCGGGTGCAGGTGTCTTTTTTATAGAATGACTTTTGTTCTTCTGGGTAGATGCCCAGTAATGGGATTGCTGGATCGAATGGTAGGTCTACTTGAATCTGTTTAAGGTATCTCCACATTGCTTTCCACAGGGGCTACACTAGTTTACAGTCCCACCAGCAGTGTATGAGAGTACCTGTCTCTCCACACCCACGCCAACATGTATAGTTTTGGGACTTTTTGATAAAGGCCGTTCTCACTGGAGTTAAGTGATATCTCATTGTGGTTTTGATTTGCATTTCCCTGATGATTAGAGATGTTGAACACTTTTTCATATGTTTGTTAGCCATTTTTATATCTTCTTTTGAAAAATTTCTATTCATGTCCTTTGCCCACTTTTTGACAGGGTTGTTCGATTTTTTCTTACTGATTTTCCTGAGTTCTAAATAGATTCTTGTTATCAGTCCTTTATCTGATGTGTAGTATGCGAAAATTTTTTCCCATTCTGTAGGTTGTCTATTTACTCTTGTGACTGTTTCTTTGGCTGTGCAGAAGCTTTTTAATTTGATCAGGTCCCATTTATTTATTTTTGTTGCTGCTGTGATTGCCTTAGGGGTCTTCCTCATAAATTCTTTGCCTAGGCCAATGTCTGTAAGAGTCTTACCTACGTTTTCTTCTAGAATTCTAATAGTTTCTGACCTAAGGTTTAAGTCTGTTAACCACCGTGATTTGATTTTTGTGAGGGGTGAGAGCTGTGTGTCCTGTTTTAGTCTTCTACATGTGGATATCCAGCTTTCCCAGCACCATTTATTAAATAAGGAATCTTTTCCCCAGAGTATGTTTTTGTCTGCTTTGTCAAAGATTAGATGGCTATATGAGGATGGTTTTATATTTGGATTTTCTGTTCTGTTCCACTGGTCTGTGTCTCGGCACTTGTGCCAGTACCAGGCTGTTTTTAGAACCACAGCCTTGTAGTAAAGTTTGAAGTCTGGCAAATTAATACCTCCCAATTTGTTTTTGTTGTTTAATATTGCTTTTGCTAAACGGGGTCTTCTCTGGTTCCATACAAAGCGTAAAATTATTTTTTCTATGTCTGTGAAAAAAGATGTTGGTAATTTAATAGGGATTGCATTGAATCTGTAGATAACTTTGGGCAGTATAGACATTTTAACAATGTTGATTCTACCGATCCATGAGCATGGTATGGTTTTCCACCTATTTACATGTTCTGCGATTTCCTTCCTCAGAGTTTCATAGTTCTCCCTATAGAGGTCCTTTACTTCCTTAGTTAGATATATTCCTAGATATTTTATTTTCTTTGTTGCTATCTTGAAGGGTATTGAGTCCTTAATTTGGTTCTCCGTTTGAGTGTTATTGGCGTATATGAATGCCTCTGATTTGTGTGTATTGATTTTGTATCCTGAGACTTTGCTGAATTCATTAATCAATTCCAGGAGTCTCTTGGTTGAAATCTTGACACACCTCTGGCTAGACTAACCAAGAACAGAAAAGAAAAATCTCTTATAACCTCCATCAGGAACACGAAAGGAGTAATCACGACTGATGCCACAGAGATACATGATACCATATATGAATTCTACAAAAATCTTTATGCACACAAATTAGAAAACCTGGAGGAAATGGACAAATTCCTAGAAACACACAGCCTTCCCAGGCTCAACCAGGAAGAAGTAGAATTCCTAAATAGACCGATATCTAGATCTGAAATTGAAACAGCAATAAAAAACCTTCCCAAAAAGAAAAGCCCTGGACCAGATGGGTTCACACCTGAATTCTACCATACCTACAAAGAAGAACTGGTGCCCATCCTACATAAACTATTCTCCAATATAGAGAAGGATGGGATTCTCCCCAACACTTTTTACCAAGCCAACATAATCCTGATACCAAAACCAGGAAAGGATGCAACTAAAACAGAGAACTATAGACCAATTTCTCTTATGAATATAGATGCAAAAATTCTCAATAAAATTCTAGCAAATCGAATCCAAGTGCTTATCAAAAAAATAATCCATCACGACCAAGTGGGCTTCATCCCAGAGATGCAGGGATGGTTTAACATACGCAAATCTATAAATGTAATTCATCACATAAATAGAAGCAAAAATAAAGATCATATGATACTCTCAATAGATGCAGAAAAAGCATTCGACAAAATTCAACACCCTTTTATGATAAGAACACTCAAAAAAATAGGCATAGACGGGGCCTATCTAAAAATGATACAAGCCATATATGACAAACCCACAGCCAACATCATACTGAATGGGGAAAAACTGAAAGCATTCCCACTTCGAACTGGAACCAGACAAGGCTGCCCACTGTCCCCATTACTTTTCAACTTAGTATTGGAAGTCCTTGCAAGAGCTATCAAGCAAGAGAGCAGAATCAAGGGAGTCCAAATAGGGACAGAAGAGATCAAACTCTCACTCTTTGCTGATGATATGATGTTATATCAAAAAGCCCTTTGAGAAACAGAACTTTGGGATATTAAAGGTGGTTGCCAAAAACTAAGCACAAATTTGTTATCATCTCTCTATCTCTTTCTCTATCTATATTCTCTTTACCTTCATCACTCCCATTCCCCAGCAGCACTACCCACACACATTTCAAACCTAACTCCAATTCCTAAAGGTGTGTCTGAGGCCATACACAGTTTTACATATACATATAGGGAAATGATTGAAAGGTAAATATTTTAATATATGCGCCCACTGATTAAGTTTTCTAGGAAGAAATAAAAGTGATTTGCCTTTTGGTAGTGGGAGGAGGGTGTAGTGCATCTATTTAAATTGTTTTAGTTCTGTTTCTTAAATACTGACTGTATGATACTAAGTTTTGAGGAGGTGTAAACGACATAGTAAGTTAGTTCTGTGCTCTTAAGAAATGCATAAAAAAGCAGGAGTCACAATGAAGATACATGAAAATGTTCCACAAACGTAATTCAAATACACATTTAGCTAAATAAATAAAATGATGAAAGAATATGCACATGAGAGGGGCAGGCTTCCCGGAATGGTTAGTATTAAAATATATAAAACTCATGAAATTTGAAACAGGCAAAGGGCAGGTGGTAGCGAGGAGGTCGCATAGCATTTAAAACTGGCATAATGTCTTGCATTAAAAATTAAAAGGAGCAAACAAACCCTGTAAGTTCCCCACAGTTAGGACTTAAGTATTCGATCTGAATTTAGGTACATCCAGAGGTCCAGAAGGTTATGCCAGCCAGGATTTATTTATCTGGTAGACTCCTAGGCACAGTGACAAGATCTTGATTGACTAGGTTAAGGGGCAAATGGTTGCCTTCCAAGCAGTCAAAGAATAAAGACAATCCTCTCAACCTCCCAAGCAATGAATAATATGTGTATAAGAGTAAGGGCCCAGGCCAGAACAAGGACACTGTTGGCAAGTCAGTGGGAATCAGAGGAAAGAGATGATTTTGAGTACTCCATGGTGTTGGGCCACTTAGGACCCCAGGAATACTGTACACCAAGCCTCTTGGAATGGTGGATTACAATAAAGAATAAATCTAAAAATCCTGTCACACATGATGACATAAGACCTGAGACCATGAGACCATAAGACCTGAATCTGCTTCTGTATAGACTAAGGAGAAAGACACTGCAGGGCATTGGATCTACAACCTCACTCTCCCACCTCCCTCTTCAGTGAGATGGCTGTTGGAAATGCAGGTAGAAGAGAGGGATATTCTGGGAAGAGGGTATCCTGAATTCAGATCCTTGATTCTGTCTTACTGGTGATTCTTTGCAGGACCAACTAAACAGCTAAAAGTAACTCAGACCACATATATGTTGGAGCCTAGACAGGATCCACAATGATATCTGAAATATAGATCATCTTAGAAAGAAAGGTCAGGAGTAGAACCTCACTGGTTTTATTATTGGGAATTTAGTTGACTAGAACCTAAAACTTTGTAAAA
The DNA here is from genome assembly GCF_041146395.1 of Eulemur rufifrons. Lineage (NCBI taxonomy): Eukaryota > Metazoa > Chordata > Mammalia > Primates > Lemuridae > Eulemur > Eulemur rufifrons. The sequence continues at coordinate 27,441,420 of NC_091012.1, read as the reverse complement.
TGAGCTTGCCTCTCCATTGGAACATGGAACATCAAAGACTCCACAGTTGCCTGGGGGGTTTGAACAATGAGGGTAGAATAGAGTTTATTTCACCTAGTGGATTTATTCACTACAGGGAGGGGAACATCTGTATGCAGTTCTGGGAGAGGCCAGCTGCGTTGTCAATAATGGCAGGCTGAATACAATCTCTAGAAAAATCCTAATGACATGTTTTTTTGTTTGTTTGTTTGTTTTTAAAGAAATTGAAAAACAATTCTATAACTCATATGGAACCACAAAAAAAAAAAAAAAATCAAATAGCCAAAGCAATCCTGAGCAAAAAGAAAAAAGGCAGAGGCATCATTCTTCCTGATTTCAAAATATATTACAAAGCTACAATAATTAAAGCAGTATGGTACATGCATAAAGACAGACATATATACCAATGGAACAGAATAGAGAGCCCAGAAATAAACCTACATATATATAGTCTAATGATCTTCAACAAGGCTGCTAAGAATACACAATCAGGAAAGGATGGTCTCCTCAACAAATGGTGTTGGGAAAACTGGATACCTATATACAAAAAGTGAAATAACTCTTATATCACACACAATAATAAACTCAAAGTACACTCAAAATGAATTAAAGAATTGAATATAAGACATGAAACTAAAATTCCTAGAAGAACACATAGCAGAAAAGCTTCATGACATTGGTCTAGGCAATGATTTCTTGGGTGTGACACCAAAATACAGCAACAGAACCAAAAATAGGTGGAAATACATCAAACTAAAAAGCTTCTGCACAAGAAAGGAAACAATCAATAAAATGTAAAGACAACCTATGGAATGGAAAATATTTTCAAACCATATAATTGATGAGAGATTAATATTTAAAAATATAATGAATTCCTACAACTCAATAGCAAAAAAGCAAGTAACCCAATTAAAAAATGGCAAAGGACTTGAATATACACTTCTCTAAGGAAGATATACAGTTATATGAAAAGATGCTCAACGTCTCTAATCATCAAGTAATCATGAAATATTACCTTACACTTTTTAGGATGACAGTTATCAAAAACCAAAAGATAAGTATTGCTAAGAATGTGGAGAAATTGGAATCCTTGTATATTGTTAATAGGAAAATAAAATGGTGAAGCCAGTATGCAAAACAGTATGGAGGTTCCTCAGAAAACTAAATACAGAATTACTATGATCCAGCAATCCCACTTCTGTGCATTTATATCCAAAAGCATTGAAAACAAGATCTTAAAGAGATATACGCACTCACATGTTCATTGTAGCATTATTTTTTTTTTTCTTTTTCTTTTTTTTTTTTTTTTTTTTGAGACAGAGTCTCACTCTGTTGCCCAGGCTAGAGTGAGTGCCGTGGCATCAGCCTAGCTCACAGCAACCTCAAACTCCTGGGCTCAAGCAATCCTCCTGTCTCAGCCTCCCGAGTAGCTGGGACTACAGGCATGCACCACCATGCCCGGCTAATTTTTTCTACATATATATTTTTAGCTGTCCATATAATTTCTTTCTATTTTTAGTAGAGACGGGGTCTCGCTCTTGCTCAGGCTGGTCTCGAACTCCTGAGCTCAAACGATCCGCCCACCTCGGCCTCCCAGAGTGCTAGGATTACAGGCGTGAGCCACCGCGCCCGGCCCATTGTAGCATTATTCATAATAGCCAAGATATGGAATCAACCTGGATGTCCAACAACAGATGAATGGATAAAGAAAATGTGGTATAAATATATAATGGAAATATATTCATCCTTAGAAAAGAAGGGAATCCTGCCATATGTGACAACATGGTTGAACCTAGGGGACATTATATTAAGTGAAATAAGCAAGTCACAAAATGACAAATACTGTATGATTCCAGTTATGTAAAGTATCTAAAATAGTCAAATTCATAAAAAGAAGAGAGTAGAATGGCAGTTGCCAGGGGCTACAGAAGGGATAGTGGGAAATTATTTCTAATGGGTATAAAGTTTTGATTATACAAGATAAATAAGTTCTAGAGATCTACTATACAACAGGGTGCCTATCACTAACAATACTGTGCTGTGTACTTAAAAATTTGTTGAGGGTAGATCTCATATTAAATGTTCTTACCACAGAACAAAAGGAAGGGCATAAAAAACCTTTTGTAGGTAATAGATCTGTTTATTACCTTGATTATAGTGATAGTTTTATAGTTATATTCATATGTCCAAACTCATTAAATTGTATATTTTAAATATGTACAAGTTTTTGTATATTAATTATACCTCAATAAAGCTATTAAAATGTTCTTTTAAATAAAATCTACTTTTTCTAGAAAAGATCATAATGGTTTCCTGGAACATAAAGAGAAAAAATTCAATAGCACAAAGCAAGAATACAAAGAAGTGGATTTAATGCATAAAAAGACAAGACACTGAGGAAAGATCCAGGAAACCTAAGATATGATTACTAAGAGCTTTTGAAAGAAAAGAGGAATACATAGACAAGAAAAAAATCATCAATGATATAATAGGAACAACTTTCTTGAGCTAAATAATGACTTAAGTATTGAGATTCTAAGAGCTTGCAGAACCTAAGCAGGGTTAATGACATAAAGACACACAGTTGAACCTCAGCATCATGGGGGATTGGTTCTAGGACACCCCTGCAGATACCAAAATCCATAGATGCTTAAGTCTATTATATAAAATAGCTTAGTATTTGCATATAGTCTATGCATATCTTCCTGTATACTTTAAATCATCTCTAGATTACTTATAATATCTAGTACAATGTAAATGCTATGTAAATAGTTGTTATACTGTTTTATATTTTTACTTGTATTATTTTTATTGTTGCATTTTTATTTGTTATTTTTTGAATATTTTCAATCCAAGGTTTGTTGAATCCATGGATGTGAAAACTATGGATATGGGGGGCCAACTGTAGTTGGATCTACCCTGTTTAAATTTTTAAATGCCAAGGATAAAAACCACTTTTAAAAGCCTCAATAAAGAACGAGCTTAACTGCCTAATATCCAGACCCACAATAAATAAATAAACAGACAAACAAATAAATAGTTTTTTGTTAAGGAAAGAGAAACAGACTAGCATCAAGCACCTCTTGTGTGATACTAGAAGGTAGAATAAAGTGCAACAACATCTCCACTTTACCAAGAGGAAAGAATTGTGATCTAAGAATCCTATATTGACCAAGGTCTCACTTATAAGAAAGAACAAAGAAAAGATATTTTAAGACTTCCAAGTGCTAAAAAGGCACTTTCTGAAAAACTCAAAGAAGTACTTTAGTCAAATTAAAAATCAGAACAAAAATCTCCTGAACAAAGCATAAGAAACAGCATTAAACAATGAATCATATCATATTTAGATCCAAATGAATGAAGATTAATGACATTGGAAACTAATAAAATGGTTTTGTGAGGATTCTTGAAATAGAAAAGACATTTTCTAACTGAAAATATGTAGAGCCTAAAACTAAAATCCCTAAAACTAAACTATCTCAGAAAAACCCAGGAGATATGGGGTAAAGGAGGGGAGAATTGGAGAGTATTCAAGAGTGGGAAAGTAAAAGGCTTCTAAAGGTGTTGATGGAGAAGGTACAGTGGACAAGAAAATGATTTTGAAGGGAATAGGGAGCATAGTTTATTAAATTTGATATATCAGTAAATAAATGCAGATATAAATATGCATGCTACTATACAAAACTGAGATTCCATTTTTAAAAAGATTGATAAATTCAACTACATATAAATCAAAACTTTCTACATGAAATAAAATCCCTTAAAGACAAGTAAACTGAGACAAATGGTAGCATTTATACCACCAAAAAGCACAAATATCCTTTAAATATACATAGAAACTTTAAATCATTAGAAAAGGATCAATGATTCAATAGCAAAACACGTAACAGGATAGGAACAGACAATTCTCTTGGAAGATACACAAAAACAACTGCTGACTATGTCTCCCTCTGGAGAAGGGCATGCAGTATCTGGGAGACCAGAGAGGAAGGATAAATTATGCCACATTGTATACACTTGTGTACCTTCTGAATTTGGAGCATTCCATATTAAGGTAGATTAACAACATAACAAAAATATTCACTCACATCACAATACCATTGGGTGTTCTTCTTGAAGCTTTTCATACAAGCCTCATGTTCTCTCTGTTCTTAGGTATGTCTTCCACTAGGGCCTAAAAGCCTTCTGTTAGATCCCCTGAGTTCAGTTAGCCCATGAGCAAGAAAGAGAATAAGAACATAGAAGATCATGTGGAACCTTTTAGGGAACAAGACTTTTAAGTGATACACATCACTTCTATTCACATTTTATGGACTAGACCAGTCCTATGGCTCCATCCTGATGCAAGAGTGCTGGAAAATATCATTTAGCTATTGAGCCAGAGAGAGAAACCAAGTCAGGTGAGCCGGACTCTGCTCCAATTCCCTATTCTTAAAAACTTAATATTTTAAAGAGAAATAAAATAAAGAATATGTTAAGTTATATCAGGCAAATGCAAATGAGAAAATAACAATATACATATCGACTAAAGGATAAACCAAGACACAAAGTATTCAATGGGACAGAGGAAAATTTTGTGATGGTGAAAACTAGAACCTGCAAAGATTAATGAAACAAGTCTAAATCATTATGCAATAAACAGCATAGTAATGAAATACATTAAGTAAAACCCTCTAAGAAGACAGCAAGAACTAAAACAAAAAATCTCAGATCATTAGTGGAAGTAGGAGTCGGGGGAGGCCATGCCAAAAAATCTATATAGTATTTGACACACACACACACATGCACACACACACACACACACACACACACATCTTTGCATCCTACAAACAACAACACATTTTACTGGAACATTAATAAAAATTGATCATATAACTGGCAATAGTAAAACCTAATTAGACTTTCAGATTTAAAGATGATGTAGTTCACATACTCTGACAACAATTCAATACAAATAGAAATTAACAACTCAAAGATGACCCCATAACTTCATCACTTAGAAATTAAGGAATACTCTAATAAACACAAAATTGAAGGAAAAAATTAAAGTTATAAATTTTCTAGAATTTAACAAAAAGTAAAGTACCTCATAGGAAAATCTACAGGTTATAGCTAAAGCTGCACTCAGGAAAATGTATAGAGTTAAAACATTTTATTATTAAAATTAAAAAAGGAAATATTGAATATAAATGACCTAAGTGTTCAGCTAAGAAACTAGAAATACAACAACAAAATGAACCAAAACAGTAGGAGAAGGTAAGTGGCAAAGATAAAAGCTAAAATTTCTCAAATTATACTAAATTCATCCACAATTATAGAAGAGTATGGATGCAGGTTACATTTAGGTATTTCTTGAATGAGAGGGAAAATAAGGAAGGGAGATTCAGGTTGCAGAGATTGTGCTGGTGGGCTCTGAGTAAAATAAATAAATAAATAAATAAACCACTGTGTCTTTTTTTTTTTTTTTGTTAACATTTCTTGTGACCATGAGTTTAGGGTACAGGATCCATCAAGGTATGACTTCAGTTCTCAAAGGTCAAAGTCTTCCTAGACGAGCTACAACTATCAGTCACAATGTTATTCAAAAATCAATGTGATTTAATGAATATGAGCCAAATTCTCTCATCCCCTATGAAGACTGTTGGCATCATAAGAGACAGTATCCCTGGACTATACTCCCATAGCAATTTGTACACATCACTGTTGCAGCATTTATCACACTGCCCCATGAGTAATCTGCTTGTGTGTACCTTTTCCTTTGAATCCCTTAGGCATGGGACCTTGTCTTTTTCTTTTTGGATCCTCCTATTACCTCTCCAGAATGTAACTCAAGAAATATTTGGTGAACAACTGAATAAGGGAATGAATGCACAAATACTAAGAAAAGAGCCAAAAGGGGGAGAGAATCAAAAAATTTCCTCTTTGTGCAAAAAGCAACCTGCATAATGAAGGCACCATAGGCCCATTAAGCTACAGATGACAAGTACTCAACTGACAAAACAATAGAAGGAAAAAGAATATACAGATCATGTAGGAAGATTAGCTAACATTTTAACCAAGAGACAAAGATCACTATTCAAAGATTTCAGAAAATGATTTATTATTTTTTAAAACAATTGTCAGCCTCTAACACACATATAGTGTTATTTTAAGCTTCTGGAAAATCATTAACAAGACAGGAGACTGGTTGCTGACTAGGCTACCCTTGTAGTAATCATTAGTTTCTTTTGCTCCTAGGGAAATGGATAAAATCTGATTCAAAAGAAAAGAGAAATCAAAGAAGAAGTGTGAAGGTTGTAGTAAATGAATGCTGGCTCACAGAATAGAGATGAAAATATCTGTTGACATATCACCCACACTACCCACATTCACACAGATTGAAAACTTCAGGAGAAAAGTTGCCTTTTTTAGTAGACAGTTCTGCTGCTACCCCACCTTCTCCATCCTATCTATAGTTCCCACTGAACTTGCTGAAAAATCTTTAAACATGTAAGAGATATGTGGATGGTTTCAATAGTGTACAAGAAACTCATGAACATAACAAGTAGTGTAAAGCTCTGAATGGATATAGCCAAAGGTGAGCCCTTATTGATTAATTAGAGAACCTTCTTCCTATGGTCACTGATCCTTATCTCTGCCCCCCTGTGGCCAAGTACAACACCAGAGGCTGATAGGATTGAATGACTAGGCTTCCTGGCTGGGAAGCCAGCTTGCCTACTGTACTTTGCTAAAGTTGGAGTTGGAGAAGTGGTGAAGAAAGAGCTGAAGACAGCAGTTGTTTGTCACTGTTCTGTTCACAATTCTGCATAGATATCAAGCATTATGTTTAATCTACCCTTACATTCTATCCCCTTTGCCTAGTAACTTCCATTCATCCTTTAGTTCTCAGCTAATTTACACATTACTTTTTCTAGGGAGTTTCATTTCTAGACCCCCTAGATTAGTCCCATAGCATCATCCACTGCCCTATCATAACAGCCATTATGTCTCATTGAAATTGTTGATTCATGCCTATCTTCCCTACAGACTGTGTATAAGGTCAAGAGCTGTCTCTGTCTCATTCACAGCTGAATCCCCCATACCAAGCTCATTGCCTGTCATAAAGTAAATGCTTAAGAAATGTTGGATGAGTAAATGAATCAATCAATACACAAACAAATGAGCAGGGGTATGGCCTATATTTAGGTAGGGCCAGTGATCAAAGCAGGTTTGGATAAATAAACTTAGATGAGTGAATATATATAGTACAATATAGTACTCCTGTGATATTACTTATTTTGTTAAACATATTATATAAATAAGAAAAACAAAGCCCAGAGATATTAAATAACTTGTTCTGAAGTAAGAAAGATAAGCAATTTAGCTACCTTGTCCTGTGGATCCTGAGACTCAGTTCTGATTTTGGGGACCAAGATTATTGGTCTATTTGCTATTTAGATAGGAATGGTTCAGAAATGGGGAGGGTGAACACTGGTAAATCATTAAGGAGCCTTTCCAGGTCTGAGAATAAGTAATAGCCAGATGGAAGAGCTGCTTTTTAATTGCATCCAAGCAATAGGGCTTTTTATGGAACAATGTGCTAGAAAAAATGTGGAGTTTAGAGCCAAAAGATTTATATTTCACCCCTGCCCTGTAAGATACTATTTCTAGGATCACCTTGCCAAGACTTATAACCTGAGACCCACAGAATTCATCTATAAAACAGAGAAAATAAAACATTTTGCATGTTATTTTGAAGAGTAATTTACATTTGGTGGCTAGCACAATGTCTGCCTCATAGTATACATTTGATAAATTTCCATTTATTGAAATAGAATAAAATAGAATTGAACTCAAATATTCCTACCACAACCTTAAAATCTGGAGTTTCACTTACCCTTTCCTCTTTCCTGACATAAAGTAGGAGCCCTGTAATCAGTGAATTGAAATGAATAGCCAGGCTCAAACAGAGAGGTTAGGATTAAATCTTTTACATTTATTTTATAATTGTCAGTCAAGTTGAGGAGACGTTCCTTTGAAGAAAGAAGGCCTGTCTTAAGAGAATTCAGGTCAACATATCTTCATCCAGCACCTACTGTGTGCAAGGCCTTGTTCCAGGCTTGTTGGAAGATCATAGAGGGACAGTGAGGAGATGGGGAGAAACAAGGAGATATTAATATCTGCAATATCCCTAAGAAACTGATAATTTTCTAGGCCACTATTGAAAAGTCCAGCTCATTGGGATGCATCTCTTTCCTTTTCTGAAAATACCTTCACTTTCCTAGTCTAGCTCCCATCAGTTCTACTTAAAGTGTAATCTGAATCAACACTCATTTTCTATACATTTGCTGGAACTGAGATATGGAAGTCAATTCATGCATATGCAAGGAATTGAATATATTAGGATTTTCCTTATTGAAATAATCACTTGAAAGATTCAAGAGTACACAAACCTAATTAGACTCAATATTCTTATTTGATATGTTTTTTTATTTTTTAACTTATTGGAAGAAAAACTTGATTATCATTGTTCCCTTCATAAGAGTGTTGTATATTTTATTTTAAATATGCTGCCTCCAAGTCATTACCCAAGCAGCCTGGTCAGGAAGTCTTCATCTTTAGAGATGAATCATCACCAAGGACTACTCACTCTTCCCTGGGTTGGTTTAGCTCCCTACCAATAAACTATAGGCTTTACCTTCTCATTTCTAGAACTCAGATATAAATCTAAAGTCATCAAAATAAAATTTTATACTGCAGCTGACAACCTAGTGTGAAAAGTATATGCATCATGGGATTTAAACACACCTAAAATTGCATTTTTATAATAGATTACTTGATAAGCTTTTAGTTTATAATGCAACCAGCACCTTTAGGATATCATGACAGACTCTGGATGGATTTTGCAATTCTTCACTGAAGACAGTACAATTGCTAACTCTCAATTCTTTACTTGAGTGCTCATCTGTGCACTTAAAAAAAAACTGGCTCCTTAACAAACCAAATTATTAGGATCTAAAACACTGATTAGTATATGAATCTTCTAACATAGAAAACTTAGATTCAAATAATCTGATAAGGTGATCACATATGACTTAAAATACTCTCTTTTTTGGAGGGGGGCAGAATCAGGAAAGAAGTGCATGAGTCAATGTCTGAAATTGAATCACAGTAAGACATTTGAAATAACAGACTATTTTAGTTATAAATGGCCTCCAAAATGACTTGGTCTAACTCTCTCATTCTACAGAGGGAGAAAGTGAGGCCTAAAGAAGGAAAGGCATTTTACCTGAACTATTTAACTATTAATACCAGCCAGTGGTAGAGGTGTGGGATAGGATCTGCTTTTCCTGAATCCCAATCCAGTGTCCATCCTACCATAAGAGCATATGCCAGAAATCATGACAATTGAAAGATCATATGACAACAGACAACTAAAATAGAAAAGAAGGACGCACACAGAAAGACAAAAGGGCTGATAAGTTATTTTATAATTTACTATGGAGTAAATATTGGCATCTCTCTTTGTGACAGGAGTTGTCTGTTTATAAATTTTTAAAAATGGATCACACACGTATAAAAGTATATAAAACACATATGTGTAATTTGGAGGGGACAGTAATTTACAGTTCATGGCCCAAATCTAGCCTGATGCCTGTTCTTTTAAATAAAGTTTTATTGGAACACAGTCAGATATAGTTGTTTGCATATTGCCTATAGCTGCTTTTGTGTCACAATGGTAAAATTGACTGTTTGTAACAGAGAATGCATAGACTACAAAGCTGAAAATATTTGCTATCTGGCTCTTTACAAGAAGTTTGCTGTCCCTTAGTTTAAAGAATAATACTAATAAAATATAGTCATACTACTGCTACTAATAAAACGAACTCCTAAGTACCCAACAGCTAGGTGAAGAAAATAGACTCTTACCAATACTTTACAAGATCTGTTATCACCTTGCCTATCACATGTTCTTCCCTTCACTCATACATTGCTGTGTTTGAAAAGCCAAGTATGGGCACTACTGTCATTGTTAGAGAAAGAAATTCAAGAGAAGGTAAGCCAAACAGAGTGTAATTTTGACTTCAATGAGAATTTACAAGAGCCCTTTCTGGAGTAACAATGAGAAAGTTTATGACTGAGACCTGGGAAACAAAATGAGGAAAATGCTCACTACACTTGGGACATCTGGTAGGGTTGTCATGTCATTTGGTACTGGATATATGACAGGGATGTGATCGGGGAAGTAGGCTGTTCCTTAGTTTTTGTTTCTAAGTTCCTCCTGGAGAGAAAGCAGAATACCTCTGTGAGGTGAAATTGTGTCATAGGCTGATCCAGGCAGAAGGATCTAGAGAGCAGAGTAGGAAATTTACCAGAAAATGGTCAAGCCAAGGATAGATAAGAATCTGGACTAGACTCACCTGGGCACTGTGTCTTCAGGTTAAAGAAAAGAGTACAATGGTGGCAGCATATCTTGAATCACAATACTATAATCTGGACTGGTTACATCTGGGGTACAGCTGTCATCCTGGGGCTCTGTTCACCATTCTCCTGGGATTCTCTTCACTGTTTTCTAATGTCCCTTCCTTGTTTTCTCTATCCCATATTTTCCTCTCAATTTCTCTCTCATTCGGTTTAAAACAGCCTCAAATAGTTCAGAAAAGTTTGAGGAAGGTTGAGAAAGGGTATGTGGGAGATAAAAGTTTTAGTGATCTAGCATTTCTGAAACATTTATATTTTATCAAATATTTGATGGATGATTTAGCTGACAGAGAATCTAGGAAACCACTACTGACACCAAACACACAGAGATATATGTACATGAGCTATTAATTCCCCCATTTACTTGGCTAGAGATACAGAATTTAATGAAAGCAAAAAGGCCCAATGGAACCAGGACAGGTCACTCAGGGCAGAAGCTGATGACACTCTCCACACAGATAGTGGATTACCAGAGTTGAGAAGACAGCTGGATTCTTCCTCGATATTGCCCTTTTATACTCCAGGATTACTCCACAATAGAAAAATAACTTATACAAACAATCTATGATCAGCTTTTGAGACTGATTGCAAACACCAAGCTGTCTTGTTTCTTGAACCAAATTTAGCTGCAATGCCATACAACACTAGTAATCGTATTCCATGCAGCTAAGCATATGTAAATGACAACTCTTTGTATATATGATTGTTTTAGTTTGCTAGGGCTGCCATAACAAAGTACCACAGATTGGGTGGCACAAACATAAATTTATATTCTCATAATTTTGGAGGCTAGAAATCTGAGATAAAGGTGTTGGCAGGGTTGGTTTGTTCAGGGCCTCTCCCTCTGGCTTGCAGGTAGCCATCTTCTCCCTGTGTCTTCACATGGTCTCACTCCTCTGTGGGTAACTGCATCCTAATCTCCTCTTCTAAAATGAACATCAGTCATATTGGATTGGGGCCCACCCTAATGACTTCATTTTAACTCTATTATCTCTCTAAAAATGCTATCTCCAAATTCAGTCATATTCTGAGGTTAGGACTTCAACATATGGATTTGGGAGGGACACAATTCAGCCCATAACAATTACTGAATTTGATTCTGTTTCATTTCATAAAGAATTTTCATTAAGGAAATACTGTATGTGAGATTTTACATTATGTGATGCACCATGAGCTGCTCTTCATTTGTAGCCTCATATGTGTTTTCTGCAATTTTTTGAATTATATTCACGGTGATCTAGATTTTTTTCATCAATTACTTTTATAAGTATACTGTGCCTACGTCTTGCAAACAATGATAACCTGAGGTAGCAAACACATCAGCTTTCCAGCAATGGCATTTATTTATCTGTATAGGCATGCACTGTGAATGCATCTAAGTTAATATTAGCATTACTTAGCTCAATGTCTATTGTCCTATAGTCATTACAAATGTTAAAAGATTAACAAACGTTAAAAGATAAAAAAGTGATATAATTACTGCATAAATTTAACTATTTGAAAATGGAACTTACAGATTACAAATTTTCAATTACTGTCTCATAATTATAACAAAGGTATGAAGAGAAGAATCTAATGTTCTATGACAATTAAATTGATTGTACTTCAAAAACTAAGATCATGGTAATTCTGGATTGTTCTTGTATAATTTCTAATAAAATTTTAATCATGGCTGATCATAACAGTTCATTTATCAATGGTATGTCACTCTTTCATACACTTTAATCTTATACATGGAAAATTCACATTCATGTGTGTAGAGGAGTGTAGTCAGCTTGACTATTTATGTTTTCCTTGACAATAATAGTGAGATTTTAAAATGTTAATCTATGAAAAATTTTATTTCATTACTACCCCAGAGCTTTTTTGTTTTTTGTAATCTTTTACATTTAATTAAGTTTGTTGAATTCTACTTAAACATATACCTAGATGTATTACTATTTTAGCACACACATGTTTGGTTATGCAAAACCAGCCTCTTTATTATGACAAATTTTCTGATCTCAGCGTCCATGCTTCTATCTTTACAGCCTAGCTTGGTACCAAATAAAGGTTCAACAATGATTGTAGCATTAAATAGTAAATGAATCTCCATTTGCAAAGTGAACAAAGTGAATCCATTTTAGGATATGTAAGAAAAATGTCTTTCAATGGACCAATAAATGATTCAGAAAACATATTAATAGCTGTAGGCCACAATATTTTTCAGAAACACAAGTGCCCATGTCATTCAAATTTATGAATTAATTTACCAACATGAAACCCATAGTTATGCCCACATACATACAAGTTGAAGATACAAAAGGATCAAATCAAGTTTTTTCATGAATTGACTGGTTGGCGGGAATCACACAGTCTGTCAAAACCATCTATTTTATAGTCCATATTGCACTGTGATGGATATAGAATAGGTGCTCATAAATTTTTTTTGTATTAATAAATTAATTTACTAGGCCCTTGTCTTTACCTAAAAAATTACAGAATACTTCCCTTATTAAAGACTTACTAAAAATTCACTTATTAAAGTCTATCATGAGGGATTTCAAGAAGAAGCTCCAGTTTCATGTCCTTCTCCTTTTAAAGTTAATTCTGCTGGATTCATTATTTATTGATCAAGTTGGGTAATACAATGAAGGAAGCATCTAGGAAAAAATAAAGAATATTTACCGTACTTCCCTAAAGAACAATAATTATGATAAGAATAAGATATTTTACATTTGTCTCCTCATCTGTCTAAAAGATCATCATTCTAATAAGTGTTTCTTTAAGGAAAACTTATCCATGTGTTCTAGGGAATGGTAATGTTATAAATCTAATGTCTTTATTCATATGTCTGATTTTTTTTTATTTTTTTGTTTTTCAGCTCATTATGGGGGTACAAAAGTTCAGGCTATATACATTGCCCATGCCTCCCCATCCCCCCGAGTCTGAGCTTCAATTGTGTCCATTCCCTAGACAGTGCACATTGCCCTCATCATGTAGGTGTGCACCCATCCCCTCCCCCCACCCCATCCCCCCCAGTCAGAACTTCAAGCGTGTCCATTCCCCAGGCAGTGCGCATCGCACTCATCAAGTAGGTATACACCCATCCCTTCCCCCCAGCCCCCACCTCTGTCCGATACCAAATTGGTGTTATTCCCAAATGTGCACTCAGGGAAACCAGTTTGCTGGTGAGTACATGTGGTGCTTATTTTTCCATTCTTGGGATACTTCACTTAATAGAATGGGTTCCAGCTCTCTCCAGGAGAACCAAAGAGATCCCATATCACCATTATTTCTAATAGCTGAGTAATATTCCATGGTATACATATACCACATTTTGCTAATCCATTCATGAATTGATGGGCATTTGGGTTGTTCCCACATCTTTGCAATTGTGAATTGTGCTGCTATAAACATTCAGGTGCAGGTGTCTTTTTTATAGAATGACTTTTGTTCTTCTACCCCAGAGCTTTATATCAAGCTGATTAAACAGTGTTGTCCCTGGACAATGGGAATTGAAAGAATATCTATTACATGCATACACACCTGAATATATTTTGGTCCTCTGGGAAAAATACAGAATCTCATTTCAAAGTATTCAAATAGATTATGGTACAGCAAAGGGGCTTTCAAAATACATAATCAACTAAACCAAATAACACATCAGGTCCTTGGTGGTAAAATGTCATTTTGGAACTGTGGCATGGTAATAGCTCCACTGTTTGCATAGGTAGACTACCTAATCTCATGGGCATGAAATTAAAGTGATGATGGATATTATCCCCAACAAATACAAGTTTGCCAAAAACAAGCAACTGAATTATTAATAAATTCTAACTCCACCACTACTTCAGGAAAATTCCTCAGTGTTCTTCTCTACCTCAGCTACTTCAATTGTAAGAATTAACCATGTCTGTAAATGCCTAAGGAAATGGGTGATGGCTCAATAAAACCAGGCAGTATGAGTGAGCATTCTCAATAGATACGTCATATCAATCAAAATGTGATAACAAGTAATGTTGATTATTACCCTGAATATGGATGGTTCATATGCTGCCCGCTTAGTCAGTGTGGCCAGAGGATCTGGACGCCACATAGGTTTTGAATACTAGAAATAGACCATGTTCTCTGGTCCCAGTGACAAGGGGAAATGCTAATTCCTTAGAGTGAACACTGGTTAATAAAAATATCATGACATTAAAATATCACCTAAAATATTACTTTTAGGTTCTATATTCAAACATAGTAAATTGCGATATCGAACAAGCTCAGCAATTTACAGGAATGAAAAATGTAAATATGAACTAATGACAAATATTTCTAAGAAACCCTCGTCCAATGCAGAGGCAGAATAAAAAAGTACTTTGGACAAGTATCTCAGTACCTGTAAGTCACATTTCAGTACACAGGAAGTTCCTTTCATAAGTGAACTCCCTAGGGGGTCACAAAACAATCAATATACCTATTTTGTCCTATCTGAAATAACTTTGACAAAATGATCACAGAGTTCTATATAAGTCCTTCCTTCAACACCATAGAAGGAACATCTATTCCCTATTAATAAAATGACACAATATTTTTCCATCTCACAATGACTATAAGCCCCTAGGTCTCCAGTGGCTTCTGTGGTGGGAGTGGTAGCTGTCCCTTGTCCTTGTCACTGCCCATCCATCTGGTCTATGACTGGGAACTAATGGCCTTTTATCTCTCAGCTCAGACAGGGCCCAGTGGTCCTCCCTGTTAACTTGGCCTCACTTCAGTTCTCATCAGCATATCTTGCTATCCTGAAGTCTATTAATAGCTGCTTCTCTCACTGCATCCCATACCCAGTCTGTTCTGCAGTCCTCAACTATAAGATCACTTTGTCCCATTGTTATGATCCTCTTCATACGTTCACCATAAAGCACTATCAGTTATATTCCACATTCTTCCTCAGGATCCGTGGGACCTCTAAATGCTTTTTCTGCTACATGGAAGACTGGGAAACTCTGAGGTTCTAATCTTAGGCCCTCTCCCTGCCTAACCATGCATGCTATGCTACTCATTTTCCTCTGATGTGGCTGCCCCATGTGGTTATGGAAGTACATTATAAGACTTCCCAGATTTGGGAAGCAGAGGAAATTGTTTTCTTGTTTAAGCTTTCTTCTCAACCTCAGGCTGAAGATGTGAATGTGAAACACAGGTGTCTCACCATCTGATTCCCACACTTCTGATCCCTTCTCTTTTCCTCAGTTCACAGGAGACTAGGAGGGGTAAGTGTACCCATTAGGGATCTTAACTATAAGCAATAGGAACCAGTTTTGCCTAATTTAAACAGGAAATGAATTTATTCCTAGATACTGGTTAGTTCACAGCTTCCATAAGGGCTGAAGAACAAAGCAGAGAGACATCATGGCTACACCACAGAAGTAGTACAAGACACTGCTGCCACCACTGCTGGATCTAGACATCACTGGTGCTGGACGATGGATGTGGCTGCCACCATACCAATACCATGCCTGCCAGAATGGATTTTTCACAATCCCTGCTTTGTATCATTAATTTGCCACTTAAAGTCTGGAGCAGCAGTATTTGACTGCATAGGCCTAGCTTCAAAGGAGAATAAGGAAGCAAGTATTAGGCATTTTCAGATTCTCTAGTGAAAAGAAAGCTCATATGGTAGGCACTGCCCCCCAAATAGGAAAAGGATTCAGATTCTGGGCAGCAAAAACATGCCAACTATCCACTACTATCCAGAAAGTGTGGACTTTCTACTTCTTCTACCTTGTTTACTCGTTTCCTTCCTAGATGGTATAATGGCTAGGTGGTGTAATCAGGGAAAGGTGCCCCTCCAACCTTTCCCAGGTGCTATAATGGTGTAATGGCTACTGGAGACATGATTTGGAGATGGGGGAACAGGAGAAGACATGATAGATTAATATTTTCAAAATATCCCCATTAAGCTGGAAAATTAAGAAATTAAAATCACTGTTACATTAAGCTTTAATATCAAGAATTTTTATATATCAAGTCCTACATATTATATATAATAAAAACTATTTTGAGATTTAGATTTTGGATTTCTGTAGAAATCTTAATGCAAATGGTTATATAAAGCATATACTACTCAACAACCCAGGCTTCAATTTTTTTTTTAAATTAGCAGTGGTGTTTTGCCATAGGCTTATAAGTCAAATAAGAATTTCTAGTTTGGGAGGTTGAATTTTATCTTTAGAAACAACAATGCCTTACTAACTATATTTTGTTTGTTTTTGCACATGATATTTTGTCTTTCCTTAAATCACAATAAAAAGCTGGCATGTAATTGTTAAGACCATAGAACTTTTCTATATTTATCCAAGATTTCAGCTGCACTGATTCACAGAACTAAATGTGAAAGAGCAAAGATGACTCCTTCTGCAGAATGCCTTTGAGGATAATCACGACACAGGTACATTTCCATATGCAAATCACCTCTTTGGTAAACCCTCCTTTTACATGAGAACAGTAGACAACCCCCACTAGCAAACAGGAACTCTTACATAGTGTTATTCATAAAGAAGCACAGATATGCTCCTAAACCTCAAGGGAACTTTTATACATGCAATAAGTGACAAGAATTTTATTTAAAGCAGAGTATCCTTATGGTTCCAAAGAATCAGGGATAGATTATGAAAAATTATGAGTAGATGTGAATACCTTTTGATACAAATCTTGGCATGGATTAAAAAGTTATCAACTGATTACCTCAACCTCATCCCATTTTTTTTTTTTTAAATAATGCTCCTCAAAAGCTAGTCTTACTGCCCATCACCTGTCATCCAACTTATTCCAAGCAACAATGATACCCAAGGTAACAAAACAAAACTTAAACAAATGTCTCAATTTTAAATATTAGTTGGGGAAATCTGACCCTTAAAAATAAATAGAAAGAGGCCGGGCGTGGTGGCTCACGCCTGTAATCCTAGCACTCTGGGAGGCCGAGGCAGGTGGATCGCTCGAGGTCAGGAGTTCGAGACCAGCCTGAGCAAGAGTGACACCCCGTCTCTACTAAAAATAGAAAGAAATTATATAGACAACTAAAATATATATATACAAAAAAAAAATTAGCCGGGCATGGTGGCGCATGCCTGTAGTCCCAGCTACTCGGGAGGCTGAGGCAGTAGGATCGCTTAAGCCCAGGAGTTTGAGGTTGCTGTGAGCTAGACTGACGCCACGGCACTCACTCTAGCCCGGGCAACAGAGTGAGACTCTGTCTCAAAAATAAATAAATAAATAAATAAATAGAAAGAAGGATGATTTCAAAACATACTACTATCAATCTTAAATAACAAGATTTAGAAAATATGATTAAGTATAGAATTTATTCAAGCCCCAAACTGGAAATGGACATCCTGGAAACACACACTCCAGAGGAATGAGGTCAGTGCTCCAAAGTTAAAAGTTAAGGTCTTGCTTATATAGAAAGAAGACAAAGATATTTAGTAGTATCATAACATTTTCTCTACAAGGTTGGTTTATGAGTTATAACAATTTAATTAGTCACAGTTTGTTTTCTTTCCTATACAGCTTGTTTTTATTTCCTTTCCAATTTAAAAGAATATATTTAACATTTCATCTTAGACAATGTGATAGTCATGAAATATTTGTGTGATAAAGGTAAGAGGGAAGTTAATCTATAAAGATCAACAGTGAAGAGGGAAGGGGTCTTCCCTAGTAACCTTTAATCCTTTACAACATTTTATAAAACAATGTAGGTATGGAAGAAGGCTAATCTATAATCAGAGAAATAAAAGTTACAGCTGACTAGGTTATAACTACATTTTTATGTGACTTAGGTCCCATAATCACATTCCCTTAAGTCTCAAAATATTTTAAAATTCCAACAGCTTATATTTTGAATTATTTATTTTCACATTACAAAGCTACAGTAATAAAAACGGTATGGTACTGGCATAAAAGAGGCATAGACCAATGGGGCAGAAGAGAGAGCCCAGAAATAAACCTTCCTACAGGTTGTCAGATTATCTTTGACAAAGATACCAAGGCCACACAATGGGGAAAGGATACTCTCTTCAACAAATGGTGTTAAGAAAATTGGCAATGCACATGTAAAAGAATGAATTTGGACCCTCATCTTACCTTACACCAACTAAAACTCGTTAAACACCTGAATATAATACTTGAAACTATAAAACTCTTAGAAGAAAACAGTGGGAAAGCTTCATGACATTAAATTTGGCAATGATTTCTTGGATATGATACCAAAAGCACAGGCAACAAAAGCAAAAATAGACAAATGAGACTACATTGAACCTAAAACTCTTCTACACAGCAAAGGAAACAGTCAAGAGTTGAAAGACAATGTATGAAATGTGAGAAAATATTTGCAAAGCATATATCTGATAAGGGGTTGATATCCAGAATATTTACTTAACTCCTACAATATAATAACAAAAAATCAAATAACTCAATTAAAAATTGGGAAAAGGACTTGAAGCCCAGATGACACACAAATAGCCAACAGGTACATGAAAAGATGTTCAGCATCACTATTAAACAAGAAAATGCAAACCAAAACTACAATCAGATGTCACCCCACACCTGTTAGGATGGCCATGATCCAAACAACTAAAGATAACAAGTGTTAATTAATCAAAACAGGAAAAAGGACAAGAAAGTGGTTACCTCTGAGGAGCAGAAATAGAGGGGATGTATAAGGAGACTGATCTTTTGCATTATAAGCATTTTGGGCACAATTTGAGTTTTTAAGTGATGTGCATATTACTTGGCATTAAGTGGGTAACCATCAAAAGAATTAAAAAGAATGATGGTTAAAAATGGGTACTTCTAGGAAGTGTGTCCGAAAATAAAGATGAGTTAGGCAGGCAGGTATTGCATTCCATTGAAAACCTGGACTATTTTATATTTCTAATCTTATGCTTATGTTACTTTGATTAAAAATTAAAATAGAACGTCCCATTCCCCACCCCAGCAAAAAGGCATAAATTGTAGTTTACACAAATAAAAAGAAAATATCTATTGATATCAGTCACAAAGAGAGATTGTGTTTAACCTGTAAGCATTCCTAGTCAAAACTATCTCCTTAGTTCTGGGTTAAGACAATGTATTTTACTAAAGCAATCAAGACTCGGCCTCTTCAACAGGAAAAGCAGTGTCTAATTGTGATAAAAAGACAATTAATATTAAAGAAATATATTTATCAGAAAACATTCCATATCAGTTATATAGATTAACGTTATTTTTTTTAGCTGCTGCATAGATTCCATAGTGTAGAGGTACTGTAATTAAACTATTCTCATTTTGATGGAAAAAAGATAACAAGTATTTATGAGGATGTAGAGAAATTGGAACTCTTGTACACTGTTGGTGGAAATGTAAAGTGGTGCAGCTCCTATGGAAAATAGTATGAAGATTCCTCAAAAATTTTTTAAAAAAGGAACTACCATATGATCCAGAAATACCACTTCTGTGTATATATATCCAAAAAATTGAAAACAGGATCTTGAAGAGATATCTGCACGCCCATGTTCATTATAACATTATTCACAATAGCCAAGAGGTGAAAGCAACCCAAATATCCATTGATAGACGAATGGATAAAGAAAATGAGGTATACACATACAATGGAATATTACTCAGCTTTAAAAAAAGAAGGAAATGCTCTCTTATGTGACAACATAGATGAACGTTGAGGACATGATGCTAAGTGAAATAAGTCAGTCACAAAAAGACAAAAACTGAATGAAGAACTATGAAATACTACAACATGTACAAAATTTAAAATCATGATGCTAATGAGTGAAAAAAAAATCTAGGTACAATAGGTCACATATTATGTGATTCCTTTTATATTAACATAAAATGTCCAGAATAGGCAAATCTATAGAGACAGAGAATATGTTAGTGTTTGTTAGAGGTTGGGGAGAGAGGACAGGGAATGACTACTAATGGGTACTGGGTACCTTTCTGTGATGGTAAAAATATGCTGGATTAGATAGTGGTGATGGTTGCACACCTCTGTGGATAAATTGAAAACCATGAGAATGTATACTTTAAAAGGGTGAATTTATGGTGCATGAGCTATATCCCATTTAAAAAACAGAATAAATAGAAAGGAAAGAGGAAATAGATCTTTGTATCTAGTAAAGAAAATGCTCTATCTTGGGGCACAACAATGTCTGGTTAATCAATTCTCTTGCCCTACAATGGGGTAATTCACAAAAAAAAAAATGAACTGCTTGTTCAGATCTCAGTTAGCAAAACTTCAAGTCAATGCCCCTATAAAAAAGCATGTTGTGTTAGACATCTCTAATTGAAGTATCCCAAGAATGGAAAAACAAGCATCACATGTACTCACCAGAAAATTGGTTTCCCTGATCATCACCTAAATACACATCTGAGAACGACACCAATCGGATATCAGACTGAGGTGGGGGGTAGGGGAGGGGATGGGTGTATGCCTACACAATGAGTGCATTGCGCACTGTTTGGGGAATGGTAACGCTTGAAGGTGCTGACTCGGGAAGGGGGGGTGGGGAAGGGAGGGATATATACCTACATGATGGGTGCAACGTGCACTATCTGGGGAACAGACATGCTTGGAGCTCTGACTTGGGGGGAAAGGCGGTACATGGGCAACGTATGTAACCTGCAATTCTGTATCCCCCATAACAATAAGATGAAATAAAAAAAAAAAAGAATGGAAACATTGAAAGAAGAAAAATTACACATTTTTCTCAACTTCTCATACTAATTTTATACCATAATTAAGAGTAAAATATTGAAAAGTTATTAAGAATATTGAGAATATATATGATATTAACAGCATAAGTCTAAATTTTATATTTTTCTGTTAAGTATAAATTGTTTTATGAAATTAAATATGAAATATTTAAAAAAATCATATAGTGCTTTCATGGATGCTATTTTTTTCATAAAATATTCCATTAAAAAATGTAAGACAGGCACTAGAGATATCACATAGGCCAGTTCAGAACAGTTGGTGATTGACCTCCAAAAAAATTTTGCAGTCAAGAGTTGAAAAACCCCATACACCACATCCTCTTGCTGTATGTAGCTCTAAGAGAAAGACTTACAGAGACATCTTTAAGACATCATGGCTTGAGAGAGGAAAAGAAAGATGGATTCATGGGTCACCCAGGCATATGGGCCTCACAGGATCCCCATGGATCCTCACAGTGTGTAGGAAACAGTTTAGTACCTCCCCTGCAGCCCACAGTGTCAGGGATCTGAAAAGGCTTCAGAACTTATTAATAGATAAAAGGCCATTCGCAGCAGGTACAACAGGAACCTCAAGGTTGGGACAAGATGGGAATGAAATATCTCAGAAGGTAATGGCATGGAGAGGTGGTGATGACTAAAAACAAGACAAGAAATGTACAAAAAATAAGTACATTCAGAACACAGTGGCATGGGTAGATGCTATCCTTGGGGCCTAGTATCCACCCATCTATGTGTCTTGGCCCAAGTTCCCTGGAAAAAAAGCCCAACATGAAGACTTCTGAGAAATGTGATCCCAGTTATAAAGGACGAAATGTATGGGAATGAAGCAGGAAAAGGGGAGAGACAAAATACAAATATATTATTGAGTTGGCCATTGTAAAAGGCAAGTACTTAATCTCATGGATTGCCTGAGAGGCTATCTGAAATGGGAAAGAAAGGAGTAACAATTCTCAACTAGCCTCCAAGTCCCATGTGTCAAAGCTTCACCCCATTGGGCATTAACTCCTCTACACTTCCATGTTGTGCATGCAAAGGCTGAGTAATTTCTGAGGCATCCCACATTTCAGCATCAATAAGGCAAGAGATGCTATTGGGTAGGATGTGCAAAGCAAGTGCCAAACTGGTCACTTCAGTGGTGGCTGAAATAGCAATAGGATCTGAAGGGATGCATAAGAGGTGTCAGATACACTTAAGTGAGCACATCAGACCTAAGTGTCATTCTGGAGAGAAGATAGGGAGAAGAATCCTAAATTGCCTGTCTATTCATTCCAAGTCAGCTGCAAAAACTTGAGGTTACAAAATTGACCTTGAATGGACAAGATTAAGTTTTTTCCTTTGGAGCTGAGATGCTGTTCAAAATAGAGACTAAAGTGAGTTATACAAAAATCATTTTACTATTTCAATGTCTGAGTTTAGTGACCTGTAAAATTAATCTCTACTAAACATTCATTTAGCAATATGAATTCAGCAAATATTTATTGAGTGCCTACTGCATGTCAGCCCCTGCACAAGGTGTCATGGGGAGTATAAAGATAACTAAAACTTAGTCCCTATTCTCAAATTGCTCACAGTCTTGTGGGGAGTAAGACAGCTGTATATCCAACTGCAATCCAGACAGGAAGAGCTATCTACTTGAGTGACCATAACCAAGCCCTCACCACTTCTGGGCCTCAGATCTCAGTAAAATGAAGAGTTATAATAGCTGACCTGTAAGATCTCCTTACTTACTGACACTACATGAGCCTTATAAGTATCATACAAAATGAGATGAACCAGATATCCCCAATATAAAAGCCACATTAATTAGTTCAAATAACGCTCCCCACCTCCCTCTTGCAGGGGAAATTGTTTCAGAGAAAGCAGGAAGGGAAACAGTCATCATGCTTACTTCTCTAATACAAAGGCTAATTGACATTAAAACAGTTTCTGACCTCACACAGAAGGGCAAAAAGAAAGTTTTTAAAATCAAATCCAACATTGTGCAAATTTGTTATGAGCAGCTGTGAAGTATCTTTAACAGTTGAAAAACCAGCCAGTACAGTATTTATTAACTGCTTGTCTGATGTATCTTAACCATTGATTTTTCCAAATTAATTTCTCTATTCATTCAAATGTTCCCATTTCTGCTTTCTAATTTTAATTCCACCCTTTATTTCCCGAATCCCACCTACACTAACCATCATTTCATGACTCTTGTTGTTGAATAATGGTCTCACACAGACCTGGCTAGGAATCTTGACTCTACCACTTAAGCTGTGTGACTTTAGGAAAGTTGCCTAATCTCTCTTAATTTAACCTTTTCTCTCCTATAAAGCAGATATAATAACCTCTGCCTCAAAGAATTGTATGATGTAAATTAGATTTCATATAGGAAGTATCAAATAAATAGTAGTTATTTTAAAATGATAGCAATAATTTGAACTGATTTCAAACTGGCTAGGGGTAGAATCATACATTGGAAAAGTTACCAAAGGAACAGAAAGACCACTGATTTTAAAAATACTCTTTCCACAAAGTAACCACAGATATTCTCACCTTTTTCTTCCACTGACCAGTAACTACTTCAAAATTTATAGGGATGGACCAGAAGACAAAAAGATGTGTTCTTCACCTCTACCTCAATGTGTGTCAGACTTTAATGTGCTTAAGAATCACCTAGGGCAGCAGCCCCCAACCTTTTTGGCACCAGGGACTGCTTTCATGGAAGGCATTTTTCTGTGGACTTGGGAATGGGGGGATGGTTTTGGGATGATTCAAGCACATTACATTTATTGTGTACTTTATTTCTATTATTATTACATTGTAATATATAATGAAATAATTATACAAACTCGCCATAGGTTGGGGACCCCTGACCTAGGGATCTTATTCAAATGCAGATTCAGTAGGTCTGAGGTGGGGCCTCACTTTCTATATTCTTAACAAGCTCCCAGGTGATGCTGATGCTGCTTGTCCATGGAAATGGGGCAGAGTTAATGTCTAATGGGGCAAACTTTGTCCCATCTCTTTCATGCAAGGTAGGCAGACGTAGGTAAGTTGCTAAATGTTCAAGGACCAGGCTTGGCTGCCTTTTAACACATTCTTCATGAACGGCCTAACAATTCTCTTTAGAATATGGGAGTAATTTTCACTACTTGAGGAGGGACTCAAAAGTTTGTCAGATAAATAAATGAAGGCATAACAACTTACATTTAAAAAAAATTCAGATGTATCACAAATTTAAACTTATAAAACCATGAAAATATTAGAAGAAAAGATAGTGGAACACTTACTTTATATTCTCAGTCATTTCTAAGCATGACACAAAATTCAGAAGCTCTAAGATAAAAATTTAATACTTGGACCATATGAAATTATATAATGTCTACATGAAACATATACAATGAACTAAGTCAAAATCAAATGGCAAACATGTTTTAAATGTTTTAACATAGATGATAGCATTCTATCTCATTACATAAAGCATCCCTACAAATCAAAAGAAAAGTAAAACCTTAATAGAGAAATGGGTATAGGATATGAACAGACAATTCATAGAATAGGAAATACCAAAATATTTTAAACATATAAAAATAAATATTGAGCCTATTTCATTAAAGAAAGTCAAAATAGTAACTATTTAATACCAATTTTTCCTATAAATTAGCCAAGATCAAAAAGCTTAGTTATGCACTGTGTTGTCTAGAGTGTAGTGGAAGTCTCATGAATTGTTGGTATGAATCCAAATTGGTATAGCTTATATAAGAGAAATTTAACAATATTAATATTAAAAATGCCACCAACAATTTGACCCAGTAATTCAACTGCTCAAAGTTTTTCCCACAGATATAGTCATATACATATACAAAGAGGTTGTACGAGGTTAGTTAATAAACATTGTTTCTAATAGCAAGGACTCAAAATAACCTAAATGCTCATCAATAAGGGAATTGTTCAAAAAGCAGACTACTAAGTAGCCACTACAAGGAGTTCATATAGATAGCTCTATATGCATGAAAATGGAATGAGCACAAGTAATATTGTTCAATAAAATATATAGCTATGTGAATGTATTGCATAAAAAAATAGTGGGAAAAAATACCAACAAGATTGTTGAAGCAAGTAGAAGCTGGCATGTCACTGAATAACCAAATTTAATGTCACTGTCAATTATGACTCATAAAATTTTACTGAGATATCTTAAGTAATACCAAGTATTTTTCAAACAAAACTTTAATAATATGAATTACGAGATCTGGTTAAAATTGCTGACATATACTCCTAATTTACGAGGGTTAATCAGACTAAATACTTTGAGAAATGTACCAACTGTATTTTTCAGCCACGTTTTTACTAATGTAGTTTGAATGATTGATTGCCCTAGATTCTACCTCATACAAGATGAACTTTATCCAGATTTCAAGTGTATCTTCAATTCTCCCAGTGAAGGGACCTTTATATTTCAGACTTTGCAACAGAAAGTTATGTTTCCAGCACATTCTTTCTTTCTTACAAATATTATCTTTTCCTTAAATATATGTATGACAGAGGAAATGAAATGTATGGCAACATGTCTACCTTTACACACTATAGAAAACACTATAGAACACATAGAACTAGCAGATGAATATTTCTGTCTCATTTGTTCATTTTAAAGTCTAGTGATTCTGTGGAATCACTGCATCTTGGGGTAAATGACGTATGAAATGAAGAATGGTCAGTTACCTTTACATGGAAAATATAGAGGCTGCTTTATAATTTATTTCCCAACTGGACTATTTGCTACAGTAAAGGTAGATTCTCACTCTCATGTTGCCTTGATGCCATCATATGTGACATCCATTTCTACTTAAGAATTGAGGGAATCTGATGTTAGGAAGCATCTAGAAAAAGCATAGAGATACCAATCCTTCTGACTATATCTGTGGTTTAATTTTTAAACAGTTAGGCACCCTTCAGGGCGAAAAGATCAGAACCAGTTGTTTAAATCAAATGTGTACAATGTCATACAAATTTTAGTACTTAGAAAATCAGTGAAGACAGTAATAAAAAGCTGAAGGAAGTACCAGTGTTTTGTTATGAATGTATTAAAATATTTAAAATGTTACTTCGGCCTTAGTTTTAGGTTTTAATTGCTCATGGGTTTGTAGATATGTGTATTCACATACAAGTAGAGACAATGCTAATACTTTTAGATGGTAATGATGAAATCTCTGGGATTATAGACTGTTTCTAAGAGAACGTTATTTCCCATTGCCCAGCCAAACTCCTAGACTATCATAGATTCTTGTGAAATATAGATGTTTAATAAGATGCCAAATCCATATAAGGAATTGCAATACATATGAAACTGAACCATGCTTCTTTTGCTAAACACTATTTTCTCACAAAACGTTAATGTAAACTTATCAAGAAGCTCTTCTGTAATGTGTCTTTATATACTCATATAGAGCATTTTCAATTAATATAACTTACTTTTCTAGTTTACTACCCCCTGTACCAAGATGGCATAGAATATATTTTTCCTAGATAAATTACTCAGCAATTGGAACCAATTGTCACATATGGATCCCAGAATGGAGGAAAAGTAGGATTTAACAAGGTCACTGTAGAAAAGGTTGCTGTGTAACTGTTGGAAATCATTTAAATTTAAAAAGATTTCATGCCTGTGAAAAAGAATTTTAAAGTGTCAGCAGCAGACTGCTTGATTGCTTTAACAGAAGCTGAAGGATTTTGTAAACTCATCTTGTGGTGAGAGAACTATTCAGGAGCTCAGGCAGAGGTGGTGAGGGGAAGCAGATGAGAAGGAGATGTGATGGGATAGGGGAGAGAGCAGCTGAAGAGAAGAGACAGGAGGGATGTTGTGGCTGAAAGCAGTCAAACAGCGCCACATTTTCACCTCTTGATCAGGACCTTTTGCTGAGGCAGTGAGATACAGGGTAGGCAGTTGGACCATCCTCTCATTCTCCCTTTTGAATTTAGTCTTAATTGATTCACATGGTAAGAAGGCACAGGAAGAACTTATGGGTGCTGTAGCAAGGAAAACCAGCCTTCAAACAAACAAAGGACACAGTCAGTTAGGGAAATAAAAAAGACAGCTGTGGTTCCTGAGAGACTTAAAACTCAGCAGCTCAGGGAAGGGGTTGAACAGACAGAGGTACAAGCCAAAGGAATGTCAGAAAACTTCTGTGACTCAGTGCTTTCATTAACAAAAAGAAAACTTCTGATCAGAAGAGGCTTAAAAGGGACATGTGCTGTAACTCAGGACATTTTGTCAGAACGTCCAGAGGTGGAAAAATGTATACAGTATATGTGTATTTAGGAGTCACTTACACTTGATTTAAAGCCTAATACCATAACATTTTTATATCTTTTATTAACCAATTGCCTCTCTTTGACTTAGTGGTTTTCTTTCCATAATAGTTTCCTCTAACAAAACAGCATCCAAAATAGTATGAATTCCATATAATGTTTAGATACAAGATAAGGATACCAAAATGAGTACTTTCCTATGGTCTAGAAATAACCAATTAGAAGATCTGAGTAACCTGCTAATTGTATAACAGGAAACATAAGGAAATTATATGAAGAAAACTATAAAACATTGCTGATAAATATAGATGATTTGAATAATGGAGACAAACTGTACATTTCAATGGAATAAGTTGCTATTTCAAAGATCACAATGGTTCCAAAAATAATATGTAGTTTAAAAATATTCCTAATAATGCCAATGGAAAAAATACCATCACAATTGCTTGAAACTTTTCAATATTATTCTAAATTTTATCTGGAAGAAAAATCAAGCAAAGGTGTAAAATATTTGAAAGATAAAACAAAAAGAAAAAATGAAACTTAACTTGAAAAATATTAAAATATATTATAAAACTATAATAATTAAAATAGTAGGTTAATAACACAGAAATCAAGGGAAAATATCGGAAGTCCTGAAATGGATCTGAACACATACATAATCTTAACATATTATGATGGAATTATCTCAAATCAAAGAGGAAGAGATAGATTATTCAGTGAATAATATTGTAGAAATTAACTACTTGGGAACAAACAAAATAAAATCCAGATGGATTAAAGTAAAATTCAGGCCGGGCGCGGTGGCTCACGCCTGTAATCCTAGCACTCTGGGAGGCCGAGGTGGGCGGATCGTTTGAGCTCAGGAGTTCGAGACCAGCCTGAGCAAGAGCGAGACCTCATCTCTACTAAAAATAGAAAGAAATTATATGGACAGCTAAAAATATATATATAGGAAAAATTAGCCGGGCATGGTGGTGCATGCCTGTAGTCCCAACTACTCGGGAGGCTGAGACAGGAGGATCCTTTGAGCTCAGGAGTTTGAGGTTGCTGTGAGCTAGGCAGATGCCACGGCACTCACTCTAGCCTGGGCAACAGAGTGAGACTCTGTCTCAAAAAAAAAAATAAAAATAAAAAAAATAAAGTAAAATTCAGTATTAAAAATTGGGAAACATATCAGAAAAAAATGATGTTTTCTACAACTATACATCTGTTAACATCCTAAATATAGAGATAACTCATAAGTTGAGAGCCATTAATATTCCCCAAAATACAACATGTGAAGAAATATTCAGCTTTGCTGGCAGTTGAAACTGCAATTCAATCAACATAGAAATGCCATTTTCCCACCTACCAAATTGGCAAGAATTTTTAAATGTAATGCTTTGTATCTGTGCTATCAAATATGGTTAGTGACTGCCACTTGAAATGCAGCTAGTCTGATTTGAGTTGTGTTGTAAAGTGTAAAATACACACTGGAATTTGAAGACTTAGTACAGAAAAGATAAAATATATGTCATTAATAATTTTGTATTGATTATATATTGAAATAATATTTTAGATATATTGGGTTAACTAAAATATACTAAATAAAATAAATTCATGTATTTTTTACTTGTTTTAATGTAGTCACTGTGATTTAAATTATAGATATGGTTTAAATATTTCAAGTATACAATATTACTATATATTTCTTTGCTCCCTAATTACCATAACCATAGTTGCTAGTCATTAACCATATTTGATAGCACAGATACAAAGTATTACATTTAAATTTTCTTTTTGGAAGAAGTCTTGCCTTCCAATTTCTTTGAACTGATACAAATTATAGCTAGGTAATAAGGAAATCACTAGCAATGAAACTCTTGAGTAGGGGCCATATGTTTGCTTGGGGACTATCTTAGTTATACTTACATGATAGCTCAAAAAATAGAAAAGGATATGAAATAGGGTCATGTTTCAATGTGAAAGTCAAACTAGCTTAACTAACTTTTTATCATGGTCTAGGCTTTTTTGTCTGCTACCTGTTGAGTCTGGAACTTAATAAGCTAAGGAGACTAGACCTCGAGCAGAGGGCTGATGAGTGTAATGGACACACAAGCTCTTTGCTTTCTCACCTCATTGCTCAAGAACAAAGTATTTTAAATGCCCACATGTTATTTAGCTGTATAAATATCCAGCCTTATTTCCTACTCATCTATAAGTAGTTAGCTTATTTCTCATGCTTTCTGCTGCTAAAGAGTTCAGAGGCATCTTCTGGTATGTGACAGATGGGAAAAGATTGATTTACCATAAGTGAGGGCAAATGTCCAACTTTGCCCAGGTCTGTTCAACCTCATACTGAAGTCTCATACCAAAAATAGTTGTGTTAATTTCATGTAAATAGGCATCAGAAAGTGCCTAAGCATTAATGACCCAAGTATTTGTGTCAATGTCACAATAAAGATTCATTCATCTGAGAAACCAAAAAGATACAGAACTAATTAGCTGGATTTATGCATAGCAACAGAAGTGAGAACTTGCCTGGCTTGCCATATAACATTTGGATCTTTGGGAGAAGAGATCTTTTCTTAACTTTTATTTTATTTTTAATTATTATGGGTACTAATAGTTGTATATCTTTATAGAGTACATGTGATGTATTGATACAGGTATACAATGTGAATTAATCAAATCAGGGTAACTGGGGTACCCATCACCTCAGGAATTTATCATTTCTTTGTCTTAGAAACATTCCAATTCCACTCTTAGTTATTTTAAAGTATACCCTAACTTCTTGTTGATTGTAGTCACTTTGTTGTGCTATCAAATATCATTCATTCTATCTAACTATCTAACTACATTTTTACACCCATTGACCACCCCACTATATCCCCCCTCCCCACTACCCTTTCCCAACCTCTGGTAACCATCATTCAACTCCCTGTCTCCATGAATCAATTGTTTTTAATATTTAGTTTCCACATATGAGTGAGAACATGAGGGATTTATCTTTCTGTGCTTAGCTGATTTCACTAACATAATATTCTCCAGTCCCATCTATGTTGTTGCAAATTACAGGATTTTATGGCTATGTAATATTCCATTGTTTATATGTACCACAATTTATGTATCCATTCATCCATTGATGGACACTTAGGTTGATTCCAAATCTTGGCTATTGTGATTAGTGCTGCAGTAAACATGGGAGTGCAGATATCTTTTTGATATACTGAATTCCCCTCCTTTGGATATATAGCTAGCAGTGGGATTACAGAGTCATATGGTAGTTATATTTTTAGTTTTCTGAAGAACCTCCATAGTGGTTGCATAAATTTACATTCCCACCAACAGTATATGAGGCTTCCAGTACTCCACATCCTCACTAGCATTCATTATTACCTGTCTTTTTGATAAAAGCCATTTTAACTTGGGTGAGATGGTATCTCATTGTAGTTTTGATTTGCATTTCTCCAAAGACTAATGATGTTGAGCATTTTTCCATATACATGTTGGCTATTTGTATTTCTTCTTTTGAGAAATTTCTACTCAGATCTTTTGCCCATTTCTTAATCAGATTACTTGATTTTTTCCTATTGAGTTGTTGGAGATCCTTATATATTCATTTTCATTTAAAAAATAAATTATTATTCCTTTTTATGCATCTTTGACTAGGTTAGTTTGAGAGCCTGTCTTCAAGCTCTTAGATTCTTTCTTCTGCTTGGTTTAGTCTGCAGTTGAAGCTTTCTCCTATATTTTGAAATTCCCTAAACTACACTTTTACTTTTTAAAGTTCTGTTATATCCTTTCATATGCTGTCTAGCTCTTTAGCAGCTTTTTCATTTTTTTCATTGAAGTCCTGAAACATTGATGCTTTTGGCTTTTGTGTGTTGGTTTTCAACTTTCTTTTCAGTCTCATTCATCTTCTTTGCCATCCATATTCTGAATTCCCCTTCTGACATTTTGACAATTTCCTTTTGGTTGGGATCCATTGCTGTAGATCCACTGTGATCCCTTGGGGGTGTCGAACTACCTTGATTTTTCATGTTGCCAGAGTTCTTTTACTGGTTTCTTCTCATCTGTAACTTATTCTCTCAGCTCAGGGTAGATAGACTTGCAGCACACCTGTTCTCCTTTGCTTGGAACTCTCCTATTAAGGAGAAGGAGGAGAGATGCCTAGATGGAGTTTTTGTTATCTATTCTGGAAGACTGACCTGGTAGGGGAGAGGTAGATGCACTGAGATTCTGTCATGCAGCTCTTCTGTGTTGTCTGGTTCCCCTGGGACTGTCACAGTCCAAGATGGTGCTGGACGATCTTCTTGTAGAGTGGATGGTTGTTCCACAGGCTGCTGTTGGAAGCTTGGTTTGGGGGCTGGGTGAAACCTTCTCCATGGAGGCTGGCATTTCAGGAAATTGCTCTGCCTTGGTTTCCCCATGGATGTGACCATGGAAACTGGTGAGGTTATCTAGGCAGTGGTTGTGGGTGTCCAAACTATGGACATTAGTTCCAACTGGGTCAAGGCACCATGGCAGCTCAAGGCTAGGGGCTCTCTGGAAGAACATTGGACCAGGGGGGTTGGTTCCTGCCAGCGGTCAGTGGGAGCCTTGGGGGTGGGGCAGTGGGGCCCCCACAGGCAGTGGGGAGCCTCAGAGCAGGGTCTGCGGAACCCTCCAGCAGTGCTAGAGCTTTGGGGACAGAGCTGTGGGGCCCTGTGGGAGCACTGGAGCATCAAAGGGTGGGCCGTGGTGACTGGGACAACACTAGAACCTTAGGGGCAGAGCCATAACCCTGGGGACAGCAGAAGCCTTGGAGTTGGGGCATGGGCTAGAGGCAGTGCAGGAACTGTGTGAGTGGGGTCGCAGGGGTCAGATAACAGAGCAGGAACTGTGGAGGTGGAGCTGGATGCCAAGGGGCAGCATGGGAACTTTGGAGGCTGAGCCATGGGGCTAGACCAGTGGGCGGCTGGGGCCCTCCCCTTGCCCAGGTCCTGTGGAGACACAACCTACAGGGCTTCTCAGGTGGCATCTGTGGCTCCACTTCTGCTTAAATTCCCCATGGGGAGGAAGGGGTGCTCTAGTCATGGGGCACATGAGAGTGTCCACTCTGCCTGTTCCTTCCCTGGCCCAGAAGGGGTGATGCAGAGGCAGCTGGAGCAAAGAGCCCTGTGTAGACCTGGTGCTCTTGACCTGCGACCTCAGAATGGTGTCAGTTGTAGCAACCTGGGAACAGAAGCCACTAGGTCCCTGTTGTGCCCCCTCTCTGGAGCAATGTCTCTGCACAGACTCCAAGCAGCTCCCTGAACAGCCCGAAGGTTTGTGGTGGTACAGGGGCCCCCTCACAGCTCAGACTGTGGTGCCTGTAGGAGAAGCGTGGAGCCCCAGGGTTCTTCCTCCTGTCCTTCCCTGCATGTGGATGCCTCCTCCAGATACCTTCTGATCTTGCAGAGTAGATCCCCCAGTCACCTTCTCCTTCACTCTTAATGTCCCTGGTGGCTCCTCTGGTAATTCACAATTAAGGCCCTCCGAGAAGGCCCTCCAAGAAGGCCCATCCACAGATAGGCATTGACCTGAAACTTTCACTGGTCTCCTTGAGAGCAGCGCCTGCAGGCTGCTTCTCATATGCCATCTTGCCCCTCTCAGAAATTAATTTTTTAAAACACTAAAAAAAACCTCATGTATTTAAACATTAAGAAATATTCTTCTAAATAATCCATAACAAAAGAATAAATGATAATGGAAATTTAAAAATCTTTTGAACTAAACATGGTATGCAGTTAAGTTAGTTCTTACAGAAAAATGTATAGTCTGAAAAGCATGTGTTAGAAAAGAGGATAATCTAAAAATGAATGACCTTAAAATTTAGAAAGAGCAAAATAAGTCCCCCAAAATAACAGAAATTATGAAATACTAATAAAAAAAAACAAACAAAAATACAGAGGATCAAAAGTTGATTCTTGAAAAAAATTAACAGTATGTATAATCTTATGGGGACAGGGATCAAAAGATAAAGCACATTATTAAGTGTAAGAAATGAAAACATGACTACAAATGTAATAATAAAGTTAAAATCTTATTAAGGATAACTGTATTCCAGTAAGTCTAAAAATGTAGACAAAGTGGGCAAGCACCTCAAAAAATTTAACTTACCAAATTATTGTCAAGAAGAAATAGCATGTAGAAACAGTCCCATAACTATCACATTCATGTATATGCACACACACTAAAAACTAAATAGAAAGAGATCAACTTCATTGTTAATTATAAAGTTCTGTTAATCATTTGAGAAAGAAAAATTCCAATCTTATGCATCTGTTTCAGAAAATTGAAAAGAAAAAGGATATATTCCCCAACTCATTTTATGAGGCTAATAGAACCTTGATACATAAACCTGAAATGATTTGAAAAAGGACAATTATAAGCCAGTCTTACTAATGGGGGCGTATATGAGTGCTAAACAAAACAGCAGTAAACCAAATCCAAAAATAAATTAAAAGGATAATGCATTATGTTAAGTTTAATCTCAGAAATTCAAGGTTGGTTTAACATTAAATAATCAAAAAATATAGTTCACCAAGTTAATAGGTCAGAGGAGGAAAAAATTATCATGTCAAGAGATATAGAAAAAGCATTTGATAAATTTCAACATCAAGTCATTAAAAAATAACTCTTAGTAAATTAAAAATAGAAGGCAACTTCCCTACCCTGATGATAGGTGTCTTCAAAAAATCTAATAACAGACATCATACTTAATAGTGATGCACTGAAATATTTTTTTTTTTAGTGCAGATAAGAACCTTAGGTTTTTCATACTTTATTAAAAATGAGTTGACAACTAGCCAGGAACAAGATAGGATGCCAGCCATGTGAAAACAAGCCTTTAACTGTAGAGGTGGAAAATACCGGCACGCACATATTTGCTTTATAGTTTTCCTTTGACAACACTGAACTTTATCTGAGCCCTGTATTTCCAGAAAGCAGATACAGCTAAGAAATTCTCCTTTAACCCTGTTAGATTCCAAGAGAGTGTAAACCACAAAGGATCACCCTGTCCTTGCACATAGTCGTCATGACTCAGAGAACACTCACTCACTGTCCACCTTTCCTCAGGACTCCCTGTTAGTTTCCTCTATAAAACTCCAGGTTTTCTCCCTTTGAGATGAAATCTTTCCCTTTGAAATTGGGAACAAGATAAGAATGCCTCTATCACTACTGCTATTTGACATTGTCCTAGCCAGCACAGTAATAGAAGAAAAAGTTATAAAGGGTATAGGAATAGGAAAGGAAGAAATATAACCATCATTAGTCATAAATGATAATATTTTTTCAAATTAAAAACCCTTAAGAATCTATAGATAAAACATAATAATAAAATTAATAATTTATTAATAATCCATTAGAATTAAAAAGAATTTAACAGGTTTCTTGGATAAAATATCAACTTAAAGGAATCATGTTTATGTTTATATATAAGCAATCACAATTTTAAAGCCTTTAAAAAAAAACACCATGTACAATAACATAAATATATCAAGTATCTAGGAATACATCTAACAATAAAATGCAAAAGAGGATTATAAAATTTATTTAGAGACATTTAGGAGATATAAATAAATAAAAAGATATGCTATATTCAAAGATTTGAAGACTCAGTATTGTTAAAAATGTCATTTCTCCCCAATCTGACCTGGAGATTTAATACAATCCCAATCAAAATCACAACAGGAGGATTCCAATGCCAGCCAAGACGGAGTAAGCACCTCATATCATCTCTCTCCTACTGATTAGAACTAAAACCTCTGAACCAAACACAAAACCAACTTCCTAAGGGTTCTGAAAAGTAAATAATAAAAGGCAAATTGGAGGGGGGTGATTCACAACTTCTGAAAACCTTGGGTTAGCAAAGAATTCTCAGATATGACAACAAAAGCATAATGCACAAAAGAAAATCCTGATAATTAGACTTCAAATTTTTTTTAAAGAAACATTTCTTTTTCTGCAGAAGACGCAGCTAAGAGAATAAAATGACAAACTACACCCAGGGAAAAATATTTGCAAATCACATATCTGACAAGAGTTCTATCCAGGATATATATTTAAACTCACAAAACTAAAAAATATATAAAACAAAAAACCTAATCATAAATGGTAAAATATTTAACAGAACCTTCACCAAAGATACACCCAAGGCAAATAAATGCGTGAAAAACTGAATATCATTCATCTTTAGGAAAATGCAAGATAAAACCTCAACAAGATATTACTACACATGTATTAAAATGGCTATTTTTTAAAGACAATAACAAATTCTGGAGAGGATGCAGAGCAACAAGAACTCTACTACATTACTAGTGATAATGCGAAATGGTACAGCCATTTTTGAAAAAAATGTTGGGCAATATTCTTATAAAGTTAAACATACACTTACCATATAACCCAGTAATCCAACTCCTGAGAAAGGAAAATTTATGTGCACACAAAATTCTGTAATGTTAAAGATTATAGCAACATTATTCATAATCTTCAAAAACTGGAACCACCCAAATCCCCTGTAATAAATGAATAAACAAATTGTGGTACATCTATTCAATTGTATGCAATTAAATGGAATGAACTATTGATATATGTAACATTTGGAAAAATCTCAGAGTCATGCTGAATGAAAGAAGTCAGACTCAAAAGCTAGATCAAAGGTTGCCAGAGATTAGGGGTGTGTGGAGTATCTGACAACAAATGGGGCATTTTCTGGGGTGATGTAACTATTCTGTATTTTGATTGTTGTGGTGGTTACACAACTTTATGCATTTGTCAAAACTCATAGAACTGTACACCCAAAAGATTTCATTTTACTTTATGAAATTTAAAACTAAAAATTAAAATTTAAATCCCAAAAGCTTGCTTCTGTAAAGTGTGTGAGTGAGCAAGTGTATGTGTTTGTGTCTGTGCATGAAGGAGAGATTGTGTTTGAAGGAGAGATTATGTTTGCGGGTGTGAATTTGACAAATTGATCCTAAAAGTTATATGGAAATCTACTGGGCCAATAATAGCCAAGAGACTCTTGAAGAAGAATAAGGTGTAAGATCTTGCTTTACTAAATATGAAGATTTATAGAAAGTATTACTTAATTAAAATAATGTGATATTAATGCTAAAATAGACAAGTAGAGCAATGGGGAAAAAAGAGAGCCCACAAACAGACCCATGGATACAGAGACACATGATTTACAACAAAGGTAGGGAAAGGATGACCTTTTCAGTAAATGGTCCTGGGATAATTCAGTATCCATATTAAAAAAAGGTGGTGGTGGGAGGCAGGATCTATAGTATCAAGAGGGTGGGGATGAGCTATGATATGAGCATGCCAGGTAGCAGAGCGAGACCCTGTCTCAAAAAAATCTAGGTCTTATGGTCTTATATCACAATAGGCTAGTAAGATGTATTAACAATCTTTAAAGTATACATAATATTTTGCCTTGTGGCTCCTCTTTTAGAAGTTTATTCTTCTGAAAATAATTAGATATTTTCACAACACGAGATTGTTTTCAATAGAGAAAAATTCCAAACAATGTAAAATGTCTATCATTGGGGCAAAAGTTAAATTTTGGTACACTTAAATAATGGAATATTGTCTAGTCATTAATTAATTAAGTAACATTTTTTTAGAAACAGGGTCTTGCTCTGTCACCCAGGCTGGAATGCAGTACCATCATAACTCACTTCAACCTCTAACTGCTGGGCTCAAGAGATCCTCCTGGCTCAGCCTCCCAAGTAGCTTGGACTACAGGCATGTGCCACCATCCCTGGCTATTTTTTTTTATTTAGAGATGGGGTCTGGCTACATTGCCCATGCTGGCCTCAAGTGATCCCCCTGCCTCAGCCACCCAAAATGCTGAGATTACAGGTGTGAGCCACCATGCCCAGCCAGTCATTAACTTGTAATGCAGAAGACAATATAACGACATGACATGAAACAATCTCCAGGTTTTAAATAGGTCTGAAAAGTTTTAAAGTAGACCATATATGATTCTATTTATGTATATTTGCATGAAAAAATGCTAGAAGTATATGTACCAAAATGTTACCAGTGATTTTTCTCTCCATGTGGGATTACAGATGATTTTTATCTTTTTCCTTTCGCTTAGGTATGTTTTCCAAAAATTTCTACAAAAATGTGTTAATTTTGCAATAAAAAATTTTTCACCTATTCACCAATTGCATGTTTGACTTAACACAAAAGCAACCATCAATCTTATGATGGTAAACAAGTTGAGGAAAAAAGATGTTATTAAAAATGGATGCTGAACTGAACTTTTGAAATGGGCCTGTAAAATATAAGCTGTGCTGAGCTTAATAAATGTAAGGGCTTAATAATACAATTCATTTTCATATAACAACTTCTATTCTGGCTTTACTTGTCACTCATTATGTATTTAAACAATTCCCCCTCTGTCAGAGAGTTTCAACGTTGCTAGCTTTGAAGATAGAGGAAAGGATCACAAGCCAAAGAATGTGGGTGGCCTCTAGAAGCTGGAAAAGGCAAGGAAAGGAGTTATTTAAAATCTATTAGAGGATTTAGAGGCTAGATTCTCAAAAAAAAAAAAATTCAGCACTGTGGATACCTCAAATTTAGCCCAGTAAGACCTA
The DNA here is from genome assembly GCF_041146395.1 of Eulemur rufifrons. Classification (NCBI taxonomy): domain Eukaryota; kingdom Metazoa; phylum Chordata; class Mammalia; order Primates; family Lemuridae; genus Eulemur; species Eulemur rufifrons. The sequence continues at coordinate 27,403,303 of NC_091012.1, read as the reverse complement.
TTTCAGATTTCTACCCTACAGAACTGTAATAATAATTTGTATTATTTAAGCCACTAAGGTTTCGGTAATTTGTTATGGCAGCAATAGGAAACTAAAAGAGTCAGCAAAGAATTCTATCACTTTTCCAATACCCTCCCATCCTCCAAACCTCTCTCTCTTTCTAGATGCTTCATAAACTCATTTAAGTGCTGGTAACTTAGGGAGACAGATAACGAAATGGCAAACATCAATGATCCTGCTTTAATAGATTTCCTCTGTGAAGATGCAAAGACTAAGAAAACATATTTTTAATCTTTTGCTCACTTAAAATTAACTTGAAAAATATTGTGACAGATGGTGTCCCTCATGCTGCCTTAGCATTTTGGCATGTTCCACTTAATACATCTCTTATGTTCCCAACTCAGAGCAGAAAATCCAAGTATTGTAAGGGCATTGCAGTGTTTTTGATAACTTTACTTTGGTACATTTTAACTGAAGAAATGAGAAGACACAGTGGACAGTGACGAGTGAGAAGCAGAAGAACTAGAAGGTAATGTACTTTGAACAAACATAATAAACACTTCATGTCTAGGCCATGAACTATAGCTGAGAAGAGAATGGTGAGGAAAGGGTAGTATAGCATGTACTTCAGTCTCCATGCATGCTCTGACTTATTTCTTCAAAGCCCATTTTGCAAATTGTAACAAATATGTGAATTCTGTAGTATGGTTCATATTTCTAGAAAATGTCAAATAACTACCAATTGTCATTATTGCAGTTATCTTTTCCAATGTCTGTCTTCGCAGTAACCTGTTTTGGAATCAAGACTGGTGCTATGGTATGAAAGTTTGTATCCTCCAAGACTCATATGTTGAAATCCTAACCTCAAAGTGATGTTATTAGGAGATGCGGCCTTTGGGAAGTAATTAGTTCATGAGGATGGAGCCCTCATGAATGGAATAGTGTCCTCGTAAAAGAGACCTCAGAGAGCTCCCTTGCCCTTTCCACCATGTGAAAACATAGAGAAAAGACACCACGTATGAACCGGGAAGCAGGCCCTCACCAGGCACCAAATCCGTGCCTTGACTCATTAATAATATTTAACAATAATTCAGACTCCCTAATTATAAAAATTTTACTTTGGAGAACATCAATAAATGGGTCCTCATCCAGTTTTAAATTCATTTCTTAACAGAGAACATTTCTCAAATATCTTAAAATAGTCTTAGTTGTTCAGTGATGTCATTTGATACAATTTCACATTCTTCGGTGGTTGTCTCTATCAAATAGTGCTTTAAAGTTTCAAAAGAGCCAAATTTATTTATTTTGATTTTGCAAATTGAATAAAATTTGACATCACTTTCAACACTGACACTTCATTTGCAGTTATAAACATAGTAATTCTTCAACCTTACATTGCTAAATTAAGGTTGCTCTGCTCATTAGAAGTTTCACAAAAAAATATGCAAGCTGGAGCAACCATTCTGTATTTGAGAGAGATTCGTCAATGTAGTTATTTGTCAAAAGGGTAGGGTGTTTGTGGATTTTTTTTTGCCTAATACGCTATTAATATTCTTGACTCAGTATAGCCAATGAACTTCAGTGTGAAAAATAAATTCTGGAACTCACTGCCCATATCATTAGAAATAACTGACAAATGTCAAATTAAAGTCAATGGTTTAATGAAAATGAAAAATTATATGCCATCATTTTACATAGTTCTGAAAGATGCTTATAAATTATTAATATTTGACAGGAGAAACACTTCTAAGAGAAAAGAGAAAAGGAGCTGGAAGAGGTGGGGAGAGCCTCAGATCATGATGCAGGTCTGAGCCCTGTGAAGGAGGGTTGGGTAGGAAGAGTCTCATTGTAGCACAGTGCTAGGAAAGTTCAGAACAAACCAATAGGGAGTCCTTGAGCTAAAGTCTCCCATCAGAAGCATCCTGAATCTTCTAGGAATAGACCTACGTTAGTAACCTGGCCATTCTTAGTCACTGGCTTAGAGAAGCTCATGAGAAGCATGGCCTTAGCATAAACTTAGTGATAGATTTCTGAGCACAGAAGCTAGAGATGTCTGTCAATTATTTTCTCTGTAGCAGAAGCTCTCAGAAGCACAATTTCATGACTGACAAGGTGATGGCTTATAAGGACAGAGGGATAACAGGGCCAAATCACATAGTTCCATGTAGGCCATTTTAAGGACTTTGGGTTTTATTCTCAGTGAGATGGGACTATTAAAGAGTTTCAAGTAGGGGAGTTAATGTGATTTAAATTGCATATTAACAGGAATATTCTAATTGTTGTGTTGATAATATATAAAGGGGATGAAGGAAAAAAGCTAGGAGATGCATCAAAGCCTATTTCATTAATTTAGGTGAGAGATGGCAATGGCTTTGGTGTCTTAGTCTGTCTTCTGCTGCTATTACAGATTACCAAAAGAAAAATTTATTTGGCTCACAGTCCTGTAGACTGGGAAGTCCAAGATCAAGGGGCCGGTCTCTAGTGAGGGCCTTCTTACTGTGTCATAACATGATGAAAGGTATCTCATGGGTGAGAGAGTGCAAGAGAGAGCAAGAGGGGGCAAAACTTGCTTTTATAAAAAAAAAATAGCCTGATAACCAACCCACTCCTGTGATAATGACATTAATCCATTCATGAAGGCAGCGTCTTCATGACTTAATTGCCTCTTAAAGGTCCTCCCTCTGGACATTGTTGCATTGGGGATTAAATTTCCAACACATGAACTTTGGGAGACACATTCAACCTGTAACACTTGGACTACAACTTTAGCAAAAGAGGTGGTAAGAAGTGGATTGAGTCTAGATAAATAATTTAGAGTCAACAAAATTTGTCTATGGATTGGATGTGGAGTGTAAGCAAGAGGAATCAAAAATTATTCAAATGGGGCCGGGCGCGGTGGCTCACGCCTGTAATCCTAGCACTCTGGGAGGCCGAGGCAGGTGGATCGTTTGAGCTCAGGAGTTCGAGACCAGCCTGAGCAAGAGCAAGACTCCATCTCTACTAAAAAAAAAGGAGAAAACTTATATAGACAGCTAAAAATATATATAGAAAAATTAGCCGGGCATGGTGGCGCATGCCTGTAGTCCCAGCTACTCGGGAGGCTGAGGCAGGAGGATTGCTTGAGCCTAGGAGTTTGAGGTTGCTGTGAGCTAGGCTGACACCACGACACTCTAGCCTGGGCAAGAGAGTGACACTCCGTCTCAAAAAAAAAAATTATTCAAATGGTTTTAGTCTGAGCAACTGGAAAAATGGAGTTTCCATTAACAGAGATGAACAAGACTATGGGAAGAGCAGGTTTGAGGAACGACTATCAGGTTTAGGTTTTCTGTTTAGACAGGTGAAATTGAAGATGTCCAAATAGAGATGCCAAGTTAGATATGAGTCAGAGGATAGTTCCAGGCTGGAGACAGAAATTTGGAAATTATGAGTATAGATGGCACTTGATGTTATAAGTAGACAGAATTCCCAAGGCAATTGAGATAGACAAGAGAAGAAGACCAAGAACTGAACCTGGAGCACTCAGCATTAAGAGGCCAGGAAGATGAAGAGGAACCAGCAAAGGATGCTGAGAAAAAGCAACCAGTGAAGCTAGAGGAAATGTAGTGTGATGCAGAAGCCAAGATAAGAAAATGTTTCAAATGTGCCAAATCAAGTCAGATACTGCTGCTAAATCAAATACCTGAGGCCTGAAAATTTAACCATAGATTTTGCAACACTGGTGATCTTGAAAAGATCAATGTCAATGAGAGTAAAAACTTGAGTGGATTGGATTTAAGAAAAAATATGCGGAGAGGAATTGGAGACAGTACATAAAACTTTTTTGAGGAGTTTTTCTTCCATTGGGATCAAAGAAACATGCTGATAGTTGAAGGGCAATGTGGAGTAAAAAAAAAAAGTGGAGTCTTCTTCCATCTGCTATGAGGTGGCTTTCTTTATATTATGCTTTACACCAGGGGTCAGAAAACTTTTCCTGTAAAGAGCCAGACAGTAAATATTTTCAGCTTTGTGGGCCATATGGTCTCTGTCAGTATTCAGCTCTGCCATTGCAGTGCAAAAGCAGTCACAGACAATTCGGAAACAGATGAACATGGCTGTGTGCCAGCAAAACCTTATTTACCAAAATAGATGGCAGGCCAGATGTGGCCCATGAATGGTAGTTTGCCAACCCCTGCTTTACACAATCTAGTTCCAGTAACTATTTATAATAGCCAATTTTCAAAAATGTATTAAGTACCTATAACATGACAAGCACTTTTCAAATTGTCATGAATATAGTGGTAAGTGAGAAAGACATTGGCTCTGCCTCAAAGAGCTCTCATTTTAGGTCTAGGTGCATGATACAGGACTCCAAGTTAAAGTGCGAGCTCTTGTTCCCTAAGCCTCCTCTTTAGTCCTCCTGCCCCCTGCCCCCAGGCCACATGCCAATTTAGTCATGTGGGCCAATTCTGATGCTGCTTTTACCTTTGCCAGAAGTAAACTCAGAGCTCATTTTCTCACTCATGTTTTCTTTCCATAAAAGAAACAATTCCATATTTTCACAAGACAACAACTCTTGCATTACAATCCTGTAACATCCTTTGCATTTTTAAGGAAATTATGAAAATGTGGCATTTCTCTGCCTCTTCCAGTCCTGGAGATTCTCTCTCACATTATATGAGCACAGGCATCTGTCACTGTACAAATATGACAGCCCAGCTCCTCGTCTCTTCTGACCTGCTAGAGCATCTCATCTATCTCCTGTGGCAGCAGGTACAGCCATGTCTATGTAATTTAGGTTCTTTGTCTGCTTCTGGAGCAATCTTCCTGAACTGACATTGTCTATGGGCGGTCACTCCATGTAGGCAGGGAGTAGAAAGGTGAGACTCTCTCCAGCATTCATTGAAACTGGATATTGCAGGTTTTCATGCTGGTTATCACTGACCATTTCTTTCCTCCATCTTCCATAATCCCCATGAGTCCCCAGTTACATCTCCTGACATCAAATGAAGCTGTGGATGTAAAAACTCTTTGCAAACAGCTGAGTTCCATATAAGGTCAAAGTTAGAATCCAAAATATGGCTATAAGCTACTAGTGTTAGGAAAATAATTCTAATCTCCTAAAAAACGAAGAAGAGAAGGAAAAGGGAAGGGGGAGAGGGAGGGGGAGGGGTGGAGGTGGAGAAGGCAAGTGGCTGTTATACAATGAAGAGAACTCTGAAGTTGAATCTCAGCTCTTATCACCATATGACCATGGACAAGTCCCCTGAACATCTGAGTCTCCATTTCTGCAGTTGTCACAATGGGGATAGTGATACCTCTATTAAATACAGTAACTTTGGAAATTTGCCAGGCCCCTATATAGACATTCAAAGAATGTTTTCTGTATCTGAAAAGCAATCAAGGACAGTCTGGTGTGTGGCTGCTTCCTTTTTACAGCTGCCTGCTGAATCATGAAGTCACTACTACAGCTCCAGAACCATTCCAGCACTGCTCCAATTTTCACCAGCCAAAATAGATGTCTTGTATGCTGCCTCTCTCCCCTTTACCTCAGTTCCAAGTCTGAGTCTCATGTAAGTGCATTAGACTGGCAGAACCTAAATCATATCCAGAGCCTCAGCTGCAAGAGAGGTGCCAGCCTCTGCAGTACAGGGAAACATTCTACAAAGAGGCTAGAATGGCTGGTAAATTAGCCACTCTATGGTTTCTTGTGTGTTTCATCTGTGGTAAACCGAATTTTGATCCCCATGACATTCACCCCCCGGTGTCACACCTGTGGATATTACATATTACATTACATGGAAAAAAGGACTTTACATCCCTCTTCTGCTATATCTTTCTACTTCCCATTCTGCTTTTGAGGGATCATGATATTACATTGGTTCACCTACAGATGAATCCAAGACAGTGAAACTAAACTGGATATCCAAGTGGGCCCAATGTAATACCATGAGCCCTTAAAAGCAGAATGGGAAGTAGAAAGATGCAACAGAAGAGGAATGTAGAGAGATTTAAAGCCACAGAAGGACTCAAGCAACCTACTGTTGCTGTCTGGAAGATGGAGGGAGTCACAGTGAAACCATAAGAAAAAACTCAATTCTGCCAACTACCTGAATAAGCTTAGATTCTCCCCATCTCAGAGGCTCAAGATGGTCAAGGTGGCTCAAAGCCACCACCTTGATTTTGTCCTTGTGATACCCTGAGAAAAATATTTGAGACTTTCTAGATTTTTGAACCCATAGAACAGTGATAGTAAAAATGGATATTTTTTAAGCTGCTAGACTTGTTAGAGTTGATTATGAAAACAATAGAAACTGATATATTCTGCATCCCATTACTGAGCGGAACCTCTCAGAATGACACTGTACCCTTCTTTCTTCCTCATCCCACACAATAAATTCACCATCGAGCCTTAATGCTTCTGGGTCTCACATCCAGCCTTTCCAATATCATTTCCTACCACCATGGCTCAAACATCTTTTTCTTGGACTCTGGAACAGTCTCTTAACTGCTTGTCCACCACCTGTCCCTCCCAATACTTGGCAAATTGCTCCATGTCCATCCTAACAAAGTATTGACTTTGCACATTTTTAATTATCTATTTATACCTTTACAAGAATGTTTCTTTTGTAATTAAAACAATAAGATCATATTACTAATATTCTAAGAAAATAAAACAAAAGCTTGTTCATTTTCACTCAGCAAACACTTATTGAGAGTCTATTGTGTGCTAGGCACTAGAAACATAGTGAGAGTGGTTGAAACTGGCTAGTTATTCATTAAACCCATTTCCTCCTCTTCTGGGCACATAGACTACATTATCAGCCTCCTTTGCAGTTAGATGTGGCCATGTGACTGAATTGTAGTCAATGGAACGTGACCAGAAATATGTGCCACTTTCAGGACTAGACCTGAACACCTTCCCACAAGCCATTTTCCTGGCTCTTCCCCTTCTGCCAGCTTGATGCAGAAGAGCACGGCAGCATTGGAGGTCATGTGGTAAGATCATGGAGTGTAGAGAAGGAAGAAATGTGGATTCCTAAATCTACATTTGGAGTGGAGTCACCTTGCAATCAAAACTATGACTTTGGATTGTGGGTGAGAAAAAATAAACTTCTACCATATTGTATTTGGACTAGTATACATTTTGGAGTTTGTTACAGCAGCTAATGTTACTGTGTCAGCTCTCACGGAACTTAAAATTCTAAATTTCTTAAATTAGTATACAAGTTCCTTTACAATCTTGCCCCAGCCTACCTTTCCAGCTTTATCTCTTACCATTTTATCTCTTACCATTCCTCACTATGTAGTCTGTATTCCTGCCTCAACTGACACAACAGGCCCTTTTCTAACTCCATGTATTTGTACATATTTGTCTAGTTCCCTAAAAAAATACTTCCTTACCTTCTTATCCTAGCTAACTTCCATTCATCATTCAAACTCTTGTTCAAACATTCACTTTTAACTAGTATCTTTCTTTACTTCCCCAGGAAAAGTTATTTGGTTCTATTGTATATATCTTTTAATAACTCATAAGTATTTCACTGTAATTTGTGCTATATAGTAGAAACAGAGATCATCTCAGAGCAGTTTTTACTTCCTCATTAAATATACAGCATCTGGTATATATTAGATAGGCAATAAATCTTTGTTGACTGTTGATTTGATTGAATTTTCTGTACATCCTGTCCTCATGTATGGATGTATGCCATTAACCACCATGCTTAACTTTATATAACCAACTTCCTCCTAGTGTACATGTTATATAAGATGCATAATGGCCTATCTAGTACCCTGACTTCACAACTTACCAACTCAACAATCTGAATATATTTAATGTTTACATGTCAATTCAACACTGCCCCTGACTGTGGGACAAATCCTGATGCTAGGCAGGGAGGTACTAGGGTGCTTGCCTACTCAGCTGCTGGTTCCCCTGTTACATTGGTGCCTCAACATACTTTTACCTGGGTTCTCTACCTTATAGCCATGTCTCTCAATGACTAGGTATCCTGGATTTTACCTTGGACCTCAATAGATAAAATTTTTGCCTTAAACCCCAGTCCTCTTAGGACTAAGTCTCTAATATTTGCCATACCTCTTCAAAAAAGGGATGCAAATTGGACTTCTACCAATTACCTGCCACATTCATTCTTTGGATAGATAATACATACACAGGCTTCTATTTGGGTCCTGCCAAACAATACTAGTGCCCCATTTGTCCTTTCCCAATTGGAATGATATCCCAGGTTTAAGATCTGTTCTCCAGTTGTCTACAGGTACAGGCAGGTAATATAAATAAATGAGGCAGGAATATTATGAGACAATAGGGAAAGGTGGAAATTGGGTTCTATAATCTAACTGTTTGACTATTCATTGTATTTGAGTAGTGTGCCCTGTACAGTGAATAAATGATTAGTGATCCATAAGGTCCTTCAACAAAGTCTGCTCTTGGACAGTATTAATACTTCTAATAGTATAGTAGTTTTATATTTGATTTTCACATGAATTAATAGTATTTATATTATGATGCTCTCCATTAGCAGATTTTCAAAATTAACATAGTTCTTCTGATGTGCTTGTTATGAAAATTAGTAATTCACATCTCCTAATGCTTAATAAATATTTGATGAATAAACAAATAACAAAATAAATGAATAAGGAAGAACAAATCTGGGAAATGATACACTGAGCCTTTTGACTTCCAAAATGGTCTTCTGGCCTCTTAGTAGCCTCTAAGCAATATAAGCACAAGCATTGATTATAAAGTGTTTGTATTTCTTATCCCCAAATGACACTTAAAACCTAGACACACACTCCCCCTCCAGGTACAAGATGTGCAGATACATAAGCAAGTGGTTCCCAACCACTACTTGCTCTGTACAGTGGAAGGTTTTAGGTGTTAGCACTAGCCTTTGATACATTTAGTATGAAGCTGTAGAATATTAAGGCTTGAGGGCTGCAAAGTTAGTTTGCAAAATTAATAAATATTAATAGAATACTCTGTGCCAGGCCTGACCCCTGTTATGGAAGAGCCCACAGCCTAGCAGAGGTGAAGCTAGACTGGGAGAAGTACCATAACAGAGACAGAAACAATGTGACCAAGGAAACAGAAGAGGGAAATTAAACAAAGCTTCATAAAATGCAAAAAACAAAAAAATAAAATGCATGAGGCCTTTAAAATTTTTTAATTGACACATATTTGTACATATATATGGAGTACATGTGACATTTTGATACATGCATACAGTATGTAATGATCGAATAAGGGTACCTGGGATACCTATCACCTCGAACATTTATCATTTCCTTGTACGGGGAATATTCAAATCTTCCATTCTATTAGGTTATTAAATATGAAATGTCCAATTTCAAATAAAAAGTGACTTTGTTACATCTCAGACAAGAAGCAGTACAATTAATAAAGTATGCACGTAAACTATCAAAAGTTTTGCCATTTTAATGGTAGCTTGTTTATGCCAGCAGCGAAGAAACCTGGAGAGCGAGTGCAATGAAATGGTGAAAAGAGTTTTCCACAGTTTGTTGAGAATTGAATATTTTTCCTTGCAAGAAGTGGTCCAAAGCCTGGAAGAAGTGGTAGTCAGTTGGTGCAAGGGCTGGTGAATATGGTGGATGACAGAGAGTTTCCAAGTCCAACTTCTGCAGTTTGAGCAGCATTGTTTGGATGACATGTGGTCCAGTGTTGTCATGCGAGAGCACTGGCCTGTCTCAATTGACCAGTCTCAGATGCTTAATTGCAAGCTTCCTCATCATTTCATCCAATTGGCTGCAGTAGACATCCACTGTAATCGACTGACCAGGTTTCATGAAGCTGTAGGGGATAATACCAGCACTGGACCACCAAACAGACACCATTAGCTTTTCTTGATGAATATTTGGTTTTGGAGCAAGTTTCAGCACTTCATCTTTATCCAACCATTGTACCAAACAATTGCAATTGTCAAAAAGAATCCATTTCTCATCACACTTAACAGTTCAATGTAGAAATGGTTCACCTTTATGTCGTGACAGCAAAGAAAGGCAAGCTTTGAGATAATTTCTCTTCTTATGCTCTTGTAATTCATGCAGAACCCATTTATTCAGCTTCTTTACCTTGCCCATTTGTTTTAAATGGTCCAATATTAGTGGAATAGTAACATCAAACCTTGCTGCTAATTCACGTGTAGGTTGAGATGGATTCACTTCCACTACAGCTTTTCCCTCATTATTATCCATCCTGGTCTCAGGTCAACCATGTGGCTCATTTTCAAAATTAAAATAATCAGAATGGAACTTCTCAAGCCATTGATGTACTGTGCATCAATTAGCCACATCCTTCCCAAACACTTGGTTAATATTTTGACCTGTCTGTGCTACATTAGCTCCACTATGGAACTCATATTCAAAAATAACATGAATTTTTTATTTATTCATGGTTTCACAAAAATTGCTTTAAAAAATTTGAAAGATAATCACAAGCCAAAATTTATGTTTACAAGACTGAGGGTGTACACCTTCACAATAAAAATAAAACAAGAGGCCGGGCGCGGTGGCTCATGCCTGTAATCCTAGCACTCTGGGAGGCCGAGGCAGGTGGATCGCTCAAGGTCAGGAGTTCGAGACCAGCCTGAGCAAGAGCGAGACCCCGTCTCTACTAAAAAAATAGAAAGAAATTATCTGGCCAACTAAAATATATATAGAAAAAATTAGCCGGGCATGGTGGCGCATGGCTGTAGTCCCAGCTACTCGGGAGGCTGAGGCAGTAGGATTGCTTAAGCCCAGGAGTTTGAGGTTGCTGTGAGCTAGGCTGATGCCACGGCACTCACTCTAGCCAGGGCAACAAAGCGACACTGTGTCTCAAAAAAAAAAAAAAAAAAGAAAGAAAAAAAAGAAAAGAAAAATAAAACAAGAAATGTCAATGTGAAATGTCAGAGATATCAACTATTAAACTTAGTACTTAAGGAAATCAGACATTTCATACCTGATAACCTAATAGTTATTTTTAAATGTACCATATATTGTTATTAACTATGGTCACCGTACTGTGCTATCGAACACTAGAATTACAATATTTCTTTTGTTTAACTGTTTGTTCATACTTATTTATTTATTTTTTTTTGTTGTTGAGACAGAGTCTCACTTTGTTGCCCAGGCTAGAGTGAGTGCCGTGGCGTCAGCTTAGCTCACAGCAACCTCAGACTCCTCGGCTTAAGCGATCCTACTGCCTCAGCCTCCCGAGTAGCTGGGACTACAGGCATGCGCCACTATGCCCGGCTAATTTTTTCTATATAGATTTTTAGTTGTCCATATAATGTCTTTCTATTTTTAGTAGAGACGGGGTCTCGCTCAGGCTGGTCTCGAACTCCTGACCTCGAGCGATCCACCCGCCTCGGCCTCCCAGAGTGCTAGGATTACAGGCGTGAGCCACCACGCCCGGCCTGTTCATACTTATTAAACAACCTCTCTTCATCACCCTGGTGCATACACACCCACCCTCCCCAGCCTCTGGTAACTACCATTTTACTCTCTACCTCCATGAGATCAAATTTTTTCACTCCCACATATGAGTGAAAACATGCGATATTTGTCTTTCTGTGCTGGCTTATCTCACTTAACATATGACCTCCAGTTCCATCTATGCTGCTGCAAATGATAAGATTTCATTCATTTTGTGGCTGAATACTATTCCATTGTGTATATAAACCACATTTTCTGTATCTATTCATCTGCTGATGGACACTTAGGTTGATTCCATATCTTGGGTATTGTGAATAATTCTGCAAACTCTGAGAACAGAGCAAAAGGCTTCAAAGAGATTGCATGTCCAAAAGGTAACCTAAAAGAAATTATAAATTTTTAAATATCTGTGTATTTTAAAGTTGCTATGATCACAATTATTAAATAAATACCATAGAATCACAGATTTTAAGAGCTAGTATCTTAGAGATTACCTAAAATTGTAACCCTCACTACACCCCCCACCTCTGGTAGTACTCCAAAGACCCTTTACCTACCTCTACTATTTCTTCTTTTCCATAACACTGCTAAAATACCATAAATGCCTTCTTGTTTATTATATTTATTGTTTATTGTTTGCCCTCCCATGCCTAACGAGAATGAAAACCCCATGAGGACAGGGATCTTTGCCTGTTTTGTTTACTGATAGACCCAAAACATCTACAACAGTGCCTGAACAGCTATTCAATAAGTATTTATTGAATGAATAAATCTCAACTAGCAGCCCCCGTTTTTAGAGTTGAGCAAACTAAGGTCCTGAGAAGTTCAGTGCCTTTCTTGAAGTCACACAGCTTGTCAGCAGCAGCAGTGCTATGGCTAGAATCCAAGTCTACTCCACTTAGACACTATAGTTCAAAATAGAGGAATGAAAATCATTTCCTTCCCTCCTTTCTTCTCCCTCCCACACATACTTTACTTTTGACAGATAATAGAACTCAAAGGCTTCTTCCTTCCTAAATAGCCCTCTATACATCATAAAGGCTTAGCTAATGCCACCCTGCATCAAACAAAAAACAAATCATTCATATGGTTCAAAATGAAAAGCTTCCTAAGTGCAATAAATGACATCTTAAGAAAAATGTACTCTCTCCCTTTGAAGCAGCCTGAGTAGCATATCATTATGCAACCTGGCTTATCCGCCTACAGTCAGCCACTGTCTCACGGGTCAGGTAGCAAAGTAACTTGTTGGCCAGGCAACTTTCTAAATACATTTGCTTGCTTTGGTGCACTGCACTCAGATCCCCTAAAGAATCTGCGGCTTTCTTTCAAGGTGAAGAACAAAAGGGTTTATTTGACATTTTTTGCTAATGATTTGTAGAAAAACACCCTGCAAACCATAGAGCTGGGAACATCCCCTAATCCAATTGTCAACAGGGATCATATCACAAATGCTCTTTGTTAAACCAATTTCTTAACTCTTCCTGGTATAATTAGCTCTAGGTCTTGTATCAGGATTTAGCTTTCTAATTGTAGCAATTCTAAGTACATCAAAATGCATACACACCTGGGGTTTACTGCTTTACCTGAGTTGCTTTTGCATCTGTTATATAGAAATAAAGCCACCTATTTCCTGCACACATTAGGTAAAAAAGAAGTGATATTTTTAGAATAGAAGCAATAGAGATAATTCAGCTCAAATTTTTCCTTTGCATTTGAGTTAGCAGCAGTATAATCTTCAGGCACAAAAGGGAGTCACATTTTCCCAAACACTGCTCTGTGTGGTGGTGGAGGGTTGATCTGGGTAATTGAGGAAGTGGGGAAAGACAAAAGGGACAAAAAAGAAGCACTAGGAAACCAGAAAGTGGGGCATAGGCTAAATCCTTACTGATGACCTCAACCCAGAAGCTGGCTCCAGAATACATGTGACATCTGCATGTGTTTTTATTGAGATGAGGTGACAGAAAACACCCATCCTTGAGCCCAGGCTGGTTATATGCATGCCAGTGAGCTAAGGCAGAACAAACTCTAACCCAAGCTTGCAGATGCAGTCTTAGGGAAATTTTAAAAATCATGCCAGGTAACAAGGATGAGGTGTAGTGAGAAAAAAATTATTCCAGGTCCTCTTTGAGAATGAGGAAAGAAATAAATTTTCCTCTACGATGGCGTTTCTGGGCTGGGGACTTAGGCCTGACCACAGAGAGACTATCTGAGACAATAGCACTGTCCTGTCATGTTTCTTGGGGCTTTCACGTTTTCATCAATAAAGTTCTGTGTGTCACTTCCTGAATGGCCTGAGAAAGCCCCCTCTGCAGCCTGGGCAATGGGAGCTTCCCTGTTTCCTCGGGATTTTTAGGCCCTATTCCTCCCCCTGGCCAAAACAATAGTCCAAATCCAATTAATAATCATTTGACTGGGTATGGTGACTTACATCTGATAAATTTGCACATACACCATTATTCCAGTGATCCATAAAAGTCATCTTCAAAATACTGAAAATCTGACCAATTCTTACCAACTGTACTGCTGCTACCTGGTTCAGGTCACCATCATCTCTCCCTTGGATTATTGCAATAGTCTCCTAATGGATTTCCCTACCCTTTTCCCCCTACTGTCCATTCTCAAAAAAGTAACACCAGTGATCCGTTTTAAGACACGGTGAGCATTGTAGCGGGGGAAAAGGCACGCCTCAAATCATGGTTTGGGTGTGGCCAAGTCATAACATGTAACCAAAATGTTTGTATCCCCATAATATCCTGAAATAAAAAAAAGACTTAAGTTGGATTGTGTCACTCTTCTGTTCAAAACCCGCCAATGGCTTCCTATCTCACCATGACCTTTGAAGCCCTCACCATGATCTGGCCCCCCATTACTCCTTGACCACATCTCCTATTCCACCCCCCCACATCCATCACTCCATAAACATTGGCTTCCATGCTGCTTCTTGATCATGCATGGTATATTCCTGCATTTAAGACTTTGTTCTGTTTGTGGTAACAGTTATGAATTCTCTTCCTATATCAGATGTCCTACACCTCCTTAATTTCACTGATTTCACTAGAAGGGATCATAACTTAATATCAGGTTATACTCACAGCTAAGATTTATTACAGCAAAACATACAGAGCAAAAACAGCAGGAAAAATAAATATACGCATTAACAGAGTCCAGAGAAGCCCAACACAGTTTCTGATGTCCTTCCTCATCCAAGGCCACATGGGACAGCCTTTTTCTCTGGCAACAATCTACAGAGACAAATGTGGAATGACTCTGCCAAGGGAAACACATTTGAGCCTCAGGGCCTGAGGCTTTTATAAGGGGGGTTGGTCACGTACACACATCTTACTCGCAAACAGCCATGGCAACTGAAACTCAGGACCTCAACAATGAAACCAGGTGCATATCATCAATCTTGATGCTTGTGCAAAGCAATCATGACAAGCTGCTATGGTATGGTTTATTTCTGCAGGTGTACACAACAATCAATCCATCAGTGATATAAAGAACATTCTGAGAGCTATATTCCCAAGGACTGGCCAAAAATAAATCGAGGACACTTGTAGACATTCAAGGAGTAAACAACCAGATCTGTTGTGTTAACTCTTTCTTCGTACTCCCTAATCTTGCCAGATTTCCCTATAATGGACTATATTTCCCAGACCCTAAGTTTAAATACTTGTATTTAAATTCTAAATAACTAATTCTTATAATTAATTCTAAATAATTAAATACTTATAATTAAATCTAAACAGAGGAAGTCTCTGGAAGAATTGCGGGAGTGGCTATTGGCCATATAAACATAAGCAAAAGATAAATATTTGTGTTTGTAAGAGGCGGGGAAATTAGGGTTGTTTGTTGCTACAGCAGAAGCTAATACATCATTCTTTCTGTCTGAAGTGCTCTTCCCCAGATATCTCTTGGCTTATTCTCTCACCTTCTTCAAGTCTTTACTCAAATCCACATTACCATAAGGCCTACACTGATAACCCTGTGTAATATTATAACCAGCCTCTAAAATCCTTCCTGCAAATTTCTGGTTCTTCTCAACCAGTTCTAATTTTTTTCTCTAGCACTTATTACCTCCTAATATATAATTTACTCATTCCTTATGTCTCCTCTCCCCACCACTTGTTCCCTGCCATCCCCACTCTGGATAGTAGCTAGGACATAGTGGGTGATCAATAAAAATTTAATATTTATTGAATGAGATAGATAGGGCATGCCAAGGATTATTATCCCCATTTTCAGGAAATTGAGGCATAGAGAGTGTAATGACTCAAGCCAGTCATTTTGTAAGTGCGTAAAGTTGAGCCTAAAACCAGTCAGTAGAATGACTTAACCTCTGAGCATATAAGGGGAAAATCCAAAGTAATATTAAAATTATACCCAAGTTAATTTTGTATATATAAGAAAATTATATGGTCCTAAAAATATGAATCATTGCTAGAGATTATCAAGTTCAAACATCTTTAAAATTAAATGGAAAATATATTTACATATCTTAGGATCCCTCCAGTTCAAAGATCATTAAAGTTAGAAGGAAAATACATGTAATAATAACAACAGTTAACATCTATTTATATAGCACATATGTGTCAGGGACTACTCAGAGGTTTTTATGTATATTAACACATTTCATTCTCATGACAAACTTATGAAGTAGTTCCTAGCATTGTCCACATTTTACAGATTAGAAAATTGAAGCACAGAGAGTTTAAGCTCCTTGTCCAAAGTCACACAGCTAATAAGTGGTAGAGCTGGGATTTGAACCTAGGCAATCTGGCTCCAGTGTCCATGCATGGGCACTAAGCCCTACAATATATCTCAAAAAGTACATAATTATAGGTGATCAACTTGGGTGGGCACTGATAAACCTCCCTGAGAAACAAATAAGTAATATGAGTTGGGAGACCAATTCCCTTTTAACCAGAGCTGTCTGAGATACAGTGACTATACAAAAAGGGCTCAGAATGACAGAATGGGTGGTCCCAAAGACTTGTAGCTTCATATTTCATACCTGGCCAATATCTCCTATTTTAAGTAACCACAGGAATTTGGGATGGTGACTTATAGTATAGTTTGAAGTCTGGTAAATTATTACCTCCCATTTTGTTCTTATTGCCTAAAATTGCTTTTGCTAAACGGGGTCTTCTCTGGTTTCATACAAAGCGTAAAATTATTTTTTCTATATCTGTGAAAAATGATGTTGGTATTTTAATAGGGATTTCATTGCATCTGTAGATCACTTTGTGTAGTATACACATTTTAACAATGCTGATTCTGCTGACCCATGAGCATGGTATGGTGTTTTTTGTTTTTTGGTTTTTTTTTCAGCCCATTATGGGGGTACAAAAGTTCAGGTTATAAATATTGCCCATGTCTCTCCATTCCCCTGAGTCTGAGCTTCAAGTGTGTCGATTCCCTAGACAGTGCACATCGCACTCATCATGTAGGTATGCACCCATCCCCTTCCCCCACCCCCATCCCCCCCCCAGTCAGAACTTATTCCTCAGGCAGTGCGCATCGCACTCATCAAGTAAGTATACACCCATCCCTTCCCCCCAGCCCCGACCTCTGTCCAATACCCAATTCGTGTTATTCCCAAATGTGCACTCAGGGAAACCAGTTTGCTGGTGAGTACATGTGGTGCTTATTTTTCCATTCTTGGGATACTTCACTTAATAGAATGGGTTCCAACTCTCTCCAGGAGAACCAAAGAGATGCTATATCGCCATTATTTCTTATAGCTGAGTAATATTCCATGGTTTACATATACCACATTTTGCTAATCCATTCATGAATTGATGGGCATTTGGGTTGTTTCCACATCTTTGCAATTGTGAATTGTGCTGCTATAAACATTCGGGTGCAGGTGTCTTTTTTATAGAATGACTTTTGTTCTTCTGGGTAGATGCCCAATAATGGGATTGCTGGATCGAATGGTAGGTCTACTTGAATCTGTTTAAGGTATCTCCACATTGCTTTCCACAGGGGTTGCACTAGTTTACAGTCCCACCAGCAATGTATGAGTGTTCCTGTGTCTTCGCATCCACGCCAACATGTATTGTTTTGGGACTTTTTGATAAAGGCCATTCTCACTGGAGTTAAGTGATATCTCATTGTGGTTTTTATTTGCATTTCCCTGATGATTAGAGATGTTGAACACTTTTTCATATGTTTGTTAGCCATTTTTATATCTTCTTTTGAAAAATTTCTATTCATGTCCTTTGCCCACTTTTTGACAGAGTTGTTCGATTTTTTCTTACTGATTTTCCTGAGTTCTAAATAGATTCTTGTTTTCAGTCCTTTATCTGATGTGTAGAATGCGAAAATTTTTTCCCATTCTGTAGGTTGTCTGTTTACTCTTGTGACTGTTTCTTTGGCTGTGCAGAAGCTTTTTAATTTGATCAGGTCCCATTTATTTATTTTTGTTGTTGCTGTGATTGCCTTAGGGGTCTTGCTCATAAATTCTTTGCCTAGGCCAATGTCTGTATGAGTCTTTCCTACGTTTTCTTCTAGAATTCTAATAGTTTCTGACCTAAGGTTTAAGTCTGTTAACTACCGTGATTTGATTTTTGTGAGAGGTGAAAGCTGTGGGTCCTGTTTTAGTCTTCTACATGTGGCTATCCAGTTTTCCCAGCACCATTTATTAAATAAGGAATCTTTTCCCCAGAGTATGTTTTTGTCTGCTTTGTCAAAGATTAGATGGCTATATGAGGATGGTTTTATATTTGGATTTTCTGTTCTGTTCCACTGGTCTGTGTCCCTGCACTTGTGCCAATACCAGGCAGTTTTAAGAACCACAGCCTTGTAGTATAGTTTGAAGTCTGGCAAATTCATACCTCCCATTTTGTTTTTGTTGCTTAAAATTGCTTTTGCTAAACGGGGTCTTCTCTGCTTCCATACAAAGCATAAAATTATTTTTTTCTATATCTGTGAAAAATGATGTTGGTAATTTAATAGGGATTGCTTTGAATCTGTAGATCACTTTGGGCAGTATAGACATTTTAACAATGTTGATTCTTCCGATCCATGAGCATGTATGGTTTTCCACCTATTTACATGTTCTGCGATTTCCTTCCTCAGTGTTTCATAGTTCTCCCTATAGAGGTCCTTTACCTCCTTAGTTAAATATATTCCTAGGTATTTTATTTTCTTTGATGCTATTTTGAAGGGTATTGAGTCCTTAATTTGGTTCTCAGTTTGACTGTTATTGGCGTATATGAATGCCTCTGATTTGTGTGTATTGATTTTGTATCCTGAGACTTTACTGAATTCATTGATCAATTCCAGGAGTCTCTTGGTTGAATCCTTCAGGTTTTCTAGATATAACATCATATCATCAGCAAAGAGTGAGAGTTTGATCTCTTCTTTCCCTATTTGGACTCCCTTGATTCTGCTCTCTTGCCTGATAGCTCTCGCAAGGACTTCCAATACTATGTTGAAAAGTAATGGGGACAGTGGGCAGCCTTGTCTGGTTCCAGTTCGAAGTGGGAATGCTTTCAGTTTTTCCCCATTTAGTATGATGTTGGCTGTGGGTTTGTCATATATGGCTTGTATCATTTTTAGATAGGCCCCGTCTATGCCTATTTTGTTAAGTGTTCTTATCATAAAAGGGTGTTGAATTTTGTCGAATGCTTTTTCTGCATCTATTGAGAGGATCATATGATCTTTATTTTTGCTTCTATTTATGTGGTGAATTACATTTATAGATTTGAGTATGTTAAACCATCCCTGCATCTCTGGGATGAAGCCCACTTGGTTGTGATGGATTATTTTTTTGATAAGCACTTGGATTCGATTTGCTAGGATTTTATTGAGAATTTTTACATCTATATTCATAAGGGATATTGGTCTGTAGTTTTCTTTTTTTGTTGCATCCTTTCCTGGTTTTGGTATCAGGATTATGTTGGCTTGGTAAAAAGTGTTGGGGAGAATCCCATCCTTCTCTATATTGGAGAATATGTAGGATGGGCACCAGTTCTTCTTTGTAGGTATGGTAAAATTCAGGTGTGAACCCATCTGCTCTACCTGTTTACATCCTCTGCTATTTCTGTCCTCAGTGTTTCATAGTTTTCCCTGTAGAGGTATTTTACCTCCTTAGTTAAATATATTCCTAGGTACTTTATTTTCTTTCTTGCTATTGTGAAGGGTATTGAGTCTTTGATGTGGTTCTCAGTTTGACTGTTATTGGCATATATGAATGCCTTTGATTTCTATGTATTGATTTTGTATCCTGAATTCATTTATCAATTCCAAGAGTCTCTTGGTTAAATCTTTGGGATTTTCTAGATATGATATCATATCATCAGCAAAGAGTGAGACTTTGATCTCTTCTGCTCCCATTTGGATGCCCTTAATTCTGCTCTCTTGCCTGATTGCTCTCTCAAGGACTTCCAACACTATGTAGTGGGGACAGTGGTCAACCTTGTCTGGTTCCAGTTCTAAGTGGGAATGCTTTCAATTTTTCCCCCATTCAGTATGATGTTGGCTGTGGGTTTGTCACATATGGCTTGTATCATTTTTAGGTAGGCCCCGTCTATGCCTATTTTGTTAAGCATTCTTATCATAAAAGGGTGTTGAATTTTGTCAAATGCTTTTTCTGCATCTATTGAGAGGATCATATGGTTTTTGTTTTTACTGGGAAGATTTAGAATTAAAATAATGGTTTGAGAGAATCAAGCTATCTTTTTGTATATATTTGATATCTATGTACTTGCAATTTTAAGAGAATTTGACCTTTTAGAGTGACAGCCTTATAACTCCAATTTAAAATATGGAACTGAATAATTGATTATACTTATGATTTTAAGTGGAATTTTATTGCATTCTTTAAAACTATTAAGAACATCTAAGAGAACTTTAGGTTCACTGTGTATATAAATTCAATTTATTATAAAAATTATTTAATACCCTGGAGGCTTTGTCATAAGACAATTAAAAGACCTAAGAAAAGGATGAGTACTATATATTAAATGTATAAATGTAGTTTAAAATAAAGGTGTTTAATTGACTAAGTTGGTAAATGGGACCATATATTATTTAAAAGTCATTTTAAGGATTGTTAATATCTATTAGAATTTTGAGTAGAATAATATTTGTATGAACTCAAAAGCAAAGGAAAAACTACGCTTTTTAACTTTAATAAATATCAATATTTAAAACCCAAAGAAAACTTTTGAATAATCTGTCTTGAGAAGACCAGAAATTCACTTCCAAACACCTAGGCTCTCTGACCCGGGTCCAACGTCCTTCTCAAGCCATTAAAATGGACCAATTTTCACCTCCATCAGGAAAACTGTAACTAGTCTGTTCTTCAGTGCCAGACCAGACTGAGCAGATCTAACTTATAAAGCAAGGTGACATTTTTAGAAAATCCTCTGAGGAGTTTTAAGAAATTTTCTTTCATGGAATCTAGGAACCCTCAAGGATAAGGAGGTTATATTTATCCGAGATTTGCAAATATTCTAATACAGCCCATTTTTTATGCTTTTTTCCTCTGGGGATAAAGTTATTCAAATAGTGTTCCCTGGTTCTGGTAATCCATATCTTTAACAATCAATGCTTTAGACCTCAGTATCGATTTTGCTTGAAACTTTGAATTGTTTTTAGTGTTGCAACCCTGGAGGGGTGGTTTATGGCAGAAAAATCTACTTCCATTAAAACTCCAAGTATCAATTCACTAAAATAATTTTCTTTTAGATTTACATTGAATTGAAGGAAAAGTTTTTCTAAGTCCTTTCTATTAATAATTAAATCATAAATCTGAAAATTATGAAGAGTGCTCCCTAGCAATATGCCACCCTTCAGCCAAGTACCTTATGCATCAGAATATCCCCAAGATACCTAACATACAATGAAATGTGGAACTTTATTTAAATTCAGAAAGGTGTAGCTATGTTGCACACATTGAAAGATACATTGTGAATCTGTATATAAGAATACAGTATTTGATACTTAATAGACTTTGTAACTCAATTTGAAGCCAAACGTATGTTTGGTTTGAGGTGAAATTCAGCAACTAAAGAAAATTAAAAGCTGTGACATAGGAAGACTTCTCCTGGGCAAGTTGCTTCACCTCTGAGTTTCAGAATCTTCATGTAGCCAAAAGAGTGTAGAGATGTCTGACCTGCCTATATCCCAAAGCTATTGTGAAGATCAGCTGTTCTGAACTTAATTAAATCAATTATGGGTTTGGTTTTTGGGTTTTTTTTTTTTTTTTTGCTTCTCTGTAAAATGCTGTGCAGTGATGATGTAGTTGTTCATATAAAACTGAAGCAGAATAATTGGCCAAATGCATGATGTGATATACACATCATTAATGTTTCCAAGGATAATGTTTGAATCTTTCAGGAACTTATTGGCCCTAATCTAACCTCCTGCAGTGACTCTCATTGTGAGGAACATTAAGCCCATTATGATGGATGAAATCTTCCATTGACTAATCTGGTATTAGATCACAGAATGACATGATGAATAATAGCAGATTACATGCTGAATTCCATTATCACTTTTTGGACAATGGGAATGACTCTTCTTGGTTTTCAATTATCTCTATTTTTACCTCACCAGTCTTATTTTTTTAATCTATCTTTCCTAATTGTTCTGTATATGAGAGACAGGCATCAATAACATTTAGATAGGATATAGCCCATAATTTTGTAGGACTCAAAAAAGATTTGCTAGCACACAAAAACTAATTTCAGAGAGTTTGTAAAAGAGTCTCAGTCTTCATTAAAAGCACAACTATTATTGTTTCCCTAGTTACTTTCTAATTGTACTCTTTATTATTGTTGACAAATTCAGAAGCTTAAGACTCAATTATGGAGACGGCTTATTGACTGCAACTCTGTCCCTGTTAACTGTTTCTATTATAAAGAATTAGCAAAACCGTCAGATTCTATCTCTAGTTCATGAAGAATAGTTCTCTTGATGAATTATAACTTGAACATCTGATTAATGGCCTCTTGAAAATACATTCTCTTAAAATGATTTTCAAGTCATAAGTTGGCAATCCTCCTGTATTCTGAATTACAACTGATATAATTCTTTTATTTTTATATCTGACTTCTGTCACTATGATTGAATTCAAGGTTGGTTATGAGTTTTTGTACATACTATAGGACATTTTTTCTGGTACAAAAACCTGAGGATCAATAAAAATTGGTTTACGCAGTATATTCTTAAATTATCATCTCTACGTGTGTGAAAAAAATATTCTGAACTAAGTAAAGGAGATAAAAGAACAATAGGTGTAATGAAGAGGTCCCAGTGCACTATGTGTTGGGTTGGTAGACAAGGCTTTATCTCCTGAGCCTTGGACCTATTTTATCATCCCACCTTTACCACAAACTGTGACTTAGACATCCTAACCTTGGTCTTTTTTTTTTCCATTAAATAAGAAGTTGGGACTAGATAATTATAAAGTCCCCTCCACTTGTATAATTTTATTATTCTATGCATTTTAATAAAACCAAAGAGGACACTGCTACAAGACATTGTTCTCTATCCTTTGTATTCCAAGTTTCCAGTTTCTGGCTTCTCTCTAGAACAGATGTAAATCTTGCAGTGAATATTTCTTCTTTAATAATTTCTCATTTTCTGTGGTGTATATACACACACACAATGGAATACTTCTCAGTAATAAAAAGAATTAAATCATGTATTTTGCAGCAACATGGATGGAACTGGAGACCATTATCTTAAGTGAAAAAAACTCAGAAAGTCAAATACTGCATGTTCTTACTTTAAGTGGGAGCTAAATAATGTGTACACATGGACGTGAGTGTGGAATAATAGACAAAGAGACTCAGGTGGGGGTATGAGGGGGTGGATGATGAGAAATTACTTAATGGATACAATTATTCAGGTGTTGGATACCCTAAAAACCCTGACTAAATGTCATGCATTCTCTTCTTAAAATATTATTGTTTGGGTAATAGGGATACCAGCTGGGTATCACATTTTAAAGGCACACCACATTTAAAAATCACCAGTGAGGATGATTTCTGACATCAAAGCATACAGTGACACAAACATTCAGAGTTCATACCAAGAGGGAGCAGCTCCCAACCTATTCAACAGGAAAGGAAATTGAGACTGCTATTCAATACTGCCAGAGCCATTTTACACTAAACAAGATGCCATATATAAAGGTTTATGAACAAGTTAAAGATACAACTCAATCATTTCCATTTTTTACATGAACACATTTCTCTACTTTAGACACCTTCTTATCAGATCCAAGACAAAGAATAAATCAACTAAAATACTTTCTTGAAAGGTTTAATGTATCATTCTAGTGGAAGTCTTCTTTCACTGTAATAAGATTATCCCATTTTCAGATGGTGCATATGTCCCAAAATTTCTGCAATATATCTCTGAGTTATAAAAGTGTTTTTGCTTTCTGTGTAACTTACTTAATTGAACAGCAGCAATTTTTATATTCCATAGTATTAAAAACACCAAGGATTAGAGCAATGAAGCACTGTTGGGTTCACTTCATTATTCAACCTAATTTCTTGAAAATGAAATGAGATGAGTTTTGGGGAAAAAATTTCCTTTTCCATGACTGAACCTTTTAACTGTCTATATTTGACTTTAGAACTGTGCAATATGAGCTGAATATTGAAAATCTGTTTAATCTTAGACCAACTGGAAAGCCATCAAAGCCACTCCTGTTTCCCTGCTTGCACTGAAAAGGAAATGAATTCTCTTTTTTTGAATACTAAGTAAAATAATCTTCCCCAGACTCTTTCCTGTATCTTTTCTGAGTGCAAACATGAATAGGCCAACAGCACAATCCAACATTTACCAATTGCCAGAACAATGATCTCTGTCCTAATTCTAAAATTAGAAAAATAAACAAAAAATCTTGGGCCTACACAATATTGATTAAAATATTCATTTTTTCATCCTTTAAATCATGGGAAAAATAGTGATATTTGTTATACAATTATATAAACCCAACTAAAGAAATATGCCTTGTCCAACTCCAGACTGTCGAGACTATGTGCCAGAAGTTTGAGCAAGCTGTGGAAAAGGCACATTTTATTTGGATGTAGCTGTCTTGATCCAGCCAATTTTTTTTATCTTTTGCTTCAGTGTATCAATTTTAATCTCTGGGACAAACCATTAAATTTGCAGCTTGAAAAAAAAAACCCACTAAATGTTTAAAGCATATCTTCAGCTTGTCACCTTGCTTCTCCTTTCTGGCCCACATCCATCACAGAGCATGCATGGAGGATGGAGAGTGAATGCAGAATGGGTTCAGTCTTAGAGATGGGGCAAGGTAGGGTGAGTAGAAATGGGATAGGGGTTAGATATCACCTGGTAGATAACCTGCATAAAACCAGGAGTTGCATGCTTACCATATTCAGTCATTGAATACAGTAACATTCATCATTTTTGGCAATTTCTCGGAATACAATTTTTTCTTGAATGGTCTGCATCTCATATTTTCAGATTTCACCTTTGAAGTTACATTGGTCATGTAAAGTTACTTTCTTTTTTTTTTCTTTCTTTTCTTATTATTTTATATCATCTTATTGTTATGGGGGATACAGAATTGCAAGTTACATACGTTGCCCATGTACTTTCTAAATAGATATAGATAATAGATACTGATGTACATGTGGAGACAGAGGCAAAGAGATAGAATCTGATTATCTTACTAATGAAACTATTTATTTGAAAATCTTTCTGAATATGGAATTTTATTGACAGATCCTATGTAAGACATTGGACTAGAGTGAAGATGGAAGCAATGAGGAAAGCCATTTGGACCACAACATGATCTCTTATTCCCTGTTTTTAAGGGCATAGGAAATCCTAAAATTAAATATATAACTTTTCTCTCAGTATCTAAACCTGAGCCACAACTCTGGTATAAGAATAATGTAAACTTACTCTTTTTTTTCCTGAGACAGAGTCTTGCTCTGTTGCCCCAGGTAGAATGAATTGGCATCATCATAGCTCACTGCAACCTCAAACTCCTGGGCTCAAGTGATCCTCCTGCCTCAGCCTCCTGAGTAGCAGGAACTACAGGTATATGCCATGATATCTGGCTAATTTTTCTATTTTTAGTAGAGATGGGGTCTCACTGTGTTGCCCAGGCTGGTCTCAAACTCCTGAGCTCAAGCAATCCTCTCTCCTCAGCCTGCCAGAGTGCCAGTATTATAGGCATGAGCCACTGCTACCAGCCTCACTTTACTTTTCTGTAATCCAAGTTGATTTCTACTTTGAAACTTCCTTCTTTCCAATTGGTAGAAATTCAACCTCAGTTAATTCATGGATCCATCTTTCACCTTTGTGATATCTAAGTTCTGTGGGGACCTCCATTTCCCCCTCTACCACAGCAGGGACTCCTGCTAGCTTTACAAATATCTCTCCCATTATGTTTGCACCAGGAATCCTCTGTTTCCTTAAGACTTAGGCTTGTGAAAACCATAGGTAGTGAGCTTCCTCAGTTTCTGTGGCCCACCACATCAAATCCCTCCTCTGAGGTAATTGATTCCATCATTCAACAAATATTTACTAGGGGATCACTACATACCAAGCACCATTCCAGCAGTGAACAAGACAGAAAAAAATCCTTACTCTCATGGGGACAAACAGATAACTTGTACTCAACTACATAAAATGCCTAGTGTTTCAGTTGCAGACGGGTCTTGTGGAGAAAATCAAGCAGGGGAGAGAGTAGGAAAGGATGTTGCAATTTTTAAATTTTTGATTAGCTTGAAGATTAAATGTCACTATGAAAGTGACATTTTAATAAAAAAATGGAAGGAAAGGAGGGCGTGCACCATGTGCATATCTGGCGGGAGTGCATTCCAGTCCCAGTGAACAGCAAATGCAAAGCCCCTAAGGCAGGAACAACAAGCAATCCACTGTGACTAGAACCCAGCATGCAAGAATAGCAGATGAGGTCAGAGAGGTAGCAGCAGACCAGATGGAGGAAGCAATCAGTACAGAATGGTCTCACAGAAGCCTAATGCAAGCCACTGTGAAATTACAAATTTTCTTATAGTCACATTTAAAAAAGAAACAGGTGAAATTAATTTAAATGACATATTTTAATCTAATATATCCAAAACATTTAAACATATGAGCAATGTAAAAATTATTAAGGAGCTGTTTTACTTCTTTTATACTAAGGTTTTGATACCCAATGTGTATTTTATACTTATGGCGCATTTCAATTTCGACTAGCCACATTTTAAGTGCTCAATAGCCACCTGTGGCTTGTGGCTACCTTATTATTGGACAGTGTATGTCTAGCTACTTGAATGATGGGAAAGGTAAGTTGGAAAAATACCAGGAAAAAAACATCACTTAATATATCACTATCTCATCATACATACTACATTCTATTTTCTATAATAACGTTCCTTTATAATGCTGATCTAGAAGCAATGTCTTTTTTAAAATCTTTTCCTTTTCTGATTATAAAAGTCATATGTACCAAAAAATACAAACAAAATAGAAATGAATAGTGGAAAGTGGATTTTTACTCTAATCAGGTAAGGGTTAAGGATACCAAAAAGGTCAGACAGCCTGTGGCACACATTATGTGCTCAGTACCTGCTGTTTTACATATTGACCCCCTATTTTGTTGCGGCTGTTTCAATTCGCTTTTTTTCTGAACTGAGATTTGAAAGAGCCCAGAATCTATGGACATAAAATCTTTTTTAATTTAAAAATATCAACGGGGTACAAGTATTTTGGGTTACATGGATCATCTTTGTAATGCTTGAGTCCTAATTATAGGTGTGCCAGTCTCCCAAATAGTGTTCATAATACCCATTAGGTTGGTTTATTCCCCTCCCCTTCTCTCCCCTCCCCACTGGTTGCTCTCCAGTGAGTTTTACTTCCCTTTGTGTACTTGTATGCTCATCAGCAAAGAATTTATGAGAAAATCTTTAATGAGACTGTGTAAATGGCTAAGTAACTCCAAATTCATGGTAGCAGAATATTTTCTAGAGATTAAGTTTGTATTTGTTTCTCATCTTCTGCACATCTAGTGCACTCAGAGAAGCTCAGGCTCAAGAAGGGGTGAATAGATATTTAAGGTAGTCATATTTAGAAACAGAAGGTCAGGGTAGTGAACCTGAAGGTGTGTTGCCCAGGAGAGAGCCCTGGGTCTGCAACTGACAAAAGTGCAGATCTAGTTCAACTTTTTTTCTTTGGTAGACTTGTTTAACGCTTTCTTCTAGCTCCTCAAACCTCCATACTGACTCTTCCACACTCAATCTTAGACTCACTAGAAGTTCTGTTCCACAGGGAGAGGGATTTTCATCTGTTTTATTTCCTGCTGTATCTCCAGAGCCTAAGGTAGTGCCTTGCATATAGTTTGGTGCTCAAAAATTATGTTGAGTGAATCAACAAAGGAGGTAGCCTTAGGTTTGAACTCCATCATCTCCCACAGCCAAATCTCCAAACCTACCCCATTTGTATGCTTTTAATTTTTCTCTCTTCTTATTCGAGTATAGGACCTGCTTCTACTCCTAAGGTGATCCTTCCACTGGGGTTCTGTGTCCCATCCTGCTCCTTGGCTTCACAAGGTTTTCACCTCTTCCCTAATGCCCTCTCTTTCTGGCATTAGTATACTTCAACTTAAAGAAAAACCCTCTCATTATTACACATTCCTTTCCACCACCACACCCATTCTTACCTCTCTTTTACAGCTAAACTGCAAAAATACTTGTCTCTACTCACTGTCTCCAATTCTTCACCTGTTCTTTCATGAATCCACCCCAAACTGTCTTTTTCCCACACCAATGACATCTAGGCTACCAAAGATCACTGATGACATCCATATTGACTAACCCAATGAATATTTTTCTGTGTTTATGTATTCTCTCAGAAATACTTGCCACAGTGAAGCACACTCCTGATTCCTTTTCTCAGTAGTCACTCCACTTCACCTGCACTAGCTCTCCTCCTGCAGAGATTTTGAGAGGTTGGGGTGTCTTCCCAAACCCCATATTCATCCATCACTGCTCTCTTTCCCTCACCACCATGTTCAATACATTAGCCAGCCCTGTCATCTCTATTTCCAAGATGTATGTTGATTCTATCTGCCTCTCTCTCTCTTCACCACCATCCTCACCTAAATTACACCCTACAATGTCTCTGACCCCATTCTGATCCCTACAGTCTACTTTTAGTTTAGCATCCAGAGTGATTCTTTTAAAATCTAAGTCAGATCAGTTCACTACCCTGCTGCATGGCTCCCCATTATAACAGAGCAAAATACAAAATTTTTACCATGACCCCTTCCTATCTGCCCAGGCACATTTCCTACCACTCTCCCCTTGTTCACAGGACTCCAGCCACACTTACCATTCTTGTTATTCCTTAAAAAACCTAATATCTTTCTTGCTTCAGTCTTTGTTTATACTATTCCTTATGCTTGAAAGGTTCTTTCCATTTTCTTAATCTGGCTGGCTCCTTCTGTCCTGGAACTCTCAGCATAAATGTTACCTCTGCATAGAGGCCTTTCCTGATGACTCTAACACACCCCACCCCTCCAGTCTTCCTTCTAAAGCTAAGCTGCTTGTTTGTTAACTCCATAGCACTTATGACAATTTGTAATTATTTTACTTATTTTTTCTCTGTCTCCTCCACTAGACTGTAAGCTCTTTCAGGTCCATGTCTCTCAATCTTGTTCACTGCTATATTTTAGGTGTCTAGTTCAGTATCTGGCTAATTCCATTATAGGTGCTCAATAAATGATTGTTGACTACATGAATGAATAAGTGAATTAAGAGAAACACATGGTACCCTGGAGAGATGCTGAGGGAAAGGGGACAGAGGGAATTGGTGCTGCATTCCTGATGGGATTAAGACCACGGGGACTTAGGGATGCTATGTCTGAGGCTGTGAGAGGAGAGGAGGTGAAAGAATTGCCTGAGTAGAAGCCTGAAATAAGGGCAGATGTTAACTGCCTAGTTGGGGGACATATATCAGCAATCTGGGAGTACAGCAAAGCATGCTCCAACCTCAGAGCCTAAGGGGTCTCATGCCTGAAAAGTCGTGGAGCAGCCTGACATGAAAACTTCTCATGTCTGTAGAGGTAGATGGCAATATGTCAGCCGGGGAGAAGGGTGTTAAGGCTTCCATCGTTAGAACACTGGGCCAAGCTCCTTCTCTCCCTTTCTCCTCAACAATGTGATGCCACAGTTAATGTAAAACTAGTCTCCCAGTGGAAAGCACGTAGTTTCTTTGTTCCTTGATCAAATGAGTCGCAGATACTGAAGTTAAAGATTGCTATCTATGTACATAGCATGTGCTTGGGATAAAATTAGTTAGTTTACCTTGGGACAGGGTTATACCTACTGAAGAATTATGTGTTTTCACTTCTAGAAAGGAGAAGGTAATTAGCTAGAACACCTTGTGATTTGAGGGGAGCCCCAAGACTTTTGTTCATTGTATACCATGATTTTTTCACATGAGATCATTGTATTTTGCAGCAAAGAAATAAAAAGAAAATAAAAAGAAAGTGCTGGGTTTCAGTCTCTACCACCTTGGCAATGGAGTGCTGGTGGTCCCCTGATTTCCCCACACTCTTAAAATTATTCCTGTGTCTGCTTCTTTCATCCCTTGCAACACATTCTGCCCAGAGACCCTATCTTTATCGGGGATGTCGTGAACCCCTGATACATTCCTAGTTCAAATAGTTGATCTCTATCCCTGAGACTAACATTCATAGTTAGACTGTGACTGAGAAAATGCTGGAGCCAGTGGATAGGGAGAAAAAACTGCAGTGAGTGCCTAGTAGTTGTACTCAAACCAAGAGTTGACACCGGTCCACAGGCCCTACCTTTGCCTCAAGCCCTGACTTGCAAACTGTCCAGTCACAGCTTGAAGGTATTACCAGTCCATTGGTGCTACAAATCCTCAGTAGCCAGACTTTTCAGCCATACTTGAGGAGTCTATTCTCCAGGAAATTTGTAAATCATTAGAATCAGCAAACCACTGGCCATACTTATGGGGTGAGAGAAAGAGAGAGATTGGGACATGCTCGAAGCTGAAGGTGCAGATGAGAACACACTGCTGTTACAATTACAGTTCAAGACAAAATGCCCTTTTAAAATAAGAAAGAAAAATAATAAAATGTCTAAGTTTGGCCAGTAGTCTTAATCTATGCTACTTCTACTTTCTAAGGGCATGCTGCAACTAAGTAGTGGCATTCTCTGACCTTGATATTTGTAAAATTGAGCTAACAATAGCTACCAAAGTTGTAAGGACGGAGATAATTCATATAAAACAATTAGCACAATGTTAGTGCATAGCAAATGCTCAATAAAGATTTATAATTTTGATTATTGCTACAAGTAATAGATATATCAAATGAAACCATATTACAGCATGAAGATGCAACTAGATGATGAGTATAAATAACACAATGCTTAAACTTAGTAAGTGCTCAATAGATGGTAGTAATTACTATTTAATAATATTATTTTAGTCAAATATTATTTTTCTCTTAGTAGACATGTGAAATAGGTAGAAGCAGGTTGTGCCATTTTAGATATGTGGAAACAGGCTTCAAAAGGTGAACTAACTTGCCAAAAGTCACACAGCTAGTAGAAGAAACAGCCTGGACACAAGCCCAGATCTTAAGACTCTTGTATCAATGCCATTATGATTACAGAGTGTGTGTCTTGGTGGCATAGGTTATATCAGGCCAGGTGCCTGTTTTTGAAAATAAAGTTTTATTGGAACACTACTCCACCCATTCATTTATATATTGACTATGGCTGCTTTCACACTACAACAGCAGAGTTGAGTAGTTGTGACAGAACCCACACAGCCCAAAAAGTGTAAAATATTTCCTATCTGGCCCTTTACAGAAGAAGTGCCAACTTCTCTAATCCAAAGGTTTTTAAATGACATTGTAAACTAATGCTCTATCTATACGTAATCATTTTGTAAATTATCAATTAAACGTGAAGCATTAGAAACAGATCATCACCTAAATTCAGTCTTTTTCCAAAAGCCTAGTGGCAGTATGACAGTGTCTCTTATAGCCAGTGGTCTTTGAAGCTGAGCAGGGGGTGCTGCAGCAAAAAAGCAGATCCCTAGAAGAGATTTTACTACCATGCACTTTTCAAGGCTTCTACTACCAGGTAAATGCAAGAGCCCTTTGACCCCAAACATCAGTGCCACCTGCTATCAATCTTCCCAGGCATACCTTCAGACTAAACAACACATCACCTCTCCCCTTTTCCTGTAACTTCCCTTTAGTTGCAATAGTGGCAGTCCTCCCAATTTGCTTAATCCCTGGAACCTAAACTGGCAAATTTGAGACTGTAACCTCAGCTGAAAACGATAATCATCTGGCCCCAGAAAAAAAAGCATGAAACAAATGGAACCATCATTTGTTATAATGATTCTGGCTGTTCAGTCCTAGATGTGCAGAGATGATTTTGAGTACTTGCCAGGGCTCTGTCCCATCTGGAGGTCAAGACTTTGCAATTCCATTAAACAACGTTTTGAACCCAAAACGATTACACTGTTCCCCTCCAGGAAGTTTTCCTTAATTAGTATACATTAGAGT
Source organism: Eulemur rufifrons (assembly GCF_041146395.1). Taxonomy (NCBI): domain Eukaryota; kingdom Metazoa; phylum Chordata; class Mammalia; order Primates; family Lemuridae; genus Eulemur; species Eulemur rufifrons. The sequence goes on along the minus strand of NC_091012.1, from coordinate 27,371,310 downwards.
TTGCCCTTCCTTTTAAACAGGTGGTATGGAGAAAGTGTCTTATCAATCAAATCTTTCTGACTTGCAACTTCGTCAAGGTCCGTAGACAGTAACTTATGATGAGTGATCTGCTATAGAAGTTACTAAGTGAGAACAATTTTAACAAATGTTATTGTTATAAAGTCACTGACTTTGAACATACAGCTTTGAGTGTTTGATGTTATAATATGAATCATCAATGCTTTCTTCCCCAGTGACAGAGTAGCATATCTTATTACTGCTATCAAAATTTTAGTTTTAGTAATTTTCTGTGATTGTGATGTGCATAGGGCTATCATCATCACTCTTAAAGTTCATGCAGTTGACTGTACAAGGAATGATATGGGGGGGTCTTTATTCCTAAATATGTCACTATAAAAGAAAGTTATTTTATTGGCAATGGGAAGGAGGTGTTTTCTTCCTGGGTGAAGGGATACACATTGATGTTTAAATGCAGCAGAAATTGGAGTGTTTTACACTGGCTTACACTTTATGAAAGGAATTAGTATGCTCAATTGGATAGATACAGACTGCAATCTGTGAAAAGCTATTTCTGAAAACATGAGAAAAATAAATTGAACTGCAAGTAAAGGGAGATAACAGATCCTCAAAGGAGACATCTTTAAAGAATACAATACTCTAAGGTATTTCAATTCCTAAATATCATTTGTAATCTAGACATGGCAATACTGAGGAAACAACCAAAGTATATTTTATGCTAATTATACAAACAATATAGAAGCGTTTATCATATTTATGTTATTATCTTCCCTGAAGGCTAAATTTTGGTTCAGCTTCTACCAAAATGGGATCAGAACCAGAATAAAATTCAAGAGCTCATCCATAGTCTAATTACCAATTCAGGCCAAGCACCTTCTCCTTTTTCTTATGTGTACAGAGACAGTGATTAACTAAAGAAGCAGTAGTAATGTGGTTTTCTTGGAAAGGATATATGCTAAGGCATCACACAGAGAGTTAATGTTTTAGTCACAATTAAACAACCTTTCTGGGAAAAAAGTCCACAATCCATAAAAAGAAGTGTAGGCACCCATAGTGAAGCCATGTGGAAATGTCATAGGCATGGTCATTATTCCTAGCAACCCAGAATGTGAACTCTCTTCCAATATATAAGGAAATCCTACCTTATGTGTCTTGGTGGGAGGCAGAGGCCACTTCTTCTCTAGAGAAGCTGAAAATGCTGAACACTTTCTTTGCCCACTTCCCTTGTTACTGTGGGAATCTGTCCTAGATGAGCACTTTCCTGAATTCCCTGATGGTAAGAATCACCTGAGGTTCTTATTAACACCTATACAGGCCTATCTCATGGAGAGTCTGACTTAGTGGCTCTGAGATTAGGCTGGGGAATGTGTGCCTTAATAAGTATTCAGGTGATTCTCATGATCAAAGAAGCCTGGTAACCAAATATTGGCATAGAATGGACCTGTGGTTCTTTACCTTGGATGCATATTACATTCACTTGTGGAGCTTTTAAAAACTAGGATTCCTGGAACCCACCCTGGACCAATTGAATCAGAATCATCTCTGGGGTGGATCGTGTGTGTGCGTGCACGCGCGCGCGCACACATGGGTGAGTGTGAGTGTGTGTGTGTGTGTGTGTGTGTGTGTGTAGCTTCACAGGTGATGCCATTGTATAGTAAAGCTTTAAAAACCCTCATTTAGACCGAGGCTTCACCAAACAGCTGCTGAGACTTAGATGTAGGAGTGATGCAAGGAGAAGACAACTGTGTGTAGGAGTCAGTGGTATTGTGGCACAATCAAGTTTCTGGGGTAGCATGGACAGCAATGTTACTGAAAGCATCCTTCATCCAGTAATCCAACATCAGTGGTCCAAACTATAGCATTCAGTAAAGTAGTGTCCTTACTATGTCCATTCTTTGGTCTGCTTTAGAGCATTGCTTGAGGTTGCATAGTCCTGAGACTGATTTTGCAATATTCCTGGTGATTCTGTAAGCTAGCCAATGCTATTAAATTCTTTCTCTATATAAGAAGTTGTTTCTGTTGGTTTCAAGTGAAAATGCAAAGTGTTACTAATACAGAGTAGTGGGGGAAAACTCTGACTTTGCAGGAAGGGAACCTAAATTTGAATCTTACGTGACCTCTCTGAGTCTCTCTTTATTTGTAAAATGGGAATGCTGTCTAGTTTTAGAAAGCTATTGTGATGATTGAATAGTAACTCAAAGTGCCATTGGCAAGCTCCAGAATCTCTGAGAGGAGCTTAGGGGTAACAGTCTGGAAAGGGGTTAAGGGACATATCTTGAAGCTCTATTTGCAAAGCAAACAAAATATGTTTACTTTGATCATATATTTGCATGAAGTGACTTTGAGAGCGGTTTATGGAGATTGGTGCCCAAAGCCACTCCTGGGAACTGCCACTAGAAAGGGCTTGCCACAAGCCATTAAATGTTATTTTCCACTTTCATTCTTTAACATTTAACGTGCAAATCTAGTCAAAGAGCTCAATCCTAGGAAAATAGGATTCCGAGTCTGTAGAAAACTATTGTTCATTAGTTATCTAGTCTACTGAATAAATAACTTTGAGCTATAAAATTCCAGTATATTTAAAGAACATAATTTACATACACCACATATTTTTTCTGTAATATGCTTAATTATGATCCCACTTCCTATTTATAGCCTTCCTTTATGTGATTAAGAATCCAATATATGGCCAATGTCTTCCAATCAGAAGGCTATATTTTGAGGTATCATTCAATGCTACCTCACTCAGTAAGGTCTTGCATTAGTTTGCTGTTGCTATGGAAAAATGGAAATTAAAACTTGAGAATTCTAAATCTGATATCTGCCAGACGGGTAGGATACAGACAAAATGTATTTCCATTATGATGGCAATTTTTTTTAATAACTTGGCTTTCCACTTCTCTCCCCCTCACTCCATGTGATCCGAAGCCCCACCCTGTCCTCACAGGAAGATATACCACTTCAACCACCTAAAATACTATTATCTACATTTTCCCACATTCACACTTCTATATAAATATATGCCTATATACATATTTCAAATAAAGGCATTTTTTTCTTTTGATAATTGATTTATAAAGATATCAAACATATTCTTCTGCATCTTGCTATTATCATTTAACAATGTTATGTGGAAATCTTTCCAAATATTTTTTTCTTTTTTAACAATTTTTATTTCAAAATATTAGGGAGTACAAGTGTTCTTGTTGCATGGATGAATTGCATAATGCTGAAGTCAGGGCTTTTGGTGTGCCCATCACCAGAATAGTGTACATTGTACCTGATTGGTAAGTTTTTATACCTCACCCTCCCCCACCTTCCCCCCACATTCTTAGTTTCCAGTGTCCTTTATGTTACTTTATGACCATGTGTACCCATCATTTAGCTCCCACTTATTAGTGAGAACATGTGGTATTTGTTTTTCCATTCATAAGATACTTCACTAGGATCATAGTCTCCAGTTCCATTCAAGTTGCTGCAAATGACATTATTTCATTCCCTTTAACACTGAATAGTACTACATGGTATACATATAGCACATTTTCTTTACTCATCAATTGATGGGTACTTATGTTGATTCCACATCTTTTTAATTGTGAATTGTGATAAACATTTGAGTATAGGTGTTTTTGATATAATGACTTCTTTTCCTTTGGATAGATACCCAGTAGTGGGATTGCTGGATTGAGTTCTACTTTTAGTTCTTTGAGGAATCTCCACACTGTTTTTCATAGAGGCTGTACCAATTTATAGACCCACCAACAGTGTATAAGCATACCTTTTTCACCACATCCATGCCAACTTCTATTGTTTTTATTTTTTTTTATTTTCCTGCTTCTCCATGGGTTGGATTTTATTGTTTTTAGATTTTTTAATAATGGCCATTCTGATAGGGGTAATGGGGTATCTCATTGTAGTTTTAATTTGCATTTCTCTGATGATTAGTGATGTTGAATATTTTTTTATAAGTTTTTTGGCCATTTGTCTATCTTCTTTTGAAAAAACTCTGTTCATGTATTTTGCCCACTTTTTGATGGGGTTGTTTGCCTTCCTTATTTGTTTGAGTCTTTTGTAGATTCTGGATATTAGCCCCTTATCAGATGTATAGTTTGCAAATATTTTCTCCTATTCTATAAGTTGTCTATTTATTCTATTATTTCCTTTGCTGTGCAGAAACTTTTTAATTAAGTCTGATTTTTACTTATTTTTGTTATTGCTGTATTTGCCTTTGGGGTCTGAGACATAAATTCCTTGCCTAGGCTGATGTCTAGAAGAGTTTTTTCCTATGGTTTCTTCCAGAACTTTTATGGTCTCAGGTCTTACATTGAGGTCATCTTGAGTTAATTTTTTCTATATGGTGAGAGATAAGGATCCTATGTTATTATTCTGCATGTGGCTACCCAATTTTACCAGTACTATTTATTGAATAGGGTGTCGTTTCCCCAGTGTATGATTTTGCCTGCTTTGTCAAAAATTAAGGGTTGAGGGTTCTCTATTCTATTCCATTCGTCCATGTCTCTACCTTTATACCATCACCATGCTGTCTTAGTTACTATAGCCTTGTAGTATAATTTGAAGTCAGGTAATGTGATACATCTAGATTTGTACTTTTTGCTTAGCATTGCTTTTGTTATTTGGGATCTTTATTTGGTTCCATATGAAGTTTAGGATTATTTTTTCTAGATGTGTGAAAAATGATGTTGGTATTTTGATAGGAATTGCATTGAATCTGTAAATCACTTTGGGCAGTATGGACATTTTAACAATGTTGAGTCTTCCAATCCATGAGTATGGAATGTTTTTTTCCATTTGTTTTTGTCATCTATGACTTCTTTCATCAGTGTTTTGTAGTTTTCCTTGTAGAGATCTTTCATCTCCTTGGTTAAATATATTCCTAGGTATTTTATTTTCTTTGCAGCTATTGTAAATGGTATTGAAGTCTTGATTTGACTCTTAGCTTGACTTTTATTAGTATCTAGAAATATGACTGATTTGTGTACATTGATTTTGTAACCTGATGCTTTGCTTAATTTATTTATCAATTCTACTAGTCTTTTGGTGGAGTCTTTAGGGTTATCTAGGTACAAGAGCATATCATCAGCAAACAGGGATAATTTGACCTCCTCTTTCCCGATTTGGATGCACTTTCTTTCTCTTACATGACTGCTGTAGCTAACACTTCCATTATAATGTTGTATAGAAGTGGTGACAGTAGGCACCCTGTCTTCTTCCAGTTCTTATGGGGCATGCTTTTAATTTTTCCCCATTCAATATGATGTTGGCTGTGGGTTTGTCATACATAGCTTTTATTATTTTGAGGTATGTTCTCTCTGTGCCTAATTGTTGAGGGTTTTCATCAAGAAGGGGTGCTGGATTTTATTGAATGGTTTTCCTGCATCTATTGAGATGATCATATGGTCTTTGTTTTTACTTCTGTTTATGTGGTGAGTCACGTTCATTGATTTGCATATGTTGAACCATCCTTGCATCTCTGGGATGAAACCCACTTGATCATGGTGGATTATCTTTTTGATGTACTATAGAATTCAATTTGCTATTATTTTGGTGAGGGCTTTTGCATCAATGTGCATGAGGGATATTAGTCTGTTGATTTCTTTTCTTCTTGTGCCTTTTCCTGGTTTTGGTATCAAGGTGATACTGGTTTCATAGAATGAGTGAGAGAGAGTTCCCTCTTTCTCAATGTTATGGAACAGTTTCAATAGAATCTGTGCTAGTTCTTGTTTGTAGGTCTGCTAGAATTCAGCTGTGAATCTGCATGCTCTGAGGCTTTTCTTTTTTCTTTTTTTGGTTGGGATTTTTTTTTATTATTGTTTCAATCTTGCTACTCCTTATTGGTCTGTTCAGGATTTCTATTTCTTCCTGATTCAGGCTTGAGAGGTTACATGTTTACAAGAATTTATTCATTTCTCCTAGGTTTTCTAGTTTGTATACATATAGGTTTTCATAATATTCAGGGAGGATATTTTGTATTTCTGCCATATCAGTTGTAATGTCTCCTTTTTAATTTCTGATTGAGTTTATTTTAGTCCTTTCTCTTCTCTTTCTGGTTAATCTAGCTAGTGGTCTATCAATTTTGTTTATCTTTTCAAAGAACCAACTTTTTGTTTCATTGATCTTTTTTTGTTGTTTTCCATTTCATTTAGTTCTGCTCTGAGCTTTGTTATTTCTTTACTTCTACTAACTTTGGGTTTGGTTTATTCTTTTTCTAGTTCCTTGAGGTGTAGCATTAGGTTGTTCATTTATGATCTTTCTGTCCTTTTGATGTAAGCTTTTAAGGCTCTGAACTTTCCCCTTAGCACTGCTTTTTACATATCCCACAGATTTTTCAAGCTTGTGTCTCCTTTTTTGTTCAATTCAAAATTTTTTTTTTTATTTCTGTCTTGATTTCATCAATAACCAAGGATTGTGCAGCAGCAGGTTGTTTTATTTCCATGTATTTGCTTAGTTTTGAGTGTTCCTGTTGGAATTGATTTCTAGTTTTATTCTACTGTGGTCTGAAAAGATAAATTGTATGATTTCAATTTTTCTAAATTTGCTGAGACTTTTTCTGTGGCCTAACATATGATCTATCTTGGAAAATGTCCCAAGTGCTGATGAAAAGAATGCATGTTCTGCAATTTTGGGGTAGAATGTTCTGTAAGTGTCTGTTAGGTCCATTTGTTCTAGAGTCCTATTTAAGTCCAGTGTTTCTTTGTTGATCTTCTGCCTCAATGATCTGTCTAGTTCTGTCAGTGGAGTTTTGAAGTCCCTGGCTATTATGATGTTGCTGTTTATTTCTTTCCTGCATCTAGTAGAATTAGCTTTATGAATCTGGGAGCTCCCATATTAGGTGCATATATATTTAGTATTGTTGTATCTTCTTGTTGAATTGGTTCCTTTATCATTATATAATGAGCATCATTCTCTTTTCTTTTATCATTATTGATTTATAGTCTATTTTATCTGATATTAGAATAGCTACTCCTGCCCATTTTTGGTTTCCATTTGCACAGGATATTTTTTCCACCTCTTTATCCTGAGTCTATGAGATTTTTTCTGAGTTAAATGGGTTTATTGGAGACAGCATACATTTGGGTTGTGTTTTTTCTTTTTTTTCCTAACATTTTAATTTGAAATGATTTTTATTAGTTATTTGTAAATTATAGTATTTTCAATATTTTTTATAAATTATGGAATTATCATATATTACCACATTAGCCATTAATTGGTCATTTCATGTTTTAGATCTTGATAATATTCTGACTTCTACTCCAAATGCCAAAATTGTTAATGGTAAAGCTAAAAGCAGTGATAGTGGAGCTGAGTATGATGAAGAAGAGGCCCAAGAAGAAGTGAAAGGAGCAGAGCAAAATGATAATGGTAATTTTAGGATAATGGGTTAATAATTTTACAGTAAATAATATAAATACATTTGGGCTGCTTTGGTATTGCATAAGATTAACACAGGTGCTGGGATGTGGGCTGTTGACCCTATACCCAGGTTTGTTGTGGACCAAAAGGCTCTACTACAGAATATAGGAACAGTCAGCCTCATACATAAATGGAATGGGTGTTAATTGAAGGTTGAAAAGAATAGGCCACTTCTCCAAATATGCTGCTTTAGACATGTATTATTTTAAGCTATCATTTCCATTATGAATAGGCATATGTTACCAAGGATAGGAGACAAAGTAAATTCTCAATATCTTACCAAAAATAGAAGGAAATCCATAGAACAGGATACAGGCATATGTTTTGATGAAGGAACATTGGAATCATGAGGTATAGTGCATTAGGGGTCTTGTTAGTAAGAGTGCCAGTGATTCATGGGAAGACTATTTTAGAAAGGGCAGACAGAAAGACACAAACAAACCACACAGCTTAGTTTTTCCTTCCCCTTTCAGTAAGGTATTAAGAATAATACCTTCTTTAAGGATTTTGGGTTGTATTTTTTCATCCATTAAGCTAATCTACATCTTTTAAGGGGGGAAATAAGACCATTTACATTCAGTGTTAGTATTCATTCGTGAGATATTGTTCTGGTCATCATTTCTATTGTTCTCTCCTTTTGGTTATTGTTTTATAAGACCTGTGATTTTTAACTTTTGGATGTTTTTACACTGGAGGGTACTGATTTTCCTGTTCCATGTGTAGAACACTTTTAAGCATTCCCTGTAGGGCAGGTCTAGTGGTGACAATTTCTCTTAGTGTTTGCTTGTCTGGAAAAGACTTTATTTCTCCTTCATTTATGAAACTTAGTTTTGCAAGACACAAACTTCTTGGATGATAGTTATTCTGTTTAAGGAGACTAAAGATATGAACCCATTCCTTTATGGCCTGTAAGGTTTCTATTGAGAAGTCTGCTATTAGTCTGATGGGTTTCCCTTTGTAAGTTTCTTGATGTTTTTGCCTCATGGCTCGCAGGAGTTCCTCCTTCACATTAACCTTGGCCAGATGACTATATACCTTAATGATTCATTTTTGCAATTTCCCAGGTGTTCATTGAGCTTCTTGTATATGGATGTCTAAATCTCCAGCAAGACCAGGGATGTTTTCTTCAATTATTCCCTCAAATAGGTTTTCCAGGCCTTTTGCTTTTACTTCTTCACCTTTGGGGATGCCTATGATTGTTATATTTGGCTGTTGTAGATAATCCCATATTTCTTGGAGACTTTGTTCCTCTTGCTTCTTTTTTCTTTATTTTTGACTGGCTGAGTTTATTAGGAAGAGTTGTCTTCACACTCTGAAATTATTTATTCTGCTTGGTCTAGTCTACTCTTAAAACTTTCCACTGTGTTTTGTATTTTTCTAAATGAATTTTTCATTTCTCAAAGTTCTATTTTTTTTAATATATCTATCTTTTTAGTAAATTTTTTACTCATTTCCTGAATTATTTTTCTGGCTTCTTTGAGATTGTTTTCCATTTTCTCTTTGATCTCATTGAGATATTTATAATCCATATTTGGAATTCTTTATCTGTCATTTCAGTATTCTCATTTTAGTTGGGACCCATTGCTAAAGAGCTGGTGTGCTCCTTTGGGATAGAGATCCTTTTACTCTGATTTTGCATACTTCTTGCACTGATTCCTTCTCATTTGGAGCAGCTGTTTTTACATTTTCTTTTGTTTAGATGGGACTTCCCCCTCCCCTCCTCACTCCTAAAAGTGTTCTTGTAGCACAGGTTGGGTAAGGACTTTTGGCTTTGCTTGTGGGTACTTTGATGGGCATCTAGGTTCTGTACAGATGCCCTGGTCATAGATATCCTTAGTGTGGTGTTTTTCTCAATTGCTAATTATTTGTAGGCTGTAGTAGTGGTGTACTATGTACGTGGGCAGAGTCCCTGTCTTTTGTCAACAAGGGGAGATGGAGGTCTTTGAAAATCCTTTCCCTTTCCCCAGCCCTGAATTATGTTGGGATGCCCAGTTTAATCTTTAAATCAGTAGGTGGTGCTTGTGGGTAAGAGACAGCCACACCCTCTATGATTGAGTCAGTAAATGCTGTAATAGGCTGTACAAGTTATCCTCCCTGCCACTTGGTGACACTTGCCAGAAAGAACCAGCTGCAATGTTTTTTTTGTTTTGTTTTGTTTTGGGGGGTACCTGTGACCAGCTTCAGCCCCTCAGGAGAAGCACTCAAATGTCCCAGGGGGCAGTGTGCAGGGTTCCTGTAGCTTCCAAGTGAGTATTTATTCTCCACCACAGCAGAGGTGGGTGAAAGAGTGAGGCTAGTTGGGGCCTGGTCAGGTGAGTCTGCCTTCAGGCTCCACAAAGGCAGACAAAAGAACTGTCTCAGCAGGAGTCAAGGGTCAGCTCCCAGGACACTGGGGAAAACCACCAGGGAGGGGCCGAAGTGGCCCTACCAAGCCAGCAATTCTACTCATGGGGGAGGGGTCATCTGGAATTCACAGACTGGCTGTCAGAAGTGGGTTTCACTCTTCTGCCTCTTCCCTTGCCCTGTGGATCCTTTCTTGTGTCTGGCCATAAACAGTAGCCCAAACTCACTGAGATCACCAGCAATGGTACCATAGGCTAGGAGCTTCCCTGCTCAGGATCCCACCCAAGACCAAAAGTGTGGCTTTCCTGTGGGAGGAGGGATACTCCACAAGTGCACTGCAGCTCAGACCCACACCACACTCTCCTTTTAGTTCTGCCCATGTGGGCTCCCACACACCCCAACATATGTTCACAAATTTCTCCTCTGTGTCCCTGAGCAACATGATGGAGTCCTGGGGGTACAGGATCCAGCCTGTGGGTCTGTCTCCTGGTCTTCCAAGTTCAATCCCTGACTGTTCCAGGGAGAAGAATGCTGGTCCCATGTTACCCAGGGAGTGCTCAATCAGGTTTAATGTCCCTCTGCTTTGGGGTATATCCTGCTTTGCTGGAGCATCCAGGTGAACAGTACTGGGGAGGGCCAGCAGGCAGGGAGATCACAGTCTGAGCATCCATTGGTCTACTGCAGATCTTTAAGAGGAAAGTCATGGGCCCCGCTCTCTGTGGAAGCCTTGATGTAGTGGGCATGTCAACAGAGGGGAAGCAGCTGCTCCTGAGAGCCCCAGCTTAATTGTCCCCATGCTGACTTACATAGCAGCTGTGGGCAGAGGAGGGGATATGGAGGAGAAGAAAGTGAAAGGAGGAGAACTAGCACTATGGTCCCCTTTGTCCCAAAAGGGGCTCCTCTGACTGGTTGTACTCTCCTTTCTCCTGAAGGCAGCCAGCCCTGAATGTCCAAGCTCCAGGATCACACAATTCCCCTAGGACCCAATGGATCCTTGTGGTCACCACAGTCTAGGAGAGTGTTGGGAAACATTTGTGTGGGGACCAGTGACATGAAAACTGAAGGGTTGAAGCTCCCTGAGGAGGACAAGAGCACACAATGGGTGGAGAAGCAGTATGGTGCCCACTGCTTTGGCTTGGGTCTGTGGTGAGGGGAAGCAACACCAAGGGAACTTGCAGCCCAATGCTCTATGCTCATAAATCTCCCAGTTCAGTGGTGGCAGTAGCTTTTGGGCTCCTGAGGATAGAGAAGCTCTCTAACAGTTCAGGAGCCTGCAGTCAGCCAGAGGTGTGAGAGGAGGAAAAACAAACACTCCCACCTATCCTCTCCATGGGGATCCAAATTTCTCAGGGTTGATCTCTGCCAAAATCTTGCTCCTCTTGTTCTGCTCTGAAACTTCATGTGGAATCTCTGGTAATTTCTGGGACTTTTCCTCCAGAATTATACCTGGTCTAATTTTTGTTGTTGTTGTTTTGTTTTGTTTCATCTAAAACTTTTACTTCTTTCTGAGACGATCTGATGACTGATGTCTCTCATCCACCATCTTGCTTCCCCTCTTCTCCAAATATTTTTTTCTTAGTGGCTGCATAATATTCTATGATTTAGATATTTTGTATATTGTTCTGCCATTCTGTAATTGATAGTTGTCTGGTTTTCTTCCACATTTTTACATTATCAAAAAAATCACAATTCACATATATATATGTCCATATATATGGAGGTTTCTATTGAACATAAAAAAGGAGTTGTTCAATATGTGCTGCTTTAGAGCATAAGTAACAGATCTCTAACCAGCAATGGTTTAAACCAGGAAGATATTAATTGTTTAGTGAACAACAAATCTATGGGAAGATAGCCCTAGGGTTTGTTTGAGTGCTCAAAGATATAATCTAAAATCCAAGCTCTTTTTATTATTCTATTCCTCCATCCTTGGGCTTTTTGTCTCTCAGTAACAAAATATCTCCTGCAGCTCCAGACATTCAAAAGCACAATGGGAGGGAAAAGGCCAAATAGACTTCTTATACAGTTCTCCATAAGTAAGAAAAAATCTTTCACATACAGCTCCAGGTAAACTTTCTCTTACATCTAGTTAGCCAAAAACTGTGTCATACATATCCATCTCTATACCAGTCAATGGGAATGGTATGCCATGAGGGGTTTAGACTGGGTACCTTGCCCCTTCAACAAGACCACGTCCTGTCAGCAAATTAAAAAGAAGCAATGGAGAAAATGACTTTTAGAAAGGCAATCAAGTGTCTTTCAGAATAAGATATGGAGTTGATTAATATGCTACTTAGACATCCTCAGTAAAATATCCAACCAATATATATCTGAAAGAAAACAGTGATTACATTGTACCAAAAAGACACACAGCAATATTTTTAACTTTTTAAAAAATTTTATTATTTTGAAGCTGAAATATATTATTTTTTCAATGTTATTTCACAATATTCTTTATATAAGTGTTTCCAATAATTTCATAGATTTTAATAATTACATTTAAGCTTCCATCATAATTTTTGTTTATTTTTAATTGACACAATAATTGTATGTATTTATTGTTATAGCCTAAGATGCGAGAAATGACCACCTAAAGACCGAATTGAGCCAAATTAGGAGTCTTTATTAGCTGGCCAGCAACCACCCCCTGTTCTGGGAAAGTCCAGACACAGAGAATGGCCCCGATCTTAAAGTGAGCAGGGGTTATATACCTTCACCACTAACAATACTAACAATACACATACGGCTAAAAACATGTTGATTACAATAATTCATAAGCAAGCAAACTTACAGAAGCAAATAGCATCCGTTAAATCAAGAAACATTTCCTTGAGGAACATCCAAGGAACATTTTTCCAAGGAACTGCCAAGTGTAGTACAATGTAACTATACACACCTAATGATTTTAAACAATCACTTACAAGTTAATCACTGTATAAATTTTTTTTTCTGTTATTCATGTATTTTTTTTTTAACTTTACACAACAGTGAGTCTGTACACAAGATGGCTGCACTAGCCTGCATACAAGATGGCTTCACTGTGGCTCACAGAGCTATACTGATTACTGTGCCTCATCACATTCCCCACTGGTTTTTACATGAAATCAAATCTTTGATTTATTTCCACACCTATTGTGATAATGAGTGTGCAATATCACGAGTTTAACATTTTGTATCTTTTTTTTTTTAAGAGGCCAGTGTCTTATAACTCCACTTGGCATAGTAGTAATGACCTTTTATTTGGCAATGTGGGGGCCCAGTGGAGGGGCAAGCATAATATTGGAGGCTTTGGATTCTCTGCCCCATCTGTAAAGAGTTATATCCAAACAGCTGACAAAGGTCAAAATGAAGAACTGGTTGTGATATGGTAGAATTGTGAGTTATCATAGTTTTATCAATCGTTTGGGTGAGCACCCAGGTATAGTTTAGAGGTTGATGTGGTGATCCCATAGTCCCATGAATTACAAGGGAACCAATAGATGTATGAGATAGTCTTATCTTTAGAGGATCTCCGGATGGCTGGATGCTCCATGTCTCAGGCTGCTGCTCTGGTGAGGCCTTTTTGACTTGGGAATGATGAATCCAATGATGCTTGCTGGCAACTTTAATGGCTGTGGGTGTAGAAAGGATTATTGGCAGTGGTCCAGTCCACTTTGCTTTCAAGGTCACTGGTTGTAATTTCTTGATCCACACAAGGTCCCCGGGCTGCACCTGGAATGCAGTTTGCTTAGGAGGAAGGTTAGAAGGCCCGGGGTGGGCTGCCTTTACCATTTTGTGGTTGTGTTTTATGCTTGACTGGAGAGCCTGTAGGGATTTAAGAAGTACTGAATCACCTAGTTCCAAGACCCATTTTTCCCCTAATTTGGGGATGAGTGGGGGAGGCCGGCCAAACATGATTTTATAGGGTATTAGTCCTTTTATATAAGGGGTATATCTAGATCTTAGTAGGGCAAAAGGAAGGAGGCTCACCTAGTTTTTGCCAGTCTCTAACCTTAGTTTATTTAGTGTTTTTTTTTTGTAAAGTCCTATTTATTCTTTTTACCTGCCCTGAACTCTGAGGCCTACAGACACAATGTAATTTCCAATTAATTTTTAGCATCTGGGCCAACAATTGAGTTGTTCTGGCGATAAACGCCAGGCCATTGTCAGACCCCAATACTAATGGGAGGCCAAATCTGGGGACAATTTTAGTCATTAACTTTTTCACAACTATTTGTGCTGTCTCTGACTTGGTAGGAAAAGCTTCTGCCCATCCATAAAATGTGTCGACGAACACAAGCAAATACCGGTATCCATAGTTACCTGGTTTCACTTCAGTGAAGTCCACTTCCCATTGTTCTCCCGGGGCTTGGCCCCATAACCTAGTTCCTAGGGGAAGATTAATGCTGTTACCCAGATTTACCTGCGTACAGGTGGGGCATCTTGCCGTTACTTGCCGAACCATCCGATGAAGCTGGGGGATATAGTCCTTCTGAAGAAGCTCAGTCAGTTTTGTGTGTCCAAGGTGAGTGCTTTGATGAATCTGTTTAATTAAGTTTTGTCCCAGGCTCTCAGGGACCAAGACTCTCTTATCTGGGAGAATTTCCCAGCTTGTTGCATCAGTTTTAGTCTTTAGAGCTTTTTCTTTCTTTTTTTTTTTTTGAGACAGAGTCTCGCTTTGTTGCCCGGGCTAGAGTGAGTGCCATGGCGTCAGCCTAGCTCACAGCAACCTCAAACTCCTGGGCTTAAGCAATCCTACCGCCTCAGCCTCCCGAGTAGCTGGGACTACAGGCATGTGCCACCATGCCCAGCTAATTTTTTCTATATATATTTTAGTTGGCCAGATAATTTCTTTCTATTTTTTTAGTAGAGACAGGGTCTCACTCTTGCTCAGGCTGGTCTCGAACTCCTGACCTTGAGCAATCCACCCGCCTCGGCCTCCCAGAGTGCTAGGATTACAGGCGTGAGCCACCGCGCCCGGCCTAGAGCTTTTTCAATTTTAACTTTTTCTTCCGTGTAGCTTGGAGAACATGGTAAGAGCTGTTCTGGCAAGACAGGGAGAAACTGGAGGGGCCCCACTGGTTTTTGTGCGACCTCTTTGGCTGTTGTGTCAGCAAAAGCATTTCCCCGTGCCACTGGGGAATCAGTGGTTTGATGCCCCTTACAATGAATAACAGCTACCTTTTTTGGTAACCAGATTGCTTCTAATAGGGCCAATATTTCAAGTTTATTTTTTATCTCCTTGCCTTCTGAGGTTAAGAGGCCCCATTCTCGACAGAGTGCTTCATGCACATGAGCTGTAGCAAAGGCATATCTACTATCTGCGTAGATATTAACAGTCTTATCCTTTTCCCACCTCAGGGCTTGGGTCAAAGCTATAAGTTCTGTTCTCTGGGCTGAAGTCCCATGTCCCAAAGCTTGTGCCCAGATAACCTGGTCAGCAGTGACCACAGCTGTCCCTACATACCTGACTCCTTCAGACACGTAGCTGCTTCCATCTGTGTATAATTTTTCATCAGGGTCTGGCCATGGCTGATCAGTGAGATCTGTTCTCAGATTGGGCAGTGACTCTAATATCTCACGGCAGTTATGCAGTGGCTCTGCTGGTTTATTGTCCGGCAGTAGAGTGGCAGGGTTAAGAGCAGTTGTCTTCAAGAAGTGAATCCTGGGGGGAATCTAGCAACAGCATTTGGTTATATGTGAGTTGGAAAGCCATTATTCTTCAGGTGGGCTTTTTAGAGCCTCTACTGAGTGAGGGGTTATGATACACAGTCCTGCCCCAAAGTGAGCTTAGAGGCTTCTTTTGCCAGGACAGGTGTTGCAGCAATGGCCCACAAGCAGTCTGGCCAGCCAGATACTACAGGTCCAAACTGTTAGACAAGTATGTAACCGGTCTATTTTCTTCTGGGCAATTTTATTAACTCAGACAGCACGTTTTAATCTCTCTACCTTCCGTAGCTTTCTCTAATATCAGGGGCCGACAAAGTGGGAAAAGGCATATTAATGGCATGTCTATTTTCTGGTGCCTCTGGGTCTATGGGACTATGCAGGCGGTAAGCTTTAAAAAGGCAGTCTAGGAACACCGCCAGAGACTCCTTAGGTCTCTGTATGGTTTTGTTTACCATAGACAAATTAGTTGGCCTGTTAGCTGCAGCCTGTATGCCCCCGAGCAGAGTCTGGCGATACTGATCGAGAGCCCCCTTACCTTGATCCTCGTTTGGGTCCTACTTTGGGCGCGTGGAGGGGAAGACACGTTGTATATAACCAGGTGCAGCAGGTCAGCTGCTGGGCCCTTCTCTGGGCCAGTTTTACAGACATAACCCTTTTGTCTTAGCTTGTAGCCTATAAAGTCTGCCACCAAAGCTCGTGTGTCTGGGGCTGATGCTGGGGTCATCATCTGTACAAATGAATGGATATAATTTAAAAGCATACAAATGATCACCCTGAAAGTTTCTGGAAGTTTTTCAAAACACATTAAGTGGCATGCAATTTTTATATGACCCTGATTGACCCATTCTGAGGAAAAAAGGGAATAATCTTTAGATCTCAGGAATCCTTGGTCCCGGCCCGTCACCTGGTGGCTACCTTACAGAGGCCAGGAACCTGATCCCGTGTTTCTTAAAAACAAGGACTATCGAGGGCAAGAGTCTAAACAGGGTAACCAAGAAAGAGTTTTAAAAAGGAGGACCGAGCCTATCATAGTCTAGTATAGCAGCATCAACAGAACCTATTCCATTTTCTTAGGAGCTATGTCATAAAGTCCTATACCAAACACCAGGGCCAAAAAGCCTGGTAGCAAGTAGACTAAACCTATCATGAAAAAATTAAAATCAAGGAAAGGCTAAAGGAAGCCACAGAATTCACAGCGGTACCAGAGCAGGTGTCGGCAGCTTCCAGAGACTCCTCAAGAACACTCGCCCATACTTGGTGGACAGTAGTTGCTGTTGAGAAACCAACAAAGACACTCCTTGACCCTGTTCTGTGGTTAATAAATATAACTGGCAATCTGGGCAATAAGCTGGGCTAAAAGAATACCAGTGACTCAGTGCCGGAGCGGGAGGTGGTTCCCCCCTTGGATAGAGGGCAGTTTTTACAATGAATTCTTTATAACCCATAGGTAACAGACTGGAACGGCAACAGAGAGAAGGAGAAATTAGTAGATTTACTGGCTAGGAGGAGAAGGAGACAAATGAGAGTTGTTGCTGGATGAAACAGGAGGAGGCGGCAACCGGCAAAATTCTTTTGTTTTTCACAGTTACTTTTTGTTACAATAAGAGCAACACTTTGTCAGGTTTCAGTTTAAACTTATCCGGCATAGGGATTTTGAGTACGATTCTCTGTACACTCTTTCATGCTATAAAGTTTTTACAATGACAAGACACAGAGACAGATTTTCACATAGGGTGGGGTGTACTTTCAGGTGTCCGCCTGGCTGCTCCCCTCGCGGAGATTTAGGTGCGTTTTGGCTGAAGGTGCTCCCGTATAAAGCCCGGGCAGGTCACCGCTCTTTCCAGAGGGTGAGTCACCGTTATGCCATACGACGTCGCCACAGAACTGCAGATTAGGACCCACTCAAACCCCGTAGCTAATCAGCCGTGGGGCTATAACATTCTCACATCTCTCATCCAGGTGACAGTCAGGAGGGGAGACAAGACAACAACACTATAACAGCAACACACAAGTATCCAAACAACGAGTAACATAAAACAAATCAACCACAAGTAACAAACCAACATAAAACAAAATCCTAAAGTTTTCGGAAAAACCAAGCTATCTGGCACGGTACCAAATAGTTGCTGATTCAGCCTCGCGGCCAAAACAGCGTTCCAAGTCTGAAAACAATGACCAGAACCCCGAGTGACGTCTCACTCCTTGGGGCTTGTTCCTGGGATTTTAGCTGCGTCCAGCCTTCCCAAAGAACACCAGAATGGGCCCACCAGAGACAGACAAACCAGACACTCACCGGTGTAAATCCAGAAGACTCGTCCAAGGGAATTCGTTAATTTGGGGGTGTCCGCGGCTGGAGCGTGGTCTGGCTGTTGCCTGGGGCTGAGGAACGTCTCTCAGGAGCTCTCCCCTAGGCTGGCACGCGACCTGCACCAGGTCCCACACACCAGTGGTCACCAAGTGCCCTGTATAAGGGCGGAATCTCGCTGGGGCCTCCAAATGTTATAGCCTAAGATGCGAAAAATGACCACTTAAAGACCGAGTTGAGCCAAATTAGGAGTCTTTATTAGCTGGCCAGCGACCACCCGCTGTTCTGGGAAAGTCCAGAGACAGAGAATGGCCCCGATCTTAAAGTGAGCAGGGGTTATATACCTTCACCACTAACAATACTAACAATACATATACGGCTAAAAACATGTTGATTACAATAATTCATAAGCAAGCAAACTTACAGGAGCAAATAGCATCCATTAAATCAAGGAACATTTCCTTGAGGAACATCCAAGGAACATTTTTCCAAGGAACTGCCAAGTGTAGTACAATGTAACTATACACACCTAATGATTTTAAACAATCACTTACAAGTTAATCACTGTATAAAATTTTTTTTTCTGTTATTCATGTATTTTTTTTTAACTTTACACAACAGTGAGTCCGTACACAAGATAGCTGCACTAGCCTGCATACAAGATGGCTTCACTGTGGCTCACAGAGCTATACTGATTACTGTACCTCATCACATTTATGGGGTACATAGTGATGTTTTCATGCATGCAATATATAGTGATCAGATCAGGGTAATTAGCATATACATCATCTCAAATATGTATCATTTCTTTGTGTTGGGAACATTACAGCAATATTTTTATATAGTATGTTGTGTAGACAAAAAAAAACATTGAATATTTAAAAGGCATTTACTAAGTAGTATGTAGGCTATATAGTTACTAAGTTACTGATATATGAGGCTATGTAGTTACTAAGTAAATATCAGGCATTATGCTAGGTACATCAGTGGGCCTGAAGAGAAATAACAAATGGCCCCTTACCCTACACAACTTCAATATATTAATAGCTACTTTGGAAGAGACGTGATAGATATAGTCATAGTTCTCAACCCTGGGTGCACATTAGAATCATTTGGAAAGCCTGTGTAATACTTATTCCAGAGCCATGCCCTAAACCAATTAAGTCAAATCTCTGTGGGCAAATATGGATCAAAGGGTCAGGCTCTAGGGCAATTCTAACGTGCAGCTAAGATGAAGAACACAGCCCTAAAGGAAAAGTAAGGAATCAAAATTTGCTCTCTTGTTTTCACCGCTTTCCTCCTCCTGGATCATCTCTTCAGGAGTGTCCATACACACAACCCAGCCCCAGTCCCAGCCCCAGCAATACTCCAAGATTTGTCCACTTTCCATTTTCAACACTCCTCACCCACTTTAAGCAAAATGACCTACCCTATGGTCATGTGCTGTCACAGCAACTGGCCTGCTTTATTAACTCACACTGCCTCATATGACTTTCTGCTGGGACTCTTTTGGAGACCTTAGCCCAGTGGTGAGGGCACTGGGCTGGGTAAAAGAAAGGGTTATGGAATTTGATTTACCAGTGTTTCCTACAGAGAGATCCTGCATGCTCAATCTGGAGGGACCTGTCCTCTTCTGCTTTTTTACACCTGGCAAGATTTTGCCCATCCTTCAAGGTATGGTTCAGATAGATTATGTGATGCCTTTTTGACCCCGGGGCATGATTGCCCATGCCGGCCTCTCTGCTAGCAGACAACTAAACTTCTGCTCACAGTGCATGCCATACTGCCACATTGTAGCAGAGTTATTTGTTTCCATCTGCAGTGGGCTTTTGCAAGGCAAGGATCTCCTCTCAAATTCCCTATCCTCCCTATCCCTACCCCAGTACCTTGGACCAAATCTCTTTTGTAAACTAACTTATTTTTTGAATCTCACACTCCACAAACTCTAACAGATCTATAAATAACATCATCTCTCCAACTTGCCTAAATGTTGTGGCAGAATTCTCTACTATAGTAACAAATATCTTTGCCCAAATTTTCTTTGGGGTCCTCTTATTTCTTTTGTAGTTGTTTTAAATGATCATATTTCAATATTCCAGCTTACTTTTGCAACAAAAAGGTGATGGGGAGAAATGATGAGGCATATGTTTTTATAAGATCTAGATAATTTTTGAATCTGAGTAATGGATATATGAAAGTTTGTTATAGATAACATTTATTTACAAGTTCGTATATATAGATTTATATAAATATAAACATTAGTATACTCATAAATTCATATAATACATACTTGTATAATTAAATATTATATGTTATATATTATAGATGTATAACATAATTTTATATGTTATATAATACATTTTATATAAATACAATACATAAGGTCATATATTTATTATGTATAATATACTTATGTAATTATATAAAAATGTATCTCATATAATTATGATAAAGTTTATATATTTATATTTAATATATTTTAAATTATAATGTGTAGTATATTATATACATACATAAATATATTAAAATATGTAACAAATAAAATATATAACATCATACATATTTAACATTTTAATAGCAAAACTATTTTTTAAGTTTTAAAAAAGATTTAAGATTTAAAAAATTGTTCCTAGATGCTTACAATTGCTTTCTAGTATATTAATACTATACAATCTTATGTTATCAGTATTTACACTGTCTTATGACTTTGTTCTAATAGCTATATTATCTTTTGGACTTAATTATTTTCTGCTAACTATTTCATTCTCAGAGGAGTTCTTGTCATTTTAGCTGGATTTTAGGTTTTTTTTCCCTTGGTGTTTTATTATTTCTAAATTACTTCCTAATCTCATAAGACATTATAAACTTACTTTTTCTTTCATTGTTTTTAGTAATATTGAGTTGAGGTGAAACTTTTATGAAACTGACATATAATGCCTAATGATTCAACAAATACTGTCCACCATCCTTTTAAGGACCATTCCCTGAGTGACCCTCCCTATTCTTATCCCCTTCCCCTCCTCAAAGATAACCACTACCCTGAATGCCATGTTCATCATTCTCAGGATTTTTTTTTTATTGGTTAGCCATGTGTTTGTCTTCTAAACAGTATGTTGTTTAATTTTGCATGTTTTGAGTTCTCTATAAATAGATCCATACTATATGCATTCTTTAACAATTTGCTTTTTTTGCTCAAATTATAGTTCACTGCCAAATGAATACTTTTATCTTTTCAGAAACAATGCATGGACCCTATACTAAGGTTTTTATGTATTTCAATTTCATACACACACACACACACACACACACACACTTACATGTAATATGTTATGCTCACTGTAAAATGTTCATTTTGATTTACCCACATTTTCTACTTTTACCATTCTTTATTCCTTCCTATATCTCCATACTTCTACTGGGGATTATTTTCCTTTTGTGTGAATATTTATATAGATCTGCTCATGGAGAATTCCCTGTTTTTGTTATTCTGAAATCTTTATTTTGACCTTATTCTCTTTATGTGTTTTGAAAAGTTCTCAGCTATTATCTCTTCAAATATTGCTTTGTTCCATTCTAATTCCCTTCTCATTCTGGGATATCAATTTTAAATACATGTTCAAGCTTCTTGCTGTATTGTCTGTCTCTCACCATCTGTTCTATATTTTCTATCCTTTTTGTTTCCTTGTAGATTATTTTTTATGGATTATTGTCTATTTTACTTACTAATTCTTTCTTCAGCTGTTAAATCCAACAATGGTAGAACTTGATTTCTCTTTCTGTTATTTTTTGGTGTTGTTCTAGAATGTCTTTTTGTTTCTCTTTCAAATCTGTCATTTTTTATACTTTCTAGTCCTCTGCAGAAATTCTTAAGTTGCTCTCATCTAAAGGAACATATTAAGTTTTTAACTGTATTCACCTGCATAGTGAAAAACCCATCCAGAAATGTAAGAAAATGGGAATCCTGTTTTTATTTTATATCCTTTCTGCTGTTTCTTATTCATAAATTATCTTTTATCCTGAGTCTAATTATATTTCATTGTGTACTAAATATTATATTTGAAAAATATATGCAGACCTTAATTTCTTTGGGAGACAATGGTGTCATCCTCTAGAGAAAGTTTTCATTGGTTTCTGCCAGGTACCTTGGGTTACTTGAACCTGAGGTCATCTTAATCCCATTTTAGGGATTGTGATTTTCTTGGCGGCCCAGGTGACACAAAGCCAGTCACAGTATATACAAGTGCCATTTTTTTGTTCCAGTTTACCATTATTCCTACAATGTTTCCTTTCAGATTCTCAGTGTAAAAGAAGGGCCCACAGGCCAAATCTGGCCAGCAAACCAAATCGAGCCTGTGGCCTACTTTTGCACATGACCTATGGGCATGAATGTTTTTTACGTTTTTAAAGTATTGAAAAAAAGTCAAGAAGATAAATCAGAGACCATATGTGGCCCATAAAGATGTTACTCTCTAGTCCTTTACAGATAAGTTTTCTATCCCCTGAATCTAAAGCATAGAATAGTTTACCAGACCCCCATTTTTGTTAGATCCTATATCCCAACTTTTGTCCCCTAGACCTGCAAGGCTTTTAAAAAGACTCTCAGCATCTCAGTTACCTATTCCAAATCAGCAAACTATCCTAAGGAAAAGCATGACCTTGAATGGCAGCCCTAGTTCTCCATATTTCTGTCTTCTCCCATATATTTGCCTAGTAATTCTTTACTATCTTTTTAGCTCTTTTATGCTATTAAAAAGACAGTTTTAAAAGATGAATATAAAAATATTCTTTAAAAAGAAGGCAGGCATGAATTACCTAGTCTACCATTACCCCAAAAAAGTCAATAATTTCTTCAGCTTTATCTTCCAATTTGTTAAATACATTCATTTAATTTACATGTATTAATTAAATATATTATTTTGAAATTCAATTATATTTTATTTCTATAAAATGTTTCATTGTTTCTCAAAGCTTCTTGATAACTTTTATAATCTTACTGTATGCTCATATTTTTAACCTCATATATCTTTAAATATAAGTATATGTTATGTTTGGTATCTGATAATTCCAATATCTAAAGTCTTTTGTTTCTGAATCTTCTACCAATTCAAGTGGCTTTTGTTCATGGCACCTTAATTTTTCCTGTGTTTTGTGTTTTTTCTTTCCTGCAAACTCACATTTCTTTGAATTTTAATCTATGTGAATTCTTTGAGGGTTATCAATATGATGGATTCAATACCCTTCCACTGAAAATAACTAATAATTCTGGATGAATAAAATATGAAGATCGTGTTTTTAAAATGCATCAATAAGCTGGCAAGTAAATAATATGCAGAGGTTAAAAAGTGAGAGTGGACATTTAGAAAAGTAAGTCTGTGTGAAAGTCAATCCCTAGGCACTTAGTTGTTCATTGCTCAATCTATATGAATTTGACAGCCCTATATAGAAAGTTAAGATGCCAATCAACTTAAACTTAAAAAGAGAAAGAAAATTAAGATGTCCTCACTAGTCATATTAATTAAATATTGAAATCTTAGGTTTAGTCCTGAAGGTCAGACAAGTTTTCATGGAACAGTTGCAACAGTAAACAAAATCATTCACACATGTTTACAAGAGACAAAATATAGTCATTAATCATCAATTCCTAAGTGAGAAATTGATGACTGCCCCATAATGGCATAGCCTGTGTGGACAAGATTGATGAATCTTACCCATAGCCAGTTCTCCTCCCCAGGTGCATAAAAGAATGCATTCCTCATTCCCTTTACATTACGGGAGAAACATGTGAACTGGTTTTAGTGAGTGAAATATGAGCAGAACTGGTATATGTCACTTCCAGACTCAAGCATTTAAAAGCCCCTGCATGATCCTCTAGGTCTCTTCTGCTGTCTCATTATTGAGGACATGTGTTGAAGTGACAGAACCAGAAATTAGGAAGCCCGATAGGTAAGTCACTTCATGGTGTACAGCTACCCAAGAATTTCACCTGACTTACACTGTACCCACATGTGCAAGAAATAAAGCATTTTAAGTTACATAATTACTGCAGAATAGCCTAGAATTTCCCCAGTGGATTCTATTCTACCAAAGCCAAAACCACAGATATTTACTCTGAACCATTACAGACATAATGCTAGTAATGGTAGCAGAAGCAGAAGCAGAAGCAGAAGCAGCAGTTACAATTTTTATTGAGTCCTTACTTTTTGCCAAACATTGTGCTAAGCACTTGGCATACTTCAGTTCTTCCATCTCCACCACAATCCTATAAGGTAGATACTATTAGTATCCCTCTTTTAACTTATAAGAAACCCAAATTTTAGACAAATTAGGTAATTTCTCCAGGGTCTTAGAGCATTTAAGTTGTCCTGGCTGATAACACATCCCAAATCTTTCTACTCTTCAACACTGACTCTAACACTTCTTTCATTCAAGAAATATTTATTCGGGGCTATCAGGTGCCAGGCACTTAACTGCTGCATCTATATAGTCCAGGAAACAAAATGGGTTTCCTCACAAAGGCTAATGTCTAATTTCATACAACACATAAAATCACACACAAATGTTCACACAATCACATTTTCACACATAGTAACACATAGATTGCTTCTTGGCCCAGTTCACACACTCACATATTTAAGATGCAACTGCTTATTCTTTTTCACTCATCAAATAAATGCCAGGAATTTGGAATACAAAGTCAAGAGACATGGTTTAAATTCCTAAAAAGATTACCTTTTAAGATAGAAATCAATCAAACAATCTTTATCCTGGAAGAATGGTTAAGTGGAGGCTATGAAGAAATCCTCAAGACAAACTCAAATTTTATTACACTTATAAGTCATACCCCAAACTTTTTCCAGCATATCTTTAAAACTCACACACCCTCTATGAAATCAATGGGACTCTGGATACGTTAACCTTAATAAACCCATACTGATAATTAAAACTTATTTCTCTTATTTCTCACACTTAGACAATCTTTTCATTATTTTCAAGGAACCACATTCCATGACATAATACTATTACTATTAATAATAATGTACTATTATATATGCATACATATATACATATACATGTATACATAGATATACATATATACATATATTTAATCCTCACATCAAACCTATCAGGGAAATGCTGTCATTATTCCCTATTTTATAGTTGAGGAAACTGAAGATCAGAGGTTAAGTGATTTTTCTGAGGTCACATAGCTTGTATCCCAATGCCCATATACTTCTGCTCATTTTCCAGTCTATAGTTAAAAACCCATCCTCAAGTGTAATTAAGTGGAAGTTAACATAATATAAACTGACCTAAAATTTGAGAGCATAACCTGAAATCTTTCAAGGAAGCACATTAAGCCCATCTTCCTCCAGAGCATCCAGTCCATGCCATAACTTAATGTATGTAATTTTCTTCATACCACCTAACAACAATAGACAGAAATTGGCTGCAAGCTTCTGCTGAGGAAAGAAGCCATAGCTTCTACCCATTGAATGGACCAAGAGTAGGCCTTGATTCAGAAGCAACCAATCCATATAAATTAACCAGCAATGCACAAAGTTGCAATGATAATTCACTAGACCAACTAGATTCTTACCCCATAATATGAATTTCTTAAAAACATAGAGAAACAGTTAGTTGGTAGCTTATACATTCATTCAGCAAATGTTTATAAATCAGCTGGTATGTGCCAGGCACTGTTCTAGGCACTGAGGATACAATAGTGAACTAAAAAACAAAAAAAAAAAGAAAAACACAAAACATAAGATCTTTGACCTTGCAGAGTTCCTTGTCTAATGGGAAGAAAAAAATATAATTGGTTAAAATAGTATTACAGATGATAATAAAAGCTATAGAGAAAAGTTAGCCAAGGAAAGTAGATAGGGAGAAATGTTAAGAAAGATGGAGTAGAGTAAGTTAGAAGTAGTAGGTGATGAGATGAAAAATTTATTTTTAGGAGAGGTGACAAATGCCTTGTAGGTCATTGTACCCTGATTGAGATAGCAACATACAGGGGGCTTTGGAGCAGGAGATTGCATGACGTGACTTAAAATTTACAAAGATCACAGTGGATGCTATATTGAGATTAAATTGTATAGAGCAAGGGTGAAATAAGGGAAACAAATTAGGAGGCTATTATAATAAACCAGAAGGAAGGTGGTGGAAGCTTGGACCAGAGTGGTAATAGTGGGGGTGGAGAGAAGTGGTTGCATTTTGGTTATAATTGGCAGTAGAGCCAACAGGATTTGCTGATGTATTGGATGTGGGATGTGAGAGAGGAAAGAGTCGAGAATAACTCCAAGATTCTAGCCTATGCAACTAGAATAACGGCTTGCCATTGCCTGACTTAGAGAATGCTGCAGAATTGGTCAAATTTTGGGGAGAACATCAGGAGTTCTGTTTTAAATGTATTAAGTTTAAGATGTCTGTTAGCTATTCATATAGAGATGTTCAGAAGGTCTCGGCATATATGAGTCTCCTGTGTTTAAAGAAGAGGTCTGGGCTAGAGATCCAAATTTGGGAACCATCAGCATATAGATGGTATTCTAAACCATGGAACTGGATAAGTCAAAAAGGAATGAGTATAGATAGAGATGAGCTCTGAGGACTGAGTCCAGAAGCAGCCCACTAATTAAGGGTAGGAGATGTGGAGGAATCAGCTGAGGAAATGAAGGAGTGGCCAATAAGATAGAAGGAAAATCAGGAGAGCACAAGTCTTGAAATTCAGGTTGAAGTGTTTCAAGGAGGAAGGAATGATTAACTATATCAAATACTACAGCCAAGTCAAAAATGATGAAGAATAATAACTGACCATTGAATTCAACAATGAGAAGTTCCTTCATGTTGACAATAACTGTATTAGTAGAATGGTGAGGATGAAACTCTGATTTGAGTAAGTTCAAGAGGGAATGTGAAGAGAGGAAATGAAGACAATGGCCACAAGCAACTTTTTCAAGGAGTTTTGCTTTAAAAGAAAGCAGAAAAATTGGACAGCAGCTAGAGATGGATGTGTAGCCAGGGTATTTTTTGTCTGGTTTAGTTTGGTTTGAAGAATGGAGAAATTAAATCATGTTTTTATGCTCACAGGAATGGTCCAGTTAAGAGAGGAAAAGATGATGGAAGGAGGAAAGGGGAAATTGCTGGAGTGCTGTTTTTGAGTAGGCTAGAAGGGATGAGATTGACTGCACAAGTGAGTTTTAGTTAGGTGCTTATATGGGTCGTCCTTAGTACCAGGAGAGAAGGCTGAGTATATGGGCAGAGATACAAAGGTGGGGGGAGTATAGGGTTGGTCAGATATTCTCTTCTGATTTATGGGAAAAAAAAGAGAACCAAAGATAAGTAGCAGAGTCCAGTTAATGACAGAGTTCCGAAGTGGCGGTCTGTGAACAATTTCAGTTTACAGTGTGTGACAAGAAAACGTACTTCTTGGAGCAGTTTCCTTGGATACTGAGTGACAGCTGTCTGTGGGTCCAGTGAGATTACTCCTATTCTGTATTCTTACAAAAAAAAAAACACCCAATTACTTAAGGGATCTTGAGTACTTCTTTGTTCTTCAAAAATCAAGAGAGCTTAACACACCTGCAGGCACTTTAGTCCCAAGTGTGATATCTGAGCCTGGTATATCTAGAATTGCATTTATCCTAATCCAATTTGTTATGATTTTAACACCAGAACTAATGTCAGGTACATGACTTTTTTGGCCCCTCCCAACCCTGTGAGACTTTGATACTCAGAATACCAGGCATTATGGCAGGTATGATGATTTGAGTCTGCTACTGTGTCGTGGCTTTCCTGAAACTAGCTATTTTGAATGCCACTGTATTTTTCTATTGCCATTTTTACATGCCTGGTATCATTTCCCCTCAGCTTTTCATTTGAGTTAAATAGTTGAAACTTTTTTGATTTGCATTTTATTTTTTAAATTATTTTTTATTTCAAAATATTAAGGGGGTACAAATGTTTTTTTACATGGATAGCCTTATAATGCTTTAATCAGGGCAGTAAGTGTGCCCATCACCTGAATATTGTTTATTGAGTACCACTCAGCCATAAAAAGGAATGAATTAATGCCTTTTGCAGCAATTTGTATGGAACTGGAGACCTTTATCCTAAGTATCTCAAGAATCATTTGCATTTTAGAGTCACTACAAAGTACGCATGAAACCTTTGGTATTTAATATCTGTATACTTGGCATAACAATCAGAACCAATTAGCCTCAAATGCCATATTTCTATATTAGGTAAAAAAAAATACTATGCTGTGGTAGCAAGTTTACTCCAAAATTTCAGGAGCTTAACACAAGTATGTTTCTTGTTCATATAATAGTGCAGCTTTCCTCCATGCAGTGATGGAGTATGTGTTCTATACGCAGCTTTCCTCCATGCAATGATGCAACGACTTAGGCTCCTTCCAACTTGTGGCTTTATCATCTTCTAAGGCATTACTATTTACATCCAGCTGATAAAAAAAGGTAAAGGATAGAAAAGATACACCTACTTAACATATTTTAAAGTGTACAGTAGGTACATAGGTATAGGTACTATGTTGTACAACAGATCTCTAGGACTTATTTCTCTTGCATAACTGAAATTTGTATACCCATTGAGCAATAATTCCCCATTTCTTCCTTCTCCCAGCTCCTGTAAACCACCATTCTATTCTCTGTTTCTATGAGTTTGACTATTTTAGGTATCTCATATAAGTGGAATCATGCAGTATTTGTCCTTCTGTGACTGGCTTATATGTTAAGATGACAGATCTCATGTTAAGTGTTCTTACCACACACACACACACACACACACACACACACAAAGAGAACACAGGGAAATTTTTGGTGGTAATGAATATGTTTAGTACCTTGATTGTGGTGATGGTATCACCAGGATATACATATGTCCAAATTCATCAAAATGTATATGTTAAATATGTGCAATTTTTATGTATCATATCTCATAAAAGCTTTTTAAAAAGAAAAGGTACACCATTTCATAAAAGCCATTGCCTCAAAGTGATATACATCCTTTTAACTCCCATTCCATTGCAAGAATTAGTCAATAGCCACAACTAGAAGCGATGGGGTCGGGAAACATAGTTTCTCACTGCCAGCCACCAGTCAACAACAACTGAGGGAACACAAATTGTGTTGCCAGTGTGGTAGTTCATCTCAGAGATGGCCACGAATGAACTATGCTGCACAGTATTCATGCCTTTTGGTAGCCCCTTCCCATAGTGAATCTGAATTTCCCTGTATCTTGCTTTAATGAACAGAATACAGCAGAATGACCCCATGCCTATTCTGGAACAAAAGCTTCTGTTTTTGTGCACTTAAATGTGCTTTCCCATCACATAAGAAGTCCAGCAACCCTGATGGTATGACTGTGTTAAAAGGCCACATGAGAAGGGGTAACCCAGCTGTTTCATCATCCTATCCAATCCTAGCCTTCAGCTGTCCCCACCAAGATGCTAGATTATGTAGGTGAAAACATCTTGTATGTTTTAGCCCCAGCCATCTTCTGACCGCAGCTATGTGACAGACCCCAAGCAAGTCCAGCAGAAGAATCACCACACTGAGCCAAATCAATCCACAGAATTACAAGAATTAATAAAATGGTTGTTGTGCTAAGCTAATAAGTTTTGGGGAAGTCTGTAATGCAGCAATAGATAACCGAAACACACGGCTATCTTTGCTAAAGTTTCCAAACAAATGACTTTCCTTTACTTTAAAAGTTTTTCCTGACAAAGATCAAAGAACTGTCTTTTTTTCAGGAGGAAAAAAAAACAAACATTTTCTTTTTTCATAGTAAAGCTGCAGTATAACACAAGGTACTGAAGATCCACAGCTTCCAGTGACCACATCACAATGACCTGCTTTGGAGGGTCAGGTAGTTCTCTTTGGGAATAGAGAGACCTGTTGGCATTTTTCTAATACTGCTTCATAAGTGGCCGTTTAGATTGCTTATCTGTAAGCTCAGCTCAGGATAAAAGTAGCAGGGAAGAAGAACAAGAGAGAAAACAGGAAAAGAAGGAAAGAAAAGGGAGGAGGAAAGGAAAGGGAGATCTCATGAGTTGTCAAACAAATCTCATAAGGAACAAAAGTAAATAAGAAAATGATAGACGAAAAGAACTACCTATCAAGTCAAAAAGATCAAAGATACGTAATGGCATAAAATGCAGTTCAAAATGGGAGAGTCAAAGAAAAAGGAATTAGTATATTTTATTTATCTTAGCATGACCTGATTTATAGTAATATGAACTGAGTACAATTATATACTTTTCACTGAAATATGGAATAATTTCTACCAATTATGATGTTTTGAGGAAGTTTTCCTCTTGAAACTTTTCTGTCTTCTTTAGCATTTCTCTGTACCCTACTGAATGTTTGCCATAAATTCAAAACTCAATAGAAGCCTCAGTTAAAGTTCAAGGAATGAAGATACTTTGTGCATTGAAATCCCAATGTGCCAGGGTGATCCTCTATGACAAATCCTATTAGAGTAGCATTATCTCAATGAATTACCACGGTAAATGGAAAGCCTGGGTCTCAATTTTGGAGACTCTGAAATCTGATTTCAACTTTCGTCAGCCCACCAAAAATAGAATGGATTCATCTCAAGGGCAAAGTCATATTAAGCAAAACCATGGCTACTAGCTTATAAAACCAGAGGCCATTATACTAATTTGCAATGAGCAATATGGCTATTACTAAGACATCTTTTGCTAAGCTTCTAGCACTAACAACCCCAGTGGTCCTTGTAAGAACACATTCTTTCCTTTGATGTATTACTCAGGCTACGTTCAAGTCCTGCTGGCCCATGAATCATTCTTTTACTTTAAGGTGACTTTGCATGCCATAGCTCCTTTATTCAAAGGTACTGCCTATTGAAATGTACTATTGATTTAGTAACCACTCATGGGAAATAACAAAGCACTAAATGGAATATACACATTGACTGTAAGTGGCATGGGGACTTCAGGGGTGTATTATTTGTACTAAACATTGGGTAGAATATCATCTGTTACATTTATTGAGCACATACTATGTAACAGATACTTTACTAGGTTTTAAGGATATAATAGTGAGCAAGAATTACGGATGATCCCTGTCATCAAGGAGCTTATATTCTAGTGGAGGAGTTAAACATCACATCAATCACAATATAGAATGACAAATTCTAGTAAGTATCATGAAGAAATCCAAGATGCTGTGCAAAGGAAATTGAATAGATCAAGGAATGAACAAATAAACTTTGATTTAAAAGATAAGTAAGAGCCAGTGGGAAGTGA
Source organism: Eulemur rufifrons (assembly GCF_041146395.1). Lineage (NCBI taxonomy): Eukaryota > Metazoa > Chordata > Mammalia > Primates > Lemuridae > Eulemur > Eulemur rufifrons. Next base: position 27,340,279 of record NC_091012.1, on the reverse strand, counting down.
ACTTTTTTCCAAAGGATGGGCCCCACAAAACCTCTGAAGCAGAAAAGACGTTGTCATGTTGAAAGAACTGAGAGGCAGCCAGTTTATCTGGAGCACAATAGGAGATAAAATGGCTGCAGGATAACTATGTAAAGTTTTTCAGGGATTTTGACTTTTAAGAACAATGAGGGAGATAAGGAGCTGTTGCAATTTTGAGAAGAGTAGTAACATAATCTGACTAAAGTTATTAGAGGATCCCTTGACCTACTGTATGTATGATTGAATGAAGGAGAGCAAATGGGGAAACAGGGAGCTCAGCGAGGAGGCTGTTACAGTAACCAGGCATGAGATGATGGGGGCTTTGACTAGAGGGTTAAAAGAAGGTTGAGATGTAGGATGGAGTTGAGATATTTTTAGGAAGTAGAATCATCAAGCTACTATCCACGCAATTGATGCTATAGAGGAAAATATCTTCTCAATTTTATCCAGCCTTGCAATTAGCAGGAATTCAAGAAATATTTATTGAGTAGAAATTCTTAAACGTTAGGGTCCACCCCTGCATGGTGGCAAAAGAAGTAGCAGCTGGTCTTCCTCACATATCTGGGCTTAGTGGCTTGATTCCAGTAATGGAGGGGGGTGAGCATAGAAGGCAGATAAAGATCTTTTCATCCTTTTGCAAGGCACTGAAGCAAAAAGAGGAATCTATCCAGAACTCTTCTGCTTAAGTATGTCCATCAAATTGTATGCTATGATTTGGGTAGCAGAAGGGAATACACTGCCTTGACAGTGTCCCTTCCCAAGCAGCCAAACACATGCTTCACAACACAGGCCACAATGCTTCTCAGGGCAAAAGTATCACATTGGGAGGCCAAGAAAAGTTTTTAGGTGTCTCAAATCATCAGACTCTGATCAAGATTTAACTACTCTCTGACTCATCACACCAAGTATGCTGCCTCTGTCGCCCCAGGCTCCCTCTAAATTTTAATTCAGTCAGGAAGCATTTCCTGCATCTCTATTTTATGTCAGGCCCTATGCTGCAAGATGAACAAGACACAGTCCCTGCACTTGTGGAACTTGGAGTCTAATAGAGATAAAGAAAATATGCTGTCATTATCAATATAAATTGCAGTTAATTATAGGTTTTATTGTAATGTTATAATCTTTTTCACTTGCTTACTCTCAAGGATTGCCAAGGGTCTAGTAATCAATGCTGATATTTTAGCTTGCTCCCCAATAAAATGGAAAATGTGAAACCTAACATCTAAAGTCTATTTACCAGTATGATTTTAGATTTGCTTTGTCTTAATTTCTGATTGACATTTCCTCAGCAGTGCCTTAGCTGAGTATCTAATGACCTATAAACAAACACTTGAGTGGTCACTCTTTTAAAGAATCTGTCATCATCCTTTGTATAATGAAAGAAATCCTTTTGTCAGGTGGCTACTTTCATCCTCACAATGCATTTGTTTGCAACCAGCAATTAGCAAGACTTTCACCGCTCCCCCCTCCTCTTTTTGCTTTTCCTAGGAAACCTGAATAAAGAGCAGTTAATTGGGTTAAGATGGCCATTCCTTCAGATAGATCAGAGAGAGCAAGAACCCATGAGAGCCAACTATGAGTGCTTGGGCAAATTCCTGGAGGACACCCGTGGCAACCCTCTGTCTGCCCTCAGGCACAAAGCTCAAATCATTCCCTTTAATATTTGCATTCATGTCTTCCTATTTTATACTTTTCTCATCTAAACCAATTATATTATGTACAGTGTTTATGTTCTGAGTTTCCAAACTTCTTCCACCTCTTCCAGTGTCCTTTTAATTTCTCAAAGAAACGTGTCTAGTAAGTAGATGTGAGAAGAAAACAACACATATCTCTCCTAGAAATTTAATACTCCCTCTGCAATAATAGAGACAGGGAGTGGATTCAAAAGCACTTTGGAAACTGTTAAGCCCTAAACTAATGCATGTGGTTAATACAATGATGATGATAATGATACCATGGTCCTGATAGCAATGCTACTAATTAAGTATATGACCATAGCTGATGGCAAAACCTCAGCTTTCCTATCTGCAATGCCCATCACTTCCTTATTAAGGCTTTGAGAACAAATAAAGCAATACAACCATTGAACCAATACTACTTTAAACAAGTCAATAGAAAGACCATGATATATTAAACTCAAGCTGTTCCTAATCACACATTGTACTATACACTCCGTCAGTTGCATCCAATTCTGAGAATTGAAGCTGCTTGACTCTTGCAACTGATTTTGATGAATTCCACACACTCCTAGCAACAAAGTTCTATACACATCACAACCAATGAATAGAATTATCAAGCAGAGCTAGTAAATCATACCTCTATATCAAACCAGGTTGAGAGGGCATTAATTTGTTTCACAACATGTTTTCCTATTTCTGCTGAGAAGCACTGTCTTGACAGCCCTCTGTTAGAGGTGTTATCAAAGTGAAGACTTTTCTGCCAATCCTGAAAGCCAAGTCCGGCACTTCTGTGGAGTGTGTGAAGAATGGAGTGTGGTGAAATGCACTTCCCAGGGTATGCTATTAGATCACCTGCCCTTCCTTTGTCACATGAGTGTCTCGGCAAATCAAAGCCACTCTTTTTGAAGATAAACTATGAACTACTTTCTGTTTTCTAACAGATCATTTGAATGAATGCAAAATTGGAGTAGGGTTTGTTTTTCAAGGATGATAACATTTCCTTTGTGGATTCAGTGAATGGGATGCCAAGTGTGACTCAAGAAGTATCTATGAATGTAATAAGACTTAGATAAATGTGTTTAAATAATGTAAAGGAATCTCACAAAAACATGTTTACGGTTCCTTTTCTGGACAGGAAAAACAATTCAACAATCATTTATTGAAGGTGCCATGTGAGGTGCCATGCACTGTTCTGGGGCCAGGATTAGCCACGTAATTTGCAAAGCCCAGGACAAAATAAAAATGTGGGGTCCCTTGTCCAAAAATCATTATGAATTTTAAGACTGTGGCAGCAGAGCACTAAACCAAGTAAGGGACTCTTCAAAGTGCAGGGCCCTGTGTGAGTGTACAGGTCACATGCCCTGGCTGGGGCTCTGTGATAGTGTAGACAGGAAGTGACAGCCACTAACTTGGCTCTGCCTGGGGTGTCAGGGAAAGTTGCACAGCAGAGGTGATAATTGAGCAGGGGCTTGAGGAGCAGACATTCTCTAGATAGAGAAAGGAGGATCCTGGGAAAAGAAAGGCATTCTACAAAGAGATAGCAGTATTGATTTACCCATTTAACAAATATTGAACTCCTATTTTGTGCCAGGCACTATGATAGGACATCCAAGACCCAAAGATGAAAAGGGAACAACCTTGGTTCTCCAGGAATTTACAGTCTAGTGGAGAAGACAAACAGAAAAGAGGAGAAAACAGACATTCATTCACTCGTTCACCCAACAAATATTTATTGAACATCTACTGTGTGCAAGCACCAGGATAGGTACCTGGGATATCATTATAAATATCCTGACTTGGTCCCACAGTTGATTGGAGAGATGGACAATTTAGCAATTATAATGAAGTGTGATATGTGTTTTGACTGGAGAACCCAGAAAGACTATCTAATCCAGTGAGGGTAGGAGTGAAGTAGGAAAGTAAGAAGAGCTTCCTGCAAGAATTGGGGGAGAGTAGTTATAAGTCATGTTTTAAAATTTAGACTTTATTCCAAAAGCATTGGGAAGGCATTGAAAGTTTCAAATAGGGGTAAGACATAATGACTTTAAAATCACTCTGGCTATTGTGAGGATTAAAGGCAAGAAAAATCACAGTATGTTTGAGGACTCATATTCTGAAAGGGAAAAATACACATTTCTATCTTCCCATTAATGGATAATGAGCAAAAATTGACTTAGTTATCTGCTAAGGAAAAAAAGCCTCATCCCAAGCTTTATCTGTGTTGTCATGAGCCAGACTTGCCCCAAAAGAATGGCAATAAGTATCTGCGCATGTGTGTGTACATGCATGTGATGAACCTCATGTTATCATCAAAACCCATCATTAGCACTTTCAAAATGCAGATATTTTGCCAGATTTATAAGTGATTACTATGCACATATTGAAATAAGGATAATACCCAGACAGATCACAGAGCAGATCAAGTCGTTCTTCAGCCAGAGACCTGTTTTCTTATTTTTGTTTTTATGAGTGGTCTTTGACAGATAATAAATGCTTGCTTAGCAAATTCTTCTGCTTGGTATCTAAGAGCATTGCTCCATATGATTTGACGTAAGATTACATGATCACGCTTGCAAGCTATTTCACCATCTTTGTTATCTGACACAGCGAGAGAATGCCTGTCATGATGTTTGAACACTGCTTTGAAAGAAGTTTTTGATGGGAATCTCCTTTTAAATCAGTGACAGATGTGCTTTTGGCAGTACTACTTATTAATAGCCTTTCTGAAGAGATATGTGGTTTGTGATGTGACTGTAGTCAGGACTGAGGTGGGGTGGACTTCCAGTAAAACATCCCTGAGAACTTAGAAATGGGGAAAATAAGGGTACCCTCTGGAAGTTAAGCTTTAAAATCAAGATACAATGAATCAGAGCAGAGATACAATCACCTTTAAGACACAAAGTCCTGTGTCTGCAGGACTGCACAATAACCAGATCGAACCCATAAATATGACCAAGGAAAAAAATGCTTCCATCAATGGGGGCTTGGTTACCTAGGGAAGCAGAAGGTATTTAATAGTAGCAGAGGCAAGTGTTGGCAGCATCATCCAAACCCTGTCATAGGATAAGGGTCTCTAACCCCATCATCAAGGTCATCCTTGTAATGAATATGAAGTTGAACCAGTTTATCTTTAAAGCATTATACATTCTATTCACATAATGCATTCACCAGGTTCTGGTTCCATTCTCACTATGTAATTATTTAATTATTTAATTATGGTTTTGCTTTCTAAGGAAATCAGCCTATAGCTGTCATTCTCACCCTTGATTGCACATTGGAATCACCTGGGGAACTTTAAAAAGTACAGATGCCTGGGTCCTACCACAGAGATTCTGATTTAGTTGATCTGGGAAATGGCCTGATCATCAGAATTTTAAAAGCTCCTCAGGTGAATCTAATATGCAGCCAGGGTTATGAATCCCTGGCTTATTGGAAGAGAATATGTGGTTCTACAGACTTAGGGTACTCTGGGTCTGGTGATAAGGTGGCAGGTATAAATTCCTATTCGCAAACTCAAAAGTATGATAAAAATAATCTCCTTTATTTTTCCATAGCTTTAATTTCTATTTTGAGTCACAGGTGGGGGGAATTCAATCTCGGTCCCATCCTTTCTCCTGAGTTGCTAAGTCAGTGAGAAGACATTAGTGTGATATGTTAAATGTCTTATTCTGGGTTTCATGTTGCCTCACATCCACTGAGCAACCCTCATTCCCGTCTGGTCATCAGTGCACACAGACCACTGCCACATCCTCCTTGTCCTGATCACAAGGCCTCTTCAAGTTTACCACTTCTTTATGCAGCTCTCAGGTAGACAAGAAATAATCTGCTGCTCTTGGTCTACTTTGGATTTCAGGATGTTCTATGAAGTTTTCTCAAGCCTAACCACTGTACTCACCATTCAGACATATCTACCCTGGGGCCCCACTGCTTCACTAGACTCTATCTGGGAAAAGGAAGGAGGAAGCACAGGTCTCATCTGCTTCCAAATTTCCCAAGATTGTTTAAAATTCTAATTATGCTCTTCTTCTCGGGCTCGACCTAAGGAGGCAGGGACAAGATCATGTACTCAAAAACCCCACCAAAATATAAGCTCTTTGATTTCCCACTGACTCCCTTTCCCTCAGTCTAAAGAATCCCTAGTTGGAACAGAGAAACTATGCTCTCATCACAGCCAAAACTAGTGTTCATATTACTGCTCTGGTTCTTCCCTTCCCACCTAGCAAGGGTTTTAAAAGTCAAAAGCCAAGAAATTAACTTCTCCATTCCATAACTTATCACCTTTCCCCTGAGGCAAAGAATGGTGCAGCTATAGCAGAGGAAATGAAAAAGAGAGGGATTGTTGAAAATACCAGGGAAATAAGCAGAGGTTATTTTATTATAACATCTGAGGTTATATATATTTTCTCAAAGGAAAAATATTATCTTGCCATGACATTAATCGTTCTCATTATAAAGTAAAAAATTAGAATTGAAATTACCATTTGGATTTTCATGTCAGTATACTTATAACAGTGATTCTTTTTTTTTTAAATTAGATTTTCTTTTTATAAACAAAGACAAACAAACTAAGAGACTATAGTAGGAGATACAGTGCCTTTCTTTTCAATAAAAACAAATACATACTATTTCATGGGAATAATTTCACTTTTGTCTTGAAAAAACAAATGTAAACTCACTGTAAATACATACATGTACATTAACAATAAAAAAGGAAAAGTTCAAAAGAAATAGACTAAAAGAAAACTGAAGTTAGTGCAAGTTTTGAACACTGTTGTACTTTTTTACTAAAGTTCTGCTTTTTTATATTTTGCTATTTTGGAGTTGTAGCACCACATAAGCAGAAACTTGCCCCAGCTATTCCAGAGTGAACAAAAAGGGGAAATAATATTTGTTTTTGTTGAACTGAATGAATTCTAGTTGAGATGGCTTCATAAACTTCTCTTTATGGTATCCTGGAGAGGTTATACTTGCAGTCTAGGACACTGAATTGAAATACCTTTCTTCACCAAATTCTTCCCATACTTTTTGTTATGGCTCATCTTAGAAAAGACAGTCATTTTTTTAGAAGTTTGTTTTCTTTTTTTTTTTTTTTTTGAACTCCTGGCCTCAAGCGATCCTCCCGCTTCAGCTTCCCAAAGGGCTGCATGCCTATAACAGTGATTCTTAACCTTCTTTGTATCATCCGTGGACCTCTTTAGTAATCTACTTCAACTATAGACCTTCCCCCAAGAAAAATGCAATAGACACATGTTTTGCATATAGTCTGCAGGTGCCACAGGATCATATGAATCCCAAAACACCAGATTAAAACTACTGACCTAAAGGAAAAGAATATGTTGATCATGCCAATGCATAAGTTCTCATCCCTGTGAAAATTATTTCTCAGTCTACAGTAATATTAATAAATGCTCATTCTGGCTTTACACATCAGTCTTATGAACTTGGTCACAATGAATCCAGCTCTGAGAACTGAATCCACTCTCAGTGGGCTAACTAAGCATGCTCTGGTGCTTCTAAGACTGACAGATGTCCCTGAACTGATCCCAAACACTGTGAGGTCTCCTGTTAAAATAGCTGCCTTGCCTCCAGCAGACATATTTTTCCTCTGATTTGAATTTTCAATGAATAGGGCATCTTATCCACACAGCAAAGCAACCTACCAGCAAGACACTATGGTGTGTCAAAGACTGTGCTGAAGAAAACAACAGTTACAACCTAATATGGCAGGAAAAAGTAAAATATGGACCATCTAGGACAGAGCTCTGTCAACTGCAGCTCACAGGCAATATACAGCCCCACACTGCCTGTTTGTATAATAAACTTTTATCAGAACACAGATACACCCATTTATTTGCACATTGTCTGTGGCTGTTTTCCTGCTACAACAGCAGAACTGAGTAATTGCTACAGAAACTATATGGCCTGCAAAGCCTCAAGTATTCACCCTTTACAAAAAATGTTTTCTGACCTCTAATCTAGAACCATGTTTCTTAAACTTTCATGTGCCTATGAATCACTCAGGAATCTTTTTAAAATGCATATTCTGATTCAGTAGGTAGGGGGTGAGACTAAAGATTCTGCCTGTCAAACAAGCTCTTAGATGATGTCAATGCTGCTAGACCAGGGACCACCCTTTCTGTAGCAAGGGTCCAGAACTCTGAACTGCTGTGTTATTCACTGAGTATTCCCCTGTGTCTGAGGAAGGCCCTTAAAGAAGGTTTTTCATCTTTAAAATAGGACAAAACATATATCTTGAAGAGTTGTTAATTACATGTGGCATATATTTAGAACCCCACAAGGTGCTTATCACATAGTTGTCTCTCCATAAATGGTAGCTTAGTATGGTAGAATACTCTGCTTTTTATCTCTACCTCTCCTAGTAGAAGAGATGCCAGAAAACTCTCATACTTGGAAGGACAAATCTCCACAGAAGTATTAAATAATTTTATTATTTTTTATAGGTCTAAGCTTTCTTAAGGACAATTAAGTTCTATTGTCCAATATCAAAACATCATGTTGTACAACTTAAACATATATAATATTTAAAAGCTACATGTATTTTATCCTGGCTGAGCATGACAGGGAAAAAATAAAAGATACATGTATTTTTAAAAGGTCTATTTTTCAGTTTTCTAGACCTTTTCCTAAAGGGTTGAGGGTCTTGCAGGTCCATTTTAAACTTTTCACTGTAAGCTCAACTCAGTTCCAATTCACGGAGAGAGAAAATGTTATTCCTAGCTTAGATTTCATTTTCAATCCCTATTTCCATTGTTTGAGAACACATTACAGAGTTCTGTAGCCCATATCACACACAATACAGGTATGTATAGAACACCATACTCTGAATAGGCGTGCCAAAATATACACTGCACCCTGAGTTCAAATGTCTTGTACTGCTTCTTCTCAAATGTTTACAGCAACTGAGGACAAATTAAAAAAACTGCCTTTATATGTTTGGGGAGATTTTATCAGTTGAAATGATGCCTCAGATTATCTCAGTGAATTCTACAGCTTTTAAGTGGTTCAAAGGGTGAATGGGGTAATTTAACCATGAGTGTATACATATGTCCAAACTCACCAAATTGTATGCATTAATTATGTGCAGTTTTGCACATACCAACTATATCTCAGTAAAGCTGGCAGGAAAATAGTGGGGACAAAACATCCTGAAGCATTGGCTTATTTAAATGGCATATTCTTTCAGCTGGACTTTGAAGGAGTATGCCCCACTAAGATACTGGGTTATCTGGGGAAGGCATGTCTGAAGCTGTCTCTTCACAAATGTGAGTTTTGAAGACCTCAGTAAAATGTGTTGTACATACAGAGTCCCAACATACAGTAAGCCACAGACTTCAAAATGATGCTGGTCTTACTTATCCCACTAGGCATACAGAACTGATGACCTTCCTGGATTCGGTGAATTCTAAAGAATAATTATGAAGGATTAATTCAGACTTGCCAAGCTGTTTTATGACGATACTGATTATTTACCTATTTTCTCTCAGCTATAAGCCTACCTTCTATACTCTGTTCTGTGATTCTGGGACTGGGACACATTTTTCATACTCCCATGCCAGTTGCCTCCCTGTTGATTTTGCTGATGAGAGGAACTAGCAAGAGATTAGAAGGTAAAAGAAGGAGAGAACAGATTGCCTGATTATTTGAGGTTACTGTTGGCATGGCTTCAGCAGCAGAGAATAGCTTTGACTCTAGTATCCTGTTTCTTTGGAAACTCCAACATCTGTAGAGTCAATTCCCTGTATTAAATCCCTGCTATATGAAACACCTAGAGTGGATTGGTTTTTCTGAATAGACCTAACTCAAAGTCATCAGGTCAAGACCGGTAAACCAATAAAAGAAGTCCGCAAAACAACAAGAGTCTCGGCCTCCTCGGCTTCTTTCAAACTTCTTCAGAGTGAGAGAGGTATTTGACCAGATATTAAGATAGTATATAGGATGCTGCATATGAGCTAACGTTCTTGCATTTAATGGCGCTACTAAGTCCCCCATTATTCATAGAGATACAAATTTGAAAGCCTACATGGGGTGTTCAGCCACTAAGATAAAGTGAAAGATATTGAGAGTCATTCACTGTGAGAAATAATTCAGAGAGCTGGGGTACAGAAATTAAAGACCATTATTTTCCACACCCACAAAAACCCCAAACCATAAAGGTTTTAAAAAACCTACAAATTAAATTCGGTGGGCACCATTCCATATTGAGTAGAAAAAAAACAATATGTCATTCTGTGTATATGACTATGATACCACCAGGAATGAGATCACAGAATTTACCTGTTTTCTCTTGATATGTAGGTGAAATCTCTAGCTGCTAGCTGATTTCTGCTTTGAAGTGGGTGAGGATGGAGAGATTTCTGGGAATCCTACTCAGTATGCAGAGAACCTTAGGGACAAATTATAGGAAACGTGGTAAACTTCATAAGGAATACATCTATCTCATGGTAGGAAGACTTGGGAACTTTCCTGTGCTCAAACAGTAAAGAATTAGTAAGAAAGGTGAAGGTAGTCAGCTACAGATATTACTTCTCACCCCAAGGAGAACTAGGAAAGAAAATTGCCCCCCTATGTGATAAATCAGAGAGAATCAGGGAAGAATCTGGTTGTAGTTTTCCAAGCAGCACTTGAGGGTGTGCTTCCTCACTGGGGATGTGGGAAAGCGGAGTGAAACTACCTAGTCAGGGTGGAGATTAGGGCAGGGAGACCGCTTGCCCTGGGTGATTTTCTTTAATTCACAACAAAAGATCTAGAAGTAGGTTAAGAACCATATAAATTAAAATTTGGGCCCTAAGTGGCAAAGGAGAGCAAGAGCAAGAAGCATCCAGGCTCAGCTACACAGCACTTGGAAAGACTGGGGAAAATACCACCCACACACCAGAGCACTGTTTTGTGTAGGGGAATTTCTATTCTAAGGACCTGGATAGAAAACAAAGCTATGAAGACCTTGGGAAAATGCTTTCTGCTCCCTGAAAACAAACTAAGAAGGGAGATCAATAAGAAAAGTTTGTAAATCTGTGCTTTAGTGAGAAGGGTACCAGGAAGTCATATTGATCATATCTCAAACAACAATCACCTTTAAGCAAACAAAGGAGAGATAAACAGAGATAGAGTATGCCCCACCCTCCCTCCCCATCCAAACAAGTTGACAATGTGAATACCATAGTGTTCTTGTAAGAAGAAATAATAGGATACTTAGGAAAGAGTTGGGGGCTGTTTCTTTGGTCAAAAAAGTAAGGATACTTGAGTCCATTTGGCCCTGTAATGTAGGCTGATGCCCAAGTGGAGTTAGGACCTGGCTGGGGTGGGGTGGGTTGGGTGGGGACTATGCTGAGTCCTAAGCAATAGCCAGCAAGAAGGGAAGAAGGATCTACCCCAGGACTGCAGACTATGTTACAGCCCACCTATGCAATCCGCCTCTCTCTATGATCCTCAACTTCATGGTTGCTGTAGGAGACAAAACTAGCAAGCGAATCACTCTAGTCACTAAATTCACATCTCATTTCCCCATTTCTGTATTTAGTTGGTTCTGTTCATCATTCCCTTTGGTGGCTATGTGTGCTGGGGGCTAGAGCTGATATCCAACACTCTAGGGATGAACTAGATCATGCTAGTGCATCCAGAGCAGGGGACAAAAGGATAGCCATTATCGTTAGACCATTCTTAGAGTGACCCAGAAGGGTATAGTAGAAAGCACACAAACTCTGAAGCTGTAATGTCCATTATGACAGCCACTAGTCATATTGAGCTCTTTGCATTTGTATTAATTAAAATTGAAAATGGAGCTCCTCAGTTTCACTAACATTTCTACTATTCAATAGTCACATGTGGCCAATGACTACTATACTGTACAGTTCAGATATGGAACATTTTCAGAACAGAAAGTTCAGTCAGACAATACTCTTCTAGAATCTCAAATCCTGGCCCTGGTACTTCCTAATTGTGTGTTTTGGGGCAAGTTATTTTTGCTCTGTTAGCCTCAGTTTTCCTGTTTGTGAAGTGGAATACCTAAGAGACTCTAACTCACAGATAAGGATCCAGTGAGAGCACATGGGTGCTCAGTAGAATGTTTGGCATATAATAATAATCATTAGTCATCTCTCCAAGTAAACTAAAAAAAAATATTGAAAGAAATACCCAGAAGCCTGATTCACTGGCACACTCTCTAGAGTCTTGTATTGGGCACACATTCAGTAAATGTTTATGGAATGCCCTGCCAGAAAAACACATGATTAAAAAATGGAACTGCCCTTTTTACACTATACTCAAGCATACCAGAATGCCTTTGATACTTCATGTTTCCCAGAGAAGGAATTGTGGAGCCTTTTAGTAATCTGCCTTTCACTTTGAGAAGTGCCAGGCAATTCCAATTTCATAAAGATGAGGTTTTAAACCATGAGCAAAGCAGAAAACCAGCTAGGTTTAAGATAAGCTCAGGAATTCTTAAGTAACAGATAAATTGCCTCAGATAAACACTGGCCAAAGAAAGAGATAACCTCCAGGGAATAATGAGCTTGGAAGCATCTGCATTAAGACATTGATAGTTTCCCCAAATGCTTTTAATTATCATTATTCCCAATACATTTGCAAGAGAATACCAAAGGCAGACTTTCTAAGCTAACAGAAATTATTATTGTTAATCCTAGCATTTTCAGTTGGGGCTGGAGTTCATCAACTATGGCTGGTCACATTTGTAACATCAGGTTCAGGTTGTGCAACTTCCCCACCCTATCCCCCTTTGACTAGCTTCCTAACCCTTTTAATGCTTCCTAGGAAAGCAGGCTAAACAAGGCCAACTCTCTTAATCCCCACAGCTCCCTTGATGTGCTCGAAAGATGGAGATGAGAGTTATACAGATGCTCCTCGACTTTGAGGTTATGTTTCCATAAACTCGTAATCGTTGAAAATATCATAAGTGGAAAGTGCATTTAATACACCTAACCTACCCCTCACCCTAGTCCTATATTCAGATTGTAACACTCATCATCCCCTCATCCCTAATCTCTCTTCAACCACAGCCCCATTTCCCTGATCCCCTCAGCAGCAGAAGCTTCTCTCTTCAAGCCACTTCACTTCAATCAGGCTTCTGTCCCCACCTCTCCACTGAGAACACTTTCAGGGCAATAATTTCTCCCACATTTCAAGTCCATTGCCAGTAGCTGATTGTCATTTTACTCAGCCACTCAATTTCCAATACAGTTGGTCACACCTTTGTTTTAGAAACACCTGTTGTGGCTTCCTCAGCTACATTTCCTGGTTTCCTTCCCACCTCCCAGATCTCTCTCCTCCCCTATCTCCCTTGCTGATCTCCATTCTCCGCATACCAGCCAGTGGGAACTTTCTCAACATGAATGTACTTATGTCACTCCCCTGCTTGAAGTCTTTACAAATCTTCCTACTGTACTCAGAATACAATCCCAACTCCTTACCTAGGCCAGCAGGTCCCTCTGTGATCTGAACCCTAACTTCCTCTCCAACTCTCTTGTGCCACTTTCTTCCTTGCCTCCCCCACTTCAGCCACATTGGCCTTCCCTTTATTCCACATATGCCAAGACCACTCCTACCTCGCCAACAGTGCCCTAGCTTGACCCTCTGCCTTGACTGCTCTTTCCCCTGATCTGCACATAGCAGGTTCCATCTTGTCTTTCAGAACTTCCTTCCTCTCAAAGGCAAAAATCTGACCCCATCTGACATTAGACTATTTAGTCTCTATTTATCTTACTCAGCATGAAGGTTCATACATTTTGCTGCAGAAATATTAATGCATTTGATTACAAGGTGTTGTCCCAAACCCTGTTGAAGGTGTTACATAATGTAAGATATATTACCTTTCTAACATTCTGAAAGATTCTGAATTTTCATTCATATCTGAACTCAAGAGTTTTGGATAAGTGGTCACAGACCTGTGTAACTACCCTATTTCACACATGAAGAAACCCAAGTTCCAGAAAAGGGAAATAAATTTTCAGAGGTATCATGGCTAAGTTGAGAACTCAGAGATCCTATTTTGTCTATCAGTGCTATTTCTAATACACTGTGCTACCACTCAATCGATACTGGCATATACCTGGGGTATCTTGCAAGAGAAACTGCCTTGCATGATTTGTCTAACAGAAAAATAGGCCAAAAAGGCCAACTCCCTTGATCCCCACAGCTCCCTAATGTGCTCGAAAGATAAAGAGGAGAATTATACAGATGCTCCTTGACTTTGAGGATATGTCTCCATAAACCTATTGTAAGTGGAAAATGTCATAAGTGGAAAATGCATTTAATACACTCAGCCTACCAAACACCATACCTTAGCCTAGCCTACCTTAAACGTACTCAGAACAGTTACATTAGCCTACAGTTGAGCAAAATCATCTGGCAACACAGTACTCTGTAGAATATGGGTTGTTTACACTGGTAATCACATGGCTGACTGGGAGCTACAGCTCGCTGCTATTGCCCAGCATCACCACAGAGCATGGCACTGCATGTCGCTAGCCCAGGAAAAGATCAAAATTCAAAATTTCAAGTACAGTTCTACTAAATATGTATTGCTTTTGCACCATTGAAGAGAAGAAAAAATGTAAATCAAACCATCTTAAGTTGGGGACCAGCTGTAGTTCCAAGAGGTGATTTGGGGGAAGGAGTAGAGAGGATATCAGAATTTACTGCAAATACTATTTTGCTTTCTCTTTATTGTATCAACATTCATATTGGTGGGGGGGATCAGAATCTTAAAAAAAACTTACAAATTTTGTTGTCTTAGTACATTTTCTTTTGCTTATAACAGAATACCTGAAACTGGGTAATTTATAAAGAAAAGGAATTTATTTATTTTAATTATGGAGGCTGAAAAATCTAAGGTCAAATGGCCACATCTGGTGAGAGCCTTCTTGCTGGTGGGGACTATCTGCAGAGTTCAAAGGTGGTACAGGACATCACCTGGTGAGGGGGCCGAGCATGCTCACTCAGGTCTCTTTTTCTCTTCTTAGACAGCCACCATTCCCTCTCCCATGATATTAGCCCAGAAAAAGATCAAAATTCAAAATTCTGAGCACAGATTCTACTGAATTAACCCATTAATCCATTTATTATTCATGGATTAATCCACTCATAAGGGCGGTACCCTCATGTCCCAATCGCCTCTTAAAGTCCTCACTTCTCAATATTGCCACATTGGGGATTAAGTTTTAACATGAGTGTTGGAGGGGACAAACATTCAAACCAAAGCAAATGTATATGAGACTAAAAAAGAGCAGTGCCACCCACCTCCCTTGATGACAAGGAGGTGTCACCTCAAATCAGTCTGGAGCAGTATTTGAGAATTAGGTGGATTTTAGCATGTGGAAAAGGTAGAGTCATCCCTTTCCTAGCAGGTTCTCTACATCAGTTGCTCACTAGGGAGAAGACTCTAGACTTTCCTCTCCTTATCCCACTGCTTTCCTCCTCTAAATTAAAGTTCAGATCTCATCCTTATGAAGCTTTTATCCCTGGACATACAATGCCTGGTCCAAAAATCAAGAAAGAGAATCATGACTCAACAACTGTCAGCAATGGAGCAGGCTGGAGCCATGGACAGGAAAAATAGAGTCTCCCTACCAATGGCCACACTTCAGAGGCTTCTGAGCAGAGAAAGGATTCAAAGGTACAAACGTGAAACACAGGCTCTTGTCTTGATAGAATGAGCAACTACAATAATGAGAATGAAGATGAGGATAAGAATAAATCGAGACTGATAATAATAGTGAAGATGATAACAATAAGTCTACTACCATTGACTGAGCACCTACTAGGTACCTGTCAGGTTCCATGATGAGTGCTTTACATATAACATGTAATTTTATCCTTACAATCACCCCAGGGTACAGTAAGAACTTGTCAGGAAAATAGAGCTACTCTAAATGGAAAAGTTGAATACAGGAAATTAGAAGCTTTGCAACTGTTGGAAATGCTAGGGGAGTGAAATTCAAGAAGGCCACTTTTCATAAATCCTAAAGTACAGAGATCTCAAGGAGGTCACTGTGATAATATCAGCTGCTACAGCACTTTAGTGAGGGAGTCTCAGGAAAATCCCCAAAGCCAAGGGAAGGTGATGCAGATGATTTAGCTTTTTCTTCTCTTTTGCTATTCAAAGATCATACAAGTCCTTCCCACTGGAAGATTATAACCCAGACTCATGCTAAAAAGGGATTCTGTGAAATGTCATTCCAGATTTCTCCTGTGAGCCAGAGAAATTTGAGAGAGAGGTGGGGATGATGCTAGATTAACAACAAATAATCCAACCCATTTATAGGGATCTTGATTCCTATTTATAGATGAGAAACTGAGTAGGAAAACTGATTTCTGAGATTACACAGCTAGAAAGTAGTAGAGGTAAGACTAGGCTCTTCTAACTTTGGCAAGCTACTTTTTCAAAACAGAAGACTAGACAGTGAGTAAGACCTACATGTGAGAGGCTATGAGGACCAAAATAGGAACAAATACAGTCCAGGCTCTCAAGGAACTTAGTCTTGTGGAGGAGGAAGACTGAATTAGAAACATGACAAAGTAGGATACAAGTTTAAAGGAGTGAAGATTATCTGTGAAAGTGTAAGTTTTCCAAAATTGAGCTAAACTTGCTGTGGATTCCTCTGGTAGCGTGTGAAGGGATATGCAGTGCATAGAATTCCCACTTTAACACACTGTTAAATCTAAAAGATGACAGTGTCTGCTGATCCATGCCTAACACTTTCCTTTCAAGGAAATGCTGCAGCACACTCACTGCAAAAATGAAGTGCTCTCTGACATGAGGTGCTATGGACAGCTACCTCTTTCTGGTTTCAGGTGGTACAGTAGAGCTATTTATCTCTGTTGCCCTAGCTGGCCACTTGATGGACCAGCCAGTTGTGCTGCGGACCAAGTCTTGACCTGAAAGTTGCTCAAAGTAGGATATGTTAGGTATACATAAAATATGTGTGGGGAATAGAGGCAGCACCCTTGCCATAAAATGTAGGGAAAATAATCTGATTGCTTTTGCTACAGTAGATCTGTCCTTTACTGTATGGTGTAAATGTACAATTATTTATTTTATTGTTTGACAGTGTCTCTTTTTTATTTTGCAATAACCTCTCTGGGAAATAAAAAACTCCAAAAATGAAAGTTTATATTTAATGAAAATTAAGTACCAAATTTCCATTTCTCAAGAAAATTGATGATGAATAGGAAACACGCACAAAATGCTTACTGACATGTATTCTCCACCATGGGAGCTAAAGTGATATCAGTGCCCACATGACAACCAGAAGACATAAATAGGCTGAAGATGCATCAGCATGTACTTTAAAAGTTAGTAGTTATTTTAAGAAGACTGCCCAAAGAAAATGTGCAGCTGCAGAAGGTAGGTTTACATATCACTCTGTGAAGCATGATTTCTATTTAGATCAAATGACTATTCTTAATTAATTTAACTCATTTTCATTCCAAATTTTCTAGTGCTTTGAAGAAAAGTAAAGCAACAGCTATTAATATGTTGGTTCCATTAGCAGAAGAACTTCTCAAAGAGTTAGCTGTATCTAGGCCATCAGATGCTTCACATAGAATATCCAATAATTATTTCATTTCTTTTATCCAATTCATAAAGTCAAAGTGAAGCTTTGGAAGCTAATGATGGTGAAACATCTGACTTTGTTGTGAATTTTCTTATAAATTCAATTAAAATTTCATGATTGATTTCAACACAGATGATAAAGTATTTGTTTTGGAGTAGCAATACAAAAACAAAATACAGGTAGAACACAGTGTTACTGTAAAAACATTGTTTTTACTAATTTAAGAAGAAACCTAGAGAACAGAAATGTACTTTGATTTATTTGTGGTACCCATACAATTCATATGTATACAAAGAAGTTGGATGTCTCCCAGATGAAATAGCAGCTATACCTGTCAAAATGTATAAATGTTTTTATATATATACAGTTATATTAAATATAAGTAAACTACATTTTCATCAAGAAGCTAATCTGAATACCAAAAATTACTCTAGCATGTCAATATATACTTTCTCACTTTGATGACCACCATCTATTGGATTTAAAACATTTTTTGACCCTCTGAAGAACTGCATTTTAAATCAACACAAGTGTTCTATAAAATTGAATTCTCTTAAAAATTAGTCATTTAACCTTTGATTGCATTTTGTTCAAAATCATTTAAAATCTTAACCTGAGTCTTTAATAAATGGATTGACAAAAACTTCCCCTTTTCAAACTTTTAGCAAATTCTAATTATTGAAAATGAAGTTTGAAAAAGACACTAAAATATATTTCTACAAAAGCAAGGAAAGAACTGACACAAATCAAACAATTACAGTGCATATGGTGTGCAAAATTTCATTTTTAAATTCTCTGTGCTTTGCATTATCCCTATTTGTGGGTAACGTATTTTCAAGGAGCTCCTACTTTTAGTTGGATAAATATATATTCTGTACCATAATGGAATGAAATCAACAGTGCCTATGATTTTACACCATTTAAAATTGGCAGAGAAGTAAAAAGAATCATAGATACAGACAACATATTTGACAAGTTTTGTCATAAAAAATTTGTTGAAGAAAGCTTCTCTGAGTAGACACAAAAAGTCAGTACCTGTGAAAAAAATTGGGATTAAAATACTCACAAAATTAAATATGAAAAATAGGGATTGAGATTATCTTTTATTTAGCAGAATTTTCTCTGAACTGACCAGATGCCTCAGCTCCCATGGAGGTTGTACTTTCTCAACGAAAAATATTGTGGCTCACAGAGAAGACACCAATAAAAATGTCAGTGGGGGCCAGGTGCGGTGGCTCACGCCTATAATCCTAGCACTCTGGGAGGCCTACGTGGGAGGATTGCTCAAGGTCAGGAGTTCGAGACCAGCCTGAGCAAGAGCGAGAACCCCGTCTCTACTAAAAATAGAAAGAAATTAGCTGGACAACTAAAAATATATAGAAAATATTAGCCGGGCATGGTGGCACATGCCTGTAGTCCCAGCTACTCGGGAGGCTGAGGCAGGAGGAACGTTTGAGCCTAGGAGTTTGAGGTTGCTGTGAGCTAGGCTGACACCACGGCACTCACTCTAGCCTGGGCAACAAAGCAAGACTCTGTATCAAAAAAAAAAATAATAATAATAATAAAAAATGTCAGTAGGACCCTCCCACCAGTCTCTGCCTCTGGCCTTCTTGGCTCATCTGCTTCAGTCTTCTTTTTTTTTTTTTTTTTTGAGACAGAGTCTTGCTTTGTTGCCTGGGCTAGAGTGAGTGCCGTGGTGTCAGCCTAGCTCACAGCAACCTCAAATTCCTGGGCTCAAGCAATCCTACTGCCTCAGCCTCCCGAGTAGCTGGGACTACAGGCATGTACCACCATGCCCAGCTAATTTTTTTCTATATATATTTTAGTTGGCCAGATAATTTCTTTCTATTTTTAGTAGAGACGGGGTCTCGCTCTTGCTCAGGCTGGTCTCGAACTCCTGACCTCAAGCGATCCTCCCACCTCGGCCTCCCAGAGTGCTAGGATTACAGTCGTGAGCCACCGCGCCCAGCCTGCTTCAGTCTTCTTTTACAGCAAACTCTCTTGTTTTCATATAACAAAATATCTGGCAACCAATGCTTCTAAATTTTACATCTTATAGTTTTAGCCATTAGGTCATCCTCTGTGTTCCAAATCTAAAAGTCCAAGAGAATGGATTCATTGGTGAAGATGTGGCCAGATGCTTTTGGACACTCAATACAGGATGTCATTGCACAGCCATGTGGAAGGCTGGGAGAGAGGTGGTTTCTAGAAAAGGAGTTCTGGGCAAGCAGTTCATAGGTGTCCACTACACTTCCAACCATGGTGCCATTGTCAGGTATAGGGAAATCAGGGGGAGGAGCTGGTTTGGGACTGATAGGGAGAATATGAACTGCTTTATTCAATAATTTATTATTAAATTTCTCAAACATATAAAAGAATTTCATAATGGAATAATGAGCACTTCTGTATAGTAGCCATCCAGACTCAACAATTAACATTTTGTTATATTTGCTGTATGTCCCTATGTATGTTTGTGTATATGCGTGTGTATTTTTTTCTGAACTATTTAAAAGTTGCAGACATCATGACACTTTATCCCTCAATACTTCAGTATGTATCTTCTAAAAATAAAGATGTTTTCTTACAAATGTATAATACAATTATCACATCTAAAAAATTAACAATAATTCCCTAATATCATATTTGGCCCACATTCAAATTTATCCAATAACGCCTTTTACAGCCTTTTTTTTTTTTTTGAAACCAAGATCCAATCAAGTATGAATTTATTTTTACATATGGACTTGAAAAGAACTATTCAGATTTAGATGTTCAGCAGACAGATGAAAATGCAAGCCTGGAGTTCAAGAGGTAGTTTACAGTCATTAGGAAGGACATTAGAGAATGATGAGTTTCCATAAGAGAGAGGAGAAAAAAGATGACAAACTAGAAAGTGGAATATCAGTGAATCAAAGGAAGATAACTGGCTATCAGTACCCAATACTGCAAATTCGACTAGGTGGATAAAGTCTGAGCAAAAACCCCTTGACTTAGCAATCCAAATCCTATGGGGAGCAGTTTTGTTAACACAAGAAGTTAGATTACAAGGGGTTTAGTACAACTGAGTTATGAAGAATTGGAACTGCAAGTATAGTCTTCTGTCCAGAAGTTTCAATTTGGAAGAGACTGAAGAGGTTAGACAGACCAGAAGTTCTCTATTTTTTCACCACCATAAGCCCCTTTCATTTTCCCTCCCTTCCCTAGTACCACTACCCTGGAGGCAATGTTTTAGAAGATACTGTTTATAAATAATAATGGGGCTCATAATTTTTCTTAATCTGGATTAGCTGCCCATTAGATCTTTTTAAAATCACAGATCAGAGCTCCTTTGAAGGGAAGGGTTGGTAGACAGCATAATGAGCCTTGCCAAAAGAAAAGGGACATATTTTTCTCCAAGGCACAGGAGAATGAAGAGAGAGACAAAGAAATGCTGAGGTAGAGAGGGTGCTTGTAGAGACATGTTGTAAGCTGTAAGCATGACAGAAAAGAATATGTGGGAACACTTGTCAGAGGACCTCAAGCTAAGTGCTGTGATGAGAGCAGGGAAGGCAGATGTATGTACACAGGAAACTTGAAATATATGGAAAAGAACTGGAATGGCTGCTGTGTCAACTCTAAGAGAGCAGAAGTCAGATTTGCAATGTTGCCTGTTTCAATTCAACCAATAGTCATTGAGCATTATACTCCTGAGCTCTGACAGACACTAGGTTATAAAGACACACAATCCAGATTTTGCCTCCTTTCTAACAAGAAATGGTACCCTACTACCTTGGCTTTCCTAAAAACACACTCTTCTGCTTTTCCTCCTGTTTCTCTTCCTTCTTTCTCAATCCCCTTTAAGGGCTCCATTTCTTCTGTAGTTATCTTAAAATTTAAGGCTTAAATAATGGTGGACACTAGGTTTCTGTCCTAGGACAACTTCTCTTCTTACTTTACACATTCTCTTTGGGTGATCACATCCATTCACACTGCTTCATGTAGAAGCTTTCTGTTGTTGACTGCCAAACCTCTATCTCCAGGCCTCTTTCAAGGGCTAGATTCAATGAAGGAAAACAAATGGACATTTCAAATCAAAACTAACTGTGGCTATTTCTCTTCCAGGGGATATCATTCATATCAGTGATGAAATAACTCTCTATACTCTGCCCAGAATCTATATATCTATACCCAAAAGATATATACGATTGTTATGTTAGCATAGCACATTAATGAATCTTTGGATACGCAAAGATGGCTTGAGGAAGGGAACTACAAATAAATTAATTGCATACTACAGTGGGAGGTTTTGTTTTTCTTTGCTTTATTTTGTTTTGCTTTTGTTTGTTTGTTTCTGTTGCTAGGAGGCACTGAGAAAGGGAAAGGAGAGAGGGCAAAGCAATTCAGGAGGAAACTGGAGCCCAGGTTGGCAGAAATGGCCAAGGGCTCCTTAAGAACAAAGTTGACAGCTATTCATTTATAAATAGTACTGCACTGCTGCAACCCAAACCCCTTTCAACTGCACAAATCATGAGTCAAGTTTGTTGCATATACAATGGCTTTGCATGATTGGGTTTTTACTTTGAGTTTTGTGAAAATTAAGGGAAAGGAGCTTAGTTCATCAGTGGGGGTGATATGGCACAGAACTAGAACAGGGAGATGATCCATCAACTGAGCTAATTCAGCAGAGGCCAGAATTGAGGTCTAGAGGCAATGAGGGAAAACATTAATCACCCCCTCAAGAATCTGTAGAGAATTTGGGAAGGATATCAGGCTCCCATTGCATGTGGGATTGGGTATGAATCATTGCCATTTAAATTTCAAAAGCAGCATACCTCAGCAGACCATGGTTATACATAAATCCAACTGACTATAGGACATCCCCATTTAGAGAGTGCCCAAGGGACAACAGCTGCAGCATGGCCACAACTGACTTCATATTCTGAAACCCCCACCACCACCTGCTCCCCCTGAAATTTTCCGTATTTTAGTGAACGGCAGTTGTCCACATCATCCCTCCTTATCCTTCTCCCCGCCACATCACATCAATCACTAAGGCTAATTGTTGTTACCTCCTAAATATCTATCAAATTTTGCCTCTATCCCTGTACTCGCTTGATTCAGGCCACCAGTGTCCCCAGCCAAGGCCTCACTGACCTCATGGCCTCCATTCTCACCCTCTTACTGCTCCTTCTCCATGCAGCAGCCAAAGTAATCTTTGCAAAATGTGGCAAGATCATGTCACTCACTCCCCTGCCTAAAACCTTTCATTGGTCACTCATTGTCCTTAGGATAAAAGAAAGTCCAACTTCCTTAGGTCCTCTTTGATCTGGTTCCTATTGGCTTCTCCACCTTTATCATGGTTCCTTATTTTATTTGGACTCTACTTCAGTTGCACAGAACTATTTTCACTTCTGGGACTGCTTCATGTTCTCCCTTTCACCTCTTGGATTTTGCAAATGCTGTTTCCTCTGAAATAGCTGCTGTGTCAACTATAAGAGAGTCGAAGTCAGATTAGCAACGTTGCCTGTTTCAGCCTAGATGCCACTTCTTCTAGGAAGGCTTCCTTGACCATCCCCTTTAATTAGTCGGGGTTATGTGGCTCTGCTATAGGTTTTCTTAGCCTCTGGTGTTTCCTCTGCCATACCCCTTACTGCACTCACTTTAATTGCCTATTTATTTTTCTCTCTCTCTCTTACCAGTTTGTAAGCTCCATGAGGGCAGGGATCATGTCTGCTCATCTGGTTCACAGCTGTATCCTAACTGTCTAGCACAAAGCATGACTTCTAAAAACCATTAAAAAAGGACTTACTAAATGGATAAATAACATTCATGAAACATTTTGCAGTTTATGAAGTGCCTTATCTCACTTTAACTTTACCACTCTGTGAGAAAGATATAATTTTCACCTTGAAGTAAAGCTCCATGTTATTTTTATAACTAAGTTTAACATAGGCTACATTTGTGAAGTTTTCTTTAATTTAGGTAAGAGCTATCTGAAACATTAACAAATAAGATTTTTACATAATTTTAGAAGAAATTTTACTTACATAAATCTTTCAAAAATAGTTGATAACAAGTAATTGCTAATGAACTGTCCCACAGGAAAGGTCACCCTGTTAGATGTCCTTTAATAAATGCAGGACATTCTGCTGTGCATAGCAGAATATTTTTTTTGCATTCATAAATGTTGTGCTAAAGTCCCACAAAACATTTAATACTCTTAAGTAGATTAAACATGCCTCCTATGATCTGATTTATACGGTGAATGTGCCAAGCAAAATCTTTCTCCACAGAGAGATCAGATTGTAAACTTCAGTTGAACTCTGACAAAATTATCATAAATTCCAAACTAGTGGATCCCAAAATCACGAGGTTTTGCTTTAAACTCTTCTTATGGAAAGGCCAACCAATCTTTGTAGACATCTTAAATGTGTCAAAAATGTTCTAAAATCATACTTTTTAATATAGTAGTCACTAGACACATGTGGCAGAGCACTTGAGATGTAGCTAGTGTGAAGGAGGAATTGGATGTTTAATTTCATGTTGTATTACTTAAAAGTAATACAAATTTAAACACTGAAGCAGAGTAATTTTTATATTGATTATATGCTAAAATGAAAATATTTTGGATATACTGGGTTAACTAAAACCTTAAACTTATTACAATTATTTTACATATTTATTTTTAATGTGGCTACTAGAAAATTTTATTAAATAAATTCCATACATGGCTCACATTATATTTTTATTGGAATTCACTGCTCGAAAAATTACCCAAATATTCAACTCAGATAGGAAAAAGAAATGTACAATACATATAAAATATCACTTGCAATTTTATAAGGCCATGCTATTTATCCCTGGTAGTAAGTTAAACTGTTCACAGTAGATGGTTTCCTAACACCTAGGGAATGTTAAATGCCTTCCGAACCCATGATAGCACCAGATTATAAAGCATGTTCTGGGAGAGGGTACCTGAGCATTTACCAAATTATGCTACCACATTACTTATCCAAATTTGTTCTTTCTTCAGAGGAACAGAAGTTGTTTTATTTTTGTAGTTATTGTTTTGGGCTTTTATTTGTCAGATTGTATGTCTGTTAATGAAATCTTACCTGGAACTTCAATGCATACAACGATGTAAAAGGATACTACTCTGGTTAAAATGGAGGCAGAGATTCCAGAGCTGTGATCATTGACCTTCCTCTGCCACAACCCATGACCTAACACTGCAACTATACAGACACACACACACACACACACACACACACTTCTTGGCAGCCTTTGGCATCTCTACAGAATCCTAGGGCCCCACAATAATAAATAGTGTGACCAACACAGTTCTAGAATACAGCCTAGAATCAGAAAGGAAAGAAAAAGAGCCCCTGAGCATTTGAATGAGATGCTTCAACATTCAGATGTTCCCATGCCCACACGTCCCGTCCAACAGTGTTCCCTGCAACCTTATCAAATCTGTTCATTCCCTCTTCTTGAATGCTCAGTTCTAACACACTCAGTTATAGTTTCTCAATTAATTATAGGAAGCTAAAAGATGGGCCTTGCAGAGCTGTGAGAGTGTGAGGAGATTGTGCAAGCAAAGAGAAGAGGAAAAAGGGAAGAAATTATAGCAAAAAACAGGAACACTGGTAGCTCTAAGCAATGAAAACAAGACAGAGAGAAAGAGCTTTCCAAAGCTGGTACCAGAATTCACGTAGAGTGACAGGCTGGGGCCACTGAGTATAGGTATGGGTTGTCCCACACCTCTTAATAAATCCTGAGGAAAGCACTGTGTCAGGAAATAATGAAATCATTGATGCTCCTATTCACTCTGAAGCTTTGAAGAAAGTATCGGTATGATTTATTCTGTGCAATGTAGAAGGTGGAGGAGTACACAAATCATTCAAGCAATATAATCATAAAAAGGCTAAAAAAAAAAAAAAGCTTTGGTACTTAAAGGGTAGCATCCAGCCACCTAAATAATTCACATATGTGAAATATCTGATTTCCTACCAGAGTTTGACATTTTAGGTGGTATGAGGAAGGAAGTCTCCATGAATGACAACATATAACTAACATACATCTCCAAACAAGCAACACATGCTTGAAAGTATTCTGTGCCTACAGACTGTGAACTTGGAAAATGAACAGAAGGTTTGCTCCTATAATTCATCCATCTCATATAGCTATAAACTGAGTCTGTGTTCTGACAATTATTTCCTGAATCCAAACAGCTGCCTGGAAGCTAAGTTCAGATTGCTATATCATTTCAGACTTGCATAATACAACAGACACCTTTCAAGGTTAGTGGGGGCAGGGAGGGAAGGGGATGGGGACAATCACAGGATGCCTAAGAGGGATACCATTTGGGAATGGAAAAGATCACACAGGGAAAATAGCAGCATCTTTCCCAAGAAGAAATCATCATGTATCCTCATCTTCATCCCTGGAGCCCACCAGAACACCACAGCTATTGGCATAGAAGGAATGTATTCAAGAGAAAAAGTATCATCCTTCAGATGGTGCTTACTGTTCTTTTCCATTGGAAGTGTGCTGAACATGTAAGGGATGTTATGGGATCTTTGATATGATTCAGATTAGAAGTGATCAGTAAGAGAACTTAGCATTTCTCTTTTGCTAGAGAAAACCCCTCAGGTAGCATGATATAAACAGGAAAGAATGCATTAAGTAAAGGGATGTTGGCACATAATGGGCCACGTCAGCTCATCTCCTGAGTAATGCTGCTATTCTTTTGGTTATGACCATCATAGAAACCTAAGAAAAGTGCTATTATATGGCCACAATGATTGCAATGATTTTCCTTCTCACATATAGTTCAAATGCCCTGTGTGGTATGTTTAAGGAATATGTGCAAGAGTAAAGATGAACCATTCCTTATGTAGAAAGATCATACACTGGGAAATAGGAGACTTGTGCATCTTTGGGCAGGTCATCTGCCCAGTATATTCTCAGCAAAATGAGAAGGTTCAATACAATAACCTCCAAGTGTCTCCTATTATAGTTATAATAAAACCTATGATATATTACGCAAAAACTCATGACTAGCATTAGGCAGTACTCGTGGAACTCTCTTGTTCACATGTGTGCCATCATCCCACTAACACACTCTCAGTCACTATCACTGCCATTACTACGTGGCATTGGCTTGGGGTGTCTAGGACAGAATGTCCTTTGTGACTGATGGCAGTAGGCTCGCTAGATGTCTAGATGTAGCTGGTAACATGCCAAGTTTTAATGGAATGTCCAATTGTTCTCATGAATTTTATGAAAAGATCAAGAATATCTGGTTTCATAATGTCTGCCACATTCCCCTTCCCTAGGAGCCCCCTCAGTTACCTCATTTAGGGGCAGTCTTACTTCCCTTGTGACTCACATCTGAATCATTAATTCTAAAGAGTTGAAATGTTCCTCTCTCTCGAATTGAGCAATTTCATTGTAGGATACAAAAATACAGGAAACAGTTAATGAAATATTTATTCCATTCAGGATTTTACATGATGCCAGTTTACATGAATAACTCATTTTTAATTAAGAGTTTATTTTAATGACAACCAATTGGAGAAATCCTTCCTTGTCTTCCCCTAAGTTGATTGGCACCAGCAATTTTCCAAACACTTGGTGGAGCTCAAGAGAGATTCAATCCCTGCTGCCAAAAGCCTGAGAGCCTCTTCATTTTACGGATGAGAAAGTGTGAGACTGTAAGACCAGGAGTAGCTTGCCCAGGCATGGCGTAGTAAGTGGCAGAGACTAGATTGTGCTCAGAGACTAGAAGCAGCTTGCTCTTTGCCCCACCTACTCTGACTTGTGTCTCGAGTTAGAGTTTCTTTGGGGCTTGGTTATTAGCAAGCTGAGGTTCTAGGGACTGCTACAGATCCATCCCAAGGACAAATTGGGAGGCTGGGCCCAAACCTAAACAACCACTAATAAATAATAGAGCCCTCTCTACCTGTCTGGACCCAGGGATCAAAAAAATGAACATGAATGGTACCTGAGCACATAGATCTAGGACACTGTCATCCTTTCTTCTGAAAGGCTGAAGTTTCACCACAGTTAGGTGACAGGATGCTGCCATTTACTCATTTCTAACTCCCATTTCCCCGACAGTTTGTTCCTCTCTTTCTTTAGCCCCTCCTTCTCCAATTCTACTAAAATCACATTTATGTTTTCCAGTAGATTACATTTTAGTTTACAATGAATGTTGTTTGTCATTTTCAAATCTCCTTTTCCTAATATCCTTAAGTGTATTTCTATGCCTTCCATGGGATTTATTTGTCTTTCTTGGGGAAAAATTATGTTTATTACTAAGCAAAAAAACAGAAAATACAGAGAAACAAAAATAAAAATAATCCATAATCCCACCACCTCTAGAATTAACAGTGCTCACATTTGCAAGTTAACAATGGCAGGGCTATTAGGTCCATGTACCCTAGTCTATCAATAAATGACATTTAACCAATAATCTTTCTGACACTTGACAGCACCTAGCTCATTTCTACCTCAGGACCTTTGCACTACCCATTCCTTCTGGCTGGGATACTTCTCTTATGCCTTCTTGTACTGGTTACTTCTTGTCATTTTAGGTTTCTGCTCTTTCACAGGAAACTTTCCTTACCAACTTCCTCACATTAGAACCCAGTCAATTTCAATAATATCACCCCTATTTTATTTTCAACATGCACTTATCACTACCTGATGTTTTCTTTTTTATTTATTTAGTTGTTTATTGCCTCTCTCCTTAAATAAGCCATATGAAGACTGTGTGTGTCTTATTCACCATTAAATTCCTCAGCACATAGCACAGTGCCTAGCACATATGAAGTCATCCGTAATGGTTTGAAAGAATAAATGAGCCATGGAAAACATGCATTTTCAGTTATATTGAATTATTTGTGCTCTCTTAGGTTCTCTCTTGTAGCCAGTAGCACAGGGGTACCTGTGAAGTCTGTTATCTTGAAGAGCACTAACTGAACCACACAGAGTATAAGTCTGTGACATCAGCCTTATTAGTGTTATCACTGAGAATTGTCATCCATTCCCTCTTTACTTTAAACTGGTCATAGCACTGGAAACAGCTTGAACTCATTCAACACCACACAATACAGGCAACTTGAATAAATACAAATGGTGAAGTGTGCCTTTTGTAGTACTTCTATATTCAATTGAAATCTAGGGTACTTATATGAGGCCATCTTCTTTGGACAAGCATGTTTCTCGTAAGTAGTTACCATTTCTATACCATTTAATCAAAATCAACTATTATAATATGAGACGAACATGCAACCTTATCCCTAAAAAATGTACCTTATGCTTAAATAGTAGTGGTCAAACCAATCTTGATCTCTAATTTACCAGGTATTTACCCAGTTTTGCTACCTGTAGGAGGTAAAAAGAATACCTTTTGCTATATAAAGTCCACTTTTATAAATCCAATCTAATTTGGGGAAAAATATATACCTTTGAGGTGTATGTTCAATCAGATTGTAATCATGTAAAAAGTAAACATTAGAACTTTCTTTGAAGGAAACAAAATTCTCCCATTGTGAGTGGCAATTTACGAATTATGCCTAATCTTTTTTTTTTTTTTTTTTTTTTGAGACAGAGTCTTGCTCTGTTGCCCGGACTAGAGTGAGTGCCACGGCGTCAGCCTAGCTCACAGCAACCTCAAACTCCTGGGCTCAAGCAATCCTTCTGCCTCAGCCTCCCAAGTAGCTGGGACTACAGGCATGTGCCACCATGCCCGGCTCATTTTTTCTATATATATTTTTAGTTGTCCATATAATTTCTTTCTATTTTTAGTAGAGACGGGGTCTCGCTCTTGCTCAGGCTGGTCTCGAACTCCTGACCTTGAGCGATCCACCCGCCTCGGCCTCCCAGAGTGCTAGGATTACAGGCGTGAGCCACCATGCCTGGCCGAATTATGCCTAATCCAACTTTCAGGGGGTAAATGGCCAATATTAATAGGCAATAATTAAAGTCATGGACTTAATAGTTAAGAATCCTGGCTCAAGTCTGTGATCCACCACTTACTAGGTAACCTTGGGCAAGTTATTTTAACCTCTTTGGACCTCAGTTCGATCATCTATAAAATAGGTAATAATAGTGCCTACATTCCAAATGTGCTGTAAAGATTAAATAACATATACTTCAGTCAATAAGGCACCTATTACATAATCAACATTCAACAAAAAATAGCTATTATGACTCTACTAGAAAAATTATTTATCTTCTTTATCAAATGCAAATACCTATTGAGTACTCACTTGGCATGAAACAGGCACCATCTAAGACATACAAACAAATCAGCAGTAGTGTTATTTCTGAAGGAGTCCACACCTGGGTGCAAAGGATAAGATGCATACACAAATAACTAGAATCCAAAGGAGACTGTGGCCAACTTCTAAGACGTGAAATTGTATAAGTTAGGATTCTCCTAGTTGAAAGTGACAAAAACCCTACCAAAACAAGTTTAAGCAGAAGGGTGATATATTTGCTCTTAGATTTAAAGAAAGAACCACAGGAACCACCTCAGGGGCTTCAGTTATACACTTCATGCTCTCGGGTTGCCTAATCTCTCCCTCTTTCATTCCTGACATTGATCCACACTGTTCTACTGAAGGAAGAATTCTTCCTTGTTATAGGAATTATGGCTACCATTAGCACCCAATTCTAACCCTTCCAACTCATGCTTGGAGCAATCAATGTGACTAGGAGGATGGGATATTATTATTGGCTGGACTTTGATTACCCATCCACCATGAACTACAAGGGGAGAAAAAAATTCCCCAAAGGAAGGTGGGTACAGGTTGCTGGAGAGGTCTAAAGAAAATGTGTCCACTAAAATCATACTTTGATAATACTATTCATATTATATCATACTAAATAGTTCTGTATTATTAGTATGAACACATTTTATCATTATACCACTGGAGAAATTCTTAATACTAAAATAAGTGATATTTCTTTCTTTTTCTGGCTTTCTTGTCTATTGTTTATCTAGGAGGAGCTGAAGAGGAAGGAGCTAGAATTTAAAAAATAATCCTGGCTACAAGGAACTAAATCTCCATCAGATTCTTAATGATTGAGAAATCCTATGTGGTCAATGGGTTGATTAAAGGTAGAAATAGATTAAGATTCTCTTAAGAGATTTATAACCAAAATCAGAAGAACCAATTAATTTTCTCCAAAATCAGTCATAAGCCAGCCAGCTGAACATGAAGAGTATTGTTGAGAAATACTTATGCCCAGGAAGTAGGACAAACTTCACAAGTCCATGAAACAGGAAAATGGCTCATCACCCCAGAGGCATTGTTGGAGCTCAACAGATTCACTGTAGTTCTGACAAAGATTAATAAAAGCATATGTAAAGATAACATGAGGCAAGCATTCTTCCCCAGCAGTCCACACTTTGGTAAGGCAGAGACTGCCATTTGCCTTTCCAATACCCATACTCCCCTTCTTCCTTATTAAAATAACCCAAATTTTTAAGCCTGACACATTACCATTACCTAAGAAAAATACATTTCCAAGATCTCTCTGCAGCTTGGAGTGGCCATATGGTCCAAGTTCAAGACAGTAAGATGTAAGTGGAATTCTAGTTTAGTACTTTCAAAAACTTGGAGGTGATACCCTTCTTATTCCTCTTTTCTGCTGCAGAGAATGTGGATGCAATGACTGGAGCCAACTTTGTCTCCCAGAGGACTTTGGAAATGTAAGCCAAGCATGGCTGAGCAATAAAATAAGAGGAGCTTGGGTCCTGGAGATCATGGAGTTACCATCTTAGACCTGAGCTGCCTCTCACCAGCTGAAATAATCTACATCTTGTTTAAGGCACTAATTTTTACACATGTGTTACTCACAGCCAAACTTAATCCTAATTGATGCAAAAGATGTCCGCAATCAGTATGTTTTATTTCATTTGAATTAAGAATGCTAATGGCCTTTTCTCTGTGAATACACAGCCTGATACCATCCTAAAACCAGAAGACAAATGCTTAATAGTTTTTGAGCCATTACACATCCTTTTGTAAGTTTTACATTGCTGTTACATGAATGATAAATCTAAATTAACATAAATGCTTTTATGAACACTGTTTTCATTTTTCTTTTAATAATGTTGAAATGCTAAGATAAATATAAAAATGAATCTAATATCTTATGTCAGCCCTTTATAGAGTCATTGTGTAACTGAATAGTTTAACACCATTTTAGATGAGTCAGCTCTGAACAGCTAGCTCTAAGAGGTGAATTAATCTAATTTTTCTGTCAATGCTTATACATTTTATGTTAATGTTGGAAGGCTCTTCCATTGAAGTATTATGTTCTTATTTTTAATATGCTGGAAACTCTCCCAAGTAGGTAATAGAGTTTGCACCAATGACAATGAATGAATGGAATTAGAATTTCATAATTTAATTATTTAAAAAGAGTGGTACTGCTGAGACTGTAACCAAGTTAAATGTAGAAAAGTTATCTTCTCTCTCTTCACAGATAATAAAAATGTACAGACCAAATGCTATGGTTCAGGTATGGTTTGTATGTCCACATCAATGCTCATATTGAAATTTGATCCCCAGCATGGTGGTGTTGAGATGAGGAGCCTAGCGGGAGGTGTTTGGGTCATGAGTGTGGATCCCTCATGAATGGCTTGGTGCTGTTCTCGTGGTAGTAAGTGAATTCTCATCTTGCAAGACTGGATTAGTTCTCCTGGAAATAGATTTGTTCCTGGGAGAGTGGGTTGTTATAAAGCCAGTACTCCCCTCAGGTTTTCCTCTCTTTCTACGTGTCAGCTTCCTCTTTGACCTTCCCTGCCATGTTAGGACGCAGCATGAAAGCCCTCACTTGAAGCCCAGGCTGTGCCCTTGAACTTCTCAGCCTGCAGAACTATGAGCTAAAGAAACCTCCTTTCTTTATAAATTATCCTGCCTCAGGTATTCTTTTATACCAAGCAACACGAAATGAACTGACACCAATATCAGTGAAGGATACAGCATGGATTCTTCAATAGTGTAGATAGGTTTAACTGTCTACACTAGTTGGTCAAGTAAAATTGATAATGCAATGACTTGACTGAATTTTATTAGCCTTTCTAGTATTATACATCAGTGATTTTCTTTAGTCATTCTTCTAACTATTCAATGTACTATGAGTACTCGTATCCCAGACAAAATGCTAGGAGTTAAGGGTGTAAGGATAAATATGTGGGGAAAGGCAAATAATTCAGTGTGGCTACAGGAGAGGGTACATGGGAACATAAATTAGGAGATTTTCCTATTCATTCATTCAGCCCCACCATTCAATCACTTAACAATTACTGAATATCTACTATGTGCCTGATTAGGAGCTATGGATATGGAATCAAATCAAAGTGTAAATTTGTCCTACAAAGTATTTAATTGACAAGAAGGCTAAATATTACCTACATAGTAGCTAAAATGTTATATGTATGTGAAGAGAGCTTGACCTTATAAGTAGTGTCACAGAAGGAAAATGTGTTATAGTCTGAGATGCGAGAAATGACCACCTAAAGACCGAATTGAGCCAAATTAGGAGTCTTTATTAGCTGGCCAGCGACCACCCCTGTTCTGGGAAAGTCCAGACACAGAGAATGGCCCCGATCTTAAAGTGGGCAGGGGTTATATACCTTTACCATTAACAATACTAACAATACACATACAGCTCAGAACATGTTGATTACAATAATTTATAAGCAAGCAACCTTACAGAAGCAGATAGCATCAGTTAAATCAAGGAACATTTCTTTGATGAACATCCAAGGAACATTTCTCCAAGGAACAGCCAAGCGTAGTACAATGTAACTATACACACCTAATGATTTTAAACAATCACTTACAAGTTAATCACTGTATAAATTTTTTTCTGTTATTCATGTATTCTCTCAACTTCACACAGCAGTGAGTCTGTACACAAGATGGCTTCCCTTAAGCTCATATAACTATAGTGAGTATTGCGCCTCATCACAAAATGTAGACCAAAAGAAGCTCAGACTCAAGCCACTATAGTCAGAAATTCATTCACAGCAGTCAACAGAACATTTATTGCATGGTTTTTGATCACTCTGAAACAGTATATTTATGTCTAAGAACCACTGTCTGAGGCACACTGCCTTATGTACAGCTGGCCCTAAATCAAAGTTTATGAATTTGGATTGATTTGGGAAAGTCTCATTGCTACAGGGTATCTAAGAAAATTTAACAGATCTCAGCCATATCATGGCAAAAAGGGAAAATGAAGTTTATGCACATAGACTTGTAGTGTTCAAACCTCTTGCTAGGGCCAACTTGATCTCCAGGAACATTTTTTATCACTCACTATTAGCCCTACCTCCAGGGCAGTTTTTCTATCTCTTCTGCAAAAGGAGACATGATGAGATTCTCTTATCTGCTTTTACTTTCAAGTAACTTCAAGGGAGGAACAGTTTCCAGCTTTTCAAACTTCCCTGGATTTTCCCAGAATCTCAACTACTAATATTAACCATCTCCAGCCATCTCTTGGGTACTTTGGAGACTAAGGGAGTGAGAACCATTTCTGTATTCCTGGGTCCTTGATAGTCTGAAATTGTTAGTGATACAGAATCTGAGTGAGACACAATCATTTCTTTGGGTTAGGCATCATACAAAATGTTAGCTAATTTATCCACAGAATGGAGATATGGGAATCCTTGAGACAATGTGATCAAATTACAAGACAGTAAAGGAGGTCAGATTTTACTTTCTTCTTAGATCGGAATCATAGTCCAACACTTTATTTTCTTGCCGGTACTCTCGATTCCCTTGCCCTCTACTTTGTCATCACATCCATTTTCATTCAGTTAAATGTACTGTATTGAAACTTCCTTTGACCCTTGAATTATTTAGAATTATGCTGTTTAATTTCCACATTTTAGAGAACTTCCTGCTGTCATTCTATTATTGATTTTTAGTTTTATTCCACCATGATCACAAACACTCTATATGATTTCAATTCTTTTAAGTTTGTTGAGGTTGGTTTTGTGGCCCAATATATGGTCTATCTTGGTGAATATGCCAAGGACACTTGAAAAAATATATAATTCTTCTATTATTGGGTGATATGCTGATATATATGAATTAGATTTTACTGGTTGATGGTACTGTTTAGTTCTTCTATATCCTAATTTTCTATATACTAGTTCTATCTGTTACTAAGAGAGTGTTGGTGCCCCCAACTACAGTTGTGGATTTGTCTATCAGTCCCTTCAGCTGTATAGGTTTTTGCTTCATGCATTTGGAGGCTCTGTTTGTTGAATACATATCTAGGGTTGCTATGCCTTTTGGATAGATTAACCATTTATCATTATCTAGTGTTCCTCTTTGTCTCTGGCAATATTTTTTTTTGCTCTGAAGTTTACTTTGTCTGATATTAATATATCAATCCTGCTTTCTTAAAAGTATTATTTGCATGGTATATCTTTTTCTATCCTTTTGCCTTCAACCTTTGTTATTGAATTTGAAATGAAATTTTGTCAAAAAGCAAATAGTCAGAATGTGTTTTTTAAATCTACTTTGCCAATCAATGTCTTCAATTAGTGTATGTATACCATTTATTAATACATTGAAGGTAATTGTTGATATAGTAGGGCTTAAATCTGCATTTTTATTATTTATTTTCTTTTTGTTTCTTATGTTTCTTGTTCCTCTGTTTCTACTTTCTTGCCTGCCTAAGGGCTAGTGGAACATTTTTTTTAGAATTCAGTCTTGATTTATTTACAGTATTTTTGAGTTTATGTTCTTGTATAGTATACAAATGTGACTTGTCACAGTTTATTTGTATCAACATTTTACCATCTTGAGTGAAGTACAGAAACTTTACTTCCATTTAGGTCCCTTTACCTTCCACACCTTTAAATTTTATTGTCTTGAGTACCAGATAGTGTTATTAATATAATTTTTGTTTCAATCATCAAATATGACATAAAACTCATGAGGATAGTCTATTGTATGTACTAATATTTATGCTATTTCCATTGTTCTTTCTTCTTTTCTGCTACTTTGATATTGCTTTTTTAATCATTTCCTCTTGATTTTAAGAATTCCGTTAGCTAGTTGTTAAGGGTATATCTGTATATCTGTTTGAGGCAAATTATTATAATGTTCCTTCATCTGCCTTTATTTTCCCTTCATTTCTGAAAGATAGTTTCCCTGGATATAGAATTTATGGTTGAAAATTCTTTGAGCACTTGAAAAATGTTATACCATTTCCTTCTAGCTTCCATGGTTTCAGATGAGAAATCCACTATCATTTGAATTTCTTTCTATAAGTAATGTATCCTTTCTCTCTGGATGCATTCAAGATTTATTTTAGTCTCATTAAGTTTTTACAATTTTAATTATGAAATATCTTGGCACTTATTTCTTTGTGTTTATTCTATTTGGGGTTCATTTGGCATCATAAATATGTAGATTTACATTTTTTGCCAAATTTGGGGATGCTTCAGCCATTATTTCTTATAAAATTCATTCAGAATCCCTCTCTTTCTCCTCTTCTTCCAGGACCCCAATGATATAAATGTTGAATATTTTGTTATTGTTCCACAGATCCCTGAAACACTGTTCATTTTTTAAAATCTACTTTCTGTTGATCTGATTAGGTCATTTCTATTGTTCTCTGTTCAAGTCCACTGAGTCTATCCTCTGTCCTCTCCAATTTACCAATGAGTTCACCCAGAGAGTCTTTCATTTTGGTTATTGTATATTTAAGTTCTACAAAGAACCCATTTGGCTATACTTTATAACTTTTATTTGTTAAGATTTTTCCACTTTTCGTTTCAGAGAACTCCTAATTGCTTTTTGAAACATTTTTATGATGGCTGCTTTAAAATCTGTACCAGACAATTCCAACACCTGCATCATGGCAGTGTTGGTGTCAGTTCAGTCTTTTCTCCTTCAATTTGTGATTTTCCTGGTTCTTTGTTTGAAGTGTGACTTTCTATTGTATCTTGTATATTATGTAAGGCAACTCTGGATTCTATTTAAATCTTTTAGCAGGCATTATCCTTATTTAGGTTTAGCACACAGGTCCTGGCTTACTTGTGTGGGCTGGGGTTCCAAGGATATATTAAGTTTCAGAATTTTTTGGTGTTATTTTTGACTGCTTGGCTTATACGACACCTGATGGGGCTCTCACTGGTCTCTACTGGTGGTGGCGGAGGGGGCAGAAGGGGTTTCCCCAGGCCAACAACTTCTTGGTGGAGGAGGTGTTTTAAAATATACTCAGGATTTTCTTCTTAGGTATAGTGAGGCCCATAGATCAGGAGATGATTACCATTGAAAAGGTGGTTACTCACAGTGCTCAAGAGGAGGGAGCATGCCGTGCTATGCAGGACTATACAGGGAAGTACCAGGGTTGGTAAGGAGACAGAAGGAGCAAAAGGAAGGCATGGACCAGAGCTTTTATTGTGGTTTTCATGGGACACAATGGACAAGGCAGGGTAGGCAAGCTGACTAGGCATAGGATTGGAAAGTCAGAATAATTTTGGTGGGCTCTGGGTTATAGGAGTGGTCCTTACTTGCCTGGTACCTGCTCCTGGAGTGATTTAGGGCAGGAGAACAGTGTCCCAGACTTCAAGAGCCTAACAAAAGGAGGTGGATAAGGGTATGAACTTGCAATATGTTGGTTTACATGCAGACAAGTTGTTTGCTATCTCTAAGAAAAGTCGGGGATGGGCAGTTCCTTCTCAATTAGCAAGGTCCCAGATGCCAGAGCATAATAAAATACAGAAATTAAACACACACACACACATATATATATGATTAATACAGGAGGGGAATATCAGGCTTGCAAGGACAAAGAAGCTTCTCTGGAATCTTTCTTGACTATGGCAGATGGAGAGTGTCCCTGGCCTGGTACCTTATTGTGGGAGGATTCATCTTGCTGCAGTGTCTCCCAGTGGATACTGGGAGTGGGAGACAAAGGCTCTGTGGGGAAGGTGAGCACCTTCCCCCAGCACATCATAGTTAGCAGTGCGGGAAATGTTATGGGCTGAAGTGTGCCCCCTCAATATTCATATGTTCAAGTCATAATCTCTGGTACCTCAGAAAGAGACTATTTGGAGATAGGTCTTTAAAGAGGTTATTAAGTTAAAATGAGGCCAATAGGGTGGGCCCTAATCCAATCTGACTTAAGTTCTTATAAGAAAAGGAAGAGACACTTAGGATGTGCATTCACAGAGGAAAAACCATATAAGCCACACAGTTTGTTGTAAATAATTTGTTATGGCAGCCCTAGCAAACTAATACAGGGGGGCTACTGGCCTATCTCCCTTGTGGGTGGTAGTGGCTCACATGGTATTATCTAGGTTACTCCTTTCTATTACTGGATTATAGGCTGATAAATATTGGGTCTGGGGTTGCCTTCTGCTGTAGAGTGGGGAAGACATGGGATATTGAGATGCAAAACTAGTTTTTATTATTATTATCATTTTTCCCTACTTTCTGAGTTCTCGTTGGTTGCCCCTTGCATTATTTCCAGGGCTTATAGTTGTATTTAGCAAGGAAGAGCAGGAAGAGAGGGATCTGCACTATCTTGTCCAAACTGAAGTCCAAATACAATCATTTATTTAGCAAAGGAAGATGTCTATAGAAAATTAAAGAAAAGGGGGATGTCTTATGGTGCCCCCAGTACCTAATCTAGTGTTGGGCATCTAGCAGAGGCTAAATACACCTTGCTTTAAAATTGAACTGAATGCCAGTAATGACTCTTGTGACTTTCTGCAACATAATCCCCAATACCTCAATAGCTTGTTCATTTCTGAAGCTGTGGTTATTTAACCCTAAACACAAACTCAGTTCCAACCAAGGATTTGGTACCATGTAATTGACAATCTGCTCCAATCAGGAAATGTAAAGAGCACTGTCAATAACCGTATATGAATAATTTTACCTCTGATATTGCTTTGATCTTGTATCACTGATTGTAGTGGCTGAGATCTTATCATATACTTCTAACAATTAGGCTCTGTCCAATTACTGCTTAATTCCTGTAGGCCAACTGAATCCAATGCAATATACCCCAATTTCTCTCCCACTGGGGTCTTGTTCTGATCTTAAATCTTTAATTTTGGGGGAAGTATTCTTACTGCTGGACCACTATGATCATGCCTGTCTACCTGATACCTATCTAATGCCTAATGCCATAATTTCCACTTGCCATGCCCTATCTAATCTCAAAATGTCTGCCTGCTGCTGGACCTGCCTGATAACAATAGCCTGCTAACTGCTTGCTGCTAAGACTTCCACTAGGCACCTACCCTAAGAAACCAGCAGAGCTGGGGCTAAAATATTGCTGATAAAATATAAGATGTCCAGTTAAACTTGAATGTAAAATAATTTTAGTACAAATGTGTCCCAAATATTGCATGAAACATTCTAAAACATTATTTGAAATACAAATTTAAGTGTGTATCCTGTTTTTATTTGTTAAATCTGGCAACCCTAGCTGGGGCCATGTAAACCACAGCTCCCAGGTGTCTTATAATGTTTTTATTTAAATAATGGTTATTCTCTTCAGATTTTAAAGTGGGGTTTTTATTTATTCCAATTGATAATAAGAAACAAAATTGCCATGCAAGTGGACTTAAAATAATTTTCATTTTTCTATCTTAGAAAACAACTGAAAATTAGACAACTGCTTGTGTCCTTTCAGACACTCTTCAATAACCTCATTGTGGGTAATAGGGTAGGAGAACTGCATATGGTTCCAGAGGAAAATTGAAAATTAATGAAAGAGGAAGCTTGACATCACCTTGTCTAGGGACGTTCTATATAACTAGTCATGCTTATTTCATTATATATAACAATCTGATTGATTAGAGGACATGTTGAGGTACATTAATGTCACCTCATCACTGTGGTCCTAAAAAGCTAGAGGTACACATATTTAAGACAAAATAAACTATATTGATAGCTCAAAATCTAGCTCTGGAATGAGATCAAGGGCTATAAAGTTTTCTCAAAGACAATGGCCCATGAGGTTGTGACACGACAACTTTCTTAAAAAATATCTGAAGATATCCTTCCCTTTTATAAATGTCAGAGTGTATCTGGTAGAGAAAACATTTTATTTTTGTAAAAGGGAGAACTATTGTTTAACAATTCCCAGCAGTTATTTTCTTCTTTTCAGAGTTAGAGAACAATTCACCTTTAAAACAGATTTTCTTTATTCTGAAAAAATATTGCAATATCTCTTTTAAATTACATAAATGTAAATCAAGTACTCCATATTGTTCTTAGATAAGGTTGTATCTGGATGCTACTGTGGGGGTGGGAAAGATGAACTTGGCAATAGCGTAGGGGTTCAATACTCTTAATGAGTAATAGCATGTACTGTTCCTCCTATTATTCCTATGCATATCGATTTGCTCCTACAGATTTATGTAGGAATAAAGGATCATTATGGGAGAAGGTGAAGTAGACTTTCAACCCTCCCCCCCTTGCAGTTCAAAAACAGTAAAACCAATTTGAGATTGAAGTGACCCCGATTGAGGCAAGATAGCAGAAAACAAAGGCTTTGGGGAGGGAGAAGAAAGTCTGACTAGTGACCCAAATGTGACATGAGAGTTAAGCTAGTTCTAGATAGGGTGATGTTTGATGTATTGGTTCTTGCTGGCTTAACTATATTATTGTTATGGTTGCACATTGAGGGAAAACAATTGATGGGTGGGTATGGGGGTGTGTGTGTGTGTGTGTGTGTGTGTGTCAGAGAGAGAAAGAGGGAGAGAAAGAGAGAGAGAGGGAGAGATCAAAAGTTTTAACTCCTAAGGCCCATACCAATTAAGATGTGGAACATTCAGGGATGACCACAAAACCAGTAGGAGAAACACATCTTTTATTCCAAAGTTCCAACGGTGTGGGAGAGGAAATAGCAGCATTAGTAGTCAGAAATCAGGGTTTAATTTCTGTAGAGATCCTAGACTTTGAGTGTAGAACAGCAATAGTAATTAGAACATTTATTTTCATTGTATGTTTCATTGTAAGCAACCAATAAAAATAATCAAGACTGACTTTTTGGAGTGGGAACCCCCAGTAACTTTGGAACTTGCAAGGGGATAAGTCCTGAGTGAAAGGGAGGAGAAAGATCAGACTGCGTGAGCATTTGTATAGGTAGGGGTTCAGGGTAATTTAATCTAAGAAGAAAAATAGGAAAGAAAGGGTGAAATGAATTTATCTGGGAGCCACAGACAGGTGAGTTCTGGACATCATGGGCTATATGATTGCTCTGGATGCCTTACTTTTCTAGAAGGTAAAGCCCCTTACTTGGTCAGCCCTTTCTCTTGCATTCTCCCTCCTGGCCCACCATGGGCAATGTTTAGGCTACACCCTAAGAAAGGTATTCTATACTGGGCTTTGCCACACAAAAAGGTAATTTAAATGATCAAAAGGATATATGGTTGGAGAAGGGTTTATTTATGAAGACAGAAACTAATATGTTCACATTCTCTGTGTGGAAAGATGAAGATTGAGAAAAGACAGGTTCAAAATCTATAAAATTACAATATAAAGAGTTAACCTAGATTGGCTATCAAAACCGCAGAATACCATAATTATAGGAAAACATTAACTCACTCCTAAAACTTTAAATAAGTAGTTTTAGGAAACAGAATAACAAGTAGTAGTATAGCCAGGGAAAAAAGATGCTAGTGTTTTGTTTTGTTTTGTTTTGTTTTTAATCCCAGTTGACAGCATAAATCTTTTCCAAAAAAAAAAAAGCTTTCCTTAATTTGTGGGTCCTTTCTAGGCCTAGCAAGAAAAATTATGGTGATTGATAGTGATGTCTTCTATGTGTGTACCTTGGGAAGAATAGCAGCGGTACTGTGCCACTATTCACCAAAGCTTTAGGTAGATTCAGCATGTAATCTTTCAAGGTCTTAGGAATCTATACAATTTCATATGCATTTGTTTCATATATGATAATTTTAAAATGTACTGGGATTATATTGAAAGAACTATTTAGGCAAAAAATACATAGGAACAAAAGCTTTAGCAAGGAAAACTCTTCCTATAAGGAACTACCTTGCAAAGAATTTTAAAAAGACCCTCCTCCAGAGATTTCTTTTTAAGGGAAAAAAAAAGCTCAAATTTTTAATTTACACAACAATGAAGAAATATCCCAAGGAGTTATCTGAGGTAGAAAAAAATCAAGAGGCTAAGAAGTAAAAAGAGAAAGTTTATGATGGTTATGTTAATGTAGGAGTGAAAAGTTGTTCTCTGATAGGATGAGTCCACAGGTCTATGTAAGATCAATTAAAATAAGTACATTTGTTAAAATGTCTATACTACCCAAAGTGATTTACAGTTCAATGCAATCCCCATCAAAATACTAATTTCATTTTTCAAAGATCTAAATAAAAAATTCTACACTTCATATGGAACCAGAAAAGAGCTCAAATAGCCAAAGAAACCTTAAGCAAAAGGAAGAAATCAGGAGGCATCACTTTACCAGCCTTTAAACTACACTACAAGGCTGCAGTAACCAAAACAGCATGGCACTGGCACAAAAATAGAAACATAGACCAATGGAACAGAACAGAGAACCCAGATATAAAACCATCCTCATATAGCCATCTGATCTTTGACAAAGCAGACAACAATATATACTGGGGGAAAGAATCCCTATTTGATAAATGGTGCTGGGAAAACTGGATAGCCACATGTACAAGACTGAAACAGGATCCACACCTTTCACCTCTCACAAAAATTAATTCAAGATGGATAACAGACTTAAACCTAAGACATGAAACTATAAGAATTCTACAAGAAAATATTGGAAAAACTCTTCTAGACATTTGCCTAGGCAAAGGATTTATGAAGAAGACCCCAAAGGCAA
Organism: Eulemur rufifrons; assembly: GCF_041146395.1. Lineage (NCBI taxonomy): Eukaryota > Metazoa > Chordata > Mammalia > Primates > Lemuridae > Eulemur > Eulemur rufifrons. The sequence goes on along the minus strand of NC_091012.1, from coordinate 27,298,137 downwards.
TCACAGAAACAATAAAAATTAATAAATGGGACTTTATTAAATTAAAAGGCTTCTGCACAGCCAAGAAAACAATCAACAGACCAAACAGACAACCTACAGAATGGGGGAAAATATTTGCATGTGATACACCAGATAAAGGGCTAATATCCAGAGTCTACAAAGAATACAAGCAAATCAGTAAGAAAAAAATAAAACCACCCCATGAAAAAGTGTGCTAAAGACATGGACAGAGGCTTTTCAAAAGAAGACAGACTAATGGCCAATAAACATATGAAAAAATGCTCAACGTCTCTAATTATCATGGAAATGCAAATCAAAACTACAATGAGATATCACCTAAGTCCTGTGATAATGGCTTATATCAAAAAGTCCCAAAACAACAGATGCTGGTGCAGATGCAGAGAGAAAGAAACACTTACATACTGTTGCTGGGACTGCAAAGTATTACAACCTCTATGGAAAATAGTGTGGAGAGTCCTCAAAGAACGAAAAATAGACCCACCTTTCAATCCAGAAATCCCATTACTGGGCCTTTAGCCAAAGGGGAAATAAGCCAGTTTATCAAAAGGACACTTGTACTAGAATGTTTATTGTAGCAAAATTCACAATCACAAAGATGTGGAATCAACCCAAGTGCCCATCAATTCAGGAGTAGATTAATAAAATGTAGTGTATATATACCATGGAGTACTACTCAGCCATAAAAATAAATTAATAACTTTTGCAACAATCTGGATGGAACTGGAGACCATTCTCCTAAGTGAAGTATCATAAGAATGGAAAAACAAACACCACATGTATTCACTATTAAGTTGGAACTAACTGATCAGCACTCATGTGCACATATGGAAGTAAATCTCAACAGAAATCAACCAGGAAATCAAGCAGGTGGGATGGGGAAAGAGGGGATGGGTAAAATCACACCTAACAGGTACAATGCACACTATCTGGATGATGGGCACACTTATAACTTTGACTCAAACTGTATAAAAACCCATGTAACCAAAACATTTGTACCTCCATAATATTCTGAAATTAAAAAAGATTATAAAAGATTAATATGTTAATATTCAAAGTGATTGAGATGTAGAAATAGAGCTAAGAGTCTTTTAAAATAAAAAACTACAATAGCTTAAAATAAAAAAGAAGTCCCATTTTCATTGGTCAGGAAAGAGCCTTCATTTATCCAGTAAGGGTCTGGCAAACAGGGGTCATCTAGGTTCACAGTCCTTAATCAGTCAGCTTTTTTTTCTCTGTAGGAAGAGTTGTGGTGAAAGCCAGCATGCCATCTTGATAATGCCTAAGCAAGTACTGCTGTAAATGAAGAATTTCCCTACTACTTTCCCAAGTGCCCATTTGATGAGTTGAACTTGTCTCTTCTCCTTCAAATACAAACAGGCTCATTATGACAAGCTTCCTACTAATGCAAAGTGTTTTCTAATGTAAAACAAAACCATTTCTTACTCCTTTGATGCACTGATTTTTCAATTTGAGTTAAAATAATTTTGAGTGCAAAGCATCTGGGGTAAAGTAGTCTCCAAGAGGCTGACTTGTGTTCATAATAAGGTAGGTCAATGCCTGGGTTACCTGGGCTGTGTACAGCCATGAGGATTTGCCAGCCAGACTCACTCTTACCCAAAAGTAAGAGAAACCTTTTTTTTTTTTTAACTTTTATTCCTCAATACATCTTTATACCCTTGAAACAGTTTGCATTCCTTTCTGCATGGCAGTAGGAAGAGTATATCCCACCTAAGGAGAGAAACTCTACACTACCAGGACTAGGTCATGTCCTCTGGGGGAAGGATAGAAACCATGGGGCCTATACTCCAAGGAAGAGTGGTTAAGGTAAGTTTAATGGAACAGAGGAGGGAAGTTAGGAAGGAAGTCTTCATTAAGGAGGATTGATTACAAAGTGTGGTAGCCTGGATAAGTGGTCCCCAAGGATTTCCCCTCCTCTTCTGCTTAAAATGATTATATATCCCCACCCATAGTGCCATGTGACTTGCAATGCTTCTTATAGGTGGGGTATATTTTCTCACCACATTTATGTTGTACTTGGCCAACGGTTTGTGAGTCATTATGACATATGTCAAATCTAAGCATAAGTCTTAAGCTAAACTGTATGGTACAGCTATGGTTCTTGCTCTTTCCTTCTGCTATGAATATAGTACATCCCAAATAGGTGCTGCTCTTTCAGCCTGAGTCTCAGAATGAGAAAATGCATAAAGCTGACTCACAGCCAGGAACAGACTCACATCTGCCAGTATGTAATGTGAGGAAGAAATAATCATTACTAGAAGCTGCCCAAGAGTTTGAGGTTGATTGTTACCACAACAAAGTTGATTAATACACAAGGGTTGCCTAGTCTGTAACCAGAGGCAAGGTGGGAGGGTAGAGGAGAGGACATGGGAGACAGTTATGTTGCAATTGTCTTTTGGTAATATTGGTTTCTCAATTCCCAGGATACATTCAGGGAAATTCATTGTACCAGAGAAACACAAAGATCTGTCATTGCTGCCCTTGGGACTACGGCTTTACCATGACTCCAGGGATCTAGTATCCATTCCTTGGGGTCATTCCCTTTTCCTTGGGTAACCTAGATAGGGAAATTCATGCCAGCGGCGGGGTGGGGGGGGGAGGCTCAAAATAATGGTTTTTTCTCCTACTACTACTTCCTTCACTCCAAAAACAGAAAATCAGAGGAGAGTTGTTTTAGCAGTAGTGGGGAAAAAAACAGTTACCTAGCATAATATCTCCAGTGATTTATTAAAGTTCATTTAAATATTTACTGTCTGACAACACTTCCTTGCATCACTTGTCATTGGAACATGCTATATTCTTTTTAAATACTCAGAAGTAGGTGAGCAGATGTTCTCAAGCTGTTGCCAACAACCAGTAACCAATCAATATAATAAAAGTCAGCTGAGTTTGACCTCATACAAAAGTAGCTTCACGTACAAAGACATTTTCTTTCCTATTAACATCTAGTCTCCTCTTTCCATTTCTCATTCTAGTGCTTCCACACATGAAGCTATCATCTATTAAGTACCCATTATATGTCAGGCATTTTGCATATTTACGTATCATTTCTAATCTGCAACCACCCTTCAAGATAGGCAGTTATTACCAATGTACAGATAGTAACTTACCGTATAAGTTTTCGACTGCTGCTGTAACAAATTACCATAAGTTAAGCAGTTTAAATGCAGGTACAGAATGGCCCAACTTGGTCCTATGATTAAGGTCTCACAAGGCTGAAATCAAGCTGTTGACAGGGCTGTGCTCCTTACTGAAGGCTCTGGGGGAGAATAAACTTCCAGGTTCATTTAGGTTGTTGGAGGGATTTAGCTCCTTGTGGCTGTGGGTCTGAGATTCCCATTTCCTTGCTTGCTGTCATCTAGGAACCTCTCTTGGCTCCTCCGTCTTCAAGTCAACAACAATGGATCCAGTCCCTCTCATGCTCTGAACCTCTCTCACTTTCCCTCCTGCCACATTTCTTCTGCCTTTCTCTTCCCCTTTATTTCTCTAACCTCAGCAGGAGTGTTTTCTGTTTTTAAGGGCTCATGTGATTGGATTAGGCCCACCTGGATAGCCCAGGGTACTCTCCTATCACAAGGTCCATAATTACATCTGCAGTTGTTTTTGCCATGGAAGGTAACCCATTTACAGTTTCCAAGGATTAAAACTGAGGTAGGTGTGAACCAAGGCTTATTAGGCATTAAGGCTCATGACTTTCCCATGAGTCCACCCTGCCTTTCTAATATGTTTAATTTGTTAAAGCATATAATGGGAAAATAGAGGAGGTAAAATGTCTCAAGCAAAGCATAAATGTATTTAGTAAATAAAGTCTGTTTCCAATTTTCAACATGATTTATCCCTTTGAAATAAAGCACTCAAAATAGTCAAAATTTCAAATAAATCAATGTTGTTTCACTCCATATTCTAAAGGAGCAGTGAGAGTGTGTATTAAATATACATATACTTTTCACAATAAATATAGATGAAAATTGCCAGAATCACTTTGCTAATTCATCCAAGACTGAGTAGGCTTATTCTTGGCAGAAATGAAAGCACTTTAAACACAAAATACTCCCTTAAATCCACTAGCACTAGAAGGCAGCACAATGGTTTCACTACACCAGGCACATACTGCCCCCGATTGTCAGGAATAACCCAGGCCTCACAGTATTTGTGAGAAGGGGGCACATTGACTTTCTGGAACTTAAAGCAGGATTTGTTTTTCATCTTAAGATTTGCTTAAATGTAGTACCCACACTTATTTGGATCCAAGTATTGGCACAGCCTTGTCAGAGTTAAAAGCTGTAACATAGAGGAGAGAAATGAATGGGTCCATGACAAATCACTTTTGGAATTGAATCTGTCCATCACTAAAACCTGACCACAGACATCAGGCACACCTAACATAGGTGCTGAAGAAATGCTTGCTCATGACTTCTCTACTGAATTCCAATATTCAATGATGATTCATCCATTTATGTATTGAATGTTTATATTAAGTATTCTGATGTAGCCAACACTGAGCAAGGAACTGGAGGTACAGCAATTCATGCCATGGTCTTTGCTCTCAAAGAGCTCATGGTCTAGCTGGGGAATTCTAGGTCACACAAAAGTATAAGGATGACTTGCCTAAAGTAAGAATCAATAAATATTAGTTGAATAAATAATAGTCATTAGAAACTTGTTGAAAACATTTGAAAAGACGCTCAACAGCATTAGTCATTAGAGAAATGCAAATAAAAACCGCAATGGAACACCACTGCACACCAACCAGGATAGCTATATTTTTTTAAAATGGAAAATAACAAGTGGTCACAAGAATCTGGAGGAATTAGAACCCTCATACATCGCTGGTGGGATTGTAAAATGGTACAGTTGCTTTGGAATATAGTTTGGCAGTTCCACAAAAGATTAAACATAGAGTTGCCATAGGACCTAGCAATTCCACTCATAGAATTTATTAAAGTTCATTTAATGGATTATATGAATTATGGAGTATATGACATAATGTAATATATATATATACATACACATATATACAAACCTAGGTGTATGTGTATGTGTGTGTATACATATGTGTGTGTATATATGTATACACACATACACACACACATATATACCCAAAATAATTGAAAGCATGCATTCAAGCAAAAACTTGAGTGTTCATAGAAACATTATTTATGATAGACAAAAAGTAGAAAAAAAACCCAAGTGTCCATCAACTAATAAGTGCATAAACAAAATGTGGTATAGCCATACAATGGAATATTATTATGCAATAAAAAGAAATGAAGTACTAATACATGCTACAACTTGGATGAACTTTGAAAGTATTTTGCTAAGTTAAATAATCTTAACACAAAAAAACTATTTTATGATTACATTTACAAGAAAATTCAGAAAAAGAAAATTTGTGAAAAAAACAAAAAGTAGATTAGTGGCTACTACTAAATATCCAGAATAGGCAAATATATAGAAACAAAGTCATTTAAAATGGCTGCATATGACTGAGGGGATTGGGGGAATTGGAAAGTGATAGCTAAAGTATACAGTTTCTTTTTGGGGTGATGAAAATATTCTAAAATTATATCATGCTGATGATTACACAACTCTGAATATATTAAAATTAATACATTGTATACTTTAAAAGGGTGAATATTGTGGTACGTGAATTATATCTCACTAAAGCTACTATTTTTACTGTGATATAGCCACACTATGGAATGCTATGTGTACTGAGTTGGTAGTTTTGTATGTACCAACATGATCAAATGAGTGATAAAATTGCAAAGCTACATGTATGCTATTATCCTATTTTAGTTTTTGAAAAACTATGCAAATGATTTCTATCTTGATCCAGGTTGTGGTTATGTAGATGTACACAAATGTAAAAAAAAAAATCAATATACTTAATATCTGTGACTTTTATTTATATATGTTATACCTCAATAAAAAGTAAAAATATATATGTACTAAAAATGTATATTTATACTTAGTCTGTACATTGATAGCAGTTTTTAAGTATATAAATCAAACTGTCAACAGAGGCTACTCTTGGGGAGTTAGAATAGGAATAGGGTATAATGAAAAGAGGCTTTCTTATAACTGTATGCGTCTACATTGTTTTGAATTTTTCTAAATAAACACATATTTCTTTTATTACTTAAAAAAATAAAGATCTTTAAAAATAGCAGAGATCTAAATTCGGAATTCTTTTTTTTTTTTTTTTTTTTTTTTTGAGACAGAGTGTCGCTTTGTTGCCCGGGCTAGAGTGAGTGCCATGGCGTCAGCCTAGCTCACAGCAACCTCAAACTCCTGGGCTCAAGCAATCCTACTGCCTCAGCCTCCCAAGTAGCTGGGACTACAGGCATGCGCCACCATACCCGGCTAATTTTTTCTATATATATGTTTTAGTTGTCCATATAATTTCTTTCTATTTTTAGTAGAGACGGGGTCTCGCTCTTGCTCAGGCTGGTCTCGAACTCCTGACCTTGAGCGATCCACCCGCCTCGGCCTCCCAGAGTGCTAGGATTACAGGCGTGAGCCACCACGCCCGGCCTAAATTCGGAATTCTATTTGGGCTTAATTCAGAGAACACCGGCCTTCAGATACTTTTCCCAAAGAGCTAAGTCCTCAGCTAGATGGAGGAGATGTATGTATTTATAAGACAGCTGGAGGAGTCACCCACCCTGATGGCTACTAGGCTTGAGGCACACTCAGTTGTGGTCTCTGATCCCAAAGTGCCTGTTTTTAAAGGCCATCAGACTGTGATGGTACCTTCAAGTACCCACCAGTCCTAAGTATTCAAATGAATATTTACAGGTGCCAAGAGGAAAACACAACTTGGATTAAGATCCCCAGTGGGTTTATGAAACTTCTAAGAGTCCAGACAGCTTCCAAGTTGGTGGCAAGCTAGGGCATGAGTTGTATTCTCAGTCTTAGCCAAAGGCTGTGGAAGAAACAAGGCATCAGAATTTCTTCTATATACTAGAAACTTCAAATGAGGCACCTTTTTGGAGGCCATCCTATGACTTCCTAGGACTACAAAAGAGTACTGTCTTAATTTGAGTATTTGGCACATAATCATTATTGGGGCTCTGACAGGATTTGTATTTTACCAAATGTTGACATCTGCTCAAATGATGAGGATAAATGATGCCTGAGAAGTTCTTTCTTTGCCCTTAAGAGATATTGCTCATGTGTCAAAATCAACTTCAGGCTAGAGTCAACCTTAGGGGTGCGCCTGGGCTCAACCACATTCCAGTCATAAACTTTGGGCAAGGTCCATATCTTTCTGAGCTTCAGCTTCCTCTAGTGTGTAATGGAGATGATACCAGATAGGGTTCCTGGGAAACACAAATGATATATGTAAATGTGCTTTGTATTAGAGGGACATTCACTATAATATTAAGAGTATTTCTGCATCATATGATTATAATTTTTATTTTCTTCACTATATTCATCTATACTTCTCAGGTCTTCACAGAAAGCTAGAGGAAAAAATATCATGTTCTTATAAATTACAATGCAAATAGTTAAAGTTGTTTCTATTTACTAAGTTGGATTGGGGAATCCAAATGAAATGGTTTTGAGGGGAACTGATTTCAGTTTGGTACACCAGAGAAAGCAGGCATGTGTGGGGAAGATGCACTAGTCATATGACCTTGAATGAGTCACTGAACCTCAGTGACTCTCAGTTTTCTTATCTGTAAAACAATGATAATACATCCTACTTCAAAATAGTTTGTGATGATTAAATGCATGTGAAAGCATCTAGTACAAGGCCTGACTCACAGTAGGTGCTCACTCAATATGTATGTTCTCTGCACCCAAAAGGAAGGAAGGAAGAAAGGAAGGGAGGAAGAGAGGGCGGGAGTTTAGGTCCATAAATCCACCCCATCTAACTTTGTGTAAGTACTTTTTAATTAATAGAGAGGGCTCTAATTGAGAAAGTATAAAGCATTCTAAATCTCTCAGATAAAAACATGTGACATCTATTTCATGTCCCTAGGAAAAGTAAAATCAATATTTGAATTAATGGAAGAAATTAAATGGCTGCAGAAATAATTTTTGAATTTAACAAGTTTCAACAAGAAAGTAGTTGGTAAATGATGATACAGACAGCAACAGAGCACTTGCCTTTAAAACATTCTTCATAAAAGTTCAGAAAGAAAATCAATTAATCCATTGCTTGGTAGGTACACTGGCAGATTAGCAAAGCTGATAGACCCAAGGTAAGCCCAAGCACCATTACTCACCTAAAAGTCAAGCCACCTCAGAAAATGTGATTTTTTAAAAATATATATTTAAAAAAAAAACAGATTATCAGTTTAAATATTGAGCAGATTGCATTTAGTTTCTGTAACTGTTCAGCACATAAAATCCAAGACTGCCATCGCTGAAAGAACACACAAAGATAGAGTCCAAGAACCTTCTTCTCATTTTAGAGATGGGGGAATGAGACCAAGAGAAGGGGAAATGGCATTCTTAAAGTCCTTGACTTGGTTATGAGGGTTGGGACTGGAGCCCAGAACTGCAGATTCACAGTCCTCTCTTCTTAACTCTTGCGCTTAATGCCCAACCAACACAAGGGGATGGAAAGAACATGTGCCTGCAATTATTCTCAAGGTAATTAGAAGGAGGATGACTTCACTACTGCCCCCCTCCCATTTGTTTCTTGGAAGCCTCTCTCTGTGAGTCTCACCTGGAATAAGGTGCCCCAGGGCTGAGCCCTGGCTTCCAAGAATGCTCCCTGACACTCATTCCTTCAACACATATTTCCTGAGCACCTACTCCCCTTAAGTACCTGCTCTGCAGAGCATTTCAACCCACACAATCCAAGGACAAAGTAAGGGAAGAAATGAGAAATCAAATTGCAAAGTCAATAGCCAGGAAGACCAGAACCAGGATAAAATCCAGTGGGTTACGGAAGTTTCAGAACTAAACCTGGGAGAGTGAGTGTGGTCTGAAACTGTCCTCATATGCAGTGATTAGCTTGTGTTCTGAGGCAGATGGTGGAGTTTAAAGAAATCAAGCAGGCCAGACTAATGCCTCCTTCGTGAGGTGCTGTCCACGTGTGCATTGCACAGGTGTGTGGATATAAGGGTAAGCTTGGAAAAGAAGTTTACAGAAACTTGTTTATTGTCTTGTCCTCATTTCAGTGAAACTACATAAGACACTTCTTAAAATTATATTTGTATTTTGTGTTTATTTCACCCTGATAATGAGGAAAACAAGTCATAACAAGCATGTCTTGGTTTAAAATGTCCTTGTCAGTAAACTCTGGCCACCAAAGCTTTGCTTCTTTATGTTAGCTAACTTAGCCTCTCCCTGTGCAAGATAAAGTGGCTGAGATGACAAAAACTATATGCTCATTTCTCTGAACAGCTCTTAGGCATAAATAGTCCAATAAGAAATAGGTCCTGTGTCTTACTTAACTATCTGGAGGACATGTACAATGAGGAGTAGGAGTGTAGGCCGTCAGAGGTCTGAATCATAATCACCAAGTGAAAGGGAGTTCCCCCCAAGGAGGAGGGTACTAAGCAGACTGAATAGATACCCTCTACACCCTCACTTCTCCAAGTCTGGTACTCAGGCCAGCAGCCTCAGTGAACCTGGGAGCTTGCTAGAAATGCAAAATCCCCCAGACCTACTAAATCATAATCTGCATTTATTAAGATCTCCTGGTGATTCACATGCACATTAAAGTAGAGAAGCCCTGATCTACAGCCTTGGTATAGTAATAATAGCAACTAACATTTATTCAGTACTGATCTGCTAAGTGAGTTACATACATTTTGCTGTATGAAATGGAATTCCTTAAAGCCAGAGAGCTAGAGGCCAAAAAACTGCTCAGGACCCCTTGAGGGCTGATTCTCTGTTTTAAGCCAGGTTTGAAAAGGTGTTATATGGTCTAGCCTGAGAATCAGGAAAGACTAGATGTCTCTAAACCTTTCCTTATTTGTAAATTTTTTTTTCAGCATTTCAAGTATTCTGTATCTAAACTGTTCTTTAAATGGGAAAATTTAGTGTGGTGACTGTTTGAGTCAGTTCTTTTGGAATGGTGGCATAAACCCCAAATAGAAAAGGACTGTTATTCCACATAATGCTGGAAGTTCTAACCAATGTAATAAGGAAAGAAAAGGAAGTAATAGGCATACAGAGCTTAAAGGATGAAATAAACCTTAAAACTGTCCCTATTTGTAAATGACATAATAGTCTGTAGAAAATCCCAAGGAATCTACAAGACACAAGTAAAACTAGAACTAATAAGGAAGTTCAGCAAAATTACAGGATATGACATACAAAAAAGGACTGTGGAGCAGTGCAAAAATAAAGCTGAGATCTGACTGGACTTCACCTTGAATAGGACAGTGACCTCAGCAAGTGTTCTGTGACTCGGGGGGTCTTAGAAAGCCTTACTTGTTCCTCTCTTTCTCTACATGCCTACTGCACTTCCTTTAAGACTTTGGATCCTTTAGGAAATGAATCAGGAACTCCACCTACTCTTACTTTGAACAAAGGCAGGTATGTGGTCTTTTCCCACACTCTATAGCCCTCCTAAAAGTGTTGCCATCTTGTTTAATTCTTCCAACACTCTGAGATGTAGGTACTATTATCACCCCAATTTTTTATGTAAGTAAACTGAGGCTCATGAGGAGTAAGCAGGCTGCCCAAGGTTACACAGCTACGAGGAGTTAGACTCAGGATTCTAATCCAGCTCTACTCTAAAGCCCGTGTTGTTAACCATCTGATGCAGTTTCAGTCGATCTTTGTTCTTCTCAGAGACAGAAAAAGAAGTTTTAATTAAACTACATATGTCAGATCCCTACAGTATTTTTTTTAAATTTTAATGGAAAAAGAGAGGGCTGCAATAAGATCTGCTTCATAAAGACTCTTCTTAAAAAGAAAGATGACTGAACTATCAGATTCCCACCTTCCCCCAAAAAGGCATTGTACCACTGTGTCTTGCCAAGAAAATTGAATCTTGGAATATTAGAGCTGTAAGGCCTCCTGGGGTCATTTAGTTCAACTTCTTCAGTTTACAAACAGAGAAACAGGCCCAGAGAAGGGTGAATCACTCTGCATGGCTAATAACCCCCCACTCCCAGAGCAATGCTCTTTCTGTGCATATTCTCCATGTGTATGCCAAAATGAAAGTCACTACTAGGCTTCCAATTTGTATGCTTAAACAACAATTCCTAGAATAGTATGTCCTAGTAGCCTAAAAGCTCTTCCATATGTCAAGCTGAAATTCTGCTTCCCTCTAACTTTCCCCAACTCCCTGCCCCAATCAGTCCTGGTCTGACTCTCTGGAGACATATTCAGACATTCTTCAGACATTCCAATTTTAAAGCCAGGAAAATATCCGAATTTGGAATATAAATTCAGCTGCTGTCTTATGCCTCCCATGTGATCATTTCCTCATAACTTCTGAAGCTTTAATTTATGCTGCATAATGACAGTTTATGCTGTTTTTCTATGGCCCAAATGATGCTTTATTGGTCTCAAGTAACCAGTGTAATGCAATCTGACCCAGTTGGCCTTTGAGCAAGGCAGACTAGAAAATCAGCTATTTCCAGTGGGTACAGTACACATGCAGAGCCCCCAAGCAATACTTTCCAAAACTGCAAAATAAACAAAGCTCTAGATTTCTGAAATGTAGGAGTTACTTAGGAAAGAGAGGATGCTTGTAGGGACTAGCCCTCTTTTGTTCAAGCTCATTTTCTATTGCCTTCTGCACTTGATCTGTGTAGATTAAAGTTACATGAGGTACTTTATGAAGCTGAGGTTTCTGTCTCAATACGGGTACATGTATGGAGCTTTAGAAGTCTGCAATTACACTGTAAATGTGCCTTATTGGCATTCAATGCAACCTAACCACCTCAGCTTGGCCACAGAATCTAGAATCTTAGTGGAAGGGAATGTAAAAAGGAAAATCAAAGTCTCAATGCCACCCCTCCCCCCAACTCCTTATGCAAAAGAGAAGGTAAAAGCCTCAGGCACCTGTGAAAAACAGGCTCCACAGATCATTAGGGAAATTTCTTGCTAATCTCCCATAAGCAAGGACATGCACATTATGTCTATGTGTAGCACCTAAAACTAAAGTCTTTTTAATTCCACACTAATAATAAATTACAAGTTTATCTTACAGGTAACAGAACTAGAGACAAGACAGAATCAGACATTGTTCCACCTACCCAGGGACATCTGAATAATTAATGCTTCCTTCACTCCCTTATTTTATGGAAAATGTAGATTTCTTGGGCATCACAAGAATGTAACCACTACCTCATTAGCCCCCCCTCTTCTTTGAATTTTTCCTTCTCTCAGTATGCCTTTAATATGCTGAAATTTCCAACCTCTCCTTCAGAAAAACAGCCACAGCTTGTCGTGGTTCATGTTTTTCCTGGACAAGTCCTCAAAATCATGGCTTAATAAACCTCCATTGATTGAGATTTTTGCCTCATTTATTGGGTCAACAAATAGCAACCACAAAGGGACATCTGAGAAGAGTTTGGCTTTCTTAACTTGTAGTGACTTTCCAACTGGTGCTTTTGGCACCAAGCTAGAGCTCCTTATTGCTTTGACCAATTGGGCAATTCACTGAAGTCCCAGCTGCTCTCTCCAGAGATCTTTGATCTCCCAACTTTTTGGTTGAAATCAGAGGCTTATTCTGCCATGGAACTCCTTTAGGGGAGTTTTGCTCACTTCTGATAAGGAAAGTAAGTTACCTGTTTCCATGACGATGGAGAGTGACCTCAGCTTGGGGCCATCTGCAGGTAAGGAGCTAGTCTGAGGTTTCATTTTAGAATTTGACAGTGTAGCAGAGGGAATGGCCTGGGGGAAAAAAAAGGCAAAAGATGTTTTCTGTCTCTTTAAAACTTCCCCTACCCTTTTTGAGCACTGAGGCCTGCAATCCCTGCCTCAGGCAGGTGATCAAGCAGGTGGTTGGAAGAGGCAGGGGAATGTCTTTTGTTCTTTGTGTTATAGGAGATAGCTCAGCTGAACTGTGGCTCCATCCCAGGCCTGGTACCTGCCTGGAGGAGGGCTGGGTGAGCCTCCCAGGTGGGCAGAGGTCACAGCTTTGTCTTTGGCAGAGATGGACAATTAGAATCATTAAGGACAATAGCCTAGAACTGAGGGCCCTCCCTTTAAAAGCTCTATATTTCTGCTTATAGACAGGAATTTAGATTTTGAGAAAACAGTCTCCCATTTTCCTCCTTTGCTAGCAAAGTAATAAATTTCTCTTTCCTTCTCCTCAACCACTTGTCCTTCTGATGCAGTCTTGTGGACAAGTGCCAAGCTTTCAGTAAAAACAGCTGAGGGTTAAGGCTTATTGTCAGCTGGCTATAACATCTCCTTATGCTTAGACATCTCAATGATATATCAATTGTGTGATTGCTCTTTTTTTTCTGTTTTTGGTTTTAGTCTTATCTTGCATAAGATTTGACCAACTAAATTATGGAAAACAAGGCCTCTAAAATAGACTAAAACCCCTGCAGCTGCAATATACCAGCTAACTCCTAAAACTAAAAATAGCTAAGCCCCCCAAAATATTTCTTTCACATATTTTGACATGGCTGCTATGAGCTGTCTTTGTAGACATCTCTACAGGTGTACATGAATATTATAGATCTCTTGTTCTACGCAATTGCCTTTTTGTAGAATAGAGTAATTAGATTAAAAGAAGGGCACATAATTGTGTTATGGCTAGCCTTAAAAATTCTCTTGATAAAATTAAAGAGCAAACTAGGAACTAAAAGATAAAAATCCTTTGTATGCTGCCCCTGTGGGAATGAAAGCAGAGGCCAATTTACCTTGCAGCCTAATGGTTAAAATTCTGTCCTTAGACCCCAACAGCCTAGGTTTAGTTCCCCATCAGGGAATAAATCTGGCTTGATTTTATGTAACTTTTGCCATTTATTCCATGGACAACCTTTAGTTTCCTGTTTTCTTCTACCTGTGAGAAGCACACAAGGCTCTTGGATTTTTACATGTACATCCAGCAGAGAAACTGAGACCCTAAAAAAATATGGCCAGACAGAAATGCATGTTATTCCTGGTTAATGGCTAGCAAGACTTTTTTTTCTTTGAGCTGTTTTTGTGGCTTTTCTGGATTTCATAAAAACTGTTTTCCATCTCTTTGGAAACACCTCTTGCTTCCTTGATCAAGTTATAACCTTAGTTAAGGCTTATTGGTTTCACTTAGAAAGGTATCCTTAGTTAAAAAGTTCAAAAGCAAAAACGTCAACCATTTGTCCCAGCTAAAATCTGCTGCTTCTAATCACTCAGAGTCCTTAAGGAACTCAGAAAAAAAGGCACCGTTCACCCCTCTTTGGGGGATCTTTTGTTTTCCTTATGGAGTCTAAAAGTTCAACAGATTCCTCTCAGATATAAAACTACTCTCTTTTGTACTGTGTTATCTGATCTCTTTGACTTTGGCGGATACCAAAAATTACTTTGTATTGTGGGAATGTTTTTGACCTTGATGTGTGTCATAGCTAGGCAGAAATGGCCATGTTGGAGGCAGCTGAATACACTGTAAGAGGTTTCTTTCGGCCTTGGATAAGAAAGGGTGTGGTTTAAATACTTAAACAAATCTTTGTAAGAAGTATTTCAAAGATATTGTAAGAAGTAAAGATATTGCATAGCTCAGTCCCGTGGAGTCTCTCTCTCTCTCTTTTTGGGGGGGCCTGAGATTCAATACTACGTATCTAAATGAAGCTGTTCTCCTTATAAAGTCCTATGATAAATTCTCTCTGTGCTTTAAGATGTTAATTAATGCCCTATTTCCACTGAATCTTAATGAGGTTTTAGGTCTTATGTGAGACAAGAGAAATTTTGATTGTTCCATTCTCAATGCCATGGTTTAAATCCAACTATCCTTTTGAACTGATGAGTTTTGTCAATCTCATGGACAGAGTTTTAAAATCAAGGCTTGTAGGATCCTTGTATACATGTGTATGTGTCATAAATTAAGTAAATAAGCCCATAAGCTTTTCAAGTTCATGTGACTTAAGTAGTCTTTAATGAATAGTTTTAAAAATCATTGGTAAAATAAAATGAAATATCTTCAAAATTTAATTTAGGCATTTTCACCTGAACCTGTTGGATAAAAACCTGTCTATCTCTGCTAGATGTGTTAAGGTCATAAAAGTGCTGCTTCTATAATATTTTTAATATTTGGCTAGATTTGACTGTGAGCATATGGATTGCACCTGTGTAGTTTCAAAATTCTTTTTAGTAATTTAAAATCTTAAAGTCATATTATGTTAAATTAAAAAGGATAATCATAAAATGTCTGAGTTAAATACTAAAATGTCTGAGTTAAAATACTAAAACATTGATTATTAAACATAAGTTTACGTTTATATACTTTGCATCTTATTTTTACATAACATAGAAACTAAATATATTTAGATGTACTAGGAAAACTGGAGACTGATAACAGTTCAAAGTTACTTTAACTTCCTAGGTTTTTATTAAAAATAAGGGTTACTAAGAGTTAGCACTATAATTAATGTCTGTAATTAAAACTACCAGATATGAAAAACAATTCTATACACAAAATATGGAAAAAAATTGGATGTAGGGGCTTTTTGGGGAAAAAAAGGTTATAAGAATATGTAGAAATGTGGTTTTTGGAAAAATAATTTTGCCTAGTCCAAAGGTTTTAAAATAGTTAAATTAAATA
This sequence comes from Eulemur rufifrons, assembly GCF_041146395.1. Taxonomy (NCBI): domain Eukaryota; kingdom Metazoa; phylum Chordata; class Mammalia; order Primates; family Lemuridae; genus Eulemur; species Eulemur rufifrons. The sequence continues at coordinate 27,282,422 of NC_091012.1, read as the reverse complement.
AATAACACTAAATGAATATAAAAGTTAAAAAGAAGGGTAAACATTTTTGCTTTTAAAAATGTTTGAATTATCACTTTGGCTGAATAAATGACTATTTTATATTATAGTAACCTGTGATCCTGTTTTATGACAATAAGTGTTTTATGACAACAAATGTTTAAAACCTTTGATATTTGACAAACTTTCCAAAATAAAAACTCTAAATTATCTTTTTGACCTCAAACTAGCTTTCTAAATATTAGGGCCACTGAAAATCTAAGAGAGAAATATTAGGCTTATTTGGTGTGTTAAAACCATATAAGAAGCACAGTCAAATATAAAATGGTATTTAACTTTCTTTGGGATATATTTATATAAATGTGTTATTAATATGTGTTCCAAAATTGTATGAAATTGCTAAGATTTTATGGTAAATTGTTATATGCCATAATATAACCAAATTTCTTTGTCAATTATCTCTTTAACCATGGCTATTCTAAGACATTTTGTCATCCTTAATTATTATTTTACTTTAATTCTTCTCAAAAAGCAGTTTTCTACTAACTTTAGAGAGTTATATGATTTAGGCTGAATCCTAAATTCTTTCCCAGATACAAGTCTCCAAATAATGTTTTCAAATTCTTCTTCCATTTTAACTTGGACTCAATGAAATTGCCACCATCTTTTTCATGACACTCTACAACCATACCTTGTGACATACAAACTACAGGATAAACTGTTCCAAATAGAAAGATTCAGTTTTTTGTATGAAAGCTACTTCCACTTTAACTGAAGATGCTTCCAGTTTCACATCTAGACACCGCAGGTAGATGCCTTCCAAACTCTAAAGAAACTGAACTACATTAATTAAAAAAAAAACTGATGCATTCATAAGGATTGCTAACACAACCTCAAGTAGAATAAGAATTACATGGGATTGAACTAATTTTTTGACCATTTGTTTAAAACATTGGTAATTCTTTTATGATTTGTTTTGAGAAAACAAGAAAAAATTCTTTTCCTTGCTTACAAAAAATTGGTAAAGTATATTTTATAAACAATTTGAAACATTTATTTTTATGTCTACTTGATTTCTCCAGAATTTGGAAACTATTCATAAGTATTCCTATTTTATGGCAATATAGTGATTTGTATAAGTTCAGTAAGAATCTGATTTTATTTTATAACAGGATAGGATTAGAGATGCTGGTAATTTTACCAAGGCTTTGACTGGAATGACATCTCTCAAATAGGCCCAGACTGCTTTGAGGAATTAAGTTGACTTTATAAGGCCAATAAAAAGCCTTCTGGAAAAAAAATACTGACGTGATACCTCATCAATAACATTTGATGGTCTGTGGTAAGTAAAGAATGTCACTTTCTGACAGGTCCAGAAACCTCAAGGTATTTGGGGACCTTGAAAAAAAGAGGGATTTACCCAATTCATACAGGTATCTGCAGGCAGTTAAATCTTTGGCTTGGCTGGAGAGACCTTTTTAAGTTACATGAAATTCCTTTAAAAAAAAAGTTTTCAAGGGAGGCAAGATGGCTGACCAGAAACACCAGCTGCTAGAGTGTCTCAGTAAGGAGGAGAAGTTTTAGATGAAAGAGAAAAAAATGCATAAACAAACAGAGATCGGGTGTGGGTCTGAGGGAAGGGGCCCAGAACCTTCAGGAGACTCCATGGGAAGAAGCTGCAGAGCAGAACAGAAGGGAGCAAGGTATCAGCAGAGAGCAACCCCCAAGAGGCCTGGAGTCCAGCAAGAAGGGTAGGTGGAGCGGTTCGTTTCTCCCTCCCTCACATCTCTGACAGTTGGTGCATTCCCCAGCTGCTGGAGAGACTTTCTGCCAAAACCAATCCAGAGGCTGCTGCAGCCAGTGAGCTGGGAGCTTCTTGTGGACAGGGCACCAAGCTCCAAGCACCCCAGGGGCACCTCCCATCTCCACAGACCTGAGCCAGGATGGAAGGCACCATATTGCTTCTCCACCCACTGTGCAACGGTCTTCCCCAGGGAGCTTCAACTCCTCAGAATTCATTTTGCTCATTCCCACATAGACATTTCCCAAATCTTACCCAGACTGCAGGAGCCACAGGGATCCAGTGAGTCCTGGGTAATCTGTGTGACTCCACTGCCTGAATATTCTGGGTGGGCGGACTCCCAGAGTGAGGTACAGAAACAACTAGAGTGCTAGCCTTCCTCCATCCAGACTCTTTTCTCCCCTTCTCCTCCCCGACCCACGACTTCTGAAAGACACAATTGAGCCACGACACCAAGTCTTTCACAGAGAGTGGGGCTCAGATGTTTCCTCGTGGGGTCCTGCAATGGACTGAGGGGTGCTCAGACTGTGAGCTCCCTGCCTGCCATCCCTCCCTGGTGCTGCTTGCCCAGCAACTCCATCAGAACAGTGCACACCCTGAGGCAGAGGGACATCGAACCTGCTTGGGCACCCTGTGGGCAATGAGGGACCAGTGTGCTTTTCACTGTATTGAACTTTGTGGAATTGGGGATGGGACCACAGGCCAGATCCTATACGCCCAGGTCTCAATTGTGTTGCTCAGAGGCATGGAGAGGAGATTTGTGAATTAGTCTAGGGAGGTGAGGGAGTCCACATGTGCAGATGGGTGAGGAGAGTGTGGTATGGACCCTAGGTGCAACATGCTCATGGGGCACCCCACCCCCGACAGGAGGGCTATGCTCTCATCTCAGGCCAAGATCCTGGGCAAAGAACCTCCCGGCCCACATCACAGTCATAGGGGAGCTCAACTGGCTTGAGCTCCTGCCTGCTGGCAGACACCAGGGAAAAACCTCAAAGCATGGGATGGTGGAGAGGAGCAAGGTGTGCTCCAGACTGTGAATCTCAGATGGCCTTGCCTCCACAAGCAGACTTTCTGGTTGGGTGGGGCCACTTCAGCCCCTCCCTGGTGGCTTTGCCCAGAAGATGGGAACAGACTTTTTTTTTTTTTTTTTTTGAGACAGAGTCTCACTCTGTTGCCCATGCCAGAGTGCCATGGCATCAGCCTAGCTCACAGCAACCTCAAACTCCTGGGCTCAAGCAATCCTTCTGCCTCAGCCTCCTGAGTAGCTGGGACTACAGGCATGTGCCACCATGCCTGGCTAATATTTTCTATATATTTTTAGCTGTCCAAATCATTTCTTTCTATTTTTAGTAGAGACAGGGTCTCGCTCTTGCTCAAGCTGGTCTCGAACTCGTGACCTCAAGTGATACTCCTGCCTCAGCCTCCCAGAGTGCTAGGATTACAGGGATGAGCCACTGTGACCCACCTAGGAGCAGATCTTTGACCCCTGCAGAAACAGATACCTTGCCAGCTTTTGTGGAATCTGAGGGCAAACTCACCCAATCCAGCCCTGCCCGGCCAAACTCCCACATCAGTCTCTGCTGGGCAGAGAATAAAGACTCACCTGAGGTTTCAGGGCCCCACCCACCACCTGGGGCATTCAAGTACTTCTCCTGAGGGTATAGTGCTGGTTACAAACACCTGAAAACAAAACAGCAGCTTGTTCCTTCCAGCAAGAGCCACCTACTGACAGGGAGGTCAATTTGCACAGCCATCTACAGCATGTACTGACTCCATCACACAAGGTGTGCTAAGTTCTCACACACAAACACCACCCATTGTCTTAGAGATTAAACTGGGCATGCCACTACAATTCACACTGTTAAAAAGACCACAGAGCTGAGGAAATAGAAAGGATTTCAAAGACCCCCATCCTCCCTCATCAAAGAGAGACAGGTAATCTGCCCACTCACATAGCTCACCACTCCTACTGCCTACAAACAACTAGCAACTGAGAAAATCACTACACCAAGGTTATCTATAACCAAGGCATCCATCCAGAACCTAGATCATCATCAAAGCACTCACAGGCAAAGCCAAAGGTTCTTACCCAACATAAGCTACAAACACACCTGTACGAGTGAGGGGAGGAGAAAAAGCCACATCTAAACAAAAGAAAACCCAAAAATAATAAGCAACAGCTGCTCCAGATGAGAAGGAATCAGCAAAAGAACTCCAGAGTTACAAAAAATCATAGCAAAAGGTCACCCCCAAAAGGGAACACCAGCTCTCTAGCAAAGGATACCAACCAAAATGAGAATATTGAAATGACAGATAAAGAATTCCAAATATGGATTATAAGTAAGCTCAATGAAAAATAAGAGAAAATGGAAAACCAACACAAAGAAACCATAAAAATTCAGGAAATGAAAAGTGCACATTTGGGAATAACACCAATTGGGTATCGGACTGAGGTGGGGGGTGGAGAGAGGGAATGGGTGTATAACTACATGATGAGTGAGTTGCGCACCATCTGGCGAATGGTCACGCTTGAATGTTCTGACTCGGGGAGATGAGGTGGGGGGAGGGGATGGGTGTATACCTACATGATGAGTGCATTGCACACTGGCTGGGGAATGGACACGCTTGAAGTTCTGACTCGGGGGGATGGGTGGGACATGGGCAGTGTATGTGGCCTGAACTTTTGTACCCCCATGATGATAAGCTGAAATAAATAAAAAATAAAATAAAAAATAAAATAAAATAAATTAAAAAAAGAAATCAAATTATTAAAAAAATCAAATAGAAATTTTGGAAATGAAAAATTCATTCAAGGAAATACAAAACACAGTGGAAATTATTAAGAATAAACTAGACCAGGCAGAAGAAAGAATATCAGAGCTTGAAGATAAATCTGCAGAATTAACTCAGTCAGTCACAAATAAAGAACAAAGAATTAAGAGGAATGAACAAAGCCTACAAGAAATATGGGATTGTGTAGAGGCCAAACATAAGAATTATAGGCATCCTGAGGGTGAAGAAGAAAACACACAAGGGTTTGAAAACCTATTTGAGGGAATAATTGAGGAAAAGTTCCCTGGTCTTGCTAGAAATTTAGATATCCAGGTACAAGAAGCTCAATGAATACCTGGGAGATTCATCATAAAGAGGAAATCACCACCACACATGATCATCAGACTAGCCAATGTTAACATGAAGGAAGAACTCCTGCAAGCCATAAGGTAAAAACATCAGGTAACTTACAAAGGAAAACCCATCTGGCTAACTACAGACTTCTAAACTTAGACCTTACAAGCCAGAAGGTATTGGGGCCACATCTTCAGGCTTCTGAAACAGAATAATGGCCAGCCTAGAATTCTGTATCCTTGAAAAACTAAGTTTTTTATATGAGGGAGAAATGAAGAGTTTTTCAGACAAGCAAACACTGAGGGAATTTGTCAAGTCCAGACCTGCCCTGCAGGAAGTACTCAGATTTACATTATAAATTGATCAGCACAATAAAAAATAAAATTAGAAATCAACTCCAACAGAAACACTCAATTCTACATGAAGTCATGAAAATTAAATAACTTACCACTAATGATTATTGGACCAAGGGAGAAATTAAGGTGGAAATCAAAAGATTCCTCAAATTAAATGACAAAGGGGACACAAAGTTATCAAAATCTGTGGGATTCAGGAACAGCAGTCCAAAAGGAAAAATTAATAGCCTTAAATACCTACATCAAAAGAAGAGAAAGATCACAAATCAACAATCTAATGACATGTCTCAAGGAACTAGAAAATAAAAAGCAAACCAAACCCAAACCCAGGAGAAGAAAAGAAATAGCTTTGGTCAGAGCAGAATTATATGAAATAATAATAATAATACAGAAGATCACTGAAACAAAAAGTTTGTTCTTTGGAAAGATAAACAAAATTGATAGACGTCTCACTAGATTAACCAGAAATAGAAAAGAAAGGATCCAAATAAGCTCAATCAGAAATGAAAAAGAAGATATTACAACTGATACCACAGAAATGCAAAATATACATTGTTCTCTGAACACACTTTCCCAGCCTCGTGCTTTTTTTTTCCATGCTGTTCCCTCTACCTGCAATGCTCTACACTGCAGTCACTCTCCATCTCAAGAGGCTTTGGAATGTGGGACACTATGCATTTTATCTGCTTTCAAGGGCCAGAAGTCAAAGCACACAGAGAGATACATATCATTTGTGAAGTTTATAAGTCAAGGCTTTGTATGATGCTCACATTAAGACACAAATTAAGCACTGTTTATGAACCCAAAATATTTGGCCTGATGATTTAGTCCATGCATCATGGAAATAAGACAGGAAGTGGCATACTTAGCACTAAGTCCCCAGTGTCAACATTGAACCTATGGAAGGTAATAGGCAAAGAAGAGACATTTTGCTTTCAGGTGAAATGTAATGACTGTAAAATCTTTACTGTGTTGTGAATTGCTTTTTTTTCCCACTTGCTTATGTTTTAAAGGTGCTTTATTTTACATATGAATATACTGTTACTTATTCTAGGAATACCAGAAATGCACAGAAAATATGCTAAGAATGGCCAGGCGTGGTGGCTCACACCTGTAATCCTAGCACTCTGGGAGGCCGAGGCGGGTGGATCGCTCGAGGTCAGGAGTTTCGAGACCAGCCTGAGCAAGAGCGAGACCCCATCTCTACTAAAAATAGAAAGAAATTATCTGGCCAACTAAAAATATATATAGAAAAAATTAGCTGGGCATGGTGGTGCATGCCTGTAGTCCCAGCTATTCAGGAGGCTGAGGCAGTAGGATTGCTTAAGCCCAGGAGTTTGAGGTTGCTGTGAGCTAGGCTGACGCCACGGCACTCTAGTCTGGACAACAGAGTGAGACTCTGTCTCAAAAGAAAAAAAAAGAAAATATGCAAAGAAGATTATGAATTACAAAAATGAAAGGCAATGTGTTGTTCTTTATATACTTTCATGTACAATTTCACCTGATGAATATCATAAATATTACCTGTAAAAGACAGAAGACTTACTTCCACATGACTGGCAGAAGCTAAACAAATTCAGTGTGAAACTCTAGTTACATCAACTAGTATTCATTGAATAAAACATCCATTTGAGATATACTAATTCAAAAAGACTTCCAGCTCAGTCTAATGTATTTGCAGAGCAAACAACCATTGCATCCATATTTGGCACACACTAGAAGTCCTCAAGAGGTCAAATTTATAAAGTGTACTCTAAACTATCTGGATTCTCTGAGTGTTTATGTCTTTATCAAATTAGGAAGAACTTCCATAGCTATTAATATCTAGTTCTCAATAGAAAGTTATATCAATTATTAGTTTCATTCTAATAATCATTTGTGCCCCAAAGAAAGATATATCCCTTGGGAAAATCTTACAGTACACAAAGTAGATTTTTGTTTTTAAGGAATTCAGTGACTGTTTTTAGGTCTACATAACAAATACCAGAGTGGACCCAACTCTCTTAAATTGAACTAATCTTGATGGCACAAAAAATATGGTGTCTATTAAAATGATTGACATTATATACAACCCAGGATAACATCAGCAAGACTCTCTTCCTTGGGATTAAAAAAAGTGGAAAGAACTTTGATATGGGCCCTAGAGCCTTAACCATTATGAATAAACTTTTGGAGAGAATGTAGGGCTGTCTGGCAGAAAAATAGCACTACTATCTGAAGGTTTCTCTGATGTAATTTTTCCAATTACTACTCCAAAAAGAACCTTTAGGGAGGAAGAATTGAATGGTCTGACCTGGAAATTAGGTCAGGAGATCCAGGAGACCTTTATCCAACACCCAAACATTAAAAGAAGCTGAGTTTCATAGGTTATTTGGCAAAAAGCATCCCCAAAGCCTGCTGCTGTATTTTAAAAACTCTAAAGAATATGACCTACTAAACCACTCCTGACAATGACATCGCTTTGGCCTACAACTGCCTTAGTATTTCATCCAACACTTCACACCATGCTATAGTGATTAGAAAATTTTGCAGGCCGGGGGCGGTGGCTCATGCCTATAATCCTAGCACTCTGGGAGGCCGAGGTGGGAAGATAACTCGAGGTCAGGATTTCGAGACCACCAAGAGTGAGACCCCATCTATACTAAAAATAAAAATAAATTAGCCAGACAACTAAAAATATACATAGAAGAAAATTAGCTGGGCATGGTGGTGTATGCCTGTAGCCCCAGCTACTGCGGAGTCTGAGGCAGAAGGATCACCTGAGCCAAGGAGTTTGAGGTTGCTGTGAGATATGATGACACCAGAGCACTCTATCCTAGGCAACACAGTGAGACTCTGTCTCAAAAAAAAAAAAAAAAAAAAGAAAGAAAGAAAAAGAAAATTTTGTGTTCAGTCATGTGCTATCATCCACAAATATTCCTGTATGTATTGGGCAGGCCTTGGCCATCATTGAGTGGAACAAATTTATAGAAACATAGAAACAATAGTTCTAGTTTTACTTCAACCTCTTAAAGGCAGTTAATTGTGGTGATTACAGACTTTTCTTTCTGAATTAAGGCAGATTCACAACTGGATGTTTCCATGTTCTCTGCAGTGTTTATTTTTATTTAACATTTTAAGTAGTGCTCCCTATTTTTTAATGGAGAACAGAATTAGAGGAAAACTGATTAAAAGATGAGATTTTTCAAAGTACTTCTTTCACTCCCTTTGAGAAGTGCATGGCCAGGCATGGTGGCTCACACCTATAATCCTATCAGTCTGGGAGGCTGAGGCAAGAGAATTGCTTGAGCTTAGGAGTTGGAGACCAGCCTGAGCAAGAGTGAGACCCTGTCTCTACTAAAAATATAAAAATTAGCCAGGCGTCATGGCATGTGCCTGTAGTCCCAGCTACTTGGGAGGCTGAGGCAGGAGGATCGCTTGAGTCCAGGAGTGTAAGGTTGTTGTGAGCTAGGATGACACCATGGCACTCTACTCAGGGCAATGGAGTGAGACTCTGTTTTTAAAAAAAAAAAAAGAGAGAGAGAGAGAGAAGGAGAGAAACATGTATGAAGAAAAGCTAGCCTTCATTTCCCAGAGATAGGGTGTAAATCAATTCTTACATTAAAATCTCCACATTTGGTAATCTCTTTGTTTGGAAGTTCAGAAAATGTACAGAGGATGGTAAGGCAAGAAATACCAGGATCAATTTGAAGAGCTCCTGGTAAATCCCATCCCAGCTTCTTTTGGGAGAGGACACCATGGGAGCCATCAAATACCTACAACTAGAGAATGATAAAGCTTGGGAGGAGGTAAGGTTTGCCCAACCCAAGGTAGAGAGAACTTTGTCATGCTATCACCTTGTCTCTCCCAGCAGAGGCATCACAGAACTGGGTGATTAGATGGAAATTTTCAGGAAAAACTAAACCAAAGAATTATTTAAATCTACTTCTATTTATGTGGTGAATTACATTTATATATTTGCATATGTTGAACCACCCCAGCATCTCTAGGATGAAGCCCACTTGGTCCTGATGGATTATTTTTTTGATAAGCATCTGAATTCAGTTTTCTAGGATTTTGTTGAGAATTTTTGCATCTATATTCATAAGGGATATTGGTCTGTAGTTTTCTTTTTTTGTTGTGTCCTTTCCTGGTTTTGGTATCATGGTTATGTTGGCTTCATAAAATGTGTTGGGGAGGATTCCATCCTTCTCAATATTGTGGAATAATTTCTGCAGTATAGGTACCAGTTCTTTGTAGGTCTGGTAAAATTCAGGTGTGAAACTATCTGGTCCAGGACTTTTATTTTTAGGAAGATTTTTTATTGCTGTTTCAATTCCAGTACTGGAAATTGGTCTGTTCAGGAATTCTATTTCTTCCTGGTTGAGCCTAGGGAGGCTGTGTGTTTCTAAAAATTTGTACGTTTTCTCTACGTTTTCAAGTTTATGTGCATAGAGGTTTTTATATATTCATAGATGATATTTTTTATTTCTGTGGTATCAGTTGTAATTTCTCCTTTTTAATTCCTGATTGAGCTTATTAGAATCCTTTCTTTTCTGCTTCTCATAATCTACCAAGTGGTTTGTCAATTTTGTTTATTTTGTCAAAGGACCAACTTTGTGTTTTATTAATCTTCTGTATAGTTTTTTTATTATTGATTTCATTTACTTCTGATCTGACCTTTGTTATTGCTTTTCTTCTGCTGGGTTGGGGTTTGTTTGCTCATCACTTTCCGGTTCTTTGAGATGATTCATTAGATTGTTTATTTGTGATCTTTCTGTCTTTTGGATGTAGGCATTTATGGATATAAATTTTCCTCTCAGGACTGCTTTAGCTGTGTCCCACAGATTTTGAAAACTTGTGTCTCCTTTATCATTTAGTTCAAAGAATCTTTTGATTTCCATCTTAATTTCCTCCTTAACCCAATAATCATTTAGCAGAAGGTTGTTTAATTTTCATGACTTTGTGTAGAGATGAGAGTTTCTGTTGGAGTTGATTTCTAACTTTATTCCACTGTGGTCTGACAAGATGCAAGGTATAATTTCTATTTTTTTAATCTAAATTTGTTGAGAAATGCTTTGTGGCCTAGGATATGGTCAGTCTTAGAGAATGTCCCGTGAGCTGATGAGAAAGATGTAAAGTCAGTGGTTTGCAGGTAGAAAGTTCTGTAAATGTCAGTCAGGCTCATTTGTTCTACAGTTTTGTTTAAGCCTATTGTTTCTTTGTTTATTTTCCATTTGGAGGATCTGTCCTGTTCTTTCAGAGGGGTATTGAACTCCCTGGCTGTTATGGTGCTGCTGTTTATCATTTTTTTTTGATCAAGTGGGATTTGCTTTATGAATCTGGGTGCACCTGAGTTAGGTAAATAAATATTTTGAATTGTTATGTCTTCTTGTTGAATTGTACTCTTCACCATTATATATTCACCATCTTTGTCTTTCATTACTTTTCTTGATTTGAAGAATAAGTTATCTGAAATCAGAAATACTATGACCACTTTCTTTTGGCTTCCATTTGCTTAAAATATTGTTTTCCATCTGTTCAACTTGAGTCTGAATGCATCTTCGTGGGTCAGATGTGTTTCCTGAAGACATCAGATACTTGGCTTATGTATATGTATCCATTTGGCCAGACAATGTCTCTTTAATGGGCAGTTCAAGTCATTTATATTTATTGAAAGAATTGATAAGTGGGGAAGATTTCTGTTCATCCTGTTGTGTTGAACTTTGTTGCTTTGTTTTCTGTTTTGAGCCCTTGTGGTATCTGACCTTTGACCTTTAGCTTTTGGATGGTTTTACACTGGTAAGTGTTTATTATGCTGATCTGTGTGTAATGCTATTCTGAGTACTTCCTTGAGGACAGGTCGTATCTTGATGAATTCCCTCAGTCTTTGCTTGTCAGACAAGGGAATCATTACTCCTTTGTATAAGAAACTTTTAGTTTTGCAGGATACAAAATTCTGAGCTGGGCATTATTCTGATTGAGAAGAGTGAGAATGAGGCCCCAGTCTCTTCTGGCTTGTAATCTCTCAGTTCAGAAGTCTGCAGTTAGTCTGATGGGTTTTCCTTTGTAGGTTACCTGCTTTTTTCACCTTACAGCTCATAGGAGGGCCTCATTCATGTTTATTTTGGCCGGTCTTGAGGCTTTCCACTGTGTTTTGTAATTCCTTGAATAAATTCTTCATTTCCAGAAGTTCTGTTTCATTTCTCCTTAATATTTCAATTTCTTTTATTTATTTATTTATTTATTTTTTTGAGACAGAGTCTCACTCTGTTGCCCAGGCTAGAGTGAGTGCCGTGGCGTCAGCCTAGCTCATAGCAATCTCAAACTCCTGAGCTCAAGGGATCCTCCTGTCTCAGCCTCCCGAGTAGCTGGGACTACAGGCATGCACCACCATGCCTGGCTAATTTTTTCTCTATATATTTTTAGCTGTTCATATAATTTCTTTCTATTTTTAGTAGAGATGGGGTCTCGCTCTTGCTCAGGCTGGTCTCAAACTCCTGAGCTCAAACGATCCGCCCACCTCGGCCTCCCAGAGTGCTAGGATTACAGGCGTGAGCCACCGCACCCGGCCAATATTTCAATTTCTTTAGTGAATTTTTCTTCCAAGTCCTGGATTATTTTTTTGTGGTTTCTTTGTGTTGGGTATTCATTTTCTCTTCCATATCATTGAGTTTTCTTACAATCCATGTTTGAAATTCTTCTTTTGTCATTTCAGTGTTCTGAATTTGGTTGATATCCATTGCTAGAAAGCTGGGTGTTCCCCTTTGGGGGTGTCCTTTCAGTTTGATTCCTCATACTTCCAGAGTTCTTTCACTGATTCCTTCCCATCTGGAACATCTATTGCTTCTTACCTTTGGATTTTCATTTAGATAATGACATGCCCAGTTTAGCCTCTGAGCCAGTAGGTGGTGCTTGTGGGTGAGATTTGACCACATCCTGTATGATGAGTCAGTAAATGAAGTGAAAGGGCATGCAAATTGACCTCCCTGTCAGTAGGTGGCACTTACTGGAAGGAGCAAGCTGCAATGTTGTTTTTGGGCACTGAGACCAGCCCCCTCATTCCTCTGGAGAGGCACTCTAGTGCCTCAGGTGGTGGGTGGGGCCCTGGATCCTCTCAATAAATGCAGAAAAAGCATTTGACAAAATTCAGCACCCTTTTATAACAACACTTAACAGAATAGGCATAGGACAGGACTTAGCTAAAAATGATACAAGCTATATATGTCAAACCCACAGCCAACATCATACTGAACGGGGAAAAAGTGAAAGCATTCCTGCTTAGAACTAGAACCAGACAAGTTGCCCTCTATCACCGCTTCTATTCAACATAGTGCTGGAAGTCCTAGCCAGAGCAATCAGACAAGAGAAGCAAATCAAGGGCATCCAAATGGGGACACAAGAGGTCAAACTATCACTCTTTCCTGACGATATGATCTTATATCTAGAAAACCCCAAAGATTCTGTAATGAGACTACTGGAATTGATAAACAAATTGAACAAAGTCTCAGGTTACAAAATCAACGTACAGAAATTAGTAGCATCCCTATATGCCAACAACAGTCAAACTGAGAACCAAATCAAAGACTTGATACCCTTCACAACAGCAACAAAGAAAATACAATACCTAGGAATATATTTAACTAAGGAGGTGAAAGCACTCTATAGAGAGAACTATGAAACACTGAGGAAGGAAATAGCAGAGGACATAAACAGATGGGAAACCATACCATGCTCATGGGTCAGTAGAATCAACATTGTCAAAATGTCTATACTACCCCAAAGTGATTTACAGACTGAATGCAATCCCTATTAAAATACCAACATCATTTTCTCAGATCTACAAAAAATAATTCTATGCTTTTTATGGAACCAGGGAAGACCCCATATAGCAAAAGCAATCTTAAGCAGAAAGATCAAATTGGGAGGCATCAATTTACCAGGCTTCAAGTTATAGTACAAGGTTATAGTATCTAAAACAGCATGGTACTGGCATAAGAACAGAGACATATACCAATAGAACAGAACTGAGAACTCAGATATAAACCCTCCTCATATAGCCATATGATCTTTGACAAAGCAGACAAAACATACACTGGGGAAAAGAATCCTTATTCAATAAATGGTGCTGGGAAAATTGGATAGCCACATGTAGAAGACTGAAACAGGATACGCACCTGTCACCTCTCACAGAAATCAACTCACAGTGGATAACAGACTTAAACCTAAGGCATGAAACTATAACAATTCTAGAAGAAAAGGTTCATAAAAATCTTCTAGATATCAGCCTAAGCAAAGAATTTATGAAGAAGACCCAAAAGGCAATCACAGCAACAACAAAAATAAATAAATGGGACCTGATCAAATTAAAAAGCTTCTGCACAGCCAAGGAAATTATCACGAGAGCAAACTGACAGCCTACAGAATAGGAGAAAATATTTGAATGCTACATATCCAATAAAGGGCTGATAACTAGAATCTATATGGGACTCAGAAAAATCAGCAAGAAAAAAATCAAACAACCCCATTAAAAAGCGGGCAAAGGAAATGAACAACAACTTTTCAAAAGAAGACAGAAGAATGGCCAACAAACGTATGAAAAAAATGCTCAACATCTCTAATCATCAGCAAATGCAAATCAAAACCACAATGGGATATTACTTAACTCCAGTGAGAATGGCTTTTATCAAACAGTCCCAAAACAATAAACATTGGCATGGATGTGGAGAGATAGGAATAGTCATACACTGATGGTGGAACTGCAAACTAGTATAAGTTCCATGAAAATCAATATGGAGATACCTCAAAAAGCGAAAAGTAGAACTACCATTTGATCCAGCAATCCCATTACTGGGCATCTACCCAAAGGAAAAAAAAGACATTCTATAAAAAATACATCTGTACTCAAATTTTTATAGCAGCACAATTCACAATTGCAAAGATGTGGAAAGAAACCAAGTGCCCATCCATACATGAGTGGATTAATAAAATGTGGTGTATGTATACCATGGAGTTCTACTCAGTCACAAAAAGCAGTAGTGATATAGCACCTCTTGTATTATCCTGGATAGAGGTGGAGCCCATTCTACTAAGTGAAGTATCACAAGAATAGAAGGCCAGGCGTGGTGGCTCACACCTGTAATCCTAGCACTCTGGGAGGCCAAGGCGGGAGGATTGCTCGAGGTCAGGAGTTCGAACCCAGCCTGAGCGAGAGCGACACCCCATCTCTACTAAAAAAAATAGAAAGAAATTATCTGGACAACTAAAAATATGTAGAAAAAATTAGTTGGGCATGGTGGCACATGCCTGTAGTCCCAGCTACTTGGGAGGCTGACGCAGAAGGATTGCTTGAGTCCAGGAGTCTGAGGTTGCTGTGAGCTAGGTGACGCCACAGCACTTTAGCCAGGGCAAAAGAGTGAGATTCTGTCTCAAAAAAAAACAAAACAAAAAAAAAAAAACCAAGAATAGAAAAATAAGCACCTGTACTCACCATCAAATTGGTATTAGCTGATGAACACTTATGTGCATATACAGTAATAACATTCATTGGGTGTTGGGTAGATGGGAGTGGGGAGGAAAGGGGATGGGCACATACACACATAATGGATGCAGTGCACACCATCTAGGGGATGGACACACTTGAAGCTCTGACTCGGGGCGGGGGCGGGTCAAGGGCAATATACGTAACGTAAACACTTGTACCCCTTTAATGTGCTGAAATTAAAAAAAAAGAAAGCTAAAGAAAAAAGAAATATTTAAATCTAGAAGGAAGAAGTGAAGGGTCCTTTTCCTTGTTTTCTTTCTGAACTTTGTTGGGGGGGATACCTTCCTCGAGGTACCTTTCATCTTGGTGAGCTGAAAAAGAACAGGATAGGGCCCAGAGAGGAGACGGTAAGGAGTTGGGTTTCCAGGACTGGCTATAGATTCTAAAGAAAACAGAGAGAGAAGAAAAACATGCATTTTTCTCCTACATTTCCCATTCCAGCTCATCGGAGAAGAGAAGTAAATGGCATTTCAGGTTTAGAGGTGAAAACCTGCTTGTCTGTAATGTCTGCTGCATGTACTTAGTCTCCCAGGAGCCTGAAGTCTGTGAGTGCCAGATGGGAAGCACCATCACTAGAAAGAGGGAACCTCTCCCCAACAGTCAGCATTCACACTCTGGAAACCTTTACCCTAAAGTGTACCCTTATGGCCTAAAGAGTCAGTTCATCAACCCAGGCTCTAACCAAAAAAAGAATCAATGGCTAGGAGGAACACAGTACACTTAATTTGCTACAACAATATAATTCCAACATTAACTCAGTAACCCCTATACACAGCTATTATATGCTTTGCAAAAGGGACAGGATGTAATTTTTAAAAATAATATTTTGCTGACTTTCAAAATAGCTGTTACTATTACTAAACTGTCACTATTGCCCATAATTCCTGGAATTTGTACATAAATTATTTTGTAGAGAGTTTACATTGTGCCTGATGTGTCTAAAGGCAAATAGTTATTATGAGATTATAGAAAAATTTAGTTGTGATTGTTCACCAGCTCAATCTGAGGCTTTGACCAACTGTCTAAATTTGTCTTTTGACTTCACATTTTTAAGAAATGTAAAAGAATGCAACTCAGACTGAAGAGAGACACTCATAAAATGTTCAGATGGGTATAAATTAGGGTTCAAGTCCATAATAGCACTCCCTGCATTTTTATCTATTTTTATTTCCTGGCACTTTTATCTGAACAGTCATAGATAAAAGGTTACTGCAAATCATGTTTTCAATTGCCATAGCACTTTATATTTTAAAGGAGTAAATGCAGCTATCTCTTTAATAAAAACACTTTTCTCTAAGCAATTGGTGGTTCCTTGACATACCAAACAGCCCAGTAGAATCTGCTTGATGGGGGGGATTCTGGATGTACCAGATAGAAGGGAGGTTCAAAATCTCATTGCCTTCCTTCTATTCCATCAGTTGCCATTCTTATATCACTTTCTTAGGAACCATGATTAATATTTATATAACTTTTAGCTATATTTAAGTACCATGGAAGATGTTGGTCTTTAATTTTTAAAGAAAATATACATGCACATACAGGGAGAGGTCAGAAATAGAGATTTGCATGCCAGTCCTTGACGAGGGGTCTTCTTAGTCATCTTGCCTAGACAAGGCATGATGAACTTCTGGTCTGAGTCTCCCTGTCTAGCTTGGTGACAGGAGTTCCATGGCTCCTCGGGTTTGAACACACCACTGAGACCCACTAGTTGACTAGTGAGAAAGTATCAAGGTGGCCAAACCCCAGAGAGGCTGTACTTTGGTTATTTGCTTGGTCTTCTCCCTGTATTCTGACCTGTACTTCTTGGACCCCCAGAACAACTCCATGCTTCTGTAGGAGTAGATTTGGGAGTGCTTATCTTCTGACTATGACTGAATTGGTACCTAATGTATTTAACTACTCTCCTACATTTTTTTTTCTGGCAGCAAGAATGAGAAAAATTCATTTACCACTTCCAGACACAGGGCAGTCAAGGAAGGTTTCAATTAGTCTGTGGTCTAGTTATTGTTTATGAATGATCACTAAGAAAATTTCTCTCTGCAGCTGAGCTCTGGAAATTCCTTGGACCACACAAAGCTGCTAGTGGTGTCCTGGAGACTCTCACTCCACTTCAACCTCATTAACTAGTTGACATCTCCCATCCCATTTATAAGAATAGTTCCTCAATAACAACATGAAGGGGCAGAGAAATTAAAATTTTCAATCACATCCAAAACTTCTATCTTACAAATGGAGATTCAGAGGACAAAACTTGAATGTCACCACTTGGCAGAATGAACCCAATGCTGGAGATAAGTTTATTCAAGGTTCCCTTTGAAAGCTATGTCCATATCACAAGCATGAATCCTAGAGGAAGCACTTGCTACCCTGGTCTTGGCTCCTGTGGTTTTAGAGAAGCTGTAGGAATTGTATGAGATGAGAGAGAGGTAGAGGGTTGATCCCAGAGGTGGCATGGCAGGGTGGTATAGATATTGAGAAAGAACAGAAATGGTTAATGGGAATTTTTCCATAGTTTATTAAGGGGTTTGTGGTATGAATCCCCTTTTCCATGTTTGCTAAGAAATCTTCAGTAAAGTCCTCATCACACAATACCATGTGTGTGGATGTAGATTTTTTAGGGGAACAAGATGAGGAGTTGAATCCTACATCCAGGATTGTTCAGGGCAAAACAAGAGATGCAGAAGCCAGGAACAAAGTGAAAGTTCACATTTTGGTTATACAGACAAGAGAAATAGATGGAATACAGAATGAAAAATAATAACTCTAGGATCACTTTTCTGTGTGATCTGCAGGGTCTCATCTGCTAGCTCATCTTGTTCTGTTCTTTAGTTTCCCTGGAGGATAATTTTGTAGACTCTTGAGGGCCAGATTGTGATAGTCTTTCTTTTAAAGCCAAACATCTGGGTATTTCTAGATGTTCATCAAATGTTCCTGAAATTCATCTGTTTTCAAAGCTATTTTGAAACAAAATGTGAGTGGAAATATGTCATCCCAGTCCTCTTCCCAGCACTCTGCCCTTGAGACTTAATGCTCTTGATCCAGTTGACCATGCTGCCTGCCAATTCTTTCAAGGACTACAAGGAAAAACAGGCTTTGGGCTTCATTTGAGGATCTATCTCTTCCCAGCCCCTACTGTGGGTCTGAAATGCATGTCTCATCAAACTTATACCTTTTCTATAACATCTGTGGTTGGCAAAATAATGTCCTCTCTGCCAAAACCTAATCCCCCAAACCTGTGATTATGTAATGATACATGGCAAAAGAGACTTTGCAGTTGTGCTTAAGTGAAGAATTTTAAGATCAGGAGATTATCCTGGATTATATGCATGAGCCCAACAGAAGAATATGGTCCTTATATGTGAAACAAGGAGGCAAGAGGGTCAGAGACAGAGAAGGAGAGGTGAAATTGAGTGATGTGAGGAACACAAATCAAGGAATGGCTCTAGAAGCTGGAAAGGGTAAAGAAACAAAGTCTTCTGTAGAGCCTTTAGAAGGCACCAGCTCTACTTACACCTTGACTTCAGCCCAGTAAGACTCAATCAGGACTTCTGATTTCCAGAACAGAACTGTAAGAGAATAAATTTATGTTGCTTTAAGCCACTATTTCTATGGTAATTTGTTACAGCAGCCATTGGAAACTAATACAGCATCTATGCAGCCACTTGAACTTGGGAAACATGTACTTGCTAACAAAAGAAAATAGAAGAAAGGAAAATATCTAATGCGTATTGAATACATATTTTATGCCAGGAGTTTAACATGTATAATATCATGGGCTTTTATAACAACTGAGTGAATTTATTCTTTTTTTTTTTTTTTTTTTTTTTAGACAGAGTCTCGCTTTGTTGCCTGGGCTGGAGGGCCGTGGCGTCAGCCTAGCTCACAGCAACCTCAAACTCCTGGGCTCAAGCAATCCTACTGCCTCAGCCTCCTGAATAGCTGGGACTACAGGTGCATGCCACCATGTCCAGCTAATTTTTTCTACATAGATTTTTAGTTATCCAGTTAATTTCTTTCTATTTTTTTTAGTAGAGACGATGTCTCAGTCTTGCTCAGACTGGTCTCAAACTTCTGAGCTCAAATGATCCGCCCGCCTCAGCCTCCCAGAGTGCTAGGATTAGAGTGCTAAGATTACAGGCGTGAGCCACTGTGCCCACCCTGAGTGAATTTATTCTATTTCTCAGATGAAGAATGTGAGCTTTAAATTGAAGAAATTTACTCAAGATATTACAGTTGCCATGTAGTAGATTAAAAAAAATCAACACAAGTTTTTCTAACTGCAAAGCCTAGGTACATACTATACTATGTTGTACCTTGAAAAATGAAAAGAACAATATTGATGCATTCCACAAACATTTATTCAATGTATATTATTAATACATATCAAGTCTTGCACTCATCATTGGAGATACCTTGATGAATAAGACATAGTGTAGTTCTTGCCCTTAATGGAACTTACAATCCAGGCTGTGAGGAATAAAGGAAAGCAATCAAACATGAACATTTATAATTACAATCATAATCATTGCTATGCCAGGAAGCAGTAGGATAATGTGAGAGTATGTTATGGGGACCTGATTTCCTCAGGGGAAGAAGTGACTTTTGTATTCAGATCTGAAGGAGATATAGGAGTTACCAGGGAAGAAAGAATTATATGCCATCACCTTGATAAGAGGTCCTCTTCTAAGAATGCATTAAATAAAGGGAACCAGTGGGAAAGCTGTTGCTAGTGGGTAGAAAGGCAGTAATAGCTACAGTTCTATGCACAGGGAGCCACAGGAGGACAAGCTCAATCTTATGAGTTGAAGCTAGTACAAATCAGCTTGTGATAAAGGATAGAAGACACAAGGAGAAGAAGCATTTTGCTTACAGCTTTGGAGATTTACAAAGAATCCATGAAAAGCCCAGGGTATCTTCTGGGAACTAGAATGTAATTAATGTGAAGAAATAATTTACTCAACTGCATGGTGACTGGACTGTCTGAAGCAACCACATGGCAACAGATGGGTGAGGCCTGCTTGGAGTCAAGCCACAGAAGCCAAAGATTTGAACTAAGTCCCAGGTCTGTAGCCTTGCCTGAGCCCAGCAGCCCTGGTCTTCCAAATAAATAACAATTCTCATCTCAGTATCATCAGGCTGTGATAACTGATGACAGTGACCATGAAGGCCATCAATTTTCTTCTGCTCTGAGTCCATGTTTACCAAGTCACCTCCTGCTAGAAGCTTTGCTTCCTTATGTATAGTTTTGTAAAGGTCCAATAATAGTTTAAATATTCAGTTTAAATTACATTTTTGCATCATAGTCTACACCATTAGGGTTTCATCAGCAAGAATTAGTTTTCTGTTTTGGATTCCACACTTAATCCCTGATTAAGCCAGCCTAGTTACTATTTCTTCCCCTTTGTTCTCCTGGACTCCTGCATTTCTTTATCTAATAAACAGTGCCATTTGGTGACTATTTGTGGTTCATTTGTCCCCAAATTTACCTTCCATCTACTTGATATGCAGGAGTTCTAAAATTCTGGAAATTTGACTGATTTTTTGATACTGGATAGGGAGGAAGGACCCATGTCAATCACCGTGGTGACTGATAAAGCCCATTCTTTAGGTCCTTATAGACAGAGAATCAATAAGAGGACAAGTGCACCTTGAAAAAACACCCTTGAATTATGAAATAAGCATGTCATTTTGGAGTTAGGTGGAAATATTAACACTCCAAATCCCATGGTGCTAGAGACACGGTGACATCCATAAAGCCTCTGAGGAAGCTGGGAAACAAGATAGGTATTTGCTTTCTTTTAAGCTTCCTATAGACCCCAGGGGTCAGGATGTCTGAAAAGACTGAGAACTCCATCAGTCTCTTGTGAATTTGGTTAATTGAGTCAGCCCCATAGCTTGATTCCCTCTGTGATCAAGTCCCAAACCAGTAAGGTCAGGAACTAGACCTGGAGTTATGGTGACCCCACCAAAGAATGCCACCCTGGGAGGCTGACTCTATTCTTTTTTTAAAAAAAAATCAATATTATTTACATTATTATTTGTATTGGTACATAATATTTGTACATATTTATGGGGTACATGTGATATTTTGTCACATGCATAGAATGTGTAATGATCAAGTCAGAGTATTTACGGTATCCATCAGCCCGAGCATTTATCATTTCTGGGTGCTGAGAACATTTCAAGTCCTCACTTCTAGCTATTTTGAAATATACAATACATTGCTGTTAACTATAGTCACCTTACTCTGCTATTGAACATTAGAATTTATTCTATCTAACTGTATGTTTGCACCCATTAACCAACCTCTGTTCATTCCCCTCTACCCACCCACATTCTTTATAGCCTCTGTCAACTATCATTCTACTCTCTAGCTCCATAAGGTCAACTACTTTCTTAGCTCCTACATATGAGTGAATACATGTGATATTTGTCTTTCTGTGTCTGGCTTATTTCACTTAATGATCTCCAGTTCCATCCATGTTGCTGCAAATGAAATTATTTCCTTCCTTTTATGGCCACAATAGCATTCCATTTTCTTTATCTATTCCATTTATCCATTGATGGACACTTAGGTTGATTCCATATTTTGGCTATCGTGATTAGTGCTCCAATAAACACGAGAATGCAGGTATCCCTTTGATATGCCGATTTCCTTTCCTTTGGATAAATTCCCAGTAGTGGGATTGCTGGATCATACAGTAGTTCTATTTTTAGTTTTCTGAGAAATTGCCATACCGTTTTCCATAATGGCTATACTAATTTACATTCCCGCCAATAGTGTATAAGAGTTCCCTTTTCCAATTTTAAGCAACAAAAACAAAATGGGAGGTATTAATTTGCCAGACCTCAAACTATACTACAAGGCCGTGGTTCTTAAAACAGCCTGGTATTGGCACAAGTGCAGGGACACAGACCAGTGGAACACAACAGAAAATCCAAATATAGAACCATCCTCATATAGTCACCTAATTTTCGACAAAGCGGGAAAGAATATACTCTGGGGACAAGAATCCCTATTCAACAAATGGTGCTGGGAGAATTGGTTAGCCACTTGTAGAAGACTGAAACAGGACCCACAGCTTTCACCTCTCACAAAAATCAAATCACGGTGGATAACAGACTTAAACCTTAGGCGTGATACAATCAGAATTCTAGAAGAAAATGTAGGAAAGACTCTTACAGACATTGGCCTAGGCAAAGAATTTATGAAGAAGACCCCCAAGGCAATCACAGCAGCAACAAAAATAAATGAATGGGACATGATTAAATCAAAAAGCTTCTGCACAGCCAAAGAAACAGTCCAGAGAATAAACAGACCACCTCAGAATGGGAAAAAATTTTTGCATACTACACATCAGATAAAGGACTGATAACAAGAATCTATTTAGAACTCAGGAAAATCAGCAAGAAAAAATCAAGCAACCCTATCAAAAAGTGGGCAAAGGACATGAATAGAAATTTTTCAAAAGAAGATATAAAAATGGCTAACAAACATATGAAAAAGTGTTCAACATCTCTAATCATCAGGGAAATGCAAATCAAAACCACAATGAGATATCACTTAACCCCAGTGAGAATGGCCTTTATCAAAAAAACCCAAAACAACACATGTTGGCATGGGTGTGGAGAGACAGGAACACTAATACACTGCTGGTGAGAGTGCAAACTAGTGCAACCCCTGTGGAAAGCATTATGGAGGTATCTTAAACAGATTCAAGTAGACCTGCCATTTGACCCAGCAATCCCATTACTGGGCATATACCCAAAGGAAAAAAGGTCATTCTGTAACAAAGGCACGTGTACCCAAATGTTTATAGCAGCACAATTCACAATAGCAAAGATGTGGAAACAACCCAAATGCCCATCAATACATGATTGGATTAGTAAACTGTGGTATATGTATACCATGGAATACTACTCAGCTATAAGGAATGATGAAGATACAACATCTCTATGGTTCTCCTGGAGAGAGTTGGAACCCATTATATTAAGTGAAGTATCCCAAGAATGGAAAAACAAGCATCACATGTACTCACCAGAAAATTGGTTTCCTTGATCATCACCTAAATACAAATCTGGAAACGACACCAATTGGACATCAGACTGAGGTGGGGGGTGGGGGAGGGGATGGGGGTATGCCTACACAATGAGTGCATTGCGCACCGTTTGGGGAGTGGTAACACTTGAAGGTGCTGACTCGGGAAAGGGGGCGTGGGGAAAAAAATATGAAACTATTGTTTTTAACTTGCACTGTTCACTTAATAATTTATCATGAATATTTCCCATATTATTTCATATCATTGTACAAGAAATAATGTATACATTATGAGGACATACTGTATCTAACAAGATATACTGTTAGACTCTTTGATTCTGTAAAATTAAATAAAAAAATAAATAAATAAATAATAATAAAAAAAAAAAAACAACAGCTGATGACTCTGAGCTGGCAAGGAATGGAGCAACAGGAATGCTCATATATAGCTGGTGTGAATAAAAAATAATATAGCCCCTTTGGAAAAAAAAAAAAAAAAAAAGAGTTCCCTTTTCTCCGCATCCTTGCCAGCATCTGTTACTTTTTGTCTTTTTTATTATAACCATTTGAACTGGGGCAAGATGAAATGTCTCATTGTGGTTTTGATTTGCATTGCCCTCAGGATTAGTGATGTTGAGCATTTTTTCATATACCTGTTGGTCATTTGTATGTCTTCTTCTGAAAAAATTCTATTCAAATTCCTCATCCACTTTTTAACTGGATTGTTTGTTTGTTTCTACACACCAATAATAAACTAGCTGAAAAAGAAATCAGGAGAGCAATTCCATTTACAATAGTTACAAATAAAAATACCTAGGAATAAATTTAATCAAGAAGGTGATAGACCTATACAAGGAAAACTATAAAACACTGATAAAAAAATTGAATTCCTCACAGTTAAGTTGAGAAAATAAAAATTAAGAAAGAAAATTTAACAATTCAAAGTATTTTTTTTTGGCTGGGCGCGGTGGCTCACGCCTGTAATCCTAGCACTCTGGGAGGCCAAGGCGGGCGGATCGCTGGAGCTCAGGAGTTCGAGACCAGCCTGAGCAAGAGCGAGACCCCGTCTCTACTAAAAGTAGAAAGAAATTATCTGGACAACCAAGAATATATATAGAAAAAATTAGCTGGGCATGGTGGCGCATGCCTGTAGTCCCTGCTACTCGGGAGGCTGAGGCAGTAGGATCGCTTCAGCCCAGGAGTTTGAGGTTGCTGTGAGCTAGGCTGACGCCACAGCACTCACTCTAGCCCAGGCAACAGAGCGAGACTCTGTCTCAAAAAAAAAAAAAAAGTATTTTTTTAAAAAAAAAGCAAAGGAAAAAAAAATTGTGGAGGCCGGGCATGGTGGCTCACGCCTGTACTCCTAGCACTCTGGGAGGCCACGGCAGGAGGGTTGCTTGAGTTCAGGAGTTGGAGACTAGTCTGAGTAAGAGTGAGACCCTGTCTCTACTTAAAAAAAAAAAGAAAAGAAAAATCAATACTAAAATTTGTATAGAACCACAAAAGACCCTGAATAGTCAAAGGTATCCTGGGCAAAAAGAACAAATCTGGAGGCATCACACTATCTGACTTCAAAATATATTACAAGGCTGTAGTAACCCAAACAGCATGATGTTGGTATAAAAATAGACACATAGTCCAATAGAACAAAATAGAGAACATAGAAATAAACCCACATTTTTACAGCCAATTGATTTTTGATAAAGGTGCCAAAAACATACATTGGGGAAAGGATGCCCTCTTCAATAAATGATGCTGGGAAAACTAGATATCCATGTCAAGAAGAATGAAACTAAACCCCTATCTCTCACCATATACAAAAATCAACTCAAAATGGATTAAAAACTTAAACATAAGAGCTAAAACTACTAGAAGAAAACATAGGGGACATACTCCAGAACATTTGTCTAGGCAAAGATTTTATGGCTAAAACCCAAAAGCACAGGTAACTAAAACAAAAATAGATAATGGGACTATATGAAACTAAAAAGCTTCTGTACAACAAAGGAAACAATCAACAGAGTGAAGATACAACCTATTTAATGGGATAAAATATTTGCAAAATATTCAACAAGAGACTAATATCCAGAATATACAAAAATATTATTCTTAATTACTAGAGGAGGAATTTAGAAGGGATCTTGGATTCCACCAAAGGAAATGTTGGTATTTCTACAACATTGAATGCAAATACTAGAAAATATCTCAAGGAATGCCTCAGCCCAATTTTATAGATATGCAATCTGCAGCGTAGAAAAATATGACTTGTCCGGCATCACAAGGACTTAACTGCCAAGGCAATACTTCAGCTCAATTCCCCTTGATTTCCAATGTGCTTTCCACCTTATCACATTGTCTCCTGGGTCCAGGTTCCTTTGCATGACCTATCCCTGAACATATTTGAGAGAAAGAACAAAAGAAGAAGAAAAAGTGGAAGCATGAAAGCCCTGGGGCTTTAACACCCCAAATAAAACTGGTTTAAGCAGTCTTTTATGGATTAAATTTACTTTGAGGTAAAGATCCATTCTTTCATATTGCTTCTCCATCCCTTTGATCCTCTTTCTGTTGAGAAGGGTGGCTTACTTTGTCTCACACTGGAAGGAGAGAAGTGGGACCTCAGATCTCCCTCAGGTCTTCTGATCCTTCTTTGGTCTCTACAAGGGAATGGCTACATTGGTCTGGTCCTGGAACTTGTCACCACTAAGATGTAACTGGTCCCGTCTGGCCTTATGTGTTTATGTACTTGCTCCTGAAGCCCATTTGTCACAATCTTAAAGTCCCTACCTGCAACCAATTCTCTGGCCTTACCCCAGGCTTTTGTTGACCTTCTCATGTATGGGACACATGGAAATTTCTGGATCTGCTGCATACCATGTGCAGGCCATGGAGAGCCAAGTTCCTCTATCTAGCTACCTTCCTCCATCACTGCTGGGCTATCACTTCCCCACTAAACCCAGGGCTCTAAATGGGGGATGAGGGGAAAACTTTCTTTGCTTTTAGCTTTCTCCTGTGTAATAGCCTCCCAACTCCAGGACTTGAGTCTATAAAGGGAGACAGGCCTCATATGTCTTACATTAGCATCCTCTACAGCAGCCTCCTTTCTCTCACATCATAGCCAATTCCTTTTTCTGGGGCATTCAGGCTAATGACTAAGACTTAATGGTTGAAGGCGTGACCTTTACATATTATGGAAGAAACCCCACAATCTGTGTTAGCAAGGCATGTCTTTTGATTTAGAATGACTAGAAATTAGAGATTAGGAAGGAAGAAAAACACATTGCCTTAATACTCCCAAAATAGTATGCTGATCGCACAGATAAAAACACAGATATTGCTGAAAGAGAATGGGCCCAGTGGAGAGATAATCAATGTCCCTCTCTCACTGATGGCCCTGAAAGTATGTCCAGGACCCACTAGAACTCCATAGAACACAGTGGGAAAGGACTGCAACCGAGTAATTCTGAGGAAGTCCCTTTCCCTTTCTGGACTCCAGTTTCCTCAATTGCAAAATGAGGAACATAAACTGCATAACATAAACATAATCTGCAGTCTTGTAAAATGTTGTGGTTAATCAATTTAAAAAAAAAAAAGACCCAGAAAAAAATTGCTTAAAACTAAGGATTTACTAGGCAAAACTGTTTCTTTTTTGATGATTCAGGAGACACTGAGAATCTTTGATGCCTCTGGGTCATCAATAGGAACATCAATCCTCACTGTCTCAGAGCTGCACCAAAGTGTGGATTTGTAGAAATTTCTAAGTGATTGAGTGCCAGATAAATAAGCTTTTGCAGCAATAAGGTACATCAAATTACCCTGTATTTATTTTCCCCTGGAACTCTATAAAAATTGATGAGATTAGTATTTGCAAATTAATTTGCAAGTTAGCCCATAAGATTCATTTTTATTTTCCAATTCTGGACATTTTTTATGATTACATATGCGGTGTTGCTAAAACAACAAAACAAATAAATAATGAACACTTTTCCTGAGGATGCTACATGTGAAACCTCTCTGTGGAAGGAAAAAAATACTTGAAATTGCCTTTGATTTGAATGTTCAACAAGTAAAATCTTTCCACAATGAACATTTTATTTTTCATTTTGAGATTTTATTTTGCTAAGGTAAAATGAAGCTCTAAACTTGATTAGAATGTGTTTTTTGGCTCTTGGGGGAAACGAAATAAAGACACCTGCAGGATAATAACAATCGAGAACCTTTTCTCTGTAGCAAAAGTCAAGCTTCATTCCAATCTGTAAAGGTCAATCCTTGTTGGAAATGACAGTACATGCTTCTCTACAGTGAGATAGCAGCTCCCCCATGAGGCTTCATCGAGAACTGAGAGGAAAAAAACAGATTAATAAGACAGAAACAGAACTGGGGGCTCTAAGATATCATGGTGAATGTGCCCCTTGAATCTTGGGATGGGTGTGAGTGTGGGGTGCGTGGAAGGGTGAGGGCAGCAGGCTTTGAGCTCATGCTTCTTTGGAAATATCCTGTTCTCTTTTTGGTTTCATTACACGATAGTCTCTAGTTGAAAAGGAAGTTGGATTCTAGGGAAATATTAATAAACTGCAGATGCAAACATTTTAAAATTTAGACTATCCATTGACTTTAGTAATTATTTCTAAAGGGAGTTAGAAAGAGAAGAAGAAAGGGAAAGGGATGGAGGAGGAGGCAAGGAGCAGATGAGAGTGAGGGTACAGGAGCCAGGAGAGAGCAAGAGGGGAAAGAAGAGGGAGGAGACAAGGGGAGGGGTGATAAAACAGAGGGCTAGAGTAAGAGAGAGAGGAAGGGAGAAAGATGGGAGAAGGCAAGTGAAAAGGGGGAGGGAGCCAGAGGCTAGACTGCACAGGGACAGCACCTCAGCTTTTCTCGCTCAGGAACTCCATTTTCTCCAAGTCAATCATCCTCTTGAAGACTTGATGCAGGTCAACGAAGTTAATTGATAAAGCAGAAGCCAATGGATTCCTGTTCTAGGGAGAAAATAGCTCTCAGGTGTGTGACTGGCATGTGCGGCCTCACTAGTAATGAGGTAGTTGGAAAAGTAAAGTTTCCAAAGGTTACTTTTCCAGTATGGAATGACAGCAGAGGGACTGGCAGAATTGCTGAGTCATTGTCTCCAGGGTGGAGAAGGGCTAGAGAATGAATCACCCTACCCCTACCCCGTTCCTGGGTACACCTTGGGAGCCGCAGAGTTCTCTGCAGGACACAGTGCCTGTCTCCCTCTGCCTAGGGCTGGCTGGAGTCACTCTGACAAATTCTTTCTCTGTGGTGTTTTCTCCTTTTTACAGAGGCATTCAGACCCTAAATTTCTGTTATGACAACAAAACACTACCTGGGGAGCAGGCACGGTGGCTCACGCCTGTAATCCTAGCACTCTGGGAGGCCGAGGCAGGAGGATCGCTCGAGGTCAGAAGTTCGAGACCAGCCTGAGCAAGAGCGAGACCCCATCTCTACTAAAAAATAGAAAGAAATGATTTGGACAACTAAAAACATATAGAAAATATTAGCCGGGCATGGTGGCGCATGCCTGTAGTCCCAGCTACTCAGGAGGCTGAGGCAGAAGGATTGCTTGAGCCCAGGAGTTTGAGGTTGCTGTGAGCTGAGCTGATGCCATGGTACTCTAGCCCGGACAACAGAGTGAGACTCTGTCTCAAAAATAAACAAACAAACAAAAAAAAAAAAATACTACCTTGGGTGAGATCTAATGGGTCTCTCTTGTTTAAGTCAGGAATTACTCCAGTCTCATTAGAGACCCTGGAGACAACCCGGCTTCCTCTTGCTACCCCACCCAGCTCCCAGCAGCAGCAATGCCCAGCTCTCTCAGGTGGTTTACTGCTGGTGGAACCTTTTAGGACTCATCTGTTCTTGCTTCATTGCATTTGCTTTCCTCATTAGAAGATGACACAAACGTGGTCCCTACCTAGTTTGGGCATTGCATGCCACTTAACTGGACTGCCCTTAAACCATCTTAGAGGGCCCAGATCCCAGATGGGGAAAGACTTAGAGCCTTACAGTTGATTAGTAGCAGAGCCCTGGCCTTATTTTCACAGTGCCTTGCCTATTACGCCATTCTGGTTTACATAACAAATTCTGCTCTGGCCATCCTCTGGCTATACCCTTTCCCAAGGGGTGAAGAGTTCACAGAGCTAAGAGGATGTGCCTCCAGGGAGTCCATGCCCCTTTTAGATGCCAGTTTGGGCACCCAGGACTTAAGAATTCCCTTCCCAAATAGACTCAGCCTGCTTCCAAGGCCTGCTCAGTTCTCTTCTTGAGGACTGCCCTCGCAGAACTAACCACACCAAGGTGTGTGCACCCCTAGACCTGAGGAGTCTCCAAGGCATAGCCATTTGGAAATTACTTGAATACATGGCCTGGGGTGTCCACATGCTTCTGCATGAGATCCCTGCTGAGGTGAAGCTGAGCTGGGGCAGAAGGAGAAGTGTGCCATCACCTTCTGACCCAGAGTTCTGAGCTGTCCAAGAATTCTAAATTGGATCCTGACCTTTAAGATTGCTATGAAGGTATATTTGTCAAGGTGGAAGGGTAGAACATACAGTTGGCCCTCTGCATCCTTGGGTTCCACATCTGTGGGATTCAACCAACCATGGATTGAAAACATTTGGAAAAAATGAATGGTTGTGTCGGTACTGAACATGTACAGACTTTCCTCTTGTCTATATTCCCTAAACAATACAGTATAACAATTATTTATATAGCATTCACATTACATTAGGTAATGTAAGTAATCTAGAGATGATTTGAAGTACAAAGGAGGATGTGTATAGGCTACATGTAAGTACTAGACCATTTTATATCAGGGACTTGAGCATCCACAGATTTTGGTATCCGTAGGGCATCCTGCAACCAATCCCTGTGGATACTGAGGGACAACTGTATTTCATTTAATAGTTTGTTAGTGTGATTTAGAACTTTTAATTATTCATGTAAAATCATATGCTAGCCTTTGTTTGATTCTTGTCCCAAGCTCTGCAAATGTTAGGCCTGCCCTCATATGCTGACTAGAGATGACTTTCCAAAAATAATATCTATATATGATTTTAATTCCAAATGCAGTATTTATTTTCTTCAGTTCTCCTTCATATGTGAAAAATATCTTCAAATCTAAGAAAAAAATATAGGGGCTCAGCATGGCCTAAATATTTGAGGTACTTTTTATGGAAGCCCTAACAAACTAATAAAAGCTCTTACAGGAAGAAATTCAAAACAAAAGTCTTCAGTGTACTGGCACTCATATATACAACATGGATAAAACCTGTCTCATTAAGAAAAGCATAGGCCGGGCGCGGTGGCTCACGCCTGTAATCCTAGCACTCTGGGAGGCCGAGGCGGGTGGATTGCTCAAGGTCGGGAGTTCGAGACCAGCCTGAGCGAGACCCCGTCTCTACTAAAAATAGAAAGACATTATATGGACAACTAAAAATCTATATAGAAAAGATTAGCCGGGCATAGTGGCGCATGCCTGTAGTCCCAGCTACTCGGGAGGCTGAGGCAGTAGGATCGCTTAAGCCCAGGAGTCTGAGGTTGCTGTGAGCTAAGCTGACGCCACGGCACTCACTCTAGCCTGGGCAACAAAGTGAGACTCTGTCTCAACAAAAAAAAAAAAAAAAAAAAAAAAAAAAAGAAAAGCATAATTTCCTTCTTTTACATTATCTAAGATTTCCAATAACACCATTTGTTCTGCCTTTAGCTCCCTCCACTTGGTCTTTACCATTCATTGCCCTCCCAGTTTTGGACAAATTATACCTTTAGGATTTTCAGATGCTTTCTTAGTTAAAAAAAGAAAGAAAAAAGATTATACCTTTAGGGTATCCAATTACTTCCCTACAAGTAGTTAGGTGTACAGTTGATCACCTTCTAGATTCTATCCTATCTTTAGATCAGGAAACCATTTATTACTGGAATCGTTTTATAATTTAGGTCAAGGGGAACTCTTTAGTCAGTTTTTTAAAAATCTTTCCCTCTCTTTGACACAGTTAAAATTTCAAAACATGTCACTCAATACCAGAACAATCTGCTGACCTAACTGGATATATCTGTGTCTAGGTTTTCAGAAACAAAATATCCAAGAGAATTCATAATTTGTTTTGCCACTTTACTGGTTTCTAGTTCTGAGGTAGATTTGGTGTCAGATTTAAACATTCAGGAGCCATTCTTTCTGCATTATTTGACAGTGCAACTCTTAATTAATGCTGTAACCATCACCACTTGCCCCTTAATTAGTTTTCCTATCAGATAACCATCTTTCTGTATGTGCGTGTGTGTGCATGCACACACACACACCCCCTAAACAAAACATGTGTGTTTGGAAGTAGAGGCAGAAGAGAGAGGAGGGAAGAAAGACTATGACAAGAATGGTGTGCCCAGAGTTGATCAATGTCCCATCTACACAACCATATGAGGTGGCCCTGAAGGAAAGGGAGTGATAGGGAAAGGAAAAAAAAGTTCAGGAGTTCAAGTTCAGAATTTCTGAGCTGCTGGGAGCCTGATGATCTAGGACCAACCAGCCAACAGTAATGTTAATTCCATCATATCACAAGCTTAAAATTCAACCAGTGGCAAAAAGTTATTGTTAGTTTAAAAACCATCTTAGGCCAGGTGCGGTGGCTCACGCCTGTAATCCTAGCACTCTGGGAGGCCGAGGTGGGCGGATCGTTTGAGCTCAGGAGTTCAAGACCAGCCTCAGCAAGAGTGAGACCCCATCTCTACTAAAAATAGAAAGAAATTATATGGACAGCTAAAAATATATATAGAAAAAATTAGCCGGGCATGGTGGCGCATGCCTGTAGTCCCAGCTACTCAGGAGGCTGAGACAGGAGGATCCCTTGAGCTCAGGAGTTTGAGGTTGCTGTGAGCTAGGCTGACGCCACGGCACTCACTCTAGCCTGGGCAACAGAGTGAGACTCTGTAAAAAAAAAAAAAAAAAAAAAAAAAAAAAAAACCCACCATCTTAACTGTGAAACTATATTTTTCAACTATGTATATGTATCTCATATTCAGTAGGCTTATACCATATTAGACAATTATCTAGTCAATTTAACCAATGAAGAAAACCAAACATGGTCATTTAAATAAAAAAAAACCACATTAGTTAGGATCATTATTATTAATTAATTAATGAACAAATAACATGGTGAAAGACTAGCTTTGGAGCCAAATAAATAAGGATTAAATCTTATGTCTTCCACCTAATATCTGTGTAGCCTTGGGCAAGTCACTTAACCTGAGCATCAGTTTACTATCTGTAGAATGGCAATAATAATACGAGCTTTGCACAGTTAGTACCAGGATAATTTGTAAAGTGGGTGCCATGTATAGATACTCAATAACCAGTACGTATCCTACATGATTGTGTGCTATACCAAGAGACACAAAGTCTCAGAAAGCTACAGAGGAAAAGGTGTTAAGAGTTAAGTCATTATAGGGTCTGGATTATGCTTAGGAGAACACTAGGTTGGTGAATCCTCATCACACTGACTCCCTATTGAGACACAGATAACATCACAAGACTCCTGGTTTTCCATTAAGTCCTCCCTTGCAGTTTATCCAAGGGCCAAGATTATGGCTTTTGAAAATTATTGTGTTATGAGCTAGGACTGGATGGAGACTGTTAGATTTGGAAAAATGAGAGTCTCCACACTATAGCCCTTCTCACTACCTTCCCTTAGCCATGCGTGCACTTTATTTTTCTGCCACATCAGCCTCATGCTGTTCTCATCACAAGACATCTGGCAGCTAGCAGACAACAGGCTTTTCTGGAAAGCCAGTCAGTTTGCATTGGTAAAACTATCTGGTGGAATTGACAAAGCAGGCTCCCAAAACAATAAATCTCTCAGGTACCTCAAGAGAACAGCCACAGTTTTATGCTCTACTGGAAAAAAATATATACAGCTTCCTGACAGTAACTTTTTCTTTGTAAAACACAAATCCCTAATCAGTCTGGAGCTTCTGGGTATTGATGGAGAGGTGGAATCCCAATTTATCAGTACAAAGCAAATGAAGTTTAGCAGTGGGTGCACTTCCTCATGCGCTCTCTCTCTCTCTCTTTCTCTCTCTCTTTTCTCACATTCTTAGGAAAGACTACATATGTTCCTTATCACAATATAAATTCCCTTGCATATGACATGGTTGCTAAAGTCTAAAAGTTTTTCTCCAGTATTACAAGTTTTAATTCAAACAGCCTAAAATATGAGATGACAATATTGGAAACACAATTGTTTTAAAAATTGGAAACGTTACTATTTGGCCACGAAGTAGCAGAATCTTAGAAACCCTAAGGATCTTTACAATCAACTTTTAGAAGTTATCTGATTCAACTCATATGGTGCCTGGATTTCAACTACTTTTTCCCAAACATGGGGTCAGCTGGCCTCTGCATGACCAGCTCTCAAGCAATGGGGAAATCAATATATTCTGGGGCAACCCTGTCTATTAGTGGCCAATTCAGATTGTCATAAAGTTTTTCATTAACTAAATTATGAAATCATGACAGCATCACAAGTAGGAAATATTGCACAAGTGGAATATTAAAGACATTTATTACAATTTGAAATAAATCAATTCACAAACTTTCTCTAAATGATGATTCTTACTATTACCAAAAGAAAGCCATGGTGATAATATTATTCAAAGTTTTGAGCTACATGAAACTAAACAAGATGGGAAATAGAAAAGATCAAGTGGTTCTAGGGAAGGACCCTAGGATTAAATGGGATGTTGTCTCTAAATTTACTATAGAAGAAGACATGTAACTTCCGTAGTTAACAATAACCTCGACTTCAACCCCTTCTCCTACACCTTCTGGGAAGTTCTCTACCAATTATCCTATACCAATTGTCCTATCATTCATTTATTCAAAACTTATTTATTGAATGCCTATGTGTGTGCCAAGCACTGTTGGAGTCACTAATGATGTATCCATGAACGAAACAGACTTTCTAGTGGTATTTTGTTTTCTTTTGAGACAGGGTCTCACTCTGTTGCCCCAGGTAGAGTACAGTCGCATCATCATAGCTCACTGCAACCTCAAGCTCCTGGGCTCAAGCCATAATCTTGCCTTGGCTGGGACTAAAGACACACGCCAGCCATGACACCCAGCTAATTTTTCTAATTTTTGTTGTTGTCATTGTTGTTTTTTGTACAGATGGGGTCTCACTGTTGCTCAGGCTGGTCTGGAACTCCTGACCTCAAGCAATCCTCCCGCCTCAGCCTCCCAGAGTGCTAGGATTACAGGCACGAGCCACCACACCTGGCCTCTAGAAATATTTTTTATTTTATCCTTCTTTACTTTTTGACCCCACATCTGTACCTAGCTTCCACCCTGATCTTCTACTTTTCTTCCAAATCTCAAACCGTTTGTTTCACATCTACTGCCTCCACATTTCCACTTCCCATTTATCCCCCAACCCATTCCTGTCTGTATACACACCCACCATTCCACTTAAACTGCTCCCTCCCCACCTTTGGTCACCAATGATTTCATAATTTCCAAACCTAACAGACTTTATCTCTGAACTGCATTTGATGCTTTTCATAGATCTCCACTTTTTAAAACCTTCAACTCTCTTGTTTCCATGACATGTATCTCCCCTGGATCTCTTTTTTTGTCTCCTTTTCCTTTGTCTACTCTTTAAATGTTGATGAATCTCAGGATTCAATTCTCAGCAAAATGTTCTTCTCATTTTATACAAATTTTCAGGATGATCTTATCCTCTCTTTTGGGTTTAACTACTAGGTCAGGCAGACCTTTCATAGCTTCAAACCCATATGCCCAAATGCCTACTGGACCTCTCCACCTCGCTATCTCACAGGCACTTCAATTATTAACATTCAAAATGTTTCTCCCTATCTCTGCAACACAATCACATAAAAACAAAAGAAAAATGTTCCTCCCTAAAGTTCCCCTCTTTCTGTTTTCCCAGTCTTCATTAATAGCACCACTATCCACCTAGATACCCATGCTAGAGCCTTAGACTTTGTCCCGGATCTTCCCATTCTCTCAACTTCCAAATCTAATTAGTCAAGTAGTACTGATTTGACCTCATAAATGTTTCTAGAATCTGCACACTCTTCTCTATCCCTGGTACCACTGTTTATTTCATGCCCTCACTATTGCTTACATGTACTGTCACTGTCCTTTTGTTAGTGTCGACATCCTCTAGCCAAAGATCACAAATAACACATCTGTTGTTGAACAAGTTTATTGCTCATTGCAGTGAGGGAGAACACACACCATGGGAATGCATGGGTCATCTCAGTCTGAAGGTATTTAAAAAGCCAATGTTAGGATTTGGGAGTTAGTTGGTCTATGGAAGCAGTGCTTCACTCTGGATTGGATCCTGTCAGGAAATGGCAGAAACTTTATGATTGAGTATCTCAATAAATCTTATCTATATAGAGGACACAGTAGAGCAGGGA
Source organism: Eulemur rufifrons (assembly GCF_041146395.1). Classification (NCBI taxonomy): domain Eukaryota; kingdom Metazoa; phylum Chordata; class Mammalia; order Primates; family Lemuridae; genus Eulemur; species Eulemur rufifrons. Next base: position 27,247,143 of record NC_091012.1, on the reverse strand, counting down.
TAAAGCTGTAATTGGTAAAGAAGTAACAGTCACTCATTTTAGCAGAGAGAGGAAGATATTTGGTATCTTGTGGGTAGCAATGTGACCTTGTTTTTGTCTGTGCTTAGACAAAATTATGAAGTGGTCTTGTTTTGTTTCACTTTATCATGGCCTTAGAGTAACTGTGTAGGATGTTGATGTTCTGTGAGATTGATTATATACAATGGGAGAGTAACATGGCCTAGTTTTGAGTGCCAGGCCAGCTTCCAGGGGGTGCTCTTTTATTTTTTTTCCCTTTCCCATTGGTATCTGTGTTTTAATTCTTGTCCTCTTATGATTCATCTTCCATATTTCAGGCAAGAGAACCCTATCTAAACCACAAATCTGAGTGTATCACATCTAAACTCTTTCATGAAGTCTTTTCCCAAGCCTCCTTCCAGATGAAACCCCTCCTTCCTTTGAGAGATCATGTTGTCACTGCCATTGTGAAAGCACACATATTTGCCTTGTTACATTGTGGCTACTTATGTTACACTCAGTGCACTCCTCCTACCACCTTCCAAGTTCTCAATATGATGAAAGATATCTCTCAGTTACTATCTCAAAGTCACACCAATTTGGTTGAGATCACGAGAATGCAGGCTATAGTTGTACTACTTATAAATCATGATAGATTTTAAAGACTGATATATTCAGATCAAAGACCAGTAGATGGTGTTAAATCATCATCAAAGGCATTTTTGCTTATTAAGTACATATTTCAAATGATGCTAAGCTAAGGATTCGTCAAATTGAGCCAGCACACTCATCCCTATCCTCTAGGAATTTACAGCATTGAACATTCAATCTAGACCAAGACACACATATTAAAAGTAGCATTACACAAAGAAAGTATTGAAATTATGTATTTATGTTATGTTCACCCTAAAGAAATAATGAGTGAAGAGTAGCGGCAAGGAAAACAGGAAATTCAAGACTTTTGTATTGGAGGACAAGTAACCATCAGTCTATGTTTTTTTTTTTTTTTTCTTTTAAGGAGTGATGAGAGCTTTGTTAACACCCAGAAAACAGGCTAGTGGTTGTGCCAACAGGCCAATGGTTACCATTTGGGCAGGCAGCAGAGGAAATGTGGGTAGGTGAGTTAGGTCTCACAGGTAGGCAAGCAGCAAGCAAGGGGGATGCAGATGGGGGCTGCCCTGTGAGGGTTGTAGAATCCCTCCAGACACTGCCTGCTTGAGCCTAGATCTGTGGCTTAGAACGCGATGTCCCCCATGTGGAAAGCTGGCCTACCTGAGTCAGGCTGGCCTCCTTTGGTAACTGGATATCCTTTAATGCGAATATAGAAGCAGTATCAAGGAGTTTGTGGATCTGCTCACCTCATATTGAGGAATAATGGTTGTTTCATGGCATCCTCTGCAGATGACCCTGAAGTTGCAGCAGTTTGGTGAGGAAGTTAGCCTGTCACTGGCAAATTGGGAGCATGGCTCACAAAAGACTCAGCTCAGTGATATTTTAGAAGATGGAATCAAGGAAGGTGATAAAATAGTGGAAAATAGGTTAAATTAAATTCAGGAAATAGAAATCCCCTATCATGTGCATGGTACTGTATTATGTTCTAAAGAAATGTAATGATAAGAAAGGCAAAGTTGTCCCCAGGAAGTTTACAATCTACTAGAAGGAATATGACAAAGACACCAATGGCTGCCAAAATTTGATGTGATGAATGTCAGCTAAGAGGTGAGAGCAAGATCCTACAAGAATTAACAGGAAGAGAAAGCAAATTCAGATAGAGAAGTCAGAAGAAGATTTTATAGACCAGGGTTCTTTATAGACTACACTTGAGAACTGTAGTAGCCAATATATCTGAAACTCAGGAAGAAAGTCTTAGGTTTGGAAGTCAGAGCCTTAGGAGGGAAAAAAAAAAATATCTCAGGAGAGAAAAGATTAGCAAAGAAGATTAAACTCTGAAGAACATCCACATGTAAAAGGTGAACAGGGAAGAAAAAAGTCACTGAATGAGACTAAGGAGGAATGTTAAGCAGGAGGAGATCTGGTGTCATCGATGCCAAAAAAAGAGAGAGAATTTCAAGAACTATGAGATAACTGATAGTATAGTTCCAAAAACTACATAAAAGTCCAAAGGAATGGAGACTGAAAAGAGGCCATTTGATAATCAGGAGATCCATTAAAACCTTAGTGAACGCTTCACTAAAGTGAATTGGCAAGTGAATAGAATGTGGTACAGTAAATAGAAACTTCTCTTTGAAGAAGAAAGACTAGTTTGAAAGAAAAAGAGGGTTAAGTGAAATTCTTTTTTTAATGCTCATAATTGTAAGATTAGAATGGAAAGGATATCATTTCTGGAGAAAGATACTAAGAGGGCAGGAAGAGATGGAATCCAAATGATACCTGGATATGATAACCTTAGAAGGAAGAACAGAAATCAGAAGAATGTAAGGATAGAAGTAAGTCTAGAAAAGGCAAGAGAGGGGGATTGGGCACACTCAAAAATAATGCTTTACCAGGTTTCTAGGTATTATTTCACCTAAAATTGACTATAGCACTGAGTCTCAGTTCTCTCATCTGTAAAATTAAGAAAATAATTCTTTCCTTGCAGCAATCTTTCCATAGTAATGATGAATGTACGAGAAACTGCTGAGGGTCTCACACATAGTAGGTACATGACAAATGATAGCTATTATTACCATCATTATTTACAGAATAAGATAAGAAAATTATCTTATTGTTATTACTTTCTAGTACATAAAATGGAGAGAATAATACCTATCACACAGGTTTCCTAGGAAAATAAGCAATGACTTGTGTGAAACCCAAGTCAGTCTTCTCCCTTGCAAGGATCGCCTTTCAAGTATAATATATCTTCTAGTATATACTGAGAGAGAAATTCTCTCACATCTGCTCTGGAATAGCAGCTCCTCCTTGTTATTCTCAGCTGAGCCATGGGCTACCTCTTTTCTGGATGCTATTGGCCTCTGGAATTGCCTGGACACAGTCACCCACCATGCACGTGGGCATCAGCAGTGGGGCCAATGTGGGGTAATTCACACTTCCTTTTACCACTCTGTTCCTTTACTCCTCACATCTCCATCACCTGAGGTGGTGGCAGGTGAGTCTTTACTGAGAAGCTGAGACTAACTAAAGAGGATTGCAACAAAGGAGGGGAAAGTTTTAAAACTGTACTCTTCATATGACTGTTTCCATACCCCAAGTAAAAAAAGTCCCTCAAAAGGTTAAACTCTTCAAAGAGTTCCCATTTAGATACTCCCAGCTCTCAGCCTTTCCTGCTTGCTCCTCAGGGCCATCCTCCTGGACCTTCAGCATAACAGGCTGGGTGGCCTTTTGTCCTCTACAATTGTGCCCCTCAACCACCACCAAGATCTTCCTGCCTATGGGGAAAAATTAGAATGAGAAATCATTCTGGCTATCCAGAGGGTAAAAGAAATCCAAATACATACTACATACTACTTATCTCCCCAATCCCAAAAAACCCACATACTACACACAAGTGATATTGAATTATTTGAGGTTGCTCTATATATACATGTGTATATATACCTCTCTTGCCTAATTTCTTGCCTTTAACCTCATCTATATGTCTACATTTACATCTGTCTCTCTGTCTTCCCATATTATGATTCAACCATATTGAATTATTTGAAGGGCTTCAATACACTATGCCTTCTAATGCTTCTGAGCCTTCTTAAATGCTGTTCTTTCACACAGAATCCTGATTGGAAAGAGTTCAAGGGAGAATGGAAGAAAAAGCTATAGGGGAACAGACACTGTCATACACTGCTAATGAGATGTGCAATAGTACAAACTCTATAAAGGGCTATCCCTACCGAATTTCAGTACTCAGTACTCTATTCATCAGTTACACCTCTACATGTACAAAATTATATATGCATACACACATTATAGGTATATATATATGTGTGTGTATATACACAATACTTATACAAGTATACCTCATTTTATTGTACTAGCTTTATTGTGCTTTGAAGATAATTGTGTTTTTTACAAATTGAAGGTTTGTGGCAATGCTGTGACAAGCAAGTCTATCAGTACCATTTTTTTCTAGTACCATGTGCTCCCTTCATGTCTCTATGTCAGCATTTTTTGGCAATATTTTAAAATTAAGGTATTCATATTTTTAGACATAATGCTATGGCACACTTAGTAGACCACACAATAGCATAAACATAATTTTTATATGCACTGGGAAACCAAAAAAAAATGTGTGACTTACTTGATTGCAATATTTGCTTTATTTTGGTGGTCTGGAACCGAACCCACAATATGTTCAAGGTACATCTGTACATATCTATACATATTCATATATACATATATGTACACACATACCATACACACACACACAATCTGGATCCAATCTGAGTAAGGAGAAAATTTTCCTAAATTAAACATATTCTGCACAGATCTCTGCCCATAACAGGAAAAGGCAGTGTGAGACCCAGGATAGGAGGGAAGGGGAGCAATGACAGATTTATTATCCACCTAGCAATGGCTCCACAAACATCCTGCATAAGCTTTGAAATTACCACTTTCCTATACACTCATAGCTATCACCAAGCTATTTTCTCTAAGATAAAAAGGAGTAAAATAAGGATTTATTATCCTCCTGACCAAACATACTCCTCCAATTATATATGTAAAGGAGCTATATTAGCACCAGGCATGTAGTAGACATGTAATAAAAACTATTATTGTATTGTCTTGATTGTGTCACTAACAAATTAAGAAATATGAGATTCAGTCTTTCTAATAGTCTCACACTTTCTCCTATCCAAGTACTAACCAGGCCAAACCCTGCTTAGCTTCCAAGATCAGATGAGGTCAAGTGCAGTCAGAGTGGTATGGTTGTAGACTAGTCCTGTACTTTCTGAACCTAATTCTCTTAACAAAGACATAAGCCTCACAGACATCAACATCATTTTCTTTCTTTATAAAACTTGTTTCATTTGAAAGCTTTTTTGTAGTTTGTGGATACAAGCTACACTCATCACAGTCTGTCAAATAGTTCCTTCTGTGCCAATTCTCTTTACAGTAAGATTTTAAAAGTGAGTTGTTAAATGTTACACACACTCAGCTATGTTTAAGAACAGATGTGATTAGGTCATGGCAAAAGAAACTGAAACCCTGACATTTAACTTCATGGGTGAAACCTTTACAAAGAGAATTGAAGCTAGTTGGTTATTTTTCTCTACATCATTTAAGTTTAAAAACAACGAATGATGCATTTTTTAGTAAAAATATACATTGATTTTCTTCTAAATTGGTTAAACATTATAGAATTAAAAATATCAGAAATACCAGAAAAATATCAGTAGACTAAATGACAGGTTCAGAACTCAAAAGTAATAACCTTGGTTTCTAATTTCCCATTTGTAGCATGGAGCCCTCATTCCTAGCTCCGTATTATATCGTTATTGTGCTCTGAGGTTTAATTTTAGCTTTCAGAGAAACAAATGCATTTCCATCAATTCCACATTCAGGAAAAGGTGATTATACTTTAAGCCAAGTTTAAGATTGTCAAAAAAAAAAAAAAAAAGGAAAAGGAAAATGTGAAAAAGGAACTAAAGTTTATTGAGTGATTGCTTTATGCTAGGTATTCTTATAAACATTCTTATTAAACATTCATTTAATCCTCAAAACAACCAGGTAATATAGGGATCAACTTCAGTGCTGAGGAAATAAGCTCAGAGATTTTATTTGTTTAAAGGCCAATTAGGCAACTGCTTTTTAAATTTTATTTTTTATTTCAAAATATTAAGGGGGTACAAATATTTTTGTTATATGGATACCTTGCATAATGCTTAAGTAGGGGCTTTAGTGGGCCTGTCCCCAGAATAGTGTTCATTGTAGCTGATAGGTAAGTTTTTGCCCCTCTCCCCCCTCTCAGGCTCCTCCTTTCTTAGTTTCCAATATCCTTTACATCTCTTTGTGCCCATGTGTGCCCATCGGTTACCTCCCAATTATTAGTGAGTACAAGTAGTGTTTATTTTTCCATTCCTGAGATACTTCACTTAGGATAATGGTTTCAAGTTCCATTCCACATTGCTGGAAAAGACCTTATTTAATTCCCTCTTATGGATAAGTACTACTCCATGGTGTGTATATATACCACATTTTCTTTATCCACTCATGAATTGATGGGCACTTAGTTTGATTCCACATCTTTGCAATTGTGAATTGTGCTATGATAAACAGTCAAGTGCAGGTATCTTCTTAATAAAATGACTTCTTTTCCTTTAGGTAGATATCCAGTAGTGGGATTGCTGGATGGAATGTTAAGTCTAGATTTATTTCTTTGAGGAACCTTGATACTATTTTCCATAGAGGTTGTACTAATTTGCAGTCCCACCAACAGTGTATAAGTGTTTCTTTTTCACCACATCCACAACACCATCTATTGTTTTTTGAGATTTTTCCTACATTTTCTTCTAGAATCTTTATGGTTTCATACCTTACGTTTAATTCTTTTATCCATATTGAATTAGCTTTTGTATATGGCAAGAGATGGGGGTCCTGTTTCATTCTTCTGCATGTGGCTCTCCAGTTTTCCCAGCACCATTTATTGAACAGGGCTTCCTTTCCCTAGTGTATGCTGTCTGCTTTGTCAAAGATCAGCTGGTTGTAGCTAGATGGTTTTATTTCTGGGTTCTCTATTCTATTGATATTCCATTCATCTATGCCTCTACTTCTATACAAGTATCATGCTGTTTTGATTACTATAGCCTTGTAGTATAATTTGAAATCAGGTAATATGATGCCTCCAAATTTGTTCTTTTTGATTAAGATTGCTTTGGCTATAGGGGATCATTTTTAGTTCTAAATGAAGCCCAGAAGTATTTTTTCTAGATCTGTAAAATATGACCTTGGTATTTTGATGGGGATTGAGTCGAATCTATAAATCATTTTGGCAGTACAGACATTTTTACGATGTTGATCCTACCAATCCATGAGCATAAAATGTTTTTCCATTTGTTTGTGTCATCTATGATTTCTTTCATCAGTGTTTTGTAATTCTACTTGTAGAGATCTTTCACCTCCTTGGTTAGGTATATTCCTAGGTATTTTATTTTCTTTGCAGCTATGGGGAATGGTATTGAGTCTTTGATTTGATTTCAGCTTGATTGTTATTGGTGTATAGAAATGCTACTGATTTGTGTACATTGATATTATTTATAACTTGAGACTTTGCTGAATTTCTTTATCAATTCCAAGAGTTTCTTGGTGGAGTTTCTGGGGGTTTTCTAGATACAAGATCATATCATCAGCAAAAAGGAATAGTTTGACTTCCTCTTTCCCGATTTAGATACCCTTTATTTCTTTCTCTTGCCTGATTGTTCTGGCTAGGACTTCCAGTATTATGTTGAGCAGAAGTGGTGACAGTGGGCACCCTTTTCTTGATCCAGTTCTTAGGAGGTATGCTTTCAACTATTCCCCATTCAGTATGACGTTGGCTGTAGGTTTGTCATATATGGCTTTTGTAGTTTTTAGGTATCCTCCTTCTATGCCTAGTTTGTTGAGGGTTTTATCATGAAGAGGTGCTGGATTTTATCGAATGCTTTTTTTCTGCATCTATTAAGATGATCATATGATCTTTGCTTTTGCTTCTGTTTATATGGCGAATCACATTTATTGATTTGCATATGTTGAACTGTCTTTGCATCCCTGGGATGAAAACCACTTGATCGTGGTGAATTAGCTTTTTGATGTGCTGTTGAATTTGGTTTACTAGTATTTTGTTATTTTTGCATCCATGTTCATAAGGGATATCGGTCTGTAGTTTTCTTTTTTGTTGTTGTGTCCTTTCCTGGCTTTGGTATCAAGGTGATACTGGTTTCATAGAATGAGTTAGGGAAGATTCTCTCCTTCTCAGTGTTATGGAATGGTTTATGCAGAATAGGTACCAGTTCTTCTTTGCAGGTCTGGTAGAATTCAGCTGTGAATGTGTCTGATCTGGGGCTTTTTTTCATTGGGAATTTTTTATTAATGCCTCAATTTCACTGCTCATTATTGGTCTGTTCAGGATTTCTGTTTCTTCCTGATTTAGGCTTGGGAAGTTGTGTGTTTCCAGGAATTTATCCATTTCCTCTAGGTTTTTTTAGCTTATATGTGTATAGGTTTTCAAAGTATTCATGGATGATATTTTGTATTTCTGTGGTATCAGTTGTAATATCTCCTTTTTCATTTCTGATTGAGCTGATTTGAGTCCCTTCTCTTCTATTTCTGGTTAATCTGGCTAGTGTTCTATCAATTTTGCTTATGTTTTCAAAGAACCAACTTTTTGTTTTGTTGATCCTTTGTATTGTTCTTTTCATTTCCATTTTGTTTATTTATGCTCTGAACTTTGTTATTTATTTTCTTCTGCTGGCTTTGGGTTTGGTTTGTTCTTCTTTTTCTTGTTCCTTGAGATGTGACATTAGGTTGTTAATATGTGATCTTTCTGTCTTTTTTATGTAGGCATTTAAGGCTATGAACTTTCTCCTTAGTACTGCTTTTTCTATATCCCATAGATTTTGAAACGTTATGACCCCTTTGTCATTCAGTTCGAGGAATCTTTTGATTCCCATCTTAATTTCATAATTGACCCAAGGATCAATTAGCAGCAGTTTGTTTAATTTCCAAGACTTTGTGTAGATATGATAGTTTCTGTTGGAATTGATTTCTAATTTTATTCCACTGTAGTATGAGAAGATACATGGTATGATTTTGATTTTTTTGAATTTTCTGAGATTTGTTTTGTGGCCTAAGATAGATATAATCCATCTTAGAAAATATCCAAAGTGCTGATGAGAAGAATGTATATTCAGTAGCTTGGGGTAGAGTGTTCTGTAAATGTCTGTTAGGTCCATTTGTTCTAGAGTCCTGTTAAGTCCAGTGTTTCTTTATTGATTTTCTGCTTCAATGATCTGTCCAGTTCTATCAGTGGGGTGATGAAGTCCCCAGCAATTATGATGCTACTATTATTTCTTTGCTTAGATCTAGTAGAATTTGCTTTATGAATCTGGGAGCTCACGTATTAGGTGAATGTATATTTAGGATTATTACGTCTTTGTGTTGAATGCTGTCTTTACCATTATATAATGACCATCTTTGTCTTTGTTTTTAACATTGTTGATTTAAAGTCTATTTTATCTGATATGAGAATGGCTACAACTGCTCACTTTTCATTTCCATTTGCACGGAATATTTTTTTTTCTATCTCTTTACCTTGAGTCTGTGCAAGTCCTTATGAGTTAGCTGTGCTTCTTGAAGACAGCATATACTTGGGATGTGCTTTATCATCCATTCAGCCAGTCTATGCCTTTTTTTTTTTTTTTTTTTTTGATTTTTTGAGATAGGATCTTACTCTGTTGCCCAGGCTAGAGTGCCATGGCATTAGCCTAGCCCACAGCAACCTCAAATTCCTGGTCTCAAGCAATCCTTCTGCCTCACCCTCCTGAGTAGCTGGGACTACAGGTATGCACCACCATGCCCACCTAATTTCTTTCTATTTTTAGTAGAGATGGGGGTCTCACTCTTGCTCAGGCTGGTCTCAAACTCCTGACCTCAAGCGATCCTCCTGCCTCAGCCTCCCAGAGTGCTAGGATTACAGGCATGAGCCTCTGCACCTGGCTCATGTCTTTTAAGTAGGACATTAAAAGGCGAAAGATTTATACGATCTGAAGAGAAACCAGAGTATATTAAAATAAATAAATAAATAAATAAATAAAATTTTAAAGTAAAAGATTGGTGTTTCCCTTATTGCTTTGTTCAACTGTACGGTACTTCTTGAAAGTATTTGTGAAAAAATTGTGCATGGTTTCCTGAAGCAGATTCCATAAAAAGTGACATGGATGCAGTTGTTAGAATCATTCAGTATATATACATATATATATAATGCTGAAAGAAATAAAAGATAAATATAAAAAAATAAGTGGGACATTAAGACCATTCACAGTCAGTGTTATTATCAATATGTGGGATACTGTTCTCTTCATCATGTTGGATGATACCTTGTTGATTGTTTTCCCTCTTCTGCTATTGTTTTATAAGAGCTGTGAGCTTTAACTTTCAGGTATTTTTATACTGGTGGGTATTTATTGTGCTGTTCCATGTATAATTAAATAATCTATTCATAGTCACACCACTTGTAATTGATGGGCTTTACAGCTGAGCCCACATTACAGGAGCTATTGGAAAATTGTCTAAAATTCTGATGCTTCATTAATTCAAACAGGTCTGTTCCCAATTAATTCAAGTGAGTGATGCTGGACTATGGTTGAAAAGCAATTGAATTTGCATATTATCATTTCATTGCCTAAAGAAAAGCATTATTCTGCCTTTTTCTAAAAGATTTATATAATATATACACACTTGTCTCTTGTTTTTATTCCTTCTAAGAAAGATGTGTTTGACTCTCTCTCTCACCTGCACAAGTAGACTGTTAACATTAATTGATAAATGATCTTATTCATAATTATATAGCAGGTATGAATATCAGTTCACAATGTCAAGTGTGCAAGAAATATTACTTTCTCTGTTTTTCTATAATGCAATTTAATTTCTATTTTGAGCTACATTTTACAGAGGTGGTAAAAAATAATATGTCAATGCAAGGTACCCTTATTCCCCTGGGGGCTATGTCTACCTTCCAGGGACCCTCTAAAATGTCAAGGCAAAAGAGGGATATGGGATCTGGCTCCGAGGCTAAGCACACATCCTTTGAGATATCTTTTGCTACCTTTAGATCTAGAGTCTTTCTGCAACTTCTGCATGACAAAGAAGTCTTTTAGCTGCTTCAGTGCTACAAGGACAAGAAACTAAATGAAACTGTGAAGGGACTTGTCTGTACAGATACCACTCACAGTCATTGCCTTCCCACCTCCCTGAGGCTCTGTCTGGAATGAGGAAACAGATTGCAGAGCCCATCTCTTCAGAGCCCACCAAAATTTGTGCTCTAATCAAGTATCCTCTATTGTTTCGTCCCTCTAGCCTGGAGGAATCTCTCTCTGGTCCAGGAGGAAAGAGCCCCCATTTCATTCCTTCTCCTACCATTTGCTCCCCAAAAATCTTCTAAATAACTGTAAGGCCTTAGGCTTCTGAAGTACAAACTAGAGAGAGGACTTGCATACTTTTTCTGCTTTCTGCACTGTCATATCACCCCCCTGATTTAAGGAGCATAGAGACAGCTGTGTGCTTGAACAGGGAAATGCAAAAGAGGTAAATGCTCAGGGAAGTAGAAAACACAGCTTAATATTTCAAAAATATTATCCCACCATATTTATTTGCCCTATTTTTAAATGCACATCCTCTCCATACCATTCATTTAGAAGATACTCAATGAATGGTGCCAAAAAGATATAAAACAAGACATATACACTAAAATATACCTAATAGTGCAAAGAATTAATCATATGCTAACAACCAAACAAGACCCACGTTAAGGAAGAAAGGAATTCTGGAGAGGGAGTAATTCCCAGAGGCCCAGGAAGTCAGGAGTATTGTTGTAGAGACTACTGACTATGTGACAAAACTTGAAGATCCTGTGGGTTTAGAAAACTAAGAAAGAAGAGGAAGGATACTACAGGCAAGGAAGAATAGAATGATGAAAAGCAAAAATAACCTGCTTCTTTTTTCTCTCCCTTCCCATCTATCCTGTACATTGTTGCTGAAATAATTTTTCTGAAACAGAAATTTCATCATGACTTTCAAGTGCATTCAACTAACTCTTCAGCCTGGCTTGCAAGATGATGTTACATAGTGGCTAAGATTGTGAGACTTGAAAAAGATGGTGGACTGAAGATACATGTCTCCACTACATTATCAAACACCAGGAAAATTATAGAGTAAAAGATGGAAACACACACATAACACACACACAGCAAGAGAGTAGGGGGAGAACAGAATCAAAATATTCGAAGTTGAAAAGCAAAAGGACAGGTGGTAACTGACTTAGCAAACATAAGAAACCTGAATCTTAAGCAGGTGATAGGAGAAGCCAAAACACAACATGATTTGTCCTAAAGAATCTCCCTAAATCCCAGGAATTGATTGCAACAGGTACCTCTGGAAAGAGGAGTAAAGAAGAGGTTGAACATAGGAGAAGTGATTGAAAATCTGTTTATGAAGCAACTAGAGCCCGGGATCTGCACTTCCACAACCAACAGCTGTGTTACTGACTACTGTTCCCTTGCCCTATCAGATGTATAGTCTGTGGATAAAACAGATAATGTCTGGACTGGAAGACAAGAAGCACAGATGAGGGTAGGGATACCATATTGAAAACTGGGATTAAGTAAAATTCTCTGAAGACTGAAAATTGAGACCCTTAAGCCTTCTTCATCAACTGGGCTCCCAGAACACCAGCAGCCAGTTTGTATATTCTAGCAAGGAGATAGGAGGATGTCACTCTACAGAATACAACTAGCCCAAGACGAAAAATCTAAAGACACTGGTCTAAAGATATTGACAATCAGGGGTTACCCAATGAAACAGTACAGCCACACCACTGGCAGTGAACCCTACAGCCAACAAAGCCCTGCCCATACACTCATCATTGCTGGTTATCTTTTTTAGTGTCTCCCTCATAAATATGAATAATCATCCAAAGATCACAGACATCTGAGGAAACTAACATGAGAGAGACCAAAAGAAGCAAACAAAAAGGAAAAACACCTACATGATGAGTGCGATGTGCACTGTCTAGGGAATGGACACAATTGAAGCTCAGACTCGGGGGGATGGGGAGGCATGGGCAATATATATAGCCTGAACTTTTGTACCCCCATAATGAGTTGAAAAACAAAACAAAACCAAAAAAAAAAAAAAAGGAAAAACCTGAAGGAAACAGTGATGATGCAGGAAGAAGAAAACTTCAAAAATAAAAAAAAAAAAACATATACATTAATATCCCCAGCATCACAATAACGTAAACACTAAATATTGGTCTAACCAATGTATAGGGAGGACAGTCAAAAGGAAGAAACAGGAACTGTGCTTGTATGGGGACTAGAGGCAATGATTATACAGAATGAATTAGAAGGCTTTTTTTTTTTTTAATTTCAGCTTATAATGGGGGTACAAAAGTTCAGGTTACATATGTTGCCCATGTACTGCCCACCCCCCCAAGTCAGAACTTCAAGTGTGACCATTCCCCAGACAGTGCGCATCACACTCATTATGTAGGTATATACCCATCCCCTCCCCCCACCCCCCACATCTGTCCGACACCCAATTGGTGTTATTCCCAAATGTGCACTTAGGTGATGATCAGGGAAACCAATTTGCTGGTGAGTACATGTGGTGCTTATTTTTCCGAAGGCTTTTCATTTTTGTTAAATGACTTGCACAATTTGCATAGCATTACAATTGTATGTCTATTGAAGTTTCCATGGAACTCTACTGTAAAATCATCTGAGTCATGTACATGGTGAAGATAGAATTTTTTAATATCTTTTTAGATTCTTATATTGCTGTTTTCCTATTCAAATTTTCTACTATTTCTTCAGTTAATTTTGGCAAGCATCCATTTTCTGGAGTTTAAATGCAGGGTATAAAATTATACATATAGAATTCCTCTTATAAATTTATAAATATACTCTGTGTTTTTGATTCCACATTCTCATTCTTAACATTATTTGTGTTGGTTCTTTTTTCATAATCACATTTGTCAAAGTTTTTTTTTTTTCTTGTTCTTTCCAAAACCAGATTCAGTTTTGTTGATTTAATTTACTGTATTGTTGGCTTGGCTTGTTTTCTATAGCATTATCTGTATCAGTTCCTTCTGATTTCTTTAGGGTTATTTTTCTGTTAATTTTCTACCTTGTTGAATTGAGCACTTATTTCTTTATTTTCAATATTTCTTGTTCTCTATTAGATGCATTTAAGGCTACACCTTGTCCTCTGAGTACAATTTTGGAGCATCATGTGGGTTTGGGTATATAGTACAATAACTGTTTTTCACTTGTCAATAAATTAGAATTTCAGTTTTTATTTCTTTTTTATCCAAGAGTTATTTGGTAGGGTGTCTTTTTACTTCCAGATTGTCATAGATAGGATATACCCCTCACCACCTCCACCCTTACAAAGATGTTCATGTACTAATCCCCAGAACCTATTAACTTACATGGCAAAAGGGACTTTGCAGATATGATTAAGTCAAGTATCTTAAGATAGGAAGGGACTGATATAAACACAAGGGTCCTTAAATGCTGAAAGAGAGAGGCGGATGAATTAGAAGAGATGAGGCAATGAAAACAGGTCAAAGTGATACAGGCAGCCTCTGAAACCTGGAACAGACAAGGAAAGAATTTTCACCTAGAACCTCCAGAAGGAACAAAGATCTGTTGACACCTGATTTTAGCCTCATAAGACCTACCCTGATTTCTGATCTCCAGAACTGTAAGATAATAAATGTGTTTTTTTAAGTCATTAATTGTGTTGTAATTTCTTACAGCTGCAATAGGAAACTAATACACAGGGGTTTTTTTACTACATTTTTATCAAATTCTTTATGTTGATATTGTAGTAAGAGAAAATGATTTGCTTAACTTCTGCTTTGGAGAATTTACTGTCTTTTCCTTTGTGGCCAAATTCATCATCAATCTTTGTAAATGTTTTGTATTTACCTGAAAAGAAGTCTTTGATGGAGTCTCTCTCTCTCTCTCTCTATATATATATATATATTAGAGAGATATTATTAGTTAGATCTATATCTGTATCTGTATTTCTTAACTCTGGTCATTCATCTCTATTGTTACGCTTTTTTCTACTTGATATATTAGTTTCTGAGAAAGATATGTTAAAGTTTACGATGCCTCTAACAGTATTTGCTCTACATATTTCAGAACAATGCTGGTAGGTACAAAAAGGTTTACTATGTTACATCTTCTTGAAGGATAATAGCTTGTATCAATATGAGATAGATATATATGTCTCATTTAATTCTGTTTTTTATATATCACATTTAGCATTTGACCTTACGTTATATCTAGTATTAATATAACCATATGTGCTTTAAAAAAAACTCATTTGCCTAGTATTTCCATGTTCCTTTATTTTCAACTTCTCTGTTAGAATTTTATTAAGTTGGCTTATTTCTAGGTATATTTATATGTAGTATATAACTAGTCCTTGTCCGAAGGGGAGTTGTTTTTAACCCAATTTAAATATCTATCTTTTTCTTTGAACAGGAAAATTTAACCCATACATATTTATATTAATATGATTATTGATATTCTACTTCGTTTTTTATTTACCTTTCTTTCCTTCTTTTTTCTTTTTCCTTCTATTCCTTTTCTCTTCCCTTCTATTTCCCTTTCCTTCTCCTTTTACTTTCTTGCACTTTGTTGATTTGATTGAGGTTTCCTTGTTCCTTTTTTCTCCTCTAGGGCTTTGTTACATATCTCATTTCTATTCTTTTAGTGGTTACCCTGAAAATATTCATAAACATTAAAAACTACATTTCCCTTCTTCATATAAAATTTATAAGCAATCCATAAACTTCCGCTGAAAAAGATAAGATCTTTAGCACTCTATCTTCCTTTCACCCTACATTATCAATCTCCCATATTATAATGATCTGGAATTTTAGTTCTAAATGTTTTAAATTATGTATGAACTGTTATTTAAACTTAAATATAAGTATTGCTGGCCTCTTTATGTACTTCTGTTTCTTGTACTCCAAACTTCTGCGTTGGATTCATTTCTCATTTTGCTACAATACATGTCTGAGTAATTTTTTTCAGTGAGATCTTTAGGGAATAACTTTCTGACTTTCTCCATGTCTGAGAGCATCTTTATGTTGTCTCACTAGAGTTCTAGTTTTACTGGATATAGAA
The DNA here is from genome assembly GCF_041146395.1 of Eulemur rufifrons. Classification (NCBI taxonomy): domain Eukaryota; kingdom Metazoa; phylum Chordata; class Mammalia; order Primates; family Lemuridae; genus Eulemur; species Eulemur rufifrons. The sequence continues at coordinate 27,231,295 of NC_091012.1, read as the reverse complement.
TTATAAGTTAAAAATTATTTTCCCTCAGAACTTTGAAGATATTGCTCCATTGTCTTCTTATACAAATTTGATTTTTGTTCCTTTTGATAAACTTTTCTTTTTCTATCTCCATGGAAGATTCTAGAATTGTCTTTTATCCTTGGAGCTGTGAAATACATAAGAATTGTGCCCAGATGTGGGTATTTTATCATTCTTCCTGCTCAGCATTGGATAAATCCCTTTATTCTTAACATTCCTATCTGTTTTCCAGCTTGGGGACAATTTTTCTATTTGATTACTTCTTTGTTTCTTCCCTCTCATGATCTATGTGAGATGGAGATTGAACTTCCCAAATTATTGACCATGTATCTAAACTTTTATCTTGAATTTTCATCTGTTTGGCTTCTATGTTTCATTTTTTTAATACTTGACTTTATTGACTAAAGCACTAATTTGATCTTCAGTAATGTACATTCTATTATTTAACACTTCTCTTGCATTTTCCTTATTTTGGTAAAAATGTAATTTCCAAGAACTCTTTCTTGTTTTTCCAACATTTTCTTTTGCAGTGAAGCCTACTTGGTTTTGCGGATGCAAAATTTTTTCATATTTCTCTGAAGATGTTTTATTGTTGTTGTTATTTTATTTCTCATCTGTTGCCTGCATTATGTCTATTTCCTCTAGGATCAGTTGTTCTCTTGGTTTGTAGCAATCTGTCTCTTTCATGCAGTTCTCTAGTGGTATTTGGCTGTTTGTCCATGTTTATCAATGAAGGACCTAGGTTCAGAATATAGGTAGTTGGCATGGTTTTCTCTGTAGTTATTAAGGTATGTTTCCCCAGCAGGCTGCTCTACTGAATGGGAAAAACCTGTGAACTCAGCTCTATGTAAATAAATAGAATATGAAGCACGTTTAGACATCTTTGCTTAAATGTATGTCAACCTAAAGTAGACCATCACCACTGTAATTGCTAACATAGTGAAGGATTTATTTCTCCCTTCTTTCTCAACTATCTAACTCAACTACCTAACTCAAATTCTTTTCTACTTCTTTCTCAGACTCCTATCCCCATACTAAAAGCAGTTCCTAGGTAGCTAGTTCACTTTTTAAAAGTATAGTTTCTTTATTGTTCCCTCCTCCTCCATGGTTAAATGTGTGACAGCCTTCAGCTCAGTAAGAGGCAGAATGTTGTGGAAAGGGGTTGGGGAAGAAGGGCATATAGCCCTGTGATTTTAATTTAGTTCTTTAGTTAATTTTACTGGTGGATGCCCCAGGGCCCCTTCTGCCTCCCAGCATCTATTAACTCTGAATTTGAAGTTATCTGGGTTTGTTTTTTTTTTTTTTTTTTACTTTAGCAGTTTTCTCCTATATGTTTTGGAATGTGGTTTCCTCTATTCTTGTCTTTCTGATCCTTTCTGCTTTCTATATTCCAGGAATCTCATAACTTCTGGTCTACTTGTGATACACTCCCTTGTTTATCACCATTGTATTCATTCAACAAATATTTACAAAGCTCCTATGCTGTGCCAATCACCATTCTAGGTACCAGGGATATAGCTGTGAATAAAAGAGACAAAATTCCCAGCTGTCATAAAGCTTACCTTCTAGTGGAGGGAGACAGGATATATATATATATACACACACACACACACACACACATATATATATAAATTTAATGTATGTACATTTATGTAAATGTAAAATATATAATTAAAATGCCCAGCTTATCAGATAATGGTAAGTGCTGGCAGGGGTGGGGATGGAATTAGCAAGGACTCGGAGAAAAGAGTACCTGCTTGGGTCATGAGATGCAGGGAGCAGCATTAAACAGGATGTTCACAGAAGACCTTGACTGAAGGAAGTAAAGGAAGTGATGGAGGGAGCCACAAAGATAGCTAAAGAAAGAAATCCAGACAGAGAGAACAGCAAGTACAAATACTCTAAAGGAGAAATTGCCTGGAACACTACAGGAACAGTTAAGAAGGCCAATGCGGATTTGCTTTTATATCATTATTTTAATGATTTTATGGAATTTGGAACAGAAGGAGAGGTTCAATTTGTGCTCAATTGGCCTACTTGATCGAATCTTCCACTGTGATTTCAATCTCTGGATGTATTGGTCTCATTCGCCATACAACTTATTTAATAATTATAGAGCCCCTTATGACCTCTTATATTGCTATGCTATATTATTATACAACCAGTGGTGTGCTGGAGCCAGTTCGTGCTAGCTTAGAAGAGTTGATTGTTAAATATTCAGGAATTTTTAAGCTAGTTGTTGAACCATTGGTAGCTTGTAATTTAACATGGTACGAGTATTTAACCCAGGGAATCACCAAAAACTACAAATCAGGACTATTTTCTTCTTCCAGAGAGCCACTTTACCAGTACAACACTATAATTAACTTTCATATTAATTTTTTGCGTGTGTGCTTTGCCTCCCAAAATAAGTTAATTCCAAAAATTTCTTAAGGACTGGATGCTATTTTGTTATAACCAAAAATAATAAATAGTGATATATATATGTGTATATATATATAAAAATAAAATAGTATCCTATAATTATTTATTAGATGAAGGAAACAATTAGGGCACTGAATTTTAAAACTACAATTTTCTAATTCAAAAGGTGGATAGGGCTAACAGACATGGACAGAACAACAAAAACTGATGTCATTAAACCAAGAAGCTATCCATTGAACCCTTTTAATTTTTATTTTTATTTTGAGATAGGGTCTCATTCTGTTGTCCAGGACAGAGTGCAGTGGCATGATCATAGCTCAACGCAACCTCGAAATCCCAGGCTCAAGCAATCCTCCTTCCTCAGCCTCCTGAGTAGCTGGAACTATAGGCATGTGCCACTATGCCTGGCTAATTTTTCTATTTTTTGTAGAGATGGGGTCTTGCTTTTGCTCAAGATGGTCTCGAACTCCTGATCTCAAGCAATCCTCCTGTCTTGGCCTCCTAGAGAGCTAGGATTATAGGCATGAGCCACCCTTTTTAATCCTGATAAATTAATCATGTCATGCCTTAGTTTTTTTTATCAATAGAATTATGATATTTTCTAGTACCAGAATGTGTTTACGTTTGCAGATTGCAAAGAGAAAGTGCTATTGTTAACAATAATTCGCTGACTAACTGGCCTTATTCAAATTATTTAGCACATTAACCCTGCCTTAGTCAGCTCAGGTTGCTATAACAAAACACCATAACTACATGACTTAAACAACATTTATTTGTCACAGTTCTGGAGACTGTGAAGTCCAAGATCAAGACATTGGCAGATTCAGTGTCTGTTGAGGCCCTGCTTCCTGGTTCATAGACGGTCATCTTCTTGCTGTATCCTCACACGGTAGCAAGAGGAAGGAAGCTCTCTCAGGAATTTTATAAGGACACTAATCCCATTCATAAGGGCTCCACCTTCATAACCTCTTATAATGCTAATTACTTTTCAAATACTCCATCGCCTAATACCATCACATCAGAGAGTAGGGTTTCAACATATGAGTTTTAGGACAACATTCAGTCTATAACATTCTGCCTCTGGCCCCTCAAAATTCATGCCCTTCTCACATGTAAAATACATTCATTCCATCTCAACAGCCTCAAAAGTCTTAACTCATTCCAGCATCAACTCTAAAGTCTAAAGTCTAAAATCTCATCCAAATAGTTTGGTTAATGAATACAAAATTACCATTACAAAGAATAAGTTCTACTAGGGTGACTATAATTAATAATTTATTGTATATATTCAGTTAGCTAGAAAAGAGGATTTTAAAATATTTTTTTTACTTTTTTTTCCTGTAAAGCTAGACTTCCTTTGATAGAAGAGAGGATTTTAAATGTTCATAACACAAAGAAATTATAAATGTTTGAGGTGATGAATAACCTAATTATTCTTACTTGATCATTATATACTATATACATATATTGAAATATATTGTACCCCATAAATATGCATAATTATTATTTGTCAATTAAAATAATAAAAGAGAGATAGTGTCAAAACATATATATGTATGTATGTGTGTGTGTGTGTGTGTACAAAATCTAAATGAGATATGGGTGAGACTCAACATATGATTCATTGTAAGCCAAAAATTCCTTTCCAGCTGTAAACCTATGAAACCAAACAAGTTACGTACTTCCAAAATACAACAGTGGGGCAAGTATAGGACAGACAATCCCATTCCAAAAGGGAAAAATAGGAAATAAGAAAGGGGTTATAGGTCCTGAGCAATTCTAAAACCCAGTGAAGCAAACAAACTTCATGAGATTTTAAAGCTCAAGAGTAATCCTCTTTGGCTCCATGCTATGCCCTCCAAGGGGGATCCACCTTCCAGATCCACTGGGGTGGAGAGCCTGCTTCTGGGCCTAATGGAGTGGCAGTCTTGGCCTTACAACTTTGCTGGTCAGGGGTTAGGCCCCAATGGCTTTGCGTGGCACTGCCCCCGATAGACTTGGGCAGAGGCCATCTGCCCTGCTGAAACCCAGGTAATGGCCCCATTTTTGAAAGCAGGGAAGCAGTCCTGGTGATCTCTGAATGGCCTTTGGGTATTTCTTTCCTTGTGTTGAATAATGCACATTCACAGTTGAATGGCTCTATGGTCCCATCCTGTATAATCTAAGTCCAACAGCCTGCTTTCATTCTTTCCTATCTCCTTCCCTTTCATTTCAAACTGTCAGTTTTCCTGCTGGCATGGCAGACTAAATCTGTGGTTCACACCAGTATGCTTATCAAATGGTCACTTGGCCACATCCTTAGTGTTCTCCTTAAAACTTGTTTTCTCATTTTTTGCAATATTGATAGGATGAGAATTTTCCAAATTTTTAAGTTCTACTTCCTTTCTGCTTAATAATTCCATCTTCAAATTATTTCTCTCTTCTCACATTTTACTATAAGGAGTCAGGAGGAACCAAGCTGCTTCTTCGATGCTTTGCTTAGAAATTTAGAATGGGTGCAGTGGCTCATACCTGTAATACTAGCACTCTGGGAGGCTGAGGCAAAAAAAAATGCTTAAGCTGAGGAGTTCGAGACCAGCCTGAGCAAGAGCAAGACCCCGTCTCTAGTAAAAATAGAAAAATTAGCCAGGCATGGTGGCACACACCTGTAGTCCCAGCTACTCGGGAGGCTGAGGCAGAAGGATTGCTTTAGCCCAGGAGTTTGAGGTTGCTGTGAGCTAGGCTGACACTACAGCACTCTACTCAGGGCAACAGAGTGAGACTCTGTCTCAAAAAAAAAAAAAAAAATACCAACACAGGGATGCTTTACTTAGAAATTTCATCAGCCAAATATCCAATTTCATCATTCACAATTTCTACCTTCCACAAAACACTAGAGCATGAACACAATTCAGCCAAGTTCTTTGACACTTTATAACAAGAATGGCCTTCCCTCCATTTTCCAATAACATATTCCTCATTTCCATCTGAGACTGCATCAGAATAGCCTTTACCATCCATATTTCTACCAATAATCTGTTCAGGATTACTTAGGTATTCTCTAAAATGATTGATCTTTTATCTACAGCTTTCCTCTTTTCCTTTCTGAGCCCTTACCAAAATTGCCCTTAATGGTCCATTCATGGCAATGTAGGCTTCTCTAGCATATACCTCAAAACTCTTCCAGCCTCTACCGATTACCAATTTCTGAAGATGCTTCCACATTTTTAGGATGTTTTACAGCAGCACTCCACTTCTCAGTACCAGTTTTGTCTTAGTCAGCTCAGGTTGCCATAATTAATCCTCAGGTTTTTTTAATAATATGTAAAATGTATCTGCTCTTAATTTCCCTATTTCAATTCTCTCAATATTACTGTAGTAAAACTGAAATTTTGAAAAATGAAAAGCACTACATACATACAAAGTGACATATGTATTACATAGATGTTATCTATACCATTACATGGTTAACAATATTATATAGATATCATTAAAGTATTTATATTCATATATAGCACAGTACTGTGTATATAGGATGAACTCAGTAAGTACTTGCTGAATGAATGAAAGAAGGAAGGAATAGGTGAACAAATGCAGAAAACAAACTGTTAAATTATACTGGTCCTTAAAACGTTTATAAATTACTGGTTGCCAAGATTATTTACAAGAATTAACACTGCTAATAATCTTGATACTTCTGTTTCTGGCATGAATGAATGTCTCATCAAAGCTATTTAATATGTTAAAATGCTGGGACTTAAGAATCTTATCAAATTTAGTATCATCCTTCCAAGTAATTCATTTTCATTGGCAAGCAGTAGCCAGTAGAAATCATTATCCAAAGAGTCTGGTTCAGGGGATGTAGGGTTTGTCCTCCCAGATATCAAGACATTGTAAAATCACAGTAAGTAAGACAGTGAGTTACTAACACAAAAAAAGACATGCAGGCCAATGGAATTACATAAAGAGCCTAGAAACAGCATACGTGGAAACTTGATATATAACAGAATTGACATTGCATGATGGTGGAGCAAAAAGACTATTCCATAAGTCTTGCTAGGAAAATGTGTTATCCATGTGGAAAAATAAAATAAAATTTGACTTTTACCTCACATCATAAAAAACCAATTCCATGTGCTTCAAGAACTTAAGTGGGAAAGGCCTAATTTTAATATTTTTAGGGAAAAAAAGAAAAGATATATTTATGACTTAGGGATAAGGAAATATTTATTAAACAAGACGGAAAAGGTTCAAACCATAAAAGAAAAGATTGGTAAGTTTGATAGTTCTAAAATTAAGACTGGCCAAAAAGGAAAAAGTTACCATAACAAGATTAATAAAACAATCCACAAATTCAGAGAAGGTATTCTTAATACATATAACTGACAAAGGATTGGTGTCAGAAATACAAGAACAGACAGGGCTGGGTACTACAGTTCACACCTATAATCCCAGCACTTTGGGAGGCTGAGAGGTGGGAGGATTGCTTGAGCCCAGGAGTTTGAGACCAGCCTGGGCAACATAGTAAGACCCCATCTCTACAAAAAAATTTTTTAAAAAGTTGGCCAGGGGTGGTGGCACACACCTATTGTCCCAGCTACTCAGGAGGCTGAGGCAGGAGGATTGCTTGAGCCCAGGAGTTTAAGGTTGCAGTAAGCTCTGACAGCCACTGTGCTCTAGCCTAAGCAACAGAGTGAGACACTGTCCAAAAAAAAAAGAATAGAGAAATGGGCAAAAGATATGTACGCAGACATTTCACTGATTAGATAAAGACAATGGCCAATAGAAGATACTGTCTCAGTCCATTTTTGTGTTGCTATAAAGGAATACCTTGAGGCTGGGTAATTTATAAAGAGGTTATTTGGCTCCTGGTTCTGCAGGCTACTATACAAGAAGCATGGCACTAAAATCTGCTTCTGGTGAAGCTTCAGGATGATTCCACTCATGGCAGAAGAGGAAGGGGAGCCACCAGCATGTGCAGATCACATGGTGAGACAGGAAGCAAGAGAGAGAGAAAAGAAGAGGTGCCAGGGTCTTTTCAACAACTAGTTTTTTGGGAACTAAGAGTGAGAACTTGCTCACTCCCACAAGAATGGCAACAAGTCATTCATGAGGAGTCTGTCCCCATGACCCAAACACCTCCCACCAGGCCCCACCTCCAACATTGGGGATCAGATTTCACCATAAGACTTGGTGGAGCCAAACAGACCATATCCAAACCATAACAGATATTCAACCACATTAGTAACCAGGATAATAAGAAGCAAAATGGCATACTTCTCCCCTGTCAGAATAACCAAAATAAAAGTGTTTGATAAGAGATGATGACTAGGTAGAACCAGTGGAATTCTCATGCACCATCGGTAGGACTAAAATTTGCTACAATTACTTTGAAAAACAATTTTGGCATTACCTAGTTAAATATGTGCATGTTCTTTAAGCCAACAATTCTACTTCTAGATATACTTGTAGATAACATAAAACTATTTAATAATGAGTAAGTCATGAGCACCAGCCAATTAGAATGGCTATCAGCCTACACCCAATACTAGTATGGACTGTTGGTTATCAGTGTTAATATACCTGAGAAAAACTGTTACACATGGGTACCAAAAGACATGTGCAAGTGCTTACAGCAGCATTTTTTGTACTGTCCATTGACAATTAAATGGATGACAATACTGTGGTATTTTCAAACTATGGAATACTTGGCAACTGTAAAAATGAATAAACTATAGCCACATGCATCAACATAGATGAATCTAAAACACATGAAATTAGGTGAAATAAGCCAACCTCAGAAGAATAGAAGAATATATGTTAATAGAATGATTCTGTTTATATAAAGATCAAAATCTGGAAAATTTCATTTCTACCACTGCTCCATAGGAAACAAGACCTAGCCTCTGACCACTAGACCCAGAGGCTCAAAACTTAAAGACTGTAGGAGTTATCCAGTTTACCCATGTCATTTTATTTGAAAGTGAGTAAGTGGGAAGGGGAAGGAGAGGAAAGGAGGGGAATAAGATGATGGAAGCATTCTGGTTTGAGAGAATGAGTATAAGACTGAAGTCATAAAACTTGGATTCTAGCCTTGGCCTTCAATATAACATCTTTGCAACTATGAAGAAGTTATTTATATTCATGGAGAATAATAATCACTATTTTCTCTATAACTACAATTAGAAATGTGAGATATTACTATAGAGAAGATAACATTGAGTATGTGATTTTTTAAATTTATTAGATGTTTGGTAGTAACTGCTTTGACATTATAAAGATGTGCATATTTGCATTAAAGTAAAATTACATATTTAACAAAATAAGTGCGATGCACACCATCTAGGGGATGAACACACTTGAAGCTCTGACTCGGCGGGGGGAGGGGGGGCATGGGCAATATACATAACCTAAACTTTTGTACTCCCATAATATGCTGACATAAAAAAATAAAATAAAAGAATATTGTAGATCCAAAATGCACACATGATCAATTTTAAAGGCAGATACTATGATTCAATTAAACAAATATCTTTGTAAATGAGTTCAGGTGACTTAATGGACATTCTGCAGGCAGAGTTTTTTGGTCTCTCACAGCAAATTCTTTCTCACAGATGAGAAGCACTGCTGAAAGAAGTAAGATACAGTAGGAAGATGCCAGATCAAACTGGTAAAGGTGTCTATTTGAGGCAGGCTAAGTGGGAAAAGCCAAGGGGGCTAAGGCCAAGGTCACAGCAGGAAAAATGGTAGCAAGTATCAAACTTCAAAAGTATGCAGCAGCTCCAGTGGAAATAGGAGCATGAACTACATAGACAGTATCCAGGAAAGTTGGTCCTAGGACAGAAATGGATACTTGGAAGGAGTCAAAGAACATGATGCAATCTATGTCTAGGAAGAACAAGTGTGGGCTGGAGCCAAGCAGGGCAGGACCCCTCAGACACATGACATATCCCTTCCTGTCTTACTTAATTAATACACTACTGTATATATAAGTCTTTCTGTCCCTATGTGTACAGAAGTAATATTAGAAGGTATGGCAGCCTTAAAGCAGTGCTCCTTTTCTACCAAAGAAATGTTCTAAATCTAGAGAGGATTAAGAGCTAGTAAAAACCAATGACCATAATAACTAGCATTTTAGTACTTAATATGCACACACTGTGACAAGCACTTTATATGTGTTATCTCATTTAATCCTCAACAAATCCTAGGATGACGTACTAAAACTGGTTCTATTTTAAGATGAAGAGACTTGCCTGAGGTCATAAAGCCAGTGTGGGGCAGAACCAGGACTTTCCCCTGGTCTGTATGACTTCATAGTCCATGCTCTTAACCACTGCATACCGTCTCCTAATTCTTGCCAAAATGTCACTTCATGTAGCCTCACATTATCACTAATAGCTCTCATACCATGTGCTAATTTAAAATTAGATAAATATGGATTTTCTTTTTCAATTTTAATTGAAGCAGATGTGAGAATATTAATATTGACAGTGAGATGTTTTGCTAATTACACTTCAGTTTAATAACATGAATATGGCTGAAATTTGAGTTCCACTTGTCTTTGTAGGTCCTCTTGTGGTACAACTCAATTACTGCAGTTTGGATCTATTAGAAATCACAATTTTGGAGATTTTCCAAACAGTGAATTATAAAAGATACAAGAAGTCAGCATTGAAAGGCCTGGGAAATTTAGTCTGAGAAATATATTTTTGAGAGGAGTATTTTGTTGATTCACTTTTAAGTAATTATGTTAATGACATAAAATATTTCATAATAGACCTATCTTCCAGATAATGTTTATATCTGATTTGCAATTATAGGTATTGCACTCTAAGCCTGCACTGTCAATTTTGGTAGCCATGAGCCACAGGAGTCCGTAAAATATGGATAGTGCAACTGAGAAACTAATTTTTTAATTTTATTCCACTGTATTTGATTTTAATTAATTTAAATTTAAAAACTGAAGCCATGTAAAATATTTTTCTGTTAAAATTTTTATTATTTTGGCAGACCTACTTTTTACTTTAACCACTGAAAAATTTAGTATCTGAATTGAGATATGCTGTAAGTATAAAATATACACCAGATTTCAAGTACTTAATATAAAATAGTCAAATATCTCATTAATAATTTTATACTGACTACATGTTACTACATTTCAAATATATTTCTTTAAATGAAGTATAATATTAAAATTAATTTCACCTTTTTTTACTTTGGTCAGGTAGCTAGTAGATAATTTAAAATTATATTAATATATGGGGCTCACATTATATTTCTACTGGGCAGTGATGCTTTAGAGCATTTAAATGTTAATGAATTCCAGCAAAGACCTGGCAGAGGTAATCTATAAATGGGGTATTATACCTGTAGCAATGGTCACAGTCAGGCCTAGTCTTCATTGTAGCTGAAGCATGATCTCTTACAGCCCAGTGTCCCAACTGGTGTGCAAGAATAGGACACAGTATGTAATGACATGGATTGCCACCCCCATTCCTGCTCTCAGGGTAGCAGGGGCTGGGAGCAGAGTAGCAGCTAGGCAGAGGCTTCTGGCTGACACATGTCCAAGTATTGGCCCCAATCTCTGTCTTCCCATGCATTAGACATTTCTGTCCATCTGTGGCTGGCATGACCTTTTAGTGGTGTCTAAGCTAGCTGCAAGTTGATTGCTCTACTGCATTACTTTGAATAATTCGACATGAAAATATTCAGCAGGATACCAAAATACACATATTACCAAAAAATCAGTATTATATTTGCCAATGAAATATGAGTTGTTGAAATCTTTATATAGTTTTAACAATTGTACATTTTAAAGAGATGATCTATTAAAAGTCTTATGCAGAAATTGCAAGGAGCCTTTCAAGCATAAAACCTTTCTTCATTCCTTCTTTAACAAATATTCATTATGTACCTACTCTGTGCTCAGAGATGTTCTAATGCATGGAATCTATCAGTGAACAAAATAAACAAAAGATCTGACCTCAAAACGCCAGAGGTTGTAGTATACACGAGGATTTTTGGCCATGTCTACTTGTAAATGCACTTCTAAACAGAAAATTCACTTTCTTATAACATATTTTACTCTCTGTGCTTCCTAAAAACAAGGGGACTGAGCTCCATATATCATATGGTAGTGTTAATTTATTTCATTTCCCAGAATTTCATGATTTATGTTTTAATATTTCCTAGAATTAGGATGCTTGTTTCATTGCTCCTAGATCTCCAATCAGAGATCTGTTTTTCACACACCCCCCTCCTCAATGGAGAGTAATAAAATTCTCATTCACAGAGAATGGGACTAAATTTCATTAGACTGAGATTTACCTACCCTGGATTAGGGAAAACTGCCAATTTGGCTGCAATGATATATTCTTATGGGAAAATGCTGACCTGTATGTATTTATATAAAAATCCTTTTATAAAATCTCAAGACCTTTGAGTCTGCCCACAAGCCCTAAGTCATAATGGTGAGTTCTCTGTCTTCCTGGGACACCTTTTCTAAAGATTGTGCTGCCCTGTCTCCTCTATTTGCTTTGAGAGTGAGAATACCTCTGGGATCTAACTGCAGCCTCCAGGGTTCTCTCTACAGTTCTTTCTAAGAGGTCCAGGGATCTTCATGCAAATGGCTCCAGTGCTTGCCCGACCTTCCACAGACCCTGAAGTGAGTTATGTTACCCATACATGAATAGCCCCACTGAATCCTATTCTTTAAGGCATTGCTCTCCCAGCTTTTGCATACTAGGGCACATGCATGAACTGATATTTGCATAGTGTACTGGGGTAAATTGGAGGACTTCAGGAGCATTAAGAGGGAATTGTTTAAAAAGACACTACATTTATGTCATGTAATTATGAAAAAGATATTAAGAAAATTAAACACCAAGCATTATGAAAGAAATTAAATATTGAATTTGATAAAAAATAATGAGAATTTTAAGCTTCCTTTCATGAATACAACTTTACATCTGCTTTGCAGTACAGGTAAGGTTTAAAAAGACCAAATCCATATTCCTCTTTTGGATTACTGAGTAAAATAAAATGTCTTCTTTTTTCATTTAAAAAAAAATTGAGCTGCAAACAGTCTGTCCAAATCCTCTCCTTTCCATTCTAATTCCTCTTCCTTCTTGCATAAGTTTGTTTTACTAACTATCCCTACCCCATTCACTCTTTTCTCACCACCTCCCCCACTCCCCATGGGCAGCTATGTGTATTATTTTCTTTCTTAACCTTCCAACATTTCTTTATAAACATAAAGCATTTATGAAAATATAGTCTTATCCTCCTTTAATCTTTCTCATACGAGGGGCAGCATGCACTATTCTGCACATTGCTTTATACACTTAGCAAAGTATCCTAGAGGTCTGAGATCTTTCAATGTCACTGCATAGAGATAACCCTCATTATTTTTTCAGCTGCACCCTATTCTATCTTGTGGATGTTCCACAGTTTATTTAAATAGCCTATAACAGCAGAACTCTTGGGCTTTTTTACTATTACAAACAATGCCATATACATAATATATATACATATATATATATGAATGAGAAGAGGTATAACTGTACAGGTTAGGGAGTGTAACTGATGAATAGAGTACTGAGTACTGAAATTTGGTAGGGATAGCACTTTAGAGAGGCTGTATTATTATGCATCCTACTAGCAACGTATGACAGTGTCTGTTTCCCTACAGCTTTTCTTCCCATTCTCCCTTGAACTCTTTCCAATCAGGATTCTGTGTGGAAAAAACAGCATTTATGAAGGCTCAGAAAAAGAAAAGAAAAGGCTCAGAGAAGTAAATGGTGGCTGATACCTGTAATCCCAGCACTTTGAGAGGCCAAGTCAGGAGGATCACTTGAAGCCAGGAGTTTGAGACCAGCCTGGGCAACAAAACAAGACCCCGTCTCTACCAAAAAGAAAAAAACAATTAGCTGGAAATGGTGGCTCATGCCTGCAGTCCAAGTTACTCAGGAGGCTGAGGCAAAAAGACCACTTCAACCCAGGAGTTTGAGGTTACAATGAGCTATGATGATGCCACTGCACTCCAGCCTGCATTACAGAGCAAGATCCTGTCTCTTAAAAAAAAAAGAGGGCTCAAAGGCAATAAAAGATGTAGTGTATTGAAGTCTTTTAAATAATTAAATATGGTTGAAGTATAAAGTGGAGGGGGCAGGGAGGCAGATGTAAACACAAGTGTAAAGATGGGATTAAAGGCAAGAAATTAGGCAGGAGAGGTATACACACACATAAATGTACATATAGAGCAACCTCAAATAATTCAGTACCACTTGAGTGTACCATGTGTGTATGGAGAAGGGCAGGGAAACAGATGTAAACACAGATGTAAAGATGAAGGTAAAACCTGAATAAACATAATATACTTTTTAAATGAAAGAATGGACCAAAAAACCAAAGGTAAAATGGTTACATATAGGGAGAGAGAGGGAACAAGTTGAAGGAGACAAGGATAGACACTATACTTCTGTGAATATGCATTTGCATTATTTCGTAGATTTGATTTTGGAACTATAGCAATGTTTTTATATAATTATAAGGCAAAATTAAATTTTAAAAAAGCAATCCACAAAATTCTAAAACAAAACAAAGCAAATGAACATAACTATTTACTGAGTTGGTGGCATAACCTCACAAAGAGGAACTATTCTAGTCTATTCTTGTACACATGTGAAATTTTCCATGAGAGGGAGAGGAAGGGTGAGGGGGAGTTGGAGGGAGAGGGAGAGATATATGCCAGAAAGATGGGAGGAAAACATAAAGAATGTGAAATCACAGAAACTATTCTTTAAGCAAGAGAGAATAATCAAAACAGTCAAATGCTGCCCAGTGGTCAAATAAAATAAAGACTATAAAGCATACATTGCATTTAGCAACACTCAGAGAGTTGATTTAAAAAATATTACATGTGGTTTGAAAAGGGCAAATATGCTCACAGAGACAACATGACAGAAGATGAAATCAAGAATGATCTGCATAACCAAGGATTTATGAATGTGATTCTCTTGCTTGTGGCCTTCCATGCTCCAGATTCGAACTGTAACATAATTTATCATATCCCCTTCCATAACACAAGGTCGACTCCACCAAAACAGGGTAAGCTTTCTCCCTGAGCCTCCAAGTTTCTGAAGGCCTCCGTAAGTCTCTCTGAAGGCATCAGAAGTAATAAAGTAGGTAAGATTAGATCTTCTGGAGACGCAGCATGGTATATTGTTTATTGTTATTATTATTATTAAATAGATATTAATATTGTACTTACTAAGTACCAAGCACTATTCTAAGCACTTTATAAATATGCACTCATTTAATCCTCTTAACAGCCCTATGAAATGGATGCTATTCTTATGAGTTTTTGCTCTGGCTCTGTTACTTTCTCAGCATGTGACCATGACCAAATCATTTTTCTGCTCTGGGCTTCAGTTTGCTTCCCTGTAAAATGGAGATTTTCAGCTGGGGATTTCGAAAGTTCTTTTCAATCTTAACATTCTACGAGCTGCGGTAGGGATAAATGAGCATTGGCCACTAACCTAACATGGTAGGAGGAGTGTAATACTGACCTGGCCCTTTCTTTTTCCTTTTGCTCCCAGCTTAGAGTTCTATTACCTATATTCTGTCGTTTCCCACATGGAAGGTGGGAAATGTTGAATCACTACAGTGCCTGGCTCTTAATAGATGTTCAACAAATATTTGTTAAAAGAATTAATGAATGAAAAATTGAGCCCCCATTTCTTAAAGACTCTGCTATGACATTTCTCCATCCAGAGAAATGCCGAAATTTTTGCCAAGGGTATGTGTGTGTGTGCATATGTGTACATGTGTACATGTGCCCATGTGTGTGTATTTTTACAACCATGCTGTATTCCTGTCCAGATTTGATTTGATTAATTCACATTGTGTGCCTGTATCAAAACATCACATGTACCATATAAAGATATACAAGTATTAAGTACCCACAATAATTAAATTTTTAAAATTGTTTTAAAAATAAAAGAAAATTTAAAAAAAGAAAAAGGCTACCATGGCCATTTAAAAGCTTTCAGTAAAGAATTTTTTGCAGCAAAAAAATCAAGGTCAGATGCTAAAGGAACAGATTTTTGGGAGGAGTCAAAAGTGGCTTGAGGCTCTTAATAAAGTTGACTAAGTAGTGTAAACACTAAAGAGAAAGCTACACGTCAGAGATTGACAGATTCAATTAAATGGCTGTTCCTTCAGGCTGTACGCGGGTTTGTTAAAGCATTCTTAAGTTTGCTTCTGAATCAATCAACAAATAATTAAAACTTGACTCTCCGTTCTTTAAATATTGTCCTATAAAATTATTAAGGTAAAATAAAAATGTATGAGCACATGTTTTAAGAAAACTGAAACTCAGAAAATAGATATGTTAGATGGAGATTATTCATGATAGAAAAAAAGTTCACTGAACGAAGTTCCTTTAAATAGCTTGCTCCCGCAGTGCCCTAAGATGTGACTGGATTTTCCAAAATTGTATCAACACCAAGCTTTCAGGAAAACACACATTTTTTAAAATGAGGCTTTTCTGTATTTAATACTGACCAACTTTAAACTTCCACTGTGTGTTCATTAATTTTAATAGTTATTTAGACTAAAAACTCACTGGGAAGATGTAAAAAGCAAAATCGTCCCATTGGAAGCTTTCCAGTAAACACGCTACACTAAGTTCAATAACAGAGAGGGAATCTAAAGTTAGTTGTATTGAATACTTGGCTATCTTTTGATAGAACCATTGCATTTTATGCACAGCTGCACATTAGTTTCTGGGTGATATTTTCCATGAGTACATTTTGGTATAGCTCCTTCTAGATCAGGGTTATCAGAAACTCTTGAAAAATCCTTTGTTCTTAATTAGTTAATTCATTTTTTTTATTTTACCCAATACAGTAGTCATAATGATCTTAATATCTCTTATGATTTTTCCCCTTGTGGGGTGTGTGTGTGTGTGTGTGTGTGTGTGTATAATCTAGTTTCTATTATAGATTGCAGACAGAAAAGGAGACCTGAATGTAACCTGCATGTAGTAGTGGGGAAGAGAAAGAAGATTTAAAATAGGAACATTTGAAGATACAACATCTCTATGGTTCTCCTGGAGAGAGTTGGAACCCATTATATTAAGTGAAGTATCCCAAGAATGGAAAAACAAGCATCACATGTACTCACCAGAAAATTGGTTTCCTTGAAAATCACCTAAATACAAATCTGGAAACGACACCAATTGGACATCAGACTGAGGTGGGGGGTGGGGGAGGGGATGGGGGTATGCCTACACAATGAGTGCATTGCGCACCGTTTGGGGAGTGGTAACACTTGAAGGTGCTGACTCGGGAAAGGGGGGGTGGGGAAAAAATATGAAACTATTGTTTTTAACTTGCACTGTTCACTTAATAATTTATCATGAATATTTCCCATATTATTTCATATCATTGTACAAGAAATAATGTATACATTATGAGGACATACTGTATCTAACAAGATATACTGTTAGACTCTTTGATTCTGTAAAATTAAATAAAAAAAAAATAAAAAAAAAAAAAACAGAAAAAAATAAAATAAAATAAAATAGGAACATTTGAAAATGAGAAGCAGAAAAAGTGGTGCTCCTGAGAGAATAGTCTTTCTTGTGGCATGCTGCCCAGATGCTGCTATTCCTTCCTGGCTAAAGCCACAGGAAAGATGAAAAGCAGAGTCCAACAAACAGAGCTGAATTGTGATGGGAAACAGAGCTTCATGGAAGTCAGCAGTTTGCAAAGCTGGGATGTCCGGTATGAGAGTAAGACAGGCCAGGAGGCTACACTGTCAGTCAGTGGCACCTGGGAAGGGCAGCCCAGGAGTCAGGGCTGTCACTCAGAGCAGAAACCAATGTTACCAGTGAGGGTGAGACTCTGTGGTCATTCAACCAGGGTGGAGTTGCTCAGGAGGATCATGAGATTTATAGCCCACCTTTTGGGGGGATAATGCAGCATTGAGAGACGATGCAGATGAAAGACAGAAACACAAGGAAACCTGAACCCAAAAGATAGCACAAGGCACAAATGTGGAGAGGCCAAGAGAAAACAGTGCAAATGACGATAGCCACAAGAATAGTAGTAACAGCAGCAACAGAGAACTGGCAGATAAAGCATATGATTTTGCATCAGGATCACAGACACTAGAAAAATGCAGAGGGAACCCGGGAGCTCCAGATGTCCACTAGTAAGTACCAGTGAGATATTCAAAGTAGGGATAGCACATGCTACCAAGGGGGAAAAAAAGACTGAAAAAAAAAAAACCCCAGAACTGAGACCTAGCTTACCATTTTAATATTTCATGATATGGCAGGGCATGAAAGAATTAAGTCCAGTTGGATCAGGTAGGACAGACAGAACCAGAACCTAGAACAAGGTATGACTGCTATGGTAGGGCACAGACCTCTTGACAACACAGGTTTCCAAAAAATCTTCCCAGGAGAACACACTCCCAACAGATACTGCTCCCTTAAACCAGCCCCACCCAGCTGGCTCTTTGGTAGGTCATGATTTCAGCTGTGGGGCCACTTCAGCCATCTCCTGCCTGCAGCTGAACTCACTCCAGGCAAGCTGGTGCCAGCAATTAACCCTACAGGTCACAGTTTCCCCCCAAGGGATGTGACACCTGGTACTGCAGTTTTAGCAAGATCCCAGGGCTGAGTTCTCTTGCATTCCATTGGCTTGTTTATTAAGCCCACATCTACTAAA
Organism: Eulemur rufifrons; assembly: GCF_041146395.1. Lineage (NCBI taxonomy): Eukaryota > Metazoa > Chordata > Mammalia > Primates > Lemuridae > Eulemur > Eulemur rufifrons. The sequence continues at coordinate 27,213,134 of NC_091012.1, read as the reverse complement.
ACTGTCAGAAAATTTTCAAGCTGGTTTCTCATGACCAAAAACATAATCCTATAATCCTTGAAAAATATTTTGAAGAGATAAACTGTACAGTGTAGTATCTGACACAGCCAGGCACCTGCAGGCCAACCCATCCCCCAAAGCACAAGCCTCCCTATAGCAGTCCAGTATGATTAGTGGGCCTCATCCAATGTTAACCCTTTCATGCTAATCAGGGTTCCAATTCTCCTTAGGAACTTTAATGTTTTTAAGTTTTTTCTGCTAGGTTGAAGGTTATATGGAAAGAAAGAATTAATAAATAATGTTGCATGGAATAAGTGTTAATTTTCAACAAAGAATGCTGTTGGTTGACCCAAGCACGTAAACAAAGTACTTTGAAGGTAATATTTGCCTTTGGTAAGCATAAATGTTTTACCTATGGATAAGTAAAAGTTGAATATAAGCGTCTGATTTTATTTTATTTTTTTAAATTCTTTTAGAGATGGGGTCTCACTATGTTGCCCTGGCTGGTCTCAAACTACTCGGCTCAAGAGAGCCTCCTGCCTTGGCCTCCCAAAGTGTTAGGATTATAGGTGTGAGCCTCCATGCCCAGCCAAGGGTCTGATTAAAAAAAAACTCTCCCATTTAATAGACAGTTTGGGGGTCTGTTTGATTTTTTAAATAAGTTGTTACTTAAAATTTGATCACAGGTGGCTTTGAATTTTGAAAGTTCACACATTTTCCTGAAAGAATACGGAGAACAAAGCAAAAATTCTTATTAATATTCCACTTGCCTAGGATTATAACTTCCAGCAACTTTAACCAACAGAAAGCAGCTCAAACTGGACCTTGAAAGTAAGTGAAAATGTCCCTGAGCCTTTAATGAACTTGCAGTAACAAAGGCCATGCACTTTAGTAAATAATAGGTAAGGAATCTACCCTCTGGCCTTTGAACTAGAAACTATTATTTTGGAATTATGTATGATATTTAACCAGTTTCTTTATCTGATTTCTCCTAATAATCTTTCATTCTTCCTAAAATTATAGTCAAATTAGAAACAATGAGGAGGTGAAGGAAGAACACTATGAGAAGGATGTTCACTGAAAAATGAACCCCAAACAGAGAGAAAAAGTCACTAGAAGAGCCACAGGAGCCTGAGCAAACAACTCTCTAAACCTTAAATGGCCTCTGAGTGCCCTGTCAGGGTTACAAATAAAGTATAATCTAGGATATTCTAAGGAGTAATCAAGAAAGAGTTAAATCAGGTTCAATGCTCTCTGTTAAACAAAGCACAGAAAGTACATGAGGCATTTTAGAAATTTTCTAACTTTTGGGCAAAGGGATAAACATTAGTTATGGGGAGAATACCCTGTTTCTTCATGTAGAATACCCCTTTCCTTACCGTAGAATAAACACCTCATTCTTTATAGCTCAATGATAAACAATAAGAATGATTCTCACTTACTGAGCACATTCACTCAAATAGAGCCCAGGTTCAATCCAGTATTGTCAGGCTCCAAACACTTCTCATTACTCAACAACTTGATAATTAGAAGAAAATCTGATTAAAAATGGGCAAAAGATTTCATTAGACATTTCTCCAAAGAAGATATAGAAATGGCCAAGGGACACATGAAAAGATGCTCAACATCATTAGCCATCACATGAATACAAATCCAAACCACAATTGAGATACCACTTCACAACTTAGATCTCCATTTGTATTTATGACCTCCTTTGCAAAGTTGAAGCTGAACTGTTACTGTGGTATAGATTCATTCTGTGTAACTCTGGGAGAAGGATGGCTATAATCAGACAGACAGATAATAACAAGTGTTGATGAGGATATGGAGAAATTCTAACCCTCATACACTGATGGTGGGAATGTAAAATGGTACAGCTGCTTTTTCAAATGGTATGGCAGTTCTATAAAACATTAAACATAGAGTCACCATATAACTCAGCAATTCTACTAGGTATAAACCAGAAAGGAATTAAAACAACTATCCATACAAAAACACAAATATTCATAACAGCATTATTCATAATAGCCAAAAAGTGGAAGCAATCCAAATGTCCATCAACTGATGAATGGATAAACAAAATGTTGTATATCCATAAGGCAGAATATTATTCAGCAATAAAAAGGAATAAAGTACTGATCCATGGTACAATATGTATGAACCTTGAAAACATCACGCTAAGTAAATGAAGCTATTCACAAAATACCACATATTGTATGATTCCATTTATAAGAAAACCCAGAACAGACAAATTTGTAAAATTTGTAAAAACAGAACATAGATTAGTGGTTACCAGGGACTAGGTAGGGACTAGTTGCAGGGTGTGGGGGTGGGGAAGGATAGGGAGTGATGGCTAATAAAGGGTTTCTTTTTGAGGTGATGAAAATGTTCTAAAATTAATTGTGATAATGGTTTTACAACTCTAAATACACTAAAAACACTGAATTGTACACTTTAAATGAATCATATCTCAATAGAGCTGATATATATGAAGATATAATTTTGCTTCAACCAGCATATCTGTAGGACCCTTAACATTCAATTTATTTGCTACTGAATTTTTAAAATTGCTTATGAAACACTGATGGTTTTAGAGTTATAGTCAGCAATGTGTTTTTGCTTCTTTTTAGTGTGTGCTCTTCTAAAGGTGCTGAGTAAAGTGAAGAATTTATGTTGTTATTTATTCCCAACAAATGGGAAAAATAGTAAGTATATTTCACAGTATAATATATTTATCTTAAAGCAAGAAGTAAATCTATCTTGGCAAGCGGAAGTATTTTCCTCACATTTTAACTTACAAAATTATTTCCCCATTAAGAATATTGCAAAATCAGCATAGAAAATATAGAAAAATGCAGAAAAGACAAGGAAAAAGCCAGTCAACTCTATTCCCACCCACGATATAAAAACTGTTAACATTTTGGTTATTTTTTCCCTTTGTTTGCAATGCATATTTTTTTCACATTATTGTGATCACATGACATACTTCAGCATTTATCCACTATCTGCTTTCATTATTGCTTTGAGGAATGAACCTAGTGAAACTTGGACTAGAGCACTGATCTGTCTCTCAAGCCTCCTCCTTCCTCCCCTCTTAATCTTCTTTTTCCTGGAGCTCAGCACCATCAGCAACTGAGCCTGAAGACAATGAAGTCATTAAGAAGAAAAGCTATCAAACAAGGCTTGAAGTGCCCATCATCTTGAAGTGCCCATCCATCACCATGAAGTTTACTGTTGTCTCTCCCAGGGTTACAGGGAATGAATCAATACCATAGCAACAGTTCAATTTCTTCTTTGCAAAGAAGGTCATGAATACAAACAGAGAGCCTATTGATACCCAGCTCTCTTCTAACCAAGTATTTAACCCCCTTACCATTTCAACAGATCTGCCATTTGATCCAACAAGGCCCAAAGTCCCACACTTGAAAATGCTTGGTAAAGGTAAGATCCACAACATGTGCACTGCAACATTTACCAAGGCAACAGCTTTGATTTACCAAGGCAGCACCTGAAGAAGCTGCTGAGGTGTTTAGTACACACTAGACAAAAGGAGACCTGTTGCTAAGACCCTTGTGAATCATTAAGTCCTAATTATTTCTATTGTGCGCTCTTTATTAAAGTGCCTTAGCCTCCCTTGTATACAGCTGGAAATAATATGTTTTAAAAAAGAAGTCACCGTAAGCCAGTTGTTGTTTGGATCTAACTGTAATCAAAAGAACTATTAAGACAAAAGCAGAAAGAAACAGAATATGTAAAGCCTGTAACATTAGTCACTAATAGCATCCTGTGGGAGAACTAAATATAATAAGATGGGTACATAGTATGATGTCACATTAACCCATCTTTTCAAGGACTATTGTACTAAGAAAAGCAAAGTGAAAATGTGTGTACTTGTGGATTCAAGTACACACATTTAAAGGTTTAAAGTTATGAACCAAACTCTCAATTCATACAATTTACTTGCTTCAGGTCATGCAAGCCCCCAATGACCTGAAGTTAAAGTAGCCAGTCCCGTAGCCAGGAAAATATTTGGTTGAAACTTGGGAAGAAGCACAACTCAACTCTTGAGGAAGTAGTGAGTGTTAAGAAAGGTCACTTGAGGAAGAAGAATTAGTTAAATGGATGTTCTTGCAGATTTTTTTACCTTCACCTTGATGAATAAGCATCTCTGAAGTGAACTGAAGTCTTAAAGAACAGGCATCATGTGCAACAAATGATGACCAGAGTTCAGTAAAAAATGGATTGAACTCAAAGCTCCTTGCTAAAGCTAATCTATTAATTTATGTCAAAGCATCCATGAGTCCAAGAACCCAATAATAGATCCAACACCGAAAAGACAATTTAAAAATGGAGAAATGTTGCACTGTCATACAATTATTTTCCCAAATTTAGTCTTGCAGTTTCAGGATAACTGGAAAATACCATCATGGCACTGTTTTTCATGCTAGGGGGTGGGAATTTACAGATTATTCTTTAGGCCATTCTGTAGTTTCTATTTGGAGTAGAGAAAAATAATTTGGGAAGTTCATTCTCAATTTTAGTTTGTCATCTTTCTATATCAAAGACAGATGGGATTAGATGCAAACATATGGGAAGATATTTTTTTCTAAGCTTAAAATGTCTTGTATATTTGTATATATTCTCATTATTATACAGGACAGGGCTGTCACTTGGCTGTCACCTTAAAGTAATTTCATCTGGGACATAGAGAGTATCCAGGCCTAGGTTAATCTCACCATAGGAAAAACGCAGAATATAAAAAGCAGCTTCACTAAACAGGCTGTTTTTTCTCTACCCTTCATAAAAACTTTTGACCAATGCACTGAGGGCAATTCCAGCTATACCTTTCTGGTGTCTCTCTCTCAGTAACCTTTGGACTTTATATCAGGCTTACAGGGTTTTCCATGGTACAGCTGCTTGCAGAATCAATCTCTGTTGTCTTTCCATTTGTATGTTCATACTCACCTCTTATTTTTGGAATTGAACCAAGTGCCTGTTTCATATTCTTTCCCATCAGCATTTGAGGTTTGTTTGCCACAAAACATTTATTGCCTTTAAGCAAGCCTCCAAGAATCTACCTTATCCAGCTGCCACTACTGCCCACCAATAAACATTGTAACATGAAATATTTTTTTTGCATAGTTGGCAGAACTGGCTTGTTTTTCCCATGTTCAGTGGTATTAGATGAAATTTGTGTCCCCTATTCCTTGACACTCACCTCTTAAATCACTCTTTCCCCAGTCTCAGGTAAGAAGTCAAACAGAGTACCATTCCACTTATTTTAAATTGAAATGAAACCATGAAAGATCAAGAAGAAAATATGGAAGAATATTAATCTTTTCTCAGAATAGGCTACGCTTTTACAAACACAAGAACAAAAGAAACAGCCATAAAATAAAGATGTATGGACCTAACAACTAAAAGAGTAAGTCTTCTGTATATGGAAACAAAATTAAATTACAAACAAGAAGCTGTGAAAATATATTTGCCAAACATACGTGATACACACACAAAAAAGGTTGATAGATAAAAAGATAACTTAGTGAGTTAGCCAACCAACAGTGCATAGGCCTTTGCCTAATTATCTATTAGAATGTTTGGCTTTTTTATATTGATTTGTAAAAATTATTTGTATATTAACAATATTAACCTTTTTTTCTGTGTCACTGGCAAAATGATAGGAGTGGGGGTAGTAATGTGACACAATCTTGCCAGCAAATATCTTCTGGCTTTAAAGTACAGATGTCACACATATTACTTACCTCTTCCTGCCTTGGAGAAGGAGGGGATGGCTGAAGCAGAGGCAGTCACTTTGCAAACATGATATCATCAAGCTGCTAAACCAATACCATCAGCTGCTTATTTCAAGACATCTGTTTGTATGAAGGAAAAATAAACCCTTATTAGTTTAAGCCACTGTTAATGAGGTTTTCAGATACTCTGAGACAAAACCATTTCCCACAGATGTTTCTCACATGATTAAACAATTCACACACAAAAAGTGAGATACAGATGGACAATAAGCATAAGCACTGTTTCACTTCTGTGATGGTTAATTTTATGCATCAACTTAACTGGGCTAAGGCTACAGTCCCCAACCCCTGGGCTTAGGAACTGGGCCACACAGCAGGAGATAAGCTGTGGGGGAGCAAGCCAAGCTTCACTTGTATTTACAGCTGCTCCCCATTGCTGGCATCAACGCATAAGCTCTGCCTTCTGTCAGATCAGTGGGGGTGTCAGAGTCTCATAGGAGTGCAAACCCTACTGTAAACTGTGCATGGGAGGGATCTAGGTTGCATGTTTCTCGTGAGAATCTAATGCCTGATGATCTGAGGTGGAGCTGAGGTGGTGATGCTAGTGCTGGGGAGCAGCTGTAAATACAGATTATCATTAGCAGAGAGGTTTGACTGCACAATAAGAGTAATGTGCTTGAATCACCCCAAAACCATCCCCCCGGCCCAGTCTGTGGAAAAATTGTCTTCCATGAAACTGGTCCCTGGTGCCAAAACAGCTGGGGACTTCTGGGCTAAGGGATGCCCAGATAGCTGGTAAAGCATTATTTCTGGGTGTTTCTGTGAGGGTGTTTTTGGAAGAAATTAGCATTTCAATTGGTAGACTCAGTAAAGAAGATCACCCTCACCAATACAGGTGGGCAGCATCCACTACTATTGAGGGCCTGAACAGAACAGAAAGGCAGAGGAAGGGTCAATTTGCATCCATTTTAGCTGGGACATCCATCTTCTCCTGCCCTAAAATATTGGTGCTCCTGGTTCTTGGGTCTTCAGACTCAGACTGGGACTTAAACCATTGGATCCTCTGCTTCTCAAGCCTTTGGACTTGGACTGAACTATACCACTGGCTTTCCTGGTTCTTCAGCTTGAAGACAACAGACCATGGGATTTCTAGGCCTCCGTAATCACCTGAGGCAATTCCTATAATAAATCTCCCCATATATATACTAATGTAGGTTTCTATTTATTGACAGAAAATATACATATATATGTACATATATATATATATATATATATATCTCCTATTGGCTCTGTTTCTCTGGAGAACCCTAATACAACTTTACAATTAACAAAATATATTAAAAACAAGAGAGCAACCTTAAAGAAATTACACTAAGTGAAAGAAGCCAGTCAAAAAATGATAAATACTGTATGATTCCATTTACATGAAGCCCCTAAAGTGGTCCAATTGATAGAGACAGAAAGTAGAATGGTGGATGCCAGGGGATAGGGGGAGGAGGAATGGAGAATTAGTGTTTAATGGGTACAGAATTTCAGTTGGAGAAGATGAAAATGTTCTGCAGATGGATGACGGTGATGAGGGTTGCACTATAATGTGAATGTGCTTAATGCCACTGAACTGTACACTTAAAAATGATTACTATGGTACATTTTATGTTATATATATCTTGCCAAAATAAAAAATAAGATAAAATCAGAAAAATGGTATTGCATTACTATTTTTCAATTTTAAAACTGAGTACATTATTAAATTTGATTAATTTTGTTAATGATGATCTATAGTGTTTCCGAGTGTGGGGAAACAGGGATTCTCACATACTACTAGGGGGAGTCTAAATCGGCCAAACCACTTTATTTATTTATTTATTTATTTTTGGCCAAACCACTTTAAAGCAAAATATTATGGTCACTTGTATGCACAAGTCTTACAAATATTTACATACTTTAACAAAGTGATCCTACTTCTAGGAATATAGCCAATAAAATAATAGAAAAATATAGATGATGTTTTATGTCCAAAGATGTTCATAACAGCATTGTTTATAATATCAAACAATTTGAAACAACATATGTGTCCAGAAAGGGATTAGTTTAAACACATCGCTGTCTATCCCTTCCATGGAATACTGTATCAGCATGATGAACATGGGATAGACTGGTAGCTCTGCACATTTGCTGCATATTTGAATCACTTAGGGAGATTTTACAATTCCCAGTACCAGCCATACCTCATATCCATTAAATCAGTACTTCTGGAGGTGGGGCCCAGGCATCAGTACTTTTTAAAGCTTCCCCAACCCCCACCACCCCCTGATTCCAATGTGCGGCCAAGTTTAAGAACCACTGATGTAGATTTCTATTTATTGACATGGAAAAATATAAATATTCACTAGAATTTTATGATAAAAGCAGATTATAGAACAGTCTGTATAGCATGAGCTCATTTAAAAATATAAATGTGTGGGACTTGTGAGTAAAGATGATGGATTGAACACCCACATTTGCTTTTACTTCCTCCTAAAACTCCACTAAAACAACAATAAAAAGATTTTTTAAATGGCACAAACTGACGAGGAAAAAATAACTGGAGGGGGGAAAACAGCAACACAATTTTGGAAGCTAGAAAGCATTTGAGTGGTAGCTTAGTAGAACCAAGAATCCTGAATCCTGAACTGACTGTAGGGAAAGCTGAGAAATGATCCAATTTACAATGCAGAACCCCACTACTGATGATAAACTTAGTGGAAGCTGGTACTTCTAGAAGGGAAAAAGGAAAAGGTAATTTGAAAGTTTACTTAGGAAGCAGTTAAAACTCCAGATTCCTTTCCCAACCCCAATGAGAGTTGGAGGTTTATTTTCTGGAGAGGGTAAAACAAAGGGTCTCTAGACAGGGAGTCATCAAACATGGTTGTGGACTGAGCATACTCTACCACAGAGTAGTAGAGTATGGATTCAGTTAATGCTGAGATACCCAGTTCCCTTTCCCTACTCAGTTCCCAGAGCAGTGTCTGCTAGGTTTATAATCTTCCAGGAAGGGGTTTAGAAAGAATCTCAGTAGTCCAAGAAGAGAGATCTAAAGGTGTTTGTTATGGGCTTGTTGGATCCTCCAAAAAATCATGAGTTGAAGTACTACCCCCAATACCTCAGAATGTGACTGTATTTGGAGACAGGGTCTTTAAAGAAGTAGTTTAGGTAAAATGAAGTCATTAGAATGATGTAATCAAATATGACTGGTGTCCTTTTAAGAAGAGTAAATTTGGACATAGACACATACAGAGGAATGACTGTGTGAAGATACAGGGAGAAAACAGCCATCTACAAGCTGAGGAGAGAGGCCTCAGAAGAAACCAACCCTGCCAACACCTTGTCTTAGACTTCCGGCCTTCAAAACTGTGAGAAAATAAATTTCTGTTATTTAAACCACCCAGTCTGTGATATTTTCTTATGATAGCCCTAGAAAACTAATACAGTAATATACAAGAATTCCCTCCAAAAAGACCCATATACACCACCCTGCAGTGAAACTCTAATCAACAAGGCCCACCCACATCCTCAGAGATTCCAATTGACTTTTGGTCCCCCATTCTTAAGCATTAGCAGACATCCAAGGCTTATCAGACATCTGTGGAACACTTCCAACATGAAAGATAGAATCCAAAGCAAACAAATAAACTAGCAAACAAAAAGACTCAGAGAAAGCAGGGACTATTCATAAAAGGAAAAAAAATACTTCTAAAGTATGTGAATCAACTTTGTAAACACTATGCTAAGTGAAAGGAATCAGACACAAAAGGCCACATATTGTATGATTCCATTGATAGGAAATGTCCAGAATAGGCAAATTCATAAAAACAGGAAGCAGATTAGTGTTACTATAGACTAGGGGGAGGAAGGAATAGGGATTGACTACTAGTGGGTATAGGGTTTTATTGGGGAAGGTAGTGAAAATTTTTCTGGAATTAGATAATAATGATGCTTATACAATTCTGTGAATATGCTAAAAACCACTGAATTTTATACTTTGAAAGGGTGAGTTTTATGGTATATGAATGATGTCTCAAGCTGCTATAAAATTATATAATACATTCAGAAAACTATGAGAAGATAGTTTATATATATATATGTATATATATATATATATATATATATAAATACAAACTGGATGCCATAAAACAAGGAACATTCAAAAAATAAAAAGAGCACTTGGAAAATAAATTACATTATGGTAAACATTAAATTCAATAGAAGAATTGGAATATAAAATTGAGGAAAATATCTCAGAAATTAGACAAAAAGATGGCTCAGAAAGATGTCAAAACAACAGAAAAAAAGATAAAATTAGAGAACCAGTCAGAGATATAGCAGTCAAATAATGGCAGTGCAATCCAACAAGTATAAAGAAAACAAGGGAAGTATATTCACTATCCATTGCTGCATAACAACTTCTATGGGACAGGAATTCAGGGCACAGAGGGGATAGTTTGTCTGTGTTCCACAATATCTGAAGCCTCAACTGGAAGATTCCAAGTTTGAGGATTAGAATCATCTAAAGGATCATTCACTCACATGTATAGTGGTTGATGCTGGCTGTTGACTGAAGGTCTAGCAGGGGCTGTCAACAGGTACCCCAAGTAGCCTGGGCTTTCTCACAATATGTGGCTGGATTCCAAGAATAAGTGGAAAGAGAGAGAGAGAGAGAGAGAGATATGCAGGCAGAAATCATATTTCCCTTTATGACTTTTATAACCTAGCCTTGGAAGGTGCACAGTGTTACTTGAAAGGGGCCATTAAGTGCTCAATCTAATAGATGAAAATAGAACCACACTAAGTCATCTCATTGAGAAATTTAAGAATACTGAGGTTAAAGCAAACTGTTAGTTTTTTGACTGTCTTACATCTTTTCTTTTTGAAACCTTCCACTGCCCCAACTGGGGAGAAAATCCATCATCATGCAACTCTCTTTTCCCTACCTCATGAGTGTGTACTTGTTCCAAGTCAATGTACCCCATACTCCTGAGCACGTTGGTTTGTTCACAACATTTCACAAATAAAGCCAAGCCTAGTTCTGTTTCAGGGTTTGACAGAGACAAGACATGGAAAGAGAAAGACAGAATTGAAATGATGTTGTTTGAATGTTTGCAACTAGCTCCACCTTTGTCCATCCAAGGTTATGTGAGCCAAGAGATTCTTTTTTTGTTTCAGCTCATTTGAGATAATTTTCTGTCACTTAAAACCAAAAGAGTCCTGACTAATTCAATAATTCATTGCATTGGTATTTCAGAGAAGAATAACCATATGAGACAGTAATCACCAGAATATGCTAACTTTGTCAGTTTCCCAAAGGTAGATTCAGATAGTAGTAAGCATTTCTAGGACACTCAAAAAAGTCAAGCAACCTACTATAAAAGCTTTTGCCCTCAGGATTTACTCAGACTTCAATGAGATCTTTGAAGGGAATAGAGATCCCATTAGTCCACTAAATAATTTTGTATATGCAATTCAACATTAGTGATGTATGTACAAAAAGTTTATTTTTAAAAGGCAGTATTGTTTTTAGAAATGGTATATATCCTAATTTTGAGGTATAAGATATGTGGTACAGTTGAAGATATAACAGATGGAATTTATAATTATAATCTGCTAAATTTCACAAATCATTTGGAATCTCTTGAATTTTCCAAACATTATTTTATAATTATTATAATTTACTATTCATAGACTGTTTGTATATATTCTCCTCAGGGTATATTTTCAGAAATAAAACAGAAAAATGTTTTCAAATACTGTTGGTAAACAATGAGTTTATGTGGGACTCAGATTAGCATGAGTTTCTACTTTGGTGTTTTTCTTTTGGAAATTGAATATATGCATTTCCTTTACAGAAGAAAGGAAGGAAAGAAGGAAGGAAGGGAGGAAGGCAGAGAAGAAGGGAGAGAGAGAAAAGAAAGCAAAGGAAAAAGAAAGAAAAGTTAGGACTTGAATCATTTGTTAATTATAAGCATAATTTCAAAGTTTCAGGTACAAAAATAGAAGGCAGAAGATTTTTGCGTAATTATTCCAGATTCCCAAATGGATGCATTCTAAGCTTGGTGTAAACAAACAGTAACTCAGAAATATGTATTTTTCCACTATAGTACTTCAGAAGGAAAGAAAGTTTTCAAAATCAGCTAGCTTTACCTTTATTGCAGTTTAATGTCATACTGTTTCCAGAATGAAAAATTTAATAAACCATGTATTACTTGGTATATCTTAAGGCAGTTTAAATGGATTTAGAGCCATCTAAACACTTGATCCAGAGTTTTGGTTTTCTGTATCTATGTCAGTCACTACTGAGGATACAGAGTCAATTAGGATTTTCAAGGGAGTTAAAAATCAAACAATATTCTGATCACTAGACCATGATTCTTTGGAATTGACATTCAAAGAAAATACGTGAAATTATTGGTTTTTGACACCATTTCTTAGATAAAAAGAGAGGTATTTTAAAAGATATTTTCCCTATGATCTATAGGAACTAGACAGTTGTTTTGTTTCAGGTGCTGCTTAAGTGCTTTACATATTTTACCACACTTAATCATCACAAAATCCTATGTGGTAAGTACTATCATTATTTGCATTTTAGAAAGGAGAAAACAGAAGCATAGAGATTAAGTGACTTGCCAGAGGCCTCATAGTTATAATAGTAAATAGAAAAACCAGGATATGACCCTCCAGCAGTATGATTCTACAATCTTCACCACCTCTCTCTAGTGCCTACAACTCAGAAGACTGGTTTGAAAATGCCCCCTGGAAATAGCTGATCAGTTTTTGTTTGTTTGTTTGTTTGTTTGTTTTGAGACAGAGTGTTGCTTTGTTGCCCTGGCTAGAGTGAGTGCCATGGCGTCAGCCTAGCTCACAGAAACCTCAAACTCCTGGGCTTAAGCAATCCTACTGCCTCAGCCTCCGAGTAGCTGGGACTACAGGCATGCGCCACCATGCCCGGCTAATTTTTTCTATATATATTTTAGTTGGCCAGATAATTTCTTTCTATTTTTAGTAGAGACGGGGTCTTGCTCTTGCTCAGGCTGGTCTCGAACTCCTGACCTTGAGCGATCCACCCGCCTCGGCCTCCCAGAGTGCTAGGATTACAGGCGTGAGCCACCGCGCCCGGCCTAGCTGATCAGTTTTAAGAAAAATAATTTTAGTTTACCCTGAGAGCCACATTTATTTAATATAAAGATTGGAAATACCAGCCACCTATTGAAATAAAATCTCTTTTCCAGTTGGTAAACATCTATTCAGGTCAAATCATTTTTAAGAATACAAAATAAAGTATAAGGAAATTTCAGGGTTATTAATATCCAATTCATGAAACTAAGAAACCATCTAGTCCTAATTACAAACTAGTATCTGTGAAAAAAATTTGTATTTTTATATTCAAAAAGCAATCAAATTTACTCTGTCCACAATCAGCTAAGAGCGAATTATGGTAATTCTGGCATATTGGCTCATCACAGCATATAACAAAAAGCAGCTTTCCCTGTCTTTATTTTTATTTTATCAAAGTAATTAATGTATATGGTAACAAACCAAAAGGTACAGAAAATCCTATGATGAAAGCCCACAGACTTTCTCTCATGTCACCCGTCCCCAATTCTGAACCCACTCCTCAAAAAAGCAATCTATTTTTACTGTTTCTCATTGTGAGATCTCTGGAAGTATGGATGATGTGCTTAGACCTCTATTTCTTGATTTGTATCTCTTGATGCCCTCATAGCACTGATATGAAAGACAAAACACTTTATTCACACAATCCCTCTGGTCCTCTCTCATCTTTCTGATTTTTTGATCATTGTTAGTTTTAGTTCTCCTCTGGTTACCTAGGTAACTTTAAATACTTCTGAAATGTGACATACAAAATGGTGTAACTCTGGTTCAGAGCCCTAAAATGGAATCAAGAAGCCATTCTAAGGACTATCTGCATGACCTGCAGCCTTGCCAAAAAACAATAATAAAAACAAAAACATGAACTTGCCTTGAACTTTTCAACAGGGACAAACTGCAATGACCGTAATGTCCTGGAAAACAGCTGCATTTCATCAGTGTTACAACTCCTAAACACCAACAACTAATGAACTATGGATTCATGTACTAAACTAGCTGCCTCCACCAATGATAATTCTTTCAAAACAACTTATATAATCATCCGCAGAATCCTTTTAAAAATCCCTACCCCCAGCAGGGTGAGGTGGTTCACACCCCTAATCCTGGCACTCTGGGAGGCCAAGGTGGAAGGATCTCTTGAGCTCAGGAGTTCGAGATCAGCCTGAACAAGAGCGAGACCCCGTCTCCACTAAAAATATAAAGAAATTAGCTGGGCATGATGCACCTGCAGTCCCAGCTACTTGGGAGGCTGAGGCAGGAGAATCGCTTGAGCCCAGCAGTTTGAGGTTGCTGTGAGCTAGGCTGACGCCACCGCACTCTAGCCCGGGCAACAGAGTGAGACTCTGCCTTAAAAAAAATAAATAAATAGATGATAAAAAATAAAAAAAAATTGGTTTGCAGCTGGGCACAGTGGTTCATGCCTGTAATCTCAGTGCTTTGGGAGGCCAAGGCAGGAGGATTGCTTGAGGCCAGGAGGTTAAGACCAGCCTGGGCAACAGAGCAAGACCCCATCTCTACAAAAAATTAAAAATTAGGTGGCATAGTGGTACATGCCTGTAGTCCTAGCTACTTTGGAGGCTGAGGTGGGCTTGAGCCCAGGAGTTTCAAGTTGCAGCGAGCTATGATTGTGCCACTGTATTCCAGCCTGGGCAACAGAGTGAGACTTTGTCTCTAAAAATAAACAACAAAAAAATTGGCTTGATATGTGACTCTTGACTTTTGGGGGTACTTATTTATTATTGATCATTTTCCCTTCCACAGACACCTTTTGATTTCCTGTCTTACCAACTGTCTCTTTTAATCTTTCATCTGTAAGATTCATGGGATGGTTGACCTTTGTGTGTAGCTGGTCAGCTGAGATGCTGAGATTCAAGAAAATATGGGTGGACAAAAATGTGAGTTGAACTCCATTTGTGGATAGCAAAATTTTCCTTTCTTTCAGCTGTCTTTGGGATGGTTCTTAATCTTGTGGGGACTGCTTTGTAGCTCTTTGAAGATGTCTCATGTGTTCTTGGTTAATTTATAACTCTGATTATGGGTGTTTTTTGTTTTATTTTTGGTAAGTCATTTGGAAGGTACTTTTCTTTGGGGGGGGGGGGTAGTTCAAAAGCCAGAAATATTAGCTGTTTGTCCTGGCTAAAATTTGATAATAAGAGATTTAAAAAGATTTTTAAAAAGAGCTCAGAGGTCAGCTTAATTAAAAGCTGATAGTCAGGCTATATTATTTTTTCCAAAAAAGTCCCTTCTGCTTTTTCTCATTTGGATTATGTTTTGGGGAATTTTTTTCAGTCAACTGAAACCCCCTTTTTAATTATATGTTTGGTCCTTCTGTTTGCTTTCTTTCTTATTCACTTAATCTTTGCTGAGAAAAATGTAAAGCTTCATTGGCTTTTCTGAAAAACTTAATGTCTTCAAATTGGCACCTCTAAGAATTATTCTTTCATTTCCTTCCACTTCTACTCCTCTTTCCTTTTTGCCACCTTCAAATTGTAAGAGGTTATAAAAGGTCTATGGAAATCTTATCTTGTGTAATCAAAGCTAATTGAGATTGGATGGATTTGTTTATAAGGTTTCATTAAAATTAACTATAGTATTAATAATATACTGATACAAAGGTAGAATTTGGTATTCTTCTTTAAACAGAATTTTGTGTAGTATTAATTAGAAATAGTAAAAGACTTGTTCACCTTTTGAGTTAAAAAAAAGAGGGGAGACTTTGTCTCATGCTGTTTTTTAAATTTATTATTATTATTATTATTATTATTATTTTAGACACAGAGTCTCACAGTGTTGCTGAAGCTGGAGTGCAGTGGCACAATGTTAGCTTACTGCAGCCTCAAACTCCTGGGCTCAGACAATCTTACTGCCTCAACACAGGTCGGACTACAGGCACGTGCCATCATATCCGGCTAATTTTTTTTTTTTTTTTTTTTTTTTTTGTAGAGACAAGTTCTTGCTTTATTGTCTAGGCTGGTCTTGAACTCCTGGCCTCAA
This sequence comes from Eulemur rufifrons, assembly GCF_041146395.1. Classification (NCBI taxonomy): domain Eukaryota; kingdom Metazoa; phylum Chordata; class Mammalia; order Primates; family Lemuridae; genus Eulemur; species Eulemur rufifrons. The sequence goes on along the minus strand of NC_091012.1, from coordinate 27,197,244 downwards.
GCAATCCTCCTGTCTCAACTTCCCAAAGTGCTGGGATTATAGGTTTGAGCCACTGAACCCAGCCTCATCCTGTCTTTATTAGGTCTTTTGAATGTTTGGAAAACTTAGTTTCCTTTCTATCAAAGAGTAAAGTTTTTGGGGATTTTTCTTGCTTTAAGATTTTTTAATTATCGCTTTGACTAAATGAATGACTATTCTTTAACCCTTGTGATCCTGTTTTAATATCAAATGTTTTAAACCTTTGATATTTGACAAATGTCCAAAAATAAAATTTCAAATTATAAATTAAGTCTTTTTGACCTTGAATTAACTTTTAGACATTCCAAAAAGAGCCCCTGAAAGTCTAAAAGAGACATGTTAGGCTTATTTGGTATGTTGAAATCATACAGGAAGAATTGTCAATTTAGACATAGTGTTTAACTTTCTTTGAGTTATATTCCTATAGATTGTTGTAGCCTAAGATGCGAGAAATGATCACCTAAAGACCGAATTGAGCCAAATTAGGAGTCTTTATTAGCTGGCCAGCGACCACCCCCTGTTCTGGGAAAGTCCAGAGACAGAGAATGGCCCTGATCTTAAAGTGAGCAGGGGTTATATACCTTTACCACTAACAATACTAACAATACACATATGGCTAAAAACATGTTGATTATAATAATTTATAAGCAAGCAAACTTACAGAAGTAGATAGCATCCATTAAATCAAGGAACATTTCCTTATGGAACATCCAAGGAACATTTTCCCAAGGAACTGCCAAGTGTAGTACAATGTAACTATACACCTAATGATTTTAAACAATCACTTACAAATTAATCACTGTATAAAATTTTTTTAACTTTACACAACAGTGAGTCTGTACACAAGATGGCTGCACTAGCCTGCATACAAGATGGCCTCACTGTGGCTCACAGAGCTATACTGATTACTGTGCCTCATCACATAGATATGTTATTAATGCGTTCCAAAATTGTGTGAGATTCCTAAAAATCTGGTATATCATGGTATATGAAGCAAATTTCTATATTTTGATGTTCTTTTTGTAATAGCACCTTGCAAATCCTAAAACAGTATGTTTTCCAGGAGGTTCATGAAAAAGACTCTGACAGGTACTGAAATACAGACCTCTGCTTATGACTTTGAGATTACACAATAGACTGTGTAAAAAGTTTTTAAGAATTCCATGAAAAGGCCAGGTGTGGTGGTTCACGCCTGTAATCCTAGCACTCCGGGAGGCCGAGGCAGGTGGATCGTTTGAGCTCAGGAGTTCGAGACCAGCCTGAGCAAGAGCGAGACCCCCCCATCTCTACTAAAAATAGAAAGAAATTATATGGACAACTAAATATATACATAGAAAAAATTAGTCGGGCATGGTGGTGCATGCCTGTAGTCCCAGCTACTTGGGAGGCAGAGGCAGGATCCCTTGAGCCCAGGAGTTTGAGGTTGCTGTGAGCTAGGCTGATGCCACGGCACTCTAGCCCATACAACAGAGTGAGACTCTGTCTCAAAAAAAAAAAAAAAAAGAAAGAAAAGAAAAGAGAAAAGAAATACAACTCCATGAAAAAACTAGACTCATAAACTTGCTAACCTAACATGAAGCAGAACAAGAATTAATTACAGGAGACTAAATTGATGAAGGACTAATATGATTTTTTATGACTTTTTGGTTGAAACACTGCTGATTCTATTTTGCTTTCTAGAGTCAATTTTTTTTTCCCCTTAAGCTTACAGAAATTGGGTGAAACATATTTTTGTGAGCAAAATTTAAACATTTATGTTTCTTTCTACCTGATTTCTCAAGAATTTAGAAACTAATCATGAGTATTCTTATTTTATGGCAATATAGTTATTTACATAAGTTCAGTAAGAATATGTTTTCTTTTGTAACAGAACACAGTCGGAAACACCAGTTATTTTACCAATGCTTTGACTAGAATGTCATATTTTCCAATGTGACCAGGCTGCTTTCAGGAATTAAGGTTGACTTTAAAGCCAATAGACTTGGGAAAAGACTAGCCTGGTACCTTGCCTACATTGTTCCTTTACAGGGTTCCTGACCTTGCAGTAAGTAAAGAATGTCACTTTCTTATAGGCCCAGGAACCTCAAGATATTTTGGGGACATTGAGAAGAAAGGAATTTACCCACTTCATACAGATATTAACAGGCCCTGTCTGTCAGAGTAGGTAGTCAGTTAAGTATGAGCAAGGGAGGAGAGAATGGAAAAGTTAGTCAGCTGGCTCAAATAGCCTTTGAACAAACGGAGGAAAAGAAAAGAGCCATCAATTTCATAGCATCACACAAGTACAAAGTGACATTTCCCCCATTACATATGAGTAAGAACAGAATGAATATTGATGGCCCAGCCTTCTTTGACTTCAACAAATAAAAACAGCAACCACTCAGGGCTTGGGGCAGTTGCTCTTTCCAAGCCTGCCCACACCACTCCCTTTCTTGGGAGTGTACTTTCACTTCTGCATAAGCCTTTCCTAAGCCTGTCCACTTTCACTCAATAAACTTGCCAATATCGCTCGGTTGTGTGCATGTCCTGAAATTCCTTTCTGAGACCTTAACAAGAACCTTTATGCCAGTGACATGGGAAATCCTTGGCTTGGTTTCCTAGCCTTAAAAGGCTTTTTAAAAGTCTAATCTGAGTTCCTCATGAAAAAGTTCCAGCAAAGCCAACTTAAAAAGAGCCTACATAGCCAGGCTCTTACTGCACTATTCTTACTGCACTTTATGGAAATAATCAGGCATAGTATAACAAGACTAAAACTTGAAAATAAACTGGGCCTACTATGATTTATCTTTGGTAGGAATAGAGGACTCGAGAGAAAAAAATGTTTCAGAAGAAAATTATAATATACCTGTTATTAGATTCTAGCCCTAACCATTGTTTTTGAGTTTTTATTATTTGCCTACAATTTGGACTGAATCCTGAATTCTTTCCTGGCTAGAAATTCCAAACTAACATTTCCAGATTTTTCCATTTTTCTGATTCAGACTCACTAAAATCACAACCACCTTTTTCCTGAGAAACTCCAAGCTGAAGTTCATATATAAACAACCTTGTGACATACAAACTACTGATAAGAAAAATCTGTCAGATTGACACTGCTTACTTCCACTGTAAGTGAACATGCTTCTAGCATAACATCCAGACACCTCAACTGACTGCCCCCTAGACTCTACAAAAACTGGTTTATAGACTGCTCCAAACATTAATCTTTAATTTTCCTCTGTTTGAGAACCCATCTGCAATGCCATCTCTTGAAATAAGATATAACTTGTTTTTTTTTTTTTTTTTTTTTTTTTTTTTTTTGAGACAGAGTCTCACTCTGTTGCCCGGGCTAGAGTGAGTGCCATGGCGTCAGTCTAGCTCACAGCAACCTCAAACTCCTGGGCTCAAGGGATCCTCCTGTCTCAGCCTCCCGAGTAGCTGGGACTACAGGCATGCGCCACCATGCCCGGCTAATTTTTTCTATATATATTTTTAGCTGTCCATATAATTTCTTTCTATTTTTAGTAGAGGTGGGGTCTCACTCTTGCTCAGGCTGGTCTCGAACTCCTGAGCTCAAACGATCTGCCCACCTCGGCCTCCCAGAGTGCTAGGATTACAGGCGTGAGCCACCGCGCCCGGCCTAACTTGTTTAATTGGACTGGCCTATTCCTAGAAATGGGAGACTGGTTTGATGGGATCCTTTGCCACTCAGCTATTCACTCAATTTTTCTCTCCACAGCCACCAACTCAGCTTTCAGGGTGGGAAACTTCTAAGGAAGTTTCAGACAGAAGAATGTTGGGGTGCATAAAATGATTCCCCAAAATATAGTGCTTTGACAGGCTGAGTGTTTATGAGAATTGAAAAGGCTCACAAATAAGCCTCAGAATCAAAGTCTTTCTAACCTTATCTTGTCCCTCCTCTCCAAGGGAAGGGAGGGACTCTCTGGAATTTCTTTATCTGACTAAGAAAGTTTCTTACGCAAAAGAAACCACAATTGCCTTCTATCCCCTCCCTGAAATCACATTATCTTTTTTCAAAAAGAACTCCTGATATATAGCTAATCACCACAGACTATTGTAGGCCTCTTTATTAGGATTGCTACTTTATTACTGAAATTTGGCCCATCTCCAAAGCCTTGGACACACAGTAACTTTTTTGTTGTTTTTTTGTTTAATTTAGCCTTCGTGAATCAGACACATTGACTTTAAACAACTGCCCTCCCTGGGACTTAACACTCTAGAAACAGAGAAACAGACAACAAATGTGTGGCCAATCAACTTATGATCAATCAGTGATGCTCTCTCACATCAGATCTTGATCAAAAGGAAGAAATGAGAAATGTGATTTACAAAATGGCATCACACTGGTCCAGAGGTCTAAAATGTAGTCTAGAAGGCATCCTAAGAAGGACGACTTGCAACCTTGGAAAAAATAAAACAGGAACCTGCCTTGAACCTTTCAACTGGGCCAAACTGCAATGACCACATCCTAAAAAATGGCTGAATTTCACCAGCACTGCAGCTCCTGAACAGCAACAACCAATGAACTGTGGACTCATGTACTAAGCCAGCCACCTTCACCAATATAATTCTTTGAAAACAACTTGTGCAATCACCCTCAGCATCCTTTTAAAAATCCCTATGCCCCTTCCTCTCTTTGGAACACAATTTGGCCTCCAGCTGAATTTGTGTCTCCTGAATTCCAACTTTTGAGACTCCAATAAATACTTTGTCTTATTGCATTGCAGTCTGGTCCTTTGCTTCTTCTTGGTTGGCATACTGTACTTAAACCTCTATTTCTAGTTCTATAAACTTTTGTTAGTATCTCTTGGATAGAATGTAAATATGAGTAATACTGATAACATGGAAGGTGGGATGTGGATAGGCAATCTTCCTAGATATCCAACCTGTGCATTCACAAAGGCCTTGCACTTAGAAGGGCTAAGTGTTTGAGTTAATGCTGTGTTATCATTGTCTTGAAATCCTTAAGGCATTATAGAAAATCCTAAAAATGGAAGGGAATGCCTTGTTCACATTTGAGTGATTCCTAATTCAATGTACTTCCAACTAAAATTGCAACAAATTTTTTAAAGGAACTCAACAGGTGCATTCTTAACACATTAACTGCTATGTGAGTTGTATTTAACTCACACTAGTTTTGAGCCCAAGGTCTTGTGAAGCATATGTAACTCACATGTCTCTTCACCTTGGGAGCCACGAGAACTATTTTTCGAGTTGCATATAACTTATGCACAGAAAACATTAAGAAATAACAATTTTTTCATTGAATTAGAAAGGATTGCTTTGTTTTCAAAGCTTTTATTCTATTTTCATAATAAAACACTATAGCCCTGAGGGGAAAAAAAATTCTAGTGTGGCAGACAATGTATTAAATTTATATTCTCAAGAATATGCAGTGTTTGCCTGTGTTATATCAGATGTCAAGTTATTATAAAGAAACATTAATGTGATGTTGGTATAGAGATAAAGAGCTATAAAATGAAACAGAAATAGAGTGTGGAAAACAGATCCATGAATATACAGAAATGATATATGCCAGGAGTAGTGTTGCAGAAACAGGATACATTATTTAATAAATGGATCCAGGACAATGGGATATCCTACCATATGCTCTACTCAAAAATCAGTTGGTGGGTTAAAACTTTAATATGAAAAAAACAAAACTTAAAAAAAATTGAAAACACAGTATAGGAGGATATCTTTATAAACTCAAACTAAGAAAGTATTTCTTAAATAAGACAAAAAGCAATGACAATAAAATAATAATTAATTCAATTCCATTAAAATTATTAACTTTAGTTCATCAAAAGAGATACAAAAAAAGATAAGCCATAAACGTGAAGAATATATTTGCAACAAATATTCCTGACAAAATCTTAATATTTAGAATACATAAAGAACCCCTACAAATCAATAAGACAAACAACTGGGCAAAGACAGGAAAAAACATTTCACAGAAGAGGAATATAAATGGTACATGACCATGTAAAAAGATATTCAACCTCATGAATAATCAGAGAATTACAAATTATACCACAGTTAGATATAATTATATATCCATTAGCTTGTAAAAAGTTAAGAAGCCTTATAACACCAAATGTTTTTCAGGATACAGATCACTGGGAACTGCTGCTGGGAGTAAGAACAGGTAAAAACACTTTGGAAAACAATTGGGAACTATGTTATAAAGTTTAACATTCACACTGTGAACCAGCAATTCCACTCCTAGGAATAAGCCTGGAGTATATGTACACCATGCTCATAGTGACACAGTTCATAATGCAAAAAATAAAAATGAAAAGAAAACCACAAATGTCCAACAGGTGAATATAGACCTAAGGTAGTATATTTAGACAATGAAATATTAGACAGCAGAGAAAATTCACTATAACTACATGCAACAATATGAATGAACTTTATAAACACAATATTGAGTGAAAAAAAGCAAGTCACAAGACTACTTCAGTATTCCATTTTCATAAAGCTCAAAAATAGGCTGGGTGCAGTTGCTCACACCTATAATCCTAGCACTCTGGGAGGCCAAGACAGGAGGATCACTTGAGGTCAGGAGTTTGAGACCAGCCTGAGTGAGAGTGAGACCCCATCTCTACTAAAAATAGGGTGCGGTGGCACATGCCTGTAGTCCCAGCTGCTCCAGAGGCCGAGGCAGGAAGATCGCTTCAGCCCAGGAGTTTGAGGTTGCTGTGAGCTAGGCTAATGCTACAGCACTCTAGCCCAGGCAACAGAGCAAGGTTCTGTCTCAAAAAAAAAAAAAAAAAAAAAAAAACACTCAAATATAAGCAGAACTTTATATACACATAAACACAAAAGTCAGGATAATAGTTACCTCTGTGGGAAGGCTTAAGGATAAGAGCGGGGAAACGAGTATAGAAGATGCACCACGCAGCATCTTTGCTAAAACAGACAAGGTTTCTTGTTCTGTTTCCCAGAAGATGAAATATTTCTAGTTCACCTTTCATTTAGAGTACCCCTGCTTTATGTGCAGCCCCATGAGTTTATCTCCTGTCCTGCCACAGTCATTGTATTCTAGACTCTTTGTTACTGAGATTGGAAAGCATGACGGCCATAGCTTCAGCCCAGCTCCAGCTCACCTCAGTGGTTTTTAGCTCCAGTTTGTTCCATAGTAATTGCCCTTACTTTCTTTTGAGCTCAGATATGCTTTTGAGGAGATGTTTGGGAAAGTTTATCCAACATTCTCTGGTAGTTAAGCCATGGTACTTCATAAATTACATTTCCAGTCTCTTACATGAAATTGGTCTTTTCCAGTTTATAACTTCTACTTTGGTCAATTTTGGTTATCAAATACTAAAAGGAAATCAGTAAGTCCTCTGTGATTTCGTATCTGCTGCCAAACACATGCATGTAATATTAACTTATAATTCTCTCACTATATATTTTATATTTTAAAGGGAGTTCACATCCCCTTTATGCTTACAAATTTTTGCTTTCTCTACTTTTTTCCTTAATTAGTATTGCACTCAGTTTAGCTAATTTATAGGTATTTTCAAAGAACAAGCTTTTGCATTTTACCCTATCTTCTATCATTTTTGTTTTCTTATTTATTAATTTTAGCTTTTATTTTTCTAATTGTTTTTCCTGGTTTCTCTCATTATTCTTTTGCTAATATTTTTAGATGAATAGTTTATTATTCATATTCTTTTTTAAAATGAAGACACTTAAGGCTATGAATGTTCCTCTGAGAATATGCATTTTGGCCACAGCCCAGTCATCCACAACCACTGCTTAAATAGACTCACCTAGCTGCCACTGTCAGGTCCACTGGGTGACCCCAGCCAGAGCAATCTGCCACAAAAACAGCTACCATGGAGAGGGTTGCAACCAGCACACCCCAGACCCCAACACGAATTTGCAACAACGAGCTGGGGAACGTCCCTCCACCCTGACACAAAGACCATCCAGCACTGGCTCAAACTGAGGCAATAACAGGGGAACAGGTTAAAATAGAACAGCTGTTCTGCAGAGTTTCAGTGCACCCACCCCTCGCCTGATGGGTCAACATTTCAGAGGAGGACACAAAAGCTCCATCAAGGGTCCTTCCCTTCCCCTAAATGAACAGGAGAGTTCCTAGCAAAGGAAAACAGGTGCCCTGCATTCCTATTAACCCACAGCTGAAAGAAGAGGATCTAGATGAGAAGAAACCAGCAAAAGAACCCTGGCAACATGAAAAAAACAATATAGCTCAACATCCCCAAGGGATCACAATAGAGCTACAGTTGTGGACTCCACCCACAAGGAAATTGCCTAAATGACAGAAATGGAATTCAGAATATGGATGGCAAATAAGATGAACAGAATTGAAGAGAAAGTTGAAAACCTACCAAAAGAAGCCAAAAAATATTTCAAGAAATCATTGAAAAAGTTGCTAAAGAGCTACACAACATAAAAAAGGATATAAAAGAATGTAAAGAAATGAAAGAGTCATTTAGGGAATTTCAAAACACAGCAGAAAGCTCCAAAAACAGACTAAACCAAGGACAAGAAATAATCTCAGAGCTTGAAGACAAGGCTCTCAAGATAACCCAGTCACTCAAAGAAGCAGAAAAGAGTATAAAAAAGTCGGAGCAATCACTAAGAGAGATATGGGACTATGTGAATCCAACTGACATTCAAATTATAGGTATCCCTAAGGGAGAAGAAGAAAGAGCTAAAAGCACAAAAAACCTGTTTGAGGGAATTATGAGGAAAACTTCCCTGTTATCACCAGAGATTCAGAAATACACATACAAGATGGCATTGAACACCTGGAAGATTCATACCAAATAGGACATCCCCAAGACACATAGTAATCAACCTGGCCAAAGTCAAAATGAAGGAGAAAATTCTGCAAGCAGAAAGACGAAAACAACAAATAATCTCCAAAGGAAAACCCATCAAGCTAATTGCTGACTTCTCAGTGGAAACATTACAAGGCAAAAGGGATTGGTGCTGCATCTTCAATCTTCTTAAACAACTGCCAACCTAGAATTTTGTATCCCGCAAAACTAAGTTTCACAATTGATGGAGAAATTAAGTCTTTTCTAGACAAGCAAACACTGAGGGAATTTGCTGTTAACAGTCTTGCCCTGCAGGAAATACTCAGAACTGCATTATACACAAATCAGCACAACAGATACCCACCAGTGTAAAATCACCCCCTGAAAAACTCATAACTCTTATAAAACAATAGGACAAGAGGGAAAACAAAGCAATAAGGTACTAGCCAAATCTCATTGCTTTCTAAATAGTTTTCATTTTTCTTTTTTAAAATTTGATCCAAAGGTTATTTAGAAATGTGTTTTTAATATCTAAGTAGATAAGGGTCACCTTTATATTATTTATTTCTAATTTTATTTAAATTGGATCACTAAATATAATCTGTAAGGAAACTATGTTTAAAATTCTGTTTCAACTTTTTTTTAACTCACTCATGATTAATATTTTAAATGTTCCATTACTTTGTCCATTTTCCCCACAAAATAGTATGCTCATCAATCCACACATAGCTATTAACTCAAGTTTATTGATTATGTTATTTAAATCCTCTCTATATCAAACAGGAATTGTGTTCAGCTGCTAGAAAGAGAGCCAGCACAACAGCAGCTTTAACAAGATAGAGGTTTTATTTTTTCTCACACACAGAAAAAGCAAATCTGGCAATAGCCCAGGAGTGATATGGTGGCTCTATGGTGTCATCAATGCTCTTGCTTCCTTTTATCTTTCTGCTTTGCATTTTTTTTTTTTTTTGAGACAGAGTCTCACTCTGTTGCCCAGGCTAGAGTGCCTTGGCGTTAGCCTAGCTCACAGCAACCTCCAACTCCTGGGCTCAAGCGAGCCTCCTGCCTCAGCCTCCAGAGGAGCTGGGACTACAGGTACACACCACCATGCCTGGCCTGCTTTGCATTTTTTTTTAAGAGACAGGCTCTCGCTCTTTCACCCAGGCTGGGGTGCAGTGGTGCCCTCATAGCTCACAGCAGCCTTCAACTTCTAGGACCAAGGGATTCTCCTGCCTTAGCCTCCCAAGTAGTTGAGACTACAGGCACACACCATGATGCCAGCTAATTTTCCTTCTTCTTTTTTTTTTTTTTTTGTAGAGACCAGGTCTTGCCATGTTGCTCAGGCTGGTCTTGAACACCTGGCCTCAAAACAATCTTTCTACCTCAGTCACCCAAAGTGCTGGGATTATAGGCATGAGCTACCATGCCCAGCCTACAATTTTGAATTTTATCTTCCATCCTCAAAATTACTTCATGGCAGGAAATAGCTATCACAGTTTCAGCCATCACATTCAACATTCCAGGCAAAAGAAATAAGAAAAGGAAGGGGCAAAAGTTAGTCTTCCTTAAAGAGCTTTCCTAGACACCCCCGCACCCAATGACTATTTATAAATTAGTGACTCCCCCCTCTATGTATTTAGCTGCTATGTTGTTTACTGCATATAGTTTTATGTTTATGTTTGTTAAAGCCTTGCCTTTCATAATTCCATAATGTTCTTATTTGTTCTCTTTAATGCTTTTAACTTTAAATTCCACTTACATTCTTTTTTGTTTGCATTTGCCTATATTTTTTGCCCATCCCCTTAATTTCAATATTTATCACTTTATTTAAGTGTATTTTTAATCTACTTGACTGTCTCTGTATTTTAATGAGATCCATCCATTCAAACATAATGTAAAGTCTGATGTGCTTTATTTTGTTTTGCATCTTGCTTTATATTTACTATTTATTTTGTATGGCTGTTTTCTATTTTTCCTTTCCTCTAGTACACATATTTCTTTACTATTTATTCAAAATAAGATATCAAATGTTGCCTCCATCAAAGTGCTCCATTTCTGTCCCCATTTTGCCCCATGCCAGTAAGATGAAACATTTAGAATACTTCACCCTACTCTCCTCCCCTTATCATTTGAAAGGCCTTTATTTCCCCTCACATCCCATCTCTCAGCCTAACCTCTACATTTGGTGCTGGAACAACTGGATATTTATTTGAAAAAATTGAAGCTCAACCCATACCACCAAGCCTATACAAGAGTTAAAGTGAAATGGATAATAGGCTTAAATTTAAAAGCTAAAACTATAAAACTTTTAGATTATAATATAGGAAAAAACCTTTGCTACCTTGGAGTAACCAATTTTTTTTAAAGTAGCACACTCAAAGGACAATCTATAAATAGTAAATACATTGGACTGTATCAAAATAGAATAATAAAAGAAACAACCAAAATGGGCAATGCCAGGTATGGTGGTGGCTCAGACTTGTAATCCCAGCTACTCAGGAGACTGAAGCAGGAGGATCACTTGAGCTGGGAGTTTGAGTCTAGCCTGGGCAACATAGTGATACCCTGTCTCTAAAAAATTTGCTGGGTGTGGTGGTGTGTGCCTATGGTCCCACATACTCAGGAGGCTGGGTCAGGAGGATTGCTTGAGCCCAGGAGTTCATTCTGCAGTGAGCTAAGATCATACCACTGCACTCCAGCCTGGGTAACAGAGTAAGAAACAAAAAAAGAAGGAAAAATATTTTTTGGCGTTTACCACATAAGATTTATAAATGGATAATAAACATATGAATTTAACATGACTACTTATCAGGGAAATATAAATTAAAACCTATGTGGTACCACTACACATCTATTAGAATGGCAAACTTTAAAAAAATGACAATACCCAGTACTGGCAGAAGTGTTGAACAATATACATTGCTGGTAGAAATGCAAAATAGCCACTTTCAAAAATCAGATGGCAATTTCTTATAAGGGTAAGCACACATTTACCATACAACCCAGAAATCCCACTCCTGGATATTTACTTGAGAGCCATAAAAACTTGTATTCACATACATATTTCTATGCAAATATTTATACCGGGCTTATTCATAATCTCCCTATAAGGTTTTTTGGATTGGCCAGCACCAGAGAAAGAAAGACAAGCAGAGTAGAAAGGGGTAAGCAACAAGGCTTTATTGGAGCGCTCCCGGGTGAGGGTAAGGAGTCCCAAGAGAGGGACCCGGGTGAGGTTCTCAGGTCCCGGGGGAGAGGGGCCTGAGAAGCCACACCGCCCAGAAGTCTTGTGTGGGCTTATATATGTTTTAGAGCTGGTGGATGGGGGTCTTTCGGTTCCGTTACTGTTTTAGGGTGGATATTGAGAACTAGGAGGGGCTGGTGGTATGTATGGATTTCAGGAACCAGACCCTTATCAGGGTAACCATCCAGGTGTGGATATTCTTTAACTTAGCTGTGCCTTGCAGGCATTGTTTTTGGCAGGTCTCGTGGGCTTCTTCTTTTTTTCATTAGGGAGGGGAGGGGTGCCCACCACCAGCCTTACACTCCCAAAAGTAGAAACAACTCAATAGCCTCCAAATAGTGAATAAACTGTAATTATGTATACATATATGCACATAATATACTTCTACTCAGCAATACACAGTAACAAACTACTGATACATGCAATGACATGAATGAAGTTCAACAACATTTTGCTAAGTACAAAAATTCAGACTTGACTCCAAAGGCTACATATCGTATGATTCCATTAAGGTTACATAGTGGAAAAGGCAAAACTGTAGGGAAAGAAAACAGATCAGTGGTTGCCAGGGGCTGGGTGAGGGAAGGAGGGGTTGTGGTTGTACAACTGTTACCGTTCCTCAAAACTCATACACCAAAATCATACACCAAAAACAGTAAATTGTATTTTATATAAATTACACCTAAATAAAAAAATGAAACAAAATAACCCAATTTTACACTCTGTGGTTATCTCATGATTAACAGTAATAAAGCACAAATTCCATTTCTTTCTAGTAATCTGGTGAATAGAGTCCATAAAGTCCTCAAGAATAGGGTATGACTTTGCCAGAATCATATGAGGTCAACCAGAATTTGAAATTCCTACATAGCCTTGTGTTGTACCAAGGCCAGTAATGTATTTTTCAGGAATTTAACTGCTTCAGATGAACCCTTTTCTTGGATATAGTAATTCTAGCAGTTCTCATTTTGCATGTCCAATCAGCACCTGTTTTCAGCAGCAATCTGACTTGGGGGCAGGACTCAGTCAAGTTTGTCTCCCCAGAGTTCAGTTTTCTGAAAAAGTTTTTTTTTTTTTTTTAATCTAATTCGATGTCTTCTTCATGCCTACACTCAAACTCTTCTCAGAGCCCTGGAACTGGACAGTGCAGTGTCTCTTGTACCAGGTCTTATCTGACTTTCTTTGCCTATCTCTTTCACTGTGGCTGATTCTGATGTGCATGCAGGAGGAACCCATTAAGGCCCACAGAGGTAGGAATGCAGGGGGTTTCAGATGCCTTGCTGGCTTTATTCCTCTCCTGTGTGCCCTACAGAACTACAATTGAACTGTCAATACTATAGATTTCCCTCCTGTCCAATACTACCCATTTAACACCTTATCCCATCTTTTACAATCTGCATTTCCCCAACTTTTATGAAAGGGACAGTCCAAATTCTCCATTGGCCAGCTCTGACACCACAGCCTCAAGCCAAGATTTTAAAACATCCTAAGGGGAACAAAACAAAAGAAAGCAAACAAACTAATCTCTTCCCAAGGCTTGTGGCCTTGGAGAAATACTATTTAGTAACAACAGTCTGGGCTTACTGACAACATCTCCAACCCTAATGTCAGTTGCATCCCACTCTGGCAAGGTCATCTTCTCCCTTAAATAAAACCACGCCTGAATAAAAATAACTATTTAATTTTCTAAAGTTACAAAATAAAGGAGTATTTGAATCTTCCTTTATAAACCATCTCAAGGCCATTTTAGTTCATACTTGGGAAGCATAGATCATCCTGGAAATGCTGAAACTTAAAGATTAATTGCTCAGACCCACTGAATGTCCAAGCACAGTGTCTGATCTACCTGATCAAAACAACTGCATACACTCATTCATATTTTATGCAAAAATTTAAATAGAAATTATTTTGTATCATTTACCAATAGAAATTTTATATCACATTTACATATACTTTTTTGGAGGGTCCTATTCCATTGTAGAAAATTATTTCTAAATGTCGGCCCTCTATCATTTTAAAACAAGAAGATTCATACACATAAATCACAAAGATCAAAGATGCAAGCCACCTTTAAGGGGGAAAGTTTCAGTACACATTTTAAAAGAGTTATTCCTAACAAAAAACTTTAACTTGGAGCCCATTTTCTCCTAAGCCACTTTTTTAGGGAAAGTCGACAAAAACAAAGGTTTTTAAACTTTATTAGTATTACTATTAAACTTTCCTACATTTAAAACTTTGTCTATTTATATCTCTGGTTTTATAATCTCTGTATTTCACACCACTTCTTCAAGGAGAGTCAGCTCCATGAAATTTAAAGCTTTCTCATCTCTGCTGTCACTACTTCTCACTTCTAAAAGCCCTAGCTGCTATCAAATCTCTGCCTGAAAAGTTAACAACTGCTTATTTGTTGGAATCATGAGGTGCTAATCTCCTTTGTTACCATCTGTGGTATCAAGCCCTGAGGCATCTATTTGAGACACCTATTTGGGCCTCTACCTGAAAATGACTTTCTCTCCCTTTGGTGTTCCAACTCTCTTTGGTGTTAAAGAATAGAAATAATAAAAAATAAAATTGACTAACATGGAAAAAGAAAACCATGAATTAAGATACCCTAATGCTCCCAGAACTAGAAAGAACTAGAAATATTTGGTAAACAACACTAATGGCCACCACAGCTTAGGAGCAGAGGCAGTATTACTTGACATGGCTTTGCCCTTGCTTTTAAGTTCCATCTGGGATTGCAGTTGCCAGTGGCACATTCCATGCAGGTAGGGTCCTCCCAGATCTGAGAAAGTAACTGAATTGTTGCTACATATACCACTGCCCTTCTATTCTCGGGCTCACACAACACCTGAACAATTTGAATAATCTAAGTGCTTTCATTTCATTTAAGGGAATGTTTACAAACATTGAGCTCTCCTTGTTCTTGAACACAACTCAGAATCAGTCAGGGTAGGAAACAGAGTCAGTTGCTGCTGCTGAGAAGTACCTTGTACAACAGCTTTCTGGCGTCCTTGAAAGCTCATTTCCCCTTGGTGACTCTTCTCATGAGCCCAGTTGGAAACTTAGTGAGCTTCTTCAAATCTATACACTCAGGTCTTTATTCTTCTCAGGGAAATTTTCTTCTATTTTTCTTTTACTATTGATGCTCCTCCATGTGTTCCATTTTTTTTCTTCCTGCAACTCCTAGAACTTGCACATTAAATCTCCTGTGTCTGTCTTCCAAATATTCTTTCTTTTCTCTCATGATTTCCATCTCTCTCTATTTTTTCTTTGTATTTTAGGTTATATTCCAGGCTACAAATTTGGATCTGAATAGTGAGTGTTCTCTCCTTCAGTTCATCTACTATATTGTATGGTTGGGAAATCAAGTTGTATAGTTTTAGAATTCTCCTTTGTGTTGCTCCTACATTTCCTGAAACATCCTTGTTATTTTCTATTCAAGTCATTCTGTTTCTTCTAGCAAATCTATTTACCTGGATGTTTCCAATGGATCTTCCTCTCTCTGGCTGCTGAGCCCTTCAGCTGGTATTTATTCTGTTACTGTTGTTTGCTCTTTGGGGATCAGTTCTGGATTTTAGAGAGCCATAAGTTGAGGCAGTTCTACAAGTAGAGGCAGGTGAGAAAGACTCGGCCCCATGGATCAAGAGTACAGAAGCAGATAGTCCCCTGCAAGCAGTCACTGAACATGTCTCCCTTTTGCTCTGACCACAAAGCTTTTCCTGGAGAAGTGTTCTCCTGCTCAGCTTAGGGCTCCTGGATGCTGGTCTCCAGGTATTCCTGCAGCCTATGGAGGAGAAAATCTCATACCAATTCTCTGCTACAGAGCCTAAGGCTTCAGGTGTCCCCAACAGCTGGAGGGCCTAGCATGTGTTTGCCTCAAGAGAGGTACAGAGATTGGATTTGGGATCTATATGACCAAAGTTTCCCTCTCTACTTCCAAAACTTTGTAACTCCACTAATATTAGAGAATTTTTTATTTCAAGCCATAAATCAACTTTCAATGTTAAAACTCTATCTGATTTAACTCTGGGTTTATTATAAGCATTTTCAGAAATTCATTTTGGTAAAGAAGCTTCTGATTTTTTAAAGCTACAGGATTCGTGCCATTTTTAGTGTTCCTCATTCAGTCTCCTTATCACAAGACTTAACTGTCAGTGATCAGATTAACACCAGCTCCAAAGGCTAATGCTGAAGAATTAATTTCTTCTGAACAATTAATTGGTCAGTTTCCATGAATAATAATAGTGTGTTTAAAATGTAGTTTGCTATTTTCTTCCTACAAGACAAGATCATCATTTACTCGGTAAGAGTAGCATTTTCAAATATACATCTTTCAAGCCAAACTGACTTTCATTTCCTCTTTTACCATATTTTACTTTGGTCAGCATTCATATGTCAGACTTCATATACTAAAAGAACCCAGCAAATAGCAATCAGTTCTACAGTGAGGTTTTGCAAAGTACATCCTTGTATAAACTGTGATTCTCAGGTCATGCCAACCTAGGTGTAAAAAGAGAGTTACAATAGTAGTCACACATTAGTGTTTCTCTGATCATGCGGCTGTATAATTCTGAGAAAACATTGGCCTCTTCAGTTTCTTAAAATTCATTCTGATGAGTCCCCTGGCTGTGCTTCATGCGTTCTCTCAGAACCAGCCTTCTTGGCTCCTGTGGCATTTTCTGTTTCCCTCTTTTCCTGTACTGTTATCTCCTATCTCTAAAACTACTCTATCACTGCCAACCAGAAGCATCACCCCTAATATCTCTGTCTTCCAATTAGACCACTGATGCTACTGGTATCCACTATTACCTGCATGGATGCTCAGGCCCATTGCTGAAGGTACTGCAGTGAGCACACTGAAGATGCACTCCCCCATCACTGCTAAAACAGCTACTGCTTGTAGAAGATCTTAGGCCCAGTGCAATTGATGCCTTGCATCTTAATAGGCTTCTTGTTCTTCATAAAAAATAGACTTATGGTGGACCTTTCTCCCATCCATCTTCTGGACATGCCTAAATTCCAGCTGTGAAAATACCTTAGGCTCATACCAGTATGTCTGGATCCCATTCATTCTAATTATAGTTACTGCTATTTAAATGTAAATATATATTTTGTCATGTAATAATTTTTTCCTCTAATATTCCCTTAATTTTTTAATAAATTTTTTATTTTGGAATAATTTTCAATTTATAAAAAAGGTACAAAGATAATATAGAGTTCCCATAGAACCCGCACCCAGTTTCCCCTAATGTAAACATTTTTATTAGCATGTTACCTTTGTCACACAACTAAAAAACAAACATCTGTACGTTACTATTCGTACAGAAATCTGTACAGATTTGATTGGGATTTCACAGTTTTTCCACTACTTTCCTTTTTCTCTTCCAGGATCCAATCCAGGATACCACAATGCATATTGTCATCGTGTCTTTTTAGTCTCCTCTGGTCTGTTATCATTTCTTGTTCTTTTCTTGTCACTTTAATTTTTAAATGGCTCAAGTATTTTTATGTTAATTACATAGGAAAGGTCTGAGGCCTGTTCTGCCTAGGTACTACAGGTTATGGAAAATAATTTTCCCCATTAAATCTGAAAAGGTATGTTTGTCAATAAAGGGAAAAACAAGAAAGCTTGCTTTATAATAGAATCACAGATTACACTATTGAGGTTGGACTTTCCTTTACTCCCTCAAAACAGACAACCTTTTCATAGAGGCCAGGAGCAAACTTCCCTACACTTGACCCATACCCTCTTTTCTGTTGGCTGGTTTGCCACTGTGAGTCACTGGGGATGCAGAGTGCAGCACTCACAGCTAGCTGCATGCCCAACACTATCCTCATCTTCTTCCAAAAGAAATAGAGTTCGGTTCAGGGCAGCAGGGGTCTGGCTCCAGTTCTCAGACTTTCCTTGTTGCTATGTGTGGTCAGGTTGTAAGCAGATGTCTACTGGATGGGGATTCTGAGAGAGCTAGTATTTTCCTGATTTAAAAAAAATGGAATAGCTGGCATGTATCTTTTGCACTCTGTTCTTCCCTCCTCTTCCTGCATGAAATGTAAACTCAAGGCCTGGAGAAGGAGCAGTCAGCTTTCAAGCCTGGGGACGTCAAGGAGAATGACTGGGGAGCAGACCAGTTCCCCACTGCCTGTCTCCAGGCTTCTTGTTACATGAGAAATATATAAAATAAAATAAAATAAACCCTTTACTTTTTAAGTCAATATTTGCAAAGTTTAAGTGATCTGTAATCAAATGTAACCAGACCTATAAACAGAGCCACACTTGTAACATGTACTGACCCAGTAAGTGAAGTAGATGGTGACAGTCAGTAACCACTTTAAATAATGTCTGAGAAGCCAAGGAGGATGAGAAAGATAACAGGAGATTGGAGATAGACAATATTCCACATTTCAAAAAAAACCAGACAGACCTCCCAGCTTAATCGATTCCTGGAAAACTCTAAACACGATTCTTAGTAAACAGAATCACACTTCTGAAAGACTTTGCTTACTGACCTTCAGGTAAAAGTTCATTTAACTTTGGCAGGTCAACAAGCACAAATGAATGCTTAAGCCAAGGTCCATCACAGCTTAACAACACTTCTCTGCCTTCGTGTTAAGAGCACTCTTAAAGCACTCCTTGATGTGAGAACAAACCAGTCATGTGTGCTGATCCTCAAAGTGAGGCAAAATTCTGTGTGGGTTTGTAGCTGATGAGGGCAACACATGGAGAGGGCTAGGTCCACAATCCAGTTTCGACATCATTGCAAAAACATGTATTGTGTGCAGACACTGGTTAAGCTCTTTACATAGATTATTTCATTGGATGCTCACAATGCCCCCACGGAGGTGCATACTATTATTCTTCCCATTTTATAGATGAGGAAACTGAAGTACAGAGAGATCAAGTAACTTGCCTAAGAAGATTGATTAAGGCAGAGTCTCATTTCTAACTCAGGAAACTTTAGAAATCGATCCTTTGGTTGGATCCATCTGTGCATCTTGGGGAGACTGCTACAGCCCCCACCTCCTTGAAAATTGCCATTTTCTCATGCTAATCATTACTGGAACTTTGAGCTTTCTTTTTTTTCTTTCTTTCTTTCTTTCTTTTTTCTTTTTTTTTTTTTTTTGAGACAGAGTCTCACTCTGTCGCCCTGGCTAGAGTGCCGTGGCATCAACCTAGCTCACTGCAACCTCAAACTCCTGGGCTCAAGTGATCCTCCTGCCTCAGCCTCCCAAATAGCTGGGATTATAGGTGAATGCCACCATGCTCAGCTAATTTTTTGTATTTTTAGTAGACGTGGGGTCTCGCTTTTGCTCAGGCTGGTCTCGAACTCCTGATCTCAAGTGATCCTCCTGCCTCAGCCTCCAAGAGTGCTAGGATTATAGGCGTGAACCACCACACCCAGCCATTCAAAGTCAACATCCCCTCCAGAGTTTATGGGACATATGTGCAAAACAAATGGCAATCAGCAAATCTCTAGTCCTTGGTGTTTCAACAACATTGAAACTAATCTTTGCTTTAGTTCTTTGAATGGGAGGGCATAATTCACTATAGTCAAGCTTACTGCTGTCTCTTCCTAGTTTTTATCTATTAGTCTGGTTTCTTGGTTTTGTACCTCAGATTCCATATAGGTTATGTGCTCTAGCAGTTAGAAATGCATATGGCTCCAGGTTACAGAAAAGCCACTTTTGGAAGACTTAATCAAATAGAGATTTATTTTTCTCATGTGGCTACTCTACCATCAGAGGTGGCTGGAAACATGCATATTTAGGATTTTAAGGCTCCAGGGTAGAGGCAGGCAAGAGAAAATAGGCTTAGAATGGAAGTTCAGTTAACCAACTCCATGATTGCCTAACAGATTGCATGCTTATTTGTCCTCAATGAATAAAGAGAAAATATTGTGATTATCTCATAATGAAATAGATACTAAAATGACCTTGAAGGTTAATACTTCTACTTGCACAGGCTTATTGCTGATGTTTGGGCTATAAATATGAGTTCTGACACTCGACTCCAAGGTACGAAGGAAATTTCAATTCAAATGTCTAATATTAAGCTCTGACATGTAGAGAGCCCAGAAGTTGTCACTCCCATCCTCACAACAAGAAAAAAACATTGAACAAACAGAAAAGCAACGACTTTTCTAAAACCCACAGATTGGTGGTCTCAAGGCAAACTGCCAGCTCAAAATCTGAGGAGACAGGTGAATATAGAGAATCACAGCAGAGATCACATGATCCAAAGCAGAGGCCACTGGAGCCAATTAGTGATAGAAAACTTAAATGGTGGTTTTGATGAATTGCTTGAGGCTGGGTGTGGACTAGTTTTGAGAGTTGAAAATTCCTGGGTGACCAATCTTTGGGAGGGAAGCTACACTGTCATGACTTTTGCCTCTAGGAATCCCACCAGGTTCTCACGGTGAAGATCAGAGAAAAAGTCCCTTCCTGTTTCCTGCAGGAGGAGGGGGAAAGAAACCACTTTGAAATATACCCAGTATCCTCCATAACAAATTCCTGCCCTCCAAGGAAACTACTTTTCCAGAACCATTACTGACCTTGAGGACGGGCTATTAGCCAGTGCTATCCCCCTCTAACCTTTCTGTCTCACTTGAAGGGTGAATAAAGGCTAAGAAATGCTTCTGAATATCACAGCTCAGGGACTCAAGCCAACTGAAAATCTGATATATAATCATAAGATTATAGAACATTTCTCCTCCCTAACACTTTGCCACCACATCAACAGTGCTCCAGTATAATAGCACTGGATTATAACTGAGAGAGCTGAGAGGCACAGACCATGTAAGAAGGAGTTCATAGGGAAACCCAAAGATAGCAAAGGAAACAAATATAAGGACACTAGAGGAAACTGAAACATCTGGCACCTACAGCTGCAGCAACCATGAAACACAGCCCTGCTCCTAGCCAGACTGACATAAAACTTCAAACTGAAAGCCTAATTAATTACCTCAGTTCCTATTACCCAATACATCATGCATGACTCTCAACAAAAAATTGCAAGGCATGCTAAAATGCAAGAAAAAAAACACAGTCTGAAGAGACAAAGCAAGCATAGGAACTAGACTTAAATATGATACTGATTTTGGAATTATCAGAAAGGGATGTGCTCGCAAATTTGTGAAGCATTCCATAAAAGTAATATTTTTAAATCAAAAAAAAAAGAAAGGGAATTCATTTTTTTAATTTCAAAATATTAAGGGGATACAAATGTTTTTCATTACATGGATACCTTGTATAACTCTTATGTCAGAGCTTTATTTTATTTTTATATTTTTTTATTTTTTTCCAGGTGCCTGTACCTGAAATGTAAGGTTAGGAATTTTAGCATGCCCATCACTAGAATGGTGTTCACTGTACTGGATAAGTAAGTTTTTACCCCTCACCCTCTTCTACCCTCTCCCTTCTTGGATTTCAGTGACCTTTGCATCTCTTTGTGCCCATGACAAAGGAAATTTAAAATAACTATGATTAATATGTTAAGGACTCTAATGGAAAAAGTAGGCCACATGCAAGGAGAAATGGGTAATGTAAGCAGAGAGAAGGAATTTCTAAGAAAGACTCAAAAAGAAATGATAGAAATAAAAAAATACACATTGTAGCAGAATCAAAGAATGCCTTTAATGGGTTCATCAGTAGACTGGACACAACAGATGAAAGAATCAGAGGAAAGAATCAGTGAGGTTGAAGATATTTCAATAGAAACTTCCCAAACTGAAATGCAAAAATTAAAAATAATGAAACAAAGAAGCAAAATATCCAAGAACTGTGAGAAAATTACAAAAGGTATAATATGCATAATGAGAATACCTGAAGAAGGAGAGAAAGGAGTAGGAGAAATATATGAAGTAATAAAGGCTAACAATTTTCCAAAATCAATGACTGACATCAAATCATAGATCTGAGAAGCTCAGAGGACACTAAGCAGGATAACAAAAAAAAAAAAAAAAAAGTCCACACTTAGGCATACCATGTCCAAAAGGCAGAAAACTAAAGGCAAGGAGAAAACTTGAAAGAAGCCAGAGAAGCAGGTAAATTTACCGATAGAGGAACAAGGATAAGAA
Organism: Eulemur rufifrons; assembly: GCF_041146395.1. NCBI lineage: Eukaryota > Metazoa > Chordata > Mammalia > Primates > Lemuridae > Eulemur > Eulemur rufifrons. The sequence continues at coordinate 27,175,111 of NC_091012.1, read as the reverse complement.
TTACATCAGACTTCTCAGCAGAAACTGTGAAAGCAAGAAGAGGGTAGAATAAAATATTAAAGTATTGAAAGAAAAACTAGAATTCTTTATCCAGTGAAATTATCTTTCAAAAGTGAAGAAAAAATACTTTCTCAGACAAACAAAGACTGAAAGAGAATTTGTCATGAGTAGACCTGCCTTGAAAGAAATGTTAAAAGAAATTCTTCACATCGGGCGTGGTGGCTCATGCCTGTAATCCTAGCACTCTGGGAGGCCGAGGCGGGAGGATGGCTCAAGGTCAGGAGTTCGAGACCAGCCTGAGCAAGAGCGAGAGACCCATCTCTACCAAAAAACAGAAAGAAATGATCTGTACAGCTAAAAATATATATAGAAAAAAATTATCTGGGCATGCTGGCACATGCATATAGTCCCAGCTACTCAGGGGGCTGAGGCAGAAGGATTGCTTAAGCCCAGGAGTTTGAGGCTGCTATGAGCTTGATGCCATGGCACTCTAGTCTGGGCAACAGAGCGAGACTCTGTCTCAAAAAAAAAAAAAATTCTTCAGAGTGAAGGAAAATGACATAGATCAAAAACTCAAATCTACATAAAGAAAGGAAGAGCTTTCAAAAAGGAATAAGTAAACATAAAATAAACTTCTTGGCCGGGCGCGGTGGCTCACGCCTGTAATCCTAGCACTCTGGGAGGCCGAGGTGGGCGGATCGTTTGAGCTCAGGAGTTCGAGACCAGCCTGAGCAAGAGCGAGACCCCCACCTCTACTAAAAATAGAAAGAAATTATATGGACAGCTAAAAATATATATACAAAAAATTAGCCGGGCATGGTGGCGCATGCCTGTAGTCCCAGCTACTCGGGAGGCTGAGACAGGAGGATCCCTTGAGCTCAGGAGTTTGAGGTTGCTGTGAGCTAGGCTGATGCCACGGCACTCACTCTAGCCTGGGCAACAGAGTGAGACTCTGTCTCAAAAAAAAAAAAAAAAAAACTTCTTAACTTTCTAAACCTTAATCAAATAGATGTAACTTTTTTTCAAACCAATAATATCAACAATGTATTAGGTGATTATAGTATATGGATAAGTGAAATGAATGATAGCAAAGTTATAAGGGACAGGAGGGAAGAATTGAGAATACACTGTAATAAGGTGCCTGCACTACCCATGAAGCATTAGAGTGTTATTTGAAAGAGGACTTAAATTAGATGTAAATATATAATGTAAATTCTAGGGAGACCACTAAAATTTTTAAAAGTATAATCGATATGCTAAGAGAAGAGAAAAAAATAAAATCACATAAAATACTCAATCAAAACCAGAGAAGGCAGAAAAAGAGGGGAAGTTGAAATGAAATAAGGAACAAGTGAAATGAATAGAAAAGAGTTACAAACATGACAGATTATAATCTATATCGATAATCACTTTAAATGTAAATAGTCTCAATATAGAAATTAAGAGATGGAAACTGTCAGGATGGATTTAAAAAGAAGACCAAACTATGTGTTTTCTGTAAGAAATCCAATTTAAATATAAAGACATGGCTAGATTAAAAGTAAAGGGATGGGCTGGGTGTGGTGGCTGATGCTTGTAATCTTAGCACTCTGGGAGGCCCGGGTGGGAGGATCACTTGAAGTCAGGAGTTCAAGGCCAGCCTGAGCAAGAACGAGACCCCATCTCTACAAAAAGTAGAAAAATTAGTCACACATGGTGGTGCACACCTGTAGTCCCAGCTACTCGGGATGCTGAGGCAGGAGGACCACTTGAGCCCAGGAGTTTGTGGTTGCTGTGAGCTATGATGATGCCACTATACTACAGCCAAGGCAACAGAGTGAGACTCTGTCTCAAGAAAAAAAGGTGGGGGAGATGGAAAAAGAAAGATATACTATGTTAACAGTAATCAAAAGAAAGGTGGAATAGCTATACTAATTTTAGACAAAGCAGACTTTGGAGCAAGGAACATTAGTAGGAATAAAGAGGGGCATTACATAATGATAAAGGGGTCAATTCTCTAAGAAGACATAAAAATCCTTAATCTGTATGTGCCTAACAACAGAGTGTCAAAATACATGAGGCAAATGCTGATAGAACTGCAAGGAGAAATAGACAAATCCACTGTTACATTTGGGGACTTCAATACCACTCTGTCAGTAATTGACAGATCTAGCTACAGAAAATCAGTAAGAATACAGTTGAACTGAACAGCCCCATAAATCAACTTGATCTAATTGACATCTATAGACTACTGCATCCAGTAATGACAGAATATATATTCTTCTCAAGTTCATATGGAACATTCACCAAGATAGACCACATTCTGGTGTGTAAAACATGCCTTCAAAATTAAAAGAATAAAAATAAAAGTATTTTCACAGACCACAATGAAATTAAATTAGAAATTTCTTTTAAAAAACCAGAAATATAGATGGAAAATCCCCCCAAATATTTAGAAATTAAACAACACACTTCTAAATAAAACCTGTGTCAAAGGAGACATTTTCAGATATATTTAAAATATTTTGAACTAAAGGAAAAAATAAAACTTATCAAAATTTATGAGATTTAGCAAAAGCAGTGGTGAAAGGGAGATATATACCAGCAATGAACAATGGGAATTTGAAATTAAAAGCAAAATACCATTTACATCAGCCCTGAAAAGCAAAACATTTAGGTATAAGTCTGACAAAATATGTATGGGACCTATATGAGGAAAACTATAAAACCTTGATGAAAAAAATTAAAGATCTCAACAAATGGAGAGATCTTCCATGTTCATGGATATAAAGACTGAATATTGTTAAGATATCACTTCTTCCTAACTTGATCTATAGATTCAATGCTATTCCAATCAAAATACCAGGAAGTTATTTAGTGAATATTGACAAACTGACTGTAAAGTTTATAGGGAAAAACAAAAACCCCAGAATAGCCAATAGAATATTGAAGAACAAAGTTGGAAGACAGATACTATCTGACTTCAAGACTTACTATAAAGCTACAGTAGTCAAGACAGTGTGGTATTGATGAAAGAAGAGACAAATACACTCATCACTCAGTATCCACAGGGGATTGATCCAGCACCCCCACCCTGCCACAGAAACCAAAATCCAAAGGGGCTCAAGTCCCTTATATAAAGTGGCATCACATTTGCATATACCCTAAGCACATCCTCCTGTATGCTGTATACTTTAGATCATCTCTAGATTACTACAGTAATAATATCTAATACAATGTAAATACTATGTAAATAGTTATACTGAATTTTTATTTTTTATTCTATTGTTATTGTTGTGTTGTTGTTTGGGGGTTGGGTTTTTCTTTTCTTTTCTTTTTTTTTTTTTTAGAATGCTTTTGATCTGAGGTTGTTTGAGCCCGCAGATGTGGAACCCGTGAATACAGAGGGCTGACTGTAGATCAATGGAACAAAAGAGAGAGGCCAGAATTAGATCCATACAAATACAGTGAACTGATCATTGACAAAGTAGTAAAGACAATTCAATGGAGAAATGTCTTTTCAGCAAATAACGCTGTGATAACTTAATGTCCATATGCAAAAATTTAGACACATACCTTATTATCTTTCATAAAAATTTACTCAAAATACATCCTAGACCTAAATGTAAAACACAAAACTATAAAACTTCTGGAAGATAACAGGAGAAAATCCAGGTAACTTGGGTTTTGTGATGCCTTTTTGGATACAATACTGAAGGCATGATACATGAAAGAAAAAATTAGTAAGTTGAACTTTTTTGTAAATTAAAAAAATTCTGCTCTGTGAAAGACATTGTTAAATGCATAAAAAGACAAACCATAGACTGGGAGAAAATATTTGCAAAACATGTATCTGATAAAGGGATGGTATCTAAAACACACAAAGAACTCAAAACTCATCAATAAGAAAACAATCCTATTTAAATATGGGCAAAAGATCTGAACAGACACCTTATCAAAGAAGATATACAGATGGCAAATAAGCATATAAAAAGATACCCAACATAATATGTCATTAGGGAATTACAAATTAAAACAATGAGATTCTACTACACACCTATTAGAATAGCCAAAATTCAAAACATTGGCAATATCAAATACTGGCAAGGATGTGGAGCAACAGGAACTCTCATTCATTGCTGGTGAAATGCAAAATGGTACAGCCACTTTGGAATACCATTTGGCAGTTTCTTACAAAGCCAAACATAGTGTTACCATATTATCCAGCAATTGTGCCCCTTGGTATTTACCCAGATGAGTTGAAAACATGTCCTCACAAAAACCTGCACAAGAAACTTTACAATAGCTTTACTTGTAATTAAAAAAAAAAACTGTAAACAACCAAGATGACTTTCAATAGGTAAATGAATAGACAGTGATATATCCATACAATGGAACATTATTCCATGATAAAAAGAAAAAGGCCATCAAGCCATGAAAGGACATACAGGAATCTTGAATGCACATTGCTAAGTGAAAAAAAAGAACAGTATGAAAAGACTACATACTATATGATTCCAACTATACAACATTCTGGAAAAGGCAAAACTATACAGATGATAAAAAGGTCAGTGACTGCCAATGGCTGGGGGTAAAGCAGATGAATATGTGGAACACAGGGAATTTTTAGTGCAATATAAATACTTTGTATCACATTTAAATGGTAGATTATACATTTGTCAAAACCCACAGAACTGTACAACACAAAAAGTGAATCTTAATGTAAACCATAGACTTTAGTTAATAATAATATGTCAGTTGTAATAAATGTATCACACTAATGCAAGATGTTAATAATAGGGGAAATTGCAGGGAGGAGGGGAGGTTAGAGGAATATATGGGAACTCTCTCCACCATCTGCTTAATATTTCCATAAATCTAAAACTGTTCTAAGAAATAAAGTCTTTTAACTAAATTTTTTTCTTTCTATTTTTTTTTATTTTTATTAAAAATTCCATTTCTATCACAGGTATGTTTGTATAATTTTTTTTCTAATAAAAAAGGAGAGGTCAAGGTGAGGTGAAATTATAAGAAAAAATATCATGAAAAGTGAGACTTTTGCTGGGTCCTGAAAGGTACATAGGATTTCTAGAGTTGGAAAGGACAGAAGACGTTTCAGCTAGGATTGAGATACGAAAAAGACTCAGAAGGCTCAAATTGCGAAGGAGCAGGAAATAACACAGAATAAATCAATTCAAAGACAACAGGCAGTAATTCAATGGAAGCCAAGGGCCAAGGCAGGGCTAGAAACACTGAAGCATCATTCTAATATCAGATAAACATAGGCATGGGAGCCAACTTGACCTCAGCCGGGCCCTCAATATGTATTCATTCATTCATTTATTCAATATTTAGTAAACATCTACTATGTTCCAGACACTATGGTAAGCACTGGGGATGAGCAATGAATAAAACAAACGAAAATCTCTGTTCTCACTGTGCTTACATTCTAGTAAGGGGACACTGACAGAACCTGCCTGGTATTTTCAAGAAACATTAAAAAAAAAAAAAAACATTATGGCTGGAATTGAGTGAAGAGGGTAGGTAGAAGGTGAGATAGAGAAGATAACAAAAGCCAGAGTTATAGGGCCCTGGGGCCAGCAAAAATAAGGACTCTGGCTTTTACTCTCAGAGGTTTAGGTTTTGAGTGGCAGAGTAACTTAAGTGACACCTGAACAGGGTCATTCTGTCTTCTGTGCTGGGGGTTGGCAGAGAGGACAAGAGTGGCTCCAGGTAAACCAGTGAAGAAGTTGTTGCCATAATCCAGGCAAGAGAGGATGGTAGCTTGGACCATGGTTTTAGCAGCGTAAGTTGTAAGATATAGATTCTGGACTCGGCTGATGGATTAGATGTGCGAGAGAAAGACAGAGTCAAAATGACTCAGTTTTAGTTCTGAGCAACTAACTTGAAGGTAAGGGTTGCCAGTAACAGAGAGAGAGAAAAGAATATAGGAAGAGCAGGCTTATGAGTAGGACTGAGCTCAGTGTCTGACTTCAGGTAAGGTATCTTGAAAGAGAAAGATGAGAGTGAGGCTGAAATGCAAAGTCAAGTGGGCAAGACTAAGTCACAGTATGTACGAGTAGTGAGGATAAGCACTTATTCATTCATTAAACATACCTAGAAATCAAGCTTTTTAATGTAACAGGGACACAAAGATAAATAAGACATCCTCCCTGTCTGGAAGGAACTAAGAGTCCAATGAGGGAAACAAATATAAATAATTAATTCTAGTACATTAAGCATCATAGTTAAGGTATTTAACATTTACTGAGTCCCTGCTATATGCCAAGCAGTGAGAAGAGGAAGCAAGAGGTATTCATGAAGTTCTATAGGACCACAAGAGAAATTCTTGCAAAGGCTGGTAAAGACATTCTCAAGGGTTTTTACCACAGTATGACATCAGGGAGTTGGCAGTAACCTAGATGCCCCATCACTAGGGATATGTATCGTTAAAATCTATGAAATATTCAGCAGCAGCTAGAAACAACAAACTAGGTGTATACACAACATTGTGGAAATAGCTCAAAAACATAGTATTGAGTAAAACAGCGGGAAACAGATTTATAGTCCAGTACGATCTCTGTAAATGTAAAATGCATACACAAAACACTACCTGTCTTAAATTATCAAGGATCTATATCAAACATATTGTAGTTTGGGTCTAGAAGAAAGAGGGGGGGGATTGATAAGGATGAGGAAAACTAATATAAACAATATAAAATAAGATAAACAAGAGAGGGACCTTGTAGGGACTGATGATGAAAATGTGCTGAGAATTGAGGAGCAAAGTTAACTCAACTCTCTGCACCTGAGGTAAAATAACTAGCTAATAGGAATCCGGCTGATAACCCTAAGGGGAAGGGCATCCGTGGCGCCCAAGAAGCACGTGCAGAGACATGAAGGCACGAAAGTGCATCATTTGGTTCAAAGAACAGTACCAGGTTGAACGTGGCTTGTAGTAAAAGTGGTTGTGAAGAGCTGACATACTTGAAAGTCCTGGGTAAATTGCACAACATCTTACATGCGGAAGGTATAATCATTCTAATCAATATGTCCCCTTTTACTACATTGGGGTTAAAGATGATGCTCTGCTCCCATTCAGCCTATGGTGGGATCCTCTTTCAGCCCTATTAGGGTCTTTGCCTCTTGTGACTACTCCAAAGACCCTAGTTCAATGGGTCACTCCTGTTTACTATGACCTCAAGGAATGTGACCCTTGATCTACTGCTTTAAAGCTGGAATTCCACCAGCTGCAATGTTGCTTCTCTGCCTGGGAGTGGGGTGGGCAGGGAATTGGAAGCCCAACAATGCGTCTCATTCAGGGGTACCTGCTGTGGGAAGTTCAACCCCGCCTTTGCCAACTCAGTGCTGCCAGTTAACTCTCACCTGTCACCTTCCAGTTGGAATCATTTCCCCTTCTCTGACTACTCCTCCACCCCAGATTGGGTCATGTTCCACTATCATATGTATCTATTCTTCACAGCCTTTAGCACAGTTGCAACTCCACATTTACTTTTCTGATAATTTATGCCCATCTACTCACCTAGGTTCCAAGTTCAGTGCTGGCAGTCTTTTCTTTTTTGCTTACCAATGTCTCACTAGCACTTAGCACAGTGCCTGGCACATGGTAGGTGCTTGAGAAACTTCTCAGTTGGATACAAGCATTCCAGATAACGGGAACATGGATACAGGTGGATACAAACACGGTGCAAAGGCAGGAGTAAGAAAGGTAAGGTTTGTTCTACAACAGACGGTAACAAATTGCAAGAAGGTGCACCGGTCCCAGACACAGGTTGTGTGAGTGCTACACATGTCTGCCCCACCCTCTGGTACAGGGTGGACAATAAAAGTAGGGGCGGAAATGCACTTTGAAGAAATTAGCAAGTGCTTAACACATTCCTCTTTAACGTATGTCAAGTATGAAACTGAATTGAGGAAATGGGAGTATGTGGGTCCGTGCTGGGTCTGAGGAAGGACTAACATTTCCAGAAGTCCTGACCCAATGCATTGACCCTCAAAGGGCACTGGATGTCTACACAGAACACCCCAAAAATCCCTTGGTGGGGAGGGCATGACTTTCTGCCCACTGCCTCTAAGGGTCACACAAGCCTGGGTCACCGTGGTTGCCACCGTTACTTAACTCAAAGTCTTCTCCAATCTAATTCTTCGCCATTATTCTTGTCCTCCACTCCACCTGCAGCTCAATCATGCTCTATGCTACTTTGAAAATACCAAACCAAACATCCCCCTTCAATCCTAGCGAGGTAGAACCCACATAACCGGATGAAGTTGATCTCCAAGGGAGGCCCTTTCCCACACCTCCACTTGCACCTCAACATAAATGTGCATTCTGGCCCTCCCCAGGCGACGCGAGACAGTAGAACCGGTCGCTTCCCTTCCCGCCTTCCCGCTCTTCGCGGAGCCCGCGCACACCCAACCCAGGCGCCTTACGTCGGACCGGCACTCTAGTCGGCTCTCAACAGCGCGCATGCGCGTGCGCCCGGTCCGCTAAGGAAAGAGAGGGCGGGGCCGAGGGGCTGGGCCCACGCGGGGGAGGGACGGCGTCGGTCACATGACACGGTTTGACTGTTTACACGCGCAGCGGGCCGAGCGTTCGGCCTCAGTCAGGCGCTCGGCTCCGTTTCGGTTTCACTTCCGGTGAAGGGCCGCCTCTGAGCGGGCGGCGGGCAGACGGCGAGCGCGGGCGGCGGCGGTGACGGCGGCGCCGCTGCCGGGGGGCGTGCGGCAGCGCGGCGGCGGCGGCGGCGGCGGCGGCGGCGGCGGCGGCGGCGGCGGCGGCGGCTGGGCCTGGAGCGCCTGCAGCCCACCTCTCGGGGGCGGGCTCCCGGCTCGAGCAGGGCTGTCGAGAAGATGGAGGAGCTGGTGGTGGAAGTGCGGGGCTCCAATGGCGCTTTCTACAAGGTACTTGACTCCAGGGCAGGCCCCATATTCGCCCTCCCTGCCCTCCCTTTTCTTTTCAGCGTCGGCGGGAGACAGGCTTAGGGCCCTCTTTCCGAGTGCCGTTCCTGGGTGCTAGGACGCGTTCGGCGGGATGTTGTTTGGGAGGGAAAGACTGGACTTGGGGCCTGTAGGAAGCCCCTGGAGCCACGCTCGGTCTCCGACAAGAGAGGCCCCAGCGCCTATCGGAATGAGAAACGGGCGAGAAGAGGAGGGTAACGTTTCCAGGCCAAGCCCAGCCAGGGAGAGCTGGGGATGGGCGAGGGCGGGCGGCAGGTAAAAGATCCCGGCGGGAAGGGTCAGAATCAGCTCCAAGTGATGGCTTATTCGTCCTTTCCTAAATATCCTCTCCCAGTGGGATCCGGGCCTGACGTGTGGGTAGATGTGGAGGAGCCGGGGGCGCTTCAGTCGGGCTGCCTCCTGCCGCGCAAAGAGGATTTAAGGTCTCCTTTGGCTTTGCTTTTCTGGTCCAGCTTTGGGACTTCGGAGAGCTCCCCAGTTCTGGGCGAGGGGTGTGGAGAAAGAGTAGTAAGCAGTAGTTAGCACCAAACCACAATGGCAACTGATTTTTAGCGGCTTCTCTTTGTGGATTTCAGAGGAGATTTTAGACCCAAAAGTTTCAGGAAGACCCCCAACATATCCGAGCAGTTCATTTTTAAAGAAGTTGGTCATCGTGAATATTCGTGCCCCCCCTTTTTATAAATAGGGGTAAATTCAGGAATACAGATGTTTCGGTGTTTAAAAATATTATCAGCTCTGCCACTTAAAAATTTTGTGTATGTGTCTGAGTCTCTGAAGACCTAAATATTTGCAACGAAACTTCAGAAATTAACTGAATGTGTATTATAAATAGGAATTTTAAAGCCTGAGTATTTAGAAATATTTGTTTTGTGCTCTTAAGAACTTGACCATATTCCCTTTGACTTTGTAGTGTTGCAGTGGACTGGATTGTTGCGGTTTTAAATAGGCGTTCATGGTTTTATTATGCTTTTTAAACATACACTGTTGCAAAGGAACTAACATCTTACATTTTTAAAAGGAACGTTAAAAAAACATTTTAATGCTGCAGTGCGTTGCTTGGTAGGTACCTACTGTAGAACTAGTAATCTACAAATTCTCGTTTCCTCTTGAATGTCTGTAACTTCTGTAATATCCCCCCTTACTACAGTATTTTGTCAATAGAAGGTGCACGTGGAAGGAAGCATGGGAAATAGTTATTATCATTGTCCACAATTGTTAAATTTGTTATAGGATTACTTGGATGTTTCAAATGGGACATATTTGGCTGTAGGAAAATAAACAGTTGACTTTATTTGACATATATGTTTACCAATTTTGTGGAGAAATTTGGAGATTAATACATTTCATACATGAGTAAAGTATGTAAACTCTTTCATACTTGTAGCAGAAAGATAAACCCTTTTGCCGTAAAAGGAAGCAAAAAGTAACCCAGCATTTATGTTCATAATAGTCTCACAATATAAAATTGTTTTAGTCGGCTCTTCGGTCAAAATTTCAGCTGCATTTATTTCATTGATCCATATTTTCTACTGGTTAGTTTGTGTAGAATCGTTCTGGGTCAGGATTGGTAGTTTTGGTCACTATATTTGTGGCGCTAACTATAATATGTATATGAGTAGGGCCTAAAGGTTAGGTAGTATTCGAATTGATCTGTGATGTAAGCTTAGATTGGACACCGCTGAAGTTTGCTTAGCATAGAGGGCAAGTAGCACATCCTGGTGTGGAAGGATTTATTGTTCTCTTCTAGCAACCTATGATTTGCTCTAGTGATTTTGCTTGCAAACTGACTGGAATATAAGAAATGCCCTCTATTTTTGCTGTTAAGTACCCCTTTTTGGTTTTGTTTTTTTAACAAAGTTGCTTAATTTGAAGGTGAATAAAAAAGAATAGGTTGTCCTTTAGTTCTGTGAAGAGAGTAATACTTGAACAAATGTGTGCAGAGAAATTGCTGTTATGTTTGTTTAAGGTGGATTTCTAAGAAAACCTCAAATGATCTGTATTGATGGAAAAACAGTTTCTATGATGAAAAGGGTTGAAATTTTTATGTGACTTGTAATATTGATTTGATTTATAAAAGTAAAGCAAAAGTAAACTGAGTTTCTTGTCCAATGGGATGGACAGGAAAGACAGGAAATAAAGACCAGTGAAAAATGAACTACTGTGGAGAAGTTTTACATTTATGGAAGAAGAAATAGGAACCTTGTTCATCAAATTGATAGAAAGCTATAAAAACTAAACAAATCAAATGACATTAGTATAATCAAATTCAGACTTTGATTTGCTTAACTGAACCACCATATTCTTTTTTTTTTTTTTGTCTTTTTTCCTCTTTTTTTATTGCTTCTCAACACTATTGCATGAACCACCATATTCCTAAGGACAATTCTCCATTGTCTGAGCAGGTTGTCCAAGTTTGCAGTATAAACTGGATAGAGTATATGCTGGGAACTGTTTGATTCTTTCTTTTAAAAAAATAGCTCAGGCTCAGGATTCAGAATTAACAGAACCATGAAACCTAAACCCTAAGATTATAACAACTCTCCTCTACTTTTTTCCCTGTGGTGTTTATTCTTAAAAACCTAAAAGATTTAATAATCACCAGCACCACAGGTATTCTTTGACTTAGAAAAAGTTGGTCCCCTGTACCACTTCTAGAGCCCTTAGGGGGTATATTTTTTAAACTGTGAAGCTACTTTTCATAAAATCTTTACAAACATCTTCTAAATGACTAATGTCAAAATACAGTCTACATTCTAGGGGCATCTGCTCCAAATAATGCAGTTTTCTTTGGTCTAGGAGTTATAATGTGTTGAGAATGATAATGAATTAACTCCATTTTAGATATAGAATGCCCATAATTCCAGTACAAATGCATTAATAAATCCTAATATTTGTAGGCTTTATGTGCTAGCATGAAAATTACTAAAGAAGGATAAATCATATGTTGGAGACGTAAGATAAAAACCTTTTTGTTTTCTGAAAATACAGTAGCTCATAGAAGATTCGTTATTGTGATAGTGTGTAATTATGCTAAATGACAATTTTATTGTTAGATTATACTTTAATATTTTAAGTTTGGTATCTGGGAAGACAGACATTCATTTGGTGACTATTCTTATGGCAGCTGGAAGCTAAATATGATAAAATGTACAAACGAGGAAATTTTTTTTTTTTTTTTTTTTTTTTTTTTGAGACAGAGTCTCACTCTGTTGCCCAGGCTAGAGTGAGTGCCGTGGCGTCAGCCTCGCTCACAGCAACCTCAAACTCCTGAGCTCAAGCGATCCTCCTGTCTCAGCCTCCCGAGTAGCTGGGACTACAGGCATGCACCACCATGCCCGGCTAATTTTTTCTATATATATTTTTAGCTGTCCATATAATTTCTTTCTATTTTTAGTAGAGATGGGGTCTCGCTCTTGCTCAGGCTGGTCTCGAACTCCTGAGCTCAAACGATCCGCCCACCTCGGCCTCCCAGAGTGCTAGGATTACAGGCGTGAGCCACCGCGCCCGGCCAAGAGGAAATTTTTTTTTTTTAAATGAAGACATTATTAGTGGCCCAACATGCCATAGCCTGCTAGAAATTACTGTTTTACTACAAATAAACTTGCACAGGGTTTGTAAATGTTTAAGTTTATAAATAAACTTTCATAAAATGCAAATAAACTTGCATTCATGTTTTCTCTGAAGTCTCTTGAGCTAACTTTGCATAAAGGTGTTATTCTGTACTTCCAGGAAGTGAATTATTCAGGTCAGCCACATTTTTTTCTTCCCAGAGTCTAAATACCCTTTTTAGTGTTTAATATCTTTGTGGATGCATCCTTTTTTCCACTTTTGTCTTTTTTTTTTTTTTTAACTTTTTTTCCTTTTTCTTTCTCCACATATCCTTTTTTTTATTATTTTTATATGGAACGCTTCACGGATTTGCATGTCATCCTTGTGCAAGGGCCATGCTAATCTTCTCTGTATCATTCCAATTTTAGTATATGTGCTGCTGAAGCGAGCACATCTCCACATGTTCTAAATCCCCTTTTGAACTGTGCATTTTCCAACTCCATACTCAAGTATTCTCATAACTTCCAAATGATTAATTAAATGCAAAATTCAGTGGTATAGTATTTGGGTTTCTGATTTTTGCCCACTATAGGAATGTGCTTCTTGCAATGATTAGAATCATGATTATGGTAATAGTTAACAGGTGCTGAGTGCTTTCTAGATGCCAGGCACTGTTCTAGGTGCTTTATCTCTGTTATTTAATCCTCCTCCACAAATTTGAGATACCGTTATTCCCATTTTTTTTAGATGAGGATGTAGATATACAGAGAGATTATGGCAACTGTCTTAGTACTAAGAGGCAGAGCTACTAAGGGTGGGATCTAGGATTACAAATCAGGCATCTCGCTTCTGAAGTGATGAAATTTAGCTTGAAGAAATTAATTTGATTTCCTGCTCAATTTACAATTTCATTGTGGTCTTTGATTGTGTATTTGTTACTACAACACTGCCTTAGCATCCTCTAACTATAATTGAAAGGTTATGTTAACCAATTTTTGCTATTGATACAAAGATGTCAGGAAATCTTTGATCCTGCTAATAAGCTTGTTTTTGTTACATTGGGAGTATTTCAGAAATACTGAAATTAGAATATATACACACGAGGAAAATTAATAACTCATTAATATTGTTTGCTCTCTACATGTCTGTGTTGTCTTTTGGTCAGGATGAGCCAGAAAGAATTGTATTTTTTTTATGATTTGTAGTAAATGCCTTTATGAAATGAAGTGTTCTGGACATATGCTATGGTTGGAAGGACTGTTTTTTTTTTTTTTTTTTTTTTTTTTTTGAGACAGAGTCTCACTCTGTTGCCCAGGCTAGAGTGAGTGCCGTGGCGTTAGCCTAGCTCACAGCAACCTCAAACTCCTGAGCTCAAGCGATCCTCCTGTCTCAGCCTCCCGAGTAGCTGGGACTACAGGCATGAGCCACCATGCCCGGCTAATTTTTTCTATATATATTTTTTGCTGTCCATATAATTTCTTTCTATTTTTAGTAGAGATGGGGTCTCGCTCTTGCTCAGGCTGGTCTCGAACTCCTGAGCTCAAACGATCCGCCCACCTCGGCCTCCCAGAGTGCTAGGATTACAGGCGTGAGCCACCGCGCCGGCCGGAAGGACTGTTGATGAGGTTTATTGTTTCTGTTTGTTCATTCCCTTACAGTGTCAGTGCCCATATACAAAGGGGGACAAAGTGATAACTCACTTTATGTATGAAGCCTTGGGTTTTAGTCGAATTTTATCACATTTCATATGTCCCTATCCTCTCCTGCAGGTTTTCCTTAGGGAAGAATATTTCACAATGTTGTAAGTTTTTTCTAATGAAAATTATCATAGCACTACATGTTCTGTCTTCAGTAAGTGGTAAAAGCCTACTGGTACTGTAGTAGTTGTATTCAGTGGTGGTTGGGGGCCTACACTGAAACTTCTACCCTCGGTAACCTTTCTTGTCACCAGTGTCTCCTGTTTGTAAGACAGCTTACTAAGCTCTAAGGGGTGTAAAGCGTAGTAGAGGGATAAGAGTTTACCCAAATAGGGATGGACTTTCTTTGTTTCATTAGTCCTGGTAAGTAATGTTTGATTTGTATTGCTCTAGTCATTACATACTTTGGTTAAGTATGATTTTTGTGATTGTCTCTTTGGTCCAGTAGCCTGTAAATTGGGGATTTTTAAAAATTTCATATTTATTCCCCCCAATGGAGAACCTGTATCTGTCTTTAACTGTACTTTGTCACCTTTCTCAAATCCTAAATAGTTTCATCACATTTTTTATTCCCAGTGTCTAAGTAGCCTTTTAGTATTTAGTATCTTTGTGGAAGCATCTTTTTCTTTCTTATCACAATTTTTAAAGCTTTTAAATGTGCTTCTTGTTGGGATCTAACTCTTCCAAATGCAAGAGGATTTATGGTTCTGCATCTTTTGTAAAATATGTTCTCTGCTTTATCTCTCATTTATGTAGTGCCAGCTACGTGTGTAATTTTATTACAACCACCTTAGGAGGCTGATCCAGTTCCTTACATGCAGACAAAGAGTCTGAGGTCCAGTGATCACTTCTTGAAGAGTCCCACAGCTGTTATGTGGTAGAGCCAAGATTTTGAACCTAGGTCTGATTCACAACTCTTAACCGCTAAGCTCACTGACTCCAATAAGAGCTCTAGCTCTCATCTAGTACAGTGTAGTTCCTTTTTTGCATTCATTTAAATTCATTCAATTTACTGTCTTTGGAAACCTCTCAGGAATCTCCTCAACCTGTTTTCTCCACAAACACCCAACTTTGCTTGATAGATAGGGATCACAACAAAAGGTAGTTTTCCAAGTTGGTGATGGGTGGGGTGATAGTGCTCTGGAGGTAGCCAGAGAAGCAGGGTATGGGGGAAGGGGGTAAGGGAAGGGTCAAAAGGAGGGTTACTGGAGAAAGTTTGATGAGAAACAGAAAAAGGAACCCTTGTTGGAGTGAGGGTTTAATAAAAGGCCTTAGAAGTCACAGGAGGAGGTGTTTGCCATTGGTGTGAGTGCAGACCAGAGGCAACCTATGAGTGTCTTTTATTCTACTTATTAAAACAGCAACTAGAAGGTATCACATGCCTTCTGCTTTCACTTAATATGCAAACGGTGACTAAAAATGACTGATTTTGAAACAATCATACAAACATTCATATACAGATAAGCCTCATTAACTCGGAAAGCAGCGGCCCTGTTAGGCTATGATGATTACTCAAACAGCTTCTGACACTACATCCGAAATTGCATTCAGAGCCTGCAAAATCTAATTTCTTTTTGAATAGTCACAACACTTGCAGATCTTCCTCTTTTGAGGGAATGTTTGATTTTAGGAAATAAGCAAATGTGGTGAATAACTATGATTTAAACTGGGCAGTAATTTTTAGGCAAATAGAAAAAAAAATATAGCGATGTAGTAATAAGGCTGACATTACAGTGCTTTTATGATGGGTCTGAAAACACTGTCCAACATTTGTAAATGTTTTACATCAGCGCTCTCTACTACTAAGCCGTATGTGGCTTCTGAGTACTTGGAATGTGTCAAGAGTGAATGGGAGACTGATTTTAATTTTATTTAATTTTAATTAATTTAAATGTAAATAGCCACACATGACCAGTAGCTTACCATGGTGGACAGCATGGGTGATAGTATTGGAAAGATGCTTGATTTACTGAGAATAGTTCTTCACCCAGCTCTAATAAGGTTCTATTAGCTGACTAAAGTACTTAACATTTTTAGCATATAACATACAGTAAGGAACTAATGTTAGTTACTGCCAAGACAGGCAAACATTATAAAACTTTAGATAAGGATGAAGACAAAAGCAATGGCCCTTCTTTGTAAATAAGGAATCGATCAATCACCTGCTAATAAGAGTCTTGATTTTAATTCATAATATAATGCCACCCCCAAAAAGCAGATTGTTAATTTGTCATTAGCCATCATGTAAAGACAAAGGAGAAATACGGGCCAGGGAAGTTCTCCTTCCCATTCTCCATAGTTTTTATGATTTAGATTACAAAACTAAGAGCCTAACAGTGACCAATTCCTGCCAGTTTAACTCAAAATCTGGTTTCTCTGTTGCTGAAGTAATAGTGTGAGGCAAGCAGTCTGGTAGAGCACTGGGGGCATGCACCGTTATGAAATCTAGTATATTCTAAAACATTATGGTCAATATTAGAGTTCTCAAGATATGCTGTAGAAATAATAATTTAGCCACCTTGTGTATAACAGAACACGTGGATGCCATTATAGTCCACTTTGATCTTACAAAGGAACTTTAATCTTTTAGCATAGCTTTACTTTTAGTCATTTAAGCTTTATTTCAGAAATTTGGTATCTCTAAGTTGCTTCCATGTCAGCGTTTTCCAGGGCCCTGCCTCAGCTTCCATAGTTTTTCTTAGGAGCAGCTAATTAATACTTGACTCCATATGCTTTAATTTGATATTTTGGGAAGTTCTGTTTTTTTAAAAGCATCCTTTTATGTCAGGTCTTTGAAGACATATTTGCTTACCAAGACGTTTGCATTGAATCTCATATGTTTAAAATATTTATTGGGAACCCATTATATGCCAGAAATTGTACCAGTTACTGGGGACACAGAAGTTAAAGAATGGTCTTAATCTGAACTAGTTATCTTCTCGATATCCAATATGGATATCAATATCCAAAGTCACAAGGATTTACTACAATGTTTTCTCCCAAGAATTTTATAGTTTTAGCTCTTACAATTAGGTTACTGATGCATTTTTGTTGATTTTTGTATATGGTATGAGGTAAAGGTCAAAATTTAAAATATTTTCTTTTTGTATGTAGATGTCCAATTGTCCCAGGTCCATTCGTTGAAAGCACTATTTTTTGCCATTGAATTGTCTTGACTTCTTTGTTGACAAAGGATTTATTTCTGTCATATGCAAGCTGTTTCTCAATGTCTAAGCCTTTGTTCCTGCTGCCCCTTAGACCTAGTGAAATTCCTCTCCATCTTCCACTCCCTTTTGTTTGGTTAATTCTTCCTTATCCTTTAAGGTTCAGTAGGAACCTCACCTTCTTCAGTATGTCTTCCCTTATCAACCTACTGCTACCACCCATGCACATACCTTTTCTCCAAGTCTGAGAGAGGAACCTCTTAGGCAATGATCCATTTAATATTAATAGCTATTCATTGTGTTCATATTAGGCATTTTTAAATACAACTGAGTAAGACCTGATATTACCCTCAGGAAGCTTATTGCTAGTGAGAAAATGGGCTATAATAACAGAATGGGGTAAGTTTATAGTAGGGATAGTCATAGGTTGCTATGAAAGTGCAAAGAACAGGAATTTAACCTACTCTTCTGGGTTTTCCCATTGAAGGTGACCTCTGAATTGAAACGTAGACGACTGATAGGAGATACCTAGGTAAAAAGAGGGGAAGGACAATAGGAAAGAAAGAAGAGAGAGGCCCAGAAACTTCAAAGTATGGCACAACTAGTTTAGCATTGCTGGATCACAAACTCAAAGGATGTGAAAGATGAAGCTTGAGGGGTAGGGGCAGATCATGACTAGCCTTTTACAGCCAGAGGAGTTTGGCCATGATCCTACAGGCAGGGAGAAACCACTGAAAGAAACATATACAGAACAAATCTGGGTAAGAAGCTTAAATCTCTCCAAGCCATTTTAAAATGAATGGAGATATAAAGCCCTTTGCATTTCTTTATGCTTTATCCTATTCTTCTAATTGTCAAAAAACAAACAAACCCAAACCCTCCTTTTCTGTACCTACTAAAAACTTCATATTATAGAATTACAACAGCATGCTGGTTAAAGAATTCTTGATAATTAGTTAGCTATTACTTTAGTTCTGTCTGCAGATTACTAGCCATTGTGTCATCAGATATAAAAGATTTAAACCTCTGGATTTTATGTTATATTTTTCTCCAAGGCCTGTGAGACTGAGAATTTAATTAAACTGTAGCAAGTGGACTTTTTTAGTGGTGTTTGCAGCATATGGTTGTTATATTTAATCATTTACTGTTGTATTCTCCTAAAATTTTATTAAGGAGAAAAGATAGGTTACAACAGGTCTATACTGGCTAACATGGCTCTGGAGCAATTTTCTTAGTTTTCAATAATTCTAGCCTAAAGTTTATGTCGAGCTTTGCACTCACCACCACATTGTAATTTTCATGATATTTGTCTCTCTTCTGAGATGTGGAACTCTTTGGAGCAATGTTTTTTATTTTAATTTTTTATTTTAACTAGCACATAGTAGGTGGCAATATAGATGTGATTAATGAATGGTCCTCAAAAACTGACCCCCATTTGAAGCTCCATTTTATTCTTAAAAACGTAAAAATAAAAGTGATTTTTAAGCTTAAATTAATTCAACTGTGGTGTTTTTCTTACAGGCATTTGTAAAGGATGTTCATGAAGATTCAATAACAGTTGCATTTGAAAACAAGTAAGTCTCTTGATACAGAATTTTAATGTCCAGGTGCTTTAATATTTTATGCTAATTCCTTTTATACTCTTCATTTTTTTAATTCAAGTTTAGTATGAGTGTTTTTCAGGAATGGATCATTATATTACTAACCAAGATGTTTCTGAACAACCTAATATTAAGCCAGTGGAATGGTCCTTAGCAGACATTCCTGCTAATGACCTCAGAGGTCCCTGATTGTGTAATATTGATCCTTACATCTCAGTTCCCTTGAATATGAAGAAACAAACCAGATTCTTCTATATTAGTAACTGAGAGCTTGGATAGGATTATTTGTGATTTTTAAAAGATGGAGATGAGATGAAGGGATTCATGAGTATTGGTTTAAAAAAAAAAAACTCCATGTGAGTTTGGTAACATAACATCTAAAGCTGATAGCTTTAGTTATCTAGTATATTTTTTAAAATTTTTTCCTCACAACACATAAGGAGCAACATTCTAGTATATTTTATCAGAAACAATCATTTACCCATTAACTTATTTTTTTGTTCCATATGTTTATAATCAGTAATAGCAGTAGCTACTCTTTTCTGCTTCCTTTTGCTCGATGAGAAAATCAAAGTACTTATATGCCTAGGAATGTTAGCTGTGTGAAACCATCAATAGTATAGGTGTTAACATTTTATTGGGAGAGACAGCCTCTTGACTAAATTTTTTGAATGGTAGTGAAAGCTATTTTCATGGTAGTGGGCAAGATTCTAAAGTACATATAATCTACTTAACCAAAGTGTAGATGTGGGCCATGATCTTGGGATTTTACTGAACTCTGATGAATACTAGACAGTTATGACATTTTTGCTTTTATGTACTGAGAGAATTAATAGTATATCAAAAGCAGACCACAAATCTATGGATACAGAAAGTAGATTAGTGGTTGCTTAGTGCTTTGTTGGGGCAGGGCGGGGAGTGGGGATGATGAGGGGGAAAGCCATAGCTAGAGTACAGGATTTCTTTTTGAGATGATTAAAATGTTCTAAAATGGACTGTTAATGATTTCACATATCTGTGAATATGCTAAAAACCATTGAATTGTACATTTAAATTGATGAATTATATGGTATGTGAGTTGTATCCCAATAAATGCTAAAATGTAATATGTGATCCAGACATATTAAGCAATAAATAAAAAGCATCTTCTGAAATAATGTGAAAGCAGGCCTGCATTTCAGCATCTAGAAAATAAATTTTGTAATTAGACTGTTAGCAGATCGTTTTGGCTAGCAACAGGACAAAGTAGAATCTTTAGATGCCTGATACACATTTAGGGGCCAGAGAAAATGATTGAGAATATCCAACCCTGTTTGTACCTCTAGACTAATAATCTCAGTTCAAAATATAAGTTTGAATAATGGAATAACTTTCTTTGAATACATAAAGCCAAAAGTTTCAGAATTTGCCTCTTTGCTGTTTCAATAACCCATGGTTATATAATAGACGACAACATCACACCTCTAATGGAGGAATCTTTGATAACTGGGAGAGCAATGTCTTTCTTGTAATTATACTCTTTATCTACTTAACTTACTCCCATCACTAGGAAAACACTCTTTCCTATAAATGGATTGTTATCTTTATTTGCCACTCTTAGTTTCTCCTATAGGCTGTAATCTAAAATGTTAAGCAAACACTAATTTCCTCTATGCATTTAAGAATTTGTCTAGTTTATACATCGATTTATCAGATTTAGTTCTTTTTGGTTTTCAATCAGATTTTTACCATAAGTTAAAATTATTCCATCTTTGGATCTTCTAATTTATCTCCTGTACTGTGTCTGCATTAAAGCTTCTCTTCAAGCCCTTTGTCATCTGGGGAATTTGAAATAGATTATCTGTTTTTTGTTTTTCCCTGAGTTCATGAAGTATGTTTAAAATACAAAACTGAGTTTTAGGCCATCATAAGGATTTAATAGATCCCTACCAAAGTAGTCTTTCCCCCCTTGTGTGTTTCCTTTTTGTTTTTCTGTTAAAAACAGAATAACAAAGTGTTTTATCAGATTATATTTACCTTTTCTTTCAATCATGAAGAAACTCTTGTTACTATGATAACAGGTTGTTTTAGGTGCTTGGTTTTTATTAATAGGTGCTTCCTAAAGATTTCATAAAGCATAAAGGTGTTTCTATAAACATTTTTGAATAACGAATTTAAATTTTTATCTCTATACACTTAAGACTTAAAATAACTTCTTTGAAACCAAGAAAATTATACATATTATATGATTTACAAGTAAAATTTAGCAATGAATTAGCATTATAATGTGTTAAAAGTCAATAACTTTCAATAAGTATAAAAAGCCTTTTCTGAAGTAAAGGCAATTTTTTTTAAGTTTTATAGTTTTCAAAACAGTTTCCTCTGTGTAATAATTCAGGGGAAAGGGTCAGTCTAAATTAGGCCCTAATCACATTTTCACAAATTCTGACTTAATTATTTACCCTCTTAATATAATAGCTCTTCTTAAAAAAATAAAAACAGCACTTTTGTCAATAGAATTTCACTAAGAAAGCCCTTTAGCAAAAGATTGACATAATGCATAGAGCAGATCTCAGTATTTGCTAATAAAATACCCCAAAAAGAATCCAGAAGTGATTACTCCAGCAATTGAATTTTGAGTGTTTTTGCAAAGTCTGCCTTTTAATATTTTATATTGTGGGGATAAAAGAATAACTTGGTATCTTTCAAAATTGTTCCATATCATTGTAAATTTAAAAAACAGGCAACTTAATTGAACTCCTATAGGCTGTCTCCATCGGGTTTCTATGGTTTAGGAGACCCCACCATCCCAGTGCATGCTGATAACGTCATGCTGATCAGCACCCATGACAAGGATTGACCACCTCGTGGGATCTAAAATTTAAAGGGGGACAAGTGAGTTGTGAATTGCTAACGTGCTGACTGTCCCAGTTTGCTTGGGAATTAGGCAGTTACTATGGTCTTTGGAATGTGGTTAAAATTCCTTTGCAAGTGAAAGTATGTTGATATTACTAACAATTAATGATACTAACATTTCATTTAAGTATCAAAGGAAATTTCTGTTGTGGTCTTTTAAAATTCTGAGAAGTTGAAGTTATTGGAAAAAAGACTTTTGAAAATCATGGTGGTGTTCTATTACGTTTAGAGAAATATTCCAAATAGAAGTGCAAGGCTGCTGTGCTGCATGCAGACTTTGTTGAAATGTTCCTATGTTGCCATTACGCTGCACTCAGCAAAAACTGACCCAGTTTAAAGCTTTCTTTAAACTAGAAAAAGAGGGTCACAGTTACCCAAAAGTTGATGGCAGAGTGGTCATTGTTTTTAGTTAAACATGAAAAGCATGCTAAATAATTGTATGTTTGCTTATTTGCAGTTGGCAGCCGGAGAGGCAGATTCCATTCCATGATGTCAGATTCCCACCTCCTGTAGGTTATAATAAAGATATAAATGAAAGTGATGAAGTTGAGGTGAGTTCCCCTGCTGTAGAGTTATTAAGCACTGAAGGAGTTGGGGCTTTTAATTTGCTTGTGCCTTTTTTTTTTTTATACCTTGTCTTTAACACTATTTAAATTACTTTGAAAATTATAGCTGAGATGGACATGTGCTTTTGACTAACCCATCTTAATAATGATTTGAAATGATATGTGATGCTTAAATTTGGCTATGTGAGCAGCAGTCAACACATACATTTGAAAGTCATTACCCAAAGTTCCTTTGTCCACTAGTACTTCTTTTCCCCTTTTCCTCAATCTTGGAATCTTTGTTTGAATGATATATTGTTCATTTACAACTATGTCCCCATTTTAAGCAAAATGCATTAGGAAAATTAATTTTACAAAGGAAAGAAATCATGCTTTACTATAGATCAGTTTCCTAAAATTTCTTTACATAGCAGTGAATCTTCCTGGTATGTATTTTTAAAACAACCTACAAGCTTTAATTTATACATATAGGCAAAATCTCATTTTTGCAGGGCATACTGTGAACCACCTCATCTGCCATCGAGCTCTTTGACTGAAAGGTGCTATTAGAGATCTAACCCATGAGCAAAAACATTGTGATTTCTCTCTCCATTGGAAATTGGTTTTGCATTTAAGGCACTTACAGTATTTTGTATACTTTTTGTAGTATTCTCACTTCTTCCTACCCTTTCACACACATTTTGAGCTGCTTCTCTTCTTTCTCCACAAAATTAAACATAATGCCTGTTAACAGTTGCAACTACATGAATATTTGCAATATGAAGAAGGAAGCAGCTAAGTAGACATTTGTATAGGTAAGGCAAAATGGTTCTAGGTCTTTGAGTTCTTTTTTGCTGCACTAGGCACTAAAGGTGCAATGAAACAGGACAGAGCTCTGTGCCATTGATTGATTGATTGATTGTCTTTTTTTCTGGATATCATTTATTTGACAGAGTCCTTGGCCTTTGAGGTCACATTCCAGTGAGGCTAACTAATATGACAGGTGTAAGTCATATGAAGAAAAGAGCAAGAGAGTGGAAGGTGATGTAGGGGCAAGAGTGCTATTTTAGAGAGTGGTCAGGGGAGATCTCTGATTGTCCAGGCCCGTGTTCTTCTCTCGACAGTTTTAAAGTGGAAATAGGGTAAAGTGTTATTTATGTACCAAAAGGTACTGAATACCTAGTACGTGTAGGCGACTGGGTGTAGTTTTGCAACAGATCCTAATAGGGAACAGAAACACTGTCTGTACTTAGCTGCCTACTTCCTCAGTAGACTTCAAGCTCTCTGAAGGCAAGGACTAGGTCTTTTGGGCTGTCTGTATCAGGAGTACTCATAGTAGTGTTTGATGGAGGAACAAAGGGACTTTCCCCCAATTTAGTCACATGACAAGTGGGGACCAATGAGACACTTGCTAGGATGACCTCACTGTATTACATAACAGTTTAGGTTATTTCTCTGGCTCGAGCAGAGTTGAGAAAGTGATGGAGGCAAGAGGAAAAGGTAGGTTAAATTATATTTAGTTATTATATTGTATAACCATTCGCTTCACTTGTAAAGGGAGACAAGAGTTTAAGCCTTGACTTGCTTGTCAGCCTTAGACTCTGTACTTCTCTCTACTGTTGGGCCTCTCCTCCCCAACCTCCTTGTCCTCTCCGCTTCTGAGTAATTCTGCCTGCCTCTCCGTGTATACTGTCTTGTCTCTTTTCCTATTAACCTCGATTTGCTAGTGTCTTCACAAAAGGTTCCATGCTGCACATCGTAAGTGAACTTTGAAATGGTCACCAGAGAGGTTGGTTAGAAGAACTGATCCACAGTGTGCGAGGGAGCAGGAAGGTGATATCGGAGGATTGCCAGTGTGTTGTCCTGTATAGTGGAGAGGAAGTAGGAGACCAGAGAATGACCTAGGATCTGTTCATTTAGTTAGTCCCCAGGATACATGAATGCCAGCATGGTATCCTTAGTGGGCTGAGTGGTCAAGTCTTACTCATATAGTGATCAGGCAGTAGGCCAGGGTAAGTAACCCCCAGTTTTTGCTTATCAGAATAAAACAAAAGTAAGTTTTAGATAAATTTAGATATATAAGTTTTAGAGACATTTAGATACATAAAAAGTAATTTTTAGGTACATTTTTGTAGCTAACTATCCAATGAAAGTATGCCTATGTTTATGAATGGTCAGCTTTTCTTTAGCATCTATGTTCAAAGTACTAATTATTATTGAGGTAGAACAGACAAATAGGAAGATTGTTTTTTTACAGGGAGCTCCCAGGCAATCTCAGGTAGTTTCTGATTATGTATCTCTGTCTAGTTCAGGGTACATAAGGATACGATTTGCTTGAAGGTATATGGCATATGATTTGAAGATACCTAGGGGCATTTTAAGAAAATTTCCTCAATGTATCCTATGGATTTGAAAATTATGTTAATCATGAAATATTCTATGTTGTGATTTTTGTGTAGGTTTATTCCAGAGCAAATGAAAAAGAGCCTTGCTGTTGGTGGTTAGCTAAAGTGAGGATGATAAAGGGTGAGGTAGGAAAATGTTTATTTAAATTTCTTTTCTTATACTATTCCCCTTTTCTAAACCCAGATTCTACATTTCAGTCTGGATTTCTATTCTGAAGTAATCTCTCATTTTGAGTCATTTTACTAAAATGCTTTCACTGTGTGATATATTTCATGTGTTTCAGTTGATTAAATTTTTCCCTCCTAGAAAATTTATTTTAAAATAACTGAATAGGGATAGCTTGTTGCTCTTACTATAAAAACTGTATTGTTTTTATAGTAAGGACTAGGAATGACTTGTATTTATTTCTCTCAGTTTTATGTGATAGAATATGCAGCATGTGATGCTACATACAATGAGATTGTCACAATTGAACGTCTAAGATCAGTTAATCCCAACAAACCTGCCACAAAAGATACTTTCCATAAGATCAAACTGGACGTGCCAGAAGACTTACGACAAATGTAAGTTGGTAAATGTAAGTTGGTACACATGAAGTGGTGAGAATTTACAGGTAATGTGTGATTAATTTAAGAAAATATGCATTTAAAAATAGTAGAACTTGAATTTTAAATTTAGTGAACTTTGGCAAAAATGGTTTGGTTTGCAAAAGTAGTGGGAAAGAAATTATTTAGCTTTTCCTAGTTATATAATCAAGCCAGCCTTGTACTTGTTCAAACTTACTTGGCTAGGTACATGGCTGATGTACACAATGTATATTTGTTTTCTAAGGTTTAATTAGCTTTGTTTACAATTTTTAAGATTTTGAAATGAATAAAACGAATAAAACAGATGCGATTATTCTGTCATAAGTCACAAATCAAATTCTAGGGTATAAAGATTTTGCCAGGTCTTTTTCCTTTTAGCTAAAGTGTCTTCAGATAAATATGTAATTAGTAGAGCTAAGAAGTTTCAAAAGGTCATCTCAGTCTTACAATCCTTGATTTGAAATAATGCTTAAAGACTTTAGATAAGAGATTCCTTGTTGAAGATTTCATCAAGAGGATGTGGTGAGTTTGATTTGGATGTGTTATGCCTCAGATAAACATTAAATTGCAGTTCAGAATATATAGAAATCCTTTTTGATTCTAGAGATTGTGTATGTGTATAAATATTTGTGCCTTCTCATTTTTATACATTTCCTTCTCTCAAATCTGTCAGCAGTTTTTCTTTAAAAAAGAAACAACGAAACAAAATCAGATAGCTTGTAGCTATCCCCGAAAGCTTTCTAACAGTTGGCTCAAGGAAACTACTGACTTACGTGTCAGGAAACCTGCAGAGTAGAGTGGTTCTTCTAAATATGTCTCCTTGGTGATTTAAGCCCACCAGTAATCCCTTAAGCATAACTTCTTTTTTTTTTTCCTTTTTCTATATCAAATGCTTGGATTGGCTGAGTATTTCAGAGATGTACAGCAAGGGAACTAAACTTTTAAATGGATATAGCATATTTTACATAAATTTAATATGAATCCATGATTCATCTTTATTTTTATTATGTTTTTAAATTTTAGAATATTGTGGGGGTACAGATGTTTTGTTTACATGAATTGCTTTTGTACAGTTTGCGTCAAAGTTATAAGTGTGTTGTCCATCACCCTGATAGTGTACATTCTACCCATTAGGTGTGAATTTACCCATCCCCTCCTCCCCTCTCTCACTTTCATTTATTTGAATTTTACTACCATATGTGCACATGAGTGTGGATCTATTAGTTCCAATTTAGTAGTGAGTACATGTGGTGTTTGTTCTTCCATTCTTGCAGTACTTCACTTAAAAGGATGGTCTCCACTTCCTTCCATCCAGGTTGTTACAAAAGGTATTAGTTCACCTTTTTTTTTTTTATGGCTGAGTAGTGCTCCATGGTATACCTATACCCTATTGTATTAATCCACTCAAGAATTGATGGGCAAATGGGTTGTTTCCACATCTTTGCAATTATGAATTGTGCTTCTATAAACATTCAAGTGCAAGTGTCTTTTTAATAAAATGTCTTTTTTTCCTTTGGGTAAATACCAGTAGTGGGCTTGCCGGATCAAATGATAGGTCTACTTTTAGTTCTTGGAGGTATCTCTACACTACATTCCATAGAGGTTGAACTAGTTTGCAGTCCCACCAACAGCGTACAAAGTGTTCCTTTCTCTCTGCAGCCATGCCAGTATCTGTTGTTTTGGGACTTGCCAGTGTCTGGAAGAGTTTTTCCAACCTCTTCTAGAATTCTTATAATTTCACGCCTTAGGTTTAAGTCTGTTATCCTTCGTGAATTAATTTTTGTGAGTGGTGAGAGGTGCAGATTTAAAATCATCTACATGTGGCTATCCAATTTTCTCAGCACCATTTATTGAACAGGGATTGTTTTCCCCAGTGTATGTTTTAGTCAGCGTTGTCAAAGGTCAGATGGCAATATGAGGATGGTTTATATCTGGATTCTCTGTTCTGAGCCATTGGTCTATGTCTCTGTTCTTGTTCCAGTACCAGGCTGTTTTGGTTACTATACCCTTCCTCATAGTATAGCTTGAAGCCTGGTAAATTGATGCCTCCCGAATTGTTCATTTTGCTTAAAGTTGCTTTGGCTATTTGGGGTCTTTTCTGGTTCCATATGAAGCATAGAATTATTTTTTCTAGATCTGTGAAAAATGACATTGGTATTTTAATGGGGATTGAATCTGTAAGTCACTTTGGGTAGTATAGACATTTTAACGATGTTGATTCTGCAGACCCACGAGCATGATGTTTTTCCATTTGTTTATATCTTCTGCGATTTCCTTCCTCAGTGTTTCGTAGTTCTCCCTGTGGAGCCCTTTCACCTCCTTGGTTAAATATATTCCTAGGTATTTTATTTTCTTTGTTGCTATTGTGAAAGGTATTAAGTCTTTGATTTGATTCTCACCTTCACTGTTCTTGGTGTAGAGGAACGCTACTGTTTGATATACATTGATTTTGTAACCCGAGACTTTGCTGAATTTATCAGTTCCAGGAGTCTCTTGGCAGAATATTTGGGCTTTTCTAGATATAAGAGCATATCATCAGCAAAGAGTGATAGTTTGACCTCTTCTTTCCTGATTTGGATACCCTTGATTTCCTTCTCTTGTCTGATTGCTCTGGCTAGGACTTCCAGTACTATGTTTAACAGAAGTGGTGACAGTGGGCAACCTTGTCTGGTTCTAATTCTCAGTGGGAATGCTTTCAGTTTTTCCCCATTCAGTATGATGTTGGCTGTGGGTTTGTTATATATGGCTTGTATCATATTGAGGTATGTTCCATCTATGCCTGTTTGGTTAAGAGTTCTTATAAAAAGGTGCTGAATTTTGTTAAATGCCTTTTCTGTGTCTATTGAGAGGTTTATGTGGTGAATCACATTTATAGATATATGTATGTTGAGCCATCCTTGCATCATTTGGATGAAGCCCGCTTGATCATGGCGGATTATTTTTTTGATGTACAGCTGAATTTGGTTTGCTAGGATTTGAGAATTTTTGCATCTATATTCACAAGGGATATTGGTCTGTAGTTTTTGTTGTTGTTGTTGTATCCTTTCCTGGCTTTGGTATCAAGGTGATTTTGGCTTCGTATTAGAATGATTTGGGTTGGGGAGGATTCCTTCTTCTTTATGCTCTGAAATGATTTCTGCAGTACAGCTACTAGTTCTTTGTAGGTCTGGTAAAATTCGGCTGTGAAAACATCTGGTACAGGCCTTTGTTGTTGTTGTTGTTGTTGTTGTTGGGAGATTTTTTAGTGCTGCTTTAGTTTTGTTAATTTGATATTGGCCTGTTCAGGAGTTCTATTTCTTCCTGATTAAGCCTAGGGAGGTTGTGTGTTTCTGAGAATTTGTCCATTTCCTCCACATTTTGAAGTTTATGTCCATAGGGATTTTTATAGTATTCAGAGATGGAATTTTGTATTTCCATGGTATCAGTTGTAATATCTCCTTTTTCATTTCTGATTGAACTTATTAGGGTCCTTTCTTTTATGCTTCTGGTTAATCTAGTGAGATGCCTGTCTATTTTGTTTATCTTTTCTAACAACCATATTGTTTCATTATTTTTCTGTATAATTCTTTAGTTATTGATTTCATTTTAGTTCTGCTCTGATCTTACTATTTCCTTCTACTCGGTTTGGGATTGTTTTGCTCTTTTCTACTTCTTTGAGACAATTCATTAGATTGTTCATTTGTGATCTCTCTGTCTTTTGGATGTAGGCATTTATGGCTATGAATTTTACTCTTACGACTGCTTTTGCTGAATTCCACAGATTTTGATAAGTTGTGTCTCCTTTGTCCTTTAGTTCTAAGACTCTTGTGATTTTCTTCTTAATTTCCTCCTTGACCCAAGAATCATTCAGCAGTAGCTTAATTTCTGTGACTTTGTGTAGATTTGAGTGGTTCTATTGGAATTGATTTCTAATTTTATTCCACTGTCGTCTGAGAAGATACATGGTATAATTTTTATTTTTTTTTTTAATATGTTGAGACATGTTTTGTGGCCTAGGATATGATCAGTCTTAAAGAATGTTCCATGAGCTGATGAGAAGAACATATATTTAGTGGTTTTGGGGTAGAATGTTCTATAAATGTGTATTAGGCCCATTTGTTCTAGAGTTTCATTTAAGTCCATAGTTTCCTTAACTAGTTTCTGCTTGGAGGATCTGTCCTGTCAATGGGATGTTGAAGTCCCCGATTATTACGATGATATTGTTTATCATTTTGTTTAGATAAAGTAGGGTTAGCTTTATGAATCTGGACATACTTGTGTTAGGTGCATAAATATTTACTGTTTTTGATTTTAAGTCTATGTTATGTGATGAGAATGGCTACACCAGCTTTCTTTTGGTTTTCATTTGCATGGAATATTGTTTTCCATCCCTTCACCTTGAGTATGCATGAGTCCTTGGGTTAGATGTGTTTCCTGGAGATAACAGATACTTGGCTTGTAATTTTTTATCCATTCTGCCAGCCTATGTCTCTTGAGTGGGGAGTTCAAGCCATTCACATTTATTGAAAGAATTGATAAGTGGGGTGGATTTCTGTTCATCCTGTTGAGTAGAACTTTATTGACTTTTTTTTTTTTTAACACTTGAGCCATTATGGTATATGGGCTCTGAGCTTTAGCTTTTGGGTGATTTTACACTGGTGGGTGTCTATTGTGCTGATCCACGTATAATGTAGTTCTAAGTATTTCTTGCAGGTCTGGTCTGGTCTTCACAAATTCCCTCAGTCTTTGCTTGTCTGAGAAAGTCTTTATTTCACCCTCATATAATAGACTTACTTTTGCAGAATACAGAATTCTAGTCTGACCATTATTCTGTTTGGGAAGACTGAGAATGGGGCCCAAGTCCCTTCCAGCTTAAAAGGTCTGTGTTGAGAAGTATGCAGTTAGTCTGATGGGTTTTTCCTTTGTAAGTTACCTGTTGCTTTTCCTATGGCTGGTAGGAGTGCCTCTTTCATGTTTACTTTGGCCAGTCTGATGACTATGTGTCATGGTGATTGCCCCTTCATCATGAATCTCACAGGGGTCCTTTGAGCTGCTTGTACCTGGATATCTAGATTTCCTTCTTGCTTGACTCTAAGCCTCTTGAGGGTTGATCTTTGCTGGTATCTTGCTCTTTCTTGTTCTGCTCCTCCCTTTCTTCCCATTGAGTCTCCTGAAGATTCTGGCACCCTTACTTCAACCCCACATCTGATGTACATTTGTTTGGTCATTTTTTTTCTCTTTCATCTGCAACTTCTTACTGAAACACTCTGGCAGGTCATGTGTCTGGTTAGCCATTTTGGAAAAAGTCCATGATTCTTGTAAGTATAAATCTGTCTGTATGTATTTATGCTAATAGTTGGCAATTATTCACCTTAACAATGGATATTCTTTTTATTTCTAGGTGTGCCAAAGAATCGGCACATAAGGACTTCAAAAAGGCAGTCGGTGCCTTTTCTGTAACTTATGATCCAGAAAATTATCAGCTTGTCATTTTGGTGAGTGTTTTGAGTTGTCTATTTTTGATTTATTTTATTTGGGGCATTTGCTTTGATAATAATGTTGTTAATTTAAATTAGTCCATCAGTGAAGTCACCTCAAAGCGAGCACATATGCTGATTGACATGCACTTTCGGAGTCTGCGTACTAAATTGTCTCTGATACTGAGAAATGAAGAAGCCAGTAAACAGCTGGAGGTATGTCACTTTCCCTAGCATTGCTTGTAAAGCTGTCTAGAAATAATAAGTGTACAGTTCTAAAACTTGAATATGGGCAGCTTGTCATTTATTTATTGTTTCTTAACAATTCCTATATTCCATAGTTTGGAAAATTAAATTGTACAAAGCACAATCATACTAAAGTTTTCATGCCTGAGGTTCTAAAATTAAGCAGCAGTTTGTGTATATTAAGGGACTTCTGGTCAGTTCACTTCTACTAGAAGTTCGTCAAACCTGCTAATAAGATGAGGCAATGCTTCTTCCATATAACATGTTATCATTAAAGTACTACAGCATATTTAAATATCTAATCATATTCCTTTCATTATGTATGTTTATCTCTGTTTACAAGGGTATAGAACGTCTTCATTTTAATTGGTTGTCACTCTTTAAAACTCCTATCTTCAGATTCCTGCCAGAGGCTATCTCCCTAACTTACTATTTCGTCTCTTAAGGTGCATTTTATCTACTTTTCTTAATCCTCCAGTAATTTCCATCACCATACATTTATTTTTCATTGATAACTATCTAGTACTTCCATCCATTACCGTAGAAACTCAATGGATTTTAGTGTAATGTGCCAACTCAAGTATATTACTATCAAATTCCAGGGTTCCTCATCATTATTCATTTCATTAGAGGGTAAACACTGTGGAGTTGAAATAGTAAAGAAAAAGGAGTTCCAAACAGCATTTTAAGAGACAAGGTAGCCGAGGCT
Source organism: Eulemur rufifrons (assembly GCF_041146395.1). Classification (NCBI taxonomy): domain Eukaryota; kingdom Metazoa; phylum Chordata; class Mammalia; order Primates; family Lemuridae; genus Eulemur; species Eulemur rufifrons. The sequence continues at coordinate 27,143,298 of NC_091012.1, read as the reverse complement.
ATATTCTTGTAAAACCTTGCAAAATTTGCCACCTTCCAACTTGATGTGCAATTGCTGAACTCTTAGCAGGAGAAGAAAAGTTTAATCTCCTTTTTGCTACTTTGTTTTTCTTATGGCCATGGAGCTCTGTTTAATTGTTTTTTGTTCTCATTCTTTCTTTATGTCCCTGTGTTCACAATTTTGTGGTTTCTTTAGTGATTCTCTTATAACTTTTAGGCCAGAGCAGCCTCCTTACTTTCATTGTGAGTATTATGGAAATATACTCATATGCCTCTTAAACATCTAATTCTTCTTAAATGATCTGTTATACTTTTGGCTTACCATTTGTCAATGAATTAATTATCAGTGAAAAAGAATGAATCAGGTTAATGAACCAGGACTCAAAAAAACATGACTTCTTGGAAAGTCCTAGGAACATTTTGTGCATTTTATTACTATAATCTTAAAAAAACCATGGATATTATACTTCTAAAAATGTTTATACTAGATAAATTCATTCATTCAAATGATCTGGTGTGTTGAATAATGAGAAACTAGTGTGCATGCCTGTCTTTCTTCACTACTAATATTAAAGAGATTCACATATTCCTATAAGAAATTACCATTTTCAACATGAGCCACTAATATGTTTGGTTTTCATTAATGGCATGCTAGAACTAAACATTAAATTTTGATAATGCTATTTAAAGACAGTGATTATCCACAAGTTTGGAATGTTGGTGTAACTTTTGCGGTCACTGACTATTTGAAAGAACTCATCGTACTTGTGGATCCAGATCACAAGGTCTTACAGACTCTGATCTCATTTTAGGTTTCAGATACATATTTAAGATAAGTTTTAAATCTTTGACATTCTGTGGTCATTTAGTTTAACTACTGAACCAATGGTTTTTTTTTTATTCCTTTCCTTAGGTTCTGGGGAAGGAGAGTGTATTTTTAATGTCATCAATTCAACAGATATGTTTAGACCGTAGTACCTAGTGAAAAGTTATAAAAATGGCACTGTTTCTAGAAGAAATATAAATACTGATAATCCTTTAATAAAAATGAAGTGAATGAAGTTTTCTGCAGAGATGGTGTTTTAAAACATTTTTACGTAAATAAATAACATTGAGTCTGTCAGACCCAGTGAGCTGGTTTTTGCTTGGGAACATTTGATCAGCTTCTTACTTACTACATTGTTGATGTTATTGGTTAACTAAGGCAGCCTTGCATATATGTTTTCAAAAGTTACCTTGGAAAATTGTCAACAAGCTCTTTCCTATTAACAAAAATATATAAAATGGCATAGACCTTCCGTAACCTAAAAAGCACTTATGCTGTGGCAGATAATTCCTAAAATCTACTAGTTTTCAGGTGAAACTAATTTATAGGCCCCCTATGTACAGGGTCAAGATAATTTACATGGCTGACCTAAATACAGTTGTTGTAATAGTTGATAAAGTATATTCATCAGACATGCATTTCTCTTCAGAGTTCAAGGCAGCTTGCCTCGAGGTTTCATGAACAGTTTATCGTACGAGAAGATTTGATGGGTCTAGCCATTGGTACTCATGGTGCTAATATTCAGCAAGCTAGAAAAGTTCCTGGGGTCACTGCTATTGATCTAGATGAAGATACCTGCACATTTCATATTTATGGAGAGGTAAATATTTTATTAAATAGTTTTTTCCCAAAAAAAATCAGTATTTCAGCTTGCTAATCTTTTGTCTTAAAACTTTTCCCCTTTTTAAATTAGGATCAAGATGCAGTGAAAAAGGCTAGAAGCTTTCTTGAGTTTGCTGAAGATGTCATACAAGTTCCAAGGAACTTAGTAGGTGAGTCAGAAATAAATAGTTGTTGACATACATTACAAAAACAAAATTTATGTAAACTATTTATACTGATAGAATTCAATTTTTTCTCATTGGAGGGTATCATTTAATTGAAACATAATCTTTGAAATATGGTATGTTACTACAGCAAAGAGAAATACTTGGTGCAAGTACGATACTCAAAGATTACATTTTCTGAAGATATGCAAAGGAGATTGCTTTGCTAGTTCAAACCTACTAATGCCTGGAAGGATAAATTTTTCCCAGCCTCCTTTTCATATATTTTTTATATCTTAAAATTGAGTGTATTTCAAAATAATAATTTGAGAACTTTATAGAGTAAATTGGTATTTGATCTTCCTAAGGGGCCTATAAAATGATAGCATTCATTTTAATTATATCAGGGTTGAATATCTGAACATAGGTTGCTTAAATCTAATAAGTTCTAAAGCAAAAAGAAACTCCGTATGTCTCTAGGACTTTCTGCAAGGTCAATGGTAATTCTTCATTTTAAGTTGAGTACTGTTGTTTCATGACCATCAACCATGATTAATCTCAGCAAATACCTAGGAACTCTTCACCAATACACTCAAATGCTACAGATATCTATAGTAGGACATCAAAACTAGGGGCAATTTTATCAAGAAAACTATATATGTTTTTAATTTATAAGTAAAATTGGGAAATCCTGCCTATGCATTTTATCTTTTAAACTTGAGATCATGACTATTTATAAAAAGTAATGCATGTTCTTTGGAAAGTTTAAAGAAGAAAAAAAAAAGACTTCTCATGCATTTTGTTTATACACAGTTTCAATGTTACAAGTGTGCTTTTTTTGTAAGCATACAATCATAAACATCTTCCTATGTCATTAAAAAAAACCCTAGGAGTGATAATTTTTCTCCCAAAGATTAGCTTGAAAATAAAGTATAAATACTAGTGAAATAATGGAAAATCATTAGTTCAACTGTACACTGCAGACAAATAGAGAACATGACTATGTAATGTTATTGGGGTAACTCAAACACCAGTTGTTTGTGCACAAAATGTATGCAGAACACCAGGCGAAGTGATCTCGGGACAATGGAGTGATGAATTTTATTTATTTGCTTTATAGTTTATCAAACAATTATATACATTTTGTAGTTAATTTATTATAAATTTAGAAATTCTTATGAGATTATAGTCAATAGTTTTTTTTTAAATACCAGATAGAGACTTATTTGTCAGATTCATTAAAGTTTGTTTTGGAGATGACAGGATGGTAGAAGAAAGTGTTTGGGCATTGGAGTTGGATCTAGCTTTCAGTCCTACTTCATTCTTTGATAGCTGTGTGACCTTGGGCAACTGATGCAGCCCCCAAGTCTTCTTTTTCTCCCCTATCAAATGAATGTATCCACCTAACAGAGTTGTTACGACAATTAAATGAGACATAGATAGATAGATAGATAGAATTTTTTTTTACCTAGCACAGTTCCGGACATAGTAAGGGACTCTATATTAGTTCTCTTTCCTTCACTTTATTCAAAACAACTCCATTTCAGTAGATCAAAATTGTAGTAAACTGTCCCTTGAAATTTGGAAATAATGGTATAATGTAGAATTGGATTGTTTGCTGTTAAATATTAAAAGTAGATTCTACCTGTAGTCTTACCTGGGAAGAAGAAGATCCCAGAAGTAACCAGAAAGCCTGCTGAAGTAAATTAGCCTGGTTTTTGTTTTGTTTCTAGTTAGTAAAATTCCCTCTTTTTAGAAGGAATTCTGTTTCAGAGATGGTCTGCTGCAACACTGGGAATGTTGGGAATTTTCAGAAAGTGTTTTTGTGTAAGATTTACCGAGGCAGATCTTTAGGGAAATGTCATAATCAGTAGTGCATGAATTTTGTTTGAGTCTCCCGATAATGTTTTATGATCTCTATTTTTTTTCACAAACTCTCTTCAGTATGTATGTTGATTTATCTTCCTTTTCTTAAAATTTGCTTGTTCTTCACCTACTTTGACAGTGAATTTGTTTAACTAGTCTATCAGCTGTAGTTAACACATAGTACTTAGGGTAGTTAAGATATTATCTTAATAGTAACATACCAAAATCTCCTTTTTCTTTTTGCTGGCTCATTTAAATCTTTTTTTTAAATCTGCATTAATGCATGCAAATGTAAGTGTTTGAACAGAAACTGTGGGAAGACAACGGGTAGTTCTCTCCCTCCACCTTTTTCCTTTTCATTTGAAGAGCAGAAGAGCAGAAATAATTGACAAAAGGAATAGTGGTATCAGTTCTGTTCCCTAACCAGGGACCAGTCAAAAGAGGTTATGCGGTGAGTGAGTGAGCTACACACAGCGGGACAACCAAGACTATGCTCTGATTACAGGAGCCACAAGACCCTGTTGTGAGGCATTTCACTGGGTTCTTATCTAGAATTGGCTTGAAGCAAATTTTGGCTTCCTCTTCTTTCTCCAACTCTACCTTAGATGAGATGATGGGGGCAAGCACACAATGGAGGTGGCCAATATAAGGGTACTTAGGTACCTTAGATGTAGTTCAGATACAGATTTCAGAATCAGATATAGTTCACATGTAGATACCTAGAATTAATAGTTCTTAACATTTGTAATGTCTTGGTGTGATGATGACTATGATGAAAGCAGTTATTTCCTAGTTATGTATATGATTTTATAAAATGAGGGAAAGAATCAAGTACCTATTCACTACTGGTACTTGAAGTCTTTGGAGTTTTAACACATGTTATTGAAGAATACTTAAACTGCTTTTAAGCTTCTTCATTGTGGTTTTGAGTTATCTTAAAGTGAGTTTTCTTAATCTTTGACTAATCGTGTCACCTTTTAATATATTGCTATGATTTGTGAGTAATGCACAGGAGTAATAGTCTCTTAATAGATTGGCCTGGAGAATTTATATTCCTTTTAAATGTATATATAAATGCTTAAGGCACTTTTAAACTTGAGTATCTTTTATATATCTGCTATAAAGAATTCTAAAAATATTTACAATGGACAAAGACACAGATTTAAATCAGGTTCAGATAAAGGCTGAAATTGTCATATACACCTATAGCCAGGACTCAGGCATTACAAAAGTGATCCATGTAAGGTAAAACATTTGTATCCCCTTCATATTTTGTACTAAAAGTTATTAAAAAAAGAAATTGTCAAATACACAAATATATTCGCTGTTATCTATTCTGCTTTTCCTTAATTCCTTTTATCAAATTTTGCAGTGATACATACCACGCTACCAGTAGGTTGAAATTGTATCCTTTTATGCAAAATAAGAGGCTCTTTGAACTGCCTTAAAAATTCAAAGTTACCTGATGAGTTTGCAGTATTAATCAACTTTAGTACTTGACCAAAGGAGCTTAAGCAATGATACCCTAATTAAACAGAAAACTAGTTTAACTGTCTTCTTGAAGTGTCTCTACTTTGGTTTCAAAATCTTGTAATTCAGTACACATACATACATATATATACATGTGCTTACTGGTTTGAGGTATGCGTTTTTAAAACCAAACATGAATTATTCATCTCTTAGGCAAAGTAATAGGAAAAAATGGAAAACTGATTCAGGAGATTGTCGACAAGTCAGGAGTTGTAAGGGTGAGGATTGAGGCTGAAAATGAAAAAAACGTCCCACAAGAAGAGGTATGTTATAGTGCAAATGTTTTGGTTTGTCTTAAAAAGTAAATTTTTTTATTGTTTTATTTGACTTATTAATTTAGAAACCTTTATAATATGCACATAATGTGAATACAAATTCTTATTATCAAGCATACCCTATATAATTAATATTATGTTTAAAGACAATGGCCTCTAGCTGTTCTCTAATGGTATGACTTTGGATTAGTCATTTTAACCGATTTAACTCTTAGTTCCTGATCTTTAAAATGAGTAATCATAAATTTTAAAATATGAAACATACATCACTGGGTCAAGTGTTAATGATTAAGTTAATGAAATAATATATGTGGAAATAACTTTGTTTATAAAGCACTTTTCAAATGTTAATGTTGCTGACAAAGACAAAATTGAAACATAGGTTTTCTGCTTTCATCTTTTGGTTTTTTTAGTTTGGGGATTGTGTGGTATGTGTGTTTATTCTATGTACTTTCAATTTTTTCATGGGCATAATATTTCTTCCCCATTGTTCTCACCTTTAAATTTTATAATTTAATTCACTTTTATCTTCATGAATATATGCTTTTTGGGAGCAGCTATTAAAGTATCTGTATGGAGTGGGGAAGTGAGGATGTTCCCTTCTGTGCAGTAGTACTCTTGTTAATGTACTATCCCCTCAAAACGCCATAATTTTCACATATTATCTAGCTTTTTTTTTTTTTTTTTTTTTTTTTTGAGACAGAGTCTCACTCTGTTGATGGGGCTAGAGTGCTGTGGCATCAGCCTGGCTCACAGCAACCTCAAACTCCCAGGGCTCACACAGTCCTCCTTCCTTAGCCTCCCGAGTAACAGGGACTACAGGTGCATGCTACCATGCCTAGCTAATTTTTTCTATTTTTAATAGAGACGGGGTCTTGCTCTTGCTCAGGCTAGTCTCGAACTCCTGACCTCGAGCAATGCTCAGGCCTCAGCCTCCCAGAGTACTAGGATTATAGGCTTGAGCCACCACACCCAGCCTATCTAGCCTTCTTTTACAAAAGGTTCTTTCAGCTGAAGTTAAATCCTTTGGGGCGTTTACTGTGTAATTTTTGCATTCTTTAATTTTATATGTCAAAACTGTTTCTAGGGCCGGGCACGGTGGCTCACGCCTGTAATCCTAGCACTCTAGGAGGCTGAGGCGGGTGGATCGCTTGAGGTCAGGAGTTCGAGACCAGCCTGAGCAAGAGCAAGACCCTGTCTCTACTAAAAGTAGAAAGAAATTATCTGGCCAACTAAAAATATATATAGAAAAAATTAGCCGAGCATGGTGGTGCATGCCTGTAGTCCCAGCTACTCGGGAGGCTGAGGCTGGAGGATCGCTTGAGCCCAGGAGTTTGAGGTTGCTGTGAGCTAGGCTGACACCACTGCACTCACTCTATCCCGGGCAACAGAGCGAGACTCTGTCTCAAAAAAAAAAAAAAAAAGAAAAAAAAAATGCTTGTAATAATTTACATTAGTAAAGCATGATCATTGATACAATAATAGAGCTAAATAAAGTCTTAAAAATTGGTCCTTTTTTCCCTTTTGTATTTTGTGTTTTTTACCAAGGAAATTATGCCACCAAATTCCCTGCCTTCCAATAATTCAAGGGTTGGACCTAATCCCTTGGAAGAAAAAAAACATTTAGATATAAAGGAAAACAGCGCCCATTTTTCTCAACCTAACAGTACAAAAGTCCAGAGGGTAAGACTTATTTGTCACTTTGAATTACACTAAAAGTAATTTCATTGACTCAGATGTCACAATTGGTGTTTTGAGTGTTTTCTCTGGTTAGACTTGTAGGCTGCTCATGTTCTAGTTTTTCAAATGTAATTGCCAACTTAGGAAATACTACAAACCAAAGTGTTATAGACTTTTCAATTTATTTACAGTGACCATTCTTATGTTACAAACATAAAATAATGGGGTTGCATTTTACGGTCACATTTTTCTTTTGAGGGTTCACTTTTTTCCCATACTTTATCTCTTTAAATTGTGTAGGTGTCATAGTTCAAAATGTACTTTCTGTTAGATGCATTAGTTACTACTTAGAGCCATATTTTAGAAACTGAGTTTCACTATTGGAACTAACCTAACTGTTTAGAAATGGGTTTAAAAGTCCTGCAGTGAAAGTTCTGTGTTCAGGCTTCTGTGTATTAATTGTTACAGTTAATGGCATCACTTACATTCCTTATACTGCTTTAGCTGTTAGTGGTTTCATCAATTGTAGTAGGGAAATCCCAGAAGCCTGAGCTCAAGGCTTGGCAGATAGGAAAACATTCCTTATAAATTACATTTTCAGGTCATATTTTAATGTTTATTCCCCTTGTTAAGAAAGACTACAAAGGGTCATCAGGGTTGGGGACTGATGGAGGAGTGTTAATGGGTATGTGGCTCCATTGCCCTGGGGATAAATCTCAAATGCTTTCATACCACTTATCTATAAGGCTTTTCCCAGTTACTTGTCCAGTGTCATCTCTCACTAGTCTTCCCTTTTGCACTAAAGAAACTTAAGCTATGCTGAAGAACTTCTAGTTCTCCAGACATTATCATACTCTCTGGTTCTTCTAGACATATGCACAGGTTTATTCTGCCTGGAGTGCTCTTTCTCCTCCATTTGCCACCTCTCTTTGACCTTATTCCTTGTAAAACTTTCCTTGTATACTTACCACAGGTCTCCACCCTTGAATGGGTCAAGAGCCTTCCCCTTCCCTGCTCTAGTGTGCTCACCCTAGCATAGCGCTTAGACATAGATGTTTACTTAATTGATCTCCTCAACCACACTCTGGTTCCTGAGGGCAAGGAGAACCCGTTAGAACTGTTTATGGAAAAGATGCTGTGACTCACAAATGCCATTTTAAAAAGAGGACTGTAACTCCAAGTAGATTGGATATCCCTCTCTGCTAGGCAGCCCAGTTCTTATCCCAGGACAGGGAATCATGTTTTCCTGGTGTTCATATTGATGGCCACCATTGTACTCTAGACTTTCTTCATTTTAATTTACTATTCAGATCCACTGACAAGGTGCATAACTTAGAGTGGCCCTTGGGCATTCCAACAGTTTGGACACCTTGCAAGAGAAAAACTTTTTTTTTTTTTTTTTTTTTTGATACAGGATCTTGCTCTGTCATCTAGAATGGAGTACAGTGAGATTATAGCTCATTGCAGCCTCCAACTCTTGGACTCAAGCTATCCTCTCACCTCAGCCTCCAGAGTAGCTGAGGCTACAGGCATGCACCACCATGCCCTGCTAATCTTTAAAATTTTTGTACAGCTGTGTTGCCCAGTCTGGTCTCAAACTCCTGGCCTCAAGTGATCGTCTCGCCTCAGCCTCCCAAAGTGCTGGGATTACAGGCATGAGCCGCTCTGCCCAGCCTAAATATTTTTAAATGATTTGTTCCAAAGTCAATCTATTAATAACTAAATCTGTAACATAGGATTTTAAAGCTTATTTTGGTGATATTTGACCCAGAGAGAGGGGTATAGCATTCCATCATATGGTATTTTGGGAAATATTAATAATATGGTTAATAGATTTGTAAGGCATAAAGTTAATTGGGGAAAACCTCAACACCCAAAAATGTTATTTTGAGAAAAGAGATCTGATTTATCAGCTGTATCAGTAAGAGAGAAAATAAAACAAACAAAAAAAGATCTGATTTATAGCCCTGATTATTTCCATAATTCATATATTATTTGATGCAAGAAAGAAATCTATATGAAGCCCATGGGTTTTGAAAGACACCTGATTTTTCAGGTGGTCATTGCTACGAGAAGGTAATGCCTTGCCTGCTGGATGGTCAGTCTGCAAGCAGTATTTCCTAATTATTCAGTTTTGTTCTCCATCAATAGCCATATTCATGTGGAGGGTACAAGAAAAACCTGTCCAGCCCCCACACACCTTTAAGATGCTGTATACTGAATTGAATGCAAGCAAGCAAAAACAACCCAGCAGTAGCCACACCTATCAAATGCATACTCTTTAGAAAAGAGTGGTACTTTTCTTAAGGGACAGCTTCTCGGCTTCTCATGCCTTTTAACTTTGTATAGAAAATTAGTTATAATCCACATCGAAGTTACTTTATGCTTTTAGTCATTTGTGAATATCAGTAAACATGTATTTCTGTAATAGCAAAATGTTGAACTATTCTCAACTTTGAATATTTGTCATAATTGCCAGCTATTAGTTTGCACAACTGTGACTAGGGTTCCCTATAACTTGTGACAAGAAATAGGTTTTTTTTCCTCCTAGTATACATAGGGGAATAAGAGGTATAAATTTTTAGTATATAGCTTTTAAAAATCTATCCTTATATTAAGTAATATCCATAGAAGATCAAACTTTGTTATTCAGCCTCTTAAAATTTTCAGACAACTTTATTAAAATGTGTATGGGCTTATTAAATTTTATGCTCATAGATATACCTAGATTTTTTTGTCTCACAGATTAATCAGTGCATTTTTATGCATCCTAATTCTTTTTGTGTTTTGTTTGTTTAGCAAAATTGATTTTTTTTTACTCTTTTAGCCCTGGTTTCCAATTTTTAATTTTTTTTTTTAAGAATTTCATCTAAGTAAAGCCTATAGTAAATGAAGTAGGACATTTTAAACTATTCATTTTGTTTATACATCTCATGTTAAAGCTTTCATATAATTTGTGATTTTGGCAACATTTAATAGTAGTCTTTATAATAATCTGATGCATTTAAGGGATTCAGATCTACTGTAGATGTGTAAAGTATATCAACTACTTTTGTCTTGATAAAATATTGATTTATATTTTCAACAGACATTTGTGTGCCTGCTGTTCTCCAGATCCTGTGCTAGGGATTTAGTCTTTTGCATTTTTCAGATTAATCCATCATTAATTTTATGAGATTGTTGTTGCAATTTTTTTCAGGGTATGGTACCATTTGTTTTTGTGGGAACAAAGGACAGCATCGCTAACGCAACTGTTCTTTTGGATTATCACCTGAACTATTTAAAGGTGAGAACAGAAAAAACTTTAACTGCTAATCCTTTTGCACTAAAATATAAAAACTTTACAATAAATCTTTCAGTAGTTAGGATTCATTCTAGCCTGTGAATAATAATGTATGACTTATAAAAGATAATAGAGAAAATACTGATACTGTGTAGCTTATATTCCTTCTAAAAACACACATTATTTTTTCATTATAAATTTAAGGACCAATGTACTAGTTCTCAACAAATTCCATATTTCCCCATATTCTTCTGTTAAACCCTTATACTCAATTTTGGTAATTCTGTTCATAGCCTTTTAATCCAGTTGATCCTTTCTAGCTTTTGTGGGTTTTTTCCCAAGCCAAAATTTATGTCTATAGCACTTGCCTTTGTTGTCCCTTTTATGTCATTTATGAAGGAAATCTCAGTATTTCACGAAGTCCTCTGTTTAAATGTTTGCCCTTTGTATTTTTCTCTATACTGTTATTCAAAATATAAACTATTTGTGTCTTCTTGTAAATGCCCATTTTAGTTAGCGTTTGTACAGTATGCCCCTCTAGATTGCAAACTGTACAGTAGGAGCCAGGAGGGTTACAGAGTATAGTGGAAAGAGCACTAGATTGGCAATCCAGTGATTTTCTTTTATAGTCTCTCTTCAAGACAAGCTAGCTATGTGACTTTAGGCAAGCACTTTCCTAAACTAAATGCTTTTTGAAATTTCTTCTGGCCAAAATGTTCTGTTATTTAGTGAAATGGAATCTTATCCTCTTAGGTTTTATGATTTCTTCTCTGTATCCATGCATACCAAAACTATAACGTAGCTGGTATTTAAAATAGTCTTGAAAAATTAATCCAACTCTATTTATGGTGCTATTTTAGGAATTTTTTCCTAATTTCTTGACAGAAATAAAAATTAAGTGATTTCTACTTATGTGTAAGTAAGAGTGAAAGGGAGAAACAGTGCGATAGCTGAGCATATCATTCATTCTTACGGTTGTCAGTTAATAATTAAAAGTGGGAAGGTTTCATCCAGCAAGGTTTGCATGGGTAGGATACCTTTTTGATTTGCTTATTTGTTTTTGTTTTACAGTGTGTTTTATGTGTTATCTGTTATATGTGTTTTTCTTCATATTCTTAGCTTAAATAATTACGAAGACCTGGAGAGTTAGGATTGCATTGTATCCAATCCCTCGTTCTTCTGACAAATGTTCTTTCTTAGATCTTTTGATGTATTCTTCACAGTTGAATATCGTTTTTGGTTATCAGCAGCTATCCTGTTGCCATTCTTTCCATCACCACATCTTCCCTTGTTTGGGCCTGGCATCTCTCACCAAAAGGTGACCGCTTTGCCCCAGTGTGATAACCTGGACTACCATTCTGTTTTGCAAAATACACCCATTCCACGAGCTATTACTATACCTTTGGAGGTAGCCACTCACTCAGCCGCAGTCTCTGCTTTGCTCAAGTCCTGTGTAAAACAGATTCTGGTTCAGAGCACAGATAAAACTCACCGAGATCCTTACCTGACCTTTCTTTTCCAGAAGCTGCCACAATCAAATTTTAGAAATTTAGCTTTACAGGGGTTTCTCCAATGAATGACTATTCACATAGACAGTCTCTGTGAAGACCTCTCCTTGACACCTAGTATTAGTATAGTTATGGATCTGATTCCTTGTAGTCAGGAAATGAGATGTTTACGGGTAGATCGGAAGGAGAAGGGTTAGAAATGAGGTTTTATCTGGATTTAACAGGACCCAACACATTGGAAGCACTGTGTGTAAGGGTAAGGGTCAGGGTCTGTCAGTGGACCCCAGGTGTTTATTTTGATCAACTGAATGTATATTGTTTGTCATACTTGTTCTAGCAGAGTTGTAGTCCTTAAGAGGTTTTCAAGGCATGATGTAAGACCCAGCTGTTATGGTCAGCTACTAAATAGGTTCTTTTTTTCTTCATGTAAGGAATATCAGCATTTTTAGTTCATGAAAAATAATTGTTCCTTCTCAAATATCTACCATAGTGTATGTTCTTTTAAAACAAAACATGGCCCAAATTCAGTGCTTTGTAAATTAAGATATTAACTGGCAAATCTATTTTAATTAAGATTATTTACTATGTGTCATTTTTAAGGTCAGCTGGTTAAACCTTAAATGTCATTTATCTGTCTTCATGCATTTTAGCATTGTTTTATTCAATATCCTATCATCAAGAAGTCCCTAAACTAGCATATCTGTGCCTTAGTAGTAGTATAATAGTGCCAAATCAAACAACCTTAAATTTTATTCAATATAATCTTTAATAAGCTGAGTATTTTGGTTTTATCTCTAATTCTGAACATCTATAATCTGTTATCTGTAGTAATTTTCTTTTTAAGGAGATGATTCAATTTCCTGATAATTCTGTGTAACAGTGTTTAACTGTAAATTTAGAACTGAAATTGAAGTATTTCCAGTATACTTTTTATCTGATGAAAAGGAGAAAGGTTTTATTAAGTAAAATGTCAAATTATTTTTACTGTTATCTTGTATATTTTAAATAGGAAGTAGACCAGTTGCGTTTGGAGAGATTACAAATTGATGAGCAGTTGCGACAGATTGGAGCTAGTTCTAGACCACCACCAAATCGTACAGATAAGGAAAAAGGCTATGTGACTGATGATGGTCAAGGAATGGGTCGAGGTAGTAGACCTTACAGAAATAGGGGGCACGGCAGACGCGGTCCTGGATATACTTCAGGTACAAACTAAGCATTTTACTCAGTAACTTTATCTGTTCCTAGACTTAATAGCTGCTAATCTCTAATATTCATTAGAACCCCATTATAACAATTTCTCACTACATGGTTTCCAATTCACAGTGGGTCAAATTGTGTTGCAAGAGACACATAGAGTAAAAACCTGATAATAACACATAGAGTTCACAGGGCAGGTGTGAGTTCTGTCCATGTTCTGATTGGGGATAAATCTGCTTAAGCCCTTGTGTGTTGATTACTTTCTTAAGGCCTCTCCTGATTTTATTACTGTATAGCCAAAACTTTTTTCATTTGTGTACTGTGGCTCATTTTTTGTCAGGCATGTGCTGGTCATACTTGCTGGATGGACTGTGTAAATCAGGGGTCTGCATCCTATGGCTCATGAGGTGATTTTGAGTGGCATGGCCAAAGTCAGCCCTAGGCACAGTCAAGAAGTAGGCGAAGTTTCTCTTTGCCGTTCCAGCTCTTCTGTCGGTGCTTCTTTCTTCTCTCCCAATACCTTTCAGTGAACCCGGTCCCCACCTGCCAGTGCCTACTGTCTTTCTTGCTCAACGGTGTATCTACTATGTAACTTGCTAATGATGGTATAAGGTATAATCCATCTCACGAATATTTGCATTTCAAAAAGGAACTCTTTAAGATGGAAAAGCCTTCAAGATCCACAGGAATGAAGCTATAATGGTGAAGCTATAATTGGTCATTAGCTCCAACAGAGGAAGAGAGAGAGGTAGTAGAGTTGATACACTGGAGACGGGGAGAAACACCTACTCCTAAGGCCAACCTTGAACCTAACCCCTAACCCCTTTCCCCAACAGTCAGCTCTTTTTACCAATGGATTTCCACCTCACCATGGAGCTGTTTCCCCCCACACCAGTCATCTAAGAGTCATTAACCCCCTAAGGCATAAAGAGTTTATTATTGTAATGCTTTATTAATGATCAGTTACCCAGTGGGAGTGGGGGGAAGGGCATAGACCAAGCATCAGGCAAGCATTCTCCCTTCAGCTAGATCCAATCCCTGACCCCACAAGAGACCCTTTACTGAAACAGTTGCCATGGTGGCCTTTTTTGCCACCCTCTCAAAAATTATCAAAATGTGTGCATTCCCCTCTGTTCCTGGGCCAAATCTTGTTAAAAAGCTCTCTTTATAGAGGTTTATTTATCAAGGCATTACATTTAACTGTTTTAGACAACTTTTCCTCCAGAGAGCACAGATGTTTAAAGCAGCACAGATGTTTAATAATGTGGCACACTCAGGTTTGAACTTAGGTGGCTAATAAAATACCTTTATTTTTTTTAATGAGAACCAAAAATTTTTATAAGCAAAATTACCTCAAATATTGTAAAGCCCTTCATTTTCAATTTAAAATCATTTGTTTTACAAATTGGAAGGTGATAATACTCTTTGGTGGGCTTATAAATTGGGAAGAGTATTGGATTATCCCTGAAACGTCTCTGGAAGCTTCTGTTAACCTCTTTTTTTTTTTTAAGTTGGACAATGGTATATAACTTTTAACTCTCGATAGGAACTAATTCTGAAGCATCAAATGCTTCTGAAACAGAATCTGACCACAGAGACGAACTCAGTGATTGGTCATTAGCTCCAACAGAGGAAGAGAGGGAGAGCTTCCTACGCAGAGGAGACGGACGACGACGTGGAGCAGGAGGAAGAGGACAGGGAGGAAGAGGACGTGGAGGAGGCTTCAAAGGTACAGAAGTCTTCATTGTTAAGAAATCAAGGTGAATTGTAACAGCCCTCTGAAGTTCCATGAAAAATCCTAGTGATGCAGTGAAGTATTATCAAGATCCCATCTCTCCTGTTTTGGGCTGATCATCATAGAAAAGGATCAACCTTTCATTTGTGTAGTAAGTAACAGAGTATTAGGCAGCCTTCCTTATGGTTCATGTAGAATGTATAAATAAACATTGATAACTCGTTCAGCTTCTTTGAGGATTCTAAACAGGATCTGATTAAGTCAGATTTATCTATAATGCAGTCTGTTGCTTGGTAGCAGGGTAGATTATTAGCCATTATGTAACTGGAATCACTAGGCTATTGATTACATTTCAGATTCTATGGTTGGTCTGAATAGAGGATGTGGGAATGAACAACTTCCAGTAAGCATTTCAGAATCAGTAACTGTTGAAACTTTTAAAAATATACCTATAGGAAACGACGATCACTCCCGAACAGATAATCGTCCGCGTAATCCAAGAGAGGCTAAAGGAAGAACAGCTGATGGATCCCTTCAGGTAAAACCTGTGTGCCTCTTTTCATCTAAATTGTTTGACTATGGTAGTTTGAGATTTATAACTTTATTTTACTTTGTTTTTAAACATGTTCAAAGATCACAAATTTGGTGTATGTGAAATATTTTCCCGTCAGCATTACAATTGTAGGCAATCTTAGTCCTTCGTAACAAGTATACGAATAAAAGGATTTCTGTAGAGAATATGCAGTCTAAGTAAGTATTTGTGAAGACCTTCACAGCCACATTATGATTTTAATATCACATTGGTGTACCCCCGCCAATTCTCCAAGAAAAGGGACATCCTGGAGTGTACTGAGAGACCTGATCAAGTCTGATGAGTCCCTTCTCCCCTGAGTTGCAGGGATAGGGTGTTCTCTTTGAGTAGAAAGTAAGGAAAAGAAGGTATCTCTCTCACCTACTTGATTAGTTAATAATCATGATAGAGCTGATGATATTCAGCCAGTATCCATGCTAAATCAGCCAGCTTCTTATTTACAGCCAGAGGTCTTTTCTGAGGGTCCCTTCTCAATCAATCACCACTAGTGCTAAAACCCATTGTTAAATAATTTTAAAATTATCCCTGAGCACATGCAGGCACCTTTGCTAAGTGCTTTGTGTATATTTTATCTCATTTAATCTTACTGCATCCCATTGAGGTAAGTAGTTTTATTATTCCATTTCGTAGATGAGTAAAGGTTCAGTCCTTTGCCCACATAGCTAGCATATGGCTGAGTGATATTCAGACCTTGGTGTTTGATTGTGAGGATCCATGTTGTCATCTTCTTCTTCTGTAACTTTAAATTCTTAAACCAAGTAGTTAAGGTTCCTTCCTGAATATGGATTGGTTTAGGACCAATGCCCAAGATTAGTGAGAAATAACTTTAAGAACAAAAACTTTATGATGGGATATTCTTTAGAATTCATAGCAGCTCTAAGTAGATATTAACTATTGGTGGGTTCTTAAAGACCAGCATAGAAAGGCCCTTGGAACTTGATAAAAAGATTAGCAAATTAATGTACGTATATGTTTTTTACAAAGAAAGATAGAAGGTATTTATGTACCGGTTTTAAACACTACCTGTGCCCAACACTTAAACATACTTTGAAATTACAGCCATTTTGGGATATTCTTAGCATTTGTACTTGAACCTGATCAATATTTATAGTTGTTTTAGGCCCATTGGTCACTATTATCTTACTTTTGTACAGCATCTGGAATTACCTTAGCAGTGTTCAGCATTGGCACTTACAATATTTTGTGACTTTTAGAAATTATTTTAAATTGCATTAATCTCTATATTCTCCTAGGATTCCAGTCCTTCCAGAAATTATCTTCAGATTTCTTTATACCATTTTATTCTTCAGACTAAGTTGTAGGATCATCTGAATTGTCTTAATGAAATATAAGCTATTAGAAACCAATGCTCATATTCTACTCTTAAGATGATGAGAGCTCTCAGCATAGAGAAACTTGATTATGCCTGTGGTAGATACAAAGATATAAACTAAAGGCTAGATAAGTGAGTTAGTTGAGTTCTTATCCTGGTGAAGTCAGAATAAGAAGACATTATTTTGTGTCTTTCCTGGGTTTCATAATCTCTGGAGAATAACTTGTTCCTTCTGAACTCTAGTGTTAGAGTCATGTATATCTTTTGGTAATCAGTAATAGTAATTCATTTTAACTGTTTGTTTCTTACTGTTTTATTCTGCTTAGAAGAAGATACAGTAGTGTTGTGGGTTTTTCTCTAACTTTGGATGAAGTAAGATGACCAGTGTGTTCCAGTTAAAGAAGAGTGTTTTAAAAATCCTAAACCAAATAAAGATACTACCTTACGTTAATTTCTCACACTTCTATTCTCATCTCCATTTCCCTTTTTAACATGTGTAATTTATACTTCAGGTTTAAATTTCTTGTCAGGCCAATTACAGATTTCAATAGGATATGGTCTATATATATATAACAACTATAACTTGTTTTAGATCAGAGTTGACTGCAATAATGAAAGGAGTGTCCACACTAAAACATTACAGAATACCTCCAGTGAAGGTAATCGGCTGCGCACGGGTAAAGATCGTAACCAGAAGAAGGAAAAGCCAGACAGCGTGGATGGTCAACAACCACTCGTGAATGGAGTACCCTAAACTGCATAATTCTGAAGTTATATTTCTTATACCATTTCCATAATTCTTATTCCATATTAGAAAACTTTGTTAGGCCAAAGACAAATAGTAGGCAAGATGGCACAGGGCATGAAATGAACACAAATTCTGCTAAGAATTTTATTTTGTTTTTTTGGTATTGGCCATATGCAACAACTTTCAAATTTGCACAAAAAGATATCTTGAAATTTGAAACGTTGCTTTTAAGTATACTTAGCACTTCAGGGCAGGATTTTAGTTTTATTTTTTAAAGTACTGATAAGTGATTTTCTTTGTTAATTTGGACCATTTTCCTGCATTGGGTTATAACTCACCAGTACATTTTCAGTTTTTCTGAATAAATAGCATTTATGGTAATCATATTTGACTTCTGTTTTCAATCTAATATAGAAGTCTCCATGAAATGCTATGTCATTTCATGTCCTGTGTCAGTTTATGTTTTGGTCCACTTTTCCAGTATTTTAGTGGACCCTGAAATGTGTGTGATGTGACATTTGTCATTTTCATTAGCAAAAAAAAAAAAAAAGTTGTATGATCTGTGCCTTTTTTATATCTTGGCAGGTAGGAATATTATATTTGGATGCAGAGTTCAGGGAAGATAAGTCGGAAACACTAAATGTTAAAGATGTAGCAAACCCTGTCAAACATTAGTACTTTATAGAAGAATGCATGCTTTCCATATTTTTTTTCCTTACATAAACATCAGGTTAGGCAGTATAAAGAATAGCACTTGTTTTTGTTTTTGTTTTGTTGCACTGAAGTTTGACCAATAGTGTTATTGAGAGGGATATGTAATTTTTCTATATAGACAGGAGAAGAAATAACTATCTTTTCATTTGAGAGAGGCTAAACTGTTTTCAGCTGGGAACAAATCTTCCTGGTCGAAAGTTAGTAGGATATGCCTGCTCTTTGGCCTGATGACCAATTTTAACTTAGACCCTTTTTTATTTTGTCCTCCCCAAGTTTTGTGAAGTTTTCCATATTTTAATTTCAAACTTATTTTGGTGAGATAGGAAGGTCATTTCCATGTATGCATAATAATCCCGTGAAGTACAGGTACTTTGTCTAAGAAACGTTGGAAACAGGTTAAGTGTTTTGTAAACTTTAAAATATAAGGTTTAATGTATAAACAGAATTGAAAAACAGACTAGGATTGGTTAACATTTTTTATTTCCTTTTATTTTTTGATGTGTTGGGTTTTGTTTTTGTTTTTGAGTCTTTTTTTTAGATGAATGAAATTTACTGAGGAAAAATATGTGAAGGACCTTCACTCTAAGATGTTATATTTTTCTTATAAAATAACTCCAATAGGGGTACCACTGAATCTGTACAGAGCCGTACAAACCGAAGTTCTGCCTCTGATGTATTTTGTGAGTTTGTTTCTTTGAATTTTCATTTTATAGTTACTTTTCCTTGCATACAAATAAGCATATAAAATGGCAACAAACTGCACATGATTTCACGAATATTAAAAAGTCTTTTAAAAAGTATTGCCAAACATTAATGTTGATTTCTAGTTATTTATTCTGGGAATGTATAGTATTTGAAAACAGAAATTGGTACCTTGCACACATCATCTGTAAGTTGTTTGGTTTAAAATACTGTAGATAATTAACCAAGGTAGAATGACCTTGTAATGTAACTGCTCCTGGGCAATATTCTCTGTACATATTAGCGACAACAGATTGGATTTTATGTTGACATTTGTTTGGTTATAGTGCAATATATTTTGTATGCAAGCAGTTTCAATAAAGTTTGATCTTCCTCTGCTAAATTGATGTTGATGCAATCCTTACAATGATTGCTTTTAAAATTTTAAGATAGGCAAAGAAATCTATAGGAAGTGTTCTGTTACAAAATGTAACTGTTACCATTGGAAATTTCACGTCATAGGAAGTTAGCCGTTATCTACCAACTTTCAAGAACTTAATCTTCTTTAATAAAGTTAAAAAATCAACAAAATGGTACAAAAACACAATGTACCATTACAATATGCACTAAGTCTCTTTTTTTACAAAGGCTGAAGTCAGCAAGGCGCTAACTTGCTTAAATGTGAATTACTAACTTCTAAAACTGTAATTTGATTCACACATGTTTTCAAATGGAGTTGGAGTTGATTCATATTACAATATTTGTGTGCTAAATGTGTATGTTTTTCAGTTCAAAGTCATGATGTTTTTAAAATCTTATTAAAGTTTCAAAAATCTGAAGATTGTTTATCTAGATGTAAATTTTTATTAAAAAGTTGCACTTATGAAAAAGCAAAAAATTAGTCTGACAGATGTTTGCTCCTGGTTTTAAATTTCTAAATATGACAAAAATTAATGATATGTGGGGGAGGGAGTTATCACACAAAGCAAATGTGCATTGCTAATAATTTTTACATGCCCTTAAAAGCAAAAAATGAAAATATTTGAAAATAATTCATCATATTCCAAGATAAGATTTCAACACATTAATTACATAGGCTGCTGCTAAATCATATTAAACACATACTCCTGTTTGTATACACATAAATTTACCCTGCAATTTGGAAAATATTAAGTGTCTTATGTAGTGCAAAAATAACTTTTGATGTCAACATCTCAGTAATAGATTTGTGGGTAGAACGTGCCTAGTAATTGGCTGTTGTGGTCATGTCAGGAAACTCTAGCATGACCTACCACCTATAAAAGGGGTACATATGGAGAGATGACAGTGTCAACATTCTACCCAGTGTTAGAATCCAAAACGATGCAGGACAGTCTCCTCTACATTGATTTTTTTTTTCCCCCAGAAAACTACTTCTTTGTTTTCTGCTTTTCTGGTTTTTCACTCTAATACTTTTCTGGTTCTCTACAACCAATTCTGCCTAGCTGGGCACACAGTCCATTAGTGGTGGGTAGGTAGAAACTATCTCAAGTAACTTGATTGGATTTTCCTTGTTTGGCAATAGTTTTCAGCACTGCAAATGAACAACCTTTTGGCAGCAGCCAGCTTAGCACTCAACTTGGCTCACTGAAAGTCATTTATCTCATCTGATCATGATCTTAGAGCTCCTGGTAGTTTGGAATATAATGACTTTTAGAGTCAATATACTACTTCTGATCCCTTTTGAGCCACTTTCTGTTTCATGGCCATGAACAGCCTTGTGAGCTTTAGATGTTTCTAATAACCAGTTATTCAGAAGTAGCCATTACCAGGTGCTAGTACCAGCATTTAAATCTTGAGCATCTTTTCCTCTGTGTGTTTATCTGAGGCCATTTAAAAATCTTTCTTTTAGTTTCTCAGAACTTTCTATACAGAAACAGGGAAACGCTTTTTTTTTTTTTTTTTTTTTTTTTTTTTTTTTGGCTAAGTCGTTTTATGTTAGTGGGAGAGGCTTGCTCTATGCAAAGATAAAACTCACAGGGGAGAAATATCCGTCCCATGGAATACAGACCCAGGGTATAGTAATAGTGCCCTGGCCTTTGCACGAAAGAATGGTATCCAGTGCTGCCTCTTGGTGACCCTTTGCTGATAGGTTTCCCTCATTGAAACCATTTTCTTCTGTATGGCTTTGTGTGGTGTGCCTTAGTCCACCACTTTCAGATGGTACCCAACACAAGGCAAACTCCATTTATTCCACCACTGGCCTTTTGGAAACTGCAAAAGGGATCAACTGAGCCATACTAGGAGTGGACAGCATTCTTCCTGGGGCTGGTGGTGGGAAACCTGGCTAAGCTAAAACCACGGGCAGACATGTTATCACAGTGCTTACTTATGTCTCTGTGCCACAAAGGTCCTGGAAAGTCTACGGCATGAGGCAGATTGAGACAGTGTGATCTTGGCATTCCCTTACAGGTCTGCCAGCCATTGTGAGCATTAAGGAAAAAGATTGGGAGAATAGAGCCCTTGGCCTCCAAGTGCCATTGGAACAGTTCATTCAACTGTTAGATTTGAGACCTGTCATTGTGCATTGTGCCACCCAGGGGTCAATGGGGCTTCAATACACTAACAGGGAATTGAACTCCCGGCAGTAGTCACAGTAGTGAGTCCCTTAAAGCTTTAATTTCTTACGTGATTAAGAGGCTACACCCATGAAGTAAGTCAAGCTGAATGGGGTTTACTGTGGGATTCTCTTGCTGAATGAATTGGTTAGACTGACCCATGGGGAGGAAGCAAATGGGCCTGCCCTGTTCTTGAATTTGATGTTTAGGGACAACAGATTCACATAACTACCAAGAGGAGATTGCATGAGGCACTGAATGCATAGTGGAACAACCCTACTGAGGTTAGAGCTGCCTTGAGACACCTTAGCATGATTGTATGAAAATCCTGTGGGTGCCTGGGATAACTTGTGCCCAAATTACCTTAATTCAAAGATTGCTGGAAAAGTTGATGAGATTGTACACAAGGACTTCCCTAACTTTGCTCCTGCTGGGGTGTAAGGGATGAGATAATAATGCTCTGGGGCTAATTTATGTTCCACCCAAAAGGGGAAAATGATATAAGGGACCCTGGAAAGATGGCCCAGGTCTCAGCAAAAATGAAAACACAGGGAAGAGCACCACTCCACACTTCATTCTGAGGCTCCCTCAGGCACTGCATTATGGCTCTTGGTCTTGAACAAAGGGATTACTCATTAGCTAAGGAGGTGGATGGGAAAAATAGAGAAGCTGGTAGGCTCACGAGCAACCCAAATCACTCCAAGGGTATTCCAGAGAGAAGGTGAGTGCAGGTAACAAAAGCAGCTGATTTTAGAGTAGGACTTAAGGAGCCCCTTATGGAAAGCTGATACAAGGAGGTCCTGGGTGGGATGGTTCCCTTTGGAGATGGAAGCAGTTAGCTTTCCCCACTGCCTGGCCAGAAAGGTCACAATGCCGCCTGTGTCCTTGGAGAAGGGTCTAGAAAAGGAAGCTAAGCAGTTAGCCATATCTTAATTGTTGAAACAAGACTCTTAGATACTCCCCGCCCCCACAGGCCTTCTTGTCACCTGAGAGACTGATTTCCTAGTCTGAATGCCAGAGGACTTTTCAATAGATTTGAGTCCATTTAAACCAAAAGCATACTTGACCCAGAGTCTAATCCTCTGCCCTCTTCAAGGGGATGCTAACTTTACGCCCTAGTCCATGTAGCCTAGAACGTAAGTGGGAGAAAGACTCAATAGACCTAGACTTACCAAACAATGGAGCCCAAGAAGCTGTAATTCTTGGACTTCATCAAGTCCTCAGTAAATTTCCCTGGTAGAATTTTGGACTCATTTTACTTATGGCCAAGAGACTCAGCACAATTACTGCAAACACTGTTGGTTCCTTTGATAAGACTTTTCACAATCAGACTGCATGATTGTTATGGGCATGCTGTGTCCCCTCAACACAGCCTGGGTGGGTGGAGGGATAGCAGTCTCTACTGATGAATGCTACAAATTAGTCCTATTAAGTCTACAGAGCCTCCTGTACTTCCAAAGCCTGCCAGGATTGTGCAATTAAAACAGTGTTAAGATACCACAAGGTGAGAAAGAAAACGTTCCTCCATACAAGGTTCATTGCCATTGCCAGAAGGGAGTGGTAGGCCATACTACTTTCCGGTTCCACAGCCCTGTTTAGCCAGTGAACAAACCCAGTGTCCTTGGCTCCTGATGATGGATCATTGTGATTTTAATAGTGGCCACCATGTGTCTGATATACCAACAGATGACCGAATTGGTCACAGCCATTACAGGCAAGTGGCATGTCCTAGAGATGCACTGTCCAGTTTACTCAGCCACTAGCCACATATGGCTATTGAGTGCTTGAAACATGGCTGGTCAGAATTAAGATGTACTGAAAGTGTAGAACACACAACAGATTTTGAAGACTTAGTTTGGAAAGAAGAATGAAAAACATCTCACTATTATTTATATGTAGCTGTTGAAAATATTTTGGATCTATAGGGTTGGTTAACTATATCGTTACAATTAATTGTACCTATCTCTTTTAAAGTTTTTTGAAAGTGACTAATAGATAATTTAAAATTACATATCTGCCTCACATTTTTCAGTTGGACAGAATTGCCGTAATTACTAATGTACTCTTCAGATTTCTCTAGGAAGAGAAGAACCTGGAAGAACATGAAATTCACCTCTACTTTCCTGCCTTGGGAATTTTGCACTCCCCCAGCAATACTTAATAACTGCAATACATTGTCATGAGTTGTGAAAGCCCATTCCATTATATTTTTGACACTTTGGTAGTGACCCTCACAGAGGAAACTGTTCTCACTGTAATGCATGCTCTCTAAGGACAGCTGTACACTGGTGGCTGGGCCATGAATGAGGATAGAGACCAGGACCAGGCCACATAAGTGCGTATCTTTGCAGCTATGTGATCAGCAGCCTAAAGAGACATTCCGTAGCCTCATGAGGAAAACTTATGGGTCTTGCAGACACTAAACAACAAAAGGAGGTCTCTGGCCTGTTTGGCCTCATTGGGTATAATAGGCAGCATGCCCCATCCCTGTGAATGTTATTCAAGCATCTATACTAAGTCACTGAACTGGTAGCCAAATTTGAGTGGAGACCCATGTAGCAAGAAGCATTAGAAAACAATAAAACAATACCTGCCTCCCCCCTAACCCAAACTCATTCTGATCCCATGGAGTTGTATATATCTGTCACTGGTCTTACACCTGATATATCGGGCAACAAGACTCTGACAATATTGGAGTGAACCATCTTTCCACTGCTGAACGGTACATGCCTTTTTATTTACTTTTTTATTTCAAGAAATACAGGGGATACACGTGTTTTTTATTACACAGATGAATTGTATTATGCTGAAGTCTGGGCTTTTAGTATACCCACCAGAATAGTGTACCTTGTACCCAATAGTTAATTTTTCCCCCTCACTTCCCTCCACTCTCCCCCTTCTTAGTTTCCAGTGTCTATTACACCACTTTATGACCATTTACACCCATCGTTTAGCTCCCACTTATAAGTGAGAACGTGTGGTATTTGTTTTTCCATTTCTGAGATACTTCACTTAGGATAATGGTCTCCAGTTCCATCCAAGTTGCTGCAAAAGACATTTCATTCTTTTTAATGACTGAGTAGTACTCTATGGTGTGTACACATTTTCTTCATCCACTCATGAATTTATTATCTCTTAGGTTTATTCCATATCTTAGCAATTGTGAATTGTTTTGCGATACACATTCAGGTGCAGGTGTCTTTTTGATAAAATGACTTCTTTTCCCTTGAGTAGATACCTATTAGTGGGATTGCTGGATCAAATGGTAGGTCTTCTTTCTTTAAGGAATGTCCATACTGTTTTTGATAGAGGTTGTACTAATTTACAGTCCCACCAACAGTATATAAGCATTCCCTTTATGTCATCTTAGATTGTTGAAGGAAAAAAATAAAGAAGAAAGAAAAAGCATTCCTTTTATACCACATCCATGCCAACATCTATTATATTTTGACTTTTTAATAATGCCCATTCTGACAGGGGTAAGGTGATATATCTCATTGTGGTTTTAATTTGCATTTCCCTGATGATTAATGATGTTGAGGATTTTTTCTTATGTTTGTTGGTCATTTATCTCCTTTTGAGAAAAAAATATTCATGTCTTTTGCTCACTTTTTGATGAGGTTGTTTTATCTTCCTGCTTTGAGTTCTTCATAGATTCTGAATATTAGTCCCTTATTAGATGTATAGTTTGTGAATATTTTCTCCCATTCTATAAGTTGTCTATTTACTCTGTTGATTGTTTCATTTGCTGTGCAGAAATTTTTAATTAAGTCCCATTTATTTATTTATTTTTGCTATATTGTTTTCGGAGTCTTAGTCATAAATTCTTTGCCTAGGCTAACATCCAGAAGGGTTTTTCTTACATTTTCTTCTAGAATTTCTGTGGTTTCAGGTCTTACATTTAAGTCTTCAATCCATCTTGAGTTATCATTTTTGTACATGGTGAGAGATAGGGATCCAGTTTCATTTTTCTGCATGTGGCTATCCAGTTTTCCCAGCACCATTTATTGAGTAGGAGGTTCTTTCCTCAGTGTATGTTTTTGTCTACTTTATCAAAAATCAGGTGGTTGTAGTTGTATGGTTTGATTTCTGGGTTCTCTATTCTGTTCCATTGATCTATGTGTCTACCTTTATACTAATACTAAGCTGTTTTGTTTACTATAGCCTTGCGGTATAATTTGAAATCAGGTAATGTGCTGCCTCCAGATTTGTTCTTTTTGCTTAGGATTGCTTGGGCTATTCAGGCTCCTTTTTGAATCCATATGAAATTTATGATTGTTTTTTCTAGTTCTGTGAATAATGACATTGGTATTTTGATGGAAATTGCATCGACTCTGTAAATCACTTTGGGCAGTATGGACATTTTTAACAATATTGATTCTTCCAATCCATGAGCCTAGAAAGTTTTTCCATTTTTTGTGTCATCTGTGATTTCTTTCATCAGTATTTTGTAGTTCTCCTTGTAGAGATCTTTCACTTCTTTGGTTAAGTATATTCATAGATATTTTATTTTATACGCAGTTATTGTAAATGATACTGAGTTCTTGTAATGACTCTCAGCTTGACTGTTATTAGTGTATAGACATGCTACTGATTTGTGTACATTAATTTTGAAACCTAAAACTTTACTGAATTTATCAATTCTAGGAGTGCTTTAGAGGATGCTTTAATGTTTTCTAGATATAAGATCATATCATCAGCAAACAAGGATACTTAGACTGCCTCTATTGTGATTAGGATACCCTTTATTTCTTTCTCATGTCTGATGGCTCTGGTTAGGACTTCCAGCAGTAAGCTGAATAGAAGTGGTGACAGTGGGCATCTTTATCTTGTTCCAGTTCTTACGGGGCATGCTTTCTTTTTTTCTTTTGTTTATGTTTTTAATGTTTTGTTTACTTATTTTTTGTTGAGGGCTAGATGGGAGCAAAGAATCAGGAGGAATGCCTTCAGCTTTTCCCCATCAACATTGAGTATGATGTTGGCTCTGGGTTTGTCATATATGGCTTTTATATTATTTTGAGTTATGTTCTTTTTTTACCTAATTTTTGAAGGTTTCTATCATAGAGGGGTGCTGGATATTATCAAATGCTTTTTCAGCATATATTGAGATGATCATATTTTTATTTATTTGTTTTTTTATTTCAGCTTATTATTAGGGGTACAAAAGTTCAGGTTACATACGTTGCCCATGTACTGCCTATCCCCCCAAGTCAGAGCTCCAGGCGTGTCCATTCCCCAGGCAGTGCACATTGCACTCGTCCTGTAGGTATACACCCATCCCCTCCTCGCACTCCCCCTCCCCGAGTCAACACCTTCAAGCGTGACAATTCCCCAGACGGTGCGCAACGCACTCATCATGTAGGCATACACCCATCCCCTCCCCCCACCCCCACCTCAGTATGATATGCGATTGGTATCATTCCCAGATGTGAATTTGGGTGATGATCAGGGAAACCAATTTTCTGGTGAGTACATGTGATGCTTGTTTTTCCATTCTTGGGATACTTCACTTAATAGAATGGGTTCCAACTCTCTCCAGGAAAACCAAAGAGATGTCATATCACTGTTATTTCTTATAGCTGAGTAATACTCCATGGTATACATATACCATAATTTCCTAATCCATTCATGAATTGATGGGCATTTGGGTTCTTTCCACATCTTTGCAATTGTGAATTGTGCTGCTATAAACATTCGGGAACATGTGTCTTTGTTATAGAATGACCTTTTTTCCTTTGGGTATATGCCCAATAACGGGATTGCTGGATCAAATGGCAGGTCTACTTGAATCTGTTTAAGATACCTCCATAATGCTTTCCACAGGGGTTGCACTAGTTTGCAGTCCCACCAGCAGTGTATGAGTGTTCCTGTCTCTCCGCATCCACGCCAACATGTGTTGTTTTGGGACTTTTTGATAAAGGCCATTCTCACTGGAGTTAAGTGATATCTCATTGTGGTTTTGATTTGCATTTCTCTGATGATTAGGGATGTTGAGCATTTTTTCATATGTTTGTTAGCCATTCTTATATCTTCTTTTGAAAAATTTCTATTCATGTCGTTTGCCCACTTCTTGATAGGGTTGTTTGATTTTTTTCTTGCTGATTTTCCTGAGTTCTAAATAGATTCTTGTTATCAGTCCTTTATCTGATGTGTAGTATGCAAAAATTTTTTCCCATTCTGTTGGTGGTCTGTTTATTCTCGTGACTGTTTCTTTGGCTGTCCAGAAGCTTTTTAATTTAATCAGGTCCCAATCATTTACTTTTGTTGTTGCTGTGATTGCCTTAGGGGTCTTCTTCATAAATTCTTTGCCTAGGCCAATGTCTGTAAGAGTCTTTCCTACATTTTCTTCTAGAATTCTAATCATTTCACACCTAAGGTTTAAGTCTGTTATCCACCGTGATTTGATTTTTGTGAGAGGTGAAAGCTATGGGTCCTGTTTCAGTCTTCTACATGTGGCTATCCAATTTTCCCAGCACCATTTATTGAATAGGGATTCTTGTCCCCACAGTATGTTTTTGTCTGCTTTGTCAAAGATTAGATGTCTATATTAGGATGGGGTTTTTTTTTTTTTTTTTTGAGACAGAGTCTCGCTTTGTTTTTTTTTTTTTATTATATTTTTTTTTTCAATTTAATTTTACAGAATCAAAGAGTCTAACAGTATATCTTGTTAGATACAGTATGTCCTCATAATGTATACATTATTTCTTGTACAATGATATGAAATAATATGGGAAATATTCATGATAAATTATTAAGTGAACAGTGCAAGTTAAAAACAATAGTTTCATATTTTTTTCCCCACCCCCCCTTTCCCGAGTCAGCACCTTCAAGTGTTACCACTCCCCAAACGGTGTGCAATGCACTCGTTGTGTAGGCATACCCCCATCCCCTCCCCCACCCCCCACCTCAGTCTGATGTCCAATTGGTGTCATTCCCAGATTTGTATTTAGGTGATGATCAGGGAAACCAATTTTCTGGTGAGTACATGTGATGCTTGTTTTTCCATTCTTGGGATACTTCACTTAATATAATGGGTTCCAACTCTCTCCAGGAGAACCATAGAGATGTCGTATCTTCATCATTCCTTATAGCTGAGTAATATTCCATGGTATACATACACCACAGCTTACTAATCCAATCATGTATTGATGGGCATTTGGGTTGTTTCCACATCTTTGCTATTGTGAATTGTGCTGCTATAAACATTTGGGTACACGTGCCTTTGTTATAGAATGACCTTTTTTCCTTTGGGTATATGCCCAGTAATGGGATTGCTGGGTCAAATGGCAGGTCTACTTGAATCTGTTTAAGATACCTCCATAATGCTTTCCACAGGGGTTGCACTAGTTTGCAGTCCCACCAGCAGTGTATGAGTGTTCCTGTCTCTCCACACCCACGCCAACATGTGTTGTTTTGGGTTTTTTTGATAAAGGCCATTCTCACTGGGGTTAAGTGATATCTCATTGTGGTTTTGATTTGCATTTCCCTGATGATTAGAGATGTTGAACACTTTTTCATATGTTTGTTAGCCATTTTTATATCTTCTTTTGAAAAATTTCTATTCATGTCCTTTGCCCACTTTTTGATAGGGTTGCTTGATTTTTTCTTGCTGATTTTCCTGAGTTCTAAATAGATTCTTGTTATCAGTCCTTTATCTGATGTGTAGTATGCAAAAATTTTTTCCCATTCTGTAGGTGATCTGTTTATTCTCTGGACTGTTTCTTTGGCTGTGCAGAAGCTTTTTAGTTTAATCATGTCCCATTCATTTATTTTTGTTGCTGCTGTGATTGCCTTGGGGGTCTTCTTCATAAATTCTTTGCCTAGGCCAATGTCTGTAAGAGTCTTTCCTACATTTTCTTCTAGAATTCTGATTGTATCACGCCTAAGGTTTAAGTCTGTTATCCACCGTGATTTGATTTTTGTGAGAGGTGAAAGCTGTGGGTCCTGTTTCAGTCTTCTGCAAGTGGCTAACCAATTCTCCCAGCACCATTTGTTGAATAGGGATTCTTGTCCCCGGAGTATATTCTTTCCCGCTTTGTCAAAAATTAGGTGACTATATGAGGATGGTTCTATATTTGGATTTTCTGTTGTGTTCCACTGGTCTGTGTCCCTGCACTTGTGCCAATACCAGGCTGTTTTAAGAACCACGGCCTTGTAGTATAGTTTGAGGTCTGGCAAATTAATACCTCCCATTTTGTTTTTATTGCTTAAAATTGCTTTTGCTATACGGGGTCTTCTTTGATTCCATACAAATTGTATAATTATTTTCTCTATGTCTGTAAAGAATGATGTTGGTAATTTAATAGGGATTGCATTGAATTTGTAGATCACTTTGGGTAGTATAGACATTTTAACAATGTTGATTCTTCCGATCCACGAGCATGGTATATTTTTCCATCTATTTGCAAGTTCTGCTATTTCTTTTCTCAGTGTTTCATAGTTTTCCTTATAGAGGTCCTTTACCTCTTTAGTTAGATATATACCTAGATATTTTATTTTCTTTGTTGCTATTTTGAAGGGTATTGAGTCTTTAATTTGGTTTTCCGATTGACTGTTATTGGCATATATAAATGCCTCTGATTTGTGTATATTAATTTTGTAGCCTGAGACTTTGCTGTATTCGTTAATCAATTCCAGGAGTCTCTTGGTTGAATCCTGGGGGTTTTCCAGATATAACATCATATCATCAGCAAAAAGTGAGAGTTTGATCTCTTCCTTCCCTATTTGGACTCCCTTGATTCTGCTCTCTTGCCTGATAGCTCTCGCAAGGACTTCCAATACTATGTTGAAAAGTAATGGAGACAATGGGCAGCCCTGTCTGGTTCCAGTTCTAAGTGGGAGTGCTTTCAGTTTTTCCCCATTCAGTATGATGTTGGCTGTGGGTTTGTCATATATGGCTTGTATCATTTTTAGGTAGGTTCCATCAATGCCTATTTTGTTAAGCGTTTTTATCATAAAAGGGTGTTGAATTTTGTCAAATGCTTTTTCTGCATCTAATGAGAGTATCATATGGTTTTTGTTTTTGCTTCTATTTATGTGGTGAATTACATTTATAGATTTACGTATGTTGAACCACCCCTGCATCTCGGGGATGAAGCCCACTTGGTCGTGGTGGATTACTTTTTTGATAAGTACTTGGATTCGATTTGCTAGTATTTTATTGAAAATTTTTGCATCTATATTCATGAGGGAAATTGGTCTGTAGTTCTCTATTTTTGTTGAGTCCTTTCCAGGCTTTGGTATTAATGTTATATTGGCTTGGTAGAACGTGTTGGGGAGAACTCCATCCTTCTCAATATTGGAGAATAGTTTATGTAGGATGGGCACCAGTTCTTCTTTGTATGTATGGTAAAATTCAGGTGTGAACCCATCTGGACCAGGGCTTTTCTTTTTGGGAAGGTTTTTTATTGCTGTTTCGATTTCAGTTCTTGATATTGGTCTGTTCAGGTACTCTATTTCTTCCTGGTTGAGCCTGGGAAGACTATGTGTCTCTAAAAATTTGTCCATTTCCTCCACGTTCTCCAGTTTGTGTGCATAAAGATTTTTGTAGAATTCATAGATGATATCTTGTATCTCTGTAGCATCGGTTGTGATTTCTCCTTTCATGTTCCTAATGGAGGTTATTAGAGATTTTACTTTTGTGCTCTTGGTTAGTCTAGCCAGAGGTGTGTCTATTTTGTTTATCTTTTCAAAGAACCAACTTTTTGTTTTATTAATTTCCCTTATAGTTTCTTTGTTGTCCTTTTCATTTAGTTCTGATTTGATCTTAGTAATTTCTCGCCTTCTGCTGGGTTTGGGATCGTTCTGTTCTTCTTTCTCCAGCTCTTTGAGTCTATTCGTTAGGTTGTCTATTTGCATGTTTTCTGTCTTTTTGATATAGGCATTTATGGATATGAATTTTCCTCTCAGGACTGCTTTAGCTGCATCCCATAGATTTTGATAAGTTGTATCTCCATTGTCATTTAATTCAAAGAAATTTTTGATTTCCATCTTGATTTCTTCTTTTATAGAATAATTATTCAGGAGAAGGTTATTTAGCTTCCATGACTTTGAGTAAGAGTGAGGGTTTCTGTTTGTGATCATTGTTACTTTTATTCCGCTGTGATCTGAGAAGATGCATGGTATAATTTCTATTTTTTTGAATTTTTGAAGACATGATTTATGTCCTAGGACATGGTCAATCTTAGAGAATGTCCTGTGAGCTGATGAGAAGAATGTATATTCTGTGGACTTTGGGTAGAATGTCCTATAGATGTCAGCCATGCCCATTTGTTCTAGCATTCTATTTAGGTCCATTATGTCTTTGTTTATTTTCTGTTTAGAGGATCTGTCCTGTACTGTCAGTGGGGTGTTAAAGTCTCCAGCTATTACAGTATTATTATCTATCATCTGGTTCAGATCTAGTAGGGTTTGCTTTATGAATCTAGGTGCACCTAGGTTGGGTGCATATATATTGAGTATAGTCATGGCTTCTTGTTGAATTGTGCCCTTGACCAGTATGTAGTAGCCATTTTTGTCTTTTATTATTTTTGTTGGTTTGAAAGCTAAGTTATTGGAAATTAAGATTGCCACACCAGCTTTCTTTTCGTTACCGTTTGCTTGAAATACCGATTTCCATCCTTTTACTTTCAGTCTAAATGCATCTTTGCTCGTTAGGTGGGTTTCTTGGAGACAGCAGATACTTGGCTTGTGCTTTTTTATCCATTGGGACAGTCTATGTCTCTTGAGCGGGGAATTCAAGCCATTCACATTTATTGAGAAAACTGATAAGTGAGACGGTTTTTTGTTCAGCTTGTTGGGTAGAACTTCATTGCAATGTTTTCTCTCCTGAGCCATTGTGGTATCTGGAATTTGATCTTTAGCTCTTGAGTAGTTTTACATTCGTGGATCTTTCTTGTGCTGGTCCGTGTGTAACTCTCTTTTTAGTACTTCTTGCAGGGCTGGTCTTGTCTTGGTGAATTCCCTCAACCTTTGTTTATCTGAGAATGTCTTGATTTCTCCTTCGTATAGAAAACTTAGCTTAGCTGGGTACAAGATTCTAGGCTGGGCATTATTCTGTTTCAGAAGCGTGAAAATGGGGCCCCAAGCTCTTCTTGCTTGTAAGGTTTCAGCTGAGAAATCTGGCGTAATTCTGATGGGTTTTCCTTTGTAAGTTACCTGTTTCTTTCTCCTTACAGCTCGGAGAAGGGACTCTTTAGTGGATATTTTGGTCAGCCTGATGACTACGTGGCGTGGTGTTTTCCTATTTGCTATGAATCTCCCAGGGGTCCTTTGAGCTTCTTGAATCTGTATGTCTAGAGTATTGGCAAGGCCTGGAAAATTTTCCTCAATTATGTCTTCAAATAGCTTGTCCAACCCTTGCTTATTGTCTTCTTCACCCTCAGGGATGCCAATAACTCTCAAGTTAGGTTTCTTCACATAATCCCACATTTCTTGAAGACTCAGATCATTTCTCTTACTTTTTTGATCTATCTCTGTGACTGACTTATTTAGTTGAAAGAAGTTATCTTCAATTTATGAAATTCTTTCCTCTGTTTGATCTACCCTGCTTTTGAGACTTTCCACAGTGTTTTGTAGCTCTCTGAGTGAATTCTTCATTTCTAGGAGTTCAGTTTGGTTTTTCTTCAATATTTCAATTTCTTTAGTGAATTTTTCCTCCAAATCCTGAATTTTTTTTGCATTTTCCTTGTGTTGTCTGTCCATTGATTCTTGTATATTATTTAGCTTGTTTATGATCCATAATTGGAATTCTTCCTGTGACATGTTGGTGTTTTGAGTCTGGTTTGTGTCAAATGGTTGAGAGCCGGTATTTCTCTTTGGGGGTGAGCTTTCTGTTTGATTCTTTGTGCTTCCTGTGTTTTTTCGCTGGGCCCTTCCCATCTAGATTAATCGTTGGATCTTTACTTATAGATTTAGTCTGGTTAACAGCACTCTCTGTGCTCTATTCTTAGGCTGTGGAGTAGTCTAGGTATATTGCTTCCTTTGGCAAGAGGGGAAGACTGTTGTGAATTGTTTAGAAATTTTTCTATTTCAGTTGGGGGACTGCTTCTGATGGGTCCAATCCTAGAGGATTGGAGTGATCCAAGACTGCTTTGGTGAGTTAGGACACTGTGTTGTAGTCTTTCAGAGGGCAGGCAGGGTCCACACTAGTAGTGGGCCAAAATTCTCTTTGTTTGTTTGTTTCCCTTTGGTTCTTCCTCTATAGGGGTGGTTTCTGTCTCTATCTGCAGGAAAAATACTAGTTGTGGGGAGTGGATGGTGCCCTCGCTCGCTCAGCGCCCCATTTGCCGCAACTCCCACAGGCAAAAGTCTGCCTTGGCCCAATGTCCCCAGGGACCAGGCTCCACACTCTCGCTTCTGGAGAAGTAGTCAATGTTTAGACGTGGGTGGGGACCCTATATAAGGTCTGTGTACCTGGGGAGGGGGCCGTCCAGGGAGCCTCTTGGCACCCTATTGCTCCGCAGTGACTTGGCTGTGGGCCCCAAGATGGCTATTGCGCGCCCGTAGATCGCCGGCGTTGGGAGTGACTACTCAGGTTCCGGTGTGTACCAGAGCCAGGGGCCTGGCCCGTTCCCAAGCTCAGCGTGGGTTCCCAGTTAGAAGGCAAAAAGAGAGAAGAAATAAGGAAAAAGAAAAAAGAAAAGAAAAGAAAAAAAGAAAAAAAAAAAGAAGTGAAAAGAAAGAACAGAAGGAGAAGAAAAGGAAAGAGAAAAGAAAAGGAGAAGAGAAGAGGAAAAAAAGAAAAAAAAGAAAAAAAAATAAAAATAAAAAAATAAAAATAAAAAACAAAGACAAAAACAAAAACTAAACTAACAAATAACACAAAGAGACCTAACCCAGAAACAGCGAAAACACAAACACAAAAGAACAAAAACAGCTACACAGCACCACAGCGCATCGCTAAACGAAGGGATACACAATTCTGAAGTATACAGTTCAGCGGCTCAATGATCGTGTTTTTGCGCCTTAGCGCAGCTCCGCCCCTTCACGCCCGCTCCATTGGTTCCGGAGCGGCAACTCAGTGTTTATTTTACGTCTTAGCGCAGCTCCGCCCCTTCACGCCGGCTCCGTTGGTTCCGGAGCGGCAACTCAGTGTTTATTTTACGTCTTAGCGCAGCTCCGCCCCTTCACGCCGGCTCCGTTGGTTCCGGAGCGGCAACTCAGTGTTTATTTTAAGTCTTAGCGCAGCTCCGACCCTTCACGCCCGCTCCGTTGGTTCCGGAGCGGCAACTCAGTGTTTATTTTAAGTCTTAGCGCAGCTCCGCCCCTTCACGCCCGCTCCGTTGGTTCCGGAGCGGCAACTCAGTGTTTATTTTAAGTCTTAGCGCAGCTCCGCCCCTTCACGCCGGCTCCGTTGGTTCCGGAGCGGCAACTCAGTGTTTATTTTAAGTCTTAGCGCAGCTCCGACCCTTCACGCCGGCTCCGTTGGTTCCGGAGCGGCAACTCAGTGTTTATTTTAAGTCTTAGCGGAGCTCCGCCCCTTCATGCCGGCTCCGTTGGTTCCGGAGCGGCAACTCAGTGTTAATTTTAAGTCTTAGCGCAGCTCCGCCCCTTCATGCCGAGTGCCGCCGGCGGAGATGGCGCGGGCCCAGAGACCAGCGGGGGGCGCCGGGGAGAGAGAGCTGCTGGGCACCTTATGGCTCCCGAGCGGTTCCGACTTTGCTTTCAAGATGGCACCCGCAGCGCTCCGGGGTCGGAGGGGGACCGGCTCCCCAGCAGGCAGAGACCAGGGACCGCCGTTGCCGGGGGGTTTGGCGGGCAAAGCCGCCGGGGGCCACCGGCTGAAGAACCACCGACAAAAGTAGCGCAGAGGTACAGCGCAATTCGCTGATCGGGGATTGATCGTGCCCCTCCCCCCTGGCACAGGTCCGTCCCTTCTCGCCAAGGACTGTCTCAGCCGAGACTTCCCAGGTTCCAAGCTATTCTCCCGAAAAAGCCTCCTGTCTGCAATGCCCTACGTCTCGCTCGGAGATTCTGCTCTGGCTTGCGAGGGGGTCTCCAAGCAATTGGGGGTGGAGGTCAGTGAGGAGCGCAAGCCGCTTTTCCTAAAGACTGCCCCCGCCCCACCTGGGGGCGGACGCAGCCGCCTGCGCTCCGCTGGCTACTGTCTGTTCCGCGCCTTCCGCAGAGTTCCGCGATCTTAATTTCTGTTCACCTCAGACCTCACTTGCTCTGTTTGTCCCACGCTGATTCTCCGTGGATTCACACCGCTGTTCCTGTGTGGGAGCGGTCCTCTAGCGTTGTGGCAGGTCCGGATCCACGGTTCGTCGCCGGAGCGCAGATCCAAGCAGTCACCGCCACTCCGCCATCTTCCGGAAACCTCAGAGTCTCGCTTTGTTGCCCGGGCTAGAGTGAGTGCCGTGGCGTCAGCCTAGCTCACAGCAACCTCAAACTCCTGGGCTTAAGCGATCCTACTGCCTCAGCCTCCCGAGTAGCTGGGACTACAGGCATGCGCCACCATGCCCGGCTAGTTTTTTGTATATATATATTTTAGTTGTCCATATAATTTCTTTCTATTTTTAGTAGAGACGGGGTCTCGCTCTTGCTGAGGCTGGTCTCGAACTCCTGACCTCGAGCGATCCACCCGCCTCGGCCTCCCAGAGTGCTAGGATTACAGGCGTGAGCCACCACGCCCGGCCTAGGATGGTTTTATATTTGGATTTTCTGTTCTGTTCCACTGGTCTGTGTCCCTGCACTTGTGCCAATACCAGGCAGTTTTAAGAACCACAGCCTTGTAGTATAGTTTGAAGTCTGGCAAATTAATACCTCCCATTTTGTTTTTATTGCTTAAAATTGCTTTTGCTATACGGGATCTTCTCTGATTCCATATAAAGTATATAATTATTTTTTCTACATCTGTGAAAAATGATGTTGGTAATTTAATAGGGATTGCATTGAATCTGTAGATCACTTTGGGTAGTATAGACATTTTAACACTGTTGATTCTTCCAATCCATGAGCATGGTATGGTTTTCCACCTATTTACAAGTTCTGCTATTTCCTTCCTCAGTGTTTCATAGTTTTCCCTATAGAGGTCCTTTACCTCTTTAAGTTAAATATATTCCTAGATATTTTATTTTCTTTGTTGCTATTTTGAAGGGTATTGAGTCTTTAATTTGGTTCTCCAATTGACTATTATTGGCATATATGAATGCCTCTGATTTGTGTGTATTGATTTTGTAACCTGAGACTTTGCTGTATGCGTTAATCAATTCCAGGAGTCTCTTGGTTGAATCCTTGGGATTTTCCAGATATAACATCATATCATCAGCAAAGAGTGAGAGTTTGATCTCTTCTTTCCCTATTTGGACTCCCTTGATTCTGCTCTCTTGCCTGATAGCTCTCGCAAGGACTTACAGAACTATGTTGAAGAGTAATGGGGACAGTGGGCAGCCTTGTCTGGTTCCAGTTCGAAGTGGGAATGCTTTCAATTTTTCCCCATTCAATATGATGTTGGCTGTGGGTTTGTCATATATGGCTTGTATCATTTTTAGGTAGGTTCCATCTATGCCTATTTTGTTAAGTGTTCTTGTCATAAAAGGGTGTTGAATTTTGTCAAATGCTTTTTCTGCATCTATTGAGAGGATCATATGGTTTTTTATTTTTGCTTCTATTTATGTGGTGAATTACATTTATAGATTTACGTATGTTGAACCACCCCTGCATCTCTGGGATGAAGCCCACTTGGTCGTGATGGATTATTTTTTTGATAAGCACTTGGATTCGATTTGCTAGGATTTTATTGAGAATTTTTGCATCTATATTCATAAGAGAAATTGGTCTGTAGTTCTCTTTTTTTGTTGCATCCCTTCCTGGTTTTCGTATCAATGTTATGTTGGCTTGGTAAAACGTGTTGGGGAGAATTCCATCCTTCCTGATATTGGAGAATAGTTTATGTAGGATGGGCACCAGTTGTTCTTTGTATGTGTGGTAAAATTCACGTGTGAACCCATCTGGACCAGGGCTTTTCTTTTTAGGAAGGTTTTTTATTGCTGTTTCGATTTCAGTTCTTGAAATTGATCTATTCAGGAATTGTATTTCTTCCTGGTTGAGCCTGAGAAGGCTATGTGTTTCTAAAAATTTGTCTATTTCCTCCACATTTTTCAGTTTGTGTGCATAAAGATTTTTGTAGAATTCATAGATGATATCGTGTATCTCTGTGGCCTCAGTTGTGATTTCTCCTTTCATGTTCCTAATGGAGGTTATTAGAGATTTTTCTTTTCTGCTCTTGGTTAGTCTAGCCACAGGTGTGTCTATTTTGTTTATCTTTTCAAAGAACCAACTTTTTGTTTTATTATTCTCCCTTATGGTTTGTTTGTTGTCCTGTTCATTTAGTTCTGATTTGATCTTAGTAATTTCTCGCCTTCTGCTGCGTTTGGCGTCATTCTGTTCTTCTTTCTCCAGCTCTTTGAGTCTATTCATTAGGTTGTCTATTTGTAAGTTTTCTGTCTTTTTGATATAGACATTTATGGATATGAATTTTCCTCTCAGGACTGCTTTAGCTGTGTCCCATAGATTTTGATAAGTTGTGTCTCCATTTTTAATTCAAAGAAACTTTTGATTTCTGTCTTTATTTCTTCCTTTATAGAATAATCGTTCAGGAGAAGGTTGTTTAGCTTCCATGACTTTGAGTAGGAATGAGAGTTTCTGTTAGGGTTCATTATTACTTTTATTCTGCTGTGATCTGAGAAGATGCATGGTATAATTTCTATTTTTTAAAATTTTTTAAGACATGCTTTATGGCCTAGGATATGGTCAATCTTAGAGAATGTCCCCTGAGCTGATGAGAAGAATGTATATTCTGTGGACTTTGGGTAGAATATCCTGTAGATGTCAGTCAAGCCCATTTGTTCTAGCATTCTATTTAAGTCCATTATTTCTTTGTTTATTTTCTGTTTCGAGGATCCGTCCTGTACTGTCAGTGGGGTGTTAAAGTCTCTGGCTATTACAGTATTGTTATCTATCATTTGGTTCAGATCAAGTAGGGTTTGCTTTATGAATCTGGGTGCACCTAAGTTGGGTGCATATATATTAAGTATAGTCATGTCTTCTTGTTGAATTTTGCCTTTCACTAGTGTATAGTAACCATCTTTGTCTTTTATTACTTTTGTTAGTTTAAAAACTAAGTTATTGGAAATTAAGACTGCCACACCAGCTTTCTTTTGGCTACCGTTTGCTTGAAATATCGATTTCCATACTTTTATTATCAGTCTAAATGCATCTTTGCAGGTTAGGTGAGTTTCCTGAAGACAGCAGATACTTGGTTTGTGTTTTTTTAATCCATTGGGTCAGTCTATGTCTCTTGAGTGGGGAATTCAAGCCATTCACATTTATTGAGAGAACTGATAAGTGGGGCAGATTTCTGTTCAGCTTGTTGGGTATAACTTCATTGTTATGTTTTCTCTCTTGAGTCATTGTGGTAGCTGGAATTTGATCTTTAGCTCTTGAGTAGTTTTACATTCGTGGGTCTTTCTTGCGCTAGTCTGTGTGCAACTCTCTTTTTAGTACTTCTTGAAGGGCTGGTCTTGTCTTAGTGAATTCCCTCAGTCTTTGTTTTTCTGAGAATGTCTTAATTTCTCTTTTGTATAGAAAACTTAGCTTAGCTTGGTGCAAGATTCTAGGCTGGGCATTATTCTGTTTCAGAAGAGTGAGAATGGGGCCCCAACCTCTTCTTGCTTGTAAGGTTTCAGTTGAGAAATCTGGCGTAATTCTAGTGGGCTTTCCTTTGTATGTTACTTGTTTCTTTCTCCCTACAGCTCAAAGAAGTGTCTCTTTAGTGGATATTTTGGTCAGTCTGAGGGCTACGTGGCGTGGTGTTTTCCTATTTGCTATGAATCTCCCAGGGGTTCTTTGAGCTTCTTGAACCTGTATATCTAGAGTTTTAGCAAGGCCTGGAAAATTTTCCTCAATTATGTCTTCAAATAGCTTATCCAACCCTTGCTTATTTTCTTCTTCACCCTCAGGAATGCCGATAACCCTCATGTTAGCCTTCTTCACATAATCCCACATTTCTTGTAGACTCTGATCATTTCTCTTATTTCTTTGTTCTATCTCTGTGACTGACTTATTTCATTGGAATGAGTTATCTTCAATCTCTGAGATTCTTTCCTCTGTTTGATCTACCCTGCTCTTGAGACTTTCCACTGTGTTTTGTAGCTGTCTGAATAAATTCTTCTTTTCTAGGAGTTCAGTTTGGGTTTTTTTCAATATTTCAATTTCTTTAGTGAATTTTTCCTCCAAATCCTGAATTTTTTTTTTTTTGTGGTTTCTTTGTGTTGGTTATCCATTTTTTCTTGTATATTATTCAGCTTGTTTATAATCAATAATTGAAATTCTTCCTGTAACATGTTGGTATTTTGAGTCTGTTTTGTGTCAATTGGTTGAGAGCTGGTATTTCTCTTTGGGGGTGAGATTTCCGTTTGATTCTTTGTGCTCCCCGTGTTTTTTTTTGCTGAGCCCTTCCCATCTGGATCTATTGTTAGATCTTTTCTTACAGTTTTAATCTAGTTAGCAGCACACTTTGTACTCTGTTCTTAGGCTGTGGAGCAATCTAGGTATGTTGCTTCCTTTGTCAAGAGGGGGAGACTGTTGTGTATTGTTTAGAGTTTTTTCTACCTCAGTTGGGAGGCTGCTTCTGGTGGGTCCAGCCCCAGAGGATTGGAATTATCTAAGACCGTTTTGGCAAGTTAAGTCACTGTGTTGTTGACTTTTAGTTAGCAGGCAGGATCCACACTAGTTGCAGGCAGAAAGTCTCTCTGTGTTTGTTTGTTTGTTTTTTTTTTCCTTTGGTTCTTCCCCTATAGGGGTGGTTTCTGTCTCTTTCCGCAGGACAGACACTGGCTACGGGGAGTGGGTGGTGCCCTCGCTTGCTCAGCGCCCCAGCTGCTTCAGTTCCCACAGTCAAAAGTCTGCCCTGGCCCAATGTCCCCAAGGACCAGGCTCCACACTCTTGCGTCTGGAGAAGTACTCAGTGTTCACACAAGGGCGGGGCTCCTATAGAGGGTCCGCGGACTAGGGGAGGGAGCCGCCCAGGGAGCCGCCCGGCACCCTATGGCTCTGCAGTGGCTAGGCTGTGGACCCCAAGATGGCGACTGTGCGCCCACAGATCACTGACGCTGGGGGTAAATGTTCAGGGTCTGGCAGGCACCAGAGCCGGAGGCCTGGCGAGCTCAGAAGCCCACAGTAGCTCCCCAGCTAGAGGGCCACCAAAAAGAAAAGAAAAGAAAAGAAAAGAGAAGAAATAAAGAGAAAAAAGAAAAGAAAGAAAAAAAGAAGAAAAAGAAAAGAAAAAAATAAAAAATAAATAATAAAATAAAAAAATTAAAAAAAAAATTCTGTAATTCCGTGACCCTTCACTGCTTTTCGCCTTAGCGCAGCTCCGCCCCTCCCCCCACTAATCGCCATCTCGGTGGAGATCCCCCAGAGTCCAAGCTGCACCCCGTTGATGTCTCCTGTCCACAGAGTACATGCAAAGCCTGAGCTCTTGGCTTGGGTTCACGGACTAGGGGAGAGAGCCACCCAAGGAGCCGCCTGGCACCCTATGGCTCCGCAGTGGCTACGTTGTGGACCCCAAGATGGCGACCACGTGCCCGCAGATCGCTGGTGCTGGGGGTGAACACCCAGGGTCTGGCAGGCACCAGAGCCGGGGGCCCAGCGAGCTCAGAAACCCACCGTAGCTCCCTGGCTAGGGGGCCCCCCGAAAGAAAAAAGATCTCTATCTTGGCAACCCTTTGCTAACCCTCGCCCCAGCGCAGCTCTGCCTCCTCCTGCCAAGCGCCGTCTCGGCAGAGATCCCCCCAGAGTCCACACTATTTCCCGTTGATGTCTCCTATCCACAGAGTTCATGCAAAGCCCGAGCTCTTGGCATGGGTTCACGGACTAGGGGAGGGAGCTGCCCAAGGAGTTGCCTGGCACCCTATGGCTCTGCAGCGGCTACGCTGTGGACCCCAAGATGGCGACCGTGTGCCCCAGATCACCGGTACTGGGGGTTAATCTTCAGGGTCCGGCAAGCACCAGAGCCAGGGGCCTGGTGAGCATAGAGGCTCACAGGGGCTCCCCGGCTAGGGAACCGCCAAAAAAAGCAAAAAAACACAAAAAAATCTGTGGTTCGGCGACCCTTTGCTGCTTTTTGTCTTAGCGCAGCTCCGTCCCTCCCTGCTAAGCGTGATCTCGGCAGAGATCCCCCAGAGTCTAAGCTGTTTCCCGTTGATGTCTCCTGTCCACAGAGCCCCACGTCTCCCACAGTGATTCTTCACCGGCTTCAGGCAGGTCTCTAATTAAGTGGGTGTGGAGGTCAGTGGGGAGAACAAGCCGCTTTCCTATGAGGCTGAACCCGCCCCACTTGATGGTGAGGCGGGTGCAGCCATCCCGCACTCTGCTGTCTATTGTCCGTCCCACACTCTCCAGAATTTCGCCATCCTATTTCCCATTTTCCTCAGACTTTTCTTGCTCTCTGTGTCCCACGTTCATTCTCCATGGATTCACACCGTTGTTCTTATGGGGGAGCGATCCTCTAGCGTTGTGGCAGGCCGAGATCCATGCCTTCCTCTCCAGGAGCACAAATCCAGGAGGTCACCTCCACTCTGCCATCACAGGACCCCCAATCATATTATTTTTGTTTTTAATTCTGTTTATGTGTTGAATCAACATTTATTAATTTGCATATATTGAGCCATCCTTTCATCCCTGGAATGAAACCCACTTGATCATGTTGAATTATCATTTTGATGTACTGTTGAATTCTGTTTGCTAGTATTTTGATGAGGATTTTTGCATCTATGTTCATGAGGGATATTGGTCTGTAGTTTTCTTTTTTTGCTGTGTCCTTTGCTGGCTTTGGTATCAGGATGATAAGGGCTTTGTATAATATGAGTTAGGGAGGATTCCCTCTTGATGTTTTGGAACAGTTTCAGTATGATAGGTGCCTGTTCCTTTTGTAGACCTGGTAGAATTCAGCTGTCAATCCCTCTGGTCCTGGACGTATTTTTTTTGGTTAGGATATTTTTTGTATTACTGTTTCAATCACACTACTCATTATTGACCTGTTCAGAACTTCTATTTCTTACTGACTAAAGCTTGGGAGGTTGTGTATTTCCTCAAATTTATCCATTTCCTCTAGATTTTCTAGTTTGTGTACGTATAGGTTTTCATAGTAGTCTCGCGTGATATTTTTTATTTCTGTGCTATCAATTGTAATAGCTCTTTTTTCAGTTCTGATTGAGCTTATTTGAATCATTTCTCTTCTATCCTTGGTTAATCTAGCTAATAGTCTATCATTTTTTTTTATCTTTTCATAGAACCAAGTTTTCATTTCATTTGTCCTTTGTATTTGTTTTTGTTTCAATTTTGTTTAATTTTGCTCTGATCTCTGTTATTTCTTTTCTTCTGCTATCTGGTTTTTCTTTCTTCTTCTGGTTTGTTCTTGTTTTTCTATATCATTTAGGTGTGGTATTAGATTGTTAATTTGTAATCCTTTTTTCTTTTTGATATAGTCATTTAGTTCTGTGGACTTCCCTCTTAGCACTGCTTTTACTGTATGCCAGAAATTTTTGGTAACATGTTTCTTTTGTCATTCAATTTGAAAAAATTTTTTATTTTCATCTTGGTTATGTCACTGACCCAAGGATCATTCAGCAGCAGGTTGTTTAATTTCCGTGTGTTTGTGTAGTTTTAAGAGTTTCTGTTGGAATTTATTTTTAGTTTTATTCCAGTGTGTTCAGAGAAGGTACACGGTATGCTTTTGATTTCTTAAAATTTGCTGAAACTTGTCTTATGACTGAACATATGATCTGTCTTGGAGAATGTTCCATGTGCTGATAAGAAGAATGTATATTCTGCAGTTTTTGAATAGAATGTTCTGTAAATGTGCATTAGGTCCATTTGTTCTAGAGTCCCATTTAAGTCCACTGTTTTTTTGTTCATTTTCTGCCTTGATGGTCTGTCTAGTTCTGTCAGTTGTGTATTGAAACCCCCCACTATTTTTCTGTTGCTGTTTATTTCATTTCTTAGGTCTAGTAGTATTTGTTTTATGAATCTGGGAGCCCCAGTGTTAGGTGTATATATATTTAGGATTGTTATATATTGTTTACTTGATCCCTCTATAATTATCTAATAAGCATCTTTATCTTTTTATCACTGTTGTTGATTTGATTTAAAGTCTGTTTTCTCTGATGTTAGAATAGCTAATCCTGCTCACTTTTGGTTTCCATTTGGGTGGAATATTTTTTTCACCCCTTTACCTTGAGTTTATGAGAATCTTTTTTTTTTTTTTTTTTGAGACAGAGTCTCGCTCTGTTGCCCGGGCTAGAGTGAGTGCCGTGGCGTCAGTCTAGCTCACAGCAAC
The DNA here is from genome assembly GCF_041146395.1 of Eulemur rufifrons. Lineage (NCBI taxonomy): Eukaryota > Metazoa > Chordata > Mammalia > Primates > Lemuridae > Eulemur > Eulemur rufifrons. Next base: position 27,099,403 of record NC_091012.1, on the reverse strand, counting down.
CTCAAACTCCTGGGCTTAAGTGATCCTACTGCCTCAGCCTCCCGAGTAGCTGGGACTACAGGCATGCGCCACCATGCCCGGCTAATTTTTTGTATATATATATATTTTAGTTGTCCATATAATTTCTTTCTATTTTTAGTAGAGATGAGGTCTCGCTCTTGCTCAGGCTGGTCTCGAACTCCTGACCTCGAGCGATCCACCCGCCTCGGCCTCCCAGAGTGCTAGGATTACAGGCATGAGCCACCACGCCCGGCCAGTTTATGAGAATCTTTACAAGTTAAATGGGTTTCCTGGAGACAGCAAATATTTGGGTTATTTTTTAAATCCATTCCAACAGTCTATATCTTTTAAGTAGGTCATTTAGACCATTTACAATCAATTTTAATACTGATATATGAGATACTGGTCCAGTCAGGATATTGATTGTCACCTAGTTGCTTTTTATTCTCCCTTGTGTTAATGTTTCATAAAAACTGGTAGTTTTTACTTTTGAATGTTTTTACACTTGTGAGTATTGACTTTTCTTTTTGACATTTAGAATTTTTTTGATCATTTCTTGTAGGGCCAGTCAAGTGGTGACAAATTCCCAGTCTTTGTTTGTCTGGGAAAGACTTTATATCTCCTTCATTTTAAGAAGACTAAAATAGAACCCTAATCTCTTCTGGCTTGCAAAGTTTCCCCTGAGAATTCTTCTGTTAGTCTGATGGGTCTTCCTTTGTAATTTACTTGATGCTTTCATCTCACAGCTTGTAGGATTTTCTCTTTTACTTTGACTTTGGCCAGTCCGATATCTATGTGCCTTGGAGATGTCTTGTTTGCAATGAATTTGATGACCCTCTTTTATCTGGATGTCTAAAGCTCTAGCAAGACCAGGGATATTTTCCTTCTCCATTATTCCCTCAAGTAGGTTTTCCAATAAAGCTTTTTGGCTTTTATTTTTCTCCCTCAGAGATACCTATAATTCTTTGTTCAATCATCTTACATAGTTCTATAACTCTTGAAGACTTTGTTCATTCTTCTTGATTCTTTTTCTTCATTTTTGACTAACTGGGTTAATTCAAAAGTCTTGTCTTCAAGCTCTGAATTTTTTTAATGCTTGGTCTGATATATTCTTAAAACTTTCCACTGTATTTTGTATTTCCTTAAATGCTTCTTTCATTTCCAGAAGTTCTGTTATGATTTTTTTTTGAAAGGGATAAGTAAAGAGGCTTTATTGGGGCGTTCCTAGGTGGGGGTAATGGGTCCCAAGAGAGGGACCCAGGCGAGCCTCACAGTCCCACGAGTGGAACCAGAGAAGCCACCTATTATGATTTTTTAAAACTACATATCCCTTTAGTGAATTTTTTATTCACGTCCGGAATTATTTTTTGTTTCTTTGTGTTAGTTTTCAACTTTCTCAATGATCCCTTTGAGCTTGTTTGTAATGTATATTTTGAATTCCATATCTGATCTGACATTTCCGCAATTTTCTTTTGGAGAGCTAGTGTGATCCATTGGGGGGGTGTCAAAAGAGCCTGTTTTTTCATATTTCCAGAGTTCTTATGCTGGTTCCTTCTCATCTGGAACCTCTTTGCTCAGCTCAAAACAGATAGTGTTGCAGTTTACCTGTTCTACTCTGCTGGGAATTCTGCTGCTCAGTGTAGAGAGGGAGAGAAGTTTGTGCAAGTAGGTACCCACTATGATGTTGCTGGCAATTTAGGTTGGTTGAACCTCAGATCCCTGGGAGAGTGTTCAGGTGCCAGCAGTATTGGACTAGGTTAGGTAATACCCAGTTCCTTGGCCCTTGGATGGCCTGCTTGTGTCCTGGGGGGACCATATGGAGACCAGGCTGGCTAACTTTCCCTCAAGCCTCCCTTATTCAAGAGCTCTCTGTGAGAGTGAAATGTGGGGAGATCTCCTGCCATAGAAAAATGCTCAGGTAGGATAAGGGCAGATGTACTGGGAGCCTGGGACAGGAGATGTGGGTCTCTTGTGATGAGATTAATATTGGCAGGCAGCCATGGGACACATAAGCCACTCACTTCCTCTCTCAGTAGTGGCAGAGGTCTCTGTCCTCTGGGGCTACAAGAGTGCCCAGATTCCCAGCCCCGACCCTGACCTAGCTGAAGCAGAGGTGGTGGAGCCAGCTCAACCCACTGTGTTCAGGGCTACAAGACTGGCTTTGGGCTGTGGGTGATATGCTCCAGTGGGAAAGGTGTGGCTGTGTCCAGGACTTGACTCCAGGGAGGGTAACCTCCTCCCAGAAGAGAGAGGAGCTCAGGACTGCTAGCCCTGCCCTCCCTCAGGGAAGGTGGTAGATTTTGTCCTTAGGGCACACAAAAGCACTTGCTATGGCTTTTTAGAGGGAAATGAGTGAGCCCCAAGCTCTGTGGAATTCTGGGTGTCATAGGTGATTTGTTGGAGTAAGGCAGCAGCTTGCAAGTGCCTTTGCTTAATCATCCCCTGTGGAACCTTTACCAATTCCAGATGGAAACAGCCACCGCTGCCTCTGCAGCACTAGGTGTGGGAGGTGAGGAGGATAAGGCCCCAAATGGTAGGGAGCTGGTGCCCTGGTCCTCATTGTCCTATGGGAACCTCTGGCGTGCTACACTTTCCTCTCAGCTGGAAGCAGCCTGCCCTAATACCTATGCTCCAGGAGACCCTCAGTTCCTCCATGACCCACTGGTCCCCCAAGGCTACTGCAGTCTGTGTGGGTGCTGGGGGGTATTGGCCATAGATTCAGCAGGGTAGAGACCCAGGGGCTGATATTCTTCTGTCAAGCCAGGTGCAAAAACACTGCCTGTCTGTGAAGAGAAGGAAATGAGCCGCACCCTTCATGCAGAACCCGAACACAGTGAGCAGAGTACTATTGGGGGTGTATTGCCCCAGAAGCCTAGAACTGGCTGTCCTGCAGTTCACTCACTCCCAAAGTTCATGCTTGGGAGTGGAGGCAGCTATGTCCACAGCATTGGGAGGCTGGAGGATGGGAGTTCCCAGTCTCTACATCCCTTCCTGAGCTTTCCAGCTTTAAACTCCCAAAGTGGCATCTTGGGTCCCTGACCCAAGAAGGTAGGGTGTGTTCCAAGCAAACAGCATGGACAAGATGCTGCGTGGAGTCTACTCCTGTCTCCGTGTCACTGCGGCTTATAGGAGGGCAGTGGGAATTGTCCTAGGAGTAGATAGCAGAGCTTGGGCTCCTGTGTCCCAACTTAGGTGGGTGGGGCTGCAGCTCAGCAAGAGGCAGGGTGCTGCCAAGCTTTAGACTCCCAAACTAACACCTTGGACCTGTGACCAGAGAGCGTGGGGCCCCTTCCAGGAAAACAGTGTATGCAAGATGCAAGGGGGAGTGCATTCCACTGACAACTTGTTTCCACAGCAGTTTGTAGCAGGGCAGTGGGAGTTGTCCACGCTATGTCTAGGAGATCTTGGGCTCCACTGTCCCTCAGCTGGGTGGGAGTATGTTGGCCTGAATTCAGCCCAAGGATGGGACACCACCTATCTTCAAACTCCCAAAATGGCACCCTTGGCCTATGACCAGGGAGGGAAGGGTCCTGCCGGGTGTTCGCAACTCCCCAAACAAATTGGGCCCCAGGCAGGAATGTCACAAGAGATTGGAAATAACAGAGACAGAGACAAACTATAGATTAAAGTGATGGGGAAATCAGGGGTCCTCCAGCATTCCCATTCCCATGACAGGAGGCCACGAGTGGAGTCCTGCATCAATATTTATTCTTTCAGCAAACAATTATCATCAGTCACCAATTTACATGTACTTATCATGAGTTTAAGTTTCAAGGTCTCCCAAAGTAACAATATACTAGCTAAGTATACACAAGTTAAAGATAAAATCGTGAGTCAGCAGTAAAGTGTATAAATCCAAATGGGAACAAAGGGACCACGTACTTCTTTGTACTTTATCTAGTTCCTCATTTACTGCTACATGAACTCAGGAGAGAAATAGGAACATTGCCTCAGGCTTAGAATAGCAAACTGCTCTTATTTCTGAGCTGACATCCTTTGATCATTCTCTCCGCCTTCAGATTACAAGCCTGGGTCTGTTTGCCACCATCCAGGCTATGGCCCTCAGGCTTCACGGTGGGGTCCATTTGCAGACATGCCTGATCAGTGGAATGTCCCCCTCAAGGTCGAGCAGCTTTTTCTCAGTGAACTGACATGTCCACAGGTTGCTCTTTGGCAAAGTCCTGTCCCACTCCTAGGGTTCTCATGTCTCGACCCTAACCCTCAACAGAGTCATTCTCAGGTGGGCTGTGCTGACAGGAAACTGTGAAGTGCAGTTTGCACAAGGCTTGGTTCTATAGCAGTTAGCTGTAGGATAGTGGGCACTGTCCCAGATGGGGGCTGCAGCCATGTCAAGTCCAAAACCCAGCCCAAGGGTAGGATACATCCCAGTGTCAAATCCTCAAAATGATGCCTTGGGACTGCAACAGGAAAGGCTGGAGTCCCACCCAGGCAGTCATCATGGGTGAGAAACTTTGGAAAATGCTGTCTGTCCATGTCTCAGTCTCAAAAGCAGCTCACAGCAGGGTGGTGGAAATCTTCCTAGGGGTGCTTAGGAGTGCCTGGGCTCCTCCATCCCTCCTGAGAGCCACGTAGTGGCTGCAGGCACAGCATGGTTCCCCAGTATCTAGGCTCTCAGAATGGCACCTGGCTAAAGCTGCTCTAGGCTCAGATGCCTGTGGGATTCCATGTGAATTCTCTTTCTGGAAAAATGTCTCTTTGCAGTCTCCAAGCAGCTCCCTATGTTAAGCCCAAGACCTGCGTGGGTAGGGGTTCTCTTGAAGCCAAGATCATAAAAGTTCATCTTTGGCTTCTCTCTTACTGTTCCACTACATCCAGGAGCTTCTCCTGGCTGGGCAAGTTACCTTGAACCCTCTCCTTACCCATTTTTGGTGCTTCTCATTGCTTACCTGGTGAATCCTAGCTTCTATCCTAGATGATGTTCAAAATGTGAGAATTTGCTAAGTATTCTGGTTTCCCTCTGTGAAGGAGGCACATACTACCTGTGTCTTGTTGGTCATCTCGATCCTATTTCTGGTACATGTATTTTAAATGACAATTATTGGCCCATTATAAAGCCCTTCCAGGGATAGATTGTCTCAGTGAAGGAAAAAGTGACTCTCAGATCCAACGTTCCCATCCTGCAATGGGCTTGCTAAACCAAATTTTATAAGATGAGTCTATCAATAAGAGTCCAGTAAGAAAAAACAGAAATCATACCGATAATTTTAACGGATATTAAAGGTCTGAAAATGCAGAACAGGAACATTAAGGTAGTAGAGGTGGGGTCTACAGGAAGCATCTACCATCTTGAGGCATAGGGGGACAAAAGGATGAGGCTGGGATCATGAGAACCCAAAAGCTCAAAGTGGGGAGGCTGAGAATTAAGACCTTTAAGGAAAGGGACACTATTTTGTTGATACTGGTATTTTGATACCTTGGAGGCAGACCCCCATGGGACTGGAACTTGGACCACTGAAGACAGGGTGCCAGCCAACTGTCTTATGCTGGTGCAGAGTGTGTAGGGGAAAAAAATCTGAAAACTGGATTCAACTACTAATACTAAAATAAACTGTTCCTACTGGAGTGAAGAACCATTGTCTTCCAGTCTCTTTCTACAGCATCTTATTGGCAGAACCTAATAGGGAGCAGCTAATAAAGGAGGAATGTGATATGCAGAGTTCCAGCCCCAGCATCACAGAGCAGAGTACAGAAGGATGATTTGGAACTGAGAACCAATAGCTTAATAATCGTCAGAATGCAACAAACTGAAGAAATGTGAAATGGAAATGGTGCATCCAACTGGAAGTCAAGCCAACTACAAGGATAGGTGGTTGCCCATCCAGTAGGTACTGAGATGGCTCCACTGCCTGCTTTGCCTGAGCAACTGACTCCATAGGGGCCTCAATTTCAAGACTTGGTACCATAAAAGAAAGCCTGTTTCAATGGGATAACCTTTCTCCATAGTGAACAAATTCAACAGAACACTAAGCCATCTATTATAATGATGGTAAGAGTTGACAGCCTGTGGCATTGGCTGCTCTGCATAATGGGTGGAACTTCAGGTGATGCTTTTAGCAATAAAGCATTCTGTTCCTCAGTGAATGAAATATACCTTTACATGGACTCATGGGCTGCTGTTAATGGCCTCACTTTTTGGTCAGGCTGTTAGGTCACCCAAGATGAGACTATTAAAGTCATATACATATGGTGCCCCCTATGGAAACAGATACAACTCATACATAGGCTCAAATAAGGAATCACATATGTATTGTCTCCTAGAAAGGACCACTTCCTAACAAAAGCAAAGCATCTGGAATAAGAGAGTCATTTGAGCCTGTGAGCCATTCTATTCATGGTGACCTACTAGATCTGTGTTTAGACCCACTACACTAATTAAACCATCATGAAGGGCTGTCATTTGACATGCAAAGAAGTTACTGAAACCCTCAAAGTCTGTATTCCTTGGCAACTTCACAAGTAGGTAATTCAGGGTGAACTTGACATAGCACAAAAGTCAGGACTAGCTCATACTGGTAAATTTACTTATAGGCCCCCTGCTCCTCCAAAAGAGCCATACAGTGGGGCCTGACTGCTTTGGACACACTCTCTAGGTATGGGGTTGCTCTCCATCTCCCCCAATCAGCACACATAGATTTAAGGTTCTGAACGACTACCTTTGCCATGTGTTGAGATTTCCTTACATGATACAAATGACAACTGAATTCATTTATGGCCACTGTCAAACGACAATGGGCCAATGAGCCTGTCAGCATGGAATTCACTGGCACTCCCATGCTCCTTTCCACTCTCACTCAGCAGGTATAATTAAGTCCTAGAATAACCAGCTGAAGGAACATCTGGCCTCTTCAACAACAAACTGTAACGCTGACTAGCACAACTCTTCCTAGCTGTGTATAGTGCCATATCCCATGTGTTAATTCAGGCCTTCTGGGAAGCAGATGCCAAAGCAGGATTAGATGCGCAAGAGATTTGGGGGGATAAACACCTATGAAGGGTAAAGGGGAGGGAACCAGAGAAGGTCAAGAGGGACTTCAGACTGTGATACAGATTTGACATCGATGAAGGAAAGAGAAGGAAGGAGGATTGGGTAGGAAGAGCCTCAACTATAGTGCAGTTCCAAGGAAGTTTCAACCAAGCTGATGAGATATTCTAGAGCCAAAGTTATCTGTTAAAGGAGTTCTACTTGCAAGAATGGTTCTGCATTAGTACCCCAACTCTGCTCAAATATTGGCTGAAAGTAGCCTGCAGGAAGCATGACCTTGGTGCAAACCCAGTGGTGGATCCAGAAAGATAGCAGCTGGGGCTGTCAGTCAATTATGCACTCCACAACAGTAGGTTGGAGTGGAACGTGTTCATGGCAACCACACTATATAATAATAATTTCCCTCATTTTTCAGACCCACACTGACCATGATGAGTAGCTAGGATGCTTTTACTGTGTTGATCCCAGAAATGTGGATGAACACAAGTTTGGAGGCTTTTTTCTTGTTTCTTTTTGCTCTTTGGATGGCATCTAATGTCCCTTCCCATTAGGCAGACAACCTTGACACTGGGTTTGCCACACACACACCCTGCAAGTTGAGGACACTGCTGTGATTCTTATGCTCATATAATAAGTCACCTCTGCACTATAGCCATTTTGCTTGATCTCAAAGGGTTGCCTTTGATGAAGGGATTGTTATCCCTGGGTCTCTGCAGAGCTTTTCATTCCAGGAAATAAAATAAGTACTGGTTCTTTCCTGAAGGAAGCTTATAGACCTAAACTGGTTGAGTATAGACAGATCCAACCCTGGGAAGCAAGTAGGGCCAAGGGGCAAATAATCTCTCTGTTTTCCTATTCCAGATATGGACCAACTATACCCATCTGAGGCAGTGAGTCATGGTGCCAACTGTCACCCCAACTAGATTTGGCTGTGAGGGATCTTATCACTATCAAACAATGCCTCCAATGTTGCTCCTATAGGCAGATGCCTCAGCTACAATTTTCCTTAGCCTTTTACACTCATGTGTCTATCCCCTGTGATGTCCATGCCAAATGGATGCAGAGGACCACCTTGGACCCAAATCAAAGCAGCACTTGTGTACTCCCCACTCATTGTTAGGGACTAGTTTTTCTGTGGGGTGAAGACAGCTTCCCTTGCCTCCCCTGCCTCCCCCTTCACATGGTTACTAACTTTCAGAAGATAGCCATATGACTCTTCAAAAATCAAAGAACTAATGGGCATAGGCTATATCCCCAGCTTCTGGCACCATCAGCAAGACCTCCCTGGGGGCATTAGGGACACAATTTATCATTATTTTACATGGGTTTTTCTCCCATCAAGAGGTATTCCTAAGGCTCACCTGGGGAGATTATGAAGGAGCTATCTGGGGGTCTCACTACCAAAGATGTTAGTGACTCATGTCTTAGTCTGTTTGTGTTGCTGTAAAGGACTGAGGCTGAGTAATTTATAAAGAAAAGAAGTTTATTTGGCTCACGGTTCTACAGGTTGTATGAGAAGCATGGCACCAACATCTGGGTGAGGTTTAGGTGGTTTCCACTCATGGTGGAAGGCAAAGGGGAGCCAGCATGTGAAGATCACATGGCAAGAGAGCAAGAGAGAGAGGAGGAGGTGCCAGGCTCTTTTCAACAACCATTTCTTGCAAGAACTAAAAGTGAGAACACACTCACTCCAGGGAGAATGGCACCAAGCCATTCGTGAAGGATCCGCCCCAACAGTTCAAACACCTCCCACCAGGTTCCACCTCCAACATTGGGGATCACATTTCAACGTGAGACTTGGCAGGGTTAAACAACCTATATCCAAATCATAGCAACTCCCTACCTCAGATTATGTTGGATACCTGCATAACTCAACTATTTACTGACTAGGCAGTGTGCACTGTGGGAAACCCAATTCTGAGTAAATATTTCACCACAAGTGGAGCAATCCGTCAGCAACTGTTGGAGCTAGCCACATGGCTCCAAACTACCCCAATCTCGGCCTTGGGATCTTTTTTCTCATGGCTTGACTCAGGCTCCATGACTAGAGGTCTCAGGGAACTCTACAGGTTTTCATGATGAATTTTACACTATTATTTAGGACCTTCCTCATTTTACAAGGTTTCCTTTGGCATAGTCACAAACTCTAGAAACCCCATTGAAAAATCCACTCAATTTCTAGTCCCAGTGGGCAGGTATGTCTCACAACAGAACAGGAAACCACGTGCTTCATCTTACTAACACTTTGGCTTTGTAAGTTACCCTAATTAACATATTAACTGCCATGTGAGTTGTACTTACCTCACGCTAGTTTTGAGCCCCGGGCCTCATGAAGCAAAACCTGGGCAAAACCCTGCAGTTGGTTCATGAAAGTCTTATTTGTTGATGTTCTTATTGTTACAATTAATGTTGACAATTTAAGTCTAAAAACATGGATTAAATGAATACAAGTCAATAAATTTCATTTTTCTATTTGTGTTTACCTTTAAATTACACTTAAGCCTGGCGAGCCAAGAAGAACACTTTACCCTTATGAACTATTTTTCAAGTTTTCACATTACTTTTTGTGTAACTAATTCTCAAGTTTTTATATTACTTTTTTATTGAAAAAAAAACACAGAAAACATAAAAATAAAATTTTCATTAAATTAGAAAGGATTGTTTTGTTTTTGAAGTTTTCATTCTATTTTTGTAATAAAATGTCATGGCCCCAAGGAGAAAACATTTTTTTTTTCTAGTGTGGCAGTAAATGTGTTAAACTTATTCTTATGCCCATTCTACATGACATATTGGTGTTTTCTTTCACTCACCTTCCAAAGATAGGTTAAAGAGGGCAAAATTAGAATCAGTAAGTCCAGGTCATTGAAATTATGAGCCAATGCAAGAGTAGTGAGAATGGAGAAGAATTTTAGTATTCCTATAATATTTAGGAGATAGGATCAGTGGGACTTGGTGATAATTACAAGGGAGGAAGGGGGAGGGAAGAAACTAAGGTTATGATTTACACATTTTTGGCTTGAGTAATTGTTTTGTTTTGGAGGAACGGAAATGTATTCATTCAACTGATGTTTATTGAATGTATACCATGAGTCAGGCAGTGTGTATGATGCTAGGGATACAGAAGAAAAAGACACTGGGAGACAAAATTTACATAAAACAAAAGATAATTACAGGGACAAATAGATATCATGTGCTGCCTCATATGATGCGCTGAGAAGGGCACAACCTCACTTTTGTAGTGTTTCTGCTAAAAAATGAATAAGCTGTATCTAATGATGTGGAAGCATCAGACAAGCCCAAATTGATGAACAGTATACAAAATAAATTGTTTTCACTCTTCACAATTATTGAGATCATAATAGACAAATACTGAAGAACTGTTTTAAATCAAAGGATACTAAAAAGGCATGACAGTTAAATGCAACATGTGATCCTGGATTAGATCTTGAACCAGAAAATATTGTTGTCTTTTGTTATAAAGGACATTATTGGAACAATTGGCTAAATACGAATAAGATCTGTAGATTACATAATGGAACAAATCTAATTTTCTAATTTTGATAATTGTACTGTGGTTATCTGGGAGAATGTTCTCGTTTTTAGGACATAGACACACTAAAGTATTTAGAAGGCAAAGGCTGAGATATGAGCTGGAAGAAGGTGCAAGCAGCAGCAGAGCAACTAAGCACACTTAGGCTCTGGAGTGAGACTCCCTGAGTTCTAACCCCAGCAGTTATTTACTACCTATGAGATTTGGGGCAAGTTATTTAAACATTCTATAAATTAAATTTCCTCATCAGTAAAATGGATTATGCTAATAATAGCTTCTACCCCATAGAGATGGTATAAAGGTGAAATTAGTGAGCATATGTGAGGCACTTAGACCTGTGCCTGGCACATATGTGTCATCAATATTGGCTGTATTTAAGTTATTCTGCCTCTGTCCTGTGAATACGGAGAAAAATGGGACAGCCTCCTTCTGCAAGGAGCTATAATGTAGTGTAGTATAGCGGAAGTAATAACAAGGTTAACAGATAATAATAAAACCATGTGATAAGTACCCTGCTAGGAATTTGAGCCAAGTGCAACGAAGGCTGAAGCAATTATTTCTGTAGAGGGATGTCAAGAGGGGTTTCAGGGTGGACTTATGGTTTGAATCGAATCATGAAGGGTGAACAGGAGTTTGCCAAAAATACACTCTTCCCACTTCTTCCAGACCAAGGGCATTATGCAAAACTCTGCAAAAACACAAAGTTCTGGAAGGGCATTGAGTACTATAGTGTAGCACAGGCAATGCACCAGTGGTTGGCAGGAGGGCCAGCCAGACTCACCTACCAGGTGTGTGTGTGGGCAGGGGGGAATTGATTGCCAGTCATTTGACACAGGTTCAGATCCCAGCTTAAGTACACTTGTATCCTTAGGCAAGTCATGCAACCTCTCTTAACCTGTTTCTCCTCCCAAATGAAGATATTAACATTTATCTCAGGGCTTCTGGGAGGATTAATGTAAAGTGCTTAGCACGTGCCCAGCATGTGGCCTGGGCTCAATAAAGGAAAGCTATTAGTACTAATGCCGGTGTTGGAAATTTCTAGAGCTCCCAAAACTTCCTGGTTCTTCTTTCCTTCCAGCCACATGCCTCCACTCTGTTGCCCTGGCTAGAGTGCTGTAGCATCCTCATAGCTCACTGCAACCTCAAACTCCTGGGCTCAAGTGGTCCTCCTACCTCAGACTCCTGAGTATCTGGGACTACAGGCACATGCCACCACGCCCAGCTAATTTTTATGGTTTTTTTTTTGTAGAGATGGGGTCTCACTATGTTGCCCAGGCTGGTCTTGAATTCATGGCCTGAAGTGATCCTCCCACCTTGGCCTCCCAAAGTGCTAGGATTACAGGTGTGAGCCACCATGCTTGGCACATGCCTCCCTTAAGTGAACATAGCCCTGCAACTTCCTTTGGCTAATGAAGTGGAAGCAGAAAGGATGTGTGTCCTTTCTGAGTAGAAGCATTGAAGAGCCAGAGTGGTTTGATTTTCTACACTCTCTTCACCTGTTACAATGATTTGTTTTTGTTTTTTTTTTTTTTTTTTGAGACAGAGTCTCACTCTGTTGCCCAGGCTAGAGTGAGTGCCGTGGCGTCAGCCTAGCTCACAGCAACCTCAAACTCCTGAGCTCAAGCGATCCTCCTGTCTCAGCCTCCCGAGTAGCTGGGACTGCAGGCATGCGCCACCATGCCCGGCTAATTTTTTCTATATATATTTTTAGCTGTCCATATAATTTCTTTCTATTTTTAGTAGAGGTGGGGTCTCGCTCTTGCTCAGGCTGGTCTTGAACTCCTGAGCTCAAACGATCCGCCCACCTCGGCCTCCCAGAGTGCTAGGATTACAGGCGTGAGCCACCGCGCCCGGCCCTGTTACAATGATTTGAAAGCTCAAGTCGAGATGGCAGCACCATAAGACAGTGGTACCTCTGCCAGCCCAGGTCTCAGGAACAATGAAGAACAGGATATTCCTGCCAACCTGTATTGGGCATGGGGCATGAGAAAACCTTTTCTGTTTTAAGGCAGTGATATTTTGGCATTTTATCATCTTTAGCCATGCTCATTAACCCTGAAGAATTAAGGACTTTTCTAGACACATTGGTGACTCACGCCAATCTCCAGACAGGGGAAAATGGGCATTTTTCGCCTCTCCCACATTGTCGATGGCGTGATACAATTCGGTTCAAGGTTTGGAAGCATGTTTGTTTAACAGAGGAATCTCAACTAGATATAAACAAAAGAAAGCCACCAGGTAGATGTATGGCTACTTCAAGACATTGTGATTTGGAAAAGCTTCCAAACTGTGACTAGAAGAGGCCATAAACATTGGGCATATCTTTCCCTCTTTCGCTAAATTAACTGTGAATGCTTTTTTTTTTTTTTTCATATTCAAGCACCATAGAATCAATGATTTGTAACCAAACCTTATGGGAAAGTATAAAAGGGGAATTAAACCTGGTCCGGTGGTGATATTTAAATTGCAGCCTGAACGAGGAGGAACTAGCTAGGTGAAAAGGAGAGGTAAGCACGTGCAAAGACAGGAGACAGCATTAGGAGTCTGGGGAAGATTGGTATGACCAGAACATATGAGCGAGGGGGAGGGTGGCAAGAACTGAGGCTGGAGTAGTTAGCAAGACGCAGGGCAAGTGCGCTCTCAGAAACCAGGGAAAGGAATTTGAATTGTCAGGGCAATCACCAGCTGTTGAAAGCTATTAAGCAAGAGAGTGACATGATCAGGTTTACACCTTTACAAGTACACATAGTCACAGTGTGGTGACTGGATTGGAGTGTATAAGACCACAGGTAAGAGACGAGTTAAGAGACTGCTTTAGGAGTCCAGAGATAGTGAAGGAGGAGACAGTTCAAACAGAGCTGTGGGTGGATTAAAGACATAGTGTACCAGTCAGGGTTCCCCAAAAGAACAAGCTCAGTTATTTATTTTCATTTTAAGGAGTTGGTGTATGCAGTTGTGGAAGCTGATGCTGACGAGTTTGAAATTCATATAGGGCAGACTGGCAAGCTGGAACCTCAGGCAGGAGTTGACGCTACAGTCTTGGGGCAGAATTTCATCTTCAGGAAAACCTCAGTTTTGCTTTTAAGGTTTTCCAACTAATTGGATAAGGCCAACCCAGATTATCAAGGGTAATATCCTTAACTTAAAGTCAACAGATTGTAGATGTTAAGCCCACCTGCAAAATACCCTCAAGCAACACCTATACTAGTGTTTGATTGAATAACTGGACATTATAACCTGGCCAACTTGACACATAAAAACAACCATCACAGGTAGTTTTGGAGCTAGAATAAAGATGTTTTGTTGATTCAATGAATGGCGATTAAGGAATATGGAGGAATCAAGGAGGACTCAGATTTCTCATTTGAACAATTGGATTAAAAATAGTGTCACTGATTAAGTTAGATAACAGTGGAGAAAATGCAGGTTTGTGGTGGACATTCAATTTTGAATGTGAGCAGTTTTAAGTACTTGCAACTTATCCAAGCAGGGATGCTTGCAAGTGATCCAAGCAGGGATGCTTAAGTGAGGGTCAGAAGAGAATTCTAACCTATAATTTTGTAAATCATCAGGATATAATGACAATTCAGACATGGGAGTGCATAGGATCATTTGGGGAGATAATGTAAAATGAGGGAGGAAAGAGAAGAAGGCCTAGAAGAGAGCCCTGAGGAACCCTGACACTTAGATGCTGAGTAGAAGAGGAGGATTCACCAAAGCAAATGAAAAACAGCGGCAGCCAGACATGTAGGAAAACCAGGAGGCAGAGATCTGAAAACACCAAAGAGAGAGAGACTGCTTTGTAAAGGAGGGAGCGATTTATTATCATAATTTTTCCTGTAGACTTCAAGAAGTCAGTATAAGTATTTAAGTAGGAAGAATCATTTGACTGCATTGAGCAGGATAAATTAGAATTGTGAGACCCAATTGGTTGGGAGGTCATTTAGGAAACTTTTCTTAGTTGATGGAATAAGTAACAATGCTCAGATCTAGGACTGTTGATGTAGGAATAGAAGGGAAGAATAGGCTTGAGGAGTATTTTGAAGCAAAATCAGCAGGCATCAAATTTGATATGAGTGATAAAAATCCAAGATGACTCAGAGGTCTTGAGTGGAAGGAATCAGAAGAAGGGTGATGAGATCCACAGGGAAAAGGAAGTCAGAAGGAGGTATTGGTTTGGGAGGAAAAGATTTAAAGGTCAGGTTTGGACATACTTTTGGGTGTGGCAGAATGTTTATCCCTATTTCCTAAATGTATCATACCTATCATACCCTTTCATTCCTCTAAGTCTCTCTTCAGCCTCCTCCATGAAAAACATCTTTCCCACATTTTTTTTTTTGCCTGGAAATTTTCTACTCAATCTTCAAAGCCCAAATTAAACATCATTTCTCAGTAGCTTTCACTGACAGCCCTAAACTGAATTAATCTGAATTAATTGCCCCCTCCTCTGTATTTCTCCAGTACTGTGTTTATACCATTGTTCTTAAGAACATTCATCACACTGTGCTATAACTGTATTTTACATGCCTGCTTTCCACACTAGACTGGAACTCCCAGAACCCAAGGCCTCTGATTTATTCCATCTGGTTCCTCTAAAAGAAAGAACATTGAACTTGCTTAGTTGATCTCCAGCTTGGAGCTCAGGAAAGGAGTGAGGCTAGATATATGAAAATTAAAGTGTCATTGACATAAAGGTGATCTCTGAAGAAATGGAAGTAAATATATCACCTGGGGTGGGGGGACTAGAAAGCACAAAGGATAGGTGGCAGTAGGCTTAACCTTGGGGAATACCTACATTTAGCCAATGGGATGAGGATTAGGAGGACATGAGAATTGTGTGTTGTCTGGCAATTATCCATTAAAATGTATTTACTGGATAAATACTATGTACCACTGAATATTTAGGCACTGAAAATACAGAAATAAATGAGGTGTACAAGATCCCTTCTCTTTTTTTTTTTTTTTTTTTTTTTTTTTTGAGACAGAGTCTCACTCTGTTGCCCAGGCTAGAGTGAGTGCCGTGGTGTCAGCCTAGCTCACAGCAACCTCAAACTCCTGAACTCAATCGATCCTCCTGTCTCAGCCTCCCGAGTAGCTGGGACTACAGGCATGCGCCACCATGCCCAGCTAATTTTTTCTATATATATTTTTAGCTGTCCATATAATTTCTTTCTATTTTTAGTAGAGATGGGGTCTCGCTCTTGCTCAGGCTGGTCTTGAACTCCTGAGCTCAAACGATCCGCCCACCTCGGCCTCCCAGAGTGCTAGGATTACAGGCGTGAGCCACGGCGCCCGGCCTAGATCCCTTCTCTTGTAGAGTTTACAAGTCAGTAAGTACATATAGCTTCCCTAAGGGAAAGAGGGAAGTTAACCATTTCAAAGGCTGCAAAGAGTTTGAGAAGGACAAATTATTTCGGTGGCCTTCAAATTTGAAAATTGAAAGACAAAAGAGCCATGTAGCCAGTTTGAGTCCAAGAATAATGGCCAAGAGTTGTAATGGAAAGGAAGTAAGAGATTTCAGTGTTAAAATACATAAGTAGGAAATAGAGGTTTTTTTTTTTTAATTTGAAATGCAAAAAATGGAACAGGTAATATAATCAGATAATATGAGCTCCAGAGAAAATTGACCACAATCATTGAAACCATGGTCTGGGGTAGCAAAGGGTTCTAAGGAATTTACTGACCCCTTCTTGTCCCGTGGAAGTATCCATGGAAGGTGGTTTCCATCGTGGTAATTAACCCAGGGAGGGTTAATCAGTAAGAAGCTAAACTTCAGCTAATTCGAGGGGAAGGAAGGGGAAAGGAAAGTGTGAGGATTTAGAGTAGTTTCTTCACATTAGGATGAAGATTTTAAAAGGCATAGTGGACGAAACTGATGGAGTGACAGAAGCAGAGTGTGCTTGAGTGGTAGTAGCTCTGAAGCGGGTGGACGTAAGGCTACTGAAGGTGGTAGTGGCTAGCTCAACATCTATCCCAACCTGTTTGCCTATGCCTTCCTATACTGCAGAAGATAGAAAGCTAAAAGCTGCATTTTCCAGATTCCCATGCAGGCAGGGGTCTGGATGTGATTTAGGTACAACCAATCAGACACAATTACATTACTCTTGAATTCCAAACTGAGCCAAATGGGAAGGAAGCAGCATGCAAAGCATCCATTTTGTTGGTGAGGGTCTGGAGCCAACAGTTCTGGCAGGAGGTTCCTAATTCCCAGATCCCAGTTAAAGTACTGTTTTCCTAGAACAAACAATTCTGGAAATAACTTCTTGAGCCCTGCCTTCCTGATACCCTAGCCTCTCAACTGTAGCAAAGGTTGCAGGTCCTTTCATTGGATGCCAAGCATATTTCATACCAGATACACTGGAGTGGAACATTTTTTAATGCCTCATTCCTCTATATGACGCAATTATTTTCAGTAATAATCATTGAATCAAATGGATAAAATAATGGTCAGAAAAGAAATGCAGGCAATGTGAAGTTTTTCTTTTATCAAACTTCATATATAAAATCATACCAGGAAAATAAATAAACATTACAGCACAAAAGAAAAAAGAGAAAAGAAAAAAGCAATGGGCTAATCTTAATTACAATAATGATTTTTTTGAAAAAAAGAGAACAAACATCTATACATTGTCTATTGCAATACTGAATAATAGCATTACAATTTAATAAAAATTAAATAACAAAAGAACAGCAGTGTACAATAATCAATCTCAGTTTTAAAGATTTTGGAATTCTGTAAAATAATTCATGTGTGAAATATTAGTTCACGTATGAGCTAACATTTGCACTTACTAAATAGCCATGTCATAACTCAAAGTTGACACTCTGCTTGACTATTGTAAATTTAAAGCACAAATAAAAACTCCATTTTCTGGTATCAAAGAGTGACAGAACTGAAGAAACTCAAGTTATGTGTCTTCATCTATACAATCACACTCCTATCATTGTCCAAACACAGGGATGTGTAGTGTCACAAATATTGGAGACATGAACTATACCTGAAGTGAGCTTGAATGATTTATACTCTGATGAACTTATTCTCAAAATGGAAACTTGTAGTTGGGTCCACAAGTGCTGGAATCACCTGTATAACTGGAAGTTCTCCAAATTAACTTCCATGTAGAATAAAATATTGATGAAAGGATATGTAATTCAAATGTGCTGATTTGAAGTATACATATCAATTAGTATCATTGCAACTCAACAGTACTCTAAATTTGTTTAGAATGTAGCCCAATAATTTTTTTTCTGAGAAAAGTGTGTTCCCACTGACATTGTTTACAATTGTTGACACATGGTGATAACAACAAAGAAGAAAAAATTATAATTGGTTTTATTATTATTTTTACTTCTCTAGAGACAGTGTACCCTCTCATTGCCTACACCCTCTCACTACACTGGCCATGGTATGCCACTTGTTCCCTCGGGGATTCTGTTTTATAGGGTTGTTCTAGAAATCGTTCCTGGAAGCCCAGCTGAGCCTTCTTTTCCAGCCCTTCCTACAATTTTGTAATTACTTAATTCACTATATTAAATCCCTTTTTGCTTAAGCTAACTAGTTACATAGTCTCACTAACTATTCTGTTTATCTGAAACTGAACCCTGACTGATACAAATAGTAAGGAACAGAAATTTGTGCTTAGAGAAATAGCTGTTGAAAACATTTATTTATTCCCTTGTTCATTCATTCATTCAACAAATACTTAACATGGATCTCTCTCTCTCAATATAGCTGTACCTATGTAGTATTCAAATTCTGGGGATTTTCTTACCTAGGAATATATTTAACCAAGGAGATGAAAGAAAGATCTCTACAAAGAGAACTACAAAACACTGATGAAAGAAATCATAGATGACAAAACAAACGAAAAAACATTCCACACTCATGAATTGGAAGAATCAACATTGTTAAAATGTCCATACTGCCCAGAGTGATTTACAGATTTAATGCAATTCCCATCAAAATACCAACATCGTATTTCACAGATCTAGAAAAAAACAAACCCTAAATTTCATATGAAACCAAAAAAGAGTTCAAACAGCCAAGGCAATCTTAATCAAAAAGAAAAAAAATTTTGAGGGATCACATTACCTGACTTCAAATTACACTACAAGGCTATTGTAACCTAAACAGCATGGTATTGGTATAAAGGTAGAGATATAGACCAATGGAGTAGAATAGAGAACCCATAAATAAAACCATGTAGCTATGACCAACTGATTTTCAACAAAGCAGACAAAAACATACACTGGGGAATCAACACCCTATTTAATAAATGGTGCTGGGAAAATTGGATAGCCAAATGCAGAAGAATGAAGCAGTATTACTCTCTCTGGCCATATACAAAAATTAACTCAAGATGGATTAAAGACATAAATATAAGAGCTGAAACTGTAAAAATTCTAGAAGAGAACATAAGAAAAACTCTTCTGGATGTTGGCCCTAACCAAAGAATTTATAAGTAAGATCACAAAGACAAGTACAGTGACAACAAAAATAAATAAATGGGACTTCATTAAACTAAAAAGTTTCTGCACAGCAAGGGAAATAATCAACAGAATAAATAGTCAACCTACAGAATGAGAGAAAATATTCAAAAACTAGACAGCCAACAAAGAACTAATATTCAGAATCTACGAAGAACTCAAACAAAGCAGCAAGAAAAAAAAAACCCATTAAAAAGTGGGCAAAAGACATGAACAGAGTTTTTTCAAAAGAAGATAGGAAAATGGCCCAAAAACATATGAAAAAATTCTCAACATCACTAATCATCATGGAAATGCAAATTAAAACCACAATGAGATACCACCTTACCCCTGTCAGAATGGCCATTATTAAAAAGTCAAAAACAATAGGTGTTGGCATGGATGTGGTGAAAAAGGAATGCTTATTCACTGTTGGTGGGACTGTAAATTAATACAACCTGTATGAAAACCTCTTTGGAGATTCCTCAAAGACATAAAAGTACACCTACCATTCGATCCAGCAATCCCACTACTGAGTATCTACTCAAAAGGGAAAAAAAAAAATCATTATCGGCCAGGCGAGGTGGCTCATGCCTGTAATCCTAGCACTCTGGGAGGCCGAGGTGGGCGGATCGTTTGAGCTCAGGAGTTCGAGACCAGCCTGAGCAAGAGCGAGACCCCACCTCTACTAAAAATAGAAAGAAATTATATGGACAGCTAAAAATATATATAGAAAAAATTAGCCGGGCATGGTGGCGCATGCCTGTAGTCCCAGCTACTCGGGAGGCTGAGACAGGAGGATCGCTTGAGCTCAGGAGTTTGAGGTTGCTGTGAGCTAGGCTGACACCACGGCACTCACTCTAGCCTGGGCAACAGAGTGAGACTCTGTCTCAAAAAAAAAAAATCATTATATAAAAAAGACATCTGCATCCAAGTGTTTATCACAGCACAATTCACAATCGCAAAGATGTGGAATCAACCTAAGTGCCCATCAACTGATGAGCAGGTAAAGAAAATGTGGTATATATTAATATATACCATGGGGTACTACTCAGCAATAAAAAGGAATGAAATAATGTCATTTGCAGCAACTTGGATGGAACTGGAGACCAGTATCCTAAGTGAAGTATCTCAGAAATGGAAAAACAAACACCACATGTTCTCACTAATAAGTTGGAGCTAAATGGTGGGAACACATGGTCATAAAGTGATGTAAAGGATATTGGAAACTAAGAAGTGGGGAAGGTGGGAAGGTGGGAGAAAGGTGAGGGATAAAAACTTACTTACCAGTAAAATGTACACTATTCTGGTGATGGGCACAGTAAAAGCCCTGACTTCAGCATTAAACAATTCATCTATGTAATAAAAACACGTGTACCCCCTTAATATTTTGAAATAAAAATTATTAAATTTAAAAATAAAGAACTGATAGAATTATAATAAATATTTGTGAATATAAAAAAATAAATAAAAAACAAATTTGGGGTATTTTCTATTGATAGCATTGAATTTGGGCAATGTGATCAAATACTGCACATTGTGATATCCTTCTAGTGAGATAGGTTGGACAACTGTATTTGTTAGGAAGCATTTGGCTGCCAGAAACAGAAACTCAAAATGGTTAAAATTATTGGAAAATGTATTATCTCACACAACTGTAAATTCCAGTATAGGTCAAGTTTTGAGATGGCTCAACAGTATCATTAGGCTTACAGGTATCATTAGGCACCCTGTCACTCTTGTCTGCCATCTTCCATGTAGACTGTATCTTTATACTGGCAGCAAGGTAGCTGCAACTCATCCAGAGACAACAATGATTAGAGGAAGAGGAGAGAATAATTCTCTCTTAGGTGTAAGTAGATTGTTGTGACATTACAGCTCCAGTCACAGATAATCTGTAGGATAGCGGAGAAGGGAAATTTTCCTAGTGAGCATAACTTGGAGCAGTATATCTGATTGTCCCCTATGCCTGGAAGTTGTCCCATTTGCCAGAAAGGAGAGAAGGGCTGTGACAAGGATCTATGCTGATTCATGGCAGAGGCTAATGTTGCAGCTGGATGGGCTGGAGGATTAATAACAAGGAAATCTGGGAAAGAGATATGCAAATTGACCTAGCATATATGTCTTGTGTACAAATATTCACCAAAAGTTTCTCTTTGTAGAAAAGGTGCTAAATAATCAGGTGGACTTAATGACCATTCAGTTGATGTCAACCAGAGTTTTTCCTCAGTCACCCCAGTGCTTGATTAATGGGCTTATGCACAAAGTGGCCATGGGGACAGAGATGAAAGTTATGTGTGGATTTAATAATGTGGACTTCTCCTCACTAAAACTATTACTGCTGCTTGAATGTCCAATTTGTCAGCAGCAGCTGTGAACTCTGGGCCCCTGATATGGTACCATATACCATGGGTACCATCCAGCCACCTTGGGACAGGTTACATCGGACCGCTTCTATTATGGAGTGGGCAATGATTTTTTTATTTATTTGAATAGATTCTCACTCCAGATTGGATTTGTTTTCCTGCCTACCACACCTCTGCTAGCTCTATCATCCATAGATTTATTGAATATGTTATACACTACCATCGTATCTCACACAACATTACCTCCATCAAAGGAATTGACATTATCTTAATAGAAATGCAGAAATGGACTGAGACCTGTTGGCATCACTAGTTTTACCATGTGTCACCTCACCCAGAAGAAGTTATCCCAACAGAATAATGAAATCACCTCTTTTTGTGTGTTTGTGAGATGTTGTATCCCTCTGTCACTCAGACCAGAGTGCAGTGGCATTATCATGGCTCACTGCAGCCTCGAACTCCTGGGCTCAAGCAATCCTCCTGCCTCAGCCTCCCAAGTAGCTGGGACTATAGGTGCGTGCCACCATGCCTGACTAATTTTTAAAAATTTTTTGTAGAGATGGGGTCTTGCTATGTTTATGTTACTCAGGCTGTTCTTGAACTCCTGGCCTCAAGTGATCCTGCTGCCTCAGCCTCCCAAAGTGCTGGGATTACAGGTATGAGCCACCACTCCTGGCCCTGAAATCACCTCATGAAAACCTAGTTATGATACCACCTAGGAGAAAATGCACTGTGAGTTTGGGTTACCATCTTATATAATGTGTTGTATACTCTGAACCAGAACCAGTAATCAACATATCGTGCTGTTTCTAGTGTGACCAGAATACATCAGGCTAAGAACTAAGGGGTGATGGTGAGAATGATACCCAATGATCCACTTGCAAAAAAAATTTTGTGTTTTGCTTCTCATTCCCACAATTATGATTTCTACTATTTTAGAAGCTTATTCGAGAGAGGAATATTTCTTTCAGGTAATATGACAATGATTCCACTGAATTAGAAGCTGAGACTTCCACCTCATGCCAGTAGGCAAACCAGAAAAAAAAAAAAGAGAATTACTATATTAGCTTGGGTGATTGATACTGATCATTCAATGTTATATTATACATTATAGTAATGAACTATAGTTTATTTCCATTTCCTTACTAAGACACCCTTTGTGTTGTTTTCACTGTAACAATGAACATCTTTGTACATGTATCCTTGTACACATGAGTGAAAGTAGATACCTAAAAGTAGAATTTCTGGATCACAGAATATGTGAATATTTAACTTTACAAAGTGTTGTCGAACAAACCACAAAGTGGTTATACCCATTGGTACCCCTCCCACTGACAATGATTGAATTCCTATTTCTGTACATTCTTGTGAATATTTGTTGATTTTGTGGCCAATCTGATGAGTGTAAAATGAGAGCTCATTTTGATTTAATTTGTATTCCCCTGATTACCTGAGGTCAAGCATCTTTTCATGTCTGTCTGTTTTCATAAGAAAAAAAAAATAGTGTCAATTCTCAGTTTTCCACAAGAACAGTAGTTACATTCTGAGCAGCGGCACATACCATCTCATAAAGCAATTCTTGTATTCATGCCTATGCAACAGATTTTCATCCCTAATTAGGTCTGGGTTGGCTAGTATCAAATTTAGCTCCCTTGAGGGTATAGGATAAAAGAAGAAAGCCAATTTCAGGATTTTAAATTTACATCTGATAATCTATAAAATGGACACTTCACATGGCTTTTTGTGGCCTCATTCTCGAATTAATGTTGTGCAAACCGGGGAGTGTTCAGGTGTTATCTTAGGGATTTTGTTCTCGAGTTCCTGTTAGTATAATGTGGACTGCTCAGGAGTATTGTACTATAGTAGAACTGTCATGCCTCACCTGTTTGCAACAACTCAAATTCTATAGTCAAGTATGAATCTTAGCATGTTAAAGTTGGAAGGTGTCATAATTGGCAGAAGGGGAAACCAAGGCTAAAAGAGATCAACCTGTGAGGTAGTCAAGAGCCATGTTCTCCTCCCGTGTACACCCTCAGGGTGGCTGTGTGGTGTCTGGTCAGATGATCATTTCCCACATGTGCTGTGATGTTAATAAGATTGTTGTTTTATATTTGGATTTTCTGTTCTGTTTCACTGGTCTGTGTCCCTGCACTTGTGCCAATTCCAGGCAGTTTTAAGAACCACAGCCTTGTAGTATAGTTTGAAGTCTGGCAAATTAATACCTCCCATTTTGTTTTTATTGCTTAAAATTGCTTTTGCTATACGGGGTCTTCTCTGATTCCATACAAAGTGTATAATTATTTTCTCTATATCTGTGAAAAATGATGTTGGTAATTTAATAGGGATTGCATTGAATCTGTAGATCACTTGGGTAGTATAGACATTTTAACAATGTTGATTCTTCCGATCCTTATATAGACACCTAATCTTTGACAAAGCAGACAAAAACATACTCTGGGGACAAGAATCCCTATTCAATAAATGGTGCTGGGAAAATTGGATAGCCACATGTAGAAGACTGAAACAGGACCCACAGCTTTCACCTCTCACAAAAATCAAATCACGGTGGATAACAGACTTAAACCTTAGGTGTGAAACGATTAGAATTCTAGAAGAAAATGTAGGAAAGACTCTTACAGACATTGGCCTAGGCAAAGAATTTATGAAGAAGACCCCCAAGGCAATCACAGCAACAACAGAAGTAAATGATTGGGACCTGATTAAATTAAAAAGCTTCTGCACAGCCAAAGAAACAGTCACGAGAATAAACAGACCACCAACAGAATGGGAAAAAATTTTTGCATACTACACATCAGATAAAGGACTGATAACAAGAATCTATTTAGAACTCAGGAAAATCAGCAAGAAAAAAATCAAACAACCCTATCAAGAAGTGGGCAAACGACATGAATAGAAATTTTTCAAAAGAAGATATAAGAATGGCTAACAAACATATGAAAAAATGCTCAACATCCCTAATCATCAGAGAAATGCAAATCAAAACCACAATGAGATATCACTTAACTCCAGTGAGAATGGCCTTTATCAAAAAGTCCCAAAACAACACATGTTGGCGTGGATGCGGAGAGACAGGAACACTCATACACTGCTGGTGGGACTGCAAACTAGTGCAACCCCTGTGGAAAGCATTATGGAGGTATCTTAAACAGATTCAAGTAGACCTGCCATTTGATCCAGCAATCCCGTTATTGGGCATATACCCAAAGGAAAAAAGGTCATTCTATAACAAAGACACATGTTCCCGAATGTTTATAGCAGCACAATTCACAATTGCAAAGATGTGGAAATAACCCAAATGCCCATCAATTCATGAATGGATTAGGAAATTATGGTATATGTATACCATGGAGTATTACTCAGCTATAAGAAATAACAGTGATACAACATCTCTTTGGTTCTCCTGGAGAGAGTTGGAACCCATTATATTAAGTGAAGTATCCCAAGAATGGAAAAACAAGCATCACATGTACTCACCAGAAAATTGGTTTCCCTGATCATCACCCAAATTCACATCTGGGAATGATACCAATCGGATATCAGACTGAGGTGGGGGGTGGAGGGAGGGGATGGGTGTATGTCTACATGATGAGTGCGTTGCCCACCGTCTGGGGAATGGTCACGCTTGAAGGTGCTGACTCAGGGAGGGGGGGCTGCGAGGAGGGGATGAGTGTATACCTACATGACGAGTGCAATGCGCACTGTCTGGGGAATGGACACGCCTGGAACTCTGACTTGGGGGGATAGGCGGTACATGGGCAATGTATGTAACCCGAACTTTTGTACCCCCCATAATAAGCTGAAATAAAAAAAATAAAATAAACAAGACAGACTCAAACTAAAATAAATAAATAAATAAATAAATAAGATTGTTGTTGGGAGGCAATCTCCATGGGGTAGAGTTTCTGCATGTCTCAGAAGAGCTTTTGTCCTTTATGCATTTTCTGCCTGAATCTACAAAACTGCAACTGGTTACCTTTTTATTCGAAGTAGAATAAAATCTTAGACACTTCATAGTTCCTCACAGTTGAAAGCAGTAGTTTCAGAAGCTGTTAGTCAGTGTTTTGTGGAACAAGGTCCTCTGGTCAAATTGGTTTTGGAAAAGTTGAGGCCCCGCCAAAAAAGGATTAAAGAAAACGAAAGCATGTTCTTTTCCTGTCAGATGCTTTAATAAACTAAAGAGCATGATGAATTGCTCCTGGGCATTGGGGGGTGGATAGAGTGTGCTAAGTTTCAATAATTATTGGAATAGGAAACCTTGTCCCTCCCTCCCCCTATAGCATGACTATTAACTTTGGAAAGAACAATAGAATAAAATTAGTATAAAATCCTTTGGAAAATGAACATAATATAGTAAGAATAAGAATTGAAATGCAATTGGGGGGTATTTTTCACATCCCTTATAAACCAGAATGTGGTGGGCTAACAGCTATGGAAGCATCACCTCCCAAACCAAGGGAGTTAATGGGATTTTGCCCAAGAGTCAGATTTTAGAGCCAGAAGGGGGCTTATAAACAATATCCAGCCCTCTCATTTTACACATGGGGCACTGAGGCCTACTGGGAGAAAGGCACTTATTTAGGGCCACCCAGTTCATGGGTGGCAATTAGGGCAATAAAATCTAAGTATTTTCTCATTCTTCAGTGTTCCTCACACATTATTTATTCTCATATTGTCCTATTGTTTCATTTATTTGTAACTCAATTTTGAGGTCTCTGAAGGCAAATACTGTTTTGTCTCACCTACAAGCTTCTATTACAGTGTAACAATCTGTTGAACATCTACCATATTCGCGGCGGTCCCTCTTTTTACATCCAGTACTGCCCAAGACAACTTTCTACCAGGATGGAAATGTTCCATATTGACACTAAGATGGCAGCCATGAGCCAAATGCAGCGATCAAACACTTGTTAATGTGGCTATTGTGATTGAGGAACTGATTTCTTCATTTCAAGTATTAATAATTAGACTGATAATAACAGATACTACACTTGATCTTAGCCAAAAGGCCGAGAAGTGATTCAGGTATTAATAATTACAATTGACATTTATATAGCCACATTTGGCTAGCATCTGTTGTAGTGACTAACCGTAGTGACTGTAGCAGCTACAATATATGTCCTAGGAATGAACATGAGGAGGAATTAGCAGCCAAGGCTGGCGTCTGAATTTGTTATTCCTTTTTGTTGATCTATGACAAGCACCGATGCTACTGGTGCAGGCTCCATTTGCTTATTCAATAAGCATTCAACAAACACCCATAAGGGCCAGGGCTAGGGTCCGTGTGGGGTGCACCCGCTATCGTCCAAATGGATAAAAGGGGGCAGGGCCTGTGCCAATAGGCAGAAGACGTCACTGGGAAGGAACCAGCCTCAGACCTCGCGAGGGCTGGCACTTGTCACGAGAGCATCCCCACCCCAGGGGCATCTGGGACACAGGCTGCCCCAGGGGCTTCTGGGTCGTGGACCGTTGAGCGGTGAGGCAACACCTCAGCTAGGCGGGAAGCTAGAGCTATGCCTTCAGATGGGAGGAGAAGGCGGCGGGGGAGGACTAGGTCAAAGAGCAGGGGGATACGGGGGGCGAGGTCAAGACTGGTAGCTCGTGAGGCGGAGTACAGTGTGGAGAACCCGGCAACCGGGTCGCATCCAGGGGACAGCAATGCCGGGCAGGAGGACATCATGGCTGCCATGCCTCAGCCTGACTGGCAGGCATCTGTGCGTGGCTTCCGTGCTGAGACGCGCGGCTCTCTGCTGAAGATGAGAGCCCACAAGCGCCTGAGGCTGCTCATGTTCTGCATCTGGATCCTGCTGGTGGTATGCTACTATATGAACTCTGGTGAGTACCGCCTCCGGGCTGGGCAGAGAGCCGATGACAGCGGCAGAGGAGGGGGCTGGGCTGTGGTGATGAGCTCGCCAACCACAAAACTTCCCGCCCTCCCGGTCTCTCCGCATCCCTCCCCCATTCCTCCCCCTCACCACTCCTTTTTTCCCCTTCCTTCTCCCCTCCACTCTTCCCCTTGAGAAGGCCCTCCTGCCCTCAACCTCTTCCGTCCTCCTCACAAAGCCCTACCTACTCTTGCCTCTCTTCATGACTCCCTGCCCTCTCACTCTCCCTCTTACTCTGCAAGAAGTCTTTCTCTCCCAAACTCCTTTGAAAAAGCCCTTCCCTCCCTACTTTCTCTTCATGAAAGCCTTCCCTTCCTTACTTCCCCTCTCCAAATACTAACCTCCCTTTCATTCCTGCCTTTTTTAATTGAAGTGAAATTCACATCATATAAAAATAACTATTTTATAGTGAACGATAAAGGGGATTTAATACATGTAAATGTTATGCAACCATCACTTCTATCTAGTTCCAAAATACTTCAATTACCCCAAATTAAACCCACACCCATTAACTAGTTACTTCCAATTTCCCAGCCCCAAACAGTACTTCATTACTTTTTATGGCTGAATAGTATTCCATCGTATGGCTATCCTACATTTTATCTGTTTATCAAATTTACCAAATTGGGGTTGTTTCCACTTCGGGGCTATTATGAACAATGCTGCTATGAGCATCATGTACAACAAGTTCCTGAGCAGATATGTTTTCAGTTCTCTAGGACTAGAATTGCTGGGTCACATGGGAACTCCACTAATCTTTTTGAGGAAGTCCCAAACTGTTTTACAAAGTGGCTAAATCATTTTCCATATCCACCAACAATGTTCAAGGGTTCCAGTTTCACCAAATTGTGATATATATCCCCTCATTTTTAATTATAACCATCCTAGTGGGTGTGAAGTAGTATATCATTATGGTTTTGATTTGTATATTCCTAATGACTAATGATGTTGAGCATCTTTTTATATGCTTGTTGGCTATTTGTATATCTTTGGGGAAATGTCTTTTCAAATCCTTTGACCACTTTTAATTGGATTTCTTGTAGTTATTTTTATATATATATATTTTTTATTTTTATTTTTATTTTTTTTAGAGACAGAAGTCTCGCTCTGTTGCCCGGGCTAGAGTGCCGTGGCATCAGCCTCGCTCACAGCAACCTCAAACTCCTGGGCTCAAGCAATCCTTGCCTCAGCCTCTCGAGTAGCTGGGACTACAGGCATGTGCCACCATGCCTGGCTAATTTTTTCTATATATATTTTTAGCTGTCCATATAATTTCTTTCTATTTTTAGTAGAGATGGGGTCTCGCTCTTGCTCAGGCTGGTCTCGAACTCCTGAGCTCAAACAATCCGCCCGCCTCGGCCTCCCAGAGTGCTAGGATTACAGGCATGAGCCACCATGCCCGGCCGTTATATTATTGATTTGTAAAAATTCTTTATATATTCTAGATAGTGGACCCTTATCAGATATATACTTTGTAAATATTTCCTCCCATTCTATGTGCTGCCTTTTCACTTTCTTGATAATGTATAAAAGTTTTTGATTTTGAGAAAATTCAATTCATCTGTTTTTTTCTCTGGTAGCTTGTGCTTTTGGTGTCATATCTAAGAATTCATTGCCAAATCCAAGGTCATGAAGATTACATGTATGCTTTCTTCTAAGAGTTTTATGGTTTTTGGTCTTATATTTAGGTTGTTTATCCATTTTTTTTTTTTTTGAGACAGAGTCTCACTCTGTTGCCCAGGCTAGAGTGAGTGCCGTGGCGTCAGTCTAGCTCACAGCAACCTCAAACTCCTGGGCTTAAGTGATCCTACTGCCTCAGCCTCCCGAGTAGCTGGGACTACAGGCATGTGCCACCATGCCCGGCTAATTTTTTGTATATATATATTTTAGTTGTCCATATAATTTCTTTCTATTTTTAGGAGAGACGGGGTCTCACTCTTGCTCAGGCTGGTCTCGAACTCCTGACCTCAAGCGATCCACCCGCCTCGGCCTCCCAGAGTGCTAGGATTACAGGCGTGAGCCACCGCGCCCGGCCTGTTTATCCATTTTGAGTTGATTTTTGTATATGGTATATGTTAAGGGCCCAACTTCATTCTTTTGCCTGTGGATAGCCAGGTATCCCAGCACCATTTGTTGAAGATACAATTCTTTCCCCATTGATGGTCTTGGCACCCTTGTCAAAAATCAGTTGACTATACATTTATAGATTTATTTCTGGACTCTCAATTCTATTCAATTGGTCTATGTGTCTGTCCTTATGCTAGTACCATATTCTTTTGATTACTGCAGATTTGTAGAAAGTTTAGAAATCAAAATGTGTGAGTCCTCCAATTTTGTTGTTCTGTATCCATATTGTTTTGAGTGTTCAAGGCCCCTTGCAACTATACATAAATTTGAGATTCAGCTTTCTGTTTCTGAAAAAGAGCTATTTGAATTTTAATGGGGTTTGTATTGAATCTGTAGATCACTTTGGGCAGTATTGCCATCTTAACAATATTAAGTCTTCTGATCCATGGACGCAGGATATCTTTCCATTTATTTATGTCTTCTTTAATTTATTTCAGCAACATTTTGCAGTTTTCAATGTACAAGTCTTTAGCCTCCTTGGTTAAATTTATTCTTAGATATTCTTTTGGATGCTATTGCAAATGGAATAGTTTTCTTTTCCTTTTTGGATTGTTCATTGCTGGTGTATAAAAGCAGAACTGATTTTTACATGTTGATCTTGTATACTGTAAATTTTTAAAAATTTGTTTGTTAGTTCTAGTAGGGGTTTTGTGACCTTTTTTGGATATTCTAGATAAAGAATCATGTTATCTGTAAATAGACATAGTTTTATTTCTTCCTTTCCAATTTGGTTGCCTTTTATTTGTTCTTAACACCTAATTTCTCTAGTTCAGGGGTCCCTAACCTTTTTGGCACCAGGGACTAGTTTCATGGAAGACAGTTTTTCCACAGATGGTTGGGAGCATGGTTTTGGGATGATTCAAGCACATTACATTTGTGCAGTCAAACCTGTCTGTTAACGATAATCTGTATTTGCAGCCACTCCCCAGCACTAGCATCATCGCCTCAGCTCTACCTCAGATCATCAGGCATTAGATTCTTATAAAGAGCACACAACCTAGATCCCTCCCATGCACAGTTTACAGTAGGGTTCGCGCTCTTGTAAGAATCTAATAATGCCACAGATCTGACAGGAAGCAGAGCTTATGCAGTGATATGAGCAATGGGGAATGGCTGTAATACAATGAAGCTTCACTGGCTTGCCTGCTGCTCACCTCCTGCTGTGCGGCCTGGTTCCTAACAGGCCACTAACCCGTACTGGTCGGCAGTCCAGGGGTTGGGGACCGCAGCTCTAGCTAGAACTTTTTGTACAATGTTGAATAGCAGTGGTGAAAGTGGGCATCCTTGTCTTAGGGGGAAAGCTTTTAGTCTTGTAACATTGATTGTGATGTTAGATGTTCATTTTTCATAAATGTTCTTTATCATGTTG
This sequence comes from Eulemur rufifrons, assembly GCF_041146395.1. Lineage (NCBI taxonomy): Eukaryota > Metazoa > Chordata > Mammalia > Primates > Lemuridae > Eulemur > Eulemur rufifrons. The sequence goes on along the minus strand of NC_091012.1, from coordinate 27,068,619 downwards.
AGGAAGATTCCTTCTATTCCGAGTTTGCTGAGTGATTTTATAGTGATAGGATGTTGGATTTTGTCAAATGCTTTTTCTGCATCAATTGAGATGTGAGTTTTTTTTCCTTCATTCTATTAACATGGTGTATTATATGGATTGCTTTTCTTATGTTAACCTTCTTTGTATTCCTGGGATAAACTCCAGTATGAATAATCCTTTTAATACGCTGTTGCATTTGGTTTGCTGGAATTTTGTTGAGGAATTTTGCATCTGTATTCATAAGTGATATTTGTCTGTAGTTTTCTTGTGGTGTCTTTGTCTGGCTTTGGTATCAGGTTGATACTGGCCTCATAGTATGAATTAAAACGTTTTCCTTCCTCTTCTATTTTTTGGAAGAGTCTGAGAAGGATCCATATTAATTCTTCTATTTAATATTTGGTAGAAATCACCAGTGAAGCCATCTGCTCCTGGACTTCTCTTTGTTGGGAGGGATTTTTTAATATTTTTTATTGATAGGTTATACATGTTTTTGAGGTATATGTGATATTTTGATATATGTATGCATTGGGTAATGATCAAATCGGGGTAATTGGGATATCCCTTATCTCAAACATTTATCTTTTCTTTGTGTTGGGAATATTACAATTCTTCTCTTCTAACTATTTTGAAATACACAATAACTTATTGTTAGCTATAATCTCTCTACAGTAAGGGAAGTTTTTGATTACTGTTTCAATCCCTTTACTTGTTATAGGTCTTCTATGAAGGGCTTCCTTCCTTAACCTTTCTTCACAAAGTACTAAATTCCCTCACTTCTTCTCACAAAGACCTTTCTTTCTTTTGCAAATGGCTTCCCTCCTTCATCTCTCCCAAGGCTGTCTTTTCATTACCTCCATCACATAGTACTAACCTTCCTCACCTCACCACTGAAAGTACTATCCTCTATCAGCTCCTCTCTTAAAGCTCTTCCACCTTTAACCTCACCTTACTGACCTTCACCATTCAAACTCCTTCCTTGATCACCTTCACAAGGACCTTTCTTTGCTCACCTCTCCTCACAAAGGCCTTCCCAGCCTCACCTCCCATCACAAATTCTTAACCTCCCTCATGTTCATTCGCAAATGCTTTCCTTTCTCTCTCTCTAAGGGCTTCCCACCACACCTCTTCTCAAAAAGTCCTTCCTTTTCTCACCTAATTCATGAAGGCCTTTAATCCTTCAACTCTCCAATCAAATTCTTTCTCTCCCACATCTCCCTTGATAAAAACATTCCTCTCTCACCCCCCTCACAAAGGCCTTTCCTCCTTCATCCTCTCACAAAGTAATAACCTCTTTCACCTCCCCTAATATAGGCCTTTCTTCCCTCACTAATACATTCACTGCTTCACCTTCCCTCACATAGTTCTAACCTCCCTCACCTCCTCTCACAAAGGTATACCCTCCTTCTTCTCTTCTACCAAAATCTTCTACATCTTCCCCTCACAAAGTTGTAACCTCCTTCACCTCCCCTCACAAAGACCTTTCCTTTTTTCATGGTTGCCTTCCCTGCCTCCTCTATCCTCACAATTGACTTCCCTTCTTCATCTACCCCCTCAAAGGCGTACTGCCCTCAAGTCCCCTCACAAAGTACAAACTTCCCTCTCCTCACATAGCACTAAACTCCCTCACCTCTTTTCTCAAAGAACTTCCCTCTTTCACTTAGGCTTACAAAGGCCTTACTTCTTGTCATTTCACTTCACGAAGGCCTTCCTTCTCTTACCCTTCCAACTGTCTTCCCTCTCTCATTACCACTCCAAAAGTTTTTCTTGACCTTCAATCAAGGTCCTTTCATTTCTCCTCTCTCCACGTCTTTCCTTTGCTTACTTCACAGGCCTTCTCTCCCCTTACCCAAAATTCTTCCCTTCCTTATTTCACAAATCCCTTTCCTCCTCTCCCTTAAAGTCTTTAGTCCCTCACCCTCCTTTAAAAATGCATTAATTATCTTACTTCACATTTTCCTATCCTCTGTTTTTTTTTTCTTTTTTTACCAGTCCCAAGTATTAGAGTCAATATCCTTTCTTTTCTAACCTATCTTCACTAAGGCCTTCCCTCTCTTCCTCAAATTCTTTCCCTTACTTCTTTATTTATCCTCCTCCAGGCTTTCACTCAGTCCCCTCTCAGGAACCTTCTTTCAGTTCTCCAAAGGCACCTCTTTTCCCCATTCAGGTTTTCCCTCTTTTGCCACCCAAAGGTACTTTCCACTTCTTCCTCAAAAGCTTTCTTTTTTTTCCTCCTACTCATAATCTTGCCGCCTCACTTGCCTCACTCAAAGTCTTTCCCTCTTCCTCCTCCTCCTCCTCTTCCATATTCCCTCCCCTCAACTCCTTTTCTTTTTCCCACAGCCTTCTTTCATTCCCTCCCTAAGTCCAAGATGTCCTTCTCAAAAGGGCTTTCTTTACCTAACCCCCATGGCCTGGCCTTCCTCCCAACCCCCTCACAAAGGAATTCTATGTCTCCATGTGCACAGAGGCCTTAGATTTCCCAGAGTCTCCCTCCTTCAAGCTCCAGCCCCAAGCCCAAAGACATTTCACCACCCCACCCATAATTCCAATGGCTTCTTTCTCCCCACCCTCCCCAGAGGCCTTTCATCCCCTTAACCAAGGTCTTCCCACAGTCGAGGAGGGAGACAAAGATTGGGCAACGACATTGCAAGTAAAAGGAACAGAGACTTCTATATGTTATGTCACAACTGCCTAGGTTTATAACTTTTTGTGAGGGATGAGATTAAAAGTTAAATAAACTATATGCTATGCTTTCTTTTATCAACTATTTGAAATAAGTTAAAAATATGAGTTCTACTCTTTGAAAATATTTTAAGATACTTTTTAATGAATACTTATAAATCATAATATTATGAAAAATTATTCATGTTTATTTTTTCTACTATTCATCTAAAACACCAAAGTATTTCTGAATTACTGTATTTGTAAAAGTTAGTACAGCACTGAAAGCCCTCTCATCCTCTGAAAAAGTAAGTTAAAAAACAAACTATAAATTGTACATTTTTTCTTAGTCTATGAGTTCTTCATTTTCCATTTCTATTTTGAGTAGAACCCCCGCAAAAAAAGAATACTGTCTATTCAGTGTGATTTCTTTATTTCTATGAGAACTTTTTCTTTTATAGGTTTAACATGTTTTCTCCTAAAATAATCCATGATTCATTCTCTATATTGTCAGATTTCCCAGATTCCCAGGAGGTAATATGTGACTATATGGATTAAATATAATTTTGCAATTAAAATTATTTCACTTAATTAATGTAACTAAATGTACTGTGTTATGTATTGAATTATGTTCCCCCAACAAATGTTGGAATTTTAACCTCCAGTACCTCAGAATGAGACTTTATTTGGAGATAAAGTCTTCATAGAGGGATTCAAGTTAAAATGAGGTAATCTAGAGTGGGTTCAAAACCAATATGACTAGTATCCTTATAAAAGGGGGAGATTTGGACACAGAGACAGACACTCATAGAGGAAAGACTATTTGAATAGACACAGGGAGAAGATGACCATCTGCAAGCCAAGGAGAGAGGCCTTCTCTCGCAACCCTCAGAATGAACCAACCCTGCTAACATGTTGATTTTGAACTTCTAGCCTACAGAACTGTGAGAATATAAATTTATGTTTTAAGCCACTCAGTTTATGGTACTTTGTTACAACAGCCCTAGCAAACTAATACACACCAAGAGGTCAAATAATTAGGCTATGGCCCTGAAGAATTATGATGAAAGTGGAACACATGGTCCTGGAACTAAAATTTTCTTTCTCGTTCCTAGACAGACCCTTCTGAGTTCTCTTGGATTTAATGTCACCAAGAGGAATTGAAATTGAGCCACCTGATATAACTCTGGGATACCTCCAGTTTGTATTGCCATTTGGATTCCTAAGACACACGTTGCTTTTCAGGTTATATTTATGCAGAAGGCATACACACCAGTGGCATGCAGGATGAGAAGACAAGCAGATTGGCAACTGGGAGTTTGATTCCAACTCTTCCACCAATTCTCTGTAACCTATTGAGTCAGTCCTTATTGCTCATTCTTTTCAGGGTAGATAAAAAGATAAGAAATAAAATGAACTAATAGGTAATATTTTCAAATTGCTTTACGTCCATAAACAAAACCCAGTAACTCGTTTTTGTATCATTATGGTACTTCATCTATCTGTTATCCATGGGGGGTGAATGAAGGCCTATATGCCTGCCATGTACCTAATTAAGCACCAGGCTTGCTCTTGCTTTAACCATGTGTACATGTGGTGTATTTGGAGAAGCCCTAAACTAGGAGTTAAGAGACCTGGGTTGTTCTAGTTCTGCCACTAACTTACTGTGTGACCTTTGATGAGTTACTTTACCTCTTTAGGCTTCAGTTATCATATCTAAAACATGAAGAAATTTCATTAGATGGGTATTTGTCTTGCTCAGTCATTTGTATAACACCTTCATAACTCTTGGTTATCTTAATACTACCAAATCATTCATATTTACTTTAAGCCACCTCACTATTTTATGTAAATATATTTAAAAAAGAAACTAGCATAGTTATAAATGGAAAACTGGTATTTGCTATTAAGACAATTATTTATAAAAATAAATATCCTGAAAACAAAGTAATATTATTAAATGTAAAATTTTAAACAAGAAAAATAAACAATGAAGACATGTAATACAATATTTACTTGTTTTACATTGTGCTAAGCACTTCACATGTGACTTCACTTAATCCTTACAACCCTTCAAAATAAATATTATCCCCATTTTGCAGATGAGTAAACTGAGGCAAAGAGAAGTTTACTGATTTGCTCAAGTTCACCAACTAGTATATGGTAGAGCAAGGAGGCAAATTCAGGTCTGTTTGAGGCCAAGGCCCAGAAAGATGGAGGTATAGGTAGACTCTCGACTTAAAACCCCCCCAAATCTTTTTGAAACTGATACCATTATCCACTGCTCTCAGTCTGTTTCCTCACTTTGTCATTCAGTTCCTCATCTGATAGATCTTGCCCCAGAACAAGGCTGACAACATAATTTGCAAAATGAAAACACAAGATCCCTTGTTCAAAATTTATTACAGATTTCAAGATGGTGATAAGAGAACATTAAACCAAACATGGAGCCCCTCTAATTAGGGGGGGCCCTGTGTCATTACACAAGTCACACATCCATGAAGCCCTCTGCACTGAGTTTGGTTTTCCTTTTCCTTTGAAATGTAGTTAGAATTTTAGCCTTTTTTGTAACAAGGAAATTATAAAACAAAAATTCTTTATGATAAGGAAACATAATTGGTTCTTTACCATTTGCTGCTGCCATTTAAGAAAGCTTGCTCTTAAACTTTTATTTGTTCAACATGCTAATAAGTGTACGGATGCAAACTAGAGGCCAAGAGGATGAAATTATTCTGCATATGAAAAGTGAGGGGAGAGGGGAAAGAGGCTGGAAGCTGCTTGGGTGGAGAGGAAAACTTCAGAGACAGGGAGAAAGGAAAAGGAGACAATTGTCCCAGGAAGGAAAGAACAGGGATGAAGGATTTTTTTTTTTTTTTTTTTTTTTTTTTGAGACAGAGTCTCACTCTGTTGCCCAGGCTAGAGTGAGTGCCGTGGCGTCAGCCTAGCTCACAGCAACCTCAAACTCCTGGGCTCAAGCAATCCTCCTGTCTCAGCCTCCCGAGTAGCTGGGACTACAGGCATGCACCACCATGCCCGGCTAATTTTTTCTATATATATATTTTTTTTAGCTGTCCATATAATTTCTTTCTATTTTTAGTAGAGATGGGGTCTCGCTCTTGCTCAGGCTGGTCTCGAACTCCTGAGCTCAAACGATCCGCCCACCTCGGCCTCCCAGAGAGCTAGGATTACAGGCGTGAGCCACCGCGCCCGGCCCAGGGATGAAGGATTATAAAGGTTTGCCAGATAGCAAGTGATGTCGACCTTGTTTGGTGTCATGGCAGGTTTGATATGCTACTCATATATTATTTTCTTTTATACTTTTAAATAAATACATAAATAGCAAAGATTAATACATTCATAAATATTCATCTATGTTTCACCTAAAATTCTCATGTACACCACACTTTGAAAAATACTGCTCAAATTAAGTGACCAAAAGATATAAAGGGTAAAAATCTGGAAAACCTAGAAGGGAGCCATCTGCCCCTCTGTATGCCAGAAATTTGGAGGGTCGTCTGAAAGATTGAACAAAGGCCAGGCACCACTGGGAAAAGTCACAGCAACTTGGGTTTCCCCTCAGGCTAAGGCCAAGCCTGTCTGGCTGGGGCTAGAGGCTAGGGCACTCTGAGTTGGGAACTCTAAGCTGGGGGATCAATCTCTCTCCTGGAGGGACTGCCCTCTTCAGTGCCTCCTTCCTTGATATAATGTTAAAACTAAGGAGTATTATCACTCCTCTGATTTTTGGTTCTTCTAAAGGTGCTTGCTTTTGTGGATAGTTGGTGAATTTGGTGTTCATGCAGAGGAATGATTGCTAGAGGTTTCTATTCAGTCATCTTGTTCCAGCCCCTTCAGGATCAGACTCTTTATGTATGAGTTTTCCCAAACCTTTAATGGATCAAATAATCCCTATACTATTTAATTGTTTCAGTATAGAAAAAAAGACAGGAAGCTTCCCAGATTATTTTATGAAACCAGTATTTAATTTAACTCTCATACCAAAACCTGCAGATATAGCACACAAAAGAAAGCTACAGACACACTTCACTTAGAAATTTTGACCCATCAATCCTACATAAATCATTCACACTTGTGGACTTCAGGAATGTAAGAATATTTTAATGTTGGAAAATATATTAATATTCAATAATTACCAGGAGAAATATGACGATGGCAGTAAATGTTAAAAGCATTTGATAGAATCCCACTTACTTTACTAAAGATGAAGCAAACAACTGCAGAAAATTTGTAGTAAACTACGAATAGAAGAATGTACTCTTAATTTGGTATAAAATATCTATGTTAAACCAGCAGCCAACGTTATACTTAATGATGAAATACTAGCATATTCCTATTAAAATCAGGAAAGACTCAAGAATGCCTATTATCATAGCTGTTATTCAACATAGTTTAAAAAGTTCTAGACAATTCAATGATAAACGAAAAATAAATCAGCTGTTAATACTGGGAAGACAGGATACAAAACCACTTGTATTTAGCGGTAATATGATTGTCTATCTGGAAAGAAACTGAAGAACAATGAGAACTAATGAACATCAACTAAGGTGATAGGTAAGAAAGTATATGAACAAAAATCAATACTCTCTTAAATACTCGTAATCAGCTAGAAAATGTGGCAAAATAGGTCATATTTGCATAACAATAAAATACATATGATATTTGGGAATAAATGCAATAAGAAAAGTGTAGGAGCTATATGAATGCAACTATAAGCCTTACTCAGGGACATAAAAGGACACTTGAGTGAGTGGAGAAACAAAACAACTTAGGTGAAAATTTTTATATAATTATTAGTTGTCTCCAAATGAGTCTACATTTAATTGAATTTATGTACAGCACATGGGACACACAATAAATGTCTTTTGAATGAATGCTGAATGTTAATAAGTGAACACAATTACAGTAAAAATCTTATTAGGATTTATTTCAACTTGACAAAATGATTCTAAGTTTCATCTAAAAAATTCTCAGAGTTGAGAATAAAATTTTGATAATAAAACTAATGAAAGGATTGCCAGATCAGTTATTAAAACATATAACAACATAAGATAAATTATAACAGTGGTATTGGTGCACTTACAGATAGATTAGTGGAACAAGATAGAAAGTCAAGAAACAGATCTATGAATATATAAGAACTTAAAATATGATGATGATGTCATATGTAGAAAAGGATGAATTTAATAAATGATATTAGGACAGCTGGAAAAAATGCATCCCTACTTCATAACATACTCCCAAATATATTCTGGGTGGACTAAAGATTTAAATTTAAAAAGTAAAACCATAAAAATATTAGAAGGAAGTATTAAAGTATATGTTTTTCTAAACATGACCTGAAAGGCAGAATTAATAAAAGAAGGTATTGATAAATTTGATTACATAAAAAATGTAAAACTTAGCCTCCCCAAACACCATAGAAAATGTAAAGGTAACCAACTACCTTGAAAAAAATATTTGAAAAGTGATAGATTAAGGTTTATATTCTTTAATTTAATACTCTTTCAGTTCTCTACTTTGCAACAAATGTATGAAAGATGTAAGCTCACTGATGACTAAAGGTTCAAATTAAAACAAAAGAGATTTTGCTTTATTTTGGCCATCAAATTGACAGATTACAACAACAAAAAAGACAAGGGTGCAAGAAAACTGGTACTTGTCTGTACTACTAGTGGAAGTGTACTTTGGGGTAGCCTTGCTGGAGGTTAATTTGGACATCTATCTTAAGGAAATTTTCATGAATATATGTAAATATATAGCTCCAATGATAATCATCGCAAGCCAATAATAATCTATTAATCTTTGCAATGTTCTTTATAGTGTCAATAAATTGTAAACAACCTAAATGTTTTCCTATGGGGACATGGTTAATTCAGTTATAATAGAGCCATATAATGAAATTCTGTGACATTATTAAAGATAGTGTTGGAAAACACTTAATGATAAGGACAAATCTATTTTTTCCTTTTATATAGGAGGAAATCGTACAAATAAGACTAAAAATAGGTTCTTTAAAACAGTGAGAAAGAAGGATAAGGAAGTTTTGACACTACTTAAGGCCTTCATTTTTATCAGTATATAAGGAAGCCAACATGTTTGCCAAGAGTTTCTGTGATGGGGTCTCATTTAGTTGGAATACATACCATTTCCAATTTGTCAATTGCTTAGGCTTCTAAATATCATTGTTGTTTCTCAGAGGCAGATTCACTATTGTAAATCAGTTTACAGTGCAACAATGGGATGTGTCAGACTATAGCTTAGGCATTTGTAAATTTAATATTCTTTTTGGTTTCACAGAAGAATTGCATTCTGGTTTTAATAATAACTAAACTGTTATGGGTTGAAAGTATGATACCTGTTAGCTCTTAGACTTCCTATAATCAATTTAAGCAAAGGTAATTACTATTAAAGGGTCATTGAAAGTGATGAATGCTTTATGTGTGGGGATTAATAATTTCACTTCTTCTTAAGGGTTCCCAAATTCTTTGTCTACAAATGACTATATCCTGTGGAATGAGGAAAATGCTGATGGACAACTTCTGGAAGAAGATTCTGCGTGGGGAATTCTGTTGAGTTTTTTCTTTCCAACAAGTAAGTTCTTTTTTTGATTTTTCCCCCTAATATCCTTGTTTTGAAAACAGTAATTAAATGTTTAGGAGGCATCGTGGTGTATCATGTTGTACTGGCATTGGCGTGGGACAGATTTGAGTTTGAATCCTGGGTTCTGCCCTTTGCTTTAGGCAAGATAATCTCGCTGAATCTTAGTGTCCTCATCTTTAAAAGAAAGATATTTACCACAATGAATTGTGAGGATGAGCTGAAGCAATATTTGTAAGGCATTTTATCATTTCATAAATGTTTGGTACTCTTTATAAAATACTTTTCCTTCACAGATTTCTAAACTGGTCATAATTTACCTGAATGGCATCGCCTGAAATTTAGTCACTGACCCAGTATTATAAAATTGATGTCTTTTGTGGCATTAAGTAGGATACTGTGTGGCTCTGATATTATGGAATATACCAGATGTCTTCCCATCTGTTTTAATGATAAAAAGTCCAGGTTTCAAGTCACACCATCTTTTTGTGATTCTGTATATAATGTGTTTATCAAGCACATCATGACTCCTGAGAATTATTAACCACAAATAAACCCATTTCATTTTGTACAGCATGTGGTGCCCTTTCAAGGAGAAGCTCCACATAAATTGACATCTGTGAATTACAAAGATAAAGCTTTTATTAAAAATCATGCAGAATTTATTCTAACAAAATTTGTTGTACATATATAAGCACAAAATTTGTATTCACAATTGTATTCAATTTGTCTGGAATTAAACAATTCAATTAAACAATTTAATTGTTTAATTACAGACCCTACCACTGAATTCTTCTGTGACCTTGCATAAATCTCTATTTTTCGATACTGATTTCATCAAGTACAAAATAGGCATTATAATACTGACTTCCAGTGAGAATAGCAAAATAAACAAGTTCCTTAAATAAATCAAAAATACTGCCATAGTCAAATTGAGTGGAAAAAAAAAAAGAAATCTGGGAAGGTGTTATGGTAGGCTAAAAGAATGGTTTAGTGACTGCCAAAGTTGGTCATAAACAATAAATGATCATTTAAGCTTTAGAGTTTATGAAAATAGCAGATATAAACTGTCATGTGATTACCTATAACAACTACATTAAACAAACAGTGAAATCACCTTTGAAAATAGTCTCAATAAGATATATACATCTTACAAATATTTCTCCAACCTGGTGCAGTAAAATCATTTGTATGAAATAACAATTTTGTCCAACAAAATCAAATTGTTCCATTTTAATGGAAACATCTGACCTAGATTGATTCTAATCTTTGAAAACATTAAATATTTATAAAATGTGCATACTGTCTTATATGAAAAGAATAACTACAAGTTCATAAAATGTGAAATATTTTTAACCAATTTATTTCCTCCCCCATATAATTGAAAATAAACACTCTTACCACTTAGGCATTAAAAAAATGTGTCGTTTTGTCATTAGGCTGTTGTTTTTAAAACACTCATCTCTCACAGATTAAAATGATAACCTTAAAACACACTGGCAGGGAATCTTGAGAGGTCACTTGATCCTTCTCACTTTAGACAAAATTATATACATAAACCTGATAAAATATTGTTCTGTCCTTTTATTCTTTAAAATTACAAGTGCCTCTTAGTAATTTGAGTCTGAAAGTTAATTTTAATATCTAGCATAAAGTTCCATAAGATGTGATTTAAGTATGAAATAACAGAAGTTCAACATTAGAAGGGATCTTAGAGATCATCTAGTTCTGTCTCTTCTATGATTTAACCCTAACCCTTTTTTTGAGGGCGGGGAACAGTCTTGCTCTGTTGCCCAGGCTAAAGTGCGGTGGCATGATCATAGCTCACTGCAGCCTCAAACTCCTGGGCTCAAGCGATCCTCCTGACTCAGCTTCCCAAGTAGCAAGTAGCTAGGACTACAGGCACGTACCACTATGCCTAGCTAATTTTTTATTATTATTATTTTTTGTAGAGACAGAGTCTTACTATGCTGCCCAGGCTGGTCTTGAACTCCTGGTCTCCAGCAATCCCCCTGCCTTGGCCTCCCTAAGTGCTGGGATTACAGGCATGAGCCACCGTGCCCAGTCCCTAACCCTCTCTTTAGCATTCCTTGAAAGTGGTGTTTGAACAGTACCAATGGTGAGAAACTCAGAACACAGGAAGTCTATCCCATCTCTGACTAGGTCTTGAGGTTTGTGACACCCGGAACTGAACACGATATTCCAGATGCAGTCTGACATGGGGGAAAAGAGTCACTTTGGGCCTGGAAGAATTGAAGAACAGATTGCTTAGAGTATATAACAGAAAAATAGGATAAACTCTCACGTGTCTAAAATGTTTGGGTAATGAATATCCAGGCCACCTGGTAATGCATTAAATTTGTGACCTTGCCCAAGTTACTTTGATCTTTTATTTTCTTATTTTTAAAATAGAGGCTGTGAAATGCAGTTTGGGAGTTTGTTGCAAAGATTAGTAGTAATGTGTGTAAAGCAAGGTGCCTGGCCCAAATAGGTGCCTAATGAATGGTAGCTATTGTTATTTTTTATGTTAACTTCAGGAATTTCCAATCTTTAAAGAGAGTAATATAATAAATATACTAAGAGGTTAAAATATGCTTAAAACAATTATATTGTTCTTTGTTGATGTTGAAGTGCTTTAGAGTGATTATAAAACATCAGTTATTTTTTTTTAAGTCTGTAGCTGTTAACGGTATAGGAGATTGAACTGAATCTGTTCTGGTCTTAAGATATACTGTGTATGTTTTTCTTGAATAAAAATCTGATATTGGTCTTTTTAGTTGTTATTTGTTTCTCTTTTAAAGCAGGCTATTTTTAAAAATCAGCTATTTGAGCTTGCAAGTCTTTTGGATTGAGATATGTATGAATTTATTACAGTTGCATGAATCTTGGTGTTCATGCCATAAATCATTGCCTATGCAAAATTATAGAGTCATAACTTAGGGTCAAAAGGAAGAATCTTAAAGTATATTGTAGTACCAATATGCTAGGTATTCACAAAAAGTAGGTCAATACCAATAGTATCACTTACCTTACTCTCTAGCAGTAAACTATGTGAATTTACTTACATTCATTCTCATTGACGTACTGAATGAGTTTCTGTAGCTTTGCAAAATTAAGTGAGAGGTTATCTGTGGTATCATTTTAACAGGGTGTTAGTTTTAAGGCCATTTGTCCTGTTATTAATATTTAGTTTCTTCTGTATTATGTTTGTATTACCACAACTCAGCTCATGATTTATGGTCTTTTAAAAACAATTAACAATTTGTGTATTTCTGTAGTTCATCTAAAATTTAAAATGTGATGTTTAATAACTTTGTAGTAACTTGTAGTTTAACACTTTTTTGGCATTCGTCATTATTTGTATATTTGTCATTCAATCTTTGGATGTAACAGTGTAAATGTTTTTCTTTTTTTTGCCTTGCAGTAATTATTTAATTAGGGAAAGTGCTTATTAACCGTGATGAATTATTTTTCTTGAATTTCTGTTTCTAAAAGCTTGCATACTAAAGGAGAATCAGGTGGCAGAGCCTTGTACTCAGCTGCAAGATCTTAACGAGAGTGAATGTTTGAGATACAAGTGCTGTTTTTCATCACTCAGGACCGATGGCTTCAGCTGTTATGTCCCATTAAGAGATAGTAAGTTCATCCTCTTTCATTTATTTTATTTTATTTTTAAAAATTGAATAAACAGGTCACAATGACATTTGGGTCTCCCACCTTAAACACTTAAAGGGGTTTCCCAGTCCTAGAGCAATGGTGTCCTAGAAAGTCCTGAGGTGGTCGGACTCTATTCAGGATCAGTTTCTGTTTGGCCCTTAGATGGTGACTGTGGCAGTTAAAATTGACCTTACCTTTTGTTTTAGTCACTCTCTGTCTTTTGTCCAAGGGTTCCAGACTCTATGAGGTATAACCCTCAATGCCTGGGAGAAAATACCAATTGGGCATGCCCTACCTTACTTTTCTCTTCCCAGTTTTTCTTCCTGAGTAGAATTGTTCCTATTTATCTGGTCTTCAATATCTCAGTATGTAACAGTAGGATTGAATGTTTCTTGTTAAGGTATATTTATTAATTTTTATTTGTTCTATTGTTTTTGAATTAGTTTGTTCTCTTAAGATGTTTTTTCTTTACAAAGTTTTAAGAAGTACACTGTTTTTGCTATTTTCCCTTGGATAGTTGGTCTCATGATGAATGGATTTCATATGATGAAACACTAACAAATATTACAAAAAGGATGCATGCAAAACAATATCTTAGGTTAATATAGTCCCTATTCAATTTACAGCTTTTTTTGAACATGTAGTATTAATAATGGAAAGTAAAACCTGATCATGAATATACTATTCCAATTTTAACACTGTCACATGGTATTTAAAATTAATTTATCAGTTGGGTCTTTATATTATGTGTGAAGAGACATTTGGTTCTTATAGAGGAAAAAATTGAATTGTGACTTACAATTCCCCAATCACATTATAATGTATTTCCCAATGAATACAAGACTAAAATATGCTTATTTACCTGGAAATCTTGATTCCTTGTTTAATTTAATGTTTTATAATCTGGAAATAAACATTTAAGAAGCCATTTCTTTACCAAATTAACTGTTCATAGATTAATTTGCTCCTCAAGTGCTCTAGGATGTATGGCATATGGCCAAGGAAGAAGCACATTTAGGACAACAGGAAAAAATATATACTATGCATCATAATAATCTGTTAACAAAAATAGTAGGATCATTTTGTTAAGGCTTCCATTGGGGGACACATATAGAAAGTGTAGCCTTCAGTTATATTCAAGAACATTTCATGAACTCCTACTACTTACATAGTAGAAAGGATGTTTACCTGTCATATAAGAATGCCTCCTCATTTTACTTTATTAACTAATAGATTTTTTTTATAAAGACTTTATGAAAGAGCTCGGATTTGCTTCTCTTGCTTAAGTCATAAAAGTAACAGGATGTAATTAAACCAACAGAGCCTATGCAGATGTTCCGGATGTTTGGGCTTGGTGTGTTCAGCATGATCATCCTGGCATGGCTGCCCCTTTATTGCTTCTCTCTTTGCCGGAGGAGGTAGGCAAACATAAACATTTATTTGCAGATTTCTGAATATACGTAGACATTTTTATGTAGACACGTTTATTCATATGCTTCAGAGATACAGGGGTTATGTTTGGGTTCTTTATGTTGAAAAGAAGGTAGCCTAGGAAAAACCTGAAAGTAGAACAATCATAATATTTCTTTAAAATGCATGTTATTTTATTTTTCCATAGATTCAAGACATCCTCTTGCATAGTATCTTTACATTCTCTCATTAAACAAAAGCCCAATTAGAAGGAAAAATAAATCAGTGAGCTGGGGGTATGTGGAGTGGGACTGGCTGTTAACTGTAAATCAGAATTGCTACCAGAAGCTGTAGTCTCCATTGAGTCATCCACTATTGGTTTTTGTTTTTTTTGTTTTTTGTTTTTTGTTTTTTTTTTTTGAGACAGAGTCTCGCTCTGTTGCCTGGGCTAGAGTGCCATGACGTCAGCCTAGCTCACAGCAACCTCAAACTCCTGGGCTCAAGTGATCCTTCTGCCTCAGCCTCCCGGGTAGCTGGGACTACAGGCATGTGCCACCATGCCTGGCTAATTTTTTCTACATATTTTTAGTTGTCCAGCTAATTTCTTTCTATTTTTTTTTTTTTTTTTTTTAGTGCAGACAGGGTCTCGCTGTTTCTCAGGCTGGTCTCAAACTCCGGAGCTCAAACGATCCGCTCACCTTGGCCTCCCAGAGTGCCAGGATTACAGGCATGAGCCACCGTACCTGGCCCACCATTGGTCTTTAATGGTCATCTACCATTGAATCTTAAAGGCTTGTTCTGCCTTCAAGCCAATTTGTACGAGATTCTTCTTAGCATTTTATACAAAATCTTAGTGGACTATTAGCATTATGTTTCCAAGTTTTTTTTTTTTATTTTAATGGCTTTCTACTACTGGGACAGAGTGGGTATGGAGGTTCAAAGCAGAGTCAGGACTAGAGTGAGATGAGGGAGGCACCTGGAGCATGGTGTTAAGGAAGCACTCAGTCTCAGGTCTGTGCAAGTGCAGGGTTGGCAAATCACTACCCTCAGAGTAAGTACCTCCTTCAATTCTCTGGTAAAGGGAAGGTACTTGTAAAAGATTAAGAGTCTTTGATGTTTTCATCCAAGTTAATGGGAAAGTAGTATTTGAGTCACCAAACAATTGTTTAGATTTCATGGGAAGACTTAGACTATACATGATGCCTTCCTTTCCATAAACATCATCAAGCCTTTCCTTGTTATCACTTTAACAGACCATTTTAAACCCACTGTTGGATCACAGAATTTCAGCTATTCCAGTTTGCATACGATGGTCAATTTTTTTTCCTCAGATTTCACTTAGTTTCCTATTCTAAGTGAATAATCTCTGTTCCTTGGTTTCTCCCATTTTTTTTCTTTTCCTAGGTGATTGGGAGTAGGAGTGGAATTTTTGACCCCTCCTTCTTCCTTTCGAAGCTTGGTTTCATGTGAAAAAATAACCCATGAATAAAAATAAGATAATATCTGCTAGAAATTGGTGGCTAGGATTATACCATGCAATTTAGAGAATGTCTGTGATAATAAGCTTGGTAAAGTAATTTCATTATGGCCCCTCTGTTATGCCTCTGCCAAGGAGATTTTATGGGGATGTTCAGGTCCACTGGATTTTTTCCGTAAAATGATATCCAAAGGATTATCCCCTGATAAGAATGTAGTTTCTTCTTTCTCCATAATATAAACTGCTTGATAGAGTTGTACAATATGAATAAGTATATATATTGAATACCATACATTTTGGTTTACTATGCTTTATTTATTTATTTATTTATTTTACTATAATATTTTGTGTAAGAGCTGTATGCTCTTTCTGTCATCCTGAGCTACCTGTCATGATCCCTGGAGCACGTGAAAGTTTCAGCTTACTGCTTAGCTGAGTTTCCAGGAGCAATGACTGAGAATGGATGGGGCACTGTCAGCTTTTCGCGGTAGGCTGATTTTGGAGGCAAGGAAAATAATTGTGTGAAAATGGGGAGATTCATCCCCATCAAGCAAGGAGCTAAAAGGAGGCCAAAGATTGTTTTGGGGGTGCGAGATATCTCCTTAGGACTATCCCCTTAACTCCTTAACTTCCTGTTCTCCATTTCAAAGAAGAAAGAGATAGATAAAATATTAGAGTATGTAAAATAAATAACCCCGTAAAAGGAAAATAGATGTGGTCACTTTAAAAGCAAAAGAAAGAAGCCAAACATTGTTATTTGTCTAAATCAGAGAAGCTACATTTACTATACATGGATCTACAGTAACATGATCTGGGCCTTTGTTGGAGGAACTCTCTTGCTCTTTAGGCATTGGAAGATACCCTTAAGCTCTTCCTCCTGTTGAGTCCTGTCTTGTACATTAGATATTTGAGCATTCCTCATTCCTTTAGGAAAAAGCTGTTGTAGCTCTCTTCTTGGCCTTCAGTTGCAAACCAAAACAAACAATGTTTTGACATTCCCTGACCCCTGCAGTTTGGATAGTGCCTTTTGTTTACAGATCACCTAAGGATCCAACAACTGGCAGGAGGAGGAGGGATGAAAAATGAGAAGTAATCTGAGCTGGTGAGAGAAGTGAAAGCAGTTTAGGTGAAGAGGATAATCACTCTTCAGAGCCAAATGTACTTCATTTTTTGGTGCCTAATTCATGCTTTCCATAATTGACCATATTCATTCAATGTTTGCTTGTGCTAGGTATTGTGAAGGATTACAGGAAAAAAAAGAGAAAACGTAAGAGCTCAATTTGCAAGTATAAACAGTGATTCAAATGGTGTGAAAAAAAAAAAGAAATGTCTAAGACATAGGCCCGTTTTTTAAGGAGTTTAAATCCACCTTAAAGCAAATCCCAAGCATAACAAATTAAATTACAATATAAGGTGGAATATAACTAAGGACTAAAATGAATGATAGCCATGATTTATAAAAGTTCTGAAGCAGTGAAGATGAAGGTGAGTGGGAGAGGTGAGGGCAGGCTCAATGGTGGAGGTGCCTGCCACTTGAGCTGGGTCTGAAGGAAAGACAAAAGTTGGAGTAGATAGGGAGGGTGCCTTCCCACAAAATTCATTACATCCACATGAGGGTCTCCTCACTACAGACCCCTTAACTGATTGTCATTTCTAAGCAGGCATAGCTGAACTTTGCCCTTGGAATAATCAATAACTGAATCTCCAGTTTATTTCTACTTGACTTGAGTTCAGGTGTGATAGGAACCAGTTACACAGAGAACTCAAGCCAGCTTGAACTGGCTGCACATATACAAAAGGGAGCAGAAGACATTAGTGAAAAGCTTTCTAAGAATTTGCTATCAATAGCCTTATTAAACTAGCATGTAAGATGTGTTTTGAAATTCATTGCATCCTCAAGCTTATGTAAGACCTATTTTTATCCTCATTAATAGGGATCAGAGCTTCATTAGGTTTACGTGTCCCTGGTAGGCTTAAGACTTAGAGAAGAAGGAATGAATAAAACAAGTGGATGGGGACAAAAGGAAGCAGGGGAGGAGGGCTTTAAGAAAGGAGGGGGAGAAGGGAGGTGGCTGAATTGTTCCCATTACAGTAATAGTGCGTCAACGACAATAGTCTCAAGTGCCAAATTCAGTTTCTAATCTTTATCTGTTTTTAGATAAAGTTTAAATCTGTGTGCATATGCCAGTTAAACATCTGTGGATTATGTAGTGATATGATACTTGAGTGTGTACATACTTTAGATAAGGTGGAAAATTCAAACATTATAGTACCCTGCCTATTAAACTCAGATGAAGTACATTTTCATGTTTTTTTCTTTCTATTGGATTGAATTTGTAGCTTTGAATTAAGATAAAATTCAGAACTCAGTTTGAAAAATGACAAAACTATGTTTTCTATCAACTAAAAAAAACTATTTTTTTTAAAAGATTGTAAGATCATCTGATACACAGATGATGTAAAAAACACATTCCCCCATACACTTTGAATGTTGCTGCTTGCCAGATGGCTGACACTGAAAATTTCTACATTTAGACAAATCCTGCTGTGTGATTCTCTGTATTATAATGTGGTTTTCATTATGCTGATAGTCTTAATGCCACTTATTTTCTTAGGATGGGAGGTAAAGAACTGGGAATAAATGTATCAAAAATTGCCTAAAAATCATCACCCATTGAATTTAAAAAATAGACATTTACATTTTCAAATCCCCATGTTTGTGTGTCTCATCATACTGCACAATATAATTAGTAATGTTTTTTTGAAAAGCTTTATGCAGGAATTAGCCAACTACTAGAAGGTTTGAAGTTCCTAGGACTATAGACATCTGAATTCAGAGGAAGGAAATAAAACCTATAAATTTAAAAAGTATGACTAGGCTCTAAGAATGTTGATAAAATATGTTAGATGAGAATGCGAACAAACTGGAACTCTGTTCTAATAGGAGTCACTATAGATTTGAAATTCATATAAAGCTGGCTCTTCTTGGATGCTGTTCAAGGTAATTTAATTACTGAAATAATAAGAGAACATCATTATATGTGGATTAAATGTCTGAGGTGTTCCCAATGCAAGGACTCCAAGGGCAGCATTTTAGAGAATTTTGGAATAGTAGCTACTACTAAAAGAACATTATGTTGCAAAATAACTAATAACTTCAGTGCAAAATACGGTGGCCTTTTTTCAATTCCTGTCCAACTTGACCTTTTTGTCACATGGTACGCTGTTGACTGCTCCTTTCTTGAAACTTTCCTCCCTTGGATTTCATTGTTCTCCTTACCATTCTGATTCATCCCAGTTGGATTTTCTTTCTTCTCCCAACTGTGATTGTTTTCCAAAACCTTGTTCTCATTTATCAAAGAATGTTAGAAGTATGCAATAGAAAGAACATTTAAAAAGACCTGTATTCTAATTCCACTTTTATGGCCAGTTTCATGAGTATGGTGAACTTTGGGTATTAATTTTCTTACAAAATTTGAGTAGAGAATTGAGTTAGTTAATTTCTAAGGTCCTTTCTGACCATAATATTCTGAGATTCTCTGGGTGAATGACTCTTAAATCTAGATCCTGAAATCCTTACTTCTACCTGTTCCATGTTTCCAACTGCTCTTACAAATTTGATGTTTTGTCAGCACTTTAATTGCAACATGTGTGAAAGTGAACTCATCTGCTTTTTCTCTCAAATCATTTCCCCTTGACACCCCTCTATTCCTGTCAGTGATTTCTTTAGTCTCCCAGGCTAGAAACTTGAAGTCATCTGTGACTATTTCCTTTCCTTTATTCTCAATATATAATCTGTTTGTTTAGTCCCTTTGTTATTTTGTTGTTGTTGTTCTCCTTTGAAATGATTCTGGGGTTTGCCCTTTCTCCCATTTTATTGTCACAACTTACTCTAGGACTGAATGCTCTCTCCCATCCTGGGCAAATGGTTTTAGGAGAGGAACCAAGGTTAGCATCTAAGGGCAGAGGCAAGGTTGGGAACTGAAGAGGGCATCGTAATGATATGTTTAATCCAAAGGGATATTACAAGAGAGACAATATCTGCAATGGACCTGCAAGTGGGCTTTAGAAGGTAGTTAGGAGGTGGGTCCTGAAGAAGTTCCTGGGTACTTAAATAGGAATAAATATATGGCTTTGCCCTTAGGTAAAGAGGGAGTCAGATGCCTGCCAAACCAGTTTGGACATATAATTGGACTTTTAATCTACTCTCCCTCTAATTCATCCTGCAATGTCCTGTCAGACTCATCTTTTTAAAATAGTACTATTTCATTTCATTATATCATTCCAGAACTTCTAATGCATTCAAGAATATCTGGGTTCCAGGCTTGTGATAGGTGCTGTGAAGGACAGATGAATCAGATCATACTCTGTGCTCTCAAGGGACACATAATCTAATAAGGGATATATATTATTCAAGGATCCAAGGTAGAAAGTCTTAGTCCAAAGAGGTACAGATAAAAATAATTATCACATATTAATAGATGGCTTCTATGGAAGTAACCTTGGTAATATTTAATAATACAGATTTCCAGGCTGTACCCTAGAGATTCTAATTTCTTAAGTCTGTGGTTCTGAGATGTGGTCCGGAAATTTATAATTTTTAAGGCACTCAAATAAATGTGATATGCAGACCATTTGGAACTGCATTAGACTCTATATAGTTTCTTCATTCTTTCATTCATTCTGAAAATATTTGTTGAGCTCCTACTTTGGTCCAGACACTTTCTAGTTATTGTGTTCTTCCTCAGCTGATTATCACTCCTTTAAAATGAGTCCTGGGCAGCCTCACTACCTGATATGATTTGGATGTTTGTTCCCTCTAAATCTCATGTTGAGATCTGATCCTCAGTTTTGGAGTTGGGGCCAAGTGGGAGGCGTTTGGGTCATGAGGGTGGACCCCTCATGAATCGCTTGGTGCCCTCCCCGAGGTAATGGGTGAGTTCTCCCTCTATTAGTTCACGCAAAAGATGGTTGTTTAAAAGAGCCTGTGCCCCCACCTCTCTCTATTGTTCCTTCCATAGCCATATGACATGCCTGTTTCCTCTTCTCCTTCCCCCTTGCTTGGAGGCTCCCTGAAGCCCTCAACAGAAGCAGATGCTGGTGCCGTGCATCTTGTACAGCCTGCAGAACCATGAGCCAAATAAACCTCTTTTCTTTATAAATTACCCAGTCTCAGGTATTCCCAGATAGCAACGCAAAGTAGACTAACACACTATTTATGTTATGAGCCATTTGTTTCTTTTTGATTTCTCACTTATTAATGTTTACTGTACAGTCTTCCCAAGGTGATTCATGTGATTCTGTAGGCACTGGTAATTTTTCTCATGTAGCCATCTTTTCAGTTATGTTAAACTCTTGAGGTTCTAGAACACTCAACAAATTCCTTCAATGATATACTTTTTTGTTTGTTTGAGCCACTAGCTTCAGAGTTCCCTAATATATTCAATTCCAGTGAATCTCTCCTGTACTTGTCATTGGCCACCTACTTTCATGCCCATATCTTGAACATTGCCATTCACCAAAAATTGAACCTCTGAATCTCTGAAATATTAAACTTCAAAACCGTACTCTTTGATGATGGGTGCCTTGTCTTCTGGCTTTTTCCTTGCTTTGTTCTTGCTCCATCTGTTCTTTAACTCATTGAGATATCCAGGCTGTTTGACTATGGTCTGCCATCTTCCTAACATTATCTTCTTTCTTTACCCAGCCTGGATTCTATTGTCTAGGACTTTAGTCCATCCCTTCCAGCCCCTTCTTTCATTGAGACTGAATCCATACCAGTTCTTTGTTCTTGGATCTAAGCTCCTGGGAGTTCTTAGAGGAAAAAAAGGTCCATAACTGTGTGGCTCCCTATCGTTAGAAATTTCCAGTGGGCTCACTTAGCATTTCCGGCCATGTCACTTTACTTGATGTTTACAGACAACAGGCCCCCTTGTCAGTCTGAGCCTTTCTCAAAGAATACCCGCTGACTGAAATGCTCTCATGCATTTCTCCACCTCCACTCTTCTTTATCTGGCTCACTTCACTCAGGCTGAAGGCCTCAGTTTAGATGTCACTTCTTCTGGGAAGTTTACCCCAAACCTCCTGCCCACACTGGGTCAGGCTTCTTCCTATTTGTCTTCTACCAATCTCTACTTACCTCTACTTGAACTTATTGTAATGTGATATAATTATCAACCTGTATGTCTGTCTTCCCTTCTAAATTTTAAGCTCCTTGAGGGCAAGTCACATGTTTTATTCATTTTTATGTCTCTAATATTTAGAATAATGTTTATTTCATAAAGGAGCAAATGTATCAGTGAGTGAATGGGCGTGTGACAAATTGACCTGTACTTTTCAGTGTGAATATGCTGGCCATGATATATGACATTTTATATGAAAACAAGAAAATCGCCTCTAGGACACCGGACAAGTCATTTTACCTCTACTTTCTCCCATAGGTATTCTCATTAGATATTGGGTAGAGCATCTAACCTTGGATCTCAGTAATGAATGTTAGTCATATAACCAGTTAGTTATAAGGCTGAACCTAAAACCAAGTCCTCTGAAACCTAGACCCATGCATGAATTTTGAAGTAATAATGCTGTGTTGCATTTATTTTTGTTAATGAAAATGAAATACACACCGCCAGATTTAAAATCAAATCTATGGATAAAAAATATAGTCATTTTAATTACATAAAGTAGGATATATTGAAGTCAGAGTGTTAGAAAAAAGTATGAGATCCTCAATTTCTTCTGTAAAATCCTGAAATTCAAAAAGTTCTACAAACCTAAAGATTTTTTTCGTGTCTCATTTGGCAGCAAAACTTGACTTGACCTGACCTGACCTGAGATTCTTTCTAGTCAGTATTTAATGCTTAGAGTAAACATTCTTAAATTTTATTGCAGAAATGTTACTCTTTGACTATGAGATGCTGCCCAGACCCTATAGGAGTATCCTGTAATATGCAACATATCATGTCATATTACCTTTCTAAAATCCAAAAAATTCCATATTCTGAAATACATCTGGCCCCAAGGGACTGAGAACTTTGTAATTGTTTCAATTATTATTTTTTTAGACTGCAGTTAACAACATGGCAAAATAAAGAGACCATAGGTAAATCATATAGATAAATTTTTGGCCTTCACTCACTATTTCATTTATGCCTGGGGACTTTTTTATGATTAATTGAGAAAAAGGTGTTTATTTGCTCCACATCTGTCTTACCTAGTGGAGCTCAGTGACAACCCAGTAATGCAGTTTTAGGGGAGAAAAGTGAGTATTACCTTCAAAGTCATCATTTCAAAGGCAGGCTTATCTATCTCTGGGCCCCACATGCTCAGAACCTGGTTGTTCTGCATAGCTAAGTAGCACTGTCAGGGTCCTGATGTGCTCTTCTGTAAGCTACCTAGCACTGAGCTGGGGATGGGATTATTTATCTGTCATTACCTCTTCATAATATCATATGCAAGTTTTTTCTCTTTCTTTCTCTTTTTGGGTTTCCCTCTTTAACCTCTGCCATGAACATTCCTATTTTTTCTTCTTGGCTTGTGTTTAGTTCTTTAGAAAGTGAAAGCCCTACAAACATAAAAATCAACTAACATTTCTTGGTAAAAATCAACTAAAATTTTCTTTTCCTTTGTGAGGCATAAAATTTTGTAAGGAAAAGTTCCAGGCAGAAGGAATTTTCAAGCTTGGAGGGGAGAAAAAGACAGGTTAGCAGAGTCGGGGAGAGATTATACTTTAGATTTAGGTAGGTCTGGATTTGAATCCTCACTGTTCTACTGAATAGTTTGGTGACCTCAGCAAGTTATTATACTTTCCCTCTTGGTGCCTCAGTTTCCCCATCTGAAAAATTGGAATGATAGAAATAGTACTTGCCTCATCAAGTCATCATGAAGATTAAATGAGATCATAGACATAAAATGCTTATATACAGGCCTTGGCACGTAGGAAGTCTATCACACCTACTGTTGTTAGCCATTGTTAGCTAACACTGCAGTGTGGTCTCATGGAAAAAGTCTGTACTTTAGAGTCAGACAGACTTACATTCAAATCCTAGCATCTCCATTTATTAGCTGTGTGTGACCTTGGGTGAGTTATCTTACCTCTCTAAGCATTTGATCATTTGTAAAATAGAAAATACACTATCCACCTTCTAGGGTTATTGTGAATATTAAATGAGATAAAGTATGTGAAGCAGCTAGCCAAGTTCTTGGCATATGATAGCATCTCAAATGTCCATTCACCTACTGTCCACAAAAACACAAGTATGGGATTGAATACCAAATCATAACAATAGTAAGTGAAAGTGCTTTGAAAATTGTAAATGCTAATGTAATGTGAACTCTTACTATTTATATTTGAAGTTCATAGGAGGGAAGAATCCCTCTAAAGGAAGGCTTCCTAGACAAGATAATATCTAAGCTGGGTATTGAAGGGTGGGTAACATCGATGTCAACAGAGGGAAGCAGAATAGCATTCCTGTTATGGAGTATCACATGATCAAAATGACTATATATATTAATAGAATAATAGTGATGGTTACAATGATAAATATGAGCATGCCAAGTGTAATACTTTCTATCAGATTTATTAAATCTGGTGAGTTAAAAAAATCAGATGGGAAAGTGTAAAGAGTTATCTGGGCAAATACCCTTTTCCTGTAAACCCCTCCCCCAATTGTTATTCTGTCACTGCTGAGACATAAAGTTTCACTTGAACTTTTCATGTTACAGCAGATGGGTCAATCCTTTACGAAGGAAAATCAACAGAATGTTAAAGGGTTTGAAGAAACAAAGAAAGAAACTGGAGAAGGATGCTGAAATTTTAGAGTCAGAGATGGAAGATACGGACGATGATGAAAAGGAGGGAGAGACCAGAGGTAATTTACATAGGATATAAAGTTGAAGTTCTCAATCTCTGATTCTTGTTACCTTTATCTTTTTACCATCATCTTGGTTTGACTGACACTTATTTTTTTACACCACAAATGTTTGGACCACAGGAGGGCCAGCTTCTGAAAAGATATTTATCATTAGGGATATTTAGGTGGTAGGAAAGTGGACAAGAAATGTGCTAAATTGTTTGGGTACCACATTAGTTGGTATACACAGTTCAGGCCTTCAGAGGGAGCAAAGAAACGGAATCTGCCACTCTGACTCTGAGGCTCCATGATAGACACCCTTGTTAAATAAAAATGGCCACAGTTCCCAATGTGTGTTGACCATACCACATATCCAGAGGAAGGAGCATGGCCTCAGGAGTCTGATAGACCTGGTATTGAGTCTTGAATCTTAGCTGTTAGTTTCAGCTACCTGCTCCCCAAACCTGCACAATGCAGCATCAGAAGAGGTTGAGAGAGGTATCTCAGAATCATACACTAGGGACTACCTGGACTTCACTTGGACAGGCTTATAGATCCTCTGACCTTGGCCTGGCTTCCTCCTACCAAAATAACTGTGAAATGCCAAGTTAGAATACAATGATTGGTGAGGAAAAAAGTATACCCCAGGGACTAGAGTACTGGACTGGGAGTCAGGAGACCCAGATCGTTAAGTAATAGTGTTTCCATGGGCAAATAAATTAATCTTTCAGCTCCTTACTACTATCATCTGAGGTTTTCTTTTTTATGTAGCTTAAACAATGTAATGTATGTGAAAATGCTTTGAAAATTGCAATGTGCAACTCAAATTGAAGGTGTTAAGTTACAGAGAAGTAGAGGAGTGGAATAACAGACCACTAGACATAGTGTCAGGAGACTCTGGCTTTAGTCCCAGTTTTGCCATAATTTACAGTGTAGGCTCTGGCACTCTGGCAAGTCCCTTAACTTTCCTAGGCCTCAATGCACCAATCTTTAAAATGAGAAGTTTGGATTAGATGAAAAGGAAAAGTGACTTATCTCGGGAGAAACAAAAGAAAATCCTTATATAAGGCATTATATGGATATATTTACATAGGATGTATATTATTTATTTCAGGTAATACATAAATATATTTTATAATCATAATGCATGCACATTATTATTCATACTACTATATTACCTTGTATAAATTTAATGCAATATATGTGTGTATACATGTATACATGGACACACATGTGTATATGTAACATTATAACTAGACTAACAAAAGTTAGTTTCTGTGGGCCGTTCACTAGGACATGGAAGTTAACTTTGTTGTTCAGAAATTATCTCTGTAATGGTATTTTCTATAGTCTATTTTATCTGTATGCCTCAAAGTAACATAAGACGATGCTCCGGCAAACTGAAAAACATGTAAGTTAATCATAACATTCAGTATACAGAGTTTGAGAATTTTGTTGCAGTCATTCCCTTTTATAACAAAGTGTAGTATAATACTAGTCCTTTGAAATTATTTAACCCTACTTTATTTTTCTCCCATAGAATTACTTTCCCAGTGAGACAAACCATCCAAAGCAGAGGAGACTATCCCAGTCATCCAAACCTGTTGGGGTGTTTCAGAAGGATAAAAACTGGTTCTCATTTTTGTCATTTACTTTTAAATATTAAATAAAATTATTAGTTCTATTGTTGTGCATCAAATCGGAATCTGAATTATTTTTATTAAAAATAGTTTTGATAGAATTTTAAATACCATGTGTAAAGCACTGGTGGCATTTCAGGTCCTAGATAGTGATATGATTTTTCAACTTGGGTTATTTTATCAACTTATAGTTCTGTTGGTACAAAATAAGGCAGGGATTCCATGTTGTTATTCACCTTTCAGAAAAGTAGGGGGGGACCTCAGTGATCATGTTTCACTGTATCTGACACTTTATTTTGAGGAAAAGAGATGAAGATATTTTGTAGTAGGGTTTTTTTGAGACAGAGTCTTGTTCTAGAGTGCAGTGGTGTCATTGTAGCTCACTGCAACCTCAAACTCCTGGGCTCAAATAATGGTTGTGCCTCAGCCTCTTGAGGAGCTGGGACTACAGGTGCATGCCATAATGCCCGGCTAGTTTTTCTATTTTCCAGTAGAGACAGGGCCTCGTTCTTGCTCAGGCTGGTCTCAAACTTCTGGCCTCAAGTAGTCCTCTCTGCCTTGGCCTCCCAGAGTGTTAGGATTACAGGCATGAGCCACCACACCCAGCCAGGTTGTTCTTTTTATTTTATAATTTATGATATATTTTTTCCCACTATTAAAGTAAAACACACTCTTTACAGAAAATTTTTATAAGTAATGATATGTAAAATAAAGGGAAAAAAATCAAATCATAATTACACTATCCAGAACTAAATACTATTATCTTATTGTGTTTACTTTTTAAAGAAAACAATTGTGTTCTGTGACATGTAAAAACTGCTTATGCTTATTTTTTGAAAAATTATCTTTTTTATGATTCACTTTCCTCTTTTAAAATGTGTGGGACTCAAGTTTACTTGGGCTGGTTAGTCATTCATTCAACAAATATTTATTAAGTCCTTGCTATGTGCCATCTAATCTCTGTATGCTGGAGATACATTCCTGAGCAACACAGACTTGGCACTGTCATTATGGAGCTCACAGTCTAGCTGGGGAGGAAGCCAGGTAAAGAACTAATGACAGGGACAAGGCTATGCTAGAAAGAGTACAAAGTTCTATGGGAGCACATAATAGGAGCATCTAGCCCAGACTAGTGAGTCGCTTGGAGAATGAGAAAGACTGAAAGGGAAAGACACTTGAGTTTCCCAGGATTCAATTATGGTCTCTGAATAGATTGCATTTTTGAGGGAAGGGGTGATCAGAAAAGAAAAGGCTCTTATTACAGAAAATTAAGATAAATCCAGGTAGATCCAGAGCTTGTAGATATAACAAATTTGAAAGAATTATTGTCAAACAGAGGTTCATAAAGGCACTGTGCCTGGGAAATATGCACTTGTAGCATGTGTGCTCTGTTGTAGGAAGTGCCATTTGAACCAACAAAGCCCAAAGCCCCACGCTTCAAATGCTTGCTGGAGGTAAGATCTACAACACGTGCACTGTAAGATTTACAACAGTGTTGTCCCCTTCTGAAGAAGCTACTGAGATGTTTGATAGACACCAGACAGGAGGAGATCTGTTGTATTAATAGATACCCTTTTGATTCAGGAGTCCACATTTTTCAGTGGCTCCCTTGGATACAAATGAAAATAATGTGTCTATTTATTCATTCATTTAACAATATGTACCAGGTACTATAGTGCTGGGGAGACTGAAGTGAATAAAACATACAAAAATCTCTGCCCATGTGGAGTTTACATTCTAATAATATAGGCAAAAAAGAAACAAAATAAATCACTAAGAGACATAGTATGTTAGATAATGTGTGCTAAGGAGAAAAAAAATAACAGGGAAAAGAACTAGAGTATATGAGGATGGCCAGAGAAGGCCTTGCTGAGAATATGATATTAATATTTGAGTAAAGAGCTGAGGAAGTAAGGGGAGCCAGCTGTGCAGATATCAATAGACATACACATATAGTATATATATTATGTATTATATACATGTCAAGAAATTTATTATAAGAAATTGGCTCATGTGATTATGGAGGTGGACAAGTCCCAAGATGTGCAGGGGGAGTCAGAAAGCTGGAGATCCAGGGGAGCTGATGATTTAGTTTCAGTCTGAATTTAAAAGTCTGAAAATCAGAAATGCCCATGGTGTAGTTCCCATTCAAAGGCTGGCCGGCTTGAGACCCAGGAAGAGCCAATGTTTCAGTTCAAAGGTATTTAAGCAGGAGGAATTCTTTCTTATTCAGAGGAGGGTTACCCTTTTGTTCTACTCAGACCTCCAACTGTTTGGATGAGGCCCACTCACATGAGGGAGGGAAATCTGCTTTACTCAGTCTACCAATTTAAATGTTAATCTCATCTAAAAACACCCTCACAGACACACCCAGAATAATGTTTGACCAAATATATGGGTACCCCATGGCCCAGTCAAATTGACACATAAAATTAACCATTCTAATCCCAAGTGCCTAGGACAGTGTCTAGCACATAGTAGGTGCCAAAGAATAAAATACATATTGTATGATTGAATTAGAAACAAAGATGATTTGTAGGGTTCTTCATTTTTTGCTATGATGAACAGGTACTTCCAAGGCAAACTGAAATCTTACCAAAAAGTCATCATGTGTACCAAATGATCACCAGAGTTCAGCAGACAAATGGTTGCTTTTAAAGCAATTCCCCAAGAATCTGATATCGTTGCTCTAAATTTGAAGAACTGTATTCAGGGGCAACCAAATAAAAAAGAGCAACAAAATAAGTTCTCTGGGTAGAAATAAGTAATAAACCAACTAGGTAATGGACATTCTCTCTTAACTCCATGGACATTGAGACTTCAAACCAAGAATCACCAAATGGTCAAAACCAAAGCTCTTTTACTTCAGCCTCTGGATAATCACACTTTGGTAGAGAATCTGGATAGATGTAAAGTTCAGTTACCTGGACAATAAGGGAAACATTTCTCTTGGATATTAGCATCAGCATCATGGACAATGGAAGCTCTATAAAATAAGTGGCTCCTTAGTGTAATAAAGGAAAATTTTATTCATTATGGTATTTTGTGAATATTTTTTGTCTATTTATGGTCTAAATCCAACTTTCCCTTGGGTGGACTAGGAAAATACAGTAACTACTGTGGGATTGCCAGGCTGAATTCAGAGCCTCAGTCCAAGCTATAATATGTAGGCAGTCCAGGTTAGCTGCTGCCTGCCCTAGATCTCAGGCAGAGGGCTTGCCAGGAGAATGTAGTCATAGATGAGTTATAATTTCAGGGTAGAAGACAAAGCATAGGGAGGTCAAACTCAAATGGAAAGGTAATCAGGAATAGCAGGACTGGCTTTATAATGTGTGGGGCCTAGTGCAAAAATAAAATGTTGGGTCCCATGTTCAAATTGATTAAGAATTTCAAGACACCAACAGAAGAGCATTAAACCAAGCATGGGGCCCTTCTAATAATGAGGCCCTGTGTGACTGCATAGGTTGCACACCTATGAAACCAGCTTTGGGGAATAGGTTAACCCTTGGGACTGGTCAAGTACCTAGCAAGGTGTATTGTGCATAATAAGCTCTCCTTAAATATTTTGTTGGCTTGAATATTGCAGGAACACATATATAAAGCAGAGTATCCTGTTTGTAGTACTACCAGAATGCTATACTCAGCAATTCATTCATCCATTCAAGAAATGTTTATAGAGCACCAATTTTTTTTGTCAGTCACTGTCCTAGGCACTGGGGATATAGCAGTGAGCAAAATGGACAAATACATTTGCTCTCATGAAGTCTACATTTTGCATATGTGTTTGCTGCTGAATTGAGGCTCATCATGATCTCATTCATTATAATCTCATGCACAGCCAAGCCTGGCTGTGTACACCATGAGGACAGAACCACAAAGCCACTGTTCACTAGCTGGCAGGATACAATAAGTGAAGACAGAATAAATAGGCAGACATGATCTTTTGAATGTGAATTTGTAAACTTCAACTTTAAAAGTTGAGAATGATACTGTTCTACATACACTGAAACTATGATTTGATAGGTGAGGGGAAGTATGAGAGGTAGAGCTCTATGGGTAGGTTCATTGCTTGGTAGTTAGGACTCCTAAATCCTTTTACTCATGTCTTGTACACACTACTTGTGTGATATTGGCCAAAATGATAAAAAGAAAACTTTCTTGTCTTTCACTTCAGTAAAGTTCTTTGAAAATAACTGAGACAGTATATGTTAGATATCATAAAATACTATCAGATAATAAAAACATCTGTAATTCTATTATTTATTCAGCAATTTAACAAGCTCCTGCTGTATTAGACACTGTGTTAAATATTTGGAGGACACAGGAACAAACAACTATAGTCTTTCCCCTCAAGACCTTAAGAAGCTTGCAATCTAATGAGTTAGACTTTTGTAAACAGTGCCTTACACTTATAAACAGGTCACTGCTGTGGGAACACAGAGGAGAGGTGCCTAATATTCCCTGTGATGGGTAGAGCAGGGAAACATTTCCCAAATTTCTAAGGAATTTTGAGCAAAGGGGGAAGAGAGATGACATTGGAAAGGTAAAGAATAAGTCTGAATGTGCCATAAGAGAAAAGAAAGGCTGTTAAGAAACTTTTAAAAGGCCTAAGTTTCCTCTTGCAAAGTTCTTTTAAATCATCAAGCCAAGGTCACACTGAACAGAAGTTGTCATATATGGTAAATCAAGTTATCATATATGGCTCCCTCCCCCACCTTCACCCCTGCCAATGCCAAATAGTCATAGAAGAGTTAACAACCAAAAGTCTAAAAGCCTAAAAACTAAAAGTCTATCAAAGACCTTTGGGCAGGACCAGTATATGAAAGGAAAAGTAGGAGATAGAGCCTACAGGTGGCAGAGTGGTTAGGGTGTAAAGGCCTCTAGTTGCACTCTACTTTCCCCTGATTGTCCACAGGGTCAGACTCCAATTTTTTCAGATGAATTTTACTGAACTTTCAGAACAAATAATCACAATCTTACACAAATTGTTCTAGAAAGTAGAACAACAGGAAAAAAAAGCTGTTTTTCATGTCTATGAAACTAATATGTTACAGATATCACAACCAAATAAAGATAGTGCAAGAAAAAAATGTTAGAGGTCAATTTAACTTAAGGAAATTGGTACAAAAATCCTACAAGTCTATCTATCTACCTATAATATAACAATGTATTAAGTAGACTTTATTCCAGGAGTGCAAGGATGTTTCAATGCTGGAGTGTACAGGAATATAATTACATTAATGGACTAAAGGATAAAAATTACATGGTTTTCTGAAAAGGAAGAAAGCAATTGGTAAATGTCAACAACTATTTATGGTTTAAAGAATTACTAATAAGCTAGAAATAGAAGGGAACTCCCCTAACCTTATAAAAGTAAACTAAAATAAAAATATTTCATGAAGAAAATTTAAAAGCATTCCTTTTAATGTCAAGAGCAAGGCAATGATGCTTGCTATCGCAGCTAGCTACTATTCAACATAATATTAGGGAATCTAGCCAAAGAAATTGTATGAGAAATAAATGACTTCTAAAGACTAAAAGAAACAATTCTCATTTGCATACAATATTATTTACATAGAAAACCCAAGAGAGGGGTGAAAAAGTGGCAGAGTGGAGGTAACCTCCTGGATTCCTGCTCCCAGAGAGGGAGGCATAGATCTCAGTCTGCTACACGTGAGTGGATTGCTCTCCCGCAAGAACAGCATTGTGAATCAGCAGAGAATCAGCATGGGACACAAAAAGCAGGAAAAAGATAAGGTGAACAGGAGATAAGATCATGAAATCTGGAGAGTGTGAGACAAACAATAAAGAGTAGAGCCTGGGATGGCTGTGCCCACCTGGCCAGCGAGTGGGGTGGGATCAGTCCCACAAGAGAAAGAGTGAGGTGGGATCAGTCCCACAGGAGAATGTCTTGCTTCCCCACTGACCTCCACACCCACTCGCACAGGGACCTGCCTGAAGTCGGTGCAAAATCACCAAGGGAGACGTGGGGCTCTGTGGAAAGGAGGCAATGGTGGGAAGCATCTTGAACTCACTGAGCTCTGTGCCAGGATTGTACTGGGCGGGGGAGGGACTGGTCTGGACTACCCCAGGAGGCAGTTAGGAGACAGGTAAATTGCTTCTACCACTCAGTGGGTCCAGATCAATGGAGGTGAAAACTAATTAGGGGACTCTAACCTGGAAACCACCGCAGACTAATAGGCCCACTGAGGATGGATCAGAAAGAGCGAGAGCTCCTGCTAGACAGGCGTGAGATTGTTGGAGGGTGACATAAAAGTGACAAGGGGGCATCCTGATGACTCAGCCCCCTGACCCAGCACCTGCCAACCCCTGAACAGTTGCCCCCAGTGCTAGCACTGTGCGGGCAGGCAGTTGCCATTTTCGGGGTCCACAACCGAGCCACTGAGGTGTGATATGGTGTCGGGTGGCTCCCTTCCCCCAGCCTGGGGACTCTTATAACAAGCTCCAACCTTACATGACCTACGGTCAACTAGCCAGACCCATTTTGATGTGTGAACTCTGAGTGCTTCCCTAGTCATGGGAGGCTAATGCTTATGTGACCTACAGGCACTGGGGCGTGGGAGACTAATGCCCATGGGACTTACAGGCACTGGGGTGCTAGAAGGACTGTGGCACCCTGCCCCCCTCAGCCAGCATCTTTCACATGGAAAGTGGTAGGCGCCCCCTCTGGAGGGAGGGAGAGACAAGAAAAGCCACTCTCCCTCTGTAACTAGTGTGAATCCGTGGGGCCTTAGCACAAATCAAAAGTTGAAAGCCCAGTGACTTTACTCATCAGACTGGTTTTGGTCATCTGGTGGGTCATATCAAAACTCTGGGGCTGGACACCAGCCTCTGGTTGGCTGCCAACATTGGGATCTGTGGCCAGGGAACAAAAACCCTGGCAGGAGGCCAAAACAGACTCTCCCAAGTAACCCCTCTCACCAGGAGCAGCCTCCCAACTGTGGTAGAAGAACCCTGAACAACATATTAGTGGCTCTCCCTAGTGACATATCAAGTAAGCATAGAAGCGCACACATCCAGGCTGTTAGGCAGCAGCTGCAAACTACCTTGCTCCTACAGCATCTACTGGAACAGAGCCTGCACACGATGTGTTACTTTCCAAACGAAAACTGAAAGGTGGGAAGCAATGACTGATCCAGATGGGAAGGACTCAGCAAAAGAACTCTGGAAGTATGAAGAATCAAATGGAAAACAAACCCCCAAAGAGGAACACCAGCTCTCTAGCAATGGACATTAACCAAATTCAGAACACTAAAATGGCAGAAGAAGAATTTCAAACATGGATTGTAAGAAAACTCAACGATTTTCAAGAAAAAAATGGATAACCAAAACAAAGAAACCACACACACACACACACACACACACACACAATCCAGGACTTCTAAGAAAAATTCACTAAAGAAATTGAAATATTAAAGTAAAATCAAACCGAACTCCTGGAAATGAAGAATTTATTCAGGGAACTACAAAACACAGTGGAAAGCCTCAAGAACAGGGTAGATCAAACAGAAGAAAGAATCTCAGAGATTGAAGATAACACCTCCCAATTAAATAAGTCAGTCACAGAGATAGAACAGAGAAATAAGAGAAAAGAGCAAAGCCTGCAAGAAATGTGGGATTATGTGAAGAAGCCTAACGTGAGAGTTATGGGCATTCCTGAGAGAGAAGAAGATAATAAAGAAGGGTTGGATAAGCTATTTGAAGACATAATTGAGGAAAATTTCCCAGCCTTGCTAAAAATCTAGACATCCAGGTACAAGAAGCCCAAAGGACCCTTGGGAGATTCATTGCAAATAGGAAGACACCACGTCATGCAGTCATCAGACTGACCAAAATATCCACTAAAGAGGCCCTTCTTTGAGCTGTAAGGCAAAAGAAACAAGTAACATACGAAGGAAAGCCCATCTGAATAACGCCAGACTTCTCAACTGAAAACTTACAAGCAAGAAGAGACTGGGGACCCATTCTCACTCTTCTGAAACACCGTGATACCCAGCCTAGAATCTAGTACCCAGCAAAACTAAGTTCTCTATATGAAGGAAAAATTAAGACATTCTCAGATAAGCAAAGAGTGAGGGAATTCACAAAGACAAGACCAGCCCTCCAAGAAGTACTCAAAACAGAGTTGCACATGGATCAGCACAATAAACACTCACGAAAGTAAAACCACTCAAAAGCTAAAGATCAAAGGCCAGATACCACAATGGCTCAAGAGAGAAAACACAGCAATGAAGTTCTACCCAACAGGATGAACAGAAATCTGCCCCACCTATCAGTTCTCTCAATATATGTGAATGGCTTCAACTCCCCACTCAAGCGACACAGGTTGGCCTAATGGATGAACAAGTATAAGCTAAGTATCTGCTGTCTCCAGGAAACACATCTGACATGCAACGATGCATTTAGACTGAAAAGAAAGGGGCAGGAATCAATATTTCAAGCAAATGGTAGCCAAAAGAAGGCTGGCGTGGCAGTTTTGATTTCAGATAACTTAGTTATTAAATCAACAAAAGTAATGAAAGACAAAGAGGTCACTATATAATGGTGAAGGGTACAGTTCAATAAGAAGATATAACAATACTAAATATGTATGCACCCAACTTAGGTGCACCCAGATTCATAAAGCAAACCCTACTTGATCTAAACCAAATGATAAACAGCAACACCATAATAGCCAGAGACTTCAACACCCTGCTGAGAGCACAGGACAGATCCTCCAAACAGAAAATAAACAAAGACATAACGAACTTAAACAGAACTCTAGAACAAATGAGCCCGACTGACATTTACAGGACATTCTATCCAAAATCCACTGAATATACATTCTTCTCTTCAGCTCATGGGACATTCTCTAAGATTGACCATATCCTAGGACACAAGGCATGGCTTAAAAATTAAAAAAATAGAAATTGTAGCATGCATCTTCTCAGATCACAGTGGAATAAAAGTAGAAATCAATCCTAACAGATACTATCATTTCCACTCAAAGTCCTGGAAGCTAAACAACCTTCTCCTGAATGATTATTTCATAAATGAGGAAATCAAGATGGAAATCAAAAGATTATTTGAACTAAATGACAAACGAGACACAAGTTATCAAAATTTGTAGGACACAGCTAAAGCAGTCCTGAGAGGAAAGTTTATTTCCATAAATGCCTATATCCAAAAGATAGAAAATTTACAAGTAGACAACCTAATGAATTGACTCAAAGAGCTGGAAAAAGAAGAACAGACTGACCCCAAACCCAGCAGAAGAAGTGAAATTAATGAGATCAAATCAGAACTAAATGAAATTGACAACAGGAAAACTATAGTGAAGATTAATAAAACAAAAAGTTGGTTCTTTGAAAAGATAAACAAAATTGACAGGCCTTTGGCTAGACTAACTAAGAGGAGAAAAGAAAAATCTCTAATAAGCTCCATCAGGAACATGAAAGGAGAAATTACAACTGATACCATGGAGATACAAGATACCATCTATGAATTCTACAAAAACCTTTATGCACACAAACTGGAAAATGTGGAGGAAATAGACAAATTTTTAGAAACACACAGCCTCCCTAGGAAGAAGAAATAGAATTTCTGATCAGACCAATATCAAGAACTGAAATTGAAACAGCAATAAAACACCTTCCCAAAAAGAAAAGACCTGGACCAGATGGTTTCACATCTGAATTTTACCACACCTACAAAGAAGAATTGGTGCCTATCCTGCAAAAGTTATTCCACAACATCGAGAAGGATGGAATCCTCCCCAACACATTTTATGAAGCCAACGTAAGCCTGATACCAAAATCAGGAAAGGGTGCAACAAAGAAAGAAAACTACAGACTAATATCCTTTATGAATATAGATGCAAAAACTCTCAACATAATCCTAGCAAATCGAATCCAGGTGCTTATAAAGAAAATAATCCATCACAACCAAGTGGGCTTCATCCCAGAGATGCAGGGATGGTTCAACACATGCAAATCTATAAATGTAATTCACCACATAAATAGAAGCAAAAAGAAAGACTATGTGATCCTTGCAATACACACAGAAAAGCATTTGACAAAATTCAACACCCTTTTATGATGAGAACACTTAACAAAATAGGCATAGATGGGGCCTACCTAAAAATGATACAAGCCATATATGACAAACCCACAGCCAACATCATACTGAATGGGGAAAAATTGAAAGCATTCCTACTTAGAACTGGAATCAGACAAGGTTGCGCACTTTCTCCATTTCTATTCAACATAGTGCTGGAAGTCCTTGTGAGAGCAATTAGGCAAGAGACCAGAATTAAGGGCATCTAAATGGGGGCAGAAGTGATCAAAGTCTCACTTTTTGATGATGGTATGATATTATATCTAGAAAATGCCAAGGATTCAACCAAAAGACTCCTGGAATTGATAAATGAATTCAGTCTCAGGATACAAAATTGATACACACAAATCAGAGGCATTCATATATGCCAATAACAGTCAAATTGAGTGAGAACCAAATCAAATACTCAATACCCTTCACAATAGCAACAAAGAAAATAAAGTACCTAGGAATATATCTGACTAAGGAGGTAAAAGTCCTCTACAGGTAGAACTATGAAACACTGAGGAAGGAGATAGCAGAGGATGTAAACAGGTGCAAAACCACACCATACTCATGGGTCGGCAGAATCGACATTGTTAAAATGTCTATAATACCCAAAGTGATCTACAGATTCAATGCAATCCCTATTAAATTATCAACATCATTTTTCACAGATATGGAAAACATAATTTTATGTTTCGTATGGAACAAGATAATACTCCATTTAGCAAAAGCAATTTTAGGCAATAATCACAAAATGGGAGGTATTAATTTACCAGACTTCAAACTATACCGCAAGACAGTGGTTATTAAATCAGCTTGATATTGGCACAAGAAGAGGGACACAGACCAGTGGAACCTAACTGAGAATCCAGGTATTAAACCATCCTCATATGGCCATCTAATCTTTGACAAAGCAGAGAAAAAACATACACTCGGGAAAAGAATCCTTATTCAGTAAATGGTGCTGGGAAAACTGGATAGCCACATGTAGAAGACTAAAACAGGACACACAGCTTGCACCTCTCACAAAAATCAAATCACGGTGGATAACAGACTTAAACCTAATGTGTGAAACTATTAAAATTATAGAAGAAAATGTGGGAAAAACTCTTATAGACATTGGCCTAGGCAAAGAATTTATGAGGAAGACCCCAAAGGCAATCACAGCAACAACAAAAATAAATAAATGGGACCTGATTAAATTAAAAAGCTTCTGCACAGCCAAAGAAACTGTCATGAGAACAAACAGACAACCTACAGAATGGGAAAAAATTTTCTCATGCTACACATCCAATAAAGGACTGATAACTAGAGTCTATTTAGAACTCAAGAAAATCAGCAAAAAAAAAAAAAAAAAAAAAAAAAATCAAACAAACCTATCAAAAAGTAGGCAAAGGAAATGAACACAAACTTTTTAAAGAAGACAGAACAATGGCCAAGAACCATATGAAAAAATGTTCAACATCTCTAATCATCAGGGAAATGCAAATCAAAACCACAATGAGATATCACTTAACTCCAGTGAGAATGGCCTTTATCAAAAAGTCCCAAAACAATACATGTTGGGGTGGATGCAGAGAGACAGGAACACTCATACACTGCTGGTGGGACTGCAAACTAGTACAACCCCTGTGGAAAGCAATATGGAGATACCTTAAACAGATACAAGTAGACCTACAATTTGATCCAGCAATCCCATTATTGGGCATTTATCCAAAAGAACAAAAGACATTCTATTACAAAGACATCTGCACCCAAATGTTTATAGCAGCACAATTCACAATTGCAAAGATGTGGAAATAACCCAAATGCCCATCAATACATGAGTGGATTACTCAAATGTGGTATATGTATACCATGGAGTACTACTCAGCTATAAGAAACAATGGTGGCCGGGCGCGGTGGCTCACGCCTGTAATCCTAGCACTCTGGGAGGCCGAGGTGGGCAGATCGTTTGAGCTCAGGAGTTCGAGACCAGCCTGAGCAAGAGCGAGACCCCATCTCTACTAAAAATAGAAAGAAATTATATGGACAGCTAAAAAAATATATATAGAAAAAATTAGCTGGGCATGGTGGCGCATGCCTGTA
Source organism: Eulemur rufifrons (assembly GCF_041146395.1). Taxonomy (NCBI): domain Eukaryota; kingdom Metazoa; phylum Chordata; class Mammalia; order Primates; family Lemuridae; genus Eulemur; species Eulemur rufifrons. The sequence goes on along the minus strand of NC_091012.1, from coordinate 27,030,097 downwards.
GTCCCAGCTACTCGGGAGGCTGAGACAGGAGGATCACTTGAGCTCAGGAGTTTGAGGTTGCTGTGATCTAGGCTGACGCCACGGCACTCACTCTAGCCTGGGCAACAGAGTGAGACTCTGTCTCAAAAAAAAAAAAAAAAAAGAAGAAACAATGGTGATATAGCACCTCTTGTATTTTCCTGGATAGAGCTGGAACCCATCAGTGAAGTATCCCAAGAATGGAAAAATAAGCACCACATGTACTCACCATCCGATTGGTTTCCCTGATCATCACCTAAGAGCACATATAGGAATAATGTTATTTAGGTGTTGGGCAGATGGAAGGGGAGAGGATGCGTGTATACATACATAATGAGTGCAATGCGCACCATCTGGGGGATGGACATGCTTGAAGCCCTGACCTGGGGGGGGGAAGGGCAATATACATAACCTAAACTTTTGTACCCCCATAATATGCTGAAATAAAAAAAAAATCCAAGAGGGTCAACAAATAATTGGGACTAACAAGAGACTTAAGAGTGCTAGATCCAGCTCCTAGAGCCCAAATATGGCCCCCAAAACCTAGAAGTCCATTGCATGTTAGCTAACTGCTCCGAGCAAGGATAACTAACCATCCTGGTTGCCCAGGATGGAGGAGTTTCCCTGGATGCATAATTTTTCATGCTAAACCTGAGACAGTCACCCTCTTTGTGGCTCTGATTTCTTTCTTCCTTTATGAACCCTGGAAATTTACTTTCCTTTCAAGCTAGACTTTGTATTAAAATTACTTTGTTTGGATATTATATTTTATCCAGCATTCCTAAATGTTTTTAGCATGAGGTACATATCCACATCAGCTCAGTCTTCTGTTTTGCCAGAATTTTCTTTATTCAGCCCTTAAGAATAATGAAATCTTAGTGACATGGAAAAGTGCTCCTGTGTAGAGTGAAAAAAGCAGATTAAAAAACTCTGTATACTTGGATTCCAATTTTGTTGTAAAAAATGTATAACCATATTCACATCCTTGAAAATTGTGTGATAGCTAGTCAGATCTTCTACAGGTAGAATTGACTTCAGTGTCTTTGTTGGGGGAGGGGGGAGATTGTTATAAATAGGTGGGGAGAAGAAATCTTATTATAGGAAGAGCAGCTGGAAAAGGGAAGGATGGTAGCATAGAAGAAAAATGATGCAGACTGAGTGAGGTAACACAGGGGGAATGTTTCAATTGCAATGAGAGGGTTTGCAATTTAAACACTTATGACCTATAGCTCTTTCTCACATCAGAGAGAAGAAGTTATCGCATGTTATTCCTCAGAGCCCTGGATCCAGATTGCATTGTCTTATTGAGCATGTAACTAGGTCATTGGAGCAGGCATTTTAAACAATCGCTTACTAAGGCGATTTTTTTTTTAAAAAAATTCATGCTTCAACCATGAAAAGAATAGAATATGTTAACTAAAATATATTTGAGTATTAAAAATCCCTAGAAAGACTATGATATAGCTCAAATTTTTTATGGCAGTAAAGCAAACTAATAGCTGTGATCCCAAGGCTCAAAACAGAGGTTTAACAAGTTGTCAGGAATTTCTTGGCCATGAAAATGATGCAGGACTGCTCTTGGAGTTTTTAGGTATACGTGTGTCAGGATAGGAAAATCCCATCTGCAGCAGCACATTCCTTAAATAGTTAAAAATAGATTATGTAGAGGAGAGGAGGTTGGGTGTTAACTGTAAATGAGTAGCACTAAGGAGACTTTTGTGGTGATGGAATACAATAGGTCCTTGAATAACGTTTAATTCAACATTTCATTATAATGTTGATGGGGAAAAAATGATTCCCGCCTGAGGCCACTGTCTGTGTGGAGTTTGCACTTTCTCCCCATATCTGCATGGGTTTTCTCCAGGTCTTCCAGTTTCCTCCCATATCCCAAAGCTGTGCATGTGCATGTTAGGTGAATTGGCATGTCTAAATTGTCCCAGTCTGAGCAAGCCTGTGTGTGTGTGTGTGTGAGAGAGAGAGAGAGAGAGAGAGAGTTGGTTCTGCGATGGAATGCTGTTCCAGCCAGGATGGGTTCCCACCTTGTGCCCTGGGCTGCTGTGGAGACAGGCTTTGGCCCTCTGCGACCCTGAACTGGAATAAATGGGTTGGAAAATGAGTGAATGAATGAAAACAAATTGTCAAATAAAAATTTGTGAAGTCAATGGTAATCATACTAAAGCATGACAATAAACTACATGGTAAGAAAGCACCCAGTGAGCCCACCATATTTGTTCCTTGTTTTTGAACTGCATTGTGGTAGAAGGTGCTACTTACAATTTTCACTTTGCAAACATTTATTCCTTAATTTAACTCACCACCACTATAACCACCATCACTCACTGATTTGCCAAAAATTGGGTAAATAATTATCTTTCTTGTTTTTGTTAATTTTTCTTAAATGTAGGCATAGCACACATTTATTTCAATATTTAATATTAGAAATGTTTTGGGTCTTTATTAACAAGATTGGTAATATTTTGGGGACCAGAAATATACCACAGGAACTTAACTCTTGTTTATATCAGTTAGCCTATGGTAAAATTTGTTTTATTATGAGTTGTTTCACCTAAAGCTGTAGTTTTCTAGAACCTATCCAGGACATTGAGGACATACTGTACTTCTGTATCTGGATTTCAGTGATAGTTACAATGAATCTATACAGGTGATCAAATGGAATAGAACTATAGACACACATTGTATCAATGCTAATTTCTGGGTTTTGATACTGTACTGTAGTTATGTAAGATGTAACCCTTGAGAGAAACTGGGTGAAGGATACATCAGATTCCTCTTTTCTGTCTTTGCAACTTCTTGTGAATCCATACTTATTTCTGTCAATCTAAATAACAGAGAGAGGCTCTCTAAAAGAAAAGATGTTTGTGTGGGAACAGAGTATTGTATTGGTAATATACATATCATAGTAAACTATGTGTGTATTTAGGGAGGTAAGGAAGACAAATATTTTTAAAGGAAAAAATGAGGAATATTATATAGTTGTTTTGAAATAATTATCTTTGCTTACGAAGATCAATAACAAGGGTGATGCCAGTTCAAGGTTGGACAGGCAATTACTGGGCCAATGTTCTTGCAGAAGTATTTTTTGTATAAGGTTGTGATGGCTGTTGTGTAAGGTTGTGGGTTTTTTAGACTTTTGTGATAGTTTTTGTTATCAATCATGTAAGCATGAGAACCCTCTCTTTATGGCCTTTCCTGACTCTATTTGTCAGGGTTTTAATAACAATAGTGAGGACATTTTGATTTTGATCACTTTTGCATTTTCTCCTTTTTATCAAGATCTTTTGTCCAAAAGCATCGCTGATTAATTATCTTATCTTGTTTTTAGGTTTCAATGTCTTTTGGTGCTGGGACTGTCCCAGCTGTTGGCCTCATTTTACTCTTGGGGGAGTTATTGGTGACTAGGAGTCAATGTTAAAACACTTTTAGCCACATTTGAGCAACAAGGGAGATTTGAAGAAAGTGGCTCTCAGGCTAAGTTTACCTGGAGTCTATTACTAAGTTTAATTTTGTATTGTGATCTTTTGTTATCATCTTAAAGTATTGAGTTAGTATTATTTTTTAGGAGTTGTGCTTTCATAAAAATTTAACAATAGGTATAAAGTTTAAAAAGGGAACATATAAAATTGATAGTAATATGACATATTTAATTTGTATTATGGCTTTGAGCCATGAACCTAAGTTTAAAGACAACTAAGTGAATAAATTAAATGACCAAAGGGAATTAGGTGAGACCTATTGTAACCAAGTGGCTTGTATTTTTATTTTGTGTATATAGGTTTCAACTTTTTTAGAGGAATTTATCTAGGTGTAATACATAGTATTAGCAATAGCACATTTTAAAATTTAACCAATGGACACTAAAGGACTTTTTTAGGTTAGGTTTTGTTAACAGCAGAAACTATTAATTGTGAAATTTTAATAACACCATTATTTTGTCAAATGAAAAAGTTAATATTAAGTGGGATAAAATCTCATTATGATATGGAGTTTTGTTTTGACATCTTGGGAAAAGCTGTTTATAGTGTGAAAACATCAGCTTTTTCTCCTGATTTGTAGTTTGCATGTCTTTGATCATGATATTGGACGGTTTGGTAAACTTTTTGTGTGTTCTACATATTAAGTATGAAGTTTGTTTTTAAAAATTTATCAAGTTTTAGCTTACAGAGCCTTATGAACAGAGAAGCTTTTATTTTTTAGCTGGAGAATAGTAGTCAAATATTGGAGGAAATTAGGATCTAGTCCAGTATACAGGTAAATAAAAACTTGTAAACAGTGTATAGGGCTATCATTTAATAACAAGTGCATTATAAGTTTTTTTAAAAAAACATATTTTTTTTCATTGACTGTGTAGGAATCCCAGATTTAAAAACTTTGTGAGGCTAGGAAGCAAAACCAAAGCACACTTTAGATTTTATGTATAGTCTTAAGGTTTTTGGCCTGTCAGAAAGTAACAATTTTTACTCACTTACTAGAAGGCTGGGAACTCTTGAAGCATTTTATGTACGTTTTAAAATATGACATTTTAGTCAAAGTCTTGGTAATATAACCAATGTTTTTAATTGTGTCTTATTTATAAAGAGAGAGGTTTTTATTGAACTTACATAAATTAAAATAAGAATACTGATAGTTTTCAAACTTTGGAGGAATTAAATAAGGAGAAAAAGTAAATATTTTTATATTTGTTTACAAAAATGTACTTTACCAAATTGTTGTAAATTATAGACAAGGCCTATCTAAAAATCATACAAGCCATATATGACAAACCCACAGCCAACATCATACTAAATGGGAAAAAATTGAAAGCATTCCCACTTAGAACTGGAACCAGACAAGGCTGCCCACTGTCCCCATTGGAAGTCCTTGCGAGAGCTTTCAGGCAAGAGAGAAGAATCAAGGGTGTCCAAATAGGGACAGAAGAGATCAACCTCTAACTCTTTGCTGATGATATGATATTATATCTAGAAAACCCTAAGAATTCAACCAAGAGACTCCTGGAATTGATAAATGAATTCAGTAAAGTCTCAGGATACAAAATCAATACACACAAATCAGAGGCATTCATATATGACAGTAACAGCCAAACGGAGAACCAAATTAAGGACTCAACATCCTTCACAATAGTAACTAAGAAAATGAAGTCCCTGGAATATATTTGACTAAGGAGGTAAAAGACCTCTACAGGGAGAACTATGAAACACTGTGGAAGGAGATAGCAGAGGATGTAAACAGGTGCAAAACCATACCTTGCTCGTGGGTCGGAAGAATCAATATTGTTAAAAAGTCTATACTACCCAAAGTGATCTACAGATTCAATGCAATCCCTATTAAATTACCAACATCATTTTTCACAGATATAGAAAAAATAATTTTACGCTTTGTATGAAACCAGAGAAGACCTCATTTAGCAAAAGCAATTTTAGGCAATAATCACAAAATGGGAGGTATTAATTTACCAGACTTCAAACTATATACAAGGCTGTGATTATTAAAACTGCATGGTATTGGCACAAGTGCAGGGACACAGACCAGTGGAACAGAACAGAAAATCCAGATATAAAACCATTCTCATATAGCCATCTAATCTTTGATAAAGCAGACAAAAATATACTCTGGGGACAAGAATCCCTATTCAATAAATGGTGCTGGGAAAACTGGATAGCCACATGTAGAAGACTAAAACAGGACACACAGCTTTCACCTCTCACAAAAATCAAATCACGGTGGATAACAGACTTAAACCTTTGGTGTGAAACGATTAGAATTCTAGAAGAAAATGTCAAAAAGACTTTTATAGACATTGGCCTAGGCAAATAATTTATGAAGAAGACCCCTAAGGCAATCACAGTAACAACAAAAATAAATAAATGGGACCTGATCAAATTAAAAAGCTTCTGCGTAGCCAAAGAAACAGTCACAAGAGCAAACAGACAACCTACAGAATGGGAAAAAATTTTCTCATGCTACACATCCGATAAAGGACTGATAACTAGAGTCTATTTAGAACTCAGGAAAATCAGCAAGAAAAAAATCAAACAACCCTATCAAAAAGTGGGAAAAGGAAATGAACACAAACTTTTCAAAAGAAGACAGAATAATGGCCAAGAACCATATGAAAAAATGTTCAACATCTCTAATCATCAGGGAAATGCAAATCAAAACCACAATGAGATATCACTTAACTCCAGTGAGAATGGCCTTTATCAAAAAGTCCCAAAACAATACATGTTGGCATGGATGCGGAGACACAGGAACACTCATACATTGCTGGTGGGACTGTAAACTAGTGCAATCCCTGTGGAAAGCAATGTGGAGATACCTTAAACAGATACAAGTAGACCTACCATTTGATCCAGCAATCCCATTACTGGGCATCTACCCAAAAGAACAAAAGACATTCTATTACAAAGACATCTGCACCCGAATGTTTATAGCAGCACAATTCACAATTGCAAAGATGTGGAAATAATCCAAATGCTCATCAATTCATGAGTGGATTAGTAAAATGTGGTATATGTATACCATGGAGTATTACTCAGCTATAAGAAATAACGGTGATATAGAATCTCTTTTCTTCTCCTGGAGAGAGTTGGAACCCATTCTATTAAGTGAAGTAGCCCAAGAATGGAAAAATAAGCACCATATGTACTCACCAGCAAATTGGTTTCCCTGATCATCACCTAAGTGCACATTTGGGAATAACACCAACTGGGTTTCAGACTGAGGTGGGGTGTGGGGGGAGGGGATGGTTGTATACCTACATGATGAGTGCGATGCGCACTGTCTGGGGACTGGACATGCTTGAAGCTCTGACTTGGGGTGATTGGGGGTGCATGGGCAATATATATAACCTGAACTTTTGTACCCCCTTAATAAGCTGAAAAAAAAAGTTTAAAAAGACTTTAAAAGCAATGCAGAAAGTTACATGATGTAAAATGCTTAACCCTTTTAAAGCTCAGTTTTTCTAAGTAATCAAAAACCTGATAAAGACAACATAGGAAATTATCTTGATAAAACATAAAATCTTTTTTTTTTAAGGCCAGTTACCAAACAGACAAAGATAAACCTCTTATAGTGTGATTGTTTTTTCTTATGGGAAGCCCATTTAGATAACCAGGAAGTCAAACCTAACAAAAAGGGTACTTGAATTTAATTTGATACAAGAAGAGTATGTCCAGGATTATGAGGGTACACTATATTATAAAGGAATGTAAACAAGAAAACCAGTAACTTGAGTAGGGGAATACATGGCTCTTATTAACAACATGAGAAGTTTCCTGGTTATATGGAAAAAATCAGACATATCAAGAAAAACTAAGAGTACAGAATTTAGTTATACTGAAGGAAAACATTGCTGCTTTAGGCCATTAAGATAAACATTTTAGTGTCAGGCCATAACAGCAGAGTTAGTACTGGAGAGAAAAGAAATTACTGGAGTTTACAAAAAATGTTGAAGGGGAGAGTTAGGGCCCCAAGAAAAAAGATAATACCTTTTCAAGGGGAAAAAGAACAGAAGGTAACGGTATGTGCCCTGCAAATCACATGTAGTAAGGTATAGTAAAAGTGGAACTTTTGAGATATAAATCTGAGAAGTTTTAAAAAGAAGAATTTTATCTTTAGAAATGACATTATTTTAAATTAAAAAGACAGTATTTCTACACTGGAAGAAATAGAAATAGTTTAGAAGATGGCTGTTAAAGAAATAGATTTTAGAATTAAAAATCAAAACCTCTTGTAATTTTACTAAGATCAAATTAACATTTTAAGAAAACATTGTTTTAACATAGAGGACCAATTTTTTTAAAGTTTTGTATTAGTGTGTTTTTAATATTAAAGCTCAATCTTTAGAAAGATATAAATATTTTTCAAAAATTATAGTTAATGTGATTGAAAAACAATCTATAAATGTTTTGTGAACCTTATTATGACTTACACAAACCATTTATGACATGTTTGGGCTTTTGTTCTTTCTTCTATTTATCTTTTTCAAATAACTAGTCGTTTTACTTTAGGACAAATATTTATTATAAAAAATTTTTATACAAAATTATTTTTAACCATTTTTACTAAAATATATCTTTATATCTATAATTTAAAAAAAATCCCTTACTACTTTTTAATTTTGTTTTATATTTTGAAACAGTTTTTAAATAACTTCTAAATTAGACAAAATTATTTTTAAATAAAAAACACATTTTTATTTTTTAAAATAATTTTTAAATTAAAAACACATCTTAATTTTGGGCATATTTTATGTATAAAATTATATGTATAAATTAGAATTTTTAATTCTCAGTAAGCTTAAATTTTAATAAGAACCTGGGAAGTGAGAAATCTTGAATTGTCTGTTACATATCAGTATTTTATAGATGAGAATAATTATATAATTTTTAGTAACATATTTCTCTATAATATATTTTTTACATTTTATTTAGAAATAACCCAGACATTTAATAGATATCTATTATTTAATTTAACATAACATAACTTTAAGATTTGAAATTACATGAAAAGTTAATTTATAGGCATTTTTCTCATTTTATTTACCTAATTTATTTATTTTAATAGTTGGCCTAGCTTATTAATGAGAACTGAGATAGTAGACAAAGCTAATTATCATTTTATTTTTCTTCTTGTTAATAAATGAATGTATAATTTATTACATATGTATTATTATGTGCCAGGCATTTTGCTGAGTGCCTTACATGCATTATCTCATTTTAGTCATTTTAAATTATTTTTCTGTTAATCATTTTTATAGCCTGTGAATATCAGGAGTTCACTTAAGTAAGAGCCTTAAAGCTTAATATGCATATTTTGCCAATAACTCAGAAGATACAGCTTTTTTATTAAACCAACAATATTAAATTAGTCTTACTTATCAAAATATTACACAGAATATTTTGTTTTAGGTTGGGTTTATAGTTTTATAATCTATGTGTCAAACATTGACATCTTAAAATATCTAGCAGAGATTAATATAAAACAGGTTGACTAGTAAACCCAAGCAAAAATATATGTTGACAATTATGAAGACTTTTTGTTTTTATTTTGCCAATAATTTTAAAATCAGCTTATTTATTAAAGATTTACTTAAGTCACATGAACTAAAAGGCATTTGGGTGAACTATATATTTTATATTTTATATGAACAATCATTTATCTTTAAGAGATATCAAGCTGACTATGCCAGATTTTGCCATGTATTAATAGATACAATATATAACATAATACATGTTGTTTACATAATACATGTTATGTAAACACATCTAAACACAAATACACCCACAAATAAAGATCTTTTAGCTTTTATTTTAGATTTTTAGTTATGAAATAGTCATATAAACTCACCAGTTTATAAAAGGCAGTTGTATCAAATTATATTTCTGACAAAGCTGGGACCTGTTTACATGGCTAAACTTTGTTTGCCCCGGTAGGTAATCTAATGGAGGTCATGGACCAAAATTTTGGGTAAAGTAGTTCTTATGACAGTTTGCTTTTAACTAATCTTTAGTTTTAAATGAAAGTGGGGTTAAATTTTTAATGTTTACACTTTAGCTAGGATTGGCTGAATTGTATGACAAAAAGAAAATCTCCAAGTAGCCTTAAATTATTATAGTAACAAATCTCTCTTTTATTTGACAGTCTGGTGTGCCTTATTGATAAATGTGGGCAGGAAAGAATGTTTGTAGTTTCATTTTTTAGATTATTAACTTTTTAATTGTTTTATCATTGTATGCAATTGTTAGGTAAACCTAAACTTATATTTCTTTCCCCCCCCCCAGGTACATGCCACTATCTTTATTTTTCAGATGGCAGAGGGAAATTAAAGGAATTTCCAAAGGCCACATGGCTGGTATTGGGAGAGTGAGCTGGCATTGGAAGCACATCTATGATACACAATAATGCACAATCATTCCATGCTGGCCTTTGCGTATTTTTGGAAACCATAGAAATTAAGAAAGTATCTTATAAACAAAAGTTCACTTCACAAATAGGAATGACCATGACTTAACCAGCCAAGATTACACTATTCCTAACAGGAAAACCAGAACTCATCACAATATATCAGAAGTAAATGGCCCCTTCTCCACTTGGTTTCCCCTATTATTAACATCTTACATTAGTGTGATACATTAGTTACAGTTAATAAACCTTACTCTGATTTGATCATTGTATGTTTTGTGCTTGTTTCAAGATGTAACATGTAATCCATGAATATGTACAATTATTATGTAACAATAAAAAAAAGAATGAACCCCAAATGTAAACTATGGACTTTAGTTAATAATGTATCCATATTGGTTTATTAACTGTAACTAAATTTGTATTTCTAAAAGTTATCTAGGTGGGTGGTTACCATGGAGCTGTTGCAATTTGTAAAGCCATTGATCTAAAAGCCTTTTAATACTTCTTTTTTAAAAATCTTGGCTGGAATACCATAAGCAGCGAGCTTTAACTCAACACTAATAGAAAAGTCAGCAGATTCAGAGTAGGCAGGAAAAAAAAATAGATAAACAGAGAACTTAGAAGACTCTACATGTTAACTCCATAGTTGTAGGCGTGTTTGAATAACAACGATTTGAGCTCTGAATTTTTCCTGATTTTATTTGTCCATCAGCTTAAAAGTGTGCACAAGAGTGGGCCATAGAGTCCCAGAAAACCTGGTATGTCTTAATGTTTGTGAATATCATTCTGTTTCTTATTAATCTCTTGAGAGCAAAGAAAATCCTATAACTCTTGTTAGAGAATGTCAGGAGTTTAGACGAGTGTTTTAATTAGGCATCCTGTGCCCACTATTTAGAATATTTACTTCTGCTCTTGGAAGATTTTAAGAAACAAGCAAAAGTAAAGAGTCATACCAAATCAAAATAAACCAATATACAAGTGTTTACAAAAATTTTAACCTAAGTGTGATCAAATGAAATGTTAAAATAGTCACACAAATTGGAGAAGATATATCTCACAGACAGAATATAAATTCTGTAGAAACCAAGAGTACTCAATCCAGAAACACACCTGTCTTTATATCAGAAAGGACTTTTCAGAGAAGACAAAAAGTCTTTTATCATCCCAGGAAGGATGTATGATCCTTTGTTAAGGCGGCCTTATCTAAACCAGATCCCAAATAAAGTCAAAAAGCCTCTACCAAAAGGAGGGAAGCTCAATTGAGAGAAGACTCACCAGGGCAGAAAAGGTAAGCCATGGAAGTGAAGAGTCTAAAGGGCTCAAGTGAGCACTGCACACCAGTTCTAAGAATCACTGATTTCAAAACAAATATGTAATCCTCTTCTTTTTGCCTTTAAAACATTTTGTCCTCCTTTACTTTCCCAAATACACATATAGTTTACTATGACATGCATATTCCCATTGCAATACTCTATTCCTAGATAAACATCTTTTCTTTTAGAGAGTCTCTCTAATATAGGGTGTACACTCACGAACACACACACAAACCCATACACACACAGCAGCAACTTGGGTGGAACTGGAGTCCCTTGTTCTAAGTGATGTAACCCAGGAACAAAAATCCAAATACTGCATATTCTTACTTATACGTGGGAGCTAAATAATGGGTATGCATGGTCCTACAGAAGGTTTTATGGAAATTAGACACTCAGCAAGGGGATGGAGGGAGGAAGTATAGGATGAAAAATTACCTATTGGGTTCAATTTACACTATTTAGATGATGGGCAAATTAAAAGCCTAGACTTGTCCATGATACAATTCATCCATGTAACAATAATCCACTTGTACCCCCTAAATTCACTTAAATAAAAATTGAACCAAACAATGCAAATTCTAGGGGGCCCTGCCCCAAACTTACTGAATTAGAAACTCTGTGGCTTAACCCTTCAGGTGATTCTGATGCACACTAAAGTTTAAGAGGCCCTGGCGTAGAACACTGTTACCAGGTGAATTTACTTACAAATCATTAACAGAGAACATTTCCATTTCTTCACCAGCAGCAGAATGTATGTATGTTTTTTCTTTTCTTACCCAACCCCACATTGTTCAGGTGTCTCCACCCTAAGGGAAGTCTCTCTCTCTCTCTCTCTCAGAAATAACAACTTATTTGTATGCTGATGGGAATGATCCAGTAGACAGCAAAATATTAAAGATATAGTAGAGAGGGTGTAAAAAAATGGAGTCATGTACTTCAATAGGTGAGAGAGGAGGAATCAAATGCATAGGTGGCATTAGATAGGCACAAGGACAGCTCATCTATGGTGATAGGCAAGATGCCAGAGAGCAGGGGCACAAAGGTGGTGGCAATTGGAGTCCGTGGAGGTTCTCATAGCTTCAATTTTCTCAGTTAAGTAGGAAGCAAAATCATTAGCTGAGAGTGAGGATGGAGGAGTTTTGGCAAGCTTGGCAACACATTCTGTGGGCAATACTGTATGAAAACAGTCGCTCAAACATTGCTAGTGGGAGTGTGAAATTAAATGACTCCTCTGGAGAGAGATTTAGCAATATTTTTATTCTTTGACACAGCAATCTCACTTCTAGTAATTTAATCACAAGATACCCCTCCACAAATATAAAACAACATATGCACCAAAGTTATTTATTGCAGCATTGTTTGTAGTAGAAAAAATATTGTAAAGAAGCTAAATGACCATTTCTAGGGGACTGGTTTATGGAGTACTATGCAGCCCTAGGAAGGGTAAGAAAGATCTTTACATACTGACATACAGTGATTTCCTGGCTATATTAATAAGTGAAAAACGCAAGATAAAAAAGAGTTTATGTAGTATGCTAACTTTTGTGGATGAAAGAAGAGGAAATGAGAATATATACTTATTTTTACAAAAAAAAATGCAGGAAGGATAAGCTAAAAACTAAGAAGACTGATTACATAAAGGGGATGGGTAGGGATAGGGTACAGAGAACAGGGGTAAGACTTCTCTGAGTATCTGTTTCAGTATAGTAGTTTAAAATAGACTTACTGAGATATAATTCAAGTTCACCCTTTTAAAATGTACTATTCAGTGAGTTTTTTGGTATATTCATAAAGTTTTTCATAGATGGTCACCATCTAATTCCAGAATATATTCTTCACTCCATAAAGAAACCCTGTACTCACTAGCAGTCACTCCCCATTGCCACTTCCCCCTAACCCAGCCCCAGGCAACCACTAATATACTTTATGTCTCTACGAATTAGCTTATTCTGGACAGTTCATGTAAGTGTAGTCATGTGACATGTGGTCTTTTGTGCCTGGCTTCTTTCACTTGGTATAATGTATTCAAAGTTCATTCAAGTTGTAGTATGTATCAGTGCTTCATTCTTTTTAATAGTTCAATAATCTCCCATTGTATGGATACACCACCTTCTGTTTATTCAATTCATTAGTTTGATAAACATTTGGATTGCTCCAGTTTGGGTCTATTATAAGTAATGCTGCTATGAACATTCATGTACAAGTTTTTATAAGAACATATGTTTTCATATCTCTTGGGCGTATATACCTAGGATTGGAATTGCTGAGTCATTTGGTACCACCATGCTTAACATTTTGAAGAACTGCCAGACTAGCAATGTACTAGGGTTCCAATTTCTCCAAATCCTCACTGACACTTGTTATTTCTCTTTTTGATTGTAGCCATTCTAGTGGGTGTGAAGTAGTATCACATTGTGGTTTTAATTTGCATTGCCATAATGGTTGTTGATCATGAGCATCTTCTTCTGTGCTCATTGGTCAACTCTATGTCTTGTTTGGAGAAACAGCTATGCAGATCCTTTGCCCAGTTTTTAATTGTGTTATTTGTCTTTTCATTATTAAATTTTAAGAGTTCATTATATATTCTGGATAAAAATCCCTTATCAGATATATAATTTGAAAATATTTTATTCTGTTCCATGGGTTGTCTTTTCCCTACCTTGATAGTGTCCTGTGAAGCACAGATACTTTTCATTTTGATGAAGTTCAATTTATCTATTTTTCTTTGGTCTCTTATGCTTTTAGTGTCATATGGTATCCATATGGATATTCGTTTGAGCCAGCATCACTTATTGAAAAGGCCATTCTTTCCCTTGCTGCAACTCAGTGAAGCCTTTGCCAAAAATCAGGTGACTATATAATTTTGGTTAGTTCCTATGCTTTCTGTTTTGCTCCATTGATTTATTTATCTATCCTTTCCCCAATACCCTAGTCTTAACTGTCTTAATTATTATAGTTGTATAGTGAGTCTCGATTTCCAGTTGTGTAAATCCTCCAGCTTTGTTCTTTAAGGTTGGTTTGTCTATTCTTGCTTGGCCTTTTGTATTTCCATATGAATTTTACTATCAGCTTAACAATTTCATAATAAACCTACAATTTTTATTGGGATTTTATTGACTCCATAAATCAAGTTGGGAAGAACTGACATATTAACAATATCAAGGCTCCAGCCTATGAACATGATATATTCCTATAGCTAAATAGGTTTTCTTTAAATTTTTAACTATTTTATAGTGTTTAGTGTAAAGTTCTTATACATCTTTTATTAGATTTATGACTAGGTATTTGATGACTTCGGGGTGGTATTGTAATTTTTTAAAAAATTTGCAAAGATGTGGAAACAACCGAAGTGCCTATCAATCCATGAGTGGATTAATAAAATATGGTATATGTATACAATGTAATGCTACTCAATTATAAGAAACAGTGGTGATCTAGCACCTCTTATATTTCCTGGATAGAGCTTGAGCCCATCCTCCGAAGTGAGGTATCACAAGAATGGAAGAATAGGCACCACATGTACTCACCGTCAAACTGGCACTGACTGATCAACACTAAGGTGCTCACACAGTAGTAATATTCTTGGGGTTAGGGGGGGTTGAGTGTGGGTAAACTCGCAACTAATGGATGTGGTAAGCATTGTAGGGGGGGCAAGAGCACATCTCAAATCATGATTGGGATGTAGCAAAGTCATAGCATGTAACCAAAATGTTTGTACCTGCATGATTTCCTGAAATAAAAAAAAATTTAAAAAATTGTACTTATTGTCCTGATCTATAAAAATGAAATGGATTTTTATATTTTGAACTTATATCAACATTATTAAATACACATATTAATTCAAATTGTTTGCAGATCCTTTTGGATTTCTTTGTAATCCTTATGCCTTTTATACCCTTTTTCTTGCCTGATTATGCTGACTAGAATCTCCAGTGCAATATTGAGTAGAAGTGTTGCTAGCATCCTTGTCTTATTCCTCATCTCAAGGAAAATTTAAGAAATAATTTAAAAATAATTATGATGTTTGTTATAGGTGTTTTGTAGCTCCTGTTTGTTTAGATTAAGGAAGATCCATTCTCTTCTAAGTTGCCAATTTTTTTAATCACAAGTGAAAGTTGAATTTTATCAAATGCCTTTTTGCATCTGTGAGGTGATCATATGCTTTTCTACTCTTTTTTTCCTGTTGCTATAGTAAGTTACATAAATTGATTTTCCCATAATCCTCACTTGGTTGTGATATATTTTCATTGTTAGATTTACACACACTCATACTTTTCGTTTGTAATTTTTATTTCTTGAAATGTACTTTTCACATTTTGGTTATGCTGGCTTCGTAGAATAATAATTCTGTGTTTTGGAAGTATTTGTGTAAGATCAATGTTATTTCCTCTGTAAGTGTTTGAAACAATTTATCAGTGAAGCCATTTAGGCCTGGAGTCTTACTTTGTGGGAAGGTTTTTAAGAACAGGTTTCATTTCTTTCATAGATAATAGAACTATTTCTTCTTGTGTCAGTTTTATTGAGTTGTGTTTCTTAAGGAGTCTATCCACTTCCTCTAGGGTTACTTCTGCCACCTTCTCTTGCTGTTCTCCTTTTAGGTCCCCTAGTTACACTTAGGTTAGACTTTCACACCATATCCTATATGTCTCTGACACTCTTTTCAGGAATGTCTGTCCTTTTTACTCCCACGCTTCTTTCTAGATATCATTTAGCGCAGTAATCCACTTTGCCCAATCTGCTGTTAAATCCATCTGTTGAGATCTTAATTTTAGCTATTTTCTTTTCTTTTCCAGACGTCCATTTGGCTTTTTATTATAGATTACAGTTCTCTAGTGACATTCTCTCTCTTGCCATATATATTCTTGAACCTATTCATCACAATTATTTTAAAGTCTGTGGTAACTCCAATATCACCTAAGTCATGTTTCTAGCCTCTCTCTCTCTTTCTCTTGGTGTTGTTTATTGGAATTCCAGTAAATTTTGATTGAATGCCCAACATTGTATGTGAAAAAATATAGAGGATCCAGATCATGTTATGTTCTTCCAGTGAGGATGGCCCTTTCTCCTGTCAGGCAGCAGAGGATCAGATCACCTTAATTCAGCTTAGGACTTTGCTGACTCAAGGCTAGTTTTCAGTCTTTATCTATCCCAGCTTACATCTGGTTCACCCCTGCTTCTAGGGTGTAGCTCTCTAGGAGTTCCAGGTAAGAATCAAGGTTGTTTGCTAGGTCTCTTCCTACTTGGCATGTCATGAATTCCAATTTTTCTCTCTCTGACACTGTAAGCCTGTCACAAACCTGCTTTTCTCTGCTGATGCTTTCAGACTGGCTTGTTAACCTTACTCTCTGCACAACTTAACACATGAGTTGCCAAGTGAGTTGTATTTAACTCATGCTAGTTTTGAGCCGGGGGACTCGTGAAGCATATGTAACTCACATGTCTCTACTTTGGGAGCTGTGAGAACTATTTTTCAAGTTGCATATAACTCACGCACAGAAAACAATAAAAATAACACATTTTTCATTTAATTAGAAAGGATCATTTTGTTGTCAAAGTTTTTACTCTATTTTCCCAATAAAATACTGTGGCCTCAAGGAAATTTTTTTTTTCTAGTGTGGCAGTCAATGTGTTAAACTGTAAATGCCTCTAGAAGAAAACTGGTTCCAAGTGTTGGCTTCTATTCTGTGCCCCCCCCCCGCCCCCTGCAATCTATCAGGGAATCTTGGTCCCTTAACATCAGCTGCTTTATTAGCTTCAGACTTTTGGTCTCCTGAGACCCATGAAGTGACCTAAAGATGCTCTGCTAGCTTCTCTGCCTCATATGCCATGCCAAAAATATCCAAGAGGAAAAGGAGTGTCCAGAAAGTAAACCTCACCTTAATGAGCTTCTTCCCTTCTTTCTGTACTTTATCTCTCAAGTACTGGCTGCCTAAGTAGCCCTCTGATTCATTCACAAAAGTTGAGGTTAAAAGACTTATGAACTCATGATTAAAATGTGTATGTGTGCATGCTTCCCTTTTTCTCAGTCTGCTGATTGAAAGAATATAGAAGCAATAATCCTGCAGTAGCAGTGAACACATCTAACACCCAGATCTTTGTTTCTATATTTCATTTCCCACTAAACCGAATCAAGTTTCTTTGGAGAAATGACTGGTTTCAGGGAATGTACCAACATAAGTTGATATCTTGCTGTACCAGAAAGTAAGAAAGTGATCAGAGAATGATGGGAACATGTAATAAGGACACAAGAACCAACTTGAAGGGACACCAACTGGCTAAGTCTGAGATAATTTGAACATCAAAAAATAATGAAAGTTTTACATTCGTGGGTCTTTCTTGTGCTGGTCTGTGTGTAACTCTGTTTTAAGTACTTCCTGGAGGGCTGGTCTTATCTTGGTAAATTCACTCAGTCTTTGTTTATCTGAGAATGTCTTAATTTCTCCTTTGTATACAAAACTTAGCTTAGCTGGGTACAAGATTCTAGGCTGGGCATTGTTGTGTTTCAGAAGACTGAGAATGGGGCCCCAGTTTCTTCTTGCTTGTAAGGTTTCAGTTGAGAAATCTGGCGTCATTCGGATGGGCTTTCCTTTGTATGTTACTTGTTTGTATCTCCTAAGTGCACATTTGTGAATAACACTAATTGGGTGTCAGGCAGATGTGGTAGGGAGGGGATGAGTGTATACATACATAATGAGTGCGATGCGCACTGTCTGGGGGATGGACACGCTTGAAGCTCTGACTTGGGGGGGGGTATGGGCAATATACATAACCTAAACTTTTGTACCCCTATAATATGCTGAAATAAAAAAAGAAAATTAATAGATAATAAAATGGAAAAAATAATGAAGGTAATAGTTTATAATACATTGAGTTAAGAAAAAAGTCTATTAATCCGTGATGATATCCAAAATAAAAGCAGAGAAGAAAAAAAAAAAAACAGGAAAGCTCTGTGGTTGTTTTTTTTTTTTTTTTTAAATAATCACTAGCATTTATTGAGGCTTACTGATCAACACTTATGTGCACATATAGTAGTAATATTCACTGTGTGTCGGGCAAGTGGGGGAGAGGAGGAGATGGGTATATTCACACCTAGTGGGTGCAGTGCGCATCGTCAGGGAAATGGACATGCTTGGAGCTCTGATTCGGGTGAGGCAAAGGCAATATGTGTAACCTAAACATTTGTACCCCTGTAATATGCTGAAATAAGAAAAAAAGAAATTCCATTGAAGCCCTTTCTGTACCGAGTTGCGATGCCACTTTTCTACCCCTCAATTGTTTCTAAACCTTAGTTCTCTCATTTGTAAAATGACTATAGTAACTTTACAAGTTTAATGTGAAGATTAATTGTGGTAATGTTAAAAAAAAGCATGTAGCAGAAAAAGTAAAGTGGTTTTTTTTGTTTGTTTGTTTTCTTTTCTTTTTTTTTTTTTTTGAGACAGAGTCTCACTCTGTTGCCCAGGCTAGAGTGCTATGGCGTCAGCCTAGCTCACAGCAACCTCAAACTCCTGGGCTCAAGCGATCCTCCTGCCTCAGCCTCCCGGGTAGCTGGGACTACAGGCATGCGCCACCATGCCCGGCTAATTTTTTCTATATATATTTTTAGTTGGCCAGATAATTTCTTTGTATTTTTTAGTAGAGACGGGGTCTCCTGACCTTGAGCGATCCACCCGCCTCGGCCTCCCAGAATGCTAGGATTACAGGCATGAGGCACCTCGCCCGGCCGTAATGTGTTTTTTTTAAACAGAGGAATGCCAGCTACTAAATGTAGAGGGAACAATATAATTAGAAAAATGATATTTTCTAACCCTTTTTTTTATTTTTTTTATTTTTTTTTTTTATTTTCTAACCCTTGAAGTAATAATTGGCTCAGGTGAGGATCATCAGAGGATGCTAACATGACTGGGTGAAATGTTGTCAGAAACAGGTCTCAAGGTGTCACTCCAAAGATTACTTTTAAAAAGGAAAAATGTGCTTTTACAATGTAAAAGTCTGATGGTCACCACCTTAACCAAGTGTTCAAGCTTGGCAATGCCAACAGTGGTTTGGCCTGACACTATGTGCCTTCAATATGATCCAGTAGTAGGTACACAATGTCATTTATGTGATGTTCTTGCTCAAAATGTTTGATCTAAATGTCATCATGAGGAAAGAGGCAATTTGAGAATGTGAGGCATGATGCAGGCATCTGACCTGGACTCTTTAAGGGATTTGATGTCTTGAAGAACAGAGAAAGTCAGGGAAATTGTTCTGGACTATGGGAGACTAAAGAGACAGAACAGCCAAATGCTCTGAATGAAAAATAAATAGTGGACCTCAGATTGGAAAAATAAAAGCCATAAAGGGTTTGGGGGGACAATAGGAGAAATTTTAGTAAAGACTGGATGCTGGATGATATTAAATTTATGTTGATTTTCTTATGTGTCTTGATATTGAAGTTAAATAAAGGGATGTTTTCATTCTTGAACATACATGCTGAAATATTTTGCAGTGAAGTGTCATGATGAAAGAAGCCTACATTTCTACGGTTTGAAAAAAGGAAATGTGGGTGTAAATATGTAGTTAGAGAAATGGAGTGGGTGTAACAAGATGTTAGCAGTTGGTGAACATAGGTGAGGGATATGTAGGTCTCAAAAATTAGAAGAAAAAATCCCTTGTAGCCTTTTAGTATGTTTTCAATAAAAATCCACAAGATGGCAGTACAGGACCACTCTTAGAATGGGTTTCTTTGGGGCCTTTGGTAAGGTGACCTTATTTTCTGACTTGAAAAATGGAATGTGAGATCCAACAAAGGATTGTTTTTGCTTTGTGAATACATTTATACGAAAAGGTATACAAAAGTATGAACATGAAATGCCATTTGGCTCTATCATTCTATACATTGCTTTTGTTCCAATAAATAACATTTTGTTAAATTCGGTGTGTGGAATGTGTCCAAAATATATGCCTGAGCATTTGCACAGATTCTAGCACATCTCAAAGGGGCTGGTTCTCACTCCCCAAACTGAACAGCTTGAGGGATTCAAGAAAGTGGTACTCAGTCAATGCCTTAACCACATCAGGGTTGGTAGCAGTTTAAGCCATTTCCCTTTAATATGTTCTTTCAAAGTGTTTGAGTTTACTGAGGTGCCCTGGCAATGAGTATTTGTTAAGTGGATTGATTTAGGAACTAATGGATGCGGATGGATAGGAGCCAGAAGATCTAGGTGTGAATGTGGCACTTTATGTCATCCTCCCCTCTCACATATACTCCCCCAAACACACACACCAAGATAAAATGTAGATAGCAAGATGTTTGTGGTCACATAAAGAAATTCCCTACCAAACAGAATCAGTTGTTTGCCTGTGTTTAGTCTTTTACTCCCCAAAGAAAAACAGCTTATTGGTCAATGGAGATACTAGCCATAAAAACCTTTCTCTATATAAACATTTGTCAAAAGAACTGATTTTTTTTTTTTTGGGTAACATGAGCCAAGTTTGTGATTACAGAAAGCTTCTAGTCTCCTGTGAGTGTCACCTGTGCCTCTTGTCTCCCCCACTGGAGAGTATTTGGTTTGGATCAGGGCTAGGTTTCTATAAATTGCAATGTGAGCAGCTTGGTGATCACAGTAAGAGCCGAGCCACATAATGTTCTTTTCTTTTTGATTCACTAACCAAAGAACAGCCTTTGTTTTCTGGGAAATTGAAAACAACTCAGCAGATAGCTGTCTTAAAAACTTGCATGTTGACTTAATTATAAAAGAAAATCTCTGCTGAGCACCTTGATCTGACTATATGGGCGGTACAGGTTTTTAAAAAAGGGTCATGTATTAGAATCAATTAAGGGAAAATAAAATGCCTGTTTAAGATATGTTGGCAGTGTGTAGTTGGTTTAAAGTATCATTTACTGAGTTCTTACCATGTTTTGATCTTCCAACTTCATTAGTATTTTTAAAAAATTCCTTATTGAGGGATCATGAGCTACATGTAGTTAACAATGTGATTAGAATGAGAGACTAAATAGTAGAATGGTCATGTCTTTAGAAAGGAACTTTTAACTTCTCTCCCCTGCATTCCCAATGGAAGCACCATGTTGTGTCATGTTGTTGGCTAAAAGAGCTTATGTTCAGTAGAGAACTGGTGAAATAAATTATGACACATCCATATAATGAGGTCATATGTAGCTGTCAAAAATAATGACATAGATTCATAAGCATTGACATGGAAACATATCCAACCTGAATTGTAAGAGAAACAGAGCAAGTTCAAGAACAATATCTAAAGTACAATTCTATTTTTAAATATACATTTGCTAGTATATGTTCAGAAAATAAGATCTGGGAGACAATATATGAATTTTCTTAAAGTGGTTTATTTATGTTGTGGGGAAGGAAGCAGTATTGTAGTATAGGGAGATTCACATTTTGTACTTTATATATTTTTCTGTAGTCTAGATTTTTTATGAGAATGCAGTATGAATAAAGATATAAAGGGAATGTATGTTGGCACAATCCTTTGAGACCTTCATATGCTGCATATAATTGTTGCTTAGTATAATCAATTCTGTCATTCATCTTGAACAGACAGAAGCCAAAGAGAGCCAATTAATTAACTTATAAATTATAATATGTACCTTCCACATTCAAAGCTGTTTATGGTATTATAGGCCCTGAAATGGAACAAGAAAAACAAATATATAAACTAAAAAAAAAAGACAAATTCTTTAGAGGGAATGAGATAACTGTTTAGAAGGAATAAGATAACAGTACCTGGAGTTTGGAATGACTTCTCTACTGAATAGAGCACAGAGTTTGGCACTGAGCTTTCTGGAACCTAAGGGAAAAAGGAAATTATGTTGGCTCTATTCTTTATATTTCTACTAAAGTAAGCATGTCACAAGAAATTTATCACATGGCTATCTTATACAAAAGACATTGAGTGACATATTGGCCAATATTTTTTAAATTATATTTTTACAAAAGACAAAGAAATCTTTGAATATTTTGTCTATTAATATTTACCCTCTATAAAATGCAGCCAAAACATCAAAGAACAACTCATTCACTGACAATATCTTTTTTGGAGAAACTGAGGGAATATAATCCAGGTACATATTTTCCTGATTGTTCAAACAAATCATTTTCAAACCTAGCTGTACATTGGAATCAACTGGGAAGCTTTAAAAAAAATTCTGATTCCATGATCCACCATACATCCTCAGAAGGTCTGGCATGGATCTTGAGAACCTGGAGTTACTGATGCCCTGCACACGTTCTAATGCAAATCCTAGTTTGGGAACCACTGATCTATGATACACAATAAATGTAACATGTCTTTCTCTAGTATGTTTTCTCTGAAGGCAGATAAGTTGAAAACAAAAATGAATTATGAAATAGAATTCTAATTTTGCATTAATTTCTGAAATAAAACATGAGCTTTAGGCATTTAATACATGCAAGGGCTCACTTGGGGCAATATTCCCAGACTCTTAGTAGATAAAGTTAATACCTCGCTGCTGTTGAAGTATTTTGATGGAAATGTTTTTAAAGCACTGAGGGTAGTCAGTCAGGGTTCTGTGCTTATAAATTCTTGGAAAGACTAGAAGATTGTGGATTAGGAAGCACACTGCCATAACTGTGTCCCAGAAGGAGGGTGTCACCAGGAGGCTGGAAAGCTGCTGCTCTAACCTCTGCCACCACTGCTGTTGCCTCCATACCTCTCCCCGCACAGAGCTCAGAGCTGATTAGTGACATTTGACCAACTGTGCCAACAGCAGTGGGAGGATGGTTTTTGCCTCCCTCCCACCTCCCAAATCTTGTGCAAGTGGATCTCATTGGCCAAATGAAATTCACATCCAGAATTCTAGCTGCAAGAAAGGCTGGGAAATAGAGTTTTTAAGGTTTTTTTTTGTCACTGTGAAATAGGAAGGTGCATGGAAAAGGGTACCAAGGATGCTGAGGGTCAAATTATGCTGTCAAGCAAAATCATGAGTCAGAAGTGCTAAGCAGTTGGATCTAACTGTCCATGGAGGACACTGAAATTCAGAAAACATGGAGATAATTCTGTCTACTTGTAAAGCTGAGTGAAATACTCTTTTCAGACACAAGATAAAGTGGAAATTTATTCTATCCCTTTTATAGAAGTCATTCTATAGATGGTTCTGTCCCCCCAAGTGGCATTTGTTATTTGCACAGGCATCTGAGCCAAATACCTTCAACTGGGAATTTGTGAATCACATTTTTTCCCAATTAATAAATTGCTTATGAAAAATATTTTCCTTCACCGTATATGTGACTGAATTTGAATTATATGTGAAATGCTATCCTGTTCATTTTGCTTGGGGTGTGTATATGTGTCTGTGTATGCATGTATGTGGGTGTATGCCTGTGTATATGCTTTCTGAAGGCTTTATGAAGCTAGGATGTAAACTGGCCATTCCCCCAATTGTCCAGACACCGACCATTCAAGGCTAACTTCAGCCTACCTATGATTGGTCTGGGGTCAGAAAGTGTGCTTCTCTGAGGGGATCACTGTAATAATAAGTATTTACTGCGCACCTGTTCTCTGCCTAACATTGTGCTAAATGCTTTACATATATTATTTCTCTAATCCTTATGATAACTCTTTGAGGTGTATATTACTGTCCCCGTTTTACAGATGAGGAAACAGGCACTGTTTCAGAAAGAAATCTTTCTGAGAACCTCAGAAGATTATTTGTAGAACTGCTGAGGCCTCTTTTCTATGTTACTCTTGTTATCACTCTAGTCCTTCTGCTTTGGGTAAATGTAAGACCAAAGTCAGGAGGGAAATGGTAGTGCATTTAAGAGGAGAGGAGAGATCTCATCCTCTCCCCTGGTTCCACCTCCATCTGCTCCATACCTTTCTGATTGATCCATCCCTCCATTGCCCCTCCATCTGGTCGGCACCCACCTGCAGCACCCACTTCTGCCAGGTGCCTGCGTAGGGTCTGAGCCATCTGACCTTGTCCCAGCCCAGGCTGGCTCTTAGTGAGGGGCACTGGCCAAGAACTCCCATCCTCACCCACCAACATGAGGCCACACCTCCAAATGTCCCCACCTCAAACGCCCATTCCTCTAACCAGTGTCCACCCTGGGCCTGAGAGGGGGGACTTGTCATAGCGCAGGACCAGCAAGCCATGGGGTACCTGCCAGAGGTTCAGCCTGGCCTCTATTAGGGCACCAACAAGCAATGCTGGGATGCCTTCAGCCCCCACAGCTGTCGCCTACACCTTCTCCAGGGGACAATTCAATATGTGCCACGTAGACCCAATGAACCAAAGCAGCTGTAGCTGCCTCGTCATTCCTTTCCTAGACCAGATAGAGTATAGCATGGAAAAGTGCTGCTCCAAGGGTCGCTGCTGCTCCCTGTTGGAGCTAAGCCCCATGGTAGCAGTACATGGGCACTGGTCTAGCCAGGGCCCCCAAAGTCCTTGCTCCTGCTTGTGTGGAGGATGTGTGGTCAGCAGGAAGTGGTGGTGCAACTCCAGACCTGCCTTGGGAGGGCATGCGTGGAGGTGCTGACATCCAGATGGAGATGCACAATACCCAGGACTCTTTCTAGAGGGCACTGGGACCCCAGTGCATAAACCGAGATGGTCCTACAATGACAGCAGAGATCGTCTGGCCTTCCACCTCCCTCCCTGAATGCCGTTTTGACACCCAGAGGATGTCTCTGCAGTGAAAACTGACCCCCCTCAGGAGCACAGCACACTAGTACACAAATACGAATGGTTCTTTTATTTATAAATTGAGGTGAAATTCACATGGCATAAAATCAACCATTTTAAAGTGGATAATTCAGTGACGTTTAGTACTTTCACAATGTTGTGCAACCACCACATCTGTCTAGTTCCAAAACGTTTCCATCATTCCAGAGTAAAACCCCATACTGTTAAGTACTCACTCCCCATTCACCCCTCCCTCAGCCCCTTGCAACCATTAACCTACTTTCTGTCTCTGTGGATTTGCCTATTCTGGACATTTCATGTAAGTGGAGCCATGCAACATATGGGATTTTGTGTCTGGCTTTTTTTTACTTAGCATAATGTTTCCAAGGTTCATCCACATTGTAGCATGTGTCAGTGCCTCATTCCTTTTTATGGCTGAATAATATTCCATTGTATTGATAGACCATATTTTGTTTATCCTTTCATTTGTTAATGGACATTTAGGCTGTTTCTACCTTTTGACTATTGTGAATTGTGCTGCTGTGAATGTGCTTGTACATGTACTTGCTTGAGTCCCTGTTTTCAATTCTTTTGGAAGTGGAAAAAATAAGAGAGGAAGAGGGCATTTTTAGTACACACTAAGATACTTACCCACAGATGAAGATGGACCAAAAATTCTGATTGTTGAATAATCAACTGTTCCAGAGCAGACATAAGATAAGAACCCATACATCTTCCCTCCTTGCACTGCTATTCAGTAGCATTAGATGTGGAGTGGAGTTACAGTACCTTCTGTGTATCCCTACAATGCTTGGAGTTTAGATAGTGAAGCATATTGGAAAAATAATAATATGGGAGAAAAACACATGTGTTTGTCCACTGTCATGACTGAACAAATTCTCAGTTAAAGCAAAGCTTCTCTCAGAAAACTACAAAGATTGAATCATGGGAATTTTTTGCGTGTCATTGAATTGATGGCAACAGAATTGAAATGATTTCTGCTCATTCTTTAACTTGTTACTCCCTAATTTCATCATTCCACAGGATTATAAATAATCAAAGTTAAATGGGAAAATAACAATTTCCATCCAGTATAAAATACCCAACTCAACAATAAAATAAGCACCCTTACCCTTACCCCACGGGGATCTGGTACAGTGTTTCTCAAACAAGGAACCATTAGTATTTTGTGAAGGACTGTTCCTCATTGTGAAGTGTTGTCCTGGAAGAGTTGTTTAGGGTCTCTGACTTCAGGGTACTAAGTGTCAATAGCCTGACCCCATCCTCTGGAGAAGCAGGATAGGCAAGGGTTCCACCTCATTTGTGGCATGACAGACTAGGGAATGCTGCTTCCCTGGGGGCCATTTCTCCAGGGAGATCTGCCTGAAACAGAACTGTCTGAAACACAGACAAGTAATTTTCTCAAGAATCACCAGTGAAAATACAGGATGCTTGGTTAAATTTTAACTTCAGATAAACAATGAACAATTTTTTGTATAAGTATTTCCCCCAATTTTAACTGTGTGTCCTGAATTTTTATTTGCTAAATCTGCAAATAATCAGGCAACCCTAGTCCAGGGTCAGTTGGTCGATCCATGACTCAATAAGTGGTAGATCCACGATTTAAAGCCAAGTCTGTTTAGTCTGACTTCAGACCCCGCATGCTTTCTACTGCCTTTTATACTTGAGCAATTTTCATGTGCAAAAACCATGCCCTGGAGGACAAAAGATAAAGCATAATTCTTGCCTTCAAATTATTTGGCTTTTCCATGATAAGAGAAGAAAATCTGGAAGAATTATGTTTTAGGACTCTCTTCTTGAGGGCCTACTGTGTGATAAAAGCTGAATCACTTTATATTGTAGAGGAATTTGAAAAGTTTAAACGAAAAACTTATGTTACACTTTCCTCTGAGGAGTTTTATTGTAATGTTCAGGTTGATTTATAGAGTGAAATATCTGTAGAGGAAGCACCATAAGAGGTTCTTCCTGGATGTGACTTACTACTCTTACTTCTTTGGTTCAAGGGGTAGCTGATTAGGAGGATCAACAAAGGTGAGAGGCTAATTAATGGGTTTCATAGATTTATCAGGATGGTCCTAAAGCTAAGTATACAGCTCATCCAAGTAGCTTTCTTGAGCTAACCAAGTCTTTACTAAAAATTCTCAGAACTCCCCAAACTGAAAAAGAGCACTTTTAAACATTAACACCCTTATCTTCTCATTTGCCTTTATTAATGAGATTGTATATGTGAAAGTGCTTTCTAACTGGGAAAAATATTTAATTGAAATAACTGTGAAATACTACTTTGTGATCTGTGTTTTAAATGTGAAGAAACAGAAATCCAAAAGCTTAGAGTTGCAAATGGGTTAAATAGATAAGTAGATGGTATCATCCCACATGTAAATTTTTGCAACTTGCCTTATTCACTCAACACTGTTTTTGAAATTTATTTGTATTGATACATATAGATCTAGCCCATTTATTTTAACTTCTGTATGATATTCTGTGATATGAATAAGCCATGGTTTTATTTATTCATTCCCCTACTGATGGACAATTAGGTTTATTCACTTTATTTTTTGTTATTCCAAACAGTGCTACAATGAATAGTACTATATTGTACATGTCTTCTTGTACACGTGTAAAAGTTTTCCTCGGATAGATAGTTATAAGTGATCAGTTTAGTACTAGCTATGCAAATTAAAAATCATCCAAATAACATTATATATTGTTTGTGATATACACACATAGAGAATAGAATAAGGACATTCATGGAAATGACATACAACAACTTCAGCAGAGTGGTTATTCTGGGGAGGGAAAGGCAGACAAGAAATGGGAGAGGTTTGGAACTTGAGCTGTAACATTTCATTTCTTTTTTCTTTTCCATTTATTTATTTATTCATTTATTCAAAGAGATATATTTATCTTTATTGATTTATATATAATATCATATTGTCTGCAAATGAAAATAATTTGACTTTTTCCTTTCCAGTTTGGAGCCCTTTATTTCTTTCTCTTGTCTGATTGCTCTAAATAGAACTTCCAGTACTATGTTGAATAACACAGTGGTGAGAGTGGGCATCCTTTTCTTGTTCCAGATCTTAAAGCAAAGGCTTTCAATTTTTCTCTGTTCAGTATGATACTAGCTGTGGGTCTGCCATATATGCCTTTTACTGTGTTGAGGTAATTTCCTTCTATACCCAGTTTTTTGACAGTTTTTATCATGAAGAGATGTTGAATTTTATTGAATGCTTTTTCTAAATCAATTGAAATGATCATATGGTTTTTGTCCTTTGTTCTGTTGATATGATATATCATATTGTTAGATTTACATACGTTGAATCATCCTTATAACCCTGGGATGAATCCAACTTGATCATGATGAATAATTTTTTTAACGTGTTGTTGAATTCAATTTGCTAGTATTTCATTGAGCATATTTACATCTATGTTTATCAGAGATATTGGCCTATAGTTTTTTTGTTGTGTGCTTGTCTGGTTTTGGTATCAGGCTGATACAAGCATCGTAGAATGCATTTGGGAGTTTTCCCTCCTCGATGTTTTGGACTAGTTTAAGTAGGATTGGTATTAGTTCTTCTTTAAATGCTTGGTAAAAACAGCAGTGAAATCATTGGGTCCTGGGCTTTTCTATGATGGGAGACTTTTCATTACTGCTTCTATATTGTTACTTGTTATTGGTTTATTCATCTTTTGAATTTCTTCCTGATTCAATCTTGGTGGGTTGTATGTGTCTAGGAATTTATCCCTTTCTTTTAGGTTTTCCAATTTATTGGCATGTAGTTGCTCATAATATTCTCTAATGGTCCTTTGCGTGTCTGCTCTATCAGTTGTAATGTCTCCTTTTTCATCTCTGATTTTATTTACTTGGGTCTTCTCTCTGTTTTTCTTAGTCTGGCTGAAAGTGTGTCAATTTTTTTTAAAACAACTTTTTGTTGATATTTTGTATTTTTTTGTTTCAATTTCATTTATTTCGGCTCTGATCTTTATTATTTCTTTACTTCTACTAATTTTGGGTTTGGTTTGCTCTTGTTTTTCTAGTTCTTTGAGATGCATCACTGTTGTATCTCAAATAATGTTGTTTATTTGAAACTTTTCTACTTTTTTGATATAGACAGTTATTTCTATAAACTTTCCTGTTATTGCTACTTTTGTTGTGTCCCATAGGTTTTGATATGTTTTGTTTTCATTTTCATTTCTTTCAAGAAATTTTTAAATTTCCTTCTTAATCTCTTCTTTGACCCACTGATCATTCAGAAAGAAAGAGGTGTTCATTAATTCAGTGGCAAATGAGGAAGTTGGCAGACTCCTGTCTCAAAGCACCAACATCCTCTGTTCCTCTTGTCTTGATTTATAGTTTTAATCCATTATGATCAGAGAAAATACTTGATATGATTTCAAGTTTTTTGAATTTTTTAAACTTGTTTTGTGGCCTAACATGTGTTCTATCCTTGAGAATAATCCATGAATTGACTGAGGAGAAGAATGTGTATTCTGCAGCTGTTGGATGAAAATTTTTGTAAATATCTTAGGTCAATTTGGTCTATAGTGCAGATTAAGTCCCATGTTTCTTTGCTGATTTTCTATCTGGATGATCTGTCCAATGCTGAAAGCGGCATGTTGAGGTCTCCAGTGATTAGTGTGTTGGGGTCTATCACTCTCTTTAGTTCTGATAATATATGCTTTATATAGCTGGGTGCCCCAGTGTTGGGTGTATATATGCTTAGAATTATTATATCATCTTGCTGAATTTACCCCTTTATCATTATATAATGACCTTATTTGTCTCTGTTTACAGCTTTTGTTTTGAAATCCATTAATATTTTATCTGATAGTATAGCTACTCCTGTTCTTTTTTGGTTATCATTTGCATAGAATATTTTTTCCATCCCTTTATTTTCAATCTATGTGTATCTGTATAGGTGAAGTGAGTTTCTTGCAGACAACATATTGTTGACTTTTATATTTTTATCTATTCAACCACTCCATGTCTTTTGATTAGAGAATTTAGTCCATTCATGCTCAATGTTGTTAATGATAGTTAAGGATTTACTACTGCCATATTGTTTTTTGATTTCTGGCTATATTGTGGTCCTCTCTTTCTTTCTTAATTCCTTCCTGTCTTCCTTTGTTACAAGTGATTTTCTCTGGTAGTGTGTTTTAATTTCTTGCTTTTTGGGCCGGGCGCGGTGGCTCACGCCTGTAATCCTAGCTCTCTGGGAGGCCGAGGTGGGCGGATCGTTTGAGCTCAGGAGTTCGAGACCAGCCTGAGCAAGAGTGAGACCCCATCTCTACTAAAAATAGAAAGAAATTATATGGACAGCTAAAAATATATATAGAAAAAATTAGCCGGGCATGGTGGCGCATGCCTGTAGTCCCAGCTACTCGGGAGGCTGAGACAGGAGGATCACTTGAGCCCAGGAGTTTGAGGTTGCTGTGAGCTAGGCTGATGCCACGGCACTCACTCTAGCCTGGGCAACAGAGTGAGACTCTGTCTCAAAAAAATATATATATATAAAAAATAATAATAATAATAATTTCTTGCTTTTTATTTTGTGTATCTATTGTAGGTTTTTTTGATTTGATGTTACCGTGAAGTTTTGAAAAAGTATTTTATAACCATTTATTTAAATAAACCCTAACTCTGTTTATAAACAAACAAATAAGCAAAAACAAATCTAATGGAAAGTCTACCCTTTAATTCTATCCCTCCCCCACTTTTTAACTTTTTATTATTTCCATCCATATCTTTTTATCCTATATAATCTCTCAAAAAGTTGTTGCAGTTATTTTTGTAGGTTTGTTTTTTATTCTTTCTACTCAAGATGTAATGGTTTATACACCACAATTACAGCAATGGAGTAGTCTGTATTTGTGTACTTAAATTGTTACCAGTGAGTTGTATAACTTCAGATGATTTCTTATTGTTCATTAATGTCCTTTTCTTTCAGATTGAAGGACTCCTCTTTTCCCTCACTCTCTGTGCTGGGCTGCTGGAGTTGGGGAATAAGTGATACAGGCACTCCCTCGTGGCTACCAGTGCTGGCTCACACCTGAAGCCAGCCCAGTCTCACCCAAAAGCCACGCTGACACTTGCCTTGCTACCTCTGATGTTTATTCAAGGCCCAAGGGCTCTTTAGTTAGCAGGTGGTGAATACTGCCAGGACTGGGTCCTCCCCTTCAGGGCAGTATGTTTCCTTCTGGTTCAGGGTGGGTCCAGAAATGCCAGGGTGGGTCCAGGAACTAAGGCCTGGATTCAGGGGCTTCAGGAGTATGCTTGGTACTTCACTCTGGCTAAGATTTTACCAAAGTTGCAAAACAAAGTCCTCTGAACCCTTCCCTTTCCTTTTCCCAAATGGAAGAACACTCTCCCTGAGTCACACTGCTTGTAGTTAGGGCATTGAGGACACAGGCACTGGATCGGCCTCCACCCGCTAGTGTCTCACTGTGTCATGTGCACCCTAAGTTCACTGGCTCCAAGCCAGCACAGCTGCTGGAATTGCCCAAGGACTGCAGCCTTTGTGGTCTGACTGCCTTACAAATTTATTCCAGGCCCCAGGCCAGTTTTTGTCAGCTAGTGGTAGGGTTAGCCAGAACTCATGTTTTGGGATG
Source organism: Eulemur rufifrons (assembly GCF_041146395.1). Taxonomy (NCBI): domain Eukaryota; kingdom Metazoa; phylum Chordata; class Mammalia; order Primates; family Lemuridae; genus Eulemur; species Eulemur rufifrons. The sequence goes on along the minus strand of NC_091012.1, from coordinate 26,998,543 downwards.
GAGGATTTCCCTCTGGCTGGGTTGGTCTAAGTGCTCTTTCTGTGGTACGGACAGAATGTGCTATGTATGTTCCCTTGTGGCAGGGTGGCCCTGAGTTGCAATGCAAAGTCCCACAATCACTTCACTCTCCCTTCCACAGGCACACAGATTCTTTCTCCACTTGGTATGCTGGCATGACACTCCCTGGGAATGGGGGCGGGGTGGTATAGGCAATGCAAAACTGTTGTTTTTGCCTTCATCAGTGTTTCTTTCCTCCATATAATTTTAAAACCCTGTTCTGTGATCACTCATCTGATTTTTGATTTTCTAAAGGTGCTTGCTTGCATGAATAGTTGTTGAATATGGTGTTTATGCAGAGGAATGATCGCTGGAGGTTTCTATTCACACTCTACGCCTTTAATTCTAGAATTGATCTCATTTACATTCAGTGTTTTTGTTGATAATTAAGAACATACTACCATCATTTTTTTTGCTTGTTTTCTGGTTGTTTTATAACTCTTCTCTTCCTTTATTCCTTTTTTTACTGTCTTCCTGTTTTTGTTAAGTGATTTTTGTCTGGTAGTATGTTTTACTTAATTTTTTTATTTTTAGTGACTCTATTATAGGTTTTTGTGTTGTGATAAACAAGTCTGAAAAAACATAGATATAACATGTTATTTTAAACAGATGACAACTTATCTTAGATCACAAATTAAAGAATAGAAACAAATAAGCAAAGAAAAAATGAAAAAAAAAAACACCTCTACTCTTTAACTCCATCTCCCTTCACATTTTGAGTTTTTTTGTCTCAATTTACATATTTTGTATTGTATATCTTTTAACAGGTTGCTGTAAGTATTATTATTTTTGATAGATTTGTCTTTTGGGCTTCATAGTAGAGTTATGAGATTGCATACCACAATTACAGTATTAGAGTATTCTGGGTTTGTCTCTGTACCAGTGTGTTTTATATTTATTTTATATATTTATTCATTTATATATTTTACCAGTGGCTTTTATACCTTCAAAAGTTTTCTTTCTGCAAAATAGTGGGGTTTTTTTTGTTTGTTTGTTTCAGAATGAAGAACTTCCTTTAGCAATTCTTGTAAGATGGATCTAGTGGTGGTGAATCATTTTAGCTTCTGTTTTTCTGGGAAAGACTTTGTCTCTTCTTCATATTTGAAGGATAGCTTTGATGGATACAGTATTTTTGAATGACATTTTTTCTTTTTCTCTCAGCACTTTGAAAATATCACCCTGTTTTCTCCTGGTCTATATGGTTTCCATTGAGAAATATGTTATCAGATGATTTAAAGCTCCTTTATATGTTATTTGCTTCTTTATTCTTGCTGTTTTTAGGATCCTCTTTGCCTTTGACCTTTGAGAGTTTGATTATTACATGCCTCTGGGTAGTCAGTCTTATTTGGGCTGAATTTGTTTGATGTTCTCTGACCTTCATGTACCTGGACATTTATATCTTACTAAAGTTTTGGAAAGTTTTCTGTTATTTTTTGAACAATCTTTCTACCCTTTGCTCTTGATCAGTTCCCTCTTGAACACCAATAATTCTTAGATTTGGTCTTTTGATGTACTTTTCTATATCTTGTAGGAAGACTTCATTCCTTTTCATTCTTTTTTATTTTTTGTCCTTTCTCTGTGTATATTCAAATAACCTGTCTTTAAGCTCACTGATTCTTTCCTCTGCTTGATTCATTCTGCTTTTTTGAGCCCCTAATGAGTTTTTCAGCTCAGTGAATGTATTTCTCAGTTCTAAGATTTCTGTTTGATTTTTTAAACTTATTTCAATCTCTTTGTTAAATTTCTATGATAAATTTATGAATTTTTTTGTTATCTTGAATATTACTGAGTTTCCTTAGAACTACTATTTTGAATTCTTGGTCAGAGAGCTCACATATTGCCAGTTTTTGGATTACTCACTGGTTCCTTGCTTTGTGAAGATCATGGTTCCCTGTTTGCTGTTATTTCCTATGGATGTGTGTCTATGTCTTTCTACTGAAGGTTTAATTATTTATTTCAGTATTCTCTGTCTGATTTGTTTTGGTTTTATTAAATATGTATGCTTAGAATTTCTCTTTTTTTTTTCCCTGCTATAGTGTTGCCTCCTTTTTGGCACTAGATGGCACCCTGAGCTCAGGTTTTCCTTGGCTCTAGTGCATGATCAGAGCACTGCCTGTTCCGAATGGAGACGTCCCAGGAGACATCCCAAAGTGGATATCCTGGCTAGGGATTCATAACCAGGGTACCTATGGAATAAACCTCCCAAAGAGTGGTACTGCGGAACAGCCACTCTGATTTGGCATCTCCTTTGGCCGCAGTCACAGAGCAGAGTTTCTGTGGCTGGGCATGGTAATCTGCCTCACCCTGTTGTCTGTGGCTTTCCTCAGGGATATTTCTCCCTTTAGGCACTTGTGATGCTTCCTGTGGGTTGAGGCAGTCTCAGTTCTCCTGCCAGAGAACCCAAGATGGTGGAGAACCTTGTTTCCCACCTTGATCTTACTTTTCCCAGTGTAAAGACAATGAGTTGGGGGAAATATTTCACGTGCTTGGTGCCAACCAGATTGGTGGGAGGGATGTCACAGATATGGAAGTTGAATTCTCTTACCATCTGCTCAGGTTTTTTTTTTTCTCTCTCTTTTCTGTAGCCCTAGGAACTGTCTCATCCTCTTATTTGAGTTCTGGGATATTGCTGGTTACACTCTTGGCACCGTATTTTTTTTTTGGTTTTATGTATGTGTGTGGGATGAAGCCAGCTTGCTTCTACACTGCCATTTTTGGACTAGAAGTCTTATAACATTTTATTTCTTAAAAACAGACAAAGTTCAGAAGTACATCTGGCAAAATGTTAACATCTGTTAAATCTAACTGGTGAGTACATGGGTGATATTATTTTCTGTATGATATAAATATTTCATAGATGATAACAAAATATTATTCTATAACTAAAAAGATAAGTCAAAGGAATTCAGGACACTGGCCTCAATGTCTGACCTGTAGTTCTCACTTAGATAAAAGTTAAAGAGTGTAGATTTCTCCTTCCCTTTAGACCAGTGCAGAATCACTTCCTGAAGTGCCGTCTCTGTCTGTGGATTAAAGAGGAGGGACATGGATATTCATACCAAAGCAAAATGTACCAAAAGATTCCATACCTCCCCATAAAAAATGAGAAAAGATTTCCTAAATAAATCTCTGATAAATCATATTTCATGCTTTCTGATGGAAATGAGAACCCAGTCAAAGACTTTGTGAAAGAAGTGGTTTAAAATGGAGGCATGGCATTTGCAAAGCTAAAAGAGCTGGATTTTTCATAGGTAGTTTCTAGGCAATTGTGATAGCAAATCACATAAGGGAACGATGGGTAAAGGGAACAAAAAGAAGGTGCTGGGCAAGGATATTTTGCCCTGGAAAAGGACATAAGAACTGTTTGAGAACCTTTTCTAACTACCTCTCTTAGCCCACTTGCTATTTGAGCAAGGACAAATGCTTTCTTACAGTCGTCCAGCTGATTGGAAAATGGAAGGGCAGTAGGAGTCTCCTGCCAATTTCCCAATCCCAAACCCAAACCAAATCAAAACAATAGCAAACTTGGGCCCAAATGCTAAATTTGAGAAACCATTTTACTCCATGATTTAAATCCAGTCCTATTTCACTGTTTGATGTTACAGGTCAGGAGTTGTAGGCTGCATTACTAAAGTTTGAAGCATAGCATTTGATTAACAAACATAATAATGTTAAAAGACAAGAATAGAAACCCAAAGACTCTATAAGAAGGCAACAAAAATTGCATTTTGTGCCTAGTCAGAAGGTTTTTAAAATATTATTCAGCACTTGATGGTTTTCAAGTCTTTCTGTATCATTGATTAATTAATGTAATCTAGCAAACCAGTGAGCAGTTGATTATGGTTTGCTGACCAGAGCCTAATCAATGCAGAAGCCATTTTATTTTAGATAAAACCACACTTGTGTCAATTTTCTGCTTTATATTTTCTTGCTGCATAGATTCACCCCCATTGCATTTCAGAGATTACATTAATATATCAATATTAATAACAGAAGTTAAAAGAGATCCCAGCTAGTCATCCAAACTAACCAGCAAAGAATTAAAAAGGAGCTCTACATTTTCCCATCTCCAGAAGCCACACACAGGAGAAAGCTTTGTCCTGGTTGCAAATCTGACAATCTAGGAGAAATTTGCTAAAGTGGCTTTTGCGCATGCAGTGGCATCGTTGGGTGTAGCCACTGCTGTGCTTCTTTGCCAAAAACTGCTATTGAACATTTTTCACCTTCCCTGCTGCTGCTGAGGCTCAGGATTAGATGGAGGGAGAGCAGCAACCCTCACAACTTCATCTGTTGGCACGGCAGGCAGGCGGGAACCAAGCAGCATGGCAGAGGGAGAAGAAACCTTTGAAATCATCAATTTAAAGGCCCTGCCTTGAATTCGCAATTCTGAAGGGGAGGAAAATAAACAGAACTCAAAATCAGAGAGTCAGTGATGGCTTCTCAGAGAGAGAGAAAGAGAGAGAGAGAGAGAGAGACAGAGCAGCCTTTGGGAGCAGGTTGGGTAGAGAGGGAGACTCCTCTGATGGGGAGCATGTGGGAAGCAGGTGAGGTTTTGTTACTATAGCACACAGTTTTTAAACTTGAGCACTATTAGCATTTTGGGATGAACATGTTTTTGTTTCAGGGGGCTGTCCTGTGAATTGTAGGATGTTTAGTAGCATCCCTGGCCCTTACTCACTAGACACCAATGACACCTCCCTGCATTAGGACAACAAAAACGTCTTCACACATTGCCAAGTGTCTGCTAGGGAGCAAAATTACCCTGGTTGAGAACCACTGGTATAGCACATAATGACACTTTTAGCAGGCTGCATTTTGGATTTTAGTGCAGCAAACATGGCTTAATTCACCTCTGTTATGGGTTGAATTATTACTCCCCCAAAATATATGCTGGATTCCTAACTCCCAGTACCTCAGAATATGTCCTTATTTGAAAATAGAATCTTTGTAGATGTAATGAGCTAAGATGAAGTCATACTGGTGTAGGGTGGGGCCCTAATCCAACACAACTAATGTCCTGATAAGAAAATGGTCGTTTAAAGACAGAGACACAGACAGGGAGAATGCCATGTGATGACAGAGGCAGATTGTAGTGAACACTAAGGATTGCCTGCAACAGCAGAACTTCCGAGAAAGGCGTGCTAAGAGAAAATGCCCTGCCAACACCTTGAGTTTGGACATGTGGCCTCCAGAACTATCAGAGGATACATTTCTGTTGTTTAAGCTGCCCAGTTTGTGCTGTACTATGTTATGGCAGCCATAGAAAACTATTATGATATACCCTCCTGCCTAAAGTTGATCTGTTAACAAAGTCACGTTGCAGGGAGATGTTTTCAGGACCAGTACACTGAAGTCCAGGCAGGGATTTGGCCCTCAGGAGCAGTCTGTCAGAGGCCTGCTAGATCTCTCCCAGCCACTTTGCTCATCTCTCCTTAAATCACTTACTCCCTAAAACGGGGCTGAGGGCTACTTTGAAAGGCCTCAGATTAAAGGTAAATGGCAAAGACAAGCAAACTCTGGTACTGTGTCCATTCCTATCCTTCATCCTTCCACTGCATCTTCTCTGATTCTTTCACTTAAAACAAAAATGCTGGGGCAGTGGAGAAAGCACTCCATGTTAATCTATGAGAAACTAAAATCCATTCACTCTTCCATACTTATGTGTCAAATGGTGTCTAAGTAAGTTAGGATCTTGAGCTCCTGGCACGTCTCTCTCTTTTTTTTTCAGCTTTCTTTCCTGAAAAATGCAGCTCAGAGCAAAAACATCACATCGTACACCTTACTTACAATCTTATCTGTCAATTTTACTTTGATAAACCTGGAAAAAAATTTAAAAAACAACAAAAGACATATGAAACTAAAGAAAAAAATTAACTCTGGAGACTATGGCATATTCAGAACTCCATAACCCTTGGCTTCAAGGTCTCTCCAGGGGTTGGAGGTATCTGCAGCTTTGAGCACCAAGTCCAGGGAAGGCAGGCAGAGGAAAAGGGAAGCAAGGGTGGGAGTCAGTGGACCCTTGGAGCTGACAAGCTCTCCCTGCCTCCGCCAGACCTGTGTCCTGTGTCCAGTTGCTCTCTTTTTTTGTTGTTGTTGTTTTTTTGGAGACAGAGTCTCACTCTTTTTTCCCTGGCTAGAGTGCCATGGTGTTAGCCTAGGTCACAGCAACCTCAAACTCGTGGGCTCAAGCAATCCTTCTGCCTCAGCCTCCTGAGTAGCTGGGACTACAGGCATACTCCACCATGCCCGGCTAATTTTTTCTATATATATTTTTAGCTGTCCAGATAATTTCTTTCTATTTTTAGTAGAGACAGGGTCTCGCTCTTGCTCAGGCTGGTCTCGAAATCCTGGCCTCGAATGATCCTCCTGTCTCGGCCTCCCAGAGTGCTAGGATTACAGGCGTGAGCCACCGCACCCGGCCCAGCTGCTCTCTTAATTTAACTCTTAGTCTGCCTTGGCCAGGCCAGTTGGGCACACAACCAAATTTGCAGTTTCAACATGGAATAGAAGTGGCAGTGGTAGTAATTATGTGGAACAAAAGCTTTACTTTTCTTTCCTGTGGAGTAGGGACACATGATAACACCTACCATTTCATATGTGCTTTTGATGTGCCAGGTGCTTCACAGACTTGCCTCATGGAAGCCTGACAACTATCCTTGGGAGATGGAGATTATTAGACCTGTTTTCAGGTGGTGTAACTGAGCCTCTGAGAGGTAAAGGGGTTTTCTTGAAGTTTCCAGAACTACAAGGAACAGGGAGCAATTTGAATCTAAATCTTTCCTTGGTAACACACTGCTCCTCTCCATCGAGCCCTTACCTCTCCTGCAAGGCCTAGAGGTCTCGCTGAGGGAAGTTGCCAGAGAACCTGGATGTGGTAGGCAGAACAATATCCCCAGCAAAGATGTCCCTATGTTCTAACCCCCAGAACTTGTAAACATGTTACCTTACATGGTATTAAGGGTTGAATTGTGTCCTCTCAAAAGATTTGTTGATGTCCTAACCCCAAGTACCTCAAAATGTGACCCTATTTGGGAATGGGGTTGTTGCAGATATAGTTAAGTTCAGATAGGGTCATATTGGAGTAAGGTGGGCCCTTAACCCAATATTACTTGTGTCCTTATAAGAAGAGGGACATTTGGGAATAGGGACATACAGAAAGGAGAAAGCCATGTGATGATGGAGGCAGAGATTGAAGTGCTACTGCTGCAAGGCAAGCAACACCCTGACTAGCAGAAGCAGAAAGAGGCAAGGAAAGAACATCTCCTAGAGCCTTTGGAGGCAGCATAGCCCTACAAACACTTTAATTTTGGACTTCCAGCCTCCAGAACTGTGAGAGAATACATTTCTGTTGTTTTAAGCCACCTGTTTTTTTTGGCACTTTGATATGGCAGCCTCAGGAAACTAATACACATGGCAAAAGGGACTTCGCTGATGTGGTTAAGGGTAGAAACCTTGAGATAGGGAGATTATCCTGGTTTCTCAGGGTGGGCCCAACTTAATCACAAGGGTCCCCATAAGAGGAAGGAAAAAAGGTCAGAGTCAGAGAGATTTGAAGATGTTATGCTGCTGGCTTTGAAGATAAAGGAGGGGGCTATGAGCCAAGGAACATGGGTGGCCTCTAGAAACTGACAAAGACAAGAAAATGGATGCTCCTCTGTAGCTTCCAGAAAGAACATGGATTTGTCAACACTTTAATTTTAGTCCACTGAGACTCGTTTTGGACTTCTGACCTCAAAAACTACAAGATAGTTACTTTGTGTTGTTGTAAGCCATTAAAGTTTTGGTAATTTGTTATAGCAGCCACAAGTGATGAATGCAATGGAAAACCTGGCAGCCTTGCCTATGGCCGGCACTCAGTATCCAGCTGCTGTCTTGGACATTGAGGTTAGAATGAGGACCTGCACTATTTCACTTACACATTTCTGGGTATATTCTATCAAAAAGAATCACATATGTTTCTAAATCAGATGTTTCTTCAGATACTGACAATAATATCAAAAAATATGAAAAAAGAAAGGATAGTACAAGATGAATGAAAATAAATGTATGATTGATAGGAAAACCTAATATTTGTAGAGAACTTTACATTTTACAAAATACTTTCTCCTATATGATTTCATTTCATTTTTATAAGGGCACAAACTGGAATACAGGACAAGGATCCTAACTCATGGATGAGAAAACTGAGTTTCAGAGATTAAATTACTTACTCAAGGTCCCAAAGTTAGTAAATGGCAGAGATGGGACTTGAAGACAGAGGTTCTGATTCTAAGTAGAAACCTTTCTTACCTTCTCCTGGCAACGTAGTAATTTGTTTTAAAAATGATCATGTAGTAGATGCAAATTTCATAGCCCACAAAACTCAGTTGTACAACTTGGTTCACTGTTTCTATAAGTGAACTTAGCTTCTTTCTTAAGTCCTGAATCTGCTGGATGACACAAAGTGTATCCTGGTCACTTTCAGATCACTCAAGTCATTTCAGATCTTGGCTCACGACAGGGTCCTCCTCCCCATTTTCTTCCCTAGACTGCCGCATCAGTTATATGGGGTTTACAAAACTTTATGGTGCGGAGAAAGGGAGGGTGATGCCAGCCTCTGCTGGGATGCACACCATTCATTACGATTCTTGTCCACTGTCAACTCCATGGAGCATCCTCTAAGACAATTGTGCTCACACCTAGCTTCACACCATGTGGTCAATATCACTTTACCCAGCATTGTCTCCTCCTCACAACATGACTCTTTTGGACCTACCAGCTCATACTTTCTTTTATGAGTAAGGGGAAATCTTCCTACTCTCTCTCCCTCACACTGTTTGGGGCTGTATCAAGGTCCAGTTTTGCCTCTGACATCTCCAGCAGTTATCTGTACTGTTGCCATGCTGTGGTGGTGCAGGGAACTCCTGCCAGGCTACTACCTTACAGTCATTGTTTCTGCTGTGGGCTTCAAAAGCTGAAATTTAAGAGGAGAATATTCACATGTTTCTCTTCTCTACATCTCTTCAGCAACAGTCCTAACCTGAAGGCTGTGTGGAATTCTCTAGCTGTTTAGGCTTGAAGTACAAGGATGTGTTGGTATGGGAAAACATCAATGAATATTTCAAAATATTCTACCTCCAAGTCATCTTAACTCAATTATCAGCTACATGGAAATGTATTAGGATTTAGTAAGTTTTCCAAGACTACATATGAAAAGATACTGACCTCAGCATAGTTAAGTAGTTCATGTTGTATGCACATAATTTAATGACAGTTATATCTTGGAGAAGTTACTCAATTTCACTTAGCCTCAGTTGCTGTCTGTAAAATGGGGGTTATCAGGATCAGATCCGGGTTTTGTGAGGTTGAAGGCTTATACTATTTGGGGACTCTATAAAAGAAAATTAATTTAAAAATTACAAAAACAGAATTAGGTGTAAGAAGAAATCTTTGCTTCATTGGCATCCAGCTAGCCCAACTCTGGGGCAATAACAACTCTGGGGATGTACCTCAAGATTGGTGAGGAGCACAGAGATAACGGATATGAGAGTGCTTTGGAAACTGTTATGTGTGGTATGGCTACAAAATTGGAACCAACTTTAGAATGGTCATGGACTGTCTTGATCTGAGTAATTGCATATAAGAAAATTTAAATGTTCTCTTTTCTGAGGAATATCCCATGTTACTCTTGGAAATGATAATTTGAATGTAAAAATGGAAATACGTTAAAAAGAAAGGGGCTTCTGAACCTATAGGCTTAAAAAAGATTGAACTGAAACTAAGAAAAATTAAACTATTTTACAATAGGCATAGTGAAGAGAAAAATGGGCAGATTTGGGTAGGTAGCAGTGCCTTTTCTCTATGTAATGAACCCCAGCATTGTTTCAGAATTGAAATGTGGTGGACTGAACCTGGAATTGAGGGACAGGATAATTGAGTTCAAGTCTGGCTCTGCTCCAACTCACTGTGTGATTTGGAGCTTGTGTCTTATCTGACCTGGATCTCATTTTCTTACATGTAAAATGAAATGATGTAGTCACAAAAAACTGGAGGCAACCAAGACACCCTTCAGTAGGTGAGTGGATAATAAACTGTGGTACATCCAGTCAATGGAATATTATTTAGCACTAAAAGAAATGAGCTATCAAACCTCGAAAAGACACAAAGGAACTTTAAATGCACAATACTAAGTGAAAGAAGCTAATCTGAAAAGGCTACATACTGTAAGATCTCAACTATATGACATCATGGAAAAGGCAAAGCTATGGAGACAGTAAAAAGACCAGTGGCTGCCAGGGGTTTGAGGGGAGGGAAGGAGAGATAAATAGGTGGCATACGGGGCATTTTTAGGGCAGTGTAACTGTTCCATATGATACTGTAACAATGGATTTGTGTCATTATGCATTTGTCAAAATCTACTGAACTAAAATAATGTAGACTATAGACTTTGGTTAATAATATATTAATATCAATAATAATCAACTATAACAAATGTACCACAAAAATGCAAGATGTTAATAATAAAAAATGAAATTATGATATTAGATCATAATTTCTCTCAAAGATTCTTCCTCATTGATTTTTAAAAATTTTATAATGATGATTGAATTAGTTTTGTATAAATGATAATTTCTTTCTTTTTTTTTTTTTTGAGACAGAGTCTCACTCTCTTGTCTGGGTTAGAGTGCCATGGCATCAGCCTAGCTCACAGCAACCTCAAACTCCTGGGCTCAAGCGATCCTCCTGCCTCAGCCTCCCAGGTAGCTGGGACTAAAGGCATGCGCCACCATGCCTAGCTAATTTTTTCTATTTTTAGTTGTTTGGCTAATTGCTTTCTATTTTTTATTAGAGACGGGGGTCTCACTATTGCTCAGGCTGGTCTCGAACTCCTGAGCTCAAGCAATCCTGCCGCCTCGGCCTCCCAGAGTGCTAGGATTACAGGCGTGAGCCACCACGCCCATCCCTAAATGATAATTTCTAATTATAAATAACTTAAGGAATACAAAAAAGTACGGAAGGTTAGAAAATTACCTTAGAAGTCCAGTATTTCAATATAACCATGTGAATATGAGATGAACATCATCTTAATGGCTCTATACATTGAAGAATAAAGAGACAGACACACAGAAACTCCTTATATTCCCCTTATATTAAAACACACTCATACCATACATGCTATTTTTAAACAAAAACTACTATACTCAATTTTACTTGTATTTAATACATGAGAGAGAAAAACTGAAACCAAACCATCTTAATTCTGGCACTAGGTAAAGAAAAAAAATCCGTCATGTGTATTTTTAATCTGCCAGCTCTCATATGTGTTTTCAGGCCAAATTCACTGTGGATGTTTGGTCTAAAAAATTTCAAACAGTGAATTTAATTTGATGTGCCCCTAATTTGGTAGTACTCCAAGGCAAATGGTAGAATCAAATACAAATTCTTTATGGAGAAAAGTCTCAAAGAATTTCCACAGATAAAGTTGCAAGAAAAATGAGCAACTTACAGTAAACAAACAAACAAAATGAAAGAACAAAAAGCAAGAAAATCACAAAAACCCCGCACTGTGAGTGTGAATCAGAAATAAAAAGGAAACAGTAGAAACAAACCCCTAAAGGGTTTTAAATATTGGCATTAACATACAGTGTTTAATACATTTAGGGAAATAAAAATAAAGATTGAAACTAAGAGCAGGGAACAGCAGACTTTTAAAAGAATCATATGTAATTTATAGACATTAACATATGATAATTGTAGTTCAAAATTCAATGGCTGCATTGGTCAGCTGATTAAACACAGCTGAAAAAAAATTCATAAATTGGAAAATGGACTTGAAGAAATTATACAGATAGTCCAAAAAGACAAAGAGGTAGAAAATATGAAAGCAAGACCAAGAGGCATATAAGATTAAGTGAGAGGTCTAATGTCATTGATGCATCTGTTGGACATATTAGAGGAAAAGGCAATATTAAAGTAGGCAGAGAGAAAAAATCACCAAAAAAAGGAATAGCAATGATGCATGACATTTCAACAGCAACAAGTAAAGTGAGAAGACAATGGAATAAAATCTTCAGTAGACTTAGACAAAATAACTGTCAACCTAAATTGTGCATACAGCAAAAATATTTTTCAAAAATGAGGCAATTAAAGATATTTTCAGATAAATAAAATTGGGTGTCTATTATCAAAAAACTCTCACTAAAGGAAATTTTCAAGGCTATACTTCAGGCAGGAGGAAAGTGATCCCAGCTAAAATATCTGTAAGATAATAAGGATGTTGCCTAATATGTGTATAAATCTAAAGAAACACTGATGGTATAAAACAATAAAAACACTATCTAATTTGGGAAGTAAAAAGTATTCCAGAAGTAAAATATTGTATGATAATATCATATAGCATTTAGAACTAGTCTGAGGCCTTGACCCTATGCTTTCTGAACTTAACAGACCTGATAGTGGTATATCTGAATTTCAGATCTGGACCATTATCTGTTGCTGTTTGTTGAAACTGTAGGAAACAGGAAGGGACTCGAGCAACTGGCTGCCCTTTGAACATTGTGCATGGCTCCAAGCTGGGCAGCTGTGCTTATGTTGCAGCTAGTCTAGCACCTTAATTCTTGTTGTTCTATAACTAACGCTAGATGGAACAAAGAATATTGGGTTAGAAACCTAGAAGTCTCTTCCACAGCTTTATGCTTATATCTGATTTCTTTAAGTTGTGGCTGAGAGGATGAGACTCAGAGAGGTCACAAGACTGATGGCTGGCAGTGAAGGAGCAAGAATCCAGTTTTTCTGACACCGAATTTAGTGTTCTTTTTCAAGCATCATATAATCTCCTTGCTCTTACAGTGAAGTTATTTTCCATCTGCAACTCTTTGATACAAGGGTATTTGGTTAGAGGATAGCATTTGGATCTGATATCACACTGTCTGAGGATTACCGTATTAGTTAGCCCTGGTCTATAGACACCTCAAGGAGGATGAACTCAGGATCTTTGAGCAGACTAGGCAGTTTGAGACCCCAACTTCATGACATTCAATCCACTCTGAGGGGGTCCTCTAGTGAACTGGGTAATAGTTTCCTTCCTCCCAGGAATCACATCAAACACCACCTCTCAGAAGTCTCAGATCCTTGACTGCCTAGGGATTATCAGAACTTGGAGTAACCCAAGACTGTAGTTTGTCTAATTTTTAACAGAAAATCCTCTGAAGTTTATGAGTCTTTGTAGATGTGGATTGATTGTCTGCTATAACATTAAAGCAAGTGTAAATTTCTCAGTAGCCTTGAAATTTTTAATAAGAGAATTGACATTTGATAGAAAAAGTGGTTAGGACCTACTTGTGGTCTTAGGTAGTCAAAATCACAATGAGAATATGGTAGTTTAAGCAATAGTTTAGCTGGCTTGAGGCAGGAAACCTGGCTGCAGAACTTAGAACTAGATCACATGTTAGTTATCTTCAGAGATTTCAGGAAAGATCTCATTAAGATGCTAGGAATATGACTGGCACAGTTTGGAGATAATTAAATTGGCCAGTATCTTTGTGTTAACAATAGCTTGTTGGAAGGAAGAAAAGGCTCCCAAAGAGAAATTGACATTCTGATAAGAGTATTTGTTTACACTACTCAACTTCATTCTACATTTTTATATCATGTAGGAATTTTTACTTAAAACAGATCTTAATTACATGTGCTTATGCTTTTAAAAATTCTCCTTGCTGGTTATTTCTACTCATTTTTCTCATACTCAGCTTAGATGGCACTTCTCATAGGAAGAGTTATAAAACCTTCATGTCTGTGGGAGATATCCCTTTTCTGTGCTCTCACAGTTTCCTGTATTGAATACTGTGGTATAATTTCTTGTTTACTTGTCCATCTGTATTTCCAGTGACCTGTGCTTGGAAGATAGTAGATTTTAGTGATTATTAGTTGAATGGAAGAATGAATAAATGAACAATTGTGAGTAAATTTTTGTGAGAGTTTGTAGGAGAAATAATTTGCATCTGATTGGGTGAAATATAGGATAGTCTCTAAAAGATATATCGTTAGAGATGTGTTTGAAAAATATATAGGATTTCATAAGGGGAGAAAGGCAAGGGGAATTCCAGACAAAGGAAACATCATGAGCAAACCACAGATGCAGGAGTGGTAAAGTATAATAATATAGTGGCTAGTTCAGATTGGCTAGATAAGTAGTTCTCAAACTTAAGCATGCATTAGGATTGCCTGGAGGGTTTATTAAAACCCAAATGGCTGGGCCCCACCCCTAGAGTTTCTGATTCAATAGGTCTCCTGTGAGCCTTAATAATGTACATTTCTGACAAGTTCCTGGGTGATACTGGCCCAGAGACTTTGAGAACTACTGGGCTGGAGAATAGTGTATTTGGAAGGAATGGTAGTAAATAAAGCTGGAAATACAGATGGGGCTAAATTGTGGAAGGTCTTTGAATGGTAAGTTGATTATTTTGCTTTATTGGTAGGTGCAGGGGAGTCACTAGAGATTCCTGAATGTAGAAGTAATTTGATCAGTTCTATTTCTTTAGGAAAATTAATATCACAGTAATCTGGCTGGGCGCAGTGGCTCACGCCTGTAATCCTAGCACTCTGGGAGGCCAAGGCGGGTGGATTGTTCGAGCTCAGGAGTTCAAGACCAGCCTGAACAAGAGTGAGACCCCATCTCTACTAAAAATAGAAAGAAATTATATGGACAGCTAAAAATAGATATATAGAAAAAATTAGCTGGGCATGGTTGCACATGCTTGTAGTCCCAGCTACTCGGGAGGCTGAGGCAGGAGGATTGCCTAAGCCCAGGAGTTTGAGGTTGCTGTGAGCTAGGCTGATGCCACAGCACTCTAGCCTGGCCAACAGAGTGAGACTCTATCTCAAAAAAAAATTAATATTACGGTAATCAAAAAGATGGCTTGATAGAGGTGAGTTGTTGGGGGTTGGTTGGAGAGGTTGGAGGCAGAAGACCAGTTAGGCAGTGACTCCAATAATCCAGGTTTCAATAAACCATTATATATTGCTGAGACTTACCTTTTAAAATGTTAATAATTTGGATGGAAATCTTCCTAAAATATATTACACACTCTCTGCTTTCCTACAGAGAGAAATCTGAACATAAAGCATTCTCTCCATGACTCAAAGTTATCATTCCGAACATCAATGATTTCAGTGGGTTGTAACACAGTGTGCTCTCATGGGTATGGAAGTGTAAAGAGCTTTTTGTCCAATTCTAAATGCCCTGGAACTGCTGTGAATTTTCAGTTTTGTGTCTTCAATTGATAGCACTTCTGACTCTTATTTGGCAGCTCCTCTCTTCATTCTAATTGGCTGATTCTAATCTGCAATGGGCTGGAAAACCAGATATAATTGTGTGTAATGTAAGAGTAAATAGAGTATGGGTAAAGTACTCTTCTATGAATAAAGTCTATAAGCTTTGGGGTGTGAACTATGCAACATTTATTTGGTCTGCTTACAGGTCTTTTGATGTTCCTCCTATTTTATGGCTCCATTCCAGGTAAGTGAGATTGCCAGGAAGATGAGAAGTAATTTATTGTTAGTGGGAGTTTCATGTCTTTTCTTTCAAAATCAAAATACTTGGAAGGATTTATAAAAACCATAATTCTGAGTAAATTTACTTCAAGAAAAAAGGAAATAGCACTTTAAAAGACAAATATATTGTTTTCAGATTGCCCTCCCCGAGCTTCCCTACCCTGATAGTCACTGAAATTACACTCTGGACCGTACATCATTTGTGATATTCCCCTTGAGAAGTCACCATAAAAGATGCAGAAAAGTTTCTAATATTTGATATGATTGTATTTGTGAAAGTGATGAGATAAAGTGTTTCCTTGGTAGACTGTCAGGAGGTAGGAAGGTAGGGGAGAATCCCATTTGGTAGCATATTGAATCTCCAAACAACCTGCTTCTTTTCAAAGGAAGCAGAGTCCCACAAAAAGTCTTCAGGCAACTGCATATGGGCCCTGTGGAGTTTATTAACTTGTTTTTCAACAAAGTGTAAATGCTACAGATCCAAATGCAGTTGGGGGAGGGGAAAGGAAGAGAGGATAGTAGGCCAAAATATTTATCACCATGGTGACATTGTAAACCACTTAGAGAAAATTTACTCATATATTTGATTATATATGTGCTATTGACAGAAGACATTGCTTATGAAGTTGTCAAATTTTATCTTTAAAAGAAAAAGCCAGAAAACGAGACCACAAATGACAAAACATCCTAGTTAGAGCCCAGATGGCTGCATAAAATAAATAGCCATTTCCTTGATGGAGGCATAGGCAATTTGGCTTGTGAAGCTGCAATTCCAGCAGAGATCCTTGAAACAGATGTTGCTATTGCTTGTGCATCAAAACTTTCTCAAAGAGCAAGATGTTCAGGTAGCATGAGAAGCAAATAACTGCTACCTTCAAATTCTTATGTCAGTGTCACAGGAAGATAGTGTTCTCCTAAAAGAAGATTGGCTTGAGATACTCAGAGCAGAACACTTAGGCACAAAAACTGGAGGAAGATGGAATTTTTCTGTATTTCTGTTACAGACTGAAACATATCCCAAATCTCCATGTTACTTGTGCTGTTTTGATTCTCCCATTCTGCCTCCCTGTGTAGCTCTGCCTCCCTGAAGTCATGTCAAAGAGAATACTGCATCATCTGTTCCTTTGGGGAGGATGAAGGGAGTGTAAGGAGGAGAGTGAAATTCATCTCAGGAGAAGTTGCCTATGTGAGAATCGCTAGGATTCCAGCAGATGAAAATAAGCGTAGAAAAACCTCACAGGTGAGGTAGAGGGAATAATAGAAGTAAAGACCAGAGTTGGAAAAGAGTATGGTGTGTTTATGGGCAGGTACTGGAGAAAAATGGCTAGAATGTAGGGTTTGTAGTAGGAAAAGGAAGGTTGGAAAGAAGCCTGAGAAAATTCAGTGGAAAATAATGACTGGGGAAAGGTGAATTCAAAAACATTTTTTAAAAATCTTATACTAGTGATAATTTCCTTAGAATTTTCCATGTGACATCTTAGTTGAGAAGAAACACTTGGATTTCAGTAACTTCAAAAACCTTCAGAATGGTAACAATTAGCAGGAATTTAAAAAAATAAGATATATTTAGAACAATTTCAGTTAGAATAATAGTTTTTTTTTTTTTTTACTAACAGGGAGAAATCATCTTTTTATATCTGTCCTATAAAATATCCATTATCAGCAATAAAAATATGTCACTACAGATGCCTCAGATATTAAAGAGATAAGAAATTATTATGAATAACTTTATGCCAGTCAATTTAAAATTTAGATATAATGGATGAATTCCTAGAAAATATACCAAAATTCATTTGACAAGAGTTAGAAACCTGAGTGGTTCTATAATAATTAAAGGAATTGAATCACTAACCAGAAGTATTCCCACAAAGAAAACTCCAGGCCCAGATGGATTCACTAGTAAGTTCTACCAAATATTCAAACAAGAAATAACTTCAGTTTTTCACAAAGTGAGTAAACATTCTCTGACTTGTTTCATGAGATAAGCATAATCCTGACACTGATGGAAAAAACATTTAAAAAAAGGAAAAGTAGAGAAAAATCTCATTCATTGCAATAGATGCAAAAACTCTAACCAAATAGAATTTAGCAGTATATAAAAAGTATGAATCATCATGACTGTCTTAGTCTGTTTTGTTCTGTTACAACAGAATAACTAAGACTGGGTCATTATAAAGAATAGACATTTATTTCTTATAATTCCAGAGGCTGGAAAGTCCAAGATCAAGTTGTTGGCATCTGGCGAGAGCCTTCTTGCTGTGTCATCCTATGGTGGAAGGCAGAAGGGAAAGAGACAGAGAGAAAAGGGGGCTGAACTCACCCTTTTACAAAGAACCTACTCCAGAGATAATAGCATTAATCCATTCATGAGCGTGGAGCCCTCATGGCCCAATCACCTTTTTAAAGCCCCATCTCTTAATAGTGTAAATTATTAAAAGTCACACTTCTTCTTTTTTTTTTTAGTGTTATTTTATTTTTTTTTATTTTTTTTTATTAAAAGTCACACTTCTTAATACTGAAATTTAATGACAATTAAATTTCAGCATGAGTTGTGGAGGGGACAAACATTCAAGCCATAGAAATACAAAGTAAGGTGCACCCAAGAAATACATGATTACTTTACCTTTAGAAAATTAAACAATGTAATTTACTGTATCAACAGATTAAAGGAGAAAAAGCATATGATCATTTCAATAGATGCAGATAAATCATTTCATAGCATTCAATCCCTTCATGATAAAAATTCTTAGCAAACTAGGAATGCAAGAAAATGCTTTAATCTGAAAAAGAGCATTTATTAAAAATCATACAGTAGAGGTGAATATGTCCAGAATGGCAAAATAAGGACCTCTATAAATCTGCTCCTCCATAAAAGAAATGAAAATGCTGGCAAAGTCCAGGCGCAGTGGCTCACTTCTGTAATCCTAGCACTTTGGGAGTCTGAGGCAGGAGGATCACTTAAGCCCAGGAATTTGAGGTTGCAGTGAGCTGCGATGATGCCACTGCACTCTAGCCCAGGCAGCAGAGTGAGATGCTGTCTTAAAAAAAAGAAAGAAAGAAAAAGAAAAAGAAAGAAAGGAAATAAAATGCTGGCCAGAAATATATCTAAATCAACTTTTTCAAAACTCTGAAAATTAACCAAAGGCTTGCAACAATTTGAAGGGTGTTTATGTAAGAAACACTGCTAAACCTAAGTAAGAACAAACTTTTAAACTTCTCCTATTTCCACCTCCCTCTCCCCAGCTCCATGATAGCCTTGAAAACCAGTAGCCTCATAACCACTGGAAACTATGGAAACCAGTGGCCTTGCAGCCACTAGAGAGGGAAATCTGTTTTGTAGCGCTTCAAAACAAAACAATCCCACCCCCAAGAGAATTGTCACTATCTGACTTGTCTGTAAGATCCCTAGAAAAGACACTGTTCACAGGATGTGTCATTATTTGGCCTAACTCAGAGCTCACCCTTCAGAGAAAGCCCTGTTCCTAAGACATTTGTCAAAAATAGTCAGTGGCAATTGTTTAACATCACAGCTACATGAAGCTTTGACACCCATTGGGGAAAACAAGAATATGGCCAAAAAACCACAGATGGAAGATCAGGGAACTACATGTCCATAGGGGGCTTTGAAAGCTTTATATGTTCCTGGGGACCTAGAAGACCAGGCACATGTGCCAGACTATGAGAAATCCTGAAATCAAACCAAACAAAATGATATATAACTTTCAGTGAGAGTAAAAATGGTTAACACTATTTTGGAAGACAATTTGTTATTTTCTAATCAAGTAGAAAATAACATGTAACCATTACTTAGAAAGTCTACTCATATGTATATGCTCTAAATCAATACATACCTATAGTCATTACAACATTATTTTAAATTGCCAAATAACTCGATACAAACCAAATGCACATCAGTAGAATGTATAGTTAAATTGTAAAATATTATATAATTATAAAAATGAATTAACTGTAGTCACACATAGCACAGATGAATCTTACAACCATTATACTGAGTGAAAAAAAAAGCAATACACCAGGGAAACATAGTGATTCTGGTTATACAAAATTCAAAACAAGGGAAAATTACACTGAAAAGTTTGAGAGTACATACATATGTGGTAAAACCATAAAGAAAAGGAAGAAAATAGAGACCATACAATTCAAGATAGTGATGTCCTTTAGGGGGTTATGGTGACAGGAAGGGGGATATAAGTCATGGGTTGCTGGATACCATCAAGGATCTCTTTTGTGCTTGGGTAGAAGTTATATAAGTTTTTATTTTATTGTTATTTCATTTTCTTTATGAATGCTACATTTCACAAAAATGTAAGAAAATGCTGCTCTTAACATTTAGCTAAAAAACAAGAAATAATTATTTATTATAATGTTATCTTAAAATAGAACTAGTGAGGTAAGTTTGCTGCTTAAAAAGTCACATGTAAAGCATGTGTCTCCCTTTCTCTTCTCACATGGCCTATATACTATATTTGTATTCATTACACAATGCATAGCTATATTCCTATTAATAAAGGTATGCTACGTATATATTCTAAGATATATTGTGTAAAACAGAGAAATATTCAAGGCATAGTATAATCTCCATTATATATAATGGAGATATATGTATGTGCTCTAATATACATATATATAATATCCATTATATTTCTGATGGAATACATATTATATTTATGCTATGTAAAGTTAAACAAGGTACTCTAAGTATTGTTATTTTTATTAGTTGAGCTTGCATTGATATATAAGGGGAGATGTAGTTAGTGAGTACCGATAGAAAATCTAGAAGCTGTAGATAAAATCTTGGTGAGAATTTACAGAAATTTCCTTTAAAAATTATTTTTTTCATAGTTCTCTGAACAACACTAGAATGTTCTGATAGTTTCACTCATCTCTAAAGCCCATTTATGTTAGCTAACCATTTATCATCAATTACTCACTTTCTGCTTCTGGTTCACTGATTTATTTTGTCAGTGGCTCAGAGGACAAGCCATTCAGAATTTTTGATGGTTGCCAGAAATGCTGCTAAGAGAGATAAGGCTTTATTGCAGAACTTTTCTACTTAAGAATTAAGAGACATGGGCTGTCCCTGATTTTGTAGATGGCAATGTAGACAGGTCATACTCATGAGTGAGAACATTTAATAGAGGGGTCATGGTTTTTAATATATCTAACCATTGCACTAAGAATCCCACTTGTAACTCTTCTGAATTCTAGTACAGTTAAAACAGTTTATTAAATTGCTTTTGAGTACAGCCGGGAAGATTGCTGTAAAGACCATGAGCATTTTTGGCACCAGTCCCAAGGGATTATCAGGGGAAAGATGTCTTTGGTGTTAAGGCATTATCTTTAAGATATTGGCTTGCTCTAACTATCTGATTTGCCCTTTCTAACATTCACAGTTGTAAAAGGTTCAATTGCAGATAATGCCTGCCTGTCTATTTTTAGTTTTTGATCTTCAGCTACTAAATCAGTCCAAGAGACTAAAACACAAATGAAAACATATGTTTTTTCACCATGCAAACCCTTCACCAGGTTGTATTTTCCAGTAACCAATCTGGCTGAAGCTACATATATTTAGAGGATAATTTCATTATAATTGCTTCTTTTTACGTCCAGAGAGAGAATTATCTCTGGACTTAGGTTAAGTTGGTAGGGATCTCTCATGCTCTTATGTCTGATCCCTTAAAAATCTGCACATCCATAGGTCTTTTCCCTTGATCGTCCAATGGCACTGATTAGATTTGTGATGGCAAGTAACAGAGGTGTGGGCATGGCCATGGGTAGATATAAGCCATAGAGTACCAAGTGAGGAACATCTCATGGAATATCCCCTAACCTCACACAATGCAAGTCACTTAATTGAATGCATGATCAAGCTAAAAAGAGGACAGGTCCTGGGGTCAACATACATACCTCACACCCCTGTTGTGGCCAGTCACTTTCTCTCTCCTTTTTTCCCTTCTGGGGAAATGGAAGTGGAAGAGAATGACTCTGAGACACCCCACAAAATGTGCTAATTTCTTTGCTGAGATCCAGTATGAGTACTTTGCTTTTTCCCCCCTCCCTTATTAAAATCTATCACAGGATTATAGTCTTGTAGATACGGGAAGGATCATAGGGATTGTGATAGTTAATTTCATGTGTTAACTTTACTTTGCTAAGGGCTGCCCAAATAGCTGGTAATACATTATTTTTGGGTTTGTCTGTGAGGGTGTTTCAGGAAGAGATTGGCATTTGAATCAGTAGATTGAGAAGAAGAGATCACTCTCACCAATGTGGGTGAGCATCATCCAATTCATTGAGGGCCTGAATAGAACCAAATGGTAGAGGAAGGGAGAATTTGCTTTCTGCTTGAGCTGGGACATCCATATTCTCCTGTCCTTGGACATTGGAGCTCCTGGTTCCTGGGCCTTCAGACTCAAACTGGGACTATACACCATTGGTTCCCCTGGTTCTCAGGCCTTTGGACTTGGACTGGAACTACACCACTGGTTTTCCTGGTTCCTTAGCTTGCAGATGGTAGGTCATGGGGCTTCTCAGCCTCCATAATTGCATGAGAAAATCTCTCATAATAAATCTCTTTCTGTATATGTATATATGTCCTATTGGTTCTGTGTCTCTGGAGAGCCCTAATACATGGATCTTCTAATCTAGTGGTTTTCAAATTGTGTTCTGGAGACATCATAGAGGGGACTTGATACCCTATTCTAGTACAATTAGAACAACTCCATTCATTTATTCATTGATGAAATATTTTCTTAATGCCTATTATATGTCAGGCATGCATAGTGTGTGTGTGTGTGTGTGTGTGTGTGTGTGTGTGAAGACCCGGTGGCAAGAAAGAACTTGAATCCTTGGAGGCACTGAAAGGTGGGCCAACATGATTGAATGTAGAGTAAGGATAGGGAGGGTGAGAGAGTGATGAGGCTGGAGGAGTCATAGAAGGGTTTGTCTGGGGAATGCTATGGCTTTCTCACGTCTATCTCAGTAGTCCACTCTCTCAGGCAGCAGATATATCGCCAACCTAATTCATATGGAAGAATGTCTAGTATAGTGTGATGTGCCTTTGATAAATGTGCTTTTGAAAATGAGGTGGTAGATGGACAGGAAGAATACTATACATCTATATCCTCCAAATCCTGGCTTCTAAACAATTAGTTAAAAATCCAGCTGTTATTTTTAGAGATTCTTTCTCCATGGAAATAATGAGCAAATGTAGGAATATGTTGCCTTGGAACAGTAATAGCTATTATATATGAGTGCTAGACACTTTGCAGGCATTATTTCATTTCATCCTCAAAATAGTCCTCTGAGGTAGACACTTTTATTATCTCAATTCTACAGATTTTGCAGAGAATAATTAACTTGCCCAAAGTCCCATAATTAGTGTGTGGGGTTTGAACCTAGGTGGTCTTGGTCCTGACAAGGAGGAAATAAATTTTTAAGAAAGATGCTATTGGCCGGGCGCGGTGGCTCACGCCTGTAATCCTAGCACTCTGGGAGGCCGAGGCGGGTGGATTGCTCAAGGTCAGGAGTTCGAGACCAGCCTGAGCGAGACCCCGTCTCTACTAAAAATAGAAAGACATTATATGGACACCTAAAAATCTATATAGAAAAAATTAGCCGGGCATAGTGGCGCATGCCTGTAGTCCCAGCTACTCGGGAGGCTGAGGCAGTAGGATCGCTTAAGCCCAGGAGTTTGAGGTTGCTGTGAGCTAAGCTGACGCCACGGCACTCACTCTAGCCTGGGCAACAAAGTGAGACTCTGTCTCAACAAAAAAAAAAAAAAAAAAAAAAAAAAAAGAAAGATGCTATCATTTCAAAAATATATTTCATTGAAATATATGAGCAGTAACTATGTCAGAAACTCCATAACTACAGCTCAGTGTGCCTAGTTTTCTTAACTTGTGAGCTCAAGAAAATCTATGTTCTGATGACAGTTATGGCTCCAGAAAAACATGTATGTAGTGTCCTTGCCTAAAAAGCCTTGAATAGACCTGGGCTATATTCTCATTTCTGCCATTCTCAGACTATTATGGCTTTTGGCAACCTTCCTCACTCTCTTAATTTCAGTGTCGTCATCTGTAAAATGGGGCTCATAGTAGTGCCTGCTTCATAGGGCTGCCTTAACCGAATTATGTAAAGTCCTTAGCATGGTTGAGAGCAGCACTATCCAATGGAATCTTCTTCAATGAAAAAAATGCTCTAGAGATGTCTGTCCAATATGTAGCCACCAAATACATGTGGCTATTAAGCACTTGAAATGTGGATAGTGCAACTAAGGAATTGAATTTTTAATTTAATTTAATTTCAATTTATGTTTAAATAGCCATGTGTAGATCCTAGCTACCATATTGGACAGTGTGGGTCTAGATACAGTGCTAAATTTTCAATAAATACAACTATTTTATTATTGTGCAGATATTTTGCTTAAATCACTTATAGCTTAGAGTTCTTACTTCCTTGGACTATGGACTTCTCTCCTGCATAAATTGACTTATTCTTACCTGCCTTACCTGACTTGGCTGTACTTGATCTCATAATCGCTGAATTATAGCACATACCAGTCTATCTTCTGTGACCTGGCATCTTGATGTTACAAAGCATGAATCTTTGGATGTGGAAATCTATGACAATACTGATAAATAATTGAACTGTGGACTCAATGATCTTTGCCTTCATGTGACTTTCTGCAGAAGGAAGTTTCTATATAGCTTATATGAAAGGAGGGTGTTTTCATCGTCTATCTCCCTAGTGGACACCCAGTAATGACAAGTTGTAAAAGGGCCCAGTGTAGGCTGCAGGGAAAATAATAACCATTTACCTCTTTGAAATAGACTTTTGGGTTTTTAGGTTTATGTCATGGGAAACTGGTTTTAAAGAGTTTCTGGCTTATAGTAGATGTAGTGTGTAATACCTGACAAAGGAATGAAAAGGAAAACTGGATTCAGGAATCTGTCATTTGTTGATTTATTTGTTAGTATCTCCATTCAGTCACTCATCCACCCATACATTTAACAAACAATTATTGAGTGTCTACTATGTGCTAGTCCCCAAGAAGCAAGAGATATGACTTTTTAATTGCTTTTAAGGAGTTTACAAATAAATGTGATTGAATAACATTACACATATGGGAATGAGTGTTACCAAATTTTTCCCCTTCCCCCAGCCAATAAAAGAAGGCCCTGTACATGTCAATCCAATTGTCTCTGCTTTCTGAAGATAGTTTATTTTTGCTAGTCCAGTTCCTATAATTTTGGGATACAGAATCAGAGAAGACAGGATTAGAATTAGAGGATAAGACGGAAGAGAAAAGAAGAGGAGGAGTTAGCCTATTTAGTTTAAGATATAAAATCAATCTACAGATAAAGTATGGGAGGAGGAAAGAATGGAGAAATAGACAGTAAAAGCCAAGGGTAGAGGGCAGAGTTCCCTGGAGTGGTGAAGACGAAGGGAGATTGGTGAGTGAAAGGTATGGAGAGTGTGAAGAGCAAGAAAAGTGGGGAGGGAAGAAAAACGAAAACAAGAATCTGCCCTTACCACTAACCTGAGAATTTTGATAGGATCCTCTTTCAAGTCTTTCAAGAGACTAAAGTAAATAATGGAATTCCTTTTATATTCTTTCTGGATGGTTTGACTATGCTTGCGACCACTTTGTGACTGAGCCATAGGAGTCTCAGCCTTAACAGTGTTACACATGTAAACCCATTAGAGCGGAATGTGCCAACCACTAAATGGAGTAAGCACGGGATTTCACGGAAGACTTCATCAAGGAGTGGATGGCTGAGCTGAGTTTTAAAAGGTAAAAAGTCAGTAAGGTAAAAAAAGGATGGTCCAGGGAGTGGCAGGGAAGGGTAAACCAGCATGTGTAAAATGTTGACATATGAGACAATATGGCCTGGTCAGAGAATTATAAGGAGCTTGGGATGACTAGTTTTGGTGATACCCATGAGGAATGTAGAAAGAGATGAGACTGGAGAGGTGGTAGGAGCCAGATCACAAATAGCTTTAATGTCATATCTGAATTTTATCCTGTAAGCAACAGGGAGCCACTGGAGTGTTTTAAGCATGGGAGGAACACAGTCAGATTTGTGTTTAAGAAAGATCTTTATGAATATAAGGTAGAGAATAGTTTGGCTGCATAATAAGAAGGGCAAGACTGGAAGCAGAGAGAATAATTAAAAGTCGAGCAGTACTGTTGGCAAGAGTTCTGTTTTGGACATATTAAATTCTATGTGCCTATGAGATAGCCAAATGGAGATATCTAGTAAACTATGGGATATTTTGATAGAGACTTCTAGTGCCTACCCATATGTGTTTCTCCTAACTTTATGAGCACATTGGAGGATTGCACTTGAAGTTAGATGAGGTCTTGTGACTCATTCTAATCAATAGGTTGTGAGTGGAAGTAATGTGAGTCCCCTCTGGGCCAAAGCATTTATTTAGCAGTATAATTCTCCAGTCTCTTCCCCTGCTGTATTGGCCAAAGAGGCTGAGTTTCCTATATGGTGTAGGTATAGGATAATGGTATTTAAATCAGCCTGACTGCTGGAGGACAGTGCCTTGGAGTGTTAACCCAGATCTAGATCTTATATGTAGAATAGAAGTAAAAAGTCACTTTTTGTTTGTTGAACCAATGAGGTTTTGAATTTTTAAAACCAAATTATAACTTATCCTGTCCTGATACATGTCTGAAGCTCAGGAGAGATACCTGGGCTACACATGGAGACTTGGCATATAGATATAACTGAAGCCATGGAAATGTATGGGACCACGCAGGGGCAGTGGTAGAATCAAAGAGCAATGGGTTGAGGACAAGAAGCAGAAAAACTCGAGAAGCTAAGGGAAAGGTACAGGAAGGTAAGCCTACAAGGAATTAGAAAAAGGAGTCAGAGAGATGGGAAAAAAAGCAAAAATAAATGTGGTGTCATGGGAACAAGGTGAGGAGAAAGTTTCCAGAAGAGTGGTCAGCAGAATCAAATGTAGCAGGAAAGTCAAGTCTGATTAAATCCTGTGAAGCATACAAATGATTTTTCAGCAAGGAGGTGATTGGAAGCCTTGGAGATACCAGTTTTTGAAGAGGACTAGCTGCAGGATCCAGGTTATATTGAACTGGTGATTGGGAAGTGAGTATGACAAGAAAGTAAACATAGGTGATTTGTGTAGGAGGTTTAATTTGAAGTGGAGAGAAAGGGAAAGGTTTTTATTTTTATTTTTTATTTTTATTTATTTATTTTTGAGGCAGAGTCTCACCCTGTTGCCCGGCCTAGAGTGCCGTGGTGCCAGCCTAGCTCACAGCAACCTCAAACTCCTGGGCTCAAGTGATCCTTCTGCCTCAGCCTCCCGAGTAGCTGGGACTACAGGCATGCGCCACCATGCCCAGCTAGAGAAAGGGAGAGGTTTGAGAAAAACAGAAAGAGGGAGAGAAGGAGAATGTGGTTTCAATAGCTTGAGGAGGATATAGGGAGGGGGAAGGCAGAAGTAGATGACACTGCAGTTATTCCTTATGTAGGGCTGCTGGAATTGAGTGTGGGGCAGTAGTTCAATGTGGCCAGGAGAGGCCCCTGTGATGAGTGTTTTTGAACCAAGAGGGAGAGTTAGCAGCTATCTACACAGAGGACTTCTCTTTATCAAAAAGTTGTTCTTTAAGAGGTAGCTAAAGATCTGCCTGTTACAAAAGTAGTGCCATGATTTAAGGTCATGGGTTGGCAGTCAGAAAGTAGTGATAAGAGTGAGCTCTCTACACACCAAATTAAAGGGCTTCAGAGTCATACAGGTTTCATACTAGGACAAGTGAGCCTGTGGAGGAGGCACTGATAGGGCTGAAAGAGCAAAGCCTAACAAATGGGGTGAACCAGGAACCTGGCCGAGGGTGCATGCGCCAGGGATCGGAGCATGAGGCAGGCCGGGTAAGGGTGGGAGAGACACGTAATGAGTGACATATTGGCAGGAGGTTTTGAAGTAGGAAAGAGTACTCTTCGCTCCTCCCTTTTTGGTTTTCAAGGTGCTGGCTCCAGGTGTTAGGGTACAAGTTAAAGGATAGAATATGTGTGGCATGCAACAGGACTGTGGAATCTGGGGACTCAGATATAGCTTTGGCATTGCCTACTAAATTAGAATATTTCCCTCAGATGTTGAATATCCCCAATATAATATACAATGCAAAAGTTGCTTTAAAGGTCAGCCAAATTAATAATACAAATTAGATAGATTTTATGACTAAATTATAAGTTCCATGAGGTCAGGGTTTTTGATTCATCACTTTGTCCTGACTGCTAGGAATAGTATGTGGCTCCAAGCAGGCATTTAGAAAATGTCAAATGGATTAGCAACATGGCTGAATCTGTTTAAAATGGAGAAAGAGGATTTGAGGAGCTGATACTAAAGAAATAGGCAAACTAGAAACAATTGTAGCAAAGTCTTCAGAAGGATGCTGCAGAAGGGGGCAGAGTTTAAGATCAAGAGGAGGGAATTGTAAAATCTTCTAGTACAGCTGAAGACCAGGATCAGCAATAGCATCTTAAAGCAGACTGTAGGGAACGTGAAAAGGAAATGATACAGCTAAAGCAAAAAGAAGTACCCAACATCCAGCCCACTCCCAGTAAACTTTGCATTTTTTAAGTACCATCATGCAACTATAACATAACTCTTTAAAAATAATCCTCTGGAACTTCAAGATTGGTGTTCTTAAGAAAAAGCACTCTCTAGAAATCTTATTCTGAGGAGGACAGATAACAGATTGTGTTGACAAATGAGAGAGTGGCCGTACACTTCTGTCTTCCCAGGAACCAAAGAGGATTATGCCAATACTAGCCACAATCAACTGACTGCCTTTGATGTGTCAGACACTTTACATATATTTTTTCTAATTCTTGCAGTCCTCCAAGTTGAGCATTATTATCCCTGTTATACAGATGGAGAAACTGAGGCTCAGAAGGAATAAGTGCCTTTCCTAAGGTCTACACTCAGAAGTGGTGGGGTTGGGGTTCTTAACCACTGCACTGTGCTCTTGCCTTATACCCAGACAGTTCTTCTGCCAAGAAGGAATAGAAATAGCTGAAATCACCTCATGGATTTACCTCATACAGGTTTCTGGGGATCAGCAACCCAAGTGTGTGGCTATAATTTGTCACTGTTGAATTTCTATTCACTTTTGAAGACACACAGATCCCATGTCATGATTCAGAGGATGTGGGAGCAAATACCAGGTTAAAACATCATGAGTCCTGGACTTAATTCTAAGAGAGGCTTTCCCTCCACAGCAGGGGACACTGTTGCCACATGGCACATAGAGAAAAAGTGAAAAAGTACTATATAACAAACAAAAAAACAAAGCAAAACAAAACCCTATGCACACACCTTATAGAATTGAGGACTAAATGAGCTAATACATGTGATACATTTAGAATAGTAAGCCCCCAATAAATGTTATGTCATTGTTGTCATTGTCATCATCATCATCGTCATCATCATCATCATCACCAAGACCAACTAAGCACAAACAGTGAGCAAGGCTGTACTGAATATATAGTTTTTTCATTTGGCATCTCCAGCAGGGCTCCTGATTGACAGCAGCAGAGGTTTCTGTGAAAATGTAAGGAAATGTCTTTGGTGATAGGGTAAAACAGTGAAAACAGTGGCACCACACCACTTACATTTAATCTCTCTGAATGAACCTCAGTTTCTTCACCTGTAAATTGGAAATAGTTGTATCTACTTGTTAAACATTCTCTTGGCCCCTTAAAACCCTATGGTATAATTACATTGTAAATATAATATGTCATAGCAAACTGGATTTGATAACCAAATATGACACATCCCTTATGTTTAGAATCAATATACTGCCAGAGAGTGCTAAAATCATCTAAATTATTAAAGAAGCTGATTTTGTCAAAGGGCCCGAGGACAATCAAACTGGGGAAAAATCAAGTAATTACAGTATATTTTGTTTGAAAAATGTTTTATAAATGGAATAATATAGTGTGTAATTTTGGGAGTCTGGCTTTTTTCACAACTGTAATGTTTTAGAGTTTCATCCAAGATGTGTGTATTGCTGAGTAGCATTGTATGGTTGGATGTATCACACAGCTTGTTTATCTATTCATCTGCTGAAGGATATCTGGGGTTTTCAGTTTTAGGCTATTATGAATAAATCTGCTATGAACATTTCTGTATAGATTTTTGTGTGAACCTAAATTTTCACTTCTTTGGGGTAAATTCCCAAGGATGCAATTGCTGGCTGCATGGTAACTGCACGTTTAGTTTTATAAGACATTGCCAATCTTTTTGCCAGGGTGGCTGTATTATATTACATTCCTATCATCAATGGATTCTGTAAGTGATCCAGTTTCTCTGCACCCTTGCCACATTTGGTGTTGTTACTACTTTTTATTTTAGCTATTCTGATAAGTGTGTAGTAATATCTCATTGTGGTTTTAATTTGAATTTCTCTTGTGGCTAATAAAGTCAAATATCTTTCTCTGTGTTTATTTGTCATCTGTATGTCCTCTTCCCTGAAATGTCTCTTCATGTCTTTGCCCATTTATATATCCTGGAGTACAGATTAGTGCCAGGGGTTAGGGATGCAGGTGTTGGGGGAAAGGATGGAGGAGGAAGATGGGTATGATTATAAATGGACAGCACAAGGGATCCTTGGGTGATGGGACTGTTCTATATCTTAACTGTAGTGGTAGTCACTTAAACATCCAAGGTAATGAAATTGTATAGAACTATGTGCATGCACATGTACACAGAAATGAGTACAAGTAAAACAAGGGAAATATGAATAAGATAGGTGGATTGTATCAATATCAATATCCTGGTTATAATATTGTACCATAATTTTTCAAAACATTACCATTGGGGGAAACTGGGAAAAAGGCGTATGGAATATCTCTGTATTATTTATTACAACTGCATATGAATCTACAGTTATGTCAATAAAAATTTTAATTAAAAAAGTAATTAGAAATAATATCTGTGTTAAATACCTTGTTCTTTTACTCAGTAAGCCATCAAATTCTTACTAAAGACAGATATAGATAGATTATTCAGTTGGCTGGGGATATTTGACATAGCCTACATAGAGATGATGGGACTAAGTAGAGTACAGGTAACCATCCATAATTGATCAGGAGATCTTAGGCACTATTAATGATTAATCATACTATTTGTTTAAGCTCTGTTTTCCAATGTAGCTTTATGTGTGTAAAGCCAATGTCTGCATATTTTATTTACTTATTGCCTGACTATATGCTAGTACATGCTCAATACATAGTTACTAGATGTAAAAATGAATGAAAGAGTTAATGAATAAACATCGTCCCAGAGAAACTTGTCAAATGCAATGAGAACTTTCAGAGGACAATGGTATATGGGATTAGGAATTACAATGAGACCAAGGTTATCTGTAGCCAACATGACTAGCTTTCATTTTTTCTGGATTATGAAAGTAATATATACTCATTGCAGACAATGTGAAAAACACAAAAGTATAAAACCATGAATAAGTAATTTAATATTTTAACCACTAAGATACTTGCTAATGCTTTGATTTCCCTGCAATCTAATATGCTTATATTGTATATGTGCATGTACACATACATACACACACATATTTTCTCTTTCATCAATTTCTGTGCCTGCCTTTGATCTATTTTTCCATTAGGATCATAGTGTTTTTCTTTTCGATTTTTATTAGCTGTTTCTATATTAAGGGCAATTACATTTTGCCACATTTGTTATTAACAGTTATTTAGTATTTAGTTTATTATTTACTTTTTAATTTTATTTTAATTTTTAGCATGCAGGAGTGTAAGATTTGCATGCAGCCAATATGTGCCTCTTTCTCTCAAAGAGTTAGTACAGTGAGAAGCGTCACTTTGAGTTGGAAACTAGACTCTGCCAAATGCTAACTGGGGGATCCTGGGCCACTTACCTTCTCTCTCTATGACTCAGTTCCATTCCCTGTAAAATGTGGATAATGATCCCTAAAGTATTGTTTGTGAGGACTAGAAATAATGTCTTCATTGGTAACATGGGGAAAATAATAGTATCTACTTGATAACTTTGATGTGAAGATTAAATGAGATAATGCATATAAAAAAGTTAGCAGAGCACCTGGAACATAATAAGTGCTCAGTGTTATTCATCTACTGCATTTATCAATAGGAATTCTTTTTTATTCTGCAGAGAATACCCATCTATATTTCACGTATGTATATTGCCTTTGCCTCTTTAATTTGCTTTGAATTTGTTTTGAAATGGGGCTGAAGCTCTGCCACCTGAATCACTAGCCACTTTCCTGACAGTTTATTGAATGGAAGTTTTTGGCTGGTTGAAAAGAGGCCTTAGCTTCTTTGTCCGTTTTGAGGAACTGAGAATTTTTCCAAACTTTGCTCTTGTTGTTTGTGGGAGCAGATGCATCAGAATCTGGTGTAAGTACAGTATTGTTATGAGGCCTTGATGTAAATTTTCTGCAACATACCTCAATATAAAATGATTGTAAATGGAACATTTTTCTCAACTCAGAACTGTTTTATAATAATTTGGGGCTTGGATATCTTCATTTTGAAATGATTATAGAATTATAGGAAGTTGGAAAAGTAGTACTAGAGTCTTTTGAGCCCTTCATCCAATCTCCCCAGTGACGAAATCATATATAATTGTAGTACAAAACAAAACCAAGAAATTGACATTAGTAAAATATTGTTAACTAGACTACAGGTCTTATTCATATTTCACTTTTATTTTTTTTTCATCTTTTTGTTATGGGGGATACAGAATTGCAGGTTACATACGTTGCCCATGGACCGCCTTTCTCCCCAAGTCAGAGCTCCAGGCGTGTCTGTTCCCCAGGTAGTGCGCGTTGCACCATCATGTAGGTATCTATCCCTCCCTTCCCCACCCCCCCTTCCCGAGTCAGCACCTTCAAGCGTTACCCTTCCCCAAAAGGTGTGCACTGCACTCATTGTGTAGGCATACACCCATCCCCTCCCCCACCCCCCACCTCAGTCTGATATCCGATTGGTGTCGTTCCCAGATGTGTATTTAGGTGATGATCAGGGAAACCAATTTTCTGGTGAGTACATGTGATGCTTGTTTTTCCATTCTTGGGATACTTCACTTAATAGAATGGGTTCCAACTCTCTCCAGGAGAACCATAGAGATGTCGTATCTTCATTATTCCTTATAGCTGAGTAATATTCCATGGTATACATATACCACAGCTTACTAATCCAATCATGTATTGATGGGCACTTGGGTTGTTTCCACATCTTTGCGATTGTGAATTGTGCTGCTATAAACATTCGGGTACATGTGTCTTTGTTACAGAATGACCTTTTTTCCTTTGGGTATATTCCCAATAATGGAATTGCTGGATCGAATGACAGGTCTACTTGAATCTGTTTAAGATACCTCCATAATGCTTTCCACAGGGGTTGCACTAGTTTGCAGTCCCACCAGCAGTGTATGAGTGTTCCTGTCTCTCCACACCCACGCCAACATGTGTTGTTTTGGGTTTTTTTGATAAAGGCCATTCTCATTGGAGTTAAGTGATATCTCATTGTGGTTTTGATTTGCATTTCTCTGATGATTAGGGATGTTGAGCATTTTTTCATATGTTTGTTAGCCATTCTTACATCTTCTTTCGAGAAGTTTCTATTCATGTCATTTGCCCACTTTTTGATAGGGTTGTTTGATTTTTTCTTGCTGATTTTCCTGAGTTCTAAATAGATTCTTGTTATCAGTCCTTTATCTGATGTGTAGTATGCAAAAATTTTTTCCCATTCTGTAGGTGGTCTGTTTATTCTCGTGACTGTTTCTTTGGCTGTGCAGAAGCTTTTTAATTTAATCATGTCCCATTCATTAATTTTTGTTGTTGCTGTGATTGCCTTGGGGGTCTTCTTCATAAAATCTTTACCTAGGCCAATGTCTGTAAGAGTCTTTCCGACATTTTCTTCTAGAATTCCATATTTCACCAGTTTTTATGTGCACTCTGTGTGTGTGTGTGTACATGTGTGTGCGCATGTATGTACACATGCGTCTAGCTCTAGCCCATTTGATTCATATATAAATTTGTGTGATCACCATTACAATCAGAATAGAGAACTGTTTTATCTCCACAAAGGAACTTCCTTGTGCTACCCCTATATAGTCACATCCATCTCCTGCCCTGGTCCCTGTCCCCTGGCAGCCACTAATCTATTCTCCATCTTATATTTATTTATTTATTTATTTATTTATTTTATGGAGACAGATTCTTGCTCTGTCTGCAGGGCTAGAGTGCAGTGGCATCAGCCTAGATCACTGCAACCTCAATCTCCTGTGCTCAGGGGATCCTCCTGCCTCAGCCTCTCCAGTAGCTGGGACTACAGGTGCACGCCACCATACCCAGCTAATTTTTTTTTCTGTTTTTTTTTTAGTTGATCAGCTAATTTTTTCTTTTCTTTTTCTTTCTTTCTTTCTTTCTTTCTTTCTTTCTTTTTTTTTTTTTTTTTTTTTGTAGAGATGGGGTCTTGCTCTTGCTTAGGCTCATCTCGAACTCCTGACCTCAAGCAATCCTCCTGCCTTGGCCTTCCAGAATGCTAGCATTACAAGTGTGATCCACTGTGCCTGGCCTCTATTCTCCATCTTTATGGTTTTGTCATTTAAAGGATATAAATGCAAACGTAGAGTATGTAACCTTTTGAAATTGACTTTTTTTTTTTTCACTCAGAGTGATGCACCTGAGATCCATTCAAGTTAATACAAGGAATATTTCATTCCTTTTCATTGATAGATAATATCCATTATAGGTACATACTAGAGTTTGTACTGGGGACATTTTGGTTGCTTGCAGTTTTCAACTATTATGATTAAAGCTGCTATAAATATTCATGTATAGATTTTTGTGAAGACATAAGTTTTCATTTGTCTGAGATAAATGCCCAAAAGTGCAATTGCTGGGTTGTATGATAAATGAGTATGTAGTTTTGTAACAAATTGCCATACACTTTTTCTGGAGTGGCTATATCATTTTACATTCCCAACAGCAATGTATGAGAGATCGAGTCTCCACATCCTCTCCAGCATTTGGTGTTGTCACTATTCTTATTTTAGCCATTCTGATAGGTAGATAGTGATGTCTTATTATGGTTTTAATGTTAATTCCCCTGATAGATAATGTTGTTGAACATCTTTCCATGTGCTTATTTGTCATAGCTTTTCTTTGGTGAAATGCCTGTTCATGCCTTTTGCACAATGTATAGTTGGATTGTTTTCTTTTTACAAGTGAAATTTTTTTTTTTTTTTTGCAGATTTACCTGGTCTTTATTTTCTCTTTTATATATATACATACACATGCACACAATATAGATACACACATGTATGAATACACATATAATATATACATATATAACATATGATATAAAGATATGATACATATATACTATATATGTATATAAATATATAATACACATATACATACATATATGATAGAGAAAGATAAAAAGGTACACTATACATAGGCTTAGCTAGGTCATCTGTTTTTTATTTTTTAACTTTTAAAATTTTTGTAGAGATGAGGTCTTGCTATGTTACCCAGGCTGGTCTTGAACTCCTGGTCTCAAGCAATCCTCCCACCTCAGCCTCCCAAAGTGCTGAGATCACAGGTGTAAGCCATCATGCCTGGCATGAGGTAGGTCTTCTTGAGTCTGGGTCAAAGTAATATTCCTGAGCCCCTACAAGTGAATTTTGAGAGTCCTTTATATACTCTCTTTAAGGTCTTGAATCTAGTTAACAGTGCTGTACCAATGTCATTCTCCTGGTTTTGATTTTGTAGTATAATTATATATATATATATATATATATATGTTAACTCAGTAGAGAATGGGTTAAGGGTTCAAAAGACTATGGTACAAAAGTGATTAACTTTTTCATATATGGGGTTTCCAAATATTTTCTCCCAGTTTGTAGCTTGTTTTTCATCCTCCTAATGGGGTATTCCACAGAGCAAAAATTTTGACACAGTTTAGTGAAAAGAATAGGCAAGAAGTATCAAGTGGAGTGTGGAGAGGTACAAAGGAGCATCACTGATCACCAGCTTAATTGAAAACTTTTTGTAATCTTTGGAAGCAGATATGAAAACTTATTTCTTGTCACCTTAGTGGTGTTGCACTGATCTCCTCCTCCCTACTCTTGCCTCACCTCCTGCCTCTGGTTACAGGGCCCACTCTGCTTTGAGATGTCTACCTTCAGCAGGAAGTGTATAAAGGGCCTCTGCCACAGAAGGCCTTCTACTTCTTGTCTAGCTCTATTCTTTCTGCTGGATGTTTCTCAGTCTCTTGGTGTGTAAGCCTTCTGCCTGGCTTCACATCTCCAGCGTCCTGGGTTCCCAGCCTCTCTGTAATGGCCTGCATTGGCTCAATGCCCATTCTCCTCCTTGTACCTACTCTTCTGGTCTTGGCTTCTTACATGCTTGATCTGTGTCTGCTAGCCTGAACTACAATCATGAAAGTCATAACAAATAGTTGCACAACCTAGTAAAATAGCCATTTTAATGCCAGAAAACTGAGTCTGGGCAAATGTCAAAATCACATTTCAATCAGTTTGAAGTTAAAATCTGAGGATGGTACCTTTTGCCCCACCTATCAGTGACCAGGGATGAAAATGCAAAGGGTACAGAGAAAAAGGCATTGCACCCTGTAGAGCCCTACCCTTCTCTATTTGAGAGAAGACAAAATATATGAGAAAGGCAAGGGGATAGAGAGGGACAATGTTCATATTTATTCTTTATGAGTTCAGTTATCATGAATCATATACAAAGTCAGGATCTGCTTTTGTTTGATGGACATTATTAATACTACATATTGAACATTTGTTAGAGAAAAAGACATTCTTCTTGCCTGTTTTACAATTCCAGATTTAAAGTCATTTTGTGAGTTTAAGAAATGTTTAATGAGCACCAATTATGTGCTGGAGCTAACTCATACCTTCTCACAAGAACTAATTGTGCACATCTCTGAATTGAGGGGCATAATGTTGGTAACTTGAAATCAGCCATGGTGGAAATATTTACAACACAAAATCAGCAAACACTAAAAATAAGGGTTTTTTCTCTCTTTTGGGGTGCTAGTTTTTCAAAATCTACCTATATACCACTAGGTACCTACCTCGACTCTGGGAGATGAGACACAACCTTGCTCTCAGGGACCTCACAGTTTGGGAATCACAATCTTCTTTTGGAGACCAAACCAAGACTTCTGTCAGCTCTTCTGTTCAGTAGTCCCACTCTGGCCTACTTTTTCCTTCCTTTCCCACTTCTTGGTCCTTCCTCTTTGATTTGAGAGCTTCATTTCATTTTTAAGCAGTTTCCCTTTTATCTCAATACTTTATCCTGCCACGTCCATCTCTTTGCCTTGGTTGGAGGCTGGATTTCTGAGGGTAGCCTTTTTATTTGCAACTCTCTCAAATGGAACATGCCTGGTCTCCCATGTCCCCAGCCTCTAAGGGGTTCCAAGGAGAAGCTGCCATTCTGTTGGCTTTCCATGGCTATTTCCAGATCATTATTGCACTACTTTTATTCAATACCCCCTATTCCTATACTATCCAGTTAGACTATCCCCTCTCCATTAACCCAAAGAGGGAACATAGTAGGAGGAGAAGGTTTGAGAGGAAAGAATTTGACATAAAAGATAGTGGTGGAACATCCAAGTGGAAGATGTCCAGCCAGATATTGGACATGCAGCTATCAAAGGTCTTCGTAAGCAGGTAACTTTGTGGCATTTTCCTGGGATCAATATGATAAATTAATTTCTTTTTCCTATATCTTTTCTACCCACATGACTGGATAAGGAAATTATGATGACCTACTAGAGATAAGGCAAGATTTGGTTTTACCATACAAATCATCAAATTAAAAATGAATTTATTTGATCAGGTCCCATTTATTTATTTTTGTTGTTGCTGTGATTACCTTCAGGGTCTTCTGTATAAATTATTTCCCTAGGCCAATGTCTATAAGAGTTTTTGCAACATTTTCTTCTAGAATTCTTACAGTTTCATGCCTTAGGTTTAAGTCTGTTATACACCGTGAGTTGATTTTTGTGAGAGGGGAAAGGTGTGGATCCTGTTTCAGTCTTCTACATGTGGCCATCCAATATTCTCAGCAACATTTATTGACTAAGGATTCTTTTCCCCAGTGTATGTTTTTGTATGCTTTGTCAAAGATGAGATGGCTTTGTGAGGATGGTTTTATATCTGAGTTCTCAGTTCTGTTCCATTGGTCTATGTCTCTATTCTTGTGCCAGTACTATGCTGTTTTAGTTACTATAGCCTTGTAGTATACCGTGAAGTCCAGTAAATTGATGCCTCCCAATTTGTTCTTTTTGCTTAAGGTTGCTTTTGCTATATGGGGTCTTCTCTGGTTCCATATGAAACACAGAATTATTTTTACTCAATCTGCAAAAAATGATGTTGGTATTTTAATAGGCATTGCATTAAATCTGTAGATCACTTTGGGCAGTATAGAGATTTTAGCAATGTTGATTCTGCTGACCCATGAGCATCGAAAAGATTCTGCACAGCCAAGGAAACTATCATAAGAGCAAACAGACAACCTACAGAATGGGAGAAAATATTCGCATGTTACATATCCGATAAAGGGCTGATGACTAGAATCTATATAAAACTCAGGAAAATCAGCAAGAAAAAAAATCAAATAACCCTATCAAACAGTGGGCAAAGGACATGAACAGGAACTTTTCAAAGAAGATAGACCAATGGCCAACAAATATTTGAAAAGATGCTCAGCAGGTCTAATCATCAGGGAAATGCAAATCAAAACCACAATTCAGATATCACTTATCTCCAATGAGAATGGCCTTTATCAAAAAGTCCCAAAACAATAAATGTTGGCATGGATGCAAAGAGATAGGAACACTCATACACTGCTGGTGGGACCGCAAACTAGTACAACCTCTGTGGAAAGCAATATGGAGATACTTCAAAGAGACACAAGTAGAACTACCATTTGATCCAGCAATCCCATTATTGGGCATCTACCCAAAGGAAAAAAAGACATTCTATAAAATAGACATCTGCATTCGAGTGTTTATAGCAGCACAATTCACAATTGCAAAGATGTAGAAACAACCCAAGTGCCCATCAATAGATGAGTGGATTAATAAAATGTGGTATATGTATACCATGGAGTTCTACTCAGCCACAAAAAACAATTGGGATCTAGTACCTCTTGTATTATCCTGGATAGAGCTGGAACCCATTCTAGTAAGTGAAGTATCACAACAATGGAAAAACAAGCACCACATGTACTCACTATCAAATTGGTATTAACTTATCAACACTTAAGTGCATATATAGTAATAACATTCATCAGGTGTCAGGCAGATGGGAGGTGGGAGGAGGGCATGGGTATATACACACCTAATGGGTGGGGTGTGCATCAGGTCGGGGATGGACACACTTGAAGCTCTGACTCAGGTGGGGCAAAGTCAATATATGTAACTTAAACATTTGTACCCCTGTAATATAATGAAATAAAAAAATAAATTTATATTTAATACAGTTTCAATGATATATGTTTTATTTTCATTCTTCAAAATTTGAGGATCCATAGTATATATTGGTGGCTCACAAATTAGATTGCCTTTCACAATCATTTGGGACATGTATAAAAAATACACATTTTTGGCAATAGAATATCCCCAACATTCTCTGGTGTTTAGTTAACCAGAATATCCCTTTCAGACCATTCTGATTAATTAAAGTACACTTTAATAGCAAAATACAAGCTTGCACTTTGACAACCCTGATTTTTCTGTTTCACCACAAATAACACAGGAAGGAAGAGAAAAAGTCATAATCTCCACTGGGATTT
Source organism: Eulemur rufifrons (assembly GCF_041146395.1). Classification (NCBI taxonomy): domain Eukaryota; kingdom Metazoa; phylum Chordata; class Mammalia; order Primates; family Lemuridae; genus Eulemur; species Eulemur rufifrons. Next base: position 26,959,062 of record NC_091012.1, on the reverse strand, counting down.
GGCTCCCTTCCATATATGCAAACCTGTCCTGAGTATTCATACCACAGCCTGATACTGATCATGATGGTGATAACGGTAGTATCAATTTAATTGTACTTTCAGCAATTTCCCTACATTAGACTGTTTGTGTCTGCTAGATTCTGAATCAGTTCTTCAAGCTATGTGGAAACCCTGAAGCAAACCATAGTCTTCTAAGAAGTGAAATGCTTTTTAGTTACACAGAGTAAAGGTCTAAAATTTATTTACAATTAACTTTCATGACTATATGTTTAAGTTTTCAGCAACAATTAAAGCAAATATAGTCAAACTTTCCTAAAACTATTTATAACTCCCATATCGAAACCAATAGGTTGTAATATATGATGATAGTAACAGATTTCTGAGAATATTAAATTGTCAATATTTAAGGTGCTTAGAACAGTGTCTAGCATATGGTAAGTGTGATAGAAGTAGTAGGTTATATATAAAGATTTTACAAATCCTCTAACTCATTGGGTAAGTGTTGGCTGATTGACTTGTAACATGTCTAAACAGAGTGTGTTGGCTTCTCTGTCTTGTCCTATCCTGAATACATAAGGAAAATAGGCATCCTCATTTCTGTGGAGTCCCTCTTCAACTACTTCTTCAAGATTATTAAGTTTCCTCCTTGGCTTCTTGTTTCAAGTTCAACAATTATTTATATTTGCATCTTTCATTGTAGCCTCTATTTTTCTATGTCTTAATCACATATTTGCTGTGCCCCTAATTCATTCTCAGCAACTATTTTTCCCATTGAGTTAATATAACCCTGGATGAATTTCATAATGTAAGAATAAATGGTCTCATAGGGTTTGAAAGACCCACGAGAGAGAGTCTAATGCAGTGCTTCCCAAAATGTGGTATGCATCAGAATCACCTGTGGCTGTTGTTACAAATAAGGATGTTTTCACTTGACCCTGAACATTCTGATTCAGTAAGTCTGTGGTGCATCTCTGAGAGCTATATTTTTCAAAGTCTTACAGTTAGATTGTGAAGTAGAAGGGTTGGGAGCCACTGCACTAGAACATATTCTTATCCATCAACAGAATTGCTAGCTCTACTGGGTGCAAATACTCAAGAGAATTCTCCATGGAAAGCTGGAGCTTAATGCAGTCTCATGCTTTCAAGGGACTCTGTGATAATTATCATCCTTATTAACAGTATTAAAAATGGAATAAGTGGTTAATCTTATATAACACTATGTTCCAGGCAATGTTCTAAATGCATTACGTCAACATACATAAATCAAGGCATTTAATCTCCATAACTCTATGAGGTAGGGGCTACATATCTTATCTTACTTAGCAGAACTACCTAGCATCCTTGTTTTCTGATACTGAGAGAGAGACACAGAGGGTACAATAGCTAACTTTATTGACCACTTATGCTTTGCTAGGTGCTAGGCTTAGTAAATCCCTTACATGTTTCTAATCCTCACAACAGTTAATGAGGATACTGAAGCCTCAGTGAGGTAAGTCCCTTTCCTAAAGTTCATGCTGATGGTCAGCAACATCACCAGGGCAGTAGTTCAGGCCTTAACTGATCTAAAAATCTGTGGGATCTGGCTTTCAGGGTAGCTTAATAGCTTTTTCTTTTAATAGTATGGGCAGTAGTATTGGGGTATAATCATTACTGACTTGTAGACATTTTCATGATGAGTTAAAGGATTTGAGAATGACAGTATTCTTTGAAAAGCCTTTTGATGCCCTGCCTGGATGAAAGTGGGAGGAGTTTAATTCAATATTTTCTTGAGACATAACCCCCTAAGTGTGAATCCAATAACTTAGGGCAAGAAACTGTATCATGCCTCCCTCAGAGGAGTCTTTACAGAGATGTTTGTGATGCCCTAGATTTTTCAAAGAATGAAATAGTAGAGGAGGGGTTAGTTGGAAGGGCACCCTGGCTAACAATTTTCACTCCATGTTAAATCTTAAAAAATGTTCTGAAGCAAACCTCAGACCACATGACAAAGGTATTTCTGATGCATCTAGGTGTGAGAGGCAGTGCTTTTGGGTGAAAAAATACTGGAATTTAAGGGGATATTTTTGATGGGTTAAGGAGACAGAAAACCCTTGAACTTGGAACTGTCCTGGAAAATCTGTTCACTATACATTAGCTGGGAGGCTTAGTCAAGATGAGAAAATTTTTAACTTTCTCAGCTAGGAATTATATGGTCCTAGAGACAAAACAAGAAAGCTCTTGCTATAGATCTTTTTATTACCTAGGGGACTAAGAATATTGTTTCCTTGGGCAAAGTTTTGGATTGTCCTAGCTCTGAATAGACAGCTGTATTTTGGGAGTAGAAGGGATTCTACAGACCAAAAGTGGAAAACCAATTAAATAACTTATTTGGGGCACATGGAATTGCCTATATTTCAATAAAAGTAATGTAATAAAAAGCACAGATAACATTAATAAGGAATAATAAATAGATATATTGAATAGCACACAATAAATAAATAATCTGCCAATGTGTAGAAGAAAAAGAGAAACCTAAGGGGGAAAATAAATAAGGTGTCAAAGGCTATGCCCATCTGTAGTGGCAAAGATGGACTCCTTTTCAGGAAAGAGTAGGGTATTTTGGGGATAGGGTAAACTCCTGGCTATTCAACATGCAGTCTATAGAGCAGCCACATATGCCTTACCTGGGAGCTTGTTAGAGATACAGAATCTCAGACACCATCTCAGACCTGCTGAATCAGCATCTACATTTTAACAAGCTCAACAGATAATTTGTTCTCACATTAAACATTGAGAAGCACTGGGTAGAAGACTGATTTAAGACATCCTCTGTTTGATGCTCCAATTTTGTGTTTTCTCTATGAAGTAATTCCTTTTCTTTGAGGAAAAAAATGTCTCTCTTGAGTGGTCAGTGTGAAGACCAACCCTGGAAAAAGCCTGGAAGCTTATTATTATCTCATTCTCTGGTCCTGACAGTGAAAGAAAAACCAAGCAACAGCTAAGCCTTTCTATTTACAATACTCCATATGTTTTTAAATAGGAACACAAAGATCATTGTTACCTTCATTCTCCACAAACATCTATGGGCAAGGCTCTGTGGATGTGACAGTTACTTGGTTGTGACAGTTTTTTTCACAGTTGAAAAGTACTGAGAAGCATCTCTAAACTGACTTCAAACTTGGGGTAGGTGAGGAACAGCTGTGGGAGAGTTAAGTGAAGTTAGTAGAGATTTATTCTGACAGGATAGGCATTAAGACGAAATACTTGTATGATGGTGTGGGAGCCTGGAGCACTAGCTGTAATTGAAAGCCTGAATCTCCCTTTTGTAATACAAGTTGACAGTGAAGTCCCCATAGTTGAAAGTATTCTAAAGTTGTTTTCAGCTTATATTGGGACTTTCCCTTATACTAAAAGGCACCAATATGAAACCATTTGTTTTATTCAGTAGACTATTGACAAGTGGGATCTTTGTAACTTTCTCATTATGCAACTGAATAAAAATACAAGTAAAATGGTTTGAGTTCTGAATGTGGTAAGTATACAGTTTAGTAAAAAGGATGTATTGGCAGCCAAAAATTCAAAGGGGTAACTAACCACTAGTGGTGGAAATGGGGCTGTGCTTCTAAATGTGATACTATTTTTGAGGGTTTCCAGAGACTAAAGAATACCATGCAACATGATTTATGTGTATACCTTCATTGTCATACTGAGATAGTTTCTAAACAGTATAAAAATAGTCACTTAACCTTGATTCCTCAACAAAATGTTCAAGTTCATTGACAATCTTGAAGTCCATGACTTCTAGCTTTTCAGCTGAGGCTGCAGTTCCTTAAGAGTACACTGAGGGAAAGGATCAGAGAGTGATGTCAGCAAAATGGCATGCTAGAAATGCCTGGTGCTGCCCCTTACACACACAAAGCAAAATAATGAATAAACAACTACATTTGGACTAGAGTATCTGAAGGAGAGCACTGGGGTACAGCAAAAAAGTGGCTAAATCCACATGAAGCACAAAAACCCAGGATGGTAGCATGGAGACAGAAGCAAAACACTCTGCCTCTGCCACCCTGTCTCCTCCACTGGGATTGGCTTAGAGCAAGGAGGAATTTCTCCTTGTGGGGAAAATTTAAGCAGGAGTCCCCCAGTATCCGCAGTCACCACTGCAGACAAATGTATACCTTGCTACAGGAGAATTCCATAGTCCTCACAGGCCCTGAGCCCAGTTTGGGAAGCTGGAGTTCACATGCCTACATTGCTCCAGAGTAGGAGCCCAGGTTGTGCATCTGACATCCCCTGTGATCCAAGCTGCTATGGAACAGCAACATCTTGAAACTAGACCCACTGTTAGAGTGGGTCCTGACATGGGGGTGAGGAGCCACTGTATCTCTCCATCCCTGAGCTTCCACCATTATTCCACCATGCTCACATAGGTGCTTACAGTTCTATGATTTCAGTTACTTGAAGCCTTGGCCCATCAAAATGACTGTGACCCTGCAAGGTGCCCTGCCCCTAAAGAAATAGGCAGTCCTACACAGTAGGGAAGCCAGCCCCAGCTAAGGGACCTGCTATGCATGCACACTCCTAGCCTGAGAACCAGCCCAATGGCTCTACTTGCAATAAGCCCATCCCTAAGCCAGACAACCAGTTGCACATGTGTACCTTTGGCCTGAGAACCAGCCAGGTGACCCCCCCATCTGCAAAGCTATACCACTGCTGCCACAAACTCCTGCAGCCTATGCCACCAAGGCACTTGTGGACATCACTGACGTGGATTACAGATGAAGAAACTGCACAAAGACTACACTGCTGCATCCTCCTAGAACAAAAGCCAAGGCACCTTACCCAACTGACACCCTACAACCCATGTATAGGAAAAAGTCTTTCCCTACAAAAGCTTCTCTATAAAATTGGAAGAGACAGCTATTTAACCATATGTACAGATATCAATGTAGGGATGCAGGAAACATGATACCTCAAAAGGAACACAATAATTCTCCAGTAACAGGCCTCAAAGAAAAGAAAATTTACAAAACACCTGAAAAGGAAATTAAAATAATGATCTTTTGGAAACTCAATGAGATACAAAATAATACAGATAAACAATTCAATGAACTCAGGAAAACAATTCATGATATGAATGAGAAATTCAACAAAGAGATATATGTCATAAAAAAGAACCAAACAGAAATCTTGGAGCTGAAGAATTCAATGAATTGAGAGATTCAACAGCAGAATAGATCAAGCAGAAGAAATCTTGAACTTGAAGACAAATATTTTGAAATAGCCCAGTCAGAGGAAATAAAAGAAATAAGAAAAATAAAAGAATGAAGAAAGTTGATGGGACTTATAGGACACCATTAAGCAAGCAAATAAAAATTTTCATCATGGGAGTTACAGAGGGAGGAGAGATGGGAAAAGATATAGAAAACATATTTAACAAAAATAATAGTTGAAAACTTTCCATGTCTCAGGAGAGATATGGTAATCCAGATATAGGAAGCTCAGAGGTCTTCAAATAGATTTAACCCAAAAAGGTCCTCTTCAAGGCACATATAATCAAACTGTCAAAAGTCAAAGATAAAGAGAGATTTCTAAAAGTAGCAAGAAAAATGCATCAATTTACATATAAGGGGATCTCCATTAGAGTTTCAGCATAGTTCTCAGCAGAAACTTTTCAGGCCAGGAGAGAATGAGATGATATAAACATAATACTTAAAGGAAAAAAAATGCTAGTAAAGAATACTATACCCAGCTATGCCAAAATGAAGGAGAAATAAAGTCCTTACATAAGCAAAAGTGGAGAAAATTTATCACCACTAGACTAGCCTCACAATAAATGCTTAAGGGAGTGCTACAACTGGAGTGAAAGGAAAACACATGAAAGTATAAAACTCACTAATAGAGGTCAATTCACAAGCAAACTCATAATACTACAGTACTGCAATTGTGCTGTGTAAAACTTTCAAACCCCTAGATGAAGATTAAAACTCAAAATGGTTAAAACTAACTACAGCTATAATTAGCTGTTAAGGAACACACACTATACAAAGATATCAATTAAGGCAATAAAATGTAAATTATAGGGGGAGAGCAAAAGTCTAGAGTATTCTTATGCAACCATAGTTCACATGTTATCATCTTAAAATAGTCTATTTATTATAATTACAAAATTCTTGATGTTAGCCCTATGGTAACTACAAACAAAGAAATTGTAGCAGATACACCAATGAGAAAGAGAAAAGAATCAAAGCTTAGCACCACAGCAAACCACCGTACCACAAATGTAAACAATAAGAGAGGAAGAGAGGAGCAAAAGATCTAAAAAACAAAGGAGCAAAAGATCTAAAAAACAATCAGAAAACAATTCAAAAAAAGCAGGAGTGAGTCCTTACCTATCAATAATAACTCTGAATATAAATGGATTAGATTCTCCAATTAAAAGATATATAGAGTAGCTGAATGGATTAAAAAAAAAACAAGACCCATCTATATGCAGCCTATAAGAGATTTACTTCCCCTGTAAGGATACATATTGACTGAAAGTGAAGGGATAGAAAAGATATTACATGCAAATGAAAACAAAAAGGAAGCAGGAATATCTATACTTATGTTAGATAAAATAGACTTTAAGTCAAAAACTATGAAAAGAGACAAAGAAGGTCTCTTTTTCTTTTTATCATTATAAATATAATGATAAAGGGATATATTCATAAGAGGACATAAAAATTGTAAATGTATATACACTCAACACTGGAGCATACAAATATCTAAAAAAAATTTTATTAGATCTAAAGAGAAAGATAGATGGCAATATAGACTTCAATACAATCATGGTAGAGGACTTCAACTTCTCCACTATCAGCAATGGAAAAATCATTCAGACAGAAAATCAATGAAGAAACATCATATTTTTTGAATAAGAGATCTTTTCCCCAGTGTATGTTTTTGTCTGCTTTGTTGAAAATCAGTTGGTCACAGCTACATGGTTTTATTTCAGGGTTATCTGTCCTGTTCTATTGATCTATGTGTCTGCTTTAATACCAGTATCATGCTGTTTTGTTTACTATAGACTTGTAGTATAATTTGAAGCCAGGTAAAGTGATGCCTCCAGATTTATTCTTTACGCTTAAGATTGCTTTGGATATTCAGGCTCTTTTTTGGTTCCATATGAAGCTTTGGATTATTTTTTTCTAGATCTATGAAATATGATATTGATATTTTACTGGGAACTGCTTTGAATTGTAAATCACTTTGGGCAGTATGGACATTTTAACAATATTGATTCTTCTAATTCATGAGCATGGGATGTTTGTCCATTTTTTTGTGTCATCTCTCTGATTTCTTACATCAGTATTTTGTAGTTCTCCTTGTAGAAATCTTTCATGTCCTTGGTTAAGTATAGGTATTTTATGTTCTTTTCAGCTATTATAAATTGTATTTGGCTCTTGATTTGACTCTCAGCTTGGTTGGTATTAATATGTAAAAATGCTACTGATTTGTGTACATTGCTTTTGTAACCTGAGACTTAGCTGAATTTATTTATCATTCTAGGGGTCTTTTGTAGAGTCTTTAGGGTTTTCTAGATACAAGATCATATCATTGGCAAACATGGATATTTTGGCATCCTCTTTACTCATTTGGATGACCTTTATTTCTTTCTCTGATTGCTCTGGCTAGGATGTACACTACCATACTGAATAGAAGTGGTGACAATGGGCACCCTTGTTTTGTTCTAGTTCTTAGGGTAATGCTTTCAACTTTTCCCCATTCAGTATGATGTTGGCTGTTGGTTTATCATATATGGCTCTTACATTTTTGAGTTATGTTCTTTTTTTTTCCCTTTTCCTTTGTTTTTTTTTTATTTCTTTTTTTTTATTTCATCTTATTGTTATGGGGGATACAGAATTGCAGGTTACATACGTTGCCCATGTACCGCCTTTCCCCCCAAGTCAGAGCTCCAGGCGTGTCTGTTCCCCAGGTAGTGCGCATTGCACCCATCATGTAGGTATATATCCCTCCCTTCCCCACCCCCCCTTCCTGAGTCAGCAGAGTTATGTTCTTTCTATACCTAGTTTGTTGAGGGGTTTTGTCATGAAGGGGTGCTGGATTTTATCAACTGCTTTTTCTGCATCTATTAAGGTGATCATATGGTCTTTGTTTTTACTTCTGTTTATGTAGTGAATCACATTTATTGATTTGTGTATGTTAAAACTTCCTTGCATCTCTGGGATGAAACATCTTATGCATACATTATAATTTGTTTCTCTTTATTGTTGAATCGTATTCCACTATATGAGTATATCACAGTTTATTCCTTCTGTTCATGTACATACATTTACATTTTTACAAAATAAAGCTTTATTTTAGAATAGTTTTATATTTACCAAAAAGTTGCAAAGATAAGTCAGTGGGTCCCCTGTCCAGTTTTCCCTATTGCTAGCATCTTATATTAATATGGTACATTTGTCACAACTCATGAAGCAATATTGACACAATTGTAGGTAAAGTCCCTAATTAATTACAATTTCCTCAGTTTTCTACTAATGTCTCTTTTTTATGTTCCAGGATCCAATCCAGAATACATCACATTTGGTTATTGCATCTCCTCAGGCTCCTGTGGGTTGTAATAATTTCTCAGACTTTCCTTGATTTTGATGATCTTGATAGTTTTAAGGAGTACTGATCAGGCATTTTGTAGAATGTACTTCATTTGGGGTTGATATTTTCTCATGATTAGACTGGGGTTATGGATTTGGGGGAGGAAGAATATAGAGCTAAGTGCCATTTTCATCATGTCATCTAAAAGGTACATATTGTCAAGATGAGTTATCACTGATGATGTCAATTTGGATCACCTGGCTGAGTAGTGTTTATCAGGTTTCTCTTTTGTATTCTTTCCATATTCTGCTCTTTGGAAGGAAGTTGCTGTGCTCAGCCCACACATAAAGAATTATGCAGTTATGCTCCAGTTCCTTGAGAGCACGATATTTACATACATTATTTGTTATTCTTTGGTATGGAAGATTTGTCTCTTCTCTCCCATTTTTGACTTATTCACTCTTTTATTTATATCAATGCAGACTCATGGATATTGACTTTATACTTTATACTACCTTATTTGTTTGGTTGCTGAAATTGTTCCAGCTTTGGCCACTGGGTGCTGTTTAGTTGGCTCCTGTGTGCCTTGGATATAACCCCATCATTTTTTTTTAAATTTTGAAGTATTACAGGGCTCAAATGTTTTTAGTTACAAGGGTCACTTTTGTAATGCTTGAGTCATGGTTCTAAGTGTGCCCATCACCCAAATAGTGTTTACTGTACTCGTTAAAAACCTACCTAAGGGATGAAACCTTCGTGATTATGGTGAATTATCTTTTTGATGTGCTGTTAAGTTCAGCTTGCTAGTATTTTGTTGAGGATGTTTGCATCTATGTTCATAACGGATATTGGTCTGTAGTTTTCTTTTCTGTTGCATCCTTTCCTGGATTTGACATCAGGGTGATACTGGCTTCATAGAATTTGTTAGTGAAGATTCATTCCATCTCAATTTTATGCAACAATTTCAGTAGGATAGGTACCAGATCTTCCTTATACGTGTGGTACAATTTGGCTGTTAATCTGTATGGTCTGGGGCTTTTTTTTATCGGGAGTTTTTTATTACTTCTTCAACCTTACTGCTCATTTTTAGTCTGTTCAGGGTTTCTATTTCTTCATGATTCAATCTTGGGAGGTTGTGTGTTTCCAGGAATTTATCCATTTTTTCTAGGATTTCTAGTTTGTGTGTGAAGAGGTTTTTATTGTATTCATGGATGATATTTTGTATTTCTGTGGTATTAGTTGTAATATCTCCTTTTTCATTTCTGATTGAGCTTATTTGAATCCTTTCTCTTCTATTTCTGGTTCATCTATCTTGTATTTTATCAATTTTGTTTATGTTTTCAAAGAATCAACTTTTAGTTTTATTGATCCTTTACATATTTTTGGTTTCCATTTTGTTTAGTTCTGCTCTGAGCTCTATTATTTCTTTTCTTCTGCAGATTTTGGGTTTGCTTTGTTCTTTTTTTTTAATTCTTTAAGATGTGACAATAGGCTGTTAATGTATGATCTTTCTGTCTTTTTGATGTCAGCATTTAAGGCTATGAACTTCCTGCTTAGATATGCTTGTTCCATACTCCATCAATTTTGAAAACTTGTGTCCCCTTTATGTTTCAGTTCCAAGAATATTTTGAATTCCACCTTAATTTTATCACTTACCCAAGGATGGTTCAGGATGGTTGTTTAATTTCCATGACTTTGTAAATTTGAGAGTTCCTTTTGGAGTTGATTTGTAGTTTTATTCCACTGTGGTCTGAGAGGATACATGGTATGCTATTAATTTTTCTGAATTTTCTGAGACTTGTTTTGTGGTCTAACATATGATCAATTTTGCTAAATGTTCCATGTTCTGTTGAGAAGAATGTATATTCTGTAGTTTTTGGATAAAATATTTTGTAAATATATGTTAGGTTCATTTGCTCTAGAGTCCCTTTTAAGTCTAGTGTTTCTTTGTTGATTTTCTGCCTTGATTATTTGTCCACTTCTGTCATTGGGGTATTGAAGTCCCCGGCAATTATGATGCTACTGTTTATTTCTTTGCTTTGAGCTAGTAGAATTGTTTTATAAATCTGGGAGTTCCTGAATTAGGTATGTATATAGTTAGGATTGTTATATATTCTTGCTGAATTGCTCCCTTTATCATTATATAAGGACTGTCTGTCTTTTTTTTTTTTTGCCATTGTTGATTTAAAGTCTGTTTTCTCTGTTATGAGGATAGCTCCATTTGTTTGCTTTTGGTTTCCATTTGCATAGAATATTTTCTCTTCATCCTTTTATCTTAAGTTTATGAAAGTCCTTGCAGGTTAGATGGGTTTCTTAAAGATAGCATATATGTGGATTGTGTTTTTTTCATCCATTCAGCCAGTCTATATCTTTTAAGGGGAGCATTAAATTCATTTACATTCACCATTGATATTGATATGAGAGATACTGTTCTGTTCATCATATTGACTAACACTTTGCTGTTTTGTTTCTCCCTTGTGCTACTGATTTATAAGATCTCTGAGCTTTAGTTTTCAGGTGTTTTTACTCTAGTGGGTATCTATTGTGTTACATGAATAGTGTATTTTTGAGCATTTCCTATAGGGCAGATCTAGTAGTGACAAATTCTCTTAGTTTTTGCCTGTCTGGGAAAGACTTTATTTTTCCTTCATTTATGAAACTTAGTTTTGTAGGATAAAATATTCTTGATTATCAATTGTTCTGCTTAAGAATACTAAATATGCGACACCAATCCTTTCTGGTTTGTAAGGTCTCTGCTGAGAAGTCTGCTGTTATTCTGATGTGTTTTCCTTTGTAAGTTAGTTGTTACTTTTGTTTTGCAGCTTATAGAATTTTCTCCTTCATTTTGACTTTGGCCAGTTTTATGGCTATGTGTCTTGATGATGTCCTAATTGTTATGAATTTTCCTGCTGTTCAGTGACCATGATGTATCTAGATATCTGAATCTCCTGTGATATCAGGGAAGTTATCCTCAATTATTTCCTCAAATAGGTTTCCATGCTTTTTTTTTTTTTTTTTTTTTTTTTTTTTGAGACAGAGTCTCACTCTGTTGCCCAGGCTAGAGTGAGTGCCGTGGCGTCAGCCTAGCTCACAGCAGCCTCAAACTCCTGAGCTCAAGGGATCCTCCTGTCTCAGCCTCCCGAGTAGTTGGGACTACAGGCATGCACCACCATGCCCGGCTAATTTTTTCTATATATATTTTTAGCTGTCCATATAATTTCTTTCTATTTTTTAGTAGAGATGGGGTCTCGCTCTTGCTCAGGCTGGTCTCGAACTCCTGAGCTCAAACGATCCGCCCACCTCGGCCTCCCGGAGTGCTAGGATTACAGGCGTGAGCCACCGCGCCCGGCCTAGGTTTCCATGCTTTTTGATTTTTCTTCTTCTCCCTCAGGGATACCTATGATTCTTGTATCGGCTCACTTTACATAGTCCCATATTTCTCTGAGTGATTGTTCACTTTTTTTATATTCTTTTTTTCCTCATCTTTGGGTTAAATCAAATGCCTTGTCTTCAAGCTCTGAAATTCTTTCTTTTGCTTGGTCTGGCCTGTTGTTAAAGCTTTCTGCTGTATTTTGAAATTCCCTAAGTTCCTTTTTAATTTCTTTAATTTTTGTTAAGTCTTTTCTTATGTTGTTTATCTCTTTCAAGAATATTTCATTCATGTCCTGAAATTGAGTTTGGGTTTCTTTGTGTTGGTTTTCAACTTTCTCATCAATCCCATTCATTTTATTTGTCATCCATAATCTGAATTCCATCTCTGACATTATGAGAAGTTCTTTTTGGTTGGAGTCTGTTGCTAGAGATGTGCTTGTTATCTCTTGGGGGTGTCAAACTAGTTTGTTTCTTCACATTGCCAAAGTTCTTATGCTGGTTCCTTCTCATCTGAAACCTCTTGTTTCATCTCAGGATGGCTAAGTTTTTGGTACACTTGTTCTCCTTTATTGAGAACTCTCCTACCTAGTGAATAGAAAGAGAGTCCCCTGGATGACATACTTTTGTCCTACTCCAGAAGATTGACTTTGCAGGAGAGGGGTGGATGCCCTGAGGGCCTGTAATGCAACTGTTCTCCTGTATCGTCCTATTCTTTGTGGTTGCCTCAGTCGAAGCTGGTATTGAGGTATATTGTGTAGAGTGGTATATTGGCCCCCCATGCCATTGTGGAAAGCTCTGGTGAGAGGCTTCACAAGTCTTTCTCTATGGAGACAAATGGTGTGGGGGATTGCTCTGCCTGAGTCTCCCTATAGCAGTGGTAGTGGTGGCTGGGAGAAGCTATCTAGATGACAGCCATGGGTGTCAGGGCAGTGGATGTTCACTCTACCCAGGCCCAGGGGGCAGTGGTGGCACACAGCGTGGGGAAGCTCATGGCTAGCGAGTCTGTGGCAGTGTACGGGACTGTGGGTGGGGTGTCAGGTGGGACCACAGGTGGCACACGGGGCTGTTGGTGGGGCACCACATGCCTCAGGCTGTCTCCCTATGCATATCTGGCTGTGGGTACTGCTGCTGAAGCATTTCTCCAGTGACATTGGCAGATGCTGAGGGCACTGAGCACCTGCCCTACTCAAATCCCCCCATGGCAGGGGATGGGGCACAATGCTCCCAGTCATTGGGTGCATGAGAGCATATGCTTTCCCCACTCCGTTCCTAGCCCAGCAGGGGTGATGTAGAGGTGAGTTCAGTGAAGCCAATCCCTGTGTAGACTGGTGCTCTGGGCCTGAGAGCTCAGAATGGTGTTAATTGCAGTGACCCAAGAACAGAAGCCAGTGGGTTCCTGCTATGCCTGCTTTCTGGTGTAATGTTACTGCATAGTTTCTAAGAATCTCCCTAATCAGTTTGGAGGCCTGCTGTGGGAGGGGCCTTTGCAGCTCAGGTTGCAGTGTCCATGGGGGTAGCATGGAGCCCTGGGGTTCTCTCCACTGACTCATCCCCATATGTGGACACTTCTCACAGGTACCTTCAGATTTTGCTGAGTGGACCACCCTGCCTCCCTCTCCTTCACTTTGGGTGTCTACAGTCACTTCTCTGATGATTCACAATGTTTTCTCTAAGACATTCCATAGATAGGTGAACATCTATTTGCAACCTTTGATCTTCTCCTTGAAAGCAGTGTGTGCTGGCTGCTTCTAGTCCGTCATTTTGGCCCATCCCCCTGCCCTGATGTTTTTAATTTTCATGTTTATGTTTCAAAGGTAGGATGTTAGATAAAAATGCTTAAATTTTAAAAGAAGGAGGGATATCTCAAGCTGAAATATATTGCTAGACACTTGAAAGTGTTCTCGATTTCTGACTCTATGTCACAACTCTAAAATGTTAGTTTGAACCCTGACTAATCTTTAATTTAGGTCAAAATTCTAAGGTGTGTGTATTGGCAAGTTTTTTCTCTGTGTTAGGTTTACTTTGTCTGTTTTTAAGAATGGTTTGTAATAAAAATCTATTCATGTGTCCATGTTGGGCATGACATTGTGCTGATTTGCATGAGATCACTTAGCTGCATGATAGTTATAAATAAGAAAACTCAAGGTTCTGGGATAGAGAGCAGTTATGAAATCAATGCAGACAGGATTAATCATAGAAGACAACCCGTCTTGTATTGAGGCAAATTGGTCAAGAGAAAGTTTGCTTGTGATACCATCTCACTTTCTCTTTCAATATCCCTGCCCCCTTTTGTTCTCCCTTCCTTTGGATAGTACTATATGTTTGTTGGAAAATCGAACATATTTTTGGCCAGGAATTCAATATACTGCCTTGCATATCATTACGTGGATAATCAGTTATTCTATCTATTTACATGTTCAGCTGTGGATAGGCCTACCTACTTGTAAGACAATCAGATGTATTGATAAAGATTCCCTCCTTCACCAAACTTTAGTCAGGCTCCTCTGAGTCCTCCTCTTCTCAACTAGGCCTTGGCCTTGCCCTGTTGATTCCAATTTTATCAAAGAATCTTGCTAAGCCAGTTTATTCCTCCCACTCTTGATATATGATCAAGCTCCTCTTCTCCCACCCTAGATGTTATGACTTGAGTTTATCCCCACCAAAGCTCATGTTAAAATTTTATCTCCAGTGTGGTGCTGTTGGGAGGTGGGGCCTAGTAGGAGGTGTTTGGGTCATGGGGGTGGATCCCTCCTGAATGTCTTGGTATCATTCTTGTGGTAGTGCATGAGTTCTCACAAGACTGAATTAATTCCTGTGAGAATGTTCCCTGGAGAGTGGGTTGTTATAAAGCCAGGATCCCCTTTAGGTTTAGCCTATTCACACATGCCCACTTCCCCTTTGACCTTCCACCATATTGTGACACAGCCCAAAAGCCCTCGCTGGAAGCCTAGCAGATACCAATGCCATGTTTCTTGAACTTCCCATCCTACAGAACCAGGAGCTAAATAAACTGCTTTTCTTTCTAAATTATTCAGTCTCAGGTATTTTGTTATAGCAACACTAAACTGACTGAGGCACTTGATGTCTCATAAAGCACCTCACCCCCACCTTTAATATATAAGTCTTTTGCCTACCTTTAGAAAAAATTCTGTTAAGCCAGTTTAGCAAGAATTCCCTTACTCTTAATATCTCATCAAGTTCATCTTAATAATTTTCTATCTACTTATCCCCTTGTTCTGATTATTGGCTATAAGTCACCAGCTGTCTCTGCTGTATTTGGAGTTGAGATATTTCCCTATTGCAATAGTCTTTCACCTATTGAAATAGTCTTAAAGTCTTTATCACTGTTTAAACAAGTGTCAGAATAATTTTTCTTTAATAGTCTGCATGAGTCTTTGTGATAGGCAAAATTCTTAGATGACCTCCACAACCTTTATTCCCCTTTGAGTTATTTTCATGATTATGTTATGTTACATAGCAAAAGGAGTTTTGCATATGTCATTAAGATTACTAATCAGTTGACCTTAAGATAAGGAAACTTAGGAGGTAGGCCTAACCTAATCATACGAGTCCTTTAAAAGCAGAGTTTTCTCCAACTGGTAGCAGAAGAAGTCAGAGAGATTCAAAGAATGAGAGGATGTGATGTACTATTGTTGATTCGAATATGATGAAGCCATATGGAAGTATGAGTAGCCTTGTGAGTAGCCTTCAGGAGCTAAGAGTGGTCCATGGCCAAAAACCAGCAATAGAATGAGAACTTATGTCCTACAGCTCCCAGAAACTGAATTCTGCCAACAGCCTGAATGAGCTTGGAGGTAGAGTCTTCCCCAGAGCCTCAAGATAAGAGCTCAACTCAGCTCACCTTGATTTCTAAAATTTTGACACATTGAATTTGGCATTGTGAGAATATAAGAGGAGAACCCAGAGAGGCTGCCTGAACTTTTGATAGAACTGTGAGCTAAAAATGTGTGCTGTTTTAAGCCACTAAGTTTGTAGTAATTTGTTATGCAGCAATAGGAAACTAATATGTCTTGCTCACATATCAGGGAGAGGATTCAATAATTTCCAGCTTCCAGTTAGCTCTGCAATCCTCTCTTGCTGGCATGAAATCATAAGGCCATGTTTTCCTTAAAATGCAATCATTTCAACTCCCCTATTTGAAAAATGGATAAACCCCACTCCACTCTCGCTTGGCATGAGTCATAGCAATAGAGGTCAGCCACAGTTAAAACACAAACTCATTCACTCAACCAACATTAATTGGAGATCTAATATGTACAAAGTACTCAGTAATACATGTAATTATTCAGGTTATGATTAGGGGGTTTGAAGCCATCTAATTGGACGCACCTGCTTTTCTTGTTCAGAATTGGAAACAAAATGAAGAGAATCAGCTTTTTACTAGATGAAAACTACCCTACCTATTTTAGTCAGGGTCCTCCAGAGAAACAGAACCTATAAGATGTATACATGGAAAGAGAGGGATTTATTTTAAGGAATTCCCTCACATGATTGTGCAGGGTTGGCAAGTCCAAAATCTGCATGGCAGGTCAGCAGGCTTGGGTTCCAGGAAAGAGTTAGTTGTATTAATAGTTTGAGTCCAAAGGTGGTCTGCTGACAGAATTCCCTGATAATATGGGGAATCTCAGTCTTTTTTCTTAAGGCCTTCAACTGATTGGATTAGGCCCACCCACACTATGGAGGAGAATCTATTTTACTGAAAGTCTACTGATTTAAATGTTAATCACATCTAAAAAATACCTTTACAGAAGCATCTAGAATAATGTTCGACCAAATATCTGAGTATGATGGCCTAGTCAAATAGACATATAAAAATAACCATCATGAGTGGAGCAGCTGGAAAACAGCTAGCTTCCACTTTTTCCTGACAGTCAATAGGGAAGGCCCTGCTTAGTCTGCTCACCACACAGAAGGGAAGAAGAGACCTCTGTTTTCAGGATGGTTTCAGAGAGAGAGAGTCAGAGAACACTTCTTGCCTGCCAAGTGACTTCTGCTCCAGGCCTAGAAATCTGATGAACCATTCCTCTTTCCTTAGAGCGGAGCAAGAGAAGGGCTCAGAAAAAGGTTTCTAAGAGAACAGAAGTGTCCTGACTGAGACAGGAACTTGGGGAGAAGAAAAGTGTTCTTCCTAAGATTCAGCACTTGCCTTCAAAGAGTTTGTACTTTAATTGAAGTAATTCAGACATAACTGTGTGGCTCTTTTTTCCCATTATTCTTACAAGAAGAAATCAAAGAATGTATATAAAAAACATTATAAATCACGTAGGGAGAAATAATTCCAACTGTGAGGTATAAACTCAGTGGTTCTAAGCTACCAGTTAGGACCCAGGAAAAGGACTTGCTGCTGCTGTGTTGAACAAGACCAACAGGATGTTGAGAATAAAAGCCTAGGCTCAGGCAGACCTGAATTCACATCATAGCAAGGGACACCTGCCTTGTCTGTGTGTCTGTGTATGCGTGCATGTATGTCTAGTCTATAAAACACATGTATGAATACCTATCTCATTGGCTCTTGTGAAAATGGTTTGAGATATATAGAAAGCACTTCAAACAGTGCCCATAGCACAGTAGGATATCAACAAACTGGGATTTGTATTATTGTTCGTAGTAGCAGTACCATTAGGAGAGATTCCAAAATGGAGGGTGTGTGAAGTGAGTTTATTCTTTAATATTTATGAATAGTGTGGCCTTGTTTATAGGTCAATTCACCTTTGCTAGTAGATAGCACATGGGGAACAATGGGTCTTTTCTCAATCCTTCCTTTTTGCCTCATCAGTGACGTTAACAAGAGATGTACATAGAAATAAATATGAAAAATTAAAAGTATATGTATATTATTTACCCTGCACATTACTTGCTATCCATATTGTGCCATAATTTTTATATCATACTTTGTAACCCTGAATGGAAACAGCAAGTTACTTTGGATTTAATTGTTATAATTTATTGCTTTTTCTACCTTCAGCCACTGACTGTAAATTTTTGTAGAGAAACACAAAATCACTTCCTGCTCTTGACACATAAAGGGCTTTTTCCCCCTAGTTATGTTCATAATTTTATGTTGGATGACCTTTGCATCTGTGGCTTGGTTTTATGATTTAAAAACTGCGCTTTGGCTGACAGACAGTTCTGGAAATGATTTTTTTTTTTTTTTTTTTTTTTTGCGTAATGCAAATTGCCTGAGCCCAAGACATAAAGCTAGTTCCTCTCTTTATATTTCCTGCTAGCATTACCAGCGTCATGCTGCCTATAAATCAATTAATCTGCCCTGGATGAGAACCTCAAGTCCTATAAAGTTTTTGCTTGAGAAAATACCTTTGTCTCTACCAACTTTTATTTCCAATTTGAAATTCATGTAAAATAACATTAAGGCAACTGTAAATTCAAAACAATCAATTTGTTTCTTGTTTAGATAAAAGGCTTGGTTCTGATCCATAACAAGGTCAGTTTGATGGGGGAGAAGTTTTTTGTTCTGAGAATTATTTCCTTGTGCCTAAAACTTTAACCTCATTCTCTTTCTTTATTGTGTGTAAAGAAAAGTAAGTACCATAGGTAAGGAAGACTACATTGGTATGTGTAACCTCCACTGGCTTTTAATTGTGGAAACACAGGCCAAGTACTGAACATCTTGTTGACTCAGTTGAACAGATGGAAAGCATGAAGATTCACCCTTATCAGCAGGTTAGAATGTGGCAACTTGTGTTTATGAGATTTAATATGCATATGAATAAATAATAAGGAGAAAAAATATTTATCCCCAACAAATTTAAGTAATTTTTCCTCTCAAAAATGCAATACAAGCAAAATTAAAAGAAGTATTTTATTTCCTCATAAGCACTAATGAACAAGGGCACAGTGGCCCTGGACTTGGAACTGTAGCTTGTAAGTCCCATTTAGGGCAGTATCACCCAGGACCTGTGGCAGGTCAATTTCCTGTTGAAATCCATGGGGAATTTCACCCACTTCTGGAGGAGAAGATCCAGTCCTAGAGAAAATCCTGCTTGTAAATACATTCACTTTTCTCTCCTCTTTTACTAGCACATAGATTACAATTATAACTTGTTATTATGGCTAGAGCCATTTAAGAGAAAACAGGCTGGCAGATGATAAAGGATGACCATACTCAGTGGTGAAATTAGTGAAGTTATCTCAAAGGCCTTGAAAAAATATTATGCTAACCTGCGTACAGATTCATGAGATTTTTACATTTATTTCTTTATATATTATGCACCTACATGGGTAAGAAAATATGAAAATAAGGGGGCAGAGAAGACATTAAGAGGTGGAAAACATTTTCACAGCAGTACCTTGTCAGCTTTCCAGTATCCTCTGATTTATCAAGATCCAAACACTCACAGCTGGTGCGTATTTTGATGCCAAATGACTGACATGGCTGAAATTGGAAGTCACCACGTCTCCCTGTATCAATTTAGTGTCCTCATTGCACATGCAACTTCTGAACAAAAGTTTGGATTTGAAGAAGAGTGTTTTTTTTTTTTTTTTTTAGGTGTGGGCTTTCTGAGCTTAAGCACAGGCCAAGTGGATGTATGGCTGAGAAGGGAAGTGCAATGAAAATCCTCTTAAGTGCCTGCCTTAAGTTTGTCAACCACGGATGTGCCAAAGCTATTGGCAGAAGTTCAGTCTCTTCCAAACAAGGGCAGTCTACCAACCCAAGAGCCAAGGACAGCAAAGGAAATATGTTCTGGCTTTCTCCCCATTTTGGCCCATTGGGTTTGGGTCACTCATTCCTAACAGGGCCATTCTCTGGTTGCTAATGAAAAGAGCAGGCCCAAATTTAGGGTTCTTGAGGACCATTAGGAGGACAACGGAGCAACTGAAACAATACCAACAGAGTGGTTGAGATAGATGGGAACCAGAGTGGAGGTGTATCAGTTTGAATAGTGGGAATGAAAACATAAAATGATTTGAGAATTTTTCAAATCACATGTGCACAAATGTTTGAGTGTACACACATATATGTGATGTGTGTGAATGTGTCTATCTCATTATGTCCTGATGATGTCACATTTTGGAGAGAAATATTTTTTTGCAACTATCTATGGGAGGGGGGTTTGAAGGCTAAGTCCAGTCTAGTTTCTGAGCCCCTCCAAACCAAGCAGAATCAAAAGATTCCTGTGGTGGCTGAATTCTGGAATTAGCCTCATTTCCATTGACCCTGAACATCTAATGTGCTTGGTGGTGTTCCAGGTTCCCTCATGTGCTCATCAAATCACATCCTTCCCACTTCTGCCATGTTAGTTCAGTCTCAATGCCTAAATTCATGCTTTCTTTTGTGTTCTCCACAGTAACTAGGTTTGTCTTGAATACCTGCCTAATTGGCTGGGCTTTTATACCTAAATAATGATTCCTTCCTGCATCAAGCTTTACATTCAAGAATTCCTTTACACTTAGGACATTGGACTGCCTGCTGCTCTAACAAACAGCCCACAGTTGGCTCACTCTCCCTTCACTCTGGTTGGACCTACTGTGGTCTTATTTTCCAACCTCACATGAATATGTTGAAGAAAGTTCCAGCATGCCATTCATCTAAGATTTTCTGTTCGATGACAATCAACATCCAAGAGTTCATACTTTGACAAAAAGGACATTTTTTGTTTAGAGTACTTTGAAATGTCAAAATGAATGAAGGTATTAAGTAGTAATCTTGGTGAGTTTTAATAATTTTAACCTAGTTACATATATCTCCATTTGTTTACACAACTAAGGACTAGTCTGTTGAGTACTAGTCCTAGTCTGGCTCTAATTTGGTGATTAGGAGTATCACGCAGTATCATGTCCTTCTTTTATATATGTTACAAACTTTATTGCAATGTTCATAAGCAATAGTTGCCACAGATATGCAAAAATTAGGTATATGTTTTAATTTAATCTGTCACATTTATAATTGATCAAATAGAACAGGTAGAAAACATATTGGTTTTAAGTAAACAAAAATTTTGAATTTAAAGTGTATCTAAGGCTGGGTGCAGTGGCTCATACCTGTAATCCTAGCACTTTGGGAGGCTGAGGCGGGAGGATAGCTTGAGGTCAAGAGTTCGAGACCAGCCTGAGCAACAGCGAGACCCTGTCTCTACTAAAAAAAATAGAAAGAAATGATCTGGACAGCTAAAAATATATATAGTTAAAAATTAGCCAGGCATGGTGGCAGAAGCCTGTGGTCCCAGCTACTTGGGAGGCTGAGGCAGAAGGATCGTTTTAGCCCAGGAGTTTGAGGTTGCTGTGAGCTAGGCTGATGCCATGGCATTCTAGCCCAGGCAACAGAGCGAGACTCTGTCTTAAAAAATAAATAAATAAATAAATAAAATAAACAAATAAAAAATAAAGTGTATCTAAGTTGATGTTCTTAAGAACTGTACAGAGCAGGGAGTGAGTGGTAGAAAGATTAAGAAAGAATGCCTTAATTATGATAAATTATTTTATTATCAGATAATAAATTTTCCCATATTTTCTCTATTTTTATGGGTTTTCATATCTGTAAATAAACCAAATGTAATTTTATAAGGATGCCAAATTATAAATAATAACTTCCTAATGCTGCTAAACCAACATACTTTGTAATCTAATCAGCACTAAAATATTACATATATTTCCCTTTTCCCCAGATTAACAACTTGTTGCTAACAATTGCCAAAATATTACAGTGGGACTTAAATAGATTTTCTAAATATCCAGAAGAAGGGAGTGGTGGTCCTACTTTCCAAAGCTGCCAGATTTGATTCTTTGGGGTCTCCTTAGGCACGGGAGGGAGGTTCAAGCAGGAAAAGTTGTGAAGCAATTCAGAGCCCATCAGCACACTCACTTGTGCTGTCTGCAGAACATTTTTTTGTGCAGACATTGTAATAAAACTCCTAGTACATATGCATATATGTATATATATATAAAAATTTTGTGCATGTTGTTGATTAAGAGGAACTAAATTAAGATTGAGGGGCTAAAATTTCAAGCTGACACACATTCCTGAACACAGAATTGTACATATGAGGTCATTACTGCAGCACGTATGCCCAACTCAATAATTAAACATCAGGTGAGGTTCAGGTACACATTCTCCTCCAGGTGCAAGAGGCAGTGGTATTAATACAATAAGAACAAAGGGATGTGGCATGCATCTCATGGTGATAAAATACCATTTTCCTGGTTAGTACTGAGGCAAGTTTGGGATACTTTTGTCTGCATTTTAACAATCAGAAGGAACCTAATCTAGCAATGTATGATTCTAATGTTACTAGGAATGTGGTTGTAGTTTTAACAATGAAATGAAAACCTAAAGTTGGAGTCAGGGAAAACATAAATAAATTTGGCTGTTTTGAAATTTCCAGAGACTACCTAATAGATATCGAGTTATCTCACATACTTTTTAAATGATATTGTCAGAACAAGATATATTAGGAAAGTAATTTTGCCAACTAGTGAAGATTTCAACTGGTTGAAAACCCCATTCATTGTTTAACTCCAAAGTTAGCATGTTCTAGTTAAGGATTTCTATTCATTCATTATTAAGCACACATTCTGGCACCAGATTTAGCTGTGTCACCTTGAGTAAATTTCTTACTCTCCTTTTGTGTCAGTTTCCTTATCTGTAAAAAAGTGATGACTTTAGCCACACTTACCTCATCGGGGTCTTATGAGAATTCAATGAGTTAATATACATGAAGTCCTTAGAAAAACACCTGGTACATAGGGAATATTTAGGAGCAGTAGCTATTTTATAGCTTGATTAAACTTATTAATCAAGTTTCTAGATCATTTTAGTCAAAGAATATGCTGAGTATTCAAGGCAAGTTTTAAAAATTATCATTTGTGGATATTTACCTATATGAATCATAATTTTTCTGATACTAGGTGAACAAAGGAAGTTTAGACATAAATTAGATATTGAGGCAAACGTCAGTGCAATTGGCAACCATGACCCCAGATTTCAAAACTTCATGACTATCTGGGCAGTTTCGTTTTCTTCATTAACTGACTTGACAATAAGTAAATAGCTATGCATTTGAGCTTATACAGTAAAACTCTGCTAACCTAATCTGTTCTATATATTAAGTTTCCATGTAAGATTATGTTTTAAAAAGTCCATCTCACTGATAGTAAAAAAAAAAACTAAAAAGGTTCAAGGCTCACTGTTATAAAGAAAATAGTGTTTCTTTTACTGTAATAATAATGATAATGGTAATATAATTTTTATGAAGTACCATCTTACCTATGATCTCATTTGTTACAAAAGTCCAGTGAAATAGGCAGGGTAGGAATTATTGTTCCTATTTTACTGATGAGAAAATGAAAGCTCAGAAAGGTAAAATGAGTCACTCAGAGTTACAAGGCTACTGTGACCGAAAGCCAGGATTCCAATCCAATTCTTGATTCCTCGTTCAACGTTTTTTACTTGACCTGCCTTGTAGCCAACATACCTAAATGTCCTGTTCCAAAGCTGGGACTATTTCTCCTTGGTGTTCCTGATGCAATGATTCATAGTGGAGATGCAGTGTTGATGCCTGTGCTTCCTTACATGAGAGAGGTTCTTGGTGCACCTGGGGTTCTGATTGCCCTGTGTAGTGAATTGAGAGGTGCCACAGTGGACTTGAATGGTAATGTAAGCCTAAGATGAGAAGTTTATTAGGCCTTTTGATATGTAATGAAGTTTTACATCATTTATCACCAGTAGAGAGCACTATAAGATTAGAATTAATAGCAAGCCTTGCATGAAGAAAAGATTGTTTGTATCATGAATGTATTACAAAGACAGAGTTAAAATGATTGATTTTAAGCAAGCATGATCTGCCCTTGTAATAGTAGATCATTTCTATCAGTTGAATCTTTAGAGAGCAGTCATTCAAAACTTACATTTAAATGTAATATCAATATTAAAAGAAATAGGCATCACTTGCTCGTTGAAATTAAATTGAAGAGGTTCAATTCTGAATCATATGCCAGGCTTTCCTGCTGTCTCCTTGAATATCTTGCTTCCAAACAACTGTTGGAGTGTTTATAACATAGAGTTTCTTCTCTTTCCCAGATCCTGTGTTGCATATAGGACTCCACACATACAGAATGGATTCTAACATCATTTAGTCAAAAATATCACAGGGCTTCATTCTGATCCCCTTTATTTATCTTACTTGGGATTTGTGGCTGTTGAGCTTTCTTAAAACATTTTTCTGGTTGTAAATATAAAATCAAACTTCATTTCATAAGTAGCCTTCAGCGTATTCGTATTGTTTAGAGACATGCAGTAAATACAAATCAGTGCCCACAGCTGATGGACTGAAATATTGGCATTTAGTCACAACTTGATTTCAGTATTTTACTAGTCTAAACACTCAGATGCATCGCACAATGACTTTCATGCTGTGGAAAGCTTTGAAATGGATATGCCTTAAAGATAGATGCATTTACACTTCATATGTTTTCCATCTTTTTTCTTACCATTTTTCCAGTTCCCCAAACTAGCTGTATTTAAACAAATTCTTCCCCCACAGCCATTTTGTTCTCTGATTTCACCCTGCCGTGGAGCCTCAACGTGAAATTGGCGATAACATGATTGATCATTTAGCTGACAGCATAATCATGAGCCCAGGGTAGAAACTTCTCTTCACATCCAGTAAGAGGAGAAGCTGGAATGCAGAGGCATTAAAATACAAATATCTCAAATGAAAACAAAGGTAACATGAGAGCTTTAATGTTTGAATGTCTTTCTCCCTTCCCCTGCCACTGATAAATGTGATTCCTCTTCAATTTTGTTTCAGTATTCAGGTTTTCTTATAAATAGCATATTTATTGGAAAAGGCCCTCTCCCTTTACTCTCTCCTCTATCACAGCAGTAACAGAATGCCCCCTTCTCCCCCCTTGCAAAAAGTGCCTTTGAGGGCTCTTTCCTCGGAGTGCTATTACTCCTTTCCCTGAATGAGGAAAAGGCATGTTTGTTGTAACACTTGCATGTTGGATGAGCTCCATTCAGAAAATAATCACAATGAGGTTTCTGTTTATGCAGGTGCCATTAGACAGACTTACTGTCACAGAGGTTAGCTAGCTAACCAGGTGCATGGCACATGGAGCTGAGGATTTCAAATTTTAAAAAGTGCAAAGAAGCTGACTACTGGCATGAAGATCAGGTCTCACAACAGCTTCTATCATTTTAGTTCCCCAAAGGAGCTTTATCTACACTTATGGCAATATACTGAGCCACTATTCAATTGTTGCTATTGAATACCAAGTCCATTGTATATATCATTAACAAAGATTTTTATGAGGTCCAACAGGACTTTCAATTGTGGGCTGTTGTTTTAAATTTTACCTTTAATGTAGGATTTTCATTTTAAGGCTACTGCCAAAATTAATTTACTGACAATGATAGCATCCATGAAATACATTTACCTAGAAAATATTAGAATAAACATACATGTATCAGAAGAATGTGTAATGGAAAAGTTTTGAATTATTTATGTTAAATATCCAATTAGACAATGGATATAAACATTCTTTATATGATTCTCACCAAAGTAAGGTAGGATTTTTAATAATGATTTTTTGAATCTTACATATTTTTAATCTATTATTTGAGGCTGACAATTTTATGTATACATGAATATCTCTTAAGTGAAAGAGTGTAGCAGAGGTTAACTGATAAGCTGGAATGACAAATATGTGCTAGGCACTCCCACTCAGCCTGTGTGAAAAACAAAGAGGGCAAGGAAATCCAGAAGGTACCACAAGGCTTTCTGCTCTTTCCAGCCTTTTATAATTTACCTTTCCTCTTGGTCAGTTGTTCAACAGTTGCTTATCATTTTTGCTTTATATTTGACTTATCTCATTTTCATAGTTGAGCTTATAAATGACAAGTAAAAAGCATGAGCAGAGAAACTTAGAAGCTTCCATCACTGAGCAGAAACTCTCAGATTTGGGGTGTGGTCCACTTGTTTTTTTATGTAATTTTTGCTCTCTTTGCAGCCCAGCCTCGTTCCCTGGGAACTTCTGGTGGCTGTTTTTCCTTATGTCAGGTTCCAGTGATATACATGTGTGGGGCTTTAAAAAAAAATCTTTCTTGTGCCTTATTCTCATAGCTCAAACTTTTGGGTATCAGGAGCAGTAGATGAAACTTGAGTCAATTCAATTTTTTTTCTTGTCTGAAAGATCTTGTATTACACAATAATAGTAAGGTAGAAGATTTGGAACCAGAACATGACATATGGGCCTCCAAACGTCATGCAAGCCTCTCTGTACAGTACATAGCATGGAATTTGGCATAGCATGCCTTGGATCAGGTCCAATGACATTCAATCACAGGCAGTGCTAGAAACGCTTTGGTGAATCATAGACTCATTATTACCAAGCAGTTTCATGGCCCTCCCTTAAGGATGGTGTAAGAGTGGGACTTCAGTGCATTATATAGAAAGATAGAAAAAATACATATAGAAATGTATAGAATGTTCTTGTCTATCTCTACCCACCTCCCACCCAGTGGTTTAAACACACTCTTCCATTTAGTCCTTCACATTTGTAGGCTAATATTTATATTTGCTTCAGTAACTATATGACTCTTAATGTCCACACAAAATCAACTTCAGGAAAAAATTTATTTCTCCATTATAAGAAGGGCCCTGTAATAGGTACTCAGTAAGTGTTCATTTTAGTAATGAATGAATGAATGCATCTGTCAAGATTAAAATAAGGCTTTTCAAATTAGATTCATTTTTTTGATCTTTCACCTTCAGTACCTCTAAATTACTTATCTCCTTTGAAAAATCAATCTCAAGCAATATTGTTGCTGTTTCTAATTTTAAAATCTTCAATTCCCATATTGATTGAGAAAATGTATATAAAATGTTTGGCATAGTTCTTGGCACACAGTAGACAGGCACTGTTAGAATGAAAATTTGTTGAAAATAATGTGATTTCTATTAGGTTCAATTGCATTAAATAAAATGAAAAAAAAATAGGTTCCTGACTATAGCACCTATGAGCTGTAATGCAAACAAAAGAATTGTAGGAATAAAGATTAGCCTTATACCATTTAGAAAAGAAGGTGAATGGGAAGAAAATTCAAGAAGGAAGAAAGGAAAGAATTGGTTCACCCTCCTGTTTATTAAAATTGCATATTATTTTGGACATGAATAAATGTAATCCATAATTCTTCTTACTTGACATTTTAAAAATTGTGATAAAATACAGCTAACATAAAATTTACTGTATCAATCATTTCAAAGTATACAATTTAGTGGTATTCAGTACATTCATAATGTTGTACAGCAATCACCACTATCTAGTTCCAGAACATTTTTATTATTTCAAAAGGATTCCCCATACCCATTAAGCAGTCACTCCCCACTTCATCTTCCACTCAGTCCCTGGAAACCACTAATCTGCTTTCTGTCTCTATGGATTTGCCTGTTGCAGATATTTGATATAAATGGAATCATACAAGATATGGTCTTTTCTGACTGACTTAGGTTCATCCATGTTGTAGCATGTGTAAGTGCTCAGAATTTCATTTCTTTTTATGGATGAATAACATTCCATTGTACAGGTATACCACATTTTGTTTATCCATTAATCCATTGTTAAACATTTGGGTTGTTTCTATCTTTTGGCTATTGTGAATAGTGCTGCTATGAACATTTGTATGCAAGTTTTACTTTGAACACCTGTTTTTGATTCTTTTGGATATACACATGAGGAGTAGAGTTGCTGGGTATAATGGTTCATTTTATGTGTCAACTTGATGAGGCCAAGGGATGTCCAAATAGCTCCCTAATACATTGGGTCATGGAAATCCTATTAAATATGTTTGGCTTATGGAGGAACTACCAAAGTGTTTTCCACAGTGGTTACACCATTTGACACACCATCAACGTAGGCCAGTTCCAACTTCCCCACATCCTCACTAATGCTTATTATTTTCTATCTCTTTTGATTGTCATCCTAGTGTGTGCAATTCTTTTTTTTTTTTTACTCTAAATGTCCTCACATACCCCCACATTGGAGTGTGCAGTATTATACACAGCACACACGAAGTATTATCATATACCATCAGTGCTGGCTGAGGGCCAAATGGTGAAGGAAGCACTGTTAGACTTTCATGCCCATTCCATTCTCTATCCTTCCTTAAACCACCTTTGGTGGTGCCTCTTCCTTTCTTTTTTCAGGTGCTTAGTCTCTGTCTTGCTCAATGTCTGACTCATTAGCTTTAAGAAACTAGTAAAACATCTGACTCCTGATGAGAATATCTACATTTTAACAGGCTAACTAAACTTCTGAAATTTCCAGAATTAGTTAGTAGGCACATATTTTAGGAGGCAAGATGTATACAGTGGGCTTCCTATGAGTATCTATCATAGATAGTGGTCCTGATCTCACAGTCTATTGACTGAATAAAAACATAATGTCCAGTGTGAACAATTTGATGTTTTGATATGCATACACATTTCCACAATCAATCTAATTAACATATCCATAACCTCACATAGTTTCTTTTGTGTGTGTATGT
Organism: Eulemur rufifrons; assembly: GCF_041146395.1. NCBI lineage: Eukaryota > Metazoa > Chordata > Mammalia > Primates > Lemuridae > Eulemur > Eulemur rufifrons. The sequence goes on along the minus strand of NC_091012.1, from coordinate 26,930,591 downwards.
GTGTGGTGAGAATATTTAAGAACTACTCTGTTAGTAATTTTCAAGTATACCATACATTACTAGGTCATTAAATATGAAATGTCTGATTTTGAATCAAAAGTGTAGTTTATTATATCTCAAAAAAGAAGTAGTACAATTAATCAAAGTATGCACTTAAACTATTGACACAGTTTTGCCATCTTAACAGTAGCCTGTTTATGCCAGCAGCGAAGAAGCCTGCAGAGCAAGTGGTGATGAAATCACAAAAGGTGTTTTCCACAGCTTGTTGAGAATTGAATATTTTTCCTTGAAAGAAGTGGTCCAGAGTCTGGAAGAAGTGGTAGTCAGTTAGTGCAAGGTCCGGTGAATATGGTAGATGACAGAAAGTTTCCAAGTCCAGCCTCTATAGTTTGAGCAGTGTTGTTTGTGCAACATGTGGTCAAGTGTTGTCTTGCAAGAACATTGACCTGCCTTTTATTGATCAATCTCAGCTGCTTAATCACAAGCATCCTTATCATTTTATCCAACTGGTTGCAGTAGACATCCACTGTAATCAATTGACCAGGTTTAATGAGGCTATAGTGGATAATACCAGCGCTGGACTACCAAACAGACACCATTAGCTTTTTTGGATGAATATTCAGTTTCAGACTATGTTTCAGCACTTCATCTTTATCCAACCATTGTGCTTAACACTTGTGATTGTCAAGAAGAATCCATTTTACATCTCATGTAACAATACAGAGTAGAAATGGTTTGCCTTTATGTTATGATAGCAAAGAAAGGCAAGCTTCGAGACAATTTCTCTTCTGACACTCATTTAATTCATGTGGAACTCATCTATCCAGCTTATTTACCTTGCCGATTTGTTTCAAGTGGTACAATATTGTTGGAATAGTAACATCAAACCTTTCTGCTAATTCACGTGTAGGTTCAGATGGATTCGCTTCCACTACTATCTTCCACAGATATCATCTCATCATTATCCACCTTGGTCTCAGGTTGCCCACGTGGCTCATTTTCAGGATTAAAATCACCAGAAGGGAACTTCTCAAACCATCGATGTACTGTGTGTTCATTAGCCGCATCCTTCCCAAACGCTTTGTTGATATTTTGAGCTATCTGCACTGCATTGGTTCCAGGATGGAACTCATATGCAAAAATAACATGAATTTTTTTACCTATCTGTGATTTCACAAAAATTGCTCTAAAAATTTTTTTGAAAGATCATCACAAGCCAAATGTGCATTTGCAAGATTGAGGACATACCTTCACAATAAAAATAAAACAAGAAGTGTCAAATTGAAATGTGAGAAACTGACTCTCAAATTTAGAACTTAAGGAAATCAGACATTTCATGCTTAATAACCTTAATATTATTAACTATATTCACTATGCTGTATAATAGATTTCCAGGACTTATTCATCCCATGTAAATTAAACTTTGAACCCTTTGACAAGCATCTCCTCATTCTCTGCTTCTGCCCCTCACCCCCTGGCAATCAACATTATACTCTGCTTCTATGACTTCAACTTTTTTAGATTCCACATGTAAGTGAATCTGGGCCTGGATTGTTTTACTCAGCATAATGTCTTTCAGGTTCATCCACATTGTCCCAAATGACAGGATTTCCTTCTTTTTAAAGGCTGAATAGCATTCCATTGTATATATGTACCACATGGTGCTGCAGTGAACATGCAAGTGGATTTGGAGTAAAATTTCCCCTTGGACATCCCATCTTCTTTCATCATAACTTCCAAGGATACCATCACCTAACCAAGTTTCTGAAGGCTGATATCAAGCAAATGGCACAGAAGTGAAGCAATGTCTGGGGCTTTCCCACAGCTCTCTTTCTAAATACATCCTTCCCTTTCAGTCCATGGCCAGGCTCACTTTTAAGTCCAATGTACTCAAATTATGCTCCCTCAGGTGTTGCTTGAGTGACAAAGGTATCCAATAGAGTAACTTACACTAAAATGATCTTAGTTTAGTGTGTTTTTCCTCTCAAGGATATTTGTGTTTTAAAATTTATTGCCTGCAGAGAACAGCAGTTAACTCAAAAGAATGAATTTAATGGTGGTATTTTGAACACTGTGACCACCAAACTTGATCCAGTTTCCTAGTTATAAACAAAACAAACAAAAATCCGAGGTCTTCCTTGATAGATTCTCTTCCTGTTCCTACCTTCTGCTCCATGAGTAAGTAGCCATTGATACAAAAAATGATCTTCTGCCTTAGGTAAGTTTATCTGTTTCATACTGACAAGTGGGATATTTATGATCAATCAGAGGTAAGGTTTGAAACAAATTAATATGTCTTTAATTTCTTTCTTTTTTCTAGAAATGATAATGATGAGCAGTTTCTATTTCATAAGACTGCCATCTCCTCTGGGGTTGGCTGCCTGGAATTGAAAATACCAAATAAGCGTTCAGTCTATTTTATTTTATTTTATTGTGAGCTCATTTAAAAAATGCATCCATTCTCAGTAGAGCACAGTTTGTTAGCCTGAAGAGTCCAGCAGAAGGTAATAGTCCCTTCTTTACTCTTTCCAAGGGGATTTAGAGCTGGAAGAACTGGAAGTCTGTTATAACTGTGTAACCTACATCTATCTCTGTATTTTATTAGGGAATGTTGAATATGTGATCATAAGTAAAACAAAACAGATATTATTCCTCCCAATATAAAGATAAACATGTTATCAATCATTATATGATTGTGAATTTCTCTTATTTTCTTAAAATTCTCTCTTTTCATAGAAGACTGATCTGTTGCATTTTTCTCTGAAAGTTGACAGAGAGTGAAATAATTTAGGTTTCTCTTCTTTGGGCTGAAATGGAAGGACCCCTTTGAACTAGAAAGGGAGGAACTGTCTAAGGACTTTGCAGATATATGGTACCTATCAAGAATAAAAGAATGTGATTTTGGAGAGCCCCTAAGGGTGTTCATTTTACCGCCCCATTGCCAATGGAAAACTAGAGACAGAATAGGGTTAAGCAGTTTCCCAGTGTTCCACAGTAAATTGGCAGTTGAATTGGGATTAGAATCTAGGTCTCCAAACCTTAGGGACTTCTCCATTAGCTTAGATCATGTACGGCTCAGCAGTTTCTTTCACAAGATCCTCCTGACGTGACACATGCCATCAGTCTTATTTTATAACAGATGTTTTGAGGGTGGAGCAGATGGTCTCTTCCCTTCATCCTCCCAGCCCTTGACTGCAGAGAGTCAGATCATGTCAAAAATGGCACTCACAGCCTTCTTTCCCCAGGGCTCTACATCCCCTTCTGCTCATCCTCCTCATGTGCTCGTCTTTCCCATACTCGAGAAAATACTGTCCCTACTGTTTCCTTTTTTATGAGGCTATGTACTTTCTCCTAAAGCCTTTTCTGTCACTCATATTCTTCTTGTCCTGACTCTTCTTGAATTCTCGTAGCAGGCAGCATTGTCTAGTTAGTGGGAAGAACACTCACCTCTAAGACACTGGGCTCCACATTCCTTTATGGGTCTTGATGTAATGTATGACCTGTGACAACTTGCTTTCTACCTTTGTGTCATGTACATCTTAACTCTGGTTCCCTGGAGTACCTCCATGAATGCCACTTGGGGAGCCACTGTCCTACAGTACTTTGAAATTCAGAGAAAAAGAACAAGGCCTCACCAACAAGGCTCCAATGCTCCATTGGCTGTGTCAGCCATCATTTACACGTGATTTACTCTCTGTAATACCACTTTTAGTCTTGAATGCCATTCTTTCTACATTTTGCTTCTTGAATGTTTTAAAATGACCTTCTGAAATTCATTTTTTTTCTAGCTAACCAGTGAACTTCAGTTTATATCCTGAGGGAAGCCAGTGCAAGATGTGTATCTGTGTGTTTGCACATGTACACATGTGTGTGTATCTGCATCATGTGTGTGCATCTGCATCATGTGTGTTCATGCACTTCTACCCATTTCAGGAGATTGTGTTCAATGGCAGAAACATTGATTATGGAGTAATAGATGATTTTAATTTCAAACTTTGATATCTACAAGCTGTGTGACTCTGGGCAGGTCATTCTACCTCTTTGTTCTGTATAGGCACTCAGGAAATTGCTGCTGCTGTGGGGAAGCAATTAAAGCAACAATTTGTGTTTGAAAACCATGAAAGCCAAAAAGAGGAAAGAAGGTTTTTCACTGGTGAACTATTGCCCCAAGGATGGAATGACTGCCCACTGATTCATCCCCTTACCTCAAAGTGGACAGTCTTGAGTGGATTGAGCAGCTAGGTTCATGTGAACTTGTTCCATTCTGGGAAATCCTCTAAAGGGAACTAGTCAGCATTTCTTTCAATACTGTGGACAAACTACTTCATTTACATTTTAATGCAAGAAATGGATGGAAATGATGGCCATTTTCTTCTGACTATAGCCAGAGTCATTCAGGTTTTTTTGAATTTTCCTATGTTATTATGAACAAAACAACCTTATAATTAATACCAATGTACTCTCCTGTGTTGGGCTGAGTGGATATAATCAGAATGACGATGTTGAATTAAAAACTGAAAGATTCTCATTTTCCTGGTAAGTCTATCATGAAGCCTTCCTGTGCCCTTTTGTCTTAACATATTGCAGCACTATTATCTACAGCCAGTAACAGGCCTTGCTTCCACTCTCTTCCGTCCTAACTTGGGATTCAGTTGCCTTTCACTCTCTGCTTATCTCTGTTTGAGGAAGTGCAGAATGCAGATGGAGAATGTTGATTCTCCTTGGACATAACCTTGAAGTTGGACCCCAGAGGGTCCTAGGAATTTTCCAATTATTTATTCCAGTGTTAACATGTTTTATGATCTCCCTGGGCTCTTCTTTGCTCACACTAACTCTGGTTAGGAGATTGGATTAAGTGACCTCTCATTAAGTGAATATCATTGCCCTTGGTTTTTTAATTTGGCCATTAGCCAACATCTGTCCCTTTCTACCTTTGGGTCCAAAGTCTCTCACCTTTGGATCCAAAGCTTATTCTGAGATTATTCCAAGTAAGAAAACTCCATTTAAAACAATTGAATGGATCAATCAGTTTTACACATTTCATCTTATTTGGTCATTGCTTTGTCCACTTTTCAAAGTCATTTAAAATAAATCCTGGTATAATGGCAGTGAAATCTTGTGGGAATATCATCCCTCCTAAATGTGCAGTCACCTTGAAATACACTGACTTTTGTATGATTCCAGAACTAGAGGAAATTTTATGAGGTCATTGAACTCCACCTCTACTTTTAAGGCCTCTTCCTAAATTCTCCATGATAGATGATTGCTCACCAGGGGTGGAAAATTCTATAGTAACATTTGATAGCCTATTTCCAGTGTCTGAGCAGTTGTTCAGGGAAGACTCCTAGGATTTTGCTGTGTTGCATTGGAAATCACATGAAATTCTTGCTCTCCTAATTTGTTTGAATTGACAAAACACCAGGCAGTATTCTACTCAGAGCCTCAGATGTGAGGGCTGTGACATCTATCACCAGAGTTGATTCAGCTGCTCTAGGTAACTAGAACTCTGTCTTTTGCTCTCACTGCTCTGGGCTCCACCAAAGAGGACAACCTTCCAAGGTACTTACAATGCTGTGGTAGTTTGTAGCAATGCCAAGAAAACATCATCCTATGAGTTTGGGTTCACAAGAATCTTATACTATATTAGAATATGCAAGGATTTGAGTTCTCATAAGCACCAGGAGGGCTGCATAATGATGCTGTCCTGCCTTTGTTGACTCCTGTGGAATGTATTTTGTGTACAATTTTCTAATGATGCTCCAGGGACTTTCCACTCCATTAGTTCTTTGGCAACTTCTAATATATTTACTGACTTAGGACATGGCTCAGTGCCCCCACAAAGAAGGGTTAGAATTGGTTGCCATGGGCTAGGCTGCTTGGTGGGCTATTTAATACCCTGGAAGATTTTCATTTTAGTTCTCTGTTAATTTCCACAACTTTTAATATTCTTTGTGTCATCACAAAGAAAAAAATTGAGTGAGCCTTGCACATTGCTTTATTTCCTCCATACTCTTGGACATGACTGAGGATGTGAAGGAAATAAAGAGGTGGTTTTCCCAAACTTGGCCTTGGGTCATAGGGTCGAAGCATATTTCTCAAGCCTCTTCTCTTCTCACTTCCTGCACTCTAGGTACCAGGGAGCTTCCTACCAGAGGCCTCCACACCTGTTTTCTTTCTGTTTCCCTGTTATTGAAGCTCTTTCCTCCTTTATTATTTGGCAATCCCCTCATTTGCCAACCTAGCTCCATAGTCCCAACTTAAATGTCACCTTCTTAGGGCTGCCTTTCTTAACTTCAGAGATTATGTCATGCCTTGATGGACCATATGTCTCCTTGTCAGTGAGGACAATTTTACTTTTACTTGCAATATCACTTCACATGGTGATGAGTGGAGCACAGCTAAACTACCCCCAGAGGCAGATGCTGGGTCAGGCAAAGCAACTTGTTCTTCTGTAGCTCATGCTACTTACATGTATTTCTGGATGTTTATTGAGTCACTCAAACCCAGTGTTAAGTTCATTAATGCCAATAGTCTTTGAGGATATGATGAGTGACTTGAATTTTACTGACATGTTGAGGAACATTTGATATATTTTGTATCAAGTAAAATTAATGATTATTAAACATTCATGAGTAGTTCTATGCTAAGTGTCTTCAAGTAAAATAAAATGTATAAAACATAGTACCTACCTTGTGATATCGTTGTGTAAACCTTGATCTGGTTAAGGTGGGGTAAACTACATGATCAAAAAGTTAATGACTCCTTCCTATTAGGATGGGTTACTTTCATAGCTCTCTGAGCTTTTCATTCATAATACTATCTCAGTTTCCCACTATGGCAAGCAGAATTTAAAGGCAGTTTTTATGATTCCCACTTCCTGGTGTTCACACTTTTGTGTGATCCTCTGTCCTTGAAAATGGGCATGGGCTGTGACTTGCTTCTGATAAATAGAATATGACAAAGATGACAGGCTGTACATGATTGCATGTACATCATTGCACAATCTAGCCTGTATTGCTGGAGTCTTTTGTTCTGTTACTGGCTTTGAAGAACCAAGCTGCAATTAATCCTATGGCCAGCTGTAAGGAAATAGATTTTGTCAATAACCTGAGAGATCTTGGAAGTAGATCCTTCCCTACTTGAGCTTTCAGATGAGATCCCATTCCTGGTCAATACCTTGATTGCAACCTTATGAGAAACCCTAAACAGAAAGCCCAGGTAAGCTGAGCCCAGACTCCAGACCCACAGAAAATATGAGGTAATATATGTTGTTTTAAGCCTTTAAATTTGTGGTAATTTGTTATACATCATAGAAAACTAACATTGATATTGAATAATCATTTACATAATCACAGTCAAATGTTTATCTCCCCCATTTTATAAGTTGCTATGGACAGTTATGTCTCTCTCCCTTACTGTTGTTGTATTCTCTATGCATATTACAATGCCAGATAGAGTTGCCACTGAATAATTATTGGTCAAATAAATGAATTTATGAATAAATTAATTGGAAGGCCAGACTTAGTTCTGGGCACCACACATGAAGACACATTTAACAAATTTTCATATTTTCATTGGAAAGCCACATGAATGAAGGTGAGATGTGTGGAAATCATGGCATGTGAGGACCAGTCAAGAGAGTTGGAGATGTTTAGCTGAAGAAGTGAGAACATCATATGGGAAGCCATGCCTAGGGCTCACGCATATAAAAGTGTGTCTTATGGAAAAGAAGCTATGCCCATGCACTCTATGTGACCCTAAAGATTAGTTGAACTTGGAGGCCAATGGGTGGAAGCTATCAGAAGAAAGATTTTGCTTGGTGTAAGGAAGAGTGTGTGTGGTAGTGGCAGCAGTGGGGTTAACAGATTTAGCTGATTTTTACTCCATGTGTTAGTAGTGAGTTCCTGTCATTTGAGGTGCTCAATCAGGGAAGGGAAACCATTTTTTAAGGATGTAGTATAGGGTATCTCTTAATTTAAAGGGCTTATTGTCCAGCTGGGAAAGAGAACATATACAGAAAGAAGATAAATATTAACAAGACACTATTCTAAGTGTCAAATGGGATACAGACAACAAATCAAATGTACAAAATTTTAGAGGATGTAGTGGCCCAGCAACTGAGAAATTAAGAGTACTTTGTGGAAGAGACTGTATTTGAAAGAAGAGTAAGCCTTGGATAAATGAATCCAATGGGTGTAGGGTATTTAATGCAGGAATAGTAGCATGGACATTACGGAAATGGCAGGTATATTCCAATCCACAAATTACTAGGTCCACATAGCCACCATCTCCTATTTAAAATCACTATGGGCTGCATTCTCTGTGGTTACCAAGTCTTTCTACAGATGCTCAGCCTAGGTGCCTCCTGAATTTCCATTTAGATACGTCAGCTTCTCTCTGAGCCTAGATGTGCATAGATTAGCAGAACCTGTTGGTAGATATGTGTTTTTTTCAATTATGGAAGAGATTATGTCAGAGCACATTAGCTGAAAACACAGAGTCATTAGTCAAGTGCTTTTCCGCCTCAGCAGTGAATTAATGTGAAATTTGAACACATTTCTTAGCTTCTTGATTTTTTAATTTCTGCTACAAAATGATAATGCTTCTTGGTTTCTCATTGAAACCTCAGGGTGCTGAGTATTAACTAAAGAGAAATAGCAGTAACTGGCATACTCTGCATTTACTGTATTACCAAAAATGTCACCAACAAAAATAAATCCTTGGCTTTCATGCTCTTCCACCACAGAGGGTTCTTTGGAGATCTAGGATGCTGGGGGTGGGGGTGGGTAGCCAGGAGCTGATGAAGGCTGGTGAAGTATTGCTCTTTCAGATGGAAAAAAGAGCTTTTCCCATTTCAGAATAATTTCTTGCCTTTTAACATTGGATAAGTTACTGATTTATGGAGTAGCTTTTGACAACACCGAGGCCTAAAATTCTCTTCACAGCATGGTTACCAGCAGCCTGAACTTTTTCCCTACCCTATTCCTAGAACTTTGACCCCAAAGGACCATCCTTATACTTCTCCAGAGAGAAACACATATTTCATTCTATGTTGCCAGAACATTTTAAAGCTAAATAGTGTAATTTAAGATCACCTGTCTGGAAAAACATCCATTTGAGTAATAGCCAAATCTTTCTTAATATATGGTCTTTCTTACTGATTTGAAATTTAGAACTCTCTCTTTTTGAGGGGGGAAGCTGTGTCTTAGACCCTAAATGAGTGATCTTTGTCTAAAACCTTTCTCCATATTAACTTCCTTTGGCTTTTATGCCAATCTAGTCAACCTCATGATGTACTTTTTACTAATTTTAATATATTTCTATCCCTGAAGTCAAGCAGGCTCCTTATAATATCTTAACTTGGATGTGGCAGACTGCCTTAATACCATGAGCTATTTTTGTCAAAATGGGCTTCCATCCCATAGAATAAAAAACAATTACTTATTAAAAACCAGTATGTAAACATACGAATATTGCCACTAAAGGCAAATGGAAAGGTCTGTATGAGCACTATAAAACAAAGAGATGAATCTAGGTGAGCCAGTAGTAAGAAGGCAAAAGTGCAATGCCTACTGTTTGGGTTAAGCTAAGTAAGTTTGATCTGGCAGGACTTAGACTGGCACACAGATGCCCCCTTACTGGGTGGAGCATGGTTCTTCAATGGTGAAACACCATTCTTCACTACTGAAACACTATTCTATCCCTAGCACCTTTCACAGTTCCTGGAACATAGGAGGGACTCAGTAAGTATTCAAATGAATAATGACTCAATCAATCTTTCAATTTAGTTGTAGTCTTGCCTGTGCCTTATACTTCAGTCTTGAAAGTACTTTAGATCAAAAGTATTGCTTTTACAGGAAGTAGGTGGCTGAAATTGCTGGGATTTGAGCTATGACCAAGTTATTGACACATAGTAGATGCTCAAAAATATTTTTTAAATGCAACTTTTAATGAAGATTCTTATTGCTGCTCTTCAACTTCCATGATACACCCATCCTCCCCCATTTTATTCAGACATTCACATAAATCTCTGGAGAAAGACAAAGTGATCTTACACCCAAGGGGAGAAAGTCTTCAAATGCATTTGGTAAAGAGTGTATTATGAATTGGATTGGTACTTCTACACCAACAATAAAACTAGAGTGCACATACAAATGATGTTGAAATAAAATTGGGTGTAGGCCGGGTGCTGAAGAGTTAAAAATAATGGTGATCGCAAAAAAAAAAAAAAAAAAGAAAGAAGTGAGAAGATAAATATTCCCTTTGTCAGGAAATATTGGTAGTATAAACAGCATTTTACAAATAAGGATCATGTCCTTCAAGGTATTTTTTATGTACATACCTGTGTCTATAGCCTAGGTGAATGGACAATGGCAAATGTTGCTCATGGGAGATTAGAACTTGCATCTGCATTGTGCCAGGGGGGTTCATAAAAAAAATAATTACTAAAGGTCAGTTTCCATTTTTAGGTGATATGTAGTAAATAAAAGTTCTTAGTACAATGGTAAAATAGTAGGAAGGATAATCTTGGAATTTCATATAGTATCCATGCTAAAAAGGCAATGACCATCTTTACCCCTGTCATGCTTCTTATTGAAAAACAGCAACTACTGTTGACCTAGAGCAAGTTTTCTCAAAGTGTGACTCTGCATTGAAATAACTTGGGGGCATGTTAAAAGGGTAGATCACATTAGAGAATTGCAAATCAAAACCACAATGAGATACCTCTTCACACTCATTAGGATGAGTACTATGAAAAAACAGAAAATAACAAGTGTTAGCAAGGATGCAGAGAAATTGGAACCCTTATGCATTGTTGGTGGGAATATAAAATGGTTCCACCACTGAGGAAAACAGTATAGTGGTTCCCTAAAAAAATAAAAATAGAACTACCACATGATCCAGCAATTTCACTATCTGGGTATATGTAAAAAAAAAACTGAAAGCAAAATCTCAAAGAAATATTTGCACACCCATGTTCATATCAGCATTATTCATAATAGCCAAGAAGTGGAAGCAAATCAAGTGTTCATCAATGGATGAATGGATAAACAAAATGTGGTCTATCTATACAATGGAATATTATTCAGTCTTAAAAAGGAAGGAAATTCTGACACGTGCTACAAGATGGATGAACCTTGAGGACATTATGCCAAGTGAAATAAGCCAGTTACGAAAAAAACATGTACTGTATGATTCTACTGATTCCTCTTATATGAGTAGTCAAACTCATAAAAACAAAATACAATCAATGGTAACTACCAGAGGCCCAGGGAGAGGGAAATGGGCAGTTGTTCAATGGGTATAGAGTTTTTGATAGCTGTTGTGCAACAATGTAAATGTACTCAACATAACTAAACTATGCACTTAAAAATGATTCAAATGAGAAATGTCTATTTAGATAATTTGTCTATTTATTTTTTTAAAACACAGTCTCACTTTGTCAATCCAGCTAGAGTGCAGTGGTGTCATCATAGCTCACTGCAACTTCAAACTCCTGAGGTCAAGCGATCCTCCTGCCTCAGCCTCATGTGATTCTCTTGCCTCAGCCTCATAGGGAGCTGGGACTATAGGCAAGTGCCACTTCGCCCAGCTAATTTTTCTATTTTTAGTAAAGACGGGGTCTTGCTTTTACTCAGGCTGGTCTCAAACTCTTGACTTCAAATGATTCTCCTGTATCAGTCTCACAAAGTACTGGGATTATAGGCATTAGCCACCATGCCTGGTCCTATTTACTTTTTAATAGGAGAATTTGTTTTTCATTTTAAAAATTTTTTTGCTGTTGAGTTTTTTGAATTCCTTGTATATTGTGGATATTAGTCCTTTGTTGGATTAATAGCTTGAAAATATTTTCTCCCATTCTATAGGTTGTCTCTTCATTCTATTGATTGTTTCCTTTGTTGTGCAGAAGCTTTTTACTTTAATATAATCCCATTTTTCTATTTTTTTTTTTTTTTTGGTGCCTGTGCTTTTGAAGTCTTAGCCATAGAATCTTTGACTAGACTAATGTCCTGAAGCATTTCCCTTATGTTTTCTATGAGTAGTTTTATAGTTTTAGGTCTTATGTTTAAGTCTTTAATCTATTTTGAGTTGATTTTTATATATGATTAGAGATAGGGTCGTTATGTTAACTAAAATCATCCAGGCACAGAAAGACAAATATTACATGTTTTCACTTATATGTGGGAGCTTAAAAAGTTGACCTCATTGAGGTAGAGAGTATAATTATGGTTACCAGAGGCTAGGATGAGTGGAGGGGAATGAAGAGAGGTTGGTTAATGAATGCAACATACAATTAGATAGAAGGAATAAGTCCTAGTGTATGATAGCACAGTAGGGTGATTATAGTTAACAACAATTTATTGTATATTTCAAAATAGCTAGAAGAGAAGATTTGAAATGATCCCAACACAAAGAAATTATAAATGTTTGAGGTGACAGATATCCTAAATAGCCTGATTTAATACTGCACATTGTATGCATGTATCAAAATACCATGTATATCTCATAATTATGTACAATTATTATGTATCAATAAAAACTTTTTAAAAATATTCACAATTGCAAAGATGTGGAAACAACCCAAGTGCCCATCAATACATGAGTGGATTAATAAAATGTGGTATATGTATACCATGGAGTTCTATTCAGCCACAAAAAAACAATGGTGATCTAGCACCTCTTGTATTTTCCTGGATAGAGTTGGAATGCATTCTACTAAGTAAAGTATCCCAAGAATGGAAAAATAAGCACCACATGTACTCACCATCAAATTGGTTTCACTGATCATCACCTAAGAGCACATTCAGGAATAACATTGATCGGGTGTCGGACAGATGTGGGTGTGGGAGGGGATGGGTGTATACATACATAATGAGTGCGATGCACACTGTCTAGAGGATGGACATGTTTGAAGCTCTGACTCAGGGGTTGGGGGGGCAAGGGCAATATACATAGCCTAAACTTTTGTACCCCCACAATATGCTGAAATAATAATAAAAAAGAAAAAAAAGATAGTAAGATTGCTTTGGATATTCAAGTTCTTTTTTGGTTCCAAACGAGACATAGAATTATTTTTACTAGACCAATGACATATGATACTGGTATTTTGATGGGGATTGAATTGAATATGGAAAACACTTTAGGTAGAATGGACATTTTAACAATGTTGATTCTACCAATCCATGAGCATGATATGTCTTTCCATTTTTTTTGTGTCATCTGTAATTTCTTTCCTCAGTGTTTCATAGTTCTCCTGGTAGAGATCGTTCACCTCCTTGGTTAAGTATATTCCCAGGTATTTTATTTTCTTTGTAGCTATTGTAAATGGTATTGAGTCTTTGATTTGACTCTCAGCTTGACTGTTATTAGTGTATAGAAATGCTACTGATTTGCGAACATTGATTTTGTAATCTGAGACTTTGCTGAATATATTTATCAATTCCAGGAGTCTCTTGTTGGAGTCTTTGGGATTTTCTAGCTATAAGATCATATCATCGGTGAAAAGCTATAGTTTGACCTCCTCTTTTCCCATTTGAATACCCTTGATTTCCTTCTCTCCCTTGATTACTCTGGCTAGGACTTCCAGCACCATGTTGAATAGTAGTGTTGACAATGGGCAACCTATCTTGTTCCAGTTCTTTTTTTTTTTTTATTTCAGCTTATTATGGTGGTATAAAAGTTCAGGTTATATATATTGCCCATGTCCCGCCCATCCCCCCGAGTCAGAACTTCAAGCATGTCCATTCCCCAGACAATGTGCATTGCACTCATCATGTAGTTATACCCCCATCCCCTCCCCCCACCCTCCCAAGTCAGAACATTCAAGTGTGACCATTCCCCAGACAATGTGCATCGCACTCATCGTGTAGGTATACACCCATCCCCTCCCCCCACCCCCATCTCAGTTCTGAGTGGGAATGCATTCAACTTTTCCCCATTCACTATAATGTTGGCTGTCAGTTTGTCATATATGGCTTTTATAATTTTGAGGTATGTTCCTTCTATTCCTAATTTCTTTTTTTTTTTAATTTCATCTTATTGTTATGGGGGATACAGAATTGCAGGTTACATATGTTGCCCATGTACTGCCTTTCCCCCCAAATCAGAGCTCCAGGCGTGTCTTTTTATTCCTAATTTCTTGAGGGTTTTATCATAAAGAGGTGCTGGATTTTATTGAATTCTTTTTCTGCATCTATTGAGATGATCATATGATCTTTGTCTTTGCTTCCATTTATGTGGTGAATCATGTTTATGGATTTACATATGTTGAGCCATCCTTGAATCCCTGGAAAAAGTCTTCAAACTATATTATAAGGCTATAGTAAAGAAAACAGCATGTTATTTACACAAAAATAAAGACATAGACCAATGGAACAGAACAGAGGACCCAGATACAAAACCATCTACATACAGCCAACTGATCTTTGACAATGCAGATAATATTCGTGGGGGAAAAAAAAACACTATTCAATAAATGGTGCTGGGAAAATTGGATAGCCACTTGCAGAAGAATGAAACAGGACCCCTATCTCACACAACTCACAAAAATAAAATCAAGATAGATAAGAGACTTAAATGTAATGCATAAAATCATAAGAATTCTAGAAGAAAATGTAGGGAAAACTCTTTTAGATATTGGCCTAGGCAAAGAATTATGACTAAGACCCCAATGGCAATTACAGCAACAACAAAAATAAATAAATGGGACTGGTTAAATTAAAAGGCTCCTGCACAGTTAAGGAAATAATCAACAGAATAGACAATCTACAGAATGGGAAAAAATATTCACAAACTATACATCCAATAAAAGGCTGAGATCCAGAATCTACAAACAACTCAAATCAGCAAGAAAAAAACAAACAACCCCATTAAAAAGTGGGCAAAAGACATGAAGAAAAATTTTTCAAAAGAAGATAGACAAATGGCCAAAAAACATGAAAACATGTACAACATCACTAATCATCAGGGAAATGCACATTAAAACCACAATAAGATATCACCTTACTCCTGATAGAATAAGTTTTACTAAAAAGTCCAAAAAACAATAGATGCTGGAGTGGATTCAGAGAGAAAGGAACACTTATACACTGTTGGAAGGACTGCGAATTTAGTACAACATCTGCGAAAAATAGTATGGAGATTTCTCAAAGAATTAAAAGTTGACTTGCCATTTGATCCAGCAAACACACTACTGGCTATTTATCCAAAGGAAAATAAATCATTTTATCAAAAAGATTCCTGCACTCAAATGCTTATTGCTGCACAATTCACAATTGCAAAGATGTGGAATCAATCCAAGTGTCCATCAATTCATGAGTAGATTAAGAAAATGTGGTATATGTATACCACAGAGTACTACTCAGCCATTAAAAAGGGTGAATTAATGCCTTTTGCAGTAATTTGGAAGAAATTGGAGACCATTATCCTAAGCAAATTATCTCAGGAATGGAAAAACAAATTCCACATGTACTCTCTAATAAATTGGAACTAACTGGTGGGCACACTTGTACACAGAGGGAAATAAAAGTTATTAGAAATCAAGCTGTGGGGAGGGGGGAGGAGAGGAGGGGCAAAAACCTACCTAACAGGTACAATGAACACTATTCTGGTGATGTGCACACTTATAGCCCTGGCTCAAGCCATGTAACAAAAACATTTGTACTCCCTTAATATTTTGAAATAAAAAATGTTATGATGGTAAATTTTATATTATTTTGTTACCACAAGTAAAATTTTTAAAAAAATGAAAGTTCCAGGATCCTATTGCAGGTATGCTAAATCAAATCTCTGGGGCAAGGGGACTGGGAATGTTCATTTTATTAAGCTCCCCAGGGATTCTCAGGCACACACTAAAATCTGAGAAGAGGAGAGCTTGGCCCTTAAATTTAACAGAGCTCTTTTCACCTACATCTTCTCACTTAATACTCACACCAACTCTGTAGGTAGGTATTATTGTAATTACTATTTTGTCAATAAGGAAACTAAGGCTCAGAGAAGCTAAGCAGCTTACCTCAGGTCACAGAGCCAATATGTGGTGGAGCCAGAGGTCAAGTCTTGGCCCACCTGGCATCACAGCTATTTTCTTTCCTTGAGTATCTCAGTGTTTCTTATTCCTAGACATGAAAGTTAGATTTAATCTGCCTTCATGTGTCTGACAAAATATTAAATGTCTCAAAACATTGTTTATCTGATCTCTTGTAGTTATTATCATTAGTTTTAGAGGGTTCTCATTCTTGTTTAGTGCTATCTGATTTGTCACCCACTCTGATGCTCAGGTGTTATTTGACCATACCTAACTAGGTTTTTCTTCTATTTGGATTGATGCTCTCTAATTTTAGTCACTATATATATATACCTTGTATGTTTCTCCAGGTAGATTCACCTGAGGTTTTCTGTACTTTTTTTCTCTAACTTTGCGGTATAACTTTGAATCCTGTTGGTATTTCTCACAAGTACTTTATTGAATGAATGAATTAATTAATATTGATCCTCTGCTTACAAATCTTCAGTGGCTCCTGAGTAAAATTCTACCAAATTATTTACTAAATAATGTCCAAATTCTTTAACTTTGTAAGTGGGACCTCTATAATCTGCCCTCAAGATACATTTCTAGGATGGATATGGTGACTCATTCCTGTAATCCCAGCACTTTGATAGACTGGGGTGGGAGGATCACTGGAGGCCAGGAGTTTAAAAGCAGCCTGCGTAATACAGAAAGATCCCATCTCTACAAAAAAAGGAGATGCATTTCTAGGCTTTTCTCTTCCACATACCTGACATAACATCCAACTGGATGTGGCATATTTGTCACTTTTTGTGAATATTTGTTAGACTTTCCTACTGTCCTGCTTTTGCTGCTGTCATTCCTAGTGTTTAGAATGCCTCTACTTACCAAATTTACTTTAGAAATTTGGCCCAATTCTATTTTCTGCATGACTTTCTCTGCATTATGACTCCATCCTAAAGTGACCTCTCATCTCATGTATTTTTATTGCATTTAATTTGTTCCACGTATAGGACACATATTATTGACTGCCTGGTATTATTGTAATTTGCATGTGTGTCCAATTTCACCTATTCAGTTTTAAAGACTTCAAGACACAGACCCTGAACTTATAGTCCTTAGTTTAACATTGCTTTTGAACCTACTGTGTGTCACTCACTCTTCTAGGCATAAGGGCCCCTGAGATAAAAGACAGTTTTTGCCCTCATAGGGCTCACAGCATAGAAGAGGAGACAGAGAAGTAAACAATTTTATATATCTCACACAAGTATAATTCCTTGGGTTCACCCTAAGAAATCCCACTCTTTACATAATTTTTTTAACTTTCACAGAGTGGTCAGCAATCTAACATCTTTAATAATTGATTAAATGTTTCCATCTGATCAAAAACTACCAGCTAGAAATGACATAACTTCTGAGCTAAAACCAGATATAAATGGAAGTTCACATAAATGGCCTTGGAAAATTTAATTCATGTTTCTAAATTTGGATGGGATCCACTAATTCCTCTTCTATAGTTAATAAACTTATATACCTTTTTCAATGAAAAATAAGCATATGAAAGTGATTAAGTAATTGTTTCTTATATGCCAACAGATGGCTGTGGATTTTGCGTTTACTTATTTAGTGGGGTTTTCTTTGTAACCTATGATTATATTCATCTGTAACTGTGAAGAAAATCAATATGGTATTGGATTGGTTTTAGATGGGAGGAGGGTGGATTGCAGAAATCAGCAAAGATCATACACAAACGCAGTTACTTCATGATAAAGAATTACAAACAGAAAATACAACCTGATAAAGCTTTAGAATGAAATTGAAATCATTCCTGCATTCACTTGGTATTCTGTAGCATTTGTAGCAAAGCTTAACAAAGCCTTTCTTAGGCCCATGAAAATGGTCCCTGTGGACCATACATTTAAGATATAAAGTCTGCCAGTAGGGGAGTATCAGTGTATTCTAAGTGATGGAAAGTTTATTATAAACTAAAATAACAAGAAACATGGAGTGTTTTGGGACCCTTGTTATGGAAAATGACAATAGTAGTGTTCTTGAGTGTTGTCCTGATTTGTCTTTAGAAAGAGCAAAGCTGTCATTTAGGCTCCTGACCCTCTGGAGGAGATGGTTATCTCTATTACTGTGCATTTGTATAGCACTCCATGCTGTCAAAGCCCTTTCTTTGTTCACCTGCTGGATATGTCAGATGTATTACTAAGATGTTTTAAGTCACAATTCACTGGTTTCTTTCCATTTTTGGCTTGTGATTAGTGTTTTTTTTTTTTTATTTCAGCTTATTATCGGGGTACAAAAGTTCAGGTTACATACGTTGCCCATGTACCGCCGTGATTAAAGATGGAATTACAAACACTGGTTGGGTATAAGATCACAACAATATCTTTAATTAATCGAGAACCTTTGCAAACAAACACTTCAGACACAAAGAAAGATGTGTTTAATGATACCCTTCAGTTTGCTAAAACTTTCTTAGAGATTTTCCGAGGGTAACTGATTCTTTTTTTAGCCTTCATTTTTATCAATTTGCATTTGGCCATTGATATTTTTGTTTTAATTTATTAAGCCCAAGGTGAGTGGTGAATAAACATGTTTTTTTATGCTTTTTAACCTACACATAAATGTACAAATATTTCTATGCATTTATATGTGCACACACATATATATATCCACCTCTTTTGTTTTGATTGTGGCCCTTCAAACTCAGTTAATCCACCTACATGCCCCATATCCTGGAATTATGGAAAACTTCAGAAGACTCTAGATATTCCAGTGATCACCTAGGCCATCTTGTTGCCTGTTCCCCATTTGATCTTTTTTTTTTATTATTATTTCAGCATAATGTGGGGGTACAAAAGTTTAGGTTACGTACATTGCCCTTCCCCCCACCCTGAGTCAGAGCTTCAAACGTGTCCATCCCCTAGACAGTGTGCATCGCACTCATTATGTATGTATACACCCATCCCCTCCCCCCCACATCTGCCCAACACCCGATTAATGTTATTCCTGAATGTGCTCTTAGGTGATGATCAGTGAAACCAATTAGATGGTGAGTACATTTGATCTTGATCTTGGCTCTTCTCTGTCTTATTCTATACCCTGCCTACATAACTTTCTGTGGTCATCTTTGGTTTTGCCATTCTTCCTTCTAAAGCCTCCTGTCACCTTCACATATCATGGCTTTCATGCAATATTCTAGTTTCTGTGGCTTCTTGTGGTTTTGGTGTTTTTGTTAACTTGTAAAAGAAACTCCCTGCTCTAGCTTTGCTGGTTGAACCAGATCTTGGGCATACACATACACTGGATTCCTGGTATGAGAAAACAAGAGGGATAAAGTATGGGAAAAGATGGCATTTCACTTTGGGTGAAATTCATATTTAATCATTGAGAAAATATTTATTGAGCTGAATGACCATCTGCATTGTTTTTCCCCTCTCTCCAGTCCAAGTCACAATCCTCTTTTGTCTAAACTACTGCAATACTACTGTCCTCTGTGCTTCAACCCTTGTGCCCTAAAATCTATGCACCATACAGCAATGGAATGAGCTCATGACAATGTAAATCAGATTTTGCCATTCATCTGGATCAAAATCCTCCATTGGGAAACTAGATAAAAGCAAAATCTTGACTGTGCCCTGTAGGGCTCTTTGTGATCTTGTTCCTGCCCATCTCTATGCCTCTCTCCCCACTCTGCTCCCTCTGCTTCAGCCTCATTGGCCTTATTGCTGTTCCATAAAAACACCAAACTGCTTTCCACTTAAAGGCTATGCACCTGCTCTTTCATCTTTCTGTAATACCCTGCCTCTTGATCTTCACACAACTGATTCCTTCTTGTCACTCAGATTTCAAGTTTCAAGTCAGATGTTACCTCTTCAGAGTTCTCTGGCCTCCCAATTGGATATGTCTCCTAGCTACCACGTCACTCTGCTTTATTTTCATTATATGTTTTTGTTAATTCATCTAGTTAGCTCTTTACTATCTGTATCCCCACCATTAGTGTGTGAATCCCATAAGAGCATGGGTCTTGTCTGGCTTGTTCATTTCTGAAAGCAAAGCAACTAGAACAATGTCTGGCATTCAGTGGAACTCAATAAATATCTGTGTAATAATATTTTAGCCTTTGAATGATAGCTAGAGTGTATAAGTACTTGATATACATTGTTAATGCATCTATCATATATTAATTCATTACTTCTCACAATGGCTCTGTCATATAAATGATATAATCTCCATTATATAGATGAGAAAACTAAGGTCCAAAGTGTAAAGTGACACACATACATAGGAGAAGGTGGTGCTAGTCTTGGACTTCAGGTCTATGTGATGGCACATTAATATTCTATTCCTGCATAACAAATTACCACAAACTTCATGGCTTAAAACAACCCTCATTTATTATCTCACAGTTTCTGTAGGTCAGATGTCCAGTCATGGCTTTACTGAGTTCTCTGCTTAGGGTCTCACAAAGCTGCAATCAAGGTAACAGCTGGGTTGTATCCTCATCTGGAGGCTTGCCTGGTGAAGGACCCACTCCCAAACTCTCTCATACTGTTGGCAGAATTTCTTGCGGCCATAGAATTAATGGCAGCATGCCTCTTCACAGCCAACAATGGAGCAACGGGGTTCCTGGTATGAGACAATATGATGGATAAAGGGTCCATCATAAAGGTCTGCTCCTTTGAGTTTTTGACTTCTGGGGACCCTCTTTTAAAGGGCTCACCTGATTAGATCCAGCCAACCCAATATAATATACCTTTTGATTAATTAAATATCAACTAGTTTGTGACCTTAATTACATCTGTGGTATCCCTCAACCTTTGCCACATAATATAACATAATCATATAACTGATATTCCATCACCTTTGCCATATTCTATTGGTTATAAATAACTTACAAATCCTACCCAAACTCAAGAGAGGAGACTATATAGGGGTATGGGACATTAGGGTTGATCTTAAAATTTTACCTATCATTTGGTGCCAAAGATCATAATATTTCTACTCTAATCTACTTTGGGTGGAAAACTGGGTACAAGGTACTTTATAATTTTAAGATACTATAATTGCATAAATATAACAAAATGAGAAGGAATAGATCCCAAATGAATGAAAAGTTTAAAGAGAGATTACCCAAACTGTTGTGCTTAAAAATACAATGCAAATCACGAGAAATAAATGGAATATTGTATATGATCAAATCTAAGAGATTGACCCTCACCTCTCATGTTGGATCACAGTTTGCTTTGCAATTCTCTCCTCCTGGCCATCTCATTTTGTCATTCAGAATGGAGACACTCCACTTGAAAGGTAAACTCATGTTGTCAGATGTGTGCCTTACTGAAGCAAAAAGATGGCCCTCCATGGGAAGTGAACAGATTTAACCAGGCAGCTGCATTAAAGAAATGCCTTTGAAATGCCTTTTTGAATTTTATGCTTTGAAAACTAGGAAAAAGGGATGAGCCATGTCTCAAGAGTTTACATGTATTCATTCACTTAACTTCTACAGAGCATCTACCAGGTGTCTAACCCCATACAGTCTAGACACAGAGGACCAAAGATACAAAGAACAGGGTTCCTATCTCAAGGAGCTTACGGTGTAGTGAAACAAATAGACTTATAGGCTGAGTAGTATAAAGATGGGTATAAGCTCAAGAATTGGAGTTGAGGTGGAGAGCTACCATTTCTGCTGCCACGTGGAGGAAAGGTTTCCATAGGACAAGCCAGGTCATGGAAGATGTGCAGACCAAAAGGGTGGGAACACAAAGAACATTATAATAAAGGGTAAAAGCATGTGCAAAAGAATGAAGACCTGAAAGGATGTGGCATTTGAGGAAGCATAAAGATTTCAGAGGGGAGAGCACAAGGTGGGTGTCGGGGACAGGAGAGCTGAAATGAGAGAGCTAGATGATATTTTGGGTATCAGGTGCAAGCCAGGTGTGAGGAGAGATTTTATACTGGGTGAGTGGCACTGTGGTTGGCCTCACTCAGACGTAGGTACCCAATCAGACTGGGGGACTATATGACATGGTCTGCTATCATATGTCTCTATGAGCAGTATTTGCTAATGTCAGTAGTATGGTGCAAACCATGCCAAAAGACCCCTTGTAGAGGGTTATGATGTCTGGGACTTTGTCCTGTGAAACTAATCAGTGAAAACCTGCAAAACTCCTAATATTGCTTTTGCTTTTCATACTATTTTGATGGAAATTATGCCTTCACTCAATCCTAAATAACCAACATTGACAGTTTTATAAAATTTGAGTGTATAGGAAATAAAAAATGCATTTCGTTTTTCTTCATTTCTTACCCAATGAAGACCAAAAATGTTATCCTTTGAATTTGTAATATTAAATGTCTTTCAGCATGAATGTATCTGTGTTTATATTAATATGAAATATATAAAATTGGTGCAAGAGACTGAAAAAACAAGCAAGTCTCTTGTATATCTTTGAATTCTCACAAGGTGGTTCTGATGGCAGTGCTACAAGGGAGTGACACCTGGCTGGTGTTTGGAGTGTGGGTTTCAAATGATGCAAAACCCCAAACCTAAGGGGCTAATTGGCTCAGTTTAATGTGCCTGCATCTGCAGGGGTGGGAGAGGATGGCAGCAAAGTTGAAAATAAACTCAAAATACACAGCTCCATCACTTATAAGTATTGTTCCACAAGGATTACTTTTATTTTTATTTCTTAAATAATAATTTATGGTTGACAGATAACTTTAAAATCTGATAAGGTCAAGACTTAGAACTAGCCACATCTGGATTCAAAGCCAGATTCCACCCCTTCCTAACTATGTTTATTTGTAGATTTGAGTGAGTTGCTCACCTTCTACAAACTTCACTTTCCTTATTTCTAAAATAGAAATATAGTAGTTAAATTTGTCTTGAAGTTTTACTAAATAGATTGTGTGAGATAATATATATAAAATGCCTAACATATTGAGAGCCAAGGATAGAGGTTGGATCTTAGAAAAGACAGCATGTAGAGTGGCAAAGGCATAAATTTTGGAGTTGTTCCTCCATTCAAGTTAGGCATTCAGTAAACGCTAGGTGTTGTGCTAGGTATGCACAGATGCACAGTGATGAATAAGGTTATGCAATCTGTGGGAGGCCGAGGCGGGTGGATCGCTCAAGGTCAGGAGTTCGAGACCAGCCTGAGCGAGACCCCGTCTCTACTAAAAATAGAAAGACATTATATGGACACCTAAAAATCTATATAGAAAAAATTAGCCGGGCATAGTGGCGCATGCCTGTAGTCCCAGCTACTCGGGAGGCTGAGGCAGTAGGATCGCTTAAGCCGAGGAGTCTGAGGTTGCTGTGAGCTAAGCTGACGCCACGGCACTCACTCTAGCCTGGGCAACAAAGTGAGACTCTGTCTCAACAAAAAAAAAAAAAAAAAAAAAAAAAAGGTTATGCAATCTGTCATAGAGCTTGACCCTGGCAATCAGAGCATCAGCTAGCTACTTACACATACTAGCTGTGTAAACTTGGAGAACCATTTTATCTCTCGGAGCTTTAACTTGCACATCTATAAAGTGGGAATAATAATACTTGCCTTGCAGTGTTTTTGTGAGGTTAAATGAAACAATGTATGTGAAATACCAGGCTTATGGTAGGTACCCAGTAAATCATGGCAATAGATGCTCATCAACATCATCATCATCATCATCAGAATTCCATTATTACTGTGATAAATTTAAAGCAGTTGGTCTACTGAAAGATATTTGGGGCTGAAACTCCAGAATATTCTGGATTGAGGTTCTATGGCTTTTCCAACACCTTTTCTGATGTTTTAGCACATTAAGTCTTCTCCCTATCCCTACAAGCCTGCCTTCAGCCCATTTAAGGGTAAACATTAACTTCAACATTATAAAACCATACCATTGTAGCCTTTGTAGAAGTTTATTCCAGAATCTGCTCCAATGTCTTTAACTGACCAATGAGAAAGCAAAGGTCAGTTAGTGCCATTCAGGACCAGAACTCAGCTCTTCTAACTACAAGCTGAAAGCTCCATCTTCCCTCCCATGCTGCTTACAGAATGGAGGAGCAATGAGGCAGGCGTACTGCAAGCTGCACGTAACACAAAACAAACAGTCTCCTAAATATAGCCGACAATGGACTAATAGCATAAAAGAGGGATTTCTTTATAAACGTTATCAAGGTTATTGTGGATCACAATTCTAGTTTTCTAGATCTTGTGTTGGGAAGGTTAAAATGTAGTTGGTTTTTCTTTTCTGGATAGTTATTGGGTTCTATGACATCAACATAGTCTGGTTTATGATTAAATAATTTATTTTTTCTCCTGCACGTTTTACTGTGGTCTTTACTTGTAGAATAGCATCATGGAAATACACAGGTTGTGGAGCCAGTAATGTGAGCTGGACTTAAATCCCAGATCTCTCACATATCACCTGTGTGAATGACTTGAGGCAAGTCACTTAACCTCTCTGAGCCTCAATTTCCTCATAAGGAAAATTAAGGCAATAATATTCTTTGTACTGTAGGGTTGTTGTGGGGATTAAATGAGTTTATCTGTGTAAGGTGCCCAAAATATTGCCTGATATATAGTATGCACTCAGTAAATATTAGCTATTGTTACTATACCCATATGTATGTACAATGCCTTATCAAGCAGCAGTTGCCACCATCTTGGATTTGATGCAAATATTGAGAAACCTAAAAGACATTTAAAATAATTTGCTATGATATCATCTTATACTTGGATGACACTTTATCTTTCTAGTCTTTTAATATATTAATAAATATTCATTGAGTGCCTGTTCTGTGCCAGACACTATTTTACCCCTATGAAAGAGGCAGGATCAGTATAATTATCTCCATCTGAAAAAGGAAAAAGCACGTGTAAGAGGTTAATGAATTTGCTTCATGTCATGCTGCTTGTTAGTAGTTCAAGAGGGCTGGGGCTCAAATATTTTGACTTTTTACCCAAAGGTCTTCCAGCTTTATCCCACTTTTGTGCCCAGTGCAATGGGCCTGGCCAGAGGCATGCTGAGTGATTAACAAAGATGCTCCTTCAAGGGGCAATCCTACGTGCTGAAAAAGGAGATTGATAGAAAAAGAAGGCTAGGAGGCAACAAGTGCTAGGGGACAGTCAGAAATCCAAAGACTAGAAAGGAAACAGTGTTCAGAGGAGAGGGAGAAGACGGATATCAGGAGCCCATTGGAGGAGCATAACAAGGTGCAGCCAAGCACTCTTATAGATGGCCTGGTTGACTTGAGTGGGCTTCCCACCTGGGTGGCAGTTTTTGTTCTGGGGCATCTTCAAGGCAGCACTGGGCTTCTGGTCCTGCACAGGCTCTTTCCCTTCCTTGGGGTGTTCCTCTGCCAGGAGGCAAACCTTTTCTCTGGAAAGGAATTCTATTGTCTTGACTGTGATAGCATAGATTAGCATCACTGTAAATCAATGAAGCTTATCATAACAGATTAGTCAGGTAACTGCAGAAACCCCAAACAAATGCTTGTAGATGAAGTTCAGTGTGGGAAGGGGAGAAGATAGCAAAATGAAAATGGACTGTCCTGTACATACCAAGATGGTTCTCCTGACTCCTCATCATTCACCCCCAGCCATGAGGATGGATTTGCATTAATCTGGCCACATTTTCTCCTTGGCTTTCCTTGTGACCAACAGCACAATTTGCCAGATGGTTCAATGTGGAGGGGACAGCGTGGGGCTGTGACACGTGACAGAGTAAAGTTAACTGACCCATGTGGGAGTTGGACTGATAGCTTTTGTATAAGGCTTTCAGAATCTCATTTCATATAAACTATAGAACTAAACAAAAGGTTATGTAAACAGATCCAAACCAATTGACTTTGGAGTAGGAAAACAGCATTCATTCTGATTTCTAATCCTCATCAATTTTTTAGGCAGATGTCCGGGGTTAGGGGTTCAGATGAGACTTAATCTGGAAATGACAATGCCCTCATATGGATGCCAGGAGGACTTTGGTACCTATCAATTGCTAGCGAGAATGTACTGTTGGCCCTGAGCAGGCAACTTTAAATGTCAAGACTTTTGGGAGTAAAGGGCTGAATATCCCCTAACTTAGAGTCTCCAAATCTCAAGATCCTCAATACGATTGATCTTGATCTCTAGCACCTCCACTGAAGAAAAATACTGGCTTTAAAGAGTTCCTTGAATTTCTTGAAGTATAAAATTCCTCTCCAGGTTGAAAGTTCTTTTCCATTTTTGTGCTTCAAATCTATGGAAGTATAGATATCAAAGTTAAACATGCTGTCACACATAAAGTTCAAGTTCCACATTTTGCTGCAGATAAGGAGTCAAATATCTGACAATGCTGCTTTGCAGTTACCTCTGGCACTTTCCTAGACACACTCTTAATATTAATGCTAACAAAACCATCAGTGCCATTTTTAGGTTCTCTGTTTTGTCAGCCTCTATCCCTCACCCTCCTCCTCCTCTTCCTCCTCTGCCCACCCCCTGACTTGCAAGGGTATATGCCATAGTTGAAATTTACTTGTCCTTCCATTTCTATAAAGGCTTTTCCTCCTTTCCTTCTCTCCAATGCTTCTGAATCTAGCCTGATTTTTACAGTAAGGTCCCCACCTGCTTTCCGTTGCAGAATGACCTTGGAATATTTTGCTGGGGGAGAACAGCTCTCTTGCCTTCTAGCTAGTAATTAGTGTCAAATGATGTAAACTGCATGGGTTACAAATAGAGCTAGGAAAGGTGAGACGTGCCTTTTGGTTGAAAATGTTCACATCATGGAATCGTTGGAAAACTTGAGTGGTGAGCCCTTGCATATTTTATATATATATATATATGTGAAATATAAATATGTATGTATACATATATAAAATATATAATTTGTAATAGGATGTGGATGGGGTGCAACTCCTCACTATCCCATTTTGGAGCTGAGTTTCTTCACACTGCAGTATTCGTTTTGATAACCGTGCAGAGACAGATGGCATTTTGTCCGCCTTCCAGAACAGAGGAATAGTTTGCCGAGCTATAGCTAGTATAATGAGAAGCCGTGTAAGTTGAAGATGAGGTAAAATCGGAGCATCTGTCAGTCCTCGCGTGCCAGATTGGAGATGCTGCAGACAAACTAATATTTCAACAAAAAGTTGAAGCGAGTATAGATTTGTGACCAAAATGATTGCATTTGATAACAATGCCATAGCAGATGTCCTAGAGTTCATGCTTGGTTTTTATTACTGCTCTGTGAGTGTTTCTGGAAGCGAGATCTACCAGCACAGCTTGTATGGAGCATGTTCGTTATAAAATTTTATTTTACAGAAAACAATGAGATGGAAAATTTGTAGCTAATTTGGTACTTTCCTACTCTATCATGTTTCTTTACTTATTATTTGGGGAAAGATTCTATTCTTGTTTGATTTGTGTTGGCGTTTGCTAGCCTAATAAAAGAATTCATGTTAATTTAAAGTAAAGAATGAAAACCCGAGTTAATGTTCATTATCTAATATTATGTTTTTAGTATGGACCGTGGAAAGATGCACCTTAACCTAATCAGGCTCCTCCTTTTCATCCATTCTATCTTATGTTTTCTGTTACCTGAGGATAATTTTTAAAAAATCCTTCTTTAGGATCCCTGATTAGAAAAGAAACAGGAGATATATGTATTTCAAAACATCATGTTGTACATGATAAATATGTACATTTTATTTGTACATATTAATTTCTTTTTAAATATGAAAGAAAGAAGAAACAGGAGAACCATGGTTTTGTCTCTAGCATCTTTCTTCTATAGTTAGATTAGTAGCTGATATTTCCTTAAGAAAGCAATTGTTTTAGATATAGATGATTTAAGGTCTTCACATATTGTGAAGAATGTGTTCCTAAGTGTACATGATGCCTTTTTGGCCTCAGTGCTACATAAGGCAATGTTAACATGACTCAGTGTAAGAAAGTCACTGGCTCAGTACCCAGTTCCCACCATGTGTGCCTTATATAAAGGACAATTATTCTGGATTTCCATAGAATGGGAACTAGCTATATAACCTGATTGCCTTATAATAGATTCTTATTGGGAGAAGGCAATTATTTTAAAAGGCTGATGAATGTTAATGAAAGGTTACAAGTAATAGTCAAAATGTTAGAGCATTGAGTTTACACATAGGGGATATTCCAATTACATACAAGAATATTTCCTATTACAGGGGCTGTTGGGACTATTTCTCTGCCGTATCTTGTAAGTCAATTGTACTTCAGGACAAGTGTTCCTGTCTCCCTACAACTCAGTGGCTTTTGGGAAACATAAGGTTTCATTTCTGGCACTCCTCTCTTTGCTTCCCTTTAAAGTCTTAACTCAGATTATTCTGTTTCCTAGCAGTTTGTGGTGTTGGAGTCTTTGAGTTACATGGAAACCAGTAGTATGGCTTTGGGTTTGCCTGCATGGATTGATCTGCAGTTGTTTCACAGAGTGTTAACCCCCACTCCTGGTGAGTCTCAGTTAAATTGAAAATGTTATGATATAGTAACA
Organism: Eulemur rufifrons; assembly: GCF_041146395.1. NCBI lineage: Eukaryota > Metazoa > Chordata > Mammalia > Primates > Lemuridae > Eulemur > Eulemur rufifrons. The sequence continues at coordinate 26,902,084 of NC_091012.1, read as the reverse complement.
CACTAGTGTGTTAAAACAGATATGTGTGTAATTAAATAAACATGCCTAAGCTAAAAGAAGAAAAATAATCCATTCAATTTTACTCTCATCTACTTAAATGCAATCTTGCTTGTCTGTTGTCATTATATTATCTGCTTTCTCAATGCTCTTTAAAAAATGTTTTCTTATTTTTAAAGGGGATTGGATTTCATATTTTTTAAAACATTCAATCTATTATAAATAATTATCAGATAAATCTGATGTTATGAATGACGTATCCAAGATATCAGGCTTCTGGGATTTTTAACTGTTTAAAACTGTTTTTTTAAAAAATATATAAAGTATATACATCACATAGCAGAAAAAAATTGATGTAAGTTTAACTATTATGCTGCAGAGAATTACCTTGCACTCCCCCTGAATCTGAGCAGATAATTTCCTTGCTTACAAACCTTCAAAGGCCCAGAGGAGAAATATCTTTCTATGGCATCCAAGACCTTTCACATGTGCCCCCTGTTTTGCAAGCCGGCCCTGTCTCCCACCACCCCCACCCCTTTCCCACACATCACACACTGAGCACCAAACCTTAAAAGCCAAGTCACACCAAGGCTTCCTTGTGCTGCCACGCCTTGGCACATGCTGCATCCTCTGAGTAAAATGCCCTTTCTGTTGCCCACCTTCTGTTCCCTCTTTTAAATGTCCCTATCAGACGTGACATTCATATTCTGACACTGAAATTCTTGAAATTGCCAAGTAAGTATCCTGTAATAATAACTCCTATGAGCTGTTCTATAAGCTCAGGTGCAAATATGCCTATACCTCTCACTTTTTCCCATTAATTGCTCAAGTTTCCACCTGCTCATTAGCAGGAACTACAGTATTTCCCTCTTGACACTCTTTTTTTCACCCACACCAAATTTCTAGGAATTCAAAGGCTTCCCACACTTCAGAGAACATGGGTATCCTGTATTCTATACCTAAATAAAGGGGAAATTGAAATCTAAGTTCCATCTTTTTATTGCTATACAGGGATGCTTTGGAAAATCACAACATCAAAGGTTTCAACATGATTTTTCTTGCACTTCTCACACTAGAAGAAAGAAATACACACATTTGATTTCCGTAGGTCATCCTCTATCTTAGAATTTCAAAAAGGCGGAATTTAAAGTGACAAAATATTTGTATCCTAATAAACAGGACCTTATATTTGTATAACACTTTCAAAACATTTTCATATAATATCAACAGAATAGATAGCGTTGCTGCTTATTATAGATGACAAAGTTGAGGCTCAGAGAAGTTAAGCAATGAGTCTAAATTTAGAAAGTAAGCTAAGTCATAGAATTTGGACCAGAGCCTGTTTTTGACTCTGCCTTTCCTTGAGGTTTCTGCATTTGCATTTGCATTTCATTTGTTCTGGCTCTCTGGTTCCTGACTGAACTTACTCTCAAGGCCTGGGCCCAGACAATGAGCTCTTCCTGCTTTGAGCTACCTGAAAGGGACACACCATCTGGCCAGCCCCTGGATCCAACCCTGATCATTGGGCCCAGGGCAGAGGCAGGAAGGGAAGAGTTTAGACCCCTTTTAGACCAAAGTTCTTCTCTTGTATGACTTTCCATGTTAAGATCAAATAAGTATCTTTTTTTACTGTAATTAATTATCTTAGCCCAGGATAGGAAAATAGTTTTTCTATTATATCCACCCACATGTGAGTGTGCAGCTAGGAACCGTGGTGACTCTTCTAGGTCCATATAGACAATTGCTGTGCTCAGGAATGCACTGTTAAAATGACTTTTGTCATTGTTCCACTTATTAAGTAAAATATGCTAATTTAAAATAGGAAATTAGGGAGGACAATTTGTAGGATAAGTTGCATGTAAGGTGGGAAAAAGTCAAATATTACTGAATGTTCTATCAAAGTCAGGCATTGTTTCTTACCAAATAAACAAATTACTTATACACAAAAGATAACCCAGGAATAGAAGTGCAGCCTCATTTCATCTTCTGATAACTTAATCCTGTGCATAATGCTAAACTCAGACTTTGCAGTATTGTTTCTGCAAAATCAGGGCTGGCTTGGCAAATGGACAAAGAAAGAGTAAATTAAAGGTTGAAATTATTTGAATCCTTCTTTGGTCAAAATGGGCATGTCCACACAAAAATTAAGCTCAATGACCATATGAAAGTTTATAAATCACTAACTTGGTAGAATCTTATCAGTTCTTCCCTCAAAATAACTTAACTTGGGAAAGGTTAGGATGCTTCTAGGACCACTGTAAGAGATGGGCTGTTTAACGTAAAGTGGTTAGAAGATCTTAGAGTTTTTTTTTTTGGAAGATGGTTGAGGCAACACTGAACTTTGTAGAAAGATGGTGCTACAAGTGAGAGGCCACAGCTAGCCTTGTTCCATATCACCATCCCTCATAATCACTGTGCCTTGATAGTGACTTGCTGGCAGTAGTAGAAGAGTTTTCCTTACTTAGATCAACATTTTGGACAAATATTCAGAGAACTCATTTGCATGCTGCTGAATTTGGGTAGATTGAATATATTCCTTGTACCAAGTATAGCTTTTCTACCTTTTCTCTATGCTAAATCCTATCTTTAATGATTTTTTGTTAGTGCCCACTAAAACAAATTAATCTATTAGGATGGATAAAAGACATTAAACTATTTTCAACAATAATATAGTATGTGTCACACAGATCTGTAGATTTGTACTTCAGAATACCAACTCACAGAAATCTGTACAATTTGTGCAAATCAGTGGCGAACCATAGGGTGTACACATATTTTATGTAAGTTTTCACATACCACACATTAAATTCTGTAATATAATTTAATCATTCAAAAAGCTGGAAAAAATAAAAAATGGTTACAGACACATTTCCATGTCAAAAAACAATCAGCATCTTTTTTATTGGCTGAATGACAGTCCAAGGTATAGCTGTATTTTATTTAACCTGTCTCTTATTGAGGTAGATTTGAATTTCTTCCAATTTTTCCCTATTACAAACAGTGCTACAATAAACACTCTTATGAATACTGTTTCTATGTGTATGTTTTGATTATCTTAGAGTTGGCCTTCTTCAACTTTGCTACCCTGATAAGTAAGTAATAATATCGCATTGTAATTTTCATTTGTGCTCTTCAAATGATTACTGACATTGAATATACTGCTATATGCTTGTTGTCATTCGCTTCTCTTTTGTTAGTTTATAAGGTACCCTCTGCCATTTTTTAAATAACATTTGTTTCTTTTTAAATTTTTGGTTTGTAAGCATTCATTGTATATTGGGAATATGTTCCTTTCCCTTATCGAATGTGGTTGAAAATATTTTCCCCAGTTTGTTATTTTTCTTTAAACTTTTGAGGTGTTGTTTTACTACATGTAATTTTCACTTTTTATATATTAAAAATTTTCAGACTTTAAATTTATAGTTTCTGGTTCTTGTGATATGTTAGGCATTTCTTACCACAAGATTTTAAGAAAAACTCAACTACGTTATCTTTTATAAACTTTGTGGTGTTTTTACTATTATATTTTTGATCTACCTGACTTGAATTTTAATGCAGAGTCAGGTAGAATTTCTAATAGTAATATAGCTTTTGACTTCATCCCATACACAAACTTTAATGCTAGCTGAGGTTAATTGTTTTTAATCTTGATTTTTCCACCAAATTTCTATCTCATTGACCAAATACTATATATTAAATACTATCTTATCTTTTCCCAAGTGATTATTATCATGAACTAAATTACCACATATAGGCTGGGGGGGCGTGGTGGCTCTTGCCTGTAATCCTAGCACACTGGGAGGCAGAGGCAGGAGGATCATTTGAGCTCAGGAGTTTGAGGCTAGCTTGAGCAAGAGTGAGACCCCGTCTCCACTAAAAATAGAAAGAAATTAGCTGGACAACTAAAAATATATAGAAAAAATTAGCCATGCATGGTGGTTCATGCCTGTAGTTCCAGCTACTCGGGAGGCTGATCAGTAGGATTGCTTGAGCCCAGGAGTTTGAGGTTGCTGTGAGCTAGGCAGACACCACAGCACTCTAGCCAGGGCAAAAGAGTGAGACTCTGTCTCAAAAAAAAAAAATACCACATATATTATGTTCTACCTCTAGACTGTATTTAATAAAATACTAATATTTAATTTAGGAGGCTGTATCACCTAGTGGAAAGAGCATAACTTTGAGGCCAGATCCTCTTAGGTGGATTAAATCATTTTGAAGAGAACAGATCTTTTTTGAGCACCTACTGTTTACTAGGTGCTTTATATAAGTCTCTATCATTTCCAAGCTGTCTGACCTTTAGTTATACAGTTAACTTTTCTTCTCTCTTATTCTTCACCTGTAAAATCTGAACTATATACCTACTCCCTAGGGTTTTTGTGGGTCTCAAATGAAATAATGTAAGGCAGTCCATGCTTTGCACAATAGTGCAGTTAAATAAAATGACCATGTAAGCAGAAACCATGTATAGTGGTCCCATTGGTTAATGGGAAAAATCACTATTGTTCTGTGACCTTTAAAAATTTTGTGAAAATGTCACAAACTCTCTTACTGCTGGTTATAAATGTATGGGGGAATGAAATAAAATCATAAAACTAATGTTTACTTAGTATACTATAAATCATTAGAAAAATGCAAATGAAAGTGTTTTATTTCCTTGTAAGAAAATCATGTTGAGTAATTTGAACATTATTTGCCTTCTTGCCATGCAATGTATAATATGGATTAAGAAACTTTTCTATGCCTTGATGAGTTGTCTTACTCCTTTTCAAGTTGGATAAGCTTCCAATATTTTATCTTTTGTATTTTCAATATTGTGAAGTATCCCCAAGAGTCCCTTTAACGTGAAGATTTTTGCCAGTGTCATTTCCTTTGGGATCTGGTCATTCTTTTCTTACAACCACTTTCTGCATTTCTGATGATTAGGTCACCTTCATTAAGTTCCTTTGGCTTCATATCTAGTATCTCTTGAAGCATGGCAATGTCAACATTCCCATGGTCAGGTATTTCTTCTATAACTTCATTTATGTTTGATTCAAATTTCATTTTCTGTATTATCACTTATTGTTTCTTTGCTTCACTTTGTCTTTTTGGACATTTTCCTGTTTCAATTATCTATTTTTGTAAAATGTCACATGGATTTATCACTGGGAGACAAGGAGGCAACACAACTACACATCTTGCTGTGTGTGCATGAATCGAATGACAGATGCTCAGTGACCAATCACTGACAGACTTTGAAAGAAGTGATGAAATGGATCACTACTCATGATTCACATTTGTTATTATGTAGTAGATTTGTGGACTGAGGAGCCAGCAGTGAAGTTTGGATTTGATGCAATTACTCATAGTTACCATGAAAACTGAAATCTGAACAGTGCTGTCAGGAGGTCAGTTCTTTAAGTAAACTGTGGTAACTGAAATCCATGAACATTAAAATTGCACGAACTAAGGACTGCCTGTACAGCATATCCGACAGTGCTTGACACATGGTAGGTGCCCATAAAAGTTAAGCTCACTTTTCTTTTCCATTTAGATGGATCTAAATAGGCCTACATATACTTTAGTGTTGCTTGGTCACTGACTCCTTCAGCTACCACTAATCTCCCATCCTCCCTCCTACCATCATGGTTTCCATCTCAGTTTGGAGCACTAGTTATTTCTATAGTACTTTCAGGATGATTTTTGCTATCCATTCTGATAATATTTGACATGACCTAAATGTTTATTGAGCTTCATATTTAACATTTTTAACCATTATTTATAAAAATGTGGGTTTTAAAATTAAATGTTCTCCCTCAAAAAAAAATAAAATAAATTTTCTCAAATCACATAAGCATTGTTAATGGAACAAATGTGTTTTATCAGAGAGCAGGCCTAGGTAGGTGATCAAGCAGAAAGTTCATTCTAGGGATGATGTTTTAAAATGTTACACATAATGATATTGGGTGTAATTTATTTATTGGCTCTAGGAGACTAGGATATCCAATTTATTGTGGAACCTTGAAATGAGTTGTTTCTTATTTTTACTAGCACCTTAGTACAGATACACCATTGTTGCAGTGCCACTTCATCCCTTATAGGTCTTCATTCAGTATGTGAAATGACTCAGAAATACCAATTTTAAACATGTCTGTTTTAGGTCATAGTTTATCTTCCACAGAAAGGTAGACCACCATTTTGTCATTCTTTAGCAGATGCCAATTGTTGTTAAGTTAAACTTGCTAGAAACAATAGTAGTTCTCTGGCATGATGACTCTCACGGCCATCTGTTAGGGTGGCACTGTGCCCATCCATAGGGTGGTAAGCCAGTTTCAACAGGGCACAGGTGCCAGCCAAACATAGGTTTAGAAGGATAGCCTGCAAGAACTCAGCAAGGAGATCCTCCAAGTGGTTAGTGATGCCAAATTAGACCCACATGCTTCATTACAAGGGATCACATCTGTTGATGCTTGTGGGCATTATATTGTCAATTAAAGCTTTTTTTTCTGTTTCTTTATTCATTCCAACCTTGGAATGGGAACACAGAAAATCAGGAGCAAAGCTAGTCCTTGGCCAGAAAAATAATCAATATTTCCTGTGTTATCTCCTGATGTCTGTCGTCTACAGTGCCAAACTTTATTCTAAATTATGTGAAAAACCAAGTCACATGATGCTAGCTTATGAGGCTCCGTTATTAAAGATAACATTCAGGAAACAACCAACTAACTCTATCTCTGATTATCAACAATATTTTAAGAGTTTATCTTCTGGAAACAGAGATTGTGATCTTAGTTAAGCATGTGCTTCATGTATTATCTGTTACTTTTTTTATTGAAGGATTATTTTCAACCAAGGATGAGACAGACCACAATGAGTCATTCATTATCCAGTGTTTTCTTTCAGGTCTGGGCTTCAGTGCATGGCTCAACTCCAGAATAGTGTTGTTATACCTTTCTGTGTTTCAAACAACTTTACAGGTTAGGTACATCAGGCATGACGGAAATACAGCTATCAATGTCATATAGAAAGGCAGAAAGAGTTTGAAATATAGATTTTGGAGATTTAGGAGCAGAGGCAGGGCTGGGATTGGAGATCTCCTTATATTATAAAGACCATGGTAGTAGGTAAGAACCTGTCTTTTAATTATTGGCTGGTATTTAAAAGTTCATATCAGTCATTTTCATCTCTCCCAAATGTTTATGCACCTAAATTACAGATAAATTCATGAAAAGTTTATGATACCATAGATCATCATGTGAAAGAACCTAGAGGATTTTGGAATATATTCCTGACCTTTGTGGTTGCTAGCTTGACATGGCGTATTTTTCTTCTCTCACTATTTTCCCTTGGTTTATATTGCCATAAACAGAAGTCAAAATTAGCCAGCGTTTCCAACCCAGCATTTTATTTCCTCATGATACTGAGCCCTCAGTCTATTCACCCTAATCATGGGACAGATTAGAAGTAATCAACACAGACTATATCTCACAGAGGCCCAGAAATTATGACATGGAAACAGCATAAAGAGATATGGGTGATAGGTGGGGGAGGAAGAGAGTAGAGTACGTGTACAGGCTTTGGAGTCACAGAGATGTGGGTTTGAATCCCAGCTTTGCTATCAACTCCTACTAATACTGCTTACTATTATTACCAGCAAACCACTTAACCCCCCTGGTCCTCGGTTCTTTCATTTGTAAAAGACAGTAATACATATATAAGGTAACTGGCACATGGTGGGCACTGAATAAATAGTAGTTATTAATATTAGAGTTACTATCATTAGGGTGTAGAGTCAAGGAAAGGAATGATTTTATTTTGTCAACATAGAGCATAAGAGGGCCCACTGGGTGCCACTTCAGAATTATTTTGGAAAGCTATTGTTGATTTCCTAGCATATCCCCCACAGTGGCAGCACTAAGTGCCTATTATTCTCTTCCAGCCTGTAATCCCATCATAATGTCCTCACCATGCATAGCTGATCATCCTCCTTCTATGTATAATTAGTCTTCCTTTTTTTAGTGTTATATTTAACACATATGAATAAATATGTATGTATAGTGTATATATACATATATAACTTTCATATTGGGTATAAAGAAAATTGTGATGAACACACATGTACCCACCCACTCTGTAGCTCAAGATGCAAACATTACAAAGACCACCGAAGTTTCCTATGTACCACTCCCACCCTTATTATGTACTTCCCTTCATCCCCACAGGGGCAAACACTATTCTGAGTTTTAAAATATTTTCATCGCTTTCTGTTATAATTTGATCACATATGTGTGACTGCTTAAATAATATATTGCCAATGCTTTTGAGCATTATATGAATGGTGTCATACTGCCTGTTTTTCCTTCTGCAAGTTGCTTTTTTCACTCAACATTATGATTGTGCAAGTCATTCATGTCCATGCATGTAGCTGCAGTTCATTTGTTCTCATTGAAATAGTATTTTATAGAATGACTGTAATATAATTTATCCATTATTCTTTTGATGGCCATTTGGATTGTTCCCTACTGTTTTGCAGATAGCAAACATTCTTTTTTTTTTTTTTTTTTTTTTTTTTTTTTTTTTTTTTTTGAGACAGAGTCTCACTCTGTTGCCCAGGCTAGAGTGAGTGCCGTGGCGTTAGCCTAGCTCACAGCAACCTCAAACTCCTGAGCTCAAGGGATCCTCCTGTCTCAGCCTCCCGAGTAGCTGGGACTACAGGCATGTGCCACCATGCCCGGCTAATTTTTTCTATATATATTTTTAGCTGTCCATATAATTTCTTTCTATTTTTTTAGTAGAGATGGGGTCTCGCTCTTGCTCAGGCTGGTCTCGAACTCCTGAGCTCAAACGATCCGCCCACCTCGGCCTCCCAGAGTGCTAGGATTACAGGCGTGAGCCACCGCGCCCGGCCATCAAACATTCTTAAATATGTCTCTTCACATACATGTTCAAAAGTTTATTTCAGTACATACCTAGGAGAGAAACTGATAACTTTTAGAGTCTGTTTATTTTCAACTTTTCAAGAAAATGGCAAACATTTTTTAACTCCATCAATTAATACTTCAACTAGCAGTATACAAAATTCTCCTTGCTCCACATCCTGACCAGATCTTAGTATCATCAGACTTTAAATTTTTTGTCAATCTGGTGGTATACCTCATTGGTTCTAATTTGTGTTTCCCTTATTACTAATGAGGGTGGGTATCTTTCCGTGTTTATTTGTCATTCATGTTTGTTATTCTGTGAAATGCTTGTTAATGTGTTTTGCCAGCTTTTCTACTGGCTTGTTTGAAGTGCCCCACTTTATCTTAGTAACACTTTTTGCCTTAAAGTTGGTTTTATCTGATATCAATGAGCAATTCCATCTTTCTTTGAGGTAGTATCAGCATAATAATGCTTTTCCCTTTCTGATATTTTCCTTTTTTTGGTTGTTGTTTCTTTCTATTACTTTCAACCTGTTACCTTTTTTTTCCATCTTTCTCTTTATTTTTTTTTATTTCATCTTATTATGGGGGTACATAAGTTCAGGTTATGTATATTGCCCATGCCCCTCCATCCCCCCGAGTCTGAGCTTCAAGTCTGTCCATTCCCTAGACAGTGCACATCACACTTATCACGTAGGTATGCACCCATCCCCTCCCCCCACCCCCATCCCCCCCAGTCAGAACTTCAAGCATGTCCATTCCCCAGACAGTGTGCATCGCACTCATCAAGTAGGTATACACCCATCCCCTCCCCCTAGCCCCCACCTCTGTCCGATACCCAATTGGTGTTATTCCCAAATGTGCACTTAGGTGATGATCAGGGAAACCAATTTGCTGGTGAGTACATGTGGTGCTTATTTTTCCATTCTTGGGATACTTCACTTAATAGAATGGGTTCCAACTCTCCCCAGGAGAACCAAAGAGATGCCATATCTCCATTATTTCTTATAGCTGAGCAATACTCCATGGTATACATATACCACATTTTGCTAATCCATTCATGAATTGATGAGCATTTGAGTTATTTCCACATCTTTGCAATTGTGAATTGTGCTGCTATAAACATTCGGGTGCAGGTGTCTTTTTTATAGAATGACTTTTGTTCTTCTGGGTAGATGCCCAATAATGGGATGGCTGGATCAAATGGTAGGTCTACTTGAATGTGTTTAAGGTATCTTCATATTGCTTTCCACAGGGGTTGCACTAGTTTACAGTCCCACCAGCAGTGTATGAGTGTTCCTGTCTCTCCGCATCCACGCCAACATGTATTGTTTTGGGACTTTTTGATAAAGGCCATTCTCACTGGAGTTAAGTGATACCTCATTTTGGTTTTGATTTGCATTTCCCTGATGATTAGAGATGTTGAACATTTTTTCATATGTTTGTTAGCCATTCTTCTATCTTCTTTTGAAAAATTTCTATTCATGTCCTTTGCCCACTTTTTGATAGGGTTGTTTGATTTTTTCTTATTGATTTTCCTGAGTTCTAAAGAGATTCTTGTTATCAGTCTTTTATCTGATGTGTAGTATGTGAAAATTTTTTCCCATTCTGTAGGTGGTCTGTTTACTCTCATGACTGTTTCTTTGGCTGTGGAGAAGCTTTTTAATTTAATCAGGTCCCATTTATTTATTTTTGTTGTTGCTGTGATTGCCTTAGGGGTCTTCCTCATAAATTCTTTGCCACAGCCAACATCATACTGAACGGGGAAAAACTGAAAGCATTCCCACTTAGAACTGGAACCAGACAGGGCTGCCCACTGTCCCCATTACTTTTCAACATAGTATTGTAAGTTCTTGCTAGAGCTATCAGGCAAGAGAGCAGAATCAAGGGAGTCCAAATAGGGAAAGAAGAGATCAAACTCTCACTCTTTGCTGATGATATAATGTTATATCTAGAAAACCCCAAGGATTCAACCAAGAGACTCCTGGAATTGATCAATGAATTTAGTAAAGTCTCAGGATACAAAATCAATACACACAAATCAGAGGCATTCATTTATGCCAATAACAGTCAAATGGAGATCCAAATTAAGGACTCAATACCCTTCAAAATAGCAACAAAGAAAATAAAATACCTAGGAATATATTTAACTAAGGAGGTAAAGGACCTCTATAGGGAGAACTACGAAACATTGAGGAAGGAAATTGCAGAGCATGTAAATAGGTGGAAAACCATACCATGCTCGTGGATTGGAAGAATCAACATTGTTAAAATGTCTACATTGCCCAAAGTAATCTACTGATTCAATGCAATACCTATTAAATTATCAACATCATTTTTCACAGATATAGAAAAAATAATTTTATGCTTTGCATGGAACCAGAGAAGACCCCGTGTAGCAAAAGCAATTTTAAGCAACAAAAACAAAATGGGAGACATTAATTTGCCAGACTTCAAACTATACTACAAGGCTGTGATTATTAAAACTGCTTGGTATTGGCACAAGTGCAGGGACACAGACCAGTGGAACAGAACAGAAAATCCAAATATAAAACCATCCTCATATAGCCATCTAATCTTTGACAAAGCAGACAAAAACATACTCTGGGGAAAAGATTCCTTATTCATTAAATGGTGCTGGGAAAACTGGATAGCCACACGTAGAAGACTAAAACAGGACCCACAGCTTTCACCTCTCACAAAAATCAAATCATGGTGGATAACAGACTTAAACCTTAGGTGTGAAACTATTAGAATTCTAGAAGAAAATTTGGGAAAGACTCTGTTACCTTATATTTTAGTTGTATCTCTAGCAATTAGCAGATAGATGGATTTTTAAAACTTCAGATCAACAATCTTTGTCTTTAAACTGGAGAATTTAGTTCATTTACACTTAATGTAGGTGATGACATATTTGGGTTTGATTATACTGTTCTTATATTTTCAATTAGTCTTGCCTGTTCTATTTAATTTTCCTTGTATTAATTGCTGCCTTTCAGAGTGATTTCATGTATTTTCATCCCATTCCCCTTCCTCTACTGGTTTAGAAGTTATATGTGATATGTTTATTATTTCAACTATAATACACATATATCATTTCTATTGTTTTTGCTTATAATATGCATACTTTACTTATTAAAGCCTATAGCAATGACTAACTTTACCCTTCTCCTGGGGAGTACAAAAAACTTAAGACATTTTTACTCTGCATATCCCCCTTCCAACTTATATTACTATTAAATATTTTAGTTCTATCTTGTTTATTAAACCCACCCAAGATGTCATTTACATGTTTTAAAAGTTAGCCATATTTATTGGGCACATGTGATATTTTGATACATGTACATAATATATAATGATCAAATTAGGGTAACTGGGATTACTACAGTTTTATACAATTATTGCTCTTTACATTTGCCTACACATTTTAGTACTTCTTTTCTTTAATACGTCTTACATTTCAAACCTTCCGTCTGGGATAATTGTCCTTATGCTTCAAGTATATCTTTTAGAATTTCTTTTAGTGAGGCTCTGTTGGTGACAAATTCTGTTTTTATTTTTAAATGTCTTTATTTCCATTCTGTTTTGGAATATATTTTTCCAAGGTATATCATTTCTTTTAGCACATTGAAAGTTTTATTCTGCTCTCCTCTGGCTTCCAGTGTTGGCATTTTTTCTGACTTGTTTAAAGGTTTTCCCTTTGTCCCACAGTGTCTCTGGGTATAGATTTCTATTTTTTTTTTTTTGTTCCTGTTTAGGAATCATTGTGCTTCTGCAATCTGTGAATTAGGGTTTTAGTCAGTTCTGGAAAATTCTCAGCCATTATTTCTTCAAATATTTTTTCTCTTCTATTCTCTCCCACTTTTCCCTCTGGGAATCTGATTGGATGTATGCTAAACCTTCATATACTATGTCTCTTAGCTCCTCTTTCATATTTTTAATTTCTCTGTGTTCCAGTCTGGGTAATTTCCTAAGACTGATATTTTAGTTCACCAGTTCTGTCTTCAGCTATACGTATTTAATCTGTTGCTTAAGCTATTCATTAAGATTTAATATCAGTGGTTATATTTAAGTTCCATTTTTATTTTAATTCTAAAATATTTGGAGGTTTTGTTGATAATCTCTTGTTTTCTGCTCATTTTTGCTTCTATCTTTTATTTCTTTGAAGATCCAGTTTACTGTGTGTTCTATTTCTTATCAGTAATACCTAAAATCCCTAAAGGTTTAAATCTGTTCGTTCTTGTTTCTTCTGAGTCTTGTTCATGTTAACTCATTTCCTTATGTATTTAGTGATTATTACTGTGTGCTTCTATTTGGCTAAACTTAATCTGTGGGACTCCTATAGGTCTCGATTGAGTAACTCTTTGTTCATAGATAATTTATATGTTTTTGCTGGTCAACAGGGTTGCTAATATACTGGAATGACTTCTAGGCTTGGTGTTTCCCAACCATGCTGGGAATAAATTCAATCCCAGTTTCTTCTAAGAAAATCTCTGGAAACACATTCTTGGGTTAGGGGTGTGGTAGGGATTCTACTGTTATTAATTTCTGTCCATCTGCTGCTGTGGTGAAGAAAGGTTTCCTTGTGGGCTTGCTCTGATGGCTGACAGACTTTGTTTCTGGCCTTTCTTTCACTGATGATGTTGTACTTTAAGAGGGCCAGATTGAAGTAGGTACAACTTCTCCATTTGCCTAGACCCAGTGATTAGGATTTCATTTCCAGCTTCCAAAACTCTAGGTTACTGGTATGGTTTCAGCTTGCTCCTCCTCCTTTATCTTCCTCCTGCCCCCTCTTCTCTTTCCCCCTCTTCCCACTCCCTTGGATTTCTCCTCATTTTCTTGTGAGCTCAGCAATGCATTCTAAAAGATATTGCTATAGATCATCTAGCATTTAAGAGTTTTCAAGTGGTATGGCTATTTAGAATTTCTTGTTCACAATGTTGGTGAAACAAAAGTTTCTCCTTCTCTTAATTTCTAACTCTCAAACTATAGTGCCTTTTTTCTTGCAAATCAACACTTCTTCTGGTGTTCTTGATCTTATCTCTGCCTACCTCTTCCCAATCCTGGTTCCATTATCTGTCCCGTTAGTCTATTTCATCGTCAACATTTTTTTGCTTCTGTACTCGAATTCCCCTGGTTTCCCTTCCTCCCAAGAAAATCTTCCCATAATCATAGTACCTCTCAACCTACTATTCTTTCTTATTTCTTTAACTAATTAATCAAATAAATATTATTATTGGAAATTTGCCATGTGTTTTAGGTGCTGTCATAGAAGATGGTTAAGATCCTTGCCAGAACTGGATCTCAGGCCTGTCTGACTCTGTGGTCTAGAGAATCTTTCCACTGAAGCTCATTTCCTGTTGTAAAAACAGTGAAAGATGTATATTAAGGAGCAAACATTTTATAAATACCTACTGTGTACTAGGTAATCTGCAAGGGGTTGTGATACAGCAGTCAAAAAAGTGAAACAAGATCCTCACTCTCATGGAGCTTCTGGTGAACAATTTAACAAAGGAGATGTACAAGGTGCTGGGAGAAGATATCATAGAGGGATGTGATCTCATCTGGGGTTCAGAAAAGGCTTCCCCAAAGATGTGACAAACTCATATCAAGAGTGGTCTGCCCCCTCTGCTTGTACTTCCTTACCACTTTAAGTCCCATGGCTTTTTTCTACTCTTCTGTTTTTCTTTAATTTTTTTTTGTCTGCTCATCCTTTTAAAGGTCTCTGTAGAGACAGAATTCTTTGACACCATCCCTCTCCCTTCTCTGAAGCTTTGAATATCTCTCACTTTATATACAGGTAGTTGCCCAATCTTATACAGTAGGCCTTCTGGAACATATTTCATATATTAATACAAATGATTTTTTTAATTTCAGAATATTGTGGAGGTACAAATGTTTTGGTTACATGGATTGCTTTTGTACTGCTTAAGTCAAAGTTATAAGTGTGCCCATCACCCACATAATGTACATTGTACCCATTGGGTATGATTTCACACATCCCCTCCTCCCCCTCCCACCTGCATGATTTCCATTGGGTTTCTCTTCCATCTGTGCACATGAGTGCTGATCAGTTAGTTACAATTTAATAGTGACTATATGTGGTGTTTGGTTTTCCATTCTTGTGATACTTCACTTAGGAGAATGGTCTCCAGTTCCATCCAGATTGTTGCAAAAGGTATTTATCCATTTTTTTATGTCTGAGCAGTACTCCATGGCGTATATATACCACATTTTATTAATACATTCATGAATTGATGGGCAGTTGCATTGATTCCACATCTTTGCGATTGTGCACTGTGCTGCAATAAACGTTCATGTGCAGGTGTCTTTTTGATAAAATGACTTTTTTCCTTTGGGTAAATACCCAGTAGTGGGATTGCTAGATCAAATGGTAGGTCTACTTTTAGTTCTTTGAAGAATATCCATACTATTTTCCACAGAGGTTGTACTAGTTTGCAGTCCAACCAATAGTGTCTAAGTGTTCCTTTCTCTCTGCATCCATGCCAGCATCTATTGTTTGGGGACTTTTTGATAAAAGCCATTCTCACTGGGATTAGGTGACATCTCATTGTGGTTTTGATTTGCATTTCTCTGATGGTTAGCAACAAGCATTTTTTTCATAGGTTTATTGGCCATTAGTCTATCATCTTTTGAAAAGCTTCTGTTCATGTCTTTTGCCCACTTTTTAATGGGGTTGTTTGATTTTTTTCTTGCTGATTTGCTTGAGTTCTCACCCAAGGCTCAATCAGGAAGAAACAGAACTCCTGAACAGTCCAATAACAATCAACGAAATTGAAGCAGCAATAAAAAAACTTTCCAACAAAAAAGAAAAGTCCTAGGCCGGGTGCGGTGGCTCACGCCTGTAATCCTAGCACTCTGGGAGGCCGAGGCGGGTGGATCGCTCGAGGTCAGGAGTTCGAGACCAGCCTGAGCAAGAGTGAGACCTCGTCTCTACTAAAAATAGAAAGACATTATATGGACAACTAAAAATCTATATAGAAAAAATTAGCCGGGCATAGTGGCGCATGCCTGTAGTCCCAGCTACTCGGGAGGCTTAGGCAGTAGGATCGCTTAAGCCGAGGAGTCTGAGGTTGCTGTGAGCTAGGCTGACGCCATGGCACTCACTCTAGCCTGGGCAACAAAGTGAGACTCTGTCTCAACAACAACAAAAAAAAAAAAAAAAAAAAAAAAAGTCCTGGACCAGATGGTTTCACAGCCAAATTTTATCAGACCTACAAAGAAGAATCGGTACCCATGCTGCAGAAACTATTTCATAACATAGAGAAGGAAGGAATCCTCCTCAACTCATTCAACAAAACCAGTATCACCTTGAAACCAAAACCAGGAAAGGACACAACAAAAAAAGAAAACTATAGACCAATATCCCTGTGAATATAAATGCAAAAATCCTCAACAAAATTCTAGCAAACTGAATTTGGCAACATATCAAAAAAGTACAATTTTTTTTTAGAGACATGGTCTTACTCTGTCACCAAGGCTAAAATGCAGTGGCATGACCATAGCTCACTGTAGCCTCGACCTCTTGGGGTCAAGCAATTTTTCCACTTCAGCTTCCCAAGTAGCTAGAACTACAGGCACATGCCACCATGCCTAACTGTTTGTTTTTTTTTTTTAATTTTTTTGTAGAGATGGGGGCGGGTCTCACTATGTTGTCCAGGCTGGTCTTGAACTCCCGGCCTAAAGTGATCCTCTTGCCTTGGCCTCCCAAAGTTTTGGCATTACAGGAGTGATCCACTGCCCTTGGCCTGTATCCAATTTTTTTTTTCTGTTCTAGGACACAGCTGTAGTTAAGGACTTCATCATCCTTGAATAAATTATTGCAACAGCAACACTCTCTGCCTAGTCTGTATCTCCAGGTCTATCCTCACAAAAGGTGCTTCAATTCAGTAGTTCTCAGCCCTGGTTTTCTGTTAGAATCACCTGAGGTGCTTTAAAAAATGTTAATACCCAGATCTCACCCCCAAGGTTTCTGATTTCATGGATATGGTTGGGGGTTTTGTGCATAAGGTTTTTTTTTTTTTTTTTTTTTTTTTTTTAAGTTCCCCAGGTAATTCTAACATGCTGCCAAATTTGTGATCTATTGCTCTAACCCAGTGGTTTTCACACTTTGGAACACATCAGAATCCCCTGGAGGGCTTATTCAAAGAGACTGCTGGGCACCAACCCCAGATTTTCTAATTCACTAAATCTGTAGCAGGCCTGCAGGTCTAACAAGCTCTTAGGTGAAGATAATGATACTGGACCAGCAAACACAGCTTTAATTTTATGGCCATCACCAAATTTTCCTAAACAACAGGTCTCATAATATCAGTCCTCTACTCTAAAACCTTAAGGATTCCCTATTATCTGTCAAAATAAGTACGAGCCAGTCTTCACAGCCTTCAAAGCCCTTTACCATCTGTTCCTAGTTTCCTATCCTGCCATATTTCCTATTACTTCCCCTCTACACCAACTAAAGGACTACTGGATTTCCTTTAAACACACCCAGTACTCTCTTGCCTTCATATGTTTGCTTATATTGGTCTGTTTGTTTTTACGTTCTTAAAATAAATTTTGTTGTGTATATTTAAGGTATACAACATGATGTTGTAAGACATATAGAGTAAAATAGTTACTATAGTGAAACACATTAACATATCTGTCATCACATAGCTACTCATTTCCCCCACACACATCCCACCCCATGGCAAGAACAGCTATAAAATCTACTCATTTAGCAAAAATTCTGACTACAATACACTATTATTAACTATAACCTCCATGTTGTATAATAGATATTTTGACTTGTTCACTCTACATATTTGCTACTTCATAGCTTTTGATCTACATCACTCTCTGTGTTTCCTCTCCCATCCCAATCTGCCAGTAACCAATGTTTAATTTTTTATCTGTACATATTTGACCTTTTTTAAAGAGATTATACATGTAAGTGAGATCATGCAATATTTTTTTTCTTTCTGTGTCTGGCTTATTTCACTTAGCATAATGTCCTTCATGTTCATTCACATTGTGGCCAATGTTAGGATTTCCTCCTTTTTTAAAAGGCTGAATAATATTTCATTATATGTATGTGTGTATATATATATATTTTTTTTTTTTTCTTTATTCATTCATCCACTGATGGACCTAGGTTGTTTCCATATCTTGGCTATTGTGAATAATGTTGTAATGAGTGTGGAAGTGTAGATACCTTTAAAAGGTGGTGATTTCATCTCCTTTGGGTAAATACATAGATGAGGGATTGCTGAGTCATATGGTAGTTCTATTTTTAATTTCTTTGGGAACCTCTATACTGTTTTCCATAGTGGCTGCACTAATCTACATTCCCACCAACAGTGTACAAGAGTTCCCTTTTCTTCACACCCTCACCAACACTTGTTATCACTTGTCTTTTTGGTAATAGCCATTCTAATGGGGACGAGATGGTATCTCATATTGGTTTTGATTTGCATTTCCTTGATGGTTAGTGATGTTGAGCACTATTTGCTCATACTGTTATCCTGGCTGATGTTTTCATCCTCATGTGAATGTACTAAGACAGAAAATTGGTACCAGGAGTGGGTATAAAAATACCTGAAAATGTGAAAGCAGCTTTGGATCTAGGGAGCAGGCAGAGCTTGGAGGAGTTTTGGAGGGCTCAGAAGAAAATAAAAAGATGAAGAAAAAATTGGAACTTCTTAGAGACTGGGTAAGTGGTTTTGACCAAAATGCTGATAGAAATATGGACAGAGAAGGCCAAACTGATGGGGTCTAAGAGGGAAATGAGGAACTTATTGGGAACTGGGGCAAAGGTCATTCTTGTTATGTCTTAGCAAAGAACTTGGCTGAATTGTGTCCATGTCTTAGGCCTTTGTGGAAGGCTGAACTTGAAATTGATGACCTACGGTATCTGGCAGAAAAATTCTAAATAGCAAAGTGCTCAGGCTGCTGAGTGGTCGCTTCTAATACCTCATGGTGAACTGATAGAGAAAAGGGAAGCAGAGCATAAAATTTTGGAAAATTTGCAACCTGGCCATGCAGCAGAAAGGGAACAAGCACTTTCAGATGAGGAATCCACAGGTGCTACAGAAAAACCACTTGCTGTAAAAGGGAGCCAGGTGCTAATAGTCAGAACAATGTGGAAAATGTCCCAAAGTCATGTCAGAAATCTCTGAGGCTGCCCCTCTCATCATAGGCCCAGAGACCTCAGAAGACAGAATGGTTCAGGGGCACAGGCCCAGGTGCTGCTGGCCTGCACTACCTCAGATCCTGCTCCCTGCATTCCTGCTGAGAGTTTCTTTCTCTCCTTATGAAGTTTTGGGTACCTTTACTCTTGAAAATTTTGACATTTTATTCTGAATCCTAGGAGAGAGTGACTGGTCAGAAGGAGTATTTCCTAGTACTGTTAGTCACCTTAATGTGAGGGACAGTCTCGAATTTGTTCACATCATCAATGAATCAGGATTATCTGTCAGAAATTTTGTCTCATACTTAATGGTATAATTTATGAACATAATACATTCTTGGCTTTCACTGATGGGAATTAATCATTTAATCAATCATTATTTTAAAAACTTTTATTTCACACTTGATTCTGCAAAGGATTTGAGGCTGTTTACAATATTTACATTTGCATGAATCAGACATGAGGGAAATATAAATCAAAATTAAAAAAATAAGATTATAGAAAGAATAATACTAATACCTAGATGAAAAAATATCAACAGAATTGCTATAGTTGAATTTCAAATTCGGTTCTGAGCTTCCTGTCAGCTAAAGCAAAAAGGGAGATATTATCAGCTCCTCCAGTTTTTTTTCAAACTCATATAATGAAAAGTGCCTTTATATTTTTATTTTTTATTTTTTTATTTATTTCAGGATATTATGAGGGTACAAAGGTTTTGGTTATATTTTATGTCTTTGCCTCACCCAAGTGAGGTTTAGAGGCTTGCCCTTCCCCTCTACAATGCACACCATGACTATTAGTTGTGAGTTTGCCTCTCCCACCCCCCTAATTCCTGGAGAATATTACTACTGTGTGAGCACCATAGTGTTGATTAGTTAGTGCTAATTTGATGGCAAGTACATGTGGAGTTTATTCCTCCCATCTTGTGATACCTCACTGTGGATAATGGACTCAAGCTCAATCCAGGAAAATATAAGAGGTGCTAGATCACTGTTGTTTCTTATAACTGAGTAATATTCCATTGTATACATATACCAAATTTTAATAATCCACTCATGGATTGACGGGCACTTGGGTTGTTTCCACATCCTTGCAATAGTGAATTGTGCTGCCATAAACATTCTGGCACAGATGTCTTTGTTATAGAATGTCTTTTGCTCTTTTGGGTAGATGCCTAATAGTGCTATCGTTGGATTGAATGGTATTTCTAACTCTTTGAGGTATCTACAAACTCTTTTCCACAGAGGTTGCTCCAACTTGCAGTCCCACCAGCAGTGTATGAGTGTTCCCACCTCTCCACATCCTTGCCAGCATTTGTTGTTTTGGGATTTTTTGATAGAGGCCAATCTCACTGGGGTTAGGTGATATCTCATTGTGGTTTTGATTTGCATTTCTCTAATGATTAGAGATGTTGAGCATTTTTTATAAGTTTGCTGGCCATTATTCTGTCTTCTTTTGAAAAGTTTCTGTTCATTTCCTTTTCCCATTTATTGATGGAGTTGTTCGATTTTTTTCAAGTTCTAGATAGATTCTTATCAGCCCTTTATTGGATGCGTAGAGAGCAAATATTTTCTCCCATTCTGTAGGCTGTCTCTTCACTCTAATGATAGTTTCCTTGGCTGTGCAAAAGCTTTTTAATTTGATCAGATCCCATGCATCGGCCTAGGCAAAGAATTTTTGATGAAGACCCCCAAAGCAATCACTGCAGCAATGAAAAGTGCCTTTTTAAAGGAAAAATAAATTACCACAAAACTTCTGTGTTAGCCTGATTACTTTTGTTGTTATCAAATTACGCAAAAAATAAAAGTGGGTACAGACCTCTCAGGCATATAATCTTGTACAGTTATAAGACTGAATATATGTATATGCACAAAACTACAAAAACAATGACATCCAAAATAATTACATTAATTGAATGGACAGATGATGTTTTGCTGAAACTAAATTTTGAATGTTGGGCCTCGTAGAGGAAAAATATATTGCGTCCTTTGTTTTCCACTTGTGGATTTGATTTGTTTGTTTTTGCATGATGGAATACCATTTGGGTTGTCATTGTTATCTCTGTCATTATTTTTCCTCTTTAACGAGGGACTCATTTTTAACCACCTGGCCATTTTTTTGTTAGGACAGTCAATTTAACAATACACCCCAAAATTCACTAATGATTTATCAAAAATACCATTTAAATTAAAGTTCTTGACTGCATATTTTCCACAGCTCTTACAGTGAAAGGATTTAAAGAAGTGGATAGAGTTTACATTCTTTAAATATACTGCACTGTGTGGCATGACACAGTACTGAAAAGGAAGAGTTTAGAATTTCAAGAGCAGAGTTGAATCCCGCCTCTAAAATGTATGAGCTGGGCACCTTTGGGGAAGTCACTTAGCTTCTTTGATTCTCTGTTTCATCATCTGTAAAATGGAGGCAACAATAATACCTATCATTGGGATTGTTGGAAAGAATGAATAAGATAATGCATATAACATGCCTGTATCAGTCAAAGTTTAATCAGTGATGTAGAACCAGTAGGAGATATATATTAAGAGATTCTCTGCAAGGAATTGTTTTGTGCAGTTGTGGAGGTTGGCTAGTCAAGTGTGAATAAATAGGGAAGGCTATTAGGAAGGGTGGGCTGGAACTCTTGGGCATAAGCTGAAGTTGTTTCCCATAGGCAGCAGAATTTCTTCTTGCTGGGGAAAGTCTCAGTTCTGCCCTTAAGGCCTTTGACCTGATTGAATTAAATCCACCCAGATGATCTAGAATAATCTCCCTTAATTAAAGCCAACTGATTATGGATTTTAATCACATCTTTACAGCAATACCTGATTAGTGTTTGATTGAATAACTGAGGACTGTAACCTAGCCAAGTTGATGCATGAAACTGACTCTCACAGTGTCTAACATGGTGACTGGCTCATAGTGACTACTAAGGAGATGGTGGACAGTGACTACTTTTGGATTGTTGTGTGACAGTGGGAAAGACACAGAAGTGTTCTGGAAAACAGCCTGGGGTAGAGCATGAGAATTTGAGTCAGAGACCTGAATTCAAATCCTATTATAGCAACTTACTAGCTGGATAAGTTCAGGTAAATGACTATTCCTCACAAAGCCCCTGTTTCCTCATCTATAAATAAATGTGAGCTAGTACTCCTCATAACTACCCTATAAGGTAAGTGTTAGATGAGATTAAGTAAAATGCCTGGCATGCATGATTATTCAACAGTAGTAGAAATGCCACTTGTCCCATTTATTCTCTCCTTAACCTCTCTGGTCATCTGCCTTCTCATCTATAGCATGGGAAAAAAGATAGTACCTACTCATATTTTTGTGAGGATTGAATGAAATAATGCATTAGAGTTTTAGATGGTACTTGGCACATAGTAAGCGCTCAATAAATGTTGGCCATAAGTATTCATACTTCTTTTTTTTAACATTTTTTTTAATTTTTTATTTTTTGTTTGTTTTTCAGCTCATTAAGGGGGTACAAAAGATCAGGCTATATACATTGCCCATGCCTCTCCATCCCCCCAAGTCTGAGCTTCAATTGTGTCCATTCCCTAGACAGTGCACATCACACTCATCATGTAGGTGTGCACCCCTCCCCTACCCCCACCCCATCCTCCCCAGTCAGAACTCTTGCAGTTAGGCTTCCAATAGATGCAGAATAGCAGATAGCTTGAGATTGTCCACTCAGAAGAGCCCTAGAGCCCTGGATTTCTGTGTTGCTAGTTGAAATCAGATCCATATGCTTTAGAGTCCTAACAAACGTTTTGTTTTCTTGTGTGAAATTGGGGATATGCTTTCAAAATTGTGGATATTTTACCTCCTTGTATAGTATCTGTAGGCAAAGCCAAATTTCCCCTTAGGAAGCATTTTTACATCTTCTCCCCTGAAATGAATAAGTCGTTAGAATTAAGTCATGGAAGTTCTATCTCATGAGGCTCTATGCCCAAACTATGGCACATTTTCCTGTTAAAATGAAACTGATATTTTCAGATTAACCATGTATACCAGATCTGAAACCTCCTCTCCCTTATTTCAAACCTATCCTGAAGTCCTGTACACTCTGCCTCCAATATATTCTGAATCCAAAAATTTCTCAGCCCTGCTGCTACCACTGTAGTCCAAGCCCCTGTTCTCTCTGGCCTAGCTTCTCTCCAAGCTCCACTGTTGCCCCATTCTAATCCACTGTTTACAAAGCAGCCAGAGAATCCTCTAGAAACATGAGCCTGATCATATTTCCCCCTCTTCCTGTTTAAAAGTCTCTGTAGGTTTCCTGCTGCACTTAGGATAAAGGCCAACATCCTTAATATGTCACACAAGGCCCTTTGTGTTCTGGTCCCTGCCAACCTGCAGTGTAAATTGTAAGTTTTGAGCTGCCCAGTATCCATTCCTTCTTCTAATTGTATCCCACTTTTCTTTTAGGAAATCACGTCTTTCCCATTTGATACAGTCTGGTGGGACCATTAGTGAGGTGCCCTAGCCTCCCCTAGGTAAGGGACAAGCATGTCTTGAAAACAAGGCCAATAGGATGTTCCAGGAGCTGAAGCAGAGAGACAAAGGGGTAGAAAATTGTTAAAGTTGATTCATTTAAGGGGCGGCACATAGACCTGGCCATTCCTACTATATGACTCCTCCTGGACTTCCTACTCCCTAGCCCTTTGGAGCTTTCTAAATCCTGCCCATATGAAATCTGTTCTATGAGCCTCCAATATCCTTCCCCAAACTGCTTCTCCTCTGACACATGTGTTACTCTTCTCCTTTATCACTCTGATCCAGTTATATTAATTTTTTGTTGTTGTTGCTTTCAAAAAGAGTTCTTGCCTGACTCAGGGTCTTTGCATATGCTAAGTTACTTTTGTCCAGAATTCTCCTACCCCACCTATTCACCCTCAATTACTCACCATAAATATCCCAGATCAAAGTTATTTCATCATGATGCCTTCCCTAATTTCCCTAATTAACTCAAATGCATCTATTGGAAGTCTCATGGAACTATTAATATGTTCCTTTTCTACACAGCTCTTAACACAGTCATGATTTTATTGAGTTGTGTGAGTATTGCCTCTTGAGTTGTGTCTCTCTTGCCTCTAGGATGTTAACTGCAAGAAGGCATAAATTGTGTCCATTTTGTTCACTGATGCTCCTTTAGTCATGGGGCAGTGCCTGCTATATACGAGGTTCTCAATAAATATTTGCTAAATAGATGAAAGCAAATTTGTGCAGAAATTTAAGCTAAAATATGACACTTCTAAATAAATTAATGATTGTTGCCAGTGTAGTCATAGGAAAATAGAGTTAGGCCTTCTACAGCCAGGGGCACTTTAGTGGGAAAATTAAGACATACTAAAATAGTTGTGACTCACCTCAACAAGACAGATGCTTGGAGATTATGCCTACCAAAGTCCTATTTCTTCACTTCCTCATTTACTCATTCCTTTATATCCACTCATCTATGTAGTCAACAAAAATGTATTAAAAACCCAATTACTGGGGCTCCAAAGATTAATAAATGAGAACAGATAAGCTTTGAATATCAGATATATGCTTTTTGTTACAAATATGGCCAGTTAGCTTGAAGCTCAGACTCGGCGGGGTGGGGGACATGGGCAATATATATAACCTGAACTTTTGTACCCCCATAATAAGCTGAAATAAAAAACATATGGCCAGTTTGAATAGTGAAAAAATAAGTTAACTAGTTATTTCATGTACAAACAGCCACAAATTGATGTACAGATTGATCTTTTTCTCCTGTTAATTGCCCTCAATCATATAGTCATCAAAATAACTTTCATTGCAATGCTGTTTTTAATTTTACTTTTTAAGATGGCCCCTTAACTATTTTCCCACTGTCATGGCTCTTTATCTCAATATTAGCAGAGACACTTTCAGCTTTCATTGCCTTATATCTCAAAGTGTCTCCAATTAGCTCGTGGAATGTTGTGATGGTTTTTACCATGTGCAGACTATAGAACTAATTTTCAATAGCTGTGTTTCTTAAAAAAAAATCACACGACATTTTTTGAGAGAAGAGATAAGTAACAATAAAATAACAACAAGATAAGGTTCTGCACTCCAAAAAGATTGGAAATTACTCATGTTATCTTTTTAGAGTCAGCTTCCATCCATGATTTTTCTAGTTTCTCTCTCTCTTTCTTTCTCTCTCTCCTGGGGTTTGAAAAAAACTCAGCCAGACCCTGTCCATAAACAATGAACATGTTATTCTAAATTTAATAATATTTCAGTTTTTAAAAAAGCACAAGCGATTGGTTCTTTGTTGTTAATCATTTGCCCTACTTAATTCATTCATTATACTCTGAAGCTCTGAGATTAAGCCCCCAGGCTGGAGAGCTTCATATGAATCCTTTCTTTTTTATCTATTCCAAGTTAGATTAAGTCTAGGTTCTGTTTAATGAGGTGCCACTTGCTGGGTTTTCATACAGGAAGAATTCCTCATCCTCAGTGGTATGTATATATCAAATAAATTATCTTTTTTTTTTTTTGAATTTCCAACTACTGTTTCCTGTAGGAAAGACTATGATTATGAGCTCCCTGGGATCTGGGCAGCTGGATTTCTTTGATTTGGACTTTTTTTCCTTTTCATCAAAGCCCCATCTTGTTTTCCATTATATTTAGGGGGTGTGAGATTATGAAGAGGTTTTTAGACAGCACTAAGTGCGTGCCATGATGAACTGAGTCAAGTTATGGGGTTAGGACTCCCCATGGTCCAGTCTATTTATACTCTTTTTCGTATAATCTACTTAAAAATGAGCACCACTACTTCATGTTTCTGCCCCAAATCCTATTGTCTGTGTCTGTGTATGTGTGTGTCCACATGTGTGCTTTGGGGGAGGTGTTGCTAATGTTTTTATTTTTAAGCATGATCGTGCACACAGAATCAATTATTAGATTTCCCTTTAAATGCTGATTTTCCTGAACATCCAGTCTCCAGATTAAAAATGCAGATATGGGAATGTTTGCAATTTGGACCACATTCTGTCAAAGACTAGTCTCACAAGGCTCTCTCATGACAACCAAGAGTTGTTATCCTGGCACTACTGAAGTGTTCACTGCTGCTGCTGAGATAACAGCACTGTTTCCCCATTGGCCTACTTGGCTAGACTGGGACTCAGTATCCCCATAGTAAGGTTAGGAAATAGTCAGGGAGACAGAGAAAAGGAGACAAAAAAATAGGTAAAAGGGAGAAGTTCCCATAGAAGGCAACAACACACTAGTAGTGCCAACACATTACCTCCAGTGGCACCATTCCTGGTCTGCTCTAGACAGTCTGGATCCACAAGTCTGCTTTTGGGACAAATTAGCGTGTTTGGTAAGAACCTACTAGTAATGAGGACAGTGTCTTGGGTGATGTTAGCACATAGTCCACTTGGCTTTATATAGAGGAAAAAATAGTTTCCACACACTGTTACTGCTACTAATCACCAACAAAGAAAACCAAGACAGTGTGCTACTACCAAAAACTGCAAATCAAACATAGCAATAGGTTATATATGATTAAAACCTACACTCAAAAAAATCAATTATAAAAGAACAGGCAGATGTTGCTATGTTTAATATTCTACTAATTTAGAAGTTTATAGAAATAGCATTCCATAGCAGTACTTTTCAAACTGTTTCATGCCATGGAGCAAATAGAATGTCTGTATATTCTCCTTGAGCAACCAGCTGAGTCTGTTTGTGATTGGAAGACACAGGCCCAGGGGCTCCAGCTATCCCAGATCTCACCCAACCACTATGAGAACTGAAGGTACAAAAATACATGGGCATCCCTATATCCTACTGGTTGGATGGGCTCTGTTCTAGAACTTTTCAGCAAAATGGGATTCTACCACTTCAGTTTGAAATCAACTTTGAAGGAATCACTCTAATTAGCACATTTATCTATTTAACCTCCTAGATATGTGTGCATGTGTGTGTGTATCTATATTTCTGTGAGTGCATTTCTATTTTTTCCTCAAATAATTTCTCTTTATTTTTTTTAAACTTCTACTTGCAAGACTGAGTCATGAGGCTTATTGCCCCAAGGAAGGAGAGGGCAAAACCTGCCCAAAACAAAGAGGGCGTTGATAAGTTTTAAGTCTCAAAATTGAGTATTTTGAAGCCATAGAAAGACCATTGTCTTAAAAGCCCAACTCTGTTGATAGAAAAAAATGATTTCCCAAATCCTTTTAGTTCTCATTTAACATATGACAAACTGGGCATAGATGACTAGATCATGGAGGTTTACTATATTCTTAAAATAGAGAAAACTCAGGAAATACAAAAAGTAGAAGCTCTGTTTTTTCTGGCCCTAGTGGGTAGGAGAAAGAAGAAAGGAGAGGGAGGGAGAAGGAAGAGTTCAGATGTTGAGGCCTTTGTTTTTCCTACTCTTGTCATAGCTAAGGGAGGCCTCAGGACTCTTGGGGAAGATCTGCACAGGGCCACATGCAGCATGCTTCAGGAGTCATAATATAGTACCAGCAAAGTAAGGTAGCTGGCCACATGTGGCCAGAGTAAGGCAATGCTCAGGGATCCCCATGGACTGTTTAAGCTAGAAGATACCTGGTAGGGGAGTGAGGAAGGGCTGGGAATGCCTGCAAATGGGTTCAAAATTGACTCTGTATATGTGGACTTCAAATCTGAAGAAAAAATTGTTAAGACTATGGACTCTAGTGCTGAGTGTCAGCTGGTTGCCTCAAAAGCTCAGATGAAATCCATTGTATCTTAGATGTCACCAATCCAGGGAGCAGAATACAGTATAGTTGTCTTCCCTTAACTATGGTTTCACTTTCCACAGTTTCAGTTATCCACGGTCAACTACAGTCAAAAAATATTACAGTCTTTTGAGAGAGAGAAAGAGAATAAGAAAGAGAGACCATAATCACAAAATTTTTATTACAGTTTATTATTATAATTGTTCCATTTTATTATTAGTTATTGTTGTTAATCTCTTACTGTGCCTAATTTATAAATTAAACTTAAGGTTAGTACTATCTGTGGTTTCTGGCATCTAATGGGGGGCTTGGAATGTATCCCTAGCAGACGAGGGGGAACTACTATAGTTGCTCTGCTGTAGACACCAGCTAGAATACAGGAAACAGTGTGTGGATGCAGGGTCACCTTCTTCTCTGCCACTTTAGTGCAGAAAGACTCTAAGGTGGTCCCCCACGATCCCCAGCTGCTCATGGTCACAACCTACTGTCATCCCCTCCACTTGATTATGGGAAGGACCTGTGTCTTGCTTCTAACCAATACAATATGCCAAAGGTGATTGGATGTCACTGCCAGGATTACATTATTTTGTACGTCAATATTAAAGGGATGCTGCTCATGTGACAAAGTTACATTGTATAAGATTCTGTCTTGCTAGTAGACTGTCTCTAGAGTCTCTTACTCTCTGTTGCTAGCTTTGAAAAAGCAAGTTGTCATGAATCCTACTGCCACAGAGAAATGAATTCTGTCAACAACCTAAGTGATCTTGGAAAAGGATCCTTCCCAAGTTGAGCCTCCAGACAAGAACCCAGTCTTTATTTTATTTCAGCATATTATGGGGGTACAAAAGTTTAGGTTATGTATATTGTCCTTGTACCCCCTCTCCCCCCAAATCAGAGCTTCAAGCATGTCCATCCCCTAGATGGTGCCCATCACACTCATTATGTATGTATACACCCATCCCCTCCCCTGCCCATATCTGTCTGACACCTGATTAATGTTATTCCTAAATGTGCTCTTAGGTGATGATCAGTGAAACCAATTTGATGGTAAGTACACATGGTGCTTATTTTTCCATTCTTGGGATACTTCACTTAGTAGAATGGGTTCCAGCTCTATCCAGGAAAATACAAGAGGTGCTATATCAGTATTATTTCTTATAGCTGAGTAGTACTCCATGGTATACATATACCACATTTTATTAATCCACTCATGTATTGATGGGCACTTGGGTTGTTTCCACATCTTTGCCATTGTGAATTGTGCTGCTATAAACATTCTAGTGCAGATTAGAACGTCTTTTGTTCTTTTGGGTAGATGCTGAGCAATGGGATTGCTGGATCAAATGGTAGGTCTACTTGGATCTGTTTAAGGTATCTCCATATTGCTTTCGACAGAGGTTTTACTACCTTGCAGTCCCACCAGCAGTGTAGGGGGGGTTCATATCTCTCCACATCCATGTCTACACTTATTGTTTTGGGACTTTTTGATAAAGGCCATTCTCACTGGAGTTAAGTGATATCTCATTGAGGTTTTGATTTGCATTTCCCTGATGATTAGAGATGTTGAGCATTTTTTCATATGTTTGTTGGCCATACTTCTGTCTTCTTTTGAAAAATTTCTATTCATGTCCTTTGCCCACTTTTTGATAGAGTTGTTTGATTTTTTTCTTGCTGATTTTCCTGACTTCTAAATAGATTCTAGTTATCAGCCCTTTATCGGATGTGTAGCATGCGAATATTTTTTCCCATTCTGTAGGTTGTCTGTTTGCTCTCATGACAGTTTCTTTGGCTGTGCAGAAGCTTTGTAATTTAATTAGGTCCCACTTATTTATTTTTGTTGTTGCTGTGATTGCCTTAGGGGTCTTCTTCATAAATTCTTAGCCTAGGCCAATGTCTATAAGAATTTTTCCCACATTTTCTTTTAGAATTCTAATAGTTTCACACCTTAGGTTTAAGTCTGTTATCCACCGTGATTTGATTTTTATGAGAGGTGAAAGGTGCAGGTCTTGTTTCAGTCTTCTACATGTGGTTATCCAGTTTTCCCAGCACCATTTATTGAATAAGGAATCTTTTCCCCAGTGTATGTTTTTGTCTGCTTTGTCAAAGATTAGATAGCTATATGAGGATGGTTTTACATCTGGATTCTCAGTTCTGTTCCACTGGTCTGTGTACCTCTTCTTGTGCCAATACCAAGCAGTTTTAATAATCACAGCCTTGTAGTATAGTTTGAAGTCTGGTAAATTAATACCCTCCATTTTGTTCTTGTTGCCTAAAATTGCTTTTGCCAAATGGGATCTTCTCTGGTTCCATACAAAGCGTAAAATTATTTTTTCTATATCTGTGAAAAATGATGTTGGTAATTTAATAGGGATTGCATTGAATCTGTAGATCACTTTGGGTAGTACAGACATTTTAACAATGTTGATTCTTCTGATCCACGAGCATGGTATGGTTTTGCACCTGTTTACGTGCTCTGCTATTTCCTTCCTCAGTGTTTCATAGTTCTCCCTGTAGAGGTCTTTTACCTCCTTAGTTAAATATATTCCTAGGTACTTTATTTTCTTTGTTTCTATTGTGAAGAGTATTGAGGAGAACCCAGTCTTGAGCAACACCTCTAATTGTAGCCTCATAAGACCCTGAGCAGAGGACCCAGTTAAGCTGTGCACAGACCTCTGACTCACAGATACAATAAGATAATATGTGTGTTATTTTAAGCAACTAAGGTTATAATAATTTGTTACACAGCATAGAAAACAAATATACATATGGTCACATAATCCTGTTTATATCTACATATCATTTTGAAGGAGAGAACGAGGAAGAAGGAATCTGAAAGGAGAGAGCGTTTACCCAAGAAAGAATGAATTAAAAAGGGTCCATTAAAATTAGAAGAGACTGAATTGGACTTAATTTACTGAACTGAAAGGAATTTTTCCCAATATTCAAGAGTTTTGTGGTGGCCAGGCTCATGGGAACATTTTGATAAACTATAGAGAAATAAGGTACTTTTGTGTATGTCTGAGTCTAAAGGGAGTAGATTAATGAAATACACACATGCACACAGAAATACTTCAGCTGCAGTGTTATAGTTATCTTGAAATTTATGTTTGCAGTCATTTGTGGGGTTGCAGTTTTTCTTGGATCCAGAGCATTTATTTCTATGATACTTCGTTACTGTAACTTGATGTGAAATAGAGATCAACCTGTGAATGTCAAGGAGGGTGAAATAATGATTCTGTTTATTTGAATACGGTTCAATAAAATGAATAAAGTCCAGTATCTATGACTTTTGTTTGTGGGGTTTGGAGTGCTCAATATAATGAATCCTCATTCAGGAAGTTTTATCTTCATTTGTAAGAAACCTTAAGATATGGAGGGAGCCTTAAAAATGGCCCAGTTGATTAATTACACTTGGATGAAGTTCAGATTTGTTCACAGCAATGCATCTCGGAAACAGTAGCCAGTGGCAGAGTTCAGTCATTTTTCAGCAGCTGTGAAGCCTGTGTTGATAGTATGAAATGAAAGCTTTGCCCTCTGACAAGGAAACTAGCATAGATCATGTGCAGAGTCCAGGAGACTGTTCACTTGGCATCCCCTGAGTAGACTTGGATCTCTCCAAGAAGAGAGGCACTGATGGAGTTTGTTGGATTCTGGCAAAATGAAGGTTGGCATAGTGTTTGACTTTCCTACCCAGCTCTGCCAGAGCCAATCATTCTTGAGTAGCAACTTCCCCATCACTTTATAACAGAGTGGCACCCTTGATAGGTGGCAGATTCTGTGCTTCCCTGACCCTTTTCTCAGTATGAGCAGGACCTACTCAATTCCCACCCATTCAATACCTAAGGAAAGATTCATCTCCAGACTTCTAGAGTAATGATCCAGGACTCCTTTGAGTCCTGGGCTAAGAAAATGTCTTTGGGCAAGGATCAGCCAGAAGGAAACAAAAGGATATATTGGTGTCCTTCCAGAAATGGATATGAGGATGGGTAGAGTGATTCCATCTTGGAAGGTGAGGTCTTGGCAGTGACCACACAAGCAGCTGGCAACTCCATGGAGTTGGCAGGCTGTGGGTGCAGCCCAGATCCTTAAGTACAATAATGGCTACAGAGCAAAGTAGGAGGAGAAACCACACTGCTAGTAGTATTGTGAGGTTCTTCCTCCTTCCAGATCATTTTCAGCAAAATTAAATAATCAACTGCTCATTCGATTTTTCTCACATATGCACAAACCACTAAGAAAGAAGGTATGGAGCACAATAGATATGTGCTGAGTTATACTAATTTCTTAAAAAATAGTGACTTGAAAGAGAAAATGCTCAATTGAGACAGAATGGTGGCATGGAATAGCTTCCTTTCATAAATTTAAAGGTACTATGAAAAAAAAAGTAAAGGTACTATGGATTGATCTATTTTTAAATTAAAATATTTAGTTTGGGGCGAGTGGACATGGAGACAGGGAAAGGAGAGAGAAAGACTTACTTTTATGTCCATGTGTCTTTCTGTATATTGTTTTCTTTAAACAGACATAGTGGTCCAGCTACTTCCCCATCCATATATTATGCTTCCCAGGGCTTAAGCAATCTGTTTTCTCAAGAGGAATGGCAAACAGTTTGCATTCCTCTGCATCTGGGTACTGTGTTGGTGGCACTGTGCAGGAAGCCTGCTTCCCACTGACTTCTTTAGAGAAAAGAATTACCATGTTTCAGCTCCACAGTGGGCTGTTATCAAATATTTTGAACTGTAATCTTGTAATTGCTATTAATGTTGCATTAAAAGATTATTTAATGAAGGAGATCATGCCAGGAACAAGCATTATAATGGCTCCAAGCAGCCTGCCTCCCACATACCTGGAAAAATTTCCCACTGTTGTGGAAAGTGAAGATGAGCACTGCTTGCCAGTTCTGAACAATAGGCTTCACACTAGAATTGTTAAGACCTGTTGCTTTTTTTTAAATTTAAAAATATTAAGGGGGTACAAATGTTTTTGTTACATGGATATCTTTTATAATGCTTAATTCAGGGTTTTTAGTGTGTCCATCACCCAAATAGTGTTCATTGTACCCAATAGGAAAGTTTTTACCCCTCCCCCTCCCTGCTTCTTGATTTATAATGACCTTTACATCTCTTTGGGCCCATGTGTGCCCATGATTTAGTTCCCAATTATTAGAGAGTATATGTGGTGTTTGTTTTTCATTCCTGAGTTACTTCACTTGGGATAATGGTCTCCAGTTCCATCCAAGTTGCTGCAAAAGATATTATATCTTTCCTTTTTATGGCTGAGTAGTACTCTATGGTGTGTGTCTGTGTGTGTGTGTACACACTAAAGTTTCTTAATCCACTCATGAATTGATGGGCACTTATGATGATTCCACATCTTTGTGGTTATGAATTGTGCTATGGCAAACATTTGAGTGCAGGTGTCTTTTTGATAAGATGACTTCTTTTTCCATAGGATAGATACCCAGTAGTGGGATTGCTGGGTTGAATGGTAAGTCTGCATTTACTTCTGTGTGGAATCTTCCAGAGTGTTTTCCATAGAGCTTGCATTAATTTGCAGTAACACTAACCATGTATAAGTATTTCTTTCTCTCTACATCCATGCCAGCATCTACTGTTTTTGGACTTTTTATTAATGGCCATTCTGACAGGGGTAAGGTGGTATGTCATAGTGGTTTTAATTTGCATTTCCTTGATGATTAGTGATATTGAGCATTTTTTGTATGTTTGTTGGGCATTGGTCTACCTTCTTTTGAAAAGCTTTGGTTCATGTCTTTTGTATACTTTTTAATGGGGCTGTTTTTTTGTCTTTTTTTCTTTTTTTTTTTAATTTCATCTTATTGTTATGGGGGATACAGAATTGCAGGTTACATACGTTGCCCATGGACCGCCTTTCCCCCAAGTCAGAGCTCCAGGCGTGTCTGTTCCCCAGGTAGTGCGCGTTGCACCCATCATGTAGGTATATATCCCTCCCTTCCCCATCCCTCCTTCCCGAGTCAGCAACTTCAAGCGTTACCATTCCCCAAACGGTGCACAATGCACTCATTGTGTAGGCATACCCCCATCCCCTCCCCCACCCCACACCTCAGTCTGATATCCGATTGGTGTCGTTCCCAGATGTGTATTTAGGTGATGTTCAGGGAAACCAATTTTCTGGTGAGTACATGTGATGCTTGTTTTTCCATTCTTGGGATACTTCACTTAATAGAATGGGTTCCAACTCTCTCCAGGAGAACCATAGAGATGTCATATCTTCATTATTCCTTATAGCTGAGTAATATTCCATGGTATACATATACCACAGCTTACTAATCCAATCATGTATTGATGGGCATTTGGGTTGTTTCCACATCTTTGCTATTGTGAATTGTGCTGCTATAAACATTCTGGTATATGTGTCTTTGTTACAGAATGACCTTTTTTCCTTTGGATATATTCCCAGTAATGGGATTGCTGGGTCAAATAGCAGGTCTACTTGAATCTGTTTAAGATACCTCCATAATGCTTTCCACAGGGGTTGCACTAGTTTGCAGTCCCACCAGCAGTGTATGAGTGTTCCTGTCTCTCCACATCCATGCCAACATGTGTTGTTTTGGGGTTTTTTGATAAAGGCCATTGTCACTGGGGTTAAGTGATATCTCCTTGTGGCTTTGATTTGCATTTCTCTGATGATTAGGGATGTTGAGCATTTTTTCATATGTTTGTTAGCCATTCTTATATCTTCTTTTGAGAAGTTTCTATTCATGTCATTTGCCCACTTTTTGATAGGGTTGTTTGATTTTTTTCTTGCTGAATTTCCTGAGTTCTAAATAGATTCTTGTTATCAGTCCTTTATCTGATGTGTAATATGCAAAAATTTTTTCCCATTCTGTAGGTGGTCTGTTTATTCTCGTGACTGTTTCTTTGGCTGTGCAGAAGCTTTTTAATTTAATCATGTCCCATTCATTAATTTTTGTTGCTGCTGTGATTGCCTTGGGGGTCTTCCTCATAAATTCTTTGCCTAGGCCAATGTCTGTAAGAGTCTTTCCTACATTTTCTTCTAGAATTCTGATTGTATCATGCCTAAGGTTTAAGTCTGTTATCCACCATGATTTGATTTTTGTGAGAGGTGAAAGCTGTGTGTCCTGTTTCAGTCTTCTACAAGTGGCTAACCAATTCTCCCAGCACCATTTATTGAATAGGGATTCTTGTCCCCAGAGTATATTCTTTCCTGCTTTGTCAAAAATTAGGTGACTATATGAGGATGGTTCTATATTTGGATTTTCTGTTGTGTTCCACTGGTCTGTGTCCCTGAACTTGTGCCAATACCAGGCTGTTTTAAGAACCACGGCCTTGTAGTATAGCTTGAGGTCTGGCAAATTAATACCTCCCATTTTGTTTTTGTTGCTTAAAATTGCTTTTGCTATCGGGGGTCTTCTTTGATTCCATACAAAGTGTATAATTATTTTCTCTATGTCTGTAAAGAATGATGTTGGTAATTTAATAGGGATTGCATTGAATCTGTAGATCACTTTGGGTAGTACAGACATTTTAACAATGTTGAATCTTCCGATGCACGAGCATGGTATATTTTTCCATCTATTTGCAAGTTCTGCTATTTCTTTTCTCAGTGTTTCATAGTTTTCCTTATAGAGGTCCTTTACCTCTTTAGTTAGGTATATACCTAGATATTTTATTTTCTTTGTTGCTATTTTGAAGGGTATTGAGTCTTTAATTTGGTTTTCCGATTGACTGTTATTGGCATATATAAATGCCTCTGATTTGTGTATATTAATTTTGTAGCCTGAGACTTTGCTATATTCGTTAATCAATTCCAGGAGTTTCATGGTTGAATCCTGGGGGTTTTCCAGATATAACATCATATCATCAGCAAAAAGTGAGAGTTTGATCTCTTCCTTTCCTATTTGGACTCCCTTGATTTTTCTCTCTTGCCTGATAGCTCTCGCAAGGACTTCCAATACTATGTTGAAAAGTAATGGAAACAGTGGGCAGCCCTGTCTGGTTCCAGTTCTAAGTGGGAGTGCTTTCAATTTTTCCCCGTTCAGAATGATGTCGGCTGTGGGTTTGTCATATATGGCTCATATCATTTTTAGGTAGGTTCCATCAATGCCTATTTTGTTAAGTGTTTTTATCATAAAAGGGTGTTGAATTTTGTCAAATGCTTTTTCTGCATCTAATGAGAGTATCATATGATTTTTGTTTTTGCTTCTATTTATGTGGTGAATTACATTTATAGATTTACGTATGTTGAACCACCCCTGCATCTCTGGGATGAAGTCCACTTGGTCGTGGTGGATTATTTTTTTGATAAGTACTTGGATTCGATTTGCTAGTATTTTATTGAAAATTTTTGCATCTATATTCATGAGAGAAATTGGTCTGTAGTTCTCTATTTTTGTTAGGTCCTTTCCAGGTTTTGGTATCAATGTTATATTGGCTTGGTAGAACGTGTTGGGGAGAATTCCATCCTTCTCAATATCGGAGAATAGTTTATGTAGGATGGGCACCAGTTCTTCTTTGTATGTATGGTAAAATTCAGGTGTGACCACATCTGGACCAGGGCTTTTCTTTTTGGGAAGGTTTTTTATTGCTGTTTCGATTTCAGTTCTTGATATTGGTCTGTTCAGGTACTCTATTTCTTCCTGGTTGAGCCTGGGAAGACTATGTGTTTCTAAAAATTTGTCCATTTCCTCCACATTCTCCAGTTTGTATGCATAAAGATTTTTGTAGAATTCATAGATGATATCTTGTATCTCTGTAGCATTGGTTGTGATTTCTCCTTTCATGTTTCTAATGGAGGTTATTAGAGATTTTAGTTTTGTGCTCTTGGTTAGTCTAGCCAGGGGTGTGTCTATTTTGTTTATCTTTTCAAAGAACCAACTTTTTGTTTTATTAATTTCCCTTATAGTTTCTTTGTTGTCCTTTTCATTTAATTCTGATTTGATCTTAGTAATTTCTCGCCTTCTGCTGGGTTTGGGGTCGTTCTGTTCTTCTTTCTCCAGCTCTTTGAGTCTATTCGTTAGGTTGTCTATTTGCAGGTTTTCTGTCTTTTTGATATAGACATTTATGGATATGAATTTCCCTCTCATGACTGCTTTAGCTGCGTCCCATAGATTTTGATAAGTTGTATCTCCATTGTCATTTAATTCAAAGAAACTTTTGATTTCCATCTTGATTTCTTCCTTTATAGTATAATTATTCAGGAGAAAGTTATTTAGCTTCCATGACTTTGAGTAAGAGTGAGGGTTTCTGCTTGTGTTCATTGTTACTTTTGTTCTGCTGTGATCTGAGAAGATGCATGGTATAATTTCTATTTTTTTGAATTTTTTAAGACATGCTTTATGTCCTAGGACATGGTCAATCTTAGAGAATGTCCCATGAGCTGATGAGAAGAATGCATATTCTGTGGACTTTGGGTAGAATGTCCTATAGATGTCAGCCATGCCCATTTGTGCTAGCGTTTTATTTAGGTCCATTATGTCTTTGTTTATTTTCTGTTTAGAGGATCTGTTCTGTACTGTCAGTGGGGTGTTAAAGTCTCCAGCTATTACAGTATTATTATCTATCATTTGGTTGAGATCTAGTAGGGTTTGCTTTATGAATCTAGGTGCACCTAGGTTGGGTGCATATATATTGAGTATAGTCATGGCTTCTTGATGAATTGTGCCTTTAACCAGTATGTAGTAGCCATCTTTGTCTTTTATTATTTTTGTTGGTTTGAAAGGTAAGTTATTGGAAATTAAGATTGCCAAACCAGCTTTCTTTTGGTTACCATTTGCTTGAAATATCGATTTCCATCCTTTTATTTTCAGTCTAAATGCATCTTTGCAGGTTAGGTGAGTTTCTTGAAGACAGCAGATACTTGGGTTGTGTTTTTTTTTTTATCCATTGGGCCAGTCTATGTCTCTTGAGTGGGGAATTCAAGCCATTCACATTTGTTAAGAAAACTGATAAGTGAGACAGTTTTTTGTTCAGCTTGTTGGGTAGAACTTCATTGTGATGTTTTCTCTCCTGGGCCATTGTGGTATCTGGAGTTTGATCTTTAGCTCTTGAGTAGTTTTACATTCATGGATCTTTCTTGTGCTGATCCGTGTGTAATTCTCTTTTGAGTACTTCTTGGAGGGCTGGTCTTTTCTTGGTAAATTCCCTCAACCTTTGTTTATCTGAGAATGTCTTAATTTCTCCTTCGTATAGAAAACTTAGCTTAGCTGGGTACAAGATTCTAGGCTGGGCATTATTCTGTTTCAGAAGCGTGAAAATGGGGCCCCAACCTCTTCTTGCTTGTAAGGTTTCAGCTGAGATATCTGGCGTGATTCTGATGGGTTTTCCTTTGTAAGTTACTTGTTTCTTTCTCCTTACAGCTCGGAGAAGGGACTCTTTAGTGGATATTTTGGTCAGCCTGATGACTACATGGCATGGTGTTTTCCTATTTGCTATGAATCTCCCAGGGGTCCTTTGAGCTTCTTGAATCTGTATGTCTAGAGTATTGGCAAGGCCTGGAAAATTTTCCTCGATTATGTCTTCAAATAGCTTGTCCAACCCTTGCTTATTATCTTCTTCACCCTCAGGAATGCTAATAACTCTCAAGTTAGGTTTCTTCACATAATCCCACATTTCTTGAAGACTCAGATCATTTCTCTTACTTTTTTGATCTATCTCTGTGACTTACTTATTTAGTTGGAAGGAGTTATCTTCAATTTCTGAGATTCTTTCCTCTGTTTGATCTACCCTGCTCTTGAGACTTTCCACAGTGTTTTGTAGCTCTCTGAGTGAATTATTCACTTCTAGGAGTTCAGTTTGGTTTTTCTTCAATATTTCAATTTCTTTAGTGAATTTTTCCTCCAAATCCTGTATTTTTTTTTGTGTTTTCCTTGTGTTGTTTATCCATTGATTCTTGTATATTATTCAGCTTGTTTATGATCCATAATTGGAATTCTTCCTGTGACATGTTGGTGTTTTGAGTCTGGTTTGTGTGAAATGGTTGGGAGCTGGTATTTCTATTTGGGGATGAGCTTTCCGTTTGATTCTTTGTGCTCTCCGTGTTTTTTCGCTGGGCCCTTCCCATCTAGATTTATCGTTGGATCTTTTCTTATAGATTTAGTCTGGTTAATAGCACTCTTTGTGCTCTATTCTTAGGCTGTGAAGCAGTCTAGGTATGTTGCTTCTTTTGGCAAGAGGGGGAGACTGTTGTGTATTGTTTAGAAATTTTTCTGTTTCCGTTGGGGGACTGCTTCTGATGGGTCCAATCCTAGAGGATTGGAGTGATCCAGGACCGCTTTGGTGAGTTAGGACACTGTGTTGTGGTCTTTCAGAAGGCAGGCAGGGTCCACACTAATAGTAGACCGAAATTCTCTTTGTTTGCTTGTTTCACTTTGGTTCTTCCTCTATAGGGGAGGTTTCTGTCTCTATCCGCAGGAAAGATACTAGCTATGGGGAGAGGACGGTGCCCTCGCTTGCTCAGCACCCCAGTTGCTGTAGCTCCCATGGGCAAAAGTCTGCCTTGGCCCAATGTCCCCAGGGATCAGGTTCCACACTCTCGTTTCTGGAGAAGTATTCAGTGTTTACACATTGGCGGGGCCCCTATATAAGGTCCATGGACCAGGGGAGGGGGCCGTCCAGGGAGCCTCTTGGTACCTTATTGCTCCGCAGTGACTTGGCTGTGGGTCCTAAGATGGCGATTGCGCGCCCGCAGATCGCCGGTGCTGGGGGTGACTGCTCAGGATCCGGTATGTACCAGAGCCAGGGACCTGGCCCGTTCCGAAGCTCACCATGGGTCCCCAGTTAGAAGGTGAAAAGAGAGAAGAAAGAAAAGAAAAGAAAAGAAAGGAAAAGAAAGAAAAGAAAGAGGAGAAAAGGAAAGAGAAAAGAAAAAAAAGAAGAAAAAAGAAAAGAAAAGAAACACAAAAAACCAAACCAAAAACACCAAAAACACCAACAAAAACGAACAAAAACTATCTACATAGCACCACACCACACCGCAAAGCGGAAAGATAGACAAATCTGAAGTATATAGTTCGGCAACTCAACGTTTTTTTTTACGCCTTAGTGCAGCTCCGCCCCTTCACGCCTGCTCTGCTGGGTCCCGAGCGGTTTCACAGTGGATTTCAAGATGGTGCCTGCGCGCCCGCACAGCTCCGAGGGTGGTGGGGATCCAGCCTCTGCGCTCAAAAAGGCGCGGCAGCCAGAGGCCCGGAGGGCAAAGGCACCCGCCGAGGCTGTCCGGCTCGTGAGCCGCCAAAAAAAAAAAACAAAAAAAAAACCAAAAAACCCAGAGAAAATTCACCAAGAATAAAATATATAGTTCGGCGAGCCTATTCTTCTTCTTCTTTTTTTTTTATGCCTTAGCGCAGCTGTGCCCCTTCACGCCGAGCGTGGCCCCAGCGGAGATTCCCCCAGGGTCCAAGCTGTTCACCCTTTATTGCTACCCAGCGTGCTCATGCATATCCCGCCCTCCTGGCATTG
This sequence comes from Eulemur rufifrons, assembly GCF_041146395.1. NCBI lineage: Eukaryota > Metazoa > Chordata > Mammalia > Primates > Lemuridae > Eulemur > Eulemur rufifrons. The sequence continues at coordinate 26,861,823 of NC_091012.1, read as the reverse complement.
GTTCATAGGCCAGCGGAGGGCACCGAGCAGAGAGAGCCGCTCGGCACTTTATGGCTCCCGAGCGGTTTCGCCCTTGCTTTCAAGATGGCGCCTGCAGAGCTCCGAGGCTGGAGGGGACCGGCTCCCCGGCAGGCAGAGACCGCCACTGCCTGTGGGCTGGCCAGCAAGGACACGCACCGGGGGTGACCCGCTGGAGAACTGCCGAAAAAGGCAGCATGGGGTACAACGCTATTCGCTATCCGGGAATCTTTTGTGTTTTTCCGCCCTGGTGCAGATCCATCCCTCCTTGCCAAGCGCTGTCTCAGCTGAGAGCCCCCAGGTTCTAAGGTATTTTCCTGAAAAAGCCTCCTGTCTGCAATGCCCCACGTATCCCTCGGTGATTCTGCCCTGGCCTGAGGCAGGGCTCTATTCAATTGGGAGCGGAGGTCATTGAAGAGAGCAAGCCACGTTCCCAAGAGGCTGCACCTGCCCCAGCTGGGGTCGGGTGTAGCCGACCCGCACTCTGCTGGCTAGTGTCTGTCCCGCGTTCTGCAGAATCCCGCGTTCCTAATTTTTGTTCACCTCAGACCTCACTCGCTCTGTTTGTCCCACGCTGATTCTCCGTGGATTCACACTGCTGTTCCTGTGTGGGAGAGGTCCTCTAGCATTGTGGCAGGTCCGGATCGATGCCTTCCTCACTGGGAGCGCAGATCCAGGCAGTCACCACCACTCTGCCATCTTTTTCTCTCTCTGTTTTTTTTCTTGATGATCTGTTTGAGTTCTTTGTAGATTGTGGATGTAGGTCCTTTATCAGATATATAATTTGTTAATATTTTCTCCTATTCTCTAGGTTGTGTATTTGCTCTATTGATTATTTCCTTTGCTGTACAGAAGCTTTTTAACTTAATCAAGTCCCATTTATTTATTTTTGTTGTTGCTGTATTTGCCTTTGTGGTCTCAGTCATAAATTCTTTGCCTACACCAATGTCTAGATAAGTTTTTCCTACATTTTCTTCTAGAATTCTTATGGTTCCATGCCTTTACATTTAAGTCTTTTATCCATCTTGAATTAAAGTTTTGTATATGGTAAGCAAAAGGGGTTCTGTTTCATTCTTCTGCATGTGGCTATATAGTTTTTCCCGCACCATGTATTGAATAGTGCTTCCTTTCCCCAGTGTAAATTATTGTCTGCTTTGTCAAAGGTCAGTTGGTTGGTGGTTTTATTTCTGGGTTCTCTATTCTGTTCCATTGGTCTATGTCTCTACTTCTATTTCAGTAATGTGCTGTTTTGGTTACTATAGCCTTGTAGTATATTTTGAAGTCTGATAATGTGATGCCTCCAGATTTGTTCATTTGCATAAGATTGCTTTGGCTATTCAAGCTCTTTTTTTTTTTTTTTTTTTTTCTTTTTTTTTTTTTATTTAATTTTACAGAATCAAAGAGTCTAACAGTATATCTTGTTAGATACAGTATGTCCTCATAATGTATACATTATTTCTTGTACAATGATATGAAATAATATGGGAAATATTCATGATAAATTATTAAGTGAACAGTGCAAGTTAAAAACAATAGTTTCATATTTTTTTCCCCACCCCCCCCTTTCCCGAGTCAGCACCTTCAAGTGTTACCACTCCCCAAACGGTGCGCAATGCACTCATTGTGTAGGCATACCCCCATCCCCTCCCCCACCCCCCACCTCAGTCTGATGTCCAATTGGTGTCGTTTCCAGATTTGTATTTAGGTGATGATCAAGGAAACCAATTTTCTGGTGAGTACATGTGATGCTTGTTTTTCCATTCTTGGGATACTTCACTTAATATAATGGGTTCCAACTCTCTCCAGGAGAACCATAGAGATGTTGTATCTTCATCATTCCTTATAGCTAAGTAGTATTCCATGGTATACATATACCACAGTTTACTAATCCAATCATGTATTGATGGGCATTTGGGTTGTTTCCACATCTTTGCTATCGTGAATTGTGCTGCTATAAACATTTGGGTACACGTGCCTTTGTTACAGAATGACCTTTTTTCCTTTGGGTATATGCCCAGTAATGGGATTGCTGGGTCAAATGGCAGGTCTACTTGAATCTGTTTAAGATACCTCCATAATGCTTTCCACAGAGGTTGCACTAGTTTGCAGTCCCACCAGCAGTGTATTAGTGTTCCTGTCTCTCCACACCCACGCCAACATGTGTTGTTTTGGGTTTTTTTGATAAAGGCCATTGTCACTGGGGTTAAGTGATATCTCATTGTGGTTTTGATTTGCATTTCCCTGATGATTAGAGATGTTGAACACTTTTTCATATGTTTGTTAGCCATTTTTATATCTTCCTTTGAAAAATTTCTATTCATGTCCTTTGCCCACTTTTTGATAGGGTTGCTTGATTTTTTCTTGCTGATTTTCCTGAGTTCTAAATAGATTCTTGTTATCAGTCCTTTATCTGATGTGTAGTATGCAAAAATTTTTTCCCCTTCTGTAGGTGGTCTGTTTATTCTCGTGACTGTTTCTTTGGCTGTGCAGAAGCTTTTTAATTTAATCATGTCCCATTCATTAATTTTTGTTGCTGCTGTGATTGCCTTGGGGGTCTTCTTCATAAATTCTTTGCCTAGGCCAATGTCTGTAAGAGTCTTTCCTACATTTTCTTCTAGAATTCTGATTGTATCACGCCTAAGGTTTAAGTCTGTTATCCACCGTGATTTGATTTTTGTGAGAGGTGAAAGCTGTGGGTCCTGTTTCAGTCTTCTACAAGTGGCTAACCAATTCTCCCAGCACCATTTGTTGAATAGGGATTCTTGTCCCCAGAGTATATTCTTTCCCGCTTTGTCGAAAATTAGGTGACTATATGAGGATGGTTCTATATTTGGATTGTCTGTTGTGTTCCACTGGTCTGTGTCCCTGCACTTGTGCCAATACCAGGCTGTTTTAAGAACCACGGCCTTGTAGTATAGTTTGAGGTCTGGCAAATTAATACCTCCCATTTTGTTTTTGTTGCTTAAAATTGCTTTTGCTATACGGGGTCTTCTTTGATTCCATACAAAGTGTATAATTATTTTCTCTACGTCTGTAAAGAATGATGTTGGTAATTTAATAGGGATTGCATTGAATCTGTAGATCACTTTGGGTAGTATAGACATTTTAACAATGTTGATTCTTCCGATCCACGAGCATGGTATATTTTTCCATCTATTTGCAAGTTCTGCTATTTCTTTTCTCAGTGTTTCATAGTTTTCCTTATAGAGGTCCTTTACCTCTTTAGTTAGATATATACCTAGATATTTTATTTTCTTTGTTGCTATTTTGAAGGGTATTGAGTCTTTAATTTGGTTTTCCGATTGACTATTATTGGCATATATAAATGCCTCTGATTTGCGTATATTAATTTTGTAGCCTGAGACTTTGCTGTATTCGTTAATCAATTCCAGGAGTCTCTTGGTTGAATCCTGGGGGTTTTCCAGATATAACATCATATCATCAGCAAAAAGTGAGAGTTTGATCTCTTCCTTCCCTATTTGGACTCCCTTGATTCTGCTCTCTTGCCTGATAGCTCTGGCAAGGACTTCCAATACTATGTTGAAAAGTAATGGAGACAATGGGCAGCCCTGTCTGGTTCCAGTTCTAAGTGGGAGTGCTTTCAGTTTTTCCCCATTCAGTATGATGTTGGCTGTGGGTTTGTCATATATGGCTTGTATCATTTTTAGGTAGGTTCCATCAATGCCTATTTTGTTAAGCGTTTTTATCATAAAAGGGTGTTGAATTTTGTCAAATGCTTTTTCTGCATCTAATGAGAGTATCATATGGTTTTTGTTTTTGCTTCTATTTATGTGGTGAATTACATTTATAGATTTACGTATGTTGAACCACCCCTGCATCTCAGGGATGAAGCCCACTTGGTCGTGGTGGATTACTTTTTTTTTTTTTTTTTTTTTTGCCTTTCTTTTTTTTTTTTTTTTATTTAATTTTACAGAATCAAAGAGTCTAACAGTATATCTTGTTAGACACAGTATGTCCTCATAATGTATACATTATTTCTTGTACAATGATATGAAATAATATGGGAAATATTCATGATAAATTATTAAGTGAACAGTGCAAGTTAAAAACAATAGTTTCATATTTTTTTCCCCACCCCCCCCTTTCCCGAGTCAGCACCTTCAAGTGTTACCACTCCCCAAACGGTGCGCAATGCACTCATTGTGTAGGCATACCCCCATCCCCTCCCCCACCCCCCACCTCAGTCTGATGTCCAATTGGTGTCGTTTCCAGATTTGTATTTAGGTGATGATCAAGGAAACCAATTTTCTGGTGAGTACATGTGATGCTTGTTTTTCCATTCTTGGGATACTTCACTTAATATAATGGGTTCCAACTCTCTCCAGGAGAACCATAGAGATGTTGTATCTTCATCATTCCTTATAGCTGAGTAGTATTCCATGGTATACATATACCACAGTTTACTAATCCAATCATGTATTGATGGGCATTTGGGTTGTTTCCACATCTTTGCTATCGTGAATTGTGCTGCTATAAACATTTGGGTACACGTGCCTTTGTTACAGAATGACCTTTTTTCCTTTGGGTATATGCCCAGTAATGGGATTGCTGGGTCAAATGGCAGGTCTACTTGAATCTGTTTAAGATACCTCCATAATGCTTTCCACAGAGGTTGCACTAGTTTGCAGTCCCACCAGCAGTGTATTAGTGTTCCTGTCTCTCCACACCCACGCCAACATGTGTTGTTTTGGGTTTTTTTGATAAAGGCCATTCTCACTGGGGTTAAGTGATATCTCATTGTGGTTTTGATTTGCATTTCCCTGATGATTAGAGATGTTGAACACTTTTTCATATGTTTGTTAGCCATTTTTATATCTTCCTTTGAAAAATTTCTATTCATGTCCTTTGCCCACTTTTTGATAGGGTTGCTTGATTTTTTCTTGCTGATTTTCCTGAGTTCTAAATAGATTCTTGTTATCAGTCCTTTATCTGATGTGTAGTATGCAAAAATTTTTTCCCCTTCTGTAGGTGGTCTGTTTATTCTCGTGACTGTTTCTTTGGCTGTGCAGAAGCTTTTTAATTTAATCATGTCCCATTCATTAATTTTTGTTGCTGCTGTGATTGCCTTGGGGGTCTTCTTCATAAATTCTTTGCCTAGGCCAATGTCTGTAAGAGTCTTTCCTACATTTTCTTCTAGAATTCTGATTGTATCACGCCTAAGGTTTAAGTCTGTTATCCACCGTGATTTGATTTTTGTGAGAGGTGAAAGCTGTGGGTCCTGTTTCAGTCTTCTACAAGTGGCTAACCAATTCTCCCAGCACCATTTGTTGAATAGGGATTCTTGTCCCCAGAGTATATTCTTTCCCGCTTTGTCGAAAATTAGGTGACTATATGAGGATGGTTCTATATTTGGATTGTCTGTTGTGTTCCACTGGTCTGTGTCCCTGCACTTGTGCCAATACCAGGCTGTTTTAAGAACCACGGCCTTGTAGTATAGTTTGAGGTCTGGCAAATTAATACCTCCCATTTTGTTTTTGTTGCTTAAAATTGCTTTTGCTATACGGGGTCTTCTTTGATTCCATACAAAGTGTATAATTATTTTCTCTACGTCTGTAAAGAATGATGTTGGTAATTTAATAGGGATTGCATTGAATCTGTAGATCACTTTGGGTAGTATAGACATTTTAACAATGTTGATTCTTCCGATCCACGAGCATGGTATATTTTTCCATCTATTTGCAAGTTCTGCTATTTCTTTTCTCAGTGTTTCATAGTTTTCCTTATAGAGGTCCTTTACCTCTTTAGTTAGATATATACCTAGATATTTTATTTTCTTTGTTGCTATTTTGAAGGGTATTGAGTCTTTAATTTGGTTTTCCGATTGACTATTATTGGCATATATAAATGCCTCTGATTTGCGTATATTAATTTTGTAGCCTGAGACTTTGCTGTATTCGTTAATCAATTCCAGGAGTCTCTTGGTTGAATCCTGGGGGTTTTCCAGATATAACATCATATCATCAGCAAAAAGTGAGAGTTTGATCTCTTCCTTCCCTATTTGGACTCCCTTGATTCTGCTCTCTTGCCTGATAGCTCTGGCAAGGACTTCCAATACTATGTTGAAAAGTAATGGAGACAATGGGCAGCCCTGTCTGGTTCCAGTTCTAAGTGGGAGTGCTTTCAGTTTTTCCCCATTCAGTATGATGTTGGCTGTGGGTTTGTCATATATGGCTTGTATCATTTTTAGGTAGGTTCCATCAATGCCTATTTTGTTAAGCGTTTTTATCATAAAAGGGTGTTGAATTTTGTCAAATGCTTTTTCTGCATCTAATGAGAGTATCATATGGTTTTTGTTTTTGCTTCTATTTATGTGGTGAATTACATTTATAGATTTACGTATGTTGAACCACCCCTGCATCTCAGGGATGAAGCCCACTTGGTCGTGGTGGATTACTTTTTTGATAAGTACTTGGATTCGATTTGCTAGTATTTTATTGAAAATTTTTGCATCTATATTCATGAGGGAAATTGGTCTGTAGTTCTCTATTTTTGTTGTGTCCTTTCCAGGTTTTGGTATTAATGTTATATTGGCTTGGTAGAACGTGTTAGGGAGAACTCCATCCTTCTCAATATTGGAGAATAGTTTATGTAGGATGGGCACCAGTTCTTCTTTGTATGTATGGTAAAATTCAGGTGTGAACCCATCTGGACCAGGGCTTTTCTTTTTGGGAAGGTTTTTTATTGCTGTTTCGATTTCAGTTCTTGATATTGGTCTGTTCAGGTACTCTATTTCTTCCTGGTTGAGCCTGGGAAGACTATGTGTTTCTAAAAATTTGTCCATTTCCTCCACGTTCTCCAGTTTGTGTGCATAAAGATTTTTGTAGAATTCATAGATGATATCTTGTATCTCTGTAGCATCGGTTGTGATTTCTCCTTTCATGTTCCTAATGGAGGTTATTAGAGATTTTACTTTTGTGCTCTTGGTTAGTCTAGCCAGAGGTGTGTCTATTTTGTTTATCTTTTCAAAGAACCAACTTTTTGTTTTATTAATTTCCCTTATAGTTTCTTTGTTGTCCTTTTCATTTAGTTCTGATTTGATCTTAGTAATTTCTCGCCTTCTGCTGGGTTTGGGATCGTTCTGTTCTTCTTTCTCCAGTTCTTTGAGTCTATTCGTTAGGTTGTCTATTTGCATGTTTTCTGTCTTTTTGATATAGGCATTTATGGATATGAATTTTCCTCTCAGGACTGCTTTAGCTGCATCCCATAGATTTTGATAAGTTGTATCTCCATTGTCATTTAATTCAAAGAAATTTTTGATTTCCATCTTGATTTCTTCTTTTATAGAATAATTATTCAGGAGAAAGTTATTTAGCTTCCATGACTTTGAGTAAGAGTGAGGGTTTCTGTTTGTGATCATTGTTACTTTTATTCCGCTGTGATCTGAGAAGATGCATGGTATAATTTCTATTTTTTTGAATTTTTGAAGACATGATTTATGTCCTAGGACATGGTCAATCTTAGAGAATGTCCCGTGAGCTGATGAGAAGAATGCATATTCTGTGGACTTTGGGTAGAATGTCCTATAGATGTCAGCCATGTCCATTTGTTCTAGCATTCTATTGAGGTCCATTATGTCTTTGTTTATTTTCTGTTTAGAGGATCTGTCCTGTACTGTCAGTGGGGTGTTAAAGTCTCCAGCTATTACAGTATTGTTATCTATCATTTGGTTGAGATCTAGTAGGGTTTGCTTTATGAATCTAGGTGCACCTAGGTTGGGTGCATATATATTGAGTATAGTCATGGCTTCTTGATGAATTGTGCCTTTAATCAGTATGTAGTAACCATCTTTGTCTTTTATTATTTTTGTTGGTTTGAAAGGTAAGTTATTGGAAATTAAGATTGCCACACCAGCTTTCTTTTGGTTACCATTTGCTTGAAATATCGATTTCCATCCTTTTATTTTCAGTCTAAATGCATCTTTGCAGGTTAGGTGAGTTTCTTGAAGACAGCAGATACTTGGATTGTATTTTTTTATCCATTGGGCCAGTCTATGTCTCTTGAGCGGGGAGTTCAAGCCATTCACATTTATTGAGAAAACTGATAGGTGAGACAGTTTTTTGTTCAGCTTGTTGGGTAGAACTTCATTGTGATGTTTTCTCTCCTGGGCCATTGTGGTATCTGGAATTTGATCTTTAGCTCTTGAGTAGTTTTACATTCATGGATCTTTCTTGTGCTGATCCGTGTATAATTCTCTTTTGAGTACTTCTTGGAGGGCTGGTCTTGTCTTGGTGAATTCCCTCAACCTTTGTTTATCTGAGAATGTCTTGATTTCTCCTTCGTATAGAAAACTTAGCTTAGCTGGGTACAAGATTCTAGGCTGGGCATTATTCTGTTTCAGAAGCGTGAAAATGGGGCCCCAACCTCTTCTTGCTTGTAAGGTTTCAGCTGAGAAATCTGGCGTAATTCTGATGGGTTTTCCTTTGTAAGTTACTTGTTTCTTTCTCCTTACAGCTCGGAGAAGTGAGTCTTTAGTGGATATTTTGGTCAGCCTGATGACTACATGGCATGGTGTTTTCCTATTTGCTATGAATCTCCCAGGGGTCCTTTGAGCTTCTTGAATCTGTATGTCTAGAGTATTGGCAAGGCCTGGAAAATTTTCCTCGATTATGTCTTCAAATAGCTTGTCCAACCCTTGCTTATTATCTTCTTCACCCTCAGGAATGCTAATAACTCTCAAGTTAGGTTTCTTCACATAATCCCACATTTCTTGAAGACTCAGATCATTTCTCTTACTTTTTTGATCTATCTCTGTGACTTACTTATTTAGTTGGAAGGAGTTATCTTCAATTTCTGAGATTCTTTCCTCTGTTTGATCTACCCTGCTCTTGAGACTTTCCACAGTGTTTTGTAGCTCTCTGAGTGAATTATTCACTTCTAGGAGTTCAGTTTGGTTTTTCTTCAATATTTCAATTTCTTTAGTGAATTTTTCCTCCAAATCCTGTATTTTTTTTGTGTTTTCCTTGTGTTGTTTATCCATTGATTCTTGTATATTATTCAGCTTGTTTATGATCCATAATTGGAATTCTTCCTGTGACATGTTGGTGTTTTGAGTCTGGTTTGTGTGAAATGGTTGGGAGCTGGTATTTCTATTTGGGGATGAGCTTTCCGTTTGATTCTTTGTGCTCTCCGTGTTTTTTCGCTGGGCCCTTCCCATCTAGATTTATCGTTGGATCTTTTCTTATAGATTTAGTCTGGTTAATAGCACTCTTTGTGCTCTATTCTTAGGCTGTGAAGCAGTCTAGGTATGTTGCTTCTTTTGGCAAGAGGGGGAGACTGTTGTGTATTGTTTAGAAATTTTTCTGTTTCCGTTGGGGGACTGCTTCTGATGGGTCCAATCCTAGAGGATTGGAGTGATCCAGGACCGCTTTGGTGAGTTAGGACACTGTGTTGTGGTCTTTCAGAAGGCAGGCAGGGTCCACACTAATAGTAGACCGAAATTCTCTTTGTTTGCTTGTTTCACTTTGGTTCTTCCTCTATAGGGGAGGTTTCTGTCTCTATCCGCAGGAAAGATACTAGCTATGGGGAGAGGACGGTGCCCTCGCTTGCTCAGCACCCCAGTTGCTGTAGCTCCCATGGGCAAAAGTCTGCCTTGGCCCAATGTCCCCAGGGATCAGGTTCCACACTCTCGTTTCTGGAGAAGTATTCAGTGTTTACACATTGGCGGGGCCCCTATATAAGGTCCATGGACCAGGGGAGGGGGCCGTCCAGGGAGCCTCTTGGTACCTTATTGCTCCGCAGTGACTTGGCTGTGGGTCCTAAGATGGCGATTGCGCGCCCGCAGATCGCCGGTGCTGGGGGTGACTGCTCAGGATCCGGTATGTACCAGAGCCAGGGACCTGGCCCGTTCCGAAGCTCACCATGGGTCCCCAGTTAGAAGGTGAAAAGAGAGAAGAAAGAAAAGAAAAGAAAAGAAAGGAAAAGAAAGAAAAGAAAGAGGAGAAAAGGAAAGAGAAAAGAAAAAAAAGAAGAAAAAAGAAAAGAAAAGAAACACAAAAAACCAAACCAAAAACACCAAAAACACCAACAAAAACGAACAAAAACTATCTACATAGCACCACACCACACCGCAAAGCGGAAAGATAGACAAATCTGAAGTATATAGTTCGGCAACTCAACGTTTTTTTTTACGCCTTAGTGCAGCTCCGCCCCTTCACGCCTGCTCTGCTGGGTCCCGAGCGGTTTCACAGTGGATTTCAAGATGGTGCCTGCGCGCCCGCACAGCTCCGAGGGTGGTGGGGATCCAGCCTCTGCGCTCAAAAAGGCGCGGCAGCCAGAGGCCCGGAGGGCAAAGGCACCCGCCGAGGCTGTCCGGCTCGTGAGCCGCCAAAAAAAAAAAAACAAAAAAAAAAACAAAAAACCCAGAGAAAATTCACCAAGAATAAAATATATAGTTCGGCGAGCCTATTCTTCTTCTTCTTTTTTTTTTATGCCTTAGCGCAGCTGTGCCCCTTCACGCCGAGCGTGGCCCCAGCGGAGATTCCCCCAGGGTCCAAGCTGTTCACCCTTTATTGCTACCCAGCGTGCTCATGCATATCCCGCCCTCCTGGCATTGGTTCATAGGCCAGCGGAGGGCACCGAGCAGAGAGAGCCGCTCGGCACTTTATGGCTCCCGAGCGGTTTCGCCCTTGCTTTCAAGATGGCGCCTGCAGAGCTCCGAGGCTGGAAGGGACCGGCTCCCCGGCAGGCAGAGACCGCCACTGCCTGTGGGCTGGCCAGCAAGGACACGCACCGGGGGTGACCCGCTGGAGAACTGCCGAAAAAGGCAGCATGGGGTACAACGCTATTCGCTATCCGGGAATCTTTTGTGTTTTTCCGCCCTGGTGCAGATCCATCCCTCCTTGCCAAGCGCTGTCTCAGCTGAGAGCCCCCAGGTTCTAAGGTATTTTCCTGAAAAAGCCTCCTGTCTGCAATGCCCCACGTATCCCTCGGTGATTCTGCCCTGGCCTGAGGCAGGGCTCTATTCAATTGGGAGCGGAGGTCATTGAAGAGAGCAAGCCACGTTCCCAAGAGGCTGCACCTGCCCCAGCTGGGGTCGGGTGTAGCCGACCCGCACTCTGCTGGCTAGTGTCTGTCCCGCGTTCTGCAGAATCCCGCGTTCCTAATTTTTGTTCACCTCAGACCTCACTCGCTCTGTTTGTCCCACGCTGATTCTCCGTGGATTCACACTGCTGTTCCTGTGTGGGAGAGGTCCTCTAGCATTGTGGCAGGTCCGGATCGATGCCTTCCTCACTGGGAGCGCAGATCCAGGCAGTCACCACCACTCTGCCATCTTTTTCTCTCTCTGTTTTTTTTCTTGATGATCTGTTTGAGTTCTTTGTAGATTGTGGATGTAGGTCCTTTATCAGATATATAATTTGTTAATATTTTCTCCTATTCTCTAGGTTGTGTATTTGCTCTATTGATTATTTCCTTTGCTGTACAGAAGCTTTTTAACTTAATCAAGTCCCATTTATTTATTTTTATTGTTGCTGTATTTGCCTTTGTGGTCTCAGTCATAAATTCTTTGCCTACACCAATGTCTAGATAAGTTTTTCCTACATTTTCTTCTAGAATTCTTATGGTTCCATGCCTTTACATTTAAGTCTTTTATCCATCTTGAATTAAAGTTTTGTATATGGTAAGCAAAAGGGGTTCTGTTTCATTCTTCTGCATGTGGCTATATAGTTTTTCCCGCACCATGTATTGAATAGTGCTTCCTTTCCCCAGTGTAAATTATTGTCTGCTTTGTCAAAGGTCAGTTGGTTGGTGGTTTTATTTCTGGGTTCTCTATTCTGTTCCATTGGTCTATGTCTCTACTTCTATTTCAGTAATGTGCTGTTTTGGTTACTATAGCCTTGTAGTATATTTTGAAGTCTGATAATGTGATGCCTCCAGATTTGTTCATTTGCATAAGATTGCTTTGGCTATTCAAGCTCTTTTTTTTTTTTTTTTTTCTTTTTTTTTTTTTATTTAATTTTAAGAATCAAAGAGTCTAACAGTATATCTTGTTAGATACAGTATGTCCTCATAATGTATACATTATTTCTTGTACAATGATATGAAATAATATGGGAAATATTCATGATAAATTATTAAGTGAACAGTGCAAGTTAAAAACAATAGTTTCATATTTTTTTCCCCACCCCCCCCTTTCCCGAGTCAGCACCTTCAAGTGTTACCACTCCCCAAACGGTGCGCAATGCACTCATTGTGTAGGCATACCCCCATCCCCTCCCCCACCCCCCACCTCAGTCTGATGTCCAATTGGTGTCGTTTCCAGATTTGTATTTAGGTGATGATCAAGGAAACCAATTTTCTGGTGAGTACATGTGATGCTTGTTTTTCCATTCTTGGGATACTTCACTTAATATAATGGGTTCCAACTCTCTCCAGGAGAACCATAGAGATGTTGTATCTTCATCATTCCTTATAGCTAAGTAGTATTCCATGGTATACATATACCACAGTTTACTAATCCAATCATGTATTGATGGGCATTTGGGTTGTTTCCACATCTTTGCTATCGTGAATTGTGCTGCTATAAACATTTGGGTACACGTGCCTTTGTTACAGAATGACCTTTTTTCCTTTGGGTATATGCCCAGTAATGGGATTGCTGGGTCAAATGGCAGGTCTACTTGAATCTGTTTAAGATACCTCCATAATGCTTTCCACAGAGGTTGCACTAGTTTGCAGTCCCACCAGCAGTGTATTAGTGTTCCTGTCTCTCCACACCCACGCCAACATGTGTTGTTTTGGGTTTTTTTGATAAAGGCCATTCTCACTGGGGTTAAGTGATATCTCATTGTGGTTTTGATTTGCATTTCCCTGATGATTAGAGATGTTGAACACTTTTTCATATGTTTGTTAGCCATTTTTATATCTTCCTTTGAAAAATTTCTATTCATGTCCTTTGCCCACTTTTTGATAGGGTTGCTTGATTTTTTCTTGCTGATTTTCCTGAGTTCTAAATAGATTCTTGTTATCAGTCCTTTATCTGATGTGTAGTATGCAAAAATTTTTTCCCCTTCTGTAGGTGGTCTGTTTATTCTCGTGACTGTTTCTTTGGCTGTGCAGAAGCTTTTTAATTTAATCATGTCCCATTCATTAATTTTTGTTGCTGCTGTGATTGCCTTGGGGGTCTTCTTCATAAATTCTTTGCCTAGGCCAATGTCTGTAAGAGTCTTTCCTACATTTTCTTCTAGAATTCTGATTGTATCACGCCTAAGGTTTAAGTCTGTTATCCACCGTGATTTGATTTTTGTGAGAGGTGAAAGCTGTGTGTCCTGTTTCAGTCTTCTACAAGTGGCTAACCAATTCTCCCAGCACCATTTGTTGAATAGGGATTCTTGTCCCCAGAGTATATTCTTTCCCGCTTTGTCGAAAATTAGGTGACTATATGAGGATGGTTCTATATTTGGATTGTCTGTTGTGTTCCACTGGTCTGTGTCCCTGCACTTGTGCCAATACCAGGCTGTTTTAAGAACCACGGCCTTGTAGTATAGTTTGAGGTCTGGCAAATTAATACCTCCCATTTTGTTTTTGTTGCTTAAAATTGCTTTTGCTATACGGGGTCTTCTTTGATTCCATACAAAGTGTATAATTATTTTCTCTACGTCTGTAAAGAATGATGTTGGTAATTTAATAGGGATTGCATTGAATCTGTAGATCACTTTGGGTAGTATAGACATTTTAACAATGTTGATTCTTCCGATCCACGAGCATGGTATATTTTTCCATCTATTTGCAAGTTCTGCTATTTCTTTTCTCAGTGTTTCATAGTTTTCCTTATAGAGGTCCTTTACCTCTTTAGTTAGATATATACCTAGATATTTTATTTTCTTTGTTGCTATTTTGAAGGGTATTGAGTCTTTAATTTGGTTTTCCGATTGACTATTATTGGCATATATAAATGCCTCTGATTTGCGTATATTAATTTTGTAGCCTGAGACTTTGCTGTATTCGTTAATCAATTCCAGGAGTCTCTTGGTTGAATCCTGGGGGTTTTCCAGATATAACATCATATCATCAGCAAAAAGTGAGAGTTTGATCTCTTCCTTCCCTATTTGGACTCCCTTGATTCTGCTCTCTTGCCTGATAGCTCTGGCAAGGACTTCCAATACTATGTTGAAAAGTAATGGAGACAATGGGCAGCCCTGTCTGGTTCCAGTTCTAAGTGGGAGTGCTTTCAGTTTTTCCCCATTCAGTATGATGTTGGCTGTGGGTTTGTCATATATGGCTTGTATCATTTTTAGGTAGGTTCCATCAATGCCTATTTTGTTAAGCGTTTTTATCATAAAAGGGTGTTGAATTTTGTCAAATGCTTTTTCTGCATCTAATGAGAGTATCATATGGTTTTTGTTTTTGCTTCTATTTATGTGGTGAATTACATTTATAGATTTACGTATGTTGAACCACCCCTGCATCTCAGGGATGAAGCCCACTTGGTCGTGGTGGATTACTTTTTTGATAAGTACTTGGATTCGATTTGCTAGTATTTTATTGAAAATTTTTGCATCTATATTCATGAGGGAAATTGGTCTGTAGTTCTCTATTTTTGTTGTGTCCTTTCCAGGTTTTGGTATTAATGTTATATTGGCTTGGTAGAACGTGTTAGGGAGAACTCCATCCTTCTCAATATTGGAGAATAGTTTATGTAGGATGGGCACCAGTTCTTCTTTGTATGTATGGTAAAATTCAGGTGTGAACCCATCTGGACCAGGGCTTTTCTTTTTGGGAAGGTTTTTTATTGCTGTTTCGATTTCAGTTCTTGATATTGGTCTGTTCAGGTACTCTATTTCTTCCTGGTTGAGCCTGGGAAGACTATGTGTTTCTAAAAATTTGTCCATTTCCTCCACGTTCTCCAGTTTGTGTGCATAAAGATTTTTGTAGAATTCATAGATGATATCTTGTATCTCTGTAGCATCGGTTGTGATTTCTCCTTTCATGTTCCTAATGGAGGTTATTAGAGATTTTACTTTTGTGCTCTTGGTTAGTCTAGCCAGAGGTGTGTCTATTTTGTTTATCTTTTCAAAGAACCAACTTTTTGTTTTATTAATTTCCCTTATAGTTTCTTTGTTGTCCTTTTCATTTAGTTCTGATTTGATCTTAGTAATTTCTCGCCTTCTGCTGGGTTTGGGATCGTTCTGTTCTTCTTTCTCCAGTTCTTTGAGTCTATTCGTTAGGTTGTCTATTTGCATGTTTTCTGTCTTTTTGATATAGGCATTTATGGATATGAATTTTCCTCTCAGGACTGCTTTAGCTGCATCCCATAGATTTTGATAAGTTGTATCTCCATTGTCATTTAATTCAAAGAAATTTTTGATTTCCATCTTGATTTCTTCTTTTATAGAATAATTATTCAGGAGAAAGTTATTTAGCTTCCATGACTTTGAGTAAGAGTGAGGGTTTCTGTTTGTGATCATTGTTACTTTTATTCCGCTGTGATCTGAGAAGATGCATGGTATAATTTCTATTTTTTTGAATTTTTGAAGACATGATTTATGTCCTAGGACATGGTCAATCTTAGAGAATGTCCCGTGAGCTGATGAGAAGAATGCATATTCTGTGGACTTTGGGTAGAATGTCCTATAGATGTCAGCCATGTCCATTTGTTCTAGCATTCTATTGAGGTCCATTATGTCTTTGTTTATTTTCTGTTTAGAGGATCTGTCCTGTACTGTCAGTGGGGTGTTAAAGTCTCCAGCTATTACAGTATTGTTATCTATCATTTGGTTGAGATCTAGTAGGGTTTGCTTTATGAATCTAGGTGCACCTAGGTTGGGTGCATATATATTGAGTATAGTCATGGCTTCTTGATGAATTGTGCCTTTAATCAGTATGTAGTAACCATCTTTGTCTTTTATTATTTTTGTTGGTTTGAAAGGTAAGTTATTGGAAATTAAGATTGCCACACCAGCTTTCTTTTGGTTACCATTTGCTTGAAATATCGATTTCCATCCTTTTATTTTCAGTCTAAATGCATCTTTGCAGGTTAGGTGAGTTTCTTGAAGACAGCAGATACTTGGATTGTATTTTTTTATCCATTGGGCCAGTCTATGTCTCTTGAGCGGGGAGTTCAAGCCATTCACATTTATTGAGAAAACTGATAGGTGAGACAGTTTTTTGTTCAGCTTGTTGGGTAGAACTTCATTGTGATGTTTTCTCTCCTGGGCCATTGTGGTATCTGGAATTTGATCTTTAGCTCTTGAGTAGTTTTACATTCATGGATCTTTCTTGTGCTGATCCGTGTATAATTCTCTTTTGAGTACTTCTTGGAGGGCTGGTCTTGTCTTGGTGAATTCCCTCAACCTTTGTTTATCTGAGAATGTCTTGATTTCTCCTTCGTATAGAAAACTTAGCTTAGCTGGGTACAAGATTCTAGGCTGGGCATTATTCTGTTTCAGAAGCGTGAAAATGGGGCCCCAACCTCTTCTTGCTTGTAAGGTTTCAGCTGAGAAATCTGGCGTAATTCTGATGGGTTTTCCTTTGTAAGTTACTTGTTTCTTTCTCCTTACAGCTCGGAGAAGTGAGTCTTTAGTGGATATTTTGGTCAGCCTGATGACTACGTGGCGTGGTGTTTTCCTATTTGCTATGAATCTCCCAGGGGTCCTTTGAGCTTCTTGAATCTGTATGTCTAGAGTATTGGCAAGGCCTGGAAAATTTTCCTCGATTATGTCTTCAAATAGCTTGTCCAACCCTTGCTTGTTATCTTCTTCACCCTCAGGAATGCCAATAACTCTCAAGTTAGGTTTCTTCACATAATCCCACATTTCTTGAAGACTCAGATCATTTCTCTTACTTTTTCGATCTATCTCTGTGACTGACTTATTTAGTTGGAAGGAGTTATCTTCAATTTCTGAGATTCTTTCCTCTGTTTGATCTACCCTGCTCTTGAGACTTTCCACAGTGTTTTGTAGCTCTCTGAGTGAATTATTCACTTCTAGGAGTTCAGTTTGGTTTTTCTTCAATATTTCAATTTCTTTAGTGAATTTTTCCTCCAAATCCTGTATTTTTTTTGTGTTTTCCTTGTGTTGTTTATCCATTGATTCTTGTATATTATTCAGCTTGTTTATGATCCATAATTGGAATTCTTCCTGTGACATGTTGGTGTTTTGAGTCTGGTTTGTGTGAAATGGTTGGGAGCTGGTATTTCTCTTTGGGGATGAGCTTTCCATTTGATTCTTTTTGCTGTCTGTGTTTTTTCGCTGGGCCCTTCCCATCTAGATTTGTCGTTGGATCTTTACTTATAGGTTTAGTCTGGTTAACAGGACTCTTTGTGCTCTATTCTTAGGCTGTGAAACAGTCTAGGTATGTTGCTTCTTTTGGCAAGAGGGGGAGACTGTTGTGTATTGTTCAGAGATTTTTCTGTTTCCGTTGGGGGACTGCTTCCGATGGGTCCAATCCTAGAGGATTGGAGTGATCCAGGACCGCTTTGGTGAGTTAGGACACTGTGTTGTGGTCTTTCAGAAGGCAGGCAGGGTCCACACTAATAGTAGACCGAAATTCTCTTTGTTTGTTTGTTTGTTTCCCTTTGGTTCTTCCTCTATAGGGGAGGTTTCTGACTCTATCTGCCGGCAAGATACTAGCTATGGGGAAAGGACGGTGACTTTGCTTGCTCAGCGCCCCAGTTGCTGTAGCTCCCACGGGCAAAAGTCTGTCTTGGCCCAGTGTCCCCAGGGATCAGGTTCCACACTCTCGCTTCTGGAGAAGTATTCAGTGTTTACACTTGGGCAGGGATCCTATATAAGGTCCGTGGACCAGGTGAGAGGGCCGTCCAGGGAGCCTCTTGGTACCCTATTGCTCCGCAGTGACTTGGCTGTGGGCCCTAGAGTGGCAATTGCGTGCCCGCAGATCTCCGGCCCTGGGGGTGACTACTCAGGATCCGGTATGTACCAGAGCCAGGGACCTGGCCCGTTCCGAAGCTCACCGTGGGTCCCCAGTTAGAAGGCGAAAAGAGAGGAGAAAGAGAAGAGAAAAAGAAAAAAAAAAAAGAAAAAAGAAAAGGAAAGAAAGAAAAGAAAGAGGAGAAAACGAAAGAGAAAAATAAAAAAGAAGAAAAAGAAAGAAAGAAAAAGAAAAAAAAAAAGAAAAAAGAAAAAAAAAAAAGAAAAGAAACGCAAAAAGCCAAACCAAAAAACACCAAAAACGCCAACAAAAATGAACAAAAACAAACTACATAGCACTTCACCACACCGCAAGGCAGAAAGATACACAAATCTGAAGTATATAATTCAGTGACTCAATGTTTTTTTGTTTGTTTGTTTGTTTTACGCCTTAGCACAGCTCTGCCCCTTCACTTGCGCTCGGCTGGGTCCGGAGCGGCCATTAGATGTCTTTGTTTTTACGCCTTAGCGCAGCTCCGCCCCTTCACGCCCGCCCGACTGGGCCCCGGGCGGTTTTGCAGTGGATTTCAAGATGACGTCTGCGCGCCCGCACAGCTCCGAGGGTGGTGGGGATCCAACCTCCGCGCTCAAAAAGGTGCGGCAGCCAGAGGCCCAGAGGGCAAAGGTGCCCGCCGACGCTGTCCGCCGCCGGAAAAAAAAAGAAAAAGAAAAGAAAAGGAAAGAAAAAAAAGAAAAAACCCCCCAAAAAACAAAAACAAACACAAACAAACAAACAAAACCCAGAAGAAATTTACCAAGAATAAAATATACAGTTCGGCGAGCCTATTCTTCTTGTTCGTGTTGTGTTTTTTTTTTTTTTTTTTTTTGCCTTAGCGCAGCTCTGCCCCTTCACCCCGAGCGCGGCCCCGGCATATCCCGTACTCCTGGCGTTGGTTCAGAGACCAGCGGAGGGCGCCGGGCAGAGAGAGCCGCTCGGCACTTTATGGCTCCCGAGCGGTTTCGTCCTCGCTTTCAAGATGGCGCCTGCAGAGCTCCGGGGCTGGAGGAGACCGGCTCCTCGGCAGGCAGAGACCACCACTGCCCGGGGGCTGGCGAGCAAGGACGCGCACCAGGGGGTCACCGGCTGGAGAACCGCCGAAAAAGGCAGCACGGGCAGAAAGAGCCGCTGGGCACTTTTTGGCTCCCGAGCGGTTTTGCCTTCGCTTTCAAGATGGCGCCTGCCGAGCTCCGGGGCCGGAGGGGGCCGGAGGGGGCCGGCTCCCCGGCAGGCGGAGACCGCCACTGCCCAGGGACTGGCGAGCAAGGACGCGCACCGGGGGGTCACCGGCTGGAGAACCGCCGAAAAAGGCAGCACGGGCAGAAAGAGCCGCTGGGCACTTTTTGGCTCCTGAGCGGTTTTGTCTTCGCTTTCAAGATGGCGCCTGCCGAGCTCCGGGGCTGGAGGGGACCGGTTCCCCGGCAGGCAGAGACCGCCACTGCCCAGGGGCTGGCCAGCAAGGACACGCACCGGGGGTGACCGGCTGGAGAACCGCCGAAAAAGGCAGCACCGGCAGAAAGAGCCGCTGGGCACTTTTTGGCTCCCGAGCCGTTTCGCTCTCGCTTTCAAGATGGCGCCTGCCAAGCTCCGGGGCTGGAGGGGACCGGCTCCCCGGCGGGCAGAGACCGCCACTGCCCAGGGGCTGGCCAGCAAGGAGACGCACCGGGGGTGACCGGCTGGAGAACTGCCGAAAAAGGCAGCACGGGGTACAACGCTATTTGCTGTCCGGGAGTCTTTTGTGTTTTTCTGCCCTGGGGCAGATCCGTCCCTCCTCGCCAAGCGCTGTCTCAGCTGAGATCCCCCAGGTTCTAAGGTAATTTCTCAAAAAAAGCCTCCTGTCTGCAATGCGCCACGTATCCCTCAGTGATTCTGTGCTGGCCTGGGTCAGGGCTCTGTTCAATTGGGAGCGGAGGGCTAGCCGCTTTCCCGAGAGGCTGCACCCGCCCCGGCTGGGGGCGGGTGTATCCACCCCGCGCTCCGCTGGCTAGTGTCTGTCCCACGTTCCCAATTTTCGTTCACCTCAGACCTCACTCGCTCTGTTTGTCCCACGCTGATTCTCCGTGGATTCACACCGCTGTTCCTGTGTGGGAGCGGTCTTCTAGCGTTGTGGCAGGTCCGGATCGATGCCTTCCTTCCCGGGAGCGCAGATTCAGGCCGTCACCACCACTCCGCCATCTTTGATCTCCCAAGCTCTTTTCTAAATGAAGTGTAGAATTATTTTTTCTAGATCTGTGATATATGATGTTGGTATTTTTATGGAGATTGTATAGAATATGTAATTACTTTGGGCAGTATGGACATTTTAACACTATTAATTCTTCTAATCCATGAGAATGAGATACTTTTCCATTTGTTTCTGTCATCTATTTCTTTCATCAGTGTTTTGTAGTTGTCCTGGTAGATATCTTTCACCTCCTTGGTTAGCTATATTCTTAGGTATTTTGTTTTCTTTGTAGGTATTATGAAAGGTATTAAGACTTTGATTTGACTGTCAGCTTGACTATTATTAATATATAGAAATGCTAATGATTTGTGTATATTGATTTTATAACCTGAGACTTTGGTAAATTTATTTATCAATTCTAGGAGTCTTTTGGTGGAGTCTTTAGCATTTTCTAGATACAAGATCCTATTGTCAGAAAAAAGGGATAGTTTGACCTCCTCTTTCCCAATTTGGACACCATTAATTTCTTTCTCTTGCCTGATTGCTCTGACTAGGAATTCCAGTACTATGTTGAATATAAATGGTGACAGTGGGCACTCTTATCTTTTTCCATTTCTTAGGGGAGATGCTTTCAACTTTGCCCAATTCAATGTGATATTGGCTGCAGGTTTGTCATATATGGATTTTATAAATTTTTGGTGTGTTCCTTCTATATATAGTTTGTTGAGGGTTTTATCATGAAAAGGTGCTGGATTTTATCGAATGCTTTTTCTGCACCTATTGAGATAATGATATGCTCTTCATTGTTGCTTCTGTTTATATGGTGAATCATGTTTGTTGAATTGTGTATGTTGAACCATCCTTGCATCCCAGGGATGAAACCCAATTGATCATGGTGAATTATCTTTTTGATGTGCTGTTGAATTTAGTTTGATAGCTTTTTGTTGAGGATTTTTGCATCTATGTTTATAAGGGACATTCCTTTTTTGGTTGTGTCCTTTCTTGGCTTTGATATCAAGGTGATACTGGCTTCATAGAATGAGTTAGGGAGGATTCCCGCCTTCTTGATGCTATGGAATAATTTATGTAGAATAGGTACCAGTTCTTTTTGTAGGTTTCATAGAATTAGGCTGTAATTTGGGCTTTTTTGTTGGGAGATGTTTCATTACTGCTTCAATTTTCCTGTTTATTATTGGTCTGTTCAGGAGTTCTATTTCTTCGTGATTGATGCTTGGGTAATTGTGTGTTTCCAGGAATTTATCAATTTCCTTTACATTTTCTAGTTTGTGAAAATAAAGGTTTTTGTAGTAGTCATGGATGATATTTTGTATTTCTGTGGTATCAGTTGTAATGTCTCCTTTTTCATTCCTAATTGTGTTTGTTTTAGTCCTTTCTTTTCTGTTTCTGGTTTATCTAGCCATTGGTCTATTGATTTTGTTTATATTTTCAAAGAATCAAGGTTTCTTTTTTTGTTGAACCTTTGTATTTTTTTTTCTTGTTTCCATTCCATTTAGTTCTGTTCTGAGCTTTATTATTTCTTTTCTTCTGATGACTTTGGGTTTGGTTTGCTCTTCCTTTTCTATTTCCTTAAGATGTGGTATTAGGTTGTTAATTTGTGATCTTTCTATCTTTTTGATGTATGCATTTAAGGCTATGAACTTTCCCCTTAGGACTGCTTTTATTTTATCCCATAGATTTTGATAGCTTGTGTCCTCTTTGTTGTTCAGTTCAAAAGATTCCCATGTGCTGATGAGAAGAATGTATATTCAATAGTTCTGGGGTAGAATGTTCTATGTCAACTAAGTCAATTTGTTCTAGAGTCCCATTTAGATCTGGCATTTCTTTATTGATTTTCTGCTTTGATGATCTATCCAGCTCTGTCAGTGAGGTGTTGAAATCCCCAGAAATTAAGATTCTACTATTTATATCTTTGCTTAGATCTAGTAGAATTGGCTTTATGAATCTGGGAGCTTCTGTGTGCATACATTTAGGATTGTTACGTCTTGTTGTTGAATTTCTCCCTTTACCATTATATAATGACAAGACTTTTCTTTTGAGGTGTGTGTGTGTGTGCACACACACCTCAAAGACATGAATACAAAATTGACGCCAGAGGCTCAGGAAAAGTTGAACAGAAGTTTCTGACTTCAACTGCCATATTTAAACTGAGGTGGAGGGGAAAAGGCTTCACGTGGAGAAACTCTGTGGAATCTGTCTTCAAGTATGTTTCATCTAGCAAAAGATTTCATCTGCCCATCTCCCACCTATTTCTAGATCCTCTTTTCTTTTGGAGCCAGGTTTTCAGAAGCTTTTTGCCTAATCCTGGAGTAAAAGGTATGTCTGTACTGAGAAACTGGGTGACAAAGCAGAGTAATTGCCCTATTGAAAACTAGTATAGATGTTGGGAGATTTGTCTTTATGTGTCAAACTTGGTGCAAGAAATTGGGTTCCATTTGGGGCAAAATGGCTTTTTAGTACACTTATCTGATGGTGTACTCACAACCCTTTCTTGGGAAAGCCACTTGAATCTTCACCTGTGCAGATTCAGAAACAAAATTCCTGCAGAGCAAATCGGAGTTTGGCTTCTGTAAGCAAGCCTTAGAAACACCACAAGCTCATCTGTAGTCACCAAGGAAAAAGGACTATCATTTTTTGAATACTTGTTGTGCTCCAGGCTCTAAGTTCAATGCAATGCACACATCTGTCTAGTACAAGGTTTATCAACCTCAGCACTACTGACATTTGGGACTAGAAAATTCTGTTGCAAGGGGGCTTATAGGATGTTTAGCAGCATCCCTGGCCTTCACCCACTAGATGCCAGTAGTACCTCCCCAACTCTAACTACCAAAAATGTTTCTAGACATTCTTATATGTCCTTTGATAGGGAGCAAATTCATCACCAATTGAGTCCCACTACTCTGGTCTCCAATCCTATGTGGCAGGTGCTATTATTCTTCTCATTTAACAGATGGAGAAGCTGAGGATCTGAGAAGTAGTGGCTCACCCCATATCACACAGCTAATGTATGGCAGAGTCCCTTGCTCCTTCTCCCACTGTGGTATCTCCAGCCTGTTAGGTAATGAGAACAGCTGTGTGGGCCTGGCCATCAGCTTTAGACCACCTGGGAAATAGGTTACTTCACCTGTTGAGCCCTGAGTTTCTGTTTCTGTCCAAAGGTATAAAGAAAGAGCACTGGAATCATGGCTAGAAGCCTGAGGACTTACCCCATGATCCTTTGCTTTACACTCAGCAGTGGCTATCGTTACCATCATCATCATCATCATTGGAATGGAAGAGATTTCAGATTTTGAAGATTATGTCCTTGCTACAGCTCGGCCTCATTAGCTTTCTGGATGTCTGGTTTTCACCTAGAGCCAAATAGAAAGAAAAGGGGTGAAGCATCAGGAGGGTTGGGTGCTAATCCTGCATGACTTTGGGGGAGTCCTTGCCCTTCTCTGTACCTCATTTGGATATGTATGCAAGGAAAGGGCTAGACTTGAGTATCTCAAAAAGCCAGTTCAGCTGTAACCTTTTATAAGAGGGCTTAGACAGCATTAACTGTAACATGCATTAGGTGCCCTTGGGACTCAGTATTATTGGCTTAATGGCTATGAATTTGGTGAACAGCTTGAGGAAGTCTCATAGAGAGCATATCAGGAATACCTTCCTTCTGCAGACTTAAGAGGACCTAGGCACAGTCTAGTTCAGAGGGAAAATGTGCAGAGAGGAAAATTCCTTGTCATTGCTTGTTTTTATAGGTTTTAAAAATCACTGCCAT
Organism: Eulemur rufifrons; assembly: GCF_041146395.1. Lineage (NCBI taxonomy): Eukaryota > Metazoa > Chordata > Mammalia > Primates > Lemuridae > Eulemur > Eulemur rufifrons. The sequence goes on along the minus strand of NC_091012.1, from coordinate 26,837,980 downwards.
CAACCTGAGGATATACCACTGATTTGGCATCATAAAAAGAGTATAAGGACTTTTGCTCACAGTGCTATGGCTTTTATTAAGTTGCTGGGAAAAGTACAGCAGAGCATTCCTTATTATATATCTTTAGGTCAGAATTTTCTTGCTTTTGGCCAAAGGCCATTACAATACTTATAGAGCAAAGGATGGATACAATGTGATATTTAAAAGAAATTATAAAGATCAAAACAGAACTAAGTTAGAATGAGTCTCTGAGTATAAGAACTGTCAACATTTTAGCATTGTTTTCATAAAAGGAATCCTCCTCCTCCACTGTTTTAACTAGGGTCTACATTAGCTTATGCTTCAGTATTTGAAGAATTCAATGCAAATAGACACTTGAAGTATATGTCTTCAAAATGTCATAAGTGGTTAAAATTAGCCTCTAAACTTTTGAGCTATTTCAAGAAACAGATGACTTTGTGCACAACCATGGACTTCACCCACATGTACGTTTCTCAGACTAGGAGATTTTTGCTGGCTCTGTCTTCAGTTATGAAAGTGAGCATGCCTTGGAAATAGAGTGCTATAAAGCTGGTCCTCCTCCTTGGCTGTACAGTTGAAACATCTGGGGGAGCTTTAGAAGATACTGTTGCCAGGGTCCCACTGCCTCGAATTCTGACTCAGTTGGCTTGGTGTGTGGCTTGGGCACTATGATTTTTTTTAATGTCCTGCAGGTGATTCCAATGAGCATCCAAAGTTAAGAACTTCACTGTAAAGGCTTGTTTCTAGAAAGTAAGTTTTTCACAAGTGATTCCATTTTTACTCTCTCACAACTACCTTGGAAATGATATGTGGAATGATAACAGTTCTGGGCATGTAATAAGTGCTCCATGTGTGTTCAATATGAATCTGAATCTAGAAGAAATATGCCTCTCAAAGAGCCAGCCTATCAAATAGAGTATCTGATCAAAGAGCTTTTCACATAGGTTCTCTTTGCCTCAACTCCAGGTCCATACATCCAGTTGGCCAATGGACACCCCTTACATGTCCTATGACAGCCTCATATTCCATGTGCCTGAGCCAAGACTCATTATTGTCCTTCTCGAAACCTGTTTCTCTTCCTCAGTTCTTTATGTCAGCAATGAAAGACACCATCATCGACCCAGACACTGAATGCTTCTTCTCTTTCCTCTCCCTCTCTCACATCCACTCAGCTAGAGCCTTTTTAATTCTACATTAGAAATGTCTCTTTAATCTGTCTCCTCCCTCCTTTCTTCTCCAACACCATCATCACTGCTTTAATATAGACATCACACATGCTTTGTTGCCAGAGTCCAAGGAGATCTCAACTCTGGCTGTTCATTAGAATAATCTGGGGGAATTTTGAAAATATCTTGGTGTCTGAGATCACCTCCAGATATTGGTTTCAAATGCTCTGGGATAGGTCAGCAAATAGGCTTGTTTTTTAAAAACAAAGAAACACAAAAACTCCCTGCTTTCTATTATGTGGCCAGGGTTGAGGATCTATCTCTATGTCTTATAAACTTCTCTTAACAGCCTCCTGCCTCCAAACCTGTACTTTGTGACTTGCTGACATACTCTTATGAAATTCCCATTTAAACCCTTCAGTGGCTCCCTATGACTTCCATGGTAAAGTCCAAACTCCTTTGCAAGGCATCAATAGTCCTTGGAGATCTGATCATGACCAACTTTTATGCTCCATCCCTCATCATGTCCCTTTTGCACTTCACTCCATGGGCTCCCATGCCTCTGAGTTTGCTCGCACTGCTCCCTCCCCTGAGGGTCCATTCCTCCTTCTATGCCCAGCATTAATCCATCTGGATCGTTATCTTCTGAGATCCCCAAGGCACATGGCTCAATCTTTGTTCTAGCACTAATCATATTGTAGACTAGTTAAAATTGCTTAATTGTTTCTCTACCTCTCTCCACCCCAACTGGATTTTGAGCTCTTTGAGTACAGGGACCATGTCATATTCATCTTGTATCCCTAGTGCCTGGGTCACCATTTGAGCATTGTAGAGATTCAAAAATTCAATAGCATGATTCAACCAATAGACCAGTGCCTACTTCAACCCTGTAAATCAAAAGGAATAGAATTGACACAACACAAATTACTTATAAAATTTGCTCTTCCTGTTATGAGGCTAAGCCCATCATAAATTTGATACCTATTTCTCAGAAGAAAGTGGCAGTGTTTTTAGGTATTTTATTATAGTCCCACGAATACATACTCTGATGTGAGCCCCAAATGACTAAATTAGTGCTTCCAAGACACTGGAGAGGTGGGGGTAGTGGTATATATAAGAGTGATTTTAGGAAACTCTTTTGTAATGTTTCCAGGTTTGCACTCTGTTTATTATGCCAGCCCCATTCCTTTGTTCAGATAGAACTGGGTTGCTGAATCACACTATGGAAGAATTTTAGAGGAAGATCGATTAAGTGGCCCCCTTGGTGCAAGAGAATTTTAGTCTGGCTCCTATGGCTTTAGTGATTGTGGCCATTACTCTCTTAGCATGTCATTTCCAGGAAAGTGCTTAGTTAAAATAGATACCTAGCTTTTTAAATACCCAGTCCCAATCAATTGACTGATAATATAGAGCCCATCCAGCTGCCCCTCTCCCAATCAACAATTTTCTTTTTCATAATTAATATTTAATGATGATTCTTTAAGTGAATCATACCATTCAGATATATATTCAGGCTCCTAAGTAAATATTTTTAATTTTTTAAGCTTGAATTACTGGGCAATTTTATTTTGTTTAATTATTTCAAAATATTACAGGGGCACAGATAGATTTTGTTATGCTTGAGTCAGGGTTGTAAGTGTGCCTGTCACTCAGATAGTGTTCATCGTACCCGTTAAGTAGGTTTTTGCACATCCCATTCACCCACCTCCCCCTACTTGATTTCCACTGAGTTTTACTTCCCTCTGTACACATATGTGCTCATAGGTGAGCTCCAATTTAAGAGTGAGTGCATGTGTTGTTTGTTTTTCCATTCTTTAGATACTACACTTAGGATAATGGTCTTCAGTTCCATCCAAATTATTGCAAAAGGCCTTAATTAACCCTTCTTCATGGCAGCATAGTATTATATAGTATACACATACCACATTTTGTTAATCCACTCATGAATTGGTGGGTTGATTCCACATATTCCACAATTGTGAATTGTGACTTGTGCTTCAATAAGCATTCATGTGCAGGTGTCTTTTTGATAAAATGACTTCTTTTCCTTTGGGTAAATACCCAGTAGTGGGATTGCTGGATCAAATGGTAGGTCGGCTTTTAGTTCTTTGAGGAATCTCCATACTGTCTCCACAGAGGCTGTACTAATTTGCGGTCCCACCAAGTACGTATAAGCAGTCTATTCTCTCTGCATCCACACCAGCATCTATTGTTTCTGGACTTTTTAATAAAAGCCATTCTGACTGGGGTAAGGTAATATCTCATTGCAGTTTTAATTTGCATTTCCTTGATGATTAGTGACATTCAATATTTTTTCATGTTTACTGGCCATTTGTCTATCTTCTTTTGAAAAATTTCTGTTTATATCATTTGCCCAATTTTAATGGGTTTTTTTTTTCTTGCTGATTTGCTTGATTTCTCTGTACATTCTGGTTATTAGCCTTTTATTGGATGTATAGCATGTGAATATTTTCTCCAATTCTGTAGGTTGTCTATTTGCTCTGTTGATTATTTCCTTAGCTGCACAGAGACTTTTAATTTAATCAAGTCCCATTTATTTATTTTAGTTGATGCTGTCATTGCCATTGGGGCCTTCTTCATAAATTCTTTGTCTAGTCTGATATCTAGAAGAGTTTATCCAATATTGTCTTCTAGAATTCTTATGGTTTCATGCCTTACATGTAAGTCTTTTATCCATCTTGAATTAATTTTTGTGAGAGGTAAGAGATATGGATCCTGATTTATTCTTCTGCATGTGGCTATCCAATTTTCCCAGCACCATTTATTGAATAGGAATTACTTTCCCCAGTGTATATTGTAGTTGGCTTTCGTAAAGATCAAGCAGATGGTTTTTATCTGTTCTGTTCCATTGGTTCACATCTCTATTTTTGTGCCTATACCATGCTGTTTTTGTTTGTGTAGCCTTGTAATATAGTTTGTATTCTGGTAATGTGATGCCTCCAGATTTGTTCTTTTTGCTTTAGATTGCTTCGGCTATTCAGACTCTTTTCTGGTCCCAAACGAAGCGTAGTGGCAGTGTTTCTTGCCTAACCAAGAAAAACACAATTAAGAAAGCTCTGGGGGACAGTAAAGTTAAAAATAAAAATAGAAAACACCCTGCTCTACTTTAAGCAGGAAATGGATCGTGTAAAGGAAATAACCAATATGTGAGTATAGAAGACATTTAAAGTACTTATATCAAATTAGAATTAACTAAATTAAGGTGATCAAGATCAAAATATATTTATTGAATGCTATAAGCAGTAAAAAATAGTCAAAATACTTGGGTATATGTTTGCCATTTAATTATAATTAATCAAGTAAGTATAAATAATGTTAAGAAACACAGAACAGTTAAGAAAAGATTAAAGTTTTGGAAATCATAACTAGGAGGGAAAGTTTGACAAATGTAATTAACACAATCTGGTTTAAACACAGCCAACCCTTAATAATTGCTTACAAATATGCAAAGAATTTTTAAAAGAATTCCTAAACTAAAATTCCTAAGCTAAAATAATTTTTCTATATCTGTGAAATATGACATTGGTAATTTAATATGGATTACACTGAATCTGTAAATCACTGAGTAGTATGGACATTTTAACAATGTTGATCCTACCAATCCATGAGCATAATATGTTTTTCCATTTGTTTGTGTCATCTGTGATTTCTTTCCTCAGTGTTTTGTAGTTCTTTTTGTAGAGATCTTTCACCTCCTTGGATAAATTTTAATATATTACTAGGTATTTTATTTTTTTTGTGATACTGTGAATGATATTGAGTCTTTGATTTGACTCCCAGCTTGATTGTTATTGGTGTATAGGAATGCTACTGATTTGTGTACATTTATTTTGTAACCTGAGACTTTGAGGAATATATTTATCAATTCCAGGAGTCCTTTGGTGGAGTCTTTCAGATTTTCTAGATATAAGATTATGTCATCATCAAAAAGTGATAGTTTGACCTCCTCTTTCCTAATTTGGATACCCTTAATGTCTTTCTCTCAACTGATTGCTCTGGCTAGGATTTCAAGTACTATGTTGAATAGAAATGGTGACAGTGGGCACCCTTGTCTTGTTCTAGTTATTAGTGGGAATGCTTTCAAGATTTCCCCATTCAGTGTGATGTTGGCTGGGGGTTTGTCATATATACCTTTTATAATTTTGAGATATATGCCTCTTATGCCTACTTTGTTGAAGGTTTTTATCATGAAACTCTGCTGAATTTTGTCAAATGCTTTTTATGAATCTATTGAGATGATCATGTGGTCTTTGTTTTCCTTCTGTTTATGTGGTAAATCACATCTGTTGATTTATGTATGTTGAACCACCTTTGCATCTCTGGGATGAAGCCCACTTTGTCATGGTGGATTTTTTTTTTTGATGTGCTGTTGAATTCAGTTTGCTAGTATTTTATTGAGGATTTTTGCATTGATATCCATAGGTATATTAGTCTGTAGTTTTCTTTTGGGTTATGTCCCCTTTCCTGGCTTTGGAATCAAAGTGATACTGGCTTTGTAGAATGAGATGGGAGGATTCCATCCTTCTTGAAGGTATGGAATAGTTTCTTCAGTATGAGTACCAGCTCTTCTTCATAGGTCTTGTAAAAATTCATCTGTGAATCCCTCTGGTTCAGGGCTTTTTTTGTTGGAAACTTTTTTATTTCTGCTTCAATCTTGTTGCTTGTGGTGTGTTCGGGAGTTCTATTTTTTTCTTATTGAGTCTTGGGAGGTTATGGGTTTCCAGGAATTTGTCCATTTCCTCTACATTTTCAATTTTATGTGTGTAGAGATTTTCATTTTATTCATAGATTTTATTTTGTATTTCTGTGGTATCAATTATACTATCTCCTTTTTCATTTCTGATTGAGCTTATTTGAGTCCTGGTTAATCTAGCAAGAAGTCTATTAATTTTGTTTATATTTTTAAAGAACTAACATTTTGTTTCATTAATCCTTTGTATTGTTTCTTTGTTTTCCATTTTATTTAGTTCTACTCTGATCTTAGTTATTTTTCTCTTCTGATGACCATGGGTTTGGTTTGCTCTTCCTTTTCTAGTTCCTTGAGATGTGTCATTAGATTGTCAGTTTGTGATCTTTCTGTCTTTTTGATGTAGGAATTTAAGGCTATGAATTTTCTCCTTAGGACTGCTTTTGTGGAGTCCCATAGATTTTGATAGCTAGTGTGCACTTTTTCATTCAGTTTGAGAAATCTTTTGATTTCCATTTTAATTTCAATATTGACCCAATAATCATTCAGCAATAGGTTGTTTAATTTCCATGATTTTGTGTAGAATTGAGTATTCCTCTTGGAGTTGATTTCTAGTTTTATTCCACTGTTGTCTGAGAAGATACATAGTATGAATTCTATTTTTTTGAATTTGTTTAGACATGCTTTGTGGCCTAAGATATGATCAATCTTGAAAAATGTTCCATGTGCTGATGGAAAGAATGTATGTTCAGTACTTTTTGTGTAAAATGTTCTGTAAATGTCTGTTAGGCCCATTTGTCTAGAGTCCCATTTAATTCCAGTGTTTGTTTATTTATTTTCTGCTTAGATGATCTGTTCAGTTCTGTCAGTGGGGTATGAATTTGCTAGCAATTATGATACTCCTGTTTATCTCTTTGCTTAGATTTAGTAGGGTTTGCTTTATGAAGCTGGGCACTCCTATGTTAGGTGCATAAATAGTTAGGATTATTATGTCTTCTTTTTGAATTGCTCCCTTTACCATTATATAATGACCATCTTTGTCTTTCTTTACTATTTTCAATTTAAAGCCAATTTTATCAGATACCAGAATGGCTACACCTGCCTTTTTTCAATTCCATTAGTCTCTCAAATAATTTTTCTAGCCCATGTGTTTTTTTTTATTCACCCTCAAGAATGCCTATGAATCTTATATTGGCTGTTGTACATAATCCCATATTTTTGTAGGCTTTGTTTATTCCTCTTAATTCTCTGTTCTTTATTTTTTATTTTTTTTTTGTGAGAGTATAAAAGCTATTAATATTTGTTTTTTTTTCCTTTTTTTTATTTAATTTTACAGAATCAAAGAGTCTAACAGTATATCTTGTTAGATACAGTATGTCCTCATAATGTATACATTATTTCTTGTACAATGATATGAAATAATATGGGAAATATTCATGATAAATTATTAAGTGAACAGTGCAAGTTAAAAACAATAGTTTCATATTTTTTCCCCACCCCCCCTTTCCCGAGTCAGCACCTTCAAGTGTTACCACTCCCCAAACGGTGCACAATGCACTCATTGTGTAGGCATACCCCCATCCCCTCCCCCACCCCCCACCTCAGTCTGATGTCCAATTGGTGTCGTTTCCAGATTTGTATTTAGGTGATGATCAAGGAAACCAATTTTCTGGTGAGTACATGTGATGCTTGTTTTTCCATTCTTTGTTCTTTATTTTTGACTGAGTTAATTTGAAAGAGTTGTCTTCAAGCTCTGAGATTATCTCTTTTGCCTGGTCTAGTTTATTCTCAAATCTTTCCACTGTGTTTTGTATTTCCTTAAATTAATTTTTCATTTCCAGAAGTTCTATTTGGTTTTTTTAATAAATAATGTTGATCTCTTTAGTGAATTTTTCATTCATTTCTTGAATTGTTTTTCTGTGTTTTTTTTTTTTTTTGAGTTGGTTTTCCATTTTCTTTTGGATTTCATTGAGCTTCCTTACAATCCATATTTGGAATTCTTTATCTCATTTCAATATTTTCATTTTGATTGGTATCTATTGTTAGAGAGCTGTTGTTCCCTTTTGGAGATGTCCTTTCACTCTGGTTTTTCATATTTACAGAGTTCTTTCACTAATTCCTTCTCATCTGAGACAGTTGTGACTCCTTATTTTTGGATTTTCTTTTGTTTAAATGGAACCCCACACACACACTCATAAAGGTATGTCTGTAGCATATGTTGGGTAAGAACCTTTGAATTTGCTTGTGTGTACTTTGATGGTGACCTATGTTCTGGATGGATGCCTTGGTTATAGATATTCTTAGTGTGGTGATTTTCTCAGTTGCTAGTTGTTTGTAAGCTGTAGTAGTGGTGACCTATGTGTGTGAGCTGATTCCCTATGTCTTTGATGAGGGAGGATGGAGGTCTTTGAGATCCTTTCTTTTTTCTCTGCCCTGTGGTCTTCTTAACAGTGGGAATTGCATTGGCATGCCCAGCTTAATCTCTGAGATAGTATGTGGTGCGTGTTGGTAAGAATCAACCATATCCTGTATGATTGAGTCAGTAAATGCTGTAAAGAGCTGTGCAAATTGACCTACCTCCCTGTCGGTAGGTGGTGCTTGCTGGGAGGAACAAGCTGCAGTGTTTTTTTTGGGGGGGGAGGTGGGGGCGGATTGTGACTGGCTCTAGCCCCTTAGGAGAAGCACTCAAATGCCCCCAGATTATGGGTGGAGCCCTGAAACTCTAGGTGAGTCTTTATTCTCTGCCACAACAGAGGCTTGTGGGCAAGGGGCCATCTGAGATTAATGATTTGGCTGTGAGGGGTGGGTTTCTTTCATCTCTCCCTTCCACTGTTCCACAGTTTCCCTCCAGCATCGTCCAGTAGGCAGGAGCTCAAACTAGCTGAGTTCCCCCATCATGGCACTGTCGGCTGGGAGCTTCCCTGTCCTGGATCCTGCCCTGGGCAGAGAGCATGGCCTTCCCATGTGGGGGGATGCTCCATGGGTGCACTTCATCTGGGACCCACACTGTGCTCTCTTTTCAGTTCTGCCCACACAGGCTCACTTGCCTCCCAAGATTAGCTCACAGATCTCCCCTCTGCGCCCCCAAGCAGTCCTGGGGGTATAGGATCTGGCCTGCAGGCCTGTCCCTGAATCCTCCAAATCAATCCCTGAACATGCTAGGGAGAAGTACATTAGTTGTGAGTTGCCTATGGGGTGCTCAAGAAGATTTGATGTCCCCCCGCTTTGGGAAGGGGAGGAAAAGAGTCTGGATGTAGGATTGCTAGCAATCTGGTCATCTGTGTCCCCCTCTATGGAAGGCAGCCCATCTGGAATGTCCAGGCTATGAGGTCATGCAGATCCCCTGGGACTCAACAGCCCCCTGTGTCTCCTGCATTCTGGGCCAGAGTTGGGAAATGTTTGTGTGGGGACCAGCGAGACAAAAACTTGAGGACGGAAGCTCCATGGGGAGGACAAAGGCACATGATGGGTGGAGAAACAATATGGTTACTGCTATCTTGACTTGGGTCTGTGGTGACAGGAAGTACCCCAAGAGGGCTAGCAGGCTAGTGCTTTGTCCTCAAGAAGCTTCTAGTTTACTGGTGGCAGCAGCTTTTTGCCTCATGAGGGTAGAAAGGCTCTCCAGAAGCTCAGGAGCCTACTGACTGATAGAGGTGTGCAGGTGGGAGAAACAAATTGCTCTACCTACCCTTTTCACTGGATTCCAAGCCTCTTGGGGGTTGTCCTTTGCCAATTCCTTGCTCCTTTTTGTTCTCCTCTGCAACTTATTCCTGTGGAATCTCTTATAGGTTCTGGCACTTTTCCCTCAGAATTACACCCAATCTATGATTTTTTTTTCTTTTTCATCTAAAACTTTCCTTCCTTCTGAGATGATCTGGCAGCTGGTGTATCTGGTCAGCCATCTTGTCTCTGATCCCTAAGTAAATATTTTAAATTTGTATTCAAAGCATATCTCATTTCACCAAGCAGTTGAGGCAACTTATAAGAAGACAAAAACATTACATAAAAATTAAAAAATATTCCAGGGTTGTAAATGTTACAAGCTGTTATAAAATATTAGCAAATACAGGGATAAAGGTTTCTAGAGTCAGTTGAGGGAGGAAAAATACCAGGCATGATAGCTTTTTAAATTTTGTCATTAGATTGTTATCCTGGACCTTATAGAATAAAAATATGACATGCTATTTTTTATGAAACATTTTCTAAGAATGAAAAAAGTTAGTGTTTCATGACTGCTTATTCTGTACTTCATTGACTTTTTGTGTTAAAAATATAAACAATAATCATTAACAGTATCTATTCGAGGTTTTCCTAGAACCATGTCATCAAGTAACAAGTTGCAATGCTATCCACTGCAACCTTGGCAAAACAGATCAGGGATCAGGATGACTTCACTTTCTATATATGTAAGAAAATAAGAGGAAAACATATATATGCAAGGAGAAAAGTCACCAGGAACATTCAATACAGTAAATAAACTGAATAATAAAAGCAGGGCAAAAGCTTAAAGTTTATTATTACTTGCACACAACAGCAATTTAGAATTTGTACAGGGGTAATGAAATATCCTATATCCTATCCTGATTTCAAGATTGAGTATGTCATTAAGGTGAAGGTTGAATAGAAGTGGGACTGAGATATGCCCTTACTTCACCACATGGTCAAAGAACTGGAAATTCCTACCTTTATTTCATGTAGTGTTCCAGGGAGAACCTGCTGAAGGAGAAGTAAGAGACAGCTATCAATGATGGTTCCATTTGGCTAGAGCTGATTTCTGGTGACAGAGCCAAAGGCTGCAGCAAAATCTACAAATGCAGTAGAGTAGTGTTTAGTAGGGCCTCATATATTTTGTTGTTCAAAATGACAGAGTTGTTTTATTACATATAAAATCTATGTGCACTGAGAACAAGTCATGCTAAACTAAGCTTAATGCCTTAAACATCTATTTAAAAAGAATTTTAAAAGTCTATTACTAGACTCTGATCAGGAGAGTGCTATATATGTAATACATCTGGTTTTCTGTAGTGTTTGATATTGATTCATTCAACAAATATTTATAAAATGGATACTGTTTGCTACTCTTGTGCCAGGCACTCTTCTAGGCATTGGGGATAGAGCAGGGGAAAACAACAGTTAAAAATCCATGTTTCTTGGAGCTGACATTCTAGTGGGAAAGAGAAAAAAACAATCAAATAAATAACACAATTTGTTTGCTGATGTCAGTGCTGGGGCTAGAGGGTACTTGGCCAGTGGGGCCTGAGATAGGGTGGGGGTATGATTTAATATAAGATGATACAATACTTTGGATATTTGTCCCCTCCAAATCTCATGTTGAAATTTGATACCCAATGTTGGAGGTGGAGCCTAATGGTAGGTGTTTTGTCATAGGAGTGGATCCCTCAGGAAAGTCTTGGTGCCATTCTCTCAGGAATGAGTTCTCACTCTTAGTTCCTGCAAAAACTGATTGTTGAAAAGAGCCTGGCACCCTCTGCCCTTTATTGCTTGCTCCCTTATTTTTGCTATGTGATTCCTGCTTCCTTTTTCCTTCCACCATAAGTGGAACAGCCTGAAGCCCTCATCAGAAGCAGATGCTGGCACCATGCTTCTTGTACAGCCTGCAGAACCATGAGTCAAATAAACCTCTTTTCTTTATAAATTCTCCAGCCTCAGGTATTCCTTTATAGTAACACATAGCAGACTAAGTTGGATGATTAGGGAAGGCCTCTCAAATCAGGTGACTGTGAGCAGAGACCTGAAGAAAGGGAGGGAGAGAGCCATGCAGCTATCTGGGTAGAGTATTCCAGGTGGAGGGAACATCAAGTGCAAAGGTCCTAGAGTACAAAGGTTAGTGTTTGAAAAATGGCCAGGGGGCCAGCATGACTAAAGCTGATTGTGCCAGGAGGAAAGTGAAAGGAAAGGAGGACAGAGTGATGGCAGCGGATGGAAGGAGTGGGCACATAATGTTGTCTAGTTATAGTGAAGAACTTTGGAGTTTACTGGGAGCAGAATGGGATGCCAGGGTCTCTAATGGCTTCTTGAAGATGGAGAAATGAAAACTGGCTGGCAGTACAGTTAAGTGAATTCCTGGCTTATGGATCCACTCCATCCAAAGTGATGATTAAAGGATCAATGAAAAAGTGGAGGGAGGTCTCTATGTGGCCCACAGTGGAGTTCTGCACTTGGCTGCACCATCATATGCAATTCCTTTGACTTGGGTAAATAATTGTGATTATATTAATAGCTAATACTTAAAAAGTACTTACTGCAAGCCAAAAACAGTTCCAATTGCTTTACATATATTCACTCATTTAATTCTCAGAACAGCTTTATGAGTAAGCATTATTATAATCATCACTTTGCTGATAAGGCTATGGAAACACTAAGGGGCAAAATAAAGTTCCCTGGGTCATAAGCCTAGTATGATGGTAGCCTGGTTCCAGAGTCAGTCCTTGTAATCATCACACTACACTCTCAACATAAAAAACCTATAAGCTCATCAAAGTTTGAGATAAAACAAAACTGGAGTAAGTGATATTATGTTTATTGACAGAATCATGATTCATATTAAGGACAATTTTCCATTGTGATCTAGAACAATGGTCCCCAACATTTTTGGTACCAGGGACTGGTTTAATGGAAGAAAAATTTTCCATGGGAGGTGGGAGGGAGGAGGCAGAGCTCAGGCAGTGATGTGAGCGATGAGCGATGATTACAACTGTAAATACAAATTAAGCTTAGCTTGCTTGTCTGCTGCTCACCTCCTGCTGTGTGGCCCCCAGTTCCTAAGTTTCACAGAAGACAATTTTTCCACAGACCCGGAGTGGGGAGTAGCAGTGGAGCTCTGCTGCCCATTTCCCAACAGGCCACATACTGGTACAAGTACAGCCCAGGGGCTGGGGACCACAGATCTAGAACACACACAAATATACACACACCACTTGAACACAAGTTTTATACAACAGTAATCACTTTTACTATGTGAAATGTACTCTATCTTTTCTCTTTTCTAATTTTATTTTTAAAGTATCCCAGTAACAGATTTCAGCCCACAGAGCGATGTATTACTGAAATCTAGTACTCCCAGAATGTAAGGCACCACATGCATTTATCACTCAACCCACTCACTCACACATATATACCTCCTGTCCAGGTATTTCCAAGGAGTTGTATTCTCTAACTGAATGAAGACAAGCTATATGAATGGGCTGAGGGGAGATTGGCATTTTGGCTATATTACAAAGTTGCCCCATGGAATAGAGGAACAAGGACCCAGTTTTCTCATTAGGGAAACCTCATATAACTGAACTGGTGGGGAGATAGCAGGAAGGCAAGTTCTATATCCAGTTGTGTAGTACAGACTAGGGCATGGAATGCATTGTCTAGTTATGAGTCAACGACTTTGCAGTTGCATTTGGTAGAAATTCCCCTGTGATCTTGACAGTAGGTGTGTCATCAGCCCTAGTGTCCTATATTGTGAGTTCTGTTTTTTTCCTTGAGTGTCTTTATATTTCATAGATATTTTAAGAGAGAAACTGCATCAAGGGGTGATAAACTTTTTTCTTTTTTATTTCAGCATGTTATGGGGGAACAATAATTCACACCATTAGGTGTGAATATATCCATCCCCTTCCCTCGCCTCCCATCTGCCTGACAGCCGATGGATGTTATTACTATATGTGCACTTAAGTGTTGATCAGTTAAAACCAATTTGATGGTGAGTATATGTGGTGCTTGTTTTTCCATTCTTGGGATACTTCATTTACTAGAATGAGCTCCACCTCTATCCAGGATAATACAAGAGGTGCTAGATCACCATTCTTTTTTGTGACTGAATAGAACTCCATGGTATACATATACCACATTTTATTAATCCACTCATGTGTTGATGGGCACTTGGCTTATTTCCACATCTTTGAAATTTGAATTGTGCTGCGATAAACATTCAAGTACAGATGTCTTTTTTTATAGAATGTCTTTTGTTCTTTTGGGTAGATGCCCAGTAATGGGATTGTTGGATCAAATTGTAGTTCTACTTGTATCTCTTTGAGGTATCTCCATGTTGCTTTCCACAGAGGTTGTACTAGTTTATAGTCCCACCAGCAGTGTATGAGTGTTCCTATCTCTCTGCAACCATGCCAACATGTCTTGTTTTGGGACTTTTTGATAAAGGCCATTCTCACTGGAGTTAAGTGATATCTCATTGTGGTTTTGATTTCCATTTTCCTGATGATTAGAGATATTGAGCATTTTGTGGCAGATAATTTTTGCTAAAGTTCAATGTTTACTGTTGTGTTTACTAGTAGGAAAGATATATTTTATTTTTTGTATTCCCCATCCTTCATTCATTCCTTCCTTCTTTTTAGCATAAACCATCATTTGGGTTGTGGTCAGTTATTTCTATTTCTCATTTTTGACACGGAACTAGATTTTAGGTAATCATTGATTCCTTTGGTAAGACAGTAAATTTAATATCCCTAAATATAACATAAAAATACAAAAATATCATTTAAAGAGAAATTTATCTTTATATCTTTAAATTACCATTAATTTAATGACTTGGTAGGTATGTCTTTTTGCAATGTGAGTTGGTCTGCCTTCTATGCCACAGGTTCTTAAGAACTTGCTGTGCCTATAGAATAAAGGCCACATGACATCAGTTTTCTCACCCATTTGAATTACTGCCGTTCCTCTAGGTCTTCCATGATGGCATTTGGCCTTCACTTGGTACCAAAGCTTTTGTATAAAAATGCAAGTGTGAATTCTGAAAGTATATATTAGTACTTAGTTACAAGGTGGCCACCAGATGAATGTGATTCTTTTAGATTATAATAATAAATGAAAACATAAAACTAAATAAATCTTATAGAACTCCAGGATCCCTGAAAATTTGTTATTTGATTCCAGTTTGAGAAGCATTGAGTTACACGATTCATATGTTTCTAATGAAAGATCTTACTATTTCTTCAAGGGAAACAAAGTCATTCACAGTGAGGAATTTTAAGTATCTCTTGTGGCTCTCCATGGTGGGCATAGAAAAAACAAAACTGATGTCATATAGTTCTTTCTTATGACATGAGAACATTGAAAGTAACTTTGATGGATCAGAGGAAATGTGGTTTAAGCAGGAAAGAATGTGAAGAAGGTAGCAAGGTGGCTGGTGGAATACTGCTCCTTTGGCTTGGTATCTGGTTTGGCACCATGCTTAAGAGCATAGGCTGCCAAAAAAAAAAAAAAAAAAAAAAAAAAAAAAAAAGCACAGGCTGCAATGAAGAGTCCCAGATCTGAATTTAAATCCTGGCTCCACATCCTAGGCTGGTCTCTGTTATTTTCTCATTAGACTGAGACACTTAAAATATTTCTAATTGGCACCAGTGTGGCTGTAAATACAGAAGCCAAAATGGGCACTGAAATCACAAAGCAGTGCCCAGCTATAGGTGGTCATCCAGATGGTTTCTAAAATTCTTACACTGATAATAATCTTTTAGATCTTCTGAGCGAAGTTGAAACCCCCACTTTAAAATATTCTTATGGAACTACAGAACCCTCAGAATATGGCAGTAGGCTTTAGTTTAGGAAATAGTGCACTAGATAAAGCTTGCTAGATCCAAGAAAGTTGGGTGGCTATGATTCAGCTATAGGGCTTAAAAGATGATTAGGAACCCTAAAATGCATTGTGAGTGGGTCAGGGGAAGTCCTAACATGTTGTGGTAAACCTTGAGTCAGGTGAGACTTTGCCTTATTTGAGGATGAGATTAATAGCATAAGATCTAAGAAAAAAAAAACATGCTTAAACAGGACTGAGATAGAAATATACCTTACAGCCTGGCTTCGCACACTTTAATGTGTATGAGAATCTCAGTGCATCTTGTAAAATGCAGACTGTTGTTCTGTAAGACTGCAGTGGGGCCTAAGGTCATCCATTCCTAACTAAGCTCCCAGGTCATACTATGCTGCTGGTCTCTAGACCACTCTTTGAGTAGTGAGGGATTAGAGCCCTGGTTCTTAAATTTGGCTACACATTTGAATTCCCTGAAAAGATTTTAAAAATACTCATGCCTGGGGCCCACCTCCTGAGATTCCAATCTAATTGGTATGGAGTCTGACCTGAGCGTTATGATTTGTGAAAGTTCTCCGGCTGATTTTTATTATGCAGACAAGTATGAGAAGCACTGCATTAGAGAGAGCACCCAGAAGTAGGTGAATAGAGGGGTGGCAAGAGGTCCAGAAATGACACACAAGACAGCTCAAAATAACCCAGTTTATTTAGCCTAGATTAAGAGAAGTGTGTGCATATGTGTGTTTAAGGCCCCTGTATATATATATTTGATGGCAGAGAGGAGTAGACTGAGTCTGATTATTGCAGAGGATAAAGCCAGTTCTAAAAAATGAAAGCTACAGATGAACCTTATTTCAGCTCTTCAGTTTAGCACAAGTTTATGCTTTCTGACCCACCAGGCTGTCCAATAGAAGAACAAGATCCTCATCCATTAAAGTGTGCACGCAGAGGCTGAGAGATGGTCTGATGGCTGGGTTTGACAAGGGCTCACTGCAAAGGTCAGGAGTTTGGGCTATCTGACCTCAAAGTTTCCTTCTGAGGGGCAAGACTTTCAGAGACCCCTTACTGGACTCAAGCATCTGCCCTAACCATGTTGGGTTGTGACTCTGGTTGTTACTTTATTCTTCAAAAGTTTTAGCAACTGGAGAATAGATATAGCCAAAGACACCTCATTATCTGACTAGGGCTTTAATTATAAGATGACTTTCTTTCCTTTTAAATTTGAATAGTACATCATTTTTATGCAGTTGATTAAGTAATAAACCTACCTTTTCATCCTTATTTGTGATTGCATTCATAAGCCATGAATAATTAGAAATAATATTTGAAACAAAGGCCTTCTGGGCTTATCTCATGAAAAAAATAATTAAACCATAATGAAATTTCATAAGAATAATCAGCTTCCCTACCCCCCACTCTCAAAGACCACACACACACACACACACACACACACACCACTATGTTTAATATTTCTCAAAACCAGAAGAATTGGTGGGAGCCATTTGTTCTTTCATGTGCCTCACACAGTGGAGAGAGAGATGTTTGGGTGATTCTGTTTATCCATGTTAGATTCACCCTCATTTTGTATCAACAAAAGTGGGCAAATCTCAGACCTCTCAACAGAGGCAGTGTAGGAGAAAACAAATGGGCTTGGGGGTCAGAGAGAACTGGGGTGAATCCTGGTGCTGCCATTCTTTAGCTGCTGCATGATCTAGGGCAAATTGCTTTGTCATGGTAATCATGCTTTCCATGTAGAGCTGTGGCCATTATCACTAAGAAACGCCTATTAAGTGCCTAGTGTAGTGCTGGGCACATTTGGGGGCTCAACAAAGGGCAGGTATCATGGATAGACTGTCAATGTGATTTATAACTCCCTTATTCCCAGGCACCTCATTCATATATTAATAAATGAGTAGTGGGTAATACTGAGTGGGCAGCTGCCCTTCTCCAAAGTGGCAGCTGTTCTTTGTTTGCTAAGTCAGGACACCTGAAAAGAGATTAACTTAAAGACATGCCATTTTTGTATAAATATGGAGAATTAACAAATCCTTGTATCTAGGATTCTCTGCCACCATTCCAGTCCCTACTATTGCAGAGGATGACCTCAGCAGCAGCAGCAGCAGCTATGGAGATTACATTTCTTGAGCTTTTGCCACGTGTCAGGCACTGCTCAATGCTTTCATGCACTGACGCTTTTACAATGAGGTAACTATTGTTGACCCCATTTTATAGATGAGAAAAATGAGGCTCAATCAGATTGGGAAGTTGTCCAGGACTCCACAACTGGTAATATATACAAGAAGGTATAGGTTCATAATACCTTATCTGCAGTTCTGAAATCCAATAGAGAACAGAAATTAAATGCTTTTTATTGCAAGTTTCCAGCAAACCTCTTTGGTGTCAGAACTTGACCTGAACTAACCGTGAGGCTATTTACAGTCTATTTACCCTACTTAATCTGAGTATTCATCTGTTTCACCTCAGAAAAGTTACTGTCTTGATTGCAGGGTGTGCTCCTGGCTCCAATAGAGGTGTTACATCATATGCAGTTATTAATATATACATTGGATTACATCTCTGAAATCCAAACAATTCTGATTACTGAAACATTAGGCCCCAAGTGTTTGGGGTGAGGAATCATGGCCCTGCTGTTGATAATATCCATATTTAAGTTACTCGTGGATTAGTTAAGTATTTGGGAGCTGAACTGGTAAGCTCACCATGTAAAAAACTGACTTGCCAATGGCCTTTTGGAACACAGCACTCCTCTAAGTTAGCTTCTGCCTATAAACCTAAGGAAAAAAAATTGTCAAAGCCCTGCCCTCTGTGAGATGCTGGCACGATTTGAGGGAAGCTCCTACTAGGATACATGGCTAAGGACAAGAAAACCTAACTTGAGAACAGCTGCAAACAACACAATCTAATTTCCATAATTAAAGTTAAATGAGACATTTGGGAAAGGTGGGAAGCATAGTTCCATTCCCCAGCTCCTTAAAGTACTTTTACATTTTTCTTTCTCTTTAGCAGCAACAGTTAGAGTAGAAGCTCAGCAGTGTTAGAGAGGTAGCCCCTAAGCTGTCCTTCTTTATCCCAACGCCACGGCTATTCCTCAGCCAGTTAACAGCTGGGTCTTGGGAATTATTCAACACCTCCCTTTGGACCAGGCACTAGGAAAAGTTTCTGCTATAGGTTGCCACAACCCAACAGCTGCTATCCTGCATGTATACTTCTGCTGTGTAGTTTTAAAGGTGTTTGTTTGAAGAAGTAGCTAGACTTTTTGAGGGAGAGGGAGGGCAGGGCATAGAGAAAGGGCAGCACTGAAAAGACATGTACAGAAACTTCACCCTGAAAATTAATCAATGGCCCAAACACAGACAGCAATGAGGTATTTTCCCACTGTAGTTGGTATTTCCCACCAAAATATTGGTTTTATTTTGCTTTTGTTTTTCCCTTATTTATCCCGTGCAATTTGGCATGTCTCACTTTGTTTCAGAAGACAGGATGCAGGGGACTTAACAAATTTCAAGACAATACAAAAAAATCAGAGTGAAAATTGAATGTGATTTCTTGTGGTGCCCTACCTAGTCTGTTCTGGTACATTCTTTCTGACTTTTTAAAACATAAAAATAGATAACCTGTACTCAATGCTGACCATGTGCCAGGCACAGTTCTTGGCACTTAATTCATTTATGTCAAACAACAAATTCATGTGGTAAAGCAGTATTTTTAAACATATTTATAGAGGTATAAATAACATAAGATCCACCTATTTAAAGTACATGATTCAATGGTTTTTAGTATATTGACAGCTATGTGCAACAATCATCACAATCAATTTTAGAACAATCCATCATCCCTGTAGAGAAACCCCATACCTATTAGCAGTCACTCCATAGTCGTCCTCTCAGCCTTTGGAAACCGCTAATCTATTTTCTGCCTTTATGGATTCTGGACATTTCATATAAATGGAATTATACCATATGTGGTCTTTTGTGTCTGGCTTCTTTATTTTACTTAGCATCATATTTTCAAGGTTCAGCCACATACCATGGATCAGTACTTTATTCATTTTTATGGCTCAATAATATTCCATTGTATGGCTGGACCTCAATTTGTTTATCCATACATCCACCGAAGGACGTATGTGTTGTGTCCAGTTTTGGACTATTATCAATAATGCCACCACAAACATTCCTGTACAATTTTTTGTGTAAACATATGCCTTAATTTCTCTTGGGTAGATACTTAGGAGGGGAAGAGGCAGCATTTTTATTGTCCTCATTTTACAGGGATGGGAACTGAACTACTGACATTACATGTCTCCCTCTCATCAGAAAGGCAATGCATTCAGTCACACTGATCTAGTTCAGCATACTGGTTTTAGAGTCACACTGATGTGGGTTCAAATTTTGGCTGTCCCACTTAATCACTATGTGACCTTGGGCAAGTCAGTTAATATCCATGAGCCTCAGTTTCTTTTTCAGCAAAATGGCAGTGAAAACTATAGGTACATCATGGGCCACTGCTATTGTGAGGATTAAAGGAAATATTACATGTGAGGTGCTGAGCATAAGACTTGCCTGGCACACAGTGCCCAAAGGGATTTAGCTGCTGTTATTATTAACCTTTCCTACAGCACCTAGGACAGTACTGAGGAAGCCTAATTCGAAGTAACATTAACAACGAGCTCTGTGATGTATGAGTTGCCATTGAGTCCCAGAAGAGGGTTAGAGTCTTCAGAAAGAATTGAAGAAACTAAAGTAAGCATCTTCTAAGCTTGGAGACTGACATTTGGAAATAGGCATGCATGACTCAGAGTCAGACTGACCCAAAGTCAGAACAGCCCACGACTGAACTGTCTGGAAGCACCACTCCAGATGGATTTGGTGGGCATGAACAGGACCAGAAATCCAGATCTGTAGCCATTGTAAAGGCTTTCCTCCCAGTAAGCCAGTGTTTTAGGAGGTTCAGACACATTGGTAATGTTTCTTATCCATATTTGACGCAAGTGAGGTTGTTTAAGATAGTGACTAAAGGCAGGGATTCTGGCACTACCTGCATTTAATACTGCTCTACCACTTACTTGCTATGGGAGATTGGGTAAGTCACTTAACCTCTCTGTGCCTCAATTTCCTCATCTGTGAAATGGGATAATAATAGCCTCTACCTCACAGGGCTGTTGTGAGGATTAAATGAGTTCATACACATAAAACACTAGGAACAGTGTCTGGTGTATAGTAAGTCCTATCGATGGGCTCATTGTTGCTGGTGTTCCTGTTTTTATTACTGTCCTGTTGACTTGTAGCTAAGGGCCTTCCCAATGGCTGCTTTTCCCAATGAGATGATGCTCACGTGGGTTGCTTCTTGTATCTATTATGGTTACTGCATAAAAAATGACCCCAAAATTTAGTGGCTTAAAAATAACAATCATTTTATTAGGCTCACTTGCTCCTTGTGGTATCAACTAATGTCAGTGACATTCAACTGCTATATGGACCTGCCTGAAGAATCCAAGATACCTTTTTTCCATATCTGGTGGCTATACAGGGATAACTCAAAGATCAGGACTGCCACCAGAGCGCTTTCATCTGTCTTCCCCTTGTAGCTTGGGCTTCCTCACAGCATGCAGATTCAGAGTAGTTATCCTCTTTACACAGCAGCTCAGGGCTCTAAATATGAATGCCCCAGTGGGTAGGCAGAAGCTGCATGGCCTTTTATGACTTAGTCTTAGAAGTCATGCAGCATCACTTCTAACATAGAGCTTATAAGTGATTAAACCAGGATTTGAACCCAGATGTGTTTGGCAGCAGAGCTTGTATTTAAAATGAGTCTTTCTCCTTGCTCTAAAGTAAGATGGGATATGTAGAAAGATGTCTCATTTGTATGGTGCAAAGCTAACTACACATGACAGTTGTCACTGAAATTATTCATTTGGTTTCCTCCCATGGCCACTTTATTACAAATAAATAAAGCTTATGTCTCCAGTGCATGTGATATGATTTTGAGAGAAGGGAAGGGAAACAAAGGAATTCCTTTTTCTCAAAGACTTTCAGGTTTATTCTTGCTCCAAGAGAAGTTGTAGTTTTCACTTAACTCAAAAAGAAAAAAAAAGGAAAATACTAACCATGAGCCAACTTGAGGAAGCAGCAGTTGGGAGCCACAAAGACATTTCTCTGAATTACCAAGTGTTATGTTTAGGGGGAAAATGAATTTATTAAAATGCAAAAATATACAGTACATGTTATGCTAAAAGTGCCTATGGTGTAATTTAAATTTAAGGATGCTACCAAAAAAAAAAAATCACATGTGGAGCAGGACCACTTTTTTTTATATCTTCTGATTGGGTCTGCCCTTAATACAATAATTATTCAATCATTATTTAAAGGGATCAATTATTTTAATGTGAGTGATGTCATACATAGTGCAATCTTTAGAAAACCAATCTGTCCTGCTTTGTCACATCCTTACTTCCCTATACCTGCTTTTGTGATCTCAACTTGACCTCTGGTCCAGTTAGCCCTCTCTGGCTTCACTGCTTTTCCTGTTCAGAAGTAACCCTGAACTCCTAGCATACATCTCTTGCCTTTTGTGTTTTCATGGGACAAAATGACAACTCTGGAAATCTGAATTATCTGGGAGACTTCATAAATAAGAAACTTAGGCCCTACCCGTAACCAGCCTACACTGTCTCTAGGCTTTAAGCATTCCTAGTGGCTTTTAATTCTCCCTAATGTATTTTTTTATAAGGAGTATTTGTATTTTTCCAATAACCCTCCCATTATTCTATAGGAGAAAGTAGCAAGTGTGTCCCATTAAAATACAAAACAACAAAGCTGAACTGTGTGACATTTGAATCCCAGCATAACTTGGGTAAGGATTCAAATACTTGGAATCTAAATCAGGATGTTTAGCCTGGGTGCTGAACCACTTCTGAACAGGAAAGACAGTGAAGCCAGGGACAGCTAACTGGACCGGAGGTCAAGTTGAGATCAATAAAGCAGGAATAGGGAAGTGAGGATATGAGAAAGTGGGATTGATTGGTGGTGGTGGCCAAAGAATGAGATAATGGAGTTTCCAATTTCAGGGGAGAAATCAACAATAAATATGAGGGCCTCTGGAGTGTAGAGCTCATGGGAACCAAAGGGGTCAGAAAGATGTGAGACAAGGCTGATGGGTGGGCTTTTCTACATGAACGCTGTCCTGTCCTCCTTATGGGAGGAGATAAATAAACATGGTTAGAGAATGGCAGTTATATGTGAAAATAACTTACTTTAAATCCACCAATTTGTTCTTCCAGGGCATGTTTGTAAGACTTCCAAAGAAAGGTAATATTTATTCATTTTGTGGCCTCATTGAACTGATGTGTAGAGACGTGGGAATGTTGGGGTCTGAAAAGTTTGATTCCATGTGAGCAATGGAGTGCCATGTGTCCCTCTGACCCACCCCTACTACAGCCCATGGCAGTTTCCTTGAATAATCTTGCCTCATCCCTTGCTCTCCTCATTCCTTGACACAGACCTGGGGACATTACAAAAATGGGACAAAAATAACCCAAACAATCCTTGAGGCAATAAAAGCAGGGTTCCAAGATCAAGTTGCAGTTTGTTCTCCTGGCACTGAATTCACCCTAGATTTCTGCCCAGCAATGCTTCCCCTTCCCTTCATCCTGCCAAAGAACAGGACTTTAGCATTCTAGGTCTTAATGGGCAGCTCCTTTTAGAGCTTCATTCCTGAATATAGATTTAGGTAGGACCTTGTAAAAGGTCCTGAGCTGGGTGTACAGAGATGATTAAAGACACAGCATCTTCCCTCAAGGAGCTTACATAGTCATGTGGAGAGTAGAGAAAGTAGGATGCTGGAAGTGGTTTTTAAACGATCTCACAAGAGCTGATCAATACATTTTTAGGAATTTTGAGAGCTGATTGTTAAACACTATCACTATTTAAAATTAAATTATGTAAACCTACAATTAAATAAATTTTATTTAAAAAATTCATTAATTGTGAATTATTTTATGATATTTTATTATTTATATATGTTTTATTTGTATGGTGGAAATAGTACGTAATTGTTTACTACCATGCAACTCTCACTATATATTCAGTGGCATCATGCTGGTAGCTTGAAATTAACTATGGAGTCATGGTGGGAGTATTTACACCATGGAAATTGGCAAACACTATAAATCAGGACTTTTTGCCACAGTCAGTTGTTATACATTTGCAAGTTCAATCCTGGGATGGGCAGGGAAAGAGTTAGAGAAATGTCTCAGTAGTGAGTAAGTAACATGACAGAAGTTCAAAGTAAATTCTCTGATGAGATTGGGGAAAGGTTTTAGGATGGTAATGACACTTGAGAAAGACCTTGAATGATGAATCAGATTTTATTAAGCAGAGATTGATAGGCATGGTATCCTTAATAGAGGGAATAATGAATAAGGCCATGACAGGGAGACAGAATTGGACATACTTGGGCAATAGCCAGGAATGTATATCACTGATATATAAGACCTCTGTAAGGCAGTAGTAGTAAAGACGAGGATGGGAAAGCTAGTTGAAGCCTAAGTGCAGAAGGTTTCTTGAGAGCTGTGATTTTGGAAGGTTACTATACTAGGCACATGCAATAGGGTCAGAAGCAGGAAACTAGTTAAGAAGTCACTGCTTCAGAGCTGTGGAGCTAACAAGGACCTGAAATAGGGTTCTGGCTCAGGAAAGAGAAAGGAGGGTTGTGATATAAGAGATATTTTATTTTATTTTTTATTTCAGAATATTATGGGGGTACAAATGTTTGGGTTACATACATGGCCTTTGCTCCACCTGAGTCAGAGCTACAAGCATGCCCATTGCCCAGAGAGTGTGTCCCACACCCATTAGGTGTGAATATACCCATCCCCTCCTCCCACTCCCACCTGTCTGAGACCCAATGAATGTTACTACCATATGTGCACATATGTGTTAATCAATTAGTACCAATTTGATAGTGACTACATGTGGTGCTTGTTTTTCCATTCTTGAGATACTTCACTTAGTAGAATGGGCTCCAGCTCCATCCAGGGTAATACAAGAGGTACCAGTTCCCCATTCTTTTTGTGGCTGAGTAGCACTCCATGGTATACATATACCACATTTTATTAATCCATTCATGCAGAGATGGGCACTTGTGTTGTTTCCATATCTTTGCAATTGTGAATTTTGCTGCTATAAACATTTGGGTGCAGATGTCTTTTTTATAGAATGTCTTTTTTTTCCTTTGAGTAGATTCCCAGTAATGTGATTGCTGGATCAAATGGTAGTTCTACTTTTAGTTCTTTGAGATATCTCCATACTACTTTCCATGGAAGTTGTACCACTTTGCAGTCCCACCAGCAGTGTATGAGTGTTCCTATCTGTCCGCATTCACACCAACATTTGTTGTTTTGAGACATTTTCATAAAAGCCACTCTCACTGTAGATAATTGATATCTCATTGTGGTTTTGATTTGCATTTCCCTGATGATTAGAGCTGCTGAGCATTTATTCATATGTTTGTTGGCCATTAATATGTCTTCTTTTGAATAGTTTCTGTTCATGTCTTTTGACCACTTTTTAATGGGGTTGTTTGATTTTTTTCTTGTTGGTTTTCCTGAGCTCTATATAGATTCCAGTTATCAGCCCTTTATCAGATGTGTAGCATGCAAATATTTTCTCCCATTCTGTAGATTGTCTATTTGCTCTCATGATAGTTTCCTAGGCTGTATAGAAGCTTTTCAATTTGGTGAGGTCTGATTTATTTATTTTTGTTGTTGCTGTGATTGCCTTTGGGATCTTCTTCATAAATTTTTTCCCTAAGCAAATGTCTATAAGAGTTTTCCCAACATTTTCTTCTAGCATTCTTATAGTTTCTTGCCTTAGGTTTAAGTCTCTTATCCACCGTGAATTGATTTTTGTGAGAGTTGAAAGATGAAAGGTGTGGATCCTGTTTCTGTCTTCTACATGTGGTTATACAATTTTCCCACCACCATTTATTGAGTAAGGATTCTTTTCCCCAGTGTATGTTTTTGTCTGCTTTGTCAAAGATTAGATGGCTATATGAGGATGGTTTTATATCTGGGTTCTCAGTTCTGTTACATTGGTCTCTGTCTCTGTTCTTGTGCCAGTACCATGCTGTTTTAGTTATGATAGACTTATAATATAGCTTGAAGTCTGGTAAATTGATGCCTCCCAATTTGTTCTTTTTGCTTAAGATTGCTTTTCTATACGGGCTCTTCCCTTGTTCCATATGAAGCATAGAATTATTTTTTCTAGATCTGTAAAAAATGATGTTGGTATTTTAATAGGGATTGCATTGTATTTGTAGATCACTTGGGTGGTATACACATTTTAACAATGTTGATTCTGCCGAGCCATGAGCATAGTATGATTTTCCATCTGTTTATGTCCCCTGCTATTTGCTTCCTCAGTGTTTCATAGTTCTCCCTGTAGAGGTCTTTCACCTCCTTGGTTAAATATATTCCTATGTATTTCATCTTCTTTGTTTCTACTGTGAAGGGCATTGAGTCTTTCATTTAGTTCTCAGTTTGATGTTTGTCAGCATATATGAATGCTACTGATTTGTGTATATTGATTTTGTAACCTGAGTCTTTGCTGACTTTTTTTAAATCAATTCTTGTAGTCTCATGGCAGAATCATTGGGGTTTTCTAGATATAAGATCATATCATCAGCAAAAAGTGGTAGTTTGACCTCACCTGCTTCCATTTGGATGCCCTTGATTTGTCTTTCTTGTCTGATTGCTCTGGCTAGGACTTCCAGCACTATGTTGAATAGAAGTGGTGACAGAGGGAAACCTTGTATGGTTCCAATTCTAAGCAGGAATGCTTTCAATTTTTCCCTATTCAATATGATGTTGGCTGTGGGTTTGCCGTATATGGCTTTTATCATTTTGAAGTTAGTCCCATCTATGCCTATTTTATTAGGCATTCCTATCATAAAAGGGTAATGAATTTTGTTGAATGCTTTTTCTGCATCTATTGAGAGCATCATATGGTCTTCGTTTTTACTTCTATTTATGTGGTGAATTACATTTATAGATTTGAGTATGTTGAACCATCCCTGCATCTCTGGGATGAAGCCTGCTTGGTCATGATGGATTATTTTTTGATAAGCACCAGAATTTGGATTGCTAGGATTTTACTGAGAATTTTTACATCTATAGTTATAAGGGTTATTTGTTTATAGTTTTCTTTCTTTCTTTCTTTCTTTCTTTTTTTTTTTTTTTTTTTTTTGGTTAAATTCTCTCCTGGTTTTGTTATTAGGGTGATGTTGGTTTTGTAAAACATGTTGGGTTTGCATACATTTTTACTGCATTTACTGACTCATCACACAGGGTGTGGTCAATTTTCACTCGCAAGCACCATCTACTGGCTCAGAGACTAATCTGGGCATGTCATTATCTAAACGAAAATCAAAAGATAAGAAGCAACAGCTGCTCCATATGGGAAGGAATTAGTGAAAGAACTCCGGAAGTATGAAGAATCTGAAAGGACACCCCTAAAAGGGAATACCAGCTCTTTAGCAATGCATACCAACCAAAATCAGAACACTGAAATGACAGATAAAGAATTTCAAACATGGGTTGTAAGAAAACTTAATGAAATGCAAGATAAAATGGAAACCCAAAAGAAACAAACCACAAAATAATCCAGGAAATGAATGAAATATTCACTAAAGAAGTTGGAATATTAAAGACATATCAAACAGAACTTCTGGACATGAAATTTTTTTTCAAGGAATTACAAAACACAGTGGAAAGCCTCAAAAATAGGTTAGGTCAAGCAGAAGAAATAATATCAGGGATTGAAGACAACAACTTTCAATTTAACAGATCAGTCACAGAGATAGAGCAGAAAAATAAGAGAAAAGAGAAAAGCCTACAAGAAATGTGGGATTATGTGAAAATGCCTAACATAAGAATCATAGGCATCCATGAGAGTGAAGAGGAAAATACACAAGGGTTGGATAATCTATTTGAGGGAATAATAGAGGAAAATTTCCCTGGCCTTGATGGAAATCTAGATATCCAGGTACAAGAAGCTCAAAGGATACCTGGGAGTTTCATTGTAAACAGGAAGACACCATGACACATAGTCATCAGACTGGCCAAAATAAACACAAAAGATGCCTCCTACAAGCTGTAAGGTGAACGCAGCAGGTAACCTACAAAGGAAAACACATCAGACTAACTGCAGACTTCTCAACTGGCACTTTACAAGCCAGAAGGCACTGGCGGCCTATTCTCAGTCTTCTCAAACCAAATAATGTCCAGCTTAGAATTTTATATCTTATAAAACTAAGTTTCTTTTACAAAGGAGAAATACACATCTTCTCAGACAAGAAAACACGGAGGGAATTCATCAAGACAAGACCTGCCCTCCAGGAAGTACTCAGAACAGCATTACACGTGGTTCAGCATGTGTAATAGACACTCACCAGTGTAAAATCATCTAAAAGCTAAAGGTCAAAGGCCAGATACCACAACAGCTCAAGAGACAAAACAAAGCAACAAAGTTCAACTCAACAGGATGAACAGAAATCTGCCCCACTTATCAATTCTTTAAATAAGTGTGAATGGCTTGAACTGCCCACTAAAGAGACATAGGCTGGCTGAATGTATAAATATACACAAGCCAAGTGTCTGTTGTCTCCAGAAAACAAATTTAACCCACAAAGATTCATTCAGACTCAAGGTGAAGGGGTGGAAAACAATATTCCATGCAAATGAAAGCCAAAAGAAAACTATCATAGCAGTTCTGATTTCAAATATCTTAGTCTTCAAATCAACAATAATAATGAAAGACAAGGGAAAAAATGGTGGAGTGGAGATAACTTGGATTCCTGCTCCCAAAGAGGGAGGTGTAGATCTCGGTCTGCTACACATGAGTGGAACACTCCCTGCAAGAACAGCGTTGTGAATCAGCAGAGAATCAGCATGGGACACAAAAAGCAGGAAAAAGAAAAGGTGAACCAGAGATAAGACAGCAAAATCCAGAGAGTGCAATAGAGAGTAGAGCGTGGGACCACTGTGCCCTCCTGGCCAGCAAGTGAGGTGGGATCGGTCCCACAGGAGAACATCTTGCTTCCTCACTGACCTCCACAGCCACTCAGAGAGGGATCTGCCTGAAGTTGGTGCAAAATCACTGCAGGAGACATGGGGCTCTGTAGAGAGGAGACATTAGCAGGAAGCATCATGAACTCCCCAAGCTCTGTGCGAGGACTGTACTGGGTGGGGGAGGGACTGGTCTGGGTTACCGCTGGAGGTAGTTAGGAGACAGGTAAATTGCTTCTACCACTCAGCCGGTCCAGATTGACAGAGGTGAACACTAAATAGGGTACTCTAACCTGGAAACACCCACAGGCTAATAGGTCCACTCAGGGTGGATCAGAAAGAGCGAAAGCTCCTACAAAACACAGTGGAAATCCTCAAGAACAGGGTAGATCAAACAGAAGAAAGAATCTCAGAGATTGAAGATAACATCTTCCAATTAAATAAGTCAGTCACAGAGATAGAACAGAGAAATAAGAGAAAAGATCAAAGCCTGCAAGAAATGTGGGATTATGTGAAGAAGCCTAATGTGAGAGTTATGGGCATTCCTGAGGGAGAAGAAGATAACACACAAGGGTTGGATAAGCTATTTGAAGATATAATTGAGGAAAATTTCCCAGCCTTGCTAAAAATCTAGATATCCAGGTACAAGAAGCCCAAAGGACCCTTGGGAGATTCATTGCAAATAGGAAGACACCACGTCATACCGTTATCAGATTGACCAAAATATCCACTAAAGAGGCCCTTCTTTGAGCTGTAAAGCAAAAGAAACAACGAACATACAAAGGAAAGCCCATCTGAATAACGCCAGATTTATCAACTGAAAGCTTACAAGCAAGAAGAAACTGGGGACCCATTCTCACTCTTCTGAAACACAATAATGCCCAGCCTACAATCTAGTATGCAGTAAAACTAAGTTTTTTATATGAAGGAGAAATTAAGATATTCTCAGATAAGCAAAGAGTGAGAGAATTCACAAAGACAAGACCAGCCCTCCAAGAAGTACTCAAAACAGAGTTGCACATGGATCAGCACAATAAACACTCACGAAAGTAAAACCACTCAAAAGCTAAAGATCAAAGGCCAGATACCACAATGGCTCAAGAGAGAAAACATAGCAATGAAGTTCTACTCAACAGGATGAACAGAAATCTGCCCCACCTATCAGTTCTCTCAATATATGTGAATGGCTTCAACTCCCCACTCAAGCAACACAGGTTGGCCCAATGGATGAACAAGTACAAGCCAAGTATCTGCTGTCTCCAGGAAACACATCTGACATGCAAGGATGCATTTAGACTGAAAATAAATGGGTGGGAATCAATATTTCAAGCAAACGGAAGCCAAAAGAAGGCTGGCGTGGCAGTTTTGATTTCAGATAACTTAGTTATTAAATCAACAAAAGTAATGAAAGACAAAGATGGTCACTATATAATGGTGAAGGGTACAGTTCAACAAGAAGACATAACAATACTAAATATGTATGCACCCAACTTAGGTGCACCCAGATTCATAAAGCAAACCCTACTTGATTTAAACAAAATGATAAACAGCAACACCATAATAGCCAGAGACTTCAACACCCTGCTGAGAGCACAGGACAGATCCTCCAAACAGAAAATAAACAAAGAAATAATGGACATAAACAGATCTCTAGAACAAATGGGCCTGACTGACATTTACAGGACATTCTATCCAAAATCCACTGAATATACCTTCTTCTCATCAGCTCATGGGACATTCTCTAAAATTGACCATATCCTAGGACACAAAACATGTCTTAAAAAATTAAAAAAAAAATGGAAATTATAGCATGCATCTTCTCAGATCACAGTGGAATAAAAGTATAAATCAATCCTAACAGATACTGTCATTTCTACTCAAAGTCATGTAAGCTAAACAACCTTCTCCTGAACGATTATTTCATAAATGAGGAAATCATGATGGAAATCAAAAGATTATTTGAACTAAATGACAAAGGAGACACCAGTTATCAAAATCTGTAAGACACAGCTAAAGCAGTCCTGAGAGGAAAGTTTATTTCCATAAATGCCTATATCCAAAAGACAGAAAATGTACAAATAGACAACCTAATGAATCAACTCAAAGAGCTGGAAAAAGAAGAACAGACTGATGCCAAACCCAGCAGAAGAAGTCAAATTAATGAGATCAAATCAGAACTAAATGAAATTGACAACAGGAAACTATAGGGAAGATTAATAAAACAAAAAGTTGGTTCTATGAAAAGATAAACAAAATTGACAGGCCTTTGGCTAGACTAACTAAGAGCAGAAAAGAAAAATCTCTAATAAGCTCCATCAGAAACATGAAAGGAGAAATTACAACTGATACCATGGGGATACAAGATATCATCTATGAATTCTACAAAAACCTTTATGCATACAAACTGGAAAATGTGGAGGAAATAAACACATTTTTAGAAATGCACAGCCTCCCTAGGCTAAACCAGGAAGAAATAGAATTCCTGAACAGACCAATATCAACAACTGAAATTGAAACAACAATAAAAAACCTTCCCAAAAAGAAAAGTCCCAGACCAGATGGTTTCACATCCGAATTTTACCACACCTACAAAGAAGAACTGGTGCCTATCCTGTAAAAGTTATTCCACAACATGGAGAAGGATGAATTCTTCCCCAACACATTTTATGAAGCCAACATAGTAACCCTGATACCAAAACCAGGAAAGGACACAACAAAGAAAGAAAACTACAGACCAATATTCTTTATGAGTATAGATGCAAAAATTCTCAACAAAATCCTAGCAAACCTAATCCAGGTGCCTATAAAGAAAATAATCCATCACGACCAAGTGGGCTACATCCCACAGATTCAGGGATGGTTCAACATATACAAATCTATAAATGTAGTTCACAACATAAATAGAAGCAAAAACAAAGACCATATGATCCTCTCAATAGAAGCAGAAAAAGCATTTGACAAAATTCAACACCCTTTTATCGTAAGAATGCTTAACAAAATAGGCATAGACAGGGCCTACTTAAAAGTGATACAAGCCATATATGACAAACCCACAAACAACATCATACTGAATGGGGAAAAACTGAAAGCATTCCCACTTAGAACTGGAACCAGACAAGGTTGCCCACTTTCTCTACTTCTATGCAACATAGTGCTGGATGTCCTAATGAGAGCAATCAGGCAAGAGACCAGAATTAAGGGAGTCCAAATGGGGACAGAAGAGATCAAACTCTCACTCTTTGCTGACGATATGATATTATATCTAGAAAACCACAAGGATTCTACCAAGAGACTCCTAGGATTGATAAAAATTCAGTTAAGTCTCAGGATAGAAAATCAATACACAGAAATCAGAGGCATTCATATATGGCAATAACAGTCAAACAGACAACCAAATTAAGGACTCAATACCCTTCACAATAGTAACTAAGAAAATGAAGTCCCTGGAATATATTTAACTAAGGAGGTAAAAGACCTCTACAGGGAGAACTATGAAACACTGTGGAAGGAGATAGCAGAGGACATAAACAGGTGGAAAACTATGCCTTGCTCGTGGGTCAGAAGAATCAACATTGTTAAAATGTCTGTACTACCCAAAGTGATCTACAGATTCAATGCAATCCCTATTAAATTACCAACATCATTTTTCACAGATATAGAAAAAATAATTTTACGCTTTGCATGGAATGAGAGAAGACCCCGTTTAGCAAAAGCAATTTTAGGCAACAAGAACAAAATGGGAGGTATTAATTTACCAGACTTCAAACTATACTACAAGGCTGTGATTATTAAAACTGCATGGTATTAGCACAAGAACAGAGACACAGACCAGTAGAACAGAACTGAGAATCCAGATATAAAACCATCCTCATATAGCCATCTAATCTTTGACAAAGCAGACAAAAACATATAGTGGGGAAAAGAATCCTTATTCAATAAATGGTGCTGGGAAAACTGGATAGCCACGTGTAGAAGACTGAAACAGGACCCATAGCTTTCACCTCTCACAAAAATCAAATCACAGTGGATAACAGACTTAAACGTAAGGTGGGAAAATATCAGAATTCTAGAAGAAAATGTGGGAAAAACTCTTATAGACATTGGCCTAGGCAAAAAATTTATGAACAAGACCCCAAAGGCAATCACAGCAACAATACAAATAAATAATTGGGACCTGATCAAATTAAAAAGCTTCTGCACAGCCAAAGAAACTGTCATGAGAGCATACAGACAACCTACAGAATGGGAAAAAAATATTCGCATGGTACACATCCGATAAATGGCTGATAACTAGGATCTATTTAGATCTCAGGAAAATCAGCAAGAAAAAATCAAACAACCCTATCAAAAAGTGGGCAAAGGACATGAATAGAAACTTTTCAATATAAGACAGAAGTATGGCCAACAAACATGAAAAAATGCTCAGCATCTCTAATTATCAGGGAAATGCAAATCAAAACCACAATGAGATATCACTTGTCTCCAGTGAGAATTTCCTTTATCAAAAAGTCCCAAAACAATAAATGCTGGCATGGATGAGGAGAGATAGGAACACTCATACACTGCTGGTGGGACTACAAACTAGTGCAACTTCTGTGGAAAGCAATATGGAGATACCTTATACAGATCCAAGTAGGCCTACCATTTGATCCAGCAATCCCATTATTGGGCATCTACCCAAAAGAACAAAAGACATTCTACGAAAAAGGCATCTGCACTCAAATGTTTATAGCAGCACAATTCACAATGGCAAAGATGTGGAAACAACCCAAGTGCCCATCAGTACATGAGTGGATTAATAAAATGTGGTATATGTATACCATGGAGTACTACTCAGCTATAAGAAATAATGGTGATATAGCACCTCTTGTATTTTCCTGGATAGAGCTGGAACCCATTCTACTAAGTGAAGTATCCCAAGAATGGAAAAATAAGCACCACGTATACTCACCATCAAATTGGTTTCACTGATCATCACCTAAGAGCACATTTAGGAATAACATTAATCGGGTGTCAGGCAGATGAGAGAAAAGAGTTGGGAGTATACGTACATAGTGAGTGTGATGCACACCATCTGGGGGATGGACATGCTTGAAACTCTGCCTCGGTGTAGGGGGCAAGGGAAATATACATAACCTAAACTTTTGTACCCCCATAATATTCTGAAATAAAAAAAATAATAATGAAAGACAAAGATGGTCACTATATAATGTTGAAGGGTACAATTCAACAAGAAGATATAACAATTCTAAATATTTGTGTACCTAATTCAGGTACACCCAGATTCATAAAGCAAATTCTACTTGATCTAAACAAAATTATAAACAGTAGCACTTTAGTAGCCAGGGACTTCAATACCCCTCTGACAGAATAGGAAAGATCCTTCAAACAGAAAAATAAACAAAGAAACAATGGGCTTAAACAGAACTCTAGAACAAATGGGCCTGACAGACAATTACAGAACATTCTACCCCAATACCACTGGATATATGTTCTTCTCATCAGCTCATGGGACATTCTCTAAGAGTGACTATATCCTAGGCCATGAAATATGTCTCAGCAAGAGATATTTTAAATGTTTATGTCACATGTCTTGGCTACAGTGTTGACTCTGTATTCTAATGCCAGCATTTTTATAAGTTTCTACTGTTATCTGAGTGGTCTCTTAATCATATAAAATAAAAAAAATATGCAGATAAAATGTATATTTTCAATGTAAAAATATTGACAAGTATTTTACTAGTCACTTTCTGATTCAACTTCCATAAGGGAAAAGTTCCTGATATCGTCAATTTGCATTCAGGAGGATGAATCACAAGATTTTAAATGTTTCGTGTGACTAAACTAATTCTAGGAGCCAATGGCTAATGTAGTAGGCAGCTCCCATGACCATAGTTCCATTGACTGACCTTTAGAAAATTAGTATGGTAAAAGGTTAAAGTGGAGTGTGGAAAAATCTCTCTCTCTCTCTCTCTCCCTCTCTCCCTCTCTCCCTCCCTCCCCCTTTCTTTCTTTACAAATTTTTTTGTTGTTGTTAACAATACTTATGCAATCTGGCTGGGGAACCACGGATTTCCAGGAGAGGTGCTTTGATGTCCTCACCCTACCCTGAGAGGGAGAACTGGATCAAGTATCAAGAGCTTCTTTCTTGAGAGGATCATGTTCCCAATCTCCCTTTCTTTCCCTTCTCCCACTTTCTTGCTATTTATTGAAAACCCAGGATTCTCAGCTGTGTCAAAAAGTGTCTGAAAGCTTAGCAAGGAAGTGCTTTGGAAAAACTCATGTTTGGACTTCAGCAAACTTAAAGTTGGCACATCAGGCACCCAACTCTCAAAAACACCAAGTTCAACATCTCATTTCTGAGATTTCTTAGGAAAGGCAGTTCCCTACATTCTTTCGTCTTTAAAGATAATAGAGATAATACTTGTGATGGCACAAATTTAAGATACTTGTGCTTAAACTTGCTGAGGAGGTTTGCATTTGGAAATTATATTCATGCTGGCTTAGAAGAGTGTGTGGCCAAACATCTTTTGAGTTGGAGGGACATTTGGAAGAGGTGGGTATGTGGGAACATGGATACCTGAAGGTATCCAGAGGAAGCAATGGGGGATATTGGAGTAGATAGTCCAGAGGTAGAACAGGAGAATGTATTCACTGCCGTGTGCAACGGATAATGATGGCTGTGGGGTGGTGAGAGGCATTGGTGGTCACAGCTATTTCCCAGAGGGCAAGTGAATAATTGCTTGTGGGCAACATTTTGGAGATGATGCTACGGAGAGGATATGAGAATGATCTGCTGGCCTGCTAATTCCTTTTGAACTTGGTTCTGGGGCATGATTTTGCTTAGATAACGGGTAATTTTTAGAAGGTAACTCTGGGAAATAAACTGGAGGGGGGACAATAATGAGTGCAGGGAGAAGAGTTGGGAAACAATTGGTGACAGTCCTGGTAATACATGATGCGGGCCGGGCTAGTGTGCTGATGTGCTGATGGTATAAATGGAGAATCTTGTAGTTGGAAGGAAATTGTGAAGACAGATGCTTAGTGACATGAGGAGAAAGGAAATTTAAGAACGAAATTTTGGAAAAAGGGCATCTGATATATTTATTTGATATCAGAAAGGGTCAGCTTCAGACAAAAAGCTGGGAACCATGGCATCAGAATTGAGTGACTTTGGGTAATTACTGTTTCTCAGTTGTGGTCTGTGACTGTCAGAGCTCACAGGCAATGGACGATCTTTGAACCCCATTTTTCCCTTAACTCTCCGGGAGCAGATGTGTTTCCAAATGTCAGTCCCTTCTGTAGTGGTCAACAACCTTTTCCTCTTTGTATTTTGTTTTTTCCAAAGCTGACCCCAGGACCTCTCTCCACATCGTTTTCTAACCTCCTGACCCGACCTCCTTGGGGCTGCCCCCTGGAGAGGCCCAGAAAGCCTCAGCTGGGGAAAAGAGGCGTGTTTGATTAGAGGAAAGCCCAGCACAAAACACCTTCTCTTCCATCTGTGTCGAGCTGGTTTCAGGAGCTATCTGCTCACTTCCATGGATAATTCAAGAAAATCTCTTTGTCCTTTTTCTCCAAAAGTAACACAGTGACAGTATTCTTTTCCACTGAAGAAAGATTTGTGCATATTATCTCTATTTGTAATTCAGAATGCAGGCTTGACATCCTAATTCCTAGAATAAAACTCCCCTTCCAGTGGAAATCTCTATATGACAGGATTCCTAAGCCTAGTTAACGGCACAGTTATTCTAAGTAGCAGTCAATATGATTGTGCTCAGGATGAGAAAAGCATTTGGACAGTGTCTAGAGCTCTATCATAATCAAATGGTATGAAAAGTGAGCCAATACCAATATTGTTCTACTATATTAGAACATGGTTTTCACCTGGGGACGGAGGGGACACCTCTCAGACCCTGTGCCTGGATTGATAACTACCATATGAAAGTTCACCTATCCCAGTGTTGTGTTAGACAGTGGAGACAGTCACCAAGTAATCTGTAGTACATCCTGAAAGCAGGTCTTGGACTGGCTTGTGTTAGTTTAAAGGTAGTAACTAGGGGAGCAAGAAAAGGAGGATCTTGGCAGCAAGTAATATTAATGGGGGTTTTCTCCTCAGCAGGAGAAGTTGGGGGCAAAAGGGTGGCCTCTTAAACCTAGACATTCCACAGACTGGGAGCCAGGCAGGCCAGGATTGGAATTCTGACTGTGTGACCCTGAGACCCAGTGTTCCTATCTATGAAAAAAGCATGTAACACTTTCTTACTGTATGATTAGATAGCCCCATCCCATCCCAAGCTTGTTCTTCCTTCAGTGTCTCAGTGCTCCACATCTCAGAAAATGGCACACTAACCAATAAGTTAACTCAATTCCTAAACCCAAAGAGGTGCCCTCGACTCCTTTCTTTTCTCTCCAAGCATATCTAATTCATCCACAAGTCCTGCAAGTTCCACCTCCAGAGCATAGCCCAAGTTTACCTACTTCTCTCCATCTTCTCTCACAATATTCTAGCCAATACATGGTCATCTCTTACCAGGACTCTCATCCTAACTGTTCTCCCTGCACCCACTCTTGTCCCCTCCCAATCTATTTCCCAGAGTAACATTCTAAAAATTCAAATTACTTTAAGATCCTCCAGTGGCTTGTCATTGCACTTGTAATACAATCCATATTCCACACTTCTTTCCACTGGTTACAAGGGTCACCAATCAGACCCTGTCTGTCTCTCTGGCTTCATCTGCTGCATTCTTCCATTTGGCTCACTAAGTTCCAGCCGCGCTGGTGACATTTTTCCAGTTGCAAGAACACAGGGGACTCTTCCCTATATCAGGGTATTTGCCTGGCTGTTCTCTCTGCCTGGA
Source organism: Eulemur rufifrons (assembly GCF_041146395.1). Lineage (NCBI taxonomy): Eukaryota > Metazoa > Chordata > Mammalia > Primates > Lemuridae > Eulemur > Eulemur rufifrons. Next base: position 26,800,590 of record NC_091012.1, on the reverse strand, counting down.
ACACTCTTGTTCCTATGCCTGCCCACCTCTAATCTTTGCATGGGTGTCTTCTGCTCATCTTTCAGGTCTCAATTCAGATATAACCCTTATCCTTGTCTACTCTATTGAAAGTAACACCTGTCCTCTGACACTGTCTATGGCATCATCCTATTTTAACTTTATTCATAGCACTTATCCTTTATACATATTTTTTCATTTGTGTGTTTTTCATGTTTATTGCTGGTTTGTCCCAAGATCGTAAACTGTATAACAACAGGGACCTTATCTGTCTTATTCCCATAGTTTTTTCAGCATCTAGAATGGTGCCTGGCGCATAGTAGGTATTCTATACATATTTGTCAGTAATAAATGAATAAATACAAATATGAATAAGATGAATGAATTTGGGGGAAGGTCAGGTGAAATAATAGAAGGAGAAATGATCTATAAACTGTAGAGTACCATATTTTGTAGTTTTTTTTCCTTTGTTCCCATTATAAACCTAGCACTGCCTCTTCCCAAGAACTCCTCTCCACAGAAAATGGGGAATGGGCGCTTCTTTGCTACTGCTCTCTGCCTTATGCTTTGACTACCCATATTCTGCTAATTTGTTTGGTGAATTTTCAGTAGTTGCTTCTTCAGTGCCCTAGCACATCTAGCATTTATTTTGGCTTAATGGTCCATCACCCCATTTTATATTTCTAAACACTGTAAAGCCTGAATTATTAGGTGAAAAAATTAGAATTTACTTTAGGGAATAGTTTGGTTATCCATTCGCACTGATTTCCTGCCCCTGTGCTAGAGGGGCTGGTTTAAGTATACCCAAGACCCATAAACCACAGGCTTGAAGATGAGCTGTGTCAATAGAGTCCTTTATTCCTTCAAGGTAGATAAAGGGAACAGATGATTCTCTCTGTCAGGTAATATCTTTTCAGAGAACAACTTAAAGACAAAATGCTATCATCTTTGGATAAACATCAAAAATCTGAGGGCACTTGTGCCAAGGGTGTTCCTTTTGCTTCTGGATGTTGTCTTTTCCCAAACCATTGAGTTGTTGAGTCACTTGCCATGGGCCTCTCCAAATAGTAAATCTTGCTTTATCTTTTTTGGCCAAACCAGTCCCTCACCCCTTACTTAGAGGTGCCCATTGAAACGATGGCCATTATTGTCCTGAGAGGTAATGAGGAAAGCTGGGCAGCCTGGCAAGCTCAATACCAGAACAGTGACAACAGCCACAGTGCCGTGGTTGTCATCAGCATCACCAAGAGGCTTGTGTACTTTCCAAGGCTTTCCCATAAACTGGATTTCCTCAAGGACAGTTTGAAGAAGCTGCCTCTTCAGAATAGGAGAGTTAGGCTATTTTCTGCTTGCACAGTTTTTCAATAAGGAAAACTAATTTTATATTTCCTAAAGCCTCTAACCTTTGACTATGAGAAAACTCTAGAAATCCTGATTTCCAGCTCTCAGGTGTTTGCTGCTCAGCAAACAAGATTATTTTTGTTGTTGGCCTTGAATTTCCATTTACATTTCTTTAAACATACTTGTCTCATTTGTTTGAATTTAGATGTGTCTCAGGAATCAGATCTTCTTTTGCCTTATTCCTTTGGTGGTGATGGTTGTTACCCATGGTAAGCCTTACAGAAAGACATGACATCAATTGTAGGGTTGTGTTCATTTTCCATGGAATGAAAGCAGAGAATACCATCAAGCTCAGGCAGCCCATGATTTGAGCTTACAGCTGAAAATTTCTTATAACCTTAATTATGATCCTTTATGTTTTTCATCTTTTGTCACCTTTCAGATGACATTGTCAAAGCAATTAAGACTTCCAGGACCTTAACCATTTGAAAATTCCCTTCTTGATCTGAAGAGACTGACAAATGACATTATTTATTTTGAGATCAGGTTGAGTTTTAGCTTCCCAGTCAACACATTTGCACAGTTCATTTTAGGGATTACCATAGTTAGCATTCTTCCAGTCTTCACTAGAGAAATAAATGTCCCTCATGAAAGAGAAAGTGTGCTCTAAACTGGAAACTGCTGGGTAGTTATAAGGATTCTGAGGGTCAGGGAAACAAAAATCCAAATCCTTGCTAAAGCAAGCTGTTCTGATCTATTAATATTTGCCACAAAATCTCTCTTCACCATTTCCTCTTAGCTCCAATCTTGTTGTATATTCCTAAATCAAATGCCTTATTTCTATGAATGAGAAATCGTCTTTCATAATGTGCATGTGTCCTGGCAGGGAGGGGAGAGCCTGGTCTGGCTACAGCTATGGGGACCTCTGCAGAGCTGAGGTTAGTGGGGAGAATGTGTCATGCCAGAGCAGCTGGGGCTAGGAAAATGAAGGAGGTATGGCTGAGGTCAGTATATCAAAGAAGTGAATAAATATATCATCATCAGGAGAGAAAGGTTGAGATGTTACTGTGGTGACAGGGAAGAAGGGAGCTGGAGAAAGGAAGGGCAGAAGCCATTGGCTAAGAGCTAAGTGAGTAGGTGGTCCAGGGAACATTCTTGGTGGCAGAGACAGGGAGTACGTCTTGCATCTTGCTTTTTATTTGCTTTTCTTGTCATGTGCATGGGAGAACTTGACAACTGTATCCTGGACTGGGCAAGCACATGCCTTCCTCCAATGGTGAGCAAATTTTTATGCATGGGGAAGAATTTCAGAAAATAAAGTATTCCTCATTCTCATGTTTCCCCATCTGAAATGAAAATTGCTATATAGTCTCATGGCAAAAATGCAAATGCTTACAACTTAGCTTACCTACCTTATTGAAGAACTTCAGTGAGAAAATTGGTACTGCTTTTTAGTCACTGAAGTTAATGTCTGGACATATTTGGGAAATAGCACACTGGGAAGCAACCTTCTAACATTTCCTCCTGAGATGGGAGAAAAGGCCATAGTAAGGACACAGCCTCCTCCCCGCCCCGACATTTGCCTGCAGGTCCTGAGTTGCTCATCACTCCTGAATGTACCAGAAGGAGTGCTGGATATACTCTGAAATGGTCCATGACTGGATGCTAGGACAGTGATCTCCAGAGTTCTGGAAAGTAGGCCTCCTAGAGGAAGTGACATTTGAGAAAAGACTTACAGGAAGTAAAGGAAAGAGCACAGAGGATATCTGTGGAAGTCTATCCCAGACAGAGAAAACTGTAGGTGCAAAGGTCCTCAGAAAGAAGCTTACCTGGCATATTTAAAGTACAGTAAAGAGGCCAGTGTGCTGTGGTCTCCAGGCACTATTCAGGGAGACAGGAGCGCTGCCAAGGAAAACCTTTGGCCAAAGGCGTTTTTCACTGCTGTCAGTGACACCATCTGAGGCCTTGAGTGAGTGAGAGATAGAAGACTCTGGAGATTGAGGGTGACAGACATTAAAGGGACGAGACATAGAAAATTAGGGTTAAAACCAAAGGCTTTGTAAATTTTTAAAAGTTTCTCTGTAAAAGACACTGTTAAGAGAATGAAAAGACAAGCCAAGGCTAGGAGAAAATATTTGCATGTCACATATCTGATAAAGGGCTTGTGCCAAAGCACATATACAGAAACTCAAAATTAAGTAAACAAAACAATTTTTAAAAAGACAAAATATCTGAACAGATACCTCACCAAAGAAGATATGTAGATAACAAACAAACACGTGAAAATATGCTCAACATCATTTATCATTAGAGAAATGCAAATCAAAATCACTATGGTCTAGGAGGCATACCTATTAGAATGGATGAAATCCCCAATACTGACAACATCAAATGCCGGTGAGGATGCAGAGCAACAGGAACTCTCATGCATTTCTGGTAGTAATACAAAATGGTACAGCCACTTTGGAAGGCAGTTTGGCAGTTCCTTATAAAGATAAACTTTAGTCACTTTAATGTAACTTCAGCAATCATACTCTCAGATATTAAGTGAATTGAAAACTTATGTCCACAGAAAAACTCATAAAATGTTCACAGTAGTTTCATTCATAATCACTAAAACCTGTAAGCAGCCAAGATGTCCTTCAAGAGGTGAATAAATAAACAAATGTGGTCTGTCCATACAATGGTATACTATTAAATGATAAACAGGAACAGACTATTGATACACACAACAACCTGGATGTCTCTTAAGTGATTATTGCTAAGTGAAAGAAACCAGTCTGAAAAGGCATGATTTCATTTATATGATATTCTGCACAAGGCAAAACTCTAGAAACATAAAACAGATTGGTGGTTTTCAAGGGTTTGGGGAGTAGAGAGGGTTGAATAAGTGAAGCACAGGAGATTTTATTAGGGTGGTGAAACTATTATGTATGATATTGTAGTGGTGCATTTGACAGTACGCATTTGTCAACACCCATAAAATTTTATGGCATGAAGAGTAAACCTTAATGCATGCGATTTTTAACAATTATTTTCAAGATGGAAAAATCTCAAGGTAGAATGAAGACCATGACAGAAGAACCCAACTGCATTATAAATATATGAAACAACCTCACTGAAGGGGATGGGGGGAGAGGTGTTGACCTAAGTAATTTTGGATATGAATGGAGTCTTTAAGTCTAAATGAAAAAAAAAAAAAAACAAAACACTACACATAAGCAATGACATCTAGTTAATAAAGTTGTTTCCCATGGACGTATGAATTAACAATTACGATACTGCTATCTATGTATACTAGAATTGAAGAACTAGGTAAATTTATGGCACATGGCAGGAACTAGGGACCACTGTTGGAGTAGGAAGTTTGCAGATAATCAAGGCGAAGAAGCTAGAATGATCTATATGGTAATGAAATGGAGTTGGAGAGATCAACATGAACTCAGGTTTAGCTTAATATAAATGTAGCTGGTTATACACACACACACAGACACGGGTTAGTACGCACATATACCTCCTTGCTCTGTTGCTGAGAGGGACTAGAAGCATTGTCATCCTTGTAGCAATGGGCATTCCTAGTGCTCACATTTCCGTTTCTATAATACCATCCTCCAATAAAAAGAACCCAGGGCTCCTTGGAGAAATAGCTTATTCTAGGACTGGGGCAGGAAATATCTAAGATGTACCTGGGGAATTTTGTAGTGCCAAAAAGTAAGGAAAATTTTAAAAAATTATTGGTGTGTATATGTCAAAGTGGCACAAGAGCCAAATTAAAGAATTCCCAATAACTAAAGCTGGAACAATTTAAGCAACAAAGTAAAATGATACTGGATTATGACCCAAAGTGTAAAGTAAATATCTATGAGTCCATAGTGATAAAACTAAATGATTGAATAAATAAATTGGGGAGAAAAGATAAATCTTCCATGCAGAAGAATTATCTAGAAATTCTTTTCTCAAGGAAGTGGACCATAATTCTCTATTCCTTAAATGTGGGCTGGGCATAGTGACTTCCTTCCAACGAGTATAGTGTGGAAATAAAAGAATGGCTTTATAGTGGAGAAACCTTGCAAGCACTACCTCAGTCAGGTGATCCAAGTTAACATCACCAATAATGCATCACATACATAGTACGTTTACTTAATATGATGGGATGAAAATAACACTTTACTTCTGTTGCCTTCCTCCTCAAAACCCATTACCCCAGTGTACCCATGAGAAAAACATCAGACAAGTCCTAATATTCCAATTGAGAGGTATTCTACAAAATACTTGACCAGTACTCCTCAAAACTGTCAAGGTCATTAAAAAAAGAGAAGGCCTGAGAAACTGTCACAGCCAAGAAGAGCCTCCAGAGACATGACCACTAAATGTAATGTGGTATCCTGGATGGAATCCCAGAACAGAAAAAGGACATAAGAGCATTAGGTAAAAATTAGGGAAATCTGACTTTAATTAATAATGTGTCAATATTGGTTTGTTAATTATTACAAATGTACCATAGGAATGTAACTGAAAAACTGAGTATTGAGGGTGGGGGTACAGAGGAACTCTCTATGCTATCCTTGCAACGTTTCTGTAAATCTGAAACAATTATGGAATGTAAAAGTTTATTAAAAACAAACAAAAACAAAACCCAAATGGGATTCCGGAGTCAGATCTATTTAGGTTTAGATCCTGGCTCTACCACTTATGAGCTCTATGAACTTGGGCAAAGTACCACATCTCACTGGGGTTCCGTTTCCTCATGTATAAAATGGAATACAAAGAAAACTGACCTGATAGGGTTTGTTGTGAGAAAGGTCATCAGGCAAATGGGATAGCATATATAAAACATGTGGCTATGAGTTATTAATAGGAAGCTCTCAATGGATGGCAGATATGATTAAAACTCACCTGTGCTTCTGTCACTGATGGGGAGGCAGGAGCTTGTGGGGTTCCTGGGGTAGGGCAGAATAGATCAGTAGGCCTCAGAAGGGACCCAAAGCAGGGAAGAGAGCCAGCCAGGAACATTTACCGGAAACCAGAGTGTAGAGCCAGAAAGTGAGAATGTAGTTGAGATAAGGATCACAAGTCAAGGGTGCCCACACCTTGTGTTTAGTTTCTTTCCATATTATTGGACATGGGAAGGCCACTTGTGCTTAAAGGCTCACAGGGAGGATGAGCCATGTGAGGCAAGCTCATTAATGTGGCATTGTCATTGTCTTAATCAGTATTTCTCGCACCAACTCCCCCTTTTATTATTCTTTGAACTTTTGTACTGATTCAATCTTATGCTAACCTTTCCAGTGGGGTGAAAATAAAGCCATGGCTTAGAGATCTGAAGATATGTTACCTATTGATATTATTAGATATGAAGTATCATTGATAATATATTATCCAGTTCTGTCTTTGGAAATATTAGACAGATTCTCAAAATATATAGAGGCCAGGCTCCAAATTTGCATGTACAGAGTTACTCTTTGAAAATGAGCTTTACCAGTCCCTGCTTCATTAATTTTGTGGTGCTCACTTCATTAACTAATTTAGTTTTCACTTCATTAATTTGCCCAGAATTGCTTTAACTTTTTCAATGCCAGTAGCAATTCCTCTTCCACAACTATATGATGAAAATACGTGCTTGCATTTCCCCTTCCCACTTGCTCTCTTTCTTCTGCAGTCTCATATGCATACCAAACTTCATTTCCCAACTTGCTAATTATCCATGGGAAATATTCGATCTCATGTTTATACTCAGTACCCCCCAAAACAGTCTTCTAGTATTTTTTTCTTCTGTCTTTAGTTTCCATGCTCAGAAGCAGAGCCTAAAGAAAACCGAAAATGTTTTGACTTTAAGATCAAGTCAAATCAATTAGATGTTTCTGGGAAGAATGGAAAAACAAGCATCACATGTACTCACCAGAAAATTGGTTTCCTTGATCATCACCTAAATACAAATCTGGAAACGACAACCAATTGGACATCAGACTGAGGTGGGGGGTGGGGGAGGGGATGGGGGTATGCCTACACAATGAGTGCATTGCGCACCGTTTGGGGAGTGGTAACACTTGAAGGTGCTGACTCGGGAAAGGGGGGGTGGGGAAAAAAATATGAAACTATTGTTTTTAACTTGCACTGTTCACTTAATAATTTATCATGAATATTTCCCATATTATTTCATATCATTGTACAAGAAATAATGTATACATTAAGAGGACATACTGTATCTAACAAGATATACTGTTAGACTCTTTGATTCTGTAAAATTAAATAAAAAAAAAAAATAGATGTTTCTGGGAAATTTGAATCTGGATTCTTAGCTCTTCTCATAAAGGAACTGTGTCATATTGCTCTTTTAAATTCACACTGCCAATCATGTAGTACTGCAGTCCCCAACCCCCAGGCTGCGGACTGGTAGTGGTCCTGTTAGGAACTGGGCTGCACAGCAAGAGGTAAGCAGCGAGCAAGCGAGTGAAGCTTCATCTATATTTACAGCTGCTCCCCATCACTTGGATCACTACATAAGCTCCGCCTCCTGTAAGATCAGTGGCAGCATTTGATTCTCATAGGAGCATGAACTCTACTGTAAACTGTGCATAGGAGGGACCTAGGTTGCACTCTCCTTATGAGAATCCAATGCCTGATGATCAGAGGTGGAGCTGAGGTTGTGATGCTAGCACTGGAGAGTGGCTGCAAATACAGATTATCATTAGCAGAGAGGTTTGACTGCATGATAAATGTAATGCACTTGAATCATCCCAAAACCATCCCCCAGTCCTGGTCCATGGAAAAATTGTCTTCCATGAAAGTGGTCCCTGGTGCCAAAAAGGTTGGGGACTGCTGATGTAGTAGATGTATAGCTACTATGCATGAAGCACTAAATACTAGCAGGGGGGAAACCTCATCATAAAATCCAAAGCCATTAATAAATTATCATAGGAGAAGGAAATTATAGAAAAGCTCAAAACCTGCACTTGAAGATGCCAGTACAGACTCCGAGCTTTTCTATAGTATGTATGGCACTGGACATAGCTAAAGGAAGACACAAAATAGGGAGAAGTCAGTTGTATAAGTTTAGTGTTGCATAACTACATGGACTCTCCCTGTAGGACAATAGCCACTCTGTGGAAAATGTGCTGATATTCCTAGCTGTCAGAGGATTCAAGTTACCAAATAGCAAAAGGAGTCCCCCATTCTCTCATTACTGCACAACAGATGCTATTCTTTGATAGCAGAGCTGAGCCATGAGGGGTCTCGAGACTTTTTGGTGGGTCTTCATGATTTAGACTTAATTATATATTCTCTGTCAGTATTACCTAGTTTTTTTGAAAGAACATTTTTAGTGCAACTCACAGCTAAAATCAAAGGCTTCACTTAGTATAAGTATTCGATGAAATATCATATATTTTAAGAAATTACTGGGAAAAGCCCCAAATACCAGACTGGATGGGTGATTTGTCTGACCAGACAGGGCCTACCCATTTGTGAAATAGCCCACAATAATTTGTCTCCCTCTTCAGGGATGATGTCTTATTTTTAACCACCTAGTATATGTGGAGGTATTCAACCTTTGTAGAATAAATGAACCTATCATAAAATGAAATTTGATGTTTATTATATATGCTACAGAAATTTGAACATTTAAAAAATTTTAAAATAATTTGCATACTGGCTAAAGAAAGAATAACTAGCAAGGTAATAAATTTCTATCATGTACAAGTGAGAGCCTGTGCTGAGGCAATGGTAGATGCCTTATTTCCTAGGTAAGTTTGATAATCGCAAATCAGGCATTCATAATAAAACCAGGCTCATCCCATTTTTCTTTGGTTTAAGACATTTCATAAGGCAGAAGGACCTAATTACACAATACTTCGCTTTTGGACTAAGAATATATTCATAAACACAGTGAATTAATTAAGCACAACAAATCAATTTGATTTTTTTCTGCTGTGGCTAATATTTGACATTTAATGTATTATATATAAAATTATCAATTCCAAGTTGTTACTACAAAATGGAAGGGCTGTTTTCTTTTGCTTTAAAATTTTTAAAAAATGCACAAGAATTTTTCTCTCTCTAAATGTGTGTTGTTCTTCAGAGTAATCTCCTTAGTAAAAATGTACTCAATCCAATGATGTCATGATTGGTCAAACCATTTTTGGTGCTCATCTCTTTATTCATTCATTCCATGAATGTTTATTAAATGCCTTCTTTGTGCCAGCCACTATGCTAGGTCCTGGAAACAGAATGTATAACAATGTCTGGCCTCTGACTTTCCAAAATTTTCAGTCTAATCTCATGGGGCTGCCTTCAGAAAGTCGTGGTTCTCATAAGAAAACCACTTTGTTTAATACATTCTTTTCCTTGGCAAATCCTTTCTGTCAGCCTGATTGCCCATATGATTCATTACACGTGTATTTGAATGAGATTTCACAAGGCGAATAAAACCAAAACAAAAGAAACTTCCACCTTAGTAGCCTTGCTTCTAGCTACTATCTTCCCTCCTCTGGGTTATCACCACTGCCCACTGTCTCCCTGCCCACTGTCTTAGTCCTCTACCATTTAAAATGCTTCAAAGTGTTTTATTTCTCCATTGACCTTAACAGAAAGTCAAAACTACCCTTCTAGTCTCATCTCCTGCCTTATCTCCTTCTTTTCATATTTAGTGATCTAGGCCATCTGTTTAATGTGCATTATCTGAGACCTTGCAGATCTTAGGTTATACTTCTGTTGCCTTTATATGTGAAATATAGCTTTTCTGGGTCTAAATCCTTAGGCCACTAGCATTCTCCCTTAAAACCCTGTAGACATTGCTCCTCTGTGTTTTGGTAATTTTTGTTGAGAGGGACAAATCATAGATAACTTGACTTGAGTTTTTTGTTTGCTGCTTGGATGTTAACAGGAATCTTTTTAATAATAATTTATCAGGACATATCTTGATATATATTGATCTTTGACAATTTTATCTGTAACATGGAACGTAGTGAGCCTTTCCAATATCCAATCTCAGATAATTTCTCCAAACTGGAAAGTTTTCTTCTATTATAACTTTGATTGCTTTTTCTAATCCGTTTGCTCCTTTTACTTCCTTAGAAGCACCTGATACTGGTAGGTAGACTATGTGATCTACCTTCCATGATGATTATTTTGTTCTTTAATTTCTACTAAGCATTTTAATGATATTTTTCAATGTATTTCTGTTTCAATGATTCAACTTTGTGTCATATCAAATGTACTTAACTCCTTCCAGTTCATTCTTTTATCTTGACTATTGCATTTTTTCTTTGGTTGCATAATGGGAACCTGGTATGGGAGATTGTATGCATTCCTAAATTATTGTTAAATGTGCTTGCTCCTTTATTTTCACTTTGGTTACAGAGAAGCCTTACTTTTTTCTGATTGTTTCGTAGCTTCATTAAAGGTGTTTAGGAAGAGATTTTTCTCATGGCCTCACTCATCTCTCTGTCTTCCTAGAAGACAAATGTGTACATTTAAACAAAATATAAATCCTGAATTCTGAGAATTTTGTTAGCATATCTTTATAAATATAAGTATACATTTGCTACATTAGTGATAACCTGGATAGGCTTTCCATATTTTGTAACTATGTTGTTAGTCATTTCCTGTAAGTTATAGTACTTTATGTTGATTCTTGTCTTTGGATTTAAAAAATTCATTGCTAAAATTCAATTTTCCTCTCCATGTTCTTGGTGTTTTCTTATCCTTTCCATGTCTCTTTACCATGTCTCTCAGTAAATTTGACAACTATGAAGTTCTGCTAATAACCCAGTTAAAACACTACATTGAATTTTTATCATTTATTTAATTTTATTTTTTTCAAAATAAAAATAACTTTATTGTTTTTCTGATCACAAAAGTAATACATACTGCATAAAAAGATAATATGGAATCAGGTCACTTATTCTCAAAAGAAGTTCATAAAAGGGAGAAATTATATTAATATAATATAGGTGATGATGGTTTGACTTCTGGGGAGAAATTGATGGAACTAAGTTATGCTTCCTAGGAAAGAAGTAGTTAGACATATACGTGTCATTTTATTCATTTTATGAAATTCTTAAGATAATGTTCAGGCTTCTAGATAAGGAAGAAAATCTTTTTCTTGATAGCTCTCAGAAACTTCTAAAAACTTAGAAAATACAGTTATTCAGTGCTCAAGAAGTATATAGTTCAACTATCCATTTAAAAATCAGATGCTGTACATGTTTCTAACTAGCTCAGGTTTCTGCATGTTTATGATAGAGGGAGCATTTAATGGAGTTGGACAGACTGGAGTTCCAGACTCCAAAATGCAGATGATGAATTGCAAATTCCTCCATTTGATCCCTATGGGTTATGGTTTCCTCCTTAAAAGCTATATTTGAATGATATATAGTGGCTGGTAATAGCATCCAGCTCCAACTTTAGAACTCTCTTTGGGACTTCGTAAAGCTTATGGTTTTTGTTCATATTCCTTTCTTTTAAAAGAATAGCTACCATGTTCTTCTTTAAAAGGCTATTATTTGGAGCAGCAATTAGGTGGACTATTAATAAGTCCTTTCAGATATAAATATGTATGTATGTGGGTACAGATATGAATGTAAATATGAAAATGCATATATAAAAATGCATATTTTCAAGAAAAAGGCAAACTTGACTTTAGTTTTTGTTTTTTTGAAATTGATAGATAATACTATATATAGACATATTTCCCATATACAACATGTTTTAAAGTATGTATACATTGTGAAATGACTAAATCTAGATAATTAACATATGCATTAACTCACATAGTTATCATATTTGTGGTGAGAACACTTTACATCCATTCTCAGAATTTTTCAAAAATACACGATATTATTCACTATAGTTACCATATTATACAATAGATCTCTTGAATTTATTGCTCCTATCTAACTGACATTTTATATCCTTTGACCAACATCTCCCTACCCATCCCCTGACCATCCCAATCCCTGGTAACCAACATTCTATTCTCTACTTCTATGAGACCAACTCTTTTAGATTTCACATATGAGAGAGAGAATGCAGTATTTGTCTTTCTGTGCCTGGCTTATTTCACCTAAGATAATGTCCTCTAGGTTCATCCATGTTGTCACAAATGACAGAATTTCCTTCCTTTTCATGGCCGAATAGCATTTCATCATGTATACACTACATTTTCTTTATCTATTCATCCATTGATGGACACCTACGTTGATTCCATATATTGGCTATTGTCAATAATGTTGCAATTGATATGTGAGTACAGATATCTCTTTGGCATACTGATTTCATTTCCTTTGGATACTTATTCAGTAGTGAGATTGCTAGATCATATGGTAGTTCTAGTTGTAATTTTTTGCAGAACCTCCATACTGTTTTCCATAATGGCTATACTAATTTGCATCCCCACCAACAGTGTCCAAGTATTCCCTTTTTCTCCACATCCTCACCAACACTTTTTACCTTTTGTCTTTTTGATAATAGCAGTTCTAACAGATGTGAGGTGATATATATGGCTGTGGTTTTAATTTTCATTTTCCTGATGATTAGTGGGGTAGAGCATTTTTTAATATACCTGTTGGCCATTTCTATATGTTCTTTTGAGAAATGCCTTTTCTGGTCCTTTTCCCAGTTTATAATTGGGTTAATTGTTTTCTTGCTATTGAGTTGAGTTCCTTATATATTCCAAATATTAATGCCTTGTCTGATGTATGGTTTGAAAATATTTTCTCCCATTCTTTTAGGTTGTATCTTCACTCTATTGATTGTTTTCTTTGCTGTGAAGAGTTTTTTGGTATGATGTTATGCCATTTGTCTATTTCTTGCTTTTGTTGCCTGGGCTTTTGGGGTCATATCCAAAAAGTCAGTGCTCATCAATGTCATGGAGCTTTTCTCCTGTTTTCTTCTAGCAGTTTCATAGTGTCAAATCTTACATTTAACTCTATAATCCATTTTGAGTTTATTTTTTATAAATGGTATAAGGATCTAATTTCATTCTTCTGTACATGAATATCAAGTTTTCCTAGTACCATTTATTAAAGAGATCATCTTTTCCCCATTTTCTGTTTTTGTCATGTTTCTAAAAAATCAGTTGACTGTAAATGTGTGGATATACTTCTGGGCTCTCCATTATGTTCCATGAGTATGCTCTTCTGCTAGGACCTTATTGTTTTGGTTACAATAGCTTTGTCATATATTTTGAAGTCAGGTAGTGTAATGCCTCCAGCTTTGTTCTGTATACTAAAACAAACAAACAAACAAACAAACAAACAAAAAAACTATAATGAGATGTCACCTCACTCCTGTTAGGGCAGCTATTATTAAAGAAAAAAAAAGCACATGCTGGCAAGACTGTGGAACAATTGGAACACTTATATGCTATTGGTGAAAATAGAAAATAGGGCAGCTGGTATAGCAAGCAAGATGGAGGTTCCTCAAAAAGTTAAAAATAGAACTACCATATGATACAGCAATACCGCTTCTGGTATTTAGCCAAAATAATTTAAATCTGATCTCAAAGAGACATAGCACCCCTATGTTCATTGCAGCACTCTTCACAACAGCCAAGATGTTGAAAGAACCTAAATGTTCATCAATAGATGAATGAATTTAAAAAGTGATATGTACATACAATGGAATACTATTCCACTTCCACTTTTCTTTCTGTGCTTCAGGTGCCCTGGGCACAGGCTCACCCACTTCAGAACTTTTGTTCACGCTGAACCAGTTCCCTGGAACACTTTCTCCTCAAGGCCTCACTTAATTAATTTTTAATAATAATTTAGATCTCAACACAGTGACTGAGACATAGTAAGTACCCATACATATATGTAGGATGAATGAAAAAAATAATGAATAATTAATTGATGTGTGTTTTCTCAGAAGCTCTGTAATAAAGGATAATCTGAAAATCTTTTTTTTTTTAAAGAGATTGTTTTGGCTATTCAAGGTCCTTTGTGGTTCCATATGGACTTTAGGACTGTTTTTTCTATTTCTATGTGAATAATGTCATTGGTGTTTTGATAGAGATAGTGTTGAATCTGCAGATTGCTTTGGGTAGTGTGGATATTTCAATAATACTATTTCTTTCAATCCATGCATACATGATATCTTTCCATTTTTTTGTGTGTTCTTCAATTTCTTTCATCAATGTTTTATGGTTGTCAGTATACAGATCTCTCTTACCTTGGTTAAATTTATTCCTAAGTATATTTGTAGCTATTATAAATGGGATTATTTTCTTGATTTATTATTTGGATTTGTTTGCTGTTAGTGTATGTAACTACTACTGACTTATGTATGATAATTTTGTATCCTGCAATTTTGCTGAATTTTTTTATTAGTTCTAAGTTTTTTGTAGAGTCTTTAGGTTTTCCTATATATAAGATCATGTTGTCTACAAACGGGGACAATTTTACTTCTTCCTTTCTAATTTGGATACCTTTTATTTCTTTTTCTTGCCTTATTGCTCTGGCAAGGACCTCCAGTACTATATTGAATAAATATGGTGAGAGTGGGCATCCTTATCTTGTTCTAGATCTTAGAGGAAAATCTTTCAAATTTTCCCTGTTGGGTGTGATGTTAGCTGTGGGTTTGTCATATATGGCCTTTATTGTATTGACATATATTCTACACCTAATTTGTTGAAGGGTTTTACCATGAAATGATGTTGAGTTTTTTCAATTGCTTTTTCTGCATCTATTGAAATGATCATATGATTTTGGTCTTCATTCTGTTAGTGTGATGTATCACATTTATTAATTTGCATATGTTGAATCTTCCTTGCATTTCTGGGTTGAATCTCACTTGATTATGGTGAATAATCTTTTTAATGTGCTGTTTAATTCAGTTTGTTAGTATTTTATTGAAGATTTTTATATCTATATTCATCAGCAATATTGGCCTATAATTTTCTTTTCTTTTCTTTTGTAGGATCTTTTTCTGGCTTTGGTATCAGGGTGATATTGGCCTCATAAATGATTTTGAAAGTATTTTCTCCTCTTCAATTTTTTGAAAGAGTTTGAGAAGAGTTGGTATTAATTCTTCAAGTGTTTGATAGAACTCGGCAGCAAAGTCATCATGTCCTGGGATTTTCTCTGATAGGAGACTTTGTATTACTGATTTTACCTCATTACTCATTATTAGTCTATTAAAATTTTCTGTTTCTTCATAATTTAGTCTTAGTAGATTGTGTGCATTAAGGAATTTATCTGTTTCTTCTAGGTTATACAATTTGTTGATATATAATTTTTTATAATAGTCTCTTATGATTCTTTGTATTTTTGTTATATCAGTTGTAATGTCTCCTTTTTCATTTCTGATTTTATTTATTTGAATTTTCACTCTTTTTTCTTGGTTAGACTTTCTAAAGGCTTATGGATTTTGTTTATCTTATCAGAAAACCAAGTCTTAGTTTCATTAATCTTCCCTATTGTTTTTCTAGTCACTATTTCATTTATTTCCACTCTGACATTTATTATTTCCTTCCTTCTACTAACTTTGAAATTAGTTTGTACTTATTTTTCTAGTTGTTTGAGGTGCAATAGTAGGTTATTTATTGGAGATCTTTCTTCTTTTTTGAGGTAGGCGTTAATTGCTATAAACTTCTTAGAACTGCTTTTGTTGTATCCCATAGGGTTTGGTATGTTGTGTTTCCATTTTAATTTTTCTCAAGAAATTTCTTAAATTCCATTTTAATTTATTTCTTGATCCATTTGTTATTGAGGATCATGTTGTTTAATTTCCATGTATTTATAAATTTGCCTCCTGTTAAAGTTCCTCCTGTTACTGATTTCTTGTATTATACCATTGTGGTCAGAAAAGATACTTGATATGATTTTAGACTTTTTAAAGTTTTTAACACTAATTTTGTGGCATAACATATGATCTAACCTAGAGAATTTTCTAGGTACATTTAAAAAGAGTGTGTATTCTGCTTCTATTGGATGGAATGTTCTGTATATGTCTGTTATATTCATTTGATGTAGAGTGTAATTTAAGTACAATGTTTCCTTATTGATTTTCTCTCTGGATGATCTGTTTATTGCTGAAAATGGGCTATTTAGGTCCCCCAGAATTGTTGTATTGCAGTCTATCTCTCTCTTCAGTTCTATTAATGTTTGCTTTGTATATTTAGGTTCTCCAATGTTTGGTGCATATGTATTTACAATTGATATATCCTCTTGCTGAATTGATCACTTATCACTACGTAATAACTTCCTTTGTCTCTTTTTCCAGTGTTTTACTTAAAATTTTATCCAAAACAGGTTTAGCATCCAAAATGGAAAAATTTAAAATAAAAAATGACCCCAAATCCAAGACTTTTTCATTATGCTCAATGGAAATGCTCTTGGAGCATTTCAGATTTAAAATTTTCAGATTTGGGATGTTTAACCAATAAGTGTAATGAAAATATTCCAAATTTTGAAAAAATCCAAAATCTGAAATGTTACTCATCCTGAGTATTTTGAATAAGGCATACTCAGCCTGTCTAAGTATAGCTACTCCTGTCCTTTTTTGTTTGCATTTGAGTGGAATATTTTTCCCTCTCTTCACTTTTAGTGTATGTGTTTCCTTATAGGTGAGGTGAGTATCTTTTAGGCAGCATATAGTTGGTTTATTCTATTTTTTAATTAATTTAGTCACTCTATGGCTTTTGATCGGAGAATTTACACTCAAGTTAATTATTGATAGGTAAGGACTTATAGCTGCAATTTTATAAATTGTTTTCTAGATCCTTTGTTCCTTTCTTCCTCTCTCTGTGCCTTTCTTTGTGGATAAGTGATTTTCTCTGGTGTATATTTTGATTCCTTGATTTTTATTTTTTTGTGTATCTACCATAGTTTTTTGCTTTGTAGTTATCATGAGGCTTACAAAGAACATCTTATAACTAGTTATTTTAAGCTGATAACAACTTAACTTTGATTGAAAAAATATTTACAGTTTTATGCCACTCACTCCCCACATTTTGAATTTTTGATGTCATAATTTACATCTTTTTATATTGAATATCCATTAAGAAATTATGTTGGCTATTATTATTATTTTAATAGTTTTGTCATTTAACCTTCATACTAAAGATATAAGTGATATATATACCACCATTACAATATAAGAGTATTCTGAATTTGACTGTATACTTTCTTTTACCAGTGATTTTTATACTTTCAGACATTTTCATGTTACTCATTACTGCCTTTTTCAGCTTGAAGAATTCCTTTTAGCATTTCTTGTAAGACAGATCTGGTGGTGATGAACTCCCTTACCTTTTTTTTTTTTTTCCGGTCTGGGGAAGTATCTCTTCATCATTTCTGAAAGATAACTTTGCCATATATAGTATTTTTTATTTGGTGTTTTATTCCTCAGAACTTTGAATATATCATCCCATTCTACTGGTCTGTGAGGTTTCTGCTGAGAAGTCTGCTGTTAGACATATTCAGACTCCCTTATATGTCATTTGCTTCTTTTATCTTTCTGCTTTCAGGATCCTCACTTTATCTTTGAGCTTTGACATTTTGATTATAATATGTCATGGGTTAGTCTTATTGGGATTAAATCTGATTGGAGACCTTTAACTTTTTCTTACCTCAATATTTATATTTCTATTCAGGTTTGGAAAGTTTTCTGTTATTACTTTAAATAACCTTTCTAACCCTTTCTTTTTGTCTTCTCCCTTTTTAACTCCTATGACTTGAATATTTGTTATTTAGATTCTCTCCCATAAATATCTTACCCTTTCTTCATTTATTTTTATTCTTTTTCTCTTTTCTCCTCTGAGTATATATTTTCAAATAGCCCATCTTTGAGTTCACAAATTCTTTTGCTTAATTAGTTCTGTTACTGATGTTGCTCTCTACTGCATTTTTCATTTCATTCATTGTATTTTTCAGCTCCAGGGTTTCTGGGGGTTTTTTTATTATTATTATTTCAGTCTCTCTAGTAATTGTTTTGTTTCAATCACTTACTGTTTTCCTCATTTTGTTGAAATGTTTGTCTGTATTGTCTCAAAATTTGTTGAGCTTCCTTAAGACAGTTATTTTTAATACTTTGTCAGCACTTCATACATTTACATTTCTTTAGAGTCCATCATTGGTGCCTTATTTTGTCCCTTTGATGATGTCATGTTTCCCTGATTGTTTTTGATCCTTGTGGTTGTGCATTGATGTCTACACATTTGAATAACTAGGTACTTATTTCAGTCTTCATGGACTGGCTTTGTCTTGGAAAGTCCTGTTGTATATATGGCACTGGAGTGCATCAGAAGCCTAAGGCAGTTGTGGCCAACATGGCACTTTCAGAAGTCTGGGGTCCCTTTTGGCAGGCATAAACTCAGGGCAGATGCAGCCAGCATAAGTCTGGGGCACACCTGCAGTCAGGGGTCACTGAGTCCTTCCTGCTGCTAAGTGTTGTCCAGATCCTAGGGCTACTGCTTTTGGACCAGAAGTGGTGCAGGCTGTAGATTGAGTTTTCCACATAATCCTGATGTCTGCTGCTATGTACCATTTGGTGCTGGGGTAGGTCTAGAGGTTCAGTCCATAGCCACTGGCCTGGAATATGGAACCATGTTGTTCTGCTCAGTGCTGGGTTCTATTGTGGTGGACCCAGTTTTAAGGTCCAAGGCAAAGTCCTGTGCTCACTTCTTTCTCTTTCCCCTGAGTGGAGATTATCTCTTTCTGAACACTCTACTGCCTGGGGTTGGAAGAGGGTGACACAGGTCAGGTGCAACTGTCATTCCTACCCTTTTTATTGTGTCTTTTCTTATTATTGTATTACAACCAGGTGCCCAGGTGCTGTAATCTCTCAACTGGTTGTCTTAGATCTTATAAAGGTGTTTTGGTGCATAGATAGCTATTTAAATTGATGTTTCTGCAAGAGGACTATCACTGGAGAGTCCTACTTTATCATCTTTCTCAACCCGTTCCCAAACTTACCTTTGACTGGTCAAATGATATATTAGTACAAACAAAGTGCTCAATGATGTAATTCTTATTTTCATGTAAATGCATGCATTTAGTTACCTGATTCATTGTCCATCATTCTCAGAAAGCATGAATTTCAATGTTTGAAAATTATTTCAATACTCACTCATTCTTTTACTCATTCACTTGATCTTAGCCAAAAGGCCGAGAAGCAATCTTTTACTCATTCAATAATTTATTGAGAATCTATTATATATTAGGCAATGTACTATCTTCTGGGTACACAAAAAGGAGAGAAGGGGTTTTGCTTCCTATGAGATTATCATACTCTCATGGGGTCTACAGATAATTATAATACAGTATGATAAATACAAGGACAGAGATGGCTCTATGGTGCCAGTGGAGCATGTAGTAAGGACAGCTCACTCAGTATGGTGGACTTGAATATGAAATGCATTCTTTTTATTTTTTTCATCTTTTTTTGTCACATGTTCCTAAGAAAATTATTTTGGCTATTATTTTAATTGTTCTCTCTTTTAACTTTACACAAAATACATGAATCTTATACACACCACCATTAGAGTATTATACTTTTACCATTACTTACTTTTTACCACTGCTTTCTTTTACTAGTGAGTTTTATACTTGCGTATGTTTTAGTTCTGGTAATTGTCATCCTTTGCTTTCAGTCTGAAGAATATCCATGAGAATTTTTTAAAGGCAAGTGTGGTGACAATTAACTCCCTTAACTTTTGTTCATCTAAGAAAAATCTTTATCTCTGCTTCATTTCTGAAGGGCAGCTTTGCCAGTTATTAATACAATATTACTGATTGGAATTTAAAAAACAAGTTTTGTTTTGTTTTCTTCAGCAATTTAAATATATCCTTTCACTCCCTCCTGCTTGTAACATCTCTTGAAAAAAATCTGCTGCTAGCTTGGAACCTGTTTATGTGCTACCAGAATTTCTTTACATGCTACCAGTTATTTTCCTATGCTGCTTTCCGGATCCTGTGTTTTTTTTTTTTTATTATTTTTTTTTTTATTTCAGCTCATTATGGGGGTAAAAAGTTCAGGTTATATATATTGCCCATGCCCCCTCAGCCCCCCGAGTCTGAGCTTCAAGCGTGTCCATTCCCTAGATAGTGCACATCGCACTCATCATGTAGGTATGCACCCATCCCCTCCCCCAACCCCCATCCCCCCCAGTCAGAACTTCAAGCATGTCCATTCCCCAGGCAGTGTGCATCGCACTCATCAAGTAGGTATACAGCCATCCCTTCTCCCCAGCCCCTACCTCTGTCTGATACCCAATTGGTGTTATTCCCAAATGTGCACTCAGGGAAACTAGTTTGCTGGTGAGTACATGTGGTGCTTATTTTTCCATTCTTGGGATACTTCACTTAATAGAATGGGTTCCAACTCTCTCCAGGAGAACCAAAGAAATGCCATATCGCCATTATTTCTAATAGCTGAATAATATTCCATGGTATACATATACCACATTTTGCTAATCCATTCATGAATTGATGGGCATTTGGGTTGTTTCCACATCTTTGCAATTGTGAATTGTGCTGCTATAAACATTTGGGTGCAGGTGTCTTTATTATAGACATATATTTTGTTCTTCTGGGTAGATGCCCAATAATGGGATTGCTGGATCGAATGGTAGGTCTACTTGAATCTGTTTAAGGTATCTCCACATTGCTTTCCACAGGGGTTGCACTAGTTTACAGTCCCACCAGCAGTGTATGAGTGTTCCTGTCTCTCCGCATCCATGCCAACATGTATTGTTTTGGGACTTTTTGATAAAGGCCATTCTCACTGGAGTTAAGTGATATCTCATTGTGGTTTTGATTTGCATTTCCCTGATGATTAGAGATGTTGAACATTTTTTCATATGTTTGTTAGCCATTTTTATATCTTCTTTTGAAAATTTTCTATTCATGTTCTTTGCCTACTTTTTGATAGGGTTGTTCGAATTTTTCTTACTGATTTTCCTGAGTTCTAAATAGATTCTTGTTATCAGTCCTTTATCTGATGTGTAGTATGCGAAAATTTTTTCCCATTCTGTAGGTTGTCTATTTACTCTCGTGACTGTTTCTTTGGCTGTGCAGAAGCTTTTTAATTTGATCAGGTCCCATTTATTTATTTTTGTTGTTGCTGTGATTGCCTTAGGGGTCTTTTTCATAAATTCTTTGCCTAGGCCAATGTCTGTAAGAGTCTTTCCTACGTTTTCTTCTAGAATTCTAATAGTTTCCGACCTAAGGTTTAAGTCTATTATCCACCGTGATTTGATTTTTGTGAGAGGTGAAAGCTGTGGGTCCTGTTTCGGTCTTCTACATGTGGCTATCCTGTTTTCCCAGCACCATTTATTAAATAAGGATTCTTATCCCCAGAGTATGTTTTTGTCTGCTTTGTCAAAGATTAGATGGCTATATGAGGATGGTTTTATATTTGGATTTTCTGTTCTGTTCCACTGGTCTGTGTCCCTGCACTTGTGCCAGTACCAAGCAGTTTTTATAATCACAGCCTTGTAATATAGTTTGAAGTCTGGCAAATTAATACCTTCCATTTTGTTTTTGTTGCTTAAAATTGCTTTTGCTAAACGAGGTCTTCTCTGGTTCCATACAAAGCGTAAAATTATTTTTTCTATATCTGTGAAAAATGATGTTGGTAATTTAATAGGGATTGCATGCCTATGAAATGCATTCTTATCAATAATATCTGTTAGTTCAGTTTCTATCACAAGGAGGGTCTTGTACTTAATTCTCAGTATCCAAGAGGTATATTACCTCAAGTGGCTTAAGATCAAGTTGCTGATAAGAGGTATTTACATGTTTAGGCATTAATAAATAGAGGTAGTATGCATGATTTTTGTGGGGTAGCTGTAGGAAATAAAGTTGAAGAGGTAGTTTAGGTCAACATTGTGAAGAGCCTTGACTGCTACACTAAGAGTTCTTACACTTTATTCAACATACTAGCTAGTGCACGGGGGGGCGGGGGGCACTGAAAATTTTTGAGAAGAAATGAGTATCAATGTCTAGCTTATTTTTCATAAGCTTAAAAATTCAAGGAACTGTGCCTCGCTTGTTTGTCACTGTCAACCCAGAGCCTAACCCATCTCTTAGCCCATTGCATTTGCTCAATATTTATTGATCCTATATATAAAATGGTGTCTTAGAAAGATAACTCTGGCTATTGTTAATAGCATGTATTGAGTGGCAGACTAGAGCCAGGAAAACCAGTTTGGTTGTTCTTAAGTAAGGTAATGAAGATCTAGACTATAGTGGGAATATTGGGAATAGAAGGAGGAAATGCTTGTGAAGAAGAAATGGATAGTACTTAATAACTGGATAGATTAATGGGCAAGAGAACTTGTAGAAACAAGGATATGGCTTTGGGACTATAACAAAAAAAAGTCTGTTGGCAAAAATGGGGGAGTCTAGTAGAGAAGCTAATTTTGGGACAAAGATTATGAATATGGGCTTTAAAAATGAAAATATGCTAGTCCAGAAAATTTCAACTAACCTCCAATAGACTAGTTATGGCAATTACAGGCAATTAGTTTTGTATATTTTTATCCCACATAGCGGTTATATTCAAACCATCAGTTATAGGAATGTTATGATGCCAAGGTCATAACATTTAACAGATACATGTGGCAATATGCAAAAAGGCCATTATGCCTTTCAAGAGTGAGGTTTTTTTGAACGTGGAGTGCCTTAGTCTATTTTGTACTATGATAACAGAATACCTGAGACTTGGTGATTTACAATGAACATAAATTTATTGGTGTGTAGTTCTGGAGGTTGAGAAGTCCAATATTAAGTTTCCAGCATCTGGAAAGGGCCTTCTTACTGTGTAATCACATGGCAGAGGCATAAAAGCAAGAGCACAAGAGAGTGAATCCACTCCTGTAAGCCCTTTTTATTTTTATTTTTAGAACACATTTTTAAAATCAGCTATATTGTTTCAATAAATGACAATTACATAGAATAAATCCAGTACTTACACACGACAAAACTTACATACTTTAAGTGCACACTTTGATGAATTTTAACAAATCTATATACCTCTATAACCACTACTATCATCAGGATATGAAACATTCATATAGCCTTAAAATTGTCCCTCATGCCTTCCCTAGTTTATACCCAGCCCCCGATCCCAGCTCCAGACAAACTTTGTTCTGCTTTCTATCTCTATAAATTTGTCTCTGCTAGAATCTCTCATAAATGGAACTGTATAGTATGTACTCTTTTGTGTCTGGACTCTGTGAGCCCTTTTTATAAGGCAGCATTAATCCATTCCTGAAGGTGGAGCCCTCAATACCTAAACACTTCCCACTAGGTCCCACCTCCCAACACTCTTACCTTGAGAATTAAGTTTCCAACACATGAATTCTGGGAGACACATTCAAAACATTATTGGGACAAAC
Source organism: Eulemur rufifrons (assembly GCF_041146395.1). Classification (NCBI taxonomy): domain Eukaryota; kingdom Metazoa; phylum Chordata; class Mammalia; order Primates; family Lemuridae; genus Eulemur; species Eulemur rufifrons. Next base: position 26,776,910 of record NC_091012.1, on the reverse strand, counting down.
TAATCAATCAAGTGAAAGCGCAAATTACTCCCACAGCAACTCTTAATAATAATAATAAATCATACAGAAATTCTGAAATAACTATTGAAATATTATCTTTTAAAATTCAGTACTGCAATTTCAAGGTCCAGTTCCATTAACTAGAATACTGAGAAAAAATGCTATGTATGTCCTTACAGAGAACAGGCAGTTGAATGGTGTTTAAAAAAATAGTAATAGAAATACAATAGTAATTTGCTAAGCCAACATGTCATAACTTTGATTATGCGAAAAGTGAAGTGGAGTGTAGTGAATTTGAGGTCAACTTTTCAAACAAGTCATCAGGGGGAAAATAAGAAAAGTGCCAAAGAGCTAAATATGCATGAAGCTGCTATTGAAGTTTAATGGAAAAATGGGGCTCTTGTCAGCTAGCTGAGTACTTAATAATGTTAACACCACTACAAACAAGTTGTGGTTTATTGCTTCAATTTCCTACGTACTGGCAAGAGAATTAACAAGACTGACGCATTAAGATCTTAGATTTCAGTCAAATTAGGTGACTAAGAGGGTGATGAAAAAACACTTGTTCTCAGAGGGAACACAACTCTATCAGGAACTTGTTACATTCTGTATCAGATCATTGGATGAGCTGCTGATTTAACAGCTACACTGAAAAGGAAACCCCTTATTCAATCCATTTTGTACAAGAGCTATTATGTTTTAGACAATTTAAAGGAATCATATGAAGAAATAGGAAGCACAGGTACATCTCTGAATATTTGTGCATTAATTCAGAAAGATTAATAAAATACAATGCCTTTGTGAATATCCCTGATTCATTTAGAAGGTAAGATACTACTGAAATAGAGTTTGTTAAGGTGAACATAATTTACCTTTCCCTCAGATTTAATGGAGGATCTCCAAACAATGAAATGGCTCCTCTGAATTTCTTGATCAAATAGAAACTTTCTCCTTCAAGCTCTTTCTCAGCACAAGTATGGATGATATGATCCAATGACAACTGTCACTGTTCTTATCTACATTTTCTGGCTCATCAACCAGACAGGGAAAAGCAATTGGTTCATTAAAAAATAGTGTGTACATATGGCTTCTATAAAAAAGAGGTAAAAATAGTAGACCAATTGATGAAGGGTTGGAGATGTTGCTGAGGAAGGATAGCAGCAACTTCAACTTTTTCAGTGAAAAATATCTCTGTTGTGTACTCGAATTGACTAACAGTAACCTAATAATAGTATATGGAAGAAAAAAACAGTGTCATTGTCTAAATATTTAGTTTACCTGTAAGAGTATGAAAGGCCTCTTTTAATTTGTAAATTTATATTTTTGCCAGGATATTTACCTGGTTTGATTCTTCTTTTGGAGTAGAAGTTATAGATTCATTGAATCATAGGTTGTTAGACTTTAAAGTCCAGTGGCTTAAAAACTTTAGCAGCAGAATTCTTTTCAAAATGGAATCTTATGTGAAAGCCCATCATATCTATGGATTAAAGTAGAGCTGCTTTGGTAAAAGTGGGGAAAGGATCTGGATTCACCAGCCACTTCCCCATCTTTGCAGCAGCCACCCTACTAAGGCACATTAAAGGAGCCCTAGAATAGCAGGTATGATTAGAAAACACATACATTTCACAGATGATAAAACTAAGGTTCAGAGGTAATTGAAATGACTTGGCCAAAGTCCTATAACCAACAAGGCAGTGGTAGCATTTAGCACTAGAACCCAGGTCTCCTAAGTTGGGCTAACGTCAAGATGTTAATAGCCACCTACTGGATGGTAAAGCTGGCTTAGCTCTTCGACCTCTTAAACTATCACTCTGTGGCAATGTTCAAAAATAAATAACAAAAAGGAGAAATTAATTTTCCTCCCATTAAATAGATGGCTTAAGAGTAAAAGACAAAACAGCTTTTGTCTAGTGCTTGGTAGCTCTCAATTCCATGGAGGAAAGGAAGAGGTTAGGCACAGTCATTAGGAGGGCTTCTTACAGGAGCCGAAGTTGCTTGCGAAATTACAGAACCATTGACTAGAATACATTGAGTACAAAAGGGAGATGTAATAATAGAAAAGTAGTTATGCACCTAAGTCCTAAAATGTAGTATTTCATCCATCCTGAGAGGTAATTACTCCTGTCATTACTACGCTCTGCCATGGCTCAGTCTAGCATAATAGACAGCTTCATGCTCAATCCCATCACAAGCAGATCTTGCTTCAGGACTCTGGGCTGTTATGACTCAGCTGGGGTTCAGGCAGAGGAGAGAAATAGCCACTCTGGCAGTTTCTCACTGACCTTTAGGTATTGGTTATTGGCCTACTTAATTGAAATAAATGATTTTTTTTTTCATTAGTGCTTTATGGAGCCATTTAAAATTATAATCTTTCCTGTCTGAGAATTAATTTAATATAATCCACTATGATTACTGCTAATTGGATTTAATTTAGATTGAAATGTTTGAGCTCTTATAATGGATAGGGCTCCACTGCAGTGTGTGTGTGTGTGTGTGTGTGTATGCATTTTCAAATTTCAGGAGATTGATTTTTCTTGCTATTGACTGCTGCAATTGTATGTTACTAAACCCTGGGCTAGCAAAACACCAAGAATGTTATTTTACTCCAAAAATAGTTTGTCCTTGTTGAAAGTTGTAGTTAGAAAACATACAGCATACTAAAATTCTATCTTGGAAAGGAACAAAATATAGTCACACTATTTTCTTCTGTTCTTCCCCCCACACCCACCCCTGAGGACACACTGCAACTTTTGCCCTAAAATATATTTTTGTATCTATACATTTCTATAAAGCTCTTGAGGTTTGGTTAGCCATCCCTCGTGTGGATGCTGAAGAACTCTCTTTAACAGGCAAAATGGTAAATGGAATAAGCATTTAATTCAAGGAATAATCTTGGACAAAACAGTCTGGGGCTCTAAACAAGGGATGAAATGCTCCTTCTTGAGAAAGACTAGGGTAGAATGAAATGCCAAATGCCACTATTGAGAGCCCATTCCTGGTACCTAAGAATAGTGTTTGTTTTCTGCTTGCTTCCATGTCCCGAGTAGATCTTTGCTTGTGTCTTATTGCTTCCTTTCTCTATTAAAGCTATAAAATGACTTAGTTTTGCCATGATCAGGTGACTAAATCATTTTGGTGCTTTTCTAAGCATGTATTTTTAAAGCCATTTATGCTGTGACATTGTGTCTTCAGAGCTCAGTGTCTCACCAGGGGACTGGCACACGCAGCTCACTAATGCACTGGCCTGGTTCCCTTTCTAACAGGAGGAACCAGTTAAAAGCCTGCTCCCACCTCAGGCTCATTGAGTCTAAAACCTGACTGGCCCAAAGGAGCCTTATTTTAGTGATTAAGACTTCAGATGGATTACCCTTGACTCAGATGCAATGGATGGATTTGGTTATCACAGTGTGCAGATTTAAGGCTTGCTATTGAAAACCACAGAGATGAGTTATCAGAACTGCTCCCTGTGAAATTGGAAGTATTATATACCAACTAAACATGCGCATGAAATCAAGACAGTGCAGGAGAAGCAAATCCCGTTCCAAACCCAATAGTGTAATGCCCTCTTCTTTTGCTTTCTTTCCAATCTTTCCTAGTATTCTGGGAGCTAGAATTTACAGCCTTGGGAATCTATTTAAATGAGTATCAAAATACTGTAGGATTGAAAGATAAGGAATTAAGGGAAAAATTTGCTTGGAACCTGGTAAATTCACCATTACTTTATTTACTATGATTTTGCTCTACCTTGAAACATCTGTGCATAGGAGTAATAGAAAAATTGTTTCATCAGGACAAGTGAGATTCTAATATTACAACTGAGAAGGTGGCCTTGAAAACCCAGAAAGGAAAGTTAGACATTGGTGCTGCCTCTTTTATCCCTCATAGGTTGAGTCCCCTTAGAAAGTGTCATCCTTGAGGCAAGATTTTGATTATAACCAGACTTTCCACTTTACTATGGGTGTTTAGTTTCATGTTGAAGGATAGGCAGGAAACACCAAAGCAGACAGTGTTGTTGTCAAGAGGGACTAGTAATCCCCATTCGCTATCAAGAGAATGATGGAAGTCCAATTTTCATTTCCTTCTGTGAGATGGAGTATATAACAAATTTAAACACCATGAAAGAGTCTATAGAAGCTTCTGTCTAGTCTCCATCCAGCAAAGGGTAAGGTAAGATTCAACATGAAGGGTAAAGAAAGATATATCCTTAGTAACTTATATAATTTAGTAAAGAAGAACTTAAATGAAATAAATGTGGGGAAGTATGTTAAGAACCTTAACAGGAAAGAGACGTTGGTAGCACAAATAAACAGTTTTCTGAATGGTCAGGACACTTATGTGTTCACGTAAATCTAATCCAGGAAATGAGCCAGGGATTCTCAACTCTCCTTTAATTGAGGTGTCCTCTTATTTATTTCAACACTGTTCCATCCCAGCCCTATTCCTCTGAATAAAAGTAGTAAATGATACATATTTGTTATATTTCAGATTAAAATGAATGTAAATTATTTTTAAGGTGGGGGAATAGAATTTCACAATGTTCCTTAAGATCACTGGAGGCACTCTGAGGTGTCACAAAACCAATATTGGGAAACTGAACTAATTCTTCCGTTAAATTTGGTTTAAAGGGTTGGTAACTTTCAAATTTGTAATAAGTGTATTTAGAAATCATGAGGACAAACTTCCTTTGGGTTTGTACCAATTTCACCTTTTACCACAACTCTTCCAACACTGTGGCCATCTGTTTTGAGGTAAGGACTGATAAGTTCCATAGGAAACTTCAGATTCTTATCTATTCTTTCTGGTGCAAGAGATATCTCAGCCTCAGGGGAATTTTGTGGTCCAGGTCTTTAATAATAACATCCATATTAGAATGCATATTTGGTGATTTGGTCCATTGGAATGGACAAAGACAGACGCTATGTGGGATTGGCTGATTGTTAGTATAGCCAGCCAAAGAGAGCACAGCCAGTAACCAACCATTTGATTTTGCAAAGGGTAAAAATAGTCTGTGGAAGCTGTTATTGTCTTTTATTTATTATTATTATTGTCATTGTTATTGTTATAAAATAATGCACATAAGAAAAATTCTAATAAATGGCATAAAATTTTCCCTCTCTTCCACTCTCCAATCCCATTTCCCAGAAAAGCTACTTGTAACTATTTTAATGATTCTGGAAGATCATAATGCTAAATAATATAGTGCTCTTCCTTTATTTGTCAATTTTAGCTAGTATATATTGACTGTACTTTCTGTTGCTATGGCAGATGAGGAATTTAGCAAACTACATTGTCTTCTACATCTCTTTTCCCCTCAACTTCTTGATTTTGTTAGTTATATAATTTTTAAAACCTCCAATGATTTAATTTTCAAATTTTAACATATATGTCCATCTCTACTTCTTGTTTCATCAAATTTTGACACTACCCCATTTACTCCCCCTACCTTGTAAACAAAGGAAACTAACACATATACATAAAGTCCCACCTCTCCTTCACCCCCTTGCCTCCAGGCTGTTGTCTCCTGTGTTATTACTCTGATATTGGCAAGATTTATAACATTTACAACTTATTCTACAACTACTAATTTGAACCATGTGAAATTGTCATTTTTGTAGGTCAAAAATAGTCAAATAGCAATTTTATGTGATTCATTCAATACAATTATGTTTTTCTGTGCTTCTCAATAGCTTGATTCTAAAAGTTGAAAACAAATAGACATTCACAATATTAGATGTATGTATGCTTTTCAAGACAAAATAAAGTAGTGTCATGGAGCCATGGTTTTAAATATCACTTAATGACTATAAATCTACAGTCTGAACCTCTCCTCTGAATGACAGACTGACATCTAACTACCTACTTGATAACTGTGCATGTTAACATGCCCTCATCCCAAACTTCACCTGTCCAAAACAACTCTTAATTTCCAACCTGCAAAGCCATATCTTTGCCTCTTTATAGTAAATAACACTACTAACCATCAGTTGCTTAAACGCCAGACCTGGAAATCATCTCAGATTCCCATCTGTCTTTCACCCTCTACTCTACTTTCACATAACATCTCCTATTGGCTCTTCCTCCAAAATATACCCTGAACTGAGCAATTCTCAACCCCTCTAACACTACCCCCCCTCATTCAAGCTATCATCATCTCTTGACTCATATACCCTAGCAACAGTCACCTAACTGATCTCCTGGTTTCTATTCTTGCTCTCATACCTACAGTCCATTCTCTAGAGAGTAGCCAGAGTGATCTCAAAGCAGAAATCAGATCATTTCCCTCCCCTGTTTAAAACCCACCAATGGTTCTGTTATGCTTAGAATGAAAGAAGAAAACCTTTTGCATGTCATGCAAGGCTCTGCTTAATTTAGCCCCCAATGAACTTCTCTGATCATACTTCTCATCACTCAGGTCCCTCACTCACAGTCTCTCAGCTACAGTGACCTTACTGTTCCTGCCACACACCATGATGCATTAAGGCCTTAGAATGTGCTGTTTCCTCTGTCTGTAATACTCTGCTTCCAGATCTTTCCATGGCTGGCTCTTTGCTGTCATTCAGGTCTCAGGTCAAATATCATCTCCTTTCCTGATCACCCAATCTTACATAAATAGTACATACTGCCCCATCATTAGTCACTCACCCCCTACTGTACCCTCCACCCAGTTTTATTTTCTTCATAATACTTACAACAAGCTGAAATTTTATTGTTTGTTTATTTGTTCATCATTTATCTCCCACTATCTGAATATTAGCTCCATTAGGACAGAACATTTTTTCTGGCTTTGTTCACAGTCATATATTCTCTGAGCACCCAGGACAATGTCCAGCATGTAATACACACTCAGTAAATATTTGTAAAAGAACATACTTCCTAAAGAAAGATGTCACATTTAGTTTGTTTCATATTTGGAACATAGCTCTTTTTGCAGCTTTTTTTTTTTTACCAGAGTTTCTAATTAACTTTTGTTCTTCCCCTTCTCCCCTTTTTCCCTTTCTCTCTCTCTCTCCCCACCCCTTGGACTTTTGATCATTGGAATGAATGGATAGCAGAAGAGACTTTTGCTATCATTTCCTCATGAAGAACCTCAAAGTTCTTACATATGTAATTTGTGAGATAGCATTTTTTTCTTCTTGAAGATATTTTTCAAGCATCCCTCTAATTTCCTGTTCAAACTGAAGCATTTACATTCTATCATTCTGGGATACATTTTTTGTTTCTCACCTTGAAAGTACACCTTGAATGTTTTTTCCAAAAAACAGATGAATGAAAATTAAAATTTCTGAGACTTTTTATTCAGAAAATGGTTTTACCCTTTCCTCTCAGTTGATTGTTTTGTTTTAGACATAAAATTTTAGGTTAAAATTTATTTTTCATTAGCACTTTGAAGACATTGTTTACAGTTTTAATAAGCAGAGTGACATCAATCTAATCGTTTCTTCTTTAGAGATGACTGATTTTGCTGATTTTCTTTTTATATCAGAAAACTTTTCATTTGTTCATTCATTCCACAAATGTTTATGGTATATCTACTATATGCCAAGTAGTATTTGAGTCATTTGATTTATAGAAATGAACAAAACATTGTTCATTGTTTTGTAGGCAAAAATCCCTGCTTCATGAAGTTCATTTTCTAGTAGATAAAGACAATAAAAAGGAAAAGTATATAAAATATATGGTATATAAGATGATGATAAATCCTAGGAAGATAAATAAACACGGTGGGATAAGAAGTACTAGGAGAGGGGATTAAATTTAGATAATGTGGCCTAGGAAAACTTCACTAAGAAGGTGACTTTTGAGTAAAGATATGAAGGAACTGTGAGGATAAATCATGCCGATATCTGGTGGGAAAGATTTCCAAGTAAAAATAGCCATGAAAGCCCTGATTTTAGAGCCTGCCTAGTGTGTTTGAGGAACAGTGGGATGCTAGTTTGACCATTGGAATGAATGAATACATAGTAGGAGACAAAGTCATGAGCAAGTTATGGGGGATGTGATAAGTTAGAATGAAGATTTTGGCTTTTACTCTGAATAAAATTTGAAATAATTTTAGGGTTTTGAAGAAAGTCTACTGGATTGGAAATAGAGTAAATGTGGGCAAGGGCAGAAGCAGGGAGACTAACTGAGGAGGCTACCACAATAATTCAGGTAAGAGATGATGGTTTGGATCACGGTGGTGACAATTGAGGTGTTGAGGAGTGACCAGACTCTACATATATTTTGAGGCAGAGCCAATTGGATTTTCTGGATGTGAGATATGGGAGAAGGAGAAGATTCAAGGATAAATCCAAGGAGTTTTGCTGGAGCAACTGAAAATATGGTGTAATTAAAGTATTTGAGGGAAATTGTAGGGGGATGTTTTCTTGGGGACAGGGTGAGTGGGATATCACAAGCCCAACAAGCCCAGTTTTGTGTATTAGGCAGTTGGATATACAAATCTGGATTAAGGAGATAAATGCAGGATGAAGATATAAAAGTAAGACTCATCAGCCTACAAATGATATTTAAGTTTATGATATTGGATAATTCCACTTAGGAAGTAATAAGAGATTAAAAAAAAATAGAGAGAGAAGAGTAGCAAAAAACAAGTCCTGGGTCATTTCAATGTTTAGAATCTGTGGAGATGAGAAACCATCAAATGAGACTTGGAAGGAATGGCACAATGAATGAGGTATCTTGGAAGCCAAGTGACTTTCTCTTTATCCTTCATAAACTAAAGTTTCAACATGAGTACGTGTGGATTTTTTTAAATCCCATTGGCATTCCAAGGGCCCTTTTATTTAAAAACTCCTGTCTTTCTTTATCTATGAAAATTTTACTTCTATTATATCCCACCTTCTATTGTTTCTTTTATTCTAGAACTCCTATTAGATAGATGTTGGACCTTTTGGTTCTATATTCTATATTTATTTGTGATTTTGTTCACATTTTCCATCTTGTTATATTAAGCTATACAAATGTCATTATTTATCCTTTTCCTTTAAAAGTATTTTGTACTCTTTTAAAAAATTTTTCTAAGAACTTTCTTATTCTGTTTTGCTTCTTTGTCACAGAAACTCATTCTTAACTTCTGTTCCCAGAGTTATCTATTTCCTCTGGGGTCATTTGCTTTATTTATTCAGGTGGCCCTTCTCTTCATACTTTTGGTTTTCCTCAGGCATCTGCTTATCTATGATTGGCCTTTTATATTTGTGAATGAAAGAGTACATTTACTAGAACAGTAGCTGGCGTGGGTTTCTTTTGCAGGTGTCTATGTACATTTCTCCAACAGGCTACTCTCTGGATTGGGAATACTGAATGCAGAATCTGTAGAAGTGGGTTGGTCCTGTAAATTTGCAGGCTTCTCTTTAGGATCTCTTAGTTGGAAGTAGGCAGGCTGACTTAAGACTCTTCCATGTAAGTGCTAAAGGAAGGAAGTAGTTTCAGGTTACAAAATTAACATACACAAATCAGTAGCATTTCTATATACTAATAACAACCAAACTGAAAATCAAATGAAGAACTCAATCCCATTTACAATAGCTGCAGAAAAATAAAATACCTTGGAGTATACTTAACCAAGGAGGTAAAAGAGCTCTACAAGGATGAGTACAAAACTCTGATGAAAGAAATCATAGATGGCACAAACAAATGAAAAAGCATCCTATGCTCAGGGATTAAAAGAATCAATACTGTTAAAATGTCCCTGCTATCCAAAGTAATCTACAGATTTAATATAATTCCTATTAAAATTCCAATGTCATTTTTCACAGAATTAGAAAAAGCAATCCTAAAATTTATATGGAACCAAAAATAGAGTATGAATAGCCAAAGCAATCTTAAGCAAAAAGGACAAATCTGGAGATATCACAATTCCTGGCTTCAAATTATACTACAAGAAGATAGTAACCAAAACAGCATGGTAATGATATAAAAAAAGACACACACAGACCAAAGAATAGAGAACCCAGAAATAAATCCAAATATCTAAAACCAACCGATCTTTGATAAAGCAGACAAAAACATACACTGGGGAAAGGACACCCTATTCAATAAATGGTGCTGGTCAAATTGGATAGCCTCAAGCAGAAGAATGAAACTAGATCCCTATCTCTCACCATACACAAAACTTAACTCAGGGTGGATAAAAGACTTAAATGTAAGACCTGGAGCCAGAAAACTATTGGAAGAAAACCTAGGAAAAACTATCCTCGACATTGGCCTAGGTAAAGACTTTGTGACTAAGACTCTAAAAGCAAATGCAACAAAAACAAAAGTAAATAAATGGGACTTAGTTAAACCAAAAAGCTTCTGCACAGCAAAATAAATAATTGAAAGAGTAATTTGACAACGTACAGAATGGGAGAAAATATTTACAAGCTATACATCTGACAAAGGACAAATATCCAGAATTTCTAAAAACACAACCAAATCAGCAAAAATCCCCCAAATAACCCCATTAAAAAGTGGACAAAAGATATGAACAAGCATGTTTTAAAAGAAGAGAAACAAATGGACAAAAAAGATGAAAAAATTTTCAATATCACTAGTCATCAGGGAAATGCAAATTAAAACCATGATGAAACACAACCTTACTCCAGTCAGAATGTCCGTTATTAAAAAGTCTACAAATAGTAGATGCTGGTGTGGATGCAGTGGAAAATGGAACACTTAGTTACTGTTGGTAGGAATGTAAATTAGTACGACCTCTATGAAAAACAGTATGGAGATTCCTCAAATAACTAAAAGTAGACCTATGGCTCAGTCCAGCAATCCAACTACTGAGGATCTACCCAAAGGAAAAGAAGTCATTTTATAAAAAGAGGTACTTGCGCTCATATGTTAATCACAGCACAATTCACAATTGCAAATATATGGAACCAACCTAAGTGTCCATCAACTGTTGAATATCTAAAGAAAATGTGGGGAATTAGAGCAAGTTGGTGAACTAGATGCAGCCCATGTGTGCCACTCTCAAGGAGAGGATCGAAAGTTGCAGTTGGATGTCCACTTATGGATTGGCCTTCTTAGAAAGGGCATTGTGAATCACCAGAGAAGTGATAGGGAACATTCAGAGTGAAGGAGAAAGTGAAGGGGAGATTCATTCTGCAAGATTGGAAAGTACCTGGGGGAGGTGTCCACATATGGGGAAGGAAAGGAGGAGAAAGCCCTGGGGATCCAAGCTGCACCACAGGCACTGTGGCCCAAGCTGTGAGCGTCACCCCCCCCCCACCACCACCACAGACCTCAGGTCTGATCAGGGAGCTGCTTGGAGTCTGTGCATCAACATTGCACCAAAGATCAGGCACAGCAGGACATGGTGGCTTCTGTTACTGGATTACTGCAACTGATGCCATTCTGAGCACTCAGGTCTAGGGCACCGGGTCTACATGGGGCTTTGCTTTGCTGCAGCCTCCACTGCATCACACATTCTGGGTTGGGGAAGGAGCAGGAAGATGAATGCTTTCCCATGCCATGCCCTGTGACTGAGAGCTGAGCACCCCTCCCCCATAATAGGGGATTAGAGCAGAGGAACTACAGATGCCACAGGAGATGACTCATGGTGACTTCCTCCACAGGACCTGGGCTAGAGGAGAGACCTGGCCACCTGATGGCCCTGGCGCCACAACGCCACCTCTGAAGGCTCACTGCTGCTGCCAGGCCCTGTGGCTGTGCCCCAAAGGCTCTAGCACTGCCCCTGGGCCCTAAGACTCCACCCACAAGGCCCCATCACTACTGCTGGGTCTACAGCTCTGCCCTCCAAAGCTTGCCACTGGAGTTAGGCCTTGCAACTCTGACCCTGATACTCCATTGCTGGCACTGGGCCCCAAGGCTCTACCCCTGAGGCTCTAGCCTTCCCCTTGGGCCCTGAGGCTCCATCCCAAGCCACCACTACTGCTTCTGGGCTTGTAGCTCTGCCCCCGAGACCCCAGTGCCACCCCTGGTACCTGAGGCTCCACCTGTGAGGCTCCACTGCTGCCATTTTGTACATGACTCCAACCCTCAAGGCTCCATCACTTCTTCCCAGCACTGCAGTCATACCCTCAAGGCTCCAGTATTGCCACTGGGCACCACAGCTCCACCCCTGAGGCTGCTACTGGCCGCCTGGTGGGAAAACTCACCATGGTCCAATCCTCCACCAGGGATGTGCCAGCCTTGAGCCACAATCACCCTTGGATCCACTTGGAGCAAACACCCACAGCACAGACACCCATGACCAGTGTCAAAATAGTCTCAATCAGCTTCCACCATTACTTCTGTGGGAAGACCCAGGCATAGCAATCCCCCAGAATGCCAGCCTCCATGGAGAAAGTCTCACCCAGTCCCTAACCTGAGTTTCCAACAGTAGCCTGGATAACACCCACCACACCACATGAAAATAATCCAGCACGAGCTTGAAATGGGACAATCACAGCAGAAAGGGACAAAACAGAAAAGCTGCATTAGGGGCTCTCAGTGCACCTGCCCCTGCCTTGCCAGGTCAATCTTCCAGAGTAGAACACAAAAGTGCCATCTAGGGACCTCTCCTTTCTACTAAGTGGGAGAGTTCCCAGCAAAGGAGAATAAGTGTACTGCAAACCTATCAGCCCTGAGCTTAGAAAAGAGGATCCAGATGAGAGAGAGAGAGAGGAAAAAAAATGAACAGCAAAACAACTCTGTCAACTCAAAAAAACAAAACAGTTCAAACCCCCAAGGGATCACAATGGATCTAGAGCAATGGACTCCAAACAAAAGAAAATTGTTCAAATGTCAGAAATGAAATTCAAAATATGGATGGCAAATAAGATGAATGGAGTGGAAGAGAAAGTTGAAAACCAACAAAAAGTGTGGGGCACAGTGGCTCACGCCTGTAATCCTAGCACTCTGGGAGGCAGAGGCAGGAGGATCACTCAAGGTCAGGAGTTTGAGACCAGCCTGAGCAAGCACAAGACCCTGTCTCTACTAAAAATAGAAATAAATTATCTGGACAACTAAAAGTATATATAGAAAAAAATAGCTGGGCATGGTGGCACATGCCTGTAGTCCCAGCTACTCGGGAGGCTGAGGCAGAAGGATTGCTTGAGCCCAGGAGTTTGAGGTTGCTGTGAGCTAGGCTGATGCCACGGCACTCTAGCCCAGGCAACAGAGAGAGACTCTGTCTCAAAATAAATAAATAAATAAACAATTTTAAAAAAAAGAAAGAAAAACAAAAACAAAAAAAGAAACCAAAGAATATTTCAGAACTTCAAAGAAAAAAATTAAAAAGTCACTAAAGAGTTAGACAACATAAAAAAGGATATAATTCAACTTAAAGGAATGAAAGACTCATTTAGGGAATTTCAAAATATAACAGAAAGCTTCAACAAAAGGATAATCCAAGCAGAAGAATCTCAGAGTTTTGAAGACAAGGCTCTCAACCAACCCAGTCAGTCAAAGATGTAGAAAAGAGAAAAAAGAAGAATGAATAGTCAGAGAAATATGGGACTATGTGAATCAAACTAATATACAAACTATAGATATCTCTGAGGGAGAAGAAGAAAAAGCAAAAAGCATGGAAAACCTATTTGAGGGAATTATTCAGGAGAATTTCACTGGTATTGTCAGAGATTGAGCTATCCAGATACAAGATGGTCATCGAACATTTATAGTAAGTAGGGCATTTCCAGGACAGATAGTCATAAAGTTGGCCAAAGATAAAGGAGAAAATTCTGCAAGTAGCAAGACAAAAGCAACAACTAACCTACAAAGGAAAACCCATCATAAAAACAGCAGATTTCTCAGTAGAGCCCTAACAAGCCAGAAGGCTTTGGAGATCCATTTTTTAAGCAGAAAAACTGTAAGCCAAGAATTATGGACCCTGCAAAACTAAGTTTCATAAATGATGGAGAAATAAAGACTTTTCCAGAAAAGAAAACACTAAGGGAATTTGTCACTACTAGACATGCCCTACAGAAAATGCTAAAAAGTGCATTATACATAGAACATCATAATAGATACCAACCACTGTAAAACACCTAAATGTTAAAGCACACAGCTCTCATAAAACAATAGCACAAGAGGGAAAACAAAGCAATAAGGTATTAATGAACATGAGTAATAGAAAAGCATCCAACATATCAATACCAAAACTAAATGTGAACAGTCTGAATGTCCCACTTAAAAGATATACACTAGTTAAAAGGATTTAAAAAAAACACAGCACAAGTATCTGCTGTTTCTAGCAAACACATCTAACCAACAAGGGCTCACACAGACTCAAGGCGAAGGGATGGAAAAAAAAAATATTCCATGCAAATAGAAACGCAAAATGAGCAGGTGTAGCCACTCTCATATCAGGTAAAATAGAGTTTAAATCAACCATAGTAAAAAAAGATAAAGATGGTCATTTATGATGATAAAGGGAACAATTTAACAAGAAGACATAGCAATTCTAAATATATATGAAGCTAAGACAGAAACTCCCAGATTCATGAAGGAAATTCTAGTAGATCTAAGCAAAGACATAAACAGTAGCAACATAATTGCCAAAGACTTCAACACCCCACTGACAGAGCTGGACAGATCACCAAAACAGAAAATCAATAAAGAAACACTGGACCGGCCGGGCGCGGTGGCTCACGCCTGTAATCCTAGCACTCTGGGAGGCCGAGGCGGGTGGATTGCTCAAGGTCAGGAGTTCGAGACCAGCCTGAGCGAGACCCCGTCTCTACTAAAAAATAGAAAGACATTATATGGACAACTAAAAATCTATATAGAAAAAATTAGCCGGGCATAGTGGCGCATGCCTGTAGTCCCAGCTACTTGGGAGGCTGAGGCAGTAGGATCGCTTAAGCCGAGGAGTCTGAGGTTGCTGTGAGCTAAGCTGACGCCACGGCACTCACTCTAGCCTGGGCAACAAAGTGAGACTCTGTCTCAACAAAAAAAAAAGAAAAAAGAAACACTGGACCTAAACAGGACTCTACAACAGAGAACTATGAAACGCTGAAGAAAGAAATCACAGATGACACAAACAAATGGAAAAAAATCTTATGCTCATGTATTGGTAGACTCAACATTGTTAAAATATCCATACTGTCAAAAGTGATTTACAGATTCTATGCAACCCCCATAAAAATACCAACAGCATATTTCACATACCTAGAAAAAATAATTCTATGCTTCATTTTGAAGCAAATATAGCCCAAATAGCCAAAGGAATCTTAAGCAAATGAACAAATCTGGAGGCATCACATTATCAGATTTCAAATTATACTACAAGGCTATAGTAACCAAAACAGCATGGTACTGGTATAAAGGTAGAGACATAGACCAATGGAACAGAATAGAGAACCCTAGCTACAATCTACTGATCTTCAACAAAGCACACAACAATGTCCACTGAGTAAAGGAAACTCTATTCAATAAATGGTTCTGGGAAAACTGGATAGCCACATGCAGAAGAATGAAAAAGGACTCCTATCTCTTGCCGTATACAAAAATTAATTCAAGATGGATAAAAGACTTAAATGTAAGGCATTAAACCACAAAAGTTTTAGAAGAAAACATAAGAAAAACTCTTCTAGACATTGGCCTAGGCAAAGAATTTATGACTAAGACCTCAAAGGCAAGTATAGCAACAGCAAATATAAATAAATGTGATTTGATTAAATTAAAAAGCTTCTGCACAACAAAATAAATAATCAACAGATTAAATAGAAAAACCTACAGAATGGAGAAAATATTTGCAAACTGTACACCCAATAAAGGGCTAATATCCAGAGTCTACAAAGATCTCAAACAAATCAGCGAGTAAAAAAATAACCCCATTAAAAAGTGAGTCAAAGACATGAATAGAAGTTTCTAAAAGAAGGTAGACAAATGGCCAACAAACAGATGAAAAAAAATTCCACATCACTAATCATCAGGGAAATGCAAATTAAAACCACTGTGAGATAACACCTTACCCCACCAGAATGACCATTATTAAAAAGCCAAAAAATAATAGAGGTTGGTGAAGATATGGTAAAAGGTGATGCTTATACACTGTTGGTTGGAATGTAAATTAGTGCAATCTCTATGGAAAACAGTATGGAGATTCCTCAAATAACTAAAAGTAGACTTACCATTCAATCCAGCAATCCCAATCTAAGTGACCACCAAATGATAAGTGAATAAAGAAAATTATATATATATATATATATATACACACACACACACACACATACATATACATATACATATAGAGGGAGAGAGAGAGAGAGAGAGAGAGAGAGAGATATTGTGGAGTACTACTCAGCCATAAAAAAGAATGAAATAAGGTGCTTTGCAGCAACTTGGATGGAACTGGAGAACATTATGCTAAGTGAATTATCTCAGGAATGGATTAAAAAAACCACAAGTAGTCTCTAATAATTGGGAGATAATCAATGGGCACAGACAGGCACAAAAAGATGTAAAGGTCATTAGAAACCAAGAAGGACAGAGGAATAAAAACATACCTATCAGGTACAATGAACATTATTCAGGTGATGAGTAAACTAAAAGCCTTGACTTAAGCATTTTAAAAGGTATCCACATAACAAAAACATTTGTTCCCTCTTGATATTTTGAAATATAAAAAAGGAAAACGTGGTATATATACCCCATGGAATATCACTCAGCCATGAAAAAGAGTGGAATAATGTATTTTACAGTAACTTGGATGGAACTGGAGGCCATTATCCTAAGTAAAGTAACCCAAGAACAAAGAACCAAACACCACACAGTCATACAGTGACATAAGGGACATTGGAGACTCAGAAGTGAGAGGGTAGGAGGGGGGTACACGATGCAAAATTACCTATTGTGTACAATGTACCCTATTCAGGTGATGGGTACACTAAAAGCCTAACCTTCTCCACTATGCAATTCATCCATGTAAAAAAAAACCCATTTGTACCCTGAAATAAATTAAAATAAAATTCATTAATAAAAAATAAGGTAAGGAAGAATTTACTTTGGGAGTAGAGTAATTCAAACTTTATTGTAGAAATAGAAGACTTTAATGTATTTCATTCCTTGATGGAGATATCTTTCCTTGTTTTTTTTTATTCCCTCCAGATGAAGCATATTGTCATCCTATATCTTTCTTTACCTAGCTACAACACCCATACTATTGGCCTTCTCTGGGTAAACATTCTACTCTGTTTAGAAAACTGTGCTTGGGACTCTAGATAGGAATACGTATTTCAGCCAGCTTCTTTGTATTCATGGAGGAACAAGGCAGGGGAGGGGAGCAACCTGGCACTGTTACCCATTGACAGTACTCCAATGTGACCACCCTGATTGCTGTCCCAAGTCCCATTACTGGTCTTAGCAGCTGCTGACTCTGAGCTTGGAGCCTTACAGGGTATCTGCCAAAGACAGCATTCCCACCTCCATTGAGCCTTCTCTCATATGTATTTTGGATGACACCAGGGAGTGTGGTCACAATCAATACATTATACTACTCCCCAGTATATCTTTACTGTGATTTGATTGAGTCCTTGAAGATCAGATAAATAAATGTAAATGCTTAGTCAGTCATCTGGAACCAGAAGTCCTAAGGCTATTTTCCAACTTTAAACTCTAACTATAGTACTTTCCTGACTTTCCAGTTTATTTGATAAAATGTTTACTGTATTGAACAGCTGTAGACAATATACTCTTTCAACACACTATCCTTAGCCTCCAGATATGGACCCTTTCACATGCTTACCTTTGCTTCTTTGAGCTGGTGTTTTGAAATTGTGGCTAGGGTAGGGAGAAGACCTATAGTATTTCATTTAATATCCTTAACAGCTTCATAAGTTAGATACAAATGAGGAAGCAGAGGCTCAGAGAATATAGGAGCTAGGCTAATGCCATATGCATTGTCAGTGGCAGACCTGGTATTGGAATCCAAGTCTGGTTTACTTCAAACCTGTGTATTTTCCATTACACCAAGCTCCTGCCCCACTTTGTTGCCTTTGTCCTCTATCATAGAAAAGAACTGTGCCCAATTTAACTATAATCTTTGAAGGCTTTCACAATTAAAATTAAAATTTTAGCATGATATATATGAGAAGCATTGTACTTACAAGATTTAATTTGTGGTTATCTAGGTATCTTAGTAATTTATAATCTTTTTGTGAAACACATTGCTTTTCAAATGTTAAGAAATGTATCCCAGTGTGGAGGCTGATACTCTGTGCCTTTTATTTCTATCATAAGCTTAATAAATAACAAGTAAAATTCTGGAGGTTGTGGTTGGGTTAGTAATTTTTGTTGTGCATTGTCTGAGTTTGCATTTTAGGGAGTTTCTCATTTTTCCCAATCAGGAGCTTTTATAGAATAGAAGAACAGCTACCCTAAAAGAAGTTGACTGTTCCTGTCCAGCTGTAATAGCTAAATCCTACAGGCACTTGTTCAGTTATAGAGCTGTGGCTGCACCAGAAAAGGAAAGATCTGAACAGATTGAGAGAAGTATGTTGGGGGTCTCAAAGATCAGGCTGGCCATAGCAGGATAGACCCCCTAACCAGGGCCATGGGGGGAAGCTGGTCACTGTTTTTTTTTTTTTGTTTTGTTTTTTATCATTTTGCTGTCTCTTCTCCATCGACTGTGTCTTAGTCCTTTTTGTGTTGCTATAAGGGAATACCTGAGGCTGGGTGATTTATTAAAAAAAGAGGTTTATTTTAGATCATAGCTCTGCATGCTGGAAAGTGTGAGAAGCATGGCTCCAACATCTATTTGGCTTCTGATGAGAGCCAGGTCAAAACATGGCAGATAAAGTCAAAGAGGAAGTGAACATGTGCAAAGAGAGAAAGCCTAAGGGGTATCCTGGCTTTACAACAACATTAGTTCTCTGGAGAGAACTAATCCATTCCCACCAGGGTTAATCTAGTCCCACCAGAACAAGATCTCACTCACTGCTGTGAGAAAAGCACCAGGTCATTCATGAGGGATCTGCCTCCATGACCCAAACACCTCCCACTAGGTCCCACCTCCCAACACCACCTCACAGGGGATCAAATTTAACATGAGTTTTGATGGGGACAAACTCAAACCACATCCAAAACATAGTAAACTGCTACCAGATCACCCCTAGTTCCACAGACAGGGACACACAGAACACCAGAAAGCACATGATAGTTACAACAGCATTCACTCCTAGCTACTGGAAGAAATGTTCACTTGGGTCCTGGAGATGGTGCATCTGGTCCTCTTAACCTCTGTAACTCACTTTCCCACTCCATATGTTTTCTCCTTCAGTGAATTTTCACATGTTCCTGGGGACTACAGAGATCAAGTGTGTTCTTGCTTATGTGCTGGATCACCTTGCAATAAAAACGTTTAACTAACTGCTCATCCCTTGTGATGGCCTGATACCCATTTTTGGACCAGAGCATCTCAGGCCTGATTCTTTCAAGGCCCATTGAATTTTCCCCAATAAATACTTATTCATTGATTACTAAATACAAAAATGTGAAATAAATACAGGATCTGACAGGGCCAGGATTTGAAGGAGGTGAGGGAGATGAGCCATGCAAGGGTAGGATTGGATCTCATCAAAATGTTTTCTTAAAATTTGATGCAAGGTCAAGAAAATTTTTCTGGATTGCTACTTTGCTTTTTACCACTTCAAATGAAAAAGAAGTATAAAAGTACTTTCAAAAGGTCTTAAGTGTGCTATAAATAAAAAATTTGTCCCCAGTAATAACTGCCTGGTTATATCGACATTTTAAACAAGTCTGGACAACTTTTTGAGTCACTAAAGATTTACACTAATTTGACTCTTTTCCCCCTATGCTATACAGAAAACAATAAGGTGGGAAATGTATGCCATAAGTGTCACTCTAAGCAGAAAGAATGTAATCTGCTATTGGGGAGTATTTTGTTCAACTTTCGGCCTCTTCTTTCTTTTCTTAATTACCATTTACTTAAAACACAAAACAGAGGGAAATACAATGCCCAGCTCCCAGTCACAGTCAGGGAGATGCCTTTTACAATCCCACACTGAGATAGGATAAGATGGCAATTGCATTTTACAAGCAATTAGAGGAATTTCTGGATTTCCACACACTCTGTGACTTGGCATCTTGGTAGAATCTAAAAAATTTTAATGTTAGTGCTGAAAGATGGTAAAAAATCATGTCTTGTGATGTAGATAATGAAAGTTTCTTCCAAAGATGTATTAATGAACCTATTTCCCTAAACTTCATTAAGCCAACCATAGCTCCTGTTCAGTTTCAGCCTGTCTTGCAGTTATTAGAAGATGATGTGAAAGTAGAAAAGATTTAGAATTCACAAGTTAGGACTTAGTATTCAACTCTGGCCTTTGAACTACCCTGAGATTATCTTATAATTTAATAAAGCATGTATGAATTCAACAAGCTACACATCTCCTGTCTTAATGTACATTGCAGGTAGTCTAAGAAGAGAAAAGAGAAATGAAAAAAATACATTATAAATATAGTGTAGTACAGGTGTTACTGGCTCCTGGAGATATTGGATTCCTGTGAATGAACAAACCAAAGCAGGAGTTTTACACAAGCCTGGAAAATTACATACTAGACAATAACAAAATAGCAAAAAGATCTAAATCCAACATAAGGAAATTAAAATCAGCATTGTATTGGGGAATGTGTTAACAATGGTGTGTATGGCCCAAAGGTACAAAATAAAACTTGCACCCTAATTGGGGTAGCTCAAGCTTGTGTCTGCAGAAGCATGATGATTTTCTCTGTTTTTTCACATGGGATTGTCTAGGGAGTTCAGAAGGTAAGGATGAGAGTCTACCATTTTACTTTATATCAATTTGTTTTAAAGAGGCCAATTCTTAAAGGTGTTCTTTTTTTGTGTTTCTATGTCCAAATTTAGAAACAAAAGGAACACTGCAAATGTCCACTCAAACAATCCTATTTTCCACAGTGTTTTACAGTTTACAAAGCAGTTTGACCTCGTATCATTTTTTTTAATGCTATGTGCCCCTGGAAAAAATACAGTGCTTGGTGGAGCCCCCATGTCTTCACTTGTCCAAAGCAGATCAGAATAGTTACTTGTGAGGGGGTTGTGAGGAGTAAAGGAGGGGATGCATGCCAAGTGCCTGGTGCTGTCCCTGGCACAGAGGAAGCCCCAGCAAATGTTAGCTGTCATTGTTATTAAGACTCCAAATACCCCTATAAGTTAGACATAATTATTTTCAACTTACAGCTTAAGAAAACAAGGCTTGAGGAGGTGAAATGGTTGGCCCAACTTGCAGAACAAGGATTTGAACTCAAGTCTTCTGACTCAAGTTTAGAGTACACCCCAGTCCCTATACCACAACTGGTAAGCTAGTGTATTCGTTTCCTAGGGCTGCTGTGACAAATTACCACAAACTTGGTGGCTTAAAATAATATAAATCTATTCTCTCACAGTTCTGGAGGCCTGAAGTTCACAATTAGTATCAGTGGGCTGAAATCAAGGTGTCAGTAGGGCTATGCTCCCTCTGGAGGATCCAGGGGAGAATCCATTCCTTGCCTCTTCCAGAAACTGGTGGCTGCTGAGCTGTTGTCATTCCTTTGCATGTGGCTGCATCACTCAAATCTCTTGTTTCTGTGGACACATTGACTTCTTTTCTGTGTGTGTCAAATCTCCCCCAACATTCTTTTTTTTTTTTTATAAGACTATATATGATTGCATTTAGGGCCCACCTGGATAATCCAGTGTAATCTCCCCATCTCAAGATCGTAAACTTCAATCACATCTACAAAGTCCTTTTTTACCATATAAGGTAACAGTGATAGGTTACAGGGATTAGGGCATGAATTTGGGAGGGAAGTATTCTACCATAGCTAGCATGGAAAAATTTTAGTCTGAGAAACCTATGCTCAGCTTGACTTCTACTCCACATAAATTTATTCAAATGTAAGCCCATCCTGTATTCTCCTGATGGCTTGGATATCTGAAGCCCTAGTAGCCTATCTGGGCCCCTAGCCTGTTTTTGTACTAGCCTACCTAAAACATCAAAGTCTGATTCCAGCTTCATCCTCAATATCCACAATTGCCTTTCTGCCTGGGTCTGGCCTTTACTGGCTTGCCATACCACTCCTCACATATGACCTATATTTGGCCCAGGGGATGCCCCCCATAGTCAGGGTAGTTCCATCTCACCCAAGGAAAGTTGATCTGTGTTCCACAATTAGAGAAGGGGATACTTGTGGAAGGTTCTGATTCCCTCAGATTGGCTGGGGTATGAGTCAGGGATTTTAGGGCCTATAACCCTGGGCAGCTTCTCTGTGTTCTGAGGAAACCCTGTGGACCACTGCTGCTCCATGGTCCATGCCAGCTGGTCTGTGGGTTCCTGTATGGTTTTATTGATGGTTATTGAAGTTTATATATACACACATATGCATATAAAATATATATTAATGTATATATTTGTGTGTATATATATCCTTTACTTTTATCCAAATACCTCATTTATTTATTATAATTCACATGACAACTCAAATAATACCTCTCAGTGGTTCTCATGCATTCATGTAAAATTTGCTGAGCACCTCCCCCATGCCAGGCCGTTTTCTAGGTGCTAGGGATACAGAAGTGAATCTGTGGTCTGTACTCTTAAGAGGATCACAGTCTGGGGAGTAGACAGATTTAGAAATGGATAATTAGGCTGGGAATGGTGGCTCACACCTGTAATCCCAGCAGTTTGGGAGGCTGAGGTAGGAAGATTGCTTGAGGCCAGGAGTTCAAGACCAGCCTGGGCAACATAGCAAGACCTGTCTTTACAAAACATAAAAAACCTAACCAGCCATGGTGGTATGCACCTGTAGTCCCGGCTACTCAGGAGGCTGAGCCAGGAGGATCGCTTTAGCCCAGGCATTGGAGGTTGCAGTGAGCTATGATTATGCCACTGCACTCTAGCCTGGGTGACAGAGCGAGACCCTGTCTCTACAAAAAAAAAAAAAAATCAATTAAAGAACAGGGTGATTAGTACTACTTACTACTCTATGCAAGGTTGAGACTAGGATAAAATCAGTGAGGTACTTGCCTAGGGTGCTAAATTTAAATGGCTCCAAAAACTCAGTACTCAAGGTAAACAACATTTTAATGCAATATTTAAAAAAATCAAAATTAATGCCAAAATCCATGATGAACAAAAGTGCCTTCTTTTTCCATAGAAGGTAACATATTCATGGGTTCCAGGGATTAGTCATGGACATCTCTGGGGAGAGGGTGTATTCAGCCTACCACATATACTAACATGTGAAAAAGTGGGATACTTCATAGGGCAGTGCCTGTGAAAGGGTAAGGTGGGAGGAGGGTAGCAGGAGTGAGGCTACCACCTCCACTTACTGACAGGACTTGTCCTCCCATTGATTCTTGTGTTTGGGGTGTTGGCAATGGATGAGCTTTGGATGGATGTCTGTAGGATCTTTTGTTTTGCCAAAATAGACTAGGCACTGATCAAATTTGACAATTGCTGCTCTGGAAAATCAAAGCAGGAGCTTGAATAGAAATGCTCCACCTTGACAGGGTGCTAGCCAAACGTAGCTTATGGCCATCTGGAGAGATGACTAGTGATGCAGGTTCCATATGTGCTTGAGGGAATATTTTCTTGGATTGGTCAAAGCAATGACCTCTGTGGTATCTGAAACTAGCAAGATTGAAATGTGTGAGTAGATCAGGGCTGTTACCTTCAGCATGACTTCCTTGGGATGTTTCATTGAGTTACTGAGGGCCACAATGGCAAAGGGGTTAGTGTGATACAAATTTTAGAGGCAGCTCCTAATAGGCAGCAGAACAAGTTGAACTCTCCTAAACATACCTTCCTTGCATTGAAGGAATTTGTCGTAGGCTGCTTCAATTTCAAGATAAGAGCAAGGACAGGATGAATCTTGATTAAATTAGAACAGAAGAAGAAATAGAATACTTAAGATCAGAAAGTATGACTTGCAGAAAAATAAGGTTTCCTACCACACATCACACCTTTCCTCTCCTTCCCCCACACTTCATCCACATACCATCCACCTGTTGGAAAATCCTCCCAGAAGGCATATGTTTTATTTTCCAAGCAGAAGCAATTTTCACAGTCTTCGAGCAGGTCCTTAGTCATATTACATTTCTATTCCCAAGTCATGGCTACATCACAGTCATCTAAAAAATATTTTTGAATGTAGCTTTTCCACTATAAAATAATAAATATTCATTATAGAAAACTGGAAAAGTATGGAAAATTAGATAAAGAGAGAAATCACATAATCTGACCTCTGAAAATTGATTATTGATAATGTCTTAGCATGTTTTCTTTCAGTTATTTTCTATGCATAGTGATTTTTCTATACATTGTTATATATATTCATATGTATGCATATATATGTGTGTATGTAGGAATATGTATGTGTATATATGTGTGTGTCTATAGAGGATACAAACACACACGTGTATGTGTATAAATATATATATATATATATATATATATAATTAAGAGTGTTTACAATTTTGTATTTGGATTTCTTTTACTTACCATTCTTTTCTCTCATCTGTTTTGACCTATGAGCATCAGCCCACACAGTCAACCACTTCCTCCTTCTTGAAACACTTCCCTTGGCTTCTCTATCACCACACTCTCCTAATCTTCCTCTGATTTACTTCTCCCTTGTTCTCAATGCCCTTTTTCAACATGGCTTCCCTTATCTGGCTGCTGAATGTTGAAATTATTCACAGCTAAGGCCTGTTCCTCTTTTCTTTTGGCTTTGCATTCATACTCTAGGTGGTTTTCCCCTTGCCATGACTTTAAATACTATTTAATATTTAGATGCAGATGCTGCATACATTTCTATGTCTAGCACAAACCTCTTCTTTAAGATCCAGAGTCACAAAAATCCAGTTGCCTATTTGACATCTCCACTTAAATGTTTCATAGGCATCTCAAATCCAAAAGGTCTACCCAGAGCTCTTGACTTCCCCTTCCCACACCTGCCTCCTCCAGACTTGCCTGTTTAAGCAAATGGTGCCATGCACCACCAGTGGCTCAATCCCCCAACAAAAGTATTATCCTCTGATGCCTCCCTGCCACTTATTTCTCATGTCCAATCCATCGTCAAGTCCTGCCTATTCTACCCCACATTAGGTCTTGAATTTATCCACTGCTTTTTATCTCCATTGCTATCTCATGGGTTTAAACAATGTCCATGGCTTTTACCTGGCTATGACAACAGTCTCTAACTCTTGCCCCTTTCAACCCATTCTCTATGTAACATCCATAATCATCTTTTAAAAGATAAATCACTGTATGTGATAAAAATTCTTATAGGGCTAACCATTGGCTGGTTAAATAAATTATGGTTCAACCATATGAAGGCATACTATACAACTACAAAAATGAATAAGGAAGGCAGCCATGCATAGGAATGGAAAAATCTCCAAGATACATTATTAAGTGTAAAAAAAAATAAATGTATAGAGTTATACATGTATGCTACATAACTTTTGGCATAAGAAATATATATTTGTGTCTGCATTGAAACTCTGAAAGCATTCATAAGAAATTAATGAAAATGGTTAATTGTGGATGGATAAGGGAATAAGTGGTAGATATGTACAGGCGTGAGAGCAAGACTTTTCATGGTAAACCTTTTTTATATCGTTTGGACTT
The DNA here is from genome assembly GCF_041146395.1 of Eulemur rufifrons. NCBI lineage: Eukaryota > Metazoa > Chordata > Mammalia > Primates > Lemuridae > Eulemur > Eulemur rufifrons. The sequence continues at coordinate 26,751,327 of NC_091012.1, read as the reverse complement.
TTGAACCATGTGGATGTATTCTCTATTCAAAAAGGAAGAAAGAAAGAAAAGAAAGAAGGGAAGGAAGGAAAGAAATAAAGAGAATGAAAGAAAAAAGAAAGAAAGAAAAAGAAAGAGAAAGAAAGAAAGAAGGAAGGAAAGAGAGAGAGGGAAAAGAAAGAGAAAAAGAAAAGAAAAGAAAGAAGAAAAGAAAAGAAAAGAAAAGAGCAGAGCAGAGCAAAGCAAAGCAAAGCAGAGCTTCCCATTGCACTTAGCATAAAACTAATATTCCCTGCCACGGTCTACAAGACCTTGCAATGTCAAGCCTCTGCCCACTTCCCGTCTCTCACTTTCTTACCATTCCTATCACTCTCACTACTTTCCAGTTCAAATGATCTTCTTTCAGTTAATCAAACATACTCTGAATTTTTCTTTCTAAGTGCCTTTGTCCTTCCTTTTTCTTTTGCCTTGACTGACCATTTCTCCTGGTCTTCACAAGGCTAATTCTATTTCATCCATAAATCTCTTAAAACATCACCTCAGAGGCCGGGCGCGGTGGCTCACGCCTGTAATCCTAGCACTCTGGGAGGCCGAGGCGGGTGGATTGTTCAAGGTCAGGAGTTCGAGACCAGCCTGAGCGAGACCCCGTCTCTACTAAAAATAGAAAGACATTATATGGACAACTAAAAATCTATATAGAAAAAATTAGCCGGGCATAGTGGCGCATGCCTGTAGTCCCAGCTACTCGGGAGGCTGAGGCAGTAGGATCGCTTAAGCCGAGGAGCCTGAGGTTGCTGTGAGCTAAGCTGACACCACGGCACTCACTCTAGCCTGGGCAACAAAGTGAGACTCTGTCTCAACAAAAAAAAAAAAAAAACATCACCTCAGAGATATCTTCCCTTAGGTTACTTAGTAGGTTCAACCCAGTCTACCTTTTATTTATCTCAATCATGGCACCTTGGTCTCTTCATTCATAGCGTCCTTCACCATCTTTTATCATTTAGCTTAAATAAATTGTTTTGTTCTTCATCATCTGTGTCCTCCACTAGAGACTAAATTTCGTGAGGATGGGAACCATTTATATCTTTTTCACTGCTATATAACCTTCCTCTACCCTCTTTGCTTGGTGCATGTTGGGTGATCAGTAAGTGTTGACTTCATGTGTGAATGTATGTGCATATATCATAAGCATTTATATTATCATTATAAATTTGTCAGGAGTATCTTTGTAATAATTATATAACATTCCATTCAGTGGATACACCATAGCTAGTGTAACCATTTTATATTATTTGACACTTAGGTGGTTATTAAAATAATATATAAAAGTATGCTGAAACTCAACATTTTCAGTATTACATGTTGTCATATTTAAAAATTTTCAATTTATCTGGTAATTTGAAAAGTACAATCTTTTAATATTTTAATTTGTATTTCTTTGATTACTGATATAGTTTTACAAGTTTTCCTTATGAGTCCCTTGGATTTCCTCTTTTATGAGTTGCCTGAACACCTTTTGAATTATACCCTTCTCCTACCCTGATGCTAAGTCTTAACTCAAGGTCTTACCATTTGCAGCCTAGATTGCTTTAACAGCCTCCTTATTAATCTTGTGACCTCTATTCTTGCTGCCTTCCTTTTAGGAGAATGTATCCTTTCTCCTGAAGCCAGAGTATTTTTTCTAAAATGCATATGTGTTCACAATATTGACTGTTTGTAACTCCTCGTCTCATTGCCTAGATTATAAAGAGTAAGATATGCCATGTTATGGCACATAACTACAGCTTCAATCGGTCCAGCTACAAGTCTCATGCCCATCCAACATCACACATACACAGAGAGAGACACACACACACAAGTCATGTTTGTGTCTGCTTAGGTTGCTCTCTATTTCTGGAATACCCTTACATCCCATTTCATCCAGCTGGGGAACATCTGCTCATCTTTCAACACTAGGTCAAGGGTCACTTCCTCCATGAAAATTGCATCTCTCAGTCTTGATAAAACTGACCACTATCTTCCTTATGTTCCACTTATACTTCATTCAGACTTTTAACATAGCAACTAAAATACTTGGTTGTGCTGCTCTTTTTCATGTTTGTCTTCTAGTAGATTTCAAGCACTTCAACAGATAGACCATTTCTTATAAACTTTATCTTCCCTAGTGCTTGGCATGTTTCTTAAAATATAGTCTCTATCCAATGAATGTTAAAAGTATTTGCCCAATTATCCAAGTATTAATATTTTCCTTATAGATTTATATGAATGATTTATAGAGAATAATCCTTTGTTTTATTTACTATGAATATTTTTATCAGTTTGCAAATTGCTTTTTAAGTTTGTTTATGGAGTGGTTGAATAATTTGGTTGTTTTGTAGTTTTTAATCTGTATAAAGTCAAATTTATTAATGTTCTAAGTTATTTATTCCATTATTTCTAAGTTTAGAAATTCTTATTTTCATTAGAGATTTGATAAACATTTATTTTTGTTTTCTTCCAGTTTTATTATTTAATTTTTTTAAATATGTAACTCAATAATGCAGCTGCAATTTACTTCATGGTGTATATTAAGGATTTCATTTATTTTTCCCTAGATAGTTAACTATTTGTCCCAGTACCATTTAATAACCCTTTCCTTCCTTCTTAATTTGAGATACCTCCTTCACCATATATTAGTTTTTTTCATATACATAGTAGCATCAGCATGGGTGACATATATAATTCCATTCATTTGTGTCTATATTTGTTCCAGTGTCCTAGTGATTTAATAACTGTGGGTCTACAACCTGTATTTCAAATGCAGTGAATTATAAATAAAAATTTTTATACCTGATAGGGCTAATTCTCCCTTATTACCTTTCTTTTTAAAGTTTTATGTGGAATTTTCTTCTTTTTTTCCAACTAAATCTTAGAATTATTTTGTCAAATTCCTAAAGGAGTACTGTTAGTATTTTGATTGGGATTCAAGTAAAATTATAAATAAATTAAAAAAATAATTGATTTCTCTTTACCACATTCAGTCTTCTAACTCAGGAACATGGTATTTTCCCCTACTTATTCAATTCTCTTTTATATATTTCTTAGTAAAGTTTTATAGTTTTCTTTTTGTAGGTCTCACATGGCTCTAATTAAGATTACTCCTAGGCATTTTGGATTTCATTCAGAAAACTTCTCTGATATGACTAAAAATGTTCATGCAACCCACTGATAAATATACACCAGGATATTGGGGCTCATATTTTCTAGGCCACATGGTCTGATGGTAATTGCGACCATATAGTGTGGTGGTTAAATTCATGGGCTTTGGTGTCTAGACAGATGTGGTTCTGAATCCTGGTTGTCACTTATTACCTATGTGACCTTGGGCAAGTTATGCAAACACTTTAAATTCTGTCTCAGCCACTTCATCTCTAGAACAGGGATATTAATAGCATCTCTCCTCATAGGGGTTTGGTGAAGAATATGCAGGATAACAAAAGCGAAGGTGTAACATGATGCATGACATATAGCAAGTGCTCAATAAATGTGGGCTACAATAGCAGCGCTGCTCATGGTGACAATAATTGGGCATATAGCACAGAATTGGAAATAAGACTATCTTAAAAATTCAAATTGGCAAAATCATAGAAAAATAAAAAGGAAAAAAGGTCCAAAGGAAAATGAATATTAACAGGGAGAAAGCGGGAAAAGAATAGGTTCTTGTGACAGGGAATTCTAAGATTCCCTCTTCTGGTCTGAAGAATATGGGAGAAGGCTGTATCATTATTGGAAGCAGCTATAAGGATCATGCTGGGGAAACCACCAGAGGCTGAGGAGAAGGAAGGGGAAGCAAATAACATACATGGATAGTTCCTCTTCACATAGCTACTCCCCTGCCTACCCAGCTGAGCCCTAGGCCCAGGATGGGGAGAGAACCTAAGAACCACTGTGTTGGTGAGATCTGATCTGGTGGCCCTGGAAACCTCTGGCACCAGATTTTCTACTTGTAAGAGATGCTTGTTCAGGACACTGTAGAGCAAAGAGTGAAGGTGAGTGATTCTCTGGGAGCAGCTACAAAAAGGAGGCTACCATGGCCCTTGGAAAGAGTTGGAAAAATGTCTGATAAGCCATCCCCTTGAGCTGGGAGGCCATGAGTTTGACTCATTATTATTTTATTAATCACAGCATATGTTGTTTGAGAATGTCAGTAGCATTTAACTAGAAGCCCAGATCACTTCTTAAATGTGAATGAGCATGGAGTGAGGGAGTGGGAAGGATGGAAGGGAAGGAGGGAGGGAAAGAAAAAAGAAGAGACTGATTTCTATATGTTTATGCTCATACAAATGTGTACTTAATTGGGCCATATGCATAACAGAGTTTGAATGTAATCTGGATGTGTTTTTATATGGATGGCTGCAAGGATGAAACTTGATTATTGTGTGTGACCTTGTTTGAGGACAAATTGAACTAACCTCCTTAATTTAATCTGAAGTACAAAGAGGAAGCTGAAGGGTAAGGAGCCCTGTAAAGAGAACATGGGAAACTGTCCCATTGCCTAATGGTGCCTGTTTTAACACCTTTATATTCCCCAAAATATCTCTAAGATGCAATTCAGCAATATTTTTAGATAAAAGGACCATTATTAAATAGAAGATATTTGAGATATTCTTGGATATCATGGTATTCTATAACATTAGTGCTGAAAAAGCCCTTTGAGACCAACCAATTGAAGGGATTCACTTGACAGAGTCACTGAGGCCTAGAGGAGGGAAATGACTCATGCATGGTCATGCAGTGAGCTGCTTGGCAGAGCCACAGCTAACACTGAGGCCTCCTGACTCACAGTGCCCTTTCTTTTCACCATAACATAGGATCTGCTTATTTTTGGAAACCCCTAGGACATCTGTCTCTTGGCACGTACTCATCCTTTGCCCTGAGACCTTCTATTAATAGTGCACATAGGACCTGTGTTATAAACCCACCAGTATAATTTCTTCCTTTTGAGGACTAGGGTGATGGAAACATAGTGCAGACCACATACAGAGCAGGAAGAAATATTTTCCAGAACCTAAATTGTCTTTTTAGCTTTTTTCTTCCCTCTAGAGATACTCCTGAGAAGATTTTTAAAATTTTAAACATTTTCATTTCATAGCATCAAAGACTGCTCTATCTAGGCAAGGTCTTTGAGATGGGCTATGCCAACTCTTCTCCCCTTCCAAGCTTCCCATGGTATCTTGAACATATCTTCTGATATTACTTTATCTCACTGTGTGGTAATTAGGTGAGTCTACAGCACTATAGAATTCTCTCTCTCCAACTGATCTGTTATGTCCTTCAGGACCAGGATTGGGCCTGATTCCCTATAAACAGTGAAGGGTAGGGAGCCAGGGAAGATGTATGAATTAAATCTAAGGAGAGAGAGGGTATGAGGGAAAATAACAGGTTTTAGGCACTGGGCTTGTATGTTTACTGTGTGGCCTTGTGTCTGTCAGTGAACGACACTCAGCATTGGTCTCCTCTTTTGTATAAGAGGATAGGGTAATAGTACCACCACCACCTCCCAGAGGATTGTGAGGATGAATGAGAACATCATCCCCAAAGCTCTTTGTGAACTGAAAAGGACTATAGAAAAAGCAAGCATCTGAGAATAATGGCTAACACTCACTGGCAACTCACCATGTGCTAGGAAGCACATTCAATCTGCACAACAGTCCTATGAGGATAGGACTATTGTTATCCCCATTTTACAGCAGAAAAACTAAGGCACAGAGAGGTTAGACTATTTTTCTCATATCACACATCCCCAAGGACACACAGAACTAAAATCCAGGTCTCTTGACTCCCAGTCCAGTGTTCTTTCCACTGAACTTAATGTATCTTGTACTGGGAATATCATCCAGGGCATCTCCTACATCCTCTTACCTGGGGAGAAGGTACAGAATATGGAAATGAAAAGTTCTCAAAGTTCACCCTAAGGCTGGAGGACTTCATATTGTACGTCAGTTTTCAAGATGGGTCACTGAGAGACCTGGGAAAGAGTCTGTCATCCCAGGTGGGTTGTTGAAAGTAAATGAGTACAGACCAACTTTGCTTTAGAAATAAACACATTCCTATCTCTTCTATATTCCTACCCCCAACAATATAGATCTATCTATCTATATATATATATTGACACTGACTTACTGAAAAGTTATTTTTAAATAAGGTATGGCACAAATACAACTTGACTAACAGCAAAGACCTTTGTAGTACAATCTGACATTTCTAATAAACAACTAATGGTGTGCAAAATCAAATTTCACTGCTCAACACTAATCTAGAGATCCTTTATGAACCAAATAAGTAAGTCCATACTATGTACACAATTCTGAGCCACCTATTCAGTACTGTGTGTATGTGTGTCCATGGCTGTGTACATATATATATATATATATATATGCACATATCTGTATGTGTGCGTGTTGAGGATACAAGGAAGGAAGGGACATGCAGTCCCTGTCCTAACAAAGCTTAGCATCAAGTGAGAGTGAAAAATGGCTTACTTCCACAGAACACTAGTTTTCTTCAATGTGTGTAATAACAATGATTGTAGCACTTACAGAAGTCTTTACAGCTTTCAAAACACATACATACTATTGCAAAGAGACATATTATTTTTCTGATTATACATATGTGCTTGGTCTTTTAAAAAAAATCAGAAACATAGAAACATATGATATAGACCATGACTTTCCTCCGTAATCTCACACTACTGGAGATAGCTATCTCTATTAACCATTTTGTGTCTATTTCCTGTACACTTTATTCTGTGTGTGTGTGTGTATATATATATATATATATATATATATATGTATGTATATATTTGTAGTTTGTTTCATTATAAAAAAGACAGCACCCAATACAAAAAATTTTGCACTTGCTTTTTTTAACTTCTGAGTATGTCTTGGGTGGCTTTCCATCCTCATACATGTATCTTGTTCTTTTTAATGGATGTATAGTACAGTTGACACTTGAACAACAGAGGTTTGAACTGAGCAAGTCCACTTATATGTGAATTTCCTTCCTCCTCGGCCACCCCTGAGACAGCAAGACCAACCCCTCCTCTTCCTTCTCCTTCTCAGCCTACTCAAAGTAAAGACCACCAGGATGAAGACCTTTATGATGATCTACTTCCACTTAATTAATAGTAAATATATTTTCTCTTCCTTATAATTTTCTTAGTAACAGTTTCTTTTTTCTAGCATACTTTACTGTAAGAATCCAGTCTGTAATACATATATTAATAACATAGAAAATATGTGTTAATTGACTATTTTATGTTACCAGCAAGGCTTCTATTAGTAGTTAAGGTTCAGGGAGTCAAAAGTTATACACATATTTTCTTTTTTATTATTATTATTTCAGCATATTGTGGGGGTACAAAAGTTTAGGTTACGTATATTGCCCTTTCCCCTTACCCCTCCCCCCCCCGAGTCAGAGATTCAAATGTGTCCATCCCCTAGACACTGCGCATTGCACTCATTATGTATGTATACACCCATCCCCTCCCCCCCCCACATCTGCCCAACACCCGATTAATGTTATTCCTGAATGTGCTCTTAGGTGATGATCAGTGAAACCAATTTGATGGTGAGTACATGTGGTGCTTATTTTTCCATTCTTGGGATACTTCACTTAGTAGAATGGGTTCCAACTCTATCCAGGAGAATATAAGAGATGCTACATCCCCACTGTTTCTTTTTTTTCCTTTTTTTATTGATACATAATAATTGTACATATTCATGAATTACATGTTACATCTTGATACAAGCACACAACATACAATGATCAAATCAGGGTAATTGGGACAAGATTCACCTGAAATATTCATCATTGCTTTATGTTGGGAGCATTTGAAAACTTCTAGCTATTCTGAAATATGGGTGAGGCAAAGTTATAAAATGTAACCAGAAGATATTTGCACTTCAGTGTTTATCGTAGCATTATTCAAAATGGCTAAATTATGGAATCAGCTCAAGGGTTTATCAAGGGATGAATGGATAAAAATGATGTGGTGTATGTATACAATGGAATATTATTTAGCCACGAAAAAGAAGGAAATTTTGTCATTTGCAGAAATATGGATAGATCTGGAGGACATTATTTTAAGTGAAATAAACCCATTGTTTCTTATAGCTGAGTAATACTCCATGGTATACATATACCACATTTTATTAATCCACTCATGTATTGATGGACACTTGGGTTTTTTCCACATCTTTGCAATTGTGAATTGTGCTGCTATAAACATTCAGGTACAGATGTCTTTTTTATAGAATGTCTTTTGTTCTTTTGGGTAGATGCCCAATAATGGGATTGCTGGATCAAATGGTATGTCTACTTGTATATGTTTAAGGTATCTCCATATTGCTTTCCACAGAGGTTGCACTAGTTTGCAGTCCCACCAGCAGTGTATGAGTGTTTCTGTCTCTCTGCATTCATGCCAATGGTTGCGTTCCAATAAAACTTTATTTATAATAATAGGAGGTTGAACAACAGAGTAGTTAGGGGCACCAGTCCCCATGTGATTGAAAATATGTGTGTAATAAATGTTGTTCAAGGGTGTACTATATTCCATTTAATAGGCACTCTTTAATCCTTATAACAAGGGTCAGCAAGTTATGGCCCACCAGCCAAATATAGTCAACCTCCTATTATTATAAATAAAGTTTTATTGGAATACACCCATGACAATTTGCTTACATATTATTTATGGCTGCTTTCATTCCATAACTGCAGAGATGAGTAGTTGCCACAGAGACCATATGGCTTGCAAAACTGAACATATTTACTATCTGGCTCTTAGCAGAAAAAGTTTTTGAACCCTGTCTTATAACAACCACCCAAATTAGGCAAGGCACACTTTGCCTTCTTTAGGTAATTGTGTATGTGTGTGTTGGGGGGTGATGTTTCTGTGTGTTCATATACATGTGTGTGTTCTACGAACCTCATGCTTTCATGATATATGATAATCTCATTCCTGAAATATCACATACCAATTCAATTGTATTTTCTTTTTCTTTTCTTTTCTTTCTCTCTCTTTTTTTGAGACAGGGGACAGGGTTTCCCTCTGTCACTGAGGCTGGAGTGCAATGGCGCTATCATGGCTCACTGCAACTTCTAATTCCAAGGCTCAAGCAAACCTCCTGGCTCAGCCTCCCAAATAGCTAGAACTATAGGTATGTACCACCACACCCAGCTAATTTTTAAATCTTTTTTTGTAGAGGTGGGGATCTTAGTATGTGTTTCCCAGGCTGGTGTCAAACTCCTGGCCTCAAGTGATCTTCCGACCTCAGCCTCCCAAAGTGCTGGGATTATGGGCATGAGACACTGAGCCTGGCCCAATCATACTTTCAGTGACTTTGGTTTGCTAATTAAACAATTATTATACCAAATGGTTTGATAAAATGAAGAGTCCTTCTGTAAAGTGAATGTGCAAGACCTAATTTATTTGTCACCAAGTTGTTTGGCTAAGTTACTAAACCTATACTAGTCTCCCTTTCCTTATCTATAAAATGGGAATAATAATGGCACAGACTTTACAGATTTATGGTGAGAGCTAAATAAGTTAATACTTATAAAGTACTTAGAACATTGCTTAACATATACATCATAAATGTTAGCCATCATTATCTTTGTTGTTATAGTTTCTTTGCCTACGACTTGGGTGCCAATATGATTGCCATTTTACAGATGGTGGAACTGAGGCTCAGGGAGTGTTCATGACCTGTGTAAAGTCTCACAGTGGGTGCCATAGAGGAGCAGCATTTGGATCCCAAATGAGAGCTCTGAAATACTGTACTCTATCCCAGGGCTTCTCCAATCTTCCATGTGTAGATGGATCACCTGGGCATCCTATTAAAATGCAGATCTTTATGTATGCAAGTCAGAGAAGGGACCTGAGATTCCACACTTCTAAGGTACTGCCAGGGGATGCTTAAGCTGCTAGGCCTTGGCCACATTTTGAGGAAGAAGGTGCTATTACCTCTGTATTAGAGGCCTAGGTCTTCACACTAAGGAGACTCTTCTTAAGAACCTCTGTCTGAATTTCTCAACTCTCCTATTGGCTGAGTTTAGAACATTGAGTTTAGAACATTGGCTGTCAGGGCTTCTGCACCTTAGATATGAGCTTCATAGAATTCAGTTTAGTTTATCCTGTAACTTGTCATCATTTTCAGACATGTCATCTGAATTAGCAATGCATGGACACTCACCAAGTAATTCTTGCTTTGTCAGTTAATTGCTTTTAGTGCTTATCAGAATCATTTCTGAGATGCCAGTTTCTCACTGTTAATTATTACCTTTTGACTTTTCTGAAAGGTAATATAAGTAATTTTTTGGTTATTTTCCTAACTTTCATTCAACAAATGTATATTACATCCCTACTATGGGCCAGGCACTGTTCTGGGCACTCAGGATAAAACCATGAACAAAAATAGGCAGACATGCCTATCCTCAGGGACTTTACATCCTGTTGGAGGGAGAGAAAAGAAACAAGCAAGAACACTGTATAGCACGCTCTTGATAAGTTCTAATAGGGACAAGTAAATCCAGCCGGGGAGACAGGGAGGGTTGGCAGGGGGGGAGGTGCTCTTTTCTGTAGGATGGCTAGGGAAGGCCACACAAATAATGTGGCCTTTAAGCAGAGCCTGTAGGGAAACAAGAGAACACACATTGTATCTATTTGGGGAAAAAGTATTCTAAGCAGAAGTAACAATAAATGCAAAGGCCCTGGGGCAGAGGTGTACCTAGCTTATTTGGAGAACAGCCAAGAGGGGACTGTGGGAGCGAGAGAGAGGAGAGCAGTAGGAGATTAGGTTAGAGAAGTCATGGGGGTAGGGCCAGCTAGGGAAGACCTTAGAGAGCCTTGGAAGAACCTGGGCCTTTACTTTCATGAGATGGGAGCCATGGCAGCTTTTTGAGCAGAGGAGTTTTTCCAAGATTACTCAGGCTTTTGTATTAAGAATTGGGAGGGGAGGGGTTGGAGTCAGGTAAGAATGTAACAGAGACACCAGTTAGGAGTTGGAAATATTTGCTTTACAATATTTTGTGACATAAGTAAGCATTTAACTACTGACAAATTTACTGGGTTAAAGTCTGTCCAAAGAATCAGCAATAAGGATAACAACAACTACCATTGACTGAGGACCTACTCTGTCCCAGGCACTCAGATAACTGCTTCACATGCTGTGATCTCATTGATTCTTCACGACAACCCTGCCCTATCAAGTAGGTCATTGTCTTTTTCAGAGAAGGAAACCAAGGCTCAGAGAGGTTAAGCTACTTTCTCATGGACACACAGCAAATAAAGGGCAGAAACAGGATTCAAGCTTAAGTCTCCAATTTTACAATGCCACCCTTTCTCCCATAATCATAAAGATCACTATGAAGATAGATTAAAATCACTCTCAACTCTGTAATTTATCTTTATGCTATCTCTATTAATATGTTAAAATAGCTGCTATTCCATGGCTTTATGACCAACTTTTAATTTGGAGCACTGCAAAATAACATTATGAGTGCAAGGTCTGGGGCTAGGAAATTGGGTCCAATTTTATCAGATGCCTCTTCTGGCAAAGGAGAAAAGAAGTTTATTCTCAGGTGACCCATCAGCTTTTCCAAAATCGTGTGCTTCTTTTCCTCTAATTCAGGTAATTTCATCAGCTATTTGCATGAAGAGGAACAGATCACTCCCCCCTCTAGACACTGCTGATTAGTTTATGCTGGTAGCCATCTAATGTGCTTGGCTATTTAGATTGTCTTGCCTCTCTGAAATGGCATTAAAGAAAAATAAAAAAAAAAAGCAAACCAAGGTTTTATATTGCTTTTCAAGCCTGATGTTATAATGACATCCACAGTGGATCATATATTCATGGAATTTGCTGCAACTTTTTAAGGACTTTAAAGTGTACCCACTGCATCTTGCAAATTCAAGTTAGTAGCCAAAAGGAAAAGTTGCTGCTGTAATTTGTAAGATCACATTAAGTTGGAAAAGCTGGGGTAAATTAAACAGGGAAAATATCTTTTACTTCTAGGTAAAACAAATCTACTAATAAATCCATTTAACTCAGTAATATAACCCTTCCATCCCTTTCCTGCTCTCCTGAACTGTGCAACACATGCACACACATACACACACACAGGAAAGGCTGCAAGCTGTCTTTATAGACTTTCTATTGCTTCAGAAGCCACTTCCTGGCCTGTGCTTTCATCTGAAATCTCGGTATGACATCTTGGCCCTGAAGGCAGTTATTTCTGTTGGTCTCTGGTTGAGAGATAGGCAACATCTCATCTCTGAAGCTTAGTTCTGTGGGTTGGGTAGCCATGCTACCTGTCACCTCCAACCCAACCTACTCCCACTCAACATCCAAAAAAGATGAAACTCTGGTGTGTAGACTTAACAATATGTTTTCTAAGAAAAAATCCTTACTATTGCTTGCCAGTGAATAAGTGGCCTGTGGATTCACATGTATTTTCTGGCAAATGCTCAGAGATACCAGTGGCTAGCTGTTGCCCAAATTAAAGGGCATGAGGTGTTCCCTGTGTGGAATAATTGCAAGGATGTTATCTAGAAATGGCAGGCAAACCTTAAGGCTTTGCCACTTACCTGCTTCATGATCACAAGCAAGTCACTTCAGCTCTCTGAGCCACAGGGTTCTTATTTGTAAATGAGGGAAATGATGCTTCTTTCATTTCCGCTGGCATTGGCCCTCATTTGCTCCAGTGAAGGTCCTCTGGTTTGGCAGTGAGCCATCTTCCCACCCTGCCTTATCTTGAGTGCTGCCTCCAGATAATAGGAAAAAAGGAAGTGGCAGGTGAGAACAGAGAGCTGATCAGCTGCATTCTTCCTGATTAACCCCACAGGAATCCTTGAGCATACTCCAAGTTCTTTGGTAGAACAAAGGTCTCCTGAGCCCTTGCAGACACTGAGGGACAGCCTTTGGGGGAAGGGGTGCTGCCTCAATTGGCCCAAGGACACAGCCTCACAAGCAAAGATGGGTGCTTGCTCTGTAGCCTCGATATCTTAGGTAATATGATATTCTGTTTCTGAGCAATTCTTTTTAGTTTATAAAACATTTTACCATCCACAATCTTATTTAAGCCTTCCACTAGTATGTGAGGTTGGCAGGGCAGGTGTTACACTATGCCCATTTTTATAGATAAATAAACCGAGACCCAGAGAGTTGAAGGAACTTGCTTTGGATGCAATAGTTTAGCCCTTCCAGCAGTGTAAGAGTGTTCCAATCTCTCCACATCCATGCCACCATTTGTTGTTTTGGAACTTTTTGATAAAGGCCTTTCTCACTGGAGTTAGGTGATATCACATTGTGGTGGGCAAGACAAAGGCATTATATGTAACCAAAATGTTCGTACACCCATCATATTCTGAAATTAAAAAAAAAAAAAGAGTTCAGTCCCTGAGACCAGCTTTTATTACCATAAACTTGGTGCTTTTTCATTGCACTGCTGCCTTAGTGCTAGATCTGTCTCTAGATTTGAAGTAGGAATGCAGCTATTTTCCCTTCATGATGCTTGTGAGAGAAACGGTTGGATCTGAAAGTCTTCTCAGTCTATACTTAGCCCTTGATGAACTCGTGGCTTTTAGTATACACTGATACATTTTCATCTCCATTGTGGACTCTTCTGAATTACAGGCTTATCTATCCAACTGTTTAACTGACCTGGAACTTCTAGGAGACAGTTTGAACTTAGTAGGTTCCAACTGAAATTCTGATCTTCCTTACCTCTGCCCCAATGGGCCATTCTTCCAGTCGCTCAGGCCAAAACCTCCCATAGGCCCCCAGCTTACTCCGAGGTAAAAGTCTCCACAGTAGCCTCCAAGGCCTTGCCTGATCCAGCCACCCTATTGCCCCTCAGACCTTCTCTCCTATTACTCTCCTTTAGCTATTCTTGTTGCTCAAAATACACTGCCCATCCTGGAAAATACCAGACTTCTCCTTCCTCAGGACCTTGGCCTTAGCTGGCCTCTCTGCCTGGACAACTTACATTCTTTTTTTTTTTTTTTTTTTTTTTGACAGAGTGTCGCTTTGTTGCCCAGGCTAGAGTGAGTGCCGTGGCGTCAGCCTAGCTCACAGCAACCTCAAACGCCTGGGCTTAAGCAATCCTACTGCCTCAGCCTCCCGAGTAGCTGGGACTACAGGCATGCGCCACCATGCCCGGCTAATTTTTTTTTTTTCTATATATATTTTAGTTGGCCAGATAATTTCTTTCTATTTTTAGTAGAGACGAGGTCTCACTCATTGCTCAGGCTGGTCTCGAACTCCTGACCTTGAGCAATCCACCCGCCTCGGCCTCCCAGAGTGCTAGGATTACAGGCGTGAGCCACCGCGCCCGGCCTAACATTCTTTACCTAGATATCATCAGAGATACCTCCCATAGCTCCTTCAACTCTTTGCTCACCTCTCACCTTCTCAATGGGATCCACCCTCATCTCCCTATTTATAATGTAACCCACATCCACCAGTCTCTTACTGTGCTCTATTTTTCTCTTATTGTTAATACTTACAACCTTCTAACATATTAATTTGTTTATATATAGTCTGTCTTTCACCACCACCCCCATTAAAGTGTAAGATTCATGGATGGAGATTTTTGTCTGTTTTGCTCACTGGTATTTCCCCAGAGCTTAAAACACTATCTATCACAAACTAGTGGTTTAAACATTTTTTTGGATGGATATTCATTGAGTGTAGAAAGGTGGAAATAGACAGAAAGCCAGTGAATGTCACGGATGAGGAATTAAGGGTACCAAGTCAATTCATGCTGAGATTTTAGCCTCTGCCCCAGTGCATTGTAATTTATGGGCTTGCATACCTGAGTGAGTCAAGGTTAGGGTAATGATTAGGGACAGGGTTAGAGGTTGCCTCTCAAGGGCAGTGACCCCGTATGCTTCATGTTTGAAACTCTGGATTCTAGCACAGTTATTAGGGTATAGTGAATGCTGAAGAAAATGTTTATGGAGTGCATGAAGAAATGATCGGTAATCCCATCAACAGAAAGGGTAATTATTGACTGAAGATCAAAATGCTGGTGAGAGAGGGAGTAAATATCCTTAATGATGATAACAGCAAACTGCAGGCAGCATTTACTCCATGTCTGACATTGTTCTAAGTATTTTATACATATTAACTCATTTACTTCTCATGTAAACCCTCTGAGGTATATATTTACTCATTTTTCCAATGAGGAAATGGAAGTGTTTTGAAGTAGCTTGACTATGACCACACAGCTCATTAAATTTAGAGCCAGGATTTGAACCCAGGCAGTCTGATCCAGAATTCATATTCTTAACTCCCACATTATACCAAATCTAGAATTTAAGAAAATTTTAAAAGAAGAATTAAGTCTATTTTCATATGGAGGAAAGATAAGAGAGTAATACTATTAGAATTAAGTATTTCATGCTGTTTTTGATACCTTTACAGTGGTCCCCAACCTTTTTGGCATCAGGGACAAGTTTCATGGAAAACAATTTTTTCCATGGACTGGGAGGGGGGTGGTGGGGGGATGGTTTCGGGATGATTCAAGTGTGTTACATTTATTGTGCAGTCAAACCTCTCTGCTAATGATAATCTGTATTTGCAGCTGCTGCCCAGTGCTAGCATCACCACCTCAGCTCCACCTCAGATCATCAGGCATTAGATTCTCATAAGGAACATGCAACCTAGATCCCTCGCATGCACAGTTTACGGTAGGGTTTGTGCTCCTATGAGAATCTAATGCCACCACTGATCTGACAGGAGGAAGAGAGGGATGGGGAGAAGCTGTAAATGCAGATGAAGCTTCACTGGCTTACTGGCCACTCACCTCCTGCTGTGTAGCCCAGTTCCGAACAGGCAACAGCCCAGTATCAGTCTGTGGCTCAGCGGTTGGGTACCTCAGCTTTATTAGACCAAACTTTTAGATTACCTTCTTGACTAATGTTTGACAAGTTGTACTTTAATGTATTATTCTACTTATTTTTTTAAGACCATTGTAATTTATGGGTTTGCATACCTAAGGAGTCAAGGTTAGGGTGATAATTAGGAATAGGGTTAGGGGTTGCCCCTCAAGAGCAGAACATCATATGTTTCATCTTTGAAACTCTAGCTTCTAGCACAGAGGCAATAGTAGTCAAAGAAGGATATAAAAATAAATGGCCTTGCTCGTGTGCTCTACTAAAAATACCATGGCTAGGCCATGGATTGGGATGACTTTGACATAGGCTAGAATGCCATCTATCAAAGGACAGGAACAGAAATTATATAACCTTGTGAAATGCTTTGAGACCCAAAGACTAAAATGCTGTGGAATTGTTCCACAGTAAAGAACTCCACCAAGATGAGTACATATTTATGCCAAGAAAGTGGAAATTAATGTTGTTTTCATTTTGGTTGTTGTTCTTCAAGCATCCTGAGGAGATAAGGATATATATACATATATATATATGTGTGTATATATATATGTATATATGTGTGTGTGTGTGTGTGTGTGTGTGTATTCTTTAGAGGTCTTTTAAAAACATATCACTATTATTAGAATGATGAAGAGGCTTAGAACTATTCAATATTGTTATCTTTATTGCATGATTTAACACATGGAATTTTAAAGCTGTATTCCTATTACAGGGTTCCTTTCAGCTACTAAAAACATTAAAATCACAGTGAAAATTAAATCAATAAGATACCATTACATATACTCAGCTGCATATCTCCATTGACAAAAGTACAATGAAGAGAGCTATGTTGTGGTTTTATGTGAATCTGTCTTGATGGCTCTCTGGAATAAGTACATTCTTAGACAAGTTAATAC
Organism: Eulemur rufifrons; assembly: GCF_041146395.1. Classification (NCBI taxonomy): domain Eukaryota; kingdom Metazoa; phylum Chordata; class Mammalia; order Primates; family Lemuridae; genus Eulemur; species Eulemur rufifrons. The sequence goes on along the minus strand of NC_091012.1, from coordinate 26,734,518 downwards.
TTTCTGTTATATATATGAAGACAGCAGTGAACTATACGTCTAGTAGGTTGCCACCTAAGTTTCATGATACAGTCTCTGTCTTTGTGGCTATTTATATTCCAATATAATTAAGTGATTGGACCAGGTGACTCTTACACGGGGTGTCTTATGCATCAATTTGAGAGATGAAAACAACAAAAGCGTTGGACAATATCTTTGGGGATTAGTTCTCAGAATTTGCTGTGGTTTTGACCTCTAAGATAAGATACTAGACTTATGACAATATTCTGTTAGCTTGGCAGAATGTATTTCTGTAATATGTAGTCCCTGATACGGAGATAGTCATCATAGGGATGTTGAAGGGGGATGGTAACATCATTCAGCACCATTCAGCAGCCATTCACATAGTATGTGCTCTGTGCCAGGCCCTAGGGACACAGAGATAAAGAAGTTATAGTACTGGACCAATTTGTAGCATTCTCTTTGGCTTTTAAATAGTGTCTAATAGCTTTACCACCCAATGGGAACCTCATTTGCGGCTGTAGAAGGTGAAGGTTTTGTTTGCTTTGAGGAGGAAGCATCATCAGGGTATGCTGATTCAATTGCTTGACATTTTCCCTTTCACTTTTCACTAGGGAATAATGGCTTTCCATGTAGAAATCACATGGGTTGGCAGTTCGTAATGTTGGTGATTAAGGATTTTCCTAAGAAATGTAGAGTTGACAACAGCTATAAATAAAGTTTAACTATTCATAATTAATTTAGTCATAGTTTATGTATTACTACAAATGTTAGTAATGTCACTTGTAAATATATCAATGACTTGGAAATGGAAACGACTTATTGAATTTTCTAGTCTATTCTCTATCAATGCAAAATTGTTCCCTCTTGTATTTTCTTAATTGTTTAAGCCAATCAGTCATGTTTTTAATTACTTGACATATTAATAAATTAAGGTTTGGAGCCCACAGAGGGAAAAATATACATATATTACAGTAGATTATGTTCCTTACAGGAGAGTTATATTCCTGCCAATATAAAAATTATTTGCTTTTTAAAAAGACAAAGGAAACAAAATTTTAAGAGAATGTTGAGCCTAATATAAAGGCTAGCAAGAAAATTTTAGTTATTAATAGGGCTTCTATTTGAGTAAGATGATCACAGTTTAATATTTAGCCTTATCCTGCTGCAATATTTTTGTTCATTTTTAGTATAGTAACCATTTTGGATACCATGTACTTTGGGATTTTTTCCTAAATGTCCTTAAATAAATTAAATGACAATTAAATCTTTTAGCAGGAGCTGATTCTTCATCTCTAGTAGCCCTGCTTTTATGCAAGACACAGTAAAACTCCAGATTTTTCATGTTTCTCCTGCTGTGGACTCGAATATCCTATATTTTTACCAAGAAGTGGAATTATGTTGTGTTCTGTGATCACTGATACTCTCTCTTCTTTTCTCTTTCTTTCTCTCTCTCTCATTTGAAATATGGTTCCCTTCTTTCAGCACATCTTTCTCCTTCCCAAACTGGTGCCCAAGGTAGAAAAATGACATGTTATTAGGGCCAATTAAGCAGATATTATTACAAATATCAAGAACTAGGCCAACAAAGCAATGAATGGAAAGGCAACGACTGGACTTGAGTACAATAGAAAAATAGAAAATACAAACCAATTGTGGCACATGTAGCCTTTAAAATATGGGATTCTGTCCAATACTTCAAATCATTTGACATTTGTATGTGACTTTGTTTTCATGAACTTTGTGATAATTACTTAGTTATTTACTTCCATGTTTTGTGTGGGAGTTCAGCATTATATCGAGATCTCATTTACATCAGGGAACTTGGAGACTTGTTAATATTTAGGAAGGTTGTGCTTTCCACACCACTAATTCATGAAAAATATGGAGGACACAAAGGACAATGCTACTCTAAACAGCTCCACCTCCTAACTTGAACACCCTTCTCATTGGGATCAGTAGTTTAGAACCATTACTGGTGGTTCCTGTCCACTGCTTGAACTATGACTAAGGAACAGGAAATCTTTTCCTTTCTTGAGTTTGGAGAATAGGAACTTAGTATTCTCACATTCAGATACAGGAGTACAAGACTTTTACTTAACTTCATTAATCTTACACATGTATCTTTTTTTTTTTCCTCATGCTGAAAATTCCAGTGATGTGGAAAGAGGCATGGGGGGTCCTGGCAGATTTTATTAGAGTGGGAGAGACTAAAGTTAATTTAAATGTTGATTAGAAAGAGCCAGAAAACCAACAAAAGTTGAAAATTTAAAAATGAGGAGATGATTAATAGTGTAAAATTCCTGATAAAGTGAGAAGAGGGATACTTCATCCATAGTATAATTAGACAACAAGCAAGATTCTAGAATACTGGTACATGAATCCTGTAAAGTCCTTGTCACTTGGATGGTCTCTTCCCCTGGATTCTGTGGGAACACAGGATTCCCACATATTGATCTTGTCATAGCCATTTAGGCTTAAGAGGGAGCATCACATTTTGATTCTCTACTGTCCATGAGAGTGACACGCTTAAGAATAGAACTGGCTTGGATTCCCAGACCAATGTTCTTTCCTTACATTATGCTGTTATTGAACCCAGTGTGTTTTTGTTTTTTATTCTTTTTTAACTCATCATCAAACTGGTACTAATTGAACCCAGTGTTTTTAAAAATTATCTTCCTTCCTTATTTTTAATTGCTCATTAACAACATTCTCTTTTTCTTATTAATATATTTTTTTCAGAATATTACAGGAGTATAAATGTTTTGGTTACATGAATTGCTTTTTTACATATACTGGTTTGATTTGAAGTTGGTTTCTACATACAAAATAAATCTGAGGGACTGGCTCTTCCTTGCACAGATGCCTAAAGTAGCCCTCTTCTTCCACTCACCACCTATGTCGATCTTATCATTAAGTTCTACTGTCTTATAATACTTATTGCCATTTGAAATTCTCTTGTTAGGTTATTTACTTATTTATGATCTCACTGACTCCCCCACCTACTTTGAGCCCCATGAAAACATAAAATTTCTTTGGTCTGGTCCCAGAACCATACCCCAAGCTCCAATCAGTGCCTGACATACAAGAGGCCTTGGATATGGTCATACCAAAAGTCTGTAAGAAATTAATATTTGTTCTTTCCCAAAAAATAGAATTTGTGATGAATAATAAGCTCATTAAATGTAGTCTTTATAATAAGGCAATATGTGTTTATTCATTCTTTTTCTTGATCAAATATTTATTTTTATCTCAAAATATTAAGAGGGTACAAATGTTTTTGTTGCTTAGATGAATTGTATAATGCTGAAGTCAGGGCTTTTAGTGTGCCTGTAGTATACCTGTCACCAGAGTAGTGTACATTGTAATTGATAGGTATGTTTTTATCCCTCACCCCCTCCCACTCTCCTCACTTCTTGTTTTATAATATCCTTTACACAACTATATCACCATGCATACACATCCTTTAGCTTCCACTTATTAGTGAGAACAAGTGGTATTTGTTTTTCAATTCCTGAGATAGTTTGCCTAGGATAATCTTCTCCAGTTCCATCCAAGTTGTTGCAAAAGACATTATTTCATTCCTTTTTATAGCTGAGTAGTACTCCATGGTATATATATACCACATTTACTTTATTTACTCATCAATTGATGGGTGCTTAGGCTGATTCCATATCTTTGCAATTGTCAATTGTGCTGCAATAAACATTCAACTACAGTTGTATTTTTGATATAATGACTTCCTTTCCTTTGGATAGATACCCAAGAGTGGAATTGTTGGATTGAGTGGCAGATCTAATATTATTTCTTTGAGGAATCTCAATATAGTTTTACATAAAGGTTGCACTAATTTTCAGTAACACCAACAGTGTATGAGTGTTCTTTTCTCTCTGCATCCATGCCAGAATCTATTGTTTTTGACTTTTTAATAATGGTCATTCTGACAGGGGTAAAGTGGTGTTTCATAGGGATTTTAATTTGCATTTCCCTGATGATTAGTGACATTGAGCATTTTTTTTCCATATGTTTGCTGCCCATTTGCCTACCATATTTTGGTAAAACTCTGTTCATGTCTTTTTCCCAATTATCAATGGGGTTTTTTGTTTTTTTCTTTTCTGATTTGTTTGAGTTCCTTGCAGATTCTGGATATTTGTTCTTTGCCGGATGTATAGTGTGTGAATATTTTCTCCCATTCTGTAGGTTGTCTATTTACTCTGTTGCTTATTTCCCTTGTTGTGCAGAAACTTTTTAATTTAGTTACATCCCATTTATCTATTTTTGTTATTGCTGTATTTGTCATTAGGGTCTTAGTCATAAACTCTTTGCCTTGGCTGATGTCTAGAGGAGTTTTTCCTGTTTTCCTCTAGAATTTTTATGATTTCTGGATTTACATTTAAGTCTATAATCCATCTTGAGTTAATTTTTTTTATGGTGAGAGACAGGAATTAGCCGGGCATGGTGGCGCATGCCTGTAGTCCCAGCTACTCGGGAGGCTGAGACAGGAGGATCACTTGAGCTCAGGAGTTTGAGGTTGCTGTGAGCTAGGCTGACGCCACGGCACTCACTCTAGCCTGGGCAACAGAGTGAGACTCTGTCTCAAAAAAAAAAAAAGAAAAAAAAAAAGAAAAAAAAAAAGAAAAAAGAAAAGAGAGACAGGGATCCTGTTTCATTCTTCTGCATGTGGCTATTCAATTTTCCCAGCACCATTTATTGAATAGGGTGTCTTTACCCCTTGTATATTTTTGCCTGCTTTGTCAAAAATCAGTTAGTCATAGCTTTATAATTTTATTTCTGCGCTCTCTATTCTGTTCCATTGGTCTATGTCTCTACCTTTATACCAGTACCATACTGTTTCAGTTATTATAGCTTTGTAGTATAATTTAACGTCAGATAATGTGATGCCTCCAGATTTGTTCTTTTTGCTTAAAATTGCTTCAGCTATTCAGGCTCTTTTTTGATTTCATATGAAGTTCAGTATTAATTTATCTAGATATATGAAAAATGACATTGGTATTTTCATGGGAATTGCATTAAATCACTTTGGACAGTATGGACATTTTAACAATATTGATTCTTCTAATCCATGAGCATGGGATGTTTTTCCATTTGTTTGTGTCATCTATGATTTCTTTCATCCGTGTTTTGTAGTCCTCCTTGTAGATTTCTTTCATTTCCTTGGTTCAGTATATTCCTAGGTATTTTATTTTCATTGCAGCTATTGTGAATGGTATTGAGTTCTTGATCTAACTCTCATTTTGACTGTTATTAGCATATACAAATACTACTGATTTGTGTACACTGATTTTGCAACCTGAGACTTTGCTAAATTTATCAATTCTAGTAGTCTTTTGATGGAGTCTTTGGGGTTTTCTAGATACAAGATCATATAATCAGCAAACAGAGATATTAGTAGATAATATTATGACCTCCTCTTTCCCAATTCAGATGCCCTTTATTTCTTTCTCTTGACTGATTGCTGTGGCTAGGACTTCCAGTACTGTGTTAAAAACAAACGGCGACAGTGGGTCTCCTTGTTTTGTTCCAATTCTTAGGGAGAATGCTTGCAAGTTTTCCACATTCTGTATAATGTTGGCTATGGATTCCGCACATATATGTTTTATTATTTTGAGGTATGTTCCATCTATACCTAATTTGTTGAGGGTTTTATTATGAACAAGTGCTTGATTTTATTGAATGATTTTTCTGCATCTATTGAGATGATCATATGGTTTTTGTTTTTACTTCTGTTTATGTGGTGAATCACATTTATTGATTTCATATATTGAACCATCCTCGCATCCCTGGGATAAAACCCACTTGATTGTGATGAATTACCTTTTAGATGTACTGTTAAATTATATTTGGTAGTATTTTGTTAAGGATTTTTGCATCAATGTTCATAAGGGATATTTGTCTGTAGTTTTCTATTTTTGCTGTGTCCTTTCCTGACTTTAGTATCAAGGTGATACTGGCTTTGTAGAGTGAGTTAGGGAGGGCTCCCTCCTTCTCAATATTATGGAACAGTTTCAGTAATATTAGTGCCAGTTCTTCTTTTTCTGAGTGATAGAATTTGGCTGTGAATCTATCTGGTCCAGGGCTTTTTGTTGTTGTTGTTTGTTTGGAGATTTTTTATTACTGCTTCATTATTACTACTCATTATTGGTCTATTTAGGATTTTTATTTGTTCCTGATTCAAGCTTCAGAGGTTGTATGTTTCCAAATATTTTTCCATTTCCTCTAACTAGTTTGTGTACATAGAGGTTTTCATAGTAGTCATGTATGATATTTTATATTTCTGTGATATCAGTTGTAATGTCTCCTTTTTGATTTCTGATTGAGCTTATTTGAGTACTTTCTCTTCCATTTCCGGTTAGTCTAGCCCATGGTTTATCAATTTTGTGTATTGTTTCAAAGAACCAAATTTTGTTTTGTTGTTTCTTTATGTGTGTGTGTGTGTATGTGTGTGTGTGTATGTATATATATTTGGTTTCCATTTCATTTATTTTTGCTTTGAGCTTTGCTATTTCTTCTTCTGCTGGCTATGAGTTAGGTTTGTTATTCTTTTTCTATTTCCTTGAGGTATGACATTAGGTTGTTAATTTGTCATTTTTCTGTCTTTTTTATGTAAACATTTAAGGCTATGAATTTTCCCCTTAGTACTGCTTTTTTCTGTATCCTGTAGATTTTGGAAGCTTATGTCCTCTTCATTGTTCAGTTCAAAAAATCTCTTGTTTTCCACTTGGATTTGTTTTATAGCATAACATACAATCTATCTTGGAAGATATCCCATGAGCTGATAAGGTATATTCTGTAGTTTTGTGGTAGAATATTCTGTTAATGTCTGCTAGGTCCATCTATTATAAAGTTCTGATTAAGTCCATTGTTTATTTCTTGGTGTTCTGCCTTGATTATCTGTCCAGTTCTGTCAATGGAGTGTTGAAATTCCTGGCTATGATGATGCTATTCTTTATTTCTTTGCTTAGATCTAAGAGAATTTTTTTATGAATCTGAGAGCTCCTGTGTTAGGTGCATGTATAGTCAGGATTGTTATATCTTCTTGCTGAATTGCTCCCTTTATCTTTATATAGTGACTGTCCTTGTCTTTTCTTACTATTGTTGATTTAAATCTATTTTATTTCATGTGGGAATAGCTACTTCTGCTCACTTTTGGATTCCATTTGTGTAGAACATTTTTGTCTACCTCTTAGCCTTCAGTCTATGAAAGTCCTTGCAAGTTAGATGTGTTTCTTAGAGACAGCATATGCTTGGGTTGTATTTTTTTTCATTCATTCAACCAATCTATATCTTTCAAGTGGAGTATAAAGACCATTTACATTCAGTGTTAATATTGTTATGTGGAATACTGTTCTGTTCATCATGTTAAGTGATATTTTGTTACTTTGTTTTTGTTTCCCCCTTGTGCTACTGTTTTATAATAGCTATGAGCTTTAGCTTTCAGGTGTTTTTACTCTGGCGAGATTTGGTTGTTCTGTTCCATGTATAGAGCACTTTTGAGCATTTCATGTAGGGCAAGTCTAGTGGTGACAATTTTCCTTAGTGTTTGATTGTCTGGGAAAGACTGTATTTTTCCTTCATTTATGAAATTTAGTTTTCTAGTATACAAAATCCTTGGCTGTCAGTTATTCTATTCAAGAAGACTAAAAATGGGTCTCCAATCCCTTTTGGCTTGTAATGTCTCTGGTGAGATGTCTGCTTTTAGTCTGATGCATTTTCTTTTGTAAGCTAGTTGTGGCAAGAGATGAGTTTAAAAGATAAACAGGTCATTTGAACTTGCATAGGTGTGACTAAGATTTGATTCAACATAGAAATAGTCTGTTGTTGCTAATTTTCCAAGATTTTGTCACTATCTAAGCAGCAATCCACAATTTCACTTTCCATGATTTCAATTACCCCCACCCACTCACAGTAAAAAAATATTAAATGGAAAAATCCAGAAATAAACAATTCCTAAGTTTTAAATTTCACACTGTTCTGAATAGCATGATGAAATCTTGAGCTGTCCTGCTCCATCTCACCCAGGACATGAACCCTCCCTTTCTCCAGCATATCCATGCTGTTTGTGCTAGCTACCCGTTAATCACTTAGTAGCTGTCTCAGTGATCAGATTGGCTATCAAGGCATTGCAGTGCTTGTGTTCAAGAAATCCTTATTTTACTTAATAATGGCCTCACAGTGCAAGAATGGTGATACTAGCATATTGTTATAATTGTTTTACTTTATTATTAGTTGTTTTTAATCTCTTACTGTACCTAATTTATAAATTCAACTTTATCATAGATATGTATGTGCTATATAGGAAAAAACATAATATAGAGAGAGTTTGGTCCTGTCCACAGTTTCAGGCATCCAGTGGGTATCTAGGAACATATCCCTCATAGATAAGGGAGGACTACTATATTTTAGAAGCATTGTCAATATGGCTTCTAGGTGGTCAAGCAGATGAGATTTCTTACCTTAAATTATAATATATAGGATTGTATTCTTCCACATTTAAGCAGTTAGTATGTATTCTGCTTAAACATGTACTCTGATCCTAATTTAGTAAAGTTTGTGGAATTTGGCAAGGGAGTTAATAAAGCCAGTGAACATATCAAATTTTGAGTAGCTTTGGGTCATTCATGACTACTGTTTGATCAGAAAGAATGCTAAACTCTGTTTTCTTCTACCCCATAGCTGGTAAGAGAGTAGATATATAGAACTAGTACAGTTTAACAAAGAAAAGTTCTCACATCTTAGCTCCCACTTTTGCTGTTCTAAAAGCTACCTTGAAATACTAAAACAAAAACAAGTCTAAGCCTTTTAATTGTTATTCTTTTTGCAACAGAAAATGATAACTTGCTCATGGAGAGAATTAGGAAATCTGATATGAGTTAGAGTCACCACCCCACTTCATGTTCCACAAGCTGAAATTTAGATGACGAGGCCGAATGATCACATTACCAAGTACAAATCCTTATCATCTCAGGTGGCAATTAATATTCTAGCTCTTCTCTACTTCCTGTTACTTTAACATTTAGAACATGATTGTAGTAGACAAGAGCTTTCTCATTTATTGGTGATGACTATAGAAACTCCACAGGAGCAAAACTGAACAGTCAGGAAAGATGACAAAAGAGAATAAAAGAAAGAACAGAGAGAAGGCAGCAGCAATGGTAGAGATACAGAATGCAGATTAGAAGTGACATCTCCCAGACTCACTAGGCAATAGATTAGCATTTCCAAACCTTTGTGCTCATCAGCATGACCTGGGGCCTTATTAAAAAAAAAAAAAAAAAAAAAAAAAAAAAAAAACAAACAAAAAAAAACAAACAGATCTCTTGTCCCACAACTAGAATTAAGTTCAGTAGATCGAGGGTGGGGCTCTAGAATCTGAATTTTTACATGGTCCCACTCAGAAGCAAATGGTCCCCAGCCCACACTTTGAGAAACCCTACAGTAGAGATGACATGACTAGTACTAGTAACAAAAACAGTGTTTTTTTAAATATAAAGTATATTCATTGCATTATTTTTGCTCCTCGTATGATCTTAGAAGATAGATTGGACAGATATTGTTCTCCCCATTTTATAAATTAGTACACTAAAATTCTAAGAAGTTAAATGATCTGCCCAAAGTTGCACTATAGTAGATGATAGAGTCAGGAATGAAATCCAACTCTTTCTACTCTTAGATGCCCATTCCTTCTATTAAACCAAGAAACATACACTAGAATAGTTCAGTAATATGGAGTCATTTGGTGTAATGGTAAGCAGTTGTACAAACCTCAGTACTCTTTAGCGTCACTATATAAGAATTTATGCTAAGGCATGACCCTGCCTCATCAAGAAAATGGTCCTTAATGCAGGGTACGACGTGAGGGTAGAAAATAATAGAATGCATAGCAGAAAGATTTTTTTTTTAAGTTTTAGCACTTTAAAATTTAAAACACTTCAATTGCTTACTTTCTTTACTTGGAGCCCTCACTTATATAGAATATCTAGTGAAACATTTATACATTTACTCAATAAATATGCTGCATAATTGAGATATTACTAGGACAACACTTCCACAATCTCACATTTGTAACCCTTTGGAATATTCTCAGTTTTGTACATACTATTTTATCCTTATTATTGTCCTTTATTATTTTAAATTGTAGCTACATATTATACATATCTATACTTCAGCATTTTCCATGTGTAAATATAATAAAAAGCCCATAATTACTCCTTAAGTCAGTACCCTCCAATACTCATTATTTTCCTTCTTCATCTACCACTTTTCTAAGATGTGTTCACCTTTTGTTTCATCCCCCAAATTGTAGTTTTTGTTCTTGATCCTCATCGCTTCACTCTGTTGAATAGGACCCTATAAGCTCTCTTTATGGCCATTAACTTGTTTCTTCATTTTTCCTCACATAATCTTGGCTGAAAGACTCTTGTGTAGCATATTCTGGACTGGTAGGTTGGAGCTAGCCTCCAATCAGTTTCTTCTGCCTTCTTAAACTTGAAGTGCTAAAACATGAAACTACCACATAATTCTGTATTGATTATGTTCAGCCCTCCCTTCTCTGGTGGCAAGCTGCCTTCTGACTGTAAATCCAGAAGCTCATGCCAATCGTCCTTCCCTGGCAGGCCTACACATTTTTGAAAGGAGCCATGAAATGAACAGGGAACTGGTGCCAGAACATTCTTGATCAGTCCTATAATTTCCTAATGACAAGCTCCCAAATCCTCCAGATAGTCTCTTCCTTTTTGGATTCCCTTATTCCCATAGCCCAGTTTATTTTACCATCATCTTCCCCTTCAAACAATTGTCAAGAGTTCTGATGAGCCCTTCTTCCACCTTTGTATCTTAAACTCTGGCACTTTTTCACTTGAACCCCCATGTTTATATCTTTATGTTCTATTTCACCAATTTTGGCTCCTGCCTCTTAAACCTAGACTTTAGATATTTTCAATCCATGCTACCTTTTATCTGCTGCCTTGAAGAAGTAATATAAGACATCAGCTGTATCAGCTGTGACTGTTGAGGTTGGCCATACTAGGCCTGACCAAAGGAAACCCCAATGTGGACTGAAATGGAAAAATCCTAGGCCCTTTAGTATAGGTGCAGAAAAGTGAAGATTGCTGCATCAAATTCATCAAAGCAAGAGTTTCAAGTTTTAGAAAAACATAGGCATTGTACCCAAATGATATGCTTGTCTGAATAGTATACTGTGCATAGTATCAGTTGTTCCTGAGTGCTGAATACTAAGTATCTCAGTCAGTTCAGGCTGCTGTGACAAAATTCCACAGACTGGGTGCCTTAAACAAGAGAAATTTATTTCTCACATTTCTATAGTCTGGAAGTCCAAGATCAGAGTGCCACCATGGTCAGGTTCCGTTGAGGGCTCTCTGCTTGGCTTGCAGATATCTGCCTTATTGTGTGCTTGAATGATAAGGAGAAAGAAAGAGAAGGAGGGAAGTGAAAGGGGGGGAGAGAGAGAGAGAGAAAATTAGGGCAAGCTCTCTGGTGTCTGTTGTTATAAGGACATTAATCCCATCATGAGAGTCCCACCCTCATGACCTCATTTAATCCTAATTACCTCCCAAAGGCTCCATCTCCAAACACCATCATGTTGAGGGTTAAGGCTTCAACATATGAATTTTGGCAGAGGTTGGGGGGAACACAAATATTTACTCCAAAACAGTAAGGATGTGGAAGACAACAAATCCAATGTTCCCAACACTTCTGGCCTTGTTGACACCTCCATGCGAGCTGCCAACACTATAGAACTGAGGGCATGATTCTGAGAGATGCAAGTAAAGCCTGGGCAGCGGAGCCCACTCCCACATCCTTATCTCATTTGATCTTCTGGACTGATGATCTACTACTTTGAGAATAAACCAAAGTAAAAGTGACCTCGAACCTGAATCAGACTTCATGGTTTGGTCTTGTGCAGCTGTAATCAACTGTTCTTTTTTTATTTCCACTGACCTATACACCTTATCAGTGAGTCTGCAGACAACACAGAGAGGAAGGGGCTCTGTTGGAGGCTTTGCCTCACTCTTCGATTCACATTCATTTCTCTTCCCTACCTCTTTTATTCTAAATTTTCTGTTCATTGATTCTAAGTGTGTGATTGCATTGACATTGAATAAAATCATTCTTTCAAGAAATTTATGTAAGCTCCTACTATGTGCCAGGCGCTGTTCTGAGCACTGAGTATATAATACTGAACAACAGAGGTAAAATCTCTGTCCTTGTGAATCTGACATTAGACAGAATATTAGATAATGAAAAGTGCCACTGGGGAAATGGCATAAGCAGGGAAAGGTGGTAAGCAGTGCTAAGGGCCACTTCAAACAGGACACTCAGGGAAGTTGTCACTGAGAAGGTGGTATTGGAGGAAAGACCTGAAGGAAGTGAGGTACAAGTCATGCAGATATACTGGGAAAAAGAGTTCCAAGGGGAGAGAAGAGCAGGCGGAGAAGCCCTGAGGTGGGAGTGGGCTTGGGATATTTGAAGCATAGCAAGAAGGCCACTGTGGCTGTGAAGGTGTGGGGGAGGGGCGATGTAAGAAAATGCAAAGTGCTCATAAGGAAACACAAGGTACATATTACATGCTCCACCCCACCATGGCTTGAGGAGAACGTCAAGATTTGTGGCCGGGCGTGGTGGCTCACGCCTGTAATCCTAGCACTCTGGGAGGCCGAGGTGGGTGGATCGTTTGAGCTCAGGAGTTCGAGACCAGCCTGAGCAAGAGCGAGACCCCATCTCTACTAAAAATAGAAAGAAATTATATGGACAGCTAAAAATATATATAGAAAAAATTAGCCGGGCATGGTGGTGCATGCCTGTAGTCCCAGCTACTCGGGAGGCTGAGACAGGAGGATCGCTTGAGCTCAGGAGTTTGAGGTTGCTGTGAGCTAGGCTGACGCCATGGCACTCACTCTAGCCTGGGCAACAGAGTGAGACTCTGTCTCAAAAAAAAAAAAAAAAAAAAAAAAAAGATTTGTTAGGAAACAAATGGATTTTTCATCATGCACTCAATAAATCTCCCTTCTTCCTCCTATGGGCATTTTTTTGGCCATATCCCAAGTCCAAGTCTATCAGTTATCTCTGACTAAAGCCTACTGTTAGTGTTGCCTATCTTGGGTATAGTTTACCACTAACTTTATGTAGTCACATTTAATAATGTCAGTGGTATCCAGTTGCTGATATCCCTCATCTCTCTTTAAAAAGCGTTGTGGTTATACTCAATATAACAGCTATCATATGCTGAATGCTTGCCATGTTCCAGACACTTTATAGATGTTATATCATCTAATTACCCAACAACTCTGTGGGGGTAAATCTTATTATTAGCCTCACTTTATGAATGAGAATACTGAGACTCAGGGAGGATGAACACCTTGACAAAGGTTGTAAGACAGACTTTAAACCTTGCCTGAATCAAAAGCTCCTCCTTTCACCACACCGGGGTGCCAGTCTCCTTAAATAGGCTGATTCCCTCATAATATCATTTCATGCAATTCAACCTTGAGACTATTTCTTAAAGGCACATCTCTTGAGACCTTGACAAGTTTGTCTTCTCATGGCAGGTCCTAGAACTTCCTGACATCGTACAGGGCAGAGAAGCTTTTCTTTCCTTGATTCTCTCTATTGCCATAATTTAAATTTTTATTCTCTTCTAATAGGAATTTATATATTTTTCCCATATTCATGTCCAATGTTCTATCTTTTGAGAAAGTAATTTTAGTTATTTCTAGAACATAACCAGAAAAGTCAATATCTTTACTATTCTTTTAGCATTTACTTCCTAGCAATTCTGCCAACCTACTTCTTTTTCATTTTTGACTAGTAACCAAAGTACATTCTAACCCACTTCTTTTTTGTGATTTTAGTTTTCAGAAAACATGAGTAAGTAGCCTTCATTTCAGCATTTTTCTAGGTCAATACTAAGTATTTGGCATGTTTTTGCTGCTTCCAGTATTGTCATCTTTTTTCCCCTTAATATCATTGATGTGATCTCCCACCATCATCCCTCAATCAAACAAATTGACCTATTTTTCCTTTCATATGCATTCATTTCCATTCATATGGTCATATCCATTCCCAGTGTTGATCTTTTTCACTCTCATATCCAAATGTGTGTGTGTGTCTGTCAGGTAAAATATTTTTGAAAATATCCAACCAATATGACTTTTATTCTTATTAAATTATAATGCCCTAGGACACCTTCCAATGCTCTCTGCTATTAAATTGAGTGGGTTTTGGTGTTTCAAGAAAGGGTAGATATAGTTTTTAAAATGTAGTCCTTACTGGGCTTTAATTATCAAGTTAAATGTTTTTAAGTCCGTAGGGAGATAGTAGCCTTCAGAGTCAGAAATCTCTAAATTTCCAAAATTCCTTTTATATATCAAAAGGCAAGATTGTCAAGCCCACTAGGATGGATACAATAGGAAATTAATGGTCTAAGTGCTGACAAGAATGCAGAGGTACAGTCACATTGATGGTGGAAATGTAAAATGGTACAGCCACTTTGGAAAACAGTATCACAATTCCTGAAAAAGTTAAACATAGTGTTCCCTTATGACCCAGCGATGCAACTCCTAGGTATAAGCCCAAGATAATTGAAAACACATCCAAACAAAAACTTGTACATGAATGTTCATAGAACAGTCTTTATAATAATAAAAGGTAGAAACAACCCAAATGTAAAATAACTGGTGAATGGATAGGGAGAATGTGGTCTATCCATACAATGTAATATTATTCAGCCATAAATAGAAATGAAGTTCTGGTACGTGTTATAACATAGATTTTTTTTTTTATTTCAGGATATTATGGTGATACAAACATTTTGGTTACATGTTATGACTTTGCCTCACCCAAGCCATGATTTGAGGCATGCCCCTTCCCCTATACAACGCTCCCCGCGTCCATTAGTTGTGAGTTTACCCACCCCTACCCCCCAACACCCAGTGAATGTTACTACCATGTGAGCATCTTAGTGTTGATCAGTTAGTACCAATTTGATGTTGAGTACATGTGGTGCTTATTCTTCCATTCTTGTGATACCTCTGGGAAGGTAAAGAAGCCATACACAAAAGTCCACATATTGAATGATTTCATGTATATTAAATATCCAGAATAGGCAAATCCATTGAAACAAAATGTAAATTAGTAGTTTCTTTCAGGGGTTATGGGGAGGGGAAATAGGGATCAACTGCTAGTGGATGTGGGGTTTCTTACTGGTGTGATGAAAATGTTCTAAAATTAGACAGTGGTGATGGTTGTGCAACTCTGTGAATATACTAAAAACCACTGAATTGTGCACTTTAAAGGGATAAATTTTATGGTATGTGAATTTCATTTCAATAAAGATGTAAGGAAAAAAAAGACTGGCTAACAGGGACTCTAGAGCTTTAATATAAATCATAGATTGTGAAAACTCAGGATATGACACAAATGAAGAGTCCTTTCTTTAGGAACAAACATACGACATGCTGAGAGGTAGGAGAGAAAGTGAAAGAAAGAGAGTTGAGTAAGAAGCCAAATGCCAGTGTTTCACCTCCCCCCCTACACCCCATATTAATAAGGGTAGAATCTGGGGGGAGAGTAGGGGTTTGTCAAAAACGTTCAATCAAGTTTTTGAAGAAATTGACAACAGAGCAGAGTTAAGCCATCTTTACTCTTTGAGATTCTGGGAGACCATTCTTCAAAGTGTCCCTCACCAACAAGGGTGATCATAACAGAGGAGAAACAGATACAAGAGGAGGGCCACTTCCTTCTCAGTGCCTACCTCCTGTAGAGGGATCCAGAAGTGTCTACGTGCTCTCAGTGGACAACATGGAAGGTAGCTAGATGTTGAGAGTCAAAGTGACGTCATGACAGAGGCCACAAGTGGCCAGCCTAATCCAGGGGCTGGATGGAGGATGTGACTGAGACTCAGAGGGCCTGAAGGGCAGTTAGGGGCTGAGGTGGAGCCAAGTCAGCCAGTGAATATATTGTGCCTAGAATGAGCTGACAGAACAGACTTCACATTTCATTAGCACTGCACCTCATCACTGAATGCCAGAAAGTTTCCCAATGATGGGTGGTGTGTTTGAGGGCATTACTATACAGGCCAGTGAGGATCTACACAATGCCCCATGCCAACCTCTGTTGCCATCTTGGGAAGAAGGAGATAGGGATGGATGGTGAAACTCTAGAACACTGAATATTTACCCAAAGGGACTAAGTTAATCCAGAAGAAACTGTTTTTGATGGACAGAGACTGTGTGCTCACTAATTAGGAGATTTTAAGACACTCCTTAACAATACCATTTATTGAAATAGGGACTTCAGACGGAGATGAGAGTACTTCCCAGGGTTTTTTGACCATCATCGACACTCTGGGTCAGATACTACTTTGTTGTGGGGGTTCTCCTGGACATTGTAGGATATTTAACAGCATCCATGCCCACTACCAACTAGATGTCAGTAGCACCCTCCCCATCCAGTCATAACAACTTGTCCTCTCTGGGGCAAAATTGCCCCTAGTCAAGAACCACTTTGTTTCAGCAATAAAAATGTCATGCATTGCATACACATCTGAGGACAGGGGGTATGTTTCCTAGCCTCTTTCTCTACATACATGTTCCAGCTCAGGCCTCAAATATTCTACATGATGTGAGACAAGCAAACTTCCTCTCCTGCGTGATTTCTTCCCCCTGTTAACCACTTTGAAGAGCCTGAAAGCCATGTCCTTTCGTGCATTATACATGTCCTGCTTTATATTCAGCCTTATTTCTTTTACTAAAATTACATCCTTTTTTTTTTTTTTTTTTTTTTTTTGCTCTCAGAGCTCTACAGGCTGTGTCTTGAGGTTCCTGTGTTCTCATATTATTTGTATTACCTGTTCTGAGATGTGATTTCTCCCATTGGTATGATTTTAATTCATCCTTCCAGGTTTCCCTTGCCCTCCCTTGTTCTCCCCCTCCTGCACTGCCTCCTCATAGTTGCTACTCTTATTTCTGCACTTCTCTTTGTCTCTTCTGTATTAAATTAGGCCCATCTCTCTTGGTTCTGCTCTGCTCTTTCTCTCTTAGCTTGTTCCCCATTGGATTCCGGGAGGATCCCCTCCCCAACCTGCTCTGCTTCCTCCAACTGGCCATCCCCTCTGCGCAATTTGACATAGATTTTGAATGAGGAAATGTCTGCCCTTCCATTTCCCACCCCACCTTCCTTTTCCTGGCTCTTCCTGCTCCACCATAGCTTCTTTCTCTGTTTTTTTTTTCCCTTTGTTTCTTGTCCACTGCAAGCTGAAATCCAGCTTATGTCCCTCATCTCACTGTTACTTGCCCACATTTGTTACATGTCTGTGGTCCTCCCTGTGTCAGCGGTGGCACTTTGCTACTCCCACATGAAGAACAGTGGGAGGGTGGAGAGGCTGGTGTAGGGGAAGCACACAGTGCTGGGAGTCAGCCATTCAGATGAGGATGCATATCTAGGACTTTACATTTTGCTCCTCTGTGTATAATGGGGATAATAAGAGTATCTAATTCATAGGGGCACTGGAAGATTAAATGAGTTTGTAGTGTTCAGTGTTTAGTACATTCTAGACTGTACACTCTGGTGTCTAGCAGATACACAGTGAACATTTGTCAAATGGATGAAACTTTGCATCGCACGTAGCCCAAGGCCTGGGGGCATAGTAAGTGATTAAGGTAAAAATGTCCTTTGACTGAACTGAAGCAAACTCTTTTTCCCACATTAGATTTGACAGTCCAGACCTCAAACCAGCACCTTCCTTTCTTCATATGTCACAGTCTTGTCTTCTGCATGTTTAGACCTCTCCTACATCTTTGATTTGATTCCTCAAGAAAGCAGAGATGTTACCTGAACCTACTACACAGAATCATTCCCAAACCATTCCTGTTGACTTTTCTCCTAGTGCACCTTCCAAAATAAACTCATTTTTTTTCTTGCTGATTTGAAGATTATATCAAACTCCTTTACTTTCTGGGAATTTAATTATGACAAATATGTCTCTAGGGTTCATACCAATTGGATTAGTAATCAGGGTCCCCTGCACACAATCTCTGTGCAGCTTTTGAAGAAGATCCACACATCAAATCTTCCCTTGTAGGATTCTTTTTGTTTGCCTCTCCCTCAGTGTGGAAAAAGTTTCTTATCTTCTCTCCTTCATTGGCTTCCCCTCTGCCTATAGCTCTCATGGAAGGCAAAAGAGAGATGCTGCTGGAACTAACTGCTTTCTTTTTACCTCCTTCTTGCTCCCCATTCTTTTCTCTCTCTTCCTTCCACCTTGCTGCCCTTCTTCAGAATTTTTGTTTTTCCCTCTGACTATTAAAGTCAATTTAATCCTGCTGGATAAAATAAGCATGTGGTATTAGCTCCATTGACAGATGAGGAAAGTCATAGAGTGGCACATTACTGCCATTATTTAAGTCATAGAATGGCACAGTATTGCTGGTACCAAGATTAGAAGTTAAGGCCCCATCTCTGAGCCTGTGGCTTTTTCACTTTGTCTAAAACAGAGCATCAGGGATAGCAGCAGTCACTACAAAAAATTTAGGAAATGCTGTGTTTTTACCCTAAAGGTTGATACCAATAATGAAGAATGGATTCATATTAGTTCTCTCTAATACTTGTGTAGAGTAGTGTTCGACATCATTAGTCATTTTTCTCCCTATTTGTCATTTGTTCTCTCAAAAATTATTTATGTACCTAAACAGGAAATATTAATAGTAACTATAATTTTATAGCACTTCAAATTTACAAAGTCCTTTTATGAACCATTGTTTCATTTGCATCCTCAAAACAATTTTGCAAAGAAGGAATTATTAACCCCATTTTATAGATTATGAGACTGAGACTCAGAAAGCTTAAATAATTTAATGCAAGACACTCAGGAAATGGCAGAGCCGTGACTTAGACACTTTTCCTCTTAACTCCAAAGCTCATGCTCTTTCAAGTTTAGCATTTCACTTCACACATGAAGGGGCTACATTTCTAAAACCCATTTAGCTTAGTTTATAAATATTTATTGTCAAGAGCAGAAATGCATCAAGTTTACAGACAAACAAGGTAAAGGCAAATCAGTAATATTATGTTTAGCTATTGATATGAGATGGAGCTGCTTGCAAAATTAAAATTCATTACAGGCAATAGATCTTTTTCATGACTAGGCTTTGCTGGATCTTATTATCCTGTAAATAGAGCCAAAATAAAAGACTTTGGGTTTAGTAGGGTAATGAAACAAGTTGATTTAGTCCCCAATTGAGCAAGGTGGGCTGCAGCCTGCCTGGCTGCTCACTCACAATGCCCTATAGGCTATGACAGGGTATGGAGGAACCAGACTAGGCTTTGCAGAGCTGTGTGTGAGTCATCTGCATTTTCAGCATTGGGGGCTTGATCAGAATTTCCATATTGAGGTTAGAAGCCAAGAAGATCTGAGACAGATTATGTAGCTCCTTGAAAACTTAAACTTTGTTTCTATGAATCACTAGAATAGATAGATTGAAGCCTCAAGTTAAAATGCCAAATTCCTGAATCTACTTTGTAAAGAGAAATGTGGTTCCCTCTTAGCTGGAGGTTCTTTATATTGTATCCATGGATGGACCAGGTGGCACGTGAGTACCTAAAATAACAGGAGGTATAGCATATGTGGGTGTTTCTGGATAGAAGTTTTGTATAACAACTTTTTAGATAAAAACTTTCTGGATTAAAGTTTTTTAACTTTCATGAGTTTCACAAAGAGGGAAGAGAGTGGTTTGCTACTGATAGAGAGGGCAGTTAAGGCCTTGGGAGTGAGGGAGCCCACCTAGAGAAAGTGGGGACTGGGGAAGGTCCCAGGCAGAACCTAGGGTGTTGACCAACTATAAGACACATCAGATGTTTTAATAAAATAATTCTTAAATCAGTGTCACATGAATCACAAATAGTGTGATTATATTTCATGGTGGGGGAGGTGGTGGTGATTGCTGGTGACTTTTGACCCGGGGCCTATGGATGTAGCATATGAGATTCATAAACTCCCTGAAATTGGATGTGAAACTTTGTGTGTATGTATATGACCATATTTCTATGAAGAGGAGCTCTAATTTTTTCAAAATCTTAGAGAGGGTCCTTGATCCGCCTGAAGGTTAAGATCCACAGAGGTAGAAGAACCTCAGTGCCTTACAAAGCTTTGAACTCTGTCAAGAATGATGATTCAGGTTCCTTCTTATGTCTGATTCCTATCTTCATATGATCTCTTTTATATCTCTCTATTTGTTTATTTGACAAAGCAGTGTGTTAAGTGTAGAATAATGAGGTTCAATCTGAATACATGAGAGCTGAGAGGGAAAAGCTCAAAGGGGTGAATACTAGGGGATTAATCCAAGAAGACTCTCCAGAAGAGGCCTCTTTTAAAGTGAGGTCTAGCAGATCTGCTCAGCAGTTGAGTCCTGAACTGGCATGCAGGAAGAAGTCTGCTTGGGCAGAAAGGCATGGATGGAGGGCTTGGGCTAACCACATAATTGAGTATCAAGTTCACATGCAAGACAAGGGATTTCCCCTTTGATCGTGTAAGACACTATGAATGAGGAAAGCCATTGCCAGACAGAATACTTCATGGGCTATTTATCATTATAAAGTGGGCAGGAGAAATTAACTGACCTGGTGGGTTAATCAGAATTCTGAGCAATGGCTTCATTACATGATAATTCAGTGCCCAAGATTTATATAGCTCTTGTCTTCATTAACAATATAAATATTTCTTTAAAATAACATTTCGGAATTGAACACAGAATTGTAATAAGTTTCTTCTCTGCCCAAAATGCTAGCAATTGATTCTTACCTAGTTGTGTGGCTGGTGTCAGTGCTCCCAAGAATCATCCATGAGGCATGAGTTATTGTGCTATAATTCATACCTTGCCAGGGTTTCTTGCTTTTATAAAGGAAGCTGTCCTTGGCATCAGTGGGAAATCTCCAGGAACAGACTGGATCTGTGACAGGACTGCCTCAGAATAATCTGGAATCCAAATGGTGCACTTGAGCTTCCCAACTCATTCCCAGCAAGAGCCTGAGGCTGTTGCAGGTATGTGCCCATTTATATAATGGGAGTGATACTGAAAATCACTGTGTAAATCAAACATATCTACATACATAAAAAATGAAGCTTTGAATTAACATAATATGGTCACTGTTGCAGAACAAGTTTTTATAAAGTGACATGTCTTTTTGTAATGTGAATATCATTGCTGGTTTTATAAGCATGGGTTTTGGTGTATTGAGCTTCCTTAAGAAATCTATTTGTATGAAGCCCAGGGAGCTACTTAGTAATTGCTGTCTTCATGTGTTCAGGCTGATTGGGTCAATATTTTCACAGAGTCTCTCTAAATCTCTTAAGTTCAGAGCAGATGGCCCTGTGAAAATTAAGTATGGAAGAAAAAATTAGTATTATAATCAAATAAAACTTGTTACAAAGTTAAAATGAGATATATCTAATGATTTGAGTGGAAATTGGCCAAAATAGTGGTTTCTGAAAATGGCTATAATTAGTATGACTCCTGCAACCAATCAAATATATCTAGAGACAGAGGATGTTGAAGAGAGTGTTAAAGAAAACTGACCAGTGGCCTTTATGAGAGCCCCTAGATCCATGATTCAAAGAGACTCAGGGCTTTCCCTCCTTCAGTGGCACATGCCAGTAGCCAAACTTTCAAGGAATTCCTGAATGACAGAGATTTATTGTGATAGACGTAATCCTGTAAGACCAAGCCAGGCAAGCCATATTTACCTTGGGCCAGTAATTTCTCAGCTTAAGCATGAGTCAAAATCCCCTGGAAAGCTTGTTAAAGCACAGATTGCTAGGCCCAACTCCCCAAGCTTCTCATTCAATAGGCTTTAGGATTAGGCTTCAGAATTTTCATTTCTAACAAACTCTCAGGTGATGCTGTTGCTTTGGGGGGGAACACACTTTGAGAACCACTGGCTTAGAGAAAAGTTGCTAATCTCAGTTTGTTCTCTGCTGCTATATAACAGAATATCTGATAATGGGTAATTTATAAACAATACATATTTACTTGGCTCATAGTTTTGGAAGTCCAAGAGCATGGCATAAGCATCTGGCAGGGGCCTTCATGCTGCATCATCCCATAATAGAAGGTGGAGGGCAAGAAATGGCAATGATGAGAAAGCAAGAGAGGGCAGAACTTGCTTTTATAACAACAAACTCTCACAATAACAAACCCACTCCCAAGACAGTGATATTAATCCATTCATGAGAGTGAAGCCCTCATCGCCTAATAACCTCTTAACAGTCCCACTTTTTAATATTGTCACAGTGGCAATTGAATTTCAATATGAGTTTTGGAGGGGACATTCAAACCATAGCAGTGCCACTGCAGGAACCTCAGGTACAAATCGCCAGTCAAGGGAAGAGGCCCAAGAAATGGTCATTGTTACCTCCCAGCATGAGGAGAGGATAGGGTGTAACAGTGGGTGGTCTTCAGGGGCTACCAACACTCTTCACTATCCCTCTCACCAAGGTCTCATATGTATTCGTGGATTCCTTTATTTGTTAAGAAATTATTTACTCGACATCTAATAAGATAAAGCATTGAACTAGCCACTGGAGACACATCAGACATGAAAACTGCAACAGAGAACCTTACCACCCAGAGGCTATGATGACACGTGCACACCAGTGAGGATCTAGGTTGACAGTACTATGTGTATACAAGATGTTCAACTCCTGATCCTACTAAACTCCCCTGCTTCATTCACCTTTCGCTCTCCCAGATGACAATTTCCTGCACTTCCTTTCCACAGTCACCCAGCACCTCTTTCTCCATTTTTATTCAGCTGATGAGTTTACTTTTTATTTCACCAAGAACACTGAAGCAATCCAAAGAAAACTTGTACAAGCTTCCACAACTACATCTCCCTAACTACCTGCACCTAAATCATGTATCTGGTCTTCTTTCCCATTATACTGGGCATATTAGTTAGGGTTCTTCAGAGAAACAGAACCAACGGGATTTGTGTGTGCATGCACACGTGTGTGTACGTACATAGATGATTGATCAATTGATAGATAAATTTATTTTAAGCACTGGGTTCACACAATTATTAGGGCTGGAAAGTCCAAAATTTGTAAGGCAGGCCAGCAGGCTACAGAATCAGGAAAGAGTTGGTGTTGCAGCTCAAGTCTAAAGGCAGTCTGGAAGCAGAATTCCTTCTTCCTTAGAGGAGGTCAGTCTTTGCTCTTAAGGCCTTCAATTGATTGCACTAGGCCCACCCAAATTATGGAGGGTAATCTGCTTTACTGAAAGACTACTGATTTAAATGTTAATCTTATCTAAAAAACATCCCCACAGAAATCCAAGATAATGTTTGACCAAATATATGAGTAATGCAGCCCAGCCAAGTTGATACATAAAATTAACAACCATACTGGATTAAATGGTTATGCTCCTGCCCAGGGCAGTCCTTCCATTGGTGCTGTAGACCCCATGCTGCTCACCTATTCTGGGACTTCTTTCTTGCCATTACTTCCTCTTTCTATTTCCTCATTAGTTTTTCTAACACTACTGGATCTTTCTTATCAGCAAGGAAACATGCTCTATTCTCAATGTTATAAATTTCCCTTGACTCCTTATCCTCCTCTAGCTATTTCCCAGTGGCTCTGCTCCCCTTTGCAGCAAAACTCCCCCAGAGAGTTGTCTATACTTGTTCTCTCCATTTCTGCTCCTCCCATTCTCCATTGAACCCACTACAGTAAGATTTCATCCCCAAAACTACATGTGTCAGGCCTATCAATGACTCCTTTGGTATCAAATCCAATGATTGTTGCTCAGTCCTCATCAAGCAGCAGCATTTGGCACACTTGGTTCCTTCATTCATCTTCAAACGTGTTCATCACTTGGCTTTCAGTACACTACACTCTGAGTTTTACTCTACCTCATTGGCTACAAACTTCTCAGTCTTCATTGCTGGTTTCTTCTCATCCTCTTGACCTCTAAATACCTGAGTACCCCTGAGTTTGGTCTTTGTCCTTCTTCTCTCCTCTATTTATGTCTACCTCGTAGGTGATCTCATGTGGCCCCATGGCTTTAAATACTTTGGATATACTGATGAACCCAAAGTTACTTTGATGAATGTGTAACTATAAACTGAGATCAGTGATCTGAAGGAAAGTTACACTGTGCTGTGAGATCATATACCAGTGGTTCTTATCTCAGTCTAGAACAGAAATCTGCAAACTTTGGCCCACAGGCCAATATTCAGCCTTCAATCTGTTTTTGCTAATAAAATTTTATTGGAACACAGCCACATCCATTTGTATCCACTAAGGCTGCTTTTTACACTACGATGGCAGAGCTGAATCTTTGCAACAGAGAGCACAAAATCTGAAAACCTGAAAATATTTACTGTCTGGCCCAGAAGTTTGTTGACCCCCTGGCTAGGAGATCAAGGAACACATGATATTTGAGTTGAGGTCAGAAAGATGAATACGAGTCATCCAGGTAAAGGAGGGGCAAGATTATTCCAGGACTCCAGAATAGCACTGCACAGGCCTTGTGAGGGAAGAGAGCCTGTAGAGTCAGAGGACCTGATGAAAAACTAGTGTGGCAGGAGAATGAGTTCAAGCATACCAGACTGGTTAAAGGTGGAGGCAGTTGTGTATTTCACAAACACTGCCCAAAAGAGTGCTCCCAAAAATTTTCAGTGTGTAAAAAATCACCTGTCAAAATGCAAATTCTGATTCAATAGGTCTGGGAAGGGGCCTGTGATGCTGCATTTCAAGCAAGCCCTCAGATGACACCCAAGTGGCAGGTCTGCAGGTCACATTTTGAGTAGAAAGTCATGATGAATGATTTCATGAGGGGCATAAGAGGGAAGAAAGAATCAAAGATGATTCTGAGTTTCTGACCTGAGCAGCCAGGTGGTGCCGCTTAATGGGATGGAAAGACTGGAGACCAAGCAAGTTGAGGATGGATATGAGTTAAGTACTGGATGAGTTGAATTTATGGTGCCCCTGGGACATTTAGATATAGACCAGCAGATAGTTGGATATTCAAAGTTGAAGCTGAAAGGGGAAACTAAGATTAAGGGAGGGTTTTTTCAAAATTAGATGAATGTGACTTCAGCATTTTTATAGGCTGAGGGGAAGCAAGGTTTAATGGAGATGAACCCAGAGGATTTTCTATTCCTGGACAGGAAGAAGTGGGGGTCTGAAAAGTAAGAATGTATGTTTCTGCAGATGTGGTAGGTTGGGGGAGCTTGAGGGCACTCTCACTGCTTGCCTCTATTTTCCTTGTGAAAAAGGAAGCAAAGCCATCTGCTGACAGTGAAAGGATAGAGTTGAGAATGGAAAAAGGAGAGGGACACATTTATGGCATGTGTATGTATGTGTGAAAGAGCAACAATTTGTGTCTTTTGATAAAATTTTATTTCCTTTCCTTTAAGCATTGTGGTTAAATGGTATAGTGAAAAAAGCATGGAACTTGGACAGAATCAAGAGACTAGGGTTTTAGTACCAGCCCTGCTATTGACTTAACTATTTGACAAATCTTTTTCCTTCTCTGGGCCTCAATTTCCTCATTTGTAAAATGAGATGGGTTGGAATTGACCTCCAAGGTGTCATCCAGTTTTATGGTTCTGACTCAATACAAAAAAATATTTTAGAAAGTTAGCATATAAATAAAAGACAGAAATATTTACATTTTATATTGGAACTTAAAGAGGGATACCTACTCTGTCAAGAATTGGATGAGAGTCAAATATACATTTTATTTCAAATCACTGTAAAGGTATTTAATGCATTATAAAGAGTAAGAAATTCCATAGAAATTTAGGTCTGCTAAAATTTCTGACTAAGGGTACACAATAATATGTAACACTTATAATCTTCAAAGTATTTGGTAATCATGAATCTATCTTCACAAAAGTTCCTGGGAGATTGTTACTCCCTTTTAAGATGGTGTAGAAAACTGCAGCAAGAAGATTGTGACTTGTCTAGGGCCTTAGAAGGAATCTTGCAATCGTGTTCATTAAAGCCAGGGCCTGAAGAAGGGGCATGTTCATGTGGTTTTCTTTACTTGAAATGAAAAGTCTCTGAAGGAAGCTTTTAGGGGAGCTGAGCCACATCACCTTCACCTAATGATATAAAGCATATTCCAGCAACAAGTTTCTCTTCTTTTAGGGGATATTTAAGAAGCTCCTTGAGAGCAGGAAACCATATACAATCCATCTAGATATTTCCTACAGTTTCTAGAACACATAGTAAGAACTCAATAAATATCAGTTGAATAGGATTTTTTTAAGCATCATGTTTTACAATGAGAAAATTCAATCTTTCCTAGCTAAGGTTTGGCCACAATCAGGGAAATAATGGCTGATCTTTAGGTTCAGAGTTTTGCTTACAGACAATGTGGTTCTTAAACTGAGTTTCTGGCAGTAAATTTGTTCTTGCTTAACATGTTCTCTGGAATGAGAAAGCGGACTTTGGCCTTTCAGTAAATTGCTGTATGGCAATGAAACTGAAGGTCTGCTTTTCTGTTTTCCCATCTAGAGGTTCAGAGAAATGGTGCCTCTGCCTATCTACCCCGAAGGCTTTTTTGAAGATAACTCTTAAATATGTTGAGCTCTTAGGAGAAAGGTGATATATGTATGTGTGTGTATATATATATATGTATAAATTATTATCACATTTACACTAGATACTTTTTAGCCAATATATATTTTAAAACCAATACATAATGAGTGCAATGCACACCATCTGGGGGATGGACACGCTTGAAGCTCTGACTAGGGTGGGGCAAGGGTAATATACGTAACCTAAACATTTGTGCTCCCATAATATGCTGAAATAAAAAAAAATAGAATTTGTTGAGTACTCATTAATAAAGATAAATGATTATACTGAACTTATCTGCCTCACAGGAGAGTTGAAAGAAGTAATTGATGCTTATAAACTTCCTTAAAGTCTTTGAATTAAACAGTCAGAATTTGTAAGGTATGATTACCTTCCTTATTGTAAATGTTATAATTAACACACACATATTTTCTAATTCAGATACATATCTAGGACTTGTTTAAAATGAACAATGAACACACCCTTCAAAATGAGTATTTTGAGAGGTAGCTTCTATTTCCTTTAGAGTTCTGACTCCTTTGGGTGGGCACAAAATGATATGAATTCTAGTCTCGTCCAAGTACATTCTACCACCTGTATTTTATAATTTTAGTAATCTGGTTACTTGGGAGGCTCAGGCAGGAGGATCCCTTGAGCCCAGAAGTTTGAGGTTACAGTGAGCTGTGATCACACCAGTGCACTCCAGCCTAGTGACAGAGCGAGACCTTGTCTCAATAAAATAAAATAATAATCTGCCTTAAATTAAAATTTGTATTATTATTGTTGTTGTATTGTTATATTTTTAAAATATTTTCAATTGACAGTTGGTTTAATCTGTGAATTAACCAAATCTCATTGTTGAATGACTGTTAAAATTATGAGGATTGTATTTTCCAAACCAAAAACTGGAACGGACACTTTGAAACTGAGACTGCCTATTAATTTGGGATATGTGATATTAAATATATCTAACACTCTGACTTCAGTTTCTCTCTTTGAACGCCATAGAACTGAAGGAAAACATTTGTGATAAAGTTCTATGAAGGTTTGTCATGAATCTCATTTTATGCTGAGGGACAATTGACATTTTGAATTGGAGTCCTGGGGCTAAAAGCACATGTGCATAATGTAAATATCTTAATTATCATTCATTATTCATCTTCAGAGGTACATTATTATACACAATTATGCATATGATTCTAAATAGGTGTGGCTTCTACCTACAGTGACCACATTTCCCAAATCCCAAACTGAAAAGTGTAATCAGAGTGGTCTAACAAGGAGACTGTATTTTTTTTATTTCAGCTCATTAAGGGGGTACAAAAGTTCAGGTTATATATATTGCCCATGCCCCCCCATCCCCCCGAGTCTGAACTTCAAGCGTGTCCATTACCTAGACAGTGGACATTGCACTCATCATGTAGGTATGCACCCATCCCCTTCCCCAGCCCCATCCCCCCCAGTCAGAACTTCAAGCGTGTCCATTCCCCAGGCAGTGCACATCGCACTCATCAAGTAGGTATACACCCATCCCTTCCCCCCCAGCCCCCACCTCTGTCCGATACCCAATTGGTGTTATTCCCAAATGTGCACTTAGGTGATGATCAGGGAAACCAATTTGCTGGTGAGTACATGTGGTGCTTATTTTTCCATTCTTGGGATACTTCACTTAATAGAATGGGTTCCAACTCTCTCCAGGAGAACCAAAGAGATGCCATATCGCCATTATTTCTAATAGCTGAGTAATATTCCATGGTATACATATACCACATTTTGCTAATCCATTCATGAATTGATGGGCATTTGGGTTGTTTCCACATCTTTCCAATTGTGAATTGTGCTGCTACGAACATTCGGGTGCAGGTGTCTTTTTTATAGAATGACTTGTTCTTCTGGGTAGATGCCCAATAATGAGATTGCTGGATCGAATGGTAGGTGTACTTGAATCTGTTTAAGGTATCTCCATATTGTTTTCCACAGGAGTTGCACATCAGATAAAGGACTGATGACAAGAATCTATTTAGAACTCAGGAAAATCGGTAAGAAAAAAATCAAACAACCCTATGAAAAAGTGGGCAAAGGACATGAATAGAAATTTTTCAAAAGAAGATACAAAAATGGCTAACAAACATATGAAAAAATGGTCAACATCTCTAATCATCAGGGAAAGGCAAATCAAAATCACAATGAGATATCACTTAACTCCAGTGAGAATGGCCTTTAAGGAGATTGTATTTTTTAAAAATCTGGGATGTCCTGGAAAAGCTCAAATGTCCCTTGGCAGTAGCTGTGCCCATGTGTATGTACTTTATAACTAAAGCAAGGCAGAATGGGCCCGTTCTTCAGAGGAAAAAGGTCAGAAGGAGGTCATGGCTGGGTGACCTCAGAGCCATTTGGTTGTATATCTTTAGCAGCTGGGAAGAGTGAGGGAGGCTGATAGCGGAAGATTTAGGGAAAAAAAGAGAACAACAAGGTCTCCATTTGGTATGGGGGTGGAGGAGAGATAGAAACCAGTATTTTGAAGGGCAGGCAGTACTCTGGGAGGATCCTCTCTTAGGCTGGAGGCTTGGAGCCTGGCTCGTTGTATGTAGGCATGCAAGCTGTTACGGGCTGAATTATGTCCCTCAAAATTCATATGATACAATCCTAACTCCAAGTACCTCAGAAAGTGACTGTATTTGGAAATAGGATCTTTAAATAGTTTTGTTAAAATGAGATCAATAGATTGGTACCTAATGCAATCTGACTGTTGTCCTTATAAGAAGAGGAGGTTAGGACACAGATAAGAACAGAGGGAAGACATTGTGAAGACACAGAGAGAAGATGGCCATCCATAAGCCAAGGAGATGAGCTTCTAAAAGAAACCAACCTTGCTGACAACTTGATCTCACACTTCTAGCCTCCAGAACTGTGAGACAATAAATTGCTGTTGTCTAAGCCACCCAGTCTGTGGTACAGTCAGCCCTCTATATTCTTGGGTTCCACATCCACAGATTCAACCAACTGTGGATTGAAAATATTTTTAAAATATTACAATACATCAGTAAAACTGATACAAATTTTTAAAAACAATACAGTATAAAAACCATTTACATAGCATTTACATTGTATTAGGTATTATAGGTAATCTAAAAATGATTTAAAGTATATGGGAGGATGTGCATAGGTTATATGCAAATAGTATGCCATTTTATATAAGGGACTTGAGCAGCTGTGGATTTTGGTACCTGCAGGGGTCCTGCAACCAATCTCCATGGATACCAAGGGATAACTATACTTTATTACAGAGCCTGAGCAAACTAACACACCAGCATAATGCTGATGTGATGCAGGGCCTCCAATAGGAAGGAAGCCACGTGGGTCTGGGAGGAAATAGGCCCTCTGGGAATGGCTTGGCCCTGGTCTTATACTCCTCTGGTTCTTGGAACAAGCCACAAGGACAAACTTATTAGAAAATGTGACACCTCTGAGGCATTACGAACTGTGAGTTTTCTATCCCTGGTTCAGCCTCTCCAGAGTGATTTGAACATCATGTACATCCAGTGTGGGGCTGGACCAGTACTTACATGAAACCAGCTTGCAAAGACCCTGAAAAGGCTTGTGTGTGGGATTCCTGAAGATAGAGCTGATGGATGTTACCCTCTAGTTCCCCCAAAGAGGGATGCAGTATCATAAAATGGTACCATCCTCAACTGACATTTCAACAGCTATGTGAATTTGTTCATATACAAGGACAATATTCAGTTATAGTTAGCTTTCATTCATTACTAACTTACCTACCTTTTCCTGGGCAGTGAAACTCAGGTTAACCAAGATGCTATCTCATCATTTGTCTTTTGACTAGACACGCTGTAGAGGTCTGGACTTGTCAGCGTGGGATGGCAAAGGCTAGGAGGGGAAATGATCCTGGGTATGCTAATGAGGAATAAAAAAAACAAGAATGGGTGCTGATAGCTCTCCCTGAATCCCCATGTGTGTCCTCTGTACCAAGGCTGCTCTAGCTGTTGTACATGCACTGTCTCACTTCCTCCTCACACCCAGCATATGAGATAGATACTGTTATTACCTATGCTTCATAGGTGAGGAAACTGAGGCTCAGAGAGTAAAAGGGACTTGCCCAGAGTCACAGAGCCACTGAGTGGCAGGGCCAGGGGGAGGTCTGCCTGACTCAAAGCTTATGTCCCTAATTACCCTACGTGCCACCTCCCCCATTCAAAGATATAAATAGGTCATCCATCCTGGATTTACTCATTAAATCCTGAGATGCTAAAAGGAAAGGACAACTTCCTTCCCAGCATGCCTTGTATGCATCCTGAAACTGAAAGGGGACACTTTAGAACAAATTAAAGGCAGTTTTCTTCTGTGTCATAGGGAACAAAAATACTAATTGTTTTTTTAACCTCATATTGTAGAGCCTGAAAATATTGGTTTGAGAAGAGTCTGGATCAGTCTCTGGACACCTAAAGGTCTGTGGGGTAGAAATAGGGGTCCACAAACTATTCTCAAAGCAAAACAAACAAAAGTCCTCACAAACTGACAGAGAATTTACATATACTCTCCATAAGACTGGGCAGACAGCCAAAGTCACAAGCGCTTTGACTTTGGGCTGAGATCCTGTCAAGTCCATCAGTCCTTTAGCTTCACTTTCATAGCCATCACAGCTATCCCTGACCGAGCACTTGCTGTGTGCCAAACACTGTTACACTTCATTTTACCTTGACAATAACCCTGAGATAATGACTAGCAACACCTCCATTTTACAGATGAGAAACTCGAGGGCATCTCATGCTGACAAGAAACTGATTGGGAGTTACCTGATCCTTTCTATTAATTTTTTAGAAAGGGAAATTTTATTTAATTATGACCTTATAAAGACAGTTGGTAAAGAAGTCTATTCAAATAAATAATGCAGTTTGAGATAGCAAAATATTTCAAAATGTGTAGTCTCCGGTGGGCAGAAATCCAAAAAAAGATGGCCTTAAAGATGAGAAGCTTGGGGTTGTTGATTGGGTTAGATCATGTCATGAATGATAGCCTCATACTGGGTATCAGAGAAGTCCAAGAAATTTAGAGTAAATCCTAAGCTTTGAGGGCCCACATCAAGAGGAGCAATGACCATGTTTGCTCACAGCTCATCACTTGGAGTCTCTGGGGTGGATCACTGGAATGACCCATTTCTTATGTAAAAACTCTAAACACGAGAAATCAGTCATCCAATAGCACCAAGATAACTCCAAAAACCCAGAAACATGCAAAAAGAGACACACATGTACAATAAATCTGTGGCTTGGGCCCCATTCCTACATTAAAATTCATCACTCTCGCCTTCTATTCTACTTATTGTCACTGGCTGCACTTTGCTCGAGTGCTCAGATCCATTGGGGGTAGAAATCCCAAGCATAGCAACAGTGTCCAAGCAGAAGCAGCAGTCAAATGTTTTTAACTAGCAGAGGAAAGGCCTGAGTACTGATAATCAAACTCAGAAGCCGAGTCAGTGGTGGGTTCAGTTGTAGCAGGCATGACTGAGGGTAGGAATGCCAATGAGGGGAAGGTAGGCCCTGTCTTTTAGGTTTTTGCACCAGACCTATGGAAATATAAGCCCAGAGAAATGCATCTCAGCTAGCTAGGGGAAAATTCCTGGAGGAAATCTTAGTGGCAAAAAATGATACCTGATTTTCCTCAGAAATAACAATAATTGCCATTGAGTGATAACTTACTGTATGCCGGGTACTATTCTATGTGTACATTATCTCATTTGATTTTGTGAAGGGATAAACAATGCTATGTAGCTGGAATACTTATTATGCCCCGTTTTGCATATGGGGAAACTGAGGCTCAGGAGATTAAGTAACAAGGTGACATAATTTCAAAGTAGCAGGTCTAGAATGCTATTCTTAATTTGTGTGAATTTTGAGTCCATATATTTACCCCACTAGGCCAAGGAATAGCAAACTCTTTTTTGTAAAGGGCCAACTAAATACTTTCAGGCTTACAAACCACATAGTTTCTGTCACAATGACTCGACTCTGTCATCATAGCGCAAAAGCAGTCAATGACATTACATAAATCAATGGGCATGGTAGTGTTCTAATAAAACTTTGTTTAAAAAGATAGGCAGTGGGCCAGGTTTCACCATGGTTTACCAACCCCTGAACTAGGCTAAAACACTTTTCTAGTTGTCTGCAGCAACAAGTTGCTCTGGTCTTAAAATTAAGAGCCCTGGAATAAGGGACAGTGGTTTATTGGGAGGAAAGGGAACTGAGCTAAAAGGTTTGAGCCCTGAGCCTCAATAGTGCCTCTACCTTTCTTTGGGAACTTGGGCAAGTTATGGAATGACTTTGTGCCCTAGTTTCCCTAGTTATGAATAAAAATGAGAATCACTCTTCTGTGTACCTTACTGGAACATGTTTTCAGGAAGATGTCAGGGGAAGGAAATGGATGGCCTGCACCTTGAATAATGGAGTTAACATGTAAATCGTATGTGCTTACTTTTCCTTAAACCAGGGAGTGCTGTCTGGAGCTCAGGCATCTTTGGAAGAAGCAGGTGACCTTGTAGCTTTTCCACAGCAGCAGGTGAGTCAGTGGCACTTGCATACCCTATGAAAGTCGATTCCTATGGCAACAAACAGAATCAGAAGCAACTCCCATGCTGTGCAAAAGAACAATAGGAAGACAGTAAACGAGAAAGGGAAAATCAGATGAGGTAGGGAATTGCAAGAAGAGTCAGCTAAGCTCATCTTGAGTGGCTAATGCTAATACCCAAATAAATTGCTGATGTTGATAATGTACTATCTCTCTGATTGATATGGATTGTTTACATCAGGTGAAAGAGAGCTCTTGCTTTGTTGAAGCATGTGTTTGTGACACCATTAAACAGTCAAATAATATACTCCTTCTTGACAAGGAGCTTCTAAGTGCTCTCACATCTGGGCACTGGGAAGAAGCTCTTCAATTAGTTCCAGAAAGTTCTACCCCTAGAGTCTACAAGGAGGACCAGAGCACTCGAGCTGGAATGGCCTGTGGAGATGATTGGTCCAACTCTTATTGCTTCCAGTAGGGAAACTGAGACCCAAGTGGTTGCTGAATGAAAGCCCTTAGATATAAATAGCAGGATCTGAACTAGAGCCCAGATCTTCTGACTCTTCTGCCCAATGAGTTGCCCCATATTTGGAATCTGAAATCTCTGCTTCAATACACTGTTATGTATTGCAGCTACTTTCACTGAAACACCCTGATATTGGCAAGTGAATCCAAGGCAAGAATTTTCTTACTGATTATTTTTGCAAATCTTCAGTTTAAAGCCAATTATTTGGCTTCCTTCTGTCCAAAGCAATAAAGAACAAGGCTCTTTACACCTCTGCGTTCCCATAAAATAGTTTAAACAATTAGGTTGTAAACGGTATCTTGCTCTTTTTCTCTTTGTTCCAGTCATTATTGTTTAGGGTCACATTGAAAATAGTTAACACTGATCTTCAATATGTTTTAAGAGAACAAGTGTTATCTGTTGTAGGACAACCTTTTTAAGGTTTTCCTTTACTGCTAATTGCTAGATCCAACCACTGTGTAGTATGTTTTAACTAATACTCCGTAAATTTGGCTATTGAAGTTACCAAACAGTGAAGATATTTCTTCTAGCTTTGTCATCTAGGAAGAAACTCAAACAACAAAACCTCTGGGTGCCTGGATGTGGCAGTCAGTGACAGTTAGCTTTTTCCTAATTAGCTTCTAGACAGCTGTACCTATTTACACAGAGTTTTAAATTTTTATAATGTTTCCATGTACAGTATTTCCTCAACATTGCCATGGTGTTCAATTTTATCCTATGCATTGTACACATGAGGAAACGTGGGAGCAAGGAGATTTTAAATATAGTGGTTAAAAACATGGGTTTTGCAGTCAGCAGAGTTCAAGCCCCAGCTTCTCTATTTTATAGTTGCATGACTGTGAGAGAATTACCCAAACTTTCCATCCTCAGTTTTCTCATCAATAAAATGGGGAAAATAATGGTACCTGCTTCCTATGATTGACTTTCAGGTGAAATGAGCTAATGCAAGCAGTGCTTGGCAGAGGTGTGCTCAATAACTGTCAGCTGTTATTTCCTTGGGGAGCCTGCAAGTTTACACCACTTATTTTCTAGGATACAAGAAAAGATGTGAAATATTTATTTTGAAGCCATGAATAATGTTAGATAAAAATATAAAAATGCCAATTGTTAGTGCTGACACACCCTCTATGTTAAGCCTACTTAAAGTGAATTTCTCCATCAAAAATTTCGTGCTGTGAGAGAATTTTTTTCTCTCAGCCAAATGCTTTCCCATTTCAATGTAACTGGTGTGTTTTATTATTGCTGCATTATTTCTCACTGAAACATCTTTCCTCTGAGCATGTGATATCCTTTATAGCTACTGGCACAAACATTTTCTCCATATTTTGTCAATTAAGCATGTGATAGAATTTGATATTTACAGTCTTGTATGGTTCACTGAACTAATTGGAGGAAAAGGGAAATAATGACATGGGGAACAAAATAGGAGATTCTACTTTCACTGAAGAACTGGGGGTAGAATCCTACCCTGTTGATTTCATTAGTGAATATTAAATATAATTATGAGGCTTATAATGAACATACTGATAACTTTGGTAAGCATTTCAAGGAACAAATTAATATTTAAATATTTAATATCTGAAACTCAAACTTTCGCACTCATGCTTGCCAATTCTCTCATAACAGATAAGACTTGCCTTAGGAAGCAGATGGTACAGCATGCTTGTGGAAGGTAAAGTTGCTTGTTGCCAAAACCTAGGTTATGCAGAGGCAAACTAATTTGTGTTGGTGAGATTGGTGTGGTAACATAGGCAGGTCACAGAAATTCTTGGTTTTGGCATAAACATTTTTGGGCTGAAACGTATTCCCCCCAAATTCATGTGCTGAAGCCCTAATCCCCACTACTTTAAATTGTGACTGTATTTGGAGATAGAGTCTTTAAATAGGTAATTAAATTTAAATGATGTTACAAGGGTGAGGCCCTAAGCCAATATGACTGTATCCTGATAAGAAGAGGAGATAATGACACAGGCACACAGGGACTACCAGGTAAAGATGTAGGGAGAAGGAAAGCCATCTGCAAGCCAAAGAGAGAAACCTCACAAGAAACCACCCCTGATGACACCTTGATCTCAGACTTCTAGTCTCCAGAACTGCGAGGAAATAAATTTCTGTTGTTTGAGCCAGCCAATCTGTGGTGCTTTGCTATGGCAGCCTGAGAAAACAAATGTGTAAGCCCCATCATTGATGATTTTATCCTCTCAGCTGAGGCAGAGAATCATAGTAGGTTTATATTTGTGTATCCTTCTACCTCAATGATTAAGGAGCAAAGCTGTCGCAACATCCAGCTAGCCCTGGCTGGATGCCTTCAGGTAACAGCAGAGCTGGGTTTTTCAAACAGAAGTCAGGCATGGGGGCCCACAGAACAGTCAAGAGGTCAGAAAACTAAGTGATTAAAGCACAGGCTAAGGAGATAGGCAGATGTCAGGAATCATGGCAGGCAGAAGGGCCATAATCCAGGCAGACAAGTAATCTCGGCTAAACTGAAGATGTCAGTGATCAAAGTGCCAAGACATGAACTTGATTCATACAGTGAGGTTTGCTTTAGCAAGAGGTCTCTCCTATTCTCCCTGTAGATGTGAGGACTAGTCCTGAGATGGACAGTGTTAAGCTGGAAGAAACATCATGGTACAGTGAAAAGAGCATTGGGCCTCCATAAGGAGATGCAGTCTCGTGGTCTGGGGTTCAAATTATTCTGGCAATTTATTGTTATAGGATGTATCAGGTATTTATTTGTAATGTGTCAGGTGCCGAACAAGATGCCAGGGACACAAAGGAATTCGAGATCCAGAGGGACAGAGAGGGGGATAAAAAGGGAAATTTCAGCAGAGGTTAATTATGTTAGAGATCTAACATAGTAAGTGGTGAGGACTTCCACTTAAGGTTCATTAGAGTAAGTCCTCTGATGAGAATTACAAACACTGGGCAAGATAAACGTGTTTGAAGTCCCCAAATGTAGGAAAGAAATAACAGGCTATTAAGCAGCAGTCCCCATCCTTTTTGGCAACAGGGACCATTTTCGTGGAAGACAATTTTTCCATGGACCTGTGAGGGGAGGGTATGGTTTGGGGATGATTCAAGGGCATTACATTTATTGTGCACTTTATTTCTGTTATTATTACTAAATTGTAACATATAATGAAATAATTATACAACTCACCATAGGTTGGGGACCCATGTAATGAAGTACAATCTGGTCAAAATCTAGTGAAAATGGGAACAGGTGTTTTGCCAATCAAAGCAAATGCAGCTTTCAGTTGTGGTAGCCTCATAGGGTAAGGGGGCAGAAACAAAAGCCCAATTCCTGCCCTAGAAGGAGAGACTAATAAAGAATTCTTCCCCGTTTTAAGCTTGGACCCCAAAGGATTATACTCAGGTGGAAAGTAGGAACCAAATGTAGTTCCCTCCAGGATTGAACAAGATCAGTGGAAATAAAAGATAAAAAGTTAAATTGCCACTGAGAATTGTGACTATGGGCCTGTCCTCATTTGGAATTATAGCCTGGGTTTATATTGTCTGGGTTGACAAAGAAATATCAAGCTGTGAACTTGACTAAAGGTAGTTTTGGGCTGGTAATACCCACAAGCATCTGGCAGAAGCAAACATACATCATTCTGGAAGAAACCATCTTCCTTTTCATCTTTAAAATGCCCACAAATAGTTCTATGAGCAGTGCAATGCTATCTCAGTTTAAAGAAATGTAGGGAAATACTTGAACAACACATTAAATAAATTTGACCTAATAGACATACATAAAACATTAAAATCCACAACTATATAATCTCACAGAGGTAGAGAGTGGAGTAAAATAATAGTAGAGTCTGGAAAGGGTGTATGGGTGGATAAGGGGGGATGAAGAGAGGTTGGTTTCTGGGTAAAAACATACAGTTGGATGGAAGGGACAAGTTCTAATGTTCTATAGCAGAGCAGGGTAACTATAGTTAACAGTGATGTATTGTATATTTCAAAATAGCTAGAAGAGAGGACTTGAAATGTTCCCAATACATAGAAATGATAAATACTCAAGGTGATAGATACCCAAAATATCCTGACTTGATCATTACACAGTCTATGTATGTAACAAATATCACATGTACCCCACAGATATGTTCAAATACTGTATGTCAATAAAATACACACAACTATAGAATGAACATTCTTCTCAAGCACGTATGGAACCTTTTAAAACTTTGACTACAGCTTAAACCAAAAGCAAGTCTAAACACATTTCAAAGTATTATAATCAGCTCACTGCAATAAATAAAAATCAATAGAAAAAATACAACTAACACAGCCACATGTATTTGGGCTTTTTATTTTTTTATTACTTAACTTTAATAGAAAATATAGACATTAAAGTATGGCACACCTTTTACACTTTTGAAATTTCTTCATTTTTTTTTCATTGAGTTATAACATAGATACAGTAATGTATAAAGTACACTAATCTTTGGTGTATGCCTTTTATTTATTTTAAGAATTAACATACAGTAAAATTAAATTTTGGTGTATAGCTCTCTGAATTTTATCCCATGCATAAATTTATTTAACAACCGTCACAGTCAAAATACAGAGTTGTTCCATCACCCCACCACTAACTCCTGGCAACCACAGATCCATTCTGTATTACTATAGTTTTAATTTTGTTTTTTTCAAGAATGTCATAATAATTCACAAAAGGCCCACAATCTTTGTATATTGGCTTTCTTCAGTCAGTACAAATCCTTCTAGAGCTATCTAAATTGTTTTCTGTATCAATAATTCACTCCTTTTTATTGTTGACTAGTAATCCATGGTATGGCTATATCACAGGTTTTGGGAGTTTTTCACAATTTGCTCTTTAAAAACATTTGGATTTTACTTCTAGTTTTGGCTGTTATTAATGGAGTTTATATAAACATTCATATACAAGTTTTTGTGCAGATATGTTTTCATTTCTCAGGTTAAATATCCATGAGTGCAAGTGCTGAGTTGTATGATTAGTGTATGTTTAGTGTATGATTGGTTTTATGAGAAACTGTCAAACTGATTTCCAGAGTGTCAAACTACTTCTCACCAGCAATGTCTGAGTGATTCAGTTGTTCTGTATCATTGCCAACTCTTAGTATTTTCAATATGTTTTTAAAAAATATTTTATTTTGAAATAATTTTAGATTTATAAAAGAGTCACCAAGATAGTTCTTCAATTTTTATATACCCTTCACCCAGCTTCTCCTAATGTTAATATCTTATATAACCATAATACATTTATCAAAATTGAGAAATGAACATAAAGGCCACATGGATCACAAATAATCAAGGAAACATAACATCACCAAAGAAACAAAATTATTTACAAGTAACTGACCCTTAAAGAAACAAAGGTCTATGAACTACCTGACAAAGAATTTAAAATAATCAACTTAGAGAAGTTCAGCAGCTACAAGAGAATACAGACAGACAACTAAAAGAAATTAGGAAAATAATACATTAACACAATGAGAAGTTCAGCAAAGAAACAGAGTGCATAAAAAAATAACCAAACAGAAATTCTTGTGCTAAAGGTCACAATGATTGGAGTGAAAAAAAATTCCATAGGGAGCTTTAACAGCAGACTCAATCCAAGCAGAAGAAAGAATCAGTGAGCTTGAAGATGGATCATGTGAAATTACCCAGTCAGAGGAATAATAACAACAACAAAA
This sequence comes from Eulemur rufifrons, assembly GCF_041146395.1. Classification (NCBI taxonomy): domain Eukaryota; kingdom Metazoa; phylum Chordata; class Mammalia; order Primates; family Lemuridae; genus Eulemur; species Eulemur rufifrons. The sequence continues at coordinate 26,695,118 of NC_091012.1, read as the reverse complement.
ATGAATAAAAAGAGTTCAGAGAGCCTATAGGACTTACAGAACATCATCAAGTGAGCCAATATATGCATAATGGAATTTTCAGAAGGAGCAGAGAAAGAGAAAGGGGCAGGAGGCTTATGTAAAGACATAATGAAAGAAAACTTCCCAAATCTGGAGAGGGAAATGAACATTAGATTCATGAAGCCAAAAGAACAACAACTACAGTAAATATAAATAAATTTTCATTAAGACACATTGTAATCAAATTTTTAAAAGTCAAACACAAAGAGAAAATTTGGAAAGCAGCAAGAGAAAAGCAACTTGTCACATTTAAAGGAACATCCATAAGACTATGAGCAGATTTCTCAGCAAAAACTTTGCAGGCCAGGAAAGAGTAGAACGACATATTCAAAGAACCAAAAGATGAAAAAACAAAAAAAAACCCCTGCCAACCAAGAATATTATGCCTGGCAAGGCTATCCTTCATAGATGAAAAAGAGATAAGGACTTTCCCAGACAAACAAAAGCTGTGGGAGTTCATCATCAATAGACCTAATTTATAAGAAATGCTAAATGGTGTTCTTCAAAGTGAAACAAAAGGATGCTAACTAACAAAATGAAAACCTATGAAAGTATAAAACTCACTGTTAAGGCAAAACATATAGTCAAATTCAGAATACTATAATCTTGTTACAATTGGGCATAAATCACTGGTTTTTTTGTGGGTTTTTTTTTGACAGAGTCTCTCTCTGTTGCCCTGGCTAGAGTGCTGTGGCATTATCCTAGCTCACAGCAACCTCAAATTCCTAGGCTTAAGCAATCCTTCTGCCTCAGCCTCCCAAGTAGCTGGGACTACAGGTATGGACCACCATGTCTGGCTAATTTTTTCTATTTTTAGTTGTTTGGCTAATTTCTTTCTATTTTCAGTAGAGACAGGGTCTCACTCTTGCTCAGGCTGGTCTCAAACTCCTGACCTCAAGCAATCCTCCCGCCTCAGCCACCTAGAGTGCTAGGATTACAGGTGTGAGCCACCGCACCCGGGCCATAAATCACTGTTAACTCTAGGATGTAACTTAAAAGACAAAAATATTAAAAAGAAGTATAGTTAAATTAATTTGTTAATGGATATATGAAATATAAAAGATGTAAATTGTGACATCAATAACATAAAATGTTTGGGGAGGAGAAGTTAAAGTGTAGAGGTTTTGTACATGATAGACGTTAAGTTGTTATCAGGTTAAAATGGACTGTTATAAGATGATTTAAGTAGGCCTCACAGTGACCACAATGAAAAAACCTGTAGTAGATTCTTGAAACATAACAAGAAAGAAATCAAAGCATACAACTATAAAAAAAATTATCAAATCACAAAGGAAGACTATAAGAGAGGAAGAATGAAAAAAGAAATACGAAACATTCAGAAAGCAATTAACAAATTGGCAATAGTAAGTCCTTACCTATCAATAACTACCTTAAATGTGAAGGGTTTGAATTGTCCTTTTGTCAGACATAGAGTGGCTGAATGGAAAAGCAAAAAACAAGATCTAACTAAAGGCTGCCTACAGGAGACTTGCTTTACCTTTAAGGACACGTATAGACTGACTGTGAAGGGACGGAAAAAGATATTCCATGTAAATGGTAACTAAAGAGAATAGAAGTGACTATACTTATATCACACAAAATAGACTTTAAGTCAGAAGCTATCACGAGAGACAAAAAAAGGTCATTACATAAAGATAAAGGGATGAATTCATCCAGAGGATATAACAGTTTTATGTATGTATGCACCAAACATTAGAATACCTAAATATATAAAGCAAATATTACAGAACTGAAGGAAGAAACAGAAGGCAATAGAATAATAATAGAGGACTTCAATATCCCACTTTCAACAATGGCTAGATAAAATCATTAAGGAAAAATCAGACTTGTACAACAGTTTATATCAAATGGACCTAAGGGGCATATATAGAATATTACGTCCAACAGCAGCAAAACACACATATTTTTCAAGCTCACACAGAACATTCTCCAAGATAGATCATATGTTAGGCCACAATAAATTCTTGACAAATTTAAGAAGAGTGAAATCATATCAAGTATATTTTACAACCACAATGGCATGAAATTGGAAATCAATAACAGGAGGAAAATTTGAAAATTGACATATATGTTGTTATTAAGCAACAACATTTCTGAACAACCAATCGGTCAAAGAAGAAATTAATAGGGAAATCAGAAAATACCTTGAGACAAATAAAAATGAAAACACAACATAACAAAACTAATGGAATGCAGGGAGCAGTTCTAAGAGAGAAGTTTATAGCAATAAATGCCTATATTAAGGAATAAAAACAGATCTCAAATAAACAATCTAACTTTATACCTCCAGAAACTAGAAAAAGAAGAGCAAACTAAGCCCAAAGTCAGAAGGAAGAAAATAATAAAGATAGAGCAGAAATCAATTAAAAAGAGTAGAAAACAACAGAAAAGATCAATGAATCTAAGAGTTGGGTTTTGGAAAGGTAAAATTGACAAGCTTTTAACTAGACTAAGGAAAAACAAGGAAGACTTATTTGAGTCTAAATAAAATCAGAAATGAAAGAGGAGACACTACAACTGATACTACAGGAATAAAAAGGATCATAAGAAACTAATATGAAGAATTATATGCCAACAAATTGGATAACCTAGAAAAAATGGATAAATTCCTAGAAACAGTCAACCTGCCAATACTGAATGACAAAGAAATAGAAAAGGTAAACAGAACAATAACTAGTAAAAGATTGAATCAGCAATCAAAAACCTTCCAAAAAAGAAAAGCCCAGTAGCTGATTGATGGCCTCAGTAGTGAATTCTACTGAACATTTAAGTTTGAATTAATGCTATCCTTCTCAAACTTTTCCAAAAATTTGGAGAGGAGGTAACACTTCCAAATTCATTTTATGAGGCCAGTATTACTCTAATACCAAAGCCAGACAAAAACAGTACACGAAAAGAAAATTACAGGCAAATATTTCTGATTCACATAGCTCCAAAACTTCTCAACAAAATACTAGCAAACAAAATTTAACAGCACATTAAAAGATTCATACATAATGGTCAAGAGAGATTCATCCCTGGGATGCAAGAATGGTTCAACATACACAAATAAAAAAATGTGAGATACCATATTGACAGAATGAAAGATATAAGTCATATAATCATCTCAATACATGCAGAAAAAGCATTTGACAAAATTCAATACCCTTTCATGGAAAAATAGTCTCAACAAATTAGGTATAGAAGGAATATACCTCAATGTAATACAGGCCACATATGACAAGCCCACAGCTAACATCATATTTGATGGTGAAAAGTTAAAAGCTTTCAATCTAAGATCAGGAACACAACAAGGATGCCCATTCTTGCCACTTCTATTCAATATAGTAACAGACGTCCTAGCCGGACCAATTTGGCAAGAAAAAGAAATAAAAGGCATCCAAATTGGAAAGTAAGAAATAAAATTGTCTCTGTTTACAGATGACATGATCTCATATATAGAAAACCATAAAGATTTCACCAAAATAACTGTTATAACTAATAAACAAATTCCATAAAGTTTCAGAATACAAAATCGACATACAAAAATCAGTAGCATTTATTGCACTAACAGCAAAAACTCTGAAAAAGTAATCAAGGAAATAATCCCATTTACAATAGCGCCAAAAATATTTAGGAATAAATTTAACCAAGGAGAAGAAAGATCTATAAAACATTGATGAAAGATATTGAAGAGGACACAAGTAAGTGGAAAGATATCCTGTGTTCATGAATTGGAACAATTAATTTTTTTATCATCATTTTCATTCTACTTTTATGTCACATTACATGGACAATACAGAAATAAATATGTATTTGATAATAAAATCTAAAAGCTCAAATTGGTACTTGAGAAATTTATAAAATATTACATTCCATAATATGACTATATTTTAACAAAAATAACTAATTGAACCTAATTTTCACTTATATTATCAGATTTGATTTGTTAATTTCCTTCCCTCAATCAAAAATGGCTTAAGATATATATTTTTATGGTGATATCCAAGCTCACAGAAATAAATTAAAAAAAGAAAGGTAAATACAATTGAAGAACTACAGTTTATCTTAAAATGTCATTAGTTGTGTTTTTTTTTAACACGCAAAGAAATTAAGATTAAAAGCAGATAGCACAAATAAAAACTTTTTTTTTTTGAATTTTTTTTTTATTTCATCTTATTGTTATGGGGGATACAGAATTGCAGGTTACATACGTTGCCCATGTACTGCCTTTCCCCCAAGTCAGAGCTCCAGGCGTGTCTGTTCCCCAGGTCATGCGCGTTGCACCCATCATGTAGGTATATATCCCTCCCTTCCCCACTGCTCCCTTCCCGAGTCAGCACCTTCAAGCGTTACCATTCCCCAAACGGTGCACAATGCACTCATTGTGTAGGCATACACCCATCCCCTCCCCCACTCCCCACCTCAGTCTGATATCCAATTGGTGTCGTTCCCAGATGTGTATTTAGGTGATGATCAGGGAAACCAATTTTCTGGTGAGTACATGTGATGCTTGTTTTTCCATTCTTGGGATACTTCACTTAATATAATGGGTTCCAACTCTCTCCAGGAGAACCATAGAGATGTCGTATCTTCATTATTCCTTATAGCTGAGTAATATTCCATGGTATACATATACCACAGCTTACTAATCCAATCATGTATTGCTGGGCATTTGGGTTGTTTCCACATCTTTGCTATTGTGAATTGTGCTGCTATAAACATTCGGGTACATGTGTCTTTGTTACAGAATGACCTTTTCTTTGAATTAAATGACAATGGAGATACAACTTATCAAAATCTATGGGACGCAGCTAAAGCAGTCCTGAGAGGAAAATTCATATCCATAAATGCCTATATCAAAAAGACAGAAAACCTGCAAATAGACAACCTAACGAATAGACTCAAAGAGCTGGAGAAAGAAGAACAGAACGACCCCAAACCCAGCAGAAGGCAAGAAATTACTAAGATCAAATCAGAATTAAATGAAAAGGACAACAAAGAAACTATAAGGGAAATTAATAAAACAAAAAGTTGGTTCTTTGAAAAGATAAACAAAATAGACACACCTCTGGCTAGACTAACTAATAAAAACTTTTAATCTTGGTGTTTGACCAAGGCTTCATGGGTTCATGGTTGGGTAAATTTGATCCAATGACCATAATACCTTAAAATGTGACTATACAAAAACCTGATGATATAATTTTGTATTTTTTATTAAGGTGTTTAAATTTTTAAAAATAGAAATAAAAAACAAAATATGCTAATGAAACAAAATCCCCAAGGTAATGTTTGCCAGTATTATAGAAAGCCAGTAAAGTCCACCAAATACCCCTGAATGATGAAATTCCATGAAAAATTTCTGGGGCCGGGGAGGAAATTGTGTGTGCCAGAGCCTAAACTCAGAAGCAAGTAAAGGAAATGTCAAGAGATGAAAATTGGAAGATAGGTAGGTTTCACATCATTTAGGGTCTTGTAGGCCAAAGTAAGGAATAGAGTTCTAAGTGTAATTAGAAGGCACCGTAAGTTTTAAAAAATGTACTTGACATGAATAATTTAGATTACTTAGAGAACTATGTGGAGGAAGAATAATTCTAAAAACTTGAATTGTGTCCTTATAAATATTATACTTTATAAGTAAATTAAATAATTTTACTTTACCTTAAACAAACATGATCACAGACTAGAAATTTTTGAGATAAAATATTAAAAAGACCCTACTCCATTCTACTTAACTTACATTCATTGGTTTCTTGTTTTGTCTTAATTCATCATGGTGACAGAATGGCCTTGTCTGAAATTAATGTTCTGCACAGTTGCTTATGTTCAATAGGAGAACACCAAGCCCTAGCTATAGTACCAGGACAGGTTCTAGGTATTGGAGTTGTCATTTTTTTTTTTTTTTTTTTTTTTGCTTCTCAGCAGGTTAAAATTGGTGGAAACATCAAAGAGAGGTTTTTGAGGTGCTGGTTTCAGAAGAGGCTTAGGTAACATACTGTCTGTTGAGGGTTTCTATTACTCTATTGAAGAATTAGTGGATCTTTTGAGAAATCCATATAATAAGCAATCAAGACATTTATCAGAACAAGTGTCTGTCTCCTGGAATTGTAACATTGTAGTAACAAAAACAAAGGTATACGAAAATCATCCCAATTTATACACTAAGCTGCATGTGGTGAATTGGTAGGAAGGGGTACCTAGTTTTTTGGACACACTTGAAGCTCTGACTCGGGGGGATGAGCGGGACATGGGCAATATATATAACCTGAACTTTTGTACCCCCATAATAAGATGAAATAAATAATATTAAAAAGATAAAGTGGCATAAATACCATTGAGTTGATAAAATAGATAAGTGCAAAAATAAAAAAATATTTTTAATAAAATAAAATATTGTTAAAATATCTATACTACCCAAAGCAACATACAAATTTAATGCAATCCCTATCAAAATTCCAATGATATTTTCCACAGAAATAGAAAAAGCAATCCTAAAATTCATATGGAACCACAAAAGATCACAAATAGCCAAAACAATCTTGAGTAAAAAGAACAAAGCTGGAAGCATCACACTACCTGATTTCAAAATATACATTAAAGCTATAGTAATTAAAACAGCATGGTACTGGCATAAAAACAGACAAATAGATCAATGGAAAAGAATAGAGAGCCTAGAAATAAATCCACACAGTTGCAATCAATTTATCTTTGACAAAGTTGCCAAGAATACACAATGGAGAAAAGACAATTTATTTAATAAATGATATTTGGAAAACTAGATATCCATGTGCAAAAAAATGAGATTGGACCCTTTTCTCATATGAGATGCAAAAATCAACTCAAAATTGATTTAAGACTTAAACATAAGATCTGAAACTGTAAAATACTAGAAGAAAACATAGGGAGAAAGCTTCTTGACAGTAGTCTGGGTAATGCATTTTGGATATGACCCCAAAAGTAAAGGCAATGAAAATCAAATGAGATAGAATCAAACTAAAAATCTTCTGTCCAGTGAAGGAAGCAATCAACAGAATGGAGAGACAACCTAAGAAATGAGAGAAAATATTTTCAAACCAGACATATGATAAGGAGTTAATATCCAAAGTATATAAGGAACTCAAACAGCTCAATAGCGAGAAAACAATAATCCAATTTAAAAAATGGACAAAGGACCTAAAGAGTCATTTCTCAAAAGAAGACAAACAAATGGCCAACAGAAATGCAAAAACTGCTCAACATCACTAATAATCAAAGAAATGCAAATTAAAACCACAATCAGATATCCCTTATCCCTTAAAATAGCTATTATCAAAAATGCAAAAGACAACACGTGTTGATGAGGATGTGGAGAAAAGGGAATCAATGTCCACTGTTGGTGAAAATATAAATTAGTACAGCCATTATGGAAAACAGTATGGAGTCCTCAAAAAATTAAAAATAGAACTACCATAAGCTTCAGCTATCCTTCTTGTATGCATACATCCAAAAGAAATGAAATCAATATGTCAAAGAGATATCTGCACTCCTGTGCTCATTGCAGCATAATTCACAATAGTCACGGTATGGAATTAACCGAAGTGTCCATCAAGAGATGAATGGATTAAAAACTGTGAAATACACACACACACACACCCACACACACACACACACACACTCACACAATGGAATGTTATTCAGCCTTAAAAAAGGAGATCCTGTCATTTGCAACAGTGTGGATGAACCTGGAGGACATTATGCTAAGTGAAATAAGCCAGGCACACACAGACAAATATTGCATGATTTCACTTACATGTGGAATTTTTAAAAGTTGTACTCATAGAAGCAGAGAGTGTAATGGTAGTTGCCAGGAGTTGTGAGGCAAGGGAGGGGATCGGGAGATGTTGGTCAAAGGGTACAAAGTTTCAGTTAGAAGGAATAAGTTCTAAAGATTTATTGTGTAGCATGGTGACTATATCACTAATGATGTATACTTGAAAATTGCTAAGAGAATGTATCTTTTATGGTCTCACCACAAGGTATGTGAGGTATTGAATTAGCTTGATTTAATCACTTCAAAGGTATACATATATCAGAACATTACATTGTACATCATAAATATACACAATTTTATGTGTAAATTATACCTTAATAAAACCAGGGGAAATAAAGAGAAATTAACATCAGTATGACATTCTTAACTACTGACTTTATTTGGACTTCACCTGTTTTCCAACTAATGTCCTTATTCTGCCAGAATCCAATCCAGGATACCAGGTTGCATTTAGTTGTGTCTCTTAATTATCCTGTAATCTGTGACAGTTCCTTAGTCTTTCCTTGTCTTATGTGACCTTGACAGTTTTCAAGAGTACTGGTCAGTTACGTTGTAGAATGTCTCTCAGTGTGAGTTCACGTGATATTTTCTCATAATTAGACTATGATTATGGACTTCTCATCCCTTCCTATTAGGGGGTACATGATATCACTATGACCTACTACTGATCATATTAAGCATGATCACTTTTTTAAGGTGGTGTCTGCCAGGTTTCTCCATTGTAAAGTTACTATCTTCCTCTTTCTATACACTATTCCTTAGAAAGTAGTTATTAAGCCCGAGTCACACTTAACAGAGGAGAGATTAAGTTTCCACCTCCTGGATGGAGGGAGTATCAGAAAATTTATGGACACTACAGAGGATTTAATAAATATTTTGGGGGAGATAATTTGAGGCTATGCAACTACCCTATTTCTTTTTAAAGTTTTGCCTATTCACATTTGCATTCATCAGTGGAACTGATCTGCAGCAATTATTACTGTGGTGGTTTAATGGTGATTTTTTATTTCCCTCATTCCTTCTACAGTTAATATTGGGAATTCTTCTATAAAGAATATCTCTCCTGTCTCCCTCATTTATTTGTTTATTCAATCATTCCTTTATATCAATATGGAGGCATAAATATTTAGTTCATTATTTTGGTTATAATCTAATACTATCATTATATCACTATTTACTTTATTGCTACAATTATTCCTGCTTTGGCAATTCAGAACTCTTTCAAGTTGGCTTCTAGGTCTTTTTGACATACCCTCATCATTTTTCTTGCACTTTTCATGCCCCAACCCTAGAATTGTCATTTCTCCAGGAATCCCTGGGTCCTTTTATTGGAGAATGATATTTAGAAACCACGATCTGAGTATAGGCTATGCTCACTGCTACTGGCTATCATTGTTTCTAGGCTGCCTAAGTGGACAGACCTAGGAGTTCTGTGTGTGTGTGTATAAGTATATTAATACTAGCATATACAAACACATATTTGAATACTAACCCACATATATTGCACAGGCATGTATTTAGTTCTGTATATATCTGTGTATATGTGTATGCATGTGCATATGTATATACACACATACTTATGAGTTTATACTTCTATATCTGACTCTAATCCAGCACCAGAGGGTTCATTCTCCTAGCATTTCCATCTTTCTTATTTGTAACTTCTTTCACTCAGTGTGAAAAACCTGGCTCCCACCACCCATTCACCATTCATTTACTTATTTGTTCAACCCTAGTGTACATGTAAGGTAATTTCAGAATTGCTAACCCTCTATTTCTGTGAAAAAAAAATTTACCAACTAGAGTACACAGTTTATATACAATTATTTTTGTCTTTAGCCTTACAATATCTAATAAAAGTATTGTTTTTTGAACTTACTTAAGTCAGCTGATTTTACCCTTCACCCTTTTCAGCAAGTTTATAACATACATTTGTAATATAGTTAGATTCATTTATTGCAGTCTGCATTCCATCCTACTTTCCTCTGACATCCTGTTTTATTTTTAAAATTTACATATAGTAAAATTCACTCTTTGTGGTATACAGTTCTATGGAATCTGAAAAATGCATAGTCATATATCTACCAACCATTGTACCATAGAGAACAGTTCCATTGCCCTAAAATTTCCCCTGGACATCCCCATTTGTAGCCAATGACTCCTCCTACCCCAACTCCTGACAATCACTGATATGTTTTCCATCTCTCAACTTTTGCCTTTTCCAGAATGTCACATAAAAGGAATCACACAATTCATAGTCTTTCTTATCTATTTTTCCCACTTAGAAAAATGCATTTACTATTCATCCATGTTGTTGTGTGGATTAATATCTCATTCCTTTTTATCACCAAGTAGTATTTCATTGGATGGATGGACCACAGTTTTTTTTTTTGTTTTTTTTTTTTTTGTCCATTCAGTTATTCAGTGTTATCTTTGTTGCTTCCAGTTTGGGGAAATTATGAATAAAGCTGCTATAAACATCCACATACAGGTTTTCCTGTGAACATAATTTTTCTATTCACTTGAGAATACCAAAGAGTGTCATTATTGGGTCATATGGTAAGTGTATGTTTAAGCTTATAAGAAACTACTGAACTGTTTTCCAAAGTGACTATATCATTTTGCATTCCCACCAGCAATGAATGAGAAATACTGTTGTTCTGAATGCTTTCCAGCAATTGATACTTTCTTTTCTTAATTTTAGCCATTGTAAATAAGTATGTAGTGATTCTTACCAAGGTTTTGATTTGTATCTCCCTAATGGCTAATGGAGTTGAACATCTTTTCATGTTTATTTGCTTAGTGAATTCTTTGATGAAGTTTCAGTTCAAGCTGTTGCCCATTTTTTAATTGGGTTGTTGTTTGCTTACTATTGAGTTTTGAAAGTTCTTTACATATTCTGGATATGCGTCATTTGTCAGATATGTGGTTTACAAATATTTTCTACCAATATGTGGTTTTTCTTTTCATTTTCTTGACAGTGTCTTTGACAGGACAAAAGTTTTTAATTTTGTTGAAGTCTAGTTTATCATTTTTTCTTTTCAGAATTATGCTTTGAGTGGCATACCTGAGGACTCATCTCCTTACCCCATGTCATGAAGATTTTTGCCTACTTAATGTTTTATGGTTTTACATTTAAATCTAGTATTCATTTTGAGTTAATTTTATATAAGGTATTTAGTTTAGAGAGAGGTTAATTTTGGAGGGGGGTGGCTGGGAATATCCAATTGATCCAGCACTCTTTGGTGAAAAGACTAGCCTTTTTCCATTGAGTTGTTCTTGTACCTTTATTACAAGTCAGTTGGTCATACTTATGTGGGTCTATTTCTGGGTTTCCTCTTCTGTTCCACTGATCTATATGTTTATCCCTTGGCCAATACTAAACTGTCTCAAGTACTGTAGTATTATAACAAATCTTAAAATCACATAGAATAATTTCTCATGCTTTATTATTATTTTTCATAAAAAAATTTGCTATTCTAGTTCCCATATATATATATATATGAATCAAACTGCCTATATCTACAAAGTGATCCTACTGGGATTTTGATAGGAATTTTATTAAACCTGTATATCAGTTTGGGGAGCATTGGCATTTTTGTTATGTAGAGTCTTCCAGTCCATGAATATGGTGTGTCTCCATTTATTTAGATCTTCCATTTATTTTATCATCATTTTGTAGTTTTCAGATTATAGATTCCATACATTTTATCAGATTTAGACTTAAGTATGAAAAAGATCAGGGTAATGGAAGCAGGGTTTGTAATTTCAAGTAAGATAGTCAAGGCGATATTTGAGAAAATATCTGAAAGACATGAGGGAGTTAGTCATGCTGATATCTGGGAGAAGAGAATTTCCAGTACTGAAAAAGCTCTACCAGTGCAAAACCTTTAAGGAAGGAGCATTCTAGGCATGGGGAGAATAAGGAGGCTAGTTGACTGGGATAGGGCAAATGAGGGGGAAAGTAATAAGAGAGGAGTCAGAGAGAGAATAGAGGGACAAGGCTGTATAGGACCTTGTAGATCAGGTCATACTTAGGACTTTGGCTTTTATCTTGAGTGAAATGGTGAGCTTTTGGGAAAAAACTGTGCAGAGGAGGGCCATCACTTCATTTTGATTTTAATAGAGCCTCTCTGGTAGCTGTGTTGAGAACAGACTGTAAGTGATCAAGGATAGAAGAAGTAAGGCTGGTTTAGGTGACTATTGCAGTAAACCAAAAGTGATTGCATTCTGAGGAATTTGTTCATTCAACAAATAAGCATTGAGTAATGGTGGAGGCTGTGGGAAGTTATCAGTGATGACACCAAAACTCAGGCAATAATCTAGAAAGTGACAACTGTGAAACCAAATTTGGAAAAGGAAAATACATTAAAACATCATGAATAAACTATCTAATTACAAGTGTTAAAACCTAATTAGAAATCAGTTTACAGTACCTAAGGGGCAAACAGCAGTGTGTGGGAAGCCTAGGATGCTGTTGGACCCATACACTTTGCTTGGATGGACAGCAGAGTCTCTATTGTGTACAATGGGTCTCTGCAGAAATATGTATCACATATTTACTAGCTTTGCAAAAGTTATAGGAACTCAGTACTAGGAATTAGGGAATTTTATTAAGCAGAAATAGTACTGCACAGTAGGCTTATTCCTTAAGAAAGCCAAAACTTGAATTAAACTGAGTCAGTCCTGTTGATTGGGGAAGAGAAGCAGAATTTTACTTAGTGTTGTTTCTGATACTGTGCTAATAATATGTGCTCCCAAATCCCAAGTCTAGTTTTTGATATGTGCATTAATAAGTGCTTGTCATGGGGCCTGATATAATTAAATGGATTTCCAAATGTTTTTTCGAGGTACATTGCCCCTTCATCCTCACAGTACTATGCCGTTATACTATAGATCCTCATTAGGCAAAGGTTTACAAATCTTCAATGACTGCATAAGGATGGATTATAAAATCAAATAAGGGTTTTTAACATTGAAACTTATGAGCTGTAATTTTATTAGGGCATATTTTTTTTCCTCCTACTGAACATATCTGCAAGTAGCATATACTCTTTGTATAATCTTGTTACTAATGATAGACTGTTTACTTGTTTTAAAAAGTAATTTAGACTGCAAAGAGTAAATATGCCCTGATGGATATAAGATAGTTTGAAGTTATTCCTTTGATTAGTTCATATTCTTTTTGGCATGGGATTATCCATAAAGTGACTTATAACCTAATGGAAGCCTCTTGGAATAATGAAATAATAAATATGGATTCTTTTAGCTTGCTATGGAGTCATCAGGTTATATCATTTTAGCGGTAGAAAGATGTATAACTATTATCCAGTTTATCTTCCAAAGGAGGGAATTCTTTCCCCAGCCTCACTAAGAACTGACCATTGATCTTCTTCTCGAATATCTTCATCAATGGGGAGCTTGCTGCATTTTGGAACAACCCAGTCTTTTTATTTTTTTATTCTTATTTCAGCATATTGCGGGGGTACAAAAGTTTAGATTACGTATATTGCCCTTGCACCCCACTCCCCGAGTCAGAGCTTCAAACGTGTCCATCCCCTAGACAGTGCACATCGCACTCATTACGTATGTATACACCCATACCCTCCCCTCCACATCTGCCCAACACACGATCAATGTTATTCCTAAATGTGCTCTCAGGTGATGATCAGTGAAACCAATCTGATGATAAGTACATGTGGTGCTTATTTTTCCATTCTTGGGATACTTCACTTAGTAGAATGGTGGGAACAACCCAGTCTTATCAAATCTGTCTCCCCAGTCCTTCTACCTATTAGTCCCATTGGAATAAATCAGAACTGATCCAGTCTCTCTTCCACTTGAGAACTCTTCAAATACTTGAAGTCCACTGTCCCTGCCCTACAGACCTTTCCCTGAGCTGGTTGTCTCCCTCTGGATGTGCATATGTTAAAGTTTCTTCCTCACTATTGACATCCTTGGTTTTGAATACCAAACACTTTGGCATCTCAGCTGGGCCCTTTCTGTATCCCTCTGAGGTTTTTGTCTCAGAATGCCATTTACCTTATTAAGAAAAAATGTTCATAATGTTTTTGGGACTGAAGGGGAGATCTAGAAGGGGAGGTAGCCCAACCATCTGGAAACCAGGCTTGCTCAGAGTCATATAGGACATTCTTCAAGTGTCCGTAAAGAGGCCAAAGAATGCAAGCACAGTAAAATTTAGGGGTCACCCTACACAGAGCCCCTCCCTAAGTATAATTAGCCAAATGTATTTGTTGGAATCTTCTGAAACCTTGCTGTCTCTTCTGTCTCCCTATACTTTAACTGATTAATTACTAGCAGTTATATTGGGTAGCAGTGAATCAGACTACTAAATGCCCCATTTGATTGGTAAGGTGATATAACTGGTCCACAAAGAATTAGAGTAAGGTTACCTCAGACTTCTCAGGGGCTGAACTGGATCAATTAATCAACCATTTGATCTGCTGTTCGGTGACTGACCATCAGGAGCAAATGCTAATTTGCCTGGATTGGGTTCATTAATAATAGCTAATATTTATTTATGGTTTATTATGTGCAGGATAGTGTGTTAAGCATTATGTCATTTAATTCTCATAATAACTTTGTTAGGGAAGTTTCATCATCCACATTTTACAGATGAAAAACTGAACATCCAGAGAGATCAAGTGACTTTCCCTGGGTCATGTAGCCAGTAAAAAGTGGAGATGGTATGAAAATCCAAATCTTGTCTCACTGCAAAAGCCCAAGCTCTTGATCATTGTATTATTCTGTAGCGGTTTATGGACTATAGCTCTGTAGCTATAACATCAGGCTTGGGGCTTATGATAATGTAGATGGTGGTTATAAGAGGAGAATTCTGGTAGATAAGTAAACCATTCCAGCAGAGATGTTGTCAGTTCATCATTAAGCATCCCTTCATATTCACCCTCAGTATAGTTATCCAGGACCTGCTGAGGCCTCCTTTCTATTTGCTTCCCCATTCCTGGACCTAATCCTTCACAAAAAAACAAAGTTCTGTCTATATTCCAAGGTGTCAAATACCTCATGGCACAAATAAATTCATCTTAATATGTGAATAAAAGAAGACAAGAGTACATATGCCCTAGACTCTTCCTTCCTCCCTCTGGTAACAAGTTCTTATTTAATGGAAGACTTCTGGATGCATACCTCTGCAATAGCTATCTAACCTTAGAATCACTAAAATGGTGGAGGTTTCAGGTAAACTCTTAGGCAGACAGGTAGAGGAAACATGTTGGATAAGGTATGATCTTGGGGGACTTCATTGATTGCAGCTCTTTGTAGAGTTAATTCTATAGTTGCATGATGAAGACTGACTTTGCACAAGAACACACACTTCATGGGCAGAGTGGGGACAATGTTTTCATCTGCAGTAAAGCTCCCAGTAAAGTCACTTAACCAAGTCAATCAGGTACTTTGGTTTCCTAGCACAAAAAGTTATATTGAATAGTAATACTAGGTTCTTGGCAGCAATATAAAAGGTAAGGAATGTGTATGTGTGTTTCTCTGTGTGTGTGTGTGTGTGTGTGTGTGTATGTGCTTAAATACATTTCAGATAACTAGATAACAAGATTACTGTCACAAAATTCTAGAGTCTCTTAACTGTAAATTTATATACTAAATATTGTTTTCCAATTTTCAGTTGTAATGCATGAAAGAGATAACACATACTTCTATCAACAGCATTACAAAATGCAAATCTATTGGAATAGCAATAAGAACCACTTGATATTAATGAAAACAGAACTTTTAGAAGGAAATAATAGGTGTTTGCAACTCTTTGTTGCCAAGGATCTGTTGCAGAAGGTTAAAGTTTATTTTTTTGCAATTGACCTCATGTAGAGAACTGTCTTCCAGGAATTGTTCTCCTGTTCTTCCAAAGTGGGCAAAGGGGGAAATGTAGAAACTAGGATCTAAAGAAGCAGAGCAATATGAAAATGATAAATCAAGTGGGGCAGGTGGAATTAGTTTAGCAAACAGCAAATACTTTAGCTAGATTGTCCAATCTGCACAGTGGATATCTATAGCTAGCTAATTATGAATAAACAATATAACATAATTAAAGCTTCACCCTAGTGTTCTTGAAAAAGGGTATCGTTAGTATTGTTACCCATTTGGGAGTATCCATCCAGAATGGGTTAGTATTAATACTTCATTCTTAAAATAAACAGAAGAGCTAAAAAATTTGTTCAATGGAGGACTTTGTTCCACAAGGCAAGTTTAAGTAATAATGTCTTTATTAGTATCCTGGGGCTGCCATAACAAATTGCCACAAACTTTGTGGTTTAAAACAATAGGAATTTATTGCCACACAGTTCTAGAGGTTAGAAGTGTGAAATCAAAGTGTTGGCAGGGCCATGCTCTTTCTCTGAAGGCTCTGGTGATCTATCCTTCCTTGCCTCTTCCAGCTTCTGGGGTTGCCAGAAATCCTTGGCATTCCTTGGTTTGTAGATGCATCATTCCAATCTCTAATCCATCCTAATCCAGTATGACCTTAAATTTATTATATCTGCAAAGACCCTATTTCCAAATAAGTTTGCATTCACAGGTATCATGAATTAGGACATATCTTTTCAGACAGCACAATTCAATCCATAAGAGCAGCGGTCCCTAACCTTTTTGGCACCAGGGACTGTTTGTATGTATGGAAGACAGTTTGTCCATGGACTGGAGAAGAGGGTCAGAGCTCTGCTGGTGATGCCAGTGATGGGGAGTGGCTGTGAATATAGATGAGAACTTTGGCTGGCTTGCCACTCACTTCCTGCCATGCAGCCCCCTGCCTGATTCCTAAGTTTCATGGAAGAAAATTTTTCCATGACAAGGTTGAGGGGTTGGTGGCAGAGCTCTGAGGCCCAGTCCCTAACAAGCTGTAGACCAGTACCCAGGGGTTAGGGACTGCAGCATAAGAGTATCCTATAAAAGCACTATATTTTTTAAAAACTCTTTATTAAAGGAAGAGATTCCAATCAACTGCACTTCAACCATACCTATATCTGCAGGACAGATTTCAGAAACTTGAATGAGAAATTAACAAACGGCAAAACAAAGAAATGAAATACTCTTTTCCAACTCTGAGAAGTCCTTCTTCTACCCATCACCTCTGCTGCTTTCCAATTAGTGGGGAGGGTGGGTGGTACCTTATAAGAGACTACATGCCATCCCTAAGCTTTATCTGACCTGCATTTCTCACACCATCCCTGGTTAAGAGCACAGGCTCTAGAGTCTGATTGTTTAAGTTCAAACTTCAGCCACCTTCCACTTGCTAGCTGGCTCTGCACTTCAGTACCAACTACAGGCAAATTGGAGGGGCTGTCAAGTTTCTTACAGTGAAGTTGTTTAGTGAATTCCATCATTTGGTGTCAAACATACTGCCACAATCCTATTATCTTTGGGCATCTTTTTCTGTAATGTTTTCATCAAAAGAAAAATATATTCTTCTTGATGTATTACATTCTTTTATTCACATACAGATGGATGTCTGGCTCTCCATTCTCAACCTACTGGTCCACGTGGGCTCTGCCCCATTGTCTTTGCAATCTTGTGGAAATCAGCATAAAATATTTTCTGGGAGTTCTTTTTTTCTAAATATTATTTTGACAAATGCTGGATATTTTAACTGATCTTTGACTTAAACCCTGGCAGTTTTATCTTTTATGTCCTCCTCTGCTCTTGTGGATAGGTTAGGGTAATTTTTCTGAAAAGAATGTCAAAACACAGCAAATGGTTTAGAATAACTCTGTTTATATCCCTTGGTGAGAGGGGAAAGGTCTTGGGAGAGAATTAATAATGTCCTATTGCTGCTTGCAAGGGACATCAAACATATTGATAGTGATCTTGCTTTTACTGCAAGATAGCACTGAAATTCATAAAGATGAACTAAAGCTATAGAGGCTGAGACCTGGGCCAGATGAAGGGGGTGTTCTATGCAGGTTTGGGCTGTTCATTAGCATAGGATGGGAATTCAAAGACAAGATGGGTGGTCAGTAAACTCATTGGAGAAAGGTATTTATGGATGGAATGAAAGTGTGAGAATTTAGAGTAAAAGCAGTATATATTTGCTTCTGTCTACATTGTAAAATTATTCTTAACAATTTCAAAAATCACTGACTTCTGTTTGTATTTCAAGGGAATCCTTCTAGGCTACTTTGAAAGAAGCTTTATCTCTCCCTTCTCCCTGACCACTGAGTATCAATGGGACAAATCATCACCCCATGGCACCAGCATATGTATTAAGAAAGAGAAAATTGCCCTTTAAGAAAATTAGAAAGTACCAATATTTTCTCAGAAGGAATCACAATTTTCATTTTTAATGTGTTCTGATAAACTTGCAGAAGATTCAGGGCTTTCTTCATTTCTCTCAGGTCAGTAGGGGTCCTTGACTATTATTTCCAGGGCTTCAATGGAGCCCTTCTCCACCTCTTGGCTTCTCAAAGAACCCAACCTATACCCAGGCAATCATATGTCACTTGTAAAGCACAACATGCAATGAAGGTTTGACTTCTAGGGTAGAAAGTGGCATGAATATACCTACAGTTGAATGCAGGTATTCTAGGAGGAAAATAGTTCTCATTTACAACAAAAATGTGCACCCAGGAAGGAGTGATAATTTTCAGAGGCCTAGGTACAGAGGCAGTGGCCAGGATTCCTGACCCAGATCTCCCACCAACTCCCTATGTGACCTTGAGTAGGCAGCCTTCAGTTTCCCCATCTCTAACATGAACAGGTTTGACTGAATGAAATCTAAGGCGCTTTCCAGCTCTAAGGTTGAGGTGCTTCCCAACACACTATGCAGCTGTGTCCCAGTGTGGCTTTCTGGATCTATATCTGTGTCCAGGCTCTTTTCCACACTTCTGTGCTATACATTTTTATTTCCTCCTTTCTTCTGCTCCTTATCTTCCTCATCATTTTTCTTTTTCTCTTTTTTTCCCCAGCCTCTTTTCTTCCCTTTTCCCTCACGCTAAATTAGGAATAGGTAAATTCCCTTCAGGACCTGTTTAATGTTCAGATGGCATTTAGATGTAACAAGGCTACTGACCTCTGTTCTCTAAACAAAGTAAGTTTTTTATTTTAAACCAAATTTTAAAAGATATTCAAGAGGCTCTTAATACCCCCGGGTTATGATGAGGCATCCTAAAGATCCTGCAGTAGGTGGGGCATGGTGGCTCACGCCTGTATCCCAGCACTTTGGAAGGCTGAGCTCGGAGGATTGTTTGAGGCCAGGAGTTTGAGAGCAGCCTGGTCAATAGTGAGACCCCATCTATACAAAAAATATAAAAGTTATTCAGGCATGGTGGCACATGCCTGTAGTCCCAGCTACTTGAGAGGCTGAGGCAGGGGAATCTCTGGAGTCCAGGCGTTTGTGGTTTGTAGTGAGCTATGATGACTCCACTGCACTCTAGCCTGGATGACATAGAGAGACCCTGTCTAAAAAAAAAAAAAATTCTGCAGTAACACTGTTTCCACCTGGTACTCAGGGACCCCTTCCCAAAGCTGCTGACATCTTGTCTGCAGTCAGAAGTCCCCCTAACCTCATTGTCCCCCTATCTGAGGGACTTTCCCAGGGCTAGAGACACAGGCTGATTATGTGGGACCTTTCTTGGAAACCAAGATGCTCTAACTTAGAGATTGTAGCTGTTGCTTGGCCTGGAGCCACTCAGACACAATCACGATGGGCATTTCCACAAGCTGCCTTCCTAGCCTTGTTTTGGCCACTTCTATGATCAACCTATAGTGCTCCCTTTCTCGTGTGCATGTGGAGCAAATAGAATTCTGGTTTGGTTCATAATTTGCACAGCAGATTTTTGCAGCCCTTTAGGTTGTCAACAATCACAAAATATCCCCTCCCCTCTAATATGGGACATTGGGAAATTACTAAAAGCTAATATCTATTTACCGAGCACTCAGTCCCTTCTCACCACAGCTCCATGGGGTACATGTTTTTATTAGCATCCCTATTCTGCAGCTAAAGAAATTGAGGCATGGAGATGTTATGTAATTTGCCAAGACATATACAACCAAGCAAGGAACTGAGCTAGGTGTCACACAGAGGTAGCCTGGACTAAAGAATGAGTACTTTATCACCATACCTTATTCACATTTGCTTTCCTCCAGGTCCACAGCCAGTCAGTGGTGGAACAAGGACCCACGTCTGTCTGGGGTCAGAGCCCATGTCCTCAGCCACCTTGTCCTGCTGGGGCATGATGGGGTTATGAAGTGGTCTCACCATGCTGTGCCTTCTCTCTGGCGATTCTGATACTATGATAATTGAAGTGAGGGGAAAATTCCCCAAACACAACCAACAGTTGTAGATTGCCAGGCTTTGGGGTATTACTTTGTAAAGGAGAAACCTGAAACCAAATGCATACTGTAAGAATTACAGAACCACCAAACTAAAATGGCAGGGAAATTGTGATACCTAAAACCTCAGCTTGAGGCAAAAACTAATGGGGGGGGAGGAATTTCAGTAAAATAGACTTTTAGTATTCACGCAAGAAACTATCTAATAAACTTGGCAATTGTCATAATATTTGCTTTCATTGAGAACACAGCCTGTTAGCAACAGGGAATAACTTAATCTGTTAATTAAATACAAAATTCAGTTCTCATAAAACCATAATAATTAGCCTTTTCTTACCTTAGGATATCTGCATCAGCAAATACTGAAATTCCTCAAGAAGGAGGGAAATAAGAGGGTTCCTATGTTTGTGATACTCACCATTGCTTTGTCGCTGTAGCTTTGCAAGTTCAGCACTCAGGAGAATGTTTTTTTTTTTTTTTTTTTTTTTCCTTCTAAATGCTTTTTTTGCAATTAGAGTATGCTACTACCTGGCAACAGTAAATGACTCAGTTAAATTCATCTTGCCTGAACTACAAAATATTCATATATTGTAAGGGGGTGTCCTGCTGTGAATTTCTACTGCTTTAAACTCAACCAACCCCTCCGCCCCATAATGAATTTTAACACTTTAAGAAGCAAATCAGTTGACCATTAATTGATAAAGGTAGATAGATGTATAGAACAAGATTGAAGGGATGAACAATTTGAATATGGGGACTATCACAATCACCTGTGCAGGTAGGATGGTTCAGTGGTTAAGCACCCACATCATCAGGCAGACCTGGTTTCACAATCCAGCTCTTCCATTTGCTTAGCTGCAGGACTTTAGCTCGGTTAACTAACATCTCAAAGCCTACTCCCCTTGTCTGGAGTTAATTATATGTTCCTGTCATAGTATCACTATTGTAAAGATTAAGCAAGACAGCATGAATGAAAAGCTTGGCCCAGAGCTATACACACTCTTCCTTTGGTCCGCTGTGCTTGAAAAATCCTGTGGTTTTCCAAAAGAGCCAGGATCTTCTCCCTCTTAAGGCTGTGTAGTCCCCTTCACAACCAGTAGCACAACCTGTCATGCTTATTGCCTTCTCTTGGCTCAGTTCTACATGTCCCCTAGGCATGTGTTCAGACTTGACCTGCTTTAAGAAGTCTTCCTTTATTGTTAATTATGTTAAGTGTGATAGTGGTTATGTTAAAAAATATGTCTTTAAAGTTGAAGATGTAAATATATAGGTGAAATGATATAACATCTGTAATTTGCTTTGAAATACTTCAGGAAAAAATGGGTAGAAGGAAATAAATGAAGCAAGGTTGGTAGTATGTTGATAACTGTTGAATCTGGGATACGGATACACAGGAGTTTAATATACAGTTCTCTTTAGGTATATTTGAAAATTTCTATTAAAAAGTAAAATAACTTTTATTTTAACCTCCTCCCCCAGCTGATTTAGATGCCCCACCCCAGGTACTCCTCAACAACACTGTTATATCGTCCCTTAACTGTTCTACTAATTTTCTGTTTCCTGGACAGTCTCCACTATTAGACCATGAACTCCTTGAAGGTAGAAATCTGTGTGTTATTCATTTATGTATCACCACACCTGAAACAAAACATATAAATGTAAGATGATCCCTGCAAAAGAATTATTTATTGAGCTAAATAAATATTTTGTTTAGAATGCCTCCTTTGTGTTTTAAAGAGTTCTCCTTTCAGTAGTTTATTGTCAGGACCTTCCTAGGGCAATCTTAGGTGCTGATAGTTCTTTCCTATATCAGCTCCTGGCTCTTAGAACTAATTAAAAATAAAAGTTATTATAACACATCCTGTGCTAAGAATCAAAAATCTCTGTCACTAGTTATCTTTAATTAGAAGGTGGGGATTTTCCACTTTGCCCAAAGAGTACAACATCTACTTTCTCCCAACTGCTTTAACCTGCACCTTTGATTTAACAGATGTGTGCATAACACTTCCTTAACAGTTCCCTAGCAATGAACCGTGGCCTTCAAAACCATCATTTTCTAAATAAATGCAAAGATGTTTTTGAATATAGATTCAAGGCACATTTATGACAGTGTTAGTGGTGCTGCCTTCCTTCCAAATGTTCCCTTGCCTGTCATTTTTAGATTATGTATACAGGTAACAACATATTTTTAGAACATATGGTGTGTTTCTGAAGATCAAAAGCTTGATTTTAGGATACATTCCACTTAATTGCCAAAACTCTGTAGCATGGCAGAGAGATGTTGGTCAAAGGATATGAAAATTTCAGTTAGATAGAAGGCATAAATTCAAGAGATCTATTGTACACCATTGTGACTATAGTTAATAACAATATATTGTATCCTTGAAAATGGCTGAGAGTAGCTTTTAAGTGTTCTCACCACAAAAAGTAAGCATGTGAGGTAATGCATATGTTAATTAGCTCAATTTAGCCAATCCACAATATATGCATATTTCCAAACAACATGTTGTACACAATAAATATACACAATGTTTATTTGTCAATTAAAATAAACAAATAAATAAATAAGTTAAAAAAAAACCCAACAAGTCTGTAGCATCATTCTGCCCATCTTGAAGCATTAGGGCCATTCAGCATCCAGTAATTAGAAGCAAGTTAGTGACTCATTCAACAAATATTTGTTATTCTCTTATCATGTGTGCCAGACCATGTTCTAGGCACTGGAAATACAGAGAAGGACAAACCACACCAGTACTCCTACCCTCATTGAGTTTACATTTTAGAGAGTTCTGCTAGCCCCATGTTAGAGATGCAAACAACTATTATTGGAAGTTCTCACTCTGCTCCTCCCATCTCACCTACTGCTAGTCAAGGACCTTGTCCTAATCATTCTCCTCTCAACCTCCTACATCATCAATTTTCTTTTCGCTACTTGATCGTTTTCAGAAATGTACACTCAGGTTATAGTTTTTCCCAATTAAGAAAAAAAAACCCTCTTGACCCCACATTACAGTCTAGTTACCACCCTGCTTCTTTGCTCCTCTATACAGTAAAAATTCCTTTTAAAAATGTTGCTGGCATTCACTGTCTCTACTTTCTCTCCTCTCATTCTCTCTGGAACCTGCTCATATCAAACATTCTCTTCCATCAGAATGGCTTTTATCAAGACTACTTATGACCTCCATTTTGTTAAACCCAATGATTAATTCCTAGTCCTTATGTTGCTTGACCTGTCAGAACCATTTCATTCAGTTGATCAATTTCTTGTCTTTGAAATACATCTGGGACAGCACACACTGCTGAGCTTCCTCTTCCTTTCCTAGCCATTCATTCTTATTCTCCTTTGCTGGTTATTCCTCTCCCCCTCCCTTTATCTTTACCCCATCTACACTCACCCCCATGTTGCTATCGTCAAATTTCATGGCTTTAAACAGCATTGATGAGTTAATCACTGCCAAATGTCTATCTACAGCCCAGGCCTCATCCGTGAATTCTAGGCTCATACATCCACCTGCCTTCTCAACATCCCTACTTGGCATCTTAAACTTCACATAACCCATAGTGACCTCCTGATCCTTCGCTCCCCAAATATGCTCCTTCTAGAGCTTTTACTATCTCAGTAAATGGCAACTCTAGCCTCCCATTTTCAGTCAAAACATCTCAAGCCACGCTTTGTGCTTTCTCTCTCTCTCTTTTTAACCCCATATACTCTCCTCTAGTGAGTCCTTTCTATTTAACCTTCAAAATTTATCCAGAACATGATCATTTCTCCCAACCTCTACTGATCCCATCTTAGTTCAAGGTACCTTCACCTCTTGCTTGAATGATCTCTACAGTAGCCTCCTAAATGACTTATCTGCCTCTACCCTTGCCCTCTACCATCTGTTTTCTTCATGGCAGCCAGAGTAATTCTGTTAGAATGAATGCCAGATCCTGTCATTCTTCTCTTTGGAGCCTTCTAATAGCATCCTATCTCTTTTAGAGTAAAAATCAACTCTCTATAATCACCTATAAGTCCCCCTACATTTGTTGTTCCTTCTGCCTGGAATATTCTTCCCACAGATATCCACACAGCTTGCTCCTGCCCCTTCTTATGGTCTTTGCTCAAATATCATCTACTCAGTAAGACTTTCCCTGACCACCCTCTAAAAATACTACCCTCCTCTTCCCCACACTTCCTATCCCTCATCTGTTTCATTTTTATCCACAGAATTTGTCATCATTTAACATATTGCATATTTCATATTCTTGTTTATTGTCCATCACCCCCACTCATACACACTGAAAATGTAAACACTAGGAGAGTCAGGGATTTTTCTATGTTTTATTCATTTCTGAATACCTAGTGCATAGAAGAATGTTAGGCACATGGTAGACACTTGTTAACTTGTTGTTGATTGCTTGAATGAATTAATGAATGAAAACTTATTCTTAGCCAGGCACAGGAGATACAGTAAACAAGACATGGTCCTTGGCCCAAGAAACTCACAATGTAATGGGGGAGAAATAAAAAAGTTAACAGTATTCCTATTGAAAATGTTAATTGTAATACGAGGTATATATGCCAAGAAGGCTATAGGAGCACATGGTAGACAATAAATGCTTGCTAAAGGTTGAATGAATGATTTCCAGTTAGTTTTACTAACAGCAGCAGAAACACTTCTCTGGAGACACTGACACTCTCCTAATGACTCCTGTCCTTTTCAGCCTCTGGGGAAGGACTGGAAACTAAAGGGACACTGTTGATAACAGTGTCCAGCTTTACCATCAGAAAGGTAAAGTACTTATCTTTGTTCCTTGTTGAAATTACAAAGTAAAAATAAAGGTAAACTGAAAGCAAAAGGCAAAAATGTGCCAGGACAGGTAATGTCCGAGAGAATTGCAATGAGACTTATTATTCTGAATTAATATGTAAAATGCATGATATCTTGAGTCAATATTGTAGATTGAATATTTCCTTGAGCCAAAGGTGAGTCAGTTTGAGGAGGAGAAAAGAGAAAATAACAAAAACATGAATTGCTGAAATGGAACCTTCCCCCTGCTGCTAAAACTTTGCACTGACACTGTGTCTGACAACAAAGCAATAGATTGAAAAATGAAAAAGTGAGTCAACCAATTGTTTTGTCTGCATGACACATACATATTCTTTGACTTCTTTCCCCACTGAATTGATATTGTGTATGTGTGGTTTGAAGGCTAGAAAATTGGGCAGTGGAGGGGAGGGTATTATGAGAGTCATTTGATTCCAGATCCTTCTCTTTTTCTCATAGTCTGACATTTCCTCGATGGTGGAAGATTAGAAGTTAGCATAAACTCTTCTGCAGCTATCCCAAGCATGGTTTGCATATTGTGGTTCCAAATACTCCTGTTTCACTTTTCTTCACATCCTGGGAATAGTACATCTTGATCTGTAATAGAAGCAGACAAAGTCATAACAGGGGACATTGGTAGTTGGTGCTGTGGAGTAGGTATGCTCACTCAACTAAGCAAAGTGCAGAGAATGAGAAAAGAAGATCAAGGCTGAACTCTTTGGAACCTCTATATTGAAGGGGCTCATGAGAGAGAGAACATGAGAGTAGTCATTGGAAAAGCTGGAAGAGTGGTCCATTTTAGTAGTTAAGGGAAGAAAGAATTTGTAATGCAGGTCAGCAGTGTCACATGCCTCTGAGAGGTCAAATCAGATGAGAACTAGCCACAAGGTGAAAGCAACCTAAATGCTCATCAACTGTAGAATGGATAAGCAAAACTTGGTAAATCCATAAATGAAATATTATGCAGCCTTTAAAAGAAACAGAATGCTAATACATGCTACACCATGGATAAACCTTGAAAAAATTATGCGAAGTGAAAGAGCCAGTCACAAAAGGACACATTGTATGATTCCACTTTTATAAAATGTCTAGAATAGGGAAATTCATAGAGACTGAGAGCAGATTAGTAGTTGCCAGGGGGTAAGGAGAGAGGGGAATGGGGAGAGACTGCTTAATGACTATAGGGTCTCCTTTTGGGGTGATGGCAATATTTTAGAACTAGAGGTGATGGTTGCATAACAAATGAATGTACTAAATGCCGCTGAATCATACACTTTAAAATGTTAATTTTATGTTAATTAATATGAACTTCACCTCAATTTTAAAAAAAGTAAGATGAGGACTAAAAAGTGGCCATCAAATTAAGAAGTCATTAAGACTTCTGTGAGAACGGTGTCTATGGTGCAGTGGGAGCAGAAGCCAGTTCCAATCAGTTGAAGCATGACTGTGTATTGAGAAAGGGGATGCAAGAAGTATTAAGAAATCTTTCAAGTAGAAAGATAGGGTTAGAGTTGGAGGCTTAAGGGAGGGTGCTACTTATTCACCGTATGATGGGGAAGACCTAAGCCTTTGTACTTACCAAGGAGGAGTCAGTGGAGGGAAAGAAGGTAAAGATACAGGAGAGACACGGGCTGCTGGATAGAGTGAGGTCCCTACAGAAGCACTGGGGATAGGAGCCAGAGAATAGAAGGTGGGACTGTACCTCCCCTCACATGGGAGGCAGGAAACAGGGATGCAAAAGCAGATGGGGGTGTGGAGAGGAAGTTGAGGATTTTTCCATCTATTCACATTGTCTCTATGAGATGAGAAGCAAGGGCAATACATAGAAGAATGATTAAAACTGGCCACTTGAAACAGCCCCATGTGATTACCGGAAATTGACTGACTTCCTTTCCTGTAATCCTTAATGAGGGAACAAAGGCTGGTCTCAAGAGTCTTTCATTTTTATTTATTTCAATTATTACGCTTGTATTTTTTGTTCTATAACTCCTCATCCCCCATACACATGAATGTAAATTTTGAATTATATTTATCTAATATGTAAATATATTCCTAATGTTAAAAAAACAGTAAATCTAGTGAGCTCTCCAATTCTAATAATCTTAAAGTACAGTGTCTGAGGCACCTAAAGTTCAGTACCTTAGAGAATTAATTAAGTCAAGTTAATTGGAAAAGATCTAATCTCCAGATAGGTAACATGGTTGATTATCTTGTTTATGCTTAAACAGAGTAACAGAGGTCATTACAATACTTTTTAGAACATTATTGATTGATATATAATTTCTTAATTAATTTTGATTGACAATATCTCTTGCTACTTGAATTCACCCTCCCTTTGCAATGTCCTGAGCACAATTGATCTGTTGAAATTATGGTTATTTAACCAATGATTTATTTATATAATCTAGTTTTAACATACAAAAACCCCTGCCATTTGGCATTTTACTGACACTCTGTATAAACCAGCACTTTCACATATATGTGTAGCATGTTGCCAAGGGCCAAACTGGAAGAATGAAAGTTTCTGGGAGCAGTGGAGGTACCAGTGGGTAGTTTGGACTGGACTTTTAGTCCCCCTTAGTGTCCATAGCTTTATCCCACTCCCAAGCTACTTGAAGTAAACATACACTCCAGGTAAAAACTGTGTGCTTGCTTGGCAAATACAACTTCAAGACAAGTCTTCTAATCCCTTCTTCCAACCAGTTTGCAGTCCTTACTCTATAGAAATGCTGGAGCCACTTCTCTGCATAAGACAATCATTTCTGAAAATGGAGCTGGGACAGACTGCTTTGTGACTGGAAGATACTATAAGTAGGAGAGAGAGAATCTGCTTGAGAGACTGTAGAGGAAGTTTCTAGTTTCAGTAGGAGTTCAGACTAACATGATCTTCTGGATACATTTAATTGTAAATTCTTTAATTCCAAGATTTACAATAAGATGGAGCCCCAAAGAACCACCAAAGAGACCTTGAACTCATTCAAGTTTTAACTATGTATATGTGTGTATTTTACATCTATAGATATTAATATATATATACTGTATATGTATTCATGTGTGTGTATATAGACACACACATTTCACTGAGATCTCAGTGGTATGATATTACACCTAATAAAATAGTTATCTAGACCTATTTCTTTCCAAATATTAATTATTGGGAAACTTATCTCCTATCTTTCTTTATAGCATTAGCTGTTTCTAAAAAGATATCCACAAAATAAATTCTGAAGGCAAATTATCTTTCTTCTCTGCAATATTTCATATATTAAGGCTAATGATTTCAGAGCAATTATTTAGAACAAAGCATGGGCTTTGGGAAGAAAAGGAGACTCTGTGGATTCTAACTCATTTTGGAGTGCTCACTGCCACATTTGTGAGTTACCTGCTGTTCTGACCATTTTAGTAGCATAATAGAAGGAGTTAAGGATCAAACTGAAAAGAATGGAGGAAATTGACAATAATATATAAAGCAACTGTGTTTAAAAGAAACCTTCAAATATTCTCCACCACCTCACCGCTGGCACAGCTGGAAGGGAAACTGTTGTGAATGACTGTGTTTTACATTTGGACAGTATAATGAATTTTCCCATAATACTTAAGCAATTAGTGAAGCATTGCTGTTTTGCATAGAATTTTGGCCTTGTTATAATAATTTCTTACATGTTTGTATCACTTCAGGGTTTACAGCATTCTTTGATTCTTTAATAAGTTACCCAACACTTTCTCTGTGCCAGGCATTTGACACACTCTGTACTCTATCACATGTATCCCTCACAAGGGCCCCATGCAGTAGGGCCTGTGATCTCAGTTTGCAGATGTGCAGACTGAGGCTCAGATTGGGTAAGCGCTTTGTGCCTCCTGGTGTGACTTCAAGGTAGGAAACAGAGCCTGGCTTCTACCTCTGGTCCAAGCGACTCTTTCCCTTGTGCTCTTCCTTATGGCTTCTGTAACTTGCCTTCTCTTTCTGCCTGTTTTACCTCCACCTCTTACTAAAGTGTGGTCCCTTTTTGTTGGAAAGTTTTATTGCTAGTCACTGTGGGGAAGTAGTCATATAAGAAAGAACTACTAAACAGTGACAATCATAATAACAACAATAATAATAGTAGTTGCTAATATTTATTGAGCTAAACTGACTGTATCTGACACTAACTGATAGCCTTAGATTCCTTATCTCATTGAATCCTCACATCATGCCTGTGTTGCATTTAAATCTTACTCAGTCCTGGGAGGTTAGCAGAACCTCCATAGATAAGACCACAGGCTCTTTGAGGCTAAAGGATATGTCTAAGGTCACACTGCTAGTAGGATGAGTACCAGAATACAGGTCATCTGTTTTTCTGTCAGATACCCTTACTCTCTCTACTATACCTTACAAATACCAGAGCTTGGCCACTATACACCCCAAATGATACTCTCTGTGTTTGTTTTACCAATTTATTTCCACAGCAGGCACTGATACTGCAGTAAAATTAATGATTGTGTCCCTCTTTAGTGCTCTTCTATTCAAATTGCTTTATGCCCCAAGGATAGGCAAGTGATGGCCTCTCTGTGCATCTGTGTCTCTTTTTCATTTCATCTTATTCCTGACAACAAATTGAACTTCTGATGTGGATAGATAAGATTCTGACTCACTGAGTCATACTGAGAATGACTCAGTAGAATGAATGTGTTCTCATGGAAGTCTAGAAAAGTGAACTTAGGGAAGAAAAAAGTATGCATTAAGAAAATGATGTTTGTCTTTAGGATGAGTCACTGTGTCAACACCTCAAAGCAACTAGTCCATTTTGTTCAAAGTTTTGTGAGGCAGTTAGATACTTTGCTTCCCTTGTCTAGGAGGAAGTATGATTTAATGATAAGAGCTTAGGAGACAGGAGAACTGGCTTCTAAATACAACACTACTAATAACTAGCTTTGGTACAGCTTCCCTTCTCTAAGCCTAAGTCTCTTCGTTGGCAAACAAGGGTGTTGTACTAAATCAACTCTAAATGCCTTTCTGCTTCAAAAATGATAGCTAAGGTTTGTGGAGGGCTTCATGAAACACTTCTGTGAACCCGTCTCATTTGATTGTCCTTATATGCCTGCAAGGTGAGTCTTTCTCCATTTTACAAAAGAGGAAAGGACCAGGACTCAAGAGCCTAAGTGACTGATCCAAGGTCATTTAGCTAGAAGTGGTGGAGCTACGAATCAAACTCATGTATCTTTGATCCTGAACTTCATCTTCTTTTCACTACCCTACATTGGCTTACTATATATTTGTGTTAAACCTTTATCTGGATTTTATTGATTGATGTGATAGTCCCAACAGTTGAATCAGTTGTGTGTGTGCATTTTTTTCTTAAATGGCCAATGATTCCTTAATTTGCTGACTTTCAAGGTAAAGCAAAGTATGCTATAATTTTGTGGGAGAATAACCTTTTTAGATAGGGGCAACAAATAATTTCCTAAATAAAAGTTAAAATTTATAAACATTTCCATATATTTAGGACTTAAGCTTACTTGGGAGTATAGAGAGGGGGGCCATGATGGCAAACTAGAAGCAGAGTACATCTGCCGCTCTCAAGGTGAGGATCAAAGGTTGTCGATAGAGCTTCACCGGAGGATGAACTATCTCAGAGAGAGCATTGTGAATCATCAGAGAATTCACTGGAGACACCCAAGTACTCTTTTGCCCCCTTTATAGAGTTTTATGAATTTATTCACAGGATTTTTTAAAATGATAATTCCAAGGATTTACTAATGGTTATCCTTTGAGTTTTTATCTTTTCTATTGCTAATGTGACGGAGTTTTTTATTCTATTGTATGATCTAAATAGTTATTACTTATACATAGAAAAGCTATTGATTTGGGTACATTAATTTCATACTTATCCATTTTACTGAATTCTGTCTATCTCTTAAATATGTTCCCTTCCCTTCTCTTCATCACAAGACCACCACCCTCTTTCACCTGAATGACCAGTCTTCCTACTGGCTTTCTTGCCTCTTGGCTTATTCCCCTAAAATATGTCCCTAACACTATTGTCACAATGAGCTTTCAAAAGGATAAATCTCATGCTTGCTTTAAACCCTTAAGTGGCTTAATCCCTACTGCCTTCAGGAGACATGTATGCCCCCTACAAAGTATCCAAGTCTCCCTATGACCTAGCCTGATTTACCTATCTTTCCAACAGTGTCTCTTGCTACTCACCTACGTGGATACAGCAATCTAGCCAGACCAACTATTCATATTTCTTATATGCAGTGTGAACACTCATGCCTTAGCACATATTGCGTCCTATGAATAGAATGTTTTGCCTCCTTGCTCCCTTTCTTCCTGGAAAACTGCCCCTTGGATATCAGCTCCCAAGCTCTTATCTGAAGACATTTTGAGGGATCCAGGCAGATTTTTATGTCATTCTCTTGTCAACAAAAATGAAGCCAAACTCTGTAAAATCATTTTAAAGAGATTTATTCTGAGCCAAATTTGAGGACCATGGCCTGGAGCCATGCCCAAGAAGTCTTGAGCAAGTGGACTTATTGTGGTTGGGTTACAGTTTGGTTTTATACATTGCAGGGAGACAGGAATTACACGTAAA
Source organism: Eulemur rufifrons (assembly GCF_041146395.1). Taxonomy (NCBI): domain Eukaryota; kingdom Metazoa; phylum Chordata; class Mammalia; order Primates; family Lemuridae; genus Eulemur; species Eulemur rufifrons. The sequence continues at coordinate 26,663,547 of NC_091012.1, read as the reverse complement.
GTCATAAATCAATACATGCAAAGTATACATTGGTTTGGTCCAAAAAAGGGGGACATCTTAAAGCAGGGGCTTACAGGTTATAGGTGGGTTTAAAGATTCTTTGATTTATAATTGGTTAATGAAATGAAGCTTTGTCTAAAGGCTTGGAATGTTTTAAGTTAAGGTAAGGAAGTCTGTTAATCAGAGACAAGCCACCAGACATGTATCCAGACTCAAGTGATCTGTTAAGTAAACTGATGACCTACAGGTGTGATTTAAGCTTTGTCTTGTATAGCCTTAGGCCTATTAATGAGTTACAAAGAACATCTCCAAGAAGGGAAGGGGGACATGATGAGGTGTGTTGGACCTTCCTTCTCATGGCCAGCAACTCAGCTTTAGGGTATTTCTGGGGTCCCCTTGGCCAAGAGGGGGTCCATTCAGTCATCTAGGTAGAAGTTTAAGATTTTATTTTAGTTCACACTCTGTATTCGACACTGCACTATTTATATGGCCTCATTATTGCACTTACCATGTAGGACTGTCTTTGATTCTCTACATGTGTTAGTGGTTAAAATGGATTTCAGCACCAGACAGATATGGGTTCATATTCCACATAACTACTTGGTATCTGTGTGACCTTGGGAAGGGTGTATGACCCATTGTGGATAATAATAAACACTTCATGGGGCAATTATGAGGATTACTTAAGACAACATGTGCAAAGTACATAGCCCAGTGCCAGGCACACAGTAGATGCTCAGTGTTTTCTTTTTTTTAATTAACAATGTAGAAGATGAGAAGAGGTGAGACTAACCTGATGGCATAGGCTTCAGGGACAGAAGGGTTTACAAAAGTTATTCTGGGGAGCAGGGAGAGGGATAACTTATTCTTTGGCCCTGAGGTTTGAGGGTTGTGGGAAAATGAGCAGCCTCCACTGAAGAGTATTGCTAGACAATGGCATTTTAAAGAAAAAAACAAGTTTGGGGTAAGGTGATAGTAGCTGCACAGGAAATGTTTAAAGTTTCCACTGGGAGTTACATGTGATATTGTATCTGGGAACCCTAAACCCTCTTGCCCCAGAGAATAAGTTGGCCTAACAGGCTGAGGTAAAAATGAAGTTGATGATGGTGAGTCATGGGAGGGAGGCCAGGTGTGGAGCCACCATAGATGCCAGTCAAGCTCTAATGTGATCATAATTTTGTTTCACTAGATGTTCAGTGTGCTCTGACAATCCAAAGGCCTGAAACTACCTCAGGACTTTTTCTGAGTCAAGTATGGAAAATGCCTCAAACCATGCCTCATATTATGATTTCTCTAAGACCCTCTTTCTGATAACTTTGTTTCCAACCCTGGTAAATGATATTCTTCGAATTACTTTGGACCAACTTTCTCCTGGAAGAATCTGTGTGGCGTTGGCCATTCAGCACCTGTTTTGCAATGAAGATGGAAAAAGAGCTCCACTATCTTCTGTTATGATCTATGGCCCTCATTGATGTACCCTTTACCTCCATGTATGTTCTTGAGAAGGCCTTTCTGGGGGTTTGGCTGGTATCTTAATTCTGGTGGAATATATACCCTGGTGCTCTGGTGCTGTGATGTCTGGTTATTTTGAGGTATTGACCATTTCTTGGCAAATGGTTTTCCTTTTGTTTATGTAACTCGAATCTCAGCTGTAGTAAGGGAGGAGATGGGAGGAGGGGAGGAGAGGAGAGAAGACAGGAGAGAACAAACAATTTACTGAGCTTTTAAAAAAGAAATCAGCCAGTAAACAATGCATATGTTGGAGACAGACAAATACAGGTAATACCTCAGCTTCATCATTTTTAGGTCTGTGGTGTGGAGCTGGTTAATCTTTCTGAACTTTACTTCCTTAATCTGTAAAATGAAGACTATAACGTTTCATGTGCATGAGCAAACAAACATACACAAATACTGTATTTTTTATTTTTATTTTTTCATCTGTCATTCTATGAAAAGCAAAACCAGGCCCAGAAGTTTTCTGGTTGAAAACACAGTGGATTCAGGACCCACACAGACCTGGACTGGAGTCCTGGCTTATGTAACATTGAGGAACTCACATTGCATTTATGAGCCTCAGTGGTGTTCTGAGTATTAAACTTCTTAAATTGAATTAAACTCAAAGTAAAGTGCACATGAAGTGCCTAGTGCAGTTTTTGAATCATAATAAGCTGTGTTAGTCAGAGTTCTCCAGAGAAACAGAACCAATAGGTTATATGAAAGGAGATTCATTATGAGGGATTGGATCACACAATCATGGAGGCTGAGAAGCCCTACAATCTGCTGTCTGCAAGCTGGAGATGCAGGAAAGCTGGTGATGTAATTCCAGTGAGTCTAAAGGCCTGAGAATCAGGGGAGCTGATGGTGTAAATCCTAGTCCAATGGCAGAAGACGAGATGAAACATCTCAACTCAAGCAGTGAGGCAGATAAAAAGGGGAAGATTCCTCCTTCCTCCACCTTTTGTTCTATATTCAGACCCTCAATGGATTGAATGATGCCTGCCCCCATTGAGGAGAGAAGTCTTCTTTCCTGAGTCCCCCTATTCAAATGCTAATTTTAGCCAGAAACATCCTCATAGACATAATGAGAAATAAAGTTTAATCTGGGCATGCTCTGGCCTAGTCATGTAGGCCCTCAGTAATTATTGGCTATTTTTATCAGCAGCATCATCATCATCAGCATCCTAGTCACTGTTGTCAACATCATTGTTTTATGTATGATAGGTGACCCAGACAGGGATGTTGTGATTTTTGGAATACATAATGGACATGTTTTCTTTTCCAGGTTTGGTGTCAACAGTAACAACATTTAACTGTTGCTTATTCTGTCCAGACAGATATCCTTATTCTGTCCAGACAGATATCCTCTTATAACAGTTATCCCAGTTGTTACTTAAACGTTGAATAGCCTTGAATAGTGAAAGCCAAAACTATGCTGTAGTTTCAGTTGTTACATCTTCATCACCTATCAGGATACACAACATACTACATTTAGAAAGTTCCTAGAAGTTCTTTGTCCTCAAACAAATGAGTGTACTCAGCATCACAGGGAAAGGTAGAGTGCTTGCAGGTCATGAAGAAGTTGCCATGTATTTTTAGTTCCTACATTAAAAGTTTTTTCCCCCTCTCTCTTTTACATGCATATGTGTGATGAGTGGAGTTGTGAAAATAAGAGAGCTTGAGATTGGAAATGGGCTAGATCTCTTTTCTCTTTGTCATTTAAGAAAATGATTCATCTTTCCATTTTGGGAGTATCTAAGGGTCACCTTTAGCCAATTATGACTCACTTTTCTGTTTTTATGTTATATTCTTAGACTTGAAACCTTATACAAATGGGATTTTTGATGTATGTTTTCTTAATACCAAAAATGACTAAAATCATCAAAAATCAAAGATCTCTGAGAGTGTCACCAAAATGGAAAAAGAAACATTTTGTAGAAAAAGAAAACTTGTATATGTAGCAGCAATTCATTCTCATCTAACAATGCCAAGGAGGTAAAAGAATTATTATCTCAGATATTTTAAAAAATGGATGGGCTTAATTTTTCAGATCCTGGATTGTTAACAAAAAAATAATAACAAGAAATATTTTAGTAGGCAGACATACGCACACACCTGGGGCCAATTAAATATATTTCTTTCATCTTAATCAGAACACAGGGGCTCCTCTCTTTCATAGTAGACCTACATTCTTCAGTTTTCAATATTTTTTTTCTAAATGCTATTTTTAACCAGCCAAATTCACTGATATTATTTGAGAATTAATTTAAATCAAATAAATGACGAGTTTTAATGGTAGTAATGATACCTCACATTTGGATTGACTTTACAGATTTCACATAGCTTTCATATTTTATTCTATCCTCACAGCAGATAACAGTCTTATGAGGTAAGCTGGCCATGCCAAATTCTCATTTTACAGGTGAGGAAACTGAGTCTTACACCAGTTCAAAATCACACATTAGCAACAGAACCAGAGTCAAACCCAGGTCATCTGACTGCCTAACCCAGTGCTCTTCCAAATGTACTTCGCTGTGACTCAGTTGTTCTTTATTTCCTTTTAACTCCTTTAAAATGGCATGAGTAACTGTATTAGTTTCCTACAGCTACTATAACAAAGTACCATAAACTTGGTGGCTTAAAACAACAGAAATTTATTCTCTCATAGTTCTAAAGGCCAAAAGTCTGAAACTGAGGCTCCAGCAGGACTGTGCTCCCTCTGAAGGCTCTAAGGAAGAATCCCTTCTTGCCTCTTCCAGATTCTGGTAATTTCCAGCAATCCTTGGTGTTCCTTGGCTTGTAGTTGCATCACTCTAATCTCAATGTCCATTGTCACATGGCCTTCTCACTGTGTGTCTCTGTGTCTTTGTCCAAATTTCCCTCTTCTCATAAGGACATGAGTCATATTAGATTAGAGCCCACCGTACTCCAGTATGACCTCATTTTAACTAATTACATCTATGATGACCTTGTTTCCAAGTAAGGCGACATTCTTGAGGTATGAAGGATTAGGGTTATAACAAATCATTTTTGGGGACACAATTCAATCCAAAATAGGAACAAACCATGCCTTTCTTTTTCTGGAGTGTAATTTGATAAATTAGATGAAAAACTATGATGTATTGTCACACCAAGAATCAAAAGACATATGTAGATACTTGCAAAAACACACAAAAATATCTTAATCAGTGACATATTGTATGGTGATTGGTATCTATACCACAAATGGTTGGTGGGTTGATATTTTTTTGTGCATTTTTCAGGCATATTCTTGTGTGCAGGCATATTTTCTCCAATAACTAATCTGTCATTTTTGAGATATACCAAAACTTTTTAGTTCCCAAGGGGAAGGGAGGTTACTTTTTTGGAAAATGTCTACAAGTATATATAATTGAGTCTCTCATAATGTGGATCTGGATATCACAAGAGCTTGAATTGGATCCATGTTTGAGCGTGATTCTCAGGAGCAGTTGCCTTTGAAGGGTACTTACAGAGAGTTTGTGAATAGGGAGGAGTCATCAGAAGCTATTTCTTTCCAATTTAGGCAGGAGTGTAAGTTTAACTTTGGGAGATGGCCTTGTTCAGTGCTTTGTAACACAAATCCCCATTACATTCATGACAACAGGTCTTGCAGAAGGCCATTAAATAAATAGTAGGATTCAATGTAAGGAACATTTACTGAGTAGTCACGCTATGCAAAGTCCTTTATTATGGTGGACACAGAGAGAAGACAACCATGGTCCTTACCCTCCAGGGAATCTAGTCTACTTATTCAATTAAAAAAATACTGGCAACCTACTGTGTGCCAGGAACTGTAGGACATTAGTGATGGAAAGGAAATGGAGAGGAGAAAGAAAGAAGAGGTGGAGGAGAAGGAGAAAACGTCACAGGAGGCACTCAATTTCTAGTGGGTGGAGGAAGGCAAATAAGAAGCCTCATATAATTCAGTAGGTTCAGACCTGTGGGAAGACAGAAGAGGTACACGTAGCATAGCCTGGGACTTTGGGCAGGACCACCACATTGCATGAGTCTGAAGGACATAAGTCACCTAATCTGCAATATGAGGGTCCCACTTTTGGTGGGGTGAGGTACTGCCTTAGCTGATTGAATGCTGAATTAGAGTCAGCCAATAAAAGGTAGAGGAGGACAGATCCACCTCCAGTCCATACTCTTCTGAAAATTAGACAAAGTGCCCCTTTCTCTAAGTGTGTATGACATGGCAAATGGAATATAAGACGTTTGGACCTGATTCTGCCAGTGAGGAGGGAAAATTGCACTGATGATACTGGGAATAGTAGTAAATTAGTAACATTAGAAAAGTTGTCCTGGCGGCAGTACAAAGAGTAATGGAAAAGGAAGAATGTGGAGGCAGTGAAGCCAGTCAGAGACTATTACAAGGGTCTGGGAAGAGGGGGATGCCATCATTTCCAACCAGGCTGGTAGCTTAGTCTTCCCACTTTTGATTCAGCCCTGCTCCAGCCTATTTTCCACCTGGAAGATAAGGCCAGTGTTTTAAAGCATAAAACAAATCATGTCATTCCCCTCCTTGTTGCCTGTCAGTGGCTTCTTATTGTGTCCTCACATGCTTGGCCTTGATGTCCAAGGCTTGGAGATGGTCTAGCCTCCCTCTTCATGTTCATCCCATCCCACTCTTCCCTTTTTCTTTCTTCTCTCTGGCCAAACTGCCTTCTTTTCAGTACTTGAAACATCAAAAGCTCTTATTTCCTTTAAGACCTTTGCCTGGGCTGTTCCCTCTGCTTGGAAAGCTTTTACCCCAGATCTTGTTATTATTCTAATATTTCAGATTTCAGATAAAATGTCTTCCACTTAGAGAGGCCTTTACCTTAACACTTTTTCTAAAGCATCCTCATCCCACCTACATTGTGGGCATTGCCAATTGCCTGCACAGCATGAACCCTGCTTCCTTCCTAAGGAGACATTGCTTTTGTTCATGTATTTACCCTTCCCCCATTCAACTCTATGTCTTAAAAGAAGCTGATGTTACCACAACTCCAAGAACAGGAATGCTTTGTCTGCAGGCAATTATATTTCACACTTGGTAATGGTTGAGGAATGGACATTAGACCAACTCTGAACAATTCATTCATTCACTCAATAGATATATTCTGTACACCTTCTGTCTGAGTCTGATGTGCAGCTATAACAAAATACCACAGACTGGTTAATTTACAAACAATAGAAATTTATTTTTCACAATTCTGGATGCTGAAAAGTCCAATATCAAGTTACCAGCAGGTTCAGTTGTCTGGTGAGGGCTACTCTCTGCTTTAAAGTTGGTGCCTTGGATGCTACATCCTCCAGAGGGGAGGAATGTTGTGTTTTCACGTAGTAGAATGCAGAAGGGCAAAAGGAGCAAACTTCCTCTTTCAAGCCCTTTTATAAGGCACCTAATCCATTAATGAAGGAAGAGCCCTAGTGGCCTAATCCCCTCTTAAAATCCCCACCTCTTAATACTATCACATTGGCAACACCTTATTTTTGGAGGGGGACACATTCAAACCATAGCCCTTTCTACACATCAGACACGGTTCTATGTCCTGTGTATTCAGCAACGAACAAAATATAAATAAAAATATCTGCCCTCATGTATCTTCCAATCCAGTAGGGGGGAACAGGCAAGGAGCTAGGGCTGAAATAGTGGGAGTGGCTAGATTAGTGCAATAATCCAGGCAAAAGATGATAACTATGGGCTGGGCATGGTGGTGCAAGCCTGTAATCCTAGCACTCTGGGAGGCTGAGGCAAATGGATCATTTGAACTCAGGAGTTCGAGACCAGGCTGAGCAATAGCAAGACCCTGCCTCTACTAAAAATAGAAAGAAATTAGCTGGACAACTAAAAAATATGTAGAAAAAATTAGCCATGCATGGTGGTACATGCCTGTAGTCCCAACTACTCGGGAGGCTGAGGCAGAAGGATTGCTTGAGCCCAGAAGTTAGAGGTTGCTGTGAGCTCGGCTGATGCCACAGCACTCTAGCCTGGGCAACAGGGTAACAGGGTGAGACTTTGTCTCAAAAAAAAAAAAAAGATGATGACTATGGTGACAGTAAAGTGACAAGAAGTTGTAGGATACTCGATATATTTTGAAGGGACAGTTGATAGAATTTCTAGATAAATTGAATGTGAGGTAGAAACAAAAGAGAGAGAGAGAAATCATGGAAGATACAAAGGTTATTTTTCTTAAGAAAATGAAAGAATAGAATTGCTGTTAACTGGACTAGGCAGATTGCAGGTTAAGCTTGATTTGAAGGGGTCAGGAGTTCAATTGGGGATATTTATGTTTGAGATGCCTATTGTACAGATGGAGATATCAAATAGGTAGTTGGTTATAGAAGTTCAAGGGAGAGATCCAGATTGTACATATTAAATTTGAAAGTCATAGGCATATAGATGATTTAATTCTTGAGACTGTGGAGGAAGAAGAGAAGAGAGAGAAGGAAATGAGAATTAACAGGGAGGAAAAAGAGGAAAGAACTAAGAAATGAGCCCTTAAGCTCAGATGTGCTAGAGATGAGAACTAGCAAGGGAAACAGGGAAGGAATGATCACAAAGGGAGGAAGAAAACCCTAAAAATATGATTTCATGCTAGTCAAGTGAAAGTATTTCAGGGAGGATAAAGTGATCCTCTGTGTCAAAGGATACAAAAAGGTCAAGGAAAATGAAAATGGAGAAATGATCATTAGATTTAGTCACATGAAAGTCATGAGCATTTGGATTATAGGCAGTGTGAGCTTAATTGTAATGGATGGAAAAGAGAACTAGAGAGGAGAAATTGAAGACTGTGAATATAGGCTAATCATTCAGGTGTTTTGCTCTAAAAGGAAGGATAGAAATTGTGTAGTACCTGGAGCAGAAATCAGTAAAGAAAGAGTTTGTTTTATTAGATTTTTTTCAAGATGAGAGAAATAACAGCATATTTATATGCTCATGAGAATGATCCATGATAGAAGGAAAACTTGATGATGGAGAAGAGAGATTTATCAGAACAAGTCCTTGGTTAAGTTAGAGGTGATGGAATGTATTCACAGTACATCCATAGAAATGGGAAGGAAAGCAGAGCATCTGAGTGCAAATGCAAGTAGGCGGGAGCTTATGGGAGTTTTCTTCTGTTTTCTTGTTGAAATAGGAAGCAAAGAGTCAGCTGAGAGTAAGGTGGGGGAAGAACAGTTGGAGGTATAAGGAAGGAAAGGAAGGCATATTATTAGGGGTTTCCAGAGAAACAGAATACACACACACACACACACACACACACATATGTCTGTGTGTGTGTGTGTGTGTGTGTGTGTGTGTATACATATATATAGAGAGAGAGAGAGAGAGAGAGAGAGAATGGGAATTGTCTCATGTGATTATGGAGGCCTAGAAATCCCATGATTTGCCAACTGTAAGCTGGAGAAGCAGGAAAGCCAGTGGTGTAGTTCAATCTGTGTCCAAAAGGCCTGAAAACCTGGGGGGAGGGGGCTGCTAGTTTAAGACCTGGAGTCTGAAGGCTGGAGAAATAGGAGCTCCAATGTCTGAGAACAAAAGAGGACAGAAGTCCAGCTTAAGAAGAGAAAGAAAGAATGAATATACCCTTCCTCCTTTTTTTTGTTCTAGTCAAGCCCTCAACAGATTGAGTAATGCCTACCCACATCATCTAACAGAGGGGGATCTTATTCACTCAGTCTTTTTTTTATCATTATTTTTTTATTTTTTTATTTCAGCTTGTTATGGGGGTACAAAAGTTCAGGTTATATATCTTGCCCATGACCTCCCATCCCCCTGAGTCTGAGCTTCAAGTGTGTCTTATTCAAATACTAATCTCTTCCAGAAAGACCTTTAAAGACACACCCACCATAATAAGCTGAAAAAAAAAAAAAAGACACAACCAGAAATAAAGTTTACCAGCTATCTGGGCATACCTTAGCTCAGTCAAGTTGACACATAAAATTAATCATTGCAGAAGGTAAAAAAAGGGTTTTCTAGAAGAGTGGAAGAAAGAACAGACTTAGGAAATATGATTGCAAGGCAGCATTAAGAGTTCATCTAAGGCAGTGGCCATTAATTTTAAGTGAGACCAGTCCTTACAATTGTAAAGTTTTTCTCATGGCACATTCAGCTTAATGGGTAGAGGCATGAGTAAGAGATGGATATAATGAGACATGAAAAGCCTGCTGCAGAATTTCTGGGAAATATTTCCTCTCTTTTGAGTAGGAGTGGATCCAGATCATGTAGAAACTGAAGCTTTTACAGTTTGAGGGGGATACTCTTTGAGAAAAATGATTCAAAACTGCAAATATAAAACTATTCATAAAACTTTATATTTAAAATGAGAACATAAATCATAAGTTATGACTTTTAAAAATCTGACATCACAAGTTCAGCAAAACAACACATTGTTTTCATTGGCTGCCTGGCAGACTGTTATGTTTTTTTCCCTAGATATTTTTGGCTGGTACTCTTTGATCACCCCTTTTGATGGCAGCAACTTTGTAATATTTTCTACAGAATGATAAATTAGTCTTTCCTCTAACATGGTTGATTAAAATATATTTTTTCATCAGTAATTTAGAAACATTATTTTCAGCATCCCAACTTGGTGTTAGTAATATCAGACAGATTTCAAGAATTGTCAAATTTGGGGAAAACCTCTATCAAATTTCTTTCATGTATTAAGAAAGAAAGACTTTCAGGTTTTCTTGTGCAGAGATTACTCTTTGAATTGTCAACATTCATAAACCAGTTTATGGAATGATCTCCTAGTAATGGCAAATTCAGTTTTATATTATCTTTGTCGATGTTATCAATTCATGGCAAATTAGAAAGAAATTTAAATTTTTGTCTCTAACATGTTTATGTGATTCACTCCTCTCCATTAAGTCAAATATCAAACAATCCAAAGCTTTCTATTGTATGTTTATAATTAACATGTTGATAGGAGAGAACTTCCATTTTGATAGGTGTGAATGAAAACCAAAATTTGACCTTATAATTTTATATTTTATGAGTGGAAAAATTTTCCACAGACTAGTTTCTGGCTCTGAATATTACAAACATTGTTTCTTTTTCAATACCACATATTTCTGGTGTTGGGCATGGTAAGACATATAATACTATGATATAATCTCTGTCCAGCACCTTCATTTCCTTAAAATTCCTAGTGCCACGTGTCACAAGGGGAAGTATGACAGAAGAGATTTCGAAGTGGAAAGAGATAGTGACCTTAACTAAAATTGGTTAAAATATCTTATCTTTTCAAATTTTACAAAAACGTATGACCATATAAACACATTACTAGGCCTTTCCTAGAGCTCTGGAAGAAGTCTGGGCAAGTGAGTGACCCTGAAACTTAATTGAGCTCCATTAGCATTGCAATGAAGCTTCCTCTGTTTTTGTGAGAGGCCCAGAAGAAGAATTTTTTGTCACTCCGCTGGACTTGGTTGTATCTTGAGGTAGTATCTAGAATTGTTGCAGCATCTTGCTCCCAGTCTGAGGATGAAGCCAATCCTAAAGATGACAGAGCAGAGATGGAGACTACTTGGATCCTTGATATTGTAGAGCCATTGTTGACCCAACTTTGGACCAAACCTTACCTCTGGACTTCTTGTTATGTGAGATAATAAATTACCTTATTATTTAAACCATTTTTGGTTGATTTGCTGTTATTTTTTTTTTACAAAATTTTTTTCTTTTTTTTTATTGATTCTGCAGTTTATTTTTATTTTTTATTTTTTTTAAACAACAGTTTCATATTTTTTTCCCCCACCCCACCTTCCCGAGTCAGCACCTTCAAATGTTACCACTCCCCAAATGGTGCACAATGCACTCATTGTGTAGGCATACCCCCATCCCCTCCCCCACCCCCCACCTCAGTCTGATATCCAATTGGTGTCGTTCCCAGATTTGTATTTAGGTGATGATCAGGGAAACCAATTTTCTGGTGAGTACATGTGATGCTTGTTTTTCCATTCTTGGGATACTTCACTTAATAGAATGGGTTCCAACTCTCTCCAGGAGAACCATAGAGATGTCGTATCTTCATTATTTCTTATAGCTGAGTAATATTCCATGGTATACATATACCATAGCTTACTAATCCAATCATGTATTGATGGGCATTTGGGTTGTTTCCACATCTTTGCTATTGTGAATTGTGCTGCTATAAACATTCGGGTACATGTGTCTTTGTTAAAGAATGACCTTTTTTCCTTTGGGTATATGCCCAGTAATGGGATTGCTGGGTCAAATGGCAGGTCTACTTGAATCTGTTTAAGATACCTCCATAATGCTTTCCACAGGGGTTGCACTAGTTTGCAGTCCCACCAGCAGTGTAGGAGTGTTCCTGTCTCTCCACACCCACGCCAACATGTGTTGTTTTGGGTTTTTTTGATAAAGGCCATTCTCATTGGAGTTAAGTGATATCTCATTGTGGTTTTGATTTGCATTTCTCTGATGATTAGGGATGTTGAGCATTTTTCATATGTTTGTTAGCCATTCTTATATCTTCTTTCGAGAAGTTTCTATTCATGTCATTTGCCCACTTTTTGATAGGGTTGCTTGATTTTTTTCTTGCTGATTTTCCTGAGTTCTAAATAGATTCTTGTTATCAGTCCTTTATCTGATGTGTAGTATGCAAAAATTTTTTCCCATTCTGTAGGTGGTCTGTTTATTCTCGTGACTTTCTTTGACTGTGCAGACGCTTTTTAATTTAATCAGGTCCCATTCATTATTTTTGTTGCTGCTGTGATTGCCTTGGGGGTCTTCTTCATAAATTCTTTGCCTAGGCCAATGTCTGTAAGAGTCTTTCCTACATTTTCTTCTAGAATTCTGATTGTATCACGCCTGAGGTTTAGGTCTGTTATCCACCGTGATTTGATTTTTGTGAGAGGTGAAAGCTGTGGGTCCTGTTTCAGTCTTCTACAAGTGGCTAACCAATTCTCCCAGCACCATTTATTGAATAGGGATTCTTGTCCCCAGAGTATATTCTTTCCCGCTTTGTCAAAAATTAGGTGACTATATGAGGATGGTTCTATATTTGGATTTTCTGTTGTGTTCCACTGGTCTGTGTCCCTGCACTTGTGCCAATACCAGGCTGTTTTAAGAACCACGGCCTTGTAGTATAGTTTGAGGTCTGGCAAATTAATACCTCCCATTTTGTTTTTGTTGCTTAAAATTGCTTTTGCTATATGGGGTCTTCTCTGATTCCATACAAAGTGTATAATTATTTTCTCTACGTCTGTAAAGAATGATGTTGGTAATTTAATAGGAATTGCATTGAATCTGTAGATCACTTTGGGTAGTATAGACATTTTAACAATGTTGATTCTTCCGATTCATGAGCATGGTATATTTTTCCATCTATTTGCAAGTTCTGCTATTTCTTTTCTCAGTGTTTCATAGTTTTCCTTATAGAGGTCCTTTACCTCTTTAGTTAGATATATACCTAGATATTTTATTTTCTTTGTTGCTATTTTGAAGGGTATTGAGTCTTTAATTTGGTTTTCCGATTGCCTGTTATTGGCATATATAAATGGCTCTGATTTGTGTATATTAATTTTGTAGCCTGAGACTTTGCTATATTCGTTAATCAATTCCAGGAGTCTCATGGTTGAATCCTGGGGGTTTTCCAGATATAACATCATATCATCAGCAAAAAGTGAGAGTTTGATCTCTTCCTTCCCTATTTGGACTCCCTTGATTGTGCTGTCTTGCCTGATAGCTCTCGCAAGGACTTCCAATACTATGTTGAAAAATAATGGAGACAATGGGCAGCCCTGTCTGGTTCCAGTTCTCAGTGGGAGTGCTTTCAGTTTTTCCCCATTCAGTATGATGTTGGCTGTGGGTTTGTCATATATGGCTTATATCATTTTTAGGTAGGTTCCATCTACGCCTATTTTGTTAAACGTTTTTATCATAAAAGGGTGTTGAATTTTGTCAAATGCTTTTTCTGCATCTAACGAGAGTATCATATGGTTTTTGTTTTTGCTTCTATTTATGTGGTGAATTACATTTATAGATTTATGTATGTTGAACCACCCCTGCATCTCTGGGATGAAGCCCACTTGGTCGTGGTGGATTACTTTTTTGATAAGTACTTGGATTCGATTTGCTAGTATTTTATTGAAAATTTTTGCATCTATATTCATGAGAGAAATTGGTCTGTAGTTCTCTATTTTTGTTGCGTCCTTTCCAGGTTTTGGTATCAATGTTATATTGGCTTGGTAGAATGTGTTGGGGAGAATTCCATCCTTCTCAATATTGGAGAATAGTTTATGTAGGATAGGCACCAGTTCTTCTTTGTATGTATGGTAAAATTCAGGTGTGAACCCATCTGGACCAGGGCTTTTCTTTTTTTTTTCTTTTTTTTTTTTTTTTGAGACAAAGTCTCACTTTGTTGCCCAGGCTAGAGTGAGTGCCGTGGCATCAGTCTAGCTCACAGCAACCTCAAACTCCTGGGCTTAAGCGATCCTACTGCCTCAGCCTCCCGAGTGGCTGGGACCACAGACACGCACCACCATGCCCGGCTAATTTTTTCTCTATATATTTTTAGTTGACCATATAATTTCTTTCTATTTTTAGTAGAGACGGGGTCTCGCTCTTGCTCACGCTGGTCTCGAACTCCTGACCTCGAGCGATCCACCCGCCTCGGCCTCCCAGAGTGCTAGGATTACAGGCGTGAGCCACCGCGCCTGGCCGAGGGCTTTTCTTTTTGGGAAGGTTTTTTTATTGCTGTTTCGATTTCAGTTCTTGATATTGGTCTGTTCAGGTACTCTATTTCTTCCTGGTTGAGTCTGGGAAGACTATGTGTTTCTAAAAATTTGTCCATTTCCTCCATGTTCTCCAGTTTGTGTGCATAAAGATTTTTGTAGAATTCATAGATGATATCTTGTATCTCTGTAGCGTCGGTTGTGATTTCTCCTTTCATATTCCTAATGGAGGTTATTAGAGATTTTAGTTTTGTGCTCTTGGTTAGTCTAGCCAGGGGTGTGTCTATTTTGTTTATCTTTTCAAAGAACCAACTTTTTGTTTTATTAATTTCCCTTATAGTTTCTTTGTTGTCCTTTTCATTTAATTCCGATTTGATCTTAGTAATTTCTCACCTTCTGCTGGGTTTGGGATCGTTCTGTTCTTCTTTCTCCAGCTCTTTGAGTCTATTCATTAGGTTATCTATTTGCAGGTTTTCTGTCTTTTTGATATAGGCATTTATGGATATGAATTTTCCTCTCAGGACTGCTTTAGCTGCATCCCATAGATTTTGATAAGTTGTATCATCATTGTCATTTAATTCAAAGAAATTTTTGATTTCCATCTTGATTTCTTCTTTTATAGAATAATTATTCAGGAGAAAGTTATTTAGCTTCCATGACTTTGAGTAAGAGTGAGGGTTTCTGTTTGTGATCATTGTTACTTTTATTCCACTGTGATCTGAGAAGATGCATGGTATAATTTCTATTTTTTTGAATTTTTTAAGACATGATTTATGTCCTAGGACATGGTCAATCTTAGAGAGTGTCCCGTCAGCTGATGAGAATAATGTATATTCTGTGGACTTTGGGTAAAATGTCCTATAGATGTCAGCCATGCCCATTTGTTCTAGCATTCTATTGAGGTCCATTATGTCTTTGTTTATTTTCTGTTTAGAGGATCTGTCCTGTACTGTCAGTGGGGTGTTAAAGTCTCCAGCTATGACAGTATTGTTATCTATCATTTGGTTGAGATCTAGTAGGGTTTGCTTTATGAATCTAGGTGCACCTAGGTTGGGTGCATATATATTGAGTATAGTCATGGCTTCTTGATGAATTGTGCCTTTAATCAGTATGTAGTAGCCATCTTTGTCTTTTATTATTTTTGTTGGTTTGAAAGCTAAGTTATTGGAAATTAAGATTGCCACACCAGCTTTATTTTGGTTATCATTTGCTTGAAATATCGATTTCCATCCTTTTATTTTCAGTCTAAATGCATCTTTGCAGGTTAGGTGAGTTTCTTGAAGACAGCAGATACTTGGATTGTGTTTTTTTATCCATTGGGCCAGTCTATGTCTCTTCAGCAGGGAGTTCAAGCCATTCACATTTATTGAGAAAACTGATAAGTGAGACAGTTTTTTGTTCAGCTTGTTGGGTAGAACTTCATTGTGATGTTTTCTCTCCTGTGTCATTGTGGTATCTGGAATTTCATCTTTAGCTCTTGAGTAGTTTTACATTCGTGGATCATTCCTGTGCTGATCCGTGTGTAATTCTCTTTTGGGTACTTCTTGGAGGGCTTGTCTTGTCTTGGTGAATTCCCTTAACCTTTGTTTATCTGAGAATGTCTTGATTTCTCCTTCATATAGAAAACTTAGCTTAGCTGGGTACAAGATTCTAGGCTGGGCATTATTCTGTTTCAGAAGCGTGAAAATGGGGCCCCAACCTCTTCTTGCTTGTAAGGTTTCAGCTGAGAAATCTGGCGTAATTCTGATGGGTTTTCCTTTGTAAGTTACTTGTTTCTTTCTCCTTACAGCTCGGAGAAGGAACTCTTTAGTGGATATTTTGGTCAGCCTAATGACTACGTGGCGTGGTGTTTTCCTATTTGCTATGAATCTCCCAGGGGTCCTTTGAGCTTCTTGAATCTGTATGTATAGAGTATTGGCAAGGCCTGGAAAATTTTCCTCGATTATGTCTTCAAATAGCTTGTCCAACCCTTGCTTATTATCTTCTTCACCCTCAGGAATGCCAATAACTCTCAAGTTAGGTTTCTTCACATAATCCCACATTTCTTGAAGACTCTGATCATTTCTCTTACTTTTTTGATCTATCTCTGTGACTGACTTATTTAGTTGGAAGGAGTTATCTTCAATTTCTGAGATTCTTTCCTCTGTTTGATCTACCCTGCTCTTGAGACTTTCCACAGTGTTTTGTAGCTCTCTGAGTGAATTCTTCACTTCTAGGAGTTCAGTTTGGTTTTTCTTCAATATTTCAATTTCTTTAGTGAATTTTTCCTACAAATCCTGTATTTTTTTGTGTGTTTTCCTTGTGTTGTTTATCCATTGATTCTTGTATATTATTCAGCTTGTTTATGATCCATAATTGGAATTCTTCCTGTGACATGTTGGTGTTTTGAGTCTGGTTTGTGTCAAATGGTTGGGAGCTGGTATTTCTGTTTGGGGATGAGCTTTCCGTTTGATTCTTTGTGCTCTCCATGTTTTTTCGCTGGGCCCTTCCCATCTAGATTTATCGTTGGATCTTTACTTATAGATTTAGTCTGGTTAACAGCACTGTTTTTGCTCTATTCTTAGGCTGTGAAGCAGTCTAGGTATGTTGCTTCTTTTGGCAAGAGGGGGAGACTGTTGTGTATTGTTTAGAGATTTTTCTGTTTCCGTTGGGGGACTGCTTCCGATGGGTCCAATCCTAGAGGATTGGAGTGATCCAAGACCACTTTGGCGAGTTAGGACACTGTGTTGTGGTCTTTCAGAAGGCAGGCAGGGTCCACACTAATAGTAGACTGAAATTCTCTTTGTTTGTTTGTTTCCCTTTGGTTCTTCCTCTATAGGGGAGGTTTCTGTCTCTATCTGCAGGCAAGATACTACCTATGGGGAGAGGACGGTGACCTCGCTTGCTCAGCGCCCCAGTTGCTGTAGCTCCCACGGGCAAAAGTCTGCCTTGGCCCAATGTCCCCAGGGATCAGGTTCCACACTCTCGCTTCTGGAGAAGTATTCAGTGTTTACACATGGGCGGGGACCCTATATAAGGTCCATGGACCAGGGGAGAGGGCCGTCTAGGGAGCCTCTTGGTACCCTATTGCTCCGCAGTGACTTGGCTGTGGGCCCTAAAATGGCGATTGCGCGCCCACAGATCGCCAGCACTGGGGGTGACTGCTCAGGATCCGGTATGTACCAGAGCCAGGGACCTGGCCCGTTCTGAAGCTCACCGTGGGTCCCCAGTTAGAAGGCAAAAAGAGAGAAGAAAGACAGAAAAAAGAAAAGAAAAGAAAGAGGAGAAAATGAAAGAGAAAAGAAAAAAAAGAAGTAAAAGAAAGAGAAAAAAAAAAAGAAAAAAAAGAAAGAAAAAAAAGAAAAGAAACGCAAAAAGCCAAACCAAAAAACACCAAAAACACCAACAAAAATGAACAAAAACAAACTACGTAGCACCTCACCACACCTAAAAGCAGAAACATACACAAATCTGAAGTATATAGTTCAGCGACTCAATGGTTTTTTTGTTTGTTTGTTTGTTTGTTTGTTTTACGCCTTAGCACAGCTCCGCCCCTTCACGCCCACCCGGCTGGGTCCCCGGGCGGTTTCGCAGTGGATTTCAAGATGGCATCTGCACGCCCGCACAGCTCCGAGGGTGGTGGGGATCCAACCTCCCCGCTCAAAATGGTGCGGCAGCCAGAGGCCCGGAGGGCAAAGGTGCCCGCCGAGGCTGTCCGCCTCGTGAGCCGCTGGAAAAGAAAAGAAAAAGAAAAAGAAAAAAAAAAAACACAAACAAACAAAACCCAGAAAAAATTCACCAAGAGTAAAATATACATTTCGGCGAGCCTATTCTTCTTGTTCGTTTTTTTTTTTTTTTTTATGCTTAGCACAGCTCTGCCCCTTCACCCCGAGCACGGCCCCGGCATATCCCGCACTCCTGGCGTTGGTTCAGAGACCAGCGGAGGGCGACGGGCAGAGAGAGCTGTTCGGCACTTTATGGCTCCCGAGTGGTTTCGCCCTCGCTTTCAAGATGGCGCCTGCAGAGCTCCGGGGCTGGAGGAGACCGGCTACCTGGCAGGCAGAGACCGCCACTGCCCGGGAGCTGGCGAGCAAAGACGCGCACCGGGGGTCACCGGCTGGAGAACCGCCGAAAAAGGCAGCACAGGCGGAAAGAGCCGCTGGGCACTTTTTGGCTCCCGAGCGGTTTCGCCTTCGCTTTCAAGATGGTGCCTGCCGAGCTCCGGGGCTGGAGGGGACCGGCTCCCCGGAAGGCAGAGACCACCACTGCCCAGGGGCTGGCCAGCAAAGATATGCACCTGGGGTGACCGGCTGGAGAACTGCCAAAAAAGGCAGCACGGGGTACAACGCTATTTGCTGTCTGGGAATCTTTTGTGTTTTTCCGCCCTGGTGCAGATCCGTCCATCCTTGCCAAGCGCTGTCTCAGCTGAGATCCCCCAGGTTCTAAGGTAATTTCGCAAAAAAGCCTCCTGTCTGCAATGCGCCACGTATCCCTCAGTGATTCTGCCCTGGCCTGGGTCAGGGCTCTATTCAATTGGGAGCGGAGGTCAATGAGGAGGGCAAGCCGCTTTCCCAAGAAGCTGCACCCACCCCGGCTGGGGGCGGGTGTATCCGACCCGCGCTCCGCTGGCTAGTGTCTGTCCCACGTTCCTAATTTTCGTTCACCTCAGACCTCACTCACTCTGTTTGTCCCACGCTGATTCTCCGTGGATTCACACCGCTGTTCCTGTGTGGGAGCGGTCCTCTAGCGTTGTGGCAGGTCCGAATCGATGTCTTCCTCCCCAGGAGCGCAGATCCAGGCCGTCACCACCACTCCGCCATCTTTCTCTCCCCTCGATTCTGGCAAAATTTTTTTCAATTTAAAAATATTAGGGGAGTACGAAAGTTTTTGTTACATGTATACCTTGTATAATGCTTAAGTCAGGGCTTTTAGTATGCCCATCACCAGAATAGTGTTCATTGTACCCAACAGGTAAGTTTTTACCCCTCCCACACTCTTTCTTCTTTGTTTCCAGTGTTCTTTATAACTCTTTGTGCCCATGTGTGCCCATCATTTAGCTCCCAATTATTAGAGAGTACAGATGGCATTTGTTTTTTCATTCCTGAGATACTTCACTTAGGATAATGATCTATAGTTCCATTTAAGTTGCTGAAAAAGACATTATTTCATTCCTTTTTATAGCTGTATAGTACTCCATGGTATGTATATACACCACATTTTCTTTAACCACTCATGAATTGATGAGCACTTCGGTTGATTCCACATCTTTACAATTATGAATTGTGCTGCAATAAACATTCTAGTGCAGATACCTTTTTGATAAAATGACTTCTTTTCCTTGGGATAGATACCCAGTAGTGGGATTGCTGGATCAAATGGTAGGTCTGCATTTATTTCTTTGGAGAATCTCCATACTGTTTTTCATAGAAGTTGTACTAATTTGTAGTCCCAGCAACAGTATATAAGTGTTCTTTCTCTCTGCAACCACACTAGCATCTATTGTTTTTAGACTTTTTAATGATGGCCATTCTGATAGGGGTAAAGTGGTATCTAATTGTGGTTTTAATTTGCATTTCCCTGATGATTAGTGATGCTGAGCATTTTTTTCATATGTTCGTTGACCATTTGTCTATCTTCTTTTCAAAAACTTCTGTTCATGTCTTTTTAAACCATTTTGAGCTGGAGCTTCTACTATATGGAGCTGAAGGCATCCTAATTCCTTTTGTTTATTCTCCTCTCCTATAAGTACTATTATTTTCTAAAATTATCTTTTGCATTTGTTTGGTTTTTTTTTCTGTCTAAATGTAAGTTCCATAGACTTTATCTTATAGTATCTCATAGTATCCATCTATAAGATAAAAACAGTGCCCAGCTCATAGTAGATGTTCGATAAATATTTGTTGAATTAGATGAATGAATGAGTCAATAAATGAATGATGTGTGGTTTTAACAGTGAGTGAGACTGGCCATTGTTCTTCATCTTCATTGTTTCACATTGCCAACTATGCATCCTTACAGAAAGGAGCCCATTTCAGTGAAAATATTCTCCTGGTTTTCGTGATTACTATGCTGAGGCACTGTTATTGCAGACATTTCTCTGCTACACTCAGGGAGGGCCAGCAACCCACTGATTCCATCCTGCCAACAAAGGCCAGGATACTCTAGGGAGTAAGTGTATAAGCCTAAGGTTATGTTGTCTTGTCTCCATATGTAGTATTAAATTATGGGCTATCTAACAGTTAAAGAAACTAGACCTCTTGGTGGGAAAAAGAAATGAAACGTTTTCTTTGGAGAGTAACTTTTGGCTCCCAAGTATGCTTTGTTCCTCACATCCCATCTGTCACCATGTTCTGACATTTCCCTGAACAGAACATCATGTGTGTTTGCCCTCTTCTCTTTATTCCCTGAGTAGGCTCCTTCCTGGAGTTATCTAGTGTCCTCTGTACTTTCAGAAATGTTCTCTGACAACCCACTCTCCATCTCTGGCCAGTTTTATCCTTAATGCCCCACATTAATGACTGCTTTCTACCAAAGAGCCTTTAGTGGCTCCCTCAGGTCCTAGAGTTTAAGGCTGCATTAGTTTTCTCTCAACTTTAAGAAAAAGATATTAGATTCCCTGGAGTCAATGATTAGAGACTGTAGTCTTGTTGCTAGTGACAACAGCCAATTCCTATCTAAGGATTAGCAAGGCACAGGACCACTCTGTAAACTAGAGAAATTACCTAGGTATGGACTCTTACTCTTTCTCTTTCTCTTCTCTTCTCTTCTCTTTCTTTTCTTTTTTCTTTTCTTTCTTTCTTTCCTTTCTTCTCTCTCTCTTTTTCTCTCTCTCTCTCTTTCCTTCTTTCTTTCTTCTCCTGGGTACTTACTATGTTTCAGACACTATAGTCCAAGCTGGAGATATAAAATAATACATTCCGGCCGGGCGCGGTGGCTCACGCCTGTAATCCTAGCACTCTGGGAGGCCGAGGCAGGTGGATTGCTCAAGGTCAGGAGTTCGAGACCAGCCTGAGCGAGACCCCGTCTCTACTAAAAATAGAAAGACATTATATGGACAACTAAAAATCTATATAGAAAAAATTAGCTGGGCATAGTGGCGCATGCCTGTAGTCCCAGCTACTCGGGAGGCTGAGGCAGTAGGATCGCTTAAGCCAAGGAGTCTGAGGTTGCTGTGAGCTAAGCTGACGCCACGGCACTCACTCTAGCCTGGGCAACAAAGTGAGACTCTGTCTCAACAAAAAAAAAAAAAAATAAAAAAAAAAATAAAAATAATACATTCCTTGTCCTCAAGGTGATTAGTGTGCAGTGGAGGAAACAGAGACATAAACTGATGTTTACAATGCAATGTGATGAGGGCAAACATTCAGTGTTAGGAGAGCTCTTAAGAGGCCATCTAGCCCACTCATGATGACCCAAGGGGGTGGAGAGGGTGTGAACTCTATGGTAAGCTACTAAGGATGACTACAAATTAGTCCAGTTTTGATAGAGTCTCAGTGGAAGGTATTACAGAAAAGAGAACAGCATGCACAAAGGCCTAAAAACAAGAAAGTATATAGCACATTCAAGGAACTTAGGAAATCAGCATGTTTGATTACAGAGCTGGGAGACTAGGGTTGGTCGATAGATGAAGCAAGAAAGTCAAGAAGGTACCAGAATATGAAGGACTTTTAATATCTTAAAGGGATGTTCAAGAATTTAGATTTTGCCTCAAGAGAAATAGATAAGCATTGATAGATTTCCAGCAAGGAAGGGGCATGGTCAGACTTGCATTTCAGAAACATTATTATGGCTTCAGTGTAGAAAATGGACTGGAGAGAATTCTTGTGATAGGGAGCCCAGTTAGGAGGCAGGTGCAGCAGCAGCTTAAGTGAGAGATCATGGTGGCTTGACCCACAATATTAAAGGCATCCATGGAAAACATGAACATGTTTCGAATATATTTTGGAGGCATGGTTTGCAGAATTGGTGACTAATTAGTTGTCAGGGAGTTGAAGGAGAGGGAGAAGTCAAAATAGGGATAGGGTAGGCAAGAATTTCTTGAACAGGACACAAAAAGCACTATGAAAGATTGATACATTGACTTCATTAAAATTAAGAACTTCTGGTCACCAAAAGATACCATTCAGAGAGTGAAAAGGCAAAGTAAAGACTAGGAGAAGGTAATGTCCGTATATGTGACAACGAACTTGTATCTAGAATATATAAAGAAATTCTACATATTAAGAAGAAAAGGCCAACCCAATTTAAAATCTGTGTAAAGGACTTGAACACTTTACAATAGGATTTCTAAATGGCCAATAAGCTTATTAAAAGATGCTCAACTTATTAGTCATTAGGGAAATGTACATTAAAACCACAATGAGATATCACTACACTCCAAGCAGAATGGTTAAAATTAAAAAGGATGACAATTTCAAGCACTGGCAAGGATGTGGAACAATTTATACTGCTGGTAGGAGTGTAAATTGATATAACCAGTTTGGAAAACTGGCAGAATCTAGTAAAGTTAAACATATACCTAATACTGTGACTCAAAAGTTCCACTTCTGGGATAAATAAATGGCTATACCCCAAAAAAGACATGTATGAAAATGTTAATATCATTGTTATGAAACCCCAACTTGGAAAAAAAAACCAAATCTCCATCAATAGTAGAATGGATAAACAAATTGTGGTACTTTCATGCAAGGAAATGCTACAGAGAAATTAAAAAAAAAACTAAACTACTGATAGATACATAGATAAACTTCACAGATATAATGTTTGTGAAAGACAAAAGAGTACCTACAATATTATCCCATTTATGTGAGCAGGCACAACTAATAAAAAGTAATAGAAATCAGAAGAGTGGTTACTTTAGGTGCTGGTAGTGACTGGGAAAAGGCACTAGAGAGCTTTCTGGGTGCTAAAAATACTCCATATCTTGATATGGGCAGTGGTTACATGGGTATATATGGGCAGTGGTTACATGGGTGTATATACACATGCAAATATTCACTGAACTTTACACTTAGATTGTTTGCATATTGTTTGAATGTAATTATATTAATTGTATGTTGGGACAGGCATAAAGATTGTAGGGAGAGGATGAGGTCAGATTTGGATGTTCTGAGTTGTAAGTGCCTAAACACACTGAAATATGTCAGAATGAAACTTGGGAGAGAGATATAGACTTGATTCTTCAATTAGTGGCTATTTTCCACACAAGTGTATATTGAAGCCATAAAATAAGACAAAAGCATGAAGCCCGTAAGATTAAGAATCATTAGTGACCTTTGATTTTAGAAACCCTTATGCAAAAAAAAAATAGTGTGGAGTAATGATTAACATTGGTGAAAAATAGTGAGGCAAGTTGATAAAGGGTCTTAAATCTTAATCTGGAGTTGGGAACTGATTTGAGATGTAGTAGGAAGCCTTTATGGGTTCTTGAGCCTGGAAGGAACAAAATCAAAATGCTCCTTAAAGTAGGTTGTAACCATAGGAAAGAGGCACAGGAGCAGGCCAAGGCTGAAGAGGGAAGGGCCAGTGGGAAGGCCAGCTGCAGTTATTTAGGCTTGAGGTCAGAAAGGCATGGCCAGAGGAGTGCCAATGAGATGGAAGAGGAGAAGATGCAAAACCAAGAAAGTGTGAGGAAGGAATCAGCAGGACTTGGTGGCTGATGATGTGGAGGTATGAGGGAGAAAGAAAAATAAAAGCCTGGCTCCAGCTGAAGTAATATGAGTTAGCAGACTTTTTCAAATTAGTACTTGAACCTATTTCATAGTTATTGAGCACATTTAATGAGGGAACACATGTAAAGTGGTTAGCACAATGCCTCACACATGCTAAGTAGTCAATTAAGTTAGCTGCTATTATCCTAGCCACAGCTGCTGACTGCTGGAGAAATTCACGCAACCAGGTGGATTGGTTTCGCTTTAAATTCATGGTTACCAAACTCAAGTGGGTCCTTAACCCAGCTTATTCCTTCGCTTGCTGTAGCCACTGTTTCAAATCTTTTCCACTCTTCTCAAGCACCTTGCCCTGCTTCACTCTTTCACTCTCAGCATGACCTAACATCTGGTATTATAGAGAAAAGACATGCCATCAGGAAATAGTCTCCCTCAACAGTTCACCACCCAGTCCATGTGTCTAAGTACCTCTGCCCCATCCTCTCCTCCTCACTTGTTGTTATCATGGAGAGGTATGCTGTATCAAAGCCCAGTGCCCTGGAGAGCATCACTTCCTGCTTCCTCTGGACCTTTAAAATACTTGGGGTCAACCCCATACCTATCTCTTTAACCTCTTCATCTCTAGAACAGAGAAAGTAAAAGCAAGGGCTCTTACAGCCTGGGTTTGCACACTGGCTCAGTCACTTACCAACTGTGGGACCCAGGGCAAGCCTTTTACCCTCTCAGCACCACCATGTCCTCAGCTGTGAAAGGGGACAGTAAAAGCATCATCCTACAGGGTTGTTGTGAGCCACCAGTGAAATCACATGGGAAACATGCTCAGCTAGTGCCCAGTCTGTGTTAGCTAATATTATTTATTGCTCCTTGAGTCTTTCCATCCATATTCTAATATTCTCAAGTGCCTTTCTTCTTAAAAAGCCCTTGTGGAGCACACATACTCTTCCAACTACTGCCTCATTTATTTCCTGCAACATAACAAATGAATAAGTAATCTAGACATATTATACTCAGTTCCTCCCCTCTCCATTCACTCTTCAGATTCTACCAATCTTGTCAAGGTCACCAATGGTTGGAATGTTGCAAGATTCAACAGACACTCTTTGTCCTCATTTAACCATTCAGCAGAATTTCCATGGCTTCTTGAGCAGGCCCTCATGCACTAACCCCCTAATGCCATTGATTTTAGGATCCCCACCCCCATGATCTTGGTTTTCTTCCCACTGTTCTCTCAGATCTTGCACAATCTTTATTGCCAAATCTTTCTCTACCTGAAATTCAGCTATCAGTGTTCTGAAGGCTCTGTCTTAGACTCTCCCCTGACTTTAATTACTGCCTTCATTAGTCAGGATGAGCTGTTATGCTATGGTCACGAACTAGTCCTGAAATCTCAGAAATTGAACACACAATAATGGTTTATTTCTCACTCATGGCCAATGCAGGGGCCCAAGATGACAACTTGTCATGTCACAATATCATGATATGGCTTCAGTGTTCACCACATCAGGGACTATGAAATGTGATAAACTCCCACTCCCTCTTACTGCCTCCAACTTTACAGTGATATGTGTCACTTTCATAGCCAAAACTAGGCGCATTGCCCTAACTAACTTCAGGGGAGACTGGGAAGTCATATTGTGTGTCAAGGAAGAAGAAAATAGCCGAATATGGTGAGTTTTGTCAATTGCACCAAGCCATCTAAATGCCAATAACTTACCAAATGATATGTCTAACTCAGACCTCTCTTCTGACCTCCAAATCCTGGTTGCAAAGAATAAAAATCTAACTCAAATGATGTATGGATATAACGTAATTTGTGTTCAAGATCATTACATTGTCTTGAGAAATCTAGAGTCTGGGGTATCTGCCAGGAATGAACTAGAACCAAGGAAACTAGAACCCAAGAAGGATTCTAGTGCCTGTATTCCTCTCTGTGTGTGTCTACTTCATGAATTCTTTTTGCTTATGCCTGAATGTTTCTGCTCCTAGTCA
Organism: Eulemur rufifrons; assembly: GCF_041146395.1. Taxonomy (NCBI): domain Eukaryota; kingdom Metazoa; phylum Chordata; class Mammalia; order Primates; family Lemuridae; genus Eulemur; species Eulemur rufifrons. The sequence continues at coordinate 26,637,709 of NC_091012.1, read as the reverse complement.
ACATGGCAGAACATGACCACTGCTATTCCCTGAATTTCCAAGTCCTCTGTTTCAATTAGCAGAAGAGAGTGTGACTCCTCTTCATCAGCCCTGTGTCCCAAGTGCTGGTAAGGAATGCTGATAGGTACCAGATGCCTGGTGACATCACTGTATCTAAGGGGTCTGGAACCAAGTTAGTGATGGGGGGGGGTGGTCAGCAAAAAGGCAATTCCCAGAAATTAAGGATAGCTTTGGGATAAACAAAACAACAGATGTCAAGTTAAAAATTTAGTCATATGTTCAGCAAGGAGTTAATGAATGCCTAGTCCTAGCCTTGTTCTCAGCACTGGGTATATATTTTTGAGCAAAAATAAAGAGCCCCTGCCCTTAAGGAGCTACATTCTGGTGGGGGAGAATGATAACAGAAAGAAATGATATAATTTGAAGTAACAATAAACATTAGGATGGAAAATAAAATGAAGTAAATGGGATAAAGAGTGATAGGTAGTGCCACTCTAGAGAGGATGATCTGGGACATGCCCTCTGAAGAGGTAGTGTTTGAAGAGAGTCCTGAATGAAATGTGAGAGCAAGTCATGAAAATATCTGGTAAGAGAATGTTCCAGGCCAAGGGAATAGCAAATATAATGGCCCTGAGGCAGGAATGAGCTTGAGGAGTTCTAGGAAAAACAAGGAGAGTGAGCAAGGGGCAGGGTGGGAGGTGCTGAGTTTGGACCAGAGAGGGTCAGGTCATGTAGGGCCTTGCTGGGTGACATGTTGGGTGATATGATTTGATTTCCATTTTTTAAAGATCATTCTGGCTTCACCATTGATAATCATCTCTAGTGGGGGGAAATAGAAGCAGGGAGCACAAGGAGGGGGCTGTGGTGAGAGATGATGGGAACTGGAGCGAGGGTGATCACAGTAGAGGTGGTGAACAGAAATGGTTGGCGTGTGGGTATATTTTGAAGAAGAGCTGCCAGAGCTTCTGATAGCCTGGATATGAGGAGAGAGAGAGAAGGAGGAATCCAATAAAACTCCTAAATTTTCAGCTGGAGCACCAGGATAGATGGCAGTACCATTTACTGTGATGGGGAAGATGAGGAGAAGCAGGCTTAAATGTGGGGGTAAGCAGGATTCAAGTTATGTTTCTTTGGATAAATTAAATTTTGACTGACGGATGTCTATAAGGTGGGAGACAATGGCATATAGATGATATAAATCCAAGAAGCTGGATGGGTCACGGGCATGTCAAAAGGAGGATGCTTGAAACCAAGCTCACAAGCTGCCCACACCCCCTCCCCAACCTGGATCTCCTCCCTTGATCCCTAGTAGAATGTATCACCACACACAAGATTGTTCATGAGCAAACCTGCACATCATTGTTAAGTTTTCTTCTTCATACCTAAAAACACCCAGTTAATCACCAAGTTACAATGGATTTCAAAGGCAAAATATTCCTTGAATTCCGCCAGTTTACACAGAAATAATCACACCTTTCCTCTGTTCAAAACCATTCAAAAGCTTCTGATTGCTTGAAGATAAATCCAAACCGTTTCCCATGACTCACAAGGCTTTGAGTGAGTGAACTGCTGTTATCCTCTCAAGCTTTACATCATATTTCATGTGGTTCTTCCTGGAGCGCTCCACTCCTGTCACGCCAGCCTTCTTTCAGTTCCGTGAACACATCACAAACTCCTCTGGACCTTATTTGTTGTTTTAGAAATATGCTTTCTCTACCTCTATGTAAGTTAATTTCAATAGGCATTACAACATTGTAGTGAACACAGAAGGCTTTGCAGCTGCAGAATCTTGAAGAACTACCTAAATTTGCTGTGTGCCTCAGTTTCTCCATTTGTGCAGTAACAATAAATGGCTTTTGTGAGGATTAAATGGATTCAATCACGTAAAGCCTTTCACATAATACCTGGCACAGAACAAGTGCCCAGTAAACAGGTGCCCTTATTTTTCATTTTTCTGGGTCTAGTTTCAATGTCCTGTCCTCAGAGAAGTCTTCTCTTGATGCTGGCTCCCCCAGACCTGGTTAGCTCTTCCTGGTGGATGGTGCTCATGGTCTGCTCTGCATGTCTTCATCTTCCTTATCACAACTGTAATTTCCTGTAACCCTGAAGTTAGAGCTCCTCCAATTCTGGGCTGTCTTCCTCTGGCAGTTAAACACAGTGTTTCAACATACGTAACTAAACAAAGTAGTATGTCTGCCACACACTGCTAAACACAGTGATTCACAGAGATATCATTATATTCAGTAACACACACTCCTAGCCCTGTTAACAGAGTTTCAACATTCATCACTTAAAGTAGCACATGTAAAAAAATAGTACCCTGTTAACGCAATGTGTCATAAATTTTACTATAGTCATTTATGCACCTGGCTCTGTTAAAAACAGTTTCAACATACATCCCTAAAGAAGTATACATGTAGCATGTGTTGCTAAACAATGTTTCCCACAGACATCACTGTAGTGAGTCATTCAAGCACCTAGCTGTGTGAAATACAGTTTTAACGAATGCTGCTGAATAAAGCAGTACATGTACCACACACTGTTAAATACGGTATTTCAGAGCTATCACTATACTCAGTAACACAGACCCCTAGCTCTGGAAATAGAGGATCTTTTGGAGGGGCATATTTGGGAAGGAGTGGGTCAGTACCTATTCCCAAGGCTGCTGCTACTCTGTCTTGCTTGTGCCTTGTCACTCCTTCAATTTCCACCTTATTTCACAGCCTGCGATTCCCATGGGACCATTTCTGTAGTCCAAGGGGTGAGCACACACATTCTTACAGGAAATCCACTTATGGCTTTACTCCAGTGCTTAATAATGTTTATTGTCCTGGGGCTGGAGCCATGCACATCCCCCATCTTCCCAGAGAGCACCCTCACCTTCAGACCTCCTCTGTGCAGATCCCCACCCATCTTCAGGGAGGGACCATCTCTGCCCAAAAACAAAAAGCAGGTCCTCAGAAGAATCCATTCCTTCCCCCAGAACCTCCAACTTTGGTACTCCAATTCCTGTCCCTTCCCCGTCTCCCTGCTAAAGTGAAGGGCTCACTTACAGGCCTTCTCCTTCCAAGTGACCCAATGGGTAATTATTGGGAAGAGACAGAGCTTCCATACAGATATATGCACAGCCACAAAAGACAAATATATTAATAAATTCTCTAAATAGGGTTGTCTAAGTCCTTACTAAGGAAGAGAAACATTTCCTGACTCCACAGTGATTGGCCCAGCTGACCCAGGATGCATTGGAGGTAGCATTTTACTCTATTATGCAGAACTGTGTCAATTCCCCTTGGTTCATTTTAGTGCTTTCAAGACTGTGCCTGGGGCCCATAGGTGCATAAGAAATGGGAGCCATTACTGGGCTGTTTACCTCTTAATAGCCACCATTTAGCTACACAAACACCTGGCAAAAGCTTTGAAATGAAAGGGTTTCCTTTGGCTTGCCTTTTTTGAGTGTGGTCACTCTGCTAGACAGGGTACTCTGCTGTAATTTCAGTTCTCTGAAGGGGGTCCAAAATGAGTATCTAGTGTCCTCTGCCTAAGTAACTGCCTGAGCTAGAGACAACAGTGAGCTGCTCTTGCGGTTACCTACTTGAATGGCTATTTGGCATTTATCTTTGTCTCAGATTGGAAGCTCCATGTTGTCCCCATAGCCTAATGTCTGGCACATAGTCATTGCATGATGAATATTTAGTTAAGGAATGAATCTTCCAGTAGTATGATTAAGTGCTCACATACTTAGATAAGTGATGAGAGAATTCACAGAGCTCAATTGTCAGCGTACAACGTGAGCAGAAAGGAGATCAGTCAAGTTCACTGTTATTAAGGACCAGGCAGTAAAGGACTCTAACTAGGAGGTGAATTTGTATAGGATTTGTCCTTCCAGTTATGATTGGTCCGGGTGGGAAGGCCAAGCCTAGAGGACAAGGGCTGGAACCCAGACAGAAACTCAGTGTCATGAAGTGGAAACATTCTCAGGGATCACACAGGGGAATCAGGTGAGTTCCAGAGGCCTAAGAAAGGACCCTGGTAGGGAAACAATCCTGGAGAATATAGAGGTAGGATACTGGCTATCAGAACCTCCTCCACTTAGGACAACTGGGCAGAAGGAAGCAAACCCTCAAGCTTAGATGAACTCATCAACAGAAGTCATCAATTCACACATATAGAATCTGGATTTTAAGCACAAAATTATAGGGTCTGAGCAGCAGGCCAGGAACTGGCAGTAAAATTTGAGCCAATATCCTTTTAAGAGAGAGGCTGTGCATCCTGGCTAAGAACAGAACTAGGCTCCAAGTTTTGGTGAGATACAACCCCGAAGTGCGTCCAGGAAACTAGCGTGGTTGTTAGGAAAGTTTACAAACTAAGTGCTGGGAGTCACCCAGTTCCTAACAGCAGAGGGCAGTAGGATTAAAAAGGGTGCCTGCACTACCCTGACCTGGACAGAGTCCCTTCATTGCTATTCATGTTCCTTTGCTTTTGCTCTTCTCTTTCTTTCCTTCTTTCTGACAATTCCATTCTATTACGTTTCCTCCCCCTCCTTTTCCCCTCCTCCTCCTCCCCTTCCTTCTCCTTCTCCTCCTTCCCTTTCTCTTTCCCTGTATTCTTCTTCTTATTCCTATTCCTATTCATATTATTCACATAATGTCCAAATACCTTTTTGTCATACAAGATTCTGACATTACCATTACTTCTCTGGAGCCAAGCTCAAGACCAGAATGTTCTAAGATATCTTTCTGACCCTGACCGCATTCTTATGTTTTAATATGTCTCTTTGTAACTTCTAATTCCTTTTTTTATTGTTGTTGTTTCATTACCATGACCTCAATTACTGTCACTTTGTAAACTTTCTAGAATTTCATTTATGTCCATTGCAAGCTTTTAAGGACAGGGCCTATTTCCTTGTTAAACCCCATCATCAATCATTCATTCAAAGCACCTGTTGAGTACCTAGTCTATACTAGGTGTTTGTTTATTCTACAGATTAATTGCTTTCAGAAGGAGAAGCTACTGACCAGCACAGAAAATATATTTATTGTGAATGTCTTAGTCCATTTTGGATGCTATAATAAAATAACATAAATTGGGTAGCTCATAAACAACAGAAATTTATTTCTCATAGTTCTGGAGGCCAGTAAGGCAGATTTGGCATCTGGTGAGGGCCCACCTTCTGGTTCTTAGATGGTATCTTCTAACTGTGTCCTCACATGGTGGAAGAGGCTAGCTAGCTCTCTAGGGTTCCTTTTATAAAGACATTAATCCCAATCATGAGGGCTCTACCTTCATGACCTGATCGTCACCGAAAAGGTTCCACCTCCTAATACTATCACATTATGGGTTAAGGTTTCAACATATGAATTTTGCAAGGACATGTACATTTAGACCATAGCAATCAGATATCTTTTAAAAAAGGAATGAAAGAGGAAAGTGGTTAATATTGTGAATGCTAATTAAGCAGCCAAACTCAGTACAATTTTATTTTAAGACTAATAGTTGCTCTAATCTAACTGGATTGGCCTTTTGCCAGCTTTTTTTGTACAGCCTCAAATTTAGCCCTCTGATACCTTTTCCACTGACAGGGAAGTTAACTGTTCTTGCTAAAGGTCATCATCATTGCAGGCTACTATCGTTTATTGCTCCTAACCTGGGAGAATTCTCTTTAACAGGTTCAATTTTCATAAAGTCTTTTCTGCTTTTTGGAGCAGCCGTAATTTAGTGCCCCCAATTAATTGAGGGAGGTAAAATTTCATACATAGTCAACTATGCTTTCAATCAGTATTTGGTGCCTAGAAAATAAGTCCCCAATGTACATTTGCCCCTGCAAGTCATGCTGCACTGAAAAATTGGTGCCTGTTCTCAGACTGTTTCTCCTTCAAATGTTCAAGTTCAGCAATGACAGCAGTTGGCAGAGTAGAGAGTGTTTCCAAGAAAAAGAGTGCTCAATGCTACTCTGGGGTATCTGACAGAGAAATGGAAACAACTTTAACTTCCTCCAAGTAGATGAGTCTATGGTTATATTATCCACTCTTCAATCCATGCTAAATGAGTGAGGGTCCCCAAGAAGCTATACATTCTCTTCCTATGGGTTGTTACAGTTTAATAGAAGCAGTTACTCAACCCAGTTGCTGACAGAACCTCACCAATTATGGATTGTTCAGTTATGGCAGTTCACCATGTACTCCTCCAAATACCTGCGAAGAAATATTTTTCAAGGTTCACACAGATTTCTGACTGGGATGGACACTGTGGGGAAGGGACAGGATCCTGTCTGGAAAGTCAAGATCTCTGGGCCCAGCTTTGTCATTGACTCCTTATGTGATCTTGGACATGTCCTTTCCGCAAATCTTGTGTCTGTTTTGTGCACTGCAGAACTTTGACAGTTGCCTGATACCACTACACAGTGCAAGAGAATTAAAAACATGTGTCCACCAAACAAATGTTAATAGTAGCATTATTTGTAATAGTCCCTAAACTGAAGCAATTCAAATGTCCATCAACTGGCAAATGGATAAACAAAATGCAGTATGTACATACAATAGAATATTATTCAGCCTTAAAAAGGAATGACATACTACTGATTCATGCTACAGCATGAATGAACTTTGGATACATTATACTAATTGAAAGAAGCCAGAAACAAAAGGCCACATATTGTATGGTTCCATTTATATGAAATGTTCAGAATAAGCAAATCCATAGACACAGAAAGGAGATCAATGATTATCAGAGGCTGGAGGAAGGGGAATGGAGAATGACTTCTTAATGGGTATGGGGTTTCCTTTTGGGGGTGATGAAAATGTGAGCGTTGTGAATATAGTGAATATAGTAAAAACCACTGAATCGTACACTTTAAAATAAAAGAATCACTACAGTAGTTTGTTTGAATTATGGATTCCAGTCCCCTCCCTTATGGATCTTTCCATCAAAAAGTCAGGAGTGAGGGCTGTATCATCTACATTTTTAATAAGTGGCCAGGTAACTCCAATGGTCAGACAAGTGTATAAACACTGCTGTAATGACTTTTTCCTAAGGTCCCTTCCCAGTGTCACCTACTCCATAGACTTCTTTGCTATTTGAATTAGTCATTTGGTTAGTCATGTGCCATGTACTGTGCACTTGAATAAATGCACCAAAGACCTCCATGGTGAGGTAAAATAGCCGGTATAGATGGTCCTTTCTTTAGTGGAACTTACATTTAGTGCTTTAGATACATGAGATGCTTCTAAGTGCCTTTTAAATTTTAATTCAAACAACCAAACAACTACTATAAAGAGAGATCTCAGTGCATCTACTTAATAAAATCTTTTTTAGGTGGAAAAAGAAAATCAGGATATTAAAATATGGCTTCCAGCAAATTTACCCTCCTTAGATTTAGTCCTTCAGGGTCTGTGACTAACTTCCATGATCCCTTTGCTTGAATTAAAAACCAAGAGACTTGGCCGGGCGCGGTGGCTCACGCCTGTAATCCTAGCACTCTGGGAGGCCGAGGTGGGCGGATCGTTTGAGCTCAGGAGTTCGAGACCAGCCTGAGCAAGAGCGAGACCCCACCTCTACTAAAAATAGAAAGAAATTATATGGACAGCTAAAAATATATATAGAAAAAATTAGCCGGGCATGGTGGCGCATGCCTGTAGTCCCAGCTACTGGGAGGCTGAGACAGGAGGATCGCTTGAGCTCAGGAGTTTGAGGTTGCTGTGAGCTAGGCTGACGCCATGGCACTCACTCTAGCCTGGGCAACAGAGTGAGACTCTGTCTCAAAAAAAAAAAAAAAAAAAAAAAAAAAAAAAAAAACCAAGAGACTCGATGGTCTTTTGGAGCATAATAACATAGAAGACTCCACACTGAGACATCATTTCTGAGGCAGCTCTAGTCCATGGCAACACAGAAGGCTGAACACATTCAAGGTCTGGGGGAAAGCCTTTCTAACTCACGAATGGGAAGGGGCCTCACAGCAGATGCCTCTCTTGGCACTTGGAAAAATGCTCCTTCTCACACTATCACTCACTGCCACAAAGCCTTGAAAATTCTGAGGTTGGCCTTGAAAAAGAAATGAAACCACTGCACAATGGTGTGATTCAAATTTCAGAAAGGGTGCCATGCAAATTAATGCTTATGGTTTAGAGACAAATTGCCTGAAATGATGCTGATGTTTCTGAATGCAATAGAGAAATTTATATGTTCTCAATTAATAGTAGATTCTCAAAAAGTTTTTTTATTTTTTAAAGTGAATTGGAGAAAAGAGAAGGGTGCACAAAAAGAGGTATCAGAGCAAGATTCTCTATGCATGCTTTCAGACTCCTGGAAGATTCTCCTGCTGCCCATCTTCTCTGCATTTGAGAAGCTCCAGTGGTCTTCATAGGGGTCTCTTAATACCAACAGGAGCGAGGTTCAAGGAGGAGTAAAGAATGATACAACCAAACCATTCATTTTCCTGCAAAATTATTTTCACTTTGCATAGATATAGAGAATATCACCTATTTTTAAAAGTAGGATACTGGGAGCTTCATGAGGCTCTTCTGGTTCAAGTCTCCCAGGCTCTTAGCTGAACTAGGCAGGGCACACCTCAAACAGGAAGCCCCATCTAGGGGCTTTCGTCCATCTGGCTGGCTGCAGCAGGGACTCCCACTTATTTCTCTCCTCTCTGCTTCTTCATCCTTTCACCTCTCCCTCTTTCTTTTTCTTCTACCACCCCTTGTCTACCCTGCCTCAGGCCCTGTTCTAGGTTCTGAGGAACCAGAGATGAGTTAGCTTTGTTCCTGTTTTCAGGGAGCTCACAGCCAGTGGGGGGACACAGACAGCAGATACATTGAATACCAGGCCAAAAAAAATGCTGTAACAGAGGTGTGGATAGAAGGTAGAAGGTAACTTTGCTTAGTAGAGGCCTGGCAGAATGGATGGGCAGCGGCAGTAAGGCTTCCCAGGGGAGAGAAGAGCTGATGAGGCTAATGCTATGATTCCCTTCAGAAGAGAGAGGTATATTTTCCATGTCAAGGCCTTCGACCAGTCTATGTGTTTGTGGGAAAGTGGGAGGAACCCACGTGGAACCTGGACCTTTATATGTGTTTGGATATGCCTTTTCAGGAAGCTGGGATGCAAAGGCAGCTGACTTGCTTGTTTCCACTGAAGACTACTGGTTAATCTTTTCCAGTTCTGGACCTGCTCTTTTGCCATTTAGTCGCAGCAAACATCCTAAGAGATACTGTTTATGAGATGTTTATTAAGTATTTCAAACTAAATGTGGCCAGTGGAGGATTATAGAATATTTGTTTTGGTTAAGGGGCAGGGGAGGAGTCGGTTTTTTTTTTTTTTTTTTGGTAAAGAAAAGGCTACTCAAGTAGAGTGCAGGCTAGGCTGTCTTGGGGAAATAAACATTAAAAGTTAAAGCAATGTTTAAAAAAAAAAAAAAAAAAAAAGAAAAGGCTACTCATTCTCAGAACCCCATGAAATAAGGGCACCTGTTTCCTTCCTTGGAGGAAAATGCTTTTTAAAAAGCAAGACCCCTTCCAGATTCCTAAGGGCTCCCAGATTTTGGGGTGGTTATGAAATAAATGTCATTTCCAGGATAGAATGTGCCTGCTAAAAATCATAGAATAAGAAAGCATCTCTCTGACTACTAAATACTTGGGCTGTTGGATGTGACAGGCTAGAATTTAAGGATGGGAGTCTCTCTTCCCTTCTGTCTCTTGTGCTTCAGGATATAACAGTGCTGGGAATCTTGGTCATTTACACCCCACTACTGTGTCAAGAAGACCATGCATGGTAGTAGCCAACATTTGAGAGCTTACCTCAAGGGTAACTTAGATTTAGATTGATTAGTATTTGTTCAAATTTTATCTAATAGAATCCTTGATTTTATAGAACTGGGAAAATTAAAGCCTTGTAATGTTTCTTTATGGAGTTGGGATTTAAATAGGTCCTTTATGTCTACTTTAAGTTTACCATGCATTGCTTATATATACATTATTATTTTCCTCTTTGAAATATAAAATGTGAGGAAATGGTAATATAGCCATGAGATATTGTAAGTAATCTGGTGATGAGAAAAACAGAGACATATTGCTTATTTCTCACTTTTTTCTCATGTTACTGAATGCCCTTCCCTCCTCTAGTTGTTTCCTTGTGATTTTGTGCCACAGTTTAACATTGCACATGTCCTAATTCTGCAATACGGTTTGCTGAGTATCTCTAGGCGTGGAGAATAGAGCTGAAATAAAATGTATTTTTAGCCAACGGTTAACTCCTGATTGCCTGTGCACAGAGATGCAGTGCTGCATAGGACATGGGCTTTGCAGGGAGCAGAAGCTGCTTGTGAACCTCAGTCTTGCCCTGAAGGTAACAAATATTCATCGAGCAGCTGCCATTTTTCACTTATTTGATGTGCGAACTTGGGTAACATACTTAAATTTCTGAACCACAGTTTCCTCTTTTGTAAAATAGGAATAATCACTACCACTTACTATGTTGATGGGGATTGTTTTGAGTCCTTTACATATATGAATTCCCTTAATTGTAAAAATTACCCTATGCTATCATTGCTATTAGTGCTGCTATTTCCACATTACAGGAGAAGACACAGAAACACAAAAATTAACTTGTCAAACATTTAAATTATTTAATCTCCCTGGGCCTCAGTTTCTTTATATGTAAAATGTGATAATAAAAGTGCCAAATTCATAAGATTTTCATAAAGCTTATGTAGGCTAAATAGATAAAGACACTTAGAACAATGCTTGGCAGAGGCTAAGCCATCTAGATTTCTGTTGTTATCTTTAAGGCATCTGTCATTTTCCAAAATCATCTTATATATCTGTTACTTGCCTATTTTCAATCTCCCTCAATAGACTGTGACTCCCATGAGATCAGGGATTTTGTCTGGGTTCTTCTTTGCTGTATCTCTAATACCTATAACAATGGCTTTACATAGAAGGTAGTTAATAATTATTTTATGAATTAATACATGACTGAGTTAATGACTTTTACAATTATCTGCCAAGGGAAATGAAAAGTCTGCCACATTTCCCTTTATTTCCTTCATGATAACTAGTTCCTACAGAGCAGTAACTTGGTTTGCTATAAATTTGATGACCCTACATTCTACAGGGATGACTTTCCTAGTTTTTAACAAAACCAAAAACTATATGGTCTTCAATTCTGATTAGTCTTGATCTAGGCCATTTTCTAATCTAATATAATACATAGACCAGTTAAAATGTAAATGTGAATCACAGATGAGCTCCCCAAATAGGAGCCAAGAGTTTGAGTAACCTGCTTAAGCAGGGAAGGAGGTGGGGTGAATGGAAAAATATTTAGAGACTGGGTTTATATTAGGGATCTAGTCATGATTGGATGTGAATCCAAAAGAACAAGCAGGATCAATTCATGACAACAAAATGCAGGGAGTTTTGTTCATAGGCCCAGATTTGGGAAAGTTTCTAACTAAGGAGGGACCAGGTAGCTGATTGGTGAGGGTCCAGGACAGTAGACTGGGAGTTAGAGGCAAAAATGCAGTTATTGGAATAAACTGGGGTACCAAGCAGTGGCTTATATCACTCTCATGTTCAAACCCAATATCTTCCCATCACACTCAGAATAATATCCCAAGTCCTTAATATGGCTTAGGCAGTGTTTTGCAAACTATCCTGAGGAGATGAGTCAGCTAGAGTTTTTGTTAAAAGTTTTCAATCTCACACCAGAAGACAATATCTCCCCTATGCCACATGGTTGCCCTTGTCTACCTGTCCTTAGTAACTTCCCCTAGTTTCTTTTCTCTTTTTTTTGATGATTTTAGCTCCTGGCTCACTGTCTCTCTCTCTCAAATACTGCTCCTATATTAATTACTGGTGATTTCAGTACCAGTGTATTATAGATGACCTTTTAACACCCTGGCCTCTCAGTTCCTTGACTTCCTCCTCTCTTCCAGTGACTTGTTTCTATCCCCTCACCAGTTACTCCCATGGCATACCCTTGCTCTTGTTGTTACCAATAACTGCAAGCCCTGCAACCTCAGCTTCATGCATCCTATTCTCTTTCCACCACTTTCTTTCTGGCTCACTCCCTGTAATGCCTGATCTCTGATCATCCCTTCAACCATGGCAGACCCTACAATTCATTGATCCTGCAGACTTTCCACTCTCACCCACCTGGTGTCCCCTCTTCCCTCTTTAATTCCATGGACAAGCATTATAATTGCTTTCTATTTATATCCTCAACTCTCTTGCTCCCCTCTCACTTTGCTTAGCAAACCCACAATCTCAGTTAAATCCGTCTCTCTGATCTACTTTGTGCTGTACTCGTGTAGCCATCCATAACTGGGAAAAACCCACAACTATGCAGGCTGGTCTCACTCTAAATTCATGAGCATGAGCCTCAAACTGATCCCTAATTCTGCTCAGCAGTCATACAGTGTCTCTCCCTCTCCAAGATGAGTACTTCATACCGTTTCCTACTTCCCAAGCTTCTGTCTCCTCTCCATCTTCGTTTTCAGCTGATAAACATATTTCCTATTGTTCACGGAGAGAATTGAAGCAATCAGAACAGAATTTCCTCAGACTCCTGTTTCTGCATCTACCCACCTGCCTTCCCTCCTGTTAACTTGGTGAACGGTTTGTGCTAAACCTAATGGACAATTCTTAGTTGTCATCTTACTTGACCTAGCAACAGCTTGTTGACACAGTTGACTATTCCCTTCTCCTAGAAATACTTTCTTCACTTAACAGTAAGGACACCCCCAAACTCCTGGTTTCCTTCTTATTTTGCTGGATCCTTCTCACCTTCCCATTCTCTAAAAATTGAAGGTATCCAGAGTTAGTCCTTAGACTTCTTCTCTATCTACAATCATTCCCTTGGTATTCTCATCCAGTCTCATAGCTTAAAATGCCATCTACATGCTGATAACTCCCAAATTTATATGCCTAAGCCAGACCTGATCATCCTATATTAAAAAAAATGCAATCTACCTGCATTTCCAGTACTTCCAATTCTACTTACTAGATTATGTTTTGTTTGGTCCTTACCATGTAGCAATATCGAACACTTTAAACCTGTTTTTTTTTTCTTTTTTTTAGAGATGGAGTCTCACTATGCTGCAAGACTAGAGTGTAGTGGTTATTCACAAACACAATCATGGCATACGACAGCCTGGAACTCCTGGGCTCGAGCGATCCTCCTGCCTCAGCCTCCTGGGTGGGTGAGATTATAGGCACACACCACCACCCTGGGCTATATTATTTTTAAAGATGACTAAAGATTTTCTGTCTTCCCCTATTAGAACATAAGTCTCATTGAGACAGAAATTTTTGTCTGTTTTTTTTTTTAAAAAATTGATATATCCCTCGTGCCTAAAATGGCACCTTCCATATGGTAGGTGTTGAGACTATTGAATCAGAATTTCCAGAGTAAAATCACTGGTGATTTGTATATTTAACATGGGCTCAAGGTGATTGCCTTATATCAAGGAAGGTGTAGAGAATTCTGGCCTAATCAAACCCTCTGTTGTCTGGCCCCTCCTTATCTGCCTGATCTAATTTTATCCACTCTGTGTACTGATCTTATTGCTCTACCACACTGATATTTGTCATTCCTATAATGTGCCAAACATCTTCTGAGCCCAGGACCTTTGCACTTGCTATTATCCCTGCCTGGAATGTTCTTTGCATGACTTGCTCTCTCAGTTTATTCAGGACAGTAGTTTATTTTTTTTGTTTAATTCAATATATTCAGGACTAATAAATATTTAGAAATATGCTTAAAAGACCCTCCAAGTTATCTTTCCTGCCCTCATCATTCTCAATCCTCTACTTGCTTTATTGTTCTTCATAGAACTTAGCACTACCTGGAATTAGATAACAAGTTTATTTTTTCTCTGACTAGACTACAATGTAAAAGTAATAACAGTTAACACTTGCTACTTTCCAGATACTGTTATAAGTGCTTTGCATATAATACTTCTTTTAATCTTCAGAACAAACATTGTACTGTTACCATACCTATTTTATAGATGTGGAAAACTAAAGCACAGGGAGGTTAAGTAGCTAGCCCAAGGTCACACTACCAGTAAATAGTAGAGCCTGGGCAATCTGGCTTCTGAGTCTACCTCTTGTTAGGTGACCTGAAGATAAGGATTTTTGTCTATTTTCTTTACCATTGTATCTCCAGGGCTTAGAACAGTGCTGAGCATATAGTTAATAATAGTTAAGTGTTGAATCTGGGGCTTATATTAGTCTTCTAGGGCTGCTATAACAACATGCCATAGACTGAGTGGCTTAAACAACAGAAACTTATTTCCTTACAGTTCTGAAGACTAGAAACCCAAGATCAAAGTGTCAGCAGGTGTGGCTTCTCCTGAAGCTTCTCTTCTTGGCTTTCAGATGGTCACCTTCTCACTGTGTCTTCACATGGCCTTCCCTCTGTGTGTGTCTGTATCCTAATATCCTCTTCTATATAAAGCCAGTCCTATTGGAATAGGCTTATGACTTCATTTAATTCTAATTACCTCTTTAAAGGCTCTGTCTCCAAATAAGTTCACATTGGGGATTAAGGCTTCAACATTTGAGTTTGGGGGTGGGGGAAATAATCCAGTCCATATCAGAGCTGAAGCCCAATTCCAGGAGAATCAGGATAACAAGATCAGAGTTGTTTCCAAGGGCAGATATGTCAGTATAAAAAGAAATTCATGTGCCATGTAGTCCATTGGTTTAAAACTCTTCTTTTGAGAGGATGAACCACTTTTTCAAAAGAAATCTTTTGTGGAAGCCTACTACAGAAAGCATGAAAGCAGGGGTGCACTGGTGAAAGCTGAGGTGGAAGGTCAGGTGGACCCTAAGCACTCACTGGGGACCTAGAGACCCTGGAAATCTCTTGACCAAATCCCAGCATCTCACTTTACAGAAAAGACATTTGAGTCTATAAAGGTGCTCAAACACTCTCTATGTTACCCATGTCTAGCAACAGGCTTGATCTCATCTCAGAGAGGGAGCTTGAATGTCTAGCTCAGGACTCATGGGCTCCAGCTGGAAGCATGGAGGCCTTGGCATCAGGCAACCAGGTTGGGTCTTAAACTGAGGGAGTTAGAAAGGTGGCCATCACAACTATACCAGCTATAGTTGAGGAGGCTGAACATCATCCCAATCAGAATAATAACCAGGCTGCTGCTACCTTTGTATTATTAGCAACTCATCATTTTTAATGAAAGGTTTAGGCTGAGTTTGAGTGAGACAAAACCTTGCAGTTAAAGTTCTCTGATTGTATAGATCTATATCACCTTTCTTCTAAAGCACAGGAACTGTTGAAAACACTATAAATCACTCCCAAGTGCCTCAGTTCAAATATTATTTCAGTATGCAAATTACAGTCATAAAGCATAATGAAGCACATTTGAATATCAAGTACAAAAGTCACCATATAAATATAAAATAGGAGTGAATGAATGTGGTCAATGTTTTATTTTATAAATGCAATTTGCCTCCTGAAGGCTTTAAAGATCTTCTTGCTAATAATTGGAAAGCCCAGCTGAATTCCATAACCAGGAATTTCATTTTTCTAATTATGAAACAGGCAAGAATATGAATATATATGTCTATTTTTCTCTCTGTGTGTGTATGTGTATAATTTTGTCTTGTTCTTCATATTTCCTCATACCACCCCAATTTTAATTAGGTTGTCTGGTGTGGCCATTCTTTGCATCAGAGATTTTTTACAGATTTGAAGTCAGATGTATGCCCTGGATTACTTTGCTAGAAGGCCTGGTATGATAGAAGACCTCAGAGGTAAATGGCTGCAAGAAGCATGTAGAAGAGCTGCCTTACTAATAAGCCATGACCCCAAGTAACAGAGTCATAGTTCAAAAGGGCCCATGGGGATAGGGGTGATATTTGTTCCAGGAAGTACCAGCATCAGGACCTGGAGTTCTCCTCAATATTTTAGTGTTATCCTAAGTCCCTGAGGTTTTTTTATAATCCCAGGTGGTAGAGTCCTCAACGATGATTGAGTTTAGATAGCCTACCATTCCAGGAACATAGGACCTCAAGAAGCAAAATTAAGATGGCTTAAAGAGAATGTTAAAAAAAAGAATAAAAAAAATATTTCTTGTACTTCAACCCAAACCTGTATCCAGCCCAAAATTAAGATGGTTTAAAGAGAATGTAAAACAAACAAAAAAGAATATAAAAAATGTTTCTTGTACTTCAACACAATCTTGTGTCCAGCCCAGAACATAATGAAAATGAAGGCCTCATCCTTGGCAAATGCTTTGCTTTTGCTCTTCTCTTTCCTTCCTTTTTTTGTCATTTATATCCCATTACATCTCTTAAATTACATAGGTAATATAAGAGTACATTCTTGTTAAATAATAGCCTGAAGTTTCCAGTGCTCTATAAAGACCCAGCTCAAGATTTATATTTTCTAAGAAAGAAGTCTTTCCCACCCTGATTCCTGTCTGATGGCTTAATGTCTGTCTCCTTGGAACTTCAGATGTTACTTTGTTCCCCATTACCAGAACTCATTATCTGTCATTTAAAAAATATTCTGGAGTTTTATTCATGTACTCTTTATCTTTCTTGGTAGACTACCATCTTCTCAAGGGAAAGGGTTATGTAAGGCCTTTTGTTTCTTTGATAAACCCCACGCTCTATTCAATAGTTAATGAACAGATTAATTGCTTTTGGAAGGAGAAGCTTCTGAGCAGATTTAATAGAGGAAAACCTCAAACACATAAGCACCCAAGTGGCATGACCTGCACTGACCTTGCAGTCATTCCCTTTGCACCTTGGATCTGGAAGATTCTATGGTTCTTGACTTCAGGAAAGCTATCCTTGTCCCTGGACCATTCTCCATTCTCTTTTCTATTTGCCTGAAGCCAAGTCTCTGTATATTGTTAAAGCCAGCCCTAACCATTATGAAATGTATCTTCATTCTTTGTTTTAGACTATTGCTTGGATCAGTCTCTCTAGTATGGATTTTCTCAAAATGTGGCCTAATCCCCTAGGGTTATTAATAAAATGAAGATTCCTGTGCCCAATCCTAGGCCTTTCAAAATAATATCTGTGATGGTCCTGGGAATATGCATTGCAACATATCTACTCCAAGTGATCCTGAAGCACACCAATATTTGAGAGCCATATCTCTAGGACCTCTGGGGGCACTGTGTAAATTCAACCTTGGCCCTCAGTGTCTCTACTTCATCTTCCTTCACACACACAGAGAAAACTGCCTCTTTTCTCTGAATGGCTCTCCCTGGTCTGAGGAGTCAGCTCTTGCTTAGATGCTAAGCAGATCTGCTTAACAAACACTGATCTCAGTGGCCAACCCAGCCTTTAATTTATATAGCCACCTCTATTGCTCAATTCTTTGCCTATTCTCTACTAATTCCAGAGCCCAAGTATCTTTAGGGGCATGGTCTTCCAGAAACTTGTAGAATTTGAGCTATGTCATAATACTTTAAATGAACATTAATAGTGATATAGGCAACAATTTCACCAAAGAAAGAGGAAGCTCTGTGTATGTTCAAAGCCATGTACCCACACAGAATCTGTTTCCACATACTCAAAATATTGTACATTTGTATCAATTCCAATGCTATTTAAAATGCATCTTTTGTGTGCTAGATACTATGCTAGGCAAGGGCTAAAAAAGTATTAAGGAATAACTTTCTATCTCCATAGAGTTCAGTAATGACATAGATGTTAAGATTTTTAATTGAGTAATTCTTACACATGGTCTGTATCTTCACATTCTAGGGCAAGTGCTCAGGGGACCCTCTAGTTCTTTGTTGGGTTGGCTGTTCAGCTTCCTAGAAAGCTGAGTCAAAATTAAAGGAATCATTTATTCAGCAAATATTTAATGAAAACCAGGTACTATGCTGGGTCGTGGGGACACAATGGTAACCAAGACAGACATGATTATTGCCCTTTTGGTGCTGATGATCTAATGGGGGGTTATAAGCAATAAATAGATAAATTAACACATGAAATATGTGTTATAAAATGCATAAAACTCAATGCAAGGAATGGCACAGTATATTCTAGGGGTGGAGTAGAGCAAAGATGAAGATGGATTCAGGATATATTTTGGAAGTAGAGCTATCCATACTTGCTGATGGATTTGATAAGGTGGGATGAAAGGCCAAAAGTAACCAAAGATAATTCCTAGATTTCTGGCTTGGGCAACTGAGTGCTATTTACTGGTATGAGAAAGACAAGGCATAACATTTTGGAGATAGATGGGCTGGGGAGCCAAAAGCTCTAAGTTAGGTATGTTATAATTGGCAGGTTCTATGAGAAATTCAAGAGTAGCTTTTGATATGTGAGCATAAAATTTAGGGACGGTCCAGGGTTAGAAATATAACATTGGTAGTCATCAGCATACAGGTAGGCTGTGGGTAGAAAAGAGAGAAAGAGAAACCAAAAAGCTAACAAATATTTGAAGAGATACTCAAATTCACTAGTTATCTATGAAACATAAAATAAAATAACAATGAGATCACCCAATGTACAGGTAGATTCAGAAAAGTGGAAAATGTCAAGTGTTTATGGGGTTGTGGGGTCAAGGAGCCCTCATGTACTGTTGTTGGGAGCAGAGAATGGATCAGCCATTCTGCAGGGCAATCTGATAGTGCTTGGTCAAGTTAAACACATACTCCATTACCCAGAAATTCAGTTGCTGGGCTTGCAGCTCAAAGGAATATTCATTTGGGTCAAATGGGGGACATTAGCAAGGATGTTCATGGAAATATTGACAATCACAAGGTGGTGGTGACTAGGAAATGATCTGTGTATCTACCACTGAAGGGGTGCATAGGCACAATGTGGCATTTGTACTATACAGTGGTAGCTAATGGACCAGATAGATCTAACTAGTGCTCAGTAAAAAGCATGAAACAGCATGCCACATATGATGCAATGTCATTTATGTAAGTTAAAATATATGCATACAGGTAACTATGTGAAATGATGGATATGTTAATCAACTTGATTGTGGTAATCATTTCACAATGTATACATATTCTAAATACCATGTTGTACACTGTAAATATATATAATTTTTATTTGCCAATTATACCTCAATAAAGCTGGAAAAATATGCATACAAGATGACTCTGCATTTTATAAGAACACATACAACGAAAGCATACATGTTGAATACATTAGAATAGTATGTAGGCCAATCCATGAGGCCAAATGGAAATGAGATTGGGAGATGGTGATGAAAGGGAATAAATACATAAATAAAACAAGAGAAGGGCCTTGTGCGAGCCAATTATAATGGACCATGATTGGAGAACTAATGAAATCCAATGCTCCCAAGGTCCAAATCAAAAGCAGAGAGAAGATTTTAAAAAAGCAGGTTTAAATTAGACGGGCATGGTGATGTGCTACTTGGGAGGCTGAGGTGGGAGGATCATTTTAGCCTAGGAGTTGGAGATTGCAGTAAGCTATGATCATGACACTACACTCCGGCCTGGGTGACAGAGCCAGATCCTGTCTCCAAAATAAAAGGAAAGGAAAGAAAGAAAGGAGGAAAGGAAAAGAAAGAAAGAAAAGAAAAGCAAGTTCCAGACTGAGGAGCACCAGGATTTAGAGTTTGGCAAGGTGAATGCATGAGTTCACTGGGTAGGCTTTGTGTCCACCAGGCCCTAAAACTAGATGCAAGGTGAAGGTACACTCACATATTTGTTCCCTACTTGAGGTCAGAAGTTTCTCCCTTCTTGTTGTCAGGAACTCCAATTCATCCCCACTCCACCAAAGCTTTTATAAGTTTTAACTGTGGAGATACATGACACATAAGTCAGAATGACCTTTCCTGATTTGTTCCAAGAGATACTATCTTCCGACAATTTAAGAGCAAAAAGGGCAACAAAAGTAAGTTGTACCTCAGTTTTCTCAGATATGAAATGGTGATCACTTGGCTGTTACCAACTTTTACCTGGCTAACAGCCTCCGGACTGATTTCCTTGCCTGAGAGTTCTCCTCCAATCCTCCCATTATGCTGCCAGAATGATATTTATAAAAATACAAATGGGATAAAGTTATTCCCCTCATTAAAAATGTTGTATGACTCACCAATGTCTTCAGAAAATTATCTCCTGCCAGGAGCAAGGCAGCATGATGTCAGAAGATGGTCAAAGGCTTGACAATCAACCAGCTATATGACCTTTAGCAAGTTACTGCCCCTCTCTGAGTTTAGTTTCTATACCTGTAAAATACAGATAGTAATTCTTAACTTACAGGGCAGAAGTTGTCAGGCTTTAGTGTGCATTAGAATCCCCTAGAGAGCTTGTTAAAACACAGAGTGCTAAGACTCACCCCTAGAATTGCTGATTCTGTAGGTGTGGAGGGAACTTAAGAATCTGCATTTCTAACCAGTTTCCAGGTGATGCTGACGCTGCTGGACCTGGGGCCACACTTGCAGAGCCACCGTCAAGAGCCTCCCAATTACGCTGTTCCTAAATGGAAGTTGCTAATGCTGCTTTCATGTCCCTGCGAAGCTTGGTCTCCACTTGTTCAGTTCCATTGCCCACCACCGGCCTGCACACATCTTGTGTGCCAACCACAGCAAACCACTCTCTGTTCTCTGAACCTCTGGTGTACTTTTTGCCCTTGGAGGCCTTTGCATGTGCTTGTCTTTCTTCTAATAATTTCCCCTAAGTGGGACCATCCAGCCCACTTTGGAAGAACCTCTTCCTCTTCAAGGCTCAGCTCAAATACCCAGGAAGTTTCTGCACATCTTCTTCAGTTGGGATTTATTGGTCTTTCCCATAATACTTCATCCATCTGTTCATTTATTCATTCATTTTGTAAATATTTGAGTATCTGCTGTGTGCTAGACTTTGTGCTAGCTGCTGGGAATGTAATGTTGAGCAAAACCAGATATTATCCATGCTCTAAAAAAAAGCTCAACGCCTTTGAGGGGAGAAGAATTGTTACTCAGATAAATGCAAATGAATATAAAATTGCAATAGTGACAAGCAATAAGAGAGAGAGGAACATGCTGCTGTGAGCACTTAGAGAAAGATTTATAGAGGTTTAAAATTGTTCTTTTTCTATATGAATTGTTAAACTCTTGTAAGGTTTGAATGAGGGAACAATCCAAAAATGACTTGAGTTTGCATAGTGCTTTTTTACAATGAACTTATTTTCTGGCTTGTTATGGAGATGATTTCATTAATTCTCATAATAGCACAATCTCACAGCTAATGCTTATTGAGCACATACTAAGTTCATGCAAGTGTTCTGGCTAGTATCAGGAGCTGTCAAAATAAATAAGACATTTCTGCTACTCTTAAATTGCTCATGTTCCAGTGGGAGAGGTTGTATTGCACACAAAACTCAAGCCCAAGGTATGGTATAGCACGAGGCATAATCATCTTCTTCTCTTCTCGCCCCTCCCCTCAGAATGATAGTGACATTTTCTCTCTTGCATACCAGTGTTAAGCAGGATCAAGACCAGTGCCTAGGCCGGGCGTGGTGGCTCACGCCTGTAATCCTAGCACTCTGGGAGGCCGAGGTGGGCGGATCATTTGAGCTCAGGAGTTCGAGACCAGCCTGAGCAAGAGCGAGACCCCATCTCTACTAAAAATAGAAAGAAATTATATGGACAGCTAAAAATATATATAGAAAAAAAAAAATTAGCCGGGCATGGTGGCTCATGCCTGTAGTCCCAGCTACTCGGGAGGCTGAGACAGGAGGATCGCTTGAGCTCAGGAGTTTGAGGTTGCTGTGAGCTAAGCTGACGCCACGGCACTCACTCTAGCCTGGGCAACAGAGTGAGACTCTGTCTCAAAAAAAAAAAAAAAAAAGACCAGTGCCTAAAGTATGATGGACAAGCAATAATATCTGTTAGATGAATGAACATATCCCCACTCTCACTGCCCTGGTTTAGGCTTCCAGAATCATTACTCTATACAATCACAACCTGGCCTTCCTGACTCCAGCCATGCCACCTTCGAGCCATCTCCTATACCACAGCAAAACAAAACAAAAGAAAACAAACAAAAAAAAAACACCATGCAACTCTCCCATCCATTTAAAACCTGTCAACTGCTCCCTCTGCTCTTGGGAAAAGCCCAGACTTCTTACGTAGGCTATGAGGCCCTTTGTGATCCGGATCTGGTGTATATCTGCTGCCTCAGCTGCTGTCCAGCACCCCCCATGCAGTTGAGCCACAGTGCAATACTTGTACTTCCTTGAATGTGCCAAACTCTTTCTCCCCTGGAAACTCCACCCCTCACTCCTGTTCTCATTGGCCACTGCTGATGAATATAAGCTGAAAGCTAGATTTCCCTACTCGGGGATAAACTTGCCAATGACTTCCTTATATCCTTTCTTATATCCTTAGTTTTTAATCTGAAGATGGGAGGATGAACTTAATTATTAATGATGATGTCATTAACAAATGAAAGAGAATTACAGTGGTTTACAGAACCCAGACACTCGCAGCTCCTGACTTTACAACACTATTCTCCAATTAATTTCAGAATCATAAAGAATCTTATATTTGTGTTTCTGAGAATAAGCTATGCTAACATCTCACCATAGACCAACCTGAATTTGGTATAGAGTAAAATGTAATGCACTAAGGGGCTGTCTGGGACCTCACCCTTTTGAGGGGTTAATATTGAAGTTTCAGAAAGACTTGCCAAAGCACAGGCCCTAAATCCAACATAGCAGGGAGATTTAAGATAGCAAAATTATGTCTTTTTCTGCTAAAAATTGCTTTTTATTTAGTGAAAAAAATCAGTGTTTATTTTTCTTTCTTTTAATAAGAAATATGGTTATCATGTCCATTATAAATATATTGCTGATAAAATATTCTGATGCTTGTTTTTTTCTGCCCTCTATCATACCCAAATTCTATGTATGAAGTCAATCCATCTAAGAGAGAAATCGCCCCTGCCATTCCTCTGTTCTTGCTGGTCTGGCAGGTGACACATGAGTTCCTGGACACATCCAGGCAAGACCTGAAAGCATGGAGTGTTCCGGGGTTGTAAATGATGCTGGGAAACCATTCTGTCACAGCCAATGGGGAGAAGCAAAAGAAGCCCTGGACACTACCATTCTGGTAAGCTGCTGGCAGCTAAAACACACACAGCATTCTGTTGTTCTCTCTGTTTCTAAGAAAAGAGTCATAATTATGAAAGGGCAAACCACAACACTTGGACACTTAGATAACTGTATCTTTGATGAGAATCCATGCTGCCTGAAAGGGGGCTGGGAGCCAGGTTAAATGAAGAGGTCCTAGAGATTACCATTCAAGAACCATTTTGGAAGTTTGAGCTTGGCATATCTCTGGAAGGACAGCCTGAGTAATTTTAATCTTACCTACCTATTTACTGTTGCTCTGAATATCAAAGGCTGTCAGTAAAAACTAGCACAGCAATAGATTTCTAAATCAGAAAGTTGAGAAATTGTTGGCTCAGGTCTGAGCTGATGGTTCCTATTCTGACTGGGTCCCTTTCAAGTGAAAGTCATTTACCACATTTCTGCCTTCCAGTTCCTCTGGCCAAAAACCTTGGAGTCACCCTTGAATCCTTTCACATGTGAAATGCAAACCATCAGGGAATCCTATGGGTCTTACTCTCAAAACATGTCCAGAATGTGACCAATTCTAACCACCTCCACTGTAATTTTTTTTTTCATTTTCTTTCTTTTTTTAAAATTAACTCTCACCTGGATGACTAAACATCCCCTTTCTTTGATCTGTGTGTTTATAATTTTCATCAAAATTTGAAATTATTCATCTATTAATTCATCAAATATTTTTCTCCCCTTCTTCTCCTTTGAAGACTCCAATTACACATATATTAAGATGCTTGAAGTTGTCCCACAGTTCACTGACACTATGTTTCCTTTCTTTTCTTTTTTTATTCCTTCTTCTCTCTGTTTCATTTTGAATAGTTCCTATTTCTATGCCTAACAAATTTATTAATCTTCTCTCAAGCAATGTCGAATCTGCTATTAATCCCAGTCGAGGGTATATTTCATTTTAGACATAATAATTTCCATTTCTAGAAGTTCAGTTTGAAACTTTTTTGTATTTCTATATTAACCATGTTCAGTCTTTTCTCTAGCTTCTTGAAGATATGAAATACAGTTTTAATGTCCTTGTCTACTAATTCTATCATCTGTGTTAATTATGGATCAGTTTCAATTGATTGAATTTTCTCCTTATTATAGGTAGTATTTTTTCCTTCTTTGCATGCTTGACAATTTTTGATGATATGACAAACTTTGTGACTTTTTTTTTTTTTACTTTGTAAGGTACAACATGTTTTTGTTGTCCTATAGATATTCTTGAGATTTGCACTGGGACATAATTTCATTTCAACTTTTTAGGGAGCTAAATTTGTGGCCATTAACCTCCATGGTACCTTTAACCTCTCTCTCTAGTAGTCAACTTGGTCCCCTAACCTTTCCATGGTACCTTTAGCCTTTTCACTAGACAACTTGTTGGCTGGTGCAGTGGCTCACACCTGTAATCCCAGCACTTTGGGAGGCCAAAGCAGGAGGCTTGCTTGAGGTCAGGAGTTTGAAACCAGCCTGAGCAAGAATGGGATCCTGTCTCTACAAAAAATGAAAAAAAAAAAATAGCTGGGTGTTGTGGCAGGAGGATCCCTTGAGCCCAGGAGTCTGAGGTTGCAGTGAGCTATGATGACACCACTGCACTCTAGCCTGGGTGACAGAATGAGACTCTGTCTCTCAAAAAAAAAAAAAAAAAAAAAAAAAAAACACCATACAGCTTGTGTTACTATAGAGTTTGGTAATCTGACAGAAACAACTATCTATGAATTACCCTATGAAGTCTCCTTTGAGTCTCACTTTTAATGCTTCATTGTCACTTTTCACGTTTTGAAGTGGGGAAGGTTTATATTGCCACTGTCATTACAGTAAGTCCTCACTTAAAGTCGTTGATAGGTTCTTGGAAACTATGACTTTAAGTGAAATGACATATAACAAAATCAATTTTTTCCTCATCAATGTTTTAAAGAAATGATGTTGAAGAATACGATGGATACCACATTATTTGAGGCCCTATTGTATGTCATTTTGCTTAAAATCACTCTTTCCAGAAACCTATCAACAACCTTGGGTAAGGACTTTATTCATCTCCTTTCCACCTTTGCTTCTCCCCCACATAGTTATCCCCCCCCCCCCCCGCCACTGTACTTGCAATTGTATGAGGCTGTGGTGTATGATTGTTAATGAGCATGGCTAAGGGACTGTCCAGATTCAAACTCTGTGATACTGCCCATGCAGGCACTTGATAGCCCCCTAATGGCCCAAGACTATCAAGAGTATTCTTTTCAGTTAGAACATTTAAGGCATCATTAAACAAACAAACAAAAAGCTAGATGTGGACACGTTAATATAAAGAACATGATCATAAGTAGGATTTTCCAAATTTCTAGAGAAAAATCTATGCTGCTTGCTGATCATGCATCTATAATATAGCATAATCAGTATTTTTAGTAAGAATTACAACTTAAATACATGCTATTTTCAAGTAGATGTAGATCATGTTTGTTAGGGGAGGACTGAATGACAACAAATGGAATTGGACCAAAGCATTTCCTGAATTCAGACTATTGAAATCTTTTCTAAAGTGTTAAGAATTAGGTGACACAAATTTATTCTCTCTTGAAAAGATTGTGTTGTATAATTTCTATGTGGGAAAAGAGAAGGAAAGATGACAGCTAGCTTTTTTGTTTTGTTTTGTTTTTTTGTAAATGGAAACAGCATCTAGAGTCTGCCAGAGGAGAAATTGCCTATGAAGATCATATTTCTGAAGAAAAACAAGATTTCCTTTGTGGTTTAATTCAACAAGCCATTATGGTAAACGTCATTAACTAAGATATACTCATTTTCAGTGTGTGATCTTTTGGACACAGTGGACGGAAGCTTCCATTTGTCTATAAAATTTCTTCTTCATGATATTTTTAGATAATTCTTGTGACTGCCATTTTTGGGGCATTATCCATAACTTTGTCTTATTAGGTCTCCATCCTTCTTAATCTTATACTTGTCATCATCCCAGGTACCCATGCTTCCACGTAGTTTATTTGTGGCTGACGTTCTGATCCTGATCTCACAAAGCAGAAGCCCCATGAGCTAATTTGGTAGTGCTCTTTTACACATGTACAACACATTTCACTTTCCAAAGACTTTTATTTTTTATTGAATTGAATCTTCACATGAAGCTACTTTTCCCTATTTTACAGATATGAATATTGAGGTTCAGTGTGGTTGTCATTAATACTGTTCACCAAATGTTTCTACTTTTCCTCCCTGCTATGCAGATGTTAACATGGCATTTCCTGGCTCCTTTGTGGTTGTGTGGAGCCAGATGACTGGTACTCACCAATGAGTGGTTAGTGGAAATGGCATGTACTGCTTCTGGGCTGAGCATTTAATTATCAATGTCACACCCTCCAGAGCGCTCTTTTTCCTTTGCCAAAAGGACTGGCAATGTTCACAGTAGTAGCTGCTAAGTGTCTACAATGGACATGAAGCATGAGCTGCACTGGTGTTTCCCAAAATGTCTTCCAGCTAACAGAGTTAAATTTTTCTGTACTACTACGTTTGTCTAAGCCACTAAATACTAAGATGCACTTTGAACCCCCAGCAGTCAAACAGTATGTAAAATTTTCTAGAAGTATTTGACTGGAAAATCCTATGTTTTCTTCTATACGAATTTGAAGGGTTAGTATTCTGCATAATACACTTTGGGAAGCATTGTGCTAGACCCCTGTGCTTCTGTTCATGCATGTTTCTTCATCTTCCTGATGTCAAGGGCTTTGGTTAGAGATGTGGTTAGAGAAGTTTGATGGAGGTCTAGAGGGAGATTAGAGTTAGAGTGAAGATCACTTACTGCTAAGATCAGCACGAGCTACAAAGAAAGGTGGCCAGTAAGAGTATCTGAAGGAACAAGACCAGGATCAGCTGTGTGTCCAAGCAAAGTGTGAACAATGAAGGGGAGAGAAGGGAAGTCTCCTAGACAAAAGGGTAGGTGATAACCAGGAAAATGAGCCTACAAAGGACATGGATGATGGAAGAATGCATAGATGAGGCAGACTGCTGACCAGGCAGTGAGCATGGAAAAGGAAGAGGCAGAGACAGAGCCTGTCAAACAACTACTATAACAATATTGAAGCTCTGACTTGGGGGAGAAGGGAGGCAAGGGCAATATCATAACTTAAACATTTGTACCCCCATAATATGCTGAAATTAAAAAAAAAGCTCACAGAAAACTCACTAAGTGCTAGGTACTTTGATTAGTGCTTTATACATTTTGTCACTTAATCCTGCAAGCATTATTCGTATCCCCACTTCACAAGCAAGGAATTTATATAGTGTTACACAAATATTAAGAAAGCAAGTTGGGATTTGAATCCATATCAGCCCAATTTCAAACACCATGTATTTACCCACTATACTCTATTGCTTCTCCATAGCTCAGGAAGCCCAGTTCTTATGAAAGATACTCTTTGCTACATCGGCTTTTCTCTTTACTAGCCTAATTAATGAGATTTGAGTGTATTAGCAATGAAGTATCTAGAGCAGTATGCCCGTGGGATATAATTTAGGAGACTTTCATGTTTTGGTAACCAGGTATTCTAGTTCTTTTCTCAAACGATCTTATCCTTTGAAATAAGATGATTTATCTCTATCTTATAGATGAATCATTGTCCAAAATGATGATAGTAAGTAAACAAAAGACTTTCAAAACACACTGATGAATAGAATCACTTTCTAATATGAGTCAATATCATTTTGATCTCAAAAAGAAGCTGTAGTGTGGTTTGTGATAGAAGCAGAAAATGGTTACGAACTGATCTAACTCTTGTATAGCTGGTTTTGGCCATTTGTAACTGGAGAAATACGTGTGAAACTGCTAAGCCTCTGAAAGAAGGTGACTTCTAATTCAGAAAGTCTCTTTTTCCTGCACTGCTCAAAGATTGGATCTGGATCATTTTGCTTTACCCCAATGCTTAGTTTCTGTGGTTGGGTCCACAGAGATCAAGAGATATTAATTATAAACTTTGAAATGAAAAGACCCCTGATTCATCTAGAATTTGTGGAGTAGATGAGTCAGTATATTGATTAACCTGGGTGGCTACTGACACTTTCTCCCTTTCATTACTAGTCATCCAGACACAAAACTGGTAGTGAGATGCTGTTTTATACTTTTTAATGCTCAGACTTTGCTGTGATTTGGTTAGCTTTTTTTTCTTTTTTATCTCTGCAGGGCTAAAATCCAAGCTATAAACAAAGGCATTGATTAACTCAGTGAGTTGAATCACTTGGTGTTTAATTATGAACTACTTGGAGATTGTTAAAAATTCATGCAGTCTTGTATTCATGGTGGTACAGGTTTAAAAGTCATTAAGAAACAGCATGACTAGCTTAGATAATTAATATTTGGCTTGAAAAATAAAAACATTGCAATTATGAACAGCATGACCCATGGTCAATTATCTATCACATTTTTTTCCAAGTAAACGCCACAATCCAAATGGATTTATTATGAAATTAGCCATTCATTCATTCATTCATTCAATAAGCGTTTATTATTATTAACTACTGGGTATCAGGAACTCTGCCAGAAACTGTCAAGAATACAGTGATGAACAAAATTATACCCTTATTCTCAAAGATCTTATAATCTACCAGAAGAGTTAATACCTCTGCACATAAAATTCCCTTTAATTCAAGATATATGCATAAAATGATTAATAAAAGTACCAAAGTAATTCAGAGAAAAGATATCTTACTTTTAGTGGGGAAATATAGGAAAACCTTTATAGAATATATAGAATTCTGAGAAGCAATAATGAACAGAGAAGGCACGATTAGAAAGCAAAAAGTCATGAAAGATAAGGTACATTCAGGGACTGAAACTAAGATATTTTAACAACTACGAGTGAATGGCATAGGGCAGTGCCTCCCAAACTCTATTGTTCATAAGAATCACTTGAGGATCTTTTAAAAATGCAGATTCTTTTTTGGAATGTCTAGGGTGGTTTATAATATTCTACAGCTTTAACCGGGCAGCATCATTTGCCTCCCAAGTAATGTCCATGCTGTTGGTGCATGGACCACATTCTGAGTAGCAAGGAACTACAACACTCCACTATGAGTCAAGGACTGAGGAGTGCTCACGGTCAACAGTGTGATTCAGACAATAAAGGCTTTAGGATTTTATAAGAAGGCGAGGTCAATGAGCACTGTAATAGTTAGAGAATGTTTTTGAGAAGATGTAGAGCTAGAACTGTAATGTGAAAGAGTAGAAGACTCAATCAAATATGTTGGAGGAGACAGAGATTCTAGGTAGGTAAAATACAGTGAACAAATGTGCAGGGAAAGGAATGCATATGATCTATCCAGGAAACAATGAACAGACCAGTCTGGCTGGGGTGGAAGCTTTGTGGAAGGGATTAATGGGTTATAATACTAAAAGCATAAGGTTCTGATCATGGAGGGCCTAGATAGTCAGACTAAGATACATCAAAATCAGCTTGTCTGCAGGCTTGGCACGATGGGGATATACACTGAAAAGTCAACAATTAAAAAAACCCACAGAAGTATCATCCTGTTACTAAGCTATGTACCCACAGTACTGGGCCTGCCCAGAGGGGACACTTAAAATTTTGTGCAGAGCTGCCGTATGGGCACCTGGCAAGAAAGGCTGGTACAGTGAGTGTCTGGCTAGCTTTGGCTTCTACTGAAGGTATATTTACCAATGTTTAGTACTACTGTATACCAGGAAGAAACATCAAGAATCAGCTAGATTTAAAGGACTAAAGATTAGGAGGAAGGTCAGGTGGAAGATTGTGATTTGGAAGACAATCATATTAACATTGGAGGATGTTGAATTTGCCCAAGGAAGAAGTCTGGAGGAGGGGTTCTTAACATTTTCTGCAGGGTCATGGACCCCTTTGAAATCAAATTATAGTATGGACCCTTTAACCCAAACAAATGTACAGATGTACATACAAACACAAATTGCCATAAACTTATAGAGGTTTCTCGGAACCTTCTGAAGCTTGTCCATTTCTTCCTAAGATTGGAAACCCTGCTTCAAAAGAGGATAAAAAAGGTAGAAGTACAAAACCTTGGAATAAGAAGCAGTAAAGAAAAACAAGGAGCCCTCAGAGAAGTAAAAGGAGGAACTGTATATTTCAGTAGACTGCCTGACTTAAAGAAAAAGAGAGTATCTGGAAAGAAATGTCAACATTATCATAGATCATAATTCAATGAGGAAGAGCATATTGCTTCAGGCAAAGTCAAGGTTGATGCACAAGAGAGAAAACTGAGTAGCGTGTTGAGAACATAAACTCTACTAAGAGAGGTAAGGAGTAGGTAAACAATGAGGAAATAGAGTTGGAAAAAAAGTAGGATTATACAAAGAGAGATAGTGGAAAAAATGGGTAAGGTAGAGAGGAATTCTAGGATGAATAAGAAGAAAGTTAAAGAAGCTCATATCAGTAAATTAGGGTGTGAGGCTGTTGACTGAGGAGGGTGGTTAGAGTTGGCAGCTTGAGAAAATGTTGGAATTGGTTGCTGTGAACATAGGGAGTCCATATGAGATGAAATCAAGATTTGCAATCAATACTTGACATATTATTGATGATGAAACGTATGGTGCTTTTGAGCTTGCAATGTTTCTTTTTGCCGAGTTTTTCTCAAGAATTTATCATTTATACCTGACATGGTCAATTGCAGGACTAAATTCTTGGGACAAAATGCTGGGCATATCCGCTTCAAGCTATAATCTCATGTTACTCTAAGCCTATTTTTTGTAAACAATTTTCCAAGAGTGGTTACTTCCCACATCAAATGAAATCTCCCCATGGAAGGGTGGGGTTATCTGTACAGCTGATCCACTGGAGAGGCAGCCATTGACAGTGAAATAAATTAAAAACTTCATTGAAATTTCTATACACACATGCATACAGGGTACAATTTCATATTATAATGTGCATGTAAATCATGAGTATCAGCCAATCAGCAGGAATTTGAAATGTGTAATGGTTATTGGCATACCACCCAGTGTAGTGATAACAGTCCAATTTGGAGCATCTGAATATAGGCAGATTTCTGTTTCCTCTGCTTCCTGGCTAAGGGTCTAAAGGTCTTAAGGGGGAAGTTATGTAGATAAAGAGGAATGAAGACTGATCCAGGCTAACATGGTGAAGCACAAACACATTTTGCAGACAAAATATGTTGTTTGTGACTGCCAAAATTGTGAATGGGTTTGTAAGATGGATTGAAATGTAACAACCACCTCCAGTGTAGGCAGTCCCCAGATCATCCCATTCACTTTTATCAGCTCTAATATATTGTGCTCATGGAGATTACAGGCAAAAATAACCTAGCACACGGCCTGGTATGTACAGTAGCTTCTCGGGGGGGCAGGGGGAAGTTTCTCCTTTCTCCTTTTTAATTGGTGATTGTAGGAAGGAAGTGTTGCTGTCTTTATAACAGCGCACTGAATCCAGCCTTAGCAATTAAGGCTTCTACCCACAGTAAAACTTACATTTAATTTTAATTCATAAATAGTTAGATTTTTGAGCCTCCACATGAATTTTTCGACATTTGTCCACATTACAAAAACGCAACACCAGATGACACATTTTGGCACTGCATTTAATCTCCATTTGAGAGACAGAGAATTGTAGTGGGGAGTTGGCAGAGGTGTGTATCTGCATTTCTAGCTGGTTGTAGCATTCTGTTCCTCTTTGAAGCTCTAAAAGTCATCACTTCTCCTAAGCTGTGAGAAAATGGCTGGACTCTCCACGATGCCAACATTTCACCATCATCAATTTATCCAGGAACTGAGAACACACAAATCAGTCATCTATGGCATTCTAACAAAATAACCAAGCTAGAGAGCCATAAGATATGGGTTCCAGGCCTACCAACCACTCACTTGTTATGTGTAATGTACGCACCACACTGTCTCCATCAAAAAAACTTTCTAAAAACCTAATTGCCCTTCTGGGTTTATTCTAAGAAAAGAAGGGCATAGAACCCAAGACTTTGAAGAGGAAGATAGGAACCCTGAACCCTTGGAGGTCACAAATGCCACACAGTGCCAGTGAAGCCCACCAACAGAGAGCAGAGGAAACATGTTCAGCCACGCACGACCGTCCAGTCAAGCATATGTCAGGAGCAATTTTCCCATTTGACATCTTCCCTCCTTTTGAGTATCTCACAATCAATCAACCACTATTTTTGAGGGCTTATTATATGCAGGGACTCATGTTTGTACCTATGGTGATCTATACAACAGGTTGAAAAGACAACACAGAGGCCTTTGCTATAACTTGCCTTCCTTTAACTAGGATTTCCTAGGTTTCTGATAACACATTCAGGGGTGGCAATGGGGGCATGGGCTCAATGTTTTCTTTGATTAAAAGGCAGATGTAGGGAAAGCACAATCTTGATATTAAAAAAATGACATATTAATGTTAAAACATTCTGTGTAGAATTGAGTTAGCTTTGTGTGGAGTGAGCTTTTGTTCTGAGAGTAAACTCCATGACACAGCATTTGAAGAGGGGAATGGGAACTAACTTATCTGTGTTCAAAAAGTGTGGCAGAGTACTGATTGTAAAGCAGTAGCTGCTATCCCCTCCCTGACCCCCACAGGGTACACATGTAGTACTGCACTCCTATCCTGTCCTCTTCACTGTCACAGGGAAAGGATACTACCACAGAAATGGAAAGGAAATGAGAGCCAAATTCATGGCTTCTGTATTTCAAATGCTGAGGTCTAGGTGTAGACATGGTACCAGCCCAAAACAACCCCCTTGCCTACTCGCTTGGTACTTACTTTCTGAGGGGAAGTGTAGTATCATCATCAGAGCATGATCACCACAGAGAGGCAGCATGAGTGCAAACCCTAACTCCACCATACACTGCCTACGTAACCTTGGGCAAGGCCCTTAACCTCTTGGTGCCTCAATTTTTCCATCTGCAAAATAGTAATTACAGTTGTAGCTACCTCACTGGGTTATTCTGAGAATTAACTTTGTAAAGCATTTGGAACAATGCCAGGCATGTAGTACTAGCAACTGCTATATAAGTGTTAGTTGTTGTTGTTACGTTGTGGGAGAGAGTGAGCAGAAGCAAGAGTGTATGCCTCTGAGAAGCAGATCCCTGTAGCTCTGACACTGAGGATAGAGGGAGGGTAGGATTATAGGAACTGCAGGCAGGTTCTAGGGTCCCACATTTGCAGGTAGCAGACCAGGCAGTAGTGAGCTTCAGAGAGATCTCCCTCAAAGCCCTGCATGGCTCAGGTGCAGCAGATTAGAAATGGATGGGGGTGTCCCTAGGTTGATGACACAAAGGCAGCCTCACAGTATCCCTTAGCCTCAGAGCAGCAAGAAAGAGCAGCTGGATGGTTTTCCATGCACAGAAGCTGGAGTCTGGGGCTGAGAAAGAGCCAGGGTGGGGATAGGGCCCACAGTGGAGAATGAGGGACAGAACAGTGGCAACTTTTGTAGATGTGCTATGGTTTGAATGTTGTCCCCTCCAAAACTCATGCTAAACTTTAATTGCCATTGTAACAGTATTAAGAGGTAGGACCTTTGAGAGGTGATTAAGCCATAAGGGCTTCCACTCTCATGGGTGGGATTAATACCATTATAAAAGGGAAAGTTCAGACCCCTTTTGTCTCTTGCCCTTCTGCTATGTGAGGATGAAGCAAGAAGATGCTCATGAGGCTAGATGCTAGCACCTTGATCTTAGACTTTCCAATCTCCAGAATTGTGAGAGAATAAATTCTTTTCTTTCTGAATCACTGAGTCTCAGCCATTCCATTATAGCAGCACAAAACAGACTAAGACAGGATGGTGCCTGCTGATGACCATATACACTTAACCTTGGAACCCCAGTGGTAAGTGGAGAGAGGGCCCCTGACCTGAATGAGATGATGTATCTGTCACCTAGTAAAATGGGGATGAGAAAAAGGAATTAAGACAATTTATAGAAAAAGAAGTCACACATTTTA
Organism: Eulemur rufifrons; assembly: GCF_041146395.1. NCBI lineage: Eukaryota > Metazoa > Chordata > Mammalia > Primates > Lemuridae > Eulemur > Eulemur rufifrons. The sequence continues at coordinate 26,603,706 of NC_091012.1, read as the reverse complement.
CATACCTGTATTTAAGGCCTGAGATTCATACCTAAGGCACATGTTTAGTTCTTCTATTAATAGTCACAACTATACTATGCAGTAATTAGTATTACCCTTACTTCATAGATGGGTAATGCGAAGCTGAGGAAGGTTAGGTAACTTGCCTATGGTTACAAGGCTAGCAAGTGACAGAGCTAGAATTCCAACCAGGTCTCTGGGTCCAAAGATCATGCCTGATCTTTCCACTCTGGCACTCTGCTTCTCAAGAGCTTGGAGGGACTGTGCAAATCTAGATCTCAATAAAGCAGGACCAAGTTAGTCTCCATCAAATGACGTAAAGCACAATATATGCCTTCTGCTGGGCCTCCTTCCTTTGCTCAGAACTCAAGCAGGTCCATTCCATGTACCAGAATGAACCTCACAGCCAGGGCAATCACCTCAGCCCTGCTAGCCTTTCAGTGCTCACCTGGAGAGTTTCCCAGAAAAAAACAAGAGAGGGTGATTTTATTGCCAGAAAAGGAGCTAGATAACACTCATTCAAGCTATTTTCACATGGTGTTATTTCTTACTGTATGAAATAAATATGTCAGGCATCAGACCCTCGGTGACAAGAAATCTCCAAGAACATCTTGGATACTGTTTTTGAAAGAAGATTTAATCCGAAGATTGGTGTGTCATTGGAACAAAGATACCTTAAACCCTTAAACCTGGAATTGTTTTGGCACCTAAGTCCTGTGCTGCCTTCTGATTCAAATAGACAGTTCCTGTAATTGATTTATATTTTCATAGGCTATTTTTCCATGCTTCTGTCATACCTTTAATGTTGTGCCTTCTTAAATCTATCTTCTACTGATAATTTTCCATATTGAAGCACAAAATGATAGTTCACAATTAATTAAAAGAGATCAAAGATTGGACAGAAGAAATATCAAGCTATTACACTGATTTAGAAACAGGAAATCCGGTTCCAACATGAATCCTGATCTTAGAGGCCATGCTAAAATGAACCCAAGGAGGTACGGTGCAAGCATTGGAGGGCATGACTGCACTGGGTTTTGGTTGCTTGGTAGTGAAAAGGCCCCTGGTAGAGAGCCATTATTGGAGTCAAGTTTACCTTATTTTCATCAAGCTTTACAAAACTATCCAAGCCACAGAATTTAAACACTTTGTAGAAGCACACATTATACAGGATGTGCTTTTATTTATAAAAATCTCCTCTACTTATGCAAAGAATATTGAATCTTATTTCCTTGCTATGTTTGGAATTTTGGCTGAGCTTATTTAAATCTTTACTGACTTACCTTTAAGCAGTATCTCATTTGAATGCTTTCATTGCCTAATGCTAATATTACAGCTTTTCCTGATGCTTTTAGTTTCGCTTTGCTTCTTAGTAGGGTATGTCATTTTTAGGAAGAGGTGATCATAGGAAAAATTATGCAACATGGGGTTGAGATCTACAGAAAAATGTTATATTGTGTTTTCTCTAGATGATAAGACTCTCCCCACAGGTATGAAGGCACAAGACTGAGCAGAAATAATTCTCACCTTCTGAATATAGTAGAACAGAGTCAACTTCTGATTTTACACATGTATCCATATCCTTTTTGTGAATTATTTGCATTAATTTTTAATATCTCTTTTAGCTTCTCACAACCCCATTCAATCTTCTCTCAGACCACTCCCCCCATTGACTGGAATCATTTACATCCTCATTTGCTGGGAATACTGACTTATGCCAAAAATATACAACAAAATTAGGAAAGTAGGCTCAATTAAAAGACAAAATATTCTAAGCTAAGACAGAGTATACTTCCAAAGCCAAATAGAAATGACTTTGAGTTTTTTGGATTTCTTGAGCTATCTGTATTATAATTCCCCTCCCCTTTATGGATTATCGAGAGTTGGCTGAAATTTCTATTTGGTGTTGAATCATGCACGTATGAGCAGACATAAGCCAAGAAGCATGTACATCTTCCATATGGAGCTGTTACAGAAATTACCCAGCTGATGCTGAAACAGTGAAAATAAGAAGCTGATCTTGCTGGAACAGTGAAAATAATGTGACGATAAAAGACTAGAGGATAAAAAAGTTGACCTCCATTTTCTTATTTTTTCCTATGCTACTCATTGTTCTATTTTTCAAATAAAAATGGCTGTTAGATATAGAGATGTGGGTGAAATTCATGAGACGTTGCATTCTAGAGGGCAGAGCAAGAGGGCTTTTAGGCACAGGTGCACGTGTTTGTATCCGTCTGAATAATTGGTCATAGTAAACCAAGCAAACTATGTTTGTACCATGGTGAAACTTGCAAACTATTCTTCAATTATCTGTGAAAACTTCAAATGCCCTTTCTCAGACTCTTTTTTAAATTGAAAAGTAAATCTGTGTATTTGAGAAAAATACTGATAAGAAGATGGTATGTATTGTACAAGCAACTTGCTAAGTCTTAAAAGGATTTTTCTTGGAGACTAAGCATCGTGTTTTGTAAAATTATACAAACCTAAAATACGATAAGGTCATGTTCATCCTAGAGAAATTTGGAAACTGATATTGGTTGTAAACTTTGCTTAAATGCATTCTTCTTGACCCTCAGTCTTTTTTAGTAGTTCATTAAAAAAATTCTCAGTAAAGTACAGTAGCCTTTGTATTATTAAGGAAGATAACAGTGGAGTCTGTTTTTTCTACCTTGGTTTCATATAACTTTACATGGCTACATGACTGAAATAATCAGGGTTATTTTGTATTATCTGTTAATCTTTCTTTTATAAGTAAATAGTGTTATGATTGTGCTGTTGGTAAATTAGCTCTTGCTTTTGATCATGCTACAAGGTAACTGCCTAGTTTATGTCTAACCAGAAAAAAAAAATTGGAGCCAGCACAACAATGACAAAATGCCTTCTTTACTGACAGGAACAGCAGGCCAAGACATTTGATGTAAGCTTAATTCCTTTGAAATAATGGTCCCAGGTGAACCACAGATTTGAGACCTCAAGTTTATTTAGCACAACAGGGGTGTAAACTAGCCAGAAATACATCATTTCAGAAACCTGAACCACAAGGTGGTCTAGAAAACAACCCGAAAAGTTGGAAAGAGCAATGGATGAAGACTCAGGAAACCTGGAGCCAAGCCCTGCTGCTTTCATTAAGAAGCCAGGGGACTTTGGACCAGTCACTTCCCGTCTCTGAACTCGTGTTTCTCATCTGCAAAGTTTTCTTGTGAGGATCAAATGAAAGAGTTTTTCAAACCATAAAATGCCAGAAACTTGTACTGTATTCTCATTATTGAGAAAGTGTATTGCTATTCTCCTAAGAGAATGAAGGAACCATTGGTTGTTTATCTTTATGTCATATGTAATATATGATTTGTTGTTGTTTAATAACTATAGAATGTTTATATTCCACTAGGAAGCCAGCTGGCATAGTTTACTCTGAAGTCAAAAGAGATAAATAAGGAGATAGATCATATTAGAATGAGTAGTGGGAGGATTCGTGTTACATGTTAGTGGTTATGCCCAAATCAGTTTCCACACCCAATTTTTCAGTTAGAAATTTATGAAAAGTGGTTTTATTTCTTTGATCTTCTAAATCTATTTGGATGCACTGTTGTTCCCCAATCCAAACACCCTCATCTGAAAGCCTGTAAGTCATTAAAAACCTTTACAATTCAATGCCTAGATTATGCAGAGCATGCTCTGGACATTATCAATTTGTGACACTCAAGAAGGAACCAAGTCATTTTCTATACTCATTTTTTTTCAGTGACACAATGTCATAGTGACATTATCAGTCTCTTAATCACTTAGTTCAGATGATGTCACTGTCTCCAATCACTGAGCAAGTAGCTCAGTTATGTAGGCTTTTCTTTGCAGGCAAACTCCCCACACTTCCACTGAACACCCCATGCCATTTTTCCAAACGCTCATGCATCTAGGTGTGGCTTTATATCACTTTTTTAAGCCACATGGGCATAAGTACAACAGAATGGTTAGAATGAGAAAACCTTTGAAACTCCATATTTTGGTTACGGTAAGTATTCATAAAGTGTCAGTGATGATTGCTGTTATTTAGGAAGTCACTGGACTGGAGGTATTCTTGGATATCTTTCCTAGAACTACTAGTGGCAGCCATTATGGAACCATTGATGTACATTATTGGTTGGCAAATTCAATAGCCATTTCCAACTCCCTTCTCCCCTGCTGCCTATATATGTGGGAAAACTAGGTACTTGTAGCTAGGTTTGGCCAAAATCTGTTTGGGACTTGGGAAAATGCCGTGGTTTTCTGATAACAAGGTGTATGTGTCTTCTCCTTTTCATTCTTCCTGCTGAAATGCATACATAATTTCTGAAGCTATAGCAGCTTTCATGTGACCATAAGGTGATAAGACCTCACCACCTCATACAGAAAGAAGGACAAAACATTGAGGATAGCAGAGTAGAGATATGGAAAGATCCTGAATTCTTGAGGACATTGTTAAGCTATCATCTGTCCTCAACTATAAGATTGTCTTACTTCATACTTTTAAGTTAACAGCAAATATCCTTATAATTTCAAATAATATTATTTAGGTATTAGTTACTTTCAGCAAAAGCATTCCCAATGAATATATAACATAAGTTTACATGACAGTTTTAAAAAGGTGGAGAACACTTTTGTAAATATCCATGGCATCTATCTTTTGGATTGCCAAAAATACTTTAATAAAGTATATTTGAAAGGGTATGGCAGTGAAGTTTTTCCATTAGACATTATTTTTATACCTAAAATTTAAATTGTTCATTGCTAATTTGTAGTCCTCCCACCTCAAATTTAAATTTTTATATTTTAATCTCTAATGAATTATAGAAATATTTCTATTGTTTGTTATCTTTCATAAAAGGGAGTAAAGTTAATATCTTCCATGTTGGAAGGAAAAGAATCCTTAAATCTCTTCTTAAAAAATAAACATAAATAGGCCGGGCGCGGTGGCTCACGCCTGTAATCCTAGCACTCTGGGAGGCCGAGGTGGGCGGATCGTTTGAGCTCAGGAGTTCGAGACCAGCCTGAGCAAGAGCGAGACCCCCATCTCTACTAAAAATAGAAAGAAATTATATGGACAGCTAAAAATATATATAGAAAAAATTAGCCGGGCATGGTGGCGCATGCCTGTAGTCCCAGCTACTCGGGAGGCTGAGACAGGAGGATCGCTTGAGTTCAGGAGTTTGAGGTTGCTGTGAGCTAGGCTGACGCCACGGCACTCACTCTAGCCTGGGCAACAGAGTGAGACTCTGTCTCAAAAAAAAAAAAAATAAAATAAAATAAATAAACATAAATAGACATTAGGTAGCCAAAAATCAATGGTTGCAATATAACTACCTGTGTCCTAATATAGCCTACGAAAATAAAAAAAAAAAAAAAAAAAAAAAAAAAAAAGAGAATCAGCGTGAAAACCATGCCCTTAGAATAGGTTGAGGATAGAGAATGCCCAAATTTCAAAATATCTGTGAGTGTAAAGAGAAAATTAACCAGTTCTCAGAATGATCTCTCATGGTCCTGGCCCAAGCCTGCCCTCCTGTAAGGCTCTGTGGCAAGCAAAGGCAGACAAAAAAAAAAAAAAAAAAAAAAAAAAAACCAACTTCAGGGAAGCTAACAAAAGGTGCTAAGTTTATTTTAAATCCACTGCCAGAAAGGCTAAGACCACTCTAAATCTGAAAATACTAATACTAAAATGAAAAGTTTCTAGGAAGATCAGAACATGAACTATGAGGACAAAACTTCAAATTATACATAATTTAAAAGACCACACATGGTTTAAAGGATCAAGCCCTACTTAAACAGGCAGGCATGATGTAAAAGAACAGGAGTGATATAAAGGAACATCCTTCAAAACACATAGCTTTTTGGGGAAGAAAAAAGACAAGAAGGAAGAGAAAAGAACCATTTGGCAATTGGGTAGTTAGGAGGAATTCAAAGGAAAAGGGGGAAAATTTAGAGCCCTGCACAATAAAAGAGAACCACAAAATCTAAGCACTTACAACTCCCACCATCACAACCAAAGTACCAGGACATTGCTATACTTACAAAAGAAAGTGACATTAAATTGGGAGTCTTGTAAAATGCCCGCAAACCATAAAAATGAATAAAAGACAAGTGAAGTTAAGAGATCTATGGCAGAAATTTAGAAAACAAAATAGCATGCATGTGAATTGAGGAACCTGCTACTCCTCATAAAACCATGAAGCTTTATAAAAATGTAAGTCAACACACCAGAGTTAAATATATTTAAACATTTTCTTGAGGCTACAAAAAACCATCTTGAATCAAAAAGCCAAAAACTAAGAGTAAAAATGGACTACACTCAGGGAGAAATAAAAAGAGAGCTGAGTGAACTCTGCAAAAAAATAGAAGAAAAAGACACAATAATTTCATAAAATAAGAAAAAATTACAAGGGGCACAAGGGAGAGAGAATAGATTGAAATGAAAATTTAATAAGGAGAATTGAAAAAAAAACAGGGAAAAAACCTAGAGTATTAAAAGTCTGTAAAGAAATAAGTAAAAAGGGTCAAAGAAAATATAGTAGAAGTGGAAGAGAGGCAAGGAAGGAATAATATTTGTATAACTGGAGTCCCTGGAGAAGAAAAAGAAAAACACTGAAATGGCTAATATTTTAAATTATAAAGCAAAAAGCTTCCCAGAAATAGAAAAAGGCCTGCATTGACCCATGAGTACCGAGGGAAATTAACAGAGAATTATCAACTCTAAGACATGACCCGGTAAAACAATTAGATGTCAAAAATTAAAAAAAAAAAAATCCTCAAAACTTCCAGGCAAAAATGATCAATTAACTTACAAAACAATTAGACTAGCATAGACTTCAAAAATCAACATACAAAGCAGGGCAACAGTCGAACAGTATTTAAAAAAAAAAAAACTCAATGAAATAAAGTATGAACTAAGAATTAGATATCCAACCAGGCTATTCCGCAAATTTCAAGAGTATAGAAAACCAGTTTTCAACATTCAAGAACTCAAAATTGAAAGCACTCCCACTTAGAACTGGAACCAGACAGGGCTGCCCACTGTCCCCATTACTTTTCAACATAGTATTGGAAGTCCTTGCGAGAGCTATCAGGCAAGAGAGAAAAATCAAGGGAGTCCAAATAGGAAAGGAAGAGATCAAACTCTCACTTTTTGCTGATGATATGATGTTATATCTGGAAAACCCCCAGGATTCAACCATGAGACTCCTGGAATTGATTAACGAATATAGCAAAGTCTCAGGCTACAAAATTAATATACACAAATCAGAGGCATTTATATATGCCAATAACAGTCAATCGGAAAACCAAATTAAAGACTCAATACCCTTCAAAATAGCAACAAAGAAAATAAAATATCTAGGTATATACCTAACTAAAGAGGTAAAGGACCTCTATAAGGAAAACTATGAAACACTGAGAAAAGAAATAGCAGAACTAGCAAATAGATGGAAAAATATACCATGCTCGTGGATCGGAAGAATCAACATTGTTAAAATGTCTGTACTACCCAAAGTGATCTACAGATTCAATGCAGTCCCTATTAAATTACCAACATCATTCTTTACAGACGTAGAGAAAATAATTATACACTTTGTATGGAATCAAAGAAGACCCCGTATAGCAAAAGCAATTTTAAGCAACAAAAACAAAATGGGAGGTATTAATTTGCCAGACCTCAAACTATACTACAAGACCATGGTTCTTAAAACAGCCTGGTACTGGCACAAGTACAGGGACACAGACCAGTGGAACACAACAGACAATCCAAATATAGAACCATCCTCATATAGTCACCAAATTTTTGACAAAGCAGGAAAGAATATACTCTGGAGACAAGAATCCCTATTCAACAAATGGTGCTGGGAGAATTGGTTAGCCACTTGTAGAAGACTGAAACAGGACCCACAGCTTTCACCTCTCACAAAAATCAAATCACGGTGGATAACAGACTTAAACCTTAGGCGTGATACAATCAGAATTGTAGAAGAAAATGTAGGAAAGACTCTTACAGACATTGGCCTAGGCAAAGAATTTATGAAGAAGACCCCCAAGGCAATCACAGCAACAACAAAAATAAATGAATGGGACCTGATTAAATTAAAAAGCTTCTGCACAGCCAAAGAAACAGTCACGAGAATAAACAGACCACCTACAGAATGGGAAAAAAATTTTTGCATACTACACATCAGATAAAGGACTGATAACAAGAATCTATTTAGAACTCAGGAAAATCAGCAAGAAAAAAATCAAACAACCCTATCAAAAAGTGGGCAAAGGACATGAATAGAAATTTTTCAAAAGAAGATATAAGAATGGCTAACAAACATATGAAAAAATGCTCCACATCCCTAATCCTCAGAGAAATGCAAATCAAAACCACAATGAGATATCACTTAACCCCAATGAGCATGGTCTTTATCAAAAAAACCGAAAACAACACATGTTGGCGTGGATGTGGAGAGACAGGAACACTCATACACTGCTGGTGGGACTGCAAACTAGTGCAACCCCTGTGGAAAGCATTATGGAGGTATCTTAAACAGATTCAAGTAGACCTGCCATTTGATCCAGCAATCCCATTATTGGGCATATACCCAAAGGAAAAAAGGTCATTCTGTAACAAAGACACATGTACCCGAATGTTTATAGCAGCACAATTCACAATAGCAAAGATGTGGAAACAACCCAAATGCCCATCAATACATGATTGGATTAGTAAGCTGTGGTATATGTATACCATGGAATATTACTCAGCTATAAGAAATAATGAAGATACGACATCTCTATGGTTCTCCTGGAGAGAGTTGGAACCCATTCTATTAAGTGAAGTATCCCAAGAATGGAAAAACAAGCTTCACATGTACTCACCAGAAAATTGGTTTCCCTGAACATCACCTAAATACACATCTGGGAACGACACCAATTGGATATCAGACTGAGGTGGGGGGTGGGGGAGGGGATGGGGGTATGCCTACACAATGAGTGCATTGTGCACCGTTTGGGGAATGGTAACGCTTGAAGGTGCTGACTTGGGAAGGGGGCGGTGGGGAAGGGAGGGATATATACCTACGTCATGGGTGCAACGCGCACTACCTGGGGAACAGACACGCCTGGAGCTCTGACTTGGGGGGAAAGGCGGTCCATGGGCAACGTATGTAACCTGCAATTCTGTATCCCCCATAACAATAAGATGAAATAAAAAAAAAAAGAACTCAAGGAATTCTGTATTGATGAGCTCATTTTGAGGAATACACGAGGGGATAAGTTTCATCCAATCAAGTTATGACTGTGAGATTTCTGCCAAAAGACGGATGGTGAGCATATTAAAATACATAAATGTACAGCTAAGACAAAAATAGGAATGAAGGTGGCATATTAATACACAAAAATTATGTATTGTGATAAAGTGGAAATAATGCAACTAAATTTGGAATAAGGAAGGGAGTGAAAGAAAAAATAAAGAAAGATAACTGTTATGTAGGCAATAGATGTGTATTAAAGGATCCTGGGGGGAAAATAACAGGTAAATCAGAAAGTAAAAGGTTAAATAAGAAACCCAGGTATGAAGTGCAAAAATACAAACCTTCCTAAACAACAAAAACAAAATATAAACGAAAGAGAAAATAATTTACACCTTATAAAGAAACAAATAGAAATTATCAAAAAATATACACAATGATACAATATTGTGGCAGATTAAGAGAAACCATACTAGTCATATCAATAAACGTGAATAAGCTTAACTCATTAATTCCTAAGTAACTCTTAAATTGGGTCACACAACAAGGTCATGTATAAGCTATATACAAAGCTAGACCTAAAAAAAAACTATTTTGGCAAGGCTAAAAATAAAAGGATGGATAAATGGCTAGAAATTTATCAGTTTTATTAGTCTTTTCAAAGAACCATCTTTTGGTTTCATTGATTTTCTCTATTGTGTCTCTTTTTTCAATTTAATTTATCTTTCTTCTAATCTTTATTATTTACTTCCTTCTCTTCACTTTGGGTAGCATTGTTCTTCTCTGTCTAGTTATTTAAGTTAAAATCTTAGGTTACTAATTTTAAGTCTTTCTTCCTTTCTGATTTATGCATTCAATGGTATAAATTTCCCTCTGGGAACTACATTAATGTATCTGATTTTGATATGCTGTATTCTTAATTTTATTCAGTTCAAAATAATTTTATCTAAGACTGCCTCTATTTAAAATGTCTTTTTTCTTTTTGAAATATTTGAATATTTTCCAGATATCTTTTTGTTATTGATTTCTATATTAATACTATTTTAGCTCCAAAATGTACTTTTATTGTTTCTTTTTTTTCTTTTTTTCATGTCATATTTGATATGTTATTAAAACCTTAACTTCTTACCAACAGTAGAAGTAGGCTTACATAAAAGGAATATTATTTTTAAAATAGGCTTTATGTTTAAAATGAGTTTTAGGTTCATAGGAAAATTGAGTGTAGGGTACAGAGAGTTCTCAAATGCTTCCTGCCCCCATACATGCATAGCCTCCCTCCTCCGTGGTCAACAGCCTGCACCAGAGTGGCAATTTGTTACAACTGAGGAACCTACATTGACACAACATAATCACCCAAAGTCCGGAGTTTACGTTAGGATTCACTCTTGGTGGTGTACATTCTATGGGTTTTGACAAATGTATAATGACAGGCATCTACACTATAGTATTGTACAGAATAGTTTCTTTGCCCTAAACATCCTCTGAGCTCCACCTGCTCATTCCCTAACCCCTGATAATCACTGTAGTTTTGCTTTTTCCTAAATGTCATAGAGTTGGAATCATACAGTATGCAGCCTTTTCAGATTGGCTTCTTGCACTTAGTAATATGCATTTAAGTTTCCCCCATGCTTTTTCATGGCTTAAGAATTCATTTCTTTTGGGTGCTGAATAATATTCCAATGTCTGGATGTATCACAGTTTGTTTATCCATTCACCTAGTGAATGCTATTTTAATTGTTTCCAAGTTTTGGCAATTATGAATAAAGCTGATATAAACATCCATGTGCAAGTTTTTGTGTAGACATACATTTTCAGCTTTTTTGAGTAATACCAAGGAGTGAGATTGATGATCACATGGTAAGAGCATGTTTAGTTTTGTAAGAAATGGCCAAACTGTCTTCCAAATTTTGGGGCAGTACTACATTGCATTCCCACCAACAATGAATTGCTCCACATCCTTGACAGCATTTGATGTAGTCTTATTGTTTGTATTCTTTTAAATTTGTTAAGTTTTTGTTTTATGACTCAGAATATTGTCTATCTTGGTAAATAGTCCATGTGCACTTGGAAAGGGTGTGTATTTTGTTGCTGGATAGAGCAGTCTATTAATATCAATTAGGTAAAGTTGGTTGACAATTGTTCAGGTCATCTATGTACTTTCTGATTTTCTGCCTACTTGTTTTAGCAATTACTGAGAGAGGAATATTGAAGTCTCACAGCCTAAGTATTGATTTGTCCATTTCTCCTTAAAAATTGATCTGTATTTTTGCATCATGTATTTTGAAGCTTTATTATTGGGTGAATACATATTTAAGATTATGTCTTCTTGAAGAATTGACCTTTTATTGTATAATAATATCCCTTTTTCTCTCTGAAGATATTCTGAAGTTTACTTTGTTCAAAATTAATATAGTTTCCTTTTAGTTACTGTTTGCATGATATATCTTTCTTTATCTTTTACTTTTAACCTATCCATTTACTTATATCTAAAGTGTGTTTCTTATAGCACAAGGATACATATTAGTGCTGAAAATCATAATTCACAATGAAGATATATCACTTATAAGTACTTATGCACCAAACAAGAAAGAAACCATCTTTATCAACCAAAAACCACAGGAGATGATGTTGATAATGGGGTAGATTAATAAAGCACTCCCAGTACAAAAGAGATCACAATTATAAAACATAATCAAGGAGGGAGAAAATCTGAACAACATAATCAATGGGGTGTATTTTGTGGATATATTGAATTTCCTTGTAATAGCAAATACATATTTTTCTCAATCAACTATGGCACAGGCACAATATTGATCAATACCAGAGCACAAATAAAATAACAATAACTTCCATAAAGTAAAAATATTGCAAGCAATACTCTAATCACAATGTAATGAAAGTAGACATTATTAACAAAACCAAAAAAATAGAAAAAGACCTTCAACCTGAAATTAAGAAAACCTATTAAACAACTTTTGGGTATAAGAGAAAATGTAAATTGACATTACAAAATTAAAAAATAATATAATGACATTGAAAACATTACTTATGAGAATCTATGGAATGCGTTCAAAACAGTGATCAGAGGATAATTCACTGCGCTATACACTGTTATCAATAAAAGTGAAACATTGAAAATAAATGAAATACTCAGTTCACAAAAAAAACTAGAAGAAAAAACCAAAATAAACAAAAAATGAACAAGGAAGAAAGTAAAGTTAAAAACAGAAGTTAATGAAGCAGAGAATAGAAAACAGAAGGCCTAATTAATAAATCAAAATTATTGGGGATTTTTTTGTCTTGAAAATTACCAAAACAGTAAAATCAGTAACTGTATAAAGACAAAGCAAGAGAGAAAGTAAAATTATATAAAACAAGAACTGATGAGTGGGAAGAAATGTAAATATAACCTACAATACTACTTTTTAGACCTCTGTGCAAATACATTTGAAATCCTAGATAAAATGGATGATTTCTTATAAAAATCCAGATTACTAAAAATAAGCCCATTTGTTTTAGAAAACTTAAGCAGACCAATATCCATAGAAGGAATAGAGAAAGTTTCAAGGATTTACCTCATGTAAAAAAATGCTAGGCTCACATGGTTTTACAGGGGAATTCTACCAAACCTTCAAATATGAGATTGTCTCAATATGCTATAAGTTATTTCTGAGCATTGAAAAGAAAGGAAAACATCTTAACTCCTTTTATGAAGCAAGTATAACATAGAGCTAAATCAGACAAAGGCAATATTAAGAAGCTAGAGACCAGTATCACCCATGAATATAATGCAAAAATACTAAATAAAATATTAGTAAATAGAATCCAATGCCATATTATGGAAACAATACATCATGACCATGTGAGATTTATTCCAGGCATGTAAGATTGGTTCAATAATAGGATATCCATTAATATACTATATTAATAAATCTAAGGAAATAATTCCTATGATTATCTCCATAGATGCCGAAAAAACCTTCTACAAAATTTATTATTGATTCATGAAAATAAAAAAAAAAAACACTGAGGAAAACAGTAATTTAATATATATGACAGAGATGTTACCTCACCAGGGTAAAGATGAGATAAAGAGGGCCTTTTTCATAAGTAGTTCTAGAAAAACTGGTAAGCTAATTTAAAAAAAATGATTATATTCTCATTTTACAAAAAGACATGAATAGACTCTAAATGAATTAGGATCCACATGTCAAAAATGGAACCTTACAAGTACTGAAAGAATAGTGGGAGAATTCATCTTTAACCTAGAGATAAAGGAAGGCTTTCTAATACACAGTCAGTATAAGAAAAGATTGATGAATTTGACTACATACAATTTAAAAATACATGGAAAAACATTATAAACAAAGTCAAAGACATCTGATAAACTGGAAGAAAAATATTTGCATCATATAATACAGACAAAAGGCTTACATACTTACTACATAAAGAACTCTTAAAAGTTGAGAAACAAATGCAAAGAACTTTATAGAAAAATGGGGAAAAAACAAGAACAGACAATATACAGATACACACAAACAAACACATACGTGCACGCACTTCCTAGTTCTGTCTGCCAAGCGGACCTAGGAGCAATGAAATCTTGGTATAATGGACACACCTATGGCCAGATCTTGGTTTCTAAATTCTTTACTTCCATGAAAAGAACCAGGGACTCTTAAAGAAGTGGTTGATTCCAGAGATAAAGCAAAGAAAACATGAGATGACCTTGGAACATCTTGTAGTAATCAAAAACAAGTAAGTGCTCAGAAAAAATGGGTGCATGTTAAAAGGAGGCTAGGTTCCAAAATGAAAGAGCTCCCAGTGGCCAAAGATGGAACAACTTGAGAAACAAAATAAATAATGATGATATTAGATTATAACTCACAGAATAAAATAAATATCCATGAGTCCACACTGGTATAAATAATTCAAGAAATGGGGGGAGAGGAGGGGAAGCTCATCCTTACAGAAGAATGTCAGTAAATAAATGTAGAAGGAATGAGAGAAATAAAATTCACCATTAAAACATCACAGTATTCTGGTGTGGTGGTGTGCACCTGTAGTCCTGGCTGCTTGGGAGGAGCCAGAAGGATCACTTGAGCCCAGGAGTTTGAAGCCAGCCTGGGGAACATAGTGAGAGCCTATGTGTAAAAAAAAAATCATGGTAAAAAAGAAATCTAGATGACCATGAATGAGTTTGGCAATGAATTTTTTTTTTTAGATATGCCACCAAAGGCACAATCCATGAAAGAAAAAAATGATAATCTGGACATCATCATCATGAAAATTAAAAATTTCTGCTCTGAGAAAGACACTATCAAGAGAATGAAAAAATAAGCCACAGATAGGGAGAAAATATTTGTATAATATATGTGATAAAGGACTATTATCCAAAATATACAAAGAACTGTTAAAACTCATCAATAAGAAAACACACAACCCAACTAAAAAATGGGCCAGAGACCTTAACAGACATATCACTAAAGAAGATATACAGATGGCAAATGAGCATGTGACAAGATTCTCCACATCATATGGCATCAGAAAAATACAAATTAAAGCTACAATGAGGTATACACCACTACATATCCATTAACATGACCAAAATCCAGACCATTGACAACATCAAATGCTGGTGAGGATGTGGAGCAACAGAGAACTGTCAATCATTGCTGGTGGGAGTGCAAAATGGTATAGCCACTTTACAAGACATTTTGGCAGGTTCTTACATAACTAAACATATTCTTATACCATATGATCCAGCAATTGCATTCCTTGGTATTTACTCAAAGGAGATGAAAGCTTATGTCCACACAAAATCCTGCACACAGATGTTTATAACAGCTTTACACATAAGTGCCAAAACTTGGAAGCAACTAAGATGTCCTTCAGTAGCTGAATGGATAAATAAAGTGTGGTACATCAAGACAATGGAATATTATTCAGTGCTAAAAAAAAGATGAGCTATCAAGCCATGAAAAGAGATGGAGGAAACTTAAATGCATATTACTAAATGAAAGAAGGCAATCTGCAAAGACTATGTACTGTATAATTCCAAGTATATGACATTCTGGAAAATGCAAACCTATGGAAACAATAAGAAGATTGGTGGTCACCCAGGATTAAGAGGAGAGGGAGGAATGAACAGGCAGAGAACAGGATTTTTAAGGCAGTGAAAATATTCTGTATGACACTGTAATGGTGGATACATGTTTTTATATATTTATTCAGAGCCATAAAATGTACAACATCAAGAGTGAACCCTAAAAGCAATATGGAGATACCTCAAAGAGATACAAGTAGATCTACCATTTGATCCAGCAATCCCATTGCTGGGCATCTACCCCCAAAAAACAAAAGACATTTTGTAAAAAGACTTCTGCACTCGAATGTTTATAGCACCACAATTCACAACTGCAAAGACGTGGAAACAACCCAAGTGCCCATCAATACATGAGTGGATTAATGAAATGTGTCATATGTATACCATGGAGTACTACTCAGCTATTAGAAACAATGGTGAGATAGCACCTCTTGTATTTTCCTGGATAGAGCTGGAACCCATTCTACTAAGTGAAGTATCCCAAGAATGGAAAAATAAGCACCACAGGTACTCACCAGAAAATTGGTTTTAATGATCAACACCTAAGTGCACATATAGGAATAACATTCATTGGGCGTCGGGCAGATTGGAGGGGGAGGAGGGGAT
This sequence comes from Eulemur rufifrons, assembly GCF_041146395.1. Taxonomy (NCBI): domain Eukaryota; kingdom Metazoa; phylum Chordata; class Mammalia; order Primates; family Lemuridae; genus Eulemur; species Eulemur rufifrons. Next base: position 26,587,752 of record NC_091012.1, on the reverse strand, counting down.
AGGTATATACATACATAATGAGTGCGATGCGCACCATCTGGGGGATAGATACGCTTGAAGCTCTGACTCAAGGAGGAGTGAGGGCAAGGGCAATATATGTAACCTAAACATTTGTACCCCCATAATATGCTGAAATAAAAAAAAAAAGAGTGAACCCTAGTATAAACTATGGACCCTGGGTAATACTGATGTGTCAGTGTAGTTTCATCAATTGTAACAAATGTACCACTCTGGTGTGGGATGTTAATAATGGGGGAGGTTATGTATGTGTCGGGGTAAAGAGTATGTAGGAAATCTCTATAACCTGTGCTCAATTTTTTTGTGAAAATAAAAGTACTCTAAAAGTAAAGTTTGTTTTAAAATTTAAAGAAATAGCTTTGGGAATATACAGTTGGGAAAAAATACTCATCCCTAAAACAGAGGATGGTGAGAGCAAGCATGAAGTAGGCAAGAGAAGGAAATTTAAATCAACCACTTTGTGTAAGTTAAGGACTATTATAAACTTAATAGTCATTTTCCATTCCATCATCCTAAGAACCTGAAGTTGATATTCTGTAGGTGGCCAAAAAGAGGCTCAGAAAAGTGGAGTGACTTATCCAAGGTCACACAGCTATTAAATTGGAAGAACACAATTAGAACCAGTGGTCATAAGATGATCACTTATTTTCTTTTTTATGTTTATCTGTATTTTCTAAATTTTTCTAGGTTTAACATATACTTTGTTGGGGAATTTTTCAAGCACCAAAAAGATTAAATTATTTGAAAATGTTTAGGTTTTTGTAAATAACTGTTTGAATATTCCTAGAGTACTACATTAAATCAATAGAAGTATAGAAAATTTATTAATCAAATCTTACTTTTTTTGCAAAAGGTCAGTGAGCAGGTGAGAGGACTACTGTCTAGATGTTGAGAAGTAGAGGATTGGGAATCATGGTTTACCCTTGAACAGCATGGGTTTGAATTACAACGGTCCACTTGTATGTGGACTTTTTTCAGTAAAAGTTGCATGGAGCGTGCCTGTTTCTCCTGCCTCCTTTTCCACATCTTCCACCTATTCTGCCTTTGCCACTTCTGAGACAGCAAGACCAACCCCTCCTCTTCCTTCTCTTCCTCAACCTATTCACTGTGAAGATGACAAGGATGAAGACATTTATAATGATCCACTTCCACTTAATGAACAGAAAATATATTTTTTTCTTCCTCAGGATTTTCTTAATATTTTCTTTTCCTTAGCTTACTTTATTGTAAGAATACAGTATATAATACGTATAACATACAAAATATATGTTAATTGACAGTTTATGTTATCAGTAAGGCTTCCAGTCAACAGTAGGCTATTAGTAGTTAAGTTTTGGGGGAGTCAAAAGTTATCTGTGGATTTTTGACTATTCAGTGAGTCGGCACCTCTAACCTCTGAGTTGGTCAAGGGTCAGCTATACTTGAACCAGCTCAATCTTCTATCATCCACAGCCCTTCACAATGTAAGGCCTTCTCAAACTTGATAAGCATGCTCTCTAGGTCTTAATGAAATCCACTGATTAAAATGTTGAACTTGAGGGAAGAGATAATAGTGGTTTCAGTAAATCTAAGTAAATCTAATCATAGGAATTTTTCTTTTCTTTTTTTTTTTCTTTTTAGATCCTGTGAAGCACTACAAAGTCCAAATCATTTTTGGTTGTCAGTAGATAGTAAGCTCACTTGGTTCAAGTCTCCCCTTCCAGTGGTTCACCAGGTACTGACTAGTGTGCTCTCCATTGGAAAACAGTCTTAGAGAGACTGTGGGGAAAGGACTAGCTATAAGAACTGATTAAGCTGAAGTCTCCCAAAGCAATGTGGTAGAAAACGACCTGCCGGCAGACCTGGCATCCTGTGCTAACACTGTCTACTTTGTCATTTCAGCAAGGCTTTCACCTTCTTTGAGCCTCCTCACTTCTTAAATGAGGGAGGTCAAGGGAAGGAGTGGAATACTGGAGATGAACAGACCTCAGTTGGAGTGTTGGCTCCTCCACCTATCAGCAGTGTGATGCTGAACAAGTCAATTAAGTTCTTGAAGCTTCAGTGTCGTCACCTGTTGTAATGGTTAATTTTATGTGTTAACTTGACTAGTCCAAGTGGGCAATCATTTGAGGAGAAACAGATTATTTTCATAGTCTCAAAGTATCTTCCCCATATTTATTAATTATAAAAGAAAAAATAATTACTTTACAGTAGAGAAGGCCGGGAGACACTTTAACCAGGTTATCAAGGTCAGCATCACCAGTGATAACACATTAGCATCATGAACCCCATAGTGCAATGCACTGAGAAGGGTGCAGTATTGTTTTTGTGATATTCTTGCCAACAATGCATAGCCTAGATCTAATCATGGGAAAACACCAGACAAGCCCAAATTGAAAGTCATTCTAAAAATAACTGCTCAACATCATGAAAATCAAAGACAGGCATAGGAATCATCTCAGACTGGAGGAGATTAATGTTACAGGACAACTAAATGCAGTGTGGGATCCAAGATTGGATCCTCGGACAGAAAAAAAAAATGATATTAGGGCAAACAGTGGTGATATTTGGATAATTTATGTATTTTAGTTTCTAATATTGTACCAATTTTAATTTCTTGGTTTTGATAATTTTTGTATGATTACGTAAGATGTTTACATTACGGGAGGTTGAGTGAGGGTATATGGCAGCTCTATACTATTTTTGCAGCTGTTCTCTATGTTTAAAATTATTTCTAAATAAAAAGTAAAAAATAAAAAAAAACAGACAAAAATATCTTCCCTTCTGAAACTATCATTCCCATGTGAAAAACAGAAAATAAAGAATGTAAGTAAAAAAAAAACAAAAAAAAAAACTTGAACCTGTGCTCCCAGGAAAGATAGTGAAAACCTAGGATAATGCACAGCCTTGAGCCTTCTCTGGGAAAAATACACAAACCTAGATTCCTGAACTTTTTTTTTTTTTTTGAGGCAGAGTCTCACTCTGTTGCCTGGGCTAGAGTGTGGTGGTGTCAGCCTAGCTCACAGCAACCTCAAACTCCTGGGCTTAAGCAATCCTTCTGATTCAGCCTCCCAAGTAGCTGGAACTACAGGCATGCACCACCATGCCTGGCTAATTTTTTTTCTATATTTTTTTTAGTTGTCCAGCTAATTTCTTTCTATTTTTAGTAGAGATGGGGTCTTCCTCTTACTCAGGCTGTTCTCAAACTCCTGAGCTCAAATGATCCTCCAGCCTTGGCCTCCCAGAGTGCTAGGATTACAGGCATAAACTACTGTGCCTGACCATTCCTGCACTTTCATAGGTTCTATTTGCTAACGTGAGTTACTGCAGTGGTTCTTTCATGAATCCTTGCTGAGTTTTCAATGTTAGTATGAATATATGGAACCCTACACAGTTTGAATCATGTGTAACAAGGATATTGTCCCTGACTTCCCACCTCTTTCAACTTTCTTCGATGGTGTTAACTCCAAAATAGACTGTCCTTTCCACCTCTTCTCAGGAATATATTTCACTGAGAAGATTCCTACTAATTTACATCTCTTAGAGAAAAGAAAGCAGATTTTTTGAGACCCAGTGGGCACTGGCCTTACAGAGCTTCTGTGGAGACCCTAGCACAATCTGAGTGCAGAATTAACCTTTTTTTTTTTTTCAAAAAATGAACGTTATTTAAAATTTTTCATTTAAAAAGTAATCCAAGAGCATTATAAAAATTTTTGGAAAACACAGAAAAATAGAGAGAACAACAAATCACCCACATCTCACTCCCTCACCTCCCACTGGAGACTATATTTACTTTTTGGTACACTTGCTGTCTTCCAGTCTTCTTCCTATGCATCTGTTTCATGTAGTTCAGGCTCATAATGTTTATATGATTTCATAACATACATTTTCCCTTCATAATAAAACATTTTTCAGTTTATTACAAAACTTTTGTAAACATAACAATAATGGCTGAATAATATTTCTTCATGTGGCTATTTACTCAAACCCCACTCCCCATCTTTGAATATTTCATTTGGAGGACTGCCTTGTTAGTTTTTGTGGGCTTTAGGAGTGATATTACTCTTTTAGAGGATGCTAACTACTGGTGTGTTTTAAAGTGTTGCATTGTAATGGAGAGGAACGAGAACTAGGCTTGTACACATGGGTTAGAATTTTGACTCTGTTCCTTATAAAGCTTCTAAACTTTGTTCTGCTCATTTTTCTTTTCTGGTTCTTTTTCTAAGTTGCAAAATGCTGTAACTGATCTATAATCCTCAAGTTTCCTTTGTGCTCTAATATTAGAGGATAAGAATATGTTTTTTACTATTGAGTTGTTTGAGTTCTTTATATATTCAGGTTATTGATCCTTTGTCAGATGGAGGACTTGAAAATATTTTCTCCCATTTGAAAGGCCCTCTTCACTTTGTTGATTGTTTCCTTTGATGTGCAGAAGTTTTTTGGCTTGACATAATCTCATTTATTTTTGCTTTTGTTGTCTGTGCTTTTGAGGTCTTATCCAAAAACTCTTTGCCCAGACCAATATCCTGTAGTGTTTGCCCAATGTTTTCTTTTAGTAGTTTTAGGTCTTACATTTAAGTCTTTAATCCATTTTAACTTGATTTTTATGTGGCGATAAATGGGGATGTACTTTCATTCTTCTGCATATGAATATCCAGTTTTCCCAGCACCATTTATTAAAAAGACTGTCCTTTCCCCAATGTATGTTCTTGGTACCTTTGTCAAAAATGAGTTGGCAACAACTCAATAGGAAAAAACCAAGTAATCCCATTAAAAAATTGGCAAAAGACCTGAATAGATGTTGCTCAAAAGAAAACATACAAATGGCCAACAGGCATATGAAATAATGCTCAACATCACTAATAATCAGGCAAATGCAAATCAAAACTATAATAAGATATCATCTCACTCCAGTTAGAATGGCTATTACCAAAAGTAAACAAATGATGAATGTTGGTGAGAATGTGGAGAAAGGGGAATGCCCATACACTGTTGGTGGGAATGTAAAGTAGTACAGTCATTATGGGAAACAGTATAGAGGTTCTTCAAAAACTAAAAACAGAGCTGCCATATCATCGCTGGGTATATAACTAAAAGAAAAAAATTATATATCAAAGAGATATCTGGACCCCCATGTTTACTGCAGCACTATTCACAATAGCCAAGATATGGAATCAACCTAAGTGTCCATCAATGGATGAATAGATAAAAAAATGTGGTACATATGCACAATGTAATACTATTCATGCATAAAATAGAATGAAATTCTGTCATTGGCAGCAATATGGATAAAATTAGAGATCATTATATTAGGTGAAATAGGCCAGACACAGAAAGACAAATATCACATGTTCTCACTCCTATGTGAGAGCTAAAAAAGTGGACTTCATGGAAGTAGAGAGTGGAATGGTGATTATCATAGGCTATGAAGGGATGTGAGAAAGGAGGAATGAAGGCAATTTGGTATTCAATAGTACAGTAGGGAGATTATAGTTGGCAATAAGTTATTGTATATTTCAAAATAGCTAGAAGAGAAATACTGGAATGTTTCCTACACAAAGAAAAGATAAATGTTTCAGGTAAGAGATATCCCACTTACCTTGATTTAATCATTACACATTGTACATAGGTATCAAAATAGCTCATGTACCCCCAAAATATGTACAACTATGATATAGCAATAAAAAATAATTTTTCAAAAGGAATTTTTTAGTTTAAAATTGTGTGAAAGTTCTTAGAAATTTGCAAAATGTTATATGTCAATGAATCAATATTTATATTGATATTTACATGTTGATGTGCCAACATTTATATGGGACATGTTTATATAGTTCAAAAATGCCAGGAAATGCTATGTATGTTTTTTGCCAGTAGGCATAATCTTTGCCACCTGGGAACTCTTAAAAAACTCTTTAAAAAGTTTTATGTATTATCCCTGGTTTGTATAGAAAGCCTCTGTTTATACATCACAATTGCCTACATGTTCTTAACCAAATAGATTGACTGCTGATTGAAGTTCTCCTGGTGGTCCAAAAGGAACACCAGGACCTTGACCAATGGACACATAGTAAGAAGTGTGTTCCTAATTTTATGGTTTTCTTACGAATCTCATAGAGATTGTGAATTTCTTCTTCCTATAAATGGTCCTGATGCCTATTCAACCTTTAAAAAATGTTAACTATAAAGACAATTATTGCATAAATGTTCCATCATATTTTTATCACTGAATTTCTAGAAACTATGCTTTGGTAAGTGCTATGGAGAAGTTCTAACTGGCTACTTGGAGGTCTATTGGTAGAGGCTAATGCAATGAAAAAGCCACTCATTTAAAATGTGATTTTGGTTGAAAGCATATACTTTAACCAAAACTGTGAAAAGGGAAGGAAAATATCAGGTAATATTTCCATTCTTTGCTAGCCCTCAAATATCACAGCAAAAGATTTTCTTCACATTCACCTCATTTGCCTCTAATGCCATTGAGGTGGATTAGCAAAGTAAGCAAAAGTTTTGTCTGCCTCAAAGGTAGAATATGGTTGTCATTTGACCTAAGTGAAACATTTGCCAAAATACAATTCAAATAAGAATGGGGAGGGAAAGATTCTATCATGATAGGAATTGAAAGAGGGATTTGGGGAGGCAGAAAGGCGGCTACATGTAGGACTTTATATAGGCTACATAAATGATACCATGTTGGAGAAAAATACACATTACTAATGAGGTTAATGGAAAATGAAAAGTACAACTAGAACATTTCCCACCACAGAGCCTGTATAGCTTTGTTTTGGGTTTTATTCTTTAATTGAGAATTGCTTTGGCACCTTACACTCAGTAAAGCTGGTATAATTCATTCAGGAAGGCTTGATTTAAATAAAGTGCATTGCATGTGTTTTCTAAATAGGGCTTACCATCTTCTCTCTTCAAGCAGTGGTATGGGCAAAGTGTCTATTTAACCTAGGACCTGAACCTGGGAGCTTAATGAACACTTGTTGATAACTATTGATTAGAGAAACTATCAATCCTCAAAAAAAAAAAAAAAAAAAAAGAAGAAGCCGACAGTTATCTTACAGACTCTTGGATGGAAATTTGCATTTTCTCCCAAGGATAAGACTTTTCTTAATTAATAGTTTCAATAGCAGCAAGTATTTTATGACATGAAATGGTACAAGAGGAAGTGGCTTAAGATTTCAGGACTACATGATTTTGGCATTCAACTGAGATTTAGGAGACCTGGGTATGATTCTGACTCTGATATAACCAGCTGTGTGATCTTGGTGAGTAATCTGGGCCTACACTGTGCTATAGATAATCAATAAGGGTCCTGGTAGTGATGATATTCTGTGATTCTAAGATATAAAAATAGTTAAATGCTGGAAGAAAAGAAAAAGGCTATATTGGGGTTATCATCCTGCTGAGAAATTTAAATTTAAGGAATCAAATGTCATGATCTGATAAGTAAGGTGACAAAGTATGGTCAGTTGACTTAAGGAAATGCTACTGAGTGAGGTTTAAGTGTAATGCCTTGCAGTGCAGCTTAGTGAAGGATATGGCCCTCTTCTAGGCTGCAGTCTCTCAGAAGATTGTGAAGGACCTTTAGATTGGAGTACACCTTTCATTGGATTCCTTTGCTTCAACCCAAAGTAGACCATAGGGTGGAAATGGGCAGGTACATACTTGCCTATTCACAGTAGATCCTATTATTTTTGTCAGTGGATCCAGAGGCATCTGATTCATTGAAGTGGTTTCAGGTTTATAGAAGAAAGAGCCTAAGCAGGGCCATTGGGAAAGTGATAGAAAGCCTCAGCCATGTAACTGTTATAGTCCAGGCTGACTCTGGATCATCCTGGTCATCCTGATCTGGTTCAATTGCTGCAAAGGAGGAAGGACCAACCACCAAGTAGCAGGGTAGCGTTGTCTCTTTGGAGCAGCAATTCCCAGGAGGTGAGGTGATTAGGCCTTCATTCATGGAATAACAACACAGCCTAATTGTACCTTTGATGGCCATCCCTGAGCCCCAGCATCAAAGCTTTCAAGAGTAATTCAGAGCTTGAAGGCCTTAATGCATTCTACTTCCTGAAAATAGAAATGCAGAAGCAGCTAAAAGTTGACTTTAGGCAGTCATTTCATTTCTAGTAACAACACTGCCAAGGATTTGATTGTTATCAGCTTATTAGAAAAATAAAAGTTGCTCATGATGCTAATAATCAGGATACATTAAACAAAGACACTGACTTAAAACCCTTTAAATGTTTCAATATCAAATCAGTGACCAGAGCACTCTCCAAAAAAAGTGATTACCAAGTAAAAAGAACTTTATATTTCTTAATAAATATTACTTAAAAAGCATCAAACTTACAACTTATTAACCAGGCACTGAAACCCATGCCAATATGCCCTTTTGCAAATGAGCAAACTAACAACAACAACAACAACAAACCTAGGAAAAACCCTACAAACACAGCTAGAACACTTGGCACTGCTAATGTCACCAATGGAGAAGCCTCTCAGACACCAGCCCTAGGGATGATGAGAGCACACATTTATTTGGGGCTCTTTACTGTTTACAGAGCACTTTCATATATATCAGGTTTCCTATCTGGCCACTGGAAAAATGCCTGACTTCCCTCTGAAATCTAGGCCTTCAACCCTACAGAGTGGGCTTGGGCTGTGGGAAGAGACCCTTGGCAGCCACACTGCTGAATGGGTTAATGAGAGTAGCCCAGGGACAGCATTCAGAGCACCAAGAAGTAGATTTCTCAGTCACCAGATCAGGAATGGAGATGATTGATCTGGGCAATCAAGGTGACTCTTCACTTTGCCTCTCTCATCATTATAAATTACCAATCTGCATTTGGCCATGGATTGGAGTTTGTATAAAGGGACTTCAAATCAAGGAGCCATAGCATGTCAGAGCTGGACTGTTTCCAACCCCCTTAATTTATACACAAGGAAATGGAGCCCTCAAGAAGTTAGGAGAGAGAGCCAGGGATTTGCAGTTGCATAGCAGCATAGTCTCATGCAGAAAAGAATTCCCCATGGATGCCTTACAGCCCACCATCATGTGCTCCCTAGCAGTTGACCAAAGAGCTTTCTTAGTCCTAGATTTCTAATCTCCAGGAAAAGGACTCATCTGAGTCTCCTTAAATGATGAAGCAAGAATTGCTCCACCATATTCTTGCTTCCTGTTGCCTATTAGACTGACTTTCTTTAATGCAAGGGCATGGCTCAGCCAACTGCCTTCCCCTGATTCAGCCACAGTTGAGATCAGGGAAATTGCGCCATGAGAATTTTTTTTTAATCCAACAGTTAACTGATGCCACTGCAGTCCCAAACTCCCAGGGTATTATAGTTCATCAGGGTGGTCCTGAGACTACAAACAATAATGTGGTAAATATAACAAGCACTAAACTTGGTGCCTAGATGATTGTGTGCCAGCCTCAGCTGCCCAGCTGTGCCACCATGTGACCTTGGCAAAGTCACTTAACATCAGTTTCCTCTACTGTCAAATGGAGATAAGGATTTGTTCCCTGCTTACCTCCCAGAGCTACAGTGAGATGAAATCCTTCATGAATGAAAAATGGGGTGGTGTGGCCATGTGGATCAGTACAGGGGCTTTGGCAGCAAACAAGCTTGGGGACAAAGCCTGGCCATCACTTATGAGCCTCTGTGAGTCTTCGTTTCCTCCTGGAAAATAGGTATAATACTAGTACCTACCTCAGAGAATCATGGAGAGGAATAAATTAAATAATGTATGTACAATGCTTAGCACTGAGCCTGTTATGTAATGAAGGCTCAATCAATGTTATCTGTTTTATAATTATGCTAAATATATACAAAGAATTAAAGCAACATACCATATGAAATCCGAAGAGCAACACTTTTCAAGTACATTAAACCTAATTAAGCAGATGATTGACATAAGGTTAGATGGTGTTTGATATTTAGGACCCAGGGGGAACCCAGATCCAGGGACTTTCAGAAGATCTCTGAAGTGGGATCATTGTCTACTGTAACCAGGAAAGCCAAGGGTAGGGTCTTTCAATCATAATACATGATTGAGATCCCAAGTATAAAGTGGTAGTGCCAGGAATTGTGAAAAAATTACATATGTATATTCATGAGGAGCATCCTACAGTCAGAGAATTGTCCTGAAATCAACTCCTGGGACTGCCACCTGCACAGAGACTGGTTAGATAGACTCTGGAGGGGCCCACTATGTGTTAGACACTGTGCTAGCCTTTGATGACACAGACTCAGGCCCTCCCTCCATGAGGCTTACAGTTTCTGGGGAGGACTGATACGCAACAAAGTACAGGTATTCTAAGCTTAGAAGAGATGAAGTTGCTCCTTTGACAAGGATCATTTCAGATATTGTGGTTCACTTGTGAAAACTGCCCCAAGTTCAGAGAGTCCTGTTGGTCCTTTCTAAACTCACAGCACCATCAGGCTGCTCTGCCACAAGAGGAGCCACAGTAATGGAAGTTGGGGGTGCCGATGGAGTCCATGGAATTATCTCTAACAGGCTTCCTCAGATGAACTATATAGCCTTGATCACAATTTCCTCCTAGAAAGTAAGTCAGCCTGACAGCATACCAGGTCAGAAACAAATGCTTAATATTTTAAGTGGAAATCTTAGGTGTGACAGGATGACACATGTATCACAGGCTGTCAATTTGTTCATTTCCTGGAACTGACATGCATGGTGAAACTTTCTTAAATTAATCTTAATTTTTAGACACTATCTACCAGAACCTGCATGACAGTGCCTTTAGTACAACTGTATGAATGGAGGATTTCAAGTTCTTTGAAATGAAGATTAGTACCTGGAGACTACAAATTAAATTCCTTTAAAAGTAATTCAAGTCAAAAATCTTACTTTAGAAAATCTGAGAATCAGCATGTCTATAAAACCAAGCCTCTTAAAAAATGATTTCTGGTTTCACGTCAATGGATTGGATCATGGAGTCTTAGTTTTGATCCTTTCTTGTCTGAAAAGATGGCTTTCTCTTGGCCAATGATCTCAGTAGGTTCCTTTTGATTGGAGTTTTGTGAATGAGTGAGATTGGTGAGGTGCAGGGGGCGTGGCAGTCAGAATGGGAGAAGCCAACAGAGAGAGGAGGGGCAGAGGGAGAGAAGGTTGTGCCTGCAGCTTCCGAAATATTGGGTTGAAGTGAGAGTTGTGAGGCTGGGGCTTGAGGCAGGCCCTGCTAGGTCAGAAAGAGGTTTTTCCAGCCAAATCCAGGGCAACAGACAGGACTAGAAGAGTCTTCCACCTTAGCTAAGATGCCCCAGGAAGTGGAATGGAAGGGAACTAACTTGACCTCCCCTGCCCCAGGCTAGATGGCTGAGCTGCCAGTATGGCAGCAGCAGTGAGCTCTGCCTCCAGATAGACTTTATTTCCTCATGCTACCTGCTTCCTGAAACCTGCTTTCCCTTCCCTCCTGCCAGCTTTTGTTGGAGGAAGCATGGCTCAAATGTAGCATGCCTGCCCACATATCTGAGGGTTCACTAAATAGCTGAGTTCTAAAGCTCCTGGCCCCATCAGAGCTGGGGATGCACAGGAGGAGGAGGAGGAGGAAGGGAGAAAGCACACCTTGGATTTGAGAAGACAAAGCTTCTGCCCTGCCCAACAGCTGATGCTCAGACAGTGAGCACGTGCCAGGCCTGAGCTGACTAGCCTCTGTGATGACCTGGCCCCTTCAGTGTTGCTTCCCTTAGCCTCATCTCTGTTCCAGGAGGGTGGTCAGAATATGGGAGCTCCTTCCACCCAGCCCAGCCTTCCTGCTTGATTTTGATCTCAGGAAGGGAAAGCCCCTGCCCCTCTTTCAAAGCAGCAGCCAGCACCACTTGTCTCTTCTCTCCTTCCCGCAGGCACTTCTGTTCAGAGTGCTGCCTCTTGCTGGCTCCTTCTGCTTCTGCTCTGTCCTCCTGCTGATTGGGAAGAAAGTGCACCAGTGGGGTGATGGGGGTCTGGAACTCTTAAAGGAGCAGCATTATTTCTGTTGAAAATTTATTTACCTAGCATATTATTTTTCTACCTTTCTCTAATCAATATAATCTCATGAGAAAAGTAAACCAGATATAAAGTGACCATAATCATCATTTAAATGTTAATTGTAGATGTTCTAGTTTTCCTCTAAGGATTTGCATGCAGATCAAGCACTAACCCTGGCAACAATCATTATTAGCAGTCAAATCCCATTCGAGGATCATTTAGTGAGGGCATAAAGGTTGGGGGCCACTGATCTCAGCAAGGCAGTCCCTGTCACCTTAAGGGCTCACAGTCTAGGAGTGAAGACTGGAACTCCATGAATAAACAAGGTGCAGAGATAATTTCAAACCCTCCCCCCACACACAGCATTTTTGCCAATAGCTCATTCACTATGGAGTCTTTGACCAGAGGAGTTTACAGGTAGCCAAATCGACAAGCTAGTTTGAGATGTAGTCTTCCCTTGGCTGCCCACTGGTTGATTTTCCATCAATCAACTAGTATCTGTTGAAGACTTGGTACCACACAAACTAAACAGACATCTGATCAGTCCCCACTGCATGCTTCAGTTGCAGGATCTTAGAGCCTTGTTTCTGTGTGTTAATGATAAGCTTTTTGCCATACAAAGAATGTGAAAGAGACCAAACACTGGGCCCCTTCTATTTCAGATCCTAAAGTCATTCACGTCTGAAGCTGTAGCACCTTCTACTGGCTCCAGCCCTGGATGAGCTTCCCAGGTTCTAAGTTCTAATCTGGATTCCTCTCTAGAGGAAATGTCAGATCTTGAGCACTTTCCTCAGTCTGGGGGGCCTCTGTTTCTTCTGGGGAAAAAAGAAGTAAAGAAAAGCTATTTGGACGATTTTTGAGAATGTGAGATAATATTGCCAGAGCAGCATGAGCCAGACAGCTGCTGGGTCAAGTCTCTCATTTTACAGATGGGGAAACTGAGGCCAGGAGAAGTGACTTGCTCAGAGTCACACAGAGAGCTACTGGCACCCTGCTGTGTCAATGCTCAGTCTACTGCTCTTCTTAAGGGAGTTCTAACCTTACGATTTTGATAATGCTCCGATACTATTACCTCTATATAACTACACAAAGAAGGCAAATGAGATGCCTGGGACTGGAGAATGCTCCTGCTCCTGAAATGCCAGAAATAGGTCCTGCCCCTTTCTCTGAGTGGAGACCAGGAAATCTTTCCCTCAGGGAACTGGTTAAAGAGAACCATCTCTGCCTGGATCCAAAGTGGAGGCTGAGGGAAGAGGAGGCTCGGTTAAGCCCTCCACGTGCAGAGAGATAGAATTTCAGGCCAGAAGGGAGAGAGGCAGCCGGTGCGTGGGATAGTGGGCACACACTCAGCGGTTTCCCCATTTCCCAAAGGAGGAAAGTGCAGAAGTCTTTTGCTCTAGGCACATGGTGGTTGTGCGAGGAATTCAGTTTACCAGTGTCTTAGCCCCGAACCCAAGTATCACGCAAGGGCAGTCATTTCTGTCTACCCTCGCAGCCCACTGAATCTGGGGCCCGACAGCTTGTTGACCTACTAGGTGTGCGCTGCGCCCTGTAGTTCGGCACAGCACTGCGGCATGCCCGGAGGGCCTGGGTACAGGCACGCAGCGCCACCGGGACGGTGAAGGTGACCGCCTTCTCCTTCCTGGCCCCGCGTGCTCTGTGCTGCAGACCCGAGGGATGCTCAGGCCCACAAAAGTTTGCTCCAGTACTCGGGGTCCGAAGAGCGTCTCTGGGCAGGGACATTGCGCCGGGCAACAGGGGTCGACCCCCAACCTCGTGTCAGTTTGTGTCCTCTTTTCTGGTTCCAGACATTAACTCTCAGTGGTGGGGGTGAGCAGGGGTTCAGAGAAGGGGTCCTATTCTCCAAGCCCGCCTCCCGGACCCGCCAGTCTCCCTCCTGCTTCCCTGTAACTGCCCCTGGGTCTCTGGGCCCGGGGCTGGGTCCTGGGCTCTGTGGCCGCTCCCACCAGCTGATTTTGACAAGGGGGGGTTCCCAGGCAGTGCGGGCGGGCGGGGCGAGCCCCCGCCAGATCCGGAGATGATAACGTGCCTGCTCCATGTCGCGGCTTCGAGCTGTCCAGGCTCCGCCCCCTGTGAGTGTGTAAGTGTGTGATGCTGCCGCGGCCGCCGCCGCCGCCGCCGCCTGTGCAGCCGCTGCTGCTGCCGCCGCTGCCGCCCAGGCTGCCGAGCCGCGCCGCGCTGCTGCCGCTGCCCCGGTTGCCCCCGCCGCCGCCGCCGCCGCCGCCGGCCCGCAGCCCGCCAGTCGGGCGGCCCCGCCGGCCCGAGCCCGCAGCGGCGGCCGCTGCAGCGTCGGGGCGCTGGGAGCGCGGGCAACCGCGGACAGAGCGGACCCGAGCGGGCGGCCAGGCGCTTGTCCGCCCCGTGCCACCGCCGCCGCCGCCGCTCCGGAGCGCAGGACCAGGCACCTCCAGCTCTCGCGGCCGCCGCCGATGCGGCCCGGGCACTTTTAGCTGGGCGGGAGGGCTGGAGAGCCGGGCCGCTGAGAGCAGCGAGCGAGCCGCGCCGAGAGCCGCGCCAACCCGCAGCGAACAGGGACGCACGCCCGCCCGCCGCCGCCGCCCGGCCGCTATGGATCTATTCGACTTTTTCAGGGACTGGGACTTAGAGCAGCAGTGGTAGGTGTTAATTTTTGCCTTCTCCTTTGATGAGCGGGTCCCCTGGCGGGGTCCGGGCTTTTCGCCTTTGTTAAGAGGAGCCGGTGCGGTCGTGGGGGGCGCCCCGGACACCCTCCCTCTTGCTCTCAGCCACCTCGGTCTCGGGCCGGGGTGACTCCTCGGTAGGGTGCCGGGGTGGAGGGAGGTACAGGGAGAGAGGGAGGGATGAGGACCCGAAAGCGCTGCTTTGCACTCCAAGTCCAAAGAGTTTCGTTTGGCCCACATGGAATCCGGTGTCTCCCGGGGACTGAACCCTAGGATCTCGCCGGGCCGGCCTTCTTGCTCCCCGGATGCTGCCCGCCTGAGATGCCTCAACTTTCCAGGTGTACAACGCCCGCGGCCGGCCTTGGGGGAAAGACAAGGTGCCACCGGCCGCCCTCCGCTTCCTCTGTGGCCACCGCCCCCGCCGCCGCCACCGCCCCCGCAGCCGCCACCTCCATCCCTGCGCGACGAGGCGCGCACACCTTCTCTTCTGCCGGCTCAGCCCAAGTTCCCCGCACTCCTGCGCGGAGCTGCGTCTTTGGGGGCCACGGTGCAGAGGACCCTGAGTCGGAGCCCACTTTGGCGCTTGGCTTTCAAAACTGGGTTTTTGACATTGGCCCCCAAAGTCTGCTGCTCCGACGTTAATGCACGTTTAATTACCGGTTAGACCCCTGTCGGCCTCCCACTGGGAGGCAGCCCTAGGTTTGTGTAATAGGCACCCAGCTCAGATTCAAAGGTACAGTCAGCTCTTCACAAGATACCCCAAACTTGTCGCTGAGACATTTTGAAAGATGGTGCAGAGATGACCCGGTTGCCAGAAACTTGTTACTCGCTTCGTGATGTGTGTGCACGCGTGCATAAATACTAATATATATAGCTGTTAACTTTTCAAAAACTTCATCTACTACAAACGTTATCACTGTTTATTGCTATAATATTTTAACATATCAGTTTCCCCCCACAGCCTAAGTAACTAGATGGGAGGAGGGCACGGTGGTAGTCACTCAGAATTGCACTCTTGTATTGCCTTTTTAAATGTAGTTAGAATAATCTGTAGTACCTACCAATAGAGCAAAATCTTTTGCAACGTTGAACTACTAGCGGCCGTTGGCTATGAATACTGTGTATTTTTTACAAGGATTTCCCCTGTTGATATGATATTTTAGGCAATTTCCTTCTTTAAAAAAGGGTCATACGCTTGGCCAATAGCTTCATTATGCCAATCATGACTCCTTTAGTTGCAAATCCAAGATAATCAGAACTTAAATGCATTATATTTTACAGCAAGTCGGGGTAAATCCTTGAAGCACAAATCATGCTATATCAGTTTTAATCTGTAAAGCATTTTTGATACCATGCAGGGTTTTATCAGCTCTGCAGAAAATATTACATTTTTTAAAATAATCACACTGTTATTTAAAAGTAAAGATCACATTAAAATTACTGCTCAATTAAATATTATGCTCCCGCACACAGCCTTTACTCTGCTTCACTAATTTATTTTGCAGACAACTGATAACCACAGCACTACTATTTGCATACAATTTGCCTAATATATGGTGTGGGTAACATCATTAATTTAACAGACATTGTTATAATTAATTTCATGGGTGTAGTTCAAATGTTAAACATATACAAGGTATGAGGTTTTTGAAAGCATGTTTAATGCGTTATTTCAATTCCAGTTTAATCTTATGCACATGCAGTTGCATATCTAAAGGGGATGGGCTTTTTTATGTTTGATTTCTTTTTTTCAGAAAGATAGGCCACCTCTCAGATTTTAGTAGGCTATCTTTTCTTATCTTAAGGAAAATGCAACCTTTTTTCCTCTAGATTCCTAACTATGCCACATCAGTTAAGAAGCATGTAGACTTGGACACTCCATGGATATTATGTGAGATACCAATGAATTAGTATAACACATCTGCATAAATAAGCCTGCCCTTCCCCTCAGTGCACATGATCCAGGAAAATTTCTCCTTCTTACTGTTTGATTGTGAAGAAGCAATCTCCCTTATGCCTCTGTGTTTATAAACATTCATAATACAGTTGTGCTTCTGTGTTTTGTACACCCCCACAGAGAAAAGGAACATAAATGTGACAATAGTGAAAGAACTATTATAAAAAGCTTGACATTGTCTTGAATGGAAATCTCTACCTTTCCATACTCTCTTTGGATGTCTACAGCATGCCAGTTACATGTTCATTATATGTTTGCTTCCCCTCCTCGGGAGAGTAAGTAGCTGCTTAAAGTGATGACATTCACTCTCCTCCACCTGCCCTCCCTCCCCCAGGAGGACCAAGGAGGTAAAAAGGGCCAGCAAAGTTGAGGCTCCTATTTACCTTGAATCTATTCTTAACATTCACTTGTGGAACAGTAACCTCTGAGCTATCTCTATTGCAAGCCTAGATGTCTAACAATAAACAGATCAGGACAGCTTAAAAACAAACTCATTTTCCTAGACATAATGAAGAAAGACTTTACATACACAGGCATATGTGTTATTTGCAAACACTTGACCATAGTAAACAAAAAGTGCGTGCCCATTTACAAACAGACACATTCGTTAGGACAAATGCAAATGGAAAAGATGAGGTATGAATGACGCTGCAGCGT
Organism: Eulemur rufifrons; assembly: GCF_041146395.1. NCBI lineage: Eukaryota > Metazoa > Chordata > Mammalia > Primates > Lemuridae > Eulemur > Eulemur rufifrons. Next base: position 26,570,489 of record NC_091012.1, on the reverse strand, counting down.
GCACGTATGTGCAGTGTCTGAGAGTGCTCACATGCCTAATGGAACATATCGCTGGATTTCACAAACTGCAAGAATAACTTAATGGGTCATGCTCTGGACTCGATTAAAGGGCCAAAGCTCAAGTTCTTTAAGATTCCTGGATGAATGAGCAATGTTCACCTGAGTTCGAATTTAATATAAACCATTCTGTGAAAGAAAAGGGAGTCACAGATTTCTGTCTGTGTGCACCAAAGACATCACTTGCTCCTTAAAAAAAAAAAAAAAAGAAAGAAAGAAAGAAAAAGGTAAAGAAAAAAATAAAATTTCTTCATTTAAATTATTCCATAGATTTGCCTGTGGTAACCAAGTGCATGAGTTTTTGAGGTGACTGGCGATCATGTGGCTAGATTTGGACTTGTTGACCAGCAATGGCAATGTCATTAATCCCTAGTTAGGAAGGAAAAAACAAATTCAGAGGGCCAAATTCAAAGTGTACAGCCCCCACCAGTATTGATCAGGTATTGCTTTGTGACAGGCCAAGGTTCTTTGTGGGGATGCTTATGTGGTTTATTTTTGGTTTTTTGTTTGTTTTTTGTTTTTGTTTTTTGTTTGTTTTTTTTTTGAGAGAGAGAGAGACAGACAGAGAGAGATGATACAGAAAGGGACAAATTCTTAAAAATAAAAAAAAAATGAGAAGAAAGCCACCATGATAGCAAAATCAAAATGTTAAAAAAGCCTAGTGAAAATTGTAGTTAAGTGATTGTGACAGTGGCTGGCTTCTCACTGCAAAGGACAGCATCAATTGTTTGTAGTTTTTATGTGATGTCTCACAAGTAGCCTAATTAGAGTCGAGCTTGCAAACGGGCAGTTATACAGGAAGAGACTTAAACTCACTAAACTGTTATATAAATAGAAAGTTCAAAGGTCTGTGTGGGGCTGTCAAGGCTGCGAAGGGGCCATGTGCCGGCCAGGCCTCTCCTCTGGTGAAGGCAGCCCCCAGGGCCTGCCCCAGCAGCCGGCGCTTTCCTCGTCTTTCCTCAACCTTGCGGGGGCGGGGCTGGGGCCTGGTGGGGGTGGGGGCGGGGGTTGGGGGGCGGTGCTGCTCTCCAGACAAAAGTGAACTGTTTCAGCTGCAACCAGGCTTGTCCCGTGCACGGCAGCAGACTGGCTGCCTCTGCCTGCTCTGTGCGCACAGGTCTTCTGAGGCCTCCTTAGCTGCAATCCTCCGGAAGAGCGGAACGGGACTGTTTATGGATGGGAAGGTGTGGGAGATGGAGGGAACACAACCTTCACCAACCTCGAGATACCAGGACTGCGGTGGAGCGCATGGGGAGGGGATTGGGTAGGGATGTGCTGCTTTGACTAAAGCCTAGAGATTCCCAGGATTTCTTACTCTCTACCTCCATTCATTTATCTTTCCCCTTTTCCCTCTGTGGTCCATTAAAAGGGAGACTGCCTATGGTGTGTTTTCTTTGCTAGTACAATATGCATTCTCCAGTGTCGTTTGAGCATTCATTCAGCAAACCATTTGGGGTTGAGTTTCTTAAGGGAATGTATTGGGGAGAAGATATTTAAGGGGGTGAAATTAGCTAGTGATAAAGTCTCCTCCACAGCCCCCCAAAACCTCCCAAAGAATAAAAGCCATCTCAGTAAATCCTAAAAGAGACATCTATTGGACAAGGAAGAAAATTATCTCATGTTAGAAATCAGTTTAATGATACATGAATTGTTTTGCTAATGATTCAGTCAAGCATTTAACAACTTTAAAATATACAAATCAAGATCGAAAATGACTGCCTCAAAAATGAATCTGTCATTATAGACATAAACGAGATTCCAGACATTTAAGCATTTTGTAGATGGATAAAAATTATATTGTATTTAAACGTGCTAATTATTGTTGAACAGAAATGACTTTAATGTGCTAACCTTTATTTCATGCCCTTTATTCTTAGCTAAAGATATTCCTTGCATGCAGAACTTGCACATATTTAACAAAATTTTAAAATTGTAAAAGTCCAATAAAATGTCCATCTCTGGAACAATCTAGAGCTGTAGCCCTAGAAACTTGTAACTGTAGGTCATACTTAAAAGAGGAAAATTGCCATATACTTGATTAGCCTGTCACGTAGACAAAACAATTGGTACAGTGACTACATTTTTCACTTTTAATTTTGTCTTTCTTTTTCTGATTGTTGTGGGATAAAGAGAGATTTCAAAAACTGGTTGACTGATAAATAGAAAGAAATATGTTGCTGATTAAAGAATTCAAGACCACAACTTAGAGAACCTTTTTAAGGGGTGTGTGTGTGTGTGTGTGTGTGTGTTTCACCTGTGGTAAAACTCAACATCATCATCATTGCAACTATAATTTGAGTATTTACTGCCCCAAGCTTGGACTAAATGCTTTAAATACCCAATCTCATTTAATTTTTCTAATAACTTTATGAGATAGGACATGTTATGATCTCTGTTTTATAGATGAAGCAACGGAATCACACAAGTACTCAGTGATGCAATCCAGGTTTCAGCCTAGATGGAGCTGATCCCAGAGCCTGTGCCATCAACACAGGACATTTTGTCTGAGCCTTTCCAATGTGTGGGATGCTTTTCCATGTCATCTTGTTTGATCATTGTGAATTAGAATGTGCAGGTATTACTCCCATTTTACAAATCGGCAAACTCAATTCTAGAGAGGTTGTATGACTCACCTAAGTTCACAAAGCCTGTTGGTAGTAGAGCTTGGTCAGAAATCCACATCTCCCAATTTCCAAGTCAGGTGCCTTTACACAAAACCTCATTACCTATATTATGTGGATCCAAGTATTTAGCTCTCACTGAAACTAATGGATTGGATTATGTACATTATATTTTTGTAAAAAAATATCTGTGGAATTACCATGTAATTGACCAGCCATGGAACTCTGCTTTTTTCTTTTAATTAAAAAAAGAACAATTTATGTACTGATACAATCTTTTAGCACTTCATTTATGGATGCCCCTTTCATGAAAACTTGTGAATGGAAAATTATATATATAAAGGAGGCAAAACTCAGGTCCCTGAGAAGTGTTCATTTAAATCTGCATGCTCAAATTTTGAAGATTTGAGACTTGAACATAAAGAAGACCATGGTATATTTATCTGGTTGATTTGCAGCCTCAGAACTGGGGGTAGGAAGTTGCTAACATTTCTCTCCAAGGCTTTGTAATTTACTATATGTATCATTTGATTTGATCCTCATGATAACCTTAAGGGATTGTTAGGATTGATATTGTTAGCTCTATTTTGTAGATAAGAAAACTGAAGTTCAGAGAGGTTAAGTGTCTTGCCTAAGTTTACACAGTAAGCGAATAGTTTAGTATGTGTGTTTATTGCTCTTTTCACTGCACCACCGCTGTTGCATTGAGTCGTTTATGTTTAAATATCCACATTGCTTCCAAGGGAATGGTGTATCACCCTCTTAATCCTCTAGTACAGTGCTTTCCCATCACGGGTACTCAATAAACATCTGTTGATTGATGTTAGAGCCACACCCAGCTCAAAGACTTTTCCATGAAAATACATATATCTTTCAAGGATAGCTGCTTAGTAAATCCTGGTGATAATACTGGCCCTCTGCCTGTGTGATCATGTTTTAATTGTTTGTAATTCTTCTCAGGTCTCTTAGCCAGTCTGATCGCTTTTGCAGAAAATAATGAGAAAAACCAGTGGTTGTGGATGAAGCTAAATAGGAAAAGGCAAAAATAAGATCCATGTTATTTATTGGTGTGATTTAAAAAGCAGAATTTCTGTGAATTCTAAGATATGTTTAGCATTGGAAAAAACAATAGGAAAGAATATCCTTTAAGGTACAGAGTTACAAGAGCTAACAGACTGCTCTTCTGTCTCAATCCATACCGAGAATGTTAAAGAAGAATGTGTGACAAAAATCTGAGGAAGAAATGAGTGGTCCAAGGGTAGGGATTCCTCCAGCTTTCCTTGCGTTTCTGCCTTTATGACTTGTATTTCATCATGAGAAGGCTGTTTTTCTACTTAACTGTAGCAGATCCACACCCATAAATTATCATGACTTTAAACAAAGGTCCAGCACTGAGTTCCTCTAATGTAAAACTTTCATGTTGCAGTTTAATGAAATTTTATATGCATGTTCAAAGCAAGGCACACTTTACACCACGGAAAGGGTGATGCTCTGAATTGTTGAATTTATTTTAAAGTAAATCTTTTCGATGACCTTAGCTTCTAACATCTACCTACTTACTGAGCTGAGAAAAATTATCTGAGAGCTTAAATAAAATGGCACGATTTAAGCAGAGCTGACAATAGCACTACAGCTAGAATCTGATTTTGATTATGGATTGCTTAGTTTATGGGATGCTATTTTTTAAATATACCTGTGCATTTTGTTTCATTTGAAAAAGAAAATCAGCTAGCAATTTAAAGTAATCTCAGTTTGGTTCTTCAGTAGGCATGTGCTGGTATATGTAGGTATAAAAGCCGCACATTGGAGAACAAGCTATGGAGACAGGATTTGCTTTCATTACAAACTCAAAATCACTCATCTGTTTATTTTTTCAATGTCTCTTTTGCTGCAAAAAGAAAAAAATAAAAAAACTCCACATTACTTCCGTCCTATGAAGAATGGTTTGTTTTGTTAGATTTCCAAATAATAGCTCTCTGCATTGTCTACGGTCTTCAGTGAAAAAAAATCTCAGTAGCAGATACTAGTTCACTTAGTGACCTTTATTAAAGCATATTTCTGGAGTCAGAATTTTGTGTTTTATAAGCAACATATCTCCTGGAAATAGCATTGAAATGGTTTCTTTTTTATATAAATAAAAATAAAATGCTACTTGTAGTGATGCTGAAATTGTAATCTCTGCTTTAACAATCGTTGGAAGAAGAAGTTTTCTAGGAATCTGATGTCTTCTTGGTCTTTTCATTTCTAGTATGGTTTGATCAAACCAACCAGGCAGAAGGAATGTGTTATGAGGTCAGTTTAACCTGCAGACTGTGGCAATATATGTACATGACGACCTAACTATCTGTTGAACAATGAAAAATGAAATCATGTAGGCTTTATTTGCCCCTCCAGGATATCATTCAAGTAATTTTTTTAATAAATTAATTTTCCAAAGGGACTGATTGTTTTCATGTCAGGTAGGCACAGTGAGAGTAACTAATTAGATTCAGTGGGATGAATGCTTCTGATGAAGTGCCATGGAGGGATCTCATCAATTAGCTATTATTTATTTGCTGGCAAAATATTTAGCTTTGGTGTGTAGACATTAACCAATTCCTAGAACTTAGTATTTCAAGGCTGGCCCTTTAGGATCATCTGATCAAATATATTCATTGTACAGATGAGGAGACTGAGGCCCAGGATAGGAAAATGACTTGCCCAAGGACATTAGTCAATGAATGACAAAGCTGGATCAGGAGCCCTTGTGACCTAGTTCAGTGTTTGTCTGCTCTTAATACCTGTTTTTATTGCCTACCTACTCTGTGCCCAGCATTTTGCTAGTTAGTCACTTTCAGGAGGAGATGAAAGGAATGTAAAAGATGACCTCTGGCCTCACAGCCTTGACATTGGAATGCAGAATTAGATTTGGGGAAATAGTGTGACACGGATAGTAAGTAAAATAGGAATTCCAGGAGAGAAAAAGACCTGGAGCTAAGTAGGCAAAGCACTCCTGGTCAAGGCTCATGAAACTCTTTCAGTACTATTAAGCCCAGTTCAGAGTGAAATGGAAAGCCAGAAATTTGGATTGTTTAGAGGACCAGAAATATTCAGTACTCAATATGAGACAGTTGACTTTGGACCCTGAGTTATCTTCTTTGACAGTCACTCACATTCATCACAAAATTGCCTGAGTCCTGTTTTGCTGCATGAATGGAGTATCCTCATTAACACTGACCGCCATTTGCTGAGGGACAACCACAAAACTCTCTCAAGACTATTTTGACCATCTGAGCTATGGAAACATTTATGCAAACATTCTTCAAAGAAATACCAAATGAAAATTTGTTTTCCTGAAACAATTGAAACAAATGTTTGTAAATTGGCACAATTTCTGGCAAAATAGCTGTTTTAAAAAGAAGCATATATCGTGACTCTTGAGATACACTCAAATATGTAGCTTGTTTTGCTCTTTCTTCTTTTCTAAAAATATAATTAACTCTTTTGTTTGTTAGGTGTGTACCAATATTTTACTGCCTGCATTTCTTTTTCCTCAAAAGTGAGTTGGTGCCTTGGTACCATCTTATTGGTGTTGACATCTGTGTTTGTGATTAGTTGTTTGGCCACCAAGTAATTCTTTGGCTGTCTCATCTTTCAAATCTCAGCTCTATCTCTGGGCAGCTGCTAGCGAGCAGCAATCCTACTTCCTTTTCCGCCCCCTAAACTCCTATACTCCTGCCCAGTCTGGGCACATGCCCATCCTCTCTGCTTTCTTACCTTCCTAAGCCAACTTCTACCTGGGCTGGATCATGCTTTCTCACTTTCATGACTCCTCCATGCACGTGTGTTGTTGTGAGGGATGAGAATGTGTTTTTTATTTCTGTGTTGCTAGTTCTTGACCCAGAGTAATAACCTAATGTTGCCAATTCAGAGTGCAGCATCATTCATTTATTCAAATCATTCAGGCACTGTGCTAGGCCTTGTCTATGTGGGAAGACATAATAATAGTAATAGTAATAATAAGTGAAGCTAATAATTAGAGCTAACTTTTCTTATATGAAAGGCTCTGATTTTTCTATTTTACAGAGCAGGAAATTGGTACAGAAAGGTTCAGCAACTTGTCCATGGTCACACAGGTATTATGTTGCAGAGCTGGAATTAATACACAGACCATGTGAATCCTTAGCTTCTCTGGTAACCCACAGAGATACCCTGGGGTAGTGGCAAGCCCTGCTTGCTCTGGGGCTCTGAAATGGACTGGATTGATGAGGCCTTTGTCACTTATTTTTAGTATTTACAAATCAGCATTGGGTTTAAGTTCATAACCAAATATGAACTTCCAACAAGAGACACACAATTCTGCTCTTCTTTGGTATAAGCAGCAGATTCTATGCTTGGAAGGAAGATACATTGGTCTGTAAACTTACACTTGATTCAAACTTGACAAGAACATGAGCTCAATGAGGGTGGAGATTTTTGTTGGTTTTATTCACTGCTGCCTCCTCAGTAGAACAGTGTCTGTTACATGACAGGTGGACCAGTTATTTTTTGTTGAGTAAATAAGTGGATTGATATACAATAACATCCTTAATGCTTTTTGTGAACAAGATTGTAAAGAGATAGCTCAGAGATGTAAGAATGAGGTCTGAGAGAAGAGCTAAAATCATCATGGTCAGCCAGGTAGGTACAGGTAGATGTGTTGCCTTGCCTTCAATAGATTTTCCTGAAATAGCATGCTTATTAAAATTTTATAAATTAAATGCTACTTATGGGCATCTTACTTGCCAGAAATACTATGGGGAATTCTTTGTTGATGAGTAAAATCTTTCCCAAACAGCCTTAAGCTTACCAGATTTGTGATTTTAGATTTTTTACCTACATTTAATATCTACAACAGTGCTTTAAGGGCAGTTATGCAGCCTTTTAAAAAAGGTGTCTTAACTTGTTACCATCACTGCATTGAAGCTTTCATGTAGTACAAAGGTGGATAGAATATATCTTCAATATTTGCTGAATATTTTTCTCCACACTTTTATAGCATTGTCTTCTCCAAGCCAGATGCCTTGTGTTTTTTTGTTTGTTTGTTTGTTTTAATAGTTCCTGCTTTGGAGGCTAACCTAGAATTTGGGTTTTCCTAACATATATTTTTAGACTGAACACATTTTCTATTTATGCTTCTGGAGGATTCAGATTACAATTACATCCCAAGGATGTGTAGAAAAGTTTTCATAGGTGTTGACTTTTAAGAACTCTATAAGATAGTTCAATAGTCAAAGTAAGAGAACTAGCATCAACCGAGCATTATGTCATATACTTTACAGCCATCACCTTATTGAACAAGCATTCTAAGACAGGTGTTTTCACCCTTATTTTATAGACAAGAAAGCTGAGGATAAGAGAGGTACACCACTCACTTTATCAAAGCCACACAATTAGTAAACTGTAGAGCCCCAATTCCAACCCAGGTTTCCTGGGTCCGAAGCCCATGTCCCTTCTGCCACAGAGATGAAAATCAGCTGCTAATAGAGTTTGATGGGCAACTTCAAAGTGTTAAAAGTAATCTGGAAAAAATCCTAAACATTATTTTATGCTTTTCACAGTGCAAAATTAAAGGTGACAAGATGTAGGTCCAGAAGATAGATAGATAAAAGATGAGAGAGAAATCTAGGAAATTGTAGTGGAAATAAAACACCCAGCTGGCTAAATGAACCAGATATTAAGGTACATAATAGGAGGACAAATAGTAAGTACTTAATGGGTCTTTAATAAATTAGGTCTCATAATAAGAAATGAAACATATCTGAGTATTAATTACAGATCTGGGAAAACTGCAAGAGTCATGATGGACCTTTTAAAAAAATTAACAATTAAATGTAAACTATATCCCTTTTGCTACAATTAAGTACTTTGGTCATTTAGTTTTGAAGTTCTATAACAGTTTTAACTTCCACAGTGCAAATATATTCAGACTGCAGGTGATAAAACTTCCCATCGAGAATGATGAAGACTATTTTCATTGGATTCTGATTAGCAACATTCCCAAAATTTACAGTGAAATGCCAATGCACACTCTAATGCCATTGAAAGAGAACACCCATGACACTGTAAACAATTGCAGTTACTCAAATATCTTGAACAAAAAAATAGAAATTTGATCAACCTATTTCAAAAGGCTTAAAAAGTTAAAGTGAATTCTAAATGTAGATTAGTAGCAAATAATGACAGCCAAGCCAGCATTACCTCAGTTGATTAATTTATAAGGATACTGGTCAATGATTTTACCCAACAGCTATGCATAGTAGAATCCTAATGGGATCTGTCTGTTAAAATTACATAGAGTAGGGCATTTGATTTATTTCATAGTTTCTCAAAGCTCAATTTTAACTTCATACAAATAATGCATTAGTCACCCAGGATAAATGACACATTGAATGAAGTTGTGATTTTTTTTCTACTTCTCATAATCCAATTTAACAAAGGATTACATCTGTCTTTGTAGTTTATTCCCATCCTAAATGATTGTAGGTGGAGTGGGATCTTTACATCTTCTGCTTTATATCTCATTACATGACACCGGACCGCATAGGCCTTTCCATACTTCCAGGTTTCTGGGGTGTGTAAGGAGAGCTTTCTGGTTTGGGAGTAGTATTAAGAACTACCACATGATAGTGAGGCAGATGGAAGGGTTTAAAGACATTTCTATTCTTAATATACAATTAGCTGAAAGATTTCATTTTTAAACCTGGAGTATGTATCATTATAAAATAAATTCAGTAAAATAACATTAAAATCACTCAAATTCACTAAAGCAAATTAGAATGTGGGGACCACTAAGCTTTGCCTAGGTGCCCACTCCAGCCCTGTCTGTAGTCACACCCTCACTCTTGACCCTGGGGTTGGGGGAGTCTGTTCCTTGTGCCCTGAATACTGCAGTAGCTGGTCCAGGCATGTACATCTCTCTGAGCCTTATAGTGTCATCCCAAATACGAGTTCAGTGCCAAGATTGGCTGACTTTTATACTACAATCACTGTTATTTCTATATTTCAGTAGGTTCACTGCCTAAATGGAAGATGGATAGGTGAATTTGCCCAACTGAAGAACTTTGAAATCTGTTCAGCCTGCACTTGGATACCAAGATTAGAAGAAAGGGGAGGTTTTAAATTCATGACTGGCTGGAAATATTTGGGTTTATATTTTTAAGATGTAATAAATATGATTAGGAGAAAGTTCTTAGAACTTTGTGGACATCACATAAGTCTTAAAAACTAAGGTAAATGATAAAGTATGAGGTAAGTTTCCTTAAATTGAACATAATCATAAAAATTCAAGGCAAAGCAACATATTCTGCAAAATTTATGAGATTTTTTGGGGGAGAGAGTTTGCAAAGCTTGACAACCCCCAGTGCATCTGGCCTGGTACATTCCTGTTGGTAATGAGAACCTTATGGGGTGCTGGGCCTTGGTTTTCTTAGGCAGGGCCTGCTCCCCAGGGGTATCATAAATGGTACGCAAGTCAGAAACTTCATGGCTCATGGTGTTTCTCAGGGATGTTTTAGTTAAGCTGCCCCACCCAGCTATAGTGACAGAAGTTGGGAAGAGGGCCCACTCATAAATCTTCATTGAGCTTTAATTAATTAATTACTTTTTTGCTGTTCATAAGAATTTAAAAGGTGAAGACATACTGAATGACTGTGCCTATGTGATGTCACCTCCAGGTTCTTAGGGTAAATGTGACTTTTATTATTTGACAAGCACACATTCATTTAACAATGGCAATTACCAGAAAACTATGGAGGTGTAAATATCAGTAATGAAAAGTTGAATGCACAGAGGGGGAAAAAAAAGAAGAGAAAGTGCAATGCCAAAGTTAGGGCTGTTTTTCCAGGTGTTTTCTTACGTCCTATCTTTCCTTTTATTCACCACATGTTGTGAAAGTTTGGAATTGACCACAATCTCATTTGTGAATTCGGGCCTTCCATTGCAGGATGTGTGTGTGTGAGGGGGTGTGGGTGGTAGGTCATGAAATGTATATTTGCTCAGACACATTCTAGCACTTGGATTTCCTGAACATAGTTCTGATGTGGCTTTATTCTCAAAAGAAAGCCAGCAATGATGCAGCATTTTGGTGGTGGTGGTTGGAAGCGGGGAAATTTTCAAGTTGAGTTGGTCTGTATGATGTTGATCCTCAAACTGTGTCTCCTGTCTCCCCTGTGAGCTTGAAGCTCAGTCAACTTCAGCAGCCATGGGGGAGAAGCCTTTTAGTTCTAAATATACAACCCTCAGTCCTCTATCACCTACCTTCCTCTTTCCCTATCTTTTAAATTCCTGACATTTCTTCCTATAAATGGCTTAGTAGTTACTGTTTTACTCACTTCTTTGCATAGTTCTAATAGCATTTAGAAAAAGCCCATAAAGTAAGCATCATGGTCCTATTTCATTGTCTTCCTTTTAATCATATTAGTTACATCTGATAAATTTTCAGATTTTTTTCCTACTCTTCATTAGTGATATAGGATATTTACAGCAGTGTTTTGAAAGGGGAAAAATCAACACTGATTTCTGGGAACCATTTACCTAATTTTTTTCTAAAGACTACATTTTGTGAGAGAAATGTTTAAAAGGTTATAGTGAATGAGACAGCCTACACTGTGGAGACTGGCCAAAAATGAACCATTATTTTAGAGTAAGAATAAGTAATTTTTACCCTTTATAAGTTTATTTTGAAAGGATAATAAACAAATCGCTCTGTTTCCTCACTGGACAAAAAAGGGGAAATAATTTATTCAGGAGACAGACTCCTTTAATATCTTGCTAGCTGTTTCCCTGTATTCCAAATTTCAGGTTCAAAACTGTTGTGGCTAATGTAGATTTATGATCCATCAATTTTAAAAATCCAAGGAGTCATCTTGCATTTAAATTGTCAAATTATTAGACTTTAATTTTCAATGAAATGGAAAGACACTGGAAGTTCTAGTCATTTTGCTTTGGCAAATTATGCCTGACTTGTTTCTATTCCAGTGTTTAACAATAAGACTGAAATTTTGTAAATAGACAATGCATGAGCCAACCTTCTTAACTTCAGTACTGATACTTTGTATCCCTCCATTATTTATTAGCAGGAGAATTAAGGCTCTCTGTGAGCCACGTTTTTTTCATAATGATATTAATAATTTCCCATTTAAAAACTAAAACGTAAAAATCATAAAAGCTATAACAACAGAAAAGGAAATATGATCAATTATCATGAATCAATGTGAACTAATTTCAGTGGTGTGCAGGCAAAATGATAAATGCAGCTATGGCTCAATTCTCATGTAACATGTGGTGCAGAAAGGGGAGAGGAGATACTTCCATTGGTTCTGTGCAACAGCTGTTCCTGTGTCCCAGCAGTGGTGTAAACTTTAGAACGTTAGATCTGTAAAGGTCCCTAAGGGGGATCAGAGCTAGCCCAATCCTTGCCTCAGTCTTCCCACCAGTGGTTTCCCAGTTTCTGCCAGTCTATAAAAAGCAAAAATCAAACAAACCCCAGGAGATTGAAATTACCTCCCAAGGCAGCTAATGTCTTCTCATTTGGACAGTTTGTAGCAAATTCCATTGTATGTGGGCAAAGAAGCCTTCTTTGAGCTTTCAACCATTGGTTGTAGTTCTGCCCTGGAGGCCACACAGAACAGTCCAAGCTCTTCAATTCACGTCAGCCCTCCCTGGGTCTGAGGTCTGAGGGCAGCTTGTCTGCGTTCACTGTGTTCTCATTTCTCAGGGCAAAGCGTCCTAAGCCTGGAGAGACTCCAAGAAACTCTGTCTAGATATGCAGGTGGGAGGCGGCTGGGCCCTGAAGGCTCTAGGTCTATTTTTAGGTTACACAGTAGAGGGAGAGGCCTCTTTATCTCCTGCAAATAAACTTTTTCAGGGAAACTTGGGCTGGGAAGCAGATTCTCAACAGCCTTTTCCCATGGAAACCTCCATCCAGATAAACTCTCCTTTATTACCACAATATGGGAACCCCAAAGGATCAAAAGACTTACAGGAACAGTTCCAGAGGAATCAAATAACTAATATTGAACCCTGGTGCCTCCTGGGAAACTACACGACTCTCACTGTTGCCATATTGGCATACACTTGGCAGCTAACAGTGGCCCCCAGAGTTCAGCAACTGCTGCACATGAGGCACTAATTGGAACACTTTCTTTTTCTTTTTTTTTTTTATTTCATCTTGTTATGGGGGATACAGAATTGCAGGTTACATACGTTGCTCCTGTACCGCCTTTCCCCCCATGGAACACTTTCCATACACAAACTCTATTAAACCTTCAAGTAACCTTAGGAGGTAGTAGACATGCTGATTGCCATTTTCACAATGGAGAAATTGAGGCCCAGAGGTGCTTAGTCAATTGCTCAAGATCACATGGGTAGGTAGTAGCAGAGCTGAGATTTGAATCCTGGCACTTTAATGCTGAACTGTGATCCAGCTCCTCAGAGACAAGTCTTGAGATGTTGCTCCACCTTGGCCACCTCTGAAGAAGCATCCAAGAAGTAGTACTTGGATGTTATGAAAAGCTACTCTTCCTCTGGCTGTGACCATTTCTTCATCCTGCAAAGTGGTGATTAGGTCCTAGCACGATTTATTCCACTCTGACAGTACACCCTTGATTAGTCACACTTTCCTTGCAGTCTATTTGGCAGCCAAACCTCTGCCTTTGCAATGGGTGAAATCCTGAGTGTCTCCTGAAAAGGGGATTGGGCATTCATTCATTCCTTCATCAAATATATTGTGGGTGTCTACCATGGGCTGAGCACTGGGGATATCACAGCGACTGGTGACTTTTGTGTAAATGCCCCCTGGAGTCAGATCATTAAATACTTGAAGTAGGACAAGAGTTGGACAAAAGTCCAATGTTTCTTTAAGATTCCTGAGGTCATATCTGAAGATCCTTCTGGTGGCAGGGATTATGGCACTTTATGATGACAAAAAGATACCCTTTGCCCAGTCCTACCCAGCCTACCCTGTAGGCTGGAGATTTATTTGAGTGAGATCAGCATGAGAAAGATAACTGGTCAAAGCCACAGCAAACCATTTCCAAAGAAAAGACTTGAGTCATCCATCATACATGGAAACACATGGCACAGGGCATCTGGCTTTCTTTGTGGCTGCCAGGAGGCTAGGCTGACCCAATGCTGCCTTGAGTAATTTTTGTGTTTAATACTAATTTTTTCACTTGTTGCACGAAAGGGATCTTAAGTCAAAATCTACCCTCTGTGACATTGTACTACATTGTTGATAACTTCAACCTTTCAGTTGTGATAACTGTACCTTTCAGTATAAGATGTATTGCAATATTGATGAGTTATAAATAATATAAACCCCTGAATTCACCAGTATAGTATTGGTTGTTTTTGTCAAAGGCACTGTAAATTAGAAAAGAATTTTGTCAAACATCATTGTCACAGATATTCATGGGGCATCTTAAGATGAATAGTTTCTTGCTACCAAATGCTTTTTATAAGTATTAAGTTTAGAACTGGGGGGAAAGTCTATTAAGGAAACATTATATTCTATTTTATTTTGATCTATTCTTGGCACTGGAGTATGGATTTTGCTAATAAGACCAAACAGAGCCAGATGTTTTCTTCCAGAGAGCCACCTAGATTTTCAGTGTGGGTGACAGATGACAGCCTTTGTGGTGAGAAGTTTATTGTATTTAATTGGGCAGTGGTCTGTTGTATTTGCAATGCTTCATTGGCATGGTGTCTTGCTTTTGCCAGAGAAGTTATACCTGACCATGGGTCATTTACTGACTGTCAGGAGAGACCTTTATAAACCAATGTCCTCTGTGCTCTTCTCTGAGCAGTGATCCCCACATGTGACTGAATTTTGATGAAGAAAGGAAGAGGTGGTGTGTGGTATTTGGTCACTTTTGATTTGAGTGGAGGTTACCTGGTAAAGTTTAAGGTAGAGGAGTATGTATGCCTTGTGTTTAAGCAAAGACTGGATAACCCTTATCAGGAATGTTGTAGAGGGGATTCCAGCGTCAGATAAAGGTTGAACTAGATGACCTTTGAGGTTGTTTCAGCTGCTGAGTTTTTATGATGCTTTAAAATCCCTTAGGAGAAAAGCTGCAGTATAGGCCACTGGCTGTGAATCTCAAGCTTGAAATTGTCAGAAAATAATGTTCAAATTAAATCACATTAAATTCGCTTTAAAATTTAGAAATATATGGATTACAATATTTTGCCTGATTGAAAGAGGGTAAGGGGGAGAATAGGAGGAAGTTAATTGCAGCATAAAATACAACAAACAATGCAAACAGCATTGCACTCCAAAATTTAATTTAAAAAAAAAATAAAAGGATTAAGAATCATTGATCTACACATAGCCTTCTTTTACATTTTGGCTCATTTGTGAGCTCAGCAAATGGAGCCTATTAATTACCATTACCTCCTATTGGCACTTTAATGGCACCTTATATAAATAGAGGCAGTGAGGCTCCTATCTGCTCTCCCAAACCTCCCCATTCTTGCATTCTTGACTTAGTGCAGAGACCTTCCTCTGTTTGGTTATTGGCACGCTTGTTACAGAAGTCAGCTAACTATTCTCCAGGTCAGAAGTGAGATGTTAAGATTCTCATAGTGAAGAATGTATATTTATTTCCCTCATATCTATTTGCTTTCTTGTGTGTTTTCAAAATAAAACCTAAGAATTTTCTTATTCTTTGTTCATAACAAAATGGAATAAATATTAGTCTTTGAACATATTCTTAGTGAAATCATTTGCAGCAATTTCTAGTTCAGTTTGGTTTGTAGTAGATGTCTCCCGTTCTTGTGGACATGAAAATAATATGAAGTGGAAGAAACTATGAATGAAAACAAAAATAAAACAAAATAAAACCAAAAAAAGAATGCTTAAAAATTTAGAGAATAATTTAAACTGTTCTTGTGCCTATGCATTAGGCATGTGGCATCAGTTAATGACATTAGAATGGGCATTCAGAGATCCGAGGAAATAATAATATTTAGCTGTGTGTATATATGGGGTATACATATACATATGTATATGTACATACTTATATACACATGTGTATATACAGATATATACAAACACATACATATGTACATACATACATAAGCTAGTTGTGGATTCTAGGCTTTTGTGAAACTTAAACTTTTAAGATATATTATGGTCCTAATACCCCATCTTACCCTCCCCATATATAAAAATAACCTTTCTTACTCTGTTAGCCTTTTTGTCTGGTTGAAGGTTGTTTTGTCCAAACAAATTATGACATTATTTTATTTTAAACATTTTTTAGAATAAAATAATCAATGCCAGCTGCCTTGAACATTTGTGCATTTAAAGGCAAAAAACCCCCAAAAAAACATATAAACCAGCTTACATCTGAGATGCTTCAAAGAGGGGACTTTATCCAACATTTTAAAAACTTATAAAATCCCTTAATGTTTAAGATGGACACACCCAACTGCATTCTGGGCCTGCTGCTTGTCTAGAAGTATTTTCAAATGCTTTTGGATCCAGTGAAACCCCAAATGCATGTTGCCCCAAGCCCTTTTTTCCCTCTTTAATTTTGAGACCCCTGTGTATTTGGAGGGAAATGAAAGACATATGTTTTTTTATTCATTTACACTTAACTCATCAGAATGTTGTTTTGTAAGAGCCATTTGATGTTCTAGAAGCTTTTGTGCATTTTTTAAAATAAGCTTTTAAAAACCTTCTTCACCACCCCCATTCCTGCTTCCCATAAGAAAGTCATATTTTGCTGCGGGTAAATAAACTGAAATGCCCAAAAGGTTTGAGTTCAGAGTGTGCCAGGGGCCCCAGGTGGTGAGTGTCGGGATCCCACGTTTACCTCCTGGCCTAACTGAGCTCCGATCAAGATACTCTTCTGGTTCTTCTTAACCCTGGCCCAGCTGCCTCTGTTTTGAATACAATGGAATGAATTTCTGAATAAATTTAAACTGAGCAGGCAATTGACTCTCCTTTCGTTGAACTCTTCATAGAATTTGTCATCTGAAATAAAATGTCTTGAAGTGGGAATAACTTCCATGCCTCAGCGTGCCTTTTGCTTTAGACATTAAAGCTCTGTTGAAAATTTTAATTACTTCACTTACAGTTCTTTTTTATGTATTAAGAAATCTGATATAAAGTGATCAGAAGCAGTTTTGACCAATCTCTTTGATTGTGGCTGGTGGCTCTGGACTTTTTCCTAAAGTAATTTGTTTATGGTTACGATTACAAAGCCCTCTGACAATCCCATTTTATAATGACCCAAACAGAGCCCCTGAGAAGAAGTCTTTGTGTGGAAGTCAAACAGTTTAGTGGAGCATAAAGACAGCAGACAATTGGTAAGGCCAGGACAGCCGTTTTTCAGTGCATGGCCTACTATACACTGAAAATGAACTTGAGATAGAAGCTTCCCTAACCCTGCTTCCTCCTTACAGGGGTTTGGCTTGAGAGAAGCAGGCCTTAGGATTGCAGGCATATGAGAGTATCAGTGAATTACCAGGTACCATTTAGGGGGAGCCTCAGATAGTATCACTGTCACCATTCCTACACCCTGTGACAATGCAGAGAACTGGCCAATTACAAACCCAATACAGTCTCCAGTAATTATTTGAATTCAAGGTACATTCAGGTATAACTTGTAACAGTTCTGTAGTCTGGAAAACAGCACTTTTGCCTCGCTTTTGCAAAAAAAGGAAGAAGTTATCTTAAAAAATAGCATGTCTACCTGAAGTGATTAACGCTGAAGCATGTTTCCTATGAGATCATTTCGGTTATCAAGATATAGTTCCCCTCATAAATCTTAACAAGCTATTAGAAATTATGCTGAATAGTTTATATATCTAGATGTCTATACTGCCAAGGATTTCCATATGTCAATATAATGCCAATCATTGGATTTGTCCTGATGTAAAATCCAGGGGCTAAATGGCCACCTAGCTTCTCAGTTGGGGCCACATGAAATTGAACACGAATATTTCAGATCAGATTGGACTTGATTGTAAACTCTTATTTTTGTGGCATGTGAGTGTGTGGATAATGTGTAAAAAAAAGAAAGAAGTCAAACAAGTTGTGCATGGGACTGTTGAGCACTGAGGTTGAAAAGGCATTGCCACCGTGGAACAGGCCTTGTGTCCTGCACAGGCACTGCTCCGTTCTTCCTAGTTGCATCAGCTTTCTGTGGAGTTCATACCATTGCCAGATCAGGGCAACAAACAGGGGCAGAGAACTTCAAATAAAACCTCTGTCAGAGTGCAAGCATTTTTCACTGTATTGCCAGAGAGCCAGAACCTCCCCACTTTATGCTGATGGCCACACAAAAAAATGCTCAGCTGTCTTCACTGGGCCCCAGTGGGTTCCAGCTTGCCTGTAGACTCTCACAACTCCCTCCCCCCATCGTTGTTCTTTTACTAAGTGTGCCCTGAAAAAGTTCTGATGCAAAATAGTCAAACTGTGGCTGTTATTTGCTGGCCACCTGTCCTGATGACAAGAGGAAACATGGGTTACCCCTATTGGACCTAAAGTCTTCACTTCTTCTCCAAGGATTGCAGGTGCACGGCATGCTATATTTAACTATGTGGGCTGTCCCAGAGGCAATTGAGAGGGCTTGTGCATGAATTTGCATGGGGCAAAATGATCAGCTCTTGTCTCTGCTCCATCGGGTGATAGGGACAGTTTCACGTTATTATGTGTATTTTCTTCAGCATTTTGTATTAAGAGGTGAGAGTGGGCTTTGGGGGCATGCACTCGCTTGTTTATGGAAACAGGCAAACACTGTATCTACAAAGCAACAGGAAAAAAAAGGCTTTGAAGGAAAACTTCAGTTCCTTCCTGCTTGGGGAACAGTCTGAGGGGACCTTTGCAGTTTCGTATTCACTGTCTTACTGTTTGTTCTAGGGCTACGTTGAGTAGGAGTTAAATTTTAAATGCACATCAGGTCTTTCTAACTACTTTTAGTATACTATTGCTGGCACAGTTGCTTATACAGTTGTACAGTTGCACAACAATTACTTAAACTTGATGTGTATTTAGATTCATTTGTGCTAGGTAGGAGTAGCATCACAAAATCCTGTCCCAGTTTTGCAAAAAAAAAAAAAAAAAAAAAAAAACAGAAACCAAAAAACCAAAAAAAAAAAAACCCACCAACAAACAAACTCTATTTTATTAATATATTCCTATATTGTAGATATTATCATATTTATACTTACATTTCTTACTGCTAAAGCCTCCTGGCACATGTTCATTTATAAACCATTCCAATAACTTAGTATAGCATAAAGATCTTCTCTACATGATCACACACACAGGAGCATGCATACACTAATAGAAAGAGAAACTCAGGCAAAGAAAACATGTAACTTTCCTGAGGTCAAATTTTGTGTTGGTGATAGCACTGAGAATACACTCCTGAAATTGAAATTCTACTTCAGTAACTAAAACACTTGCACCCTGCAGCATCTTTGTGGAATGCAGGGGTGATGTATATGCATATAAATCTTCATTAAGATGAAAGTGAGATATTATGGTAGCTATTAATGTTAATAACTATTTTCAACATTAATAACCAAATGACCAAAATGAGGCCAATAGATCCAGGTTGTGTATGATTAAAATTATTTATTTTCATTTTTAAGTGAAAATGTTAAATTAATGGCATGGTTTCCTGTGGATTTATAATAGTGAGATTAAGAAATATACATATGCACACATACCCCATTCATGTAATTAAACCAATTCATCAGACATACTGTTGAAGAGTCTTGGAAATGTGTAGGACAGAGGATTAATTAACTCAGAAGCATGTAAACTCTAAAAAGTTTGTCATTCTATTTTCATTATACATATGCTCTTCCATGTATGATTTGTGACAGCTTAAGGACAGATGGCCGAGTAATTTACAACTCTGACTTCAGTTATATACTGTGTAGTTCAAGTGAAAATAGCTCTCTTGCAGCACAGATAGAGATGTTAGCAACCATTTATAAGAAGTGTTTAGAAATTAGGATCAAAGATGGAGTCTGCTTTGTTTGATTTCATGCAAAAAAAATGTGGAACGCTTGTTCATGAAATAATTTCCAAATATTAATCTTTATTCCTTGGCAGTTTTAAAATTGTGCAAGTTTAAAAGTGAATTATAACTGTTTTTCTTTTCTGTTTGGTGTAGTTCATAGCAGATATTTTAGCCCTGTCACTGCTCCAGAAAATCCTTGGATTCAGTTCCTCCAGATTGAGAAAGAAATGATACACTCCTTAGGGTAATCATTTAGGCAGGCATGAGGAGAATGGTTGAGGAGAGAGAACTCTGTTTTGACTTGTAAAGTCACCCACCCCACCCTTATATTTTCAAAGTGGCTCTTAGCTGTCAGGCAATATGATTCTCATTGAAAGCATGGGATACCATGGAAGAAACTCTGCTTCTTGCCATTTAAATTTACTGTTAGCACTTCAGTACTGATGTACAACTTTGGTTGAAATGTGTGTGTGTGTGTGTGTGTGTGTGTGTGATGATGGTGGTGATTTGAGAATCATCTGTATCTTCCCTGAGGACTATAACTGAGTGTTTTAATGTGAGTGTGGAATATAAAAATAAATATATGTCCCTATAGAGAAGAGGAGGTAAGGTATTTTTTGGCTTTCCATTTTTAATTTGCCCATTCTAACTACTGTTCCAGAAGGATTTGTATGACTTAATCCTTTCTAGAAAATATTCTATTTTTGCAGGCTAATAGTTCAGTTTACTTCTCATTTCTTCATTGCCTTTCAGATAAATATTTCCCCAGGAACTTAGTATTAAAATTTTCTTTCTCAAATGTACCATATGGAATTCCCAAAGGAAATTATTTTTAAAGTGTCAGTTTCACTCATTAATTTGGTTGTACAGTTGAGTTCTTTTCCTAGCACAACCCCCCTCCCCAATTTAAAACATTGTCATAAATATAGATACAAAGGGGCTAAAAGAATCTCTGGATCCATTAACATTTAGTCATGTAGAATCTTCTGGAATGTTCCCATTTTAAAGGGAATGTAGAGACAAAAGTTCGAACTGATGACCTTATGACTATCTAAGTAGCCAGGTATAAAGAGCACTTTTCCATTATCAGAGCTTTTTTTGTACATAGACTCAGAGACATTTTACAAATGTGCAGTTAATGCCCCACCTTCCAAAGAGCAGGCAGCAGGCAGCAGGCAGCATGTGTGTCCTGGGACACTGTGCTTGCCTTCCTCTTTACTCGAGGCTGTAACTGCCACATCACCATTTGGAGTCATGACTTGTACTGAGTCTACTTTGTTGACAAGTGTTGTGGGCACCTCTCCCTTTTAAGTGTTGTTCTAAAGGAACAAGTTTTGAGAAATTAGGTCAGTTGAATTTTCTAGTATTTTTGGAATGTAAATTGACCGTACAAAAAGCTTCAACTGCAGTTGTAATTGAGGCTTGTTAAAAATGAAAAACAGAGATGTCAGAATTCTATTAGGAAAAAATAGTCTTGGTGATATTTTTCTGCTATATTGACCCTGCTAACTGTATAAAAGCAAGTAAGTACAAAATTTCATTTATGTGTATGTGTGTGGGTATGCACATGAGAGAGAGAGAGAGAGAGAGAGATATTAGAGTCACTGTTTGCTGAATGTGTGATAACTTTCCTTTTCTTCCTTTCTGTAGCCAAGCATAAGACATTAAAAAAGCTTTGATATAACATTTAAAGTCGAAACTCCAGTCAATGTTCATATTATATAGCAAATATTGACTTTAATCAATTAGGTCTGGCTGATGTTAAAGCTTGTAAGAACAAATAAAATTCTAACACTTATTACTAAATTACCACTATACACGTATGTAGATGATAATCTCAGCCCAGTGAATGAGCCAACACTCAGCAGATAATGGTGCAATTAGTCAGATTTTGTCACTTAATTTATCTATATTATTTGTAAATAGTTTATATTTAAATAATTAGAACAGGAGATTTCATAAATACACACTAGGTTTTTGGCTATAGATTTCACTACTATCTAAAACATAGATAAAGCTATAAAGAGATGGTATTAAATGTGATAAGTTAACACTTAAGTAATTTTATGGTATCATTAAATGGGATCACACCTGAGCCATAATTGTAACAATTTGAAATGTTTGGAAAATAATTGAATTGTGAAATCCACAGAGAACGACAGAAGGAACATCCTAAATAATGCATGGAGATTGAACGCAACACCACTTGATTGCATGTGTATATAATGTATTCCATGGTAGGGACCCAGTGTTAGTGGGTTGAGATTATGTACAAGAAACCTGGAAGTCCTGACTGCTCTACTGTGCTCAGGACCTCCACAGGCCACCAGACCATGGTTGCCAAGTTCAGGATTTCCATGTTTGAACTAGCCAAGACACACCAGTCGCAGCTCAGAGACACATCCTTAGGTCCAGTGGAAACACCTATTTTGGAGAGCAATGACAGTAATAGTTTTGACTCCATAAAATGGCTTTCAGTGAAGAAGAAGACATTATCAGAAATGGAATGGGAAGTATGGGTTAAAAGTTGGCATTCCAGTATTTAGTTACTTAATCAGTGGATTCATACTTTATTTAATGAATCATAATCCATTACTATAATTATTTAGTTTTAAATTTTGAGGTAATTTTAGATTTGTGCACAGTTGTAAGAAATAATGTACAGAGATCCTGTTTATCCTTATCCAGTCTTCCATGATGGTGGAAATTTTGCGAAACTATAGTATAATATCAAAACCTCATTTTTTTGATGCACAAATTATCCCAGATGTGAACAGTGGGACCCCCTTTAAGATGGCTCCAGTGTCCTTTTGATTTTTGAGTATCTCCTTAATTTCTGGCACAACAAGATACTCCAGGTTTATTTTGTACTTCCCCTGCTTCAGCCTGGCATCATTTCTGTTATGAGCCCTGATTCCTTTTATTGAAAAATCGTACTTATAGAATAAGATGTGGGGGCTAGGTGTACTTTCTACTGATGGAATATCATTGTTCCTAGGCCATCTCAGCAGATAGAGCTAAGAAAATACACTCAAAAACACACATTCACACACGTTTATACCTATTCCTATATATATCCATCTGTATATACAGTATACTAAAATACCATGAGATTAACCAATTCCAACAAACACCACATTCCAGTCTTCCCCCATTCTCTTACTAGTAACTCCCTTCTTTAAAATTGAGAAACCTAGCCCTCATTATTCGTGATATACTTACTTATTTGCTCAATCCAAATGTGCCTATCCCTACCACTAAGCAAAACTGATTGAAGCAAGAGTCACCAATGGATTCTAAAAGCAGTGGGTGAAAGTTTGAGGAGTAATGAAATATTTACATAATATTTAAGTATTTCCCCCACAAAATATTTAAGTGCAAGGAGGAAGAAATATAGGAACTTTACAGTGGAGAAACGTGGCAGGTACCACCTTAACCAAGTGATCAAAGTGACCATCACCAGTAATGAGACATAGTGACCTCTTGTGCCTCCTGGTACAATTCACTGAGGGGGACACAACATCACTTCTTTGGTATTTCTGTCAACAGTATCATGTGGAAACATCAAACAACAAACCCAAATTGAAGAACATTCTACAAAATAAGTGCCCTGTCTTCTTCAAAAATGTCAAGGTCATGAAAAACATGGAAGAACTAGAGAACTGTTTCTGGGTAAAGGAGATTAAAGAACTATTACACTTCAGGGTAAAGGAGATTAAAGAGACATGACAACTAAATGAAAGGCATGAATCTAGATTGGATCTGAGAGCTTTTCTTTCTTTTCTTTCTTTTTTCTTTATTTCTTTTTTGCTATCGAGGATATTATTGAGACAATTGGTTAAATTTAAATAAAATTGGTAGGTTAGATAACAGTAGAGTATCAACATTAATTTCCTGATCTTGATAATCATATTGTGGTCAGGTACGAGAATGTTCTTTTTTTCAGGCAATACACACTGACGGATTTAGAAGTAGAGGGCCATCATGTCTGCAACTTAACACTGGGTGAAGGATATATGGGCCTTAGTAATATTCTTGCAACTATTCTGGATATCTGAATTATTTTCAAAATAAAAACGTTTGAAAAAAGAGATGAAAAATATTCTACCTCACCTCACCCCCAGTCTATTCATTGACCTTTGTCATTTTCTGGACCAGTAATTGGGTCTCTTCTAAGGCACCTGAGGCCATCTTGTCCACTTGCCCTAACTCTAGTACTGGCTCAGATGAGCCTGCCTCCATATCCCATTTCTCCTATTGATTTCATTCTTCCCCTGACTGCAGAAAAGCAATTGGGGGACAGTGTATACATTGCCCTTTCCGTTAACTGTCTTTGCCTGATATCCAGTGACTATTTGCCTCTAGCTGGGCCAAGAAAGTGATGCTGCTGCTAACCATAGGTTGTGTTCTGTAATTGCAGATTTCAGCTTCCTTGTTATACCCAAAGTAGCCTTAGGCAAGTAACAATTTGTGCTGGGAGAAGAGCAAAGACTGTTGTAATTCACTTTGCTTCTTAAATTTACCTCTGGAAAAGAAAGAATGAGAGGGCCAATGAAAACTTGAGGGGTTTGTTAATTTGGTATTGGCTATTACAGCTGCAGTCCCCATCCCCAGGTACTGGTCCATGGCGTGTTAGGGACTGGAGTAACCAGGCTGCAGAGCACTGAGGTGGGGGTGGGGGAATAGGGAGGGTGGGACGCACAGCAGGAGGTGAGTGGCAGCAGCTGGGAGCCAGGGAAGCTTCATCTGTATTTACAGCCTTTAAAGGCAGTCCTCATCCCTCCCATCACTTCCTGAGCTCCGCCTCCCCTCCCCCTACCTCCTGGTCTGTGGAAAATTTTCTTCCGTGAAACACGTCTCTGGTGCCAAAAAGGTTGGGGGCCAATGCCTTACAGGTATGCCTGCCTTTATGTATTTTGTCTACTTTGGGAAAACTTTAGCACATTACTAAATCATATACTATTTTGACTTACTGGGGTGGGCTTCTCATTTAAAGGAAACTGAGATGAATTCTTTTGTAAAATAAGCCATTGCTTCCTAATGCTGATAAAGTAACTATTTTCTGTATTCATATGTCTTTAGGTGTGACATGCACAGATCTGTTAGGGAAAGTCTCATGGTGTTCTTGGTGTCTGGACTTAGACCTTAGACAAACTCTTTCACATGGTCTTGAAAGGCAGGCGGTGGGAACTGGTGCTTGGCGTGATACTGTGGGAATCATCTGGATAAGGAAAGCTTCTGGAACTAGTTAGGGAAGTGTCTTCTCAATTATATTTTGGATTCATTTCAGTTCATTAATTTTTTTCTAAGCACTATAACAGTTTAAGATAATAAATATTTATAAAAGATACCATCCGTCCTCAACTTACTTAAACCAGTGTTTAAAAGGCCATATGAATGTTATTTTCATTCAGAAAATTACACAGCTGGGTATGGAATTTGCTTCAACTTCAGCATGTTGAGTACAAGTAGATTGATTTTTTTTTTAAGAAAAGTTTTTTCTGTAGTTATCTGAGCACATCCATACAAATTCCTTCCAAATGATTAAACTGAACAATATGATTGAATGTTGGTAAGTTATTTTAAGACTTTCCTTTAGGAATGGCATCAGTTTTCCTCTTCTGCTCATAAAGTTGATAATCGTAGCTTAAAATCATATTGATACAAATTTTGTCCCAGATGCCACATCTGAAATCTCACCAATCATCAAGATTTACACACAAACCACTGAAAAGAAGTCCACCTGTTTTCTGCTCAAGGGTGCTAATGGACATTTTATCTGCCTCCTTAATTAGTGAGAAAATCTGTGGTAGCTGTGCTGGCTTTGGTGGATTGTGGGGGTAGACTGCCATGCATGACCCCATGACCCTTCCCATTCCACTGAAGCTCTCCTTCACCCATGATGACATGAGGCAGTGTGTTGTCATTCAAGAAGCACTGAGAGCATCTATTGGGCACCTTTTCTGCTCCTATGAAATGGGGCCTTTATATACCAACACAAAGTATAGATAAATACAACCACAGCAACTGGCTAATCAGTAAATGAGTAGATTGTGCCTGTGTTGACATTTCTATTCTCAATGTAATCGTTTGTTTGTTTAATTGATGGTTGTTAACATATCAAAACTGAGCTTGAGAAAGTGATAAATTGGGTGCATGTTCATTCTCTTGTCTCCAGTGTGAAATGATTTTTCAGCAACCACCTTTTGATTTGCACAGATCCTCCAATGAGGTTTGAGGAGTAAATAAATCATACCGAGGAGGGTAGGATAGGAGTACTCCCACCACATGGCACCCTCTTTGAAGTTTCTAGCACCCTTACGACCAGGTTTCCAAACCAAAGAATGAGGCTCCTTGAAAACCCACCCAGTTTTTACTAAGTATTACCAGATGGTTGTAAAGATTATTAAAACAAAATTGGAACTTTTTTCCCCTCTGTTGCTGGGAATGAGGTGACATAAGCAGCTAAAATGATGAGGAAGCAGCAAGTGGGTTGTTGGCAGGTTCAGGAGCTACGCTATTGCCTGAGTTTGAATGCCAGCTTCACCATGTAGTTGTGCAACTGTGGGTAAGTCACCTTCCCTCTTTGTGCCCTAGTCTCCTCATGTGTAAAAAGAAGTGGTTGTGCTTATCAGACAGGTTAATATGTAAAGGGTCTGAGTATAGTGCCTGGCATGTGGTAACAGCCGTGCCTACTTCATAGGGCAACGAGGAGCATTACATGAGTTCATACATGTAGAGTACATATGATGGTGTCTGACTCATATTGAGTACCCAAGAAATGTTAGGTACTACTATAATTATTGTCATTCTCAGGTCATCTGTAGGAAGATTTGCCACTTCTTTTCATTGAAGACTAGATGCTCAATATATGGTAGCTATTATTATTATTATATAATATGCCTGGCACGTAATAAATGCTCAACAAATATTAGTATCCCTGCTATTTAAAATTATTATTATACCATGAAAATGTCTAGGAATCTCCCATTTGGTTGAGCTAAAACATTTTCCAAGTTAGGTGACTTGGCGAGTGTTACCTTGGGGTGATTTCACCGGCTGTTCGTAACTCCAGTATATTTATTCCCCTCCATGCTTTCCTCTTTTCAGATGAATTAATTCTATGCATTGAGATCTCCTTGGTCTGGTGGCAAATCTTGTAAATTAGCTCCTTTATAAGCCTGCTTGCAGTGTCCTGTATAGTTCAGCTGCAATTCCCCACATAACCAGCAGGTGCTGACGACTAATACATGATATGTTTCAGCCTCAAAATTTTTAAGATTGGAGTTCAGAGGAAAAATTAGTGCCATACTTAGTAAATGGATATAGTAGAAATTGTGTAAAACAAGTTGGCCTACAAAAAGTAGTGCCTGTAGATATGGTACCCTGACTATTCTTGTGAGAGAATTTAAAGCTTAAAATATCCTGTTGTTTATTCAATCATTTACATTTAGCAAATTTTTGATTGGCTCTGCCAGGCACTCAGCTGAGTGCTGTGGGCACCAATAATGAGGAAAAATGGAAAACAGACATTAACTTTGCCCTAGATTTTTCTTTTTCTGTAGGCACACACACAGGAAAAATGGTTAAGGAATTGTTTTAATGATAGTTCATTCAAATAAATAGGAATTCTATTAAAATGGACTTCCTTATTAAAAGTATATCAAAAATATTAGAGAAAAAATAGTAGGAGTCTGAACATAACATTCAAATACACCTTGGGATGATAAAGTGGTGGCAAACCCCAATGTCACAATTCCCACCCCTGCCCCACATCTGAAATAATCTTCATAAAGCACTGTATTTTATGGGAGGACTGAATATTCAAATTCACAAAAAAGGCAATTAAACGTAATATTGATCCAAATAAAATGAAATCTCACGTTCCAGAACTCTGAATATTTATTTAAGGTACAGGGTAAAGGGCAGGTTGGAAAAATGTGGCTTGTTTATCATTGCTACATGAAAGATATGGTAGGAAAATATTCAGAGTTCTGGAACATGAAATTTCATCTTTAGGAAAGTTGTCTGAGTTCCACTGGGGCAAGAGGAATGTAAATATGTATTCATTTGTGCATGATTATTTCTTGTAGGTAGCGCATGATGTCGAGAGAGGAGCATGGGTCCTCTCTGAGCCTTAGTCTCTTCATCTATGTAATAGGATTGTTGTGAAGGCCCTGGGGGATTGTGTAGGTAAAAACACTTGTAGACTATTAAGCAATATACAATGTGGGAAGTGGTTAAGGGGTTAGTGCTTTCCCAAGTATTGGTTTTATATTTGGAAATGTTCTAGCTATACAGAATCTGTCTGTCAACATAGTAAGTCGGAAATATTTTTGTCATTATTACTAGGAATAAAGTATTTGACTGCTTTTAAAGCTACACAACTCAGATGGAGTGCCTCAACTTTTATTTGTATGTATTTATCTTTATAATGTTTCTGTACACATGTGGGAAGAATAAGTATTTACAAGAGATCATGAATTGTCCTTTTAAAAACTATAAAATATTAGCCTGGCTTCTGCCCATCTTATTTGTTCGAGTATTATAAACACTCTTTAATGGTGGTTTTTAATCAGTTCATCATCATCACCAAAAAGTACATCACTGAAATCTAGATTGAGTAACACAGCAAAGGCAGAACATACAAATTAACATTTGTATGTTTTCTTGATTCCTATTTTGTGCAAAGCTAACTTAAGATGCCAGTGACTCACAAAACATATTGTTTAAACATGTTCAGATTGCTAACAGACCATACTGTTATGCCTTTTAGATTCCAATAAACCATATGAAAATGCTAATTATTGAGTCTACATTAATTTGTATAAATTATGCAAATTGAGTAGCAATTAAGCACTACTGTGGTTGAGGTGGATTCCATGCTATTTTTTAACTTAATGTTGGACTGACACAGACTCTGTTCACTAAAATAAATTGTTTTATTGTTGAGTGTTTACAGAGCAATTGCTGATGGTAATTGGTTGTAGATGACACTATTGTGCATTTCAGTAAGATTTATTGAACCATATGCACCACAACCAAAACACACACAGGAAGAACGGTCAAGGAATGGCTATATGGCAGTTCATTCAGAAAAAAATAGAGCTTCTGTCCATGAAAATACTTATTCTTTATGAAAGTTCTTTTGGAAAGATGAAAACAAATGAGATAAATGGAAATCACTTGGAGAGATGTAGTCAAGGAATAATTGAAAGAGGTAGACCTTAACAAGCAGTCAAGGCATCTTATTCAGTCTTTTGAGCAGAATATTGGGAAGTAATAGTAATTTTAGATGTCTCCATGGTATATGGATGAGAAATTCAGCCTTGATTTGGTCAAACTAATTGTGTGCACTTTTGCCATGGCACACAATGGTTTTTTTTACTCAAATCACTTAGACAATCACACAAATATTCTAACCAGATAGTGGACCTGCATGTGTGTGTGTTTGTGTGTATCTAACAGTGGGTGGAACACCATCTTCATACTCTATCAAACATTAGCTAAATTATGAAATGTTGGCATGTTGGGAGCAACTCAGCTGATTTTCAGTGGTGTTTCACAGAAGGCTAACTCTGGAAGAGCTCATCTCAACTCAATTCTCTGGAAACCAGAAATCTGCAGTCATGCTCTGTCACCACTGAACAGAACTTGAGGCCAACCATCTTTCTGTCTCTGGGATTCAGACTGGGTTTTGCAGATGCAAAGGTTAAACACGTTGATGCAATGATTATGAAAGGAAAGTAAATCTTTCCTTTCACCAAAAATTATAGTATGAAAAGTACATAAATTATGATTTGAAGTGCAGTAATGACTTTAATGTTGAAACATAGTATCCAGGCAATGAGTAGATTGTGTCATTCTTTGGTAATTTATTTCATTTTACTTTCTCTAATCAGCAGTGACTTTGGGGAACCTAGATTCATAGCAAGTGATCTTCCTGAAAGTTTGATCAAAATGCAAAGAATATGTTATAGAATTTCCAGTAGAGTCATATTCATGCCATTATTCTAATAAGAATTTTACTAGGACAAATCTAGAAACTGATTAACTTTACTGGCTTCATAAATTTGTCTTCCATAATCTCCAAACTGATTTTCATTTGCCTTAGCTTAAAATATATCAGCATTCTGAAATATTTGAAGAGTAAATCATTAACTTCAGTATTTGTTACTTAATATCTTAATAATAAATGCTAAATCTCCTAAAGGACTTTCTAAGTTTAAATTTTATGGTTTGAAATATGGCTTACTAAATCCTTTGGTTTTCTTTTACAAACCACATTTCATTGTAATCCCTATTGTTACTTTTGCCAGATTTTCCAGTTCCCTGGCAAATCCACTGAAGAAAAATGAGGTTTTAAAGCAAGGCCTGTACTTTGAAAACTTAATTCATACTAACTCACTAGGTCATTAAGAGTCAAAAGATTCAAATCGAATTCTATCTATAGGAAAAGAGGGGGAGCTGTGCATGGGACTGTGAGTGATAGCCTTGTTGCCTCTCTCAGATAGGGTGACTGGGTGCAATGGTGGGCCAGCACCAGGCTGTGAGTCCAAAGACCTTTGCTCAGGACCTGCTTCAGGACTTTGGATAAGTTTGTCAAACTCTGTGCCTAAGTGTCCTCATCTATGGCTACCATGAAGATCAAATGGTACACATACATGAAAACTCTTTGGAACCTGAAAAGGATGTATGAATGGAAAGAATTATGACTTAGTTAATAGAGCAAGATATTTAACAGCCAGCATCACCTGTTGGTTTTAGCTCAAACTATGGCACCAGATAGCCTACATTTGGTTTCCAGCACTGCCCCTGTTGAGCTGTGCAACTATGGACATGTCACTTAGTTCTTTAGGCCTCAGTTTCCACATCTGTGAAGTGGTGAAAATAATAGTATCTACCTCATATGGTTGTTGTAAAGGTTAAATTAATGTCTGGCACATAAAAAGCACTTAAAGTTTAATTGTTACTATTGGGACACATTACAATTAATGATGACAAAATAACAAAAACACTGTTCTCATTTTGAAAGTTCTAGAAGATGTCTGACAAAACGTTATTTCTGTTTGTATTCATTTTCTACCTACCTAAAGTTTAGATCCTCAAAACTTTATTGAATTGGCCAGGCCAGGGTTGGGGAAATTGTGGCCTTGTGATCCTTGAGTGTGGACTTTTTACTGAATCCAAATTTTATGGAACAAATCCTTTTAATAAAGGAATTTGTTCTGTGAAGTTTGGATTCAGTTGAGGGACTGCACTTGGGGATCTGGAAGGCTACATGTGGCCTTGAGGCTATGCTAGATTTGTCAACATAGTTTTGTTTCAATTCTAAATCACAAGTCCAACCTTGTTACTCACTTGCTTAATAGAATGGGATGCCTACAAAAAGGAAACAATAAAAGGTGTGGCTTTGTGGCCAGAGAGACATGATTTGGATGCCAACTCTTCCCTTTACCATGTGACCTTGCAAAAGTTACTTAAATGCTCCATGCTTCAGTTTCCTCATTTGTAAAATGGAGATAATCATAGTACCTAAATTATAAGGTACTTGATTGTGAGGTAAACTACACAAGGTCTTGACCCATAGTACTCACTTAATAATGATAGCTGCTACCACCATCATTATGGTTGTTATTAAGATAATATGATTATTCTGATTGTTAAGAATTAAGTCCAAACTCTTGAGACTGGCACTTAAAATCCCTCCATAATATCATTTAGCTCCATCCTTTTCTTTATTCACACAACACATTGTTTTAGTATTAACATAAGTACGGCCCAAATATTGCATGAGACATACTTACACCATAATCATTCGTTATGTATCTGACATTCATATTTAACTGAGCATCCTGTATTTTCCTTAGCTAAATCTAGCCACCCTACTCATATACACCTCCCACCTGCACCCCTCACCTCCTGCCAGGGAGTAGAAAGATCTCCAGGAAGGCAGACCCTCTTAAATGTACCCACCTCTGGAGTCTCTACTCCAGGTAGCATTCAGGCTCCTGAGTGGGCCATTGTGGCAACCAATATTTTTCATTCTTTCCCTTTATTTGTTCTGATGAATATTTCTTAATTTTTGCTTCTCAGATGTGTAGTATATAGAAGATTAGCTACTGACCCCATCCACCCCGTGCTCTGTAGCCCCACAGTGTTCCCTGTGGTTTTCCACCCTGGCTTCACCATAGCCAGTGGCATTAGCTTTTCTGATGGTGTGACTATCAGAATATTGATATGTTATAAAAACTCCCCTAGGTGATGCTGATGTGCAGCCAGGGTGGTGAATAATTGCTAGGCCCCTGCTGCAAGCTGTTCCTTCTGCCTGGAGAGTCACCTGTCATTCTCACTCCCACATTTTTCCCTTTAAGAATTCGACTGCTGTGAGCTAGGGTGATGCCACAGCGCTCTAGCCCGGGCAACAGAGTGAGACTCTGTCAAAAAAAAAAAAAAAAAAGAAAGAAAGAAAAAGGAATTCCACTACCCATTAAGACCCTAAACCATATCCCTTTAGTCATCTTCCCCAGACTTAATACCATCTGCTTTCCATTGGTAGATGATTCCCCTGCAATGTTGGGAAGTCTGGAGGGCTGGGGGTGACAGGTGGGATTCACTGTCCCTTGCTCTAGTGCCTAGCATGGTGCTGTCAACCTCATTCCTGAGTCATCCATTGCTGCCCAATTGAATTGACTGTGATGTATAGGCCAAATCTTCCATGAGGCTAATAGAGACAAAAACTCATTATAACTTCTCTAAGTATTTTTTCACGAAAAAACTAAGGCAGATATTTGGTAATCATTTTATCCCAAACTAAAATAAGTTTTAATTATCTGCATTGAAACTTTATAAAGAGTATTTTAAAAATCTTGATAGAAAGCATTAACTATTATCCAGCTTTGGTTTTTAATTTTGCCTTGCTAGCCCAAGTCCTGTAAAGTTGTTTCAAAACCAAAAGAGGAGATATTGAAGTGGCTTAATTATTTACTTAGCAGCTACGAAGTTTGGGAATTGTGGTCTCTGTATGTGAATCCTAGATACCCATTGTGATATCTGCATTTTTGTTTAAAACAGATTAATAAGCCAATAGATTTTTAAAAAAGATCTTTATCCATCTCAGTGAGCAGTGAAATCTGAATCTATAGCTTGCAATTGAAACTATTTTTTCCCCAAAGCTATTGAGGGCTGTTACTCAGTCTGGTGTAAACAATTTATTGTCAAAGTCTTAGAATATTTGCATTTTAATTAAAGAAAATCTTAATTAAATTCAAAACTTTGCTCAGAAAAGGTGAGTTTGGGCAGCTAATGCACTTGCATGCTAAGGCGCCTATTTGGAGACTATTCAAACTGTGGGAATTCTGTATTTGGTGCCACTTAAATAGCAAAATGGCATATGTGTCTTTCTGGCTAACTTATTTAAAAACATTTCCCACCTGCCTTTGGGGACGCTCCCCAGGAACAACTGAGGGAGGCTGGCCTCCGGAAGGACTGCAGACTAGCTAGGTGTTGAGATGTTTTAGATAGACAGATGGATACAGCAAATCAGATTTTCTTGGTGGAGGAGAGGTTAGATATTGCAAAGGGAAATTATCTTAATAGAAATATTTGAATACATTTATGATCACCTTGGCCATGAAAAATAAATTTGACAGTACTGAAACTAAATATTTATGTGCTAAATAGCATCCAAATATAGCACCATCAGTAGTTGACCAGCTCGACCTGGAGACATAGAAGTAGCCCTGACCCTAGAGTTTGAAGACTGCATTCAGGCCTAGGTTCTGCCACTTAAAAGCTTTGTGACCTCAGACAGGCCATAAAATAAAGATTGTACAGCTAGTGTTTCTCTGGACCTCAGGTTCCCCAGGTGCAAAATATAAACAGTAGTCTCTGCCTTTTCAACCCCACAGAGTTTTTGTACCCATTTCCCAACTTTCAAAGTGATAGTACATTAATTTCACCTTAATCCAAGAATATTATGGAAGATGGGGTGTCTGAGTTTTTCTAAAAACAATTATGAAACTGAAAAGGCTTCTCAATATCCTGAAAGCAAGGTCAGTGGAAAAGGGAACACATGTCAAGGAAGAGGTTTGATGAAAGACATTGCTCAGGAGATGGGTCCATATCAATAGGCATAAACATTTACTAAGCATCTCCTATGTGCTGGCCACTAGGTTAGCCTGAGTTCAAAGATGAGGTTTGCAGAGATTCTATACATGGTCCAGGTGTAAGCTGATGAGAAAGCATGCCCTCTGATGGGAGCTGTGAGAATGGAAAGGAAGGGACAAGATACTTATTTCTAAATTTTGATATTTTTAAAGGTGCTCTTCCTTTCTAGTTAATGCTTATGTAATTGGAGGCCACTGGGGCCCCATTACACTCTAGGGAACATAATATGCAATGTAGATTCTTACTTATTTCCAGAACCTTTTACTGAGGTCCATTCACTGTTCAAGCCCTAGCTGCATGTGTTGCTTTTCCTCCCTGCTGCTTAGGTGGCAGCCTCAGATAGAGCTCTGCTTCATTTTGGGAGGTCAAGATAATGAGGGTGCCCCTTTGTTCTGTCCTCCTGAAATGAAGCACTCATAACGGAGGGTAAAAGGCAGAGGCTTAGGAAGAAGCAGAAATGGCCCCCTCAGTTGCATCAAGATTAAACAAGTCTCTCATCTAATGGTAGGAAATGAGGCATTTTCTGTGAGCTAAGCCCTGATAGTTGTGTCCTTGTGGTGCCACCCAGGCTGTGCAGGGGTGTACGTGATTTGTAATGAAACAAGTTAAGAAATAGACCTAGACGTGGCCATCCTTTACCTCCCCACAAAGACAGACCAGCCTCCTACCTGATATCAAGATCTCTTAGGCAGAAACACTGATGGCTATTGGACTGAATACAGGAAAAATCTACCATTTCTAGTCTGGTAACTGTTTATCCAGGAATTACATCAAGCAAATATTATGGGGGCATGTATTGGATGTTTACCGTGTGTAAAGCATTGTGCCTGACACAGTTGTTCTCAGGTATAGGCAAGCAGTAGAGTTACTGGACTGCTAGGAACATACAGGTTGCTGGGCCTCACCCCCAGAGACTCTGACTCAGTGGGTCTGGGGTGGGGCCTGAGAAGATGCCTTTTTAACAGGCTTCTAGATGAATCCCATGCTGCTGGTCCCTGGACCAAACTTGAAGTAGTGGGGT
This sequence comes from Eulemur rufifrons, assembly GCF_041146395.1. Classification (NCBI taxonomy): domain Eukaryota; kingdom Metazoa; phylum Chordata; class Mammalia; order Primates; family Lemuridae; genus Eulemur; species Eulemur rufifrons. The sequence goes on along the minus strand of NC_091012.1, from coordinate 26,535,618 downwards.
TGAAGGGCACCTTACAAGGTCCACAGTTTTCAAACTTTAATGTACACAGAAATCATCTGGTGATCTTATGGAAATGCACATCGTGACTTAGAAGATCTGATAAAGCACTGGCTAAATCTACCTGACAGTCTAAGCAAAGCCTATGGATTTACTTGCCTGAAAATTTTGATTTAACAAAAAAGATATTTCAAAAGAAAATAAACTTAGATTCCAAATAGTTACCATTTCTTGAATCCTTACTATGTGCAAGGTCTCATGCTAAGTGCTTTGAATGCCTTATCTTTCTTAGTCCTTTCAATAACCTTATTAAGTGAGGACAATGCCCATTTTACAGATGAGAATATTGAGGGCTCAGAGAGATTACTCAAATCATACCGCTAAGTAAATCTGCTCAACCCAGATATGGCAGATTTTGAAGGCCTGTGACTTCTCCTTTATAGGTTTCTTTTAATAGCTACCCAGATAGTAACCACTCTGAAGACATTAATTTGATATTTAAACTGTCTACCCTGCTGTCACTCATGTTTCTTGCTGATCCTTCTTTGACTTGTCTTCTGCTGAGCAGAATATTTATAGCTAGACCCAGATAAACAGATAAGCTCTACTAATCAGAATTTTTTTTAATCTTCCAATATGCATGTGATGGGTTATAGAGTTGTAATTTTTTTCTCAAATTTTGGGCAACCTTTAAATTCAGTGTGCCCTATGAGAGTTATAGGAAGATAAAGTAATATAATTTATTAATCACTTATTATGTACCTTGTTCTTTCATATTTATTTTCTCTTTTAATTCTCTTAACAGTCCTGAAGGTAGGAGTTAGTCTCCCCATTTTTACAAATGATATTTCGAGAAGCTGACTGACCTGTTCAGCACCACACAGCTAAAGAGAGGCTTGAGCTGTGATTGGAAGCTAGTTCTGTTGGCTTCCAAAGCCGTGCTCTTTCTCTTAGATCATACTGCTTCTCAGTTTCCTTATCTGTAAAATGAGGAGAATAATAACCATTATATAAGAAAATCATAATGCCTGGCATAGATTAGATGTTCAGTACATGGTAGCTATTTATAATTTTTATTATTTTGATGAGAATCAACAGGAACTAGAAGCAACATAGATCCACAAAAATACTACCCCCTCATCTCTCTTTCTTACTCATCTCTCTTCTCTACATGTTCCCCTCTCCTCTCTTCCCTTTCCCTACTCAATATTCTCTAAGATTGGAATATACCCTACCTAGGCTACAGTTGGGACACAGGGATCTGCAGGTTAATAGCTTTCACGCTGGCCCTCACAATTTCAAAGGGTAGTGCCATTTGCTTCCCATTAATCAAAGGCAAACGCTACCTGTCACTTTGCAAGTTTTGGTGTTAGAGTATGTCTGTACCCCTGGTTTAGAAGGACATGATCTGAGTTGCTAAGACAAAGATGTCATTTCTTTTCTGTTTTGTTAGCCCTAAACACAAGCTTGCCTTAATTTGAAGTAACTATAAGGCATCTGCTGAAAATGTGCACTTTTGCTAATCTGGGGTTACTCAAGAGAATGGCAAAAGGGTTTCTATATTACATTTGCTAATAAGGAGAAATGTTAAATATAAACAGTATTTCAAGATGAGGACTAAAATGAAATACCTAAAACCTTCCCAGGTCCAGCTGGTTCATATTTACATTGCCAGAAGGAGGGATTAGGGAAGCACGCACAACACCTTCTGCATTCTTAAAATTAAAGGGACAAATCGTTATCTGAAATAAGCTGTGAGCCAGAGGGGGGAAAGATAACAATATCAGTAGGAACAAAGGTTGTCACTGACCAGCTAAAGGGTGACCTTTTTCTCCGCATTTTCTCGAAATCTAAAGATGAAATTCCATTAAATTGCATTATAAAATAGGACCAGATTATAACAAAGAAAAGCTGATACAGTTGCAGATGTTAAGTTTACACTCCCCACAACAGAGATTGTACTTTAGTATCAGTCCCATTAACCCAGCTTCCCCCAGAGCAGACACCACTTCCTGGGAGTAAATGAGGCATTTTTGGTAGCTGCTCTCCCAGTTGGTCTCAAGCCACTAGGGTCCCATTCAGTTAGTTATTGCTTTAAGACATTTACTGGCTCCCTAGTGGCCCCAAATGAATGAATGCAGCTCCTAAAACATCCCAACTTCCAGGAGTAGCTTGCACATGAGGAGAATCTGCAAAACTTATGCAATGAGATGCTTTTGAAACTTCCAGAATCGTGTTACATCCAATGTAAAGCTGTGAAGCAGCCCTACTTGGCACCTTAGGTTAGTAAAAATCATTGACATCCTTCATGAAAGCAAAACTACCCTCTCACAGCTAGTTTCCCTCTCCATAGCCAAGAAAGAAGAAAAAAATGTCTAGAAATTTAAGATCTTTCTGCTACACCAGATGCTTTAGAAAAGAAACAACTCAGTCATTCAAACAGCCTGATTTTATGAAGTGACATTTTAGATTATGATATGACATTGCAGATTTGACATGATTGTGCTAATTGTGAGAAAATATGCTACTTTGATTAAACGAGAATGAGGGAAATAAAAAGACATTGTGGTTCAACTTGTGATAAAGAGCAGCTCATCCTCACAGCTTTTTGATTATTGCTATAGTTATCTATTCAACATGGGATGTACAATACAGTTAACGTTTCATTACCAGTAGCCTGTTGAGCATTTATTATTGAAAGGAATTTAACATACAAGCTTTCGTATGGATTGTTCACCTAATTCTGATTCCTCGTGCTGACTGGCATGAGACAGGGAGCTGGATTGTATTAAACTGGTTTTATTGTGACGTGACTATGATGAATGCGACAAGGGCCTCTATTATTCGCTGGGGAGTGTGACCGTTAATGAAGCCATTAGCTCAGCTAAGGCAAGTGAACAAAATAGGGAAATTACCATTATTCTGAAGCCATTAAGTTGTAATCCGCCACTTTCTCTCCTTATTCAAAAAGGCATCTTCTTTTTAAGGCCTCCCTGACTGTCCTTTAAAGATTCATTAATTCATTAACTTTCCAAGGAGATGGGGTGGATGGCATAGTTGAAATTTTAATCAGTCCAGCAGATCATATTATTAACACTATGGCAGTGTCTGTGTTCGTTGCTGGACCACATCAGGTTAATTTTAAACAAACTGCATTACAGCAGATGTCCTTCTGTTCTATGCATAACTGAAAGAGCTTCCATTTGTAGAGTGGTTTAGACTTCACAAAGCTCTTTCATATTTGGTAGATACCTGGGGCAGGCACTGTGTACCCCTGTTTTACAGATGAGTGAACTGAAGCTTAGTGAAGCTAAATAACCTGAAGAATGAAGATCAGCCAGCTACTAGATGGGCAGAAGTGAGTTTCACACTTAAATTCTCGCTAAACCCTTATATTATGATTCCTGCTTTTCCCATGTATATTCTTTGCGGAAAAATGCAACTAATCTCTAGTTGGCACAAATCTTTTGAAAATGAATAACTCATGCTATATTCTATACTAAGAATTTTTAAATATCTGTTTAGCTAATCAGGGCTTTGTATTTTTTTTTTTATACAATGGCAATGTGCTCTGTATAAGTTGTGTATGTCCTATGCAGCTCCAGGAAGCATGCCCCGTGGGTGGTTTCATTTGACTCCGAAAAAACGAAAAAACAACGTTTAGCTCAGTCAAGTTGAGTGAAGTCCACTTCTTGGCAAAACAAAGTGTTCTTAAAGACACAGGCCTTGGCCTTACAGCCCTTAGAAAACCAACATTTCCTAAATGGCAGTTAGGACGGTTTCTCCTTTAGAGGGATGGTAATGTTAATTACATGCTTGATCCTTGCAGTACTAAGGACATTTGCAACCCAGAACCAGTGCCTCAGCTTGGTCATCCATCCCCAATACGTGCATCTCCAAACCCATTTGCGTAGGTATGTTGCACATATAGTTGTTGTTACCAATTGCAAGGTCCAAATGGGTAAAAAATACAAATTTTGATCTTCTACACTAGGATATTCTTGAGAGCTCCTAAAAGGGAGTATGCGGAACCACACTCCCCGACCCGGGCTTGCAGCAGACCATTTTGCTTAGCAGCCATCCTTGCAGACACGTGCCCACAGGCTGAAGGGCTGGCAGGGGAAGGCAGTCACAAGATGGAAGGAAGTGGGATGGGAACTGAAACAAAGACTGTTTCTTGTCATATTTTTATGATTTTCTGTAGGTGGGCTAAAGCCTAGAGCAAATGGGAAACTCAATATGTATTTATCAAGAGTGGACAAAAAGGAAAGGGACTCTAGCTAAGAGTTCATTCTTTTTTTTTTTTTTTTTTTGTTGAGACAGAGTCTCACTTTGTTGCCCAGGCTAGAGTGAGTGCCGTGGCGTCAGCTTAGCTCACAGCAACCTCAGACTCCTCGGCTTAAGCGATCCTACTGCCTCAGCCTCCCGAGTAGCTGGGACTACAGGCATGCGCCACTATGCCCGGCTAATTTTTTCTATATAGATTTTTAGTTGTCCATATAATGTCTTTCCATTTTTAGTAGAGACGGGGTCTCGCTCAGGCTGGTCTCGAACTCCTGACCTTGAGCAATCCACCCGCCTCGGCCTCCCAGAGTGCTAGGATTACAGGCGTGAGCCACCACGCCCCCGGCCTAAGAGTTCATTCTTTTGGGTCATTCTCACCTTCTTAACAAGTGAGTCCACACATGAAAATGGAGCTTTGTCCTCCAAATCACAGGGTGGGCCACCAGGGGAGAGCTCTAATGAAATCTCTATTTCTGAAATCAGGTGGCCTTTCCACTTCTGTGTGAGATAGTGAGTGAAACCTTCCTGATAACTTTTCATACTCTTGAGGGCAGAGCCAGAGTAGGAATCTGGGTCTCCTAAATTGTAGACCCTGATATTCAAAGTGGGGTCCATGAGCCAGTAGCGTCAGCCTCGCTTGGCATAGCTTGTTAATAATGCCCAATCCCAGGTCCCAGCCCAGACCTGAATTTGTGTCTGCAGTGTCACAAGATCCCCAGGAGATGCATATACACAATCAAGCCTGAGGAGCTCTGCTATAAGGCTTGGTTCATTGAAATAGGAATCTTGTAGGGAATGAGCAAAGATTGTGTTCTTTTGCTTTACTTTGGCAAACAAAGAGGAAGATAACTGATCTTAATTGGCCCCCCTACCCTGTGCCAGTAACTAAATGTGCTTGGCATGCTCTAGATCTGCTTGCTCCACCTTCATAACTACCCTGTAAGATAAGCATTGTCTTCCTGATCTTACAGACAAAGCATTGGAGCCTGAAAGACACAAAGCAACTTGCCCAAGGCCACAGGGTAATTGTCCAACCTGAGGTTTGAACCTCAATTTATGTGATTTCAGAGGCTTCCCCAGGACAACACACTGTAGGAGGGAGCGGAGAGAGCAGATCCGGAGGAGATGAAATTGCCAAGTTCTTCAGGGGACATTTCTAGAGGAATGATTTTATTACTGTTATTTAATAACCCTAATTATAATGTTAGGGTGATTTTTTATGGTGGATTTCAGCATGTCTTGATAAATATGCAAGAATTATTATATGGTGATATTATAAAAAAATAACATTGGGTTGTAAAGGTGTTTCCAGTTTAGATGCTTTTGTTGAACACTCAATGATCTGCACATCTTACTTTCAACTTTTATTAACAGGTTTAGAGTAGGTGAGAAAGTCCTTTGCTGCTACCATCCACATTGCTTATTTATTTTTTTGTCACCAGTGCCTCCCACCTTCTGTGAAGGCAGAAGCCTTTTAAGCTACAACAACTAATTACTTCTCCTGAGAGGGAGCTGGAAAGACAGGAAATATTGAAAAGGTCAACGCAGTTTAAGCTGGTGATTTGCCACAGTGTGAAGTGAGGTGGTCACTTTCAAACCTGGACTAAATGGTCACTAAGTGGGGAACTGAGCCTGACAACAAGATAGGGAACCTCCCAGGTCCTTGTGTTTTATTTCATGGCCTGCCCAAATTCATTACACAGTTACATTTTTCCCCAAACAAAATACTTACCAGGCTTAAATATAAACTCATCTTTGCCAAGTTCAAATAATTTTGGTATTCACCATTTGAATTACCCACATGACTTCTTTCCTGTGTACTCATGACTGTTTCTTAAAAGCATCCCGGTTGGGAAATGGTTTGCTGCCCTAAGAAAACAAGTGGGTTTAGATTCTCTCTCTCTCTCTCTCTCTCTCTCTCTCTCTCTCTCTCTCTGGTTTCTTTTACTTGGACCAACTGAGAATCCTCCCGATTGGTGTGTGTGAGTGCGTGCATGTGTGATTGTGTACGTCTGTGCCTCAGTTTGTCTGTTGATTGGGGCTGCTGTAGCACAGCCTTGTAATGGGCAGCTTTCCTGACATGTTGACTGTTAATAAGCTTAATATTTTCTCCCTTATTATGTAGGACAATTCTGTATTAACAAGCCATAATCTTTTTCTTTCTTATTGTGGGACTTTCTTAACTGTCATGCTATCAGTCTTTTGAGCCTTTCGTGGGAAAGACATGAGCCTCTGAGTCCACTGAGGTCAGTCTACATGCACAGCCACTTTAACTACTGACAGAATTTGTTACAATCACCACAGTCTTGAGTAAATTTGGGAGGAGATGTTGTGAGGTTATGCAAATATCCTGTTGCTTCTTAAAGCATCACCCACTAATTTTAGCATCCATTGGTGGATGTTGCCTGCAGATGTTATTACTGTGGTGTTTTAATGATGATTTTCTATTTCCTTCCTTCCATTGACCTTTATTAATTTGAATTTTTCTATAAAGAAGAGCTGTCCCTTTTCCTTTATGCATTTATTCAATCATTTATTTATATCAGTAGGAACTCTTAAATGTTTGTTTTATTCCATGGGTCATAATCTAATACTGTTGTTAATTATTTTGTTGCTAAAATCATTTCAGCTATAGCCAGGGGTTTTGCAACCCCTTCTTTTCAGTTTAGGAAACAGGCTGGAGAGGGGAATGCCTTGCTCAAGATCATGCTATGACTTTGGAGGCAGTGCCAGGATTAGAACACAGATCTCTTTTTGAACTCACTGTTCAGGCCTGTCTTCATTATATTGTGCCACTTTGTGAAACATTGTGAAAAATATCTAGGTACACTTTCTCACCCTGCTGTGCTTTTTGTTTATCTTTTGATTAATACAGTTTTGTTTGTACTTCAGAGTTGGATACAAGAGGAACTTTTGGGTGTTGGCCTGCTGTGTTTAAAAGCCTTTTTGTTAAATACGTAGAACTTTGCTAGCATGATCCACTATAGAGTGGAATTTAAAATAGGGTGGGTGCATCTTGTATCCTTTTTAAGTGGTTACCCCATAATAAGACAGCATATGTAGGGTGACCATGCATCTTGATTTGCCTGAGAAAATTCTACTTTGTACCTGTTTTCAAAGTGTAGTCATCAGTAGTGCCTCTTTTCCCCTTAAAAAGTGTGCAGATTTAGATGATCGGTTACATGGTTGCCCCAATCCACTAGTTTTCAAATCTTTGCTCCACATCAGAATCACCTGGAGGGCTTCATTTAAAAAAATAAACAAACACATACATAAATACATAAATAAATAAATCTGGGGGTGGGGCAAAAGAATCATCTGGAGCTGCAGTCCTCAACCCCAGGGCTGAGGTACTGGACCAGTACCAGTCTGTGGCCTGTTAGGAACCAGGCCACACACCAGGAGGTGAGTGGTGGGAGAGCTTGCACAAAGCTTCATTTGTATTTACAGCCACTCCCCATTGCTCATGTCAACACATAAGCTCCGCCTCCTGTCAGAACAGCAGTGGCATTAGATTCTGCATTATGGTGAGTTGTATAATTATTTCATTATATATTGCAATGTAATAATAATAGGAATAAAATGCACAATAAATGTAATGCACTTGAATCATCCTGAAACCATCCCCAATGCCCCCCTCCCTGGTCTGTGGAAAAATTGTCTTCCATGAAACCAGTCCCTGGTGCCAAAAAGGTTGAGGACTTCTGACCTGGAGGGCTTCTTAAACTTCAGACTGCTGAGCCCCATCTCCTAAATTTCTGATTCATTAGGTCTAGTGTGGGGCCTGAGAATGAGCATTTCTAGCAAGCTCTAAGGTGCTGATAGTGCTGGCTTTTATGAGCCCCACTTTGAGAACTACTTTCCTAAGCATTGGACAAGCACTCACTGGTGAATGAACAAGTGAATGGCTGAGCAAATGAATGGATGAAGGGATGAATGAATGTATTGGGTGCTCACTATGTGACAGGCAATGTGCTAGTTGGTGGGGATAAGATTCAGTCTAGTGAGAAGCAATAGACAGCTAGGCAGTTAACCAGTGATCAGGGAATTACAGGGTGCTCTGTGGGTAGATACCAGAGGTACCCTACATAGATTTGTGGCCTCTCTGCCTGGACTCTAAGGACAAGGTTATATTGAGGTTCCAGTACCTTATTAAATCACTTTTTTCTTACTTGAGTCTATAAGTGTAGTAATAATTCAGTTAATCAGACAGCAACCAGCTGAGAGTCTAAATCAGCTTTTTTCTACTATTAACTTTTATTTAAAATCAAAAGTAAGAAAAAAATTGCTATCAGTTTTTCCCTACTCCCAGCATGAACACACAGTATTCATCCTGGTTCTAAGCATGATAAATAAATACATGCATACATACATACTTGATAGATTGAATTGGATTAAATTTCCCAGATATGTCATGGAATAGGGACAGATTCATTCCATTCTGCTACCTGTCTGCATTTACTGGGATAAATAGTGTTCAGAAGGGACTTGAATTCCCTATAGGATCCAGAATGGTAAATGCCTTACTACTGTACTTACTAAAACAGGAAAGTTGAAGGGATATGGCATATTTTCAAAGGAATTTTAGCAATAAGAGATGGAATAAAAGACTTTCCCTGAACTTTTTGCTTAACCAAAAAGTGCACTTAATCGGAAACAACCCAAATCTCAAACAGTTTAGTAAAACTTGGTTTCCTCAGGTGTTCATTGCTTGTATACAGTGATGGAGGTGCTTTTTGTTTACTTTTGATAACGCCATTAGAAAAAGTATTGCATGGGCCAACCACTCTAGCTACAGACATTGGCCAGTAAGAGTTTAACCTTCAAACTCTGGCTTCAAGAGGGTTTATATTTGTGTTGGAATCTGTCATTGAACATGGCTTATCCTCATATAACCTGGTTTGTGGCCACAGAGAGAGTTCAAGCTGATGCCGTAGTTGTTGGGTGGCTAGATTCTCGCTTGGGGTTAAGAATATTGCCCTGCTTTTTCAGGACTAAGTGTTTGGCATGACCTCCATCCATGTCATGTTGAACCAAAATTATGCTGGCCACTGTGCCCCATTTTTATAGCTAAAATGCAAATAAAAATGATGAGACTCATCACCTACAGAGCCAGGGACATATTGTGTGATGCCATGGGATAGATTTAGTTTTAAATATTCTTCACTTTTCCTCTCTATATAGTAAATTATGTTTATAGAGATATAGTTAGTGACACAAGGGTAAGCTAAGAGAAATAACACTGCTTAATTATATTGCTGTACATAAAAAGTGACATCACTATTATTAAGTACCATTAATAGTTCTAAATGATGTCCAATGCGGCAACTTTTGATTTAGATATACCTTGTAAAGCTTTTTCTTCTTTACAGGTTTTTACTTTTGCATTCATTCTATAGTTTTTATTTAAAGTTGAAACAGAACTGCTAGGGGAGCCAGCATTCCCTTCTCCATTTATAGCCATGGATTTGGGGATAGAGTGACACCTTCCCAAGGTAGATGACCTTTTTATCTTATATTCTAAGGACATAAACTGACCTCATGATGTGCTCCTTCATATGAAGGAGACAGAAAAGATGTATGTATGCATGTACATACACTACCAACTAAGATGATGACAACAAACTTAGCAGAAATATTTCTTTTTTGCTTTTTCTTGATAGAAGCCAATGTTCAACACTGGCATCTCCAGCTTTTTAGGTGATTTCCATAAGCCTTTAGTGATGCCAGAAGCATCACTTTTCATTGTAGCAGAGGAATGTACATGAAAAACATAATATAAGCACTGAATTTGAGACCCAGTGTATATCATTGTATCATGCCATGTTTCCACATTGTTCTTTCCCTGCTTCAATAATATCACTTTATTCTTTGTCTCTGAGGGAGATAATTCCTTGGATGCATATACTGCCATGGTTCTAGTCATATAATCAATAAAAGACCAAGTCCTGCAGACCTATGCCTCAATGTTTCCTTCTATGCAGGCCAGTATATTTAGTGTTTTGGTGGGCACCTTGTTTAGATGTATGACATTGCTTTGCATTTGCTGTGGTCATATGCAAAAAGGTATTATCACTTTAGCACTGATTGATTCGCAGTTGTTTGTGTGTTATCAGACATGTATTTTTTGAGTAGCTACTAAGTGCAAGGGGCTTTGAGAAATAAACCTATGACCAAGACATTGACCTTGCCTTCAAGGAATTTACAGTCTTGTTGGGGAGATAATGCATGCCCACAAATACCATAAAACATAGACAGAATTAAAAATTATAAGAGCTACAGAGAAACCATGATGGGAACTGAAAGAAAGGGCTGCTCCCTTCCTGCAGTGAGGGATCAAGGGTGGCCTTGAGATTGATTTTGTATATGAAGAGGGGAGAAAGGACAGTCTAAGTGGAAGATACAGGAAAAAAAAGACAAAACAAAGAAAAGAATGTCCAGGGAACTGTTTGAAGATCCGTTTGGCTGGTTGCATGACAGGGAATATAGGAAGAAGCCATGGAGTAGCTAAAAGTAAGAGGGATTTGTCTGGCTATAAGATAGGCAGTAGCAGAAAGTAAGGGCATGCCACTGCTTGATGGCCATACTGCCGGCACCTTTGGCTTTTCTGGCAGGGGATGGCAAGTATGTTTTTAGATGTTAGGAATCACTGGAAGTGAGCAAGGAGAGTGGCATTAGCAGAGCTGTGTTCTAGAAAGATTAGGCTGGTTGTCCTGGATTGAAGGAATTGGAGCCAAGGAGTCCAGTTGGGAAAAAGTAGGCAATGGTTTTGGCAACCAACCGTACCTATAAGCATAGGCCTTTGGAATATCCTTGTGTTTTTAGAATCAGCAATTTCTCCTCAGTGGATATTTTCATTTGAATATAGTAGTTTGTAAGTACTCTTATATTCCACATATATCTAATAAGATAAAGGATCTTGAATAGGGGATCTGTGTGTTTGCTTGGAATCCATCCTAATTGAGTGGTTCTCAAACCCTAGTGTGCCTAAGGATCACTCTTGTTAGAATTTCAGATTCTGTAGGTCTGAGGTGTTGCCTAAGAATCCAGCATATACTAAGTGTCTACGGTGATTCTGATGCAGGTAGTTTGGTGATGACACTTTGAAAAATACTGTGCTTGATTTTGCGAATGTAAAAAGGCAAGTGTCTCTGCCCATAAGTGACCTACCTGCCAGATAGGAAGGAAAAGCCTGTAAATGTAGAAGGGGTCCGAGCTCCTACTGTGAGCTGATCACTATGCTAGGCATCTTACTTACCTTCTCTCATTTCTTCTTCAAAATTTCTCTGAAGGGTAGAGTGCTTTGATTCTTACCTTGTGGTGAGGGCTATGAATATATTTCAGGAGCACAGCTTCCAAAATGTTTCCATTAAGAACTAAACTGGGCCGGGCGCGGTGGCTCATGCCTGTAATCCTAGCACTCTGGGAGGCCGAGGCGGGTGGATCGCTCAAGGTCAGGAGTTCGAGACCAGCCTGAGCAAGAGCGAGACCCTGTCTCTACTAAAAATAGAAAGAAATTATCTGGCCAACTAAAATATATATAGAAAAAATTAGCCGGGCATGGTGGCGCATGCCTGTAGTCCCAGCTATCCGGGAGGCTGAGGCAGTAGGATCGCTTAAGCCCAGGAGTTTGAGGTTGCTGTGAGCTAGGTTGACGCCACGGCACTCACTCTAGCCCGGGCAACAAAGCGAGACTCTGTCTCAAAAAAAAAAAAAAAAAATGAACTAAGCTGGAATTAAAATTAAATTATGTGGGAGAATTAAACAATGCCACAACAAATTTAATTTCCATGATCTAGGTCTGTCCCAAGGCCACTAGGCAATTCAGAAGCTCTCAAGAGAGAAGTGTCAACCTTCCAAGTGTTCATGTTTAGTCACATTTGAACAAAGAAAAGGCCCTTCCTTGGAGACCTCCATTTTAGCTTGAAGGAGAAGAGAGTCACGTCTCCTCTTTATCCTGTACCTATCACACTCTACTGCTCTCACTGCCAAGATCTTTCATCATCCAACACTGGCTACTTATTTAACAGAGGCCATATGCTAAGCAGGACCTCACAGTATTGTGTGGCCAGTTTGACTCAGCTATCTCCCCACTGCAAGTCAATTGTGGCTGCTCAAAATATTTTCAACAAGCTTTGTGCTGTATCTGTGTCACACTTTCGGCCAGTTTGTAAGCGTTCACACTCCTCGATGGTAGGGGTGAGATCAGCTTCTGTTCTCCCAGCCCAGGACCCTTGAACAGGGCCTTCTACCCAGTGGGTTTCACCAACAGACACTCTGTGGTAGAGATACTGATAAAAATGTTTGACTCTCAACCACTACTTCCTAATGCTTTGCCATGCATGGAACTCTCCTTATTTGCGTAATAGAGCTTTCTGCAACTGCAATGTCCATCCATGTCTAAAGTCGCAGCCAAATAAAGCAGCTGTTTCCCATTTAAAACATCTATTCTAGTCCTCCAGTGTATATATCATCATAAGGTGGGAATACCTTTAATAGTTAGAATGGATTCTGACCAATTGGCTCATGGAATTAAGATGATAAAATTTTAATCTTTTCACATCTGTGTGTCATAATATATAGTGGCTAGATACATCTTTTATCATTTTTTAAAGACTTGAAATATGATCTGTCACACAAATAACTCTGCATTGCTATAAAATATTTGCTTTCTATGTTTTTGTTTGTTTGTTTTAGTTAAAAAGGATTGTACAATCAAAAGAGACTTTTAGAGGTCATCTGATTTGTTCTCAACAATATAGCTGTTCGTCATTCTAGGCAAATGGAAGTATAGTTTGCTTCCAAGGGAGTCCTGAAAAATAATTTTCACAACTTTGAGTGTGGGGCTGTGTCAACTATTTCTGTATCTCCTTCCTTACCTGGAAGTAGCAGAGACTCAACAAATACTCGTCAAATAAATGAATGAACCTTTTTTGGAAATGCATTTAATTGGCTAGCAAGCAAGTTCTGAACACATATTTGTGGAGTGGATGTATGGATGAAGGAATGGACATACAGGCCACTAGGAGATTTTCTGATATAGCTAAGCTGATTTTCTCATGTTACAGATGAAATCAGTTTCTTCCTAATCAGTTTGCAAAGTGTAAGTGAGTTTCTTCAACTAGTCACCATCCCCTCTATATTTGAAGGAAGTTATTAATTCTTCCCTCAGTCCACTCTTCTTCTGGCTGAGTAATCACAGCCTTATTTACCTTTCCTCCTAGGTTCATCTTTCCAGGCATGTAAAAGTCTCCCCGAATTCATCATAATCCTCTCTCTGTTGTAGAGCCCAGGCCTAGATATGCCAAAGTGAGATTTACAGAGGGATTAGTGGGCATTTTGTATCTAAACCTGGATGATGACAATCACAGACTTCATTAGTGCATAAAGAAAACCCATAAGACAACCATATGACAATAGGGGTTTTGTTGGATTTGTGCTGAGATTTTTTTTTTTTCAGAATAATGTTTGACTACTCTTTGCCCAGTTGCTATTTCTAGAACTCAGAGTTGTGATTAGACAGAATCAGAAAAGGAGGCTGCTGCCTTTCACTCTTGGTTATTGAAAAGGATACACCAATAGTTTATTATGCATTTTCAAGTAGCTTCGTCTAAGACCTGGAGAAAGATTACCCCCTCATACAATTCTGTGGCTAAAAGATTGTCCTTTAGCTAGAAATATTGATTTGCTATTGTTTAGCCCCCAGTGGATTGCTTCTTATCTCTAAGACTGAATTTTTGTTAGAATGAGAGTTGACAGAATTCAGATTTAGTCAAGTGAGGATATGTCAGGGTTGGTAAAATGTTAAAGATTGAGAACAAATAGGATATTAACCCAGGAAATTTTGTGTGAATTTTGTGAAAAGAAGTTATTTCAGGAATCAGGACCTTTGTAGTGTATGTTTGCAGAAGATATTATCATCTTCTAATAATTATTATTAAATTACAACTTAATAATTAAATGTCTATATTTCCTTGTGGATGAGGGGAATTGGTTTACATAGATTGGTTTATACAGGTTAAATCATAAAGCAAGCTTGAAGTGGAAAATAGTCCATATTTTCAACAGTAAGAGAAGAATTGCTTCAAGTTTGATACATCCTTATACTGGATGATAATTAATTTTTCTTCTTTGTACATTTTTGAAATTTCTAATTTTGACTTACAATGCTTGTGTTACATTTATGCATGTTCATATAAAAAGTAAAAAAAAGACACAAAAATAAATCAAGTATGACCACTATTTTGTCACATAAAAAAATCTTATACAGATTCTCCCTAAATTATGAGTGATTACTTGACGATTTTACCTTACAATGGTGTGAAAATGATATGCATTCAGTAGAAATTATACTTCAAATTCACAATTGAAATGTCTCTTTGACTTATGATATTTTTGACTTATGATGAGTTTGTCAGGACATAATCCCATTATTAGTCCAGGAGCATCTGGATACATATATGTGTGGGGGGAAAAAAAACTGGAGGAAACATAAAAATGTATTCTGTTAATATTAATAGTTATTATCAATTAATGGTAATATTATGAGCTGTTTTTAGTTTTTATTATTTTCTATATTTTTACAGTTTTCTCTAAAGATCACATAGATGTGAATCAGGGTTTCTTAACCTTGGCACGTTTGTTGTGAGGGGTCACCCTGACCATTGTTCTGAGTAGCCCTGACCTCTACACACCAGAGGCCAATAATACCCATTTCCCCCTCGTTGTGACAACCAAAAATGTCCTCATAAATTGCCTTTGGGGCAAAATCATCCCTGTTTGAGAACCACTGATATAAATTAAACAAATATTTCTTTAGGAAGAAACTTTCAAGATGTATAGAACTAAAACTAAGACTTAAATAATTAAAAACAAGGTTAGGAACAACATGGTTGGCTCCTCCTCACTGTTCTGTTCTTTCCCCATTCTCAGTAGAATACAAACTTGGGATGATCGCCTGTAGAGGTTTCTTGAGTTGTCAGGTGGTAAATGTTGATAAGCCACCAACTCCTTTCCTATTAAAGAAATATAGGACAGGAAGCAATATGGACATAGAGATTTCTTATATGTTCAGGCACACATTAGCACTTAATGTGTATTTAACAATAAGCAATAAACATCTTATCGAATTAGCAATATAGTCCTTTCTCCTCTACTCTAAACTGTCTTGCAGATCTGAGAAGTTCAAAAGAAAATGAAAAAGGCATTGGGCAAAAGTTGAGGTGCTCTCTGTCTGTAATCCTTGGAATCACAACTTTAAATTTTGTTCTGGAGACCCCCTGTATTGCAAATGTCCCATTCAAGAAAAGGACCTCCTCTCTTCTGGAGAGCCCCTATGTAGTAAAAGGGTTAACCAAGCAGACTTGGGGTGTTCAAACCCTTCATATTCCAAAAAAATGGACTGCTTCTTTACTGGCTTCTGGGAGATAACTTCTAGGCCCTTGGAATATTCTGCCTAATCAGAGTGTCTGTGTATATCTGGGGTTTTGGGTCACACTAGATAGTTCATGCTAACTATGGGTTATGGTAAGGGCCTTGGGCAACCCTGTGTCAATTTGACCTCTGGAGGGGCTGGAGACTAAATAACCAAGGCCAGCCATGTGAATGTTCCATGCCTACTCACTGACCCCACAATAAAAACCTAAACTGGTGAGCTTCCCTGGTTGGCAATATTTTGTACTTGTCAAACATAATTGCTGGGGGAATTAAGCATTGTCTGTCCTACTCCTCTGGGATAGGACAACTAGCTTGCACCTGGTCTCTTCATGGACCCCACCATATGTGTCTTTTTCTTGCTGATTTTAATCTGCATTCTTTCACTGTAATAAATCATAACCATGAGTATAACACTTTCTATGAGTTCTGTGAGACCTTCTAGCAAATCATCATTCCTGAAGGTGGTCTTGGGGACCACTGACACAGCTACATGTCCTTTAACTCATAGAGAGTGATGGGGAAGGTTAGGGTTGAATTGTGGTGTGAAGAATCCAAATCCATGCCTTGCTTAGTACATGTCAACTCTGATTGGATGGAGGGCCTGAACTGGATGTTTGGGCCTCTAGTAGGCAGGCCAGGCAGATGCTAAAGTCCAAGTACCTGACTGGGGGCAACTTGCATTGCAGACCCAGGGCTCTATCCACTGGGGAGGTTCCTGGTCAGTATCCCCTTCCCTTGGTGTCAGACACATGGGTGCATTTGCCAGGATTTCCTTTGTTCCAGGCATGCAGAACAGAGGCGTGGCCTCTAATTGCCTTTGGTTCTCAGTGTGTTCTGAGCAGTGTTCCCGAACTGCCTGCTATGCTTTTTGGTCTGCTTACTTTGCTTTTTTTTTTTTTTTTGAGTAGAAGGACCAAATTTAATATTGCAAAGCCAGTCTTGGCTTCACAGCATGGATGCCTTTGCATGAATGAAAAAGTCAAATGTGGGAGACTGGAAGGCTTTCTGGCTTTAGATATTTCTCTACCATGTTCCATTCAAAGTCTGTTTACCTCTGGGTGTGGAAATTGAGGACATCCTTTATGTATTGCCTCTGTAGTGACAACTGCTACTAAGTCAGGCAGGGCCCCAGCTCCATTCTAAGTATCTGCTGCTTTGTGGGTGGTAAAGAAAAACAATAGGAAATGAGAAGTTTTAACCCCTGGTAGTTTGATCCTGGTGGTAAGGTATGGAATTGCACCAAAGACCTGACATCTAGTGGGCATTTTAAAAATGCTCAGGGTGGTTCTCCACTCTGTGTCAGAACATATTCTTTGAGGATGCAAAAAAAAAAGGAGACTCTTTAGTGTGTAATTTTTAAATTGAACTGTAGCTAACATACAACAGAATGTACAGGTGTGTTTAGTACAATGAGTTTTGACAATTGCATACACCCAGGTAACCACCACCCAAAACAAGATATAGACCAGCTCTGTCCAATAGCAATATAATGCAAACCATGTCTCTAATTTTAAACTTTCTAGTAGTCACATTAGAAAAAGTAAAAAGAAACAGGTGGAATTAATTTTAGTACTATATTTTCAACCCAGTGTATTTGAATCATTATCATTTCAATTCATAATTAATATAGAAATTATAATAAAAATTTACAATTTCTTTGTAATAAGTCTTTGAAACTCAGTGTATATTTTATATGTATAAATCAATTAAATTGGGATGCTAACATTTAAAAAAATTAAGATAAACATAAAATGTACTGTGCTATAAAAAAGTGCTCAAGCTATGAATAAGTAGGGGCTACTCAAACAGAATGGTCTCTGTGGGTTTACACTTTCCAGCAACACTGAATTCGCAATCTCCATGGATAGAAGGCATACTGGGACTGCATCTGAAGACTGGAACTCTACATGAGCCTCAGCCCTCAACCCATTCTTTGTTACAGTTTCTTCATTTCCTCCCCATCCTCATCTCCCCAGCTTCCTTTCACTAGTATTACTGAGAGTTTGCCAATGCAGGATATTCTACAGCATGCTCCTAAGAGAAGGACAATGACATCATTATAGCCTGGAGCAGCTTACTACCCAGTAGAAAAAAATACTTCCAAACAGCATTTCAGAGAACTATGACATAGCTTTCAGGTTAGAGGAAGCTTCTGGAACATGAAATCAAACCTTGAAGCATGGTTAGAAGTTGACAAGGCAAAGAACAAGGACTAAGAATGAATAGAGCATGCATTAACAGTCAGGCAGATGGCCAGCTCCACCATTTACAGGCTGTGCCACCTTGAGCCAATTGCTCCACTTCTCTGGGTCTCTTTTCTGTCATCTGTAAAACAGGGATAATGATACATATTTACTAGAGCTGTTAAAAAATCAAACAGAAAGAATATTTAACATTGTTACAATGACTGGCTCATTTACTCATTCATTCATTCAACAGATATTTTATATCATCTACCATGTGCTAGGTGCTAAGCTAGTTGTTGGGGACACATCTCCAAATGAGGTAGGCATGGTCTTTATCATCACAAAGCTTTCCATCTCAATAAGGGATTTAATCAACAGTACAGTTGTTATTTCATGAGGAGAGGCAGACCATGAGAAAGGTCATGGTGTGATTGGGAAAGTGATTGGTTTAAATGAAGTTTACCTGTGCCTGGTGGCAGAGGCTGCTAGAGGTTAGTGGAGGGAGATAAAACTGGAGGGGGTAGGTTGGTTCCCCCCCTCACAGTCTCATTCCTGTTGAAAACATTTTGAAAATCCTCAACTTGTTTATCAATATTTGGGATTATTCAAGTATTTAGATAAAACCATAATAGGCTATTCTGTTGTGTAATGGAAAACACCTTGATTTACTTTGCATTCGCCGTATTTTATCATCCAGATTTCAGATTCTAAGATTAGGGAGCATACTGTACCCGAATCTTCTACCTCAGAGTGCTTTTGCAGTGTTGCTTAGACCTAGTGTCTTCTTGACTCACTGCCTGCACAACCCCTGGCCCCAGGCCTGACACAGAATGGATGTTCAATAGACATGTGTTGAATGGCTCGATGGGCAAATAGAGGGACTGATACCCAAGAGCATCGGCAGAGTCAGCCCGGCTCTTCTGGGCTCTCACATAAGTCAACCTCTGCAGAGGGTAGTCAACCTCCTGCTTGACAGAAGGAGCCCTGACCTAGAAGTTAGGATATATGGGTTTTAGCCCTATGTCAGCCATTCATTTGCTTTGTAACCGTGGACAAGTCACTTAACTCCTCTGGCCTGTTGTCCAACCTGCAGAATTATGGGTCTCCACTCCCTGACTGCTGGAATCTCTTCCACATTTCATATTCCATGATCATCTGGCTCCCAGAGTTCGTTTTCTCCACTCTCTCTGCCCCTGACACCCACATGTTGTGTGAACTGCTCACTAGCCTACATTTTGGGGAACTGAACTCAAAGCAATTAAAAACAGAGCACACCGACAAGAGTTTTGGTGGAGATGTCTGATTCCATTGTTGTTGCAAAGGGTTAGTGAAGGGGCAGTGAGAGGATTATGGTCTCTGTTGGAACCTATGTTTAATTTTTCCTTCCTTTCTGTGTATTTTCATCATCTACCCACTGAGTATGTGATCATTCTGTATGTGATGAAGAAGAGTTAACCCTCACCTGAATTGTATTTAAACAATACACCTTAGTATTGACTTAGAGTGATTCTAAATTCTGCCCTGATAAGGCAGTTTCTATCACCTTGTTGATCTATAACATATTCTGCTTCCTGATTTGGGCAGTAGACTTGGATGTGTCAAGACATGTCCCTCAGCAACACTGGCATTTCTTTTTTTGGACACTTACTGATTAAATCCACAGCACTGGAGAGAAAGAGCTCAGCGGCTAGAGAAAGATGACAGCCAGTGACTATAGGTTTCCCAGTCCATTTTAGTCATCCCACACAAAACTAAAACCACCATAAGAAATCTTTCTGTATATGTAAGGATCTACATTTTTTTGGCCCTGTAATATTCATTCAGTTTTTATGTATCAGATTATGCACATACCAATAACCCTCTAATTTATGGATGCTTGCTATTAGGTTTTGTTTAAACGAGTTCCTTTCAAAAGGAACCAGCCTTCTGTTCTGAAGAAATGAATAAACCACAAGAGGTGAATTTTCCTACAACTGATTTCGAACGTGGAGTTTTCAGGGTGTAATTTAGATGTAGCTATGGTGGTTCATGCCCACAGAAAGTGTAGGTGTGTGGATCGGAGACTACATGGTACTTATGAATGACTGGAAGCCAGACGCCAGAGGGAGAGAGCCATCGGTGGGGATTTTAGCTCAGTTTAACATCTCTACCCTAAGGCATTAGATGCTGCTAATTCTTCAAAAGCCAAAGATTTGTTTTACAGAAGAAATTCTGATTTGATTAAGATATTGCTTCCAGACCTAATGTTCCTTTAGCAAATCATGCCTACATCCATGATTGGAAATAAACTGCATGTTATCTAAGCATAAAAAAGCCACATGATTTGGAACTATTCTACAGAAGTAACATTTAGTGTAATTATAGTACATTTAGATTAATTATAGCCCTGGTTCCGGGCGCCACCATACTTAAGGTTGTATCAGCATTTTCGTTATTAACCCTGTATGGCATAAGTTTATCCTCTGGCTGTATAGTTTTTACTCCAGATGATGTTTGAGTTCCACATAGGACTAGATCAAAATTGAATGGCCTTTCTACTTTTAGGATAACTCTTAAAAGATATGCTTTTGGAGAGATTATTATCTTTAAGATTGCTGTTTGTGTATAGAATCTCAAAATAGAGATTAATTTGGAAAAAATGGAAATGGTTATGATGTTTAGGTAGGAAACTGACTTGCTGTAAATGACTTTATAACATTGACCATAAAGTAAAAACTGACTGACATTTATCTGCCATGTCTAGAACTTACCCATCTGACCTGAGTGTGGCTCCATTCAAAGTGGGCCTGTAGGGAGACACTGCCTTATTCCAACAGTGCTACCTGACCAGGCTGGTAACAGTTTGCAATTTAATCTTTGTGAGTGGCCTTTGGAATCTGTGGCTGGTTCTTTTTAAATATCATTCATTATAGGCCTCAGATTTTCATCTCTTGATGGTAGTGGTGATTGTGACTTTTTTTTTTTTTTCCGAAACAACCGAAAAGAAATTTGGAGCCAGATTTGGCGAGTAAGGTGATAAAGTCTAATATATGTTTTACAAAAAAAATGAGCTGAGGCTCTAAAATAATGTGCCTCATTTTCATGACTGAGTCATAACCATTGCTGAAGGTAATTCCTTCAGGAACGAGTTCCAAAGTCAGTTGAGTGATGTATGTCTCCTTGAAAACAGTATATAGTTTCTTCATGGTGCTGTTTTGAAGTAATCAGCATTCATTTGAATGTCAAATGTCTGCTAGTTTGTTATATGAAGAGTCTCATTGTTTCATAGTTCTACTCCATGTAAAAAGGGGAAATTTCTTTAAAATTCTGAGTAATGAACTGTAATGGCAGTAAAAATTGTTATGACCTGTGTCTTATTCTGTTTTGCTAGTGCCATAAAAGAATATCTGAGACTGGGTAATTTATAAAAAACAGAGATTTATTTTTCCAGTTTTGGAGGCTGGGAAGTCCAAGACAGAGGAGCTGCATCTGGCAAGTCATTCTATGGTAGAAGGCAGAAAGGCAAGGGTGTGTGTGGGGGGGGGGTAGGGGAGAGAGAGAAAGAGAGAGAGAAGAAGGAGATGGAGAGGGAGAGGGAGAGGGTGAGAGGGGTAGGATGGGTTGAACTCTTAAAAGTCCCACATCTCAACACTGTTGCATTGGGGATTAAGTTTCCAACACATGAAGTTTGAGGGACACATTCAAACCATAGCAACCTGTCATACATGTTGAAGATATTTTCTAAAATATCTTATGCAAGTGAATGGAAAAATTCTCAAAAAATATTTGTTAGTGCTAGCTAATAGCTAGTATTTTATTGAGCACTTACCATGAGCATACCTAGCATTTTATTGAGCACTTCAGGCAATGTGTTTCCCATGATTTCGTTCATTTGTCTATGACTTTCTGAGAATGTGAAGCACCCATCCTTTTAAATGGTGCCAATTATGTTCACAGAGAGGTTAAGTAACTTGCCCAAGGTACATGGCTTGTAAAAGGCTGAACTGGGATTAGGACTCAGGCTGACCTGACCCAGGGTCTGCACATTTTGCCCCACCCCAAGCTTTACTGCATTTAATAAACACATGCACTGTGGCTAGAGCCACAGTTTACTGCCACCCAGCACTCTAGCTGTTCCCTTGGTTGATGGAGGCAAAAATAGGGACTGTTCAGCCATTTTTTTTTCACAGAGCAAGTTATATTATATGAACAGAGAATCAGGGAAAAAGCAGTGAATTTTTCAAGCCCTCACTTGGTTTTATTTTTCTTTTCCCTTTCTATTTTGCCCTTCTAGGTTATATTTTACCTTTTCCTGGTAGAGTTGTGCAGGTCAGTGGCTCTTATCAGGAACAAATGATGCCATAAATCTGGATTAAAATCAATGAGGTTATGAGTTCTAAGAGTGAGATGCAGTTTGGGGGGCCTAAGTGTTTTCCCTGCTTAACATGCTGTACCTTCGAAGCTAGAAGCCAGAGGCTTGGGTGTTGTTCCACACATAGATAGTTCTCTCATTTATGGACCTATATATAGCTGCTCTGTCACTGAGATGGGTTCCCAATCCCCATCCTCCCCTTTTAAAGAGGAGGAATATTGAGAAGAAATAATAGAGAGCACATATGCTCTCATATTTGACTCCAAACATATAAGAAAAGGAACGGAAAAGGATGTGCCAAACAAAACCACCTCTTGGTAATAGCACTGTAATATAAAAATTATAGCCTGGAATTCTTGCAAATGGCTCCATCCCCCTGTCTTGGAGAGACCAGCACCAGCTCTTTAGCTTTACTCAGCTAAAGGGAGCTGATTTACCAGTGCCAAATACATTAATTTAGTAAAAGGGAGAAAAATAGCAATGGATGCCATTCAGCTTTCTGATGACTGGGTATGGCCATTTTCTCAAGTACCGACTTTACTTAGAGGAAACCCATTTACAGACACCAGGATCCTAGGCAGTGGCTATAAGTGAGGGAGGTGGCTCTTAAATGCCATGTCTTCCCTTCTCATCTCTTGGTGTCCTCCGTGTGTCTGTAGGGAAAGCTCATTTTGCATTGGACTTCATCTGTTCTAATTGACTGGGTGGGAAAATGGACTTATTTTCTACTCCCTCATCACACATATTGCTTGGCTTAGGGAAGGGCCTTAATTAGTGCCACAAAATTTTAAAACCTAAAAAATCAGTAATCATGATGAATCATATTTTAATGTGGTATTCATAGAAAATCGAAATCAATGCAAAAAATCCACACTGAACAAAAGATCTAATTTTTAAACAAATATAGGATCTGTAATAGTGCCATTCTGAGCCATGTTGGAGCCTGAAGCAAAAGGGAAAAATAATGTACGAATTTCGATTTTTAAAAATATTGCATTAAACTTTTATTTATCTTGATGACTTAGTTTTTGTTGTTGTTTTTGGCACCTCCTGCTCTCTCTCAAAGACCAACTCTGATGCCATCTTTCTGGAGTTTTTCCTGATTTTTCTCTCTGCACCTCTCCCCTCTTTAGTCTGAATGTATTTCATTTCTGGCTGTCCACAGCACTTTCTGCAGTTCTTCTTACAGCTTCTGCCATAGTAGAATAAAATTATTTGTTTGGAATATCTGCATCTTTCAGAAGACTATGGGTTCCTTGAGGATAAGGACCATGCCAGCCAGCCATTCAGTAGGTACTGGAAAAATATTTACTGGTTGTTAAAAACAACAAATGAGTAAATTAATGAGTTAAATGAATAAATGAAAATAACTTTGAGGGTTTTTAGTACTTGATTAGCGGGTTGACATTTCAACAATTACTCCTAAATATAACTTTGGGTCAGTTTTCACCCTTAATTTGGGCAACTGAAGTCACACGGAGAGAGCTGGTTGTAGAGTATTTTCTATTACAACCATCAAGCAGGGAGTCTTGTTTGCTAAATGGGTAATGATAAAGTCCATTCCATGAACCTGTTCAAGCACTGATTTCATTTCATTGCCTATGGAAAACTCAAGAACGATTCAGCCGCGACATAACAATGTCTTAGAAGAGAGATAGTGTTTTGCTGAGTGTTGATGCTTCAGTAAGCCCTACACGGCTTTCTTCTAGGGCATGGTGCTTATCCAGGGACCTGCCTCGGAATCTGGGCTGGGCTGCTTTTTCCAAATGTCAGTCCATGCCAGTGCCCCACCTCACTCCCTAATGAACCAGAATCTCTAGGGGGTGACTTCCCCACTTTCCTGGTCCTAGAAGGGCGACGTGGAATACACCAGAACCCTTAGGAATCTCACATAAGGGTACAGTATGATCAAGTTACTGGGGGAGTTGCTTTACCTTTTTTATGAACTCTATATTCTCTTACCTACTTTTATAACAGTGACTCAGTATTGAATTGCCCCCAAATGAAATGGTTCATCCTAGGGCAAATAACAATTTTTTTTTCTCTTTTTTTTACTGAAAGAAAAGAAAACCAGAGTGGGGCAAGTTATACAGTATTCATGATCACTTCGAATCAGAAAAGTAAAAGTCAGTATTGAAGTGGCCCCTTGCATATAGAGCTCTTATGATTAGGATTCAGGGTCTGTGAGATCTAATTCTAGCATAGGACACTGGGAAATCATTCAAATTACTTATGGGAAATTGTTAATGAAAGTGGTGAGTTCCCCAGCCCCTACTATTTTTACTTGTTTTAACAATTTAAGGCAACAGAGTAATGCCAGCAAAGGGCAGTTTGGTTTTGTCTACCTGATGTCAAATGACTGGTCTGACTGATTTGTTTTTTAACCGCATTTAATCAATCGTCAGGTTGCTTTAGCATTATGTAGACATAGCCTATGCTGTTGTGGGAGATACGTATTGATTTAGCATTAAGAAGCCATGGCTGAATGGTGAGTAAAAGTTGTGCAACACCAGAATACAAACCCATTGGAAGAATGGAGACTCATAATCACAGACATTGCTGGTTAGAGTCTTACCAAGTCATTCAGGTAAGACCTCCAGCACCTCTCCTGTGCCCGTTGTCTCCTGTAAGCAGCTCTCAAAAAAGATCCCAAACCTTACTCATAATCACAGGTAACAAGCCACCAATGGGCCTCAATCCTATCTATCTTCTCACATAAGGAGTAGTGAAAACAGTCTGTCTAACAATGCTTTCTTTTCTTCCCCAGGCCCTCTGCCAACCAAGGTTGCAGATATAGGTCTGCTCAACTGTTCATAAAACCAAAACCAAAACCCCAAATCTGAAAAAAACTGATTTCAAGTTGAAAGTGATTTCATTGTTATTTTCAAAAATAATAGATGTCACTCTTCCTCCCTCTTCCTCCCTTTCTTCCTTCCCCTCTTTCTCCTCTCTTCCTGACCTACAAGGGACCTGCAAACCTTGATAGCCTGAGCTAGGTGCTGAGGGCCCAGTGGGGAACTTGGTGCCTGGTTGCATGGAGCATACATTCTAGTCAGGGTGGGCAGAAAGGAAAAAGTAACAAAGAAAGACACAGTCCAGTTTCAGACTGCAATAAGTGATGGGAAGAGAGTAAAACAGGGTGCTGTGATGCAGTTATAAAAGCTGAAGGGACTGACTTTCACCTGGGTGGTCTGAGAAGGCCCTTTTTGAGCTGAGGCCTGCATGATGAGAAGAAGCCAGTCAAGTCAAGGAGATAACTGGGCAATTACAAAAGGCCCTGAGGCAGGGACATGCCTGGCTTGTTCAAGGAACAAAATGAGCCTTGTTAGGGAGGGCACCTTTACAGAGGATGAAGTCTGGGAGGCAGGCAGGACCAGATCTGTGGTTACTTCAAAGGCCCAGATAAGCAATTTGAATTTTATTCTGCCTGCAATGAGAAGCCTTTGGAGGAGAGGAGTTTAAGCAAGCTTGTGGGGGGCAGGATCTGATTTACATTTTAAAGGGGTACATTGGCTGCTATGTGGAGAACAAACTAGGGAGGCAAAGAAGGAGGCCTGCCCAGAGGCTGCTATTGCTGTGGTGTACACCAGGGTGGGGGCCTTGCTGGGAGGGATAGGTTGAATGTCGAGTATGGGGGGGGTTGCTGATGAATCCCGTGTGTGTGTGTGTGTGTGTGTGTGTGTGTGTGAGAGAGAGAGAGAGAGAGAGGGAGAGAGAGAACCAGAGAACGTGTGCACGCACCCTGGAGGGATTGGGAATGAAAGGGAGGAGTTAAGCATGCCTTCTCAATTTTTGTATTTAGTGGACAGGAGGATAGCGATGCCATTTACTCTGCTTAATGTTTATATAACTAGACAGTTCATCAAGATGATTTGTCCAAAACAAAGAACTAGCTTTTGCCAAGGGAGTTTTATCTTTGGTGAGACAACAGCAAAATAAAATAAAACTGATGCACTCAGATAAATGGTAGCCTTTTACTCACCATTCCACACACTCATTTCTAAGATTTCTAACATTTTGGGACTGAATTTCAGCCTGGGTTGTTTCCCTGAGACTGTGAACTACTTGAGGGTAGACAGGGTGCTATATATTACTCTTGCTGGTCCTCCTAGTGTCAATGTCAGTGTCTGGCACATGCTAGGTGTTTGTAAATGCTTGTTGAAAGAAAGGAAGGAAAGAAAGACAACTCACTCTCTCCAGAACTTGCCTCCCTTTTATTTCCAATGCTTATCATGACAATGAAGGCAATATGAAAAGGAAAATAAAATAAGAGCATCTCTGCAGATTGGAAAAAAAAAACCTTGATATTCCCAGAAGGGCAAAATATGATAGAACAAAACAGCAAACATGCTGTAAATCATTTTTTTTCTCAGTGTGGAAAGATTCAATAAATCTGTAGTGGCACTTACCTGTCTGGCAATAGCACACTGTTCAGGACTAAATTTCAACTCAGTTGATCGTTTGAATTCAATCCCAGATACATTTTCAATATATATTTTGTTCATGTCTAAGACACTTAGGATGACAGATATACTATCATTAGGCTATATTCAGTAACTAATAAAGAAATTATTAAGAAAGGGAAGTCCAAAATGCCTATGTAATTATAGAGGAGCTGCCTCATTCATTTGATGCAATGGAAGCAATGAGCTGTCTGGAAGAGAAACTATTTTCCTCCAAAGCATTTGGTAGTTCCTTCTTGATTACAGAAAATAAAAGTGTCACTATTACTCAGCATGCCACTTGCTCTTCCAGTGGTCAGGAAGATATCTCCCTCACCTTACTTCCAGTAGTCTAATTATCCTTCAATGCTCAGCTCACATGTAAGCTCCTCTAAGCAGCCTTCCCCAGGCTGAATTTATACTTTCCTCCATGTTTCCTCTGCTTTATATTTTATTCACGTTTTATGGCTGTCTCCCACAACTACACTGTTTCATCCACAGTCTCTAGATAATGCATCCCAAACAGTAATGCTCAATAGAGATTTATTGAATGCCTAAGTGGAATTGCAATAATATCATGGGTCCTGATCCTTTTTTTCATCCTCTTCCTCTGCCTCAGAAGGAGGATATGTAGAGTTGGCTGCTCTTTACTCTGCTCTTTACAGCAGGTCAAACTAAATGCAAGCTCTGACACATTATATGAAATTGAAAGTAAGAGGAAAGAGCATGATGCTTGTTATCAGTGGAATCATGGGCACGAGAGGGGAAAATTATGCTAATAACAGGACCACTAGTCTCAACCCAGGAAACTGGCAGTGCTTGGTTTTGTGACTGCATCCTAAGATTATGCCACAGGATATAGTTGAATGGTTGAACATATTGCTGTGCTTGGAGGAGTATTATGTAATTCATCTCTAGTTTTCTAATATATTTATGATAAGAACAAATTCTGTCTCTTCTGTACTTTATTTTCTTAGGTTGTAAAAAACTGACATCTTTCAAGCACTTTACTCAATATCTCCCTAAAGGAATCAGCAGCAAAAATTTATGAATATTTTTTATTAAATATGATTTGGTTTTTTTTCCTAGGAAACAAAGCTAGAAAAATTTTAAAGTCATTAGCCATAAGAGTTTTAAATACATAGTCATTTGAATACGTTAGTTTTAGCTTCTAGGTTCTTGCTATCTTTAGCTTTTCCCATTTTATGTTAATAATGTTAAAAATAAATCTCATACTTACTAGCTTTTTTCATGCTAAGGTGTTTAACAAACCTTAGGGGTGCAAATATAATGTAGTAATCCATATTCTTGCTCATAGGTTTATGGCCCTAAGAGCATCATTTGATTACAGTTAGTTTTATTTCATTGAAATTGCCCACAACCAACAGAAGAAATGGATCCAAAGTTTCTGGAAAAAGTACAAGTAGAAATTCTTGTCAACCCAGTTAACGTGTCTTTGAAGACAGTATGTTAACACAGAACCTCTATGTTTTTAAACTCTTAAACATATCTTTATTCCTATTATCCCTTCCTTCCAACAACTCTTTGTTGTATTAATGTAACAGCTATGTGTCACATTCAGAGCTTAATACTGGTGGTAAAAAGATCAATAAAGTTGTTAGAACTACATATAAGTAGATATGTATGTATTATATGTATACATCAATGAAGTAGGTTGGAAGTATATGTAAATATGTGTATATGATTAGAAGTATACATAAGTGAGAAGCACAGTATCAGATGTGTATGCGTATCCTTAGTAAATTTCATTTCCTTAATGTTTACCATCTGCCAAGCACTGTGCCAAATAGTTTGTGTGCATTATATCATTTAATATTTGTAACAACTCCATGAGTTATCATTATCTCCATGTTGCAAGTAAGAAAACCAAGACTCAGAAATATTATCCACTTTGCCCAAGCTTATCAGCTAATATGTGGCACATTCAGGCTCAACTGTGTCTGACTTCCAAGCTTGTGCTCTATACCTACGTTTCTAAGTGTCTCTGGTTTAACCAGATTCTTACTTCTTCCCAGAAGTCCAGATTCAGAATAAAAGAAACAAAAATGAAAGTATGAAAATGGTTGCTTGAGTATCAAAACTGGAAGGTTGTGAATACCAAGGGTCTATTTGCTTTATTATATACATGTTTTGGCAATACTGAGTGAGAGTAGAGAGTCAGTCCTTAGACACTGGTTCTCTATTTGATTCAGAGCAATGAAATGCAGCATTTCAGTGACAATTGCATGCCACCTGTGTTCCCCAACTGAACACCACCTTATGGCTGAGTTACTTTATGGTGTGTTCCTTTAGATACCTCTATAGCTAAAAAGAACTTCCAACAGACTTACAAGATGTTAAAAAAACTGATGAGCCACCAAGGAGTCTACAAAATCCCCATCCTTAATCATCTCCAGATAGAGAAAACTATTCATCCTAGAGAGCTGAGCCATTCACCTCTTGAGATCTTTGACAGTTCTGTGATCTTGCAAGGCATGTACATGTTTCAAGTTAATTTCACCTTAAGCTGAACCCTATTTTGTAGCTCTCTATAAGCGAAGTACCAGCAAATCACCATGGTGTCTCTGAAGTCCCTTAGACTAGGTTAGACTCCCTAATAGGCACTTGTGGTATTTTATGTTTCATGGTATTTCTTACTCTTGTAGTTCGTTAATTATTTGTGTAATGCCTGTCTCCCATGCTAGACTATGAACTCCAGGTGGACAGAGAGAGACTGTGTCTGCATTGTTCAGTACTCTACTTTACCTTCAGGGCTTAACCCTGTGGCTGGCAAATAATAGGCAGTCAATAAATATTTATTGATGGAGGAACAAATGAATGGAATTTAATAGAAGACTAAACGCATGTAACCATGCAGCAAATTTAGTCTTGATTTATGCTACTGTGATTCCCATTCTTAATTTTTAAGCACTCCCCTAGTTCAATATCTCTTTCATGACCTAACAGCTCTGGGGGTTTTATGTGACAGAGGGCAAGTCTGTTTGCTTGGTGATTACAAGAGGACAGATACAATATTTACTAGCCTTAGAAACTCCTGAGCAAATGTGGTCCCTGGAGAAGGGCACACAATAATAAAGCAGGGAAACCCAGCCGTTATCTCAAAGCAAAGCCACACAGGCATCAAGGCCAGGAGTCACATTCCTGTGGTCAGGAGCTCTGGAGTTTTCAAGGATAATTTATGGTGACACTGATGAGACAGTTCATTTAAATACTGTAACTGCTGAAGGATCCCAAAGTGAAAAAGTCAGCTCATGGTCGAGTAAATACCTTGTTGACCCCTTTTAACTCTGATATACCATTGTTTAAAGGATTTACACTACAATACTTGAGTCTTGAGTCCTAATGTGACCCAAGAGAGATGAACCCACCATGGCTGCTTCATGCATATCATACATATAGGATTTGGTTTCTTAAAAGGAGGCTCCCACTCATCTTTACTCAGCCCATTGTTCTTTGATCAGTTAAATGACGCTATAAATGGAGGACTGTGATAGCAAAAAATAAATGTTTTATACAGTGCTAGAAAAAGCTTTAGGGAAGAATTTTAGCAAAAGAACAGATTTTTTTCTTGTTTCTATAGAAACCAGTAGTGATCAGGAGGAGAAAGGTGTTCTTTCAAGTGTACACATTAGTAAGGCCGGCTCAGCAGTCTCCAGCACACTGGAGGGCTGGAGTCAAAGACCCACTAGCTGGGGGAGCACCTCTGTCTGTCCCTTTGATCTCATTGGGAGTGGGGAACATCTTGCTGGAAATCCCTGGTTCCTCATGGGCTGAGTAGGGCTGCAGTCCACAGTCACTCAGCATCACAGAACCAGAAAGGCTCTTAACAGGAATCTCCTGTCGAAAGGGGAAGAAAAAGATAAACATAAGGAAAGCTCTAATATCAGATGTCAACAGGCCTTTAAATGAGCTCTTTACCACTGAGCAATAAATGTCCTGGTTGTGTCCTGACAAGATCACCGATAAACTGCCCACAGTAAGCATTTGAACCATTGGATGGTATGACAATTCATTGCCCTTCTAATTTGTCTACTTCCAAAAAATCTTTTTTTAATGAAATTTGAATTAAATGTCTCTTTTTTTTTTAGTTTAATTTCTAAAGCTGTTACATTCTTGACAAGTAAATGTTGGGCAAGACTTATAATCAAATTCCAAGCCACATATTTTCCTAAGGCCTAATCAATACTACAGCTTTCAATGATTTCTCTAGTCTTTTAAATGAAGTTTAGGTCAAATGTAATGACAGAATGAAGCAGGCGTGTTTTACTTCAATCTGACATGTCCCGGAATGTAAGAGGAATATCTAGTAACTGACAAAAGAGTTTTCCCTTTGCTTGACATTTACTTTGTATGTAAACAATCCAATATATTGGCATGTCAATGTATTAGTTGGTGGTGTTCAAAACATGATGCGAATTTAGATGGTATTTTTTTTCTGCTCACAAATATACACTCTTGATCAACAAGAGAACATTTATTGCAGTCTTTCCTTGCAGTTGGCAGAGTAGAATGAATCATTTTGAAATATAAACTTCCTCAGATCTAAAATATATCAAAGGAAAACACAAAACATAAGGGGAGTGGATTATGAAGTAAAAGGAACATATTTCATAGTCTATAGATTATAACCATTAGAGAGTGTCATTAATAAGATGCTGGGCCAATCGTATAAGACTATATTTAGTGAGCAGGTGTGAAAAGCAGCAGGATTTTTTTAAACTGCCTCTTTGGAGGCAACACTGTGCAATGTGGAAGCATATGAAGTGGCCCCTTACTGGCTGTGTGACCACAGATAAGTCAGTTCCCCTCTCTGACTTCAGTTTCCTCATTTGTAAAATGGTAGTAATAAAAATGATGGTTTGGAGGATGATGAGGAGGAGGAGGAGAAGGAAGAAGAGGAACGGGAGGAAGAGGATGTCTGTCTAATAAGGTTGTCATAAGGTTTATTTATATAAGAAAACTCTAGAAAACTGTGCACATAGGAGATGCACAATGTGAGTCATGTTCCTCTCCACTTTCCCTAAGTGCAAACCATAGTATTACTTAGCATCTCTCTTTTACCAAGCTTTTATCTGTTGTCTCTCTGCTATTAAATGAGAACTGAAGTTTTGCTAAAATATACTTTGGCAGAAAAATAAACAATCTTCCCTGAATGAGAAACATACATGGAACGAGAAATATCCCATGTTTTCTAGATACATTTTATTTCAATTCTCCCTCCCTGCCCCGAGTAAAGTTAGTGTGCAAAATATACCAAGTCCTTCTATTAATTTAAGATTAAGAAAACTGAAGATTTGCTATGACAGATTCAAAGTTTTTCTGGGTCTCTGATGAGAACTGTGTGTGTGCTTGACCTCTGGGGCTGAAGTCATTGTGTCAGCCCCATGTGACATTAGTACTTAGAAACTCTTTCTATGCATGGATGAATCTTGGTTGCCTAACACAGGGCCTGGCACATAGTAGGGGCTCAATAAATATTTTTTGGATGAATAAATGAAAATATTATGAAATAAAATAGAAGTGTAAAGCTTACCAAACAAATATCAATACACTTGCTTTGGTGATTTTTTTTCCTTTCACATAATCATGTCTGGTATTAGACCACATGTGATATGAAAGGGGATAACTGTTGGTAAAATGGAAAGAATCCTTGTCTCCATTTCACTGGCTTGATTGATATATGCTCACATCCAATATATCCTACCAACAGGCTACCTTAACTGATTTGGTGAGTCTTTGATATAGTTTTGACAGGATAATTATGTAGATTATCTACAATTTCTACCAACCCAAAGTGCCCAGCATATGTTTGTATTGATCTGTAGCCTCCAAAGAGTCTTTGTCATCATCATTGATCCTACTTTGAACTCCACTAGCTACATAGCACCACAACATCTATGTGGTTACAGACCCTCAATATGCTTATGATGAAATTTCATATCAGCTAATAAGACATCTTCATTATTTATAAAGAATGAGTCAGGACAAGGAAGCAATTGTCATTTCTTCACTATTTTCATGGCCTGTTTAGCTCACAAGCTCATCAATTTGATCCAAACAGACATTACTCTTCCTTTATTACAGACCACACACATATCTAGACCAAGAGTTGAAGTCTCACAACATTTAGTGAAACAGAAATATGCATCTTTAGAGAAGAAATGTGGAATGCATACTTTGTGTTGTTCCTTTTCATTCCAGAGATGGTGCTACTGATAACACTGATGATCTGGGCTTGTAGATGTGACTGGAAGGGCCAGTGTGAGACATGACAACCCACCCACCTAAAACACAGGAAGCTCTCCCTTTGCATAGTACCTACATCTGTGTATTAGTTTCCTAGGGCTGCCAAAACAGAATACCACAAACTTGTGTGGCTTAGAACAACAGAAATTTATTGCCTCCCGGTTCTGGAGGCTGTAAGTTTGAAATGAAGGTGCCAGGAATGATGTGTTCCATGCCTTTTTCCTAGCTTCCGGTAACCTCAGAGTTTCTTGTATCATCCACCCATCACTCTAATCCTCCACCTCTATGTGGCCGTCTTCTTTCTGCGTCCTCCTATTATCTTCTCTCTGTGTGTGCTTTTCTCTGTGTCCAAATGTCCCCTTTTTAATAGGGACTCATATTGGATTAGGGCACATCTTAATGCCCTTATCTCAACTTGGTCACCTCTGTAAGATACTATTTCCAAATAAGGTCATATTCTGAGGTGCTGAGGGTTAGGATTTCAACATAGATTTTTTTTGGGGGGGAATGACACAATTCAATCCATAAATTTTCATCCCAAAGTTTATTATTTCCAGCTGTAACCCTGACACTTGTGGTCCAGATGAAGCCTTAGCTCAAAAACAGAAACTCTATTCTTTGGAGCCACTTGCTGGGCAAGACTGTGGGCTACTTAATTATAATCCAGGCCCCACCATTAGGCCACTTAACTTGAAGCCATACTTCTGTGAATTCTTAAAGATGGACTCTTCTTCCCTCCTGCCTGTGATTACTATACCTGATTAGCTGCAGCATTGCTTTCAAAATATTCTGGAACTTTGATTTGTCAATAATTCAGCCTGACTGTCCTACACTCTGAACCCCCCACCCCCACTCACTGCAGTTGGTCCAGGTTAGTAAGTTTTATTGGATCTGAAATATATCAAGAAAATTTAAACTTTTGGGCAGATTTTAAGTGGGAAAACATATGGGAAAGCTGTCTTGAAGTGTAAAGTAAAAGATAGTATTGATTAAAGAGAGGAATTCTAAAAGTGTTGCAGCTAAAGTGTATTCCTGTGGGAAAAGCTGCTAACCCAAATCTTCCTAGCCAAATAATGCCAATTTTAAAAAAGAAGCACTAAGTTCACCAGCTGAAAAGCAGGCATTCACAAGATAGTATTTTTTTTTATCATTTTAGAGCTACTAAAAGCTTTCTGGGAAGTTTGAAGAGGTTCATTGTCCTGAGGCCAGATGAATACCTGATTAAGTATTTATGGTCCAGTCTAACTAAAGATCAGCACAGGGTCAGAGGGCCAGCAATAGTAGGACTAATATCCCTTGGTCCATCTACATATAGGGAGCTCTTTCTAGAAATTAGGAAAGAAAGAGATTATTCAGCCTGAGGCATTAGCAATTATTTTTATTAAATATTGCTAAGGAGCTTCAAACAACATCATCAATTAAGTGAAAAGACATTCCACAGAATGGGGACAATATTTGCAAATGACATACCTGATACCGTACTAGTATTCAGAATAAAGAACTATTACAATTCAATAATCAGAAATAATGCAATTAAAAATGGATAAAGCACCTGAATAGACATTTCTTCAAAGATGTTATACAAATGCCAATAAATACATGAAAAGTTGCTCAACATCTTAGTCATCAGGGAAATACAAATCAAAACCATAATGAGATACAACTTCATACCCACTAGGATGACTATGCTCAAAAAGATACACAATACAAGTGTTAGTGAGGATGTGGAGTAGTAGTCCCCAACCTTTTTGGCACCAGGGACCAATTTCATGGAAGACAGTTTTCCACGGACAGGGGTGGGGGTCGTGAGGCAGAGCTCAGGTGGTGATGCAAACGATGGGAGAGCGGCTGTAAATACAAATGAAGCTTCTCTTGCTGTCCTGCTGCTCACCTCCTGCTGTGTGGCCACATTCCTAAGTTTCATGGAAGATAATTTTTCCACAGACGGGGGGCAAGGGAGTTGGGGCTGTGAGTGGGCAGAGGCAGAGCTCAGGCAGTGATGTGTAGCCCAGTTCCTAATAGGCTACAGACTGGCACCAGGCCATGGCCCGGGGGTTGGGGACTGCAGATGTAGAGAAATTGGGACACTCTGTGGAAATGTAAAATGATGCAGCCACTGTAGAAAACAATTTGGGGTTCCACAAAAAGTTAAACAGTTTTCATATGACTCAGCAATTCTACTCCTAAGCATATATCCAAGAGTATTAAAGACATATGCCCACACAAAAACTTGTACTGGTGTGTTCATAGCAGCATCATTCATAGTAGCCAAAAGGTGGAAACAACTCAAATGTCCATCAACTGCAGAACAGACAAATGAAATGTGGTCTATACACACAATAGAATATTGTTCAGCCACAACAAGGAATGAAGTACTAATATGTTACAACTTGTGCTATTAATGCAACTTTGAAAACATTATGCTATATGTAAAAATAACAAGCACAAAAGGTTCCATATTATATGAAAATTTATATAAAGTATCCAGAATAGGTAAATCCATAGCGTGGTTGCCAGGGACTGGGGAAGGGGAGAATGGACAGTGACTGCTAATAGGTACAGGGTTTCTTTTGGGGATGATAAAAATGTTCTGGAATTAGTGGTGTCAGTTGCACATCTCTGAATATACAAGGACCACTGAATTATACACTTTGAAATGGTGAATTATATTACATATGAATTATATCTCAGTAAACTTGTTAGCAAAAAAAAAATGTTTCACTCACTAGCTTTAACATTCATTGATGATTCATTGAAACAGCAAGTAGATCCATTGTTTACAACTTAGATCAGCAATTTTGTTTTTCAGGGAGGAGTATTTCATCACTGTCATTTAGAATTGCTGCTACATGTTGATAATAGATATACTTAAAAAATTGTTAAGGAAATTATGTTGGAACACATTTATCACTCTAGTTTTGTAAGAATCACCCAACTTATGGAAAAAAGATATATAGAAAGGTTTCAGTGTTGGGCCAGCCAGCAGTGAGAGTCAACATTCTGTGGTTTGCTGGCTTTCCAGTTGGAGGGTAAGCTATATACTCCTTCAAGCCTCTGGGAACCTGATCCCCAGCACCTCCACTAGATGGAGGGCAAGGGAGATACAGAAGACATACAGTGAGTGAGCTGAGTGTCTGGGGTTGGCTAACAGCCTGGGGGGAATACTATATGGAATGGTTAAGAACTTGAACCTCTAGGCCCTAGGGCAACTTATAGTTTCTTGACATTGTATGTGTCTGTGAAATGCAATAGTTGATACTAACATGGTGCTCTTTAAAATGGTGATAAAGACAAATTTTTGTTCTTAAGAATCACATGGAAAGAACATTAAAATTAGAATCTGCATTGAATATCAGGGTTATTTGGAATTACATTTTAAGAAAAAGCATGTGTGTGGAAGGTTAACTTTGATGTGAACAACCCTTGAAGCCAACCACAGACATTTAAGGTTAACATCTATGTCTCTTATTTCCACATCATGAGCAACTTTAGTGTTTTTTGCAGTCTTGGAACCAAGTTGGGGTTAAACAATATAGAGATGTGAAATTTTATCCTCTAAGTGAAACTAAAAGATGGAACAAATAGAATATTTTGTGTATTTGGGGAGAAAGAAAACTTGTATTTCACAATAAAATTAGTATTAGTTGTCATGTTCTGAGCTGACAAGCAAAACTAAAAATGTATGACAATTTTTTATTTCTGAGACTCCAAACTAAAAAGCTTAGGGCTGTATGCTTTCACCCTTAGCATCATGTACTCTTCCTTGATAAGGAGGAGACAAAGGATAAGCCAACAGTCTTTTAAGAGAATAAATATAGAGGTTATATCAGAGGGATGGTAGAGATTTAGCCCAATCTATATTTTCCACAGTGGCATCAGGGTTTATGATGATCTGAATCATCCAAAGAAATAATAAATAGTGTTCAGTAAGGATTTAGTAACAACTGAATTTCATTATTATCTTAGTCTTGAAAATTGGTAACCCTTGCCTATAGTATACAGATGGTTCCTGAAAATATTCAGTCATCTGCACACCTCGTTCATTCTCAACAATATATAGTCAATTTTCACCAATCTAAGAGAAGATTATCTGATAAGTAGATTACTTCTGGCCCTTCTGCCCTTGTGACAAAGGGGAGGTTTGGGGCTTTGTGAAGGGATCTGATTGAATAGCCCTTTAAGTGTTGGTGTGGACAAAGCCAAAGTTAGTGGATTCTTCATTATGATTCATGGCCTCTTGTAGGCAGCAGCACAAGAAACTGAGACATAACCACAGTTCTGGGTCTGGTTGCTTTGATCCTAGTTAGTGACCTGAAAATCTCTCTTAATAATAGGAGCACACAGATTCATTTTGTAGCACAACAACTTGTTTATTCTAGTTTGGGTCAAATTGTTCAGGGAAGGAGATGTGACTGAGGATGTTATGTCTCAGGGAAGGGGGTGATAGGCTGAATTTACAGTGCTTTTTCTTGCCCTTATGCTTCATGAATATGACTGAACAACAGCTTTGGCCTTAGTCTTTACCCACCTGCTAATATCTAGTACTAGCAGCTACCATTCACTGGTTACTGGACCATGGCTTTTACGTTTTTTGTCATTTAATTCTCAGAAAAAACCCAAGAAGCACAAATTATTGTTTCCATTTTAGGGATGGTGAAACTGAGAGTCTTAGAAGTCTGTACAGATAGTATCATTACCTGTCTCCACTGGGATATTGTGCAGATTCATGAATATATACATAGTGCTGGTGGAGTGGTGTGTGTGTGTGTGTGTGTGTGTGTGTGTCACTGGTCTCTAGTCACTCAGCACCAGGCCTGGGATATGAGAAGCCCTCAATAAATGAGAGTCATACTTCTTTTGTCCCACACAGCACTGGGTATTTTGCCAATGCCTAGCAGGTTCAATAGATAGTGGTTGAATTGAATTAAAATATCACTAAATAGATTTTGCAAGTTGGCTTTTCTTCTGTAATTAGCTTTCTTACAATTTGAGTGGTAATTGGTTGATGGAAAGTATAATTATTAATAAAGGTTGTTTATTTGTAGGGTGAGCATTTATCAATGTTTTCACTCTTTTTCATCAGCATTTAATTAATGAAAAGGCTTATAAGGTAACTACAGAGAAATTATATTACCAAATATTGAATAAAAATTATAATACATGATATGTTTTCCTTTTAATTAGCAAATAGACTGTTCACTATGTTTTAGATAATTGTTACATATCATTTGATTTTATTTCTTTATCATTTGTGGTAGGTGATTGCATTTCCACAGGGTATAATTTTTTATCACATTATTTTGAAATTTGATTACAAGATTATGCAGTACAGAATTCAGTGTATTCAAATCACTCTGAATTCTCTCACATGCTTTGCTTCTGGAAAATTTGCCCTTCTTTTTTCTTCCTGGTATATGATAAATATTCAAAATTAATTAAACCCAATAGTGATATAAATCTCTCTAAGTGCCCCAAATTTAGAGATCTTGGAATTTGAACTCAGAAACTTCAACTTGTGTCTTGTTGCAATAGCTATCTCTTTGAAAATCAATCTCTTTTGCTAATAAGTGCAAGTAATTGTAAATGCAAATATTAATAACAATAAATTATATAATAAAATAGAATAATATAATAAATAGCATATTGTATTACTATGATATATAATAAATGCAAATAATAATAAATGGAAATGTTCTAAGTGTCTCTGACCCCTGAAGGAGCTCAAGAGCATGTAGCATGTAGCTTATAGCTTTCCTCTCCTCTGCCTTTGAGTAATTGGGCTGATCATGCCCCTCATTGCTCTGCTACAGGATTGACACTGTAAGTTTAGCTATGACAGGAAATCAGTAGCAGTGTGTATGTTGTTTGAACACAGACAGACCTCCCTGCTTCTGCTTTGATGATGTTATTTATGATGAAGGCGAGATAATAGCTACACTTATTACAGTTATTGTTGTATTCAGGCATTGGCAGATATGGGACCCAGATGCCTAGTCACAGTTTGTCTTAATAACCGGATTATCTGATTTACTACAAGTTCTATAATGTCAAAATGGCAGCCTTTGGGGGAAAGTTTCATAGAATTAGCACTGCTCAATGCAAGGCAGCCAACTTGGTTTAAAATAAGATCTTATCAGAGGAGTGAGCAGAGGCTACAATTATCCGGTCTTACAAAGATTGTGAAGATATTAAACGTGAAGCAAAACTCTTTCATTCCCGTATTCCATTTTGTTCCAAGGAGTTTAAATAATACTGCTTAATGCTATCAGAACAATGTCAGTACTTTAAGTTATTCCCTTATTTAGATTTGGTCATGCAGTCTGTTTAACAGCTATTCCCTTTATAATGGCATGTTGCGTTTCCCAGCATTCCTTAGGGCATGCAAGGAGAATGGCATGGACCTTTTGAATAATTAATATGGTTTTCAGAGCAGTAGTCATGGAAACCCAAGCAGTGTCACATATTTGGATTATAAGAATTAAGGCACATTTTGAATATTACATTTAACCAAAAGAGGTGGCTATCTACCAAAGACAAAAAAGCATCTTTCCCAATTCACCCAGTTTAGTGAAATGAATGTGAATTTGTTGTGTGTGTGTGAGAGAGAGAGAGAGAGAGAGAGAAACTAATCTATCCTTCATAATAAAATTATTTTTGTGTTTGAATTGCTTAATTGGTTCCCTTTGCTCTGTATTTGAATTCTCTATTTAATTGAAATGTTTTCACATGCAAGCTTCTGTTTTCATACTTTATCTAACACTGTTCAGTCACAGGTTATTACTTTTTTATTAAAGAGAAAATGTAGAACTTAATTTACAATAAAATAGCATAGACCATTCGCTGTCTTGAGTATTTCTATCTCTATCCTTTTCTAATGCTGCCCCAAACCTCTGATGATATTAGGATATAGGATTTTCAAGTGCGTTAGACAATTGCTATTCATGAAAAAAACTAAAGTATTACCACGAAGTTTCTAGACCTGCTCTGTTAGACCAGTTGTATGGCTCTTTTATTTGTCTCAAAAAGTATATCTTCAGAATCAATATCATCATTACCTTGGATGTGTATGTGTGTGTCTGTGTGTGTGTATCTGTGTGAGTGTGTAAGAAGTCAACCACGCAATAGCAAAAAGCTATCATCCAGTCTTCAGTAATAGTGTACGTGTAAAGAATAAGAATAACTGGAAGTTATTTATAGAGTGTAAACCCTCTGGTTTCATAAACCATGTTATGCTGTTATTTGCTCAGGTTTATCCCACAAACAACTGCAGTGTCTAAGACTCCCAAGCCTCTGCATTCCTAGACTGATGAAGGGAATGATTAGTAATACCATTAACAAATAATGGAAGAGTAAAAAGGATAAAGGAAAGCAAAGACCTCTTTTTGTTGTGACTTCTAGTTTTCTGCCTGCTATTTCAAAATGACTTTCTCACAAAAATATGCCATCTCCTGGAAGCCCATCCATGTTTTGACTATTTTGTTGTGCACTCCTCCTTGCCAAATGCCCCTGAATAGTGTGGATCCTCCTCGGAGCCCCAGATTTTCCTCTCATCTTACATTGATCCTTTCTCTGTGGTGAATACTGCTCAGCAGTATCATCCTTTCTCCCCCCAAATGCCTTTACAACAAGGCCACTGTGTCTCACTTGTGTTAGGTCTCACCTACTTTTCACCTCTGAGGCTGTGCTTGTCCTTTCATTAGGATTCCGACTGCATTGCTGGCCCGGCTTCCATCCATCTGTTGATAAGTTGCAGCTCCTCCGCAATTCTTTTTGGAATTACCAGGCAAATGCTGGACTGATGCTTCAGCAAAAGGCCCAAATTCTTTCTCCAGTCCCGCAGTTGGTACGTTATCATGTTGCTTTTATTTGGTCATGAGTCAAACTTACTTTAGCTCTTGGTCTTTAATTTTTCTGTGAACTGATTCAGTCAGAAAATTTTACATACCTCTAATTGGAGTTGCCCTTTCCTATACCATTTTGCTTGTGCTTTTAGGTCTTGGGAATTTGCAGTCCTGTGCCTATGAAGTTTACCTGCTTAAAAAGGCTTGTTGACTTATTCCCACATGCCTCTGCTTTATCCCTTAGGCTCTCTCTGTCACATTCCCCTTGGTGGTTTCTTGAGGGCCAAGCTATCATTTTCTTATAGCTTCCTAGTATCCTCCTTCTTCCCTACCATGTTTTCTAGCTTACTCTTTTGAGGACTCCACTTAACATTCATCTTTTCCTCTTTTGTGGTACCCACCCTTCCCAGGCTGAACCAAATGCTCTTGTGTAAACCACTCCATGGCACTAGTAGGTGTGTTCAAGGGATCTGCTTTCATGTTTGTCCCCACTGCCCCAAAACTTTGAGGTTGTTGAGGACAAGATCTTCTGTTATTTATTTTTCTATTCCCAGCTTTTTATACAGTGTCCAGCACATAGGTGCCCAATAAATGTTCTTGTCAATGTTGGTTCCATGTTGAACTCCTTAAAGATTGTCAAGCTGATTTGTTTTCTTACCTCACATTATTTTTGCTGCCTATAGATGTGTTCTGTTCGGGGGAAAAACACATCGTGGGACACTCAGAGACATTGTATTTGTTACCTAACTAGCACTCTGCAGGACAAAGATATTTGAACACAGACTGTGAAACATTGATTTAACAAATTGTTTTCAAATCTCTCACTTTAGGATGCACATCTGTTACAGAAAAAAAAAATGTCCAGGGCAAATGTTTTAAAAAGGTACTCCCCTACAAAAAAATAACTGTTATAACCTTAATTAATTACAAATAAAAAGGTCTATCCTCGAGAGGCCTTCCAGGGGTTCTGCTAGAAAGGCTGCCTTTTCCCAGAGGTTGTGCCTCATTGCAGATTTTGTTTCTAGGCTACATTTTAGCCATGCCTATTAGCACGGCAGCTAAGTTGTCCTGAAGCACCAGACATCAGGGTTCTTGTAAACTTAGAGAAAATGTGTCTGTGAGCAGGAATGCAAGTAGCCTTAGCATGATGTAGCAGCAGACAGAATCAAATAGTAATTTGAAATAAAAGCATTTTTGTTGCAATAATTAAGCACCATTGTTATTTTCCATATGCTGAACTGAAAACCTAAGTATGTCTGTAATTGATGGCTGAAATGGCTGAATATAGCCTCTGTATTTGTTACCAGATTGTCTCCAATACATTTTGTCTGTAAATAACATTGGAGTAGTACACACATCTATACAGAGGTAAATTTTACCTGAGATGCACATGCACAATTTTCTCTGAGTTCAATGCAAGGCCAAACACAATTTAGTTCAGTGAATAACAGGCTTTTATCAGCAGCATGTATATCATAGCTACCCATTTTCAAAAATAAAGTGATTGTTGTCATTTGCCATAGTAAAAAGAGAGTTGTCTGTAGTAATATATTTAAATGATACTATTAGTCATTTATGTCCCCATATAAATGCTGTTTCATGTTTGTTTTATTAAATATAATAGTATGGAAAGAATATTTTGCTGCTCAAAGACCTATGTGAAAACTGGACTAAATAAAATTGAAGAGCAATCACTGCATGCAGTGTTGGAAACCAGGTAAAAGTCGTTTGATGTTTTGCAACTGTGCCTTGAAGGCTGGTCACGATACTTCCTACTGAGCATTATTAACGCATTCAGTATGGAAGGTGGCCAAATAAACATGATAAAACATGAATATTTCTTTAGAGCAAATCATTGTACATGGAGGAGTGGCAGAATTCAACCTGGAATTCTTTGGTGTGCTGGGAATGAGAAGGGGAGGTAGTCACATTAAACTAATTTCCCTTGGGCCCTGCATTGCTATCATATATTCATATATTTTGGGGATAACATGTGACTTTTAGAATTTTCCAGTGCAAGCTAGGTTATTGCAACTTCCTCTGCTGCCAAGTTGGTGTGAGCTCAGAGACTGCAAACTGAGCTGAACATGCTTTGCTGCTTATGACCAAGGTGCCTCTATGGAACTGGCACTTTAGTTACTTCTCCAAGAAGTGCTAGATTTGACTGGATACACTTGTCCATTCATACCCAGAGGCTTTGTGCCCAGTTCCCC
Organism: Eulemur rufifrons; assembly: GCF_041146395.1. Lineage (NCBI taxonomy): Eukaryota > Metazoa > Chordata > Mammalia > Primates > Lemuridae > Eulemur > Eulemur rufifrons. Next base: position 26,492,601 of record NC_091012.1, on the reverse strand, counting down.
CTGTTTGCCAGATGGCTGCTACTGGTTGTGAGTCAGTGAAGCCTGTGGTTACCAAATTGAACTCACCTTCTCAAAGGCTCTTAGGGGGCTTGTCCTTAGAACCAGCCCATCTGCCTTTTGTAAAAGAACCCCAAATAAAAAGTCCAAGTTATTGAATATTTCTTTAAGGTAAAAATAAGTAAAATAAATGAAAAGTATTATCTTTCTGTTCTTTTAGATAATGGTTTAATTCAAATGCAGTTGTAGAAAAGACCAACAAATTTTTTAAAAGAAAATTATTTAAAGTTAGTCACTTCTTTGAAGGAACAAGCTCATAACAGCTATATATATATATATATATATATATATAAAATATTTCTTCAAAGAGGGTATATTATACAAATGGCCAATAAACATATCAAAAGATGCTCAACAACATTAGTCATCAGGGAAATGCAAATCAAAACCTCAAAACTGAGACTACCATGAAGTACCATGTTACACCCACTAGAGTGACTATGCTCTGAAAGACACACGATAACAAGTGTTAATGAAAAAGTAAAGAAATTGGAATCCTCATACATTGTTGATAGGAATGTATTATAAAATGATACAGCCATTTCCAAACTGTGGAAAACAGTTTGGTAGTTTCTTAAAAATTTAAACATAGAGGTAGCATATGACCCAGCAATTTCACTCTGAAGTATATACTCAAGAGAACTGAAAACATTTGCTCACACCAGAACTTGTACACAAATGTTCATAGCAGCACTAATGACAATAACCAAAAGGTAAAAACAATCCAAATGTCCATCATCTGATGAATGGACAAACTAGATGTGGTATATCAATACAATGGAATATCATTCAGCCACAAAAGGAATGAATACTGTTGCATGTTACAAGGTGGACCATAAAACTTGGATGAACCTCAAAGACATTATGCTAAGTGAAAGAAGCCAGACACAAAAGGCCACATATTGTATGTACTTATGCAAAATGTCCAGAATAGGCAAAGTCACAGTGACAGAAAGTAGATTAGTGGTTTGTAAGGGGCTGGGGGAAGGGGGGATGTGAAGCAATTGCTTAATGAGTACAGGATTTCCTTTGGGGTAATAAAAAATATTTTGGAATTAATGGTTATGATTCCATAACCTTGTGAATATACTAAAAACCTCTAAATTATACACTTTAAAATGGTAAATTATATGATATGTGAACTATATCTCAGTAAAGCCATTACAAAAAAGAAGTTTCACTCACTAGCTTTAGTATTCATTGATGATTCCATTGAATCAGTTATTATGGTGGATGCCAAATGGTGATGTTTTAAATAGATTTTATTTTTTAGAGCCCTTTTAGTTTCACAGCAAAATTGAGTGGAGAGTACAGAGATTTCTTGTATAGCTCCTGCCCCTACACATACATAGCTTCCCAACACTATAGTATCATACAAGTAGTTTCACTGTTCTAAAAATCCTCTGCAAATGATTTTAAGCCTTCTTAGCAGATAGAGCTAGAAAATGCATATGTGTACATATATGCATGTATGCATACATGCATACACACATCTATTATACATTTCTATCTTTCTTTTAAATAGACTTCAGTATAGATATAGATATGCATTAAAAACCACGAGTTTGTACTCAGACTTCTAATTCCCATCCACTATCACAGGGTTCATTCTATTTTCATTTTCATATTTATAACTCCTTTTCTGACATTGAGAAACCTGGATCCCGTTATTCACCACATATTAACTTATTTACTCAATTCTAGAAGACATGGAAAGTCCTTTCAGAATTGCTAACCCATAACATTATGGAAAGAAGCCTACTAACTAGTGTGCAACATTGGCTTGGAGTTCTTTTTGTCTTCAGTCTAAGGGTATATAGTTTAAAGACTGTGTGCACAAATCACCTGGGTTAGTTCTCAATCACCTCACCTGCCCACCCCCGGTGTGGTTATGTTATTCTTTTGAAATATAGTTCAGTTTACTTATTTCTGATTGAATTTATTTAAGGGTTTTTATTTCTTCACCTTTGTTTATTTCATTTCTGTTCTTTTTAAAATCACTATGAAACATTAACATGCTATGGAATGTCAGAATTTTTTCATTTGAAAATATATCCTGGCTATTATACCACATTAGTTCATAGAGGTCATCATTCATTTTAGAGCTTATTTGAATTAAATAAATCTCTAGTAAATGAATCTCAAGTAATATACTGCTTTTTGGCAGCAAAAAAGTCACTTTATTTTTTATTTTGCAATTTATTTTCAAATGCCGGGTTTGGGGAAACTTTTTAAAATCGTGGCAGATAATCTAAATAAAAAATTAGCTTCCAAGAGAGAAAACTAGAAAATGACTGATGTCATAAATGAATAATCAAAGAAGGGATTGAAAAACTGAATTTTATTATGTCTGCTTACCAGCTGTTAAAGTAAGGAGCCAAGGTCAGCTTGACCTACTTATTTGTCCCTAGGGTTAAAACAAATAATCACTTTTTAACTGAATACCTACTTTGTGCCAAGTGCTATTTAGGACATAAACATGAGATCCATTCCCTGACCTTACAGAGCATTGGATTTAATTGGAGAAATAAGCCAAACATGTACAAAAAGAAAATTAAATCTTTCAGAATTCAAGAAAATAGAGGTACTGTTCCAGGATACTAGATAATTGCTTGACTAATGGATTGTCCCAGCTTCCAAAGAGGTTATGACTACTCTGAGAGTTTTGAGAACTTGACTTCTCAGGGAATGTCTCAGGATGAGTTGGGATTGAGATGACCTTGGAGATAACATAAGTAGGTGAAAAGAACCAGGAAGCTGTTGCAGGAGGTAGAACAGCTAATAGGTACAAACATAGGTAGGACTTCACAGGGATTTTGAGGAGAGTGCCAGAGGATTTCATTCCTGAATTTCACTATTGGCTCTGCCATTTATTAACCCTGCATTTGTGGTCAAGTCACTTATCTCTCCAAGCATCAGTTACCTTCATCTGTAAAATGGAGTGAAAATAGTACCTACCACCTAGAGATCTTGTGATATTGAAACAAGATAATCCATGCAACATTAAGCACAATTCTTGGCACATAGTATGCTCTCAATAAATATTTGCTACTTATTTTCTAAAAGCACAAAGGTAAGAAAACATAAGATGTAATTTAAGAAGACTGGATAAGCCAGTCTGTACTGGAATGTTCAAGATGGCAACAGTGGGAGGTAAAGCCTGAAATATGTTGGGAGCATCCTATTATGGAAGGAGCAGAACAGTAGCTAATATTTATATGAGACTTACTGTATGCTGGGCACTCGTCTATGTGGTTTACATATATCAGTCCATTTACTCATCTCACCAGCTCTATGAGAAAGGTAACACTATTATCCCCAATTTATAGATGAGAGCAAATTGTGGCACAGAGATGTTAAGTAACTTGCCCAAGATTACACAGTTTCTAAGTGGAGAACTCTGGGTGCCAGATCAAGGAGTTTGAATTTTGTTCTATAGGTAATAGGAATCATTGATGGTTTTTTATTTTATGTACAAATGTGAGGGGGGTTATTTATATGAACTTGCTTGAGTTAAGTAATCACTCAACTAGCCTTTACTGTTACAAAGAGAGAGAGAGATATCAAGGCCAAGCAAATATTAATAAATGAATAATGACAGTTCCCTATTCTTGGTCACCTCCTTTAGCCTGTATAATGGTGTACAATGGAGGAAGTGCCTTATTGAGACACATTTACGACTGTGTGCACATTAGGAACTCAGTTTTGGTAGATGTGTGTTCAGATGAAGTACGTGATCTTAGGATTTTTTTTCAGACTTGGGAAAATATGATTTTCTTTTAAAGAGTTTCTAAATTAGTTTGATAAAGACTCACTAACATTGAATGTGATGTTGCACAAGTCCTCTTGCATGTTGTAATATAAGTACTGGCTCAGTGGTACACAATGTTAACTAGTCTTGAATTATAATTTGTAGGGTGTTATGGATGCTTGGAAAAACTTCATTACCTTACTTCCGAGTGGAAGTGAGGGAATTAGTAGCAACAGCATTTATGTTAGTAGAAGATAATCTCAACCATATCACAATGGAAATGCGTCTTAGGCTTCTGGAGTTTGAAGAGATTAATATTCAACAAGTGTTCATTTTAGGTGATATTAGCTTTCTTTCCTCTCATAAGTATACATTATTACAAGAGGATATACTCAAATTGTTGAACTAGAGTGGTGATAAGTGTTTTAGTAAACCTATGGAAACATTTCTGAATCTGAGCTCTGTCAGTCTACAAATTAAGCAAATAACATGTCTAGTTCATCTTTCCAGTGTAGTTTAAATATTTGAAACAAAGAAATCTTCAGTGTTTGGAGAATGGGACAGATATTGGAATAATAAAGGGCCCTCTTCTGAATACTTTTACATATTTCATTGGTGAGCAAAGGACTTTTTATTATCTATGTTATCATTGATGTCATTGGACAATTTAAATCATAGAATCACAGATTTACAGAGCAGGCAGGGATTTTAGAAATTCTCTGGTTCACTCTCTTCATTTGCCCCAGTGGGGCTTAGGATTAGAGAGGGTCAATTACTTGCCCAGGATCACACACCTAATATAGCCTTTGTTTCCTACTTCCTGCCTTCCTTCCTTCCTTTTCTTCCTTCACTTCCTCCCTCCCTCCATCCTCCTTCCCAGATTTCTTATTTTTTTTCAACAAACACATACTGGATACCTTCTAGGTTCCAGACACCATTCTTGTCTCTGGGGACCCAACAGTGAACAAGGTAGAAGTGCTCCTTGTGCTCATAACCCCAGCCTGGTACTCTCAAGGACTATTTCTAGACTTAGAGTTTATACGCTACTCCATTACTCTGCTAGGGATTACTGGCTCAGGCAATCTAGAAGGGGAGATAGTTTCTGGATTAAACAAAAACAGTTGTAACATTATACAACCAGCTTTTGCATATTTTAGGGGATATGTACAGGAAGGGCTATTAGTTTTACCTTGATTCAAACAGTGTTTCCAAAGCCAGAAAGGGCCAACCACTCCAAAATTGGATGACCAATGGGAAATTACTTTTAAACATATTACTCATGATGAAAAAGCATGCATTTTAGTATATGAATATTTTATTAAGCAAAGTGCCTGTGACTAGCTTCAGAATTTTGTAATACCTAGCATGAAATATGTAATAAATTGCATAATTGAAAAAAGAAAGGTGATTACAAAAACATGGCTTTAAGGGGCTAATAACTCCTAGAAAGACCACATCGATGCATAACCACTTGAGTATTAGAGTATATATCTTAAAAAAGAGCTGTAGTGAAAGTTTGAGTTGAGCCCTTAAAAGGAAACTTCACACTAAAGTTACCTTTATCTCTTTGCCAAGGGAAAGAGACTGTGTGGTGGAAAGTGGCTAGACACAGTGGCATAGTGGGCTTGGCCCTAAAATACCTTTGCAAATGGGACAGATAGAATCCAGAGTTATATGCACTCTTAGTGAAAAAGTGGATTTATTGACTTAGAAATGTATTTGTTTTTCATGCATGCTTAGAGTTCTAGTCTCTGTTTTCTCAGGTGTTAGTCTATTCTCTGTGTGTTCATGTTCTGTAATTTCCTAATCACTCTGCATGCATGTTGCGCATAATGGGCGTCACATGCAGGCTTACTGACTGCATTGATTTTGCATGGGTTTCTGCTTCCCCCAAAAGGCACTCCCTTGAGTTCCTCTTCTGGGAGCAGCAGTGTGCTTTTAGCTATGGTAGCTTCATTAGTACTGAGAATGGTCCTTTCGATGCTGTTGGTGGATTTTTAACAGGAGGAAAATAGCCTGCTCCATTACTCTCTGCAGCACGGTTCTTATGCTGCACATGTACTTGCGTGGGCTTATATTATACATAGCACAGCTTTCCAAGTGAATGAAATGTCAGTGTTAATCCTGAAGCAGCAATATTTGTTTGTATGTGTAAAATGTAGACATTTCTAATACAATTATGTGTGTCTGTCAAAGTCACTCTTTGAAATGACGTCGCACTGTTGCTTTAAAGGTCTCACTCACAACTGGCAGAAGCCATAGATGTGCAGCAGACAGTGTAGGTTTCACAGTTGTCATCTCATCAGCTCTCCACTTTGTTAGCCCTTCTGACAAACCAGAGGGAAACTATTTATGGGGGGCAGAGAAGGGATTGACCTATGAATCCTGGATTCCAATAAAGGTAAGATTGAGCCACTGGAGTTGTTCAGTGATTCAACTTGCAGAAATTATCATGTAAATTTTTTTCTCGAAACCAATCATTTCCTGTTGACTTTTTTTTAAAAAAATCAAAAAATCTGGGCCAGGCGCGGTGGCTCATGCCTGTAATCCTAGCACTCTGGGAGGCCGAGGCGGGTGGATCGCTCGAGGTCAGGAGTTCGAGACCAGCCTGAGCAAGAGTGAGACCCCGTCTCTACTAAAAATAGAAAGAAATTATATGGACAACTAAAATATATATAGAAAAAAAATTAACCGGGCATGGTGGCGCATGCCTGTAGTCCCAGCTACTCGGGAGGCTGAGGCAGTAGGATCGCTTAAGCCCAAGAGTTTGAGGTTGCTGTGAGCTAGACTGACGCCACGGCACTCACTCTAGCCCGGGCAACAGAGTGAGACTCTGTCTCAAAAAAAAAAAAAAAAAAAATCAAAAAATCTGGGTATCAACTTATTAATATACTTTTCTTCCATTTTGAAAAGTTGTGCTTTAACTAAAGGCGGAACTATAAAAATGTTGCAGTTTATACTAGCTTACTAATGCAGACATGTTTGTTTGGTTACCTGCATGCCAAGGCCTCTTCTTCTTTCTGATTAGCTGCCCAGATTGTTTGAGAGCACTTGTACCAGGCTAAATTAAAGTCAATCATAGGATCCCCTGGTCTATCTTTCAGTGGTGAGTCAGCATTAGAACTTGTAGAAATGCAACAGCACACTCAGATTTCAGTTCTCCATGCTCACCGTGGAGATCACATGAGCCACTGTATGTCATTGAGTAAAAGAAATTGAAACCATGCCAGGGATCCACATGGCATGTGGCCAGTTAAGAGATGAACTGGGTTAGCATTTGCAGCAGAGGAGTTGGAAAATTGCCCCCGTCACACCTAGCCCAGCAGGTCTCTCAGTGCCGTGGCAAGACAATTAACTTGACAGACTTCCAGAACTTTCCTTGTTTGACATTGCGGGGGATGGGCGGGTGGGGGCGGGAGGGGGACAGAGACAATGAGAGACATTTAATTGTGCTGATGTGATTTTTTAAATTTGCTGTCACTGATGCCATGGATGTTAATTCTGGCAGGGTTAATTACGAGAAATTAAAAAGCTGCCCAAACTGACTGTATCCTTCGCACTGTGATAGGGTAGGCTCTGGCATGAGAACATCTCTTCATTAATATCCATTCCCAAGGGGCCACTACATGCAGCATTTAGAATATGAATCCCGAACTTCCAGGGATGATGCAGGATGCCAGGGAGCTAGGGTTCAGAGGAGGGTGACTATGTTTCTTTTATACTTTCAGGAAAATATTGCAGCACCTGACTGAAAATCACCTGGCTGTTGACATTTGGAAAGAAGTTATTTATTTGCATGTTGGCATGTGATGAGTTTTGAAATATGGTTTTAACTGCATTTCATGTAGACCCCATTGTATCAGGGTTCTTGGTGTCGCTGTGTGATCCACACAGCCACCAACAGGTAGCTTTGCAGAAGCCCTGTAATTGTTTGCCCTTTAGATGTCATCCAAGTGGCTCTAGGGTATGCATTTCTTTCTCAGGAAAATTTCCTCAGCTCCTGTCAAACTAGGCACTCTTCCACCAGCCTAATATATTATACTAAATAGCAATCTTGTTACCCCAAATACATTGCAGAAAGTAAACTGTGAAAAATAACAGTATAAATAGTGCAGCTGTAAGGCAGATGCTGGGAAGAAAATAAAAGTCTTCCTATACAATAGTGCTTCATTTATATTATAGTAACCTGAAAAAGCCATGTTATGAAGGAACCCCACCTAGAAATGGAAGTAGGTAAAATAGTCAAATGCCACAGCAGTGCTGCCTTGCAGCCAAACTAAAGCCCTATTGTTCAATGGATTAGGAACTGAGGTTGGTCACAGAGCAGCTCTCCATGTTAAGACCCTGTTCCAGGACATGAGTGTAGTTCCCCCTTAGTAAGGGCATCTGCTAATCATTACCACCAAACGTGCAGTTGGAAAGACATTAAAATATACTACCTTCCACAGAGAGCAGAGCTGGCAGTGTGAACACAGAGCTATTCTTGGATTTGCTGGCTGTCTGAAGAGCAAAGACAGCCATTGGCTGCTAGGAAAAAAACAAAGGAAGAAAATCCATCAATATGTAATTAGCCCTTCTTTTTTGTCTAAAGATCATATTGCTCAAAGGGACCTAACAAGGCACACGCTGTTCTTCTGCCTTTGTGTTGTTAATACTTTCCCCTTCCTAGTGAGTGGGCACCTACCTGGGCCTTGCTTCTGGTAGTCCACTAAGGGCTATTTGCATAACCATGGCCTCTGCATACTTTTAGTCCTTTCTTCTTTCCTTTTTAATTTCTCAAACCTCTGAGACCTTACTGGGTCTCCATAAGATGCATCCTCTCCTCCTCAAATTCTCAGCTAGGAAGTGGAGTTGCCTCCTTCAAGACCCTAGGGGATCATGCTGTGTGGGAGTGCTCTTGGTGACACCCTAGTGGCTACAAAAAATTACTCATATTCCCTTCTAGAAGAACCTGAGAATCATGAGGGCAAGACAGAAAGGAGCTCAGGGGTTGCTAATTTCTAAAATAAGGAATTCCCACATTTGTTGTATTTATTTTCTTTAGAAAATGTTTCCTACTCCCAAGACCCGGTAAAACGGGTACTTTTCATTATAATTTCATAGAAGGGTAAACATAGGAGAAGGGGTCATATGTGCAAAATGACCAGATCATAAACCAGTCTTGTGATTTTTCCATTCAGAAAATACTTGTATATAGCAACTCAATGGTTTATTATCTAATTCCTGTCCCCAGTTGAGAGTTGAGGTTTTCCTTAGGTGCACAAGATGGTTGCTTTTGTTTCTCTTCAAATTATTCTTGTTGCCACCTGTGCATTATAGGCATATCAATATAAATGATGAACTCATACATTCATTGAAACATTAACAACCTTCATCCAAAAGTGTTTGGTATGATTTTTCTTCCTCTTGAATTTATTGCTCTCCCTGTGCTGCTGTCACTGATAATGCCACCACAAGATAATATTTAGAACTAAAGTCTATCCAGACATGAACTACCAGGACTAGGTGGGGGACTAGGTGGGGCACACAGGTCATAATTTTTAGCTTATGTCACATTTCTTGGGCCATGTTTGAATGGAAAGAACACTGGATTGTGTATGGAAGCTTGTCTACAAGTCAGTCCCATGGCTCAACTCCAGGGCATAGAGTTCCAGAGCTCTGGGGGCAGGAGACCTGGGTTCCAGACCCAACCCTGACTAGTTCTGGGTTTTTAGGTTAATTAAGCTATGAGAGCCTCAGTTTCTCTTTCTCTCCCTCTGGAATTGAGCTAATAATCATTTCTGCTCTGCTTTTGTCACTAAGGATCAAATGAAATACTGGACAAGTGCTTTAAATACCAAAAAGTGCCATGCACATGCTGGTTATTCTTGTGGCTTGTATATTATTATCTAAATCCCTTATTTAATGGCTTCCAGCCACAATCAACTGTTTCAAGGCATGGACTGAATTTATTGCATCATTAACGAAGAAATTTCCTTTTCTGAGAGGGCCAAGATTACATTTTGTGTAATGTTGCCTTCCATAGAAGTGACCACTTTCAAGTACTAATTTTACGTGCTCTTGAGCATTTGGCAAATGAAATGGAACACTTTTTTTTTAAAAAAACATCTTTCCTCTTAGACATGTGTTTCAAAACACGGATATATCATTTCTCATCACAGCAAGAATACATACTGTTTTCAATTCGATTTTCTTGTTTTTTTCATCGAAAATTCAGCTCACTCACAACTTGTTCCTGTCTAAGGAAAAGGCTTGCACTGCCACATTTCCTCATTAGTTTCGCCTAAGACAGACTCCTGTGTCACAGCTGATGGAACCTTTATGAGCTTTTTAGTCAAATGACTGATGTTTGCCTCGTTATGTCAGATCTGAGGGCACTCCTGGCATCTCTCTTTATTCCCTGTCTAACACCATCAATCGAGCAGCTGCTGTGCACCCATGATCAAGCTGATTATGAAAATGTGCTCAGGAGCCTGACGACGCCAATTGTCTTTTATCTGAAGAGGCCAGTACATGCTGGCTAGAGCTTATAGTTCTGTGAACAGTAGATTTTGTTCTAGGACTGGCAGGTGAGAATCACCCAAGCTGAGTTCATAGGAGCTAGGGGTGGGCCATGAAAACTAACATTGGTTTACTCTGGAAGAAGCTGCTGGAAGGATTGGTTTTGGCAATCTTAGTCATTTTACCATTCACTTCTTAGAAGACTCCTTTGGCCCTTTCATTTTGGTTTCATGTCCTAGATAAGTTTATTATCCTCAGGTCTCTGGAAGAAAGCTTGTTATGCCCAAGACCTGCTAACAGTGAATATGTCTTGTTCTAAATGCACTTTTTAAAAATGAAGATAAACATTTTCTTTATGGAGCATATCAAATTCCAGCTGTGTCTTCGTGAAGTTTCCCTGAATATGTAATGACAGTATTCATTTGCTGCTGAAGCTAAAAGTGATCTGTAAGATTCTCTGATTCTGGTACTGCTACTGATCTGGTGGAGTGGTTTGCAAATGATGGGGCTTGGGGTTCCTTAGAGCCACTGACCTACCCCTGTGAGCCAGCTGGATGGGGTTAGACGCTGAGGCATGTGGCCTCTGGGTAGAGCTCTACTGCTAAGTGCCTCGTTAGTGGTGGGGAGTCAGTTCTGTAACCTTGATCTCATCAACTCTGTGTGCTCCCAACTGAGCTTGGGCAGGATGCGGGTGAAGCAGCCTATTGCTTTTCTTCTTTTAGGCTTTTCACTTACCCAGAAGTAGCCATGTGTCTTTTCTCTCTTTGTCCCCTTGGCCAGCCTCCTTGCTTAGAAAACCAGAAGCCTGTTTTAAATAATTTAGTTCAGAACCTCAGGTTGCCCTACAGTGTTTGAAATAGATCACTCTGCCGACCCCACAGGGGAGCCCAGGCTGACCACACAGAGGGACCTTCCCATATATTCAGGAAAACTTGGTGAGACTGTAGCTGGAAGTTGATATGTTCATTTCTAGTCATTTCTGACAAGCTATGAATTCTCTAACCCAGCATGTTCCTGTGGTAGTCAAACAAGTGGGTGGGATAGCAATTTTATATTTGTTTAACACTTTTTATAACTAGTGTATCATGATTACATTTCTCACTATTGACAAAGAGTCTAGAACATGGGTGGGAGATAAAATACACAGTTCAAAGCCACTTGGGAGCTAAAGAGGAAGTTCAGTAAGCAGCATGGGTTTGCAATCCTGACCTAGCATTAGAATTGCCTAAGGAGCCTTTATAACATACCCATGTCCAGAATCTACACCCAAGCAGTTAAGTCAGAATCTCTTGGGTGGACCTGACATGGGAATGTTTTCAAAACTTATCATGTGATTCGAGTGTGCAGCTAGAGATGAGAACCACTGGTGTGGGAGAAGCATGAGGTTCTGAGTCAAAGATGGGAGTTTGAGGCTTGTCTTGTTTCTGTGCCTTATTGGTGCTCTGCACTTGCATAAATCCTGTAACCTCTCTGAACTTCAGGATCTTCATCTTTAAAAATGGCAATCAGAGTAGTAGCTACTATTTATCAAGTGCTTCCTGTGTACTAGCCATTGTGCTAAGTGCATGACTTGCACTGGTTAATCTTCACAAAATCCTCAAAAGATTTGAGTACTATAGTTATATCCACTTTACAGATGTGGAACTTGAGGCTCAAATACTTTGGATAATTTGTCCAGGTCATACAAACAATCAGCATTTAACCTAGACTTTTATCCAGGTGATGTTGACTCCAGAGTCTAAGCTCTTAACCATGATTCTACAAAATAAGGATGACCACCACTACCACAATTTCTTCACCGGGATATGAATTAAATGAGTTAATATATGTTTAAATACTCTTAAACTGTGCGTGGATATGTACATGAAAGTTGTGTATTAGTAGTGGTAGTAGTAAGACGAATGGGCTAGGAATTTCAGTTTACGAAATGTCAGCCTCAGCTGAGGAGCAGCAGACATGCAAGCAGAAAGGAGTGAACCCGGCTGAGCATTCTTGAGCTCTTGTGCCTCGGTTAGAATTACAATACAGCACTTTTGAACTGCTTGCCTGAGCTAGCTAGGACTTACTTGGGTCTGGAATCAATTCAGAAGCACATCTGGGACACCCTCCTCAGGACCTCTTTACCTTATGTTTATGTCTGCTGAATTTCAGATTCTTTCTCAGTTTACAGAGCTAACTGTGTAACATCAGGCACATAACTGTTGTTTTTAAAAAAGAAGAGAGAGAGATGTGGTTGTCATATGTGAATTAGCTGCTTTGACTTTTTATCAATGGTGGATTGATCATATGCATCTAATTTCAGTCTTTTTCAAAACCACACCAAAACTACAATAAAAGGATTTTAAAAGAAATAAACCCAAAAGGACTGGGGATATGAGAGAGGAAATAACAAAATTCTGGAAGCTGGAAAGCATTTGAGCAAATAGTAAATGATTTTGCAGATCTGGAAATCCAAATCCTAAGCCAGCTGGGGGAAAAGCTTAGGATCTACCTAGTTCACATCACAGAACCTTCAAAAAGCCCAGGAATTGACAATACCAGATATCCTCTGAAGGGGGAAGTGAAGAGGGTCTAAAATATAGAGGATTGGTTGAAAGCTGTATAAGATCTCTGACTCCTCTCTCTCACTCTTACACTCTTCCATTCCCCATGCTTGCAGAAAATGGGAGCTGTATTCTCTGGAGAGGGTAAAACAGAGAGTTGTTGTCCTGGTACTTTCCTGGAAATAGGGACATTAAGTAAACATATGCATACACTGCCAGCTAAATGCGGGGACTGTCAGTCTGCTTCCTCTAGAATGCTGGCAGTGAGGACTCATCATGACATTCCAGAAAAAAAAAGAGATAAAAGGTCTATAAGCTTCCAGAGAGGAGAAAGAAAGGAGGAAGGGTGGAGGGAAGGAGGGAGGGAGGGAGGGAGAGAGAGAGAATAGGTATCCTGCAAAACAACAGAATGTCTTTGGACTTCACAGCAACACTGGAATCTAGAAGAAAATGCTGAAGGAAAATAACTTCCACCCAAGGATTTCTACCTAGGCAAATTATTAATCGAGTGGGAGGATAGGATGAAGACATTTTCAGACGCTCATGATCTCAAAAAGAAAATTGACCTCCAATCAATCCTTTTTTCGGTAAGCTAGAGGAGGATTTATTCATTCACCAAAGTGAAGGAATAAACCAAGGAAGAGGGTGTCATGTATAAAAGAAATAGGAGCTGTAACAGGAGAGAGGCGAAGGGAGTCTGCAGGATGATGGTGAAGAGAATCTTGAATTTAGAGGGTAACCAGTAGAAGTTGGAGCAGGTAAGAAGGCTCTGAATGAAATTTATGGAGATGAAATTGATAGCTGATGAGAGTGAATGTATGGATGGTATTTACATAACTGGTAGAGGGTTTGAGTTTGCATTAGTGATAAGTGCATAGAAAAGTAAGGCAAATAATAATAAGAACCAATTATAATGATTAACTCCAAAGGGTTGTTCAGGAAAGAGAAATCATAGTTTAGTACATGACTTACTTGTGAATAGCATATACAATCAAAATAATGTAAAAATAAATATTGATTTAACTAAACTTTTGATATAAATATGTTGAGAAGCTAGAGGAATGAGAAGTATTCCAATATGTGGTGTGGGATGGGAAAAAGCAAGAAGGCTAAATGCTCATTTTCCATACAGGGAAGTTGATCGATAATACCCAAAACTGAAGAATCAAGAAATAGCAATCTAGTGTGTTCTTTAGAGAAGTGAGGGCAAATGCTCCCAGAATAAACTAAGGAAACATTACAAGCAATTGCTTGTTGAGAAGGGGAAAAGAGCTGGAGGTGCAGTGCAGGCCTGGAGACTGCTGTTGGTCTTAATGAAGCTTTGAGAGCCAAGTTGACTCTTGAAATCATCATGTGTAGACATCAGTTTCATAAAAACCCCAAGCATCTACTGTACCATTTTGCAAATACAACAATGAAAACTACTCTCAGATAGAAAATGAAATGAACAAAGTAGTAATAGAAACTCCTATTAAGCAGTTGATAATTACAAAATAAAGAAAGAAGTCCACCAGAAAAGAAGCAAAGCCTTCACCAGAATTTGATTCTGATGGAAAAACGATCAAACACTAAGAAAATGGGCTACAATGCATCTCAAGGAACAAGAGCTCCACCCCCACCACTTCATTGGCCACTTGTGCATCGGCATGACTGCCTAACCAAGGGGCCGGGAAAGCTGCACAAAGACCCCTTCATCTAGCCAGGTCTCTCCCCTTAATTGCTTGCAAATCCGATGGAGCTAACCCAAATAGAGTGGGCACTTCACATGTAGCCTCTGAAAAGAGCATAAAGTGGGACGACTGTCATAAAGTGGGACGACTGTGTTCCTGTCTCCTCTGTCTATAGGAATCAGGATTTTCCCAGAATTTTGCATTAGCCTCACTCTTTAATATTTCAGCTCACCCAACTGGGCCAAGTAGTGATATGCTGAATGCTGGGGCCGAGATCCTAAACGCCAGTTAGTGGGATATAATGAAATCCAAGCTCTCAGGGCACAGGCAAATCATATTAACAGATACTTGTAGTCATTTACATAATTGACGTGACTAAATAATCAGGAGAATATTGGGAATATTTGTTACACTTTTTTTCCTTCTTTTGTGTCACTGTAGTATAAAAACTGTGGAGATAACTGTATGTATTGACTAACTCCTCAGGGAACGTGATAGATCTTGCGACAACAAAAACTCCTGATAAACTCTCAGCACTACTAATGAACGACTCAGTAGATCATGTTAACACTTCCTGTCTGTCAGTCATCAGGCAGCCACCAAGGAGTGACTGTAGCCGGACTCTCTAGAGAAAGGGTTATAACATCAGATAGGGCAGATGATAGTGACTGGATTACCTTATTTTCTATGGTGAAGCTACAGTTAGTTAATTTGAAATGGATAGTGCCTCAGTGGACTTTGGCAAGAATCTCTGCTTGCAGGGCCTTGTGAGCTGGACAGGGATTTCCTTTCCCTGCACCAGGTAAAATCAGCACAGGAGCCCTTAATCGCATGTTGTTCTAGGGTATTATTAAGTGAATACATTTTTCATGGCCCACCTGCTAGTGTAACTAATTAACAGCCATTCTCATTAATTACATTGATCAGGATCATAAAATAATTTCAAATTGCTGAACATGATCAGCAGGAGTAAAATGGTTTCACTTTAATCCCTTAATGATTTTTTCATGATTAATCAAACAAAATATATGTAGTTATTTGATCCACTTTTTTTCATCTTGGAACTGCAAGTCAGGGCAATTATAGTAGACATAAAGTTGATGCAAACAGAACTACATTTCATGCAGTAGCTAATTAAGCAATAAGGCACAATGGGGTGGGGGTATATGATTATCATGAGATAATCACCCCCCTGAGGAGTCACAAAGCAAAAGGTACAGTTGAGTACCTCTGCTCCCACAGGGCTGTGATTACCTTCGGATAACCACGTATCCTGCCGGCGCCTTATTGCTAATCGGAAACTCTTTCCATTTTACACAGAAATAATTTGAGGAAAAATGACTTTGATCATAGGAAATGGCTCACTATTGTATAAAGGTTTCATCTATTAATCGTGACAACATTAATGTGTGCTTTAGAAGGTTAAATAATCAATCATGCTGTTCTCACATCATCTATGTGTGTAGGGGGGATTTTAAATTGATTGTTTACACTTTGAAGAGTGCATACATCTGGTGGTTTGGGTGTGTGAAATGTCTTCAAGTGCTTATACTTCTAATAATTAATTTTTGATCTAATTGGAAACATCTTGCTTTTAAGGTACTAGACCTTTTTTTTAACAAGTGAAATCATAAAAGAATAGTAGGGTAACGCAACTTGAAAGTCTAAAAAGGAGAAAAAAATACATCTGCTAGATTTGGGCCATGATCTCTCAGAACTGCCATTTCTCAAAGTTTTACTCCGTCCTCCAGCCAGCTAGAACACATGGCCATTTAGGTGGGGGAGATGGTTCTGGCTCTATCTGAGACATGGTTCTTCTCCATTTCTTCGAAAGGAAGGAGGAATGAACAAAATCAAACCAATACAAACAAAAACAAAGTAAAATGACTGATATCCTTCCTGTGCCAAGGCCAGCTGGCAGGGTGAAGAAGGCCCCATTCCCGAGGGTGCCACTGTCCCAGGGCATTAGCTTTCTCTTATCCTTGCCTGCACACTGCATGATGTGGGCAACCTGAATTCATCCCAACCACCAGACTGAGTTGTTTCTTCATTTAGGGATGATAATGGGGTTGGGGGGGGGGTCACACAAAAGAAAAGCAAAATAAACAAAAACCTCACAGCTGTCACTAGCAACTTCTAAACAACAAAGAGTGTAGATAAAACCTAAGGTTGACAAACTTACCTTCAGCCTCCCTGGCAGTGTCGTGTTTCCATTCAAATGTCAAGAATGATTTTGTTCTTGTTAACTATAAATTTATAGAGATATATCTTGTAAATTTTAATGATTTTGACCAACTAAACTTCCCCCTTTTATTATTAAAAATCATTATATTTATCTGAGTCATGCCTAAAATGATCAGAATTATTTTGTATTTCCCTCCTTTTGGCTAACATAATTATGGCTTTCTCAAAAGTATTTTTTAAGTTTTCTTTTTCTATTTCAACTGTACACTAACTCAGTTGGTAAGTAGTTGTTGATTCTTGAAGATGTTCATCCAAATTTGCCCAGGTGGGTTTTAAAATTAGGATGCCTTATTTAGTATCTGTGGACTTCCTGAAGGAAATGTAGTCGTGTACTTACTATGAGCATGAGAAATGAAGATAAATTGTGTCATATGCAGAATACATTACTGACTTTATGACATGTATACATTGACAATTGAGTACATCCTTCCCATAAAAACATCCCTTGGTTTCTTATATTATGTTTTTAAAGTAAGTTTGTTAACAGTGTGATGTGTTGAAAAATATGTAAAACAATTAGACATCAGACCCAGGGTTTGTCCTTGAAGTGTTGGTCAGTGCTATTTTTGAAAAGTCTCACTGTAACCTTCTTAACCATTTGGCTTGATGTGGCTCTGCACGGCATGGGGTTCTCTACCAGGTAGAAACACCTTTTTTGGTCAGAGTTAAGAATGAGCAAGATTTTTTTGAAAAACAAAATAGGCACAAGATATATGCAATCAGTATTATCTTGAAACATTGGCTTCATGCTGTGTCTACTGGTCTCCCCAGCTTATCTCAGGTTCACAGTAGCAGTCAAGCTTACATTATGTATTAAGAAGAGGAAATGTCAGTTATTAACTTAAGTAGCATAGGTGCAAATTGTAATAAGGCTTTTAAAGTGCCAAATGCTGGGAAAAGGAAATTAAATGTAGTTATGATAGAGCTTTAGAAATACTTAGATTTGTTCTTGGGAGACCTGGCATTTAGATTTTAAATCATGTTCTGTCTTCAAACTTGCACAATTCATGCAAAAATAATAATAAAGGCATCTTCCCCTTTAATCATCTAAGTGCATGTGTGTGTTTGACCATGATTGTTTCCCCCTAAAGCAGTCACCATCGCAACTTTAGTCTTTGCTAAAATGTTAACGCTTCGTTGTATCTGGCGAATTGAAATGATGACAGGTGAAACTTAATTGAGGAATGAGGGACATTTGATAAGCTCTATCAGTTGGGATTAACTAATTTTTGGTTCTAACTGCTGTGACTTGTGAACATTTGGTGGAGATTGTCTAGAGGAATCTTTGCACCTGTAAACATTACAGGTGTTTTGATTGTTGGAGGCTAAGCCTACTTGATAGTCTTGTGTGGAATTTAGTAACACAATAGGGCGTTAGTGGATAGCCCACATGATATCAATGAAGTGCCGTTTAGGAATTACACATTGGCCCAAACAAGTGGGGGGACAGCTTGGCGAGACAGATGGAAAGGGCTGCTTTAAGAAGGGATCAGAAAAGGCATTGCTCCTCCGCAGGCCTAAATCCACTAATCTGATGTTATTATTAGTGATAAGGAGCAGTGGCCAGAAGAAAATCTCATTCTCTGCAAATGTCATTTAAATAGGACTCTGATATTTTCCGGTCAAGTCGACAGGCTTTAGTCAAATAGTGAGCACTTTATTTGTAAATGCAAGAGGGAAAGAAAAGCTTCAGTTCAGCAGTTCTTAGGATGTCAGCTTACCAGTATTGATTAATCGTTCAGTAGTGGCAGCTGCTTCTTTATTAAATGTGCAGCTCTCCATACAAAAGATATCAGGTGTAGGACGTGTTTTTTTGACAATTCACCTTTCTCGCGATGTGGCCAAACCCACTTTTACATGTTCCTCAACTACTGTCTCTGGGAATTTACCTCCTTCCCTCTCCAGATGCCTGCTGCCCACAAACTCCCTGCCAACCCCCCAAAAGAGTGAGCCTCCACCAAACAGGTTGTGACTGCACCATTAAAAAAATATGTTTGGAAATATTTTACCTTTCTTTTCCTTTTATTTTTTTGTCATTATTTTGCTCTGGGGGAAGATCTTGCTACTTAAGTACTAATTATAACTATAGATGTAGCACATATATTGCCAATGAATCATGTTCTTGGAATTGCAAAGCCACTTCTGGCCCGGGGAATGAGGCATATTAAGAAGCTGAAAGAACTCTTTGAGACCACTAGGGGTACTCTTCAGCAAGTTATTCGCTTCAGGTTTTGAAATTGTACCCCAGTGAGGGTAAAGATTTTCTGAAGTTTCCTAAAATACCCCACAGTTGGAGATGAATTTACACTATAGGAGTGCCTGGCATAGATGTAAATCATCAATGGGTTTATCCCAAATGCACCTTTAAGAAACGCAAATCCAATAAAAAAGCTTTCTAACTCTTTCTCATCCTTCAAAATCAATTTTAAGTTCATCTTCCTTTGATATTCCCCAGCTCTTTTAATTCCCTTGGCATTTAACTTTTGTGGCCCTCACATGGCATTCAGCATACATTATATGTGTGTGTATTACAGGCATCTCTTTTTTTCCCTCTTCACCTAGAAAGTCGAAACTTCTTAAGGTAATGACTTTGGTATTTGAAATCCATATATTGTGAATTTTCAAGAACAATTTATTTTAAAAGACTTTATCTAAGTCCCATAAATCATTAAAATGCCTTATAAATTTCAGTATATCAATATCCCAATGACAAACTCTAGATACCTCTTTCTGCAAGCAGCATAAAAATGTTTTTTTAGACCCTATGTCTCTATTATTGGCATGGAAAATATCGCCAATATATTGATTAATCATTCTTCATTCAGCAAATTTATCTTGAGTAGCTACTAGGTGCTATATATCCTAGATATTTGAGGATACAGTAAATAGCAAAACAAAATAAAAAAATGATACTGTCATGAATTAAAAAGCATCGGCTACTATGACAGGAAGGGATGGGGTGAAATGATGGCATGGGGACATTATCCTTGATAGGGTGCTCAGGAAAAAGCCTTTCAAAGGAGTTGATATTTAAACAGAGACCTGAAAGAAGAGCCTAGAGAAAAGCATCTCATGCTAAGTGTACAGCAAGTGCAAAGACTTGGAGGTGTGAATGAGCCTGGCAAGCTTGAGGAAGAGAAAGGAGACCAGTATTGGCAAGAAGAGAATAATTAAGTTGAAGAGTGGAATGAGATGAAAGGAAAGAAGTAGACAGGGATAGATATGGTAGGGCCTGGCAAGCCATGGGAAGGAGTTAGATTTCATTCTGAGTACTGTGTGAAGTCACTGGAGAATTTGTCAGGCAGTGACAAGATTTGATTTATGTTTTTGTTTGTTTTGTTTTGTTCTGTTTTTGAGATGGTGTCTTGCTTTGTTGCCCAGGCTAGAGTGCAGTGGCGTCATCATAGTTCACTGCAGCCTCAAACTCCTGTGGTTTTATTAATAAAGATTAGCGCTGCTTCTGTGTGGAGAATGGATTGGAGAGGGTGTAGTGGAAGCAGGGAGACTAGTTGGGAGGTTATTATTGCAGTTTTCCAGGTTAGAGTTTACTCTGGCTCAGACCAGAGTCATAGAAATATAGATGGGGAGAAAGGGAATACATTTTGGAGGTAGACAGATGAAACTTGCTCATAGGATTGAGTGAACAAAAGGAATCAAGAGTGACTTGAGAGTGACTTTTGGGGCCATATAATGAGAAGAAGATGAAGGACAGCGATGGGCAACATGGAGTCATAGTTAAGAGCTGCAACTTTGGAACGAAGTAGCCTTGATTGTGATCCTTGGACAAGTTACCTCACTTCTCCAAGCCTCACTTTCCTCGATCTATAAAAGGTGAATAATAGTACCTATTTAACAGGTTGTTTTTTTAATGGAATCTGTAAGGACTGATACAGGTAAAATGCTTAGGACAGTGCATCATAAATAATAAGTGCTCAGTAACTAGTTACAAAGGAGTGCTAGGAGACAACTTTGGAACTTTATATATGGTTTTTATTAAATAACTGATGGGACCCTCACCCCTCTCCCCTACAACTGTGAAATTTCTGATTTGATACGTTAAAAAAAAGTCAAGTTAAGAATTCCAGTTAGAGAAGGTCAATGTCAGCAGCATGGCTGGGAAGCTTGAAAGATTTCCCTCCACAAACCATAAGAAATAACATTATAGGAAAAGTAAATTCTGCACAAAACCAAACACTCTCTGCATAATTTGAAGACAGAATGCCAAATGTGAAATAACTGAGTAAAAAGGTAAAAATCACCAAATCCTGGAGCGTGATCTCATTATTCTTCCTTACCCTGCTCTGATATGAGGCTTTGCAGTGAGCAAAGGGAGAGTGAGAAAAACTTCAAAATGAGCAGATGAGTGCAGAATTCTCTAAATCCTTCTGTGTTGAAAATTTTTTTCCCCCCCGTTATAGCCTTGATATTTCAATAACAGACTGGCTAGTTATAAAATCTAGCCACTTTCTTTCTTTAAGTTTTTAATTGATTACTTTTCAGAGACAGAGTTTGACTCTGTTGCCCTGGGTAGAGTACAGTGGTGTCATCACAGCTCACTGCAACCTCAAATTCCCGGGCTCAAGTGATCCTCCTGCCTCAGTCTCCTGAGTAGCTGGGACTACAGGCACACACCACTATGCCTGGCTAAATCTTCTATTTTTTGTAGAGCTGTTACCCAGGCTGGTCTCCAACTCCTGGACTCAAGGAATCCTCCTGTCTAGGCCTCCCAAAGCATTAGGATTTCAGGCATGAGACACCAAGCCTGGTCCATTATGTTTTTTTTTTTTCTTTTTAATGATTCTCCATTGTTGCCTTGGTTTTGAAAACTCTGATGCTAGTCTAATTTTTTTGCCTTTGTAACTTACTTGATTTTTTTTTGAGGTCTTGAGAGATCTATCATTATCTTTCAAATGTAGTAGTTTTGCTACCATATGTCTTTGGGCTGATCAATCTGGATAAGTTTTCTAGATAAGCAGTGAACTGTTTCAGTGGGTTGATTCCATTTTTGTTTTGTTTTGTTTTGCATTTCAGGAACATTGTCTCCTATTATAATTTCAAATATTATCTCTGTACAAGAATTTTCTTTTTCTTTTCTAGGATCTCCAATAATATGAATATTATCATTTCTTTGCCTTTCTTCTATTTCCATTACTTTCTCTCTGACTCTTTTTGCTTTTATGTCTATGCCATTCTCTCCGCTGTTTTCCTATCCTTCTTCCATGTTTCTTATTACATTTTCATTTGAAATTATTCTCCATTGTGCACCTTGTAATTCATTCTTTATTTTAAAGATAATCTTGTCTTTTCCATTTTTTTTCTTGAGTTTCATTAACTCACTTTTTTTCCCCCTGGGTTTTTGGGGATATGTTTCTAATGTCAGATTTACATTTCTGATTGAAGGTAGGTTTTCATATCTTCAAATGTCCTTTTGAGAATATTCTTTTTGGCTATATTTAATTTTGTTCACAATGTTGGCTTACAGTTTTCTTGTACTTTGTAGTTGTTTCTCAAAAGAGGGGGTTTCTTCAATTGATATGTATAAAATTTCACTTCCTGTGAGATGGCACATTCATAAGAATTGATCATGTATTAGGTCACAAACAAAACATGAATCATTTTCATAAAGTAGAAATAGTACAGTGTTATCACTGTCCAAGTATAATGTAATAAAACTAGAAATTACTAACAAAATAAAAACTGGAATGTCACTCTCATTTGGAAATTTTAAAAGCTATTAAATAACTAACTCCTGGGTAAAAGAGGAAATACAAATTGAAATTACAGGTTTAAAAAGTAATGGAAAGGCCGGGCGCGGTGGCTCACGCCTGTAATCCTAGCACTCTGGGAGGCCGAGGCGGGTGGATTGCTCAAGGTCAAGAGTTCGAGACCAGCCTGAGCGAGACCCCGTCTCTACTAAAAAAAATAGAAAGACATTATATGGACACCTAAAAATCTATATAGAAAAAATTAGCCGGGCATAGTGGCGCATGCCTGTAGTCCCAGCTACTCGGGAGGCTGAGGCAGTAGGATCGCTTAAGCCCAGGAGTTTGAGGTTGCTGTGAGCTAAGCTGACGCCACGGCACTCACTCTAGCCTGGGCAACAAAGTGAGACTCTGTCTCAACAAAAAAAAAAAAAAAAAAAAAAAAAAAAAAAAAAAAAAAAAAAAAAAAGTAATGGAAAAGAAAACACTACATATAAGAATCTACGGGATGCATTTAAAGCAATGATCAGAGGGAAATTCATTGTATGGAACACTTTTACCAATAAAAATGAAAGAATGGAAATAAATGGAAAATACTCAAATCAAAAAATTAGAAAAAGTATAACAAAGTACACCAAAAGAAAGCACAGCACAGGAAGGAAATAATGAAGATAAAAATGGAAATAATGAGGTAGAGAACAGAGAACGGAAAAAAAAAAAGAGCAGAACTAATCCATAAGTCAAAGTCCTGTGTTTTTTAAATTATGCAAGTAGAGAGACTACTAGCTAACTTAATGAAGAAAAAGAAATAGAAAGCAAAACTGTAAAAAAAAAAAAAAGAGATAACAAGGAGGAAATACCCATTGGAGAAAAAGAAGTTTTAAAAAAATCACAAGAATTTACTTTTCAGACATCTACATAGAGCTGAAAACCTAGATAAAATCAATAATTTCCTAGAAAAATACAGACTACCAAGACTGAGCTCACTTGATTTAGAAAGCTTTAAACAGATCAACATCCATGAAAGGAATAGAGAAAGTCATGAATAGATGACCTCACAAAAAAGCACCAGGCCCAGATGGTTTCACAGTTTTAAAACTACTCTATATGAATATTAGGGTTGATCAAACGTGAATATATATTATGTGAATAATATATGAATATATGTGAATATATGATAATGATCTTGGTTTCTCACTACTAGAAATGAGTTACAAATAAGCAAAGAGGGAAGACTAGACTGAAACTTGTGGTGTTGAGTTCTAATTGGAGGTATCAGTCCATATGAACTCATGTTTGATAGAGAAATAGATAGATATGTATGTGTATATGTGCCCATATTTCCTAGCTTGGTCTGTTGAAAGAGCCTAGAAATAATGACATCCTCATAGTAATGAGCATAACAACACCCAAATCTTAGTTTTTGAATACCATACTCCAATAAATGAGACCAGGAGCACTTGGTGAAGTGATCAATCCCAACTGGGGCCAGAAAACTATAAAATAAGTCTAGAACAACTTGTGATGGTAGAAAGTAAGGAAGTGCTAAAAAAATTATCAGGACATGTCAAAAGGACACAGGAGCCAGTGTGAAAGAACACCCAATGGTCAAATCTTAGGTAATTTAAATAAAATAAGTAATTATATTAATGGGTTATGAACCATAGAATAAAATACCCACTTCTATCAATGAATGAATGAATCAGTGAATGAATGTGCGAAATACAAAGTCACCATAGGAAAAGGCCATGTTATCATTGTTGCGGGCAAGATCTACCAGTGGATACCCAAAATTGTGGATATATGTTTGAGGAGAAACAGGACATTAGCATAGTCTCAAAATATCTCCCTCAAATTTATTTATCTTTTTAAATTTTTTAATTATTATGGGTATATAATGGTTGCATATATTTATAGGGTTCATGTGATGTTTTGATACAGGCAGATAATGTGTATTAATCAAATCAGGGTAATTGGGATATCCATCACCTCAAACACTTATCATTTCTTTGTGTTAGGAACATTCCAATTCCACTCTTTTCATTATTTTAATTCCCTCAAATTTAGATCAGTTAAAAAGAAGAAAAGAGTAACTGTAAAAACCTAGAAGACACCTCAACTAAGTAATTCAGGTTCATATCACAAGCAATTAAGATTACTAATTACTCATAAGATTATTGACACTGTAAACCCCCTGATGTGATGCACTGAGAAAAATACACTAACTCCAATATTGGGTCTGTTGTGTTTTGCCTAAATGTATAACTTCCATAGAATCATGACAAAACATAGGATAAACCCAAATTAATGGGACCTTTACCAATAATTTGAGCAGGGTTCATCAAAAGTGTCAAGTTCAGGAAAGATGAGGAATTGTCACAGACTGGAGGGAACCGAGAAGACACGACTAAATGCAATGTGGAGACCTGGATGGGATTCTCTAACAGAAAAACAATAAGAAGGACATTAGGGGGAAATCTGGTGAAAATGGAACAAGCACTGTAGTTTAGTTAATTGTGTTTTAATAATGTTAATTTCCTGGAGTT
The DNA here is from genome assembly GCF_041146395.1 of Eulemur rufifrons. NCBI lineage: Eukaryota > Metazoa > Chordata > Mammalia > Primates > Lemuridae > Eulemur > Eulemur rufifrons. The sequence goes on along the minus strand of NC_091012.1, from coordinate 26,467,587 downwards.
TTTTTGATAATTTTATTGAGATTATGTAAGTTGCTAGCATTAAGAAAAGGTGAGCAGAAGATACACACAAATTCTCTGTACTGCGCTTGTAACTTTTCTATAAAGACTAAAATTCCTTCAAAACATTTTTTAAAGTCAAGTCAGCCTTGCAGACAGATTCATAAAACTTGCTAAACCCAGCCTGCTTTGTAGTTGCCCACATATTTTCCATTGTGCTCCCAAGCCTTGTAGATGCCATAGTATGTGAAGGCTCTATGCTAGATTTTGCAAAGTTCCTATACCATACAGGAATCACCAATTTTCAAAACAATCACTTTCCGCTAAAACTAGATGGGATGTAATTGAATCTTTTAACAATTCAGGATGCACTTCAGGATTTCCCAGTACCTCTGGATCGTGATTATGAACATCAAATTATTGTTGTACAGCATAGGAAAGGCACACAGAAGTGCCAATTAACAGAGATTTCTGGTTGATACAATGCCACATAAATGAGTGTTTTCCCAATTTAGACCTGAGTTAGTGGAAGTGACATAAATAACTGTTCTCCCTTTTTAAAGCATTAACTCTAAGCTCACTTGACCTTGTTTCTGGGCATCACACAACTCTATTGCCCTATGGCAATTATAAGAAATTGATTTTGTGTGCCATACACCACATTTAGGGTAATGGACATCAAGATGTAAAGCCAGAGCATTGAGATCCTCCTATGGGCTGAGCACTGAGAGGAGGAAGCAGAATCTCATAAAGGTAAAATAACTGGCTCCCACACTCAGTCAGCTAGTAAAGGGCTAGTAAATGGACTTTTCACCCAAATCTTCCAGATTCCAAAACTCAGGTTCTTTGAATTATCCAACGTTGTCTCTAGAACAGAGGTACAAAATCATTTGAGAACCTGACCTTTCTAGAATATAAGGCAACATCAAAGCAGCACACAGCCACTCTGTACAAATCCTAGAGGAATCCCCTGTACATCATGGATGTGTGACCTACTACCAACTGTTTTTCTGTCATCATTTGAAGATTTATATCAATTAGTTTATGACATGGAAACTTACTTTTGTGTTTAATTATAAGGGAACAAATCTCTTTTAAAGAGGGATCTAATAATCTATCTGGTTTATTTCTTTTTAGACAAGCTATATAATGCTATATATGCACACATTATATAGGTATATGTTATGTAGTGTACATATCATACATGTGACATATATATGAATATATATGTCATTCATATATATATATGAATGATAGACCCTTGCTATCTCATCAGACCTAGAGGAGGGTTTGGACTCAAAATATTTCCTAATTGCCATGAGCAGTTTCTCAGTAGGAATAGTAAGATGAGTGTTGTGAGAAGTTGGCGATGCCTTGCCATCTTCAGAACTGCTAAAAGGGAATATTCAATATACCCTGTACAGAGGCAATTGTATCAGAGGCAGTTGACACTGGAAGTCAACATACAGCTATAATCTAGCTTTGTTGTACTTATTGAGGTCCAGGAGAAAATATGACCCATGAGAGTAAGGTGTTCCGTCATCACTGACCTCTCCTTTTTTCTGGTATTTATCAGAAAAGGTGACAACAGAGCCATGGTCAGTTATTGGACATGCCCCAGTGTTTCACCAAATTTTTCCAGATGGTGTTGTGAAGATATCAAAGGTCTTCAAAGCAAATTTAATTTTAATTAGCAGAGAGAGAGAGAGAGGGAGAGAAACATGCAACTATGCAGTACCTCTATAAAGGAAGGGTGTCATGAAATCCAATAAACACAGATATAGAACTGCACCTTTAGAATAGATGGGAAATTCTGGCTACCTGGTGACTTTAGAGTAGTTGTTTGATTCTAGAAGAGGCTAAGTATTTTCTTCTTTTTTGGTAGGAGAGTTAGTGGAATATTTTAAACTCTTCTGCAGACATCTCCAAAGTCTGAATTTTACATTCTTGTCCTGAAATCCAATCTTAGTTTGTAATGGCATATATGTGTAAAGGTGCTTTTAACAACAGGAATGTTTAGTGCAGTGTAGAAAGTCTTTGAGCCAAATCCTGCCTTCAGTGTGCACTTAAGTTTCCATTAAAGGGGAGTGTCAACTGAGCTTGCAGAGCTGAGGGTAACATTTGAATTCTGCTGTAGGAAATCAGAGTATTAGGAGCTGGGATATTGAATTTCACTTTTCCCCATGCTGACATTGACTTTCCTCTGGAGCATCACCAACTAGTGAGATCTAGTTCAGTTGCGTGATTTCTTTATTTTTCTCCACTAACCAAAATCCAAAGATACAAATCCAGGGCTTAGGGGGTTCTCATATAGATTTGCCATATTCCTGAGGGTCTGTGGAAGCTTAATCACTTTCATATTTTATTTATAAAGCAAATGTTCCATGACATTGAAACATTAAATGGATTATACTCAGCCATGTGCAATGTATAATTTTCTAAAATCTCTGATTAATTTAATATGGGTGATTTTTATTCTTTGATATGTGGCCTTGGTGTAATTTATAACAAGCTATAAATATTTGAAATGCTGTGGAAATGTGGTTTTGGGAATAGTATTAACACCTGCCTTCTATGCTAGTTGGGTTATATTAAGCTCTGAATATACATGGGTATGTTTCTGGGATATTATTTGATCTGTGTTCTGTCTGAATCTGTGTATGTAGTGACTGGCTGGATTAAAAGGGGTTCTCACTATTTCCTTAGCTTTTGATCTGAAACCAAGTCTAATTTTGGGAGTTTTATGGCAGTGTTCCTTCTTTTCTGTACTTTTTAATTCCTTGTAGAAGCAGAACTGCCAAAGTACTTCTCTTGCTAACTCTTCCCCACACACCCTTCCCAATTCAGTACGTGCATTTTAACCAGGAAAGAAATAACCATGATCCCTGTCAAAGCCTGTGTCCTGACACACAGACATTGGATATGGCCCTGGCAACATTCATCCTATCATGGTATGGCTCAGCCTACCCACCCTGGGAACTACTAGGATGAGGACTGTCACCAAATCTGATCCTTCTCTGCTTCTGTGGAAAGGCGGATGGAAGAGGCAGCTTCTCTGAGACTTCTCTCTGAGCTCAGTGGCCTGCCCTTTGTCCCTTCCACATCTATCCTGTCCTTAGGGAAGGACAGAGTGAGCATAAAGCAGAATGTGTGAAAGCTTTGGGCTTTTCCCTAAGCACTTCCCAGGCTCCACTACTGAGTAATCTGAACCTCATTGAGCCTCACTTCCCTTATCTGTCTGTGAGGGGTGATAATATTAATAGCATCTACCCTGTAGGATTCTTTTAAGAATTAGAGATTACACACACGGAGAGAGAGGGAATGTGTGCCTGCACGTGCACTTCGTACATAGTATGGGTGCGTTGTTATTAATATTATCACTGTTCTTCTTTTCTCTGCTATTAATAATCATAATTGTAAATGACTTCCTATTCAGTCACAGGTGGTAAAACAGCCTGTTTGTCAATCACTTGGCAGTTTAAGTTAATAGCCAATCCCGTAACAGAACCCAGGATTCCTGATCCTACTTCAGGGTTCATTCTATCTGATCATGATGCTCTCTGTACTCTCAATATTCCATATTAAATAACGTCTATGTTTTTATGTATTTCCTTTCAAAACAATAAAAACCAAAGCAAAACAGAAAACAAAGATTCTTGCAAATAACTAACATTTAGTGAAGACAGAGTAAATTGTACTTCCCTTTTCTGTTTTTCCCCCTTTCGTTCTGAGTGAGCCATAGTATTACACATAAAAGTTGTGTGGCTGCTTCTTTTTTAGTCTGCAAGATGAGTGATTTATGGAGCCAGCTGGGGATCTATTCACGCAAGCAAACTTCTGCCATTCCAACTGTATTTCTAGTGGGTAATGTGCCTGGAGAGGTGTGGGGGTTGGTTGCCAGGCCTCTGCTACAACCTGGCATTTGGGAAATGGCATCAGGTTATCTTCACACAGTGACACTGAGTTCAACTGGTCATATCAGCCTTTTCAAAGTATTAGTTAGTAGTTTTTAGTATTACTGTATTAGTTAAGAGTTAGAATAAAATATATTTTATATATTTTATTTCTTCATATAAGCAGTACAATCCCCTTAAAAGGTAAATCAGGGAGCTTGTTAAATGGGAAATAAAGCTAACGAGGAAACAGCACTTTGAAAGAATCATATTAGGGAACATTGAAAGCAATAACTTATTAAAATAATGTTTTATAATTCTTTTACTCAGCCCAGTGTTTTTTTTAAGTATTATTCTGTCTTCCTAGTGTTCCCTGTGGGAACATGGGAAACAGGCCTGTTTATGGACCATCTAACATAATGTTGGTCAGACAGAAAGCTGGGCTAGATTTTCACTTGTGTGAATTCGCACCCTGGATCTTGGACATTCATGGTCAAGTGGTCTAGCAGGTAGGGGAAGACATGGTTAAGTAGTTATCTTATTAAGCAGCATGTTATATTCCATGGTGAATTCTTGTGATGTAGCTTTCTAATATATTAAAATTTACAGTAGCCAATGCTTTAAGAGTATTGTGATTGCGGAAGGTGACACTTCCAGAAGGCATTTGAATTTTGGAAGGTGCTTTCTTTGGAGAAGATCTGGCTTGTTGCCTGCTGCTTCTGGGTGGCTCTCAATGTCTTGCAGTCTTATCTCCAATTTATAAAAATTAAGCACAAATTCAGGCAGTATTGCCTAGTGGTTAGAGTAGTAAGTCTATGAAAATGAGAAATGTATTTATATATACATAAAATGTATTAGTTTCCCATGGCTGCTGTAACAAGACATCACACACTTACTGGTTTAACACAACACAAATTTATTCTCTTATAGTTCTGGAGGTCAGGAGTCTAAGATGGATGGGCAGGGCTGCCTTCCTTCTGGAGGCTCTAGGGGAGAATCCCTTCTCTTGCCTTTTTTTTTTTTTTTTTTTTGAGACAGAGTCTCACTCTGTTGCCCAGGCTAGAGTGAGTGCCGTGGCGTCAGCCTAGCTCACAGCAACCTCAAACTCCTGGGCTCAAGCGATCCTACTGCCTCAGCCTCCCGAGTAGCTGGGATTACAGGCATGCGCCACCATGCCCGGCTAGTTTTTTTTTTTTTTCTACATATATTTAGCTGTCTATATAATTTCTTTCTGTTATTAGTAGAGATGGGGTCTCGCTCTTGCTCAGGCTGGTCTCGAACTCCTGAGCTCAAAGGATCCGCCCACCTCGGCCTCCCAGAGTGCTAGGATTACAGGCGTGAGCCACCGCGCCCGGCCCCTTTCCTTGCCTTTTCCAGTTTCTAGAGGCTGCCTGCATTTGTCAGCTGTTGGTCCCACTTTACTCTGACCTCTGCTTCCTTCATCTCGTCTCCTTCTGTTTCCCTGACTCTGACCCCTCTGCTTCCCTCTGATAAGGACCCTGTGGTCGCATTGGGCCCACCCAGATAATCTGGGCTAATCTCCTCATTTCACATCTGCAAAGTCCATTTGCATTGTAAAGTCACATATTCACATGTTCCAGGGATTAGGATGTGGAAATGTGGGTGGGGGGGGTGCTTGTTCAGCCTACCACATATGTGATTAACCTCCTTGTGATTCCGTTTCTTTACTTATAAAAGATAGGCTAAAATGCCTCTCCATCTTCTCATTCCCATTAACACGTCCACTCCTCTGGGTTTAGTAAAATATTTTCCCCAAAGTACTTTCAACACCTTGGGGGACAGTTTCTATATGAATAAAAAGTGGTTAATAATGATATGCTAGCTGAAATCTAAAACATAGGAAACTTGGAAGTTTCTTACCTTACTGTATTTTATTGCCCAACCTTTTATTTATTATTTAGTATCTCCCACCACTGTCTCCCACTGACCAAACGCAACTGTAGTTTTTTCCTGCTTTTAGTCACTTCCACTTGAATCCATTTTACATCCTATTCTTAGCTTAGCTCACAGCACTCCCTGGCCCAAATCACTGTTCCCTAAGCCATGTGGTAAAATCTGAACCCCTCAGCCTGAATCCCTTACCTTCCATGACACGCTTACCCACCCACAGTACTTTCCCAAACTCATCTTCCTTTGCTTCCCTAGATTAGTTCTTTCTTTTGACAAGCTGTGACACTCGCTGTCCCCTGAGTGGGTTGGCTGGACTCCTACCCCTGAGCCCATCTTGCAAGGCTCCGGTTTCCACTCCTCCATGAAACCTGGCTTACCCACTCCATCCTTCAAGGATTTTCCCTTCTCTGAGCCCTCCAGTAGTTACTACTCATTCAGCAATTGTCAGGGGGTGTCTAATTTGGTTAATTATCTTTACATGTCAATAGGTCTTATTTCTCCAAATAATTATAATCTTGAGATCAGGGGCCATACCTTGTACATTTGTGTGCTCTCCACTCAGCATTTAGCACCCAGTAAATCTTAAATACATATTTCTTGATAACAGTGTGTGTGAATAGGGATTAACTTTGCAGTCCTTTTGTTCTGGGATTTATTTTCCTGCACTATTAATCAGGCACTTTATGCCATTTAAATATATGTTGACATTTAATTTCTTAGCTTACAAATGGAAGCCCTCTCTGTCTGCTGTAGAAAATTATGTAACAGCTCTTTTTTGTGATTGTGAAACTCTATGAAAGTTCATGTAAGTTTTGTGGTAAACTAGACACCTTTTATAGTTCTGACAATAGGGACTTTACCTAAGCTTCCATCCATGTGTCTGACTAGACCTATTTAAAAAGATTTCTTATCTATGGATATTCCATCACCCCCCTTAAGATGTCAGAAACCTCTATTAACAAAGCTTTCTCTCCTTGTGTATTATATTTGTAAGACATAATCTTAGTAATTTCCCCCAAGGATGCCCTCAATATGAAAGAGTAAATTGTTTTACCAAAGCTATTGATATACACTGCTTTTTTAATAGGATGTTTTCCGCTTGATGCTGCTACTGCTGTTGCCAAACTGAAAAGTATATGCAACTATAGTAGCAAATGAAGATGCTCCTGTTTTATGTGTGGGAAAAACATTTCTAGAGGCTTTCAAAGTAAAAAAAGGAGACATGATCACCAGACCAGTCCTAAGTTTGTGGCTTATTTAAAACCTGGATTTGTGAGTTGGTTATTGTCCTTGTGGCAGCCCAGTAACTGGAAGAAACACAAGCAGTGCTAGCTGAGGCTGGACATTTTGTACAAGGGAATTTTCTGATTAGTAAGAAAAAGATAGGTGATGTGCAAATATTTATGAACCAATTGGTGAAAATTCCCAAGTTGTTTTGAGACCTTGAAAATGTGGCCTTCATGAAGTCATTTCTTGGTTCCTTTTTAATTTTTAAATTGGCTCCTGAAAAGGAGGGGAATGGAAAAGGGAGGTAGCCAATCATTCAGAGAAGTTACAAAATAATCACTGTATTTGTGTCAGAGCTGCCTTTTGAGACTCTAATAATAATCACATCACAGATTTTAAGACAGTCTTTCACTCCAGCTTCTAAATTGGAGAGGCTGTTTCCAGGAGACTCAGTGTTGACCATAAGGATTGCTTTTAGGCTTCATTATGGCCCGCCTCCATTTTATATCCCATAATATATTAGGCCATAGAAATCAGAAGTGTGAATTCAGCCTTTCATTTATCATTGCAGTTCCCCACTTACCGTTAAATCCTTAATTTTGAAGGCTCAAGTGGCCTATTGTGCTGGCAATTAGCCAATTGCAGGTGCAAAATCTCGAAGGCATCCATAGGGAGGCCTTGGTGGGAATCGTCTTAAGAAATAGATCCCTCATTATGCCTTGGGATGCAGAATTTGTGAGGGGATGGGTGTAAAGAATATTAAATGGATACAGATGCCATCTCAGGAAAGAATTGCAAGTGAAAATGAATATGAAATTGCTTGTCTAAGGGTTGACCTTCTTTGACTAAGCAAAAGAGACCCTTCACCCTAAGCCCTTTACAATAGAAATACCCAGGGCACAGTGGGAATGGAGCCATTTAGAGGTGTACTTCAGCTTTGCCATCTGCCCAAAGAGTTCACTGGTGGGGCAGCCTTCTATTCCTCAATATCCCATTCAAAATCAAGGTCAAATGTTTGGGCTTGGAATGTAAGCCCCAGCACACTCTGGCTCCCAGCTTTATCTCCCACCACATACCCTCAATGAGCTCTGAGCTGTAGTCTGCTGTTGTCACCCAAGCGGTCCCTTTCCCTGAAATACATTTCCCCACTTTTTATACCTGAACTTATCTGTTAAGATCCACCTCACATCCTCATCTCTCCTGAGAAACTTTCTTAGATCCTTCTAGCCAAAACTAAATTCTTTGTCTACCACATTCCTGCTGCACTTTGTACTTCTGTTTTTGTGCTCAGTCCTGAATTAGAGTGATTTATGTCTCATTCATTTGTGTACTCCTATAAAACCTAGTCTGGTGCTTTGCCACCAATTTGTTAAATTAATAACAGCCGTATATCAAGCTTAAGAAAAACTTGGCTTAAGAAAATCTGAGCACATTCCTTTAAAGAAGATATGTAAGAGTTGGCAGCTCATTAATGACTTAATGGAGAGGCTGGGGGATCCTCAGAGACAGAGAGTTGAATTGTTAGGATAAACTATCAATTGATGAAGACAAACCATTTTTAAAACTATAGTCAATGAGGAAGTGGGAATTGATGATAGTTTAATTTACACATGACTTTGCAAGAACAGTGTCATAGACAGTGGAATATACCTACAAGCTATACATTTTCTTTTTGTTTGCCTGCTATGCCTTTTTGAAACTTCTCACATTATTATAGAAGTAGATGAAGAGCTGAATTGACCTTTTGAGCGAGAGAAGTGTCTGTTAATACCATCTATGAATTCAATGCTAGAGGCCAGATTAAAGAAATGAGATACAGTATTCCATTTTTCTACCACCCGGAGGAGTGATCCCTGCTTGGCAAGGTGAACGTAGATGAGGTGCTCTTTTGCCTCATCCTAGCCAGGGGGACTTGGAAAGACCAAAATTCACAATCAGCAGAAGCAAAACTACTGTAGCAGGCCACTTCTTGCAGTTTTCTTTCTTTCTTTCTTTTTTTTTTTTTTTAAATCAAAGTTCTCCCTTACCTTTCTTTTGGGACAAAAATAAAGGACTAATCAGTTTTCCTTAATGAATGATCCTATGCAAAACAGAGGAAAAAATTAGCTTTTAATTCCTTTGTATCATTTCCCCACACTTCTTTCTTTATCCCTAAAATGAGTCTATTTTTGTTGCCTTGTATAATTTATTTTTTGCTCAGCTCCAAAAATGTTGTCATCAATTCTTGAATGTCTGCATCAAAGTTTATATGTCCTTTGTCACCCAACACACTTTGTGCCCATTTCTTCCTCCTATCATTTTTCCATGCCAAGGACATTCAAGTCCATTTTAGCCTAAGCAAAACAAAGTTAAGAGACTAAAATATGCAGCAGGCAGAATCATGAAATGCAACAACGCATTCCTTAGCTAATACACCATTTCAAGTCTCTTTGCCACTGGCCTCCTTGCACATAGGAGATGTGTGGTAAGTTGGGAAGAATTAGAATGGAATTTTACACTGACAGTGTCATTTTGGGTGGTTTAAAGTTTAGATGGAGTTGTCAACCCATTATTGCGGCTCTACATTATAATCCCTAAAAGAAAATTACTGTATATGAAATTAAAATGAATCATTTCTGATTTTCCCATCTCTTTTCTACTTGTGCCTTTAGGGGGCCTTTAAGGACTAGAAGGCAGAATATTATGAAAGGAGATATATTTATTCCACTCATGAGAAGGCCCAATGCTCTTGGCTTCGCCGCCTGTGAATCATCGTGTCTTTCCTCCCTTGAAGGATAAATATGGCATTCATTCCAACCCATTTAGCCCATTATTCTTTTGTACATAAAATAGGCCCAATTAAGACATTCTTGTGTTAATTTCTGTATTCTATGTATGGCTAGAAAGAGTTTAAAAATATCCATCACAGCAAATGTCTCAAAATGCTTCATGCATACTGAGCATACCGCCCTTGCCCCCCTCCCCAACCCTAAAGCAATAATTCACCCAATCATGGAAATTTGTGATTTCATGTTTTCCACTTACCTACATTAAGGCTCTGTCTATGCAAAATCCAATATTTAAGATGAAGACATATATTTGTAAATATCTGGGATTTTTACTAAAAGTTTCAATTTTCATCCAGATATCTTATACTGTAGAGACCCAGTCTAAATCTACTCTCTGTATATGTTAACTGATTTGTAGTTACCCAAGTGCACAAACAGAAAGGGACATGCTTACCTCGTTCTTCTCTGCCTCCCAGACCCCTGCCCCACCAATGAGGGGACAGGATCATCACATTTTGAGGTGTCTAACTGAAATTCCATTACATGTCTTCCACTGTCAGAATAATTCATTAGACAAACCATTTTGGACCAAGTCAGGAGATCTGGGTTCTAATCTTACTTCTACCATTACTAGCTGTGTGATCCTGGGAGACTCAATAACTCTTAGGATCTGGCTCCTTTAACTATTGAAAGTTAGCTATTAAAAGTTAAAGGAGCCAAGGGAAGACTTGGGACCCTATAATCACCAAGACTCCGTTATAACCCTAAAGTTCTATGAATTCCTTTAGCTCTATCCTGTGTGAAAATTAATTGTTGATGAATATTGTGCCGATATGCTGAATGAGTGTATCATATACCACACTTGGAAGTGTTTGGCATCTTGTGGGTAAGTTAGTAGAGGATACAATAACTAAAACTGTGGTTTTCAAAATTTTAAATAAAAGAACAACATTTTCAAGGGCCCTTTCATTTTTTTAATGTTGATGTAATTCACAGTTGCCTCACATTTGCTCCTTATAAAATCTTTCTTATGTATACTTCTTTGATAAAATCAGCATATAAGAACTTCATACAAAATATCTATCCCCAAGATGCCATAATATTTGGTTACTAAAAAGATTAGCTGCCAGAAGAGATACCACAAAGTTCCTCTGAATTATGATGTAAAGCTTTGAATTTCAAAATGTTATTTCCATAGAAAGGTATCTTACGACAGGGAAGAACATGACAAATCTTTACACAGAAGTGACATCTGGTGGGAGTATATAGAGTATATACAATGACCCTTCCTTATTTTCTTTCTGTGTGTGTATGCATATTTATATTTATGTTTGTATATATTTAGATATGTATATATAGTTTACAAGAAGCTGAAAGTTATTATTTATAGCCTGAATTATGTTCTTTCTGTGACTAATTCTTATAAAAATTCTAAATATCTGTTTGGGTCATTAAACAAAACTCATTTTCTTACCTAGGAGACAACTTGAAGCTTATAGCCTTTGAGATTGAATGAATCTATATAAAAAATACCATTTTATTCCTTCACAAATCTTTCCCTGTATGATGACATCAGCAGAAATTGATACTTTTTATAACGTTAGCTGGGAGAGTTCATTTAGGCATGGTTACAATTTTCTTATGAAAAAAACAGATTGACCAAACAAGTGGATTCTGCTATTTGTAGAAGTGGGCAAGTCCTGCACAGGGAGAAATTTCTAGCCCAAATAGATGCCTACTGGGCAGGACTTTTGGAACTGAAATAGTTTGTTGCACCTTGTGTGTTGCTTCTGGCCCTAGACCCACTGCCTGATGACCACTAAGATGAAAGAACTACTGTGCCACCCAGTGAGGTTATAGTCCAACCTGTTAACGTTGAATGGGGACACCCAAGGACTCTGGGGGAATTGAGATGAGCATTCTTTTCTTACTGTTTCTTCCTCAGCTTTGTATATTCTATTTTCTTTCACTATGGCCTGTTATTCCTTTTCAAAATCCCTCAAGCTGGGAGTTTTGGAGGATTCCACAGACAGCCCTGCATACAATCCCTCATGACTTTCATAAAGTCACTGTTGTTTGTCCTGCATGAGTACCTCCTGACCTCTCTTATCTTGGGGCTACAGACTTTCTCTGAAAAATGACTCAGGTTGTAATGGCTGCAAAGCAGAGCTGAGAATGATGGGTGCTAAGTGTTACTATTGAAGCAGAACTAGAACAAGGACTTTTGATGAAATAAGTAACTGAGCCCCAAGGTTGCATTATAAAAACAAAATCCCCAGCTTTCTCCCACTCACCCACTTCACCTTCTCCTCCGAGGTAGCTCCAGAGAGTTGGATAGCTCTAGTGTCTTTGGTGAAGATATTCTTTAGCAGAACTGTTAACAAATATATTGAAAAAAATGGGCTTCATCTTTTATTCTTGCTGCTTATCTTTTGATAGATGGTAGGGTATTCAGAAGATGAGAGATTGGTAGAAGATGGAATGCTGCAATTATCTAAGACTTCTCTGTGCTTGTATAGCAGCATATTCCACATGTGCCTTTTGTAAACAACTGTGTGGGGAAGATTTATCATATTTCCATGTATTCCAATAGCAATGTGGAGAAGTCAAGGAGAAGATACATACCTAAATGTAGACATCAGTTTTTCTCCATCTTGTGTCTTTGGGGGACTTTATGAGTTATTTTATGAGTTATTTTATGAGTTATCTACCAGCGCATTTTTGTTTGCTTTAGCAATTTTGCCAAGAAATTCATAATTGGAATTATTGTCCTGACAAAGTATTTTCCTCAATGTGATTAGAATATATATCATTTGAGAGATTGACAGTAATTATCACCCCAATGCAGGCATTTTTGTGCTTAGCTTGGAAGGACTAAGTTCTCAGAATGCTGCTAACATGAATGTGCAGATGTAATTAGCATTGTCAAATTCTGGAATTCAGTGTGGTCAGAGCTGTAACCAAGACTGGAGTCATGAGCATCAGTTTTTCTTGGGGAAGTGTGCCTTGGGCTGTAGTTGTATAAAGTAAGGCTTGTCTCTCATTTCTACTCAGTAGTCTAGTAAGTGATTTTCTTAGGAAATCCATACTTTGTGGTTTGTGGCTAGCAAAGGTGGAGGGAATGAATTAGATGGCAGCCAGCTAGGTTTATAATAAAGATTATTTTCATTTTTCCAGAAGTCCTTCATACCATTCTTATTCATTGGATGTGGAACATCAGAAGATGAGAAGATATCCTTAGAACTCCAGAAAAATATGATATCAGGACCTTGAAAAAAACCTATGTTAATCCATTCACTTAGGAGAAATGAAAATTACAGATTACTGCACTTCTTTCTTTCCTGGTTAATGTCAGAATCACTCATCATGCCCTGAGTTCAATAAAGGATATAGGTATATTCTCTTATTATAGTGATTTTGGGGTTGTAACATAGACTGGCCTTACTCTGGAAAAGACATCTACATCAGAAGAACTGGATTCTAGTGTTTCTAATATTCTGAGCATGCTTTATGATTTTGAGCAAGTCAGTTTGCACATTTCTACCTTGTCTTAGCTACTCCTCTCCTACTGGGGCTCTTTTTTCTTTTTCTACTAGGTGGTTTCAGGACTTTGTTGCCCCCAAAGGAAAAGCAGTGCCTCTTTATTTATTTATTTATTTATTTAATTTATTTATTTATTTATTTTTTGAGACAGAGTCTCGCTTTGTTGCCCGGGCTAGAGTGAGTGCCGTGGCGTCAGCCTAGCTCACAGCAACCTCAAACTCCTGGGCTTAAGCAATCCTACTGCCTCAGCCTCCCGAGTAGCTGGGACTACAGGCTTGCGCCACCATGCCCGGCTAATTTTTTTTTCCCTATATATATTTCAGTTGTCCAGATAATTTCTTTCTATTTTTAGTAGAGATGGGGGTCTCGCTCTTGCTCAGGCTGGTCTCGAACTCCTGACCTTGAGCGATCCACCCGCCTCGGCCTCCTGGAGTGCTAGGATTATAGGCGTGAGCCACCGCGCTCGGCCAAGCAGTGCCTCTTTAATCTGCAATTTTTTGCCAACCGTTGTAACCACCCATTTCATAAAAGCCTTTTATCAGAGCTGCTGCCTCATACCTTAAAGGATGGATTAGCATTTTTCAACTCTTCTCTTTCCTGGTCTGCCCTTTGTTGGCGATATCAATGAGTATTGAAATAGAATCGTTGCATGAGTATCAGCACTCTCAGATAGCAAAATAATGACAGAAAGCACTCTCAAGGGAGAGCCTTGCAAGGCAATAAAAGCTTATGAACCAAACAAGTACATAAGTTCAGAAAAGGACATCCTGGGAAGCTCTCCTGATCTGGCTGCCACAGCAGAAGTAATGGCAGGAGCTAAGGACATGCATCCAGACTAACTCTTATGCTTTTTTGAATCGTGGGACCTGTGATTAGAGCGGAAGCCCTCTTATTGGACAAGCTTGGGACAAGTAGTTGGTTGGTTAATCAAAAAGTTCAAGCAGGGAATTATTTAGAAATTATAATATGTAAAACATTTTATTCTAATGTGTATATAATATATATATTCATTTTATAATATTGGTGGGTTTTTGTGGAGTATTGGATGACTGACTGGAGTTCTGTGCTAACTTTAATGTATAAACCACACCTATAATCCATTTCCAGTTTAAGTTTTTTAAAGTGGAACCGAGTTTAAAGGTATTTGGGAAATGGTGTCAGCATTCAGTTTTTTAGTAATGCATTTTAATCAGGTTTCTCTACATATTCAGCTTAGGTTTTATATAAACAGTAACTGTATTTTTCACTCATATTTAATCAGTTTATCTAATACTTGTTTTAATTCTGTAATTATAATGACAACTACAACTGGCACAAACAAGTTTGGATGGCAAACAGAACTTCCTTGTGGTAAGAATATAACTCAACTAGCAAGAACAGAAGTGTTCAGGCACTCTCCAGAGGAACCTATTAGTTGTGGGTGTTTAGCTCTTTTAAATAAAATGTGTTAAGATTATCCATTCGTTTATTCATTCTACTTATTGAGCACCTACTATGTGGCAGGTACTCTACTAGGTGCTAGGAACATATTGGTGAGTGAAATAAAATGCCCACCAGTCAGGAGCTTATGTTCTAGTGGGAGAGACAGAAAATAAGCAAGTAAACATAGCTATAGAGGTTTATCCTATTACTTGAGTCCATTTTGCATGATTTGTAATCAGCATTTTACAATGTTAAAATGTTGATATTGCAACTGTATTGCTAATTTTCCCTTAGCTACCTTAACATTGTCAATTGTTTACTTGAAATTGGACGCCTGAGTGAGTAAAAAGTTATATATTCTTAAGCCTGGCAGAATCAAAGTGAGTTGGGGCATTTTACTTATGTAGTACATCCTGATGCTTACAGAGTAGGTGCAGACACTAGTTGAGGTGGCCCTTTCTGAGAGCTCTGACAATGATTTCTATTCATTCAGTACCTGTGGGTTGAGACTGTATTAGTCAGGGCTCTCCAGAAAAACAGAAGCAGTAGGAGATAGTGTAGACAGAGATGGGGAGAGAGAGAGTTTTATTTTAAGGAATTGGCTCACACACTTGTGGGGGCTGGCAAATCTGAAATCTGTAGGGTAGGCTGGCAGGCTGGAAAATCAGGTAAGAGGTGATGTTGCAGTCTCGAGACAGAATTTCTTCCTCTCTGGGAAACCTTGGTATTTGCTCATGAGACCTTCAGCTGATTGGATGAGACACGTATTATGGAAGGTAATCTCCTTTACTTAAAGTCAACTGATTATGAATGTTAATCAAATCTGCAAAATCCCTTCCCAGCAACAGCTAGACTGGTGTTTGCCCAGCCAACAGGGACCCATCATCTGGCCAGGTTGACACTAAAATTCAAGGGCCCAGGGTCTTGTAGGTCAAGGCTGTCTGCCTTGAGTACCAGAACCTTTCAGTGTAGTGGAGTCTTTTGGTGTTGTAGTCCCAGGCTGACCCATGCCAGATTTGTAACGGAGGCTGTGTTTGCTTGTTCCTGCCACTCCTTCCTCCCCATGCCACTTTCTCATTCACTTGGTCCTCACCCTTAGCACACAATTTGGTAGCCATGCTGAGAGAGTGTTTCAGCTCAGTCGTCACTAACCTTTCACTCCATCTATGCTGTAAGTTTGTCAGGGACATTGTGAGTTGGCACCTTGACAAAGGAGGCTGATGAAGTAGGGCTTGGTGGAAAGTATTCAGGTACAGTTTGCAGCCATTGACTCCAGTAGGAACTGCCCAGAGACTAAGAAATAACAATAAAAGCTCTCGAATTAGTCCTATAGATTATAGAGATGGAATGATATAATATAAAGCACAGTAGGTCTTAGGAGACCCACATTCTCTTTCTGGGCAAATCACTGCCCTTTTCATATATAAAATGAAGGGGCCAGATGAAGTATTCTCTTACCTCTGACTGCCAGTGATTTTAATTGAATTCCATGCAGAAGACCTGGAATGATATTTAATATTGAAAGAATGGCAAACGCTTGTTTTCTAAACATATGAGAGGCTTACAGCTTGAAAGAAATTGTTTAGCATAAGATCTGTATGAATTGGTGTGCCTTGAAAAAGTGATGTGTTTGCATGTCCCATTTTACCGTGCCTAGCTTAGTGCCTGGCACAGGGGAGGTGCATATTAATATTGCAGAAACTGACTGAAAGAAGAATGTAAGTATGAGGGGGTTTATTTGAGTCCTAATATTTTATGTAAGTGTATTATCACTTCCATTATGTGGTTCATGTATATGTCTTGCTCAAACATTTGAATGAAGATAGCTTTTTTCACTGGGTCTAGAATGAATGATCGATCAGATGGTTTTAAGCTACTTAAAAATCATTTGAGCAACAGGGAGAATTATATAGATAAGTAAAATAATAAAAATAACAGATGACCTGTTTGCATGGAAGACTTGCATAGGTATTATTTGTTAACATAAAAGAAGCTGCAGTTTTTCAAACTGCATCAAGCTGGGAGAGCAATGCCAGATTCATAATCCCAAGTATAAGAATCTCTTTCCCAGCTCCTATGGAAACTCCTGCCTATTTTAACTTGAAGTTTCATAATTTGACTAACTTGTGTGTTTTTAAAATCTACAGGATCTGTAGAGGGTCTGCGATAAGCTGGCTGTTGTATACTCAGATAGTGATCTTGTAAGTGCAATTTGACAAAAGTCACACATTTAATTTTTAAGATGTTTCTAAACCAATAGCTCTAGACATAGCAAGATAATGGCTTCTTTTTAAGGGCCAAGTCTTTAAAATTTCTAACTTAGTGGGCATTTTGAAGTGTAGAATAATGTATCTTTTCACAGGTAAGCTTTTTTTGAATCAGCAGAGGTTTTGCAGTCCACAGACCCCCTGTCACCATCTGTAAACTTGTCACCAGCCACTCTTTATTTTGAACTTCTCTCCTTTACCACCTGACTTTTCCATCCTCTACACACAAAACTGTAATGGTGTAGGTAACAGTGTATTTGATTCCAACATAATCATTTTAAAAAAAGCTTTCTCGGGATGTATCAGCATTGCAGTTGCTCCCACCTTTTAAAGTAATGCAGCCATACTATCAGCGTTATTTTACTTGTACATTGGCTTCACTATACCTCTTATATTGCAGATCATATTTAAGTTGTTGATCATAAAAGAATGAGTTTCAACTGATTTTTATATTTTTCTCTTTATGTATAGGTATACATTTTATAGAATAATAATGACCATAGTGAAAATAAGATGAGATTGTTGAAAATAAACACAATTATATTCATTTCTCTTTACATTTCTTTTTGCTTGCACATCAATAGTATTTATAATGCCAAAACAATATTCACAGTTACTTTCAATGTAAGAAAAGTTAAAACTGCCCAAAGACAGACTATAGGGCACCCAGAATCCAGATGGGAACTAAAATTTCTGTCACATATTCAATTTCCCCCATATGGTGACAGTGCTTTTATACTTGGGAATTATCTGCATCTTAAAATTGTATTCAGAAACATTGATGTGCCTAAGAATGGAGTTATAACAACTGCCCGAAGGTGTCTGAAATTTAGTTTGTACTCAGCCGATAGCAAAAGGCAAGGGAACATAAGAAAACCACTCCCAACACTTTGAATCTCTGATTATGAGCTCCATTTCCTCCATTGTTCTCAGCCTTTGCATGCTAATCAGATGAGGTGTCTCTTGTGGTGAATCCATCTCTTCAGGCTTCTGCACCATTTCCTTGTGTCTAGGAGAGCCTGTCACTCTTCACTGACTTTGTCCTAATAATTTGCTTTCCCTGCATGCTTTGCTTGTTCACGGGGATGAGCTATTATTCCAAAGACAGGAGACCTAACTTGAGGCTCTAAGCCCAGAAGCCAGGCCCTGTCATTAGTTGTGAATACTGACTTCTAGGCATCCAGCTCGCATGATCTTCCAGAGGCACAAGATTGATGTGCCTGCTGCTGGCGTAGCATGCAGGCCTGTACTGAGAGTAATGTGACTTGTGGAATTGTTATCTTGTCACTGACAGATATGCTTAGTGTGCTGACTTTTGACCCTCCCCTTTCCCCTAAAAAGCTCAGCACAGCAAAAGGGAACTTCAAAGGACAGGAGAGTGGTCATCCTTTCCAGTCGAAAAAAATATATAGCTCAGTTGGCCCCATCATCAGTCAAATCTGGCCTCCCACCAATCGAAAGACACCTCGTTCAGTGATCCAGCGCTGCTTGTCCCTTCCTCCTCTGGACTGGATGGACATCAAAGACTTCAGATGCCAGTTGCTTTTCTTTCATTTCCCTAGTCTTATTAACGTGTTATAAAAAAATTCACACTTTTTTCCTCCATTGGAAAAATGTCTTTGTTCCTAAGCATAGAGGATCCTTCAGTCATTCTAAGAAGAGGGTAAAATGCATTAGTTCAATTTAAGCACCAAAGACTGTTATCACCAATGACCTGTTTAAGCAGGGCATATCATGGGGATTAATGACAGACTCAGGGGAGCTGATGACCCACAGCAAAACCAAAAGGCCATCAACCTCCGTCAGTCACTTAATTCCCGGGGAAAACCCATTTGGAGGCAATTATTGCCGTTATAACCTGGGAAAAAAACAGAAGTGCAGGGGTTATAATAATGAGCTCTGATCATTTTAGTTTATAATATTAGTCCAAGGAAAAAGTAAATGGATTTAAAAATGTGAGTTTCCCTTTTTTAATTTCTAAGGAATTACCCTTTTAGAAAAATGGGGGTGCCAAGACAGGCCCACCAATTTGGTGGACTCCCTTCCCTATTCTCTATTTAATTTCTAATCCCAGACACCCTGAACTAAAGAGACACCAATGTCAGGTTGCATTTTCTTAGAGCATCATCTCTGTACCATTTACTCTCAGTGGGTTATTTGTGTTAATATTAAGCCAGATAGCTTAATATTCTGCCTGCCAGCCTGCACCCAAGTCACTTCATTCTATGGGTGCAAGTTCAGGTCTCTTCTTCCCTCCTTCCTCTACTCCCACATTTGTTCAATAATATGTGCCAGGTGCTGTGTTCCATTGGGGGTAGGTAGACAACATAGATGTGTAATAGATATAAAGGACAAGGAGGTAAGATGATAGGATTTCTGAGATGGAGGGGGTACATTAGTTTCCTAGGACTGCTGTAACAAATTGCTACAAACTTGGTGTCTCAAACAACAGATTTTTTTCTCTCTCATAGTCTCATAGTTCTGGAAGCCAGAAATCCACAATCAAGCACTATTCAGGGCCACATTCCCTCCGAAAGCTCTAGGGAAGAATCGTTCCTTGCTTCTTCTAGCTTCTATTGGCCCCAGGAATTCCTTGGCTTGTGGTTGCATTACTCCAATCTCTGTCTCTCCATCTTCACATGGCCTTCTCTGTGTCTCCAGTCTCCCCCTCCTTTCTCTTATAAGGGCACCAGTTATTAAACCTGGGGCACACGCTCAATCCAGGATAATTTCAGCTTGAGATTTTTAACTTACTACACCTGTCCTGCAAAGACCCTATTTCCAAATAAGGTCATATTCACAGGTTCAGGGTGGACGTATCTTTTGGAGATCACTATACAACATGTCACAAGAAGCAAATTCCAGGCAGGGTCATCAGAGAAGACTTAACAGAAGAAGTAGCCTTTAAATTCAGACATGGAGAAGAAAGGTCTTTCCAGGTGGAGAGAATATCATTAAGGCAGAGACAGGACAATGGTGAGACTGGGGAAGGAGTGGGTTTGCAGAAGGATTGGATGGGGATCAGCTAGCCTGGGCACACAGTGTAGAGAAAAGAGGCATGAGGTACAAGTTTAAGGTTATTGACAGGGGCCATATCATAAACATGGGCCTGGGAAAGAGTGAAAACCGTAAAGTCAGATAGGAGGCTGTGGAAGTGCTTATGGGAGAAAGGTAATGAAAACTTGAGTTAGGGCAGTAGCGATAGAAACCAATGGGAATGATTGGATTCTGAAGGTAAAATGGCCTGGAACCTTGTAGATGTCATAGATGGAGGGAGTGGTGTGGAAAAGAACAATGAGGGGAAGGAGGCAAAGGTGATGCCCATATGTCAAGCCTAGGAGTTTGGTGAAATCAATTAAAGAAATGAGCAACATGCAAGGAGCAAGTTTGACACAAAGTTATATAACATGATTCTGAGACGTTGGAAGGCCAGACAGAAATAACACTCAACTAGGTAAGAGTTCAGGGCTTGAGTTCAGGGGAGCATCACAGATTAGAGATTTGGGTATCTTTTATGTAGAGTATCCTTCAAAGCCCTAAGATGGACCTGGGCAGCCAAGGGAAAGTTTATAGTGCTGGAGAGAGAACATGTACAAAGAGAACCTTGGGGACTTCCTCACTGGGGGAGAGGAGGAGCAGAAGATGTCAGGAAAGGAGACAGTGAAGGAGAGGTCAGGGCATCAGAATTCAGAGCTGCTGAGTTCCATTTTCTTGAAGCCAGGCAGGAATGTGCCAGGAGAGTGGGACTGGTTTGAGGTGATAAAAAGATTTTGGAAATAGATGGTGTTGATGGTTGCACAATATTGTGAATCCCCCTAATGCCACTGAATTGTACATTGAAGATGGTTAGAAGAGCAAATTTTTATTATATATTTTACTACAATTTGAACAAAATAATAATGCAATATTTAAAAAAATGAACTGTTCAACTATGTTAAATCCTGTGGATGAGTCTATGGGGATAACTAGGAAGAAAAAGCAAACTTCTTTTAAAGTATTTGCCTGAGAGAACCATGATGAAAAAGGTCATTTAGTTATTCCCAGTCATCTTGCTTTCTTTGGCCTTTTGGAAAACGTGGGCATAGTGGGTTACTTCTCATGTTACATATCTTGATTTGGCATTATAAAAACATTCATGGGGCTGTGAATGCAGGGCCTCCTTAGAGCCAAAGTGGTCATTCACACCAGAGCAGGGGAAGGTAGCTATGAGATATGCTTCTAGGAGCAGCATCCTAATGCTGATAGATAATGATATGCTAATTGCTGTAAAGATATAGTGGCACTTTCTTCAACACTTTGACACCTCCGGATTGATAGAACAGCTGCACTGTATTGTAATGCTACATTTTGCCTTGGCAGATAAACTATGGCAGTCTCTAGCAGGCATCTTTCACGGTATGCTAAGATATCAGCTTGACTATAACTTTTTTTTTTGATGTGTTAGTTGGCATTGTCCATAGGAATGCACATTTGTACCATAAGTAAATGTAACTTTTAATGACTATCATGGTCCTGTTAGATATATTGAAATAAAATGTGCATTTCCTAAAATACATCCTCTTTTAAAATAATTATCCAAAGGCAATAGAAATCTCATAAAAATATTAATTGGCCTCAGGTGAATTACAAGTATATGGCAAGAGTTTAGTGTGTGTGTGAGTGCGCATGCATGCTGGGAAGGTTGGAGGAATAGGGAGAAGAAGGTGATAACCTCTTTATGTCTTAGTTTGTCATCTGTAAAATGAGAGGACAGGACTGGTTAACCTCTGAGAGTACTTTCAATTGTAGGTATTATGTGCTTCTCATATGTGACCAGAACAGCAGCAGACATGCCTAAAAGTTTGAGATAAAGCTTTATATGCTTTCAAGTGGCAAATTGTTAGTTTACTTTAATGAATCCAAACTTTGAAAAGTCAAATATTTGATTAATTGCATCATTAATCTGTCCCTATTAGTCAGTTGAAACAAATTGTTTATTAATTTCCAGTTGGTAATATGTGAATTTGTAATTTAATTAAAATCCCATTATGTATTTTTTAAGACAAAAGTCACAGTGATACAGAGTTTGATGAGTGAGGCACAGACAGTGCTATAGAATCAGCTCAGCTGCGAGAATGATAATCCATTACCAGGCTCTGTGCAGAGGGAGCACTGGGCCTGGGGCCAAGCTACTGGGCCCTCCTGGAGTCACAGGGAAGTTTTTTATGGAATGTGAGTTCCCTCGCACACTGCTGTCCTCAGTGAGTCTGAAAACTAGAACTGTAGAAGTGAGAAGTCTTTTCAAGATTATCAGGCTCTGGTCCCGCTCCCTACCAGGTATTCGAATCTGAATCTACAACTCTGGAGCCTGTGTGGGCCAAGCTAAGTTTGCTTCTCTGCGAGTGAAGCCAAACTGTCCCTCTGTGGACCTTCTTCCCTGTGAGCCCCCTAGGATGTCGGCTCCATCTTCCCCAAGATTTCCCCACAGACCTTGAAAGACAGAGCCCTTATGTGTCCTGAGTCTTGTCTTTTTTGAAGGCAAAATATCCCCAGCTTTTTGAACAAGTGTTCACAGGACAGCCTTGTGATCCCACGCTGCTTTCCTTGAAGCTGACATATTCCATTTTGCCTGTTCCTCAGAGAGCACCAGACCCCACAGAAAATGCCTTCCATTAGGAGCCTTACCAGAGTCTCTTTGGTCAAGGTTACCAACTAGAATTATTTTCCATAGGGCCCTTTGTGAAGATTGGTGAAGCTCCTTGATGAGGTAGGAGGTTCCCCACAAAAAGGCCTAAGAGGTAGCCATTTCCTAAGAGGCATGAAAGTCCCTCACTGGGCTTAAAAATGCACAGGGGCCCACACCAGGGTGATTTTGTTTTGATTTTCTGGGTAAATGAAGGGAGCAGTGATTAGGAAGATACAACAAATAACATTTGCCTTTGCCTTTGTACTATAATTATTGGGCATCTGGGGAAATATCTCTCTTCTTTGTTTTCCTTTTTCTTGCAGGTGGGAAATAGTGAAGGTCGTCTGGGTGTAGCCTTCAGTGGTGTCTCTGTGGTGGGGGACAGCTTTCTCCTCACTGCCCCCACTCTCACCTAAGCATAGAACGTTTAGAATGTTCTTATCCCTTCACTGAAGGAATGGATCTTGCAGACACATGACCTCTCCTGCCACTCCTGTGACCATTCCTGTCCCCAGCCAGCCTGCTCTCCTGTCTACTTTCTATACTCAAGTTTCTAGGCATAAAGACAAGAAAAGCTGCTGGTGGAGTCCAGAATAGGTTCATCTTTGCTAACCTCTACAGGCCCCCTCTCATAGCTGGTCAGCAGATCTCTGCTTCAGCCTGGCCTCTTCTTCACAGCTGCCATTCCAGAGATTTCCTCTCTTTGTGAGGCCTCCTCACTTCCCCTTACCCAGGAAGATGAACTCATCTTCTATTTCTCTAAGGAGATCAAGGCCATTTGGCATAAGTTTCATAATCTTTCTTCCTCCCCACCTGTCATAGTGCCTCTCACTGCTTCCAAGTATCTGTGGATCTTCAGTTCTTATCTCACTTTCTACCTTGACCCCTCAGTCTTCACTCTGCCAGTGTTCTTGGACACTGAAGAACACTGCAATGTTTTCTCCTCTTAAGGTTAGGGTTCAGGCTTCCAGAGATTATGTTTGCCTAAAGACAACACCAGAGAATTGACAGCCCAAATGAAATAAATACCTTCTCAGTCTAAGAATATAGTGAGATTATATTGGTAAATTATTTCTCATTAAATTCATGAAAGAAAGAGAAACACAGCTCCCGATTTTGCATAAGATTGCTTTAAGAAAGTTTTTAGAGAGAGGAAAAAGGATATATGTGATTGTCAAGCACACGCATAGAAGATAAGGGCAAGGCCCAAGCCTGACTGATTTGACTGGAAAAGTTACAGCGAGGCACTTTCAGATTCAGACAGTTCAGTATGCACACAGACAGTTCAAAGAAGAATGAGCCAAAGGGACCAGCTCCCTGCAATCTTTGTCCTACACAGCAAAAAGGACCACAGGGAAACAAAAGGGTCCAAATGACTGCAAAGAGAGTTGAGGGATACTATGTTGCTGAGGAGTTCCTTCTAGACTGCAGCTAAGAGATTTTTTATTCACAGCTCCATTTAAAAGAGGGAGAAGGAAGACAAGGGCCAGAACCCAGAGGTTGATGAAAAATTGTCTCATGACAGTCTTCCAGAGGAGATAGAGAGATAAGTGGGAAATAGCCCCAGAGCAGCTCTTTAGAAGCCTGGCATCCTCTCCTGTTTGGGGAGATCACAAGGCATTCTACCAAGACTCAGATCAGCTATGGTTCAAGCTTCTGCCTATGTGGATACGTGTAAGGTTGCCAGGGCACCATGCCAGAGCCATACCCCAGCAACAGTAAGAGACCAGGTAAGAAACACATGAATAATGTTGTATCTTGGTGTCTATTTAAAAGCCTACCTCTATGAGAAGAGGGATTCCACTGAAATGCAGCCATCATTTTTGATTTCACTAGCTTGTGAACCCAGTACTGAGAGCCCCCAAACTAATTTCTATTTAACTTGAATGCTAACTTAATAATCAAATAAATACCTTCATGTTTAATGCTTAAGCAGAATTTCATTAAAATTTCTTTGACGTTAAGCCAAATTTTGAAGTGAATTGGAACTGGTTTGCATTTCTTAAATTGGTCTTTCTTTGGAAATAATGAAAAAGTGTTAGAGTCTTGGCCGAATTCCAATGACTGTGACTCAACTTGTTAAGTTAAATTTTAATATTTACACATTACATAGTATAATATTTATACTAGGCAACAGATTGGGAGTGTAGAATTCAAAATAGGATACACTTTGACTTAGAATTACAGTATGGTAGTCGTTACACCCAGAGAATTGGAGGTTATCTAAAACTGAGACTGGGGCAGCCCAAGCAGAGGATTTTGAAATATAAACACTGTTAAGCGTGCAGTTTTGGCTTGTACTTGTGTGTTGGGTTTCATGACAATGTGTGCTTTGTATACTGGCTGATCATTGATTTCACTGTTATTGAGATACTTAGGAGAAAGCTGGCTCTTACGTGACACCATCTACTAACTTGGATGATAATGAAATCAGTGAGGCCATCAGCAACCTGCCCTGAGCATGCCAGGAGCTGGGCTAGCTCACAGCTGGAAGACAGGAGATTTTACAAATAGATGAATGCAATCATAGAATCTAAGAATGTAAGACTTGCTTAGGATCCTGGAAACTATCCAGTACAAACTCCCTGTTTTACATGTGAGAAGACTGAGGCCCAATAAGGTCAAATGATTTGCTCTAGGTCACTGAACTGTTTCGTGATAGGTCTGAGATGGAAACCCAGGTTTCCACCTCCATCCAGAGAGCTTCACCAGCCCCAGCTAGAAACTCACATGCACTTACCTGAGGTTGGACTATTTGCAAATTGGATCTAACATCTCTAGATTCCTTGGCAATGATATTGTAAAAGGCATTCAAGAGTCAGTTGGAGGGTGGAGTGCAACTGGATGATATTTCAGTTCCTTTGAAAACCCTCAAAATTAGGGTTCCAGGAGTGCTGTGAAAACATAGCAGCAAATACAAGTCAGTGTATTATTAAGCACTCAGGTCTAGGGCCTAGAGGGGAAGGGACTCAGCACAATGCCCTTTCTCACCCAGTCACATTCGTGTACAAAGGGATCAATTGGGCCAACTTGTGAGGTTGTGAGCACCCTGAAGCTGATCTTACCATTTGTCAGAAGGAGGATTTTACAGACCTAGTGGAGCACCAGATAATTTAACTACATGACTTCTGTGGCCTCTTGTACTCTGTGATACACTCTAATATAAATCTGCTTCATCCCTAAGTTGTAGATATGCATTTACACATGAGTGTGCATAAACACATGTCTCACTAGCATTAACTGCACCCTAATATTCAGCCATATCATTGGTTTAATAGCGTCAGGTTGTGCCTACAAGATAACACTGAGACAACCACTTTACAAAGCAAGCATTCTGTCAGTCATTTGGCCGTTTAGTCTCCACATCCTTCTTTATTTAATAACTCTCTCTGTCTTGTGCCAAACCATGGGCTTTCTTTGGAGGGCTTCCAAGTTACTTCTTTCCTAAACCAATCCCACACAGTCTGGAATATGACAGCCTGTTCACATAGAGTGGATTGCTTTCAGACACTAAGTCCTGTTAAGTTTTTAATGATTTTCATGAGCATTTTGAAGGAAACTTCCCAAACTCATTTTATCTGTTCACCTCTCTGTTTACAAACCTTGGGAGCAGAGAGATGCTCTTTTCACTTCCTCTTTCACCTTCCCTTTCTCTCATGAAACAATGAGCTAAGAGCACTGAATAGGAGTCAGGAAATCCAAAGAGTGGTATAGAGGAAAAAAAAAAAAAAAAAAAAAACAACAGTAAGGGAAGAGTCGGAAGACCTGACCAGGTGGATGACATTGGGCAGCACACTTCCCCTCCTTGTACTTGATCTTCCCCATGATGGAAAATGATGTCTTTGATCTCAATACCCTCTAATGACCCTTTGATTGAAGGTTATTTTCATGCTCAATTTTCTCCTGTTTTCATTTCCCTGGTTTGAACTACAATAAAGTGTTTTGCAGGTGTATGGGGCCTTTCAGGATAATTTTGCTTCCGTTGGAAGATGCATAGTCATCTTTATTGTTGTAATGTCACTGAGACTTCTTATTAATCAATAGAATGGATGGGTTAATGTGTAGGGTTTTATAAATGAGTACCCATAGATTTCATACGACTGTGACGTATAAACATGACGAATCCATCTTTTATTGTTGCACTCAACTAAAATGTAAGAGGGCACGTATGGCCCCACTTATCTAGAGCAATTGAGCATCTAGTTATTTGAGGTAATTTAAATGTCTTGTGTCAGTCTCTTAAGCTACTTGCTTATGAATAGAAAGCGTATTTTCAGGGTCACTTTTGGATTGTTATTTTTATTTAGTTTTACTGAGTAATAATACCTTACAACTCTATATGAATGGGACGTTGTCCCTCTTCTCTCCCTCTCTCAAAGATCTAGTGTCTCTTCTCTTAGTAATAACAAGGCTAAAGATAAATAACATGTAAAAAGTGATTTACCTTCGATAGATGTTTTCACATATGCTAGCTTATTTGCTGGTCACGACAATCCCTGGAGATACTTACTGTGGAGAAAAGTCAGCCTTGGAGAACTGAAGTGGCTCACCCCAGCTCTCACAGGCATTCAATGACAGAGCAGGTGTGGATGATACAGGCCTTCAGGCTCTGTCCTGCCTTACCCAGCGGGCACTCTTCATGTGTGAAGTGCTTCTCACAAGAGACATTCAAAAGCTTTAATAAATCATTCTCGTACATTCATTCCCCTCATGGAGAATCCTGAAGCCCTACTTGTGTCATGTAATGGTTTTAGGCACTGAGGAGGACAAAAGCAAATAAACTGCTGTACCTATGTTAGGCAAAATAATACCCCTTCCAAAAGCATTCCTTCCCTAATCCCCAAAACCTGTGAGTATATTACTTCTATATTACTTCACGAGGCAAAAGGGACTTTGCAGATGTGATTAAGTAAAGGATCTTGAGCTGGTACACCCAGTGCAATCACAAGGGTCCTAATAAAAGAGAAGCAGGAGAGTCAGAGAAGAAGATGTGATGACAAAAGTAGGGGTGAGAGAAAGAGAGAGATTTGAAGACTCTATGCCATTAACCTTGAAGGTGGGAGAAGGGGCCACCAGCCAGGGAATGGAGGTGCCCTCTAGAAGCTGGAAAAGGCAAGAAAATGGATTCTGTCATAGAGTCTTCAGAAGGAACGCAGTCCTGCTGATACTTTGATTTTGGCTCACTGAGACCCATTTCAGACTTCTGACCTCCAGAAGTGAAAGAGAATAATTTTTTATTGTTTGAAGCCATCATGCTTGTGGTAATACTTTGTTACAGTAGCTGTAGGGAACTGATGTAGTACTTGTCTCAAGGAACTCATCATGTATTCAGGAGAATGGCGAGTAAACAGTTCCACCAGAATAGAATAGGTGATGTTGAAGAGCAGCTGCAGATGGCAGGGAGTGGACACTGAACACAGCTGGGATAAAAGGTGGAATGTCAGGCAAGGATTCCCTGAAGAGGCAATAAGGAAGATGAATCACAGATGTTTGGGCATTTCAGGAACTAGCCACTGGGGAACAATTTTTCTATGTGTCACTGGTACCCAGGTTAGGGCCCCTCCAGAGGAAAATGAGTAATAGCCTGAGGATTCCATTTGCATTGAGGAGTAGGGGACAGAGCAGTAGAGGAGCCACCATTCCTAAAGATTCTGTATCTGGTCCAGCACTGGCAGAGTCATCCCATCTCCTTCCATGGAGGAAGCAAGCCCACTGGGAGGGCATTGATTATAGATCTGCGTCAAGTCTACACACATGCAATATATATGAGTGTGTGTATATATAACTCTCTTAAGATCCATCTAGTGCAACCCAGCATATACATCAGCATAATATTCAACATCCATTAAGTTAGGGACACACTGTGGAATTTGAAACAGCTGAAGCTTGAAGTAGATCATCTCCTTTCTTTCCAGTCTGTGTTAGATCATACATTACGATGAATGGAGGCAATTATAGGCAGATTCAATGACAGTGCCATCATTTATTGGAGTATAATTCCTCTAGCCAATCAGTGCTCTAAGTAACAATAAATTATATTAGACTTCCAGTATTACTTCAGCATGTATACGGCTATGGATCAATGGGTATCTGATACTTGAAAAGCTTCAGCATTCAGTTCTTGTTGAATCTGTAATTAACAAATGAAACTAAACTAATCATAGTAAATTGTTCATTTGGCTACATTCTTGTTGTCGAGCACACTGTGTGCTGAGGAACAAGAGTGTGAAGTGCGACAGAGTGTGGGCCTGTGCTCTTGTATGTCAGGGTGCCCAGCAGAAATGAATGCATCTATCAGAGCATTCGAATGATGTGTTACTGTGATCAAATGGTTCATCCTTGCAGGCTGCTGATTCATCTGGCTTGAACAGTATGTGTTAATCAATGATTGTTTTATATTAAAAGACACAGTTTAATTTTGCTACAGATTGGCTGGCAATTTTCCAAGAAAATATCAGTAAACTGAGGAGTTCTAAAACTAATGTGTGAAATATATGTGAAATAGGTAGAAAACAACTTGTAGTGACTTATGTGAATCAAAATTCTTCCCAACTATTACAAGCATCTTGGGGAAAAAAAAAAAAACAGGCATAAAAGGCTTAAAAACTGTACACAGTTTAGATTTAAAGACACAGTTAATTGTCTCACTCATTTATTCTCTTTAGTTTCTGTGCCTGAAAAATGCCTTCGTCTTGTAAAAGGAAATTTATATTAAGTCTGGAATAGTGCTTAGAATCATTAGATATTTCAAAGAAGGGCATGTACTGGCTCCCACACACCAGTACAATGTTTGTGATGCTCATTAAAAATATTAGGGACCATGACGTTCATCAACTATTTAGCATAATTTTGTTTTACTGGTTTACTATGCACCAGTGATACTCAGTTGGGTCTTAGCATTAATACACTCATAATATACAGTGTAGTGCCCCCATATGGTGCATTGGTAGAAGCATATTAAACACATTACACAAAAATAGCTCAATGCCTCGCATATTATTGATCAACAATTTACCAATTAGAAAATACAGCAGTCAGGAAAATAAACACTGGCATATGTGCCTAAGGTCTAGATGAAAATGGGATTGATGTGGATAGATAAAATAAGAAAAGGGGAGATAATGAAACAGGACCACATAGGTTAGACTGTTACAGTGAACCCAAAGGCACAAAGTCTTTTATTGTCCCCAGGCAGGGCACTGAAACCAATATTGTTTAAGCTCTAAGTAGCTTTTTAAGTAGACCTAGAAAAATATCTCTTTTTTAGGCTAATGCTGCCCAGTAGGATATAATGTGAGTCACAAACACAAGCCACATATAGCCACATTAAAAAAAAAATAGTACAAAGAAAGGTGAAATTAATAGCTTTTATTTTAACCTGATATATGCAAAATATCATTTCAAAAGGAAGTGTGTATAAAATTATTAATGCCATATATAATATTGTTTACATACTAAGTCTTTGAAATCTGATGTGTGTTTTATACTTACAGCACATCTCAGTTCAGACTAGCCACTCGTAGAGCTCAGGTTGGCTAATGGCTACTGTGTTAGTGCAATTTTAGATCACTCTTTATAATTTTATCTTCTCCTCCTCCTTTAGTTTAATTTAATTCTCCTCCTCCTTTAATGTTTCTTTAGAAGGCTGTGAGGGTGGGCTTGAATGTGTTAACTGCAGAGACGGAGCCTCAGAGTAGTCTAGGGACTTGCGTAGAGTCACACGATCTGTAAGTGGAAGAATCACTCTCTGAGTTCATTCCATTACACGACGTCCTCCTTCTAAAAGTCCACCTTGTATATGTCCTTCCATTTCATTGTTTGCCCCTACTAAGGCACAATTATGAACTATTAGCTAGTCAATTAATAATGACCTGTAGAAAGCTGTTCTCTAAAAACCTTAAAATAATACCCCTTTGCTCTAACATGTAAGATCTCTTCCCATGTTCTGGATCAGTACAATTTGAAAGCATTTTGCAATTAAAGCACAGGGTGGTATAGCAGAAAAGAAAACTGCACCTGGACTCAGACAACCTGAATTCCTATTGTGGTTTTGCCCCTCATTACCTGAGCTACAGTTAGTGCTAAGCAGTTAGCCCTTCTGGGTCTCAGTGCCTTCATCTGTGAAATGGGAGGTCAGAGTGCCTGTCTGGTCTATTTCTCAGGATTGCTATAAGTCCTCATATAAGTTCATATTTGTATAAGTGCTTAGTGAAGTGAAAAGTGTCATGCAAATGTAAGAGTCTGTTGCTTTTCAAAAGAGAAGTGAAATTTTAAAATCCTGGTATGGCCCAGATGCATTCATTTATTTATTTTGTAATGACATCAATAATCTGTGAATCTACTCACCTTCAAAAAATTCAACCATTACAGATAAGGCTAAGCCCTCCTCAAGGAACCTCCCAGTCCCTCCCCTCTCCTGCTTAACTACCCACTACTAGTCTACTATCTGATACAGGCATTTTGTCAAGGTGAGACCATTTGAATTAAGGCCCAGCGATATGTTGATATGAAACAAGCAATTGGTGCATACCTACTTTTGAACAAATGGCTGAGCTGGTGACCTCAGGTAAACAGAGGTCTCTCACCTCCACAGCAGAGCATATTTGTACCAACACAATTGCCCCTCTGCTGCCACATGTAATGTGTTTGTCATGTGTATAAGGGTGTGTGTGTTTGTATTTGTGTGTGTGTGTGGTGCCAACACTCAAGAATGGATTATGTACTGGTGGGCAAATCCATTGGATCCATGCTAGATGTGTAGGATAAACCTGGCTCTCATATTGAGTCAAAAGATAGGAAAAAAAAACCAAGCATATTCTTTTTTATATTAATTGGCAGGAATGTTGGCTGTTAAATCTACTGTGGCAGTATTTGGTATGGAGAATTTTCTCTTTGTTCAATGAGGATAATAGAGGAGAAGAAAAATCTGCCACCAAACACTAGCGCGGTGACCTTAAGTAGTACTAATGATCATGATTATAATGATGACAGAAATAGGAAGTCCCATTTGATCAGTGATAATAAGTGATTTTTGTTTAAAATATGAAATATTAAAATATTAAATTGCAATGTTTTGTCCACTTTTTATTCACTGTTCTTCAGAGAGCAAATGCAAAATGATAGAAGGGTTTTAATAAAAATAGCAAGCATACCTAGAATAAGCATTGCTAAGCAAATTATTATCACTGATATCATTTACATGTGTCATGTTTCAAAAGATGAGCGTGCTGTTTTAATTTGCTTTTTAAACACTACAACAGGGTCTCCAAGCATTTAAATAAAACAGAAACAGTTCATTAAAACAGAAGGAAACTATCTGAATATATTGGTCACAACTTGCTTGCAAGCATTTCTGACAGCAGCCCTCTGTTGAAGAGAAAATTGTACAAATTGCCAGTTATTATCATTTTTAATAAATAAGCCTTCTACCTTCTCCCTTCCTTTCTGCCTCCCTCCCTCTGGCTTCTATGTGATTGTGTTCAACAAGCATATTTTCAGTGGGACCATTTCTATTACCGAATGATTGAGCTCTGATTTACACATCAATTACCCACCTTCATGGAGATTTTCATGCTCCCCTAGCTGACATCAATGAAGCATAACTGCGTAAACGCTTTATTTCATACCAGTTTTGGATAACTGAGACTGATAACTAATCATATCGAGAGACAATGTGCTATAACACAGGAAACAATAAATGCTTCCCTTTAAAAATCTCATCTATTCTTCATGAGCTCACCATTCACATGCTTATCTCAGTTGTCCATTTCTTTCTGTAAGGATCTTCCTCTCACTTGGTATCTCAAGTGAAATTAGGTAGGGCTTTACCCTTGAATAGAAGCATTTGTAAAGACCAAATTCTCATTTTCTAGCCTTCCCAAGGAGCAGAAAATCTTATAGCTTTCCTACCAGTGTTGTAGACCAATTTCAGCAAACATCCCATAGACAATCCGCTGGACTGAATTTGGCTGCATCTTTAATCTCCTTTTCACTCTTCCATGTGTGCCCCTTGGGATCATCATTAATACCACTTGGTTCATGTGCACTTGAACTAGCTGATATGCAGAATGTGAACTGTTCCATTGCTCAAGGCCCAGCTGGAACACAGCTGCCAGATTTTGCTTCCTACCCCAAGCCAACCTGAGAGTGTTCCCATGGCACTTTGTTCATATAGTTATAGCATGTGTTACTCTGCACTGTGATTATTTTGGAATGGATTTGCCTTTCCTTCTGGGCTGTGAATTTCTTGAAAGCTTGTACTATTTCTTATTTTTTCTGAGCACCAAACATGGTGCCTGGTATGACGTAGACACCCAGTAAGTGTTTGTTGATTAAATATATAAATTAATTAATATATTAATTAATATCTTTGTCAACATTTGTCACTGAACTTGGAGCAGAAAAAAT
This sequence comes from Eulemur rufifrons, assembly GCF_041146395.1. Taxonomy (NCBI): domain Eukaryota; kingdom Metazoa; phylum Chordata; class Mammalia; order Primates; family Lemuridae; genus Eulemur; species Eulemur rufifrons. The sequence continues at coordinate 26,434,487 of NC_091012.1, read as the reverse complement.
ATGTTTGCCTGTCATTCGTTCATTCATTCAGTCAAAAAATATTTATTTAGAACTGAACACTGAACTTGGCATGTTTCCAGATAAATGGAAAGCAGAAATGTGTTCTTCCTCTCTGGTGACAGTTTCATTTAACACTCACGAGTACTCTCAGAGCAGAAAAGAGGGAAAGAAGAATGAGTTGAAAAGCCAAAGGAGAGTTGTCTTGGAGTAGAAAGAAGAGAAGTGGACAGTGTGTCCTGTGGAGTAAAAACGATAAGGCCTAAGGTCTAGATCATGCACACCCACTGTGACGAGGCTTGAGGTCTTCATTGTGAACTGGCTCAGAAATGTAGTCTGTGGGTATATTCATTTGCTAGTCTGAAGTCAAGATGTTGGCGGGTTTGGTTTCTTCTGAGGGCTATTAGGAAGAATCTGTTTCACTCTAGTGTTTAGCAGTTTGCTGACAATCTTTGGCATTCCTTGGCTTGCAGAAGCATCACCCTGATCTCTGCCTTTGCCTTCACATGGTGTTCTCCCTGTATGTCCCTGTTTTCACATTTATCCTTTTTATAAGAACACTAGTCATATAGGGTTAGCGGCACACCCTAGTCCAGTATGACCTCGTCTTAACTAATTACGTCTGCAGAGAACTTATTTCCAAATAAGCTCACATTCTGAGGTACTGGGGATAAGGGTCTGAACATATGAATTTTAGAATGACACAATTTAACTCACAACAGTGGCTACCCCGGTTCTAGTTAGGCACCTTGTCAGGGCAAGAGAGAGAAGTGTAACCCAGGGAGAGTCATACCTGTAGGTCCACGTGAGAAAACAAGCCTGGGGTGATGATAGTTTGCAGAGGGTGGGGCTCAAAGGGCTCTTTGCTGCTGTCCTTCTCTCATGCTCAGGCCAGGGCTCTGTGGGGGTGCACCATGAAAAGAGGCAGGGCCAAAAGGTTAAGCCTATAGGAGGTAGAATTTGCCTGGGTAAAAATTAGTGAGTGCAGGTGGATCAAAGGGTTTGGGGAGACATGAAAACAGAGTCAGCTTAAAATTGTCAATTATAAACTGCTCCTTAAGGGCATTAATTTCCTTAGTTTAAAAGTAATTAAGAATACTATTTCTGAGAAAATATTGTTTTAAATTAAGCAGTTATTGAAATTGCCTTGCTTATAGCTAACTGAAAATAAAACACCTTTTAAAAGTGTCATTTATGAGAAGCCAGAAGGTTATATTAAGACTTTGACTTGGAAAAGAATTCCTGATATTTAATAGGCATAGAGAGGAAATACTTCAAGTAGCTTTTTCCTAATTCAAAAGACAGAGCTGTTCTGTATAGGTTGGCTGCAGAAGCAACTGGTATGGAGCTTAGGACTTCTGCATTGGATGAAGTCAGGACACATCAGGAAACGACAAGGGCTCATCAAGAGCGAGGGCCAAGCCAAGCCTTGGGTTACTGAGTAGGGCACCATGCCTGCCTCACCAGGGTAGACAGGCTGAAGTCTGGGGGAAGAAGAGGAGGAGGAGTAGTAGAAAGTAGTGATGATGACGTTGTTGGTGGCATCAACTGTGGACTCCTGAGCTGTACATAGATTCCATAAACTGAACCTCACTGAAGCCAGGATTCAAATAAACCACCAAATACTTTAGAGCCATCACAAGTCCCCAAAGTTCATCACTGACTCCTCTCTGCCTCCTCTCCTGTGGATCCATGGAACCATTTCTGGTTGTGGAAAGCATGCTTATATTTTCCTGAAGTAAATCAAGATTTAGATCTAGCAACTCTTTAGTCAACTCTGATTAATTTAGAGAGAGAATTATAAATGAGGTATATTCAAGTTGACACTACAGAGTGCATGAAGAAATACTAGAAGAAAGATGAAGAAACAGGAAAATAAAAATTATTTCCTCTGATTGCAATGGGGAATAGTGTAGATGCTGACAAGAGTAGAAGTGAGAATATTTATGTCATTTTTATTTTTATATGCAGTAGTTTAAATTTTTGAACCTATTTGAAAGTCATAGAATATAAATGAATATGTTTACTATATTCACTATCTGATTATGTATTTTTTTGGTTTGTGGTATCCATTCAAGGACCCTCCTAGTCTTCAGGAAGTGTTTGTAAGCTCCTGAATCATGCAGTTGTTTGCAGCTCTCTTGGTTTGGCCATGTTCAATCTGAGGTGCTTGTAAGGCATTGGTTTCTGTTACAGTTGGGTCAATGAGCCATGTGGAGTAATAGTGAAGGCTCATTTTTAATTAATAGGTCAGAACTAAAGTTATTTTACACTTTTTTTTTTTTTGAGACAGAATCTTGCTCTGTTACCCAGGCTAGAGTGCCATGGTGTCAGCCCAGCTCACAGCAACCTCAAACTCCTGGGCTCAAGCTATCCTTCTGCCTCAGCCTCCCGAGTAGCTGGAACTACAGACATGCACCACCATGCCCGGCTAATTTTTTCTATTTTTTATAGAGATAGGGTCTCACTCTTACTAAGGCTGGTCTTGAGCTCCTGACCTAGAGTGATCCTCCCACCTCGGCCTCCCAGAGTGCTAGGATTACAGGCATGAGACACCTCGCCCAGCCTAAAGTTATTTTAAAATGCATTTTTATACAATGGAAATCAGACATGTAACCTAAGAAAATGTTGCAAGAGCAGAAAGGAATTTCAGGGATCCTCAGATACCTATTGTGCAATGGAGTCTTCTTGTAGTTTGGTAAGTGCATATGGGAGGGGAGGGGAATGATTGACGTGAGGTTGAAGGAGATAAAGGCAGAAAGTTGCATGATTGTAAAGGGTTGCCTAACACATTCTGAGCTGCTTAGGAGAGGAGAAAAGTAACACGTTGGGAGACAGACACCCTTCTCAAGCAGTCAGAGATATTGGACTCTTAGACAACAGTTATAGTGTGTAAGGACAAAAGAATTTAATTTCACTGCAGAGACTGCTTTTAGAGGACATTTAATAGGCTTCTAGAAAGTGGTTGACATACTGATTACTACTTCGCATGGATGGGAACCTTTGAGTTGCTAGAGTCATGGTCATTCTATATAAAAGTGGCATTTCCATTAAAATGGAATCCTCTAAAAATGAAGTTTTAGTACACTCTTACAATATTGTTGATAATCAATATCCATTTGAGTGTCTACCCATGCTTGCCATTCTGAGAAGAATCTATACCATGTTCCAAGAGCCCCTCATAAGCCGAGATATTCTGCAGGGAGTTAAGATTTTAGACATACCCTGTGGATCAATTGTGCCATGCCTGTTACATGAGCAGAGCTTAAATATGTGGATGTGCCTCTCTGTGAGTCCCCTTCTCTTCTGCAAGGAAGGCCAGCATCTTCTTTATGGCAAAGAGGGTGGTCGCTGGATTCTGTTTGGACCACTTACTAATGGTATGGACATGATAACCTCTCTGTGTCTCACACGTCTCAATTTTCTCACCTGTAAAATGGGGATGATAGTGCCTCTTCAGAGTTTTTGTGAGAATTAAATAATACTCATATAATGCCTGGAATAGCACCTGGCATGGAGCAAGGAATCAACCGATAGTAGCTACTAGTGTTATTGCTGTTTGTATGACAAGTCTATCCTTGTAATGACTGCTTTCACCTTCAAGGCATTTTTTCCAACATGTATCAGCAATGTAGATTTTTGCATAATAGAATACATCAGTTTCCTAAAGGTGCCTGGTCCTTTATTTGCCTTCATGTAATGAAGAGTTAAATGATCTTTTCAGGTTAAGTCCATCAGATTTAGGCATGCCAAAATGGGTCAAATAAATTTATCTATGAATAATTGCATCATATGCAAAGACAGACGTTGTTTTGTATGGGAGGCCTGGGACTCACGCTGGGAGATTCAGATAGAATTGGTCTAACATGTGACCTGCGCATGGGAATTAATAAAATCTCCTCTGGGTGATTCACATGGGCAGCCAAAATTGAGAACCATATAGAATAAATATTTAGAAATATGTTAAATTAAAAAGTTATTATCTTTCCATAGAGGTTGTACTAATTTGCAGCCCCACTAACAGTGTATAAGTGTTTCTTTCTCTCTGCATCCATGCCAGCATTTGTTGTTTTGGACTTTTTAATAAAAGCCATTCTAACTGGGGTAAGGTGATATCTCATTGTGGTTTTAATTTGCCTTTCCCTGATGATTAATGATGTTGAGCATTTTTTCATATGTTTCTTGGCCATTTGTCTTTCTTCTTTTGAGAAGCATCTGTTCATGTCTTTTGCCCCCTTTTTAATAGTTTTACAGTTTTGTTTAATATTCAGGTCAATATTAATTTGTGAGTTAGGTTTATAAATTGACCAGTTTGGTGCCTCTGTCTCAAATATCATATTTGAGTCTATTGAGAAAAATTCTCAAAGGATATCCAATGACATATACTTTACCCTAATCTGTTACTAGAAAGACTTAGACTTCAGCAATCATGACATTTTACTATAATTTTTATAGGATAAGAGAATTTGTGAAAGCTATAAAGAGATTTACATATAGCTTTATCAGGGTGCCAGTCATCTCATCCATTAAATGTGAGCAGACAGTAGTAGTTTACAGAAGCCTTTTTCATTCATGGTCATATTTAACCTTTATACCAATGGCATGAAAAGAGAAGACAAAGATTATTCCCATTTACAAATGAGGAAACTGAGGCTTACAAATGTGAAAGGATTTATTAATGATCAAGCAATTTACAAGCGAAAGAGATAGAGTCTGTTCCAGATCATCTGAATCTGGATATCATCATTTCTGGATACACTGTGAAATTCCTTAAAGCTTTCCACCTGTCAACAACAAAACCTGTTTCTTTGATTGGTGTCAGGTTAGGTTTTTACTACGCTTTTACCTTTCCTAGATGTAGTAAATTATCTTTGCAACTTGAGTATTTGGTATTTGTTAGAGAGATTACAACATCATTTTGGGAGTTTGATAGGCAAGTCAAAATAATTTTGTCCAAAGCCTAAGCCAGACACTTAAAAAAAAAAAAGAACCTACATTTTCCTCATGACATCTGCATTGGACATTGCTTATTTATGTACAGGAAGGTCCTTTGTGTTCACCTATAGGATGCAGTAAGTGACTTGAAAACATCTGACCTTAAGGAGTGAATAGTCTATAGGGAGATACAGAGAATCTCAGTTAAATCATTATAAAAAAACAATATTGTGTACTCCTAATGAGCACAGTATATCATAGGACCAGGGATACCGACAGAGTAGAATATTATTCAGCTATAAAAAGAAATGAAGTTAAATATATTCCTAAATATTTAATTGTCCTTGATGCTATTGTGAAAGGTATTGTGTTTTTGATTTGATTTTTGAATATTTAGGAATATATTTAACTAAGGAGGCGAAAGACCTATGTAGAGAAAACTACGAAACACTGAGAAAATAAATTGCAGAAAATGTAAACAGGTGGAAAACCTTAACATACTCATGGATTGGCAGAATCCATATTGTTAAAATGTCTATACTACCCTAAAGTGATCTATAGAATCAATGCAATCCCTATCAAAATTCCAACATAATTTTTTGCAGATCTAAAAAAAATAATTCTATGCTTCGTATGGAACCAGAGAAGACCTCGTATAGCCAAAGCAATCTTAAGCAAAAAGAACAAATTGGGAGGCATCAGTTGACCAGACTTCAAGCTATACTACAAGGCTATAGTAACCAAAACATCATGGTACTGGCACTAGAACAGAGATATAGACATGTGGAACAGGACTGGGAACCCAGATATAAAACCATCCTCATATTGTCATCTAATCTTTGAAAAAACAGACAAAAATATACACTGGGGAAAAGAATCCCTATTCAATAAATGGTGCTGGGAAAATTGGATAGGTGCATGCAGAAGATTGAAACTGGACCCACACCTCTCGCCTCTCATAAAATCAACTCATGATGGATAACGGACTTAAACCTAAGACATGAAACCATAAAAATTCTAGAAGAAAATGTTGCAAAACTTTTATAGACATAAGCCTAGGCAAAGAATTCATGAAGAAGACCCCAAAAGCAATCACAGCAGCAAAAAAAATAAATAAATGGGACCTGATCAAATTAAAAAGCTTCTGCATAGCCTAGAAAACTATCATGAGAGCAAATAGACAATCTACAGAATGGGAGAAAATATTTACGTGCTACACATCTAATAAAGGGCTGATAACTGGAATCTATATAGAGCTCAGGAAAACCAACAAGAAAAAATAAAACTACCCCACTAAAATGTGGTCAAAAGACATGAGCAGAAACTTTTCAAAAGAAGACAGAACAATGGCCAACAACCATATGAAAAAAATGCTCAACATCTCTAATCATCGGGAAAATGCAAATCAAAACCACGATGAGATATCACTTATCTCCAGTGAGAATGGCCTTTATCAAAAAGTCCCCAAACAACAAATGTTGGCATGGATGCAGAGAGATAGGAACTCTCTTACACTGCTGGTGGGACTGCAAATTAGTACAACCTCTATGGAAAGTAATATGGAGATACTTCAAAGAACTAAAAATAGAAATACCATTTGATCCAACAATCCCACTACTAGGCATCTACCCAAAGGAGAAAAAGACATTTTACAATAAAGCCATCTGCACTCGAATGTTTATTGCAGCAGAATTCACAATTGCAAAGATGTGGAAACAACCCAAATACCCATCAATACATGAGTGGATTAATAAAATGTGATATATATATACCATGGAGTACTACTCAACCATAAAAAACAATGGTGAACTAGCAACTCTTGTATTACCTGGTTGGAGCTGGAACCCATTCTTCGACATAAAGTATCCCAAGAATGGAAAAACAAGCACCACATGTACTCTCCATAAAATTGGTACTAACTGATCAACAGTTAGTGCACACATGGAAGTAATATTCATCTGGTGCTGAGCAGGTGGGACAGGGGAGAAGGAGATGGGTAAATTCATAACTAACGGGTGTGGAGCGCACTATCCGGGGGATGGACATGCTTGTAGCTCTGGCTCGGGTGATGCAAAGGCAATATATGTAACCAAAATGTTTGTACCCCCATAATATTCTGAAATTTAAAAAAAGAAAAAAGAAAAGAAAGAAATGAAGTACCAATCCATGCTACAGTGTAGGTGTGCCTTGGAAACATTATGCTCAGTGAAAGAAGCCAGGCACAAAAGACCACATGTTATATGATTCCACATATATGAATTATCTAGAATAGGCAAATATCATTCAGAGAGAAAGTAAATTAGTGGTTGCCTTGGGCTGGGCTGGATAGGAGGATTACAGGGCAGGAGGATGATACAGAAAGGGTACAGGGCTTCTTTTTGGGTTTATAAAAATATTCTAAAATTATATGATGATGGTTTCAAGATTCTGAATATACTAAAAACCATAGACTTGTATGCTTTAAATGGGTGAAACTGTATGATATGTGAATTATATCTCAATAAGGCTGTTATAATAAAAAGCAAGGACTAGCAGAGAAGGGGAGCAGGGGAGACTAAAACAAGGCAGAAGGGGTGGCTCTTGAAGAGTCTGCCTGACCTCAATGAGTGCTGGTTAGACAGGCTTCCTGGATGAGCTGAATCATTGCCTCCACTTTCAGAAGTGAAGGGAATGAGGTATCCCCAAGGTGCTCCTGCACCAAAATATTGAGGCTGCTTCTACCAGGACTTCTGTAAGTATTGGTGTCTATATCATTTTTAAAAAGTACAGATTTAAGAGAACCATAAGAACAAGTACTAGCCCATTTTCCTAAGAGATAAAGAAATTGGAATGGCCAGATGGGCAGCTGTTTAGAGTAAAAATCTTGTGTGTTTCTGTCGTTTTCATTCCCATCTTGACTATTTTTTATGAGAGTCGGTGTTTGTGGGGAGATAGTCCATTTACTGAAGAGGGAGTAGTATGCAGAGTTCTTGGTGAGTCTTGCCATCTAAATATGACTTAGGAAGTTCTATTTATTTTGGAAATTCCTTTCCAAGGCCAGGTTTCCTCTTATGCTATGTTACACACCTCCAAATGCAAGGTTCTCATGTTTGTTCCCTCTATGTGTGAAATAATTATGGGTTGTTTTTAGCTGTTTTGATAGTTTTGAATTTAGTACTTTACATTTAGGTGTTCATGGACATTAGCAGAGAAAATAAGTATATAACTTGGAGTTGAGTTCAAAAGTATTGGATAACAGAGATTTTTTTTAAACAAACAGAAGCCATGTAGAGATTAGATCAGTGTCAAATTCATAATAGGACTAGATATTGAAAAAGTACCTCTTGGAAATCTGGAATATGTAATAAGGATAGAGATAAACATCTACAAATTTTATAGAAGGCAGAAATTCACTCAGGAGAACCACAATAAGTGAATGATAGCTTATGTTTGTTCCTTGGGTGAATTAAATATGTATTTTTATGCTTTTACAAAAATGTTAGCCAAAATAGAGGTATTTAATAGAGTTGGACTAGGAAACAAGTGAGGCTGAATTGTTTACTTTCTTATACATTGTTACTACAGCATATCATGTATCAGCAATATTTTTAAACAAATTTGTCATTTAAAATATCATTTTTAAAAATGTTTCCCCAAGTAGCTTTGTAAAAGAACCAAATTAGGTAAGCAATAATTATTAAGCTTCATGAAATATACAAACCAAATGAACTTAAACTGGTTTTTACTCTCCCTCTCCCAACCTCTTCCCCACAGATGCAGTTAATTTTTTACAATCCCTTTAGGGTCTGTACATTTTGATATAAGGAAAGTAATGGTTTTTCTATACTTGAATCCAAATTAAATTCCTAAAGTTTTTCCCTACTGGCAATTTCTAATAAAATGCAATCCTAAGGAAAGTTCACCAATGGAGTGCATATGAGACTCATATTTATTCTGAAGTGTGATGGAAACATGGGAGGCAGTAAGGGATGAAGCATGGGTACTAGGAAAAGAGGTAGTTTGGGTTCCAGCCTCCTAGTTCTGCTACAAACCTGCTGTGCGGCCCATTGCCTTTTTTTTTTTTTTAGTTCAATTTCCTCATCTGTAAAATGAGGGCACCACAACTAGATGATTACTAAACTGTCTTCCTGCTTTAACAGTCCCCATTCTCAAAGACTAGCCTGTATTGTCAGCCTGATTGAGCTACCACTGTGAGCTAATGAAGACGGCATAATTGAACTTTCTAGATCTCAGGGAATCTACATGTGTCCTGGGTTTTATTGTCCCACGAATGTACCTGGGGCTTATAATGAACAAAATAAGAGTTACCTGTGTATAAGATTAGATTTAAAGACAAGGATAGGAGAGTGAGAGAAGGAGAAGACAAAGAGAATTTACTTGAATTTGAAGATGGAAGAGACAGAGGTTCAAATCTTCCTTTGCCACTAGGTTGCTGAGGGCTTGAGACAGCTCCCCTCATTTTAAGAGGGCCTTAGTTCCCTGCCTTCCAAATGAGGGCAGTTTCTCTGTTATCAGGCTGGGGAAGCACACAGGTGGGTGAAATCATAGCTAATATAAAAATCTCATGTAGAGAGAAGTTTCTCGGTCTGTGCATCGGAGTGATTAACAGAGTAGTTAAATAGGACTTGTTTTTCTCTTTGTCCTCTTCTTATTGGCTAGTACTGTGGTCCCCAACCTTTCTGGCAACAGGGACTGGTTTCATGGAAGACAGTTTTTCCCATGGACTTGGGGGAACGAGAACTCAGGCGGTGATGCGAGATGGGAGCAGCTGTAACTACAAATGAAGCTTCCCTCGCTGGCCACCACTCACCTCCTGCTGTGCGGTGGGGTTCCTAAGTTTCATGGAAGATAATTTTTCCATGGGCTGGGGTGGAGGAGCGGGGGCTAGAGGGGTGGAGAACCAGAGCTCAGGCAGTGTTGCGTGGCCCGGTTCCTAACAGGCCTCTGACCAGAACTAGGCTGTGGCCTGGGGGATGGGGACTGCAGAGCTAGTACAGAAGTCAGTGAAATAGGGATTCCAAAGAGATAAACTGTAGAGAGAGAAAGTAAAGGCTTTTGGTTAATTCATAGTAAATTTGGTTTTGAGTGGTCAGTGTTTTTTATATTATCATAATGTGACAAATTTCATTATACTCAGGAGAAAAAAGCTGGAAAAGCATCCTAACTTGCTAAGTGTGATGAGTCCTTGAGCTTTGTTTCATGGGATTTCATGCTGATAGGACCAATTCATCCTGTCCTCATCACTGTGAATAAGCTTGGATTGTTCAGAGCAATATGATGATTAATTCAGGTTTCTGTCTTGAGCATTTCTTTACAGGCTATGGAGCCCTTTTTCCTTTGGAAAACAATTCCGGGAGTGTAAAGATATATCAAATTATCAGGGGACAGACATATGCTTTCCTACGGCCTCTGCAGGGCTCACAGGTTCAAACATAACCTGCCTGAATCATAAGAACTTTAATTGAGTAGATAAAGAGGTCCTCATAATTATAAACTGCAGTAGGTATAACAAGAGGCTAAATACATAGCTGTGGTTTTAATTAGCTGGTGCTTCAAATTAGTAATGTTGGTTTCAGTCAGAAATTGGTGACGTTATAAACTGAAAGCCTCATTACCATGCAGTTCATTCCTCATTAGACCTCACCGTATGATGCTTTTCAATACAATGCCATGCTGAGAGAGAAAGGAAAAAGTTGGAGATATTTGGTTGCCTTCCAAGAGCAGTGGAACTCTGTGGAGATTAAATTCATTCTTGCCAGAGATATGAGAATTAACTGTTCTTTGTTGGATGTGTTAAAAAATGCAGCAGGCAGTTTTGCTTGCAACAGATAACACCCGTGTGCACACTCAATCTGCTATTCAAATTTGCGTCTGGAATTTGGTAGTTAATGAACTGATGCAAAGTGCCCTTACTGCTGGCCGCTTGAAGGGTTGTCATGCATGTTGAAGCACGTTTCCTTTTCTTCTCCTTCTTTTTTTTTTTTTTTTCCCTTCGGGGTTTTAATTATATCTTTCCCTCAGAGGAGAAGGAAGGTAGTTTGCAAAGCCAAGAGACCAAAGCACTTCAGTTCTTTTCATGGAAGAATTAAATATGATCTATGGGCCTGTCATTCTGAGCTGTCAGGTGCACGAAATGAACAGATAGCTAGAAAACTGACATCTTGCTTGCATTACTCAGAAGCAGGAAACTTTGGTTCTTGTTTGTGTGTAGAGTATCATCTGCTATGAAAAGCAAAGAGATTGACTTTTGCAACAAATACCCACCCCCAATATTGCTTTAACTTGTTACTCCACCCCACCCCTGACACCTGATCTTTCTTACATTTGGACAAATTGATGAGCTTGGATTACACACAGCTGATATGTGTTGTTGAAGTAGTCTCGCGATCCACACTTGCTGGACTGAAAATGTTACTGTGCCCGGTTGATTCCACATCAGCCTCCAACATGAAGACATCAGGACACTCGACAACTGTTTGAGGTTCTGGTCTCAACTTATGAATGGAAATGAAAGATGGTGTTAGAAAAATGTAATACCTGTGGAGGGTATCTGAGACTACAAATGATAGGCTGGCTTCCAGTATCTGCACTTGACATCTTTCTTGACCAGGCAGGGCCTAGATGTGGGGTAGGGCTCTTGAAAGTTTTCTTTGCTTTCCCCAGACAGTGATAACATTTGCTAAACATACTCATGTGTGACTGAGTGAGCTCTTACGTTTCTGGCATTGTTTGTACTATGAAAGTGTAATGTGCATTTAAACATCCTATAAATGTTGCCACTCTTTTAAAATGGAGAAATGAGTATTGTTTATCCAAAAGATGAGGCTATCGAATTCACTTTGAATTTGACAGTTCAAGGATTCCGGTGGAGAAAGGTGGATGATTAAGTGTAGTGGCATCATACACTCCATGTATATATATATCAACATAGAGTTAAGCTGCACAGATAGTTCATGCTCTAGGCTCTTATTTTGTAAATTAAAGTTGTACTGCTCGTGAGCAAACTAGCCTTCCAATGATAGATAGGCATTAAGACTTGGGATGTATTCAAAACCTATCCACTGTACTTTTGTATCAGTATATCTCTTGTAATTCCTTTAGCTATTATGTTCATTTGCATGTCAATTATCTAATTAAGTCTTAACATGGTAATATTGAAAAAGGGAAGGAAACAAAGATTTATACAGTACCTGCTAGGCATTTTATGTACATTTATATAATTTAAATTTGCCCAGTTTATAAGTACTAACTTTGAGTAAGTTTATCATAAAAAGCAGAGGAAAAGCCCGATAAACAAAATAAGATACACTATTATAAGACTTACAGATTATGGTTAAATTTGCACAGTCTTGCATGATGAAGAAAATAATTGTCTTCTTAATAAGAAAGTGTTTCATTCTATAAAACCTAAAGGCCCAGAATATATCTTAAATTTTGTCTGGAAGCTTTTGATCCTCCAATGGGAGAATCAGAGACAGAAATGTGATGAGAGTCACAGAGTTACTTAGTCTTGATAAATAATTTGTGCATTAAGATCATTAAAGGCTTTTTACACCTCCTTTTTTTCATCATTAGTTAGTAGTTTGTTATTCAAGCCAGACCTCTTTCTTTGTGAAGAGTTTCCCAAAAAGGCTTCCATTCACCTTTGAAGAAAAGTATGGGAAGTCTGTAGGGCATGGTGGTTTGCTCCTATAGTCCCAGCTACTGGGAAGGCTGAGGCAGGAGGATCACTTGAGCCCAGGAGTCCAACTAAGGCTGCAATGATCTGTGATCATGCCCCTGCACTCCAGCCTAGGCAACAGAGCCAGATACCATCTCAAAAAAGGAAAAAGAAGTATGGGAACACCAAATCAACAACAGCCAAACAAAAGGAGTGTAGGTCATTAAAGTGATTTCTTAGTGTGTATGGACTTCCAAAAATGTACTTAAGTTCTACTGTGATTCCATTAAAACAGACTAACTCTGGCTCAGGAAAGAATTCCAGTTTATCTGCAGCTCCATACTTTGATAATTCCTTTCCCTTAGGACTTTGTGACATCTGTGGATTCTGGGCCCTAGGCAGTTGGCAACACAATGTAACTTTAATTCAGTACCTTTCTGCGCAGTGGACTGACTTTTGGGAAGCATGTAATTGCTTATAATAATCAAACAGTACAAGGGAAAAGGATTCTGTCATACTTGCATGGTCATGAATATAATTTATAATAAACAAGTTTCTGTTTTCTTTATTCTGAAGAGCTGGTTGGGATTTTAAACACAACAGGAGTCTTTTAAAAAAGTACTCTCTGCTCTCTAGGCAGTGTCAACTTCGGAGCAAGTTGACATGCATATTTTTCTTACTGATTACAAGGAAGATTTAAATGACTTACATGACTAATTAATCCTTTTTTCCTTTTGTCTTTTCCTTTTCATATCAGTCACTATGAACAAGACCGTAGTGCACTTAAAAAAAGGGAATGGGAGCGGAGGAATCAAGAAGTCCAGCAAGAAGACGATCTCTTTTCTTCAGGCTTTGATCTTTTTGGGGAGCCCTACAAGGTAGCTGAATATGTATGTAATTTATCTTTCTGGTAAATGGTTGCTTGTTACGTTTTTGAACTCACTAATCAACATTTAATTTATGTTTAAAGCACCCAAGTCATTTTCAGGAGAATATCTTTTACAAGTGAAATATATACATACACTATATTTGAGGCAATTGCAAAGTTTCTGAAGAAGTCTTCAGAGACAAATTCTGTCTTCTTTGGGGGGCACAGTAAGATTTGAGAGAGACTTGAGAGACTTCCTGTCTCCAGTGAGCTCCTTACTGTGCATAATTCTTAAAGCAAAGAATGCCCCCTTGAGGCTTTTCACTGCTTTGATTGTCAATAGGAAGCCCCTGAAGACTTCATCAGAATGTCAATGGATATGTCTATTTCTCTTCCCAATCAGTGCCATCCATTTCAAGGCGACTGCTTTCCTTCCCCATTTTAGGTTGTTAGCAATTGTTTAGTGGTTTGAGTGCTCTTTGAAAATTACTCTTCTAGAATTATGGAAAAAGCCAATTGTTTTTCCTGGTGGTTAATAATCCTGGGTTAGGAGATTGCCTCAGCAGGGTTTGGGGTAGAGGGGGTAGTGTAGCTAGGTTGATTTTCTAGTGGTATTCTGCTAGTGTGTAGCTCTAATAACGATCAAACTGTTATGTCTACAAGTATTGATTTTACCATAACTGCTTCTGAACTTTCTATTTGGGGTGGAGATTAGGGGCAACTATGAAGAGATTATGATGGAAGAATCTTATTGAATTGCTGGCAGCTGGTTGATTTTTATTGAAATTTAGTAGCAGTGTAATTTTCTGTAATGAAACAAAAATGATGTAAGAAATAAAACAATAGAGAAAATGTTTAAGAATTATGAGTTTAGAAGAGCACCATTTAAGGAAAAGTGGCTTTTGGAAAAGGAAAGTACTTAAGGAGGACAGCATAGGCCCAAATACTACTTTTCTGTAGAGAGTAAGCTGTTTGAATTGGTAACTAGTAAGACGGGAGTCTTGCTTTCTTGTTCAGAGTAAGTAAGCAGTTCTTGATTGAGCCACCTGAGCACCTTCCAAGTTTGGTAAGCCTGACAAAGAGACTGACTTAGGTCACCTAATCTACTGGTCTTCAATCTGTCAGTAACAGTATAATCCATAAAAAAGCAATTCCTCCTATCTCGACCAATTTAATTTTTATATTACCTTTGAATGTGTGTATTTAGATATATGATTAGTTTAACAAACATTTGTCAAAGACCCAGTATGTGCCAGTCACTGTCTTAGACTAGTGTACAAAAGGGAATAAAATATAGTCCCTGCCTGCCAAGGAATTCTTGGTCCAGTGTCAGAGATCATCATGAATGAGTGATGGTATGACTGCATGGTGACTGGTAGAGAGAGAGCAGTGGGAAGATCAGTGAAGACTTTGTATTCAAACTCATTCCAAGAGGTTAGAATGCAATTATGTACATGATAAGAAATCATTACAAGTTTTTAAATCAGGACATGGCCAGGACAGATATACAGTTTAGAAAGATGATATTGGGCAATGGAATGGAGGAAGAGGAAACTAGAGGAAAATACAGAAGCTATTGTATTTGATAAGGGGAGATTATGACAGGAAGGATTTAGGGTAGAATAAGTGAAATGATGGAATTCATTGTGTAATTGGATGGAGGGGAGTATGGGATGGAAATGAATAATTTCCCAGTTTTTGACTTGAGAGGATGGTTGTATCATTAACAAGCAGTTTAGGAGGAAAACAGAGTTGGTGCTCATAGAAAAAAAAATTCAGTTTTGAGCATGTTGGGTTTAAGATGCCCGCGGGATATCAAAGGAGAGCTATCCAGTAGGCATTGGATAGTTAGGTCTGGAGCTCTTGAGAGTGGTCAAAAGACAGATTTGGCTGCTATTGTCATGTAGGTGGCAGTAGAAGCTGTGAGAACCACTGCGGTCACTGAGTTAGGTAATAGGGTAAGTAGATGGACACATAAAGAATTCTGGGGAGTAGCAACATTTAAGGGGTAAAAGAGGTGGTGAAAGCAGAGGCCAGGAAAGAAACTAAAAAGGAATCATCGGAGAGGTAGGAAGAGAACAAGGAAAGAAACATTTAATAGAAACCAAGGGTACAAAGGATTTTATGGAGGAAGAATTTTGCTAGCTACATGCCTCAGAAAGGTCAAGAAAGATAGGGACTGTAAAGTGGCTGTTGGATTTGGCAGTTAAGGGGTAATTGCTGACCTTAGGGAGAGTTGTTTTATTTGTTGATGGTGGTGGTCATTGTGGGAAGCCAAACTGCCAAGGGTTGGAGAATAAAGGGGAAGTGGTTAAGTAAAGAAAGAGAATCAATCAATTGTAGACTTGATCTTGCAGAGAGGTTTTGTATGGAGGAAGGGAGGAAGAAGGATAAGTTTTTAAAAGTAAAGAGAGGAATTATATGAAGGAAAGGTGTTTTTTTTTTAAATGAGAGAAATGTGAGCATGTTTAGAAATTGGTGGGAAGGAGCCAACATCAATGAAGAAAAAGAAAGTGGAAGATATGGAAGAGAGGGGTGATGCTGAGTGGACCAAGGTCCTAGAATAAATTAAAAACAAACAAACAAACAAGATGGAGAGCAGGGACAGCAGGTGAGGAGTCATCATCCATGGGGAGGAAGGTGGGGACAGAACATTAGAATGAGAACAAAGCAGGAGAGTGGAAGAAAGATTGGGAGAAGAGCAAGAAGTCATGGCTTACATAAATAGAAGAGAGGTCAAAGAATGATAGGTGTCTTGTCCCTTCTCAGAGTGAAGGAGGCATAACCAAATAAGTTTTACATCTTATCTTTGGATGGGTTAGAAAAGTGAGCTTTACTCAAAGGGTTTATTCTTGAAATTCAACATCTGCCCCATTCTCAACACTATTATGAGGTAAAGAATCCTTGATTTATTTTCCCTTCATAGTTCTTTCCTCCTCTCCTCTCCTCTCCTCTCCTCTCCTCTCCTCTCCTCTCCTCTCCTTCTTTTCTTTTTTAAAAGACTGCATCTGGCCCTGTTGCCTAGGCTGGAGTGCAGTGGAGCAATCATAACTCACTGTAGCCTCAAATTCCTGGGCTCAAGGCATCCTCCTGTCTCAGCCTCCTGAGTATTCCCTTTATAATTTTAAGTCATGGTGAATTAATAGTCTTGTACCTTTAAGTTAAATTCCATTTCTTCACAAGGCATTCCATATAGATGCATATTTATTTTTAGATGTTAGTAGTATATTTTTGAGTAGGCAGTTGAAAAAACCTGTTATCAACATTGTCAGAAGTTTTCAAAAGCCATCTGTTTTGATACTGCAAGGGTACATCAGGTAGAGATACATGTGGGGACATTTAGTCAAGTGCAGGGCCAGGCCTGTTGTGTGATTAGTAGCTTGTTGCCTTTGTGCTTTTTGATGGGGAAGAGCCTTTGTTCTTGAGTGAAAACTATTATGAAGGAAAGGAATAATGCTAAAGGTTGGTGACCTAGTAATTCTTTTTCTTTTGCTCTTGCTTTGATGATCAGTTGTAATCTTGTGCTGTGTCCACGTTCAGGGTACCTTGAGAGAGCACTGAGGAGGATGCCACTCCTTTCCTTCCTATTATGATTCTAGAACTGATATGTACCTCCAAAGGCTCCCCAGACCAAGACTGGGGTGCACACCTTTGTAATATCTGGACATGACAGTGGCAATAGGAGTACTAGAGCTGGCTCATGGTTCACTAGTAGAAACAAGGATATACTGAAACTTTACCCTAGGGTTGTAGTGGGAATAGTTATCAAATTAAAAATAAAAGTTTGTAGTAGTGGATTGGGACTTTTGGGAAACTTCTTGTTACCCTGAAACCTAAAACATGGCTCAATCACCTGTCCAACAGTATCAGTGATTCAGGCCTACTACCCTTTCTTGGCAGAAAGAGAAATGGTAATCTCTCATGTTTCTGGCTGATTTCTTTCCCTTCTTTTCTTCGCTTCTACCAGTACCAGAGTGAAAATAATGTGACTACCCCCAGATTTGGTTGGTGATGGGGAACTTCTCTGTGGGGCTATAAGGTTATGACTTTCAAATACGAGTTTGTGTTATGCTGTTGAGAAAGATGTCTTCAAATGTGCCTGAAAATATGACTCCATTTGACATGTTTTGGTTAGTATGGAAAGATTGGTGAGGGACTGGCACGTACCAAGTGCCTACTGTGTGCCAGGCACAATGCTAGGGCATTATGTCTGTGCTCGTGTAGTTCTTACAACTGGAGTACACATTTTCCCCATGTTTCCCATGAGGAATTTTAACTCAGAGAAGTGAGGCAGCTTCTGTACAACTTCATATCCTTGTACGTGGTGAATCTAGACCTTGCACCCAGTTCTGTATGATTCCTTATCTGTAACATGAAGTTGTTTATTTTCTGACCGGAAATAAAAAGACTTGATAAGGTTACCTGCTGGAATGACTATGAGGAAGAATCATTTCTCTAACCCATAGTTTTCTCCTTTCTGAAGTGAATTATAATAATTAATTATAATAATAGTAACATTTTATAGCTCATAATAGCTTGACAAGAATGAGGAAACTGAGGTGCACAGAGGTTTGCCAAGGTCATTTATGTTGGGGCAGGTAGAGGCCAGATTGAGGCCAGAGCTACTCTGCTGACTCACGTGGTTGTTGTAAGGATCCAATGAAACAACCCAGGAAACTTTTCTTTGAAATATGTAAGGTGCTATACAAATTCAAGTTATTATCATTATTATAATTAGAGTAAAGGAAGAAATAGCAACTTACAGCTTAGAGGGAATAACTGTAAAAATATTAGAATTAGAAAAAAAGGAGTTACTAAATCACATACATTAGTCACAATAAAATAAAAGAAAAAATGAACTTCAAAACAAATTACTTTGCTACTGTTATTAAAGAGAATCACTATGGTACAATAGCCTCCTAGCACATTAGTCTTGCAGTGAAATTATACTACTGATTTGTAGATAGCATTAGAAGCAAACTGAGGGAAGTTTGCATTTCCTGAAGTAATGAGAGGCAAAAAGCCTAAATGAAGGAGTGCTGTTAGTCATGAGCCACAAACCAGACATATAATTTATGCCTGAAAATACTTGTAAAATGCATTTCCTTGATGATAGAGAAATTGTGATTACTTAGAAAATAATGGCTACAGAGCTTACCTTTAAGGAATCAACCAATTATCTAGAACGGGAAGTAAAGAATTGGCCAAATTGAAAGAAGCATATAATTGATTGAAATGGCTAGATTTTTGCCATGTTTATAATGTTCAATCAAGATTGCCAAGAATACTGTGCTCCTTAATAGGATTACTAAGACTCTGGAGGGCGAAAAAGAACATTTAGTGTGAATCAGAAGTTGCTATGGTGTATAATGAGAGTACATTGTGTAGGTGTGTATAAATGTATTTCAGGTCCTATTGGGTTTTCTATCCACTGAATCTCTTATCTACATCTTGAGAAGTTAAAAACAGATTTGCAATTACCCACCTCCAATGGTGGGAAGGCAGAGAGTTTACTCTGGTGACCTGGACTGGACTGCTAATTATGTGGTGATTGTTCAATGGTGGTAGACTTGAGGTTCTGTGTCCGTGTGTCCTCCATGCCTAACCCTGCCACAGGAGAGTTTCGAATTTAACAGTATTTGTCTTAAGAATGACTGTGGTAATTTGTACTTGAAGCCACAGCATGTCTGTTATGCAAAGCATATGTATCTTCCTTCCATCAGCAACTCAGAAAGTGTCGCCAGTGAACTCAACCTTGAACTGTCTGCTATACAGTTCCTGACAGAAGTTTTTCTAAGACAATTGCTTTATGAGGAAGCTCATCTAAGGGAGGTGGGATCTCTTCATTCTTCCAGGTTATAACAGCTCCACCCCTATTCATTAGTACACAAGAAAGCTGCACACCTGGATTGTATTAGCTTAGACCTCTAAGTCCACATGCAAACATGCTTTCACTGAGTTAGACTTTAATGTAATGCTCTTGCCTTTTAGTCATCATAAGAAAAAGCCACGGGAAAAATCTTTCCATTTTCTGGAAAATTGGTACTGAAAAATTGTTTTATTGATGAAAAGTTCTTGTAAACAAGCCAGTGAAAGGACTTCCTTTTCACATATTAGTATCAGGCAACCATTTGTCTCTTTAGTGAATTAGGACATGCTTCCTTCCATCAAAGAGAATTCTGTAAACTGTGAGCTTTTCTTTTTTGCCTCAGCTACCAGGAAGCTCAAAGTTCAATTTAATGTTCAATCATAGTAACCACGTTAGCCTAACTTTTGCTTTTTATTTATATGCCTTTGACTCCAAGCCATTGCAAATCCTTTATTTTGATATAGGCAGAGTATGAATTATAATGTATTCTGTTCAACTCAGCAACAATTTATTGAATACTTACTATATATCAGATGTGCTAAATCTTAGGGATATAAAGAGAAATAAAAGGTGGTCTCTGACCTTTAAGAGATCATAGTTTTATTAAAGGAAAGAAATCAAACTGTAGTATACACTATGTGGTAGGAGGTTTTCTAGACTTATTCAGAGAAAACTTCAGTTTTCTCCTAATTTTATTCATGTAGACAAGGTTTTAGAACTTAGAAGTTTTCTTTATTTCAAGCATATTTTAAAACCTAGATGTGGAAAAAAAATCTTAGCATGCATCTGAAACTCAGATCATTATAATAGTAAAACTAAATGAAGAGACATTAAAACCTAGACAAGGTTTTCCCCACCAAAGACAAGATGAGCATATCTCTTCTATTTACTGCTGAAACAAGAACAGGAATGTAACTAGCTTGCCTGCAAGCAAATGAGCCTTGAGGTTCTTGGGTCCTGATGATGTTAGCCTAAAGAGAATAGAATGACTTCTTAGGGCATTGAGATCAGGGTATTGAGGTGGTGTGGTGGTCTCTGTAACACCTAGGGGCAAGGTTCTGCTTTGGTAGAACTCTGTCTCAGTGAAAGCCATATAGTAAAATGAAGACATTTCAAATAGAAAATGAAATGTAAATGGTGTTGTTTCTCCTTGTTGGGTCAGACCCTTGAATATAGCCAGGTATGAGTATTCATTAGGCAATCATCTGACCCAAGACATAATCTGTTTAAGGTCAGAACAACCCTGCAAATATTTAAAGCTTGTATCCAATTCTTGGGCCCTCAACACAATGAAATTTCTTTGTTTTAAATTTAGGGACTGAATAGAGAGATTGGTTTTGGCTGCTGTCCAAATGGTTCATTGTGCAACTCAGTTGAAGGAGAGTGCTATATACAAAGAGTTTATTCTTGTCTTTGCTAAAATGTAATTTCTGCCATTAAAAATGACAAGCCTATGGACTTTTAGGGAATAAAAGTGATTTCTACCCATCTATAGCTTTAAAATATGTTTTTCAAATATACTTTTGAAAACAGAGTGATTATTCAGCTGAGGATTACATGGACTGTTAATTGTTTAATCACTACTTTAGCACCAAGGTTGCATTTGATGCAGTATAAGGCATTCTGGCGGATAAGCAAACTAAAACTGACATATATTTATTTTATTTTTAAAGATCCCCATCCCCCACAGAACTCCCTCAGGACATATTTGCCATACTTTTTTCCCCTTAATCTTTCAAATTCATATTTCTCTAACTGCCCTCATTTCTGTGGGAGTGTCTTTTATGGTTTCACACACACATGGTATAAGTTAAATACTTTATATGGTATATGGAGATCATGCTAATAATGAGGTCAAGGTTTCCAGTTTGATTCTTTCTCTGACTGTTCCTTCTTGGTATCCTTTGCTGGCTCCTCTTCTTCTCCCAGTCTCTTAAAGGTTGATGTTTCCTAGGGTTCTTTCCTGAGCCCTCTTCTCATTCTACATTTTCTTTCCCTGGATGATTTCATCCATTTCTGGCACTTCACCCTCCATCCATCTGCATATTCTCCCATTTTCACATACAGAGAACAGCACAAAGCCATACAACCTAGATTTAGACTAAGAAACCAGACTTGGATAGATATACTACTCCCTGGGTATACCAGGAGACTGGGCTATGTTTAAAGGGCACATGGAAAACCTCAGATGTTAAGCATTTATGGACAGTGTACCCATGAGGAGGTGGTCACTCCCTCTTATGCATGGAGAATGTACCTATGTCTCCTGAGAACTGAAAACCACATAGGATGTTGTCTTCCACATCCAGCGGTCCAGTTGCTAGCTGGCTCCTCAAATACTGGTGGCCTTCTTTCATTGCAACATCTTGGGCCTAGGCACAAAAAAGTCCTTTGCCCTTCTGACTTCAGCAGCTAGTTTTGATAACCTCTTTGGCATGTAAAGAAAATAATAAAAGTCATTTTCAAGGATGACCCACTGAGCTTTCATCAAAGTCATTTCCAAATATACAGCTACCCACCATTTTTTAGTCATGAAAGCTTTGCTTTCTATATTACAAAGACCAATGCAGGATCTTAATTATTTTAAAAATATTCACAGCTATTTTAATAGTATTAGTATTTCCTACAGGGGATGGTGTAGCTGGTATGTTGATCGTCTATAGAATCATTTGGTTGTCTCTCTAACTCCTACACATTAGGCTAACATCAGTTTGAAAAGATGACTTTGTTTTAATTTTCTTAACAACAGCTTGAATTCTTGAATAAATTTTTCTAAATCATTGAAAAGACACAGGAGAGCTTCAGTCACTGTTGATGAACAATTGCACTATTTCAAAGTTAATGAATATGAATCATCAATATGTAAACACAGTTGCCCCCAGAATATGTAGGCAGACACCAGTAATTTATACAGTTCTTTGATTAAAAGGAATTAGATTCACTTTAGTCATAAGTTAGCTCATTAGATGTTTTTTAATCCCATGCCTTTTAAAACTTATAGTCATGAGAACACAATTTAACTGACTTCCATATCCAATGGGCTAAGCCTTTTTTTATGGTATGATGTAGTACAAAGGCTGATGTGTCAAAAACATATATAAGTTGAACATTCCATTATAGTTCCAGTGATTAGTAAGCAAAAGTTGTTAATCATGATGTAGAATATAGCAATTCAGCTCATTTGACCTCAAATAAGTTATTTTTCTAATAAAATTAATAAATGACATAATTTAAAACTTTCTTCCCATGAATATGTTTAAGGACAGGCTATAGAGTATAGAAACGTTAATCATACCTGCTCATTCCAAGAGGCTCTTGCAATAGTGTTATTGAATTTTTTCTTACATAGCACATGAAAAGTATGAAATTATATGGCAGCATGACAATTTTAAAGAACCCTATATGCTAGTCTACTTAGGGCATCTGTTTGAAACATTAACATTAGGAAACACAAACCTATTCATTCTCTCTCCTCCCACCCCCATCTTTTTGTTATTTTAGACAAACAAAGGTGATGCACTTGCCAACCGAGTCCAGAACACGCTTGGAAACTATGATGAAATGAAGGATTTGCTAACTAACCATTCTAATCAGAATCATCTAGTGGGAATCCCAAAGAATTCTGTGCCCCAGACTCCCATCAACAAAAATGAACCAAGCTTTTTTCCAGAACAAAAGAACCGAATGATCCCAGCTCACCAGGATAATACCCATCCCACGGCAGCAATGCTTCCACCTTCTGTCGTGATACTGAATTCAACTCTAATACACAGCAACAGAAAATCGAAACCTGAGTGGCCACGAGATAGTCATAATCCTAGCACTGTACCAGCAAGCCAGGCCAGTAGTCAGCCAAACAAGATGCAGACTTTGACACAGGACCAACCTCAAGCCAGATTGGAAGACTTCTTTGTCTACCCAGCTGAACAGCCCCAAATCGGAGCAGTCGAAGAGTCAAACCCATCCACGAAGGAAGACAGTAGCATCAAGTCCAGTGGAGAAGATGCTTTCAAAGAAATCTTTCAGTCCAACTCACCAGAAGAATCTGAATTTACAGTCCAAGCACCTGGGTCTCCCCTAGTTGCCTCTTCTTTATTAGCTCCCAGCAGTGGCCTTTCAGTTCAAAGCTTCCCACCAGGGCTCTACTGCAAAACAAGCATGGGGCAGCAAAAGCCAACTGCATATGTAAGACCCATGGATGGCCAGGACCAGGCACCTGACATCTCTCCAGCACTGAAACCTTCCATCGAATTTGAGAACAGCTTTGGGAATCTGTCATTTGGATCACTCTTGGATGGGAAACCCAGTGCAGCCGGTTCAAAGACTAAATTGCCCAAGTTCACGATCCTCCAAACAAGTGAAGTAAGTAACTTTTGAAGTTTTGTTTTGTTTCTTTTTTCTTTTTTTTTAGTTCACTGCTCTAACCTCTGTAATCAAGTAGTCACAAGCAGCTCTCATTTACCTTATTGAGCCGTATATGAGACTCTTCAAGGTCAGAGTCTGATTCTTGATCTTCTGTCACTAATGACGTGACTGATTAACACTCTGCAAATACAGTTAAATCTCCGTAATTTGGAATGACAAAAGACTAGGTCGGTCTGAGTGAATGAATAGTTGGAGTTATAAAATAATTTCAGAAAAAGAATTTATAGTAATATTATGTACAAATTAATAACACTTGAGATTTTAATTGGTCATAAACAGTATGAGGTTCATGAAAAGATTGTAAGTCACCATAGGCCTTCACTAGCCAATAACATATTATAAACATAAAATGTAGAAGTTCCTTAATGTACAAGTGTGATTTACTGGATCCTGAAGTGGAAGGCATTCTTTAAGAATCTTAGTTTCTTGAGTGCTTGCAGGGCTATTCCTTGCCAAGATCTTAGTGTTTATCTTCCATACCCCTCAATCTTCCCTCCTGCGTCACTTTCCTCCACAGGTACCTACATAGCCCTCTTATTCTACATCTATCCCTTCTGTCAAAGCAAAAGGCATTATGATCAACCAAAATCCCACTGGGTTTAGAATGACTAAATATTCTACCCATCCCAAGAATCACCGCCTTGTAAAAAGAAGTTCAGAGGGACCAAAGCCTCTCCCAAAGGAATGAAACACTAATGATTGGATTCCAGGCCTCGTGGTCCTGGGTGGGGGGCATATATGGGGCTGCCCCTCAGACACCACCATGTAAAGCAGCTGCCTACTGTATCTCCAGTGCTTCATTGGAAGAAGCTACTGCCTTTAGATTGGATTCCTGTACTGGTTACTAAAGGCTTGAAAAGACACTAAGGAAGAAAGTAGGTTGAAATTCTTACTCAATGGAGTGACAGGCAGTCTGTTCAAATTATTGCAGATTCCTAGTTAGTGGTGTTTGAATTAGAGAAGTCTGATCATGTGAACTCTCTGGCTCTTCTTCCTTTATTCTTTCTCAGCAGATGTGGGGAGTTCAGAGGATGATGAGACACAGAGGGAGGCTTGGGGCTATTGGTTGTATTTTCGGGATGTATTTTTTTAATATTGTTTCATTTCTGAGGTGATTTTGCTTTTTGTATCATCATTCATCAAGTCTTGTCAAGCTTCCTCCTAAGTTGCTCTCCAGTCTGTCACCTCTTCTCCACCCTCACTGCCTTCCAACTGCCCATGAGCATCTCACACCTGGACTGCTGTGAGAGCCCCTCCTAACTGGTTTCCCTCCCTCTGGTCTTGCCTCTCTTCCAAACCATCCTCCATACAGTCTCATCTTATAGGCAGATCTGACCATGTCACTCCCTGCTTTTGATTCTATAATACCTTCTCATCACTTCCAGGGAAAAGTCCAAATTTCTTAGCACACATACAACGTTCTTCCCTCTCTGGTTTCATACTCCTTTTCTGGCCTCATATTTCACCTCTTCTTCATACACAGATGAAATCCCAGCCATTTGGAACTACCTGTGGTTCCCTGTCATGTCATGCTTTATATCACACTTCCTTGCTTTTTTGCCTGCTGTCCCCTCAGCCTAGAATGTCTTTCCTCATCCTTGTCTTCCTAGTGAAATCCTGTTTCTCCTTCAGGTCTGGTCAGTTGTCACCTTCTCTGTGAAAGCTTCCCAGATGCCCCCAGCTTAATTACAAACCCCCTCCTCTGGGCTCCTCTGGCACCTTCTATATATCCCGATTGGCACTGATTTCATTGTATTATAGTGATTTGTTTATGCGTCTGTCTCCTCTACTAGACTGTGAGCTCCTTGAGGGCAAGGAATGTCTCATTCTTCTCTGTATCTCAAGTGCCTGGCAAATGCCTGGCACACAGTAGATATTCAATAAATGTTTGTTGAATGAATGAATTTCAAATATGGTTACTTGATTATATTTTCTAAGCCATATGTAATCAGATAACATGCATAAAGGTAAACAATTGCTAGGAAATCCATCATCCATTATGTTTTTTTAAATAGTACTCTGAGTGCCTGTTTCTTATTCTACTCTACTCCTGTACAGTCATTGAGAAATCCTAGCCCTACTTTCTACTGGATGACTTAATACAGGGTTTTAATACTTAAAAATCAAAAAGAGATCTGACTTGAAAGAGGAAGACTATAATGAAAGGTGGGGATATCATTTTTATCCCTTCTCTTGCCCTGGTATCTGCTGTTGTTCCTTCCTTACACAGTCAGGACTGGTCTGGAAATAGCACTGCCCCATAAAGCAGTCCGTCACCCCGTTTCCATATCTCATTAGAGGAGTGACAGATCACAGACCCTGTGATTTCCACTCCGTGATTGTAATCTTTTCTCTCATACATTCACAAAATGGCTGACCTAGATTCGGATTGACTTCATGGTTTCACTCAATGCTCAGGCACACCAATGAGAGGTACCTTTTCAAAGAGTCTGAGCTGTCATCGACTCTGGAGATGATTATCCAAGGATCAGCCTATGTGCATGCAGCCTTTGGTGATGGCATGAATAGACTTTGGTGGAGCTTTGTAAGAAAAATGGGTCAGGTGCAAAAAAAGTCATGATAGGAGATCAGTGAAGAAAGTACTTATTTTAAAATATAGGTCTCAAGGAAGGATTTGAAAGAGGGGTAGAGAGAAGCTTAGAGCCCTAAAGTCAGGGGCATATACAGAATTCAAGGGTAATATTGAAACCAAAAATAAGAGCAAAGGAAATGAGAGGTTAGACAGGCTAAGAAGAGGGCTTAGAAGGGTGCAGATTAAAATGTGGGCATAAATATAGCCAGGGTGGAGCATTATGGAGCTTTGAATCTAATGGAATTTATGTGGCTAAAACTCTGACCAAGTCTGAAAATTCACCCTATTAAATCTTGATGCACTTTTCAAAAGCACTTAACATTAGAATTCAGCCCCAGTTCCTGGCGCCAAGAATTCCAGGCACTGGGTTCCGGGTCCCTAGTCAGTGTAGCCGTCTTTGATGAGCAGTAGCATTATTTTGAGTTATTACCAAAAAGGCTTATCCATGGAGCAGTTGCAGCATTTATTTGAGCATTCTCAACTCTTTCCCTGGCTCTAGTGACAGGAGACTTACATGTATGTTAGTGAAATGTACTTGGGGGGAAGTGGGAGAAGGATGGGTTGCATGACCAGAAAACAGACAGCATTCTAAGACATAGAAATAAGCAGATGAGATTATAGTTGTGGATTGAGAATTCACAAATCTTTATTGAAATGTGATGTGCAAGTATGTGTGTGTCCAAGTTTGTTTATGTGTCTGCGCTTATGTATATAGTGGGGAGATTTTTATTCCTTATCCTTGAAATATTTCTGTGCTTCTTAGATTTCTGTATCAATAATAGGAATACTAGAAGTCTAACCAACTTTAATGCAAAAGGTCAGCTTTTCAATTGAGGCATGTCATTTTAACAAATAATTTGTTTGTTTAAAAACTTCATGTTACAGAATTTATTAACATCCCAGGCAAACAAACAAACATAAAAAAGGCTGATGTGTTCTGCAGTTGGGTATAGAAGAATTTTCTGGGAACTGCATCTGAAAATAGTAAAAGACCTATTTATATCAAGTGGAAACAGGGTTGTTTGCAGATGGTGTTTTATTAGGAAATGAATTTGTTAATAAATGTAGCTTTATACACGATTTCATTACAGATGTTTTTGTTTATTTTTACCTTAGGATAAAAATCTGCTGGTGTAGAGAGCTTTGCATTTTGGTGCAATTTATTATTAGTATTGTTTGGCAAGTAAATAATTGCATGTAAATGAAAAGATTGATATCACATATTAAATGTCTCCATCTTACATCAATAAGCTGTTGAAAGTACGATACTAATGTGTGGAATGTCATCGCTATAAAGGGTCATTTGCTTTACATGCTGCTCTTGGTTGCAATCTAAGGCTATCTGAGGCTCCAATTGCCTCAAAACTAAGAGCCTCTTAGAAAAGTTTAATAGAACTGATATGGGATTTGTCTTCAGGTTTAGTGGCTAGCCTTATCAACCAGCTGAAAAGTTATTGCTCACATTTGTGACTGTGCCTGTTATGTTTTATGCCCTGTGCAGTGAACACTGTGAGTATAATTATCTTTATTTATTATGAGTTATATAGTAAACTCTGGTCCCTTGCGTGAGAACTGCAGAGAATGCTGGGATCTTACCATTGGTGTTCTGGATGTGTCTGTGCAGCTGCACAGAAATGGCAGAGGCAGAGCCTTCAAAGAACGGAAGGCCATCCAGCTGCTGTGTGCAACTTATGCTAAGCATTTTTGACTTGTACATCACAGGTTTTTTTGTTCATTTTTATGGGAATAATATATTCAGTCCAAGGCTATAATTGGCCTAGTTTCAACCCCATCAAGAATGAATGGGGGCACCTCTGAAAGTCTTTACATTTTCAGGGTGCCAGAAAAGACTCTTGAACTTAGCATTTGTTCAATAGATGTGTAGAATCCAGAAAGCTTTGTACCCTCCCCTCTGCTAGTCCATCCCCTGGTGATTGCTCTTTGCTTATGCTTTTTGACTGATTCTCCTAACTCATTGGTCTCATTGGTATTCAGATTAATTTCCTTACCACACCTCTTCATCTTCCCCCTAACTTTAGTGTCTTTGTAAGCTAAATGCAGTGATCCCCTCAACTGGGCATCTGAAACAGATAGTAATACAGATGGAATATGGAGCCTTGCATTCTTTGTAATGGAGAGGCCAGAGGTGCTAGGAGAGGATTTGAGATTGCCATATTTCAGTAATTAGGACAGGCGTCCTGAGGAGAGGAGGCTGAGACCATTCTCACAATAGTAGGAATGATTTATCAGACATTGACACATAGGGGTAGCCAGGGAAGATTTCACAGAGAATGAATGGGAGGTAGATTTTGAAATTGGCCTTGAACTCTTAAACTACTCTAATTCCACCCAGTATTCAATTGAATGGTCATATATGTACATATTAGTGAGGGATGGAGAGAATGGGAGAGAATGGCATAAACAATAAAAGGAGGTGAGAAAAATACAAGGGATATTCTGAGGATAGACCAGTTTGTCTGAGGGTTTGTAGGCCTGAAGTGAGCTAGGGTTCAAAAGCCAGACTATCAGTTGTCTTGAATGTGTAGGCTGTGTGGCAGCCAGACTGTGATGCTGAACTTGATACTTTATTGTCCCTGGCTTCCCAGTAGAGCTGGGAACTTTCTCAAGCCTATTGCCCTCAGCAATTCAAGCAGTAAATTTTGAACTCTCTCGGGTTCTTTTCTCCCTTACAAGAAAGCACATCTCATTTCTTTCCTTATAGACATCAACTCTTCATTAGTGTGGTTTCCCAAATGTCTTTCAACACCATGTTCTCCTTGCCTTAGTGCCCCTGTCCTCATTCATTCCCTTTCTCCTCCATTTTCTCATTAGCATTAGCCAAACTCAGAGATAGATGTCAAAGAGGACTTCTTAAAGAGTATGCGAATGCCTGAGTTTTTATTTATTTATATTTCTTCAAGTACTGTTCTTTCTCGTATGTATTTTTTTTCTTTTCTAAGGCTATATGCAAGTTATTCTAGCCATCAGCATCCTGGAAGAGTGTCAGTGATTTCAACATTTCATTTTTAAATGTGTCAGAGTACTTGGTTTCAGTGCATCTGTCTTGGTGTTCTTTACTTTTACATCCCCTGTCACTTTTAACATTTTTAATGGTTGGAAAGAAACCAAAAGATTGATTTATTATTATTCTGTAAAACAACCACTTCAATTCTTATATTATACACGTTTAAGTCATCATTATTAATTATGATGCAATTTAAAATATCACTATTTGATAATAATTTCAGTGATTCTTCATAACATAGCTAAAAGTAAATCTTTGTGTGAGGAAGTGTGTGGAATATTTCAAAGGATAGTTTGAATGAACCCTTGCCAGGTTCATATTTCATATACTGAAATGTGGGTTCTGCTTCTGGCCTGGACTTGGTTTGTGAACTTGAGAGAATGATTTTACCTCTCTAGGCTGCTTGTCACATGAGATTAGACTAGCTCATTGGTGAGGTTGCTTCCAGCTCTAAATCTCTGTGGTTGTGCTTCTCCTTTGTGGTTAAGCCCAAACCTGCTTTGTTGTACAGTAACTTCCTCATCCATAACCTTCCAGGAGCACCCACATTATAACAGCCTGTACCCCTCTCACTACCACCCTTCAGAACAGTTGGGGAATTTATAAGACTATGTAAATATGGGCGAACTAGAGTTGGATCATTTTAGGGATTGACTACCAATTCAGCCTGGTGTGTATTCTTATATTTCAACTTTTTAAAAAAGATAACAGCTATATGCTGCATTTCACCAGAATGTACCAAGCTGTGGACTCAGAAAATAGCCTCCTAATCCTTTTGTCACCACACACTAAAATAATGAAAGATAGAGAACTTCTATTTTCACATTACTTCTAGGAAAATATTTTGACAGTTTCAGTATATAGTAAAGTGATGAGCTTTTGTTATGTGTGTTTCAAATCATCCTGTTATCACTGGATATATCGATTAGTTCAGTACTTTCTGAGCCAGTCGTAAAAAAATAAGACTGCTCTCATTCTGCATTAAAGAATAAGAAAAATTGACAGGTAGATAACCATATTGATTCAACCCAAATAATAAATGCAGAGGGCTTTAGAAATGAGTTATAAAACTCTTTATGGGCACTGCAAGTGTGTTTATTATTTTTTTAATTGACATAAAACAAATAATTTTTAATTAATCATTTAAAAAATGTCCTATGCTTTGATTACCAAATAGAGTCCATAATATAAGTGACAATAACAAAGGCCTGTTACCTTTATACTTTGTAGTTTACAAATGCCTTAACATACATTGTCTTATTTTGATCCAGTCCTAAAAGGGTCTGGGATTATCATCATTATTTTTTTCACAGATGCAGAAACTTAGTCTCACAGATGCTGAAGCTCACTTGTCTATCTAAAGTCACACAGCCTGCAAGTGGCCATGCTTGGACTAGAACCCAGACTTTCAGTGCCATTTCCATGATGGCATTTGGCGTATGGTGTGCTACTGTATATATATGGGTTAATTTTCTAAAAGCAGTTTCTCTACTGGCATATAAGGGGCAAGAGAATAATGAGCTGAATCCAGCTTAAGTTAAAATTCCCTTGCTGGGTTCATATTTCAAAAGTCTGGGGCCAAACACACCAAAAGAGCAATTTTTCTTGTGGTATTACAGGTTACAGTCATGTGTTTTTCATTTACAAATATGGTGAGAAGTAGTGTTTTTGCAATATTCCTAAATGAGTAACACATGACATAACTTGTTAGCGGACCTTTTCTTGGTTCACAAAGTTTCTGAGTTTTTGTCTCTTTGGTGGGATGACTTTAGCAGAAATGCTCAGACAACACAGCTAAAATCTGGATTTCTGTGGCTGAAACACAACCACCCTCAAGATAAACCTTAGATGTAAATGAGATATCAGTAAAAAGTGGGCATGAAAATAATTGTTATAAAGGGAGTAAGGCTTCCCTCAATTGTTTGAGCCCCCACAAAATAGATTAATTTTAAGAGCTGTTTAGGATCATCAGACAGCAAAAGTAGTTAGCAAGGAGCAGGCAGAGTCCCTGACTTTTATTTGTAGATACTAAATGGGTGAGTATCACTGTACCTTGGCACAAGAATGCAGATAATCCATAGACTGCCTACTTCAGAAAATTACTGTGAGAATAAATGAACTAAGTAGCTGTGAAAGGTCTTTGAAAAGTTTACAAGACTTCGAAATCGGGAGGTGTAGTAGTTTCCCATAGCTGCAATAACAAAGTGACATTAACCGAGTGGCTTAAAACAACAGAAATTTATTTTCTCACAGTTATGGAGGTTAAGAATCCAGAAAGGTGCCGAGCTCCCTCCAAACACTCTAGGGAAGAATCTTTTCTTGCCTTTAAATAGCTTCTGGTGGCCCCAGGCATTCCTTGGCCTGTGGTGGCCTCACTCCAATCTGTCTCCATCTTCACATGGCCTTCTTCTCTGTATGTGTCCCTGTGTCTTCTTCTAAGGACATCAGTAATTGGATTTGGAGCCCACCCTACCTCATAGATGATTTCATGTCTATATCCTTAACTACTTGCATTTGCAAAGATCATATTTCCAAATAAAGTCTCGTTCTAAGGTTCTGGGTAGATATGAATTTTGGGGGGACATTGTTCTACCCACTGTGAAAGAGATCATTCTTCACACTTCCCAGACAGAATGGAAGGAGGCCAGGCAGTGTCCATTGTGAAAAGCCCAAGCCAGTCTTTAGGAGGGAAGTGGCTTCCCTGTCTCAGAACTGACTTTAGGTTTAGTCCACAATGGTTCTGAGCCAAATTCTCTTTAAGCTGTTCAACTTGACTGTGCCTATGTGAAAGACAATTTCTGTGATTTTTAAAAATCTTTTAGCACAATAAATATAAAGTTTCTTTTCAATGAAATAGTAGAGAAAAAAGAATTTATTAGTTTAGTTGACTTGATTATGAGATAGAGCCAGGTGGTAAAACTTTTCTATAAAGTAAATATTCCCCTTTATGGGCTATGGGGTCTGTCACAAGTATTCAATTCTGCCATTGTAGAGTGAAAACAACCAAAGACAGTATGTAAAATGGATGGGTGTGGCTGTGTTCCAAGAAAATTTGATATATGGATACTAAAACTTGAATATCATATTTCCGTGTGTCATGAAATATTCTTCTCCTCTGTTCCAACCATCTTATAGTGTAAAAAAAATTACTAAAACAGGCCATATGAAAACAGGAAGTGGACTGGATTTGGCTGGCAAAACTTAGTTTGCTGACCCCTGGGCTAGATCCAAACAAAGCTTCAGAATCTTAGTTTCTTGAGGCTTGTTGTGCCTGTCATTAGTAGGAAGATGACTTTGAGTCAAGAGGGGAGGAAGATAAGCCTGCAGCTTGTGGAGAGCAGAACCCTAGGGTCAGGAGAGGTATCTATAGACAGGGGAGAACTTACCAGTGAAGTAAAGGCTCCCCTCGGCCTACAGACAGGTGGATGTGACAGCTTTGTACCCAGGATTGGAAATACTCTTTAATACCACAGATCACATCCACTATTCAGGAGGAACTTTTTCCTTAGTGACTCATGCAGTGCAGGTCATTTTATCTTTTGCTTTCTTAGAATTGGAGTGCCTGAACTCCCAGGGCAGGAAAACCTTTTACATGCCCAGGCTTGCCTCAGAATCACAGAATGCAAAGGAAGTGACCACAGAGATATCCACTAAAAGGAAGCCAGTCTTATCATTTTATCTAGGGAGAAGAAGGCCCTGGGCCAAACCCAACTGAGTTTCTAGTACCCTTTATAGATCAGAAGGACTAAAGTATGTATTTGACTTGGGAGTGAGGAGGTAAGAATTTGTAAGATTCTTAGAAGAGCAAGTCTTCTTGTGTCTCAAAGCATGAGATTTGAGTTAAATGGGGTGAAAGGGTTTATGGTCTGTGGGACACCCTACAGGCTCTTCATAGCTGATAGGTGGGGTGTTTGTGCATGTGTGTACACACACACTTGTGTTAGGTGTCCATGTCTCTCTTTGGAGAGCCTGAGAAAGCCAGTTGACTTCTAGGGGGAGAAGGCTAGAGAGTGATGGCTTTCTTGGCATTTTCTGAAGTTTTTGCCCAGCATCCAGGGCAATATCTATATTCCAAGGAGACATAGAATGAAGGGGTTATAGGGAAAAGGATCTATTTAGTTAAGGCTTTAAAGATGAGGTTTGGTTTAGCTAAGGCTTTGAGAAACACATGGGTTGATGGAAAAAAGAAGGCCATATCTTAGCCAGATGAAATGGACAGCATAAAGCCTTGGAAGTTGGTGGGGTTCCAAGGGACATACTTCCTATGATATAAGGATAGCATGACAGCTCAGTGCTGAAAGTAGGTATCATGGAAGAATGTTACAATTATGTTATAATTTCATGAAAAATGTTGGTATTGGGAGAAGTAGCTGCCATGTTGTATAGTTTCAAGGGTTACTATTCACATAGAATACAATGTGAATGATGACTACTGGAATTGGTTAAGGGGATGGTCCTGGCTCTAGAGTAAACCTGTCCTTTGACCTTCCTCTGCTCGTCAGGATCTTCAGTTCATCCAGATATTGATGGAAACTGACTGAGGAAGCTGGTATCCTCAGGGACATTCAGAAATGCCTTCCTTGGGCATCTGCTGGAGGTACAGACCAGTATGCTCATCCTCAGTGGGGTCTTACCAAGTGTTCTTTCTTGTGTATTGAGGTCCAAAAATCATTTCTTTACAGCTCTTCTCCATTTATTTGAACAAATGTGGCCTTCGGATCTTTGGGAAGATGGGAAGATCTAACATCCCTTTCTAGTCAAGATTGATGGGTGAAAAGGGCCCACACCAGAGGCCTCAGTCTGAACCCACAATCCACCTATAATAAATCAAGAAAAAAAGTGGCTTATTCAATACTGGAGAGCACCATTTGGCCCAAGGAGAAACATACAAAAAAATATTCTAACATTTTGAGTTGTTCACATTGGGTTTGATATTATGAATTGGGATATTTTAACTCTGAAAATGTTATTGTATGCATTGTTGGAAAGCCTTGCTAGAAAACAGTACCTGTAAGAACCTGTATCTTCTTTTATCTACTAATTCATTCATTCAACAAAATTATATTGAATGCCCTTTGTGTGCCAGGTACTATACTAAGAGCTGAATGACTGAGACGATGACTTGCTGCCTTATCTTAAGTAGCTTAAGTCAGGGGATATGGACACAAAACCACAAAAATCACAGTGAAGTATAATAGAAGAGTGATATTATCTGTGAGCAGAGAGATGATGACTGAAAGAGAGAGAAGAGTGTGTATCTGAGGTATTTAGGAAAGCTTTTTCAAATGGGTGATAACTTGCTAGCTAGCTCATGAAGAATGATTGGAAGTTTTCTTGGTAAAGAAGTAGAGATACTGGCGTTTCCTGCAGTGTAAACCCACATATGTTGTACATGGGCCTGATGATTCCTGGAAGTCAGGAGACACAAAAGAATCATCTGTGTTTGAGGAGGGAGATTGGTCAGGAATATTGGGGCTTGGTGTCAGCTCTAGGTGATGGGGAGCCTTTTAAACCATTATAATTTTAAGGTATAAGCGTGGTAGATGATGTTTTAGAAAAGTCGTATTGGCTGGCAGGAGGATTGGTGGGGGAGTAAGGGGAAAGCAAACATGATAGGGCTGGTAAGATTTGAGGCAAAAAGATGATTGAGCAGGATATTGAAATATTACAAGCCAGAAATGTTAGCAATTTGAACTAGGGCCATTTTTAGATAGATTTTTAAGATTGGTTAGATGGATTCAGTGATTAATTAGATAAACCATTGAGAGGAAGCCAACAGAGGGGAGTCTAAAATGACACTGAGGTTTCTATCTTGTGCAAGCAGTGGATGGTGACACCATTACCCAAGATTCCTTTCTTTCACACTCAGATCTCCACAAAACAGGTAAGTTTTTCCTTTTATCTCTTTTATTGTCATGCTGTCATGATATAGGCTTTGAATGTCACGATATTTGATTAATGTTTGCACAGTGCTTCTTGTGTAAAGCTATGTACAAAAAAATTATTATGTTCCTATGCTTCAGTGAAGGATTTATTTCCTACAAGTGGCCTTTTTGGTTCTCCACTTAAAAATTAATATCTTACCTCAGAAAGATTTTATAGTACTTTAGAGAGCAGGGAAAAAACATGCTGAATACTTTCTTAGGAATCACAGGAGTGGAAGTGACAATTTTCTATTAGTTATGCAGTATAGTAAATATTAAATTATGTTTCGTATTTTGTAATTTTTTGAAGTCAAATGAGCAGAGTTTTAGTTGAATTTCTCTTATAGTGATAGCTGTGGACTTTGCTAGGATCCTTTCTGATTTTTTTCTTCTTTAGACTGAAACTGTCTACATAGGGAACATGATGTTGACAATGAAGAATTGGAGTGTCTTTACACTCCACACCATTCTTCCCTCCCCACAGGATAGAATATTGAGGGAGAAATCATGTTCTTTGATTTGAGTGGATTTGGTGTAGGGTTATTCTGACTGGCTGTCTATATAAATTGTTACCTTAAAAAACTATTCAGCTCAGCTCCCCTGCCCTTATTTGGTGGACCTGGTCATTTTCTTTCAATTAAGTCAATGAATTTCTGGTAATGGAAGCAGGAGAAAGGACTGGAATTGAGTGTACAACACTTTTGCACTTCCTAGTTTCTAGAATTGCAATTGTTTTTTCAAATATAGGGAAATTAATCATAATATATTTACTTGATTTTATTTATCTACTCGTCTGTTCTCAACTGTTTGAAATTCTTTCTGTAACTCTTATATACTTGCTTATTTTGAACTTACTGTAAATTCAGAGACTTGGGGACCTTAAAGCCTCACTTTTTGCAATGAAGAACATAAAAGCCAGCAGGAGGAGGTCTCACCAAAGGCCCCACCACAGCTAATTACAGAAATGAGGCTTGAACTCTCCACTCATAAATCTGGGCATTAGGTTAAAAGAAAGTAATTGGCATCTTAAAGAACAGCTTATATTCTGTTAACTCTTAGTATTTGAAAATGCAGTAGTCTGAGAAAACTGAGTCATAATTTTCTTTGAGTGGAGGGCCAGGGAATGGCAGCAAGACTGTGGTGATGATAGTGTACAATTTATAAAATGAGAGATCTTGATGCTAGGAGGACTCTGCAAAGCCAGCCAGTCTAACTGCCTTAATAGAAACACATTAGCCTGCTTTTAGGCTGCAAATTCCTCACTCAGGATTGGGAAAGTCCTTAAAAGCCACAGGTGAAACCTTCATCTGAGAGCACTTGCATCAAAAATAATCAAGTGCGTTGTGGAACTTGGCCATTTCCCACAACTCACAGATATAGATAAAAGTTCCTTAGTTGGTATGCTCCAGCAAACACATTAGCCATATGAAAAAGCAACATCTAAATTCTATATTTTGACTTATGAAGGAAAAGGCCTCCCTACAACATAAATATGTTCATTTCACCTCCTGGGGGTAAAAGAAAGGAAATTGTAGCTATAATGTGTTATTGAATCTTCCTGACATTAGCCTTTTGAGTTTCAGAAGATTGAATGCCAATGCCTTCCACAGCACATAAAACAAAAAGGTACCCAATGTTTGTGTCAACACTGGTTCAACTCTGAAATGGAATTAATCAAAATCCATGTTAAAATCTTTCATGTATTATGTCACAATGCTTTGGAACATTAAAAAACATACTGGGTTGAGAGTAAATTACTGAAGAAATATCAGGTTTAATTTGTGGATTTCAATTGAAACACACTTCATTATATGATTTACATAAGTAAATATAAGTACATTTCTTTCCAAATCATAGCAATATACATGTAAAAGCTTTATAATAAAACAAGCAAAAACCA
The DNA here is from genome assembly GCF_041146395.1 of Eulemur rufifrons. Lineage (NCBI taxonomy): Eukaryota > Metazoa > Chordata > Mammalia > Primates > Lemuridae > Eulemur > Eulemur rufifrons. The sequence continues at coordinate 26,397,291 of NC_091012.1, read as the reverse complement.
CACTTGATCACTGCTGAGAAAAGATTACTATTAATTTTTTTAATGGCAATCTCATAGTAAAGTCAAAGTAATAAAGGGGAAAAAAGGTTTCATTTATAGACATTTAAAAATTACATCTTCATAAATCAAGAGGATATAGTACTTAGAGCTAGAAATAAGAGTGTTGTGCTTCCCGTTTTGAATGAGCCATTATGCATTTTTGTCTTTGCATCCCTATTTAATTTGTACAGCATTATTTATTCCAATAATTAGCATTAACTTTTTTGGCAGTAGGCAATATAATTACCTTTAAAATTTAAATGGGATAAAAAAGCCTTGAGAACATGGTTTAGGGAAACTCTAAATATTTATTTTCAATTGCCTGTTTAATTATTCATTTATGAAGTATTTGAAAGAAAAGATCTTGAAAAATGGAAGGTCACTGACAGAATCACCTCCCAGATGAATGGGCCCAGTTTTCCAGTTGGTTAGGTGACATCCTGGACTGCTGAGGCAGTTATGCCAAGTGGAAGATCCACTACCCATTCACATTGCCAATCTAAATGTAGTTCCCTTGGAACATCCCAGGCCACCTTATCTTATTCTCATTCTCTTGAAATACGTTTTTGCTATTATCCCCATCCCCCTCCCTTCCTGGGTATGTGAAATCCCAAGGTTGTATACTGGACGGCAAGTTTTGACACTTCCGTTCACCAGGGAGGGAGGCAATTGCTTCAGTTTATTTGTAAATTCTGAGTGCCATTTATGTGACTTGTGATTTCAAATATAAATACGCAGGTGAATATTTTTTAAACATATAAATTAATTTGAAACTAGTTTATAAGCTTCATAAACCCTGTAATTTTGAATAAGCATCCTCGTCTCCAAGAAAACTAATGTTTCTAAAGATGGAAGGGATAAGACTAGCCTGTCCTGAGCCATTATAAACACATAAGCAATGTTAAAATCGGATTGATAGTATTCATTCATTTACTATGTATTGAGCACATCTACATGCACAATGTAGTTTTAATCTTTATAGTCGATCCAAAAATGTTAAAAGAAGAGATGACAGGATTTTTGCCAATTCCTGTCATAGTAGCTGGTACAGAGTAGGTGCTTATTAAACATGTGTTGAATAAGTGAATGAGTCCCCTGAGGGAATTGAAGAGTCCATAGCACATCTGAAACAATTAGACAGTAATCACAAGAAAATGTGTATGCCATGTGTGATAACAAGGCACAAATATAAGGGTGTCGTATGTGCAGGCCTTTCTTGAAGATGAGGGCCTAGAGATTGGCCAGAAACAAGTCTGGAATTTGGGGAGGTGAGCCTTCTAGGTGAGAGAAAAGATGACCATAGACCAAAGACCAAGAGTAAGCATAAGCACAGTTCTGGTATGTAACATCCTGTCACCAAATCAAAAAAATAAACCTTGTTTGACCTTTGTCAATCATCTACTATATGCAAAATACTGTGCTAGGGCTTTGAGAGAGACAAAATTTAAAAAGATTGTGTCCTGCCTTTGAGAAACTTATGTTTAGCAGCCCAACTAAGATATGTACACAATAATGGCACAATAACAACAAAGCAACAAAGCAAATAAAATGTTGGGGTTGCAGGAGAGTGCAGAATGCCATCAGGGGAGAGGCACATGCTGGCAGACAGATCAGGTTGGCTCTCAGGAACTACAGTATTGCCATCTGCACTAAGCTCTACAAAGCACTGGGTTGAAATCATGTTTGTTCATAATCTTTTGGGGCCTTAGACCTCTCTGGGAAGCTGATAAAATCTTTACCTCCTTTTCCCAGAATAATGTGTAAATGGAAATTCCCAAACAATATTTTATACAATTACTTAGTCTTCCTGAAGTCAATCTATAGACCCCCTAGGGCAGTAGTCCCCAACCTTGTTGGCACCAGGGACCATTTTCATGGAAGACAATTTTTCCACGGACCAGGGAAGGGGGATGGTTTCAGGATGATTCAAGCACATTGCATTTATCGTGCAGTTTATTTCTATTATTATTACATTGTAATATAGAATGAAATAATTATACAACTCACCATAGGTTGGGGACTCTGCTTTAGGGAGTCATTGAAACCTTTGGTGGAGTGGGGAAAAACAGGTTTTGGAAAGGGATGGAACCATATTCAAACTGCATCTCTGCCACCTCTAGCTGTGTGATTTGGTCAAGTTTCTCAAGCCCTCAGAGTCTCAGTTTCCTCATCTGTAAAACAAAGATAATAATACCTACTTGAGAGTATTTGGGCATAGAATGAGTTAATGGAAATCACATAATCACATTGCCAGGCACAAAACACATTCTACTTTTCACAATACCATGCAGCTGTATATGTTTCACTACGAGCTGGGCAGTTGGCCACATACCTAGGTTATTCAGTGATGCCTCTCCTCCATCCTTTCCTACCAATCAATAGATTATTTGTGTTTTAAAATAATCCCCAATATACAAAACATTATGAGTACACAGGGCAAAATTAACTAAGAAATATTAATATAATCCCACACTAACTGGCATGTGTGTATATGTGTGTGTGTGTGTGAGAGAGAGAGAGAGAGAGAGAGAAATAATAGAACTTTAAAATGGGCCTTTAGTGGTCTCTTTGTTTCACTGTCCCCACCAGAGGACTTTATGCTTTCTTATGCCTCAGGTACCCATACAACCATCTTCATTTATTTCCCCATGGTTTGTTTTGATTTACTGATGGATGGCTCAAGATTTTGGTAGGAGCATGCATACTCACACAGAAACACACAAACATACACATACACAAGCATAAAAGCATGTTATAATAACAGAACAAAAGCAGCAGGTGACAAAATATATACTGTAGTTGTTGTACAAACTTATAATGTAGCTTTACAAACATGATGTTTAAGGAAGAAATAAAAGGAGGGTGGTGATGGGTGGTTGGGTTTAGAATCAAAAGTTACTCAGGTGGTCATTGTACAGGTGACTCAGGTTGGCTTTGTGTACTGTGAACGTTTTGATTGCAGGGCTTAAAAATATGTAATCCTAATTTTAAGAAAGCTAGTGGAATAAACACTCATTATGTACACAAAAGCTCTCCCATTGAGCTTTTCATTGCTTTACAGTTATTTTCTCCAAAATAAAATGAATAATTATTTGAAAGTACTTTTAGCACATGCACCATGTGGGCTAAGCTTATTTCTGACATCTACAGCCCTTTGAATGGAAGTGCCAAAGGCTCCCTGCCACCATGGTCCACAGCCAAGTGTCATGTGAACCTGAGTCTCACAGGTTACATGGGAAATAAAAGACTGCCAGAGCAGCCTGCTCCTGAGAAAGATGAAAAATGCAGTAACTAGAGAACAGCGACGAGGTCTTGTACAAGACTGGGCACCGAGTAGGTATTCCTTACATGTGTGCATTGGTGGACGAGTGGATGTATGGATGGGTGGATGGATGAATGGTGGGCATTTCAAGCAAGCCTAATGATATAGCAAGATTAGAATTACATAATGGATCATCAGGGTATGCTTATTCATTTACACAGAAAAGAAATTTCTTTTTCAAAATAAGATGCTTGTGATTTGGTTTATTAATAGTTAACATTCTGTATTTTTTTTTTTTTAAGACAGAGTCTCGCTCTGTTGCCCAGGCTAGAGTGAGTGCCGTGGCGTCAGCCTAGCTCACAGCAACCTCAAACTCCTGGGCTTAAGCAATCCTACTGCCTCAGCCTCCTGAGTAGCTGGGACTACAGGCTTGCGCCACCATGCCTGGCTAATTTTTTCTCTATATATTTTTAGTCAGCCAGATAATTTCTTTCTATTTTTAGTAGAGACAGGGTCTCACTCTTGCTCAGGCAGGTCTCGAACTCCTGACCTCGAGCAATCCACCTGCCTCAGCCTCCCAGAGTGCTAGGATTATAGGCATGAGCCACCGCGCCCGGCCAACATTCTGTATTTTTATCACAAACTTATGAAAATAATTTTAACCTGTATTATATAGGTATATGTTTTCTTTCTGGTACTGTTCTCAGTACCAAAAACCTCAAGTCTTAGGTAGAGCATATTGGAAAATTTTGATGCTCAGGAAATAGCAAATATTATTATTCTCATTATTGTTAACATTATTAGAAGGACATACAGTTCTGGATGGTCAGGAATGAGAGTGGATATATGTTTTGCCACACCACACTCTTGCCTGAGGTGAACTGAGTAGGAAGATCAGCAGAAAACTTTGCCATCATCTAGCTGTTGTGAGTTGCGGTCTTGGGTCTTCTTGTATTGGTCACACATACATTGTGCAAGTCACATCTGCCCTCTGAGCCAACTATTCCTCAGCTGTATCAGAGGGAGGAGTCATCCCTGCTTTTTACTTTCTTTAAAAGGCTATAGGAAAATCTCCTGATGTTATGGATGTGGAAGTGCTATGTAAATTGTAAAGTGCCTTGTGCATGTAAGATGAGGGTTTCATACATCCTCAGTAGAACTCCCCAGATGCTTTTATTTGTCTAATTGGAATTGCATGTATGTTCTTTTCAATCGCAGTGGTTGTGAACATAAATGCATCAGTCAACATAGTGCTTGATGACAGAATGGATTGACATTTGAGGTTAAAATTCCATGTTTTGAGCTCTAGTTTTGGATATTTACAAACTTCCATAGTTGCCTATGTGGACTTGTCCTTTGCCATTTTGCTTTCTTGTGAGTGAAGGGGTCTGGCATGGTGCTGGAGTACTATTAGGTTAATTTTGCTCATGTACATTTAGCATGTTGGTCTTATGTTGGAGATATGTCTTTTTAAGTATAAAGTATATATTCCTGTCCTATTTCTCTCCTCTCCATTGTTAAGTTGTAACTACGGTCTTTGTTTGTAAGCTTTCCAAACCTGGCTGTCCTTCATCTGACTCATCTTTCTCTTAACAAAATACTAGACCCAAATTCTTAGCCCATTCCTGGTCAAAGTTTAGACTTGAGCTCTTCCTGAGTGGCAAGAGACTTTGAGTTGGCTTGTTGCCCCTTTGAAGGCTACTTTTCTTGCATCACTGACTTTCATTGGTTTTGGAGACTTGGGGAACTATTTAGAACATTTCTTTTTATGAGGCAACATTGCCCAACAGAAACTTGGTTTCTGTTGACTTTTCATCAAGATGAATTTATGCCTTGTATACATTAATTTCACCCATACCTAATTCCTCAGAAATTACCCTGTGTGAGAGCCAATGTAAACATTTTAAATGAAGATAGGCTTATATGCAATCTAAATCTGAAAGGCATTAAACACTTTTAAAGCATCGTCATTGGAGAGGAAGCTACGGTGGCTGTTTTTAATGAGAGTAGGATCATTATTGTTATAAAATAATTGATAGATATAATTGGCCCTTACTAATCAGAGGCTTTCAAATTAGAAACAGTCAACCCTTAGAATTCTGACTTATTTGAATTCAGCAAGGTCCAGCAGTTTTAATTTTGAAGGAAGCTATTTTTTGGCCTTGAAATTTGTATCTTCAGCTTCAAATTCAGCGTATTCATGCAGTGTTGTATGTGAACCTAAGTAATTTTTGCTGAGAAATGTAATACATTTCTTCCAAACAGTTTTAAAAGGTAATATTGCAAGTTTGATTGATAAAGGAATCACCTGTAAGTTAATGAGGCAGAGTCTCAATTTCTAACCTGAGCCCTCTATTCTGAGCACAAATTTTAATAACCATTCAAAATAGCACTTAGACACTTAGAACAAATATATACCTGTCCACCTACACACCTATTTGATTTTTCTAAACGTTGGACCAGAGCTTCTAAGTTTGAAAATGAACCTCAGTAAGCAAGTATCAATTTACACAATAAGCACCCCAGTAGCTAAATTGAGAAATGCAATTGTAATTATTTGGTGAAATAGAAATCAGGTCATTGCAGCTGTATGTTGCTGTACAATAAGCTCAAAAGGGAAATGTCTTCATTTTGACTAATATTGCCATCTTTTAACCTTGATTTTGTTATAACTTGTTTTTCCACAGGCATTATCTGTGTTATGTATGTTTAGAAACCAAAGCAGTTCTTAGGCTCCAACAGCTAAGTAGAAATAAATGTGTGCTTGTTGAAAAGCTTTCCTAGGGTATAAGGAGAGAGCATTACTTTTCTGATTTAAATAGCATAACTTAGACTGGATTCTAGGGTAGACATCTCTGACTATAGACATTTCTGTAGGCACTTAAGTGCAAATTAAACGTGTTAAACCCCAAATTAGAGTCAAATCTGATGTGAGCCAATTTGCTCTGAGCCACAGTCCTGGGCAGTGAGAAGTGATTGGCTAGCTCACTGCTTAGTTAAGATCTTGGTGCTGCCTCCATAGGGGAGGGTAGGAGATGGGGACATGGAAGAATGGTGACCAGCAGCTAAAAGTAATTTAATAATTAGCTTTGTACATTGGTTAATTCTTGCATTATTTAAACAAAAGCAGAAACATTTTCAACCCCTGAGTTACCCTTGTCCCATGGCAGGAATTATTGGAGGATGCCAAAGGAATATACAGGGCCTGAGCATTTGCTTAGAGACTTGAAAACTTTATCCTTGATAGCACAAATGATGACTTTATTTTCCTATGAGTTTGAATTTTTCTTTTTTCAAATATTGTACAAGGCATTTAGTATTATGAATCCCTAAATGAATGGCCCCAACTTTAGAATGGACAGTAAAATCTCATTGGAGAAATAGCTATACTTATATATAATGAACAACAATTCTGGGAAATACCATTGTAGATAGGAGCCATTTCAGAGCTAATGTTCATGTATGTGTAATGATTTTGGTATCTCATGCTCAAAATTTCAAAATATCTCCTTGTTCTGCATAGCAAACTCCCAGCCCCCTACCAAAATATCATTTAATCTTCATTTTTAAAAAATTACAGGACTATTTAACACTTTTGTAAACTTTCAGAACTTTGATATAGAATGTCTCAAGGTAAAAAGCTACCATATTCTCTCTCTCTTTTTCTCTCGCTCTCATTGACATACACATACACATACCTGCACACATACACACATGCATTCCTATGTGCTTTCCTTTTCTTCTCAGGATATTTTAAGCCAAAGGGCCTATGAATTTTTCAATTTCAGAAAATACTGACTTGGAATTCAGTAGTATATTAGCAGTGGAAATTTTGATGTCTGTTATTTTTTAGCAAAACCTAAATGAATCTGTGAAAACTAATAAAAATGATAATAAAACATTGGACTTCTGTAACGGTTTCTATTCTGTCCAATTCCTCTCAATCCATCAGCACACATTGATTGAGTACCTACTGTGTGCTAGGTAGTAACAGCATGACTGCATGAATTATTTTTTTGAGCAGGGCAATTTTTAAAGTGAAAGGTGGCATGAACTGGTAAAACAGGGCACCCCTGACTGCACCCGAGAGACCTTTGAAAAAGGACTTTGCTTCTCTGAGCCTCAGTTTCTCCTACTGGGGATGATGATAACACATGTACCAAATGACACGTGTGTAGTGTCTATCAGTACCTGCTACACAGTGGGCCCTCCAAAAAGTGTTGATTTTTTCCTCTTCGACCTGAAAGCATTCCCACTTCTGGAATCCTATATGGTTTTGTCCAATAGTTAATGGCATTTATCGAATGCTGCCTCTCTTGGGGTATGTAGGGTACATGCGGGTCTTCTTTTAATGCAATTTAGACTAGAATTCCTTGGACGGCTAGGTCTATGCCTTATATATCTTTTTGTTTACTATGATGCCATGAATTAATTAATTCAATAGCTACTGATTGAACACCCTCATTTAGCAAACAAAAATATTTTTTAAATAAGATGAGTATAGATAGATAGGCAGGTTAAATAAAGCATACCTGTGTCAAAAGAAAAAATAAAAACCCATAGAGCTTAAAGAGTGGATGTGGTTCTAAAGATACAATAGTCTAATGCTTAAGCAGTGGTTTATGACTAGGGGAATTTTCTTGACTCCATTTAGATGTGTGGATTATCAGTTTTGTTGTCATGTGTATTTGTGTTGGCATTCCCATTGGAACAAGGAGAGAGTAAATACAAGTAACCATCTCTATATCATAGGGTTTTCATTTTTAAAAACATAAGAAATAATCAGGTTTCAGTTTCAACTATTAAAAAAAAATCTTGCCAAGAGCTTGTTTTAAAACCCATAATTTTGTCCATTTTGAGATGTATTTGAATTTTTTTAGATGGTTAAAAAATAACTTATGGAGATTACAAAAATCTAATGTTTTCTTCTGAAGATAGCCTTGTTTCTTTATTTTTAATTGCAACCAATTAGGTACATATCAACGTGTTGATTTGGTAGCAGCAGAAAATTTAGTATGTAGTAGCTTTCATACTAGAAAAAATGTTGAAAAGCATATTTTCAAATGTCATTTAGTTGATGAGATTTAGAGTTTTCTACATATTTAGTTTGCTCCTTAAGATGATATCCGTACTTAGGTAAGAGCTCATTATCTTAAGCCTTTGATCTTTCTGTGAAACCAGAAGCTTGTGCTTCTAACTTTCTAGTTTCTTTCTCTGCAATTCTTTCCTTTGTGGCACAGACAAGGCTGTAGGGAGTTGTGCCACTTTGTTTAATAGACATTGATGTTTAAACATTTAAAGTTTCTAAAGAAAATCAGCTGGTAAAGAATTTAGACTTGCATATGGTCTCATTCCCTTCTCCCCTTTCTCCTCCTCCCCTTCTCTTATTCCCTTCTTTTTGTATTGAATACCTACTGTGTGCTGGCCATCAGATATGTATATACAGCTGCCTTGTACCCATCTCTACTTGGATATTACCATAGGCACCTCATACTCAACATAACTGGCACTGAACAGTTGATGGCACTACTTTCAGTCCCAGAAACCTAGAATCACCTAAGATCCCTTCCTGCTCCCTTGTGCTCTACAGCCTGTCAATCATCAAGTCCTACCTTCTTCATTGATCTTGAAATTGTAGTTCCAACCCTTTGGCCATCATCATACACTGGGTAAGCATCACGACTCACCTGATTTCTGCACCTGGTTTTCTTACCTCTGGTCCCCTTCACCCTCACTGCCCTGTGCCTTCTCCACATTGCAGACAGGCTGATCATTCAGTGCCTCTCATTGCCTAAAGAGAGAGATCAAAGCTGTGGAAATCCCCTTTGACCTGGCCCTTGGCGAACTTGCCAGCTTCTTTTCTCAACACTCCCTCACACATAGCCATCCAGCCATAGGAAACAACGCACCGATATTCTCACCTTCTAGTCTCAGTTTGCACTTCACATTCTCTGGAAAGATTTTTCAAAGCAGGTACCCCTCTTCTCTGTGCTATGTGAAGCATATCCACGTTCTATTTTGATTGCCTATTTACGTATATTTCTTTCCCAATAGCCTGGAAACTCCAGAGGGCAGGGAGTGGAGACAGGTTTACTTAGCATTACATCCCTAGCACTTAGCACAACACCTGGCACTTAGGTAGGGACCAGGAAATACAGTCATCCCTAGCTTAACAACTGTCACACGTTCCAGAAATGTGTCATTAGGCAATTTTGTCATTGTGGGAACATCAAAGAGATACTTACACAAACCTAGATTTCCTACTACATACTCAGGCTATATGGTCCAGCCTATTGCTCCTAGTCTACAAACCTGTGCAGCATGTGACTGTGACTGTGCTGAACACTGTAGGCAGTTGTAACACAATGGTAAGTACCCTTGGCTCCTCTGAGTTGACGTACTACTATAAGGCAAACTTGGATACTCAGAAAGTATTTGGCTGGCCTTGGCACATTTGTCACCTTAGAGATGAATGGAATCCATCAGTTATTTGTTTATACAGAAACGTACAAATTATCAATAGCCTATTCTCTCCCTGGCATGTTTGATTGACTGGCATTGTTTGCAGTCTCAAAAATATTCTTTGTTGACACAAAATTCCAGACCCCTGTGCAGTTTAAATATGAAATTAAAGTGCTACCAAAAGACTCAGGTTTTTTTCAGCCCAACCTGACAGCTCATCTCCTGGATGACCTGTTTGAATTGATGGGCCCTTGATGTCTGCAGATCTAGACTGCTTGGGTCAGATGAAAGGAAGTATCTAAGATCCTATATCTTCCAGAGGAAAGGGGCTATTTGCCCTCACTGCAATTTGTAGTGAGGGATTAGTGGCAAGAGGTAACCTGATAAATTTAGCTATTGTGATCAAATAATCAGGAAAGAGGATGCCTCAAACTGTCAGAATATATAATTATTCAATGGCAAGTAAAGGATAACTCAGTAATCCAGCAAAAAGCTTTTTGTTTTCCACTTGACTAATCAGTTACAACCAGCTTTCTGGTAGTGTGGACCACAGAATCATAGAACTACAGAGAATGCACCAGACAGGAGCCATAGGGACAATGTAGTCTAAACCTCTTATTTAGACATTTAGGGAAAGTAAGGCCAATGAAGAGAAGGTATTTACTCAGGGCAATGTGTTGGGCCAGTGGCAGAGTTGGAACCCAGATTTAGGTCTCCTGACCCTCAGTCTAATCCTCTTTCTTCAACGTATCAGAGTGATTAAGCTCTGCCAGCCACCTCACCATTTAGAGGCACTATGGCTGGCTATCTCAGTTGAGAAGTAGTAGTTAGCTTAGTGGTTAAGGGCATGTACTCAAGGACTAAACTGCCTGGATTTGAATTTCATACTGTCTCTGTGATATTCAGCAAGGTTCTTCCTACCTGGATAAATTTGCTAGTGCTGCCAGAACAAAATACCACAAACTCGGTAGCTTAAAAATCAGAAATTTATTTCCTCACAGTTTTGGAGGCTAGAAGTCCAAGATCAAGATGTCAGTAGGGTTGGTTTCTTCAGAGGGCCTTTCTCCTTGGCTTGTAGATGGCCACCTTCTCCCCATGTCTTCACATGGTCTTACTCCTGTATGTGTCTGTGTCCTAATCTCCTCTTCTTAGAAGGACACCAGTCAGATTAGATTAGGGCCCACCCATATGACCTCATTTAATCTTAATTATCTCTTTAAAGACCTTATCTCCAAACGTAGTCACATTCTGAGGTATGGAGGGGTTAGAATGTTAACATATGAATTCGGAGAGGGCACAGCTCAGCCCATGACCTTGTGTCTAGGCCACAATTGTCTTATCTGCAAGATAGAGATGATAATAGATCCTACCCCAACAGGATGTGAGGATTAAATGAGTTGGTACAACACACAGTGCTTAGAACAGTACTTAATATGTGGATCTTTTAATTCATGAATGAACAAAAACAGAATCTAAAACCCTTTCAGATTTTTGAACATACTAAATTTGTTTACGTATAAATGATATGTTTACATTTCCATGTTAGACTGCCTCAAATGGATCAATATAATTCGAAACACCTTGAGCCCTCATACAGAGGGTTTTGAGAGTTGCTGAAAATATATTGTGTTTAAAGAGACAATCCTGGATAATGTCCCCGAAAGGTACAAACAATGAATAAAGGATGGGATTGTAGTTCTATTTGTGCTTCTATACCCATTGATTATTATTTAATAAAACATTCTTCTTTCTTCCTTGATTATTCAGCCAGTGCTGAAAATATCTTCTGGGCCTACCACCCTGGTAGATGAAATGAAACGTGAAATGCAGTCCTTTAAAATACATTTTCCTGCTTTCATTTATTTATTCAACAAATGTTTGTCTTATATCTGTGTATCTTATATTGTGGTAGGTGCCATCTTTGGTCTCAAGAAACTCATAGTCTAGAATGGAGACACATGATTACAATATAAGTGCAATGAAATATGAGTAGGAAGTAGCTAAGAACTAATTTGACCTAAGAGAATCTGAAAGCCTTCCCAGAGGATTTGTGTGAGGTGCTAAATCATGAAGTATGAGTAGGAATTGTCCAGGAAACCAATCTCAGGGAAGAATTTAGATCAAGGGCACAGTATGAACAAATGCTAGGAAATATGGTGGTAAGTAGACCCATTGTAGTTTGGTGCAGCTGGAGCATCAGCTGTGTTGGGAAAAGCGGTATGATGATGAGACTGCATATTTTGTGTAATGCTCAGGAGGTAGGCAATGGCAATTATTAATGAATAAAATTAAATCAGAAACATTCATTTTACCTAGAAACAACTAGTCTTGGGATTATTAGTCTAAAACTGCATTGTTTTTTATTTTGCAAAATGTTCTTCCTTATCTAATTTGTGGCTATGATAGAAACATTCCTCAGAAGAACTGGAAATAGATCAGTTCCAGTAATTTGGGTTTACAAGGGTTTCCAAAAAAAAAAAAAAAAAAAAAAGATAAAACTGTCCTTACATGTTGATCTGAATTTATCAGGCTCTTGAAGTTCCATGAAATGTTCAAATACGTTATCATATCATGGCCATTAGAATCTTGGCCTAAAACTCAGCATGATATATCTTAGTGTTTTTGTTGCCCTGAGGGATAAATGATTTGCCTCACAAATCCAAACAAAGCACAATGTTCAGGATTAGCCTCTATTGTAACAAGGTAAGAATTTACAACCTGGTATATTAGTCAGCATTACTGATTTCTTTCACAAGGCCCATGGCCTGCACATAGTATTCTGGAAAACTTGACTGGCTTTTCTGTGTGCTGTCTTAATATTCATGTTTTTGTTCAGAAAAGAAGTTCCTATTAAGGTAAACTAGACTTAAATGACCATTCTCAGTTTTGGTGAGTTTTGTACAATTTTAAAGAATCACATACTATTAATTTCTGGCAAGATAAAGTCATATTTATTTTAGTACCAGACATACAATTGTATATAAACATATAGAACTTAAGATCTAGTGGCATGTTCTATTTACTTCCTTAGATTGTATCTTATGTATGTGCAGACACAAAGGATGGTATAAATGATGCCATCTCAGGTTAGTTTCTTGAGGAAGTAGACTCTGAGATGGAAATTTTTATATGTGGGAAGTTTCTTGGGGAGTGCATTTATGGTCAACACTTGTGAAGGAATAAAGAGAATGAAATAACCCTTTAGAGTTGTCCTGAATTGAAACTAGGTGCCAGGCTTTTAAACCCCTTCATCAACCCGTAATTAGATATGGGCTGCCCCCAGGGAGTGGGCACAACCTTGGATCATGGGTTCTCTTAGGCTAAGGGCAATTCCTGGAAAGGTGACTCAGTTGAGGGCAGCCAGCAGTTAACTCTCTCAGCAGGTGAAAGATTGAATGCTTCTGTTCAGAAGGGGCAGGGATGTGGGACACTCAAGATACAGCATGGATATGTGCAACTGCACACATATGCATATCTTTTGCATATGATGGAAACTGGTCTTGTCATTGAGGGTGGTTTATTTAATCGATGTTTAGCTTATGACTTTCCATGTCTATCTCTAGTTCTTCCACAATTTATCTCCAGGGTGGCCTCAAATATGCATCTTTCCCTCACATCTTCTTAATTGACTCAATGCTTATTTCTGGCCTCCTGGGCCAAACCACTTGAGGAGAGTCCATCATTTTCTTTATATGGATATAATTCCCCCTTCTGTACACATCGTGGCTTGCCTGCCCAAGGAAAGGAAGTTGTTAGATTGCCCAGAAAGAATCTATTGTTTCAATGGATTGCATGTTTCTGGCCTCACTTAGCAATAAGTTATCATTTGGTATAAATTTACATTGAATTCAACTCCCTCTTCTCTTGCCACCCCTTCCAAATGAAAGTAAAAAGCAGAGTCCCTTTTAAGAATGAAATACCTAAGGACAGAAAGCTGTGCAGTTGGGTAGGCCCAGCCTATTTATGATGCCTTATGAAGAAGGGTCTGTTAGCTGGAGAGAACTCTCAAATCAAGGATGTTGGATCATTGGGTACAATAGAGTGTCCATCAGCTTTGCCAGGTAAGAGATGGAGGAGAAGGAGTGGGCTTTATAAAGTTCCATAGTTACCATGAACAAATGTTTTTAGTATTTTCAATCTTGGAAGAAAACATTAGCTTTTTTGTGCCCAAATCACCTGTGGTTCGTTTGCATGTTTTGATGGTTTAACTCCTGAGAAATAAATGCACAAGCACATTTTGCATTCATACTGCTACTGTCATTTAATTATAATGAGTTTAGGAAAATTACTTGATTAACCATTTATAGTAAGAGTTTTGAGAATTTATGTTTACTTTTAAAATTCGAAAATAGAATATCTGTTTTGAACCATGAGCAAGGTATCATAAAGCACGTTCTTAACTACCATCTGACCTGTCCACTCAGTTACCATTTGTGTGGACTAGGTTTTACTTCTAGCTTCATTTCACTTCTCGAATAATCTACTGAGTGCCTACTAAGTACAAAGCAGTATTTGTGTGGTCAGGCCCCATCTGGTGACACATAGAGAGACTATGCATTTGGATGATGCTGACACCTGGTCATGATGGAATCGGTGCCATTGGAAACAGAGCCCCAAGTATGTCTGAGATAATGACACTCTAGTCTAATGCATGTATATAGAATCTGAAGACAGGCCTGATGAATAACAATACCATCTGACAGCAAATAATCAACGCAGGAAATTTAGGCCACAACAGCTTGCTTGCTCTTTACACTGTCATGGTTGATTGGTTATTCTCATCACCCTTTGTTTAAAATCATTTCAGAATTAATTGGCGTTCATTAACGAAAGTCTTTGCAGTGGAATTGCAGAAACAGTCATTAATGTAGCTAATAAACATAAAAAAGAAAAAAAGGTCCTATTACTGGGTCCCTACAGGCTGTTAACTAACATTTTGAATAAGAATACATAAACATAAATTAAACATTTTTCAAACTGCTAAGAATGTGGGAATTTCACACGGTGGTCTATAATAATGCTTTGAACTAATTTTTTCCCTTTGAAAAAGTGTAGTCTAGAAAAAGCGATTCTGGTTAGAAATCATAATGTTGGGTGATCTCTCAAAGAAGCTAGGGCAAAACCAGAGGTAAGCCATCCTACCAGTCAGTAGATTTTACCTAAAAGTAGAGCACTTGAATGTAGGTATGATGAGAACTAAGTCTAACATTGTGGTGTTATTTGATCACTTAGTAGGTTACTAAGGTAAGAACCTTAATGAGATTTTAAAAAGCACTCATTCCACAAGACAAAGGAACAAATCTCTCTTTTTAATAACAAATAATGCTTTCTTGACCAGGTGCCTCAGTTTTGGCTTATCAGTGTTATGAGGCCTAGTCTTCTACTGAATCTCATGAGAACAAACTCCAGAGAACATCCACCTTATTTTGATGGAATGATGCCAAACTCTGTTTCAGCCCAAGGGCCTAGGGCTTATGAATATTCTCAAGTGAGCTTCTAACCTGTATCTATGTTTGTCTTTCTTCATATACATATCTCTGAGTAACTCCAAAAGATGCACCATTCTAGAAGTGATCTGCAGCCAGGCTAGGAAATCCCATCAAAACTTTTCATTCTTCTTCTGTGACTTCTGTGACACCACCAGGCATTTCCAATTATCCAAAGGGAAATGAAAAAATTAAAATATAATTTTAAAAATTTGTTTTACTATTCAAAGGATGTTTGTGTCATATGTCAATGTTGTGTTTCTAAGAACAGGCCAAACACCTTTGCTCTAACACTAAGCATAGCAGAAACCCCTTTAACTATCTCCGGTCACTTGAGAACTTGCAAGATTAACCAACACTCTTTAAGCCCTGTGGGAAATATGCTGGGCTGCTGCCTAGAACATACACACTGATGGCCAGAGGCAATTTTCAGGTACACTTGCCACTTCTGCTCCCACCAGCTGAATTATATAGCTAGCAGGGGTTAGTTGTGTTTGCTCCAAACCCTGTTAATGCCAATTGTACTTATTATTGTAATTATGTAATTTAATTCAGTATTGCATAAAATGAAGAAAAATGAGCATTGAAAAGAAAGAAAATTGTTTCTCCTATTAAATGAAATTGAATGTTTTGGAAAAATTTAGTGGCATTAGTTTCCTATTGCTGCTGTAACAAATTACCACAAATTTAATGGCTTAAAACAACATACATTTATTCTGTTACAGTTTTGCAAGTTAGAGGTCTGAAATGGGAATTTCAAAGCTAAAATCAATGAGTCAGCAGGGCTGTGGTCCTTCTGGAGGCTCTAGGGGAGAACTTGTTTCTTACCTTCTTTAGCTTCTAAAGGCTACTTGTGTTCCTTGGCTTGTGATCCCTTCCTCCATCTTCAAAGCCAGCAGTAGCATAGCATCTCCAAATCTCTCTCTCTCTCTCTGACTTCTGCTTCCATCGTCACATATTCTGTTCTGCTTCTTCTTCTGCTGTGGCATTTCCTTCTCTGAAACCGACTCTTTTGCCTCCCTATTCCACTTTTAAAGACCTTTTTGAGCTGGGATAATCCAGGACAATCTCCCCATCACAAGATCCTTAATCACATCTGCAAGTCCATTTTGCCATGTAAGGTAACTTACTCAAAGGTTCTGGGGCTTAGGATGTGGACATCTTTAGGGAGGGCATTATTTTCTCTACCATAGACCAACCTCTGGCCCCTAAAGATTCCTGTTCATCCAACATGAAAAATGCATTCACCTTGTCCCAACATACTTAAAAATCTTAGCCTGATACATCAGTAAAGGTCAGTTGATTAAAAAAAAAGATCACACTAGGTGTTGGTGAGACAACTATTAAAGATTGAGGAAAAATTTTAAGAATCGAAAAGATTGTGCACTCCTGCTTCTTCTCAAGTGACTTAAAATTCCTACTCTACTTTCAAGAATCTCAAATGAGCAATCCTAGATGATACATTGTAAGTGTGGTTTATGTGAGAAGTATGTTATGGGAATCCAATCAGTGATTTGTACTCAAAGGCCTTGACCTTGGGTTAAAAGATTTGTGAATGAATTGACATTTTTATGGGTTAAGTTATAGTAGAATTTTTAATGTACCAAATTCTGTGATACCCCGCTTGAATGAAATTCTTTGATTCAATGGCCAAATGAGAGTTGTATTCAAGTCCAGTGGGAGAGCTTCTCCTCTAACTAGAGAGTATCATCATTCTAGGCTAGGCTGAGAGTAACTATCCCAGATGACTAATCAAAGTTGAGCATTATAGACTTTGCCTTTATGTCTTGCTTCTACATCTTCTACAGCAGGCAGGTTAGGCCACTCATCCAACCCTCTCTGATCTCCTCAGGCACATTTGTTTCTCTAGGCCATTGTTCGCACCATTTCCTCTTGCTTATGATACCTTCTCTCTCCATTTTTGCAATCTTTCCCCTTCCTGGCCAACAAAAGACATTTATCTTATTCCTAGTTCCCATTAGAACAAAGAGCCAATTTAGGTAAATTTAAAATGCTGAACTTTGGCAATTTGATGAATCTTCTTCACACCTGGGTAGCTTAGGTCATTGTTTCTGTGAGGACCTGGTGGGAGTGTCATATATGTGATAGGACAGAGTCCATCCCAGAGCTCTGAGCCTTTCATGTACTGAAAATGATTTCAGTGCATCTAGAAAGGACATGACTGTAGCTGGTTTGTAATACATGTCATAGCTTTAGCCTAGAAAATTGTTTTGTTAATGTATTCGAACATAAAATACCAGGACAGGTAATTTATAATGGGATGTTGATGCATTTTAATAAATGCCATATCTCCTTAGAAGTGCAAATGCTGAATGTATTGCAACCACTCATAATTTTATTATGGCAACAAGCCTACACGTGTGTGTCTAAAGTACACATGTCATTGTGGCATCATAGTACAGTGGATTTAATATTGAACTCGTAACTATGACTAAAGTCAGTCCTGATGTGATAAAGAAAAATTGTGTTAACCTTTGGTAATTAGAATATAAAACCAGGAAGACTAAAAATTGTTAGTCTAACTTTTGTTTATTGACTAGAACATCTAAATGGCTTTAGGCATCACAAAACAATGAAAAAAATGTGGCTTCCTATTGGGTCTTTGATCCATTTTAATTTATTTTTGATGCTGTATGCAGTTTCTGAATATCTTTTGTGACTTGTAATAAAATAGCCGCAGTGCAATTTTGCATGTATGTCAAGCGACGCGTGACCTGCTATGCAAATTTAATACCAAGGTGCCAAAGCTGAATTCATAATGTTTCCCAGCTACAGAGCTGTTTAAGGCAGTTTAGAAATCAATGAATATGTAATATGAAGGTGATAAGACCTAAATAAAAACCCTATTTATCTACTATGAAAAAGTATTTATACACAGAATACTTAGCACAAGCAGAAAACGGACAGAGTTTCCAATTATATGGTTTGCATAAACAAATGTTAAACTGTGTGCTTTGAATAGATAATAATGTAGCCAGTCCCTCTGCATTGTGCCTTAAACTTTGAAAATGTTTACAGATGTGTTCCCCCTCTTAGGATATAAATAAAATTAAATGTGCAGCTGAAGCAGTGGATCTCCTCTGAGTTCTAGTGTTTCTTCTATATTTTATGTGAGCCTAGATTCTATATTTGATATAGGACTGAACTTCTTTAATACCAAGGTAAGCAGATATGTGTTTTATGAAGTCTTGTGCTTTATTTTGCAATAAAAGAGATCAATTGACGGCAATTGATGAAAGTGAGAAAATCTTTTCCCCAGGGCATTTTAGAATGTGTCATATTATCTGAACTTTAACTTTTGATACGCCACTATTCAAATGGATATAACACTACTGCTTCTGTTGGAGTAGCCATGCTATTATCCTAGTAAACATTTCAGGAGTTTGCTGACTGGTTCTTGTGTAGTAGCTGGCTATGATGTGGGCGGAGATGGATGGGGTAAGACAGGGCTTGATAGATGAGAATCAATCCTAGCTTTTTATCATGGGAAATATATATTTGTACTTCTCCCCAGAGAGAAGTAGAAAGCAAGTGAGCCCATTTGTGTATGTGCAAGGTGTGTGCAGACACATGGATGTGAGTGTGCATATGTACATGTGCACGTGCATGCACATACACACACTCAATCTGTACTGTTTATGACACCCCTGCCAGTCAGAATCTAGACACATTTATATCCTTTGGCTTAGAGTAAGCTGCTACAATAATGACTAATAGTGTGTAGAGCAGTCAAGGAAAATGTAGGGGCGGGATTTGAAAAAAGGCATCTATAATGCCATCTGGGTGGCACTGATACTTGGAAGAGCTTGGAATATACCTAGCTAGAGGCCAAGTGCTATCACAACAAAATCAGAAGAAGGTCCAAATGACAGAGGAAGTCACAAGCCTTTGTAGATAATGATGAACTTTCACACGGGGTCTGCCTTTAGGTCTTTCAAGGAGGAAAATCAGTTTCTAAGAAATTTAGCTCAGTTAAAGCCACAATTTGTCCTTAAACAAGCTGCCAGAATAGACACCACAGCTAGATAACTGGTGGGTCCCTGCCTTTGAGTTTTCACTTGCCATATGTTTCCTTTGGAAAGCAACATGCTCACTGAGAGTACTTAAAAATCAGACAATAATTCTAAGGAAGGCCAAAATAAAGACCAAGTATATACAATATCATCTCCGATTTTAATGTTACATTTTATTTATTTTGTTTCTTACCATTGTATTTTCTGTTAAAGCTTAAGCACACAGTAATTTATGCATTTCACCTGAAGGTTACATATTGCTTTCTAAATGGCATGTGATGTCAGGTGCTGTTCATCTTATTTAACAAATGGGGAAACTGTCAGGGTAAGTGATGTGATCCTCAAAAGATCGGCAGCGTATTTGGGTTGTGGAGACTGTTGAAATGGAGATGTGGCAATTATCGGGGTCATTTCATCAACAGAGACAGCCAAACTTGATCATTCAGACAAAAAATAATCTACCTTGGCCACTTCCATCGAACAGATGAACTGAAAAATTGCCAAATCTCGACTTCCTGATGCTCTGTTAAAACCAGCCTTCTTTGCAGCAGGGCCAGGCGAGCAGGCTGATTCCCAGGGCAGGCTCCCGTTCTACTTAGCTTAATTAAATGTGCCAGGCACCCGAAGTGGTGCAGTTACCCGAGGGAGTATTTGAGGCCCATATTGATCCAAAGAAGGGGAGTGCGGTTGAAGTGTGTGTGCGTGTGTGTGTGTGTGTGTGTGTGTGTATGGGGGGTGCCATTGTGAGGTGCCCACCATGCTCCTAAAAGAGCCTCAGTCCTGACACTTAAGCACCCCAGCCTCCACAAACTCCCCTCTCCTGATATATTCTGCCCAATAAGATATTCTGTCCTTGGCCTTTTGCAGATGCTTCTGGGAGGAGGAAGCTAATAAGGGGTGTTTTGGAATGTAACTGCAGAAGAGCATTAAAAAAATTTTGTTGTTGTTGTTTAGAAGGAACATCTGTAGACTCAATTATTTTTCAAGATTCTAATTTACTGCTGTGCAAACAACAGGCTAAATTATATTATCTGTATTTAGCCCTACTCTGTTGCTGTACTCCTGAGGATTTAATTGGCAAGCAAATGTCCTGTCAAAATGCTTTCTGTGGCTGGAAATCTGTCTAGCTCTTAGGGATTATAAGGCTCAAAATTAACGAGAATTCTGCTTAATAAAATTTCAGTTTGTCATTTAGGGCTTTTGTCCTTTGCGAGAACCTTTTTTGTAGGTATGATAGAGAGGAAATGTGTGTGTGTGTGTGTGTGTGTGTGTGTGTGTTTGGTGTGTGTGTGTTTTGTGCCCATGTGCACATGTGCCCGCACCATTATGGTAAATTGCCTTGGTGGATTCCACTCAGCTGTGCAAAAATCTGTAATGCTGGCAGGAACAATTATATCATGTCCATAATATTGAAATAGACCTTCTAGGTTTAGAAAAAAGTGGTGTTTGAATGGGCAGACAAAATTGTGTTCTAAGTGATGTGCTAGTAAGCATTTTGATGAGCCTGAGCTTCTGTGTGGAAAATGTTCAACTTGTCTCTCAATGCCTGGTTGAACACTCTCACCAGTTTTAATATGTAACATGCTTTTTTTTCATAATACTTTACAAAATTATATAGGGTCCTCCATCTGTTCTGATATCCATTCCTTCATAGATAAGAAAAATGTGTTCATTGTTCTATAATTTATTGCCATGATAAATGACAAAACTTCGAGGGAATTCATATAAAGTCCAAATGAGGAAAGCTAATCCAAGAAGACTCTGCATTGAAAATATAGCCATTGTTTGAAGCCATTTCCTATGATTTTGGATTTTCAAAATAGCAACAAAATTTTGAAATTATTTGATTACTCTACAGAATGGTACTATTTTCCTGAAGAATCATTTTTCTAGACTCATTGCCTTAGAATGTAGTTTTCAGTGCATCTTAATGGGAACACCTTGTGGTATACTCATGCACTTATTTTTAACCCTGGAGTGTAATTTACTTAGCAGTTAAATTGATTTTATTTGTGGTCATGTGTCTGTACATTAGTCTGTGACTTACTGTGAAATTTGCCATTTTTGCCATGACCAGTCCATGAAATTTATCATCTATCTCTCTGATTTACATAAAATTCCATTTATAATCATCAAACCCAATTTACAACTGAAAAGTGTTAGACTAAAATTCTGAACATCGAAGCATTTTGACATTGTATTTGCTGTGCAATGAAAAGGTAAATTATGAGTGTGAACTATGTATAGATATTTTGACATTTATATTTTTAGGTTTCATTTGATCTTAAGTGTGCCATCATTATGAATTCATTTGCTATTACTGGAAAAGTACTTAGTATAATGGATTCATTTGGTATCTATGAGGATGTCACATGTTCTTTTATACATGTTTTACTATAATTTTATTTCAATTCCACTTTAATTTAGAATTGGTTGATGGACTCTCTCATAACTATAGTTCAATTTTTAAAATCTAAACTTCCCAACTGAATTTTCTCATACTAAAAACTATTGAACTATGTGGCTTGGAAATAGGAAATTTTACTTGTCAGCAATATTGAGTAATAGCGGCTCCATTAGTATGGTGTCTGCTGTTGATAACTGGGCATGATAAGGTACAACAGAGAAATGATGTTAGAGAAACATTAATAACTGGGTGGGGGGACCTGCCATTTCTAAGCAAGTTTTTCTGCACTTGATATCTTTTCTTGTAAATGCCCCCATACCAAGCCCCTGTTTGTTCTTTTTTTCTTTTCCTAATGCTCTATCTGTTCCTTCAGTGCTTCAGTTGGGAACAGGTTCCCTTCACCAAGTGCATGACTACTTAGCACTGTCAGGAGTGTCCCATGAAAGCCCTTCCTGACGTCTCCAAACCAGACTGATTTGTCATTCCCGAACAGGGGATTTCTAGGAATCACTTGGACACTTAAGTGAAATGTAACCAGCAGAATTACCTAACATTGTAGCCCAAACCCGCACAATTAGTAATGGATCTTTCTAGTACATTTTAAACAAAAGTGGCTTCATGTCCAATTATACTGGAAAGGGCAGACAGTCTGCATCAAAGTTTTGGATTGCTGAGAAACAATAGCATAAGGCCATAACTTTAGCTAGTTTGTAGAGCTACAGTGAACTCTTTGCCCGAGATTCGATCTCGGGTAAACAAGCCCCTCTAGACTCACTTGGAAAAGCGAGCAAGCTCATTGAAGCTCTTTGCCTATTAGGTTCAGAAGGAAAAGTGAGGCTGAAAGCTGCCAGTGTTTATATACAATATTTGATTCAGTTGTTTTATCTCATAGTAAAACCAGTCAGAAGGAGACAAAGAATTTATAGGACCAGAACAGATAAAAGTACATATAAAAGTATTTAATAAAGGCAGAGTGTCAAAGTATTTAGACCTCTCTATCCTACCTTGAGCATTTCCTGTTGCCTTTATCAAGTTGGTGCTTTTCAACTCTAATATATACTGCAATCTTCTAGTTCAGGAGTGCGTTATATACAAAAGCCTTTTTCATATCACAGGGCCATAAAGACAAAAGGAATGCCAACCCTGGACCAGGATATTCAGATATTCAGATCATAATTTGTTTTCTCTTTCTCAATCCTCACTAAATATGAACTGCTTCTCCCAATCATCAACAGAGAACATGTATCATGCCAGATGATTCTTTTAAAATGATACTTGTTTCCCATGTTGCAGTTGTATGCATATCCCAGAGAAAATGATTCTTGTGATTTGTATGCAGCCCCCAAAGTACATTAAACTTGGAATTAATGCAGTAGGTTTATTCTAGGTGAGTCATGGATTTTGAAGTTTAGTTTTTGTTTCAAAGTTGTTTGAGAGTAAATCCCTTGTTTGTAATTACTGATCCAGTGGGGCAGGCAGCATGTCAATGGTTGCATCTAAGGCAATAGAATTTAATAGAGTCCACTGTACGGTCTCAGCCTTTTTCTCTACCCTCTCCTTACTACCTATGCTGATCATTCCCAAATCCTATCATCTGTCCACACTCAAATTTCCAACAGCATATTATATTTTTACCTGGATGCTTTCCATGTTCTGAAAACCCATTATTTTTATTATCAAATGTTTCACTTATGAGTTATAATTATTAATGGAACCTTAAATAGATCAGAAAGATAGAATGCTTGTCTTGTCTTATGCAAAACATAATTTGTTTTGCACAGGCACTCAGCTTCAAAGCCCTATTCCCAACAGCTGATCCTGGGCCACTTGCTGAATTACAACTGTAATTCACCACTCTTCTGCTGAGGCCCTCCTCTCTTCTTGCGTAAATGACTGGGGCAGCCTGTCAAACTGGTGGTTCTGCTTGCAATCTCTACTTTCTCTTCCATCTACCTTATTTTCCTTATTTCTTAATTGATTGATTTTTCAAAAACACACTTTTCATTATGTATGTCTCTACTCAGAAGTCTTGATGGCATCACCTTTCCTGCAGAATGAAGTCTAAACTCCTCAAAGCCCTCAGCCACAAGCCCATCTCCCATTACTCCCATTACTCCATAACTCCATGCCCTCCTTGAGCCTTGCACTTCAACCTGCGGTGTCCTTGTGTGCACCAAATGCTGTCATACCTCTGTGCTTTGGTCATGGACTTGCATTGGTTGGAATAATCGTGTTAAAACCCTTTTACCCTTTATCCACAAAAGTTCCTCCCTTTTCTGGAGCTTTTTTAGTGTTCCCACCTTTTCTATTTAATATAATCTATGGTATCTTTCTCTTTAGATCTTTTTAAATATCTTAATCATAACATGTATCACAGTTTAATTTTTATTATAGCATCTCTATCTTCCCTTCTAAAATGTGTATCCTCTGGGTAGATCCTTTATCATATTCACCATGTTATCCCCAATTCCTAATACAGTGTCTTATACACAGTGGATACTTCATAAATGTTAATGCATCGAGTTGATTGAAATCAAATGGGATCCAAATAAATAATTGCACAAGGTCGAGGTGCAGCAGGCATGAACTAATAGCAGAGGCAGTTTGCTTCTTAGTGCTTACCATTGGATGTGGTCATTACTGATCAAAACAGCAAACAGCCAGGAGGAAGTGTAGTGTCTTGCAAAGGGCAGTGATCACTGCAGTTGACTCTGTACTTTTAAGACTGTGCCATGAGAGTTTCACTGAGGGCTGGGTGCCACAGTTAAAGGCACCATAAACTGGAATAATATGGAGGAAGGTAAGAGGAGGACTCCAAGCTTTGTTTTGTGAAGTCAAGTCAGTTAACGTAGGGGGACATAAGAGTTTTCATCATATATCTGAGAGTGTGTTGAGTGGAAGGGAAGAAGAATATAGCTTGCTCTGTGTGGCTCTAAGGAATAATCCCCATCAAATGATTAAATCTTTAGGGAGGCTGATACTGGCTGAGTGGCCAGTAATTTATGCCTCATCCTAAGACAGAGGAAGTATGAGTTTTGTGTCACAAAGTGTGTAAAGAGAGTCTAGAGAAGCCCTTGATAGGGGATGCTGCAGAGAGGAGCCAAATATCAGAGGAGGATCCCCATCAACTGGAGGTCCACCATCAAAAAATCCTTCCAACTATGCAATCCTGCCTCCTTATCACTTCATACACTATTCATGGACTTAAGTTTTAGGTATGTATTTGGATCCTCTGTCAATCAACTGGGTTTCTTGAACCCCTTAACTAATTCATTCTAGCTTATAATGTCACTCTCTTCACTTCAGTGTAAGAAGCACCTGTGCTCCCCAATTAACTCTGAAATCCTGTTTCTCAGAGCCTTGCATTGAAGTTTCAGTTTCAGAGGTAAGCACTGCCAGTGGCCATCCTAGCTACAATTCTTCCTAGGAAATTATGGGGACATGACATCTGTCATTTTTCACACCATTTATTCAGCAAGAAAACAAGTGTTTCACCTTTGCGTATGGAACAGTAGAACTGTAGGCCAGAAGGAACTATTCATTTATAGTTTCTCTCAAGGGTCCTCCCACCATGGAATCCACCAGTATTACTTCTGGCATAAAAGCTATCTGTCACGATAAGCTCAGCTATTTAAAACTTTGAGAAAGCCCATATGTTGTACCACATTCATGGCACACACAACATAAGATAAGCTTCCACTACTGTAATGCCTGCACTTTAACTGAGTTGCCCCAGATACATTTAAATTCCTGTGTTTCCTTTTCCAAACCAAGAGTGTTCAGATTAGGACCACAGAATGTGTTGAGGTAATATAGCCAGACCCAGAACTCAAGGGTGCTCTTTCTTTAAGGCCTAGAAAGAATAAAATGGGAACACTCACTTGAAAAGGGTATGGCTTCCTATGTTCCTATTTCAGCTTTTCTGACCATTTGTAAAACATTTCAACAGTACATGAATGCAATTCACTTTTGAGTACAGTGGGGAAAATTCATCAGCCAATTTAAACAGTAACTGTCTACAAATGTGTCGTCTGGTTTATGCATAAACAGAAGGCTCTTTTTTTAGGATAGATCCCATTCTTTCATTCTGTCTGGTGCTAGAGCAAGCTACATTTTTCAGTAGTCTATCCTTTCTTTGAGGGTAGAGATCATGTCTTGTCTTTTCTTATGTACACAGAGCCTATCAGAGTCAATCGTACCTACAGTAATGGCTTTAGAGCTGTTTGCTGGATTGAATGGTTTTAATTTTTTTTTTCTTCTTTCGAGACAGGGTCTCACTCTGTCAACCAGGCTAGAGTGCAGTGGTGTGATCATAGCTCACAGCAGCCTCAAACACCTGGGCTCAAGCAAAGTGATTCTCTTGCCTCAGTCTCCCCAGTAGCATCATCCTCCCACCTTGGCCTCCCATTATGGGCATGAGCCAACACGCCTGGCCAAATGGTTTTAATTTAATTCAGAAAGTTGTGATCTATTGTAGCTTTTAATTAAGTTTTAGTTTCATAACAATAGCTCCAACTTGTAAATTGGAAGAACCTAGATTGTTAGAAGAATGTCAAAATAAAATATGAAATACAGGGAGACCATCTAAATCTTATTTCTAGGGGTAGTGATAAGTTAACCTTTGACATTGCCCTAAATACATATCTTTGAGGAGGTGAAAAGGCTCTACTTGCTGTATTTGTACAAAGATATCTTTTATTAAGTTTTATCTATTCATTGTAGAGACTAGAATCTGTGTATTGTAATCATTAGCATATTAATGTTTTAATTCTCCAGAATAGAATCTATTTGGCATTTTCATGTTTGGAAATTATATCTCATAATTAGGCATATTTATCACTTTACAGAGAAAAGAATATAGCACTACAGAATCGAAAATAACAGACTTTTTTTCTCTTTCTTTTTTGTCATCTGGGGGAAGGAAGGTGATTTACCTTAGTTTAGTATTTAATATCTCTTATGTGCGAAAAAAATGTGGTAGGTTTTTTTGTATACATCATTTCATTTAATTTTTGTGATTCTTTGAAGCAGGTGTTATCATCATTCCAATTTTATTAATGTTGAAGCTGAGTCTCCAAGGGATTAAAGTATCTGTCTCAAGGTCACAGAATAAAGGATTTGAACTCTAATCTGACCAGTTTCAAAACCGATGTTTCTTTATATTACAATGTATCCATTCAATGGGACTTGTTGTCTGTGGCATCATGCTTTATATTAGTATTTTAGTCTTGATCAAATGTCACCATTAGAACTTTGCAGTGCCTGTCATTTGTTATAAGAATAACTAAGATGCAAAGACATGGAGAAAGGATGATCACTCAAATTTTAATGGTGTTCATGTCAAGATGGGTGAGATTTCAAATGATTACAAATATAAAATAAACACATAAAATAAAAAGGACAACTTTTAACCTCAGTTTTTGGCTTATCATTGTTACCACTCCTGCATTTCAGTTGTTTTTAGTGCTTGCCCACTCCTCATTGTTCCAGTATGTTCTGGTAATTATATCTTTAAACAAATCTTCAGAATATTATAGATGAGCTCATTTGTAAATTTGCATGGATTAGAGTTTGAACTGTACTTACACCACTGTATAGAGGTATTTAAAACATCCTATAAAGTATGCCATGGAATAAAAAAGTTAAATGAGAGATTTAAGCTGCCTCCTGTAGCTCCATTAGAGAAAACTACTCATAGGTACTATTGTAGTCTAAGTGAATTTTACAAGTAAGAGCTTTATTCTCATATTCTTTGATCAACTGAACTCAGTTGGAACCACACAAGCAACAAAAAAAATCACCAGCAGTTTAATTCTCTGTCTTTATTCTAGTCTAAATGAAAATATTACAGCTACTTTGGTCTGAACAAGAAGACTAGAAATACGATAATATAATGCAAAATGGGTCACTTCAGATCAAGATTTTATGGGTCAAATTGTTTGGTTGAATTTTAGGATAATCAAATTTTGGATTAAGTTGACTGCCTTAGCCAAATGTGCTAGAGTCATTTAATTACCTTTCTGACCACTTTTGGGAAAAGATAGGATTAGAATGATTATTTTAAAACATATCTTTTATATATTATTAGCACCTCAAATATTGCTGGCACTCTATAAATGACTATTTATTGAATGTATCAGTTAGCACCTTTAATGTGTGCACCCATCAAAGGGATAACACAATATATTGTGTACCACCTCTGCAAAATTATAATCATACCTATCTCACAGAGTTACGGTGTAAGGATAAAATTATATAATCATGTTAAATCCTTTGAATAGCATGTGGCATGTTGTAATCACTCAATAAATATTAGATGGAGCATAAAGTATATAGCAGAGGAATTTCTGTTTATAGTGACTTTGCCGTTGGAACTAAAACCATGAGACACACACACACACACACACACACACACACGCAGGCAGTATGGCATGGTAGAAAGGGTAACATGCTAGTGGGCAGGAGAATTGGATTTGGAAACCCATTCCAGATTTGGTATGTTCTCTCACCTCAGGAAGGCATCATTAACCTATCTTGCTTCAATTGTCTTGCCTCTAAAATGGGAATTATAATACTTGAAGACAGGGTTTTAAGACCTCTCTACAGGGCTTTTTGAGATGCTTAATGGCCACAAATCAATAATAAGCCACTAATAAATTGAAAAAGCCTGATATAAGAATCGGTTTATGATCTATAAATGCTTAATCTAAAAATCATCACTTACCATGATGATCAGAGAATCTAGAGTAGTCATGGACTATTTAAACTGGAAGCATCCCTTACTCAACAGATTTGGAAATGGAGACCCAGTTAAATAAAGTAAATTGCCCAAGGCCTGTCACAGTTTCTTAGAGGAAGATTCCAATTAGAAATTAGGCATTCAACTGGTGATGAGCTTGATCAAGTTATTCTCATTGCATCACTGACTTGGATTAAAAAATGGCACAACAGAGCTGAAGACAAATAAGCCTCTTAAAACATATGCCGTGATAAAATGGATCTCTTTCAAAATGGATGATTCTCTGTACCATTTCTGTCTGCCTCCCTAGATAGCAGTTTCCATCCATCATGCAGGCAATATAGATCTGAGAGCAACATTTATAATTTTTCTAGGCTTCTGATCCATCATCCTGCTTAGACAAATGGAAACATTTAAATTCTTATGATTTTATAAATAGCATAGCATTAACATTTTTTCTTGTGGTAAAATATATATAACA
Organism: Eulemur rufifrons; assembly: GCF_041146395.1. Classification (NCBI taxonomy): domain Eukaryota; kingdom Metazoa; phylum Chordata; class Mammalia; order Primates; family Lemuridae; genus Eulemur; species Eulemur rufifrons. Next base: position 26,368,381 of record NC_091012.1, on the reverse strand, counting down.
TCAAGCTTACCATTTTAACAATTTTTTAGTGTATATAATTCAGTGGCATTAAGTACATTCACAATGTTGTGTAACCACCACCACTATTTATTTGCAAAACTTTTTTTTAATCACCGGAGACAGAAACTCTGTAAGATAGCTTTGTGAGAAGTAAAATACATCTTGATTTTTAGAAAATTTGTTAGGATAGTACATTATCTGCACATAGATAATTTGCACAATGGGTTTATTTTATGGCCTTTTTTTCTGTTAAATTCAATTTAGACAGTTATTTTATGTTTTCTAGGTATGTGTCATATCCCTTGGAGGCAAATTTCACATTTTTGCATCTGTGAAATCTTAACAGTTCCATAGGATGGAATGAGGCAGTGGCTCCAGGTCAATTGGCTGGATGACCTGTAATAATTATCTATCTTGAAAATAATGACTGGGCTCATTTTAATACTCTTCATACAGATCGGCATTTTCATATGTTGTTTAATTATTTAGAAACCTTTTTTCTGCAATGAATTATACCTGATGAAATTATTAGCATTACCATGTATTTAAATGTACCAACTATAGTAAAATATTATCACTTAAATGCTTAATTTGCCAAGTATAGACAGCATAGTCAAGTGCAACTCAGAAAACAAGGGATGAAGACATCTTCTCTATGTAGAATAGTTTTTCCCTTGCTTGAATATATCATAGTTCAAACATTTTCTAAGAGAGAACAAAAGCTTCTATTGATTTCAATTCTGGGAGAAAAAAATCATTTTGTAAAATGGATAAACTGCCATTTTTCTTACCCAATCATTCATCATGTATTTCTAAATTCTGATAAGGATTGTTACAAGTCTTTTCTGTAGCATTATTTGAAAATCTACATTATTATGTATGACAGACCATGTCAAAATAATTGTGTGTAGGACTAGTCTGGGTTAAGGGGAATCATATTTGATGTTACTAATTTTCACATTATTTCACCCATAAAAATTCTTCTAGCAGCAAAAGTTTTATTGCACTGTATTTCAGAGTCTCTAATTTATTCATGGGATAAATGTTTCATATAATGAATTTTCAAGTAAATGTATTCTGAAATTCATGCATAACCATGGCTGCTGTAAAACTATAAAAATTTGGTTAAAATTGAGGCATCTTCCCATTCCCCTTGGAAAGTGTAGTGGGGAACTTGGAAGATTTTATGCTAATGAAGACAATATTGTTCAATTTTCCTTCTTATCCAATATATTCCTTTCATTGAGTTCAAGGCATTATCCCAATTAATACCTTTAAATGGAAGAAGCACTTCGTAAATTGTATTGAGGCACTACTACTGCTTAAAGGGTAGCATGTTCTAGGCCAACTTGTGTCGTTTAACATATGCCTCTTGATAGATAAATAGGTTCTATGTTGTCTTTTGAATATTTTGTGTAGAACTAGTTCAACTAGTTCTGCTATTTGGTCTCAGGTTTGTCTTTCTCCCCTCACTCACTCCCTGCTCTACTACACCTTTGGATTTTTGTGGTGATTGGTTGCTCAACTTAGTGTTGAGTTACAGTCTGTGGGCAATGGTAAAAAGCATCTCCCTACTGTATCCTTGTAGTAAAGTATATATAACATCAAGTTTACCATTTTAACCATTTTTAGTGTACAATTCAGGGGCATTACATACATTCACAATATTGTGTAACCATACATACAATAAACAGGCATGAATAAAAGTAATGGTTTCAAGGACACAGTCACACCTGCCTCCATCCTCACTTGGAAGAGTGGGCTCAGGTTATTTTACAAGGGATTTTATTCTGGTACTTGTTCAACTTGCCAATGTGTAAGAGGTAAACATAGGATTTGGAAGTGCAGAGTATGTGTTTATCGTTAAGACCAGGAATCCTTGTGACTTGGGAATGTTGCCATATGCCAGACCCATGGTATTATATTTAAATATTAAGTTCATTAAAAACCCTTGGTTTTGAAAGTATAACAATATATTTCATTTGAAACATTTTGAAATAGAATTCCATATTTAAAAAAATTTGTAATTCACTCTCCTCAAGACAGTGAAGTAAGTCACTTTTCCTAGGAACCGGGGAAACGTAAACCTTAGAAGATCAAATAGTACATGTTCCTCTGTCTTGACGGCCCATTTGGTTTGGAATCTTTCCCTGAAAGATGAACAATGGAATAGACAACCCCTCCCTCAATTAAAAATAAAGAAAAATAGGCTATTAAGTATAGTATGAGTATACTCAGAAATTCAATATATCATGAAATGTCTCATTTGAGGAGAGGAGCTGTTGTGCATTCTTAATCATTCAGCCATCTCTTCGCTCATTCAACAATATTTATTGTGTACCTACTATGTGTTGGCCACTTTTCTAGGCACTAGGGGTATAATAATAAAATAAAACAAGTCAAGACTCTGCCCTCATCAACCTCATCTTCTTTGGAGTGGTGGGGGATGGGTGACAGAAAATTAAATAAGTACGTAAAATATGTAAGATGATGATAAGTGCTATGGAAAATAGGAAAGTGAGGAGGGGGTTGGGGTCTGGCTCAGGGGCTCAATTTCTAAAAGAGTGGTTAGGAGATGCCCCACTGAGAGGATATTTGAACAATAATTGAAGGAGATGAGGAAGCAAGCCACGTGGGAAGAGCCTTCCACACAAAGGCAATAGCAAATGCAGGGGATGCTGAATATGAAGCAGGCCTGTGAGGCTTCAGCAGAGCAATTGAGGGGCAGAGTGGCAGGAGATGAGGCAGGGAAGGGAAGGTTGTTCGGGTTTGGTGTAGGTAGAGAGCAGCTCATGGAACATCTTGCAGGCCATTTGGAAGGGCCCTGGATGTTACTGTAAGATGGAGAGCCATTGAAATGTTTTGAGCAGCATGGGCAAGATATGATAATGTAAACTTTAAAAATAGGATTTTATAAAACCCATGTCTCCTGGAGCTAGTACCTTCAGTGGTGGGGGAGGTTGGCCTTGCAGTGAGGAAAGCATAGTGTTCCCTGATATTAAATGATTACCAATAGATTTTAGGCATAGAATTTCCAGTGCCTCCTATTCCACCCACCACAAAAAATGTCTAAAAATAAATTATGTCCCCAAACCACTTGCAGTCAGCCTAATTATAGGCACCTCCATCCCTTCTATCCATTGAAAATGCTGCCCAGTTATTGACTCTTAAATCCACAAATCAGCGTGAGGTAGTCAGTTCTCAACTAGAAAAGGTTGAAAAGAATACAGAAAGAGGGTTAAAAAATTTGCATCTTCAGAACTACAGGAAGGGGAAGTTTTCAGTCTTAAAGGGCATATTTCCCAGTAGCATGTTTTTTGGGCCCTATTGAGGTAAATGAGTTAATCTTAGTCTGTTTAAGAAATTCTGTTATAGTGGTCTTTTCATGGTACGAAAATGCAAAGAAGTGAATCTTTGGATGACCAGATGGATGGAAGCATGTTTTAAATGACTTCAATGTAATTGATATATGCTGCCATCAGTTGTGACCCAGGTAATAGTGCAGCTAAAACAATTTCAAGTGGGTCAAGACATCCCTGGAGTACTTCTGCAGTGATATAAAAATCTCCCAGCAATGTGTCTTAAGTTCTGTAAATCATGTTAGACTTAATGAAACCTTCTGCAAGAGCATTCCATTTCTATGATGCATTTAACTGCAGTTGTTGACATGTTGTATCTGGATTGAAGAAATATGTAAACTTTTGATTAATTGCTGTGGTACTTGGGAGAGAAAATATATTGACCACTATTTTTTTTAAAGTAAGATTCAGAGTAGGTGCCTTTATGTATAATGGATTCCTCCCTAATTATTTAAAATATGCTCCCTTAGACTTTGTCTTCTACCTCACACTAATATTTGCAAATGAAGGGGAGCAAATTCAATGGGCAATCCACCAAGATAGCCCCAGGCCAGCACATGTACGCACACCACCCTGCTCCTGTGAATGTGTGCTCTTGACCACGAGCACGTGCGCACGCATGTGTGTGCACACACACGCCCTGGCTGCTTCTAAACACAGCTCTCTCCTGATGCTGCCAGACTGGGCCTCTTCTAGTGGTGGAAGCAGAGGACAGAGAAGGTTCTTATACATATTCCAATATGAGGATATCAGGGCTTATGTGAACACGTGTCCAAAGAGAATCTATGAGGTTTCAATTGTGATCTGTGGCATTCAACATGTAGATTTTGAACTCCAAATGGACAAATGCAGTGTTCAATAGTCTAGATATGAAATTTAATCAGCTCCCTGGGGACCAAGATGCAAAATGTGGCTACATCAGTGCTTTAAGGGCTTATCTCTGAGATAAATCCCCCTGTACTTTCCAGGTCTTACCACTGAGGTTGTCTGTGGAAGGATTTCATTTTAGACATTTCACATGTATTTTAGAGTGTTGGGTGAGCTGCGAGAGTCTTTTACCGTGTGCATCCTTTGATTACAAGATGGAACACTTTTCTACCTTTTAAAGCACACTCATGTCACTAATCTCATTGCCAGCAGAACCTTTGAAGTAGGGTCTCACTATTCCCATTTTATAGATGTGGCAATGAGGCTCAGGGAGAAAGAAAATAAAAGCTGCAAAAAAGTGAGATAAGGAAAAATATGTGGCCTCCATCATGTTGTTTATTGTTCCCTTGATTGTTTTTAATGCTACTGCATTCATGAGAATCTTAGCAAAATGTCTCTGTGACATATTTGTATTCTTTCAGGACACAAGCTTTTCTAAACCCAAGACCTCTAGGAGCTAGGAGCAACAGTGGATGCCCAGGGTGAGATGATGTGCAATCCCAGCAAACAGGAGGTCAAGTTCAGATACAACTACTTCACACTCTGATTTTCTAGGAGTCCAAAGTTTTAATATAATAATTTTCTCTGATTTCCCACAAAAATGATGACTCTATACACTCAAAAATATTTTGATCACACAAGGAATACAGAAATACATGATTCTTAAACACAGGCACTATACATAAGACTAAGGTACCCCTTTGCTTCTGTCTGAAATCCTTGTTCCTTCTTCTTTAGTAAGTAAAAATGGCTATGAATTTGGTGTGTTCCAGATGTCATCATCTCATCATCTTCTCTCTCTCTCTCTCTCTCTCTCCACAACACCATATGATATTATTTTACATAGGTGCAATTTTACATAAATGATTTTATATGTGCATTTAACTCTAGTAAGTTGCTGTTTTCACCTAAATATATGTCATGGTAATCTACTGGCTCTAAATCATTTGATCAGCTTTCCAGAATTCTATCATATTATAATGCACTATTTATTGGGTCATCCCCCATATTTGTGGACAATGAAGTTGTTTCCAGTTTTGTTTCCAGTTGTTTTCACTCTTGGAAATAGTGCTACAATGAACATATTTCTGTGCCACTCTTAGTGCCCCGGTGGAAAAATCGAAAGGGAGAAATTTTGATCCCACAACTTAATTTTAAACAAATTTCTTCCTATAGAAGAGTCCCAGCCAGTGTAAGAGGAGCTTCCTTACTCTCTTAACTTCTTATCCCTGGTGACATGATTGGCTTTTTTGAGGGGGCAGGATGTCTCTAAATTTGCCATTCTTTTTTGTTGTTTTTTTTTATTTTGAGACAGAGTCTCACTCTGTTGCCCCAGGTAGAGTGCAGTGGCATCATCACAGCTCACTGCAACATCACACTCCTGGGCTCAAGTGATCCTCCTGCCTCAGCCTCCCAAGTAGCTGGGACTATAGGAGTGTGCCATGTCACCTGGCTATTTTTTCTATTTTTAATAAAGATGGGGGTCTCACTCTTGCTCAGGCTGGTCTAGAACTCCTGACCTCAAGCCATCCTCCCGCCTCGGCCTCCCAGACTTCTAGGATTACGGGCTTGAACCACCAACCCTGGCCTAGATTTTCCATTCTTAATCCTACATGTATATTCCAATGGTGTTCACGGTGGTAGGCCAGTTCCTCTCTGAGGTTACTGTGAGTGGCTCTGCTATAGTTTTGTGTGGTGTTGGCATTGCATACCAGAGAGGATTTCTAAATGTAGGGAGCCCCTCTCTCAGATACCTCATCTATAGATGCCCTTACATAGGAACAGCCACCTGCTACTGATCCTCCTCTCCCTCCACACAGATACCTCTTGGGATCTCCCTCTTCCTTCTTTCCCTCACAAATAGTTTTTGGGCACTTCTATGTGTCACACACTGTTTTAGACACTGAGGTTATATCAAAGAACGAAACAGAAAATTCTTGTCCTTGTAGAGGTTATATTTTAGAGGGGGAGCCAGACAATGCATGATAGGCATAATAAGAAAAGTATATAGTATGTTGAAACATGCTAAGTGCTAGGGAAGAAAAAGAGAGGAAAACAGTCTGGCAGTTCTGCAAAAAGTTAAACATAAGGATATCATATGACCCAACAATTCCTCCCCTAGATATACATCCAAGAGAATTGAAAACATATGTCCACACAGAAGCTTGTACATGGAGGTTTATGACAGTATTATTTATGATAGCCAAAAAGCGGAAACACTCCAAATGTCTGTCATTGGATGAATGGATACACAAAACGTGGTCTATCCACACAGTGGAACATTATTCAGCCACAAAAAGGAATGAAATACCAATACATGCTACAACATGGGTGAACCATGACAACATTAGGCTAAATGAAAGAGGCTAGAAACAGAAGGTCACGTATTCTATGATTCCACCGATATTAAACATCCATAAATAGGCAAGTCCATAGAGACAGAAAGCAGATTAGCAGTTGCGAAGGGCTAGGGGGAGGAAGAATGGGGTGTGACTGCTTAATGTGTAGGAGGTCTCCTTTTGGGGAGAAAATGTTCTGGAATTAGTGGTGATGGTCACTCAAACTTGTGAGCATACTTAATGCCATAAGATTATACACTTTAAAATAGTTGGTGTTTAATTTTATTTTTTAATGATATTAACCTCAATTTTAAAAATAGAGCAGGGCAAGGGGGATCTGGAGTGCAGAGTTGTGGTGCAATTTTTAAGAAGGGTGTCACTGAGATGGTGCCATCTGAGCTGCAATCATTCCAGGTAGAGGGAATAGCCATTCAAAGGCTTATAAGTAGGGGACTTGTCTGGTGTGTTCAGAGGACATGAAGGAAGCAGTGTCCCTGGAGGTGAGTGAAGGAGGGGCAATGGGAGCAGAAGGCCATCTTGGCCTCCCTCATTCACCTGCTGTTTTCCAGACCACTGGCTACAATTGTTCCCACTTATTCACCTGCCCAAGGCTGGCAGTGGTGAAAAAAAATAAGGGAAGACGGGCACAAAAGTCACTCTACTCCCCAAGCCCCAGAATTTGATCATATCATATTCTTTCCTTTGACTATGGAATTCCTTTAAATGGTACTTCTCCTTAGTTCTTTTAACATATTATGAGTTGTATGTATTTTACAGTGACACCTTTTATTATGTAAAGGGAGGTGCACTTGCCTTTTGTAGCCTCCATGAAGAAAGGTTAATGTTTCCAAACTATTTAAAGGAATATTATTTCAGTGATTTTTTTATGTCAGAATAAATTATATAAGACAGCCATGCAAAAAAAAAAAAAAAAAAAAAAAAACCCTGAATTTATTTCAAGAGAAATTATGTTTCTCTGTTCTCTGATGGTTTTGGAGAAAATATAATTATGGGTAATCATCCACTGTTGTATTCTTGGATCTCCTCTTACCCCATGAAATGGATATAGGATCAATGTTTCCTATATAGAAATACTTGCAAAATTAAAGTGAAGCAATGATGTGAACTGGGAAGGGCAGTGGACCTAGCACCAGAAGTGTGGGTTTGAGGCTCAACCCTTGTGTTGATTATCTGTACAAACTTGGGCAAGACAAATAACCTCAGAGCTACAAGTTTTTCATCTTCAAGCTAGATATAATAATATCTTCCCTATCTAAGGTTCATATGGATCAAAGATGTGAAAGTATTTTGAAAAGTACAATTTGCTTATGTAAGTGGAAAGTATTACTATCAGTCATTAAATATAAAAGTTGTTATTCAGAAAACCTAAGCCTTTCTATCCTTTCTCTCTATACAATCAATGTGTGTTTGCAAATTTATAAACATGAATCTATTTTGTGATGATCCATGTGTGCAGACTCTGAGCCCCTTGAGAAAAAGGAAACCTGTTTTATTTACTTCTGCATTCCCAGCACTGGGCAGAATGCTGTGCACTCAGTAGGAGCACAGTTAGTCTTGGTTGAGTGAATGGATAAATAAATCAACAATATTTTTAATTACCCTCCTCAAATAATTGTTTACAGTGTACTACGATTGACCATGGGCACTGTGTGATTAAGAATTTGAGTACTCAAGTGTTTAAGAATGGATGAAGGAAGCTAATAAAATGAGGTTGAAGTTGTGGTGATGTCATAATTAGCTTCTTTATTGTGACCTATACTGAAGAACATGGTGAGTCCACAGCAGTTCTTGGGGCCAGTAAAGCTAGGTAGTTTGGAGCACGAAGGTGAATTTTAGTTGTGGTGACCCAGAGGAATGTCGCAGTGACCGATCTATGTATTTCAGATGGAAGACATGCTTCACCCTTCTTTATTGGTTCATGAAGTTCTAAAGACGAAACAATATTCCTTTAAAGCACTCCAGTCCTTCTTCAAGAGGAAGGTAGGCAGTATGAGTAGGCTGTAGAAAGTCTATGATCAGCCTTGATAAGTAGCTTTTCTCCCTCTTTACACTTAAAATAATGACCAAGGGTTACAGTGAAGTATTTCTCCTTCATCTTAAGGGTATGTGAAGCCCTGATTTAAATTCAGTTCCTTATAGGTAAAATTTTGTGGCTTTCCTTCTTAAGTAAGGAAACTGAGACAATACCAGTTAAAAGACCTCAGAATGGTAAGAATATTAAGTCAGAAAGTAGACAGAAATAAATTGAATGTCATTTTGAGACTTCCCTGCAGGATCATGACAGTTTTCTCATCTGCCAAATAGGGATAATAATCTCTACCTTACTGAGTGGCTGTGGGGATCAAAACAAACAAACAGAAAATGCAAAACAACCCGTTTATCTGCTCTTTAAGTATGTACATGTTCTGGAATGGATGGAGTAAGCCAACAATGTGGCATAGAGGTTGAAGTCAGAATCAGCTTCCTTTTTTTTTTTTTTTTTGAAACAGAGTCTTGCTCTGTTGCCCGGGCTAGAGTGCTGTGGCATCAGCCTAGCTCACAGAAACCTCAAACTCCTGGGCTTACGTGATCCTACTGCCTCAGCCTCCCGAGTAGCTGGGACTACAGGCATGTGCCCCCATGCCCGGCTAATTTTTTCTATATATATTTTTAGTTGGCCAGATAATTTTTTAGTAGAGATGGGGTCTCGCTCTTGCTCAGGCTGATCTCGAACTCCTGACCTGGAGCGATCCACTCGCCTCAGCCTCCCAGAGTGCTAGGATTACAGGCGTGAGCCACTGCGCCCGACCAGAATCAGCTTCTTTATTATCACCTAGATTTCTTTCTTTCTAAATAGCACCAATGACAACAACAAAACATATCATAGGGAAGGGGCTAGCAGAATTCCTGGCCCCTAGTAGATCTTCTTTGAATGATAAGAAATACAGAGCAGACACAATGAGGAATGCTGCAGATAACCACTCATTTTGCCCAGTTAGATCAGTTAGACCACTACCTCCATTTGCACTTCCTGTCTCTTCTCTTCCCCTCATCCTACTCCCTGCACTCCTTCAATGTTCTTTTCAGTCTTACTCTAATGGTTTTCTTCAACTTCCGTATTTTCTACTCCTCTATCTCTCCTTGGTTCTGCAGTGAGATCTATGGGTACAATACACTCCAACTGCAATAATCCTCCTGGTGGAAGTGGCTGCTGAGTTCTGCTTTGAAGGAAGTTTATTTATTTATTTTCAGTGCGGGAAGGTTGTTGCTAGACAACTTATGAAAATGTAGCTCCAAAAAGTCATGTGCATTGTTTTCCTCCCTCCTTCCCTCCTTCCCTTCCTCCCTCCCTCCCTTTCTTTCTTTCTTCCTTCCATCAATCATCTATCCATATATGTACATATACATATATTTAAACCTTTGCCTGCAAATCTTGTAAATTCTGTCTTGATTTTCCCCCTTTGGGCTTATAAGTATCTACAGTTGATGCTCCATAAATGTTAGCTCTGAGTAACAATGATAATAGTGATCCAAAGAGCAACATATACGCTATTCCTCAGTGCTTTTTATCTCACATACAAAATTAAACACTAATATTGCCATCAATTACTCCCAAAAAGATGGTGGAAGCATATTTGTTAGTAATATTTTGATAATAACTATATAAACAGATATTTGTCATGCTATTCTGACTCCTACATCTTCATTCACAGAAGAACATTTTATTTACATTGTCAAGTAAGAGGGTGGCAATTTAAGTGAGACTTGCAATTTATCACTTGCTTTGCTTTCCAAGGCAAGTCCTGGGAGTTGCATTTTTTAAAATGGATCTAGAATCATTCTTTTGAAATGTATGTTTTCAAATATTCTCAGAAGGATAAAACAGATATCTATATCTATAACTCTTATCTAGATAGAAATAGATATAGATATGGCTATATATCACTTCCCTCTTTACCCTAGGATAGTTTTCCTTCCTCAGGAAGCTGAGTTGATTTCAGTCTACCAGAGTTTACAAAACATCTGTCTAACTGCCTCTAGACATTATATGCTTAAAACCTATGTATGGAGAATTCATTTCACTTGGTGAGGGGGCAACGTTCTTTTGAGTGTAAATTTCACAATCAAAGCAAGATATTCCAAAATGTGAAGGAAACCTTTATGAACAGGAAGTAGCCTAAAACTGAACAAAATTGGGCAAGGCTAAAAAAAAAATAGATGTGGACAAATGGAAACTTAAACCTGGCAGTGAAGAGCACATGCTTTGGAGTGGTTCCCAACTGGCTCTTCCACTTATTTGCTATGTGACACTGGGGAAAGTCCTTCTCTGGGCCTCAGTTTTCTCATCTGTAAAATGGAGATAATAATAGGCCTGGACTCACGGTGTCATTGTGAATCTCAAATGAAACAAATGCATTTAAAATCTTTGTGAAGATAACATGAAATGATATTTATAAAGTGCTTAGCAGATAGAACAACTTGATAAATGGGAGAAGTTATTACTATTGTCCTATTAGATGGATTGTCTTTGTCAGCCCCTCATTAGCATGGCACCTGCCACCTAGGACCAGCAATGGAGAGCAGAGAGGGATTATAGAATAATGATTGTTTTCTGACTTTTAAGGACAGATAATAGCAGGCTTGAAGAGACAGAGTAAGCTTCATGGAGAAGGCATGATTTTTATGTAACTGTTTCAATTCAGAATTGTATTAGTTCACTAGGGCTGCTGTAACAAAGTACCATAAACCAGGTGGCTTTAAACAAGAGAAATTTATTGTCTCATAGTTCTGGAGGCTGAAAGTCTGAAATAAGGAGGATGGCAGAGCCATGGTCCCTCTGAAGCCCCTAGGGGAAGGTGCTTCCTTGCTTCTCCCAGATTTTGGTAGCCCCAGATGTTGCTTGGTTTCCAGCTGTAGCACTTCATTTTCTGTCTCCGTTGTCACATGGAATTCTTCTCTCCCTGTGTGCCTGTGTCCAATTTTCTCTTCTTACAAGGACACCAGGCATATTGGATTAAGATCCCACCGTATTCCAGTAAGAACTCATCTTAACCTCGCTAATTATATCTGCAACTGCCCTGTTCCCAAATAAGTTCAGATCCACAGGTACCAGGAGTTAGGATTTCAACATATCCTTTAGTGAGTGGGGACACGGTTCAACCCATAGCAGTCATATCTCTGAAGGTCCCACAGGGTACTAGGTGCTGAACTTGGTCTGCAATGACTGGTTAGGGCAGAGGAAAGAGGGCTTTTAAGTGAGGGAAATAACATGAGGAAAAGAAAAACAAGATTTTGTTTAGGAAGTACACTATGAGTTGCTGGGTTTTCCTGGTAAGCATGGTGGGAGGAGTTGCTGGAAAGGTGGGATGCATGACATGTATCCAGGCCTTCTGATGTTTGAGGTGGCACTGGCTCCTTTTGCCTTGTTTTCTACTCAGGGACTGGCCCTTCCTTCCACTTGGTCTCACAAAAACCCAATCCACAAGACCCTGTAGAAGAATTCTAATCTCTTCTCATCTTCACATAAGAAGTTCTTTTAGAATGGTCAACATCCCTAATCATCAGAGAAATGCAAATCAAAACCACAATGAGATATCACTTAACCCCAGTGAGAATGGCCTTTATCAAAAAAACCCAAAACAACACATGTTGGCGTGGATGTGGAGAGACAGGAACACTAATACACTGCTGGTGGGACTGCAAACTAGTGCAACCCCTGTGGAAAGCATTATGGAGGTATCTTAAACAGATTCAAGTAGACCTGCCATTCGATCCAGCAATCCCATTATTGGGCATATACCCAAAGGAAAAAAGGTCATTCTGTAACAAAGACACATGTACCCGAATGTTTATAGCAGCACAATTCACAATCGCAAAGATGTGGAAACAACCCAAATGCCCATCAATACATGATTGGATTAGTAAGCTGTGGTATATGTATACCATTGAATATTACTCAGCTATAAAGAATGATGAAGATACGACATCTCTATGGTTCTCCTGGAGAGAGTTGGAACCCATTCTATTAAGTGAAGTATCCCAAGAATGGAAAAACAAGCATCACATGTACTCACCAGAAAATTGGTTTCCCTGATCATCACCTAAATACACATCTGGGAACGACACCAATTGGATATCAGACTGAGGTGGGGGGTGGGGGAGGGGATGGGGGTATGCCTACACAACGAGTGCATTGCGCACCGTTTGGGGAATGGTAACGCTTGAAGGTGCTGACTCGGGAAGGGGGGGTGGGAAAGGGAGGGACATATACCTACATGATGGGTGCAACGCGCACTACCTGGGGAACAGACAGCTCTGACTTGGGGGGAAAGGCGGTACATGGGCAACGTATGTAACCTGCAATTCTGTATCCCCCATAACAATAAGATGAAATTAAAAAAAAAAAAAAGAAGTTCTTTTAGGTTAGTCACTACAGGCTGTGAAGCTGGCCTATCCCTGCACCCTTGCTGCTTGGAATGTGGCAACGGCTTCTTTCTAAATTGTTGCTGTGCTTCCTATCTCTTCTCCCTAGTCAATCCTCCATACTGCTGCAGATCTGAACATACCAACCTCCTGTTGATAAGTCCTTCAATGGTCATCCAACACTTATACAATAAAATTCAAGCTCCTTAGTTTAGCACAAAGGCCCTTCACTACTGGGCACCATTTCTCCATAAGCATCTTTCAGTGCTGTCACACTGCACTGCCACTTGGGACAGCTCAGCTTCCCCATACTGGGTCATGCCTTACTGCCTTTTTATATGCTATCCTTCAGAGCAATGTCTTCTTCCTTTCTCCCCATTTTTACTTTCTTGCTAGCTCCTCAATCTTCACCACTCAACTCAAGTGTCACCTCCTCCAGTAAACTTTCTCTAATCTGCTTTCTGGTCTGAAATAGGTGCTCACTCTTTCCGTGTTTCATGAGTATACAGCTGTGGTCCATCCTCTACCCTGTCACATAGCACAATATACCACAGTCACTGATTAACTTGGTTTTCTACTCTACTGTGTGGTGAGTGCTTGAGAAGGCCTGTGGCTCATGCCTCTCTGTAGCCCCCATGCTGAGTACTGGGCCTAGCCCAAGGCAGGAGGCCAAGAAATGTTCATGGGCTGGAGAGTAGAAAGGCAGAAGGCAGGCCAACCTTATGGCCTGGGAGTTACCCCTGAGATGATTGATTCCCTAATGTCTTCTGGCAAAAATGCAGGTAGAAACATCTCCTCCATCATCTTACAAACACTGTGACAAGGGAGAAATTCAATGCAAGTGAGAGATAAAGGGACAAACTTTCTAATTATACAGCTCACAGGCCCAGCATTTGGCAGGGATCATGTGGAATGCTCACTTTTCTCTATTTTAATTCACCATTTCCCAAAGTCTAATTATTGAGAGCACATTAGGCAGAAAATGAGGAATGAGGAAAAAATAAAAAACTTCGGTAGACAATCACCTTGTAAACATCTTGTGATGGGGATGGCTATTAAACAGGAATGCTTGGTACCAACTGAAGCTCAGGCGAGTTTAGCCAAGCAAATCAATGCAAGTTAATCTTTCAGTGTCAGCTGGCTGAGTTTTGGACTAGTGATGAATGCCTTGACTGGAAAGATGAAATGCTGGAATGCCAGCCAGTGCTCTGACAGCTACAGATGGTGCCAATTACTGCCAGTGGAGCCTGTCCTGCTGTGAGCCCAAGATGTCTGATTTGTGGCCACAGGAAAATGAAAAAGAGGCCTTCCAGCTGGGCCTGTCACCTGTCCTTTATTGTTCTATAACCAAAATTGTATTCAGGTGTGAAAACCTTTTTTTTTTTTTTTTTTTTTTTTTTGGTGATGGGATTGGGGGCATTGAGCATGGGGAGGGTGCAATGTTACTCATGTTAATTACACAGCCACGATCACTGCCAAGCATATGCCTAAGGAGGTGGAGCAAGTCACTACCAAGGTTGGCTACTTCTTCCCCCCTCATTCGTAGCAAACAAAGGCCTGACTGTCAATCATCCTGGATTATGGACAAAGGCAAATGAAAATATCCCCAATGCTCATGACTTCCGTGGAATTTTGTACACACAGCATCATCTAGTGTATTGTTTCAGGAGGGTGCTTTTGCTAGAAGAATCACTATGCCTCTCTTATGTGGCAGACTTCAGAACTAGGCTCTTCCTATGTTTAAGCCATGGTAACAAATGAGCCCAGGGTGCACATTTTGGGTTTAGCGCCAAAGGGCCCTCTGCTCTTCTTTTGAGAAAGTATGTTACACTTACACTTTGTGGGGCATCCAAGAATGATACCTTGGCATAAATTACATCCTCATTATAAGAGTAACAATGTAAAAATTAAAAGATAATAACATCAACAACAAGAATACCTGCAGCCACACTCATTTCCTGGGAGGTGGAATGGGTTCTGGGATCCTCTTCTCAGGGTATGGGGACCTGTATGGATACAGGTCCTGGGTCCAGAAGACTGGGAACTCCAATAGAAGATACTCCCCCTTCTATAAAAAGTGGAGGAAAAGTAGGCTCCAGTGACCTCTGGGAAAACCTCAAGGACTTAACACAGTATCTTAAAAGGTGCTCCCCTCAACTTTGTGGGTAAGCATAGATGGAGCTTAGGTCCTAAGAAAGCGTAGCTCACTAAGAAATGGCTGGTGTTTTTAGAACACTTTCACTTTTCTAATATAATGTTCATCTTTGATAAACTTTTGCTACATTTCTCCCTTTCCTATTTTCTTCTTTTCCACATTTTTTCTTACTAAACACAAATCGTCATTTGCTGCATTTCCACATTTCTTTCCATCTTTGTGATATTTAATGTGATTAGTCTAGACATCTGTGATCTCTAATTGATTATTTTCCCAAAAAGGCAATTGGTTATAAAAACTTAAGCAACTCAGAAATGTTTTACTTGTAATACTTGAAATTTTTGTGGACAGAATATCCAGGCTGCTTTAGTTTGCATTCCTGGCTTTTCAAGATGGCCAAGAGTATCTTTTAGACTATGTTGAAGAACTAGCAGCAAATCTGAATAATTTTCTTTTTTTGGAAGAATTTTATGTATAAAATAGAATACAGTGTCTGAAGGGCTACAGGCCAGTTTTCCTCAGTAATGCCCATGTGGGGATTATTTTAGGGGTTCCCAAGACCACCCAGTATTCATTGATTCACTAGAAGGACTCATGGGACTTAACATATAGTAGAACTCAAGGCTAAGATTTATTACAGAGACACAGCAAGGATATACAGTAAAGGAAAAGATACATCATAAAGAGTCTGGAGGAATTTGTGTGCAGACTTCCTTAGGTCTTACCCTGCCATGAGGGGCCACACAGCATGCCCTTTCCCCAGCAGCAAAAAATGCAGCAACGCATGTGAAATGTTTCTGCCCAGGGAAGCCCATTTGAGACTCAGCATCTAAGGTTCCTACTGGGGTCTGGTCACATAGGCCAGCTCTACCTAGCAACTACCAAAATTTCAGATTCCCAGAAGTAAAGCCAGCATTTAGCATCTCAGGTAGGTAAAACAGCCTTATCATTTAGGGAAAGTTTTATATCAGTGTAGGGAACTGTTTGCCAGTCAAGTGCCCAGACTCCAGCCAGAGGCTAACGTCAAAAACAAGGGAACACTCTCAGGCTTGCTATGTTAATTAATTTTTGCACAGACCATCACTTTGTCCCTTTACCAAGGCATCTTTGTAGCAACATTACTATCAGTATGACCCCATTTGGGAGGGTGAGACCAACCTGCAGTATCGATCTCTATCATGTCTTTTAGCAGTCCTGGATTTAGCCAGTTAAAACAAATTCCACCAATAATGAAGGTCTATTTTAGAAAGCCAGGTGGCTTCCTTCTTAAGTTGCTGTGTGAACACATTTTATGTGGCCTGGGGCATCAGTTTAGGCATAGCACATCTCTGGCAGTGTGTTGGCAGCTGAACTGAAAATCTCTCTGGGGCTGAGGGGTTTCATGATAGCCAGGGCACGCACAAGAAGTACAGTCCCCTAGGGCACACATGGTATGCCTGGAAACAAAGACCTTATAATTGTTAGGGTAACCCAGGCACTGCAGATTAACAGAGCCCCCAATGTGGCCTCCCACTGAAAAAGGATGTGTAGGCATCCATTTTCTTGTGCTTTCTGGAAGGCAGAAGTAATGCTTTATAGTCAGATATAGATGTCTGTTTATCTATTTGTTTATTTTAAAATAATAATGACCTATAATCATTGACCCTATTTAAACAGAATAAAACAGAGATATGCTTCTTTCTTCTTGGAATAGTCTGGCTGGAATAACATAACTGCTAATAGCTTGAAAATTGGGATGGAGAAAGAAACATTTTTTTTTCTCATTTCATTAAATCTGTCTTATAGTAATTGAGCTATTTTGCCCTCAACTCCAAACAAATATTTAGTAAATTTTAGAATCCATTTAACAATAAAAATATATCAGTAGACAAATGGTCTTGTAAAAATGGCCCTGTAAGCATCTGGGAAGCAGGTCAGAAGTTTCAGATGAGCCTTTGTTTGCCAGTTGTGCATGCTGTATTTCCACCATATCGCTTTGGAGGATTGATAGTTTCTGCTCCAGATGACTATGAATGCTAAATTGCAGTCTCTTAAATGGGAAATTGGCTTTTACATTAGAACTTTTGGAAATGAAGATAAATGGAGAGAGTGAAAAAGGGATCAGTGATGATACAGCACTTTACAGTTTACACAGCAGCGTCCCATTGATTCTCACAATTGTCCTCTGAGGTTGGCATTCTTATTCCCACTTTACAAGTGAAAAAAAGGAGCTTAGGACATGCTGAAAATCACTCTAAGCAAACAGGTAAAAACATATGGAATTAAACACCAGTATTCTGACTCCCAGCTCTGTACTTTTTGTGCACTATTACCACCAGGCTATCTTTTGAACCCTCAGACTCTAAACTTGCTTCAGCTTGGGCAAAGCTTATGACATCAGAGAAAGCGTGGCTGGCAATTTGCTAGCATTCTTTATAGCCTCATAGTGTCTCAAGGCTGATGTTTCTGTTGCAGACATTCCTCACTTTTTTGATTCAAGGATCAACAGAATTCCTATAAAAAGCAGTTGTATTCTGTATGTTTTTGGTAATTGATGATGTTAATATTTTTGGTAGATGAATGCTTTAGAAAAGCCAGTGAAACAGAGCAGAAGTTGCAAGACACAAGCCTGAAAAGACTCATCAAACACTATTCAATGAGAGTAACTAGTTAATCATTTGACTGTACATAACTAGCTAAGGATGGAAGTAGCATGCAATTCTCACTCCAAACAGAGCTGCTCTTATAGACTCATCAGGTTTACTGTCCATTTTGCTTTGTCTTAGGCATTTTAACAACAAATCTCTAGGCTTTTGCCTTCCCTGGGACTGGCCTCTTGTTAAAGAAATCTCTGCCGTCTACTGAACTCATTTTCATTTCCTGCCAGCAAGAAGAGAGGGGATAAAACTGGTGCAATCCATAGGCCATAGGCCCCAAGTGGACAGTTTTCTGCGGAGCTGGAGAGCACGATGGGCGGGTTTATGTAACATTAAACCCAGGCGGGTACTTACCCACTTTGCCTCAGTGCAGCATGTCTAGGACTTGGCACAAATTAGTGTGTTTGTCTTTCATTCTACTTGGCTACTGGCCAGCAGGGATACTCTATTTTCATTTTGAAATTCCACTTGGCAGATCCTTAAAAGTCACCGGAGAACTTTTCCTGAGTAATAAAAAGCAACTTTTATTGAAAACTAATTATTTTTTCAGATGAATATGCCAGCTGTTTGAAAATCCTCTGGTCATGTTAAAGCATATTTTAATAGTGTGCTTACAAATGCAGATTCAATTGTGAAATGCTGTTTGACAATAACTCATAAGCACCTTATTCCAAAGTGCCTCTAAGCCTAGTTCCGTGAAGGTCTAGAAATCTGATAAATGGAAAAAATATCCACCAGGTGAGTAAATCAGTTATTTGGGAATTGGAAAATATTGTAAAATTCACTGTATAGCTTACAGGGTATTTTTTTCTCTTAGAAACCAAGACAGATAAAATAAATGCACATGTTATGCATTGAGTAGTTTTAAGCTTTTGGAAGGAAGTGGCATCTAATGACTTGGGAAGGTTTAGGTTATTCTGAGTATACTAGGTTTTGCATGTCATTATTGGGGACACCTCTGTATCTTTAGCTGTGTGTGTATTTCCTATGTTCTAGGCTTCACTCTAGCCACTGAGATGTGTATGAAACACTAAGATGAATTATACATTGTCTTTGCCTTCCAGGAATTTACACCTCATGGGGTGGATCAGAAGAGGGGCAAGAACAGAAACGTAAATAAGGCAGAATTATGTATGTATAAAGTAGAGGTTTTAAGAGATACCTTGGGCTAGCACAAAGCCTAGTGTACATTCTGACTCAAGGGACTAAAGAATAGCAAGATAGAAGAGGTACCCTTTGAGTTAGGCCTTGAAGGATGAGAATGACATTGATTAGTGGAATATAAAGAACATTTCTTATTCATTGAAGGAATGATAACAAACACCAAGGAGTGAAAGGGCATGGCCTATAAGGAAGAATGTCAAAGGAGATGAGGGCTAAATGGAGCAGATGATGGAAGGTCTCAATGTTACACTACAGAGGTTATTTTCTTTTCTATGTAAGTTTGTGAGAAGGGGGATGGATATGCTCTCTGTTGAGTATAGGCTTTTGAGAAGGACTGGCACATTCAGGTCTTGTTTTAATTCTGGTGGAAAGTCGAGAATTAATTGGAGGGTCGTGAGACTGGAGACAAGGAGACAAGGAGACAAACCAGTTAGGAGCTATTTTAATAGTAGGCAAGGGATGATGAGGGCTTGAAAGGGACATTAAAATAATCATTCAGTGAATTTAATCAATGCAGAGAGTGATCTGGCTAATTCAGGGAGATGGGACAGAGACACTTTACTCTCAATCACTTGTTTTTATTGGCTCGACTTGACCAGATAATTGTGTCAACTTTCCACTTTGCTTTGCCTATGTCATAGCCATTGTATGGTTTGGACAAATTACTTAGTATCTCTAGGTTTTACTTTCACCAGCTGTGAAATAGGGATAATAATTTTTGCCACTGATGGCAATTGCCTCATAAGAATGCTCTACGCATTTGTGTGAGTGCTAGCATATTCTTGGCATGCAATAATCATTAATAAGATTTCTAATATTTCTACTAATGTGCTTCAAGATCTTCTGAAAAGTCAACACACCAAAATGTGAAATATTTTAAATACAAAGAAACATTGAAGTAATAAAAACTACCATTTGGTTAAGCAATAATCTCTGATGGCTGTCCCTTCATTTGTAAATCCTCTCTGATCCATTTTCATTTAATTCACAAAACTTAATTTTATAAAATAATCGCAATATCCAAAGTTGTCTGAGAAGATACATGGTATGATTTCTATTTTTTGAATTTGTTGAGACATGTTTTGTGGCTTAAGATATGATCAATCTTGGAGAATGTTCCATGTGCTTATGAGAAGAATTTATATTCAGTAGTTTTGGGGTAAAATGTTCTGTAAATGTCTGTTAGGCCCATTTCTTCTAGAGTCCTGTATAAGTCCAGTGTTTATTTATTTTCTGCATAGATGATCTTTCCATTTCTGTCAGTGGGGTGTTGAAGCCCCTGGTAAGTACAATGCTGCTGCTTATCTCTTTGCTTAGATCTAGTAGGGTTTGCTTTATGAATCTGGGCACTCCTGTGTTAGGTGCATAAATATTTAGGATTGATATGTCTTCTTGTTGAATTGCTCCTTTTACCATTATATAATGACCATCTTTGTCTTTCTTTACTATTGTTGATTTAAAGTCAATTCTATCTGACATGAGAATGGCTACACCTGCTTTCTTTCGGTTTCCATTTGCATGGAATATTTTTTTCCCATCCCTTCACTAAAGTTGTCTTAAGAACCTTTCTAGGGGTTTTGCAACAGATTGGAGGCTATCTTCCACCAGCTCCAAGGCTGTTCCAAGCACCTAAGACTTCCTAGAGGATGAGTTTTCTTGTCTGTCTTCAGGTGACAGTTGAAGTCCAGGGGTGTCTCAGAGTTTAGTAGCATCGTTTGCCCCCATGATCTAGGGGCTCAGTGACACAAAGATGCATTTTTCCAAATGATGATGGAAACTAAGGAAAAAATGGCTTTGCTGACTGACCTCAGGCTATTGTAGAATCTTAAGGAAATTAGGGGAAGATTTAGATGACATTTTCTTTCAGGAAACCATTCCACTCCTCCCCTTCCCCCAGCCAAACAAGGTAAAAGTGAACATTCATGAGATGCACATGTATTATGATGTGTTGACGTGATGAGAATCATGTTTTTCAAAACATCTGGGGTTGGTTGGCCTATATTAACAGTACTTAAAAAACAAAACAAAACACCCAAAGCCAATGATGCATGTCAATTCTACCACCAGCAAACAAACAACTGAAACCATTTGAGGTCTTAAAACCACTTCACCAGGGAATCCAAGCAAGTGAGAGCTGAGTTCCCCATTGCCAGGAAATGTGGCTTTCTTATGGTGATGTGGCCTCAGGAAGCCAAGCTGCAGAAGAGAGGAGCTCCATTTGAGCCACTAACAGTCCAGATATTAAAGCATGTTATTCTAGGATGAGGTATTTAGCAACCAAGAAGATTCTACATGTACATCTAGGCAAGACTTAGAGGCCTCTGTCTCAGATCAGTTCTTTCTGACAAGTCATTTGACTGAGACCACCTCAAGGTATGACATCCAGTTCCTTGAGTGGTATAAATCTCCCTGATGCTGCTCTACCCCAAAGAATTCACCTCTGTGCCTTGCCAGGTGCCTTAGGCCAGTTTATAGAGAAGAGTTCTGCATGTGTGTACATTTCAGGCCTTGGCAGTATCGAGCCAAGTTACATGTATCCTTTCGCAGCTGGTTTTGGTGAAGGACCAGTCCCAAAGGACCTAAACCAAGGTGGCAACATTTAAATCCATCTAGATGGGCTGCCTTCATAGGAATGGGAATTTTTTGTCTGTGAGAGTGTGGTGCTGGCCCTGGTTTGACATGTGACTACTGGTTCACTGTTTATATCCCACCCCCAACCATCTCAGAAATAGCATTTTCCTTCAGAGTACAACCTCTACCTTTTCTCAGAAGTAACATAAGAAAGGAAGCATTTGGGACAAAACACTTACTTTTGAACAAGATAGAAATCTATGTTTGTTTTTAGAAAGGAAGAGTTTAAAAACTATTGGATATAGACTCAAAAGGCTCATGGTCCAAGGGGAAAATCTGCCATTTTTTTAATTACTGTTATTTTAGGGTAAGTCATTTTAGCATTCTTATCTTCTATCACTACTTATATAAAATGAGAATACTATATAAGAATAATATATATAGATTGAGAATAGTACTTATATAGAATGAGAATACTCCACCAGCCTCTCATCGATTGGAGGGCCAAAGGAGGAGCTTTGTGTATTTATTATTTGAAAACTATAATCAAAATTGCTGCTTATTTGGAAGTTTCTGTACGGGATGAAGAATGCATTGTGAGCTAAGGGCCAATGGTTGTCCAGGTTAATTACCTGTCACTAGAAGCAGGAAGAACTCAATAACCCAGCAGCCCACTCTCGTATACAAACAATACTGAATGACATTTTTGTGGTTTCCTTTTCCTTGTATATAAATAGCACCAGCTTGAAAATGATTTGATCTTTGGTCAAGAGGTTATCACTGACTCTTATTTAGAGATGCAATTAACTTTCCATCAATGACTGTGTTCAACCCAAGACAATTATAATAATTATTTTTTATCTGCAAAGTTGTCTGGAGGTAGGGTTTCCTATTTTTCCCTGTAAATGAACTGCTGAAAATAAAATCATTAAAAATTAGTTATTTTTACTATTTATGTAACAATGTTTACCTGTTTTATTTTATCTGTTAAGGTCATTTAATTATATATTGGTTAAATTGTCATTCATTAAAATATTTGTGACACAACACTCATGTCCTCAGCACTGTTATCTTAGATACTAAATACTGTAGGATTTTTCTGCCCCAAAGCACTGTGTCTCTTAAGCCCAGTATACTTATCGTTCTTTTGTGCATTCATTCATTCATCTCTTTGATAAATGTTGCAATGAACCCTTTTTCTGTCTAAGGAACTGTGCTAGTCCGCTAGAAGTGCGCCTTGGTAGGCTTATCTATGGTTAAGACACCTGACATGAGGGAGACTGTAAAGTGATTTTTATGAAAAAGAAAAATTAAAACACTACTGATGAGCAACAAATACATATTTTTTCAAAGCAAAAGCCATACTTTCTGAAACTCCATGACTTGTGTTTTTGTGCCCATAGGTTTTGTTTTCTTCCTTTGGAGTGCTGCCACTGAGTTAACATATCAGTAGATGTACAACCCACCAGTGGATATAATTAATGCTTGGAAATTGTAGCTTTCAGAAAGTCTCACCAAGCACAGGAAAATATCTTAATTTGACAGTGGGCCTGGAAAAGTGATAATTTGTTTAGGGAGAGAAAACTAGCCAGTTATGTGGTATATGGTCTGTAATCTGACAAAAGGAGACGAAAACCTACCTAGCTATTTCCATGTGGTGGCCTCGGTTTCAACAATAGTGCCATTCTCAACATGACTGTTAAATACCTTTACATGGCATCACCTTATATAAATATAGTGGTATGGAACCATAAGCCTGAAGAGAGAATGTGTGCTCTGGTCCTTTGTCTACCCAGTGAGGACCTCCCAGGCCACACTAGGCTCACACAGGGATGATGATGAAGTGTTTGCTCTGCACTTTCTCTGCCTCCAGTTGTTGTCTATGGATTCCTTTCCTGTAATAGGCACCTCTCTGGCTCTTATACTTGAGCTCTTGCATGATTTTGGCTCAGGAGTTTGGCTGAAGTGAAGGGAGGGGGGGACCACAAGGATGGTAGTGTGAGACTAACCATTGAAAATGGAAGAAGGATGGAATAAAGTTACTAGGCACGTTCTATGTGCTTGGCACTCAGGCCTTTATGCACATAATCTCATTTGAACCTCCTAACAACCCTATGAAATAGGAGCTAGTATTGTATCTCCACTGAGACGCAGAGTAATCAGTCACCTTCCCAAAGCCATGCAGGTAAAGCATGTGGCCAGGATTCCAACCCAAGTCCATGTAGATTACTCAGCCACGTACTTTATTCACTACACCACACTGACTCCTCCATCCTTCCGTGTTGAATCAGGAGATGCCATAAATGATAATAACTGAAGATAGGCCATTATCTTGGTTATCTTAGGCTGACCAATGTCATAATTTTGAAGATGTTCACTAAAAACATTTTAGGAATTGAAATAAATCTAGTTCAATATTTACTATTGAGAAGCCCCCTTCCCCACCACTTCCACCAAATAATAGGGGGAGTGAAACCTAATGTCTACCAAATAGTCCACCTAGTTTTTCATTAGCTTTGTGCATGTGTATCTTTTGTGTGCCCTCAACTGGTTTGAATATGTGCAAACAAAACAGATGTGAGAACTGGGAGAACCCTACAAGATCATCTAGCATGTTGACAGATGTGTAAATTTTGACCCAGAGAAGGAGACTGTTATTTTTTCCAAAGTCATCCAGAAAGCAAGTAAAAGTACTAGAATCTTACCCTGAAGAAAATGTCATCGTGTGCCTACAGCTATAAATTAGATTACCCAAACTTCTGAGGCAATGGTTCAGATAAGAATAGACTCTTGAGTTTTGCAGAGGCTTGACAGATATGCACAAGTGGCTTGCATGGAAATTACATATGTCTTAGGCATTAAAGCAAGAGATAGCTTGTTATCTTTGATGTCAGAAAGACCAAAGACTTAGTAAAATATTTTTTCATTTGAGAATGGGTACACAAATATTATCTTAGAATCTCTGATGCACAATTCTGTTTGAGGGCCTATGTATAATTATGCACATACTCAACCTTTAGTAATTCTCTCTTTCAGTACTACCTTTAGCTTTTCAGAATTTAAACATAGTGTGTGATTTTTGTTTTGTATTGTTTTGCATTTTATTAAGGCTGATGAATATTATGTTGTAGATGGAACATTTGGGCTGAAGTGTGACTCTACCATATAGTTCATAATTTTTAAACAAGTCTAAGGATTGGTACATATTAGAATATTAAAATTTATTTTTCCAGTATCTCAACTTTTTTTGCTTATTTAAAGAAATGAATACAATTCATTGAAACTTTCTTATTATAAAAAATAAGTGAGCAGTATAAGTTCATATTAATGGCTATGAGTTAAAATCAAGATAATTCCATACAGTTTTAATCCATTAAAGACAAGACTTCCATTATAAACATTTTATGGACTAAAATACAAATTAATATTTAGCAATGTTGTCTATTGCAGAAATCTGACTAGACAGATTTCTGCAATAAATCTTTTACTAGTTTCTGGATGAAAATTATATTTGATTGGCCATGCACCCCCAAAACTTGGACTTGTGTTTGTTGAAATGGGGAAGGAGAAAGTGAGACTTTTGGTTTAATCATTCCATTTTGTATGAGTTTGTAGAGCACGTTAGACATTATCTGTTTTGAGTTCAAAAAGTATAATAACAAGCTCTAAAGTTAATGAAAGCATTTCATTTTCAGTTTGCTGGGGGCTATAGAATGTTATAATGAAGTAATTACTGCATAAGAGTCAGAACCCATCAGACTGTTTTTCTGCCTATAAAATAAAAATGGAACTAAATTATATTTAAAGTCCCTAAAATTCTAACATCATGCTGTTGGAGAACTTGCATGTGCTTTACAGGTAGGAAAATTAAGAACTATAGGCCAGGTGCAGTGGTTCAAGCCTGTCATCCTAGCACTCTGGGAGGCCGAGGCGGGAGGATCCTTTGAGCTCAGGAGTTCGAGACCAGCCTGAGAAAGAGCGGGACCCCATCTCTACTAAAAAATAGAAAGAAATTAGCTGGATAACTAAAAAATATATAGAAAAAATTAGCCAGGCATGGTGGGACATGCCTGTAGTCCCAGCTACTCAGGAGGCTGAAGCAGAAGGATCGCTTGAGCCCAGGAGTTTGGGGTTGCTGTGAGCCAGGCTGACGCCACAGCATTCTAGCCTGGGCAACAGAGTGAGACTCTGTCTCCAAAAAAAAAAAAAAAAAAGAACTATATTTGCTGTAAAAAAATATGTGAGTTGAGTGTTATTTTCCCACAATAATAGGATAACTGGTTTCTAAATACCAGTGGGCCATGTGCTCTCTTCCTAGACGTCTAATCCCATTTCTTTCATGAATTTGTATCAGTCCATCTTCCTGCAGTCACACCAAGAGGTGATCGCACGTGTTCTCCAGATTTCTTCCCTTGGCTTCAGAAATTTTATTTGGATTCTGTTCTAGCCTCTATTTTCATTGTTTATCCAAAACTTATTTCTTCTTCTATCCTTGCTTTTTGCTGGTTTTTGTGACTTGCTACTATTTTGTGTTTCTTGGCACAGGCAAGTCTTGTACATGTTCATCTTTTTACAGCTCTATTTCTAGTCAGCTTTTCCTGCCTAAACATTAAGATTCACTTTCCCTCTCTAAATCTGACCTTAAAACTAATATTTCCTTTTCAGCTTACAGTTGAGTTTGTCTATAAAGCTTTTGTGATACTATTGCCTCATGGACCTGAAATAAACAAACGGCATTATAACGCTCTAATGCAATCAACTGTTGCATGAATTAGGTGTTTTTTGAGGAGTGACAGTATTTGTCAAGCAAGTGTTTTTCCATTTTGAATTATGGAAAGCATTTGCCATCCTTCAATTGTGAAAATAAATGAAAGTGAAGATTTTACAGATCAAAGTTTTAATATTTTTTTTAAAGTGAATACTGAGAATAGCAGTGGTTGCAATGTTTAAATACAGCAAAGGAACTCCTGGAGAAACACATACACACGCATGCATGCACACACACACACATGCTCACATACACATGGATACTTTTCCTTACTGTGTATGGATATTTTTATCTTTATGTCTTGTTAAGCAATAGAAATTTACATTCACTAATGGATCTTTGAACTCTGATTGAAGGGTGGGTATGTTTGTGAGTATGTGTATCATGATGGAGGGGTGAGTGCACCTGATGAATTTCCTATTTTCTTCCTCTTTCTGCTCCTTGCATTTTACGGGAGGGCCCTGAATCCTTTATTTTCTTAACCATGTCTACTCACCCAGCAACAAAGAACATTGACTTAGGAACTACATGGATAGAAAGGTGAGGGTTCTAATGTGGTCTATAAAAAGGTCATCATTTTGGGGTATCGGAATAGGGTGTACTAGTTATTTGATTTCAAATGAAGTCCTTAAAGGCTTCACTTCTATCACAAATTCTTAATTGATTATAGGTCTGGTACGTTAGCAAAGAATAGAGAAAACTGCCAACTATAGAATGGATTTGTTTGAAAGGATTTTAAAAGAGGGAGAAGTGTAAATAAATGTGTATATATGAAATATATAAAGGAAATGTATAACCATGTGCATATGTTATGATTTTTCCACTATGCTAGCATTTCTGTATAGAAACAGCCTAAGAAATCCTGTCCCTACGTTTTCACATGTTATGTGCCCAAAGAAAGATGTAATTAATAGTGCTAAGGACCCAAGAAGATTACCTTTATACTTTTCAGATTGCTACATTTGACCTCATTTCATTCAATGCTCCTAACAGGCTACTGAGGGAGAGGCCCCACATAAAACACACATTCTGAATCTCAGCATGGTTAAGTAACCTGCCTTGGGTTACACAGCCAGTAAGTGGCAGGGCTGGGGCTCAAACATGACTCATAACCAAGTGTCCTGTTTATTTTTTTTAATACCATTTTTATTCTATAATGATAATTTAGTTAATAGTCTTGCATGTATATAAATATATGAAGAAGAAAACAAAGCGAAGGCATCTGGAAATATTGACTCTTAACATTTTGGTTTATTTCCCCCAGATGCACGTATGTATGTGTAGATAGATAGAAGACAAAAATTGAGATGATCATTGCAATCAGAGTTTTGCACCTTGTTTTTTCCTCATAATGTATGAACATTTTTTTTCATGTCATTAGATAGTCTTCCGAATTACAATTTTAAACTCTCAATGCCTTTCTCCTGGCTCATGTACCCTTTTTCAAAAAGTTCGTCCATCATTAGTGACAGTCCAAAATGGAAAGATGACACATACCAGTGTTCTAAAGATCTTCTAATACTCATGATTGTATTGACATGTGGAGGTGTCACATTAGAGTTTTGTTTTTATTTTTTGTTGTTGTTGTTTTCTTTGTCCAAAGAAGGAAGGCATGGAGAATGAGGCCTCTGTGGCGGTTAGGTTTTAAAGCTGACCTTGTTTCAACTTTTACCCTAGATTTGTTATGATCGCCTCTCTGTGATTTCTTATCTATAAAGTAGGAGTGCCTCTCACTGGTGAGGGGAGGATTCAGTGAGATTCAAGATCCTTTAATATGTAGGACTTTATCTGAGGAAATAAAGGGTAGGATAGGATTTCCCATGCTGTCTCTACCATGCTGCAGCGGATAGGAACCTTTGCGCCTGACTTGTGGCTTTTCTTAGGTGGACCTGTCTGGGGATCATTGCACTTGTAAATAAATATCCTCTTGTATATGTCCTTTGGTAAATCGACTGGTGATCAGCACTACTAGGTTTCCTTGTTGCTTTGGTTGTCATTGCTGTCTGACTCTGAGGCAGTCATTTTCTCAGTGTGGCTTTATCTCTAAAATGAAGACGTTGGACTAGCTGAGCTCCTCATTTCTACAAGTTCTAAAATTGTTATACATCTATTGTATTCTGTTTAGTGAATGGATGACCAGACATGAGCCCTCCAATGCAGTTCCACAGTCAGTGGTGGGGAAGTGGAAGACATTTTCTAATTTCTATTAACCCCTTCTCCCATCTACTCTACCCCAGGATTTCTTTAAAAGCCAAGTGCTTCTTGACTTCTTACAAAACAACATTTTGTTGAGTTAATTTAAAATGGGTCAGGAACATGTGGACTCCATTTTACTCGAAATGTCCATTGGTTTAAAAATGAAACAAATATTTTGGTTAATGTTTTTAAAAGTATCTTGAAATTTGACCCAGACTTCCTGTGCTTGTGCCTTTATATGAAGGGGAGGATTATCGTTCCCATGTCTTTAAATCCTGAGAACTGAAGTGCCTATTACAATTTTGTGTACACTAAAGAACCAGTAGGTATAAAATGACATCCATACTGCATTATTGAAAGGGGGAAAGAGCATGCATAAGCAAGCATGATGTAGCTTGTCAATTAAATAAATAGTAGCTGAAGCAAAAAGAAGAAATATTGGTAGAAATGGCTATTTCGTTAGTAGTATGTGATGGTGCTATAAGCAGACAAGGAGCAATAGTCTTCTACTTACATCTATTCTTTTTTTTTTTTTATTTAATTTTACAGAATCAAAGAGTCTAACAGTATATCTTGTTAGATACAGTATGTCCTCATAATGTATACATTATTTCTTGTACAATGATATGAAATAATATGGGAAATGTTCATGATAAATTATTAAGTGAACAGTGCAAGTTAAAAACAATAGTTTCATATTTTTTTCCCCACCCCCCCTTCCCGAGTCAGCACCTTCAAGTGTTACCACTCCCCAAACGGTGCGCAATGCACTCATTGTGTAGGCATACCCCCATCCCCTCTCCCACCCCCCACCTCAGTCTGATGTCCAATTGGTGTCGTTTCCAGATTTGTATTTAGGTGATGATCAAGGAAACCAATTTTCTGGTGAGTACATGTGATGCTTGTTTTTCCATTCTTGGGATACTTCATTACATCTATTCTTAATTAATCTTGAATCCCTGACAGAATTTTCATTGAAAATTCTGTTTTCTTCCTTTGGATATCAGCCCTTGTTTGTAAGATGCTATTTAGTTTTCCCCTAGGTAAGGCCTAACCTTTTCTCTCTTGAGTCTTTAAAAAAATGAATATTTCATAACATCATTTGCCTTCCTTTATACCCAGAGTGTTTTGGAAGACTATGAATAAGAGAACACAGGTTGCAAAGCCAGGCAGAATCCCTGCTCTTACTTCTATTGTATCAACCAGAGTGTTGATTTTTCTAGAGGGATCAATGCCATTTATCTGTTGGAGCACATTAAACCCCTGCCTAAAGGATTTAGGCTAGCATTTTCTCGTGCAGAAAGGAATTACCACAACCATACAAGTCAGAATAGTAAGAGGTTAAGAGCATAGTAAGAGTATTTTATTCATTAATTCATTCACTCATTCTGCATTACTTGCTATGCAGGAGACAGACAAGTAAATGAACAATGGCAGTACCATGCTCCCTAATAGAGAGATGATGCAAGTAGGGACTTATTGCCTGCCATCAGGCAAAGCTTCTCAGAGTCGATTTCCTTCTTGAAGACTAAGAGCCAGTTCACTTGTGGAGACTGGTTGGAATTGGCATCCCAAGGAAGTAGAAACAGATTGTACCAAAGCATACAAATGTGAAAGGATCTGGCCCACTTTGGAAAGAAAGAAATTCAGCCTATATAGTCAGTGGCATGGGGCAGAGAGGTGGACAGAATGGGGATGGGATTCCTAGATACAAGAGAAGCACTAGACACTTGATTACATCTCTAAGAAAAATACAAATCTTTTTCAAGTACATCTTTCCCTATGGTCCTATGACTTCTGCATGAAGCTCTCCTGACTCACACATCCAGAGACACAAATATCAGTAAAAGTTATTGTTGGCAATAACCTAGACTGCTCCTCATGAACTCCTACTCACCCTTCAAGACCTAGCTTAAATGGCACTTTTATAAGGAAGTCATTGTTGACCCCCGACAGTGCCCTGCAGAGCACTGCTCCCACATCATCAGTGTCTTTTCACTAGGCTGGCCTGTCTGTCTTTCTTACCACTGTATTGTAAGGCCCAACATAGTGTCTGGTCCCTAGAAGGAACTTAATAATTTTTACATGGACAAAAGAATATACATTATGCCCACTAAAACTCTATAAAGGATGCAGGTACAACCTTGAGCACATATGCAAAAAAAAAAAAAAAAAAAAATCATTCAGCTTAAAGAGTAAATGAAAGTAATACAATTTGAACATTTATCACAAGACATTTAACTGTAAAGGACCAAGCTGAAAGTTTTTGGTTTGCCATTTCCTTTTGAAAGCCCAGGGTCACTTCCTAAATAATTCTACCTAGGACTGTTTTATTGTTTTCAGGTTTCTTTATTTTTTTTCTTTGCTGTTATTTTCATTAACAACAAATACTTTGATATAATGCTAAACTGAGCTATATTAGATCAGCTAGAAATCTTTAAGGCTCCCAAAGCATGGGCATTACATATTCAAAACAGGACCTAATGTTTCAGAGCTTCATATTCTACTATAATTATATGGTTCAATGGAAGTGATTATATCTCTTCTTCAGTAACGGGCTGAAAAGTTTTGGTTTGCTGGTTCCCTCATAATTTACTGCCTAGGTATAATAGGCCAGTCTTGCGGAAAAAAAGATGATAAATGATGCTGGCTAGGATTCATAGATTTATTAAATTTCTATCAAACAGTGCAACAAAAAAAATCTGCTTAAGTTAGAAATGGGCTCAAATTTTTTAATCAAAATTCATGAGTCCTGATGCTTGGTTCAGTAGGTCCAAGGAAGGCTTGAATTGAAGACTGATTAAAGAAAATAAAAGGCTTATTTGAAGTAATTTTTCAATGACGGCTTTTAATTGGATGTTAAATCAAATTCTTATCTGCCTTTCTGCAGATAGCACATTATATAAAATACAGTTAGCGGCACTACCACTGTAACGGATACACTGAATAACAATTGACTTCTCACTTTACACTGAGAGAGTAGAAGGGCTGTGGTTGTCAGACTGTCAGAAATTAAGTATGTAAATTAATGCTTAAGTGTATGAATATGAATATGATTTACAAGAGGCTTAGAGTGTTGTTGGGGAAAAATACTGAGGTTTCTCTTTCCCCTTCAAGGTTAA
Organism: Eulemur rufifrons; assembly: GCF_041146395.1. Lineage (NCBI taxonomy): Eukaryota > Metazoa > Chordata > Mammalia > Primates > Lemuridae > Eulemur > Eulemur rufifrons. Next base: position 26,336,721 of record NC_091012.1, on the reverse strand, counting down.
CAAGTGCTCAGTGACCTTTACAGAGTGCGTGCGGGCATGAGTGTGTTAGCGTGTGTGCCCACGTGTGCATTTTGCCACTGAGCTGGGGCTGGGAGCTTAAATACTCCCGAAGAGCAAATACCAGACTCATTCTCTAATGTCCCTTTCTGCCATCCATGAATGTCAGCCCATAAAAGCAATTTCATTAGCATTTCCTCATTTTCCAATATAAGCAGTTAGTGTGGTACTAATAATGGACCCTTATCCATCCTTTGCAGAGGATGGCTGCTGTACCCTGTAGAGAGGTGGGCTACTTTGATTGGGGAACACCCTAGTCAGCAAATGGGAGCATTTGAAGCCCTGTTTGTGAACAACCATGGGCATTCCTGAAAAAGCGCTTACCCTTTTTCAGGCCATAGCAGGGAGGAGGTGGAACAAATTCATCTTTCACAGCTGACTGAGATGAGGATGGTTTGCAAGAGTTAATGGAACTTTTGTAAGTGCTGAGTTAACTCCCAGAATAGCGTTTGCAGATTGAGGGAATGGAGTTTGCATAGACTGCTTTTCTCATGTACATTTTTAATGGTAGATCTTTAGTAGACAGCTCATTAATTTCATGATTCTTTATTGCCAAGAATAATATCCTTTAGACTTGGGAAAAGTTTCTCCCATTTTTGTTCTAATTTTTGGAGGAACTATAAAAGCTGTGCTTCATAGAATTTTAAAAGGGGGAAACCTCAGTATATCGCTCAGATACAAATACATCTTGGTTTCCCTGTTACCTAAATAGAATAGCTTCTGTATTGGCTTTCCATGTTTGACTACACACAATATAATCATTTTGCTGATTGAGAATTATTTAAATTAGTGAAGTTTATATTACCTTTCTAGATAGTCTGTTTTCATTGCATATTTTCTTGACTCCTTTTAGAGTAGACTTTAGTTGAAGTGATACATTTTAAATGTCATTAATAATAATACCCACATCTGCTACATATTGAGTGCCTCATTTGGGCCAGGCTAGTTACTTTATATTGATGGTAATGATAGCCTGTGGTGAGTGCTGAAGTGCCTGAGGAATAGTTCAAGGCCACATTGGGAGAAGTGGTCTGGTAGGCACTGCAGCCCCACTTGGATTGACCCCAGACTCTACGTGCTCCACAATAACGTAGCATCTTCACAGCACAAATCTTCACAGCACCTGCAAAGCAGCTGGCATTAAGCCCTTTTGACAAATGAAGAAACTGAGGCTCAGGAATGATAGGTAATCCAGAGTGTGGTAATTAAGAGACTGATGTGAAATTTGAGCCAAGGCCTTTCCATTTCCACTGTTCATTTACTGCCTCCTCCCCTCCTCACACTGCAAGCACTTTTTCCACTGTGATGCTGAGTGCCTGTCCCCTTAACATTCCTTAAGGCTGCGGTCCCCAACCCCCAGGCCTCGGCCCTGAACCGGTCTATGGCCTGTTAGGAAACGGCTGCACATCACTGCCAGAGCTCCACAGCCCCGCAACAACCCCGGTCCATGGAAAAATTGTCTTCCATGAAACCAGTCATCCCTGGTGCCAAAAAGATCGGGGATCACTGCCTTAAGGGACTCCTAAGCAGTGGTCCTTTCTCAGATCTCATCCTTCTTGGATTTATTTGGGGGGAGGACAGCATTTAACAGTATTCCCCATCCTTCTTTTGAAGACTCTTTCCGTGATATTGTATGTTCTTGGTTCTCATCCCACCTCCTAGTCTGTCATTGGCTATCTTTCCCCTTTCCCTTCCATCCCCCAGTGTGGGGTATCATTTCAGTGTTTTGATCTTGCACCCTCTTAGTCATCATATTTATTCATTCTCTTATCCAGGAATTTCTGCCTGTGCTGTTTCTCTCAGACTCCCCTCTCCCACTTCTAGCTGTTTTCTGCTTGTGCCAGATTTGGATTTAAATTTGGATTCTGTAAAGTGTTTGCTGTGTAACCTTGGGAAAGTCAATGAACATTTCTAAGCCTCTGTTTTCTCATTTGTAAACTGGGAATAATAATAGTTCTTGATAAAGTTATTGCAAGGATTTAAAATGAGATAGCATAGGTAGAAGACTGAGCACAGGGCCTGGCATGTAATAAGCACTCAGCAAATGGTAGCTCTATTTCTTATTATTAACACTCACTGTTGGATCACATGTCACAAGCTGCCTGCATTGTCATTCTTAATGGCCTTATCTTGTCTCCCTGAGAGACCATGAGCAGCTTGAAGTTATAGATATCTGTATATCAATCTGCCCCAATAAAAAGGCATACTCTTGACTCCTCTGTTGATGGCAAGCATTTACAGTAGTTTATTTTCATTCTATGAGCTGAATAGAACAATTTATGCTTATTTCTAAATGCTCCAGTGTTTACTGACTATAATTGAAACCACATAAAGATACCATGTTTACAACACAGAAGTAATAATTCTGTGCTAACAACATTGTCTAATATTTCAAGGACAGAGCCAGTTTCTCCAGAGAATTGCTAGTCTTACCAACATTTTTGGTGAGGTTATTGACTTGGTTTGTTCACATTTGTAGCCAGTTCACGATGCTGGATATGGAGTGCTGTAGACAGATAAAAAGAAGCAACTAAGTTCCCCAGCTAATTCATTAGCTTCATTCTGATGTATGTGAGAGCTAGATCATTCCCTCTATGCCATGATGGTGTTTTCCAAATGAGGGAGTTGTCTTGGGAGTGAGGGGAGGTTGGTACTTCTAGGGCATTTGGGATTCCGAGATTCATAAAACAGTTAATCACAATTTGATGATTCCCTCCTCATCATGGTAGAGAATATGTGGCCAGGCTGACTTTTCTACAGGAGAAAACACATTAGAGCATATGAATGTGCTGGGAAGCCTCTGGTAGTTAGGGCTGGTGCCCTGAGTGTCACACTGTGTGTGTGAGTGTGTGTGTGTGTGCGTGCATGCGCGCCAGTAGATGTGGGGGATTTCTCATTACAGAGCCCATCTTGTCTTGGGTGGCTAAATATTGGGTGCTTAAAATATGATTGTATTGATAGCCATCACCATTTCTTAACTAGGCCTCTTAGATTCTGTCTAAATGGCCTGCTTTTTCTGGCACGGTCTGTTTGTTCTCCACGCAAGTTGTCATAGTCTAATTTGCTCTGTACCATAGACTGAGTGACTTATATTTGTAAACATCAGAAATTTATTTCTCACAGTTCTAGAGGCTGAGAAGTCCAAAATCACTACACCAGCAGATTCAGTGTCTGGTGAGGCCCTGTTCCATTGATAGCATCTTTTTGTGGCATCCTCACATGGCGGAAAAGGCAGAAAAGTGAAGCAGCTCCCTGAAGCCTCTTTTATCAGGGCACTAATCCCATTCACAAGGGTGGAGCCCTCGTGATCTAATCACCGCCCAAAGGCAACACCTCCTAATATCATCACCTTGGGGGTTAAAATTTCAATATACAAATTTTGGAGAGACACAAACATTTAAACCATAGTATATGTGCTATTCCCACTGCCAGGTGTACCATCTCCTTTTCTCTGCTAATTAATAGCCATCTCCACCTCTGACAAAAGAGCAAAAAAATTATTTATGAACTTTGTTAGTCTTTCTTTTATCCACTGCTAGGCTTTCCACCTACCTCTGTATCCAGTACTAAGCAGTATGTCTTGAACCTAGGATGAGTTCTCGTAATGTTTATAGAAGAAAGGAAGGGAGGAAGGGAGGGAAAAAGGAGACAATTTAGTCAAACCACTGGGGAATCAAACAACTCGCTAATAATCCAACTATGGAGTTTGCACATCTAGTTTTATTCCTGAATAGCATCCCAATTAAAAAAATTGGATTTCAAGTGAGAGAATGTCATGGTCACATTAGTATTGAACGAGCCACAGCACGTCCCTGATTTAATTATGTTATGTGAAAATCTAAGTAGTGATGTAAGAACATATCCCTTTTGGGGCATTCGCTGTTTTTTAATTTAACCTTTGTGGCAGCTGAAACCATCTCCTCAACAAAGCAGTATTATCTGGTGAAGACCCTAATGAACGTTGGCAGAAATTCTTGTTTTTCTTTTAGCTGCATGGAAGAAAAATAGTATGTTATTTGCACAGATATGTTTCTAATTATAGCTTTTGCATTATACTGTTTTAATTGTCTTCTTAAATGCAGTATTTGACATCCTGCCAGGAATTTCTCCATGATTTCTTCATTGAGCAGAGGATTTTTAGACATCAACTGTGTTTCTTAAAACTGTACATTTTAACAACATTAAAATCCACTCTCTTCTCCCAGAGTCACGTTGCAGCTTATAGTCCTCCCTTCCCAGATCACATCATCCCCTTGTGCATGAATGCAGAGGCCAACGTAGGGAGAGCTTGAGCAGCCATTTGTAAGGCTCTCTTCTCCTTTGTAAGCTCTAAGACCTTGGGGATGTTGTGATGATATAGCCGTTTGTCTGTAAGGGAGGAAATAGGATTAAACGAAATGAAACCATACGAGAATCATTCAACTCCACATTTTTATAGTATGCATAATCTGCTTTTTTTTCTGGAAGTCATGAAAGATGTTCTTTATTTCTTGTTTTACAAAAATAGCTGCCTCTGGGTGTTGATAATACTAGTTAAAATTCTTCAAAAGAATCTGTGAATTGTAACTGCTCTGATAGTTCTGCAGCTATTTTTAAGTTTGTGTTTTTGCTGAGAAAATTATACACTGTGGAGTAAATTTTAAGTGCAATTATATATCACTGGAGGGAACTTTTGAGGCAATATCATAAATGGACTTATGGAACAACCTCTTGATAATACGGCCCAGCTGATTCTGTAACATATGCATCTGGGCTTAAGTGCTTTGGCAAGTCTTCATTTATCTCATTAAACCCATTCTGACACATTTTTCATATAATAGCTTTTCTGATATCTTTGGTTGGCAAAACATCATCTATATTGTAATTTCTGAGGGAACGTGTCTCTCTCTTTTGGTCTCCTGTAGATCTGATGTGTATCCTGCACTTTACCAAGTGGCAGAAAGTACAGCTTGTCATCATTGATTGTCACTACGATAAGTTGTAGATGCTGAGATTCTATCCTATCTCTTGAACTGAAAAGTCTTCCGTAGACCAGTGACAGAAGATAGGCTATCAAGTCTGTGTTCTTTCAGTTTAGTTCTGCATTCCATGGAAATCACTGCCACCTGGTCTGTTGCTTAGCCTTCCGGACATCTCTTCCACTTCTTCTGGATAAATCATTGCCTCTCAATCTTACTACATGTGTCTAGCTATCATGTGCATAACACAAACCCCAGAACCTCCCTATATTTCAGAAAACTCTTCTTTTTCACATGAAGGAACAATGTGATAAGTGGGGATTTGGGTTCTGGTCAAGATCTTGGTTGGTCCGAGTGCAGTGGTGTTTACAACTAATTGATCACAACCAGTTACAGATTCCTTTGTTCCTTCTCCACTCCCACTGCTTCACTTGACCAGCGTTAAAAAAAAATCTTCTTATCTAATAATCCATGGCTATGATCAAGAGTAGAGGTGAGTGTGGTGGCTTGTACCTGCGATCCCTGTGCTTTGGGAGGCCAAGGCAGGATGATCAATTGAGGCTAGGAGTTCAAAACCAGGCTAGGCAACATGAGGGGACCCCTGTCTCTCCAAACATTTTCTTTAAAAAATTAGCCAGGCAAGATAGTGTGCATCTGCAGTTCTAGTTACTCAGGAGGCTGAGGTGGGAGGATCACTTGAGCCCAGGAATTCAAGGCTGCAGTGAGCTATGATGGCGCCATTGCACTCCAGCCTGGGCAATAGAGTGAGACCCTGTAATCTAAAAAAAAAAAAAAGAATAGACAGTAGACCATGAAAGAAGAAGGCAAAAGGCACAACTATAAGCCTTCTAAATCACTGAATCTAGTAAAATTATGTTCTAAATCTGATTAAAAGAATACTAATGTACAATACACATTTATTATACAATAGACCCTATTATGCCACATATAACATGCAACACATACAAGTAACCGTGTTATATGACACTTTTTATCTCTATTAATCTAATAACCAAGCTCTATTAAGCATTAATTCAACATTAGTTAACAATAATTTTGTTTGGCTTATTAAAATCCTAAGGAACTTTTGGGGATTCGTTTGGTTTTCCCCATATTTTAAAAGTCTTTTTCTGGGACCATAAGCTAATGATAACTTCATAACTGTTTTTTTCCTATCAATAAATTTTCCTGTTGTAAAGCCCTTTAGGATTGTGCCTTTGACCTTAGAAATGCACTCATATGTGTACCCATTCTTTAGAAGTACCCATTGCAGCATTCATATACCTGGTGGCCTCACAAGAAATTTCATGATACAAGTTTGGAGACCAGAGCCTTTTGGTCCTTATATTCTAAGATTTGTACCTATCCCTAAAATCAAAACAAAAACCAAAAAAGGAAAAAGAAGCCTCCCTAAAAATTAGAATTGAATATATCTTTGATGTAGACCAGAAATAACAAAATATCAAATGATTGTGGTGGTGAAATAAGGCATGAAGAGGATGAAGATTTATTTATTTGTGTTGAGTATCCAAGGGGTGTTTGTGGGCTCCTTGTATGGATCCACACATCTGACCTCTCTTAATCCCAAATAATGGAATGAGTCACCTTTCACCTCTTCCTGTGTTGCTGTTTCCCCCACTCCCTTTCCCCACACCAGCAGGATAGAGCCCTGTTACAGGATCCATTCTGTGTTTGCGTATTGATTATACATTGTTGAAGGAACAATTAGCCATTGTTGAAATGGGACATGTAAAGTGCTGAAACATGGTAACTTGTGATTAGAGGTGCTTCTTTCCTTTCTTGTTGAGAGATTATTCAATTCAAATGTACTATTAAGAAACAAAAGAATAATGCATATCACCCCTGCCCTCCAGAACTCATAATCTATTTTGAGGCATATGATAATTATACAACGAATTACAATGAAATAAATAGCAGGGCTCTTCCTTACAGCATCTTTAAGGACTCTGGATAAATGGGATGAAGGTATGAACATGCTGATTGGGTCCATACTCTCATAGATGGGGTTTTTCATGTTGGCTGTCATGGTGATTACATTTTGTATTGGTCATAGCAAGTTTAGTAGTTAAAGAGATAGATTAATATTTGAAACTTCCTGCTTGCCTTCCATCTTGGCATCAGGTTATCGTTTATATACACTCAAAAAACTCCTGTGTTCAGTTATTTCCATATTACCTATTTAGCCCTATCTTAATCATGTGCTTTGTCTGTGATTAATTATGATATTCAGTTACAGAAAAACGTTTCCATTTTTTTTTCGAATCTACCTTAGAGCCTAGGGTCTGACCTCCTAGCTCTGGATCATGTTGTATTTGCTCCTTAACAAAGCAGCCATGCAGTCCCTGTTCAAGTTACACTAAATCACAAAGTGACAAAGGGTGACAGGTTCTGCAGCAAATTGGGATTGCAGGTTGTTAGATTTTTGTCTGCCGGGGCCAAATTCTGACAGAAAAAAAAAAAAAAAGAAAGAAAAAGAGGCGGTCACTGCATGTGTCCAGATACTCTAAAATGAGATCACAGCACTACAGCAACAGCATCTTATTCTTCAGGCAAAGGGAGTTTACAGAATTTCTAATAACAAAACCTCAAATACCCCATCATTATTAAAATTATCATACAGTAAAATATACAGTGATTATCTTTCTGTCTATCTTTCTGTTTCTATCTACCAAACCATCATATGGGATGTTTCCTAAATGTTGCTGGAAACATTCAGATACCTTCCCTGTAACAAGCATGCTGTTGGTCCTCTGAGCCCTTTGCTCCTTCAAGGAAAATCAATGGTGCAAAACAGCTGAAGTTGAAACATTGGCTAGTTTTAATGTTTACGATTAGTGATTGTTTACAAGCTTGATGGACTGCGCTTGACCCAGTGAACTATTCAAAGAAAGTGGGCCCATATTATTGAATAGCAGTATAGCGTAGGGGATTAGAATATAATAGGCTTTAGAATATAACAGTCTGCATTCCCATCCAGGAGCTGTCTCATTCTGGTTGTGGGGAAGATATATAACCCCCCTGAATCTCATTTTCATTATCCACAAAATGGGAATAAAAATATTGAATAGTGCCTACCTTAGAGGCACTATTAGAGGATTAGTAAGGATCAAATGAAATAAACCATGTGAAATACTTAGCATAAAAGTTAGCTGTGCTGTGTATGGGCTAACATTTAAATAGAGCTGTCTTGGCGAAAGAACATGCTGATGGTAAGAACACTTAGCAAATTAATACAGTGAGCTTCTCACCTTATGCTGTGTACCTTCAACTGGAATGATCCCATATGAAAGAGTTAAGTGTGCTTTCTTCTTTGCTGGTGAAGTATGAAAATTTTGAACTTTTATACTTTTTATACGTGAACATTTCATTGGATAGTAGTTATTTGTCTCCTTTATACTCCATAAACAATCAACCTATTTATTTGAAATAAAAAAGAAGACAATTGAATAATTGACATATTTGTCTCTGATTTCTCAATGGGTAGTACATTTGGGTCTTCATTCACCGTGTCTAAATAGTATAGAAACCTGCCCAGGCATTATGACCAAAAGTATAGTTTTGAATTTGAAAAATAAAATAGATATTTGCAATGAAACCTTCCTTACTATCTGGATGATTAGATCTAGATGGTGCAGGCTGAATATTCTGAGGGCTCATGTGGAAACTTACGCATCATGTGCGTGCTTGGAAGTTATATTTCAGATAACAACTAGCACTTATGAAGCTGAGACACATAAATGTTGTAAGTGAATTATAAGTGTATATCTTCTGATTTCTCAAGTCATTACATTTGACTTGTTGACCCTGGTCAGGGTGGAAGTTCAGAAATGTCAGGGAGCAACCACATGACATGAGCACATGTAATTCAACAAAAAGGTCAGAAGGCCTGAATTTCACCAAAGAGGTAAATAATATGAGGAGGGTCAATTTTAAAATTATATCCAATTTAATTTCATTCTGATATATTTAGGGAATTGTCAGTTCTGTAATAATCCTACCTCAGGGTATGACTTACCAGTTGTGGCCAGTACTAAATTAAAGTTTCATTTGGTGTAGGACAGGGGTTTACAAACAACAGATGCCTGTTTTTGTAAATACAGTTTTATCAGCACACAACCATTTACATATTGTCTGTGGTTTCTTTTGCACTACAAAGGTAGAGTTGAATAGTTGTGACAGAGACTCTATGGCCCACAAAGCTGAAAATATATAATATTTGGTCTTTTACAGGAAAAGTTTGCTGACTGCTGTTTTAGAGGAACAAAAGTTATCCACCCCCCACACACAAGTGTGTGTATGTGTGTATGTATATACAGTATACACACTGTGCATATGCATATATAAAAATAAATTTTAAAGTACAACATATACATATTAATTAGAAAATAGAGATTACTATACCATGCTACTAGCATGGTAGTTGACTTTCAGTAGGTGCCCAATAAATGAGAGCTATTAGTATTAAAAGTAGTCTGCATTAAATAACAAAGATGAGATTTCTAAAAAGTGTTTTGGACCAGCAAAGACTATTTTATAAAGAAACTGCTGATGGACAGCCTTGTTGATTTTTGGTAAAATGAGAACTAACCCCAACCTTTACCCTTATTTGCCCATATTGAACCCATTGATTTAATAAGACTTAAAAATCCTTGCAAACCATTTTTTTCCTCTTTCACTCTTGTTTTTGTCCTTATGCTTTATAATTATTTTAACATTTAAACTCTAGTGCATTTTTGTACTTTGTAAGCTGGGAAGAGAACCAACAATATCAAAAAAACAAGTCTGTTCTCACAAAGAACTGTAGTTTTGTCAAAACATTTAGTGTCCTAAAGGCTACCCCAGAGCTCATTTTGAGTAGATTCATATATTTAGATGAAATTGGGTGATGTTGATAACTGAGAAATCTATTTTACATTTGGCCTGCTAGTATTAAAAAGCACATATTTGCATTATTTAGCATGGTCTATATAGGGCAGAAACCTCATGTTGAGCCATCTGGTTGACCCCAGTATAGCATATTTGGGCAAAGAGCCATGTGGGTGGGGGCATAATGCAAGGAAGCAGAGTATGAAGCTCTTTAGAGTGATAGGACAAGACTTTCTAAGGCCAAATGTTAGCTTGGACACTTTCAAGAAATAATTTGATTGTCCATCTAAATGTCAGGTTCTTTGAAACAGCATGATTCTTTTTTTTTTTTTTTTTTTTTTTTGAGACAGAGTCTCACTCTGTTGCCCGGGCTAGAGTGAGTGCCGTGGCGTCAGCTTAGCTCACAGCAACCTCAAACTCCTGGGCTCCAGCAATCCTCCTGCCTCAGCCTCCCAAATAGCTGGGATTACAGGCATGCGCCACCATGCCCGGCTAATTTTTTGTATATATATATTTTAGTTGTCCATATAATTTCTTTCTATTTTTAGTAGAGACGGGGTCTCACTCTTGCTCAGGCTGGTCTCGAACTCCTGACCTCGAGCGATCCACCCGCCTCGGCCTCCCAGAGTGCTAGGATTACAGGCGTGAACCACCGCGCCCGGCCGAAACAGCATGATTCTTAAAACACAGAGACATTCCGCTAATATTTGACAGCTGTTTTTTTTTTTGTTTTTTTTTATTTTGCTTGTTTGGTTTTTGGGGTGATCTGTTGGCAGACATTTCCAATAATTTGTTTTAATAAAAGTGATAGAAGTTAATTGAAGAAAATTGGGGAACTACAAAAAAGTGTAAAGACTACAATGAAAATTACCTGTAATCTCACAAACCAGCAATAACCACTGTAGATATCTCAGTGATATCTCTCTCTCCATCTGGTTATTTATTTCCCAAAACAGAACCATACCGTGTATACAGTTTTCTGTCATGCTTTTTTGAGCATTCTCCTTTGTCATTAATTTTTAAATTTATGTTAAGGACTTATAATATATTATTATGGAACACAAGTATATCATGTTTGATTTAACCATTCCCCTTTTGTTGAATATTTAAACTGTTTCCATTCTTTGGCATTGTAAATAGAACTTCAGTAAGCAGCATTTTCATGAATCATTTCATGCATGTTTAACTTTTCTCCCTTAGGATAAAATCCTTTACGTAGAATTATTGAATCAGAGGGCATGAACATTTTCAAGGCTATTGATAAATATTTCCCAACTATCCTTCAGAAAGACAGCGCCATTGTGCCAAAACCTGAGCAGGATGCAAGAGTGCTAATATCCTCGTGTCCCCCTTGACAGCACTGGGTAGCATTAAAAGAAATAGTCCATAAAAAAATAAAAAATATAAAGTTTTGCAATTTTAAAAGTTTAAATGTGTGATTTTGAAATGTTTGTTACAAAATATTTTCCCTTACCTCTTTATTGGCTATTAGTGAGGCATCCAGAAATATTATGAAACATAAGGCTGATTTTTTGCCCTTCATAGAAGACTTTTGTGGGAACAATGTCTCTCAGAAGTAGGACAACAGTTTCTCATTTTATTCTTGCTGCCGGAAGCCTGAAGCCCAGGCCTAGGCCTGCCGAGGAAGGAGAGTATGTTCTCTAGGGATACCAATGGTCCCACATTTTCAATGCTAAACTGGGAAGTCCTGGGAAAAGCAGGACAGTTGGCCATTTTATTTTGCAATGTATCAACTGGACATAGTAATTGAATCCCAGAAATGTGAAGACATTGGGTTTGGAAGTTCAAGGAATCTTTATAGACAGCTACATTTCTATGGAAAATTCATTTTGTTGGTTCACAAAATCCTTGAAAATATTTATAAAATTGTAAACCATTCTACTTTTGGAGCTTTGAGAAAGTTTTTGTAGTAGACTTAATTATTTGCATGACTTTACGGGTTCTGGGGAATATTTGATTTCTTTTGAACTATGAAAAAAAAAACCACATTTAAACCCAAACCAGAAAGAATGAAGGATTTTGCTCCCCAAGAAATATTGTGAAATAAGTTCAAGGATTATTACCGAGAAAAGAAGGTATGAATGCAGCATGACAGTGAGGGCCCAGTGTATTCAGAGAAGCAAACTTGTTCTGAAAGTTACATCTTCTGACATATTTCTCTTAACTGACATTATCATAACCATTGAATGCATGGTGCAAAGACAGTGTTGATTCCAAATCACAGTAGGAGAACAGAGGGGTAGAAACATTTTTCATTATATTTTGAAGATGGAGCAATCATTATGTTATCCTAGGGATAGTTTTGCTAATGTTAATGCCTCTGATTCTCCCTATATCCATGATAAATAGATTCAAATAGCTTCAGGGACATTGATCCTGTGCTACACCTGTCACTTTACCAATATATTGTGATTATGAGAATGCCTGAACTGTTTCTGAGAAACCCAAGCCACACTCTGCCTGGGATGAGAAATTATTGTCCCACCAAGTGAATCTAGCAATGTCACCAACTTCTTAGGCACATTGTGAAAAAAACTGTGAAGTAACTGACTAATGGTATTTGCGATGCATCCAGTATTTGTTAAACAGGTTTTTCTCCATGCTTTTGCCTTGAACCACAGGTAGAGAGTGGAAAATTCACCTGAAAGAGCTTATTCATTTTTCTAACAAACATATCTGCCCAAAAGCCATTTTTAACCTTTCCACAATAATAAATAATGGTTTAAAGTTATAAACAAAACATTGAAACTAAGCCATTTGTGGATTTTCTTTGTTCCAATGTACCATAGTTGGAATTTTCATCATGTTGAAAAAATAATTTACTTTCAAGCTAAGACCTACTGTGCCAGGTTCAGTAACTAAGCAGCAAACCCACCCCAACCAAGATTTCGAATGGAAACAGTGACATACCTCTTGAAGTCTGTGAAGCGGCACTGAATGGAGCTGCTTAAAAAGCCAGAGTGGAGTTTTCTACGGGTCTCCTTTCAAAGGACTATAATTCCTGCCTGATTACAGAAAGCAGTGTACAAGACAAATAAGAGATGTCACCTTTCTTCTTTTCTGACAGACTTCACAAAAATTTCCTCAAGCTTTCAACAGTGTCTCTCTCAGTGGCTCCTTAGGAAGAAAGATGGCTTTCAGGCATTGTCAAATATCTACGGGGAAAGGGGCTTTTTAAGAATTGTAGTGCCAACTGCATGCTCACAACTGGTCTGACTCAATGGGTTACAAGATGATGGAAGGGCAAGCTGTTAGTGTTATTGAGAAGAAGTGAAATCACTGAAAATAAATTGGAAATTTCCCATGTGTAAAAGAGTGAAGGACTCTGAAATATAGAAGTGCATGCCTAGGCCGGGCGCGGTGGCTCACGCCTGTAATCCTAGCACTCTGGGAGGCCGAGGTGGGTGGATTGCTCAAGGTCAGGAGTTCGAGACCAGCCTGAGCGAGACCCCGTCTCTACTAAAAATAGAACGACATTATATGGACAACTAAAAATCTATATAGAAAAAATTAGCCGGGCATAGTGGCGCATGCCTGTAGTCCCAGCTACTCGGGAGGCTGAGGCAGTAGGATCGCTTAAGCCGAGGAGTCTGAGGTTGCTGTGAGCTAAGCTGACGCCACGGCACTCACTCTAGCCTGGGCAACAAAGTGAGACTCTGTCTCAACAAAAAAAAAAAAAAAAAAAAAAGAAGTGCATGCCTAGAGTTTGTATCCTTCATCTATTTGAATACTTACAGCATTTTCAAAGTGCCTTAATTGAGGCATTGTTGGATAGTTTGTCAATATAGCAAGTAAATAGTATATGCAGTTTTTATTAAAATATAAAGTCATTTCTTTAGGATATAAATATGTATGATTTTAAAATATTCCTGTGTTAACCTGACATTCAATGCCAAGTCTACAGTTATGGAACATAAATACCTCTTTTTGTCAATAGAAGATTTAAGTGCAATTCTTGTGCATTGAGCACTTTCCGTGTTACCTTATCTATCTCTGTGGCCTTAGAAGGAATATATGAAGAAAGTGTAGTCTTACATTTCAGAATATTGTTCCTATGTGTTCTGGCCTCAGTTCCCTTATATGTAAAATGAATGTTATATTAATATTTCCCTACTATATCATACATGTGTTGTGACAATCAAGGGCAATATTGTGTTGGCTGGACAAAAGTGAGGTTTGTTACACCTCTGACCACAGTGAAACTATTTAGCTATTTGGAAAATTTTAGAGTTTTTACTATTTTTTTTATTTTAAACTATTATTTTGAACTCTTGTTTAGGATATTTTGCAGACAGAATAGTTTGAGGAAAAAGTCATTGTACTTATAGCTTAGTGTTGTATATATATAAGGGGGACATATAAAACACATGATTATTAAAAAGGTAAATGATTTTGATAGCATATTACTCAACTGTCTTTCAAAATAAAATTTAAAAAATCAAAGCCTGCTCTATTATTTCCCTGACTGAAAACATTCACAATGCAGTCTACCTCTCTATTTCCTGGGTCAACTCCCTGTAATTAGCTTTTTGGACTGCAAACTCATTCATCTGTTTTTTTCAACAAGTGTTTTCAGAGTCTTGCCTCTATGCCAGGCATGATGCTAGGTGCTGGTAATACAACAGTGAATATAGCAGACACTGTCACTGTCCTCTTGGGATGGGAACAAAGTGTGTGTCTCTCCTGTTGTGGTTGCCCCAGTGCCTAACATAGTGTCTGCTACATAGGAGATCTTAGTGAGGTTTGATGATGGATGATGAATGATTGAGTGAATTAGTATATGACTCAGAAAGTGAGCGATAACAATTCCCTGCAAGTTTAGACTTTGTTAGCTTCAAGCACCATTCTCTGCCAATAATGAACCTCTCTATATTTCATATAATATCATGGTGCTGCTTAGGCTTGATCCACCATGTCATGTAGCATTCCATATTGAAGATTGAGAAAAGCAAGTTCTCTCAGATATCTGTCTGAGAAAAAGGAGTCTCTTCCTTAGCATATAGTTGGCTTATTCTCATTTCGTGTACCTTCTGCTGCTCATAACCCCTCAGGAGTCCTTCTTTGCTCTGCCAGTTAGGAAGCTGAGTGCCCCCTTTGTGACCCACCTGGACTAAGTATCCAGGCTTTTGAGAAAGTACTTTACTGCTTACTATTGGCCTGATCCCACCATTCTTATTTCTTCCATTTTTTATATATCATTGTATTGTGTTTAACTCCACAAGCTGCCTCACATTCATTTTTTGACAGAACAGGATTGAATGTGTAAAATATGAACTAAAAGTACATGTGACATGAGGTCACTGACCTTCACAGCTCAGGCTGATGAGGCTTTTTCTGGATAACTAACTTCTTGAACTCCATGTATGCTTTATTGAATTACTTTATATTTTAAGATAAATGTACCATGGCCCTTCTCAAAACAACAATATTGATTTTAAAAAATCTTAGTATTGAAAATCTCAAAGCATTTTATAGGATAAAGGATATAGACTTGACCATGCTTCTCTGAAAAAAATTTTTCCAGTACTTGACATTGTGTTGGGCACTCTGAAAATGTTCGCTGAATTGAATTATGCTCCACATTTTACCTCCTGGGCTTTTCCAGGGAAGTAAAAACCACAATACAAAATCTTAGTCTCTGAGATATGTGTAGAACATGTTCATCAAATGTTAAACCTCAGGTTGGCTTTCAGCACTGGATCCTGGAACCAATATTTATTTTATGATGCCATATCCCAAACACTTTCTACTTTGAGTGAATGAGAAGGAATTATGACAGGGTTAATTTGTTACTTTCCACTTCTTTTCATCTGATTAGTTTTATGAAATACAAGGTAGGAAATCAGTAAGAGAATTTGAGGGTGAATGGAAGGACACTCAGGTTCTGGACCTCCAAAAGACAGCTTTGATTCCAACTGATTAATTTTTTCTCTATAATACCACTGCATTTCTAGTGGTACCAGTTGGAAGCATAGCATTGAAGGTGTCACCTAGGGAATAAACTAACAACAATAATATTTTCCTAGGAGCAGAAGGAGTAATTAGAGCAATAACTTTTAGAGACTTCATTTCAGAAAAGTTCATGCTTTAATATTCAAATAATAATTACATTAATCTGTAGATTAGTCAGCTGAAATATTAAATCCTTTGGCAAAGACTTAATGAAAATTGTCATACTGGTGCCAAAGAGAAATCTTATGGTTGCCTTTTAAATACCAAAGAAATTCTCCATTGTTGTGATAAAATACAGATGTAGCTTAGAAAGAAACTTGCATGGCGAGCAGAAATAGAATATATAATTAGAACAAAGAGGGCTTAAATCAAATTAATCTTCATCTGACAGGAACAGTTACATTTACATCATTGAGAGCAAAGTCATAGCCAAAATTGAAATTAGAAACAGATAATTAATGATAAGAGAGGACACTTATGCTGACTTTTCTCATGCGTAATTGGAAAGCATACAAAATGCAATGCTTGTTCTAATTAGGATTAGCATTAAAAGATGCCAGTTTTGATGAATTCTGGGTTTTGCCATAAAATAAGATGTTTAAATAATTAAACTATGGACATGCAAATTTGTTTGCCTGTTTGTTCAAGATGAGAACAGGAAGCAAGTTTGGGAATAGTACTTTAATAGTATCAGTGAGATGAATGATGTTAATTTCTTTTGTCAATGGCATACTATAATTTTGTTGGCTTTGTTTTGTTTCTATTTTTCCCTGAGAACCTGATTTTATTCTTAAACTCTGTCATTCATTTCTTTTTGCGTAGTCTCTTTTTGTATGTGTACTTACATATGCCCATGCCTTATAAAAACAGAGGATCTAGTTGTTCACTTGGCATGTATAAAAAGAGTGTATGTGACAGTTTCAGAAATGCAGATGTCAAAAGACCTTGTGATACAGTCTCGTTATTTCACCTTGGAGTTCAAATATGCTATTTCTGAATGATTGTACTCAAAGGGAAAATGTGCTCCCATTGACAAATCTTTTTGAAGTATTTGTTTCTGAATTCCTGACTAGAATCAATCCTTTTGACTGGTGTTTCCAGCGATCCTGGCAGTTGAGAGAAGCAGGGGCAGGTGTTGGCCAGAATCCTGCAGCTTCATTACTTCGTGGTAGGCGCTTCATCACCCTGGATTCTTTGCTTTTCTTGATCTCTTGTCCTGTTACACTTTTCATATTTTCTTTTTCTTCTTCCCTTTTCCTTCTTACAAGGTGGACCTTCCAGTCTCTTTAGGAGCATTAGTGAGTCTGTTTAACTAAATATCCAGGGGCTCTTGGGGATAATTTCATTCTTTTCCACTAAATTCATTCTGTCATATAGTGATGCACATTGTTGTACATTGTGAAACTCCTAATTCCATCTTTGTTGGAAATGTGTGGGTTTCTGGCAAGAGAGTTGGACCTAGACCCACCAATGGAAATTCATTTCAAAGCTCTTTACTTCTTGATTATGGGTAAAGCATGTTTCTCTACATAAATAAAGTGTATCTTAGTTGCATAGCATACAGAGTTTCTGTTTAGGGTAATGCTGAATGCCTTACCATCTAGGGCCCTTTAAAACATTGCAAAGTATTACTAAATGACGTTGTAGATTTCCTTCCTGTGAATGTCTTTATAAGCAAGGAAGATTCTCATCTGTCAAGGATTATTTAGTGTGATGCTGCCTGAGGTTTCTCTAATTCTATGATCTTGATCATTGCCAGCTTTCCTCTTGGTTTAGTGTTCTCTCAAAATATCCCAGTGTTCAGAAATGCCGAAAGAAGTACTGAAGTGTGGATCCTCCTTTGAATCTGTGTAGCAGTATCTTTCCGGTTAGATGATATAAGTTAAATAATAACAGTGGATTAAAAGATAGTTGTAAAAGCTGAACTTTAATAACTTCTTAATAAAAGGACTTTATTTGAGACAATGACATCATGGAAGAGAGCACGACTGTGATATAACAAGTGGTGTCAATGTGACCATCTCAGGAATGTTTCTGTTTTTAAGAAACGAGCAAATCACCTCCAGTGATGCACTCAGAATAGTGTTTTCAGTTGAGTGATTCACTTCTACCTGACTGCAGGGTTTCTCCGGGCATTTGCCCCTGAAGGACTCCAGCAACCTATAGCTCAGTCTTAAGAGAGAAAGGCATTCCAAAGCCTATGATTTCATAATGTCCTTGCAACCACATGCTGAACAAACTCATTTGCTAAGAACTTAAAAGGGCTGACAAACAAATTATAGCCATCTTGATAGAAGGTGATTATTGGCATGGCATTACTGACTCAGTTGGTTATTCTTAATGAAATAAGACAGCTTTATTTTCACAACTTGGCTTGTAATGTTAGTGAAGGATATTTAATGCTTTTTAAATGAGCAATATTATGAAGTTACATAGCATTTTACATTTGCAGACATCATTGAAGTCAGCTTTATTTCTTTTTCTTTCTAAGGCTTCTGGGCAGTAGGTCGGGCTAACCATGCCCATTGTATAGAAAGAATAATTGTAATATGTGTTCCATCTCATAAGCCTTGCCAATGTAATCTGAACTCTTACATTCTAATGGCCATAGGCCCTTGGAGGCTGACTGGTACCTGCCTCAACCACATGCCTCCTCTGTGCTGTTCCTTCTGCTTGGACTACTTGACTGTCCCCACTTTACTTTCCCTGCCCAAATGAACTTTTATTCATCCCACAGAAGCCTGCTCAAATGGGCCTCTCTTCTGAAGTTTGCTCTGCCCCCTTACCAGCCCTTTTCCCACCTCACCCCCACCAATTAATCCCTCTCTTTTCTAGTCTCAACTCCTTCTGTTCTATGGCTACTAGAGCATCTATCACACTGGACTATAGGGATCTAGTCACATGTGTTTCCTGGAATAGCCTGGGGAACCCCTGTGGTCCCTATATCTGAGACATGTGTCCAGGTTACCTGTAATTGTCCCCTCTCCTCAAGAACTGGGAGCTAAGATTAAGAGGCCTTAATTAAATGCAGTTCACACCTCCTTAACTGCACTTCCAGGTCTTCAGAGGTAAAGCTTGCTGTTTACCACTCCTGCTGCTCTTGCTGACAATTTTATAAAGGATCTTTAGGGGCTTTCTTTCAAACTGGAACAAAAATGTGCATGCATGCACACACACACACACACACACACACAGTTTTAAGTCAATGTGGTTTGCAAGATCTTTCAGTTTGAGAGTAATAATGACTTAGCACACAGAGAAGGCTTTCCCATACATAGCCATCACATTGAGGATAAATTCAAAAGGTAAGTTGTCTTCTAGGGAAGAAGTTAAAGGAAAGAAAGCAGAATTTTTGGGTTTGCTGACCAAAATGTCTTTGCTGTGGCAAAAAATTATGGAGACGTGTTTTTGTTCATTGTTTTTCTTGTTTGTTGTACAATTGGCCATTAAGTTCCTCCCAGCCAAGAGTCTCATCTGTGCCCTGGATGGTGGCAAGTTCATGATGGTTCAAGATCAAGCGTCAGATCTTGCAACTGTGTCACTTCTTTTTTATTCCAACCTTTCTCATTGAATTCCCCTCTATGGCCCTTTGAGGTAGATGTTATTCTTTCCCACTTAAAGATGAGAAAATTGAAACTCCAAGGGGCCAAGGAGCTTGTCATGTGTACATCTAGAGTGCACACAACTATTGGACTGAGCACACAGGCTGTCTGTGCCCTGACACTGTGCAGCTTCTCATCTTTCCCAACACAGTGGAGCGGGGACCCTGCTTGAGAGAAACTTCACAGATGAAAAATCATATTACAAAGCAGATAAATTAGAAATTTTTATTGTACAAAGGCTTACTATAGAAGTCTTTACAATTTGGACTTGTTTTGTGCCTTTTTTCCGAAGGGGCTATTTTGAATACCTTGGGTAAAAGGCAGCTATAGCAGCATGAAGGCTGCCAACAGGCGTGAAGTGTGAGTGGTTTTCATGAATGATAAGAATATAAACCTGTGACAGAAAAAAACTAAGGTGACAGGGTGACAGGCAGCACTGACAGTGATGTATTTTTATTCCCTATTGATAAACTGTTAAACAATTTTAAAATGCATTGTGCTTTCTGTCCCTTTAAGTGTGTCACTGGGTAGCTCAGTTAGAAATGTGGGCCGGGCGCGGTGGCTCACGCCTGTAATCCTAGCACTCTGGGAGGCCGAGGCGGGTGGATCGCTCGAGGTCAGGAGTTCAAGACCAGCCTGAGCAAGAGCGAGACCCCGTCTCTACTAAAAATAGAAAGACATTATATGAACAACTAAAAATCTATATAGAAAAAAATTAGCCGGGCATAGTGGCGCATGCCTGTAGTCCCAGCTACTCGGGAGGCTGAGGCAGTAGGATCGCTTAAGCCGAGGAGTCTGAGGTTGCTGTGAGCTAAGCTGACGCCACGGCACTCACCCTAGCCTGGGCAACAAAGTGAGACTCTGTCTCAACAAAAAAAAAAAAAAAAAAAAAAAAAAAAAAAAAAAAAAAGAAATGTGGAGTCCTTTCTTAGTACACAGGGGACTAAAACCTCGTTCCTGTCCCTCCATGCTGGATTTAGCTTCTATTTCCCTCTGCGTTCTTTAGTTTTAGTGGGAATCCAGAACGGATATTCTGAATGTTTGGGGAGAGAGTCAGAATTGTTGGAGTACTATGGAAAACCATGCTCCTGTAGGGGCAAAGGGAAAACTTCCTCTTTGTTCTCAGGAAGTTCACTGAAAAATCAACTCACAAAAGGCAGATTAATTGGAGAAAAGAAATACAAATGCACTATTAACATGTACACAGGAAGCATCACAGAGTGATTACCCAAACCCCCAATGGGGTACAGAAGCTTATATACTATCTTGAGGTTACAGAAACAATGGGGGCTTGGATCATGGCAAGACAGGTTATGGTGGCACAATAGATTATGAAAGAGAAGGGTGTGGAGGCCTGGCTAGCAAAGGTGGTCTTGTTATGTGGGTGAAACCTCACAGATAGCAGCCCTCAGAGAGAATAGATGGTAAATGTTTCTTTCATACCTTCAAAGGTGTCAGATTCTCAGTTAATCTTTCCTAGATCTGGACAAGGGAAGGCCAGGCTGCATCAATGCAGATTTTCTACAGATGCAAATTATTCCCACAAAGGACAACTTTGCAGGACTACTTCTTTTTGCTGGCTTTCTGACAGCCATCTCAAAACATTTCAAAGAAATATACTTTGGGGTATATATTTTGATTTCCTTCACTCCTCATACTCAGTACTCTAAATTAATTGAACAGATTCCAAACCTAGACCTCGCCTCATTGGCTTGATATTAAATTTTGGACTGACTCTCAAGAAAATCCCCAAATTTCTAGCTGTTCAAATAGGAAGTTACATACAAAGAAGTCCATTTTGCAAACAAGTGAAAATGGTTCTATGGCACTGCTGCAAGCAACACTTTCCTAAGTCCAGTTATTAGCAAAATTCACAGGAGCCAAATCAAAGCCTTTCCATATTATTCCGTTATTTGTTCATCCCATAAACATTTGTGAAGTTCCTACTATATGTGAGTATTGTACTACACGTTGGTGATGTCTGATGGGGAGAAACTGGAGAGTGCAAAAATTCATCATGATTGGACTAGATGGTGGCTCCATGTGGCTTGTAGATTAGGAGGGAAGATCATGCATGTGGCATGATAGCCACACAAATATCCGTAGTTCAAGGTAGAAACTGCTATGAGAGGTACAGATTAATTCCACTCATGGTTCTGGGGGAAGGCTACAGAAGCATGATATACTATCTGAGCAGAACTTTGAAATATCGATGGTATTTGTAATTGTGGAGGCAGGGGTGTGGTTTCAAGAGCAGGAGGCACTACAAGTGGAAAAATTATAATAAAGACATGGACAAATGGATAGAAACTCATGGAGATTTACATCACACAAGAAGTGATGTTGCAAGGTAGTCCATGACCTGTTGAGAACTGGAAGGGATTGCCATGGCTCCTGTAGTCTGGAAAGGCCTCACAGAAGTCTTGGTTAGAACATTTGAAGAGCCTGAATGGAGAAAGCCTCTCACTCCTTTGCGAGAATCATGAGATGTTTTGGCACAGAGACTTCCTGGACCTGCTTATGGTGACTTCATTTGCATACTATTTTAGTTTAATTATTTTTAGTTTAATATAGAGTAAATGCATTTCACCACAGGAATACTGGTGCAAAAAGAAGTTAACAATTGATTTCAGTACTGATACTGCAATCTTTTGAAGGGCCTGCTTGCAAGATTGGCCTGCGGTTGGCCTCTGGGAACTGGCTTTGAAGACATTTCTTAACTGAAAACAGGGGTTCACTGTATCTTGATTGATTGTAAATAATGATTCATGGTGAATACCTGCTTTCTGGGAGTGTTGAATTTGGGTACATGCTAGGCAGAGGGTGTCCATGTGGCTAGCCCGAACGAAAACCTTCAGTGCTAATTCTCTAATGGGCTTCCCCAGGGCAGAACCTCTCATGGGAGGGAGAGAACGTAAGCAAGCCTGCACATAGATCCCCTCAGACTCGGCCTGTGTCTTTTTTATGTTCCTATCACGTATCCTTTCACTGCCATAAGCCTTAGTCATAAGTGAACAATATGTTGAGTCATGTGCATCCTTCTAGTGATTCTCCACCTATGTGGGTGATTTTATGGACCCCACTAAACAAGATTAAAGTGTACCTAGGAGTAACTATCTTCTCTTTGTCATCTGAGAGAAGAAAATACCAGTTTTCAAATGCTGGATGTCCAGTTATAGAAGGGTCTTCTGTTTTTCACAATCAGAACCAAGACATGCATTTCTTCTTTATAACCATTTTATCCTTCTCTTTCCCATGTGTCAATGCAAAAAGATAGCCCTTGATTTCCATATTGAACTGCCTGCTAATGAGCATCCCTCCAACTCACTGAATTCCCAGAAAAGAAGCCACCTTTTAGGGGTGCCACCATCTTGTCTATGTTGTGATTGGCAGTAATTCAAGTAAAGATGGTAGTAAATATTTTTTTCTCCTCTCACACCAGGAGATCCTCAGTCAATCTGACTGTTGACTCCTTTGCTCTCTCACTGTAACAGCCATTGCTTTTGGAGATGGAAATCAATGTTACAATGTATTAACAAAAGGAGAACTTACAGGAAAGCAAGCCCAAATGACTCTGCTTATTTAACACAGCCAGGTCTTGGCCTCTTGTTATGTCTGGTTTGCCAAGAAATTTTAAAGGGTGTAATTTTAAGTAGGAAATTAGTTCTGTGAAGTGCATACATGCATCCCAGATAGCCAGGAATGGTGAAGGTAGGAAGACAGGACTCCAATTTGAAATGAAAGGACAAATTGAAAGTTTACTTGCAAAAGACACCTGCAGAATTCATGCAAGATTGGATGTAGGCAGGAGACTGCTGGCCCTACAAATGTGTTTTTTGACCCATAATAGGTTACAGCCTGATTTAATAGGTCACATTTCACTGCCTTTATGGGCATCCTTACATCTTCTTTTCAGGGTAATTATCTCAACACACATCTGATGTGGCAATGTAATTGACTTGCTTTTGTACAGTTATAGGTTAATGAACCAGACTGACTTTTTTTAGACGAAATCACTCATGTTTTGTTTTTGAAATGAAATAGAAATGTATTTAGAAGGCGATGTTTGATACATTAAAAATTCTCAGATGGCTGACAACTTTGATTTCTCATCCTTTATGCATCACAGTATGTAGCCATGAAGAAAGGATTATAGAGGCATCTAAAAGCAGCTTGGATGTTTGAAATTTAGAATCCAAGAGGAAAGAATGGCAAAATGATGTTTTTGATGAGTTTAACATTGGCTGTATAGAACACCATGTGATTATTATGGAAGAGTCGCTTACATTTTCAAGGTTTTTTTTCCACCTGAGCCCCTTATGATTTTCAGGTATAATATTTGGCTACTTTAAATTTTCAATTAAAATCCTTTCCAAAAGGCTATTTGGGATATAATCCTTTTACCCTCTAATGAAAGCTATGTGATGATTTCTTTATTAGGAATTCCCAAATAGTTGGAGTCAGTGAAGAAATAAAAAATATACTTCCTAAATTTTATAAAAATATCATGTACTTTTTGTTACAAAAGAAAATTATGTATTTTTTTTTAAAAAGTAGTAATTGGTGTGGGGAAACTCTGAAAGTAATAGTAACTATACATTTGATTGTGATTAATTTTTTTTTCAAATCTTCATGAGGAGAAAGTAACCCTCCAGTGAAGGCTGTTTCCAGCTCTTATTAACTAGCCTCTTATAACCCAATTGAGGGCCAGGGCAATTTCACAAGCACTTGTGAAGTGGGTAGCATCCTGAGTAGTAAATGAGATTCATCTTGGAAATATGCAAAATTGGGGAGAGAACTAATCAGAATGACAAATGCAAATGACGAGTATGCTATAGAGATGTAAAGCTGCTGTTCAGAATAAAAAAACATGAAGGGTTTGGGGTTTGGTGGTATTAGCTCTCATTTCAGGGGCCCTTAAAGTGGTGAGATTTTATGGTAGAAAGTAGGTTAGAAGGTAGTTTCCCTCTGTGCTGTATGTTTGAGAAGTATGTGTGCTCTGTAGAATCCCTCAGTAGTAGGAATATATAGAGAACTGGGAAGAAGAGTTCCCCGAAAGTGCAGGAAACTGGGCCTGTCATAGGAAATCAGAACTAGAAGTCATTCATTTTGCAGAGGGTCAGAATCTGGGAGGTGTGTGACCACCATGCCCTAATAAGCTATTTCACATAGATAGTTTTGATCTTTTGGGAGAACACCACGATTTCTGAGAGTTTCCTCTGAATGAAGAATTAGGGCTCATCTTGAGTTATTGCAAAACAACAAACAGCACATACTGGTTAGAAATGGCAGGTCAGGGTGGCTGCCTATATCCTATCATTTTTTAACTCACCATTATTAGTTTATGTGCCAACTTTTCCCAAAAATGAATCAAATTAAAATGAATATTAGCAAAGATGATTAAAGTAATGATAAAAAAGTTATAAAAATTATTTAGAATAAGAGGGAAGAGTTATATTAGGACCCTCACATACAATCATCATCCACAATTGAGCACTTAATTTAACTCTGGTAATTATCTTTTTAGCATGAAGTAGATTCCATTTCCTCCTTGTATGAGCACAGACTGACATGGAAGAAAACAAGAGTCTAAAAAGATTTGTGTCTAACACCCTATTGACCCATACAGTTTTCCTGTGCTTAAGGAGGGGCATTTTAACAATCTTATCTCTTCCTCCCTTTTCCCCTCCTCCTTCTCACTTTGCTGACTTCATATCCTATACTCCTCCCTTGTTCATCAGCCTTCTCTGTTTCCCCAGAGATATAAATAACTTGGCTATTGCTATTGTAATACTGCTGGTCACTGCTTTAAAAAAAAAAAAAAAAGAAAGAAAAAAAAACTTGAGAGCAACCTCTACAATTCTTCCAGAATACCCTTCCTTCCTTCTTACTCATATTTTTGTGAACATGTTGGTTTTTCTTGGAAATTTTGTCTCTGTGGGCTTAGACGAATAGGTTGGGACTACAATTTATAACTAATTGGGCATGCTGTTCTCTTTAGAGCAGTTACCCAATGCTGTTGTTTGTTCTTTGGCCAAATGGCAGAAAAAATAAAAATCAGTGACTGTTTCATCACATAATGAACTTTTGGGACCTTCTGAGACATAAAAAATAGTGAGGTGGACTTTATTGAGCTGGAACCTGCGGAATACATTTCGATTGTGTAGTTCAGCTCATTTGTTTGATTCATTGTAATTATGCACAATCAACAGATCTTTATTTTGAATGATTATTCATGTAAGTGGATACCCTTTAGTGAAAAGCTCTACAGTGTAGTGTAGCATAGTGTAGCACTCTTTGTTCATTTAGATAAATTTGATAATCAGGGGATGCATTTGTTACAAAAATTAGGTGGCCAGGAAAGAGTCTTCCATTTCCTTTGGTTCACAACTTCCTGCAAGTTGTACCTATAAGTTCTATATAATATGCATGTTCCATTCTGGTATCTAAAAATAACTTCTAAAAATACAACTATTGAAACTGACAAGCTTGAATAATAATGACCCTGTGTTAGCATGTACTTTTGCCATCCTTAATAGAATGTGGTAAGTGCTTTGTAAATGTTAGCCTTTGTTGTTATTACTTATTCACAAGTCTTTTCACATCCAATCTGTGAGATAGGCATTGTTAGTCCCATTGTCCAGCTGAGCAAACTGAGGTCCAAGATTGTATTAGTTTTCCATGGCTGCTGCAACAAATTAACACAAATTGGGTGGCTTCAAATAACAGAAATGTATTCTCCCATAGTTATGGAGGTTAGAAGTCTAAAATCAAAGTGTCTCTGGAGGCTTTCAGGGCAAATCCTGCCTTGCCTCTTCCAGCTTCTGTTGGCTGCTGGCAATCCTTAGCTTGTGGCCGCATCACTCTAATCTCTGCCTCCAGCTTCGCATCAACTTCTCTGTGTTTGTGTGACTTTTACTCTGCTTTCTGTGTCTGTCCCCAGACCCCTCCCTGCCTCTGTCTTATAAGGACACATGTGATTGTATTTAGGGCCCACCCAGATAATTCAGGATAAACAACTCCTCTCAAGATCGTTAACTTAAGCACATCTCTTCTATATAAAGTAATATTCATTCTTTTACCATATAAGTTAATATTCACAGATTCCAGGGATTTGACATGCAGATATCTTTTGGGGGCCGTTTGTTTTGGTCTATCACAAATATTATCCAACCAATAAGTGGCAGAACTGAGACTGATTGACATCTAGGTACCTTGATACCAAAGCCTGTGTTGTTTCTAATACCGTATTAAATGACACCTAACTCTGCTCTGGAATAAATTTGGAGATTACTCTATGTTACCTCTACCTTTTAGAAGTTAGGAAACTGAGTCTCCAAGAGGGGAGATGTTTTAGAAATATTATTAAGAAATCATAATGACAAGCATAAAAACAAATCAGATCTATAGTTATTAGAGCAGGATTTTTTTTCCATTTCTCTATAAGGAAGTAAGTATTTTGCTTAGTGTATTTCATTTTAAAGACTTTGGATATTAGTTGGACTAAACTAGGTTAAAAAGAATATTTTATTTCATTATGCATTTTAGTGAGCTTATTATCAGTAATATGTTTTGCATAAAATTTATTAGTGACATGCCCTTTAATTTAGCCTGTCTAATTGGTGCTAATTTAGTTAGATTGAATTAAATTACACCATTTAATGTAGCTATACGTGGGTCAAGAAATCTATTTCAACAAGTTAGGTAATTTTTCATGCAGCTGAACAGTAGAAATGGCACTAAGGTTGCTGAAAAATGCAATATTCCTAAATAATAGTTTTCCTGAAGTCTTGTTAGAAAGGCACAGAGCTTATCTCCCATCACCACTCATTTCCCAATCTGTAAAAATTAGCCAAAGTAAAAAAAAAAAAGAAAGGAGCATTGACACTTATAAGTGTACCAGAATCTTTACAAACGATCCTTGTCCCAGCCTTTATTTCTGATTTGTTAGGTTGGGGAGCAAATAACATTGAAAGAGAAGCAGTTTCCCATCTTTGATCTTTATGTCTTCCTATTTGGATTTTGTTGGTTAGATGATAGAGGTATGAAGTTATTGACATCATTCCCTCAGTGGTATAAAGAAAAAAAAAAAATTGATGTTCTGAAAACAATACACAAAAACAAAACATGTTGTCAATGTGCAATGCGGACCTGCTCTTCAAACTCTGTTTTAAACATCGTGTACCACTGAGAGAGTTTGGGTGAGGTTTTATGAACACATAAAAATCAAAAATGGGAAACAACTATTTTTTTTTTTTTTTTTTGCTTTTTAAATGTTACTTGCTGCCTAACAGAAATGAAGGCTGGGGAAAGGGTCGTTTCTAAAGATTCTGGTATGCTTACAAGCATCAATCTCCTTTTCCTGATGTCTACTTTGGTTAATTTTTACAGATCAAGAAAGTGAGTGGAGACAGTCTTTGGGGGGATCTTCCATTGCCCAGTCAGGCCTCTTGTTTCTTTTAACACTGCCAGTGATGATGTATGCCACATGTCTCACACAGGTGACTAAACGGAAGCTGTAACACAACTGGGGCTCATTTGAGAACGTAATAACCTTTCCAAGATGTGATTATTTTTTAGCTTGTCTCTAGAAGAAAGCATTGTCAAGGTCTTTGGCGGGGTGGGGGTGGTGTCTGAAGTAATTTTAATTAGACCCATAGGTGGCTTGTTATTCAGTTTTCTTTCAGATAGCTAAAAAACTGGGAAAGACTTGCTAAACTATAGACAGATTTGACAGAGACGGAATGCTGCTCTTAGAGGGGCCTGTGAAATCATAGGTCAACCAAGTGCCAGATGCTTCAGGCCTTTCAAACTGAATGGGTACCACACAGTGGCAGCAGCAGCCCTGGGTCTCTCCATGTGTTTCCAGTACAATCGAGCTTCTGCCTCTCCTCCTGATCTTTCTATAGCAATGGGAGCAAATTGCTCACAGCCCAAATGGTTTTGCCGTTGTGCACATCTGAAGCTTGAGCCTTCAGAGAGTGTCGTCTTCAGTAGCCAAGGAGACGTGCACTTAGCCAGGGGGTGACAAGAGTGCAGAGAAGGTTGAGAAAACTTACCCTAATGCCAGAAAACTAAGAAGGTATGCCACTGCCATTGCTGTCAATAGCCACCAGTGCTACAACCCCTGGCTTTGCCCTGCACACAGCAGCCAGGCTGTAAGTAGCACCTGGTCACTGCCACTGCTTTTTGGGGCCTCTTTCTTGCAGGAGGCAGGTGAGGTGATGTCTTTGTACAGCCTCTAGTGCTAAGCTCCTGGGTTGCTGAACCCAAGACCAAGAGAGAGGGGACTTAGCTGGGAAAAGCTGCAGGGAGCCAGCAAAATTTCAGCAGCATTTTGAAGAGGAAAGAAAAACAAGTTGGGAAGGACACTCTAGACTCAGCAAGGCCAGAGGAGAGTATGCAGGCTGGCAGCATTGTGGCAGGGGTGCCTGTGTTGACTGAACCCAAGAGCTGAATACCTTGATGAGATGAACTGTTCCCCAGTACCTAATGCTAGAATGCTTAAGGATGAGATAGTTCGCACTGAATACCAGTCCTTCTAATAATAAAATTAATTTGACCATTTGGAAAAAGATTTAGTAATGGGCCTCATCCAAGCCTCTAAATATGCATATTCCACTTTGGAACTGTACATAATTGCTCAATTGCACCTGCAAATCATGTTGTTAGCTCACTAATTATTCAAATAATGGGGGCAATTCTACAATTGTGTGTGTAATTCTGTTAATTGTTAATGCAGTTAGGTACAGGTGCACCGTGACTAATTACACATGCAGAAGCAGCTCCCAAACGGCCCACTGTCTCCATGCATGGGCCGCCCCTCTCGGAGACAGACATAAGTGGGTGACACACACAAAGCCACAGGCCATCAGTGGAGGTCCATCTGGCAAGGCTTTCACTTGGGAGCCGCATATACATTTGGGAAACAATCAGGTCTTTGACTGAATTCAGCTGTTTTTGCTTTTGCCTCTCTTGTACCCTCCCCCCATCCAGGAGGGAGGCACAGGGCACAAACTCTTGAGCTTGTGGGAGTGCCTGCACACACACGTACAGAGTCACACAGAAACCAGCCTGTGGGGCTGGCTCCACTCATCTTTTCACTGATGGTTCCCTGGAGAGATTAGCTTTTAGTCAGGGATTTTATTACTGTCTTTCCCTGTCACCCACGTGGTTTCAGGAATCGCATTTATCTGCCTCCGGTATCAGGATATTTATGCCATTTCCCAGGTAAGAGATGCAGCCTGGGAGGTGAAATTTAGGTGATTTCTGGGACATTCTGATGATTTATGCCAATGGGGCCAGAATAGGGCCTGCTACCACATTTGCACTTTGCCTTTTCCCTCATCTCTTCACCCAGGTCAGCCTCGTTTCACCTGGTGGCTTGGTGCTAACAGCCTTCCTGGCTACAGGGCAAGTCTGATAAATGCTGAAGTAAGTCTCCTGTGTCTGCGGGTTAGGAGCTGGTTGCATATCTCACACTGTGGAAGATACACTAGAGATATACCTTCTATTTTTCAAGATTGACTTCATTTCAAATATTCTGCCCATTTGTCCCTACAAACCAGAAGTTTTTAGCTTTCAATGGATCATAGAGTGTTTTGAAATTTTGATCAAAACGGTGGAACCTCTTGCCAGAAAATGCACGTAGAGGCACACATGGAAAATTTTGCATATGATTTCAGACCTCCTGAAGCCCATTCATGAGTCCCAGGTTTCCAAGCTGAACTCCTTCCACAAACCCTTAATGTTTCAGCACCTAACTAAGTGCCTGGTTTATGAAAGTGGTTTGATTGAATGTAATACGTTATGTGAAGAAGACACTACTATTTGAGGTATATGATAACTGAATAAAGTTGCTAAAAATTACAGTGAAAATATACTCAAGTCGCACACACACACATACACACACAAACTTTGAGATGATAAATTCTACTTTTTGTTTGGAAAGATGGGGTCAATGCAGATATAAATTTGTATTATTGTCATGACCATCTGTTAGTTTCATAACATAGTTGGTAAATTTAAAAATGAGTGTTCACAGTGAAGTACACATTTGATGATCTAGGGAGTGTGCACTCAGGAGGGAGAGAGGAAGGGAAAGGAATAGAGGAAGGGTAGAGTTGGGGGGGTTGTAGGGTAGATGTGCACGGGAATGTGCACAGAATGTGGGGTTCCCAGGCTGCACGTGCACATTACACCTCAGGCCTTTCTAGCCATCAACATGTATTTATTGTTTTGACTTTGTGTTCTGTAAGCCTAGCTCTAAGGAACTGGCTCTCTTATAAGAATACCCTCCCTGCTATAAGGAAGGCAGGTCAGCTGTAAAAAATTAATTAGCACTGGCTTGTAACCCAATGCCAAAAGGAAAATAAGCCACACTTAAGACAAATCAGTCTATGAGTAATACAGGAGAAACTTTTGAGGGAGCACTGAGGTTAGAGGTATGGAACCCCCCCCCCCAATTGGCCTTGATCTGGTAGAAGTGATACACTCTGCATTGCTGCTGCGTGGAGAACAGAACTGACTCACTTCATCTCCAGGTCTGTGGCTCCACAAGATGTGCAGTGAAACAGAGAGTGATAATGTTAGAACTCACGTCACAGGATTGCTGTGAGGATTAAATGAGATAATCCTTGCAGGGCATTTAGCACAATGCCTAGCCCATATTAAGTACTTAGTAAATGTGGCTATATCATGAACATCATTACTGTTATTGCTGTTATTATTTCTGTTGTTGTCCCTCTATAAATACGGGAAATCAACAGTGCAGTTGCCTTCTGCCCCCTCCCCCTTTGCCATTGAATGTTGTTCATACCTTCCTTTTGTCATTTTCTATAGTCTGCCTGGTAGCACAGGCATTCATGTATTTGTCTTATCCCACTAACTAGGCTATATGGCTGAACTAATTTGCTAGGGCTGCCAGAACAAAGTACCACAAACTGGGTGGCTTTGGCTTAAACAACACAACTTTATTGCCTCACAGTCTGGAGGTTATAAAATGCCACAGTGTTGGCAGGGATGGTTCCTTCTGAGGATTGTTACAGAGAATCTGGCCTAGAGCTCTCCTTGGCTTGTAGATGGGCATATAATCCCTGCTTGTGTCTGTACATCATCTTCCCTCTTTGTGTATCTTTGTCCCAATTTCCCCCTTTTATAAAGACTCCAGTCATATTGGATTAAGTCCCAACCTAGTGACCTCATTTTAAGTTGATTATGCCTGTAAAGACCCTGTCACCAAATAAGGTCACGTTCTGAGATACTGGGGATTAGGACTTCAACATAAATTTTGAGGAGGACACAATTCAACCCATAATGATGATCACTAACAATATAGTTTTTGTTTTATTTGTCTTTGAATCCCATACAGTATTGTCTAATTCACTGCCTGAGCTACAGTGAAAGAAGCAATGGGCCTGATGTGGTGGAAGCCAACAGGCCTGGGTTCTAATCTCATCTGTCTTTACCCATGAGCCAGTTATCCAGTCCAAGTATACTTCCCCATCTAAATGTGAGGCTACTGATTCCTACCTTAATGGGAGTTATGAACATTAGTGTTTGTATATATGCAAAGTACCCACACGTAATGGATGCTCAGTAAACAGTAGTTATTACTCATGTTTTTGCTAAATGAATGAAAAAATGTCTGAAGGGATGATGGAAACTTAAACATCTAGTCACAACTATTGGCCAGAATTAAGTTTTGAACTTTGTTAAGTTGGCCTTTTTTTCATTTAATTTCATGGTTTTATATCCAGTCAATGTGCAATAAAAAGAAATTAATACACTGGTTTAGAATGGTGTGAGAAGTTAACTTTCTAAACCAATTTTGTGAACAACAGTCAACATTGTGGCCTTGTATGTGTACATAAGTATGTTTGAGCAGTCCAAGTTGCCTCTTTGAGGTGTGATATTTAGTTTGTAGACAGGCAAAGCTAGTTTATCACTCCAAATTGAAATGTGTCTATTAAATTTCAGAAATGTATATAATTTTGTTAGAAAAAACTCCAATGACAATATGTTATAGACAGATAGGCACTTGTTCAGAAACTAGAAAAATGCAAAGTTCCCTCTGACATTGTTTTTCATTATAGTTTCAGTTCAATAGCACAGGGGTGTCACAATCAAATTCACATTTCCTTTTGCCTGCTTGTCTCAACATTGCAACAATGGCTTAATGTGCATTACTTGCTATTTGCTGGAAATAGATGGGAAAATCAGTAACACCAAAAAGCCAACCTCATAATCACTGATTTTTCACACTGTGTCAATTGCTGTAAATCACAGAGATATAGATATGTGTTGTTGTCATGTTGAAGGTGATTAAAAGATGTTGAATCTGTAATCGCTACAATGAAAGAGATTGCCATCAATAAAGAGACTCTAGAGCTATGGAGTTGTATTGATCTGAGCATAGGAATTTGCAAACTCTCTATCTCAGTTATCTTGTCAGTCCACAACTGCAAAAGATATAGTAGCACATCTTTTGGAAGAAGAAAGTCCATATTTTAGTTAAGAGTACTTTGTTCATTTTCAGCTTCCAGGTCCTAATGTGAGCCTTCTCAATGGATGACTACATTGTCATTTGTGTTATCTAAAAGTTGATGTATAGCTCCCTACCAAGCACAGCTTCAGCATATTTGGCAACACATCCTAACTGGCTTAGACATCATGGGAAAATCATTTGGAGGAGACAGGGAACTTTAGGGATTGTTTTTCTTTCTTCAGAAGTATCCACAGTCTGCAATTGGTTTCATACTTCTAAAGCAGTATAGAATTGTGAGTAAAAATGAATACTAAATGACCTAATGCAATAAAAATGAAGCATGAACACTGTACTTCCATTAAAGTTTTCTGTTTTCAGCAGTTCCACAGAGCCACGTATCAAGAACTGTGTCTGTGTGGGTCCCTATTAATATAAAACTTGCATAATTACAGGTCAGGGGGCCATGGCAATTTCTGTTTGGAGCCTAAACCAACATTCTGTGTGCAGAGTCGACCCACCTTCCCACTGTCCTGCCTCTGTTCTCACCACCCTCTTCTTTATGCTTGGGTGGTCATATTTTGAAATTTCCCCAGGACTAGTTTGTCATGCAGTCATGTTTCTCACCACATCTGAAGGATGCTGTGCTTCGCATGATAATGAGGCCCTCTTTGTTTCAGCTGCTGCACTGCTCTCAGTAACTCCCATCAGCTCCTGCAGTCTGAGGGCTAATGCTGTGGTGGTAGCGTGTGGAGGGCCTCTCAGAGAAAACAGCTCGCCTGTTACTCAGCTGGATTTTTAAAAACGGATTTACATCAGTTTCAGGTTTTAAGCTGTTATGTTTACTCTGTTTTTTAAAAATGCATTAAAACAATTTATGAGCATCGGTTGCAAGCTTTGCGTGTGTGGCATGGGTATGTTTGCCCTGATTATTGTGCCCATGTATACAACTTACTGCATATTTACAAAAGAGGCTGAACTAAGTTACTGACACCCATGTGAATATGTTCCAGAGAAAGACACTCCTGGAAGGCATGAATTTCTTTATAGATTTAGTAGCCGTGATGGTGTCTTTCCCACCAGAACTGCTGAAGAATATTATTCTTTGTCTTCTTTCGAAGTGATTGTTATTTTGTTTCAAATTGCTTTCACTTGTATCCAAAGAGCATCTTGCTGCTAGAGAGATGTAGTCTGCCAATTTTATAAAATATATCTCCATGCCTTATCTCAGCCAATTAAGAATCTAGTCCTGCAATCTTTATCTAGACCCTGGGAAATTAGTGGGAGCTTGATACAGTAAAAGAGTGGTGGATTGAGTTTTCTATGCCCCCATATGTTTTCCCACGAGCTGATCATACCACCATTCCAATAGATTCTGTGTACCCTGAATTTGAACAGAAATACTGGTTATTGCCAAAGATAA
This sequence comes from Eulemur rufifrons, assembly GCF_041146395.1. Taxonomy (NCBI): domain Eukaryota; kingdom Metazoa; phylum Chordata; class Mammalia; order Primates; family Lemuridae; genus Eulemur; species Eulemur rufifrons. The sequence continues at coordinate 26,302,338 of NC_091012.1, read as the reverse complement.
ATAACTTACCAGAAAACTCTCTGAGATCTTAAGAATCATAGTTATAAATGCATATAACAAAGGAGCCAGATAGCTAGATAGAACCAATAAACCATAGAGAGAATCAGACCCCTTCATTTCATAGTGAGAAGACTATAGCCCAGAGAACAGAGGTGATTCACCAAAGACACACAGCTAGGTAACTTAAACTTGATGAAAAATGGACCCTAACTACCAAAATAAATAGAGAGGGATGGTCCATAAGATGTATTTTGAGTCTACTAAAAGTTGACTTGATAAATGAAGAACATCTGACAGCCCAACCCTTACTGAGTGTTATAGACTAAAGGGTAATATGACCTCCTGAAAGGAAGCATTAGCTGTAGAGTATTATAAAATGACTTACTCTCAGTCTTGATTATTGGTATAATCAATTCATTTGATCACCAGCTACAGTCTTACATTTTGGGGAGCTCTGCAAAAATATTTACTCTTCCAGCCTCTCCATTTCACATAGGTGAAGAACATGAGAGAGATCTAGGGAGAGGGGAGCAGAACCAGAGTCTTCGGCCTCAGCTGTAGGGCTCTTCCCCATGGGCCGCCCTTCTCCTCCCATGGTAAACCATACATTTTTAAAATTCCATCTCTGTGGTTGGTATATTGTACCATAATGAGGCACACTCATTATGAGATTTATTCATTGCCCAACCTAGACCTCTGAAAACAGAGAGCTGTAAAAATAAGTCAGTTGATATGTTGAATTGTCCAGACAGTGGACTTGGTTGTCAAAGGGTTAGCCTGGACATGCTCAAGCTTGAAGGAGCATTTCAAACAGGACCGGACTACAAGGTCTGCGCACTTTTGAAAGCTTTGGGTGATAATACTGTAAAGAGCAGATTTTCTCTCATTACAGCCAAACAGAACCAACCAGCCAGTAGTGAGTCCATTAGAGGGAACTTGTGAGAAATGCAACCTTTGAAAAATAAGGCTTTGAAATTCCCATAAGGAGTACCCATTTTGCCATTAGATTGTTAGTTGTGGGCTACTGTATATTCTATATATACTTTCATATAGATATTTCACATTTGCAGGGAAAAACACTGAAGTTTCAAATGCATAAATCCATAGCAGATAAATTAAATACTTTTTTCAATCCTTCACTCCTGAATTACTTGTCTTTATTCAACAGCCTCACCATAATCTTACCTCCTAGTTTGATTTAATTTCTTGTTCACAAAGAAAAATGGCACCAAATCCTCTCATGGCTGTTTTAATCAGTTTCTTTTTGAGATTTTACAAAATGGTCCATTTAGCTCCACATTGCATTTTTTGTATCAATTAATTTGAAGGGATTTTACTGGCCATAGTGTTTATGAATGCAAGGAAATAATCGTCATATTTTGTTTATCCTACACAGCTAGGTATATATAACTTTATGCTCATCAGAACAGTGGACAAATTGGGCTCATTAAACTGCAGCTTCTGTTTTCATGTTCATTACATAATGCTATATTGGTACAACAAAGGAGTTTCACAAAATAAAAATAATAATTCAACACTAGTACTTTAATAGTGGCTATTATATTTAAATATGCATAAAATATAAACTATTATTTGATAATTTGACTTGAAGCCAATATTCTCATACAATGGTTAAGAACATGGGTTTGAAGTCATATACATGTGGTTTTGTATCTTGGCTTTATCACATACTAACTGTGTGACCTTGGGCAAATTACTGAACCTCTATGAACCTCATTTTCATCATCTATAAAATGGGGATAATAATGCCTATTTCTTAGAGTTGTCATGGAGAGTAAGTAAGATAAAGAGGGGCCTGTCACACCTAAGTGCTCAAGAAACATGTCTCATATAAATAGCCATTTGTATTATTATTTTAACACAAAAGCCATAACAACAAAGCTTCATTGACACAAGTGGTCTTCATTTTTGTACCTTACCTTTAACTCAGTATGCTGTTAAGCATTCAGTTGTGAAATCAATTATGTAAAATGCCATTGCAGAGAGGGTTTTTATATAGAATGCAGTGTGCCTTGGGGGCAGCTGTGATCAAGTGCCCATTCTAGTCTAGATGGACTAGGCCTGCAGATCACTCACTGTTAAGCTATGGTTTGACTGAAGGGATATACCACAACACCTAATTAGGGAGCCCCATTGAAGGTGATAATTTTCTCTTTGGTGTGACCTTTCCATTAAGGGCTGGATGTTATGGCTGCATTAGTGAAATTAGACAAGGAGTGGAAAGAAAGGAGATAGGAAATCACCTAAACTTTCAAAAGTACAACTCATAGGCACCATTAGAAAGGAGGCATGGATGGATCCTTTACAGGAGTAGGGTGTTTGCCGCTGCTAAAGTGCATGTCTCCCCAGAAATTAATACATACTGTTATTTTCTGCACTTAAATCATGATTTCAAAAATAAGTTTATTCATCCAACTTTTTCTTCTCTATACTTCCCATTTGCTAGCATTATATTACTTCATTACCTTGCATTGATTGGCTCAGTTGTTTAGACTGAACATGGCCATGACCTCTTGCACAGAAGTTAACCTCACTGTGCTCTATAGCCAAAGACTCAAAGGAGGAACTCTGGCTGTTTGCCTAGCACACCTGGCTGTAGGCAAAGCTGGATGCTAACTTCCTAATGGTCCAGTCATTGTTGGTGTGGTGTTGATGTGGGTGGGGCAAGGCAGGGCCTCCACTGCTGGGTGACTGGAGAGCAAGCTCATAAAAAGGTGCCCACATACTTTGCTTCCCTTTTATATAGCTTCTGTTCTTGCTTTCACACTGCTTTCTCATACATCTTTTTGTCACTGTCTTAACAATCACCACATCATCCCACTATTTAAAATTTTTTGAAGAAGTACTACATTTGGAATCTGTTTTCAGGGGTAAGGTGGTACACAAGCCTGTTCCCTTCCCCCATGCCTGCTTCTTCAATACAGAGGAGACTGTGTAGAAAGATCTAGGAGATCTTCCGCTAGAAGAAACTTGATTAGAGCTTCTTGAATTGCTTAAATTGAAATGAATTGAACTGAATGAAATAGAATCATGAAGTAATGAGTCTCCTGTCATGAGAATCATGTAAGCAGTGGTTGCATGATGTAATGATAAGAACCTGGCCTTTTCAAGCAGGTGGATTGAGATTAATCCCAGGCCTTCCACTCACATGGCTGTGTGACCTTGGGCAAATCATTTCACCTCTCTGCACTACATTTGTCCTCATCTTTAAAATTAGCCAGAAGGTAGAATGGTTAGAATGTATATTCCCCAGAGCCCTTTCTCTGACAAGCGCCTATCTATGAGATGAATGTGTCCATTCATTATTGGACAAGCAACTCAAAAGTATTCTGTTGAGAATGAACCAGCGCATCAGCTTTGCATGTCAAGAATGGCACATATATTATCAGAGGTATTTCATTTATTACCTGGTCCTTCCCCTCCGTCCTCCAGCAGATTTAGTAGATTTCAGTCAGAGCTTTAATACTTTGGGCCAAAGGCCTCTATTGTACCTATAATGGCTGGCTGCCAGAGTCAGTCATTTTTCAGACTGCCTGTTTTACTGTAAGTAACCAGAATTTCTAAAGATAGAAGGGTTGCCCCAACCTGCTCCATTTGGCTGTTTCTCTATTCCTTGAAAGGAGCAATGAAAGGGGAAGAGTGCCATGTTGAATGAGCAAGTGCCTTCCTTCATTCTGTCATGGCCTTGCCATGGCACCAGTGAGCTCATTTAACCACAAATTTATAACTCCTAAAATCAATATTGACTGTGGATGTTGGTGGGAGGACAGTATTCAGGGCACTTTGGACTGCTAGTGAACCTGGAGGAATTTCCTTCATTTAGGTGTAAAATGACCAAGAAACAAAAGCTAAAGAAGGAGTCAAGAACTCGAGTATTAAGGTACTGAACTCAGTGCTGAACCTGAGTCCTCAGTGTTTAGCCACTTTGGAGTCCTGGCTGGAGGAAAGGGTTGGCCTGTTAGTGATAACAGCATGTGCTCTTCATGTACAGACTCAGGGTCATCATTGCCCAACCTACATTCCCTCAAGATGCTCTTCTTCCACTCTCAGAGTTTTAGTGTGTCATTCTGTAGGTCCCTTTTTAGGCCTAAAACATTTTGCCTTTTATGTTGATAGTCAGTTTGGACTTTTTGATGCCATTATTTGCCTTATAACAAAGATAAGTAACCTCCCATCTTGGGGAGGGGTTCGTTGTACTTCATCAGCTTGGCTTCTGAATTGCTATGGCTCTAGTGAGGACTCTGTGAATAAATCTGTGTTTAACACATTGACTGCCACACTAGAAAAAACATTTTTCCTTGGTGCCACGGTGTTTTATTATGAAAATAGAATAAAAACTTTGAAAACAAAATGATCCTTTCTAATTTAATGAAAAATGAAATTTATTGACTTCTATTCATTTAATCCACAATTTTAGAATTAATCTGTCAATATTAATTGCAATGATAAGAACATCAACAAGTAATATTTTCACGAACCAACTGCAGGGTTTTGCTTCACAACCCCCTGGGCTCAAAACTAACATGAGTTAAATACAACTCACATGGCAGTTAATGTGTTAAAGAGCAGCAGCATGAAACAATGGAAGAAACACTGGACTGAGTAGCCAAAAACCCAGGTGCTAGTCTTCACCACTGATCAGCCATAAAACCTCAGACAGGTCATGTAACCTTTTGTACAGTGGTTTCTAACACTTCTGGCACCACGGACCAGTTTCGTGGAAGACAGTTTTTCCACTGATAAGGGTGGGGGAGGAGGGCAGAGCTCTGTGGCCTGGTTCCTAACAGGCCACAGACCAGTACTGGTCTGCGGCCCTGGGTGGGGGACCACAGCTTTTGAAGACTTAGGGTTTTTTTTTTTTTTTTCATCTTAACCAATGAAACTCATTCTATTTTCTTTGCCTACTTCAGAGAGGAGTTGTGAGCAAAAAGTGATACTTGGATAGAGGATGGAGAGGATGTAAAACGACTTTGTAACCTGGCAAGGACTCTAAACTTCCAAGGAATTATTTGTATTAGCAATGGTCTTAGTAGCAGTAATAGTAGAAAATATTCTTAATATCACTCTCATATAAATGCCCTCATTGCCTTTTGTTTTCATATGATCTCAGGGTACTGTTCTTAGAGTTTTGAATTAAAGGGTTAATATCTTCATTTTAAGGGTTTAGGAGATCTCTCCCGGGGCTAGATCATCATTTGTAAAGAACAGAAACTGAGAATCTTGGAAACGCTAATTGGAAAGTTTAACATTACATAATAGGTGTTAGATACTGTTCTAAAACTCTGTAGCATCCTGATAAGGTGTCATGCTTTCCTTTTGGGCACAAATTGTAAAACAAAGGCAAAACATTTAGAAGGTAATGAAGCGTATTTTATAAGTATACTTAAGTGCCAGGCTAGATAATTTCAATATTAGTGTGATCATAATAAATTTTTATTTACAGAATGCTCTCAGCCCAGAGATTTTTGGATACCCAACTAAACGCACACTAAGTATTACTAATTGCACCATTTAAATTGGTATGTTATTTTAGATTTAAAAGATCTTTCTTCTTTATAATAAACCATTTGCATGAAGAAAGACCTTAAAACAGATTCTAAGGATCTTCAAATAACACTTTATAGTTTAGCATGTATTGGTGAGTTTATTTATCTTGAATTGGGTGCTTTTATGGATTCCAGCTACATGTCTTCACCACAAATCTTTTTTTTTTCTTTTTCTTTTTTTTTTTCTTTTTCTTTTTCTTTTTTTTTTTTTGTGCTCGTGCCATCAGTGAAAATAAATGGAAGTTGTGGAGTCCGTGAAGGCCACTGGAGGGACTTTCCCAATCTCCTAATATATCAGTGTCTCTTCCAGTCTGTTTCTGATGGGGTCCTACAACAGGTCAACATCCTTAGGTAAAGAAAGGCTTCCTAAGAGTCAGCAGCAGTCATTGAAAATAAATTAATGAAATCCAGCATCTGCTGATATCTTTGACAAGAAGGAATTCTTGCTGCCAACATTTAGAAACCACTAGAAGTGGTCTCCATTGGATACCAGGTTTTGACTTTCTGCCCTGGGCTGCCAAAAGTATTGCAGTAGAAAATGCGAAAGTTGAACTTTGAATTATAATTTCAATGACTGTCTAGTGGAATGGATTCATACTCTGGCACTGTACCTTTGAGGCTTTGGGTTGATTCGCATAAGATAAAAATCTGTCTGGTCTGACAGTTGAAAAGGTCGCCAGCACACTTGATGTCTGGTGGTCTCAGTACATTCCCAAATCTTGAATAAAATAGAAGATTTAGGAACAATTATGGATTTTTTTCAAAATAATCTTTTCATATAGAGCCATTTCTATAGGTTTCAGCTTCAAGTTTATTGACTTAGCCAAGTATAGATTATATTTTCACTACCATTTAGCAATAACCTCTTACTCAATGAGAAGCTCTCTCATGATTGAGGCACTTTTGCTTCAGGGCCAACATGTTATTTTTTAAAATGACATCTAATTGTCATTGTGGTCTCCCTGATATTAAAAATTGAACTATCCACATTTAAATGCTTCCACTGAAGTTCTAAAGCATGTTTCCTGTCTGTTTTCATTATGAAAATACTTGCTGGAATGGCTGGACATTTTTACTTTTGTAGATCATGCAGGCTTTGTACCTGTGAAAGATGTAGCTTTTAATTTTAGACTGGAGACTTCTACTAATTAGAGATCAGCTAACACAAGTTGAAGCTTTGAAATTAATCTGCTTTGGACCACAGATTGATAGGCTTCTTTTAACAGACAGGAGTCATCTTGGAGACTGCTTTCTAGGCCAAGCCCTTTGTTTTACATCTGGGGAAACAGTGGCTTGCCCAAAGTCTTACAGTTTATTGATGAACCAATAGAGTTTCTTCAAGACAGTTGGTTCAAGAAAGTTAACTAAGATCTCATGAAACACTCAAGGAATCCTGAGGACAGGGGCAGAATATTATATACTAATGGCCAGCATGCTCAGAAAAACTCTTTAGTCAGATTAATCTATCACATTTTCTGTTCTTAGCCAATTATATTTGACTGTGCCAGAACTAAGGTGCTTTTAGGAAACTACGTTTTGTCTTTTCAAAATGCCATAGTCACTGCCTATCTGAAGTTTTTCTCTTATTCAAAGTTAATGTTATACCTCTTACTTTGTCTTAGCACCCCAGATCCATGGACAGTTTTCTCTTCTACGATTCCCTGTTATAGTTATTGTCAGAGCCATGTATCTGACTTTCTAAAATAGGATCACCACATGATCTGAGGTTTCTAGGATAGTCCTGATTTCAATTTATTCTCCCCATAACTGGATATTCTGGACATTCCCATATTCTTCCATGTAAATCATGTCATGCAAACTGCTTCTGGTACCCACTCAAAGAAACATGCTTTTTCTGACGATGTGCATGATTCAGGGATTAAAACATTTGCTAACTTGTCCTGTTATTACTCATTTTATATATATAGGTCTTTTCTTACTCATGTACAGTATATACCCCTTATCTTAGTTCATTTTGTGCTGATATAACAGAATCCTTGGGACTGTATAATTTACAACAAATGGAAATTTATTGGCTCACAGTTTTTGAAGCTGAGAAGTCCTATATCAAGGTGACAGCATCTGGTGAGGGCCTTCGTTCTGTGTCATAACATGGCAGAAGGCATCTTTTGGAGGAAGGATAAAGAGAAGAGGTGAGGGGAAAGAGCAAGAGTCAGAGAGGCAAAAGGGGACCAAAGTTGTCTTTTTATTAGGAACACACTCCTGTGATAGTGGCATTAATTCATTCATGAGGGCAGAGCTTATGTGGCCTAATCACCTCTTAAAGGCCCCATCTCTTAATACTGTTACAATTGCAATTAAATTTCCACATAAGTTTTTGAAAGGACAAACATTCAAACCATAGACTCCTGTGGACATCCACTGTTTATCATCTACTGACTTTCCCATAATGCTTAGCTCAGTGCATTGTGCATAGTGGGGATGAAGTGTACGTTTTTCATTTGGGATTACTTCTTTAACATGAACAAATTTTCCAAACCCCAATTTTGAAAGTACTTAAACACGTTGATTCTGGTCAAGAGTAAGTTCAGTTATTTCATTAAGAGTTTGCTTTCTCAGTAATCTGTTGTGCTTTTACCTGGATTTATAAACACCTGCCAGGTGTCTGTTTATTTTGCATACTTTCACAACTCAGAGATAATCAATACCTTTTTTTCCTATGGACATGAGGCAAGCTAGGATCATTGGTGCTGTGCATATGCTGTCCCTGTTAATTGGCATAAACTGTTAGACTTCATAAACCATAGTACACCATGCATCACTTTTTCTTTGGTCTTCAGTGTATAATGCAATGTGCTTGAGACGCTCCACAGAGCAGGCCCACACTTAATGGCACAGACCCTTTCTTTATGACACACACTGTGTCAAGGGTCTGTGTTTTGCAGAGTGATTTTCTGGAAAAGTGCCATGCCTTTCCATGAGCCAGGAGTTTCAAAGTGTCCCATAAATGCTGGACAGATGGGGCCTTGGGGCCATCTCTCTAGCTAACTGGAGATACTAAGTAAAGCCCCGGGGGAGTTTAAGAAACAGGAACTTCTTGTGTTTGTTTTATTGATTTTTCTGCCAACAAAAAAGTATAACAAATTGTAGTCTTTTCAAATAAAAGTGTCAGGAATAAACTCCAGTTTTAGAGAGCGATTTCCAGGACACACATGTAGGTGTACTTTTGGGGAGGCTGGATGTACCCAGAGGTAGGTAACAAAGCCAAATTGCTTAACAAAGCAAGAAGGATAAAGAGCCAGGGTTGAAAATCATTATTTATAAATGAACGAAGTGATAATTTTGCCTACTCTCCCTTCTCAAATATGCGACCATCTTCATAATAATCAAACTATTCCTCTGACATAGTGTACTTATCAGGAGACCAATCTGAGATTGATGATATCAAAATGGAGATTGTCTTTCAATTCACTTGAAATGCAAACTGAGCATACAACCTACAGCTATTATGGCATATTTTTAAAGCAAAATCAGGTACCTACATTCACCTCGTATTTACATTTCTTTGAGAGGAAAAAAAATCACATAAAAGCTATCAAGAAACACATTTCACAGCGGGCAAATTAATTGGTTTTACAGTATTTGAATGGAGGGTTTGTCAAATAAAACATGCCGTGACAGTTAATAGTGTCATTTAGAGCCAGAAAATTATTGGCTTATTTGTTATTGGATAAAAGAAAGGCAAACATTTTGTATTAGAAAGTTTTAATGTGTTTAAAATCCTCATTAGGGATTAATGGACATGCTTGCTTAGCATAGCGCCTCATTAATTTGAGGCTAAACAGTTACTTCTGTGTTTCAATCTCAGTGTTGTTTCTTAACATTTTTTTTTTACTTCTCTTTAATTAGATCTTGCATTTGAGTTTGGTCTCTACACCATTGGAGATGTAGAATTAATTAATGAGATTTATAAATCTCATGAAAGTGAGTTATTCTTAGCTATCATTTCATTTTAGTGAGCAGTTAAACCACATGTAAGTGGGCACAGATCTAAGAGATTTCAGAAGTATAGAAAAAATGTGAACTTCTCTGAATATATTTAGCAGTGTCACTTGGCATTAATAGATAAAAGTGTTTTAATTAGAGTTATAAATAATAGGGGAGCCAGTGAGGATTCAGTTCCCATGCACACGGCTTGTTCTTTGGGAGCATCACTGTCAAAGAAGAGCAATTGTAACGCTGTTCCTGTGGAATCACAGTGTCATCCGCTGGCAATTAAGACAATCCTAAGTGCAGGGTTTAGAGAGTCAATAAGGCGCCAAGTTCGTTAGAGGTTAGTTTGAAAGTGGAGCCACTTTCTATCAACTGTATTCTGTTGTCACATTTTTATTGAGGGCATGTGTGGGGACAATTTATAAAGTCTATTCCATTTACATTGCTTTAAGGGAAATTTAGCTCAGAGAAAATCAAACTGAAATCTGGGTTTCTCATTTTAAAACAGACATTTAAATCATTACCTATGTGTTTAGAAGGAGACTGTAGTAGTTTCTTTAGGGTGAGGGATTGTGAATGTCAAGGAAAGATCTTTCTTCTCAAAAAATAAGAGCCAATGATACATATTTAAAAGCTCCTTTTGTAAGTGGGGTTATAGCACTTAATTTAAGACCCCATAATATGTCTATGGTAATGTCTTGAGAAGCTACCAGGAAAACCTGCATTTCTACTTTGTTGTGGTTTTTTTTTTTTTTCCAACGAAGAAGTCCTTCTATCTTTAAATACCATAAATGCTTTGAAAACCCTATCAATACTACACATTATAAAAGATAATTATCTTTTAAAATGTTTTGTGGTAACAATCACATATTAAATGTGTAAAATGCTTGCTTAACACTTAAGAAACTCCTTCCAATGTTGTATAGGAATGATCTCTCTCGGAAGGATAGGGTTAATAGAGTTGTCTGTGCTCCCCTAGAAACAGAGTTGAATTCAGTTAGCCCCAGAGGAGATTCTCAAGCCTTGGTACCATATTTGGCCCTGTCCTTTATTCCATCCAGCCTTCTGGATACTATTATAGGAGTCACCCAGGGTGGGGTCGCAGAAAGTCATTACTTTACTCCTGGGCTCTCTGCTTATTCCATTCAGAATGAAGCCTCTCATAGATTAGACCAGTTAGAGAACTATGAACTGTGGTTAATTAATCAGTGTTGCAAAGCACAGAGGCTAATAGCGAGGAGCAGAGTATCACCTGCATCTAAGTCATGAGAGCTACTTTGCCCTCAACTCCCTTCTTTAGCCCTGCTTCCTTCTTCCTTTATCTCTATACCCTGGGTATATACAGAACCTCCATCTATGTTTCAGACTGTCACTCTTTTTCACACTGCCTTCAACATTGACAGATTGTTCTGTTCTACTTCCCTAGCAAATCCACGGTTCCATGTTCTTGTTCTCCAAGACAGTTATTGCTACCTTTACTTTCTCCTCCCATTTCAGATAACTACACCCCACTCTTCAGCTGATGACCTTGCCACATACTTCATATAGAAAAATACATACAATAAGACAAGCACCATCTCATCTTTCATGCCTCTAACCCAACTGCTTATGTACCTAGTTATTTTGCCTCCCTTCCTCTTAAAATGGAAAAAGTATCCACAAGTGTTTGTACCCCTATTTCAGGCCAGCCTCTCCAGCTGCATCCTGATTCACTCTCTCCTTCTCAAGGACTTTGCTTTACAATCATCCACTTTCTGTTCTGCAACACTTTTCCCCTCTCCACTGAGTTCTGCTCATCAGTACATAAATATGCCTTAATATCATCCCTTTTAAGAAACAAAACCAAACAAAAACCTGGACCTCACACCACCATTTCCCCTCATCCCATTTCTCTACTGCCTTTGACAGTAGGAATTGTTTATTCACTCTCTCCAATTCTGTCCTTCCCACTATGTCCTCAAAACACAACCAGCTCTGACCAAGGTTGCCAATGACCTAGATATTGCCAAAGCCAATGGCCAATTCTACATCTGTATCTTAATTAATGGCCACTTTCTCCTTGAAGCAATTTTTTTTCTAGGCTTCTAGGACCCCATGCTTGCCTAATTTTCCTCCTGCGTTTGTAGCCACTCTGAAGAATTCATGTTTGACTTTGGGATGCGTGACATGTGATAGATAATATGCCTTGTTATGTGGAATGTGGCCTCCTAGCAAAAGGGAGTATAAATGGTCTTTTGGTTGAGTTTTATTTTAGGATGATTCTATTTTATAGATGAGGTCTATAGTACATATATACTACATGTCATAAATGACTTGTTACATAAAGTTTGGCTTCATAAGTATGTTTGTACTGGTTAGTACAAAAATTAGTTTGTATTTATCATACATTTAAAAACCACAGGCAGGGGAAGAGGGAGTGTACCTGAGATTTGACAATTAGCATCAATAATTCACATTGAAAATAATCCATGCATAGGAGGTAGAGCTGCAGTCCCCAACCTTTTTGGCACCAGGGACTGGTTTCATGGAAGACAATTTTTCCATGGATGGAGATAGGGGGTGTGGAGCTCAGGCAGTGATGCACGGCCCAGTTCCTAACAGGCTGCAGACTGGTACTGGGCTGTGGCCCAGGGGCTGGGGACCGCAGAGATAGAGAACTGAACATTAAAAGCAGACTACTACATACAGCAAAATATATAACATGGGATAGAATAAAATAGAGGGCAAATAAAATCATAGAATCCAAAAGATACCTGAAAGATGATCTCAGCTGGTGACCAGCCCAAGGTGAAGGTGTTGTTCTGTAGCAAAATAGGAAATATAAGAACAATGGTGTGTGTGTGTGTATGTGTGTGTCTGTGTGTGTGTGTGTGTGTTTGTACCTGGACATGCATACATGTTAGATGTTTACCACAAGTTTGTTAACTGTCCTATATTTTCTAAAAACTGTCCTTTATTCTGAGATTATGCCCTTCTTACCTCTTGGATGTTATAATATTCTTTCTTTTACAGAATAACAGTGATAGTAGTTGATTTTGTTTTGAAATGTCTTTTATTGACAAAACACAAAATTGGTAATATTATATGCATCCCCTATTATTTTTGTACTGTTATGTGAAATACAAAACACGGGGGACTTGTAATATATTCCCATGCCTTCACTGTATAGGCTGTGTAGGCTGGAGGCTGGAGCGTAAGGAAGTGAACTGTCCCAAATCACACAGCTAATTAGTGGTAGAGCTTGGACAGGGAACTACTGTTTCCAGACTGTCAGGTTCTTTTCACCGCCTTATGAGATACCTTATCTGAAACTGAGATCACTGCTTTGTAGTTGTTTGATTGCTTTATACTATGAGAGTTTTCTGTGATCATTAGAGAGGTCAGGAGCTTATGACAACTCCTAAAACTCTAACATTTACTTTTTAATTGACAGAATTCAAAGGCAAACTTGCTTCCTGATATATCTTTTTCATATATTCAGATCATAATTGGTTCACTTCAGTTTGTACATACATCTCTAGTTTTGCAGTCTCTTTTTCTAGGAGAGATTATGAGCCTACACACAAGACAGCCATTAACATTAATGGAAGTGCAGTAATCAGGGATTTAGTGGAATCTAGATTTTAATCCTAAATGGTGCTTGGTTGCAGTGCTAGGACTCAGGACAGAAGTGGGTATCTTGTGGGCTCTGGGGAGTTGGTTGCCTACCTCGTAATTTCAAAAGAATGGACCATGGCCAGAGAGGGTGTGGGTTGTAAGGCTGGCACCACGAGCAGACACAAGGTCAAGAAGAGCATAGGCAGGAAAGGGGCAAGCAAGTGGGATCAGAGGCTGGGAGGCCAACAAACAGAAGTTGGAGGACACAGCTCGAGTCTGAGCCCAGAGTGAAAGAATCTAGATGAGAAGCCTGAAGAATATGTAAATAGGAGATCTGGCCCTGGGAACCTGGCCAGAAGAGACTGCACAGCTGGAGCATGAGTATGAGCAGAATGACCTCACTGCCCAGCCCAGGTGACCCGAGGCAGGGCATCCTCGGGGGGCAGGCAGCAACGCACTTCCAGATAGAGTCTTGGTTTGTAGAGTAATATTTCTAGATGTGTATCCTGTTTTACTTTAAGACTGTAATATACTCTTAACCCCCTCCCACATTTATAGCTCACTTTTCTATAGAAATTAGTTATTAGACCAAATAAATGAACAGTGAGCTAATGGCTATTCAGAACCCACTGAATTAAGGACTCTTCACTTGAAATTTCATCTTCCATTAGGTACTCTCAGCTGATGATGGGCCTTTCGGCGTATGCATTCTGTTGTCACCCTCACCTAATGTAATCAGTGAAGAGATGTCCTCACAATGAAGCATGTCACCTCCCCCTCCCCCACCCCGGCTCCCCTCCTCTCTGTTGTCATAACCCCTCAAGTCCCAACTCCAGCCTTCTTTGTCACCTTTAGTAAGAGCCAGCAGATGGAGCAGCAGTCTGAGACTCTTATACAATGTGCCCCTGAACAGGATTTAGTAATTAGCAACATTCATAAGATGTCATGAGTGCTAGTTTGCAAGGTGATGAAACTATCTCCTCAGTGGTCCCAAGGCTCAAGGTTCCAATGTATTTCCAAGGGCCTTTGAGGGAACTTAGAATTGAAGGTGCTGATGGGGACTTAACATGCACCCATTACTAGGCTAAGATGCTGTTATATACCTCACTTCATTTCAACCTCACAAAAATACTAGAAGTGGATGTTTTTTTAAATTTCTGTTACATAGATAGGGAAACAGAGACTCAGAAAAGTCTAAGTGGCTGACCCAAAGTCACAAAGCAAGTTAGGTCTCAGAGCTTGGATTTAAATCCAAGTCTTTCAAGCTTCAAAGACCATGCTCTTTTCACTGCCCCTTGGAGCCCCTAGAAAATATACTAAATTATCTCATTTATTTGCTCAAATAAATAACAGTTCATTACTACCTCTTCATTTTTAGTTTTATGTTCATGTGTGACGCTAGACAAAGGATCATTTCCCATGCTATGCTTAGAATGGCTTGTGTTAAACTCCTTTGATCTACATGCTCTACTTTTTGTTCTTTTCTTTCTTAAAGGGAATGGTGCATTTTAGCTTATTTTATATGAATTATGTTGACTAGGTGACTTCCTTAATAATTGGCCAGAAATAGTATTTTCAAGTAAACACCAACTCTTTGGACACCCAGGACTTTTGTTGTATTAAAATGAAATTGGAAGATGAGCTGTACCATGGCTGTTGTGAAATCGTTTTTGTTTTGATTAAAGTTATATTACCTAAGGACTTCTGTCTACAGCTAATGTAATATTAACTGTTCTCATTTAATCATAGACTCATGAATACAAACTAGAATAGGGACAGGTTAAGGCAAGGCAGGAAGCAAGAGACAGACAGATCCCAGTGTGAACTGAGCATGTAGTTTTCCAAATTCATTTTGGAAAACTGGGACTCCCTTGGTGGGGAGATAAGGGATTTCAAAACACATGCAAATAAGAACTTCAGAAGCTGCTATCCCCTGTTTTTACAAATGGCCAATGATGGGGATTAAAAATTTTAAAAAGACTAAAAACTCATTTGGTAGTAAATACCATAACCTGAGCTTTGATTTTATTAGTAATTCTGTGTGAAGTGAGCTCTGTGTCTCATAAATCAATTGTGGGGATAAATGTGGCAATTTGTTAATGAAAATACAAACTGAATTAATTTGGAAGCTGCCATTGGTGTCATTTGTGTATATTGGTTAACTGGGCCCAGTTATTTAATTTGCAATTAAACTTGCTATTTTTAAGTTTTACTTTGAGAAGTCTTTGTCAAGGTGGAATATGCCTAGACTAGTGGACTCTGACTTCTAGGTACTATGGGACAACCTCAGGATGATTTTAGAAACAAAAAAAAAGTGACCTCTCTTCCCTCACAATCCCTTAAAAAATAATGTACTCAGTGGCATGCATTGAGCTTCTCTAGGTTAACCATGTAGTGATCATTATTCTTTTAATGTTTTACATTAATCTCCATGTTTTCTATTAGTGTTAGCTGCTGCTTATGCCTCTCAATGCCACAATCAGGGTATTTTTGATATCTTATATTACCCTAATCGCCAAGAAGTATGCTCCAAACTGATTAATTTCAGAATGATTAAAACATCCTATGTAATTCATTTATTGTTGCTGCAGTTAATTGAATATTTGATGATTTAAAGGTACCCCGATTATGTCATAAGATATGTATTTATCACCAGGCAGATGATCTGTGCGTGGTCTCTGTGGCTACAGGAGCTGGCAGCCTGCACTGTCAGATGCAGAGAGGGTAGGCACTTGTAAGGGCTCTCAGTCAACTCACCACCTGCCTGATGTGCGCCTCCCTTCCCTGGCCCTCAGAGGACCACGTCCGTGCCCAGCACAAGAGGGTCGTCTGGGGCCAGGAGTGAGAGCACAGCCTTCCCTGTGTAGTTGTGCAGCTTGCTTTCTGCTCCAGGAGGAGGGGGCGGAGAGGGGGAGCGCCAAAGGACGCTGCAGCTCTGAGTGGCTAACTTGTGCTTTGTGGACTATCTGAATACTCAAGAGTGGATTTAAAGAGAGGAGAAGGTGGCTCCGGAATTAAGCAGCAGTTTGGCAACTTGACGGGTAGCAGTTCTAATCCCAGTGCCACCACTAGTTCTCTTCCTTAGTTTTTCTTTCACACCTGTCCGAGTGACTCCTCCAGAATTACTACGAGAGAGGCGTGGGGGTCTGTGTGTGAGAGAAAGAGAGTGCAAGAGGACAGAATTCGGACAGAATTCGGGGCAGAGCCCCAGCCTTAGTGCAGCTTTCTTCCAGTGTGCAGAGTGACCCTGGCGTGGCTCTGCAGGGGGCACAGAAACTGAAGTGGCCTCAGGTGGCCCCACCACTTCTCAGCCATGTCGAATCCTTGGCCTCTCACTCCCATATGGAGTGAGGACTACAGTGGGGACCTCAGCGGCTGGGAGCTTCTATCAGACATGGCTCTGTCCATGAACCCGGTAGGTACCCTTTCCCTGGCGCCTAAATCAGACCTCCCGTTTGGTATTGTCTGTTTTCCCCCTGTAAATGTTGTTCCCCCAATTTGTGTGGCGTCTTGTAGGCAGAAATGATGTCTTTAGTGCCTTTAAATCCTCCCCCTTGGCACCATCCTGAGCACAGTGTGAGCTCAATCAGGATTTGTTGTCTAAAGAAATAAATGGGAGAACTGATGAATAGGCAGACAGCGGGGAAATGAATACGATCCTATTACCCTTGTTAGGACTACCTTACAATGTATGTCCCAGTGGGTCTCTAATTGTTTGTTTTCCTGCCCCATCTAGACATTTAACTCTGAGAGAAAGAGACTGAGTCTCCTAGCGATTTGTATTCCCAACCCCTCATGCCTTGCACTGTTCTAGGCACGTAGGAAATGTTTGCTGGTTAATTAAAAAGCACTTGCAGCTCAAATGTAGTTGTCTTTCTGGGAAAGCAGCTGTGGGGCTGGGCTAGATGGATTCGTGGAACTAGTGACTTCATGAGAATGCCAGATTCCAGTATTTTCTAAAAAAGAAAAATATCTGAACACTGAGTGTGGATACATATTTATTTGACTGCTCTTGTCTGTAGAATTCTTCTCAGTTCTGAGTGCTACTGACCCCAATAGTCATTATTAGATTTGCTGTAAAGCCCCAGAGTCCACAACTCTTTCTATTTTGACAGCGTTTCCTCCCATAAAGAAGTGGATATTTATAATTCCAGGTGTAGAGATGATATTTGCAGTTGGCAAGAGTGAGTCAGATCTTAGTTTGAAAAGACAAGAAGACTGAACTTAATAATAGAAGGAGAACAACAGGACAAGGGTAATAACCTGACTCATTGTGTGGGGCTTTACGGGTTACAAAGTGCATTCACAGCACTTATTTCATTTGATGCTCACAGAAACCCTGTGGTTTAAAAGGGATGAGTATTATTATCATTATTATTATTATTTTCCAGTTGAGGAAACTGGAACTCAGAGGAGTAAAGTTATTAAGTCCTGTTCCCAAATGATAGGTCAGCTCTTTGACTCATAGGCAAGTGTCTGCATATCGCTGATAATTTTTTCTCTTTAATTTAAAAATTAATGTTGATGTGTGTGTGTGGAAAAAGGAGAACAAAGACCTTTTCATGAGACTAGGCCAGGCGTTTTTAGGTTAGGCAGCCCACACTAATACAGTGCAACAGTCATATTGAAGATTTAAGCCTTTGTTACAATCTTTTTGACCTTTGTATTTGGGGAAGGTTTTTGTTAGTTCAAGAATTGTCTTGGAAAATACAGTTGCTGGAGCATTGAGCAATGGAATGAGAGTTTATTTGCAGTTAAGAATTACCAGTTAAGTTCTATAATCATGGAACATGTTAGACCAGCATCTCCCAGTGTATGTTCTGCAAACAGCCATTGTATGGAATAGTAATAGTTGTTAATTGAAAAATAAAACCAAAAACTAACTAAAACTAAAAAGCCAAGAATTCAAGGGTCAAGGAAGCTGGGGACATGCTGCAGTAAAATAATTAGACAGATGTCTCACAGCTTTTGATTTTCATCCTGGATCTCCAAGAGGGGGATGTGGACTGCAGCATTCCCCATGCTTATTTGGACACAGAACCTTTTATTTTGCAGAACTAGTGTCCATGGCATGGTCTCCTTTATAGCACTCATCATAGTTTATAGTTATGCTTTTACTGTGTGATTCTTCACATCCGCCTTCCCATCAACCCAGCAAACACCATAAGGAAGGAAACTGTGTCTCCTTTTGCTACCCATTGTACCTCTGCCTAGCACCAGCCTGGTGGCACTCAAAAAAATTGTTGACTGAATAAATGAATGAACCGTGCCAGGCCAAATCACCTGTGGGTGAAATCTGTATTTCAGGTTTTTTACAATGTATGCTCAGCCACCTTTTTCAGCCTTTTCTTCTACTGTTTATTCTACCTACTATTAGAGTATTATTGTTATTGGATGGGTGACTGTATAATTTGTCATCCAAACTGGGACATTTTTGAGGGTGAAAGGAAATACTATCAATGGTTACCCCAGGACAACAAGTGTAAACTGGGACTGTACTGGGCACCCCAGGATGGCCAGAACTTGGTCTCAGCCTACTTCCCCTACTTGGGATTTTATGCTCCTTGGAGCAGGGACTCTTACCTATAGAAGGTATTCCATAAATACTGGTTGAAATTAATGAATGTACAGTAGTGACTTTAATGCTGATTGAAGATTTGCTATATTTTTTAACGTGTATTTTTTAAAGTTGAGGAAATCTTGTGCCATAATCTATACCCCATTTCCACAAATGTAGTTGAGCTCACACTGCAGTCTATCAGAGAGTAACTAATTGCCCTTGCAAGAGGCCTGGGATGTGTAGATGCTGTGGCAGTGCTCTCTTTACAGAACTGGCCTTTTTTCTCCCAAGGCAGTGAATGAAAGAGACCCGCTGTTCTCCTCACCAGAACAGGGGGGAAGAAGAATTGATCACATTGCAACCCTGGAGAGACCGAAGGTGTTTGAGGGATGCCCATAACCTGCACAGGTGATGTGGTGATCCTCAGACATTTCTCTAGATAGTTGTCCCACTCCCAAGTTCCGCATCATGCACTGCCTTGAGGCTGATGTCTTATTTTGGTATTTATCTTCTTGTTTTCATTGATTCTGGAGCCCCTGGGGGATAGATCTGTGTGCCTGACATGGAGTAAGTCCTCAGCACGTTTCTGCCAGTGGTCTGAGTAGTGACTGATTCAGAAGGTGTCACACTGGGAAAGATGGCTCATGGGATTCACTCAGTGTATTTCTGAGATTCTCTCTAAGTACCAAGGCAAGCATGCAATTTACATGGGTGTCTACCCTTAGTGTTTTGGATAAGAATCGTAGGCATCTGGTTGGACCCCCAACTTCAAAAAGAGCTCAATTTAATCACAGAAGTGTTTTATATAGGCCTTATCTTTTAAATGACAAAGATACTGAACTATGTCAGAGGTTTGAAGAAGCTTTAAAGATCACAAGGTCAAGCTCCCACTTTGTATAGATGAGCAAAGAGAAGCCCAGAGGAAGGGGCAATGACTCAGTGTCTCAAGGCAAATCAGTGACAGAACATGGAGTCACTTTCTGCACCTTTCACTGTGGTCTCATTGCTTCATTAAAGTAAAACAATATTAGTCATTTGCAGATACTTAACTGCTTTGTCTTTAATAGGGGAAAAAAAATCAGCAGCTCAATTTTCTTTCTTTACAATTTGTCCTACAGAGTAAACTATTACACAATAAGCTTCTCTGAGAATAACTAGATTGTGTTTAATTATTTTTTCTGTTTATTTTGTTTTAGGTGAGCCTTCCAAGTGACCCAAGCTGTGTTGAGGAAATCTTACGGGTGAGTTGAAACCTTTATTTCTGTGCCTTTTAATAATGAAACAATCTAACTGCTTAAGCTATTTAAAGTAATTACTATTCTGTTTCAAGGACTATCATGACGGGGAATCTCCTTATCCTTCTGCTTATCCCAGCTGTCTCATTTTTTACCTGTCCTCTCTCCATCCTCTAATCGAGCTAGTCTTTTAGTATCACTAAGGTTCCGCCCCACATCGCCATCCTTCTTACACGGAGACTCAGTAGCTTCTTTAGGAGACTTTCCCTGTTCAAGCACCATCCAAAAATCTTTGCCTTTCAGCTTTCTGTGATCTCAACTCAGACTCACTGCTGCCTCCCACTAACATTGTCCATGGGACATGGTTATGGAGATCGTGGCCTATAATGAGGGGATGAGAGGTGGAAGGTGGAGGGGAGGAGAGACTTGGAAATGATGGCCTATTGTGGGAAGTGTTGCTTATGTGAGTGAATAAATATGTGGGAATGGCATGTGAGGCAGAACTGAGTTGAAAAGGCGGCTATAACCTCTCCCGAAGTAAACAAACCAAAAGGAGAAACAAAACCAAGCCAGAAAAATGTGTCTGCCTACTATCTCTGGCTACTGGCATCATAAGGCAATATGGTATCTCAAGCATAGGAGCCATGGGAATGAGTTCCTGTCCCAGCTCTACCATTTGTCACTTGTGTGACTCTGGAAAGATGACTTCATCTTTCTGAATCTCCCTTCCTTGTCTGTAAAAGAGGACAATAATACCTGCCCTAACTCCCTTATAAGCTGCCAAGTGGTATGTAAATGCTGGCTATTATGATAAATGATGATTGATGTAGCCTTTCCCAGGCTTTTTGTCTGGAAAAGAAAACAATCTCTGTGCCAATTAAAATTCTGCATCCACCTCCCTTACTTGCCAAGTCACCCCAACTTCCTCCTGGGCCCCCTCCCCTGGTAGGTACCTTCTCAGCAGCCCAGTTTTTGAAGCAAATCTTATGATAATGTAGCCAAAGGAATAGTAAAGAGCAGAAAGCTGTTTACCATTGAGTTAGCCTGCCACCGGACTTCACCTGTTGTGCATATTTGTGCACCTGTTTTAGCCCAAGAACATTGTTATTGACTATTAAAGAGATGAGTCATATTATGTGATCAGACAGGAAACTGCATGGATTAGGGCTATGCTGCCTACTTTTGTAAGATAAGAGCCCAGCAACCTCTCAGTCATCTGTCTCTGGGGCCAAAGGCCCGGGTGGAAGCAAGGCAGCTGTTAAGGGATTCACAAACATGATGCACCCTGGGAACCCAGCCGCTTCAAACGCTGGGCTGCTTCAAACACTGGGCTCCATCCCATTGGGTGGACACAGGGAAAATACATTCAATCCTTGCTTGCTTGTTGGCTGCCTTCTTTAAAGGAAAGTAACATTGAAAGAAATGTCTTACTCTACTCTAGACAGTAACTTTGTTTTTCCTCTCTTTCTCCCCTGAGTCACAAATAGAAATGAAGTCTGTGGTCTTTTTCTTAACTCCCAAAGGAATACAGGACCCATCTCAAAATCACCATCTAATTTGTCACAATTGAAATCCTCTACTTAAGAGCAGCCTGGCCCTAGTGCCTAGGTGGTTCACACAGTGACTAAATAAGGGGACTGGGGTGAACACCTGTCAGAGGCTGGCGACTCCAGTCTGCTGGAGGGGCCACTTAGAGAAACAACAGAATTTCACTTAAACATGGAAAGAAAAGGAGCATGTTGCCTTAATAAGCTCATAAAAGATAGCACCCTTTGAGAAAGTAACAAAAGTCCTTCTGTTATTCTTGAAAGAGAACCTAGGGAAACGTCTTTTTTTTTTTTTTTTTTTTCTTCGAAGGGCTATAGATTGTATAGAATTCTTTTTTTTTTCTACAGCGTTAATGAGTGGACTTTCCTTTATTGAAGAATAAAACGTTTCATTCCCCATGCTTAGAATAAAAATAAGCATTCTGAAGTTTATGTCCTTAATTTTATGACTAATTCTTAAATTTTTATAGATGACATTGCATGTCACAATGGAGTGTGCTTGCTGGACATTTTTTTTTTTTTTTTTGGTAACCATATGTTCACATTCCTGTTGGTTTAAGGACCTTGGAGGCAAGGCAAGGCAGTAAGTCTGTTTGTTGCCTTGCTCCCCATCAGCCTCCTTCTTAGGGGAAAGTACCTTTTTTCTTTCTCTTTACCTCTCCCTGATGCCCTCAGTGCTTTTCAAACTAAGCAGAGGCTACCGCAAAGTCATCTCCTCACTGAGGGGCACTCTGCGCACCAGCCCAGGAGCAGGAGAAGCTGCATCCAGTTTCTCATGAGATTCCCTCATTTCCTAGCTATATTGCTTTTCAGTCTGTTTATCTAAGAAGCAGACGCTAATTATTCCCCCCTCCATCTTACTGCCCACCTCCAGTGTAAGAATCTTTAAACTGTACATGTTGTTTATATCTGCAACATGAAAATCTGAGCTTGTTTGCTCTACCAACTTTCCCACCTCTCTCATCCCCCTTTTTCCCCTCCACAGCCTGGCAAGCAAACACTTGCAAACCCACTTCATCCCACACTGGCACAGACTTCTTTTATTAACCGAGTGCAACAAAACCAGCCTCTCCCCACTCTCAGCCTCTCAGTCCTCCAGGCAATGGAAATAGTTTTGCCTCATGTGTTTTAGTTTGGCCCCCTATTTCAAAATGCTGTCCAAATTCAAACCAGTTGGCTTCCTTTGAAAGCTCCTCTCACCATTTGTCTGAAAATGGGCTCAGCTCCCCTCCAGACCAGTGCATCCATTTCTCTTTCTTTGCCCTACTGGTTCTCGTAATGTGCTGGAGCCCACCTTGTCTGGTTTTCTAGCACTTTCCCTCTTGCCTTCATATCCTTGCAGGTGCAATCACATTACAACAAGCTAACTCGACCTGATATGACAACCTTATTTTCCTATAGCAGGTGGCTGCTTTTCAAAGCATGTGAACCTCATTATCTTATTTTGATCACAGAAAGTAAGGTAGTCTCTTATTATTTCAGGAAATCGAGGTCCAGAGAAATTAAATGACCTGCAACCAAGGGTGGGGCTAGTATATGGCAGAAGGAAAATAGAACCTGGTTGTCATTTTCTAAATCTAGTGATCTTTGCTCTATACTCAGCCAATGGTCAACCACCCTATCACAAGCATATAGTGACAGTCTCTGGATTTAAAAAAATTGCTTCACACAGTGGCTGACTTATTTCTAGCAACTTTAAGAATACCAGCAAACCAACATAATTTGAGCAGGTCTTAGGGATTGTCTTCCTTTTTGCCATTCTTTAATATTTTCAAATATCACTTCAAATAATAAAAATAACAATATCAAATTCACTACTGCTAATAATAAAAGAAATAATAACAGTAGTGTGCTGTTTACTACATACCAGGCACAGTCCTTAAGCACATATGTATTTGAATCTTCACAACCATCCTCAAGGATTCTATTATTAGTCATACTCCATAGACTCGGAAAGAGTGAAACTCAGAAAGGTGGAGTAATTTGCCCAGATCACAGGTCCTCAAGTCTCTGACAACCATCATGCTATCCATTTCTTCTCGTCCTGCTAGCTTACCTAAATCCATCCTTACTGAACAGGCTCTAGTCCACTATATCATTAACATTATAATGGCTTCAACCAATAATTAATTTCAGTGTCTGTTGTTTCCTCAAATTGTACAAATTCAATTATGCCACAATAATTTCAAGTAGTGTTTCCAACAAACCAGAATTCACCAGCCTCCAATACCTTTCCACCAAACTGACTTTCTCCCACAAAATGAGCTGTAAAAATTCAGATGTCTTTGCTCCTTGTCAATAATAATATTATTGCTTATTATGAATTTTACAAATCAGAAACTTAAAGGCAGCAATCTGTGCAGTGCAGCCGGGCTTGTGTACTTGCTTCTGTCAGCATGCCATTTACTCTTTAGAGTCAAGCTACCCTCGCGTGCAAACAGAAATGAAAAATAATAACAACTCTGGCCCCAGTGATGACATTTTGCAGCTACAATTCATCTATCATATGAGGGATTCCTAGGCTGCTCATCTGTAATAATATGAGCACCACCAGCAGCTTCTTTTTGGAGCTCTGCGGGGTTTTATGGGTCCTAGAGTAATCATTTCTGGAAGAGTTAAGCCAAGGAGAGCAGCATGCTCTAAATGCTGCTAGCTAAGAGTGGATGTTCAATGATGATTTGTTCTGAAGTAGTATGATTTATTTGTTCCTAGCAAGAATTTACTTAGAAATATCAACAATCAATTAAGTCCTTTCTAGAGTCAGAAATGCCGGCAGAGCACTTCTTTTATTTTTATTTATACTTTTTTTGTTCCAACTTTTTTTTATTGTGGTAAAATAACTACTTTTAAGTATACGGTACACAATTCACACCCATGAAACAATAACTGCCCATTTTCCTCTCCATCCAGCCCCTGGCAACCACCATTCTAGTACTGTAATACTTTCTGTCTCTATGATTCTGACTACTCTAACTAGTCTTAGTCAGAATAAGTAGAATCATACAATATTTGCCTTTTTGTGACTGGCTTATTTCACTTAGCATAATGTTCTCAATGTTTATCCGTGTTGTAGCATATGTCAGAATTTTCCTCCTTTTTAAGGCTGAACAACATTCCATTGTATGTATATACTACATTTTGCTTCACCATTCATTCGTTAGTGGACATTTGGGTTGCTTCCATGTTTTAGCTATTGTGAAAAATGCTGCTAGGAATATGAGTGTACAAATATGTCTTTGAGACCCTGCTTTCAATTCTGTAAAAACGTGCAGGGTGCTTCTTTTAGATTTGATGGTGAACAGATTGTGATAATTTCATAGGCAAACATCTGTAAGGGTAATTCACTGTTAATGAGGGATGCTGAATTTGCTAGCTAGAATTTAGGGAACTTGATTTGATAAACTGTGTCTTCTTACAGATTTCTTCCTGCCATATGGATCAGGTTGGTAAACACCTACATAGGCACCTCTTTTTGATTACGGTATGATCTGTGTTTATAGCATTCTAAATTATGGCAATTCTACTTATTAGGTCTGTGTTTTAGTTTACAGTTTTAGCATAGAAAGAACTTACCAAATAATTACAGGACAAACATATACAGTACTTGTTGTTATTTTTTTTTTCTTTTGACAGGGAAATAAATGAAAAAGCCCATCTTACAAGTGAAGAAAGGAATGGAACAGGGAACAAAATTGGTCAATTATGTCTGAAAGGGAATTTGATTATATTATCATAACTATGCAGCATAATCAAGCACCTTTCAGTAAAATTTCTTTTATAAATTTAACCAATAATTAGGCAATTGATTTTATATCCCATCAAATTAATGTATAAATAATGTTCAAATTGGAATCATGCAAACGATTTTCTATATAGCTATCTTAAATACAAATCTTTCTGGAATGTTTCAAAAAGCATCTATCTTATTCTGGCATGGACTTTTAAAATGATAGTTTCTTGAAATAGTAATATAGTGTTCCATCCAAGAAAGACAACAATTGCTAAATATAATTTAGACTATAATTAATGTTAACGTTGATGGAGTCAAATAAATGAACTAACTAATGATCATACCCTGTGCTAATCTGATGACTAGCTTTTACCTAATGACACTGGGAAATATGTAAATTTGTCAGCAGGTGAAAATGCCCTTGACTGGGTAAATTATGTGCAGTATTACCTTTTCTGAAGCTAATTCAAAGCACTAATGGACTTAATACATAGCATGCATGTGTGAAGTGAGCTATTCATGGAACCAAATTAGCCCATAAGAGATATTACCCATTATTTGCCTCCAAGTAATCATTTCCTCTTTTCTCAAACACAAACCAACCCAGAAGAAAGATGCTAAATTTAATTATAACAACTATTATGTGAACAATATAGGTAAGCCATCCAGTGTGCTTCCAAATGCACTTAGAGCCTGTGAAGCAGTTTAAATATTTTCCTGTGGAATCTGGGGGTTTGCAGCTAGTGTATGAGGTGAATTTTAAATGATTTTACAGAAGTCATTGGGAAAGTGAGTAATATGAGTAACAAGGTGACTGGCCCAGTGAATCATGGGAATCTGTCAAACATGGGGAGATGTCAGGGAAGAGATGATGTCAAATACCAGTAACTTAGCAACCCAGCATTTAGCTGTCCAGGGAGTGAGCAAGAGTAGACCCTTTAAAATGGCTGAGTAAATATATGAGTCCCGATATATCTTAGGTATGCTATAAAAATAAGTCTGTTTTCTGTCAACCTGTTTCTTTTTGTGAATATGGTGATTTATTATTTTCTATTGCATTGAATGAAAGCAGGTGAGAATGTAAGCCATGTGTAGAATTTACACCTGCTTTCTGTATCTTGAGCATACAGAGAGCGTAATGAAACAACGGATTGGTTTGCCAAAAAGCATTCTAGGCTTATCTGAAAAAAGTAATAGCTTCCAACTGTTGTTTGAGAACTAGCCTTTTGGTCTTGGCTGTGCTAGTAGGATTGGGCTGGCAGGAAAAAAAGGTAATACAAGGAAGTTAACTATTCCACTTGTATCTGTGTAAAGGTAAAACATGTGTCTCTGGATAATGCATTGAGAAAATAGCCTCTCATACTCAATTTGGTAGGCATCTCCCAGTTTTGAAATGAAAGCATTAAGGAGAATGAGACAAATAAATTTAAATTCCACAATTGTTCTAACCAGAGGACATTCATAAGCCTAAGTCACAATTTATTCTGTGAAGGTCAAACAGGGAAGAAGCCAAGAGATGATTCCCATGGTCATGGATTTGTGGCCTACCTAATGAAATGCTGCTTTTCAGGATGTGTCACACCATGAAAAGCAAAAATAATACTGGAATAATAGGAATGGGTGTGAAGATTGGAGATGGTAGCTTCCATGGACCAAGTTTGGAGCATATTTTGAGAAATGGGGAAGGCAGGA
The DNA here is from genome assembly GCF_041146395.1 of Eulemur rufifrons. Taxonomy (NCBI): domain Eukaryota; kingdom Metazoa; phylum Chordata; class Mammalia; order Primates; family Lemuridae; genus Eulemur; species Eulemur rufifrons. Next base: position 26,275,456 of record NC_091012.1, on the reverse strand, counting down.
TTGAATGAAAAATTACATAAAAAAATTCATATTTGTGGAAAGCACTTTGTTGGTGGGGTAGACAAGTGAGATGCTGCTTTGTGGGTAGCCAGTAGGGCCAATGTCTTTTGATAATAGAGCAGTAAAGGCCAAAGGCACTCAGTCATATAACCTTGTGTTTTAAAGAGAATTCTTGCTAGTCTGAAATTCAGCCACAGACTTAACTGGTCCTGGAAGAACTCTTGTCACTAAAAAATTAGCAATAATAAGAAGGGAATCACCCCAAAATCTATGGAAAAATCTAAAAATAAAGTGAAAAAATGTACTAGGGAAAAATGTCACTATAGAAAAAACTAAAGCTATGACCAACATAATGGCATGAATTTGTTAATAAAACATGAAGCAATTTTATCTAAAAAATACAAGAGCAAAATCAGTGATACAAGAGCTTAAAGATGCTATTTTAAAAGTAGATAAATCAAGAGCTGCAAATTAATGAATTATGAACAGAAAATCATTGTAATTAATAAATTCAACATCTTTTCCCCACATAAAATGTTAACAGCAATAAATAGATAATTTGTTACTTAACTTCATCAAGAAAAAAAACAGGAAAAAAACACAAATAAGTAAAACAAGGAATAATAAAGAGAAATAACCTGAGACACAGAAAAAACTAAGGACTCATAAGTGACAATTTACTCAACTCTATACAAATAAATTAAGCAGCTAGATGAAATGGCAGATTTTTCTACTGAAATATAATTGATGGAGACTGACTCCAGAAGAGACAGAAAATCTAAACAGACTTACCACCATAAGTGAAATTAAAACTTGCCCCACCCCTTAACAAAAACATCAGTCCCAGATGGGATTTCACAGGGAAATTCAACCAAACTGGTAAAACAAAACAAAACAAAACAAAACAAACAAAAAACCCCCACACATTGTAACTGTTGCAGAACAGAGAAGAGGAAAAAATTGCAATGTATTTTTTAGAAAATCTAACCTATCACATGATGTTGATACCAAAATCTGATAGAAATAGAACACAAAAAGAAACATACATAATAATATCATTCAAGAATATTGATGCAAAGCTCCTTTCTAGCAAACAGAATCAGCACTTTAAAGGATATACACCATGACCAAGTAGGTTTTACTTCAGGAATGTGAGGCTGGCTCAATATTAAGAAATCCATTTATATTATACAAATTTTTATTTTATAAATAGAATAAAAAGAAAAAGTGCACAGTAATCTTCATAGATGCTAAAAGACACTTGACAAAACTGAAGACCCATTCTTGATAAAATAGAAATAGATGGAAACATCATTATATGATAAAACATATTCATCTCAACTCTAAAGCTACTTTCAGATTTCACAGGGAAACTATAGAACCATTCCGATTATAGTCAAGAAAAAGACTAGGTGTTCTTTATATACCACTATTATTAAAATTTAATATTGTTCTGGAGTTTAGCCAGGACAAGCAAAGTAAGGAATAAAAGGTATTAAAAATGGGTGATAATGTGTAAAATGTGTATTACTTGTAGATTTTATATACTTTTCCTGGAAATCCCAAATGAATTAACTGAAAACACCATTAAGAATAATATACCAATTCAGCAAAGTTGTGTGCAAAATAAATATGTAGAAATAAATAGTCTTTATATATAAAGCAACCAACTATAAGATATAATGGATAAAAAGAATCAATTTATGCCTTATGAATTAATTTAACAAGAAATCTGTCAGAGCCATATGAACAAACTAAGTCACTATGGGAGACACAAAAGAATACTTAAATGGAAAGACATAGCATTCTTGGATAGGAAGACAGTATCACAAGCATTTCTGTTTTCCCTAAATTAATCTTGAATCCTTACCTCACACCATATAATATTATTTCCAGATGTATTAAAGATTAAAAACAAAAACATGAAATATTAGAAATATATATGAAATAATTTTATTTAATTTTTAAAAATTTTTAGGCCAAGTCTCAGGATGAGCTGGCAAGGGTAGGAAGCAGTCAGGGCAAAGTTCAGAGGTTAGAGATTAGAGAAGGTTTGAAAGAGTCATTGAAAGAGAGGGAGAAGGCTCTTTAAGGGAATATAGTAAGATTATGATGCAATTTCAAGGCTCCAGGTGATCCTGAAGACATTATATTTATATAGGTTCCAATCTGTGGATTGTGTAATTTTCTCTAGCAGTGCTTAGCTCATTACCCAGAGGCCACTAACTAATGGGTCAGCAACAGCCTGGACGCCTCAGAGAGGTTGAATAAATCACCCCAAATCACATATTCATACAGTTACTAGACAGTTGACACAGGATTGGAACTCATGTTGGCCTGGATCCAAAGTACACACTAATAATAATACCAAACACTTACATAGCGATCTTTTGCACCTGGTACTGTTAGAAGAATTTCACATATAGTAACTCATATAATCAATATATCAGTGCCAGGAATCAAGTACTGTTATCATCCCCCTGTTACAGATAATGAAATGGATGTACTTTGAGCATATGTAACTTTCCAAGTTCAACAGCTTACTAGTGGCAGAGCCAACATCTCAACCTAGGCAGTCTGGCTCTGCAACCCATGCTTTTAACCATTATGCATTCTGCATTTCACCACGAGGATATGAAGCTAAAGAAGTAGGTTTTAAGTGATTAATTACTGCAGGACTCAGCCTCTGACCCAGTGGATAACAGTGAAGCTGGGAGAGATTGCTAATAATTCCATGTGTCAGAATCAGGAAAACAGCTTATTAGATGGACCAAATCCAGTTTCATAGGAGTGTTAACTATATGATAATGCACTTGAGTACACCAGTGTTTAGAGTAGACAAGAAAAGGTTTAGCAGTAACATATATACTGCCCAAAAGTGTGTTACTAGAAGACAATCTAGAGCAAGGCTCAGCAAAGTGTTCCTGTAAAAGGACAGAGAGTAAATATGTTTGGCTTTTTAAGCCATACAGTCTCTGTCTCATCTGTACAACTCTATTATTGTAGCATGAAAGCGTCCATGTACAATATGTAAAATAATGGTTGTGACTGTGTTCCAATAAAACTTGATTTATAAAAACAGGCGGTGGACTATATTTAGCCTGTAGAAGGTAGTTTGCTGACCCCCGCCCCCCCCCAATCTAGAACATCTAGAATTAAGAATGGTATGGATTTTCTCTGTTCTGTTCTGTTCAGACCACACTTGTCATAATGGTATTGATTTCTGGCCAGCACATTTTTTAAAAATTACATTCAGTAAAATGTGCGTTTTATTTTCGTTATAGTCCTATGAGTTTAAACATATGCATAGATTCCTGTCATCAACACCTGTAACAGGATACAAAATAATTCCAGCATCCCAAAGAATTCCCTCATATTACCCTTTTGTAGTCAGATCCTCCTCCCCACCTCCAATCCCTGGAAACTACTGATGTGTTCTCTGTCCTCGTAGTTTTTCCTTTTTCAGAATGTATATAAAAATGGAATCATACAGTATGCAACCTTTCCAAAGTGGATTATTTCACTCAGCATAATACCTTTGAAATTTACTTAAGTTTATGCATGTATTATTTAATAAATAATTTGTTCCATTCTATTCGTGAGTGACATTTCATTGCATGGATGTACCGCAATTTGTTTATCTGTTCCACCACTGAAGAACATTTGGACTGTTTCTAGTTTTTGGTGATTATGAATAATGTTGGTATGAACAATCGTGTACAGATTTTTTCCATGAATGTACATTTATATTTATGCTTGGTATATACCTAGGAGTGGGATTGCTAGATCATATGGTTGGTGCATGTTTAAATTTATAAAAATAATACTAAATTGTTTTCCAGAGTGGCTGTATCATTTTGCATTCACATGAGCAATGTATGAAAGACCATTTGTTCAGCATCCTTGTCAACACTTGATTTTGCTATTTTTTTTGTTTAAGCTTTTCTAATAGGTGTGTAGTGGTATGTATCATTGTGGTTTTAAATTACATTTCCTAAATGACTAATGACATTGAGCATCTTTTCATGTGTTTCTTTCCCATTTGTATATCTTTTTTGATGAAGTTAAAATCATTTGCCCACTTTTAAAATCAGGTTGTTATCGTATTATTGAATCTTGAGAGCTTTTGTTATTAATATATTCTGGCTATAAGTCTTTTGTCTGATATATGATTGGCAAATATTTTCTTCCAGGCTGTAGCTTACCTTTTCATTCTCTTGATGGTGTCCTTCTAAGAACAAAATATCTTAATTTTGATGAAGTCCAATTTATCTTTATTTTCATTTTATGGATTACAATTTTGGTGTCAAGTCTAAGAACTTTTTGTATAAACCAAGGTCATAAAATTTCTCTCCCATGTTTTATTCTAAGATCTTTGTTTAGGTCTTTGATTCATTTTGGATTAATTTTCATATGTGGTGTGAGGTATAGGTTGAGATTTATTTTGTTCATTGTGTTCTAACACCATTTATTGAAAAGAGTATCTTTTATCTTTCTCCATTGAATTCCTTTTGCATTTTTTTTCCATTTCTCAGTATAGGGTTTTTTTTTGTTGTTTGTTTGTTTTTTTGTTTTTCAGCTCATTATGGGGGTACAAAAGTTCAGGCTATATATTTTGCCCATGCCTCCCCATCCCCCCGAGTCTGAGCTTCAATCATGTAGGTGTGCACCCATCCCCTCCCCCCACCCCATCCCCCCCAGTCAGAACTTCAAGCGTGTCTATTCCCCAGGCAGTGCACATCACACTCATCAAGTAGGTATACACCCATCCCTTCCACCCAGCCCCGACCTCTGTCCGATACCCAATTGGTGTTATTCCCAAATGTGCACTCAGGGAAACCAGTTTGCTGGTGAGTACATGTGGTGCTTAATGGCTAACAAACATATGAAAAAGTGTTCAACATCTCTAATCATCAGGGAAATGCAAATCAAAACCACAATGAGATATCACTTAACTCCAGTGAGAATGGCCTTTATCAAAAAGTCCCAAAACTATACATGTTGGCGTGGATGTGGAGAGACAGGTACACTCATACACTGCTGGTGGGACTGTAAACTAGTGCAACCCCTGTGGAAAGCAATGTGGAGATACCTTTTGCATTTTTGTGAAAAGTCGATTGACCATAGTTATATGGATCTCTTTCTGGACTCTCTAGTCTATTCCATTGGTCTATGTCCCTGACTTTTCACCAATACCATTATGTCCTAATTTCTGCAAATGTAGTAAGTCTTAAAATAGGGTAATATGAATCCTTCAACTTTGTTCTTTTTCTAAATGGTTTGGCTGTTCTAGTTCCTTTTCCTTTCCATATGGATTTTGGAATCATGTTGTTTATATTTACCAAGAATCCTGCATGAATGTTGGTTAGTATTACATTACATCGATAGATCAATTTGGGGAAAATTAACACCTTTACCTTGTTGCATCTTTCAACTCATGAATGTGGTCAGTGTGCCTCTTCATTTATTTAGGTTGACCATGCCATTTTTAGAGGGACATTGATAATCTGTAATGCCACTTTGGAGAATCCATGCTGTGGGGAAAATCCAAACTCCTAGAAAACCTATGTGAACAAAGTTATTCATTACAACATTATTTGCAATAGCAAAAATAGTTACTATATATCTGACAACAGGAGAATAGTTAAGCAAACTGAGATTTGTAAGCTCAGAATTAATAATCAGCTATTAAAATGATGGCTTTGAGGATGATATATTGACCTGGGGAAAAAACTTTCTGATATATAACCAGAATATAACATTTTATGTACTCAATTATTATATCCATGTAAAAACATTAATAAATAGCAGCTAAAAGAAAATACTCTGATAGTTCTTATTTTGTTAGAGCGATAAGATTATGGGTGAGTTTTTTCTTTCCTATATTTTCTCAATTTCTATAATTTACATTGCTTTCATAAAAATTTTTAAGAGATATGTTGCTGAACTGAAATGCATTTAGCAAAGAGTAACCAGGATAGTGAGTAGATTCAAAATCTGAATGGCTAAAGGGATAAGCTAGATTAAACTGAAGAAAATTGAACTAGAAGAGGGAGCAGCTGTGCTGCATGAGGGACTACCTTGTGGAAGCGAGGCTCAGAGGCTCACTTGGTGAAATGGTGAAACCCAGCTCCTGAGGGGCACTTAGAGAAGAATAAGCATCACAGTAATAAAAGGAAGAATGTTCTAGGGAGACATCATGGTTAAGGAAGTAGAGCTTGGCTCTTCTCACTTGGCTGAATGCTCTTGGGTAATTTAACCTTTCTGTATCTCCTTTACAAAATTGTGATAATATTGCCTAGTTCTCAGGATTATTGGGAAGATTAAATGAGATGATGCATGTGAAGCCCCTAGAGTAGTGCTTGAAGCACTCCATAAATATTAGATCCTTCCTTTCCCTTCCCCATTCTAACTGGTGGATCTGCCCAAAGATAGAAAGGAGGTGAGGTCTTTGTCACTGAAGGTGCTCAAGCAGAGGTACCGTGCTTCCCCAATACCTAGAGGATAAACCCAAATCCTGATCTTAGCAGGAAGGGCTCTTGCTTTATGCCCCTATTGATTCCTGTCTCATGTCTTGCCAGTTCTCCCGACTGGGTGCCTTTTTCTGCATCCACTACAGACTTTTTTCCCTTCCGCACATGTGCCATCTCCTCCCCTGCCTCCGTGTGTCAACCGCTCCCTCTGCCTGGAGCCTCATCCACTTCTGTCTTTGCCTGGTGACCTCCTGTTCACACCATGTAAGATCCAGCACAGAAAGCACTGAAATTAATGAGTTAATTTCTCTGTCTTCTAGGTCCCCCTATCAATTTTTACACAGCCGTACTTGTTGCCTGTGTGTGTGTGTGTGTGTGTGTGTGTGTGCGCGCGGCAGAGGAGTCTGAATCCATGAGGGCATGGTCTGTGTCAAACTCGTTACCCTGTCCCTTTGGCCTAGCCCAGAAGCCCCCACATATATGCTCACAAAGGTGACAAGTGTAGGTGTACAAAGAGTGCATAGGGTAGGCGCAGCATGTTTGTTAAGTGACTTAAATTTGTAGAGGAATGGTTAGAGAAAATGACCTCATAGTATTATTTCCACCCAAGGTAAAATAATGATTTGATTTTCCATGAAAATATTATAAGTTAATAAGCAGATAATAGCATTTAGTGAGTAGAATAGTTATGCAAATATTAGACATTCTAATGACTCCATCTCTTATTTCTCCAAATGATATATTTAGCACCACTTTTTGTGCTAAGTTTTTCCATTGCCATTTTTTTTCAGAAAGGCAGACTGCCACATACAGCTCCTCTTTTGGGTATGTCTGGGGTCTTGGAAGCTTGACTACCCTATGTTTTCCTACAAATAGACCTTGAAAAACCTGTGTGGAGGTTGTAATAGGGGAAAGCAGCTACTTGTATACCCTTGACCAAAGAGTGGTACTCCGTTGTTGGGGAAGGAGTGGTGAGGGAAGAAGAGGACACCTGCCTAGCCAGCCAGATCAGCCAAATCAACCTTGGCAATTGATGGGGTGACAGCTATTGTAGCCAGATTGTCCTTACATACTCCATTGCCAATTATTATTTAATACTATTGCTATAGCTCATTTTAAATATTGCTCCTCAAAGCACAACAATGCTGCCATTATCACTTTAAACAATGCAATGACTAAAGGCAGGGCACCCTATGCTACTACAATGGGATAGATGATTTGAATCTCTTGAATAATGTTTTGGCACCATTCATTGTGCTTATTATCATTGTGGTCATAAGAAAGGAGCTTCCATGAGATGTTTTCTCTCCTCCACAGTGAGTTTTTCCGGACCTTTTTGTGTATGTCACTGCCATTAAACATTCCATTCCCCCAGAGTCCACCATTCTTGGGATGAACACACTAATACAAACAGACTCATCCAGCTCTCCCCTGGCAGCATATTAATTGGAAATTGCAGAATCATGAAACAATTAACTAAAGCCAATATAATACTAAGATGAAAAGAAAACATCCTGGCTATTTGGGCCTCTGATAGTTTTCTGTTCAGCTCCTTTCTACCTACTTCTCAGGACCTGTTGCATTTGGAGGAAACCCAAAAAGGTAGCCCATCCTCCAATTTTGCAGCCTTTTTACTGCTCTTTAATCAATGAGCCTCCAGCACAGCCTCATACCCTCAGTGCTTTTGATGCAAAAGTGAATAGAGGGTCTGAGACCTAGAGGATCCACCCCCATGTTGTCAGAGCCTGGACTGCTTCTGTCCTATGTTACAGAGCAAAGATTCTCCAGCATTGGCCTTTGGGCGAATGGGGATTAAGATTAAAGTAAGGTGTCAGTGACATTGGACTGGGTATCAAGAGATCTCAAAGCTAGTCCTGACCCTGGCAATATCTTACTCTGTGACCATAGGCTAGTCACTTAACCATTACATACTTCAAGTTCTCCATCTGTAAAGTATTGAATATTTTGCACTGTCCAATGCAGTAACACCAGCCACAGATGGCTGGATATTTGAATTCAAATTAATGAAATTTTAATAAAATAATAGTTTAGTTCCTCAGTGCATTCAAGTGCTCAGTAGCCACATGTGGCCAATGGGTACCATACTGGAGATCACAAAATACAATACAATATTTCCATCATTATAGAAAGATGTAGTGAACAGAACTGCCTCAGAGTATCTCCTAATATCTGCTCTAGATCTTCATTCTGAGTCCTATCATTAAATAAAATCAACCTTCATTTTACCTTTTAGACTATGTTCTCTCTTTTATGTTTAGAGTACATCTGAATAATTTATTTCCAACCTGAGGCTTATATAGAATACATTGCCTAAGTGCTACTCTAGTTCTGAGCAGTGCCCCTGCTATATAAGAAAGAACCAAAACAGAGCTTAAGTAGGTAGAAAGAGATAAAGTGAATGTTCCCACAATAGAGAGAAGAGGAGAAAAATTTCAGGCATACATGTGGTTTGGTAGGCAGTGCAGGGACCTGCCCACTCCCAATCCAAGCCTCAAGCAAAGTTTCTTTCCCTGTGTTCAGGAAGAATAATAATGCCTTCATTCCCAGGCTCTGGGAATGAGAGGGTACAGGATACTTTGAAAGGCCCTTTTAAGAGAAAAATGGTACTATGAAAACTCAGGATTTGATTCATATTCTCTACCTCGCTTCTTCCCTTCCTCTCTCACTCTTCCTTTCCTACCCCCTCCAGCTCTGCCATGTCTTGAGGCATTCACCTAAGGTGCATCGTTACAGGAAGGACCACAGCAACGCTTGGACAGCTCCAGCGACTTTAATTGACCTATTTTCTCATAAAGGGAAGTTGCTTACCTACATTTTGATGTAGCACAGGAACCCAAGATCTGGATTATTAACCTTAAGATGGACTGAGTCCTGAGAAAAGCCATTCATTGTACAAAATTTCAGTTAGGCAGGGTGAATAAATTCTGGAAATCCAATGTATAACATGGTGACTACAGTTAATGAGACTGTACTGTATACTCGAAATTTGCTAAGAGAGTAGATCTCAAGTGTCTCACCACACAAAAAAAGGAACTAATGTGAGGTGATGGTTTTGTTAATTAGCTTGATTGTGGCAATCATTTCACAATGTATACATATATCAAAACATTACATTGTGCACCGTAAATATATAATTTTTGTCAATTATACCTCCATAAAACTGGAGAATAAAAGACATCACAATGTATCTGCTGACAAGGCATGTTTAATGAATCTAGGCCTTTCCTTAGAGGCAGGCTCATATTCTTTGATTTGCCATTTAGGTTGTGTGACCCACACATGCAATGAATTGAGAAAGTGATTTCAAAACAATTATAAAGTAGCTCTGGAAACCACCAAAATGTGAACGCAGCCAGAAAGGTGGATAAAGCTTGGTTCCTGCTGCAGGTTTTGCAGTGTTCCCTTTGAGAGAACCCATCCTTATAGAGCATGGTGGTGGTCAAAGCCTGGAGCTCAAAGCCTGACCCCTGGGCAGAGGTCCTTCAGCTGCACAATGTTGTCTCCAAGACTCTCTGATCTGTGAAATGAGAACAAGAAAAACTACTTTTCCTGGATTCCTGAGTAACATGAATGAAGCATTCAGTGAATTCTAATCCCTAAATACTTGCAAGCTTTTATTGGATTGCTATTGTGACTCTTCTTATTGTTCAGCAGTTCTAAATATTTTCAAAGTATGACTTTGAATTCTATATTTCAACCCATCGCAGACTCTCAATCTGGTTTGACCAAGGAGTTTAGATTGCCCCTGCAATTTTCTTAATTATTAAATATGCAAGCTCCTCTCTTGTCTTTAATATAGTGCATGTCTTTTTTTCCCTTCTCCTTTTTGACCATTCCATGGTTTATAAGGCACTTTGCAGCTTTTCAAATGTCACATTTGTTTAATTAGCCCAGAGACCCTGCCACGTTGATTTTTGTCAGCTGTATAACAGTCCCTGTGGGTAGCTTGCAAATCCCTGACCAGGATTTTTTAAAAATGATTTTGCACATTTCTTTCCTTCTTTAAAGCAAATGAAGGAGAGACTAGATGAGCAGGAGGCAGTGGTGGGGGTGGAGAGGCAACGTGCTGTGGTGCTGGGAAGAAAGATGTGACTAGAGCCCAGTATGAACCCACTGGTTGACAATTGGCTTTTGGACAAGAGTTACAAATTGATTACAAACAGCAGTCGGAATCTCAGGCTTGAGAGAGGCAGCTTTATGTGTGTGGGAGAGAGTTCTCCGTGTACTATTTATTTACCTAAAGCCCAGTGTTTCATTTGCCCACTAGAACCTTCCCAGCAAAGGGTTTGACATTGTTCTCTTTGAATCTTCTATTTGGTACTTTACTAAATTTATAGCTGCAAGTAAAAGTATTGATCTGGTTACCCCAAGAGATGGTATAGGCTTAAAACAGATAGAGGTTTAAAGAGGATTTAGAGACATCCATGGGCAATGGATCCTCACAGAGTTATTAAGGAAGCTTGGGGAGGTTAGCTGGAATGCACCCCTTTGGTGTGTAAATGTTTTAGAATAGAGATGTGAGTGCCTTCAAAGATGTCAATGGGAAATTATTAATAAAAAGCACTTTGATAACAGGTTTCATGTTTGATTAGTACCTTTTCATTTTAAAAATGACTAAATGGTGAAATGCAAGAATAGATTGGATTTATGTTTAATACTTAGTGTATACTATCTTTGCAGTATGATTTCCAAAGACATAACATATCAGTAGCTACTCATAGCTTACATTTGTTACACCAAGGCAGAGAGGGACTGACTTTCCTGGTTTTAACACAGGATTGAAGCATGCCTATGGGGCTAGGTTTTATGTCCATACCATCAGCCCCTAGAGTGTCCATATCTAGTTTAGAATGTTTTCGAAATTTCTTCATCAGTCAAGCATCCTTTTAGAAAAAGATATGGCTTTCACTTTTGCTGCCTCTTTGCCACTCTTGGTATGAAATACAGTTGCTATTTATTTTCCATTATTTGGAGTAATTGCAGTGAAAAACAAATCTGGAGAGAGGAGTGACTGTCCAGGCATTCAGTAATCCTCAACTTACTAGGGGCTTGGAATACTTGGAGGGGGCTTTCTGAATCGATTTCACTGGGACTTAGTAGTGGTTTTGATGTTGTTAAATTCAGGCTACTGCAAAGAGTTTGATGCCTCTGTTGGTCTATTTTTATTTTGATTTTGATTGAGTGGTGTCTGTGGGGGGGGGTTGGGGGAGGGCTGGGTGTTCAGTAGTTAGACTGACATCTTGTGATAGATTTGTTAGTTAATTTCATGTGAATGGGACAAACCAGTTCTCTTTCATCCCCCTGGCACTGTGATTCTAAGATTCAAATGGCTGTTTCAGAAGAAAGACAATTCCATGCAAATCATATTGGATGGAGTTTCAGCTGTATTAGTGGCCTGGTACCTTATTTTTACTGAGCTCAGAAATAATGAGAGAGCAAAGCTACAGCCAAGTTGTTCACTGGAGGCCTCTTTCCATGAAAATAGATATTACTTCTTTTCTCCCCAGCAATTGAGCCTTTGTTCCTTCTAAAAGCAGTTGTCATGAACTCCTCATTACCATTTTTCTTAATGTGATAAGTGTATACTACAAGAAAGCTATCATGTTTGAAAAGCTACAGCAGCCCTTAGAAATGGAATACTAACGCCTTGTGTAATTCTTTGAAAAGGCTTAGACTGGGGATTGTGTGAAATGTATCCTTCTGCCCCCCTTTGCCTAGAGTTGTCATTCTCTAGTGCCTTTCACTTACAGCATAAGCTGGCTTTCTAAAGGACTGCTGTGTTGCTGCATCTACACTGTGTATCTCTACAGCAATGTGAAATCAACAAATCCCTTTGGTAATTTCTGGTACATGATAACAAATTGCATGTTACTCTTAAAAAAAATTCTGACAGGTTTATTTTAGTTCTGGTTTGAATTATAACTGGTAATTGTTATTTTCTTGCTCTCATTCCAATTATGAATACTCTAGCTACCCAGAGTATGGCCAGACCCTATGCCTGGACCTGGTCCAGCCTCCTGGCTGTTAGGTGCCTTGCAGAGAGTAGATACTCAATAAATGTTTTTTGAATGAATGAAATTAAATGTAGATCATTAGAGATGGTGCTGGGGGAGAAGCCAATGAAGGTGTGTGAGTTTTATCAAATTGGTTTGTCTGAGCTGGAGCTAAAGGAGCAAATTGGAGGGTAATCATTAAGAAATAACTCATGCTGTGAGGATACAGCATGTCATTCCATCTCGTAAAGTGACTCTGAAAAAAACCATGACTGTAATATTATGAAAGCCTAGGGAATTGTCTCAAGCCAGTGTATTTTAAGTGATGGTCACTGGATATTGTTGATGGCAAAATAATTTGAACCAGAAGAGTTAGAAGCTCAATAGTGAAGTTAAAAATCACTTTTGAAAAGAGTAGCAATGCTCTGATGTCAAAATTAGCTTAATAATGAAAGAAAAAAGTTCAAGGGTTAGAAATGTAATAATTGGTCATCAGGCAACCTTAGAATCCTCAGATGCCTGAACTGGACCACTGAACAGATGCCCTGTACCCAGGTTTCCCTTTTGCAAAACAGCTTCTCAGTGGCCAGTTCTTACATTTCTAACCCTTGAATTTGTGCTAATTTTGCCTGTAGCAAAGAAAGCAAACAATTCAATGTTGTTCAGTCTAACAACATTTCTTAGTGAGGTGGCAAGTCTTCTGTTCTGACTGATTCAACCTAATTTAGATAAATGTCCTGATAAGGATTGACATTTACAAAGCAATCTTCTGTTTGGGGAGTCAAACCCCATTAGTTAGATGGGCTGTGGCCTCAGCTTGCTGCTGCTGAAACCTTGTGCAGAACCCAATTGGTTTGGTGGAATTCTGCCTGGTATATCATGATGGTGTTCTGTCCCCCTGTCATTGCCTTTGGAGATGTTTCTTTGCAGTGTCTGAGTGTAGAATGCCTGAGGAGTAATTGGTCCAAAAGAAGTGACGTGGATAGGCCCTGCTCATGTCCATATATGTCCCCATTTCATTCAGTGGGTAAAATGGAATTGATTGCACCTGGCAATGGCAAGAAGATGGCCTGTTTGATTGCCTGAATGAGCACACAGTGGAGCTTCAGGGTGCTGATCACTATGTTTCCCAGTAGTAAATTAGAATTAGGCTCCTTTTCAGTGAAACCTTGGTTTAGGGGCTGCCAGGATGAAGGCAGCCAGAATGCGCTGAACTTTTTGCATGTACAGTCTTTAGGCTGATGATGAAAATTTCCAGATTTCCTTAAACAACTGCCAGCACTAAAGGGTTTGAATAAAGCAGTCAATTATTTCTTTGAAGAAACATTTGCAATGTTTTTATATCATGTCAGTGAAATCATAACTTAGTGTTAGAAACTTTTAAAAGAATTAGGTTTTTTTTTTCCTTTGGTCTGGTGTATTGCATTTTGTTTTGACCCATCTCTATGCTGTGGCTGGGAAGTTATATTTAATGTTAACAGTTGATTTTACACTTCCTCCCTACCAGCACTTGCATAGAAATCAGAGATGCAATCTCAAGAGACTGTCTTAAGAATGTTCCAACAGAAGAATATTCATTCAATTGAATGGAACAGCGTTTTGACTACTAGAGAGGCTGGGTAGGAGTGGTTAGTGATCAAGCCCACGAAAGTCTGTGGTTCCACTGTTGTTAGACTTTCCAAGAGCTGAGCAAACAATCAGACAAGTTGGACTGCTGGCTGTCTCATTGTGAGACAGTAGACTCCCCCAGCAACCTCCCCTGGCTCCCATTCCTGGGAGAATAATTCATCTCCTTAGCCAATTTGGTCAGCCACATTTATATATCGTGCAGAACAACCACTCCAGATTCAGTTATGCATCTTCTCATCTATATCGTTGACTTTACAGAGGTAAAGAGTATGATTATCTGACGAAGTAAGGCAGTACAGTTGATCTATAACCCTCAGGTCCCACATTTCTAAGAATCCCTTTTCCACTGCCCTAGGCAGGGGCCATCTCACCTCCAGAGATGGGCTGCTCACTGCCTTCTAAACCTTCTAGGCTCCATGATTGGAAAGCTCACATGATTGGAAACTCTTTCTTAGTTTGAGCTAAAACTGGCCCCCTAATAACTTTTACACATAGAGCTAATCCTAACCTCTTGGTCCACAAAGCAGATCTCAATCCCTTCCATATGAGAGCCCTTCATGTGTTTGAGGTCCCCAGACCTCCCTCTTAGTCTCCCTTTTCTGTGGGATAAACTTTCCCTGTTCCTTTAAAGTGTATTTATATATGTGATGAGCTTTCCAAACACTTACTATTCTAGTAGCTGTCTCTTGGAAAGATTGTGGTATTCCCATTGTCCTGCTGAGATGTGGCATCCAGGAGAGCACACTCTGTTTCAGATGTGGTCTTTCCCACACAGTGTCCAACAGCACTATTACCCTCCACGTGCTGGACATCATACTTAACTTAAAGTCACCTGACTTGGCACTGGTTCTTTTGGCTTCCAACCCCCCTCAGATTTACTTGGAGGTGGTCAACTAAAATCCATGGGGTTTTACCCTGTGAATTATAGCTAAGCCAGGTGGTCTTTCTCATTCTGCAGTTTTGCACTTGGTTTGTTGAACATAATTGCAGTTTTCATTTACTGCTGTTGAAATTCATCTCGGCCGGGCGCGGTGGCTCACGCCTGTAATCCTAGCACTCTGGGAGGCCGAGGTGGGTGGATCGTTTGAGCTCAGGAGTTCGAGACAAGCCTGAGCAAGAGCGAGACCCCACCTCTACTAAAAATAGAAAGAAATTATATGGACAGCTAAAAATATATATAGAAAAAAATTAGCCGAGCATGGTGGCGCATGCCTGTAGTCCCAGCTACTCGGGAGGCTGAGACAGGAGGATCGCTTGAGCTCAGGAGTTTGAGGTTGCTGTGAGCTAGGCTGACGCCACGGCACTCACTCTAGCCTGGGCAACAGAGTGAGACTCTGTCTCAAAAAAAAAAAAAAAAGAAATTCATCTTACTGGCTTTGGGCCACAATTGCATGATCTTTCTGAATTTTGATTACCTATAGCTTAGTATCACCTGCAATTTTGATAAACAGAAATGCTATATGTTCTTTTAAGTTGTTGATTCAATGAGATAATTTTTTTTTATTTCAGCTTATTATGGGGGTACAAAAGTTCAGGTTATATATATTGCCCATGTCCCACCCATCCCCCCGAGTCAGAGCTTCAAGTGTGTCCATTCCCCAGACAGTGCACATCACACTCATCATGTAGTTATACCCCCATTCCCTCCCCCCACCCCCCATCGCCCTGAGTCAGCACATTCAAGTGTGACCATTCCCCAGACGGTGCGCAACGCACTCATCATGTATGTATACACCCATCCCCTCCCCTCACCCCCCACCTCAGTCTGAAACCCAATTGGTGTTATTCCCAAATGTGCACTTAGGTGATGATCAGGGAAACCAGTTTGCTGGTGAGTACATGTGGTGCTTGTTTTTCCATTCTTGGGATACTTAACTTAATAGAATGGGTTCCAACTCTCTCCAGGAGAACAAAAGGGATTCTATATCACCGTTATTTCTTATAGCTGAGTAATACTCCATGGTATACATATACCACAATTTACTAACCCACTCATGAATTGATGGGTATTTGGGTTGTTTCCACATCTTTGCAATTGTGAATTGTGCTGCTATAAACATTTGGGTACAGATGTCTTTGTTATAGAATGACTTTTGTTCCTTTGGGTACATGCCCAATAATGGGATTGCTGGATCAAATGGTAGGTCTACTTGAATCTGTTTAAGGTATCTCCATAACGCTTTCCACAGGGGTTGCCCTAGTTTGCAGTCCCACCAGCAGTGTAGGAGTGTTCCTGTCTCTCCGCATCCACGCCAACATGTGTTGTTTTGGGACTTTTTGATAAAGGCCATTCTCACTGGAGTTAAGTGATATCTCATTGTGGTTTTGATTTGCATTTCTCTGATGATTAGGGATGTTGAGAATTTTTTCATATGTTTGTTAGCCATTTTTATATCTTCTTTTGAAAAATTTCTATACATGTCGTTTGCCCACTTTTTGATAGGGTTGTTTGATTTTTTCTTACTGATTTTCCTGAGTTCTAAATAGATTCTTATTATCAGTCCTTTATCTGATGTGTAGTATGCAAAAATTTGTTCCCATTCTGTAGGTTGTCTGTTTATTCTTCAACGAGATAATTTTTGAAAGCATGTTTTCAGCCAAAGAGCCCTACTAAAAGGAAGACTGCCTTCTAGGTTGACTTTGCTTACTCAGCAATTTGTGTAAGTTTATTCTACCTTAGTGCATGATAATGCATAATGTACTCCACACATGTCCATCCTTAGCTGCAAGAATTAAATGTGAGGTTTGGCAAATACTTTGCTGAAGCCAAGATATACTACGTCCATGGCACTTTCCCAGTCTACCAAGTAGAATCCCAT
The DNA here is from genome assembly GCF_041146395.1 of Eulemur rufifrons. NCBI lineage: Eukaryota > Metazoa > Chordata > Mammalia > Primates > Lemuridae > Eulemur > Eulemur rufifrons. The sequence continues at coordinate 26,258,521 of NC_091012.1, read as the reverse complement.
TTCCTGAGTGGTATCAAGGCTCTCTAGCTGTGGCCTGGCCAGGGTTAAAAAGGTTCTTATACCCTACATGGGCAGCACATTTCTCATGGGCATCTTTAGTGTAAAACTTTCTTGTTCTGGGAAACACTTATGATGTCTGTCCTGAGGCAGCCCAGAGAGGAAAGCGATCAGGAGCTCTTCCTACATGCCCTGCTTCCCTCCAAGGGAAATTTCATCTGGAACATCCAAGCTCCCTGACCCCAGCCAAAGGGCCCCTGTCCTCCCAAGGCCTGCCCAAGGAAGGCCTGCCCAGAGAAGCAAGCAGATTTGCATTTCTGCAGAGGCTGCGCAGCAGCGTGGCTGCATTCTAGCGCACCACACTGAGCACAGCAGTTTGTGCAGACCACAGCCAGCATGTGAATCCTCTCACAAATGACAGTGCAGCTCTCTCCATGGGCCCATCCCAACCTTGCTGTAGCTCCTGTTGCCCATTTCCTATTAACAGCCCCACTGCTGCTGCAGATAATGGTGCTACAGCTCCTCTCTGGCTTCTTCTCCTACCAGGGAGGAGCAGAGCTTCCTGCAGGCCAGTTTGAAACTGATAGTAGATTAAGGGCAAGGAACTATTTGGCTGCCGCCCTCCTGAGGCCCAAGTCCCTGGGCAGCCCTTCCTGGGCACCCCAAGGACCCTGTCCCTTATTCCCTGGCAACTCAAATGCCTAACTGCTTCATCCCCCGTTTTTGGCTCCTCGGAGAACTGTCAGGGCCCGCAGATACAAAGGTTTTAAATCATTTATTCAAACAAATTAGATTTGCTGGTAAGTTATTAATCCCCCCCTACACACACGTGTGTTTTTCTTCTGGAAGGAGGGAGGTGGGGCTTTAGCTAAAGAAGTGGATTTGACTGTCTAATGACAACACTCCACTCACATAAATAGGACACGTGGTTACATGGATTCAGTGTTGTCAGGTTTTATTTAGTTTTGAAGAAGGGAAGATGCTGATATTTCTGCATCGTTAGGTGGCTTGTAAGGCTACTCAGTGTATATATTTATAGTCCTGTTACAGTACTTTGGGGGAGTGCAGTCCCTACATAGAAAGAAAAAAAAGAAAAGAGCCCCTCCAAAGGAAGTCAGAAACTGAGGTCAGTTACTATGACTTGGGAGCCATTTAATTCTAAGTTTCTGTGAAAATAAAATCCAACCTGATTTTGTGGATTTTTTCTCCTATTCAACCATATTTTTATTTAAAAACCTCTCAGCTGTTCACACTTACTATTCTTAGCCACAGGAATTTGTAAATACTTCCAAAATTGCATTTATTACATTCTTGGTCTTTTAGAAGAGGGAAGGGGGAAGGGAGTATGGGAGCCCCATGATCTTGAGCCTTGGGAAGAGCCTGGGTCACCTGATTGCTCAGCAGAGGCACACAGACTCATACTGGCAATGCCAGAGCTGTGCTTGTGGGGCTTGTAGCAATGTGCCTTGAATGTGTTCGACACTATATGGTTTCCAAAGCACTTCCCCTTGTGGCGGGTCTGTGAGGTGGGCAGAAGAGGTAGGGTCAGAGATTAACAGCATTGCTAGCTGGGAGAAGCTCCAGAGCTGCGGTCCCCAAACCCCAGGCCACAGCCCAGTACCAGTCTGTGACCTGTTAGGAAACAGGCCACATATCACCTCCTGAGCTCTGCGCGTCCCCTCCCACGACACCCCATGCTCCACCCCCGGGCTATGGAAAAATTATCTTCCATGGAACAGGTCCCTGATGCCAAATAGGTTGGGGACTGCTGCTCTAGAGGCCATCCAAGCCAAAGCCCACATGTTACAAGTAGGAAAACTGAGGTTCACAATGGGTAAGCAACTTGACCAGGTCCACTCAGGTAGCTTTTGGCAGAGCTAGAGTTGAGTTAAACTCTCCCTATCTTATTATTAATACTTATTGATACGTAGTCTAGGGAGCTTTGGGGGCTCCTTATGACTATAACAATAACAACAATGCTAATAAAATATGTGAAATACCACCATTATTTGCATTCATTAAGATGGTCATTAGAAAAATTGCTATAATCATCTCTTCAGTTGAGCTCTTTGAAGGTAAGGACCTTGGTATTTATGTTTAACCTAAAAATATTGTTTGAATAGCTACTATGTACCAGGTTCAATGTTAGTCTCTAAAAAGAATGCACACACACACAAACACACACACACATGCTCTCACACACACACACTGTTCCTGTCACCTCCACTATTGGAGCTTTTCCCAAATGCCTAGCACAGTGAGTATCTCCCACCAGTATGTTCCCTGTGCCTTTGCACATGCCCCTCTTGAGGTGATTAGCATGTCAAGCAGAGTGAGCTCTTCAAGGGAAGGCATTTGACCTTATAATTTCTATATCCCAGTGACTGGCACATAACGGCTACTTGGTAAACGTGAGTAGAACAAATATAGGGAATCCACCAAAGAGATCCTGCCATTTGCTGTGTTGCCTTGCACAAGTCACTTCACCTCTTTGTGTCTTCAGTTCCTCGTCTGTCAAAATTGTGTGAGGCTAATCCCTGCCTCTTTAGTTTGTGGTACAAAAACACCAATGAATTACTTACTACACACTAGGCACAGGAGCTACACATTTGAATAAGGCAAGGCTTTTGACAACGTGGCAGTTATTTGAAATTGAAATAATAGCCATTCAGACAGCTTGATGTTAGATGAGTACGGAATGCATTTGAGATTAGCAAAGCCTGCAACGTAGACTGTCTTCTGCCCCTCAGCCTGAACAGTACTCAGCTTCTGTGTCTAAACTGAGAAAAGCAGGGCTACTCGCAAGTTGTTTAGGATTTGTTAGAGTCCTAGCCATGAGCCATGGTGTGGTTAATGTGGTGGAAAATTGGGCCTTTTCTGACTTTTCTGGGTTTGACTTTGGAGTCTTCATATCACACTAAAATAAATGTCTGCCCATTGTTAGAAATTACATAGAATGATCTAACACTTATGAAACTTATTCTTTGTCAACTACTAAAAAATAAAACATCATTACTTAGTTAGTCCTTTCTCCATTAAGCATGTTAGTGAGTCTTACAGAGACACATTTGGTATAGTGGAAAGAATATGCACTTTGGTACCAGTCACCAGCCTTCATGTACAACTAAATGTAAGGTTGTGTGTAAGCAACCTCACCTCTCAGAAGCTCCATTACCTCAGTTGCCCAGTAGGAATATAAATCCCTATGCGCTAGCTCGTGCGCTCTCTCTCTCTCTCTCTCTCAATCAGATCAAAGAGCTTCTTTGTGGAGGTTCAGACCAATCTCAGATGTGTGAGTGTGTGTATGTGTGTAATTTATGTTTGTTAGAGGAGAAGTGATGCTTGGTGTTGTATACTGGTACTCAGCATTGATGCCTATCGTAAAAAGCCTTGGCAGCATTTTGGGAGCAGGACCTCATTCTTACTTGGCGACTGAGTGAAGGATTAGTACGGTTGGGTAAGGGTGCATAGGTGTTCTTATCTTGAGAATAACAAGAACATAAAATAGATTAATATCCTTCAAGTGTTAATGAAAAGGATAACAATGGAATATCTGCTGTGAGCTTGCCACACTTTACAGGTCTAACTCATTTTGAGAAGTGAAAGAGCTTGCTCCAAATTCCCTTGCTAAAGATATCCTTTCAGGAAATTATATTCCTTTCAACTCAATCCTCCCTACTGTAATCAAATGCATCAGTGGTAACATGGACTCAGTGTGCTGTTTCATGAAATCTCACATCTTCAAATTGCAGTTGTAATTGAAAATGCAAAAGTGTATGAAGTTCCATGTGGATTGGCCAGCAGGGCGGTGCACTTTGCTAGTGATTGAAGATGATTAGATTCTTCCACAGAGTAAATACAGAAGACCTAGGGGAAAACGTGCACCTTTAAGAAGTAACTTCATTGTTCCCATTGTCTAAAACAATTTTTAATAAACCCAGAAGCACTCTTTTCCCAGGCTGGGGCTTACTGCCCCTTTGTTGACTCTGGCTATATAGGAACTATATTTTATTCATTTTAAAAATTCATTTATTTTGATTGACAAATAAAAATTGTATATCCTTATGGGATAAAACATGATGTTTTGATATGTGTTTACATTGTGGAATGATTAAATCAAGTTAACATATTCATTGCCTCACATACTTATTTTTTTATGGTGAGAACATTTAAAATCTACTGTCTTAGCAATTTTCAAGTATACAATACATTATTATTCACTATAGTCACTGTGTTCTACAGTGGATCTCCAGAACTTACTCCTCCAAACTGAAGCTGTACTCTTTGACCAACATCTCCCCAATCCCACATCCCCCACCAAGTTCTATATTTTAAATGGTCTATTTTGGACACCAGCCTTAAATCAGGAAAAAAACAACTAAATTTTAAAAGAGATCATTGAGTGTTTTAAAAACACAGAGTAATTAGAATTTGGTTTTAAACTGTTCTCATGTAGAGTTACTTTGGGGCCAGTTTTGATGAGTACATAAGTAGGATTTGTCATGAATGATATCAACTGGATACAAATGCACAACTCAAAAACACTTGGAAATAGTCTGTCTCTTAAGTAGGTTAAGCATCTCCTCTAAATTGCATATGCATTTTTAATGTACTTACTTACTCCTTTTTAAATACTGCTAGGTAAAATTCAATCTGTGTCAGCGCTTGTCTGAATAATACTTACAAATTCTGCTTCAGCAGTGCCACTGTGAATGAATCTGTGGAGTAGTATCTCCTTGCATTACAGCTCTTCATACATCAAAGATTCTTTTTGAATTGAGTAATTATAGAAAGAAAAAAACATGTTTTAGTGCTACCTGAGAGTTCTTAATATTACCTTTGAAATGACTAATTATGTTACTCATAAAGACTGGAAAAAAAGTATTATGTAACTTACTTGTTAAAAAGGACTCTCATAAACTTTGATCTTGAGAACCCCTCCCCAAAGCCATCATTTATTTCTATCATTGCATTGATATTTTTTATGTTTAATGTTTATATACAAAAATGTTTGATGAATCCAACACATGCTGACTCCCTCCTGCTTGACAAAATTTGTCATCTTTCTGTTGCTGGGATTTTGAGCATGTGATTTAATTATCCTTGCTCTTAGGGTACAGTATGTTGGCCACGTGCCCTAAGACTCAAGCAAGATTTGAACAGCACCTCTTTTCAAGCTGAGTGTTTGAAAGAGCTGAGAAGGTGCCCCTGCTGATAACAGAGGGTGGGAGCCTGAGGGGCTTTTCCTGTTTTGAAACTTGAACTCATAAATACACTGTGTGCATGGCTGGGTAGAACCGAGTTGCCAGTCATATAGTAGCCTTCTCTATGAATGAGAAAGAATTCTCAGCTGTCTCATCTTTGTGTGGAAACATCAACAGCATGTGCATGACAGGCAGCACGTGTCATTAACTGTTGGCTGCATCAAGAGAAGACGAGTATGAGGAGGCGGTGGCCATGCTGCCCTCCCTTGAGCTGGCAGATCACACCTGGAATAGGGTACCATGAGTTAGAAGAGCTGTGGGCAATCTGGAGTTCCTCCTGGGAGCACCTAACAGTTCTGACAGAGTGCAGAACTCGAGCATCAGAAGAAAAGTTGAAGGTTCCAAACAAATGAATGAACAAGCTGATGTCTTAGCCTGGGGAAGAGACAGGATAGGAGATAGGATTGCTGTCTTCCAACAGCTGAAGGCTTGTCACGTGAAAGAAGAAGAAGATGCTTTCTGTACATCTTGAAAGTATTATCAATATTTAGAAGTTTCTGGGGGACAGGTTTTTAGCTCACAAAGAGGCAGAATAGTCTGATCAGGCTGTCTCAACATGGAACAGGCTGCTTCAAATAGTACTGAGCTCCCTGTCACTGGCAATGTGTAAGCAGACGCTGGATGGTCCTTTGTATTGTAGATAGGCTTCAAGCAGCAGTGTAGGGCAGGGGACTGGACCAAATAACTTTAAGTTCCTCTAAAAAATTAGGCCAATTAAGTCAGCAAGTATTTATAAAGGACCTATTGTATTTAGTGCCAAGAAGGGGTTTGATTTTCTAAATGCCTGGAAATAAAGTTGCTTTGTTTTTCCTCATCAGGAGATGACCCATTCCTGGCCTACTCCTCTCACTGCCATGCATACTCCTGGAAACTCTGAGCAGAACACATTTTCCATCCCAGGACAGGTCAGTCATCTTCCTTCCTCCATTTTCCTTCATCTTATTTTAATTATACCAATCTTTTGATTGGATTCTTAATGATAAAAATGGCCTTGGTCTTCTAGTACCATAAAATCTGGACTCTCTTGCCCCTCAGGATGGTAATATTAACATAATTTCTGTCGAAAGAGAGTCTTTAAGACAATATTCACACAGGTACTGGCATGCATATCTTACCATCTATAGCATCGCCACTATCCAAGTAATTGTGCCCACAGTGGATGAATCAAGGAATGAGGATCTCAGCCTTTAAGAAACACCAAATAGATGATTTAACAACAAGATCATCCTAGTTTTTTTAAATTTTAAATCCTGCAGTCCACTCTGATGGACCAATTTTCATTTTGTGTGTCACCTTCTAGTACTTGCTCACAAGCAGACAGATCTTTACAAACCAACATATCACTTTGACCTAGCATTTTCTTCTATAGTTCTATTGTTAACCACTAAATATAATTTTTTCTCATCTGCTCCTACTAGGAATTTTTTTTTATCATCATCAGTTTTAAAAATGTCTAGACATGGCTATTCTAACATGCCATAAAAGAAAAATAAATAATGTTTTCCTTCCTTCCTTGCATCCATCCATTTATTTAGAAACTATTTACTGAGGGCATACAATGGACTTAAAGTTAGGGATGAATCAAAGCCCTCTACACAGGTAGATCGCAAAACATGTAGAGGGCTTTTCCTCATCCCTAACTTCATAGAGGATACCAGTCTCAGAGAAGTATCTAACACTCCCATGGGGAGTTGAGGAAGTACTCACAACCAAAGTGGAAACATTTAAAGGATGATTAGGACTCTGATATGTGGAGAAGAACTCAAGAGAAGAACATTCCATGCAGAAGACCAGCATAAGCAAAGTCATGAAGAGAAGAGGGACCATGGTGTGAACTATACTTCTGTGAGGTCTCCAGTAGTGGCTGGATCAGAGTTTGGGTGATGGGGAGTGAAGACAGATGAACCCCAGGCAAGCAGGTGCATCTCTTTGAAAGGCCATGGATGCCACCCCAATGAGTTTGGGCTTTATTTATAAAACGGGGAACATCCAATCAAATCCTTTAGATTTTAGGGTCATAATTTTGGCAGTAATACTGGTCTAAACTATGTTGTTATCACCTTTCACCTTTGAAAGCGTTTAGAATTATGTGAGCAGCGACCCTCACAGTCCCAGTATGGGTGTGTGTTATCCCTTCCTGCATTCCCACCCTCCTGCTTCAGGCTGCCATGGATTTGGTGTCCTTCTCCCTAGCATTTCCAGCAAAGGGAGCGATCCATCCATTTCAGGTATTGAATCTAACACTTGTACAGCAATTGCAGTGTTTTCGGCTGGCTTCCCCAATTTTAGAGATAATTTGTGCAAGTCATAATTTTAGCATTTACAAGTGTGTACAATAGAACTGGTTTTTAAACAGGCTTTTGTAGTAAGTGTACAATTTGTAATCAGGCACAGCTAGCATTTTCTGCCAATTATCGGTGCTGCCATCAACCCCTTGATAAAGGTAGAAGCAAGTAGGGTAAAATGGCAAAACCAGGATGGTTATACACCCACTCTTTTATCTCATTTGATTGCTGCCAAAATGTTGGTTTGAAAGAAAAGTACATTTTAAATAACAAAAGCAACATTGGCAACACTTGTAATGGTACTATATGCCTTTCCTCATTCTAAGCACTTAATATAGAGTAAATAATTCAATCTTCACTACAACCCAAAACAATTGGTAATTTACAACCACTAATTTATAGAAGAGGAAACTGAGGCACATAGTACTTCAGTAATGTGCTCTGGATCACCCAGTCAGTGAATAAGGGAACCAGTATTTCAGTCCAGGTGTTCTGGAGCCAGGAGTCATACTGTCCCTCAGTATGTGTTTTATCACACAGATTTACAGATGCCCCAGTTCAAATTGCATCTTCCAAAATGTGGCCATCCTCAGTAAAGACGTGTAATGTGGGTGATTGCCCTTTCCTCCGTGCTTCCACCAGAGCTAAGTGACACTGTCCTCTCACAAAGCGTCAGTTGCTTACATCCGTGACAGAGCTTGTCCAATGGAAAGAGTACCGTCTTAAGAGTTGCAATCCTAGCTGCTTTTAATCCCTGCTCTGTAATTTGTTAGCAGTGTGGTCCTGTTCAAGTTCCTCTGAGCCTCAGTTTCCCCATCTATACTGTGGGTTGGGTGTGTGTGTGTGTGTGTGTGTGTGTACAGTGTAAAATTCCAATGGATTTTTCCAGGTCAAATAGTCTGTGATTCTGTACATTTATAGAAACAAATGCAGTTGACAAATTCTTAACTTACTTAAGTTTGCTTATCAATCCCAAATTGGAAATGCCGGGTTTTTTCATAGTGAATGGAAAACCTCACAAGGAAGAGAGTAAGTATGTGATAAGCAGAATTGAGGGAGTAATAATTTGCTCAGGGGAAGTTTCGTAAAGGCTTCCTGGAGGTAAACATCCTCTGGAACAGAGATTGGAAAACTAAAGCCCATAGGTTTTTACGTTTTGAAATGGCTAACCTTTACAAAAGAAAAATACCATATTATTATGAATAATATGAACATGAGTGTGGAATTCAAATTTCAGTGTGTATAAATCAAGCTTTCTTGGAACCCAGCCACCACCCATTCATTTAGGTATTGTCCATGACTGCTTTTACACTACAATGGCAGAATCAATTATGACAGAGATGATATGTCTTCGAATGCCCAAAGCATCTACTATCTGGCCCTTTGCAGGAAAAGTTAGCCAACGCCTATTCTAGGATCTAGATACTACAGGAGCTCCTGATTGTAGGATTATTGTCAAGGATTTTATTTAAAAGAGTCTCACATAAGTTTGTGAAAACAATTTGGCATCATTTTATTCTACTGCTAAAATTATATATATGGCATGTCTATGAAAAAAGTGCAAAGATCAAAGTCAGGCATTTAAAAATGTTTGTGTTATGTGCATTAACAATTACTGCATGAACAATGCAGATTCTTTCCAAGACCAAGCTATTTCCAATGGGGGTTAGGTGTGTATGAAAAGTAACTTTGGTGATATATAAAAGTGTTACATTTGTTTGGATTTCTGGTTTAAAAAATGTCTTATCCAGATTACATTAAATACTGTATCAAGAATACATAACGTCAGTTACTCAAATTCAATGAATAACATAATCTTCCGGTTTGCTTCGTGCATCGCTGCCCTGTTGCCCTGGAACAACTTATTGATTGGGTCTAAAGTCCAAAATACTAGGATGAAGGTTAAAAACTCAGGTTTATAGTACCAGTACAAAGATTGACTGTATGTTTCACTCTCTGATTAGATATTTAGTTGGATTGGCTTTGGAACTTGTCATTTAATTTCCTGAAGGTATACAAGGCCAAATGCACCCTGTACTTTTGTAATAAAATCACTTAAAAGTAACAGATGGAAATACTGGTATGTAGTTACATAGATATAAATGATTAACAACTTATTTGGCACTCTGGAAAATGAGATATTCTGGATAATTGAAATTCTTCAATAACTGAAGGTTATCGTTCCATGTGAACCATGTAATAGAAATTATTTTGAAATGTAATTAATATTTTTCTGACTTCTTTTAAAGATTATACTGAACATGTTTTAGTCTTTCTTGGTAGCATACTATTATGAGCATCGTTATTATACTATACTGTGATATTATACCATGCTGCACTTGTGCATTTAGGGCCTATTGAGACAGGTAGGAATGCTTGCCTCTGTGGTAAATGACCATAGAGTCTTGTGCTTTTTAAATTTCTGACTTTGCTGTGTCATTTTCCGTGGATTCCCGTGCTGTTGGTTTTCACATGTCAATGTTCCCAGTGCCTGTGCCTCTAGAAGTCCTTCCCCTTCCTTGCCATCTGTGATTTGCTAAGGGATGAGATTCAAATACTCAAGATTTTTAGAGTTCTTTTTCAAAAATCAGTTCTCTCTCAGGGAGGGTACAGAAGCCTTTGAGCAGCAAAGCACATGGGCTTTGTGACAGCTCTTTAGCTAAGAGGACTTTTCTGCCTCTCATTGAATTTGTGATAGTCTTCTAGAGTGGTGATCTTGCCAGAAGACAATTCTCTTGGGCAACAGAATCATGCTAAATAGATCGGAAAGTCCACTTTCGATTAAAGCACAGTGTTACAGTCATTACTTACTTTTTTAAAAGATAAATTATGCTATGATCCTGGCTTTGCTGTATAGGGTGGCAAGATTAGGCTTAATAAATAGATTGCTTGTAGCAGTGATTGATATAACTAATTCTTGTATTGACTTGAATTCATGGTCTCCAGTTTTGGGGCCTTTGCTTTGTAGTATGTACTAAGTCTCTCTTCCATCCACAAGGTGCCATGTGTGCCCCGAACATCACTGTAGTGCTTCTGCCAGCAAGTTTTGTCCACATCCACACAGGTGTGCCACACTCCCAGCAAGCCTAGTGTGTGCAAATATGGATTTCTTGACACAGTGAATGAATTGTGTGTAGGGTGACTTTCAAATCAAATTTAAATTCCTTTAAATAATATGCTCCGCTAATATTTCACATTGCTTCCTATACTTCACCAGACTTATAATGAAGTTTTAAGAATACTTCTTTTGTACAAAATCAGGTGCATCTATTGCACATGTGTCATAGTTAAGGTAGAAAGTTAGAGCTCTTTCTATGAAATGGAAAAACTGAGCAAATCTATTAATTATGGTCCTGTTTACACTTTTACAAAAAAAAATTATCATTTGTTTGTTCAAACCAAGTCACCTTTACTTTCTTAGGGCATTATTGCCTAGCTAAGTGAGAAATTACACACTCGAATTTCATAGATATGGGTCATTTGTTCCCATATTGCACACATTTCCAAACAGACACCAGTCTTACTTATAATTCTGATAAAATGGCAGTTATGATCATGTTGCAGCAGGTTTGGCTAGCAAATGTTTATCCTTCAAATAGAGCTACAGAGAGAAGCCTAATTAATGGAATTGTTAACAGTGGTTTCCTATTTGCAAACAGTCAAGTTATGTCTTTAGCAATAACAGATATGCCTCTTGTTCCCCTTGTATCATTTAACTAATTTTTGTATTATATGTGTTTTTTCTAATAGGAATCCCAGCATCTGACCCCAGGATTCACCTTACAAAGTAAGTGTTTTTGAAAAATCCTCTTTAATCCAAATATCCATGTCCTCTTCTCCCTCACTTTTCTCTTTTTCCTATCTAAAATCACTAAAACATGAAAAAACAACAATGACAAAAAGTTAAATTGTAATACATTTAGTTGATTCCTTTTTATCTATTATTTATGGCAGGAAGGTGTGAAACTGTATCACTGGGAGGGCTACGTGTTTGGAGACAAATTGAATTCTGAATAATCATTTGTCAGTAGAAACGTGAACAGTAATTATTTGTGTCCTTTCTTTTCAGAGTGGAATGATCCAACCAGCAGAGCTTCTACAAAGTCAGTATCATTCAAATCGTGAGTACTTGGGTTTCCAGACTAGGCCTCTTCATGGGTATTTGGCAAGGAAGCAATGCTTCAATACTGAGCTAATCTTGTTCTCTCTCCTGTTCCTTGAAACTGTGAGCCTTGACTCATAGTAATATGTAGTTAAGTTAGTATGGGAAATCATATTTCCCATTGTTTTAGTCTGTTCAGGCTACCATAACAAAATATTATAAACTGGGTGGCTTATAAACAACAGAAATTGATTTCTCACAGTTCTAAAGTCTGGGAAGTTTGAGGATCAAGGCACCAGCAAAAACGGTTATCTGGTGAGGGCTCATTTTCTCATAGAAAGCTGTCTTCTCACTCTAATCTCACAAGTTAGAAGGGGTAAGGGGTCTCTCTCAGGCCTCTTCTTATAAGGCACTAATCTCATTCATGAGAGCTTAACTCTCATGACATAATCACCTCCAAAAGTCCCCAGCTCCTATAATATTATCACCTTGGAGGTGAGGATTTCAACATATAAATTTTAGGGGGGGGAGGGAGTAAAAGCATTCAGACCTTGGCATTCATGATAAGCAAGTAATAGTAAAAATGAATTAGATCACCATTAGGCTCGCTAATGATATAGACAGAGGTTGGGTCAATACCTGGGATATGAAAACAACTGTGATTTCAGTGGAAAAAAAATCTCTAGGTGCCTTATTTCCCATATTTTGACTAGTTGTTTGAGCACTGTGTAACTTCAACTAAAGACATCATTATACACAATATTCAGCTACTGCTGACTAGGGTGTACAAGGGACACATCTAAGCAGCCATGATCAGACATGATCATGTTGAGTGGATTGCTATGGCCAGTCAGCCCAAGACCTCACTATTTGCAGGTCATCTGGCGTCTGTATATTAAAGACAAACAAGGGCATCCAGGAGGAGATGGAGTAAGAGATTACATGATGCTAGGATGAAGTTCAGAAGCCAGGGACCTGCAATTCACTCAGCACTGTCTTCATTTTTTATTAATGTTAACTGAAGGAGGGGTTTGGAGAAACCAATTTCCTCAGATTAACTATTGTAGATTTTCTAATATCCATTTGTCCAAGAGAGTATCAAGGGAGTATTTCTCTTGCAACTTCTTTCATTCCTAATAATAGAAAATGGAAGTCGACTTTTCTGTGTAATAGGCACATATTTGAAATTTTTCAAATGAAATGATTTATGACATTCAAGTGGCCTAACGGCACACTTGAAGTGAATTGCTCACCTTTTGGAAGATCATGAATAATTGCATAAAACAACTGGGAATGACTCCCAAATAGACTGAGACTTTGAGAAAGTCAATGGCATTTCCACTTTCTTGGTGTGGTGCAGTAGCAAAGCCCCAAAGACCTGACCCCATCATCAGTCCTTTTATTTGGTTTTCTGTCCTGATCTGTGCCTTCTAATTCATAGTTCAATTTCAATAACCAAGAGTTCTCAATTTTAAGAAGTAAGAAGAAAACAAGAGAGGTGGTTAATAAAACCATAACCCTGATTTAAGGACCAAATAATATGGAAACACAAAAAGTAAAATCATATTTGATATTGTACATTTCAGCTTTTCCATTAATCACATTTTGAATTTCCCTTCTTTTTGTTATCCTAGTAAACAATAGATCTTGTCCTTCCTGCCTACACTCCTACTTCACCTCAACCTCCATTAAAAAGTCAATAAGATACATACACACACACACTCATACTCACACTTACATGAGGATTTAGGAAATCAATGCAGGTTTCCAAACATGAAAACATATAAAAATATATATTCTACTGTAACATGATTTTACTCCTAAAGCAAGAGTATTAGGCTCCCACTGTGAAATACACTGCTTTCATATATACCATAGAATGCAATGTTTCAGTAGTTTGCTACTAACAGAAATAAACTCGTCAATTGTGGTTTATAGTTACAGGCTGCATTTCCAAAGAACAGCACTTCATAGCATGATAGTATATAGTGTAGTCAATGAGGCTAAAATTCTCTATAGGAAACATTGGCAAAACAAGAAGACACTGAATCCATTTTATGAATGAACTGCTCTCTTTTTGTCTGCTTGATCTGAAGTCCAAGCACTGCCCGTCAGATTTCAGCTGGAATAAGTTCCCTTCTTGTGATAGGGTATGGGCTTAACACAGGACAGATCAGAATTGTAATAAAGTTATTTTTATTTCTAGCTTCTAAATTATCAGCTTAGCCTTTACTAATATTCTCCCATACTTTATTTACTACAGTGTGCTTTTTAAGCCACCTTCTAGGATTTTCCATTTGGCAGGGTAATTTTCTAGGTGATTAAGAACATTACAGGTATAGACAGACTGCTGGTGCCTGGACTTTGGTGGGAAACAGCCATGCTGCAGGAAAGACACCCACCCAAGGCCAGCAGATGTCCCGGGAACACTCCTGCCACGTAGTGCAGTAGAGATTAAATTCTTGTAAAATAGAATCCCTTAATTACTGGGACACTTTATTAGTTTTCCTCACGTTGGCCTGTTTTCCCTGTTGATGAAATACAGATCTTCCATTTGAGTATGGATTGTTTATAAGGACTGTGTGCATGGACTCCAGATCTGAAAACACTGGCCCCAGTGTGCTTGAAGGCAGGCTTGGAACTAGCCAGGCTCTCTCTTTATTCTTGATAGTTGCTGAGCTCTCTGGGTTGGACCCCAGCAACATGACTGGCCTTTGGGAAGTATTTTTCAGCTCAGTGTACTCCATTGGCATGCAGTGCTTTTTATGGGGTGTTCATTCATAGAATGACATGCTATCTTCTTCAGCAAGGGCATTGAACTGGGGCAGTTTGGAGACCTCAGTTTGAGCCTCTGCTTCATGTCAGTTGTGGTATTGAGTGGGTGGAGTACTGACCTAGGATTCAGAAGATGTGAGTTTAAATCACAGGAGAATTTATTTTAAAGTATACAGACAGAGCCTTTCAAGGAAAATTAAACAAATTAATGAGCATATGTATATACACACATGAGTACACACACAGACACTTGTCAGAATTCAAATGTAAGCAGTTATACTCTGTCGTAATTAACTCTGACAACATAAAAGTGCATTTAACTTTAATCCTTAGTAATCTCTAGAAGAGGGAAGACCCAGCAGTCGGTCCCTTGCCCCCCAGTCTCTATGAGTCTGAGCTGTGTTGTAGTCTTAGAACGGGCCCTACTTGGGTCTTCTAAATCCAATGGAGTTTGAACCTTTCCCCAAAAAGATCTCTGTCACAAAAAAGAGGGGGAAACATGGGCTTAAGAAGGTGAAATAGTATTTCTCAGGGTTATAGAGTTGTACATTTGTACAGTAATATTAAAGCTTATTAAGTACGGAATGTATGATTTCCTTAAGTACTAAGTTTGACAGTTGATATCTCTGACATTTCACTTTGACATTTCTTGGGTGGTTTTTCTTTTCTTTTATTGTAAAGGTACACCTTCATTCATTCAAACACACATTTTGGCTTGTGATTATCTTTCAAAAATTTTTTAGAGCAATTTTGGTGAAACCATGGATAAGTCAAAAATTCATGTTATTTTCATATATGAGTTACATCGTGGAACCAATGTAGCACAGACAGCTCGAAATATCAATGAAGTGGTTGGAAAGGATGTGGCTAGTGAACGCACAGTACATCAATGGTTTGAGAAATTCCATTCTGGTGATTTTGGTCTTGAAAATAAGCCATACGGGTGACCTGAGACCAAGGTAGATAATGATGAGCTGAAAGCTGTAGTGGAAGCAATTCCATCTCAACTTATGCATGAATTAGCAGCAAGGTTTGATATTACTATTCCAACAATATTGGACCATTTTCAACCATGGGCAAAGTAAAGAAGCTGGTTAGATGGGTACCACATGAATTAAATGAGCATCAGAAGAGAAATTATCTCAAAGCTTGCCTTTCTTTGCTGTCACGACATGAAGGTGAACCATTTCTATACTGTTTGTTACATGTGATAAAAATGGATTGTTTTTGAAAGTTGCAAGCATTCAGCACAGTGGTTGGATAAAGATGAAGTACCAAAACACAGTCCAAAACTGAATATTCATTAAAAAAAAAAAAAGCTAATGGTGTCTGTTTGGCAGTCCAGTGCTGGTATTATCCACTACAGCTTCATGAAACCTGGGCAATCGATTACAGCAGATGTCTATTGCAACCAATTGAATGAAATGATGAGGATGCTTGCGATTAAGCAGCCAAGATTGGGTCAATGGAGACAGGCCAATCCTCTTGCAAGACCACCTGTCACAAAAAACAATGCTGCTCAAACTACAGAACCTAGATATGGAAATTCTCTGTCATCCACTGTATTCACCAGACCTTGCACCAACTGACTAGCACTTCTTCAAGGCTTTGGACCAATTCTTGCAAGGAAAGTATTCAATTCTCAACAAGCTGTGGAAAATGCCTTTTGCAATTTCATTGCCACTTGCTCCCCAGGCTTTTTCGCTGCTGGCATAAACAAGATATTATTAAGATGGCAAAACTGTGTCAATAGCTTAGGCACATGCTTTAATTAATTGTACTGATTCTTGTTTGAAATATAATAAACTACATTTTTGATTCAAAATCGGACATTTCATATTCAATGACCTATATCATGCCATTCTGTCTCTAAAAGATCGATTTAAGTTACCAGATTCAGGGTCTGAATGGACACAGTAGACATTTTGTTACTTTTTAGTTTCTTTTTTTTTTTTTTATTTCATCTTGTTATGGGGGATACAGAATTGCAGGTTACATATGTTGCTCATGTACCGCCTTTCCCCCCAAGTCAGAGCTCCAGGCATGTCTGTTCCCCAGGTCGTGCGCGTTGCACCCATCATGTAGGTATATATCCCTCCCTTCCCCACCCCCCCTTCCCGAGTCAGCACCTTCAAGCGTTACCATTCCCCAAAGGGTGCGCAATGCACTCATTGTGTAGGCATACCCCCATCCCCTCCCCCACCCCCCACCTCAGTCTGATATCCGATTGGTGTCGTTCCCAGATTTGTATTTAGGTGATGATCAGGGAAACCAATTTTCTGGTGAGTACATGTGATGCTTGTTTTTCCATTCTTGGGATACTTCACTTAATATAATGGGTTCCAACTCTCTCCAGGAGAACCATAGAGATGTCGTATCTTCATCATTCCTTAGTTTTTTAATAAAGCCATCAAAGAATACTGGGGGAGAAAACAGAAACCAAACCAAAGAACTTATATTTTCTTTTTTGAGTTGAATTGCTTCATGTAGTTGATTATAATGTCTTGTCAAATACTTGTCAGTAGAGTAGCCTTACAGAAATGCATGACCTTGTTGGTCTTTTGTGAGCCATCATACATAGGAACTGATAAGATGTATTCAGTTGCCCTGGAAAGGATTTTCAGACAGCTTCCATGAACTCAAGAGTGTCCATCCAGTTAGTCCTTGACTTCAATTAGTCTTGTGAATACTACTGATAAGATGGAAGCTCCAAATATCAAGTTCTTTTGTTAAACTTAGTTGTTAGCATTTGGACTGTGTCCAGTTGGAAACCATCCAGACCCCCTTTTAACCAAGCAGCTCCTGTGTTTTAAGCCACACTATCGAGAATGCCTAGTTTCCATAAAAAAAATATATATATATATATAAAGGCAGATGTAGCCATAATGCCATTTTTCCCTGCTATAAAACTAGTTCCCCCGCTTATTGTATTAGCTACATGTTTGAAAACATCTCAGCCATAGATCCCGAGAGTAGATGAAAGAAAGACCTTACAGAGACAGACTGGTTGCGGCCAGCCTAAGTTTACCAGTGGGTGGTTGGTATGGACAAATGTAACATGGACAAATCCTTGAATGCAGCACTACTTAGGAAGAAAAGGCATTATATCAACACTATCATAGGAATGGTAGAAGTCGCAGACAATAATCACTGTGCTACTGAGCGTAGGTGTCAGGCTAGGTACCCGGTGCTTTTATATATACATTGCCTTATTAAGTTTGCCAGCTATCCTGGAGATGCTCCAAATCACTCCCATTTTACAGATGATAAAAGCAAAGCTAGAATACAGTCCCTCCCCTGAAGTGTGCACAGTCCAGTGGAAAGACAAACCAACCATGCCCACTTATCTTGAATGGACATTTTGACTACAAACATACAGAAGAACCATCGTGTTGGTCCCTGGTGGGAAACTTTGAATGCAGGCTGAGGGCCCTCTGGGTTCAAAGCCCCTTCTCTTTCCACTCTGCTGTCTTTCCTCATGGGATTAGATGGGTTTAGGGATTTGGTATGCCGAATTTGGCCTTTGGTACCTGGACACAACCTTTAAGAAGATTCATAGAGCTGAAGTTGGTGGGAAGTAGCCCACAACAAATTATACCTCTCTGTTTTGGATGATACAAAAATGGATAAAAATTGCTTTATTTAACTAAAATATCATTATCTTTAAAGTTTTCTCTAAGTGTAATGAAGATTTCATTACCATAGAGAATAGAAAGATCATGAAAATGTTTTCCAAATTGCTATAAATGATGCAAGCATTACATTATTTCTTAGATGGATTTCAAAAATTTTTTACTAAGAAAACCTTCTCACATTCATTATAACCCTGACCATCCCCACAACAAAACTTTCATCATTGAAAACGTTTCCTTTGAGATTTGGGCTTGAGATTTAAGAATCACCATGCCTTATTGCAGAGCAATAACCCACTCTCTAGAAATTTTATATATTCTTTTTTTAAATTTTTTTTAATTTCAGCATATTATGGGGGTACAAAAGTTTCAGTTATGTATATTGCCCTTCCCCCCCTCCCCCCACAAATCAGAGCTACAAGAGTGTCCATCCCCTAGATGGTGTACATCGCACTCATACAATTTCATATATTCTTCCCCAAATAGATGTTTTGTCTGCTACTTAGATGCAATTTCGATAGCAAAGTGACTGTGTACTGCAGCAGGAAAGAAATGACTGTTATTTTCTTAATCATATTAATTCTTAATCAGAATACACAATTTGGTACTTGGAATTTAGAAATATTGCTAATCAGTTTGAGGCTTACAAAAGCTAAACTAACTTTGCTGATAAACTGGTAATGTTGGTGGCTTTCACTAGTTGCAGCCATTCTGGTCTTTAAATCAAGAAGTATGCTAAATAAAAAATTAAAAATAAATAAATAAATATAAACAAAATTCAAAAAATTAAAAAGAAGTATGTCAACTCTTGCTTTTAACCCATCCTGTATGCCCTGTGTCTCAGAGCTTGCCAACTTTTCCTAAGGACTTAATATATTTTTGGAAGTTCTCCACCTCATCAGGACAGCCACCTGGGAACAGAGAAAACAAAATTTGGCAGCCTGTTCAAACTGTGAATTAAAGGTAATTCACAGTTTGAAATGAATCAGCATGAGGTCCTTAAGAAGAGTAATCAGACATCAAGAGGATTTTATGTTGAGGATTGTATATTGGCTAATGTGACAACAAGCAATATTGGTGTTTGCAATGTTCGCATCCAGAAGCACTGAAGCTGCCTGGGTTCAATGGGCACCAAGACTGAAAAAAGGGCTCCTTCAAAGGGAGCTATAGATTTCCACTTACATTACATAAGCTGAAAACATAGATGTTTTTACTCAGCTAGCATAGTTGAAAGATCAGATTTGGTTTTTATGATGTTTGCCATAGGCCCATGTCTATTATAGGATTCGTACTTTTCAGGTAGCTTTTGAGACACCTCTGTAATTAGGAGCAAATGTCTTTCTCCCTTTCTCTCTCTCAGGGAAAAGTCAAGTATCTCTTTTTTTCTACCTGACTTGCATCCATGTCTATTGACATTCATTCATTCATTCAGGTTTTTACTCTTTCAACAAATATGCATTCAGCTCCTGTTGTGGATGAGGCTCTGGGCTAGACACTTTGGTAACTCAGGGTGAAACACTGCACATCCTTCTCTCAAGGAGTCTAGTGAAGGTTAGACATGCACTGACAACACCAATAACTCAACTAACTCATACTTATTGAGTGCCTACTATGTGCCAGGCATTTCCCATGCACTTTTTCTCAGCAAGCCCATGGGGTTCATCATCATGTTAGTCTACAGAAAACAGAAACCAAAGTTCAGAGATGTCAAGTAAGTCAATGAAAGTGCCAGAGTAGCAAAGGGTGGAGCCAGAACAGAACTGACTCCAGAGCACATGCTCTTAACTTACACTAAAGCCAACCCATGAGCACTTTGGATATGGCTCTACTGGTTTAAAGTCAAGTATGATCTTGCCCAGGCGTTAGGCCAAAGTGGACTAACCACAGTGCAGGCCAAAATGCTACCTGCCATTTTGGTTTAAATCAGGGAAAGTGTTAGGTCTGAATATTATTATTGAGTTAGGTCTTGCATGTACTTCACATAGTGATGTGGCCACTGTGAAGACAGATCTATCCTCAGCTCAGGGCCTGCAACTAGATTGTGTCACTAGGACTGTAGAATATTCCCTTTAGTGAGGATCAAGGATCCATGCCTGCAAGGGACTTACACCGTCACAAAAATCCATATAAGATCGATTGTGATGGCATATGATGGGAGCAACATCTCTCTCTAGAAATTTCTGTTTTACCATATTAAAGTGAATGGAAGAGAAAACTAATATTTGGGTCTGTTTTTGTGAGAGGTTCATCTATCACTTTTCATGCTTACCAACCTGTTTGGTAATTGGAAAGTGGGTTTATATCCTCATTGTGGAATAATTTTTAAAAATATTCCCATCTGTTATCAACCACAATGTTGTATTTCTGTGTTCTTCCTCAGCATTTTGAACAGTAATTGGGGGTGAAGCAAATAATCCTAGTGGAAGGCACTGAAGTTAATAAGCAAGTGACCAAAGTTAAAATAATTTCAGTTGTATAATTAAATGTAATGTTGTGATAACACACCCATGCACGCATATGTGCATAC
The DNA here is from genome assembly GCF_041146395.1 of Eulemur rufifrons. NCBI lineage: Eukaryota > Metazoa > Chordata > Mammalia > Primates > Lemuridae > Eulemur > Eulemur rufifrons. The sequence continues at coordinate 26,237,939 of NC_091012.1, read as the reverse complement.
ACATGCTCTGTATCCAATAACGTTAGGTCCCTCGAATGCTGTCTGATCTAATGAGATGCATATGCACACATCCACACTATTTTTTCATTTATTAGATTTTAAAATTCTATGATCAGGGATACTTATCATGTGCATAGTGAATGATAATTTTGAAGCACTTTCACACAGTACATTAGCCTTATGTGAGTAGCACAGCAATCCTGTTAGATAGCCAGGTGAAAAGAAACCAGACATAGGAAGGGAAAGATGTTTGCCTAAAGCCCCCCCCCCAAGGAATGATGAAGCTGGAACTAGAAGCCAGGATTCTGCATGATTAGAACATGCTGCCTTGCCCCCAGATTCCCCAGATGGTTGCAGGGCCAGAACTCATCAATCAGAGCCCTGACGAGTCTTCTAGGCCCAAGTGAAGAAAATATAGCAGCAGTGTAGACAAGACCCATGGATCATTCCTAGAAATTAAAAAGAAACAAACAAACAAAAAACCCAACTGAGACTAGAGTAGATGAGAAGAAATATCCACTCTGCTTCTAAACTATTCATTCTGGTTTTCCATCCTATCAAGCATGTCACAAACAGCCAGATCCTTTACCACAATTACGTTATTGGGAATGTTGAGTTTAAATGGTCTGCACTTGACACCGTCTCAGAGTTGATAAAAGCCCTTCTATTTTACTGACGAGTGGGGAGCAGTGTTGGTGGAATACGGCAGATGCATGCACAATTACAGCTGTAAAATCAGTTGAAAAATCTGACAAATGCCTTTCTTTGTGGTTCATCCATCCGCTTTAACAATGAGGACCAAAAAGGGAAAAGGTCTCAAAGCTATTTGATTGACATCTCCAAATATGCTGCCAAGACTGGGACAGAGGGGGTGGAATGGAGTAGAGTGGGGTTGGGGTAGGCTTTCTGAAAACCAAATGAATACAATTTCTTTTCTTTGCTACCCTGTGGGATCTTGGCAACCAAGATCTACCAGTAAAACTGCTTAGTGTACCGTCTTGTCCTTGTGTGATGTTCCAGGGTGTCTGAGAGAGAGCAGTGAGGAAGAGAAAGGTATCTAGAGAGAAGTGGAAGGTAATGAATTAGCAACCTATAACTCTGCAAGCCCCATTGCCTAATTTCTGCATAAGAAGTTACTTGTTTCTGCATAAGAAGTCCACTTTTAAAAACAAAATCCCAGATACATATTTCATGTAACTACATGGAATATTTCTAGATTTTCAAAAGAAAAATCTTTTTAAAACTACCTCATGCTCATCATATCTAGAAATTATCTGGGTTATCTAGAAATTGAAAGGGTCGTTTTTGTTTCTCCAAAATTATTTTCATATATGGTACAAAGTGAAAGGAAACAAATCAACTGTATGTGAGCAATGTGCTCGGGTAATTATAGCCACCACTCCTAGGCACTTACTATATGCTGGGCACTGTGGCAAACGTTTTACAAGCATTAGCTGTTTCACTCTCACAACAACCTTGTGAGATGGATAGCCTCACCATCACCATCACCATCATCACTTCCAGATTGTCATCTCAAGGGCTCAGAGAGAGTATCACACAAACACCTATAACCACACATTGGGAGTCAGGCCTGCCTGGCATTCCTTGCACTGTGCCATTTCACTGGTTCACTTGTTTAATCAGCTTCTGTCCTTATAACATCTCTGTGAGGTCAATAAGCTTAAACCAATTTTGTGGGGGAGGAAATTTTATCTCAGGACAGTTAAATGACTTGCTCAAGATTACGTAGCTAGTTGTTGAGAGAGCTGGAATTTCACTCCTGGATTCTTGGATTACAAAACTCAAACTTTTTTTTACACCATATCTATTTCACCCACATATGGTTTCAATTGAACTTTTATTAATTGTTAAGTACAGGGAAAAATAACAAAATAGCATTAATAATAATACTTTCTAGTTCTATGGCATTATGTGTTTTCCATACATATTGTTAGATTTGTTCCATTTGGTCTTTACTCAGTTCTAGGACTCAGGAGGCACAGAAGGAAGCTATTATTGTCCTAGAGAGACCACAGATGTGAGGCCTCCATTTCTGGGTGACTGAAATCCCAGCTCTCTTACTCCCCTGTCATGTGACTTGATGAATTCACTCGGTGCAGTTCTGAGCCTTTGTTTCTTCCTATAATAAAATGGAGATGATATATTACTCAGACTCCTTAGTGAATTGTGTTGTCAACAGATGAGCTCATGAGTGGGCTTTGCAGTTAACTATTCACATTGGTTCTCTCTCCATGTTAGAAGTGAGGAAAGTCACATTCAGGTGGCTTAAGTGAGGTGCCCAAACTCACACAGCTAGGAATGCTGCCAATGCTCAGTCCCAAGCTTCTCGACTCCTAGTCGAGTGCTCTTTTTGCTAATAGTTACCTGTATTCCTCAAAAGTGTTGTGTTGATGTGGTTTGAATCAAAGGATCAACTCCAATGCTGTCAGAGAGTGATAGACTTAAAATCAATAACCGTGTGTGCCATTCTTCAACAACTAGATATCCCCAGCATGTTTCTGGATGTTTCAGCATGTTCAGAAGAGCAAGTACATTTCCCCACTCACGTATGCTCAAGGAATTATTGTTCAATTTAGTGATAGTTTGAGCACTTGTAGAAGAATTTGAAAACTTTAGAAAAATCACATACTTTTTACAATCTTACTGTCTTAGAGAATGGAATTTGGGGTTAGGTCCACCTTTTATCTTCATGCTTTCTTGCAGTGCTTTTTTATTTTCATATTGAAGAGGACCTGAAACTGGTGGCCTGTCTTGCCCTTTACTACTGGATTAAAATTCCAGGTTGCTACTATGGTAACCGTACCTTGAAAATTAGATCCTGACAGAGTCACTAAGAAATTTAAAAGTGCACTGCTGCCATGAACTTTGAAGAAAGGTTGCTTACAATTGTCAGCGACAGCCTCTTAATTGAAATAATCTGCCTTTCCATCTGCTAGAAAGAGTTTGTGTGCCTTGGGTAGGGGGGACAAAAAGATTATATCTTCATGGATTTTTGTAACATAAAAAATGGTTATAGTTTGAAGCAAAGCTGTTTTCTGCATGAAATTTAAATCAACTTCAGCTCAATTTATGCTATTCAGAGGAACTGTGATATTTGGTATTCATGGTGGCAGGAAGCCAAGATGCACAGTAAAGACGTAAAGATAGTCAAGAGAGGATACTGTTGGGGAATCTATCCTAGACAAACCCCAGTTGCCTCAAGGTCCAAATGGCAGCCACTTTCAAACCACAGATTTCTGTACCCAGGCCTCTGGGAAGTTGGGGAATGCAGAGCAGCCATGTGGCAGACTTTCAGATCAAGATGGGCAGCAGTCATTAATTTGCCTAGTAGCATAGAAGCTGAAATCAGCCTGATGCTCCCAATGCCAAGGAAATGAAACAAGCAATATAGGGTCTCTCACCATTCAGGAAGACGAATGATCAAGGCATTTGTAATTTCAGGAATTCTTTTGCCCATTTCTTTCTCAAGGCAACCACATCATGGTGGGTCTGGCTTTATAATTAGTTGTGGCTATAGCTGTGGTTCCATAACAGGGTTTTTGGTTTGTTTGTTTGGTTGGTTGGATGGTTGGGCCTTTTCCTTTCCTTTCCTTCCTTCTTTCTTTCCTTCCTTCCTCCCTCCCTCCTTCCCTCCCTTCCTTCCTTTCTTTCCTTTTTTTTTTTTTTTTTTCTGAGACAGTCTCACTCTGTTGCCTGAGCTAGAGTGCCGTGGTGTCAGCCTAGCTCACAGCAACCTCAAACTCCTGGGCTCAAGCAATCCTCCTGCCTCAGCCTCCCGAGTAGCTGGGACTACAGGCATGCACCACCACACCCAGCTCGTTTTTTTCTATGTGTTTTAGTATAGACGGGGTCTCCCTATTGCTCAGGGTGGTCTCAAACTCCTGAGGATCAAGCGATCCTCCCACCTCGGCCTCTCAGAGTGCTAGGATTACAGGCGTGAGCCACTGAGCCTGGCCTCATACCAGTATTTTAATATGTGATTCTAATGGCACACATAGAAAATTATACTTTAACTCTTTGAAAGGCACAATTGAAGACCAGATTTTTCTCACTCTCAGAAAGTTAGCATACTCTTTCACACACAACAGATATCAAATATTAAATCTGTTGGACAATATCAAATATTTGGGTCTGAGGGATGTAGAGATATGGAAACTCCCACCGCCTAGTGGTAGGAGAGTACCTTGAGGGGTAGTTCTATCTGAAGACTTTGGATAGAATTGGCTCTTACCTCACTTGTGAGCCTCTTCATTTTTATTTGGTCAGTGTGGGTACTAAGGAGACTGTGATAGTGATGACTGAATTGTGATATTCCTTCAAACCCAAGGAATGCCCATGAAAGCCCAACAAACACCACCAGTCTTCTACCTGTGAGAACAATAGAACCACAGGTAGCAGTACTTTTGACTCCCCTGACATAATAGGTTCACAAATCTGTGATCTCCTGAGTGGAAGGGGTGGTATCCATTCTATCCATTCACCTATTTCTTTAGCAGCTGGTACAGGAAGGACCTGGTCATGGTAGATAGCCAGAAAACATTGTTGAGTATATGGTAGTCAGGGAAAGAATGATCTAGAAGATGTAAGTTGTTCTGAAGTAGTATTTTGATATACTTTATTCTCATATGCACTATACTATCTGCCTACACATGTGTGCGTGTGCATGTATGTGGCTGGGAAGCAATACAATGTACAAATTGAAGTGAACAGGCTCTGGAGCCGGCACACCTGGATTCAAATCCCAGCTCCACCATGTGGTCTTAGGCAAGTTGCTTAACCTCTCTATCACTCATTTCCTGATCTGTAAAATGGGGATAGTATAGTGCCTACATCATAGGATTAAATAACTGATGTGATTATTACAGTGTCTGGCACATGGGAAGTTCTCAATAAATATTAACTATTGTTATTAGTTATGCTCATAATTAGTGCAGTCATTATTGCTGAGTGCTCTGAGTGAGTGCTGTTTGTACTACATTCAAGTGTTCAGCCACCTGGGGAGCCTTTCACTCTGTTCTCTGACTTGTCCCAGAGGTCCCTAGTTGGAGCAAGACCTCTCCAGAGTGAATAAACCTGGACATAGGTTCAAGTCATGAATCCATAGTTATTGGCTATGAGAATCTAGCTTCAAGTCATGAACCTCAGTTCCTCATGTGTAAAATGTGGATAGGAACAGTGGCTACATCCCATTGGGTTGTGAATAGTCAACTAGCTAATGGATATAAAATACTCCGGATAGCCTCTCACCTTATATAAAATCACCACTGGAATAATCTCCTGAGTCATAATTGTTGATTGTGTGTTTCACGTATGTGTGAATAACTACATTCAAAATATCATTCAAGCATGTTGCCAGTTTTCTGATTAGGTAAAACAGAATCCTTTTCTGAATTCCCAGGTTTTTGTATACATAAAGGAAATAGTCTGATTAAGAATATATGTCAATAAAATTTCATGGAATAGCACCTGCCATTCTGTGAAATAATCACTCTATTTCTTTGCCTGGGCAAATCATTCCTGATGCTACATAATCTGCTTCTGTTTTCTTGGTCTAAAAAGACACTTCAGACTCTGTCTTTAATTATGATCAGGCTTGACTATGAATCCCATGAGAAATAAGCTTGTTTTTGCTGGGAGGGAAGGTAAAATAAAATTTAAATAGGTTTTAAAAATAAGAATGGAATCTCAGAAGACACACTATTGTAGAACACATTGTATATCAAAATATATAAGTATGTAGTTGTAACAGTGACTTAGTAAACACATTGCTGAGTGAATTATGAAAAATAATACACCAAGGTGCCATTTCCCATACTCCTAAGCACCAAGTTAAGAGAGTATTGCCATAAAGTAGCTATACACTGTTTAAAAATATTTGTGTGTTTTTTAAGAATATTTTCTTCAGGCCCAATAGACTAATCATTTCTCTTCTCTTGCTAGAAAAAGTACGCTGTAAGAAATTTAGCTAAGTAGTATATTAAGTGAGAGTCTAAAATAGTTTTAGAAGATAACAATTCTGAGCAAAGAAATGTCCTTAGCAATTTGATTTTGAATGTGACATTAATTAACATTATAAAATAGAATCAAAAGAGGGTCGCGATGCACACCGTCTGGAGGATAGACCTGCTTGAAGCTCTGATTTGGGTGGGGCAAAGGCAATATATGTAACCTAAACATTTGTACCCCTGTAATATGCTGAAATAAAAAACAATTAAAAAGAGGGTCAGTTAAATCTTTCCAGTCTATCATATAATTTGGCATTTCACATTCATTGCACTTGCTACTGGCACCTTTGTTATAAGAGCCTGAAACTGCAGGTAAAATAAGTACATATGTCAGTATAAGTAAACAAATTCTCGTGTTCTGAAATGTCATCGTTCTCTGGACAACATGACTTATCCTGGTTAAGAGACTATCTCTGTGGAAAAGCAACTGTCTCAAAGACGACTCTTTACATAAAGTTTTACGTAAAACTGCTAGAAGCCTGCTCAAAAATTATAGAATAGGAGGTGTTCCTAAGCATGCATCCCTTCATTGATCTTGCTTAAATTTTTAGAACTGAACTGAAGTAACTGGACTTTTCAAATCATGTTTCAATTCGGGTTTGTTGTCTTTTAGTTCCATGTAAAAAAAAGTTTGATGAGATATGATGAGAAGAGGAGAGAGATGATAAGGTGGTTCATTATGCACATAAAAGAATTTCAAAACATGTCTGCTTTAAAGTCATTAAATAATTTCCCAAATTTGAACCTATGGTGTAAAACTCTTTTCTTGGTGTAATTCCAATAATGTAAATGGTGTCTACATGGAAGGGTTTCAAAGCAATGTTTCTTATAAATAGAATTTCAGTAGCTGCTTCTTTTAAAGAGAAAGCAAAGGATAAAGCAGATGAATCATTACAGTCTCTCATAATGAAAAACCGGAGAAAATGCACATTCACGTACCCACCCTATTACAGTATAGTTTGGCTGCATGATGGTTATCTCTGAATGATTATAACACACAATTTTACGTGGGAGAGAAAAAGAAAAGACATATATAGATGTTTTCCCACTTCAAGCAAACCTGTCACAAAAATCCTAGCATATATTTCCAAACAGATAAAAAGGTAATTTTTCACCCTTAAAAAGAATCCTTCACTTTGAAAATGATTCACTGCAGGTTTCCTCTAAATAGTATGCTCATCTCATGCGTTTACAATATGGTTTGATTTTCAAAACATCAATTTACATGCACTTTCCAGTAACAAATCTATTGTGCAAAGTGATGCTTACTTGTATAAGATAAAAAAGCAAAAGTTTTTTTTTTTTTAATTGGAGTCTATGGTTTGCTCATCATTAATATTAACTATTTATAGTCCAGCAGCTTTTGCTAACACAAGTAGAGATGGAAATGCCACAAGCTGCCTCAGAGGTAGTTCCATAATGCTCATTAATAATTATCGAAATGCTGTATTTCAGCAGCAGTCAATCAAACACAGCCTCGTTCTTGTTCTCATGAGAACCTAATCCTTGAGTTCCTTCTTTCCCCTTAAGTTTGCCTCGTTCACAGACACATTCCATGAGCTGAAAATCTAACAATAAATTAGTGAGAAAATTAGAGCGGTTTGCATGACTAACATTTGAAAAGGAATATAATCTTTGTGTGCAGAATATTCACAACAATGTGAAATGGACAGATCACTAACTAGAGGCGTGGTGTAGCATCTCTCAGAACATGAATTCCTAAAGAACCCTGGCATCCCCTGTATAAAAGGTACCTGGAATCATCATTTTGAATAGAACAAAATGCCATTGCAAAAGGGGCCAGCATCATTTGAGATCCCTGCACCCAGGAACCAAAAGAACATCTTGAATGCAAAAGACACACTTCCCTACTTTCACCGTAATATTTTAAATAAAGAGCTGTCTGGCTTTTCTTTTTTTAAAAATGTGTTTAATCTTTGTTAGAGAGAGGGTCAAACCACACAGGAACATTTACAGTGATAAGGAGATTGGTTTTATGTGGATTTCTCTCCTCTTCTAAGAAACTTTATTTGGGAAACTCATCTCTTTCTTCATGAAAATAAATAGCCCCTAAAATAAATCCAAGCATTAAAGGCCCTCACCCCAATAACTTGGCTAAACACATTTTGTACCTTTCATGTAGAATTCAATTTTAACAGTTTTGCCACAGGTTTTTCTGAACTGATTATAAAGGTTTAATCTTGGATCTTTTATTTAGAGCACTAATTTCAGACTTTTTAAAAATGTAGTTGTTTCAGATAATTTCCTAGAACAAATTGAGCTTCTAAACTTCAAAAAGAAAATTCCCATTTCTGTGTTTGTGGCCGCCAGGCAGGTCAGCAAGAGAGTCATGTATGTGTCGCTGGGTGATTATTTCACGAATTTGAGTATATTGATTCTCATCTTTTAATTGAAAATCAAGTTCCTACTGTACTTTAAAAAATACCTTATTAGTATCAAACAACTTTCCTTGGAAGCTTTGGCTTGTATGGTCTTGCTTATGCCATGTAAATGATGTAATAGTTGAGGCAAATAAAATCAAAGGGAAAGAAAATAGCCTCATTTTTCAATTAATTATGTGGATACATATGGCAAAATTATTTTAGATATGAAATATTTAGAGTCACCTTTCCTAAATACTTTACCATAAAATAGTTACCATAAAACATTAATTTCACAGGAATTTTATGATCCAATATATTTGGGAAACAGTGGGTTAAAAAAACCAACAAGTCTTTTCATTGTAGGAATTCTTTGAGCCTTTAATATGCTAATGTTCACTGTGTTTCTAAGAGAGGGGTAAAGAATATGAAGTGTTTCTCAAACTGACTTGGCCATAGAATTTTTTTTTCCCCAGAATCCCTACAAACATCATGTGGAATAATTTGGGCCACGCCAATCTAAATAACCACACTAGGGTTCTCTATGTGTGTGTAGACTCGGCTTGAATATCTACCTGCAGTGTGGATGCTCGTTATTGTTATTTTTTATCTTGCCATCCTCACTCCATCTTTCCTCCAGTTGCCCCACAAGATCAGAAAGTACATTTGAAATCAAATGTCCCTTTTAGGCAGCTGAGTGAAATTATAGACAATTTGTATTCCAAAATCACAGGGGCTTTATTTTTGTATTGATAATATGGAGAGTGTTCTGAAATCCCACCAACTTTCACCCAGAAGATTTCTTTTGTGAGGAGTCCTTTTGTCTGTCTTTTTTCCCCAGACCACCTGCAACTGTAAGTTGTCTCCTGGGTGGTTGGCTGGGATCATCTTCCCTCACTGTGGGGAGAAAAGCTGGCTGAATAGAGAAAGAAACGCTGCATACTCACTGAACATTCTTGGGAGATAATTTGCTGCCATGTTTTATAAAACCAGGGACTGGATGTGCTTAAGAGCTTTTTATTAGATATTGCTGAGAGAGATAATAGTCCTATTATCATGGTGACTTTAGAGACTATTCTGAATGCTGGTATTATTGAAAATGCAGTAATGAAGTCAACTCTGAAATCTAAGCATGTGGATTGTCCACATCAAACTGTGTCTTCCCCAGCTGGCTTGCTGTGGCCATCCAGCCCAGCTCTGGGCTGCCTTCCCCCCACCCTCTGTGGGAATGTGTTTTTGGAATTCAAACTCACATAACCTTAGACTGAGAGAAACCACAATTAAGAAGATAATTAAAAAAAAATGTGAGGAGGGGCTGTTGCATCACACACAATCCAGAGTCTAAAGGAAAGAATTTCCCATTTTGCCCTCATTTTCTGTGTGCTGCTTGGATCTATTAGCACAAGTAATCCAGAGCTGATTTACTCTCTCTTAAACAGCCAAATCATATTTTCATCAAGGCCAAGAATGTGTCCTTTATTTAAGCACTTTCTTGATAACTGATCTCCTATTGTGAGGAACATTTACTACACAGTTAAGTTGGCAGGAACTGGAATTTCTGTTTTTATGATCTATACACTTAGAGCAAAGATGTTTCTGTGTACACAGTATTCCATTTAATTATCATTTTAATTACTTTATTGACTTAAACGTTAGTATTGAACACATTTTACAATAATAACATACAAGCAACTTATAATTTTCATTATGTCTTATCTCATTCACATTATCTGAAGGTTGATAGTAGATAATTAGTTGATTGGATATGAAAACATCCAAAACATTGATGGGTAGTACAGATGAACTCTGATTAGTTGGCTCTTTCTTCCTTCACCAATTACATATGATTCTTTGTATTTATGCCTTGTGTATACTCAATAATATGTATCTTGGGAATTTGTAGAGAGATGGATGAGTGATTGTACTTGGACTATAACAGCTACCTTATAATATGGAGGAATACAAATATTGAAATGTGTATTTCTGGGATTAACTTTTTTACTTTAGATTTTCTCATTAATCATTGTCACTGCTTATTTTATGTATGCACATTAGAGACACATTTTTGCAAATTTCATTTTTCTCAGCAAACTGGTAGGGTTAAAGTAAGAAACTCTAAAATCAAAGAATGACCCACAAAAAATAACAAAGATGAAAATGCAAAATGCTGAGAGGCTGGTACAGAAGTATAGTTGGTAAGACTACCCTCTTTGAAGATAGAAGTTGCTGGGGAAAGGTGGCTGACAATGACATACCTAATCTAGCTGAACTCACTGTCCATGCATCCAACTCTTCTTTACGTTATCTTGGTTACCTGCACTAAGACGTGGCCATCCAACTATACTTATTTTTGGCAAAATCTAGTTGTTCGATCGCCTGTTCACTGAGGTTTGGGAATCTCAGATTGAAATATTATTCAGGTAGTAGCAGCAATTATTTCTTCAAGGGCATTTAAAGGAACATCAGTAAACTTCCGGTAGGTATTCCAAGTCTAGATTCATGGTTATTCTCTGAGGAAATACCAAAAGTAAATACAGATACACAGCTTATCTTATGAATTTGAGGTCATCATATTGTAGAGATGCTTCTCGTTGTGAATTGAGCCTTCTCTTGTTATAGTATTTTTCTTCGTCCACAGGGAAAAAGAGGGTAGAGTGGGAACGATGCTGTAAATCCATGTGGCAATGTGAGAAGGAATGTGTATTTTCTTGTACAAAGGGAAGTAGAAATTGGATTCTTAGAATTCAGAAAATTCCTATGTTTGTCATAAGATAAAGTTTTGCTGGAAAATCAACCCCAGGTGAACCTGATATTGGCTTGGAAGGTCCTTATTATGCTTTTCTCTCACTGTAACTAAGTTCCGATGAAATCCAAGAGAAAAATCAATTAGCCTGTATCAAACAAGGGCTCAAAGACACCCTGATTCTGCACCGCAGGTTCTTTGTTAAGGCCCAGTGCACCGTGAGCAGGTCTTCATCATTTGGTGCATGGCCAATGAAGGATATTTAACTTAAAGAGAAGCAAGTGGAGTAATCACTAAATTTGACTCTGCCAGTTGGCCTACCTTGAAAGCCTAGAGTGGATTGGCTTCAAATGAGTAACTGTTGCAGTTTTTCAATAGACTGTCCAAGTCCAACTGGTTGGGGCTTCAACTGAGTGGCTTCAGATCAGCCAAAGGACAGAAAGTCTTCTCTGCATCTGTAACTTCTGTTATAACAATTGAGAACTAGGAGTCTTATTGATGGTAAGGTTAGTGTAAATAACAGGTATTTACTTTGAGGAGGTGAGCATTGCTATTTGAGCTGAAGCACAGTGGATTGACTTTCCCCAAAATTCTACAAACACAATGGTGTGAATGAATTTCTTTTTCATGAGCACTCATTCCAGTGTCCAAAAACAGGTATAGATTTATGCAGAATAATTTGGCACAGTACAGCAAATTGCTGCTGTGAGATATAATTTAGAATTACTTCCTAGCTCAGGCTAGTGGCTACAATCATGTAAAACATATTATAAAAATAGGTTTACATAGATTGTTTTATATATCAGATAAAGCTTTATGTTACCTACCATTGGAACTGGATGTGTTTTAGCAAGCAACGTAAGGGTTGTTCATGCAATACTTTCATTATTTTCAGTAAGTGTAAAACAAAATAGAAACAAGTCCATTGAATTTAGCCACCATTAACTAACATTAACTGTAATTTTTTCTGACAAGTTCTCTCTCATCTTATGCTGAGTGAAACATTGGGAAAAGTCGACTGAAACTGTATAAATGTTAATGAAATATGCCCTTGTATTTTAAGTGTGCCCAGTTCAGACATTTAAAATAGAGCAATTTATAATGTGTTATCAGCCAGAACTCCATCATGTTTTAAATAAATTTATTTTTCTACTTCTTGTGAGACTCTAAGTCACTCAGAGAAGACTCATGACATTTCACTGCACAAGGCAGGTCACAAATTGAATAATGTGAAATAACTTTATTAGAGAACTGAAGAAAATGATATGGCAATAATGTGTTTTGTAGTAAAATTTGATAGCCCTCTAAAGATCAATGAGTGTGTTTGTTTACTTTGAAGTGAAAGGACAAAGGCTTCATAATGGAATTCAGAGAAATGCCCGAATTAATGGAGTCTTTGCTAGATAAAATGGCTTTCCTAGTCTGTGGTGAATTCAGAAAATCTACCACATACTTTGCAGTAGAAAGAATAGTCTAGGTACTGTCTGTGATAACATGTCATTATAAAGCTGCCCTGGAATGAATGAAAGTCCTCTCGTGGCCACACAGAATAAAACAAGCTGCGAGTTGCAAGGGTCTTGTCCTGTCCCAAACATTGATTGAAAGGGCACTTTATAAATGAAGAAAGAAACAGCGGGGGCACCTTCATTTGCATCACCAAACGCTAATGATGCAAGTCCTTTTATGGACACACTGTGTACACAGAATAGGTTCAATTAAAAAGGAGCCATTTTACACTGGCCTTTACTCCACCAGCATTAGGGTAAAAAAGACAAAACAAAGACCATTTATCTGGGTAACAATACATTACTTTAAAAAATGAGGCAGAGTGCAGAATATAGGGTAAGCAAGAAGCCTGGGTCTCCCATGGTTTTATCTTCGCCACTTTTCTCAGCCAGTGTGCCATAGTCCTACGAAAGCATATCTTTGTCAAAATCAGATAAATAAGAATGATTAAAGTAGGCAGGAATATTTGCAGCTGACTCTGACTGGCAAGAGCACGATTCAGAACTTATGAGTTTAAAATCAAGCTCCATAGCAGGGAGCAAAATGAGTTGCTGTCTGACATGTTTGGCCTTGATAAAAGGAGTTGGGGGTTTGAGTTCAATGCCTATGGACAGATGTTCCACAGACAAAAAACGAGGCTCTTAATTGGCACTAATTAGCACCCTTGTTGGCAGGGAGGGATTGACAAGGTTATTTCTATGGCATTGCCCCTGCAGAATCCCAGAGCTGTTCTTTCCAGGACAAGGAGAGAGCAATGTAGGTAAACTTATGCTCTTAGCCTTCAAAATTATTTGTGCCCCCAAACAAAGAGAGTCTTCACATTTCTAAGCTGTCAACTTAGTAAGATTCTTTGCCTAGGATATACATTGGCTTTTATTTTTAATTAAATAAAGTGTAATTAGTAGGAAACAATCAATACGGGAGAGTGACAGGCACTTTTATGTTGGTTTGCTTGTCCCTGCTTAAAGAAGCAGAAGCAAAAAGAAAAAAAAAGAAGCTGTACTAAGGATGAGAAAAACAATCTCAGCACATTCTAGATGTTAACACTAGTAGAGAACATAGAGGATGTTTTGTACTGGCACAAATCCCTGCAACATGCTGTGCAATACATCTTTTCAATGCTCTGTTTATAATCACCTCCATCTGTAAAATGGGAAAATACCACCATCCTCCTGAGGGGGCTAAAGTCTGCAAAGAATCTGGATGTCCTGCGGGGAAAAGGTGTCTTGTAATTATAAGTTATCTCTATAATGAGTGGTGTGATGAAGAAGGAGCCTGTGGCTGCATTCTAATAAATATTAAGCAAAGCTATGTGGAAATATGCTTTAAGTTTCTGCAAATGCTCCTCTCTCTATAATTGCAAACTTGGGAATTATGCAATAGTAGTTATTTTTGCATTTATTCAATTTAGTGCTAATAAGGAGCTCAAAGAATAGATTAAAGTCATTTTTAGTAACATGACAGATTTTCTTATACTGCAGCATGATGATGTACATTGCTAAAGAGCTAGAGAGGCTCTTAAATCTAGAGTAAGCCCTTTTTTTCTTCTAGTAAGACCAAGAGATTAGATCTCCAAAACTAAATAGACCCAACGAATGCCTATCAACAAGACCTACAGGTGAGAGAAATCATACATATGTGGAGGTGGGACAGCTGGATGGCAGGTTCCTTAGAAGCAGAGCCTGACATAGGCATTCCTGTGAATGTGCTTTAAAGGAGAGACCTGTAAGGAAGTGAAGAGAGCAAGCTAGGGTAGGAAGGATGGTGGGAGTCCTAGAGTTGTCCCACTTTGAGGCAAGGGTACCAGCGTTTTGGCTGGTCATTGGCTGGTCACATCCCAGTCTTTGGATCGGGGCTTCCTATCCAAGAACAAGGTGGTTTTCCTCCTGTCAAGGGCAGGTCTCTAGAGAAAGGCCCATCTGGAGAGCCCTGGAGAAGGACCCACACAGCCGGAATATCAGTGCACCAGACTGGTGAAAGGGATGAGGGAAGGGCAGTGCCACCAGCCTCCACTACAGGAACTAAAGTTGGTAGAACCAGGTAGCTCTCTATCTAAGCAAGGCCTTTGGGTTCTTGAGCAACTTTCAGAATGGAATGTTTATTGAGCAGAATAAAGTTCATCCTTGAATAACAATTTTAAAAAAAAAAAACTGTTTGCCAATTAGCAACACTATGCACATAGATGAGCTAAGCAGGTTTTTTTTTTTTTTTTTTTTTTTAATGTGAGCAGTCTGACTTTAAGTAAAAGAAGACCACACAGATGTTAATTTGGGTTCTTACTTATTCATATACTATAGAAACAAAATTGCCAGTTCTGCAAACAAGCCATTCCCATTCATACCTGTCCATACTTGTGTGTGCTTCATGTGCCATGCCTTCTGCCTGCAGTATCTTGGAGTCTTTGTCTTGTAGTCATCTCTCAGAGTTGCAGCAAACACATATTCCTAGGTGAAGGCTTCCCAGAACACCTGTCCACACAGGACGAAGTCACTTTAGAGGCTATGTAAATACCCCAGGTTCCAAAGGTAAGGGGGTTTTCCTGTGCTATCCCAAGGCCATCTCTCATAGCTTCTTGAAGTCCCTATCCATACCCTAGAACCTAGAGCCTAGACTCCTCCCAGCTCACCCACACCCTATGCCCCTCAATGCATTTCCCTTGTCATCCAATATCTACTACAATTGGAGAAGTAAGTGTAGTCAGGCCCCAGTACCCCTACCAGGTCCCTGCCACTTCCTCACCATAAATGCCTGGCTGCCCTTCCTCATCAGCATGCTCTGATGCTGACATCAGATCCCCTCCAAGTTCCATACACTGCCCTCATACATCATAACCATTGCCAGCTGACACTCAACCATTTCTTTTCCAGGCCCTTAAAACATCCTCCTCCACATGGCCCTGGCCCTTCTTCCCTCAAGGCCACCCTACTCTGCAGATTTCAGATATTCCAGCAATGATTTTCAGGGACTGTGGCTTCTGTTGCCGTCAAAGGATCACAATCAGGGGAATTACCTGGCCAGAGTTATGATTTAGAAAGATCACTCTGGCCCAGCGAAGCCTTGAAATAAGGTGGGAATAGAGAAGAGAGGGCAGACCAGAGAAGGATGGGATGACTGTGTTCCCATCAATGGAATGCAGCGAATAACAGGATATGTGATATCCTGGGATATCTGAAATCTGCAGAGTAGGGTGGCCTTGAGGGGAGAAGGGCCAGGGCCATGTGGAGGAAGATGTTTTAAGGGCCTGGAAAAGAAGTGGTTGAGGGTTGGCTGGCAATGGTTGTGATGTATGAGGGCAGTGTATGGAACTTGGAGGGGATCTGATGTTAGCATCAGAGCATACTGATGAGGGAGAGGGTAGAAAATTTAAAATGACTCTAAGCTTGTTTGCTTGGAAATTTGGGTAGATGGTGATGTTATAGTGATGTCTTAGTCCATTTGTGCTACTATAGCAAAATACCTGAGACTGAGTAGTTTATAAAGAAGTTAAATTTATTTTTTTCACAGTTCTGGAGGCTGGAAGTCCAAGATAAAAGTGCCAGAAGGTTTGGTTGTCTGGTGGGGGCCCGGTCTCTGCTTCCAAGATGGTACCTTATTGCTGTATGCTCCAGAGAGCACAAACACTGTGTCTTTATATGGCAGAAGGGACAGAAGGGCAAAAAGGGGCTAGTTAGGTCCCTCCAGGCTTTTATAAGGCAGTAATTCCATCCATGAGGGCAGTGTCCTCATGGCCTAATCATTTCCTTGAAGGCCCCACCCCTTAATACTGTTGCATTGGGAATTAAGTTTCATTGTAAATTTTGGAGGGGCCACAAGCATTCAAACCACAGCAGACAGATGCAAAAATGAAGTATGAGAATGAAGTACTGATCCATGCTACAACATTGATGAACCTTGAAAGCATGATGCTAAGTGAAAGAAGCCAGACACAAAAGGCTACATGTTGTGTGATTCCATTCATATGAAATGTCTAGAATAGACAAATCTATATGGATAAAAAGAAGATTAGAGGTTGCCTAGGGATAGAGGGTGGAGGGGGTAGAGGGATTGGGGGAATGATAGTTAAAAGTTACAGGGTTTCTTTCTGGAGTGATGAAAATGATCTGGAACTAAATAATCATGATAGTTGAACAGCATTGTGAATGTACTGAAAAGCACAAAGTAGTCCACTTGGGAATCATAAATTTTATGTCATATGTATTTTACCACAATCATAAGTAGATAGATGAACAGAGATAAAAAATAAAACATAAAATGAATGAATGAAATATATACATACACACTTAAATCAGGAGGTGAGGCATAAGAGTAGGTGAAAGATCATGAGTTCAGCTTTGCCTTTCTTGGGCTTGAGGCATTTGTGGGACATTGTGGTAGAACTGAATTTGGGAGGCTGGAGCTCAGAAAAGTGTTCTAGGCTGAAGATACTTCAGGAGTCAGGGCAGTGGATGATACTACCCAGAGAAAGTGGAAAAGCAAGCGTCTCAAGGGGAAGAGCACTGTTTGCAGGGTGGGTGGGCAGCGGAGGAAGAAGCAGAGAAGATGGCTGTCAGAGAGCAGGCAGAGAAGTGGAACTCATAACAGTATCTGCATCTCCTTTGTCTCTCCACTCTGGTTAGAAGACAATAAACCCTATTACTGGCCATTCTCCCAGTGTCAGTGATTATCTTGCTTTTCCTTTATGCCATCCTCTCTGGAATCTGATCCCTCATGCTGTATGACTCACCTCTTCTTCTGAGGTCATCTATCCAGAATGTTCCAAAAGAGTGACACTTTAAGCTCTCTAGGGGACAAAAATCATGATACAGGAATGTTGAAGTTCTAAGATATCACACATTTAAAGAGTCTGAATCTGCCCTTAGATGGCATTGTCAGAAAGTAACTGGAAGCAAAACTTAGCTTTCAACTTGGCAAGAATAGGAGTGAAATAAGTGGGGCTTACCAAAGCAATGTAATAATTAATGACCTCTCTTGCAAATAAAACAATCTGTCAAATAGGGTGAGGAGAGACATGGGATTTTGGTTGAGTTCTGGATTTGGCAATGCCATTTGAACTCAGGAGGCTCAGACAACCCAAGTTTCAATTATTTTCTACTCTAGAAAATTGGTCTTTGGCAAAACTTTCTCTCCCTCCATATCACCTTAGATGCTGTTTTCTCTTAGCAGACATGTTGCTGTCCTGCCCCTAAATGTTTCTTTCTCCAGATAATTAGGTGGTGAGGCAAGTATGTGAAAAGGTAGCCATAAGGGCAAAGTGCCATAAGCTGGCAGGCTTAAGACACCAGAAATGTCTTGTCTCCCAGTTCTGGAGACCAGAAGTCTAAGATGGAGGTGTCGGCAGAGTTGGTTCCTTCTGAGGGCTGGGAGGAAAGGCTGCGTTCCAGACCTCTCACCTAGGTTTATAGATGGCTGTCTTCTCCCTGTGTCTCTTCACATAATCTTCCCTTTGTGTATGTCTCTGTCTCCAAATATCCCCTTTCTCTAAGGAAATCAGTCATACTGGATTAGGGCCCACACTAATAACTTCAGACCCTATCTCCAAAGAAGATCACATTCTGAAGTACTGGGGGTTAGAACATCAACATATGAGGTTTTTATAGGGTGGGAAGACACAACTCAACCCCTAACAAGCCTGTTTCCTGAATTTGCATCCTCTGAATGGCAGCAATTCAAATGACCCTCTGATTGCAGTAGTGATCAGTTGCTCAGTTCTGTCTCATCCCAGACAGTGGGAATTTAGGGATGCTTTCCCCGAAAACCACTCTTGACCTTCCTTCCCTTCTTTTCCACTCTCTCAGAATGACATGAATGTAGGGAGCTGACTCAGAAGGCATCTGCAAGCAGTAATTTCCAGATAACATTGTTACTGCAATTACCAAGTTGAGAAAAGCCTGCTCAACCACTACTTGGGCAATTGATAAAGTAATGAAAAAAAAGAAAAAAACAAATAGATTTACATTTTCTTGCGCAGATACAATGTTTGTAGGAAGCAACCCGCACATTCTTTGTCAGTAGCTCTACTCTGGGGATTTTCCCAGCGTCTTTAACCAAGCCTAGCTTCTGACCATCTTGTTTTCCTGCAGTAGTTGATTCTCTGGCTTTGTGGTGGGACATTGTGCCAAGAGAACCCGCTGGAGACCAGGAGACAGATCAAGCTGTTGTCCCACATTTTCTCTCCCCTAAATCACAGTTTTCTTTAAAGGGAAGGTGGCTATTGTGAAGCTATCAAACTGAGGCAAGTTAAATGGGCTGAAGTGAAGGCTCCTATTAACAATAGCAGCTATCTCTGTCAGATTCCAGCTCTACAGACAGTTACAAAGCAATTTGGCACTGATAGGTGGGCAATTAAAAATAACAAAAGGCAAGAAGAATAAGAGGGGGACACTCTTATTCCTTTCTGGTTAAAAAACCAAGGGGACAACTGAATATTCCACACTCGGATCTAGCCTGCAGTTAGCATGGCCTTCATAATCTCATGGAGAGCAGGCCCAGGGACAACGCGTCCTTCCTCCAAGCAGCTCTGGGTGTTTTCCTTGGCCAGGTCTGGTAATGGAAGGTGGTGGTGGGGGAGGTAGCAGCAAGGTCTGTGTGGAGTTCAAGGCGACCGAAGAGTTCTGAATGCTGATAATGATTAGAAACACAGTGTCACTGGTGATGGGAGTGTATGTGTGGGGGGACGCTCTCTGCATGAAAAAGAGCAGTGTGGACATTTTTACAGTGTCATATCTAAGATTGTGAAGGTTAGATGATAGACAACCAGAAGAGGATTAAAGGGAAATTATCTCTCAGTTTAAGGGAACCTCAACTTAAATTGGATTTGTGAGCTAACATTTGCATTAGCGTAGGAGCTGTATGCTAGTGCTGGGCCCTGATAGAAGCCTGGCTACCTAATCCCACATGTCAGGGTATGGAAAATCTATTCACCAGTTGAGGACCAGGCCTGGTGTTGGCTTAGCAGGAGAAACTGCTGCAATCCGGGTGGCCTGCAGTACAGACCAGCAAGAATGAACACCTTTTCCCTCCCTTGAAATAGATTCAGAGTCCCATTTTACCTGAGCTTGATGAATTCCTGTATAGTACGCTCTTCATCCCAGCTTCTCCTGTAACCACTAAAATGGGAGCCTCCTTCCATCAGCCCTGATGTCCTATTAGAGCAACTCATCCAAATTGGCAGTCCATATGAAACACGTGCCTGCCTATGGGTTTTATTGGGGGCGGGGTGGGGACAGGAAATTTGTACTGTTTAGAAGAGCTACCACACAGAGTTTTCACTTTATTAGCCTTGGGTTTGGAAATTCTAAATTTTGTGAGTCGGGGTAGAGGAGTCTTTGCACGCAGGATCTTGGCTTGGTCCCCGCCCCATTCATACAGCTGTCTCTTTAATGTAATGCTTTGTCTCTCCTAGAAAAGACAAAGCCCTTTGCCCTTGGTGAGGCTTCTGCTGGCTGTATCGATTGCAGCTTTAATGTAGGAAAAATAGAGGAATAAAGGGATTAGGTGTGAAAAATAGCTCTTTTTCTCTGTATTTTTCTCCATAGATATGAGTAGAAATTAATTGGAGACATTCTGCCACTCTCTGTCAAGCAGGCCAGTAAGCAGAGTGGTTAGGGACATGGGCTTTGATATCAGGCAGCTGAGGGTTACCATCCCAGCCCCCCCTTCCCCTCTTGGCTAGCTGTGAGACTTTTTTTTTTTAATAACAGCTTTATTGAGATGCAGGTACCATAAAATTCACCATTGTAAACTGTACAATTCAATGATTTTTAGTATATTCACAATTGTACAACTGTCAGTACTATCTAATTCCAGAACATTTTTATCACCCCAAAAGAATCTCCATAACATTATCAGTCACTGCCCATTCCCCATCATACTAGCTCCTGTAACCAGCCTCTTTCTGTCTCTATCGATTTGCCTATTTTAGACATTTCCTATAAATGGAGTCATGTGATATGTGGCCTTTAGTGACTAGCTTATTGCACTTAGCATAATATTTTCAAGGTTCATTCATGTTGCAGTATATATCAATGCTTTCTTCCTTTTTAGAGCTGAATAATATTTCATTGCATGGATAGATCACATCATCGTTTATCCACTTATCAGTTCGTTGTCATTTGTGTTGTTTCCACTTTATGTCTATTCCCTGATGTCTAATAATGTTAAGTGTCTTTTTATCTGCTGATGGTCTTTTTTGTCTTTTGGTCTTAGTCAGTTTGGGCTGCTATAATAAGAATACCATAGACTAGGTGGCTTAAACAACTAACATTTATTTCTCATATCAATGTATGTTGGACAGTCCAAGATCAGGGTGCCAGTGGTTGGGTTCTGGTGAGGGCGCTCTTCTTGGTTTCCTCACATGGTTGAGAGAAAGCGAGAGGAAGCAAGCTCTTTGTAGTCTCTTCTTAGTGCCATAAAAGGCACTATTCCCATTATGAAGGCTATACCCTCATGACCTAGTTAACTTCCAAAGGTTCCACCTCCTAATGCCATCACATTGAGGATTAAGAGTTTCAATATATGAACGGGGGGAGGGTAGAACTACTCAGTCCATATAGTATCTTCTGTGGGAAAATGTCTATACTGATTCTTTGCCCATTCTTTAATTGGGTTACTTATCATTTTATTGTTGGGTTTCCAGGGTTCTTTATATATTCTGCATACTAGACCCTTATCAGATATATGACCTGCAAGTATTTTCTTCCATTCTGTGAGTTATCTTCTTAACTTTATTAAGTCTGAGTTTCCTCTCTTGAAAACAGAGTAAATACAAGTACATCCTCCCAAATTCCTTGGAAAGAGTCAATGAAGTGATCCATTAGAGCACTTAGAGAAATGAATGTCTGGCATGCATTAAGCCGACCTCAATAAGTCTTCATTATTATTAG
Organism: Eulemur rufifrons; assembly: GCF_041146395.1. NCBI lineage: Eukaryota > Metazoa > Chordata > Mammalia > Primates > Lemuridae > Eulemur > Eulemur rufifrons. Next base: position 26,216,401 of record NC_091012.1, on the reverse strand, counting down.
TTAGTATTGGCTGACTTCAATTTATTGTGAGACAGAGGCAAGATGTAATCCCTCCAGTCACAATTATACATCCAACAGGTGTGATGTAAAGAGTGCTTTGATTTTATTAACGTTATTCCTAGAATGATTCTATTTCAAAGATATTAGATAAAAAGTCTTGGCTAGTATTGGGATCTGCTACTCTCCATCTATCTATATTTACAGCTCTTTCTGTTTCTCTCTGGACAGCTAGTTACCTGTCTTTCAAGAATGTGAGTTTATGAATAACAGGATAGAAATAGCCTAGTGCTGGGACAAGTATTCAGAATTGGTACCTTCTTACCTGAAGCCAAAACAGGAAAGAATAGATCTCCAGTTTCATATGATGTTCATCTACTGTATTTAAAACCTACTCTGATGGCTCTCTGTTGTTGCTTAAACTGCTTTCTTCAACCAGAGACCTGATAATTTTTTCTGAAATGATTCTTTTAAATCTGCTTCTGAATGCATTGACATAGAACAGGGCTCCAGTTTATCCTAATATCAGCAATAGTGGAAGTAGTAGCATTTATTAAACTCTCACAATCAGATTCTTTTCATATATTAATTTGCTTACTCTTTTCAACAACCCTGCAAACTAGTTATCAGCAGCCTCATTTTTAGAGACCAAAAACATGGAGGCTCAGAGAAGTCAAATAGTTTGCCTAGATTTTCACAGTTAGTAAATGCAAAGAGCCCTGACTGGACCACTACTCTATCCAGCTCCCAACTTTTTGCTCTTTCCTTAATATGCTGTTGCTTTTTAGGAAATTGTATTTGCAAAAGTCCTTGATCATTAGACACCTAGGTTATTTCTGTATTTTGGAATTAGAAAGCCAATCCCTTGTGATTTGTTAATATATGGTATACAGAACAGTTTAGATTTTGCATGTCACTTTTCAAAGGTGAACCCTTCCCTATCTTGAGAATCCCTCTCTCTCAGAAATGACCTGGTTCAGCCCTTGTTTAGGAGTCAGTGGCAGTGCTGAGATGATGGCCTTATATGTGCTCAGCAGGGTCACAGGGTTAAGAAACACCCATGGTATGTTAGTGAGCCACGGAGAATTCATTTGCACTAAGTTGAAATTTGGAGAGAGATGGCCAAAATGACTCAACATGGCTGGCTTTCCACATCAATGTGATTGTGCCATGTGCTATAATTTATAGTATAAACAAGTTTTCTGCAAAAGCTAAATATATCATGCAACTCATTTAACATGCACAGAAGGAGCTGCTAAATTATTTCAGTCCCATTACTCAAAATGTTCAGAAAATTCCTCTGTATTAGAGCCAGTGCAGGATTGGCTCTGCAGCCAAGTGCATCAACATAAATGTTGAATTCTCGGGGGAAATGCATGCCTCATAGTGTTACTTAGGGAAAATATATGCCCAGACATTGTGGAGCCCCTTCTAAAACAATTCTCATTTTGTTAAAACAATAGGATCAAATTTTCAATCAGGTTACCCAGCATCTCTGCATTTATAAAGCTGGCAGACAGTTGTGAATGTCAATAAAATGGTGATATGTTTTGAAAGGATTAATAACTTATAAAACATGGAAATGGAAACTGAGGCTTTTCATGTCACTTTCTGATTTTGTCTTTACCTACATGGAAAGCATTCCTTTGGAAGCCATATGTGATGCCTCAAAACTGTTTGAATTGGAGTAATTATCAGAACAAATGGTGTCATTGGATGATATTAGTCTGTTTGTGTTCCTTCTGTCTACCCAATGAATCAACATTAATGTAGATTTTGAAAAACATTTCAAACATAGTCATATGTGATTTCATTTTTGTTTTAAAGTTTCTGTTTAAAAATTGATCTAATTTCATTTTTGTTTTAAAGTTTCTGTTTAAAAATTGATCTAACTTTCTATACTTACTAAAACATACATTTAGATTGATAGCTGCCTTATCCAGAAAGGCAGTATCCTTCTTTACTTAGTTTTTAAAAGGTTTGGATCAGGAATGGGTATGAAATTTTATCAAGTATACTTTTGGCATCTATTGAGATGATCATATGGTTTTCATCGTTTATTTGTTGATGATGTGACATGTTCTACGAATAGACTTCTCATATCAAACTGCTTTTGCACTCCTGGAATCTGGTAGATTAATATTTTATGATATATGGTTCAGTTGCATTTTACATAGATTTGAATTTTCCATATTTGAGAAAGTTGATATACTAATGTTAACGACAGTTGTCTTTATACTTAAAAAAGATCTTTTTCTGTTTCTGGCATACAAGAGCTATTTGTGCCAAAGGTACAATTCTTTTCCTTCCTTCAATTTTTGCTTTAACATGAGAACACATTTCTCTAGTTTTCCTTGTTTCCAAATAAAATGACATCTTATGTGTTTAGGATAATTCAAGCTGAACTATCTTGAGCCAATAATTACAACATATGATAAAGATTGGATATTTCTATGTGCTAGGGGGGTTTGAAGTGGGATATCTCATTTAATAGTTATAGCAATCCTGTAAGGTGGCATTATTGTGATCCTTATTTCACTGAGGCACTCAGAAGTTCAAGGGATTTGATTCCAGGTGATGTAGCTAGTGAGAGTTTGAACTTGGGCCTATCTGACTACGGAGCAGGCTCTATTCCTACTCTGAGCCTTTCACTGTGCTCAGCAGCCACATACAAGTCAATTAGCTTTGCAAAGTGGAAAGTTACCGACCGGTCTCTGCAGACTCTGAATATTGGCTAGTTCTTGCAGATGTGTGCCCTAGGACCCGAAGGAGTGTTGCATGATGAGCTATGGCTAGCTTAGCTCACATGCATCACCCCAGCAGAGAAACAAGTCCATTAGCTATTGTTCTGCTTAGGGTAATGACACTAGCCTTTGTTAGAATTTAAATGTGGGCAGCATGTTTGACATGAGACATTAGTAAATGAGAATATGCTCAGCAGGGCACCGGGATCTGAAAAGCAGGTCCTGTAATGAGTAGTTATCAACTGACCAGGATGTCTGCTGGTGTAGGGGAACAGCTTTACTGTGGAGACTCTGCAGGTATCCAAATTGGCCACATGACATAAGTTTGAACTGCAGCTGCTCTGAGTTTGGCAGAACACCTAGCGATCCTCCCAGAACATGAGAGGATGAGAAGATCATGGGATGTACTTCAAAGCTCTCTTCCACTTGCTTCCCTGTCTCCTCTGGGATGCTGTCATAAAACAGTTTCCCATTGCCTCCCAGGTTCTCATGAGGTATGGACCTTTTTGACCCAACCATGGCAGCATAGAACTCCAACCTATAAGATTGCTTGCTAAGCTGAAGTCTAGAACGAGCTGCTCAGCGACAGAGTGTCCTGTAATTTGCTCTGCAGTTATCTGGCTCCTTTTATTTTGGTGTCCTCTTTTTTGGTGTGTGGGACAAAGAAGGGGGGAAGCTGGCACCTTTGGCAATTCTTCCTTTCTTTCGTTATGTAAATACTAAACTATTCTCTGAATCTAAAAGTGGATCTCTGTATCTTTATTAGTTGAATTAGCCGGGCCCTGGCCTTGACCTTGCTCTGTCTTGTATATGTGTATCAAGTGGTATGTATACTCACCTGCTGGAATGCTCACAGGGGTCCCGAGCTACATGTGCCCAAGAATGCATATCCAGCTCTAGGATTTCATAGAGTTGAAACTATCAACCATGGTTAGAAGACAATCTACCTCCTACCCTAAACTGGAGTCATTTTGATGCAGCAGAAAGAGCTGAGCATACAAATCAGGTGGGATTTTTATAAACAACTGCGCAATGTTGCTGTCAACATTTTAGCTGGGCCTAAATTGTCAGGGTTGAATATTTTGCTTAAACAGTCTGAAATAAAATGTGAATTCTTTATGCATCAGAATGAGGGAAATCCTATCTATTGTGTCAATTCAGGTAAACAGCCCTTCTCGACAACCTTTCTCTGGAAATGGGTTTGAGAAATAGTGTAAAACACTCCAAGCTAAAATGCTCTGTTATCAGGAGCTGAGAATTTGCAGTGCCTCAGATATAACTAAGAATCGCTCCTTGCTCCCATTGGGCTTACTGTAAGGCACAATGGCTTTCAGCAGGCATGAGTTGTAGTGCACTTAACGACAACTTAATATTTCAGTTGTTTTGGAGAGTTTCTTTCAAAGGAGATTAATGGACCAGCTCCATAAAGGAGTTCTTTACTTAATCCTTTAACAATTAGGAGCTGATGTGGGGAGATGAGTAATGAAGTAAGCTGTGTGATTGTGAGGTACTTTGGAGGTAACCACAGGGGTTTCTTCTCTCTAATCAGCCGTGGTTGCTCTAAGAAGTTGAAGGAAGGCTGAGAGGTGCAAGCCCACAAAGAAGGCTTCTTGGCAAGAAATCTGTCTTTCCTGATCACTTGAGAGTGGCGCTAACTGGGTCTGTCTCCAAGGAGAAAGGTTGAGTACTAGAGACACTCCTCTGCCTGTTACCAAAGGTTCTGCACAGGTATCTGAGCCTCAGGAGAATGAAGAGATATTCAATTTAGAGAAGCAGCCTAGTGTGAGAAAATGCTTTGGTGAAATTCCTGATAGAAATTCAGTGCCCTCAGAGTGGCTAAGATTATCTTGGATGTCAGGATCATCAGTGTTCAAGTTCAGTTGATTTTAACTCTGAAATGTCTCTAGAAGCTAAGATTATCTTGGATGTCAGGATCATCAGTGTCCAAGTTCAGTTGATTTTAACTCTGAAATGTCTCTAGAAGCTGGTCTCTTTTCTTCCCCCATCTTTATCGTCCCTGTCCATGCCTGACCCAGGCCACCCTCCCTGTTACCTGGGCTGCTACAATCCTAGTCTAACTGGTTTCCTTGCTGCCTCCTTCTTCCGGTCAATCTCTCTTCTTTGCTTTCAGCAATCTCACCCACAAATATCAGGCCTAGTGAATGGTCTGAAATGAATCACTTCACTTTGATGACTTTCCATATTGCCTAGTATGACTCAAAGGAAATTCTTTCAAGGTGACTCGCACAGTCCTACTGAATAGTGAAATGTCAGCTATCAGGATCCATGTTTGGGATATTTTTTAAGGCACACAATTCTCTTTTCCTCTTTGGAATTATCCTAGCATTTGTTTTCAGGTCCAGGTTGATCCAATGGGTTATGGTCTTCTCTGGGGAAATCTACTCTTAGTTGTTTTCACACACACACTCCTGAAAAATGATACAATAGTGTTTTGGTGTATGTAACATATTCTTGAAAGCCATCTGAATTTTATTAGGCACTTTTTCATTTGCATGATAACTTGAGTTTTCACACTGGGAGAAAATTATATAACCCAGAGAAATATACCAAGAAAATGAAAATCAAATCCAAAATAATGACTGTAGAGTGGGAAATTGGTATTGTGCTGAATTTATGTGATCAATTCTAAGGAATTCCAAGGTTGAAGACATAGCAGTTTGATTCAAGTCAATAGTCATATACATCAGGGTTCACACTATTAGCTTTGGCTTATGTATGCAATATAGATATAAATCCATATGTACCACATATATAATGCACCTAGAGAAAAGATAGGTACTCTTTCTTCCTACTATTGTTTTTTTTTATGAACTTAGCACTCTGGCCAAACAGACTATTCATCACTAACTGAATATCTGAGATAGATATTATTTTTATTCCCATTGCACAGAGGAATAAACTAAGTTTCAGAGAGGTTAAATAACTTAAGCTCAGGTTCTCTGATTAAATCCTATGCAATATCCATGGAGCCACAATTATCTCGATAAAATGAGGAGACTATACTAGATGAGTTGTTTTCACACTATGTTCCTTGAATCCCTGGGGCTCTCCAAAGCAAACTGCTTTAATCTACTTTTTATTTGGGGTTTCTTTTAAGATTTCATTTGGTGGCATGGGAAAGGATATTTTGAGTTTAAGAGTTTAAAAACCACTGGCTTCAAGCAGGGGTTAGTAAACTTTTTTTCTCTAATTGCCCAGATAGTAAATATTTTAGGCCTTGGTCTCTGTTGCAACTACTCAACCTGGCCATTGTATAATATTTCAAAAGCAGCCATAGGTGATACATAATAAATGGGAGTGGCTGTGTTCCCGTGAAATTTTATTTATGGATAGTGCAATCTGAGTTCCATATAACTCTCATGTGTCATGAAATATTATTATTTTGATTTTTTCAACCATTTAAAAATATAAAAACTGTTCTTCACTCGTGGGCAGTATGGTAACAGAGGGAGGGCTGCTTTCGGCTGGGGGCTGCAGTTGGCCAATTCCTGTACTAGATGGTCTCTAAGGGAACTCCTAGTTCTCACTCGAAGGAACCCAGGTATATAATGAGCTGTCCATTTTCTGCAACCCCTCAAGGGCCATCAGCTACAGAAGATACTCCTTCCCTGGCCCATATGCCCATGACAACGTGTACAATCCAGTTTAGTTCATAACACTGGGTCAGAGGGCCCCATCTGATAGATCTTGAAGATTTGTCCCTATAAAGTATAGTACAGATTTTCAAACTGGTTGTCACTGCCACAGCCCTCACACTGGGGTTTTCCAGGATTCCCAGTGAGGTAGTCATTGAATCAAAAACTTTTAAGTTAAAACCTGGGAAAAATGAAATGCAGCTCCTCCTGAGGAAAAAAAAGGCTGAGCATCTTTGCCTCAGTGAAACAGAATGAATGCCCTGAAAAATATCACCGTTTCTTCCTTATCATCTGCCTTAATAACCAAAAAGAAAAAAAATGATTCAATGCTGTAGAGACTACAAAGCACTAGATAGGAGAATATATACTTCCCTGAGTAATTGTAAACTAGTCATGTTTAATTCCTTCCAGCTTACTTTATGAAGAGGAAGTGTCCTTTAAGGAGTCAAGAGAGCTAAGTTACTATTGTAGAAGAGGGCCCACAGGAAGACTTTGCCTACTGAGATGGAGCAAGTCCTCAGGCATCCCTCAGACTCTCTGGGCTGTGGTATTTTCCCCAAACTCAGCTATGTTATTCATTTGGAAACAACATAAACTTACTCTGATTGTTATCAGCTCTGGGTATTCAGGAAGACAATGATATTTCAGGCTGGTAACCAGAAGACTCCAAACTATCTGGGCCAGAGGATATGACTCTTCATTTTTGCTAGGAGCCTATGAAACCCAAGTGAAACAGCCCCCTCCCTCTCCTGTATGACAGAGGTAGCAGCACTGGTTCTGTCTCTAACACTATTGAAACTACAGTCTTCAAGTGTGAACTATTATAGAGAACAAAACTTTGGCTACTGAGTGGAAGGTACAGTAAAGCACATGGCAACTCCTAACTGGAAGAATGTTCTCACAGTTAAAGAAAGTGAACAGAAGGATATTTTCAGCTACCCATCAGACAAAGGCTGTATGGCCATATGTTGAGGATGTCATAGATATCTCCATTAGGTGATTAGGTGACATGGTGACACAGGGACACAGTGAAACAGATAGCATTTACAAGCACTTGCAACTATAAGAGCCAGGGTACATCTGAGAATTGGCCACCAACATTGCTGCTAGCACCATAGATACCTGAAAGCTGGAACCTAGCCAGTATCAAGTGATGCTGGCTAGGAACACCATTTTGTAGTTCACCAAAAGGCACCATGTAGGCTTGTGAGCTCTGAGAACAACTCAGGGTCCTGATGGTTGTTTCTCTGCAAGGATTCTGGATCAACTAACAGTTGATCTATTAAGCTCAGTCTTATATACAAAACTTAGGGCCAGGTGTGTGTAGGAACTGCCTCCTGAGAATGTCAGGCCCAAAGGCAAGGTGCTCAAAGTGTGCAAAACTTCCAGTGGGAGCCATACCTGGTTCATTTCTCTGGATCTACAGGTAGCTCCATAGGTACAAGGTTCAGGACATCAGGGCCACTCTTATTTTTAACTCTCACTTGGAATTGTCTGAGTGTTTCCTTTTGCAACCAGCTTTCAAATCTCCGTTGGGTCTCGAACACTCCAGGAGGCTATCAGGAAACTCAAGACACCCTTGATGGGTTTAGGACATTTCTAGAAGAGTAAATCCAAGCCCTGAGATTTCCCAAACTCCTTAAGGGTCTATGAAGCTCTTCTGATCTGGTCAAGGGCTTCCAGTGATGATTGGTGGTTTAATAACTGTGCCATTCTCTGGGTAACCACCAGAGCTCGTTTTTATTGTTCCTGCTTCTATAACACCACTTATTAGACAATAATAATAATAACAATAATAACCAAGATGAAAGTGATAGCCGCCTATTTTGACTTCTAGGCAATTTGTATAAAAGTTTTTTTTTTTCTAATCCTTCTAAATATCCTCCAGAATGGGTATTATTATTTCCCATTTTAACATGTGAGAAAATTGAGCTTCAAAGAGTTTTATTAACTGAATCAAGAAAGCAAACCCATTAGAAATTCCTGTATTTGAACTCAGGTCTGTTTGGCACTCAAGCCCTTGCTCTTAATCCCATGCTGCCTCAACAAGGGCTTCATATCCATGGAAACTTCTATAATAATGTTTCAATCACTCTGTTTGTTCTTCTTCAAAATCGCCTAAGCATTCCTCTATGTAAATTGGCAAAGTTTATGGGGACTGGTCTTAGGATTTTATGCTTATAATTCACATGGGGCTTGTCACATTATAGTGTCCTAGAATGTTCCAATGCAAAGAGCCCTTGGAGGCCATCAGGTTCAGCTTGAGGCCCTGACAATTAGGGACAGAGAAAATCTTCTTTTGGTTCATTCTATCTCATCTGCCCCAAATTTCATTATAAGAGTTTTTATAGGATCATCTCCTCAGGGCAAGGACTTGGTTTTTTGAACACATTTTTAAGGACTGTTCAATTTCTTAATACTATAGAAATTATAGGTCATAGTAATAATAAAAACAGAGCATTTTTGCACAAAGACAGACATTGTGAACTACTAGACCCTGAACAAACATCTGACATCACTAAGGAAGTCTACTTGGTTCTGTTTTCATTTAATTGAAAAGTTGAACAACAGTTGCTGTTTTTTTTTTCTTAAGATACACACAGGCATTCATTTATAGGAGCATGCTTTTTTACATTTTGTGATATCCATGTGTGATGAATTTGTCTATGGAATTATAACCTTATGAAAAGAGATTACCATTTTTCTGCTGAGACAACCTTAACTGCAATGGATATGAATGGTGTTGCTATAATAATTAAATCCAAAATCTTTCATAATCCTGTGCTTTCCCTAGAGTAATGTTCAGCATTAGCCAAGAATGAAAACGCAAACAAGTACATGTATATTCAATAATAAAGCTTAACAGGTCAGGGAAGAAGTGGAATGAAATGAATGCCTAACACCTCCAGAGATAACTAATGGTAGTGTGCCTTCCTAGCCTTCCTAGTTACTTCCTTGACTTGTATTTACCGGGACTTGAATATATACATCAAATTGTCCTTTATTAACAACCAAATTCATATCAAGCTTGTTGCATGGTGGGGGGTGTGTTTAATGTCAAACACTATGTAGATTGGCTGCCTATTTTCAGAAGTGCACATTGGAGGGTATTTCATTTCTATGTTAAAACCATATAGAGTTGATTGAAGAGTAAAATAACTGCTGAGTTCAGGCTTCCGTGCTCTGGCTCTGGATGTGCTAGTTCTAGCCAAAGAGAGCAGCCTGAAGACCATAAGCCCATTTCTAGATCTGGCCTTGAGATACCTTTAGATATTTCCCAAGTCACCATGGCTTACCTTCAGATTGTTCAGCAAATTAAAAGAAGAGTAAAGGTACATGGAGACTTCTGCTTGTGATTACTTGTTAATAGTATTAATAATGTTCATTATTTCCAACTGAAATGATTGATATATTTCCAAACTAATTGTAGCCTGCATTAATTTTTATGCTTTCATAAGGCAATTTCACATGCATTAGCTCCTATTCTGCTCACCACCACCCTCCTGTGAGAAAGCCAAAGGGACACAAATGAGGCTCAGAGCTGATTTATGACTAGCCAGCAGTTGAATTCAAATATCTTGACTTCATGTTAACATGTTTTGTGAAGGTTTCTGTTGTTGCTGTTGGTTTTATTTAATATGCCATCCTTTATAAGTTATACTCTCTAGGAAAACATTGTGTACTCTCACATTCTGGCTGAAGATGATCTGAGTTCCATGTTTGCTTCCATGATTTCTATCTATATGGCCACAAATAAGTTCCTTAACCTCCCTAAGCCTCAGAGTCTCCATCTGGAAGGTGGGCCTAATAACAGCACCTCTTTCACAGGGTCATTGCAAGGACCAAATTCCATGCTTCCGGTCGAATACTTAGGACTTTCTCTGACACAGAGAATGGCCCTTCTAGATGCAGGAATCATTTATTATTTATGTTTCCATATACTTAGATATAAATTAACATGTAGATATTCCCTACATGTTGGAAAATGAAGCCTTTAATAACAAATATAGGTACTTTTTAAATATTTTAGTTTTATAGCTTGTAAGAATGTTACAGTCTTCATTTCCCACATTATGTTGTAAAGAATTATTTGTTCAGAGTCATAAGCCTGCAACTGCAAAAGAAATACCATGATACATTTTTTTTCTCCTTCTCCAAGATCGTCAAAACATCCATTAGTCTCTTGAAGGACAGTCATAAGTCCTGCAAATTTAGTTTATCTGAAACCAACTCTAACAGTTGTCCTTCCCACCAATCATCCTTTTTATCAGTCTTTGCTTTGCAGACCTCAAAGAACACATCCTGGTCCTGTGTGACTGAGTATGAAAGTGGGGAAACTGTGCTTTCTTTGGAGAGTTATTGGATACCCACTCCCACCTGAATCTCTTTCTAACATTTGAACATAACCCCTAAAGTAATGTTTTCTCCTATTTATCAAATTAGAAGCTGCCCTTTCCCTTCAAGCTTCCCTTCTGGAAAAATACACAGGTGGGAATCCAGAGATGGGAATTTTAGGATTGGCTCTAGCACTAACTAGCTGTATGACCATGTGCAAAGCAGTTCACCTCTCTGAACCTTCCATTCCTTGTCTGGAGAATGACGCCAGTGGGAAGATGCTGTGAAGAACAGGGAGATGAAAGAGCTTCCCCCTCCCCCTACATGGAAATTAGGGACTAGTGAGGGACTCAGTGGGAAGCAGTGCTGTGATCCAGCCAGAGCTTGAGCTTCGGCAGAGGCAAAAGATCTGCTTTCTGAGATGAAGGTTCTTTCTAGGAACCTTTTGTGGAAGAAGTGGGATCTGACTTGGGCTATGGAGGAAAAATAGGATTTCCAGAGTTGAAGAAGGGAATTCTCTCCTGGGAGCTGAGCCAGATGCTGAGCTAGAAGCCAGAAAGAGCAGCACATGCTTGGGAAATGGTAATTGGTCCAGAGAGGCTGAGACTGTCACCTCTTGAAGCCTTAGGATGGGGTCTAAAGTTGTATTTACTAAATAAAACATGAAAACCAATTGGTCTTTGAAGGCTGTTTCACTGGACTTTTAAGATAATAAGCCATTTCTCCTGCTGTAGTTCACACTTGGAGATAGATGAAATGGTACTGGAATTCATACCCTTGTAGAAACAAAAGGCTCTGTGTGTTCCATAAACAATTTTGAAAGTGCTAGTTCATCACCAAAGTCCACACCAGTCATATTTTTCAGGTGCCTTGCCTTAGGAGAGAAAGATTTCTTTTTTTTTTTTTTTTTTTGAGACAGAGTCTCACTCTGTTGCCCAGGCTAGAGTGAGTGCCATGGCGTCAGCCTAGCTCACAGCAACCTCAAACTCCTGGGCTCAGGCGATCCTCCTGTCTCAGCCTCCCGAGTAGCTGGGACTACAGGCATGCACCACCATGCCCGGCTAATTTTTTCTATATATATTTTTTAGCTGTCCATATAATTTCTTTCTATTTTTAGTAGAGATGGGGTCTCGCTCTTGCTCAGGCTGGTCTCGAACTCCTGAGTTCAAACGATCCGCCCACCTCGGCCTCCCAGGAGAAAGATTTCTTATCCGCATCATGGGCTTACATCTTTTGGATCAAATTTTACAGGAAGAGATCAGTCATATTTCAAAAGGTTAATGACTGGCTATTTCTCGCCCAGCTCTTTTGTGGCCACCAAGCTACCCAGCAACAGAGGGCACTGAAAGGCAGTAGAAGTTCACTGGGCCTTTTGCCTCTGTCGTCCAGAGAGCCCCAGCAGGCTTCGACAACAGCCTCTAGAGCTAGGGGCTGTTATCATGCCCTTGTTCTTTCATGGGAGGCTCAGAGCACCTTGTCCTGTGGAGATTCAATGCCACGTCCCACCTATATAGTGATTGATCAGTACATTTATTGCACTTTTAGTAGTAAAAATACACAGACTCCAGTCATCTCTGGAGATGCTGAAATAGTCTTTTTTCCCTCTTGATTTAGGGGAAGGTAGAGAGGGAAGATGTGTGCAGAGTATGACATAAATATAAGAGCGCAAATATCTAATTAGCTGAAAGAATCTTGGTTCCCTCTGCACCTTTGACAGAATTGCAGCTGTCAGATTGTAGCTCCAATATTTTATCCTCATTACACGATGTATGTGAGGATGATTTAGAAAAGCCTCCTTCTAACTTGAACGCCATTCTGATTTCTTTGTAGGATGCTTGAGGATGACCTGAAGCTGAGCAGTGATGAGGATGACCTGGAGCCTGTGAAGACCTTGACCACTCAGTGCACTGCCACTGAGCTCTACCAGGTAGGAAGAGCTTAGGGCTTGGTTTGGGGCCTGAGGGGAGGGGGCAAGAAGAACTAGAATGGTTTTGACATCCACAAGCTTCCCCTGCTTCACCTCTGGGCTTTGGGGAGAAGGAAAGAAGAAAAGATGGGCATAGTGTTCTAAAACAGACCAAATTAGCTCATGCTTTCATTAAAGCTATAGTAAGGAAATGCTGGGCTCTTTAAAACTGCTTTCACCTCCTCTCTCTACTTTTCATACACAAATACTGGTCGTCAGTAAGCAATAGAGATTGTCTTGCCCTCTCTTGCACTACTCACTGTCTTGCACAAGGTGTAACTTTCCTTTGGTTATTCCAGTGTGAGGCGTAGAGCCTACACTCATTAATTTAGGTATAAATGTGACTGCTCCATTCACCTTTCCCAGATGCACTGCTTCAGAATGCAGCTGAGAATCAATACCCACCATCTTGCTGCTTACACGACCCTTCAGGCAAAAGGCATTTGGGAGAAAACTTGCTTCTGCCCTTGTCTCCTTCTATTCTGCATTATGAGTATTGACAATATTTTACCACCAAATGAGATGGCAGGAATGTATGTTTTCAGTATTTCCAATGAGACTGGACTTCATGATTTGAAAAGGCCAAGTATCATTTATAACTCATGAGAATGGCAATGTAGTGTGTGCTGTCAACGATACTTGTGCATTTTCTCTGTGCAAGAGAACTGTCTCAAATGTATGGTCTTTCTGGATGTGCTTATAACCTCAAATAAGGAATACAGAAATATTGCCTTTTTTTAAAGCCAATACCTGGCCAAGGCCTTCCATCAGTGAAGTCTGATAAGGTATAAAAATGAAGCAGACCATTTTTATTTTATTTTATTTTATTTTTTTGAGACAGATTCTCACTTTGTTGCCCAGGCTAGAGTAAGTGCCGTGGCGTCAGTCTAGCTCACAGCAACCTCAAACTCCTGAGCTCAAGGGATCCTCCTGTCTCAGCCTCCCGAGTAGTTGGGACTACAGGCATGCACCACCATGCCCGGCTAATTTTTTCTATATATATATTTTAGCTGTCCCTATAATTTCTTTCTATTTTTAGTAGAGATGGGGTCTCGCTCTTGCTCAGGCTGGTCTCGAACTCCTGAGCTCAAACGATCCGCCCACCTCAGCCTCCCAGAGTGCTAGGATTACAGGCGTGAGCCACCGCGCCCGGCCTAAACAGACCATTTTTAAAGACTGCTCATGCACTGGTATTTCAAGGTAGTGGACAAATATGGAATTCTATATTCACTAAATATTTCATAAGGAGGAGCATGCAAAGAAAAGCTTATCTATGGTTGTATGCCACACTAGAATGTCTGCCATTCTGCTATACTTTTAAAATCAAATTCATTTTCAATGTTGTATGGCAAAAACTTTCCTCTCTTTTACTTTCTTTACTTTATTGTGTTTGCGTTTTTGATAATATGTAAAAAGTTGCATCTTTGCAAGTTTAGTGCTTTATCAAGAACAAGCATAAGATGGGTACAGACTATACCGTGCTGGCCTAAGCCAATTTCAAAATTGTTTCCCAGGGGCTTGCTGTACATTTAGTGAATGTAATCAATCCCCCTCCTATTTGAGTCATGAGCTTCATAGCAAAGGTAAAATGCACACTTAATTTCTGATGACTGCCATGTCTGCTGTCTGCATTTAATACAACAATGACAAGAGCATCATATTTGTAAGTAAAACAAAAACCAATACCAAAAAAATCCTAGATCCTTGATTTTGACAGATGAAAAGTTACTTTTTAATGGAAATGTTTAAAGCAGAATTCAACAATAAGTGAAAGTACATTTTGCACATTGACTTCCTCTCTATGTGATTACATAAGCCCAGTCTGCTTTTTAGTTTATAAAGTTGTTGTTTTCTGTATTTACCTTAAAAATGACATTGGGTCTGTTGGCCCAAATCATCTGGAGTTTTAGGATATATGTGTTGACTTTACATAAATGATGAGACCCTCAGATGCTCAGAATGGCTGAGTTGGAAACTTTTCATGACATGCTGCCCTTAGAGGTCATGCCTTCCTCAGTGAGGCTTAGGCTCTCAGTTAAAATGTGATGGGAGGTTGAACTGGGGGATCCAAGTTGAGGCAAAATGACAACTTCTTCCACCTAGCTGAGTCCAGGAAGTAAAAAGTGGGCACAAGATTATAAACATTTGCAAATGAGCCCTCCTTTTAGAGTTTGAAGTTTTGTTAAAAGGCCTGGAAGGCTCTAGACCAAAAAAAGAGAATACTTGTACAATAGTGGTAGCAATAATGCTAGCAGTGTTTGCTGAGCTCTGGCTTTATCAGTCCTAACACACTTTTTCAAAGACGTATGGGTTGAAATCACCTTCTTTTATTTTTTATTGTGGTAAAATTCACATAACATAAAATTAACCATTTTAAAGCATACAATTCAGTGACATTTAGTACATTCACAAGGCTGTGCATCCATCACCAGTTCCAGAATATTTTTATCATCCCAATTGGATATACTTACCCATTAAACAGTCACCCTCCATTCTTTCCTCTCCCTAGCCCCTGACAACCACTAATCTACTTTTTTGCCTTGTAAAAACAGCTTTATTGAAATATAATTCACATACTATAAAACTTACCTAATCAATGTGTACAATTCAATGGCTTTTAGTATATTCACAGAATTGTCTATCCATTACCACAATCAATTTCAGAACACTCATCACTTCCAAAAAGAAACCACACACCCCTTAACCACCACCTCACAATCTTCTCATCCTGCAAGCTTTAGGCAAATACTAATCTGATTTCTGACTTTATAGATTTACCTACTCTAGACATTTCATATAAATGAAATCCTACAGTCTATGGTCCTTTGTGACTGACTTCTTTCTCTTAGTATAATGTTTTCAAGGTTCATCCATGTTGTAGCACATATCAGTACTTTATTTCTTTTAATTGACTAATAATCTCATTTTATAAATATACCATATTTTATTTATTCATTAATCAGCTGATAAATATTTGGATTATTTTCACTTTTTGGATGTTACGAATAACACTGTTATGAACATTTGTACATAAGGTTTTGTGTGGACACGTTTCATTTCTCTTGAATCTGTTATAGTTAGAAGTGTAATTGCTAGATCCTATAGTAACTTTATGTTTAACCATTTTGGAAACTATGACACTGTCTATCAAAGCATTTACCAAAGCACTTACATTCTCACCAGAAGTGCATGAGAGTTCCAATTTCTCCACCTCCTTGCCAGCACTTGGTATCATCTGTCCTTTTTATTATAGCCATCTTAGGTTATGCAGTGGTATTTCATGATGGTTTTGATTTGCATTTCCCTATAACTAGTTATGTTGAACATCTTGTTATGTGCTCATCGACTATTTGTGTATATTCTTTGGAGAAATATCTCGTCAGATCCTTTGCCCATTTTTAATTGGGTTATTTCATTTTTTGATATCAAATTGTAACATATATATTTTAAGGAATCTCAATATGTAAAAACTTACAATTAATTAATATATATTGAGCACCTGCTATGTGCAGTTTAGGGCAGTGCCATGTGTGCAGAAGACAAGGAAAACATGTGCCAAGAAGCTGGCAATTACTAAGGGGACGGGGTGTGAGACAAACTAGTAGAGGAAAATCCTATTGGGCTAGAAAATCAGAAAGGGCTTCATGGAAAAATTGGTATTTGTGATAGGTCTTTTAAAGTAGGGAGAACTTTGAGAGACAGAGAGATGTGGAGGGCATTTCAGGCAGAGAGAACAGCACAAAGGGGGCACAAGGACACTGGTGTTCAAGACATGAAAGGAGAACAGTAAGTAGTTGTTTAGCTAGAGAATGGAATGAATAAAAGGTTAGATGATGAGGCTGGGAAAGGTTAGACAGGAACACATTTTGGAGGCTTAAGTGTTCAACTCTCTAAATCAGTGGTTCTCAATCAGGAGTAATTTTGGCCCCCAGAGAATATTTGACAATGTCTAGAGATATTTTTGGTTTTCATACCTGGAAGTGCTACTATCAGTAGGTAGAGCCCTGGGATGGTGCTAAACATAATCTACTTTTGTCTCTATGGATTTCCCTACTTCATATAAGTGAAATCCTGCAATATTTATCCTTTTGTGTCTGGCTTCTTTCACTTGCCATAATGTTTTCTAGGTTCTTCCATGTTGTAGCATATATCAGTACTTCATTCTCTTTTACGGCTAAGTAATATTTCATTGCATGAATAAACCACATTTTGTTTATCCATTCATCAATTGATGGATATTTCAGTTGTCTCCGCCTTTTTGCTATTGTGAATAGTGCTGATATAAAACTTTGTATACAAGTTTTTGCATGGACATATGTTTTCAGTTCTTTTGGATCTGTACCTAGAAGTGGAATTGCAGAGTTACATGGTAATTCTACATTTAACTTATTGAAGAATCACCAAAATCATTTTTTTTAGATAATGTAGTGCCATGTAGATAATATAGTACTATTCCCTCAACTTATAATCGGGACAGTCGCACTCCAGAAATATCAGGAGGAGGAGTACTGAGACTGCCGTCTTTGGAGCCACCCTTGCTATGTGCCAGGCACAGCTTAGATGCTCTGTCTCATTTGAACCTCACAGCAATCCCTAGAGTTAGTTTTGAGCCTTCTGTCTGTGCAAGAGAATTGCAGAATCATTCTATTGGGAGCATAGCAACTGCGGGGAAGCATGAAAACAAATACAAAAAAGCATGTGCCCAAGGGCCCAGA
Organism: Eulemur rufifrons; assembly: GCF_041146395.1. Lineage (NCBI taxonomy): Eukaryota > Metazoa > Chordata > Mammalia > Primates > Lemuridae > Eulemur > Eulemur rufifrons. The sequence continues at coordinate 26,198,988 of NC_091012.1, read as the reverse complement.
CCGCACCGTTGGTTTGAGCTGACATTATGGTTAGAAATTTCTCAGAACCCAGTGGCTACATCCATGCAGACACAGCCCAATAAAAAAAGGAGACATGCTTTCTGAAGATATCCCTGAATCATCTAATCCATATCATCTCACCCTGACTCATGTGAGGAAACTCAGATTGTCCAGATTTAGTAAATATACTCTGGTTCTTTTTCAAACAGCTCCTAAGACCTTATGGTATGGTTTGGAGCATAAAGAATCCCAAAAGAATACATTTCAAATGAATGTATGAAAATAAAACACAGGATCCAGATGTGTCAGTTTCTAACTTGGTGTTTGGGTCCCAACTATTTTATAATCAGAACAGCCTACCTTTTCCTGCCCCACCACTGCCACCTTCCATAGCAGTATCAGCACAGAAACCCACAGAGCAAGTGGGATGTGTTTAAATGCTAAGTACTATTGCCTCAAATGGCAAAATGGTGCATGAGGCTAGAATGGGAATATAATAATATATAAATTAAAGATGCCAGATGGTTAGCCAGGGAGACTCAGGGTTATAAGAAAACATTTTAAACATGAGATTTCACCTTCTAATGACTCCTTTAAAGTCAGAAATGCACCATCACATATATACATGGTTTCAATGAAGACACAATAGAGATTGTAGCCTGCAAATGTTTATTAAAAGCCTGCATGTTCTCTTCACATCCCTCATTGCATTTTGCTCTCTTGGTTGGGACTATTTGGGAAGCAGACATGTCCATGCTGTGTTGTAAGGTGGTGTGGCAATGCTGGGACAGTGTAGGCAGGCACTTGAGAGTATAGCAGTGTAGTTGGACAAACATTGATTTGAATCCTAGCTCTGCTGCTTTCAAACTGGATGAGCTTGGGCAAAAGGTCTAAGTGCATATAAAACAGAGGTAGCAATAGCACCTACTTCATTGGATCATACTGGTATTTAATGATTAGTTGAATCAGTATAGACAAAATCACTTGACACTGTGCTTAGCACATAGTAAGTGCTCACCAGTTTATGTGCTAATCATCATCATCATTACTGCTTCTAATAACAATTTAAAAAGTCTATATTTACTTTCCATTTTCTTATAAGGAATGGGATGTTAAAGACGGCTGCTGAATTTTCCAGCCTGTATGTGGCAAACTTGAATGAAAAGTTTCTGCCTTGTCCTAGCAGTTACTAGCTGTATGTGCCTTGCACAGAGGAATATAGTCATTAAGAGCACAGGTTTTTAGAATAGAGAAGCTTGGACTTCAAGCCCACCCCTCATATACTAGCGGTATCACATTGGGCAAGTCACCTAACACTGCGGTCCCCAGCCCCTGGGCCACAGACCCGTATGGGCCCATGGCCTATTAGGAACTGGGCCACACAGCAGGAGGTGAGCAGTGAGTGAGCAAGCAAAGCTTCATCTGTACTTATAGCTGCTCCCCATCGCTCACATCACCACATAAGCTCTACCTCCTGTCAGATCAGTGGTGGCATTATATTCTCATAGGAGCATGAACCCTACTATAAACTGCACATGTGAAGGATCTAGGTTGCGGGCTCCTTATGAGAATCTAATGCCTGATGATCTGAGGCAGAGCTGAGGCGGTGATGCTAGTGCTGGGGAGCGGCTACAGATACAGGCTATCACTAGCAGATAGGCTTGACTACACAATAAATGTAATGTGCTTAAATTGTCCCAAAACCATATCCCCTCCCCCTGTGGAAAAATTTTTTCCCATGAAACCAGTACCTGGTGCCAAAAAGGTTGGGGACCGCTGGCTTAACATCTCTAAGTCTCACATCTCTCAACAACCAACTAGGTAAACCAGTCTTGTCTAATTCATAGGAGTATTGTGAGGATCAAATGATGATAGTATACAAGAAAATGCTTTGAAAACCATAAGCCCTACACAAATAGGTGGTTATTCTTTCTTGTGGCCCTTTTAAACATTAACTGGTAGTCCCCTCTTTTGGATCCATAAGGAAATCGACATTGCCCTTCATTTTGCCCTAGATGTCCATAGGGATTTGCTAGGAACTGGATTGAATGTTCTAAGTGGCCCCCAAAGGCATCCACCAAATAGGAACAACCTTAACGTACCTCTGAACCCTGACAACTTTTAAACCAAAGGTCCCAGGAAGAAAGGTTGGATTGACAATGATTCCCCGGGAAACCAAGTCTTCTAGGAAATGACATGTCTCTGAAAGAGTTTCTCTTCAAAGGATTGACATGCGTGGAGAATTGATTCATACCCTTCTGCTGCAGCTCTTACCTTCTCTTTCTAAGTCTCTCTCTGTCCTAGAGAAAGGCTAAAAGCCTCTGATGTGATGCTGTACTCACCCTGGTTCTCTCTCAGGAGCCATCTCTGAATGGAAAATAAATAACCACCTAAATTTGACATTGGACATTGCAAAAATCTAGAACGGTGTTGGAATTGGACATAGTGCTTTTTACTTATTATCTGCATAAGCATGCATGTTGCAATATATATATTTTTAAGTTGGTTATCAATGACATGGTTGGAATTTGGGGGCTGCATGATGTTCATTACCCAGCTGACTGCATTTTTACTTCTTAGCTGCCCCTGTTGGCATCATAGATATAAAATCCAACCCTGGCTTTCCTAATGCAACACTTATTGAATTGCCATTTTCCAGCCAGTCATCCAGGGCAGGAAGTGATGCCCACTGGCATTTCGCTAGGGAGCAGCTTGACCAGGAGGACAGGTTTCTTGGGAGTGGGGACATGTTATGTTCCCTGCATGCCTCCACCTCATACCACCAAACCTTTGGTTTTTTGATCAAATTTTTCTTCGTATGTTTCTCAGGGTTAAGGGAACCCCTGAAAACAAGGAGTTAAACCTGGAATCAATTTTCATTTACAGCTGAGAAGCAGTTATTGATGCTGTGCTTGCAGTTCAATAAAAGATCTAAAGATATAGACCTTGTGCTTCTCTTTCAATATAAGCAGCCTAATCAGTCTCAAATGTTTTTTTAACAAAGAAATTGTATTGACAGCTTTATTAAAATCGCTGTCTTTAAAGTTTTAAGCTATCCACAATTTGACCTATTCCTAAGGCTTCTAGAATGTGTGGTGGTCAAACTCCAGAGCTCCCTCAAGAACATATTCATAGAACCAAGTAAACATCTGCTTAATGTTTCCTTGAATGATATCATGATGTTTGATTTACACAGCTCTAACCCTGTAGTCTGTTGTACTCAGGTGGCAGGCTGATTTGCAATGCCTGGGTTATGAAGCCCAGTTAGATCTAGACATGGCTCTCTCATACCCCAAACATCCCAGATTGGCATTAGAAGCAATAGAATTTAGAAATATAAAGGCCAATAAAGAAATAGATATTGGTAGAAACTGCATTTAGAGCATTTTAACATTAATACCATCTTCTTATTAATGTGAATTAGACTGATACCTTATATGACTTCATTTAGCCCAATTAGAAGTTCAGAAAAAAAAATATGACTGGAAATGTTCAATTAGTTACCAGGTTCAGCTAAAGGACTCTAGATAAAGCTTGGAGTGGTATGTTCATGTTTTATAAGCAGAGCTGTACAATTCAAATTTTCTTGAGCACAAAGACATTCTAATGTGTTGTGTCTGGGTACATTATTTTAAGTAACTCCAGTGTACTCAATTTTATTTAACCCCATCTTTTTTTTTCTATGTAAGGATTACCATAGTTCCCTGTGAAATGTGTACTTAATTCAAAGCAGAGCTGCACCTGAAGTATATGACCACTTACAGAAAAAAAATCTTTTTGGGTCTTCCCCTTTACTTCATCATTCATATATATATATATATATATATATATATATATATGTCTACAGATCTCTACCTCACACACTCAAAAAAAAAAAAGCTTTGTTTAATCTAGATCCTTGATTTTGGTTTTATATTTGATCCAATTTTTTGTTTGTTTTTTGTTGTTTCTGGGCCAGCTTACTGGCTAGGTTGCTATTTGATAATTGTAAGTGAACTAAATTACATAGCTGCTGAAACCTCCACCATTCTGGCAGATTTGGAATGTGTCCCTGATACTTGTGCACACTGAACATTCAAAACAGAGTAGCCAAGTTAAATTGAGAGCCCATTTTTATGTTTTAAGTTTGCTAATGAAAAAGATGCAATAAATTTTACTCCTGCTATCAGCTAGCTCTTTTAAAGTTGATGTGCTGTAGTGAATACATTAGTTGTGACAACAGATATTCTTTCCTGCTGTAATCGGTCCTATTTTGTAGCCACAGTTCTCCCTCATCATGCTGAACAAGTTGTTACCTCCCCAAGATTTCTCTGCATTTCCATTTACTTTGTTATCAGCAGAAAGGCTGGGGAAGGCCTCTTCAGTAATGACATCGATATGGCACACACAGCAAGAGAGGTCAGCCTGTCAAAGCTCTAGAAACAGTAGATGGATTAGGATGAAACTGGGTGCAAAATAACTTTGATAGAGTCTTTTAATGTAAACAGTTTATCTGTCATTGCCTTTCATTGAAATCCCCCACAAAATGATAGAATTTGGGTTGTTACAGCTACAGAATATAGCTGAATAAAATCCATACATTGCCATACTCAAACTCTCCAGCAATTAGAGAATGAGAGGACATTTTAATTTATTCATTAAAGACAGGAAAGTAAATAGGATAACATATAAGGTTAATAGAATAACATTAGCCTTCATATTCCCAAGATTGTGTTTCCCATTTGGCTGTATTAGCATAGAGACTAGATTAATAAGAAACTGCTTAGGGCTTGTATGATGTGATTTTTAATATGCTTGAGGCAAGTCTGTGACTGTTTAGAAACCTACGTGCTGAATTTTTTTCATTGTAATTAGGTCTTCTACCTTTAGTACCAAATATTTTGACTTGGAATCTCCATATAATAGAATGCCTTGAGCATACAGAGGTGCTGTAGACGTACAATGTTTTTACATGTTGTGCTTATCACATGGTCAATAATGACCAAATGCTGGCCAATGTCCATTACACTTTATGGATTATCCATCTATAAGCATTTCAGTTGTGCAGCCAATGGCTCTTTTGCTTAGTTTAGCACTTTTCTCACAATGACCTTAAATCAGACACTGGTGAGGGCATGCTGCTTTCCCCAAGATCCAAATGGAAACAAGAATGGGTATGATCTGTTATTCAGAATAGATGACTCTCATGTATAACAAGGATGACCACAGCCTTTTCATCCACAAAGAGCACACAGCACGGATCTGGCTCTGTGAAGAGGGTGGCAGTGGGAGTAGCAGCTGCCTCTAGGAAGCTGGGGACCATTACATACAGATTTGAACTGAAATACTAGAAGGAGGAGGCCTCACCCTCACTGTGTTGCCCTTGTCACTGCCCCTGGGTTGGAGGAGGTGGCTAAACAATGCTGGTTCTCTCTCCACTCACACCCACCCCCTGTTTGGTCCAAGCATGTTCTTTATTGAAGGTCCTCTCATCACCCCAATTTGGGTCCCAATCCATGGTTGGAGCCTGGAGGTTCAATCTTGGAGTCGTTAGTAAGCAAGCCCCAGGAAATGCACTATGTGTGCCTAAGTTTATGGGATTTTCCAAGTCTTGAGTTTAATCAGGGTTCTAGAATATACCTAGAGCAATATTAACATCTTGAGTGAAAGCATAACAAAACACTTTGACAAACTTAAAATGTAAGATTTTGAAATTTATATGCTGGCTTTGAAAAGTTTGCTGGGGCTTTGGTTTAGGGCTCAAGCATGCTTTACTCTGCCCCTCCAAATGTCTGCAATCTCCTGGAAAAGCCATCAGGCAGGCTGTGAACATTAAGGACCTTGTTCTGCATGGAAAACAGAATCTATCTCATTCTTAAGCAGACATACTTACTTTTCTATTTATCAAGAAAAAGAGCATAAGCATTGCAAGTACACTGAACAATTGTCCAAATTTGAGATTAACCAATCCAAAAATAAACCATTCAAAATGCAAGTGGATGGGCAGACAAAAGAAGCAGAACTTTCCAAAATGTATGGGACCATATCCAATATTTCACATAGCAAATATCTCTTTGGAACATTAGACTAAAAATTTATAAACTTTCTAAAGCTTGTTTCTTGCTAATGGAGGTAGACTCAGGTTCCATATTTAGCCCTGAATCGTGTGTGTGTGTGTGTGTGTGTGTGTGTGTGTATGTGTATGAAATACTCCTTTGTATGTATTATAGCAAAGAATACCAGACCTTAAAATGACCATGGAAAGTCTTTACTCCAGCTTCCTAAATTTCCAGTAAGGAAACTGAGGTACAAAGCAGTCAGTTAGTATTTTGTATATGGATAAAAATGGATATAGCCTCCTCACCCAGAGTATGATGTGCTGTAAAGGGATGGGAAGCCTGATTACTAGAATGCTAAGGATAAAGATGTATCGTCATTATTTGCTTCTAATGTAGGTATTAGAATACATACATCATTGAGTACCTACTATGTATTAATACTACAAACATTCTTCCCATCTTTTTCTGCTTTGACATGGTAGGGAGAAAGCTTCTATTAGGTATTGATTGTGTCGCACGAAAAGACACATGTCATTTTGTGAGGTGTGCCTCCCTAGCATCAGGGGCAAGAGGGCTCAGATTGGTTGGGGGAAAGAAAATTGAATTTTCAAACCCACCAACCCCAGGGGAAGAGTCACCAAGTGCCACTTACATTGGGCCTTCTGATGAAGGAAAATAAACACCTCAAGCCTATACTGAGATGCTTGTGTAGTGTCTCCATACTTACTCCACTTAGAGAATGATTAGTGTTGGTGGATGACTTTTGTGGGTGAAACATGCTTCTTCACCAAAAGCAGTACATTTTTCATTAAGTTACAATAAACCAGAATTTTAGTTATAAAGGAAATCACCAGTCGATGAATGGATCTTACTAAAGGGTTTTCTATCTAGCAAAATAGCCAGCACGAGGGAACAAGGCTTTATGGAATCCATGCACTTCTGAATGCTGTTATCATATCATCTTTGCGCCAGACACTCACAGAACTCCAACTGATTGCCATGTTAGTGAAATGCATGTGCAGGAACAAGTAGGACCTGTTATGCAACAGCTGTTCAACTGGCCATGGCAGGATCTTGAATGGCAGGGTGGGTGATGTTACCCAATGAGCAATAGGAAGCCATGAAGGATTTTGAGAATGAGAGCAATGTGATCAAAGTGGAGCCTTATGAAGATTCATCTTGTAGCCGAGCATAAAATGGGGTAAGAATAGGGAAACTGCTGGAGTAGGGAGAAGGCAGTGGCCATAGTCCTGGTGAGAGACAATAAGGATAAAGCTAGGCAGTAGCTGCAGGAAGAATGTGGAATACACAGGTGGTTACAAGCCTTCTGCCAGAAAGTGGGATAGGAAATTCACCCTGTGAATGCCTCTCCAGGCTTCCTCCTCTTTGGGGTGTGAACAAGAGCCTCATGTTCAGTTGCAGGATGAATCCAGATGCGCATAGGCCTGGAGCTCAGCTCTTCCTCTGGAGGCTTCTTTTTCACTCAATGAAGAGTTTAGGATCCTCCAGCAATTTTTCATATCCAGAGCACAGTGTTCAGGCCTCTCAGATTGCCCAGTTGTTCCTGAATAATTTGTGTCTTCAATGTTTATTAAGTGACTATTAGGTGCAAGACACAGTTCTCTCCACCTGGAACAAATTTTCCCCAATCTCTGCCCGTCAAAATTCTATTCCTGCCCCTGTTATGTGTAGCACAGGCCTATTCCATTGATGCATAGAAAGGAATGAATCAAATTAAAATGTGGGAAGCCCAATGCTCTAAGGATAGGGAACATGTTTTTTGCTTCCTAGAAGTTCAAAGTTCAAATACAGGACGTTTCCATGTACTCTTCCATGCACCTATCCAGAGGGTTAAAAATAGCACATGATGTTCTTCTAAAGATTGCAGTCCCTGGATGTAAAATCAGACATTCAGGCAGGCATCCAGGTGTTGCAAGATGTTGAGTGGTATTTTCTCTTCTTAATCTGCCATCCCGGCTGTGTGTGCTTGCTGCCAGCTGAAACCCCAGCCTGTAGGATACACTGTCTTTTGCTGTTTTACTCATTTCAGTTAAATGTATTTAAACGCTGTAATTAAGCAATTCATTTTTATATTTGGGCAAGTGCTCTCGGTATATGTCTCTTCAATTGATTTAACTAATTCTGTAGGTATTGATTTTAGACCATCTGAATACCCTAATGATGAGTTCATTTGTTAATAGAGGAGTTTCTCTTCTGAACTTAGGCAATCGATGCAATTTACAAATACATGCCACTAGGTTAGGGTATAGATGGGTCTCACAGAACAACCATGTGAAAAGTTTTTTTAAAAAGGCAAAGCAAAACAAAGAGACATAAAACCAATGCAGTTAATTGTTCTTCTGTCTTGTTTCCATATTGGCTAATATCCAGTTATTTGAACTTATCTGAATGGTTGACTTTTCCCTTTTTATCAAGAAACATATTGCAGAGACCTAGCTTGGATGTATCTTCTAGTAGAATGTCAGAGAAAATTGTATAAGTAGGAAATGTAAAAACCATATAGAGCAATACTAATAAAATCACATTTTATGCTTGACTGACAGCATTATTATTGATTATGGAAAAAAGCAGTACCTGAATACAGAGCCTTGTAAAATGATTCTGCTGCTACAATATCTCTAGGCCATCCGAGTGCTCACTTTGACAGTTTCAACATACAGGAAACATATTTCACTGAGCTTGTTTTCTGTAAATCTCAGGAGGGGGCTAATGTCACAAGTCTAGATATAACTATTCAGGGCATGCTTCTTAAAAGCACAAAAAGATTATCTAAATTTTCCATAAATGTAGTATACATGTTTATTGGACTAGAATAGCAATTAATGGCATGTAATTACTGGGACAGAATTACTTTGCCAAAGAATTTTGAAGAAGTTTGATAATTATGGATTATAAGCAAGATTTCTAAGTCACACTTTCTCCCTAAGGAAATATGATGTCATGTGTGCCATGGTGGATGGGACTCCACAGACAGCCACTTTCTTTCCTTCCTTCTTTTTTTCTACCTATTTTTTGTTGTTGGTAGCCTTACATTATATTGTTCATGTAATCCTGTATGATCCCTGAGATGCTTTAGCTTCAGTGCAGCACAAGGATCTTCTACATAAAAGAAATACAAGGTTCTTCTTATTTTTAGGTTTAATGAGTGAGCAACTATGAGCCTGTCTTTAGCCACATCATCCCTCTTAAGGAAATCAATTTGCTGCTTAGCAGGCTACCTCAAACAGTACAGTGCTGGTAATGAGAGAGGAATCAGCTCATAAACACTCCTTGGGATCAGAGAAGTACCTTCACCCTGGCATATAATTTCTCAAAATGCCACATGATGGAGGTGGCCTACCTAGAATAGGATCTTAGGGGCTTCCCCATCCTCAGGGTCAAGGTTAGTGAAAAAGTAAAGGGCCCCTCTGATGGGGTGAGGTGTGGAAGGAGGGACTGCTAAAGGTGAGATCACCTGGAAAATAGGGAGGAATCATGCTAAGCATGAGACAGAGAGAGGCAGAGGCAGAGAGAGAGAGAGCGAGAGAGGTCTGAGTATATGCACATGCACTTGTGCCCCGCCTCAGGTGCCCTGACCTCTCTACCACAAGCCCCCAGGAAGATTCATGGAAGAAGGTATAGGGCCCTCTCCTGCTGGGCTATAGACATGCTGCTAGCAAAATCTAAACACATCAAAGTCTTCTGTGAGTAAGATTTTCCAGACAGAAGCATTCTATTCACCCCAGACCCATTCCTGATGGAGGAAGAACATAGTGATTACTATAACCCTTGTTGGAGTAACCACATAGCCTTGATACTCAAACCTGACTGCTACTCAGTAAGCCCATCAACTATCTGACCACAAAAATCTATACATTAACACCAGTGTAGAAAGCAGTTGCAGTCAAGATTCACTGCATTTGCGTAGCCTGCTGTAGTTTCCAGAGCACTATTGTCAGCGTTGGCTACTTAAGACTACCCTTGATGTAGAAAGGCAGGAATGATTATCTTCATCTTTAAAATGAGGAAACTGAGACTCAGATGTGTTAGTGCCTTGCTAATGCTATAAGTGGCAAAGCTGGGACTAGAACCCAGGTTTTTTAAATTTCTAGCACAGCACTCTTTCCATTCAAGCCTATTGCCTTTCATCGCACCATAATGGGGTATATTCCTTAACATTTTAATTTCTTTTATCATCCTTTATATACTAGAGCTTCCTCAGTGGTGAGATAAGTATCATGTTAGGAAGCCATGGCACAAAATAAGGAGAATATGGGTTTTAAAAAGCATATAGACATTATAAATTAAAGCAGCATGACTGTTAACTCTCTAGCCTCCATTTTCCAATCAGTTTAAATTACTTTAATGTATGTTTTTAAACTCAAAATTAGCTGTAATCCCAGTATGTAACTGTCTTAATGCTTGGCGAATTGCACTATGTCATTTCCTTTTAATTTTCCTCCTTTCACAGCATGTCTCACATTCTGGCACGTGTATCTTGGGGTTGTCATCTCATGTCCCATCATTTCAAAAGAGAAATTCTCTCCTTGTATATTTTGTAGAATAATTCTTATACCTTAAAGGCACATATCACTTGCACACAAATAATTCACTTAAAAACTTTTCTTCAAAGTCTCTTAACGCAATAATTCCTCATAGCATGCCTAAAACAAAGTCAAATTACAGCGAAGTGAAGAACATACATTGTGAGCTGTGTCTCATCTGGTGGAGGCTCCCTGCCACCATTTCGTTTAGAGATTGAAGAGACTGAACAGATTGAGACATGAGTGCATCAGACTGGAGCTGTTGGGACGTTGGAACGATCGTGAGCTCGTTTCCAAAGAAAAGAGAACCTCTCAGCACAAACATTTTCAATCAATAGCCAAGCAACCCAGAAAAATTAATTTAAATGAAGTTACTTTCTTATGATGGCTCTATAAAAAGACATATGTTTCAAAAAAAATTGGCCTCAAACATGATCATGTTCCTCCTGATCAGAGAAAAAATAACTGAGTCTAATTGACAGTTCTGAAGCACAGAGCAGAGAGGACATTTTCAAAAAACATGTCTCTGAATCAAAGCTAGGTTAAGCAATGTCACTTTGATTTCTTCCTTCCCCGTCTTCTGCCAGTGAGATGCTCATGCTATCACACCCAGCATGCTTTAAAAGGAAACCACTTGAATACAGAGCCCATTACTTTGCGATAACCTAAGTCTTCTAGAACAGACTTATTTGGATTCTAAGGAATTGAAAAAAGTGGATTCATGTGATTTCCACCATAATATGTCTTCATCCCACTACCCTATGTTATTCCAAACCAGCCAGACTTGGGGGAGAAAGGGTAGTAAGAAAAGGGCAGATGTGTGTATGTGTGTGCAGATTGGGTCCCACTACCGTAGGAAAGATGTGTGGTTAGTGCTCCCACTCCTTGCCAACACTGCCTCTCCCTTTGGTCATCTGACCTGGCAGAATCTGCACCGACAGCTGTGTTAGCATCCTCTCTGCATGGACAACACAGGGCCAGGCTTTCATATCCTAGATCTATGTGAGAGGTGAGTTGGACCAGCCAGACACATATTTCATGTTTTCTCATTTTCACCTGTTCCCTAGCTTTTTTCCTTTTCTAGCACTTGCCAAAATTCAACCTCAGGCACAGATGGTGAGAAAATGATTTTTGCCTACCAAGCCAAAGAAAGTGCCCAAATATTAATGGTTATTTATCTAGCAACAGAGCCTGAGACTTAATAAACGAAGGCTTAGATTTCCAACTAGCATCTAAATGTGTGGAGTGTTTCATTTTTTAAGAAATTGCTTTTAATCACATTGAGTTGATACACATAGAGGGGTTCAGGATGCCAAATATCACTGGTCACTCAGAACATCAAGTCCATTGTTAGATTATATGTTGTCTCTGTTAAAAGTGGTTGCCTCTGCATTCTAATTATGGCAGTATTCTCTTCTTCTCCTGAGCCCTTACCCACCTCTAGGATTCACAAATGTGAAAGTCCCTGAATGGATATTTTTTAAAAGGGTCTGAACAACCCCAAGATTGTCAAACGGCTGCTTCAGTGCTCTCCATATTAAATGGTATTTCTATAGTTTGTATAGCCTGGAAAAGTCTAGGGGAGTACAAGTTTGGTTCTGATTACATAATTATGCTACAGAAATATGGAAAAAAATCATCACTAAACCCTCCAGGTGCTTAAACAGTTTGATAGACTGTAGCCATTCTGCCATCAGTGCCCCCAGCTGTGTTGCTTAGCAACATTTTAATTCCAGAAGAATCGAAGGAGATGAAATCCCTGTGGAGAGGGAAACAGAAATAAGAGGGCTGTTGACAGATGATCTGAGTTGTTTCTTCTAATATACTGTGAAGATCACTAGCTCTTTTCATGAATGATAAATGGACTGTACACAGATCAATGGGTTCAGCAATAAACTGGAACCAGGCTCCATGTCTAAGGCGACGCAGGCCGAGAGGCCTAGAGATTTCCTCATTTTGATGATTTGGTGTGTATTTTCTTAAAGGCTCCACAGGAGGAAATTGATCTCAGTACTTGGTCATTCTTTGCACTTTTGTGGTGTCTGCTAATAAAAATGATTTTGGAAATGGACACTTTGGCCTTTCTATCAGGGTGTAAGTATGGCCAGGTGTCAATAGTAATGCTAGGGTGAACAGTTCCCTACCACAAATCTAAAAATCTAGGCTATGCCCATGACCATTCCCTCTGCACCTGCCTCCCCAGCCTGTCATTAGGACCCAGTCAGGCCCACACGGGGTGAGATTAGAGTGAAAGGCAGGGAGAGGAGGACCTAGTTGTGCCCCTCACAATGGCCGCCTGTGTTGGAACACTGCACTTGGACAGGTACCCACATTCCCCAGGAGAAGAAAATTGCTTTCTCAGTCTGCAGTCTTCTTATCTCCAACAGCCTGCTTCAGTTAGCTCCTTCTGTTTCTGAAGAGCATTTTATACTGCTTATTGTTTGGGTAACTAGTTGCAATGATTATGCCTGCTAATGTTGTCTAATTGCATTTTTTTCTTCTTCTGTTTACAGGCTGTTGAAAAGGCAAAACCTAGGAATAATCCTGTGAAGTAAGTTATTATTTTTATTAGTTGGAGATGTTAATTTAAATGGACTCCTTGCATGTGAAAAAATAAGGTAATAAAAGAGACTTTGGATTTTGAGTTAATCTCTATTCATGACAATTTAAAGACAAAAACAAAACAAGCAAAAAAAACCCTCCAATGAGCAGGGATCAGCTTGTATTTTTTGCCTGTGTTCCTGATGAGGAAATGCCCCAAGTTGTACCCAGTTTACATAAATTAATATGTGCCATCCATGAATAGCTGCCAAATACTATTATAATCATATTCAATGCATAGTACTTCAAGCCTTTGGGTTTTGCACATGCTAAAAAGATTACATTTTTAATTGCAAACCTTGGACCTATGACAGAGACGTAAATGACTGAAAGTGTGCCAAGTGATTTCCAGCCACGTGGGGAGGTTTGGCACCTTGGCATCAAGGCCTCAATATTCTGTTAATGAAAAGCTCATAAAAATATATTTAACTACAGGTTTTTTTTTTTTTTTTTTTTACCTAACAGTGATTCCCAAGGCACCTTATGGGACACTCTTAAATCATAAACAAGCCACAGAGCACTCTTTTAAATATAGTACATCTTAGACATCTTGTCTCTTCCAGAAGGGAGACTTTGAAATTAAGAAGGATGGCTGTCTTGTCATTTGAATTCGTGACATCTGATTGCAGTGTTACGATGCATACTAGTCCTGCCAGCCATGTGGCTGAGGGAGGACCTGCTCTATTTGTTGGCTTATTATAGGTCTGGTAATATCACATCTCTAGGAACTATTTGTTAATTTATTTCAGTTGACTTCCATTATAGTTGGTACCAAATACAGAAATGGGGAGTGTGTTGATTTTTAATAGTTTTTGGGGGAATGGATCAGCTAATGCCAATTACTAGATGGCTGTTTTGTTTTGTAAAAGTATTAACTTTTCCAGGGTACCAGGATAATGTTTAGCATACCATTAAATCCAAGCCCTAATACACTATTCAAAAAGGTATTATGTATTTTATCTTTAAATTTCATTTTTCTTAGGACACAGAACATTCCCTATTAGGCTTCCGTAGTCTCTAGATGGGCATCTGTAGTCTGCAGGTGTATTATGTTATGGTCTTCTGGATATATTTGTAGTAGTTGAGTTTGTGTCTGGTCATTCGGTTGGGGTTGAAATCTTCTCTGCAGCCTTATTTCTTTTCTTTCTGTTTGCCCTGAAGGCTCCTCCACTGTGAGCCTGTGGCTGGTGAGCCCTGAGAATCAGAGGATGGTGCTAATGAGGCTAGGGCCAGGGTTTAGTCCCTGGGTGAGCCATTAGCGATCTTCTTTCCCACAGTCTGACTGTACCCCTCCCTCCAGTCTGCCTGCATGCAGATGTGTGCCTCAGGTCACAGGGTGTGGGGCAAAGGCTGGAGAAATGTAAATCTAGGCCCTTGATGAGGCAAACATCTCCAAGTTCCAGCCCTCTCAGTAAGAAGTAAGTACTGAGCTCCATCTTGGCATGCATAGGACAGCCCATTGGCACTATGTGGGGCTGCATTAAATAGTATTCTGATGGCCTGGAAATGGGACCAGTTTTGTCTTTGCTTCTTGTGAGAATTTGATCCCATAACAGTTGTATTTTTATGAGTTCCTATTAATTCACAGTGCAGACTCTATTTAATGTCTAGCGCTTTAAGAAATGTTATAAAAAGAAGACAGGAAAACTAGAAGAGTCAAAGGATTACAGAGATTTTTACCTTTAAGTATATTTCAAAATCTGTTTAGTAATAAACCTAAGTGACAACTAACTGGTAGGTGTTTAGAATTGTCTTCTAATTAAGAAAGATACTGTTCTCAGTGTGAGTTTGAGTGTCTTGTTGCATTTGTGCTCACATGACCAAACTCAGCCACAAGCTCTATGACGAAGAGAGGCTTCCTCAAAACCTCAGCTCAGGGAGAGAAACTCCAGAGCATGGTTCAGTTACACTGCCTGATGGAAGAACAGAGTTGCGGTTTTTCAAAGTTTTGTATATAATGTTCCTCTTGCCATTTCTGTTGTCTGTCACAGAATTTCAGTTATACACAATACACTAGGATCCCAAATACAGTAAAGATTTGATACATGTGTTTGGAATGAATGAACAAGTGAAGAAATTGGACACATCCCAGAAAACAGTCCTTCCAGGAACCTGGCCTGGAGGCTTAATAAGGCTGGTGGCTCTTCTCTAGTACAGTGTCACCATCAGGTCAGAAAGACCTGTGTGTTATAACTGAACAAGTCGTCCAGTCTCTGTTATCCTTGACTCATGCCACATGTAAAAATGTCCCCACGTTGCTCTGGTTCATGCTAGCTGCTTTGCCTCTGATTAGTTCCTGGTTTGAACTTGTAAGCAAGAAGTAACATTTGATTATTTTTGAGCATACAATGGAAAGTGTATACAGTTTTGCTAGAAAGTAGAGGTCCAGTGGCATCATTTACAACTGAAGTATGGAAACAGATTGATGAAGATGATCATATGTGTGATTTGATATAGTCTTTTGGTGCAGAGTTTGGCAAATGGTTGGAAAAAAATCAAAAGAAGAACATTTCATGACATGTGAAAATTACATGAAATTCAAATTTCAGTATCTATAAATAAAGTTTTATTGGAACATGGCCACACTCATTCATTTCCATGTTGTCTGTAGCTTCCTTTGTGCTACAATGACAGAGTTGAATAGTCACAATAGCCGTAGCCTACAAAGCCAAACATTTTTACCATCTGGCCCCTTGTAGAAAATTTGCTGACTCCTGCTCTAGCTGGTCAGGTAGAAAAAGGCACTAAGCTTTTTTGTGATGCTGAAGGTTAAAGTATCAATCCTTTCTCTTATTGGCCTTTAAAACAATGAGTAGATATATTTATTGAGCCCTTCTTTTGTGTTTAGGACTTTCTGGGGTTGATGTGTCACCAAATTATCATTCTGAGCAAAGAGACTTGCTTTTCACTCACTACCTTTGAAAATTGTATGGATATAAGATCTGCTGACAGGGCAGTGATGCCTCAGAAACTAGTGAACACGTATCTAGACTGCTAGTCTGCCAAGTTGTGTGTAGATGGGTATATGGCAAAGGACATGCAGATTTTCTACAATCCTATTACTTCTACATCTAACTAAAGCTAAATAAGCTTTCAATTAGGGTGATGGTAAATGATTCAAAATATCCATTTAGTTTGTATATTTTCCTCTCTAAAAGTTTCACCTCCCCCTCCCTATTTCCCAACCACTTGTTCAATTTATTTTTAATACCTTCATGGTCGTAAGCCTCTTTCATCACCATAGGGAGACATTGGTAGACACTAATTACATTCCATATAAAGGAGAAGTTAAATATATGCCTAGTGAATGTAAGCACATAACGTACCTGGATACACTAATGACTTTTTCCCTTGAAACATTAAATATTACCTCTGAGAGTACAACTCAAATGTGAATGTTCTTAACATCACTGATCAGTACAAGAGGAGCCTGGTATATTTCTCACTATATTGGGACCATACTGGTATTGAAGCTTGATTAGTATGTTCAAACTGTGGTTCTTTAATGTGTCAGAGAGACTTTCACTTGTATGTTAATGTTCTGCAGCAATCATCTCCAAGATTTCATTGTGACAGCAAGGCCTGAGAGATGTACAGATTTCTTCTACCATATGTGACTTATCACATACATTTTTTAAAAAACACATTTCTGTTATTAAGACATATGTGATAGTACACTTCTAAAAATGTGAATTGCTTTTGGCTAAAAGCCATGCACTAATAAGTTGAGTTGAATCTAACCGAGGTTGACATCTGTTACCAAAAGAGAGAGAGAGAGAGAGATCGAGAGTGAGCACTGTTATCAAGCATAAAATTCTTCCCTGCTTTTACACTTTAACAACATTAAATAACGTGGTGGTTGTCTTTCACAAATCAGGATCAGAATCCACTCTGCTTAAGAAATTACATTTTTATTTAGGAACTGATTCGTCTTGTAGATATGGTGCTTTCATTATTGAAAATGACAAATAGCCACAAAGATTTTTCCAGCTATGGTGTTTGTACATTATTCATCCAATGAATATTTATTTAGGTTCCATAATACTCTGGGAACTGTGATAGATGCTGAGGGAATTAAAAATAAATCTGACACAGGTCTTACCCTCAAGCAGTTTAGAGTCCAATAGGAGAGATAAAATCGGTTTGTAAAAAATTAAATACAAGATAGAGAGATGTCTGTTAAGCGGGTAACAGATAAAGTACAGGGAAGCTCTAAGGAGAGAAAGTGCTTCTAGTTAACACTAATGGCGGGGGGAGAAGAGGAGACACTTACACCAGGACTTTCAGGATTGCTGGTTTGAGTCACTGGTGCTGAGGTGTGGCAAAGTGAAGCAAGGACCCAGGCTGCCTGATGGTACACAGGCAGTGAAAGGACAGGTTGGAAACTGAGGCCAAGAAGAAATGGTAGCTTAGGGCCCTCAGGGCTCATCCAGGTGAAAGAGATTCTCTTGGTAAAGTCAAATGGCATTGACGAGCTCTTCACATGCTACTGAATGTGAATCATCAATTAGTCCCCTAATTATTAAACATAAACAGAAAATTGATAGGCCTGGGTTCTAGTCTTGAGTCTGATATTAGCTTGTAGTATAAAGTTTGACATGTTACTTTCTTGCCGTAGGCCTTAGCTAGATTATTTACATGGTTGTTCCACCTCTTTAAAAAAGCTGAAGCTGGAAACCCTGTTTTATAGTTATGTTCATTTTAGAACAACATTTGCTCTGTTAGTTTGATGCAGACTCATGCATGTACATAGATTATGTATTTGTATAACACATCTGTATTTCTCCTCACACTCACATGTGCATACACACACATAATGCCTTTCCCCATCATTTCTACCTTACACACTTGTGAAATGAAGGACAACAAGCTACATCATTAGAGTTTTAAAAAGATATGTTAGGTAGAAGATAAGTGTGACTCCAAGGACATTGGGTAGAGCCTTTGAAATGGTGCTTATGACCAAAGATTAATTTTGTAGTTGGAGTTCATATCTCTCGTAATGTTCTTGGACGTGTGCATATCACAGTTGTGCAGAGTGCCAATCAAGTCACCACATCCATTCCAAACAATAAGACAGTTGATTCTGAAGTGTGTTCCGCCAAACAGTAGTTTTGTGGGATTGTCTCCTTGAGAACAAAAAGGCTACAGCACCATAGAGGTTTGGCATACACTATCACATAGCTTTCCTAGGGTGTCACTGTGCACATTCACATAATATAGGCTCAAAGAAGTCCTATAGAAAGAATTCTGTTTATCTTTGTCTTACCTAAGGTTTCCCAAATTTGCTTCACCAGAGGACATCTTTATCTGGCAGGGCAAATGTTTGATGGAACACAAAATTGGATGTTTGAGTCCATATGAAATTAAATGACCACATGGAGGACTTGCCTCCCTTGGTAGTTTGAAAAACCTAGTGCCCTAAATACTCTCATGTAGTTTCTAATAAAAATATTTGAAGTAAGCACATTATTTAAAAAGTCAACCATAAAAAGGAAAGAAATCCCCCAAATGTGAAATGATAAAATATCTCCTGTGTCTCTTTTTTAATTGATGCATAATATTTGTACATATTTATGGGGCACCTGTTATATTTTGATACACGCATAGAGTGATCAAGTCAGGATATTTAATATAGCCATCATCTCAAGTATTTATCATTTCTCTGTATTGGGAACATTTCAAATCTTCTCTTCTAGCTATTTTGAAATATATAATATATTGTTATTAATTATAGTTACCCCACTGTGCTATCAAACAGTAGAATGTATTCCTTCTTTCTGTGTGTTTGTATCCATTAACCAAATTCTCTTCATCCCTTCCCCTCAAGACACCTCAGTCTCTGGTATCTATCATTTCACTCTCTTCCTCCATGAGACCAACTTTTTTAGCTCCCATATATGAGTGAGAGCATGTAATATTTATCCATCTGTGTCTGGCTTATTTCACTTAACATAATTACCTCCAGTTCCATTCATGTTGCTATATATGGCATGGTTTCATTCTTTTTTTATGGCCAAATAGTATTCTATTGCATATAGATACCACATTTTCTTTATCAATTTATCTACTGATGGACACTTCGGTTTGTTTTGTATCTTGGCTGTTGTGACTAGTGCTGCAATAAACATAGGGATAAAGGTATACCTTTGATAGACTGATTTCTCTGCCCTGAAAGTCCTCACATGCTGGTAGAGAAACACCAGTCATTACATTAAAGAATAGACCAGCTCTATGACAGAAGCATGTGCAGCATCCTGTGGGGCAGAGGCGAAGGGGTGAGCAACTGCTTGGAGTGAGCTATCCCTAACTCAGCAGGAGTCCTCCAGTGAACAGTGGGGTGAGGCCATTTAAGAGAGCTGTAGGCCGGGCGCGGTGGCTCACGCCTATAATCCTAGCACTCTGGGAGGCCGAGGTGGGCGGATCGTTTGAGCTCAGGAGTTCGAGACCAGCCTGAGCAAGAGCGAGACCCCACCTCTACTAAAAATAGAAAGAAATTATATGGACAGCTAAAAATATATATAGAAAAAATTAGCCGGGCATGGTGGCGCATGCCTGTAGTCCCAGCTACTCGGGAGGCTGAGACAGGAGGATCGCTTGAGCTCAGGAGTTTGAGGTTGCTGTGAGCTAGGCTGACGTCACGGCACTCACTCTAGCCTGGGCAACAGAGTGAGACTCTGTTTCAAAAAAAAAAAAAAAAGAGAGCTGTAGATACTTAAATTTATTTTGGGTTTTTTTATTTTGTTCAATTGGTCTTGTGTCTCCTGTGTCTCTTACTGTGTCACACTCTAAATTATTTTTATAAATTGTGAATGTCCTAAGGCATAGTCCCCAATGAGGGTAAGGGGCATTTAGGGGTGGGTCCCTCTGAATGAGATACTTGAAGCCCAGCAGTCCCCAGTGAGCCTCATGAAATCAGAGGGTGAGACACCTGGTTCACTGATTTCATAACAGTGAGGTGCCCACACCAATGTGCTTCCTACCTCCTCCTCCAAATCTCTAGTCAATATCTAACCAGCCCTGGCCATTTTAAGGGCAATTAATGGAAAGATAGCAATAAAAACTCTCTCTAAACAGCTGCATAAAATAAATTAGGCTCTTTATGTTGTCCAGATAGCTGCAATTGTATGGAAAAGGTTCCAGCAATGGTCCCCAAAGCTAATGAAACTTATACAAATTTCTGGACACTCTCTTTTTCATTGGTAATTGGAGTTGCACCATCTAAACAATCTCAGATGAGACATCTGAGACCCAGAGAGCAGACTGCCTGGAACACCAAGTTTCCAGAAACTCTCCACTTTGCAGCCAACGTCTTTCAGGCCACACACGTCCACTTCCAATGCCTAGAAAGTTGTTGCTGGTTTTTAAAGTCATATTATCTATCTTTATGTAACAGTTTATTTTCTTAGAACACAGCACCAAATATGTCAAAAATTAATGAATCATCAAATTTTCAGGCACTTTTACAATTACGCCAACTTCAATTACATTCACTTTATATCTGTAAGGAAGAGTTTCTTCAAAACTTCAAGCACATTAGTTGCCTCATTACCATAACTCCTCTTTCCAAAAGCTTTATGAAAACCTTTTCTCTTTAGGTGGTAAATTAACACCCTAATAACTATAAGGATGAAACAGAAACAGAAAACATCCATTTATTAATGAATCTGAAGGACTTCAAGTAAGCTAGCAAATCTGGAATCAAGCCATTTTAAAGGAAACTAAACTACATTTGTTTAGCAACAGCATTCATAAAATACCTCCTGATCCACGTTAGTTTCTGACTCTGTGCTTAGTGTTTGCTGCTTAGACAATAAGGGACAACTCTGTTTAATCTGCTCACACAAGTCTTCTCAGTTTGGGGTACATAAGAGTTATACCTAGAATTTTAACATCACCACTCAGTGATCTTTCAGTAAACTGTTGAAAGCTTGGAATCACATAGCTGACCTGCTAGAAAGTCAAGCAAGCCTCACAAATTTGCTCTTTTAACAGACATTAATGAGTTACCTACTATGTGCCAGGCTCCGGTGATAGAGAGATGAGTTAGGTAAGATCTCTGTCTTGAAAGTCCTCACACACTGGTAGGGAAACACAAGTCACTACAGAATAGACCAGCTCTATGACTGAAGCATGTGCAGCATCCTGCGGGGCAGAGGTGAAGGAGTGAGCAACTGCTTGGAGCGGGCTCTCCCCAACTCAGCAGGAGTCCTCCAGTGAACAGTGGGATGAGGCCATTCAAGAGAACAGAACAACACTTTCAAAAGGCACTAGAAGAAGAAAGCAGATGTGGTGTTGTGAGCAATGTCTGGTACTTAGAGGCAGCTTAGGAGAGGGGGCATTTTTCACAGTAGCAGAAAATACCAAGTTTATGAGTTGCAGGATATAAAAGAAAGGAAAGAGTAGCTGCATGTGCCAGGATGCATAAAGCATCTCACTGCCGAAGACTTGGGCCCCACTTTTGACATTAGGAGGAGAACATTGCAATGTGGATGAAACTAAGAAAATGCTGGAAGGATCTGTTATTCTAGAAGTTAAAGGTTAGGGTTTGGGAAGGATTATAAGGTACCCTTTCTAAACTGCTTACAAAGAAATAGATATATCAAATCCTTTCCGATTATATCAGGCTAATCCTTCTCTGTGGACTTTTATGTAAATCTCAGCTCAGGTAGAGTTTCTGTAAGCATACAGCTGTTCCCTTGTGGCTTCATGGAGCCTTGATTGTTTTGTACATTTGTAAAATTTTTTTCTTTCATAAAATTCCTTTTATATTACTCAAACGTCTAGGCTACACTAAGATACAGTATTTTAGGCATGACACATAACACTATTATTTTAGCTTCAGTTTCTGAATTCATTTCACAGATATAAAATTTCTTTCTGAATGTATTTTTATCAGGAAAAAACATAAGCACAGTAGGGCTATTTTTATTACTAGAAAATGATGCATGCCCCTATGGTAACTACACACAGGGCTCCAAACAGTAAATCAGTCAGTCCTCCATCGACCGCAGAACGTGTTCAAAGTCAAGAGCCTGAGGTAATAAGTTATTATTTAGTTGACTACTAGTTTGGGAGAACTGAGAACTATAGAAATGACTCATTTTGGCCAGGGACTGAAATAGGAAACAAATAGGGTTCTGCTTTCTTAAAGCTTTTGCCTAAACCAACAGAAGTTATCCAGAGAGCCAACATTAAAAAAAAGTAAATCATTCTTCTGCAAGAAAACGTTTCCATTTGTAGAATTTATAGCATAGGGGTAGATTACATGTCATTATAATCCATTTTTATATGCACATGTGTTTATATACTCTACATCACTATACCCCTCATGCTCCGTGGTCATTTAAACCCAAGACAGAATTGTTCCTGGTGATGAGGCAGCCATAACTATAAGCAGCTCTCAAATCTTTTTCTCAGCTCTCACCTCTCTCCTAATCTTTTGACTTTCTTCCACTTCTTTCAGCATCATATTCTCACAAGTGGGTTCCAAGTATTTGAAGAAAGCATTTCAGAAAACTTTTGTGGCTTTTGCTTATTTTTTGAGCAGCTTCATGGAGTACATGACTATATTCCTCCATGAAAGCCTGGCAAGGGGAGCCCAGGGCAGCCAAGGAGTTCATTCATTCTCATTCATCTTTGCATTATCAAATACTATAGTGTGGGTTGCTGGGATCTGCTAATAATAGCATCTACACAGAGAAAAACAACTTACTCATCTCTTTCCCACTAGCTGGAGATGTGTGTTACTTCCAACACTGGCTAGGTGAAAGTTTAAGTTGATTCAAACCATGATGCAATCATTTAATAAGCAAATTAGATATGTTAGCAAACTTTCTTTAAAGATATATGTGGATGTGTATATATACTCTC
Organism: Eulemur rufifrons; assembly: GCF_041146395.1. Classification (NCBI taxonomy): domain Eukaryota; kingdom Metazoa; phylum Chordata; class Mammalia; order Primates; family Lemuridae; genus Eulemur; species Eulemur rufifrons. Next base: position 26,175,932 of record NC_091012.1, on the reverse strand, counting down.
TACATATATATATAGTACACTCACGTATAATTTAAACCCCATCTATTTCCAAAAAGGGATGTTACATGATTGAAACAAGATTGTAGAGGAGAAGATTTACAGAAAACAGGAGAACCTACTATTTCCAAGCACTACAGAAGCATCTGTTTACGTATATGACAGAACTAGAAAATGCTATGTGTTTTTAAAGTCAACAGCCAATGAGAGCTGCCCCACAATGACACAGTGCAGCTGTGCCCTTCCTGCAGTGATGCTGTTGTGGTGAAAAGCCTGTCGGGAGATCCCCTTGGAGAGTACAGTCAAACCATGTGTGAGTTTTCTCTGCTGGTCCTTAGTGATGGGCGGTAGACTTTTGAATGTGGTTTTAATTTCTGAAAACTAGTCCAAGACAGTGACCCAGAGCCATGAATGTTGAAAAAAAATGGTCAAGCAAGGCAAGTTATGTGGGTATTGGTTCAAAATTTGAGTGATATTCTCTTGTGGATAGTGAATGCCCTGAAGAGGAATTTTACCAGGGCAAGAGTGGGAGCAACAGCACTCCCTGGACAACCACCCTATACAAAATAGCAACCCCTGTAATATATGCAGTCCCACCCCCTTTACCCTACTTTATTTTTTCTCTTAAGCAGTCATCATCATATTCTATCTATTTATCTATGTTTGGAAGTGGCACCTCCCACAAGAATGTAAGGTCCATATAAGTGAAAACATTGTTTTAGTCACTATTGTAACCCTAGCCCCTCAAACAGTAGCTGGCATATAGCAGGAGCTTTATATCTTGAATGAGTAAGCACAGCCACCTAAGGATAAAACTTTGAAGTGCAACTACCCTAGTTTAGTATGAGTTTAGTCAAACAGTAAGCCTGATTTGGGGCTGCTTTATGGACAATTACTGAACTAATCACTAGCTGTCATGTTAGTTACTAATTTTTCCTAGAAAAGAACTATACTTTCTTTTAAAATGGTCTATATTCCATATTAGTTTTACTCTGAGGCTTTATAAAGTTAGTTTTACTATATTTATAGAGCTAGAATTTCTCCCTTCACCCAGGTGATTCTTCTGGTCTATGCCCACTTTCCTACTTAGGATGTATTTCCACAATTGATTTTGAAGAAAAGGTGCAGAAATAAGGATGTCAGCCTCCCGGTGGTGAAGGTTATGCATGGGCAGTTGCATTTGATGTCATTAGGCATTTTTAAGAATGACAGAAGTTAAATTTTTGTCACATAGGACAAGGAAAAAAAAGGTCATTAACAGCTGACTACATATGCTTTTTCCTATATTTGAAAGACCATCTTAATGCTCGCAAACTAGCGGGGTTGGACATACACCAGCAATGCCAGAACACACACACTTGTCCTCTTCCTTGGAGTTGCAGAGTCTGAGAAGCATCTGATCTCTCCCTTCTTCTTCCTACCATACTTTGCTATCACAGTATGAAGAAGCACTGGGAAGCTTTTCCCATTGGCCAATAGTCACAGAAGTTGGATGTCTCCAACATGGACAGCTCTAAGGGAGCTGCCTTTAAGCAAGACTTGACACACAGAGTCACAGATGTTTCTAGCCACCAGGGTCCAGGAAATAACTCTGTAGAGTGGTAAAACTAAACAAGCTTTCTTTAATTTCATGTTCTTTTCATGAATATGTAAGTAATTAAATCCTTCAGTCACATCTCAGTGAGAGGATAAAAAAAATCCCTCATTTAATATTGATGTGTACAAGAGAAACAAACAAACAAACAAAAAACAAGACCATGTTTCAGGAAATAACACTGCTACAAGGCTAATTTTGCCTCATACAGAATTTCCTAGAATTGAATTGCCTGATCTCCTCCCTTGGGCATTGCTCCTATGCTTGAAATAACCCAGGCTGATTTTATTGGAAAATCACCTCTGGATGTGGAACATACTCTAGAGGAAGCTTTGCATGGGACGAACTGGTTTCTGGTACCAGTGGAATGTTATCCAGGCCAGCACTGTTTGAGCTCCCAATCTTTCTGTTCATTCAGGCAGCACATTCATTAGCAACCCTTTAGGCAGGATAGAATAACTAGGCATATTAGGGAAATTTACTTTGAATTGTTTTGGGGACTTATTGGCTAACAGGTCAATCATCAAACTGTAGCTCTTAGCATGCTCATTAAATGTTTTACTAGTAGTGCTAGGCCTCACTGTAGTTTTTATTTCAAATGCTTAACATAAAACTATTTTGCATAATGATCTAAGACTCTCAAAGATCCTGATTGACTGGGTAGAATTATGGAGGGTAGGATGAGGGGAGAGAGGTTGGTGATACGGAGTAAGAAAGCTCTCGCTCTACTTTTGTAGGCATGACTCATCCATCAATCATTTCCTGCTTGTTGGCTTTTTTAATTATAAAATTAATCCAGAGTTATCTTGACAGCACAGTGCAGCACTACTCACCAGGAGACCCAAGTTCAGAAATGGACCCCAGCTCCCAAACTCCACCAAGTGGAAATGGAGAATATTAGAAACAGAATACATTGAGCCTCCAGGAAGGAGGAAGGGGAGGAGGAAACTGATAAAGAAACCATACATAAGGGGACTCTGATGACCTTGGGGTGACATTAAAGCTGATTTGATTCACAAAGATGGGAGAGTTATGGGGGGGATCTAGAAAGGATAGTTTTATGAACAATAGAGAGAAACAGAGCTCATCAAAGTACAGACTGCATCTGATCCTCACGCTTCTTAGGCAAAACGAACAATAAGAAGGAGAGAAAAGATTCCCCTATTGTGTTCCTCTTAAAAGTCTCTCTGCTTAGGCGACTCACCAAAGTACAAGAAAACTTGCTCAGAGATGATATGCTTCATGCCTATTTCTAAGTTTGTAATAATTTAGACATTAATGTAAAAAGCCAAAATGTGAGTCTGTGCTGACTGGTTGGTACCCTTCCTTTGTGAATTTTGTGCTCAGATTATTACTATTATATACTTTAACTGAGAGAGAGAGAGAAAGTAAAGCAATTCCCAAGATTCAGCAGTCACACAAAGCTTTTTAACTACTGATAGAAGTGGCATATGGCTTAATACTTGGGTTTCCAACAATCAAGAAGCAACCTTGTGCAATATCACTATAGCTCGGTTCCCAGTGGGCATAACAGAGATGATTAGATATATTGAGTTCTTTGTGTCATTCAAAGAAAGAAGAATCTCATACACATTGGTGTTAGCTTCCTCTCACTTCATTTCAATTTTCAATAACCAGTGTCATCACATGTAACAGTTTCTTCATAATGAAACTTCATGTCGAATTGGATATGTCTTTCAAGTGAAAGCATATTGTGAAGCCTTATGAAATCTGATCCATGAAATGATTTTATTGCTATAAAAATTATATATATATATATATTTCAAATTCCCCAAACAAGGATAATACAGAAAATGAATTATAAAACCAAAATTACTATATTCATAAAAAAGTTATAGTTCCCTCTTTGATATTTGACAGGTCTGGGGAAAGAAGTACTCTGGTTAATCAAAATAATTTGGTTAATGGAGCTACCACATATAGAGAGTATTATTTTCAAGGAATTAGAAGACAATAAATACCCTTAACAAGAAACAACATGATACATAATCTAATCTCTCTTTAATGTTTCAGGAAGACCATACAAGACTGTCACTATGAATGGTTCTCATTGTGCTATTAGTACAGAAATTCTGGGTGCTCAAAACTTCTAGGTTCTTAGAAGCAATCATGCCCATTCTCATTCCCCAGACTATCCAATTCTGTTCCTGTGTTTTGTATTTTGGTGTTAAATCACCCCTTTGCTCTATGTACTTCGTACCACCTCAACAAAACTATAGTCAATCACAAGGTGATGTGAAAAACATTATGGTAGTGTCTACACAAATTCTATAATGTCCAGATAAGTTGAGAATTATGTAGACAGTTTGTCTCTTAATTCCCCAACATGAAGATAGTTGAATTGGTGTGGTTTTGTGATAGGTTATTGAGAGCAGAACTTCCCCAAAACTTTTTAGTGACATAGATGACAGAAATGCAAATATATTGATCCCTGTAATCTTTGGGGTGACAAGGCCTAGGAATCATGAAGTCTCTTGACTGCAAACCATCTTGTTAGTTCATCCTGGCATACTATTCCAATCCTTTCCTATGTGGGCCGAGTTGTGTAAAAGGTTAGGAAATAGTGTCCTAGAGATTTGGGTGTTGGTGTGTCCATGTTCATTTCCTTAAGATTAAAATTCTGTAAAGCAAGGTAAAGTGCTCAGACAGTACTTTAAAAAGCTTTAAAGTCATGGTTCTCTCTTCTTTCAGCCAATTTGATGAACTAAGTCAGCATTTCCCAAAGTGTGGTCCATGAGTGGTGTTTTGAAGTATGTTAATAGATGTTATGAAGAAGACAAAACAAATGGCTCTGTGTGTGTATGTGTGTGTGTGTGTGCGCTCTGGATAGTGGTCAAATAAATATAGGAAATGCTGAGATTTAAAAGTTTCCTTCTAAGTTGAATTTTGAGCCCTCAGTATTCTAACACACATTGTGCATCTTTAAGAGGGAGAGGATACAGTTTATTGTAGTGTTTCCCATGCTTATTTGACCCTAGAAGCTTTTTGTATATGGAATATCAGAATCTACTTTGAGATATGCTGAGATGAGTGAAGCTGGCTTGTGTTAGTGATTTTGACTCATCAGTGGGTTAAGCAAAGTAGTTCTCATATGAAGGTTACCCCACTGAACCAGAAGCAAAATTTTCTTTAGCCAATCTGCTGCTGGTATAACAAGCCACTGGGGCAAACCCTGGAAGGTTCATCAGCCTACCAAGGGGGTCTTTAAACTGGACAGTCGTCCTGAGCAGAGAATCTTCAAGCCACAGCCTCATTGCAAGCAGGTAAAGTGAACTAGAAAGTGGAGAGTTATGGTTCAGTGAATTAGATAAATGTGAATACCTATATTGACTAGGTCAACATCCCTATAATGTCTGTCCCTCTCTTAAAACTTTCCCCATTGTAGACATGTAAAGTGGAGTTATTGAGATGATTACACAATTTTTAAAACAGCTTTTTGAGATATAATTCTCATACTATAGAATTCACTGATATAAAGTGTATGATTCATTGGCTTGTATATTCACAGATTTTTGCAACAATCACCACAATCAATTTTAGGACATTTTTATCATCCCCAAAGGAAACCCTGTACCCCTTAAGCAGTCATTTCCCATTTCTCCCTCTAGCAAGCTCTGACCGCTAAACTATTTTCTATCTCTATAGATTTGCCTATTCTTGATATTTCATAAAAGTAGAATCATACAATATGTGGCCTTTTGTGTCTGGCATCTTTCACTGAGCATGTTCTCAAGGTTCATTCATGTTTTAGCATGGGTGAGAACCAATAGCTGACTAGGGAATGTCACTGGGAAAAAATTATTTCCTTTTCTACATTTTAAATGTATAGTGAAGAGGAATTTGATGGCATTTTAAGTATATTGAGAGATATGGAAATAAATGTAAATTATAACTTGATATGTTCTAATGCTTAAAATAAAATAACTATTATGTGGATCTTTCTCAAAAGCATCTTACATCTTGTGGATTAGTTTTTAGTGAGCTGGTGTTAAGTATGAATGGTGTTCTTAAATTCTGTAAACTATTCATTCTACTTGCAAAACAGGGAGGCGGTGTGGCTATTGTATCATGTATCTAAGGTTTCCCAATTCATGTTCTTACATCTTGGCAGTTTCCTATAATTTTATGAAATATTTTAATATGGCAAAGTCACTTCAATTACACAGTCATTATAAGTTTTGCCAAGGTTGAGTATGGATCGTTTTGTGTTCATTAGAGCACAAAATTAGAATTTTCATTGCTGCAACTGTAAACACTGTTGGCTCAAAGGATTCAAGCATTTTCTCATAAAATCTTGGATAACTGATAATTGATATTTTCCATGTTTTCCAGCATATTTTAATTTTTTTGAAACTATGTTTTTCCTCCCTTGGTGTATTTCTTTTGGCCTAGAAGATGAATAAGTGATTCTCTTCCAAATGGATGGCATTGTACACAGTGCATCAACTAGTGGGCACAGAGAGCAGCATCCCCAGAGTCAGGCAAAAGAGAATAAATTATTTCTTTAATTTTCTCAGCTTTAGTTGGCCCAAAGTCTGGCAGTTAGACCTGCGTAAGTCTGGAAAAACCATCTGGCACACCTACATCTGTTCTCACATTTGCCAATCAGGATTTATCAAAAATCAATGACTCAAAAACATGAAGCTCTTAAGAGGTGCTAATTTGTGGCTAAAGAATAATTCAAATGCAGCACCATTTGGTCCTCATGGGGTATGGTTTTGGTGGGGAATTCAATGAATCTGTTTCATCTTGCTTTCTTATATTCTCTGTTAAAAGAAGAAAAAGTAGAAAGTAGTTCATATCTAAGGACCTTCTTTTCTGTGCCTTTTTCTTTTTGGATATTGGAATGACTTTGCAAAAGAGTTTTAGATATTATTTTTTAATGGTCACTCATACATCCCTGCTCTCTTCCCAGTTGTTAGGATGTTCTTAGCAAAGCACCAATACTTGATTCTATTTTCCACTTATCATCACTTTTCTCCAACCCTCTGCCTGACACTTGCAGCCAGTCACTGATGAAGAATCCCTCCCAGCCCAGAAAGAGGAGATGACATTCATTATTCATTGCAATGCTTCTTCTTTGCCAAGGTGTATTCTTTTGTTTCAAACTCAAAACAGCTTATTGGCTTTTGGAGACTCAACAGCCATGGGCAGAGGAACATGTTTATTGTGGAAAGCACATGACTCTGCCAGATTTCACTGACAGATTGCAAAGCTGGAGCAAGCAATTGGCTGGTACTCTTCAGGCATGAATGTCCTTTGGCCCATGCCATGCTCATTGTTACACAGGTGCCCTTATAAAGTACATGGACATTTCTAAGATCATAAAACAAATAATGTCATTCACATACCAACAGCTATGGGAAGCTTATGCCTCCATGCCAAATTTGAGATGGGTGCAATCTATACTATGATGGATGTGTATAACATGCATACATATGCATGATGCATGTATAACAGAGTAAATTATACTTTGATACAGCTAGATTGCTTTTATCAGACTCTGTAGATTTGGGGATTAAGATGGCTTACTTTTGTACCTCATATTCCTGGCACCAGGGGTTTTGTCCCTGAAATGCCAAAAGCACCTTATTAAAAGGTAGCTTCTTTAATATTGCCTCTAAGGTTGGCTTTGTGATGTGAAGTGTAAGTGAATATTAAACCTACTACTGTTTGCAGAAATTCGGAAACAGCATATACCAAATCATATATAGCTCAGTAGTAAGTAAAAACAAAGCATGTGTGGTAGATAAAATATGGGCAAGTGTTAAAAATCACGGTGTGTATTAGTAGAGTTGAATGGGGTCCCACAGATACAGCATAGAGAACAGAAAATTACTTCAACTCCTAAGAAAACACATGATCATTTGCTTTGTAGGATGGATATAGTCTTTGCCTAGAAGGGTTTTATTCTCTGTGAGGGAATCTGTGGTGTACAAACTTCCTCCCGCAGGATCGCAAATCACTTTCTAAATCCAACCAAAACCTTCTCTGATTGCATGTGTTTATGAGGCTGCTGAGCATCCTGGCCCTAAAAGAAGGAGGACTGTTTGAGGATATTTGTTACAGAAAAATGAAGTTATGGGGATTTCTTTGGGGCTGTTTATCTTTTGTAGCGAAGTAGAATATGTTAAAATGGAGTTGCAGCTTAGACTTTGACAATTGCTAGCAGATAAATGAGGCCTAATTATATTTAAGACTTCAGCTCTCTTGACATCGATAGTAACATTATAAATGACCACCAGATTGTAAATTCTTCTATAAAAAGTTAATTGAACCTCAGTTTCATAGAGTTTGGATGAGGCTTAACCCCTCTTAGAATGGAAGGGCAACTATAGGAACTCAAAATATAAAACTCTTGCTGTGTGCACTTTGATTTGCTTCAAGGATATAATTATCGACCACAGGTAGTGATTAAACGCCAGCTAATGAAAAGAGAATAGTGAGATAGTGAGACTTGAAGAAAATTCATCATGTGTGCTTGTATGTGTTTGTGGAGGTGGTGTTTTTATACACTTATAGCAAATATCAGTTTTCTGTCACTGAAGGCAAATATGTTTAGCTTCAGGGTTCTTACCTGCATCCCATGCCTTCCATCTAGATGAACAATGCTGCTGGATTTTATGGGATTATGAAAATGAAAATAACTTGGACAATTAGTACCTCTTCCAAGGAAAGCATTCTGTATAATTTGATACACTTGAACAGAAATCTGTTGAGCCTCTACTCTGATAGACACTGTAGGGGATTCCAAAGTGAGGAAGCCAACACCCGCCTACAGGGGCATTAGAGTTTAGATGGAGGAGGAATTCAGATACACAGATGCTTCTACCTCCAGACAGATGCCAACCCAAGTATAATACAGAATAATTTTTAAAATGTTAGAATTTGGCCAACTCCCCCCCCACAAATCCTACTGGTTCCAACAATCTTTGGGTAATGTAGGCTTACACTGCCTCTGTTGAATTCTAATGTCTATGCTTTTCATGTATCTCAGATTTTGCCAGAAGGTTCTTTGTCGGCTGAATATCAGCAAACAGTCTAGCCAGATCTACTCAATAAGTAAATGCGTATAACAAGACACTTGCTCACAAATCCAAATTTAACCATTCCATAAGACAGTAATAAAAAGTAGATCTGCATAATATTAGATTGAATTATTTTAATGATTTGCTCTTAAGAGCAGCTGTCTAGTTTGCTTACATTCTCTCCTGAATCAAAAGGAGGGGGGAACTACATGAGCTCTAAGTCTGCACCCAGCTCTAATCCTGTCTAATCTGTGAATCCTTCTTTGCTAATGTGTAGCTTCCTGTCAGTGAACAGCCATAGGGATATACTTTAGAATATCCAATTGTTTTATCCCAAATCCTAAAGAAACCATCATAAGGACACGTTATCATCCCTATTTTTAGAGAAAATTTTAAAGATTGGAAAGTAATTTGAACTTTTTAACCAGCTTATAAAGAGTTGGTGCCTGGCACACAGTAGATATTTAATATTTGTTTAAATTAATGATTGAAAGAAACATTTTTTAAAACCTCAGCCTTTAGTACAGCATTTCCACAGTGTGTTGCACACACACTTATCCCAAAGGATGCTAAGAGGTTGGCAGTTGAGACATTCCAAACAGTTACCTCCATAGCAGAATGCTGGCTGCTGGCCCTGGCCTTGGGAGTCCAATTCATCTACAAGGCTTTCAAAGAACCAGGATTCCAAGTGGCATACCCTGGAGTAGTGAGGCACACAAGCTCTAGTGTTTGGGTTCAAATCCCAGCTCTGCCACTTCCTCACTGGGTAGCTTTGGGCAAGTTGCTTCACCTCTTTCCTTGTGTCCCTTTCCTCATCTGTGAAATGGGCATAATGATAGAACATGCCTCATAAATGAGTGGAGGATATGAGCAAGACACCTGGAATAGTGCAGCTATGTGAACCTTTGCTGTGATATTCATTGCTGTATTGGCTAGCCTACAAGCTAGGCTCAGTGGCAAGAGGTCCAGACCTGGAATAAGAAGACCTGAATTTGAAATGTGGTTAGCTTTTTGGCCTCGGGTAATTCCTTTAACTTTTCATAGCCTTAGTTTCCTTATTACTAAAATGGGATAATGCTTCCTATAATTGCTGTGAGAATTAAAAAAGAGAATGGAAGGAGATTCTATGTGGATATTAATAAAAATCTTTCACACATGGTAAGTGCTGGACAAACATCTGCTGAGTCTGCTAGATGAGGGTCCTTAAAGCAATGTCCACAAAACCCAGCCACACTTGAGCTGATCGGATGGTCCTGGTATTTTCCTTGCCTTGTCTTGCAGCTCTACTGCTTCCCATGTACTGTGAATTATGTGGAAAGTAAGTCCAGGGGTGGGGAAGCATCAAGGCTGTACTGGAAGTTCCATTTTAGTTCGAAACTTGGTATGTCATAAAAGAAAATAATAAAGTATGTGTTGGCATCTTTTGCCAAGAACAACCTAGCCACATCAAAGTCTGGCAGTTCTATTTATTTGGTCTCTTCTGAGATGAAAAGGGTGAATGGACATTCTCACACTCTGCATCACACTGGTTGCATGAGCTCTCCATCACTGACAGTGGCCCACTGATGGTACAGTTTAGAAGGGAGATTCTACCTCCACCCCCAGGAACATCACCTTTCCTATGCAAAGCAGGAAAGGAAGTCATCACTCTTGTTGAGGATCTATGGGAAATCAATGTCATTGCAGAGCTGAGATGGAAGTACCATGAATGCCATGGTTTCTAAATGAAGGCATAGCATATGGAGAACACAGAGTGGAATTTATAGCTCATAATTACAGAGGATATGTGGTCAAGTACATCTTGCCGTTGTTCACAGCAATCCACTCTTTCCCACACCAGAACATTGCCAAATTGCAATGACCTCCTGGCCATTTTCTTGGTGATTGAAACTTGCACCCCACTTCAACCAGTATTCATTGATTTTTGTCACTCAAATGAAAGCCTATTGGTGGATCTATTTGGGTGACCTCTTAGAATAAAAGACTCAACGTCACATGGGATAACAGCTTATGAGTTCTGCCCTGATGCTCTAATTGGTAAATACACAAAGCTGGTGTCCTCCTTACAGCTCTGTTTCTTCTCAGATGTTTTAAGATTCTCCAACCCTAAGAACTGAGACCTCAATTTCTCTAGGATTGTGTTTGGTGTTTTTTTAATTATTATTATGAATTCTAATTATCAGTTTACCTTTTTGGTGCCACTTTGAGTAATTTTAGGATTTTTTCTTATGATATGCCTGAAACTTACACTTTTCAATTTATCCGGAGAACTAATAGATTTTGGAAAGAAGAGAAATTGGGACCTTAAACATGGACATTTATTAATAACTACTAATGCTATGGCTAGTGAATTCTTTAGAGAGAGGGAGGGAGTATGGCTGAGACAAGGTTCAAGGCAGAGAATATGTCTTGGCAGAAACCTTACAGTAGCCACACTGACAACCTTCATAATTTACCTATTTAAACAAATAACGCTTTTACTGCAAATCATTCTTCTGTTTCTGTTTTCTTCTCTCCTTTCTTTTATTTTGTTTTCACTTTCTCTTTTGCTCTATGGCTGCCTCCTTTTCTCTTTCCTGTCTCTTCATAGTCCTTTCTTCTCTGTCCTTTCCTCTCCTTTTTCTTTGTCTTAATTCTCATGCTCTACTCACCAGGGCTCAAACTCAACCACAAACTCATTAGACTGGAGTCTATAGAAGGAAAGCAATGCTATCTGAAGCCTGGGCTACAGAGAAGGGGCCTCCAGCTAGTCTCTTGCACTTGGTTATTATTTTAAGCACTACCCAGCAATTCACTCACAGGTAAAGAAGGACCTGGAATTCCACATTCTAGCCAAATGTTTACTTCTTTCATAAGGCATCATGAAAAATGTTTATAACCAAAACACTGCCAAACTCCCTACTTCTAGAGACTGAAAAAATGATGTTATAATGTTTTTGCACATTCATTATTGAATTTCACTTCATTTGAATGTAACAATATTGGGGAAGGAATTACTAAGTAGACCAAACTGCCATTTTTCAGGTGGTATTTCCATGTGCTGAATTTCTGAAAAGAATGCAAAGATGATTAGGGATTCTCATTATATTCCTGAACATACAAATGCTATCCAACATCCCCTCAATACAAGCTTTGGCTCTCTTTTTCATAAGGTTCCCATTCTGTTCATATACAATACTGTAGCTTAAATATAAACCTATCATCAGGTTTAGCAAATCAATACCATAAGAGTGTGAAATGGTCCCCAGAACTCTCCACAAGGGCATTTCACAGTAAAAGCAATTGAAAAAGAAGCTGCAATGGAATATCTTATGAGATAGCCATTTAGATCACAAAAGGGCCATAAAAGTCACAAGCAGTTTGTGTGAAGCAAGGTTCATAATATAACCATACAGGACTTGCTGGGAAGAAAAAGGAAAATTGCAAACCAATTTGTGGTTATAGCTTTTTCTGTCAATTCTATTGGGATTTAAAACTTGTAAAAGGTAGAAACTTCTGCCAGCTTACATTATGTACAGAAACTGTGATAACTATAATCATAGTAGCCAAACAAACACCAATTATTTGAAGCCAATAAAGTCTTTATTAACTTCAAAGCAATTAGTGCTTCTTGGGTTCATTTAGCCACACAATAGGAAGGTGCCACCCAAGACCATTTGTCAGCAACAAATTTTGGAATCATCCCAAGATGCTTAATTTACATCTTTCAATATCATTTTGTAAATGATGGATGGATAGTTGTGAAATCAAGTAGATGAAAGAGTGGCCCTGCTTTTGGGAGCCCATGGAGACTCCAAGATGTCACTCGGAAGTAGGCTCGGCTTGGTATTTCATGTTATCAGACAGCCTGCCATGTCCATCATTTCAGGCTCTGCAGACCCAGCCAACTTTCTGAAAGCAATAATAGTAATAATTACCATGTACACTGAGGGCTTGCTGGGCACCATAAATTCTATTTGCATCAGCTCTAATCAGTTCAGCAGCTCTGTGAGGCCTTAGACTCTTTTTACAGATGAGGAAACTGAGGCTCAGAAAGGTTAATTAGTAGTAATTGAGAATCAAACTCAGGGTTGCTTGGTTCCCCCACCTGGGATATGGCAGGCTTCTCCTCTAGTTCATGAGTCAGTTGATGGCCAGAGCCACACACCACACATATTTTGCTACTTGGGTCACCCTCGGTGTTACCAAATTGAGATTTAATGTTTACGTTCTCCCAGACTGGAGACAGGAGCTGACAGATCTCCTGGTTATATACAATTTTGCATTTCTTGCTCTAGCTTTAAATTAATCTCTCCAAATAGTAAGAAAACTAATTAGATTACAATTGCAAGTCTTTTAGCATGAATCTTTATGATTCACTGTTGATTACAAGCCCATGCACAGCCAGTCTACCCAGGTCTTTATTTCCATCTAAGCAATAAAAGTAGTTTCTGGTTTCCCTTCAGTTAACATTTCTCTTTAAAGAGCAGCATTCCATTAATGAAGATATATGAAATAAAATTCCATTGCTGCTATACTCAATCCGATTTCTTCAAACAAATGAAAAGTAATACTGCCCCTTTTAATATCATTAGAATCTTACAATTATCTTTAGATTGCAGTGTAGCTGAGGCTAGAGTCCTAGTATATTTGCACCACTTGTGATTCACTGAAGTACTTTCTTCAAATGGCAAAACAGATTTCACTGGATGCACTTGTCATCTGTCTCTGTAGCCTTTGTGAGACCAGATAGAAATGTCTATAGATTCTGTATTTCACAGAATCCCCACTCACCCCAAGAATCCATGACCAAAGGGCCCTCTCTGCAGATGGCTCACTAGTCTTAGCTTAGCCAAGAACGTGGAGCCTACAAAACCAAAGATAAAGAGAAACCCAGATTCATAGGTAGTTCAGAAGTGTTCTGGAAGTTCCCAGTGCTCACAGCCAACTTTTGACAGACCGTACAAAATAAGTCAAGCCCCAATGCATGGAAGTGGGTGGGCATCTACTACTTGGAACATTTAAGGGCACAAAGTCAGCACATCTTGACTGGATGTGTCATGTGGCATCATAGACTCAGGCAGAGTTGTGACATGAGAAGCCATATGTCAGACAGACCTGAGCCATTCTGACACTGTTGTGTTCTAGCTTGTGGCCTCAAACTAGTCTAGTTTTCTTCAGAGGTATCAGTTTCCTCACTGGCAAATGGAGTTTGGTAAGTGAGGGTTATGGTCTCTGCACTGTCTCTCTCACAAGGCCACTTGAAGGAACAAAGAAAGAGAATGTTCGTTGTCCAAATGATGTGGAAACTATAAGAAGCTGTAAACTAACAAGAGATTATTCATCCCCCAAAGGGTGAATAAAACATCAGGCCTCAACCTGCCCTGGCTTGCAATAGATTATTAGAGAGTAGCCCATGAATCTGGAAAACTATGAACTACATCAGCTTCCCTCACTAACAGGGGTGCAAAGGGCAAAGTGGTTGCCCTGAGTTGGGGATCAGGAGTTGTGCAGGCCACTTGCCATTTCTATGCTGGAATGGAACTACTCAGAGGCTGGCAGGAGCCCCCTGTATTCCTGAACCAGTCTTGACCATTGTGAACTGTCCACTCACCCAGCATTCCCTCTCCAGTATGGAAACCAGTGATCACCTCAAATAGCCAGGGCCAATTAGCAGCAATGCCTCGCCCTCAAGCCACTACATTTCCAAATGCTCTGTCCTCCATCTCCATTCACCACTGGCATTCTAACCTTCAAATTTCAATTGCATGGTCCTAAACCACTTACATGCGTCACAAACAAAGCAAAGACTCTCTGAGGCCTCTGGCTACTGGACCTGGAAAGATGTCTATCACCTTGCTAATTACTGACGTGCAGCTGATGGGGGTTTAAATAAGACAGTGCTCCTGGCCCCATGGCCACTAAGGCAGTGCTATTTTGGCAGCTGCTGCTGGTTGACTTCAGACAGGGCGTCTTGGGATGAGTGATATTTTTGCAAGCTGTAAATGCCTCTGAGTACTGGGTTTCATTCATTCATCAAATACTGCACACATTTTACAAGTGGTTGTGCTAAGACAGGCACTTATGAATTCATATGCAAGCCATGTTTGTGATTTGCATTCTCAACACTGAGTTATTTCACAGTATCTTCCCATTGCAGTGCATTGATATCTAAAATAATATCTCTGCTTCTTAGAATAAAAAGAAAAAATGTGAAGGTTATAATAGCCATTATAACCCATTTATCAGAGTGGTACAATTATAAATAGTACTTTCCAATTAATTGGTAACCTTAGTCATTAAATAAACACAAATCATACCAAGTAGCATCTTCTAATTTGCATGTATTGCACCATTTTTATCATCTATAATGACTTATGTGTTGAAATAAATTTATTAACATGACTCAGAATGACAAAGGCAAATTATCTTGTTTTCCCTTGTGATTGTTAATAAGGTAAAGGCCAAAATGCAGGTTTTTGTTCTGCTCTAGGTATTATATCATACTTGGAATTGGGGTGAGGTTCTCTTTCTGAAAGTGCATTGGGAAATCCTGTTCTTTGACCGGCTAGCTTAAAAACACCATTTTGGGAAGGATTCACTCCAAAAAGAAAAGAGTGGTGATCTCAGTGTGCTTGGCCTTAAACCCATCCATTTACATAGTTGATTTGCTACCTACATATAACTGGGGCTTTATTTCTGTCGTCTTTGCTGCTGTTGCTGCTACTGCTGATACCAGGAAACATGTCTTAGGCCAATGTCGTTCTCAATATGGCAAATATGTAGTAGATTCCAGTGGGAGCCAAGAAGCTACCACTTTCCCACCAAATCTGCCTCCAACTCAGCATATCACTGTTGTCCAGTGCCTGTGTGGAATTTTGTGTGTTTGGATTTGCTTCTGAATATGAGTCATATGGGACTACAGGTACCCCTTAGTTTGAGGTTGAGCATAGCCTGGAATGATTTAACCTCAGAAGAATTTTTCAGATTAGAAAAGAGTGAGGGCTGCTCTGGATTTCTTGGGGCTTCACAACAAACTACAGGCCTGCTGAGAGGCCACTGTTCCTCTTTGGGTTTGAAAAGAATGAGCCAATTGGGGATCTACCACTCTCTGTGATGTTCCCCTCTGTGTAATATGAAGAGCTTTGGAGTCAGGCTGACCTGGCCTTGACTACTAACTCTTCCAGTTATTAGCTGTGTGGTCTTAGGCAAACTTACTTAAGCTGCCTGAGCCTCCGTGTCTGAGAAACTTGATCCAGCTAAATGCTAAGGAACCTTTCTTGCCTTCCCCCTGACATCAAGCTCATACACACTCTCTCTCTCCAGCTGGGTTCGGCTGGGTTCCAGCCTTATTCCTATTTCTTCAGAGAATGACTGCAGAGATTGAGGTAACTTGTGTCGAGTACTCAGCCTCTAGCACAGAGTAGTTGCTCAATAAATGGACACTCTTATTCCTATTATTTGTTGTTAGTGGTTCACTTTGTCTGGCATTGAATCTAGCAAGCTTACCATAATTTTGAAAACACCCATTTTTACATTTATTCACATTCATTCATTAATTCATGTATCAAATATTTATCAAATGCCTACTAGGTATCAGATAGTATTCTAAGACCTAGAGACAAAGCAAAAAATGAAACAGTCCAAAGCTCTGCCCTGTGGAGTTTATATTCTTTTGGATAGAGACAGATAACAGCATGGATATATAATGATACATATATTAGAAGACAATAAGTGCTATAGAGAGAAATAAATCAGGGGAGAGTGCTAGAGAGGGATGGAGTGGAGTTGCAGTTTTGAATGAGGTGGTCAGGGAAGGCCTCTCAGAGTTGGCATCTGAGCAAAGACCAAAAGGAAGTGAGAGAGTGAGCCCTGCAGAGATTGGAGGGAAGAACATTCCAGGAAAAGCAACAGCACATGCAAAGGCCCTGAGGCAAGACTGTACCTGGTGTGTTCTAGAAACATTCAAGAAAATAGTTTAGCTAAAGCAGAGTACGCAAGGGTGAGAATGTTGGCAAAAGAGGTCAGAACATTCACTGGGAATTAGATTGTATAAGAGGTGATAGGCCATTGGAAAGACTTTGGCTTTGACTGATTGAGTTGGGAGCCACTGGAGGATTTTCAGCAGAGGAGAGACATGATATGACTTATGTCATAATAGGATCACACTATACCTATTGAGAAAGGACTATGGGGGGGATGGAAATAGAGAGAACAGTAAGGAGGCTATTACCAGAACCCAGGCAAGAAGGATGGTGGTTTGTACTAGGGTAGCGGTGATGAAGGTGGTGAAGAGGGGATGCATTAGTGATGTATTTTGAAGGGAGAACAGAAAACATTAACTGACAGGTTGATTGAATACAGATATGAAAAAATGGAGAAGTCAAGAATGATTCCAAGATTTTTATCCTGAGTACTTAGAAAGATGCTATTTGCTATTAACTGAATAATTTATTATAATGAACAGGTAGTGTGATAATGATGAGACCATATAGAAATATTAGAATATTTTTTCCCAACAAAGGGACTGGGAGAATTTTAGCTGCACGTTATCTTTCTATTACCAATATTGAAGGAGAAACGTCCAAAGTATTTAAGAACATTTCTCCTCCTCATACTGACCATGCTTCGCCCTTTCCTTCCCTCCTAGTCAGTCCTTTGATTGGATTTCAGAAGTCCAGGCTGCAGTTACATGCCCAGGACCAGTGGCTCTCAAACTTGGAAATCACCTATGGAGCTTGTTAAGAAATCTGAGCATGATGTCACCCCCAAACTCTCTGCTGAAGCATATACGTACATACCAACCACACACATCAAGTTGTCACTGTTATATTTTTAGACCACTGATTAAAATACCTGATTTGTGGTTGATCACTAACAAGCTTTCCAAATAAATTAGCTGGTTGTTTTAAATAAAATATTTTTCCTCTCCAGGTTATCAGTACTCATCAGCTTCTGTCTACCACCAAAGCAAAATGCCACAACCTTATCAAGCTGGTGGTGTAGGGGGTTGATAGACTCACTCAGGTGATCTTTAGTTCCCTGAACATACATTTGATTGGCCTCTATTCCTCCTCTGACAATTTAGAGAGATGGATTAATAAGTCCACAAGGTCCTCTATAGCCATATGATTCTATGATACTGTGATTCTGCTATGTTCCTATGAAATTGTTATTAGAAGGCCATTTGCCTCTTAAAACTGAGTATTTACAAAACCAGAAACCTAAAGGATTGTGATAGCTATTTTATTTAAATTGCATATCAAAATTAATCCCAAGGCAATTCAATATAGCACAGTAGTATAAGATCACAGCCTTTGTTTTTGGAAAAACTCTCATTCAGATCTTTAGGCAAGTTGCTTAACCTCTCTAAACTGAAGTTTTCTCACCTATAAAATAAAGGCAATAACAGTATGTGCACTGTATACCTATTGTGAGGATTAAGTGAGATTTCATGAAAAGTGGTTGGCACAGGACCTGGCACACAGTATGAGTCTAATAAATAGTAGCTATCGCCATCACTACCACCACCACCATCACTGCTGTTAACTGAAGAATAATTGGTAAGCATTCTACATTTTCAATTGTCACTGAAAGGCATAGCAAAGGCTGCTAATAATTTTATCAAAGCATACATTTAAAGATTTTAGCACTTGTTCTCCAATAGATCTGTCTGAAAATACACATATTGGTGGGCAATTGTTTGGCTGCAATAGAGCAGAACTTTTCAAAGTGTATTTGCAAAAACAACCAAAAAGCAGGATTGTTTCTTCTTAGCCACCTACTGGCTGTGAGATCTTGGAAAAAGTCATGGCACATATTAAGAACTCAACAAAATGAAGTATTATTAGTAATATCATTATTATATATAACGTGAGTGATAATGGTGGTAAAAGAACCATGTTGGACAAAAGAAGATTTATATACAAGATATCCTAGTAACTTCTTAGGTCATACACTCAGGCATCAAACTCAGAGAGAGAGAGAAAAACATAGCCTATTTTCAAATTAGATTTATATATGACTTTCTCTTCATAAGTTGCATGTTGCTGATAGACTAACAATAAGTTTAATTATTTTGTTATTTGAAGATATATATGTATGTATATAGGAAGTCTATATATAGAAATATACGTATGTAGGAATACATATATTTTTAGGAATCTGTGTGTTCTTACACAATTCCAAGCCCAAATTTCACATTCTTACCATCCTTCTCTATATCATAAGCTCTTTTTCAGAAGTAATTCTGTTGGTGTTCTCTGCTCTCATGGACAAGTTAAATTCATATTACCACATTCCAGACCTTTCCACAGCTCTCAGCAGACCCCCAACTCCGTGATCTTTGGTGTCATGTGAAATTGCCTCTTCCTGAAGGCAGGAAGGGAGATGAGGACTTTGACTTTGAATAAGCACAGGTCCCTATCTCTGCCCCTGCCTGCAATTTGAGTATTTCACAGTAATTACCATGTTTTTGATATGAATGATAAAAAGGCAGATAGAAAGGCAAATATCAAAGCTTCTGGCTGACAAAAGCAGAATTCAGAGAGAATTGTGAAAATAGCAACTTACTTCAGCAATAAAAAGAGTATATTTTATACTCCAGGATTTTTTTTTCATTTTGTAAAATCATGACTTTCTAGTAAATGACATCCCAGAAGATATTTATCAAAGCAGGAAAGCTGTGGAAAGGAGCACCTCGCATTCACTTTAATATTTTGCCTTTTCTTTTGACATTTTCTTGCCTAGAGATCTAATTCCATTAAATATGTACATTTTTTTGGCTGGAAGTCTTCTTCATGTATCTTTCAGATAAATCTTAAAAGTACATAAGGTCTGTAGGCCAGCTTTTTTTAAGTGCAAATGAGACACACAGTAGAGTATTGTCTATGAGGGTTTCCAAATTATTTATATTCCTGCAGAGCTTTACCTTGCACTTTCTGCAATAATGATAAGGGAAAAGGGAAGATTCCAATATGCCTTCTGCGGAGTACTGTCAGACCATATTAGTCATATTTAATATCTGACATGCAGGAACTTACTTTGGCTGATTTCCACTTTGATTGGCTTTATTAGGCATTGTCAAGACTGTAACTTTGCCTGATGGACAAGGTAAATAGAAGTGTAACCAAGTGTCAAGTTAGCAGTGCACTGGGTAATATCCCATTATTCCTTTGCAAATGGACATGGCTTGACTACTCTGCTTCACCATGATACTTCTCTAGGACCTTGAGGTGTGAGTGCTTGTTAAATTGGAAGAATTACATTCTAGGCTCTGTAAACACCTTGAGTGAATAGAGATGTCTCCCAGTAGACCTTTCATGGCTACAGTGTTGCATCCGTAATTTCTTTTGTTGCTTCTATTCATCATTCCCTAAGCCTACAACTTTTTTCCTGTATTCATATGAAAGCAAATTCCCACCACAAGGATTCACAAATGTAGGATTTTAGAATGTCACCTTCTATGGTTAGTCACTGTGAGAAGGAGGCCACAGTTGGGGGCACTCAGAGATGGAGTTGGAGGTAGGGGTAATCTAGATTTGTTTTTTGCTCTGCACCAGAACTACTACTTCATTACTACATATTTTCTAGGTGTTGTCTTTATAGCAGGTAAGACCTCTAGCAAAACAATAGAAAATGCAGTCACTGAATAATTAATGTTAGTAGGAGCACTGAGAAGCTACTGCAGCGCTGGAATATTCAGGTTAATGTGTGTCATTACTTGGAATCTCAGGAAAGCAGTGCAGGCTCCAGCCTCCTCCAGCAAGTCAGCTCAATTGATGGCTGCTGGCTAGGCCCATGGCCCTATGGGATAGAAGAAGAGACCACATTTCAAAGTAGTTTTTCCTTTTCATTCTGAAAGCAGGAAAAAAGTCTTAGTGATTATAAGCTTCTCTGCTTCCAAATGACCCACCTAAAGACTATGAGACTAGACATTAGGAAGACAAATGTGAGAACCCAAAAGAAAGGGCAAAGACAAGGAAAAGAAAGAAATAAAATCTCCTCCTCTTAAACTCAAACAAACCACATCCCCAGTCCACCTTAGACCATTGGTTTGTCAGACATCTTTCCATGGGAAGAGTTGGTTCATTTTTCCCCTTGTCTACATCTTACGGTTTTTCATCTTTTCATGTCATTGGATAACTGTGGTAGCTTTACTCAACTAATTTTCCTATTACTGAAAACAAGGACATGTTGGAGTGTCTGCATGTTGGAGGAGATGGTGGGAATGAAGGGAGAGCACAAAATGTTGCTTTTGCAAAATTGTCATCGAAAGGATAGCCAGAACATAAATGATACTGTTTTGGCTTCAAAAGGGTAAGCAGGTGTCTTCAGAGTCCCAAATGAGCTGTGTACAAGCTTGTACAAACAAGTGCAGAATCAGTCCTGTTTGTTATTCACACAAACAGAGTTTAAACCATCTGAATTCCACAGTTCCCAGAATTCAGATGGTGCACAATGGGCCATAATGAGCAGCACCTGTGCTTACCTCAATTACCAGACAGTTCTGAACAACAACGGCAGAAAGGGCTTACTAGAATTTTTTTTCAGTAATAGATTTAGTTATGTCTTTCATAATTGGATTCAAAAGCTCAAAATTTCATTTTGCAACTTGTTCATAAAATTTGTATGAAAAAGTCTGGCATTTATTCAAAAGAAATAGTCTATGAAGAAAAAATTGCAAAACAGCCAACCGCTGGTAACTAAGCAGCCAAATTATAGTCCAAGCACTTGGCAAATACACCGTCTTTTTATTATTTCAGTAATTGAATTTCTGTTAAAGCGTGGAGCATAATTTAACATGAGGAATTTATTTATAATACAATAGTGTTTCAGTAATAAATGCATTATTATTGTCACTTTTAATGGAGTCTTATGTATTCCCTCTGAGACTGTGTGGCAGACTTTGAGACAGCCACTGCACCAGTGTTGTTTGTAGACAATTGAATTAATTGGAGACAGGGTCATTAACTCGACCTGAATACCTCTGATTGCTTCTGTAAATAAGGTTAGAGAGCAAATGGCTAATCTTCTTTGTCATTATAGATTCCTCTTACATTTTCACACTGCCTTGTATGTTAAGATCATTTTGCTAAGCAGCTTTTCAGACTCTCCTCATATTTACAGTATTGTCTTGCGTGGTGCATAACCATAATTGTATCAGACTTATATTGCATTCTCCATATCTTTATAAAACATGATACTAGAAAAGAACCTATGTTGAATCACAACTCATAAAAACCATCAGACCAATAAATGAATAAACCACAGTGTATAAACCATCATATTAAAGGAAAGTAAAATCACATAGCAGAAGTTGCTTTGGTTTCCTCTTGCAGATCCATGTACAATTTGGAAACACATTTAACACAGGATGGGCTTCCAAAGATGTAATCTCTAAAGAAAGAGCACAGCAAGGGAAGCACTGATTAAAATCTCTTTATGTTTTAGTTGATGCCATGTCCTTTCTTGCCCTTCTGTAACAACATTAATAACATGCAAATTATAGGTGGTTGGGTCCTTTCTCCCTGTTCATTCTAGAATGGCATTAACTAAGAACTATTGCAAATACAGATGTTAAAAACTTTTAAATATTTGACTTGTACAGTTATTTTTCATAGCTTTATCCTGTTTTACACATGCCAGATATTTAGAAGCGATTTAGAGAAAAAATATTCTCACTTTATAATGACTCAAATAATTCAAAAAGAGTATATACTGGAAACATTTCTAAAAATGGACTTTTCTAAGTCATTTTATCATATAATTCAGCCAGGCAAGGCGGCATGTGTCTGTAGTCCCAGCGACTTGGGAGGCTGAGGCAGGAGGAGCCCAGGAGCTTGAGACCAGCCTGGGCAACATAAAAAGATTGTATCTCTAAAAAATAAATAAGTAAATAAACAAATATAATTCAGAAATAAAGAACCATTAAAAGTTGGACAGTATTATGTTGAATGAGATACCAGAAAGAGATGGAAGAGAGGAAAGTAATTTTGTGTTTCATTTTTTTCTTGACAAGATAAAAAAAATTACCAAAAATATCAAAGGGATCATCTATACTAGATCTGCACTAGATCATCTGTACTACTAGAAGAGTAGGCCAATTCTACGTAAACGTATCTCCTGCGCCAGGAATTTCTCATTGTCCTACCAACCGACTGGAAGCCTATCAGTTTTCATGAGTTCCACAGCTAACTGAAAGTGTTGACATTTCCCTTAGATATTTAATGAGTCGTGGCCAACAGAGAAAAATAACCCCATTTCAGTTCTGTCAGATTTTTTGCCTTTATATATTCTTATTTTAACACTAATCTTTGTGTATATGATGAAAATGTAACATTTGACTCTCATACATATGAATGTGCATATGTGTATACTAGCAAAACATGGCTAGAACCCAAATGGGGGTTAACATAAACATCAGCTGGTAACAATATCATCTTTATTAAATGACTAATGACCAACATGTGCTACAGAAGTCAACATTTCTGTCCTTAGCCAACTAATAACAACATTGTTTTAAAAATTAATATTATGCACCTAATTTGAAGGATGATATCAATACTTCTCCCAGTGTTGTTTTTACTTCCGAGCCAGCCGTCTTGATTAATGCTGAAATTATTTTACTTTTCTTGGTATTAGCCATGTTGGATTTCAGCCAATATATGTATACACACTCATTTGAGTGCACTCACTCAAATGCACTAACACACACACACATACACTCATACATTCATAGGCACAGGCACATATACTTAGATATGCACACACATATTCTCATTTAGACACCTTGAATTTAGGCATAGTTGTCTGAAATACATGTTGAAATATAATTATAGTCAATGGGAACATTTTGGCATACAACATTTCCGGAAAGTATTTTTCTGCCAGTTCTTTGCCCAATTTTCTGACTGTCAGAGTAATGGACCTAGGTTTTGTCATTAAAAAGCTGGAGCAGTGTAGGGTGTAGAAACCACACTGGAATTTGAGGCATTGATACTGTCAGACTAGAAAGTTACTGGTATCTCACTAAAAGTACATGTCTCCCATGGTTTGCAAGTGAGCATATTTTTCTTGTTTTTGACATTTAAACCCCATCCCCCAAGTTTGGAAGCCTTGTCTACACTATAATTCCTAAGATGTGCATCTGTTTGAACTTAGCTAGTGAGGACTCTGTATCACTGTGAATTGCTGTTAACATACTAAAAGGGCATATGATGTAAACTTCAGAACATGTAGAGTCCCAGGTTTTTCTGATGAAGAGGTGACAACACATGTAATTTGCTTAACCCCAGAAGGTACATTTAATTGCTTGTTTTAAAATCCTTTTTATTCTAAATTATGTCTTTTTTGGAATTGCTAAGTTTCCCAAATTCCTCTGCATGACAAATTCTGCTTAATAAAGAAACCGAACACCTTGACCTTATTACTTCCAGCCTATTTGACATCACAGATTCTGTTAGTTCTTGGTGAAATGCCTAAGTTTGTTTCCATCTCTTTCTAGGTCAGCTTTTAATTGGCTCTGTGGTCATTTGTAACACAGGATAGCCATTTCTGTTGCTATTGATCTAGATTCAACCGTAAGCCCTGCCATTCCACATACAGGAGTCGATGCTGAGTAAGGCTGCCTATACTTAACTATCTTATAACTAGTGGCCATGAACAGACTTCCTCTTGACATCAAAGGCAGGTTGGATGCAAGATCAAATGAGCTCCCCAAACATGGGGAAAGTGTGGTCCCCTTTTCTTCTGCCATTTGCACCTGACCTCCTTCAATTTAGCATTGATGAGAAGGGAGTCTATGAACTACAAGGTGAGATTTTCAGGCAGATAGTGTTAAGAGACTAAAGATCCAGTATTTCCTTTGCTGTCATTCAAAATAACAGGCATATGAAATTCTGTTTAAAATAGCTGGGCTTTTTGACTTAAATGGCTCTTGTGTAGAAGATTTAAGATGTCAGCTTTAAATATGACATTGATAGTGTTAAGCAAAGAATGGGAGTGAATTCTTGTAGAAACTGTCTTTTTTTCCCTGCCTGTTTATTAATGGTCTTTGTGATTTATAGTAAACGCTGGGGAGGATTTTCAGGCCCATTTATCATAAGAAGGAAACACCTTCCAGTTCTTCATGTGAGTGTGTCATAATTAGCAATGCATGTGGGACAGGAGATTTAGTTCTGTCTTTTCTGAAAGTCCTTCAACCTCGTATTTAATCCCAAACTGATTGAATATTTTTTCTTCTATGAGGAAATTAATTATGCCACTGGAAAAATCATCAACTAGAGAGGGAGATAATATCAGGTACCATGTAGACTGGGCTGGTTAATGTATCAAAATGATATAATGAGAGTAGCTCACATCTTTCACAAATTGGAATAATGGAAT
The DNA here is from genome assembly GCF_041146395.1 of Eulemur rufifrons. Classification (NCBI taxonomy): domain Eukaryota; kingdom Metazoa; phylum Chordata; class Mammalia; order Primates; family Lemuridae; genus Eulemur; species Eulemur rufifrons. Next base: position 26,150,927 of record NC_091012.1, on the reverse strand, counting down.
CATCATTTTAATTAAAATAGGAAGGTCTATTTGTATGTAGCATTCATTTTCAGTAGGAGCCACACCATTTATTTCTCATGTTCATGCATGTTTGTACACTCTGTGACCTATCAACAGGTGTTGCTCTAAATACCAATTACATTAAAAAAATCCATCAAAATAAGTTGCATTTTGCCAATGGAACTGAAGCTAAAGAAGGAGTTGGGCACTGTATGACGGGCCAGCATCCACACACACAGTTGAAGGTTACAAATCCATCCTCAGGCAACCTATTTGCCTAATTATTTTCATCAAATTAATTTATGATTAGATGTTTTGGTGTTCTATAGACAGTCCTAAGTATTGGCTTTAGTTGGTAATCAGCAATACATAGACATTTCATAATTGAGTATTGGTCTTTACCAGGTGACTTTGTGCTGTATTTCTATACATTATAAGGCCATTTGGAGTATTTTTTCATAACAAGAAAATTATATACAAGTTTTCATGTCAATAACCCTGAGATACACAAAGTGATTTTACAATCTGGTCCTTGCCATCAAGGATGTACAATTTAGTTGTTCCAGTTAGCACAAGGAAGTAAAATAATTTAAGAGTAATTAAGTGATAAACTGCGATCCTGTTAGCAAAAAGAAATCAGAACAGGGAAGTATCCATGAAAATTAAAGTCATTGGAGAGGATCTCATATCATTTGAATTTGAGCTTGAAAGATAAAGATTTAACCAAGCAGAAGAGAGGGGGAAAGTGTCACTGTAGCCAGAGCAAAGAGGATAAGCAAAGGTGTGGAAGTAGTGTGGGAGCAGAGAGGAGACAATTGTGCCAGTTGTGCTGGGAATAACAGTGGGAAATAAAACTGACACTAAGCTAGGGTGATAACGGAGATTGCTCTGAAAATCTTGTAGAGAAGAGTGCATCTATCTGCCAGGAAGTCATTGTGAATTCTGAATGCAAGAGCTCTCATTATACAACATATTGTCACAGAGGGAAAGTATGAAAGAAGCCAAAGCTTTTAGTTCACCAGAGAGTCAGGTCAAGGAGAGTAAGTTAAGACATTCTGTTTGCAATGGGGAGTGGGAAGGATAGGGGTTGCTGCAATTAAGAAGCAGCTTTAGTAGACCAAAGAGTCTCAAAGCCTAATTACCAATCCTGAAGAAATTTCTAGTGGTGAGGTAGAACCAGCAAGTGTTGACCACATCTTTAAGAAGGTTCATGGTGAAAGATAGTGAGTGACTTTTCCCTGATTAGAAACCTATGGCTTGGTGTGGATGCCCACCCAGAAGAGCTGTCTACAGTATCTACTTCTAATGGCAATGTGTTATGTTACTGCCTCTTCCTCTTGTTAGGGTTAGATGCAGCAATTTTGCAAGTTACAATTTTTGTCATTCACTTAGATTTTTAACACTCATGTTTACAATAAATTTCAAACACAATTATGAAGTAAGATCCACTCAGTAAGGAAACTGTATGACTTTTATTTTAGAAATTGTGTATGTGACTTTGAATGAGCCAACTGCAATAGGGTTTTTCAAGCATAGTTGGTGGCCTTCAGGGTTTTCAACACCAAATTCTTGCAACCTATCTCATTAGGTCACTTGAAGAAAATATTTGGGATTAATTCTCAGTTCCTGTTGTTTTTTGATATGATTAAAAGGATGGATTTTGTAGTAGATTCCTGATTATTTTCATTTCCCCAAGCTTAAGTTGGTGTTTAGGCAATGGTCACAGTAGCCTAGAAGGATACCTGCTCCTTACCACCCAATGTTCTTGTGGCAATCAAATCTGTTGCCACAAATGGAAAGGTCATGGGAGTGAAATTGCTTGAAAGTTATCAAGTGCTCTGCACATAAAAAGTATCCTGGTCTTCTTGATCTGATGGTGGTGGTATCCTATTGGAACCATAGTGGGATAGGGCAATAGAGAGGTTAACTACCTACCCACAGGTAGATGATGTATCTGGGGATAGTTCTCCCTGAGCTCTATAGAGAAGGCTTCTTTATGGCTTTACTGTAGGGTGTCTTAAGCACACCAAGCATTTTACAGAGTACATAGTTGATAAAGCCTCTTGGCCTTAAAAGCTTACCTTCTAAATCAAGTAACTGTGATACATCAGGTAACAGATCAGACGTGAGGGGAACAGAAAATACTGATAAGGAGATTGGCACTGAAAGGCATCATAGAACTGTGGTCTAGGGAGAGACTGGTAGAGGACTCCTCACTTCCCAAATCGAGCAGCAGGTCTAAGCATGATGGGCAAGAGAAAAGAAGACATCAGGCAGGGAAAAGGCTTGTGCTGAGCCACTCTAAGACTATCTCCAGGAATACCTGAGCCTGCTGCAGCATGCTTTGTATTAGGTCATTAAATATGAAATGTCCCAGTTTGAATCAAAACTGTACTTTGTTATATCTCAAACAAGAAGCAGTACAGTTAATCAAAGTATGTGCCTAAACTACCAACACAGTTTTGCCATAATAATGGTAGCTTGTTTATGCCAGCAGTGAAGAAGCCTGAAGAGCGAGTGGCGATGAAATCGTGAAAGGCATTTTCCACAGCTTGTTGAGAAATGAATATTTTTCCTTGCAAGAAGTGGTCCAAAGCCTGGAAGAAGTGGTAGTCAGTTGGTTCAAGGTCTGGTGAATACAGTGGATGACAGAGAATTTCCCAGTCCAGCTTCTGTAGTTTGAGCAGCGTTGTTTGTGTGACATGTGGTCTTGCAAGAGGATTGTTGGCTTGTCTCTATTGACCAATGTCAGCTGCTTAATCAAAAGCATCCTCATCATTCATCCAACTGGTTGCAGTGGACATCCGCTGTAATCGATTCACCTGGTTTCATGAAGCCATAGTGGATAATGCCAGTGCTGGACCACCAAACAGACACCATTAGCTTTTTTTGATGAATATTCAAGTTTTGTGCTGTGTTGTAGCACTTTTCTTTATCCAATCATTGTGCCAAATGCTTGCAATTGTAAAAAAGAATCAATTTTTCATCACATGTAACAATACAGTGTAGAGATGGTTCGCCTTTATGGCATGACAGCAGAGAAAGGCAAGCTTTGAGATGATTTCTCTTCTGATGCTCCTTTAATTCATGCAGAACCCATCTATCCAGCTTCTTTACCTTACCAATTTGTTTCAAATGGTCCAATATTGTAGGAATAGTAACGTTAAACCTTGCTGCTAATTCACACGTAGGTTGAGATGGATTCTCTTCCCCTACAGCTTTTAGCTCATCATTATCCACCTTAATCTCAGGTCGCCCACGTGGCTCATTTTCAAGATTAAAATCACCAGAATGGAACTTCTCAAACCATAAATGTACTGTGCATTCATTAGCCACATCCTTCCCAAACACTTCTTTGCTATTTCGAGCTGTCTGCGCTGCATTGGTTCCACTACAGAACTCATATTTGAAAATAACATGAGGTTTTGACTTATCCGTGGTTTTACAAAAATTGCTCTAAAAAATGTGAAAGATAATCACAAGCCAAATGTGTGTTTGTAAGCCTGAGGATGTACCTTCACAATAAAAATAAAACAAGAAATATCAAAGTGAAATGTCAGAGATATCAACTGTCAAACTTAGTAGTTAAGGAAATTGGACATTTAATACTTAATAACCTAATACTTTCCTCGAGAATTCAGCCAACCAACTGCCTGGGCTCTCTTGACAAGCAGTTAGACCCCATCCGCAGACCAGTTCTGGAAACACAGTGGGGAGATTACTGCATGGAAGCAGTTTCTAGGCTTAAGTAACCTGGTTGAAGTACACACCTACTCTACCTAGGATTTGTGGCTGATGTAATTCTTTATTGGAAGGCTTTGGCCTTGTTATAGACTCCTGGCAGCAGGCCCTCTCTGAGTTCCTTATGAATGCAAGCTGCCAATCAATCATTCATTCTCTGCTTTGGCAGAGGCCGGGGCTCATGGGAGTCAGCATTCACATCCACTTGCTTGCCTTTCTTCTCCCCTTTGCTCCCAAATTTCAAAGGCAAAAAGTACAAAAATACTTGGCTCTATATGAATTTTTCCCACCTGTTTGACTGCTTGATGGAAACAGCTCTGTCTAATGGCAGAAAAGGCACTATAATTTTTAAAATTATTTCCAGAGAAACCAAAATATTGGTTTATTCTCCCATATACAAATTGTGATGCTTGAGGCTGAATACAGGTGCCTTTTTTTCATTTCTTTGAAACTGCATATCAAGTTTATCTCATAGTATCCTTAAAACTATTTCTCAACTTAATATCATTTAGTGCTAAATCTCAGTATTCTCAGCTGTAAAATGGACATAGTAGGAATGTTTAACTCACAGGGTTGTTGTGTGGCTTAAAAGAAGAACTGCAGGGAAAGTCCTTAACAGCCCAGTTCCTGGCACATAGTGAACATGTAATAAATAGTAGCTAAGACTAGCACTACCATTATGAATTATGCCCTGAATCCTTGGCTAGGACAATGGAAAGCCACTTTTGAACCTCATTAGTGATCCATAAGACACATTCACAGGAGAGAAACATGCAATTTGGTGAACTACTGATGCAGGCAAGTAGCCTCATGGAAGTTGTAAGCTGAAGTCCCTGCTTATTAGAAGGAATCTGATAAGAACTCTTCAGGAACAGTTGCCTAAAGAAAGCTCAAATTTGACCAGGGTAGATTAAAAATGACACAAGGCAGTCAACTTTCTCTGTTGCTAAAGGAGACAGAATATTTATGGAAAAATAAAATCCACAGTTGATCTCAAAATTGTTTTAGCCTTTAGTTTGAAATTCATAGCTCACCAGCTTCTCTTTCTCCCAACAGCTTTCATCTGAGTAGCCTACATAGATTTTAGCCTTGCCACTGTCAGTGTGATCTACCAGGAGTACCTGCATCACCTGAGATTGATTGTATAAGATTAGAAAGAAATGAAGAACTCAGACCCCACCCCAGGCCGACCTAATTAGAATCTGCAGGTTAATACGACCTCCAGGTGATTCCTAGGCACATTACAGTTGGAGAAGTGCTGGTTAATAGAGTTCCCTCACCTAAATTACTTCATCCAGTCCTCTTAAAAACCTATGTGATGTATTATCCCCATTTTACAGGTAAGGAAACTGAGACCCTTGTGTTACGTGCCTAGTGTAAGTTCACACAATGATGAAGTATGCAAGGTAACACTGAAAAGCAGTTCATCTGACTTCCAATCCCATGCTCTTCTCATTGTACTAAAACCTTCTCTTTAAAACCAATAGGGGAAATGCAGCTATTTAGATATGTGACATGGGCTGAAAACGGGAGAGGCCAAGGGCCGGGGTCTGGTCAGTGCACAGAAAGGACAACCAAGCTCTGATTGGTTGCATATCAAATGTAATGATGAAAAATAATTGCCAATATCACTCATAATCATCACCCCAGAGAAGAAGCTGGTATCAAGTAAGTTAGGAGAAATAGGCGCTATAAGCATCTTTCTGACTCTGTGTTCCCAGCATGTCCATTGGCCAAGAAGTTCCCCTTCCCAGGGTGGGCTTGTATGTTTGGACTTATCTGAAGGGAAATAAAATCTTATAAACAAAAGAAATTGTGTTCAGGTATAAGCTGCTATGCTCAGAATTTAAATTATTTGGATGTTGTATTAGCTCTTTATTGCTGCTATAATAAATTAACTCAAACTTAGTGGTTTAAAACAACACAGATTTGTTATCCTAGAGTTCTGGAGGTCAAAAGTCAGATGTGGGTCTCACATGGCTAAAATCAAGGTGTCAGCAGGACTGCATTATTTTCTGAAGGCTCTAAGGAACAGTTTCTTACTCATGTGAGCTGTTGGCAGAATTCAATTCCTTGTGGTTCTAAGACCAAACTCCATCTTCTTGCTGGCCATAAACCGAGGGCCACTCCCAGCTTCTAGAGGCTGCCACATTCGTTGGCTTTTGGTCCCCTTCCTTCATCTTCAACACTAGCCCAGTGGTCAAGTCCTTAGACGGCATCACTCTGACCTCTTCTGCCTCCCTCTTTCACTTTTAAGTACCCTGTGATTACATTGGGCCCACCTGGATAATCCAGGATAATCTCTCATCTCAGGAGCCTTAATTTATTCATATCTTCAAAATCTCTTCTGCTATGTAAGGTAATATATTCACAGGTTCCAGAAATTAGGATGTGGACATTATTAGGATATGGACATCTTTGGGTGAGTTATTATTCTGCCAACCACAGATTACTTTCAGTCATTCAGGCCTGTGAACAATATCATGTACAATAACTTGTCCATGAAAATGAATAGGTGTGGATCTCCTTATTACCCTTTGCAAATAAATTGAGCAGACTCTATTTCAAACATCAGAATCAAACAACAGGATAAATACCTAGTATATACATATTGAACAAAGATTATCTTCTTAGAGATGTGTCAGGGTATGGCCCAGATCACAACTGGACAATCATCTACTGTCTGTTCACCAATAGCATCAGAACATTAGCATAGAATATATTTGATTGTGAATTTCTTATGATAATATTGGGATATGTAGTGTTTTACTTTCAAACTGTGCTCAAAGGCCACCCCAAGGAGGAGGGCAAGCTGCTGGGGATGCTGCCTACCCCCATCCCTTGTTTCCATCAGAACGACTCTACTTTCTCCATTTTCTGTTATGCTTCTGCATACACTTTCTATTGCTTTCCATTTCTGCATATGCTCTTCTTTGGACAAATGGGCAATGGATTTTCACAGGGCAGGGGAAATGAGGGGAGATTTCAAAACTGCTGACCCAGACAAAGATGCATTTTTCCCACCCCGTGGCTGGAATAGGTTCAGGGCTCAGATTGTCTGCCTCTAGTGGACTACTGTAGTGAGGCAGATGTTCTGGAACCCAGAGTTCAGAGGAAAATGAGGGAAGAAGAGAGGTAAGATAAGCTATGAATGTTGATTCCCTTGCCCCAGGCCCTTCCTTTACAACTTAATGATGAAATCAAATATGAAACTGTTCCAAATTATCTGGTAGACAGACATTTGATCCCTATAAAATGGTCATGCTGATGAAATTCATACCCATCCCAACTAAAGGCGAGGGTTTAATATGGGACTCCCCCATCAAACATCTCATGCTACATATCTTTGGCAAACTCTGGGCCTTGTGAAATGTGTTGCCAAGATTAATACCTTGTGCACTTGCTTGTCGAATTTTCCCGTGTATATTTCCTACTACAAAGTCGTTACCTCTTCTGGAACCTTTCCTTTTTGATGCCCACACAGCTTGATTGAGCAGAATGGCCAATTCATCATCCCTGTTTATCTCCAGAGAAAGGAATTTATAGTTAAATTAGAATTAGACCCAAACAGCAATGATGCAGATGTTTGGCTTTCTGGAGGCTGTTAATCTGAATTAGTAAAAAGTCTGACTTTTAAAACAGCCCTACAGAAATGCAGTTTTAAGTATTGTCAAGAGCAGGACATTCCAGACTTGCCTTAAGGAGCAGATTGGATTGCACAAATGTCTCCTCACATGTTTTATCTTGAGGTCCATAAACAGCCTCCTTAAAAACCCTTATGCACTTCAGGTTCATAAGGATTATGATCTTTGAGTTGGAAGACACCCTAAAAATCATCTCACCCCACTATAGACCCACAATAGGAATCCCTCTACCACATTCTTTATAGCCAGGGGGTTATCTGGTCACCCAAGGGTGCAGTGTTCACTGGCGGGCAAACTAGTACATTCTTTCTGTGGTCAGCTATAAGTTTCTAAATGTTTTTCCTAATGTTGAGGTGAAGTCTTCCTGACTAGATCTCTAACTCATTGGTCCTATATTTATCTTGGAAGGCCCCCAGAATAAGCCCACTCCCTTTCCCCCAGCACAGACCTTCAGGTTGTTTGAAAACTATCATTATATGAACCCCCTCTCCTAGCCCCAGAGTCTTCTTCAGGCAAAATGTTCCAGTTTTTTCCATATGGCTTTTAGACTCTTCATCTTTCTTCCATCTACTCAATAATGGTGTCAGAAATTGATCCCTTTATTGCAGAAGAGGCCTGGACAATATAAGCATAGTGACACTGTCATGTGCCTTCTACACTAGGGCCAACCCTGTCTGAAGAAGACATCTTAAATACCTCCCAAACTTCTTTCCCATTCATCTGATTTTTGATCCCCATACCCATCCTTGGATTCCCCCACTAGGGTCATTGACTTGCTAAGCCAACTTCTTTGCCCTCAGCCTGGTCTGTGACCATGAAGACCTAATGAACGGATTTGGAATTAAAATGAGGCTTCACTCCACTCAGTAAAGATGCTCACTCTGATGAATACAATAGCAAAATCTGATCTTTGAAAGGGCTGAAGAGTTGACTTTGCAGTTGTTACAAATATGGGTCCTTTGAGAAGTTTTATTACATTAGGGGTGAAGTCATAGAGTAGACCTTTCATATTTACAGACTGTGGAGTAGATGGTTTAATATATTAAATGTTATTTATTTTTAGTATCAGACATTCTCTTTGTTATAACCACTAGAATTCTTTCTAAAAGCAGTTTTATTTTTTATTTTTATTTATTTACTGCAATAAGGGAGTAAATGATGTGCAGAAAATAATTGTAGTACAGTCTTGGTGAATGAAGAATGTGTAAATTATGCATTAGTTTTTCATCTCTTAGGCAAAATAAAGTATTGCATAGACTAACTTCACTCATATCCACTTTAATATACATTTGGAAAATAAATTAGCAACATATGAAAATAAATGTAGCAGAAGTAGGAAATTAACTAGCTGAACAGCTAAGGGGTTTCAGTGAAGAACTGAAAGTGAAGTACTGTTATGCTTTGCCAACTTGAAAGTTCCATGGTGGATTCTAGACAAGACCAGGGCCCTAGGCCAATTATTCTGATATTGATGTTTATCCTGCTTGTGAAGACAATGTTTTGGTTTTGTGTTCACTTTCTATCCTGGGAGTGATCCCGGCTGGGTGAAAGGTGGGCCCGCAGGAAGTGATACCCAGACTCAGATGTGTAGCCTACATTCCTTAGCAGACTGGGTGCAGCCAGAGTCTCCAGCAAGCCCACGAGCAGCAGATGAAGAGTAGAAGCACAGGAAGGTGTTGGGGAGAGCAAACAACTGCTATTCCCTTCCATTAATGTTGCCTCTCTCTGTTTCCAACTGCCCCAAGAAAGCAATTCTTTCTCATTAAGACACTGAAGTCCTTCACCCTCAGTTTGAGTTCTCCTGTTGTTTTCCCTGAATTAAAGTCCCCCTTCCCGCTCATTCCCAAATATCTATGTGTGAGTATGAAAAGCTGAGGTACTTCTTCTTTTTATACTAATTTCCCCTAAGTGGTCATTGTCAACGTTGACTGTCCATGGCATCCTACCTGAGAACACAGCAACAGATTTAGCTAAAAGAATTTTTAGGAGAAATAATTTCAGGTCTCATTTCATGAGGTGTCAGTCAAGGTTGCCCTTATATTTGAAATAGTTTTTATTTAATGTCTATATTTATATCTACTTATAAATATAAGTATAGTCAATTTTTTCATATATGGTTTTTATCCATAAAACCATAGGAGTACTTCTCCACATACCACTGGGAGTATTATATATGAGATACATTGAGCATATTATATGTTAAAACTTTTAAAAATCTGAATACCAAAATACATCTGTCCTCAGAAGGGCTTGGGATCAGGAACACATATACAAAACACACACACACACACACACACACACACACACCAAGTTTCCTACTAAATTTGCGAAACTTTGATTTAGCTGAGGAATATGTTGATTTTGGTAAATAAAACGTGTACTTCAGGTATATCATCTCAATACATTTGGTTTTGAAGGAATAATCCCTGATATTGTTTGGGTTTTTTACAGGAATTGCTCAAAAATGATCCAGTAAATGAAACTCTATCAAGAAAAATGCCAAAGTAAATCTAGTATATTTTAGTTCAATAACATCAGGATGACCAGTTTCTTATGAGAAGCCAGAAATTGATGCATAGATGTGAAAGAATACTAGGATGCAGACTTTGCACTTGAGAATCATAAATGTGGATACAAATTAGATTTTATCCCTAAATCTACCACCCAGTATTCTCAGTGTTGCAGATGCTCTGTGTTATATTTGAAAGTTTACTTGGGGGGAATTGAGGCCAAGTTAGCCTAATCTCTGATTAGTCTCACTTAGATTTATGTTCTCTCAATCTTTATTTAGTAACCAAAGACAAAAACAATTGATTAGATTTAAAGAGTCCTTTGCATAAATATGGAGTCATTACTGACACTAAAGAGAGATCTGCAAAGGATTGCAGGGAAATAAGAGCCCTGAGTTATAGGTCTCTGCCTCTCCCCCGACCCCTGAAGAAACACACACAGTTCTCAGGAGATATACTTAGTCCCTTGTTTCTTGTGCTTCTCCTAATCTCTTGGTACACTTGGCAGAGGAATGTACTTGCAGATAGCATTTTAAAATGAACTTTTGCTCGATGAAAGAAAATGCCTACTTGGGATATTAAAGGGCCAGTCTTCAGGGACAGAAGGCATAGGGGATGGAAAGGCTCTCTACACTGGGTAGTAACTGATGAGGAGCCCACACTGACTTCAAAAGGATCCTATTGCTTCCCAAGCAGCAGCTCTGTATGGCTCCAGCTCAGTGGGTGAGGGCTGGAATGTTGGAGAAGAGGCTTTTGTGAGGGCCTGGGTTGGGGGCATGAACCATCCCCCAAGATTTAGCCCCATTTCTGAGAGAAAGCAGTGCAAAACTCAGTCCAAAGAGACAATGAACAAAAGGACAGAAAGGCAGTGACATACCCTAGGGTGCCAAGAGGCAGCTGAAGTTGATTTGTGATGGGGCACAGAGAGCAAACGATCGGTAAGGAGGAATATGGATTATCAATAAAAGCAAAGTAGCAAATGGTGTCACTTTCCAAATGCTTTGCTTGGTCAGCTTCACAAATTTGAAATCAATCATGACAGCTGTTTTGTCACTTATGATCATACTTCCTGGTAAAAGTTTTACAAAGAGTTTATGAAAATGGTGGAGGAGGCTGAGGAGTGCATCCTTTCATTACCTTATTCATACACTCAACAGACAGCAACTGAGGACCAACCATAGTCACTCTGGTGCCGAGCACCAAGCCCTCAGCAGTGACAGGACTCAGTACAGCCACTGCCCTTTGAGGTTGCTGGGTGGCCACAGTGCTAGGTGCTAGTTTCAGCTCTCCAGCTAGTTGTGGGGAAGAAGCAATGCCTGCCCTCTTTCCAGGCATCAGTTTCCTCCAGTTAAAATGATGGTTGAACTCACCCATTCTTGGTGATAGAACTATACCGTACGTTTAGCTAAGATCAGAGCCCCTCAACAAACTGTGGGGTATTGAACAAAATGGCAACAGAAAATGAAAAATTATCTTAACTGAAAAAAGAGGAACAGTTAAACATCTAAGGGTCTACTTTTATACCTGCATCCAGAAGGTATGCAACTTTGGCTTAAACTTTTCATGTGGAGTGAGAGCTGCAAGGCTTTTCTGGGAGGCAAGGCAATGTGATGGAAACCCAAGGAATTTGGATACGCAGATCTGGCTCTCCTCAAACCTTTGTCCTTGAGCGGGTCCCTGGGCCTTCTGAGCCTCAGGTTTCCCATCTGTAAAATGTGGCCCGTACACGTCACTTTGCCTGTAGCTCACAGATTATAGGCCTTATACTGAACTGAGCTATTTTCCATCTGGTTTGAGACTGAATGAGGCAATGAACAATGCCATTTTTCTTTCAGCCCACCCTTGGCCACACCCCAGCCCCCACCTGCAGTGCAAGCCAGCGGGGGATCTGGCAGCTCCAGCGAGTCAGAGAGCAGCTCAGAATCGGACTCAGACACTGAAAGCAGCACCACTGACAGCGAATCCAATGAAGCACCTCGTGTGGCCACTCCAGAGGTGGGTGAGGGTGCCAGGGCCCCAAGTACGATCTGCCTGTCCAATCACTGCCAGCACACACACACACACACACACACACACACACGTTTTCAGCACAATAATTACTTTAGCACAATAACTACTTCAGAAAAGTTTCCAGGTATTTATTTTCTAGCATTTTTTTCCTTAAAACATCTATCTGGACAGTCCCTAATATTTGTACGTTTCTTGTCAGGTGACTGAGTTGCTGTATGACTCACTTAGCTACTCTGAGCCTCAAGCTCCCTCACATGAAAAACTAGAATAGTAATAACTTGTCTAGCAGTTTCTCTTTTGAGAGAACCAGTGAAGCCAGTCAGAAGCCACTTCTGGCCATGGGGATGCCAACCTTTGCTCTAGATTAAAGTAATTAAAGTATGAATTGCCATTTGGAAATAAGACCCAAGAAGTATGGCTTTCCTTAAAGGTAAAATGATGGTTGAAACGTCACATGTTTTTATTTCAATTTGCATCCTCCAAGTGCATTTGATAATAACTCGTGAAAACATTTAACACAGCCCCATAAAATAATAATAATTTCAAAATAAAGGAATTTGCTTCCCATCTTCTCTGAGTCCAGGATAGCTGCTCCGTCCCCCTGAGCCTGCACCTGGTACAGTGAGCAAATCCCACCCACTATGGTTCTTCATACACTTGTTTTTCCAAAATCAGAAAAGAAGAATAGAAGGAGGCAGCAGTAATATTACTGCTATTAATAATAGCAAACCCTTACAAAACATGGACCATGTGCCAAGCACTGTGCTATGTTCTTGACTTGCATTTTCATCTTTCATTCTCATTAACAACCCTCTAGGGTACTTGCTATTATTGCCTTTGTTTTACAGATGAGAGAATAAGGTTCTGAGAAGTTAGAAAAGAACTTGCCCAAGATCTGCCAAATAGACAGTGGTTGAGCCAGGACTGAAACCCAGATCCCAGTGTTGCCATAGGTGATGTTCTCAACCCCAGAGCTGTGCTGCCTACAGTGGCAGCTGGTACAGTTTCTTCAACTCTCACCGGCCATTGTCCTGCACATGTTGGAATCATAGCTACTCAAGTGTTTTTAATTTTGTCACCCTCTCTTGGCTGGTGCCATAAGCCTTAGCTGATGGCTTTCAAAAGAAGAGCTCTTCTACTAAAATGATGGCTCTTTTAGTTCAACTGGCAGAATTCATAGCTGGGAATCCACTCTGAATGGTACGCATCATTTCCATGGCTTAACAGTGGACACTAATGTCTGCATGCATGTTCCCATAAATTGGTTATTGCTCATATGCCAAGGAAAGTGCAGTGGTTTTTTTTCTTTTTTCTTTTTCTTTTTTTTTTTTTTTTTTGAAAGGTAAATCTTTTTATACTTTGGTAAAAAATACAAAAGACCTGCTCTGTTTGCAGTGAATGACAGCACCACATAGGAGGCACTGGCATTTTGGCAGATGGAAAGCCTTTCCTTTTGAGTTACACTTGAGGCACACTTACATTCCTTTTCAGGATCAGAGACTAATACCTCTGCCTCTTGGTGAGAGGTTCAGTGATGATTCCTGCCAAAGGATTTAGGAAGAGGTTTTCCTCCCAAGTACCCCTGCCCACCCTCTGGAACATCTCTCTGTGAATAATTCTTTTCTTCCTGGCCAGAGTAGAGAATATTTTCGGAGGAGGAGTAGAAATTCATTTAAATAAGTAGACTATAACTGGCTTGTATCTGGTTATCTAGGTAATTAGATCATTGTGGATAGTGTGTGCGTGCATGCATGAGTGTATATGAAAGTGTGTGTGTGTGTGTATATGTGAATGGTCACTTAACATCCAAAGCTTTTATTAACAAGCAGTCACTGTTCTGAGAGTTCTCCTGAATTCTTCCCAAATGTGAAATTCATTATTGCTGCTGTTTCTCAATCTGTAGCCTGAGCCACCCTCAACCAACAAGTGGCAGCTGGATAAATGGCTTAACAAAGTGACATCCCAGAACAAGTCATTTATTTGTGGCCAAAATGAAACACCCATGGAGACGATTTCTCTGCCTCCTCCTATCATCCAACCAATGGAAGTCCAGATCAAAGTGAAGACAAACCCCAGCCAGATCCTGGCTGAACCCAAAGAAAGGCCTCTCCTCAGTCTCGTTAGGGAAAAAGCCCGTCCACGGCCCACCCAGAAAACTCCGGAAACAAAGGCTTTGAAGCATAAGTTGTCAGCAACTATTGAGACAGCTTCTCAAAGGACAATTGGGAAAAAACAGCCCAAAAAGGTTGAGAAGAACACCAGCATTGATGAGTTTACCTGGCCCAAACCAAATATTATCAGCAGCACTCCCAAAGAAAAAGAAAGCGTGGAGCTTCCTGACCCACCAAGAGGCCGCAACAAAGCCACTGCCCACAAACCAGTTCCTAGGAAAGAACCAAGGCCTAACATCCCCTTGGCTGCCGAGAAGAAGAAGTACAGAGGGCCTGGCAAGGTTGTGCCAAAGTCCCGGGAATTCATTGAAACAGATTCGTCTACGTCTGACTCCAACACAGATCAGGAAGAGACCCTGCAGATCAAAGTTCTGCCTCCTTGCATTGTTCCTGGAAGTAATACTGCCAAATCCAAGGAAACCTGTGGTGCCAACCTGACCCTCAGCACCTTAATCAGTGGCAACAACAGCAACAACAACTTATCCATCAATAACGAGGAGCCAACTTTTTCACCCATTCCTGTTATGCAAACTGAGCTTCTGTCCCCTCTACGAGATCACGAGAATCTTAAAAACCTGTGGGTGAAGATCAACCTTGACTTACTCTCTAGAGTACCTGGCCACAACTCACTCCAAGCAGCACCTGCCAAGCCAGACCACAAGGAGACTGTCACAAAACCCAAGCGTCAGACTGCTGCTGCAGTAGTGGAAAAACCGGCCCCTAAAGGCAAACGTAAGCACAAGGTAAGCTATCCAAACTGGCCTGCCAAGTGATTGTGAGCAGTGGCTAACTTGATCTTGAGTCTTACTTTCAAGGAGACCAATGGCAGTAGATTGCAGACTTTGGTGAAGGCAATGATGCTTTCCATGGGAAATGCAGTATTTGACACGAACAGGGAGAAAGCCCTAGGAGTGATCAGGGTTATTCAGCCAGTGAAAAGAGGGTCCAGTATGGCACATGAGAGATTGTGATGTGTAGGAAAGAAAAACATGAAGAGTTTCCTTCCCCAGGCAGCCAATTCCTGGAGTCAGCTCCTTAAGCTGCTTCAATTTTCATGGACTCATGTATCATTGCTGTGAAGTCCCACATGCCATCATCAGCAGGGCACCCAAGTGCCCCCAATGTCCAGATGCATCCTCTGGGGCTTGTTCATTTATCTGGGCAAACAGTAGCATCCCCACGGCCTGATTATACTTTGAGTATCCTGGCTCCTACCAGACATGTGTTCTGCCCAGCCTATTGGGGTCATTGACCTATGTAGTAGGTTTGACCTGTCAAAATCTCACCTGCAGGAGGTTAAGGCTACATTCCAGGGCTACAAAATCTAGTCAGAAGGTGAAATCTGGAATGGCCCTTTCCATTTGAAATATGTATAGAGAGATGAGAGATGAGTTGTATCCAATAAGCTCATTCCATTGTATCTCCAGATCTCAGGGTAGTTTTTTAGAGTAACATTATCTCATGATGATATTTGAGTAACATTATTTCCAAAGCTGTCATAGTGGCTAGAGATGAAGTGGCTAGTCCTTTCCCCATTTATTCTTTATTCTGTCCCTTTCCGAGAAAGACTTAGGTATGGCCAGAATTGGCTCTGATTCCTCATTGACGAGCAGCCCCAGCTGTACCCAGGCCATTCTACTGAATAGGATACTGTGAGAATGATTTAAATCTCCATTCAGCTTTACTTTACAAGTTAAAAAACAGAGGGTATTTACTCTGAGTTGTGCACCAACATATCCAATGACAGTACAGGTTGAGCATCCCAACTCTAAAGATCTGAAATTCTAAATGCTCCAAAATCTGAAACTTTTTGAACACCAACATGCTGCTCAAAGGAAATGCTCATTGGAGCATTTGGGATTTTGGATTTTCAAATTGGGAATGCTCAAGCAGTGTATAACCCAAATATCCCAAATCAGAAACAAAATTTGAAATCTGAAACACTTCCAATCACAAGCATTTGGGATAAGAGATAGTCAACCTGTATTTCAAAATAGGGACCAAGAAGTCTGGGGCCCTTGCTCTACCACTGACTCTCCACTCTTAGTGATGACAACAGTACAATCAGGGGTAAAATGTACCTTCAGGACCAGCACATGCGAAGGTCCAAAGGCGTGCCTTGCACATGATTCATCTCTTTGCATGGAATTGATTGTATAAGAGACCTTTATATGTCACCCACAATCCCCATGCTGCTTGGACAGGATTTATGTTAGAGTTACAATGTTAGTTTCTAAACTACTATTCTAAACTACTGTGGGGGTATTGCTGATGGGAGAAGTGTCTGAAAATTATAGATTCTCTTTACTTTTGTTATGAGATTCCTGTGCCACCCAATCTTTAATCAGAGGTTCACAGCACAGTTCAGCTCTCTCAAATGCCACCTTCTTTGTAGGACTAAACTAGGCAAGGCTGATTGCCTTTCTGTCTGATGAAAGTTGCACATTTAAATCTCCTACCTAATCTAGAAGTTAAAATAGAAGGAAAGTGTACATCTTGCTTATTTTTAATGTGCAAAATGTGGTTGTCTGAGTGTGTCATGTATTTCAAGGTCTGTGTTTTTTTTTTTTTTCCCCTATTAAAGCCAACAGACGTTGCAGAGAAGATCCCTGAGAAGAAGCAGCGCCTGGAGGATACCACAACTATCTGCTTGCTCCCTCCTTGCATCTCACCAGCCCCACCCCACAAGCCTCCCAACACTAGAGAGTGAGTTTGCCCTGGCTCTGTATGGTTGTTCAGGATCCTAAGAAATCCCAACTGAACCCATTTGGGGGATCCTGCCCCAGAGGAATGTAAGATAAGAAAACAGGAGTCCCTTAGTCCAGGCCTGACAGTTGTCCCCAGCCACTGGCCTAACAAGGGTGTGATTAAGGGTGGAACACAAACTGCCCGATTTGGGGTGACTCCATGAGCTTTTAGCAAGATTTCTTTACTCCAACTCAGATTGATCACTGAAATCAGTGGAAAGGAACTTTTAGCAAAACTAAGTAAATAAATTAAAGAGTAAGCATCAAGAGAACCCCTATCACTTTAAGCAGATCACCTGCTTCTGGCCAGAGTTCAGTTCTGATGGTGATTAACCAATTTCCCTGGGAAAGCAACCCCTTGATCTTGACAGGATGACACAGCTGCTTCCTCCTTCATGTCAGTACTTAACATTAATACAAAGCCTGAGGACCAGTGGCTACATCCTGAACTCCACAGAGGCTGGGGCAATGACATGTTTGGGGAGGATAGAGAGAGAAGCTATCTAGGAGTTGTCATCCCCCTGGGATAGTTCTGTGTCAGGGGAAGCCAGCTAGGAAGGGATACTTTGATTACATCTGGCTGATATCTCTTCTCCCTTCTATGTGTGAAAGGTTCTAGAGTTGGGCAGGAGCCTTCCTTGCCCCCCTTTCACTCAAATAGCATCAGCCTTCCCCAGAGAAGTCCTGCCCTCTGTTTCTACCAAGCATTGTGACCGAGTTCCTTCTGTCTTATAAATATCACTTAACTAACAATCATGTCAGCTACTTGAACCATTCCGTCTGAGTAATTATTGCCATAAATTCATTCAACATTAGAGATTACTTCCATCAAAGCCCAGTTTTGAAGCCTATTAGCAGCCCATAGCAGAGAGGCAATCTGGCTAACTGCTGCTAACAATTGATTTCACAGATTACTGTTTAACATCAGTGATATGGCATCAATCTGCCACAGATAAGATGTCGGAAATAAGTTATCAGCTTACATTTGTCTGGATCTTTGTTGTTTTGAGATGAAAGGTACAAAAAGACCGATTAATACTAGATCTGCTCTATGTAATGAGATTTGAGCCCTGGGCTGCCCCTCTCCCTGAGGATTGGTAGCCACTTGTGAGGCATGTCTGTATTTGCTGATATAACTTTGCTGTGAAACACCCCTTCACATATTTGGAGTTCTCAGAACTAGAGACCCTTCCAATAGAGCAAGCTGACATCCTTCACCTCAGGTTGTACCAGACACGTAAGGAAGCATGCTACCCCAGTGGGCCCACGTGATCATTCCAAGACCTTCCAAGAAGGAAGGACTAAAGTGGCATAGCTATGGTGGCAACATCTCCTCAGTTCCCAGGCTTTGACCAATTCAGATCACCTGAAGGCAAAAGGAAGAGATAGGGGATGGTAGGATGTTGCCACACCCATCAGTTTCCCCTACTAGTCTCCTTAAGTGACCCAGTGGCCTGTCACTTTCCTCATCTTATGGAAGAGAGATGACCAAGTATTAAGTAAAGGTCTAGTCATTTGAATTGGTTCTTGTCAAATGGTGTCCTTAAGCCACGGTCCTTATAGTGTTTCTGCCTTTCTAGTACATGGGAAAGCAGTGCTTCCCTTGTAGCATTTATCATTCAGGAAGGGCCTCAATCAGTTTCTTGTGCTTATCAAACAGATTCAAGTCTCTGGAAAAATCTCTGAAGTAGAACAATGTAGCAAGGACTGCCCTCTTAGGGGTCTTTTCCAGGGAAACCTTTCCTCAAGCTCTGTCTGCTCCTTTATGTCTTACTGACTCTTCAAACCAAATCCTTGGAAATTTCTATGAGACAACATTCACTTTTCTGAATGAATATTCTAAACCTAGAATCTTGAATATTCTAAACCTAGAAAAGATGCCACAGCAGACTATGACAGCTGGGGTTTCCCATCCTCCAGCAAAAGGACCCTGCTGAACTTATTCCCCCTTCTTTGGAGCTTGAACCATCAGCAGGACCTCTGGCGGATGGAATGGGGATAGGGATGCTCTTCTCCTTGTCTCCTGTCCTCCTCTGGCCTATTAAAAGAGCAAAGAAGCAAAAGCCGTTCTTGTAGTTGTAACCCATAACAGTGACAGAGTGGCCTCTAGAAGATGCTCTCTGGGTATATTTCACCGAGGAAATCATTAAAGGCCCCATGGTTCTAGGTCACTACCAGGCAGATGGAAAGGGGGCCAGGTTACTATTGTTCCCTGTACAGAATTCCCAGAGTCTCTGCTGGTGAGTTCAGTGGCAGATGGGAAGACTTTGTGTGACTGTAGTAGCCAATGGCAAATCAAATGCCTCTCAGAAGCAATTCTTCCCCTTGCAGGCCACACTGGCTTCTCAGCCAGCTCAAGCAGAGGGAGAGTATTTACAACTAACAAACCATCCACCTCCTGTATATGCCACAGCAATGCTTGACATCTGTATATGTAAATTCCCAATCGTCTAGTGCTTCTGTAATTATTATACTTAATGTGGTCTAATGTTTGTGGAGCTTCCTCATGGACAAGAAACTTAATTCATACGTTCACCATCATTTTATTCAGGTCTCACAACCATCTTAAAATGGTTATACATGTCAAAGCAATTTATAAAACCTACTGGCAAGTATTTTAAAATTAATTTTAATCAATTAAGATAATGGCAGCAACAGTAAAGATTTTTTAAAAAGTTTATTACATGACAAAAATTGTCATGGGCCACATTTCTGAAACAAAAGATGGACAAGATGACATATGTTATTACAGTTGGCAAATTTGGGCAACACAGTGGAAGTAGGACAATGAGACTGCATTGACTTCTACCATTTCAGGAAATCAGACCACTTGAATGCTTGTTCATCTTTGATTTGTTGCCTTGAGATATTGTAAATCTATATTTCTAGACACTGACTGAAATTGACCAAGAGGAAAACATAAATTCTTGTTGACTTAATTTGCTATTGAAAATTGTAGTCAATAATCATGAAAAGTAAATGGCTGCACAGTGCAATATTAGTTGTCTAAGAAAAGATTAAAATTCAAGTAATCTTCATTGATTAGTCTAAGACAGTAACTAAAATGAAAATCTATGACCCAATTACCATGTTAAGCAGCTAGCATAAGGTTTTAGTTGTTCTGTTTTATTTGAAGTCTCAGTCTATTTGATGGTGCCCATTTAATGGGCAGATAAATCAGTTTGAAAGTATGAGAATACTTTTAGGATTGCAGATGTCTTGTGTCAATATAACCAAAAATATTTTTAAATGGAGTTTTGTAAAGTGAAGTACATCAGTACTTCAGCATAACGATTTAAGGTCAGGGGCTCATTATGCCTTGGCATTGAGGTAGAACATTTTGTACATACAATTTGCAATGTGTCACAATAGTATTTAGTGCATTATTTTTTCTAAGCAATATATAAGCATAATATTTCTTAAGAAAATATTCTTCCACTGATTGTTTATTATACCATTTATTGCATGATTGTGCAGTTAAAGTCCTAGGGCAAAATAGGTAGGAACAATCCTGAAAATGATGGGATTAAAGTCTGTATTGTATTTTCCACAAAAATCTAATTAACAGTAATCTTGAGGGGTTGCAAATATCACACTACAGCACACTCTATTAGACATTTAGATTTATCATGGAGTTCTGCTTCAATGTCATGTGTTTATTCTTGGATACATATGTATGCATCTATCTATATATAGAGAGAGAGACCTATAAAAATATCTATATCTATGTCTATATACATTTTATACATACTCTTCACCATAAATAAAGGGTCATCAAATAAAATATAGCTTTAGCTGAAAGTACCAGTGTAATGGGGGAAATCAGAATACAGATAAGACTTTATGACACCCTACACGTCTTGTTTCCACAGAAATAATTCATCTAGGAGAGCAAATAGAAGAAAGGAAGAAAAGCTGTTCCCTCCTCCACTTTCCCCACTGCCAGAGGACCCTCCACGCCGTAGAAATGTCAGTGGCAATAATGGTCCCTTCAGTCAAGACAAAAACATCTCCATGACTGGACAAATCACCTCTACCAAACCTAAGAGAAGTGAAGGCAAATTCTGTGCTACTTTCAAAGGGATATCTGTAAATGTAAGCATCTTGGAAGAAATATTATAATCGTCAGGTAGAAACAAGTTAACACAGCTCATTAAACTTGACTTGACCAGATAGAGATGTTTCAGGGGGAAGACAGGAAGAGGCAGAGAGGAAATATAGGGTGTGTGTGTGTGTGTGTGTGTGTGTGTGTACAAATACACAAACTCTCCCTTATTTCAAATCTCAATTATTCCAACTCAGGATGAATTTTTCATTTTGTATTAATTTTCTGTTTTGCTTTCCCAAATGGATTGCACATGCAGAGAGACTCAGGGTCTTGGACATCTTTTGATCCAATCTCTTCATATCTTGGGGGTGGATGAGGACACTTCCATAATACTGACCACAGCATCTGGCAAATGGTAGGCACTGATCATTTAGTGAATGAAAGAACAAATGGATGAAATGGGATTGCCCAAGGTCACTAAACTAGGGATGGAACTTCAAGTTGCATCTTCCCGCCACCCAGCTTTGCAAATGTGAATTTTTTTTTAAATAGTGACTAAATG
The DNA here is from genome assembly GCF_041146395.1 of Eulemur rufifrons. Taxonomy (NCBI): domain Eukaryota; kingdom Metazoa; phylum Chordata; class Mammalia; order Primates; family Lemuridae; genus Eulemur; species Eulemur rufifrons. The sequence goes on along the minus strand of NC_091012.1, from coordinate 26,129,494 downwards.
GGATGTAATTTAAAAGGTGAATCTGTTGCCAAAATTGCACAATGATGGTTCTAAGCCCAACTAAAGGATTATCCAGTCCTTTGGATTTTCTACACTGCTGTTCAATTACCATAGATAATTGGAAATTTGTATCACTTTTCATACCAAACACAGTTATCTTTTCATTTGTCTCAGGTATAGGTACATGAACTCTGGAAACCATCAGCAACAGTGCTGCTAATGAATATTAATAACAAATGTATCTACCTTTCCACGTATGTGCAGATATAACATCCATATGCATCTCGTCTCCTTTAAATGTAATATTAAAAGCAAATGAGTGAAACTCAGTAAGTTTCCACATGTCTGGTGCCAACTTTGTGGGCCCTGAACCAAAAGTGCCCATTTAATACTCCATTAAGGCCATGAGTCCTCTGAGCTTTAAAGACCCCAATTAATAGTCCTCCATCCTCAGAGATCATTGAGATGACATATGTATGTAGGTGAATTTTATTGCTAATATAAAAAAATTACACTAGTATGAAGTTGTCACTTTTATATTAAATTCATATGTGTGCATACATATAATATTTGCGTACACATTTAAAGATGCTGATCTATAATGTTGGGAATTAAACCAACTATTCAAGCAGTAATTACACTATCCATCCTATTTTTCATACTGAATGTAATTAGTATTACAAACTACTGATGTTCTCTTCTATTTCAAGGTTTTGGAGGGCATGCACCATATCCAGGGAATTCTCTTTATATAGTACCTAGTATATTGTCACAAATAATTAGGTGACGTGAATAATACAGATGTTATTATGACAATGCTAATGCTTACAAGAATCTACAAAGTCATCTCCACAAGATGTAAGGACTACTGGGGAAACATGATAAATATGATAACATTTGCTCCTAGAAATGTATCATTTTTTTAAGGAAATCACTGAGGTTCCCTAAAATAGGAGTGAGCAATTGGTGCCTCTTCTTGGGCCATTTCTTCTTTCTGTTAATAATTTGAAATCTGGAAGACTTTGTGGGATAATTTTTACCTTAGCCTGAGAGTTAAGAGACTTGATTCTTAACTTGTATAGTGCTAGCACTGCAACAAATTTGCTCCATGACCCTGGGAAAATCATGAAACATCTCTGAGATCATAAAATGAGTGGATTGGACTAGATGATCTATAAGGCTTCTTCCAGCTCCAAAAGTGTTTGCAATTTTGTGCTCTCAGAGTCTTCTCTATTCCATTTCGGCATGAAGTCCTGTTTATTGACTCAATGGGTTGGTGAGTATGGACAAATGACATGTTTATAAAACTTACATGATCATGGCTGAATTCAGCCATATCCAGTCATATGTTTCAGGACTGCCATCAATGCTGTGTGTGGTAGGCATAATGTTTCAGGGTTCTTGACACGTATCTTGCCCATGGAGACAAGTGGCACGGTCTTGGGCTGACCCCACTGTTTGGCCAATCTGGCTCTGGCTGTGGAAACATGGAGCTGGCTTAGGAGTTTCTTACAGCTCTGATTCTTTTACATATTTGGATTAAATAAAATCCATGATGATCTTTATTTTCTCCATATCCATCATAACAATTTGTAGACATGTAGCTTCTTAGCACATTTATCTCAGTGAGCTCTAGCTGGTAAGAATTGTTTGATAATCAGAAGGTCCAGGATCAAGTGGAAAAGATCCACATGAATGTAAGAAGTATATCACATTTGGCTTTTATCTTGAAAATGACCCTTTTAACCCAGGCAGGCATGCACACATACATGCATGCATCCATTCTGCAAACACTGAGAATACTGATTTATGACACTATCCCTCCCCCAACAGCCCAGTGCTCTCAGTCTAAGGTGAACAATGAGACATGTGCTCAAAGGAGTAGAATATAAAATAGCTGGTGATTGTTGTCTTGGGGCAGGGATATAGACAGGCCTCTGAATGGTCCAAGGTGGATAAAGCACTTCTGGCTGTAGACATAAGGCAGTTTTCCTGGTGGAGGAGGCATGTGTTGAGCTGAGCCATAATAGAGGAGTAGGGTTTAAAAACAAAAGGAATCAGATAAACAGAATGTGTTTAAGATGGTAAACTTTATGATATATGTATTTTATCACAAATTTTAAAGTAAAGTAAAAGTAATAAATGAAATAAATTATCACGAGGTGAAAAAAAAGAAAGAAATGAAAGGAAGGCTTTTAGAAATCTAAAGCTCCACATTAACCAAATTAGGAACGTGAAGAAAGCAGGAGTGTGTTCCGTTTGTTCGGAGCCGAAGTCCATGGAAGAGAACAGTCAGAGATAGGCAGAAAGCTGAAGCCAGATCAGGAAGGGCCTTGAATGCCAGCAAAGGAGTTTCAGCCTTGAGTTTGTATCTGGGTGCAGGGCAGTGAAATGCCTGGAGCTTTGTTTGGGAAGCTCCGGCTGGCAGGCAGCAGATTGAGGGCGGATGGAGAAGCTAGCTCGGAGGCTGGGAGTCTGGCCAGGAGACTATTTGTTAGTCTCGGTGAGAAGCCATGAGCACCCGTACTGTGAGGCTTTGAGAGCAGAAGGGACAAGTTTGAGAGATGTTGGGGAAATACAATGATTAGGCATTTGTAATTAATTGGGTAAGGGTAATGGAGAGGAAGAAATTAAAGATGAAATAAAGCAGTGGTTTTCAAAAAGAGTTTTAGGAGCATTATCATTTTTCAAAATGAAATAATTTACAGAACTTCAATATATAAAGCTGATGAAAACAGAGCATCTTAGATAGAATGCAAGCTGGGGAGCCCCTACCTTCCCAGTTCCAATGCCCCTAGCCCAGAGACTACTGTAGTTCCCTGTGGAACTGGGCCAAACTCAATTTGGAAACTCCTAACCGACATGGAGAAATCCAGCTTTGATGACAGGGTAGACCATGTTGCCATTAACAGAAAGAGTTATCAATTTGGTTTGAGAGAAATTTGGGATGCTAATAGCCATCTTTCTGGAACTGTCCAGAGGTGGTAACTGCAGGTCTGGAACTTTGGAGAGAGAGTAAGATTGAGGTCTCCATTTGGAACTTATCTGCTTATTGTTGAACCTGTGCCAACATATATAAAATTGACAAATCTGATCAAGAAAGAAGAGAGCTGAGGAGTGAACTTTGGGGCATACCAACCTCAGGAAGGTACCAGCTTAGAAGAGCAGAAGGAGGAGGAGGCCCCCTGGGAAGTAGGTCAGAGGAAGAACAGTTAGGAGGGTCCCACAGTGTCCAGGTGGGGAGGGCAGAGTCAGCCACATGAACATGGCAGGTGGTCCTGTGACACCACACTGTCACATAATTACAAATCTTACCCCCTCCTTTCTCCATCCTCTCCACAGCAATGACAGTTCAAAGTGAAGCCCTCATAAGTCTCCTACTCATTTGATTTTGGACCTGGTTGAAATGGGGCTTGACCATCCAAAGACTCAACAGCATTCACTTAGCCAGAACCTGTCAAGTACCTCACCTGAGCAAAAGGGCTGCTTCAGCTTCGGTTCAGCTGGGGCATTGATAATTGCAGTATAATTTCCTGGTATTTGCTGAACTGTATTCAGTATTTTGCAGAGTGATCTGAAGATTTTTACTTACCCTAAAGAAAGCTTTGGGGCTGGTTTCCTCATCAAAGATATCCACATCAGGGTCAAGGACTTTATTGAATCTCAGTATCTCTCTCTTTCTCCCCCCCTTCCTCCCCCTTCTTTCCCTCCCTTCCTCCCTCTCCCCTTTTCTCTTTCCCTCCTCCTCCTCCTCTCTCTTCTTCTCTATATTTTTCCTTCCCCTCTCCTCTCAAATTTCCTACTGGATTTAGACCTTTACCATGGCTTTCTTAATGGATGGTGGGGCTATGTAATCACAGCTCCTGATTAGCTTTGGGTTTCATGTCATCATAGAACAAAAGCTGTTGATTCACGGTGTTCATGAAATATATCAGGGTCACCTATTTATTCTCAAACCACGTGCATTGTTTTCTTTTTTTCTTGCCTTCTTTCCTAATGTGCTTGACATTCAAGGCAGTTGTGAAGAGATAGTTCTAAAAATCTGGACCTAATGGAAGCTATTTGTCCTCCTTTTTCCCAGGAGGGAGACACTCCAAAAAAGTCAGCCTCTGCCACCGTCACTGTCACCAACACTGCTATTGCCACTGTCACTGCTACTGCCATTGTCACAGCTACTGTCACAGCTACCGCCACTGCCACCGCCACGGCCACCACCACAACCACTACCACTACCATTTCCACCATCACCTCTACCATCACTACTGGCCTCATGGATAGCAGTCACCTGGAGATGACGTCCTGGGCAGCTCTGCCTCTTCTGTCCAGCAGCAGCACTAATGTCCGGAGACCCAAGCTCACTTTTGATGACTCGTATGTTGTCCCCAGATTATTATGGACACAGTTTGGGTGTAGTGCATGGGGGGGTGGGGGCACTATGGCTTTTCTAGTGTTATGCATGCATCATCCCAAATAAGACCTTGGTATTAGCTTCTACAGCCTTAAAAGTATCTCCTCCCCACCACACCCCCACCTCTGTCCCCACCAAGAAATGCCTTTGGCCCTAACTGTGTGCTAGGTGTAGCTAGGTTTCGTTTGATCTGTTTGGACAACTGTAATTGTTGGGGTTGGAGGATGTGGTTGTTTATCCTAATGGGCCATTATGCACTTCAGATTTCATTTACAGTATTATTTCAAGGTTGGTGATGATATGAATGACAGCATTAGTCTGCTTTTTTCAAGGCACTGTATACGAATAGATTTGTAGCAAAAAATTGCTTTGACTGTTCAGTCTTTTAATGAAAAGATGAAACGCTGGTTTGTGAAAGAGCTCGTTTTGTTTGTTTAGGGTTCACAATGCTGATTATTACATGCAAGAGGCTAAGAAGCTGAAGCACAAAGCCGATGCACTGGTAGGTTTCTGTCCTCTCTTTGGTTGGCTCCCATTAAGATATTATTTTTTGAAAGAAAACAAAGAATGTACTTTTAACAGCCCAAACCTGCTTGGTAGTGTACACTGTAATTCCCAAAGTTCTTCGAGCTATATTGTCCTGTCATTGTTCATTTTCCCGCTGTTCTTCCCCTTGTTCCAACTTTAGGAGCTCAATGGCATATACCATTGTCATTATCCTTAAAGGGAATTTGAAATGACTTTTGAAATTGCCCTGGAGATGATGGGAGTTCCCATTGGGTCCAGTAAACCAGAACTCATGTGGGGAGAGGGAAGGTTGTTGAGAGCTGGCTAAGTGACTTCAAAATTTGACTTTGGGAAACTTGAGTCTGTAGAAAAACTCAGCTCCTTGCTGCATTTGGTGACATGCTTCCAGAGTAAGCCCCACAGTCAGCCTGGGACCCTGAGTGGAGAAAGGAAATGCTGTCATCTGGATTTCCCAAGACACTTTGTCTAGCTGCCTCCAAGAGTTTTGGCCACTTAGACCAGTGATAAACTCAACATTTATGCATTTGTGAAATGTTCAGTTGTTTGACTCGGTTCATCCTCCTAACAGTGGGTCTCAATGACATGTCATTTGGGAAGCCTTAAAATAACCCTGATCCCCAGGCCACATCCCAGACCAATTAAATCAGAATTTCTGGGACTGGGACCCAGACATGGGTATTAAAGCTCCCCAGGTGATTCCCAAGTGAAGCCATTTGAGAACCACTGTCCTAGAGAAGGCTCTAAATTCAGCCTTCTCACTTTTGACCAAATCCCAGAACTATTAGAGGTATCAGTACAACCCCATTGAGTTAACAAATAGCATCTTCTATCATTGCATTGTGTCCAGCCAGGACATAGCTGTCCCATGGTGTTTGACATTGGGAAAACTTAGCTCTGCTGCTTCCTTACTGTCTGTCATTTTCCCACTGTGGTCCAAATTGCTCAGCTATTGTCTGCAGCTGACCTTCCTGTGGTGTGATTTGCCCCTTGGAAAAAATTTTACCCTGCTCCCGCAGAGAAAAATGACAAGGCAGGCTGGGTGCCAGGTCCACTGGAGATGCCAGGAAGACTGCCTGTGACCATTGTATGGGTGGCAAGAGATTTGAAAGGCATTGGGTGGCAGTGCTGCTGGCTCGAAGACCAAAAGTTTTCTCTAAATGTTCTCAATTCCATGACACTGCAGAAGTGCTCTGGAGTTTGCTCTCTGTCAAAATTGGGGTAAGGAAGGACATAGATGTTCCTTTGACAAACTGTCACATGAGCTGATGAAGACTGGAATGCACATAGAAGACCATGTAGATGAAATGTTTGAAGTACTGAGAAAAATCAGAGCCACAGAGATACATACATATGATTAAGAATTAATATCACTCTACCTTCCAGGGTTGTGTTTATATGTCACCCCAAGTCATTTTGGTCCAATCCATTTAAGGGATGCATTCTCAATTGTGGGGCAAAAATTGTTTTTTGGGGTGGGGTGAAAAAGTCTTAGATATTGCAGTGGGGTGTGACCCTCCAAAGGGGTCACAGTGTACAGAGACATAATAAATACACTTTTGGTATTAAAATTTCATTGGAGGTATGTGAAAAAATATACTCATTCTTAAGTATCCATCAAAGATTGATTCCAGGATCCTCCTTGGATATCAAATTCCATGGATGCTCAAGTCTCTAATTTAAAATGGCCTAATATTTGCATATAACCTATGCATATGCTTTAAATCATCTCTAGATTACTTATAATACCTAATACAATATAAATGATCTATAAATAGTTGTTATACTATATTGTTTAGGTAATGATGACAAGAAAAAGTGTTCAATACACAACCATTCTTTTTTTCTGAATATTTCTGATCTGCATCCACAGTTGGCTGAATCAATGGATGTAAACCCCACAGATATGGAGAGCTGAGTATGGAGTATGTAAAAAAGTTCCTGGGGGGTAGTGATAATGAAAAAAAAAAGGTTGAGAAACACTCAGAGGAATTATATGTTTACTAGACTGATGTCTACACTAGCATGAGGAGCCCCTGTGTAGTTCAAGCTCCTCATTTCATGGATGGGGAAAGAGGCCCAGGGACAGGACATAACTTTGCTATTAATTGGCACCATGGTCATCTAATTTTCTCTGTGGACTTCAGTTTCTTCTCCTTTTGGAGAAGGAGGGGCTTGGGATAGATGATCTTTAAGGATCTTTCCAGCTATGGGGTTATGAATGAAAAGTCACTTTCAAAAATCAGGATGTAAAGATAAATTTCCAAATGGGAGAGCCAACCAGAGCCAGATAACCTAAGAAAATTATCTTATATGGCAAGAGAGAAAAGAGATAGGTTGTATACATATACATAGGTTTTCATAAAATCAGTTTGAGTTTGGTTAAAACTGGTATTTCCCCGCAGTAGCGTACAGAAAAGGAACCACTGAATTCCTGCAGTACATAAAAGCTGAAGAACATTTATTGTAAAGAGAGTCGTTTACAATAAGATTCTGCAGGACCTGTAACTAATCATTTTATAGTTGTACTTAATCCTTTGCTAGAGACAGCTACTCTGCCATTTTGAGAATTGAAGCTTTCACAGTTGCATAGAAAATATTTTGATAAAAGGTATACAAGAAAATTAAAATAACTAAATCTGCATTATATTGGTTCTTTTACATAAAATGCCATATTAGTGGAATTCTTACATCCTGCTATCAAAAATTGAAAATGTTAAATCCTGTTATAAAATACTCACTATAAAAGTGTCATATATAATATTCATTACACATAAAAAAGAAATCAGTATGTCTAAGTCAGTTTAATCGTGACCATTATCAGGGCTAAAACCTTTTGCAATAAAATTTTACTAAAGTAAAATATTTAGTAGTGCTATATTTTTTGGCTTTTTGACACACTATTTCAAACTATCATTTACAATGAAAGTGATGTGGTTATTGTCAACAGTCATACTACAGCTTCACATTTTTCATGACAATAGCCATCAATTTGTTACTCTCCTCCTGGGGGTGGGGTTGATGTGCTCACAAAGAGTTCTACAGCAAAGGCTGTGTGTGTTCATTGTCCACGAGGCTTATAAAAAGCAGAGCTTAGTTGCAAGCACTGTCTATAAGATACGACAATGACCAGTAAGTTTAGTAAATTTCATGAATAGAAACTAGTTGAGGCATTAATTTGGATTCTGGTCCACCAAAAAGATAATGATAACAACAACAACAATATCACAAACCACATATGATACCATGACTATATTTTTCTCTTCTCAACCAGCCTCAGTGTCGTGACATGACAATAGAACCTTAAACCAGTTACTTCATTGATAATACCAATTCATACATTGTCCTCTCTCTACATCAGGGTTTCTCAGCCTGGGCACTGTTGGCATCTTGGGCCAGCTCATTGTTCATTGTGGCGGCTATTCTGGGCATTGCAGGAAGTCCGGCAGCATCTTTGGCCCCTGCATACCAGATCCCCCCTCTCCCCTATGGTGAAAACTATTAATAAAAGTGTCTCTAGACATTGCCAAATGTTCCCTGTGGGAAGGGGAAAAAACTACCCCCAGTTGTAAATCACTATTTCATATGAAGGAGAAAAGAGGGAGTATCATGTTGACAAGTCATCTTCCTGTTTCAGTTTGAGAAATTTGGCAAAGCTGTGAATTATGCCGATGCCGCTCTCTCCTTCACCGAATGTGGCAATGCCATGGAACGCGACCCTCTGGAAGCAAAGTCCCCGTACACCATGTACTCTGAGACTGTGGAGCTCCTCAGGTGAATGGCCTTTCTGTAGTCATCTTCCTAAGCTCATTTCAGCTAGAATTAGAAGATATGTTTTTTAAAAAATATCATTTCCACATATTAATAATTTGTCCAAGGCATCTTATTCTTAGAAGTCATCATAATTAGTTCTTGCCATTTTATTAATGTCACAGAAAATTTATAATTGATGGACACTGCTTTTATAAATTATCCCCTTAAGAGGTTACATTGTAAGTGTTATAATTTGCAATATTCATAACATTAAAATGGAAACATAGTGGGTGGAAGGAAAGTATAATTATTTTACCATTTAATATCAACTTGTCTTTTCAAAGGTACAGTTTTATAATTCAAAAAAAGTGGTGCTCTCAGGATTTCTATTAAAAACCATGTTTTCTAAGAATTTTTATCTTGGTTGTTAAAAAGGGAGGAGCACTGTTCCAACTCAGAGTTGATGTTTAAGGCTGAAGGTGCCGAGTAGACTTTCCATACCTCTGGGCTAAGGGAAACAGACAAGGTAGTAGTGGGGGTCGGGGTAGAGATGAGAGGATGAGAACAGGAGAGAGTATATTAACTTCTTACATTATTGCTTTCATTTACATTTTAAATGAAATTTTCTGGCCTGTTGATCTTGGTGGTATAGAATTTGTAGGTCATCAAAAAATTCCTAGACGATGAGGAGGAAGGGATAGGAGAAGAAGAAATATCCATTCTGGTCTTTTACAGTAATTTGCAGATATTTGTAAAATAGTTTAATCCACCCCTGACTGAATAGTAGATAAGCACCATCATTCACTGGATGGACTAAATAATCACTTTTGATTGAGTGAGCAGTTTTTACCTGATAGGCTCTTATGTCCCAGTCCCCTCTGGCTCGATTAATCAATAATACCAGGACTGGTTTTTACTATCTTGCTTGTATCTACATAAACTGTTACAAATCTGAGGATGTCTGGACCTAAATTTTCAGACAAATATTGGACTGGTTTAGCATGCATATCTTTCCAGTGAAGCATTCCAAAAGATCAAAACAAAAAAACTATTTAAAAAAACAAAAACAACTCTGCTCACATAGAATCAGAAGTTAGTTAAAGTCATAAAACTTGGGTGATTACAAGGACAGCTCCAGCCTTGCCTTTCAGGCCAGTCAGCCATGTTTCTCTTTGCACTGCTCTGAGACTAGGCACCAGAGAAGGGTGTGAAGTATTTCTCTTCAACTTACTTTATACGTTATGGAAGCCAACACCATCATTCTGTAGCTTTCAAGGGGAAATTGATTGCTTAATGTCTAATCAAGGCTACCTAAGATTTTCAAAGATGTACAAGGTGAACATTCTGGCAAAAATTATGAGGATTTACCATTGAGGGAAAATATTAGTGAGCAAATACGGAGACAATTCATGCTCCCTAGTCATTCAAAAATGCAAATTAAAACAAGGCACTTTTTAAATTAATATAAAATATAACAATGGTAATACCTAGCATTAACTATAACAACAACAAGAAAAAGCCTGGTAGTGAACTAGGCCTCTCTTATGCTGCTGATGGGAGTGGCAATTGATCATAGTACATTGAAGGCAATTTGGCATTCCATAGGAAAAGAATAAAAATGAGCATTCATATCTTTTGTTCTAGTACTTCAACATCTAGAAATTTGAATTTCCTCTATGGAATAAAATAATTGTAATACTAGAACAAGTTATCTGCATGATGTTCACTTTGGCATTATATATAATAGCATACAATTAGAAGATAACCAAATAATCAATAATAGAAAATTAATTGATTATATAATAGTACACTCAACAGAATACTTTGCAGCCATTGACCTACAACAATGAAGGAGACTGTGCAGCTATATGAAAATATTTATAATATGATGTTAAAGTAAAAATCAAGCTGCTGAATTGCATGCACACTACAATTATGACCATGAAAAGTGTGTATATTCATCTGAACCAAACTGGAGGGGAAATGAGATCATAATTCTAATACGGGGTGAGATGATGGGTGTTTTCCCCCCTCTCTCTATTTTTATTTCTTATTAATTTTCCTTTAGGAAAACATATGCTGTCTTAAAAATATAAAAGCAAAATACCAAATTTCATTTTATGGTAATGGTGTGTTGTGGATAGTTAAAGAATATTTATTTCCATTAATTGTTTATGAAATTATGTTCTTTAGAGAAAAAGCATGATTTATTTTTCATTATATGACATTTTACTACCCATAGAAGTATATTTCTATGGAACCTGAAAGTCAATGGAGAACTTACAGGCATTCACTTTAAAGTGAATATTTTTTAACTTTATTTGGAGGTAATTGTGCATTCACATGCAGTTGTAAGAACTAATACAGAGGGTTCCCGTGTACCCTTCACCCAAGTTTCCCCCATTGGGAACATCTTGCATAACTATAGCACTGTATCACATCCAGGACATTGACATTGATACATTCCATGCACTTCATTCTGATTTCACCAGTTTAGTTTTGCTTTTTTTCAGATTTCACCATTTTTACATCACTCGTTTGTGTGTCTACTCTACATTTTTTATATTTTCAGTAAATTGCATGTGTGTATAATTTTTTTAATGAGAGAAATTTCAGTTGGGAACAAAATAAGTTAAAGCAACTAGGTCTTCTGGTCCATTTAAGCAACTGAAACTCCACTATCAAGCCACTTCAAATGTGGTTGCAATTAAAAGGTAACTGTAATGTGAACATAGTTTTTAGCAGCACAATATGATGTTGAAGAGATTTTTATTACTCTCTCCCTGACTATATGCTGGCTACAGAAAAAGCACCCCATTTTCTTCATTCGGGTAATTATAGTTGCTCTGGGCCCTGAAAATCTGCAATAGTAATGTATTTGTGAAAACAAGTGGGGCATCACAATGACTTGACATTTCAGTGATACAACTGTCAAAGAAAGTTAGATGTATTACATGATAAAAATACCTTTACTTAATATTGAAACAAAAGAAAGGACTCACATCAAGTACCACAAGTCCCTTTGCAGGAAAATGTTCACTCAACAAAACTAGAGCAATAATTGGGAGAGCTAGGTGGCTAGAATGCCGGTGAGGCAGGCTGAGCCTGTGGGGCGGTGGATTGGGGGGGGTGGGAAGCCTCGGGTCCCCAGTGCCCTGGGGGAGGCTATTGGAAGTGAGGAGTGGGGCATACAAGCACAGCGGCTCTGCAGACTCTCCATTGCCTTCTCATAAATGAGAATTTTCAACTTCCTTGTGCCATACTGAACTCCATTAATTATTCTACCACAAGTACCTGTGAAATTGCATTAAAGCTCAGACAATGATTTTATGCAATGAATTGATTTTCAAGAGTCTAAATGCCCAGAATGGAATGTGCTTGGCTAGAAATAAAAAATGGGAACTACTCAACCTTTTAGCACCCCAGCGTGGAATAGTAACAATTAAAGAGAATGGAAAGACAAAATATACAAGCACCATAAATTAAGGGCGCTTAGACCTTAAAATGCTGTGAAATCGACCTTCCTTTAAAAAAAACCACTTTTTATAGGAATATATTCAAAACCTGAGCCATTAGAAAAGACCTTTTAACAGTGTGATTGAGGTCTCCTCGTGCTCATGTCAAACATAGTTGTATATTATTTACCTCATCTGTCATAAACTGAACTGAGACTGACATTTTTGTCCACCTCTCATTGAAAACCAATAATGTTCTTTAGCTAGAATGTTCCTAGAAACAGTATTTTGCCAGTGTTTATACACACATGCAAACCAACAGTAATTCTATAGCACTGTCCTATAATGTGGCCTTAGGATTTAGCTGATTTCTCTGGAGCTCAATTTTGTATGTCATATCAGTCTTCTTGTGCTGTTTTGGTCCCTATTTTGTGTGTGTTTTCAGGAAAGCATGCTTCTGCCCACATGCACTAGTCAGTCCTCTCACCCAGAGCAAATGTGGGGCTAACTCATTCAGGCGATCAGAATACCAATGACTTTGGGAATTTCTGAAGGGTAATAGAGATCTCACTTTAGCTATTCCTTTCTCTTCAAAGGTATGCAATGAGGCTGAAGAACTTTGCAAGCCCCTTGGCTTCAGATGGGGACAAAAAGCTAGCCGTATTATGGTGAGTCCCATGGAGGCTACAAGGAAACTGCTGAAATGTCACAGACAGATTTGAAAACTTCAGATCAACTTAAGCTGCTTACCCCAGATCATTACTCTTGTTTTCCATTAAACTATTAAAGGATAACTAATGGAATTCTTCAGTCGCTCACTAAACATTTACTCTCCTAATTTATACCCTTATCAAAATGGGATTTTAATGCTTCCCCCTTCCCTTTTAAAAATTTTCTTTATTTACTTATGTTTCTCAATCTAACCATAGGGGACTAACTGCAAACTGTGAATCAGCATTCTTCTTACAGTTTATAGGTTTCGTTAAGCATTAGCATTAACATAAGCCTCTCCTCATCACCGCAGCTACCGATGTTTATCGCTTCTCTACTTGAGGATGTTTAAACTGAAGAAGGACCATGCTATGAAGTACTCCAGATCACTGATGGAATATTTTAAGGTAATTCCTATTTTGTATCATTTATAGGTACAGGGTAATAAAATCACTAATCATGGCTGGCATGTTATTAAATGTCAAATGACAAAGATAAGGTACTTGCTGCCAAAGGCTTAACCTCTGTCATCTCAGCCAGCCATGGCCCTTCCACCCCAACTTTGGGGCTCAGCAAAGAATGTACATCTGATTTGATTGCAGGGAGAGAAGGTACAATAGTACAACCCCCTGACTATTTTCCAGACTGACCAAATGGCCCTTAGCAGCCTCTTAGTTGCAGTTAGAGGGATGTTATCTTCTGCCCTTCCCTGCAAGATGGGCACAGCTTGTTGCTCTAGTATAGTTCAAGTCTCTTGTTAAATGATAAGTCAGTCCAGAAATCTCTCAGAGGCAAGAGAAGTCACTGTGGCCACCCTGGCTCTGAGTGGATATCCACACCCCTGGAAGGCCTTTGGCCATGGGGAGTCTTGGAGTTTGGTGGCTGCAATTTAAGACAACTGGTTGCCTTGGTTACCAAAACAGACAAACAGATAAAGCCATCATCTAGAGAGCTGGCATTTTTAACTTGCAAGCAAAAAAAAAAAAATTTTAAAAATAATAATAATAAAAAGTAGGCAACCACAAAATGCAATGTCAAAATTTGGGAATGAGCCCAGATAAAAATTGTGAGCAGCAGTCTGGTGCTAGGCCTGGCCACTGTCTCCTTCAACACTGGCCCATGATTTAGAGTTGGAGAGGCTCAATGCTCTTTCTGTTGGAGAGGTCTCAAAAGGAAAGAATTATATATATATATATATATATATATATATATATATATATATGTATATATATATATATATATAGCCAAGTGCATAAGACCTTTTGGCTAAATTGCACAAAAGCAGTTGTTTGAAATGAATCAAATCATGACCTTACATCAAACATCCAATCAAACATCCAATGAGTTGTGGTCCACAGCTGTATGAGGACACTGAGACTTGGTTGGGAAAAAGCAAGTTACCCAGCTATTATATGGTGGGGCCATAATTCCATAAAGCTAGTGCTCATGTGGGTGAAAAGGAGAAACATACATCATCTCACCATCCCTTCATATGTCTATCCTGTCAACCTATGGTCTAGAAAGGTGGTTCTTGAACTTAAGCGAGCATCAGAATCCCCTGGAGGGTTTGTGAAACCACAGAGTACTGGGCCCACCTCCAAGTGTCTGATTCTGTAAGTCTGGGGCCAGGCGCAACAATTTGCATTTCTACCAAGTTCCCAGGTGATACTGATGCTGCTGGTCATGTGATCACACTTTGAGAACCACTGTTCTAGTTATCTGTCCTCTTTGGCCTGTCCTGTGTAGCTTTTAGGGCATTGCAAAATTCCAAGAAGATGCTAAATAACTCATTCATGTAGAAGTATGTTGAGGGTTTTTGAGGATAAAAATGGGGGTGTGCAGAATATACCTTAGGTGTGGGTTTCTGCAGCTCCAGGGAAGCTTTGCATTTTTACTGGACTCCTGAAAATGCTGACTCTCACTCTAACACCCCTTTTGCAAATGGGGCTGGGCTGGAAGCCCAGAGGCAGAGGAAGAACATCATCTGGGCTGTGACTGCCAAGAGCAGGTCTGAGGCAGGCTTAACGCCACAGGTGTCATGGCTATCTGTGCTGCTTGAGCTTCAACCTGGCAAGGCCATTACTGTGAGCCTGATCCCTGTCCTGTTGTGGTAATGCTGAATGTCAGATTTCCCTCTGATCCAAAAGAGTGTGGCTATGAAAATACAAAGAGGCCCATTTTTTAAACCAGCCCAGTTCCATCAGAGGAACAAAAGAATGTTTAGCATTCCATTGCAGTGCAACTCTGAACCTTGTTAAACATGGAAAATCTTCAGCCATGAAGATTTGCATGTAAAGATAGCAAATCAAGGTGATTCTTCAAAACAAACAAACAAACAAATGGAAAAATACTATTTGGTTCTGGCACATTCCTGGGATATTAGAAATTACAGTCCACCCTGGCTCCCAGGGAAAAAGTTTGCAAGTGGAGCTAAAGGTGAAAAGCTTACTTGTACTCTGAAGAGCTTGTTTTGCAGAATAAATTTCAGATGAGGATAATTAAACCACTTCTTGGAGAACCGAGTCTGATTTCACTGGGCCTTTTAGTATATAAGATCTTTCATCAAGTGACTTTCATGGTCCTGATTGGAGCCCACTAATTATCCTAACCAGCTATTTTCATCGAGTATGCGTCGTGGTGTGCTGACGTGCACATACATCCCAGCTCTGCATCCCGAAATGCTGCAATCAATATTAATGTACTCTAAATCACACTTCCATCTGTTTCTGAATTAATAAAACACAAAATAGATGTCCTTATTTCCCTCTCTCTTTCTCTCTTTTAGCAAAATGCTTCAAAAGTTGCTCAGATACCATCTCCATGGGTAGGCAATGGAAAGTAAGTATTTTATGAAAATTGCTTTTTTACAAAAATGAGTGATTTAATAGACCCCAAATATTTTATATTGACAACTCAGGAGCAAAGGTCAATTCTAAAACTACAGTCATTTCTGTGCAGACAAAATTCTAGCCAGGTTTCAGCTAATGACAAGACAGAGAAGTTTAAAATGATGTGGTTCCAATTCTTTAGCTATTTGATCTTTAAGCCAAATTATAGCCATAAAAATATCTGCTAATGAGATGGCAAGCACCACGCCATTTCAGAGAGGCAGGGGAAAGTTAACTCTACTGTAGTGATTTGTCAATGATTCACTCAGTAACGAAAGACCAATGAAATATTCATTGATATATGGTAAGTGCTGTTTAATAAAACCAAAGGCATAATAGTGCTAAAAATGTGAAGGCACTTGGTCAGCCAATTATCCAAGCCTTCATGATGATTTTTTTTTTTATTAATACTAAAACACCCTGACCTAAAATAAAAGAGCATCTACTATAACGCTGATCTTAGGCTCAGTGAACTCACTCATGCCTGTGGCCTTATTTAGAGTTCTATTTGCTTGGGGGAGGTCGGTCTTAATAGCAGAGGAGTAGGGTCCAAAAACCATTGACTTGGTTCTGAGGATGCCCTTGGCTCACAGGATAAGCTAAGTGGGCCCCTTCCTCTATCTGGGCTTGTTTCTCTCTTGCTAAAATGAAGGGTCTGGACCCAATGCCCACTGAAGAGACATTTCATATAGAAAGTGAGTTTGAATCCCAGTTCTGCTGTAGCTAGGAAGTGGCTATGTGCCCTTGCCAACTTGTCTGAGCATCAGTTTCTCCTCTGATTCCCCAACCTCCCTCACCACCCTAAGCCCACTTCCCCCCTAGTAGTGGAAAGAGAAGCAAGAAGACCATGGACATAGACTGTTGCCCAGAGCCTCCTTTACAACTCCAAGCTGCTTTTTCAATTTTTCATCATTTCAAAATTCTTGCATCTCTGATCAAAACATTTTCTTCAAGAGTAAAACAGTCTCCACTGCCACTTTATAAATATCTACAAAGCATACTCCAAAAGCAGTGGGCCAATGAACTCTACTTTGAGATCATAAAAACATTCAGAGCTAAGGAAAGATCCATTAAAAAACTATGCATTAACTCAATTACCGTAGTGAAAGGAAGCACCGTTTAAAATTGTTGAATTAGGTCTTACTCTTACATTGATGAACAAAAGGGAAAGAAAGCTTCTCTGTGGAAGTTCAGAAAATAAAAATAACCAGGGAAAGGCCCAGAGAAAGCTATTTTGTCTGAGCACAGAGTAAAGGAAGGGCAAGGTCAGGTAAGCAGCTATTAAAGGATCACTGGGGGGAAAAAATGTGTTGTTTTTTTTTTTTTAATTCCGAAATGAAAGAACTCAAACATATCCTAAGCTTATGAAGTCACATGAAAAGCCTCCTGAAATGACATTTTAAGCAGCTTCTGTCTGAAGAAAGCACACTCCCTTTAGTAGGCCGTAGAGCTTTTGAATGAGACAACCCAAAACAGTCGCCCAGGGGTTACATCCTGTTCATTCAGCAAACACTCAGGGCACATCTGTAGCACCAGGGGCTGGGGACACAGAGCTGAATTCAGTGTGGTGCCTGCACTCCAGAAGCACACAGTCCTGTAGAGGGAGGTGACAGGTTTGAAAAAAGTACTGTGGAAGCCCAGGAGAAAGAGCTTGGACCTCCCTGTGTGGCCAGGAAGGGCTTCTTGTCTGCAAGCAGGACTATGGCCTGATTTCCCAGTCAATGAGCGTGGTGTTCCCTGCAAAAGGCCTCTCACAGCACATTCCAGGAGCTGCACTCTCTGACTTCAAACACTCCTAGGCCGGCTAGAAATTAGGAAGTCAGTTGTCCAGAGGTGGTCAAGGCATGGCTCCCTTTCCATGGATGAGGGCTGCATAGGAAAGTATCTGGAGAGACAAGCAAGGGGTTAAGAGCAGACCTTCAGGATCCAGCGTCTGTGGAGGCAGAGGAAAGAAAGTTCAAAGAAGAAGCAGTTGGAAGAAGGAGGAGAAAAATCTACTTGGTTTAGAACAAGGGTCAGCAAACTCTATAAAGGGCCAGATACTACATATTTTGGCCTTGCAGGCCAAGAGGTAAAACTGAAGCTGTTATATAGAAGAATATAATAAAGAAAACAAATTTCCACAGTAATATAGAAGAATATAAGACAGAAAGCAAAGTTCTGCAAAATTTCTACTGACAAAATTCAAAATATATTAATAATTAAGTATAATTTTTGAAATACATGTCTACTAAGAAGATTTCTTTTTTTTTTTAGAATAACATTTTGCTTAGTAGGAGTTGAAAGTTAGTGTTGCCTCTCTCATCAGATTGATTGCAAATGTTCATGTTTTCAAACCATTCATAGCTCACGGGCCATACAGAAACAGGAGGGCCAATTTGCCAACCTCTAATATAGAGTTATGGAAGCCACATTGTGGAGAGTTTAAAAGGGCTGGGCAACGATCTCAAATGTCATGGAGAGGTGATAAAAAGAAAGAAGGCTAGGAAGACTATTGAATGTTGAAAGAAGGAGGCCTTTTGAGGTCTCCAGAAGAGCTAGTTCAGTACACAGGTGGATGTGGGTGTCACATTGAAAGAGTTAGAAGAAGGGATATCTCCACTTGTTTGAGACATTGTCCAGTTCAAGGAACACAGGGAGTCTGGTGGTCACTGAAGGAACCATCCAGACCAAGCAAAAGATTCTCTGCAAGCTTCCAGAGTGCTATGCCTGTGTGAAAATAGATGAGATACCTATATGCCCAGGGAAGGGAGTGGAAACAAAGCAGTGTAGACAGAAAGGAGAGGGTAGATGTAGACACTCATGTCAGATGAAATCTTTAGTTGGGTGGATGGTAGGACTTTGAGGTAACACAGTGGAATGGAAAGAGAATGGGATTTGGAGGAAAACAGACCTAATGTAAAATCCTGGCTCTATGGTTCTTTCAACCATGTGGTCCTCAGGAAGGAGCTGAACAACTCTGAAGCCATTTTGTCATCTGTAAAACAATGGCAACAGAAATTTCCCCACAGAGTTTTTGTGAAGCAGTGAGCACTATGCTCGACACACAGTGACTGCTCAATAAATGGTGACTGCTGCTATTGCTGCCACTGGTATTATTGTCATTGTTACCTTTTTAAGTTGGAAAGCATAAGTGATCCTGCCCCACAGCTCTTGGTCTGTACTTCAGTTTTGACCCTTATGCTACACTATCAGAAAATATGGGATTTCGCTCTTCTGTTGGATCATTTGCTCTTTTTCAATAAGGGACTATGCATCCTTTTGTTCACCAGATATTCATCAAATGCTCTCTATGTATGAGACACTCTGCCTGATCCTTTACAAACATATACCCTATCCTTGTGCTATACACATTGTTCTCCTTCTTCCCTCCAGAACACTTTATATGCAGTGGATAGTAAATAAGGAATAACAGCAATCCAATCATTTATTCAATTGGTATTCATTGAGGACATATTATGTGCCAGGCACTACCTTAGATGCTGAGGTATAGCGCAGGGTGAAATAGACAAAAACCCTTGCCCTCACAGAGGCCACATTCTATTGGAGGACAAAGACAATGACAAATATGTGGCATGCTAGATGAAGGTAAATGTCATGGATAAAATGGAAACAAGGAAGGCAGACAGAAAGGGCTGCAGTGGAGAGGGGAGGGAGAAGTTGTACAGTCTTGAGTCTTGAGTAGGGACATTGGAGAAGGATGGCAGAGCAAGCCATGCCCATATCTGGGGGGAGGCACCTTCCAAGCAGAGGGGTGGCAGTGGCCTCTGGAGTGGGAGGGAGTATGCCTGATGAGTTTGAGAAAAAGCACTGACTGGCGAAAGTGGTGGGAAGCATGTGCTTGTGTGTGCATGCTCATTTGCATGTGCCATGGAAATGTGGAAAAAAGGACGAGATCTGCATGTAGACAAATGCAAAGAGCAGGAAGGGGAACCCTAAGCAATGATGAGAGCCAAGTCAGAGTTGGAGAGCACACCAGGGTGAGTGAGCTCTGCATCAGCCTTCTTTTAGCTACAGTCACAATTTCTTAGGCAGGTTTTATAATAACTTTTTTCATTTCACGAGTACAACATGAGGTGTGCACATGTTCATCAGAACACATCAGATCTTAGAGCCCAGTGTGAGAATAGTAATGACCCAAAACAAACCTTTACCCTAGCTCTTCTAGCTTCTGCTACTGAGTATTTTCAAAAAAGAAAATAGGGAATGGAAAGGGAAGAGAACTCCTAAATAACACCTCAGTGTGATCAGCTCAAAAGAAAAAGGGCTTTTCAAGATATATGTGGTAAAGAAAGATGATTTTCTTTTCCCTGTGACTCTGGACATGGCTGGAAATCATTGAATACAACTTTTTCTCTCAGTTGAAGAAAGTAAGGCCAAGCAAGTGGAGAGAACATGCTCAGGTCTCATGGGATTCCAGTACCTCTTTCCCAGCACCCTACGGTCCCTCTTTCAACATTTGTGGCACTTGACAGTTTTGTCATCTTCTCTAGAAATTAAAAATGAGACCATATTCCATTCTTGCCATAAATTGACATTTAAAAGTTAATGACCACCACTGGAGGAAAAGACTTGAAAAGAGTATTTGCAACCTACTGCAACAAAGTAACCCAGTATTCACTGCTTTTTTGTCATATGCTGACTCTCCTGTATCTAAGCCTCTTAGTGTGGACATCTTCTCATCCCACTACTACCTTGAGAATAAATCATTCTATCAAGAAGTAAGAAAATATCTCAGAAATTATAGATATGGCAGGAATACACTCACACCCTCTTATAGCAGACAAGCACAGAGCAAGTGTAAGGATCTACTTCCCCCGTTAGACCAGAACATACCAGAAGTTAGCTCTGTTGGCAGAAATGGTCCATATCTCTCCCGTGGGTATAGGCACAGCCTGCGTTTTTCAACAAGACCATTTCAGTTGTAATTGCTCCCAGATCTAGTCTGCAGTACTTCAGCATTTTGGTACCCTGTGATTTCTGCTCCCCCAAATCATGTATGTGTGCCGCCAGTCAGAGTGCATGTCTGTTCTGTGAGCCACCCTGAAAAGTTAGAGTTGCCAACAGCAGCAGACGATAAGAGGATGGGGTTGAGGATGACATAATGTTTCTTGGTGATGTTCTGGGGTTTGTTCAGAGGAATGAGGAAGAGGTTCCTTCAAATGTGCAGACTCATGGAGTGCCAAACATAGCCTTCCCCCATTTCTTTTACTCCCTCAAAATGTTCTGTCCTGATAAAGTGGTGCATTTGCCTGGATAGTTGTTCTAAGTGTGGCTCGAGGAGGATAGGGAGGCTGAGGGGCACACAGACCTTGCTCCTGTGCACAGGAACCAAGCCATGCTTTGAGGATGTCCCTGGGTCAGTCTGTAGCAGGCCGACCTAAGCCTGGGCCCTAGAGGAAGAATGACCTCCATGTTGTGTGTAGCCAGCAGATGACCCCTTGTTGCTGATGTTAAACAATTCAGTGAAAATCTATGTCCAAACATTAGTACTTTTCAAAGTGGGTTCTCTGAAGACTTCCCTTGATAAACCAGCATGCAAGGGAACAGTCACCAATTAATAGCCTATCTCTGTAGCATGTCTTAAAGAATCCTAAAGAGATATTCAGGATCCTACTTTTTCCAATTTCCCCAATACTGCTCCTTCAGGGGCTGTTAATAATTGCACTTTGCTCATTGTGGCAACTGTATTTGGAGCAAACTGTCATTGTGGTTTCCACAAAATACTTTTGATGATAAACCAATATTACACATCAAATGTTTTCTAACTGCCAATAGTTATTCTGGCAGCAGTGGAGAAATCATCATAGCTCTGAGCTGTTTCTTTCTCTGAAACATGGCAACACTTGTTATTTATACATATATATTCAAAGTAAGAGCTACATTTGTGGGTAGAATTAATGCCAGAGAAAGATTCACCCAGATCTCTCTGGTATTTTAAGACAAAACCAGCAGTGTACGTGGGCCCTCAGTGGTTGTCAAAGGTGGTGAGATGTTTAATGTTAAAAAAGGAGAATGGGGGCTCATTCTACAGCCTGCCACTCTAACCTGGGTGGCTTGGTCAGATGAGGCAGGTGTGGGGTGGTAATATGGTATCTCTATACTGGAGTTCCTGGAGGAAGCTGTTGCATTGATGAGAGCCATAGGATGTCCTCAGAGAACAGTCAGTGGGACATGGAAACAAGCTACACTCCACTGGGGCTTCGTATATGTCCACCATGCTAAACTTCACTCGAACCCCACTATCATTTTTCCCTACTAGCCTAACAAGGCCCATCTCTTTCTATTCCCCAGGAACACTCCATCCCCAGTGTCTCTCAACAATGTCTCTCCCATCAACGCAATGGGAAACTGCAACAACGGCCCAGTCACCATCCCCCAGCGCATTCACCACATGGCCGCCAGCCACGTCAACATCACCAGCAACGTGTTACGGGGCTACGAACACTGGGACATGGCCGACAAACTGACGCGAGAGAACAGAGGTATGCTCCTCTGCTCCACCCATTGCTCCCAGACCACGATGGAGTTAGCTGTGCTCTGCAGGACTTGAGTTTTACCTGGTGGCCTTCTATCTTTCTGTCTCCTGATTTCGAGGGCTTAGATGAAAGAAGAGGGGTTCACTTAAGGCTGACACAGTGACCTATTATTGCTGAGGGTGAAAAAGGTCTAGGATTTTGTTCTTCTTTAAAGCTTAAACTAATCTGAACTGTGATGTGTTGGCAAATAACTATTTTGGAATTTCACTCAGGGACAAGGACCAACACAGAGAAACAGAAGCAAAAGAAAAAGAGTGATTTGAAAATTCATTAAGATCCTGTTAGCTTCTGTTTATTTATTTATTTATTTATTTTTTGAGAGGTGAGGTTGAACTAAGGCCTTCTACCTTCATACCCATCAGCCCCAGGTAAATGCATGATAATACTGCTTGCATTGGAAGCAAGGGCCAAAGCTCAGCTGGTATTTTTCACACACTGACAGCCGAGATGAAGGATTTGATCCTGTTCATGGTAACACGTGAGGTTTGCTACAAAACAAATGCAGAGAGGACCCTGCTTCACCAGAAAGTGGGCCAATGGTCTTTGGTGACTCATGTTACCATCTGTGACCCTAGCTGTCATTTAGGCTCACAACAAAACCTCAATATCCTAATGAAGGTGGGAAGTAAAAACAAGCTGTGATTTTGCCTTGGCCATTCATTTGACTTAGCTGATTCTGGCCCAGTAGTCACAGACTGCCCTACTACACTCAAGGTCGGGACAGATGTGGGCCTTTCAAAATCAGAGTGCAAAGAGGTGACCAACAGTTTAGATTAGTAGAAATTTCTGGCCAGTAATGGGGAGACATTAGCATCCTTCAGGAAAAGAAACAAAAATAACAATACAACAATAAAAGTAATACAAATTTTAAAAATGTACTGTAACAACTATTTACAGAGCATTACATTGTATTAGGTAATATAAGTAATCTAGAGATGATTTAAAGTACACAGGAGAATGTGCATAGGTTATATGCAAATACCATACCATTTTATAACAGGGATTTCAGCATCCTCTGTTTTGGGTATCCACAAGGGTTCCAGGGATGACTGTAGATGGCTTTCCAGTAATCAGGTTGGGGCTGCTGGCCACCTATGTGCAGATAGATAGAAGATACCATGGGTGTGACCAAGAAGGACTTATTGAGCCTCCTGGCCCAATTCTTCTCCCAAGCTCCAGAGTACTCACAGCCCAGAACTCCTGGGAATATGTCAGGAGTCACTGAGTTTCACATACTTATGATTTTTTTTTTTTTTTGAGACAGGATCTCATTTTGTCACCCAGGCTAGAATGCAGTGGTATGATCATAGCTCAGTGCAACCTCAAACTCCTGGGCTCAAGCGATCCTCCTGCCTCAGCCTCCTGAATAGGTGGGAATACAGTCATGCATCACCACACCTGGCAAATTTTTTAATTTTGTGTAGAGATGGAGGGTCTTGCTATGTTGCTCAGGCTTGTCTTGAACTCCTGGCCTCAAGCAATCCTTGGCTTGGGCTCCCAAAGTACTGGAATTATGAACATGAGCCATCATTCCCAGCCAGAGTCTGAACTCCTAAACAATAAGCTACACTGCCCATGTACGTGGCCAGATTAATAACAGGTCCTTAGAAATCCTAGTTGAGATCCTGAGCCACTTACCTGAACAATGGGCAATTTCTAACTTGTCTACTTCTCTAGACTTCTGGAAGTCCAGAGACAACTAGAGCACACAACCAGCCCCATCCAAAGGTTGTAGAATTGCAAAGGAAGACATATGCATCTTAAGATTTGCCTTTCTTGTCTGCCTCCACCCTCTCTGTCTTATTTTGTATTGGTAACTAGAGGGCATGTCAATATTTATGGATTTCCCTTGCCATTGCATCCATTTTCAAAATCTGTTAAAGTAATTCCTTCTAAATTAACTACAGAACTTTCCAGGAGCAATGTGGTGGCTGTGCTGATGTTAGGATGAAATGGTGCTAATCTTGTCATTAGCACAGCCTGTCAAGGAGTTGCTAAATTCCTTATGTAATATTTAATCACAACAACTCTGTCACTCCACCAGCAGAGAGAAAATGTGTCCTGCTATTGCTGTCACTGGGCTTTTCAGTGAACTGGGGAGAGGACCTAGTGTGGAATCTTCTGCTCACAGCCTTGAGTTTCACATACTTGTCACTTTTGATCTGCTTAGCTTTAAGGATTCTTCTCACATCTTACTTGTTTGTATAGAAATGGGGGAACTGAGGAGCTTCCCATTTGATTGGAGCTCTGCATCTCACTGGAGAAAAGCGTTCACTTGCACCTTTTTGTACCCAACTGTCCAGTGGAGATGGGTGAGGTGAGGTGTCCCAGTGGAAGATCTCCACACTCACCTCATGCCGGCCCACTATGCAGCTGCACATGGATTATTGCAGAAGGTTCTGGTGCTGGAATGGGCCAATGGGTTTGATGCTGCTCTCTGGCCTTTGGTATAGAAGCCCTGTTCCCTATCTTCCCAGCTGCTTACACTGCTCACTTGGAGCAGTTATTAAAATAGTGACCTGGGCATCTAATTAAGAATGCTGCAGAGAGCTTTGTACAGAATACCCAGGGAACATCCTGGCTCACATGAGGCTCACATTCATTCAACAATGACTAGGTCCTTTAACATTTTCCTTAATATTGTCTTCCAGAAGAAAATATTTTAGATGCCAAAAATGATTTACCCCTATATCAGCAGAAATTATTTTTATTGCAAACTACAGGTTAAAAAGTATCACATAATCAAATTAAGTCAATACCTAGAGAAGGAGCCCATATGTTATATATAACATGAAGAATAAATGCATTGTTTGGTGAAATACCATCTGCTGAGCAATCAAGCACATGTAACCCACTCATGGAAATTGCTTTCCAACAAGGCAGGAGAGCATCCCAACCACTTTAGGGCTGTCCCTGGATCCACCCCCTAGCCTGCCCCCAATCCAGATTGCTCACCCCTGACCAGCACAGGCATGGTTTCCTCATAGCTGAGGCTGCCCCCTCCTTTGGGAGCTAACAAAGGGGACACCAGAGAGCTCTCTCATAGCCAAGTGCCAGATAAATGAATTCAAATGTCAAAAGGGGACGCCTAGCTAATTTTTAGACATCATATTTTTTTTCCACATACTACCTCCACCCGGCAAGGCAGACATTCTAAAACTCCAGTCACATTGGTTAGCAGTGTAGCCTCAGGCCTGCCCCCTTGTCCAAGTCAGCCAAGGGGGAGTCAGCTGGGCACTCCTACCATACATGCCCTGGGGTCGGGGCAAGGGATGTTGCTATATTACAGATACTTGCAGGTCATTTTCCATCCCTAAAGTAAATCTGGAGTAAGACTTACCAAATCAGATTCTTCCTAGACATTTATTTGGCTCTGGAGGCTGATGGCTATAATTGCTGTCTAGATTCACTGGCTTTGTCTACACCATGCCAAGAAAAATCAGCAAACTCAGTTCACTTAGACAAAAAGAAAAGAGAATGTTTTCAATTCAATGACACAAAGAATGACAAACAGCTTGACAACAGATAGACCATGGCTCCCCACCACTTTGTGTATAAAGATCCCTTTCTACATATAAATTTGTAATATATAAAAATATAAATTTATTACATAGTATAAAATATATTTAAACATGTTTATATGTAATTTATGTGTCTGTTTTTAAATATACAAATTATTACATAAATTTTTTTATATAAATATATAGAGAAATATATATGTATATATAATATACAGTGATATATATGTGCATATATTTTATATATATAAAAAACAAACTTCTTCAGGATTATAATGTACTTTTAGAATCTGCTAAGAAAATATATAGTGTTTTTTAAGAAAACTTGCTATGAATTAAGTAACAGATTTAAATAAACTTGTGCTTTATTAATCACAGTAACACAAACACTGTGGGTGCTACAGTTTTTGGAGCTCACTAGAGATTAAAATAGCAGTGCTTGATGTATATATATGGAGTTTTGGTCCCCTAGTAAGCACTCTATAAATTTTTGTTGAATGGACAAACAAATGAATCACTTTTCCAACATGCACGTGCTTGTGGTGTTGCATGAAGGCTGCTTCTTGATGTGGTACATATTTGCATGGTATCATGCGACGGTCTGACCGAGGATTGCTCTGCTTTTCAGAATTCTTTGGTGATCTGGACACGCTGATGGGGCCTCTGACCCAGCACAGCAGCATGACCAATCTTGTCCGCTACGTTCGCCAGGGACTGTGTTGGCTGCGCATCGACGCCCATTTGTTGTAGTGGGTGCTCTCCCATCTCCAGTGTCACCACCCATCGCTCTACCTCTGCCAGCGCACCGACGGTCACTGGTGGAACTCCACTCATTGGGGAAAGTTTTCTTTGGTTATGTTTCTTTTTATGCTTCTTTTGATCTCTGTGAGAAACAGAAGTCATTGTAAGTGGACACTACAACTTGAGAGCAGTGTATGTTTTATTACTTAGTCATTTTCAGCATTTGATATGCATTTCTCAGATCCCACCATCTTTTTGTGCTTTTTAGAATGACAGTCCCTACAATATTATTTTAAGTCCACACTAACCAACACAAAGAATGGGAAGCACTTGTGAAGATGACAGGTTCCTGAGAACATAGACACAAGGGACCTGCCGAGATTTGCACCAATAACTGTCCTCCTATTATGTCCACAAGAGAATGTGTTTCAGAATCCATTGTTAAACTTTTGTGGTTCCCACAGAGTCAATCTTCAGGTGAGAATTTTCATTACCAAAACCCACTGGTTAGATGTTGTAGCAACATCATAAAATCAAGAGTATTGAGAACATAAACGAGCATAGCAATGCCACACTTAAAATGATGCTATGCCACACAACCAGAGGACTTTCTTGTTAGCATCCCTTTCCTGATTCCCTGTTTTTGTTTTTTTTTTAAATTTTAATGATGAGAAGGAGGGGCAACATTTATTTTGACAACTTTAAAGCATCAGCTGGCATAAATAAATGAACTCCTTGATTTGAAAAATAAATCCTTACCTGGGCTTCTCTTTGTGCAAAGCTCTCCTTTTGAGGAGCAGTTTGGTGGATGCACACCTTAGTAACCAAAATGCTACACTCCAGTCTTAGAGTTGGGAGATAAGAGAGGTCTGGAAAATGTCCAAGAAGGAATTAACACTTCTGCCTCCTTTGTAGTCGGTAGGTGGGTCCATTATTGGCAGGATTTTTCAACTATATTTTGCTCAAATCTATGGAAACAAAAGTCAAGTTATCACTACCTAGAAAGAACAATATACCGCTTTCTTCTTAGTGACTTTAAAACCTGGACTTCCCCAATTATTATCCACATTTTCTGTGTTACAATATTTCTTTCTTTTTTCTACTGTCTTTTATCTGTCTTTCCTTTCATTTTCCTTTTTTTTTTTTTTTTGGCTCATTAGCTTTTGACTTAAATATGAGCACTGATTTTTATTAAAGTCTATATTAACATGAATCATTTCCATGAAAATTCCAAAGAAAACTCCAAACTCTCTAAGTAGAAGCTAACTTTTTTAAAAAAAAAAAGAGCAATGATTCCTGGGGTAGTCTTTACCCTGACATGCTTCAAAAGAGCCCTGAAGATTGAACAGTTCATCTAATTTGGAAACATTTCCCCATTGGTTGTGACTACTCCCCCTTTTATGATCCTTTACATTCATTTTATCTCCCTAAACATCACAATGTAAATATCATCTTTGGTGTTCCAGCTCACCAGAAGAGTTTCCCACTTGTAGTAAACACTATCCATGCATTAGTTACTTGTAATTACCTGCCAGTATATAATTCCACATAGCCTTTAATCTGCTGAGTTATTGAATTCTGTTCACTGGGTTATGAGCAGATAAATAATAGATATGCACATGAAAGATGCAAACATGTATGATTTTTTTAAAGCAAGTCATACAGGTCTGTGATAGGAACAGCAGGTGATCACTCTGCACTCTCATTGGCAAGTTTAGATGTATCCCCAGTTGCAAAAGAGCCAGACTTGAGCTGCGCTCTGGTCATCTTTGAGTTTAAGGCCCTTTGTTGTATAATAAGGTTGTGGAAGTTGTACTCCAATGGCTGAAGCCATGTTGTTAATATGGCTGATGGGAGCATCCCAGCAGCTGAACCCAGCACTTTTTATGCTCCCACTGTGGTTGAGCTTTACATTTAGAGTCTCAACAACACTTACGTATGCACACACACACACACACACATACACACACACACACACACACACAAATGAAACCTGAATCTTTTCTGAGCCTCTTAAGTGAGGAAAGTGATAATATGAAAGACTCTGAACACCCAAGGTGGGTGTCACATATAAAAATTAAGCTGATGATTTTGCAGTGACTCAGGTTCTCTGTTTTCCATGGCTTACCAGGTAGAGTGCCTGGCTATTACTATATAATGAAGCCCACTGGCTTTACTTGTAAGTTCAACCTAGACCACAATCCTAGACCATCATGGATTTAGGAGTAGTTTCTTCTTGAAATTCAATCTCTGGAAACTAGACATTAGAATGCTAGGGGCAGTTTCCCAGGGAAACAAGCATTTTGCCTCATGGATGAAAGACTTACAGCTCTAGTTTCAGTAACTTGTTATATCTACTTACATACAACAGGGAGGCAAGAGGATTCTCTGTCATCTCTGGTGGCTGAATGTAAAGCACGTGCCAAGTCAGCAGCACAATTATCAAATGTGACAGTTGCACTCTGGATCACCACCTGATTATTTAGTAGACCCATTTTTAAAGCAGTTTAGAAACCAATTAAACATGGAGGATGAATTACCTTCGTATCCCTGGAAATGAGATATCTTTTGGTTTCATGATTAAAAATTGTTGCTGTTTTCTAGGCACTCTATCATCACATTGTAAATGGTGATGTGTGTCGTAGGTGTGCAGCTATTTGAGGGATTGAGGGATTGAAATATGTTGTCAAGTGAATCTCTTCAGCATACCAATTTGTGGGAGGGATATGAGACATGTGGATGGCAGTGAGAGATCATGCCTCTAGACCTTGATGGAGACTTGGTAAGACACAGCTATTAATAAATAAGCACATGGAGGTGGGGAAGAGGGCAGAGTAACAGGCAGCTCCACCTGAGCAAGTATACTGAACCATCTCAGCCCTGCAACTTGACCCAGGTAGGGCCACCACTATGCCTTCCTTTGTCACCCAAGCTCCAACCACAGAGAGTTTGAGAAGTTTGTGTTATGATGTTGGCTTGGCTTTGTATTTTTAATTAACTTTGGATTTTTAGTGGTTTTGTCATATTACTGTCTGAGTTCGGTAGGTAGGATTAATTTGAAAAGAGTTTGCTAGTGTGGTCCTCCGGGTAGAATTTAGCTGTAAGCATGTTGTTAGCCAGCCCGTAGACTGTTAATTACTTAATAATCTCATTGGGAAAATACTAGTAGTTTCATATTTGGATGACATAATTGGAAAAGCAGATTAGCTGCTGCTACTTTTAAAAGACTTGAGGTTGGGATGCCTATTCTCCATGTAAGGAAATAAAAAGATCCAAATCTTCAGGCAATAACCAAGTTGCAAAATTAGAAACCATTGGCTAAAGTGTGTTTTGTTGAGTTTCCAAATGGATGGAGTTTCATTTGGACATGCAATGCTAATTGCATTGGATTTGGTCTGCATTGGAAAGATACTTGTTCTATTATATCTTTCCTGAAGCTATCTGATTTGGATTTTGTTTTATTCAAATTTGCATCCTGGAGGTTGAAGTTGGAGTTTGAAGTTGAAAAGCATTTTTGAAGGCAGAATCGATTGAGTTGTTAGGGTGAAGCCCTCACGTACTTCTCAACAGACATGATAAAATTCACCTGCTTGAGTTGGCAGGTGGGAAAACCAAACTGGATCACTGGGTAGGACTACTCAGTAAAGCAATGAAGTTCTTGCTTAGAGAAGCATCACTATCCCCATTGAGAAAAAAACGTGTGGCAAGATGACATAGCTACACAGTATCAAACAAATGGGTCGATTCAGTGCCCCCAAATTCAATTCTGTGGGGAAAAAATATTGGGCCAGTTGTCAGTGTTCTGTTACTCGACTGGCAGACAAAATTCTTCGTTGTTGTTGTTATTGTTGTTGTTGTTGTTTCTCATTTCCACTCGCACAGCCTTATTCTCATAAATAAACTCTGATTCATTTTCTCTTTGGTGTTAGCAAACTCCAGCAACAGAAATGGCATCTGTATATTGATAATCAGCATTTACCCTGGCAGAAGACTGATCAGATAGGCTGGTCTCAGACATTAATCCTACCATCTGATATTTTTGGTGAAAGAAAAAGTATTAATTCCCTTTCCATTCTCCTCCTCACAAATCTAGAAGCCCTCTTTACCAAGAGCATCACATTTTACTCTGTAATCTATCGACTAAAAGAAAATTACATTGTGGGGAGGGCAGAGGGGGGGTGTGGGTGGGGGTGGAGGGTGGGGAAGCCCCTTGAGGCCAGATTGCAGTTCTTGCCCCTTTTTTGCTTCTGACATGAGATGTTAAAGAATTATTCGTAGTGCTCATATTGGGTTAGGGGACACTGAACTGCTTTTCAGATCCATGATCGATCATCATTCTTCTAAGAGATTGGAGCTTTGCTGTTTCATTAACTGTGCAGTGTAGACTAATGGTGTTTAATAAAAATCATTCAAAATTTCAAACTCTTTTGCCAGTGACCTCAATTTTGTTGGCTGTTTGATTTTTATCAGACTTTGAGGAGGGAAGGGGGAAGCAAAGGAAACATGCTTCCAGGTCCCTGGCAGGATGCTGCAGTGGCAAACTCAAGCCCACCTGCCTGCCAACAGTTGCTGGTGAGCAGCAGCATGCAGACCAGCTGTGGAAAGCCTCCTGAAGAATGTCCCAGTGGATGCTTTCAGCTGGGGATAGCTTGTTCCTACTGGGGGATTCATTGTTCTCCAGTCTCTGCAGTAGGAAGCCAGCTGCCATGTCCAGAGAGAATTTCAGGTGCTTTACCTTTTTGGTTTTGTCCTGCATCACTCATGTGGCTGCAAAATAGAAGTGTCTCTGAGAGTAGAGCCCCATGTGGTGGCAATGGGTAGCCAAACACACCCTAGATGTGTATGCCCGCCAGTGGTTCTTCAGCACTTATGAAATTGGGGGGGAAAGGAGCCCCTGGAGAGGAAGCAAAATTGGAGAAACCCCAAAGAGGCCCAGTTAATGCTGTGTTGCTCAGACCAAGAGCTAGCTTCTCCTTTGCTCAGCCTGGCATGCAACCAGTGGTGTGCTGGTAAAATATTTAACAACCAGCTCACTGAGAATAGGAAGCACCTGATTTATAGCATTTGCCAATTTCCATGGTGTAAATATTCCCACCATGGGTGATTTCAAGCTACCAACCATGACATCACTGAACACAGGGATGGGAAGAGATGAACACAATTGGCTCTTGTCAGCCTGGGCATGCCAGCTCCAACATAGTACTGGATGCAGCCAGTCAAAGGGGATTCAAATTTCACAAGTCTCTTTATGTGGACACATGCACACCCACCCCACATACACTTCATTGACTAAAACTATTATACCAGTTAAACATATGAATCAATCTTCTGTGAATGTAGATAGTTTACGAAGAGGCCCTAAAGGTATGGGCTGCCCTGGTGGCCTGGGTTTTAAGCAGGAGATAGCTGAAAAGAATGAAGCCCTCTTGAGCTGACCAGACAGACAGATCAGTGGTGATAGTTTCATCATCTCCATATCTCATAGGTAAAATGGAAGTGAAATAGGCACTTAGAAAACCCTCATGATTGTTTTTTAAAAAGAATGGGTGAGTGTTATTTTTAAATTATTATCATTATTTTAATTTCCAAATGGTATTTCTAACTTTTAAGTGTAACTTGGGTAAAGTATTTACCAGGCCTCTATGGAGAATAGCACAATCCAAAATGTACTGTGTTTTCTTGCTATATGAAAACTCAGTAATTCTCTCATCTCCACATTGTGGTTCATAAGGTTTTTCTTTAGTTATTAGGGAATCTAAGTTTTTTTGTTAACATTTGGTTTTAGTTAAAAGTATCTACTTACTGATCTAGCTCTGAATTCAAACCACAATGTTTCGTTTCAATTACACGACTAATATTCAGAAATTATCATCCAAACCAAAATAATTCTCTTTTCCATCCAATATGAAGAGAACTAAGGTCACTAAAAAGAAGGCATAAACTGCAGTATATTTTTCTAGGACAATGAGGCTTTCATTAAATACACACATTCACACATGCACGTATACACATTTTTTTTTACTGAGCCACCTCATCATACATCATCTTGAGAATAGTATAGAAAGTCTCAAAGGATGCATTCTCCTGGTCCTGTGCATCTTCTTCAGTTAATAAGAGGTTTGTATCTGGAAAGGTTGAAGAACTTGTCCTAAAATCCTATTTTTCATTAAAAATTTCCATGTTCCCTCTGGATCTGTGTCCACGGTCAAATACTAGCCCTGGAGGAGATCCATGTCTTGCTCTTTCTTTCTGGCCTGTCTTTTGCCTCTGCAGTTCCTTCTGTGGCTAGCACAGTAGTAACATTGGCGGGTCAGTCCTCTTCATGGTATTCCTACATTGTCCTTACTAGAGAATGGTAACATCTGTGTCTGGTTTAATTAATATTATACCTACACAGGGACTCTGAGTCCCCCCAGGCGATGGACTGGTGTTCATGGCTACAATGAGCTAGAAATGTGTTTAACATGGTCCTGTTGCAAAGCCATCCTCACTAATCAATCATTCACCCACGAATATTACAAATAAGATTGATCCTGTCTCAAGACAATTTGTCTAATACATAGTTTTCTTCCTGGATGATTCAACTCTCTGGATATTTTAGAAAGAGAAATGTTTGAGATGAAATCCTTCACATATAAATTCAATTCTACAAACTGCTGTTTTGAGTCCTATTTTCATAGGAGTAGTGCTTCTGAAGATTGTTTGTTGTAGTGTTGTCTTTGATAAAACGAATATGTCAGTAGTGACCCTCTTAGAGGTACCATGATCAGAAAACACTCCTTGGGATCAGAATATACCTAAAATTCTCCCCCTTGGCACACTTGGTTAGATAAGTGACATAGTCCGTGGATCCATCAAAGAAGACACTGGTTTCCTTTCTGTTCCGGTGGTGGTGGTGGTGGTAGCTGTGGCTGTGACGGTTGTTACTTGTTTCTCTCTCTTTCTGGTTCTGGCTTTTGCGTTCTTGCTAGTGTTCTTTCTCTCTCCAAACAAAGGAATAGTTAAATACGAGCTCCTGAATTGTACTTGTTCATGCTTTTAAGACATAACAGATTAATAAAAATAGATGTGTCCTGATTTAAAACATGCCCCCTGGAAAGGCATGCTGTATTATGAAACCATGATAATATAATAACTGCATTATTACATGGCAGTATAAATATTAGTCTATTGAATTCATTTGTCCAATTGTGTAACTTTGTGGAACAGTGTTTTGACTTTTGCTACATGATTTGGGAGCAAGTGGAGTGGTTGCAGACAGATGAGACAGTGTTTATATCAGAATTTTTCAATGAACTTTATAGTTGGAGGCCTGGCAATGGCAAACAGCCTCAGATGTTGCTGTAACCATTATAAATATGAACAACAAATCTCTGTTCAAGAAATTTCCCCAGAGCACTTCAGTCAAGACTTTTTATAGGTTCATTTTTTTTTTCTTTTCTCCTTTTCCTTTTCCATTTTATTTTTTTGGAGCACGGTTTGTTATTATTGACTGAAGAAATACTCTAATTGCAACGGTATAACTCTCTCTCTTTCTCTCTCTCTCTCTCTTCCTCTTCCTCCCTTCCTCCTGACACCACTCCTTCATTAAAATATTAAAATCTGGAGTCTTTGGTAAATCTGTGTTAGACCAGTTTATAGGCCAGGAATGAAATCTAGGCAAACATTGATGGGTTTCCAAAGAACACTCCATGTTCACTGGGCCCTTTTACACCCCACACTGACAAATGGCAAAAGGAATGGAGGTAGTTTTTGCAGAGGGGCACTTTTATAATATCCTCTGAGACTTAATGCAGTTTAACAAATGACTCCACCAGTTTTGCCAGTAAGTAACTTGACTGAGACGTGCAAAATACCCCTGAGAGTTGCTGGGGGTGTCGTCTGCCTGGTCTATAGGGTGTGTGTTTGCTTTGTATCTAAGAGGCACATTCACGTCTTTTGTGCTCATTTGAAGTATTTCCTAACATTCCCATTAGCCTGTATATAAGAACCAGAAAGATAATCCCAACATATTGTAAATGAAGATGTGATTCTATAACCTTTCTCTTGTTCTTCGGGGAAAAAAAAATTTCATGCGATTTTAAACAGAAACTTTGTATATTTAAGTGTCATGAAAAATATTTATTGAGTAACTGGTATACAAATGGGAATTTAATTGTCATCATACACTTGGTGTGTGGGGGTGCTCACTAACACCATGTCACTGGACCATTGTGGCAAGCCAAAACTGCACAAAGAGAACACGTTGTCAGTGTGTGTGTGAGTGTGTATGTGTGTCTGTGCGTGCATGTACATGTCCATGCATGTGTGACATGTCTGGTTTGCTGTCTTTCATGGTATTGTAGCTTTCCCTTCTTGAAAAACATTGTTTTACAGTTCCAGGAGTCCATGGCTACATTACTATATGAAGGCAATGATTTGAAATGAAAACTTTTCTCTTCTTGGGAGCTTTTGTTATAATATTGATATCATGGTTCAATTAAATGGATTTCCATTCCACTGGCCTTTGTGAGGGAAGAGACTCTGTTCAGATCCAACTCAGTTTCCAAGAGAAAATTGTAAGTCAACACGTATGGGAGGGAAGATGAAGGCCACCTCAGCTACAGCCACATGAGCTGGGTTGAGCCTCAGGGTTGGAGTGGGCTTGCTCCAAGCTGCAGCTCAAATCCCTGGGGCCAATATCTGGCCTGGGCTCTCTACAAGTGAGTAGAGAAGCAAAACCATCAGGAACAGCTTGCCCTGGCTCCTAAGAAGAAAACTTCCCGAGGCCCTGTCCCCAGGGGAAGACCCTTTCCCCAGGGGTACCCCACGGGGCCAGGAAAATTCCATGATCATTCAGAAAGTGCCCCCGTGGCTTTAACATAATCCAATTAGTCTTTTGAACCACCTTTTCTTGGGTGCCTGTTTCCAGTATTCACACTCATTGCAGATCCACCAACTGTCACTGTTCTTAACAAGCATGCTCTTCTCATCAGAATTTCAGTAAGTTGTAACATTCTGTATAGTCCAGGGTAAACTGTTCTAACATCAATTCATTAATGAAATGTTATCTGGTTTTTAAAACCTAGTTTCATGTGCTTTCTATGTATAAAACTATATCTGCCTGTGTGGCTTTGCATTTTAAATGTGTGGCGCACAAGCATTTTGTTGGTGCTTTGTTCTCAGTACAGTAACTCTGTGTACAAACATTTTAATGTGGTTTTGTTGTTTTCCAACAAGATGTCTCTGTAAAAATGATATTGGCTGAGCTGGTGCATTGGTTTCTCTCATAGAGGCATTAACTATACTGCCAATGCATTGAATTATTTAAAAATGCAAAATAAAATTTTTATGAAAATCTCATTTTAGAAATGTAGATTATTCTGCTTACAAACTTTCCCAGACATAGTACCTTGTTACTGCCTCTTTCGCATTATAATACATAGCCAGTCTCCCACTTACCTCAAGGGCTGTGAAACTCAGGGTCATAAAGAAAGTAACTCTCACAAAGCCAATTCATTTTATAAGAGAGATCCTTGGACCATCATTCAAAGTCCATTTAAACGAAAATTGTGAAACGTTTAGTCATCCTAGTACACAGCACAAAAAAGCTTACAAAATATAAAGTTATAACTGTAGTAGATGCTGAGAGAAGAGACAGAGGAAATTATCAAACTATACTAAAAACTTAAAAGCAGAGCCGAGTGTGGCCATTTCCTGCAGGGGTATGCAGCCACTAGCCTGGGCCGGCAGCATAAGAAATAATTTCAGGTCACAATAATGATTGAAAGTCAGCAGGAAAAGGTTATCTGAAGTATACTCTTTTTACTAAGGCAGAAACTTGTGCCATATATTTTAGAACTATTTCCTTCAAAACGTTAAACATTTTCTGGACATTTAAAGAGTAGGTTTCAGGTATCTAGAAATTCCATTTATATGGAATGTATTCTCTGGCCATGCAAAGTGAGGAATTGCAGTGTTAAGACTATATAGCACAAAACACCTGTCAGTAAACACAACATTAACAATCAGCTTGGCTGAATTTCCTGTGAACAAATGAACTACATTTGGTTTGGCCAGATATTTTGACACTGCATAATCACAATCATAGTCCAAGCGTGAACACTAATGTAGTTAAATGTGGTTACAACTGACAGTTGTAACACTACCACTACAAAATCCAAATCCTTTCCAAAATGTGAAGCTCGCAATATCTGTAAATATGAAAATTTTCTTGTGAGATAATGAAGAAATATTTGCTCAGAGAAAATAGAGCAAAATCGATTATAAGTTTGTTCTCAGGCAATCAAATTGTTTTCTATTTTCTACTTCTCTCAAAAAATCAGATGCCATAAATTATGACCATGCCTAGGTAAAAGTATGCACATGTGCAGAGAAGAACTGAGAGGAAATATGCAGAATGACATTTTAAAAAATTAGGGTGCTAGGATTATGCTAATTGATCAGTTTGTGCTGCACTTACGAACACCAGTAAGGCAGTACTAGCCAGACACTGTTCTAGCACTTTCTTATATATTAATGCATGTAATCTTCTTAAGAGCCCCATAAGATAGGTACTAAAATATCTCTGTTGTGTAGATGACAACATGGAGACACAAAGAGGCTAAGCAGCTTGCCTAAAGTCACACAGCCAGGATTTGGACCAGTGTGGCCCCAAAGGCCTCAACCTTAACCACTACTCTCTACTGCCTCTTGTTATTATTAATAATGCTATTGATCCTATAGTATATATTATTTTCACTTGAGAAACAAAAGTAAAGTATGGCCCTGAGCCCTCAGGGAGTGATGTCTACTCAATCCTTCCAGAGTTCTCTAAAGGAAAGTCAGGGGACCAGCCTTCCAGAAATACCTTTTTCCATGAAATCTGAGACTCCTTCACAGGAGGAGTAAGTAATTCAGGAAGGGTTTGGTGAGGCGGGACCCCTTATGCTTGGAAATAGCAAATAGAAGAAGAGATGGCACCACCTTCCTGGCCAATCAGTCTGACTGGGATGATGATCAGGACTTGGATTGGTAGAGCTTGAATGTCAGTTCATTTTAAGACAAGCCCAGCCCTGGCTTAACTGCTGCTACTTGCCTCTGAAGTGTAGGCACTGGTTCAGAAGGAAGCAGAACATTCCAAGGCAGTGGGTGCCTTGGGCTTTGAGGCAGGATTTGAGGCAGGTTCCCATTGTTTGACTTAAGGGAGACACCTAAACTTTCTGTGCCCCACTTTCTTCCTCTACAAAATGGAGTTGATAATATTAGCCTTCTCTCCACTACCCAGAGATAACCAAGATGTCATATAGACCAGTGTTCCTTATCCTACATTCCTTCTTGGCAGCTCTAAGGATTTTGTTTCCCCAAATAATTTCCTCTGATATTGTCATTACCAAGGTCAGGAGACTTAATCCTCTGAGGGTGTAAGAGTAGTGAGGCAACTTCAAGGTTGCATGTCTAGCAGGGGATGTGCCACAAGTGGATAGGCTGTTACAGGGTATGTCACATAGAGGGCTAGCCTCATGCTTTGGAGGGAGAAGATGTTTAGTTTCGTGAGTTTCTCTAGGAAAGACATTTTAGGTTTAGGTGGGAGATTTTGTCCCTGTCCCTCTTTTTTAGAAAAGGAAACAAAATAGTAAAAACTTTAGCTGTGATATAAGAGGGATCCATGCAACTTGGTAAGGGGAATTTGGCCAGTTTCAAGTACAAACATTTGAAATTGACACATGTCGTCAGGGCCTTTTGCAATTGTGCAGGTCATGAGCTGGGTGTCTATTGGGATTGACAGTCACACAAACTAGTGGGTGAGTTCAGGAGGCCAATGAGAGGCAGAAAATGACTTTCTTTTTTTTTTTTTTTTTTTTTTTTTTGAGACAGAGTCTCACTCTGTTGCCCGGGCTAGAGTGAGTGCCGTGGCGTCAGTCTAGCTCACAGCAACCTCAAACTCCTGGGCTTAAGCGATCCTACTGCCTCAGCCTCCCGAGTAGCTGGGACTACAGACATGCGCCACCATGCCCGGCTAATTTTTTGTATATATATATTTTAGTTGTCCATATAATTTCTTTCTATTTTTAGTAGAGACGGGGTCTCACTCTTGCTCAGGCTGGTCTCGAACTCCTGACCTCGAGCCATCCACCCGCCTTGGCCTCCCAGAGTGCTAGGATTACAGGCGTGAGCCACCGCGCCCGGCCAGAAAATGACTTTCAATATCTGTCTTTCTGGCCCTGGGACTCTTCACCCTGAGGAAATACCAGGGGGGCTTTAAAAATGCAAATGCCAGGCCTCACCCCCAGAGATTCTGATTCCATTGGTCTGTATCAGAGGTCTCTGACATCAGTATCTTTTAAAGCTCCTTTGTTGATTCTCCTTTGAAACCAGAATGAAGAACCACTGTTCTAGGCTTAGCACAGAAAAAGCCCAGTTACTCCTTTATCCCACCTACCTTCCTCAGGGAACAAGAGATAATGGTGCTTCTAACGCTCACATCCCACAGGAATCTAAGCTCAGAGTATTCTTCTCCAGGGAAGGGATTTCCTTTCATGCTATTGTAACTCTCCAGGAATTTTCCAGTTAGCTCAAACCACAATTCACTCGAACATATGCGCATTTCCAAAATAAGGCCCTGCAGCAGGCCAGAGATACGAGGAGAAACTCAAGAGGAGGGAGGTACCTCTTTGGAAACATTCTCTTGGGCATGGCTGGACCTGAGCAGAGATTGATGGTGAGAATCAGAGATTCTCCCAGAATTCTTGACTCTGAGGACACAGCAATGACCCATGGAGCAAGAAGGAAGCTTCTCTCACAGAGGTTCATTTAGAAAGTTCCTTCCTATGTCCTTGTTGGGCCAAAGCATTTGCAAGACAAACAACTAAGCAAAGGAGGCAAATCTTTCCCAAAGTTTCCTAGTATTATATAAGTGGGTAATCAATGGCCTCCATGTATGAGCCCCTGTGTTTTTTCCTTCTTTACAGCAAGCCAGGACCGGCTAGCTCAAAAGCCCCAGCATCAAACTCAAAATTTTACACATCTAGTTATTTCAAATATAGCCCAAATAAGAAAAATTTTAGTCATTTAGAGTCTGCCTGCTTTGTATACCCCATGAAACTGTGCCCAACATCAGCTAGGCATAGATCATATAACCCTGCGGCTACAAAAGACTCAAAG
Source organism: Eulemur rufifrons (assembly GCF_041146395.1). Lineage (NCBI taxonomy): Eukaryota > Metazoa > Chordata > Mammalia > Primates > Lemuridae > Eulemur > Eulemur rufifrons. The sequence goes on along the minus strand of NC_091012.1, from coordinate 26,089,813 downwards.
CCACAGCTGCCCTTCAGAGCTGTCTGACCTAGAGAGTCCCCATCGAGATGCTGAGTGACATCACCTAGACGTGGAAGCCCACTCTCTGCCCTCTGTCTCTCCTCCCCCTCCTGGTGGTGGTCTCTGTGCCCGAGCCTCTGGAAAAGTCTCATTCTGTGAAAGACTTCCTTCACCTCTCCACATGCAAACCTGTCAGTGTGTCACCCAAATAAAGCTTGTTGTGTGCTACTGCCACCTTGTTGTCATTCCTTTTTCCTTGATCAGCCCCCAAATTCCTCAAATTCACTACACCAGGCAGCAAGAAAGGGCCCTGAAGGGTCAACTGAAAAGAAGTAGGGGACAGCTCCTTTTGAGGTATCCTCCTGGAAGCCCTCAAGCACCCTGGAAACCCCTAAACTGACCAAGTCTTGGTCCAGACTCACTGAGCAAGTCCCATGATACCCACCAAACATATCCTAAAGCATTGCCCTCACTGGGAAAGAGCCAGCTCTCTCAAGGTGTGGCCCAAACACCTACAGTGCCCTATTGGTGGGCAGGCTGAGCTCCTGCCCAACTAGCTGCCTCCTCAGCCTTCATACTCCAGCCTGCTGGGGAAATGGCCTCTGCCCTTGCTCTAGACTTCAGGTCGAGCTCATCTCCCACACTCTGATGCAGGGCACCTCCACCTTGGCTGAGCTTCACATCTTGCAATTCCTGGAGCCCACCCCAGAAACTCTGATCTAGTCAATTTGGGTACTACTCTCCCACCCTCCAACCATCAACTCCTACGTAGGTAGTTTGTAAAGCTCTCCAAATAACTCTAATCTGTAATAAGGATTAAGAATCAATTTTCTAGCCAAAGCTCCTCCAGCTGGGGCTCCACCCCAAATCCCTAAGAGTGTCTGGCATTGATGGACTGGATCTTTGTGTATGGTACTGAATTTCTGGGTCCATAGCCTGTCTTTGGTAGGTCATCAAAGTTCATTTGCAATCAATTGGACATTTGGGCTTGGGAGCTCTTATCAGACTCTATATTGTACTTCTTGGATCTCTGAATATCCTTGAAATCCCTGTGAAATGCATTATCAATGAAATAGTCATCCACAAAATAATTATAATCTTTACTAAGCCAACTGTCAAAGTGCAAATTGTATCCCCTTATGAGTTAAGACATGCCAGAACCTTCTTAGAGTATAATCTTTAGTTGGGGGCAAAGAGGGGGCCTGGGTTTGCATCTGATCTCTAGGGAGACCTGCATTCAGGCCTCATGATTCCATCAAGTCTTTGAGTGAAATAATGGCTCTCTAAGAGAGACAGCACTGTTTGGGGGCACATCTGGAGACAATATGACTGGGGAAAATGTTTCCCCCATTTGAGATTTCAGCTTTACATTTGACCATCCAGTCAAATCCACAATATTATCCAGCTCAGAACACAAAAGCTTCAAGGTATAGGTAATGCCTCTTATTACTTTCTTCTATTTGGTAACAAAGTATCACAAACTTAGTGGCTTAAAACAACACAAGCATTTATGATCTCCCAATTTCCGTGGGGCAGGAGTCTGGGCACAGGTTAGCTATTCAGGGTCTCACAAGGCTGCAATCAAGGTATTGGTCAGAGCTGTGATCAGCTGTAGCTCAGGGTCCTCTTCTAAGTTGCCTCAGGTTGTTGGCAGAGTTCACTTCTTTGCAGCTGTAGAACTCAGGTTACCTTGCTTCCTCAAGGCCAGCAGGAGAGAGTCTGTCCTCTAGACCCTGTATCCAAAGATGTCCCTGATTAAGTCAGGCCCACCCGGAATAATCTCCCTTTTGATGAACTCAAATCAAACTGATTAGGGGTCTTAATTACTTCTGAAAAATCCTTTTCACCTTTGCCATATAATGTAGCCTAGTCACATAAGTGACATTTATCCTATTCACAGGTCCTGCCCACACTCGAGAGGGGTTATATACCAGGGGGGCAGGAATCTTAGGATCCATCTTAGATTTCTGCCTAACCCATGCCTCTGAGGCACGAGAAGACTTCATATCCTGCATAGAAGACTCTTTCCCCTTACCATGATCCCTGGAGCAGTGGGCACGGAGTTTCTTGAACTGTGGCCCTGCCACCAACACAGTCCTTTTCTCTCTGCCATAGTTTCTCCAAGCAGAAAATTATTGAAGCAACCCTTACTCCTGTGCTGCTTAGGGGAGCATAATAAATTAATGAGTTAATTGTGTTAAGCTCATTAGTCAGATGAAAGGTACTATAGAAATGCAAATTATTATTATTTTGAAATCTTGTGGCTGTCATTGCAAGGTTTGCACTTAGCTATTAGACACTATGCTTTTGCCATCTATCAGCCCCTAGTTCAACAACAATGCTCGTATTTTGTTTCAAACCATTAATTTGAAAATAACCACCTTGGTGCTCATGATGTACTGATGGGGAATTATCTGCCCTGGGAACTTGCCAGCAAGAATTATAAAAAAAAGATTTCCATTAGCTGAAGCTCAAATAGGAGAACCAATGAGGAAGTAGGAAGAACACACTCCCACTGTATACCTCTTTTACCCACCACGGATTGCAGAATGGCTCCCCGGCATCACTCACATTCCCAAGGGGCCCCAGTGTCCTGACTGGCAGGCTGCAGACCGATCATGGTTTCATTTTGACTATAGCTGCAGCTGCCCCAAGATGATTTAAGGTTTCCTTCCTTGGGGTCCTACCAGGGGCAACTTCCTTTGCTGGTCTGTTTCCCAGACCCTCCTGGAAGACCTGATCCCTGCTACCCAGATAGCATCAGACGCTCCTAGGGGCAAAACCTTATTGTTCTGGGCCTCTCTCTCCAGTCTCTGCCTACTTCCACCACTTTCCCCTGAGTTGTGCATACTCTCCTCAGCTGTTTTCTTGCAATTGTCCACTGCCCCATTGGTCATGGGGGATCTCTGTTCCATAGGCACATCCTTTGTCCCTTCAGGAATCCCCTTCCCCAGACCTAGACAGTCCTCCTAATTCCATTCTTCTTAGGAGGACTCCCCAGGGTCCAGCCCAGCCTCCACTTCCCTGGGCTGCTGTGGGAACTGATGGTAGAGAACATCTCAACAGCTGGAGAGAGGATTGAGTGGGTGGGAAGGGAAAGGAAAGCAGGCCTTGACCTAGAGATACCCAAGTCTGAGGTCTTGTGTATGGCCTTATCCCTGGCTGGTGCAGTCAGTGCCCCTCACTCACTATACTGGCAGAGGGCTGGACCCCAGCTGCTCTCTACCTTTGTGGTAGTCTAGCCCTCCACTAGCTGCAAGAAATGCCTATGCAGCCACTGGCGACCTGCCAATGGGAATGGGCCTGCCATTCTCCTTAGCTCTGAACTGGAAAACAACTCTAAATGCTTGCCGTGGAGAGATCTGAAGAATTTCTGCCCCTGGGTCAGTTGTCTCTAGTTACAGGTTGAATTGTCTCTCCTCAAAATTCCTATCTTGGAGCCCTAACCCCCAGTTCCTCAGAGTGTGACCTGCTTTGGAGATAGAGCCTTTACAGAAGTAATCAAGTTAAAATGAGGTAGGGTGGGCCCTAACCCATCTTCACTGATATTCTTAAAAAGGGAGACATTTGAGTATGGACTCACCTATAGGGTCAACACCATGTGAACATGATGATAGCCATCTACAAGCCAAGGAGAAAGGCCTGGCTCCTTCCTTCACAGTTCTCAGAAATCTACTGATGCATTGATCTCAGATATCCAGTCTCCAGAGCTATGACACAAAAAAATTCTATTGTTTAAGCCACGCAGTCTATGGTACTTTGTTAAGGTGGTCCTAGCAAATTAATGTACCACTTATTCATTCAGTAAATAGTCATGATGTGCACAGTTAGGAGGACACGGAACCTTAGAGGGGAGCTGGATGTTCCCCTGCCCTCATGGATCTTATGGTCCAGTGGGAGAGAAAGTCAGCAAATAATCACACAAACAAATGTGAAATGGTAACTAAGGTGAATACTGTGAAGAAAAATTGCCTGGTGCTGGAAGAGCCTATAATGGAGGTGTAGCAAGTCAAGGAAGGCTTCACTGAGGAGGTGCCATTTGAGGTGAAATCTGAAAGCTAAATCATCTGCAAGCAGGCACAGAAGAGGAGGAAGAGCAGTGCAGGCCTGGGGAGCACTAGTGCAAAGGCCCAACGCTGGGACTCGCTGTAACATCGGACCCTCAGATGGCCCTTAACACGCCCAGCACCCTTACAGCCCATGCACCAGGGCCATGTAGCCATCACCAGCTCCCTGAGGGCACCCCAAAGGACCCTCAAGAGAGGGTGCCACCACCAGAGGAGGGAGGATTCAGATGAGAAAAAAGCCTGGGTGCTAAGGCAAGAATGAATATGCCAAAACACTGGCTTCAGTTCTCTGCTCCCTGAGTCCATGAGATATGCACCAAAGACAGCACAGGTGTCACGTGGCAGAGTCATGAGGAGGCTGGCCTCGGCTGGGATCGCCACTCTGCTGCTTGCTGGTTGAGTCAAGCATGCCGGGCCCTGAGAAGCACGCACCTCCCATCAAGGCACAGGCCAGTGGGATGAAGATGTAGTAGCCAAGAGGAGGAGGCAGGGCCAGGGGAACTACTCCCTATACTTGTCCCCAACCCCAGCTGCTCCTGGCCTACCACCTCTGTCCATGTGGCTGTATTTCCTTCCTGATTTTCAGGAACTATAATTTATGGCTTGGCAAACTCTGACTTCTTTGTAGTGGAGCCATTGTGTTTGTTAGCATAATCATTTCTCAGAAAGGATGTCAATAAAGGCTGGGGAGTGAAACACAAAACCCCCCACAATCCCAACTGCTAAATAATTTCTGGAATGAGTTGTCAGGAACCTTTTATTTACTGATTTCACGCATTTCATTTATTTCTGGCACGGGGCCAACCTTCCTGACAGTTAAGATTTATTGATTTAATTGCCTAGGGTAACCATGCAATAAAATCATCTCAAAGATAAATTTTCATGGCACTGTGCAGCATGGAGGTAATTTTTCAAATGCTACGGCTATATTTCTGCAGGTTACAGGTGCAAAATTTGCTTAAAGCAGGGATGTCTCATTATTGAAGCTCAGGAACATCGGGGGGCCAGCTCTTTGCTGAAAATTCTTTGGAGGAGAGAGAGAGAGAGAGGGAGGGAGAGAGAGATCGCCAGAGAGAGAAAGAGAGAGAGAGAACAAGAGAACATAGCCCTTTCAGGAAAGAAATGATATTTCCTTAATTGGTTCATATATTCAATGCCCATGAGAAAGTGGGGCTTCACTTTAATTAGGAATGGGCTTGGAGGTTATTTACAGTGTTCTGTGGAATCATTTGTTTCCAGCTGTGCAACGCTTTGTACTGCATGAGCCTCACAAGGTAGATGATTGCCACTTGTGACATTCGCGTTTATTGCTTCTTTAGATCTTTTTATTTACCCTGTTAAAGTGCTCATTATGGCTCTGAACAACGGGTAAATGAAAAACTCTGATTAACTCCCAGGTTAATGGTAACATTTCGGGAAGTCAGAAATAGCATAAACTTTTAACAATGTGAAATCTTTCTCATGTCTCTTGATTTATTTTACAGTGTTTTTGCTTTGATTGCAGGTTTCAGATGGTGCCGTTTAATAGCTTATTAAACTTGCAGCCTAGCAGGTTTGCTGTTTGGATTTTATTTTTGCTCAGGTACAAACTTTTGGAGCAGGTAGGGACATTTTTTACCATATTGAATTCCAGCAGTCAGTGTCTGGCTGATTTTCTCAGATGCTCTTCATGCAACACAGGACTGCGCAGGAGTGGGTCTGAAACTGTTACCCTTAAAACCTCATCCTTGCCCATAGTGGAGAGACGTGACAACCTGGGATGGGAAGGAGCTTAGGGCCTTAGGTGAAACTGAATGAGGAGCCAAGAACCACGTGCTATATTTGAATCCAAGCCCCAGTCCCCTCATTTCTCAGATAGGGAAACCGGGGCCCAGGGAGATAGGGGTAGAACTCCTGAAAGCATATCTGCAGATGCTCAGGACAGATTTCCCATTTTTCTACTACCTGTGCTGCCCCTTGCACATTACTCACTGCCATACAGTCCAACTGCACCGTGGCCCAGGCTACTCATTGCCCCTCTCCGTACTTCATTTATTCTGTTTACAGATGAAGAGGGTTGGAGTAGATGCCCACTAAGTGCTCTCCCAGATCTGATGGTCTGTAACTCTAGGACATGTGCACGCCTAGTCAGCATCACCCCCACCACCTGGCCATTGATATAACTGAACTATTAGACTTCATGAAGCCAATAGCCACACGTTCCAATGGCCCAGACTCATATTAACCACTGTTTCATGGCTACATATTCTCTTCCAATGGAGTGGGCTTTGCACAGCTCATAGTTTGTGATTTGTAGAATTACAACAAAATGAAATTAGACTTTGACTAAAGAGGCAGTAATGGAAATTTGAACTAAGATGAAGTGGCGAGCCCAGCCAACCATGAAGACATGTTGCCCTGCCATAGCCAATGGCTGGGTAGAAACTAACCTGATGAGAGAGATGTCCATGACAATGTTTCTGAGCCTCAGCACCAGTACTGGTTACCAGGCACAGGGTTTGTGTGTGTGCACATTCACTCACCCCACACAAATGTGTGAAGAAGCCATTCTAACCAGAGTCTTATGCAGGAAAGAGTGTGAAGAATGAGGGGCTATGTGAGCATTGAGAGGATCAGATCTATATCCGGCCCAAGTGGCCTGACTGGCACCTGCTTGGCAAACTAGGGCTCGGAGCGTTCCATCTTTACACTGTAGTAACAGCCTCCTTTCTGTACTCTCTGCTTCTGCTCTTGCCCCCTCCAATATACTCTTTCTACATAGTAGTAAGAAGAATCTTTTTAACATGCAAATCTGATCATGCCATTCCTTCATTTAAAAGATTCCCCATTACTCCCAGGATGAAATACAGAAAACTCAGCATGACTTGACAAGGCCTGCATGACTCGGCTCCCTTTTTGCTCTCCAGCAGTCCTCTCCCTTCTCCTCCACTCCTCTAGAGCTTCAGTGAATGGGCCTGCAATCAATACAGGTGCTCAAATTAAACACACACATGCACACAGTTCTTTTTGATTTTCTCCTTTCCATAATCACTGATATCCAATCTATCAAGAAGCCCCATCAACTCTATCTATAAAACAGATCATAAGCCATCTCCTTCTATCCACCTCCACTGCCTTCACATGGTCCGAGCCACCATCATCTCTCATTTGTATGGTAGCATATTAAAGATTCTTAGAAGTCTCCTGGAAAAGGAAAGCTGTCAAACTATGATTAACCCTCGGGTTCCTAAATATATTTGAAAATGCCTTTTGTTGAACAACTGTTAACATTATTCGTTCAGCAACTATTTGTTGAGTGCTTTCTTTGTGCAATAATTGTCTAGGTGTTGAGAATTCATCATCGTAAACAAAAAGACAAAGTCCCTGCTCTTATAGAGCTTACAGTTCACTGAAGAAGACAGGCAATACACAAAATAAACTCTAGAACATCAGGTAATAAGTGCTGCTCAAGTAGGCAAGAGGATGATTGGGGAGGTCATCAAATGAAAAAGCAGAGGGTTGGCCCTCCACAGGAGTACACACAGCCATCCGTCATGACAGAAGGGCAAGCAATGCAAATTGGCACATGCATCTTAGAATGAAATGGTCCAGTGTTTCCGGTAATGCTAACTAGAGGATAAATGCCTGACTTAAGAAACTCCTTGGTCCAGATAAGTCTCTCATGATATTTTAGCTCTTGCCAGCACACCCCCACCCACCCCTCCAACACTCTCTCACATACCTCTGCACTACAGCAATATCCAGCTACTTTCCATTTTCCCCAAGACACTTAGTGACCTCCTTTGCCCACACTGCTCTCTTTACTTGAAATGCCTAGTCCCCCTTTTTTGCCTGGAAAAATAAGATTTGTTTTTGTGTCCCTCATCTCCTTCACAGTTAGCACAAGGTATTGCTTGGAGTTGATGCTCTGAAAGTGACCTGGTAACCTGAATTGACCTACCTTTCCCTTTGCCTACTTAACCATTCTCTTCCCAGAGCCACCCCATTGCCCCTACTTTTCAAAGGAGAAAGCGAAACCTCCCCAGAAGGCTTCCCAGGCCAATAGGCTGTAATATCCCATTTGAACATAAAAACGCAGCACCCCAAAGCTCCCTCAGAGGAAGTTCTGTATGAGGCATGGGAAGCTCAGAGTTGCTCTGCCCACTCCCCTCTATGAATCCTGAGAATGAAGGCCCAGCCCAAACTGAATCTCTGATCCTTTCCATTCATTCCTGGTTTATTACAAAGGGGCATGTGAAAGCAATCAAGGTCTTTCCCTAGGCAAAGAAGACAATGGCCAGTAAAGGGCTACTTCATGCCAGGAGAAGGGTTTGGGGACCACAGAAGGGCAAGGTAGAAAGTTGATCCCTTGTGAGGATTTCTGAGAGCTTCTTAGGATCCAGTTAGTCCAAGGTGAGAAGCAGAAAAGTGAAAGTTTCCCTCATATGGACAAAGTTAAGATTCTAAAGCAGGAAGTTCATGGTGGGGAGGATATTAAAAAGCACACACTTGTGATAATTTGGAATCAGTCAGTTGGAAGAACATGCAAGAATGGAACAGATCTGGCAGTGTTCTCTGGTGTAGAAAGCTGGAGGCATATTTCTCAATCATTCCAATTCCTATGGGTGTCAAGCAGACTTCTGCCATTCCATCAAACAGCAGCCTCAATTCCAAATGCACCAAAGCCTTTATGGCTCTGCATTAACATTTTAAAGTCCACTGGGACATTCATGGCTCTCTAATTAGAAAATTCCCATTGTCAGGGGTTCCAGGCTTCTGGCCTGGCAGAGCTGCTAAGGACTTTTCCAAGATGGTGGCCTATCTGCCTCTGCATGGAAGGATTGACCAGGTTCTTTGGCTTGTCTGTGCAGGAGATTTACCAACTCATTTGGCCCCATGTACACTATGATGACCATTATAGTGTAAGAGTGACACATGTAAATTCAGGCCAGAAAGGACTAAATAAACTCCACTGGGCAAAATGTAAAGCCCTTTCTGTTGCTGAATGAGTTCCACTCATCGGCAGGTATCCATCCTGACACTGTTGCTTTGCTATCACCTTCGTGCGGCTGGTTGGTGTGGTGGCAGCAGCCAGGACAGTGCTCATTTCCTGTCAATAAGGTCATTGCTACGGAGCCAAGCCAAACACATTCGAGGTTTCTTCTTCCTGTAGCAGTCCTTCCCCAGGGTATCCATGTCTCAGCCTGGATCAGTCTGAGAGAATCCAGGGGCATAAGCCCTGACAGCTGATTTAGCAACAAAGCAGAACATTGGGAGAAACTGGACCAGATCTTCATCTCCATCTGGGTCTGGCTTCATACTGAACTGAACTGCTCTGCTGACTTCCTGGTCCCCATCCTCTCGGAAGCTATCCAGTGTCTTATCCATTCATACACTAGTGAGCTCAATAATCACTGATACTATGTGCCAGGCACCATGCTGGGCATGGAGGATACAAAAATTAATGTTACAAACTCCTCTCCTCAAGGGGAGACAAGAAACCCCCATGAAACCTGTGCTAAGAGACCTGTGGGTGTTAATGTGGACATTGCCACATACCCTGCTCCTTCTTCTACATCAGTAGCTCTCAAGCTTTTTGGTCTAGTGACCCTTTTATACACTTAAAAACTATTATGTCTATCACTATCTATCATATTAGAAATTAAAACTGAGAATTTTAAAAATATCAACATGCCAATTCACTTTATTTTTTTTTAATTTCAGAATATTACAGGGGTACAAATGTTTAGGTTACATATATTGCCTTTGTACTGCCAGAGTCAGAGCTACATGTGCCCATCCCTCAGTGTGTAATGCACCCATTAAGTGTGAATATACCCGTCTCCTCCCCGCTTCCCACCTGCCTGACAACTGATGAATGTTACTACCATATGTGCACATAAGTGTTGATCAATTGGTAGTAATTTGATGGTAAGTACATGCACGTTTTTCCATTCTTGGGATACTTCTCTTAGTAGAACGGGCTCCAGCTCCATCCAGGATAATACAAGAGCTGTTGGATCACCATTGCTTTTTTGTGGCTGAGTAGTACTCCATGATGTAAATCCATTGTATGGTAATAGAAATAGCATATATTAAAGAAAAGTAACATGTTTTCAAAACAAAAACAATTTAGTGAAAAGAGTCCCATCATTTTGAAAATTTTCGGCCGGGCGCGGTGGCTCACGCCTGTAATCCTAGCACTCTGGGAGGCCGAGGCGGGTGGATCGCTTGAGGTCAGGAGTTCGGGACCAGCCTGAGCAAGAGCGAGACCCCGTCTCTACTAAAAATAGAAAGAAATTATATGGACAACTAAAATATATATATACAAAAAATTAGCCGGGCATGGTGGCGCATGCCTGTAGTCCCAGCTACTCGGGAGGCTGAGGCAGTAGGATCGCTTAAGCCCAGGAGTTTGAGGTTGCTGTGAGCTAGACTGACGCCACGGCACTCACTCTAGCCCGGGCAACAGAGCGAGACTCTGTTTCAAAAAAAAAAAAAAAAAGAAAAGAAAATTTTTATCTTTGTCTTAATGAAAGATAGCTGGATTCTCCTGTCTATTTCTGCATTGAATCTGTTCCAATATGTTTTTTTTTTAGAAGTATAGGATGGAAATGCACATAGATATTCATTTGGAAAAGTGAAAGCTATTTTAATAGACATTTCAGATAATTTTGAATATTCTTGGATATAACATGAAAATATCAACAAGAGGACTTTTTTTAAAGATTAGTAACAATAAAGATCTGAAACCACATCAATAAATTTTTTGTACTCTGCTATATGAAAATCTATTAGTCTCTCTTTCGCTTTGAATAGATATTTTAAGCAGTCATGATTTTGTAACACTGTGCATTAGTCATTTGGAAAACATTGGTGTTCTTAGTTATATCGATCTTCCAAATGATGATACCTTTCATTACACAATGCCCCAAAGTCACATTTGTAAGCATCATCACTGATCCGATGGAAGAAGTCTTTAAGTATTGGGAAGCTGTTAGTCTCACAGTGATGGATCCAAGTTTTCCAAAATTCTAATTTTTGCTTGAGAGCTCAAACTTTAATATTGGAAACAAATTACTCTTAGTTGATTTCCTTGAAGTGTCAGGCTCACTTTGTTCATATTTGAGAAAATGTCTACTAAATATTTAAGTCTAAATAACCATAGTTTGTCCCACATCCTTTCAAGTCAAAATGGGGTTCTATGAAAAAAAAATCAGCCAGTTAAGATCAGAAATCAATTGCACAAGTGGTTTTCTTTGAGTCAATCATCATACTACATTAACAAATGCTTGATACATAGTTCCTACTTTGTCACACAGAATATTAAAAAGACATGTACTCAATGTTTGACCTTTAATAAAATTAATAACTTTTTCTACTTTTTCAAGGACATTCTTTAGTGAAACAGGCTTTTTTTGAACTGCAAGTGTGTGGCAGTGAAGAATACAAAATCTACCAGTGCCGTTTGCTGTCACTGGCTTGATTTGTGCTCAGGCACCAGCAGTTTTACAGACCACTGCTTTTGCACCATCAGTGCAGATGTCAACCCAGAGAAAAAGGCAAATAATGAAAATGGTTTTAACTTCACTGACTTCCCACAAGGATGTTGGGATGCTTATGAGTCCATGGATCACACTTAAGAATCACTGTTCTACTTTATTTTCTTGCCACTGCCTTTAAAATGGGTGAGAGACTCTAGAATCTGTGCCATTGAGTCTACCTCTAGCTATGCATACAACCTCTCCAGCTTGCAAACTCTGTGAGGATGTGGCTCTGCTCAGTGCTGCATCCCTGTCACCTGGCACAGTGTCTGGTATATGGTAGGCCCTCATTTAACATCTTCTAAATGAATGAATGAATTGGGAATGGAGCTGAATAGAGGGCACTGTGAAAGGTTCACCGAGAGGTGGCCACTCTGGTCTCTAACTTTTTTCTCCACCTTTCCAATCTCTGTACATGTAAGAGTGGACTATGCCTTTCATGGAAGAGTGGTGCTTGCAAACAGGAGCAAAAGCCACATTTACAAGCTCCCTATGCAGGGGATGTCTGCAGAGGTTCTAAAATTGCTCACTAGATGGGAGCTTGGTGGGAAAAATGAAAATTCCACCTTGTCCTTACAAATGGTATTTCATTTTCATTTTACGATACTGATGATGCAGCCTAATGAGGTCTATTTACAGAGGAGATGGTTCTTCCCTCAGGGAGAGAAGGCTGTGCCTAAAGAGGAGGTTGGAGTGAACCACAATGAGGCACAGCAAATAGCTCTTCTGAGCCACTCTACAGAGAGCTTTACACATGAGAGACACATTTGAAAAAAAATCCCACATTTAAAATGTAGCACACAGAGATCACAGAAGAAGCAGGAGCTGTGTGCAAAAGAGATGGCAACTCACAAGAAGTTTTTCTTCTGTTCTGAGGTGCATGTGAATGAGTGCAGCAATTGTGACCACAGCAGACTCTTTTACCTTGTTCACTGTGGCCTAGCACAGTTCCTGGTCAACAGAAGGAGCTCAGTTGATTGGCTGAATGAATTAATGAGTGAATTCTGAGAACTATGTAACCCAAAGAGTACATTTTACTGCATCAGGACTCCCTCTTTGCAGACATCGTCATTACCTGCTTTGGTTCTGGTTTCCACAGGGTGAAATGCCCTTCTGTGTGAACATCCTTCTCACCCTGCCCAGCCATGACTCTCCAGGTCAGGCCACCCCTATGTGAATACTGTCCTTTCCCTGCCCAGACCCTGACTCCACTTGCCATGGAAGAGTTGACCTTAGCTAGGAGTACAAATTTTTTTTTCCTCCCCATTCTGTAGTGTGGAATAATGCTGGGAAGAGGCTGCCCAGATAGGCACAGCTGTTCTTAGGGTGTACAGGGCCCCAGCAAATATTTTTGTGGGCTCTTCTTTAACATAAACAATTTAATGAGAACATGCACTACAAAATGCACAGGCCATGGTAAGTATAGTGATTTGTTGACAAAGATTTAGCTCAATAGGGAGAGAGGGGGTACTTAGATGTGTGTTGATTGTGCCTCAGTGCATGTGAAGGTTCATTGTGGGTCTCAGGCTCCATGGCTTCCTGTCCAGACCCAGGAACCATCTCTTCATCTTCCTTGTTGTCTAATGCACATTGTATGGCTAATTTGATATCTCCCACTAAGAGGAACATGTCACCATTGTCACTCACAATGCCATGGCTCCTTTTTTTTTTTTTTTTTTCTTTTGAGATACAGTCTCACTCTGTTGCCCGGGCTATAGTGCCATGGTGTCAGCCTACCTCACGGCAACTTCAAACTCCTGGGCTCAAGCAATCCTTCTGCCTCAGCCTCCCAAGTAGCTAGGACTACAGGCATGTGCCACCATGCCCGGCTAATTTTTTCTATATAATTTTAGTTGGCCAGCTAATTTCTTTCTATTTTTAGTAGACACGGGGTCTCACTCTTGCTCAGGCTGGTCTCGAACTCCTGATGTCTAGTGATCCACCTGCCTCGGCCTCCCAGAGTGCTAGGATTACAGGCGTGAGCCACCGCGCCCAGCCTAATGCCATGGCTCTTTAGCACCTACTTGTGTTGGAACAATCCAGACCTTCTTGCCACTGCAGGTCCCTGATACTATCGAGTTCATGCTGGCTACATTATGACACTGCCATTATCCACCAGGTCACCTGTAGACATTGGCTCCCAAATGACCCTCAGACGTTGTTACTGCGCTTCACTGAGGAGGACCACAAATGCACATCTTCCCCAGAGTATGCAGGAAGATATGAATGATAAGTATTTTTTGGGTCACATTCAATATACTGCTTGGCATTTTATAGCATCAATGTAGAACAACACATCTTCCAACTATGTCCTCTCTTGAAGCCCATGGGCTATAATCACCGCATTATTAGAATGGGGTCTTTTCCCATGCTGACTGCAACCCTGCATTCTACACGCCATCACCAGTAGGGAGGATGTGTGAGGGGCCCATCAGCGGAGCATGCAGAGTGGTCCCATTCATGTAAGGGATGAACATGACATCAGCACATGATGGAAAGCAAAAGAGGACATTTATCAGAAGGGCCCACTGGAGAAATGAGGCAACAGTCTCAGAAGCTCTCCATATGACTATTTGACAAGTGGCACAGAGCTCATAGAGGGGTGGGGTCCTGGGTTCCAATGGCAAGGGGATACACAGGTACAGGACCCCTGCCACCACCCTCCCTTGGGTGTTGTAGACTGCAGGTGGGTACACAGATGGGCAAGGACCCATGTACTGGCCCCTACATGCAACTCAAGCTCAAGTGTTGCTGGTGGACTAACAGGAGCTCAGAGCTCTGAACTTGTCCTATGTCAGTCGCGAATGAGAATCATGCCAAGTTAGCATGTCAGCACTGTTCTGACAGCCCAATTTGCACAATGTCACCAATGAAATGCTACACACTTGAACAACCTGTAGGTATGAGTCCAGGAGCTACTCAGAGCATATGGTTGACCCCACAACCACCTGTGCCCAGTGAGGAAACCACAGGGAAATAGTTGGAGAGTACCCAGAGAAGAGAAATGGGGACCAGAACCTATGTGGGTCCCTGCTCAAGGTGCCATGCTCAGATGGCACTACCAGTCTGGCTCGTCCCTCGTGGGACTTAGAAAATTGCAAGGAAGGCTTTCTTATGGATCAGAACCCACAGAGGACTGTGGCCAGGCCTGCAACACCCTGCCTGAATGACACTGCTGGCCCTCTCTAGTCACAGGTACCAGACAGGGTCTTAGAAAATTTGGGAAGGCATTGCAAAGTTGGGAACCTCCTGAGAAATGGGGACTGAGACAGAGGACATGCTTGCTCAGGTCTGAGAGTGGTATTGCAGCCAGAGACTGTATTTCCAAGCTCTCCTTGAATCTAAGTACAGTTACGAAACTAGTTCTCACCAATGGAATGTGAGTATTAATAGAATTAATGTGTGTAGCTTTCAGGCCAAACTAGCTAACAAGCAGAAATGATTTATCTGCCTTTTATTTCCACTTCAGCCAGCTGGCAGCAGAGTTCTCTGAGGCCTTAGTTGTAGGCACATCCACAAGATGGAAGGACCACAGGTCCCTGGATCACCATGTGGAAGAAAGGCTGCCAACCAGCAATGTCTACAGTGCACTACTACCTGAATGAGTTGTTAAGCTACTGACATTTGGAAGGTTTGTTAGAGAACCAAGTATTATTCAAAATGTGTAATCCAAATTTACATAGGGCTTACAATAAATGTGGGCACAATACAGTGTTAAAGCTCTCCAAATGTGTCTGAACGTGTCTTCTAGCAACCTTGTTAAGGCTGGTATATCTTGTGATTCAGGGGGAGGGCAGCAGAAGAAGATACCAAATGCCTGGAGGTCCCAGCTCAGGAGAGAGGGATTAGCAAGAGGGATGGGTTTGTCTTTCTAGCATTTTGCATCTCTAGCCGCACTCTCCAAACTGACTCTTCTAGGTTCTGACATCTGAGTCTAAGCTCTCCACAAAAATACCCTGAAGTCCAGGAGCCATTTTAGAAATAGGAAATCTAAGACGATGGTGGATAACTCTGGAGCTAAAGAAATAGATAGTGAAAGGTATCAAGGTTGATTTGTGTTCTCTGGATTTATTAGGCAGAGCTTTGATTGACTACATGATTTCCTGGCCTTTCATAATCTTCATTTTTCTGTGAAATATAGCATATAGAACACTAATAATGGATGATATTGATTTAATGGGGGATTTTCACGAGAACAGATTTTTATGAGATATAACAGTATTTATTTGAAACATATTGACATTTTTAGTGGTTGACAGCATACATGCTGAGCAGCTTCCAGATTTACAGGATACAATCTTATAATAAGAAAAAAGACAATGAAAATCATTAAGAATCCTAAATTAAATTGGAAATCCTTAGGAACTATAAAGTTTTAGTCAGAAAGTAGTTGCCAAGAGGGCCCCAAGTATCAACTCTGGGATTTGCAGCCACGGCAATCATGCCTTAAAAGAAAACAGAAAGTAGAGTTCATTTTTAGCTGTTTTAATACATGAACTCATCCCAATAGGATATTTCTTGGCTTTACTCCAACCCTGGGAGTTTCCAGCAAGTATGATCTCTTCTTTTGTGGTTACCCTACTGTCAAAGTCCGAGAAGTGCTGCACAGCTAAGTGATGGAATTACATGAGAGAGACAGACAGATAGGGACAGTATGAAAAGCAACATCTTCATTATCAACTGGTTGTCAGCTTCTAAATATATTTCTAGTCCCTTGAGGGCTGGAACTTTGTCAGCTACTATTCTTCATACATAATTTCAAGTAATCACACAGTAAGTCTAATTCAATGATGTGCACATAGTAGGACTCAAAGGTCACTTATCTATTCATGCATTTATTCATTAAATATATATTTCCTAAGGCCTACTTTGTGCTAGGCCCTAGAGATACAGAAAGAGATGAACAAAGCCTAACCCTAAGGTCATACAACACATATAACAGCAGAGGCATACATGTATATTATCATGATCTTGTTTGATCAGTACTAATAGAACTATGCTATGGTAGAATAATATTTAATGACATATAGAAGTGTTCAAGATATAAGATATTACCAAAAGAAGATAGATAACACTGTTTCAAAGTGTTATCTATACCTAAATAATTCAAGCATATTTTTGCAAAGAAAAAATTGGAGACTTCTAATCAAGATGACATTGTTCGTTCATCCTTTGAGCCTGTCTTGCCACATCACCCTCTTTCCCTCCCCGCTGCCTTCCCATTCTTCAGACACACATCACTGTTACATGAAATGTAGATAAATGATATAAAAATAAAACATAGTCACACTCCAAAACAAAATAATATTTCTAGACATAAAATAATACAGAAAAACAAAGTAGCACATAGGATAAATTGTCCAGGTGGGTCTGCAGGGAACTGGTGTAAAAATAATCAGAAATGTCAAGGAGTTTCTGAGGGGTAATGGGGCACAGGAATACACTACACAATATGGAAAAAGAAGCAAGGCTTGATGCTTAAAATGAGGCTTGTAAAAAACTGTAAAAGGTTTTTGAAACTAGCCTTGATTACACCTGGGGCTACAACTTATGTAGCTGCACTGTACATCTTTGCACATGGTCTACGTCTACAAAAATCATGGAAGGATAGCCATAAAATTTTTTAAATGGCAACTTATAGGAAAAGGGAGGACATAGCACAGCAGTATAGGGACAGAAGCCACGTCTGTCTGAGTATATTTGTATCTCTTTTTAAATTTTAATTTTATTTTTAATTATTATGTGTATATAATATTTTTTTCTTTTTTTATTTCTGGATATTATGAGGGTACAAACATTTTGGTTGCATGTTATAACTTTGTCATGCCCAAACCATGATTTGAGGCATGGCTTTTCCCTCCTACAATGCTCACTGTGTCCATTAGTTGTGAGTTTATCCACCCCCAAGCCCCCAATCCCTGAAAAATATTACTACCATGTGAGCACCTTAGTGTTGATCAGTTAGTGCCAATTTCATGGTGAATACATGTGGTGCCTATTCTTTCATTCTTATGATACCTCACTTTGGAGGATGGGCTCAAGCTCTATTCAGGAAAATATAAGAGGTGCTAGATCATCGTCATTTCTTATAATTGAGTAATATTCTATTGTATACATATACCAAATTTTATTAATCCACTCATTTATTGATGGGCACTGGGGTTGTTTCTACATCCTTGGGAGTTGTATGTCTTTATAGGGCACATGTGATGTTTTGATACAGGCATACAATGTGAATTAATCAAATCAGGGAAATTGGGATAGCCATCAAGGCATTTATCATTTCTTTGTGTTAAGAACATTACATTCCAATCCCACTCTGTTTGTTATTTCAAAGTATACCCTAACTTATTGTTGATTATAGTCAATTTGTTGTGCTATCAAATATTATTAATTCTCTCTAACTATCTAACTATATTTTCACACCCATTAACCATCCCCACTTTATCCCCCCTCCCTGGTACCCCTCCCAGCCTCTGGTAACCATCAGTCTACTCTCTGTCTCACATCTCCATGAGATAAATTGTTTTTAATATTTAGCCCCCACATATGAGTGAGAACATGCAAAATTTGTTTTTCTGTGCTTGGCTTATTTCACTTAACATAATATCCTTAAGTTCCATCTATGTTGTTGCAAATGGCAGGATTGCATTCTTATTTGTGGCTATATAATATTCCATTGTACACATGTACCACAATTTCTTTATCCATTCATTTGTTGATGGACAGTCAGGTTAATTCAAAATTTTGGCTATTGTGAATAGTGCTGCAATAAACATAAGAGTGCAGATATCTTTTCAAAATACTGAATTCCCCTCCTTTGGTTATAGACCCAGGAGTGGGATTTCTGGGCCATATGGTAGTTCTATTTTCAGTTTTTTGAGGAACCTCCATACTGTTTTCCATAGTAGTTGCACTAATTTACATTTCAACTAACAGTGTACGAGGGTTCCCCTTTCTCCACATCCTCACCAGCATTCGTTATTGCCTGTCTTTTTGATAAAAGCCACTGTAATTGGGGTGAGATGATATCTCATTGTAGTTTTGATTTGCATTTCTCTGATGACTAGTAATGTTGAGCATTTTTTCATATAACTGTTGGCCATTTGTATATCTTCTTTTGAGAAATGTCTATTCGGATCCTTTGTCCATTTTTAATCAGATTATTTGATTTTTTTCCTATTGAGTTGTTAGAGCTCCTTGTATATTCTAGTTATTAAACCCTCGTCAGATGGATAGCTTGCTTTTGTTCGTCTGGGAAAGTCTTTATTTCTCCTTCTTATTTGAAAGTTTCCACTGAGAAGTTTGTTGCCAGACATACCATAGCTCCTTTATATGTTAGGGCTTTTTTTTTTCTTTTTTATTGCTTCCTTTGGGACCTTTTGTTTATTTCTGGCCTTTGGGAGCTTGATTATTAAATGCTTTGAGGTAGCCTTATTTGGCTTAAATCTGCTTGGTGTTCTAAGACCTTCTTGTACCTGAGTATTGATATCTTTCTCTAGGTTTTGGAAGTTCTCCATTATTTATCTGAATAAACTTTCTATCCCAATCTCTCTTTCTACCTTCTCTTAAAGGCAAATAACTCTTAGATTTGCCCTTTTGGAGCTATTTTCTAGATCTTGTAGACATGTGTCATTCTTTTTTTTTTTTTTTTTTTTTTTCTTTTTTCTTTTTCCTCTTCTGACTCTGTGTTTTCAAATAGTTTGTCTTCAAGCTCACTGTGTCTTTCTTCTGCTTAGTCAATTCCACTGTTGAGAGACTGTTGCATTTCTCAGTTTGTCATTTGAATTGTTGAGCTCCAGAATTTCTGCTTGATTTTTTTATTATTTCAATTTCTTCATTAAATTTCTCTGATAGACTTCTGAATTCCTTCTCTGTGTTGTCTTGAAGTTCATTGAGGCTCCTCAGGACGGCTATTTTGAATTTTTTGTCTGAATGGTTACATATCTCCTTCACTCCAGGATTGGTCACTGGTACCTTATTTAGTTCGTTTGGTGAGGTCATGCTTTCCTGGATGTTCTTGATGCTTGTGGATGTTCATCAATGTCTGAGCATTGAAGAGTTAGGTGTTTATTCATCTTCACAGTCTGGGCTGATTAATTTAATCTTCACATTCTGGGCTTGTTTGAACCCATCATTCTTTGAAGGCTTTCCAGATATTCAAAGGGAATTGAATCTTGTGATCTAAGTCTTTGGTCACTGCAACTGTATCAGCACTGGGGGTTCCCTAAGCCCAGTATTGCTGTGAGTCTTGCAGCCTCCTGGTGGTATCACCTTGGTTGTTGTGGTTAAGATACAGGAGAATTCCCTGAATTACCAAGAAAAGACCCTCACTCTATTCCCTCACTCTCTGTTCTGGGCTGCTGAAGTTGGGGAAGGAGTGATATGGGCACTCCCTTGTGGCCACCAGTGCCAGGTCACACCTGAAGCCAGCCCAGTCTCACTAGAAGCCCATGGTGACTGCTGCTTGGTTACCTCTGATGTTTATTCAAAGCCCAAGTACTCTTCAGTTAGCAGATGGTGAATCCTTCCAGGACTGGGTCCTTCCCTTCAGGCAGCATGTTTCCTTCTGGCCCAGGTTGGGTCCAGAAATGCCATCCAGGAACTAATGCCGGGACTCAGGGGCTTCAGAAATCTGCTTGGTACTTTATTTTACTGTAGCTGAGCTGGTATCCAAGTTGTAAAACAAAGTCCTCTGAGCTCTTCCCTCTGATTTTACCCAAGTGGAGGAAGACATTCCCTGAGCCACACTGCCTGATTTTTGGTTCTTCTGAAGGTGCTTGCTTATGTGGGTAGTTGTTGAATTTGGTATTCATGCAAAAGGATGATCACTGGAGGTTTCTATTTGGTCATCTTGCCCCGCCCACTCCAGCCTCTCTGGGTATATTTGGATTGTATATTAGACTTTGAAATTATACAAATGTTTTACATAATTATAAAGCAAAATTAAATGAAAATAAAAACAAAAGGTATTCCTACAAACTGGAAACACAAGCAAATGAAACAGCTGTGTATTGAGTTTGTGGCAGAGCCACACAGAAAGAAATTATTTCAATTGAAAGTAATTTGTTCATCTCTAGTGGGCTATACCCCTGGACAAAAAAAAAAAAAAAAAAAAACTGCCAAGTAATCAACAAGAAAAATATTAACTAAACCAAACCAAACTCAAGGCCCTAGAACAACAAAACAAAACAAATAAGAAAAAGAAAACTGGAAAGAAAAAAAAACCTTAAACGGGTTTCAGTAATCAATGGTAGTAAAAAAACTAGCATTGTTGTTCCGAAACAATCATATATACATATATGTATAGTTTATATATATGTATATAATTAAGAATTATGTTAATAATGTCATTAGCAATTAGTTTTTCTCTTCATAAAAGAAAATAAATGGAAACATAAAATTAAGGAATTTAACTATAAAATCTATGATCCTGATTTTGAATTAAAAGTATTAGTATAAATTGATAATGTATTTAGATTCTGATTTGAATACACTAAGTGTAAAAAAATTATAAGATAATTTGAAAATAAATTTGTACTCATTACTATTTGATGATATTAAAGCATGATAATTGTGAAATATTCTGTAATAAAAATATTTAATGTGTTTAGATTTCCAAGTAGGATTAATAAAATGAATCTCACCATCCATACCTAGACACATCATAATAAAACTCATGTTCTGATATGAAGGAAAAAAATTCTTAAACACTATCATAAAGGCAGTGTATTCTTATCTGCATAACAAATTAGCACAAAGCTTAGTGGCTTAGAACAACAATAGCTTATTATCACATAGTTTTGATGGGCCAGGAATTTGGATGCATCTTAGCTGACTGACTCAGCCTTGAGGTCTCATACAAGGCTGCTATCAGGTGTAAACTGGGGCAACCGTAGCATCTGAAGGCTCAACTGGGAAAGGCTCTGCTTCCAAGCTCACTTACGTAATCTTGGAAGGGTTCAGTTTCTCACTGGTTGTCGGACTGAGGGCCTCAGCTCTTCCCTAGCTGTTTGCTGAAGGTCTCCCTCAATTCCCTGCTATATACAACGCCATAAGCTCACAATATGGCAGTTGACTTCATCAGAGCAACCAAGTAGAGAGAAATAGAAAGCACCCAAGATTTTATATAACTTAATCTTGGAAGAGACATCTTATCATTTTGTCATATTATTCTATTCATTAGAAGAAAGTCACTAGGCTCAGCCCACACTCATGGGTAGGGGATTACACAAGGGCACAAATACCAGTAGGTTGAGATTATTAGATGCTATTCATTTTAGAGGTTGCCTAGCACTGGCAGATAAAGAAGTAAAAATTAGACTTGCAGCAGATTTTTCATCAGCACAAATGTATTCTAAAAGATAATGGGAAAATATCTTCAAAATGCTGAAGGAAAATAACCACCAAACTAGAATTTTTTTCCAAGCTAAACTAGGTATAATAAAGAGATGTTTCTTCAAAAGTCAATATTTTTTAAAAAAGAAAAGTAATTTTTTTAAAAGATCATAGCTCTGGAGTAAGCAAAATTATTCAATATACCTAGAATTCTATATCAAAATAAACTTAGAATAGCATTCAATACTAAAAGTTAAATAAAACATGATTTTTCATATAAAAAATAAGAGTAATATGCTGAAATAAAAAAAAATCACCTGATGACTTCAGCTTTAACTTGTAACACTCCATGCTTAGAAGGTTTGCACCAGTAGCCAGAGCTTCAGAAGGATCTGTTCCTATTATTTACTCATGAAATGTCTCTAGTACTCATGGAGGAAAAAAAAAATCTTCAAAATGCTGTGCATTATGTCCTCTTTTTCCTCCACACAAATGGCTAATTCCCTTATAGTCCCAGAGGCAGCACAAGGCAGAGGGGAGAGGGAGAATAAAAGACAATTGTTTTAAATGGGCTAAATATACCTATGAAGAAAAAAAGAAGCATATTTCCCTAAAAGGCAAGTGCATCATTGAAGCCTTTCAATGAAGAGACCGCACTTATGGCTTCAGCATTAGTCTGGAATATATATTACAGAACTCTGTTTACTCCTCTAATTAATATAAATGAGCTGTTACTATAGCAATTATTGCATTATATGATGCACATAAAACTCTAGCTATGCTTAAAGCTAGGGTCAACATTTTAAATCACTCTTGACTCATGAATCAAATGTCCCTTTCTGAATGTTCCAATGCATGAAGATTGAGCGTTTACTAGTAATAATGGAATGTAGAATTAATGTAACACATTTTATCTTCAAAGTGCTTTAACTGTGTTAACTAGCTAAATTCCCCAATGTTCCTTTTGTAAGGGTCTGTCCCTCCTGCCTTTCTGATAGGGAACTGGAATAGAGGTCTGCTGAGGGACATTCCCTGAGACAGGAGTGGCACTCTTTTCTATGGTTTGGAAGTCCAGAGTACAGAATTTTATCATTTGTCATAGGAATGCCATAAGAAAGAAGAGTTTACAACAACCAAAATTCACAGATGTCTTTTTGGTATCACCTTAGAAGAGTCTGAGGAAAAGTGAGAAGCATGGAGTAGCCAGGTGGGGGCAATGGTGTGGGGGTGGAGGGAAGGAGTGGTGTAATTTGACTTGAAATACAGCCTGATGGCCTGGGACAGTCCAGGCAGGGAGATGAATGTCCAGCTCATCTCTGACATGCCCACCTCTCAGCACCCTTTCTGTGGCAGATCCATTCCTGGGCCCTGGAGGCCCACAGGGTGCTCATCATAGCATGGAGCTGCTGGACTATGTGCTCCTTTGGGGCAGAGGCAGGCTGATTCCTGTCTGTACTCTCTTCAGCACAAGTACAAAGCCTGGTACAGAGGACATGCTCAGTGAGGGCTGACTTCATGGGCATACAGCCAAGGTAGATCCCCAGGGTTCCAAGCTTAGAGCTCAGGAGGATCTTGAGCTTGGTTTGATGCTCTGTGGTCACTGCCTTGAAATTCTTGATAGTTTTATCTTTGAACAGACAGGCCAGTGTGTATATGTCTGGGAGCTGGTGGGAGGGGGAAGCTGGCTGCTGCTGGGCTTTGGCGGGGGTGGGGGGGAATAGGTACCTTTCAGGGTCTGTACTTGCTTTGCAAGTATTTCTGTGCCCAAGTGAATGAAACATTAAATAGAAAATAAAAATCACCAAGACAGGTCCAGAGAGAGATGGTGGAAGAAAGGAAAAAAACGTTTTATATTTTTATAACTTTAACAGCACTTTTTCCCTGATCTTTGAAAAGAGGGCCATATTTCATTTTCCACTGGGTTCCCAAATTGTGCAGCCAGGCCTGTCCCCAGTAAAGACTCATTAATAATAATAATACCTATTATATTTACTATATTGAGCAATTGTCCTCGTTAGTCATGGTGCTAGGTTTACGTGCATCATCCCATCTAATCCTTATGAGATGGTTATGAGGTAGATATTACTTGCCACTACTTCCATCGCTGAAGAGTTTTGTGTCTATAGGCAAGTTACTTATCTTTTATGTGCACCAGTTTTCTTATCTGTAAAATGGCCCATATTAAGTTGAACTACGTGAAACCATATTGTCAGTCAGAAATGGTTAAATATTGAGAAGTGTGTATGATTCAAGTTAATATTACCTTCCTCCTAGGAGTGTAGGAAAGATTTAATGATATAACACAAGAAACGTATTTAGAAAAGTGCCCAGCTCATAATAATCACTCGATTAATGGTCACTGCACTTGGCTTTCATTAATAGTGATGATCATTTTAGTAATATAGGACTATGTATAGTATTTTTATACATAAGGAAACAGGGGCTTCTAGAAGTTGAGTGACACAGAAAGAGATGGTCTGAGATGGGAACCCAGGCCTTCACTATTTGAGCTGAATTGCCTTGCTTCCATGGCATGTTTGAAGAAAGCACTGGGAACATCCTATCTTGATGCAAATTTGTCCCAAGGATGTGTGTCCTGAGCTGCAGCCCTGACAGGTCTCTAACTGACCCCGAGCTTGCAGTCCACCCTTAATGCTGACTCTCAGATCCCACTGTAGCATTGCTTTCTCCTCATCTCTAAAACGAGAGAAATTTCCCTGACCTGAAAATGCAGTGCATTTGTATGCATTGATGGTGGGAAGGCAGCTTGTCAGAAAGGTACTGTCTAAAGAGAATGAGTATTTTCCTGTATTTAGATCCAGTTTTCCAAAAACAGACACATCTAGAGATTTGTCCTCTCTGATGGCTTCCTTCTTGGAAGACTCATCAGGATTATGACTGCAATTGATTTCTTTTTATTAGCTGAAGATGAACTGCAAAAGGGTAAAGGTTCATTTTGGATAAATCCTCAAAAGTTCGGAAAGCTCCCAAGACTCCCTCTGAACTTTCTTAATCTCTCTACAGCTTTGCATTCTGTGTAATTATCCATATTTGTGAAGGGTAAACTGCTCTTGCCTTCTTCATCTCTGTCACTTCCGATTGCCTGCTGGTCCCAGAAGCACCACTACTCTTCAGTGACAGCCCTGAGGTTCTTTTTCTGGAGCCCACACAAGGTCAGCAATGCCTGGGAAGACACAGAGGCTGCTCTTCCCTAAGGACCCCAAGCCTAGCAGACTGCATTTCTTTTCAATCAGAGAGCTGCCGACGGTCAGTGGCCAGTGGGGTAAAAAGTCCTGAAATTAAGAATGTTTAAAAAATGAAAGGCTGAAAAGGCCTTTGAAAATTAATGTGTTACTAAATATTCTTGATAAGTAAGATGTTAGTAATTGTCCCATCTGTCTCACTCACTGAAGAGTGAATAAAAACATCTTTTCCACCTCATTTCCAAGAATTTTCTGACCAAGTCCTTCTAGCAGTCTTTCTGAGGAATTTTGAGAAGTGTTTTCTAACCTCAGCTCAGTCCTAAGACAGCATTGCCCTCATGCAGTGAGAGGAGAAGGCAGGTAAAGTGACCTGGAAATTCCCCATGTCTAATCCTGTCCTTCCACAGGGGGCAATCCCAGGTTTGAAAAGCTCACTGCACCACCCGAGAGTCAGGAGCCCTGAGTTCATGTCCTGGCTCTGTCACTCTCCCCCAGGGACAGCTTGCCCCAGCCATTCCCCTTTCTGGGTTTCAGTTTCTATATCAGGAAAATGAAGGTTTGGGTGTGGTCTCCAAGGAGCCCATCAGTTTTAACATCTTTTAAATTTTTAGTGACTATAATATTGATAGCACTTACATAATAATGCTACTCATTGTTAATAATCTGTTATGTACAATGATATTTAGTAGCTGTGTGAACTCAGGCAAAGTCACTTAAAGCTCTTTGTGCCTTGATTTCTAAGCATAACATGAAATGGCAGCCAGATGCACCTGGAATCCACAAATGCATCCTACTTTGCCCCTTTCTCTGTTTCTAAAAGCCCTTTCCCATATTAGCACATTATTAGCAACATGATATGCCAACTGCCTAATCGGGAAGACATAGCCACAGCATAATGATCAATGTATTCCAGAACCACAACAGTATTTATTCTGTGAGGGATAAAGTTCATCAGAATCTTGTAACAAGTCCCTGACATGGAAGCTATTGTATTCCCATTTAAATTGAAAAGAGAACTACTCGATCTGTGCTGCATTGCATGTTAAACTATTAAAGCCCTTGAAAGGCAAAGAATGGCCCCATGAAGTAAAGACTGGGGTCACCCAGTGCCTGCCTACAGCAAGCCTTGTCCCCCACTAGTGTCTGGCAAAGGGGTCTTTGGAAGGAATGGGATCCAGGAGATTTCTGTAGCACTCAGCAAAGGCAGTTTTTAATCCCACTCTTCCATTTGATAAGTTTGTCAGTCACCATGTACTCACTGGGTTGGGGGCCTTAGAGAACCTCTGATTGAGCTCCTGTTTTAGGAAGTGTGTAGTCTCATTGAGGAAGATAGCAATATGTAGTGTTTGAGAGTCCAAAAATCCTGGATTCAAATCCTGGCTCTTCCACTTAGTAGTAGTGTTATTTAACAACTCATTTTCCACTGAGTTTCAATTTCTTCACCTGTAAAATAGAAAAAATAACAGTATCGGGCTCATAGAGTTGTTGTAAGGATTCATGGGATAGTACGTGAAAAGCACTGAGCACGGAACCTGGAATTTATTAAATCCTTAATACATTATTGCTATTGCTATTGTTGTTATTTTAATATGATACTCAAAAAAGGGAATGTCCAATGACCTTCCCAAAGTATTTCTGTAGCTTAGATTCCCTGGAAGGGAGAAAGATGAATGCCTTCAGTAATTGCTGCACTTGGACATGATTCAGTTGGTCAAGAAGTAACTCCTGAGGACTCAAGGGGCTACAGCACAGTATTGCCCTGGCATACTGCTGAATCCATACCTTGGTCTTCCAATTAGCCATGTTGTTTATGTTGCTATGCACTTAGTAGGCATCAATAAATGTGGTTGCAAGGAGATATCATTGCAACCCCTGCCATGCTCATTCCAGAGATTTCTGCTGTGTCAGCTGAGCCCTCAACTACCACACCTCCCTACTGCCACCACAGCATTTGCCAAGTTGTTGGCTCAGAGCCAGTAACAGAAAAACCTGAAAGCCAAAGTTTTCCTCCTGGAGCTAGTGTAGGTATTTTTTTGATTAGCTTTGAATGGCCTGACCACCAGAAAGGGGATGCCCTTCCTTACCTGCTAGAGCCTAGCCTCTCCTCAAAAGACTTACTAGAGTTTCTCCATCCCAGTTGGACAGCTGTTTGAGGACCCATGAAGGTAGGATGTTAGCAACCAGCCCACCCACTGGCTAAGATAGACTCCAGACTAAACCTGGAATAGACCAAGTCTTAATTATTTCTAATAATTTAAAATAGTATCTTTTGTTGTTAGAGCAATTATCACATGCCAGACATGGTTCCAAACACTCTTCATGTATTTACTTATTTAATGCTCATACAACCCTATGAAATGGATGATCAAAGAGGTCAAGTCTTCTAGCTACTTCCCACAGATCTAGGCTGGAATGAGGCTGCTATAGCTGCTTACTCCCTGTCTTAGTTTGTTTTGTGCTGCTATAAGAGAATACCTGAGACTGGGTAATTTATAATATAAAGAATAGAAATTTATTTCTTCATAGTTCTAGAGGCTAGGAAGTCCCAGATCAAGGCATTAGCATCTGGTGAAAACCTTCTTGCTGCATCATTCCATGGTGGAAGGCAGAAGGGCAAGAGAAAGAGAAAAAAGGGCCAAACTTGCCCTTTTATAATAAACTCACTCCTATAATAACAGCATTAATCCATTCATGAGGGTGGAGCCCTCATGGCCTAATCACCTCTTTTTTTTTTTTTTCTTTTTCTCTTCTTTTCTTTTCTTTTTTTTTTTTTTTTTTTTTTTTTTTTTTTGAGACAGAGTGTCACTCTGTTGCCCGGGCCAGAGTGCCTTGGTGTCAGCATACCTCACAGCAACCTCAAACTCCTGGGCTCAATCAATCCTTCTGCCTCAGCCTCCCGAGTAGCTAGGACTACAGGCATGCACCACCATGCACGGCTAATTTTTTCTATATATATTTTTAGCTGTTCATATAATTTCTTTCTATTTTTAGTAGAGACAGGGTCTCACTCTTGCTCAGGCTGGTCTCAAACTCCTGAGCTCAAATGATCCGCCCACCTTGGCCTCCCAAAGTGCTAGGATTACAGGCATGAGCCACTGTGCCTGGCTCTAATCACCTCTTAAAGGTCCCACTTCTTAATACTGTTACAATGGCAATTAAATCTTAACATGAGTCTTAGAGAGGGTAAGCAGTCCCTTAAAGGGCCAAACCATAGCAGTCCCTTGAAGGGCCAGATTACCCTGATGCAGGAGATGCTGGTGTAAATTCAACTTGCCTATCTAAATAAACTGCTCTCTACCTGTGAACTGAGGGCAGCCAAGGTTAAGGTACAAGAAAAGAATATGGAGATGTGTTACTTTTAAAATGAATGATGGAAATTATTTGAAGTCCCAGCACTAGCACTATATTGTGAAGATAATATGTGTAGAGTAGGTGAATAAATGAATGGATGTATAAATGAAACATATTAATTTTTTTCTCAGCAAAGATTTATGTTAAATGATCCAATAGCTAAATAAACAAATAAAAGTACATTGGCAAGAGGAGACTTTTCACTTCTACTTTGCAGGACCCATGGTAACAGGTAACAGAGAAATAATTCTATTGGTTCCCAAATCTCCACTGTGCCCTGAAGAGGAAGTGGGAGAGGAATTGAGAACTCAGGGGAGCATGATACTTGGGAGAACTTGGTATTATACATACAGGACAGTAAAGGTGGAAGTTGGCTCTTGTCTGTCAATGCAGAGTTCCTTGTCCTCTCTTTCTGTCCCCTGAGCTATTGAACATGAAGTTAGGAGATGGCTACAGGCCTCCCAGTGTCTTGAACATAGCTAGAAACCCACTAAAAGCCTTTTCTTAATGGTATTTCCCAGGGAAGTTCCTTCACAGGCAACTCTGCCCAGACTAGCACTATTAGCTTCAGATGATCTGGGCAATGAAGATTTGTCATCCTTAATCTAGTGGTTTAGTCTGATCCCCAGGAAAGAGCTTTGAATCCTGGTTTCAGTAAACATCTTCTCCCTAATCTGTAAGCTATTTATCAAATATGAATGTGCTTTTTGAAATGAGTAACTTATTTCCCTGGCGGTTTTGTTCCAAAAATAATTGGAAGTGACATTACAAAGAATTACACGTAGATTTGAATCATCATAAAATAAATATAAAGTTGGAACTGCCCTTGGAGGCTCACTCTCTGGTGCAGCTTCCTCTCTGAGGAGGCACAGATACTTCCATATACAGATCTGTGTTCCATTATTGATTAGCTTTTAGACTTTTGTTACACATTAGATTAGGATGGCTCTGTGAATAGAGAATGAATAGTCCAACCATACATACAAACATTTTATGAAAGAGCTTCTAACATTTTTTCTTACAAAGGAAGCCTCATTTGGGCAAAATTTGAGAAAATGACAGAATTCATTAAACCACATTCTAGGTGACTTCCTATATTTCTATTCTGTTCTTTTCAGAAGAAAGTCTAAGATCACATTTACCTAATTTGGCATGCAGGCTTGAATGTGTGTGTGTGTGTGTGTGTGTCTGTGTGTGTGTGAACCTCTTTGAGCAGCAATTTGAAACTAAAGTATTAGAAGACATTCAAAAGGAGAATAAATGATGTATGTTATGAGACTATTCTTTAATATTAAGCCATTAAAACTCTAAAATTGTTGTTTAAAAGGGGGTTCAAGCTCAAATATTCTGAATTTAGCCAAAAACATTTGACAGCACACTCTTATTCCTGTTTCCTCTCCCTCTTTTGCTCTCTCTGAATTTTCCTTTCTTGTTCATGTAAGTGCATCTGCCCCCAAAACTGCATGGGAAATGGATCAGTGAACCTTGGAAAGTTGTGTTGTCTCTGATGGTCCAATGACAAAATAACAAACTGGATGTGGGCCAGTTTATCCAGAGCACTTCTTTGGCATTACCCCAACTACAAAATCCTGGTTGCTACACTAAACTCAACTTTACTCATTCTAGAATTTATTCCTACTGCTTAGAGAGGCACAGACTATATTCCTTTACGCTGCTATTGCTGTCCTATAATAGAGCAAATAACCTGACCTTCCTCACCGGGTACTTGCTGATTAATATCTCAGCTTGTATGGGTTTTGTATTGCTGCTGTAACAAATTGACACAAACTTAGAGGCTTAAAACATCAGAAATTCATTATCTTACACATTCTGGTGGCCAGAAGTCAGATATGTGTACAGTAAGACTAAGGTCAAGGTGTTATCAGGGCTGTGTTCCTTTCTGGAGGGTCTAGGGGAGAATCTGTTTCCTTGCTCTTTCCAGCTTATAGACACAGACTGTATTCTTTGGCTTATGGCCCCTCCTTTCATCTTCAAAGGCAATAATGTCACATTTCTCTGATGCTTCTTCTATTATGACATCTTTTTTCTGACTATAGTCAGGGAAGTTTCTCTGCTTTTAAGGACTCATGTGATTAGTGTAAGGGTCACCTGGACAATCGAGGTGGGACAATCTCCCCATCTCAAGGTCTTTACCTTTAATCCCATCTGCAAAGTTCACTTAACCACATAAGATATTATATTCACAGGTTTTGAATTTAGGGCATAGATATCCCTGGGGCCATTATTCTGCCTTCCACAGAGTTCTATCATTATTTTTTCTTCCTTGTGGTGGCGATGCTAGAAGAACCTCCCCACTTCCATTAGATCTGAAAATAACAGGGTTTACTTAATCCAAGAAACATGAAAAAGAGCCTCTACTCTTTAACCATCATGGTGGTCATTGAGATGCTCATTTTCCATGGTCTATCAGCAAAATGAGAATATCATCCAATTGGCTCTGATGAACTGGCATACTCAGGCCCTTTGATGTTTGGGATCCATGACACAGCCTGGCCACTTAATAGCTTCCTGAAATGAGAAATTGTTTCTGCAGGGGTGGACATTTTCAACTTCTATAAAATTGTATTTTTATAGTTGTCTGTTGTTCACAAATATATAAAGTATGTATACTTTTAACAAAAAAGCCCACATTTTCTTTTGCCAAATTAGCACATAACATGCTTTTGCCTTCACTTGACAAATACCCCTTTTCATTTAATGTCTACTAAAAAGCAATGTAATTGTACATTGTACAGAGTGAAGGAATGCAAAACTCAGCTGAGATGCCATAATCACCTTTTAAGTCAAATTTCTAGGCTTTCATTGAATCATGATTCCATGGCAGTTAAAACAAATGTAGGTGGCTAATGTTGAGATCAATTGCATTTTTCAGCACAGGGAAGTAATGTATTTGCCCCCTCCAAACAAAGGTGTTTAAGTAATAAACTATTTCACAAGGCATATTGGCTAGTTGGGTGGGGGAGGCAATAATTCCCAGTTAGATTTAGCATGGAGTTGATTCAGGCACTACAACTCACATAGACAAATCCAGGTCGCCAAGTCCAGAGGATTAGCAATGTCTTGTAAATTTGGTCAGTTCAGACTGTATAATTCAGCCTGAAAAAATAAACAATCCCTTTCTCCTCTTCATTTCCTGTGTAATTAAGGAAAATACTGACTTACTTGCCTGGATAATTACAGGCCTGTAGGCCTGGCCTCAGGCTGTCTACAGAAGTGCCAATAAAATCACCTGAAATGTGAAAAATATCAGGCAATCAACTGTTGGCTTTGTCAAACAACTGGTTTAAATGATTTCCTTCCCCCTGTCCATTATGAATTGAGGGGAAAATGTCAATGCACCTGAAGTGTCTACCGCATACATACCTGAGCTATGTAACATGCTGACAAGGACACTCCTGAATGCCTGGTATTTTATGCAAGGAACTCTCCTGTTCACCCAGTGACTCCCAGCCTTAAACCCAGATACAGCACCTATTCCCTCCTGTGTTCCTGCTTCATTGAGGAAATTAAGGCCAAGAGACATGAATTTATTTCAGTTTTCTGTCCTCTGTCCATCTGCTAGAGCACTCTCTGGTCCTGTGGTCCACAGCCCCCTGGGCCATGGACCAGTACCATCAGTGGCCTGTTAGGAACCAGGCCACACAGCAGGAGGTGAGGAGCAGTTGAGTGTGCAAAGCTTCATCTGCATTTACAGCCACTCGCCATTACTCACATCACCACATAAGCTTCGCCTCCTGTCAGATCAGCAGCCACATTAGATTCTCATAGGAGCCTGAACCCTATTGTAAACTGTGCATGGGACTGATCTAGGTTGCGGGCTCCTTATGAGACTCTAATGCCTGATGATCTGAGGTGGAGCTGAGGCAGTGAAGCTAGCACAGGGGAGTGGCTGCGAATATAGATTATCATTAGCAGAGAGGTTTGACTGCACAATAAATGTAATGCACTTGAATCATCCCGAAACCACCCCCCACCCCAGTCTGTGGAAAATTGCCTTCCATGAAACTGGTCCCTCGTGCCAAAAAGGTTGGGAATCACTACCCTAGTCCCATTCTTAATTCTATTACTTGCATGTCCTTGGGCCTCTTGAGCCTCAGTTTGCTCATCTGTAAATGGGGGAGATTTAAAGGTCTACTACTACAGTAAGTGTTCTAGGATGTATGAGTGAGGATAATGATGGGAAAGTGATAATGGTGACTGCTGAGTCTCTTGAGGGAAGAAGGAAGACAAAAATGGTGAGATTTAAGAGTCACTTTCCTTAAAGAATCTCTGCTTGTATTTTTCTTCACCCGTCCCTCTCCATCTCATCCCAGCTCACTCTGTTGAGGACTTAGAGGAGAGAAGGGGAGGGGGAGGATATATTACTCTCTAGAACGCACAGTGGTGAGCAGTTCTGAGGCAGGTCAATTTGCCTTTCATGTTTCTTTCTGTCATCTGGGACAAAGAATCCATATAAGGGGATAAGAGGAACCAGAAGAAGAACCATCTGTTTCATAATGTAAACATGCAAACAAAACATGGCTTATAATACAGTATCAAAGAAGCATAATGTCAACATGACTTATCACTGGTGATGTTAACCTCGATCACCTGGCTCAGGTAGTGGTTGTCAGCTTTGTCCACTGCAAAGTTAATCTTGTTTTTCCTCCTCACCATACTGTACTCTTTGGAAAGAAGTCATTATACACAACGCATACTTAAGAGGTGGGGAATTATGTTCTACCTCTTTGAGAGAGTAGTAGCTACATAAATTATTCTGACTTCCTGCAGGAGATTTGTCTATGCTTTTTTATTTTATTTTATTTTTCTCTTTTTTATTTTGAAATACCACAGGGTTACAAACGTTTGGGTTAAATAAATTGCTTTTGCACTGTTTGATGCAAAGTTATAAATGTACCCATCACCCAGATAGTGTGCATTGTACCCATTATGTGTGAATTTACCCATCCTCTTCTTCCCTGCTTGATTTCCAATGAATGTTATTGCCATATGTGCACATAAGTATATGAAAAAATGCTCAACATCTCTAATCATCAGGGAAATGCAAATCAAAGCCACAATGAGATATCACTTAACTCCAATGAGACTAGCTTTTATCAAGAAGTCCCATAATGCTTTCCATACCTACCATTCGATCTAGCAATCCCATTATTGGGCATCTACCCAGAGGAACAAAAGTCATTCTATAAAAAAGACACCTGTACCCGAATGTTTATAGCAGCACAATTCACAATTGCAAAGATGTGGAAACAACCCAAATGCCGATCAATTCATGAGTGGATTAGTAAATTGTGGTATGTGTATACCATGGAGTATTACTCAGCTATAAGAAATAATGGTGATATGGAGTCCCTTTTGTTCTCCTGGATAGAGTTGGAACCCATTCTATTAAGTGAAGTATCCCAAGAATGGAAAAACAAGCACCACATGTACTCACCAGCAAATTGGTTTCCCTGTTCATCACCTAAGTGCACATTTGGGAATAACACCAATTGGGTACCAGACTGAGGTGGGGGGTGGGGAGAGGGGATGGGTGCATAACTACATGATGAGTGCGTTGCACACCGTCTGGGGAATGGTCACGTTTGAATGTTCTGACTCGGGGGGATGGGAGTGGGGGGAGGGGATGGGGGTATAACTACATGATGAGTGCAATGCGCACTATCTGGGGAATGGACACGCTTGAAGTTCTAACTCAGGGGGATGGGCGGGACATGGGCAGTGTATGTGGCCTGAACTTTTGTACCCCCCATGATGATAAGCTGAAATAAAAAAATAAAAAAAAAGAAGTCCCAAAACAGCAATTGTTGGTGTGGATGCGGAGAGATAGGAACACACACACACTGCTGGTGGGACTGAAAACCAGTATAATCTCTATGGAAAGTAGTATGGAGATACCTCAAAGAACTAAAAGTAGAACTATCATTTGATCCAGCAATTCCACTACTGGGTATTTACCCAAAGGGGAAAAAAAAGACATTCTATAAAAAGACACTTGCACTCGAATGTTTATAGCAGCACAATTCACAATTGCAAGGATGTGGAAACAACCCAAGTGCCCATCAATACATGAGTGGATTAATAAAATGTGGTATATGTATACCATGGAGTACTACTCAGCCTTATAAAATGGTGAACTAGTACCTTTTGTATTAACCTGGATGCAACTGGAGCCTATTTTTCTAAGTGAAGTATCACAAAAATGGAAAAACAAACACCACACGTACTCACCACTAAACTGGAACTCTTCTTCTTTAATTATTGATTCAGTTGTTTATTTATATTAATATGGACTCCTTGATGCTTAGTTTTTGCTTTGAATTAAAACCTAATATTATATTATTTTGTTGCTCAATTTGTTCCACCTTTGGCTACTGGGAGCTCTTCCAGTGTGGCCCTGTGTCCATTTGAAATACCCCAATCCTTTTGTTTTTTTGAACACTCCTTTATTTTCTGGCACTAGAAAATTCTCTAGGCTCATCTTGTATATTTCCTTCCCCAGGCCTGGAATTCACCATTTGTCTAAGGATCCCTGATTTCTTTCATCAGAGAATAGTATTAAAAACCAAGATCTACGTGATAGGTATGCTTGTTGCTATGGGGCTGTCATTGCTTCTAGTCCCTCTCAGTGGAAAGAGCTAGATAATATGTGTGGGGGTGTGTGTGTGTATAATACTAACTCGCATATATACATATACCTGTAATTATTTCTATATCAATCCATGTGTGTGTGTGTATCCATCTTTCTATATTAAGCTAAACATGAGTTCATATTGTTGTCTCTGACTCTAATGCAGACCGTGGGATTCCCCTACTCCAACAATGAGAAACCTGGCTTTCACCCTCCACCATCCATTGACTTATTCTTTTCAATCTCATCTACATGTCCAATGGTTTCAGAATTGTTAATCCATACAATGGGAAACACCTTTACCAACTAGAGTACAGTTGTTTTTGTCTTTGGACTTAATGTCTCCACTCATTTCGAAAGTTACATAGGTCAGCAACATTTTCCCTTTCAGTGAGGTTATATAAAACACTTGTAACACAATTAGATTATTTTGTCGCAGTATGATATTAGCTGTAAGTTTTTCATATATAACCTTTATTAGCATAAGAAAGTTCTTTTCTTTTCCGAGCTTTTGAAAATTTTTATTATGATGGATATAGAACTTTGTCAAATGCTTTGTTTGAATCTATTGTTATATTCCCATTGTTTTTCTTATTAATTCTGTTAATATGTTGAATTACATTGATTTATTAATATTGAACAAGTCTTACATTCTTTAAATGAACCCCACTTGGTTATAATGCATTGTCCTTTTTTATATATTGTGGATTTGATTTGCTAGTGTTTTGTTGAGAATTTTTACATCTGTGTTCATGAGAGATAGCAGTATGTAGTTTCCTTTTCCTGAAATTTCTTTGTCTAATTTTGGTATTAGGGTAATGCTGGCCTCATAAGATGATTTGAGAAGTGTTCCTTCTTCTACCTTCTGAAAGAGATTGTGTTAAATTGGTATTAAGTTTTCCTTAAGTCTTTGGTAGAATTCACCAAAAAACAAAACAAGACAAAACAAAATCTGGGCCAGATGGTTTGCTTGTTTGTTTTGGAATGTATTAAACTACTAATTCAATTTCTTTTAATAGATACAGCATTTCCAGGTTATCTGTTTCTCATTGTGGGAATATTCTTGGTTTGTGCCTTCCACAAAATTAGTTCATTTTATCTAAGTTATCAACTCTATGTGGGCATAGAGTTGCTCATAGTGTTCCTGTATTATCTTATTGATATTAATAGGATCAGTAGTGATAAAACTTCTTTCATTCTTGGTATCAGTAATTTGTATCTTCTCTCTTCTTTGTCTTCATTAGCCTAGCTATAGACTTGTCAATTTTATTGATCTTTTCAAAGAAACACCTTTTCATTTTGTTGATTTTGTCTATTGTTTTTCTGTTTTTGATTTCATTGGTTTCTGGATAAATATTTAAATTTTTCTCTTGCTTACTTTAGTTTAACTTGTTATTTTTTCTCTATTTTTTATAGTAGATAATTTTAGATCATTTTTTCTTTTCTAATATTTGCAAGTAATTCTATAAATATCTCTCTACGCACTGTTTTAGTGATATAACACAAAGCTTACTAAGTTATATTTTCATTTTAATTCAATTCAATATATTTTAAATTTCTCTTGAAACTTCTTCTTTGACCCATGATTTATTTAAAAATGTTTAGTTTAATTTCCAAACATGTGGGACTTTTCCAGCTATCTTTTGGTTATTGTTTGAACAGTCACTTCATCAATAAAAGATATAGGAATAGCATATAAGCACTACACACCTACAAAGATGGCTATGATGAAGAAACAGAGAATAACAAATATGACAAAGATGTGGAGAAATTGGAACTTTCATACATTGCTCGTGGAAAAGTAAAGTGGTACAATCTCTTTCAAAAACACTTTGGAAGTTCTTTAAGAAGCTAATATGGGATAACCACATGACCCAGCAATTCCAAAGAGACATGAAGATATACGTGTACACAAAGTATTGTACACAAATGTTTATAGCAGCATTATTTATAATAACCAACAATTGGAATTGACCCAAATGTCTGTTAACTGATGAATAAAAAAACAGTATATCCACACAATGGAATATTATTTGGGCATAAAAGGAATGGAGTTCTAATACATTCTATAATACGCTACATCTCTGAAATGATTGTGTTAATTGAAAGAAACCAAACACAAAAGACTACATATTACATAATTGCATTTATATGAAATATCCAGAATAGGCAATTCCATAGAAACAGAAAGTACATAAGTGGATACCAGGAGCTAGGAGAGGGGGAGGTGGAAAGTGGTAACTTCTGCAGTGTTTCTTATTAGGGTGATGACGATATTCTAGAATTAGAGGGTGGTGATGATTTCACAACCTATACATATACTAAAAACCTCTAAATTGTACACTTTAAAATGGTAAATTTTATGGTATGTGAATTATATGTCAATAAATAACAAGTTTTTTTTAAACCACAGACTTAGAATTCTACATCCAGCAAAATTATCCTCCAAAATAGGAGAAGTCTTCAAGGTATGCAAGAGGAATTTGTAGGAGGGAAGTGGGTGATTCACATCTCCACACTTAAGTATGATCAGATTACCATGGGTGGACTGTAGGTAAGACATACAATCACCAGGTAATGGTGAAGGGGGGGAGAGAAAAGAATGTACCACTGAATAGGATGGCTGTGGGGAAAGGCTTGGAAGAGGCACCATCTCCTTGACATGTGAACCATCAGAATTGACATAGGAAGATGAGGAGGGTGGCAGTTCAGTTTAGAAGGTTCTTTAGGGGTACTAAGAAATCACCCCTTTGTCCAACCAGAACATCACGGCCTCCCCCACATTACCCCTCCCCCATGAAGGTGTCAGGATGGTGCTTCATGATGTCTAAGCTGCATCTTGGCCACCCCAGCATTTTTCCCCACTCCCACCCCAACCCCACCCCATGCTGTCAGGCTGGTTACTAGTGATGTCAAAGCCCCTCCCCCTAGGACTACCATTGTCTGGGGAGTGGCTCGGTGACCAAACAAAGCTCAGGGGTGTGGCCTAGCCCTATCCTTGGGAGGGTGTATGTAGGGAGGTCGGGAGGCCTGGGTAGACCACTGGGAAGCACTGACTTGGTGAAGATGAGCGGGAAATCACAAGCCTCAAGCACCATCATTGAACAACCACCCACAAACATCAAAGGGGAGAAGAAGAGGAAGGCCCCTCGTCAACCCAGGTCCAGAGGCGGCTTCAAGGTGAGCAACCCACCTAAGCTCCTCCCCGCCTTCCTCTCGAGTCTTCCTCCCCAGATTGATCCCCTGCCCTCACCTGGCACTAACCCCCCTCAGCCTGCACCCCTTCCCATGCACCCACCCCACCTCCACCCTCTTTCCCCAAAACCATTGCCCTTCTGTGATCTCCCTGTTGTCCTTGTAGATGCCCAAAGTAAACAGGAAGGCAAAAGGACCCCTTCGAGGGACTTTGAGGAAAAAATCTTCTCCAAACATGATCACCCCTTCAACTAAATCTAAGAAGAGGAGAGAGCTGACAGTATTCAGCCATTATCACCGGCTGAATGAATAACTCAGTCAAAATGAGCCAGAGCAGGCCCCAGAGAGTGGGGAGAGCTCCACCACCTCAAGTGTCACCTTCAGCAGCCAGTAACTTCTGAGTGAGGCCAGCGACCTCAGAGCTATCTGTGAAGTCTCCAGAAGTCTGGCTGCTGGGACATGGCCAACCATGTAGATGGCAAATTTCACACCAACTGGGTACATGATGGTGATGAAAATAAAATCAAACACTTATGAAATGATGGGTCTTTGTGTGCTCTGTGATGGTGGGGAAAGAGAAAAGAAGGAAGAGATGGGTGGGTGGGAAGGGAGGGAGGTGGGTCCTACAGGATGAGGTCAGACAGACAGGTCCACAGAGAGCCAGACATGGAGGATAAACACTGGGGAAGGTCTGAGAACTGAAGACAAATTTTTCCCTTAACATGTTGTCCCACAGCCAAGGAGGAAAAAGACATGGCATTTCTGCCTGTAGTGATAGTGAGCAAAGCCAGGTGGAGAAAGGTATGATGTGTGGGGTGACAATTACACACCCTGAAAAATGGCAGACAATGAAATCATCTGCAGGCCACCTACCTTATAATGGTGCTTCTTGCACCCTACTCTATGACGTAAGCAAATAGCGACTCTCAAAAACCCCCAAACATCTCACCTTACTAAAAGTTTGCCCAAAAGACTGAAATAATAGTGTTTGGGGAGGTCACAGACCCAACTCTAATGATGCAATTTTCTCTATAAGAAATTTGGGGTGGTGCAGTGGCTGAACAAGGGTAGGGCAGTGGGAGTGGTTTGTATCCTGTGCAGGCAGTAACGTGGAGCATTGCATGCAGAGTTTTAATACAAAAATAGAACCATAAGAATGGGCCAAGATGGCAGACTAGAAGTAGCCTGCAAAACAGCTCTCTCAGAAAGGATCAAATGTGGCAAATAAATATTCACCTTTGGATTGATCCTCTGAGCAAGAGCACTGGGAATCCATGGGGAGGAGGCAAGAGTGGCGTGAAGAAGATAGAAGTGGGCTGAGCTTTTCAGAAGGATCAAAGGTAATTAGGGAAGGGACCCACATGTGGGAAAGGGAAAGAGGAGAAAAGTCTACACTCCACACTTCCCCTGAAGATATTGCAACTGGAACAACAGGATGGCACCTCAACTGCAGCAGGCCTCTATACTGATACAGAGACCTGACTGGAGGCTGCGCAGCTGTGTTTTTCCGGAAAGAAGGGATGGCTGGCTTGCAAGCCCTGGGAGCTTTGGCTGGTGACACTGTAGCAACCCAACCCTGGAACACTACTTTTGTCCAGGGTTCAGATCTATGACTGCTGCATCCTCCTTGCCTCTGCCAGGCAGGGAGGGAGTGGGGAATCCTGGCACTCAAGTGTGCACTGGGGGCAGGAAACACTGCCACTGCTGCCACTGCTGGGGGCCCTGGGTAGAGTAGGAGACCATAGGCCTGAGGCCTGCTACTGTGGCTTAGGCAATCCTGCTCAACTGCACTTCCTGCAGGACCCTGGTGGAGCATGTACCCATAGCTCTTGGCACCTACTATCCACTGTTGGGGCAGCTGGACTACTACCACCACCACCACCTGACAGGCCCAGACTAGGATGAAAGCTGGAGCAGCCACTGCCTTTGGATCTGAGCAGATTACACACCACAGACCTACACCATCCTGTACAGGCACTCTGGGCACCATGCCCTGTGCACACCCTGCCCCTCCTGCATATCTTGCCCCATGGCTTCCGTGGTCTGTGTGCATCAGTACAACCCCCCCATGGATCTGCTTCATCCCATGTAGGCATCCTGCCTTGCTGGTCTTTTCTGTCTTGGGGTCCTGCTCTTCCCCCCATGTGCACTGTGACCTGTTGGTCCATTCTGAACTGGGGGCTGCTCTGCTCCATGCCCTGTGGATCTGCCATGCCCCACAGGCCCACTCCAGCCCATGTACCCACTATACCCTGCACCACACCCTGTGTTCACCTCAGCCTGCCCAGACACCTGCCACCTCAGCCACCCAAACCTGCACACCATGCTCAAAGGACCTCCTCCATCCTGCATGCACACCCTGTCCTGCTGTCCAGCCCAACATTAGGTGCACTCTTCGCACCAGGGGCTGGTTCTGCCACAGCAGCCCACTCACTGACAACTATGGAAACAGGGGAGATGCAGCAGAGCAGTAGTGTTAAAGGCTCACAATGCATCTGCCCCTCTCCTGCGTAGTCAAGCTTCTGGAGTAGGACCCAAGCCTGCCATCCAAGGATCTGTCCCTATCTTCACTGAGCAACAGAGGTCCCAGCAGAAGAGAACAGGTGTACCAATTCTGCTATCTGTTTTGAGCTGAGAGAAGTGGACCCAGATGATAAGGCACCAGCATAAAAACTCTGGCAACATAGAAAAAAACATGTTGTCTTGACATCTTCCAAAGGATCACAATAATTCTCTAGTAATGAACTCCAACCAAAAGGAAATCGTTGAAATGATGGATATGGAATTCAGATTATGGATGGCAATTAAGATGAATGGAATTGGGGAGCTGGTACAAAACCATCTCAAAGAAACCAAAAAATTAACTCAGGACATGAGCAAAAATTCACGAAAGAGATAGATATCATAAGAAAAGAAGTAACAAAACTTAAAGAAATGATAGAGTCATTTAGGGAATTTCAAAATATAGCAGAAAGATTTAAAAACAGATTAGACCAAACAGAAGAAAGAATTTCAGAGCTTGAAGACAAGGATTTTGAAGTTATCCAGTCAGTAAACAATGTAGAAGAATGAACAATCACTGAGAGAAATATAGGATTATGCAAAACAAACAAATATAAGAATTATAGGTACTCCTGAGGGAAAAGAAGAAAAAAACAATAAGCATGGAAAACCTATTTGAGAGAATAATAGAAGAAAACTTCTCTGGTATTGCTAGAGGTTTAGATATCCAGATACAAGATGGTTATTGAACACTTGGAAGATTCATGGCAAATAGGACATCACCAAGATATATAGTCATCAGCCTGACCAAAGTCAAAGTGAAGGAGAAAATCCTACAAGCTGTGAGACAAAAGCAATAAATTACTTACAAAGGAAAACTCATCAGACTAAAAGCAGACCTCTCAGCAGAGACCTTTCAAACCATAAGGGATTAGGGCCCCATTTTTAGTCTTTTTAAACAAAATAATCTCTAGCAGAGAATAATTCTATCCTAAAAAACTAAGTTTCATAAGTGAAGGAGAAATAAAGTCCTTCCCAGACAAGCAAACACTAAAGGAGTTTGCCACTACTAGACCTGCCCTACAGGAAATGCTTAAGAGTGCTCTAAACATGAAATAGAGCAATCAAACTCACCAGTGTAAAAACACCAAATAGTTAAAGCTCACAGCACTTATAAAACAGTAACACAAGGGAGAAAACAAAGCATCTAAGTATCATTTAACATGAAGAACAGAACAGTAATTCACATATCAATATTAATATTGAATGTAAATGGTCTTAGTGCAGCACCATTTAAAAGATACAGACTGGCTAAATGGATGAAAAAAACACGCCCTAAGTATATGCTGTCTCTAAGAAACCCATCTAACTCACAAGGATTCTCATAATCTCAAGGAAAAGGAATGGAAAAAATATTCCATGCAAATGGAAACCAAAAGTGAGCAGGAGTAGCTATTCTCATATCAGATAAAATAGATTTTAAATCAATCACAGTAAAGAAAAAAAAAGACAAAAAAAATTACAGTGCTTATATAATGATAAAGGGAGCAATTTGGCAAGAAGACATAACAATCTAAAATATATATTCACCTAACATAAGAATTCCCAGATTCACAAATCAAATACTACTAGACCTAAGCAAAGAAATAAACATCAAAATCATAACTGCTGGCGACTTCAACATTCCACTGACAGAACTGGACATATCATCAAGGCAGAAGATCAAAGGAACACTGGAATTAAATAGGACTCTGGAACAAATGAACCTAACACCTACCAAACATTCTAACCAAAAATTTCAAAATATACATTATTCTCATCAGCACATGGGACATTTTCCAATATATATCATATGTTAGTGCACAAAACAAGTCTCAAAAAATTCAGAAAAATTGAAATCATTTCATGTATCTTCTTGGATCACAGTAAAATAAAACTAGAAATCAACTCCAAGAGGAACACCCAAATCTACATGAAGTCATGGAAATTAAACAACCTGCTGCTGAACAAACCTTGGGTCAATGATGACATTAAGATGGCAGTCAAAAGATTTTTTCAAACTGAGCAACAATCATGACACAAGCATCCAAAATCTATGGGATAGAGTAAAAGCAATGTTAAGAGGGAAGTTCATAGCCTTAAATAATTACATCAAAAAGACAGAAAGATCACAAATTAACAACCTAATGTCACACCTCAAGGAACTAGAAGAAGAAGAATAAACTAAATCCAAAGCTAGCAGAAGAAAAGAAATAACAAGGCTCAAAGCAGAACAAAACAAAATGGTAACAAGAAAAGTACAAAAGATCAACACAACAAAAAGTTGGTTTTTTTAAAAGATAAACAAAATTGTTAGCCCTCTACATAGATTAACCACAAATAGAAGAGAAAGACCCAAATAAGCTCAATCAGAAACGAAAAAAGAGATAGTACAACTGATACCACCAATTTACAAAATATCATCCGTGAATACTATGAAAACTTCTATGCACACAAACTAGAAAATGTAGAGGAAATGGATAAATTTTTGGAAACATGCAACCTCCCAAGCTTGAATCAGGAAGAAACAAGAGTCCTGAACAGACCAATAATGAGCAATGAGATTAAAACAATAATAAAAACTCTCCCCCTGCCCAATAAAAGCCCCACACCACACAGATTATCAGCTGAATTCTACCAAACCTATAAAGAACTGTACTGAATTGTTTCATAACATCAAGGAGGGAATCCTCCCCAACTCATTCTATAAAGCCAGTATCAGCCTGATACCAAAGCCAGGGAAGGACACAACAAAAAAAGGAAACTACAGACCAATATCCCTTATAAGCATAGATGCAAAAATCCTCAAAAAAATCCTATCAAACCAAATTCAACAGCACATAAAAAAAATATAATAATCCACCATGATCAAGTGGGATTCATCACAGGGATGCAATGGTTCAACATATGCAGATGAATAAATGTGTTTCATAACATAAACAAATTAGAAACAAAGACCATATGATCATCTCAACAGATATAGAAAAAGCAATTGAT
The DNA here is from genome assembly GCF_041146395.1 of Eulemur rufifrons. NCBI lineage: Eukaryota > Metazoa > Chordata > Mammalia > Primates > Lemuridae > Eulemur > Eulemur rufifrons. The sequence goes on along the minus strand of NC_091012.1, from coordinate 26,045,946 downwards.
AAAATCCCTCATTATAAAAACCCTCAACAAACCATGCATAGAAGGAACATACCTCAAAATAATACAAGCCATATATGAAAAACCCCCAGCCAACATCATACTGAATGGGGAAAAGCTGAAAGCATTCCCCCTAAGAACTGGAACAAGACAAGGATGTCCATTGTCACCACTTCTATTCAACATATACTGGAAGTCCTAGCCAGAGCAATCAGACAAGAGAAAGAAATAAAGGATAACCAAATTGGGAAAGAGGAGATCAAACTATCCCTCTTCACCAAGAATATGATCTTAAACCTAGAAAACCCTAAAAACTCCACCAAAAGATTTCTATAATTGAAAATAAATTCAGTAGAGTTTTGGGTTACAAAATTAATGTACATAAATCAATAGCATTTCTATATGCTAATAACAGTCAAGCTGAGAGTCAAATCAAGAACTCAATAGCATTTACAGTAATTACAAAGAAAATAAAATACCCTAGTGATATACTTAACCAAGGAGGTGAAAGATCTCTACAAGGAGAATTACAAAACACTGATGAAAGAAATCGGAGATGACACAAACAAATGAGAAAACATCCTCTGCTCTTGAGTTTGAAGAATCAATATTGTTAAAATGTCCATACTGCTCAAAGTGATTTACAGATCCAGTATAATTCCCATCATAATTCCAATGTCATTTCTTTCAGATGTAGACAAATAATCATAAACTTCATATGGAACCCAAAAGACCCCAAATATCCAAAACAATCCTAAGGAAAAAGAACAAATCTAGAGGCATCACATTACCTGACTTCAACCTATACCACAAGACTATAGTAAAAAAAACAGCATGGTACTGGTATAAAGGTAGACAAATAGAACAATGGAAAAGAATAAAGAACCCAGGAAAAAATATATATATATATAGCTATGACCACTTTATTTTTGACAATGCAGACAAAAACACACACTGGGTAAAGAAGCCCTATTCAACAAATGTTGCTGGGAAAACTGGATTAACCACATGCAGAAGAATGAAACTTGATGCCTTTCTCTCATCATATTCAAAAATTAACTCAAGATGGATTAAAGACTTAGATGTAAGACCTGACACCATAAAAATTCTAGAAGAAAACATAGGAAAAACCCTGCTAGACCTTGGCCTAGGCTAAGAATTTATGAGTAACACCCCAAAAGCAAATACAGCAACAATAAAAATAAATAAATGGGCCTTAATTAAACTAAAAAATTCTGCACAGTAAACGAAATAATCAATGGAGTAAATGGACAACCTACAGAATGCAAGAAAATATTCACAAACTATACACCTGACAAAGGGCTAATATCCAGAATCTTCAAAGAACTCAAACAAATCAGTAAGAAAAAGAAAACATCAAAAAGTAGGCAAAACATATGAACGGACTCTTCTCAAAAAAAGATAGACAAATGGTCAATAAACATACCAAAAAAATGCTAAACATTACTAATTATCAGGGAAATACAAATTTAAACCACAATGAGATACCACCTTACATCTGTCAAAATCGCCATCACCAAATAGTCAGTAAACAATAGATGTTGGTGTGGTTGCGGTGAAAAGGGAAAGCTTAAACACTGTTAGTGGGAATGTAAACTTGTACAAACACTATGGAAATGCTTATACACTGTTTGTGGGAATGTAAACTTGTACAACTGCCATGAAAAGCAGTATGGAGATTCCTCAAAGAACTAAAAGTAGCCCTACCATTTGATCCAACAATCCTGCTACTGGGTATCTACCCAAAGGAAGTCATTTTTATAAAAAAGATACCTGTACCCAAATGTTTATCACAGCATAATTCACAATAGCAAAGATATGGAACCAACCTAAGTGCCCATCAGTTGATGAGTGGATAAAGAAAATGTGGTGTGTGTGTGTACTATTCAGTCATAAAAAGGAATTAATGTCTTTTGCAGCAACTTGGGTGGAACTGGAGACCATTGTCCAAAATGAACTATCTCAGAAATGGAAAAACAGATATCACATGTTCTCACTTATAAGTGGGAGCTAAACATTGGAAGCTAAGAAGGTGGGAGGGTGGGAGGGAGGTGTGGAATAAAAACCTAGCTATTGAGCACAATGTACACTATTGTGGTGGCAAGTACTCTGAAAGCTCTGACTTCAGCATGATACAATTTATCCATGTAACAAAAAAAACACTTATGTCCTATAAATATTTGAAATTAAAAAAAAATAGAACCAAGAAAATCCAGTTCTGTTTTTATTACCACCTTCATTCTTTTGCATTTTAAAAAATTTCCAATGTCAGTGATTAAATGTTCTTCCCCCTCAAAAATGTCTTTTGTTGATATAAGTTATAAAGGTTTGTTATGATTTATGATGTGTGTGTATGTATGTATGTAATGAACTTCACATTACCACATTTTTAGTACTTATCCTTTAAAAATCATTGTAGTAGGTTACTAATTCATCTGAAATTGCTTGAGATCACTGTTTCAGTGCAATCCCAGTCTGTAATTCCTGTGATAATAGAGAGCATACACATATCCTATGTTTAAAAAGTAGATTCTAAACAAACAATGATAGCACAAAGGCAGTAAAGGTTAGCACACTGCATTAACTTGCTTTTATTTATATATAAATAATTGAAACTGCTATGTCTTCAAGTACACAAATCTTTCCTCCTGCTATATCTAATTAACTGTTAATCTCATCAAATGTGCTTGTCATCATAAACATCAATTTTCATCTCTATAAGTACAAGTTAGGTCTCTTTTATGTTTTCCAATATTCTACTAAACTTTTTGAACATATAGAATTCAGTTATAATAGCTACTTTAATGTTCTTGTACACTAAAATCTGTCACTTTTGGGTCAGTTTCCAATTTCTCAGGATATATTTTTTTAAATTTCATTTTTAATTGTAAATTAAGGTTTTAAAAAATTTCTACTTTGTCTTAGTCTGCTCCAGCTGCTATAAAAAATGCCATAAACTGGATGGCTAATTTACAACAGAAATTTATTTCTCACAGTTCTGGAGGCTGGGGAGTCCAAGATCAAGGCACCAGCAGATTTGGTGTCTAGTGAGGGCCCTCTTCCTGGTTCATAATTGGCTGTCTTCTTGCTGTGTCCTCACATGATCAAAGGGGCAAGGTGTCTCTCTTTTATAAGGGCACGAATCCCATTCACGAGGGCTCCACTCTCATGACCTAATCACTTTCTGAAGGCCCCATTTCCTCATACCATCACCTTAGATGTTAGGATTTCAATGTATGAATCTTATGGTGACACACGCATTCAGTAAATTGCACTTACCTTACTGAGGTTAAATAATTTTAATATAGTTAAGGGATAGTTTTGTATCTTTCTTATGAATTGTCTGCTCATGTCTCTTTCATATTTTTCTATGAGGTTTTGTGTCCTTTGTCCAAATTTTTTTCAAAGTCTTTATGTATTAGGGATATTAGCCTTCTAAGCTACAACTATTTTAACACTTTCCACTACAAATATATTTTTCCAGTTTGTCAGTTGTATTGTAATTTATTTCATGTTGTATTTTGCTTTTCCTTTTAAAATTTGAAACAATGTGGTGCATCTTGAGTGAGTAAGCAAGCATTGGACATCAGGAAGTTAAGTGCTGCACAGGACACCTTGGGAAGCCCCACTATGTTGAACAGTTGTGTGCTCAGGTGAGTTCTACAAGCTGGCTGAACCTGCTAGTCAATTAAGAACCTAAGGCCTGGGCTGAACTCCAACATGCCTTTCCTTCAGGTCCATAAACCCAAATGAGGGACCCTCTGCCTAGGGAGCTATATGGACAGGGCTTGATCACATAGTATCTTCTCCAGGAAGCTGGAATTTTGTTATAACTGGGGCTGACTTCATAACCATGCAATCTATGCACTCACACAGAGTCCCACACTTAGAATGGGTCTATGTACTTATACGTTAATGCGCTGCTGTAGGAGTCTTGAAATATGTAATAATTTTTCAACAGGACCCACTCATTTTACACTAGTCTTACAAGTTATGTAATCACTTTTGTCCTCACCCTCAGGCCTCTGGAATCAGGAAGTATTTTGAAATAAAAAAATGCAACATTCAAAAGATTTTTAAAAAGGTAATCCAGCTCACACTCATTAAGATGGCCATGATAAAAGGCAAAACAAAATGAAACAGATAATAAGTGTTGGCAAGAATGTGGAGAAAAGGGAACCCTTGTGTACTATTGGTGGGAAAACAAATTGGTGCAGCCACTAGGGAAAATTAAAAACAGAATTACCATATGATCCATCAATCCTACTTCTAGTAATTTATCCAAAGATTCTAAAATCAGTATATTGAATAGATATTTGTACTCCTATGTTCCTTGCAACATTATTCGCAATAGCCAAGAGGTGGTAATAATCTGAGTGTTCATCAACAGACAAATGGATAAAGAAAATGTGTTATATACATATAATGGAATATTATTTAGCCTCTTTTTAAAAAAGGAGATCCTGTAATATTGTACAACATGGATGAACCTTGAGGACATTATGCTAAGTGAAATAAGCCAATCACAAAAGGGAAAATATTGCATGAATTCACATATATGAGGTATTTAAAGTAGTGAAACCCACAGAAGCAAGAAGTAAAAATAGTGGTTGCCAAGGGCTAGGGGAGGGGTAAAGGAAAGTTGTTCAATGGGTTTATAGTTTCAGTTATACAAGACAGTAAAGTTCTAGAAATCTGCTGCGCAGCAATGTACATATAGTTATCAATACTATACCATACACTTAGGGTAGACTTCATATTATATGTGTGTGTGTGTTTATCACTTTAGAAAAAAATATAGCCATTATTTGCAAAGGCATCAACAGTAGCCACAAGTGGCTGGCTGCAGTGGGCTTATGATGAGCCCAGATAATACTCCCCAACCCTGAACAGTTGGGATGCATGTAGGAAACCCAGAGCCTCTCTAGGTACATATCCTACTACCCTTCCAACTTCACCCATTTCTCATTCTTCCTTAGGATATGTTACTCATCCTCTTAAATGAGAAAAATAAGACCATATGTCTAGCAACATCTTGAAAGGCCACTTGAATCAACTATGCCCTCAAACGTAGCTCAAGCACAACATGGGCCCTGACAGGCCATGAGGAAAGGCACCGGCAAGAACGAAGATGGGGATCAAAGTTTGGAGCCAGGTGTCTTAGTCCATTGGGGTTACTATAACATAATACCATTAAAGAGGTGGCTTATAAACAACAAAAATTTATTTCTCACAGTTCTGGAGTCTGGCTGTCCAAGATCATGGTGCTAACATTGTTAGGTTCTGGTGAGGGTCCTCTATTATGTCTCACAATGCTGTCTTCTTGTGTCTTCATATGGCAGAAAGAGGGTAAGCTAGCTCTTTGGGGCCTCTTTTATAAGGGTGCTAATCCCATTCACAAGGGCTCCCTTTCATGACCTAATTACCTTCCAAAGGGCCCACCTCCAAATACTATCACACTAGGAGTTAAAATATCAACATATGAATTTGGGGGAAACACAAACATTCAGTCCACTGCACAAAGCCTTGGGCTTCACCAAAGGCCTCCCAGGCCATCACTTCTACTGAGTCTGGGGCCAACAGTTCTCCGGACAGTTTCTAACTGGAATTGCCAAACTTTGCTAAGGAGAGGCCCAGAATTTCAGAGCCAGAACAGCACACTTGATGATTTCATTGATATGCCAGTCATGTACTTGCTCAGTCATTTATCTCATGCACATTTGCACACCTCTGTGTGTCTGATACTGTGATGGGCCCAGAGGGAACAGTAGAGAAAGTTGGCCAGAGGTGCACAATAGGATATCTGTTGACCTGGGCTGTAGACCAATATTTCCTCACATGTAAAACCATGGATCTTTCAGAGACTTTGGACTTAATGTGGAATGTTGAGCATGTAAAGCAAGAATCAACTCTGGACTGGATAAATAGTACAGGTGCTTCCTAGAGGTCCTAATGGTGATCAAGAGCAGGGGCCCAAGAGCCAGACTTCTTGGGTTCAAATCCCAGTCCTGACATATGGGTAGTTTCCTTGCTTTGTCATGCCTCTGTTTCCTCATCTATGTAATTGGGATAAATAATAGTATTGACCCAAGGGTCAGCATATATGAACCATGTGAATATTTGGTCATTATTACATGCATGCCACAATTTTCCAAATGTCTCTAGATGCCATTACAATAAATGAAATATAAATTTTTTAAAAATATAACTGAATCTAGCTTCTTGTCATTATGCATTTTTTTCAATCAACTGATGCCAAAAACTGTAACTGTCAAGTGAGGACATTATGATTTATTTGTATGTACAAAATAAAGAATGGCAAACCTCCTTAATGCCATTGCCCCATGATCCTGGTGCTTCTCCAGCCATTTCCGCACATGGACAGAGTCTGAGAATAGGGACTGGCTGGGTCCAGCTTCCCATTCAAGAAAAGTTATTAAGAACCTAATTATATAAGGCCCAAGAAGAGACACATCTTAGCTATGAAAACTGCAACAAATTATTTCATCTTCCTAAATACCAAATGTCATTTTCTTTACCTATAAAATGGGCATCTAGCTCCCACTTTGTTCTGAAAATTAGATGAGTAATCTATGCAAAATCATTTAGCACAAAACCTGGCACAGAGAACATGCTCAATTATAAATGTCCATTTTCTTTCTAACTCATGAAATGGCAATTGAGAAATCACTACATAACCTGCCTAATCCTCTAAATAAGAGATATCATTCATGGTTTCATAATAGTCACCAGAGGGGCAATGTATCCTGCCCTCTCCAAGCAGGGACTGGAGATGGTAAAAAAATTAGATCTCATAAAGCAGATCCTAGCCAGGGGCTGCTGCTCTTTGTATAAAACAGCCCACCACACGAGCACTGGTTAGAAGGAGAGACTCTAGCCTAGAAATGTTCAGTGGCTGAGAATTTAATCAGGTTGGGTGTCAACATTTTATTATGAATATGACTCCTAAAGGGGCTCTAATCTATCTCAATATCCTTTAGATAAACATGTAGCCCCCCAAAGCCAAAGGGAAGATGAGCAGGGCTCTGAGTGCTGAAATGAAGGATCGGAAGATGGATGAAGGTAGACCAGGGACATCAATTAACTTCCGAGCCTGGAACACTTATTCGTAGTCCCATCCCTGTGGTTTACATGGTATTCAAGTATATGCATAAAGAACACTGCAGTAATAATGATAAATCCCCACCACATCGGAGATCGGGGTGACATGTGCTATGAGCTTCTTAGAAGATGGTTACATATCCTCCAACCTGGCACAGAGGATACGGGAGTGAACAAGTTGGACAAAGTCCCTTCCCTTGTGGAGCTTCCAGTCTAGCAGGAAGACAGAGAACAAACACAGAGCATGTGCTATCAGAAAGTGATAAGCACTATAAGGCAAACTGAATCAGAATAAGGGGGCCATGGGTGATATTAAGTGAGGCTTGGGGTAGAGGTGCTCTTTTAAGATAGAGTAGTCAAAAAAATGTATCTATGAGGAGGCTTTGGAACAGAGGGGAGCATGTGTTAGGGGAGGAAACCTTGTGAAGATCTATGCAAAGTGTCCCGGTCAGATGACAAAACAAATGGATGAGGCATGAATGAATGCTTTTGAGGCATTAATGACCTTGGTGTGTCCAGGGGCAGCAAGAAGAGCAGTGTGGGGGTTGTGAGTAAGGGAAAGTATAGGAGAAAAGGTCAGAAAGGCAGCCAAGATATGACCCCGTCGAACCACCTCTATCACTGCCATCATGATCTAAGCCACCATCACCTCTTGCCTGGATTCCTATAACAGCCTCCTTAACTGGTTTCCCTGCTTCTGCTATTAGACACTTTCAATCTATTATATTGTTTCCTATTTTTTTCTGTGCATTAGAATCACTTGGGGGAGATCTTTTAGTTTTTATTTCTATTTTTTGTTAATTCACATTTTTGATTAATATCTATTCACAGGTAGCAAAATGTTCCTAGGGCCAGTAGTGGCTGAATCAGGATTTAAAGCCACCAGAGCCTCCACCCCAGCTATTATGTTTTACTGCATAACAGCAAAGAGGTAAATAGCTCACAGTTATGTAATACCTACTATGTGTTAGCCACTATCTTAGAGGTATTAACTCATTCAATCTTCATGGCAACCCTATGAGGTCAATTTTACTTTTAGCCCATGGTAAGGATGAGGAAACTGAGGCCCAGAGAGGTTAAGCAGCTTACGTAAAGTCACACAGTTAGTAGGTGGTGAGTTTGGCATTTGAACCCATGTAATCTGGCTCTAGAGCATGCATTCTCAACAGAGGCAATACTGCCCCTAAGGGGCAATAATTTGTTCTTGGCAGGATGAAAAATTCTTACTCTTTTTATGTATAAGCCACAGATATACTTATAATATATAAATAATATATTACTTAGTGTTCTTCAGAGAAACAGAACTGATAGGCTGTGTGTATATATTTATACAGAGAGATAGTTATTATAAGGAATTGGCTCATAATTATGGAGGCTGGCAAGTACAAAATCTTCATGGTGGGCTGTCAGGCTGGAGACCCAGGAGAGCCAATATTCCAGTTTGAGTCTGAAGGCAGTCTGCTGTAGAACCAGAAAGAGATGATGTTGCAGATGAAGTCTGAAGTAAGACTGCTGGAGAAATTCTGTCTTGCTGGTGATGGAGGTGGCCTTTTTTTTTTTTATTCAGGCCTTCAATTGATTCGATGAGGCCCACCCACATCAGGAAGGGCAACAATCTGCTTTACTCAAAGTTTACTCTTTTAAATGTTAAATTTATCCAAAAACGCCCTCACAGAAGCACCCAAAATAACATTTGACCAAATATCTGGGCACCCCGTGGCCCGGTCAAGTTGACACATAAACTAACCATGGCAAATAGAAATATAGTATATCCGTGGTATTAAAATTTCATGGGGAAGGCAAATTGGAAAAATCAGGGAAAAAAAATGTCTGAAAGGCTCCTTAGGTGGAGGGTGTGGGAGTGATAATGAATAAAACGTTTGAGAAACACTGTGTTAGAGTGTGTTTTTAATCATCACACAGTTTAGGGCAGCTAATCAGTTAAAGAAACCACACAGGTGGGCAAGTGACAGCCATTGTAACTGTCATTCATGCTTATGCAAGCTTACAATTTGCAGATACTATGGCTAGATTTTTACATGCATGTGTAGGGAGCATCATTAACCACTCTCATGGCTCCAGCTTGTCCTGTTTAGCTTCCTCCTCCCCCCATACATTGGTAGGACTAACTCAACTACCAGGATCCCCCTTCTTTGAGATCAAGGTGTCATGGGCATTATGGGTAGTGTCCACTGAGATAATAAGGTGGTTACAGAGCAAGGTATGGCTGAGCATCTCTCCTTCTGGAGTTCAGAGCCCCACTCCCAGTGTACAAATTTGGGGGGGGTGAAGAGATTATAGGCTCTGGCTGAGAGGTTCTTGGGCAAGCAAGACTGACTCATCAGCTCTTTAGGATAATTTCCCTAAGATCAGGTCTCAGGATTTTAGGCCCCATCGAGAAACTGCCTCACTTGCTCCTCACTGGGGAGCTCTTAAATCTTCCCAGGTCCGTGTCACACTCCAAATTAACTATATCAGAAAGCCTAAGAGTGGAAGTAAGTCATCAGTATTTTTTAAATGATCTCTAGGTGATTCCAATGTGCATCAAACTTTGGAAATCACTGGCCTATTATCAAAACCGCATGTAGAGTTATCTTAATATAATAAAACAAGTCTAATCACACATCCCTCCTCTGCTTAAAACCCTCCAGTAGCTGCCTATTGCACTTAGAATAAAGTCAACCTTTTTCCCATGACCTGCAAGCCCCTCTCCCCATTGTCATCTGAGCACATTCCCCTCCTCACTCACTATGTTTCAACTACTGACCTTCTTCCTGTTCCTCAAACATGCTGAGCTTCTCCTGCCTCAGAACTCTGGTATCTTGAAATTGGAATGCTCTCCCTGAAGTTACGTGCATGGCTGGCTCCTTCTTTCTATTCAGGACTCAGCCCTAACATTACCTTCCTGGAGATGCCTTCCATGACTCTTCTACCTAATTTTGCACACACACACATCTCCCATATGGATGCTTTAATGTGTCATCCAGATTTCCCATCAGGGACTGAAGAACTTATTTTCTCAGCTTCTGGGAAAGCTGTTGGCACTTGACCTTGTCTGGATAGACTGGTACCTTCTCAGGTATAGCCTTCATCCAATGACTTGTCATTGGTAAACTTTAAGGACACAGCCACATTGCTGCAATGTGGGAAAACTCAGTTCTCAGCACTCCCCAAAGGGGCAACTGATGCCTTGGCTGAGAATACATCACAGCCAAAATTTTCCCTTTGTCCAATCTTTCTTTCTCTCCTTCCATAGGTGTTGATTCCAAGAGCATTCCCTAACAATATTCCTGAACACTAATTTCCATCTCCGAGCCCAAGGTAACTCAAACTTCAAAGGTTGGTGCCAGGAGTAGTCTGAGAAAGCAAACACTAAGATGGCATTCTGGAGCTGGACCACCTGCCAGACAGCTGGCACTGAGGACCCCTTCACTGGAGATAGGTGGTACAAGAATAGCCCCAGCACAAGGCAACTATTAAATTGTTAACACTTTTACATGTGGGAATTGGGATGTGATACTTATGGAAGTAAATTTACTATCAAGAATGGAATTGGGTGGCCTTTGCGAAGCATAATTGATACTTTGGAGAAAGGTAACAAAAGGCTATGACGATTAAAAGCTAAGTATGAAAATCAGAGGGCTTCCCTGATAGAAAGCAATTTCCTTTCTTATATCCACAGATCTGAGAAAGATAAGATCCAGGACAAGAAATGAATCATCCAAGTAGCAGAGCTCCAAAGAAGCTTAAACTCCCAAACCCAATCCTGTTAGGCCAAAGCCAGGGCTATGATTGGGAAAGAATGGGACCTGAAATCATAGGATGGGGACACCTCGGTTGATACACTGGCAAATCTGGAATCCTCAGGATTTCCCTAAACCTTCTGCATCTGCATAAGTGGTCTACTCTTTTCTTCAAATGCTCCTTCCTTTCTTGAAGATGATGCAGAAGATTCTCCCCTGAAAGTGACCTATGCATCCTCAGGAAATGCTTCTGCTTTGCCTCTTGGCTAATAATCCAATAATGAGGTTACATCACAGTATAACGTGGCTAGGGGAAGTACTGGGCCTGCTAAGAGAGGAAAGGTGCTTTACCTCAAAGGGACTGCTTGACCTAGTCAAAATGAACTATCCAGGAGGAACCAGGAGAATGTACATGGTACTGAATTCTGAGGGTACTGGACCAAGAAGAAGTCAGACTTAAAACTGGATGAAAGATATTAACATGGAAGCACTCACTAGAGGTACAGGATTTAACACCCTGGCAAGGACCTTGGGAGATGGTATGAAAATGCTGCTTAGGATGATTCTTAGAAGTATCAAAAAACCAATAGTCCACATCAATCAAGGGAGAAATGCCAGAATTGTTGAGACAGGCAGTAGAAAAAGGAATTAAAGGCTCTGGGAAGTGAGCATGCTAGAGTGCCTATCCCATGGAAGTCTGGAATCCCTATTTGATGAATATGTTGTACAGGAGGGGCTAGAGGATATATAGTTCCCCATAGCCATTAGAAAAACACAGGTGACAGGTACACCAGCATCACTGAGGTCAGTAGTGGACCTCCCCTGTAGGATATGGAAGATGGCAGGAGAGAATATTATAGAGCTGAGTTCATTGATAGCAGCAGGGATAACAATGGAAGTCAGATGATGATATTTTACCATCAGAAGGTGTATGGGTGAAATTACTGTAATGAGTGCAAGATCAGAGTTGCCAGGAGGACCTGACCCATCGAGAGCTATGGACGAGACCCACACCTTTCACCTCTCACAAAAATCAAATCACGGTGGATAACAGACTTAAACATAAGGTATGAAACTATTAGAATTCTAGAAGAAAATGTGGGAAAAACTCTTATGGACTTTGGCCTAGGCAAAGAATTTATGAAGAAGACCCCAAAGGCAATCACAGCAGAAACAAAAATAAATGGGACCTGATTAAATTAAAAAGCTTCTGCACAGCCACAGAAACTGTCACGAGAGCAAACAGACAACCTTCAGAATGGGAAAAAATTTTCACATGCTACACATTTGATAAAGGGATGATAACTAGAATCTACTTACAACTCAGGAAAATCATCAAGAAAAAAATCAAACAATCCTATCAAAAAGTGGGCAAACGACATGAATAGAAATTTTTCAAAAGAAGACAGAAGAATGGCCAACAAACATATGAAAAAATACTCAACAACTCTAATCATCAGAGAAATGTAAATCAAAACCACAATGTGATATCACTTAACCCCAGTGAGAATGGCCTTTATCATAAAGTCCCAAAATAATAAATGTTGGCATGGATGCGGAGAGACTGGAACACTCATACACTGCTGGTGGGATTGCAAACTAGTGCAACCTCTGTGGAAAGCAATATGGAGATACCTTAAAAAGATATAAGCAGACCTACCATTTGATAAAGCAATCCCATTATTGGGCATCTACCCAAAAGAACAAAAGACTTTCTATAAAAAAGACACCTGCACTCCAATATTTATAGCAGCACAATTCACAATGGCAAAGATGTGGAAACAACCCAAGTGCCCATCAATACATGAGTGGATTAATACAACATGGTATATGTATACCATGGAGTACTAGTCAGCTATAAGAAACAATGGTGATCTAGCACCTCTTGTATTTTCCTGGATAGAGCTGGAACCCATTCTACTAAGTGAAGTATCCCAAGAATGGAAAAATTAGCACCACATGTACTCACCATCAAATTGGTTTCACTGATCATCACCTAAGAGCACATTTAGGAATAACATTAATCAGGTGTCGGGCAGGTGTTGCGGGGGAGGGGATGGGTGTTTACATACATAATGAGTGTGATGTGCACCGTTTAGGGGATGGACATTCTTGAAGCTCTGACTCAGTGGGGGGAAGGGGAAGCAAGGGCAATATGCGTAACCTAAACTTTTGTAGTACCCCCATAATATGCTGAAATAAAAAAAAAAAAGAGAGAGAGAGAGAGCTATGAAGATAGTCAAAACACAGTATCCTTAGGGACAAGATAGATGGGAAGCCAGTAAGAGTAGCACTCAATCTATACAATCAGAAAAAATCAAGGATGGTTGAGCAAAGGGTTGTGGACAGTCACACAAACAAAAGTCAAAATCCCTTGTTTAGTTTCTAGACATGAGCAACTTTTCAGACCCAGAACCTACTGAATGAAGGAGAGACTCGTTCCCTAGAAGGAAGAATTCTGCAGCACGATGCAAGTATATATGGTAATGGTTCCTCTACATTTTCTCAGAAATGACAAATGGATATTTACTTGGGTAACTGTGTACTTGTGAAAGGGCCATATCCAAACATTTCACATCATCCGAGTTTCTACTGATAATCAAGGACTTGAATCATGATCATGATCCCTCATTATGGAAGGAGCATATTAGGACTAGGTAACAAATGTAGTCCTGGCCCTGGTATGGCTCACAATGTGTCCACAGTATCCACAGACCACCCGATGATCATTCATTCCCCCAGTTTCCAAATGTGTAATTGGAGTTGACATACTCAGTAGTTAGCAGAAGACCTGCATTAGTTCCTTGCCTATAATATGAGGTGTCATGGTGGAGCAGGCCAAATGGAAGCCTCTTGTGTCACTTATGGCAAGCCCAAATAGGAGAATCAAAGACATCCAGGGTCTAGAGCAAGGCCATGCCATCTGTAGTGGAAAATTATACAACTGTTATAAAACAGTTTTTTGGCATGCTACCGGGCCCTGGTAGAGACGAAGTTCCTGACCATGAGTCATTAAGTGACTATGGAGCCAGAGCTGCTCTACATGAGCTAGGTTCTTTTCAACCCACCATGTCATAAGGTTAGGTGTGCCCAGCAGCAATCCACTGTAAGACCAGCTGATGGAAGAAGGAAAATGCTGGGCTTGTTTTGCATATGGGTTGGTTCAATGTGTGGATTCAAGCTGAAAATGGACCATGGCTGCACTTTTAGCCCATTCAGGGGTAACTTCAAAAGACAGCAGTGAAGGTAAATCCTCCCAGTGGGCAACGCTTTTGGTGGTGAAATTGGTCATTGATTTTATTTGCAAAGAGAAGTTAGAATATGGAAGGAATCATGGAGAGTCACAAATGGATTAGTTGGTTGGCCTGCAGATAAAAATAGTTTAAGATTCAGGACAAGGAGGTCTAGGATATGATGAATTTGTAGGAGTGACCATGAAGAGTGGAAGTTTTTGTATATTTCATGTTAAAGTCCATCATAGAATATCTGCTATAGAATAGGTACAAAATCACAAGGTAGACAAAACAAGTAGACCAATTGATGTCAGTGTTACCTCAGTATTGGCACAATGGACACATGAAAAGAGGAGCCATATGGCAGAGGTGGCAGCTATGCCTAGGCCTACTGGCATGGGTTCCCACTCACCAAGGCTGATCTAGCTACTACCACAGCAGAATGTCCAATGTGCCAGCAACACAGACTAACACTTAGTCCTCCATATGGTACCTTGAAGAAATAACCAGCCACTTTGTGGCAAGTTGACTACTACATTGGAACTCTTCCACCTGGGAAAGGTGATTCATTTGACAAGTGATTCATTTTGACAAGAATAGAAATATATTCCAGAAATGACCTCAGACAATATAAGAATGTTTGGTCTACTGGTATGGGATTGCATATATCACTGCATCAAAACAACTGAAACACCTTACAGCAAAGGAGGTACTGAAGAGGGTGCATGACATGGGATCCACTGGTCATCACGCATCTGTACTACTCAGAAGCTGCCAGCCTGACAGAGGTACAGTATAGCCTGTTGAAAGCACAGAAGAGAAGACAGCTCAAAGATGATTCCACGATGCAGTGTACACTATAAATTAAGACCTTTTGTTCTACTCCAATGGGTAGAATACATTAGATATGGACTCAAGGGGTAAAGGCAGTAGTGGCCCCTCTTGGAGAATTTGTGTTTGTGTTTCCTGTTTCCATACAGTGATCTTAGAGAATTTGTGTTCCCTGTCTTTCTGACTCTGGGCCCTGTGGATTTAGAGGTCATGGTTCCTAAAGGGGAAGCACTTCCACTAGAAGAACACTAAGCGTCTCATTGAACTGTAAGCTACAGCTACAGCCTAGACACTTTATGCTTCTTGTGCTATGGGACCAGCAGTCAAGAAGAGAAGTCACCATGGTGGCAGGCATAATTGATCCTGATCACCAGAAGGAGGGAGGGATGTTGTTGTAAAATAGAACTAGGGAAGAATATGTGTGGTACTTAGGTGACCCAGTTGATTGTCTAATTGTGATGGTAAATAGACAAGAAATATATCTCAAAATGATAAAAGCCATATATGACAAAGCCACAGCCAACATCATACTGAATGGGGAAAAGTTGAAAGCATTCCCACTAAGAACTGGAACAAGGCAAGAGTGCCCACTGTCACCACTTCCATTCAACATAGTGCTGGATATCCTAGCCAGAGCAATCAGACAAGAGAAAGAAATAAAGGGTATCCAAATCAGAAAAGAGGAGTCAAACTATCAGTTTTTTTTCTGATGATATTGTCTTATATCTAGAAAAACCCAAAGACTCCACCAAGAGACTTCTGGAATTGATAAATAAATTCAGTGAAGTCTCAGGTTACAAAATCAATGCACACAAATCAGTAGCATTCCTATACACCAATAACAGTCAAGCTGAGAGTCAAATCAAAGACTCAGTACCATTCACAACAGCTACAAAGAAAATAAAATACCTAGGAATATATTTAACCAAGGAGGTGGAATATCTCTACAAATAGAACTATGAAACACTGATGAAAGAAATCACAGATAACATAAACAAATGAAAAAACATATCATGCTCATGGATCAGTAAAATCAAACTTGTTAAAATGTCCATACTGCCCTAAGTTATTTACAGATTCAATGCAATCCCCATCAAAATGCCAATGTCATATTTCACAAATCTAGAAAAAAATAATTCTACACTTGATTTGGAATAATCTTTGTCTTTCTTTACCATTGTTGATTTAAAGTTAATTTTGTCTGATATGAGAATGGCTACACCTGCTCTCTTTTGCTTTCCATTCGCATTGAATATTTTTTTCCATCTTTTCACATTCAGCCTGTGTGTATCTTTGTGATTTAGATGTGTCTCCTGGAGATAGCAGATACTTGGGTTGTGTTTTTTCATCCATTCCGCCAGCGTATGTCTTTTGAATGGTGCATTTAAACTGTTAACATTATGAGATAGAATTGATATGTGGGATGCTGTTCTGTTCATCATGTTGGGTAGTACCTTATTGCTTTGTTTTTCCTCTTGTGCTGTTGTTTTATAAGAGTTGTGAGATTTAGCTTTTTTGGGTGATTTTACACTGGTGGATATCTATTGTGCCGATTTACATATAATGCAGTTTTGAGTATTTCCTGCAGGGTAGGTCTGGTCGTGACAAATTCCCTCAGTGTTTGCTTGTCTGGAAAAGACTTAATTTCTCCATTAATTGTGAAACTTAGTTTTTCAGGATGCAAAATTCTAGGCTGGCAGTTTTTCTGTTAAAAAGATTGAGGACGGGGCCACAAACCCCTTCTGTCTTGCAAGGTTTTCACTGAGAAGTCTGCTCTTAGCCTGATGGGTTTTCCTTTGTATGTCAGTTGTTGCTTACGTCTAGCTGCTTGTGGAATTTTCTCCTTCATTTTGACTTTGGCCAGGTTGATTACTATGTGTATTAGAGATGTCTTATTTGTAATGAATCTTCCTGGTGTTTATTGACCATCTTGTATCTGGATTTCTGGATCTTTGGTGATACCAGCGAAGTTTCTCTCAATAATTCTCTCAGACAGATTTTTCATGCTTTTAGCTCTTTCTTCTTCTCCCTCAGGGATACTTATAATTTGTTTGTTACTTCACTTCACATAGTCCCATATCTCTCTAAGTGATTGCTCCTTCTTTTTTTTTCCCCCTCTCTTTTCTGCCTTTTCAAATGACTGGGTTAGCTCGAGAGCCTTGTCCTCAAGCTCTGAGATTCTTTCTTCTCCTTGGTTTAGTCTGTTGTTGAAGTTTTCTGCTGTGTTTTGAAATTCCCTAAATGAATTTTTCATTTCTTTAAGTTCTATTCTTATGTTGTCTAGCTCTTTTGTGACTTTTTCATTGATTTCCTGAAAGATTCTTTGGCTTCTCTTTGTTGGTTTTCAACTTTCTCTTTAATTCATCTTATTTGCCATCCACATTCTGAATTCCTTTTCTGTCATTTTGACAATTTCCTTATGGTTGGAGTCCACTACTATAACTCCATTGTGATCCCCGTTTTGTTTTTTTCATGCTGCCAGGCTTCTTTTGCTGGTTTCTTGTCATCTGAGACCTCTTTTATTGGCACAGGGCTAATAGGTTTGCAGGGCACCTGTTCTTTGCTGGGAACTCTCCTGCTTAATTAGAAGAAGGGGAAGTCCCTAGATAGCGTTTTTTGCCCTACTCTGGAATGTTCACGTGACAGGTCAGGGACATGTGCACTAGAAACCTGTAATGAGCTATTCTGATTTGTCCTGTTCACCTATGACTGCCACTGTTCAAGCCTGTCCTGGATGATCTTTGTGCCGGATGTTGGGTTGTTCACCAGGTAGTTGTAGGAAGTTTGAGTTGGGAGCCAGGTGAGACCCTCTCCATGGAGACTGGCATTATGGGGATTGCTCTGCCTGGAGTCTCCCCACACGGGTGACAATGGCAGCTGGGTGAGGCTATGTAGGCAGTTTTCAAGGGTTCCCAGGATGAGAGCATTTGCTTGAACCAGGTCCCAGTGTACTGCTGCCTTGAGGCTGGGGGTCCCTGGCGGGGCGATGGACCTTGGAGCAGTTCCAGAAGCCTTGTGGCAATGGTGGAGGCTCAGAGGTGGGGTATTGGGGTCTAGGTGTAGCACTGGAATCTCAGGGGCAGTGTCCTGGGCCTGGTGGGAGCTCTGGAGCTACAGGGGTGGAGCCTTAGACTTCAGCGTAAGAGCCTCAGAGCTAGGACTGGGGAGGAGCCAGAAACAGGGCCTCAGAGCCAGAAGGAGGGCTGTGCGGGCATCAGGCTGATCTTATCTGGAGGGCAGATTCAGGGCTGAGCAGGCAGTAGGCTGTTCAGACCTGAAGGACAGAGTAGGGGCTGAGCAGGTGGCAGGCTCTTCCACAGGCTTGGGAACTGTGTGGATGCCAAGTCATGTGGGCTAAGGTTGGTTCCAGTGGCCCAGGGACCTCAGAGTTCTCCCTGCCACTCTGAAGCAATCACCCAAAGCCTCCCAAGTTGGAGCCTGCAACACCCCAGTCAACTCCCATGCTCAGATACTGTTGCACTGTAGGGAAGGATCGCTTGGCTTCCAGTCACAGGGTATGGCTCAGAGGAGCCTCCACTTTGTCCAATCCCTCCCCAGCCTGGTGGGGGCAATTTTAAGGCCACCAACACAGAGCTGAGGCCCATGATGACCTGGCACCATGTACTCAAGAGCACAGGATGGCTTTAGTTGCAGAAACCTGCTACTGGCTGCCACCCGATCCCCACCATGCCTGTTATCTCGTGCAATGACTCTGCATCAACTGCAGGCAGGTCCCTGGTCTGTCTAGACAGAGGTCTATGGCAGTGGAGGGAGCTCTCTCACAACTCAGCCACAGTGCCTGTGGGGTGAGCACGGTGCCCCAGCGCTCTATCCTCCTATTCTTCCCCAAGTGTAGATGCCTCCCCTGATCTTAAATACATCACTCCATCATCTTCTTTTTCACACTGAGTGTCCTGTGTTGCTTCTCTGTGATTTCACAATGTTTCTTCCAAGAAGAGCTATCTATAGGTAGGCATCTGCCTGCAACTTACACTTCTTTCCTTGAGATCAGTCTGCTCATGGGCTGCTTCTAGCCTGCCATCTTTTTTCCTTGGCCCAGAGACTTTGATTTCCCTTAATGGCATGCTAGATTATTTGATCCAACCCTCCCACAGAAAACAACTAAAAATATTGATAACAAATATTTTTAGGTCTTTCTGACGTTTTTGAAGATGTGATAACAAAGTAAAAATTACAAGGTCAAAATCTAAGGGGAAAATAGAAATCCACGGTTTAACAAGGAGGTACACTGAAACAACTTTTGCTAAAAGCATATGCCAATCTTACCTATTTTTAACTTGGGTTTTATGAAGAGGCCAACAGTGAAAGCATAGGTCCCAACCAAAGTGAAGGTATCAAATAGAACAACCTTTTCACTTTAACCTGGGGCTTCAAAGGGCTGCTTCCTCAGTGTAATGGTGAACCATGTGTAAACCTACTCTTCTGCCCCCATATAGTACTAAGGGGAAGTTTACCCTGAGAAGTTGTAATCACAAGCTAATATACATAAATATTCAAAGCCCAAATTTCCAAGACCTGCATGGTCCTAAATACCACAACTCATGAATTTAAATTAAAATGGTCCAGACTGCTAGTGACCCTAATGCCTGACAGAAGCAAATACAATTCCACTCTTGAGAAAAGTTCCACCATCCCAGGCTTTAAACAATTTCTACAAACAATTTTTAAAGGACAAGGGCAAGAGCACAACAACAACAACAAAACTAACTAAAAAGAAGAAATAATGAGAATAAATTAGTAGTAAAAACAGACAGTAGAAATAAACCTGAAAGACTTCCGATATTAGGATCATAGAACAAGGCTATAAAACACTATTTTCTATGACTAAAGAAATAAAATGCAAATTTGAAAATATCTCTGGGAAATAGGAAACTATTAAATAAAAGCAGAGCAGGTGACTAAATAGGCCTTCTACAAATGAAGTTAAATGATCAATTTAAAATCAGAAGCTTATTGGACATGTCTAATAACATATTAAACACAGCTGAAGAAAGAAAGAATTAGTAAATGGAAAGATAGGTCAGTAAAAGGTATGCAGAAAATGCCATAAAGTTACAAAATCTGAAAAATACAGAAAACATGGTAAGAGACACAGAGAGTAGTAGAATAAGGTCTAAAATGCACTTATTTGAAGTCCCCAGAAGAAGAGTGCATAAAAAGGAGCAATTGCTGTATGTAAAGAAATAGTGAAAGGGAAATTTTTTATTCTGCTGAAAGATACAAACCCATAGTTTCAAGAAGTACCAAATAGGATCAGAGAGGGAGAGGAGGGAGGAAAGGAGGGAGAAAGGAAGGAAGAAAAGAAAAAGAAAGAAAGAGAAAGAAGGAAAGAAGGAATGAAGGAAAGAAAGAAGGAAGAAAAGAAAGAAGGAAGGAAGGAAGGAAGGGAGGGAGGGAAATCAAGCAAACGAACAAGTAACCAAGCAAGCTATATCAAGATACATCATACCAAAACTGTAGAACACTATAGACTAAAAGAAAAAACTATAAAAGCAGCCAGAGAAAAAAAATACAGGTTCCCCTCAAAGGAACAACAGTTAAACTGACAGATGGCTTCTCATCAATAGCAATGGATGCCACAACACAGTTGAATTATGGCTTCAATGTGATAAAAGAATATAATTATCAACTTAGAATTCTATGCCCAATGAAAATATCTTTCATTAGTGAGAGTGAAATAAAAACATTTTCTGACAAACAAAAACTACCAGTTAATCTAACTGAAGGTAATTCTAAAGCATATACAGCATACAGAAAGCAAGTTATCTCAGATTAAATGTTTGAAATGCAAGAAAAATGAAGAGTAAGAAAGTGGTAAATATAGATGAACAGTAACTACATAAAACAATGATAATAATGTTATGAGGTATTAAAGACATAAAATGTAACCAGAAGATATTTGCACTTCAGTGTTTATTGCAGCATTATTCACAATGGCTAAAATGTGGAATCAGCTTAAGTGTTTATCAAGGGACGAATGGATAAAAAAGATGTGGTATATGTACACAATGGAATATTATTTAGCCATGAAAAATAAGGAAATTTTTTCATTTGCAGAAACATGGATAGATCTGGAGGACATTATTTTAAGTGAAATAAACCAGGCACAGAAAGACAAATATTGCATTTTCACACTCAAAAATGGGACCTAAAAAAAATTGATCTCAAGGAGGTAGTGAATAGAATGGTGGCTCCTAGAGGTTGGTAAGGGTGGTGGAAAGGGATAATGAAGAGGTGTTGGTGAAGGAGTAATTCTGTTAAATAGAAGGAAAAAGTTCTAGTGTTCAATAGTGCAATAGGGCAACTATAGTTAACAATAATTTATTATATTTCAGAATAGCTAGAAGTTTTCAAATTCTCCAAACATAAAGGAATGATAAATGTTTCAGGTGAATCATGTCCCAATTACCCTGACTTGATCATTATATGTTATATGCTTGTATCAAAATATAACATGTACTCCATGAATATGTACAATTATTATGTATCAACAAAAAATAGAAAAAAAAAATGTTATCAGTTATTAAAATATAGAATTAAAACACATAAAACCAGTAAAAGATAAGTGGGGTAGCAGAGCATTTAAGGACTTTGTATTAACTAAAAGTAAAGATTTTCTTAAATTTTCAAATTTTGATAAGCTAATATGCATGTTGCAATTTACAGAGTAACCATTAAAAGAATAAGAACTGAATATATAATAGAAAACAAATGGAAGCTAAGAAGCAATTAATCCAAAAGAAGGGAGGAGAGGAATATAATTAAAGAACAGCTGAGATAAATTATAAGCACAAAATAAAAGGGTAGCTTTAAATACAAATATACCAAGAATTACATTAAATGTAAATGATCTAAAAGCTCCAGCAAAAAATCAACAATTTCAGAATAGATAAAAATGAAAACTATTATGTTTGTTTATTTGTATATATACATATATATATATATAGCATAAGAATACATAGGGTTAGTATGCGAAAATTTTTTCCCATTCTGTAGGTTGTCTGTTTGTTCTCGTGACTGTTTCTTTGGCTGTGAAGAAGCTTTTTAATTTAATCAGGTCCCATTCATTTATTTTTGTTGTTGCTGTGATTGCCTTAGGGGTCTTCTTCATAAATTCTTTGCCTAGGGCAATGTCTGTAAGAGTCTTTCCTACATTTTCTTCTAGAATTCTAATCGTTTCACACCTAAGGTTTAAGTCTGTTATCCACCATGATTTTTTTTTCATATATTAAGTTTTATTTTTTTTTTATTTATCCACCGTGATTTGATTTTTGTGAGAGGTGAAAGCTGTGGGTCCTGTTTCAGTCTTCTACATGTGGCTATCCAATTTTCCCAGCACCATTTATTGAATAAGGATTCTTGTCCCCAGAGTATGTTTTTGTCTGCTTTGTCAAAGATTAGATGGCTATATGAGGATGGTTTTATATTTGGATTTTCTGTTCTGTTCCACTGGTCTGTGTCCCTGCACTTGTGCCAATACCAAGCAGTTTTAATAATCACAGCCTTGTAATATAGTTTGAAGTCTGGCAAATTAATACCTCTCATTTTGTTTTTATTGCTTAAAATTGCTTTTGCTATACGGGGTCTTCTCTGATTCCATACAAAGTGTATAATTATTTTTCTATATCTGTGAAAAATGATGTTGGTAATTTAATAGGTATTGCATTGAATCTGTAGATCACTTTGGGTAGTATAGACATTTTAACAATGTCTGGGGTGGGGAGTGGGGGGAGGGGATGGGTGTATACCTACATGATGAGTACAATGCGCACTGTCTGGGGAATGGACACGCTTGAAGCTCTGACTCAGGGGGATTGGCGGTACATGGGCCCATCTTTTCTTTTAAAAAAAAAGAAAGAAAGAATACATAGGGTTGAAAGAAAAATGCCAGGCAAAATTTAACAATAACAATGACAAATCTGCTGTCCTTATGTTAACATCAGACAAAAGAAACTGTTAAACAAAAAGTTTTACTAGAGAAGATAATAGTTGTTATATAGTGATAAAAGATTGAATTCATCAAGAGGATGGGATAATATAAAAAAATAACAATTTGTATGCACAGATGTTCACCAGAAAAAACATGTTTTTTTTTCTTTTTTTTTATTTCAGCTTATTATGGGGGTACAAAAGTTCAGGTTATATATATTGCCCATGCCCCCCCATCCCCCCGAGTCTGAGCTTCAAGCGTGTCCATTCCCTAGACAATGCACATCGCACTCATCACGTAGGTATGCACCCATCCCCTCCCCCATCCCCCTCAGTCTTTTTTAAAAAATGAAACCTTTAGATCAAATAAAAGCTAATAAAGTAACCATTAAAAGGAAAGAAAAGCACTCACACTTCTAAATAGTCTAATGATCAAATAAGAATTAATAATGAAAATTAGAAAATTCTGCACCTAAAAAATTAAAGGATGAAGCTAAAACAGTACTTATATGGAAATTTAATGTCTTATATGCATATAGTAAAAATAAGGAGTAAAAATTGTTGAAGTAAGCATTCATATTAGGAAGTTAGGAGAAAGAACAGCAAAAACAAACAAACAAAAAAAAAACAAAGAATGGAGAAAGGAAAAAAGAAGATAAGCATAAATTAATGAAATAGAAAACATGTATTTTATTAGACATTAAAATCATTCAAAACCTAAAAATAAATCTAACAAAAGCATGCAAGACATCTGTGCAGATAACTTTAAAATAAAAGTGAGAGAAATTGAAGAATATTGAAATTAATAGAGAGCTATACCATGTTTATGTAATGGAAGACTCTAATTGCAATATATTAATTCTCCCAAAATCAACCTATAGATTAAATGACAGTTCTATTTAACAAGTGTGTATATCTGTAAAACCTGACTCTAAAGCTGATTCTAAAATTTATGTGGAAATGCATAGGGCCAAGAATATGCATTGAAAAACAACATGAGGGATTTGGTATATTGGATATCAAGACTTATTATAAAACTACAGTAATTAAGACAACA
Organism: Eulemur rufifrons; assembly: GCF_041146395.1. Lineage (NCBI taxonomy): Eukaryota > Metazoa > Chordata > Mammalia > Primates > Lemuridae > Eulemur > Eulemur rufifrons. Next base: position 26,021,992 of record NC_091012.1, on the reverse strand, counting down.
TGGCACAAACACACAGAGAAATAAATAGACAAAATGATCAGAATAGAAAGCCCAGAAGTACACCCACATATATATGTACACTTATTTTATGTAAAAGGTAGCATTGTAGATCACTGGAGAAAGGATAGCCTTTGTAATAAATGGCATGTATATTTGGGAAAAAATGAAATTGGGCCTGTTCTTCATTTCATACACAAAAATCTATTAATTATAACTGTGTTATACAGCTAAATATGAATGACAAAATAATAAACATTTCAGAAATAATTTAGGAGAGTATCTTCATAACCTGAAGATAGAAACAAAATTTTAAATAGGACACAAAAAGCCCTAAACAATAAATGAAGATATTAATAAATTGGAACACATTAAATAACTTATTACTTATGAGAAAGCTCCTTAAGAGACTGAAAAAGGCAAGCAATGCTTTCATCCTTGTTTTTTATACTACATTATGCATATGGCAGAGTGTTCATTGAAAAATACAAATTAGATCGTATCACTCCTTGCTTAAAGCCTTCCAAACTTCTTATGCTAGCCTACACTTTGTCTAGTACCACTCTCTCCCTTGTTCATTATAATCCAGCTATAGTCCACACTCCCTTACTGCCTCTGGGACTTCATTCGTTCTATTTTCTCTGTCTTTTTTCACCTCTTCACTTGATTCTTTCCTTCAGATACTTCAGGTCTCAGCTTAAATGTCTCCTGCTCAGAAAAACCTTTGACTATCTATTGTAAAGTAGATTTCTACATTATCATCTCTTAGAACACCCTGGCTTTTTCCCTAATAGTATTTATTATATATTTTCATTATATAAAATAGATATTTTACTTGTCCACTACATTTCTGCCATGCTAGACCCAAGTTCCAAATATATGTTGAACGTGGATGGACAAATGGATGGATGGATGGATGCCTGAACTAATAATATAGTTATCTCCTTTATCTAGAATTTGTTCTTAATATCTGGTGAAAGGTCTCCATTTCTAGACTCCAAATCCAAGAATTTTGTTTCACAAAATATCTTTTCAGATGTGCAAACGATTAGTCATTTTTTAACCAACTCATTGATTCAATCCTTCATTCAACAAATGTTTTCTAAGAGGCTATTGCAGTCAGTGGATGTGGGGCAAGCCATAGAATGAGCAGATTTATGAATGAAAAGAGAAACACGAAGGCCATAATGAGAGTCTTACATATATATACACTTTAAGGATCCATGGAAATATGATTTGGGGGAGAAGTTTTCTGTGTTTCAGTTGTCACTTTCTTTGCAGTTGAGATAGTGAGATGGCAACATGCTGTCTAATGTCAGTAACTTTTTATTCCCAAATTTGCAAATGAGACATCAGTTACTTCGATCAATTTTTCTCAAGTATCATATAACAGCTGTAGTTCAGAAATTACACTGTTTACTGAATCTACTATCATTCCCTGTGATTGTCTGAAAGTGGCGTGTGGATAATTTTGGCAGTACCTTCCAAGATATTCTACCTCCTTAGTAGGCACAGGGAACAGTTAAGAGAAATTAAGATGTGTGGTGGTTGTAAAATATGGCTGCAAATTATTTGACACTCTTCTCATTGAGAGAGAGTCCACATTCCCTTCTTTTGAATCTGGGTAGGCTGTACCTTATTTGACAATTAGAATATGGCAGAAGTGACACTGTATGACTTCCAAGACTAGGTTATAAAAGTCCAGGCCAATTCTGCCTAGCTTTCGTGGAACATTCACTCTCTTTGAAAACTTCAACTCAGAATGCTCCCTCCTAGACAACAGCTGTCATATTGTAAGAGGCCCAAGTCATAATGATAGTCTACATGTAGGTACTCCAGACAACAGTTTCAGTTGAGTCCAGCTTTCAAGACATTGCAGCCTAGGTGTCAGATATGTGAGTGAAGAACCCTCCAGGTAATTAGGGACTCCAGCTGTTCAAGTTACTCTGGTCATGTGTATTCCCAGCTGAGGCCCCAGAACACATGGACCAATTCCCACTACTCCTTGTCCAAATTCTTGACCCATGAATCCTTGAGCATAATAAATGAATGGTGGTTGTTTTTTGACAATAAATTCAGGGTAGTTTGTTATGCAGCAATAGTAATTGGAAAAGGATGATAAAATGAAATTTTTGGCTGAAGCACTGAAAGGTGGCAATATCTTAAATATGGAGTTTTAAAGGATGAACAAATAAATGAATGCACTATACAAAGATTCCCAAAGTAGGATGAGAAGGATGGCTTGGAGGCAACAGCCTTATCTTTCAAGGTTAAATTATTGGACAATGTCTCTGGGTTATAGGGTTATTAGTATTTGATCCATAATTTAGGAAGAATCAAACACTCTATTACTTTAATTATCCAAAAGTCAGTGTTCTGACACCCTTAGGCATCTCTAACATAACCATCAATCTAGAAGTAAAAAGATACGTAGCCATAAACAACGATGATAACAACAAATAAAAATAGATTGGTGGATAAATAAATGATAGATGGGTAGATATAGCAAGTATGGTAATAAAGTAAGTGCAGTAAAAGGTCAATTGTAGAATATAGGTATATTGAGGTGTATTAGATCTGTTGCTGCATAATGAATAACACCAAAAGTTAGTGCCTTCAAACAGTACACCTTTATTACCTCAAAATTTCTGTAGATCAGGAACCTTGATACAGTTTAGCTGGTCTTCTGGCTTAGTCTCTCACAAGGCTGCAATCAAGGTGTCACTGATGCTGCAGTCATTTTAACGCTTGGCTGAGGGTGGATCCATTTCCAAGTTCATGGAGGAGGTTGTTGACAGGATTCAATTCCTTGCAAGCTGTAGGCCAGAGGCTTCCCTTGGTTCTTTGTCATACAGGGGCCTATCCATAGGGAAGTTCACAACATGGCATCTGGCTTCCCTTAGAATGAGCCAGTGAGAGGGCAAGAGAGTGCCAGCAAGACAGAAGTCACAGTCTTCTGTACACTAATTTTGAGAGTGACACTTCCATCTTTTCTGCCATATTTTATTCATTAGAAACAAGTGATTAACTTCTTAAAGGTGAGGGGATTACACAAAAGCCTCATTATCAGAATGTGGAGATCATTGAAGTGAGGTCATTTTAAAAGGCTGCCTACCACAGGGAGTCTGCTGTAAAATGAACATTTTCATCATAAAATGCTTGGGGAAAAAATTATTTTAAATATATCCAAATCTATATTTTGTACTCTTTAGGAATCCATAACCAAGTTCATGTTTTAATGTGATCAATTATACAAAATAAGGCATCAGTTTGGAAACAAGAGGCATGTAGACAAAGAGAAAAGTAATAGCTAATATATGAGAGAGAGAAAGACAGAGAGAGAGAGAAGGAAAAAGCTATCTGAGGCCATTTAATGTTGGAACAAGAAACTCCACAGAGCTCATTGCTCCTGAGAGGATAGGTAAAATAGAAGACAATAAAATAACAACATCAACAACAACAATAAACAACTCCTATAAAACACTTACTGTGATTCAGGCACCACTCTAAGCCCTTTACAGATACCATATTAACAGATTTAATCTATACAATAAAACAATTAGGTAGGTAATATTATCCTCACTACAGATGAGGAAATTGTGACACAGAGGGGTTAAACAATTTGCCCAAGGTCAAAATGTCATTCATATCATCAAGATGAACCTATGTTCACTCTTTTAAGAAGACAAGGAAGCAAGTACAATGCTTTAGAAAGATATCCAACTGAAAGAGCTCAAATCAAAAGCATTCTTGAACTGAAGACTATAAACCTCATTTATATGAAATGTTCGTTTACATGGAACATCAGCGTTCTACTGCTTTCCTGAAGAGGCATTCCCTGACTTATACGATTCCATCTTTCTTAAACCCCTGCATTTCTGTTCCAGAGTCCTTGCAACAGTGGCAACCCACAAAGCCTCTGATCCCTACCTAGGGTTGCCAAATAAAATACAGACTTCAGTTAAATTGGAATTTCAGATAAAAAACAACTACTTTTTAAAGGGTAAATATGTCCCAAATATTGCATGAGAAATAGACACATATATCTATGTAAGTATTCATTGTTTCTCTGAAATCCAACTTTAACTAGGCACCCAATATTTTTATTCGCTAATCTGGCCACCCTATCCCTACATAAATCTCCTCCTGAAGCCCCTGGGACCTCCCACGTCCCCCTCTTTGATTTCCCCAGGACTTTCTACCTTTCCACCTTACAGGCCTGAAGGGAAGAGAACTGGGGGGTCCAGGCTTCAGCTGCCAGAGGCTAGACAGGGCTGGGGAATTGCTGCTGGCATCCACAATTAGCCCCCGAGCACATTTTCCCATAGAAACAATCATCTTAATGGTGACTGGCTTTCTAGTGCTATGGGCCCTACAGTCCAGCCATATTCTAGGTTAAATAGGCTTTTGTGGACTTGCCTGGGAACCTTCCCACCATTTGTAACATTGTTTCCATGGGAAAAATGCTTCTCAAGTTCCAAACAACTGACTTACAAACAAACTTTTGGAACAAAACGGCTTTGCTAAATTGGGGAAGGACTGTAGACTCTCCCAGAGTCATTCAAAGGCTGGTGACTTCACTCTAAGATGTTAGCAACGTTTGGGCCTGCTTAGCATACCAAAGGGAGGCCACTGGGATTGCTAAAGAAACTTTAATAAGCAAACAGACAAGATTGACAGGTCCATAATAGACAAGCTGACTCTGTCTTTGATTGGCTACATAGGCCAGCATTTACATTGAATGATTTCCCTTAATCAAACACATGCCTTATCTGGACAGGCAGGACACTTATCCGACTAAGTGGGTGGTTATTAAGGAGATGGCAGGTACTCTGTATCTAATTGTACATTTAGCACCCTTTCACATACACCAGTGTGCCAGAGGAAAGACAAGCTTATTTTTCCCCTCCATTGTCTGATACTTTCAATGTTTCATTGGTTTGTTCACCTTGATGAAAACAGAGCAATTATGCAGCTTTCATCTGCTTCTTTGAAAGGCATATGGAAAATTCTGCTTTCAGGAATAAAATGTTAATTCCAAAAAAGTACTTCAAGGCATTGTGAGAGGCGTCTCCCATATTGCTGAAATTACATGCAGTGCTGCAGCATTTGCATAACAAATGTGACAGAATGGTTACTTAAGAGACTAAAACAGGAAGAATAAAATGTATAGAGATACCTCAGTTCTCATTAATTATTATTCGAAATGAAATGTAATGCCACTAGCTATAGGGTGCCAGAAATAGAAGAAGGAAATATATCATCATGTATTTAAAAACCCTTACAGAGTGTAATAATAATTAAGAAATTATTATACTACTGATCTTTTAGAAGCAGTGTAGCCACCTGTTCACTCCTTTATTAATAACCAATTTTCTTTCTCTTTAACACTGCACAGCAAAGATTATTAAAGAGAAGAATACAAATATTGAGGTACTGAGAAATAATTTATATCATGTAGCAAAAGTATATTAAAATACATCATTTTAATTAAGACTTTCACTAGTAGAGAAAGTCATATTTTAGGTCTGGTTTATAGCAACATATAATTTGACTTAAAAGAATAGCAATGCATATTAGTAATTATTATTGTTGATATTATTAATTTGCTCTAAAATTAACTCTAAGTGATTCTTTTTTCTCCTCTGAGCAGTAAGGAAACACTATCATAAAAGTGTGTTTACCGGGTTGTTGAGAGGAATGTATTCAGTTAGGGCTCTAAACAGGGGGAAGGGACTGAGTTTCTCAGCGGGAGAGAAGGAGAGGGTGCTCCCTGTCCCAGTCAGTTGAGTTCCTGATCAGGAAACTAGTGTGTGACTCTCATGGCTACTGGAGAGCTGTGGATGCCACAGGGCACAGCAATAAATGCCTGTTTAAGGCTGCCGAGAAGGAAAATGGGAGCTGGAGTCACAAACCTCTATTCAAGCTCTAAAAGGGGTATTTTCTTGATCATGTGACCCTGGGCAAGTCAGACTCAATTACTTTTGGTTTATTTATTTATTTTTTTTTGCAGAATGTTTCCAAACTTTATTAAAAACATCCCAAAGATCTTGGTTATCATTTTAAAAATTATGAATTGTGAAACTGCTTACCAACAACATAAAAGCAATTAACGTGATCATTTATTCTGGTAATAATTATCACATGAACACTAAATTGTTTTATTGGCTGAACTGTGAGAACTCTAGCCATCACTGCTTATTAACAAACTTGGATTTTTTATTTTATTTTTAAAATTAACATAAAGTAAAATTGACTTTTGAGTGGGTATAGTTCTATGAATTTTAACATGTGTAAATTTGTGTAACCTCTACCACAATCAAGATACAAAATAGCTCCATCACCCCATAAAACTCTCCCCTTCTGTTCCTTTATAGTGACACCTTCTCCCACCTTAACCCCTCCTTAGCAACCATTGATCTGTTCTTCATCACTATAGTTTTTTCTTTCTTTTTAAGAATGTCATATAAATGGAATCATATGGTATATAACCTTCTGAAATTAACTTCTTTTACTCAGCATGCCTTCGAGATGTATCCAAGTTGTTATGTGTATCAGTAGATCTCCCCTTTTTATGGCTGTGTGGTATTTCATTGTATAAATGTACCACAATTTGTTTAACCAATTACTCATCCATTAAAGGACATTTGGGTTGTTTCCAGGTTTTAGTGATTATAAGTAGATCTCCTATAAACATACATGTGCAGGTTTTTGTGTGAACATAAGCTTTTATTTCTCTAGGAAAGGGTGATTACTGAATCATATAGAAGTATATGTTTAACTTCACAGGAAATTGACAAACTGTTTTCCACAGTGACTGTACCATTTTGCTTTCCCATCAGCAGTGTGTAAGAGTTCCAGTTGCTCTACATTCTTGTCAGCACTTCATATTATCAATTTTTTTATTTTAGCTATTTTAATATGTTTCTAATGGTATTTGATTATAGTTTTCATTTACATTTCCTTAACATCTAATGACGTTGAACATCTTCATGTGCTTATTCTCCATCTGTGTACTTTCATTGGCAATGTTTCTGTTGAAGCATTTTGCCTGCTTCTTTTTAATTGGGTTGTCTGTTTCCTTAATGCTGAGTTTTGAGAATTCCATATGCATTTGCATGCAAATCTTTTGTCATATATGTGGTTGGCAAATATTTCCTCTCAGTCTGTAAATACCTTTTAATTAATTATCTTTACAGTGACTTTAGTAAAGAAAAATGTTTAATTTTTAAGAAGTCTGATTTATGTTTTCTTCTTTTATAGATTTTTGTGTGTTATGTCTAAGAACTCTGCCTAACTCCAAAAATTTTCTGTATTTTTAAACAAATTTTTGTTGTTGTAGGTTTTACACATAGATCTATGATATATTTTCAGTAAATTTTTGTATAAAATATGAAGTTTAGGTCAGGGTTTATTGTTTTACTTGTGTATGTCCAATTGCTCCAGCATCATTTGTTGAAAAGGCTGGCCTTCCACCATTGACTTATTTTTGCATCTTTGTTAACAATCAATAGATATCATCATCTCTTATCTAGAACAGGGATCAATACGCTATGGCCCATGGGCCAAATCTGGGTTATCATAAATTTTTGTAAATACAGTTTTATTGGAACATAGGCATACCCATTTGTTTACATATTGTCTATAGCTGCAAGAGCAGAGTTAAGTAGTTGTAACAGAGACAATATGGCTTGCAAAGTTAAAACTATTTTCTATCTTGTTCTTCACAGAAAAAGCTGGCCACCCCTCATCTAGATTATTGCAGTAGCCCCTGTAGTGCAATGAGTAGGACTGCCAAACTATGACCTTAGCAGTTCATTCTGGATTGCTTTCAGAATGAGCTAGTTGGGGCTGGTTCCCATTTCCCCTAGCAGAAGAAGTTAAATGCAAACTGAGATTCCCATGGGACCAGTGCCTTGTTTATTCTAGCAGTGGGGATTGCACCATTCCATGGCAGCTGGCATTCCTAGGAAACTCTTGTAAACCACTGACACCCCAAATCCAAAATGCTCATTGCTCAGCAGCTTATTGATTCCCCAATTGACAACACTGCTACTTCCCATTTCCCCGATAAAAAGCAGGGGAGTATGTTCTGTTTGCTGACACCCAGCAGTGCTCAGGCCCTTTGTCTTGCCTCTCTATGGGATGACAGGAGGATGGACAGACTCTGATTTTTTTTTTTCTGCGTGTCCTGGACCTGTAAATTTTCTTTTTCCTCAATAAAGCCCACCTATGCCATGTGACTTTGTGAAGTTTATCCTGAAGCTTGTGCATGACAGCTGACCACACTGATGAGACCCATCTTACATGCCTGTGGGGGCCCCAGAAAGGTGAACCTACCACAACAGCCTTCTAACTAACCTTTCTGTATCTGTATCCACAGTGATTCTGTTCCATTTTATTCTTCACACTGCAGCTAGAGTGGGTCTTTCCAAATAAACCTGTCCTGTCACCCATATTCCCCTAACAACCAAATTTAAGACAGTCCAATGGCTTCCCATTAGTCTTAAAATAGACCAAAATCTTTAACATGACTTAATAAGACCTAGCATGATCTGGCCCCTGCCTTTCTCTCCAGTCTTATCTCCCACCATTCTTCTTTCCTCTCTGAACTCCAGCCAAACAACATTTTCTCATGTTCCCTCCTGCTATTGGGTGAACCTTCTTCCAACTATCTGAAATGCGCTGCCCTTTGCCACTCCTACTCTTCAGTCTCAGTGAAATGGTACTTCCTCAGGGAAGCCTTGCTTTAACTCCAAGTCATATTTCTGGAGCATTAAGAAACTTAGTTGAAATTTTACATTTATTTGTATGATTGTGTGGTTACTGTCTGTTTTCTCCACTAGACCATAAGATCCCTGTCTCTTTTTGTTTCCCAGGAACCTAGTTTATAGTGCCTGGAATAAAGTGGGTGTATAATAAAATTAGTTGAATATATTATTTTAAGTATAACATAGAAAAAAAGCCAAGCCCCAAATACCACATATTGTATGATTCTATTTATATGAAATTTCAAGAAAAGGCAAATCTAAGGATAAAGTAGATTAGTGATTGCCTAGGGCTAGGGGTAGCATGAAGAATTTTATTGAGATAATGAAAATATTCTAAAACTGTCCAACTCAGTAAAATTACTAAAAATTCATTATATCGTACATTTAAAATTGGTGAATTTTATAGTATATAAATTTATACTTCAATAAGGGTGTTTGAAAAAATCAATTGGCCATACCTGTGTGGAAAAACTTCTTCTCTCTATTCTATTCCATTGATCTGTGTGCCTATCACTTTGCCAATGCCATGCCATCTTGATCAGTTTGTCTTTTATAGTAAGTTTTAAAATTAGATGATGTGAGTCTTCCAATTTTATTCTTTTTTCTCAAAATTTTTGGCTATCCTAATGCATTTGCCTTTCTCTATAAACTTTAGAATCAGCTTATCTAAATCTATTTTTTTAAAAAGTCTTTCTGGAATTTTAATTGGAATTGCATTAAGTACATAAATCAATTTGGGGAGAATTGACATTCTTACTGTACTGAGTCTTCTGATCCATGAACACAATATACCACTCTGTTTAGGTATTCTTTGATATTTTTCATCATATTTTTATAGTAAAATGTAAATGTTTTGTTACATTTATAACTAACTATTTTCTTGGAGGCAATATAAATGGTACATATATTTTTAAAATTTTTCAGTTTCCAATTGTTCATTGCTTCTGTGAAATAGAAGAAATATGATTATGGTTGCGTGGCAATGTAACCTGCAACTTTGCTAAACTCACTTATTAGTTCTTGGAGATGTTTTATTCATGAATAATCATGTAATTTGCAAAGACACAGCTTTATGTTTTCCTTTTCAATAATCTTTTTTCTTTAGTAGTCTTGCTAGAGGTTTATGAATTTGATTAATCTTTTGGTTTCATTTATTTTTCTATATTGTTTATATTCAATGTCATTAATTTCTGCTCTTAATCTTTATTATTTCATTCCTTCTGCTTGACTTAGGTTTGTTTTGCTCTAATTTTCCAAATTTATTGAGGTAAGATCTTTCTTCTTTTCTAATATAAGCATTTAATGCTGTAAATTTTCCTCTAATCAGTATTTTTACAGCATTTTACACATTTTGATAAGTTTTAGTTTCATTTATATTCAATTAAAAATAGTTTCTAATTTTCCTCAATACAGTATTTTTGATTCATTGATAAACAAAGAACATATATGGTCATAAAGAAGTGCAATGGACATTGGAAACTAAGAAGGGGAAGAGATAAAACTCTGCCTATTGGGTACAGCGTACACTGCTGTGAACATGGGTACACTGAAAGCCCCGATTTCAGCATGATACAACTCATGCAGGTAACAAAAAACACTTGTACCACCTAAATTTTTTGAAATAAAAAAACGAGTTGTTTAATTTCTAAGTGCTTAGATATTTTTCAGTCACTTTCCTCTCATTGGTCTGTGGCATAATTCTATGGTGGTCAAAGAACATACTCTGTAGGATTTCAATTCTTTTAAGTTTGTTGAGGTTTATTTTATGTGCTAGGATTTAGTCTGTCTTGGTGAATGTTCCATGTGTACTTGAAAAGAATATTTGTTCTGCCATTTTTGGTTGGAGCATTTAATAAATGACAGTTCCTCTTGTTTGATGGTGTTGTTCGGTCCATCTATATTCTTGATGATTTTTTTTTGTCTTCTAATTCTATCAGTTACTGAGGGAGGAGTATTGAAATCTCCAATTATACTTGTCCATTTGTCTACTTTTCAGTTCTGTCAGTTTTTGCTTCATATATTATAAATCTCTGTTGCTTATGCATACACATTTAGAATTATTATTTCTTCTTGGTGAATTGATTCTTTTACCATTGTATAGTGACCCTCTTTATCCCTGATAATCTTCCTTATTTGTAATTCTAATTTGTATATTTATTTATCCACTCCACCTTTTTTGTGGTTAATGATTTGTATTAATAATATATCTTTTTACAGTCTTTTACTTTTTAATGTAGCTATGTCATTATGTTTAAAGTGAATTTCTTGTATACAGCTTATAGTTAGATCCTTTATATTTTTAAATTTATTCTGGAAATCTCTACCTTTTTTGATTGACATGTTTAAACCATTTGCATTTTATCTAATCACTGATAGATTTGGATTTAAATTTGTATTTATTATTTGTCTTCTGTTGGTTTTCTTTATTTTTCATCCTTTTTCCAACTTTTCTGTCTTCTTTAGGGCTATTTGAACATTAATAACACATGATAATTTATCTATTGTGTTTTTATTATATATCTTTAACTAGCTCTTTTTTATTTGTTGCTCTAGTGATTACAATATACATATTTAACTTTTTATAATATACTTAGAACTACTAGATTAATACTTGAAAAGAATATGAAAATCTTACCACCATATTAGTCCCTTTATCCTCCCCCATTTTATAATATATTGTAGTTGTGTTGTATAATACATCTTCATACATTAAAACCCAATCATATGACATTATATTAGTAACTCTTGATTTCAACTCTTGAATATATTTCAAAAATCAAGAAAAGAAGAATAGTCTATTATAATTACCCAGATATTTGTCATTTATGTTGCTTTTCTTTCCTTTCTGATGTTCCACATTTTCTTCTGGTATAACATCCCTCTTAGAGTGAAGAACCTCCTTTAGCAAATCTTTAGAGCAGTTATACTGGCAATTAATCCCCTTAGTTTTCCTTTACTTGAGTGTGACTTTATTTTACCTTCCTTCCTTAAGGATATTTCCACCTAGAATTCAGGGTTGAGAGTTCTTCTTTTTTATCACTTTAAAAGTGTTTTACATTTTCCATCTAGCCTAAATGGTTTCTGATGAGTGTCAGGCATTCTGTAAGCAGCAACATGGTAGCAGCTGGGCTGGCTTGTTATACTTTTATGGACTGAGCTAGTAAGGAGGCAGCAAGTCAAAATGTTGTTATTCAGCTGATTACTTACACAGATAGCATAAGCAAGATCAGCATGGTGTCAACTTTCTCCATCCCTAGTCCCACAGCATGACGCTGAACTAGATGGACCAAATGATTAACAATATGAGCAGGGCATCACTCTGTCATGGAAGAGCCAATTCTAGACCTTAGTTAATCAGTTTTATAGCTAAAAGCTATACCCCAAAAGGAGGAGGCAAAGTGGACAGTCCTACACTTCACCAGAACCAGGGAGATACATGAGACCTTGCTCATGGCAGCCTCTCACAAGACAGGGAGACAAATAAGAAACAACCGTGTGATAGATCCTCACAAGTTGCCTATCTTACTGTGTATCAGGAAGATCACAAGATGGTTCTTAGGTCAAACTACAGCTTAGCTTGGCCTATGTGGCCTATGTGGCCTATGTGAATACATGCAAGATGGCCAGAGTGCCACAGTGGAGCTATTCCACTTCAATAAGAAATCCACAGATAGTCAAGTCATTATTTCCTTGTAATTAATATGTTATATTTTTCTGGCTGCAGGGCAGAATTTTTCCTTTATGTTTAGTTATTAACAGTTTTATTATGATGTGTCTGGGCATGGATTTCTTTGGGTTTAATCTGTTTGGATTCCACTGAGCTTCACAGTCCTATATGTTTGTGTCTTTTGCCAAATGTGGGACTTTTCCAGCCATTATTTCTTTAAATTTTACTGGTGCCATATTGGTGGGACTTCTATGACCCCAGCCTCTCTTATCAGAGAAGGAGTTTCCTCTTTCTCCACAGCTTTAGGCACCAGGGGTCCTGCTGCCATCACTGTTATTCCCACCACCAATATCACTGTGGGATTGTTGGAGGGCTGAGAAGAAAAAGAAAAAAAAAGTAAATGGGGGATTTCTCCTACTCTTTCTGCATGCTACTTATCCACTTTCCTGCTTCTTAAGCCAGAACTAGGTTTATCCTGGAGGCTTGTCTGGGTTCCAGCCTTGGGCCTAGGACTGGAGATACCAGAGGAAAAAATGGGAAACTCATCACCAATTTGGTAGTACTTCAAATTCTGATCTTCCTCTTCAATCTGCCTGCTACTATTTATTTTTCAAAATCCTCACATAGCTGCCCCGTGTACACTGTCTAAATTTTACAGTTTAATTCAATAGGGGAGACAAGGTAGAGTATGGTCACTCCATCTTACCTGAAGCTGGAACTCCCTCAGCTTTAATTTTGTCACCTGAGAACTGACACAATCTTCAGCCACACAGCTTAATTGGATTAAGAACATGATCCTACTATTCCAGGAAATTCTTATCCAGGAAGATGAAATTGTATATAATTTTTGTTTGTTTCAGAGACTTCATAAAATTCATATATTTGAAAAAAAGAACACTCAGTTAACCCTTATCAGGATAATGGCCCCCTTCTAAACATTGTAAGTCATTTAATAGGCTTTTGTATTATTGTTATTCTTCAAGGCTTTCTTCAAAACCCTTACCTTACTGTGTTCACCAATTCCAAATGATTCATATATCACAAACTATTCCAATCCTAATCATGCCCCAGCATTAAATTATTTACTCTAAATCAGACCCCCCAAATCTCATATGTATCTTACTATTGACCTCCTTTACACAGACATTACTAAGACTGTTAAATATTGGTGTCCCTTATTACAGTAAGCAATAAATGAACTTTGCTTGATCAATGAACCCATTATTATGGTGTATGTACTAGTCACGGTCTCCAGAGAAACAGAACCAATAGGGATAAGGCTGAGTAGTGCCACAATCTGCCTTCTGAAAGTTGAAAGTCCAGGAACGTTGGTGGTGTAATTTCAGTCCAAACCTGAAGGCTCAAGAATTGGGGGAGTGATGGTGTAAGTCCTGGTCTGAGTCCAAAGGCCTGAGAACCATGAGCTCTGATGTCTGACAGTGGGAGAAGAGAGATGTCTCCCCTTAAGCAGAGAGCAAATTTTCCCTTCCTCTACCTTTTTGTTCTATTAGGGCCCTCCATGGATTGGTTGATGCCCACCCACATTGGTGAGGTTGATCTTATTTACTCAGTCTATTCATTCAAATGCTAATCTCTTCCAGAAACATCCTCACAGACATACCTAGCAATAATGTTTTTCCAGCTATCTGGGTATTCTTTAACCTGGTCAAGTTGACACATAAAATTAACCATCACAGGTGTGTGTGTGTGTGTGTGTGTGTGTGTGTGTGTGTTGAGGTCACCAGTTGACACACCTTATCCAAAAATAGTCTTGTGGGACCAACATAGCAATTAAAAGACCTTGCCAATTCGTTCTACTTTCACAGAAATAGAGTAGTTTAGACAGATTACTAAAAGAAGAACTCAACAAGAGTTTATACGTCACAAATGAGAGACATGAAAATTATCCAATTCATTTATACATACCAACTTTTACTATCTAGAAAGTTCTCTGGATCTCACCCTTCAGCACTGCTAATGAGAGGTTTCTACATTTTTTTTTTTGCTTTGTGCATATGATATAGAGAAGAAGACAATTTTATTTTTATTTTTTATGTCTGTTTCTTCAAGAATTTTCCTATATTAGAGGCATGTGGTTAAGTCCTTCCTCCTGGGTCTCTCCCAAGCTCCCTGGCACCTACCTCGAAGCATTTGTTAACTTCTGTTCCCTTCTTCCCCAAACCAATGTCCCTTGTTTTTATACATGCAAATCCATTACCTGTTTTGTAGAGAACCAAACCATAATTATTGGATGTTTGAACTGTAAACACCACACACTAGTGTGTTAATATAGGAGTGTGTGTATAATTAACTATATCTGAGCTAAAGGAAGACAAATATACCATTTACCCTTACCAATTTATTTACAGGCTATATTACTTATCTGCTCCCTTTATTTTGCCTAATATTTCAAAGGCTTTTTCCACTTTTAGCTTTTTATTTTAAATAGGACTGACATTGGTGTCTTTAAAATAATCATGTAAATATGTTATGCGATGATTTACCCATGATGTGAGGCATTGTGAGTTTTAAATCCTTATCTCTAAAATTTTGCATTGCATTTGGGAAATGTTTGCTGTAGCTTTAACCATCATGTTGCAGAGTTTCCTTCAACTCTTCCATTTCCTTTCATTACCCCAAGGTCTCCGCTTTCCTCCTGCTTGAACATTCACTGAACTCTTCATTTCCCACCTCAGGTCCCTCCTTCTCTAATTAGCCCTATAAGATTGACTCACATATACTCACTCTGAGATTTGTTTCTGGTAAAGTATACAGAGATAAAGCTGTGTACACAAGAATTTTGCTTGAGGGGAACTCACAGTGGGGAAAGGATTTGTATAATTCTATTTTTTCTTTGGGGACTTTATCTCTGTTCTCTGGCTTCTTATCAAACCAACTCACAGGGCTCTTATGTATAATATTTGCATTTCCCTGTTTACAAGTCACTTTGATAAACATTTGATCCTCACAAGAACTGCTTAAGAACAGGGAGCAGCATTACCCTTTTTAAACAGATTAGGAAACTGAGGCTCACCCAAGAAAGGGGCACCCAGGACCATGTGCTAAACTAAGCAGTTTTCCCATGATTGTGGGCTTTTTGTGTACTCATTCATTTGTTTATTCGACAAATATCTTCTGCACTCTTAGGATATTTGAATTTCTGTGCTAGGTGCTAGGCTGCACTCCTGTGTTACTCTTAGACTACTGAAGTAGACAGATGAGACAAAATCCTTTAGAATTTGGGTAACAAAATTCTCTTGCTGAGCTGATTGTATTTGCAGATCAAGCCCAGTCATATTTCAGCCCCGCTCAAATTGAATTAGGAATTAATGAAAGGAGGCAGAAACAACACTAAATCGGCACTCAAGAGACATTAGGTACCAAACTTGACTCAGTCTTTCACTCCAAGTATGACCTTAGACAACTCTTTTCCTCTCTATGGGCCTCAGTTTCTTCATCTTTAAAGAGCGGTTTTAGACTAGGAGTACCAATAGCTCTGAGAATCTGCCTTTAAGGATTCATATTAATTGCCTTTTACTATCTATTCAAACATACAGTAGGTAAGTGACTCTCAGGGGACTGGGGGCTACATTCCCCAAGGTGGGGTGTGTCCTGTGGAATCTGAGTGTGTGCAATTTGAAAAGGAGCTTTTAATATTATAATCATGTATTTCAAAAAGAGGGAAAAAGAACCCTTATTGTTTTTGTATTGCAAACTGCCAAATGCAAAGTTACCTTAGCCTTCTAGACTAGTTGAGAACGGAAGACTATAAATGCAATTTTACAGTTGATATGGGGATGGGAGAGTGGGAGGAGTAGCACACTATCTGTCGACCTAAAGGGTCCACAGGTTTGAAGGAGTGGAGGGTGCTCTGCTTAGCTTGCAAAAGTGGCAGACAGAGCTGGGGCAGGCATCACATAATCTCTGGCCACCCCTTTACCCTGGAGAGTCCCTGATGTGTTGCCTGCTGGGTGTCACTCCCTTCCTTCTCTCTCCAGGTCCCTGCCTGTCTTGTGGGGAGGGGCCTTCTGCTGCTGTGTTCTCTCCTGGCCAGCCCACAGCAGCTCCCCTCCCTGATGGAATTCCTGATGGAATTACTGCCTGCTACATGCCAACTGGCTGATTATTTAACAACCATTTACCTTGTTGTGCTGTCTTCCTTTATAGACAATTTAATCTTGGTTTTGATCTTCATATTGTGCTTTTCCCCTTTTGGTCTACCAACTTGTTGATTTCAGCGAGTATGCCCTTGCTGCCAATCGTCTCTTGATTTCATCTCTCATTTCATCTAACCTGTCTGTTTTCTTGGCACCCCCTTTCACTGCTTTTCATCTCCACTTCACCAATTAGCACTTTGGTTCACACCCCCTCTCCCAGCCTCATCTGCAGCTTTTGTCTATCTAGCATTTATCCACCCATACCTTTCTGTCATATTCTTGCAGATTGCTAGACCTGATGCATCGATTTTCCCCCTTTTTGCCTGAGAAAATAAATAGTTACTTGCTAAATGATTGTGCTTTTCATGCCTCCCCTACTCGAAGCTCACAAATTATCATTGATCAAGGACTTTCATTAAGTGCACCATTAAGCAAACACTGTTTTTTAACACACGCGAAACCTGTCTTTCCTGGAAAAAGAAAGCAGGGAGAAGACCAGGGCAATTCCGTTGCTAAGTTCTTCCTATGAAGACGGCGTGAAGAGCGGTCCCTTTATCTCCATGCAGCCTGCTCTCGTCTCCACACGAGCACATAACTGGCAGTGACATAAATCAATTTTTTACGGATTAACACAGGCTTCCGTGCAGAAGACAGGCAGGGCTCCTAGTGACTCGCATCTGAAGAATGCTCCCGATTTCTTTTCTTGCCCCTTTTAAAATAAAAATAAATACAGAGGCTTGGAGTTGAAAGTCTCCTGAATTCAAGCAAAGCTCTGTTGAATGATGCAACTTGCCATGCACAGCTGAACTCTCCTTGCTCCCAGAAATGCCACTCGGGCCACCTTCCAAACCTCAGCCTCTGTGGCACCCCTTTGAAAAGCCATTGTTTCTATTTCAACTGCTAAATGTGGCTACTGACTCCTCGTTTCCCCCTTTGAAGCCCAGCAAAAAGGGGAAATTGGAGGGAGGAAAGCACCTGGGAAAAGCCGCCCAAGAGCAAACATCAAAATGCCTACACCCTGCATGTGTTAGGGGAAAAAAATCAGTGAAACCCAGTGGGAGCCAACAGCATGTGTTTCTTATTCCTAAAACCCCAGCAGGCTTCACTCCACCCAGACCAACTTTTGAAATGTAAAGGAGAAAAAGAAAGAGGGGATGATTAACAAAGAAAAAAATCCATGCTTAGATGATGATTTTATTTCCCAGATACGCCTTTCCTGCCTCATTAATATACTTCTGGAGTGGATGAAAGTACTTGGCATCCAAAGCAGGTAGTAATGGCCCATCAAGAGATACCATGTCAGCTTCCTAATGCCTTATCAAAGGTTTATTGAAGAATACAGTCATCTTGCTACTCTCACTGGTTTTAAAGAGTTACATGAAGACAAATGAAATGCCCCTTTCCTTCATACGTTTTCCCCCCAACCATTTCTGACAATATCTTTCATGTATAAATCATACTTCTCTAATAGCATTTGGCTGGGTCTATCATATTAACAATAGGACCAAGACAAGGCCAGAGGTCTGAGTAAGTGCTTTGTGTTCATTTAAAGATGCAGGAATGTGCTCACAGCACATTAAACCCCAGAGAGCAGTGAGCTGTTTTGCGTGCTATGTACAATATTACCAGTGCTGAAACAATTTGGCGTTTGTAAAGTGGCAAATATATTATTAGAACTCTGTATATAGATGTAGTTGAGGCTATGTTATTAGTAATAATAAAATGGAAAAGTTACCCTTCAGCAGTGGTTTTATTCAAACCAAGCTTGCATAGCCTTTGGCCTGTTTGTCCCTATGAAGTAATGGAAGCAGATTTACTCAGGTGACTAGGCTGGAGAGGTTCAATGCTCCAGACAGTAGCAAGAGGTCTAGTCTCTTGTGTATTAAAGGACAACCCCATCCCACCCCATTACCACCCTGCCTTTTCCCCTGGCCCCAGGCTTTGACCCATATTTGGCCCCTTCCTCTCTCCTGTTCTCTACCTCTCATCAGTTGCTGTGATGTCCTGTTGTTGCTCTGTCTTATAGAATCTTCTATCAGCTCCAGCCTCTCTGGGGCTGCCCCCACTCTGCATCTCATTACTTCTTGCAGGGTTACTGTAATGATATCTCCGAGGGTCTGCACACCTCTGTCGTTGCACCCAAGGCACTGTAGCAGAGCTCCTATCCTGAAACTCAGCTCTGATCATTGCCTCCCTGCTCAGCAGGCCCATCCCAAAACTTGAAAGACTTGTTTGCTTGCATAATAAGGTTCTACTGCCTTGTCCTGGCATTTGTGGTCATCAGCTGTGAGAATCCCGAAGCCCCACCCCCATCACATTTCCACTCCAATATTTTGCTACTACTCCCCTTAGTGTATCCTCTCCCGCAGCAAACTAAACAACTTGCTGCTCCCTATACACCTGACAGATTTTCCAAGCCTTGGCTCCTTTTTTAAGCAATTTTTTTCCATCTTACACACTTTGCTCCCACCCATGCCTATGTATCAAAATCTTCCCCATCCTTCAAGACTCAGTTCAAAGGCCAGTCCCTCCACAGTTTTCTCTACTCCCTCTGCTGACCCCTGTTGTGCTTTGTCACTGTCTAGCCTGTATTTGAATAATTCCTCCTGATACATGTAATAGTATTTTTTATTTTTAAAAATTGTTGTATATTTTAGTGCTATGATCTGAATGTTTGTGTCCTTCCAAAATTCCTATGTTGAAATCCTCACCTCCAAGGTGATGACATTAGGAGGTGGGGCCTTTGGGAGGTGATGAGGTCATGAGGTAGGAGCCCTCAGAAATTTGATTAGTGTCCTTATAAAAGAGACCCCATCCACCATGTGAGGATATAGCAAGAGGGCACCATCTATGAAACAGGATATGGGCTCCTGCCTGACACCAAATCTGCCAGTGCCTTGATCTTGGACTTCCTAGCATCCACAGCTGTGAGAAATAAATTTCAATTCTTTACAAGCTACCTAGTTTATGGTATTTTTGTTATAGCAGCCTGAATAAGACATTTAGTCTACATTGTCTTCTTAACAACTCTGTTACATAGGTAGGCTTTATTATCCTTCTTTTACAGATGAAGAAACTGAAGCTTAGAACAATGAAATGAATTACCCAAGGACCCACAGTTTGGAGTCAGGAGTTGAAGTTAGTTTTGTTCTTCCAATTCCAAGTTTATAACTCCTGCTTATCAATGTGGGGGAAAAATGTGGTTGAAGTTTTGTTTTTGTTTTTCATTTTTTACAGGGGCAGGCAGGTTTTAATTACGGTAGTAATTAGTCATTTGACTCAATTCATCTACTCATCTTCTCCTTTTCAGTGATTTTGGTGTGTAAATGCCATAGAATAGTAGAAAGGATAAGGTTTAACCTGCGTTCTGCCACCTTCAACTTATATGTTCTTGGCAAACCAGTTCACTATTATGATCATCATTTTCCTGATCTGTGAAATGGATATAATTGTGCTGTCAAAAGGCAAAATTACAACAAATTTGGTTTAAAGTTCTAATTGTTTTTTATTTGCAATCCTAGAATCAGGTTAACACCTCATTATAAAATAAAATGAGTGTTCCGCTGGGCATGACAGAATAGTTAGTTTTTGTAAGGTGGGAAACAAGAAAGAGAACAATAAAAAAAGATTGGATAACATCAGGTTACTACAGGTCACTTATCTTGTAGGGACTAAAGCAGAGGGGACTTCCTTATATACTGACTCAGTTAGACTGGGCTTTTTTGATTGGTTGCTCTGACTCTCCTGTTTTCAGGAAAAAAGTGGTTTGTTTGAGGATCTACCTGCTTTCATAAAGTTTTAGTATGATTATATGTCACTTGAATGTCTCCATTTTGGTTTAGTCTGTTCTGTTGGGGTCTAGTACAGGAGACTAGTCCAAAGCAATGGCCTCCCACCAACTTTGGTATTCCTTAGCCAGGACTAAGAGGAGAATACATTTGTTAAGCACATATGCAGTATTAAATAAACATCAGGGGAGCAGTCATCACCACCTCTTTACTGATGTGCTCTGGGCATCCCCTGGGGCCAGAGGTATTTACCACAGTTCTCTATCACCTTTGGGAAATAGGGAGCAAGGAGATAAATACCCCTATCCTTGCCACCAACTTTTACTCAAATTCTGTCCTAGGGTAAACCAATGGAGCAGATTGTTTCTGACCTTTTCTAAGTGTGATGTGCTCAGAAGTATCCTAAAGTATTCTTTTTCAAAAGCAACTTCATGCAAATGGTGAGGCATTGTTCCCCCTGGATCCTGCTTTGCTCATAGCTCTAACCAGAGCATACTCAGGGATGGGAACCAGTCATATGGAGGAAAAAATAAGCCCTATTTGATTCAAAAGACCAATTTGTGATAAGGCCACTTTGTGGTGAATGAACTGATTTAACTCAATTGGCAAGAGCACAGTGCTCAATAGATCAAGGGTTCCTGCTTGATCTACATGAGTACCATTTGGCCAGGTAGCATGTTGTCCCCTTCATTCCATCTGGCCTCCATCCAATTTGTCATAGGTCTTTTCTCCTGGCCAGTTATCAGGAGACTGAATGATTAATTCAAAATGGGAATAAATAATATAGGCACAGATCAGAGGCAAACAGGTAGAAACTAAATAAAATAAAATAGAGTATACATACAGAATAGTATAAAAAACAATGGATTTTCAAAGTAAAGCCACCCATAGTAGTCCACCCAAGTTAAAAAATAGAACATTACCTGGATCCCAAAAGTCTTCCTCATGCCACCTACCAACCACTATTCTCTCCTCCAGGGAGGATTAATTTTGCAAAAAAGCCAGAGTGAAAGGAGGTGAAACTTCTAGAAGGCAACCGCTATGGTAGACAAGACATAGGACAGTGAGTGGGAAGTGAACACATGATTCTTAACTGTTAGGTTGGTCTCTTTTTTCTAGCCACACTGTGACAAAAGCACAAACAAAATGGCAGCCTGGAAGAGTAGAGTGAGAACTTGATATACTGGCAGAGTTATTGCAGCAAATTACTTCACTTTGGCTTTCTCATTTTTCCCCATTGTAAAATTGAAAAGATAATGCCTACCTTGAAAGGCTGTTGTGGTAATTAAATGAAATCATGCATAGCTACACAGACGGTCCCCAATTTACGATGGCTCAACTTACGATTTTTCAACTTAGTGATGATGGTGCAAAAGCAATACACATTCAGTAGAAATGCTACTTTGAATTTTGAATTTTGATTGTTCCCTGGGCTAGCAATATGCAGTATGATACTCTCTGGCTATGTTGGGTAGCAGCAGTGAGCTGCAGCTCCTGGTCAGCCACACGATTACAGAGGTAAACATCCAATATGTACACTGTACTGTGCTGCCAGATGATTTTGCCTGACTGTAGGCTAATGTAAGTGTTCTGAGCACACTCAAGGTAGGCTAGGCTAAGTTATGAGGTTCAGTAGGTTAGGTGTAGTTTCCACTTATGATACTTTCAACTTATGGTAGGTTTATTAGGACATAACCCATCATAAGTTGAGGAGCATCTTTATATCTGTGTAAACTTAGTGGGTACTCAATGAATAGGAGCTGTTATTTCACCATCCTTATTACTGGTGAGTTTAGATGATGCAGCATAAACCCATACTCAAGGCATGTACACTGCATCATCTACTACAAAGGGCGTGTTATTTGAGCAACCTGTGTCCTTACTGTGTATTTAAACCATATAAAGTGTTCTGATTGAGTAGTGAATGCCTAGTTCAATTTGGAAGTTGATGTTACACTATAATACTATAATAACTGGTTTTTATATTTTATTTAGCAAGCAATTACCTTTATTAATTGTCAAGAAAAATTTAATTTCATTTCACAGAAAAATATTGTTTTTTGAGGACTGTGTTTTCAGGATGACACCTGCAAAAACAACACAGTGACCCTCTTTAAACACTAGGGATTGTTTGACATCTTGGCGATTACTACCCTTTACATCAACAGGCCTCAGCTTGACCCCTGGAAGTCCTCTTCACTAGAGCTGTAAGTGACTTTAATTGCTACCCTGGCTTTAATCTACATCAATAGCAGTGGCTGCAAGAGGTATAGCCTGTGGCCACTCTCACCAACAGATACAAGTGCCTGTTACCACAGACATCCCTGAGGACTAGGCTACAGATGCCCAAGAGTTCATACTACCTGCTTCATCAAATAACTGATGTGTTTCTGGGCAGTCAAGGCCCAATCTCAGCTCTGCCACTTGCAATTAATTAGAACTACAGGCAAAACACTAAGCAGAGCCCGGTGAGTAGGGATGGGTAAAGAGAATATGTAGACTCCAAGGACTGTGATGGGTAAGCTGAAAAAGTATGGGGTGACATGTTCAGAATGTCCTCCTCTAATCATTTTTGTGCATTGCTCAGATCTTTTTACGATCATCTCTTTTTAGTCATATATATTCTGATGCATTCAGAAATGGGTTAACTTTTCTGTTCTTCTAAAGAACAATTACCAGCAGTTGGAGTGGTGATTGGTTCAAATCTACTTTAAAAATTGATATCACTAATCATGGCTTCCATGATCCTTTGTTCCAAGCCCTCAAAAAAGCACTTGATAATATCTAATAGGTTACTTCTTGCCCTCAGAAAAAAGTAAAGATAAGTTCTTTGTATTCTAGGCTTCCTTTTTATAATGCCTGGCTTTCCTCCCATTCAATTCCATCTTATCTTTGGGCCCATCCAACACCGAGGTTCCTATAGGCATCACTCCCTAGGCTCCCCATACCACCTAGTGTCCTTACTCTGCAGGGATGGACACTCAGCTTGTGCTTTCCAGCCATGACTTCTTGAAGGCTTCTCTTTGGACATTCTAGTATCCCTGGCAAACCACTGTCCTTTATGGAGGCAAAATCCAGCTCATGCTTCTCCCCCTTGGTAAGCTTGCCTGGACCCACTGAAGCAGACTCAAACCTTCCCCTTCTTGTTACTACTCATACGAACATGGAACTCAGCACTGATTTCTGGGTGGAAACATATTGTTCACCTCTTGGTCTCACATTCTGTGATCTCCCTCAGGGCTAGGGGCAAGTTTCCTTATTCTTCTCTACATCTTCAGCTTTTAGCTCAGTGCCTAGCACAAAAGGGAATGTAGTAATCCCCTGGATTGATGAATGAATGTTTGTGCTGACTGTACACTATGAACAATTTCAATTGTCAGTTATTTTTATCTACATTTTTCTTATAGAATGATAATAAATTAATAATAATTCTAATCTTTCCTATATTTAATCTAAAGTAGAAAGTTGTTTTAATGACAAATCTACTTGTATTAAATAATAACTAGAAAACCCAAACGGAGTTGCTCCTCCAAGCTATCTCCTCTCTTGCCAACCTGACTTCCCCTTTCCTTCCAGCTCCCCCACTGGATATTCTAGGGCCCAGCCTTCTAGGTCCATGACATTCCTCAACTCTAGGTTTCAGTATTTGACTGTAAGTTTGGGGGCCTGGAAGATTTACACTGAACTCTCACTACAGCTGGGCATTTAAAATTGTCCTGCAGCTGGTCCTCAAACTACTTTTCCAGTCTTACATCACAGCACCCCTTTGGACTATGGGTTACACTGGACTACTCCCTTTTTGTTACATATATCAACAGCTTTCATGCCTTCACAACTTTGTTCAAACTGATCACTCCTGTAACTTCTTTCCCTATCCTTTTGGCCTCCTGACATTTTACTTAGGTTCACATCCGATTCTAATGCTACCTCCACTATAGGATGAGTTGCCTCCTTCCCTATGCTCCCACAATGCTTTGCATGCACTTCCCTGATTGCAGTTATCCTTTGCATCATACATTATTACTTGTGAACCTACCTGCTACCTGCACTAGTCTGAATAATCGCATGTATTCATGTTGGTATCTTTACTACCTGCCCTGAGTGGGTGCCCAAAAGACTCATAATCTGTCCTCTGAATGTCATTGTATTTAACATATATTTTAGGAACCTTAAAATGAACTTGGAGAAAATCAAACAGATTGTAATTTGAAAACAAGGCTTCTCTATTAACTTTTCCTGAAAACAGTTTTACTTATCAAGAGAAAGGAAGTTCATCATAGTTAACTGGGAAATGTTTTGTAAGATTTTTCAAATTAGTAAATATGTCATTTGTTGGATAACACAGCCCTCATTACTTGATCATATATGACAATGATTCAACTGTCATTAAATAGGAATTAAAATATTTTCCTGATGATCTTTATTTTAACATGCATTCCAATATATATTTATGGCACTGCAATGAGGACTACAGGCAGCAGAGTCACCACAGATTAGAAATCATTTTTTCCCTAATGCCAATTATTGAGGGTCAATTGACATTTTCATCTTAAGATGTGATTTTTCAGGTACAACTGGCTCAGAGTCATGAGCTGAACGTGAAATACTTGATTCTGAAAGACAAGTCACAGCAACCATGCCATTTTTGGAGATTAAAAATGGTCTGTTGCTTTCTTTCTTTGGGGTTGGCCATGAAAAGAAATAGCCATGTATGGAATTGCTTTGATTTGGGGGAATTGCTTTTGTATTTTAGTAGTTAAACTGGATTTATTTTCTGAAATGAAATGTTCCTCTCAAGAATTTCTGAGGGATGCCCTGTGAGTGATGCTTACACATTTGGCAATCACTTGGCCTTTCCCATTATGTCACTGCTCATTCACAACCTTCCCATAAACTGAGAAGCCAGGAGTCTCCTGATAGTAAGAAAAGGAGGAGAGTGCACAGATGACTTCCCCACCCCCACCCAAGTTAGAGGAAAAGCCTGTTTGAGGTCCCTGAGCTGTTTTCTATCCATTTTTAGGTCACTTAACACCTTATCAAGCCAAGTCATTTAGCACGCTTTAAAATTAATGTCCAAGAACATTAAATGTAAGTGAACATATCCGGGAGATTTAATCACTCTGTCTAATCAACCTAAAGGCTCTAAAAGCTAAACAAGCAGTCTATGTGAGGAGTTACACCAGAAAGGTCAAAGGGTGCCCACTGCTCTAACACCAGATCACAAGCTACAAAACAAGGGCCAGTCAAAAGTGACAGATTCCAGCCGTGATGATGTATGGAGACCTTCTCGGGTGACCTGAGGTGGCAACCCACAATGTAATGACTCATCAGTGAGGAAGAACAGTGAAGAGGGATCAGGAAAACAGTAATCTGGTTATGACATGTAATGTATGCCTAGAAACGAGTGTCAATTTCACTCAGACGGCCTTTTTAGCCTTGAAAAACTGAATCAACACAAATGAATGGAGTTCTGAAAGTTCAAAAGGTTTTCTTGGAGGAAAAAAAAGAAAAGATTGCTTCTTTAAAATCAAGCAATCACTCAGGAGGCATACAATGCTATTACTTCCAAATGTCTCTCATTACCACTCAGAATATTTTTGTCTCAGATTTATGGCAGTTTGAGTTTGTTTTCCCTCAAACCTTTCTTTATCCAAAGAACCCCTTTTAATTTGTAACTTGGAAAAAAGTAAATTCCCCACAGACATTCACAGGCAGCTGCTACATAGTATTGCAAATTCTGCTTTCAAATTGGATTCAATTTTTGTTCATTTTCAACATGAATCCTTTTGTTCTGTACAACGGAAGCATGCATTTCTATTCCACTGCCTTTTGTACTTCTCTTGTTAAGACTTCTAGCCCCTGTAAAAGAAATTCAAGCTTTTGAAGGCCGATTAATAAAAATCAGAAACAAGAACAGATTTCTGTTCTCAAGAACACACATAGCCAACCTGAAGTCACCAAGAGCAGTAGGTAACGGAGGCCAGAGTCTGACTTGACAGACAAATGTATTTGTTACATCTGCATCTTAGTCACTTGGATTGAACAGGGAAACTCACTTAGCAATTCACTTATTGTGCTGAAATCCCAAGGCTTGTTTCGTATTGGAAAATGCTTACGTGCCTTCCTGATGCTGACAACATGAGGCAGTAACCATGATGTCTGTTGTTAGGGGCGAGGGGTGTCCCTCAGGAAATTTCTCACAGGGGTGGTTTTTGCAATAGTAGTAGGGGCTGCATAGATGCAATCTTTGTGTTGGTTGGAAAGGTTTTTAAAATGCAGAGTTTTCAGAGTGAAGATGATAAGACAGAGTGGTCCTAGACAATTCACTGTATAATTAGCTTCTGCTGAAATTAAAGGCTAAGTTACATGTTATCTTGTTGTCAACCTGAACACAATTGCAAGAGATTTAACACAAATCATACTATCTGCCTCCTGCACACAACTTCAGCTCTGCCACTACACACACACACACACACACACACACAAGATGTGTAGATTCCATTTAGAGCAGATATGCCCTTCCCCCATCCTGCTGAATAAAATTTTCTACTTATTGTAAGACACGAATTGTTTTTAATCAGCTCAGTATAGATGAAAGCCATATACCAAATAAGCCCACAAGCAAAATGTTCCTTCGAGTTGTAACTAATGTTACAACCCCATATATTTAGATCTAGCAAATATAGATCCAAACCAGCTTTATCTAGCTCACTTTTTAAAGAGTATTAGAAATATCCCACTTTTTTTTCCGTTGGGAGGAAGGTTATTGTACTTTAGTTGCACTTAGGTTTTGAGACTTTGAAATTATTCTTTGAGTTCAGTTCCAGGTTGGGGGTAGGGCAGAATGGGAGATCTGTTCAGGCTGGTTTCCAATTCAATTCTGTTTTCAAGTAGAGAAACTTGATCCCACCTACACAGGGCTCAATATAAGAGACCTTTGCTATTTGAGGTGAGGGTCTCCAATTTCTTTTTTTAAAAGGGAAAACCTGGACTCAATCCATCTAAGTAAAGGGCAGGTTTTTAGTTTATTTAAGTCTTAAAAGGGGAGGGGGAAGCTCCCTCAGACATATCCCTATGGTTACAAATCTATTTTAACCTTTTCCAGGCAAGACACATTTCCCTCCCTAGTTTCAAATCTGTAAACATGAGGAGTGCACAGGAACAGCCCTTTCCAGATCATTAAAGCATAAAGTTAGTTATTCCACTACCAAATATTGACCAAGATGCCATCCTTATTTACAGGATTCAGTACTCCTCTACCACTCCCACCACACACACTGTGCTAACTCTTAATGTATTTTTGTCCTTAAATGAGACCACCTGACTTGTCTGGGGGATTATCCACTGATCCTTAGAGCAGTTAAAAATGTCCAGACAGAAGGGAGCCATACAAAAAGCAAAGGAAAAATGAATTAGCAAAGAATCAGCAGGCAGCAAAAGAAAATCTAAATTGCGTTCCATAGATATATGTATACCTGGCCAAAACATGGCAAAATGGAGCCAAAAATGGAATATTTTATTTTAAACACTGCATCAATCCATATATTAATATAATACCTTGCTTCTTATAAACACAGCTAAAGCTATGAATACAACCTGGAAAAAATGAACATAGCCAGAAATGAATGCATAAGAAATTGGCTGTTGGGTTTAAGGCACTATGTCTGTCAGGCAGGAAGGAGATGGCCCCTCTGGGAGGAGAGAAAACTGTTACATCATTTGTGAATTGGTCCTGCTCATTTTATGAGGTGTGTGACAGTTAAGAAATAGTTTATGCACAAATATGTGGTCCATAAATTAATAGAAGTAGTCATATCATTTCTAAAGGACAGCACAGCATTGGTTAAATGACTAGTTCCTTACTAACGATACTAGCATAAGAAATTGTTTCTATCTATTACAGATTTTTATGAGAATTTACAACCAGATCTATATAATATTTCACACAAGACACTTTTGTTGGAAGGAACACTGCATTGGGTTTGAGTGCATTGGCCCAAATCTGACTCAGTATCTTGACTTCATGGGACGGATTGATAAAAGACCAGGGTGAGCATTTACTCGTCATGTCCCAAAAGACTCTGGAATCAAATTGTGGTGCTCCTGACAAAGGCCTCAAGATATTTTTAAAGATAAGATGGAATCTGGCCACCAAAAAAGACCTAACATGTAGACAACTGCCTAGGTTCAAATCCTAGCTCTACTACCACTAGCTATATGAATATGGGCAACTGAAGGCCTCAGAGCTTCAGTTTCCTCATCTGTAAACTGAAGATCACCATATAGCCTACTTCAGAGGGTTATTGTAAGATTAAAAGGAGATAATACTTGTAAAGCACTTAGAAGACTACACAGAGTAAGCACTAAGTGAATATCACCTCTTGGTTTTGCTGTTAGGTAGAGGAAGTATTCTGGATCATTGCTGGAAGAATTCATACACATGGCTGTCTTTGAGATTATATCCACAGGGTGCCACGGGCCAAAATCTCATCTTGGTCCCGATAAGAATAGGGAAAGAAGAGTGATGGCACAACTGGCATTTTCTTGCTGGGCAACAAGTTTGTTTTTTTTTATTATTCATTTATTGAGCAACATATGGGGCTTAGGCACAAGGAATAGAGCAATGATACAAATCAATGTGGTTGCTGGATAGGTGGCACTTACACCTTGTCCCACTTGTGAGCCTAAGGGATCTGGAATGGTGTTCTCACCATATTTCTGCCTCTGGAGCCCTTATGGTTTAGGACTTAAGTTCTCAAACTGTCTGTGAAATAATACATGGCCAGCTGCTTTCAGAGTTTCAGGGTTTGTGGTAAATATTTGTGTGAAAATAAACAGGCAATAGCTTTATAACTTCCACAATATTTATTTATGTTTATGTATTTATCTTTAACCTGCCTAGTTCTACAGAGGTTGTAACACAACATAAATGATATACTCTTACAATAAGATGAAAATAAGTGTAGAGGCTTGGCTCAAGATATCAGGTTAAGCCTCTCCTTCCCTACATCATTACAAAACAAAGTCTTATAGGAAATTAATACATGAAAACAAGTGCTAGTAAACAAGAAGGACTTCCATTGGGAGACCAGAAATGTTAAGTAATCCCTAGAAGACAGAAAACAGATTGGACTGAAACTGAGACCAACATACACACAAAAGATCTCTTTAAGCTCACGAGCAATTGATACAAGTAGCTGGAGGAGATCCAGGATAACTGTCAGGTAATTAATTTGGGAACTGTTTCCAATAAGATTTTTAGAAAAAGAGATGAGAGAGATGATGGAGGGAAAAATAATTAAAGAAATAACAAAAGAAAATTTCCCAGTGCCAAAGTAAGACATGACACTTTAGATACAAGGGACTACCAAGTGCCAAAGAGAATGAATGGAAAAGACACCCTAAAGACAAAGAAAAAATTGGTGAAATTTCAGAACCCCAGAGATAAAGAAAAAAAATCCAAAATGCTATCAGAGAATACATATGAATAAGAATAAGATTCACATCAGGCTTCTCATCAATAATACTGGATGTTAAAGATAATGAGAGAGTGAAAATGAAAATTATTTTGAATCTTGAATCCTATTCAAGCTTTCATGTAGACAGGTAAAATAAAGTATTTTCAGGCACACTTGGACTGCAAAAGCTTACAATCCACAGCCACTTTTGAATTTCTTAATGTTGTAATTCAGCAAAATAAATAACAAATAAAAAAAAGATGTGGGACACAAGAAAGAGAATCGAGCAGAAAAGACCTGCGAAAGTTATAATTGAATTCAAAGAATAGTTAACAAATAATATGTTAGAAAGGAAAAGGAGAATAACAGTAAAACATTAAATACCAAATAATCTAAATATGAAGGAGGGAGAAGGGTAATCAATGAATGCATACTAAAGTTCTTATGATGGTATAAAGGATATAGATACTGGTTATATTACTAGAAAGAGGCAGTGTAGTGGTGGTGGTTTAGATCTGGGGTGTAAAATCAGACTGTTTGAGTCAAATCCTAACCTCTGCTATTTGCTCAATGCATGAACTTGGGAAATATACTTACCTCTCTTTGTCTCAGAATTTTTCATTGTAAAATTGAGATAATAATTAAAACTACCTCAGTCAAGTGCTATAAAACTTAAATTAGTTAATGTTTGTAAGACACTTGGAACAGTGCCTGACTCTGTATAAATGTTAATTATCATTATTATTGTTAATAGTATTAACTTTGGATTTTATTGATTTTATTTATTTTTGTTGTCATAAGAGTTCATATGCAAAATTTTATTAAAAATGTATACCTGAAATATTTGCATTAAAAGGAAAGTCATCATAAAATATTTTATTTCCACCTTTATTGAGGTACAATTAGCAAATAAACATTGTGTATATTTAAAGTGTACAATATGATGTTTTGATAAATGTATACATTGTGAAATGATTCCCCCAATCAAGCTAATTAAACTATCCATCACCTCAAATCCTTAACTGTTTTTTGTGATAAGAACACTTAGCATCTACTGTCTTAGAAAATTTCAAGTGTACATTATTATTAACTAGATCTTATTTATCTTAGAATTGAGAGTTTATACACTTTGACCAAGATCCTCCCCACCAATCCCCTGAAAAACACCATTTTATTTTCTGTTTCTGTGAGTTCAACCTTTTTAGATTCCACATATCAGCAGCATCATACAGTATTTGTCTTTCTGTGTCTGGCTTATTTCACTTAATATCATGTCCTCCAAATTCATCCATGTTGTCACAAACAGCAGAATTTACTACCTTTTTAAGGCTGAATAATATTCTATTGTGTGTATATGTGTGTATGTGTGTATATGTGTGTATGAGTGTATAATCGAATCCAAGTGCTTATCAAAAAAATAATCCACCACGACCAAGTGGGCTTCATCCCAGAGATGCAGGGGTGGCTCAACATACGTAAATCTATAAATGTAATTAACCACATAAATAGAAGCAAAAACAAAAACCATATGATCCTCTCAATAGATGTAGAAAAAAGCATTTGACAAAATTCAACACCTTTTTATGATAAGAACGCTTAACAAAATAGGCATAGATGGAACCTACCTAAAAATGATACAAGCCATATATGACAAACCCACAGCCAACATCATTCTCAATGGGGAAAAATTGAAAGCATTCCCACTTAGAACTGGAATCAGACAGGGCTGCCCATTGTCCCCATTACTTTTCAACATAGTATTGGAAGTCCTTGCGAGAGCTATCAGGCAAGAGAGCAGAATCAAGGGAATCCAAATAGGGACAGAAGAGATCAAACTTTCACTTTTTGCTGATGATATGATGTTATATCTTGAAAACCTCCAGGATTCAACCATGAGACTCCTGGAATTGATTAACGAATATAGCAAAGTCTCAGGCTACAAAATTAATATACACAAATCAGAGGCATTTATATATGCCAATAACAGTCAATCAGAAAACCAAATTAAAGACTCAATACCCTTCAAAATAGCAACAAAGAAAATAAAATATCTAGGAATATACCTAACTAAAGAGGTAAAGAACCTCTATAAGGAAAACTATGAAACACTGAGAAAAGAAATAGAAGAACTTGCAAATAGGTGGAAAACCATACCATGCTCATGGATCGGAAGAATCAACATTGTTAAAATGTCTATACTACCCAAAGTGATCTACAGATTCAATGCAATCCCTATTAAATTACCAACATCATTCTTCACAGACGTAGAGAAAATAATTATACACTTTGTATGGAATCAGAGAAGACCCCGTATAGCAAAAGCAATTTTAAGCAATAAAAACAAAATGGGAGGTATTAATTTGCCAGACTTCAAACTATACTACAAGGCTGTCGTTCTTAAAACAGCCTGGTACTGGCACAAGTGCAGGGACACAGACCAGTGGAACACAACAGAAAATCCTAATATAAAACCATCCTTATATAGACACCTAATTTTTGACAAAGCAGGAAAAAACATACTCTGGGGACAAGAATCCCTATTGAATAAATGGTGCTGGGAAAATTGGTTAGCCACATGTAGAAGACTGAAACAGGACCCACAGCTTTCACCTCTCACAAAAATCAAATCACAGTGGATAACAGACTTAAACCTTAGGTGTGAAACGATTAGAATTCTAGAAGAAAATGTAGGAAAGACTCTTACAGACATTGGCCTAGGCAAAGAATTTATGAGGAAGACCCCTAAGGCAATCACAGCAACAACAAAAATAAATGAATGGGACATGATTAAATTAAAAAGCTTCTGCACAACCAAAGAAACAGTCACGAGAATAAACCGACCACCTACAGAACGGGAAAAAATTTTTGCATACTACACATCAGATAAAGGACTGATAACAAGAATCTATTTAGAACTCTGGAAAATCAGTAAGAAAAAATCAAACAACCCTATCAAAAAGTGGGCAAATGACATGAATAGAAATTTCTCGAAAGAAGATATAAGAATGGCTAACAAACATATGAAAAAATGCTCAACATCCCTAATCATCAGGGAAATGCAAATCAAAACCACAATCAGATATCACTTAACTCCAATGAGAATGGCCTTTATCAAAAAATCCCAAAACAACACATGTCGGTGTGGATGTGGAGAGACAGGAACACTCATACACTGCTGGTGGGACTGCAAACTAGTGCAACCCCTGTGGAAAGCATTATGGAGGTATCTTAAACAGATTCAAGTAGACCTGCCATTTGATCCAGCAATCCCATTATTGGGCATATACCCAAAGGAAAAAAGGTCATTCTGTAACAAAGACACATGTACCCGAATGTTTACAGCAGCACAATTCACAATTGCAAAAATGTGGAAACAACCCAAATGCCCATCAATACATGATTGGATTAGTAAGCTGTGGTATATCTATACCATGGAATATTACTCAGCTATAAGAAATAATGAAGATACGACATCTCTATGGTTCTCCTGGAGAGAGTTGGAGCCCATTCTATTAAGTGAAGTATCCCAAGAATGGAAAAACAAGTATCACATGTACTCACCAGAAAATTGGTTTCCCTGATCATCACCTAAATACACATCTGGGAATGATACCAATCGGATATCAGACTGAGGTGGGGGGTGGGGGGAGGGGATGGGTGTATGCCTACATAATGAGTGCATTGCGCACTGTTTGGGGAATGGTCACGCTTGAAGGTGCTGCCTTGGGGAGGGGGGGTTGGGGAGGGGATGGATATATACCTACATGATGGGTGCAACGGGCACTGTCTGGGGAACGGACACGCCTGGAGCTTTGACTTGGGGGGACAGGCGGTACACGGGCAACGTATGTAACCTGAAATTCTGTATCCCCCATAATAAGATGAAATAAAAAAAAGAATAATCTAGTATTTAATACATTAAAAAAAGAAAGTATGAAGTATGTGTGTATATATATAGTGATATAAATATGTGACATATATATCTCATATTTTCTGGATGCATTCATCCATTGATGTACACTTAGGTTGTTTTCATATCTTGGCTATTGTGAATTATGCTTCAGTGAACATGGGAGTGCAGATATCTGACACACTGATTTCATTTACTTTGGATATATCCCCAGTAGTGAGTTATCTAGATCATATGGTATTTCTACTTTTTGAGGAACTTTCATATTGTTTTCCACAATGGATGCACTAATTTACATTCCCATCAACAGTGTACAAGGGTTCCCTTTTCTCCACATCCTCAGCACTTGTCATCTTTTGACATTTTGATAATAGTAATCATAATGAGTGTGAAGTGATATATCATTGTCGTTTAATTTGCATTCCCTTGATGACTAGTGATGTTGAGCACCAGTTAGAAATTCATATGTCTTATCTGAATGTCTTATTTGTATGTCTAGCTCCTTTGTCCATTTTTAAATTGTGTTAGTATTGTTTTTAGCTACTGATTTATATGAGTTCCTAGTATATTTTAGATACTAGCCCCCTATTGGATATGTG
The DNA here is from genome assembly GCF_041146395.1 of Eulemur rufifrons. Lineage (NCBI taxonomy): Eukaryota > Metazoa > Chordata > Mammalia > Primates > Lemuridae > Eulemur > Eulemur rufifrons. The sequence goes on along the minus strand of NC_091012.1, from coordinate 25,987,645 downwards.
GTTTGCAAACATTTTCTCCCATTCTATGGGTGGCCTTTTCATTTTGTTTATTGCTTCCTTTGCTGTGTAGAAAATTTTCAGTTTGATGTACTCTCGTTTGCTTATTTTTGCTTTAGTTGCCTGTGCTTTTGATGTTATATCCAAAAAGTCATTGCTAAGACCAATATAAAGGAACTTTTCACCTGTGATTTCTTCTAGGAATTTTACAGTTTCAGATCTTTAAGTCTTTAATCCATTTTGAGTTGATTTTTGTATATGCTATAAAATAAGGGTACAGTTTCATTATTTTCCATGTGGATATTCAGTTTCCCCAACACCATTTGTTGATGAGACTATCCTTTCCCCATTGTGTATTCTTGGCGCCTTTGCCAAAGATTAGTTGACTCTATATGTGTGAGTTTATTTCTGGGATCCCTATTCTCTTTCATTGGTCTATGTGTCTATTTTCATGTCAGTACACTACTGTTTTGATTACTATTTCTTTGTAATATAATTTGAAATCAAAAATTGTGATGACTCCCGATTTGTTCTCAAGATTGCTTTGGCTATTTGGAGGTCTTTTGTGGTTCCATATGAATTTTAGGGTTGTTTTCTTATTTCTGGGAAAATGGCATTAGAATTTTGATAGAGATTGCATTGACTCTGTAGATGGCTTTGGGTACTTTGGACACTTTAACAATATTAATTCTTCCAATCTATGACTATGAGATATCTTTTTATTTATTTGTATCTTCTTCACTTTTTTCATTGGTGTCTTATAGTTTTCAGTGTACCGATCTTGCACCTCCTTGGTTAAATTTATTCCTAAATGTTTTATTCTTTTTGATTGCTATTGTAAATGGAATTTTCTTTATTTTCTTTTAGATAGTTTGTTATTAGTATACAGAAATTAAATGGTTTTATAGAGTAGTTTTGTATCCTGCACCATTACTGAATTTGCTGATTAACTCTGAGTTTCTTGGTGGAATCTTTAGGATTTTCTATAGACAGAATCATGTTATCTGTCTTCTTTTTCAATTTGAATGTCTTTTATTTATTTTTCTTGCCTAATTGCTCTAGCTAGTACTTCTGGTAGTATGTTGAATAGAAGTGGTGAGCATGGGCATTCTTGTGCTCCTTATCTTAGGGGAAAATATTTCAGCTTTTCACATTTGAGTATAATTTTAGCTGTGAGCTTATCATATATGACCTTTATTATGTTGAGATACATTGTTTCTATAGTGTATTTGCTGGGAGATTTTTGTCATGAAAGGATGGTGACTTTTGTCAAATTTTCTCCATCTATTGAGATGATCATATGATTTTTATCTTTTATTCTGTTAATTTGATATATCATACTTATTTGTGTATGTTGAATCATGTTTGCATCCCAGAGATAAATATCAATTGATTATTGTGTATGATCCTTTAAATGTGCTACTAAATTTAGTTTGCTAGTATTTTGTGAAGGATTTTTGTATCTATGTCCATCAGGGATATTGGCCTGTAACTTTCTTTTCTTGTAGTGCCCTTGTCTGGCTTTGGTATCAGGGTAATGTTGGCCTCATAAAATGAGATTAGAAAATGTTTCCTCCACTTCTATTTTTTTAAAAAAAGAGTTTAAGAAGAATTAATTCTTCTTTAAGTATTTGGTAGATGTTGACTTTAAAAATGTGGAAAGAATTTAAGCATTAATGCTAGAGAAATAGAAGTAGAGATATATAACTACCAAATAACTAGAGGATAAAAACATAGAGTAAGGAAATGTGACAGAGCCAACAAAAAACTGGAAGGAAAAACAAGAAGACTACCACCAATAAATACTTGCATCAACAGAAAAAAATTAAGATAGCATGGATCACATAATAACTGCAAATTGTGAATAAATCCCTTTATTAAAGACAGAAATGCCCAGATATTTTTTACAGTAAGAAATTTTATTTTATTTTATATTTCAGCATATTACAGGGATACAAATGTTTAGGTTACATATATGGCCTTTGTCCCATCAGAGGCAGAGATTCAAGCATGTCTATCCCCCAGACAGTGCACACTGCACCCATTAGGTGTGAATATATCCATCCCCTCCTCCCCGCTCCCACCTGCCTGACACTCGATGAATGTTACCACTATATGTGCACATAAATGTTGATCAGTTAATACTAATTTGATGGTGAGTACATGTGGTGATTGTTTTTCCATTCTTGGGATACTTCACATAGTAGAATGGGCTCGAGCTCTATCCAGGATATTATAAGAGGTTCTAGATCACCATTTTTTTTTTGGCTGAGTAGAACTCCATGGTATACATATATCACATTTTATTAATCCACTCATGTATTGATGGGCACTTGGGTTGTTTCCACATCTTTGCAATTGTGAATTGTGCTGCTATAAACATTTGAGTGCAGATGTCTTTTTTATAGAATGTCTTTTGTTATTTTGGGTAGATATTCAGTAATGGGATTGCTGGATCAAATGGTAGTTCTATTTGTAGCTCTTTGAAGTATCTCCATATTATTTTCCAGAGAGGTCGTACTAGAGGCAATCATAACAACAACAAAAATAAATAAATGGGACCTAATCAAATTAAAAAGCTTCTACACAGCCAAGAAAACTATCACGAGAGCAAACAGACAACCTACAGAATGGGAGAAAATATTCACATGCTACACATCTGATAAAGGGCTGATAATTACAATCTATATAGAACTCAGGAAAATCTGCAAGAAAAAATCAAACAACCCTATCAAAAATCAGGCAAAGGACATGAATGGAAACTTGAAAAGAAGATAGACTAATGGCCGACAAACATGAAAAAAAAAAATGCTCAACATCTCTAATCATCAGGAAAATGCAAATCAAAACCACAATGAGGTATCACTTAATTCCAGTGAGAATGGCCTTTATCAAGAAGTCACAAAACAAAAAACACTGGTGTGGATACGGAGAGAGAGGAACACTCCGACACTGCTGGTGGGACTGTAAACTAGAAATGCTCAGATTTGATGTTCAAAATCCAAATACATACTGTTTCCAAGAGATACACCTAAAATAAAATGACACAAGGGCAGAAAATAAAGGGATGCAAAATATATTTCATACATATGTTCACAAAAAGAAAGCATGTGCAGCAGGATTAATATCAGACAAAACAGAATTAAAGATGAAAAACACTGAACATGACAAAATGGATATTTTCTATTGATAAAAAACAACACTCAGTAACGATACAAAATGAATTTCCATACATTTAACAACATAGCTTTGAAACAGATAATACAAAAATTATTATAAATAGAAATATAAACTAAAAATTCATAGCCCACAATCATATTGAAGATAATAACTCATCCATCTTAGAAATCAACAGATTGAGTAAACCAAAATAAAACTAACCTTCTATTAAGCCATAAAGAAAATCTCAACAAATTCTCAAAAGTAGAGATTGCACAAATTATATTCTTCCCTAATTCAATAAATTTAGAAATTTACAACAAAAAATGTAGAGAAATATTTTAAGGCTTTTCTAAGTTGTTGGATTAAGATAAAACTGATGACTAAATTTTATGCACTATTTAGAAAAAAGCAATAATGAGAACACTATATACCAAAACCTGTGAAATGTATCCAAAGAAGAATTTAAAGGGAAAAATACATAGTCTTATATCATTCATTAGAAAACATGAACTAATCAGAATAAATAGACTAAGTTTTTCCACAATATAGTAGAAGAAGCATATCAAAATAACCTCACAGAAAGTGATAAAAAGTAATTAGTAAAGACAAAGCACACATTAATAAAATTTAAAAATTAGACTCAAAAAAATTTAAAGCTAGTTTTTGTTAAACATAAGTAGCAGAGACAAATCTTTGGCAACTGTGTCAAGAAAAGAAGGTGGCACATCTAAATCAAGTAAGAATGAGAAAGAAGATATAACTTCATACAGTTACTGAGATTTTATAAATTACAAGAGACCACACAGACTTAATCCAATAGTTTTCAAAATCAAGGAAGTTTCCACATGATGTCAATCAGCAGTCCCCAACATTTTTGCCACCAGGGACCAGTTTCTTGGAAGACAATTTGTCCATGGATTGGGGGGCAGGGGGCGGGGAGGTGGAGCTCAGGCAGTGATGCCAGCAATGGGGAGCAGGGAAGCTTCGCTAGCTCGCCTGCAGCTCACCTCCTGCTATGTGGCACTCACCCTTCTCTGTTCCTAAGTTTCACGGAAGACAATTTTTCCACGGACGGGGTTGGGGCTGGAGGAGCTCTACAGACTGGTCCCTAACAAGCCACAGACTGGTACCCATCTGTGGCCCAGGGGTTGGGGACTGCAGATGTAAATTGTTTCAGAAGACTGACAGTTTACTTTCCTGTTCTACAAGGCTACATGACCTTAATGTCTACAAAAGATAAGTTTAGCACCAAAGGAAAAACTGTAGCTAATCTCATCTCTAAAAATAGATTCAAAATCCTAAGTAAAATCTTAGCAACCAATTGCAGCAGCAGATCAAATAGGATGTGGCAAAGACTGCCAATTGCCTACTCATTATCCATTCTTCTCTTCTTCCTTTGTAATAGAATCTTAATTTTATTTGGTCATAAATGTGCGCAGCTAAAAAGAAAAAAGGAAAAAAAAATGTTCCAGTCTTGCCTGTAGATATATGTGATCAGTAGCTAACTCAGTGCTGACAGATAAGATGTGAATGGAATTACTGGGTTGGAATTCCACGAAACCCCATAAAAAGGGTACAGGTAGTTAGCCTAATCTCTTTTACCCTCCCTCTCCCCTGTGATGGATATTCTGCATTTATTACTCCAGAGTTACTCTCTACCCTTTTCCACTCTTCTCTGTGGCCCAAGAGGCTGACCTGTATCAACCTCATCAGCAAGAATCCTTGTCCTTTGGATTCTGGGTTGGCTTTGGCCAATGAGAAGCACCAGTAGGAGATGGATGCTGGAAGGTCAGAGAAATCAAGATACTTATTCTCTTGGCTCCCTCATTGTCAGGCCAAAAGTTGACAGTGGCTTCTTCCCTCTACCAAAGGCCACAGCTCCGGTCAGGCAGCCTTCTCTTACCACTACAGCTGCAGCTGTCTTGGATTCCTGTAACTATTCCTTCTCCTTACCCCTTCAAGCCTAGGAGTATTAATGGCTCCCTGCTGTCACTAGCCCTGGGTTCCTTATGATCCCTTGTTCATTTTCCTTAATTATACCCACATATTTGTGAAGAGTCTAACCATTAATTTTGACCAGTTAACTCATCTGTTTCTGGCCAGGACTCTGACTGATATACTCATTCTGTCTCCTGTCTGGAACACAGATGTGTTAGTCAGAGTTAACTTCTTTTGTTTTTCTAATTCAGCTATAATAATTCTTTCTGTGAGACTGTGGAGGCCAAAGCCTAGTTTGAGTGGAGAAGGGTGATATGGCAAATAAATGGATAGTAGGGACATAACATATATGAAATATCATTATTTCGTGTATTACAGTAGACTGAAAATGCTTGTGTTTCCCCAAAACTCATAGATTGAAATCTTTCCCTCTTATTGTGATGGTATTACTAGGTGGGGCCTTTGGGGAGGTAATTAAGCCATAAGGCAGGAGCCCTCATTAATGGGATTAACGTCCTTATAAAAGAGACTGCAGAGAGCTAGCTCACTCTCTTTCCACCATGTGAGAACACAGCAAGAAGACAGTAGTCTGCAACCCAGAAGGGGGCCCTCACCAGAACCCGATGATGCTGGAAGGCTGATCTTGGACTTCTAGCTTCCAGAACTGTGAGAAATAGATGTTTGTTGTTTAAACCACCCAGTCTATGGAAATTTGTTACAGTAGCCAAAACCGACTAAGCCATGTATGAACACACCAACATACAATAATGCCATCAGTCACCTACTTCCACAAGTGAAAATAATTAGCAAGTGATGGGAAAGAGTCCAACTCTTGAAGATCAAGTCACTTGACTCAGTTTGTTTTCAAGAAATCCCTTTATCTTACCTTCCATATAAAACACTGTGCCAGCTTAACCCTGAAGAGGTCAATTCAGACTCTTCTAGATAATGAACCTATCACTGAAAAGTCAAAATGTTTTTTTTACTGGCATCGTTTCAGTGTTTTGAGGCAATCTTGTTCTTTATTTCAAAATCATTTGCAGCATCTTGCCCCTTGACAGCCAGCATACTTCACTGTAAAAACCAGAGTCTTAGATTCACTGCTTGATTCTTCTTATAACAGTCTAAAAAGAAATGCAATCAGAGGGCAGAGTTTGATCACATTCATGATTCTCACCATTATTTTTGAAACTGTAACAAGATGAGGAGACAAATTGTTGACCACCAGTTATTTTCTATGAACAAATCCCTGTATGCTTGAGCATTCAGGACCAACCTCTAAATTTTTGTTTGACAACTCTGTCTTGATGTACACATTGCAGATTCTCTATCAGCACCATTCCAGATGCACTGCTTTCCCCAGTTTAAATCAAAACTCACAAAATAATTATTAACTAAATGAAGAAAAAGCCCCTCCCCTTCTGCACTCTGGGTTGTCAGTGATAAACATAACAATAATAAAAGTAATTGAATGTGACAATCATATATGTCCCACACATACGCCAAGAGCCAATTTGTACTCCGTACATCAGTGGTTTTGTTTTGTGAAATATCTGCTTTCATACATACATGATAGTAATTGCTCTTCCTTTTGTTTGTCATTGATGTTTTGTACCCTCCAACAGTGTCATTTAACACCTTTTTCTTCTTTATCTCTGAGCAGAATATTTGTCATTAAATTTGCAGCTGCTATCACAAACTTCTTGGCAATAAAGTAGCTTAATATCTGTATATTCAGTCTGTGTTCAGCTATATAAAACAGAGACCAAAATTAGCACAGACTGGAACAGAACAGACTAGAAATTGATTTCTATCTCTTGTAGCAGTCTGGAGAGAGAAAGTTCAGGAATGGCATGGAGGCTCTGCTCCAGGAAAGGAAGTCATCCAAAGATCTAGGCTCCTCCTAGCATACTGCCCTACCTTCTCTCTTGAGTTGTTGTCACCTGTGTGGTCCTAGATAGCTTACCACCACCATCCACATAGAAGGCAGCAGACGAAAGGAGGGAAGAAGGCATATGCCTCTTTTCTTTAAGGACACAGTCCACAAATCACATGCCTCACTTGTCTTCACATTCCATTGGCTATAATTCAATCATATGATTGCACATAGATGCAAAGAAGCTAAGCAATTGTGTATTTGTTCTAAGTGTCCATGTGCCCCACTAAAACATCAGAGTTTTTCTTTCTGCACAAGGAGGGGAGCACAGATCTGGGTGACCCTTAATAACCTCTGCCACTTCTTGATATTTCTATGATGAGCAAACCCTTGAATAATGCTCCTGTAGTTTGGATCTGTTCTTTGCTTTAACAAAAATCATTAATTTATTACTGGAAAGCATTACTGTGCACTTGCATTGGAAATATTTAATGTTATGTGCTTTGTTAGAAAAGGACTTGAAACCTCTGATGCTTTTATACAATCACTTAATAAATTTTTTGTTATTTTTTAAGTTAGTCATCAGCATGATTCCTAACCACATTTTTCCTTCTCTCCTCATCTCTTTCTCCCTCCCTCTATTCCTTCCTTTCTGCCTGCTTATGTGAAGTAATCACAATCATACATTCACTTGTCCTAGAACATATAGAGATATGATCTATATTTGTACTTGAGTCCTGCTCACTATTTAAATGTACCATATTATTCTGAGTTATAATGTTCATGTCATCATTTTCATAAGTTCTTTTATCCCTCATTGAACCATTTTGAGTCACTGATCTATTTTTTAAGTGAGGATATAATCAAATATAATAAACAACAGGAATAACAAAAAATACTGTATGATACCCATAAAAAATAGCATACAAATAACATAAAAATATAAAAGAAAAGATCTATAGTATAGCTGAATATTGGGTAAGACAAGCTGATCAACTTAGCCCTTACAGTGGATGTGCAATCTTTAAGACTATAAGAATTATTAGGAACATTAAGAAATTTCTGTTATTGTCATTTCAAATCTAGGGATCATATGTAAATAACTCAATTTCATTGCTTTTCCACTGAAACTATGGAATTCTTTTGTAATCACTTGATATCCTATCAAAGATGGAATAGTGGTCTGAGGTCTGCACTTTGAGAAATATATTTCCTTACTTAAGTCGACCCTAGTGTGGTTTGTATATTCATTTGCAGGGCTCAACCAATCAGTTTCAGAGCAGTGCTGTAGCCAGCACGAAGGCTTAGAGCAGGAGGTTGTGTTCCGGTTTTGTTTGTTTGTTTTTGGTGGGGCATGTATTAGGAGGTTAGGAGCAAGAAAAGCAGAGAATCAATGCTATTTAACAAAAGAATTCTATTAACAGAGATTTTAATGTCTCTGAAAATCAGTGGAAGTCAAGCAGTGGTCTAGTAGATTACAAAGTCACCTTTGCTATGCAGTTGTTGCTTTTCTCCACCTTCGGAAAGTTTTGGAGAAACACTTTTGATGTATATGCAAACTTTATTCCAGCAATCCTTGGACTTTTTTTAAATCTCTTCCAGCACTACTAATACACTAACATGCTGAAACCAAAGTCCTTTTGAGAAATATAGATCAAAATGGTTGTCAACCCACCATTCACTGCGTGCAGCCTTTGTAGGGTAGGAAATTTACTTGAGTAGAATATAATCTGTGAAAGGAAGAATATCTCCCTGGCATGTGTTAAAGCTGAGGAAGCTTGTGGATAGCTTCCTCCTGGGACCCATAGAGCTGAGTAGGCCACTTTACTAGGCTTCACTCTCTTGACCTTCACTAGATCACAGCTCCACTGGACCAGTGCCTTTGGGAGCTTTCACCAAACTTTTGGAGGTAATGAAGCTGATCTAGAGCAACAGCATCACATAGTTATTTTAAAACCTGTAAAAAATATGAAATATTTTTTAAGGAACTGGAGTGAGACTGATATCCACTTTAACTAATAGATTTCAATGGAGTATTTTTCTGAAGGAACTAGAATTGTAAAAATTGATGGATCCAAAGCCATTTTATCACTTCCAAAACGTTTTGCATCCTTTCATCAAATTGAAAATTATCAGGGCTACAAGAAACTTTAAATGGACATACAGTCAAATGTTCCTCCAATTCCACTCCATCTTGTAATTAATTATACTATGATACTAGTACTACATAACATCTAAGTGATCACCATCTGTATTAGTTAGCTATTACCACAATAATGTTGCATAATAAACTCCCCTTCCCAAACCTAGCACAACACAATAATAGACATTTCATTTATTTACATTCATACATCTGTGAATCAGCTGATAAAAGCTGGGTTCAACTGGACTTAGCTCTAAGTTGTGGGTTGGATCCAGGTCTATTCTACAGGTCTCTCATTCTCCTTTGGCCAATGGCTAACTGAGCATATTCTTGGTAAATGCAGGAGTGCAAGAGAGTAACCCAACTTCATGAGCATATTCCAAGCTCTGTGTTCATCACATGTACTAACATCATATTAGGCAAAATCAAAGTCAAGGAGCAGGAAAGTACACTCTGTCCACCACAAGGTTATGGAAAGAATGTGGATGTATTACAATACTTCAGGGGGGTGAAGAATTGGGAGCAATAATTTATTAATAGTTTACCACATAATCCCTAGGTCCTTCAACTGTTGCTTATATAACGTGATTCTAAGACTTCCCCCATCCTGAAAACTTTCCTCTGAGCATGGTCATGTTTCCCCTTATTCCTATGATGATGCACTGGGCCCATGGCTGTACAATATTCCAGGCACAGTTGATAGTCAGCAGATGCATACCTGAGGTCATCCGTTTATATTGGTTATGGTGTCTATTAGCTCTGGTTCCATGTATTGCCAGAACTATACACAGTAGAGCCAACCTATCACCTTTCTCTTTCTGAAATTCTGCTTTACATAACCTGAGATTCCATTAGCTTTTTGGTATTAATTCTTTGCTAATAATTTATTAGCCATAATACTCTTTGATGAACTGTCTCAATTATAAAGTTTCCGTTTCCATTTTCATGTTATAGTCAGCTAATGCTCCATTTAGGAAGAACACATATTTTTTAGGACCTACTGAAATAGCATGCCTTGTAACAAACCAATCAGAATATGTGGGTATTTGTGTGTATGTGTGTGTGTATATATATAAATTCTTCAAATGAATAGGGTTTCTTTTAAAGTGGGAGATTATAAACTTATTCAGAATGTTTGTGAACACACTTTTGCATATTACATTTGAGTCTACAGCACATGCCATATAGTATAAAACCCATGGGCATCGACAGCAGATTTGGATGTAGGTCCTTGGAGAGTGCAATTCTGCTTATACAGAAAGAGTAGTCAAGGTCCTTCTTGACATTTTAAAGGATATATTGTTAGATCTTATGGAGGAAAATGAAAAAAAGCAGTTTAGCACTGCCATTCTTTAATATTAACACCATACAAATTTTTTAGAGTTTTTTTTAATTAGGATATTATGGGAGTACAAATATTTTGGTAACATGTAATATGTTTGCACTGCCCAAGCCAGGGCTACAAGTGTGTAAACTGAAAAGCAGCTTGAAATTTTAAAACAGGAAGTAACTCCAAGAGATTGGTGTGATGGTTAATGATCTCAAGATGGTTTAGCAATAATTCTGGTCTGTAATATCTGGTATTGCACATTACTATTCTTCTATCAAAAGGTGGAGGATGTTTTCCTCCCTTTGAACCTGGGCAGGCTTTTGTTACTGCCTCAACGATGTAGCAGAAGCACCACTGTGAGGCTAGGTCATGAAAGGCAATATGACCTCCATCTACCTGCTCCATCCCTTGAGATGCTTGCCCTTGGAACCCAACCACCATGAAGTGAAAAAGACAAGAGGCCACATGTAAAGGCTATTTGTAGGCTTTTTGTAGGCACTACAGGCCTGGCTGTTTAGTCTGCTAGCTGACAGACTGCACCAGCTACCAGACATATGAGTGGGCCTCCAGATGATTCCACTCTTCAGCCTTTGAGACAATCAGCGGAGGCTGAGTAGCAGAGATGGGCATCCTTGCCAAGGCCTACTCAAGTTGCAAATTCATGAGCAAAATTAATATTTTTGTGTTAAGCCACTATTTTGAGGTATTTGTTATACAAAATAGATAACTAGAATAGAAGTAGAGGAGAGAAATAGGGTAGTAGCTTGAGGGGGTGTTGGGACAAGGGAGAGTGGAGATGCGAGGTAATATACGGTGTTTTGAGAGGATTAGTGGGGAAGTCATGAGTTTGGTTTTAAGTATGTTGTATTTGAGCTGCCTGAGAGAGGTAAACAAATAGAGATGTACAGTAAGCATTTGAATATAACAAGTCAGAAATTCAGAGATATCAACCTCTCTGAAAAGAGTACTGGATTGGGAGGCTACAGACCTAGGTTCATTCTTGACTCAGCCCCTAAGTTTCTGAGTGATCATGGGCAAGCCCTTATTCCTCTCTCAGAATCAATACCCCTGATGTACTCTGAGAAAGATGGAACTTTAGGTTCCTTTTCTACTCTAACAGAATGTAACAGTGTTTATTCTCAGATGTTTCTGTATTTCTTGTTCTCTTACAGAAAGATAATATAATTGAAATATTGGTGGTCTTTAATAAGCTTACCATTCAATGAGGAGAGTTCAAAAATAAAATTTACTTCCAATTTAATAATGAGTACGTGTGGTGTTTGCTTTTCCATTCTTGGAGTACTTCACTTAGGATAATGGTCTAAAGTTATACCCAGATTGTTACAAAAGGTGTTAATTCATTTTTTATGGCCAAGTAGGACTCCATGGTATACTTATACCACATTTTATTAGTCCACTTATGAATTGATGGGCACTTGGATTGATTCCACATCTTTGTGATTGTGAGTTGTGCTGCTATAAACATTTGGGTGCAGGTGTCTTTTTGATAAAATGACTTTTTTTTCCCCCTTTGGGTAAATACCCAGTAGTGGGATTGCTGGATCAAACGGTAGGTCTACTTCTAGTTCTTTAGGAATTTAACTGAACAGCACTCATGTGCACAATAGGAAGTAGAACTCAATGGAAATCAAACAAGTGTGTGGCGGGGAGGAGGGGATGGGTGAAATCAAACCTAACAGGTACAGTGTAAACTATCTAGGTGATGGGCAGAATTATAACTTTGTTTCAAGCAGCATAAAAGCAATCCATGTTACCAAAATATTTGTACTCCTGTAATATTCTGAAATTAAAAAAAAAAAAGAAGGAAGAAGGACTGATCCTAGGTCTTTGATGATTTTGTCAAGCCACTAACCATCAATTAATCAATAAATACAATAAAATTTAATTTGGGTTTCTCAAAGTAGTATCTTCAAAGACTTAGTAAGAGTCACTTATGTACTCAGAGAATATAGTTCACCTCAGAAAATCAACCTCAGGTAGCCCCTATGATGTGGTATGCTGATCCAGTCACAAATAGGAATGATACACTTCTTCTACTTTTCTGATCAATGCTAAACTAAGCAGGTTGGAACATGTCATGACCATTACTTTCAAACATATTATGTTAATGCATAGTTCCAAAGTTGGCCATCTGCCTTTATCCATGGAGCTATTTCCAATATCATGAGTCAGTCTAATGTGGTTCTAAATCTTTTCGGAGTTTCTATGAAAGCTAGGAAAAGTCTGTCCAGAAAAATGCAAATATATTTTTACACATTTTTTTCATACTAACTTGAGAAGTTATAGGACTCTGTTCCCAAATCAAGGACTAGCAGGCTAAATGTCTTCAAATTAAGACTGTTATACTCTTTTTACTGGTAGATAGACTTCTTACCATGTGGTCATGGGCAGCTTTTCAAAATTCCATTCCCTGCTCTCTCATTTGTTTCATTATAATCTTTTTAAAAATATACTTTATTTTTAGAGCAATTTTAAGTTCACAGAAAAATAATGGAAAATATAGAATTCCCATATATCCCTTGCCCTCACGCACTCACAACCTCCCCCACTATTGACATCCTGCCCGACAGTGGTTCATTTGTTACAACCGATGAACTTATATTGAAACATCATTATTAGCCAAAGTACATAGTTTTACATTAGGGCTCACAATGTGTGTGTTTTGACAAATGTATGATGACATGCATCCACCCTTAAAGTATCACACAGAATAGTTTCACTGCCCTAAAAATCCTTTGTGCTCTGTTCATTCATACCTCCTTCCCCTCTAACCTCTGGCAACTACTGATCTTTTTTCTTTTCTTTTTTTTTTTTATTTCAGCTTATTATGGGGGTACAAAAGTTCAGGTTATATATATTGCCCATGTACCGCCCATCCCCCCGAATCAGAGCTTCAAGCGTGTCCATTCCCCAGACAGTGTGCATCGCACTCATCATGTAGTTATACACCCATCCCCACCCCCACCCCCCATCCCAGAGGGTGCGCAACACACTCATCATGTAGGTATACACCCATCCCCTCCTCCCTCCCCCCACCTCAGTCTGATACCCAATTGGTGTCATTCCCAAATGTGCATTTAGGTGATGATCAGGGAAACCAATTTGCTGGTGAGTACATGTGGTGCTTGTTTTTCCATTCTTGGGATACTTAACTTAATAGAATGGGTTCCAACTTTCTCCAGGAGAACAAAAAGGATTCTATATCACCGTTATTTCTTATAGCTGAGTAATACTCCATGGTATACATATACCACAATTTACTAATCCATTCATGAATTGATGGGCATTTGGGTTCTTTCCACATCTTTGCAATTGTGAATTGTGCTGCTATAAACATTCGGGTACAGGTGTCTTTGTCATAGGATGACTTTTTTTTTTTTTTTTTTTTTTTTTTGAGACAGTGTCTCACTCTGTTGCCCAGGCTAGAGTGAGTGCCGTGGCGTCAGCCTAGCTCACAGCAACCTCAAACTCCTGGGCTCAAGCGATCCTCCTGCCTCAGCCTCCCGAGTAGCTGGGACTACAGGCATGCACCACCATGCCTGGCTAATTTTTTTGTATGTATATATTTTAGTTGTCCATATAATTTCTTTCTATTTTTAGTAGAGACGGGGTCTCACTGTTGCTCAGGCTGGTCTCGAACTCCTGACCTCGAGCGATCCACCCGCCTCGGCCTCCCAGAGTGCTAGGATTACAGGCGTGAGCCACCGCGCCCGGCCAGGATGACTTTTGTTCCTTTGGGTAGATGCCCAATAATGGGATTGCTGGATCGAATGGTAGGTCTACTTGAATCTGTTTAAGGTATCTCCATAATGCTTTCCACAGGGGTTGCACTAGTTTGCAGTCCCACCAGCATTGTATGAGTGTTCCTGTCTCTCTGCTTCCACACCAACATGTGTTGTTTTGGGACTCCTTGATAAAAGCCATTCTCACTGGAGTTAAGTGATATCTCATTGTGGTTTTGATTTGCATTTCCCTGATGATTAGGGATGTTGAGCATTTTTTCATATGTTTGTTAGCCATTCTTATATCTTCTTTTGAAAAATTTCTATTCATGTCGTTTGCCCACTTTTTGATAGGGTTGTTTGATTTGTTCTTACTGATTTTCCTGAGTTCTAAATAGATTCTTGTTATCAGTCCTTTATCTGATGTGTAGTATGTGAAAATTTTTTCCCATTCTGTAGGTGGTCTGTTTATTCTCGTGACTGTTTCTTTGGCTGTGCAGAAGCTTTTTAATTTAATCAGGTCCCAGTCATTTATTTTTGTTGTTGCTGTGATTGCCTTAGGGGCCTTGTTCATAAATTCTTTGCCTAGGCCAATGTCTGTAAGAGTCTTTCCTACACACTTAAACCTTAGATGTGAAATGATTAGAATTCTAGATCTTTTTAATGTCTTCTTTTCAAGAATGTCATATAGCTAGAAACATATAGTTTGTAAACTTTTCAGATTGGGTTCTTTCTGTTAGTAATATGCATTTAGGTTTCCTCCATGTCTTTTCATGACTTGATAGTAGCTCATTTCTTTTTAGGTCTGAACAACATTATATTGTCTGGATTTACCAGTTTATCCATTCACTGACTGAAGAACATCTTGGTTGCTTCCAACTTTTGGCAATTATAAATAAAGCTGCTATAAATATCCATGTGCACATTGTTGTGTGGCTATAAGTTTTCAATACATTTAAGTAAATACCAAGGAACCTGTTTGCTGGCTTTTATAGTAAGAGTATATTTAGTTTTGTAAGAAACTGTCAAACTATCTTCCAAAGTGGCTGCACCATTTTGCATTCCATCAGCCATGAATGAAAGTTCCTACTGCTCCACATCTTTATCAGCATTTGGTGTTGTTAAATCTAACTTCTTTAGAGTTTTATAGCTTTATATTTTACATTTGGATCTGTAATACATTTTTAGTTAGTTTTTGTGAGAGGTGTAAAGTCTGTGTCTAGTTTTATTTTATTGTATGTGTATGTCCAGTTGTTCAGTACCATTTATTGAAAAGACTTGCTTTGCTCCACTGTATTGCCTTTTCTTTTTTGTCAAAGATCAGTTGACTATATTTATATGGATTTATTTCTGGGCTCTCTATTCATTCTGTTCCATTGATCTATTTGTGTATTCTTTTACCAGTACTGCACTATCTTGATTTCTATAGCTTTATGATAAATATTGAAATCAGGCAGTATCAGTCCTCTAATTTTGTTCTTTTCCTTCAATATTAAGTTGGTTATTCTGGGAATTTTCCTCTCCATAAAAACTTTAGAGTCAGTATGTTGGTATCCACAAAATAAATTTTTGGGATTTTGATTGAGATTGTATTGAATTTATAAAGTTGAGAAGAACTAACATCTTGATAATATTAAGATTTCCTGTTCTCAACATGAAGCGTGTCTCCATTTATCTAGTCCTTTGATTTATTTCATCAGAATTTTGCAGTTTTACTCATATGGATCTTGTATATATTTTGTTAGATGAAATACAAACAAGTATTTCATTTTTAGAGATGCCAGTATAAAAGGTAATGTGCATTTCATTTCAAATTCCCCTTGCTCATTGCTGATATATAGGAAAGTTATTGACTTTTGTGTATTAACATTGTAATCTGTAGCCTTATTATAAGTGCTTATTTGTTACAGAAATTTTTTGTCCATTCTATCAGATTTTCTACATAGATGATCTTGTCATCTGTGAAAAAATACAGTTTTATTTTTCCTTTCCAAACTGTATAACTTTTATTTCCCTTTCTTGTCTTACTGCATTAGCTAGGACTTCTAGTACCATTTTTAACACATTCACTACCATGTGAGCTGTATTTAACTCAGGCTAATTTTAAGCCTGGGGCCTCATGAAGCAAAAACCCTAAAGTTGGTTCATTAAAATCTTACTTATTGATGTTCTTATTTTTACAATTAATATGGACAATTCTAAAAACATGGATTGCATTGCATATAACTCATGTACAGAAAACAACAAAAAATGAAAAATTGGAAAGAATTGTTTTGTTTTAATAAAACAATGTGGCCCCAGAGAAATTTTTTTTCTAGTGTGGCAGTCAATGTGTTAAAAGGAGTGATGAGAGAAGACATTTTTGCCTTGTTCCAAATCTTAGTGGGAAAGCTTTGAGTTTCTCACAATTAATATGATGTTAGCTGTAGGCTTTTTGTAAATGTTCTTTATCATATTGAGGGAGTTCCTCTCTTTTCCTAGTTTGCTGAGAGGTTTTATCATAAATGGATGTTAAATTTTGTCAAATTCTTTTTCTGTAGCAGTTACTATGTTTATGTTATTACTCTTCTTTAGTCTGTTGATGTGATGGATTATAATTTAGTGTTTTAAAAGCAGTAAATAACCAGATAGGATAATATCTACCTTGCAGCGTTATTGAAAATCTAAATTGAATATGTGTAAAGGGTCTAGGCTTGTGGCTAGAATATGAGTTCAGTAACTGATAGTTTTCCCCTTGTTAACATCTCCCACAAATGTATAAACCACTGATCCTCAAACCCTGATCCCCAGTCTACTCCCAACAAAGCTCTTGATTCCCCGACAGAAGAGCATGCTGACACATAGGGGAAGCCACCATCATCTTGCCAGTCCAGCCTTCTTATCCTTGCTAACTTATCAAAGAACAAGTCTCATGGTATAGTGTTTATACAGTGTCTTCAAAACAATAATCACCAATATATCATTAATAGCAAACACAAAATCTGTCTGAAAATCCTTAGTTTGCAGAAATATGGAAGTCAATTTTTTTGGAACATTAATTTTCCCCCTGACTACATCATTACACACAGTTTTTTTTTTTTTTTATGTTTAGCAGTGTAAGTCCCTGCCAAGATCATTAGACATCAACTGATAAATGGATTTGACCCTACAATCTGTGAAATATCACAACTGGCACAGTGGAGCAAAAATTCCTTGGCTTAAAGACCATCAATACTTAATTCATTCCAGACAGTATTTGGAGGGATCCAGTTCCAAGGCAGTGATTTGATGTAGCTTTCAAACATGTTGATCAGAAAAAGGACAGACTCCAGTGGGAGTGTCATCAACAATAAATAACATACATACTTTGAGAATCAGAATGACAAGAGAAACATTTTCTTAAGCTGGCTGGCATGATGTTCTGAAACAGATACACTTGAAGATTAGGGCTTGTCTGATCTGCCTTCTGTAACCTGACTTTGGTGTACAAAACAGAATCAGGGGTTCACATGGAGTGGGTTCAAGCATTAGTCTAGCAAAAGAATACTCTAAGACAGATTTGGATCTTCCTGGGGGGTCCCAGAGACAGGACTTCCCTCTGACGAGCCCTGTTAGAGAGCTTCTATGCCTGTAGGTGTGTGTTGTGGTCTGCTGAGGCATGACCCTTTATTATAATAGTAACTAATAAGGCTTCTGCAGTACAGGCAATTTTATGGGCTTTCCCACAGTTTTACTAGTTAGGAAGTAATTCATAACTATGAAGATTCTGCCTTTTTCCTATATTTATGGACCTGGGGAAGGGAGGTGTCCTATGTCAGACACACCAAAGAAATTGTCATAGCAAAAGTCAGTTCCCTTTCCATGCAGCAAACATCCATTGACAGCCCCCTTGGGGTTAGGTCCTGGGGTGGCAGTGGGAAGTTGGAGAGGCTTCAGGGTGAAGATGACACAATCACTGCCCTTGAGGAACTTAGAGTCTCATGGATGTGACAGCCATGCAAACAACTCATTAAAAAGCCAAAGGCAAAGCCAAGAGAAACCTGGAAAATATCCAGAAATCACCTGGGATGCTGTTCAACAAAAACTCCCCAGATGAAAATGTATTCAATCCCAGGAAAAGAAGTAGAGATCTTCTTAGGCCATTTCCCTATTTGGAAACTTTCCACAGATCCCAGAAATTTAGAGAAGAACAGTTCAAACTTCATTTGTCTTTTTTTTTTTAATTTCAGCATATTATGGGGATACAAATGTTTAGGTTACATATTGCCTTTGCCCCACCTGAGTCTGAGCTACAGGTGTGCCCACCCAAAGACAGTGTACACCACACCCATTAGGTGTGAATTTGCCTATCCCCTCTCCCCCTCTCACCTGCCTGATACTGGATGAATGTTACTACTATATGTACACATAAGTGTTGATCAGTTAATACCAAGTTGATGGTGAGTACATTTAGTGCTTGTTTTTCCATTCTTGCGATACTTCAATTAGTAGAATGGGCTCCAGCTCCATCCAAGATAACACAAGGGGTGCTAGTTCACCATTGTTTTTGTGACTGAGTAGTACTCCATGGTATACACATACTACATATTATTAATACACTCATGGATTGATGGGCACTTAGGTTGTTTCCACATCTTTGCAATTGTCAATTGTGCTTCTATGAACATTCGACTGCAGATGTCTTTTTTTCCTTTGGGTAGATGCCCAGTAATGGGATTGATGGATCAAATGTTAGTTCTACTTTTGGTTCTTTGAGGTATCTCCATATTACTTTCCATAGAAGTTGTAAAAGTTTTCAGTCCCACCAGCAGTGTATTAGTGTTCCTATCTCTCCACACAAACATTTGTTGTTTTGAGACTTTTTCACAAAGGCCATTCTCACTGGAGTTAAGTGACATTGCATAGTGGTTTTGATTTGCATTTTCCTGATGATTAGAGATGTTGAGCATTTTTTCATATTTTTTTTGCCATTAGTCTATCTTCTTTTGAAAAGCTTCTGTTCATGTCTTTTGCCCACTTTTTAATGGGGTTGTTTGATTTTTTTCTTGCTTATTTTCCTGAGTTTTATATAGATTCTAGTGTTATCAGCCCTTTATTGGATCCGTAGCATGTGAATATTTTCTCCCATTCTGTAGGTTGTCTGTTTGTTCTTGTGATAGTTTCCTTAGCCATGCAGAAGCTTTTTAATTTGATCAGGCCCCATTTATTTATTTTTGTTGTTGCTGTGATTGCCTTTGGGGTCTTCTTCATAAATTCTTTCCCCAGGCTAATGTCTATAAGAGTTTTTCCAACATTTTCTTCTGGATTCTTATAGTTTCATTCCTTAGGTTTAAGTCTATTATCCACCATGAGTTGATCTTTGTCAAAAGTGAAAGGTGAAGATCCTGTTTCAGTCTTTTACATGTGGCTATCCAGTTTTCCTAGCACCATTTATTGAATAAGGATTCTTTTCCCCAGTGTAAATTTTTGTCTGCTTTGTCAAAGATTAGATGGCTATATGAGGATGGCTTTATATCTGGGTTCTCAGTTCTGTTCCTTTGGTCTATGTCTCTGTTCTTGTGCCAGTACCATGCTGTTTTAGTTGCTATAGCTTTGCAGTATATCTTGAAGTCTGGTAAATCGATGCCTCCCAATTTTATTTTATTTTATTTTTTTATTATTATTATTTTGCTTAAGGTTGCTTTTGCTATATAGAGTCTTCTCTGGTTCCATATGAAGTGTAGAATTATTTTTTCTAGATCTGAAAAAAAAGTGATGTTGGTATTTTAATAGGGATTGCATTAAATCTGTAGATCACTTGGGGTAGTATAGACATTTTAACAGTGTTAATTCTGCCGACCCATGAGCATGGTATGGTTTTCCACCTGTTTACATCCTCTGCTATTTCCGTCCTAAATGTTTTGTATTTCTCCCTACAGAGGTCATTCACTTCCTTAGTTAAATATATTCCTAGGTACTTTACTTTCTTTGTTGCTATGGTGAAGGGTATTGAGTCTTTGATTTGGTTCTCAGCTTGACTATTGTTGGCGTATAGGGATGCTACTGATTTCTGTACATTGATTTTGTAACCTGAGATTTTGCTGAATTTATTTATCAATTCCAGTAATCTCAAGGCAGAATTTTGGGAGTTTTCTAGATATAAGATCATATCGTCAGCAAAGAGTGATAGTTTGACCTCTTCTGCCCCCATTTGGATGCCCTCGATTTCCTTCTCTTGTCTGATTGTCCTGGCTAGGACTTCCAGCACTATGTTGAATACAAGTGGTGATAGAGGGAAACCTTGTCTGGTTTCAGTTCTAAGCAGGAATGCTTTCAATTTTTCCCCATTCAGTATGATGTTGGCTTAAATTGTCATTTTCCATAAGCCAGTCCCATTCTACCTTATGACCTTATGTACTCTAGCCAAGGCTTCTCCCTACCCCATGTTTTCTTACCTCTATGCTCTTCCCTCTGTCTCATGGGGTTTTTAAAAGTAATTTTATTTAATAAATATTTTACTGTAAATATTATACAAGCTAGTCAAAATTAGTGAAACCATACAAATATACATTAAAAAAATGCTTATAATCTGCCCCTTTCCGTATTTTTTGAAGTAATCAGTGTAAAAAGCCTGGTGCCTCTCCTTCTACACCTTCCTCCAGTATCATAGAATCATATGCTCCTCTGTTTTGAAGGCCAGCTCCCCTTCACTTTCTTCTAGTCATTAAATAGTTTATTCCTACTTATCTATCTTCAAAAGCCATCTTCTATTTACTCAAAAGGTCTTCCTAAGATCTTTCTTCCAGTTAGAAGCACTCTTTGCCATTTTCAGCCTCAAGCTATAATAATAACACAACAACAACAATGATGGCTAACATCTTTCAAACACCATCTATGTACCTGCCCTGCAAGTTGTATGTACCTTATCTATTTTAATCCTCCCAACAATAAATAAACATTCTCTTATCCCTCTTTTATAAATAAATAATCTGAGGTTCAGAGAAATGGAAAACCATGCCAAGGGTTCCTTATTTAATAAGGAGAAAAGCTAGAATTTGAACACAAGTCTGTGCTCTTCACTTTCCATTCTACTGCTGTTTGGACAGATTTCATATTTCCCCTCCTAAACCTGAGCTCTCTAAGAGAAGGATGTATATTCCTCAATTCATACACTGTGATATATGGCATATCATGAGCTCAGAAACTTTTGTGGGTTTTTTTTTTTTACAGATGGCAGAGTAAAAGAGGATCAAAACCTTACATTTGGAAAAATGTGGGTGATAGAAGAGATTTTTCTCTACTCGGGAGCCAAGATTTTACTTCAAATATGAGAGAAAACTCCAAAATTCCTCACAAGTTAGGGCAGTGAATTCCAGGGCCATACCCTGTGACAGTTGTTATATATAGCCCAGGGACAGTATGCAGTTCAACTAGTGTTACTATTCCTTGAAAGTGTCTTGGGTTTTATGGTCAAGTGATTTAAGGTGGGGGTTATTTTAGCAGCCATAAAGTACAGTCTAGTTAAAGGCCTACTTGTTCTTCTCCTGTCTTACTACAAATAAACAATATGCCAGTTCTATTTAGGCTACTACTGTATGACAGTGTCTCAGAATTAAAAACCTTCATAGGTTCAATTAAATTCTCAGCTCCTCACCAGCAACTACTATGGTCCATTTGCAGATGATCAAGTAAGCCTTGTCTTAGCATGAAAAGCCCACAAACGGAGAGCAGAGATCTATTTGATTTCAATGTATTTCCTGATATTTTCTAGTACAGCATTTAAAAGTTCTGAAAAAGAAGCAAAAAATACTTAATAACATTAGTAAACTTCCAGAAAGATTATAAAATTTGTATTAAAATAACTGCAATCTCTCTCTTTTTTTTCCTTAGTGTCAAGGGATAGGGTTGATAGAATTTCTTCCTCATGTGAAACTGGTTTTGAAATTTTGCCTTTTGCATGCTATGGACAATGCAAAAAAACTGGAAATTGTTAGTGTCTGTTTTGATGATCTTGTTCAGAAACATGTGGGACTTTTAATTAACTGTAGGGAGATAATAACTACAACCATTACAAAACCAGGTATGCCTTTAAATATGCTTTATATGATATAAATCAGTGGATGCTCAGAACTGACCTATATGAGTAATAACATCCTCCTCCACCTCTTCCTCCTCCTCATGATCATCACCATTTTAGGAAAATATGGATATTTGATTAAAGTTAAAACTATGAGTTTTAAAAACTACCACAGTGTTGGCAATATTATATTCATGAATAAATGCATTTTGGATTATAGATACAAACTGTTTATATATCCTGGGAGGAGTAAGGACTAGTGCTTATTATAATAACTTTGCAATAATAATAGCTAATACTTGAGTGTTACTATGAGTCCCGCACTGTTCCGTTTTGCAAGTTTTATCCCATTCAATCCTCACAGCAGCCCTGTAAGGAAAATACCACTACTATTATCACTGATCTACTACTATTGCTTCTGCTATTACTACTAATATTACTATCAATATTACTATTGTAATCTGAATTTGACACATGAGGAAACTGAGTGCAAGGTAAGTTAAGTAAGCTATCCAATATTGCATAACTAGTAAGTGGTAGAGCAGATTTTTTTTTTAAATCAGTTTGCATTTAATCTACAAGTAAAACTTTAGGGAAATTATGCCTTTATAACATTGAATCTTCCAATCCATGAGCACACTATATCTCTCAATTTATTTTAGTTTTCTTTAAAGTCTCCCAATAAAATTTGTAATTTTTTTGTGTAGGTCTTACACAAGTAGAACAGATTTTGAATTCAAGCATTTGGACTCTTGAGCCAAATTTGTAACCACAACATTATACTGCAGTCTGAAAATGGGGAATTTGATATTTTTAAAATTCTTTTTAGGTGACTACTAGAATGTTCATAACAGCACTGTTTGTCATATTCCAAATTGTGAATTACCAAACACCTATCAACAATAGACTGAACAAATAAACTGTGGAACAAATAAACTATTCACACAAAGGAATACTATACAACAATGAGAATGAACAAGTTACAACCTGATGCAACAACATGGATGAATCTCACAAATATAAATATTTAGTAAAAGAAGTCAGACTTAGGAGAGTTTATGATTTACAATTACAATTATATAAAGTACAAAAACAGGCAAAATTTACTTATGCTGATAATGATGAAGATAGTGAGTACCTGGAGGGTAGAGGTAGTGACTGAAAAGGGGCATGAAGGAGCACCTGAGATGCTGTTATGTTCTGTTTATTGTTCTGAGTGCTGATCACATAAGCATGTTCAGTTTCTGAAAATTCATCAAGCCATACTCTTGAGACCTGTATACTTTCTTGTATGTTTATTATATTTCAATAAAAATATTTTAAAATGCCAAACATAAAAATGCCAAAATTTATTTGATTTTAAAAAGAAAAAGAAACTCAAGCTTTTCTTATTTTGACACTTTTCTATAAATGGACCATAACAAATCACTGTTGCTGTCAAAAGGAACAATGTGTTATATAGAGCAGTAAAAATGAAAATAAATAGTTCCTTAAACACATTCATTGATTTTGAGCAAGAACAACATTTGACTTTAGAACATTATTATTTATTTATTAACTTATTTAGTAAATATTTACTGAGTTGTTTTTGTGGCTGAGGGCTGGGCATTTTTTCTAGATGCTATGGAGAAAAAAGTGAATAAGACAGACAAGGTCCCTGCTCTCATGAAGCCCACAATCAATACAGGAGGAGCAGTTTTAGTGGGTAAGATAATTTAGTTTTGGACATGTTGAATTTGAGGCTTAAGGCAGCATAGCATCAAATAGAAATATAGAGTAGGTAGGTGCATTCAGTGGAGAAGATTCAGGCCAGAGATAAATTTGGGTCATCATCAGCATGAAAAAAAAGTTAGTTGATACCATAGGCATGTATGAGCTCTTTTGAAAGAGAAACGTGCCTAGGATTGAGCTCTAGGGAACTCAGTCATTTAGAGGTTTAATAAAAAATAGATGAGTTGTCAAAAGCAATTGAGGAAACACAACCACTAATATCAGAGGAAAAGCAGAAGAGTGTGGTGTAATGAATATTAAAGGAAGACAGGGCTTCCCAAAGGGGGGCATGGCATCTGTGTCAAACACTGTTGAGAAGTCAAGTAATATGAGGACTCAAAAGTGTGTTTTAGATTTTATGATCCCGAGGCCACAGCTGACCTTGTTAAGGACAGTTTCAGCAAAGTGGTGGGAATATAATATGAGAGTGGGTTGAGAAGAAAATAAGAGATGAGGTAGTACAGACAGAAAATGTAGATAACTCTTCCCTGAAGTTTGGCTTTTTACAGAGATTAGGCACTACCTGAAGATAGATATGATGAAAATAGAAGGTCATGTTCCAATATATCTTAGGTCTCTTATGAACATAGATGCAAAAATTCCAAACAATATACTGGTGAACCCCATCCAGCAACATATAAAAAGTAATATAATATAAATCATGACCAAGTGGGATTTATCCAAAGAATGTAGGGTTGGCTTAACATCTGAACAAAAATTAATGTAATACATTTATCAATACAATAAAGGACCAAAACCACATAATCATCTCCATAGGCACAGGAAAATCATTTTTCATAAATTCAGCATACCTTTATCTTTATAATTTTCAGTACTATAACAAAGTGCCATAGGCTGGGTGGCTTATAAAGAATAGAAATTTGTTTCTCACAGTTCTGGAGACTGGAAATACAAGATCAAGGTACCAAGATGGTTGGGTTCTTGTGAGGGCCTTCTTCCTGGTTGCAGACTGCCATCTTCTCATTGTATCCTTACATGACAGAAAGAGGGTAAGAGAGCTCTCTGGATTCCCTTTTATAAAGACACTAATACCATTCCTGAGGGCTCCACCCTCATGACCTAACCTCCAAATATCATAACACTGGGGGCTAGGATTTCAACATATGAATTTGGTGGGGGGAGGACAAAAACATTCAGTCTATAGCAATTCATGACAAAAACATTCAAAAAACTAGGAATAGAAGGGAACTTCCTCAATCTGATTGAAATACATCTATGTAAAACCTACAAATAACATCATACATAATGGTGATAGACTGAATGCTTTTCCTCTGGGATCAGGAACAAGAAAGGTATGTTCACTCTTCCCACTTCTATTCAACATTGTACTTGAGTTTTCAGCCAGAGAAATTAGCCAAGAAAACAAAATAAAAGGCATCCAGATTAGAAAAGAAGAAATAAAACTATCTCCATTTTCAGATGACAGAATTTTATACACAGAAAATATGAAGGAATCTACAAAATAACAATTAGAGCTAATAAATGAGCTAAGCAAGTTTGCAGAGTACAAGATCAATATACAAAACTCAATTGTATTTCTCTACCTGAACAAAGAAAAATCTGAAAATGAAATTAAGAAAATAATTTCATTTCTAATAGTACCAAAATAATAAAATACTCAGAAATAAATTTAACAAAAGAAGTACAAAACTCATTGTTAAAAGAAATCAAAGAACACCTAAATAAGTATAAAGATAATCCAGATGTAACAAATGGAAGATTTAATAGTATTAAGATGACACTATTTCCCAAATTGGTCTTCAGATACAACACAATCCTTGTCAAAATCCCAGCTGGCTTTTTTTTTCCAGAAATTGACAAACTGATCCAAAAATTCTTACTGAAATGTAAAGGCAATACAATGGCTAAAACAATCTTGAAAGAACAAATTTGCAGGACGTTTCAAACCTTACTATTAATATAAAGTTACAATAATCAAGACTGGGTGGTACTGGCATAAGGATAGACATGTGTATATCAATGGGATAGAATTGCAAACCCACAAATAAAGTCTCATGTTTTTGGTCAATTGATTTTTTAATAAGGGTTCCAAAACAGTTCCATGGGGGAAAGAATAACCTTTTCAACAAATGTTCATGTACAACTGGACATCCACATAAAAAAGAATGAAGTCAGCCACTTCCTCATATCATACATAAAAATTAACTTAAATTGGATCATAAACTTAAATGTAAAACTAAAAATGTAAAACTAAAAATATAAAACTCTTGGAAGAAAATACAGGAGTAACTCTTTGTGACCTTGAGTTAGGCAAAGCCTTTCCAGACATGACATCAAAAGCACAAGCAAAAAAAAAAAAAAAAAAAAAAGATAATAATAAATTAATAAATTAGACTGTATCAAAATAAAATACTTTCTGCTTCAAAGTACACTATCAGGAAAGTGAAAACACAACCCACAGAATAGGAGAAGATATTTGCAAACTATATCTATGATAACGTACTAGTATCTAGAATATACAAAGAACTGTTACAACTCAACCATAAAAAAATTTAAAAATGGGCAAAGGATCTGAAATATACCTTTCTCCAAAGAAGATATGCAAAGGAACAGGAAGCACATGAAAACATGTTGAATGCCATTAGTCATCACAGAAATGCAAATCAAAATCCTAATGAGATACCACTTCACACTCACTAGAATGGCTATAATCAAAATGACAGATATTAACAATTATTAATAACAATTGTTGGTGAAGATGTAGAAAAATTGAAACCCTCATGCATGGTTGGTAGGAATGTAAATGGTACAGCTTCATTGGAAAATATTCTGGCAGTTACTCAAATTGTTAAACATAGAGATTTACACATATGACACATAAGTTTTGCTACATCCTTGTGAACACTTGTTACACTCACTCATTACGCTCACTCTTTTTAATTGTGGTCATTCTAATAAGTACATAGTGGTATCTCATTTTAGTTTTAATATGTGTTGTATTTTTATATTTTTTGCATGCCTGATAATTTTTTATTGTACCCAGACATTATATATTTTACCTTGATATATGCTAGATATTTTTGTATCCCAATAAATATTTTTGAGGTTTGTTTGTCGATATTTTTGTATCCCAATAAATATTTTTGAGGTTTGTTTGTCGATACAGTTACACTACTTGGAAACAGCTTGATCCTTTCGGGTCTCACTTTCTAGCTTTATTAGATGGGGCCACCGCAGCATTTAGTTTAGGGTTAAATTTTCCCTATGATTGAGGTAAACCTCATCTGCATATTCTACTCAATGTCCTGTGAATTATGAGATTGTTTCCACTCTGACTCAGGAACAGGCACTGTATAGACTCCAAGGATAGTTCCCTCTATTTCTTTCCCTGACCTTGGGCACTTTGCTCACATGCATGCACTCATCAGGACTCAGCTGAATATTCAAGGGGGACTCTGCAGATCTTCAGAGTTCTTTCTCTATGTAGCTATCTATTTTCTGGTATTTTACCCTGTGAACTCCAGCTGCCACAGCCTTCTGGAATCCCCAATTTCTTCTTCTCCACCTAGGGAAACCACCCTACTTACTATCCAGCCTGGAAACGTTGTCCAAATAGTAAGGTTAACCAATTATAGGTTCCACCTAAATTTGTTTCCTATCTCTCTGTGATCACAGTCCTTCATTGCCTAATGTTAAATGTCTTGAGGGTCATTGTTTCATAGAGTTTGTCTTTTCTTATGTTATTTCAGGTGGGAAGGTAAAACAAGTCTCTGTAACTCTATCTTACCCAGAAGCAGAAGTCTTCAGTTGTTTATTTTCATGGAGGGGCTTGAGCATACCTATAGGCAAAGAGGAAAGTTATCATTGAGAAGGGGTAGTTTAATACTTTAAATGGAGACAATCAATAGTGCTCAGTTATTGAGAAAGCTGATGTGGATAGGATCTAGAATACAGGTGGAAGAACTGGCTTTATATGGGAGGAAGAGCAAATCCTCCATTATAAAAGGAAGATGGAGGAAAGGATGGATGTAAATCTATCAGGATCTCCCATTTAATGGATTCTGTTTTTCTATGATAAAAATAAAAGACATCTGCTGAGAATGAAGGTGGTGTTAGAGGTTAGAGACATTTGAAGAGGCATATGTAGGTTTAAGAAAACATGTTGCAGTAAGGGGGAACTTAGTTTACCAGAAAAACATACAAGAACAGCCAAACTTTACTGATGATTCCTTTGATCTGCCCATGCTTGCTCTCCTTCCCCTTCTTATGAAAGGAAGCAGCTTTAGGCCCTCACACGAAGCAGATGCTAGCACCATGCTTCTTGTACAGCCTGCAGAACCGTGAGCCAAATAAACATCTTTTCTTTATACATTACTCAGCCTCAGATATTCCTTTATAGCAACACAAAACGGACTAAAATACCAATAAGTATATATTGGGACCAATCTACCTAAGGTTTCTTCTTGTTCAGGAATAGCTCAAATTCAACATATCTACAATTGAAAACATTTTATTTTACTTTATTATCTCAGTAGATTTAGGGGTACAAGTGTTATTGTTACATGGATGAATTGTATAATTCTGAAGTCAGGGCTTTCAGAGTACCTGTCAAGAGAATAATGTACATTGTACCTAATAGGTAAGTTTTTATCCCTCATCTCCCTCCTAAACTCCCCCCTTCTTAGTTTTTAATGTCCATCACACCAGTTCATGACTATATACATATACACACACATATACACACACACACACACACACACACACACATATATCCCTTGTTAGTTGCCATCAAGACCACCCAATTTCAGCTTCACAAAATAGATTACACTGATCCTTATGGCTATTTTTGGTCCTCAGTTGTTGAAATCATAATGATCTTGACAAAAGCCAATTGCTATGGTTTGGATATTTGAGCCCTCCAAATATGTTGAAATTTGATCCCCAGTGTAGGAGGTGGGGCTTAGTGGGAGGTGTTTTGGTCATGGAGGTGAATCCCTACTGAGTGACTTAGTGCTGTCCGCTTAGTAGTCAGTGAGTCCTTGATCTATGATTTCCCATGAGGGCTGATTATTAAAAAGAGCCTGGAACCTCCCCATCTTTCTTGCCTCCTCTCTCACCATGTGATCTGCACATGCCTGCTCTGCTTCCCCTTCTTACATGAGAGGAAGCTTGTACAGCCTGCAGAACTGTGAGCCAAATAAACCTCTTTTCTTTATATATTACTCAGCCTCAGATATTGCTTTATAGCAACACAAAATGGACTAA
The DNA here is from genome assembly GCF_041146395.1 of Eulemur rufifrons. Taxonomy (NCBI): domain Eukaryota; kingdom Metazoa; phylum Chordata; class Mammalia; order Primates; family Lemuridae; genus Eulemur; species Eulemur rufifrons. The sequence goes on along the minus strand of NC_091012.1, from coordinate 25,958,404 downwards.
AATACCAATTCAGTGAGTAATAGAGACAGATGAGATGGGATGATAACTGGTCAGGACAAGGTTCAGAGGAAGACATATATATCAAAGAGGATTTTTTTAAAGGGAGATAAGTGATTTGAGCATGTTTAAATATTGATGGAGAGGATCCAGTGTAAAGGGGGAAAAGGCAAATACACAAAAGAGAGAAAGAAGTGATCCATTGCAGTATTGGGTTTTGAGGAGTTGGGTAGGTATGGGATCCAGAGCACATGTAAAAATGTTGTCTTTATTGTTTATTTACTGCCTTCAATTATACAGACAGAAACTATCAATGAAGCAAACTATATGAGATTGACATAGATTTCTGAACTACAAATGCCTCTGTGAAATGTGTATCATATCACTAAAACAATCAGTATAGGCAGAAATGGTCCCCAGACATAACAAATATTAATTTCCAGGGATAGAATACAGGGCCAAGGCACTTTCTTACTTTGAGAGACCTTTTCTGAAGGTAATTGGCTCTGGTGAAAACTAAAGTTGTCTTTGTAGACCTTGTAAACACTCACTAAAATGTAAATAATACCACTTAGCAGGCCAACTTGGTCAGTTACTCCAGGCTGAATTTGGCAATCAACTCATCTTGGCAGCCTCATACAGAATCAGACCTTCTGAGGAGCATGAATGAGCGTTTTCTATGGCTGAAAGGAGTAATACCCACTTTGAAATTCTTCTAGGCTGATAGCTTCTGATGTGCCTTAAGTTGTGGAACTCAGGGATCTCAACAAAGTACCTGTCCAGGAGGCAGAATAGCATTATGGTTAAATCATGAACCTTAAAGCCATACTGCCCGAGGTCAACTCTTGGCTTTGCTATTTCCTGGTGGTGTTACCTTAAATAAATTTTTTAAAGATATCTGTGCCTGAATTTCTTTGTCTGTAAAATGAGGTGGGGGTTGTAGTACTTACCCCACAGCATTAAGATTAAATGAAGTAATATTTATAAATCACTTAGAGTAGTTCCAGGTACATAGTAAATATTTAGTGTCTGTTAAAGAAGTATCATTTAAATTGATGAAGAGCTACAATGTAAGAAAAATTCTGTCTACATAATAAACTTTTATCTGGGTAGAAATATAGGTCATTATAGTCAACTTTAATAGCATCATCAACTAGTTCATTAGCTAAATTATATCAATCTTTACTTTAATTGGCAAAACAATACCAGAGATATGAAAAACAGAACCAAATTTTTGAACTTTTTACCATGAATCTAGCAAAACTCTATCAGAAAAGTATAAAAATTAAAGAAGATAGTATATGGGACATGCTATTCATACATACCTCTAGGTAGTATAAATTCTAATCTTTATTAATTTAGATTTCTGGAAAGCTTTATACTCAGTCTCATTTGTTTAGCTTGCTATAGAAACACCTTCATTGAGTTGTGTGTTATTATTACATTGTTAGCCTTTATCAAAGATACTATACAAAGAAAATGACAAAATATTTACTAATTGAATGGATAGAAAGATGGATGGATGGATTAGCTGCTGCTTTTACTGCAAAACTATCATGTAAGACATTGTCCATTATGGTTTTCACAGTCCCCAGTATAAAAATCACACCATCAAGAGAAAGTTATTTCCTTGAAGAATTGGTAGGCTTCCTTCTATAGCACTTTTTCTCTGGTTGCCTGGAAACTCAGAGTGAAGTTTAATGCTATATAAATCATTCTAACTCTTAGCCCTCAATGTTAGCTTATTTTCCACTCACATTTGCATATATTTGATCTTCCAGTTTTATCTTAATGATTTCAATGTGTATTTTTAAAATGACAATAATAGCAAACATTTACTGAGTTCTTACTATTATCTCAATAATATTCTAGGAGCTTTGAATAGGTTATCTCATTATAAGCTATTGTAAACCTTTTTGGAAAATATAGGAATATAAATCAATAAAGGTACATACATGTCAGTGTGAATTGATCATTAAATGACAATGAGATTTTATGGTGAAAAATAAGATTACACTCAACATGGGGCCACCCTTACATTGATGTATCAATTTGTTACTTTTTTGTTTTAAGATGAGTTAGGGAACTTCAATTTCCAGCAGTACTGTGCATTAGGTATCCTAAACAACACTTCTGATGAATATAACTAAAATACTAGACAGCACACATCTATCCCTAACTTAATGATTTTAATTTGCTTCTGAAAACCCTGCCAACTAAAAAGCTGTTAAATGAAAAAAATTCCATTAATTTTAAAGGGAAAAATTATTTTGCATTCATTACAATCTAAGATACTCAATTATCACCTGTATTGAATGATGAAATTGAATAACAATGAAAACAAGTATATATAAGTAATAAACAATGTGAAAGTAAATATAGTTTAAATATAATGTGTAAAGTAATCAAGGTTTATCATACTTATTCTTTTTTCTGTATACATCATTATCTTGATCTATTTTTATTTGTTGGGGGTGAGGGCTCAAGGTCATATTGTACTGATACTGCCCCTAAAAATCCAGTTGTAGAACAAAAAATAAACTTTAGAGGAAAATAAAGGCAAAACACTAGACCACGTTGAAATATGAGAAATAGCTCATATGCACAACAGAATGAAGCTACTCTTTACCCTTCTTACTTGGTTTACGTATGCTAAGCAAAATGTTTTAGGTTCATTTAAACTTGATGCACAATTCAACTTTGTTCCATATCATATTTTCTGACTAAAAACTATTGTGCTGACTAAATTTAGGAGGATATCTTTGTTTAAAATTTTAATTTTGCAACATGACTTTTTATAGCATATTTATTTAGCATGATTTTAGTCAATCAAGACAGTGGCAAAAACCATGCTAGTAGCCATTGTATTATTCACTGTCATACACTAGCAGTTAAAAAAAAGTCAATTTCACGTAAGAACATCCTTGATGAATCATTACAAAATTATAAATTGCATTAAATCTTGAACCTTGAGTGCATGTCTTTTTAATATTCTGTGCGACAAAATGAGAAGTACCTACTAAAGCACTTCTGCTGCATACCAAAGTCCAATGGGTATCTCAACTTGGAGTTGTGAGCTGAATTAGCTGCTTTCCTCATGGAATAACACTTTTACTTGAAAGAACAATTCAAAGACAAACTATAGTTATTCATATTTGAGTATTTAACAGGTATTTCCTTGAAAATGAAGAAAATAAAGCTATTGTTTCAAGCAAAACAATTGACGATATTTGTTGCCTATGATAAAAGTCAATTTTAAAGTGAAAATTAGAATTTTTGAAAAGTTGAATCTGCCACCTTGAACTTGACAATATTCCACTACTTAAATATTTTTTCTAATGTGTAGGATGGTGATATTAATGAATGTGGCTTTCTAATATTAAATATGGAAATATATCAACATTTGGAAATCTGCATAACTCAGTGAACCAATATTTTATCAAGAAAACTCCTAATGTATAATATCACAAGTTTATGAATAGGTAAAAGATACATTCAAAGTGTAAATGGGACCAATGGATCTTAATATAACTGAGTATGAAAGATTCACGGAAATCATTTTAGAGTCCAGATTTTAACTTTTAAGAAATTTACACTTGTTGGGTTTGGTATAATATCAATGAATAATATCCACAATGATATGAAAAGGCTATTTAGAATACACCTCACATTTCCAACTATGTATCTATATGAGGCCAGATTTACTTCAACCAAAACAATATAAAGCAACAGATTAAACACAGAAGCAGATATGAAAATCCAACTATCTTTTATTAAATCAAACATTAAAGACATTTACAAAAAATTAAAAGAATGCAACTCTCCTGACTAAATGTGTTTTGTTTTTTGGAAACTACATTATTTTTATATAATAATGTTTTATTATAGCAAATAATGTATTATTGTTTTTATTAAATAAATAAATATTTAACAATTGAATCAATTTTGATTGTGAACATGGTAAATACTGATAGTTATAAACCATGTAAAAAAAAAGTTTTTGGGTTTGGAAATAATTTTTAAAAGTGCAAAATGTTCCTAAAACTGCAACATTGGAAATCACTCCTCTGACAAAAAAATGTGTAAGTACTTTGTGGAGAAACTTATAAAACTTTATTTAAAGACATTAAAGCAATCTTAATAAATGGAGAAGTAGATGGTAAGAATGCTTCATATTCTAAATTCTCCCTAATTGATCTATAGATTCAAAGCCATTCTAGTAAAAATTCCATTTTCCCAAGGGAATGTAAAATGATCCTGAATTTTATATGGATACAGCAAATATCTTAAAATAGTCAATATACCCCTAAAAAAACAATGAGGTATGGAGACTTACCATACTTATGATCAAGACAGAATTTTAAGGTACAGTATACAAGATAGTGTAAGATTGGCCCTGGGATAAGCAAATAGATTCATGGAACAGAGTAGAGATCCCAGAAACCATCTCACACATAGATGGAAATGCTATATGACATAGCTAGCATTGTAGACCATGGGGAGAAACACCATTCAATAAATAGTACTGAGACAATTGATTATTCGCATAAAGAAAAATATAGGGGACATCAGCCAAGATGGCAGAATAGAGACATCACTAGTCGGATTGTTCCTGGCTGGAAGGTAGAATATTCGATTGAGCAGACTAGAGAGCAGTTGCAGCCCAGGTGTGGGTCACAGAGAGAGACAACAGAGACATCTGGGGACTCGAATGAGAATAACTGTGAAGCTGAGAAACAAGAAGATAAAGAGGAGAATACAGCAACATGAACCAAACCCAGAGAGGCTCAGAGCCGGGTGAAAGGGTAAAGGGATTTCCCCTCCCCCACCTAGCTACCTTCAGAGAACAGCGGGACACAAAACATATTAAAGGCACTTCGTCCTCCACAAGCCCAGGCACAGTGGTTAAATAGGAATAGTTGGGTGAACCAGTGAACCCCAGGAGTTTGGTTGCTCTAAAGGGGCATGGAATAGTGCCAGGAGAGACCAGAGTGCTGGCTTTCATACACCTAGATACTCCCTCCTCTGCACTTCCTCCAATCATGGCATCGGAGAAACTAATTTTAGTTTGTGCCAGTTGGTAGCCGTGGCCTCTTTCTCCCCATTGCAACTGCATGAGTACTCTGAACCCAGAAGGTCACTAATGGCTGCTTCTCTACAGAAGGTGCATGTTCCTGGCCAGGCCTGCCACGAGAGCAGGCCTGCCACAATTTGCAAGCTTGCTGCCTGTCAGTGTTTCATGAGGTCAGGTGCTGATGGCTTAGACAGGCAGGCTGGACATGGTGCCCCCCAGACACAAGAATAGTACAGGCAGATGCAGGGGAGAGGTTTCACTCCCAGACTCAACTGGAGAGTGTGGAGGGGCACTGAGGAACGGGGATCTGTGAGTGTACCCATCCCCCACCCACACTGGAGAACCCCAATATTGGTAGGGGTGCAGCACTCAGAGTAAATTAGCCTAGCACCTCATTCCCATGACAACCAAATGACTTGGGCATGCCCGCTGAATGGGAGCAGCGACCCCTCCCCCCACATTACAATAGGGACTGCAGCTTGAGCCAAGTAACTCACCAGTGGCCGCTTCTAACAAGCAGGAGCATGCCCCTGACTGAGGCCCCTTCAGATAGAGAGGCCTACCTCTCTCCCCTTGGGGTCTTATGGTGGACAGGAGTACACAATTGGGGATCCCCCTACCCACCAGCATTCCTCAGAGACCCATGCTGGCGGGTCAGACACAAACTGAGGGGTAGTTTGAGAGCCAGTCTTTGGCAGTGAGGGAACTCATGCAGACAGATCTTATGGGAGAGTGTTGTGGAGTTCCAGGGAGTGAATAGGGAGGGTGCTCACCCTACCCCACAGAGAAACTGCACTAGTGGACAAGGGTGGAAAGAGCCTGGCCCGGGGCCTTACCACTCAAGTGATTACTCCCCTCCCTCAGGAATAGCCTCCCTGGCTTGAAGATTTTGCCCTGAACTTCATACCAGTGGCTTCCCCTAGTGTCAGGATAAGCAACCTCTAAGCCGCACCAAGGTTTTGCAAAGCTTATCAGGCTCTCACAGTACAGCCAGGATTTGTCTTGCTCCTCCCTCCAACTAAGGGGGAATAGAGACCAAGCAATTCTCTGATAGGTACAGGATCCCTCCTAAAGCTTGGGACATTCAAGTGCCCTACCTGGTGGGCCAAAGTTTACCAAGATCCCAAAAGAACATCTCAGCAGCTGCCTCTTCCACACAAACTTCAATCAAGGATGGGGGAACAATTTCATAGCTAAGCATACCACCTTCCAACTCAAGCAAACAGGGAGCAGCTCATTTGTACTCAAAAAGTACCACCCACCATCTCAGAGATTAAGCTGGGGGACCTAATTCACTACACACTGTTGGGAAGAGGTGAAAACAGCAGGTAAGAGGTAACACAAGAGGTTCATCAAACCTGCTAGAATACCCCATAGGCAACTCAGGACCAGCACTGCTCTCCCTGACATGCTCAGGAATCAATTTTCAGGGACTTGGAGACAGGCCCATAAGCTAGGCCTGGTACCCCCAGGTTTTGATTGAGAGGCCAGATGAGAAGGAATCAGTGAAAGAACTCCAGAAACATGAAAATCAGAGCAAAAAGACAGCTCCAAAAGAAAACAATAACTATTTACTAATGGATACTAACCAAAATGAAAACATTGAAATGAGAGAAGGAGAATTCCTAAAATGGATTGCAAGGAATCTCAATGAAATACAAGAGAAAATAGAAACCCAATACAAAGAAATGACAAAAAAAAATGAAATGCAGTAAATGAATGAAAAATTCACTAAAGAAATTGAATTATTTAAAAAAATCAAGCAGAACTTCTGCAAATGAAAAATTCATTCAAGAAAATACAAAACACAATGGAAAGCCTGAAGAATAGGCTAGATCAGGCAGAAGAAAGAATTTCAGGGCTTGAAGACAACACTTTTGAGGTAAGCAAATCAGTCAAAGAGAAAGAACAGAGAAATAAGAAAAAGGAAAAAAGCCTACAAGAAATATGGGATTATGTAAAGAGTCCTAAGAATCATAGGTGTATCCAAGGGCAAATAAGAAAATACACAAGGGTTGGAAAACCTATTTGAGGGAATAATTGAGGAAAATTTCCCTGACCTTGCTAGAAATCTAGATATCCAGGTAAAAGAAGCTTAAAGGACTCCTAGAAGATTCATCGCAAAGAGGTAATCACCATGACACATAGTCATTGAACTGGCCAAAGTAAACATGAAAGAGGTACTTCTATGAGCCATAAGGTGAAAGCATCAGGTAACTTAGAAAGGAAAACCCATCAGACTGACCACAGACTTCTCAACTGAGACCTTATACACCAGAAGAGATTGGGGCCTCATTCTCAGTCTTCTCAAATGGAATAATGGCCAGCTTAGAATTTTGTACCCTGCCAAACTAAATTTCTTATATGAGGGAGAAATAAAGACTTTCTCAGACAAGCAAACACTGAGGGAACTTTTCAAAAACAGAACTGCCCTGCAGGAAGTATTGAGAACTGCATTATACATGGATCAACACAATAGACACCCACCAGTATAAAATCACTCAAAAGCTAAAGGTCAAAGCCAAGATACCACAATGGCTCAAGAGGTAAAACAAAGCAATAAATTTTTACTCTACAACCCACTTACTTATCAATTCTTTCAATAAACGCTAATGGCTTGAACTCCCCACTTAAGAGACATAGGCTGGCTGATTGGAAAAGAAATACAAGCCAAGTATCTGCTTTCACCAGGAAACACATCTAACCCACAAGGACTCACTCAGATTCAAGGTGAAGGGTTAGAAAACAATATTCCATACAAATGGAAACCAAAAGAAAGCTGGTATAGCCATTCTCATATCAGATAACATAGACTTCAAACAAGCAAAAATACAGAAAGACAAAGATGGTCACTATACAATGGTAAAGGGAACAAGTCAACAAGAAGACAACAATCTTAAATATTTATACACCTAACACAGGTGCGCCTAGATTCATAAAGAAAACACTACTTGAACTAAACAAAATGATAAACAGCAGCATCATAATAGCTAGGGACTTCAATATCCCGCTGACAGAATGGGATAGGTCCTCCAAGCAGAACATAAACAAAGAAACCATGGACTTAAACAGGACTATAGAACAAATGGGCCTTACAGACATTTACAGAACATTCTACCCAAAACCTACTGAATATGTGCTCTTCTCATTAGCTCATGGAACATTATCTAAGATTGATCACACCTTAGGCCACAAAAATGCCTCAAAAAATTAAAAAAAAAAGACATTATACCATGTATTTTCTCAGACAACAGGGGAATAAAATTAGAAATAAATTCAAACAGAAGTACTCAACTCTACACAAAGTCATGGAAACTAAACAACCTATTGCTGAATAATAATTGGGTCAAGAAGGAGATAAAGATGGAAATCAAAAGATTCTTTGAACTAACAGATAATGAGGACAAAAGTTATCAAAATCTGTGTGATACAGTGAAAGCAGTTCTGAGAGAAAAACTCATATCCTTAAATGCCCACATTGAAAAGAAAGAAATATCAGAAATCAACAATCTAATAAATCATCTCAAAGAACTGGAAAGGAATAGCAAACCAATCCCAAACCCAGCAGAAGAAAAGAAACAACCAAAATCAGAGTACAACTAAATCAAATCAACAACAAAATAATTATACAGAAGATTAATGAAACAAAAAATTGATTCTTGAAAAGACAAAGAAAAAATGTCAGGCATCTTGCTAGATTAACAGGAAATAGAAAAGAAAGGACTCTAAAAAGCTCAATCAGAAACAAAAAAGGAGAAATCACAACTGTTATCACAAAAATACAAAAAAAAATATATTTGAATACTATAAAACTCTCTTTGCTCATAAACTTGAAAATGTGGAGGAAATAAACAAATTCTTGGAAACATACAACCTCCCTAAGCTCAATCAGGAAGAAATAGAACTCCGGAAAAGACCAATATCAAGCACCAAAATTAGAGCAGTCATTCTTATATCTTCTTCTGAAAAATTTCAATTCATGTCCTTTGCCCACTTTTTGATAGGGTTGTTTGATTTTTTTCTTACTGATTTTCCTGAGTTCTAAATAGATTCTTGTTATCAGTCCTTTATCAGATGTGTAGTATGTGAAAATTTTTTACCATTCTGTAGGTTGTCTATTTACTCTCTTGACTGTTTCTTTGGCTGTGCAGAAGCTTTTTAATTTAATCAGGTTCCATTCATTTATTTTTGTTGTTGCTGTGATTGCCTTTGGGGTCTTCTTCATAAATTCTTTGCCTAGGCCAATGTCTATAAGAGTATTTCCTACATTTTCTTCTAGAATTCTAATCGTTTCACACCTAAGGTTTAAGTCTGTTAACCACCATGATTTGATTTTTGTGAGAGGTGAAAGCTGTGGGTCCTGTTTCAGTCTTCTACATGTGGCTATCCAATTTTCCCAGCACCATTTATTGAATAAGGATTCTTGTCCCCAGAGTATGTTTTTGTCTGCTTTGTCAAAGATTAGATGGCTATATGAGGATGGTTTTATACCTGGATTTTCTGTTCTGTTCCACTGGTCTGTGTCCCTGCACTTGTGCCAATACCAAGCAGTTTTAGTAACCACAGCCTTGTAGTATAGTTTGAAGTCTGGCAAGTTAATACCTCCCATTTTGTTTTTATTGCCTAAGATTGCTTTTGCTAAATGGGGTCTTCTCTGGTTCCATACAATGTGTAAAATTATTTTTCCTATATCTGTGAAAAATGATGTTGGTAATTTAATAGGGATTACATTGAATCTGTAGATCACTTTGGGTGGTATAGACATTTTAACAATGTTAATTCTTCCGATTCACGAGCATGGTATGGTTTTCCACCTATTTACATGCTCTGCAACTTCCTTCCTCAGTGTTTCATAGTTCTCCCTATAGAGGTCCTTTACCTCTGACAAACATATGAAAAAATGCTCAACATCTCTAATCATCAGGGAAATGCAAATCAAAACCACAATGAGATTATCACTTAACTCCAGTGAGAATGGCCTTTATCAAAAAGTCCCAAAACAATACATGTTGGCATGGACGCGGAGAGACAGGAGCACTCATACACTGCTGGTGGGACTGCAAACTAGTGCAACCCCTGTGGAAAGCAATATGGAGATACCTTAAACAGATACAAGTAGACCTACCATTCGACTCAGCAATCCCATTTTTGGGCATCTACCCAAAAGAACAGAAGACATTCTATTACAAAGACACCTGCACCCGAATGTTTATAACAGCACAATTCACAATTGCAAAGATGTAGAAACAACCCAAATGCCAATCAATACATGAGTGGATTAGTAAGATGTGGTGTATGTATACCATGGAGTATTACTCAGCTATAAGAAATAACAGTGATTTAGAATCTCTTTTGTTCTCCTGGAGAGAGTTGGAACCCATTCTACTAAGTGAAGTATCCCAAGAATGGAAAAATAAGCACCACATGTACTCACCAGCAAACTGGTTTCCCTGATCATCACCTAAGTGCACATTTGGGAATAACACCAATTGGGGGTCAGACAGATGTTGGGAGGGGTGAGGGGATGGGTGTATACCTACATAATGAGTGTGATGTGCACCGTCTGGGGCATGGACACGCTTGAAGCTCTGACTCGAGGGGATGGGGGGGCATGGGCAATATACATAACCTAAACTTTTGTACTCCCATAATATGCTGAAATAAAGAAAGAAAAAAAAGTGGACAAAGGATATGAACAGAACCTTTTCCAAAGAAGACAGACTAATGGTCAATAAACATAAGAAAAAATGTTGAATGTCTCTAATTATCAGGTAAATGCAAACCAAAACCACAATGAGATATCACTGAACTCCAGTGAGAATGGCTCTTATCAAAAAGTCCCAAAACAATAGATGCTGGTGAGGATGCAAAGAGAAAGGAACACTTATACACTGTTGGTGGGACTGCAAACTAGTATGGAAAGTACTATGGAAAGTAGTATGGAAAAAACTCAAAGAATTAAAAGTAGACCTACGATTTGATCCAGAAATCTCACTACTACGTATTTACCTAAAGAAAAAAATTACATTTTATAAGAAAGACACTTGCACTCAAATGTTTATAGAAGCACAATTCACAATTGCAAAGATGTGGAAACAACCCAAGTGCCCATCAATACATGAGTGGATTAATAAAATGTGGTATATGTATACCATGGAGTACTACTCACCCATAAAAAATTTGATCTAGTACCTTTTGTAACAACCTGGATAGAACTTGAGACTATTCTTCTAACTGAAGTATCACAAGATTGGAAAAACAAATATCATATGTACTCAATACTAAATTGGAACTAATTGGTCGACATTTATGTTCACATATGGAAGTAAAACTGAACTTGAAATCAAGTAGGTGGAAATGGGGAATAGGGGATGGGTAAATTGACACCTAACAGGTACAATTCACACTATCTGGGTGAAGGACACACTTATACCTTTAACTCAAATCATACAAAAGCAAATTATGTAACCAAAACATGTACTCCCATAATATTCTGAAATTTTTAAAAAAAATTAAGAACTCTGGTTCATCAAAAGACACAATGAAGGAGTAGGAAAACAAGCTACAAGCTGGGTAAAAATGTAACTTATATCGTCTACAAATGATTAGTACTCAAAATTTATAAAGGACTCTTGGAAACCAAATACATATAGCTTAATAAAAAAATATGGTACAAGAACTGAATAGGCATTTCCCAGATGATGAAACGCAAATGACCTGTACATTATGGGTAGATGCCTATTCTTTTTTTTTTTTTTTTTTTTTTTTTTTTTTTTTTTTTGTTGAGACAGAGTCTCACTTTGTTGCCCAGGCTAGAGTGAGTGCCGTGGCGTCAGCTTAGCTCACAGCAACCTCAAACTCCTGGGCTTAAGCGATCCTACTGCCTCAGCCTCCCGAGTAGCTGGGACTACAGGCATGCGCCACTATGCCCGGCTAATTTTTTCTATATAGATTTTTAGGTGTCCATATAATGTCTTTCTATTTTTAGTAGAGACGAGGTCTCACTCAGGCTGGTCTCGAACTCCTGACCTTGAGCAATCCACCCGCCTCGGCCTCCCAGAGTGCTAGGATTACAGGCGTGAGCCACCGCGCCCGGCCGGTAGATGCCTATTCTTATTAGTAACCAGGGAAATACAAATTGAAACCACAATGATGTATCATTTTACACACAAAACATTGGCAAATGTTAAGAGATGTGATAATGCTGAGTGTCATCAAGGATGTAGAGAAACAGGAATTATCTGCTGCTGGTGAGAGCATAATTGGTGCAACCACTATGGCAGCCACAGAAATGTACAACTTGGTCCCCTCTCCTTTCACAGAGATGGACCTGCATGGAGGGCCTAAAGGCTCTCTCTGTTTATACCTCACTCTCCCCTTTATCTCTCACAGGCATTTCTCCCAATAAGTTCCTTGCATATCTAATTTCATCCTGGCAGCTGCTTCTTAGAGGATCAAAACTGACACAAGCATTTTGGAAAACATCTTGACATTACCTGGTAAAGTTAAATTTGACATATTCCATGATCCAGCAAGTATATACCCTAGAAAAATTTGTATCATAAGACATGTACAAGAATGTTCATAATAGCATTGCATCAAATAGCCAAAAACTAAAAACAGTCCAATTTTGGTCACTGGTAGAATACGTAAATGAATTGTGGCTTATTCATACAATGGTTACATAAAGCCTGTGCTGCTACGTATTGATTAATACACTGTGTATGGTAGAACTCCAGGGAAGGGGGCATTCATGTAGACTAAGAACAAACTGCAGAGAGATGCATCAACATGTAATATCTCAAAAAAGACAAAGTGAGCAAAAGAAGCAAATAACAGAAAATTCCTTAGAGTATGGTTTCATTTAAAGCTCACAAACAGGTAAAACTAAACAGTACACTACTCAGGGATGTGTAAATAAGCACAAAAACTAAAAAGAAGAGTAAAGCAATGATCAAGACAAATTCAGGAGAAAGGGAAGGAGAGACAGGGCATACAGGGGGCTTCTAACTTGCTGCATTATGAAATAGCATTCTATTTCATAAGCTGTGTGGTGGGTTATTTTATTAATTGTTATTATTTTTATTTTGTGTGCATGATATATTTCACAATACTTTGAAGGGGCTGGAACTCCGAGGTCATAACAATTTGAAACATCCTTTGGGTTAATCCCTTTTTAAAACCAGCACCAATGACTGTCAGCATATGCTTTACTAGGTCAATGTGCTAAACCTGATTTCAGGAAAGGAAACAATAGCAGTTACTAATGACGATTTTCATATTTCTCCTCTTTATACACTGTGAGCATATTCTCTGGAGAGCAGATGAAACAGGTGTGCTGCCCGATGCTTCCCTCAAGCCCCAATTAGTCATGCAGTGAAAGAAACACAAAATTAAGTAGGCATGTGCTTCAATGGCTATAAAAGTGTAATCATGTGTGAATGTTTCCCTTCTAGAGCCAGAGAATTTGAGGAGGTGAGTTTGTGAGGGAACTTCCTCACAAGACACCACTGCCAATAATGACCTCTTCCCACACTTCCACAGATATAGGTGTGTGCAGGCTGAAGCCCACCTTAACCAACCATTGGGCCTCACTCTGGCTATGACCAGATGCAGGAGTTCCATACCAAGCCATTTAACATTCCCACTGTTCTGTGGTGAAGATGCTCTGGGAAGGTCTCCCACTAGAACAGGAATGCCCCTGCCATTGAGTAAGAACTGTCCAAATGACACTGAAAAGATGGAATATGTAGTTTCAAGTGGTCCATGGGATTCAACTGCTGTAGTTACAGGGTCTCTTGCTAACTCCATTTTCCTGGTAATAATACCAAGAAGGTGTTTACAGAATTATCTCATCAAACGGTAGAAAACACAAAGGTGTTTCTTCATCAAATCTAATTTCCACAACTATCTTATGAAGCACATACTTACATATTGTTTCCATTTTACAGGTGAGAATACTAAGGCACAGGAAGGGGAGTGGCATGCCCAAGGGCACCCAGCTTCAGAGTGGTATGGATCTCTTAGCACTGGATCTCAGAGTTCATTCACAGCCTCTGTCCCTTGCACCAAGCAAATTTCTATGTTCTGTAAATTCTGTGGCCCAAGCCTCACTTACCTATTCTTCCTGTACGCTCCCAGATACACTCCTTTCTCCCAACCAGTCTCTCAATACTTCTTAACTTGACTATTTCAAGACCCTTCTAAAGGGTCTGCCTGTTGCCTGTCTCTTCCATTCATCTACCATGTTGTCCAAGGACTTCCTTCCTTATGTAGCTTCCATGAATCCCCACACCCATTCTCTTTCCTCTTAGCTCCCATGACACTTTGCTTGAACCACGTTTTAGGAGTTAGTTCATCCAGCTTTGTGTATAGCACAACTATCTCTCCCAATTACAATACTTCATATAACATTTCTAGACGATGCAAACTCACTTTTGGCCTTTTAAGCATCAGTGTCAATTTTAGTTCCAGTATACATGAATTAGGAGTCATTCTGGCTGGCAATAATTTGCAAAAATAAAGAGGGAACCAGAGATAGGGAAAAGAAAAGGGAGGTAAAGAGAAAGATAAAGAATTAGTTGAGAGTCTCACAATGAAGGCTGGACAGAAAAAAAAAAAGTTAAGAAAAGGTTAAACAAAGCCAAGATCAGTACACTTAGTCTTGCTATTTTAGCCCATGCAAAGCCAGGGCCAGTCAAGACTGTATATTAGGGAGGAAGCAAGGGAAATGTCTCCACCACTGTGGAGTGGAGCGCAAATTAAGACTGTCCAAGTGGAGGAGGGACCCAGAGGTGTGAGTCTTTACATCCCCAGACTGACCTGGAGAGACCCTGAACATGATTTATGACCTCAGCCCCCCTTAATTCTTTCCTTACTCATATGGTCTAAAATTCTTCAAGGATGAAAAATTTTGCAGAATAAACATGATAATAGCAGTTATCATGCGTTTAATATTTGCTGTGTGCCAGACGTTAGACCAAACACTTTGTGTACATTATATCGTTAATCCTCACAACACAAACAAGTTAGGTGCTATCATTTTCTTCACTTAATAAGAGAAGCAACTGAGGTTTTAGTATATAGTACCTAAGGCATTTAGATATAGTCCCTTACCTAAGGCAACAGAGTTTATGAAGGAAGTTCTGGGATTTAAACGCAGAGCCCTGTGACTCTAATGCTGATGCTCTCACCCATCAGGCTTTGCTGTCTCCCAGGATGTGCTCCAGTAAGAGTGAGACTAAGGTGATAATTGGCCATACTCTAAGTGCTAAGGGAGGGCAAGGAAAAGAGAGACTATTTCAGATTGGTAAAATCCAGGAAAACCTTGAGGAGGAGGTGGGCTTCACTGAAATTCATCACAGGGGAGCATTTGGACTGCTACACTGTTCAGAGTGCCTCAGTAGCTATCAGGATACATTTGACAGAATCAACACTGTCAATTTCCTCCAGCCAGAGACCATCAGGAACATACTGATTTGTAGTTCAACAAATCAGGGTTATTGATTCATTGCAATGAGTGTGAGCACACGCCATTGCATGATGACACAGGAACAGGGGCATAGGAAGTACTTATTATAGGATTTGGAATTGCATTAGGTGATTTGGGTGAGGATCCAAGGAAGTAGGGCTCTGCTATGGATTAAATGCTGTCAAAAAGCAGGGATAATTCTATTATTTGGGTATCTTATTAATAATTTTTATCTATAATATGGGAAGAATAGAAATATATAAGGCTGTAATTGGTTATAAAAAAAAAAAAGGAGAAGTTACTCATATTAGCCAGGATAGTGGGATGTTTGGTTAGTTTTGTGGTTTGGACAATGTTCTTGTTTTTGTCTGTGCTCAGACTTCATTACAAGTAGTCTTGATATTGTCAGGGCCACAGAATGGCCTTGTGTGATGACGCTCTGTGTAATTATTTATGTTTAACAGGAGAACATCAAGGTCTATCTGTGAGTATCAAGCCAGCATCTGGATGTCAGGGGATGCTTTTCTCTGTTTCAACATTTAACTTCTGTTCATACTTCTTGAGTCTGTTGGTTTCAGCCAGTTAAAGACATACAGATGAATTTAATGAGACAATATACACAGGAATAGTGACTCTCATTTACTGAATGCCAGGTACCATGATAAGTACTTTGCACACACTGATTTATTTAACTCTACAGAACTAAGTGATGTAGTGTCAAATATTACCATCTCTGCTATAGTTTGGATATGGCTTATTTGGTCCCACCAAGTCCGATATAGAAATGTTATCCCCAGTGTTGGAGGTGGGGTCAGGTGGGAGGTGTTTGAGTCATGGGGGTGGATCCCTCATGAATGTGTTGGTGTTGTCCTTGTCCTTGTGGCAATGAGTGAGTTCATGCTCTGTTAGTCCCCATGAGAACTGGTTATTGACAAGAGCCTGGCATTTCCACCTCTCTTTCTTGTTTCCTCTCACCATGTGATATTTGAAAATGCTGGCTCCCCTTCTCCTTCTGCCATGAGTGAAAGCTGTTTGAGCCCTTCGCCAGGTGCAGATTCCAGCACCATGCTTCTTGTACAGCTTGTAGAACCATGAGGCAAAAAAACCTCTCTTATAAATACCCAACCTCAGGTATTCCTTTATAGCACCACAAATGGACTGACAATATCCATACCTTTTTTATTATTGCGGTAAAAAAAAACACATAACAAAAATTTACCCTCTTAACTATTTTTAAATATACAGTATAATAGTGTTAGCTATATTCACATTTCTGTGCAACTGTTCTCTAGAAAGTTTGCATCTTGCAAAACTGAAACTACCCATTAGACAACTTCCCTTTTACCCTCTCTCTATCTCCTAGCAACCAGCATCTACTTTCTGCTTCTATGAGTCTACTTTAGATACTTCATAAAAGTGGATTAATGCAGTATTTGTCCTTCTGTGATTGGCTTATTTCACTTAGCAAAATGTCCCCAAGCTTCATCCATGTTATACCATATTACAGGATTTCCTTAAGGCTGAATATTATTTAGTTGTATATAAATACAACATTTTCTGTATCTATTTATCTATCAGTGGACATTTAGGTTACTCCCACTTCTTGGCTATTGCAAATAATGCTACAATGAACCTGGGTGTGCAAATATGTCTATGAGATACTGTTTTCAATTCTTAAAGCATACAACTTCATTCTTTTGTGTGAGAATATCTAGTTTTTCTAGCACTATTTGTTGAAGAGGCTATCCATTCCCCACTGTGTAGATTTGGCACTCTTGTTGAAGATCATCTGGCCATGTGTGAGAGAGTTTATTTCTGGGCTCTCTATTCTGTTTCATTAGTCTATAGGTATATCTTTATACCAATACTATACTGTTTTGATTACTGTAGTTTGTAATATGTTCAAAATCAAGAAGCATGAGACCTTGAGCTTTCTTTTTCTTTCTCAAGATTCTTTTGTTTATTTGGGATCCTTTGGGATTCCATATGAATTTTAGGGTTTTTTTTTCCTATTTCTGCAAAAATATTAGTACTTTGATAGGGATTGCATTGAATTTATAGATCACTTTGAGTAGTGTGCACATTTTAACAATGTTTAGTCTCCCAATTCATACATATGGGATATCTTTCTATTCACTTGTGTCTTCTCTAATTTCTTTCGGCAATATTTTGTAGCATTCCATGTACAAGTCTTTTGCCTCTTTGGTTAAATATATTCTTAAGTATTTTATTTCTTTTGATGATACTGTTAAAAATAACTGTTTTTAAGTTGTCATTTTAGATTGTTTATTGTTAATGTTTGTGTGTTGATTTTGTATGCTGCAATTTTGCTGAATTAATTTATTTGTTCTAATTGTGTTTTGTGGAATCTTTAGCATTTTCTACATATAAGATCATGTGACTGAAAATGGAGATAATTTTGCTTTTTTCTTTCAATATTGATGCCTTTTATTTTTTGCCTAATTGCTCTGGCTAGGACTTCTAGTACTATATTGAATAAAAGTGGTGAAAATAGGAATTCTTTTCTTCTTCCTGATCTTAGAGGAAAAGCTTTCAGTTTTTCTCCATTGAGTATAATGGTAGCTCTAGGCTTTTCATATATGGCTGTTTTATGTTGAAGTAATTTCCTTCTATTCCTAGGTTGTTGAGTGTTTTTTTTTTATTACAAAAGGATGTAAAAGGATTTCCTCAAATGCTTTTTCTGCATCAATTGAGATGATTGTGTGGTTTTTGTCCTTCATTCTGTTAATGTGGTGTTTTATGTTAATTGATTTTCATATGTTGAATCATTGTTGCATTTCAGGAATAAATCCCATTTGGTCATAGTGTATAATCCTTTTCATGTGTTGTTAAATTCGGTTTGCTAGTATTTTGCTGAGGATTTTTTCATGAATATTCATCAGAGTTATAGATTTGTAGTTTTGCTATAGTATTCTTGTCTGATTTTGGTATCAGGATAATGCTGGCCTAAAATGAGTCTGGAAGTATTCCCTCCTCTTCAATTCTTTTGGAAGACTTTGAGTAGGATTAGTGTAACTGTTCTTTAAATATTCGATAGAATTCTCAGAGAAATCATTTGGTCCTGGTAATTTTTTGGTTGGGAAGTTTTTTATTACTGATTCAATCTCCTTACTAGTTATAGGTCCTTTCAGATTTTTCATTGCTTCATGATACAGTCCTGGTCTGTTGTATGTATTTTTTATGAATTAAACTCTTTCCTCTAGATTATCAAATTTATTACAATATAATTGTTAGTAGTTTCTTATGATCCTTTTTATTTATGTGGCATCAACTGTAATGCTCCCTCTTTCATTTTCAATTTTAGTTATTTGAGTCTTCTCTTTTTTTTCATAATCTAGCTAAGAGTTTGTCAATTTTGTTGATCTTTTAACAAAATCAATGCTTAGTTATATTGATTTTTCCCACATTTTCTATTCCCTATTTATTTCTGCTCTAAGTTTTATTTCTTTTCTTCTGCTAACTTTTAGTTTAGTTTGTTTTTATTTTTTAAGTTCCTTGAGTTTTAAAGTTAGGTTGTTGATTTGAGATATTTCTTCTTTTATAATGTAGGCATTTATCACTATAATCTTCCAATTTTGCTATATTCCATAAGTTTTGGTATGTTGTGCTTTTATTTGTCTCAAGATATTTTCTAGCTGTGTACATCCTCTGCTATTTCCTTCCTCAGTGTTTTGTAGTTCTCCCTGTAAAGGTCTTTCACCTCCTTGGTTAAATATATTCCCAGGTATTTTATTTTCTTTGTTGCTATTGTGAAGGGTATTGAGTCTTTGATTTGGTTCTCAGTTTGACTGTTGTTGGCATATAGGAATGCTACTGATTTGTGTACATTGATTTTGTAACCTAAGACTTTGCTGAATTTGTTTATCAATTCCAGTATTCTCATGGCAGAATTTTGGGGGTTTTCTAGATATAAGATCATATTGTCAGAAAGAGTGATAGTTTGACCTCTTCTCCCCCCATTTGGATTCCCTTGATTTCCTTGTCTTGTCTGATTGCTCTCAATAGGACTTCCAGCACTATGTTGAATAGAAGTGGTGATAGAGGGCAACCTTGTCCGGTTCCAGTTCTAAGTGGGAGTGCCTTCAATTTTTCCCTATTCAGTATGATGGTGGCTGTGGGTTTGTCACATACGGCTTTTATCAGTTTTAGTTAAGTCCTGTCTATGTCTATTTTGTTAAGTGTTCTTATCATAAAAGGGTGCTGAATTTTGTTGAATGCTTTTTCTACATCTATTGAGAGAATCATATGGTCTTTATTTTTACTTCTATTTATGTGTTGAATTACATTTATAGATTTGAGTATGTTGAACTATCTCTGCCTCTCTGGGACAAAGCCCACTTGGTCATGATGTATTGTTTTTTTTGATAAGCACCTGACTTTGGTTTGCTAGGATTTTCTTGAGAATTTTTAGTCTATATCCATAAAGGATATTGGTCTGTAGTTTTCTTTTTTTGTTGCGTCCTTTCCTGGTTTGGGTATGAGAGTGATGTTGGCTTCATAAAATGTGTTAGGGAGGATTCCTTCCTTCTCGGTGTTGTGGAATAATTTCTGCAGGATAGGCACCAGTTCTTCTTTGTAGGTCTGGTAAAATTCAGGTGTGAAACCATCCAGTCTGGGACTTTTCTTTCACATGCTACACATCTGGATAAAGGGCTGATAACTAGAATCTATATAGAACTCAGGAAAATCAGCAAGAAAAAAAAACAACCCCATTAAAAAGTGGGAAAAGTATATGAACAGAAACTTTTCAAAAGAAGATATACTAATGGCCAAGAAACATGAAAAAATTCTCAACATTTCTACTCATCAGGGAAATGCAAATGAAAACCACAATGAGATATCACTTAACTTCAGTGAGAATGGCTTTTATCAAAAAGTACCAAACTTACGCTGAAATAAAAAAAAAATTAAAAAATTTTTAAAAAAGTAAAAAAAAAAAAAAAACACAAAACAAAAACAAACAAAGTACCAAACAGTATGATTTTAATATTCTTAAATTTGTTAAGATTTGTTTTGTGGCCTAACCTGTGATCTATCCTGGAGAATGTTCACTCTGCTGTTGTTGGGTGGAATGTTTTGTATATGTCTGTTAGGTCCAATTGGTCTATACTGTTGTTCAAGTTCTCTATTTCCTAATTGGTCTTCTGTCTGTTCTATTATTGAAAATGGGCCATTGAAATCCCCTGGTATTACTGTGTTGTCTATTTCTCTTGTCAATTTTGTCAATGTTTGCTTCATATATTTGGCTGCTTTGCTGTTAGGTTCATATATATTAATAGTTTTTATATCTTTCTGGTGAATTGATCCTTTATTGTTATATAATGTCCTTCCTTTTCTCTTACGATAATTTTTGACTTAAAGTCTATTGTGTCTGATGTAAATATAGACAACCCTGCTCTCTTTTGGTTGTCATTTTCATGTAATATCTTTTTTCTTCCTTTTCCTTTAAGTCTATGTGTATTCTTAGGTTTAAAGTGAGTCTGTCATAGACAGTATATATTTGGATCTCATTTTTTTTAAAAAACCTATTCAGCCACTCTATGTCTTTTGATTAGGTAGTACATTAGTCTGCGAGGGCTACCATAACAAGATATCACAGAATTTGTGGATTAAACAATAAGCATTTATTTTCTCACAGTTATGTAAGCTATAAGTCCATCATCAAGGTGCTAGTAAATTTGGTTTCTGGTAAGGGTTCACTACCTTGTTTACATGTTGCCTTATATAGTCTTTTCTCTGTGCTCACATAGAAAGAGAGATCTCTAATACCTTTTTCTCTTCTCATAAGGACAGCAATTCTATTGGATTAAGGCCTCATCTTTGTTACTTCATTTAACCTTAATTACTTCCCTCCTTATGTACCTCATATGTCTTTTAGTACATATGAATTTGTGCCTCTCCAAATTCATGTGAGGCGTGGCCAATTCAGTATATAAAAAGGAGTTTAATCAATTTACATTTAGAGTAACTACTAATAGGGAAGGTCTTACTATTGTTATTTTGTTATAACTTCTCAGCTCTCATGCTCCTTTACAGGTCAGAAACCATACAGGACACTCAGCTTTGCAACTCTTACATCATACTGTATTATGGGGCCTGTTACTTTATTAAGTACTTTATTAAGGGCTTACTAGCCCTGGTTCAGAAGAAATGTAGATATTCCAACATTGGACATAGTCACCCATAGGTTGTTGGTGGCCCAGCTCTTGAAGCATTTTCATGGCTTTAATGGCATTAAGAGCACAGAGGATGGTGGAGTCCTCACAGCTATGGGGATAGAATAAGTGCTAGCATAAAGGAAGAAAGCAGAAGTGGCTTAATACTTAAGAGGCAGGACTATGGGCCTGGGGGGAAAGGTCATCCTAACTTGCTAAACTGGCAAGTGAGTCTAGAAAAAAACCATGTGAAGAAGAATAGGAATCACTACAAATTCTTGCATATTTCCTTCCTTCTTTCCTTCCTTCCTTCCATTCCCTTAGGGGTTTTCCTGCTAATCACTACAGGGAAATAGATGGGGGGAGTATACAAAAAAAAAAAACATGGGGGAAGAAACAAAGTTCACAAAATGTTCTCACAGTACTGTTGCTGTGTTACATTAACTGATTTCTTTACTGAAGGGTATCCTTGATCTCCATTTTTCCAGTTTTTTCAACATTTATCAGGTATTATTATTATTATTTTATAATAATGTTATAATATCAATAGAAATAAAAAGCAAAATAATGCACCTGCAGTTCCTCCAGCTGAATGAATCAAACAGGATGTCATAGTCAAGAGACAGTTTTTGAGTCCTGATTCTGCTACTTCCTAGCAAGGCAGTCTGCAGCTGCTCATGTTCACTAAGCTTCACTTATGCTATCTGCAGAATGAGAATGATAATAGCGCCGACCTCCCAGGGTTGTTGTAAGCATTAAATGAAATAATGTGCATAAAAGTACCTCATAACTATAATTTACTGGGTACTTTGGTTATAATTACTTTCGTCTTTTATATTCTCTTCTTGCTCTCATCCATAAACATATAGACCTTTCCCAGCTGTGATTGTTGTACACATAAGTTCATAGCTTGTCCCTTGCTCTTATCATGGACTTACTTGCCAGTTGCTATATCATCACTATCATCATTTTTTAAGGTTGTGTGCTATGTTAAGTAGATGTGCCAAAATGCATCAAATCATTTCCCCACTGTTGAGTAGTGTACCTATTCCTGAAACTTTACTATGTAGATAACAACAATGAGCATCTTTTCATGGTTTGTATTTTTTGAACATCAACAGGAAACTTTATATTCAAGGTCTACAAGGGCTAAAGAAGTTTTTTTCTTCTGAGAGTGTAAATGGCCAAAGTCAGGCTTGCTGCCAGTAAGGCTTTCATGACCCAGAGCTTTCCTGACACAAAGACAGTGCCTAAGGACCCATAAATTGTGCTTTGTGCCCCCCAAAAGACAAGAAACAAAGACAGGATGGAGCCTAGGCAGTGATTTTTCAATGTAACAGTGGGAATTGCTATGCATATTGGTAGGAGCAATTATTTAAAGATTGAAATAAACGAAAACACAACTTTCAAGCACCAAAAGCCAAAGTCCTTGCCCAAAGAGATTACAATTCAAAATTGTGTAATTGGATGTGGGAGCACAGAGACACGATGTCCAAGCTACCAGTCACAAGGAGTCCAGAGATGGAATTGGCACCATCGGAGGTCTTGCTAGGAGGCAGGTCTGGGGCAGGTCAGAGTTAGAGGAGCAGACAAAGGAAGAAGATGCCAGAGCCAAGCACCACTCAGGGGGAATGAAAGACTAGGAGAGCAGAGGTAGTAAGGTTAAGCAAAAGGAAGTAGAATATAATCATAGGGGAAGATGCTTCTTCAAAACTGCTTCATTAGAAAAGACCAGGTGAAGTGGAGAGAAATGGCCTCTCCTCTTAATGGCAAGAAAACCAGATGGTGGCTGGCTTTAGGAACAAGAAGTGGGCGCAGAGGACACAGGTGCTAACTATCATATAAACCCAGGGAGCATCCAGATTCCCTCCACTGTGACACATGGAAGAGATGGTGGGGACGGATGCAATCACAGGCCAACCTGAAAATGTCACCTCTCTGCTTAAGACCCTTAAAAGATTCCCCTTTGCTTTTAGGACCAAGTCTGATCCCATGCTATAGCTTATAAGGTCTTGAATGTTCTGGCCTCTGCCAATTTCATTGGCCCCATATCTTCCCGCGATCTAGTGTTCTGGCTCAGTGTTCATTGTTTCAAATCCTTGAAGGAGCTGTGCTCTTTCACTCTCAAGCCTTCTTACATGCTGTTCCTCCTGCTTTCAACACTCTCTCTTCCCATCTTCCTCACCTAGCTAATTCCTACTCATTGTTCATTTATCAATTTAAATGAAATTTCTCCTAGAAGTATGGATTTATGAATTCTTTGGCATCCTGTGCATACTCTATAGTGACACTTGCCACACTCTATGGTAATAGTTTACTTTTCTGTTTCCTCCATAATCTGTGAGCTCAGATGGTGCAGGTGCCACATCTGTCTCACTCATCACTGACTCTTTTAGTGTCTGGCACAGAATAGGTATTTGATAAATATTTTGAATATAATAATAAATAGATGAAAGCAAATGGACCAATTCCTTTTAGTTATTCACCACTTACTATACTGTGGCATGGTTTGTGGCAAGCTTCGTTCTAAAAGTGATGAACAAGACAAGCATGGTTCCTGTCCCCATTTGGGCCCACTGTCTAGTCTAGTGGGGGCATAGGCAGGTAAAACAATTCTGGAATAAGTGCTCTAAGAGAGATGCAGAGTGTTCTTGGTGAAGGGGGCCATCATGCTAAAGCGGAAGAAAGGGAAAGACTTCACCAATAAGAAAGGATTACAGCTTGGCTTTGGAGGTCCAGTAATGCTTCAGCAGACAAAAAAAGGGGAGCAAGGGTGTATCTGGCAAATAGAGTAGCTAGAGTAAAGCCATGGAACCAGGAAAGAATGGAAGATATTCAGGGGACAGCAAGCAGGCTGGGTGGCCTCTGTCAGAGATATTTAATTGTGTTGTGAAGTAAGAATGGAACGTAGGCAGTGGCCAGATCACAAAGGGTCATGTTTACCAAACTAAAGAAAATGAAATTTATCCCATAGTCAATGGGGAAATATGTGGGGTGTTCGTGTAGGGAAGTCACAGGAGAAGAGCTGTACTTTTGTTGATGAACGAACTGTCATGGGACAATGTGGTTGAGAATCCTATCTGTAAACACCAAGCCTGGGAGAAAATGTTCTAAGGAAAACCTGCATTTCATGATCTATAGTATAAAATTCCATAAATGTTTATCAAATTGCAGAGTATGTAGAAAGGATATCAGCTAGATTCTGGAATACTCAAATTAAAGGGGTTGTTTTGGGGTCAAACCTGTGATAATACACACTTATCCGGTACAGACCAACTATACAGAGGGCTGCTGTATAGGCACACGTGAGAGGTACCACCTGGGTATAACGGAAAGGAACCAAGGATAGGAACCCTGCTTAGGGTTCCAACTCCAGTTCTGCCTCTGTCTTGCTGTGCAACCTTGAGCAAGTCCCTTCTGTCCTCTAGGATTCTGTTTTCCCAGCTAAGCCCTTTTCATTCTAACGTTGTAGGGTTTGATGGGAATCTTGGACTACACAATTGAATTTTGGGGATGGCCAACCCCAAGGCTTCTGCTAACCTTTGTGAAAATAAAAAAAAAGTGCTCTTTCCTCTAGCCACTTTACTTACATTAGTTGGAAAACTGCTCTAAGAAATACACAAATCTTTTCTGTCTACTAAGTGAAAGATATCCCCTAGGGCAGTATACTACACAATCTACACAATAGTCTTGCAATCCTAGACCCACCCCACACTCCTGTCAGAAAACAGGGGCTGGGAAGGTCATCAGTCTGTCCCAATGAGGCACATCTTATTGGCTCAGAACAAATAAAGGAGAACATGGCTTTTGAGGTGAGAAAAGTAGATTATGAATTATGAAGAGCCTGTCATAAGAATGACAATGGCTCCCATCAACAGGGTGATGACGGCAGTCCTGCAGCCATGCCTTCTCTATCGGCCAAGCAAAATTTTCCAATTAAGACTCTAGCCAGAGACTATACAGTTGGATATAGGGTGGGGGGTGGGGCATGTGGATTAGCTGAATAGCCCAATTGCTAGATATGGTAGAAAAGGGATGCCTTTCCGAAATGATCCCTTCACAGATGACAGCCTCTTGAGCATGTCCTTTTAAGTAAGACTTTCTCAAAGTCATTTCAAAGGGGCCCTACATCATGGAGACTATCTCGGACACCTCAGATGCACAGAGAGCAACAGTGGAGACTTGGTACAAAAGTCTACTGAATATTTTAAAGGACTAGTGTTTATTCCTCCACAAATGAAACCTTCATAGCACCCAATGAGTACATTTATCTGGGACTGACTTATTTACCAGCAACTAAAACATGAAATTAGCTAGTCCCTAAAGGCAATTTTGTCCTTCTCTGCCTGATGCTTTAATAAATCATCCCAATCAAGGTCGGCAGGCATTGGGGGAAGGTACCACATTTGCTTTTCATATTCTCACATTCTGCATGAACAATTGTTTTCCATTTAGGGCCTGTGATGATCCCCTTGAGACTGTCTGCATGTTCCTGTGATTTCTAGTTTCTGGGGAACTGGCCGTGTGTTTGCTTTGGCAGAATATAACAGGAAACTTTCTTTTTCTTTTTTTTTTTTTTTTTTCAAAATGTAAAGTCCTGGGAATGTTTTAGAAACAGGCTCCTGACTAAGACAATGTTTCTACTGTAATAGAACATAACAGGAATGGTTTTCATGAACAGAATCCTTCTTCCCCAACCTTGTTTTAAAAGAGTGAAGAGACTTGATTTGATTGGTCATATTTCTATCAATTCCCCCTGTTGCTGTGAAAAATGTGAGTGTGCATGAAACATGCTTCTCTTGTTCAGACAACCCAAAAGCCCCTGAAGATGCCATTTTCCTCCAAACAAGAAACTCAAATGCTACTAGGAGTACTAGGAGAAAGGAAGACTTAGACAGCATGGACCTGGCCCTGGAGATGAGAGAAGCCACAGCTTATGGTTCAGCCATGGTCCGATGGTGGTGGTGACAGTCATGCTAAGGTCAGAGGGGTATTTCTTTAGAGCTGAGGAAATGAAGGAGGACCTATAAAATGTGAACCAAGGCTCCCAAAGCCAGGCTAGCCATAGAACTCTAGTAACTAGCCCACTCTGCAGTGGAAGGGAGCACTTCTGAGACTTTTAAAAGCCAACAAAACATTAAAACAAAAGAAACACATTCCATTTAGGTTTCTGGTCTTCCTTGGTTCTTTTTCTTAGATAGGGATTGCATAAGCTGAATACAAAGTTTCTCATTAGATATTTGCATTTTCTTTTATTTTTATGCTTTTAAAAGAAACAAATGAGTATCCCTGAAGCCAGGATCTGGAAATGAGGCAGCACATTAACTATCATGATCTTAGAGGGCATATTTTTAAATTTTAAAATAATTACTAAATCTTTTGTGTTGTCTTCAATAACAATTTCATGAATCAAATCACCACTTGTCTCATTTGATTGTTATTTCCATGTTTTACCTGAGAAAGGAAGCCATGAGGAAGCTCGATTTCACCGTCTGCTTCCAATGTTGCAAGAAATTAAAAAGTGAGACTGCTACCCTATTTTTTGTACTTTTTCTCCCCCCAAAATTAATTTTTGTGATGTCTTTAATGGAAATGAAGAGAACAAAGTTAGCTTTGGCATTTTATCATGAAGTTAAGATAGTGAAGGAAAATGTCAGAGTGCCCATTCTAGCTAGAGAGAGAGAGAGAGAGAGAGCAAGAGAGCACAAGAGAGAAGTGGGCAGAGGAGGTGAATTAGCGTGCTAGGCTCCTGCCACCTGGCCCAGGTCCTTTTCTAGCAGAGGTTCTTAACCTGCAAACTGTGAACCTGGATTGGGAAAAAAAGCTGTTAATTTCATCAGCTTCTAAGTAGATTTAAAATTTCCCCCAATTAATGAATGTAGGTAATAAACCACAACAGTATTAGCAGTACTTTTGAGATGTTATCAAGAGAAATTAGACATATTTGCAAATTACATTAGAGTTGTTGAAGATATCTCAAAATGTCATTTATATTCCCTACTCAGATTTTACAGTACTTGTTCATAACTCCTGATAAAGAAATACATATGTTATTGTATCATACATTTGTTTGTAAAAAGACTGTTTTCTGATATGGGTCTTTAGGCTTCACCAGACCACCAAAGGGGCCAGGTCACAATATAGGTTAAGACCTCCTGCTCCATGGTAAACAGTGCTCTCACTCTGTGGGTGAGCAGTTCCATACCAACTCATCACCATGTCGGTACAAGTCAGAGGTAACTGAAATAGCAGGCCACTTGCAGGCTTGGCTCAAGGAAAGAGCAGCAGCAAGGCTTAAGAAGCTGGAATTATATCATTAGTCAACACCAAATCTTAGCCAAAAAATGTTTAGTCTCTTCCTTTAGTAATCCCACAGGATGTTTGCTGCAGGACCTCCTGAGCTGTGGTGTCATTGGCCTCTGTAGGCTGAGTTCTGCTCCTCACCAGACAAGGACAAAGCAAGTCCTGGTTCTTCATTCTAGCAAGAAATTATTGGCCCTGGGTTTGTTCAAAGAGCTTGACATCAAAATAACTTTTTAAAAAAACATATCAACCATGCCCTATAAAACCTTTCCACCAGTGTTGAACATCAGAGGTGGGTGAGGGGAATGTAATGAACTCTGGATACTTAAAGAAACTTCCTCTCTAATACCCTGTACCTGAGTGCCTCTTCCCTTCCTCTTGGCTGAGTCTGTGCACATTACAATTGGTCACACTGGAAGACAACGTGGCATTGCCCTGGACTGAAATTAAAACTTTGACATATGTACATTCTATCTGATGTCCACCTATCTTCAACTACTTATTTTTAATCCAAGAAGTAATATTTTGTTCAGGCATTAATTCATCTCATCTGTATAGAAAACACTATAATTTTTATATGGGAGAAATGTCCACAAATTCAGGATGTAGCAATGGCACCTATAAAATAAGAGGAACAACCATGTATAAAACACTGGGACAATACTTCACAGTTACACAGCACTTCACCAACATCATCTCAATTAATCTCTATGATTCTATCTGAGAGCTAGTTTATTTCTGCTTCAGATAGACAAGGAAACAAGGTCATATGCCTTATGAGGAAATAAGGTCACACAGGCAGCCAGAAGCAGAGCTAGCACTTAGATCTTTTCCCACAAAAGTTATTCACAACACCCAAAAGCTCCGGTTTATTTGCAGTCTTAAATAGTTCTAGGTAAAAGGACAGCAGCAAAATGCTGTCTCATCAATGGATGCCATTCTCTTCCAAATCTCCAAATGCATGTCTGGTGACCCGCCCAAAAATGGACCTGGAAATCAGTTCTTCCCATAATTGGATTTCAGCTTTACCATCTTTCCCAATGGAACACAGATGGAGGATCCTTAGAGAAATGCAAATCAAAACCACAATGAGATATCACCTAACCCCAGTGAGGTTGGCCTCTCCTCTATCAAAAAATCCCCAAACAACAAATGTTGGCGAGGATGTGGAGAGATGGGAACACTCTTACACTGCTGGTGGGACTGCAAATTGGTACAATCTCTGTGGAAAGGAATCTGGAGATACCTCAAAGAGCTAAGAATAGAAATACCATTCAATCCAGCAATAGTACTATTAGGCATCTACCCAAAAGAGCAAAAGACATTCTATAATAAAGACATCTGCACCTGAATGTTTATGGCAGCACAATTCACTATTGCAAGGATGTGGAAACAACCCAAGTGCCCGTCAGTTCATGAGTGGATTACTAAAATTTGGTATATGTATACAATGGAATATTACTCATTTATAAGAAATGACAGTGATCTAGCACCTCTTATAGTTTCCTGGATTGAGCTTGAGCCCATTATCCGCAGTGAGGTATCACAAGATGGGAGGAATAGCCTCCAAATGTACTTGCCGTCAAATTGGTACTAACGGATCAACACTATGGTGCTTATACGGTAGTAATATTCTCCAGGGATTAGGGGGTTGGGGAGGATAAACTCACAACTAATGGTCACAGACATGGTTAGCATTGTAGAGGGGAAGGACATGCCTCTAAACCTCACTTAGGTGAGGCAAAGACATAAAATGTAACCAGAAGATATTTGCACTTCAGTGTTTATTGCAGCATTATTCACAATGGCTAAAATGTGGAATCAGCTTAAGTGTTTATCAAGGGACGAATGGATAAAAAAGATGTGGTATATGTACACAATGGAATATTATTTAGCCATGAAAAAGAAGGAAATTTTGTCATTTGCAGAAACATGGATGGATCTGGAGGACATTCTTTTAAGTGAAATAAACCAGGCACAGAAAGACAAATATTCCATTTTCACACTCATATATGGGACCTTAAGAAAATTGATCTCAAGGAGGTAGCGAATAGAATGGTGGCTACTAGAGATTGGTAAGGGTGGTGGGAAAGGGTAATGAAGAGGTGTTGGTGAACTGGTAATTCTGTTAAATAGAAGGAAAAAGTTCTAGTGTTCAATAGTGCAATAGGGCAACTATAGTTAACAATAATTTATTATATTTCAGAGTAGCTAGAAGTTTTCAAATGTTTCCAACATAAAGTAATTATAAATGTTTCAGGTGAATAATGTCCCAATTACCCTGATTTGATCATTATATGTTATATGCTTGTATCAAAATATAACATGTACTCCATGAATATGTACAATTATTATGTATCAATAAAAAATTTAAAAAAAAAGGCAAAGACAAAAAAAAAAGAATGAGGGACAAGAAGAGATCTTGTCCCAACTACATATCCTTTTGGAAGGCAGAGAGCTGGATTTTCTTCCTCAGATCACAGCTTCACCAACCAGCAACAGAGTGCATGTTCCCATTTCAAGACTTCTGGGATACACAACTGCCTGGACCACGGAAGGGCAAAATTGGCCAGAAAGAATTTGAAGAATTTCCCACTTGGAAGCACAGAAATGAGCAACAGAATAATTAAAAGACATATCATTAAAAGGTCCCTGCCAAACTTTCTCTCTGGATGTAACTGTGCTTCCCAAGGTGTCAGATGATGGAGATGGCCAGAATACACCTGTAAATACTCAACTGCTGGTGCAATTATGGGAGTTAGCTGACCATCTATCATTTGGGGAAACAACTGCCTAATTACATCCTTAACTGAGTATTTGCAGATGTGCTCAATACATACAGAAGAGAAGGCCACTAGGAGCCATGACCATGAGCCTCATTATCACATTATAAAATCCTTCTACAGCAACAGAGAGGAGACCTGCAAGTCAGCAGCTTCCCCCCAGATTAGTCATCCTGATAGACAGGGATGAACAGAATGAGAGAGAGAAAGAGAGTAAACCATGTTCTCCTCAAGGGCCTAAGCCAGGCTTACTGGAATGATTAGTCTCAACCAGGCTCACTTACTTCAAGAGAAGTGGCTCCAAGGCATCAGCTGGGGAGGGAGAGAAGGAGGGTAGCTGGCCCCTCTGTCCTCAGACTTGGCATGAGACAATACTGGTCCAACACATGTAGAGTTTAGTCAGGTCTCCTGAGGAACCCTGCCTTCATTAACAATGCATCACTTTGATTGAAATGTAGCCATTGCTCTGAATTGCTAGATCTGCCCACAGAGCTGCCTGGAAACAAGTGATTTTGTTTTAATGTCAGCAAAGCCCAAGATTTGGCCTTAAAAAGTTCCTCTTCTTCTTTAAAGTAATGAAAGGAATTGGGGAAGGGCTTCACTTTCTCCTGTCTCTCAGTACCATGATCACACTCACCTGTTGGTTAGACAGCTGCTTGCTATTCAACTTGACAAATCAGAGAATCAAGAAATGCCAGAGTTGGGAATGCTCTTGGCAAATATGAAGGCCCACTTCTCATGTAGTTTTCACATGAGGAAGTAGAGGAAGGGAGAGAAGAGACTTGTTTGAAGTAACAGAGAAAGTTAGGGGCAGAACTGAGACAAGAATCCAGGCATCCTGTGGCAGCGGCTGGGACACCACCTGCTCACCAATTGCTGCTAAATATGAAATGCACATAGGTGACACTTTAAGTAAATAGTATGTGTGATGGATCCTTAACAGAGCCAAGACCTGTCACTTCCGTCCTCCTCCCACTCCCAAACCTGTCCTGAGGAGCCCTCAGCTGCAACTGAATTCTGATTAATATCTGGCAGATGGAAATTTCCTGTACTTGTGTTGTCCCCAAGATTTCCTAAAGTTAATGGCACTGGAAATATGCATAAATTAATGATGGCTGGAGATGGCAGAATCTTGTGGCAGGAGAAGTCATAAAAATCGAGAACAACCTTCCCTAGGTGTAAATATAAAACTCCTCTGGGAACATATCTGAAGGAAAAGTGTTTCTATAACACCGAGTTAAAATCTAAATTACATTATTCAGAGCCATATAAGTTTGGACTAATAAATAACACATAAAATAAAACAGCACTTTATGAGAAAGACTCATCCTATATTTCAAGCATTTTCCCACTCTGAAATTCGTTATTTAATATGGACACTTTTAGCCACAGAATTTCTAGAGTTTATTCAATATCTTTTATGTGCTTTACAAGGTCATTAGAGAATTTATTTGCTCTTTCCCTTACAGATTGGAAGGTGGGCAGTGATATATGAGGTTTCACATTTTATTTATTCACCAAACTGTTCCAGATGTGATCCCATCATTTATCCACTGACACATCAAACCTGCTGGGTGCCCTGCACACTGACCTCTTCCCCACATTCGCTTTCATGCTCTTAAAGTTATAGCAGGGCTCACTTCCATGGGAAGACAAGAGAATTGCTATTTGGGGAGAGATGGTGGCTGGAGAGCAACGATCGAACTTTAGTAATAAAAAATTTAATTGCTTGGCTACAATTTGGAAACGATATCCAGGTGGAAAACTGGCCCAGTACCATTTCCCCAAACCATCGCCTCCCATTTGCCCTCCAAACAGGGCTGCATGCCTCAGATTTGGAATGTGCAGGATCTGAATAAACGAAATTGAACAGGTACTAAATCATTTCCCCCTTCTCCTAGTGATTTGTCACCATAATAAGCATTGTGAGGGTGATAGACCTTTTATTACTACACACTGTTAAGCAAGAAGGAGACTGCAATGTATTCCTGGCACTCTTTAGGGAAAATAATTACCCCATGCAGACATTTTTTAAAAATATCGATTTAACAGAAAGAGTTATATTTAAACCCAAGTGCTTATTTAGTACAAAATATGAAACATTGTTATGTTTGTGTTGGAGAGGATAATGGTGACTCATTCTAGGACACCACAGTCCCTGAGATGCAATCCACATTTTCCCAGCTACCTCTCAACGTATTTTCTGGTGGAGGCAAAGAGAAGAAGAGGGGTTCTCATTTGGAGAGCTCCTCTATAATGCCAGTTCTACATATACCATATGTAAATACTGATAACTTCCATCTAATATTTGGAAAGCATTTTGTAATTTTCTCAACGATAGCATATGCATTATTCCATTTTATCTCCATGAAAGCCCTATGAGGCTTTCAGGGCTACTGTTGTTAGTCCCATATTCTAGTGAAGGAGACTGAAGCTCAGAAAGACTGGTATGAGGATAGGAAAAGTATATATGGAATTGTCACTGTAGCTCTGGTTGCCAAATTTAGTAAAAATAACTTAGCATGTTGTATGGAGCATACATGTACTAAAATATTATCCATTGTTTATTTGAAATTCAAACTTAACTGGTGTCCTGTATTTTATCTGGTCATCCTAACTGTAGTGAGACTTCAAATGAGAAGTCCTAATCCATTCTTGCCCCCACCAAAAAAGAAATTGATGAGTTGCTTAGGAAAGTGTGGGTGACTTGCCCACAGTCCCATGGTAAGGAAATGGCAACATTGGGAATTAAGGCCATTTCTTTGGCCTCTTAACTGAATACTGTTTATTCTTTCCTTTGCCTCCCCACCACTTTCCACTTGTGACTGGGAAGACGAACTGGCACATACTGTGGGGCTGTTACAGGATGGTAATAGGCTCAGTCCAACTTCGGTGGGAAATAGTTTGCTTAGGCCTTTAGGGTCACTATACTCAGGTGAGTGGAATGATACAAAGACCACCGTCGCTTGGTACCCCCTCTGAAGGGCATCATCTGACCCCAATCCAACCCAACATCCACAGTTTGTAACCATTTGGATGGTTCTCTTAAAGTGGGCAATAAGAAGATACACTCAGTCTCACTCATAAATACAGAGATCTACATCAAAGCGATGCAATACCATTTTCTGCTTATCAGATTGGCAAAACACAAACCTAGATTATACATTGTGTTAATGAAGCATAGGGAGGAAGAGGCTTCTTTTATACTGTTGGTGAGAGTATAAATAGATACCATCTTTCTAGAGCTTCATTTGGCACTATCTATAGCAATTTAAAACTCATATACCATTTTACCCCAGCAATTTCTTAGATATGACACCAAAAGCACAAATGAGATGGTTAATTTGTATGTGTCAACTTGACTTGCTAAGAGATGCCCAGATAGCTGTTTAAACATTATTTTTAGGTGTGTTGTTGAAGGTGTTTTTGGAAGATATTGGCATTTGAGTTGGTAGACCCAAGAGTAAAGATTGTCCTCACCATTGTGGGTGGGTGTCAGCCAATCCTTTGAGAGCCTGGATAGAACAAAAAGGCAGGGGGGAAGATTCATTCTCTCTGCCTGAGCAGGGACATGCATCTTCTCCTGCCCTTGGACTTTGGTGCTCTTTATTCTCCACCCTTTGGACTTAGACCAAGTCTTTCACCATCGACCCTCCAGTTTTCAGGCCCTGGGACTCAGACTGGATTTACACTCCTCCTCATTCTCAGGTCTTTGGACTTGAAATAGGATTTACACTATTGGCTCTACTGGTTCTCAGGCCTTCTGGCTTGGACTGGAACTATATCATGGTTTCCTGGGCCTCCAGCTTGCAAACACCAGATTGTGGTACTTCTCAGCCTTCAATAGTCACATGAGCCAACCCCTCATAATAAATATCTTTCTACATATCCAAATATATCTTATTGGCTCTGTTTCTCTGGAGAACGCTAATACAAAAGGAATTCATTTCTTTATCTTTCAATCAAAATATGTAACAATCTTTTTTATTTTTATTTTATTTTGTAGTCAAGTCACTTTGTCAAAAAACAAATGACAGCTGGATGGTAAAAGTGGTAAATTTGGAGTTGTCAGCTTGAGGAGACAATGAAGACATTTTGAAGGGCTGACACTACTATGAAATGATCAGGAAAAATTATTTTTAAAAATGTTCTGATTACATGATTAACCCTAAATGCAAGAAAGATGTAACCCTAACAGGATGGTTTGTTATTTTATGAAGTAAAAGATGCATGGCTTTAATGAGCAAGCATTGCAACATTTTAACTCTCTTCCAAAGAAAAAGAAAAATGAAAATAAAAGTATTTATTGAACACCTATGGTATGCAAGGAGGGCACCGTGGTAGGCTTATGGCCCTAAGAGACTGTGGTTGGAAGTGACCCCAAGCATCCATTGGTCAGTCGTGGTCCTGCTCTACCCTAGGAGATCAGGCACATGTGTCTAACCTGCAAATCAAAGCAGTGTGGTAGAGCGCAAAGAGTGTCAGACTAGGATTTACATTAAAGATCAACTGGTTGGATCTTGGGGAAGTGTCTTAACCCCTCCAGACCTCAATTTCCTAATCTGTAGCATGGAAATAATAATGTCTGTCTTAAACCTCACAAAGGCAATTCTATGTTAAAAGTTGAAATGACAGAGGTGAAAGAGTGTTGACAAAAGTAAGAGCAGAATGTGTGGTGCAATATAGCAATATAGTAGTGAGGCTTGGACTTGAGAAGACATTAAAGGTATGTCTCAGTTCTACATAGGTTGGCCTCATAACCTTGGAAAATTAGTCCATTGCCCCAGGATTTCCAGGGTGGGAAGAGAACAGAGGAGGCTAGTTTGGCTACTATTCAGTTCCAAATATGTGCAAGGCACAAGATACGAACCTTATAAAAATAGTGATCTCAGCCTTGCTCTACTACGTCCTCAGAAAAATTTCCAGAGAGCTCAAATATCGTGGGTTGCAGATGATGTTATTGGTAACTGGTAAGTGGCTTGTATGTGAGGATCTCTTGGTATCCATTGGAGGTTAGAGTGTCATGTGCTCACTGTTCCTCTTCACGTGGCCCCCTTTTACCAAAGTGCCCATATGGAGAGCCTCTTTGGATGATCATCTCTATCATTTTCTTTTCAGGTGTTATAATTGGGATTTAATTGATATATAACAAACTGCATTTATTTAAACTACACTCTAATATCAACACTAAGGTGCTCACGTGGTAGTAATACTCACTGAATGCCAATCAGGTAGGGGTGGGGGGTGGAGGGCAGAGCGGGTTGGGGGGTAAACCCACAGTTAATGGAGATGGGGCACACTGTATGGGGGAAGGACACACTTGTGGCCCTAGCTTGAGCGAGGCAAATGCATTTCATGTAATCAAAATGTTTGTACCCCCATAATATCCTTAATTTAAAAAAAATCAAATAAAATATTCTGTAAACAAAAAAAAATTAAAAAAACTACACCCTATTTTTGAATATACAAAAATGCTTTAAATGTTGCAATACTTTTGTATATGCTTCAACTGAGTCACCTTTCTAAGCACATTTCTTTCCCATAGACTTATATTTTCTTCATTTGTAGCTTGCTCAGGAATACTTTATTATTTGTAGTTGTCTACTTTGTATTTAGCTTTTCATCAGTTTTCACTATGGTTTGGGTGAAATAGAAGCATTTTTGCACTGGATTTTCTTCATCTGTCTATAGATTTTTTGTCATCTCTGGAACAATACCTTTAGATCTATTTGTAATCTTTTAATATCCATATAATTTCACTTACCATTAAAAATGTAACCATTCAACTATACACTGAATTTCCTGAACTTAATAGATCTTCTTTAGGAAATAATTTAAGTCATAAACCACTAAGCACATGCTGAAGAATGTAGAAATTTAGCTATTACAATTTACTTTTTTATTCTATGAATAATATAATATTTCCTAATACACCACAAAGCTGTCCAGCCAGGCTTGAGGCCTATGTCCATTTCCGAGCTGTTATAAGAATTACATGCAGCCATGAAGGGACAGTCTTTTTGCTCTGTCCACATGTGAACAATCACTTTTATCCATATCAATCACACTTTTTGCAAGATAAATCAAACTTTCAACTTTGGAAGACCAAAGGTGGTAGCAACAAGCAAAACACCACCATGCTCTTAAATTCAGAGTGATGTACATTGCTCTCAGGTGGCAGGTGCTAAATTCTGCAAAGCTTTTCTTTGCTCAGAGCCTGGGGTTTTGATGTGTTTCATGACTCATCAAACCAGATGCATGTGACCCAGCCTCTTTTGCCCTATAGCCACATTCGGTGGATACCCATCTCACTTGAAGCAGATGCATGGCGATGCAATGGCTGAAGAGCAAACTGAATCAGATGGTGGCTAAGTTGACAGTCTCCTCACATCCAATGACAACTGATACTCTGGAATGCAGAAAGAATGGTTCTCTAAAGGAAAATCTGAGGACTTGGGGAAACCTGGATATAAGTGACCGACTCAACATAGACAAGTGTCATAAAGTCTCTTGTAATGCTAGCCGGTGTCCTATCTTCAAGACAGCCTCCTTATTGTCATCTTTCTTTCTAAGTACTGGCTGTTGCAACACCCAGGTGGGAAGTGATGGTGACCCCCAACTTTGGCAGCCAGTTGTAGGGATGAATGGAAGAGGAGATCTATTACGACAACGGCAATACAGGTCCTCAGTGCACTGTGCATTGTCAAAATTCAAATGGCTCTGAGCATGGGACATTTTTCCAAAACTCATTTTGTAGATAAAAACTGATTTGAACTGGGGTAGAAGAGGGGTAGTATTTACAGTCTTTATTCACTCTATATGATGTCAATATTCCTACATATCACTACATAAACATCATTTGTTTGATTAGGGGGTGCTGCCCTAGTGTTTTATATAATATACGATGTATACAATATATTAACTTTTTAAAATTTGAAAGTTTTAAAACTCTGAACCACACCTGGCTCCAAGGGTTTCAGGTAAGTGTTGGTGGACATGTATAGCATAGTGGTTAAAAAAGTGGGCTCTGAAGCCAGACCACCTGGTTCTTGTCCCAGCTCTACCACCTAATAGCTGTGCGGCCTCTGGTAAGTTACTTTACCTCTCTAAGCCCTGATGAACATAATAGAACCTACCTTGTAGGGTTGAAAAAATTGAATTAGCAAATAAACAAATTGCTTAGAAAGTGCTTGCTGTTATGAATAATGACCTGGGGACAACTGGCATAAACCTGGACTCCCCAAGAAGCCAGGCTCCTGTATCCTAGGAGCTGTCAGCCATCATCAAAGAGGTGAGCTCCATGAGAACTGGCCACCCTAGATGATGGAAGAGAGTGAAGGGAAACATTTACTGATAAAACTAAACCTCACTGCTGTCACTTAGGGCTCCTATGTTCAAGACCTGACATGTTCTTTGGGATCTAGACTTGACTCAGCTATCAACTTACACTGTGACCTTAAAGCAAGCCGCTTGCCCTCTCCTAACTTTTAGAACATAAAAGGGTAAAGTAGATGGTTTCTAAAGGCTGTCCAGCTTGAATGCATTGATTCCAACAGGAACATACTGCAGACAGAACTCCACCTTGGGGATTTGAAAACCTCTCGCTTGCTAATTCCTGGGGGCTAAGGCAACACAATCCTTGTTTTCATAACCCAGAGCTATGTCCAGGGCCAGACCAGAGCAGCAGATGGACAGATCCAACTCCTAGATGTTTGTAATTGATGAGGACACACTGTAATGAAGTAATTTTCTTGTCTTCATTCTCCATGTCAGCAGGGGCCTGTCTGCCACGCAGGAAGGGTGACAGAGTAATCTGAGCCGCAGCTGAAAACCTGCTTTTTCTCCACAGTTATTTAGCCTGCCATGAGCTGTGGCAGGCAGCGGGAAAGAGTCCAGACAAGCAGGGGAATTTGGCTGCTCTCAAAATATCATACAGGAACTTTAAAAATTGAACTGATTTGTGCTTTGTAATGTGTTCAATAATGTGTAAATTAAGTTACAGCTTGAATCTGGGTTTGAGGGGGAAATATTATATGTTACCAGCCATGAAAGGGCCACAGAAAAATCTCATTGTATGATAATGTTCCCTTTGCTGTACCAAGAATTGCACTTTGCATAAATAATGGGTTCTGGGGTAGAATATATAACATGCATTACTTTTCAGCATCAAAGAATGCTCAAAGTTACCTGGAGGTCTGCAAACTCTGGGGCCTATGAATCTCTGGGTTCAGGCAAAAGCCTCACCACTGTAGACCTGGCTTACAAGCTCTTCAAGCTAAAGATGCTGCTGTAGGAATTTGGCACAAGTCTCAACCTTCTCAACTGAGGCATGGGCACCATAGGCCCATAATCTGCCCCCGCTCGGACTCTGGATTAGGAAACAAATCACATTCCCAGTTGGAACCTACGTGGAAGATGATGCCTCCCCACCCATGGGCACTGTGCTAAAGGCCCAATTGTATGATTCAAAGTCACTTAGGCCCTAGAGTGCCTTCCACACACCCATTCTCTGAGCCAGTGGCCCATTTTTTCCCTAAAGTTTAAATCATCTTGTACTTTTTTTACCTCAGAAAATTTTATAGTAGCCAGGTTTGTGACAAACAAAACAAAACATGACTCCAGCAAAACAGTTGCAGATGGTATCAAAACAAAGATTTAGGACAAAGTGCAGCACAGACCTGCATGTTGTAGCCCATTTGCTGGTATAATACTCACCCTCTGTCATAAACAACTGGACAAGCTTCTGAAACCCAGAGACCCTGAGGTGGTCATTAAAATCCAGTCCATTTTTTTTCAGTCTGATTTGAAGTGAGTGTAACAAACATCTCTGGGAGTATTGTGCTTCTACCTTGCAAAATCTACAGTGCAGCATCTGTTGGTCCTATGGAAACCTAATGGGGTCTACTCAGCTTATCAAAAGGAAAGGGGAATTTGACATTTTCATTACTGAAAGCTTTTTCTAGAATTTAGCATCCTGGCTACTTATGAAGAGTACTAGATGTTGGTTTACATTTGAAATGTCATTAAGTGAAAACATTTGGTAGAACATAAAGTACTACATGGTATACAGATGTCAAGTGGAAGCTCTGAAACTGTACAGGTTACTCCAGATAAGCCACATCATGAAGCTGGGGAGATGTGTTGGATGCAGCATGGGCCAAGACATGAGGAAAGCAGAGAGAAGGTGTCTACACTGTTGAAGCAGCCAGAGAAATGAGGTCCTAGCAATCAGAAGGGGATATCCAAGGCTCAGGCTCTGGACACAGTAGGAGTGGCTCTGCCTTATCTGGGCTACAAGAAAGATTAAAGGCCGGGCGCGGTGGCTCACGCCTGTAATCCTAGCACTCTGGGAGGCCGAGGTGGGCGGATCGTTTGAGCTCAGGAGTTCGAGACCAGCCTGAGCAAGAGCGAGACCCCATCTCTACTAAAAATGGAAAGAAACTATATGGACAGCTAAAATATATATATAGAAAAAATTAGCCGGGCATGGTGGTGCATGCCTGTAGTCCCAGCTACTCGGGAGGCTGAGACAGGAGGATCCCTTGAGCTCAGGAGTTTGAGGTTGCTGTGAGCTAGGCTGACGCCACGGCACTCACTCTAGCCTGGGCAACAGAGAGAGACTCTGTCTCAAAAAAAAAAAAAAAAAAAGAAAGATTAAAGACCAGGTTATTACCTCAAATACACTGGTGGGAAGACTGAAGGGTAAAGCTCTTGTCAAAGTGTCCATGTTTGGAACCTCAGACCCATGTAACACTCTGGGGAAGATCCAGATGACCTGAAGCTGGGGGAGGGGGCAAATTTTTTTTTAAAAAAACAGACTATCTGAAGCCCTGAGGCCCCAGCCTCATGGCCAGTGGCCTTTTTTGTGCAAAGATTCTAGTCACACTCAAAGCCAGCTCATCTGGTGCTAGAATGTTGATTATTGGTAATAATGCAAGCCTTCACTTGTATTTTCAAAGAATTTCTTCATCAATGAATTCATTTTTGCCTTCACAGAAAATCTTAAGCCGGTAAGGCAGGTGTTATCTTCACTTGCATAGAAAGAGAAGGTTACCTAAGGTCACCCAGCCAGCCACAGACAGAGAAAAGTGGCCTAGCCCCTAGTTTCAGGTTTTCCACCAGTTTTATGCCCTTTTCAAGGACTGACACACACAAAATAAGCCAGGTTTTCATTGATGAATATAGCTCATTTCCACGGGGCCTCCGTATCCTAGGCTGCTTAGGACCATGGCCCCTACATTTTCCAATAGGTCTACAATTTAAAAACTGGATCCTGATGACAAGTATCTGGAGTCTGATAAAGGCTAATTACAGTTAAGAAATATGAAAATTGGGAACTCAGGAGAAGATCAGCTTCTACTACTGTCTGGGCAGAATAATCAAGAAATTAGCAGAAAGTGATGGTGACCATAAAGAGGCACTAGAGGATAACTGAAGTATTAAAATTAAAGATATGCTGGCAAATGGTTTGTCCCTTGAGAATCCAGGCCATCTTCTTTGCTATCAGGACATAATATGACTAAATATCTTTCCAACAAGGCAGCGGGGGCTCTGCAGAAGGGTTGTCTCATAAGCTAGGGCCAGGGCTGGTGCTGGGACTGAGGGATGCTGGCTAATGAGTAGGCTTTTCTGCATGAAGCATGAGGACCCTGGCAGAGCTCCACACTTTTAGGGTTGCTCTGACAAAGTAAAAAAAGTACAGAGAAAGGCAAGAAGAGAAAAGGGTCTGAACTCACAGCATAGGAAAACCTTTAGAAATGGACAGGCTTTTAGCTGGTAAGGCAATGGCTCTAGGTGGACATTGTTAGCATTTTCAGTTATTTTAGCCATGACATCATGAGGCAAAGGGATTAATCTCTAGACTCCCAAAGGAAGAGATAAAACTACATTTAAAACATTTTTAACCAAGCATTGTTGAGCTCCTTTCATGTGCCATAAAATGGACATACAGTTTTCATACATGGTCTCATTTAATCCTCATGAAGTATGGTCAGATCTGCAAAACAAGATATCATCCTTCTTTTACAATTGGTGGAACAGAGGCTCAGAGACACAAGGTGACTTCCTAAGAGTCAAGTGAAGGGAGACTGAATCTTGACTTCAGTTATGTCTTTGCACCATAGCCCATGCTCTTTCTAATACATCACACACATCTTAATTTGACATAAGAAACATTCAACATTTAGAGATGTGCCATGATAGAATCCATGCATCATGAGATAGCAAATTCTCTATCATTTGAGACATTCAACTAGAAGATGGGTGGAAATTGCCAGATATTCAGACATTATGTACAGGTAGGACCATATAACCACTAACATCCCTACCAACACTGAGCTGTTTGGACCTGGTCACCTCAAAAGTATATGTGAAGGGAATGGGGTACATGTGGTAAATAAATCTCTCATTGGTCCCCAGTAACTAGAAAGAAGAGCAATCGATGACTCACAAATCATTCTAAATCCTTCTTTTAGCCTCCTAATCCAGAGGCTATTTACTACTCACTTCACAAAGTCCTCTAATTTGATAGCAGTCTTCTGTTTCCTTGCCCTTTAAGGCAAAGTAGAAAAATATCCATAGAGGAAAAGAGGGACAGATAGGATATACAGCTTAGCATTGAGAACAGTTACAGAAAGATCCAGGGGAACAAAGTAAGGTGGCCCACCATGACATAGGACCTGTTAATATTTTCATCAATTGACCATTTTACAGAAGGCACAAGGTCTTACTCAAGCCATTAAATCTTCATCAGCACCCTCAAACTACACAATAGGATCCTTAAGAGAATGCCCTTCACTCTAAACTACCCCACCCCACCTTGATGTCATCCTCCTGAGGAAGTGGGCTCCAACATTTCCGTTCTATCTTTGACTGACCCTGACTCTGTAAGCTCTGAGTATGCTTACTGGCTGAGCCTTGACGTGAATTCTGACACAATGTCATTTTGTAATGTGATAGAAGCAGACATTCTTAAATAATTAGCCTTGGGAATACCAGTGTGTGTAGAGAGACAATCAATTTTTTTATATCTTTATACCTTATCTACTTTCCAGAAGGATTTTAGGCAGCCTGAATACAATATTTTAGCATCAATATAATAAAACCACAATTATTAAACAAGAGTAGAAAATATTAATAGAAGGGCCAAGTAAAAAGGAGTTAAGGGGAGGAAGAATAATTATATGGGGAGAGCTGAGTCAGAGGTTCCAAACTCAGATGGCTACAGGGGTCAGGCAGATAAGATAAATGTATGGATCAGACCAGATTTAAGACAATTGGGATAGGTAGGGCCTGTGGAACTGAAGAATTGCTTAACACTGGAGATATGTCCTAGAGTTGCTTAAAAATATGGTTATGTTCTGATAAATGTGTTGTTAGGTGATTTTGTCATTTTGTGAACATCATAGAGCATACTTACACAAATCTAGACGGTATGACTATTATCAGCCTGCTCCAGGTCCATTCTCCCCGCTTGCAGTAAATCAATCGCTGTGACACCAGTTTTGCAAAAGAGAAAAGATTTATCCTCAAGTTTGCTAAGTGAGGAGGTGGGAGAAGAACTCTCAAATCCACATCCCCAAAGGTAAGGCTTAGGGATATTTAGAGTTAGGGAAGTGAGGTGGTCTAAGGTGTGGGGAGCTGTGATTGGCAATGGGGAAAAATGAAGTAACAGGCTTATTCTACGCAAGTGTAGTTGGGGTTCATGACATTTCATAGGACATACGTACAGAAAATAGTGGCATTAGTATGATATGTGGGTAGAGTTTTTGGCCCACTGATGTAAAAAGGCCATTTCTCTGGCATTTTCACAGGTTCAAATGAAGAATCTGTGGTCTCAACTGATTTGAACTGGACAGAAGCTGGCCCAATTCCTGAAAAACAACTGAAGTGACCATAGTCATGGTGACTTATGAATGTTATCTATAAAGTAGCCAGGAAAGGTTAAGTTCAGCATTCAGCAGCATGGCCTTCACCTACCACAGCCTCCAGCTTCATGGAAAAAGGGGAAAAAAATTACAAAAAGCAAGTGATCAAAAGCAAGCAGAGTAGGCAGACCTGATCAAATAAACCTGTCCATTTCATTGCCTGCTACACACCTAGGCTATACGGTACAGCCTGTTGTTCCTAGGCTACAGACCTGTACTGAATACTGTAGACAATTGTAACACATGGTAAGTATTTGTGTATTTAAACATATCTAAGTATTTGTGTATCTAAACACAGAAAAAGTACAGTAAAAATATGGTATTACAACCTTGTGGAACCACTGTCATATATGCAGTCTGTCTTTGAAATGTTATGAGGCACATAACGTAATTATTTTTAAACACAAGGTTAGCTGAACACAACTCATCTATAGGTAACATTTCTCCCCCACCCCAGTTTGTGATTCTTGACCCTAATGAAGAGGAACTGTTAAAAATGAGCAACTATTTGACTCGTAAGTTCCTGAAAGACAAGGCAACAATGGACAGATGATGTCCTAGAGGATCTTGGGAAGCTCACAAAAGTAAGTAGACTACTCTGTCGAGACAGACGGTCTGTTTCTTATTTCAGAACTGTAAGAAAAATTTGTTGTCCAGGTCTTTGCTTAAGGGAACTTATACAACAGAATGGATGGTATACCTAAAAGGAGTTTTACCTAAGAAATGCACTGATATTCCACATATGGTGTCTATTATGTAGGCCCTCAGGAAAATTCAAATGCATAATGTTAAGCAACAGTTATGTGAAGGCAGTTCCACTGGGAACAGAGTGATAGAGACCAGGTCTGTAGCTTCCTGGTGCTCTGGTATGAAATAGAGATAAAGCTTTGAAACTTTGGAGAAATTCCCTAAAATTGGCACTCTTGAATATCAATGGCTTCTCTTGGGCTTTTTAAAGAAATATGCAGATAGTTTAAACTAATGTTCCCAAAAGAGAGTTAGAAAAAAGGGGAGGTGCTCTCCAATGTTGCCAGAAAGTGGATCTATATCCAACTCAGCATGGAGTAACCAGAGTATCACCTGCAGGCTGAGCATATGTTTATCTCAAA
Source organism: Eulemur rufifrons (assembly GCF_041146395.1). Lineage (NCBI taxonomy): Eukaryota > Metazoa > Chordata > Mammalia > Primates > Lemuridae > Eulemur > Eulemur rufifrons. Next base: position 25,913,565 of record NC_091012.1, on the reverse strand, counting down.
GGGTAACTTCATTCATATATTTGGGATGTATTCTTTCTTTCCCCAGACAGCCTTTGCTACAGCACATCTGTACATACCACAGACACACAAGAGGTCATGATCACATCCATTCCCATGGCTTTAAATATCGACTTTATGTTCATGGCATCCAAACTGATATTTCTAGTCTAGAGTTCTCCTCTTAGCTGCAGACTTGCATAGTCAATTGCATAGTCTTGGTTTGGATGTCTCATAATCATCTGAAATCCTGCATGGCCAAAACTAAACACTTGATTTTTAATTCCTCCAAATTGGTCATCTCCCACTCTTGTCCACCTCAATAAATGGCATCAATATCTCTCCAACTGCTCAAGCCAAAAACCTAGGAGTTGTCATTACCCTTGATTTCTACTTCTTGAGATCACATCAGGGCATAGAAGTAAAGAGCTTGGGCCCTAAAGTCTATTACCTGGGTTAGTATACCAGAGCCACTTTTAACCAGCTGTGTAATATTGAGAAAGTCATTCAGAATGTCTATGTCTCAGTTTTCTCATTTGCAAAATAGAAATAATAATAGCATCTCTTTTATAGAGTTTTAGGGGATTAAATGAGATAGAACATAAACTCTTAGAATGGTAGCTAGCACCTAGTAGTACATGATCAATGAATGTTAACTGCTATTATCCTCATTCCCACCTTCTATTCTATCTATGAACATTTTTACTCATCTGTGAAATATAAATAATATACTTATACTACAGGAATCTTTGGAAGATTAAAAGAGATAAAGTACACACAGCATCTGAGTGGCAGGCCCTCAATAAATAGTATCTTTTATTAGTTATAATTATTGTTTTTGCTAAGGCATAAAGGAGTAATAAAAATCATTCATTCATTATGATTCAACAAATATTTGTGAGCACCTACTAAATGTCAGGCATTGTGATAGACACTGGGAATAGAGTGATGATAAAAACAAAGATTCTTAGATCCTGGCCCTCATGAGAGTTTATTTGTGAGCAGATGATAACTGTAGTAAATAAGTCACTTAAGTAGTATGTTAGTTCATAAAACATGCTACTGGGAAGAATAATGCCAGGAAGAAAAATGAGAAGTGTGGGAGAGGGGAAGATGATAATTTTCTTTTTAACAGGATGGCCATGAAAGGCTTTCCTGAGAAGGTGACATTTGAGTAAAAATATGACAGATAGAAGGAATACACCTAGTGGATATCTGAGGAAAGAGGCTGAAGTGGAAGGAGTGAGGAGGAAAGTTGTAGCAGACAAAGTCAGACAGATAACAAGGGACAAGAGCATGGAGGGCCTCCTAGGCCCTTGTCAAGACTTTGATATTTATTCTGAATGAAATGAGGAGCCAGTGCAATGTTTCAATGATAGAAGACCCATGACGTGTTTTGAAAGATTCACTCTTCCTGCTGTACTAAAACTAGACTGAAGGGAGTCAGGGGGAAGAACAGAAGCAGGGAGCCCAATCAGGAGGCTACTGCAATAAAGTGAGCCAGAGAAGATGGCAGTTGGACCAGAGTGATATCAATGGGGGTGGTGACAAGTGTTCAGATTCTGGATATATTTTGAAGGTAGAGCTCACAGGGTTTGCTGACTGGCTATGAGGTATAAAAAGACAGGAATCAAGAATGATTTCAAGTGTTGGAATCAGAAAGTTCTGGCTTCAAATCCCAGATGCTGTGTTTGAATTCAAATGGCAAATAAATTATGAAAAAGACCCCAAAGGAAATCATAGCAACAACAAAACTAAATAAATGGGACTTAATCAAATTAAAAAGCTTCTGCACAGCCAAGGAAGCTATCACAAAAGCAAATAGACAACCTACAGAATGGGAGAAAATATTCGCATGCCACACATCCAATAAAGGGCTGATAACTAGAATCTATATAGAAATCAGGAAAATCAGCAAGAAAAAATCAAACAACCCCATTTAAAAAGTGGGAAAAGGACTTCAACAGAAATTTTTCAAAATAAGAAAGACTAATGGCCAAAAAATACGAAAAAAGGCTCAACATATCTAATCATTAGGGAAATTCACATCAAAAACCACAATGAGGTATCACTTAACTCTAGTGAGAATGGCTTATATCAAAAAGTCCCAAAACAATAAATGTTGGTGTGGATGTGGAGAGGTAGGAACACTCATACACTGTTGGTGGGACTGCAAACTAGTACAACCTCTGTGGAAAGTAATATGGAGATACCTCAAAGAACTATAAGTAGAACTACCACTTGATCCAACAATCCCACTAGTGGGTATTTACCCAAAGGAAAAAAAGACATTCTATAATAAAGACATCTGCACTAGAATGCTTATAGCAGCACAATTCACAATTGCAAAGATGTGGAAACAACAGAAGTACCCATCAATACATGAGTGGATTAATAAAATGTGGTATATGAATACCATGGAGTACTATTCAGCTATAAGAAACAATGGTGATATAGCACCTCTTGCATTACCTTGGATAGAGCTGGAGCCCATTCTACTAAGTGAAGTATCACAAGAATGGAAAAACAAGCACCACATGTACTCACCAACAAATTGGTATTGACTGACTTAACTGACCAACACTTAAGTGCACATATCGTAGTAACATTGATTGGGTGTTGGGCAGGTGGGAGGAGGTGGAGGGGATGGATATATTCATACCTAATAGGTACAGTGCACACCACCTGGGGGATGGTCACGCTTGAAGACTTGGGTGGGGCAAAGGCAATATATGTAACCTAAACATTTGTACCCCCATAATATGCTGAAATAAAAAAAAATTAAAAAATGGCAAATTACAGTCACTGATGCAGGGGCCTACAGGTGCCTAAAATGCCAAGAGAGGTAAACCTTCTTCTCTACTTGGGAGAACTTTGGTCCCAAGAGGGTGAGAAATTAAACAGGAAATCAATAATAGAAAGGTATCTGGAAAATCCCTGAACTTGAAAATAAAACAACACAATTTAAAATATTCCATGGATCAATGGAGAAGTCTCAGTAAAGTTCTAAAAACATATTTAACTGAATCAAAATGAAAATACAACATATCAAAATCTGTGAGATGCAACTAAAACTGTACATAGAGAAAAATTTTTAGCACTGTTTATTTTAGAAAAGAACAAAGGTCTCAAATAAATAATATAAGCTTCCACTTTAAGATACAAAAAAAAAGAAAAATCAAGCAGAAGAAAATAAATAGTAAAGATAAGAGCAGAAATCAATGAAATTTAAAACAAAAAATAGAGAAAATCAATGAAACCAAAAATTTATTGAAAATATCCATAAAATTGATACCCCCAGTAATACTTATAAAAGGAGAGAGAAGGAAAGAAGGAAGACACATATTATCAATATCATAAATAAAATGGGGAACATTCCTACAGATGCTATAGACAATAAAAGGAAAATAAGGGAATCATATGAGCAAATCTATTTACATATATTTGACAACTTAGATAAAATGAACCAATTGCTTTAAAACCACAAGCTAACAAAACTTATGAAATGTGAAATATACAATCTAAATAGCATACTAATAGCTACTAAAGAAATTAAATCTGTAGTTTAAAAACCTCCAAAAAAGAAATCTACACTCTGAGATGGAACAAACACTTATAGAAGATACAACATCAATTTTACACAATCTCTTCCCAGAATTAGAAGAGGAGAGAACACTTCCCAATTTATTTTATAAGGCCATCATGACTATAATACCAAAATGAGACAAAATAATTAAAAGAAAAGTACAGACCGATATTCCTCATGAATGCAAAGTTTTTCAACAAAATATTAGCAAATAAAATAAAGCAATATGTGAAAAAAGTTATAGCTGAATATAATTTGTCTTGAAATTTCAAGGGTTGCTCAATATTCAATAATCAATGAATATAATCCATTATATTAACAGTATAAAGAAAAAATACATAATGTTACTAATAGGTGAAGAAGAAGCATTTGACATGATCCAATATATGTTTATGATAAACACTTTCTTAACTGATAAAGGGCATCTACAAAACAAACCTATGGCTAGTATAATATTTAATAGTGAAAGATTGAATGCTTTCCCTTAAGATTGGGAACAAGGCAAGAATGTCTTTTTTCACCACTCTTATTCAATATCATACTGGAAGACTTACTGTAATAAAGAAAGAAAAAGAACTAAAAGCCACACAGATTGGAAAGGAAGAAATAAAATCATTTCTATTTTATTTGACATGATTACCTATGTAGAAAATCATAAGGAATCTACAAAAAACTCTTAGAACAAATAAGTGAGTTCATCAAAGTCAACATATGCAAGACAAAAGCACAAAAATCCACTGTATTTCTTCTATACAATGAACATTTGGAAACCAACTTTTTTTAAACAAATCACTTACAATAGATTTTTAAAATCCCAAAATACTTAGGTATAGACCTAGCAAAACATGTACAGGATGTGTATGCTGAAAATTATAAAACATTGATTTAAAAAAGAAAACCTAAATGAAGAGATAAACTACATTTATTGACTAGAAGACTCAACATAAGAACAATTTCAATTTTCCCAAAACTGTTCTATAGATTTAATGAAATACAAATCAAAATCCCAGCAGGATTTTTTGTAGATACAGTCAAGCTAATTCTAAAATGTATATGAAAAGGAGTTCTATGTCTTCCTGATTCAGCCTTGGGAGGTTGTGTGTTTCCAGGAATTTGTCCATTTCCTCAATGTTTTCAAGTTTATGTGCTTAGAGATTTTTATAGTATTAACAGATGATATTTTGTATTTTTGTGGTATCAGTTGTAATATCTCCTTTTTCATTTCTGATTGAGTTTATTTGGGTCCTTTCTTTTTATTTATGGTTAATTTAGCAAGAGGTCAATCAATTTTGTTTAGCTTTTCAAAGAACCAACTTTTTTATTTCATTAACCTGCATTTTTGTTTTGTTTTGTTTTCAATTTCATTTAGTTCTGCTCTGACATTAGTTATTTCTTTTCTTCTGCTGGCTTTAAGTTTGGTTTACTCTTCCTTTTCTAGTTCCTTCAGGCAATCCATTAGATTTTTTATTTGTGACCTATCTGGCTTTTTGATGTAGGCACTTAAGGCTATGAATTTTCCCCTTAGGACTACTTTTGCAGTCCTATTAATCCCATAGATTTTGATAACTTATGTTCCCTTTGTCATTTAGTTTGAGGAATCTTTTGATTTCCATCTTGATTTCCTCCTTGACCCAATAATCATTCAGCAGCAGGTTATTTAATTTCCATGACTTTGTGTAGAATTGAGTGTTTCTGTTGGAGTTGATTTCTAATTTTACTCTACTGTGATCTGAGAAGATGTATAATTTCTAGTATAATTTCTAGTTTTTTTAAATCTGTGGAGACACGTTTTGTGGCCTAATATGTGATCAAACTTAGAGAATGTTCCATGTGCTGATGAGAAGAATATATATTCAGTAGTTTTGGGGTACAATGTTCTGTAAATGTATTGTTAGGCCCATTTGCTCTAGAGTATCATTTAAATCCAGTGTTTCTTTATTAGCTTCTGCACAGCCAAGGAAACAAATAATAGAGGAAAAAGGCAACCAACAGAATGGGAGAAAATATTTGCATGTTATACATCCAATAAAGAGCTAATAACAGAATCTACAAAGAACTCAAGCAAATCAGGAAGAAAAACAATCAAATAACCCCATTAAAAAGTGGAAAAAAGACATGAACAGAAATTTTTCAAAAGAACATAGACTAATGGCCAATAAACATATGAAAAAATACTCAATGTCACTAATTATCAGGGAAATGCAAATCAAAACCACATGAGTTTTCACCTAACTCTAGTGAAAATGGCTTTTATCAAAAAGTCCCAAAACAATAGATGCTGGTGTGGATTCAGAGAAAAAGGAACACTTATACACTGTTGGTGGGACTGCAAACTAGTACAACCTCGATGGAAAATAGTATGGAGATTCCTCAAAGAACTAAAAGTAGATCTACCATTTCATCCAGCAATCCCACTATTGGGTATTTACCCAAAGGAAAAAAAGTCATTTTATCAAAAAGACACTTGCACTCAAATGTTTATTGCAGCACAATTCATAATGACAAACATGTGGAATCAACCCAAGTGCCCATCAATTCATGAGTGGATTAAGAAAATGTGGTATGTGTATACAATGGAATACTACTCAATTATAAAAAACGATGGTGATCTAGCACCTCTTATATTTTCCTGGATAGAGCTTGAGCCCATCCTGCGAAGTGAGGTATCACAAGAACAGAAGAATAGGCACCACATTTACTCGTCATCAAATTGGCACTGACTGATCAACACAAAGGTGATCACACAGTAGTAATAATATTTGGGGGTTTGGGGGTTGGAGGTGGGTAAAGTCACAACTAATGGACGTGACGTGGTGAGCATTGTAGGGGGGAAGGGTACACCTCAAATAAGGCTTTGGATGTGGCAAAGTCATAACATACAACCAAAATGTTTGTACCCCCATAATATTCTGAAATTAAATAAATAAATAAATAAATAAGAAAATGTGGTATATGCCTACCATGGATTACCATTCATCCATAAAAATGAATTAATACCTTTTGCAACAATCTGGATGGATTTGGAGACCATCTTCCTAAGTGAAGTAATGCAAGAATGGAAAAGCAAACACCACATGTACTCACTATTAAATTGGAACTAACCAATCAGCACTCATGTGCACAGATGGAAGTAAAACTCAGTGGAAATTAAGCAGGTTGGAGAGGGGAGGAGGAGATGGGTGAAATTATTCCTAACAGGTAAAATGTACACTATCTTGGTGATGGGCACACTTATAACTTTGACTCAAGCAGTAAGAAATAAATCCATGTAACCAAAGCATTTCCACACCCATAATATTCTGAAATTAAAAAAATATATATATATGAAAAGAAAAAGGAACTAGAATAGCCAAAACAATTTTTTTTGCTTTTTTTGTTTGTTTGTTTTGTTTTTTATTTTTTGTTTGTTTTTCAGCTCATTAAGGGAGTACAAAAGATCAGGCTATATACATTGCCCATGCCTCTCGATCCCCCCGAGTCTGAGCTTTAGTTGTGTCCATTCCCTAGACAGTGCACATCACTTTCATCATGTAGGTGTGCACTCCTCCCCTCCCCCCACCCCATCCCCCCCAGGTCAGAACTTCAATCGTGTCCATTCCCCAGGCAGTGTGCATCGCACTCATCAAGTAGGTATACACCCATCCCTTCCACCCAGCCCCAACCTCTGTCCGATACCCAATTGGTGTTATTCCCAAATGTGCACTCAGGGAAACCAGTTTGCTGGTGAGTACATGTGGTGCTTGTTTTTCCATTCTTGGGATACTTCACTTAATAGAATGGGTTCCAGCTCTCTCCAGGAGAACTAAAGAGATGCCATATCGCCATTATTTCTAATAGCTGAGTAATATTCCGTGGTATACATATACCACTTTTTGCTAATCCATTCATGAGTCGATGGGCATTTGGGTTGTTTCCACATCTTTGCAATTGTGAATTGTGCTGCTATAAACATTCGGGTGCAGGTGTCTTTTTTATAGAATGACTTTTGTTCTTCTGGGTAGATGCCCAATAATGGGATTGCTGGATCGAATGGTAGGTCTACTTGAATCTGTTTAAGGTATCTCCACATTGCTTTCCCCAGGGGATGCACTAGTTTACAGTCCCACCAGCAGTGTATGAGTATACCTATCTCTCCACACCCACGCCAACATGTATAGTTTTGGGACTTTTTGATAAAGGCCATTCTCACTGGAGTTAAGTGATACCTTATTGTGGTTTTGATTTGCATTTCCCTGATGATTAGAGATGTTGAACACTTTTTCATATGTTTGTTAGGCATTTTTATATCTTCTTTTGAAAAATTTCTATTCATGTCCTTTGCCCACTTTTTATAGGGTTGTTCGATTTTTTCTTACTGATTTTCCTGAGTTCTAAATAGATTCTTGTTATCAGTCCTTTATATGATGTGTAGTATGTGAAAATTTTTTCCCATTCTGTAGGTTGTCTGTGTACTCTCGTGACTGTTTCTTTGGCTGTGCAGAAGCTTTTTAATTTGATCAGGTCCCATTTATTTATTTTTGTTGTTGCTGTGATTGCCTTAGGGGTCTTCTTCATAAATTCTTTGCCTAGGCCAATGTCTGTAAGAGTCTTTCCTACCTTTTCTTCTAGAATTCTAATAGTTTCTGACCTAAGGTTTAAGTCTGTTAACTATCGCGGTTTGATTTTTGTGAGGGGTGAGAGTTGTGTGTCCTGCTTTAGTCTTCTACATGTGGATATCCAGTTTTCCCAGCACCATTTATTAAATAAGGAATCTTTTCCCCAGAGTATGTTTTTGTCTGCTTTGTCAAAGATTAGATGGCTATATGAGGATGGTTTTATATTTGGATTTTCTGTTCTGTTCCACTGGTCTGTGTCCCTGCACTTGTGCCAGTACCAGGCTGTTTTAAGAACCACAGCCTTGTGGTAAAGTTTGAAGTCTGGCAAATTAATACCTCCCATTTTGTTTTTGTTGTTTAATATTGCTTTTGCTAAACGGGGTCTTCTCTGGTTCCATACAAAGCGTAAAATTATTTTTTCTATGTCTGTGAAAAAAGATGTTGGTAATTTAATAGGGATTGCATTGAATCTGTAGATAACTTTGGGCAGTATAGACATTTTAACAATGTTGATTCTACCGATCCATGAGCATGGTATGGTTTTCCACCTATTTACATGTTCTGCGATTTCCTTCCTCAGAGTTTCATAGTTCTCCCTATAGAGGTCCTTTACCTCCTTAGTTAAATATATTCCTAGGTATTTTATTTTCTTTGTTGCTATTTTGAAGGGTACTGAGTCCTTAATTTGGTTCTCCATTTGACTGTTATTGGTGTATATGAATGCCTCTGATTTGTGTGTATTGATTTTGTATCCTGAGACTTTGCTGAATTCATTAATCAATTCCAGGAGTCTCTTGGTTGAAACCTTGGGGTTTTCTAGATATAACATCATATCATCAGCCAAGAGTGAGAGTTTGATCCCTTCTGTCCCTATTTGGACTCCCTTGATTCTGCTCTCTTGCCTGATAGCTCTTGCAAGCATTTCCAATACTATGTTGAAAAGTAATGGGGACAGTGGGCAGCCTTGTCTGGTTCCAGTTCGAAGTGGGAATGCTTTCAGTTTTTCCCCATTCAGTATGATGTTGGCTGTGGGTTTGTCATATATGGCTTGTATCATTTTTAGATAGGCCCCGTCTATGCCTATTTTGTTAAGTGTTCTTATCATAAAAGGGTGTTGAATTTTGTCAAATGCTTTTTCTGCATCTATTGAGAGGATCATATGATCTTTATTTTTGCTTCTATTTGTGTGATGAATTACATTTATAGATTTACGTATGTTAAACCATCCCTGCATCTCTGGGATGAAGCCCACTTGGTTGTGATGGATTATTTTTTTGATAAGCACTTGGATTCGATTTGCTAGAATTTTATTGAGAATTTTTGCATCTATATTCATAAGAGAAATTGGTCTATAGTTCTCTGTTTTAGTTGCATCCTTTCCTGATTTTGGTATCAGGATTATGTTGGCTTGGTAAAAAGTGTTGGGGAGAATCCCATCCTTCTCTATATTGGAGAATAGATTATGTAGGATGAGCACCAGTTCTTCTTTGTAGGTATGGTAGAATTCACGTGTGAACCCATCTGGTCCAGGGCTTTTCTTTTTGGGAAGGTTTTTTTTATTGCTGTTTCGATTTCAGATCTAGATATCGGTCTATTTAGGAATTCTATTTCTTCCTGGTTGAGCCTGGGAAGGCTGTGTGTTTCTAAGAATTTGTCCATTTCCTCCACCTTTTCTAATTTGTGTGCATAAAGATTTTTGTAGAATTCATATATGGTATCATGTGTCTCTGTGGCATCAGTCATGATTACTCCTTTCATGTTCCTGATGGAGGTTATAAGAGATTTTTCTTTTCTACTCTTGGTTAATCTAGCCAGAGGTGTGTCAATTTTGTTTATTTTTTCAAAGAACCAACTTTTTGTTTTATTAATCTCCCTTATGGTTTGATTGTTGTCCTTTTCTTTTAGTTCTGATTTAATCTTAATAATTTCTCTCCTTCTGCTGGGTTTGGGATTGGTCTGTTCTTCCTTCTCCAGCTCTTTGAGTCTATTCATTAGATTGTCTATTTGTAAGTTTTCTGTCTTTTTGGTATAAGCATTTATGGAAATAAATTTTCCTCTCAGGTCTGCTTTAGCTGTGTCCCACAGATTTTGATACGTTGTATCTCCTTTGTCATTTAATTCAAAGAATCTTTTGATTTCTGACTTGATTTCTTCATTTATAAAATGATTGTTCAGGAGAAGGTTATTTAGCTTCCATGACTTTGAGTAGAAGTGAGGATTTCTGTTAGGGTTCATTGTTACTTTTATTCCACTGTGATCTGAGAAGATGCATGGTATAATTTCTATATTTTTAAATTTTTTAAGACATACTTTATGTCCTAAGATATGGTCAGTCTTGGAGAATGTCCCATGAGCTGATGAGAAGAAAGTATATTCAGTGGTTTTTGGTTAGAATGTCCTGTAGATGTCAGTCAGGCCCATTTGATCGAGCGTTGTATTTAAGTCCACTATTTCTTTGTTTATTTTTTGTTTGGAGGATCTGTCCTGAACTGTCAGCGGCGTGTTAAAATCTCCGGCTACTAAAGTGTTGTTATCTATCATTTGGTTCAGATCAAGTAGGGTTTGCTTTATGAATTTCGGTGCACTAGGTTGGGTGCATATATATTAAGTATAGTTATGTCTTCTTATTGAATTGTACCCTTAACCAGTATATAGTAACCATCTTTGTCTTTCTTTACTTTTGTTGATTTAAAAACTAAGTTATCGGAGATTAGAACCGCCACGCCAGCTTTCTTTTGGGTTCCATTTGCTTGGAATATTGATTTCCACCCTTTTATTTTCAGTCTAAATGCATCCTTGCAGGTTAGATGAGTTTACTGAAGACAGCAGATACTTGGCTTATATTTTTTTATCCATTGGGCCAGTCTATGTCTCTTGAGTGGGGAGTTCAATCCATTCACATTTAATGAGAGAACTGATAAGTGAGACAGATTGCTTTTCCTCAAGTTGGGTTGAATTTCATTGATCTGTTTTCTCTCTTGAGCCATTATGATAACTGGGTTTTTATCTTTATCTCTTGATTAGTGTTACATTTGAGGGTCCTTCTTGTGCTGGACCATGTGTAACTCTGTTTTGAGTACTTCTTGGAGAGCTGGTCTTGTCTTGGTGAATTCCCTGAATTTTTGTTTATCTGAGAATGTCTTAATTTCACCATCATATATAAAACTGAGCTTAGCTGGGTATAGGATTCTAGGCTGGGCATTATTCTGTTTCAGAAGAGTGAGAATGGGGCCCCAATCTCTTCTTGCTTGTAAGGTTTCAGTTGAGAAATCTGGCGTGATTCTGATGGACTTTCCTTTGTATGTTACATGTTTCTTTCTCCTTACAGCTCGAAGAAGGGCCTCTTTAGTGGATATTCTGGTCAGTCTGATGACTACATGACGTGGTGTCTTCCTATTTGGTATGAATCTCCCAGGGGTTCTTGGAGCTTCTTGAACCTGTATATCTAGAGATTTGGCTAGGCCTGGAAAAATTTCCTCAATTATATCTTCAAATAGTTTATTCAACCCTTGCTTATTGTCTTCTTCACCCTCAGGAATGCCGATAACTCTGACGTTAGGCTTCTTCACATAATCCCACATTTCTTGTAGACTCTGGTTTTTTCTCATGTTTCTTTGCTCTAACTCTGTGACTGTCTTATTTAATTGGAAAGTGTTATCTTCAATCTCTGAGATTCTTTCTTATGTTTGATCTACCCTGTTCTTGAGACTTTCCACTGTGTTTTGTAGCTCCTTGAATAAATTCTTCATTTCCAGGAGTTCAGTTTGATTTTTCTTCAGTATTTCGATTTCTTTGGTGAATTTTTCTTCCAAGTCCTGGATCTTTTTTGTGGTTTCTTTATGTTGATTATCCATTTTTTCTTGCATAATGTTCAGCGTGTTTATGATCCATGTTTGAAATTCTTCCTGTAACATGTTGCTATTTGGAATCTGGTTTGTGTTAATTGGTAGCGAACTAGTAATCCTCTTTGAGGGCGAGGTTTCATATTGATTCTTTGTACTTCCAGAGTTCTTTCACTGAGCCCTTCCCATCTGGATGAATCCTTAAGATTCCTTCTTTCAGCTTTAGTCTGGAGAGGGGCACGCCGTGCGTGCCAGGTAAGCTGCCTCCTCTGTCGCTAGGGGGAACCCTTCATGTGTTGTTCAGGATTTTGCTACCTCCCCTGGGGAGGCTGCTCCTCTTCCTCTCCCGAGGTGGTTTCCGTCTCTCTCTCAGTCCTTTCTCGCTCTCTTTCTGTCCCAAGCTGATTCTCCGTGGGTTCACACCACTGCTCTTGTGGGGGAGTGAACCTCTAGCGTTGTGGCAGTTCAAGACCCATGCCTTCCACCCTGGGAGCACAAATCCAGGAGGTCACCACCATTCTGCCATCTTACATTCCCCCCAAAACAATTTTAAAAAAATAATATTGGAGAACTTATGCTATCTAATTTTACAACCTGCTACTTGTATATAGCTATAGTACTAAATATAGTGTGGTGTTGGCAGAGGAATAGACATATAGAGCAATGGAACAAAATCCCGTCTAGAAAATTACCTACACAAATAAGTTCAATTGATTTATTTTTTTGAGACAGGGTCTTACTCTGTAACTTGGGCTAGAGTGCAGTGGCATCATCATAGCTCACTGCAACCTGAAATTCCTGGGATCAAGCAATCTTCCTGCCTCAGCCTCCCAAGTAGCTGGGACTACACGCACATGCCACCATGCCTGGCTAATTTTTCTATTTCTTGTAGAGACAGGGTCTCTCACTCTTGCTCAGGCTGGTCTCAAACTCCTGGTTTCAAGCAATCCACCCACCTCGGCCTCCCAAAGTGCTAGAATTACAGGCATGATTCAGTTGATTTTTGGCAGAGGAAAGATAGCCTTTTCAACAAATGGGGTTAGAAAATTTGAGCATATATAGGCAAAACAAACAAAAATCTTGTTCTGCCTAACCTCATACCTTAAAAAATTAAATGTATCATCAATCTAAATGTACAACATAATACTATAAAACATTTGGAAGAAAAGATGAAGAGAATTTTTGTAAACCTGCATTAAGCAGTGAGTTCTTGGACAAGACCAATGGACTGATCCATAAAAAAAAAATTGGTAAATTGGACTTCAGCAAAAATGAAAACTGTTGCTATCAAAATACTCTGTACAAAAATAAAAAGACAATCTAAAGACTGGGAAAATATGTTTTAAGTCATATGTCTGATAAAGGACTTATAGTGAGAAAGCATAAAGAAACTCAATTATAACAATAAAAAATCCAGTTGGGAAATGGGTGAAAGACTTGAACAGATACTTCACCAAATAGGATATATGGATGATGAATACACATATGGAAAGATGTTCAGCATCACTAGTTATAAGGGAAAATGAAATTGAAACCACAATGAGACATCACTACTATCTATCAGAATGTCTAAAATAAAAAATCCTGACAAATAAAGTGTCAGTGATAATGCTGAGCAACTGGAACTTTTATACATTGTTGGTGAGAATTCAAACTGGCACAACTACTTTGGAAAACAGTTTGTCAGTTTTCTTATAAAGTTAAACATCCACTAACCATATGACTCACCAATGGTACTCTCAGGCATTTTTCCCAGAGATATTAAAACTTATGTCTACACAAAAACATATATATCTATGCTCAGAGCAGCTTTATTTATAATAGTCCCAAATTGGAAACAACCTTAATGTTCCTCAAAAGGTGACTAGATAAACAAACTATGATACATTCATGCAGTGTAATACTACCCAGAAATAAGAAATAAACTGTTTTCATATGTTTGTTAGCCATTCTTATATCTTCTTTTGAGAAATTTCTATTCATGTCACTTGCCCACTTTTTGATAGGGTTGTTTGATTTTTTTCTTGCTGATTTTCCTGAGTTCTAAATAGATTCTTGTTATCAGTCCTTTATCTGATGTGTAGTATGCAAAATTTTTTTCCCATTCTGTAGGTGATCTGTTTATTCTTGTGACTGTTTCTTTGGCTGTGCAGAAGCTTTTTAATTTAATCATGTCCCATTCATTTATTTTTGTTGTTGCTGTGATTGCCTTAGGGGTCTTCCTCATAAATTCTTTGCCTAGGCCAATGTCTGTAAGAGTCTTTCCTACATTTTCTTCTAGAATTCTAATCGTTTCACACCTAAGGTTTAAGTCTGTTATCCACCGTGATTTGATTTTTGTGAGACATCCCTAATCATCAGGGAAATGCAAATCAAAAGCACAATGAGATATCACTTAACTCCAGTGAGAATGGCCTTTATCAAAAAGTCCCAAAATAACACATGTTGGTGTGGATGTGGAGAGACAGGAACACTCATACACTGCTGGTGGGACTGTAAACTAGTGCAGCTCCTGTGGAAAGCAATGTGGAGATACCTTAAACAGATTCAAGTAGACCTACCATTCGATCCAGCAATCCCATTACTGGGCATCTACCCAGAAGAACAAAAGTCATTCTATAAAAAAGACACCTGCACCTGAATGTTTGTAGCAGCACAATTCACAATTGCAAAGATGTGGAAACAACCCAAATGCCCATCATTACATGATTGGATTAGTAAACTGTGGTATATGTATACCATGGAATATTACTCAGGTATAAGAAATAACGAAGATACGACATCTCTATGGTTCTCCTGGAGAGAGTTGGAACCCATTATATTAAGTGAAGTATCCCAAGAATGGAAAAACAAGTATCACATGTACTCACCAGAAAATTGGTTTCCGTGATCGTCACCTAAATACACATCTGGGATCGATACCAATCGGATATCAGACTGAGGTGGGGGTGGGGGGAGGGGATTGGTGTATGCCTACATAATGAGTGCATTGCACACCGTTTGGGGAATGGTCACGCTTGAAGGTGCTGCCTGGGGGAGGGGGGGTTGGGGAGGGGATGGATATATACCTACACGATGGGTGCAATGGGCACTGTCTGGGGAACGGACACACCTGGAGCTTTGACTTGTGGGAACAGGCGGTACATGGGCAACGTATGTAACCTGAAATTCTGTATCCCCCATAATAAGATGAAATAAAAATAAATATAAAAAAAGAAAAAAAAAGAAATACACTGTTGGCACAGGTATCAACTTAGATTAATCTCAAAGGAATTATACTGAGTCAACAAAGCAAGTCTCAAGTTATATACTGTATCATCCATTTATATGACAGTTCTCCAAAAAACAAAACTGCAGTGATGGATAACAATATGTGAATATGTCAAATTCTAGACTCCTATTCTGTTACATTGATCTATGTGCCTGTATGTTGGACCATGAGCTTCTCGAGGGAAACAGTGATGTCACATTCATGTTTGAACCCCCAATACCTTGCACATAGTAGGCAGTACTTAAAGGTTGATGGATGGAAGAGTACTGACTTACAAATTCACATATGGAGACACGGGTAGGCAGATTCAGAAATAGAACCGAGGTCATGGCCTTTCACATCTGCATGCCTCCATCTGTCAATACCCAGAAATAGCAACTATTCCAGTGCATCTTCTCTAAGAAGATTAAACACTCTCTCAGCTTCCCCACATTATAATCACTATGTACGATAGCCATGCTAAAGGATAAGGCTACCATAGAAGTGGTCTTGCTCTAAGTAATTCCAAATCTTGATGAGCTGAGATTTTGCTAAGATGGTAAAGGGGACTCTAATTTGTTCATGAGCCTTCTTGACTGGGAAATTTGTGGTAAATTGGCATGGCATCCTCAACCATACTGCAAACATTTTTAAAGAGTTACCAGTGGCAATGGATCTTCCATCATCTCAGATTCTGATGATTTCAGGCATAATTTTCCTTAGCATAATTTTATAGAAGTTACAGAGTATCAATTTTGTGAATCCTGTCAAGGCATGTTATTTTTTTCTTGGCTTAAAAAGCTAGCATGTTTTATGCTTTTGTAATTTTGAGGCCAGAATGCAGCGGTTGTCCATTTGCTCATGTTTATAAGGTTGGTAGCTGATGGTTACATACATATATCCCATCAATAACTGTCGAGATTGTGGCAATCAGATATGACCACATTATCCCATATTGGCCAATCAAACTTCATTTGGCTATCCAAACCAATTATATGCCTAATAAATTAAAATAGTCCATGTTTCTAGTCTTGTCTGTCATAAACACATTCAAACATTCTTAAGGCAAATCACACAAAATAAATGAATTCAGCAAAACAAATCCTTTTGCAAATTAATATTACAAATTCATTATTTACCCACTCAGATAGCTAATCCTACAAACCACTCTCTCCATGGAAGCACCTGTCAATACACACATGTGTCTGAAGCTTTCTGGTGTCTGTCTATGTATCCAGGCTGGCTGGGTCACTGTTCCAAGACAGTGTCCTGCATCCCGCAAGATAAAAGTGGTGAATTGAAGAATATGGAGACTACAGAAGCTCCTAGTTTCTTTGTCAACTGGGTGTAGGTTACCTACTCTTACTTGCCGGTGTCTTTAATTTGGTAGTTCTCAATGCTGGCTGCATATTAGAATCACCTGGGTAGCTTTTTAAACATACCAATGGCCAGAATTTACATGAGAACAATTAATTTTGAATATCTGAAGGTGAGATGAGGCATTCATATAGTAAAAACTCTCTAGGTGTTTCCAATGTGCAGTCACAGTTGAGAAGTATTTCTTTGGATCAACCACAGTTATAGATACTCCCACTCAGTCATTGTGGCCCTTGCTGCAACTCTGATTTCATTTTGTAATATTCATATTCCAGAAGGACTTGGTGAAAATATATTTGCATTCTGGGAATAGCCTAGCCTTCCAAAGGAATCTGTATTGGTGGAACTGTTGGGGGAGGAAGAAAGAAATTTGCTGTCAAATGTCAACCACCAGGCTCTCCTTAAGGTCAATCCCCCAAGTTGTATATCCCTTAAGTAAGTTTTACTTCCTTCACTACAGATGTTTGGGAATCTCTGAGCTGTGTCACAGATTCACTATGCCTAGTGATAAGAGTGGCAAGGGTGTGGAAGTTTTCCTTCAAGCTACATACTTAAAATGGCATCATTGGGGAGCCTTATAGAACATATCTAATACTGTTAAAGGGCTGAAAAGCCAGCTAATATTAATATTAATATTTTGTCCCAGTCTCTTCAAATTACCTCAGCTTACCAACACAAACATACCTTAGGAGCATGTAAAATAATAGCTATAACAAAATGGAAAGATATCCCATGTTAATAGATTAGAATAATTAAAATTATTAAAATGTCCCTACTGTCCAAAATGACCTACAGATTCAATGTAATCCCTATCAAAATTCCAGTGGCATTTTTCTACAGAAATAGAGAATACAATGCTAATATTCACGTGGAAACACAAAAGACCCAAATAGCCAAAGCAATCAAGCAAAAAGAACAAAGCCATTATACTGCTTGATTTTAAAATCTACTACCATGCTACGATAATCAAAACAGTGTGATACTGGCATAAGAATAGACACATATACCAATGGAATAGACTAGAGAACTCAGAAGTAAAGCAACCCATTTATGGTCAATTGATTTTCAACAAGAATGCCAAGAACATACAATGGGGAAAGAACAGTCTCTTCAATAAATGGTGCTGGGAAAACTGGATATACACACGCAGAAGAATGAAATTAGATCCTCATCTCATACCATGTACAAAATTAAATTCAAAATGGATTAAAGACTTAAACATAATACCTTAAACTGTAAAACTACTAGAAAAAAGCATAGGGGGAAAGCTCCATGATGTTGGTCTGGGCAATGATTTTTTGGATATGGTCCTAAAAGCACATAAGCAACAAAAGCAAAAATGAACTATGGGATTACATCAAAGTACAAAGCTTTTGCACAGCAAAGAAAACAACAAGCAGAGTGAAGAAACAACCAACAGAATGAGAGAGAATATTTGTAAACTCTGTATCTGATAAGGCGTATTGTTCAAAATATATAAGAAACTCAACTCGATAGTGAGAGAAAAAATAGCTCTATTAAAAAATAGGAAAAGGACCTGAATAATCACTTCTCAAAAGAAGACATACAAATGGCCAGCAGGTACATGAAAAAAATGCTCAACATAACCAATCATCAGGAAAATGCAAATTAAAACCATAATGAGATATCATCTCACACCTCTTAGGATGGCTTTTATCAAAAGACTTAAGATGACAGTTGTTGGCCAGGATGTTGAGAAAAGGGAACACTCATATACTGTTGGTGGGAATGTAAATTAGTATAGCCACTATGGAAAATAGTACAGAGGTTCCTCAAAAAACTAAAACAAGATTACCATATGAACCAGCAAAGGAAATGAAATCAGGAAATGAAATATGTGAAAGAGATATTTATATTCCCATATTCATTGCAACATTATTCACAAAAGCCAAAATATGGAATCAACCTAAGTGTCCATCAACAGATGAATGGATAAAGAAAATGTGATATAGGTACACAATGGAATACTATTCAGCCTTAAAAGATGGGAAATTCCTATCATTTGTGACAATATGAATGAACCTGGAGGACATTATGCTAAATGAAATAAGCCAGGTGCAGAACACAAATACTGCATGATCTCACTTACATGTGAAATCCAAAACAGTTGAACTCATAGAAACAGAGAGTAGAATGGTGGTTACAGAACGCTGGTGGGGGGTAATTGGGAAAATATTGGTCAAAGGATATAAAATTTCAGAGAAAGGAATATGTTCAAGAGATCTACCATACATCATGGTGACTATAGTTACTAACAAATTTTGTACACTTGAAAATTGCTGAGAGTAGATTTTAAGTGTTCTCACCACAAAAAAATTATGTTAGGTAAGACATATGTTAATTAACTTGATTTAGCCACTTCACAATATATAGGTATATGAAAACATCATGCTGAACACCACAAATATATACAACTTTTACTTGTCCATTGAAAAACAAAAATATCTATCATAATAACTAACACATATGGCCAGATATTAAATGCTTTATGTATATTAATTTATTTATTCTTTACAACACCCTATTCAATAGATACTATTGATATCCCTATTTTATAATGGGGAAACTGAGACATAGGGGAGTTAAGTAATTTGCCCAAGGCATTAAGCTAGTATGTGGCAAAGCCAAAATTCAAATGCAGGCAGTTTGTCTCCAGATCATGTAGGCTTAATCACTTTGCTTCTCCCACTCACAATCCTTCCTCTCACCTCTCCTGTTTTGACCCCTATTTGGCTTTGCACTTTGGCTCCTGTTCTTCTCCTTGTTCTAAAGCTTATTGCCATGTTTTAGATGTGCTTCCTGCCTTGACCTTGGCCCTCTCCTTTCAGTATAGTCCTTTGGTTCCTTACCCTTTAGCTCCATCGACCAGGACCACACATCATACCCACTCCTGGTGCTACCCTGTGCCACCCCTCACCTGAGTCCTGTGGGCCTGGCTACTTACAGGTGCTCCCTGCCTAGCCTCCCCACTGGGGATAGCTAATCAGCACAAAGCAAGTAGGTATCACTCAGTCTTCTCTTCTCCGGGTTAAAGTCTCAGATACTTCAATCTCCTCTGTTGGGCCATGACTTCATGCAACCTCTCCATCCTGAACTCTCTGTTCCAGACATGCTCCAGTATGTCCCCAACCCTCCCAGTGTTCCATGTCCAGGACTGAGCCCACTACTGGGGGGATCTGACCAAGATAGAGTAGAATAAAGCTAACAAAGATTATCTTTAATTAACCAAACAGTAAACAAGGTACTATGTGCCTTTCCCTCACTGTAGGGCCCAGGAGCTGGTTTAAGACCACTCGTGCTGACCAGGTCCCACTCCTCCAGGATGGGCTTCAAAAAGCTGTCAAGCTCCTTAAAGAAAAGGCTTAGGAATTCATCAGTCCCTGTGAGGAGGAAAAAGGCTATGGAGCAGTCAAGGTGCAGAGGACTAGACTGTTCAAGGACAGGAGAAACAGATGGAAGAGAGCAAAGGCAGAGGAATGAGAGCAGTCATTTAATGAGCACCTCCTATTAGCTGGATGCTGTGCCTTGCCCCACCCACCCCACCACCACTATGCTCCCGTAACACCCTATGCACAGCCCTATCACCGCACTTGCCACATTCGATATTCTTGGCCCCTAGCAGCCACCCAAAATATTTTCTGAATGACTAAATGCTATTTTAATTTTCTGTTTATGTGTCCATCTTGTCTACTAAACTGTAAATGCCTTGATGTATCCTGCCTTATTTATACTTATATGTGTCATTCCATGAATATTGTGGACCGTCAATAAATGTTGAATAAAAAACTTATGTCTAGGAGTTTTATTAATAACTGCCACCAACACCACAAAAACTGTTACTACTTTTCCTGCCACTTCTTTTGGCAAATTTTTATTTAGATAAAATTCATATAACTTACTAAGTGGAAGAAAGCACTCTGAAAAGGCTAACATACTATGTGCCTCCAACTGTATAATATTCAGGAAGATGCAAAACTATGGAGGCAGTAAAACGATCAGTGCTTGCCAGGAATTAGGTGGGAGGAATGGATGAACAGGCAGAGTAGATTTTAAGGGCAGTGAAACTGTTTCATATTATACTATAATGATGAGCACATGACATTATACATTTGTCCAAACCTACATAATGTACACCACCAAGAGTGAGCCCTAATGTAAACTATAGAGTTTGGGTGATTATGATATATCAATGTAGATTTATCAATTGTAACAAATGTGCTGTGCTGGTGCAGCATGTTGATAGTGAAAGAGGCTGTGTGTATGTGGGGTCAAGGGGTATATGGGAACTCTCTCTACTTTCTGCTTAATTTTTCTGTGAACGTAAAACTTCTCAA
Organism: Eulemur rufifrons; assembly: GCF_041146395.1. NCBI lineage: Eukaryota > Metazoa > Chordata > Mammalia > Primates > Lemuridae > Eulemur > Eulemur rufifrons. Next base: position 25,892,563 of record NC_091012.1, on the reverse strand, counting down.
AAAATAGTTCATTAAAAATCATAGAACATAGAATTCACCATTTTAAAATGCACAACTCGGTGTTTTTTGATATGTTCACGATGTTGTGCAACCATTATCACTATCTAATTCCAAACGATTTTCATTACTTTCCTCCACCCTTCAAAACCTGTACCTGTTAGCAGTCATTTCCAGTTTCCTTCCACCCTGCACACATCTCCATCCTCTGGCAACTACTAATCTACATTCTCTATGTGTTTGCTTATTGTGGATATTTCATAGAAATGGAATCATACAATATATGGACTTTTGTGATTTATTTGACTTAGCACGTTTTCAACGTTTATCAATGTTATACCATGGATCAGTACTTCATTCTTTTTTGTGCTTAAGTAATATTCCATTATATGAACATTTGAGGAGTTTTCACTTTTTGGCTATTATGAATAATGCTGCTGTAAACATCTGTGTACAAGATTTTGTGTAGACATATGTTTTCATTTCTCTTAGGTATATACCCAGGAGTGAAACTGATGAACCATACTGCAACTTTAACTTTTTGAGAAACTGTCAAACTGATTTCCACGGCAGCTGCACCACTTTTAGATTCCTACCAGCACTGTATGAGGTTTCCAGTTTCTCCAAATCCATGCCAACACTTGTTATTTTCTGTTTTTTAAAAAAATTATAACCTTCCTAGTGAATGTGAAGTGATGTCTCATTGTGGTTTTGATTTGCATTTCCCTAATGTCTAATAATGTTGAGCATCTGTTTAAAGTACTTATTGGTTAATTTGTATATATTTGAAGAAATGTATGTTCAAATCAGTTAACTATTAACATGGTTATTTGCCTTTTTATTGCTGAATTCTAAATGTTCTTTATATATTCTGGATACAAATCCCTTAGCAAACATATGATTTACAACTATTTTCTTCCATTCTGTGGATTATCTTTTCATTATCTTCATAGTATACTTTGACAAACAAAAGTTTTATTTTTGATAAAATCTAATTCATTTATTTTTGCTTTGGTTGCTTATGATTTTGATGTTAAATCTAAGCAATCATTGCCTAGTGCAAGGTCACAAACACTTTAGCTCTTACATTTAGGTCTTTGATCAATTTTCAGTTAATATTTGTATATGGTGTGAAGTAGAGGTGTACTTCATTCTTTTGCTTGGGACATCTAGTTGTCCCAGCACCATTTGTTGAAGAATTTAGGGAAAAATTCAAGTTTCCCACCACACAAAGAGGAACGCTGCGTTGTGCCAGCTTGGAGTGCTCAACAAAAATTGTTATGAAATAGATTAAACAAATGCCATAGGATAGTTACCAGGCACAAGAGATGTACCTCAGCACTTTCTTGAAGCAGACAACTGGTGTAAACCAGCCCTGACTGTTTAGAGCTGCTTTAGTTGATCTATAATACCCTTTAGCTTATTGTAATACTAAGATCTCTGCCTAGTGGAGAATTATAATATCATTAACATAACATGGATTGTGTGAAGGTGCATGATGATTGTACTATACATGCTTGATTTTTTTAACATAACACGTGATAATACAAAGTAAGAGCTCTGTGTGACTCTATGAGAAGAGACTTAAGGTGACACCATGGGTGGGCAGTGCAGATTTTACTCTCTGAAGAACTTCTGCAACCACCCAGGAGTGTGTGCCTGGAGAGTTCCTGTACTGACCAGGAGTGAGTGCCTGGAGGATCCCTGTGTCATCCAGGAGTGAGTGCCTGGAGGATCCCTGTGTCATCCAGGAGTGAGTGCCTGGAGGATCCCTGTGTTATCCAGGAGTAAATACCTGGAAGGTTCTTGTACTGACTAGGAGTGAATGTCCGGAAGATCCCTGGGTTCACCAGGAATAAGTGCCCTTGTAAGTGACCTGTAATAAACTCATCTAACTCACCAAGCTGGACTTGTCTGAGTTGTTCTTTGCTCTTTTGGCTCCATCTCAATTTGGAGGGGTGGTTTTTCTATACTGTCCCAGGGTTTTCCTGAAAACTATTCTCTCCTCATTGAATTTTCTTATCTTTGTCAAACAGCAATTGAACATAAATGATAACTGTTTATTTCTGGACCCTCAATTCTACTCCATTGAGCTATATGTCTATCCTTATGCCAGCATGTAGTGAATTCTTATAATTTTATGTTTCCTTGGCATCCACATGCAGGTTTAACTTTATCATACCAGAAGCAGAGCTCAGTCACCTCTGACACAGTTTCCAGTTCAAAACCACAACAGCTCAAGCCAGTGGACAGAGATAAGAACTTAGAGGCATCTTTCCTACCTAGCAGAATGAGGTCTCCACTTTTCCACCATTTCCTTTAAATGGACCATTCAGATATTTGCCCACGAACTTAAAGTGACTCACACCCTATTCCCTTATGTAATTGACCCTTGAACATCATTGGTGTTAGGGGCGCTGACCTGCCACATAGTTGAACATTCATGTTTAACTTTTGGCTCCCCAAAAATGTAACTACTAATAGACTATTGTTGATCAGAAGCATCTTTGATAACATAAACAGTCTATTGACACATATTTTATATGTTATGTGTATTATAAACTATATTCTTACAATCAAGTAAGCTAAAGAAAATAAAATGTTATTAAGATAATCATAAGGAAGAGAAAATATATTTACTATTCATTAAATGAAAGCGGATCATCACAAATGTCTTGTCATCCTTGTCATCTTCATATTGAATAGGCTGAGGAGGAGGAGGAAGAGGAGGGGTTGCTATTGCTGCCACAGGGGTGGCAGAGGCAGAAGAAAATCCATATATAAGTGGACCCACACAGTTCAAACCTCTGCTGTTCAAGAGTCAACTATATATACTGCCAGCTGCCATGCTCTCTCTCTGTGACTCTTCATTGCTACTTCATGTGACCCAGGGATGGAGCACTGACCCTGCAACTTATTGAGCCCTCTCTGCCCAGGATCTGTAAGTAAAAATATTTGAACTTGTTCCCTATTTGTGGTAGTGTATTGAATTTGTGCCTTCCATCAGAAGAACCAGGGGCTGTTACCGGCCAGGTTTTTCCCAGGATACTGAACACAAGTTCAGGCTCCCAGTTCAAGTGATGGTCAGGCAGGCATAAACTGGACAGAAGTCAGACAAGAGCCACAAGGGTGTCTGTCAGTATAAACAAGTTTCCCATGTGAGGGATCCCCTGGGTGCATGTCAAACAACTTGGCATTAGATCATTCGCCATGTGAAAGAAGTATCCCATGAAAGGTTTACTGTAAATACCCATATCCAGCTTCCCTTTAATTCCCATTAGGGAATTAGGTTGTTAGATGCTCTGATACTGGAACCCCAATTTAGCTGAAGGCTCTCAAAACACAGTACCATGCCTATCTTGATTATTGGAAATTTGCAGTAAGTTTTGAAATTGGAACTTGTGAGTACATTTTTTTTTCTTTTTTCTTAAGATTCTTTTAATAATTAAGGGTCCCTTACATTTTTGTACAAATTTTAGGATCAGCTTGTCAGTTTCTGCAAAAGATGGAAGTTTGATGGTAATCGCAATGAATCTGTACATTGATATAGGGAGTATTGCTATCTTACCTATATTAAGTGCTCTAATCTGTGAATACAGGCTGTCTTTCCATTTATTTAGGTCTTTATTTTATGTTGTGTTATTATAATTTTTAAGCTGGCATGTAATTATACATATTTATTGTGTACAATTTGATGCTTTGATATATATGTGTTGTATAATGATCAAATCATAGTATTTAGCATAACTGTCACTTCATGCATTTGTCATTCTTTTTGTGGTGAGAATATTCAAAAGCATCTCTTCTAGCTATTGTATTGAATTGTACACTTAAAAAATACACGAAGAAACTGAGGCTCAGAGAAGTAAGATTGCACTTGGAAGTAGCAGAACCATAATATAAATAAAAGTTTGTCTAAATAAAAAATATATATATATTCTTTCCTCTGCGTCAGGTGGCCTCCTATGGTGAGGTCAAGTTGAAAGCTTGGATAAATCAGAATAAAGGAGATTTAGGAGGGTTGCTACCAGCTGAGTCTGGAAGTGAGCACCACAGATGGGCCCATATTGCCACCAGGAAGAAGCACTCATACAGGTTTTGTTCAAGTTGTTATCAGAAGGAATGTCAAACTGGGAATGCATAAGGTGCAGCTGCCTTAAGTTTCTCTGTGTTCTTTCTATGTGGCAATTCCCCTGGCTTGTCACGGACTAGGTGTTTTTTTTATAAAAGCGATCCTTATCCCCATGGAATTATCCTTGGGGCCAGGCCTAGCATCTCTGGCTTCAAAGATCTTGAAGGGCTTAGAAGATTTTATGAAGAGAATACTTCCTCAGAAAGCACTTTCTGACTTTCAGGCCAGGACAAACCCTTCTCCATAGGCTTCTGAAAGTCTGTGGAACTTTCATTTGAAGGACTTGTCGTCATTGTAACTTTACCTTTATTATTATTGTCTCCCCCATGAAGGGGTACAGACCTTGACCTTCTTTCCACCTATGTACCAGTGCCTGGCACATAGAGGGGATTCAACAAATATTTGTGAATGAATGAACACAGGAATGAAGTAACAGGCAACTCAGCTTCCTTCTTTAATATAGCCTGATCTTGAAATTAATCTCCATTTAAGATGCTAGAAGATTAAAAATAAAGAGCTTTGGTAAAAATAAATAAGATACAATACAGAAGAAAGAGACAAAGAAAAAAAAAACAATCAAACCATTCTTCCAGGAGGAGATCCAGGTTTTGTTGTGCCTAAACCTTATAGAATTTGAGGGAAACCTCTTTAAGAAAAAGAATTCTGCTTGAATACAGAGTCTCTAGGACTGTCCCCACCTCCTGCCTACCAGACACAAGCACAAGCCATCAAGGCCCTTTATTATGTGGACAAAAGCAGCTGCAAGATTCTACCAAGAAGCCCATGCAGAGTCCTCAGACAGGTCTCACTTGAAGCCAGGATCTCTGGCTATGAGCTTGCCTAGTATCGACGGAGTATGTGACCTCCAGTAGCCATGGAAAGGGTGTGCTATCTCCTTAATAAGTTACCAGGCACCTGGCTGTGCTACCTTCTCATCAACTTTTCTGGGTTCCAAATACCCTAGGTCACCTACTGTCAGTAGCCCATATTGTAGAGTGCTAAGAAGAGTCTGCTGGTGTCTAGTTCCTCAGAGGCATAGAGAAGAGAGACAGGCCTTCCTTTTGGAGAGAGAGAGAAATGGGTTGAAAAGGCATGTTGTAAGGACTAGAGGACTCCTTGAGAACAGGGAATACACCAGCGACATCACCTCTGGCCGTGATACTTGAGGCATCATGGTGGACAGAGCCTGACAAAAGGAGTTGCCCTCCAGCCCTGTTCCAATCACAGCCCTCCAGCCTAGCAGGAGGCTGCAAAATTACTTAGGTTATACTTAGCAATCATTAATGCTTCCTTTCCTCTCAGACCAAAGCTGCATCTCTCTGGTTTAACCGACCCATAGAATACATAGGTCTTCTGATATTACGTGAAAATAGTACCCTTTGAAGCAATTTTGCCATCAATCCAATGGAGTGCTTCCCTCTGTGAACAACGAGGCCAGAGACAAATAAATGGCCAGTGCACCTCATGAATCCCTCTGTGACAGGGCAGCCCGAAGAAAGGGATGGAGTTCAGCACATTTGTATAAAATAAAAGTGGATGGTATCTGTTCTGCAGCAATCTGAACTTCAGCTGCTCTGACATCTTAAAAATGCCTTGCCGATCTCCTTCAATGTCAAATACCTTAGAGCTCAGGCTGTGCATCAGGGCATTTTAGTGGAAATATAAGCCAAAAAGGACACAAACCAAAAGAATTCCTGCACCTTTCACTAACAACAAGGCAACCAGATCTCCCAATTTCTGCAATGCAGGGCCCACCTGCAGGCCAGCCTTATATCATCTATAGAAAGGGAAAAAGAAGCACCAGGGCAACGGACATGAGCAGGAATGGAGCATCCAATTGACAGGCCTTGAACTTGCTCCCTATTTGTCATTTCTCCATTTATGTAACAAATATTTGCTGCCTACAGTAGTAAGTGACCCTGTGATCTCCTTGTAGGAAAAGACCATGTCTTGCTTTTTGCTGTAAAGAACCATGAATACAGGATAGAATAAGATGTGGCCCTGGCCCTCAAGGAGATCACAAGATAGCAAGGAGACAGATAATAAACCCAATTAAAATTCATTATGACCAGTGCAGTGACAAAGGTACCCACAGGTACTGTACCAACACATAAAGCCTCTAGTCTCAGGGGATAACGGGAGACTTTCTGGGTGAAGCGGTATCTAAGAAATGAGTAGCACTAAGCCTGGTGAAAGAGGAAGGTGTTACAGTCTATTCTGTCAAGCCGAACCTGTGGCTGGAACCATCCCAAAAACAGTAGCAAGGGAGTTCCCACAACAGATTGCCTCAAACCATCCTAAAATAGGTCTAATTGGGATTCCAAAGAAAGAAGCACTAAATGCCAGGGTGATCAGTCCAAAGCATTTATTAGGGGAAGTTACATACAAAGTGTTTCAGTAGTCCTCACAACAGACAGAGAAATGAGATGTTCTACTTAGGTATGTCCACAACATGCAGGTCAGGCTATGGAGTTTAAATGAGGCTTTAAGGAATTTAGCTCAAGGAGGGGGCTACTTTCTATGTACATGGCAACATGTTAGATCTTCTACTGTTTTAAACAACCTAAATAAATTTTTCAGTGTCTGGAAATATTCAAGGCCCCAGCTTGGGTTTGAGCATGCAGAGAAAAACCTGCAGCTGGCTGAGTCACAGAGTGGTCAAGGCACTCTGTGTTCCTTGGTCAGGACAAGAGAAAAAGTAGGGGATACCTGGATACCATACACACACAAAGGGAAGTACATGGCCAAAGTCTTGGTGATAAGTAAGAACAGGACCTAGGATGGGAACCTAAGGAAGCTTAGTCTGGTTGGAGGGCCAAGTTAATCTGGCAAATGGGGAAGAAACAAGGAATGGGGCTGGAGAAACATGTAGGAGTCTGCTCATGAAACCATGTTCAAAACGTTGAACCATCATTGCATTAATGGGGAGCCACTGAAAGGTTTCAATGAAGAAAGTAGCTGGTTAGATTTTCATCCTGGAAATACTTCTCTGGCTGCAGAGCGGAGCATAGATTGAAGGAGGAGAGACTGTGCCCATATGAGAGATGGTTAAAATCATCCAAGAAAGAGATGATGGTGGCCTGAGGTGGAGACAGTGGGAATGGAGAAAAGTAGACAGATTCAAGAGGTATTTTAGGAGCTACATTCAATAGCACAAGTAGGAAAAGAAACAGGCCTGGGTATTTCCATTTCACAGGGCTTAAGTGAGAGATTGGAGGCACGGTGTCTAGAAGGGAAAGCAAGTTAGATATGAGTCAAAAGGTTTCTACTATGAAGCGGTCCAAGGAGGCAAAGTCCAGCAGCAGGACCATAAGAAACAGGCCATATTTGGTGCCAGAGAAGCTATGGTCTGGGTCACCATTGAAGAGCAGGATCTAGCTGATGGAGCTTAAGCGGTCAAAAACCTGCGTCCTCTAGGAATAGTTGGCTCCTGCATGCTAAGGAACAGAACCTAACCCAAAACCTCACCATGCTGCTCCCATGCTGCCTGTCCCAGTCAAGATAATCTCAGGGACCAGAGCAAGCCAGGGCCCAAAGTTGCTGTGTGTCTATAGCTTCAGTCAGAGGAGACAAAAGCAAGGAAACATTTCATCACTGTGTGGGGTATGGATTCTGACAGTAATCAGTTGGGAGATTCTGCTCCACATGGCATCAGCTGGACTCACTTAATGGTGTCAGGTGACAAATGGGCCTATCTGCAAGATTTAGTTAGGATGGCTTCAGCCACATGTCTGGTGCCTTGATGGGGATGGTTGCAAGTTTCCCACTCAGGTGGGATTATTGACAGTAATGCTTACATGTGGCTGAAGTTAGTCATACTTCATACATGGCAGCTCAGGGCTCCCAGAGAGATGTCTTAAGATTCGGGAAATTGGCACAGCATCGCTGCCATCGTATTGCACTGGTCAAAGCAGTCAAAGATCCAGTCCAGATTCAAGGGGAGAGGATGTAGACTCCACTTGATGGGAGGAATGTCAGCAACTTTGCATCCATCTTTAATTCACAATGATAGCCAAAATGAGATAAAGCAGATAAGGTGCTTAGCATAGTGCCCAACACATAGTAAGCTCATGATACACAAATAGCTGTTATTTTGTGTGGCCAAAGGCAATGTTCAGATGAAGAAAACCATGAATTGGAAGCACTCTCCATAGTTCTCAAACTGTTATGGCCCTTCACTAGTTAATACCATCCAGTCCAGTGCCATATTCATCTCCCAATCCCTGGGTCAGTTTGATAATTACATTTTTTGCCTCTTTACATTTTTTTACTGAGATCCTGTACTAAAGAAGGAATAAGGTTGTCGTAGAGAATAGAGGCCATGCGCAAAAATGAAAATGTGTGTGTCAGTGTGTCCTCAAAATCAGTGGGTAGGAGGAAAGAGAGGCAAAAACAACCCAGGATATGCCATGGCAGAATATCTGGGCTCCTGACAGCTCCTGATCCACAGATCTGCCATTGCTTTCGGTCCCAGGATTCAATGCCAGACCCACAGAGATGTTCTGAGACTGTGAGGCCTCCCAGTGCCAGAAAGTGTCATGTGCCACACATTATCAGTACCCCCCTGAAACAATCTTCCTATCCAAATGCCTTCTTGGAAATCCCAACTCAATTGAAAAAGAAAAAGCTGTCAACCCTGATATATTAGGAAGATAATTCAAGCAGCTGCTATTTGTATTTTATTTTTAGACATCCTTATTTTTTTCCCTTCAGACTGATCACAATTTCTATAATATTATTCCTTCTTCTAGGTCAAACAACATCTGTTGTATAAAAGAGAAAATAAACTAATTCACATTGTCAAGTTTACAACTTCCATTTTTATTGTGCCACAGCAATACCATGCAGTTATTTTATTTTCCCTCAGAAGAAGTCATTATGATCAATGGTATCAATAGACCATGGATTAAGGGGTCCCCAAGCAGATTGTGGCACATCGTTGAGGCTTTCAGTGTCAATAATCCTTGAGTAGGCACTGATATGGTCAACTTCAATAGCTCCAAATGAGAAGTTCCTGTGTATTATTAATATGGAACCCTGATTATACTAAGGGATACCTTCAGAAAGTTCCCTCTCACATTTGTGTTATTCCTGTCTTAGAATCTCTGTTAAGTAAGAAATGTGGATGAAGTCACTCCTGCAGCTTGGCCCTAATGATGAGGAAGGGATGCTATTAAAAGAAATGAATGAGCAAGTTTTCAACTAATGAGCAGGTTACTGTAGCTAAAAATTACCGAAGAATCAGCCCCCTGGCCTCCTTTCAGTTTGGTGAACATGTTGTTTGCTCCTTCCCCCACCCATCCTTCCCTAGCTAATGTCTACATGTCTTTCATATCTCAGCTCAGTTATCTTTGCCACCTTTAATTCTCTCTCCCAACACAATAGGTCAAATCCCCTTACTATACATTCTCACCATACCATGTAGCTTTCTGTCTTAGCACTTACCACAGTTGAAATTTACTTTATATTTGTGCAGTCATTTGCTTAATGTATATCTCTCCCACCCAACTGGAGGTTCTGAGTGCAGAGACCATGTCTAATTTGCTCATCACTATATCCCTAGCCCCTAGCACAGTGCTTGGAATATAGTAGACATTCAACAATTATTTGATGACTCATCAAGATAGCTTTGTCCCTGCATTGGTCAGGACAGGTAGCACTAACTGCTGTGATATGTAACCCCCAAATCTCAGTTGCTTAACACAATAAAGATTTATTTCTTATTCACATCAAAATCTAATGTGGATCGGGCAGTTCTTATTGGTGGCTATTTGCCAAGTAATGATCCAAGGATCTAGGTTTTTTTTCCATATAGTGATGCTGAAGTCTTCAACATACAGTGGAGTGGACCCTCTGTAACTGAAGGTTCTGCCTCTGCAGATTCAACCAACCACAGATTGAAATCATTTGGGAAAAAATCCAATAAAAATAATACAAATAAAACAATACAGCATAACAATTATTTACATAGCATTCACACTGTGTTAGGTATTATAAGTAATCTAGAGATGATTTAAAGTACATAGGAGGATGTGTAGGTTATATGCAAATACTACACCATCTTATATCAGGGACTTGAGCATCCATAGATTTTGGTATCCACAGGAGTCCTGGAACTAATTCCCAGAGGATACCAAGGGCCAAGGCTATGTATGCCCTGCATAGTCTCTGAAGAAGGAAAAGAGAGAACATGGATGTTGGTATAAGGCTTAGAAATGGCACACTATCACTTCTGCCCACACTGTATTGGCCAGAACCCAGTCACATGCCCAACCTGACCATAGTGGGGGGTACTCAGAAATGTGTCCTTTTTGTTTGCCCAGGGAGAGAAAACAGGATTGGTGGATATCCAGTCCATCTTTGCCACACACTCTGGTACCACTTACCATCTTCTACAACCACAGATACCAACAAGAAATCAACAAACTCTTAAACATTCTGTTCACTCCCTCTCCCTACCCTCATACCATATCTTAGCCATTCCTAACCCCAATTAGAGTTAAGCGTTTTAAATTAATAGTGTCTTGGCTAAATCGTGTCTAAGACGCAAGTAGATATTTAGATAACTGAAGAACATGACCCAAGACAGATTCCCTGATCAAAATTCTTTAATAGATTTCTATCACCTATCACAGGCTTACAGGGTTTTCTATGATTTAGTCTTTAATACCTTTCCAGAAGCAAGCAGGAGATCTGTTTGAGGTAACTTGCTTTATCTTAAATATTCATGTGAAATTTTGAATTCTGTTCCAAAATATACCTCTGGGTGTTTAAATTTAAACTGTTTCCTTAGAAATTTCTAAATACAGTTATTGTTCCAGGAAGATGCCCTGTCTTTGTTCAGGATTTAGAATGTTGCTTGGCATGAGTACAAAGGTTTGAGCAGCACAGCCTTCAAAATCTGAGAAACAGTGTGTTAAACCCACCCTACTCGAAACAGCCCAGCAGAGATGCCCCTCACTGCTTAGGACCCTGTCAAGTACCACAGACTGAGGAGTTTAAGTAACAGATATTTATTTTCTCACAATTCTGGAGGATAGAAATCTGAGATCAAAGTGTCAGTAGGATCGGTTCCTTCTGAGGTCTCTCTCCTTTTCTTATAGATGGCTATCTTCTCCCTGTGTGCTCACATGGTTGTCCCTGTGTGCGTGTCTGTGTCCTAATCTCTTCTTATAAGGACACCAGTTAGATTGGATTAGGGCCCAGCCATATGACCTCATTTTATTTCTTTAAAGGCCTTGTCTCCAGATACAGTCACAATCTGAGCTACAGGGAGTTAGGACTCCAACATACAAATTGGGGAGGCGGTGGACACAGTCCATAAAAGACCCCACAGGTAATCTGAAGAGCAAGGACAGCCATAGTACTGCCAAAAGAAGAAAAATTCTCCACTGAATTCATTGCAAGAAACAAACGGCCCTTCCCTCAATACCACACACTCACATGCGCGCACACACACACACACCCCTACCTATGTTTTGTCAGGGTTAGATGCAGAGCATTTTGATTCAGGGAATTTTTGCATCTGTCTACTGGCTGTGGAGGAGTTTTGTGCTTTGTGGCATTGCTTTGTAGTTGGTCCTGCCATGGCTGCTGCACATCTCAAGCAATAAAAGGGATTTGAATTGCAATAATTTCCCTTCCCTCTGTCATTCACAGTGCCCTCACTTGGTTGTCAAGCTTTTGAGGAAAATCACAATTATACACACTTTCTGTGCTGATACCTGCCAACCCTCTATTTGTTTTCTGATAAATATGCCCTTTCTCTAGAATTCCACTCAAATGCCAGGCTGTGATCGATTCCAGTGTCTGTCTTATCCCTGTGTTATATAACAGCCCTGCCTGCATAAGAGGCCCTAGCCCTTCAGAGAGATGTACTCAGAACTCAGTCTCCCTACTCCTCCCCCAGCCAGCACTCAACAGCTGCTGAGCAGAAATGGGCTTGGGGAATGCCAATGTGACAATTACACAGGTACCTGGGAGGATCCAAAGCTCTGGTCTCGGCTGCATGATGGCTTTAGGGAAATTAAGTGCAAGCTGTTTAGAGAATGTTTCTCCTTAGGACATCATGAAATCCCACAGAGGTGGGGGTGCATGGACAGTGCCTGCCTGTCACCCTCTCCCACCTCCCCCAGCTTCCAGAAAGAAAGAAAAAGCTTCAGCTTAGTATTTGATATTTAGAATTAATTAGAGCCCCAAATCCCACATCAGCCAGCAGGTTTCTTAATGAGGCCAATGTAGTCATCTTCTTCAGGGATCATTGCAGTGCCTCACGATGCCCCATGGGTTTCAAGTGCTACTGCACACTGCTGCCTCATCTGGGCCCCACAATCACCTTGGTAGGTGGCCAAGGCAGAAGTCATTCTCCCCACTTCCTAGATTAGTTTTCAGGGAGGTTGAGTCACTTTTCCAAGGTCACACAACTAATAAGCAGTAGAAACTGCATTTGAACTCAGCTGTTCTAACACCAGGTCCCATGGCTAATTCTACACTGCCTCCCCAGAAAGAAGCATGACTGCTTCATGGCAGAGTTACTCAGTTAGGGACACAGGAAAAAATACAAGAGGTTCAGTTAAATTTAAATTTCAGATGAACAAAGAATAAATTTTTAGTGTAAGTATGTCTCATGGTTATACTTATCCCAAATATTGTATGGTACATACTTATATGTACTAAGCATTGTTTACCTAAAATTCAAATTTAACTGAATATCCTGTTTTGCATTTGCTAAATCTGCCAATGCCATACTCAGCACTATCTTAACAAAGCTTACTAACCTCCTGGTTCTCTGATTACTCCAGCTGTCCCCATGCCTAATGCCACCTTCTTTATACTGACCCAGGCTTGAAACCTACCAGCCATGCCTTCTCCCTCCTCCTAACTGTACCTGTCCAATCCATCACCGAGCCCCAGAGAGTCATCATGAGCTTTGATTTGCTCATCTGGCCCTACCTTCCCACTCCCCTAACCATCACCCTGATCCAGAAGCCTGTTACCTCTCACCCAGAGCATGATCAAAGTTCTTCTAGCTGCTCTACCCAACAGATGATTGCCAGACTTTTTCTGACCAAAGCACAGGACATTTTCCTATACAAAACCTTCTAAAGGCTCCCTAAACTCCTTAGTGTGGCCTTTAAAGTTTCTTGATTTAGGTCCAACTTGACAATGCCACCTCTTCCCCCTCACCCACCCCCAGTTGACTGTGGATTATAAGCCTGAGCCACACTGAGGATCACAGCTTCCCACAATATAGTTTGCTCACTTCTGTCACTCCATTGGCCTTGAATCCCACCTTCCTTGCCATCCCCAAGTCCAGTTTGACTACCACGGCCTCCATGGAATATTTTATGCTTTCTACTCCCACAACCACAAGTGATTTTGCCTCTGGCTCAACCCTCACAGCACTTCCTAACCCTTTTTAGTACATGCCATATTACGTTTCTGTTCTTGTTATTTTGGCTCATGTCTTAGCTCCTCTCTCCACTGTCTTATATTCCTAGGGGGAAAGGGTTATTTTGTGTGCTTTGTTTCTCCTCTAAATGGATTAGAACAGTTTCTGGCACATAGTATATGTTCCATAGAAATGTTTGGGTATACATGAATGGCTTGATCCCAGAAACATTCTCTGCTCTATGACATCTGCTCTATGCTAACACTGGGCCAAACTGTGGGGATAGAGTGATGACTAATATCTGGTCTTGTCTTCAAGGCATAACATAAAAACAGAGCAACCTGTAACTGGAATGAAACTGGGCCACTCTGGAGCCAATCTCAGCTCAGTGTTTCTGCAAAAGGATCACACACCCAACTCTAGAGTGCTTTGAGGAATAAGGCAGGACTTTACTAAATAACCCTTGAAAAGGTTGGAGAGGGTAGGGAGGGGTGAAGAGGAAAATGCATCCTACAACATGCAGCAAAATATCCTCAAAGTCTTCTTTCTACCTCTCTGTCCCAAACCCACTCTTTGTGGTAACTGCCTATCCTGTCTCTTTCTCTCTCACTTCTCCCTAAATTCAAAAAGCAGCTCTCAATCAGTCTCAATGGTGCTCCATCCTCAAACCAGCCCTCTCCTGGGATTTTGTTTCGTTTTTAAGGATTGCTACACACTTTCTCATATTGAGCCATTGAGCCCTTCTGTTGGTTTCCATGGCTACGTCCCCAGGAACTACCTGTGCAGCAGAGTTCCTAGAGAGGCCAAAATTACAAAAAAGAAAAAATCATTTTTTTCCTCCATAAATTGATGAGATACCCTGTGAGGGCCTTCTAGAGGTATAGAAAAAAAGTCCCAGAAATGGTCTCTAAAGTAGCCTCTAAGATAACTATCCCCAGTGGCCCTGTCTCTTAGTGTTAATGTCCTTGTGTAATTCCCTCCTTTTAGGCTTGGGCAGGACCTAGTGACTCACTTCTAGCAAAGCTGAACATGGCAGAATTGATGAGATTTCACTTATGATATTAGATTATTAAAACACTTCAGCTACCATTTTGGTCTCTTTCTCTTGCTTGTATTCTCTTGCTCTCTCTTAGATCACTCCTCCTAAGAGAAGCCAATGCCATGCCATGATGCAGCCATGTGGAGAGGCCCATGTGAGTGAGCTTGGAACCAATCCTCCCATAGCCAAGCCTTGAGATGACTGCAGCCCCAACTAGCACCATGACTGCAACTGCATGAGAGACCTTGAGCTTGAGGGCCCCAATTAAGCTACACCCAGATTTCTGACCCATACACACTGTGACATAATAATTGTTGGTTGTTTTACGCCACTAAGTTTGGGTATGATTTTGTTATGCAGCAATAGATAACTAATACAGAGCTGAAGCTTCTACATGCTTCACTCTGACTCAAGAGAGAAGCAATGCCACTGGCTTTGGGAGCCCGGCCAGCACAAAGAGATGACTACAGCAAGCACACCCATCTTACTTCATGTCCAAATGTCATTTTATAATGCTGCAGTCAAAATGATAAAGCCAGTGTTCCCCAGAGACAGTCATGGGGCTTTTATAGCTGTTACAAATCCTGCTTCATGAATCCCAGACCCATATGCAAATGTGAAGCTCAACCTTTGATAAGCCATTTGATTTCCCTTTTAGTTAATGAAGTGAAAATACACCATTTTACACTAAGATTAAATTGCTAAAATGTTTCACTCTGGTCCCCAGTTAGTTGTAATTAAAAATAGAAATGGAAGAGCAGCAAAATCACTTGCTCTTTTCTGGCATCCTGAGGTATGGAAGGAGAAACCTGTGGTCCTCTGCAACATCTGAGTGGAAGTGATAGGGTGGGGAGGGGAGAGCAGGATGAAAGCACAGACCTGCCCAAACTCAAACTCCCAAAGAGTGTCCCCCATGGTCAGCCCCCAATAGCTCAGAATGCCAGGAGAAATGAAGCCCCACATTTTCTGGGGCGCAGGAAGGAATGGAGAGCACTCCCGTTTCTCAATGCCTGCTTGACACAGCACTCCTTAACATGAAGCCCACAAATACCTAGGAGGACATGGGTGAGTTTCAAAGTGTCTGGAAATTCCTGACACATGGTTAGAACTCAAACATGTAAAAAAGTATGTGGTATGTGTGTGTATGTGTGTGAGTGTATGGTGAGGGTGGTGTTTAGGTACCTGTGTGAGTGAGAGAGAATGGGTGAGGAATGTATATGTACTTGTGTGTGTGTTTGTGTGTTGTGTGTGGGTGCCCATGTGTGAGGGAAAACAAGTGAGGGAGCATATGCACTTGTGCATGTGAGTGTATGAGTGAGAGTGGTGTATAGGTACCTGTGTACATGTAAAAGAGAATGGGTGAGGAGAGTATATATGCACCTGTGTGTTTTTGTGAACAGTGCATAGAACCCATGAATGTAAGAGAAAATGGGTGAGAGGTGTATATATAAATGTGTGTATGTAGGTACCCATGTGTGAGAGAGAGCATGAGTAAGGGAGTGTATATGAGCCTATGTATCTGTGTGTATCCATGTAAGTGTATTAGTTAGGGGTGTATCTATGTATGTGTGCATGTGAAGGTATGGGTGAGCAATGTATATGTATGAATGTGTACGTGAGAGAGATTAGGTGAGGAACTGGATATGTGTGTATGTGTTGGCATAGATACATGTGTGAGTACATGGGTGAAGAGGTATATATGCATTTTGGGGGGATAACATATAGGGGAAGGAGAATGTGTATTTGTGTTTATGTGAGTGTATAGGTGAGGGATTCATATATGAATATGTGTGTTTGTGTACATGAGAGGAGTTTACACATGCATGTGTGATGGTTGAGTGCAGGAGTGATTGAGGCCTATGTGTACACATATGTAACTGCATGAGTGAAGACAACATATATGTATGTGTGAGTGTGTAAGTATATGAGTGAGGTGTTTGTGAACTCCATTAACATGTGTGAATATGTCTGGGAGGTGTATATGTACATGTGGGTGTCAGTGTATGGTTGAGGGGGTTGTATACAAATGTTGATGAATTTACACATGGGTGAGAAGATATTTTTGAGTGTGGCTCTGTGAGTATATGAATAAGGGGATAGTATGTGCATGTGTGAGTGTTTGGATGAGGAATGTATATATAAATTGTGTGTCTGTATGTGTGTAAGGATATGGGTTAAAGAAGTGTATTTGTATATGTCTCTGTATGAATGTATAGGCGAGGGGATACATATGCATATGTCTGTGAGAAAGATTGGGCGATGGTATTATATATGTACATGAACATGTGTGCATATAACAGTGTGTGTATAGATATGTGAATATATACGTGATGAGTTTGTTTATACTGGTGAAGGGTGTATGTGTCTGTGTGTGTGTATACATATATATGTCTGTGTAAGACTATGTGTCTGAATAAATGAGATGTATATGTGAATGTGTGTGTAGGGTAATTAAGAATATATTTTCCTGTGTGTGTGTATGTGAATATGCTTGAGTATATTAATGATGGCATATGTGTGTATATGTGGTTGATAAGTATGTGTATGTGTGTATATATATTTATATGAGTGTATGCCTGTGTATGAGTGGGAGGAGGACATGTGTGTGTGAGTGTATAGGTGAGAGGAATATTTATGCATATGTGTGTTAATGTATGACTGAGGGGGATATATATGAATCTTTGTGTGTTTGAATATATGGTTGTGGGGGATTTATGAGTATATTCAAGTATATGACTAAGGTGATATAAATATATGTGTGTGTTTGACTACATGGTTAAGATAGTGTATATGCATGTGTGTGTTTGAGAGTTTGGGTGAGGGGTTATATATGTATACGTGTGGGGTGAGTATATGGTGGAGGCAGTGTATGCATAAATACTTGTGACTGTATGTGTGGGGGCCTGCATATGTATGTTTGTGTGAGTGTATGGGTGAATGGTTGTATACCTATACAAGTGTATGTAAGCAAGTGGGTGAGGCACACGTGTGTGTGTGAGTGGATGGATTGAAGAGTAAGTGTGTATGTAAGTGGGTGTGTGGGGCAAAGGCTTTGTGAGTGTGTCACACACACACACATGCCTGCTTGTATGGCAGAAGGGGTTCTGTATATATGCCTTTCTATAGCCCTGTAGGTAAGCTGGTGTATATATAGTGTGAGTGTGTGAGTTAGGGAAGAAGAGGTTATATATTTATGTGTGCATATGTGTGAACATGTTTTATATGTATGTGAATGCATGAGCAAATATGTGTGAAGATGTGAACATGGATGTAGATGAGTGCATGGGTGGTGAGCATGTATGTACCTGTGTGTCTGTGTTTGTGTATGGGTGAGGAGACCTATATGTATATGTGTGTGTGTTTGTGAGGAAGAATGTTAATGTTTATTTAATGTTTGTTGGAGTGTATGTACAAGGAGAGTGCATGGTGTATGTGTGTTTATGAATATATGTGCCAATGGATATATATGAACATATGTGTTAGAGTGTCTGGGTTAGGAAAGAATATGTAATTGTGTGTGTATGAGAGTATATGGATGAAGAGTATTTATATGTAAGTGTGTCTGTGTGTGTGAATATGTGGATAAATGTGTGTGAGTGTGTGGTTGAGTGGAGTATCTGTGTGTGTACATGTGTGAGAAAGAGTGTATGTATGAAAGTGATGTATACATAAGTGTGTGCTGGGTAAGGGGTTGTATATGTAATTACATGTGTGAGTTTGTGGGTATGAGGAGTGTTTATATGTGTGTGTATGATTATATGTGTCAGGGGTTGAGGCTGTGCCTGCATTTTTGTTTGTATGTCAAGGAGATATATATGTGCATGTGGAGGGTACATGTATGGGAAAGGAGTATGTAAGAAGTTTGTGTTCATATGAGTGTATGGGTTAGGGGACCATATATGTACCTGTGCCCATGTGAATGTATGTCTCAGTGTGTGTGTATTGATGAGCAAGATATATGTGTGTGTGTATGTGTTTGTGAGGATGTGGTTGAATGGGCTGTAGATTTATCTGTGTGTGTTTAAATAAGAACACTGTATTTGTATGTGTGTGTAAGAGAGTATATGACTGAGAAGGTGTTTATGTGCATTGTGTGTGCATATATGAGTATGTATTTGTGTGGGTTGTATATGTACCTATGTGTGACTGCATACTTCAGTGGGTTGTATGTGTACAGGTGGGTAAGTTGGCTGCACAGGTACCTGTGTTTCTGTGAGTGGATGGATGAGGGTGTTTTATAGGTAACTTTGTGTTGTGTGTATGAGTATATGGGTGAGTAGGTTGTATATGTACCTTTGCATGTGCATACAGGTGTGAGAGATATTCATGCACCTTTGTGTGTTTGTGCTGTGTGGGTGTATGTCCATTTTTTTCCTAGTGTGTATTGGTATGGTATAGAGTTTCAGAGCATAGCTTCAAGTCAGGGAAAGCTCATTTGACTCCTGACTCTTTTACTTGACAGCTGTGTGACCTTAAGCAAGCTCCTTCACCTTCCTTTGCCTCTGTGTCTTTATTTGTAAAATGAGGATAATAATGGTACTTACCTTGTAATAGTGTGATGAAGATTTTAAAAGATCACAGATAATACTGTATTTGTGAAAATGCTTAGCACGACCCTTGGTACCTAATAAACCTGTTCAATAAATGTCAGTTGTCATACAGATATTGTCTTGATTATGATTATCAGCAGTAGATTCTCAAAGGAGCCTAGTGAGCTAATGGGAGTTGTATTATGAATCCCTTCCAGGAATGTGGGGGAGTGCTGCAGAGGAAGCCTTGAGGAGAGGAATATGCCCTGGTTGTCCCTTCCTCCAAGGACAGTGGCCTACAACAGTCTGAAGTCCAACTAGTAGCCCAAACAGCGTTTTCAGGCTCAGATGTGTTCTTGCACAACTTGCCCACAGCAGGTCCATGAGTCCAAATTGTCTCTGGACAAGGCTAAGTCAGCCCAATCACTGATAAGCAAATCACTGAGCCAAAGACAATGCAGGGGTGGGGCTGGGTGGGATGAGGGATACCAGGCCTTTACCGTCTGAAATTGGTGTTTGGCTCTTTTCACTAATTCCTTCATTTGAGCTAATGTAGAAGCCATCTCACACACTAATTCATGTGATCATACAGGCACCTAATACTTTGTGTTCTGGACTGGTGCTTGTTGCAGGGAGTCTGAAGAGTCATTCATTCAACAGAAATTTTGGTAGCACATGCTTTGGGCTAGGTACAGTGCAAGGCACAAGGGAATGAAAGTGATCAAAAGAGGCCTTGCTCTCAGGGAGCCCTCAGCCTTCCTCTGTTTATTCTCTCTCCTGCCTCTGCCCCCTCCATGGCTCTCAATAAACCTCATCCCCAGCCCAGGTCTTTTGTGGAGGTCCCTTCTCCATGCAGGATGAATATGAGTCAAGATGGAAACCAAAGTGCACAGCCGGTTTTTAAGGATAGGAATGTAAGGGAAACAAAGACCAGGCCCAATGTGTAGGCACTCTGTTCACATACAACACCCAGCCAAGGAGCCCAGGCCCTGTTTTCAAAGACAATAAAGCAACAAAAAACAATGTAGCTAGAAATCTTGATATGGATACACATAATATTAATATATCACACAAAGAGTGCCATACAGCTCACCGAAAGATCTTCACATCTGTTCTTGACCATTCTTCTAGTGAAGTTTCACAAGAATGGAAAAAACAAATACCAAATGTACTCACTATTAAATTGGAACTAATTGATCAACACCCATGTGCACATATGGTAGTAAAACTCAACGGAAATCAAGCAGGTGGAAGGGGTCGGAGGGGACAGGTAAATACACACCTAATGGATACAATGCATGCCATCTTGGTGTTGGGCACACTTACAACTTTGAATCAAACTGCACAAAGACAAATCATGTAACCAAAACATTTGTACCTCCATAATATTCTGATATTAAAAATGGTAGATTTGAGGGCAATAAGAAAAAAGAAAATATTTCCTTACCCACAAAGTTGAAATGCACTGCATAATTGACATGAGGGAAAAGTGGTTTTGAGATTCTGTAATGCTTAAGAATCATCTGGGTAGCTTGTTAGGCAGGTAGATCCTCAACCTCCATCCCCTGAGATTCTGATTCAGTAGTCTAGGGAGGGGCCTAGGAATCTGCAAGGTTTTACTCCCAGGTGATTTCTTAGGCAAGTAGGTCCAGAGAGAAATACTAGTATGAGAACCTGGAGATCCAGAGTGAAAAGGAACTGCAGAAGTTGTCACTCCACAGATGACGAAACTAGGTCTAGAGAAGGAAGGTGGCTTGTCACAGGCCACACAGCTAACAAATGACAGGGCCACAACTCAGTACTCATTCAGCTACAGCAATACTTCTCAAATGGGGGAAACCAGGAGAGAGAGTACAGTCACACGAGGGGCTTCTTCAGAGAATCCCAGCCAGAGTGAGCATCGGTTTGTGTGTGTTAATTATATGCTAAAAGAGTCTTGGGGAAGAAAAGGGTTATTGGAAACCAGGACTTGATATCATATGGCATTCCTACTAGGGCTACTGTATTAAATAGCAAAGGCAAAGGACAACACTGAAAAATGAGCCATGTGTAGGGGGAAATCCTAGCTGGAAGTCCAAAATATTCTACCCAGGGAGCAGCCAGGATGAGGGGGCTGAAAGCCTGTTGGCAATAATTGGGCTCATGAAGGATTCTGGCTTGAGAGAAACTGGGCGTAGCCAATGGCATTTCATAGGAGAGACCCTTCAAAGACATGCTTACAAAAAGGCCAAGTGCTATTTTTAATTCAACCCTCACGCCATCTAACAGCCTCTCCCATTACCCTCTATCTCACCCATTCATCTCAGATGCTGAACACTGTCAGATGCTTTTTAAAAATCTAAGCACACTGCAGCCCCTGAGTTTCCTTTATCTGCCATGACAGCAATGTCTTCAAAGAACTTCCGTAGGTTATTTTAAAATGACCTCCTCTAGCTTGGAGCTTAGTTTCCCAGAGAGCTTTCACTTCAGCGCCGGATATGAGAGGGGGAGGACCAGGGAGGCTGATCCAGCAGCCCTGCTGAGGCGGTAGAGTGAGCCCTGGCAGAGAACAGTGTGTGGGTCCCACAGTGTTAGTGGTGGTTGTGAGGGGAGGCTCTGCCTCTGTCAAGAGCTGCCAGCAACTCCTTCACTCCTGGTGTCTTAATCTCCACAGTGGCCTAGCCAAAGGAGAGATGGAGCCACCTCACCCCTACCCCTGTCAATTCATTCATCATGGCACCTAGACACGCAGGGACCATGATCATGGCAGCAGCCACCACAAACAATTGCTCAACAAAGAGATTGTCTGGGTCACAGTCCCGCACTCCCTTGGTTCTGTGCTCCCCTTAGCTGCAAGGGAGGGGGTTAATAAACAGCCGGGTAATCCAGGACTGAGAGGAAAGTAGATGATCACAGCACCTGACGTCTCCTCAGTAGCTCAGCAAAGGTTGGGCCACTGGTGGAAAGCATCTCCAGGGCAGTCCAAGCTCGTGATCAGCTTTACCTGCTGGAGCACAGAACCGTTGATTCTGACTGGGATTTGCACATCATTCACTCTGCTGCATGTGGGGATTGGCTGAAAACGATTTCCAGATCTCTCTGGCTTTCACTGCCCAGCTCCATTTTTTGGAGGGGGCTTCTAGCCCTTTCCCTGAGTCTTTCTGGGACCTGTGCCCCTCTGTGCCCATATCACTATTCTGTACACTTCTCTGTCAAGATAGAGCTCTGGAAGGCAGGCCCTGCCAATCGTGGGTGTCCAGAAATGTGTGTATCCCTGTTGCTGGGCAAAAATTGGATGCTCCCCTTCCACTGTAGGCTGGGATGTAGGATGTGTTCCCTTTGTTGGTGGCCACATACTGCCCTACACCAGGGAAACAGTGGGGAAGAAAGCAGGAAATCACCTCCTTAGGCCCCACATATCCCAGGCACAGGCACAAGCTCTCGATTCTCATAAGGACCCTGTGAATTCTCCTCCAATTACAGTTGAAGAAATTGAGGCCTGAGAATATTTGGCAATTTACCCATATAGCTAGTAAATTGGCAGAGCTGGATTGGAACTCAGATTATAATGACGATTAAATGAGCTCGTGCAGGTAAAACAGCAGACCACCAGGCATTGCTCCATGAATGGGAGCTCTCATCACCCTCCTCTCATGCTACAGTTCAGTTGTAGTACCAGCATAAGGAATTGCCTACCTTTGGGCTTGGATTTCTACAAATATTGACTAATGGGTTTGGCTCTCCAAAATGGCCCTCTCTGAAATACTGGGCTGCTGGAAGATGGAGGGGAAAGAGGCAGGTAGGAAGGGGAAGGGGTGAAAACTGCCTCTAAAGCTGCGAGACTTTCCTTTCCCCAGCCAGCAGCAGGTCTTAGACTGGGGGCCATTGGAGAGGTTTCAAGAGACCTGCAGATCCCCCCAAACAGTCCACACAACTTTGTATGCATGTACCTGGGTGGAATTTTTTGAAGAAGGTGGCCATGTATTCAATTCAGGTCCAAGACACCAAAGAGGCTATTAGGGGACATAGTAAATCCCTGAGGAGGGCAACCAACAGCCAATGGGCATTTAGTTTCCCAAGGCTCAAGTTTCCTTGTTATTGTTAATGTCTAACTTGACTCTAAAGAGCTGTACTTAAGGATTTGAAGCACAATTTCTATGTAGATTAAGTTGCTCAAGAGAGGCCTTGGAATCAGATAAGCTGGAATTCAATTGCAGCTGTGCCACTTGCGGGCTGTGTGAGCCCACCTCAGTCACTTCCCCTCGCTGAGCCTCACTGCTTACACCTGCACAGCAGACACAACACCAAATGAGGAAAAGTGTCACTATGACCTGGCACACCATAGGCATTGGGCACATGCTATTTTCCTTACCTTTCTTCTAAGCCTAATTACAATGTAAAGTTCTAATTATTTTTCAGAGTTGGCAGAATCTCAACTCTGAAATGGTTATTATTGCTATTACTATTAGACAACATTTATGGAGCACTCACTATATGTTAGGCAGTGTCCCAAAAGATGTACATATAGTTACTCATTTAACCATCATGATTACCCACCAGGGATGTGCCATTATTATCTCCATTTTACAAATGAAGAAATGGAGGCAGGCACTGAGATGTTAAATATCTTGCCCAAGATCACCCAGCTAATATAATAAGGGTCTAGAGATAGGATTCTAAGCCCAAGTGGCCCCAATACAAATCCTATATTTGCAAGCTGTTACACAATACTGACTCCTGTTGGTTAGTGATAAGAAGTGCTTGTAAGTGTGGGCTTTCCTCAGTTTTGTGGGAGGAGCCTGAGTTTATCCTAACCTTAGGATCCATAACTCTGGCAAGGGCCCTTGAATTTATGGCTAGGCTATTGCTACCATGCCACTTCCACCCAGGCTGGACTCAACCATATATTCTGGACTTATATCAATTCCTGCCATTACAATCTATTCTCTATTCATTCATTCATTCATTCGTTCATTCATAAATCCATAGCATTATTCATACATTTGACATTTCTTTCCTTTTTTGCATTACTATCCCCCTCCCTCCTTTTACCTCCTCCCACTTCTGTCTTATCTCCCATAACACACGTCAACAACCTGGATTGTATCCTTCCATATTTTTCTACATGCTCAGACAATCACGTTCAGTTACATGTGCATATGCAAGCATGTGTGTGTGTACACACACACACAAATACATTGAGGGCAGTTGGTCACTGTTTTACAAAACCAAAATTACATTGTGTACGCTTTTGTGCACCTTGATTTCTTCACTCAGCAGTCCCTCCCAGAAGTCCCTCTAGGTCAAACAGCAGAGCTCTAGCTTAGTCTTTTACATGGCTGTGGTCATGTTCATCATCCACCTTAACTTTCAGCCAAATGGAAGTGCTGACATTTCCCTGGATACCCCAGACTGTGCCCTGCCCTCTTTGCCCATCCTGCTCCCTGGACCTGGTAAGCCCATTTTCCTGTCCACCTGGAGGATACCTCCTCATCTGTCAAGACTCAGCTCACGGCAAGCCTTTCCTAGCCATCAACTGATCTGGCAGAATTGACCCTGCTCTCCTTTGTGTACTCAAGGTGCCCTGAACAAACTTTTATCTGAGAGTGTCTAAAATGTTAATGAAGTGATATGCTCACAACTGTCTCCCCCAACTAGACTCCAAGTTCCAGGAAAACAGCACTTGTCTGTTTTGGTCACCACTGGAACATTGTAGGTATCCAATAAATATTTGCTGACATGGTGGATGGATGAATGAAAGAATGAATGAGGATGATGAGAGCCTGAACCAAAGGACTGGCTGTGGAGTGGAGTGGTACTGGTAGACTTCAGAGCTATTTATGAAGTAGAACTGCCAGGACCTGGTGATTGGCTTGGGAGAATGTTTCTTATTTCCACAAGAACATAAGCACCATGAAAGATCATGTTTGTCTTATTCATAGTTTCATTCCCATTGCTTAGATTGAATAGTGCCTGAAACATAGTTGGTGCTCAATAAATATTTATAAAATAAATTAATTCCACTGGATCCAGAAATCTCTGGCCCGAGCCTTGTTGCTTTGTCCCTGACCCAGAGGAATATATTCTTCAGCAGCCCAAGCCCCTGACCCTGCTGGCCTGTAAACACTTTTGCCATCTGCTTGCTCATCTGAGCTGTCCAAATCAAGATGCAAGATTATTCTTCCTTGGAATCTTTCTGTAGTCTGCACCTCAGCTGGTCTCAGCTATCTCCAGCCCAGGCCAGGGGTTGAAGAATGACTGTGTGTGTGCATGACCCCTTGTGCACATGTGCAGCTGTGTGTGTGCAAATGGTGTGGATGAATATGAAGAGGACTCCCAGCATGGAGGTTCAGAATATTTCTATCACTCACAGAAAGAGGGGGCAAAGCCCAGGGGTTGCTCCCGGGAGTAGCAGAAGAAACTGATATTCCTGCACCGAGGTGGGGATGGGCAGAGTTACCCCACTCTCCTATCAGCACCGGGCCAGAATACAGGCTCTGGAGAGAATACTTTAGCCCCAAGCAAACTCAGGAGGTACACCTAACTGCAACATATTTACCCTGGGGTGTAAAGGAAGATAAGCCCAATCTCCAAGTCAAGCCCCTAGGGAGCTTCCTCAAGAGAGGCCTCCCCCCATGCTCCTCGCCCCTTCTGGAGGAATCCCCAGAGGGTGAACATTGCTCAGGTGGGGCAAGGAATAGGGTAGGGAAGAGAGATTCCTTCTTGGGACCCATGGCCACACTTGCCTATAGCTCTCCCATAAATCAAAGTTGTAATAGAAGCCCAAGGAACTCATCATTCTAAGACAGAGCAATAGTCTGAGCAAAGGCACTGACAATTAAACAGTACGGAGATTTCCACCAGCTGGTGAGAAGCTCTGTGGTGTGTCTGGAGGTAGATGAAGGACAGATGTGAGAAAGGGAGCTGAATGTGAATGTGGGGGCCAGACTGTGGTGCTCCTTGAATTCTTTTCTAAAAGGTTTGGGCTTTATCCTGAGGGCAATTTGAGGGTGGGAGAGTATAATCCATGAAACAGTTTAGGCAGGGTAGTGACATGATCAGCTTTAAATCTGTAAACAGTCTCTGTGGTGGCAATGTAAAGAACAGACTGGATGGAAGCAAGATTTAGGTACAGAGGAACAAAGAAGAAACTGTGAAGGTTGCACAGGCACCATAGACATGGCATGGACATGGGGAAAGTGGATCATTCAAGATACAGATCTGTCAGAACCAGTGAAGTGGAAAGAGGATGTAGAACAGGACTGAAAGTCAAGGAGTTGATGGGGGAATTGTGGAAGATGGGCTGAACTTGAAGGAATGCTTAAATATGGGGGGGGGGGGGCAAGAGTCAAGACAGAGGTGACTCAAGCTTTACAAAGAGCCAGAAACAAAAAAGATGAACAGAGGAAGAGCCACAGAGGAGCGTTTGCATGGTTGGAGGGTTGTGGGGGCAACAGGAGTTCAGGGGCCTGTTTTGACCAGTTAGACTAGAGGTCTCAGCAGCCAGCCCAGTGCAAATGCCCAGAAGGCAGTTGGGAATAGAGGTCAGCACTTGAGAGAGCAACCTGACATTGGCAGCACGAGATGACTCAACCTTCAAGCCAGACCAGCACTATGCCACTGATCCAGAACACAGAGGCTCAGACAAATTGGGCAATCCTGGCCTGCAACTTGGCACAAGGCCCATGCCGTGTAGCCTCCCAGCAATGAGTTCTCACAAGCTAAGATCCACCTCCCATATATATGGCTTGAAGGAGATGCACTTAACTTAGGTTTGGAATATAAAATGTGTATACAACCATTTATTCCATTAGTACATTCACTTCCCACTTCAGAACTAAATGCCTCTACTAATTAAATACATTTATTTTAACTGCAGAAGCATTTATTTCCAAAATAAGTACATGTTAATTATCTGCAGAGTGAAATTAACCCCAAGATGCTAATCTATACATTCATCTGCCTGGATATATATCGCCCATGGATGCCTGGTTGCACTGCTAAGCATTGCACAGCACTGTTCCATGCACTCTTGCCACCTGGATCCTCATCCTTGTTATCCTCTCACTGAGAACTACATGGCTGGTGTGGAATGTGGAATTTCAATATTACTATGCTCATCCCAGGCCTAAGAAGACTAGAGATTTAAGATTCACAAACATATTCTGATATAATTCAAGGGCATTTTTACTGGGAGAGGAGGTAACTGTCTCCAATTGCCCTGAGGAGATTTTTGCTCATGTTTTATGAGAACTGACACCTTAATTCTCTTGTCACTGACACTTCCTAGATATAGGTACATATCTGTAATTCTCATGATAAGTCATTAGTATTAATTAAGCCACATCAATAGCATAATTTAGCTAGTCAGTCAACATCTTCTGAGAACTCACCGTGGGGGCAGCCCCAACTCAGAGCACTGTAAAGTTAATAAGGGAAGAGAGAATGCGGCAAGAGAAAATTTTCCAGAAAGATGGGCATTATTGCCTTCACAGCCACTGGGGAGTCACTTGCAAAAACCTCAAGAAGGGGTGAGGTCTTTTATGATATGACGCCTGTTTTTCTCATCTGCACAATGGAGCTGCAGTGCACTGCAGCAGTCTGGTGCCAGAGGAGAGGAGCTTCAGTGCTCCCAGGGACAGACAAATGGAATGCAGCTGGTTCCAGCAGGGATTTGGCAACTCTGTGGACCAGAGTCTAATTTTTGATCTACCAAGCCTGGTCAGTCAGAAGTGAAAAGGTGAGAGAGCCCTCTCAGCCAACAGGATCTCTTCCTTCCATCCTTCTTTCCTCCTTTACCCCCTTCCTCCCTCCCACCCTTCCTCCTTGCCTTTCTCACTGCTTTTTTACCATCCATTCTTCCTTCCAGAATATATATTGAGCATTTGCTATGTGTGGATACTGTGCTAAGTAGTGGATGCACAGTAGTGAACAAATAAAAGGCCCTGCTCCCCAAAAGCTGAGATCCTAGTGAGGGGCGAGAGCATAAAGGAACAAACAAACAATATGTCAGCTGGTGAAAAATGCTATAAAGAAGAATAAATGATTATATAGGGACAGAAGTGATGACAGGGGATGCTATTTTAATACCAGTTAGCTCCCTTTTCAGCATAGAGATAGCAGAAGTCAGCAGGAAGGAGGATACTCCTGCTCTAGGATACAGAAACTCAGAAGGCATGCACACGTTGCTGGTAACAGTTGAAATAAATTCTAACATTTTTAATAGGGCCAGCTGGGTGCTGTTGGAACTATAAATTTTAAACCCCCAAATGACTTTCCTAGCCAAGTACCAAGTGCCAATGTCTACGGAAAAGATAACAGCCATTACCACCTACTTCCCCCCCTCACCCCGGGTTAGCACATACTTAACTCCCCAAAGGAAAGTTCAAGAGATTTAATTTGGGGATTTCCTGGCTCCTGATAAGTGGTAGGACAAATAAAAATGAAATGCAAGTCAGAAGTAATGTTTCTACTTCCATCAATGAGACCTGGGTTGAGTTCAAGGTGAATAAAAGAATCTAGAACTGAATGGATCTTGATCTTTTTGAGAGTAGTCTAGAAGATGGCATTGTCTAACATCAAGGACATGTGAGGCTACATTAAATAGTTCCAAATTAAGAATTTAAACTCCCAATCCTGTGACCCCTCTGCATCCTTGATTGTAGTGTATAGAAGAATATGGATGAGCATAGGCCATTTTACACATACTATTTTTAAATATACTAAAGTTGACCAATGTGTTATACCCTAAGTTCAAGGTGCTTTGCTTGGCAGCCTGTGGTTCTGAGGATTAGACTCAAGGGGTGAGTATTATCAAATACCTTTGATAAATGAGAACAGAGGAAAGATTGCCTTCATATGCCTGTACATATCTACTGACTTGAAGGGATATCTAATGTTATTGAGGCTCCTGTCCCTTCACAATGGCCTGTAAAATGCTAATTAAAGATGCAATTATCTGGAAGACTTAGTCCACTATGTAGATGACCATTATAGATTAATCTACACATTTGTTTTTGTCCATCTCCTCCCATAAGAATGGATGCTCCACGGTTGTTTTGTGTCCTGCTACATCACCAGCACCTGAATAATGTCTGGCCCAGAGTAGATACTCAACAAATATTTGTTGCATGAATGAATGACATAACTGTTTGCAGCAGTTCTCTGGGAGAACACAAGCTGCAGCCCCTTAAGGTACTGGGCTTCCCGGATAGGATTGTTTGTTTTCTTATTACCCACTCTTGAGAGTTCTTTATATATTCTAGGTATAAGTCCTTTGTCAGGTATTTGCTTTGCAAATATTTTCTGTGACTTGTCTTTTTATTCTTTTAACAGTGTTCTTTGAAAGAGCTGAAATTTTTAATTGTGATGAAGTCCAGTTTATAATTTTGTTCTTTTATGGCTTGTGCTTTTGGTGTCATATCTAAGAAATCTTTACCTAACCCAAAGCTATAAAGATTTTCTATGTTTCCTCTAAAAGTTTTATAGTTTTACATTTTACATTTAGGTCTGTGATCCATTTCAAGTTAATTTCTGATTATGATAAGGTAGTAATCAAGGTTTTTTAATTTTTCATTTGAATACCCAATTGTTCCAATATCATTTATTGAAAAGATCATCCTTTCTCCATTCTCCATGAATGCATCAGTATTTGTAATACCATACTATTCTAAACAATGTAAATGTTCATCAGTAAAGGACCAGCTAAATAAATTCCAGCAAATCCATCTATGGCACCATTAAAAACAATGTAATAACTCTACAATACTAATTTTAAACAATCTGTATGCTCTATTAAGTAGACATAAACATTCTAAATTATAATGAAATTCATTTGCATTTCCTTTTCTGTGAACTGTATGTTTACAACTTTTCATTCAATAAATATTCATTGAATTCCTTGTGTGTCAGGCACTGTTCTAGGCACTGAGAATACAACAGTGATATCTAGTGAGAGGAAACTGACAACAAACAAATAATTAGTGTGGTCATTAATTGTATATGTCAACATAACTGGGCCAAGGGATGCCCAGATTGCTGGTAAAACATTATTTCTGGGTGTGTCTGTGAGGGCATTTCCAGAATAGTTTAGCATTTGAATCCATAGAGTGAAAAATACCCAACCTCACCAATGTAAATGGACATCATCTAACCTGTTGAGGGCACAAATAGAGCAAATAGAGCAAAAATACAGAGAAAGGGCAAATTCTCTTTCTCTCTCTCTTTTTGAACTGGACATCTATTCTTTCCTGAGACATTGGTCCTCCTGGTTCTCAAGCCTTTGGATTCAGACCAGAACTTAATGTCATTAGCTTCCTTGGTTCTCAGGGCTTGGACTGGAACTATACCACTGGCTTTCCTGGGCCTCCATATTACAGACAGCAAACTATGGTACTTCTCAGGCTTTATAATTATGTGAGGCAATCCCTCATACTAAATATCTTTCTATATATACCTCTAATAGGTTCTGTCTCTCTGGAGAAACCTGGTGAATACAATTAGATACACACACAGTGTGATGATGATAAGTGTCATGGAGAGAAATAAAACAGGGTAAGAAAGGTGGAGTGTGGGATTGGAAGGTTACAATTTTAAACAAGGTTGACATGGAAGATTGTACCAAGAAGATGACATTTCAGTAAAGACTTAAAGGAGGTGAAGAAATAAGTCACACAAATATCTGGATGAAAAGCATTACATGCTGGGGAACAACAAGGCCCTGAGGTGAGAGCTATCAGAGGAACTGTGAGGAAGCCAGTGTGGCTGGAGCAGAGTGAGCAAGTGGAAGGGAGTTAGCAGGGGATGAGTGGGGGCAGACAACAGGTCAGTAAGGCCCTGTAGGCTACCATAAGGACTTTGGCTTTGACTCTGAGTGAGATGAGGAGTGATTTGGAGGAGTTTCAGCAAAGGAGGGATAGATTTATCTTGTTGATTAGTAGGAGCTCTTCATATATTAAGGAAATTATTTCCTAGTCATATATTTTGAAATTTGTTATTCCTCATTTGTCATTTATATTTCAACTTTGCTTACAATATTTTTCTATATAAAGCTTCTTAATATATACTTAGTCAAATTTATAAATCTTTTGTGTAGTGAATAGCATTACCCAGAATTAACTTTTTGTTCATCCAGTAATAGGCCCCAATTTTCATTTGGGATCCACCTCTACCCTCTCACAGTATGAAGAGCCTGGGAGTCTAAAGCCTGATGGAAATAACTTCAGCCTAACCTTGCCAACCATTGCAATCCCAAGCACCTTCTCTCTCCACTCCAGTGACTGATTTGGGGCAGGCATGAGACTTCAGCTGCTACCAGAGCCCGGCTGTAGCCTTCCAGTTCTATCTCCTCCTCTGACCAGGAGATCAAAGTCCATTTCAGGTTGCCAAAATTACCCTGTTCCCTGTCACTAGCAGAGGTGTTTGTAGGATTTAGCTTCTGCTTTCTCCACCCCGTACCTCCATCATATAGGGAAAATACGAATAGGTAACTTCACAATTTATTATCTACATTACCTGGACTCAAATCACAGGGAGAAGCAATAAGTAAGCAGTACCCAAGAAGTTCTCAAGCCCTCATGCTGAACTTTACTTATATTCCCTGATCATCACCTAAATACACATCTGGGAATGATACCAATCGGATATCAGACTGAGGTGGGGGGTGGGGGAGGGGATGGGGGTATGCCTACACAATGAGTGCATTGCGCACCGTTTGGGGAATGGTCACGCTTGAAGGTGCTGACTCGGGAAGAGGGGGTTGGGGAGGGGAGGGATATATACCTACATGATGGGTGCAACGCACAGTCTGGGGAACGGTCACACCTGGAGCTTTGACTTGGGGGGACAGGCGGTACATGGGCAACATATGTAACCTGAAATTTTGTATCCCCCATAATAATAAGATGAAATAAAATAAAATAAAATAAATAAATAAAAATAAAAAGTTAAGTGAGTTAAAAAAATACATACAAAATATATATACCTCTTTCCTTTAACCCTTTTTCTCACTCCTACCATTTCCCCACCCAGTGCACAATAATAATAGCTACTTCATAAAGTTCTTATGAAGAGTTACATGTAAACCACTGAGGGCCAGTAACAAGTGCTCAACAAGTGCTATCAAGCTGTCAATATTTTTAACTCTCTTAGGCTGGACTTACAATGTCACCTCTTCCAGGACCATGTTAGGCCAAAGTTTCCAGCTCCTTCTATGATGTCATTTTAATTTGGGGAGTGGTTTAGTATCTTAGGTGACCCTTTAAGTGCCTGAACAGTCTTTCTTTGATGATAATGCTTCTGTGATCCTATGAGGAGCTAGATGTTGCCTATTTTATCTTGGTGGTGCCAACTGGTATTTAGCTGATTTGTCTTTTTTTGCCCACTGTCTGTATACTTTCAGTGTTGTTTTTTGGCAGAGATCTGTGTTTTCCAGATTAGTTTTTGCTTTTATCTATTTTTTCCAAGACATTACTAAATATTAAGACTGTTTATTTAAATTTATTTTGTGCATCAAAAGTTGCAGCTGGAAGGTCAGGAAAGCAGACACTGACCCAAGTCTGAAGCATGAAAGTGGTGAATCCTGAAATACTCACTGGGAAACCACTGGAATTCTCAAGAACCTCTTAGAAAGCTCCCATACTACAAAGCGGTGGTTCTCAAGCCATCACCAAGAAACCATTGTGAATCTCTCATCTGTTCATATATCTGATGTACTATCTCCAGAGACAAATGGCCTCTGCTTCTTTTCTGTCTCCTAAATCTCATGACATTTCCTCTTACTTGGCCAACTCTAACTCAGAACACTTGGCAGGTAATTCTGGGAAATGTAGTCCCTGGTTTCTCCAAATGGGTGGAGGTGATACCAAGTTGACAGCAGACAATCTAGCACCACTTTTTTCATATGTAAGGAAATTTTATTTTTCCTTTGATTTTTATTCAACCATTTCACAATGCAGAATCCATTCTTAGCTCATAGCCTATATAAAAGCAGGACATAAGCTAGATTTGTCCCATTGGTTATAGTTTACTGACTCCCCTATTCTAAACTCTTTTTTTTTTTTTTTTTTTTTTTTTTTTGAGACAGAGTCTCACTCTGTTGCCCAGGCTAGAGTGAGTGCCGTGGCGTCAACCTAGCTCACAGCAACCTCAAACTGCTGAGCTCAAGCGATCCTCCTGTCTCAGCCTCCCGAGTAGCTGGGACTACAGGCATGCACCACCATGCCCGGCTAATTTTTTTTCTATATATATTTTTAGCTGTCCATATAATTTCTTTCTATTTTTAGTAGAGATGGGGTCTCGCTCTTGCTCAGGCTGGTCTCGAACTCCTGAGCTCAAACGATCCGCCCACCTCGGCCTCCCAGAGTGCTAGGATTACAGGCGTGAGCCACCGCGCCCGGCCTCTAAACTCTTAATTTCCTTTTTTGAATCATCCTTTTATTTCCTTAAGAAATGGACTATATTTGTGGCTGAATAGTTTTCTAAACTTGATTTCCAGATACAAGAGTCCAAAGGCTTCTCTTTATGTCTATATTCTTCAGTCCTAGCTATAAAAGCCTTTCCAAATGTTTTGAGTTTCCAATAGATCTGTGTATGATCTGCTCTATTAGACAAAACTTTTATTCACATTTTTATCCCAAATATGTTCATCTCTACTATAGACTACCTATGAGTCTGTTTAGGGACTATACCCTTAACACTTTTTTAAGCCTTCTTGTTTAAGGTAGAGTTTTTATGCTATTAAGATACTTAAGTAGTATCAGGAATGGCCTTATCTCATTCTGAGATCATAAAAAAGAATGTTATAGCCACAGACCTGAAATCGTCTTTAACCAGAAACCAAGTCTTAGTGGTCTGTTATGATGTTTGTAACTTGAAGCCATTTCTTATTTTGAGAAATATTTGCCTGGAAAGAGTGAGGATAAAATAGAGTTTTGTATTCAAACCCAACAAATCCTTATTCCCTTATATTTTACCTACAGTAGGTCAAAAAGTTGAAAGTTACTTCTCTAACTCATTTCTCTCATCACATTTTATCAAACACTTCTAGAAGAAGGTGGCTGGCACTTTCAACATTCTTTCATGAGATCTCCTTAACCAGATCCATAAAGTCATTAAACAATCTACTTTTCATGTTACCACAAGCAAACTGTTGTCTTATGGAATGTACACACATAAATATGTCTTTTTATCTCCAGACTCTGGTAACTATTTTCTTATTGATACCTATTTTCAAACTTTCACGTATAGTCTCTGTAAGTTTCCTCAAACTTTTCCTAATACTCTCCTCAAGGCTGATTCATGTTCTGCCCATAGTTCATTTCCAACTGTTCGTATGGCAATATCCCAATCCTGATTCTTTATTCTGTTTTATCTATTATTGCATAACAAACTACCTCAAACTTAGTGATCTAAAACAACCATTTCATTTTGGCCAAATTTTGCAGATAAGGCATTTGGGAAGAGCTCATTTGACCACAATTTCTTTTTATTTTTATTTTTTTGATGGCTGACTTATTGTGCTGGGAGAAAGAAACAAAACTACATAAAACAAAAATAAAACCTGCCAGCTCCAACTACAAACCCAGAAAAAACAGTTTTTACACACTTGTGAAAGTACAAAACAAAAGAGTTGGCCACCAAATGAATTTCACTAAAGTAGATTATAAAAAGGGGATAACAGGCAAAAGAAAAACATGATCCCAGATGAACTAAGAAGGAATGAATAGCTATTGGTAAATGTCTGAGTAAACTTAAATAAACTTTAACTACTTAAAACAATAATAACAATATCCAATCTTAGGGTAAAACAAGGATACAGATAAATTACACAAAAAGGAGTTATACCTTTTTTTGGAGTTGGATGATTCTAAATCTTCATATCATTCAGAGGTAATGTTGTCTTGGTGGTAGTCTGCTCTCGGTTCTTGGTATGCTCTTGGCCAAAGAATGACCAGACAAATCAAAGTGTAAGGTCCAGCTTCTTGGCAGACTGTTATCCTAGTTCTTTGGCATCTTGTTTGGGAAAAAAATCACAATCAGGACCAGTGCCATGGAGTGACCACAAACGGGAAGCAGTTTCACACGAGTAGGTTTTTATTATAAAACAAAAGGAGTGCGATGTGCACTGTCTAGGGAATGGACACGCTTGAAGCTCAGACTCGGGGGGATGGGGGGCATGGGCAATATATATAACCTGAACTTTTGTACCCCCATAATGAGCTGAAATAAAAAACAAACAAACAACAACAAAAAAAAACAACAACAAAATAAAAAAACACAGGTCTGTCTCCAGGAGTAAAGAGAGACAGACTGACTCACTGACTTACTGACTAAATTGACCCTCTCTCTTTCTTGGAATTCTTGAGTTGTTTCCTTTTATTGGCCTATTCTGGGGAAGGGCTTTCCGAAGGCGGGAAATGTTACCAAATGATTAACAGATGTTCTCAACCTTATATCTGCATATAAGCTCCTTCTCTGAAGGCCCACCTGGGGGAGGGTGAACCACAACTTAGATTTCAGCTAATGATGTAATAATTAGCCTTAGGTTACTCAAGGTCATTTTGCAAATCCTGTTATGCCTAAACTGGAGAATTCCTAGATTGGTAAAGTGTTCCTTCCTTTCCCAGGAGTAGCAGTTTCTCGTGATAGGATTAAGGGTGTGGCAACACCAAGATGGAGTGCCTGCCCTTATCCTTCTTCCCTGGTGGAGAAATTGCTTAAAGCAACACCAAAGCAGGGTACCCTTGTCCCTAGAAGAGCCAGAGATCCTAATTATCTTTTTTGTTTATTTATTTATTATTTTTCTAAATAATAATTTAAGTAATTTATTTCCCTGGTCTTTTTTTTTTTTTGGATTTGCATTTTTTTAATTTTTTTTTATCTCAGCATATTATGGGGGTACAGATGTTTAGGTTACGTAGATTGCCTTTGGCTCACCTGAGTCAGAGATTCAAGCTTGTCCATCACCCAGATGGTGCACACCCCACCCACTAGGTGTGTATATACCCATCTCCTCCTCCCCGTTCCCATCTGCCCGACACCCGATGAATGTTATTACTATATGTGCACTTAAGTGCTGATCAGTTAATACCAATTTAAGGGTTAGTACATGTGGTGCTTGTTACTTAGTAGAATGGGTTCCAGCTTTATTCAGGATAATACAAGAGGTGCTAGATCACCACTCTTTTTTGTGACTGAGTAGAACTCCATGATATACATATACCACATTTTATTAATCCATTCATGTATGGATGGGCACTTGGGTTGTTTACACATCTTTGCAATTGTGAATTGTGCTGCTATAAACATTTGAGTGCAGATGTCTTTCTTATGCAAAGTCTTTTGTTCCTTTGGGTAGATGCCCAGTAATGGGATTGCTGGATCAAATGGTAGTTCTACTTGTAGGTTTTTGAGATATCTCCATATTACTTTCCATACACGTTGTACTAGTTTGCAGTCCCACCAGCAGTATATTAGTTTTCCTATCTCTCTGCATCCATGCCAACATTTATTGTTTTGGGACTTTTTTTTTTTTTTTTTGAGACAGAGTCTCACTCTGTTGCCCAGGCTAGAGTGAGTGCCGTGGCGTCAGCCTAGCTCACAGCAACCTCAAACTCCCGAGCTCAAGCGATCCTCCTGTCTCAGCCTCCCGAGTAGCTGGGACTACAGGCATGTGCCACCATGCCCGGCTAATTTTTTCTATATATATTTTTAGCTGTCCATATAATTTCTTTCTATTTTTAGTAGAGGTGGGGTCTCGCTCTTGCTCAGGCTGGTCTCGAACTCCTGAGCTCAAACGATCCGCCCACCTCGGCCTCCCAGAGTGCTAGGATTACAGGCGTGAGCCACCGCGCCCGGCCTATTTTGGGACTTTTTGATAAAGGCCATTCTCACTGTGGATAAATGATATCTCATTGTGATTTTGATTTACATTTCCCTGATGATTAGAGATGTAGAGCATTTTTTCATATGTTTCTTGGCCATTAGTCTATCTTCTTTTGAAAAGTTTCTGTTCATGTCCTTTGCCCTGTTCATGTCCTTTTGATAGGGTTGTTTGATTTTTTCTTGCTGATTTTCCTGAGTTCTATGTAGATTCTAGTTATCAGCCCTTTATTGGATGTATAACATGTGAATATTTTTTCCCATTCTGTAGGTTGTCTGTTTGCTCTTGTGACAATTTCTTTGACTGTGCAGAAGCTTTTTAATTTGATCAGGTCCCATTTATTTATTTTTGTTGTTGCTGTGATTGCCTTTGGGGTCTTGTTCATAAATTCTTTGCCTAGGCCAATATCTTGAAGAGTTTTTCCCCACATTTTCTTCTAGAATTCTTATAGTTTCACGTCTCAGGTTTAAGTCTGTTATCCATCGTGAGTTGAATTTTGTGAGAGGTGAAAGGTGAGGATCCTGTTTCAGTCTTCTACATGTGGCTATCCAGTTTTCCCAGCACCATTTATTGAATAAGGATTCTTTTCCCTAGTGTATCTTTTTGTCTGCTTTTTCAAAGATAAGATGGCTATATGAGGTTGGTTTTATATCTGGGTTCTCAGTTCTATTCCATTGGTCTATGTCTCTGTTCTTGTGCCAGTACCATGCTGCTTTAGTTACTATAGCCTTTTAGTATAACTTGAAGTCTGCTAAATTGATGCCTACCAATTTGTTCTTTTTGCTTAAGATTGCTTTTGCTATATGGGGTCTTCTCTGGTTCCATATGAAGTGTAGAATTTTTTCTAGATCTGCAAAAAATGATGTTGGTATTTTAATAGGGATTTCACTGAATCTGTAGATCACTTTGGGTAGTATAGACATTTTAACAATGTTGATTCTGCCAACCCATGAGCATGGTATGGTTTTCCACCTGTTTATGTCCTCTGCTATTTCCTTCCTCAGTGTTTTGTAGTTCTCTCTGTAGAGGTCTTTTACCTCCTTAGTTAAATATATTTCTAGGTATTTTTTGTTGTTGTTCTCGCTATTGCGAAGGGTGTTGAGGCTTTTATTTGGCTCTCTGTTTGACTGTTGTTGGCGTATAGGAATGCTACTGATTTCTGCACATTGATTTTGTAACCTGAGACTTTTCTAAATTTGTTTATCTATTCTAGTGACTACTGGCAGAATCATGGCAGAATCTTTGGGGTTTTCTAGGTATAAGATCATATCATCAGCAAAGAGTGGTAGTTTGACCTCATCTGCCCCCATTTGGATGCCCTTGATTTGCTTCTCTTGTCTGATTGCTCTGGCTAGGACTTCCAGCCCTATGTGGAATAGGAGTGGAGTGGTGAGAGAGGGCAACCTTGTCTGGTTCCAGTTCTAAATGGGAATGCTTTCAATTTTTCCCCATTCAGTATGATGTTGGCTGTGGGTTTGTCATATATGGCTTGTCTCATTTTTAGGTAAGTCCCATCTATGCTATTTTGTTAAGTGTTCTTATCATAAAAGGGTGCTGAATTTTGTCAAATGCTTTTTCTGCGTCCATTGAGAGGATCATATGGTCTTTGTTTTTGCTTCCATTTATGTGGCTAGCACCCTTTTTAAAGTTTTGGTATCAATGATTTTTTTGTGTGCTCTAAATATATAATCAATTCCTTTGATTGCTTCATGGGCCCTTGAAAAGAAGATGTATTCTCTGATTTCAGTGTATAGAATTGATCTACCTTGTTGATTAGGTATTAATAAAGTAGATTTAAAAATTAAGGTTAATAATATATCCTATTAGTTTGCTTATTTAAGTCCTCTACAATTACTTATTTTTGACTATTTATTATGGAATGATGCAGGTAAATGAAGAACTACTCTGTATGTATTTCTAGTTCTCTTTGTAGTCCTCTATGTTTTGCTTTATAAATATTGATGAAATGTTACTTGGTGCATAGATATTCATTGCTATTAGACTTTCATTGTACATTTTATCCTGCCCTTCTTTGTCTGATTTTTCCTTGAAGTCAACCTTGTCTGATATTAATTTTCAGATGTCTTCCTTCTTTTTATTCCCATTTGTCTCGTATGTTTTTGCCCATTCTTTTGCTTTCAACTTTTTTTGAGTTATTTCATTTTGTTAATATCATATAGTCAATATTTGTTGGGCTTTTGTCATTGAATAAGAATACCTCTTTTTCTGTGCGTTGACATGGTAGATATGTTTAGTATGAATATTGTAATGTTTTGAAAACTTTGACTTCTCTTCTTTGCTTTGTATGGGGTTTCTTTCTATTATTTTGAAAGGTGTATTGTCTCTTTTTATTTCCAGTGGTTGTCTTTGTAAGAATAATTTTATATACTGTACTTAATACTCTATTTATGTAGCTAGTATCCATTGACTCTTCAATTATAGTAATAAATTAAATGAATATACTCCTACTTCTAATTCTCCCTCCCCTCCACCTCTTAATTTTGGGGGTATGTTATTAGCCTTAGTTCTTCTAGTGGTTAACTTTATATATTTAAATATATTTTTACTTATAAACTTCAACAGCAATGTTTAAAAAATATTTTGACCCCACCATGAAAAATAAGAAAGCCAGCTTGCATGCACAATCTCACTTTCTCTCCCTTTACATCCCCTAACTTTTGTTGAGTATTTTTATATTTCTTCATTGTCATGGTTGATTAAATTTACATTTTGTATTTTATCAGTAGTTCTCATAATTGCTTTAACCTTTAATCATAGTTCTACATTTATTTTTGCCACAGGTTTTCCCATTCACCTTTTGGTTCAACTTCATCTTCTAGTAGTGTCTTCAATAAAGTATTCATGAAAGCCATATTCCCCGAGTTCTTGCATATTTGAAAATATTTGTCTGTTGGCATTACACCTGAATGACAATTTACCTAGGTCAATTGGCTCACATTGTCTTTTCCTGAAGATGTAATTGTTTCTCCACTGTCTTGTAATGTTGAATGTAGATTAGTCTGAAGCCAACCTGTGTTTTTTTATTTTATTGTTATAGGTAGTTTAATCATTCTTGCCTGGATCCCCATAGGATTATTTTCTTTATCTTTTATTCCTGAAATTTTACTAAACTATGGTTCACTGCTGATTAGTCTTTTTAAACTTTTTTCTTACACATACCAGGCCCTTTTGATCCTTAGATTCAAATCTTCTTTAATACCAGGAAAGTTTTTTCAAATTACATCTTTGAATATTTTCTAATTTTATTATTTTTTCTTCAAGAAGAAAACATTAGGCGGTACAGGAGCAACATATGTAACCTGCAATTCTGTATCCCCCATAACAAGATAAAATAAAAAAAAAAAAAGAAGAAAACATTTATGTGTATGTTGTCTCTCCTTTGCCTGTCTTCCATATCTACGATTTTTTCTAATTATTTTTTTTAAATTTCCATTTTGTTTTGCTAGATTGCTTCAAGGCTGCCATCCATTTTCCTGTTGTCAAAAACTTTTACTATTATGTCAGTTAATATAACAATACTGTGTCATCACTTACTACTGTTTACAAGACAGTCATAATTTCTGGAATGATTTTAATTTTCTCTTCCACTTTGTGTCCTAAATACAGCTCAATTTTCATTCTTTCTGTTGCCTTTCTTCATTCCTTATACCTCTGCATTGAGCTTTTTTAATTCACAAAGGACTTCTTTTGTTAAGTTCTTTGAATTCTTAGACAAATATTCGGTCATGATTTTCATCAGCTCCACATCAAAATGTCCATACTCTGTGGGCTTAGTTCACCCTTTTTTGTCTGTTATTTTCCACCATTTTGTTATATGTTTGTATAGATCTGCTTGTTCCTTTTTCATTATTAGTCACCCTTGAGTGAGCGTAAATCCTCCTAGACCAGATATTTGAAAGGAATAGTGTGGAAGATGGGCCAGTTCAGTGATCTGGGTTAGCAGAAAATCCCCTGATTCTTAGTAAAATCCTTTATGATTTATGCTCTTGTGGGAGAAGGTAGTGAGGTGGGTTTTGTGAATGTGTTTTGTGTGTGATAGAGAGTGACTGAGAGGTGATTTAACTTTTTTTTTTAGCTCGCAAAGAATGGCTGCTACCAAGTTGCTTAACACTCACGGTTTTCCTTCTACATGCTCCATGTTTACAAAGATGAAGTATTTGTGAGTTTTCTCACACATTCCCACCTCTCTTGCCATTTTAAAGTATCCAGGAGAGTTAGAGAGATTCCTGCAGCCAAACATGCACCCAGATCTTATTGTTCCAAACAAAGGATTGTTAGATTTGCCCTTAGAGTAGGTCACCTACTTTGGATAACTTTGTGCTCTGCCAGCTCTCTCCAAGATCTGCAAAGACATGTATTTTCTGTTGGAGCCCCACCCCCATCACTCCAGTTCAGTGTTCACAGCACATGACATTCCATCTTATTTTTGTGGTTCATGATTATAGGTGTTTCCTAGTTTCAACAATTACAGGGTTGTTTTTGTTTCTCGAGAATTTTTTCCCAATTTGGTTTCAGAGAAAAAAAAATAAATACATTATTACTCTAATGTATTAAAATTAATGTCTGGGAGGAACACAAACTACTCACTACTAACATCTGCTGTGTTGTATGTGATGTGGCAGAGACTGCTACCTGTTCACCAGAATCTATTTACTCTTCTCACATATGTAATAAGACTATATTTTCCAGGACCCAATTCTTTGCAGGGAAAATAGCTAACTCCCTGCTGCCTCCCTTGAAATTACATGTGGCCATGTGATTGAGATTTAGTCAATGCAATTTAAGCAGAAGCAAAGTGTGCCAATTCTATGCATGGCCAATTAAAAACCCCTAACATGAGCTCTTCTGTGTTTTCCCCCTTCTGCCTGATTGGGTTGGAGACAATCACAGTGATACTAAAAGCCCTTTACTAAAGAAGGCAGAGCCTCCTTCAGCCTGGGCCCCTGAATGACTGTGTGTTACAGAGCCCCCTGCCAGGCTGAAACCATTCTAGATTGTTACATAGGCAAGAGATAAATTTCCATTTTGTTAAGTCATTATATATATGGGTTTATTTATTAATGCAGTCTAGCCTAACCAAAATAAAATAGTGAGGAAGGTAGAACAAGGGGGGATGTCTATTCAGCATGGAGTTATTCTTAGGGATAAGTTATACAAATCATAAGGACCAGACACCAGTGCTTGTTGACCCACTATAGACCAGAATAAGCAGGTGGTATGATTCCAGAAGGAGGTGCCATGGCTATGAGAGGCAGAATGACCATTGCTATGGACAGAAGGGTAAGAGCAAAGTAGCCAACCACTAAAATCCTTGTATTGAGGAGGATGGGGACCTATGTGTATATAAAATACAGTAAGGACATGGGGCAGTGCAATCAAGGTGACATGCT
Organism: Eulemur rufifrons; assembly: GCF_041146395.1. NCBI lineage: Eukaryota > Metazoa > Chordata > Mammalia > Primates > Lemuridae > Eulemur > Eulemur rufifrons. The sequence goes on along the minus strand of NC_091012.1, from coordinate 25,850,204 downwards.
ACAACCGTTTGCTCATATTACTTTAAATTTAAATTAAAACTTAATTCAAAGAGAATTTAAAGGAAAGACTTCCCTTACCTATTTCATGCTGAAGAGGCCTTCTTAGTTGTTAAACATTCTCTCTTTCTCTCTTTCTCTCTCTCTCTCTCTGTCTCTCTCTCTATATATATTAATAAATAAGACTGCATAATCCAGACCTTCTGGAACCCAGAGATGAATTGGATTAGGTAGCTGTTGGGTGGGAAGCCCACAGAATACTCTGGTCATTGCCATCCAGTTACCTGGTGCCCTCAGAAGAATAAGATAAAGAGGCATCATGTTCAAGCTTCCTCTTTGACACAAGGCAGATTTGGGTTCCAGACTTCTTCCTAACCCCTGTTTCTGTTTCCTCTCATTTAACACTCAGTTACTGAGTATCTACCTGATACTAGGCATTAAACTGATAAGAACAGGAAAGACAACAACCCTTTACCAATATCTGATGAGAATTAAGATATGGCCCCTCCTTCAGGGAGCTTGTGATCTTTCAGTGGCAATGACCTTCCTCCCCAGGCCAGACGGACTGTACAAAAGCAGTAATTTCCGATGCACTTATTGGGAAATAAATGAACATTCAACTAAATGGGCCATATTCTCAGAGACCTCTTACAAGGTTCTGCACTTGATTTTGTACTTGTAATTTTGAATTTTTTTTTCAAAGAGCACCCTCCCCACCCTCGCCAAATTACATGAGCTCCAAGCCCTATAAAACATGGATCTTCTCCCTCAAAGCCACATACCCTGATCAGAAATAACTTTCAGGGCTCATCAGGTGCTGGAGAATTCACAGTTAGATATTTAAATAAAAATGCAGAGAATATGCAGGACCTTAGGACTAAGATCAAGGCTTTTCTTCTGGTAGCTTGACTGCCAGAAAACAGATAGCAGGGCATCTCCATCTGCTGGCAGAAGACCAAAACTACACCATATCTCCTTGACTGCAGACATTGGGCTTTGTTTCCCTTTAAGTGAATAAGTAAGATCAATCAAGCAACAACATATGGAGTTAGGAAAACTGAAGGAGGACTCACAACCACAGCCCCACAACAAAGCTATCACTTTCGTTTTGAAGAACCCCTTTTCAGCTCCCATTCAGAGACACTCATATTTTTACATGGATATAATGTTGTTTGAAAGTCTTGCTTTGTTGAATTTTTTTTACACTGATCCTAAGTATTTTCCATGATTTTATGTTATTTTCATAGCCAGATGTTTTAACTTCTACATCATATGCCAGCGATGGGCCCTTAGTGATTTCAGCAGTTTTCCTAGGTAGCTGCCATATACCACTTTTACAAATAATGCCATGGTAGCCATCCTTGAGTATAGAACTGGATCTTTCCCAGGGACTACTTAGGGGGAACTCAGGAAATCAAATGCCACTCCATAGCCTGGCTTAGGGGAAGTGAGATTCCAAAGGACAGAGTTCCTGTGCTAAGGTCAGAGCTCAGCATGTCCGTGGCAGATGACTAGACAAATGAGAGATGAATGAGTGAGTCTGTCATCAGTAGATGACATGCAAAGCAACCCGAAGAGCTTGCTCCAATTTGCAAAATCCCTAGAACATTCTAGTGTGATAGTCTTACCACATTCTCATTAATATTGACAATCATCTTTCAGAGAATTTTGACCATGAGGCTTTTGACACTGTGCTCCGGGATCTTGGGGTTCCAACTACTCTAACAACTTATATACCCAGTCAAATGTAGAATCTAGTGAATTATTGATGGCAATTTTTCTCCACATATTGAAAGGTCATTCTACATTAATCAATTATAAATCATGATAAATTGCTTTCTAAAAATTATACATCTGAAACTCAAAAATGTTCCAGCCCCTTTGTCAGGCACACCCCTCACAGTCTACATGCATCCCTGGCCACGGCTTGCTACCTGAATGATCAGAAAACAGAAGCAGCAGGAAGTACTGAATGAGTAGCTGGCCAGAAGTTAGGGCGCCTGGATTTTCATCTTATCCTTCCCATGGATTTGTTCTGTGGCCCTGAACAAGTCATGTCCCTCCTCTGTTCCCTTACTTGTAAACTGAAGGGGTTAGACTACTTCTTTTCTGAGGTCTTTCTAATGCTGGAGCCCTATGAGATCATAACATCACAGAGTCTTGGACCTTTTGAAGAACACTAGGCATAAGAAAGTCCTGGGGTATCCCCTTCCTAGACCAATCAGTCCAACTGGAGACCTTATGAATGGGTCCACACTGTCCATTTATATAGGAGAGAAGATGGCACAGACCACAAGACAGCCTGTTGCCAACCCAGTAACTAGTGTGCTATTCCAATAATCATTCTCCAGGGAAGCAACAGCAAAGGGCTGGCCTATCCAACAAGGGTTTGGCACTGCCATATGCCCAGTAGAGAGTACACGCCTTCACACCAGGACCACACCTCAGCCGACTTCAGTTGATGGAGTTAACTAAGTACACTTTCTAAGCCCTACCCCAGGCCAAGTCAGGCCAGGCCAGTCTCTGGAGAACTCCAGAGACAAGGCATGTATGGCATTTATCCCCAAGGAGTTCATGGTCTAGTGGAGGATATTGGGCCAACAGCATAGTTATACATGTCCAAATAGGATTGCTGGGTTCTTAAAGAGAGGTAAACACACACATCACACACACACACACACACACACACACACACACACAGAATTTAATTTAGAGCAGGGAGGTGGGGTGAGATGATGCCAGGAATGGCTTACTGAGGAAATGTCACTTATGATGGCATTTAAATGAGTTGGATTTTGACAGAAAGCAATAAGAAGAGTGGGGGTTTGGGAGTAGCTGTCAAAAAACATAGCATGCACAAAGATCTAGAGGCAGGAAAACATGGCTGTGCTTGTGAAGCATTGAAGAATGTGGTTTGGCCAGAGCACAGGATTCACAAAAGGACCTCCCCCAGCCATCAGCAGGCTCTCCTGCTTGGCAGGAGTCCACTGTGGCTGGATAGGGAACAGATCAAAACAGGCTCTATTTGAGGTTTGGCCCAACAATGGGACCAGCTGTTGACCAAGGCTTCCTGCACCCTTAGTTTTCCTTCTCCTGATGTCATCAGAGATTCACAAGGCAGTCCCAGAGTTGTGCCTAGACAGATGCACATCGAGATATTATAATCAAGAGCCCTTGTCTTGTTCTGTTTGTTTTAAGGATACATAAGTGAAATAATGAGGTCTCCCAAGACAGGGCAGAATTGAGTTTGTCCCCAAGGAAAATGAGATTTCTCCACCATGGCTGTTCTCCCCATGCAGGAGCAGCCAGGGGTTCCTAGCAGCTCTTTGCTCAGTGGCCCTGCTGCTAGGCCTGATGCTTCCCATATGGTCAGCTCAGATGCTCAACATTTCTCCATTTTTATTATTTGAGCAATATAATCATTATTGCTCTCGTTACCCAAAATCATATAAACACCCATTTATGAGTAATCTAGGAATCATTTTTCTCTTTTATTTGATAAGATAATCTTCTGGTTGGCTCTTCTGGTGGGAGGGGTGGGCAGTGGGGAGCAGCCTGCCTCATCTCACACTTTCCTAGGCCTGCTCCTCAGCACCACACCCACAAACCCCACAAACCCCACCTCTGTGGGTTGGACCTTTGTCCATGGAGGGCCTCAGGTATCTGAGCAAGGGCCAGAGGCTCCTTGACCTGACATCCTGGAACATCACCAACAGCAATTGAATGTTTTTAAAACCTGATTGCAGGTTTTATGCAATCCTATATGGAGAACCAATAGCCCAGAGAGAAGAGACATACCCAAGGGGTCACACAGTAAGTTAGGGGCAGACCTGGAACTCAGCCCCCAGTTTCCAGTTTCTTATAAGAGCTTGCAGACCATGGAAATGACTGGTCAATGTTGTTTCTTCTGCTCCACCTTCCTTTCAGCACGCCAGCTTGCTGATCTCAGTAAGAAGGTGATAGCAGTTTTTCCCACCCTACATGGGCCCTGGAGATTGTCAACAGTGGCCTCCTAAAGACACTGCCTTGCCTCAAAGAAGGGACACCTGGTGGGGGGACATTTTTAAGTATAAGTATGTAAGTATAAGCTCATATTTAAGTATAAACTTTACACAAGTTGTGTGTCTCCACCCTCACTGTAAGTTGTTACTTCCTACTCATTGGCAGTTTGCCCTTAAAAACATGTTGCCCCAAATCTTCAAGCTGCTTCTGCTCTGCTTGTAGGTCAGGAATAGACATAGAGGAAAGACCTACTACGTGCAGACTGTAAGAAAGATTTCTGAATGAAGTCCATGTGCACTAGTCCTTAGTGCACTAGTTGTTTGCCTTTTTCTCATTCTTGATTAGATACCAAGTAGATGACAGGATAGCCAAATCTTGCATCTTAGAAGGTGAGTGAAGAAGGACCCATAGAGGACAGTGGACAGGCTTAGGTGCTTGGATGCTGAGAGCCTGGGGTACAGCAGAGAACCAGCAGCTACTTGTTAATCAAGAGAAGGGGTACGCAGACACTTGGCTCTCATTAATGGTCCCAAGGGATGAAATGTTCTCGAGAAGCATGTCCTCTTCTCTGGCAAAGTCACTGATCCCTGTGCCAAGATGCTTGTCCGTTAGCCATTTGACTAGAAGGCAATCCTTGTAAATATTTCCTCAGCAAGATTCGTGACACACAATTTGTCTGGGGACATTTACATTTGTCACCTTTCTAACTGCCAACTATTATTAAAGGCATTAGAATAGACCTAGAGTAACTATATTACCATTAACATAGAGATGGCTTTTAAGTTGTCCTGGAATAAAAGAAATCATGAGACTGTTCAAATGTATGAGGTCAAGAATCTAAGTGAGTGGCTCTTCCATTTTTTAAAGTATCTAACAATTTGCATGTAAGAGATTTCATGCAATGAAATGAATTGTAAAATGAAGGTAGAAATAATGTTTATCTTACCTTTCTAAGCCACAAAATGTACTAGAGAACTGAAATGTCATACTAGCACAATGAATTTTTATAAGCTACCCATTTCATGCTGGCTTTTAAATAATACTCATCCTAGATCCATCATCAGAAATTCCTCAGGGTCATCCTTATTTTAAGGTCTAACCAGAAAATAGAGTTGACAACCAATTCATCAGCATCGTCATTAATATGTGTCAAGCTGTATGGCAGGTCCCACAGTGGGTACTTTATATTTTATATTTTATTTCCCCTGATCTTGGCAACAACCTAGTGAGACAGATATTAACACCATTTTACAGCTGAGGAAACTGCAGCCTAGAGAAGTGAAGTAACTTATACCAGGTCACACAGCTAATAAGAGATAGAGCCAAGGTTTCAACTGAGGTCTTTGCTTTTTTGCTACTATCTGTTCAATAACCAACCAATAGTAGCCATGTGGCTCTGCATAGCCCATGTGAGGAATTACTTGGCCAGGGCTCTTGCCCCCTTGTAGGATATGAGGTACTGGTCTTCACAGCCATATAAATTATGAAATGCCTCTCCCATATCATTTCATATCTGGTCCCATTGACAAGCCAATCCAACATATCTATCCAATGAAATATGGAAAGTGGGAATATTTATTTATTAGAAAGTGTCTACCTCATCCTCCAAATGGGGGGATGGGGCTAACATGCCCTGCTTGGGCAGCCTAGTTCCATAACTTATCCTCTTCTCTGGATTAACACATTGGGGTGCCTCATATCTGGGAGCACACTGTATGTATTTATTGAATGAATAAATCAATGAGGGAATGAACAAATGAATGAATGAGGGGGTGTCTAGATTTCCTCTTGCTTCCTATCCTTTAAACTAAGTTTCCAGGGCTCTGTCACCCTTCCTGGCCCATAATAAGCAGGACAGGTTTGCATGACAAAGAGCTATAGCCAAAGGAGTCCTGGAAATAGAAAGAAGCAAGGAAGATTCAAGAAACTGCATTAAGACAAGCCAAATTTTGCCTTTAAATCTAGGCCACCAGCAAGGCCTTTTTCCATTGCTCTCAGAGTTGGTGGTTTTTTTCTAAATGTCTAATTACACAAGTCTTTCCTCTAGATGTAAAAAAAATCAACATAAAAATTTCCTCAGCATGCACACAGCTAAGAAACATCATTATGGGGGATCGAGGGGGTGCAGCAGGGGAGCAGTCTCTGACAGCAAGCTGAGTGGGACACAGATGGGATGAAAGAGTTTCAGGAATGAATCAGTGTGTTTTCAGGAGCATCCAGAGCCCCCAGCCCCAAGACCCTCTGTAGAAACAGACTTGGGTGGAACAGATTTGCTGTAGTGATGAGTTCACCCATTCTGATTTGGGCAACATAGGCAAGACAACATGTTCTCCTGGCACAAATGCAGATCTTGGATTCTCTTTTCTCCCTGTGGGGAGGAAATGTTTCTGAAAGAAATGGGAAACATCTGGGGAAAAACACTACCCAGCGGTGAACATCAGATGCCATCCACAAGATTAGCTCCTGAGACACATTTCCTGAGGAAGAACAATGCAAATGTACCCTTAATGCAATTAGATGACAATACTGCAAGGCAACCAAGAAGCTGAAAGGCTTAGGTATCTCCTTAAGTTCTAAGTGGCTTTGTGTGTACCAGTTTAACTTTCCACCAAGATTTTAGGAGTGTGACATTGGAGCCTATGAATTTAGATAGCTCATTGGTTGTGGGACACTAACCATGCACCAGTATCAAGTATGTTTTTAGATCCCTCAAACATGAGGAGAATTCAGGTAGAGTATTACATGTTACCACCTACTGCAGACTTGGACACAGCTCTGAATTTCTATTAAGGCCTTATCCATAACTTTCAGACTTCATTAATTTGGGTAGAATTATGGTTTGGCTTTGGATTTTTATTAAGGTTGTGTGTGACAAAAAAATTATGCTTTTAATTTGTAAAACCAAATACCTACACGGGACCTGTCATGGCCAGCATGAGCTGCAGACAGTCACATTGATGGGGTTAATTGCCATTTTAAAATAATTCACTGCCTCCAGATTGATTCTTCTGTTTTTTGTCTTTACACAACATTACTGTGTCTCACTCTAATTATTCAATGCTAAGTTCGTACTTCTGAAGCAAGAGACTGGAGTCAGAGGAAATGGTGTTTGATTTGTTGCCATGGAAACGTCTTGCTGTAGATGGACTCTAATCCCATGACAACTCTCTCTCTCTTAAGAACCATTTTTTTTCTGACATAATAAAAATCTGATCAAGGTCAGATTTAATAACCATCTCAATTCCCTGACTTTCTCCTGTATTTGGTGTCAGAGAGTCATTTTTGACAAAGCGATGCTTAAAAGAACTTTTGCTTGCTTTCTGTATAAATTATTGTTTATGCCTCTAAATACATAAACCTGACTCTATGTCATATTAATTTGCAGCCATACCTTTTGTTATTGCATAATTTCTGCATTAAAGAAGTTACTTATAATTGTTCGCACTACGTTGGCAGATGTTAACATTTTGTGGTGCATTGTTCTTGCTAATACATACATTAGGGGTATCAATAAAGCTTATCGTTTGCCAACAAATGGTGTTTACAGTATTAACAAATGCCAGGACCATTTATCTTTCAGTTTGCATTATAATAATTTTCTGAACTGATTATCATGCAAGTATGCAGTTCAGTGAAACGGGAGCTGTACAATGCCACACTGAAATGAAATGCTTCCTGTTGGAGAAAGGTAAGTGAGAAATGGCCTGCTGTGTGACCTTAAGCAAGGCCCTTTCCCTCTCTGGGCCTTCGTGACCTCATTTGTACAATGAGGACTGAGACCACATGGTCTCTAAGGACCTCTCTTGCATCTGACCGACCCTGATATTCATCAGCCCTGCCTGATAGGGTCATAGACTCCTGAGGGTCTTATGGAGTCCTGTGTCTGTAATCAACTCTCCTATTTATGGCCTTTGGCCAGTCCCAAAAGCATTTAATTTGCTTCACTGTAGTCTTATGCTCATCTTGTGAAGGGAAAGGGTGGGGATTTTTAACTCCAGTTTAGAGGTGAAGAGCCTGAGACTCAGAGAGGTTAAGCCACCTGCCCAACGTCACACAGCTTCTATTTAGTAGAACTAGATCTCACATTCCCACTCCTCCCTACAGCCAGAGGAGTCATGTTAGTGAAACGTGCCCCAGGTGCACAGATGCATCCAACCTTTTTCATACTCAGGATTTTGAATCCCATTATGCATCCTGGGGAAATTATTTCAACTCTCTCTCCCTCAGTTTCCTTATCTGTGAGAAGGGGAAGCTAACAACACTACCCCACTATGTTGCAGAGTGAATTAAAGGAGATTATGAAAAAAAAATAAAGGAGATTATGTCTGTAAAGTTCCTTCTACAGAGCCTGACACACAGTAGGTGCTCATAATGGCAGTGATGATTAGCATCATGATCATCCTCACTAACCCTTCCGGGTGGAGCCTGGCCCACTGCCAGGGAGTGCGGTCCTCCAAGATGTATACCCTCTAACAGCTACCTTCACATTCTCCCTGGAGACTCGGAGGCTTTCTCTTCCTTTCCCAGGTTTTGGAGCACCCATCATTCCCAATGACTACAAATCTTACAGAAAAACACCAAACATAAAATAAACCAGGTGCCTATGTGCTTAAATCATTCCATTGCTTGACAGTCATTCTGTAAACATGGTTCTAATCCCCCTTTAGACATAAAGCCCCCATGATTTGTGTGACAAATGTAGCAGATGCAAATATTTTTCTTGCCTACTCTTCAGCTTTCCTTCTACCAGTCATCAAAGCTTATTTCACAGAGATCTGTGAAAGTGGTATTCCCTAAGGTGAGAGTCCTCATAAGGCCAGGTCACCTGAGAGACCATCCAGCTAGACAGGGGGGTTTTCTCCCAGAAGACTTCACTTATTTTGTAATTCTACCAATCTGAGTACTCTGTCCTGGTGCAAGACTTTCAGTGGTGCAGAAGGAAGAGGAGTAACTCTTTATTGCTTAGGAGGACATAGCTTCATCTCCCTGCCTCCCAGCAAGGAAAACTTTGGCCCTGAGTACTTTTAGCTGTTTCTCATCACTGTCCTTGTTTAGGGCTTGTCAAGTGCCAAGGCATGCAGGACACCCCAGTTCTGGCTCTGGGGCCTCCATGCAACTCTCTTCCCCCGGTTTCCCATCCAGAATCCCCAACACACACAGATACACACATACACACACACACACACACACACACACCATACTCACCTTAAAATGAATGTATTGAACTAAATGGCTTCCAGTGACTGACTCCTCCTGTGCTGCCAGCGGGAAAATGGATCATCTGTCTCAGCTCCCCTGCTGGATACAAGTCCGGCTGGCAGGACAGTGATTAATTGTTCTCAGGGATACAGGCTCAAAGAGGGGCAAATATTGAGTCACTCTTGGCCGCTGCTCTTATAAAACTTACTTTTTATTCATTTAAAAGGAACCAATGAAGAAATATGTTAAACAAGAAGTAAACCCTTTTATAGACTTATGGCCAGGTTTTTGCTTTCTGAATGTTGGTGCAGACAGTACACTGAAGTGCAGGCAAGATGGCAAGTGGATTACACTCTCTTGAATGGCCATAACAATACTTTCCTCTCTGGTAAGATTTAAAATAACTGAGTAAAACATGTGATGCGAGGCTCAGGTAGTAACAGTACATAAGGAGTCAGGCAAAGAGACGAGATTTCCATTTCTGTCCTGGCTCTTAGCCAATCCTCGCTCATGGCTTTTCCAGTCTGGTCTTATGGCAAGTGGTGCTACTTTAAAAATAAAACAATATATATTTAGTTTTAAAATTTTTAAATATTTAAAAATATTTTATATTTTTAAATTAGTACTACTTCCCTAATATACTCCAAGTGGGAGATAGCTCCATTTTTTTCTGCCACTGCCATACTTCAAACTCTCACTGCTTATCTCCTAGTCACAATACCAGGCTCCTAGCTGGTCTCCCTGCCCTCTGTCACTCTTTTTCCAACCTTACTGCCAGAGAGATCTTGCTAAAATGTAAATCTCTCAAAACTAAAATGCACACCTTATTATGGTCTTGAAATCCTTCAACTCCCTGCTGTCTTCAGAATAGAATCCAGGCTCTTGACTGGGGAACACTGGGCCCACCTAACCTGGCCTGACCCACCTCTTCTACTCAACTCTTCTCTACTATCACATGCCAAGTCATAGCACCCTCTGATTCATTCATCCATTAATTCATTATTTCTCTTCCTCTACTTCTCCCTGCCCTCATGTCTGGGAACAGGGTCTACTGGCATTAATGAATACCTTCTGTCATTGATTGTCTGCAAAAATGGTCACGAACAATTTCTCCCCTTCCCGTATGCACATACTACTCCTCTCATCAACAAGTCGAGTTTATTTGCTCTCCCCTTGACTCGGGGATAGATAACCCTATGATTTCCTTTGTTCAGTAGGTTATGGCAGAAGTGACACTGTGACTTTTAGGCTTCGGTCTTAAGAGGCCTTGAAAGCTTCTGTTTTTACTCTGAAAACACTCTCACCATTGTGGGAGGAAGCTTGGTCCAAACTACTAAACAAGAAAAGAACACTTGAAGACAGAGGCCCTGAGACCAGGAGGAGAAAGACAATCACTCATTTCAGCATCCTGGGTGAGCCCAGCCCCCAGGTGATCCAGTAGTTAAATGCAGCCACATATGAAGGAGCCTGAGGAAGATCTGCAAAAGAATCACTCACAGATTTGTGAGAAATGATCATTTGTTGCATCAAACCAAGCTGTGGGGTACCTTGTTACCCAGCAATGGATAACTGCAATGTCATCTATGTGCCTAGCACTTTTCTAGTGTGAAATTTATGATCTTGGCCGTGTCTTTTAAAAGCATATAACCTAATTAACTTTGCCTCTTTCACGTACATACAGCCATTAGTGAGAAGGAGGAGCAGACAATCTCAAATTATCACTGTGGTGTTGTGGGAAAGTGCCAGAATCTCGGGTCGTATCCCAGTCTGGCTGTGTGTCCCTTGAGAATTCATCTTCCACTCTGGCTTTCAGTTTGTGTCCAGGTACATGCAGGGGTTGTCCTCAAGTTCTGAGGGACCTGCTAACCACAAGTCCACACCAAGTGAAAATGCCCTTGGTGGACTATCTAAGAGCTGGGTGGGAGCGACATGGAAAGAGCCCTCGGAAAGAAGTCAGAAAATACTCATCCTGGGACAAAATGCTTCACAAGGATTCACCCCAGTGTCAGGCACTAGGTCAGACCAGGTACCAGGGACACAGATATGAACACTCACAGGTCCTCTCATATGATAGGCAGGACATGGGCTATTCTGGAAGCAGGGAATGGGCTACAGAGACTGGAGATCATTCAAGTTTGACCACTTACACTGCCTGTGTGACCTTGAAAAAAAAGCATATAACCTTTCTGGACCTCAGGCTCATTGACTGTCCAATGGACATGAAAGGGATAGCTCTGCCTACCTCATGGGGCTGTGGCCAGACTTAGATGAGATTCTGTGGCCCGAGTAAAGGTCTCCATCCATCGTGAAATGCTGTACCTAGGTAAGGTGATGTCCCTGTGGCTCAAGCAAGGACTGAGTAATCTGAGCAGGTCTCCCAGAGAACATGAAATGTGGCTGGAAATTTTGCAGAGGATTGTGCAAGGTGAGAGGAAAAAATAAGAGAGATTCCCTGGGCTATGATGCTTAATTACAAAAGAGAGGCCCATCTGTCCTTTGATAACCAAACCCAGCTGTGGCTATCTCTATGGCCAAGACAGTGATGTCCCTTTACCCTTTAATTGCCCTAAGTGTCACCGCAGAGTCTAGAGAGGTTAGCAGACCCCTAGTGCTGAAAAGAAAATGAACAATCAAGTGGGGTTACCAGATATTGAACTGCTGTCAATGGTGTGGTGACTAAAGCCATTGTTTATCTCTCTTGCTGCTCCAGTTTCTCTTCATCCCAGTGTTACTATTTTTTAAGAAAACATGTCAAATAATTTTCTGGCAGGAGCCAAGACCTGAAAGAGAAGTTGCCACAGGCAAACTAGAGCCACTGCTGTCAGAAAACATATGCAGATTGGTTTTGGAAAATATTGTGGAATGTCTTAGAGTGTCCCAGTAAGCACTGAGAAATGTCCCAAAGAAGCCCTGCTGACAATAGTGGCAGCAGGGTCCGGGCGGGGGGTTGGGGGGGAGACGCAAAGAGCAGGGGGCAGGAGCTCCCTTCCATTCAACAGAATGTCCCATAACAAAATCCCTTTTACCTTTCATGATCAGTGGTCAGTTTTCCCTTCCTAACTGATGATTTTATCCATTCTCTTTGGGAAAAGCACACTGGACCAGGACTCAGGAGACCCAGGTTGGAGTCTCTGGTTGCCTTCTACAAGCTGAGTGACCTTGGGCAGAGGCCTGGACCTCTCTGATTCTCAGTTTACTCAACTGTGACATGGGGTGGATCTCCACCTACTCCACAGGCTTGTGTTAGAGCAAGGAGGGCAATGTAATTTGAAGGCTGTAAAGTGCTAGACAAATGGAAGTGATTTTTATTATTAAATCAAGCCTTGGAATTTACACATTCACTGCCTGCTCTCAGGGTTGAAAACAGAGCTCAAAGGTCAAGTGCAATTCATTAAAACCTAATTAGAAGACAAATTGTCTTTCATTTAAACATGTGATACAGAATCCAGCAGCTTAAGCAATAAGTATAGTTTATTTTAAACTCTTTCTTTCAATTCAAAGCCTCCAGGATTTGTCAGGCAGCTGCGTTGTGCAGGCCCTCTGAGGGGCACAGAGAAGCAAGCGGCACCATGCCCGCCTTCCCAGAGCTTGCAGTCCAATATGGATGGAAGACAAGGCCACGAATAAACAAGAGACAGAGCATGCTTGGAAGCTGACATCACCACAGCCCTAATGCCCTAGGCCGGGGCTCCCTTGGGGACTGCAGTCTTATCTAATTGAGAACAAGTCAAGACAATTCTGGAAGAAGGACTTAAAGGACCAAAAAGGAGCATGTGAGTTGTCAGAGACAGGCAGCAGACAGAAACAAAGTAGCAGAGGTGGGAGACTGTGGGCCTAGCCCAGAAATCGCTAGAGTCTGGCCTGGCTGTGGCAGATGTCCGCCTTGGACAAGCTGATGAAATGAGGCCTGCCCCTGGAAGCCAGGAAGATCAGACTAAGGAATGAGGCCTTAAGTCAGTTCTCAGCAGAGCTGTGCACAGCGCAAGGTTTGTCAGAAATGACTCTAGGTACTTTGCTTTTCTTCTGCTGGCTTCAGTGTCTTCAAAGCCCTCCTGTTTCACTGTTCTGTCCAAATGCAGCACTATACGTACTCACTCTGGCGACACTCTGTAAAAACCTAGCTTTCTCATTCGGTTAGCCAGTCTTCCTTTCCTTCCATAATTACTTATTGAAAACTGTGATGGCTTTTTCATGTGTCAGATTGGTTAGGCTCAGCTATAGTCTCCATTTATTCAATCAAACTAGGTGCTACAAGGAATTTTGCAGATATAATTAAATTCCCCAATCAGCTGACTTAAATTGACCCAAGAGAGATTATCCTGGGTGGTCCTGACCTAACCAGGTAAGCCCTTTAAAAGAGAGTTTAGGTCTTCCATGATGCAGAGACTCTAAACAGCTCCTGCTCACAGGGTTTCAGCCTGCACATGATCTTCCTGACTGCTGCCAGTGGGTAACAAGCTTCGGCCAGTGCCTGTGCAGTGCCAGCCTGCTTGTGATCATCCCTTTTTGACTTTCTGCTCTACAGATTTAGGGCTTGTTTAGCCAGCCCTATAAACCTTCTATAAACCAATTTCTTGCAAATACAAAGACACACACACACACACGTGTGCACACACACGTTGAATATCCCTTATCTGAAATGCTTGAGACCAGAAATGTTTCAGATTTCAGGTGTTTTTTGGATTTCAGAATATTTGCATTATACTTAACAGTTGAATATCCCTAATCCAAGAATCCAAAATCCAAAATACTCCAATGAGCGTTCCCTTTGAGTGTCATGTCTGCGGTCAAAAGCGTTTAGAGGCCGGGCGCGGTGGCTCACGCCTGTAATCCTAGCACTCTGGGAGGCCGAGGTGGGCGGATCGTTTGAGCTCAGGAGTTCGAGACCAGCCTGAGCAAGAGCGAGACCCCATCTCTACTAAAAATAGAAAGAAATTATATGGACAGCTAAAAATATATATAGAAAAAAAAATTAGCCAGGCATGGTGGTGCATGCCTGTAGTCCCAGCTACTCGGGAGGCTGAGACAGGAGGATCGCTTGAGCTCAGGAGTTTGAGGTTGCTGTGAGCTAGGCTGACGCCACGGCACTCACTCTAGCCTGGGCAACAGAGTGAGACTCTGTCTCAAAAAAAAAAAAAAAAAAAAAAAAAAAGCGTTTAGATATGGGAGTGTTTCACATTTCAGGTTTTTGGATTAGGGATACTCTACCTATATATAATATATAGTATATATTATATATATCATATAGTGTGTATAATAGTGTAGTTGTAGGATACACACACACATACATGTCTACAGCTATACCTACAAGTATATCTATATCTATATATCTTACTGTTACTTCTGTTTCTCTGGTTGAATTGTAACTGATACAAGGAAATGCCCTGTACCAAATTTTGTGCAGAGAACTAATGGCACAGTGGTAAGACACAATCTTTGTCCCCAAAGAGCTCATGATCTATTGAAGGTGAGGCAGGCAAGTCAAATGGCATTTCCATAAGATGAGTGCCAGGAAAGGGGGCCATGGGATCACAAACAAAGGACATTTAACCTAGAATGGGGAGGTAAGGGATGCTGTAGAAAGAACATGATGACAAAGTCAAAACCTAAAGGATAAGGAATTTGCCACATGAATGAGGAGAAGTGAATGGAGTTCCCAGCAGAGGAAGCATCCCAAGGCTGACAAGATCAAGAAACTTCTGAATTAAAATACTCAGAGCTCATGACCCCTCACCTACCACAGATCCTGGCACATCATAGGTGCTCAATAAATATTCTGGAATGAATTGCCTTATATGCCTAAGGACAAAAGAAAACATTGCCCTGGATAGGAATATAAGCCAGGCCAAGCTGTGCTTGTTGAAGTAAGGAAACGAATGAGTCTGCAAAGTTTCTTTGAATAAATAGCTCTCCTGGGACACAGTTTGGGCAAGGCTCACTGGACCTCCTCACATGTACAATCTTGCCTTCAGTACTATGGATCAATTTGAAAGAGCTCTGTCTGGTCCAGGCCCGCACGGAAGTGATAGTGTAGTTATGAGATGAAAGAAGCCTGAGGAACAGGGAAAGTATTGATGAGTACAGGCCAAAAGAATGCCAAGGTCAGATAGTGGAAGAGATCATGTCTGATAAAGGAGACTGTATTTCCTAGATAAAAAGACCTTGTCCATATTTGGGGTTATAGCATTTCAGAGAGTTTGATTTTTGTTCAAGCTTTTAATATAATTGGTAATAATCTAGGAAGCAAAAACAAACAAACAAACCAAACCAACACAAATTAAAAAAAAAGGTCAGGAAAAAAAAATAGGTATGGCTGCCTTAAGTTTAAGAGGAGGAACTGCAACACTGCAAAAAAAAAAAAAAATGAAAAAGAAAATTGACCAGGAAAGATAGATGTGGTAACAATAGTGGAAGCTGGTTAAAAGTGCCTGCCACTGCTCTACAGGACAAGATTGGTGAGATATTGATCCCTTGAGGAAATGACTAAGTTCACCAAGCAGCAATCCCCAGGAAGGTTTCTCTGAAAAAGAGAAAAACCAACCAGTCTTTTTCATGGTGGGTCAATCCTGCTGATTCAAGTGACGTTTGGCCATTGACTTTTTAGAATCTGAAAGTACACTTAGCAAAAGAAAATTGCACTGACAAAAACTACTGACATCATAATATGAGTAATACACCATATGATTTCTCTTGTTTTCCTTCCAAAATCTCCAAGGGTAAGCATGCTGTTCTCATGCACTTGATCATGCCTAAGGCCAGGCACTAGAGCTCTGGAGATGAATCAGTCATAGTGCCCGCCCTCAAGGAACATTCCCCTGAGAGACCTAAACATACAAGAGGAGGATAAACTGGGAGAAAAGTCTGCATGGGGTTCAAGAGGGTCAGTTCTACTGAACAGGGGATGAGTCCCACATGGGTTGGCTGTTTGCCAGGCGGATAGCCATCATGGGCAAGTGAGACTGTTCCAAACAGAAAAAGTCATGAGAGGCAAGATTTAAAGCCTGGAAACTTCTGGAACTTGGGGCATCACCTACTGGCTGAAGTGTTAGGGGAGAAGGCAGTGTCGAGAGGGAGGTAAGAGCAATCTTGTAACACATGACAGTCACCTGGAAACTTGCAGAAAAGGAGTGATACACAGGCCCCAGTGGAGACCACTGAGCTGGGGTATGTGGTTTTTGATGGAGAACAACAGTGACAAACCCAGGCTGGGTACACTGAAGAACCCTTGCAAGGTTCTTTGATGGTGGATGCCATGTCCACCAGACTCTGAATGATATTTATAGTTTTAATAGGCATTTCAGACATGGGTATTTTCCACCAAAACCTTTGTATGTGCTGACTGTTACTAAATTTAAAATTTTTCAAGAGCCTTTTTCACAAAGCCCAAAGAGTATTTCCTGTGTAATTGTGCTGACACAACAGGGGACTCCACTGTAATTCACCTCAGTCATGGGCAATCCTCACCCTGAATTTCATGACCCTCTTGTTTTTGAATTTTCCCACTTTTGTTTGCCACTACACAGGACAGAGGACTTCCCTGTGTTCTCCCTTCAGCACCAGTCTCAGCAATCAAGAAACTGGCCTTGCTCACTCCCAGGAGCTATGGGGAAAAGTGGCAAAGAGATGAGCCAACATGTATGGTGGTAACGTGGGCTGTTTCAGAATTTGAGAAGAGGAGGGCGAAAAATAGAGAATTTCTGGCACCATCATCAGATAGTTCTCAAATAGGTACATAAATAATCCTTAAACATATGGAAATATGGTCAACTTACTCCTCTTAAGAGAAATGCAAATTAAACTACACTGAGACCTCTGGTTCTAGGAAAAAAAAATGTATTTTGTTTTTTCCATTCTATACTTCTGGTTCAGGGTGGGGGGCGGGGGAATGGCATTTCTCCCTATTCCTCCCATAAGTACAACTGAAAACCTTGGACACTGTATATAAACAAACATGAGAAGATTTTGAAGGTTACAGAGAAGGAGGCATTCCAGGACCTGAGGAAGACATGGCAATGAGTTCCCTGGTCTTTTTTTTTTTTTTTTCCTCATATATCGCAGACCTGAGGGCAAAAAATCTGGCAAGGTGGAAAGGCCAACGGTGCAGACAAAAAGAAAGCCCTCACAAAAGCCTACTGGTTCTAGCTGAAGGATTCAGAAAGGGAAAGCCAAGAAGGACAGAAAACTTTTAGGCAATAGTCACTCTACTTCAGCCAAACACCACAGAAGAACTGTGTCCCCAGCTCTATTCCAGCCAGCAAAGACTGAGTGAGAAGCCTAGACTTCCACCCTTGCCAGACTGAAACAAGGCACCACCAGGCTGGTGTCACAGAAGGCCAAGTGGGGAGCCGGGACTTCCATCCCTCCCCCAGCAGTAACAAGCCTGCCATAATGCAGTGTCACCAGAGGGCCCAGGGAGCCTGGATTTCTACCTGCCCATTAGTGGCAAGAAGCCCACTACTCTCACTGCAGTGGTGTCAGAGGAGGCCTAATGGAATCTGTATTTTCATCATCACCCAGTGGTAACAAAGCCACCCCCACGTGGTATCAGTGGAGGCCACACAGAGAACCAGAACTCCCACCCCTGCCCAGCAGTAATGAGGTGCCCTTTCCATTCCCTGCTAGAGTGGTGCCACAGAAGGCCAAGTGGAGAGCCAGCACTCTCATCCCTTCTTGGCAGGAATCAACCCTGTCCCCTGTGCGGTGTCAGTGGAGTTCCCGTGGGGAATAGTAACGAGGTGCCCCTCCCCCTCTGGGCCAGGTGGGTATTACTGGAGGCCTACTGGGGAGTCTGAACTTCTACCTCCACCTGGAAGTTATAAGAAGCCCCACACACCCCTGAGTTTCAACAGAGACCCAGCAAAGAATCTAGAAATCTATCCTCACCTAGCTGCCTCAATCGGGATGGAACTTGATTAAGCAGGCTTGTTGTTAGTAATGGTATTTATTGGGGTGCCAACTCCAAAGCTACTTTTTGCATATTACAGAAATGAGCCATTGAATAAATATATTGACATTGTTGGATACCAAAGTTCACATTCTGGGGAAAAAATGATGTAAATATGGAATTGGGAACCAGGTAGAGTGTGTGTGCCTATAGTTCCAGCTACTCAGGAGGCCGAGTTAGGAGAATTGCTTGAGCCCAGGAGTTTGAGGCTGTAGTGAGCTATGATCACATCTGTGCATAGCCACTGCACTCCAGGCTGGACAGCATAGCAAGACCCCAGCCCTAAAAAAATATGGAATTGGGGAAAGAGAGAAAGAACCGTGGATTAGAATTAAAAGTATCATTATCAAGTTGCAATTTAAAATTAGGGGTGCAAGTGTGTGTCTCTGTGTGTGTGTATGCATTCTTCCTATCTCTGTCCACTGAAAGGAGCTAGAAGTATGGATGCCCTTGTAACAATGAGTTCAGCGAGCACCCAGACAGTGGTTTAAATTCCCCACTCAAAGGAAACAGAGCTTCCTGGATAAATGGAAGAGTCCAGGCTAGGGTAGAGCAGGGGATCCCTGATGAGGCAGCCACCCCATTGTAGTCAGATGTCTGTTGTCATTCTCTGTGATAATAGTCAGGAACCAAAGGACAGTGAGACAGAAAGGCAAAGGAGAAGCAGCCATTTGAGGCCTGGGTCTGACTGTGGTCAGGAGATCCTAAGCTGGACTTCCTGGCCTCTCAGTCAGGGCTTTCTTGCCGTACTATCTCAGTTTTCTTGAGGACTTTGGCCTGCTTTAGCTGTGCCACAAGAAACTAAGAGGTTTGCATCCTCCCCTGGGCTGGACATTTAGCAGAGGCTGGACATAATTCTGGGGGCAGCCAAAGTCAGTGTAGCCCCTGGAAGGACCTTTGGTTACCTGGTCTTTCCTTGTTGTCCCCTGGAATTCTTTTTGATTATTCCTGGAAAACTCAGATGGTTCTTCCAATAGCAAAGATGGTCTCCAATAAGCTTGTGTAAGGCCAAATGGGGTTTGGTATTTTTTGTTATCTGTTTTGGTTTATGGCAACTTTCATTTTAAGAAGTGGTTCTCACTCCTTTGCACAGCGGGAGGCCAGTGGGGGAAATCAGTCTGAGACTGAAGCTTTCCCAGCGTCTTGTATGACGTGTGCCAGGAGGAGGTGAGGCGAGCACAGCTGCTCTGCTGGGATTGAGATGGGTAAGGGCGTGGGCTCTGACCTGAATGACTGACGGCTGGGCCTCTCAGCTGGACTGTCCTGCCTTCAGACACCTACTTCTTACTGAGCACCTATTTTGTGCCAGCTCAAAAAATAATATTTTGTACTGGGAACTAGAGGCCCAAAGATAAGGAAGTTGTGCCCTGTCCTCAAGGAGCTCATCATGTATGGTCATAAATAGGTAACTAAACAAATAAGTGCAACATGGTGTGGAACATTCTGCGATAGAGGCAAGGTCAAAATGTGCAATTACTCTCAGGTACCACTTTTCACCTCTTAGACGGGTAAACTCCCAGGAGGAGACAGGTATCAAGCAAATAATGCCACCAACTCGTGCATAATTACAAACCATGAGAAATGCTATGACAGAGCCAAGATGCTATTCCAGAAGGAACAGTTCTGTGGGCAGAGAAGAAGCTGAGTTCCGCTTAGAGACGTTGACTTAGAGGGAATTGTGCGCTGATACCTTCACATTGTATTGCAGAAGGGATTTAATTAGGAATCCAGTCCAACAAATAAGGAAGATTGTTCTTGTACATCCTGACCCCTCCTTGCTGGCAAGGTAAGTAACAGCACCAAGAGTTGCAAAGGATATAAAATGCCCTTGGGCAATGGGGAATCAATTTAATGAATTTTATGGCTGATAAATTCAGAGCTATACTTAGGCTGGTAGATGTGTCAGCCTCACAGATCCTCTGATAGAAATAGACTGCTGGAGCTTCAAGGGTCTTGGAGATTGGCTCCTAAAACCCCGTCACTTTATGGGTGAGAAATCCTCAGCCTAGAGAGCAGATCTGCTCAAGTTTATATGGCTCATTTCTGAGATAGCCACATGCAGATTTTCTTCAGTTACTTTGTGACCTTGAGCAAGTTTCTTAAGCCCCCTGTGCTTCAGTTTCCTCATTGGTAAACAAGTAGTAATAGCATCTACCCCATAGGCATGTTGTGCTACTTCTGCAGGCCCCTTTGGTGGCACTGGGGTCTGTGTCCTCTAGCTGAAGTTATCTCTTGAAGTGTTAGCCAGCCTGATGAGTATCCCTGCAGGCAGAAGGGGGCTGGGCCCTTTGTTTGCCCAGAGACATTTCTAGTGGTAGGGCTTCCTGCACAGAGATCTGGGCTGTAGGGGAAATGTTCAGACAGCCATACCCACGAAGTGAGGATTACAAGTCTAATTGATGCCAGTCACAGTCATAGCCATCTGTATCGAACACCAACCATGTGCCAGGCACTGTGTTACAAACTGTACTCATGACATGACTAACCATAAAACTAGTCTTGCAAGGTAAATAAACTTATCTCTATTTTACAGAAGAAACTGAAGCAAATGATAAACTAAAAAAATATTCCAAGAAATATGGCAAGTGGATATCCTTCATATATAAAAAGCTCTCATAAATCAGTAAGGAAAAAAACATAAAAGAGACATAAGATAACATATGCATCACATGTGTTCAATAAACTTTAAAATGCCAACATGACTGGTAATCAAAGAAATGCAAATGACAGTGAGACAACATTATTTCCCCATCAAATTGGAAAAATTTTAAACATGAGAATACACACAATTGGCAAAGGGGCAGGGATAGGGTTAGTCATACATTTAAGTAAAAGTACCAACTGGTAAGAGTTTTCCAAAAGGCAATTTGGCAAATTATATAAATTTACATATTATATATATTTAAAAATCTATATTGTTTGACTCAATATTTCTATTTATAAGAATTTATCCTATAAGGATAATTAGAAAAATGTACCCACTTATGAAGGAGAGCATTCAACACTATTATAAGTCCAATTAGTCAGGTAAACTCTGGCATATTTATGTGATAAAATAAAACTCAACCTTAAAATTATGTTTTAGGCCGGGCGCGGTGACTCACGCCTGTAATCCTAGCACTCTGGGAGGCCGAGGCGGGTGGATCGCTCAAGGTCAGGAGTTCGAGACCAGCCTGAGCAAGAGCGAGACCCCGTCTCTACTAAAAATAGAAAGAAATTATCTGGCCAACTAAAATATATATAGAAAAAATTAGCCGGGCATGGTGGCACATGCCTGTAGTCCCAGCTACCCGGGAGGCTGAGGCAGTAGGATCGCTTAAGCCCAGGAGTTTGAGGTTGCTGTGAGCTAGGCTGACGCCACGGCACTCACTCTAGCCTGGGCAACAAAGCGAGACTCTTTCTCAAAAAAAAAAAAAAAAATTATGTTTTAAAAATATATTGATCATGATACAATTAGTGAGCAAAAACACAGGATACAATACATACAACGTGATGTCAGTCTTATGTTTATATAGACATACACACTTTATATATTCATGTATATGTCTACATGTGCATAGAAAAAGTACTGAAAGAACACACAAAAATACTCTAACAAAGGGATCTCAAGAAGGTAGGATTATTGATGATTTTAAAAATTCTTATTTTCTGTATTTTCCAAATTCCATTCAGTAACTTTATAATCTGAAAATACCTATATTTTCCAAAAGGCAGCTAGCTGTAAGTTATTCTAAAAGAGTTCATATCTCCTGGCCTGGGTGAACTCTGCCCCAAGGCTCATCAGAGAGAGGGAATAGCTGAAGTCTGGCAATCCTTGAGAAAAATCTCTTGTAAGAATAGGAATGATACCAGAAGAGTAGAAAAGGTAAAATTCTATCTCAATTTTCCAAAATGATAAGGAAGCAAATTCTATAAATCCTAGTACAGTTCAGTGGATTTTTAACCATTTGAATGACTTCTCATATACACAAAATTCTAATTAACTGTGTTAGCTGGAAGGGGGCCTTGGCCTGTCTGGTTTAACAATTTTCAATAGACCCTTGGATGCAGACATTGATGGCTTGTAGATTAAATTTACAAATATATAAAGCTGAGAGGGAAATAAACTCTGTTGAAGAGTATAAGGACACACAGTTATTTGAAAGGAAGAGTTGCTGAACTAAAACTAGGAAGATGAAGCCTAATAAAGCTAGTACAAAGTTCTACACTTAGCTCCAAAAAGTCATTGTTTTTAGGGGGAGATCTGAATGAAAGGCATGCATGAAAATGACTTGGGGCTTGTAATCAAGGTCCAGTTGTATCCTAGGCAACTGTGAGATGTGGCTGCCCTGAAGACCAGGACCTGCTAGTGTTAACTAACTAGAGTATGTGGCTCAGAACAAGCAAGGTGATGGCCCAGCCCAGCTCTTCCCTGAGGAGGCCACAGCTACAGGGACATACTCAGTTCTGGGCAGCAACATGCTCTCAGAGGCACATTGACTCCTTGAATTTTGATCAGAAGAGAGTGACTATCAGGGCAAACTGGCTCACCTGCCACACGTATTATTGAACTGGAGATGTTTAGGCCAAGTAAGAGAAGGCTCTGGAGGTGCTCAAGGATTGGGGTTGCTCTGGGTGGTCTCAAGGGGGTCCAAATAGGGCTAAACACAAAGAAAGTCTTTGTAGTGGGGTATCTGCCCTGTAAGAGAGTAAAAGCCTGGACGGTCACTTAGATGGGCACTCTAAGACCCCTTCAGAGGGCAGTTTACTTGACATTCACCTAGATAAAATCCCTACTGTTATATAGACCTAGAAGGCTAGTGGAGCTGGTCTGAAATTACCAAAATACAGCTGGAATGAGTGATCTGTTAAAATGACCCTTGCAAAGCCTTGTTTGTGGTTCCTCCTTGGTCCCAAGAGGAGGAAACATGACAAAAGTATATAACAAATGCTCTCTTAGGTTTCTGCCTTCATGAAAACCGAGCTCCACATTCCAGGTGATGGTCAGGGTGGAAGAACAATCATATTACAAGTGGCTTGTCTTTCCTGGGCTTTTGTTCAGATCCATTCTATGTAATTTCTAAAAAAAAAAAAACATTCCAGAAAGCATACATGTTATCAGGTCGATCATCTGCACAAAATTCTTCACTAGTTTTTCAGTGTCCAGAGGAACACATAGCCCTCCTTTCTCTTAGCCAACATCTGAGGACTGCCACAGTCTGTTCTGATGCCCACAAGCCCCTGGCTCCAGCCACATGGGACAGACTCCTCTTTGCCCCTGTCCAAACACTTCCAGCACGTTCTCATCTGCACACAGCTGTTTCTGGGTGTACCCTGCCCTCCTCTCCACCATGCTGATACTCAACTTCCCTGAAGGCCTACCCCAGCCTGCTGTGGCCCATGACCCTCTTTGGGAAACTAACCAAGGATACCAGGTAGCATACGCTCTCTCAGGGAGGCTGCAAATCCCTCAGTGATGTATCCTGCACCCCAACACAGGCCCTGCTCAACAGACCTCTGGCAGGGAGGGCACAGATGTGGCAGCACAGCCACAGAGATCTGGGAAGGTCATTAAGTAGAATAATATCCCAGAAGGGTGTGCGTGCTGTTCTGTTCCCTATTATCCCGCCTGCTTGTACCTTTCAGGTCCTTTACAATTTATGGTGCAGCAAAAATCCCATTAGAACAGGCCACATGAAGGTGTTCAAATTATGTCATTGGACTGGAATTTGGGTGTGTTGAAGGCAATTCCAAATGAAAGAACCACTGTCCAGGACGTTGGTGGTTTCCATTAGTGTGGAATTTGCTTTGTAATGTCATTAACAGGAAAAAGATCTGCCTAGTCTTGAGGTTGCCCATAGAATGAAGTGATAAATACCTGGGCAAAATTTGTAACTAGAGTTTGTAAAACCTAAATATAGCCCTTCTAGTATATAATTAGAGTGTATGTTATGTAGCTGAGGGTGAGTGATGAATGGGAATTTGGCTCCATAGGATCTGAGACCTGGAGCAGCAGTGTTACATATGTAGCCAAAAGCAAGTGACTATTAGATGACGTAGCTCATGATGCTAAACACTGGCTATATATTTGTATTTTGTGTATAAACATGACGGCCTCTTCTCTGTTACTCTGAGGAATCTTTGATAATTCACATGTGAAATTAAAGGCATCTTATTCATTCGGTTATTTATTATTCTCTGTAAAATGAGTTAGGAATTTGTCCCCGTGAATAATGTTAGCCATAATAGTTAATTTACTCCTATTCATTGGCAGTAATAAAAATGTACAAGGGGAGGCAGAAACATTATTATTTCTTGCTTGAAGTGCAATTTCATGTGGTGAGAAAAACATGTTAATATGCTGCAAAGTGCTACAGGAATTTAGTTCTCAAAGGAATGGCGGTATTAAATGTATTCTGACAAGAAGGAGCCTCGAAAGGGAAACATTTATCTTCATAAAGTCATTAAATTTACTGAACAGCATCACATTCTTCCTGCAATCTGCTCACTCCATTAAAGGCGAAGCTGTGGAACTGGCTCTGTCACATGAGAAGCCCCTGCATTTCTGAAAAGAGGAAAAACAGGGCTCTTCCCCCTCAAAACCAACAAGCTCACGCTCAGATATACACATGGGTGCTCTGCTACCTCTTTCCCAGATAAATAAATGGAGAACTGACAAGATCCTTCCTTTCCCCATGATCAGATGATTCTCCATGTGACTAAGAGGATACAGATTTTGCAAAGCCTCCTGTTTCACTGTGCCAGGAGACTCTTGGCTCTGAGGGTGTTTTCCATCCTGCCGAGAAGGAACCCAGGCAGCTCACACCAATTAGGGTCAGCGCGATGGCATGAGCTGTTCTGCAGAGCAGTTTTGTGAGTGTGCATTTCTTAATCGAGGTATCCTTATCCATACCCAATATCATTAATCAGTGTTCTTGAAGATTGCAGAGAGAAACAGGGATCTTGTTCCTGGGAGTTATGTATTTCCCTTGTGCTTTTCAATAGGTAGGTGTCATTAATGAGCTAAAATCACCAAGAACAGCAAACAGACTTCAGAACCAAAGCCATGCTGTCAGCTTAGACACGTGGCAGGGAATGAAAACAAATTGAATAGTTTTCCATAAGTCATAGTGACATTCCCACTTGTAACCTGATGCATTTCTTCCCAACACTTTGTGAACAGCTATTATTCCAGGAATGAGGACAAATATCTTATCTGCATTCGTGTTACGAGAAAAAATGTAATTTCAAGTGCAGTTCGGGAGAGGATGGGGCTAAAAAGCACAAAACAGAGATATTAAATTAAGAAAAGGTGCTGTGGATAGTGATTTAAAAATCCCAGTGCAAGTTTGAAGAAAATAGCTTTAACTGAACCAAGAGAGCCAAGGCTTCCTCCACACTGCACCACACACCACAGCTGAGGCTGCCTGTCTAAAGGCAAAGACACAAGAATCAAGCCATTTGTTTGGTGACATGAAAACCAGACAATTGAAGGCAGCTGATTATAAGCTCCAGGAGGTCAGAGACAATATCTCTCTCAATCACTATTATAGTATCAGCACCTAACTCATAGAAGGTGCTCAATAGATATGTGTTAAGTAATGGCATGAATGCATAAACTAATTGCTCAGTTTTGCTCTGGGGGTTTGCAGGGCCAGATGGATGCATTTCACATCTTGTCCTTTAAGCAATGTTGGCCTGTCCAAAGGAGATTGAATTTTATTAGCAGAATAGATTCTGACATGTTTGACCAGGTGGAGAGAATCTATAGTGACTAATTCCCAGAATTCTGATTCTCCATTCTGCGAGAAGACTGATATTTGTTTTGTCCATCATGTGCTAATTATTTGATCCATGTTTTCGCTGAATCCTTAGAACAGTCAATTTTACAAATGAAGAATCTCAAAAAGGTACAAAGCTAGTAACTGGTAGAACAGTACCTACAATTTATTCATTCATTTGACAACTATCCAGTATGAGTTTTCAACGTGCCCGGCCCTGTTCTCAGTGCTGGTCTTACCACAGTGAATGAGACAGCACAGTCCTTCCCTTCCTGGAGCCAATGTTCTAGAGTTGGAGACTGTCATTAAAGAATTAGCAATCCAGTCAATCACATGGCTACACAGGTGATAAGTGCTACAAAGAAGAAGCACACAGTTTTATGAGCATAAACGGCAGAAGTAACTAATCTTATTTTGGGCAAGGATCACAGAGGCTTCCTTGACAAAGAAAGTGGCATTTGAATAATGCTTTTAAGGATCAATAAGAATTAGTTAGATAAAAAGAACAGAAGGGCAGCATATTCCGGCAAAAGGACCATGTGCAAAGAAAGGCCCAGATGCAGGAAAGAACATATATCTTCTGAGGAACCAAAAGGTGTTACTGGAGGCAGAGAGTGAAGGGACTAGTGGCCCAGGATGAGGCTGAGATAGGCAAAAGGGACCATGTAGCGGTGTTAGGGATTTGTCCTGAGAATAACAGACAATGAAAGGTTTTAAGCAAGGAGGAAAGGGACCTGATAAGGTCTGCATTAGTAAGAGTCACTTTTGCCAATGTATGGTGTACATATTGAAAGTGGGTAGGAAGAGAAGCCAGGAGATGAGTTGGGAAACCAGGACAGTTGTCCACATGAAAGATGATGTGGCTTGGGTTGTCATAAAAAATGAAGACAAGGTGGACATAGGAGAAAGATATTCAAGATGTGGAATCTACAGGGCTGAGTGGTAGATTGGCTGTAGGGAACCAGGGAGGCGAAGGTGTCAAGGATGAATCTCAGATTCTTGACCGAGCAACTGAATCAATGACAATACTCTCCACAGAGATGGTTACAGGCCATATTATGGAGGTAGAGCCAACAGAACTTGCTGTTGAGTTGAACACAAGGAGTGAGAGAGGGAAGTATTGAGGATAATACCATTATTATAGTAATAACTTTTAAAGTCATATGCCATTGTAATTATGGTCATCCCACAGTACAATTACTCATGAAAGGGAAAGAACAGATAGATGTAAAATCAATCTTTTCTTTTTCCATCAAAATAATTTAAGTAACTGATCAGAACACATTGATTTCCTTAAATAAATAGGTGTGTCCATCAGCATTGATAAATCAGTTGTTTAAATATCATTCCTCAGACAAAATAGCAAAAGTTTCTTCTTGTTTATGATGTGTGTAACTTCTTTCAGAGAAGTGTACTTTATTCAAATTGTTTCCAACTGTTCATAAAATGTTTCAAGGAGAGATCATAAAGTTCTAAAGGCTGCAAAACTGGATAAGAACTCTCTCTTTTCTACCAAGGCCAGGAAGCAAGTACAGAAGAGAGGTAAGTAAGTATCTGATTGCCATAGAAACATTTCCTGAGTGTGGCGAACTGATTTGGGAAAAGATAATTCATTTTTGTTGGGTACCTATTGTGTGTGTGTGTGTGTGCGTGTGTGTGTGAGAAATTTTTTTCTCACTTAATCTTTACAATGACTCTAAGGTAGAGATCATTATCATCCCCATTCTAAACTCAGTATTTGATAAAGGTGGCAGAATGTCAAAGAATTATTTAATAAGTAATAATCTTCTCATCTCTTCCATCCAAAGATATTCCAGTGAATTAAACAGTTAAATTGTTATGCTATTCAGTACATCAGAACATAGGCTATATTTATCAGATCATGGAGTGGGGAAAGATTTTTTAAACATAAAATTAATTGAAGAAGCATAAAAGAAAAACACCAATAAGTCTTGACTGCAGATATGTATCTAAAATCTCTGTGCATAAAAAGTCCATAACAAAAATTTAAGAAGCAGAAGATAGAGTGGGAAAATATATAGCCACTATAACACAGAGCTAATGACTTCTTCACAGTGTGGTGTCTGTTTGGCATCAGACTGCTTCAAGTGGCTTTGCCACTTACTAGCTATGTGATTTGGAGCAAGTTATTTAACTTTCCTGTTTCTATTTTCAGCATCTGTAAAATGGGAATAATAATAGTACCTACATATTTGCATTTTATAAGGATTAAATGAGTTAATAAATATAAAGTACTTAGAACTGGGCCTGTCATACCATCAATTTTCAATAAATGTTATCTATCATCCTTTTATTATTATGACATTTACTACTAAAATGCATTAAGAAAACAACCATCATGTCAAAAGAAAAATAGGCAAAGCTTACAAACAAACAATTCACAAAATGAGAAATATAAATGGCCAATAAATAATTCTAAATGTTCCACCACACTAGTAATTAAAGAACTGGAAATTAAAAGAGTAAGTAACATTTTTTTCATCTATCAGTTTGAACAAAAGAACATTTAATTATAATATTCTGCATTGGCAAACATCTATGGAAATATTCACCTATACTGCTGGCCAGAGCAGAAACTGGCACAATCTTTCTGCAAAGCAATTTAGCAGTAGAAGTATCAGTAGCCCTAAAAATTCTCATGCCTTTTTACCCAGTGGTCTGACTTCTAGGAATCTAGTCTAAGGAACTTGGATAAATAAATATCCATGTGCAAGGAAGTCCACTGTAGAAATTTTTCTAAAAATTTGAAAGTAGCCAAATATACTGGACAATAGAAGGTTAAATTATGGTAGCTCCATACATGAGAATAACACATTGCTGATAAAAACATTTTCAAAGAGCATTTCATGATATATGAGGATACTCAAGATATAGTAAGTCAAAGAAGTAGCATACAAACCAGTGTGATCCCACGCATGAGTGCACACTTACATGTAAAAAACATTCTAAAAGAAAATACACTATAACATCAACTATAGTTATCTCTGAGAAGTGATATCATGAATAATTTTTATTTCCTTCTTCATGCTTATCTTTATTTAACACATCTTATAAAATAAGCGTGCATTCTTTTATAACAAGAAAAATAATTAAATGGTGCTAGGATATTTAGAATTTTAAGAGAACAGGTGAGAATTTATTATATAAAGTTTCCCTCTTTGTAGTAACATGCTAAATTGATCTTAGGTCAAAGATAATCAGAGGTTATGGAGGGAGCCTTGGCATTGACTCCTCCTTGGTGATCACATCTTCTCTGGAACCAAGGAAGGGAGGATGAGGGCCACCCTGGAAGGGTTTTGGTGTATGGCTACCTTCTTCCAAGATTCCAGGCTTCTCCCCTGTGTGCATGTTCACTTCCTTCCTACCATGTTGCAGAAGAAATCTGAACTAGGAAGCTGAGAAGCTCACTCTTGCCTTTGCATTGAGATTATTAAGTCTGTTCTTTGTTCTGTTGTTGGGCTGGTTTGAATCTGGTATCTTGGCTGTTAATGGTGTTAGCTCTTTGTGCTATTGATCCAGGGAGGCTATACCTTGAGTGATGTCCCTTGGAGTATTAGGAACATTATTGCTACAGTTTAAACCTGTCCCCTTCAAAATTGAGGTATTGGCAATATACCAATATTAAGAAGTAGGGCCTTTCAGAGGTGTTTAGGCCATGAAGAATAATCCCTCATGAATAAGATTAAGGCCCTAATAAAAGAGGCTTTATGTAGGCTTCAGCTTGCTTGCTTTACTGCCTTGCATCACACGAGGACACAGCGTTCCTCCCCTGTGGAGGAGGATACAGCAACAAGGCACTATCTTGGAAGCATAAAGCAGCCCTCAACAGACAACTGAACCTGCCAGCACATTCATCTTGGACTTCCCAGCCTCCAGAACTGTGAGAAATAAATTTCTGTTCTTCATAAACTAAACAGGCTCAGGTATTTTGTTATAGCAGCATAAACAGACTAAGACAACTATATTTCTATAGTTTCTGTCAGCAAAGAGGTAGTAGCCATTTGGCTACTTGGTAAGGATCCACATTCCATTTTCAACATTAACTAAATGTTTTCACTCCCTCAAGAAGCCTTCTAGAATAGGAAAAGCCTGGGTCTAGGCTGCGACTGGGGGGGGGGCGGGGGGGGGAGGGTGGCACCTGCTGCCTCCTTGAATTGTCTGCTCTAGGTGCTTCATTTACTACATCCTACTCCCTGTCCTGCCTGTAACATAAGGCTAACACTTACTTCTAGCAAAAAAATTCCAAATAGTCAAAGTCAAGAAAGCAGACAGCTTTTTTTCTTTCTTTTTCAGCTTTATTGAGGTATAAATATTACATATATTCAAGGTATACAAAGTGACATTTTGATATACAGTCATACCTTGTGTTATTGTGCTTCACACTATTGCACTTTGCAGATACTGAGTTTTTCACAAATTGAAGGTTCATGGCAACCCTGTGTCAAGTAAGTCTATCAGTGCAATTTTTCCAACAGCGTGTGCTCACTTGATGTCTACATTTTGGTAATTATTGTAATATTTCAAAACTTTTTGTTGTTATCATGTCTGTTATGGTGATCTGTGATCACTGATGCTTGATGTTACTATTGTAATTGTTTTGGGGTGCCATGAACAGTGCCCATAGAAGATGGTGAACATAATCTATAAATATTGTATGTGTTCTGACTGCTCCACCAACTGGCCATTCCCCTCTCTCTCTCTCCTTGGGCCTCCCTATTCCCTGAGACACAGCAATTTTGAAAATTAGGCCTATTAGTAACCCTACAGTGGCCTCTCAGTGTTCAAGTGAAAGGGAGAGTCACACATCTCTCACTTTACGTCAAAAGCTAGAAATGATTAAGCTTAGTGAGGAAGGCATGTCAAAAACCAAAATAAGCCAAAAGCTAGGCCTCTAGTGCTAAATAGTTAGCCAGGTTGTAAATGCAAAGGAAAAGTTATTGGAGGAAATTAAAAGTATATACATAAATGATAAGAAAGTGAAACAGCCTTATTGCTGATATGGAAAAAGTTTTAGAGGTCTGGACAGATCAAATCAGCCACAACATTCCATTAAGCAAAAGCCTAATCCAGAGTAAAGCCCTAACTCTCTTCAATTCCATGAAGACTGAGGTGAGGAAGCTGCAGAAGAAAAGCTGGAAGCTAGCAGAGGTTGGTTCAAGAGGTTCAAGGAAAGAAGCCATCTCCATAACATAAAAGTGTAATTGCTTATGCAGAAGCTGCAGCAAGTTATCCATGAGATCCAACTAAGATAGTTGAAAGTGGCTACACTAAGCAACAGATTTTCAATTAGATGAAACAGGCTTATATTGGCTGTTTCCTCATTTTACAGATGGGGAACTCAGGCATAGAAAGATTGAATAATTTGCCCAAGAACATACAGCTACTTAGTAGCAGAGCCAGGATTTTGGATGCAGGGCACTCAGACCCCAGAGCCTGTATTTCTAACCATTTTCTACTACCTCTCAATATCAACACTTGCTATTGGAAGGGCAAATGATAGCCACTACACAGAATAGAAATGTTATCAATCTTGCTTCTGGGAACGCAAAATGCAACTTCTCCTATGGAAAGAAATAGGTCAATATTTAGCAAAATTATCTGTATTTACCTTTTGACCTGGTGATACTAGTTTTAAGAATCAATCCCACAGAAAACACTGGCAAGAATATGAAAACATATGTATACAAAGATATTTATTTCAGAACAATTTGTAACAGCAAAAGTCTAGAAACAGTCCATTTGTTCAATAGTGGATTGAACAAACTACAGTGCATCCACACAATGGAGTACTATGTAGCTGTTAAACAAATAAGGAGGATCTCTACAAATAAATAAAGGGGGTAGAAAAAAAGTTTTGAAGATGATGGATAAGTTTAGGGCCTTGGTTATGGTGATGATCTCATCAGATATGTACTTATCTCCAAACTCATCAAGTTGTATACATTAAATATGTACAGCTTTAAGAAAAATGAAGATCTCAATATACTACTATAGAGTGACTTCCAGCATATATTTTTAAGATTTAAAAAACAAGATGTTGAAAAACATTTATATCATGCTATCATTTATCCAAGAAAGGAAGGATACAAAAATATATGTGAATATTCTTATATTAAAACATTAAAAAATAGAAGGATGAACCTTACAAATGTTTGCTTCCAAGATGGGGTGGAAATAGTGTGGAGGGGATAGAGATAGAGCTACACTTATTTGAATATATCTTGGTTTGTAAATTTGACTTTGGAATCATGCAACCACATCATATAATCATAAAACAACACTATAAAACAGTAATTCCTAAAAATTGAAAGCAAAATGAAGTAAATGAATCTAATTGTGTATGTAGTTGGTGGCAGAGAGAAACTATTCTATATAGCTTCTAAACACAGTAATTTGATAGTACATCCCTAGAGAGATTTACATTGAGGATAAGAAGAACTAAAAAAAAAATTGTAAATTATTTATGATCATCATACTGGTGGTGGTAGCATTCATACTGTTATTCTGAAACAGTTCTGTTTGTAAGATGAGATAAATTGAATAAGTAATTGTGTGATATTTTAATTCTATCATCCCTCGTGGCCTTGAAAACCGGGATTCTTAGTGTGGGAGTAAAATGATATGGATGTAAGATAATAGTTACATGAACACTCTATAGTCTTGAATTTGAATTGGTATGAACTCACAATATGTTTAATCTTAAAAAATACATTTCCCAGTTCTTCTACTGAATAGCTCTAGGAACAATGACTGATCTAGTATAAATGCACACCATTTCCCACTAAAAGAGTTGAGAGCTTCTTGGAGAAATGGCTGATTCCAGGTCTGGGACAGGGAAAGTATAAGATAAACCTGGATCATCTTGTCCTACCAGATAACAAGGAAATTATAAAGACTACTAGGGTTATGGCAAAAGGATTCAGGAGCCTCCTTACTGGCCAAAGATAGGACAATTTTAGTATCAAAAAAAAAATGATGGCAGTGGATTGAATACATTGAATGTGTTTAAATTCATGATTTCATTATTAAAAAATCTAATTGGTCATGTTTTCCTGATGATAGGTAGCCAATTTATTATTTTAAAAATTTATAATTAAAGGGAAAGAATCAGGTATTAATTCTACATTTTCTGTTAATATATAAACTATACCACTGGACAATCAAATAGCAGATAAAGGAAATTTCTCTTTATAAAAATATTCTAGCTAATAAGTGAAGATATAACTAAAATTAGAATATTGCCATTTTGCAATCACTAATGAGGTGATGAATCTAGACATTGTGTAATAATGATTGTTATTATAACAAAACCTAGACAAGATGTGCCTCTCAAGGAGGGAACCAACATCACCTATGACATATTACTTTTGCCTCCCCAAATCACATCTGAATCAGAGCAAGTCTATAGATCCAACTACCAATTCATAAGAAAAATAAAGGACAGAGGAGCATCTTAACCTATACCATGGGGATTCAATAAGCAAAATCCTGAATGTGATAACCTCTATGAGAAAAACATCTTGATTTCTTCAGCAAGTAAATCATGAGGAAGAAAAAGATGGAGAGGGTTCCTATAGTTTTAACAAATGCTAAAAGACAAATCAACCAATTGTATTATATGGAATTTATCTGAATCCTGTTTCAAACACACTATACAGTGTGTGAAATTGGAAATTTGAACACTGACAGGATATTTGATGATATTAAGAAATTATTGTTATATTTATATTTGATAATGGCATTGCAGTTATGTTTTAAAAATATTTCATAACTTGTAGTACTAGATACTGAAATATTTATGAATTACTTGATACAAAGTCTAGGATTTGCTTCAAATAATATGGGAAGGAGGAAGTAGGTGGAGCCAGAGATGGAATAAAACTAGCCCTGAATTAATAATTATTGAAACTAGGCAATGGGTATGTGGCGGTTTATCAAACTATTCTCAGTTTTTGTGCAGTTTAAATTTTCTGTATTTTTAAAATAAAGGTCAAGCTGTCAGAAGTTAAGTGGTAGAAAGGGAGGAGGAAAAGTGGAGGAACAGGTAGAGACACTACACTAGTCTCATCTCACAGAATGAAAAGTCAAGAAATTCTTTTAAAAATGGACCACCAAGAAATGGAGTTCTATCATTTAAAATTACAATGTAACTAATGAGTTATTAGTATTTAAAGTTGTAATGTAACTAGTAGGAGAAATAAATAACAAAATATCCACCTAATAGTAGAAGGAGGAGGTATTAATTATCTATTACTGCATAATGAATTACTCCAAAACTTGCTGAAAGCAACAAACATATTCTTGCCATTTCTGTGGGTCAGGAACCTGAGAGCAGCTTCGTTAGGTAGTTCTGGTTCAGGGTCTTTCGTGAGGTTCCAATAAAGCTGTTGACTGGGGCTGCAGGATGTACTTCCAAGACTGTTAACTAGAAATCTCAGTTCTTTGCCATGTTGACCTCTCCATAGGACTGTCTGAGTGTCCTCAAGACATGGCAGTTGGCTTCCCTCATTATGAGTGATAAGAGAGAAAGAGAAAGAGAGGGAAAGACATGAGAGAGAGAGAGAGAGAGAGAGAGAGAAAAGACAGGTAGGTGATAAGAGAGACCAAAGTAGAATCTACAGTGTCTTTTATAACCTAACCTCGAGAGTGACATACCACCAATTCAACCCTTCAACCATATGCTGCTGGTCACATAGCCCAACTCTGGTACCTTGCACAATGTGGGAGGGAATTAAATAAGGGCATGAATACCAGGAGGTAGAAATCATTGAGGGCCATCTTAGAAGTTGACCCCTACCAAGAGGTGAAGAGTAGTATCCATAAGCAATTGTCTTTATCTTTCATGGCATTGAGTCAGTAGACACTATTTAAAATAGTTAATATAGATAGATTATAAATAAATATATGATAAAAATAGAATGATAGATATAGATATATCACAATATGAACATACTCTTTAGAGTTAAAGAGTTAACCAACAGAAGAGCTAAAACCATATATAAAGATGTTTCCTACTAGGGAATGAGGCTAGGGCTGGAGAGAGAGAGGATGTAGAAACATTGCTTCTCATTATAAGCCCCTTTGTGCTACTTGATTTTTACCACATTTATTCATTCAAATATGATTACAAGATCAAAGTAATTTGAAAAGTTCTCCCTTACAAAGATTGTACTAGGCAGGTACCTTCGTGTGTACTTCCTTGATCTGAATGCAGAGGTAAAAGAGGGGCAGGCCCAGGAGTCTGGACTACAAGAGGTAAGACGAGGTACCAGGCCCAGGAGACAAGAATCAAGAGTGGGGCTCAACATGAAGGTAGAGGCTTTGTGAGTGTACCTCTCCCAGCCATGAGTCACCAAAGATCCCCACTGGCAAGCTCCAGTAGGTATCTCTCAGAGGCCAATGTAGGCCTAGAAAGGGTCATTTTATAAGGCCTCGGTTTTCAGATCAAGCCCACCATAACCTCTCTAGGACAAGCACTTGTAAGTTTTCTCTTGAGCACCAATATGGTACAAACTATGACTCAGGCAGTGAGGAAATGATTTCAAGCTTTTCACACCATTTCGGCACCTGTCATAGGACCCCTTAGTGTCTTAAGATCAAACATTTCTATAAGCAAGGAATCTGCCATCATTGAAAAGATCTGCCTCCTGGGACCTCCTGCCCTTTAGTCCACTAAACCTTCAGTGTCCTCCCACCGCTCCACCTCCTATCCTCAATGACCTACAGCTGCTTAGAAGAAGCCCTTATTCCTAAAACAATGAAGATACACTATTCTAAAAGAGCCTTCCCACTCAGAGGGCTAATCTAAAATACAGTTTAATGCTACCGTATTTAATTATTATGGCTGTCAGTTGATCTAAATATTTTAATGAATGGTTTTATTATGCTTCTGTCCCAAGGATTTAAGCAGGAAGCACAATTGTAAAACTCCAATGTTCGTGCAGCCATGTTTCTTTGGCAATTTAGTAGTTTGTGGAGAATGTCCCAATCACGGTTATTTGTTATGGCTCACACAGAGAGATGACAGCAGCAGTGGTTTTGTAGAAAGAACCTTTAACTAGGTATCAGAAGTCTTGGGTTTAAATTCTATATAAAAATATCATGTTGTACACCTTCAATATATACAATTTTTATTTTTCAATTATACCTCAATAAAGCTAGAGAGAATAAATGAATACACAAAGTAATACAGAACTAAACAAAGGGAGAGAATTTATGTTAATAATTGAAAAAAAATTAATGGACAAAAAATAAAAATTATAGCTGAATAAAATCATAAATAAATAAATTCCAGCTCTGCCACTTACTGGTGAGGTGACTTTGGGCAAGCATCTTAGCCAGTGTGGGCCCATGTTTCCTTATCTATAAAACGAAGATGATAACCTTGGCCAAAACAGTTGTTTTGAGAATCAAATTGAATAACATGTGAACATATTTTCTAAACTGTAAAGTGCAAGGCACATGTAAAAGATTTACACTCTTTATATAAGTGAAAAAACATGCAGTAATGTGAAAAGCCAAGTTGCTAGCTATTTAAGTCATAAAGACATACTGAGTTTTCACCATCTACTTAAGAGGAACTAAGAGGTTCCTAAGAGGAACTCTCCACCCTTTTATTCTTACAGCCTCCTTTGTGTCAGATATCTCTGTGAGCAACACAAGGGAGCCTTCTGATACTCTTAGTGCCTGCGCAGTGCCTGGCAGAGAGGACACTTGGTACACACTTACTACACTGGAATGAACTGGAATGCTCTTCACGGCCCTTTCTCCCATCCAAACTGTATTAAGCCTCCAGTTCCAGGGCTCCCTGAATGTGCTGCATCCCATAGTCCAGACAGATCACATGACTTCGTGTATGGCCTCCTGAAGCTATCCTTTTCCTTGAGCCTATGGGCATCAGTGCTGGAACCTGACAGCAAGCTCCCTTGGCTTGGATGGTGACTTGTAATGAATCATATTTCAAATCCACTTGGCTTTACAGACTTGACATTCCTGCTCCTTTTATTATTGTGTGACCTTGGGCAAGTCATTTTCAATAATCTGGGCATCAATAGCTCTTCTGTAAAATGGTAATAATACATACCTAACAGGTTGTTGCTGGGGTCAAATGGTAGGCAATACAAGTAATCATTCAAGAAGCAGAAACGGTTATTGCTATCACTCCACGTTGTGATAAAGTTATTCAAGGAAAAGTTGAGAAAGGGAGATGATCTGAGAATGTCAGGAGAACTGAAAGAGTATTGCTGGGAGTATGCCCCCCCCCCCCCACTCACACACAACAGACACACACACACCTTTAACATCCTTCCACACATCCATGCATACTCACACAGACCTCCCAGGGCTGGCCTGAGGCCTGAGCAGAGTCCCACCTTAGTCTGCCTCTTGCACAGACGAGGCTCATAATTGCCCAAAACACCCCCACGAGAGAGCCAGCAGAGGTTGAATTCCCCTTCCTGCTGGCCAGGCCTGGAGCCTGTATATTATTTGCATACTGATTAATATCAGTTAGGAGAAATGGATGAACATGATCCTTGTCCTGTACAGGGTATTCCTTGCTAGATAGAGAAAAGTCAACATGCAGCAGAACTTCATTCTTTCAGCCAATAGAATATGCTTCCTCCCCAGAGAAGCAACTGAGGAGGGACTTGACCTCTGCTAGGAGCTTGCTGATGTCAGGAAATTCTCTTGCAGGAATTAAAAGAGTCAGTGACCCTCTCCCATTCTGTGTACGGTGCTTGCCAGTTTCTAACGCACTTTCACAGCCACTATTGCACCTACTCCTCCAAATAACCTTGTGAGGTAGGTATGAATAAACCCATTTTACAGAGCAGGAGAATGCAGACTCAGAAAGGTAAAGGGATTAATCTAAGGGCACTCATCCCCACATGTGCACACAT
Organism: Eulemur rufifrons; assembly: GCF_041146395.1. Lineage (NCBI taxonomy): Eukaryota > Metazoa > Chordata > Mammalia > Primates > Lemuridae > Eulemur > Eulemur rufifrons. The sequence continues at coordinate 25,812,381 of NC_091012.1, read as the reverse complement.
ACACACTCTAGTGGCTTTTGAGCTCAAGTTCAAACATGCATCTGTCTGGAGACTATAGAACTCATGCTCTTTGTACCCCACTCCACTACATTTTACAGCTTCCTTCCTTTCTTCTTCTTTACTACCCAGTCAGCAAACTCCATCATTCCCTAATTTAGTCTCCTTTTCTGTGGCTCCTGCTCACCTAGGAGTTTTATGGCCACAAAGTCTAGCCAAGCCTTCAAGCCAGAAAAATGAAGATGCCTACAAGGAGTGACCATAGCTTCTGTTTTGAACAGTTTAATTTCAAAGGAAATGGACCTCACTTAACTAAATTTCCTTTTCTATTTTTTTTCTAGCTATTAAAGAACTTGCATATCTAATAAATATTTAATAGGAATTCCCCTCCAGCTGAATTCAGGCCCCTCAGCATCTCATTACCATGTCTTAGAATAGTATCCTCATTGTCACTTGCTTAATTATGCTAAAAAAGAGTTGAATTGTGTGGCTGTTGGGATCAGAAAGTGATTAAATTCACTTGGCAAGACTTTGGATATCTCATTATGATCCTCATTTAGCACTTCTAATGGAGTTATTTTTTTCCCCAATACTGACTTGGGAAAGAAGCCTTGCACAACTTTGCACTGTGCCAGAAAAGATCAGAAGTTGCTTCACAGCTCATTTGCACTCCCAAGAACACCAGCCACCTAAAGAACAATGATGTAAGGCCCTGGAGCAAGGGTGGGGCAACTGGACTTTGAGACACTTTTCAGATCATGCAGTCAGTCCATCCCCATCTAAAGGTTGAATCCCTTCTGCAGCATTAAGCATCAGCAAGGGCTAGTCCAGGTCCTTCTTGGATTTCTTTTGGTGTCAGGAAATTCCCTGAGGCAGTCTGTTCCCTCTTTAGAGCCCTCAGTAAGACCTTCATTATTTCCAATCACTGGTCATCACTCTGCTCTCCAGGTTCTCCCTGGCTTTGTTTGAGAACAAATTGTATCTCTCTTTCAGAAGATCCTTTGGTGATTTGGAGATTCATTCTATGGCCACCCTGAGTCTTCTCCTCTCAGTTAAGTACCCCCATTTCTTTCCTCTGTCCTTCATATAACATGATTCTCACTCCCTTCCTCATGCAAATAATACTCTCCTATCTTTCTCCCTCCCTCCCTCCCTCCCTCCCTCCCTTCTTTCCTTCCTTCCTTTTCTTCTTGAGTGCCTAACCTACTAAGTGATCCAATATTGTTGGAATAGTTACATCAAACCTTGCTGCTAATTCATGCATAGGTTGAGATGGGTTCTCCTCCATTACAGCTTTCAGCTCATCATTATCCACCTTGGTCTCAGGTCGTCCACGTGGCTCATTTTCAAGATTAAAATCACCAAAATGGAACATCTCAAACCACTGATGTACTTTGCATTCATTAGCCACATCCTTCCCAAACACTTCATTGATATTTTGAGCTGCCTGTGCTGCATTGGTTCCATGATGGAACCAATTCAGAAATAACACAAATTTTTGATTTATGCATGGTTTCATAAAATTGCTCTAGAAAAAAAATGTGAAAGATAATCACAAGCCAAAATATGTGTTTGAAAGACGGAGGATGTACCTTCACAGTAAAAATAAAGTAAGTGTGAAAGTGAAATGTCGGAGATATCAACTGTCAAACTTACTACTTCAGGAAATCAGGCATTTCATACTTAATAATCTAATATTTGTGTCCTGTGTGAATAGAATGCTCGCCAAAGGGTGACCTCTGAAGAGTAGGACTTCAATAATCAAGTGGATAAGATGAGCCATTCTGTGGATACCAACGAGCTTCTTCCCCTAGCCTCTCCTGTCATTACCAAATGGGCCCGTGAACAAAGTGGCCACAGTGGTAAGGATGGAGGTTGTGCATGGATCTAGGAATGTGGATTTCCACTCACCAAGGCCAACCTGGTCACAGCTACCACTGAGTGTCCAATCTGCCAGTAACAAAGATCAACACTGAACTCCCTATATGGCACCATTCCTCAGGGTGATCATCCAGGTACCTGATGATAAATTGATTACATTTGACCACTTCCATCATGGAAAGAGGCAGTGTTTTATCCTTAATGGAATACACACTTACTCTGGCTTACTCTGGCTATGGATTTGCCTTCCCTGCATGCAATGATTTTGCCAAAACTACCATTCACAGACTTATAGGATACCTTCCCAATTGTCATGATATTCCACACAGCATTGTTTCTGACCGAGGAACTCCTTTCACAGCAAAAGAAATGCAGCAGTGGACCTATGGTCATGAAATTCACTGGTGTTACAATGTTCACCACCATCCTGAAGCAGCTGGCTTGATAGAATGGTGGAATGGCCTTTTGGAGACTCAGTTACAGCACCAGCTTGTACGAGTAGGGCAAAGTTCTCCAGAAGGCTATACATGCTTTGAATCAACATCCAACATATGGTGCTGTTTCTTTCATAGCAAGGACTCAGGGTCCAGGAATCAAGAGGTGGAAATGGGATTGGCATCTCTCACTATTACCCCTGGTGACCCACGAGCAAAAGTTTTGCTTCCTATTTCTGACACTTTATGTTCTGCTGGCCTAATCATCTTTGTTCCAGAGGAAGGAATGCTTCCACCAGGAGAAACAACAATGATTCCATTGAACAGGAAGTTAAGACTGCCACCTGACCACTTGGTAAGAAGGGTGTTACAGTGTTGGCTGGAATAATTCTAACTAACCAAGGGGATATTGTACTTCACAATGGAGGCAAGGAAGAGTATGTCTGGAAATCAGACGATCCCTTAGGGCATCTCTTAGTATTACCATGCACTGTGAGTAAGGTCAATAGAAAAAAACCTCAACCCGGGCAGGACTATTAATGGGCCAGGTCTTTCAAGAATGAAGGTTTGGGCCACAGGGACAGGTAAAGAACCATGGCCAGCTGAGGTGCTTGCTGAAGGCAAAGGGAATACAGAATGCGTAGCAGAAGAAGGTAGTTTTAATATCAGCTACCACCATGTGACCAGTTACAGAAACAGTAAAATGCAGCTGTCATGAGTATTTCTCCCTTATTTTGCTATAAATACATTTATGTGTATAAATACATATATTAATCAAATATCTCTGTTTTCTTTCCTCTCTTATTCTCTTATCATATAACATAAGATGTATTGACTTTAAGAGGTCAGGCATGGTGGCTCAGGCCTGTAATCCAACACTTTGGGAGGCCGAGGCAGAAGGGTTGCTTGAGGCTAGGAGTTTAAGACCAACTTGAACAAAAGTGAGACCCAGTCTGTACAAAAAAATAAAAAAAAATATTCCAGCATGGTGGCACACACCTGTATCCCCAGGTATTTGGGAGGCTGAAGCAGGAGGATCCCTTGAGCCCAGGAGTTTGAGGTTGCAGTGAGCTATGATGACACCACTGCACTCTAGCCTGGGCAACAGAGTGAGACCCTGTCTCAAAAATAATTAATTAATTAAAAAAGGGGTATTGACTTTATATGAGTATTTAAGTAATTTTAATTTTACATCACAGTATTTAAGTTAAAGGATATCAGGAGAAGAGTAAACATCACTCAAGGACTTTACTTCCTAATCTGGGGAAGAGATTAGTGTGTTTTCGGTTGTACACAGGACAGTTGTATCATGTTAGGTAGAATTATGACATTGTTATTGTTTTTATTTGGAGAGTAAGTATGGTTTAAGGAGATACGTATGGGTGCCAAGTTGACAAGGAGTGGATTCGTGATGGTTAATTTTATGTGTCAACTTGGCTGGAGTAAGGGATGCCCAGATAGGTGATAAAGCCTTATTACTGGGTATGCCTGTGGAGGTGTTTCTGGAAGAGATTAGCATTTGAACTGGTGAACTGAGTAAAGCAGATGGCCCTCCCCAATGTGCATGGGTGTCATCCAATCCGTTGAGGGCCTGAACAGAACAAAATGATGCATGAAGGGTGAATTCACTGTCTTTGCTTCACCTGGGCCATTCATCCTCTCCCGCTTTTGGACATCAGAAATCCTGGTTCCTGGGCCTTTGGACCCAGACTGGGACTTAAACCATTGGCTCCCCTGGTTCTCAGCCCTTCAGGTTTGGACAAGAACTATACTGCTGGCTTTCTTGGGCCTCCAGCTTGCAGATGATAGATTGTTGGATTTCTCAGTCTCCATATTCATGTAAGCCAATCTCTCATAATAAATCTGTATATATTACATACCTATATGTGTGTGTGTGTGTGTGTGTGTGTGTGCCCTATTGGTTCTGTTTCTCCGCAGAACCCTGATAACACAGTGTCTATATCTGCAATATGGTGAGAATGGACATAGTATGGAAAAAACATTGAGAGAATTAAGGAAGGAATTTAATTGGGAAAAATTACTATAGCACTTATGATGTGCCAGACACTGTCCTAGACCCTTTGTATTAGCTTATTTAATCTTCATCACAATCCTTTGAAGTAGATACCATTGCTATTCTTTTATTATAGAAGAGAAAACTAAGGCACAGAGAGGTAAAATAACTTGCCCCTGGTCATATAGTTTATAAGAAGCAGAGCTGGGATTAGAGCCTAGCTAATCTAGCTCTAGCATCTGAACTTGTAACTACGATGCTATGCTGAGGAACAGAGGCTGGTTTCACTATCCCTGATTTACAGATTGCTAATAGGCTTGGACTGCACATTCACTGCTCTTTCCCTTCCATGGCACTGCTTCTCATATACCTGTATACTCACTGAAGATTCACTATAGAAAGTTACACTTGGAAAAACCTGAAAATCCTTAAGGCCTCACTCAGACTGGAGATCAGTACTTCACCAAAGGAGTGTTTGATGTTCCTGTGAAGATTCACAGGAGACTTGCTTCTGAGGTCCATGGCATTGATCTTATTCACAGCCATGTCCTCATTTATCATGATTCTTTAATCAATAGCTACTTCAGCAACTGGAACTTTGGGCCTGTATTCATACAGATGACATTTGGCCAGGGCCAGTCTCCTTTCAGGTGGCCGCTGCAACTCCCATATCGGGGAGCAGATCCAAGACTCCTGCAGTTTCTGAGGCATAAGCCTTTTCCTCTGCAGAAGGCGAGGCCGTGGTTCAAAGTTGTCACTTGGCTTTCGTATAATAAATGTCTGTCTTGGGAGATTAACGGGCTTCATTTCCTTTTCCTTCATTTTATGTAGCCTGCTTGGCTTGCAGGTAGTCTTAACAGAGAGAAAAGGAGATGGAAACACCTTGTTGAAAGCAACACAGAGTTCATTCGGTCCTCTGCAAGACATTTCCCAGAACCTCTCTCCTCCTCCACCCTCCTTCAGCAAGCAGGACTATAAAAGGCAGAGAGTGCCTTCTGTCAGAATCTGCAGCCTGGAAGATAATTCTCCTGAGAGACACATCAACTAACCAGTTCAGAACGCTCTCCTACCCCTGAAGCTTTAGAATATGTTTCACAGCCTTCTCTGAATTCTCATATCTAAATACATGCAGGTAATAAAACTACTATAAAACTACAATGACATAGTTAAACAAAAATGCCTGATGGTTTTATTCTTTTTTTATCCTTCATCTCTGGGAAGGAGAAACATCGTGCAGACACTTTAATGAGGGAGCCCCACCTTGAGAGCAGATGAGGCAACATTTCCTGAAGCTTACATCTTGGTCCTACCTTTCTGGACACATTATTTTAATGCACAATGTCTTCATTACTAAGGTCATCTTTCTAAGATCACTCCAGTGAGGAGAGGCAAGCCTGCAACATAAAAAAATAAATCTTGTTCATGCTTTTTTTCCCCAGCCTAAATGAATTCACACATGATCAGAAATTCTTCTTTGTGATGAAAGGCAGGGGAAAATACCAGGAAAGAAGGAAATGATCACAAACAGAATAGTTAAAAGAAAATGGCTAATAGTCAATTAAATTTTGAAGTTAACCTCTATGGATAAGTAGCCCCCATCAAGTGCTCTTTGAGAAGCGTCAGTATGGGTCTCTTTATGGCATTCAATCAGGGAAATAATAGATGGAAGAAAATTGATTTTCATTAAGTTTCTACAGAGCTGAGGACACAATGCTAGGTGCTTTCATGTATGCTACCTCATTTAAGCTGCAGAATGCTCCTGTGAGGGTGGCGTTATTACCATTCACTTCCACAGATGAGAAAACCAAAGCTCAGAGAAGTAAGTTGTTTACCATGGGTCAAATGAATTGGAAGCAGCAGAGCTGGGTTCACATATCATGATGCTTTGGGAAATACAGATCATAAGTTTGACTTGCAAGAAACCTGGGGTTTCCCAGGGTCTGATCTCCTTCAGCACATACTGTCTATGTATCTAACACCTTCACTTAACAAGCAAGAAAATGCTTCCCAGGGTCCCCTGTACTCTGACACAGTGACTATTCTTTTTAGGTATCCTTTGATTTTGTGCTATTTGGTTAGTTTCATGATTCATTATTTTGGTATTTTCCAGAAACCACAGAATATATCCTCGGCCACCACCATTATTCAGGAATCTTTTGGTTGCAAGTGACAAAAACCAAATTCAATCTATCCCAAGCTTCTCCCCCTAAAAAACCAAAAGCAGTTTTTAAAAGTAATATTTTACATCAAAATTCCAAGGAAAGTATGAAAATCCTAGCCCTGGGAAAGGCAATAATCTTGAGAAACAATGGGAACAAGGGCTTCGAATACCATCAGCTAACTCACCCATGAGCTCTGTGCACATTCACTTGTGAATTCTGTGTGTGTGTGTGTGTGTGTGTGTGTGTGCGCGCGCGCGCGCGTACATGCTAAAACTTCACAAAGTGTAGCTTCAGGCCTGATTCTTTTGAGGTCAAGTTGAAAACTCCTACAGAAGGGAGTTCATCTAGCTTGGGATAGCATCTACACCCCTGAACCAAACAAAAGTAGTCAAAGGGCCAGGTCAGAACCTGGCAGCATCAAAGATAATCATGGAAAAGTAGAGAGGCTCAGGAAAAGGGCATGATACAGGAAATCCTACTGGAGCCTGGATATCAGTTTATGGTTTAGCCATCCTTAAAATTGCCTGTCCCAGTCCAATTGGTCACGGTTGAGAACAGTCATGTTTTACTAAACATGTCCCACTAAGGACTGCCCCTTGAGTTGGGGCTGATGGTGGTAGAGAGATTCTACGAGACTTACCCAAAGTCTACTCAGAATCTTGGAACTATAGAAGCCTTTAGATGCAACACTCAACCCCCTTACAGCCACATGTAAGGGCTAAGGCCCAGAAAGGCTGTGCAATAGAAATTACTGGTACACTCTTCATCGTGAGCCTCTTCTCTCAAGCAACCTTACTCAGGCCCCAGCTAGCTGACAGTCCTGCCACAACCAACTCAAGGATCACTAAGGAAATATTCTCATAGGAATAATTTCCTACACAAGAACTAGTATGAGCCCTACTCATCAGCCATTTAATTTCAGTTCATTTTTCCATATCCACAGAGACCATCTATTACCCACTTACATTTGGCCTCCATTTTTTTCCCCATCATTACCAGGAATAGAGTTGGTGTCCATGTTTGTTTCACCTGCAATGAAGTTCAGAGATCCAAAGATTGAATTAATGTTTATTACCATCTCATCTCAGGTTCCCAGAAGAATTTTCTATTCTTTCCATCATTATCAGAGGTTGCAAACCAGTGGCCCACTGGTCAACTCTGGTCTGCAGACCTGCATTGTATGGCATGTACAGTATTTTTTAAAATCTGAATTACTTGCCAACTTAGGAAATTTATACATAAATATGCACGTTTCCAGCTTCTCATGAAAACTTGGAAAATCTGGCCACACTTGACCTCCATCCACACAGCAGTCCTCCTGGCAACAGTAGGCTAGAGCTGAGCGTGGTTGACCCCTTCCGTGGGACATGTGCTTTCAGGGCACTCTCTATTGTCTTAAATCCACTTCCCTCACTACCTTTACTCATTACCTGTCTAGCCCCGGTAAGCCTTGGAGTTTGAGACCCCTGCCTTCAGTGGTTTTTGACTTCCACTGTTTGTAACAAAGCTGGTGTACTTATCTTCCATCTTAAATCATTCTTTTGGGAACCAGTTAGGTATAAGTTATAAAAAATTATTTTTTAAAGAGAGTAATACAAAACCTTTGATAGCATCAAGATACCCTTCGGATAAAGTCCAAACTCTCAGCATAACATTCCAGATCCTTCATAATCTAACTCCAAACTGTGTTTCCATACCATAGCCTGCCACAGCCCAGCGTGTGTGCACTGTAACAGCCACACCAGCCACTCTTCATTTCCCAGTCATGCTGTTCTGATTTCCTGCCTCTGTCACAACTCATGCTCCCTCTGCCTGGAATGCCCTTCGCCTAGCCAGACAAATTTTCTGACGCCTGCACATCCCAGATGCAATGTCATCTCCTCTTCATAGCCCTTCCAATCATGTGCCTACCCAGGGCCACCTACTAACCTATACAGTGCCTCAGTGAGAATTTTTTAAATGTCCCCCTTCTATCTGCCAGAAAACTGTCCTAGTAACTATACACATTTTTGATGCCTACAGTGTGGGTGGTTTCTACTTGAATGTGTCACTCTTGTACAGTATACGACCTGTGTGGCTTTGTATAGCAGTCTTGCTCCTACGAGGGCAAAATCAGCAACTCTTTTGTGTTCCCACAGCAATGTTTGTTCCACACCTCTGTCATAGAATAGTAAACATCATAGCATAATGAACTGCCTAAGTCTGCCATCCCTACAAATAGATCATGAGTTCCCAGGGGCAGTAACCACAATTTGATAATTTCAGTATTCTCAGGACAAATGGAAGTCAGTCCATAATGGTCTTTGAATCAGTTTGTCAACTACTGAATTGCAGATACCTGGCAGCTGGATGGAGTGGATGGAAAGTAGCAAGATCAGACAGCCCAAAGACCTAATTAGATGGGAGTGGAGGGTTCAGCTGACAACCAACGCATGGACAAAGGGGCCCAGAGAGCCACTTAGAAGCAACTGGCTTTGAATTGTCAAGAACTGTATTAGACTTAGAGATCTATAATCCCATTAAAAGAAAAATCACGAAGACTGAACTAAAATGTGTTGTGTTATTCCACTATCAAAATGGATTTTTCTTTATATTTTCCTGACTCCTAACACAATAAAATAGCTTCAGCCTGACAGTAATCTTACTTAAATGAAAACATGATTTAACAAAATGACATTTTATGAGCTATAAACCAAGCAAATATTTGGCATAGCATGGAGGGGAGAGAGAGGATAAGAAGGGTAGGGAAGGCAAAAGAAGGCTACTTCTGGGGGTGGACATGGGCCTATTCCATAGTTGTCCTACCTCCAGATAGAGTTAATGGCTGACCCAAGGGATGAATGAGGTGAAAGAGGTCAAGAAGCTTTAAAGCAAAAGACAGGGTAAGACACAGGGGTCAACACTATCAAGGCACCAAGCTTTGCTCAACAGAGACAGCAGCAGGACCAGGGCGAGCTCTGTGAGCAGACACCACTGCTGACCACAGAAGACTTCAGCTGACAGGGCCTTTCTCTGCACCCCAAATGTGTGGACTCCAGGGCACATCTTCCAGGGGAACACTTCCAGGACTTAGTACGATCTAGGGCAATTAAGGTGGTATCTTGTTCCTCTGAGATTAGGAATTACCACATCTGAAGTCAGGGCCCCATCTTCCAGCTTGACTAAGGGCTCAGGATTTCATTTGGTCTAGCCCTAGAGAAACAATCCAGACTCCAACCTTCTCTTTGTGGAACTTCCCTTCCTCCAGTGCTGAGGCTAAGGCCCAATATACTTATGCTGCAGTCTCTGGTCTACTGTTATTTCTCTTTCTCCTTTGCCCATGCCTAATCAGTAGAAGAGCCAAGAGGCATTTTTAAAACACTTCTGCACAGCCAAAGAAACTGTCACGAGAGCAAACAGACAACCTTCAGAATGGGAAAAAAATTCGCATGCTACACATCCGATAAAAGGCTGATAACTAGAATCTATTTAGAACTCAGGAAAATCAGCAAGAAAAAAATCAAACAACCCTATCAAATAGTGGGCAAAGGACATGAACAGAAACTTTTCAAAAGAAGACAGAAGAATGGCCAACAAATATATGAAAACATGCTCAACATCTCTAATAATCAGGGAAATGCAAATCAAAACCACAATGAGATATCACTTATCTCCAGTGAGAATGGCCTTTATCAAAAAGTCCCAAAACAATACATGTTGGCATGGATGTGAAGAGATAGGAACACTCATACACTGCTGGTGGGACTGCAAACTAGTACAACCTCTGTGGAAAGCAATATGGAGATACCTTAAAGAGATCCAAGTAGCATATCATTTGATCCAGCAATCCCATTACTGGGCATCTACCCAAAAGAACAAAACACATTCTATAAAAAGACACCTGCACTCGAATGTTTATAGCAGCACAATTCACAATTGTGAAGATGTGGAAACAACCCAAGTGCCCATCAATACATGAGTGGATTAATAAAATGTGGTATATGTATACCATGGTGTACTACTCAGCTATAAGAAACAATGGTGGTATAGCACCTCTTGTATTTTCCTGGATAGAGCTGGAACCCATTCTGCTAAGTAAATTATCCCAAGAATGGAAAAACAAGAACCACATGTACTCACCATCAAATTGGTTTCATTGATCATCACCCAAGAGCACATTTAGGAATAACATTAATCAGGTGTTGGGCAGATGTGTGTGGGGGAGGGGATGGGTGTATACATATATAATGAGTGTGATGTGCACTGTCTGGGGGATGGACAAGCTTGAAGCTCTGACCCGGGGGCGGGGGGAGGGCAATATAGGTAACCTAAACTTTTGTACCATAATATGCTGAAATAAAATAAATAAATAAGAGGCGTTTTTCTTCACCAATGTGGCTGGTGCCTTTAAACTTCCTCTCATCTTCCCTGGGCTGAAAGAGAAGTTCTACCACCCTTTCCTTGACTGGAAAGACCATGGGGTCCATTCCTAAAAATCAACCCTCTTTAAGAACAAGACCAATCTCTTGCCCCACCTCAGTCCATCCTTCTTAAACCACGGCTCTGACCATGCCACTCCTCTGCTTGGGGACTTGCTATACACCAGGCTCCATACTCAGTGCTTTACATGTAATTAATCATGCAGTCATCACCTAAGCCCCACTGGGCAAGTATTATTATTACCCCCATTTCAATTTCACAGGTGAGGCTTAACATAGTTAATTAACACACTCAAAGTTATATCACTGAATGAGTGGTGGATCCAGAATTTGAAACCAAGACTAAACCAAAACTTCTCAAGACTAGTACTAGTCTATGGGATCTTGTTAAAATGCAGATTTTGATTCTGTGGGTCTGGGGTGGGCCTAAGATTCTGCATTTCTGAAAAGCTCCCAGGAGATGCTGATTCTGTGATCCCCAGACCATGCTTTAAATGGCAAGGCTTTAGAGTTTTCTAGTTCTCAGAGGAAATACCCAATAATTATGGTTCTTCTGTCTTAGAAGCATGAAGACTTATAGCATATAGACCTCCTCTGATCCACCATCCAGGGGTATCATTTGCCAAAAGCCATAATGGTCAAGTAATGGGCATGGGTCTCCCAAGCTTCCTAAGAAATAACAGAGAGAAGAAACTAATAGGAAAGAAATCACCCTCAAACCCATTATAGCCATTCAGTGTTCTTTTCATCTCTCTCCAGCAAATCTCTTACCTTTGCTCTATGAGTCACAGTCAGACTGCACTAAGAGTGCAGTTCTAAGTAATCTCCCCTTGACTGTGAAGCAAGCACTAGGGTAGCCTACTCTTTTCACTGTCAGCTGCTTAGATGGCCTTAGCCAGCAGACCAGAGGGATGTTGGGCTCTATATCACAAAGAATTTAGACCAACACTAATTTCCACTGAGACAGTAACATTACTACTAAAACCCATTTATACAAATTTTGAAGTCAGTGAGTAACCAGGTAATTGCTATAACTGTGTCTTCCTTAAATGGAGACTTAGAAAAAGTCAAATTAAAAAAAAAAAAAAAAAAAAACAAGTACATTGAGGGTAGCCGCAGGTCAGGTGTGTGTTCAGCTTCACAAGAGTATTCACCATGACCTTCAAAGTTTCCTTAGCTAGTTTATGTAAAGGTGAGGACAAAAACCTTCTTTAAAGTGTATCTCTAACTTCAGAGGTCACCCTACCAAACTGGAAGTTAACAATAGACCCCGGTCATCTTTTTATGGATCTTTTTTCTTTAGAAAACATGAAACAACCTTTCAAATGTTTCAGAGACTTACAGACAATGAAGAGCTCCCATTTCTTACTTAGCCATTATGCAGGAAGCAAACCATAGGTAAAGGTATTACAATGTGAAATCTCAACGAACTTATTGCTGCCAGCAGAGGCTAGCATGCAAAGCTTTGACCAGACTTTGATAATTAAGGATGTTGCATTTCCTCTAAACAACATTGTTGTCGTATCTTTAAAGGAGGGATTCTACAACCTGCCTGAATCTTCTTAGTTTCGCCAAATCTCTGAGTTGAAAACTAATAATCATTAATTAACAATGAAGGATAGATATCTTGCTGCCCATCACAGTGACTAGCACTCTCATCTCTGAGAAGACGAAGATGTGCTAATGTGGCAGGCTTCATAATCCCCCAGCTTTCAGTTTAGCACCTGATGTATGAGGCAAATCCCTTCTCCAGACAATTCAGCAAGTGGAGATTGGAGGGGCAAGCCATAGCTCTCTGAAGCTAGGCCAGAGAGGCCACCCACCCATGGGACAGAAGTCCACGGTCCAGAAGCTCAGTAACCAGTTCCTTTCAGTCATTCCATTGTCTTCCTCCGAAGTGCTCCTCTCATTAACTCAGCTTAATTCTATGCAAACTAACTGAATATCTGCCATGTGCAAAGCTCTTCCCAGGACTCTGGAGATTAACAGGCTCAGTGCCTCAAAGGGGCGTGGCTGTAGAGTCAGTGAGAGCACAGAAAAATAGTCTTGTTAACTGTCACTAAGCTGAGTGGCCCTAGTCCTAGCAGGGTCATTTTCTATTCTCCCCTCTTAATAAATTATCCATCTCATTTCAAGATCTATAACCATAAATATACACACACATGTGGGCAGACATACTGCAGACTTTCCAAGTGACTAATGCTCAGAGCCACCTACCTGCCTGGCATGGAACCTGGCTTTTTCAGGATAGGAGGAGGGGAAGCTGGGGCATTTGCTCAAGTCACTTAGAGGAATCTGTCCAACCATGGCTGGTAGCACAAGCAGAGGTTAACAGAAGAGTTAAGACATAAAAGGCAGCTGTCTGGGTACCAGGAGCCCTGAGTTCCAGAGTAGCCCTGCCATGGACTTGCTAGATGACCTTGAGCAAGAACCCCCCCCCTTGGGGAAACTAAAGTGCCTATCTGCTAAGACAGGGGCTCAGACTGGATGATGTTTGCTCCTCACTGCATTGCCAGCCCCCAGGGCAGTACCTGCAAATGTTTATTGCCTGAATGATCTGCCATAGGCCCTTCCATTGCTGACATTCCAGAATGCTGTGGAATCATTCCCCTTGGACCTCTAGCTGCCTTCACAGCTAGGCCGTCTAATAACAGAATCTTCACTTGAATGGGGATTTTAAAAAAATCAAGTGACAACCATTTGAGTTTCTCTTTTACTTTTTAAATCATTCCACAGCTCACAGTTGCTTCCTACCATCACCCAGGAGACAGAAGCTCACGCCAGTCACGCTCCCTTCACTGGTGGTATGTGCCACTGTACACAGAAACTAGCGAGGTCTGTGAACATAAGGAAAGCATTAGAGACAAAAACCTGGTCCCATAATCCCCAGCCCAGACAACACAGCACACAGCCTTACAGCCAATTCATACAAGGAAAGAAGGGAGCAGACAGAAGAATATTAACACTGTCAATCTGCAAATGAGGGTTTAAAATTAGTAAAGGGAAAAATATGTCAGTCATGACTCAGGTGGCATTGCCGTTTGCTTTGCATGTTCACTTGCACCAACCAACCACTTGAAATTCTTCATACCCAAAATGTCTACTGACAAAAATCAGTTTTAAGATCAGCCTTGAGTGAAAAAAATTAAAACTCACAGAGAAGGGAGGGAGAGCCTGAAAGGAGAAATTTAAATCACAGATTAAATGGGTGATTACTACAATTATCTTTACTGATTACGAGAGAATTCTGAATTTATTGGAAAGTGTGGAGAAAGAGAAAGTAAAAAGGAAGAACCATTGTAAAATCTGCTGCTGAGCAAGGAGAACACCAAGCAGGCAGTTTTTGTGAGATTAACTCAATTCTTGAGGTCCTTCCACCTTTGTGCTCAAAATGTAAATGGAGGCTGGGTTAAAGCACCAAGAGAAAGCCGCAGCATCACATGGAAACCCCTACCCCATGCCCTACTCCTGCTAAGAGTGGGAAATGAAGTGCCTGAGGGAATGAGTGAGCAGGACCAAGGCAGGCAGGCTGTGGGAGTAGGCCGGCTGGCGGAGGCAAGGGGAGCAAGTTCTTGCACTTCACAAAACCTCCAGAGTCCCTTGGCTGGGACAAAAGGGCAAGAGGGGGAAGGGCATGCACTTGAAGCCTATCCATTTACCCTTCTCATGAGTCAGAATGTGGGAGAGCTCCAGGAAGGAAATAATGAAACTGCCCACTAGCATTGGAACCCTAAAGGCTCCAAGAGCTGCCTGACCAGAGCACCACCTTCCAAAACACACACACACACACACACACACACACACACGCACACTCCTTATATTAGGTACAGCACAACATATGGAACAGAAACAAGTTTGGGAGGTTTGGTCCCAGCTCTACCATGAACCTCATATGTTCTCTTTTTTTTTTCCTTTTTCTGATTTTTTCTTTTTTTTTTTTTTTATTTCAGCATATTACGGGGGTAAAAATGTTTAGGTTATGTATGTTACCTTTGCCCCACCAGAGTCAGAGCTTCAAGCATTTCCATCCCCCAGATGGTGTGTACCACACTCATTAGGTGTGTATATACCTATCCCCTCCTCCCCCCTACCACCTGCCTGACGCCTGATGAATGTTATTACTATATGTGCACTTAAGTGTTGGTCAGTTAAGTCAGTTAATATCAATTTGATGGTGGGTCCATACGGTGCTTGTTTTTTCCATTCTTGGGATACTTCACTTAGTAGAATGGGTTCCAGCTCTATCCAGGATAACACAAGAGGTGCTAGATCACCATTGTTTTTTGTGGCTGAGTAGAACTCCATGGGATACATATACCACATTTTATTAATCCACTCATGTATTGATGGGCACTTGGGTTATTTCCACATCTTTGCAATTGTGAATTGTCCTTCTATAAACATTCTAGTGCAGATGTCTTTTTTATAGAATGTCTTTTGTTCCTTTGGGTAGATGCCCAGCAATGGGATTGCTGCATCAAATGGTAGTTCTACTTGTAGCTGTTTGAAATATCTCCATATTGCTTTCCACAGAGGTTGCACTAGTTTTCAGTCCCACCAACAGTGTATGAGTGTTCCTATCTCTCCGTATCTACACCAACATATATTGTTTTGGGACTTTTGCATAAAGGCCATTCTCACTGGAGATAAGTGATATCTCATTGTGGGTTTTTTTTTTTTTGTTACCTTGTTTAAAATTTTTTTTTTATTTCAGCATATTACAGGGGTACAAATGTTTAGGTTATGTATATTGCCCTTGCCCCCAGACCCCGAGTCAGAGCTTTAAGAGTTCCCATCCCCCAGACAGTGCACACTGCATCCATTATGTGTGTAAATACCATCCCCTCCTCCCCCCTCCCATCTGTCTGACACCTGATGAATGTTATTACTATATGTGCACTTAGGTGTTGATCAGTTAATACCAATTGGATGGTGAGTACATGTGGTGCATGTTTTTCCATTCTTGTGGTACTTCACTTAATAGAATGGGCTCCAGCTCTATCCAGGATAATACAAGAGGTGCTAGATCACCATTGTTTTTTGTGGTTGAGTAGAACTCCATTGTGTGTCACATTTTATTAATCCACTCATGTATGGATGGGCACTTGAGTTGTTTCCACATCTTTGCCATTGTGAATTGTGCTGCTATAAACATTTGAGTGCAGACGTCTTTTTTATAGAATGTCTTTTGTTCTTTTGGGTAGTTGCCCAATAATAGGATTGCAGGATCAAATGGTAGGTCTACTTCTATCTGTTTAAGGTATCTCCATATTGCTTTCCACAGAGGTTGTACTAGTTTGCAGTCCCACCAGCAGTGTATGAGTGTTCCTGTCTCTCCACATGCACACCAGCATATATTGTATTGGGACTTCTTGATAAAGGCCATTCTCACTGGGGATAAGTGATATCTCATTGTGGTTTTGATTTGCATTTCCCTGATGATTAGAGATGTGGAGCATTTTTTCAAATGTTTGTTGATCATTAGTCTATCTTCTTTTGAAAATTTTCTGTTCATGTCCTTTGCCCACTTTTTAATGGGGTTGTTTGATTTTTTTCTTGCTGATTTTCCTGAGTTCTAAATAGATTCTAGTGATCAGCCCTTTATCGGATGTGTAGCATGTGAATTTTTTCTCATTGTAGTTTTGATTTGCATTTCCCTGATGATTAGTGATGTTGAGCATTTTTTCATATGTTTTTTGGCCATTAGTCCATCTTCTTTTGCAAAGGTTCTATTCAAATCCTGTGCCCACTTTTTGATAGTGTTGTTTGATTTTTTTCCTTGCTCATTTTCCTGAGTTCTATATAGATTCTAGTTATCATCTCTTTACCAGATGTGTAGCATGCGAAAATTTTCTCCCACTCTGTAGGTTGTCTGTTTGCTCTCATGATAGTTTCCTTAGCTGTGCAGGAGCTTTTCATTTGATTATGTCCCATTTATTTATTTTTGTTGTTATTGTGATTGCCTTTGGGGTCTTGTTCATAAATTCTTTCCCTAGGCCAATGTCTAGAAGAGTTTTTCCAACATTTTCTTCTAGAATTCTTATAGTTTCATGCCTTAGGTTTAAGTCTATTATCCACCATGAGTTGATTTTTGTGAGTGGTGAGAGGTGCGGATCCTGTTTCAGTCTTTAACATGTGGCTATCCAATTTTCCCAGCACCATTTATTGAATAAGGATTCTTTTCCACAGTGTATTTTTTGTCTGTTTTGTCAAAGATTAGATGGCTGTATGAGGATGGTTTTATACCTGGTGTCTCAGTTCTGTTCCATTGTTCTATGTCTCTTTTCTTGTGCCAGTACCATGCTGTTTTATTTACCATGAGACTACTGGAATTGATACACAAATTCAGCAAAGTCTCAGATTGCAAAATCAATGTACACAAATCTGTGGCATTCCTATATGCCAGTAACAGTCAATCTGAGAACCAAATCAAAGACTCAGTACCCTTCACAATAGCAACAAAGAAAATAAAATATCTAGGAATATATTTAACTAAGGAGGCAAAAGACCTCTACAGGGAAAACTATGAAACAGTGAGGATGGAAATAGCAGAGGACGTAAACAGGTGGAAAACCATACCATGCTCATGGATCAGCAGAATCAACATTGTTAAAATGTCTATACTACCCATAGTGATCACAGATTCAATGCAATCCCTATTAAAATACCAACATCATTTTTTGCAGATCTAGAAAAAATAATTCTGTGTTTCATATGGAACCAGAGAAGACCCCATACAGCAAAAGCAATCTTAAACAAAAAGAACAAATTGGGAGACATCAATTTACCAGACTTCAAGCTATACCACAAGCCTCTATGTTCTTTATTGGACAAATACCAACTCCTCCCTGAGGGCTACAGCAGGTGATCTCATAGAGGCCATCCAATGGGTTATGACAAGGCTAAAACAAGCTCAAGGGTTATGGGAACACAGAAGAGTCCCATCCTTGACTGACTCAGGTGAAACTGGGGGTGGGTGTTCAAAACACAGGGCCCAGCAAGTATTTAACAGGGTTGCCCTGCAGTTGCACTGGGCATGACCAGAAGCTTCTAAATCTAGAAGCTTAGAGATACTTGATTAGCCCTGAACAAAGTGTTTATTACCCAAGTGACCAAAGACACCTCTGCCTCCATCCTGACACTAATGTCCTAGCTGATGCAAGCCCACTCTGTCATCCCACTGACAGCCTGTCAGTATCTCATAATTAGGAAAAAGCTATTTTTTTCCATCATCAAGAAACTCCATTTCCCAGAGACAGCTTCCACAAACGAGACAGTATTTCAAACAAAAAAATGTTTCAAATACCAAAATTCAGGCACTCCAGCAAGTCACAGTTTGACAGCCTGGTCGTAAATGATTCAGTATCCTTAAACTTTCCTTCTTTTTACTCAAGACAAAAAATTGCTATTCTTTTTCCAGGACCAGGACCATTCACATGTTTAAAGTAACACTTGTCAATATGGCTAGAAAAAAGCATTCTGTAAGGGGAAGAAATCTTAACTGAGGCAGTACAATGTTACTTCTTAGGCATAAAAGCCCTCTTAACTATGAGATATATATATATATATATATATATATATATACATATATAAATATGTGTGTGTGTATTTATAATTTGTATACACATACACATATGTTCTAATATTAGAAAAAAATTAAGTAAACTACAAAACTTATAAATAGGTATATAGTGGAAATAGAGTTTCTGAATCACTATTTAGTAAGAAATCAAACATAAAAGGCAAATATTTTGTCAAAAATCATGACCAGCCACACACCTGCTCCTTTAAGATTCACAGCAAACGGATATTGTTGCAACATACAAAGTGAGTGTTAAAAGCTCTGAAATGAGTTTTGGATATTTAAATAAGAACCATCAAAAGAGTCAAAGAAACTGCCCACCTGACTTTCATTCTCGGCCTGTAAATCATTGCACAGATGAAAGACTGAGAGCTTTCTGCCACTAATCTTTTCCAGTGAGGTCTAGAGTCATGTGAGTTAATCTGTCAAATCTAAATGATGAGACATCTTAACCTAAGCTCTCAGTCTTCAAACTGGCTAATTGGAGGAAGGAGGGTTGAGGCAAATCAAAGGGAACAACAGTATTTTCCCATCTGAATATGCAAAACTATAGTATTCTTTGCCACTAAACTCTTTTCTTACAAGACTCATGCGTGAAGAAGTGATCACTTCCTCCTGTAATGACTTGAAGGCAAACAACTGAAGTGTTTCTTTCATTTCTCTTCCTTATCCATGCTTACTATACAGAAATAAGGCTTTTGATCTACTGGCCAAAGGCAAATGGAATGGAGACCACTTTGGTTGGAAAAGATGAAGGGGATTTCCTTTACTGTTCCCATGTTCAATGGCAAGTTCACTGGTGAGATTTGTATTATAAGAATAATAAATGCTCATTATAGAAAATTTGGAAAATATAGTGTACAAAAAGACAATTGAACTTCTATCCCCAAATAACTAATATTAACATTGATATAATTCTGCTATGGTCTGAATATTTGTATTCCCCCAAAATTTGTATGTTGAAACTTAATCCCCAAGGCAATGATATTAGAGAGTGAGGTCATTTGGAAGGTGATTAGGTTATGAGGACGGAACCCCCATTAATGGGATTACTGCTTTTATGTAAGAGGCCCAAGGGAGCTTGGGGTCTTCTATCATGTGAGGACAGAGCAAGAAAGCATCATTTATGAAAACGTGGGCCCTCACCAGACACCAAATCTGCTAGCGCTTTGATCTTGGACTTTGCAGCTTCTAGAACTGTGAGAAATAAACTTCTGTTGTTTGTAATCTATACAATCTATGGCATTTTGTTATAGCAGCCTTAACAGAGTAAGACAATTTCCTTCTGCCTTTTTTGTTACAAATAAGTGCTGTTTGTTTTACATTTTAATTGAACCATAGCCGCAATCACATATCCTGCTTTTTCACATACAAGTATCTTTACATGTTACAACCATCATTTTGAGAGCCACATGAAATAGATATGATAGAGACAAAAAGTGCATTTTAGGTAGTTAAGAGCATGGGTTTTAAGGTCAGGTGGACCTAGGGTGAAATTGCAAGTAAGGTATTTATTGGTTTTGTGGTCTTACATGAGTGATTCAACTTCTGAGCTTCAGTCTCCCTCTATATAAGCTAGGGATAACAATAGCAGAGTACTCATCATCAGGGTTGTTTTGAGGCTTAATGAGATAATGCCATAAAGTACCATGGTGCCAGGAGTAACTCCTTAGTATATATTAGCTGATATTACTATTACTACTATTTTTTAACTTACCCAATCTTTTACTGTTAACCATTGGATTACTTATAAATTTCCTATTTGGACAACTCTGCAATGTGCACATAAATAGTTTGAATTCTTTTCCTTAGTATATATTGTATTTTCCAAAAGTGAAATTCCTGAACATACTATAGTTGTTGACATATATTGCCAAATTTGTTGGCTAATGATTTTTGCTCTACCAGGAATAATTAGTGTGAAGATATTGTCTAGGGCTGCAAAACAGAGTGAAGTCCTTAAAGGTCTTGGAGCTAGGAAAGCCCTTGAGGAGCAACCAAGTGCAATGCTGCTCCTATTACTGATAGAAAACAGCTGCCTACATCTATGACTTTGGCCTCATTTGAGATGGAACTTCATAGACCGCTGGGCAATGTGCATATGAGGCAGCATGCAGTCAGGCACTGCTGATAGTCTGCATCATCCATGCCTGTAGCCTACTGATTATTCAACATTGAATCCCATACTACAGGTTCTAGCCCCTTCCTGGAAGTCAGAGGTATCCTTTCACATTCCCTTGACACACCTCTCTCTGCCAGGAACATTTAAAAGCATGCTAATGGGGTAACTTTGCCTGAAGTCCTTTTCCCCAACTTTTTGAACAGCTACCTCCTTCTCATCCTTTATGTCTTGGCTTCTATGCCATCTCCTCAAAGAGGTGAGAGTACCCAGTTTTGAATAGCTGCCTCACCCACAATTCTCTTTAGTTGTGTGAATTCACTTCCTTCTAAGCACTAGTCATGACTTGTAATCATTCTTTGTTCACTTATTTATAGTGCAACTCTCTAACTAGACTGTCTGCTTCATGAGGAGTAGTACCATGTCTCTGTATTGCTTCTGTTATACCCTTAGTCTCCAGCTATCAGAGGGCCTGGCACAGAGTAGACACTCCTGCTCCCATTGCCTGTTTGTCTGATGCTCAGGGACCTCTTGGCCACATTAGCAACTAGGGCCTGAGCAGGGTACTGAGGATACAGAAACGAAGCACATATGATCCTTGCCTTTACAGAGTGCCCATGGCAGGTTTCTCTGTGCAGCCATCTTAGAAAGAACTAGGAAGCATTATAGGATGTTACAGGAGCAACATCCTAAAATGCTGAAGAGGCAGCTAGAGGCCATAGCTCACCAATAAACATCCCTACATAGGAATGATTATTGTACCACCCTCAACATGTGTACTTGCACTTTGCACTTGTGTGCACCTTGTCTGCTTTACAAAGCCCTCGAAAACATATTCCTCAGGAAGCCCTCACAACCTCTTGCAAGCCAAGAGCTAAAGGGGCTGGTGAAAGAGAGCAAGAAGAAAGGAAAGATGTAGCAGGATAGAGGGCCAAAGCCCAAAAACTGGGTTATAATGTCAGTTGTGTACCTTATGATACACAGCAGATCACATGATCCATGAACTTCAGTTTTTTCCTGAATAGTAGTCAACAGTAGACCCTGTCCTACCTCTTGCAAGGCTTCAATGATCATGTGCATGAAAGACAATAGTGCAACAGGGAGGCTAATAGGTTATTATTGCAATCTGGAGAGATGAAGAATATGCCAGCCTGGTGACTCTGTGGAGCACCCCTGGAGGATGTCAGTGGTGGAAGCAGAGAGAGAACCACAACTTCTGTGCCTAGACCTGGAATTCCCTGGCAGAATTCTCCTGAGGCATCTTGAAATAGCCCTCGGTTGGACCTCCTTCTGAATATGCACCCAACAGGTACTATTTTCTTCAAGGCAAGTTTTCTAATCAAATAGGCACTATCTTCATAGCAGCCAAAAGAGATATCTAATTGATGAGCACAAAAGCTCAAACCACAAATGCCCTATTCACTGTGTCAGTCCTACAAAGAAAGTTTTGGTTCTGTCAATTTCCCCTGCCACGTACAGCTGCAACACTGGCTTATATTACTAATTACATGCAATATGTGTGTCTCGGGTTATAACAGATGGTGTTTGCGATGCATGCAGAAGCTTCAGATAGTCAAATGGTGTAGCCGTGGAGATTTTCCAAAGAGAAGACAAAACAACAACAACAAAAAATACTCTCACCAGCGAAAATCTGAAAAGTGTTTATATTACTTCCTACTGTGGCAAAATAAAGAATATCCAATTCCTGTGATAGCTCAACTAACTGGAAAAAAAACAGCCAAGCACAGAGAGACTTATGCCAGTAGAAGGTTCTACCTGAGGGGCATGCTGTCACCCTTTGTAGAAGAGCTGTTACTCAAAAGAGGTGAAAGAACAAAATTTAGACTTCCTTGTCCTTGCAATAGATCTGAAACCCCTTCTCTACTTGCCAAGGTTGTCAGCTCCATAAAGAGACTGTTCTAGTTGGTAGAAAACTCTGTTCTAACAGAATACCCAAGATTTCTTCCCTGTAACTGTTAAACCCAGAGCTGAAAAGGACCTTGGGGGTCATTGACTTCAACCTCCTTACTTCCCAGCTGAGACTACTGAGGCCCAGATTATTGTAGGAGAGTTAGTCAAGGTCATGACTTGATGATGACTTGCCTTACCTCTCTAAGCTGGTGCACACGACCAAGCTCTTCGGGCACCTAGAAGCAAACAGCAAGAACCTACTCATATTTTACAAATTCCCCAAGACCCATATTCCCCCACTTATTCCTGATCTGCTTCTACTCCAATATCCTTGTGACTTTTGCCTTCTCTGTGACCATAATCTTGGGCCTGCGTCTGGACCTTCCAAGTTGGGGCCTGGATTTTGTCTCCAGCTCTCTGTACAAAACTTGAAATTGCCTCCCCACCTGGGCCCACACATTTGGCTCAACTGACTCCAACCCCCAATTTCAGCAATCTCATCTGAGCCATGGCCCAGTCAATCCAAGCCATGGACAAACCACCCCTAAAAAGGAGGAGATTCAAACAGAGGAAAAATCAAGTCAAAGCCCAGGTCTCCTGACCCTAAGACCAGTGAAATTTATACTACATGGTACTAGCTACCCCCACCCCTGCATTGCTTTTAATTCCACCTTCTGTAGCAGCCAGTAAATCTAGCCCTTCTCATTCATTATATGAAGACAGTTTTCAGGTCCCCACACCACCCTAACCAATTCACTGATCCCTCACTCTTTTACATGAATCACCCCAGCTTCTTCAAATCGACCTCACAATTCATGGTTTCCAGACCTTCAAAGGGCTCATAAACTCAATCACCATCATCTTAAAAATAAAAAGAGATAATACTTTGGATCCACAACATCCTTTGCTTTAGACAGTCTACTTGCATCAGTGCAGCTCTGATCATGATCATATTTTCATCAGCTACATGTCACATTATACCAAGCTGTGGCCAACTAAAAACCCCAGATTTATATTAAAAATCAGAATTCTTTCTTGGAGATTGTTTAAATACCAACAAGAGAACGAAGACATTTTCTCTTTCCTCTGGACCCTCCAAGCTGGGATTTAGTACATCCAAGGATGCTGTAAACCATGTTCTCTACATGTAAAGAAAGCTCATCTGCAATAGGATAATTTGAAGCCAGGAATAAATGAGCAGAGATGGGTTTGTGTATATGTGTGTGTGTGTGTGTGTGTGTGTGTTCAAGAAAGAGAGAGAACTACCTCGAAGTACCTCACACTAGCATATGAGCACACATTCGCTGATACTATCAAGTCCCCAGTTCCAATTACTGAAGTCCCCTAAGCTGCCTCGGTTCCTGAAGGTCTTCCACTAACTTGGAGAGCTACTCCAATATCATGCCAATAAATTATCTTGCATGATTAAGCTAGTAAGTTCTGTCACTTACAACCAAAATACACTTGACCCCAAATTTCCTAAGATCTTCACATGGCAGGCTTCTTCTTGTCCTTTATGTCACTGGCTCATAGCCCTTGTGTGTCACATTTCTGTGTAGAATGAGATCCAAGACCAGGAATCTGGACAGCAGGATGGGTAGAGAGAAGAGGTAAGATCCTGTCTCCTGCTTACCACTTTGCACCAGGCCTAAGACTTGTCTGGGAACCTCCAGTGATCCCTCCCATCCCATGAAGCTCAGATGAGAATGCACAGGAATCTACTACCTTGCTGCTTCCAAGTAGCTCTTCTTCAGATGGCAAGCTCTGCAGAAGATGGGGTACTGGGATAGAAAACAAAAATTCTTGAGAAAAATCATAGGTCTGTGACACAATCTGAATTTGCCGTACTTCCAGGCCCTTTATGTTGCCAGGCCACCCATTGTAGGTGTGAAATGGGACACCATCTGTATTCTTCCAGCTAGAATCTAAGAAACCTCAAGCTGGAAATGGCACAAACTACATCATAATCAAGTTGAATCTCACAATTGCCTTGGGCTCCTCCTCTTTGAAAATGCTCTGTGCACACATAAGGAAGGGATTTGGCTTAAGGCCCAGAAGCTAACAAGTCAAAAAAAGACAACCTCTAAGCCAACTGTTTGCTAACATGGGCAGCATTGTACAGAAAGATCATCAATATGATGCTGAGTAGAGAGCAATGCTCCTGGCATTACTGTCCTCAATGTGGCTAAGATGCTGTCCAGCATGTTCCATTACCATTAGTATCTAGAGGAACCATGGCCAGCTAATAGCCTTCCAGTTGTAAACTCACTCAGAAGGGAGTATATGCTCCTACTAACACCATACTGTTGGAGTGAGCTTTGCTTGATTACATACTTGGCCTCAACCTTCTATTTAAGGCGTTACAGCAGCACCTCACAAACTCATCTACCAGGAAATCTGTTTTTTCCCCTTATACTAAACCGAGAAAACTACTAAAGAAATATTTTATTTGCTCACTGAGTGTTCACTTTCTTGCTTCATTTCAAGAAATGATGATGTTTCTGGAAACCCAAAAGGATGAAGGCACGGGGGGAAAAAATGTCACCTGTTGAACCCAGAAATTCAGTTCTTATATAATTATAAAGGCTTTTTGCACACTAATTGATTAATTATCATTTGTAATAAATGCTAGCAGCCTAGATGGCAATAATTGGAAGGAAGTGGAGCTACTAAATGGCTTCAGATTAAGCTGCTAATCAATAATGAAGAGGGACTTACAAACCCACTGGAGTACACACCTAGAGGGAAAGGTAGAATTTTTCAGTAGATTTTTGGCAATTACCTTCCCATTAAGGAACCCTTGATTAAGTAGCCTGCTCACCTAATTACAGATCCTCTTAGGGCCTGTACTTGGCCCTCTGAAGCTATTTAAGAAAGCACAGAAGAAAATGACTTCAGGAGAGAGGATCAAGATGGCCAACTAGAGGTAGGGAGTATATGCCTCCTCCATAACGAGGAACCAGAATAGTAAGCAGATATTCACATTTTGAACAGATTGTCTAGGAGAGAAAGCTAGAATTCACCAGAGAAGTGATGGGAGAGGGTTAAAGGCAGCTTGCTCAGCCAGGGAATGGCTGAGAGCTGGGAGAAGCTCCTGGAAGTGAGGAAACTTTAAGAGAGAAAACCTCAGGGCTTCAAACTCCAAAATGGGCTTTTGTAGGAGAACACCCTGACCCACACATGTCTCAAGCCTAGCACAGGGAGCTGCCTAGAGATTGCATAGAGATATTGATCCAAAAATGGAACCCACATGGAATCCCACAGGCATCCAAGCCTAGAGCAGCTTCAACTGGACACCATTCTGAGAGCCTAAATACTGGAGAGCTACAGACATGGCCGCTCCTACTGAACTGCTCTGATGGGGGAGAAGAGAGACAAGGTGTTCTCATGCACCCTGGGGAAGTTCCTCACTGCCCTGCTGTGGGCTGCTGTTGAGACTGAGACATGAGCAGAATGTACTTCCCGCAGCTTCTTGCCCACACTGCTTGCCCGGAAAGGGCCCTACCCTTTCTGGTCACAGGCCCAAGGCACCATTTTGAGAGCTTAATTCTGGACTGTGCCCTGCCCTCAAGCTGAGTTCAGGGAGAAAATATTTGCAGACTATAAATATTAAAGAGTACTAATATCCAGAATTTATTTAATATAAGGAACTCAAACAACTCAGAAAAAAAAATCCGAAAATAAATCCATTTAAAAGTGGGCTAAGGACATGAATAGACATTTTTCAAAAGATGACAAACAAATAGGTAAAAAACATAAGAAAAAAATATCCAAAATCACTAATCATCAAAGAAATGCAAATTAAAGCCACAATGGGATATCATTTTACATCAATAAGAATGGCTATTATGGAAGAGACAAAAAATAACAGATACTGGTAAGCATGTGGAGAAAAGGGAACTCTTATACACTGTTGGTGAGAATGTAAATTAGTGAAAGCTCTATAAAAAAAAACAGTATGGAGATTTCTCAAAGAACTGAAAATAGAACTACCATACAATCCAGCAATCTCACTACTGGGTATCTACCCAAAGGAAAATAAATCAACATATAAAAAAAAATACCTGCACTTGTATGCTTATCACATCACTGTTCACAATAGCAAATATTTGAAATCAACCTAAGTATCCACCAAGGAAGGACTGGATAAAGAAAATATGGTTTATATACACAACAGAATACTATTCAGCCATAAAAAAGAATGAAATGATGTCTTTTGCAGCAATTTGGATAGAACTGGAGACCTTCATCTTAAGTGAAACAACTCAGACATAGAGAGACAAATAACACATGTTCTCACTTATAAGTAGAAGCTAAATAATGTGTATACAAGGATGCAGAGTGTGTAATGATGGACAATGGAGACTCAGAGGAGTGAGGCGATGGGAGGGGATTATGGGAGGTTGCTTTTTGGGTACAGTGTGTGTTGCCCCAGTGATGGATGCACTGAAGGCTCTGACTTCACCACAATGCTATATATCAATGTAGCAAAATTGCACTTGTATCCTATGAATAGATACACAGTCCTTGTATCTCAAGTGGTCTATTTTAAACCCAAAATACAACTTGTGGATCTCTGTTTTCAAGACAAGATAACAACTATCCTTAATAAATGTGCAGTCACCATAGAGATAGATGGCAGGCAGGTATGTGAGAACATATTTTTGGAGAATGTTTAAGTCCTTGCCTAAATAAGTAGTACAGATACATCTAACATCTGGTTCCCTCTTTCCAGGACTATGTTAACATTAACTACTCTAGTGGATTCTATTCCCATAAATCTCTCAAGTATTCTAAAAATGACAATATTTCAGCAAATAGTAAAAAAATTGAGTCAGTAATCAAAGCAACACCAACTTCAACAAGTTACAAAGATCACATTTCAGATCATGTGTCCTTGATCCTCCACTGATATTGACAATACAGGGCTCCGGATTTAAGAGACATTTTTATAGGTTGGTGTTTTAGCTAGAGGTCTTTAATTATAAGCAACCAAAAAGGATTCTGGGTAACTTAGGAAAAAATTAAAACATATTAGAAGGTCATGGGGAAGTTTATAAGCTCATAGGAAAACTAAAGAACCACGCTTGGAACAGTCAGGAACCAGGGAGCTCCAGAATACCCAGGGAACACCCAGAAGCTTCACTCAAGTACATGCCACCAATGGAATTCATTCATTCATCCAACACATATTTACGAGTACCTATGCCAGGCAGAGTTCTACATGCTGGAGGTATAACAGTGAACAAAACAGACAGTATTCCCCATTCTCCTATGACATTCATTCCAGTAGAGGGAGATACATAATGGCAATAATAATGATCATGATAGTGGTGATAATAGTTACAATTTTTGAGGAACAATTCTGTGACTGGCACTGTGCTAGGTTTTTTACATATTCATAAATTTATTCAACAAATATGTATTAAGCCCTATTATGCCTGGAACTGTCCTAAGTACTGGAAATACAGCCATGAACAAAACTGACAAGAATCACTGCCCTCATGCAGCCAAATTCTAGTGGAAGAAATGAATTCAAACTGCTCAAAAAGCAAAGCCTTAATAAACAGCATACAATTGGCCATGCTTAGGTCATGTATCTGCCTCCAGTTTTACCAGGGCAGTGAGAGGGAGGATCTGGAAGAATCTCCATAGATCCTGTCCTGCATTGAAAGTGGGAAGGCAGGCATTCATATTTACTGTCCAACCAAGACTGAACACAGTGAAAGAAGAGTACCCAAAAAGAAATCAAGGAGCCATGAGCAAAAGAAATGGATGCTAGGCAGAAAGAATAAATCCATTCCAGTTTATAAAGCATGAGACAACGGAGACAACTTCACCTGGGCCTTATTGATGTGTCACGACCTTTAGTAAAAATATAGCAAAAACTAGATTATATCTGAAATGCAAAATAAAATGGTGTTTTAGACTGCTTGAGCTTGAATTCAGCTCTATGATTTACAAGCTTAGTGGTAAGTCCTTGGGCAAATTACTTAACCTCTCCATGCCTCAGTGTTCCCTTCTATGCAAAGGGGGATATTATTAGTGTCCACCTAATAGTAATGTCATGAGGAGCAGTGAGTTAATATTTGTAAAGTGCTTAGAACACTGCCTGAAATACAGTAAGCATTACATACATGCCTGTTCAGTAAATAAAATAGAACATTTAATTGATGGAAAGACATTCATATTATATTATGTAAAAAGTAGGTTGTACAATAAGTGCACAGTATAATCTCAATTTTTACTTTGAAAAGTTGCACTTATGATAGAAGGATATATGTGTAAGAAATATGAATGTCAAACAGTTCACAGCATTTATCTTTACTGGGGTTAGGGGATATGGATAATTTTGATTTTTTCATTTTTCCCCCTTTTCTGCATTTTCTAAATTTCCTACTTTGAATATTTATTATTACTATAATTTTTAAGTTATTTTTAAAATATATGTTCAAACTCATATGCACATCTAAATATCACTAAAAGGGATGTAATAACAGATGGGGTAGTGACCAATTGCAAACATGTCTTAAATTGCTTAACAACTTATGTTACTTAGTAAGGTACACTGAAAGAAGAAAAAAGTCAGGAAAGTTCCTGGCTCAAAAAAACTGTAATAAAGATCCTTGTAGTTGGCCGGGCACAGTGGCTCACGCCTGTAATCCTAGCACTCTGGGAGACCGAGGCGGGTGGATCGCTCGAGGTCAGGAGTTCGAGACCAGCCTGAGCAAGAGTGAGACCCCGTCTCTACTAAAAATAGAAAGAAATTATATGGACAACTAAAATATATATATACAAAAAATTAGCCGGGCATGGTGGTGCATGCCTGTAGTCCCAGCTACTCGGGAGGCTGAGGCAGTAGGATCGCTTAAGCCCAAGAGTTTGAGGTTGCTGTGAGCTAGACTGACGCCACAGCACTCACTCTAGTCCGGGCAACAGAGTGAGACTCTGTCTCAAAAAAAAAAAAAAAAAAAAAAGATCCTGTAGTTATTACTAGGAAGCTAATATTGCATTGGAAGAGAAGCAATCACAAAGAAGGAATATACCTGAGTACTAGGACTCAACTATTTCTGGAAAAAAGGTTACTGAAGACTCTTCTGCTTAAGAGGACAAGGTCCAACACTACTTAAGGAAACACAGAGTTCCTGATAAGCTGTGAGACAATATCAGGTGATCTAACATGCACATAATTGTAGTAACAGAAACAGACGGGAGAACAAATTAGATAGATAGATAGATAGATAGATATAGAAGTGTAAATGAAAGAATGTCTGAAAATTTCCAAATTTTATGAAAACAATAAAACCATAAATGTAAACCTCAACAAATCCCAAACAAAATAAACACATTTAACATACCTACATGATGAGTGCAATGTGCACTGTCTAGGGAATGGACACGCTTGAAGCTCAGACTCAGGGGGATGGGGGGGCATGGGCAATATATATATAACCTGAACTTTTGTACCCCCATAATGAGCTGAAATTAAAAAAAAAAGAAAACACACTAACACATATGTAATCAAATTTCTAAAAAAATAGTGGCAAAGAAAAAATCTTAACAGCCAGAAAAAAGACAAGCAGTTATTACATACAGGAGAACACACATAAGAATGACAAAAACTTCTCATCAGTAGCTGTGTAAGCCAGAAGACAATAGAACATTAAAGTGCTGAAGAAACTGTTTACTTATAATTTTATTTTTTTTTATTTCAGCATATTACAGGGGTACAAATCTTTAGGTTATGTATATTGCCCTTGCCCCACCCAAGTCAGAGCTTCAAGCGTGTCCATCCCCCAAACAGTGAGCACTGCACCCATTAGGTGTGAATATACCCATCCCCCCTCCCCCCTCCCACCTGCCTGACACCCGATGAATGTTACTACCATATGTGCACTTAAGTGTTGGTCAGTTAAGTCAGTTAATATCAATTTTATGGTGAGTGCATGTGGTGCTTGTTTTTCCATTCTTGTGATACTTCACTTAGGAGAATGGGCTCCAGCTCTATCCAGGATAATACAAGAGCTGCTAGATGACCGTTGTTTTTTGGGGCTAAGTAGAACTCCATGGTATACATGTCCCACATTTTATTAATCCACTCATGTATTGATGGGCACTTGCGTTGTTTGTTTACTTAGAATTTCATACCTTGAAAAAATATCTTTCAGAAATAAAGGAAAAATAAAAATTTTCCAGACAACAAAATCTGACATGATTCATTGTCATCAGACCTGAGATACAAGAAATGTTAGGAATTTCATCAAGCAGAAGGAAAATAATACCAGATGAAAGCATTGATCTATATATAGAAATAAAGAGAACTGCAGAGGTTAAATATACAGGTAAATATTTTTTAAAATATCTTCACATTATTTTTATTTTTTTTAAAAGTGAAGTGACCATTCAAAGCAACAATAATAACTATACATTGTATGGTTAATAACACATGTAGAAGGAAAATCTAAGACAATCATAGCATGAAGGATAGAATAGAAAAATGGAAGAATATTGTATGGTTCTTATAGTTTACATGAAGGGACATAATATCATTTGAAGGTAGACTATGATAAAATAAGATATGATAAGATAAAATATTGGAAATATTATGGCAACTAGTAATAAGATAAAACAAAGTAGAACTAAAAAGCCAAGAAAGGAGATTAAATAGAATGCTAATAAAATACTCAAGTAATACGAAGAAAGTCAGGAAAGATGAAACATATGCAGAATGTATGCAGAAAACAGAAAACAGATAGCAATACTTTATATTTCATTCCAAACAAATTGAAATGTATTAAATAAAAATGGTGTATTATCAGATGTTATCAACTGCAAAAATAATTAAATTATCTATATAAGAAATTCACTATAAATATGAAGATACTCAGCCTGAGCAAGAGCAAGACCACATCTCTACTAAAAATAGAAAAAAATAGCCAGGTGTGTTGTGAATGCCTGTAGTCCCAGCTACAAGGGAGGCTGAGGCAGGAGGATCACTTGAGCCCAGGAGTTTGAGGTTGCTGTGAGCTAGGCTGATGCCATGGCACTCTAGCCTGGGCAACAGGGTGAGACTCTATCTCAATAAATAAATAAATAAATATGAAGTGCTCGTGGACTGGAAGAATCAACACTGTTAAAATGTCGACACTACCCAAAGTGATCTACAGATTCAATGCAATCCCTATTAAATTACCATCATCATTTTTCACAGATATAGAAAAAATAATTTTATGCTTTGTATGGAACCAGAGAATACCCTGTTTAGCAAAAGCAATTTTAGGCAATTAGAACAAAATGGGAAGTATTAATTTACGAGACTTCAAACTATACTACAAGGCTGTGGTTATTAAATCAGCTTGGTACCGGCACAAGAACGGAGACACAGACCAGTGGAACAGAACTGAGAATCCAGATATAAAACCATCTCATGTAGCCATCTAATCTTTGACAAAGCAGACAAAAACATACACTGGAGAAAAGATTCCTTATTCAATAAACGGTGCTGGGAAAACTGGATAGCCACATGTAGAAGACTGAAACAGGACCCACACCTTTCACCTCTCACAAAAATCAAATCACGGTGGATAACAGAGTTAAACCTAAGGTGTGAAACTATTAGAATTCTAGAAGAAAATGTGGGAAAAACTCTTAGAGACATAGGCAAAGAATTTATGAAGAAGACCCTTAAGGCAATCACAGCAACAACAAAAATAAATAAATGGGATCTGATCAAATTAAAAATCTTCTGCACAGCCAAAGAAACTCTCACGAGAGCAAACAGACAATCTACAGAATGGGAAAAAATTTTCTCATGCTACACATCCAATAAAGGGCTGATAACTAGAATCTATTTAGAACTCAGGAAAATCAGCAAGAAAAAATCAAACAACCCTATCAAAAGTGGGCAAAGGACATGAACAGAAACTTTTCAAAAGAAGACAGAAGAATGGCCAACAAACATATGAAAAAATGCCCAACATCTCTAATCATCAGGGAAATGCAAATCAAAACCACAATGAGATATCACTTATCTCTGGTGAGAATGAATGGCCTTTATCAAAAAGTCCCAAAACAATGAATGTTGGCATGGATGTGAAGAGATAGGAACACTCATACACTGCTGGTGGGACTGCAAACTAGTACAACCTCTGTGGAAAGCAATATGGAGATACCTTAAAGAGATCCAAGTAGACATATCATTTGATCCAGCAATCTCATTATTGGGCATCTACTCAAAAGAACAAAAGTCATTCTATAGAAAAGATATCTGTACTCGAATGTTTATAGCAGCACAGTTCACAATTGCAAAGATGTGGAAACAACCCAAGTGCCCATTAATTCATGACTGGATTAATAAAATGTGGTACATGTATACCATAGAGTTCTACTCAGCCACAAAAAACAACGGTGATATAGCACCTCTTATATTTTCCTGGATAGAGCTGGAACCCATTCTACTAAGGGAAGTATCCCAAGAATGGAAAAATAAGCACCACATGTACTCACCATCAAATTGGTTTCATTGATCATCACCTAAGAACACATTTAGGAATAACATTAATTGGGTGTCAGGCAGATGTGAGGCGGGGAGGGGATGGGTATATACATACATAATGAATGCGATGTCCACTGTCGGGGGATGGACACACTTGAAGCTCTGACTTGGGGGGGAGGTGGGGGCCAAGGGCAATATATGTAACCTAAACTTTTGTACCCCAATAATATGCTGAAATAAAAAAAATAGGAAAAAATAAATAAATATGAAGATACAGGTGAATTAAAATAAAAGGATGGAAAAAGATGTAGCATGCAAGCACTGATCCTAAGAAAGCTGAGTTTTCTATATTCACATCATATAAAGAAGACTTCAGAACAAGGAATATTACTCAGGCTGGTAAGGGCATTTATATTTTATAATTATAAAGAAGTGAACTCATCAAAATGACATAATTCTAAATATATATAAAATCAATAACAAACCTTCAAAACACATGAATCTACAACTGAAAGAAAGAAAGAAAATGAAAAATAGGCAAATACACATTTACATTAGGAGATTTCAATATTCCACCTTCAGTAATTGATACAAGTATACCCCCCAGATTAGTAAGGATATACAAGAACAGAACAACACTATCAACCAATTTTACCTAAATGACATTTATAAAAACATTCCATCCATCCACTAAAAACACAAAACACATTCTTTTCAGGTTCATATTAGACATTTCACCAAGATAGACCATATATGGGGCCATAAAAATGTCTCAGTATATATAAAAGAATTGAAATCACACAGAGAACATTCTATAGCCACAGTGGAGTTGAACTGGAAATAACACAAATATCTGAAAAAGACCCAAATATTTGAAAAATTTAAAAAACCTACTAAATGTTTCTTTTACTTCCAGTCAAGACAAAATATCATGGAAAGGATTTATCCTCCTTCTGGAAAAAAAAAAAAAAAACCCTAAACAAAACGTGCAAATAATGGCACTCAAGACATTGGACATTAGGCAATAAAAAAGAATTATCCCCCAAAATAGGAAAACAAATGAAGTGAGCCCTAATATTGTCCCAGACAACTACCTGGAGAAAGTTTCCATGGTACAGCACAAGGAAGTGGAATCTAGGTAGCCTCCTTGAATTAAGAAGACAGAGGTGGGAGTCTGAGGAAATGAAAGAGGCTAGAGTTCATAAGGCAGAATATCAGAAAGGAGAGAGCTGCATAGAGAGAAAAGTTCTGAGAACTGCAGGGATTTCCCCTAGTACTGATTAGTACATGCAAGTAAAGAAACTACACAAGACTAGGGGAATAACCACCCCTCAAAATTATAGGGAACGGTCCTCAGAGATCACACATGGTCAGGAATAGTGCCTGTTGTCAACAGTCAGTGTTGAAAATTTCATAATTCAGGGAGCATTGGTTAGAGCAGTAGTTCCCAAAGGAAGGCAATTTGGGGCTCCAAGGAGACATTTGGCAACGTATGGAGAAAATTTGGTTGTCACAACCAGAGGCATGCTACTAGTATTTAGTATGAAAGTCCAGGGATACTGCTAAACAATGCACAGGGCAGCCCCAACTACAAGGAATTGTCTGTCCCAAAATGTCAGTAGTAATTAGGTTGAGAAATGCTAGCTTAAAGTACTAAAAAGGGTCTTGCCTCAGCATTAGTCAAAAATTAACCCTAGATTAAAACCTGTTCTTGTCCCAACTAACAAAATGTTTGCTTCTGCAAGACCTGAAAGGTTCAAACTATCTCCACATAACTACATCCCAAAACAAAGCTCAAGAACAAAGTTCAATTTATAGCAACAAAAAATATTTAGTAACTAATAAAGCAAAACTCACAATGTATGACATCCAATAAAAAATTACCAGACAGGCAAAATAGCAGGAAAAGAACTCAAAATGGGAAGAAAAATCAATCAAAATTGAAGGAGAAATGAAAAACATGATAGAATTAATAGAAAAAGACATTAAAACAAGTATTATAACTGTATTCCATGTACTCAAGAAGCTAGAGGAAAGATTGAACATGTTAAGTAGTGAAATAGAACATATGAAAAGACCCAAACCAACTTCTAGACATGAAACTAAAGTGTCTGAGATAACAAATACACTGGATGCAGTTAATGAAAGACTACATATTGCATACGAAAAGATTATAAAGACATAGCAATACACACCATCTAAATTGAAACACAGAGTGAAAACAAACTGAAACATAAGTAAATAAACAGAGCATCTGTGAATGCATTTTGTAACTTTAAGCAACAAAATATATATGCTATTGAAGCCTCCAAAAAAAAGAATAGAGAGGGGCAGTCCAAAAACTACTTGAAGAAAAAATGGCCAAGATTTTTAAAAAATTGATAAAAAGTGTAAACACATAGATCCATGTGGCTCAACAAAGATTGGCACAAGAAGCATGAAGAAAGCTACACTAAGGCATATCATAATCAAATTGCTTAAAACCAGTGATAAAAAGAAAATCAGAAACAGCCAGGGGGCGGGGCTGGAAATGACATACTTTATATAAAGGAACAAAAAGGAGGATAACAGAAGTTTTTTTTTTTTTTTTTTTTTTTTTAATGGAAACAATGAAACTAGAAAAGAGTGAAACAAGATATTTAAAGCATTAAAAGAAAAAATAACTCTCAACCTAGAATTATTAACAGTTGAAATATCTTTCAAAAATCAAGGCAAAATAAAGTCTTTTCTGACAGAAAAGTAGAAAAGCTGACCTATAATACAAGGAAGGAAAAAAAAACACATAAACTTAGATCTACATAAAGGAATGAAGATCCCTTGAATTGGTAACTACATAAGTAAGTATAAATAATTTTATCATTACTTAAATCTTTTTAATAGATAATTGGAAACACAAGATGCCCACTTCATGCCCACTAGCATGGCTACAACCAAAAAGTCAGATAACAAGTGCTCATGAAGATATTAAGAAATTTTAATCTTCATAAATTGAAAATGGGATTGTAAAATGGTATAACCACTTTGGAAAACACTCTGGCAGTTCCTCAAATAATTAAACATAGTTACCATACAATCTAGCAATTCCACTACTAGGTATATACTCAAATGAAATGAAAACACATGTCCATACAGAAACTTGTATGCAGATATTTATAGCAGCATTATTCATAAGAGGCAAAAAGTGGAAACAACACAAATGTCCATCAATGGATGAATAAACAAAATGTAGTATAGCCAGACAATGGGATATAATTGTTTTAACAAGAAGTGAAATACTGATATGTGCTACAACATGGTTGAACCTTGAAAAAATTATGCTAATGAAAGAAGCCAATCACAAAAGACCACATATTATATGATTCCATTCTTATGAAAGTCTTGAGTAGTGATCTATAGAGACAAAAAGTAGAATAATGGTTGCTTAGGGCTAGGGGTGGCGGACAGGGACAGAGCATAGAGGGATGATAGCTAAAGGATACAGGGTTTTTCTTGAAGTGATGAAAAATTTTTAAATTAACTATGGAAACAGTTGTACATATTTATAAATATACTAAAAACCATAGAACTTTAAATGGGTGAATTGTATAATAAATTATATTTCAATGAAGCTGCTAAAAAAGAAAATTGGCTATTTTAAAGAGAAAACAACAACAATGTATATACTGTGGAATTTATAATATATACAGAAATAAAATCATATCACAAATGTCAGAAATGGAAGTATATACTATGTATGGTTCTCATACTTCATGTGAAACAGTGTAGTGTCACTTGAAGATAGATTGTGGTAAGTTAAAGATGTGTATTACAAACCTTACAGGAACCACTAAATAGCAAAATTAAGTATTATAACTAACAAGCCAACCAAAGAGATAAAATGGAATCATAAAAAACACTAAATTAATCCAAAAGATTATAGGAAAAGAGGAACAAAGAATAAATGGGATAAATAGAAAACAAATACAAGATGGTAGATTTAAACTCAGACGTATAAATAGGTTAAATATAAATGATCTAAATATCACATAAAAAGGCAAAGACATCAGATTAATAAAAAAGTAAAACCTAACTATGTGCTACTTACAAGAAAGCCACTTTATAAATGAAAATACAAGGCTAGGTGCAGTGGCTTAGTCCTGTAATCCCAGCACTTTGGGAGACTGAGGCAGGAAGACCGCTTGAGGCCAGGAGTTCAAGACCAGCCTGGGCAACAGCTCGAGACTCTGTCTCTACAAAAAATAGAAAAATTAGCCCGGTGTGGTGGTGAGTGCCTGTAATTCCAGCTACTCAGTAGGCTGAGGCAGGAGGACCACTTGAGCTCAGGAGTTTGATGTTGCAGTGAGCTATGAGGACATCACTGCACTCCAGCCTGAGTAACAGAGTGAAACTCTGTCTCAAACAAACAAACAAACAAACAAACAAAACAGCAGTACAAATGCTACTTCACTCCCCCATATGGACAACAGAAGGGTCTGGTATCCTCCCTAGGCCTCTCCCACCTGCAATGCCTGCTGCTGGCTGCAGAAAGCAGCCATCGTGCCCTTAGAGAACATTTCCTCTAAGCCCCCACTCTGCCTCCGTTTCTGGAGTATTGTAGTTCAGACCAACACTAATTTTTCAACTGCTCTCTCTGGAGTTAATTCCAAACTCCTAAAGAAGAAAGGAAAGCAGGTTCTCCTGGTGGAGGGCTGCAGATGTTCTGTTATTTGTCTCCATTTAAAAAATAGCTTTTCCTCAACCCTCTACCATATCCACGAATTTCTACTATGCTGCACAGCTAATGACTACATTAAGCATTTGGAAGGTCTGCATTATTGTATTGCTGATAGCTTGGTGGCAGAATACAATTATACTATAGATTGCTTAGGCTGTCGGGGTGTTGGGAAGAAATAAACATTCTGGAGGGGCAGTATAGATTGAGCTTTATCACACACAACTCCCTCAACTGCCAGCTCTGAATACTGAAAGCAACAACCAAAGGTGAGATTTTAGAAATACTATACCATCTGGAGCTACACACTTTATCACGTACATATTATGGTGGAAGTTCAGCTGTCTTTGTTTTTTAGTAGGTGCAGAAAGGGTTTGTGTGGTTTTAATGACGCAAAGAGGTGGGGAGAAGATGTCTTTTTTTTTTTTTTTTTTTTTTTAATGTAGCAGCTTCAGCAGTCAGAGGCTGTCCTAAGCTTATTTCGCTGATCAGGAAAAAAATCTAGATTATAATGAGCAATTAGCAAAAGACAAGAAATTGAGATTAGCATTAAAATTAGAGATTCTAAATTGTGAACTGCTTGACAGCAGGGCCTCTCTTCCTCAATTTTGCCATATCTCTAGAACCTAGTTCAGGGCATGTAGCTTCAGGATTTTGTGTGTTTGTTTGTTTTAGAAGTTTCATTGAGATATAATCTACACATTATAAAATTGATCCATTTAAAATGTACAATTCAATGATTTTTTGTTAATTTATATTTGTGCAACTATCACCACTGTCCAGTTTTAAAACATTTATTTTACCACAAAGAGATCCCTGGTGCCCATTCACAGTTACTACCTATTTCCCCCAACCTCTCCCAAGACTTAAGCAACCACTAATCTACTTCCTTTCTTTATGGATTTGCCTGTTCTGGATATTTCATATAAATGGAATCATGAAATATTTAGTATTTTGTGACTGGCTTCTTTCACTTAGCATAATGATTTTAAGATTTATCCATGTTGTAGCATGTATTGGTACTTCATTCCTTTTTACAGATGAATAATATATCATTGTATGGATACACCACATTTTGTTTATCTTTTCATCATTGATGGATATTTAGGTTGTTTCCACTTTTTTACTGTTATGAATAATACTGCTATGATCATTTATACTGGGATTTTGACAGGGATTATATTGAATCTACAGATCAATTTGGGAAGAATTGTCATCCTAACAATCCATGGACATGGAATGTTTCTCTATTTATTAAATTTTCTTTATTTTCTGTGAGCAATGTTTTGTATCTTCCAGTATGTAATACAAGTCTTGCATTTTTTGTTAAATTTATTCCTAATTATTTTATTTATTTGATGCTATCATGAATGAAATTGTTTTCTTAATTTCATTTTTGGATTGTCCATTGCTAGTATTTAGAAATGCAACTGATATTTTTCTGCTGAGCTCTCATCCTTTAGCCTTGCTGAACTCATTGATTAGTTCTAAAAGTGTTTTGTGTGAGAATTTTGTAGGATTTTTTTTGTATAGTTATATCATCTGTGAATAAACATATTTTTATTTCTTCCTTTCCAATATTGATGTCTTTTATTTCTTTTTCTTGCCTGATTAGACTGGCTAGAACCTTCAGTATGATGTTGAATAGAAGTGGTAAGAACAGACATTCTTGCCTTATTCTCAATCTTTTCCTGACGTGCAGGGAAAGCATTCAGTCTTCACCTTAAGTATTATGTTAGCTGTAGGTTTTTTGTAGAAGTTCTTTTCTATTCCTAGTTTGTTGAGAGTTTCAATCATGAATGGGTGCTGGGTTTTTGTCACATGTTTTTTCTCCTTTTATTAAGATGATCATGTGGGTTTTGTCCTTCATTCTATTAATATGATGTATTACATCAACTAATTTTCATATATTTAACCAATCTTGCATTCCTGAGATAAATCCCACTTGTTTGTGGTGTTAAGATTCTTTTTATATGTTTCTGGATTAATTTTCCAACGTCATGTTGAAGAGTTTACACCATATTTATGAGGGCTATTGGCCTGTAATTTTATTTTTTCTTTGTAATTTCTCTGTCTGGATTTGGTGTAAGGATAAAACTGGACTTATAAAATGAATTGGGAAGTCTTCTTTCCTGTTCTATTTTTTTAGAATTTTTACTAACTCATCTTTAAATGTTAGGATGAATTCACTAGTGAAGCCATCTGGGACTGGACTTTCTTTGTGGAATGTTTAGAAATTATTAATTTGATCTTTTTACATATTATAGGCCTATTCACCTTTTTATTTACTCTTAAGTCAGGTTTTTTTTTTTTTTTTTTTTTTTTTTTTTTTTTTTTTTTTTGAGACAGAGTCTCGCTTTGTTGCCCGGGCTAGAGTGAGTGCCGCGGTGTCAGCCTAGCTCACAGCAACCTCAAACTCCTGGGCTCAAGCGATCCTCCTGCCTCAGCCTCCCGAGTAGCTGGGACTACAGGCATGTGCCACCATGCCCGGCTAATTTTTTCTGTATATATTTTTAGTTGTCCATATATTTTTTTCTATTTTTAGTAGAGACGGGGTCTCGCTCTTGCTCAGGCTGGTCTCGAACTCCTGAGCTCAAACAATCCACCCGCCTCGGCCTCCCAGAGTGCTAGGATTACAGGCGTGAGCCACCGCGCCCGGCCTTAAGTCAGTTTTAATAGTATGTGTCTTTCTTGGAACTTTTTAATTTCATCTAAATTATCTAATTTGTTGGCACAATTTTCCACAATATGGATTTTAATCCTTTTTTGTTTTTGTAAGGTCAATATTAATGTCCCCTATTTCATTCCTGATTTTAGTCGTTTGAGTCTTTTCTCTTTTTTATTTTGTCAGTATATCTAAAGTTTTTTCAATATTGTTGATCTTTTCAAAAAAACAACCTTTGATTTTGTTGATTTTCTTTATTATTTGTCCATACTTTCATTATTTTCCACTCTAGTCTTTATTATTGTTTTTCTTTTTCTGGCTTTGGAATTAGCTTGCTCTTTTTTTTTTCAGTTTAAGGTGAAAGGTAGGTTATTGATTTGAGATCTTTCTTTGTTTTTTATATAGGCTTTTAAAGCTATAAATTTCCCTCTAAGCACTGCTTTAGTGGCTTCTCATACATTTTAATTATGTTGTGTCTCCTTTTCATTAATTTCAAATTATTTTATAATTTCCTTTGTGACTTCTTCTTTGAGCCATGAGTTATTTAGAAGTGTGTTGTTTAATATTTGTATATTTGGGGATTTCCCAAATTTTCTTCTGTTAATAATTTTTAATGTAATTACATTGTTGTCAGAGAACAACTTTGTATGATTTTGATCATTTTAAACTTATTGGGGTTTGTTTTATCAACTATATGGCCTATCCTGGAGAACATTCCATGTGTGCTTGTGAGGAATGTGTATCCTGCTGCTATTGGGTAGAGTGTGTTCTATAGATGTCTGTCAGTTCTAGTTGGTTCATAGTGTTGTTAAATTCTTGTATCTCCTTGTTGGTTTTTCATTTAGTTGGTCTTAGGGCTTCAGACTTAACTAATGATTATGAGTGAACTCTATGTGCTGTCATTTATACTTTCTCCAAAATTCATAAAAAAAAATAAAAAAATAAAAAAAAATAAAAAAAATTCATCACAACAAGCATATAAAGTGGGTGCTATTATGACTATTTTTACACATATGGAAATTAGGGCTAAGAGATTAAAATGGCTTTTCAAGGATAGTCACAATAAGTGGCAAGGATAAGATTCAATCTGACATCTTCTGACTTGAAGTTCGCTGTTCATTCTACTGGATCATGTTGCCCACCATGCACCCCTTCCATGTTTGTGAACTGAGTGGTCAGTTCTGACCTTCTCTTGACATGCAGGGAATCCCACTTGATTCTGGAGGACTGGAATATCCTGTGTATACAGAAACAATCCTAAGGAAGGGCTGGAGGAGCACTTATGAGGATCTTCTCTTGAAGACAATGAAAGGTAAAACTGCGTAGAGATTCCCACCTTTTAAAAATACCAGTCTGTAAAGTAGCTTTCTCATGTGTCAATAAAATAAAAAATAAATAAATAAAAATCCCAGTCTGTTTTCCTGAGGTTATTGACAGTGACTATCATTTTAAAAGAAGACTAAATAGTCCACTTGCACTTCTTCCAAACGTGAGGCTGGGGAAGACTTTAACAAACTGGTCTGCATGTAGAAAGACCCTAACTAAGGCAGAGGAGTACATGGTGGCAGTGGAAGGTGAACCTACCCAGGCTGACTCCTAGCACGTACAGGATGTGATAGTGAACTTTACGTGTTAACTTAGCTAGGCTATGATTCCCAGTTGTTTGGTCAAACACCAATATAGATGCTGCTATGAAGGGACTTTTTTTTTTTGGATTTAACATTGAAATCAATAGACTTTGAGTAAAGCAGATTAACCTCCATAATGTGGGTGGGCCTTATCCAATCAGTTGAAGGCCTTAAGAGTAAAAGACTGAGCTCCCTCGATGAAGAGAGAATCACCTCCAAACTGCCTTCAAATTCCAGCTGCAACATCAACTCTTCCCTGCCAGCCTACCATCCCGCTCTGCAGATTTCAGACTTGCCATCCCCACAATTGTGTGAGCCAATTTCTTAAACTAAATTTCAATCTCTCCCTCTCTCTATCTCTCATCTTGAATAATGTGCAGGGCCCCAGATAAGAGTATAAATGCAGGCCCACATATCATTATCTAAATATTTAAAATTTGTACTAAACATTTTAAATCTGTGAATTAAGCTAATAAACAATCCTATCTTCCTACCTCAACAAATATACCTGGATAACATCTGGAAATCCAGGTTAAAATATAAAATCTTTGGACTCCTTAGAGCTTTACATCTAAATGTAGTGACATGGAGAGGACCAGCTCCCAGCAACTGCCCCACCTATTCCTCTTCTACTCCTACGCTGGGCTCACCAATCACTGCTAGGGGCCTTACACATGCTTGTGTGTACCCCCCT
Source organism: Eulemur rufifrons (assembly GCF_041146395.1). NCBI lineage: Eukaryota > Metazoa > Chordata > Mammalia > Primates > Lemuridae > Eulemur > Eulemur rufifrons. Next base: position 25,769,670 of record NC_091012.1, on the reverse strand, counting down.
AGTGCATGCTTCTAACTTCCATCCACACTTCCTGCAAATAAAAAACAGCTAATTCCTAGATACCCCTCAATCATACAGATGCTTATACCAACTGTGTGTATGTGTCCTTAGGAAGATAGACCCAGAAAAGGAGCCTGTGAAGACTCTGGAAATGGGCTTATGGTCATTTAGTCAGGGAATTCCAGCTTCCCAGGTATCCATTGTGGGGTCTAGAAGGGGATCCAGGGGCTCTGTGTGGGGACATCTCCGAGGTTCCACTGTCTCCTCTGAAAAGCAAGGCCCCCTAAAGCACAGATATTAGATCAGGGGCTCTTGTTACATCGGTCTAAGTGTGATACTAGTCCTGCCAAATACTCAGGGGGGAATAATAGTGGAGAACATATGGCCAGTGGTCCCAGGGCCTTGCCCAAAGGAGGCCTTGATCTTTCTTGGACTCTTATACAACCCTGAAAACAGAAATGGGAAGTCCGGGCAGCTTGTGCCAACAGTATAACCAATTAAACCATTTCCAGTGAGGCAACAAGGGGAAACAACCTCAGAGGGAATGATTCAGTCTTAGGCTTTGCAAACCTGATTTAAATGTGTACCCTAACTTTCATATGTTGAAACTTAATGCCCAAATTAACATTGATTGGATGTGGGACCTTTAGGAGATGAAGTCATCATGGCAGCTTTATAAGAAGAGGAATAGAAACCTGAACTGACATGCACACTCTTGCCCTCTCACCATGTGATGCCCTCCACCATGTTATAACACAGTACAAGGCCCTCACCAGTTGTCAGTGCCATGCTCTTGGACATCCCAGTCTCAAGAACTGTAAAAAATGAATTTCTTTTCTTTATAAATTACCCAGCTTCAGGTATTCTATCATAGCAATAGAAAACAGACTAAGACAACTGGTTACCTCCACTTTCCTGTCTTCTCTTCTCTAATCAGATTGCAGCCTACATTCCAACAATCACATCCATAATTAACAGGGATGTCTACAGGTCTCCAAGGCCCTGTGGCTGGGATAGAGTGGAACCATTTCTGAATCAAGGACTTCCTGGCTCATGGCTCTCCTCACTGGTTGTATCCAAAGGCAATTCCCATTTTAATGGTTGGTGAACACGAAGACTACTGCTTAGTAGCTGTTTCCCTAGTGGTGTAGATAGCCTGAAGTCCCTCCCAAAATAGCCTCAACATATTCCCACCTTCACAATGAGCTCCCACGTTTGAGCAGAGCCAGAAACTCTGTTTATTCGTGCATGAGCAGGCTGCTGATAGAGAGGTAGTGCAACGCAGGAAGGCATTCAGCTCTAGACTGTCCATGAATGAATGTGATTATTTGTTGTAATTCCCTTGGTGCAGGTGGGACATATGATACTCATTCACTCAGCACCAAGGGCTGGCCCAGGGCTCAAGGCCAACTCAGCAGCAGCAATCTGTCATCTGTCACACACCTTCTTGTGTTGCCTTTCTCAAGTTGGCTGGAGCCTCTGAGCCATGCACCAGTAACCATTTCAAAGATTGCCATAGACACTAGAACTCTGTTGTGGTGGAAGCTTACAGAAAACAGATGCCTCTAGAAGAGGGATGGCAACCAAGTTCTTTTGGGCATGCTAATACTAGGCAGCACAGTATGGACAGGCACAAACTGGGAAGATATTGAAGAGGGAGAGGAAATGGAGTTGACCCATGAACAATGATGTGTACAGGTGCTTTCAGGAGCAAAGACATATATAGTTCCTGGGGCCTAAATTAGCTCCCTATTATATGCATTTATTTTATGGAGACAGAGAGGGTTGAACCCACAAGTGTGAAAATGAAGAGGGAAGGAATGTTTTGGGCCACAACCTCCCAGAGAATGGCTGCCTAGGTCCCATTCACAGCACAGATTTCTACCTTTTATAGACCACTATAGTTCTAGCGCTATTACTCTATAGCATGATTATTATCAAGCTCTGAACTTCCTAATTTTTCCTTTCTTTGGGGATCTGTTCACTGCATATCTTCCTTTTCATTGCTTTGTGTCAAAAAAATGTGATAGCATACGATGTAGAAATAAGGTCATTTGTAGTAAATTTTGGGTTTTTAAACTACTTATTCATTTAGCAAACACCTCCTGAGATTCTACCATGTGCTAAGCCCTATGTTAGATGTTGGGATCATTCTGATGAATAGTACAGGCATGGTCTCTGATCTCATAGGGTTTGCATTCTACTAGGAGAGAGGGGGAAAACAGAAATAAACACATAATCATAACATACATATTATAAAATAATGATAATGACTATGAAGACAAAGTGGCAAAATGGCAAACAACAGGGGTGAGGGTGAGCCAATAAGGCATCTCTTAAGAAATAACCTGTGAGGTGAGGATTGAATAATAAGAAGGAAGAAGCCATGCAAAGACCTGTAAAAAGCATTCCAGGCAGAGGGAACACCAGAAAAAAAATTCCCTGAAACATAAATGAGCTTAGATTGTCTAAGGAGCAGCAAGGAGGAAGAGGAGAAGGAGGGAAAGTAAGAGGAGTAGGAGATGAAATTGGAGAGGCAGGTGAGAATGAATCATTTAAGGCCTGGTAGTGCATGGTGGTATGTTAGGACTGTATTGCAATTAAAATTATAATTCATCAGAAGGGTTAAATATCCAGGCCACCTTCTTTTGATAACAGCACCACAGTTTCCCTCATTGGAAATGTCTTCTTTCCCCATTGGAAATAGACCAGTGGGACTATCAATCTAGAAGCTCTGCCAGACCCTATACAAGGCACAAAACTAAACCAGTAGGATGTACCCTCACTGGACATTTTTTTTTCCTTTTGATTTTATGACAGCTTTATTGAAACATAATTCACATGTCATATCATACAATTCACCCATTTAAAGTGAAGAATTCAATGGTTTTTATTATATTCACAGATATGTGCAACCATACTCCAGTCTATTTTAGAACATTTTAATGACCTCAAAAAAAATCCTGTACCCTTTAGCTATCACTCCCCACTCTCTTCCATCCCCCCTCCCTGATTATAAGCAATCACTAATCTACTTTCTGTCTCTGTAGTCTTCCCTTTTATGGACATTAAATATAAACAGAATCATATATTATGTGGTCCTTTTTGACTGGCTTCTTGCATTTAAAATAATATTTTCAAGCGTTATCTGTGTTGTAGCATATATCAGTATACCATTGATATTTATGGCTGAATAATATTCCACTGTATATGTATCCCACATTTTGTTTATCCATTCTTCAGTTGATAGATATTTGGGTTGTTTCCACCTTTTGATTGTTATAAATAGTGCTGCTATGGATGTCTGTATACAAGTCTTTGTGTGGTCATGTTTTCAATTCTCTTGAGGAGACACCTAGGACTGGATTTTCTGGGTCATATGGCCACTCTATGTTTAACATTTTGAAGAATTGTCAAACTTGTTTTCACAGTGGCTGTACCAATTTACATTCTCAACAATAATGCATGAAGATTCCAATTTTGCTATTTCCTGATCAACAGTTGTGCTATGGACTGAATGTTTAGCCCTCAAAAACGTATATGTTGAATTTAGTTACCAATGTGATAGTATTGGAAGGTGGGGCCCTTGGGAAGTGATTAGGTCATGAGGGTTCTGCTCTCATAAATGATATTTTAATATTAGTGTCTTTATAAAAGAACTCCAATCTAGCTAGCCCCTTCCATTATGTGAGGACACAGCAAGAAGGTACCATCTGGGAACCAGAGAATAGGTCCTCACAATGCACTAAATCTGCCAGAGCCTTGGACTTGGACTTCCCAAACTCCAGAACTGTGAGTAATAAATTTCTAATGTTTATAAGTTATCTAGTATAAAGTATTTTGTTATAGCAGCCCGAACAGACTAAGAAAACTTATTTTCCTCTTTTTTTTTTTTTAATTTAGAGTCATCCTAATAGTTGGGAAGTGGTATATAATTATGTTTTTGTTTGCATTCCACCAATGGCTAATTATATTAAGTATCCTTTAATATGGTTCCTGGCATTAATATGTCTTTTTGGAGAAATTTCTGTTGAAATCCTTTGTAAATTTTTAATTGGCTTATTTACCTTTTTATTGTTTAGTTGAAAGATTTATTTATATATTCTGTGTGTTGTATCATTATCAGATATGTGATTGACAAATATTTTCTTCAAAGATTTTAATTATGATGTACAAAATATTTTAATCATGATGAATTCCAATTTATCTATTTTTAAGTTGCTTATGCTTTTGGTGTCATGTATAAAAAAATTCATAGTTCAAGATCACAAAGATTTATACCCTTGTTTTCTTCTAAGAGTTATGTAGTTTTAGCTCTTATATTTATGTCTTTGATCTATTTTGAGTTAATTTTTGTATATGATGTGAAGGAAAAGTCCAAATTCCTTTTTTGTATGTGGATATCCAGTTGTCCCAGAAACATTCATTGAAAAAAACTAATAATCAATTGGCCATAGATATATTTGTTCATTTCTGACCTCCCAGTTCTATTCAATTGAGCTATATGTTTATCTTTGAGCCAGTACCACACTATGTTGATTACTAGAGATTCGTAGTAAATCTTAAAAAGTGTATGTCCTCCAACTTTGTTTTACTCTGTCAAAATTGCTTAAATTATTCTTGGTCTCTTGCATTTCCATGTGATTTTAGGATCAGCCTGTACATTTCTGGACATATATTTTCCATTCTTTTACTTTCATTCAATAATGTCTTTGAATCTGAAGTGTATCTTTTGTGGACAGCTTATAATTTGATAATGTTTTCTAATCAATTCTATCTCTATCTTTTAATTACAGTGTTTAATCTGTTTACATTTAATATAATTACTGATAAGGTAGGACTTGTGTCTGCTATTCTTCTATTTTTTTCTATATGTCATATATTTTTAATTTTCAATTCCTCCATTATTGCCTTGTATTGTGTTAAATAGACATTTCATGGTGTACAATTTTTATTTACTGTCATTTATTTTACTGTATATTTTTGAGTTATTTTATTAGTAGTTTCCCTGGGTACTACCATTAACATTTTAATTTATAAAATGCTAGTTCAGATTATTACCAACTTAGTTTGAATAGTATGCAAAGACTTTACTCCTTTATGGATCTTTTCCCTCTTATACTATTATAGTAAGCAATTACATCTTTATACATTGTGTGCCCCCAAATTAGATTTATAATTATCACATTATGCAGGAGTCCTTTAAATTATATAGAATATAAAAGTGGTTATAAACAAAAATGCATTTATACTGTATTTTATATTTACCTATGTAGTTATCTTTAGCAGTATTCTTTATTTCTTCATATGGATCCACGTTACAATCTAGTTTCTTTTATTTCTGCCTGAAGGATTTCCTTTATTACTTTTTGTAAAGAAGGTGTGCTAGTTACAAATTCACTCATTTTTTGTTTATCTTGGGATGTCTTCATTTCTCCTTTGTTTTTGAAGGATAGTTTTTCTGTTTACAGAATTCTTGGCTGATAGTAGTTTTATTCCAGCACTTTGAAAATGTCACTGCACTGTCTTCTGGCCTCTATGGTTTCTGATGAAAACTCAGTGATTGATCTTACTGATGATCCCTTGTAAGTAATGAGTCACTTCTCTGCTGCTTTTTTCAAGATTCTCTCTTTGTCTTTGTCTTTGGACAATTTTATTCTGTTGTGTCTAGTTGTATATCTCTTTGAGTTTATCATATTTGGAGTTCAGTGAGCTTCTTAGATGTGCAAATTAATGATTTTCATCAAATCTGGGAAGTTTTCATCCATTATATCTTCAAATATTATATCAATCCATTTCTCTCTCTCCTTTCCTTCTGAGACTTCCCTTATGCATAGATTGGTACACTTGATAGTATCTCAAAAGCCAATGAAGCTCTGTTCATTGTTCTTCATCTCTTTTTTCTTTCTGTTTCTCAGACTGGATAATCTCAGTTGAACTAATTTCAGGTCACTTGATTCTTTTGTCCATTCATACCTGCTGTTGATCCCTTCTTGTGAATTTTATTTAAATTATTATTTCAGTTCAACTATTTGACTCTAAAATTTCTATTTGGTTCCTTTGAACAATTTCTACCTCTTTATTGATAGTCTCTATATGTTGTGACATTGTTCTTACACTTTCTTTTAGTGATTTAGACATGGTTTCCTTTAGGCCTTTGAACATATTTAAGTAGCTGATTTGAAGTTTTTGTCCACTTAGTCCAATTTATGGGCTTCTTAGGGACTGGTTCTATTGATTACCTTTATTCTTGTGTATGGGGCATACTTTCATGTTTCTTTTATGTCATATAATTTTTTGCTGGAAATTGAATAGTTAAAATTATATAATGTGGCACTTCTAGAAATATAGTTCTCCCTACTCCCTTGGGTTTTCTTATTGCTGCTTATTGCAGTTGTGTTTGCTTGCTTAGTGACTTTTCTGAACTAATCCTGTAAAGTTATTATTCTCTGTTGTGTGCAGTCACCTAAGTATCTCATCTTTTATCTTAAGTGCCAGCCAATGATTGGACAGAGATTTCCTTAACCCTAGTAGGATACTGCTCCATCCCAAATTTCCTTAATAAGAAAGTGGTTTATTCTGCATTGGGTTTGTGGCATTTAAACACCATTATTTTAGTCCTTGGGAACGCTGTCAATAAATTTTATTAGGGGGAATTTGGGGTCCTTTCTGAGGGCATTTAATTGCTTGCTGAATAGTGTGAAGGAAAGCAAACACCACTATGAAATAGGTGGCCTGGAAGTGATTTCTTTGTCCACCTTTTGTAAGTACAGTGATACTGTCACCCAAAACATGTCACATCTCTCCCCATTGGTGTTCTGGCCATATAAACTCTAATGTCACCCCATACACACACATACATAGAGAGAGAGAGAGAGAGAGAGAGAGAGAAACACCAGGCCCTTTTTTCTCCTTGCCTATAGGTTATAATATTAAGAATAGAAATTTGACTTCAATGTTCATCCTCACCCAGTCCTTATCCCCAATATCTGTAACTGTGTGCCCCCAACTCTCCATAACCTCACCTTGCTCCCATCTCATACACTTGCCTCTTGCCTTCCTTCCCTCTTTTCCCATAATCAGAGAACTTGCAGAGATACGTACACATATTCTGGAATAAAGGTTTTTCAGAACCTGTTAGTTTTATTTTAATCACCACCAACTCTGTTTCATCATGATGCTGTATCTTGTAGGAGTGTCATTTTGTAGAGTCTCTTGGGCCTGGCCTGAGTACTTTGGCTTAGGATCCTATTCAATCTTTGCTAATGGCCAAAACTTCTTGGATTTTTTCACTCTCTTCAAGTTTCTTGGAATTGCTGTACTAGTACGAGAGGATTTTTTTCTTGAACTCCCATGAAGAAGTCTTTTTATTCCCCTCTGTATCTTCTTCACCTGGAAGGGAAACAAGGTGATTCCCAAAGGACACTGGGCTGAAGGAAGGAGATAGGTACTAAATGGGAAGAAAGGCTTTATGAGAAGGGGTTTGGGCTAATGAGGGAGTTTGTGTCAGGCAAGAAAAGAGTGGGAGACTTAGAGGAGGATGAATAAGTGGGAAAGAAGAGGGAGGGCTTGAGTGAGGTGGTCTCACTTTGCTGCCACTTCTGGACCTGGTTTGACAGGGGTTCTTCCTCTTCTTCTTCCCTTTTGTGCTTTGGGGTAATTGTTTTGTGCTTGTGGTTGGCTGCTCTATAACTCTGTTAGGTTCCTCTGGTTTCCTGGTAACTTTAGCCATGTTGAAACTTCCCAGTGGTCTTCTCTAGGGCTCCTAACCACTACATAAAATACTCATCACCAGGACAATGAGGAGCCACATCCTTCAGCATTGTTTGTTCATCAGGGTACTTCCCCAGCCAGTGGGGGCTAAAGGAGCCTTAGACATCACAAAGAACTACTCCTGGATCCTCTCTGAGGGTGGGGATGCTGGAGAGGCCAAGATGATATGGCTGGAGAGAGTGGGAATTTCCTCAAAATCCCCCTAAAGAACTCTCCAAAACTGACCTGTCACTCTTTTTTTATCATCCACACACATTACAGGAAGAGAGTATTTCCTCCAAGTTTCTCCCCATAGGCACTCTCATTCCATTTTCATTCTGTTTTCCCCCATCCTTCACCATTACCTAATATTTTGGATATCTTACCTAAAACCTCTCCAAGAAAATGTGATTATATTTAAGTTTCTGTGGCTATGTGAATCTCCCCACTCCCCTTCAACAGATTTCTCTTATGCACCTTTAAGATTAATCCTTTCTTGGATACTACCTGGAAACCTTCTTATCCTTCCTCCACTTTCCAGTGTCTATGTACATCTCTTCTGTCTTCTATTTTTTAGATTGAAACCACAGTTTTTATTAGTCATCAAAGTACTGTAATACTGGCATAAAGACAGATATATAGATCAGTGGACTAGAATTAAGAGGCCAGAAATAAACCCATATATCTATGAAAAATTTATTTTTGACAAGAGTGCAAAGACTGTTCAATGGGGAAAGAATAGTTTTTTCAACAGATGGTGTTGTGACAACTGGATATCCACATGCAAAATAATAAATTTGGACCCCCACTTCATATCATGTATTCAAATTAATTCAAACTGTATCAGAGACCTAAATATAAGAGCTAAAATTTTAAAATTACTAGAAGAAAACAGGCAAAAAATCTTCATGACTCTTAATTAACTATTAGCAATAGTTTCTTAGGTAAAACACCAAAGCCATATGTAACAAAAGAAAAATTTTATATAAGTTTACATTATCAAAATCAAAACCTTGTGATTCCATAGACACAATCAAGAAAGTGGTAGTCACAATGAGATATCACTTATCTCCAGTGAGAATGGCCTTTATCAAAAAGTCCCAAAACAATAAATGTTGGCGTGACTGTGGAGAGATAGGAACACTCATACACTGCTGGTGGGACTGCAAACTAGTGCAACCTCTGTGGAAAGCAATATGGAGATACCTTAAAAAGATACAAGTAGACCTACCATTTGATCCAGCAATCCCATTATTGGACATATACCCAAAAGAACAAAAGACATTCTATAAAAAAGACATCTGCACTCAAATGTTTATAGCAGCACAATTCACAATGGCAAGGATGTGGAAACAACCCAAGTGCCCATCAATACATGAGTGGATTAATAAAATGTGGTATATGTATACCATGGAGTACTACTCCGCTATAAGAAACAACAGTGATATAGCACCTCTTATATTTTCCTGGATAGAGCTGGAACCCATTCTACTAAGGGAAGTATCCCAAGAATGGAAAAATAAGCACCACATGTGCTCACCATCAAATTGGTTTCACTGATCATCACCTAAGAGCACATTTAGGAATAACATTAATCGGGTGTCGGGCAGATGTGGGGAGGGGAGGGGATGGGTGTATGCATACATAATGAGTGTGATGCGCACCCTCTGGGGGATGGACACGCTTGAAGCTCTGACTCGGCGGGGGAGGGGAGGCAAGGGCAATATACGTAGCCTAAACTTTTGTACCCCCATAATATGCTGAAATAAAAACAAAGAAAGAAAGAAGAAAGAAAGAAAGAAAGAAAGAAAGAAAGAAAGAAAGAAAGAAAGAAAGAGAGAGAGAAAGGAAGGGAGGGAGAAAGAAAGTGGTAGTGCATGCCTGTAGTCCCAGCTACTTGAGAGGCTTAAGCAAGAGAATCCCTTGAGCCCAGGAGTTCAAAATGACCAGCCTGGGAAACATAGTGAGGCCTTGTCTCTTAAAATAAAAAGAAAGTAGGTCTACTTGAATCTGTTTAAGGTATCTCCATATTGCTTTCCACACGGGCTGTTCGATCCAGCAATCCCATTATTGGGCATCTACCCAGAAGAACAAAAATCATTCTATAAAAGAGACACCTGCACCCAAATGTTTGTAGCAGCACAATTCACAATTGCAAAGATGTGGAAACAACCCAAATGCCCATCGATTCATGAACGGATTAGTAAAATGTGGTATATGTATACCATGGAGTATTACTCAGCTATAAGAAATAACGGTGATATGGCATCTCTTTGGTTCTCCTGGAGAGAGTTGGAACCCATTCTATTAAGTGAAGTATCCCAAGAATGGAAAAATAAGCACCACATGTACTCACCAGCAAATTGGTTTCCCTGATCATCACCTAAGTGCACATTTGGGAATAACACCAATTGGGTATGGGACAGAGGTGGGGGGTGGGGGGAGGGGATGGGTGTATACCTACATGATGAGTGCGGACGTGCACTGTCTAGGGAATGGACACGCTTGAAGCTCAGACTCGGGGGGATGAGGGGCATGGGCAATATATATAACCTGAATTTTGTACCCCCATAGTAAGCTGAAATAAAAAAATTGCATCTCATCCGGAAAAAAAAAAAAAGGAAAGTAGAAGAGACAATGCACAGAATGTGAAAAAATTTTTGCACAACATGTATCTGTAAAGGAAATTTATGTACAATATATTAATATAAAGAACTCTTATAACTCAATAGTAAAAAGATAACCCAATTAAAAATGGGCAAAGGATATAAAAAACATTTCTCCAAAGAAGATATATAAATAGCCAATAAGCACGCACAAACATAATTAGCATCTTTAGCCATCAGGGAAATGCAAATCAAAACAAAAATGAGATACTACTTCACACCCACTAAGATAGTAATGATAAAACAAGACAGATAATAACAAAAATTGGTGAAGTTGTGAAAAAATTTTAGCCCTCATACTTGTTTGTGGGAATGTAAAATGGCACGACAGCTTTAAAAAGCAGTCTAGCAGTTCCCCAAAAATTTATCATAAAATTACCATATGCCACTGAAATTCTATTCTTAGATATATACCCAAGAGAAATGAAAACTCTATCAACACAAAAACTTGTACATAAATGTTCATAGCAACATTAATCATAATAGCCAAAAGGAAACAACAAATGTCCATCTACTTGAAAAATGGATAAATAAAAAGTGGTATGGGCATACAATGGAATTGTTTGATCATAGAAAGAAATAAAATACTGACATATGCTACAACATGCATGAAGCTTGAAAACATTATGCTAAGTGAAAGAAGCCAGTCACAAAGGACTACACATTGTATGATTCCATTTATATAAAATATTCACAATAGACAAATCTATAGACACAGAAAAGAAATTAGAAGTGGCTTAAGGCTGGGCAAGGAATGGGGAATTTGAGAGGTGCCAACTAAAGAGTATAGGGGTGTTTTTTGGAATCATGAAAAATATTCTAAAATTGATTGAGGTGAACAAGGCTGCATAACTCTGAGTACTGAAAGCCATTGAATTGTCTACTTTAAATGGGTGAATTGTAATTTACTGAATTATATCCCAGTAAATCTGTTAATAAATTAATGATAACTGTCCTCATGAAGGTAATTCAATAGCTAGTGCTTTGGAATCAGACAAACCTGGGTCTGAGTCCTGACTCTGCCACTCGCAAGCTGTATGACATTGGGCAATCATTTTCCCTTTCTGACCCTCAGTTTCCTCATCTGTAAAATGGGGTTAATAATAGTATATACCTTATAATGTTATTATAAGTGTTATACTAAATAAACCATGATTTTCAAACATGAAAATATGAAGATCCTAATAAATCTGTGGACTCTTGAGAATATGTCCTGTAGACTCAAGTTTGTGAAACAATGCCATTTTAGTTTATCAGAATCACAAATACCAATGCCAAAACAGACACTGAAGTCATATGTCGCAATTCATTTATGAATTTGTCCCCAAAATAATCCAAAATTCACATATTTACTAAAATTGAAATAGAATATTTTATAGTTACCATAGAGAACTCACTGACCCTAATACCCTCTTAGGAATATATCCACAACAACTGAAACTGTCATATACTTCTGGAGGAGGGAGTGTAACATGTAACATGTTACAACTAGTTTGGATAACTGGTTGGTAGTCATTATCTACTAAACACATACATGCATTGTCATTAAACAATTCCACTCCTAGGAACTATAAATATATATACATACAGATGTATGTAAGTATCCAACAGAAATCTGCATATATGTCCACTAAAATATATATACTAAAATGTTCATAGTAGTATTATATTAAAAATTGGAAAGAAACTAAATGTCACTAATAGAATGAATAAATGCTTATATATTTACACAATGTAATGCTATTCAGCATTGAGAAAACTGACCTTTAGTATACACACAGTATGGATGAACCTCATAGATACTGTCTGCACAAAGGAATCCCGGCATAAAAGAATATATACTGTACAATTCCAATTATATAAAGTTTAAAAACAGGCAAAACTAATCTATGTTACGGAAGTTAAGATTAATTTCCTTTGGGCAGGAAGAAGTAGTGATTTGGAGACTCATGGTGAGGGGGTTCCAGGATGTTGGCAGTGTTAAGCAGGGTCATGGTTACATGATAGTGTTTGTTTATGATTTGTGCACTTTTATGTTTGTGTCTTCATACATTTTTAAAAAGTTAATTTTTATCAGAAGCAAGGGAGTCCAGAAAATATGAGCAACATCTCTAAAATATTAAAAGAAAGAAATCTGTCAACTCAGAGTTTTATATCCAATGAAAATGTCATGCAAGAATGAAGTTGAAATAAAGACATGTACAGATAAAAGAACATGAAAAGACTTCATTGCCAACAATGAACTCACAGTTAACATCATAATCAAGGGGAAAAAACTGAGAGCTTTTTCTCTGAGTTGTGGTACAAAGCAAGAAGGCCCAATCTTGGCACTTCTGTTCAACATAGTACTGGAGGTACTATCTAGAACAATTAGGAAAAAAATAAAAAATAAAAAGTATAAAATTGAGACTGAAGAAATAAAATTATCTTTATTCACAGATAACATGATCCTATATGTAGAAAACCCAAACACTCCACCAAAATCTCTTAGATCTAATACATAAATTCAATGAAGTTGCAGAACATAAAATCAACATACAAAAATCTGTGACATTTCTATATACAAAGATCTAGCTGAAAAAGAAATTTAAATAAAACCATTTACAATAGCTTCAAAAAATACCTAGGAATAAATTTAGCCAAAGAGGTTAAAGACCTGTACAGTAAAAACTATAAAACATTGATAAAAGAAATTGAAAACAACACAAGTAAATAGAAATATATTCCATTGTCATGGACTGGGAGAATTATATTGTTAAAATGTCCATACTACCTAAAGCAATATATAGATTTAGTGTAATCCCTATGAACATCTCAATGTCATTCTTTATAGAAATAGAAAAAATAATCCTAAAATTTGTGTAGAACCACAAAAGACCCCAAGTAGGCAAAGCAATTCTGAGAAAAAAATAAGTTGGAGTCATCGCACTTCCTGATTCAAAATAATATTATAAAGCTATAGGAATCAAAACAATATGGTACTGCCATAAAAACATATATATATATATATATATATATATATATATATATCATTAGAACAGAATAGAGAGCCCAGAAATAAATTCAAACATATATGGCCAACTAATTTTTAACAAAAGTACCAAAAAGATATAATGAGGAAAAGATAGTCTCTTCAATAAATGGTGCTAGGAAAACTGGATTTCCACAAGCAAAATAATAAAATTGGACCCTTATCTTATACCATATATGATAATCAACTGAAAATGGATAAAAGATCTAAATATAAGACCTGAAAAGATTAAACTCCTAAAAGAAAGCATATGGGAAAAGCTCCTTGACATTGGCTTTAGCAATGATTTCTTGGATATGATACCTAAAGCTCAGACTACAAAAACAAAAATAAATATTAATAAATGGGAGTACATCAAACTATAAATCTTGTGCACAGCAAAGAAAATAATGAACAAAATACAAAGGCAATCTACAGATTGGGAAAAAATATTTACAAGCCAAATATCAGATAAGGGATTAATATCCAAGATATATAAAGAACTCATACTACTCAATAGCAAGAAAACATATAACCTGACTAAAAAATTGGCAAAAGACTTAAGTAGACATTTCTCCAAATAGGATATAAAAACTGGCAACAAGTACATGAAAAGGTGCTCAACATCAGTTATTATCAAAAAATGCAAATCAAAACCACTAAGAAATACCACCTTACACCTGTTAGGATAGCTATTATCAAGAATATAAGAGATTCCAAGTGTTGTGAGGGTGTGGAGAAAAGGGAACCCTTTTACACTGTTGGTGGGAATGTAGATTGGTGCAGCCATCATGGAAAACAGTATGGAATTTCTGAAAGAAATTAAAAATAAAGCTAGCATATGACCCAGCAATCCCTCTTCTGAGTGTATGCTCAAAGGAAATGCAATCACTACCTTGTAAAGATATCTACACTCCCAAGTTCATTGCAACATTATTCACAATTGCCAAGATCTGGAGGCAACCTAAATGTCTATCAATGGACAAATGGATAAAGAAACAGTGGTATATATATATGAAATGGAATATTATTCAGCCTTAAAAAAGGAGGAGCTTCTGCCATTTGTCACAACATGATTGGACCTGGAGAACATTATGCTAAGTGAAATAAGCCAGACACATAAATAAAAAGATTATATGATCACACATGTGCAATCAAAAAAATTTAATGGTCAAATACATACATATAGAGAATAAAACAATGATTACCAGGGTTGGAGTGGAGCATAAGAAATGCAGAGATGGAGGGAAAATGATACAAAATATCAAATATGTAGGATGAACAAGTTGAAAGTTCTAATGTACAATATGAGGACTGTAGTTAATAATAATGTATTGTGGTCAGGATTTTGCAAAATGAGTAGATTATAACTGTTCTTGCCACAGGGGGGAAAGAACGGGTGACCATGTGAGATGATGGATATGTTAATTTGTTCTGCCATGAGAACTACTTTACTATACATACGCATCTTATAACATCATGTTGTATACCTTAAATATACACAACAAAATTTATTTTAAAAATTAATTGAACACATAGTAGTAACATTCATCGGGTGTCAGGAAGATGGGAGAGGGAGGAGGGGATGGCTATATACACACCTAAGGGGTGCGGTGCGCACTGTCTTGGGGGTGGACACACTTGAAGCTCTGACTCAGGTGGGGCAAGGGCAATATACATAACCTAAACATTTGTACCCTGTAACATGCTGAAATTAAAAAAAAATAATTGAACAACTTAAAACAAAATTTAAAAGATTAAAAGGTTGTAGAGTTCTTTTGCACAACTATAAGAATATAGTTAACACTACTGAACTGTACACTTAAAAATGGTTAAGATGGTACATTTTGTATTATGTGTTTTTACCACAATTTAAAGAAATAAAAATAAATAAGATATTGTCAAAAGTTTTTTAAAAAGAAAAGGAGTGTTTACTGTTCAGCCACAAGTAGCCAGAAAACCGGCAGCTGGGAAGTCGTGTGGTACTTATGCAGCTCTAAAGTCCATCTCCTCTGTCAACCTTAGCTGTGATGTATCAGGGTTCCAGTTTGTGACCTGAAGGCCAACACGGTGAGGTCTCTACCTTGGTTGCATGTTGGAATCACCAGAGGAGATTTAAAATCAAGGTGTTGGTAGGATTGCACTCCATCTGCAGGCTCTAGGAGACAATCTAGAGAATCTAGAAGGAATGTCATGGCTGCTGACATTCCTTGGCTTGCAGTCACAACACTGGAGTCCTCAAAACCAGCACCTTCAAGTCTCTCTGCTCATCTCCACATCACCTTATCCTCTGTGCATGTGGCTAATCTTCCTCTGGCCCTTTCTTATAAGGCTATAAGTGATTACATTTCTATCCCAACCAGATAATCTAGGGTAGCCTCCCTATCTCAAGATCCTTAACTTAATCACATCTGCAAAGACTATTTTCAAATAAAGTAACATTTTCATTTTCCAGGGATTAGAACCTCGCATGTTTGGAGGCTATATTTCAGCTCACCACAACATCCATTGATGCATATGTGTCATTTTCCTCAACATCCATAAATTCTTTGGGAGGGGGCACATTGCCCAGGGTTCAGCAGGGGATGCTAGGCACCCCAAATAAAATGGTTTATTATTACCAATTCACGGATGATGGAACTGAGGGAGCACTCGAGGTTGGGGAATTGAGGAAAGATGTGTTTGGTTTTGTTTTCTTTCATTAAGCCCACTTCGTCATTACCTAAAAAACTCTTGGGTCTTTAACAGCAAACAAGCAAGAAAAGGTTGTGTGCAGTGCAATGAGCTGCCTTGGAAGTGTTGGGGGGAAAGAAATTTTTAAAAAAATTGGGACCCAAAGGAGCATGTCAATTCACAAGTGTAGAATTAACTGATTGCACTGTGAGCAGAGCAAATACTCTGAATGTGTGCAGGTAGCTAGCAAATGTCTACAAAACTGGAGTGTATTTTCAGATCTATTTGTATAGAATTAAAGCTACTGCTGTTCTACATCATCCTACTTTTAAGAAGCAGCTGGTATTCAATTCACATCTGCAGTTACCTTGACAGTAGTTACTCTTGAATCCTGTTTTTCCTAATCATCAGGTTTTTTCTGATGTTTTGCTCTTTATAATTCTTTCTCAGCACCTCCTATGGTTTTCCATGACAGTTTATTTAGCACATATGATTAGTTGCATCCCTCAACATTCCTCAGTGAGGTTAGATTAAGTTCAGTTTCGCCACAGAAGTCAGCAGACTGGGTTCACAGCCTAGTTCTGCCACTAACTTGCTTTGTGACATGAAGTAAATCTCTTCTATTCGGATTTCGCATTTGAAAAGCAAGAGAGGTGTATGGCCCTGTTCAAAAGCACATACTCCTTTATGGCAGCTAAAGTACCCTGGACTTAACCTGGAGAGAAATGATTATAAGAAACCACCATGATCCAAGGAAACCCAAGCATGTGTCTTAAACCACAGTACCGCAGACTGACATAGGAGGCTGCTGCCTCTGCAACATCTCAAGTTGGAATTCTACTACGTGGCATTAGGCATCGAAAGGCTATCATTCTTTGGAATGACTGTAACAGATCTCATTCTTGGCAATTACTGTAGGTGGGAATGAGAAAATTCTTTCGTGATGAACAAAAGCCTTTGTGTCTTTTCCAAGCAGTGGAAAACTGCCTAGATGGACACACCAAGCCACCCTAATGGAAGAATTTGGAATGTCTAATTTTAAAAACAGACACATAGCAATACAATGAAAGCCTCTGCCTCCTTTCTTCCCCATTTCTTTTCCTCTACCCTGCTTGCTCCACTGTGGTCAATTTAAACAATCTTTTATCTGGAAATTTGAAAACCTGACTATAATCATTTTTAGTGGATTTAAGCAAGTATTACATTAATTAGCAAAATAGTGCTGTTACATAATCAGTTTAATGTACTCCTGGAGTGGACAGCCTTTAAAGAGTTTCTTTATTCCAACTGGGTTAAGCCACTTCTCTTCTAGCATAGGACAGTGGGAAAATCATGGCCTTTGAGGCTGATAAAGTTGGGCTAGAATCCCAGTTCTATTGCTTCTTAACTATGTGATCTTGGGCGAGTTGTTTAACCTCCATTTCCTCATTTATAAAATCAGTCTTATAATAGCTACTCACTATGTTAAGTGGTTTACATGAATTATATCACTTAATCTTCACAGTAGCATCTGAGGTGGGTGTCCTCTGCTTTTTTCTGTGAGGACTGAGATAATTCAGGTAAGCAACTGGTACATAGTAGGTGTTAAAGAAAGTTGTAGGCAGTTATAATTGTGTGTTTTTGTTTGCTTGTTTTTGTTTTTGAGACAGAGTCTCACTCTGTTGCCTGGGCTAGAGTGCCGTGGTGTCAGCCTAGCTCACAGCAACCTCAAACTCCTGGGCTCAAGCAATCCTCTGCCTCAGCCTCCCGAGTAGCTGGGACTACAGGCATATACCACCATGCCCAGCTAATTTTTTCTATATATGTTTAGTTGTTTAGCTAATTTCTTTCTTGTTTTAGTAAAGACAGGGTCTCGCTCTAGCTCAGGCTGTTCTTGAACTCCTGAGCTCAAATTATCCTCCCGCCGGCCTCCCAGAGTGCTAGGATTACAGGCGTGAGCTACCGCGCCCGGCCCTATTACTGTATTCTCAGCTATACACTAGGTACTATGGAAGAAATCAGGAAATATTTACTCATCAAGTATAAATTGAGCACTTCATGTGTGTTTATTTTAAAAATGGAGGGGGAACTGTTCAAAGGAAGTAGGTGACTCAGTTTCTAAATATTTACTGGTTCTCTTCTTTTTGGAAGGGTTTGAGTGCGGTTGGATTAAACACCCCTCCTGGCTAGATGAGCCCCCAAGAGCCATAAGGCTGAATATAAACCAAATTAAAGGCAGACAAGATTTGGAACATTCAAGTTGTCTCTGAAAGAGAAGGCAGGGGCTTGCATTCCCCTTCTGCAAAGCCTTTACAGAATGGCCTCTTCCGAAGTTGGCTTTGGTCCACTGACCATCCTTCCCTTCTCACTGCCTGTCACACATGCTCCCTGCAGAGCTTGCCAACCCCCTGCTCTTTGATCTTCTTGGCCTTCTTCAGGTTATTCCCTAGGTCTGGCAGGAGACTTACATGCCCATTGAAATTCAACTTATCTTACATGTTTGAATGGCCCCTCTGGTGACCATATCAAGACTGAAAGTTGAGGCTGACTTTCTATGGCATATGGTGAAAATAGCAGCTGTTTAATATGAAGAGAGCTGATTAGAGTAGTTTAATCCCTACTAAAAAGCATCACAAATGTATGGTTAATTTTTTAAATAAAAATAAGAGTGATACTTATATAGTATGTATAAACCAATTATGAACACAAATTAATAAAAAGTTAGTACTATACACCAGATGTCAGCTTATTGCCAGATGCCAATATTTATAACCTTATGTATATCATACACATACTCTGCTGCATAGATTAACATACACTTTTGAGTTATATTATTACATGTGATTTATAGATTTATATATGAAGAAAATACAATTAACAAAGAAAAAAAACTATAAAGATGGCTGAGGCACTAAATAGCCTAAATTATAAAGGAATGCCAAAGGCTAAAATATGGTACCTACAGCATCAGTAATTTAAAGTGAGAAATACAGTGCATAAGACCTCACACTCAGGATTTAGGCTGCCATAACTAAAAGGAAGCGAGTTCCAAATTGCAAAAATGAAATAAAGTTTTGTCTACTTAATTTTACTGAACCACTGCACTGGGTTGAATAGTGTCTGCCCAAAATTCATGTCCACTTGGAAGTTCAGACTGGGATCTTATTTGGAAATAGAGTCTTTGCAAATGCAACTAGTTAAGGATCTCAAGATAAAATCATTTTGGATTTAGGGTGATCCCTAAATCCAATTACCAGTGTCCTTATAAGAGGAAAGGACACAGAGACACACAGGGGGAAAGTCATGTGAAGATGGAGGCAGAAATTGGAGTGATACATCACAAGTCAGGAAACACTAAGAATTGCCAGCAACCACTAGAATCTAGGAGAGAGTTCCCCACCCACCAGAGCCTCCAAAAGGAACCAATCTTGCTAACACCTTTATTTCAGACTCCTGGCCTCCTGAACTATAAGATAATAAATTTCTTCTGTTTTAAGCCACCAAGTTTGTGATAATTTGTTACAGCATCTCTGGGAAACTAGTGAAGCCACCTTAACTTTGATATCAGAACCCGACAGAGAACTAAAAACCAATCTAATTTGTAAAGATAGAAGCATAAATTCCAAATAAAATACTGGCAGAGCAATTGCTGAAGAATAAAATATATTAAAAGACTAGTCCACTATGACTAGGCAGGTTTTATTTTAGGCACCCATAGGTGCTTGACTATTAGGAAATCTATGAATACTACTCATTACATCAGTATCAAAGCCATATGACCATTTTGATAGGTGTCAGGATGGCATTTGTTAAAATTCACATGAGTTTCTAATAAGTATTCTAGGTAAAGTGTGATTATAAACATATTTCCTTAGCAGGATGTATAATATACAACTGATTGTGTATATGTTTGTGTGTATACACACATATACTTGCTGCCTCTGTCCACTGAGAGGATCTAGAAGCAATGAAATGACCCTGGCAGCAATAAGCACACCCAGCTCCCGGATTGATTTCAAAATACGATTCCCCTTTGAGAAATGGACTGTGGCAGAGAATGTACAAGATCAGCCTGGAGCATCTTGTAGTACCGGAAAGTACAGAAATGCTCTAGGAATAAAAGGATAGAGACATGCCAAAGGGATTCATAAGCTAACCAGAAAAGGCACTCAATGGCTAGTTAAAACAATTTGAAGTATCTATCAGAACTTCAGTCCTTTTTATAGATGAATAATATTCTGTTGTATGGGTATACCACACTTTATTCATTTGTCTGTTGATGGACATTTGGGCTGTTTCCACCTTTTTTATTTCAAAAATATTAAAGGTATACAGATATTTTTGACAATATGGATGAACCTTGAAAACATTATGCTAAGTGAAATGAGCCATACACAAAGGGGCAAATATGGTATGATTCCACTCATATGAAATAGCTACAACAGGCAAACTCATAGAAGCAGTAAATAGATTAAAGGTTACTAGAGTCTAGGGGAATGGGGAATGGGGAATTGTTGCTTAATGGGTACAGAGTTTCTGCTTGGGGTGGTGAAAGAAAGTTTTGGAAATAGTGGTGATGGTTGCACAAAAGTGTGAATGTAATTAATGCTGCAAATTGTACACCTAAAATGGTAAAAATGGCAAATTTTATATTATATATATTTTACCACAATAAAAATGTTATTCTTAAAAAAATAATAAATAAAATTAAACAAAAAACCAATTTGAGCAACAAAACAAATAATGTAGTATTGAATGATAACCCAAAGTATAAAATAAATATATAAAACATAACTGTATTCATATAAAAACATAACTGAATAAATAAATGAGGGAGAAAGGAAAACTATTTCAATTAATAAATATAGAAGGAAAAAGGGACATAGAAAATCACCATTTGGCAAACACCACAGCAATAATTGTTTCAAGAAATATCATCAGTTGATGCCAAAATTGGTGGATAAAAGTATGATGAGAAACAGAATATTTACATAGTCTCAAAATATCTCCCCATAGGATACTTATAATTACTAATGGAAAATATGAATAGTACCTTAGTACTGTAGTGGAGAAAGCTGGCAAACAATGATCAAAATTAATATCACCAATATTGGGACATGGCAACATCATGCACCTCCTGATACGATGCCCTGCAAAGGGCACAGAACAACTTCTCTGGAATTCTTGCCAGAAGTTCAAAAATCTAAATTTTATCATAAGGAACCTCAGACAAACTCAAGTCGAACAATATTCTATAACATTAGAGGCCAGTTCTCTTCAAAAGTTTTAGAGTCAGTAAAAATAAACACTAAAGAACTGTCTCAGGTTATAGGAGACTAAGGAAACATGACAACTAGATGCAATGTGTGTGTGGTCATGGATTGGATCCCAGACTATACACACACACACACACATACACACACACACACACACGCACACATATATGATAAAATCTGTATAAGGTCTGTAGATTTATTAATAGTACAGATGGTTCCCAACTTAAGATGGTTTTACTTACTATTTTTTGACGTTACAATGCTGCAAAAGCAATAGGCATTCTGTAGAAACCATACTTGGAATTTTGAATTTTGAGCTTTTCCCGGGCAAGCGATATGGGACACAATGCTCTCTGACAATGCTGGGAAGTCCAGTGAACCACAACTCCCAGTCAGCTACGTGATCACAAGGGTAAACAACTGATGTTCTACAGTGTATTAAATGCATTTTGGACTTAACAATAGTCTTATACTAAGGATTTATCGGCACATTACCCCATCGTAAGCTGAGGAGCATCTGTATTGCATTAATGTTAATTTCCTGGTTTTGATAATTGTACTATGGTTATATAGGACATTTGATGGAACTGAATGAAGGGTATATGAGAATTCTTTGTTCTATTTTTTTGAATTTTATAAATCTGAATTATTTCAAAATCAAAAGTCAAATAAATTTTTAAAAACCAAAAAATTATAAAAATAAATTGTAGTGCATTTTATACAATGGAATTTTATGCAATATTAAAAATAGGATTTTCTTAAAGCAACAGGATGCCAATGAGGAAATTCTCACACTATATTAAATTCTCACACAATATTTCAATTATATTAAATCTGACATATATCTGTGTGTAAATGTTATGTTCTATATGATCCCAACTTTATATAACCTATTCATTGATACATGTATAGCAAAGCAAGAAAAATAAATTAGGTAATATTGGAAATTAAAGGACAAAATTATCATATTTGCAGATGCTATCATATTCTACCTCTACTAGGAAATGAAAGATAATCAACTACAAGAACTACTAAGAGAATTCAGTTAGATGATTACAAAATAAATGTATAGGATTTATAGTATTCTATATGCCAGCAATAACAAGTTAGAAATACAATTTTAAAAGAAGATCACATTCATAAATAAAATCTATAGAATACTAGGAATAAACTTGCCTTTTAGTGAGAGTGATTTGAAATCCAAGCTAATAAGGAGTTTGGATGGAGCTGGTAGGATTAGCTAAATATGGCAGGGAAATGAAGTGAATCATTATCTTGCACCATATGCCATTATAAATACCCTATGAATTAAATAGCTAAATGAGAAATGTTTAACCACTGGAGGAAAATAAGCTGGAAATCAAATAGTTGAATATTTAATCTCAAGTGAAGGAATAATTCTTTAGCATAAATAAGGTAGAAGCTATAAAGGAAAAGATTGCTAGTTTTAACTACATAAAAATTTTGAATTTATTTATTTCAACAAGACCATAAATAAGAATAAAACAGAAATGAAAAATTTGGGGGAAAAAGTTGTACTATATGTGACAGACAAAGGTCAGTAACTTAATATGTAAAGAGTTCTTACAAATAAGAAAGAAAAAAGACCCCAACAGACCAAAAAAAATGGCATGAAAAATTACATTTCAATTCTATAAAACTGGCAAAAGAAAGAACCATAATATGTGAGGTGAAGTTAGTGATGAGGCAGAGATAAGGCCACTTCCATAATGTATGATGAATGACAATATAAATTAGTAAAACTTTTCTGAACTACAATTTGGCAATATAAAAAGAGTTTTCCAAAAATTCATTCACTGCGATCCAGTACTTTTAATTATCCTCAGGATATATCAGAAGTATTCCTAAGAAAGTATGGATAATAAACAGCAGTACTTATAAGAGCAAAATATTGAAAATAGTATAAATAGCCAACTCTAAGGAAATGGTTAAATAAATTTTGGTCCGTTCATTTATAAAACACCATGAAGCCATCAAAAATTATGTCAGAGTTCTTAAGAAAAACGCTTATGAAATACAGTAAAATATAATATGTTGTAAAATATAAAAATCATGCTATAAAATAGTAATAAAGTATGATCTCAATTTTAAAAAAATACATATATATATATATATATTTAAAATATATAAATGCCTTTACCACTTGGCTTACTTCAAATGTAACAAGAAAGTCTATTTTGAATATACTGGGAACCTGCTAAGAGCAAAAAAGTTAAAAACATAATTTAAATTGAAACACTGTGATATTTTAACAAAAGAAAATTCAATTGTATGATTTGAAATTGTGTGTGTGTATGATTCATTCATTTATTCAATAAATATATATTTGGCACCCATTATGTGAACAAGAATGCAAACTTCTCACAGCATTTATAATATGGTGCAGCAGATATACAAAACATACAAATACACAAATAAATATTGTATATAACTACAGACTTCAATAGTACCTTGAAGAAATAGTACAGGCTACTGATTTGTTGGGAGGTTGAATGTGATAGGCACAGCATACAAACATAAGTAAAAGTTATTTTTCACAATGTTAAAAGTGATTATCATTTTAATTGGATTATTAGTGATTATTAGTGATTTTTCCTTTTTTATCGCTTTTGTTATACTTTCCAAAATTTTACCAATGATAATGGGCTATGGTTTGAACGTGTTCCCCTCAAATTTATATGTCAAAAACTTAATCTCCAATGCAACAGTGTCAAAAGGTGCGACCTAATGGGAAGTGTTTAGGTCATGAAGACTCTTCCATCATGACTAGATTAATGCCCCCTTATAAAAAGGCAAGTTCAGCTCCCTTTTGCCTCTTTGCCTTTGACGCATGTGAGGACACAATGTTTCTCCCTGCCGGAGTACACAGCAAGAAGGCCCTCATCAGATGCCAGCACCTTGACCTGGGACTCCTCTGCCTCTAGAACTGTGGGAAAATAAATTTCTGTTCTTTATAAATTACCTAGTCTGTGGTACTCTGTTATAGCAACAAAGACTAAGACAACATGTGTTACTTTTATAATCATAGAAATAAACAGTAAATGTAAAAGAAAAACATAAAAATAAAATAAATATCACTGCTTAGTTTGCCAAGCCCTCAAAAGTCTTATTGGCTAACAAGAGCAAGCTGACCTTTGGTTCCTTCAGTACATTTCACCCCTGTGGCCTAATGAAGTGGCCACCAGCACAAAGAGACAGCTAAGCAATAGCCTTGCCCAATTCATTCTTCAAGTTCTCTTGTAAACTTTATGCCAAGACATAAATACCTCCACCATTGGCTTACCTCAAATGTAAAAAGAAAGTCTGTTTTGATTATACTGAGAACCTGTTAAAACCAAAAATGTTAAAACATAATTGAAATTGAAATACCACGATATTAACAAAAAAAGATAATTCAAATATATGACATGAAATCATCTTTGGAGTAAACTCCAACTGGATGAAAAAGATACTGGGATGATTTGTGTGCAGCAGTATCCTCCTATGTTTATAGGATTTAGATTCAAAAGAGAAATCTGATAGATGCTAGATATAAAGGAGTCTGGTTCAGAGAAGGTGTAATCCTTAAAGAGCAATTGATGATATCAGACAAAAAACAGCATAAATATATTATAGCCCAGTCAATGCAAGTTTATTTTAGGACCATCTATTATAATCTCAAATTGGATAAGGCACAGTGAGCAAAGGGCCAGAAATCAGGAGGCTTTCAATTGACTGCTATAAGTAGCTACCATGCTAACTAGGGCTAGTCCCAAATATTCTGGTTCTCCTCTTTCTGGGCACACATGTAGGATTGAAATTTCCCAGCCCATTTGAAGAAATTAATCTTAGAATTTAGGTCAGCCACGTCCTTGCTTTGGCCAATGAAAATTGTGAAGAAGTGAGGAGGGGCCAGTGCCGTTGTGATCATTGGAAGCCTGGGTAATGATGAAGGCTCCAGCAGTATGAGTAAGCACGTTGAGGAGAGTTTCTGTGACCTGAGTCAGGCATGCAGCATGAACAATAAATATGGTTTTCTTCTAAGCCACTAGGACATAGGGATTATTTGTAACTACAGCAAAACCTACCCCATACTGACCCATACTGTTATTAATTCAAAACATCAGCTGTCCTTGATCAAATTTACCTAAACATTTATTTCTAGTGATAGAAAGCTTAGTTGCTGGTATCCAGTTGGTTACAAAACAGGGACTGTTCCAATTTCACAGGACAGTGAGAAAGAATAGCTAGTAAAGAACAGCACAGGTTTTAGAGTTAGAAAAAATTTAAAAAAGAAAAGAAAACTCTGTGTTAGGTGCTGGTTACTACTAGCTCTGTGTCATGGGCAAGTCATTAACCTCTCTGAGCAATAATGCTTTTTTCATCTTTAAATTGTAATAGTATCAGCAACTATTTCTCAGGGTTATTGTAAAGATAATATAAGACAATGTATGTTAAAGAATTTGGCACAGTGGTTAGAAGACAGTGAGTGTTCAATACATGACTATCATCATCATCATCATCATTATTACTTCTCAATATGTATTTACAATCTTACTTTTTAAAATACCATAAAGCTAATAACTTATTAACATTATGGTTCTCAATATATTAGAGATAGGCATTTTTTGCATACAAATATACCATATTTCCTGATTCCTCTGTCCCTCTTCAATGGAAGAAAATAGTGTTGGTAGAAATAAAATATCAGCCTCAACTTGTACATATACCCAAGATCATGTAAGTCATTACAATGTGTTTTTGAGAGTTGCCACTTCACTGCTCTATAAAAAGCTTCCTGGAAAAAGTATTAACAGATGGCCTCTTACTCTCTGAGACTGTTAGTAGCACACCAGATGGCAACCCAAATGAGAAGATTCAACTTAAATTCTCCAAACTGAAGGAAATGTGACACTAGCTTTTTAATAGGTGTGCAACATTAGAGGTAGCAAAGAAATGATCAGTTAAAATAAAAACTCATTTTCTCGTCTTATTTCAATGTGGAATCCAGTCTTCATTATCTTATCAGCTTGCCAGATAGTTCGTATAAAAGGCTGGAAATAGTTTTCCCAACACAAACAGAAATTTTATTTGAAATAACTAACAGATTTATGAGGTGTAAGGCTAGTCAAAAGAATGAAAATACAAGGCATGCCCCAGGGACGGGTGCTCTGTGCCATGGACACTCCTTTCTCTCCAGGACCAGTCATTAGTTTGCAACATTTTGCTCTTATTGTTAGAAATATTAGGCCTCAGCTCAACTGTCAAACTTTGACAGGGAGGTAATAACTGTTCTAAGATACTTACCATCCTTCCAGATGTCCAACTCACCTAGGTGAATAAAAGCCTGGGCTAGGTGGAGTTTCCCTTCTCAGGCATCAGTGCAATACAAATTCTACCAGCTGCCTTTGCATTCCAAAACAATGCATATCCCACTAGGGTTCAGAAAATACAAACAGAGTCTTCATATTGGGGTAAAAAGGTGTCCTTCTGCCATATTGAATAATGAGTCAATGAGGATGGTTTTGGACATCAGAGAACACCCAATTATGAATGTTTCAATATGATCATGGACGAACTTTGGGAACAAAGTGGGCTCAAATAGTCCTTTCAGGTCATGGTGGATCTTCAAATATTGACACCAATGAAGCACATTGTACAGATGGATTTTTGGCAAAGTGGCTGGAAATATGGTCCAAAATATGAACACACAACATTAAAATATGCATATATACTCTTTGAATCAGTCATTGGGGGAAACAGTGAATCACAGTCTCCATAACTATACAAAACTCTAACAGGGAGTTAAAGCTGAGAAATTTTCAGGCTTGACCACTGCTGTCCTCTTCTGTCCAAGTACAGCTCTAGTGCAGGGCCAGGGTAGACACAAAGAAGATATGGCCACCACACATCACATAAAATTTACAGGAACTCCTTCCAGTTTTCTTGTGAGCTCCTGGAACAAATAGAGTCAATAAAATCCAGATTGGGTCCATGTCCTGCTCTCATGGATCCTCCATACCTGTAGAGCTAAGACTGTGGGCACTCTGTAGTTGGAGGACACCCACGTGGCTCCAAGACTCAAGGGAACAGGCACTGTATAAAGAAAGAATATGTCAATCAAGGGGGCTAATCAGCATGGGAAACTGATTTCAAAGAACTACAAGTTGTCATGTGTACCTAGCACTGTCTAAGGGAAAGAGATCCTAGATCTGGGGTCACTGAAAAGAGGATCTTTGCTTTGGGACAGGGACATATCACTGAGTTCTCTCAGTGGTGAGGTAAAAAAGCCCACCCACCCAGGCCACTCAACTCTCCAAGTAATATTTGGTTAAATGATTCTGCTCCCCAAATCTCTGGATACTAAGAAGTAGACACAAAAGCATTCTAGCTACTGAAATGAGGAAAGACCAGTTAATAAATTATTTTACCTTATATATCGCTGTCTGGTATTTCAGTTAGCATGAGTCTGTTCTCACTTCTGGCACTCTAAGACAGTTCAAGATGTATAACCAGATACCAAAACTGGAGTTCTTAACCTGGGGTCCATGGTCCTTTAAGATAGGACTTTAGAAGTTCAATGAACTCTCTGAAATTGTATGCATAAAAGTGTACATATGCATACATAAGCATGTGGGAGAATAGAGCAAACCATAGGTTCTCTCAAATTCCCAAAGGGGTCAATGACTCAAAAAAGGCTAAAAACCACTTCTCTAGAATGTAGTGACCTAACCAAGAAGCTGCTCTTGAGAAACCCTGCCTACCACCAACTATCACCCCTAGATGGCACCTGTGTGCTTAGATGGCATAATCGCATTCCCCAAATTGCAACAATTCAATACCTAAACCGTGCCAACCATAATAGCTATTATTTCTAAAGATTGTCAGAAAAGATTTTGCCACTTCCCTCAGTTATTTATCCAAAAAGACAGCAATCCTCAAAGTCAAATAATTCTCCATTTATCTGCTACCAATTTCTCACCCCACAAATAAGTTTGTGTTTGTTGTACTGCTTAGACTTGGTATAAGTGGCTCATATTTAGGAATCAGAAGAGAGGTCTGGTAGAAGGCTAGTTCTGCTCAACCCAAAAATGTTTGGGTTTTGTTTACCATGGGATGTAGTAGGGCTTTAAAAAGTTTACATTAATCTCATAATAATTAAATAAAAACATGACTGCCAATTAACAGAATAGGACAATGTATGAACGTGCAAACTATACAGTTGTCCTCTCAGACAAAGAGAGCATTTATGTAAAGTCAAATATACTGATAACAATGTCACATGTTTATCGTGGTGGTGGATGCAGGCAAAATCCCACAGAGACAGCCCTCCTCTTGGCTTCAGCATTGGCTGCCATCCAAAATTCACAGACTATAAACAATAAAAACCTTTCCATGAAGAAAACCTAGGGATAGAACTCACTTGGGGTCTCCAACTTTCTGAGGAAGTGCTCAAGCCATAAGTCAAAGCAACATTTTCATCAGCCCAAGGTGGCAGGCAGGATAAACGACCTGGCCGTGAATGCACACGTTGAGAGGGAATGGCGAAAGAGGCCCTCAGGAAATACCTGTGGAATGCTGACTCCTATCCCAATGGGCCTGGGCTGGAGAGGAAGGCCCCACTGAAGGTGTTACACCACAGTGGGAAGCTGAGCTCCTCCAACCCGGTCTCACTCCAGTGAAACACAACGGCTTCATTGTTGACTTTCTGTTGAAACAAGTTTCTGGTTTTACTAGCAGCCTAATTCGGAGAACGTGATGGCTGGGCTTTTATGTTATATGGAGCTGAGAAGGTTGAAGATGGCCCTAAGTCAGGTCCTAGGCACTAAAGCCTAATGTTGGCCTGGTACAGGGGATTACAATTTTTTCTGTAATTACTGCTGCTCCAGGTGAGCAGATGTCCACATATTTTACACCATATTTTTCTGAGGTGTTGACGTTTTCTAGCTTTTGAAGATGTAAATTTGTGACCTGTGAAATGAAAAGTACAGTACCAGATTCTTTGAAAAGCTGAAAGAAAAAAAGTCATTAAAAAAATTCTTTCCCCTTGAGGTCACTGGGTTGAATCCATCTCAAGCTGGTTGTTACCAAACTGTATTACTAAGGCTTAATTTCTAAATATCAAAGTTTCAGGGCATTGAGAGGAGAGGGGATGAAGTAGTACTGAGCAGAGACTAGGGGAAAGATAGGTCGACCAGAATTCTCAGCAGCTGGGCAAGGCGGGGTCTAGATCCCAAAGAAAGGGGTTCATGATTGATGGTAGGCCCAGAACGATGGTCTCAAATCCAATAGGAGCTTGTGGGAGTGAAACCTCCTTATTCTTTTATTAAGCTGTGAAATTATCTGCAGAGTGTTCTTGGCATAAGGAAGGGGAAGGGGTCACCTTCTCCTGCCCAGTGAATCACAGCCACTATAGTCTCTGGGAGCAGAGCAGAGAATGGGGAGTTAGAGGTGATGATGGAACCTATGACTCCAAGAATACTTGCAACTATAGTGTTAGGGTTTAAAGAAAGACTATACATAACACAGATCCCCCCCCACCCCCGGAAAAGAAATACGGCTGGGAAATTTCATGGGCACTTTTGGGTCCTAAATTAGAGCTTTTCTGTGGGCAGTGATGGATAGAGAAGATCAAAACCATGTGGACCTGCAGATGCTGGGTACTGGGCTAGACTCCTTCCACACACCAACCTCCCAGTGCCTCCATCAGAGTTACAAATGGCTACATGTTATGAAACAGTCACTGAAACCACATATTAAGTAAATACACATGCAAAGGCCAAACAGATACTGAATATGTAAGGTGGCTGGCACAGTATAGAGAGTCAACATATGGTGGATATTGCTATTATCGCATAGTTTGAAACGGAACAAATTCTACCACAGCACTGAGCTCCCTGAGAGCACATGCCTCTTGGTATCTTCCACTGTACAGAGCACAGTTCCTGAAAGATAGCATCAATATAGTCAGAGTTCAGTAAATATTTTTCAATGAATGGATGAACAAAAGAAAGAATGAATAAAAGGAAAAGCACTATATAATCATAACAAAAAAAGAACTTTCATCCCCCTCATTGAATTAATTTGTTGATTTTACCTCCCAAAGTTTTAAAGCCATTCCTCCACTTTCTCTATCACCATTGCCACCATCCTGTCATCAATTCTAGCCTGGCCTCTTCAAAAGTTTCCTAACTGGTCTCTCTTCCACTCCTCTCAATCCCCTTCCCAGTTTATGCTCCACCCTGCAACCAAAGGGATCTATTTAAAATTCATATCTGATCATCATCCTTCTTAAAATACCACAATGGATCCATTTTACCTGGGACAAAGACCAAATTACTTACCATAGTCTGGCAGATTAAAGATGGATGCAAATTATTTTCTAGGCCCTTCCTCATTAAGAGGTAGAATCTACTTCCTCTCCCCTTGAATCTGGGCTGGCCTTATTGACTTGCTGAACTAATAGAATGTGTCACAAGTCTGGCTGGGCATGATGGCTCACGCCTGTAATCCCAGCACTCTGGAGGACAAGGCAGGTGGATCGTTTGAGCTCAGAAGTTCGAGATCAGCCTGAGCAAGAGCGAGAACCTGTCTCTACTAAAAATAGAAATTATCTGGACAACTAAAAATATATAGAAAAAATTATCCAGGCATGGTGGTGTGTGCCTGTAGTCCTGGCTACTTGAGAGGCTGAGGCAGAAGGATTGCTTGAGCCCAGGAGTCTGAGGTTGCTGTGAGCTAGGCCTAAGCCACAGCACTCTAGCCTGGGCAACAGAGTGAGACTCTATCTCAAAAAAAAAGAATGTGTCAGAAGTCATTTTCTTGGACTTCTGAGGCTAAGTCAGCTTCTGCCCACCTTTTTTAGAGGGATCACTCTGGGGAAAGCCAGCTGTCATGTAAAAAGGCCAAATGTTCTGAGATGGCCATACTAGAGGATGAAATGCCATGTGGTAAGAGAGGTAAAAGAACACTAAAGCTTTAGATATGTGAGTTAAGAAGCCAACTGGAAAGCTGATCTTCTAGCCCTAACTCCTCACCCAAGGTGATGCCATGTAAATCAGAAGCAAATTACTCAGCCACCCTTCCCAGATTTCTGACCTACAAAATTGTGAGCCAAATAAAATGGCTGCTTTAAGCCACTAACTTTTGTAGTAATTTGTTATGAAGTGATAGATAACTGGAACTCATGACCTACAAAATCATGCATGACTCAGCCCCTGTATATTTTCCTGAAACTTATTGCATGCCACTCTTCCCTTTCTCTGCATACTGGCCATACTGGCAATCCATGATATCTTTTGTCTCAAAGCTTTGCATACACAGTGTGTCACCACCACCAGCCTCCTCCATTTGTCTGAATTTTTCTTCCAGGTCTTAAATTAACATCATCTCTGGGAAAGTACTCCCTAAGCCCTCAGACTATGTCAAGTCCCACTGTACTGCCCCTATTATAGCATTTGCCACACTATTGTGTCATCATTTATGGGTATGCTTTCCTCTCTTGGCTGAAAGTTCTTCAAGGAAAAAAATTGTCTTATTTATCAACCCAGCATCCAGGATATTACTTAATACACACATATGCTCAATAAATGTTGGTTGGTTAGTTGATTTACAGAGTAAAAGAATGACTGTATAGATGCATAATGCAATTCCTAGGGAAACAGAGGAACAAATGTCAGAAGCCAGGATCTAATCTGACCTTAGTGATCCCTTTCTTGTGGACCTATAGAAGATAATCAGCCTTCTCATGTGCACAGCACTTTGATGTTTGTGAGTCACTATCCCATCCATCATTTCATTTCCATTGAATTAGCCTCTATGGCTTCCTTATCTCTCAAATGGAAATAATACTTACAACTTATCTGTCAGATGGGAGTAATGTTATTTAACTAGCATGAAAATAAAGTAATATAACAAAAATGAACATGATTTTCCTTACAAATAAAATATTTTCTAATAGACTGTGAGATATCTCCAACAATTTGTCTCAGAGGCACCTCAAACTCAATATATCTAAAACATCATCATCTTTCCCCTAAACCTGCTTCATTTTTCTCTCAGAGATTGGCCTCACCATATACCCAGTTACATAAACCAAGAAGATGGCCATAATCCTAGAATCTTCTCCCCACTCTTCAGGCTGGGAAAAATCAATAAGCTCCATCCATAACTGAAAACTACACCTGATAGCTCTCCATGATAGGATCTGTACAAAGACACATCATCTAAGGTCAATGTATTTGTTGTATTTGACTCCTGAGGAAAAGGGACTTTGAGGATTTACCTATTTTAAAATTCCTCTAGACCAAGCAAAATTTGTGGTCTCCGTGAGCAAAGTTTGACTAACAGGGGTTTTCACTGAAATATCAGGAATCACCAATCCCTACAAAACTAGGGCTATAGAGACTTTCCAAGACCATCCAGTGCAACCCCTCCTCCATTTTACATACAGTGAGTGAGGACTAAAGAGATGGAATGACTTGTTCACCATCATCCCACAAGTCAGTGGCTCCCAATCCAGTGACCTTCTTTAGGAACAATAGTATTAAGTTATCACTTTAGTCACTTAAAATGGGAGACTGTCTGTACAACAGAAGGCAAACATATAATTAACAGAAACAGGGTAATAACAAAACATACCGGAAGAGAGTAGTGGGTCATCCAGGAATGTTATTATCCTTTCAACCTCAAAAAGGGCATCGCTGGCCATCTGTTCTGGAGAGTCACTCACCTGAAAGCAGGTGGAGGCAGGGAGTAAGAGAAGACAAGTGACTTAATCATTCAGGAGATGGAACTGAGGTTTAGGGTATCATGGAGAGGTGAGAAGGGGAAAAGTATCAATCCCATGTGGCCATCACACCTAAGCCATGTTCTCCAACAACTCTCTCAGGAATATGGTGATATTGGAACTCTATCTGCCTGACTCCTATGTCTGTTTCCCCTTTGGATTGGAACCAGGGCAGAGAAGAGTATTATCAACTGAAAAATAAAACTCCAATGCATTCCAATATAATTCAAATGTCCCCAAATCCTTCAAGCTTCTGGATTAATTCTTTCCTTTGAAATCTAAATAAAATCACTCATGCCCATAGTCCATATAGTCAGAGAAGTGGATTCTGTTTTCAGTATTTTCAAGGATTCCCAGAGGGGCTTGCAACCTCCTAACACCTCCCTTTCCAAATTTCTTGCTCCCACTGATTTTCCACTCACCCACTTATCTTCCTGTACCTGAAGGTAGGATCGATCCTCTTTTCTCCTGATTTGCAATGTCCATAACAGTCTCTCTCCTTCATTCCTCAAACACTCCTGCACTAGTCTATTCTATGTACCAGACTTTTATTATACTTAAGGATTAGGGATAGTGGAGGGGAATTACTGTACAGAAGAGGGAAAAATTCAGAATTGAAGATTAGACATCTGAAAGTTCCTTAGTTTCCCTGCCATGATATTTGTCTTCAGGTATCTTCCTTCTGAAACCCCAATCCCCTCTCTTGTTGCTGATGTCTGTTCTCCCTACAGCAATCATTCTCCTGTCTCCCCTCTTCTACAAATCCCAGAGTTCCCATCTCACCCCACACTCTAGTACAGGAGTCAGCAATTTTTTTCTGTAAATTACAAAAGAGTAAATATTTTATGTTTTGCAAACC
This sequence comes from Eulemur rufifrons, assembly GCF_041146395.1. Lineage (NCBI taxonomy): Eukaryota > Metazoa > Chordata > Mammalia > Primates > Lemuridae > Eulemur > Eulemur rufifrons. Next base: position 25,735,667 of record NC_091012.1, on the reverse strand, counting down.
ATATGGTCTGTCATCACTGCTCAACTCAAGCAGCCAAAGATATAAATGAATTCACATGGCTGTGTTCCAATAAAACTTTGTTTACAAAAGCAGGTGGTGGGCCAGATTTGGCCCTTGGTTCATAATTGACCAACTCATTCTCTAGGAGAAAGCTGATGATTCTCCCCAAGTCCTTCAGTTCCTTTAGTAGTGTTTGAGCTCTTCTTTATCTCAATTCCTCCCATTACAGACATGGTTCTGGGGCCTCCCTATCCATACTACAGGGGGCTTTAAAAAGCTTTCCTAGACTGAAAATCCTTTTATTTTTAGTTGAAATACCATCATTCCCTAGTGTGTTGATCAAATTTTCTGTAAAAACAAGCAACTCCAAAATCTCACTGACTTACAAAATCAAACATTTATTTCTCATATACATTATGGGTCACTGGTTGTGGGTCAACTCTGCTTCATGTGTCTTCTCATTCCAGAACCCAGGCTGAGGACTCAATCTCCCTTTGGGAGATGATGTTCTTATTTTGGCAAAGGAAAAGAGAAAGAAGTCTGGCAGAAACCCACAATGACTCTGAAAGCTTCTACTGGGATGTAATGGGTTATGTCCACTCACATTCCTTTAGCCAAAGGAATGCACATGGCCAGGCTGAACCTCCATGAAACAGGGATGTATGATCCTTCCATAAGGGGAGGAGTGCTCTGCAGATCACATGGCAATCAGTGAGGATGTTTAATCCTCTTACAGGCAATTGAGGAGAGAGAATAATATAATAACACTCTACTACACTTGGAATGCCAAAGTTGCTTCACTCATTCCATTTGTAAAATAGTATTTTTTCTTTATTTTGTAATATAATGAGTCATTGAGGAAAAACTCTTTTTTCACCCTGGTGACACCCAAAGCTTTCTGAAACCTTTAGCAGCACATTTATAGATCCCCTTAGAGGGTAGGACGCTTCTGCAGATAGCTCATCCCCTTCAATGTGCATTGATTCTTAGGAGATTTACTTACCAAGAGCGATCTCATCTCTGATTGTGGGGGACTACGATATACTGATGAAATCAGCCAAACCTCACTTGTGTATATTCTATAATTTTGGAACTTGTGATAAATAAGATACATTCTAGCTGGAATTTACCTTTAGAGTCTATGTCATTAAGGCCATTTACTAAATATTTCTGGTGCTCTTTCTGGGAACTTGACCTCCAGAATCTAGGTTTGGGTAACCAAGTGACCATCTGACTTTCTGGTGGAAGCTTAAAAAGGCACTGCATAACACTGCATGTTCCTTGCTCCGCCCCCCCCCATGGTGATTGTGAAAACAAATGTTGACAAGGACGCCTCCACTAGCCTGTGTTTCTGAGTGACTACGAAGGGCAAAGTCCTTTGTTGATATGCATTGGAGAAGCCGTGCGAAGAAGTAGAATTCTGTCACGTTACACCACTAACGTGGGGTTGTTTGTTACCACAGCATAACCTAACCCATTCTGACTGATACAGACTATCTTTAATGAATGAGTTTTCCATGGAAATTAGTAGCATACCACATAATTTCAGGGGAAAATCCACTTAAGGAAGTAATTTTCTTCAAGTACTTTAAGGGCACCCATTTACTTGTGAACAATTATCATTGAGAAAAAGTCATTATTTTCTCTTCATTAAGGTAGGTTCTTAAAGATACTTTGTGATCCTGGTATGTCTTAGTATGAATTTATTTTACAGTATTCACTAACTTGTTATGGATTCCAAGAAAGGTTTTCTGTCCTATTTCCTTACTTATTTTATCAAATATTTATTGAGCACCTACTATGTTCGAGGAACTCTGCTAGGTGTTGGGGAATCAGTAATAAATAAGAAATATATGTATGGTTCCTTCCTTCAGGGAGCTGGAAAATGTTCTGAAGGAAAAGAACAGGGTGCTTTGAGAGTATATAACCTGGGACCTGACATGGCCAGAGAGGACAGAGAAAACCTCCTGGAAAACATGGCATCTTCACTGACATTGGAGAGATGAATAGAAATTAGCCTTGTATGGCATCTGTCAGCAAAATCTTGATTAAACGGAAAATTCAAGAAATAGGGTATTTATGTTAATTTAAAATTCTAGATTTTTATGTAGTTAATTTTTTAGTTAAATAGTTAATTCTCATTTATAATTAGTAAAACCATAGTATTTTCATATCTACTTTCTCATTTTACTGTTATTAATTCTCAATAAGGAAGATTGAGCATGTATTCTTTTCTCTGTTTTGTAGATACTTTCTGTGCCCCACCCATGTCCCTTAGCCAGCCCTTACCATTTCCATACCTGCTGGCCCAACTTCCAAAAGCCAGTCTTAGACCCTCATTGCCTGGGTGCTGTCCATGACCACTAGCATCTGTTGCACTTGCCCACATTGCAGCCCTGGGGATGAGGAATTAACCCCTACACCAGAAGCATCTCTGAACTGATTGATGACTGACAGCAGGTAGTATATGAATGACCATGGGCAGAATAACTCTGAGCCACATATTCTACTCTGGTAGTCAGAGGTCTCCAGAAGGATTCAGCTCCACTTGTCTGCGGTGGTAACTTACTTGACAACACATCCTTTATTGGCTACTTTCCCTTCCCTCTATCACTTCTTCATTCTTCTACAAGTGTGTCCTGAGGTCACCTCTGTGACAGTTGATTTTATGTGTTAACTTAGCTAGGCCATGGTACTCCATTCTTTGGTCAAACACCAGTCACAATAGGTGTGACTATGATGGTATAGTTTGGATGGCATTAACATTTAAACCAGTAGACTTTCAGTAAAGCAGATTCCCCTTCATAATGTGGGTGGGCCCTGTCCAATCAGTTGACAGCCTTAAGGGAAAAAAGTCAACTGAGGTCCTCCATGGAAGAAGCAATTCTGCTTCTAGGCTGCCTTTAGACTCAAGCTGCAACATCAGCTCTTCTCTGGTCTATGTTTCTAGCTTTCTAGCCTACCCTGCAAATTTCTCACTTGCTAGCCCCCACAATTTCATGAACCAATCCTTAAAATAAATCTCCCTCCCTATATATGTGTGTGTGTGTGTGTGTGTGTGTGTGTGTATTATAAATCCCTTGAGTAACCCTGAATAACATGGGTTTGAACTACATGGGTCCACTTATACATGATTTTTTTAAAGCAACCCCAGCCTGAGAATACATGATTTTTTTTATAAAAGTTCCACCAAGAGTTCCCACCTCTCCTGTCTCTGCCACCCCTGAGACAGTAAGACCAACCCCTCCTCTTTCTCCTCCTCCTCAGGCTACTCAACGTGAAGATGAAGAAGATAAAGGCCTTTATGATGATCCACTTCCATTTAATGAGCAGCAAACATATTTTTCTTCCTTATGATTTTCTTAATAATGTTTTCTTTTCTCTACCTTACTTTACTATAAGAATACAGCATATAATACATATTAAAAATAGGTTTTAATCAACTATTTATGCTATTGGTAAGCCTTCTGGTCAACAGTAGGCTATTAGTAGTTAAGTTTGAGGGAGTCAAAAGTTATACACGGATTTTTGACTGCACGGGGGTTGGCACACCTAGCTCCAGCACTGTTCAAGTGTCAACTATACACACACACACACACACACACACACACATACACATGTATATTATATATGTGCGTGTCTGTGTCTGTGTATGTGTATATGTATATATAGTCATCTTATTGGTTCTGTTTCTCTGGAGAATCCTGACTAATATAGCGTCCTAAATAAACTACTTGTATCCAAATCCTTGTTTCAGGGTCTGCTTCTAGAAGAGCCCAACTAAGACACTGTCTTACAGATAAATATTCCACAGCAAGAATAGCTAGATGACTTACTGAAGTCACAAAACTACTTAGATGTAGAGCTCAGACAGGAAACCCCATCTCTTGACCAGCACTGTGTCCATCTATGAAGATTTGGCCAACACTTGTCTCTCACTCCCCTTTCTATGTCCATGACAGCCTTTGTGAGTTGGCCTTTCCGTACGAGCCTAGTTGCGTCCTCAGGAACTTTCTCAGCGCACATTCTCAGCAGCCTTTTGCAATAAACAGGGCTTGGAATGCAAGAAGGAACCTATTTGCCATCCCTGTGCTGGACTGTATTTCAGTCCAGAGTGAATTCAATTGTGCCTTCCAAGCCTGCTCCACCCTACCCCACCTCCCACACACTGACATGCTGATTCAAGCCTATTCCGTTTCCTGACAGAGGCAGCAAAGACACACCTCCCCCCTAAACACACACACACACACACACACACACACACACACACGGGACTGGAGCTTGAAATTAAGTGTCAGTCCCAGAGCCCAGATCTGATGGTCCATCCACAGCTGAGCCATCTTGCTTCAGGCTCCTTTGAGGCCTCTGAGCCTAGCAGGGACCTGGCCAAGAGTAGGCAGTACTCTGTGTTGATGGATTGGGAAAATGAACAAATGAGTGAATGAACACCTCTAGGCAAAGTGAGTTATTCTGAAGTTTCTTATTCTAGTGGCCTTTAGGGGAGCTGGCCAAGAAAAGAACAAAAAAAGAGTCGCAAAGCTGGTCCTGTTATTCCTGAGTCCCCACACGAGCCCAGAGCTCATTCAAATATTTGCCAAAGTGCTTACAGATGCTGCAACTTCTCTTGTTACAGAATCTAAGGGCATTGATTTGGGAAAGCAGATTTACAAGATAAACTTGGCAGAGATGGCAAACCCTAGCAGGTTAATAGCAACAAAAAGATCTGGTGCAGGGACCCCTCGCCCAGCCAGGTCACCTCGGATTATCTCCTGGGAAAAAGCTGCCTACACTGGTCTGGACAGCTCCTAGGAGAGGGAGCCGTGGACAAGGTCTGAGTTCAGCCTTAGCCAAAGTGGCCCCCATGCCCATGTGTGCCGCCAGTCTGCAGTGCACACAGCTGCAGCACATCAAGTGAAGGAGGAAAACCAAAGGGGCCTGGGCTACAGGTTCAGTGGGAAATGATGACAGAGACAGAGGAGCCTTCAACAGAGGAAACATTTTAGCAAGCAAGGCCCAGCCTTTGCTCCCCAACCCCCATCACTAACCTATCATTCTGACAGAAGAGCGGCCTGGGCTGGCTGGGGAAGCAAGGATGCTGGGAACTAGGAAATCAGAGTCCAGCCTTTCTCCCACGTGAGTACAGTTTGCCAAGGCCACTTTGATGAGGCCATGAACAGTGAACCAAAAATCATCTGGAACAGGGATGAAAGGATCAGGGTCCTAGTGTCAGCATCACCACTGACTCCCAGGGGGCACACCCAAGGTCAAGGGCTGTCCAAACGCAGAGCGATATTGCATTCTGATGCTTTGGGTTTGGACAGTCCGAACAGTTTACATGGTCTGACCATATCCTAACAACCCAGTGAGACAGGCAGGACGATCATGCTCTTTCACACATGAAACTCATTAAGTCTCAACAAGATTAATGCACTTACCTAAAGCCACACAGCTAGCCAGTGAGGGAGTCAGAATTCACATTCCAAATTCAGGACATGTTCTCATCCGCTATGGTTTCTCTTACAAGCTTTCAAACAGTGATCAAGAAGTGATGCAGGCCAGGTGTGGTGGCTCATGCCTGTAATACCAGCACTTTGGGAAGCTGAGGTGGGAGAATTTCTTGAGGCCAGAGGTTTGAGACCAGCCTGGGCAACACAGTGAGACCCCATCTCTACAAAAAAAAATAAAGTTAGCCAGATGTGGTGGCAAATGCCTGTAGGCCCAGCTACTTGGGAGGCTGAGGTGGGAGGATTGCTTTAGCCCAGGAGTATAAGGCTCCAGTGAGCAAGGATTGCACCATTGCACTCCAGCCTGGGTGAGAGAAGGAGACCCTGTCTCTCTAAAAAAAAAAAAAAAAGCACAACAAATATTTTTCAGACCCTATTCTAAGAATTGAGAATGTAGTCGTAAATAAGATGCCATGAAGTCCCTGCTCTCTAGACCCAACATTCTAGTGGGGGAAATATACAATGATCCATTAATAAGAACAGACCTCAAGTTCAGAAAATAGCAAGTGCTATGAAGAAAATGAAGCAACGTAATATGGGAGAAATATGGGAGGTCTAAAAATTGGGTGGGCAGGGAAATGAGGCAGATGATGCTTTCTATGGCCCAGGGCCTTTTGAAGAAATCCTGCCCCTCTAGGCTGTGCATGTGTGAGTGAAAGGGCAAGGCCAGCTGTCCAGACCAGTTTCTGGCCTCTGAAGGTGTGAACCTGCAGAATAACCCATGTCTCTACTCCCTCTTCCAGGAAACCTTCCCTAGGCCTGCCCCTCCCACCCTGGAAGTGGCTCTCAGGCTAGAGGATGACCTGGTACCATGTGAGTCTGGGACTCAGTGGCCCCAAGGAAGTCAGGAAATGTGTATGTGTGTGAGGTTGGAGGGTGGGGGGGGGTGGCTCTTCAAAGCCTAGTTCATAAAAAGGAAAATAAATACATGGGGTGTGTTTCACCACTCACAATGAACATAGTTTCCATGGGCAGAAGAGCTGGCCTTTTGCAGGACTGTAGAGTATGACAGCTAGGAAGCTCCTAGATGGGGAGACCCAGGCCTAGAAAAGAGATTTATCCCAGGTCAGCCCATGGGTCAGGGTCAGGGTCAGGGCTTGAATCTCCTTACTGGGAGAGCAGAAATGGGAACACAGTCCCTCACCTCCAGACACTCGCAGCCTAGGAAAACAAGGAAGAAATGTACAAATAATTGCCACAGTTTTTGATACTGGTGAAATGGCCATTATATTAACTGTTTGTTGTTTGCTTTTTGTTGTTTTTGTTTGTTTGTTTTTTGTTTGTTTGTTTGTTTGTTTGTTTCAGAAGTATCCCCTAATTGGAGACCTGCTTCCTCTTAAATGTTTTCACTCATCAGCAGTGGCAGCCTGGGACATGTAGAGGAATCATTTTCAGGTGAATCCCATCCTTCTCCCTGACTCATGAAGGGAAGAAGAAACGACATGCTTGTGAAACAGATGCTGCACATTGCTCGGGCATGGGATGCTTTCAGCACCAGTGCACTGAGGGCTCACAAGCCCACTCAAGAGGAGCTGTTACTCTCCCCGTACTACTCAGCAAACAGGCCCATTGAGTGGAAGTGATTCACACAAGGTCGTCCTGCTCTCAAGTGGCAGAACGGAATCAAGCCAGGTTCTCATGAGCTTTTCCCTCTCTGTCACTCTCGAGATCCACCACACTTCTCCTGGGCTGTCTGAGTCGCCAAGCAGACCTAAAAGAGGGGGCCGGAGATTGGGAGCTCTTCTGTTGCTCTGGTTTATCCACCCAACCATAAAATAGACATACCGGGATACATGTCTCCCTTGACTCATGGAGATCTCCAACCAGATGGGAGAGGCTTCGTGAGGAGTCAGGGGAGGTGAACATTAACATGTTATGACCTCAGGGACTTAAAAGAGGCCCAGGTTCAAAATGCTTGATATGCCACCTATAATACAATGCAAACGCCCCTTTGCTGCCTTCCATCTCCTTCTCCAGCTGCCCAGAGTAAACTCTGCTCCTGGTCCTACCTGCAGTGGGGTTCACTCACAATGAACACAGTTCCGATGTCCCGTCCACCCTGGCATGTGTGCACGGCCTCCCAGAGCCAGGGAAGGATGGCTGTTGGTTGAACTCAATGGAGCTGAACTCTGCCTTTCAGTGGGGCTTGGAATAATGTCACCCAAAGCTGCTGTGCCTGTGTAGGTAGGTATTAAGGTGAGGGCAACAACCAAAAAGAGAAAAATGAAACATTCCCTCCAGTTACCACTTCTAAGTGAGCAAATCTCTTCCTCTGAGACCCCTTCCCACTAGGCAGATCCAAGAGCCTATTTGTTCTCTGTGAGAACATGTGGCACATATTACCACCCACCTTGGAGTAAAACTCTTTGTGCCTGACTTCAGTTCTGACCACCCCCAGACTCTGAGTTCCCTGAGGGCAACTCCCTGCTACCTTACCTGAGTCACCCTTCCTGTGCAGGGAGGCCAGATTTCACCAATAAAAAAAATACAGGATGACCTGTTAAATTTGAATGAGACAAACAACAAATAATTGTGTAGTATAAGTATGATCCATGTAATATTTGGGACTTTCTTATATTAAGCAATTATTCATTGTTCATCTGATGTTGCTATTTAACCGAGTGTCCTGCATTTTATCCGGCAACCATACTCCTGCAACCCCAAGATGGTTGGCATATGCCGCCAATACTGGTTGATGGAGAATATAGCATAATACCCTGTTTTGCAAGAGTAGTTGGAAATGAATACTACAAGCTGCAACCATAACATTGTGTCATTTTTGGAGGACGTTTTCACCATAGATAAAGCCTGTGCCTCGTGGGTTGCAAATGAGAGCCGGTCCCAGAGGGGAGAAAATGAGTTAGAAAGCAGTTAGAAAACAACCCCAGGGGATCTGAGACCCGAGATTCATCTGCCGAGTATTTTATTCTCGTTAATTCATAACAGTGTCTTTAAAATCCTGGACTAGAATTTGAGAACAGTCAGTGTGTGTGACAGTCATTACTCCTTGGAGACGCCCCCCTCCTCCGGCTGCGCGCCCTTCGCGCGTTCTTGGTGCCACAGCGGCCTCCAGTGGCTCCTTGAGGAATCACACGCTGTCGCCACCCGCAGGTTTGAGCCGGTCTCTAAAGCCAGGGCGGGAGGGGACGGCGCCCCTGGGCCACCCAGGGGCCTGGGCTGTGCGTCAGGATCGGAGCCAAAAGGCCCAAATCCAAGTGTGGGCTGTGGAAACAAAGCTCTTCCCTGTTGCTGTGAAGCTCAGACCAGACAAGGTTATATTTCATCTTCCACACTAACGTGCAATGTATCTGCTGACCCAATTTTACAGATGTTCTCTTCAAAACGGACTCGGCTTTGTGAATATTTTTCTCTATCAAGCTGTGGTGATAGAAATGTCAAAAAAAAAAGGCCCCTTTAAATAGAATGAGAGCCTGTTGGGCTCAGAATTGATTCTTATTCAGTTGGGGGATGTGGGAAAGGTAAAACCACTGGAATTAGGACCCCCACCCCCACCCAGAGCCTCTTACTGCCAACCTAGCAACAGTCTCACTTCGGTTTCTAGAAGGGGCGGCACCACTGATCCATTATTGAAAACATGCGACTCACATAACCTTGTTCATTTTCATATATGTAGCTCAGGGCAAGAGGTGCTCTGCCACGGCTTCCCTTTGATTTGAAAGCAATACAAAGAATAAAGGGAAATGAAAACTATGGCCATAGCAAGGCTGGTGCTTGATCCTTAAACACACGTGCGTGCCCTCCAATTACTACAAAGGCAATTTTCCAAACGGGTGGTCTCCAGTCCTCCTCTTTTCACAAGGTGATTTTCTGGCAGCTTCATAGCTTTGAGGTGCACATCATTTCAGCTGAAATTTACCCCCTGGGTCAGGAGACCCAAGGAGAGGAACATTGCCCGTGCAGCAGCTTCTGCAGCCTCCCCAACAGAGGACTGAACTTGGAGGTGGGCTTAAAATAGACGTGGTGGACTTGGGTCTGAGGCAGGCTTCCACCTGGCTAGCTGTGACTCCTTGGCACAGTTTCTTGCCTCCTCTGGGCTTCAGCTCCCTCCTCAAACAATAAGGAGCTGACTGGATATCCTGTCAGTCTCTGATTCTAGCTATGGTGCCTTTGGTCTTCTTCAAACTCTTTAAAGACAATTCTTTTCATTCATTCATTTAGCAAGCATATAAATGCCTAAAATATGCCAGGCACTAGGTTAGAGGCTTAATATAGAAAAATAAATAAGAAATGCCCTCTTCCTTAGAAACAGATCATTGTAAAGCAACATAAGAAGTACTAGAGGGAAGATAGAAATCCCGGTGCTGTGTGCCCTGCAGATGGGAGTGTGAATCTGTGCTACCTCTTTGGAAGCAATTTACTAGCTTCCAGATTTTCAAATGTATACACTGCCTTAGTTAGGAGCCCTAGTTGCTTGACTGACTAATTAATTTAAGTAGAAAAGGGTTTTGAGGTTTTTATTTTGTTTGTTTTTGAAAGGCTATTGTTGAACAACTCACAGAATGCCAGGGAAGGCCACAGTCTCAGACCTCAAAAACAGGTAAGGACAAAGGTGACCAGGCAGCTGCCATGACCACAGACGAACTCACACTACAAAAACAGTCTGGCAACAACACTGGTGCTGTCACTGCTGGATACTAGTGGCCCCTGTCGCTTCCTTTGGGAGAAGATGAAGTCACCAAGATTCCTGATTCGCCAACTCAGGGAGGAGGGTGTCTGTGGAGTTGGGTCAAAGTCATATGCCTGCTGTCTAGTCACAAGGGAGTTACAGGGAAAGTGAACATCTGGCATTTTGTGCCTCTACAGTGGCAAGTGGGCTCTGCCTCCCACCCAAAATAATAGAGTGGGGGATTTCCCAAGTAGAGGAAGACATTTATGATGCTGGTGGCCAACATCATGACAAATGTCTCCTACACATGACTTTGATCTGAGAATTCCATTTCTACAATTTTATCCTTTAGAGATACATTAATACTTATACAAGTGTGCAAAGATGAATGCACGGTGATGTTCTCTGCTTTGTAGTTTATAATATAAACGACACTGAAAAAGACCTAAAGAGTCAGCAATAGGAGCTTAGGGAAATTATAGAAAAAAATGCAGCCATTATAAAGATTGTATTCATTCATTCCATAAACATTTGTTGTGGGTGTTATTATGTGCTATGCACTGGGAGACAATGGTACAAAACCAGACACTCTGTGCCCCCAGTGGAGCTTACCAGGGAAACAGAAATAAAATAATTACACAAATGAATGTAAACGTATTAATACAACTGAGCTGAGGACTAAGAAATGGTATGTGTATGATGCAAGCTGCAAAATGGCCTAGTCAAAGGCATCAGGGAAGGATGCTCTTGGGAAGGGAGGGTTAAGCTAGCCCTGGAGACAGAGCAGGAATTAAGACAATGAGGTGTAGCAGGTCAGTAGGGACCAAACCATGAAGGGTCTACACAAAGGCCAAGTTCAAGAGTTTTCTGCTTGTCTTCATGGTAATGGGAAGCCATTGAAATATTTTGGAGGGGGCAGAGAAGTGCAAGTGGTGGGCAATGCCAGTATGCCCTGTTTTGTAGTGCAGCAAGAGTGGGAGGCCAGTTGGGAAGACGTCCAAGGGATAGGAGACGGTGGTGCAGAACGGTATCAGGTGGGGATGGAGACCTGGATGGAGATACTGTACTCAGAGAGGGAAAATTCACATGGGAAAATTCTGATGGTGAATGTCTATGCCCCATAGAGTTTCTGGGCTATTGCAAGGAAACAGAATTGTAAAGCTCAAGGCTGGGAAAAGCAGCAGCCTTGGTATTAACCTCTGTAGGAATATTCACATTTATTAGATGTCATGGGAGAGGAAGAAAACTCAGAGGTTTCTAATTTTGTCCTCCAGGAAACGACCTCACATGCTTACATGAAAATTCTTCCAATTTGTATGTCATAGAAATTTGGAGTTGGGGAAGCCCTTAAAAATCAAGTAGCATGAAAGGCATGCTGTGAAATAGGATGTAGAAAAACAAATGGAATGTAGAGTATGATTCAATTTTTAAAATATATTATACAGAGGAAGGGCTATGCCAAGTAAACGGTGGTGTTATTTTCTTTGCTTTTGGATATTTTTTCTAATTTTTCTGTGATGAATATGTAATACTTTCTCAGTGAAGGAGGAAAACAATATATTTTTAAGAGAAATCATCTAGTATAATCTCTATAGGAGAGGAAGTGAGACGAGAGAGTCTCTCTGGACAGAAAGAAAGAGAAATCCAATCAACCACTACTACAGAAAAATTTTTTTTTTATTTTTAAATCTTCATCTTTATTTGAAAGCTCCTTGCTCTCTTTAAAAACATTTTCAAGACTATACACAAAGGGCCACTCACCTGACTGAAACAGTCAGCACATTATTTTAATAATTGAGTTTGTATTCCCCAATCAAAAAAGTCTCAGAGATGGAGGCAGGGTTAGCAGTTAATCCTTCTCTGGCAAATGATTGCTTATGTCAGGGTTTCATGGCCTTGGCACTATTGCTATTTGGGGCCAGACAGTTCTTTGTTGTGGGGCTGTCCTGTGCACGCTTCCTACCCTCCCTGATCTGTACTCACTAGATGCCTCTAGCAGCCTCTCCCCAGTTGTGACAACCAAAACTGACTCCAGACATTGACAAATGTTCCCCGAGAGCAGAATCACTCCCAGTTGAGAACTAACAGCCTAGATGATGCTTACATACCTCAAGTGACAGAGAGCTCACTACACCTAGGAGCAGGCTCTTCCAACCACGAGCTGCTATGTTAGAAAGTCCAAGCGCTGAGCAGCCATTCGTCTCCTTGTATATCTGGTGCTGGGTCTTCCCTTTGGGCCACGGAGAACATGTGTAATCTCTCTTGCCCATGACAGTTATTCAGAGATTTCAAGATAGTGCCATGTTCTGCCCCCCCTCTTCCCCACCTCTACTCACCCCCAAGTCTTTTCTCTCCCAAGTAGAACACCCTTCCTTCAACTGTTCCTAACATGACATGTTGGGTCTCACCCATCTTAGGACTGTCCTCTGAACACATTCCTGTTTGTCCACATTTCCATGGCAGCCCCACGTTCTCCACTAAAGACAATTGTCCAGGTGCTGGCTGACCATGGAGTGTAGGTAAAGTAGCTCACCACCTCCCTCCTGCCGGATACCCATTTATGTAGCCCGAGATCCCTTTCACTTCCTGGCAGCTACATCACGCTACGTTCCCATACTGAGCTGCCGACCACAATGCAGAAGGGTTGTATGTGTGACACTGCTCCCTTGGGTCAACCCTCCCTAGCACCTTGGTCTGGGGCCTGCCTGTTAAGTCTACATTTATCCTTTTCAAACTTTACCAGTTCCAAGGAACTGGTTGCACGCTTGTCTCTGAGGACATTAGGGTGGCAGGAGACGGGATGGAAGAGAAAATGACTCTTCATTACATATATGTTTGTGTCTTTTAAACTTTGCACCACACGCATATATATTACCTAGTCGCAATAAACAAGCTAGCAAATAAATACATTGAACTTACTTTTTACCTGCTGAGAATTCTCCCACCATGTCCTTATCCATCTGGAAATGTGTCTTCCAACATGTCCTTCCTCATTTGTCTCTACTAAACATAAGAAACACTGCCTTCCAAATCTTCAGCCAAAGTCATTAATAAAGATGGGTGGAAAAAGATAAGCCAAGGCTCATCAAGGCACTAAGTCAAGGCACTCAGTAGCCATGTTTCCAGTTGGGGCCCCAGGAACCCACCAATTTCCTTCCTTTACCTGGTTGCTATTGAGTGTCTGGTTTCCCTGAACAGAAGTGTACCTAATTGGTAAGCTACTTCCTCCTTCTTTCTGGGGAGTCTCTGTATTGTAACCACGGGACAAGGTGAGAGACATATCACTGCCTAGAAGGATGCTTCTACATTCAAGTGCAACTTACCACCTACCCTCAAGAGTTTAGCTCCTTTGTAAAACCCATGCCACAACTGCCCTGGCCGCACATGGGGAGGAACAGGTTGGGTACTTTAAGGGGGCAAACTTGTACCTCAGTATCGGGGTGTTAAATGGCTTCATTACTTTAAGTCAGCATCAAGTGGTCTTGAAATAGCAGCAATGATAATGGCAAATTTAATGTGATTTATTCATACAATAACTCATGCTGCACTTAACACAAATACAGGAGTACATTTTTCAATAGTGTAGAAGAGATGAATTCATAAAACCTGTTAAGTAAATAATGAGTATTGAATATAAATCACCTGCAAAAGGTTTTTACAGAAACATACCCAAAACTACATTAAATTAGGGCAAAGGTTCAAGAGTTTTGTAAATGCCAGCTTCGATCCTGCTCCAAATGTTCTTACCCACACAGATCATGGTCCCTGACTTTTACAGAGGAAAACACAAAAGCAGTTAACCCCGGGCCTTTGCTCCCCTCTTTGTCCACATCCTAACTGTTGCTTCCTAACGTGCTGAATACACTCCTAGACCTCCTTGCCTTTGTTGCTCATTGGCAGTGGGGCCCTGCCACATGGCCCTGTGCCAGTCACCTGAGGGTTGGCTCCAGCCACCTCGTCTGAAGCCAACCTAAGTCATGTCTATTTTCTGTCAGCTGGACTCTTCCCCCATCAGAGGAATAGGAACATCACCTAGAATCCAGGATCAAATAAAGGCATCTTTTAGTGGTTAGGACCATGGATGACAGTAATATCAGGCAGGACATGGGATTAACAGCCAGGAAATTCTTATCCCAAAGAAAACCCTTGAGGGTGGGCTCCCCACATCAGACTGCCTAAGTTTATCAGACACTGGAGAGGAGTGTGGCATCTGCCCCATCATCTGAGTACATGGACAGGAACACCAGCAGGAGCTTTCAGTAGCATGTGGAAAGGCAAGACCCAAGAGCAGTGAGGGCTCTTGCCCATAATGTCGACACAATGGGTGATCTGAGGGAAGCAATTAATGACAGCCCTCTCTCCTTGGGAGAACCAAGGGGACACTGAGTGCAGTGGGGCATGATGTACTAGGTTGACAACAGGTTCAACCACAACAGGCTATCCCTAAGGCCCAAAGATACAAAGGGCAGAGGCCATAGGGAAAACTTAGGTTCTAGTCTAATCCTAGATCCCAGGCCAAAATTCAAGAGACTCCTCTGAAGAGCTATAACCTGCAGGATGGACTTGGGGAAGGGATAAGGGGCTGAGCCCCTGTCTGGGAATTTGTATCCCAAGCCCTTCACACAGTGAGGTATGAATGGCTCGGGAACCTGACAGGCAGTGGTAAGGTTGGGTGGTGAAGGGGAAGAGTCAGCCCCTGGACATTGTTCAAAGAAATCTTTCCCTCTGTAGCCAGGGTGAGGCTGCTCCAGAGTCAACTTGCTCACCTTTCAGCAAGGTACGTGATAAAACTACACAATACATTACCACCAATATAAAGTATCTTTGCAAAAATCTGTAATAACCACACATAATCTTTAATAATGATTAAATATTATCATAAGCTGGGTGAATACCCAAAACAATTAAGAGCAGGGACTTGGACAGAAATTTTTACACCCACGTTGATAGCAGCATTATCACAATAGCCAAAAGGTGGAAACAACCTAAGTGTCCACTGATGGATGAATGGATAAACAAAATGTGATACATACATACATACATTTCAGTGGGGAAAAAAGATTAATGTAGGAAGGGCAGTGCAGTCATTACAACTGTCAACCAAGAGCTGTCTGTCAATGGCATGAAAAATCATGCTGACATTATATTAGATCAAAAAAGCAAGATATAGATTATGTGTGGTAGATCTCAGTTATGTAAAGACAAAAATGTCCATATCTGTGCATATGTATGTGGGCAGGAAAAAGACTGGAAGGAGAGATACACAAATGTTAACAATGGCTATGTTCCTAAGGATGAGCTTCTTTTCATCTTCACCATTTTTCACATTTTACAAATTTTACCTAATGAGCATGTATTACTCTGATAATAGGGTGGGGAGAGAGAGTAAACATAAAATCAAACCACAAAAATGCAAAGAAAAATGAATATTTATTCAAACTCCAGACTGGGGAGGGAGGTCTTCATGTTTAAAAGGAAAAGACAGGAAAAAAAAAATCACATAAGAAAAGATCAATTTTTTGATTACTTTAAAGTGAAACCCATAACTAAAATTTAAATTTAAAGGCAAATTCACACAACCAAAAACAAATGCCCAATAAGCATACAGAGAGAACAATGACCAAGGTCACTAATAAGCAAAGAATTATAAATTAAAACAGAATACCACTTTCACCTATTATTGTAGGGGTTTTTTTGGTTTCATGGTTTTTATTTGTATACTTGTTTATTTTTTAGCTTTAGTACTCTAAGGTAGCAAGAGAGTGGGAAGAGGAGCAAAATAGAGATGTTTTTGACAACTTGGCATATTTCATTCACAAAGTTGATCATCACAGCATTATCTGCAATACTGAAAATTTGGAAATAACCTAAGTTTTCAACAAATGAAAGGTTAAGTAAATTTTGGTTAAACTACACAATAAAATAAATTACTACAAATATAAAGTATCTGTGCAAAAATCTTTAATAGCCACACATAATACTTAGTGAAAGAGGTAAGAACATGAATTGCATGATAAAGAACACAGTATAATCACAACAATGCAAAAAATTCACACCCCCAAAAAGACAAGATATTAAGTGACTATCTCAGGATAAAATATTCATGTATTTGTACTACATTTGTGTTTTCCAATTTTTCTATAATTAACACAGCGATTTTAGAATCAGAAAAAATACCTTTTCTTAAGTAAGATGAACACAAGATTCTTTAGCAACATTCATTTCATCCCATGATAGAATCTAGAGAGTCACAGAAACCTCAGCCTCCTGGGAAGGGGGTGGGCGTGAGAGCTGGGTCATGAAGAATGGTCATGAATGGGTTGGTGAAGAGAGGAAGGGGGCAACCTAAGAGGGGGTGGGGAGGCAGGGATTGGCAAGGGAGAGTCAGGGACCAGTAGGTAAACTGGTCAGCCGAGGAAAGGGGTGTTGTGGAGTCAGGGAAGACTCTGACTGCTCAGTGGAGGTCTATCTAGACCCAGTAGTAGGCACTGATGGTGTTCTCAAAGGGCAGGATCAAAGAGGGACTTTAGGAAGACACATGGATTCCTTTAGGGGCAAGGGAGGAAAGAGGAGGGGTGGGTAAATCACTTGGGAAGGAAGGGAGAAGGACTGAGGCAATGATGATGGGAGTGGAGAGGAAGGGGCTGACTGCTGTAGTGACCTCCCTACCAAACATACTTTGCTCACCTCTGGACAAGACTCTGTGGGCAAATGCAGGGTAGAGAAGCAGCTTGCTGAAGGAACCTGACAACAGCCAGCAGATTCAGGTCAAATCCAGAGATAATCCAGGGCAGCTCTGTCCAGTTAAGCTTTCCGCCATGATGGAAATGTTCTAGACTGTGGCTACTAGGCACTTGAAACATGGTGAGTGTGACTGAGAATCTTCTCCTTAAATTTTTATTTCATTTTAATAAGCTTCAATAGACACATGTGCCCAGTGGCTACTGAGTAGACAGCACAGATGTAGGGCAGTGGTTCTAAAAGTATGGTCTTTGAACCAGAAGCATCACCCTGGAGCTTGTAAGTAATACCAGTCTCAGGCCCTGCCCCAGACCCACTGAATCCAGATCTCTGCGGGCAGGCACATCCCGCTGGGTTTTAAGGAGCCCTGCAGGTTGTTCTGATGCTCCCTCATGCCTGTGCACCACTGAACTAGGGCCATTCAAAATGTCTGGGATCACTACTTCTGCCTTCAACTAAACCATATAAAAGAACCCCTGCTGAAGTGAAGTGGGGACTTCTACAGATAAAGTGACTGGAGAACCATTGATAAGGTATGTCCAGCTCAGTAGGATTGGTGAAAGGTTATATGAAGCAACAAAGATGTGGTTTCTCTAAGCCGAGTCAAGGTAAGGAATTTGGTTAGCTTTGATATCTGAAAACCAGAAAGTGGCTGCTCATCCCAATGTGTGTTGAAAATGTGCAAAAGGAAACAAAAAGTGGCTCTAAATTGGGTTCAGTGTCAAAAACACAAAAAACAACCATAATTTATATGATGATTTAGAAGAACCTGCCACTGAACATGAAATACAGCCTTTATTTCTAAAAGGAGAGATTTGTAAAAGAAGGCCAAGAAAAACTAAAACCCAAGGAGAGCTGAAGCGTTCTTGGGCTGTGCCCTCATGTAGAAAGGATGAGAGAGAAGCACTTCCAGTGGAGACAGAGCAACACAAAAAAGCAGCCCACGTGGACCCAGACCTGGATGCAGCTTCCTTCATGCAGATGAGTAAGAAAATGCAGCCAGAGGAAAGCACCACAGATTTACTGCCAAAATGGCAGCTGCACATCATAGATGCCTGTCATTCTTCTGACACAGTTCAGCTTACAACTTTATCAAGAGCAGAATTTGGAGATTTTTAATACTAAAACTATGCTTCAAGAAACAAAGCGAGAAAAAAAGTGATGAAGCACACATATTGTAGCTAACCAGGAACAACAGATGGCCATGAAATAAAATCCTGGGTTAAAACTTCTAACTGTGGAGTAGACGATAAGGCCAAATACACTGACATATGTCATGAGGAACTTACAGACTGTCCTGTAAAAATCACAGTGGATGTGATGGGGGCAATAAAGAGGATGAAGAATGAGAAAGAAAAAGCTGAGGGAAACCATCTACAAAAGCCAAGGTTCCCAGAAGAGAGACAGGCTTCAGGAGCAGGGATGATCAGGGCCCTTCACTCAAGTAGAAATTGTTGTTGCCAGAACAGTTAGTCACTTTAAGTGCTTAGATCATTGTGTTACCACATATACCTCTATCATAAACAAATCAGTAAAAAAGAAAAAAAACCTCTTTGAAATTTTACTGATTTTAGTATAATATCTTGTCATTTTTGGTTATAATTTAACATACTACAGTAACTTAATATATTTTTCTGTAGTTTGTTAAACATTTACCTTAAAACACTGAAGCATCTGTAAAAAGAAAATTACTAAAAAATACTCATTTCAGTACAAGATTACATTAGATATTTATTAGAAAGCTGTTGACTCTTCTGATTACTGATAAATTGATCAGCTTCAACAGGTTATAAATATGAGTTGTAAATATTCCATCTCTTTTAAAATGATATATACTAAGCTCATTACTACTGCTTGCCTTTCCGAATACTTTCATATTTAGGAAATATGGAACTGCATTCTGGGGGATTGACAATTATCTAATATTATTCTAATGAAAATTTTTCATAATCCTCAAAATAATTTAAAGTAAAATCAGTGTTTTCTTTAATAAGCAATTAAAAGTAGACTATTTTCTGCCTGCTGGATAAATAGATGTCTGCAACCAACCATTGCTAAAGAAGAACACTAATATGATTTTGAGCAACTCAATCCATGGATACAGTTATACCTTTAAACATTTTTCATTGTGAATAAGTCTTTTAATAGATGGCTGTTGAGTTCAAGGGTCATATTACTTGCTAACAAATTATTTAGATGAGAACGTATCTGAAAAAATTTAACCCAATTTCCCATACATCTCATGCCTCTAGTTTACTGAACATTATTTATTATTTGATGTAAAAATCCCACATTAATCACTTCATACATATTTTATCTTTGGATTTTGAAATCCCGTTGTCTTAGAAACAAAAATAGAAGACAGATTTTATAGCATTGGCTTCTAGCATTACTTTTTAACTCTGTATTTGAAAAAAGAAATGTGGATTACATATTGACATAATATTTTTAATATGCTGGGCTACATAAGATATATAATTAAATTATAAACAAAATAATCATGAACGTAGTTTGAAATTCAATTTGACATATGGTTACTTTTCAAAATGCACTAAATTCCACAAATAATTAAAGTATTTCTTGAGTATAATGTTATGTTTGTTTATTGAGGTCTTGATATCCAAAGGTACGGCAAAATTTTAGTTTGTTCAATTTATACTTATTCACTGAATAAATAAGCTATGACTTTTTGAAAAAGGGGCAAAAACGTTCAGCCCAGCCCCAGTCTAATTACCAATTATAGATTAATAGAGACTAAATGAAAAGGTTTAGCCATTATATATTTTTAGACCAAATTGTTAATGCATATTTAGATTACCTACCCCTCAGGTTGCTTCCAGTATTATGGGTAATCACAAAATAACCAGTGCTAACTCCTCCTCTCACCAACTGGAAGGGAGCACATTCTATTTGCTCTTTGTTGTTGGCAAAACTCAAGGCATCAATGATTGGAAAAGTTCTCCGCCTTGGGAATCATTATACATATTGTGATCCTGCAATGGGTCAGAATCCACAAAATACAGTTCCCCTGCATGGATGTCAGAAAAATTAGCCAGAAATTCATCAGGATTGAAGCCAACCCACACAGTATACCTATAGTCTATGGTGCGTATGGAATAGCCCATGATTTTTATGTCTTTTAAACTCGGCTTGTCAGAATCCCACTGAGGGGAGTCCGCTGGCCGGGGGTACTGACTATAGGCAATCAACTCACGGGGATTACCACGGAGGTATGGATCATCTTCCAAGTCATGGAATCGAAAATGCTTCAGAAGGCTCCGGCCTTCTCTGCACAGCATAACGTGAAATGAAGGAATGGGGCAGCGAGGTGGAACTTGGAGTCCTGCCAGTCCAGCCAGTGTAGGGAACAGAGACAAAAGTTCCACGAGGTGCATGGATTGCCTGCCTGAAACAGGAAGTGACACAGAAGAATCAGTTGTTACTGCAGCCTGCTGTGCCAGGCAGGATGAGAAAAGGAACTTGTCTGGGCTCCACATGTTTTCTTCATTTACAATATTCAATTTTAGCAAAAGAAGTTTAGGGATACCACCACCTCAGCACCTCACCCTCTACTCAATCGAATGGCAAGATGAAAAATTAAGGTGACCCAGCCTGGTGGCAGTTTTAAAAACTACTTATATTTTGGAACCACCAGTGTAATAACTGATTCAGGCAAAGATCATCAATTAAGGCTAAAACCACCGGGTAAAAGTCTGTTGTGAAACAGGATATTCCGAGTCTCACGGATCCCCCCAAAGATTACTCCTGCCTGGATGTCCACGTTTGATCCATCTTTCCTTTTTATTATGGTCAAACACACATAACATAAAATTTGCCATCTTAACCATTTTTTAGTGTACAGCTCAGTGGCATTAACTATATTCACGTTATTGTGCCACCATCGCCATCATCCATCTCCAGAACGCTTTTCAATCTACACAGCTGAAACTCTGTACCCATCAAATAGCAATTCCCCTTCTCCCCCTCCCCCTAGCAACTGGCAAACACTGCTCTACTTTCTATTGCTATGAAACGGACTACTCTAGATACCTCACATAAGTAGAATCATATAATATTTGTCTTTTTGTGATTGGCTTGTTTCACTTAGCATAATGTCCTCAAGGTTCATCCATGCTGTAGCATATAACAGAATTCCCTTCCTTTTTAAGGCTGCATTATATTCCACTATATGGATGGACCACAGTGTGCTTATCCATTCACCTATTGATGGACACTTGGGTTGCTTCCATCTCTGGCTATCATAAATAGTGCTGCTATGAACATTCATGCATAAGCTTTTGTTTCAATATCTGTTTTCAATTCTGTGGGATATATACCTAGGGGTGGAATTGCTGGGTCATATGGTAATTCTACATTTAACTTTTTGAGGAACCACCAAATGATTTTCTGCACAGGCTGTACAATTTTACATTCCCACCAGCAATGTTCCAGTGTTCCAATTTCTCCATATCCTCACCAATACCTGTTTTTGTTTGTTTGTTTGTTTGTTTGTTTTTGGCAGAGTCCCACTCTGTCACCTGGCTAGAGTGCCGTGGTGTCAGCCTCGCTCACAGCAACCTCAAACTCCTGGGCTCAAGCAATCCTTCTGCCTCAGCTTCCCAAGTAGATGGGACTACAGGCATGCGCCACCATGCCTGGCTAATTTTTTATATATATTTTTAGTTGTCCAGCTAATTTCTTCCTATTTTTAGTAGAGAGGGGGTTTCGCTCTTGCTCAGGCTGGTTTTGAACTCCTGAGCTCGAACGATCTGCCTGCCTTGGCCTCCCAGAGTGCTAGGATTACATTCATGAGCAACCGTGCCCAGCCTGTTTTTGTATTAATATCGATCCTAATGGGTTTGAAGTGGTATCTCACTGTGGTTCATCCATCTTTGAAGTGTAAATCCTGTACTTTATATTCATTCCTGTTGAAAGATCTTGTACTGTCATTCTTGCCTTTTTGGATTTTTAAGAGATTGTTTTATAGTGTCCGATTTCATTTTCTAGACACTGATTTGTAAGAAAAATAAAAAGAAGAAAAATTTTAAAAAGTTTTTTAAAAAGGTACTTTTACAATGGCAAAATCTGGCTGATGCTATCCCCTCAACCAAGGGAACAAACTTAGCATTGCTAATAAAGGCCATGAAGTGCCCTCAATGTGATACAATGGAGGATATATCTCATGTAGTACACTTACCAAAAATGTTTAAACTGAATGTAGTCATGAGGAAGCAATCAGACAAATCCAGACTACACAGGACTATACAGGACAACTGGCCTGGATGCTTGTTAAAAAAAAATCCTAAAATTCATATGGAACCATAAAAGAGCCTAAATAGCCAAAGCAATCCTAAGCAAAAAGAACAAAGCTGGAGGCATCACATCACCTGCCCTCAAATGCCTATAGTAACCCAAACAGCATGGTATAAAAATAGACATATACATCAGTGGAATAAAATAGAGAACCCAGAAATAAAACCATTTACCTATAACCAACTGATCTTCAACAAAGCAGACAAAAACACTGGGGAAAAGACACCCTATTCAATAAATGGTGCTGGGATAATCAGATAGCCACACGTAGAAGAATGAAACTGGATCCCTACCTCTCACCATACACAAAAATTAACTCGAGATGGATTAAAGACTTAAATGTAAGACTGGAAACCATAAAAATTATAGAAGGCAAAGTAGGAAAAACTCTTCAGGATGTTGGCCTAGGCAAAGCATTTATGACTAAGACCCCAAAAGCAAATGCAACGAAAACAAAAACAAATAAATGGGACTTAATTAAACTAAAAAGCTTCTGCACAACAAAAGAAATAATCAACAGAGTAAATAGACAATCTACAGAATGGGAGAAAATATTTACAAACTATGCATCTGACAAAGGACTAATATCCACAATCTACAAGGAACTCAACTCAGAAAAAAAAAATGAAATAACCCCATTAAAAAGTGAGCAACTGACATGAACAGACATTTTTCAAAAGAAGACATACAAATGGCAAAGAAGCATATGAAAAATGTTCAACATCACTAATCATCAGAGAAATGCAAATTAAAACTACAATGAGATACCAACTTGTTCTAGTCAGAATGGCCCCTGTTAAAAAGTCAAAAAACAATATACTGGCATGGATGTGGTGAAAAGGGAACACTTATACACTTTTGGTGGGAATGTAAAATTAGTACAACCCCTGTGGAAAACAGTATGTAGATTCCTCAAAGAACTAAAAGTAGATCTACCATTCGATCCAGCAATCCCACTACTGGTTATCTACCCAAAGGAAAATAAATCAATATATAAAAAAAGACACCTGCACTCATATGTTTACTGTAGCACAATTTACAATCGCAAAGACACGAAATCAACCTAAGTGTTCACCAACTGATGAGTGGATAAAAAAAAAATGTGATATATATTATATATGTACATATACCGTGGAATACTACTCAGCCATAAAAAAGAATGAAATCATGTCTTTTGCAGCAATATGGATGGAACTGGAGGCCATTATCCTAAGTGAAATAACTCAGGAATGGAACATCAAATACTACATGTTCTCACTTATAAGTGGGAGCTAAACTATGGGTACACATGACCATACAGAGTGGAACAGTAGACAGTGAAGACTCCAAAGGTAGGAGGATGCAAGGGGGTGTGGGATAAAAAATTACATATTGGGTACAATGGACACTATTTGGGTGAGGGGTATTCTAAAAGCCCCGATCTCCCTAAATAATGTATCTGTATAACAAAACTGAACTTGTAACCCCTAAATATATTGAAATAAAAAAAAGATGAGGTCAGGGAGATAACGTGGGCCAGATCATGTAAGGCCTTGTCACCACTGTGAGGACTTTTACTCAGAGTGATCTGGGAGCACAGGCTCCTGAGCAGGGCTGTAACATGACATGACTTGGGTTTTAATAGGAGCATTTTGGCTGATCTAAGAAGGAAAATCTCCAGGGGACCCAGGGCATAAGTAAGGAGACCATTTAGCAAGATGTTGCAGTAATTCAACATGAGATGGTGGTAATCTGATCCAAGGTGGTGGCAGTGGAAGTGGTGGGAAGTGGTAGGGACAGACTCTGAATGGAATACAACAGGTTTGCTGATGGACTACTTATCACATATGGAGCATAAAAGAAAGACAGAGGTTAAGATAATTCCATGATTTTCTGGCATGAGCAACTGTTGCTATTTCCTGAGGATGAGAAGAGTGTTGAAGGAAACACTGAAGGTGAAAGAGCAGAAGTTCAACTTTGGGCATGTTAGGCCAAATTGGACAGGCTGTGGAAAATACCAGCCTGAAGTTCAAGGAAAAGATACAGACTAGAGATAAAATTTCAAAATCAACTGGATGACAGTGCAGTTACATGAATTTATAACTTGCTGAATACCTCCCAAAAAAAGTTTCAGAAAAGATTCTCAACCTGTCAGATGATTTCTCCCAGCAAACAAAGGGCTAAAATCATGCCTTAAAACTGCTTAACCTTTGTTTCAATAACATGAAAGAAGATAGAGTATGCAATGCACAAAAATCAATGTGTAGAAAATATAATTGGGCATATAAAGCAAACTCAGAAAGATCTAGAAAGACCAGAATGATGGTCCAAAACCAAGATAAACTTAAACAAGAATCAATATAAAGTACAGGATTTGGATGTTACTGATGGATTAAATGCTTAAGTCCAGAAAGGGGGCAACTTGGTTTCACAAAGTTCATGGAAAAAGCACTCCCAAAAGGCAAATGTCATCTGAAGTGTATGACTTGTCTTTGAATGCACTGGGCAGATCAAGTCAGGATACAACTCACAAGAACCCACACAGGTTGCCCCATGTGGGCAGAAGGGGTAACGTGGTCCAAGGGATATTCTGGAAATGATTTCTCAAACTGGAGCTCTGTGGAAGACAAAGACCAGGATATCCACAGGTATGAACACTACCTTGTGGGAATGGCTGAAGGACTGAGGATTTCTGCCTAGAAAAAAGAAGGTATTGGTGGAATGAGATGGGGGCATCACTGCTGTTTTCAAAGCTTTGAGGGACTGGCACAGAGCAGTCAAGGTAAACTAGAATCACCTGGTAGATTTTACAGATCTAGTGATTCATTAGAATGATGGGCTGCCAAAATGGAAAATGTCTGCCCCAAAAAGGGCCGAGTCCCTGCCCAAAGGGTGCATGCAGGTAAAGAATTCTACTTGTCTGTTAGGGGAACAGCCCTTTCCTCTAAGATCTGAAGCAGGCTGTTGTCACCTCTACAACAGCCCTCCCCATCCTGGGGATGTCACTCAGTCCTTTGTCCCTCCCCCCTTCAAGGCTCCTTATGGACAGGGGCCATACTTATCAGCTCAGAGCATGGGAGGTGTTCAGGAAATGTGTGCTGACAACACAAAGTCAGGAAGGAATTCCAACACGGGGCAAGAAGGGAGCCTTTATAAGCAAGCCCCCAGCCTATGATGCAATAAAGTGGGCCACGTGTAAATTAAAGGTGCTCTTACTGTCAGGCAATATCACGTTAGCATATTTTATACCTGGCTCCATCAACTCTGAGGCAGAATCAAAAGGGTCGCGATAAGGAAAAAGCTTCTCTCCTGCCTCCGGAAATGAAGTCGTCCTTCCAGGAACATAGAACATCAGGGGCACACGGGTAGTGACATCAAAATTGCTGTACTTGGCCCATTCTCCATGTTCACCTAGAGCCCACCCTGATTGATAAAGAACACAGAATGACAGACAATCAATAATCATATCACAGCTTGTTTACTTTAGAAACCACGTCATTTCCTGTTGTAAAAACCAGAGGAAGTGAAAAATCACCTAGAAGAAAGAAATTCTTCTAGAATTACAACATAAAGGGTGATTTCACCCAAATGCTGTTGTATTCAAAGTCAGATATTTGTCCTCAATGAGGAAACCTTTTAAAAGGAAAAATAATATCAAATTCCCAAACTCAAATATCTTCTTTTAACAAACAGCTATCAACATATACCTACACTGGGCTCTGTGGGTCCACAGGTTCCCACACACACATGCCTCCCCTACTAAGACAGGCTCATTCTTGACTGGGCAGGGACCCTGAAAGCCATAGTGTCACCACTGTCCTGTTCTGTGCCTCCCTAGCTCTTGACACATGTCCCACAAGGTCAGGTTATCAGTTTTGGTTGTGTGCCACCAAAACCTCAGCTGTGGAACTGTGGCATAATCATTCAAATTTAAAAACAACAAGGATATCTTGCTCAATTTTTAAGACATACCATACATGGAGTAAAACAAAACTTCAGATTCCAGATCCTAAACCCTGATTAAAAACAACCATTAACACGGATTTAAAACTTTTCTTCCAAAAGATAGTTTGAATACTCCAAGTTAAAAGTTCTCCACATTGCTTTCCACAGGGATTGCACTAGTTTTCAGTCCCACCAGCAGTGCATGAGTGTTCCTGTCTCTCCGCATCCATGCCAACATGTATTGTTTCGGGACTTTTTGATAAAGGCCATTCTCATTGGAGTTAAGTGATATCTTATTGTGGTTTTGATTTGCATTTCCCTGATGATTAGAGATGTTGAACATTTTTTCATATGTTTGTTAGCCATTTTTATATCTTCTTTTGAAAAATTTCTATTCATGTCCTTCGCCCACTTTTTGATAGGGTTGTTTGATTTTTTCTTACTGATTTTCCTGAGTTCTAAATAGATTCTTGTTATCAGTCCTTTATCTGATGTGTAGTATGCGGAAATTTTTTCCCATTCTGTAGGTTGCCGGTTTACTCTCATGACTGTTTCTTTGGCTGTGCAGAAGCTTTTTAATTTGATCAGGTCCCATTTAAAGCAATGTGGAGATACCTTAAACAGATTCAAGTAGACCTACCATTCGATCCAGCAATCCCATTATTGGGCATCTACCCAGAAGAACAAAAGTCATTCTATAAAAAAGACACCTGCACCCGAATGTTTATAGCAGCACAATTCACAATTGCAAAGATGTGGAAACAACCCAAATGCCCATCAATTCATGAATGGATTAGCAAAATGTGGTATATGTATACCATGGAATATTACTCAGCTATTAGAAATAATGGCGATATGGCATTTCTTTGGTTCTCCTGGAGAGAGTTGGAACCGATTCTATTAAGTGAAGTATCCCAAGAATGGAAAAATAAGCACCATATGTACTCACCAGCAAATTGGTTTCCCTGATCATCACCTAAGTGCACATTTGGGAATAACACCAATTGGGTATCGGACAGAGGTGGGGGCTGGGGGGAAGGGATGGGTGTATACCTACTTGATGAGTGCAATGTGCACTGCCTGGGGAATGGACATGCTTGAAGTTCTGACTGGGGGGGATGGGGTGGGGGGAGGGGATGGGTGCATACCTACATGATGAGTGCGATGTGCACTGTCTAGGGAATGGACACGCTTGAAGCTCAGACTTGGGGGGATTGGATGGCATGGGTAATATATATATAACCTGAACTTTTGTACCCCCATAATTAGCTGAAATAAAAAAAAAAAGTTCTCAATCTTTTTAAGTTTCAGCAACCTTTTTGGTACAAAAAACGTACATGACAGAAATTGTACATTGAGTATTTAGTGTTATAAAAATAACCAAAGACACCAAAAGCTGCCATGGCTGGACTGGAGAAGGCACGGAAATGCACCTGTGCTTGATTCATCACAGCCACATCTGCTGGCATCTGAAAGAGGAACGTGCAGAGTACAGTGTGAAATTTCACTGGCTCAATCTACAGATCTTGCTGGGGTTGCCAGTGGAGTCCCAGTCTGCCCAGCCTACAAGAGCAGGGCCAGGACCTGTTCTGAATCAACAGTGCTCTCCTAAGAAGACCCCAAGTGGAAAGGAATCTCTCACCCATCAGTAATCAAAGCAGACTTCACGCCCATCACAGATGCTCAATGTGTCTGGCTATCAGGGCTGGGGAGTTAGTGGCACCTACAGAGAGCCGGTGGAGCTCAGTGGGAGAGGCAGTTTCCACAGCTGACTGGTCCCATGGGCTGAGGGGCAGCCCCACCCGCCACATTTCCACTCTGTCCAGGAGGACGAGGCATCCTTGACCCATGAGGACTGGTGAACGGGTGGGTTATGTACGGGCTCCTAGGGCACCAGCTTGGGAGGCATGTTGTCCCAGTCTGGATGGAATCTAAAAGGTTGAGGGTTGAGAAGCCGCGGGACAGGAAGGTGAGGGACCCTGGCAGTGGGACCTCAGGGGTCAACCCCCAGAAGGCTGACAGGAATAAAGGCGGAGGCTCTGAAGGTACATGAGCCAGGCTCTCAGTGGTACTGCTGACTATGGGCACTCAGCCTGTAGGCCTCCGCTGGTCATGGTGGGCCACCCAGCTCCAGGCAGAGGTGGCCCCGGACCCAGCACAGAGCCTAGCTCCTGGCAAATGCTCAATAAATAGCCATGGACAGCACAACTGTAAGAATGCATTTATCAATCTTGTGCTGAGCCTTGGTCTGTGCCGTTGTAGCCAGGAGCAAAGACCCGAAAAAGTCTTGCTGAGGAGAGCATGTGCCAGAGCCAGCCCCAAGGATCCCTTGAGAGATCAGGAGGAACAAGAGGCCAATGACCTTGAGAGGCACCTCAGGTTTCTGGCTCCTGCCCCAGAGGCCCAGGATGAGGACATGGCAGCACAGGGGGAGCCCAGGGAACCTGAGCTCAAGGAGAGGTAGGTGGTCAGAAGCACCTGAGACGCTAGATACAGCGCACATTCCCGTGCCCAGACCTGACGGCTCATGAGAGAAGGTGCAGAAACCAACATGTTTTATCAGCTCCCAGATGGTTCTGATACAGGATGTCCAAGGAGGATACTTTGAGCTGAGCTATTTGTAATCAACTGCAGCTACCTAAGAGCAAACAGTGTGTCCAAGTAGAAGAGGAAACCAGGCACTGAAAAGAGGGGTCAGAGATGGATGGCAGATCATTAGGAATATGCAAAAAATGACAGCATGCCTATGCATAATAAAATACCACAGACAGACTTTTACAAGAGAAAAGATAGGCCCTGTAAGAAATAACAAGAATTAGCTATGACATTCAGTGGGAAAAAACTAAGGAACATAACAGTATACATCATGTCTTGTGATAAGCTACACAGTACATGCACACACATGCAAAACATACATCCTATGTGCTTATGTGCACAGCCAAAAGCTGCCAGGCGGAGCCCCAATCCGTTGGCACAAGTCAGCCCTGGGCAGGGGGATAAGAGGGCAGGACATTCTGGCCCTGCACTGTACACTCTGCATCCTTTTTTCTTTTTATGATGAGCATGTGTTATGACTTACTATTGTCCTATTTCGTATTTGATGAGATGAAAGAATTATTTTCCTTTTCCTAGATATGATAATGGTATTATGGCTATACTTCAAAGGAGGCAATACTTTTTAGAGATAGTGATCAGAGAAGAAAACCATCTGGAATTTCCTTCAAAACAAGTCCAGGGTTGGGTAGTGGTGAGGATGAGATGAACAAGATAGTGCGAGTGGGGAACTGGGGGAACTGCTGTTTTATTCTCCACTCTTGGGTATGTTGAAAAGTTTTCAAATTAAAAAGAATGCTTTATAAAAATTTTTTTTAAAAGAATGCTTTACAACAGATAGTTCCATTTTTGGAAAAAGAGGAAACAGCCTTAGAAAACATGGCAGAGAGGACAGCAGAGATGAAGGTGAGTGGCATGGAGCCAGGTCGGAAGGCCTTGCTGGGTTCCGCCAGGATTGTTCTGGATCCTCCTTCTAAAAACTAAAAGTCTTCCAAGCCTCTAGGTTAGAAATGGGGGTTAAAAGAGCTCCCCCACACAAATGGAGGGTTCCTGCTGCATTTACCAAGAAAAAAAAGTTGCTACAACCCCACCCACCTCCACCCCCCCAAGCATCCAAGATAGAGGTCTCAGGACTAACAAGTTGATCATAAAAGTACCCCCAAGATCCCAGACTGGGGGCACCACTGATTCACAAAAGAGAACACACCTATGTTTATGGCAATTTTAAAAAGTACGTTTCACAGGAAAGTTCAGATGCTCTGACTCACCAGGGTGTTTCAAAATGCTTACCATGATCCGAGGTAAATGCAATGATCGTGCTATTGGCCAACTGAAGATCATCCAAAGCACTCAAAAGGTGGCCCACCTGTGTGTCCAAATATGAAACAGAGGCAAAGTAGTTCTGGCGGATTTTCCGCTGCAAATAAAGAAAAAAAAAATGAGTGACTGCAATTTAAATTGTTAAGGCATACACAGAGATAATGTCTATCTGAGCATCTCTCTCAATCCCAACCCCTTAGTAGATGTCCTTGATGATTTTCCCAGCCAAAACATAAAACTCCTTTTCCTACCATTTGCATCCCCTCACCTGTAGTCACAGTAAAACCGGCAGGTCTAAAAGATTCATTTCTAAGCGAATTAGCTTTCACTTTAGGGCAGGGATCATGGTGAATGGATAGGTCATTTATTGCCCTTTTCTGTCTCCTCCACATAATCTGACGCATCCCAGGAGATGAGCATGTGTACAGACACTGATCCCTCAGCTCCTCCAAACAGAGGCTATGCATGCTCAGATGTGGGCCATGCCAAAGATACAATCCAGCTGTATTAATTTCTTGTGTCTGCTGCAACAAAGTACAAGAAACTGGGAGACTTAAAACAACCAAAATGTATTGTCTCCCAGCTCTGGAGGCTAGAGGTCTGAAATCAAGGCATTGGGAGGGCCACTGTCTCCCTGAAGGCTCTAGGGGAGGACCTTGCTCTCCCTAGCTGCTGCTGGTGGCTGCAGTCCTTGGCTTCCAATTGCATCATTCTAATCTCTGTCTACATCTTAACATGGAGTTCCTCCTGTGTGTCTCTCTCTCCCATCTTCGCATAAGGATACCATCATAACAGATCAGGGCCCACCTTACTCCACTATTACCTCAGCTAATTACATCTGCAATGACCCTATTTCCAAAAAAGGTCACATTCTGATGTACTGAGGGCCAGGACTTCAATGTGTCTTTTTATTGGGGGGAGGGCACAATTTAACCCATCACAACATCCCCGATTGAGCCTTACCCCTGACTACTTTCTAACTCAGCAAAAGATAGCAACTGCTTGTCTTCACAGATCAGGGCTGCCACATGGAGCTTGTTTCTAACAAACTCTTAGCAGTCGGGAGAAATACAAGGGAGGGATGAGAGAGCAGCATGCCTGTCCCAGTCCCTGAACCCCAGGGGGACTTCGGGAATAGCCAGGCTGTGCCCTGAAGTAAAGGATGCATCGGTTCCTCCTGGGCTGACCCACCCCAGCCTTGTTCACAAACATAAGGAAAAATATTAATCCCCCACCCCCACTGGGGGTGAGATACAAGAGAGCCGTGGACTTATCAGACCAGCCCTTGCACTATCAGCTAGACCCACCAGCTGCTTCTCGTCACTGCCAGAGTGAGGACAATCAGGAGACTCACCCGTTGTCCCCTTGTGGTGAAGAGAACAGATATACATCTAACCTTATAGGAGAATTATAGAGAAGCCTGGCCTACTTAAAGTCTTCAGTCTATAATTTGGGGAACTTTGGTCCTCCTGGGGACCAAGACACCTGTCAGGATGGCTGTGTCCTATACAACGGTACTCCCTTCTTCCCATGCTGGTCCCTGGACATAAGGCAACAAGCAGACATGGTCCTCACCCTTAGTGAACCACCTATCCAGTGAGGACACAATCACAGAGACAAGAAAATACATACATTATTGGTGGGGCCCAGGGATGAGACAGGAGAATGAGCCCTGGGAAGGTCAGGGAAGGCTTCAGGGAGGACTTAGCATTTGATAAGAGATGCCTACAGCCTGACAGGTGACGCTGGATACTCTGGGCAGGGGCTGCAGTGCAGGGAACACAGTGGTCGTGTCTGGGGCCAATAAGTGGGCCAATGTGGCTGGAAAAATTCAAATGGAAAGGCAGAGGGTGAGAGGGGACACTGAAAACCTAGGTCAGGGCCAGATAATATGGACCTGGTGGGCCCATCCAGAGTGCAGAGGTCCCAGGCTATAGGCCAAGGGGGTCACTGAGGTCTTTCAAGGCGAGGAGTTGATGCAATCTGGGGTGCAGGTTATTAAGAGTCCTGTGGCAGCAGCGCAGATACTGATGCCAGGGGCTTTAGACAAGATGGCACTAGAGCACTGTTGGGTACATAAGAGGCACTCAACACACTTGTTGAATGAACAAAACAAAGAAAAACCCACTGCAGTGGTCCAGAAAGATGAGCTGAAGGATCCAGACAATGGTATGGATTTGAGAGGAATTTAGGGAGATCAAGTGGGCACAGGGAAGGGAGTGATGCAGCGGAGAGGGAGGAGATGAGGAACCCAAGGGTGATCCTGGGTGTCACATTCAGCTGGTGGCACAATTCACAGGCATGTGTGGGCAGGGGGCACAAGAGGAAGGAGAAGAGGCAGGCAGGGGTGATGGCCTGGCCATGCGGAAGCCTATGGAGCCGAGGTTGCCATGGTCATGTGCCTGGGAATGGCTCTCGCAGGCAGATGGACACACATGTCTGAAAAGCACAGGTGAGGCCTGGGGTGGAGGCATTGTCCTGGGAGTCATCTGCCAGCAGGCCTCAGATGAGCCCAGCTGGGGAGAAGGGGCCAAAAGGATACTGTGGGGGCCCTGGGACTGAGCCTGGGGAGCAGCACCTAAGTGTTGGACAGAAAGAGGAGCCTGCTGTGGAGCCTGGAGCAGGGGACCCAGGAGCAGACACTTCCAGAAGGGGTGGCATTAGTCACCAGTGAGAACATGGCACAGAGCTCAGGGAATGTCAAGACCCACAGGATGAATTTTACTGGCCAGAAAGGTCAGTGCTGACCCAGGTGAGAGAACTCTTGATGGGCCAGGGAGGTGGAAGCCAGAGCGGAGGAGGATGAAGAATGAATGGGCAATGAGGCCACGGACACAGCCAGAACAGCCCATTTTTCACTCACTCTCCCTTGAAGGGCAGGCAAGAGAGGACAAAGGGAAGAGAAATAGGCAGGAGCTAGGGAGGCAGGACTTTTGAAGCTAGGAGGGACAGAGCACATACAGAGGCTACAGGGAAGGTGGGCGGAAAGGAAGACCTTACTTGCTCTGCTCACAGACACTGGAAGGAGGGGAAAGGAAGAGCAGCACAGGGAGTCATGTCCCTGCTGCTCTTCATCAGAGACTGCAGAGAAGGCCTCAAGCCCAGCACACGTGAGGGAGAGTCGAGCTATCAGTGAGGGACATTACTAATAGCACCCTTTCACCGAGTACCTGCTGGGTGCCATCCAATCCTCTGAACCACCCTAACTGTAAGGACTCCAAGGCTCAGAATGGTGAATGAACTTGCACAGAGTCAACAGCTGACAAGGAGCACAGCCAGGATCCGTACCCACATCCATCCTGCACTGCACATTCCCCTCCCTCTGGCTGTGCACTAGCCTCTGTTTCTAAAACAGGAAAGGTGGCCATCTGCTGAGAAACAGGGCAGAGGGGTGGTAGGGGCTGGAGGGGAGTGGTGAAGAGGACACGCAAGAGGAGACAAGCAGGGAGCTGCCCCAGGGCTGCTGGGACTGGCAGCTGAGGGCCTCCCTGCCTTGTGGCTGTGTGGATTCTCTCCAGAAGCCCTCAGGACTTTGGATGGAGAGTAGAGGATGTGGCTGGACTGTCCCATGGTCAGGGTATTGCAGGTGGGGCAAGGATAAATGGGCAAGTCTGCTGAGGGGCTGGCAAGACAAAGTGACCTGCCACAGGGCCTTAGCTATTCAGGTATGAGCGAAGGCAAGAGGCCATCTAGACACACGGGGGAGAGTAGGAGTCTACATAACACATGGGTGATCCCCAGGAGGCATGTGGGCAACAAGGGCATAAAACGAGGAAGCTGCAAGGAAGAGGTTGTGGTCAGGGTGGTGACCAAGAAGGAGCAAGCCACAAACTCCTAGTGTGGCTCCCGAGGTCACTGGCTCATGTAGACCTGAGTTAGAGGTCTGGGGCTGAAGAGAGCCCAGAACTGAGGGGCTCAAGAGTGCCCCCAGAGAGTACCTGGACGTGGACACCCAAAGTTGCAAGAAGATGGTAAGCGGGGCCTGAGTCCAAGGGGAATGTGGGGCAGGGACCAGCACATGTGCACCAGGGAGACCATCTGGGTCACACTGACCACTGTGTGTGAGGAGGGAACTAAGAGAACTTAAAGGAAACCTCCCCATGCAGTTGACACTGTCCTAGAAGCTTCCACATGCTCTTTAGTTCTCACTGAAAACCTCCGAAGTAGATGTTATCACAGAAAACCTTCACCCATCTTGTTTCCATTTTACAGAGAAGGAAACTGAGGCTCAGAAAGGTAAAGTCACTTGACAGAGGTCAAGCAGCTGGTATGGGGTAGAATGTGAATTGAAATCCACGCCATGCTGGGAACCAAGAAATCCAACCATGGGGCTTCGGAGTTGCACGTCCTGGGAGAGAATGGGCTCCACCTGGCACTGCCTTTGTGCGCTCAGGCAAGTCAGTGCACCCCTCTGCCTTTAGCTGCCTCAGCTGGACAACAGAGAGAGCGAGTACTTCACGAAGTTCCCATAGTGACCAAAGGAGATGGCACACATAAATCAGCACCCTTCCTGACACACAGTCCATTGTAAAGGGTCACTTTAAGTGACCATCACTAATAAGGCATCCAGGTGAGCCTCAGAGCTGCACCTGGAGCCACCTCGCTATTGGAAGCCCACAAACACGAAATCGGAAAACTGATGAATTTCTTGCTTTTCAAATTCTCACCACTTGCCATCAGAAACTGAGGAATCAAATAGATTTGAGGAATGCACACCCCTCACCACTTAAACTCTTGCTGTGCAAACTCAGGAGCCAAATAGGTTTGGATAGCAAGAGATACCTGTATGTGTTGGTTTGGTTTGGTTTTAAACAATATACCATATGACAATGGTTCCTAAACCTCCGAGTGCATCTGAATCACCTGGTGTCCTTTTTGGGAAATTTTCTAAGTCTCAGTTGGCCAGGACTCTGCATTTCTAACAAGCTCTCCCAGCAGGTAGTCCAGAAAGCACACTTTGAAAATATTGCCCTCTCCTATCTCCTATTGCCTGCCTGTTGCAGTACTCATGAGGTAAAAGAAGGGCAGGGCTCTGTGTGGGATACTCCAGAAAGTGCATTATTAGTCAGCATGTACTCTGTTCTCACCAGGAGAAAGGGGGTTGATGAGTCAAGATGAGGCTTCTAACTCTGTGACTGCTCTACCCCTATATCATGGCAAAGGAACACCAGACATCACAGCTGGATGGCACTGGCCATGATGGTGTCCCAGTTTCCTCTGCACCAAGGCCTTGTTCATCAAGCCATTCCCTGAGAGTGACAGCTGCCAGTGTAGGTTTTTTCACAGAGGAAATCTACAAGTACCAGCAAACTGAGCATTCTGGGCTGTTCAGGAGTTACCCACCACCCTACAACTGATGAACTGTCAACTCAAATTAAACAGCATCCCCCATCAGTTAGAGATGATCACCCAGGCCACTTCCCCACTCGTGTCCACATATACCAAGTTACCAAATCTCTGGATGCCCTCTTTTTTTTCCCCCTTTGGAAGCTGAAACACTGGTAGGGAGATTCTTGATCCACCCAGCACTTCCTGTGTCCTAAGCACCTACAGAACACCCCTGCCCCAGCACTTCGCACAATGCCTTGCACAGAGAAGCTTCTTAATAAGACATTACAGATGGAGTAGTGCCTACTGAGAAAAGTGGCTTCACCTATGACATCATGCCATCAGTGCCTAATACATCCCCAAAGGATGTCCTTGGTACCTGAAAATCCACAGGAATTGGGCCATAGGGCACACTTATATTTAAGGCTTGGACGTCCTCCCGCTGCCTGATGTCCATCCAGGGGTTGTAGGCCACAGGGGGTAGGCCATCAGGGACCTGGGGATCAGCAGCCAGGGTGATGTTCTCCAAGGGATACAACTTCTGGAATTCCTTGGGGAAAAGCACACAAAGCAACAAGGTTGTCACTCTTTTGGCAAAGTCACAAGTCTGTGGCTCTATTGGTGTTTATATTGCCTTTCCTACGAGCCTATGATACACTTATATGGCAGCTTACTAACATTCCCCATGTACTTACCCCCACCTGGAAGTCAGGCCTTAGGTCACCCTCATGAGATGCCAACAGCAATGAAATCATGCAACTTCTGTTTCCTACAAACTGAGCAGCGACAGATCTCTTGCCTCATACAAACAGATACCCTCCTCTCCCTGTCCCCACCACACTCCCAACTAGAAAAGGTATGGTGAGGTGTTGTGGGTTCCCAAAACCACCCTCAGGTTCAGTAATTCACTAGGAGAACTCACGGATTCAGTGTATAGTTGTGGTCACAGGTATGATTTATTACAGTGAAAGGATATCAAACACAATCAACAAAGGGAAAAGACACATGAGGCAAAGTCCAGAGGAAACCAGGCACAAGCTTTGAGTCCTCTCCCAGGGAAGTCACACAGGATACACTTACTTCTCCCAGCAACAAGTTGTGTGACAACACAGGTGAAATGCTGCCAACCAGGGAAGCTCAGTAAAACCTCAGTGCCCAGTTTTTATTTGGGGTTGGTCATGTAGATACCCTCTGCCTGGAACACATCAAACTTCCAGGCTCCCAAAAGGAAAACAGGGGTTCAGCATAAACTGTAATGTTTGCCTAAACAGTTTAGGCACAGCAAGCCACTCATCAGTTCTGGCAGTGGTCGGGATACTCCCAAAATCAAAGTTGCCAGATGCCAGCCAAGGGCCAACCTTGTAATACAGGCCTTTCAAAGGATCACCATCTGGCTGGCTTTTTAAACTCTTTTCTGCAAAGAGGCAGGAGAGGTGAGTCTCACAGGATTCTATCAAGGGGGCTGACAGGTCCTGCTAGGAAGGCATGATCCCCTGGGCCAATCAAATCAAGATACCTGCAGCATGGAAGGCATACCTTCTGGTCTCTACTCTCACTACATGCGAGGGGCATTCATTAAAAAGTCAAAAGGATGCTCAGGCCAGGGGAAAACATGATAGGGAACAAATGAAAAAGAATATAAAAAGGAAAAGACTACATGCTCTAAATTACATACAAGCAAGCACAGGATTTGATATTCCAACAAACAATGCAGTGCCCTGAGTTTGAGGGGTCTGACCTGAGAGGCTCAGGGTAGAAAGGCAGTTGTTGAAGAGGGCTTAATGTTCCCTAGAATTGGTTTCCAAGGACCATGCCTTATTATAGACTTTGCCAGCCCACTCTAACTCACTTTTCTGTGATGACCTCACCATCCAACCCAACATTTACTCAATGAGTTCAAGGAAAGGAATAAAACTCTCTAGTGGAGGGAAGTGGAAAGCCAGGTACTTCTTGAAAGATTCTTACATGTCCTAAGATTCTTACATGTTCTTGGCCTTGACCTCTGAATCCCATCTCGAATCCACTGAGTACATTAGTGCCCAATAGGCATCCCTAGTGACTGGGGACAGAGGATGTGGCCACCTTTCCTACACAAATTTTTCCCTCAACAAACACAGCTATTGTGGTTGTGCTAGATCAGCCCTCAGCCAGCTCTTCACCTTGGGGTATCTGAAGGGGATGTGTGGCTTATGATATCCAATGGCCAGGAAGAAAGGACTGGCTGACATTTTCATCTTTTCCAACAATCGTATGGCTTGCTCAGTGCTCTGTTTGTCAGGCAAGGTGCCCTCGGGCACATCCACCACATCCACAGGGCAAAGCAGGTTGGCATGGAGTTCTCCATCTGGCCCCCGACATGTCTTTCGAAACAAAATACATAACATAAGTTTTTTAAATGCAAGAAATAAAAGTCATGAAGGTTACACACATGTGGATTTTACATTCACATCACCAGCCCATTAGGTCTTAGTCATTCAGACTGAACAGGACATCAGAAGTAAAACTAAAACAGAGAAGTACTTTTTTTTTCCAGGCAGGGGCCACAAATCTACCAGCACTTAGTTTCTTGCTGCTAATTCTCTGTCTCCAGATCATACCTAATTAAAAGAAACCCAAGTAAACTAGTTATCAAAAAAACTATCTCCAACTCACCAATAAGAAGATAAATATTGCCCAATTAAAAATGGGCAAAGGACTTGGATAGACATTTCTCCAAAATGCCTCCAAAACAAAAGAAGCCAGATATAAATAACTACATATCATATGATTCCATTTATATGAAATGTCCAGAATAGGCAAAACTATAGAGATAGAAATTAGATCAGTGGTTGTCACATGCTGGGGGTTGACAGGAAATGGGGAATTATTGGTAATGGGTACAAAGTTTCTTTTGGGAGTGATAAAAATGGTAGAAAATTGATTTTGGTGATGGTTGCACAACTCTGAATTGTACACTTTAAAAAGGAGAGTTTTATGGTATGTGAATTATATCTCAATAAGAAAATTAAAAAGAAAAAAATCCAGTTTTTTTTTTTTTTTTGCTTACCTATATATTTTTTTTTTGTTAGATACAGTATGTCCTCATAATGTATACATTATTTCTTGTACAATGATATGAAATAATATGGGAAATATTCATGATAAATTATTAAGTGAACAGTGCAAGTTAAAAACAATAGTTTCATATTTTTTCCCCACCCCCCCTTTCCCGAGTCAGCACCTTCAAGTGTAAAAATCCAGTTTTAAATTTCAAAGGCAGACTAAGACTTGTAAGTGCCAAGGTTCCAGTCAATTGGAAAAAACTGATAATCCATGGAATTTCCAGATCCTCAGCTACACCATGCACAGAATGAATCCTTCTGCTTCATTTCCCAAAGTGGCCATAAGGCCAAAGTTAATTTTGACCATGACTGGTACATCACAAAGATCCAGGGACTGTGCCAGCTGCTGCTCCATCTCGAAGAGTGTTGTCCTTTCACAACCCTGCCTTGCCCACCCCGCCCGGGCAGGACAGCCCCACACTTGCCTCGGACCACTTGCTCACCCTCTACATATACATATACATGATCTGCAGCACTCAAGGGGGATTTGGTACTGTCAGATCTACCACTGTGATAAGAAATGGCGGGGGGCGGGGCACTGAAAGAACAGGGGCCTGGTATTTGTAAGTGAGGCCACTGAAAAGTAGCAAGATGGCTTCAGGGAACTGAAGAATTAAGATGGGGTCTTCCAATCTCATTCTGTTCCTACTTAAGCCACAAGCCAAAGGCCAGAGCCCTGAGTGTTCACTGTATTCTGAAATGGAAAGCTGCTAAGAATTTAGAACAATACCTTCCATCCACCCCCAAATCCTCACCCTTCTTCTCCACACGAAGTCTCCAAAAACCTCAGAGGTACATGTCATTTCTCAGTTCTCCA
The DNA here is from genome assembly GCF_041146395.1 of Eulemur rufifrons. Taxonomy (NCBI): domain Eukaryota; kingdom Metazoa; phylum Chordata; class Mammalia; order Primates; family Lemuridae; genus Eulemur; species Eulemur rufifrons. The sequence goes on along the minus strand of NC_091012.1, from coordinate 25,696,439 downwards.
GATGGTTTTCTGAATTTTTTAAATGTGGGTTTTAGTTTCATTTGTACATTGGGGATTACCCCAAACCAAGATTTTTTTCTTTGTAGATTCCTTTTTTTTTCCTATAATGCTCTAAAAAATTAAAACTCCTGTCAGAGTTCTCAGTAGGTGATCATATACATTAGATCTGAGACAGCAGGCAGACAGATAGCATGCCTTTTTCCCATCCTGGACTGAGGTTCCTAATGCTCAGACCTCTCTTCTCCCTCCCAAGTCTCAGCATCTTCCACAACCCTCACTTTACAGCCTTATCCAGAGTGAGCACCAAGGAGCCATTAAATGAGTCTGATGCATTAGGGCTTAAGGTTCTAAAACAAAAAGTACCCACCAGCTAGTTCTAAAATAAAGCCACTGTTCCCATCAGGCCTAATGCTAAAGATCCCAACACTTGCCTCTGTCAAAACATTATCACAAATGTTTAACCTCATGGTATAACCAGCTTGATAGAAAGTGTAGTATACACAATAGTTTGTTTGCTAGACAAAGAAAAGTGGTTTCTCCTCAGAACAGTGTCCCTTTCACAGCCTTACCTTAGTGTTTTCATACTTCTCGGAGGAGGGATGATAAGGAGGAAATGACCAGCTATATGGAGAATCATCACTGTGATTGGAAGATATACCTTGAGGGGGAAAAAAGTTGTTAAATAAAACATGAAGAGTCTTTTGACACCGCATCCTCCCAAATTAAAACTTGCGTAAACAACTGGACAAGTGAAACCTCCCCTCTTCGGGCCTCAGTTTCCTCATCTATAAAATTGGAAGTTTAGGCCAGATGATGAAAAGTCCCCTCCAAAGCCAATTCTCTAGGTTTCTATTTGAGTCCCGATCATCTGACTTCCTGGTCCCTAAGCCGTGGTGATTTGTAATAGGCTCTGTGAAAGGAATCCACAAGGGCAAGATGAGCCAGCCCATTACAGCAGCACAGTTCCCTAGAGCCCACACTGGAGCCTCTTACCAACCCTATGAAGAAGGAAGCAGAGGCATCGTCCCCACCACGGGGCAGGCAGGGAAAGGAAGGCTCAAAGAAGCCCTGTGCCTTGCCCAACGCCAACCAGATATTAGTAGAGTGAGCCAGGACTCAAACCCATGCCTTAGGACTCCAAGTTCAAGTGCTCATTTGTGAAACAGAAACCCACACCTAGGTTTGTAGTTTACAGTCTATTTTGGAAGATACAATAACAGCACATGAAACCAAGGAAGCACTGCCAACTGTCAAAAGAGTTGAAGTGACAAGTGGGGGAGCCCCCAGGCACAGAGGTGATGTGGGTCAGGTGAGAGTTTGCAGGGATGACTTCTAGGAGTCAGCAAGGCTTGTGAGGGATGAGGAGGGAAGTGCTGCCTATAGAAGTTAACCAGGAGAAGTAGAGAGGGGATCGCAGGCAGAACCACGGAGGGGAAAGAGCATCAGTTATCATGGCCACACAGCGGGGCTCCAACCAGAAGCACCAGAGGAGGCAGGACTGGAGAGGAAGAGGGTACCAGGTGGAGGGCCTATTAGCACAGCAAGTGCGGTGGCAAGAGCACACAGGAGGCTGATGGACCTGAGTTCAAATCTTGACACTGCCTCTTAGCATCTGGGAAACCTTGGGCAAGCTACTTGACTTCCATTCACCTCAATTTCTTCCTCAGGAAATGATGACAATGATACAAACCCAGCTTGCTTGCTGTTGAGAGGATTAAAGGAGTAGCCACCACAGTAAATGGCATGTACCATGTACGTAACTGGCACTCAAGGTGGCTATCATCATCCTTGAGCAGGCCCAACACTGACAGAAAAGGATCTTGTGAACAAAGATTCATCATTTTCATGTGGAAAATGTGTTTCCACAAGGACTACAGGCAAAGCTTTTGTTCTCTGGCTAGGACACGGTGCTTAGGGCCTGATCCCCAAATCCAATCATTAGGAGGAAGGAGGCCAAGCAACATCACTCAGCCCTGGTCTGGCCTCCCTTCGCAAAGCACAATCTCATCCCTCTGCTATATATTTCCTCCTCCCTCCAAAGTCGTCACTTCCCTCCAGCTGCATTCAGGCAAGGGCTGAGATGATGTGAGTACCAAATTTGCCAAAAGTTCTACTGATGTTGGGCTTTCGGCTGTGCAATATGACCCCTGAGAGATTCACCTTCAAAACTGGGCCTGACTTAGCACAGTTCAATGTTTCCCTCAACCTGGACTGGCCAGCTAGGTTCCTGGAAAAGGCTGCTAAGCCTACCAGTGAAACCAGTGAGCAAAGGGAGAGAGAACGTTCAAGTTGTTAACCTAATGATAAGCACTACTGTCCTTATGGAGCTCCTGCTTTCCAAAGCACTTTCATACTCACAAACTACCCAGATAGGGACACTGGGAGGTAGTTAAGACAGCTGTGACTTTAGCTTCCCAGGTAAGGAATCTAAGGTTCCAAGAGGATGAACAATTTGCCCAAGGTCAACAGCACAGCTAAGAAATGGTATAACTGGGATCAAGTGCCCACATTCCTGGTGCTACTGCCAATCATAAGTTCACTCCGCTTCCAAAGATGTTCATGCCAGCTATGACAGTGAAAACCTGGAAACCATTTGGACTACACCATGGTACACCTGTATGTTAGACTACTATGCTGTCATTAAAAATGACTTTTTATGAAGAATAACATTATGGGGAAAAGTTTTTTTAAAAAAATTCAGGATATAAAATTGTATACATAGGATAATCTCAAATCAGAAAAATAACATGCTCAGAACAGGGGGAACATCAAGAAGTAGCTAGCCTCAGAGTGGTAGAATTATAAGTGATTTATATGCTTTAGTTTATACTTTCCTTTTTTACATTTTTAGTGGTCAAATAATTATGCATCACTTCTAGAAATATACAACTATTATGTACCCATAATAATTAAAAATAAATTTTTTTAAAAAAGTTTTAAAGTTTGTACTTCAACATTCCCACTTTGGTATTAAAGAGAGCGAGTTTATCAAGTAGCATTCAAGGTCAAGACTGGCAGTCCCTGGCACCCTATAGGCCCTAGGTACCAGCTTGCACTCAGCCTCCTGACCTAATTCACAGACAGCGGGCAGCAGCCCCAGCCAAACCGCAGCCCCCTCACTGGGCAACAAGTCAGTAGCAGCAGTGCTGCCACATGGCAGTTCATACGTTCTCGCCCCACCCCAACTTTACCCACAGGGACTCTGAAGGGCAGAGAGTCAGGCCCAGAGCTGCACTCACACCCAACACTGCCACCTCCCCAGCCAGCGCCCTTCCTACCACCCAGAAGCTAAAGGAACCAAATAGCACCACCAATGGTTTCTGAAAGGAACCAAAACTCCTGCACTTTTTCACTTTGGGTGAGAAGATGAAGCCTAGTTGAGTAGTAGGTTTTTTTGTTTGTTTGTTTTTTAAGAAAGGCAGCAGTGAATAGGGAAGTATCTGCCAAGCCAGGAGACGCCTCTGCCAAGACAGCCCCAAGCTCAGGAGGTGATCCCTGTGTTCGGGCACGAAACAAGAGAACCCAGACCGGGGACATGGAGCAGTACCAGGGTGAAAGACTTTTCCAACCGACATGGTCACGTAGCCATTCTCCTTGAAGTACTGGGGGATGGTGGAGAAGTTTCCAGCGTGCACCCTCCAGTAGGAGTTGAAGTCATACAGGCGGGTGGTATCTGGTCTCCTCCCGGTGAGGAAGGACACGCGGCTCGGGGCACACACTGCTTGCTGTTAGGAGCAGGAGCAGAAGTCAATGTCCTCACAGCAAAATTTGTCTGCGATCTCCAAGGTAACCAAGCAACCTCCCTCCCGAGGCCCCCAGGAAACAGCTTGATAGCTGAGTCATGCAGATCTCAAAGCCACCCGTCAGGATTTGGGCCTCGCCCAGGCGTCAGACATGAGGGTAGGAATCGGGCCCTCAAATCAGCAGATGCTTGTATGCTCCTACGTGATGGAGTCCCCAGGCACAAGGGGTGGGTGACATTCCTAGGGTCAGCCCCTCAAGGGGCTCAGGGAGCAGAGCTGCCATGACCAGCTGGCTGATCTTCATTCAAGGCCCAGTCGGCAGACCTGTGTGTGGCTTTCTGCAACCCCCCTTCCTTCTGAGCACCAAGCATTCCCCTCTCCTGGTAGAAAGCTGGCCAGGGCCATACTGAGCACATTAGGGCCAGGGAACACCCTCCACCCACAAAGGAGGGGCACTCCTGAAAATACACACTTCCTTGTGAGTGGACAAATAGATTTTCTTGAGCACCCTTTCCGAGACTATGCTTCCCTCTAACAAAGAGATTTCTGGCACAATCAGTGCCATTAACAATAGTTGAAGGGCCCCCCACCGACCCTCAGTGCATGAGGAGGCACATGCCCATGCCTAGAGGTTCCCAGACATACCTGGGCAAAGGCATTCTGGAAGAGGAGGCTGCGGGATGCCAGTTGATCGATGTTTGGGGACCTCACTACCTTATCTCCGTAACAGCCCAGGGAGGGGCGCAGGTCATCCACGATGATAAGAAGGACGTTCAGAGCATCTACACAATAGGGAAGGGCTTTGGTGAGGTCAACTGCACTGGCACTGAACCTTCCCTCCCATGGTAGGTGCTAGGTTATGGAGAGGCTCAAAGCTGGACCCTGCACCGTGACAGTCCTGCCAGCAAGGGGCAAGTAGGACTGTGCCTCAGCAAGGGTGGGAGTGGGGTGCAAAGAGGAAGCCTGAGTCCTGGGTGGCAGGGTTAGGCTTTGGCCATGGCCTCAAGCCTCATGGACGAGGGAGGGAGATAGGAAGAGAAGGATGGAGGAAAGGAAAGAACTTAGGGGTACAGGGAAGGATGGATGGAAGGAAGGATTGTTGGATGGAGGAAGATAGGGAAGGAAAGAATCGATGAAGGGATGGAAGGACGGAGGAAAGTATGGTGGGAGAGAGAACGATGGATGGGTGGAAGGGAAAAGGGAAGGATGAACTGATAGATGGAAGGAGGGATGGAAAGAGGGTGAGGATAGACGGATGGATGGAGGGAAGGAGAAAGAGAAGCATGGATGGCTAGGAGAAAGGATGGAGGGATGAACAGCTGGAAAGAAGGAAAGAAAGAGGATGGATGGACAGACGGAGGGAGGGTAGGAAGGAGAGAAAAACGTGGGGAGGGAAGGAAAGATGGATGGATGAAAAAATGAATAGTGGGAATGGGGAAAGAATGGATGTAAGCAGGGAAGAATGGGGGGAAGGAGGGGGTAGAAGGGCGCCCCCGCAATCTGGGCGCGGGCGGCACCTGTGGCCGAGTTGGCTTGTGCCGCGGACTCGAGGGCGACGCAGACGGAGCCCAGGACCAGGCCGAGCCAGAACAGGCCCCGGCAGGGCGGTGGCGGTGGCGGCGGCATTTCTGCCTTAACGCGGCCACTCTGGATCAGCAGTGACAGGCTGCAGCGGGTGAGCCCGGCAGCAGCCACCGCCGCGGAGACCTCCACGTTGGAAACCTTTGAGGACAGCGCAAGACCGCAGCCTCGGGCCCAGAAGCCCGGGCGCCGGCCCGAGGCAGAGTGCGCCTGCGCGCCTCTGTCTTTTCCCCCCCCCAACCCCCGCGCCCAGGGGCGGGGCTTCGTGGTGCGCGAGTTCTGTGCGCTGCGTGATCCGGGCACAGTGGGAGGGGCCGAGGGAGGAGCGCAGGGCCCCGCCCTCCCTGCTGCATCAAACTTCGCGGACCTGCTAGCCTGCGGTCCCTGTTTTGCTACTCATCCACTGTCCTTAAATAGCAGTTTCCTGCCTCTTTGCCTTTGTTTGTGCTGTGGCTTTCACTTGGAAGCCCTGTCCTTCCATCATTTCTCTATGAAAGTCACACTTTTCTTTGCTCTCTCGCCCAATGCCATTCTCCTTCAATGAGGCCCTTTGAGAACCCTCCTTCCCCCGTCTAAAAGGACCCCTTTTCCTATTTATTTGTTCAACAAATACTTATTAAGTATTGCAAATATGTAACCAGGCACTGTTGGTGGTGCTGGGGCTCTAAGTCCCTGCCCTGGTGGAGCTTCATAAAACAACAAATAACAAACAGATGACATACACAGTCTGGAGAAAAATCAAGCAGGGAGGGGGGATGCTTGCTATTTTCTATGGGGTGGCCAGGGAGAGCCTTACTAGTAATGTCACATTTGAACAAAAACTTGAAGGAGGTGAGGGAGCAAGCCACATTGATGTCTGCAAGAAGAGTGCTCCAAGCAGAGGAAACAGCAATTGCAGAAAGGGAATCCTAGCCCTACACTGTACTATAATGAATACTATTACCAGGGTCACAATACTGCCAACACACCTTGATTTTCAACTTTGAGAATCGATCTGTAACAAAGCCCAGGTAACTTAATTATGGTTAAAGAACAATGGACAATGGGAAAGTACCAATGCAGCTATGATGCATTGCTCAGATCTCCCTTCAGGACCAAACATTTTATTTCCCTAGCTGGCTTAAGAGCTATTAACTTTTGTTAGCCCTCCTCAGAAATTGTCTTAGATAAAGACAGTCATCTCGACCAAGGTCACACCTGTTCTCAGGAAGCCCACATGCAATGATTCAACTTGAAGGTATAAATGTCCAGCCTCTTACCCCAACTTGGAACATCTCTGAAAGGCCATCCCATCTTCAGAGCTCCCTGTGGTTGGCTGAAGCCTTTCTTGAGACTTTATCACTGTAACTGAACTGAACAGGGTTTGTTTGCCCACGTGCAACAGAAAGCCAAACATTGAAGCACTGGGTTTTTGGTTTTGTTTTTGTTTTATTGAGACAGAGTCTTGCTCTGTCACCCCGGCTAGAGTGCAGTAGTGTCATAATAGCTCACTGCAACCTCAAACTCCTAGGCTCAAGTAATCCTCCTGCCTCAGCCTCCCAAGTAGCTGGGGCTACAGGCGCATGCCATCACACCCAAGTCATTTTTCTATTTTTTATAGAGACAAGGTCTCGCTCTTGCTCAGGCTGGTCTCAAACTCCTGAGCTCAAGCGATCCTCCTGCCTCAGCCTCCAAGAGTGCTAGGATTATAGGCGTGAGCCACCTCACCCGGCCTAGCACTGGATTTTTGCAGCAAGTAAGGTTTATTGTCTGGCAGCCAAAACAAGGAGATAGGATTCAGACTCAAATCTGTCTCCCTGAGCTGGGGGTTGGGGCAGTGTTATAGTCAGAGGGTAATGAGGCATGATCTGCTTGGATATAGGTGGATGCCAGGAGACATGCTCTGACTGGACATCCATGTGAAGACAGAGGATTAAAGTGATGCATCTACATACCTTCACCTTTGCCATATTCTATTCTATTGTTTATAAGCAAATACAGTCGTCCCTTGGTGTCTGTGGGGGACTGGTTCCAGGACCCCCTGGGGATGCCAAAATCCATGGGTGTTCAAGTCCCTGATATAAAATGGTGTAGTATTTACATAGAACATACACACATCCTCCCATATACTTTAAATCATCCCTAGATTACTTATAATACTAATACAGTGTAAATGCTATGTAAATAGTAGTTATATCATATTGTTCAGGGAATGACAAGAAAAAGTCTGCACATGTTCAATACAGAGGCAACCATTCATTTTTTTCAAATATTTTTGATCCAGGTTTGATTGAATTCACAGGTGCAGAACCCACAGGTATAGAAGGCCAATTGTAGTACAATCTACCCATCCTCAAGGGAGGGGAACATTCGAGGACATGTATACTAGGGGACAGGAAATCTGGGGGCCATCTAGAATTGCACCTGCCACAGATAGGCCCTATCTTGGGCCTCAGTTCCACCGGATAACAGAAAACTTAATCTAGTCAATTCTACTTTTTCCCAGTTACTACAGTGTTTTCTTACTAATTACCAATTATCGTTATCAAGCAACTCAGGATTTTCTCATCATCTTCCCCAGGCTATCACCTACATTCTGTGAGGCTCTTAAATTCTGTCACCATATCTGGAGAGAGAGAGCATCTGGTTCTTTTCATTGGCTACCCATCCATGCCAGCATCCACTCTGATGTACAATCCCATCCAGTCCTCAGAGATGGCATCCCCTCATGGTAGCTTCCAACAAGATGTCCTCATTCTAACCTGGTTCCTAGCTGCACTGTTCATGCCACTTTCCACTGTGGCATCCTTCGGTGCATTGCCCTTCCCCTCTCCCCTCTCCCTTCATAGGGGCACAGGAAAATAATTCAGCTGCTTTCCCATGCCATTTTAGTGTCATAGGAAGCTCAGGGTGCTACTGCAGACACTTCTGCAGCTAAGCTCTGGTAACCTGGTGTGAGGGGAGCTCTTTGACTCTGTGTACTTTCCAGGGTACCATCCAGCAAGGGAACACAAGTCCCCTGGCCCTTGGGCTTCAACTGCACCCCTCACCTTTGACCCTAATGCCAGGGGTATGGGACAAAACACAGGGGCAAATTGGTAAATATTCCCTGATACCCTGCCACAGCAGTAGGATGAGGCTTCAGGGGAGAGTTCAAGACTTGTATCTCCTTCCAGATCCCGGGACCCCTGGATAGGCACTCCTCCTTAAGGGCAGGCTCTGCCCCTTCCATTCACTGCCATAGCCCCAGGGCTAGCAATGTTTGTTGGGTTTTTAGAGCTCAGTGGGATGAGAAGCATGACCATAATTACCTGCATGAGAAAGGAGCGTGTCCCAGGTTGTACTAAGCCTGATACCAGTGAGGGCTCTCTCACCCTGCACGGACTGGCAGGAAGGGCCCTGGACTCTGTTGACATGTAAAACCATGTCCTGAGGAGCCTAATGTGGGCTGCCACTGCCACCAAATATGCTGAGCACCAAGGGCGCTGTTCCCAGAAGTGGCTGTCTGAAGATAGGAGAGGCAGTGGGCTGGGACTTTGTTCTCAAGCTGTCTGGAGAATGTAAATGGACAGAACTGGGGCTGGGCTTCCCTGAGGATTGCAGAACAGCAGCAGCAGCCCCGCGCTCCCTGGGGCTGGAGACAAGTGACAGTGAATCACTTCACAACCAGAATCTGATTCTGTTTTATTTCCCAGGAAACAGGAGTGAAGCCCCATGAAGCATAAGTGGGCAGCTGAGGGGCCAGGCACTATGGCAGCCTTGACATTTGCTGAGCTCCTATCCTGTGTCACACACTACGCCAAGTATTTTATAAGATGATTCTCTCATCATGGGGGATGTTAGCCACAGCCCATTTGCCTCTGGACATCTGGCATCATCCTCTGAACCGTCCCTCCTCCCTTCCCTCTTCTTCCCTCCAGTTCTCTTCCCTCCCTCTTTCCTCTTCCCTCTCCTCTCCTTTCTTCTTTCCTTTCCTTTTCAAGCCTAGACTTTTCCATCATGGTCTGTATTAGTCAGTGCAGCTCTGGGTGGGCAGATAGGCAGGGCTTAGAGCAGGCAACCCTAGCGTTGTCCGCTGGAAAGTAGAGGAGTTCTAAAAGCCTCCACCAGGGGTCACCTAAGCTCTGGTGTTTGCCAGCACTGCTTTAAAGGTGATTCATTTCCTTTAAAAAAAAAAGTCTTATTTTGTAAAGTGTAAGCTTAAAACAAAATAAGAAAAACAGGAATGTCTAATCAGATCTTTGGAAGTATTGAACTGTCACTGTGTGAAGTATGACTGGCTCCTTTCCCATTTGAATTGTAGTCATCTGAATGAAGGGGTACATTTGGTCAGCCCCTTTTCTCCTGGTTTGCTCTGCTCCTCTTTGATCTAGAAAGTATTTCTGCTTATTCCCCCAGATCTCTGTACAAAGAGCCATAGGGAAGGGAAACAGCAATGGCTTTTTGGGAAGAAAGGAGGGCTCTCACGGTTGAGGGCTTCCCCACATGGGCTTGGGTGAGGGGTGGGGCTTATGGTCCCTCAGGCCCACTAGTCACAAACCTGGGCCCTGTGCCATGGTCCAGCAGGCCAGGCATTGCACACCTGCATTCTTAGGCTCTTATAGCAGATGTGTCTTGCCAAGCGGAGCCCACAGATGGAATGCAGGGCATTGCCCACTTTCTCTAGCCAATGAAGGAGTGTCACTTCCAAAGTAAAAGCCCAAGGACGAGATGGACTTGGAAACACAGCAAGGACTTTGCTCCTCTTGGGGCATTCCTCCACACTCCCCTATCACAGTGTGCTACAAGACACATATCAGGCATGAATGGATGGAACAGCTAAAGACAGCCAGAAATGTGACACCTTCAAGGGAAAAACCAGAAGTTCAAGAGGAAGGGTCTTTGAAGACACACTAAATTACCATACCCCTTGTCAGATCAGTGTGCTCTCATGCCAAAAAAAAAAAAGCAGCAAGAAGAGCAACTTTGCTGGCTGGGTGAAGAAAATCAGCCCTCTTTTCTATGACAGGAGACTAATTATTAAAAGGGATGGCATGCTTTGCAAAGAATTTCAATTCTGTCTTTACCAAGACATGAGTTCTCTATGTACTACAAGCTGTCTTCTGCTTTTTATTTGAAGAAATGTGGCATTTGGGAACCAGCAGATGTCACCTCTTGTGAAATCGGTGTGACATGATATTTTTGTAACATCATTAAAAAGTCTATCAAAATGGGAAACTTCTCTAAGCTCTCTCAGGAACCAACAAAAACACTCAGGGGAGGAAGGCACATCAGAGGGGATTCTTGCTAAAAGGCATGTGTGTTCACATAAAAAAAAACCCAATTTTCTAAAGTCCTCAAGGCCAATTTTCCCCCAGCTGGCTGCCTGGTCCCCACCTTTCTGAATGATAGTGTTTCAGTGGTCACATGATGAGAGCATGAGCCCTGGGATCAGACCTGATTTCAATACTAGCCCCACCGTGTGGCCTTGGACCACTGCTAAACTTCTCTGGGCCCTGGGAAATGTGAATGCCACAAACAGCTGGCCAAGGGACTCATTCCCAGCCTCCAGGAGGCACTCAATAAACAAGGGTTTTGGGACACAGGTTCTGCCTGCCTGCCTGGACAGGCTCTAACTCGTGGAGTTCCAGATTTTGGCCTTCCCAGCCTGTTCGAGCTCCAGCCCAGCCAGGGCAGCTACAGCAATTTCTGGCTCTCCTGAGCCCTACACCATGGCTTGTGAACTTCAGAGAGATTCCATCTGGGCCAGTAAAATATTTTTAGTTATGAAGCCACAGCCTGTGCCATGTGGGACTTCAGCCTGCACTCAGGTGATGCCCATCCAACTGCCTGACAGGCCCCAGACAGGCTCCATGGCTTCATGGGACATTTTCCTGAGGCCACGATGGCTCCTATGATCAAGGTAATTCTGGTTTTCCATTTCCAGTGTAATTTGTTTTTTACATCAACAAGCTGCTTAAAGAATAAGTTCCCAGAGAGACACAATAGCAGGCTGGAGGCAGGGTGGCATTAGCATTTCTTCCACCACTGTCAGCCCATACTGGAGCCCAAGTCAGACAAAAGACCCCAATACCACTTTCTTGCCTCTCTTTCCTATAACATCCTTGTGGACCAAATTCATCCCAGACTTTTCAACTCATTGAATCCTCACTGCCATCCCAGGGACTGTGAGCTATTGTCATCTCCAGCACACTGATACACAAATGGAAGCTTGGAGGTCTTCACCTTCTCACCTACTTAGGCAGCAGAGTAATGCACAGTAGGCTGCCACATGGCACCATCTGAGCTCATCTCCTCCAGCAGCACCTCCCATTTGGCACTTGTGAGGAACATGCTATGATAGTAGCAACTGGGTATCATGCCCACATCTCAAAATCAGAGACTCTCAAAGCAAATGACCCTCCAGAATTGTGTGGGTGGGCACAGGCTTTGGTGTGACTGCACTGGGAGATCACATAGGGTGAAAGATTTGCTCACCCAAGACTCCATGGGCAGATTTCGGTGATATAAATGACTAGTGGACACACAGGCTCTCCAAGGGCTCTATTTTTAGCCCTTTGTTTACCCCATTTCCCCCAAGGAAAACTGTGGATGGTACCAAACGAGATTTCACCTCCCTGGTGCAATTTGGCCAGAGCATGGGGTATCCAGTCATCCAGGTTGACCTGGGGCAGGGCCTCAGTCTCACCTGTCCTGAGAAGGGCATCCTTACAAGGTGAAGGCTAGAGAAAGAACACATATCACATCCAGGAACCTTAGCTCTCTATAAGACCTCAACAAATGTTGGCTCTTACTAGGATTAGTATCACAAATACACAATCCTTCATCAAAGAGCCTTCAGGCCAGATGATTTTCAGAATTCAGAAAGGGGTTGAGGTGAGTATGCCATACATCAGTAACACCCTTGTAGCATCTAGCAAACACAATGACATTTCTGCAGTTAGATGCATGAATATTAATACCAACTGTGATGATTAAAGAAAATTCAGGATACTATAAATAGTTTTGTGTCACCCATTTTAGGTTTTACTACCAAAAGAATTTAGATCAAGCTTATGAAAAACCTTTTGGTTGCCAGAGCTTTATGGACTAGGGAATTGTGAATAACAGATCATGGGCCTGTATTACCCTAGGCAAAAGCCTGGCATCAACCCTCACACAGATCAAGGAAGAGGCTGCCAGCCTTACAAATTCCTGGTGTCAAAACAGCCCCCAATTCTCAAACCTGTCAGTTTACCTGAGTTGGTTCTTACTGCCTCCCCAATGGCCCCAGGGTCCACTATACATCTTTGGCCAAAATCCATGGATGGCATCTGAATCCCCAACCAGGCCACACCCTGTAGTATCTTTGGGACTGGGGGCCTATGGTCTCACTGCTCTTCTTCCTTCTTCCAAGGCTGGAGGCATTTCACTGTCTGTCCATCTCCCATCTTCAGGCTTCAGCGCTCAGGCCAGCATCCCCACACTCTCTTATCCATTGGCACCTTCCTGGGAAAACACAGATGTATCTTCACCACTATCAGCAGTAGAATGCTTTACAGTTTACAAATCACTCCCACATGAATCTCTTCACCCCAAGGAGATAGATTGAGAAATGTCATTACTCCTTGAGGGGAGATTTTAATATTGTACCCATCTTCCAGATGATGCAATTGTGGCTCAGAGAGGTAAAGTAACTTGCTCAGAGGCACCTATCCAGCAAGTGATGGAGCCAGGTATCATCCCAGGTTTATAACTATAGACAAAGCTGTGTGTCCTATCCTGCTCCCCTGAGGACCTGTGGAGGACAGAAGCCAAACCATCCTCATCTGAGTAGCTTTTCACACATACACACACCCCACAACTTTCCTTCATAGGTAATGAATGGAACCTCATAGCTTATCAAAATCTCTAAAGCTCCTATGCCAACAATTCTACAGTGGACTTGAACTGATGGCGCCAGGTGTGGAGGATGGGGCAGCAGGAAAGCAGGCACCCCTGTCGGAGCACAGCCTGTCTTCCACTGCTTTCTTTCCATTATGAGCGTGATTTTTCTATCTCACCTGTCAGAGTGACCATTGCCTTTCATGGAGAGAGCAGAAGGCAAATGGTTAAAAAACCTGAAAAGGACTCAGAGAAGCCTAGAGGGTCAGCCCCAGAGATCATCCCACCTACACCCCACACAGACTCACACACACACACACCTACACTCACATGCACACCCACAGATGGGGAGCGGGTGTCTCCCAGGCAGTTTATGGCAGAGCTGGGCTGAAGGCCCGTGTTTCTCCAATTCCCAGGACAGGCTTGGCAGCAGGAGCCAAATTCTCCTCGCAGACACACGAAAGCTGCGTGACAGAGGGAAGGTTTGGTGAGACACAGTGTGCGCCAAATATATTCTTCAACCAGGCTCTAGCCTTTCCCTTTGCAGAAAAATATGGAAACAAATAATCACTTGACTCTGAGAATTGGAATTGTGGGTTTCAAGGTGGGAAGCCAAGAACGGGGAAGTGTAACAATGACACTAGGATGACTCTGCCCAACTCATAGGTGAAGCCCCCTTCTCACTCTATTCAGTCCATACTCCCATCCTCAGGTGGAGGTGATGTCCGAAGCTCCACCATTTTCTCAGAGGGGCTTATAAATGTCCAAACAGCAGGTGCTCACAGGGCATAACACAGCTGAAGATAGGTGGATGGGTCTAAGCTCGTCCTCAGAGTCTCTTCCACTCAGGTCCCTGCACTCGCTATGGCAAGCTTTCCTTCTCCTCACCCCAAGGACTCCTCATCCCCCAGACCCTCTTTTCTCTCCTGATAAAGTTACTACTCCCCCACTCGCCGCTTCTACACTTCCCCCAGGCCCAGGTGTATCTAATGTCTTGCAGGTGCACGGTTTCGGGGCAGGCATCTGAGAATTCTGGTGCTGGATTAATTCTTTGAATCATTTTTTCTGTCCCAATGGGGGTTGGAGGCACAAACTTCACAAAAGTGAGAGTGACACGTTGGGGGAGAATATACAGTGAACAACCAGATTGTCTGCCTGTGTGACCCTCACACAGTTGTCCCGTGAGTACAGCCCTACATCCTCCAGAAGACAGCATCTTCTACCATGGGTCCTTTAGCCCCAAGAATAGGGGCTAGAGTGATGATGGTTGCACAACAATGTAAAGGTATTGAATGCCACTGGACTGTACACTTAAAAATAGCTAAGATGGTGAATTTTATGTGATGTATATTTTACAATTTAAAAAGAATAGGAACTGGGACACTGTCCAAGCTCTTTTTCTCCAGAGTGATCATACCCAGTGCCCCACTGGCACCACAGCTGTGTGTTTGTTTTCTTTCCTGGTTGCTTCCACCAGCTAAGAATGTCAGTTTTGAAGCTAATGTGTTTGTTGTAGGGGCTTGGGGGTGTTGTCTATATTCTTTCTCCCAGGCTGTCCTGAGGGCAGGGGCCCTTTTGTACAGATCCAGTGCTTAGCTCTTCTGGCACTCCCTGTATTCCGTGGCATTCTTGGTGTTCCCGAGTCAGGGACTGAGGTATGGGTCACAGATGCCTGTTTCCCAGCACTCTAGGTCATCACTCTGTCCTCTCATCACTGCCTATCTCCCTACTCTGACAAACAACTGGTCTCACACTCCTCACCCTCCATGGCACCAGAGTTAGCTGCTCTCACCTTTTGCTTGGGAAGATGTCCCTTCTTCCCTGCCAACCTCTGGCATCTGAGTACCCAGAGAAACCTTCCCCTTTAAGCTCTCTTAGGAGCCATGGGTTATTTCTGTGGAGTCCCTTAACTGGTCCTGATCCACCCACTCTGCTCCCTTATTTTGTCCCTGACTACTCTAACATGGACAGTGGATGGGCCCCCAGCTGTCAGCTCATATGTCCTATCCCTCACTCTCCATCCTGTGGTTCTGGCCACCATTGCCCGGCTTGATTCTGACAGCCTCAGTTTGTCCCTGAGGACAAGAAAGGTCCCAAGAAAGGTTCCAACATGTGTCACTTCCAGGTCCTTTCCCTAAACCAGAATGGCAGGCAAACATCAAAAGTAGAAGGTAAACATCCAATGGCCCTGTCTGCGGTGGCGGTTGGGGAGTCACTGTGGGTGTTCACCAGGAAAGTCACATGTTGCCTTCACTGCTCTTTTCCTGAAGGACAGTCGCCAAGCATGTTTAGCAGGGTCCACATAAATTCCTCGGGATGAGGGTTCCCTTGAAGAAGGGAGTAAATAGTAGTGGATTTCTGTCCTCAAGAAAGACCACTTCCAACAACCAGGAGCTCTGGAAAGCCTGCCCCAGATGTAAGCAAATCTAGCATGAAGTCTGTACACTGAAAATAGCTTTCCCAGCATACGGAAGCAAAGGTAGATGCTTCCTGATCCAGCTTGCACGCCACAGGTGAAGTGATTGGTCACTACCACTGCCCCCAACCCAGGTTCCAAAGTCTACTATATCAATGGCATCATGTTAACCACTGGATGAGCAAGATGTGGCAGGGATGTTAGAGGACTTAGAAAGAGACATACACTTCAGAAGGTGGGAGAATAACCCTACAAAGGTTCAAAGGCATGTAGTATCAATGAAATATTCAAGGGTCTAGTAGTCCGAGGCATGCTAGAGCTTCCCGTCCAAAGTAAGGGAAAAATGGTTATACCTCACACCTCCTACTACTAAGAAGGAAGCACAATGCCAGGTAGGCCTCTTTGGGGCTGGAAGCAGTGAACCAAAAGGTGAAATTACACCATTTACTAACTCTCCCATTGATTCACATGGGAGTTTGTGCTTTCTGCCCCCAAAATTTTGGGTTCTGTGGATCTAGATCTGCACTGTCCAATATAGTCACCACTAGCCACATTTGGTTATTTAAATTTAATTAAGATACAATATAATCAGAAAGTCAGTTCCTTGATTGCACTAGCCACATTTCAAGGACTCAGTAGCCACATGCAGCTAGTGGCTACCGGTTCAGGCACACACCCTGGTTCGCCCAATGGGAATGCTTCCACCAAGATACATAGTAAGTCTCCCACTGAACTCCAAGCCCTGGCTGACAACTGAATTACAAGTCATGGGCACGTTGGGCTTCTCCTGCTGTGGGACCAGCAGGCATGAAGAAGAGTCGCCACCCTGTCGGGGTGTTGTCCCTGATCACTGGGAAGAGGCAGGGCTGCTCTTACATGATGGGAACACAGAGGGACGTGCTTGGCACCCAAGTGATCCACTTGAATGTGTCTCAGTAATCTCCTGTCATATTTCTTTGGTAAATGGACAAGTGCAGTTTCCACAGCCTGAGAAGGACATGGGGGCCAGGGGCTCAGAACTCTCAGAGATGAAGGTCTGTGTTACTCTTCCACGAGAGCCGGCCTGGGGGTTGGGGGGAATCAGCTCTGCAGTGCAACTCAGCCTAGAGCTCCCTGGACCCCAGGCAAGTGTTCCCGCCCTTCGCCCTTCTTGTAAATTCCATACCCTCTGGGGTGCCATTTGGGGTAGGCACAGGGTTGGGTTACGTCCTTGAAGACCCTGGGATTGCCATTTTCACTCCTGCCTAAGCCTGCAGCACAAAAACTCCTTCCTCCAGCTCTGCCCAGATTTGAAAGGAGCTCCTCCCCCAGCTCTTTCTCACAGTTCTGCCCTGCTCCTCCCACAGCTCTGCCCCAACTGCTCCTGTCACATCTCCACCCCCAGCTCCTCTTCCCATTTCTGCACTAGCTCCTTCCACAACTCCACCCTGCTCCTCTCACAGTTCCACCTTCCTTCTCCAGCAGCTCGGCCTGTTTCTACAGCTCAGACTCAGTTCCTCCCAAAGCTCCGCTCCCACCTCCACATCCAAATCCTCCACCAGCTTCCTACCCCCCAGCTCCACCCTCCTCCTCCCACATCCCCACCCCCTGCAGCTCTGACCCTGCTCCCCCTCCCGCAGCTCCATCGCCAGCTCCTCCTCCTCCTCCTCCTCCTCCTCCAACTGTGCCCCAGCTCCTCCAGCCACCAGGGCTTCATAGGTCCTCCCCCAGCTCTTTCACACAGCTTGGCCCTGTTCCTCCCACGTCTCCACCCTCAGCTCTGCCTCCTCTAGCTCCCTCCTGATCCTTCTACCCCCGCTGCTAGGTCCACCCCAGATTTTCCTAATGCACTCCCAGCTTTTTTTCTGCCAGCTCCGCCCTGCTACTCCCACAACTCCACCCCAGGATCCTCTCCCCACAGCTCCTCCAGTCACCAGGTATTCTTGAGGTCCTGCCCCTGCTCTTTCCCACAGCCCAGCCCTGCTCCTCCCTCATCTCCACTCCCAGCTCCGCCTCCTCTAGCTCTGACCTGCTCCTCCTATCACTCTGGCCTAGATCCACCCCAGATCCTCCTTTTCCAGGTCTTTCCCACAGCTCTGCACTAGCTCCTCCTCCACCTTTCCCACAAGCCAGCCCAGCTCCTGCGCGGCTCCTGCTCCGGCACCTCCCACACCTCGCCCCCAACTCATCCCCCAACGCTTTGTGGGCCCCGCCCTTCCCCTCCCCAGCGGGGCACTGCTCACTCCCACCTCCGCTCCAGGCTATGCATTGGCCCCTCCCCCAGTTCATTCTCGGGCCTCTGTCCCACCCCAACTCGCTGTCCCCCTCGGCCCCGCCCTGCTCCTACCCTAGTCCCGCCCCCGACTCCTCCCCCAGCACTTTCAGCTCCGCCCCCTCCGTCACATCCCTGCCGCCCACAGGGCTACAGCCTGGCCTCATCCTGCCGCCTCCCCTTCCTCTTCCTCCCTCCAGTCCCCTTTCCTCCCTCTGGTCTGCCCTCCGGTCCGCGGGTCTCCAGACCCCTGGCCACAACCTTGTCTGCTGGCGTACGTGAGGGCCCTGTGAGTCAAACGGCGTCTCCCAGGGGCCCGTGCATGCCTACGTGCTTGTTTACGTAAGTGCGTGTTTTGTAGCTGCGTGGATGCGAAGTACGCGGCTGTCTGCCTGCTTGCCTGCGTGCATATGTGCGTGCATATGTGCGTGCGTGGGGGTGTACGTACGTGCGTGAGTGCGTGCCTGTCTGCGCTGCACACGGGTGTCCAGAGCTGGACCAACGCCGCAGGGTTAACTCCAGCGAGTCCCTGTCACCTATCTCTATCTACCTGTCTCCCTCAGGTGGCCCCGGCGGCTTTGCACCCAATACGAGGGGGGGGGTGCTCTCTGCTGACGTTGGCTCCTCCTCTGACCGTGGGAGCTCGTCATCCTTGCGCTGGTGGCCTCGCCAGGCTGCAGAGAGGCTGAAGACTGTGATGCCCCGTAGCCAAAGGCTGCAGTTGGCCCCAGGCGCCCGCGAGACCAGCTGAGGCAAAAAGGGAGCCACCAACCGCCCTTTCCTGTGCCCTCCTCCCACCAACGTCTCACACCCCTGCTCCTTCTAGGTGCCTGTGCCTGCTTGTGTCTGCATGTAGAAAGCAAATGTGCTGCTCCCTGTGCAGGAGCCCCAGCTCAGCCCTGTCCTCCCGCCTCCTGCTCTGCTCATACCTTAAGCTGTGAACTCACTAAGACCTGAGGCTGGGTGGTGCCCAGCTCTGTGGCCCATGGCACAGGACCCAGCCTGGCCTACCCAAAAGTAAATCGAGGGAAATGGGATTTAGGCCCCCCCCAAACCTTTGCGCTGTGACAATGTGAAGGTGGGTGTCATTTTTCTCCTGTTGGATTGCGGGGGCGGGGGGGGGGTCGGTGCTAGGCTGTGAGAATGTGAGCCACTTAATGAAATGATTTTCTGCCCTGCTGGCTGGTGCATTGTGTGGTCCTTGACCCAGACAGGGAGGTGTGTCCCACTGCTACCATTAGCAGAACCAAGCCAGGCGTGAGGTGCATATGTGTGTTACCGATAAGACTGGCCCTCCCAGCTCTTCTTGGTCTCTAAACCCTGCTGAGTAGAAGACCCTCCTAGTACCCTGACCCAGCATTGCTGACTTGTGCTTAATGACCTTTTCTCCTTGTGACCCTTGTCGTTGTGCAGGTGAAGGCACTGAGACAAGTGGAAGACTGTTTTCTCCTAGGGCCACAGAGCAGGTACTCTGCAGCACCAGGCAGGAGGGCACTCGACCCCCTTCTTGCTGTTAAGTCAGTTCTCACCAGGGATTCCACCCTCGCAGTTCATGTTTCATTGTTTTGATTTTATGGCGTTGATGAGAAAAGAGTTGGCTAAAAAACCAAGTGGTGAAAACTAGGCAAAGCTTTGTTCTAGTCACACAGCCCCATAGAAGAATTAGGAATGGCCAGGCCCCGTGGGGGACATTCAGCCTCCCTCATAAGTAATCCAAATCCAAGGAATAGGGTGATCTTTTGTCACCCGTCAGCAGAATGGGTGGTTGGTGGAGTGTGCACAGGTGGGTCTTTGTGGAAGACCATTTGCTGGCAGTCCCAGCATCTCAGATGTGCTTGCCATGTGACCCAGGCATCCTCTTCAGCACGTGTTCAGACAGTGAGTGTTAGGGGTGATATCCTTTCTAGCAGCAGAAAATGGGAAGCAGCTCGTCACTCTCCACCAGTAGAGGGATGGTGAGGTAAATTGTGGGACAACAAGCAGCAGGATACCACGCAGGCATTAAAAAGTAAGGTATATGCAGCTGTACAGAGAGAACGTGCTTGATGTGCCATCAAATGGAAAGGCCGTGCCTTACCCTGCGGAGACGTGTGGGGAACGTCTTACACTTATGTGTTAGTTTGCCAAGATGGCCATACAAAGGGCCACAGACTGGGTGGCTTACACAACAGACACTGGTTGTCTCCCAGTTCTGGAGGCCGGAAGTCTGAAATCAAGGTATCAGCGGGGTCGGCTGGTTTGTTCTGTGGGCCGAGAGAGGGAATCTGTTCTGTCCCCCTCTCCTAGCTGTGGTGGTTGGCTGGCAATATTTGGCGTTGCTTGGCTTGTAGAAGCGTCACCCCGACCTCTGCCTTCATCCTCTCATGGTGCTCTCCATGTGTACATCACTGTCTCTAATTGCCCCCTTTGTATAAGGACACCAGGCATTTTGGATGTGGGCCCACCCTAATGATGTCATTTTTACTTGATTACCTCTGTAAAGACCCTGTTTGTGAAAGGCCACATTCTGAGGTGCTGGGGGTTAGGACTTCAACACGTGGGTTTTAAAGGGACACAGTGTAGCGCTCAATAACCTGCAGGGCTAGGGAGCTGAGCATATTGGCGGCAGGGGCGGGGCCGGGGGAAGCAAAGAGGCAGAGCCCAGGACTATCCCTCTGTGCAGGAAGCCAGCTAAAGCCAGGCAGACTGTCCATAGGCCAAGGGGGCCCTCCCTCCTTGTGTTGCCCCAGGGCTCAGTGACCTCTGTCACAGCACCCACCACACTCTGTCCTTTGTGTGTCTTTCTCTAGCTGCCCCCGCCCTACTGGGTGAGCTCCCCAAAGACTTCCTGGGATGGTCCCGAGTCCTCTGAATCCCAACCCCTTCCATTGGGCCTACCGTGGCACAGGACGTCAGTGACTGTGTGGTGACAGAAGCAGCGGGCTATGGAGGTCAGTGAGGTTTAGGGCACCTGGGAGACATCGAGCGAAGGGCAGACCCCCTGCCTGGGAGCTCAGAGGCCTGGTGTGGGACGTGCCTCTGTTTCCGCAGGCCACATGGTGCACAGGGAGCTCTCGGAAGATGAAATTTGGCTGCCTTTCCTTCCGGCAGCCTTATGCAGGGTTTATCTTAAACGGGGTCAAGACCGTGGAGACACGCTGGCGTCCCTTGCTGAGCAGCCACCGGAACTGTACCGTTGCCATCCACATTGCTCACAGGAACTGGGAAGATGATGCCTGGCGGGAGCTGCTGCGGGAGAGGCTGGGGATGACTCCTGTTCAGATTCGGGCCTTGCTTCAGGAAGGGGAAAAGTTTGGTCGGGGAGTGGTAGCTGGTAAGTGATGACGTTGCAAACATTGTGCAGACAACTCCAGAGCAACTGCCCAGGATGTTGCTGGGGAGTTTCGTGGCTTCTGTTTTCGTTTGAACTGGTTGGTATGTTTGCTGCGGTTTCCTTGAGCAACACAGCTCCTAAGGGGCAGCAAGGGGCCCCGGGCTGGGTTCGGCAGGCCTAAGTTCCAGGAGCTCCAGGAAATCATTTCTCCACTCTAGGCCTCAGATCCTGTTTGTGATCTGAAAGGCTGGGTCAGATCCGTGTCTGCATGTGGTGTTTGGCTGTGTGCGCACGGGTGTGTGTGGCAGAGGCCGCGAGAGGCAGCACAGCACAGCGAGCGGGTCAGGTAGCCTCTAAAGTAGGTGGCCCACTGCTCGTGGCATCCTGGGCAAGTTCCCTGGCCCCTGGGTGGCTAAGGTCAGACATCAGCACCTGTCACCTGGTGAACTGCCTTGACATCACCTGTAGGTTTCCTGGCGGTGGCTGGTGCCCTTCTAATCTGTAACTGCTGCCCTCAGCTGTCTTGCTTGGAGCCGCCCATTACTTGTGTGGCTTCCTTGAGGGCAAGGCCGCTCCTCTTCCTTTCTGGGGCCCTCCCTCTGCCTCGCCTAGGATTCCCGGAAGAGTTTGGCTCATCATCAGTGTGCAGGAAGGAGGACTCGACTGGCTTCATGTCTTTTGGGGGATATCATCTTAGTCTGTAGTGATTGTGACTTTGAATAAGCATGTTGTCACACAGACAGGCCTTCGGCTATGGAAGGGAAAAACATCTGTGTGTTTCTCTCTGTGCACAGGGCTCGTTGACATTGGGGAAACTTTGCAGTGCCCCGAAAACTTAGCTCCTGATGCGGTTGTGGAACTGGAAAATCAAGCTGTGCTGACCAACCTGAAGCAGAAGTACCTGACTGCGATTTCAAACCCCAGGTGGCTCCTGGAGCCCATACCTAGGAAAGGAGGAAAGGATGTATTCCAGGTAGACATCCCAGAGCACCTGATCCCTTTAGGGCATGAGGTGTGAAGAGTGTGGGCTCCCGAGAGCAACGTTGCTGAGAAACCAGCTAAATCATGACACCGTCATGGAGCAGGCCTGTGTGCATCAGGTTAAGTTCGAATTGTCCCTGCATTGGAATTGTGCCTGCATTGGAGAGTGCCACGCACTACATACTGTTCATGTAAACATAAACAGATTTCCCCTTCACTGGGACAGAGGGAATGGGGATGGGACTCTCCTTGTGTGAGGCCCCTTAGGGGTCATTGACATGGTCTCAAGTGCCTTGACATGTGGGTAAAAGGAAAAGCTGCCGGGGAACGTCTCAGCGTTGCTGCTAACTTTGGTCCTGCTCGTTTCTGGATTGTACCAATAAATGTGTTGTGGACAGCCACTTAGTGTTTGGGGCTCCCTTGTAACTTTTTCTCTCTTTATGTTCCACCCAAAACTCATGAAATGTTTGAGCAGCACCCACGGGACATGGCAGAAAGTCTGGCACCCGACCCTGAATGTTTGCCCAAGACCGGCCACTAATGGACTGACTCGTCCAGGATGAAGAGGACGTCAGCCTTAGAGCAGCTGTCTAAGCTCTCGGTTCCTCTCGCTGTGCTGTAAATGTGGCTGCTGCTTCATGAAGCATGTGTGTCCCACGTGTCACACAGCTACTTCATATCCAAAAGATCCTAAATACAGCTCCAGCAGAGTGAGGTTGACTTTCAAAAGTGATAAGTAGTGTTGTTTCCTTGCAAATCTTTTTTTTTATTTCCTAGCATCATTTCTAGTGGTTGTTATCTATGAGGATGATGGGCTCCCCTCCCCCAGGTATTGACTTCTCAGCCCTTCTCTTCTGCGCAAGGAGGTAGGTGGTCATACATCCCCCGGCAGATGGGGGGCCTGGCTTTCGGGTGGGTCTTCTTGGGGGACCCCTGGATGCTGGGTTAGGGACGCTGAGCTGCTGATCAGCAACTTCCTGGCCACCTTGGGGCTGCAGGGGGACCCCTGAGGAAAGAAGCTCTTAGGACCCATGAATAATGTAAGGTGATACTGCGAAGATCAGGAGCAAGGCTGTTCTGTCTCCTGAGCAAGGGGCGGGTCCCAGGAAACCAGATCTTCCTGGGCTTGCCCTCAACACTCCCTAGCAGCACCTTTTACTAAGTGTGTGAAAATGCTGCTTCTCCACTTGAAAGAGGACAGGGGAGAACAAAGCCTGTCTCGGACAGGCTTTTCAGCCTCCTGGCTTGTGCCGAGGAGAGGTGTATAGTATAGAAGGTTAGAAAGAACACAGATTCACGATTCTCGTTTAAGTTGTTTATTTACTCCCGTGGGGTTTTATTTTTCTTTGCTAAGACTGAAAATGGGTTACTCATTAGAAAATAGCAATTTTTATCAGTCATCAGTGGCCTCTCAGTTTAGGGAGTTGGATTGTCCTTCAACTGTTCACACAGTGCACACTTTCAATCTGCAGAGCCCTCTGGCTCCTCTTCGGGGGGCTCATTAGGAGACATGACCGAGAGGGCAGCCAGCAGGATGGAGTAGCAGGTGTCGCACAAAGATATTATAGAACCATTATCTGGGACAACCTGCGGGCTGGCAGCCACTTCCCCCGTGCCTTCCATTGGGGCAGTAGCCAGAGGCACAAACGTGGCATTCCTGGAGGTGCCCTCCCCACTTGGGCCATATGGCTCGTGAGCGGGATAATTTTCCTGGGGATGCCTGGAGATGCTGTTCATGGAACAGACACCAGAGAACATGAAGGACTGGGTGCCACTGGGTCCCTGAACATTGGGAGCTCCCATCTGGGACTTTTGGTTGGCTTCTTTCTTCGCATTATTGTGGTGGATTCGTGGGGAGGGTTTTGTAGCTACCAGCTTCTTTCTCTTTAGAGCTGGTGCCCCGGACTCTCTCAGAGCAGTGTTTCTCAGGTACCTTTTCTTCTGAATATTCTCCAGGAGCTCGGGCTTGTCTCTCTGAAAATTGGAGTTGCAGTAGATCTGAAACAAAAGAAACACTTCAGTCATTCTGGGATAAAATGTTCATTTTTTTCCCCACTTCCCCAGATGATAATGGTCTTGTTTTGCAATGGAGAAAAGAATGTTTTAAGTGGTTGCCAGTGTCATTAGTCCTACAGCATGACCTGACTAAAGAGAAACTATTCATAGATTAAGGTGGTTTTACACACACATATATGATATATATAAATATATATGTCCACCATATATGAAAAAATGTGTGTGTGTGTATACATATGTGTGTGTGTATATATATAAAAAACATTAACGGGCCTGAGACTTTACTCAGACCTGCAGGTTATCACTATTGTAGTTTAATATCAACATAAGTTATCCTCAGAAGTTAAACTCCTGCGTGATATCATCATCTTGGTGTTCTATGAAGATGTTTGAGTAACAGAGAAAATGTATAACAGAAATACTTTGTACGTTACCATCATCCTCTTGTTCCCTGGAGCGTGAACTGAAGAGTTGTTCGGGCGTATTTTGCTGAATCCATAGAGGTTAAGTTGTCGAATGAAACTCTTCAAGCTGTCTGTTTCAAAAATCCTCTCTGCGCCTCTCCGGCGAAGAATCTCCCTCTGGAAAAGATCGTCCTCGATGATCACGGTGTCTCCGTCGTCACTCCAGTGCACAGACTTGAAGGCTTCATTCTCCACTATCATCCAAAGCTTTCTTGGGAAGGAGAGCCCCCGGAGGTCGGTGTTGTCTTCCACGTTGGCTGCACGTTGGCTTTGGTCTTCCAGTTGCAGATTATCTTGGGAGCCTTGGTCTTGGCTCACAGCGTGGTCGCCAGGCCTGTCCGACACCTCCCTTGAATCCAGATTTGGATCAGTTGAAGAACTAGATGGAACCCCACTTGCTGGCTCTCCACCAACAGATGGGGCCAGCTCGGCTTCGTATTGCTCTTCCATACTCTGGCCGTGGAGCTACACCAGCATCAGGAACATTTTGTACCCAAGACTGTTACCACTATCCTAGCAGGTCAGAAATGCCTTTGGTCAGCGTAGGGACGCCCAGTAAATACCCTCCATGAAATTCTAGAGTCTCGGTCGTGGGGCAACCAGCTGCTTAAGTCACCATCCTCTTTATTTGTCGTGTGATGTCACAAAGGTGGCTCACAGCCAATCTGGAGAGGGAGCCCTGGCCCAGTGTGGGGGAGGGGACCAGTGACAGGGCCACCAGCTTCTCTCTTTTCTTAAAGTGATAAAGGTCGTCGTTCCAGTTCCCACAAAAGTCTCCTATCTGCCGACAAGCACAGTTCCGTTTCATGTTGCTGGGATGAGTTGAGAAACCATGATCCCATGGCCACTCCCACCCCTGAAGACGGGGGTGGGGGGGGGAACTGCTCATGGCCTCTCTGATTTGCTCAAGGACCAGTCCCCAGTTAGCCTTAGCTTGCATATCATCAAGACTGCCCAGCTCAGATGGGCCCCCGGTGACTCTACCTCCCAGGAGACGGTGGTCCCTCTCAGGCTGGTTGGCCTAGTCTCAGTTGGTAACACCCCTCTTCTCCTGTTCCCCCCCATCTCCTTCCTGCTTTGGTCTCTGCCAACTACTCCTAATGGTTGGTTGGATCTGCTCCATTAGGCCCAAATGAAGAGTGTTTCTTACTGCCACTGGGTCAAGCTGTCCCCAGAGCAGGCTGTGCCCGAGCGCAGTGGGAGTGCTCCTCTCATTCCTCGATCATAGTGTTACAGCACCGCTGTGTGATTGGATAGCCACATCCTCAACTTTGCTTGCCCCCAAATCTCATCCTTGTGCAGATCACAGTGGGATTACCTTTAGTTTCTATTTCTTCCCCCATAGATACTGCCCTCTTTGCCCAAGGCCCCCTTCATTTTTGAGGCCTGCTTTACACACTCTCTACCCTAAGGAAAGTTGCTACTTGTTTAGTTAGATGTGACTAAAGTAATCCAACACAGAAATACCCTTCGATATGTATTTGAAAATAGATGAGAGTCTGGGTGTGGGGGGAGCCAGGAGGAGGGAGAGAACCCAAATGAAATTCATCTTCAGCTACGGAGGAGAGGATACACCCTTTTTGGTGATACATGTTCTCTAGCCGTTGTAGACAACCAGGTTCTGAATACTCACTCTGTGTAGGGAGACAGAGTGGTAGAGTGGAAAGGCCCCAGGCTGAAAGGATCCTGGGTCCTCGCCCCACTAAGTTGTGCCCTTTGCTCTCTCTAAGGGGCAGCCCTGAGTGCAGAGGGTTTGGAAGAGGTTCTCCCAAGGTGCCTTTCTGTCTAAGGGCTCTCTGATCCTTAATCGTGCCCTCGTGTCTGGATTCAGGCTTGCTTCATGGTCCTCAAGCTTTTAAACAGGTTTACAAAGCATCCATTCAAGGACTCAGTTTAACCTGTAGGCATGTGCAGTTGGAGGCTAAGAATTAAAGTGGAGGCCACTGGTGACGTCTCCAAAGGAGGCGCCTAGAGTTGGCAGTTAACAGCCAGCATCTTTCACTTACCTACCAACATCTTTTTTCTTAAGCAGATTCTTAAGACTGACAATGATCTTTCATTGTGGCCTTTGTTAGCCGTAAACTCTGCTGATCACTTCAATAAAGAGATCTGGCCATTGGGTGGGAGGGGAATGGTGGTGAAGAAAATGACTGGGAGAACCACAGCTCTGTCATCCAGCAAAGAGCCGTTACTTACTTGATTTGGCTATGACACACTTATGTCCCATGAGTTCTGTAGGACCTTTAGCTATCATTCTGCTCTGTTTACAGAGTCACAGATGTCCACAGGGATTAAGAGTCAGAGACATCAGGCTTCTCTTATCCCGTGAAGAGAAAATACTCACAGTGCTGACTTGAGGCTAGTTCAGGAAGGGCATTATGGGAAAGCCGGCCTCCCTCTGCTAAGCCCTCTCAGGCCCAGAAGTTCAACTCTGGGCCCTCCGGCTGCCACTCACGCAGTCTTTGTGAAGCACCCACCATGTGCAAGCCCCTTTGAGAAAAATGATTGGTTTTCTCTTCAGTGCTCACTCCAAGGCCCCCCAGAGATGACCCCTCTGCGTCACCGCCTTGTGAATGTAATCGCCATAGTCAGTCGAGCAAGCAGAGCACACAGCTGCCTGGGGAATGAGGACCAGTGGCCCCGTGGGAAAAGGATTTCAGTCTCGACTCGCTGCAGCTTCTGTGTAGCAGTGTGGCGATCCGGAGCAGTGCTAAGCTTGTGGCTATAGGTCCGAGGCCTGGGGCTGGCCACGGGGCAAGACTCACTGGGTAGGCCTTGCCTGCCGCCCTCCTTCGCCCCACCTTAGCCCTACCCCCTTGCTGTCTCCCTGGCTTCTCGGGAGCTTCCTCCATGCTGGTCTCTCCTCTGGGATCCAGCCTGTGTCCCTGCAGCCGGTTCATCCTACCCCAGAGGGGACTTTCTGAACCGTGGCTGGGAACTCGTCAGTTGCTTATGCACCATTCCTGAAGATGTCCAGGGCCTTCCCTTCCCAGCGTCATCGGCCACTGGACTCCTCTTACAGTCTCAGGCGTCCACCACGCCAGCCGCCTGTCAGCCTCCTTCACTCAGCATCTGCTCTGAGCCAGGCCCCCTCGTCCCCCGGCGCCCCCAGTGCTATTCTCTGAATATGCTGTGAACTCCCCTGCCAGTGACAGTGATCGTGCTGTCCCTTGTCTGGGAATGCCCTTACCTACCCAGAGGCACTCAGCTTGTCAGGGTCCAGCTCCTCAAGTTCCAGGTCACCACACGAGGCTCCTTCCCCAGGGCTGGCCCAGCACAGCTCTCCAGGTCCACTGGAGTGGCTCCTGGGGCCAGAAATAACCTGGAGGGATCTCTCGCACCTAGGGGACGGGGCTCCCTGCTGTTCCTTTTGCACCCTTTACTTTAAACTGACCACTCAGGCATTTGCCTGTGAGCTTAAAGTGACCCACACCCTGTTCCCCCATATTATGGTGCTAGTTGCTTCCCCCTGCCCGACTCTTTATTCTTGCCTCACATGATCCGGGAATGGAAGACAGCCCTCTGCACTCATTGTGCCTTCCCTGCCGAGGATCTCTAACTAGTAAATCTTGGAGTTAGTTGTGGTGGTGGATTGAACTTGCACCTTCCAACTGAACAACCAGGGGCTATCCCAAGGCTGAGTTTTAGACAGGACACCACAGAGAACACAAGTTCAGGTTCCTGATGCCAGAACGATGGTCAGGCAGGCATAAACTAGACGTAGGTCAAACAAGAGCCACAGGGGTGTCTGCCAGTACAAACAAGTTTCCTGTGTGAGGAAACCCCTGGTCACGGGTCAGACAACTAAGCATGTGGCCATCCACCAGGGAAAAGAAGTATCCCGTGAAAGGCATACTGTAAACACCCACATCCGGCTCCCATTAATTTCCCATTTGGGCAGGGTCACTAGCTGCTCTGGTACTGGAACCCTAATTTAGCTGGGGCCTCTCAAACCAGCCCCTTAATCAGGGGTCCCCATGAACCAAACCAATTAAAATTGAATAAATCAAAGAATGAGACAGATGAGGAATCTACCCATTTTAACCAAGCAGCCTGTTTGTTCTATTTATTCATTTACAAAAGGAAGTATTAGTATTGTTAGCAACTATACAGGTTCCTCCCTGTTCGGCTAGTAAGTAGCAATTCTATAATACTATCTAGTATCCCAAGACAGAGTTAAATAAAACAGGGAGTAAGAACAAGTGGGCCTAGAAATCTGACTCTATAAAAGGGACCACTAGCACAAATTGAACAAACAGTTGCATTAGGAATGTTGCTGAAGTTAGCCACTGGGTGGATTAAAGGATCCCTTAGAGTGTGTAAAGATATGGGTTTGGCATGACAGATCCAAAATTCTGCAGAAGCCACTGATTGTAAAATTCTAACTATAGTTGACGCTTGAACAGCACAGATTTGGACTGTGTAGGTCCACATATAGGCAAATTTTCTTCCACCCATGACACAGCAGGTCCCACCCTTCCTCTCCCTCCTCCTCCTCAGCCTATTCAACATGAAGACAATGAGGAGGAAGACCTTCATGATGATCCACTTCCATTTAATAAATAGTAAATATGTCTTCTCTTCTTTATGATTTTGTTAATATTTTCTTTTCTCTAGCTCACTTTATTTTATAAGAATACAGTATATGATACATACAACAGACACAACATGTGTCAATTGGTTGTGTGTGTTATTGGTAAGGTTTCCAGTCAACAGTAGGCTATTAGTAGTTAAGTTTTGGGAGAATTATTATAAAAGTTATACGTGGATTTCTGACCACACAGGGGGTTGGCAACCCAACCCCTGGGTTGTTGGGGTCAACTAAACACTGTTATCCTGCCAAATGAAAGAGGTAGGCATAAGCAAGGCAAAATTAAGAGGAATAAGGGTATCATTGTGATAGGGGGTCTTGTTCTGAAGTCATCAACTTCTTGTCCTGGTTTGCACTTTCAATGTATCTGCTTATGGCTTTGGACATTTTGGTGAACTCTCTGGCCCGCACACCAGGCATTAGGGCTGCCCCTTGAAGTTTACATTGAGTTGTCTAGCTCCAGCTTATATTGTTAGATCCGGTTCCCCTTGGCCCCAGGAACAGAGAGGCAGAGTCATTGAGGCTGCAAAAAGGCAAAGGAGTTTATTGGCTAGCCCGAGCTAGGGTCCAAATTCCAGAGCACCAACACAGTGGCCTCTCTACAAACTAGGACCCCCGCCCTGGGGTAAAGGTTAAGCTTTTATACTTTTCTGTATGCTAGTTTTCACACAACACGTTAGTCTGCACACGACACGTTAGTCTGCACACAGCATACTAGTCTGCACACGACACACTAGTCTGCACACGACACACAGGTCTGCTCTTCATCCCCCTTTAGTTTATTTGTCTTCTTTTTTAGAAGTGGCTGATCGCGTTGGCTCCTGGTTTGTTGACTCTAAGCTTCGGGCTTTTCGCGCTGGCGCCAGTTGTAGTTAACATCATCCAGGGGAAGAGGAGGGTCTCTGACGGGGGAGGGGGGCTGTTGTTGCATACCTACAAGCGATACTGGGAACACACGCCCTGCACAAGCCGTTCATGCGCTGATCATGTCTTGCTCTTCTTATCTACTTAGTTGGTTGGAGGGCCCCTGGACTATCCAGCCCTTTATCAGGAAGTAACTTGCGGTTACCTCCCCGGGGCTTTGTTTTCCTTGACTTTAGTGAAGCCTGCCATGGCTCCACTTACGCTAAGCACCAAGCCAGCAAGCCATATATACAGAAGCAGAACTAGGCTTCTCACATCCAGGAAGCCTAGCCTATCATGGAGTTACCTTTGCTCTTATCCCTGTTTTTCATTCTGATTAACTATATTTATCAAACAACTAAAAGCAAGCATAGTCACAGAAGTGAATAGCATCAGTTAGAATCAAAGAGAGCACACATTTTCCTACTATCAATTCCTGTTCTTCAATATGGTGTCAGGAACAGAGCAGTTCTTGTTCTTAGTTGGAGAGTTGTAGGCAGATATTGGAAGAAGCTAGAATTCAGAATCAAGCACAGTCTATATGCAGATAAAACTCAAGAACTATTATTAACAGGGCTACAATCTAATAACAGGTGTACCATAGTTTTTCTTCTGAAACATAATTTTTTTTCTCTTCATTCATCTCCATTTCTACCAAAGATAATCAGAGTAAGACTAATTTGTTTGCAAAATAAGTTTAGTCTCATCAAACATGGCCTAATTATTAGGTACAGAAAGAATATTGACTAGCAAACTTAGGCTGTTTTTCAGTTTGCTTTGCTTGAACTTTTGTCAAGGAATCCCAGATTGGACTTTTAAAAAGCTCCTGAAGCTGGGAAAACAAACCAAGGCAGACTGCAGACTTCACCTGCAGTGTCTATATATTTGGGTCAATTCCTCTCTTCTCAAAGTCCTCCAAATATTTTGAGGTTCCTGGGCCTGCCAGGAAGTGACATTTTTCTCACTATAAGACTGGAAATACTTGAAACCAGGAATTCCATATACATTCTCACATATGGCATCCCAATGGAAGAATTGTTAATACAACCAGTATTTCTAATAAGTATTCTGCTATAAAGAGAGCAAATGATTATTGAATTTATGAAAATAACCATACTGCCATAAAAAATAAGAATACTAGCAAATAGTTTCCAAATTCTGGAGAAATCAAATAGGGAGAAAAAGTAAATGATTCCATTTTTGTTCACAAAATTCTACTTTACCAAATTGCTGTAAGCTAGAGATACCATAAAAGAAAAAAAATTCCTTAAATCTGGAAATGAAAACATTAAAATAAAGAATTAGGCCGGGCATGGTGGCTCACGCCTGTAATCCTAGCACTTTGGGAAGCCGAGGCAGGCAGATCGTTTGAGCTCAGGAGTTCGAGATCAGCCTGAGCAAGAGTGAGACCCCGTCTCTACTAAATATAGAAAGAAATTATCTGGACAACTAAAAATATATAGAAAAAATTAGCCGGCCATGGTGGTGCATGCCTGTAGTCCCAGCTACTCAGGAGGCTGAAGCAGTAGGATTGCTTCAGCTCAGGAGTTTGAGGTTGCTGTGAGCTAGGCTGATGCCATGGCACTTTAGCCCAGGCAACAGAGTGAGACTCTGTCTCAAAAAAATAAAATAAAATAAAATAAAATAAAATAAAGAATTAATCAATTCCAGGAGTCTCATGGTTGAATCCTGGGGGTTTTCCAGATATAACATCATATCATCAGCAAAAAGTGAGAGTTTGATCTCTTCCTTCCCTATTTGGACTCCCTTGATTTTGCTCTCTTGCCTGATAGCTCTCGCAAGGACTTCCAATACTATGTTCAAAAGTAATGGGGACAGTGGGCAGCCCTGTCTGGTTCCAGTTCTAAGTGGGAGTGCTTTCAATTTTTCCCCGTTCAGAATGATGTTGGCTGTGGGTTTGTCATATATGGCTCATATCATTTTTAGGTAGGTACCATCAACGCCTATTTTCTTAAGCGTTTTTATCATAAAAGGGTGTTGAACTTTGTCAAATGCTTTTTCTGCATCTAATGAGAGTATCATATGGTTTTTGGTTTTGCTTCTATATATGGGGTGAATTGCATTTATAGATTTACACATGTTGAACCACCCCTGCATCTCTGGGATGAAGCTCACTTGGTTGTGGTGGATTATTTTTTTGATAAGTACTTGGATTCGATTTGCTAGTATATTATTGAAAATTTTTGCATCTATATTCATGAGAGAAATTGGTCTGTAGTTCTCTATTTTTGTTGCGTCCTTTCCAGGTTTTGGTATCAATGTTATATTGGCTTGGTAGAACGTGTTGGGGAGAATTCCATCCTTCTCAATATTGGAGAATAGTTTATGTAGGATGGGCACCAGTTCTTCTTTGTATGTATGGTAAAATTCAGGTGTGAACCCATCTGGACCAGGGCTTTTCTTTTTGGGAAGGTTTTTTATTGCTGTTTCGATTTCAGTTCTTGATATTGGTCTGTTCAGGTACTCTATTTCTTCCTGGTTGAGCCTGGGAAGACTATGTGTTTCTAAAAATTTGTCCATTTCCTCCGCATTCTCCAGTTTGTGTGCATAAAGATTTTTGTAGAATTCATAGATGATATCTTGTATCTCTGTAGCATTGGTTGTGATTTCTCCTTTCATGTTCCTAATGGAGATTATTAGAGATTTTACTTTTGTGCTCTTGGTTAGTCTAGCCAGGGGTGTGTCTATTTTGTTTATCTTTTCAAAGAACCAACTTTTTTTTATTAATTTCCCTTATAGTTTCTTTGTTGTCCTTTTCATTTAATTCTGATTTGATCTTAGTAATTTATCACCTTCTGCTGGGTTTGGGATCGTTCTGTTCTTCTTTCTCCAGCTCTTTGAGTCTATTCGTTAGGTTGTCTATTTGCATGTTTTCTGTCTTTTTGATATAGGCATTTATGGATATGAATTTTCCTCTCAGGACTGCTTTAGCTGCATCCCATAGATTTTAATAAGTTGTATCTCCATTGTCATTTAATTCAAAGAAACTTTTGATTTCCATTTTGATTTCTTCCTTTATAGAATAATTATTCAGGAGAAAGTTATTTAGCTTCCATGACTTTGAGTAAGAGTGAGGGTTTCTGTTTGTGATCATTGTTACTTTTATTCTGCTGTGATCTGAGAAGATGCATGGTATAATTTCTATTTTTTTGAATTTTTTAAGACATGCTTTATGTCCTAGGACATGGTCAGTCTTAGAGAATGTCCTGTGAGCTGATGAGAAGAATGTATATTCTGTGGACTTTGGGTAGAATGTCCTATAGATGTCAGCCATGCCCATTTGTTCTAGCATTCTATTTAGGTCCATAATGTCTTTGTTTATTTTCTGTTTAGAGGATCTGTCCTGAACTGTCAGTGGGGTGTTAAAGTCTCCAGTTATTACAGTATTGTTATCTATCATTTGGTTCAGATCTAGTAGGGTTTGAACCCCCAAGGCAATCACAGCAGCAACAAAAATAAATGAATGGGACATGATTAAATTAAAAAGCTTCTGCACAGCCAAAGAAACAGTCATGAGAATAAACAGACCACCTACAGAATGGGAAAAAATTTTTGCATACTACACATCAGATAAAGGACTGATAACAAGAATCTATTTATAACTCAGGAAAATCAGCAAGAAAAAAAATCAAACAACTCTATCAAAAAGTGGACAAATGACATGAATAGAAACTTCTCAAAAGAAGATATAAGAATGGCTAACAAACATATGAAAAAATGCTCAACATCCCTAATCATCAGAGAAATGCAAATCAAAACCACAATGAGATATCACTTAACCCCAGTGAGAATGGCCTTTATCAAAAAAACCCCAAACAACACATGTTGGCGTGGATGTGGAGAGACAGGAACACTCATACACTGCTGGTGGGACTGCAAACTAGTGCAACCCCTGTGGAAAGCATTATGGAGGTATCTTAAACAGATTCAAGTTGACCTGCCATTTGACCCAGCAATCCTATTATTGGGCATATACCCAAAGGAAAAAAGGTCATTCTGTAACAAAGACACATGTACCCGAATGTTTATAGCAGCACAATTCACAATAGCAAAGATGTGGAAACAACCCAAATGCCCATCAATACATGATTGGATTAGTAAGCTGTGGTATATGTATACCATGGAATATTACTCAGCTATAAGGAATGATGAAGATACGACATCTCTATGGTTCTCCTGGAGAGAGTTGGAACCCATTCTATTAAGTGAAGTATCCCAAGAATGGAAAAACAAGCATCACATGTACTCACCAGAAAATTGGTTTCCCTGATCATCACCTAAATACACATCTGGGAACGACACCAATCAGATATCAGACTGAGGTGGGGGGTGGGGGAGGGGATGGGGGTATGCCTACACAATGAGTGCATTGCGCACCGTCTGGGAAATGGTAATGCTTGAAGGTGCTGACTCGGGAAGAGGGGGTCGGGAAGGGAGGGATATATACCTACATGATGGGTGCAATGCGCACTACCTGGGAACAGACACGCCTGGAGCTCTGACTTGGCGGGAAAGGCAGTACATGGGCAACGTATGTAACCTGCAATTCTGTATCCCCCATAACAATAAGATGAAATAAAAAAAATAAATAAATAAATAAATAAAATAGGTAGTTTAAAGTAAAAAAAAAAAGAATTAGCAAAATTTTAAAATAAAAAGACATAAAAACATTACCCCCATCAGTTTATCCAGTCCTGTTTATTTAATTCTTATTCTGTTTGATTTTAGGATAGCCATTTTATGAAGCCATCAGTTTCTTCATTAGAGTTCTAGACCTTGTTACTGAGATGGAATGGTATGATCTTAAACTTATCAGAAACCTGTGCTTACCAGAGTCCTTTCTATGACTCTCCTTGAACAAATGAAGCACTTTAGGATTATGGTCGCTCACAAATGCTTTCAGAAAACAATTAACTGTGGGTGACAAGACTTAGAATAGGCATGGTTAATAATCTGATAAGGGTTCATGAAAATAATGACACAATTGAGAAGAAAATTTCTTTCAGAGGCACGTAACATTTTAACATAGTAGCCAAAATTATGACTGATAAGGTATCAGATTTCTAGGAATTTCATACAGTTTCTGGAAGACATGTTCATAACACCCATAAAAATATAACTCAGAAGTTTAAACATCATTTGTTATTTGACAATGCTTCCCATATCCCCATATCGCTTAACATATCAAACAAGCCTAATTGGTTTAATATCTCTCTTCCTTTCAGAAGTGCCAGCAGCCAATCATGATCAAAACTAAGAACATTACAAGTATAACAGAACTTAAACTTATAGAGGACATCCACAAAAACCTAGAGCAAACATCAAACTTTTTAGTGAAAGACTGAATGCTGTAAAAGAAAATAAAATTCCAGGACCCTCTAAATTTATTTTGTTAAGAGGGAAGTTAAGCCCTGAAGACCGAGTCATGTAGCATGTTTGCAATTCTGCTTCTTAGATTATAGAGTAACTCTCTTCCACATTGTTCTTGTTCTGTGAATGACTAGGAGAGACCAGAAAACAGAACTCCCCTCTTCCAATGACTGATCTTTTGTTATAGAGTAACTCCCTCCTTTATTGTCCTGTAGCTAACCCAGACCAGATGGCACTCAAGCCCCTGTGACTGCTACATCTTCTGTGTGGAACATTACATATATCTTTCTGGAAAGAAAGAGACCTCCTCGATTAATCAGATCATTGTAACTGTGCATCAAGCCTTACGTAGAAAAATGTTGAAATTCTGTTAAGCTTCCCTGAACTTTTGCAACAGAGGTAAAGGGCTGAGAAAGGGCAAAATGTATTAGGAGTTGTCTGTTTAACCGCCCCATTCACGCTTTCTAGGAATTAAAACCTGCATTCCTGCCCAAGGCCAGTAATCAAAGGGGCAGAAAAATATTGTTTGTTCTTTGTTTTCTAGTATCTTAAACCACAGGAGATGGCCCAAGGGAACTGTCCAGAGGTCATGAGATCATCTTCACCAGAGATAAGGTCTACCAAAACCACCAACTACAGTTAAACAATAGCCCAAGGCCACAACATGTGACACTGTTCATGTAGACCCAGCCTAACCTCTGAAAGCCCATCTTTAAAAAGCCCTGCATTGCTGCAGTCTTTCAAGATGCTAGTCTGCTGCCCTCCTCATTTGCTGACAAATTAATAAACTTCTCTTTCCTTTTCCTCAAACCACTTGTCCTCCTTCTTTGTTCACAGTGATTCAGCCTTGGGAACAAGTACCAAACTTTTGGTAACACTTTGTCTATATAAATGATCCCAAACTTGTGCACTTTGGAACACTGACTTCCATTCTCTGGAATCTGCTTCCTGGGAAGCCAGTCCTCAAAGTTGGCACTTCAGTGAACTCTCTTTACACTGGATTCTGACCCTTTTGATTATTACAAGTTGACAGTGCCTTCCCCCGAAGGTCAGAAACAATGCAAGGATGCACCCTCTCACCATTGCTATTCAACACTGGTAGTGCAGTTATAATGGGATAAGCCAAGAAAAATAAATAAGAGGCATACAGAAGGGAATGGGCTATGTAACACTGTTTTGAACCTCAGAAGACATGACTGGTCTATGAAGACAATCCCAAGGAAACTGCACAAAAACTAGAATTAATAAGAGTCTAGCAAGGTCACAGGATAAAAGCTCAACACATGAAAATCATATTTTTATATAGCATCAATAAAAATTGAAAGTTTCTATTGTCATTTCTTCAATAATAGAATGATAAAAGAATCAAACTAACTGATTCCTTCCTTGGCTCTGCCCAGTCTACGGATAGGTCCATCAAGGGCATTCTTCATTCCCCATACTGTTTTTTGTGTTTTGTTGTTGTTGTTTTTGTTGTTGTTTGTTTTTTGTTGTTGTTGTTTTTTAGCATTTCCTTTTGACTCCTTAAGAAAGATTTTCCAAAGGCTCAATACCCTTCAAAATAGCAACAAAGAAAATAAAATATCTAGGTATATATCTAACTAAAGAGGTAAAGGACCTCTATAAGGAAAACTATGAAACACTGAGAAAAGAAATAGCAGAACTTGCAAATAGATGGAAAAATATACCATGCTCGTGGATCGGAAGAATCAACATTGTTAAAATGTCTATACTACCCAAAGTGATCTACAGATTCAATGCAATCCCTATTAAATTACCAACATCATTCTTTACAGACATAGAGAAAATAATTATATACTTTGTATGGAATCAAAGAAGACCCCGTATAGCAAAAGCAATTTTAAGCAACAAAAACAAAAATGGGAGGTATTAATTTGCCAGACCTCAAACTATACTACAAGGCCGTGGTTCTTAAAACAGCCTGGTATTGGCACAAGTGCAGGGACACAGACCAGTGGAACACAACAGAAAATCCAAATATAGAACCATCCTCATATAGTCACCTAATTTTTGACAAAGCGGGAAAGAATATACTCTGGGGACAAGAATCCCTATTCAATAAATGGTGCTGGGAGAATTGGTTAGCCACTTGTAGAAGACTGAAACAGGACCCACAGCTTTCACCTCTCACAAAAATCAAATCACGGTGGATAACAGACTTAAACTTCAGGTGTGATACAATCAGAATTCTAGAAGAAAATGTAGGAAAGACTCTTACAGACATTGACCTAGGCAAAGAATTTATGAAGAAGACCCCCAAGGCAATCACAGCAGCAACAAAAATAAATGAATGGGACATGATTAAATTAAAAAGCTTCTGCACAGCCAAAGAAACAGTCACGAGAATAAACAGACCACCTACAGAATGGGAAAAAATTTTTGCATACTACACATCAGATAAAGGACTGATAACAAGAATCTATTTATAACTCAGGAAAATCAGCAAGAAAAAATCAAGCAACCCTATCAAAAAGTGGGCAAATGACATGAACAGAAACTTCTCAAAAGAAGATATAAGAATGGCTAACAAACATATGAAAAAATGCTCAACATCCCTAATCATCAGAGAAATGCAAATCAAAACCACAATGAGATATCACTTAACTCCAATGAGAATGGCCTTTATCAAAAAAACCCAAAACAACACATGTTGGCGTGGGTGTGGAGAGACAGGAACACTCATACACTGCTGGTGGGACTGCAAACTAGTGCAACCCCTGTGGAAAGCATTATGGAGGTATCTTAAACAGATTCAAGTAGACCTGCCATTTGACCCAGCAATCCCATTACTGGGCATATACCCAAAGGAAAAAAGGTCATTCTTTAACAAAGACACATGTACCCGAATGTTTATAGCAGCACAATTCACAATAGCAAAGATGTGGAAACAACCCAAATGCCCATCAATACATGATTGGATTAGTAAGCTGTGGTATATGTATACCATGGAATATTACTCAGCTATAAGGAATGATGAAGATACGACATCTCTATGTTTCTCCTGGAGAGAGGTGGAACCCATTATATTAAGTGAAGTATCCCAAGAATGGAAAAACAAGCATCACATGTACTCACCAGAAAATTGGTTTCCCTGATCATCACCTAAATACAAATCTGGGAACGACACCAATCGGATATCAGACTGAGGTGGGGGGTGGGGGAGGGGATGGGGGTGTGCCTACACAATGAGTGCATTGCGCACCGTTTGGGGAGTGGTAACACTTGAAGGTGCTGACTCGGGAAGGGGGGGTGGGGAAGGGAGGGATATATACCTACATGATGGGTGCAACGCGCACTACCTGGGGAACAGACACGCCTGGAGCTCTGACTTGGGGGGAAAGGCGGTACAGGAGCAACATATGTAACCTGCAATTCTGTATCCCCCATAACAAGATAAAATAAAAAAAAAAGAAAGATTTTCCATCTTTCTGCTTGCATTACTCATCTGTTCTTACATATTATCCACTTTTTCCATTACAGCCCTTAGCATACGAATCATAGTTGTTTTAAATTCCCGGTCTGATCATTCCAATGTCTCTGCCACATAGGAGTCTGATTCTGAGGCCCACTCTGTCTCTTTTATTATGCTTTCACGTTGTTTGTTGCAAACTTGACACAGTGTACTGGTTATAAAGAACTGGGTTAAATAGATCATTAGTGTGAGGTTTTATGTTTATCTGGCTGTGTTTACTCTTTGCTCTAGTCATAGGTATCAAGGCTAAACTTGCCTGTGATGTCCTTTATTTTGCCTACTTTGGTGTCTTTGGTTGTCCTTAGGGACCTGTTCAACACCATCTGCCATGCACAGTCAGTTCATTCTGTTTCTTTCCCCATGGATGTCATGGTGAGCTGTGGAGGGAGGGGAAGCTTTCTATAGTCCTATGATTAGGAGTCAGCCTTGGAGTCCAGTGTGCCCCGGCTGTAGCCTTCCCAGGTGATTCTCAGTTTTGTTTTGTTTTCCCCTGAGGAGAGTCAGGAAGGCTATAGAGTGTTGTAATTGGATATTTCCCTTCCCCTAGGTGGATTAGAGTCTGGTAAAAACCCAATAGGTTAGACTCTGGAAAAATAGTTTCTCCTGAGGGCAGGCCCTGATAAGAACATTATATTCTGGCTTTATTTGTAACTGGCTGCCTTCCCCCTCCCCCTGCAGGAAGCCCAAAGGGATTCTTCTCTGATCTTCACTGTGAAAATCGGCTAGGGCTCTTGCAGGCAGAACTCAGGACACTATGGTGTCCCTACAAGACCCTGTCCCTTGGAGTTTTTAACTCTCATACTTGCCCATATCGAGGCTCCAGTGATTCATCCTTTACAGTTTAGGTTTTCCTCCCCTGGTACTCGTTCGTGAGTATTCTGCTCCTGGGCTTCTGGTCTCCAAGTTGTGATTGTTTGTACCTGTCATCTCTTCAGTTTGGGGCAGCATCTTGTCCTATGGCCTCAGCTCTGTGATGGGCCTAAGAAGAGTTGTTGGTTTTCAATTTGTTCAGCTTTTTTCTTGTTTGTGTTAGTGGCAGAGAGACTTCCAAGCTCCTTACATGTCCAACTGGAAATAAGAAGTGACGATAAATATTGTATTTAAAAATGAAATGCCTGGCATATATCTAACAAAACAGGTACATATCTGTATGGGGAAAACTACAAAATGCTGACAAAAAAATTCAAAACAGGCCTAATCAAATAGGCCTGAAAGACTCAGTCAAGATGTTAATTCTTACCAAAGTGATGTATAGATTGAAAGTGACTCCAATCAAAGTAGCAGCAGGATTTTATTTATTTATTTTTTTTTTTTGAGACAGAGTCTTGCTCTGTTGCCCGGGCTAGAGTGAGTGCCATGGCGTCAGCCTAGCTCACAGCAACCTCAAACTCCTGGGCTCAAGCGATCCTCCTGCCTCAGCCTCCCGAGTAGCTGGGACTACAGGCATGTGCCACCATGCCCGGCTCATTTTTTCTATATATATTTTTAGTTGTCCATATAATTTCTTTCTATTTTTAGTAGAGACAGGGTCTCGCTCTTGCTCAGGCTGGTCTCGAACTCCTGACCTCCAGCGATCCACCCGCCTCGGCCTCCCAGAGTGCTAGGATTACAGGCATGAGCCACCACGCCCGGCCAGGATTTTATTGTAGATGTAAACAAGCCGATTGAAAAAGTTCATGGAAAGGTAAAGAAGATTGAATAGTTAAAACAACTTTGAAAAACAGAGTTGTCATGGGAGAATCATACTCCCCAATTTTAGGATTTACTATAAGCCTATAATAATCAAGATAGTATGGAATTGGCTAAGGGATGCAGCTATAGATTATTGGAATAGAATAGACAGTTTGTAAATGGACCCACACAATTATGGCCAATGGACCTTTCAGAAAGGATTAAAGATAATTCATTTAAAAAATATTAGCCTTTTCAATAACTGATATTGGAGCAATTGAACATCCATATGTTAAAAACAAAAAGAAACCATTACCAAAACCTCATACTTTATACAAAAATTAACTCAAAGTGGATTATAGATCCAAATGTTCCATGAAAAACTATAAAATTTTAAAGAAAACATAGAAGAAAATATTAATGGCCTGAAGTTAAGCAGAGAGGTTTTAAACATGACACCAAAAACATGATTCATGAAGAAAAAAAATGATATATTGGACTTTCTCAAAATTAAAACTTTTGCTCTGAGAAAGACACTGACCAGAGAATAAAAAGTCGAACTAGAGATTGGAAAACATATTTCCAAATCATATATCCAACAAAGGTCTTTTATGAAGAATATAGAGTCCTAAAAATCTCAAAAACTAGAAAACACATGTCAAAAGACAAAATTATACCAAATTTAGTTTAGTTTAAAGATCTAACTGGACTGATATATATATATATAGACAGAGTCTCACTTTGTTGCCTGAGCTGGAGTGCAGTGGCACAATCATAGCTCAGTGAATCCTCAAACTTCTGGGCTCAAGCAATCCTCCCACCTCACCCTCTGGAGTATCTAACTCATTTTTATTTGCAATTCTGGAATGCGGCAATGTCTCATTCTATAAAATAGAATGGGTGTTCCCATAAGCTAAGCAGAGGAGGTTGGATTTATAGACAGAAAAGGACTAAGGAAAGCAGACTCAGAGAACAAAAAGTAGATTGGTCATTTCAATGTCACTTTCCTTATAGATTTCAAAGAAAAGAAACTTCCTTATCATGCCGGCTAAGGCAAATTGGGTCCCTTCTAAATTGGTTACTGTAAATCTCAATCTGTTCTTTTTTCTTTCTTTTTTTTTCTTTTTCTTTTATTTTTTCTTTTTCTTTTATTTTTTTTAACCAAATGGACTCGTTTTAAACTGGTAGCTTTGATTACCTAGCAGTTAGCAAGAATCACTCCATTCTAATTTGGTCTGGTCTGCTGAGGCCTAGGAGAGGAGCTTAGTCTAAAACAATGACTTCCCTCCCGTGACTTCATTTAATACATACAGCCAAATTCTTTAAATGGGAAAAAGATATCAATAGGCACTTTACCAAAGTGGACATACTCATAACAAATGAGCACATGAAAATTGTTTTATATCTATTAGAGAAATGCAAATTAAACCATGTTGAGATATCACGACACA
This sequence comes from Eulemur rufifrons, assembly GCF_041146395.1. Taxonomy (NCBI): domain Eukaryota; kingdom Metazoa; phylum Chordata; class Mammalia; order Primates; family Lemuridae; genus Eulemur; species Eulemur rufifrons. The sequence goes on along the minus strand of NC_091012.1, from coordinate 25,654,332 downwards.
TATTTGAAAATGACTAGAATTTTTTAAAAGCAACTGATACTACTAGGTGCTAGCAAGGATGAAGAACAACTTGCAACCCCATACCTTGCGAGTGAGAATTCTGAAATGATTTGACCACTATGGAAAATGATTTGGTAATTTCTTGTAAACACACACTTACCACATGACTCAGCAATCCCCCTGCTGGGACAAATGAAAACTATATTCACACAAAAGCCTATACATGAATATTTATAGCAGCTCTGTTCATATTTGCCAAAATCTGGAAATTATCTAAATGTCTTTCCATGGGTGAATGGAGAATGAAATTTGGGAGCATCCATAGCATGGAATACTACTCAGCATTAAAAATGTATGAACTATTGATATATACAACAACTTACATCAAACTCAGAGGTGTTTTGCTGTGTGAAAGGAGCCAGTCTCAACAAGTTACATATTCTATTATTCTATTTATGTGACATTCTTGAAAAGAGAAAACTAAAATGATGAAGAACAGATGAGTGGTTGCCTGGTTTACATGTGGGGAGTGGGTATGACTCTAAAGGACTAGAACATGTAGGGTTTATTTCCTGGGGCTGGTGATGGTACTGTTTGTATCATGATTGTGTGGTGCTTCTATGAATCTATACATGGGCTAAAATCCATAAAACTGTACACTATTGACCCAAATAAGCAACTGAGGCAAAAATATCAATCAATGGAGGTTTAGTAAGCCAAAGTTGAGGATACGCCTGGGAAAAACACGAATCACAGACAGACCTGTGGCTGTTTTTCTGAAGGGGAATTTGGAAGCTTCAGCATTTAAAGGCATACAGAGAGAAGGAAAAGAAAAAAGCAGGTGGGGGCGGGGCACAAAATGGTTACATTCTTGTGAGGCCCAGGAAATCTATGTTTTACCTAAGATAAGGGCAATGTTAGAAGAGAAAAAGGGGCGTGAAGGAAGCACTGAGACAGGAGTAAGATACCTTAAGGCTGTTAGGGCAGGGGTCAGAAGGAGAAGGGCATCAGGATAAGAAAGTCACAAGAATGTGAATGTGCTTAGCTAAGATAAATGTAACCAACAGGGACCCTTTAGTTATTTTACTTTAGCCACACATCTTTAAGGTATAAGGGGGAATTCCTTTAATTGGGGCATGCTCACAGTTGAGATGACAGTGTCCCTAAATGAATTGCTCTACTTAACATAGTAAAAGTCACAACCCCAGAACCATGACAGTTTACAAATGCCATGGCAACTCCAGGAAGTTACACTACAAGGTCAAGAAGGGGGAGAATTCCCAGTTCTAGGAACTCTCCACCCCTTTCCCACAAAAGCTGTGAATACTCTGTCCCTAGTTTAGCGTAGGATTAAGATTTAATATAAAACAACAGACCGTAACCCTTGGGTGACACTGTTCCTTATTGCAGTCCATTCTCTACCATCATTGAGAATATACAGAGTGTACCATACTTTCTATACTCTGCCTTTAATATATGTCTTTGTTTCGTGGTGTGACCCTGCATTTGAATTTTTTATGGCACAGATGTCAAGAACCCTCTCAGCCATCACAGGTGGTGGTCTGGCTGGATATTAGCACCACTTATGTAGATGTCCCTAGGTAGGTGGAAAAACCTCTGGTCCTGTCTTATCTCCTGTTCTTTACCTATAGAGATAACGTTGTAATTTGTTAATAGTGTGGAATCAAACAGACTTTAGTTTAAGGAGCTAGATATACCCTACTGACCTAAAGTTACATTTTTCACATCCTTGCTTATGGGAGGCCAGCAAGGAATTTCCTTAATGAATGATCTGTGTATCCAGTTCTTTACAGGCACCTGAAGCCTTTACCGTCCCTTTTTATAAGGAGTTAAAGGGGAGTTGAACTGATATTTTGTTTTCATTATACAACACCAAAGAAAAAAAATTGCTCTTTGATAATTAAAAACAAAAAATAAAGCTGCAGTAACTATATATATAAACTTTTTTTGACTTTATAAGAAGGAAAATTACCATGCATAAATAGGGACATTATGCAATAATAAAAGAGCCAATTAGCCAAGATGACATAACCACTCTACCTGTTTACTCACCTGAAAGCAGACCTTCAGAATGCACGAAATTACATCTAACTAGAACTGAAAAGTAAAATAGTTGAATCTCATATTTGGAGATGGCAACACTCCTCTCTGAATCAATGATAGAAGACTTAGACAGAAGTTCTGCATGGTTATAGAAGGCCCTGAAGAGGACAATGCTCCAACGTGAGGTGACTGGCTCTTACTGAACATTCCACAGAATAGCAGCAGAATATACAAGATGTTCAAAGGTACGTGGAATATTTGCCAAAATAGACTACAAAGTGAACCGTAACAAATTTAAAATAATTAAAATTATACAAAGTATCTTCTCAGATCTGTAATGGAATAAAACTAACATATAACAAAGTAGATATCTGTAAAGTCCCCAAATATTTTTAAAACAAACAACACAGCTTTAGTAATCCATCTTTTAAAAAGTTTTGAGGAAAATTAGAAAAGACTTTCCAATGAATAAAAATAGAACTATGCTGTATTAAAATTCACGGGATTTGGTTAAGTAGTACTTATAGCAAATTTTACATCATTAAATGCTTATATTATAAAGTAAAAAAATGACTCAAATCAAAAATCTAAACTTGGATCCTAAATAATAATAAAAAAATAATTAAAACTAAGGCAAACAATGCAATTGAAATTTCAGAAAGTTCACGAAAAAAAAAAAAAATGATACTGAGGGAACCAAAAGCTAGTTCTGCTGGTCCGATGCCAATCTGAGACACTAAAGAAAATACTGTCGTTGAGTAGCAATGGCTAGAAGGAGAGGAAATTATGTGCAAGCTGTAATTTGGGATGGCAGCCGCACTCTTCATTTCTTAGAGCACTTTCTGACAAGATCAGACTTGCCTTGAAATTCTCTGAAGTTTTAAGTGCCTACTACGTGGCAGATGCTGGCAAATCCATCTGATGTGAAGGCGATCATGCAAATGCCAGCAGGGAGGGTTTACCTTCTTCACTCGCTCGCACTGTTCTGCACTTCCCTTTGCAATACCGTCTATAATGTCAGGAGGCTGAGGATTTTCTCCTTCCATTGGATGCAGGGGCAAGATCCTACCTGGGAGTCTCCGAACATGCCTGAACTCCTGTACAGGTGCCATCAGGAGCGCTGAAAACCAGTCTTTTCCGGCGGGGCAGGTGCCAGACAGGAGACAGTGGAGAGCTGGCTAAGTATTTTCACTTCTCAAATTCGAGCCAGCATGTCCACCAAGGAACCATTTTTCACCTCCTGGGAGGATTCCAGGGCTTCTGAGAATTCAGCTTCAGTAGATGGTCGCTCCCCATCTACCACTTACGAGGGGGTTTAAGTGCTGACCACCTAAAGCACCTGCTCACTCATCTGTTTCTGTGTTCACTTCCTGGCTTCAGATGAGAAACTTGTTAGGATGCTACTGCAATTATCCTGGTGGCTTCAGAAGGCCTCTGCCTACCCTCAGGTTACAGCCCCAGGACCAGCAGATTATGGGCCAAATCAGTCTGTCCTCGCAGCCCAGTGGGAACACAAAGGATGTGCTGAGGACTCCCAGGGAGGGAGGAGCAGGTGTCCAAAAATCATAGTCCTCAGGGAACTCCTGTGTCAAAGGGGCTGTGGCTATCAGAGGGGACGGGAAGGAGTAGAGCTGTGGGACAGCCAGGGGGCTTCTGCAGGGGCCAGGGATGCTCTGTGTCACAGGGAGGCCAGTGATTCTCTGCAGCCTCCAGAGGAGGCAGCAGGGAGGAGCTGGCAGCAGCCCTGGTTCCAGAGTCAGGAGGGAGGGCACATGGGAGCGACAAGGGGAAGGGTGCGGTGATGTGGGAAAGGGCTGGGGTGGGACAGCAATGCGGGGACTGTACTGGGCCCATGTGCCCAGGAAGGAGAGGAAGGATAGGAATGCAGGAGCATCACCTGTGACAGAGCAGGGGCTTGACACAAAGCACCTTGCAGAGTCACTCTCCAGGAAGCAACCAGAGGCAAGGCACGAGGGTGTGTGGTCCTCATTGCCACCTTCTGTAGGCCTGCCTTGGCACGTTGGCCTCAAGGGCCTTCTTCCCGAGCCCCTCCTGAGAGCTGGGATGCCGTGTTGTTAGGAGAAATGGAGTGGAGCCAGGAGGTCGGCCTCCGGCTGGGAGGAGTGAGAACAGTGTGGGCTCGGGAGGACTCAGTCCCAGCCCTGTCACTTACTAGCCCTGTGATCCTGAAACATGACCAAGCCCTGTGAACATGGGGTTCTTCACGTGACACAGGTTTCATAAGCCCCGTCCAACAGGACTATTGCCATGTGCACAGTGTATGTAAAGCACCTGGCCCAGCACCTGGCGTGTGCTGGACCTGTAATGATTGGCAGATCCCTGTTACTGCTGGTATTCTTTGACCCCAGACCCTGCCACGCTGGGATGTTGTTGTTGCTGTTGTTCTCCAAGATAAGTCTCAGAATATGTAGCTCCACGGGCATGGCATTGTTAATCAGCCCAAAAGGAAGTTTCATAAATAAAACTCAGTGAGTATTCCCTCCTAAAGGATATACATCAAAATTTGGGTGTGCCGGAGTCCTCCCCCACCTGATACAGCCCAAAGTTCCTGAAATTTGAGTCAAGGAACAACTAACTCCTTCCCTCCCTCCCAGCTGCTTTTCCAGCCAAACAACTATTTTCATCCATTTCATCACCACCCAAAATCTAGGCCTTTGCTTACAAATGGCCAAATTACACTGGAGATAACCCAATTAAAATGTCATTTTAATAGGGACAACTCTGGCTCTCCCAGCCAGGAAGATGTGTACCTGGCCAGTGCCCTTCCCGGCCGCACTTCATGGGAGATTCACCCTAATATCTTAGGAAATCCCCGCAGAGGATGGTTATTGATCACCTGATTCTTACACTGTGCTCAGCCGCAGGGGGACAAGAGCACAGGACACCTTCCACACCCGCCCCAGCTGGAGATTCCTCTCTGCTTTGCTCACCATCCAGAAGGAACTGCTCAGGGCAGTTCTCCCTTCCAGGCTTTGCTCTCAGCCCTAAGTCACAAGTCACATGGTCTGATAGTCTGGCCCTGCCCCCACCCAGCTTCATTACAACCAACTCCCACAGAAGGAACTGCAGTTTCCCCAAGCCCCAAACCGCCCCGGCTCAGGGCCCTCACACCCCACTGCTCTCAGCAGAAGCACCACCCTTCAAACCTTCCGTCACTTGTTCTTTAGGACTTAGAAGTCATCTCACCACCTTAATTACATGACTGCAGCTCCCATACTCTCTAATTCTATGGGCAGAGTTGGGTCTGGCTTACCCTAGTGTCTCTGTAATCCCAGGGCCTTCCAAAGAGCAGATGCTCAGTGAATATCTGGAGAACAAATGTGCCAGTGAGCAGGGGCTCTTATTTATTTATTTTTATTTTTTTCTTTTATTTAATTTTTTTATTATTTTTGTTTTTTGTTTTTCAGCTCATTATGGAGGTACAAAAGTTCAGGCTATATATATATTGCCCATGCCTCCCCATTCCCCCGAGTCTGAGCTTTAATTGTGTCCATTCCCTAGACAGTGCACATTGCACTCATCATGTAGGTGTGCACCCATTCCCTCCCCCCACCCCATCCCCCCCAGTCAGAACTTCAAGCCTGTCCATTCCCCAGGCAGTGCGCATCACACTCATCAACTAGGTATACACCCATCCCTTCCACCCAGCCCCGACCTCTGTCCGATACCCAATTGGTGTTATTCCCAAATGTGCACTCAGGGAAACCAGTTTGCTGGTTAGTACATGTGGTGCTTATTTTTCCATTCTTGGGATACTTCACTTAATAGAATGGGTTCCAGCTCTCTCCAGGAGAACCAAAGGGATGCCATATGGCCATTATTTCTAATAGCTGAGTAATATTCCATGGTATACATATACCACATTTTGCTAATCCATTCATGAATTGATGGGCATTTGGGTTGTTTCCACATCTTTGCAATTGTGAATTGTGCTGCTATAAACATTCGGGTGCAGGTGTCTTTTTTACAGAATGACTTTTGTTCTTCTGGGTAGATGCCCAATAATGGGATTCCTGTATCAAATGGTAGGTCTACTTGAATCTGTTTAAGGTATCTCCACATTGCTTTCCACAGGGGTTGCATTAGTTTACAGTCCCACCAGCAGTGTATGAGTGTACCTATCTCTCTGCATCCACGCAACATGTATAGTTTTGGGACTTTTTGATAAAGGCCATTCTCACTGGAGTTAAGTGATATCTCATTGTGGTTTTGATTTGCATTTCCCTGATGATTAGAGATGTTGAGCACTTTTTTATATGTTTGTTAGCCAATTTTATATCTTCTTTTGAAAAATTTCTATTCATGTCCTTTGCCCACTTCTTGATAGGGTTGTTCGATTTTTTCTTACTGATTTTCCTGAGTTCTAAATAGATTCTTATTATCAGTCCTTTTTCTGATGTGTAGTATGCGAAAATTTTTTCCCATTCTGTAGGTTGTCTGTTTATTCTCGTGACTGTTTCTTTGGCTGTGCAGAAGCTTTTTAATTTAATCAGGTCCCATTTATTTATTTTTGTTGTTGCTGTGATTGCTTTAGGGGTCTTCTTCATAAATTCTTTGCCTAGGCCAATGTCTGTAAGAGTCTTTCCTTCATTTTCTTCTAGAATTCTAATAGTTGCACACCTAAGGTTTAAGTCTGTTAACCACCGTGATTTGATTTTTGTGAGAGGTGAGATCTGTGTGTACAGTTTTAGTCTTCTACATGTGGATATCCAGTTTTCCCAGCATCATTTATTAAATAAGGAATCTTTTCCCCAGAGTATGTTTTTGTCTGCTTTGTCAAATATTAGATGGCTATATGAGGATGGTTTTATATTTGGATTTTCTGTTGTGTTCCACTGTTCTGTGTCCCTGCACTTGTGCCAATACCAGGCAGTTTTAAGAACCACAGCCTTGTAGTATAGTTTGAATTCTGGCAAATTAATACTTCCCATTTTGTTTTTGTTGTTTAAGATTGCTTTTGCTAAACGGGGTCTTCTCTGGTTCCATACAAAGCATAAAATTATTTTTTCTATATCTGTGAAAAATGATCATGGTAATTTGATAGGGATTGCATTGAATCTGTAGATAACTTTGGACAGTATAGACATTTTAACAATGTTGATTCTACCGATCCATGAGCATGGTATGGTTTTCCACCTATTTATATGTTCTGCGATTTCCTTCCTCAGTGTTTCATAGTTCTCCCTATAGAGGTCCTTTACCTCCTTAGTTAAATATATTCCTAGGTATTTTATTTTCTTTGTTGCTATTTTGAAGGGTACTGAGTCCTTAATTTGGTTCTCCGTTTGACTGTTATTGGCGTATATGAATGCCTCTGATTTGTGTGTATTGATTTTGTATCCTGAGACTTTACTGAATTCATTGATCAATTCCAGGAGTCTCTTGGTTGAAACCTTGGGGTTTTCTAAATATAACATCGTATCATCAGCAAAGAGTGAGAGTTTGACTCTTCTGTCCCTATTTGGACTCCCTTGATTCTGCTCTCTTGCCTGATAGCTCTTGCAAGCACTTCCAATACTATATTGAAAAGTAATGGGGACAGTGGGCAGCCTTGTCTGGTTCCAGTTCGAAGTGGGAATGCTTTCAGTTTTTCCCCATTCAGTATGATGTTGCCTGTGGGTTTGTCATATATGGCTTGTATCATTTTTAGATAGGCCCCATCTATGCCTATTTTGTTAAGTGTTCTTTATCATAAAAGGGTGTTGAATTTTGTCAAGTGCTTTTTCTGCATCTATTGAGAGGATCATATGATCTTTATTTTTGCTTCTATTTATGTGGTGAATTACATTTATAGATTTGCGTATGTTAAACCATCCCTGCATCTCTGGGATGAAGCCCACTTGGTCGTGATGGATTATTTTTTTTGATAAGCACTTGGATTCAATTTGCTAGAATTTTTTTGAGAATTTTTGCATCTATATTCATAAGAGAAATTGGTCTATAGTTGTCTGTTTTAGTTGCATCCTTTCCTGGTTTTGGTATCAGGATTATGTTGGCATGGTAAAAAGTGTTGGGGAGAATCTCATCCTTCTCTATATTGGAGAATAATTTATGTAAGATGGGCACCAGTTCTTCTTTGTAGGTATGGTAAAATTCAGGTGTGAACCCATCTGGTCCAGGGCTTTTCTTTTTGGGAGGGTTTTTTATTGCTGTTTCGATTTGAGATCTAGATATCGGTCTATTCATGAATTCTATTTCTTCCTGGTTGAGCCTGGGAAGGCTGCGTGTTTCTAAGAATTTGTCCATTTCCTCCAGGTTTTCTAATTTGTGTGCATAAAGATTTTTGTAAAATTCATAGATGATATCATGTATCTCTGTGGCATCAGTTGTGATTACTTCTTTCATGTTCCTTATGGAGGTTATAAGAGTTTTTTTCTTTTCTGCTCTTGGTTAGTCTAGCCAGAGGTGTGTCAATTTTGTTTATTTTTTCAAAGAACCAACTTTTTGTTTTATTAATCTCCCTTATGGTTTGATTGTTGTCCTTTTCTTTTAGTTCTGATTTAATCTTAATAATTTATCTCCTTCTGATGGGTTTGGGGTAGGCCTGTTCTTCCTTCTCCAGCTCTTTGAGTCTATTCATTAGATTGTCTATTTGTAAGTTTTCTGTCTTTTTGGTATAGGCATTTATGGAAATAAATTTTCCTCTCAGGACTGCTTTAGCTGTGTCCCACAGATTTTGATATGTTGTATCTCCTTTGTCGTTTAATTCAAAGAATCTTTTGATTTCTGACTTGATTTCTTCATTTATAAAATGATTGTTCAGGAGAAGGATATTTAGCTTCCATGACTTTGAGTAGAAATGAGGATTTCTGTTAGGGTTCATTGTTACTTTTATTCCACTGTGATATGAGAAGATGCATGGTATAATTTCTATATTTTTAAATTTTTTAAGACATGCTTTATGTCCTAGGATATGGTCAATCTTGGAGAATGTCCCATGAGCTGATGAGAAGAAAGTATATTCAGTGGTTTTGGGGTAGAATATCCTGTAGATGTCAGTCAGGCCCATTTGTTCTAGCATTCTATTTAAGTCCATTATTTCTTTGTTTATTTTTTGTTTGGAGGATCTGTCCTGAACTGTCAGCGGCATGTTAAAATCTCCGGCTACTAAAGTGTTGTTATATAGCATTTGGTTCAGATCAAGTAGGGTTTGCTTTATGAATCTGGGTGCACCTAGGTTGGGTGCATATATATTAAGTATAGTTATGTCTTCTTGTTGAATTGTACCCTTCACCAGTATATAGTAACCATCTTTGTCTTTCATTACTTTTGTTGATTTAAAAACTAAGTTATCGGAGATTAAAACTGCCACGCCAGCTTTCTTTTGGGTTCCATTTGCTTGAAATATTGATTTCCACCCTTTTATTTTCAGTCTAAATGCATCCTCGCAGGTTAGATGAGTTTACTGAAGACAGCAGATACTTGGCTTATATTTTTTTATCCATTGGGCCAGTCTATGTCTCTTGAGTGGGGAATTCAATCCATTCACATTTAATGAGAGAACTGATAATTCAGACAGATTGCTGTTTCTCATGTTGGGTTGAATTTCATTGATCTGTTTTCTCTCTTGAGCCATTATGATAACTGGGTTTTTATCTTTATCTCTCTCTTTTTTTTTTTTTTTTTTGTTGTTGTTGAGACAGAGTCTCACTTTGTTGCCCAGGCTAGAGTGAGTGCCGTGGCGTCAGCTTAGCTCACAGCAACCTCAGACTCCTCGGCTTAAGCGATCCTACTGCCTCAGCCTCCCGAGTAGCTGGGACTACAGGCATGCGCCACTATGCCCGGCTAATTTTTTCTATATAGATTTTTAGTTGTCCATATAATGTCTTTCTATTTTTAGTAGAGACGGGGTCTCGCTCAGGCTGGTCTCGAACTCCTGACCTTGAGCAATCCACCCCCCTCGGCCTCCCAGAGTGCTAGGATTACAGGCGTGAGCCACCGCGCCCGGCCGATCTTTATCTCTTGATTAGTTTTACATTCATGGGTCTTTCTTGTGCTGGACCATGTGTAACTCTGTTTTGAGTACTTCTTGGAGAGCTGGTCTTGTCTTGGTGAATTCTCTGAGTTTTTGTTTATCTGAGAATGTCTTAATTTCACCTTCATATATAAAACTGAGCTTAGCTGGGTACAGGATTTTAGGCTGGGCATTATTCTGTGTCAGAAGAGTGAGAATGGGGCCCAATCTCTTCTTGCTTGTAAGGTTTCAGCTGAGAAATCTGGCATGATTCGGATGGACTTTCCTTTGTATGTTACTTGTTTCTTTCTCCTTACAGCTCGAAGAAGGTCCTCTTTAGTGGATATTTTGGTCAGTCTGATAACTACATGACGTGGTGTCTTCCTATTTGGTATGAATCTCCCAGGGGTTCTTTGAGCTTCTTGAGCCTGTATATCTAGAGATTTGGCAAGGCCTGGGAAATTTTCCTCAATTATATCTTCGAATAATTTATCCAACCCTTGCTTATTGTCTTCTTCACCCTCAGGAATGCCGATAACTCTCACGTTAGGCTTCTTCACATAATCCCACATTTCTTGTAGACTCTGGTCTTTTCTCTTGTTTCTTTGCTCTATCTCTGTGACTGACTTATTTAATTGGAAAGTGTTATCTTCGATCTCTGAGATTCTTTCTTCTGTTTGATCTACCCTGCTCTTGAGACTTTCCACTGTGTTTTGTAGCTCCCTGAATAAATTCTTCATTTCCAGGAGTTCAGTTTGATTTTTCTTCAGTATTTCAATTTCTTTGGTGAATTTTTCTTCCAAGTCCTGGATCTTTTTTGTGGTTTCTTTGTGTTGGTTATCCATTTTTTCTTGCATAATGTTCAGCGTATTTATGATCCATGTTTGAAATTCTTCCTGTAACATGTTGCTATTTAGAATCTGGTTTGCGTCAATTGGTGGAGAACTAGTAATCCTCTTTGAGGGAAAGGTTTCAGCTTGATTCTTTATACTCCCAGAGTTCTTTCGCTGAGCCCTTCCCATCTAGACGAATCCTTAAGATCCCTTCTTTCAGCTTTAGTCTGGATAGGGGCACGCCGTGCGCGCCAGGTAAGCTGCCTCCTCTGTTGCTAGGGGGAACCCTTCACGTGTTGTTCAGGATTTTGCTACCTCTGCTGGGGGGGCTGCTCCTCTTCCTCTCCCGAGGTGGTTTCCATCTCTCTCTGCAAGAAAGACAGTGGATGGGGTAGGGGGGCGGCGCCCTCGTTCACCCAGTGCCCCAACCGCTGCAGTTCCCACGGGCGATGGTCCACCCCACCCCAATGTCCCCAAGGTCCACGCTCCACTCTCTCTGGGGAAGCACTCAGTGTTCCCACAAAGGCGGAGCTCCTAGTGGAGGTCCGCGGACTAGGGGAGGGAGCCGCCCAGGGAGCTGCCCGGTACCCAATCGCTCCGCAGCGTTTAGGCTGTGGACCCCGACAATGGCGGCCGCCCGTCTGCACATCACTGTTGCTAGGGTTGAATGCTCAGGGTCTGGCAGAGGCCGGAGGAGCCGGGGACCGAGAGAATCCAGCCGCCCGCCTATGAGAGACAGTTTGGCGTGTGCATGTCGCCTGAGGTTGGTGTTGCGCAAAGCTTTGATGGATGCACTCTGCGTAGTTGCAGAAGTGTCCCGATAGCTGCAAAAGTTTACGCAGACTCGAGTGTAGACGAAGATAAGCCGGTGTATTTGGGATTAGCGACCTAGGGACAGCGTCGCTCCAAGAAAAAGCCGGGTTACGCTCCCGGGATGGACGCCGCGCCACCCTGTGCTCTTGCTGCCTTCGCTCACCCAGCGTGGCCCTGGTGACTGTGCGAGTCGCCGAACCTATTTAATTTTTTCAATTTCAGAATATTATATGTGGAGATTAAAATTTCCATTACATTCTTAAATAATCCAAGGTAATTCACATACACATATAGATTTTAGTCATATAGAAAAACAGATAAAAGGTGTAAGAAGCCAAGAAATAACTATGTTTAAATTTTATTCTTCTATTTCATAACTCCATATATTTAAATGCAATGTTCTTTCACATTTCCAAGAAAATTCTTATTTCAATGAAATTCCAATTCCACCTAACTGTTCCAAGCAAGAAAATAAAATGGAAGTTTTCTCCATTTGTTTTACAAAATAGCAAACTCTTAATTTTGATAAGCAAAATTCCATGTGTGGTCAATACCATTCACCAACCTAGATGCTGAAGCTAATTAAATCTTCTGTGAAATAGAACAAAATTTGTAAAATTCCAAAAGGAAAACAAAGATCAATTTCTAAGTCACCCAAATGTAACAGCAGTACAAAAAAGTTATGCACTGGTAGTTTCCCCAAGTTACTTAGGCCCTCCATAACCTTAAAGCACTAACTGATCTCTTCAAACACAGTGTAAAGAACAACTCATTTCTCATGGGGCAGGAGGAGCTGCTGGAAGGGGACCTGGAGGTGTACTGGCCCTGCCCCCACATCGGCCCTCGCTGCAACTCCTGCTTATGCCCCCTCTTCCTCATCTCTCAAAGCTTCTTCATATAGGAGTGGGAAGGATCTGGGATCGCACCCATTGATTGATCTTGGCCACATACTCGAGGACTTTAATCTTGCTGGTTTCAGCATGGGCCCTCGGGCCCCACAGGAACTCATAACATTCAGGATCACTGTTGGGCACCTCCCGGTACTCCAGGTACCCTTCCTGCACCCAATCCTGGGTGATGAGCTTCCGAGGCTCCCCGTACATTACATGCTCTGTCCCAGCATGCACCCCCATCACACCCAGCTCTTCCCAGATGGCCTCCTCCAGGGCACAATTCCCTCCAAGAAGATCAAGCCCAGGACGATGATCAGGAGGCCGACCCTGGGAAAGCGCTGGTCATCATTCAGCTCCTCATAGTAGGTGAGGCCCACGGAGGTGACAAGGATGTAGCATTGGCCGATGGGATCAACTTCCTTCACATCGACTCCAAAGACCAGCTGCATGCACTCGGAGGCTTCTCTGAAGATCTCAGCGAAGTGATCTTGGTAATCCTTGATGACAATATCCAGCATTTCTTCCTTGGTGATCAGCTCCTTGATTCGATACTTGAGGAGCAGGAAATGAATCAAATCAGATATCTTCTCCTCTAGTGCCTCTCGTGGCACAGACGCCGGGTCTGCCGGGTCCTGGGACATGCTTGGCCCCTCCTCTTCTTGGTTGCTGGTGCCTTCATTGGAGTGTCGCCCTGGATTGGAGGCCAGGCCAGTGGGGGATGAGGAGCTCCCTGAGGACTCTGGCGAGGACTCAGTGTTGCAGCAGATGGCACCTCCTCCAGAGTGCCTGGGGTCACAGTAGAGGAGGAGGCAGCCGCCGCCTCCTCCTGAGTCCTAGAAGCCTGTGCACCCACCAGGCCCTGTGCCTCTCTTTGGGCCCCAAAGGGCTTCCTGAACCCTGCAGCACTGACTCCTATGATGGTGGCAGTGGCGGCGAAGCATGATGGCTCTGGCTGGGAAGCAAGCAGGAATGTGGGCAGGAGCTGGGAATGGGGCCCCACAGGCCTGGGGAGAGAGGGGCCCTGTAACTGGCATCAGTAAGAACCACACCCTGGGGGCTCTGAAAAAGACCAACCTATAGGCTTTCTCCTTAGGGGATGCTCTGGGGTCTCCCAAGACTCCTCTCCTCCTGGTGGGCCTGTCCCCCAGCACCTGAAGGAGGAAGCAGAAGGCCGGCAGAGTGCAAGGCTCTAGGGCTGACAGGGGGTGGGTGGGGCCGGGCACAGTGCAGTTCCCTCTGGCATCAGGTGGATGGTCTCTACTGTGCTCACTCAGGGCCCTCATCTTCTGCCTGGAGAGCCCTAGACCAGACCCTGTGCTGTCCTGAAAAGCTCTCAGAATAAGAGCTCACATTCCTCATCCAGAGCAGAAGGCAGTGTGTGGGCCCCACATCTGGCCACATCTGCCCGGGGCCTCCCAGAGAGGACAGTAAGATTCAGTGGGGTCCATGTGTCCTGGGGGAGGAGCTTGCTCGGTCCTCACCTTGATGCCTGGCAAGGCCTGGGAGGGAGGGTGGACCTGAGGCCACCTCCTTAAACCAAGACCCTGTCTCCACCACACACTGGAAGAGGAAGCCAGGGGAGGCCACCCACCCACTGTTTTCTGTGTCTTTCCCAGGCTGACAGGTTGGGCAGGGCAGGGCTGGGTCTTGTGTGTTGGGTGAGTAGGGTCCCCTCCATCCTGACCCTGACTCCTGGCAGGGCCTTGGATCCTGCCCCTGCTGAACTGAATGCAGCCCCCTCAGATGATGGCCTTCACCTCCCTGAGACCAGTGATCCACATATGAGAGAGGGGACCTCAGCCTGACAACCCACACAGGTTTTCAGGGCTCTCAACAGAGTAGGGGCAGATTTCTGTGGGGGCCCGTCTGTGTTCTGGGCTGGGGGTGCCATTAATCCTCCCTCAGGGTCCTCACTTTGACTCTTGGCAGATTCTGAGACCACTGTGTCTTTTGACCACATGGGATTGACTGTGTTCACCTGATGTCACCCTCTCAGAACAAGTTACTCACCTCCCTGGGAGCCCTGAAGCAAAAGTGAGGGGAAGCCATTTAGCATCACCCCTGTATTGGGTCTCCAGGGCTGACAACAGAGGCTGGCCTGGGGTGGGGGTTCCCAAAGTCCTCCTCTGGGGGCCTTCCCTTCTCACCCCATCCTGCCTGAGTTGGGCAGACATTCCCCATTTAGACCAAGACCTCGTCTCCCTGAGGATTTCACAACTTCCTGCCCTGGTAGAAGTGTACTGGCCACTTAGGGTCACCCCTGATGGGGTCCGGGAAAGCTGGAGTCTGAGGTTCCGATTATCTGGGCTGGAGGTACCTTCAGTCCTCACCAGGATGCATAGCTCAGGCCTGGCATATCCTCAGACTCCTCCCTCTGCTCTCTGGCCTCACACCTCGGACCAAGGTGTTCACCTCCCTGAGACCACCCACCCCCAACCACATGGCAGAAAAGAGCAATGCCACATGCCACCCCTGTAAGGGGCCTCCCAGGGCGGAAAACAGGGAAGCCAGGTTCTGCGCGGGCCCTCTTCTTGGGGGTGTGGGGGTAATTCATGCCTTTAATCCTGACCAATGTTCTTCCATGATTCCTGCCAGACCCTGGACTCCTCCCTCTTTTGATGTTACAACTCCCCTCGGACCAAGGCCTTCCCCTCCGTGCGACCCCAAAGAAAGAAGCAAACGCCCACCACATCTGGCCGCCCTGCCCAGGGCCGAGGTCCCCCTCTCTACTGGAGTGTAAGGTACACACCGTCCTCCCTCTGTGTCTTCCCCTTGACCCCGGCAGGGCCTGGGCCCCCACCACCTGTTGACCTGCGTCCTCACCCCTCAGATTCCCGAGGCTGAATCCGGGAGGCATCTCATGGTGAAATTTGTTCTAGGGCCTCCCAGGGTCACAGGAGGGGCAGGGAGCATTCTATGGGGCCCTCAATCCTCCGTCAGCGTCTCACCTCACTCCTAACAGAGCCTGGGCCCTCTCCCCTCCGCCGACGTGAAGTCCCGATCTCAGACCAACAGCCTCTGCTGTCAGACCCCAGGCAGAAGTCAGTGGACGTCACATCCAGCCCCCCACACCTGGGCTTCCTGGGGCTGACAGCAGAGGCGGACCTGGATTATTTGGGGACCCTCTACCTGGGGTGGGGGCTCCCTCAGGCCACCCTCATCATCTCACTTGACTCCTCACAGAACCTGGGCCCTCTTACCTCTCTGGCAATCGGAAGCCTGCCCCTCAGACCAAGGCCCTCACCTCTGTCAGCCCCCAGATGCAAGTTGGTGAACATTACATCCGGGCCCCACACCCGGGGCTGCCCAGGGCTGATAGCAGGGACAAGGATAGACTGTGGGGCCCCTTATGGGGATGTTGTGCAGCCTGTTCCCCCTCCACGGACCTTATTTGCCGGGTCACACCAGGCTTTGACTCCCAGAGTCCCCTGAGGAAGGAGTTTGTGGAGGGGCTCAGCCTGACATGTCTGACCGGGGTGGTCCACGGCTGACAATAGGGGTGAAACTGTATTATTTGGGGACCTTGTGCCTCGGGTGGGGCCCCCCTCAGTCCTCCCTCAGTGTCTCATCTTGACTCCTAAGAGAGCCTGAGGTGTTTCCCGTCTGCCTTCCTGAAGCGCGGACCTCAGACCAAGGCCCTCACCTCTGTCAGCCCCCCAGATGCAAGTCGGCAGACGTCACATCCGGCCCCCCCCCCCCCACACACAGGGGCTTCCGAGGGCTGACAGCAGCGGTGGAAGGCGATTGGTGGTGGGAGGCCTCAGTCTCCCTCGGGGTGCTGCCACTCATGCCTGGCAGAGCCGGGGGCCTGCCCTTTCTGGACCTGAGAGGGCGTCGGGTCCCACCAGGCTCTGACCTATTTCTTTATAATTCCAGTTCATCTGCTCATAACTGTTACATACCTGCGACTGCTGGTAGTATCTAAGTGATTATGCTTGCAAAAATACGTATGTTATGATTGTGTACTTTTTTATTCATTTTCAAAAAGTAAAATTTTATTTTTTATTTCAATAGATTTAGAGGGTAAAAGTGTATTTTTTTAATATATGGGTTAATTGTACAGTCGTGAAGTAAGGGATTTCAGTGTACCCGTAACCTGAAGTGTATAAATTGTACTCAATTGGTAATTTTTGATCCTTCATCCCTGTCCCCTTTTGAGTCTCCAAAGTCTTTTACACCACTCTGCATGACCATGATACCTCACTTAGGATAACATGTTCCATTTCCATTCTAGTTTCTGTGCTGCAAAAGACATTATTTCATTCTTTTTTATGGCTGAGTGGTATTCCTTGGTGTATATATGTGTAGATATGTGTGTATGTGTGTTTGTGTGTATAAATATATATACACACAATGTGATATATATCTCACATTGTCTTTATCCATGCCTCAGTTAATAGGCATTTAGGTTGATTCCATTGATTTCATAACTTTACAATTGTGAATTGTGCTCTGCTAAACACATGCGTGGATGTGTATTTTGATAAAATGACTTATTTCCCTTTGGGTACATACCCAGTAGTGAGATTGCTGGATCGAATGGTAGGTCAACTGTTGGTTCTTTGAGGACTCTCCTTATTGTTTACCATAGAGTTTGTACTAATTTACATTTCCACCAAGAGTGTATAAGCATTCCCTTTTCACCACATCCATGCCAACATCTGTTGTTTTTTTTTTTGACTTTTTAATAATGGCCATTCTGACAGGGTAAAGTGGTATCTCATTGTGGTTTTAATTTGCATTTCCCTGATGATTAGTGATGTTGAGTATTTTTTCACCTTTTTTGGCCACTCGTTTCTCTTCTTTTGAAGAGTGTCTGTTTGTGTCTTTTGCCCACTTTTTAACACAGTTATTTGGTTTTTTCTTGCTGATTATTTTGAGATCCTTGTCAACTCTACACATTAGTCTTTTGTCAGATACATAAGTTGCAACTATTTTTTCACTTTCTGTAGGTTGTCTATTTACTATATTGCTTATTTCCTTGCTGTGCAGAAGCTTTTTAGCATAAGTCCCATTTATTTATTCTTGGTTTTGTGGCATTTGCTTTTGGGATCTTAGTCACAAATTCTTTGCCTAGGCCAATGTCCAGAAGAGTTATTCCTATGCTTTCTTCTATAATTGTTATGGAGTCAGGTCTTACATTTAAGTTTTTACTCCATCTTGATTTAATTTGTGTGTGTGGTGAAAGATAGGGATCCAGTTTCATTCTTCTGCATGTGGGGCTCCAATTTTCCCAGCACAATTTATTGAATGGAGTGCCCTTTCCCCAGTTTGTGTTTTTGTCTGCTTTGTCAAAGGTCAGCTGGTTGTACGTGTATGGTTTCATTTCTAGGTTCCCTATTCTGTTCCACTGATGTATGTGTCTACTTTTGTGCCAGTACCACACTGTTTTTAATTTTATTTTTAATGTATTTTGGAACATTCAACCTGGCTGGTAGTATAACATGCTGTTTTGATTACTATAGTCTTGTAGTATACTTTGAAGTTGAGCATTGCTTTGCCTCAAGATTTTTTTTTTCTTGCATAAGATTTCTTTGGCTGTTTGGGCTCTTTCTGGATTCCATATGAAATTTATGATTGCTTTTCTAATTCTGTGTAAAATGGTGTTGGTATTTTGATGGGAATTACATTGAATCTGTAAATCACTTTGGGCAGAACTGACATTTTAAAAATATTGATTCTTCGAATCCATGAGCCTGGGGTGTTTTCCTGTACTTTTGCGTCATCAGGGATTTCTTTCAACACTGTTTTGTAGGGCTGTCCTTGTAGAGATCTTTCATCTCCTTCCTTAAGTATAGTCCTGAGTATTTATTGTCTTTGGGGCTATTGTAAATCATATTGAGGTCTTGATTTGATCCTGAGCTTAGCTGTTATTACTGTATAGAAATACTACTCATTTTTGTACATTAATTTTGTAGCCTGAGACTTTACTGAATTTATCAATTCTAGGAGTATTTTAGAGGATCCTTTAGGGTTTTGCAGATAAAAGATCATATAGCAGCAAACAGGAAGAATTTGGCCTCCTGTTTTCTGACTTGGATGCCTTTTAATTCTTTCCCTTTCCTGATTGCTCTGGGTAGGACTTCCAAAACTATGTTGAATAAAAGTAGTGATAATGGGCATGTATATCTTGTCCCAGTTCTTAGGGGCAATGTTTTCAACTTTAACTCATTCAGAATGATGTTGGCTGTGGGTTTGTCATATATGGCTTTTCATCATTTTTAGGTATATTCCTTCTATTCCTTGTTTTTTGAGGTCTTTTATCATGAAGTGCTGCTGGATTTTATCAAATTTTTTTCTGCATCTATTGAGATCATCATGTGGGTTTTGTTTTTAATTCTGCTTATGTGGTAAGTCACATTTTTTGATCTATCTGTATTGAACCATCCTTGCATCCTTGGGATGACTTGATCATGGTGAATTATTATTATTTTTTGATGTGCTGTTGGTCTCTGTTTGCCAATATTTTCTTGATGATTTTTGCATCTATGTTCATGAAGGACATTGGTCTGTAGTTTTCTGCTTTTGTTGGGTCCTTTCCTGGTTTTGGTATCAGTGTGATACTAACCTTGTAGAATGAGTTAGGGAGCATTCCCTCCTTATCTACATTATGGAACACTTCCTGTAGGATTGGTACCAGTTCATCTTTTTAGGTCTGGTGGAATTGAGCTGTGAATCCATCTGGTCCTGGGCTTTTTGTTGTTGTTGTTTTGGTGTGATTTTTTATTATTGATCCAATCTTTCTAATCATTATTGGTCTGTTCAGGATTTTTATTTCTTCCTGATAAATGCTTATGACATTGTATGTTTCCCAAAACTTACTTATTTTCATTAGATTTTCTAGTTTGTGTGTATATAGTTGTTTGGAGTAGTTGTGGATGATCTCTTGTATTTCTGTGGTATCAGTTGTGATGTCTCTTTTTTTCATTTCTGATTGATCTTATTTCACTCCTCTCTATTCTCTTCTTAGTCTAGCCAGTGGTCTGTGAATTTGGTTTATCTTCTTAAAGAACCAACTTTTTGTTACATTGATCCATTGTATTATTTTTTTGGTTTCAATTTTATTTAGTTCTGCTGTGATCTTTCTTATTCCTTACCTTCTTCTAGCTTTGAGTTTATTTTTCGAGTTCCCTGTGATGTGACATTAATTTCTTAATTTGTAATCTTTCTGTTTTTTTTTTAATGTAGCCAGTTAGTGCTGTGAACTTTCCTCTTAGCACTGCTTTTTCTGTATCCCAGATATTCTGTCAGTTCATGTTGCCATTGTCATTCAATTCAATTATTATTTTTCTTAATTTCCACCTTGATTTCATCATCAATGCAAAGCTCATTCAGGAAGAGGTTGTTTACTTTCCACATATTTGTGTAGTTTTGAGATTTCTTGAAATTGATTCCTGGTTTTTATTCCAGTGTGGTCTGACAAGATATATGGTATAATTTTGATTTTTTAAAGTTTGCTGTGGCCTAACATACATGGTCTATCTTTAAAAATGTTGCATGTACAGATGAGAGGAATATATATTCTAGAGTTGGGAGGTATAATATTCTGTAAATATCTTTTAGCTCTATTTATTCTAGAGTCCTATTTAAGTCCGGTGTTTCTTTTTTGATTATCTGCCTCGATGATCTGTCTAGTTTTTTCAGTGACATGTTGAAGTCCCCTACTATTAGAAACTTGCTGTCTATTTCCTTTCTTAGATCGAGTAGTATTGGTTTTATGAACCTAACAGCTCCATTGGTAGGTATGTATATATTTAGGATTCTTGCATCTTCTTGTCGAATTAATTCCTTTATCATTGTGTAATGACTGTCTTTGATTTTTTTAATGCAGTTTACTTTAAGTCTATTTTATCTAATATTAAAATGGCTACTCTGGCTCACTTTTGGTTTTCATTTGTGTGGAATATGTTTTTCTGCTCTGTTACCTTGAATCTGTGGCTCATTTATGAGTTAAATGGGTTTCTTGGAGATAGCAGATATTTCCGTTCCATCAATTAGCATATTTTAAGTGGAACATTTGGATGGTTTACATTCAATGTTAATATTGATATGTTAGATACTGTTCCAGTCATCATGTTGATTTTTACCGAGTTGCTTTGTATTTTCCCTTGTGTTGCTGTTTTATAAGAGCTGTGAGCATTTAATTTAGAGTGTTATTGCCCAGGTGAGTATCAGCTGTTCTTCTTGTAGTGTAGAGCACTTTTGAGCATTTCTTTTATGAGGTTTTAATGGTGACAAATTCCCTAAGTGTTTGCTAGACTGGGAGACAGTTTATTTCTCCTTCATTTATGAAACTTAGTTTTGCCAGATACAAAATTCTTGGCTGACAGTCTGCTTAGAATATTAAAGATGGGACCCCAATCTCTTCTGGCTTGTAAGACTTCTGCTGAGAAGTCTGAGGTTAGTCTGATGGGGTTTCCTTTGTAAATTAGCTGACGCTTTCATCTTGCAGCTTCTAGGATTTTCTCTTTCATTTTGACTTTGGCCAGACTGATGTTGATGTGCCTTGGTTATGTCCTATTTGCAGGGAATCTTCCAGGAGTCCACTGATCTTCTGATATCTAGATGTCTAAATCTCTAGCAAGTCCAGGGAAGTTTTCCTCCATTATTCCCTCAAATAGGTTTTTCATGCTTTTTGCTTTTTGTTCTTCTCTCTTGGGGATACCTATGATTTTCATGGTTGTGAATTTTACATAATCCCATATTTCTTGGTGACTTTTTCTTAATTTCTCTTGATTCCTTTTTATTTTGGTCTAACTGAGCTAATTCAAAAGCCTTGTGTTCAAACTTTGAAAATGCTTTCTTCTGCTTTCTCTACTCTATTGTTAAGAATTTCCACTACATTTTCAAATTCCCTAAATGAGTCTTTCATTTCCAGATATTTTGTTATTTTTTATATCAGCATATTACAGGGTTACAAATGTTTAGGTTACATATATTGCCTTTGTCCCATCTGAGTCAGATCTTCAAGCATGTCCATCCCACAGAAGGTGTGCACCGTACCCATTAGGTGTGAATATACCCCAACCCCAACCCCTCCCACCTGCCCAACACCTGATGAATGTTACTAACATACGTGCACATAAGTATTGATCAATTAATATCAGTTTGATGGTGAGTACATTGGTGCTTGTTTTCCCATTCTTGTGATACTTCACTTAATAGAAAGGTTTCCAGCTCTATCCAGGACAATATAAGAGGTTCTAGATCACCATAATTTTTTGTGGCTGAGTAGAACTGCATGGTCTACATGCACCACATTTTATTAATCCACTCATGTATTGATGGGCACTTGGGTTGTTTCCACATCTTTACAATTGTGAATTGAGTGCAGATATATAAAATAATATGGAGATACCATAAACAGGTAAAAGTAGAACCAGTATATGACACAGCAATTCTATTACTGGGCATCTACACAAAGGGAAAAAAAGATACTCTGTTATTCTGAAAATATGTATCTATCTCATTATTGAATTCTTCATTTGCATCCTGGATTTTTTGGTTGGTGGCGGTGGTATCTCTGTGTTGGTCTTCAACTTTCTCATCGATCCCAATGACCTTGCTTGCAATCCATATTTTGAATTCCATATGTGACATTCCCAAAATTTCCTTTTGGTTACAATCCATTCCTGCAAAGCTAATGTGATCCTTTGGGGGTGTCAAAAGAGCCTGCTTTTTCATATTGCCAGAGTTCTTATGCTGGTTCCTTCTCATCTGGAATCACTTTCCTCAGCTGAAAACAAATAGCTTTGGGATTCTCCTGTTCTCCTCTCCTGGGAAGGCTGTTTGCTGCTGAGTATAGGTGGGGACAGGTACACTACCTTTCAGCTCCTGCAGATAGGTACCCACTGTGGTGTTGCTGGCAATTTGGGTCAGTTGGACTTTAGACCACTAGGAGAATGGACAGATGCCAGTGGTGCTGGACTAGGTTAGGTAATCTCCAGTTCCTAGGCACCTGGATGACATTCTTGATGGGGGACCAGATTGACCCCAGGCTAACAAACTTGCCCTCAAGCATCCCTGGTTTAAGGTGCTGGTTGTGATAGTGATGAGTGAGGTGATCTCCTGCTGCAGAAACATGCTCAGGCAGAAGAAGGGTGGGAAGGATGGATGCACTGTGATCCTGTGACAAAAGGGGTTGGCCCCTCATAAAGAGATTGGTAGTAGCAGGTAGCTGTGGGAGGCACAAGCTGCTGATACCTTCTTATCTCAGCAGTGGAAGGAGTCATTGTCCTCCAGTGCACAAAAGTGCCCAGAGTCCCAGCTACCATCCTGACCCAGATGAAGCAGAGATGGTAGAGCCAGCTCAACCCACTGTGTCTTTGGGTCAAGGGCCCCCAGAGTGGCTGTGGGCTGTGGCTAAAATGCTCCAGCAGAGGTGAACGTGTGCTTGTGGCAGGGTCTTGCCTCCAGAGATGGTGGGCTCCTCCCAAAAGAGACAGGCAGCTCAGGGGGACGGCTCCTAGCCCCACCCTCCCTCTGTCGAGGGGGTAGCTTTTGTCTTGGGACATACTAGAGCATGTGCTATTGCTTTTTAGTAGGAAAGGAGTGAGCTCCAAGCTCTGTAGAATTCTGGGTGTGATGGGCCCTCTGTCGGAGGTGAGGCAGCTGCTCACAAGCGCCCTGGCTTAGTCGTCCCCTGTGGACCCCTCGCCCATAGCAGATGGAAACAGCCATAGCTGTGGGGGAGGTGAGGAGGACAAGGCCCCAAATGGTGGGGAGCTGGTGCCCTGGTCCCCATTGTCCTGTGCGGCCCTCTGCTGTGCTACACTCTCCTCTCAGTAGGAAGCAGCCTGCCCTAATGCCCATCCTCTGGGAGACCCTCACTTTCTCCAATTGGCCCCCAAGGCTACTGCAGTTTGTGTGGGTGCTGGGGGCGTTGGCTGTGGATCCAGCAGAGTAGAGGCCCAGGGCCTGAGATTCCTGTGGAGCCAGCTACAGAAACACTGCCTGTTTGTGAAGAGAGGGAAATGATCCCCGGCCTCTGTGCATGGCCTTTACTCGGGAAACAGAGTCCTGTTGTAGTGGGAAGGGGGATGGACTCCAGAGGCACTGGCCAGGGCAAGAGGCTGAATTTGGAGGCTGAGTGGGGCAGGACAGAGTTGAGGACGGTTTAGGAATGTTGGCTTCACATTGCCTAGTGCTCTGTGCTTGTGTTTGGTTTCCATTTTTATCCTTTTTAAAGTTATTCATGACCCTTCAAAGTTTTCTTGCATCCCTTCAGTTTTTATGAATTTCCGCAGACTTTATTTTGAGCGGTTTTAGATTTATAGGAAAACTGCCAAGCTGGCACAGAGAGTGCCCGTATTCCCCACACCCAGTTCCCCTTTATTAATATGGAACGTCAGTATGCTAGGTGTGTTACAATTAATGAGCTAATATTGAAAATTATTAACTAAAGTTTACACTTTATTCAGATTGCCTGTTTTTAATGTCTAATGCCCTTTTCTGCTGTGCCAGGATCCCAGGCAGGATACTACATTCCATTCAGTTGCCATGTCTTCTTAGGCTCCTCTCGGCTGTGACAGTTTCTCAGAAGTTGCTTGTTTTGATGACCTTGATGGTTTTGAGGAGTACTGGTCAGGTATATTGTAGGATGCCCCTCAGCTGGGCTCTGTCTGATGCTTTTCTCCTGATTAGACTCAGGTTATTGTGGGTTTGGGGGAGGAAGACCACGGAAGTGATGTGCCCTTCTCATCAGGTCATATCAAGGGAACCTATTATATACTTGACTTATCACTATTGATGTTGACCTCGATCATCTGGCTGAGGTAGTGTCCGTTTGGTTTCTACACTGTAAATCCACCCTTGGAGTTCCCCTTTCCACACTGTACTTGAAGAAGGATGTCACTGTGCTCAGACCACACCAAAGGAGTGGTGAGTTGAGCCTCACCTTCTTGAGGGAGGAGTATCCACTTAAATTAGTTTGAATTCTTGTGCAAGTTAAGATTGTCCATTCCTATTTACTTATTTAACCACTTCCCTCAGTTTGGAATCAAGGATATTTGTTTAATACATTTGATTATAAGCCAATACTGTTTTATTTAACTTCTTGCTCTAATTGTTTCAACTTTGGCCATTGGGGCATCCTCTCTGTGAGCTCCTGTGTCTCTTTGACATACCCTTGAAGTGCATGTGTGTGTGTGTGTGTGCGCGCGCGCGTGTGTCTTACTCCCTCCTTACTTTCCAGTACTCCAAGGTGTTCCAGGCTCATATTGTTTATTTCCTGCCCCAGTCCTAGAATCAGCCATTTGTTTTTGGATTCCTGGTTCCTTTTATTGAAGAATGTTTTTAGAAACCAGGATCTGTGTGCCAGGGGTGCTCATTGCTACTAGGGTGTCATTGCTCCTAGACCCTCTCAGCTGATAGAAAAAGAAATATATGTCCTTGTACTACCCCCTGTGTACAGCACACATTTATAAATATTTGTATGTGTAACCACCCCTGTCTACATTAGGCTAAACATGAGTTTGTACTGAAGAACGTCCTCATTACATGTGCCTCCTCTCCTTGCCTGTAAGTAAATTCCCACTTCCACACTGAGAAAGCTGCCTCCCAGCAACCATTGTCCATTTTCACACTTTTTCACTTCAGGTATACCTGAATAGCAGTATCAGAATTGTTGACTTGGTCGTCGTTAACATCATGGCAGAACTGTTGCCCTCACAGTCAGCAGCTTTTTGAGCGAGAATGCGATGGCTGTGTAGTTCCCTGTGACTTTAGTCTTACAGACTCTACTCACTTCCCAAGCTACTTAGGTCAGCACCTTTTCCCCCATCCCCTCCACTGAGGTTGTTTCATACATTTGTCGTGCACTTAGATTCCTCTGGCAGGCTGCATTTCTCCCTGGTGTTCCTCTGAATTCCTGCATGATTTCATTTTTGAGACTGAATCTCACACTGTCACCCCAGTGAGAATGCAGTGGCATCATCATAGCTCACTGAAACCTCAAACTCCTGGGCTCCCGTGATCCTCCTGCCTCAGCCTCCTGAGTAGCTGGGAGTGTAGGTGTGCAGTAGCTAATTTTTTCATTTTTAGTAGAGATACGTTCTCACTCTTGCTCATGCTGGTCTCAAACTTCTGAGTTCAAGCAATCCTCCTGCCTTGGCCTCCCAGAGTGCTAGGATTACAAGTGTGAGCCTCTGTGCCCGACCTCTGCATGATTTTTTTTAATGTGTGTTTTAAATGTGTATGCATTAAGGTTCACCCTTTGTGCTGTAAATTTCAATGGGCTTTGACAAATGCGTAATATTAGGTATCCACAATTACAGTGTCATTCAGAATCCTTTCACTGACCTAAAAAATCGCCTGCCTTCACCTATTCAACCCTTCTTTCCTTCCCCATGAAGCCCTGTCAATCACTGATCCTTTTATTATCTCTATACTTCTGCCTTCTGCTGACTGTCTTAGAACTGAAATGGTACGGTATGTAGCCCCTCAGAGAGACGACCTGAATCTTCGTCTCCTTTCTTTTTTCTTGGTCAGTCCAGGTAAATATAGGTCCATGTCGTTGACCTTTTCCAAGAACAAATTTTGGTCGCATCCATTTCCTCTATCGTATTTTGTTCTATTTCATTTATTCCTTCTCTGTTATTTCCTTCTTTGTGCTTGTTTTGCATTGGTTTGCTCTTTCTAGTTTCTAAATGTTTAACACTAGGTTATTGATTCGAGAGCTTTCTGCTTTTTGGTAGGCGGGTACAGCTCCCTATTTCTCAGTGCTGCTGCTGCCTCATCCAGTAACGGTTGTTATGTTGCATTTTTGTTTGTGTTCATTTCAAAGAATTTTCTAGTTTCTGTTGTGCTCACTCCTCTGACCCGTTGGTTGTTGTTATACACTGAACTGCAGGTGCCCAGTACCTCAGGATGTGAGTGTATTTGGAGAGAGGGCCTTTGAAGACGTAATGAAGTTTAAATGAGGGCCTCAATCCAATCTGACTGGTGTCCTCATCAACACAGGAGCTTAGGACACATAAAAAGAGACAGCACGGGTGCGTATTCACAGAGGGACGACCAGTGTGAGACGAGGCAGCAAGGGGACAGCCCCCTGCAAGCCAAGGAGAGAGGCCTCAGGAGAAAGCAGCCCTACTGGCACCTCAGTCTTAAGGGTGCCCACCTCCACAAGTGTGAGAAAATAAGTTTCTGATGTTGAAGGCATTTTCTGTGGCAGCCCTGGCAAACTAATTCAATTATTGAGGAATGTATTGCATGATTTCTGTATTTTTGCAAATTCCCCACGTTGCCTTCTGTGATTGGTTTCCAATTTCATTCCGTTTTGGTCAGAGAGCACACGTTGTATGAGTTCAATGCTTTTGAATCCTTTAAAGTTTGTTGAGAGGTGTTGTACGGTGTAACATATGGAGAAAGAAACATATCCTTGAGAAAGTTGCATGTACGCTTGAGAAGAGCATTGATTCTGCTGTTGTTGGGTGGAGTGCTGTTTAGATGTCTGTTAGACCGAGTTATTTTATTGTGTTGTTCGAGTCTTCTATTCCTGTACTGATCCTCTGTCTCTTGTTCTGTCCAGTACTGAAAACGAGGTGAATCTGTGTGCTAGGGCTGCCCTAACAAAGGACCACAGACTGGGTAGCTTAAACAACAGAAACTGACCTTCTCAGGGTTCTGGAGGCCGATAGAACCAGGCGATTCAGTTTCTGATAAGGCCGCTCTTCCTGTTTTGCTGACAGCTACCTTCTCACTGTGTCTTCTCACGTGGCCTCTTGTCTGTGGGAGGGCAGGAAAAGAGAGGTATCTGGTGTGTCTCCTCTTCTTATTAAGGACCCCAGCCCTGCGGGAATGGCACTCCACCCTTATGACTTCATTTCACCTTCCTTAACTCCCTAATGGCTCCAATTCCAAGTATACTCTCACAAGGGGTTAGGACTTCAGCATATGCCTGGTGGGGGGGGAGGGGGAGGAGACAAAATGCAGTCCACAGCAGGGGGTATTGTGGGATTGTCTCCTTCAATTCTGTCAGTTTTTGCTTCATCCATCTGTCAGTGGCTCCCGAGAGATCCCCTTGACCCCCACCAGCTATTGGATCTGGACCAACAGGTGAGGCAGATGTGACCCCCGCCATCAGGGGACAGAGTGGGGCTCCCTGGCTGGTAGATGTAGCCTTGCTTGCACCTGCGCTCCACTCACCCACCTCTACCCACCCCATTCTTGTGGAGATTTGTGAGTGGGCCCATCTGCATCACCCTCTCTCCCTGACAGCCGAGGGGTTCCTCCCCTGCCCCCTCCACAGGCACTCTGCAGCCTGTGATCCGCTGTTGGTGCACACTTTCTCCTCCCGTGCGCTCCCAGGCTCCCTGGTGCGGTGATTCCACTGCTCCCTGTCCTCACCTGGCAGGCAGCTGGGACGCAGCACCTTTCCAGAATAAGGGGCAGCTGTCATTTAGTGACGTCTATGTGCGATGTCGTGCTGCGCCCTCATGGCATTTCTGAATGTGGGTATGAAACCAGGCAGCCCCCGAGGCTAGCATGGCAGCAAATGATAGAGGGGTCCTGCACCCGGGCTGATCTTCGGCCTCCACACTCACGTCGCAGTGGCCACGGGGGGGATCTGCGAGCCGTCATCACCCAGGACACACCGTGCCTGTGTCCTGAAAGTCCCAGGCCATGATGGAGAGAGTAAGGGCTCCACTTAGTGCCTACGCATGACAGCAAGAAGATGTGGGACCCATATTGGAAAAGGACCGGTGAGAAAGGTCCATGTGAAAAGGTTGTGCCCTTACAGGCTTAGGTGCTGGCCATCCGGGGAATATTCATTTCTGCCTTCCCCCAAATGCCTGTGAGGTGCCATGTCTCACCTCCCTACTGCGGAGCCAAGAGTGCTGGAAACGCGAGCCGGCTAACTCGGATATGCTGGACAGAAGCCCTCCTTTCTCTAGCTAGGAGGGCCTTCTGTCGACCAGAGCATGGGCTGAACACCTCAGGGCCAACTTCTCGCACTGATCCAGGGGTGGCACACCTCCAGCTTCGCCTCCTGCCTCTATCCTCTGGCTAAGTACTTACCACCGGTCGCCCCGGTTCCCTGCCGCCTCGCCTGTGGGCCTCACCGTCACTCAAGCAGGGAGGTGGAGTCACTGACATCGAACAGGGAGGCTAAGAGTGTAGGGCTTTGGGCCTCGGTCAGCAAGCCCTCACGGGCTGCCTGGAGCACCCTGGTAGATGCCTGAGTCACAGGGCAGGCAGGAAAACGAAAGGCTGCACCCCCACTCCCCAAGTGCTTTCTTCCCCAGTGGTCTGCAGAGCCTACTTTGGGGCATAATCCCGAAGGCGGGCTCAGGGGATTCAGGAACTTGTGACTGGCTGGTTCCAAGTACCCGCTGGTTCTGTCCATTCACCTGGGGCAGGGGAGGTGGAGGTTGGCACGTGGCTACCCTGGGGCCTGTCCACAGGGCTTCCTTCCTGAGAGCCTGGCAATGCATGTCACCCAGGTCTCCTCTCAACCCCGTCAGTGAGTGCCTCTCCCTGCGATGACCCAACGCCAGCGCCATCAGGAGGCCAGAGGTGCCGAGGCAGTTGTGGTGCTCCAGGAGAGTAAGCTCAGAGGAGGGTCACTCCAGGAGGGAAGAGGCTCTGGGGTTGGCACAGGGCCCCAGTGAGGCAGCTACTGGCCCTGACTGCCAGGGCTTGGTCTGCGGCGTGTCTCTCTGGCAATACGAGGCCTTCCCTCCCTCGGCCGTTTCTGAGGTTCTCCCCCTCTAAATGCTGTGAACCGGAACCCAGTACTCTGTACTATGTCCTCAGGCCGAAGAACCTGATTGTGTTGCGGGAGGGCTGTGCATGTGGAAAAGACGCAGACTGTGGCCTCTACCCAGGGCCACCTGCCAGCGGGTGGAGCTTTGAGTCATTTCAAGGCCTCTCCTCGGGAAGGGTCACAGCAAGCCCAGATTGGTTTTCTTCCACAGGGAGCTCACTCACCAGCGTAGCAGGGAGGGTCGGTCCCAGCAACCAGCTAAGCCAGGTTTGGTCCAAGGGCTTGGCACTGTTCTTCTGTAAAGTCGGTTTTAAATTTAGCTGGTGGGTTAAGAATGTGAGAGTTTAAGAATTTGAGACAAAGCTGAGAATTTAAAATTAAGAGATGTAGCTAAGAACAAGGAAACGGGGGTGATTCTCTGTCACCTGCAATTTCGCTGCTTCCTGAGAGCTGTTAAGATGTTCGAACCTTCAAATCCTGTGTCTTCAAGAGCCCAATACCTCTGGGAAGCAAAGTGCCTATCGGTGGCCCTGATTCTATCACCAGGGCTACCTGAACCGTCAGGTTTACCTGACCTCATCACCACGTTTACCTGAACTTCTTGATTGTTGTTTACATCTGGAAGAGGGAGGATGGATTGTTTTCTCTCAGTCCTGCCTAGGAAACTGAGTCCGTGTGCACAATATCTAGTGGAAGGGGGAGGAAAGGTGAGAGAGGTGGGGACGCAGGTTACACTCTTGGGCAGGTCTCTCTCCCACGGAGGGCACTGCTGCCCTTTGCGGCTGGCCCGTTCTTTGCACTGGGGGCGGTGTCCTGGGCATCGTAGGCTGCTTGGCAGCATCCCTGGCTCCTTTCAACTATTAGAAACCAGGAGCAACAGCCCAGTCATGACAACGAAAAATATCGCTAAGTTTTCTTCAAAAGAAGATAACTCATGATCACATTTTGCAAAGCTACATCTTTCTATATAGATTTTACACGTAAGCAAGGACCACAGGGGTGTACATTTTTAGGAAAGAGGTTTGTAAGCAGCGGGATCTCTGCATGATTCAGGATCAGTAGGCATATGTAAGTCCAAGAAAGAGATGAGAACATTGTACATCCTGAAAGTTAAGGAGCTCACAAATGATGAATCTCAGAAAGGAGATAGGCACCCATTAGTTAATGAGCACCGGTTTATAACTGGGCAGGCCGAGACCGGGGGATCCACCTGCAGACCATCGCTAGGCTCTGGATTAATCCACGTCCATGTTTCCATTCTCTCATCGACTCTCCCCACTTCTCACAGGACTCTCTACCTGCTGTCAAAGTAGAAATAAAGGCGAGGGCTACCACTGGGTTCTGGTGCATCGGTGTCCGGGCTCTCTCCACGACCTGATTTCAGAGCTCTGTTAGTCTCTACACCCAATTATGGCTACAGAAAGCACTTGAAGGTTTAAGTCCTGTGATCATTCAGACAAACCACACTTTATAAAGGGTCACTGGCGACAGCATGTGTTCTAAGTTAGACGCCCCAAGTGACCACAGTTGCTGCCTAAGTTGAAACATGACATCCTTTAAATGTTGGGCTCCAAGAAAACAAAAAGAATGAAGGGAAAGAGGAGTGGAGTGGGGGGATGAAGGAAGGAAGAAGTCACCAGACCTAGAACCTGGCATAAAAGTCCAACATAAATCGTGTAACGCAGACGCCATCTAGCACCCAGTAGAGTGAAAACCCCAAACCCACAGGACTCCTTGGCAGTGTCTCTCACCTCCCCATCTAAGCCTTACGGCAATTTTAGCCCATTCACAAGTGAGACTCGATCTCATCTGTATGTAAGGTGAAGATCCTGCTATAGAAAGGCACCACGATGACAGGGAATTGTGTCTGGATAGCCAGGAACACGGGGTCACTGTGAACGCTCAGTCAGTGACGCTCAGTCTTTGCACTTGCCGAGCGAGCATTTTGAAGGTCAATTTTAATGAGTGGAGGCAGGATGGGACGTCTGAGGGGCTTAATAAAACCCAGACCCTGCTTGAGTATCTACTGGGTACCTGCATCAGGCCCGGGAGGGCTGTTACACTGAAGCCTTTATCACACGAGCAAAAGACATCTGAGGGGGGTACCGGACTGCAAAGAAAGCATTTTCACCCTTGGAAAGTGCTTAAAAATGGCAAATTAGGAAGCGTACACGGCCAAGGGAAAGGGACTTTGAAGTTGCAGCCTGGGAGAGAAGAAGATTCTGGGTGCTTCTAGTGGAGTGTCAGCTGGCAAGAGAATTACCCCCTGGCTGGGAGACCAGGGCACTGGCTCTTCTGTACCAGGGGCCCGCGGACCAAGGTAAGCAGGCGCGTCTATGCCACCTTTGGCAGGCTCCCTTAAATGCTCTCGGTTCAGCTCCTACCCAGATGCCAGCCAGGGGGACGCTGATATTTTAACAGGAACAGATGCCCACACCTTCCTCTGTTACAGATTAAAGCACTATGGAGTCACGGGGACACACCAACTGCCAGGCGACATTCTTTTCCTCCAGAGGAGGAGGACGTGCAGGTACAAGGACTTAACAGCCCTGATCTTTCATGCACTAGACACGGGCTGGCACCGTTATCAGCCCTTTCCCCACGTGAATTCTTACTTAGTTAATGTCACCACCTCCCAGAGGGGGAAGCCGGCACAGCAGTGGCTCCGTGTCCCACCCCAGGTCACTCGATTTTCATGAGGCAGTCCTGGGACTTTCACCCGACCTGACCCCAGAGCCCACTGTCTCAGGCCTTCACGAGGTTTCTCCTGTGCTTCCTTGCTCACGACACAGACTTGCTCTTTCTCCAGTGGAAAACTTGGCAAGGCAGAGGGAAGTGTGCATGTCCTGACACCTTTTGCTGAAGCTGTAGAGGCTTAGCTGGCGGAGAAGCGCTCCATACCATCTGTGTCAAAGCCTTTGTCGGGGCCATTCCTTTCCAGCGTCTCCTTTTGAAACAGCTTTTCCCTGCTCCCTACACAAGTGCCACCATCATCCCACCCAAGGGACACAAACTGATTGCTGTGGACGATCCTCCACAGCTTTTGTTGGAAGGGGAGGGAGAGGAGATTCCGTCTCCCATTGACGGGATGTCATAGACAGGGCACGGCCGTCTCAACAAAGGCTCCTCGGCCAGAGCTCAGAAAGCAGTTTGTTCAAGCGGCGGCCTGACGTCAGGGCACCCAGTGGACATCGGGTCGACCCAGGCACAGGACGGCTCTGGTGGATGGTGGTCCTTCTCTGCATACCTTGGGGGAGACTTACTTCTGGAGGAAAAGGCACCGTTGGGAGCTGTGCCCCCGCCCCCGGCGCTACTTTCCTCACATCTCGCCACGAGAAGTGAGAAGTGATGCCCGTCTTTCGGTCATGTCAGCCGGGGAGTGTGGCGCAGCCAGCAGCACGCCCTGGTAATAACGCAGCTCCGGGCATCACAAAGGGGCTCAGGCTGCTTGGGGTGACATCACAACACAGCCAGCGCACGATCGAATGAAGGGCCAGGCCAGGCCAGACGAGTGACCTGTCAGCATGCCAACTTTCTGGTCCACGCAGAGTTCTCTCGATGGGAAAGACGACGTTGGAACACATTAGTGTTTCTGGTGACCTGCTATTCCGTAGGCGCAGATCGTGAACTGTCTCCTTGTCTCCTTGTCCTAGAGGTCTTGGGGCCAGGCAGAGCCACCGCACAGCACTGACTAAAGAAGTCAGGGCCCACTGATGGGGACGCTGGCCCACATCCCTCAGCATGGGATTGATGCTTTTAAGCACGCAATCAAGTCTAGCATGGTCCCCGTGCCGCCGGCTTCTACTTCTGCAGCAGAACACCTCCTCGTCTCCAGCACAAGCTTGTAAAAAAATACTTTAACAGAGTAGACTGTGCAGAACTAGGAGTTAACACCGTGTATTACGGTGCTAAAATATTTGTATAAATACTATACAGGCATGGAGTGACTCCATTAGAAAGGGCGCGCCCCTGAGCCGATTAAAAACTGCTGTCGGCGTGCCCAAAGAGAAACGACTTCCACGGTAGGAACAGGAAAAAGGAGGACTGTGCTGTGTGTCAGCACCCACCCGGTGCCTTAGAGACATCCTTGCAGTTCCTACTGACTACGCCAAGACCGGGACAACTGGCAGCTGCACGTGGGGGCCGGCTCTGTGGGAAAATACATTTTGGAACAACAGGTTGGATCGGAACGTTTAGCACTTTGAAAACCAGCCATGTAGAGAGATGTCCCTTCTGCGGGGCTCGTCAGCCAGCCACCACCCTGGCTCTGACGGGGACCAGTAACCGCCTCAGGCTCCCACCCAGACGGATGGAAATCGTTGCTCCCTCTTCCACTCTCCCTGGCAGCCAGGTCCGCTGACACACACCCTGGCCGGTCACCTGCCACCTCTGCGTCCCTTCGTGCTGAGTGGCTGACAGGCGTTGGATGCAAACAAGGCGTGAGATGGACGTACCTGGAAGGAGACCCAGCTCCACTTCCGGGGCTGGGCTGTGGGTGAAGAGGCGGCAGAGGGAGGTGGAGAGAGTGTGCGTCCCAGTCCACTTACGTGCTGTCCCCCGAGGTGGCGTTTAATCGGGCATTTCGATGTTTAATTTGGGAGGGGGAAGCACATACTTTCCAGGACTCTGCGTGATGACCACCCTGGTCTTCTTTCGAAACAGAGGAGCAATTTTAGGAGGTTCTGGCACTGGGGTTTCTTCAGTTTTCTCATTATCTTCGTGATGGAGATCGTATGAAATGTTTCCGTACTCTCGCAAAAATGGGAAGATTTCAAGCAGAAACTGACAGAAATGTTTGCGAATACCAAACCACCCTGAAAAATAAGAATTTTCTTTTTCAAACGCTAGGCCCAAGTGACTTTCGCATTACCCTTCTTTCCCGCAAAAGAAGTCCATTTTCTGCAGGGAGCTCAGAAACCGAGACTCGACAGGGCCTCAACCCAATAAGGGGCCAGAGTATGACCTCCAGCTCTGGGGTCCTCAAAGTGGGGTTCCCAGACCGGCAGCAGTACCATCCCCAGGGCCTTGTTCAGGATGCCATTCTCGGGCCCCAGCCCTGACCTCCTGAATCAGAAACTGTGGGTGGGGCTGGCGTGGGCCGAGGTCGCCCGCTTTTCCTGGCCTTTAGGGATCCTGCAGGGTGCTCAAGGTCGAGAACCACTGCCCTCATGAGTCTCCAATTCCTGTGGGGCCTAGACCACGCCGTCTTCCTCTAATCCTCCATGCCCAGGATAAGCTCTTGGGTGACAAAGGGTGTCCTCCAAGAAGAGGATTTGTGTCAGCCTGTGGAACCTGGGAAGGCGGCAGGCAGGTGTTGGCCCAGGCCAGGGGCCACCCCGAGGCCTGCCCCTCCTCTCTGTGCACCACCCAACCGTCGGCTCCGTGCTGGCCCTCCCAGGGCACAAGCAGCAAGCATGGCCTGGGCTGCAGTCCAGGCACTGCTCCCACCCCACTGGCTTCCAGAAGGGCAGTGCTCTGGGGTTGCATGCGATGGAGCTCACAGCCTCGTGAGGAAGGGACCCTCCCTACAGAGGGTTTCAAAACTGTGTGGCACTGCATGCAGGTGCAGAGGAAGAGAGGGCACACAAGGTGCACCTGACAACACTCACTCACTTCAGCAAGGACATGGGGGACGGGGAGGGCAAAGGGGCCCTAGGAGGATCTCGGGCTTCAGGTGGGAGATGTGGAGTTTTCATCTACTCCTCACAAGCCCTCGAAAGAGGCATCTTGATCCCAATTTTGCAGAGGAGGAAAGGGGAGCTGTGAGAGGCTGCTTGCCTTGTTTGTTCCTCCCTCAAATCGCAGGGAGCACTTGGAGGAAACCCTTGGCGCAGGCCAGGGGACGGCGTGCCCTTCCCTTGGAAGGTCCTAGAACTTCCTCAGCCCTTGCTCTCCAACATAGACTTCTAACTCAGGGTCCTCAGGCTCATCCTTTCATAGTTCGGGGACCCCTGCAGCCCCGCAGACACACAGGTGAAGGGCTTCTGACGTGCCGAGTACGTACAGTGGTTTCCTCCCTTCTGTCCGAAGGTGGTTGCCATCAGTGTGATCAAGGAGAGCCACAGGGGCACGAAGATGGGTATACAGGAGAACGCGTTGTGGCCGTCCAGTTTGTGAACCAGCAGAATCTAAAGAGAGAGACACAGTCAAGGTCCTTTTGACACGACGACGGAAAATGGACAACTATGTAAGCTGCACCTCTTCAGACGGCCCCCGCCCGGTGAGCTGTCAGAAGCGGAGAGGTCAGCGCCTCGGGTCTCGGCCAAAGACCACCCATCCTCGGGGGCTGCCAGGAGATGAGCTTTCACATCCCTCTCTAGGGTGAAGCAAAAGTCCCTCCGCTTGAAAAGTTTCCGGCCCCAGGAGTATTATGGGAAACTCCTCCTCCCCGTGTTCATTCAAAGGAGTCAATGGTGGCCATTCTAGAATTCCCCATAGAACTCAAATACGAAAATCCAATATCCAACTCGCCCTTTCAAAAAGTAGGACCTCAAGACACACAGTCGCATCAGCACTGCAAAGGGGCACTCCTCACTGCCAGCCCCTGCCCGCCCCCCAAGAGAAAGAAAGGACATTGTCCTTGGACAGACGCCCTATCCTGGAGGCGCGCTCTCGCTGCAGTTCCCAGGGATAGCAGGCTGCCTTTCCAGGTAGGCAGGGGGCTGTTGCAGGGAAGGGTGGGCCTTGGGGGCTGGGGAGGCTTCCCGTAGGTCGAAAGCTCACCTCAAAAGTGAGAAGAGGCACGACGATGGTCATCCAGCTCAGGGCCATTGTTATGTGAGTCCTGCGCTGCTCTGCAATCACGTCCATGCAGCGCAAGAACAGGACGGACCACACGATGTAGTAGAGGACCAGCAGGCACAGGAAGGACATGAGAATCCACAGGGGGACGCACACAACCTGAGGCAAGGAGGGCAGAAGAAGACTCTTTAGAGCTTCCACCCCAGCTTCCGGTGGAAGGCGGTGTCCACACCTTGCTGGGTCTCTCCGGTTAAGACGGCGCCAGCCTGAATAAGGACGGTCCCTCCTCCCAGGACTGCCGTGCGGACCGCGCGGGAAAGAAGAGGAGGTACGGTCTGCTTGCTGTAGGGCCTGATGCTGGGCAAACACACGTTCCGTCGTCAGTCAGTCAGTCCCTCCTCCTTCCGTGACAGCCCTGCATCCGGCCCCCACGCCTCTGCTCTTCCTGGGGTCCCTCCCTCCCTCCTTCCTACACTCACTCAGGCGCTGCCCCGCTCACTGGCTTCACACCCCACCGCACCGGCTTCTCAGGAAACATTTCCACAACCTGCTGGAGGTACTCTGGTGACACACTTGGGGACGGGTCCCCAGAAAGTTCAGCTGCCCGGGCTTCTAGGGACCCCCACTGCGTTGGTTGAACTTGGCAGGCTGACGCTGGGCACGCAACGCTATCCCTGTCCCTGCCACCATGCCCAGGTGAGTTCTGAGTATGTTGCTGTCCTACCAGAAAGACCTTGTCTCACCCGCAGGCAAGCCCAGAGGATAAGCCCTGGGGGCGTCACCTGGCCTGGCTCCCTTGTGTCATCTCTTCTCCCTCCTGCCCTGCCTCCCAGTTCTCCCTTTTCCTTTGATTAATTATGGTCCAGTAAAAGTGACTGTCTTCCTCTGGCATGCAGTTCCATGAGTTGGAACACACGTGTAGATTCTCACAGCCACAGGCAGGACACAGAGGAGCTCTCCCACCCTGTACAACTCCCTGGTGCTGTCCTCCTTCCATTGTCACACCCTCACTCCACCATAACCCCTGGCAACCAATGATCTGTTCTGTCTCTGTACTTTTGTCTTTGCTAGAACGGTACATAGGGGGAATCACAGGGCATGCAACCCTTTTGAGACTGGCTTCTGGCGATCAGCATGATGTCTCTGAGATTCATCCCCGTCGTTCCCTGTGTCCACAGGTGGTTCCCTTTCATAGCCTAGGGGTATTCCACCGCATGGACGACTACAGTTTGCTTCCCCAACGTCCATCGAAGGTGGTTTGCAGCGTTTGGCTACCCCAGACGAGGCTGCTACAAACACTGGAGTCTGGGTTTCTAAATGGCTGGCTGTTTCCGTTTCTCTAGGGTAAACACCCAGGAGAGTGGCTACTGGGTCACATGGCAACTGCACCTTTAACTGTATGGGAAGCTGCCAATCCGTGTTCCAGAATGCCTGTGCCCTTGTGCCTTCCTGCCAGGAATGTAGGAGCCTCCCGGTTCCTCTGCACCATCCCCCCATCTCCCTGCACCTGGCCCTGTCAGTGTTTTACAGTTTCACCATTCTGATAAATGTCAGTGTTTTAGAGTTTCACCATTCTGATAAATGTGCCGGGGACCCCATCTTGCCTGTCCCTGATGGGTAATGACGTTGAGCGTCTTTTCTGTTGCTTATTCCCCATGTGTATATCCGCTTTGCGAATTATCTGTTAAGCCTTTTGCCAATTTTTAAACTAGGTGTTTGCTTTCTTATTTTTGAGTTTTTAAGAGTTCTTTGTATGTTTTAGGTACTCGTCAGTGTTTTGATATGTGCTTTGCATATACTTCGTCCCAATCTGTGGCCTGTCTTCTTGTTCATTTCAATTTTGAGGATGTCCAGATTTATTTATTCATATATTTTATTCTAGGACTGGGGCAAAGAAAATACAAGATGAACTTAATATTTTGTGGTGTCGGAAAACAAGGAAATGCTTAAGAAATGGTGAGAAATATAAAAAAGATGATGCAGGAGCTCCCAAAGGCAAAAAGGGCTCCGCAAAGCTGGGAAATTTCAGCAAAAATATGAACAATGATAGTATTGAATTATAACCAATAGAATAGAATAATAATTTTGAGTTTTCTGATCTATGAACATGTTAATATGTCTCTGTTTATTTAGGTCGTCTTTAATTTTTCTCACCCATCTTTTGTAGTTTTCAATGTAGAGGTCTTACATACCTTTCATTAAATTTATTCCAAAATGTTTTATGTCTTCTGATGCTATTGATGGTGTACTTGACTTAGTGTCATTTTCATGGGTTTGTTGCTAGTATAGGGAAATACAATTGATTTCTGTATATTGAACTTGTGCCTTACAACCATGGTATGTTCGTTCACCTGTCAATTATATTTTTGGTTCCTTTATAGAATCTTTAGGATTGTCCACATTGATCTTCACGCTGTTTGCAACAAAGAAGTTTTATTTCTTCCGTTTACATTATTATGCCTTTTATTTCTTTCCCTCATTTTATTGCAATTGTTTAAATGTCTAATAGAAAAAAATTGAGTAGAAATGTGAAATAAGGTATTTTTGCCTTTCTCCCGGCCCTGGATAGAAAGCATTCTATATTTTACCATTGCGTGTAATCTTAGCTCTAGGTTTTTTGTAGAGTTTCTTTAACTAATGGAGAACATTACGATATATTTCTTGTTTGCTGGGAAGTTTAAAAAATGAAATGTATTGAAATTTTTAAATGATTCTCTGCATCTAATGGTCATCAGATCTTCTACGTTCTTACACATTTTCTGTCTATTTTGTTCCAACAATTACTGAAAAGTTAGATAGGTTAGAAACTTGGGCCCACATAACAGGACATCAGAGGAGGGATAAATGAAGGTAAAATAAAAAGCTTTCTTATTCTTTTTTTTTTCTTTTTTTTTTATTTCATCTTATTGTTATGGGGGATACAGAATTGCAGGTTATATACGTTGCCCATGTACCACCTTTCCCCCCAAGTCAGAGCTCCAGGCGTGTCTGTTCCCCAGGTAGTGCGCGTTGCACCCATCATGTAGGTATATATCCCTCCCTTCCCCACCCCCCCTTCCCGAGTCAGCACCTTCAAGTGTTACCATTCCACAAACGGTGCGCAATGCACTCATTGTGTAGGCATACCCCCATCCCCTCCCCCACCCCCCACCTCAGTCTGATATCCAATTGGTGTCGTTCCCAGATTTGTATTTAGGTGATGTTCAGGGAAACCAATTTTCTGGTGAGTACATGTGATGCTTGTTTTTCCATTCTTGGGATACTTCACTTAATATAATGGGTTCCAACTCTCTCCAGGAGAACCATAGAGATGTCGTATCTTCATTATTCCTTATAGCTGAGTAATATTCCATGGTATACATATACCACAGCTTACTAATCCAATCATGTATTGATGGGCATTTGGGTTGTTTCCACATCTTTGCTATTGTGAATTGTGCTGCTATAAACATTCGGGTACATGTGTCTTTGTTAAAGAATGACCTTTTTTCCTTTGGGTATATGCCCAGTAATGGGATTGCTGGGTCAAATGGCAGGTCTACTTGAATCTGTTTAAGATACCTCCATAATGCTTTCCACAGGGGTTGCACTAGTTTGCAGTCCCACCAGCAGTGTATGAGTGTTCCTGTCTCTCCACACCCATGCCAACATGTGTTGTTTTGGGTTTTTTTGATAAAGGCCATTCTCCTTGGGGTTAAGTGATATCTCATTGTGGTTTTGATTTGCATTTCTCTGATGATTAGGGATGTTGAGCATTTTTTCATATGTTTGTTAGCCATTCTTATATCTTCTTTTGAGAAGTTTCTATTCATGTCATTTGCCCACTTTTTGATAGGGTTGCTTGATTTTTTCTTGCTGATTTTCCTGAGTTATAAATAGATTCTTGTTATCAGTCCTTTATCTGATGTGTAGTATTCCAAAATTTTTTCCCATTCTGTAGGTGGTCTGTTTATTCTCGTGACTGTTTCTTTGGCTGTGCAGAAGCTTTTTAATTTAATCAGGTCCCATTCATTTATTTTTGTTGCTGCTGTGATTGCCTTGGGGGTCTTCTTCATAAATTCTTTGCCTAGGCCAATGTCTGTAAGAGTCTTTCCTACATTTTCTTCTAGAATTCTGATTGTATCACGCCTAAGGTTTAAGTCTGTTATCCACCAGGATTTGATTTTTGTGAGAGCTGAAAAAAAAATTTCTTATTCTTAACTGATCTAAAAGATAACTATTTGTTTAGATTAACAATAGTAACAATGTATCAGCTGATTAGTGTATATGGATAAATGACAGCAATGTTATTTTTAACTTTTTCCTCGTTTTGATTTCAGAATACTATGGGTGTACAAATGCTTTGGATACATATATTCCCTTCGAACCACCCAAGTTGGAACTACAAGCATGCTCAACACACGGACATCACGCACTGTACCCATCAGGTGTGAATTTACCCATCCCCTCCTCCCTCCTCACACCTGCCCGACACCCTATCAATGTTACTTCCATATTTGCACATAAGTCTTAATCAATTAATGCCAGTTGAATGGTGAGTGCATGCGGTGCTTGATTTTCCATTCTTGTGCTGCTTCACTTGGAAGAACGGGTCCAGCTCTATCCAGGATAACACAAGAGGTGCTAGATCACCATTGTTTTTTTTGTGGCTGAGTAGTTCCCATGGTATACATATACCACATTTTATTAGTCCAGTGATGTATTGATGGACACTTGGGTTGTTTCCACATCTTTGCAATTGTGAATTGTGCTGCTATGAACATCCGAGTGCAAACGTTTTTTTTATGAAATGTCTTTTTTTCCTTTGGGTATATACCCAGTAACGGGATTGCTGAATCAAAAGTTTAGTTGTTTTAGGTATCTCCATATTTCTTTCGATAGAGGTTGTACAAGCAGAGTGTGAGTGTGTGTGTGTGTGTGTGTGTGTGTGTGTTGTGGGGGACATGTCTCGCCCTGATGAGGTTGCCAATGAACATTCAAATACAGAAGAGGAACTAAAGCACAGAGAAGCTTGTATAACATGCCCTGAGCCACCAGCTAGTAAGGGTGGATGAGCAGAGACTCAACTCAGAGTCCAGCTGAACCCACAGGCCACACTGTGCTAGGAAGAGGTACCTGCCAGTGGCCAGGTTGGCCAGCCAGTAGCCAGATGACAAGCATCAAGAGAGAGATGGCTTGTCAGTTCAGACACTTGAATAACAAGCATCATTGCCCTTTCAAGAGCTTCATAGACAGACGCCAGGCAGGCTGCCCAGAGTCCGGAGCCTCTAGGGAAGATGCTACTTAAGTGAAGTCCCAGGGAGTCTCAGAGTGGTCCTAGGGAGTCCTGGAGCTGAACCACTGCTCTGCAGGCCCACAAATTCAATTTTAATAGTTCCTCTAGAGTTGACCAGGCTTTGGAGGCTACCTAGTAAAGGCAACACTACACTGACACACAAACCAGTTGTCAACCTCAAGGTTTCTCACTATTGAGCGAAAATTGACAGTCAAGCAAGCAGATGAGGCTATAATAATCAATGTTATAGTGGATAAGTGTTGGAGACATTAGTAAGAACTCATCTTTAACTTCATATACATATAGGTCATTACATCTGGAAATATTCCTAGGTGTATACGCATACACAGGTTATTACACACACATATAATTCCTTCCTCTGTCTGCAGAGAAGGCATAAAGCAACAATGCCCCGGTAACAATATGCTTACCTAGTGCCCCAGATCTAGGTTTCTAATACCATTCTCCAATAAAGAGAACAAGGAATCAGTGGAGAGATTGGTGATTCTAGAATTGAAGAAGGATTGGCCAGGAGCATGTTAAGGAAGAAAAAAAAAACAAAAAACAAGAAAAAATAGAATTGAGGAAGGAAATATACAAGATGAGCCCAAAGCATCTTGTAGTGCTTGAAAGCAAAAGAAGTGCTAATAAATTTTTAAACTCATATTGAGAGATGTACGAGAAAGGCATGTACAAAAGGCGCTAACAGAAAGAGCTCCGAATGGCCAAGCGTGGAGCAACTTGGACAACCAAATACATCAAGTTGCATTGGATTTTAAACCAAAGTATACAGTGAGTATTTATGAGCTCATGCTAAGAGAAATAAATGATCAACTGAGGGAGAATAGCTAAATTTCCCACGGAGCAGAATTCCAAATAATTTACACAGATATTCTCACTTCAGAAAAGTGGAGCATGACTCCCCACCACTCATAGCGTGAGCTGCACATAGTAACTGTCTTCCAAAGAACACTGTATAGAAAAGGAGAGTAAAAAAGTAACTTTATAGTATAGATAACTGACAAACACCTCAGGTGGTCACGGTCAATGTCATCAGTGATGAGTCATGTGATATATATTGCCTTGCTGTGATGTGATGAGAATGGCACTTCTCCTCTGTGGTCTTTCTCCCCCAAACCCACAACCCCAGTCTAACCATGAGAAAAGCACCAGACAAACCATAAACGAAGGTCATTCTACAAAATACCTGACCAGTACCCCTCAACACTGTCAAGGTCATCAAAAACAAGGAAAGTGTGACAGCCAAGTGGAGCCAAAAGACACATTACAACTAGACATAATGTGGTATCCTGGATGGAATCCTGGAAGAGCAAAAGAACATTAGGGAAAAACTAAAGAAATCTGAGTAAAGAATGGCCTTTGCTTCAGAACAAATAAAGCATCAACTGTAACAAACGTACCGTCCTCTTGTAAAATGCTAACAATAGGGGAAACTGAAACTGAGGGAACTCTGTTCCATCTTTGCAAATTTTTTTCAGATCCACCATACTTCAGAATAAAGTATATTGAAATTTAAAACTTAAAGAGCACAAAAGGAAACTTTGGAGGGTGATCGATATGTATCTTAAAAAAAAAAAAAAAAAAGAAAAAGAAAAAAGAAAAACAAAAAGAGAGAAAGGGGACCAAACACAAGTACAGAGAACTAGGCAACATGAAGCCAACATTCCTGAACAGTCCTCAGCAATTGCCTCCCCCTCAGCCTCCCAACGTGGCCCCTGGCCCTGGCCAATACCCCGGAGCTCTGTACCCCTTCTCCAGCCCTCAAGCACCACCCTAATCCAGCCTCACAATTCATCTCACCTGGACTGTGGCAGGAGCACCCTAAGGAGGCAAGCTGTTAGACGTGGGACCTC
Organism: Eulemur rufifrons; assembly: GCF_041146395.1. Lineage (NCBI taxonomy): Eukaryota > Metazoa > Chordata > Mammalia > Primates > Lemuridae > Eulemur > Eulemur rufifrons. The sequence goes on along the minus strand of NC_091012.1, from coordinate 25,611,159 downwards.
TTACTGGCTCAGGAAGGGCCACAGGACACCTGCCAGGAGTAACTGCCACAGGGGAGGGCTGGCAAGAGCCAGGCAGGAAGTCAGCCCCTTGCCAAGGAGGCTGGAGTTCAGAGCAGGGCTTTAACCGTGGCTGGTGGAACAGGGAGGCTTCTCAGGGGAGCAGGAACGTCCTGGGAGGCCTCACACCAGCCCCTCGGCGGGGCAGGCTCAGGCCATCCAGAGAACCGCAGGACCTTCCCACGGCTGGGCGCGGGGTGGCTCTTGTCTGCTCTGCCCTGCCCCGGTGAGGATTGGCTCATCCCGGGGTGGCGTGTGCCCACACAGGAGGCTGCTGCGAAGGCTGCCGGGGCCTGGAAATCCCTCCGGGAGAGGCCGTGGGAGGGGGTCCTAGCTGCTGCATCCCTGCAGTCCTTAGCCACCTTGGGGTGTGCACTCTCCCACACCCATCAGCTCGCTCCAAGAGGGGCACGCGGTGTCCTTGCTTCCATCCTGCAGTGCCCCACAGGGTCTGCCCCTGGCCTTTCCTGGGAGCACCCAGCTCATGCTGTGGCCCAGGGCTCCAGCTCTCCTCTGGCCCCATTCTGCCCTCACGTCCCTCCCCGGGCCGGCCCAGGGCAGCTCAGATGGATCTGGCGGGTGCTCCTCCTCACATCTCTCCTGGGCGGCTGATCCTCACCACAGCCCATGTTCTTCAGGACCCCAAAGCCCTCTCCCTTCCCCCTCCTTTCCAAATCCTAAAATGGGTCTGGGGGTGCTCTGGGGCCTGGGGAGGGTCCTGATGCCCACCATCTGCTACAGCCTTTAGTCTGCTCAGACTTCCTGTCTGGGGACACCATGGCCCTAGCTGTCTCTGTGGGTGGCTGACAGGACACTCCTGCCCCACCCCTCTGGATCGACCTCAGAAAGGAAAACTTCATAGTGATGCAGTTAAAGAGATCATCACTTCAATGAAAGGTTGGGCATCACATAAGAAAGCATTTGAATTATAACTCCCCATCATAGCGATTTGTCACTCATTCTCGCAACAAGGAGTATTATTTACCAACCACTAGGAGACTGACCAAAAGGCTTCATCATCTCCCACCAGCTCTACCTGAAGGACAATATTTTGGAAAGGGATTCTTAATTTTTAAATTTCAAATAAAGGGAATTGCATATAAACATCGCCACCGGCCCCATCTTGGGCTGAGCAGTTGTCAGTGGAGAGGCAGCAAGGGTACAACCCCAAGCTGGGCTGGCTGAGGCTGGGTACGGGAGAGTGTTGACAAGGTGCTGCACAACAGAGGTGATGAGGGCTCCGGGGGAGTCCTAGGAAAAGAAACTCTCAATCCCATCAGGGCCATTGGGGCTTGTGCCTCAAATGGAGCATATCGCCGCTCTCAGAAGATTAATTGCTGGGTGTGTCTCAGGGGCATGAGGGCCGCAGGTAGCAAGATGGATTTCCTGCAGTGGGTATCCTATGGGGCAGCACCTCTTTTGAAGGTATCCGCCCCTTCCCAGGGCAGTAAAGGCACAGAATCTAGTTTCTCACATCTGAGGAAGCAAACGTGTGTGACTTAAGCCCTGGATGTAGAAATGAAATGGTCTGTGTTTTGTCGTCGTCATGTATTGAGAATGAATCCCCCACACCTGTGGAAACTTCTATAGAAACGGTTGTGGCAATAATGTTTCTGCTCACATTTCAATAGCAAAGTGATGTCATATGACCCCTCCTAACCAACAAGAGGACTGGCGATGTATTGGTACGATTTGTCCTGGCAGAAGAAAATGAGAACATGTGGATGAGGACTTGTAGTCTCTCCCTTAAACTGTTACATAGTAGGTGCTCAACTAAAAGAACTATTTAATATTATAATTTGTTATGTCAATAGTGTTCTTTATTTGTTGGAGGAGTTTCTGAAAAAGCCAATTTGCCTGAAAATTCTTCAGCTTTTTCAAGTGCCAACTATGTGGCGGGTGCTTTCAAATACAAGATCACATTTAATTTTCAAAGGATACTGTAAATCCCAGCAGGGAGGATTCCCTTTCTTCACTCAAAGGCACCTTTCTGCACTACCTTTGCAATAACCCCTATACTCTCAGTAGGCTGAGAATATTCTACTTCCTTTTGCTTCGTGGTCAAAATCTTAACCTGTGAGTTTCTGCTACCCTGCTGCCTCCAGAACACCTGTGCAGGTGCCTTTAGTCACACTGAAAGCCAGTATGTTCCCCTGGAGCAGGTGCCAGACAGGAGGCAGTGGAGGGCTGGTTAATTTCTTTTGATTTTCAAATTCCAGCTAGCATGCCCACCAAGGAACCATGTCTCACCTCCAGGGTTTTAGTTCACTTCAGTACAAGTTTGCCCCACAGTGATTTCCGTGGTCTTTCCTCATGTCTCGCTTAGGAGACTTTGGTTGTGACCTCCAAAGTAAGCTCATTCATTTGCATATGTGTTCAGTGGCCAGTTTCAAATAAAACTCTCCATTAAATTCCTATGGCAAATATCAGGGTGGCTTCTCTCCAACTTGATGTGTCAAGAATGAGTACGTACTAAGGCACACTCCACTCCCCACCCGTTTGGAGAAGTGTGGGTGTACTTGGGCACGCAGACAGGACGACTGGATGTCTAAAGGTCTCTGTCCAAAGTGAACCTTTCAGTTGAAGGGGCTGTGGCTATCACACAGGCTCCAGGGGGAGCTGTGGGAGAGCCAGGGGGCTTCTGCAGGGGCTAGGGATGCTCTGTGTCACAGGGAGGCCAGTGATTCTGTGCAGCCTCCAGAGGAGGCAGCAGGGAGGAGCTGGCAGCAGCCCAGGTTCCAGAGTCAGGAGGCAGGCCACATGGCAGCAAGCAGGGGAAGGGCTCTGTGATGTGGGAAAGTGCCAGGGCAGGACAGGAAGGCCCCCATCGGAGCAGTCAGCTCTCAAGGAACCGGAGGGCACAGGCAGCAGGACCCTAGGTTAAGCAAGCCCACAGACTATCCCCAGATTGTATTGCATTATCATCATCACCTTCCTTCCTTAGGCCTGCTTTCAGTACCACAGCCACAGGGTCCTTCTTTTTGTCCCCTGAGAGACAGCAAGGAGTACTGAGAAGAGAAATGAATTCAGAGACAGAGCTCTACCTAAGGCTGGGAGGAGTGGGAACCGTGTGTGGGCTGTAGAAGAATTCAGAGCAGGCTTGTCATTTACCAGCCATATGATCTTGGGAAAATTACCCAGCAATGTGAGCCTCAGGTTCTTCGTCCGTAACGTGGATTTAAGTAGTGTCCTGTAGGAATGTTGGGATGTCGGAAATGTATTAAAACTCCCGGCACAGTGCCTGGCATACATGGGATCTTTAAATGACTGTCATTTATTTCTAATATTATTTTTGACCCTGGACCACTCTCTCCTCTGGAAAATATTTCTGTTCTCCAGGTCATCTCAGAGGATTTGCAGCTGAATAAAAACCTGAACCGAAAATCACACAAAAATGCTGCCCAGTAAATGTTCCACGAGGATTTATTATTTGAAGTGTAGGCGAGTCTTCCCCAGTTAGATACAACTAACGTGAATATTCTAATAATACATGGAGTTAAGGCCCAACTACTTTCCTTCCTCCCAGCTTCTCTTCCATCTAAACCACTATTTTCATTCATTTCATCACCACCCAAAATCTAGATGTTGCTTAAAGTTGTCCAGGTTACACTACAGATAACCTAATTAAAATTCCATTTTGATAGAGTCAGCTCTGGTTCTCCCAGCTGGGCAGATGAATACCTGGACAGTGACTTCAGGGCCTTATTTCATGGGAGACTCACCCTTATCCCTCAGGGAATACATGCAGACAATGGGAATCGATCACCTGATTCTTGCACTGTGCTCAGCCACAGGGGGACAAGAGCACAGGACACCTTGCACACTTGCCCCAGCTGGAGATTCCTCTCTGCTTTGCTCACCATCCAGAAGGAACTGCTCAGGGCAGTTCTCCCTTCCAGGCTTTGCTCTCAGCCCTAAGTCACGAGTCACATGGTCTGACAGTCTGGCCCTGCCCCCACCCAGCTTCATTACAACCAACTCCCACAGAAGGAACTGCAGTTTCCCCAAGCCCCAAACCGCCCTGGCTCAGGGCCCTCACACCCCACTGCTCTCAGCAGAAGCACCACCCTTCAACCCTTCCGTCACATGTTCTTTAGGGCTTCGAGGCCATCTCACCACCTTAATTATAAGACTGCAGCTCCTAGACTCTCTAATTCTATGGGCAGGGGTGGGTCTGGCTTACCCTAGGGTATCTTTTATCCCAGGGCCTTCCAAAGAGCAGATGCTCAATGAATATTTGGGCAACAAATGTGACAGTGAGCAGGGGCTCTTATTTATTGAGAATAAATTTCGCTACATTCTCAAATAACCCAAGCAAATTCACAAACACATGTATATTTTTTAATTTTATAGAAAAACATATGAAAGGGAATAAGATGCCAAGAAATAACTGTCTTTAAATTGTATTTCTCTGTTTCACAACTCCATATATTTAAATGCAACATTCTTTCACATTTCCAAGAAAATTCGCATGGGAATTAAAATCCAATTCCACCCTGTTCCAAGCAACAAAATGAAATGGAAGGTTTCCCTATTTGTTTTACAAAATAGCAAACTCTTACTTTTGATAAGCAAAATTATATGTGTGTTCAATATCATTCACCAATTTAGATGCTGAAGTTAATTAAATCTTCTATGCAAAAGAACAAAGTTTGTAAAATTCCATAAGGAAAACAAAGATCAATTTCTAAGTCACCCAAATGTTGTAACAGGAACACAAAAAGGTTATTATACACCGGTGGTTTCCCCAAGCTACTCGGACCCTCCACTATGTAAAACACTGACTGCTCTCTTCAAACACAGAGTAAAGAAACGACTCATTTCTCATGGGGCAGGAGGAGCTGCTGGAAGGGGACCTGGATGTGTACTGGCCCTGCCCCCTCATTGGCCCTGGCTTCAACTCCTGCTCACACCACCTCTTCCTCATCACTCAAAGCCTCTTCATACAGGACTGGGAAGGAAGGATCTGGGATCGCTCCGATTGACCTTGAGCACATACTCCAGGACTTTCATCTTGCTAGTTTCGGCATAGGCCCTGGGACCCCACAGGAACTCATAACATACAGGATCGCTGTCGGGCACCTGCCGGTACTCCAGGTACCCTTCCTGCACCCAATCCTGGGTGATGAGCTTCCGGGGCTCCCCGTAGATGTAGTGCTCACTCCCAGCATGCACCCCCATCCCACCCAGTGCATCCCAGATGACCTCCTCCTGGGCGCAGTCGCCCTCAAAGAGGATCAAGCCCAGCATGATGATCAGGAGGCCGGACTTGGGAAAGCGCTGGTCATCATTCAGCTCCTCATAGTAGGTGAGGCCGAGGGTGGTGACAAGAACATAGGAGTGGCTGGCAGGATCCACTTCCTTCACATCGACGCCAAAGACCATCTGCATGTACTCGGAGGCTTTCATGAAGATTTCAGGGAAGAATTCTTGGTAATCTCTGAGCACAATATTCAGCATTTGTGCCTTGGTGATCGGCTCCTTGAAGCGATACTTGAGGAGCAGGAAATGAACCAAATCAAACATCTCTTCTTTTAGTGCCTCTTGCAGCACGGACACCGGGTCTAACAGATTCTGGGAGGTGCTTGGCCCCTCCTCTTCTTCGCTGCTGGATCCCTCATCAGAGAGGGGCTCTGGACTGGAGGCCAGGCCAGTGGAGGAGGAGGAGGCTCCCTGAAGACTCTGGAGAGGACTCGGTGTTGCAGAAGTAGCAACCTCGTCCAGGGTGCCCGGGTTCACAGTAGAGGAGGAGGCAGCTGCCCCCTCCTCCTGAGCCCCGGGAGCCTGTGCACCCACCAGGCCCTGTGCCTCGCTTTGGGCCTGGAGGCCTTCCTCAAGACTGCCGTGCTGATTGGTCTTGTGGTCGTGGCGGTGAGACATGACGGCTCTGGTCAGGGACAGCAGGCAAGAGTGGGCAGGAGATGGGTGATGAAGACACACAGGCCTGGGAAGAGAGGGAGCATGTCACTGGCCTCAGTGAGAACCACTCCTTGGGGACTCTAACAAAGGCCAGTCTACAGGCCTTCTCCTTAGGTCATGCTCCAGGCCTCCCAGGGCTCCTCTCCTCCTGGTTGGCTTGTCTCCTGAGCACCTCAACGAGGAAGTGAAATGGCTCCGTGAGGGCAGCAGGCCTGCAGAGCCGGAGGCTTCGGGGCTGACAGTGGGGGGGTGGATGGGGTCAGGCACTATTGGGTCCCCTCTGTCCCGGGGAAGGCAGGGCCTCTGACACATATTCAGGGTGTTTACATCACCTGGACTCCTGACACTGCCTGGGCCTCCTCTGCTCGGTGACCTGAGGACCCCGCCTCAGACCAATGTCTCACTGTGGGTTCCTGAAACCGATATAAAAGGAAGTGAGGGGCCTACAGGCTGCAGATACACGCACAGCCCTGGTACCCCCAGTGCTGTCAGGACCGTAGGCTGGGCTCTCTCGAGTCCCCACTGTCCTGGGGTAGATCGACCCTTCTGTGCTGACTCAGGGTCCTCATCTTTTGCCTGGAGGGCCCTAGACCCCCACCCTTCAGCTGGCCTGAGAAACCCTCAGAACAGGAGCTCACATCCCTGATACGGAGCAGAAGTCAGTGAGTGGGCCCCACATCTGGCCACGGCTGCCCAGGGCCTCAGAGAGAAGATAGCAAGTGGCGCCAGCATCAGTGGGGTCCGTGTGTCCTCTGCGAGCAACCTGCTTGGTCCTCACCTTGATGCCTGCCAGGGACTGGGACCTTCCTCCCTCTGCTGACCTGAGTGCAGCCCCCTCAGACCAAGGACTTCACCTCCCTGAGACCAGTGATCCAGATATGAGAGAGGGGACCTCAGCCTGATAGCCCTGCCCAGGGTTTCCAGGGCTGTCGGCAGGGCCAGGGCATATTTCTGTAGAGCTCCCGGCAGTGTTCTAGGCTGGGGTTAACTTCAGTCCTCACTGGCTAGCGTGCACACCTGGGGCCTGGCAGATCCTGGAACTCCTCCCTCTGCTGACAGTCCTTGTCCCTCTGACCAAGGCCCTCACCTCCCTGAGACCCGGGAAACAGAAGTGAGTGTGCTGCACACAAGGACACCCTGCGTGAGGTTTCCAAGGCTCCCAGAAAAAGGGGGTTTTGGGGGCGGGAGGCCTCCTCTATCTAAGGTGTCCTCAAGGCTCTCATATTTACCCCTGACAGGGCCTGGGCCCTTTCCCTTCTGCTGAATTGCAGATGCATCTTGCAGACCAAGGCCACCATCTCCCTGAGAACCCAAGGAGGAAGTGTCCGGCCATGGCTCTCCCCCACAGTCCTACCCCGGGCCCCCCAGGGCAGAGAGCAGGGGCAGGTTTCCCATGTCTGGGATGGGGGACTGCCTAGTCCTCGCCCAGGACCCTGGGACTTCTCCCTCTGCTGAACTCAGGCCCCACTCCTCAGACCAAGGCCGTCCCCGCCCTGACACCCCCAAGGCAGAAGCAAAGACGCACCTCATCTGGCCACCCTGCCCAGGTCCTCCCAGTGCTGAGGCCCCCCTCTGTACTGGGGTATAATATCCACATTGTTCTCCTTCTTCCTCCCCCCCTTGACCCCTGGCAGGGCCTGGGTCCCCACCCCCCACCCCCGCATCCTCACCCCTCAGATTTCCAAGGCTGAATCCGGGAGGCGTCTCATTGTAAAGTCTGTCCAAGGCCTCCCAGGGTCAAAGAAGGGGCAGGGGTGATTCTAGGGGGCCCTCAGTATTGCCTGGGTGCCCCTACACCGGGGGCTTCCCTAGGCTGAAAGCACGGACACAGCTGGAGTATTCGGGGTTGCTCAACCCGGGTGGGGGCCCCCTCAGTCCACCTTCAGCGTCTCACGTTGACTTCTAACAGAGCCTGGGCCCTCTCCCCTCAGCCAACCGGAAGTCCGGACCTCAGACCCAGACCCTCGACGCTGTCATCCCCCGGGTGGAAGTCGAGGGAAGTCATATCCGGACCGCATCACCCAGCACTTTTCAGGGCTGACAGCAGGGATAAGGAAGGACTGTGCCCCCGCCCCCTCCCATCGGGGTCTGGGAGAGCCATGGCCCCGCCTTTATGGACCTGAGCCTGCCTGGGGTCACACCAGGCTCTGACTACAGAGTCCCATGAGGAAGAAGTTGGGGGAGGGGCTCAGCCTGACACCTCTGTCCCGGAGTGTCCCACGACTCACAGCACGGGCGGAGCTGGATTATTTGGGGACCCTCTACCTGGGGCGGGGGCCTACTCAGTCCACCGTCGTCATCTCACCTCTCTCCTAACAGAGCCTCGGCCCTGCCCCCTCCGCCGACCTGAAGCCTGCCCCTCAGACCAACGGCCTCGCCTCTGTCAGGCCCCCAAGGCGGAAGTCAGTGGACATGAGTTCCCGCCCCGCCCCCAACACACCCGGACTTCCCAGGACTGACCTCAGGGGCGGACCTGGATTATTTGGGCCCCTCTACCTGAGGTGGGGCCTCCTCAGTCCACCCTGGTCATCTCACCTCACTCCTAACAGAGCCTGGGCCCTCTCCTCGCGGTCGACCGGAAGTCCGGATCTCAGACAAAGGCCCTCGCCTCACTCAGCCCCCCGGCGGCTGTCCATTGACGTCACATCCGGAACCCATACCCGGGGCTTTCCAGGGCCGACAGCAGGGGTGGAACGGGATTGGTGGTGGGAGGCCTCAGTCTCCCTCAGGGTCCCAGCCCTGATGCCTGGCAGAGCCGGGGCCCCGCCCTCTCTGGGCCTGAGAGGGCCTCAGGTCCCACCAGGCTCTGACTCCCAGAGTCCCCTGAGGTGGCTGTCGGGGGAGGGCAGTAGTCAGGTGGACGACATGTCCAGTGTCCCAGGGCTGCCAGCAGGGGCTGAGTAGGACCCTGTGGGCCCACTCTGTGGGGTGTGTGGACGGTCTGTCCTCACTCCCGAGGGTCCTCATCGTGGTTTCCTGCTCTTTCCTTAAGTGCTGGGTGGGAGGTGCCTGTCCCTGCCACCCCTGAGCATGGGCTCAGCTGCAGCCCTTGTGGAGAAGGGCTGTGGGTCCCAGGCTGGATGCTGGCTGGGGGCTGCAGGTCCCGAGACTGTAGTGGCCTGTGGGACAAGACGGGCACCTTCCTGCAGGGCTCTTCCCTGGCCGCATGTAGACTTTGAAACCTTGTGTTCTAAAAGATTTATTTTATATAGGGAAGAAAGCTGAGCAGCTGCGGGCGGGAGGGGATTTAAGGAAGTTCTGCTTTTCCTTTTTTAAGTTATTTAACATTTTTTTCTTTAGCTCTGTTGCCCCAGGTAGAGTGCGGTGGCGTCATCATAGCTCACTGCAACCTCAAACTCCTGGGTTCAAGCTATCCTCCTGCCTCAGCCTCCCAAGTAGCTGGGACTACAAGCTGGCACCCCCCCCCCATCCCACCCCAGCTAATTTTTTTCTATTTTCACTAGAGACAGGGGTCTCGCTCTTACTCAGGCTGGCCTCGAACACCTGAGCTCAAGTGATTCTCCTGCCTCGGCCTCCCCGAGTGCTAGGATTACAGGCCTGAGCCACCATGCCTGGCCTAAGTATTTTTACCATGAAATCTTTTTACGTTTTTTTCAAAGAATTTTTCTGTATCCATGATGGGATCATATGGTTTCCTCCATTAGCTTGTCAACATAGAGAATCACAATTGCAAGTACTTTTAAATATCAAATTATATTTTCATTCCTTGGATGCATCCGTTTGCCCATTTAATACACTGCCTTGTTGAATTTGCTGTTAATTTATTTAGCAAATCTGCTGCTCTCTGAGTGATTTTGGCTTCAGGGTTCTTTTCATGGTGAGGTCCTCCTCTGGTATTTAAACAAAGAACAATAGTCTGGGAAGATAAATTGCACAATTGCCCATTGTTTTTTACAATTTGAAAGAGTTTGCTAAGGATGGCAATGAGTTCTCCCTGCTTATTTGGTAAAAGTGGCCTCCAAAACTTCCTTTCCCTGGATCCTTTGTAGGTAGCTTGAGCTGAGACTATAGTTTCAGTTTGTAATGCTCAATTAAAATATTTTATTTCTTCTTGGACCAATTAGGTCAATTTTTTCCTAAAATAGAGTCCATTTCACTTAAGATTTCAAATTTAATGGCACGATATTTATAATAAAAACTTTTTATTACAGAATGTCTCAAACATGTTCAACAGTTTGAGGGAATAGTATAATACACCAAACATACCTGATATCTAGTGTCAACAATCTTCACTGCATGGCAAATCTGGGTCCAATGCTACCCCTACCTCCTGCACTTGTCAGATGCTGGAATGATGTAAAGTAACTCAGTAACCTGGGATAGGAACCTGCATCTGATATGTCAGTTGATGGCACAGTGCAGCCGACCTGGGTCTCAGGTAGCCTGTGGCCAGAGGATCAGGCCATACCCAGTACCTGGCTTACTGTACCCTCCAGACCAGCCTCCCTAGATTCCTGCCCCCGACTCTCTTCTCCGGGGCCCTGAGCTACTGCATGCCTTTGTTCTCTTGTATACACTGGCTCCTGTAATACTGCTGGTATTCCTTCCCAGACACCCTCGGTCTCTCTCCCAGTGTCTTCTCTGTGGCCTTCTTGGAGTACTCATTCTAAAATTGCAATTCCTCCTCTCACCCCGCTGTCAACACCCCTTACTCAGTTCTCTCTCCAGATTCAATTTGTTTCCATAGCATTTATCACCATGAAAGCCACTTAATTTCTGCTTTGTCTCCTGATTCATTGTGTGTCTGCCCCCGCCCCCCACATCAGAATATAAGCTCCACAGAGGCAGGGAATTTGTTCAATGCTGTGTCCTCAGAGCCTAGGGCAGTGCCTGGCACACAGGACATGCTCAGGACTCATTTGTGGAATGAAAAACTGCCAGCTCCCAGGTCCTAGTATTCGGAGCCTCTGCACTAAAACCTGGTGGCATTTTCAACTCTGCCACACACCCAAATAGCCATGGTTCCAATGCTCCCCAGCATTCTCCAAGTGTTGGGGCCTGGACCATATAAGCAACTGAGTTTAAAGGGGACTCCAGAGATCTGCTGTCCCAACCCCTGTTCTATGCTCTTGGCATCCTAGGGAAGTAAGCATGGCAGGGCTCTGACCACCCATGGCTGTCTCAACACTACTCCCTGCCAGCAGGCAGCTGTGGTCTTTGATCTAATGCCCTGCTCCTCTTTCTGGTCTGTTTGGATCTGCAAGTGGCCACTGTCAAGGACTCAAATGTCCCTGAGTTTTGGCTGGGCCATAAAGCGTTTTATAAAACACTCGGTTCAAATAGCACACCCAATGATTCCTGGGCAAGCTTTAGAGAGTACTCCTATATTCATCAATGACCTTGATGATGCTTCCCTGGAGAAAGCAGGAGGGGTGGCAAACTTTGTTTGAAAGATTGCTTTCAACCCAGAAATGCTCCAACTACCACGATTTCTCTGCATGGCCAGAACACAGGTGCCCTCCTTGCCTTTGCACACACTGTTCCTTACCCCTTGAAGTCTGAAAAATCACTACTCATCCTCCAAGATTTAACCTAATGATATTTTATTCATTCATTCATTCAATCATTCATTCAATATTTTACCAGCCCTAATATCCTCCAGGCCCTCACCTAAGTGCTGGAGGTACAGTAGTTGCTATGAGAAGTGCTCTTCACCTTGGTGGTGTCCTTCCCAATACTGCATACTCTAATCACACATTCCATTCTAACATGAGAAGACATCAGACTCACTCAAACTGAGAGACATTCTACAAAAACTGGACTAGTGCTCCTCAGAGGTGTCAGCATCACCAATGTAAGCAGAATAATGGCCTCCCAAAGATGTTCCTGTCCTAATCCCCAGAAGCTGTGAATACGTTGTATTACAACATCAAAAGGGAATTAAAATTACACATGGAATTCAAAGTACTGATGACCTGACTTTAAGATAGAGAGGTTATCCTGGACGATCCAGGCAGATCCCTAGGTTAATACAATGCTTAAATGTGGAAGCAGGAGGCAGAAGAGCCATGTGAGGAAGGCTTGAGCAGCCAGTGCTGGCTTTGAGGATGGAAGAAGGAGCCAGAAGCCGAGGAATGCACAGCTTCTAGAAGCTGGAAAAGACATGGAAACAGATTTCCTCCTAGAGACTTCAGAAAGGATTACGGTCTTGAATGACACCTTGATTTTAGCTCAGTGAGGCTCATTTCAGACTTCTGACTTCCAAAACCACTGCAGAATAAATTTGTGTTGTTTCAAGTCACTGAATTTTTACTAATTTGTTACATCAGCAATAGAAAAGTAGTGCAGTTACAATGGACAAAGAGAGACTGAGAAACTGTCACAGATTGGAGGATCCTCAGGGGACATGACTAAATACAATGTGGGATTCTGGTTTGGATTTTGAACAGAAAAAGGATATTAGTGGAAAAACCAGTAAAATCTGAATAATGTCTGTGGGTTAGTTAATAGTATCATTCCAATGTTAGGTTCCTAGTTTTGATGAATGTGCTAGGGTGGTGTGATACTGTTAGCATTAGGGGAAGTTGAGTGAAGGAAATATGGGAACTTTTGTGTAAATCTAAAAGTATTTTCTAAAGAAAACATTTTGAATAAATCACTACTTAAAATCCAAATAAGGAAAATAAGTTCCATGTAAATATCAATAACACACTGATGGGAAAACAGCATATCACTGGACCTAGCTCCTGGGGTTAGGTAAAAAGATATTTGGGGACCAGGCCATGCCCCACCCACAAAGCTGGGCTCCCGTAGAAGCAGGAGACAGTTCAGAGTCACTAAATGGTGGTAGCTCTGCCCAGCAAGGTCCATACGGATTAAGGTGAGGACCCTGAATTCTCTTCCCAATGATATGGTCACAGTCAAGGAAAGTCTGCCTCCCTGTATGGCTTTCTTCCTAGAGTCCTCCAAGGCAGATTTGATGCTGAGAGGAGTAAGAAGAAAGAGCATGCTGGGCCCCTGAGCCCCTGCAGAAGTGTTCTGGAGAGGCACATTGGGGTTTGGGATCACTGGGGAGTGAGTGAGACCCCTCCCGGGAGCAGGGGGCAAGGGTACAGTGCAGGAGTCTGAGGCTGTACTATAATAGCATGACCCCCAGGCGGGCAGCACATTGCTCACCCACTGTCATTATTCTGGGGTGAAGAATTCTCTTCCCCTTCCCTTAGCCATGTGGCAGGGCCTGGTCAGGTGAGGAGAGGGGTGACAGGGATGGGAAACTGACCCCTGACCCTCAGGGGATGGCAGGCAAGAAGCTGGGGCCCAGGACACTGTGTGAGGCAGTTTTCATAGGAGCCTTGAGAACCATGGGCTTCGTTCTCAGACCATGAGAACAGACAACACAGACTCCTCTGTTTCCACACCCGGGGACTTAGTTCATACACATTTGCTCCCTTTGATGTGAGATGCCAGATTCTGTACCTTTAAGGCTCTGGACAGGGGTCAAGGTCTTCAAAGGAAGCACCAACTCACAAGAAGCTAACTCTAGGAATTCCTGGATATCCACCTGCTCTCTTTGGGCCCCTGAGCACCACCCATGTGTTTTCTGAGAGCCATGATGTGTCCTTGAGTTGGAGGTTGGCAGCCAGTAGCCAAATGCTTTTGTTAGCATTGGGTGTTTCCTTCCCCTGGGACCCATCCCTAATCCCCCATCCCCCTGCGTCTGTGCCCACATTGCCCCAATCTGGCCTCAGTTTGCCCAGCTTGCGGCTTCACCCTTCCTGTCTCCCCACCAACTACTTCTCAGGACCTGGAGCTCACAGTCACATGCAGTTATTGTTATTTGAAATTCCCCAGTAAGAATCCCCTTCCAAGATACTGTGGTTCAAGTAGAGCTGGTGGGAGATGATGAAGTATTTTGGCGAGTCTCCTAGTGGTTGGTAAATAATAATCTTTGCTGCATGAATGAGTGACAAATTGCTATGATGGGGAGTTATAATTCAAATGCTTACTTATGTGATGCCCAACCTTTCATTGAAGTGATCTCTTTAACTGCATCACTATGAGGTTTTCCTTTCTGAGGTCGATCCAGAGGGGTGGGGCAGGAGTGTCCTGTCAGCCACCCACAGAGACAGCTAGGGCCATGGTGTCCCCAGACAGGAAGTCTGAGCGGACTAAAGGCTGTAGCAGATGGTGGGCATCAGGACCCTCCCCAGGCCCCAGAGCACCCCCAGACCCATTTTAGGATTTGGAAGGAGGGGGAAGGGAGAGGGCTTTGGGGTCCTGAGGGACATGGGCTGTGGTGAGGATCAGCCGCCCAGGAGAGATGTGAGGAGGAGCACCCGCCAGATCCATCTGAGCTGCCCTGGGCCGGCCTGGGGAGGGACGTGAGGGCAGAATGGGGCCAGAGGAGAGCTGGAGCCCTGGGCCACAGCATGAGCTGGGTGCTCCCAGGAAAGGCCAGGGGCAGACCCTGTGGGGCACTGCAGGATGGAAGCAAGGACACCGCTGGAAACAGGGACACTGCATGCCCCTCTTGGAGTGAGCAGATCAGTATGGGGGAGTGCTCTTCCTGGGTGGTTAAAGACATCCAAAGCACTCCTCATCGCCTTTTCAGAAGGCATTTCTGGGATCCAACATCCTCAGCAGGAGCCTTCTGTGCTGATACATAATACCCAGGGCCCAAGCCTGTTACATGTTTTGGAGACCAAATAAAGTGGATCAAATGAGATTATTTGATCTTCAAGTAAAACATTTAACAAATATATCATGATTTCCTACTGGGTGCTAACGCTTATATTGAAGCAGGAGTTCAGAACATGGCATTCAACCTTTGCTCTGAGGTGCTTATGATCTAGTAGGAGTATGTGACCACATTAGGAAATTCTTTCTGTATGGTTCCAGAAGAGCTAATGTGTATGTACAAAAAAATTATAATTAGAAATGTGTTTGTTTTCAAGTAAGAATAGTCCAGCCAGACTTAGGCTTAAGGGACACAGCTGGGAACAGAGGCTCTATAGCCAGCCAGCCTGGATATAAATCCTGGCTCTGCTACTTCCTAGCTATGTGATCATAGGCAAGCTTCAAATCTCCCTGTACCTCAGTTACCTTATCTGTCAAACGTGGATAGCAGTAGCACTTACCTCATGAGGCATGTATAAGGACTACACCAGGTGATATCTATAAAGCACTTAAACAATGCTTGGCACATAGTCGCATGTGGCTGTTTATTAAATCAGCAACTCCAGACTTTACTGTCACTCAGGATTAAGTAAGGCAGTTCATGGAAGGTTTGTAAAATAGTGCTAAAACTTCTACTCCACGTGGCTGTGATGAACTTGTACTTAGCCCACTACCTGGTACAGTAAATGATCAGTAAATGGGGTATGATTATCCTCTTCCTTAAAGCTGGCCCTGATCCTCCGATGCTCCAGAGGGCACGGTTACATCTGTCAAACATTCTTACTGTCTGCACCCTCTCTCTGGCCCATCTTGGTGAAGCCCCTTAACATCCTGAATGGCTTCTGCCATCATTATGCAGGGCCATGCAGCCATGGGCTAGGCACGGGCATTTTCTCATGTGGAGCCTCAAAATAGCCCAGGTGTTTTCATTTCAGAGCCCAGTGCTTGTCCATGAGTACACTGACTTACTTTGGGATGCATAAATACTGCCATTACAACAATAATACTGAGTGCTCCAGACTAGTGTTCTTTGTTTCAAATACCAGAGGAGGACCTCACCATGAAAAGAACCCTGAAGCCAAAATCACTCAGAGAGCAGCAGATTTGCTAAATAAACAGCAAATTCAACAAGGCAGTGTATTAAATGGGCAAACGGATGTATCCAAGGAAAATATAATTTGATATTTAAAAGTACTTGCAATTGTGATTCTCTATGTTCACAAGCTAATGGAGGAAACCATATGATCCCATCATGGATACAGAAAAATTCTTTGGAAAAAACGTAAAAAGATTTCATGGTAAAAATACTTAGGCCAGGCATGGTGGCTCAGGCCTGTAATCCTAGCACTCGGGGAGGCCGAGGCAGGAGAATCACTTGAGCTCAGGTGTTCGAGGCCAGCCTGAGTAAGAGCGAGACCCCTGTCTCTAGTGAAAATAGAAAAAAATTAGCTGGGGTGGGATGGGGGGGGGGTGCCAGCTTGTAGTCCCAGCTACTTGGGAGGCTGAGGCAGGAGGATAGCTTGAACCCAGGAGTTTGAGGTTGCAGTGAGCTATGATGACGCCACCGCACTCTACCTGGGGCAACAGAGCTAAAGAAAAAAATGTTAAATAACTTAAAAAAGGAAAAGCAGAACTTCCTTAAATCCCCTCCCGCCCGCAGCTGCTCAGCTTTCTTCCCTATATAAAATAAATCTTTTAGAACACAAGGTTTCAAAGTCTACATGCGGCCAGGGAAGAGCCCTGCAGGAAGGTGCCCGTCTTGTCCCACAGGCCACTACAGTCTCGGGACCTGCAGCCCCCAGCCAGCATCCAGCCTGGGACCCACAGCCCTTCTCCACAAGGGCTGCAGCTGAGCCCATGCTCAGGGGTGGCAGGGACAGGCACCTCCCACCCAGCACTTAAGGAAAGAGCAGGAAACCACGATGAGGACCCTCGGGAGTGAGGACAGACCGTCCACACACCCCACAGAGTGGGCCCACAGGGTCCTACTCAGCCCCTGCTGGCAGCCCTGGGACACTGGACATGTCGTCCACCTGACTACTGCCCTCCCCCGACAACCACCTCAGGGGACTCTGGGAGTCAGAGCCTGGTGGGACCTGAGGCCCTCTCAGGCCCAGAGAGGGCGGGGCCCCGGCTCTGCCAGGCATCAGGGCTGGGACCCTGAGGGAGACTGAGGCCTCCCACCACCAATCCCGTTCCACCCCTGCTGTCGGCCCTGGGAAGCCCCGGGTATGGGTTCCGGATGTGACGTCAATGGACAGCCGCCGGGGGGCTGAGTGAGGCGAGGGCCTTTGTCTGAGATCCGGACTTCCGGTCGACCGCGAGGAGAGGGCCCAGGCTCTGTTAGGAGTGAGGTGAGATGACCAGGGTGGACTGAGGAGGCCCCACCTCAGGTAGAGGGGCCCAAATAATCCAGGTCCGCCCCTGAGGTCAGTCCTGGGAAGTCCGGGTGTGTTGGGGGCGGGGCGGGAACTCATGTCCACTGACTTCCGCCTTGGGGGCCTGACAGAGGCGAGGCCGTTGGTCTGAGGGGCAGGCTTCAGGTCGGCGGAGGGGGCAGGGCCGAGGCTCTGTTAGGAGAGAGGTGAGATGACGACGGTGGACTGAGTAGGCCCCCGCCCCAGGTAGAGGGTCCCCAAATAATCCAGCTCCGCCCGTGCTGTGAGTCGTGGGACACTCCGGGACAGAGGTGTCAGGCTGAGCCCCTCCCCCAACTTCTTCCTCATGGGACTCTGTAGTCAGAGCCTGGTGTGACCCCAGGCAGGCTCAGGTCCATAAAGGCGGGGCCATGGCTCTCCCAGACCCCGATGGGAGGGGGCGGGGGCACAGTCCTTCCTTATCCCTGCTGTCAGCCCTGAAAAGTGCTGGGTGATGCGGTCCGGATATGACTTCCCTCGACTTCCACCCGGGGGATGACAGCGTCGAGGGTCTGGGTCTGAGGTCCGGACTTCCGGTTGGCTGAGGGGAGAGGGCCCAGGCTCTGTTAGAAGTCAACGTGAGACGCTGAAGGTGGACTGAGGGGGCCCCCACCCGGGTTGAGCAACCCCGAATACTCCAGCTGTGTCCGTGCTTTCAGCCTAGGGAAGCCCCCGGTGTAGGGGCACCCAGGCAATACTGAGGGCCCCCTAGAATCACCCCTGCCCCTTCTTTGACCCTGGGAGGCCTTGGACAGACTTTACAATGAGACGCCTCCCGGATTCAGCCTTGGAAATCTGAGGGGTGAGGATGCGGGGGTGGGGGTGGGGACCCAGGCCCTGCCAGGGGTCAAGGGGGGGAGGAAGAAGGAGAACAATGTGGATATTATACCCCAGTACAGAGGGGGGCCTCAGCACTGGGAGGACCTGGGTAGGGTGGCCAGATGAGGTGCGTCTTTGCTTCTGCCTTGGGGGTGTCAGGGCGGGGACGGCCTTGGTCTGAGGAGTGGGGCCTGAGTTCAGCAGAGGGAGAAGTCCCAGGGTCCTGGGCGAGGACTAGGCAGTCCCCCATCCCAGATATGGGAAACCTGCCCCTGCTCTCTGCCCTGGGGGGCCCGGGGTAGGACTGTGGGGGAGAGCCATGGCCGGACACTTCCTCCTTGGGTTCTCAGGGAGATGGTGGCCTTGGTCTGCAAGATGCATCTGCAATTCAGCAGAAGGGAAAGGGCCCAGGCCCTGTCAGGGGTAAATATGAGAGCCTTGAGGACACCTTAGATAGAGGAGGCCTCCCGCCCCCAAAACCCCCTTTTTCTGGGAGCCTTGGAAACCTCACGCAGGGTGTCCTTGTGTGCAGCACACTCACTTCTGTTTCCCGGGTCTCAGGGAGGTGAGGGCCTTGGTCAGAGGGACAAGGACTGTCAGCAGAGGGAGGAGTTCCAGGATCTGCCAGGCCCCAGGTGTGCACGCTAGCCAGTGAGGACTGAAGTTAACCCCAGCCTAGAACACTGCCGGGAGCTCTACAGAAATATGCCCTGGCCCTGCCGACAGCCCTGGAAACCCTGGGCAGGGCTATCAGGCTGAGGTCCCCTCTCTCATATCTGGATCACTGGTCTCAGGGAGGTGAAGTCCTTGGTCTGAGGGGGCTGCACTCAGGTCAGCAGAGGGAGGAAGGTCCCAGTCCCTGGCAGGCATCAAGGTGAGGACCAAGCAGGTTGCTCGCAGAGGACACACGGACCCCACTGATGCTGGCGCCACTTGCTATCTTCTCTCTGAGGCCCTGGGCAGCCGTGGCCAGATGTGGGGCCCACTCACTGACTTCTGCTCCGTATCAGGGATGTGAGCTCCTGTTCTGAGGGTTTCTCAGGCCAGCTGAAGGGTGGGGGTCTAGGGCCCTCCAGGCAAAAGATGAGGACCCTGAGTCAGCACAGAAGGGTCGATCTACCCCAGGACAGTGGGGACTCGAGAGAGCCCAGCCTACGGTCCTGACAGCACTGGGGGTACCAGGGCTGTGCGTGTATCTGCAGCCTGTAGGCCCCTCACTTCCTTTTATATCGGTTTCAGGAACCCACAGTGAGACATTGGTCTGAGGCGGGGTCCTCAGGTCACCGAGCAGAGGAGGCCCAGGCAGTGTCAGGAGTCCAGGTGATGTAAACACCCTGAATATGTGTCAGAGGCCCTGCCTTCCCCGGGACAGAGGGGACCCAATAGTGCCTGACCCCATCCACCCCCCCACTGTCAGCCCCGAAGCCTCCGGCTCTGCAGGCCTGCTGCCCTCACGGAGCCATTTCACTTCCTCGTTGAGGTGCTCAGGAGACAAGCCAACCAGGAGGAGAGGAGCCCTGGGAGGCCTGGAGCATGACCTAAGGAGAAGGCCTGTAGACTGGCCTTTGTTAGAGTCCCCAAGGAGTGGTTCTCACTGAGGCCAGTGACATGCTCCCTCTCTTCCCAGGCCTGTGTGTCTTCATCACCCATCTCCTGCCCACTCTTGCCTGCTGTCCCTGACCAGAGCCGTCATGTCTCACCGCCACGACCACAAGACCAATCAGCACGGCAGTCTTGAGGAAGGCCTCCAGGCCCAAAGCGAGGCACAGGGCCTGGTGGGTGCACAGGCTCCCGGGGCTCAGGAGGAGGGGGCAGCTGCCTCCTCCTCTACTGTGAACCCGGGCACCCTGGACGAGGTTGCTACTTCTGCAACACCGAGTCCTCTCCAGGGTCCTCAGGGAGCCTCCTCCTCCTCCACTGGCCTGGCCTCCAGTCCAGAGCCCCTCTCTGATGAGGGATCCAGCAGCGAAGAAGAGGAGGGGCCAAGCACCTCCCAGAATCTGTTAGACCCGGTGTCCGTGCTGCAAGAGGCACTAAAAGAAGAGATGTTTGATTTGGTTCATTTCCTGCTCCTCAAGTATCGCTTCAAGGAGCCGATCACCAAGGCACAAATGCTGAATATTGTGCTCAGAGATTACCAAGAATTCTTCCCTGAAATCTTCATGAAAGCCTCCGAGTACATGCAGATGGTCTTTGGCGTCGATGTGAAGGAAGTGGATCCTGCCAGCCACTCCTATGTTCTTGTCACCACCCTCGGCCTCACCTACTATGAGGAGCTGAATGATGACCAGCGCTTTCCCAAGTCCGGCCTCCTGATCATCATGCTGGGCTTGATCCTCTTTGAGGGCGACTGTGCCCAGGAGGAGGTCATCTGGGATGCACTGGGTGGGATGGGGGTGCATGCTGGGAGTGAGCACTACATCTACGGGGAGCCCCGGAAGCTCATCACCCAGGATTGGGTGCAGGAAGGGTACCTGGAGTACCGGCAGGTGCCCGACAGCGATCCTGTATGTTATGAGTTCCTGTGGGGTCCCAGGGCCTATGCCGAAACTAGCAAGATGAAAGTCCTGGAGTATGTGCTCAAGGTCAATCGGAGCGATCCCAGATCCTTCCCAGTCCTGTATGAAGAGGCTTTGAGTGATGAGGAAGAGGGGGTGTGAGCAGGAGTTGAAGCCAGGGCCAATGAGGGGGCAGGGCCAGTACACATCCAGGTCCCCTTCCAGCAGCTCCTCCTGCCCCATGAGAAATGAGTCGTTTCTTTACTCTGTGTTTGAAGAGAGCAGTCAGTGTTTTACATAGTGGAGGGTCCGAGTAGCTTGGGGAAACCACCAGTGCATAATAACCTTTTTGTGTTCCTGTTACAACATTTGGGTGACTTAGAAATTGATCTTTGTTTTCCTTATGGAATTTTACAAACTTTGTTCTTTTGCATAGAAGATTTAATTAACTTCAGCATCTAAATTGGTGAAAGATATTGAACACACATGTAATTTTGCTTATCAAAAGTAAGAGTTTGCTACTTTGTAAAACAAATAGGGAAACCTTCCATTTCATTTTGTTGCTGGGAAGAAGGTGGAATTGGAATTTCATTGGAATAGGAATTTTCTTGGAAATGTGAAAGAAGGTTGCATTTAATTATATGGAGTTACTAAATAGAGAAATACAATTTAAAGAGTTATTTCTTGGCTTTTTATCCCTTTTTATGTTTTTCTATAAAATTAAAAAATATGTATGTGTTTGTGAATTTGCTTGGGTTATTTGAGAACGTAGGGGAAATTTAATCTCAATAAATGAGAGTTCCTACTCACTGGCACATTTTTTCCCCAAATATTCATTGAGCATCTGCTCTTTGGAAGGCCCTGGGATAACGGAGACACTAGGGTAAGCCAGACCCACCCCTGCCCATAGAATTAGAGAGTCTAGGAGCTGCAGTCCTATAATTAAGGTAGTGCGATGTCCTCTAAGCCCTAAAGAACATGTGACGAAAGGGTTGAAGGGTGGTGCTTCTGCTGAGAGCAATGGGGTGTGAGGGCCCTGAGCCAGGGCGGTTTGGGGCTTGGGGAAACTGCAGTTCCTTCTGTGGGAGTTGGTTGTAAGGAAGCTGGGTGGTGGCAGGGTCAGACTGTCAGACCATGTGACTCGTGACTTAGGGCTGAGAGCAAAGCCTGGAAGGGAGAACTGCCCTGAGCAGTTCCTTCTGGATGGTGAGCAAAGCAGAGAGGAATCTCCAGCTGGGGCGGGTGTGGAAGGTGTCCTGTGCTCTTGTCCACTGTGGCTGAGCACAGTGCAAGAATCAGGTGATCGATTCCCATTGTCTGCATGTATTCCCTGAGGGATAAGGGTGAGTCTCCCATGAAATAAGGCCCTGAAGTCACTGTCCAGGTATTCATCTGCCCAGCTGGGAGAACCAGAGCTGACTGTATTAAAATGGAATTTTAATTAGGTTATTTGTAGTGTAACTTGGACAACTTTACGCAATATCTAGATTTTGGGTGGTGATGAAATGAATGAAAATAGTGGTTTAGATGGAAGAGAAGCTGGGAGGAAGGAAAGTAGTTGGGCCTTAACTCCATGTATTATTAGGATATTCACGTTAGTTGCACCTAACGGGAAGACTCGCCTACACTTACTCAAATAATAAATCCTCATGGAACATTTACTGGGCAGCATTTTTGTGTGATTTTCGGTTCAGGTATTTATTCAGCTGCAAATCCTCTGAGATGACCTGGAGAACAGAAATATTTTCCAGAGGAGAGAGTGGTCCAGGGTCAAAAATAATATTAGAAATAAATGACAGTCATTTAAAGATCCCATGTATGCCAGGCACTGTGCCGGGAGTTTTAATACATTTCCGACATCCCAACATTCCTACAGGACACTACTTAAATCCACGTTACGGATGAAGAACCTGAGGCTCACATTGCTGGGTAATTTTCCCAAGATCATATGGCTGGTAAATGACAAGCCTGCTCTGAATTCTTCTACAGCCCACAAAGGGTTCCCACTCCTCCCAGCCTTAGGTAGAGCTCTGTCTCTGAATTCATTTCTCTTCTCAGTACTCCTTGCTGTCTCTCAGGTGACAAAAAGAAGGACCCTGTGGCTGTGGTACTGAAAGCAGGCCTAAGGAAGGAAGGTGATGATAATGCAATACAATCTGGGGATAGTCTGTGGGCTTGCTTAACCTAGGGTCCTGCTGCCTGTGCCCTCCGGTTCCTTGAGAGCTGACTGCTCCGATGGGGGCCTTCCTGTCCTGCCCTGGCACTTTCCCACATCACAGAGCCCTTCCCCTGCTTGCTGCCATGTGGCCTGCCTCCTGACTCTGGAACCTGGGCTGCTGCCAGCTCCTCCCTGCTGCCTCCTCTGGAGGCTGCACAGAATCACTGGCCTCCCTGTGACACAGAGCATCCCTAGCCCCTGCAGAAGCCCCCTGGCTCTCCCACAGCTCCCCCTGGAGCCTGTGTGATAGCCACAGCCCCTTCAACTGAAAGGTTCACTTTGGACAGAGACCGTTAGACATCCAGTCGTCCTGTCTGCGTGCCCAAGTACACCCACACTTCTCCAAACGGGTGGGGAGTGGAGTGTGCCTTAGTACATACTCATTCTTGACACATGAAGTGGGAGAGAAGCCACCCTGATATTTGCCATAGGAATTTAATGGAGAGTTTTATTTGAAACTGGCCACTGCACACATATGCAAATGAATGAGCTTACTTTGGAGGTCAAAACCAAAGTCTCCTAAGCGAGACATGAGGAAAGACCATGGAAATCACTGTGGGGCAAACTTATACTGAAGTGAACTAAAACCCTGGAGGTGAGACATGGTTGCTTGGTGGGCATGCTAGCTGGAATTTGAAAATCAAAAGAAATTAACCAGCCCTCCACTGCCTCCTGTCTGGCACCTGCTCCAGGGGAACATACTGGCTTTCAGTGTGACTAAAGGCACCTGCACAGGTGTTCTGGTGGCAGCAGGGTAGCAGAAACTCACAGGTCAAGATTTTGTCCACGAAGCAAAAGGAAGTAGAAAATTTTCGGCTTTTTATGGATTTAGAGGGTATTGGAACGGGAAGCCTCCCTGGTGAGCCTTACTGCTGAGAAGTACAGGATCTTCTGACAGTTGTGGTTCTATATAAGAAAGCATGGGTCACATAGCAGGCTCTTAAAAACTTTGGAGACTTTCAAGGTAAATTTTACCTTCTCAGAAAGCACTTTCAAAAATGAATAGTTATTGTCATAAATTATAGTAGTTACTTTTTTTTTTTTTTGAGCACCTACTTTGTTGCAGTTTATGGGAAGGACTATAGTACTCATCCACACCTCCTCTTTCTCTCCTTTCTGGGAACATGGAAACAGTAGAGTCCCCTTGTAATTAGCAAGGGTTATGTGACTTTTCCTTGCCACTGATATATGAGCAGAAGCATTGTTTGTCATATCCAGGCATTTGAGAGCCAGTACATGATTTCCATGCTTTCTCCCTCCATTCAACATCAAACATGGCAGTTCCCTGTTGAGATGGCAGAACTACAATCTCAAAGCATCCTGGATGCCTGGGTCACCTGAGAACAGTGAGCCCCTGTCAAACTGCATCAGAATTTATGTGCACAAAAAATAAACTTTTGTTGTGTCAAGCCATTCAAATTTCAGTGTTTGTTGCATCAGCTACCAGTCACTTTAACTAATACACAGATACTCTTTTTGCTGTTAGGCTTATTTAAATAGTTTAATTACAAAAAGTGCACGTGCATGTATTTCTGTTGCAAAAACCATAAAAATATAGTTATATAATAATTTTTCTCTTTTCAAATGTTTTCCATAATTCAGCTTCCTCCTCAGAGGTTACCGTAATTTTTAAACTGATGTGTATTATTTTAAAGCTGATTTTAGGCTTTTTCATACAGAGATGTGCTACAAAATATTTGTATGTTGGTTACTTTAACATACATGTGTAATGCTGTATATATTGACATGCTACTTGCCTTTACCACTTAATAAAATGAATGTAGGATCTTACCATGACAGCGTGTATATATCGACCTTGATTTTGCAAACACTCTCTAGAATCTTAAAGCATTCATGCGCCATAATTAAGTAAACTATTCTTCTCCTGATGGATACACAAGTTGTTCTCTGTTTGTTATGATTAATGGAACTGAAATCAACATATTTGAAAGTGAATGCTTATGCAAATATGTATGTTTTCTACTAAGAAAAACATAGCAATGTGAACATTGTGGAAAGGGTGTAAATAGTTTAAAGTTTTATAAATATTGCAGACATTTTAGTCCAAAAGCTGTACCAAATCATGTTCTCACAAAGTGTGTGAATACCCTATACTCCCATGAGCATATTACTATATTGATTTTTAAATTTTGATTTAAAAAGGGTGAAAAAATATTTCTCATTGTTATTTAAATTTGTGTCTCTCTGTTTTCTAATTAGGCTAATTAGAACACTAAGTTAATCCCTCACCTATGTGAAGCTGGATTTATGCAATGTCCTGAATAACACCATTCCTCTGCGCTTGATTTAAAATTTTGAAATGTCAACACACATTTCCTTTTGAGAAGGAAAAGGTATGTTTTCCTCTAGGAGTTTTATAGTAATAGCACTTATAATTAGTTCCTTTATCCATTTTGAGTTAGTTTTTGTATATGGTGTAAGGTAGGGTCCAACTTCATTTTTTTACCTGTGCCTAGCCCGTTGTCCCAGAACCTTTTGTTGAAGGGATTATTTTGTCCCCCTTTGGATGCTCTTGGAATCCTTATTAAAATCAGTTGCCCACAGAGATGTGAGTTTATTTCCAGACTCTCAATTCTATTTCGTTGATCTATACTTCTGTTCTTGGGTACTACACTGTCTTAACTACAGTTGCTTTGTAGTAAGTTTCGAAATCAAGTGTGAGTCTTCCTACTGTGTTCTTTTTCAAGATAGTTTTGGCTAATCTGGGTCCAATTTAACTTTTGACAAAGAGGCAAAATCAGTTTAATGAAGGAGAGATAGAATTTTTAATTAACAGTGTTGAAACAATTGTACATCCATAGGCAAAAAAAAAAAAAAATTAACCTCATTCTAAACCTGATACCTTATACAAATTTATGTCAAAATGGTTACGCATTTAAATGTAGAACATATAACCATACAACTTTTAGAACAGAAAATGAGAGAAAATGTTTAAGAACCAGGGCTTGGTGAAAAGTACTAAACATGGCACTAAAAGCACAACCTGTAAAAGAAAAAAATAACTAAATTGGACTTTATCAAAATTAACAACTTTTGCTCTGTGAAAGATCCTAAGAGAATGAAAATATAAGCAAACCATATAACCACAAAGGACTAGTGTTTTGAATATGTAAAGAGCTCTCATTAAGGAAATGAGAATTAAAACCACAATTAGTCATCACTGTATACCTATTAGAATAGCTAAAATAAAAAAAATGAGAATTCAAAATGCAGGCAAAGATATGGATTAACTGGATCACTCATACATTGCTGCCGGGAATATAAAACAGAATAGTCACTCTGGAAAATAGTTTAATAGTTCCTTTTAAAACTAAAAATGGACTTAGCATTTGATGTCACAATGCCACTCTTGGACATTTATCTCAGGGGGAAATGTGATTATAAAGTGTAAAACAAGGGAGTCTCGTGGTGATGGTACAGTTAAGTATCATGATCATGATAGTGGTTACACCAAGGTATATATTTGATAAAAGTACATTATAATGAAATATACTCAAACACAAATGATTGCTCATATCACTGTTGAAATATTAATAAACTCTGTGGATTGTACCAATATCAATTTCCTGATTTTGATATTGTACTATATTTATGCAAGATAT
The DNA here is from genome assembly GCF_041146395.1 of Eulemur rufifrons. Taxonomy (NCBI): domain Eukaryota; kingdom Metazoa; phylum Chordata; class Mammalia; order Primates; family Lemuridae; genus Eulemur; species Eulemur rufifrons. Next base: position 25,584,971 of record NC_091012.1, on the reverse strand, counting down.
TAACATTGGGAGAGGCATGGAACCTCTCTGTTTGTTTCTCCATAACTTTCTATGATTCCATAATTATTGAGAGTAGAAAGTTTTAAAAATAACAAGAGAAAAATAAACGATGAACGTGTTGCCTACTTTTTGTCTATATCCTATCTTGAAATACATCTCATAGCGAGAAATGCTCTGTCACTTTTACGAGGCTTTTTTTCTTGAGGAATGGTTAATTTTATGTGTCAACTTCACTGGGCTAAGGGACGCCCAGATAGCTAGTAATACATTATTTCTGAGTGTGTTCATGAGAGTGTTTCAGGAAGAGATTAGCATTTGAATCAGTAGACTGGGTAAAGAAGATCATTCTTACCAATGTGGGTGGGTATCATCCAAACAGTTGAGGGACTGAATAGAATAAAAATACGGAGAAAGGGCAAATTGGCTCTCTCTTCTGGAGCTGGGATGTCCAATTTCTACTGCCCTCTGACATTGGTCCTTCTGGTTCTTGGGCCTTTGGACCTGGACCAACACTTACACCACTGGCCCCCTGATTCCCAGCCTTCAGACTTGAACTGGGGCTTACACAATTGGCTCCTTTGGTTCTCAGGTCTTCAGTCTTGGACTAGAACTACACTACTGGCTTTCCTAGGCCTCCAGCTGGTATACAGCAGACCGTGGGACATCTCAGCCTCCATAATTACATGAGCAATTTCTTCATAATAAATTTATTTCTATATCTCTCTCTCTATATCCTATTCGTTCTGTTTCTCTGGAGAACCCTAATATAGATTTTAGTACAAAGAGTGGGATTCTAGAGGAACAGAATTTTAAGGATGAGATTTCAGAATTGGTTCTGGGGTATCTAGAATTAGCTGTCTAATCTGATTAGCTATAGAGATGCTAATGACTCTATTTCCAGTAGTAACAGGAGCATTGATAGTTCATAGTGTAAATTATTTATAGAGATGTGAAAAATATCTGTGTTGGATACTTCTAGTCATTCATTTACAATAAGCAATGAACTAAGTGACTCTATTTATGATACTTTTTAACATTTTTGAAAAACTAAGAAATATAATGACATTGGTTGTTTGCCCGTAATATTGTTGTACAAAGTGGTGAAAGAAAATTATGACCTCAGGGATTCGAATTCCCAGCTCAAGCACTGCATAAGTGACCTAAGAGATGCTAACTGTGCCCTGAAGGAGAGCCTTATCTCCTGTAGCTGTAGGGTTGCAAGTGCTGAGCATCAAATCCTATAAATTGGGATGGAGATATGTGGGAAGGCCTTGATGAAGCTGGAGACATTGAGCCCTGAAGTCCTGTCATTCATTCCACAGTCTTCATTGCCTGTGGAAAATGTCCCCCAGTGGAAGTGCCCTCCCCATCCCTGGTAGAATTGGCCTTCCTACCTCCACCAAAAGTGGCCTCCCCATTGCCAGCAGAAGTGGCCTCTCCCTCTTCAGTGGCAGCAGAATCCTCACCCTCATTGGTAGCAGCCTTTCCACCTGCGTCTGAGAAGATTAACCTTCTATTGCCTGGGGAAATAGTAGTGGCCTCTCCTGAGGCAAGTACCATGCAAGACAATGTGGATTTTGCTCAGAACCAACCCCTACCATCCCTCTTTGCCTCTAGACCTATAATTAGATTCAAATCACAACAGGCCCCTAAAGGTGAAGTATAAAGTGTGATGCATGAGCAGGAGTGCTACACTCCAAAAGAACAACTTGAGTTTTCTGATTTACACAAGCAGAAATCTGGGGAACATGTGTGGTAATGGATATTAAGGGTGTAGGATAATGGCAGAAGGACCACAAAGTTGGATCAGGCTGAATGTACTGATATGGGACCATTAAGCAGAGATTCTGCATTTAATGTTGCAGCTAAGGAAGTTAGAAAGTGCTCTAACAGTTTGTTTGATTGGTTGGCTAAACACAGACTCACTGTGAGTGAATTGGAAATGCCCAACCTCTCTTGGTTTAATGTAGATTGGAATGTGAGAGTGAATTTTTCATTTAAGACCTACTCTCTGACACTGGGAGGTCTAGAAGACATACTTTTAACCAATGTTTTGAGAAATAAATTTGTGAGGGAGCCCCAGCATCCTTGAAGAGCTCTATGATCACTCTTCTTTGTCGGTCAGACCTCCCTTAGGAAATGCAGTTACTGACTTGGGAAACCTAAGTGCAATGGAAGTAATTGGATCCCAAGGTGGCAGCAGTCAAGTGGCAGCACTCAACTCTCAAAGACATGGTGGGAGTGGTTATGGTAATGGACAGCAGAGTCAAAGCAGTAATCAAAATAGTCTGACTCACACAGACCTCTCATGTTGGTTAATTGATCGTGGGTTCCTAGAAGTGAAATAGATCTGTATAAGCAGGAAAGTTCTAGGTCAAGTGAACTAAAACGTCTATCCTGAATCACAGAAACAGAGAGTTCCATCCTCCTAATTAATTCCTAGATTTGAGCCAGTTTACAGAGCCAGAACCCCTTGGTCCCCTTGAGGAACCCCAGTACACTACAGAACAATTGTATTATACTATTAATCTTTCTCTAAGTCTCCCCAAAAGAGACCTATGGCCTTTTACCAGGGTAACTATCCACTGGGGAAAAGGAAATTTCAGACCTTTCAGGGACTACTGGACACTGGCTCTGAACTGACACTGATTCTAGGAGACCCAAAATGTCATTGTGGCCCTTCAGTTGGAGTAGGGGCTTATGGAGATCAGGTGATTAATGAAGCTTTTGCTCAGGTCCATCTCACAGTGGGTCCAGTGGGTTCTAGAACCCATCCTGTGGGTATCTCCCCAGTTCCAGAGTGCATAATTTGAATAGACATAATTGACATCTGGCAGAATCTCCACGTGGTTCTCTGATCTGTGGAATAAGGGCCATTATGATGGGAAAGGCCAAGTGAAAGCCATTAGAACTGCTTCTACCTAGGAAAATAATAGATACAAAGTAACAGATATGTAGGATGAACCAATACAGAGATCTAATGTACAACATTGGGACTATAGTTAATAATACCATGTTTGAGATTTTTGCTAAATGAGTAGATTTTCACTGCTCTAGTGACAAAAGGATAACTATGTGAGTTGATAGATATGTTCATTTGTTTCACCATAGTAACCCTTTTACTATCTATATGTATTCCATAACATCACGTTGTATGCCTTAAATATACACCATAATTTTTTAAAATAAGCAATACAGCATCCCAGAAGGAATCTCAAAGATTAGTGCCACCCTCAAGGACTTGAAAGATGCAGGTTTAGTGATTCCCACCACATCCCTATTCAACTCTCCTAATTTGGACTGTGCAGGAGACAGATGGATCTTGGAGAATGATAGCGGATTATCATAAGTTTCACCAAATAGTGACTCCAATTGCAGCTTCTGTACCAGATGTGGTTTAATTGCTTGATCAAATTAACACATCCCTTGGTACCTGGTATGTACCTCTTGGTGAGACAAATTCTTTTTCTGTCCATAAAGCCCACCAAAGCAGTTTTCTTTCAGCTAGCAAGGCCAGCAATATACCTTCACTGTCCTACCTCAGGGGTATATCAACTCTCATGTCATAATTTAGTTTGCAGGGATCTTAATCATCTTTCCTTTTCCCAAGAGATCACAACGATCCATTACATTGATAACATTATGCTGACTGGACCTAGTAAGTGAGAGGTAGCAACAATTCTCGACTTAAAAACATTTGCATGTCAGAGGGTGGAAAATAAATCTGACTAAAATTCAGGTACCTTCTACCTCAGTGAAATTTCTAGGGGTCCAGTGGTGTGGGGCATGTTGAGACATCCCTTCTAAGGTACAGGATAAGTTGTTGCATCTGGTACTTTCCACAACCGAGAAATAAACACAACATCTAGAGGTACTTTTTGTATTTTGTGGGCAATATATTCCTTATTTGTTGTTGGGTTTCTTAGTGTAGTCCATTTGTTGAGTGGCCCACAAAACCTTCTAGTTTGGAGTGGGGCCCAGAACAGGAGAAGGCTCTACAACAGGTCCAGGCTGCTGTACAAGCTGCTCTGCCATTTGGGTCATGCAGATTCAATGGTACTTGCAGTGTCAGTGGCAGACAAGGATATTGTTTGGAGCCTTTGGCAGGCTCCATAGGTGAATTGAAGCAGAAGCCCTTAGGATTTTAGAGCAAAGCCCTGCCATCATCTGCAGATGAATCACTCTTCTTCTGCAAGACAGCTCTTGGACTGCTACTGGGCCTTAGTAGAAACTGAATGCTTGACCACAGGCCACCAAGTTACCATGAGACCTCAACTTCCCATAATGAGCTGGATGTTATCTGACCCACCAATCTATAAAGCTGGACATGCACAGCAATGCTCCATAATTGAATGGAAGTGGTATGCATGTGATTGGGACCTAGTGGCTCCTGAAGGCAAACTAAGCTACATGAATAAGTGGTCCAAATGCCTACGGTTCTCACTCCTGCTACACTGCCTTCTCTCTCTCAACATGAACCTATGTATGGCCCCATGGGTAGTTCCCTACAATCAGTTGCCAGAGAAAGAGAAGGTTCAGCAATGCCCAGTACATGTGGGAGTCCACTAGATCTTTGACATAATCCTGTATGGTGACATGGCTACTTCTAAGTCACAGAAGAAGAGACTGATGCTCAGGGCAGTGGAGAAGATGGCCTTCGGTAGTTCTCTAGTATGGAGACAAGTCAAAACCCAGTACCTCAGCCTCCTTGATCTGATTTCCAAGTTCCATTTTATTTTAAACTGCCTTCTAGGACCACTGAGGAGATTTAAAGAGGAGAATAAAAGAACATTATGCAGTTAATGTAAGTAATCAAACAATTTTACTTCTTCTTTCTTGGAGTTCAGTTTTTCCATTTGAAATGAGAGGAGTTGGCCTCATACATCTCAAATACCGCATAGAGCCCTAGCTTCCAGCCTGCACGTTGCAATACCACACCCTCAGGATCATGGAGATGGCACACAGGAATCTTCACCCTTGAGATGCTCTTGAAGTAATTCTGACATATGGCTCCGATTCAGAAATCATAGCCTAGAAGCTCTCAGAGGGAATAATTATCCCTGCATTTCTGAAGCTGTGGCTCTTTTGGGACTGGCTGGCCATCTACCTAGCCAGGGTTTGATGGCCCTTCTGCTGCCTAGACCCTTGTGTAAACACTGCACCCAACTGAAATCCCTAGAGAAAACATTATTAAGATGAGGCAAATATGGTTCAGCAAGATTGGTTTTCTTTCGAGCAAAAAAACAAAAAAACAAACAAACGAAAATAAAAACCAAAAAAACCCACCCACAAAGAAAAAAAAAAAAAGAAAGAAAGAAAAAAAAAAACTTTATAAAATCATTATGAGATTTGACATAGCAAACCAAACTTGTTTGATATCTTTCTTGAAGATGAAGCAGGTGATTTTTGGGACTACCTCTGACAACTCCAACCTAGATGTTGATTCCCTTTACCCACTGTCTTAGTCCACTTTGTGCTGCCATAAGAGAATGCCCTAGACTGGGTAGTTTATAAACAATAGAAGTGCTTTGGAAGCTGGGAAGTCCAAGATCAAGGGGCTGTATCTGGGAAGGGCCTTCTTGCTCTGCCATACAATGGCAGAAGGTGAAAGGGCAAAAGCGTGAGGAAGAGAGGGAAGATGAGGGACAAACTAATCCTTCTATCAGGAACTCACTCCTGCAATAACTAACACACTTCTGTGATAATGACATTAATCTATGACCTAATCATCTCTTAAAGTCCCATCTTTCAATACTGTTTCATTTTATTTATTTTTATTTTTTTTTTGCTATGAGTTTCTTTTATTTTTTATTTCAGCATGTTATCGGGGCACAAATGTTTAGGTTATGTATATTGCCCTTGCCCCCTTCCCCCCCCCCCCGGAGTCATAGCCTCAAGCGTGTCCATCCCCCAGACAGTGTGCATCGCACTCATTATGTATGTATATACCTATCCCCTCCTCCCCTCTCCCATCTGCCTGACACCAGATTGATGTTATTCCTATATGTGCACTTAGGTGTTGATCAGTGAAACCAGTTTGATGGGGAGTATCCATTCTTAGGATACTTCACTTAGTAGATTGGGTTCCAGCTCTATCCAGGAAAATACAAGAGGTGCTAGATCAGCATTGTTTCTTATAGCTGAGTAGTACTCCATGGTATACATACACCACATTTTATTGATCAACTCATGTATTGATGGGCACTTGGGTTGTTTCCACATCTTTGCCATTGTGAACTGTGCTGCTATAAACATTCAAGTGCAGATGGCTTTTTTATAGATTGTCTTTTGTTCTTTTGGGTAGATGCCCAGTTATGGGATTGCTGGAACAAATGGAAGCTCTATTTGTATCTGTTTAAGGTATCTCCATATTGCTTTCCACAGAGGTTGCACTAGTTTGCAGTCCCACCAGCAGTGTGTGAGTGTTCCTATCCCTCCGCATCCATGCCAACATTTATTGTTATGGGACTTTTTGATAAAGGCCATTCTCACTGGTGATAAGTGATATCACTTTGTGGTTTTCATTTGCATTTTCCTGATGATTAGAGATGTTGAGCATTTATTCATATGTTTTTTGGCCATTCTTCTGTCTTCTTTTGAAAAGTTTCTATTCATGTCCTTTGCCCACTTTTTCATAGGGTTGTTTGATTTTTTTCTTGCTGATTTTCCTGAATTCTAGACAGATTCTAGTTATCATCCCTTTATCGGATGTGTAGCATGCAAAAATTTTCTCCCATTCTGTAGGTTGTCTGTTTGCTCTCGTTACAGTTTCTTTGGTTGTGCAGAAGCTTTTTAATTTGATCAGGTCCCATTTATTTATATTTATTGTTGCTGTGATTGCCATTGGTGTCTTCTTCATGAATTATATGCCTAGGCCAATATCTATAATACATAATTAGTGTGATGTGCACTGTCTAGGGGATGGACACGTTGGAAGATCTGACTCGGGGGTGGGGCAAGGGCAATATACGTAACCTAAACTTTTGTACTCCCACAATATGCTGAAATAATAATAATAATACTAAAGAGTTTTTCCAACATTTTCTTCCATAATTCTAATCGTTTCATGCCTTAGTTGCTCATAGGTCGGCAGAATCAACATTGTTAAAATGTCTATGCTACCCAAGGTGATCTACAGATTCAATGCAATCCCTATTAATATACCAACATCATTTTCCACAGATATAGAAAAAATAATTTTACGCTTCGTATAGAACTAGAGAAGACCCTGTTTAGCAAAAGCAATCCTAGGTAATAAGATAAAAATGGGAGGCATCAATTTACCAGACTTCAAACTATACTACAAGGCTATAGTAATTAAAACAGCTTGGTACTGGCACAAGAACAGGGACATTGACCAGTGGAACAGAACTTAGAAGCCAGATATAAAACCATCCTCCTATAGCCATCTAATCTTTGATAAAGCAGACAAAAACATGCACTGGGGAAAATAATCCTTATTCAATAAATGGTGCTGGGAAAACTGAATAGCCACACGTAGAAGACGGAAACAGGATCCACACTTTTCACCTCCCACAAAAATCAATTCACGGTGGGTAACAGACTCTTACCTTTTAGGTTAAGTTTTTAACATATGAACTTTGGGGCAGACACTCACACCATAGCATTCCACCACTGGCCCCCGAAATTCATGTCCTTCTCACATGCAAAATACACTCATTTCCTCCCAGTAGTCCTAACAGTCTTCACTTGTTCCAGCATCAACTCAAAATTCCAAAGTCCAGAGTCTCATCTAAATCAGATATGAGTGAGACTCAAGGTACAAATTCCCCTCCAGCTGTGAGCCTGTGAAATCAAACTAGTTATCTACTTCCAAAATACAATGATGGGACAGGCACAAGATATATATTCCCATTCCAAAAGAAAGAAATAGGTAAGAAAAGGGGGAGGGGGGAAACTGTTCCCAAGTAAGTCCAAAATCCAATAGGGAAAACATTAAATCTTAAATTTCCAGAATAATATTCCTTGACTTCATGTCCCACCTTCTGGACACACTGGGGTGGGGGTGGGGCCCCCAAGGTCTCAGTAGCCCCACCCCTATGGCTTTGCTGGGCCCAGTCCACCCAGCAGCTCTCATGGGCTTGAGTCTCATGACTGCACCTCTCCCAGGCTGAAGTTACACACTGGTAGCTCTACAGTTGTTGGGGCTCAGAGGCAGCCCTGTTCCCACAGCTCCACTAGGTATTACCCTAGTGAAGACTCTCTGTGGTGGCCTTGCTCCCATGACTCCACTAGGCATTGCCCTGGTGAAGCCTTTCTGTGGCAGCTCTGTCCCATGGCAAGTCTCTGCCTGGGCCCATAGACTGTTTGATACATCTTTTGGAATGTAGGCGGAGGCTGCCATGGCCCCACAGCTCATGCATTCTGCACATCTGCAAAACCAGCACCACTTGGGTGCCACCAAGGTTTACCACTTGCTACCTCCAGAGTGGTGGCTTAACCCTCACTGGGGCCCACTTGACCCACAGCTGAGGAGGCCAAGAAGCACTGCAGTGGAATGCAGGGAGCAGAGTCCTGAGATATCTCTGGGCAGTGAATGCTGAGTTTATGTGAGCACCTCTCTTGAATTGTTGCCCTGAAGTTATGAGCTTGCTTCAAAGATCTCTGAAATGCCTTCAGGGTCATTCTCTCATTGTCTTGATTAATAGCACCTGGCTTTCTTCTAGCTGTACTAATCTCTTTAGCAAACAGTTTCTTGGCCACACCTTTGGTATATTCTTTTAAAGATGCTTTTTCACCCTTTACATAGCCAGGCTGCAAATTTTCCAAATCTTTCCACTCTACTTTCCCTTTTAATTATAAATTTCATCTTTGAATCATTCATTTCCTCTCACACCTTACTATAAGCAGTTAAAAGTAGCCATGCAGCTCCTTCAATATTTTGCTTAGAAATTTCTTCTACCAGGTATCCTCGTTCCTCACTGTTAAATTCCAGCTTTGATAAAGCCCTAGGGCATGGACACAATTTAGCCAAGTTCATTGCCAATTTATACCAAGAATGACCTTTACTCCAATTTCCAATAACGTACTCTTCATTTCAGTCTGAGACCTCTTCAGAATGGCCTTTATTGTCCATATTTCTCCCAACATTCTAATTACAACCACTTAAGTAATCTCTAGGAAGATTTAGGCTCTCCCTACAGCTCTTATCTTCTTCTTGACCATCACCAGAATTGCCCTTAACATGCCATTCATGGCAAGCCAGGCTTTTTCTAGCCTGGTCCTCCAAATTCTTCCAGTCTCCACCCGTTACCCAGTTCTAAAGCCACTTCTACGTTTTGAGATATTGGTTATGGCAACCAGCCTACTTGTAGTACCAACATCTGTATTATTCAGGGTTCTCCAAAGAGACAGAACCAGTAGGAGATAGATAGATAGATAGATAAGAGGGGATTTATTAGGGGATTGGCTGATGCAATTACGGAGGCTAAGAAGTCCCATGATAGCTAGTCTACAAGCTGGAAACCTTTTGATATTGGTAGTATGGCTCAATCTGAGTTCAAAAGCCTTAGAACCAGGGCAGCTGAAGGCCTGAGAACTGGAAGAGGGGGCACTGCTGTAAGTCCTAGATTCCAAAGGCTGGAAAGCTTCTATGCATTACCTGATGTTCTGATGTCCCAGGAAAGGAGAAGAGTGTCCCAGCTCCAGGAGAAAGAGAGAAGGGAAATCATTTTTTCTGCTTTTCTTTTGTTTGTTCTATCCAGGCTTCCAGCTGTTTGGATGGTACCTGCCCACATTGACGGCAGATCTTCCCCAGTCAGTCCACCAATTTACAAGCCAATCTCCTCTGGAATCACCCTCACAGAGACATACAGAACTGATAGTTTAACAGTTTCCTAGGCATTTATAAGTCCATTTAAGTTGACACCTAAAATTAATCATCACACCCACTTTCTTTATATTTGTTGGAAGCACAAAGACAAAAATCACAGGCACCTTCAATTCAAATCAAACTATTAGGTTGTTTAGTATCTGCAGCTTATTCAACAAAAGGATTGTAAGCAGCTGTAGTTTGCAAGTAACTGAAGTCAGTTAAACATTTTTAAAAACCAAGGAAGACAATCTGAATGTCATTTAATAGAATATTTCCAAGCCTGTAGTTCAGGAGAGAAAGAAAGAGAAACTCAAGTTCTACTTGGTATTTCTGAGCCAAGATACAGCCTCAGATGTCACAAAGCACCCTATCAAAGCTTAATAGCAGTACAGGGTAACCTGTCCACCACTTTTCTGGGATAAGCTCTACCCTTAGCTACCAGGACCCTCTAGGATCCTGTGGCTGGCATACCTATATTTCCCTGGCCAGACATGACCTGGATGGGGCTTTAACCAGAGGCACCAGTAGTGCCATTACACATGATGTGGTCAGCTGCCCCCTTATACCATCTCTTCTGTCTCTTCCTGGGTGCCTTTCTGGTTGCCTCATTGTAGGCTGCATTGCTCTGGGAGTTCCTTGAGGGTTTGGTCTGTTTTTATCGTAGGGGGCCATGGAAGAGCCAAGTTTGTCATCCACTCAATTCTTCATTCAATTCAGTTCTTATTTCCTGATACTCTCTATGCACCAGGCACTGTGCTGGGTGCTGCAGATACAAAAACAAATAGGATTTTTCTACAATTGAGGAAGTCAAAGTCTGATTGGGGGAAAGAGACACACAAATAGATCATCAAAAACACTGAGTTAAGTACAGTGAGATGGAAACACCTAAGGTATTTTGAGAGCACCAAGAAGGGACATCTAACCCAGCCTGGGGGAAGTGTACCAATAGTCAAAGTGAAAATGAAAATTGCACCACCCACACCCATGCAATAGTGTGAGGGGAGACTGAGGCATAGTGGGTATGTATAGACAGCTCTACTTGTCCCACGCATATCAACCTTACCACTACACTTGGTCCAGTCACCTTTTTTGGTATCTCTAATGTAAATACATTTTTGATTGGGTCATTTCTGTTCATAAATTCACTTTGTTTACTAGTCATAGTCCTTTGAATCAGGTGTATGGGTGACTGGAGAATTTTTCCATCAGAAGTATGTACCTTTTGGTATCACTGGCCCCTAAAACCAGAAAAGCCATCACTGCAATCTAGCCCATAGCAAATTCTAGGCTGCAACTGAGTGTGACACCTTCCATGCCCTTTATAGTTCATGGCTATGAGTGAAATACACAGGATTACAGGAGGCTGTGATGATTAGGCAAATAAAACCTGTGCAGCCTCTGGCATCAATAATTATTTTCTTTTGGACAAGAAAATGCTAAGCACTAGATGCCACAAGACTTCCCCACCATGCACACACGACAGCACATTTCTGCTTATGTGGCTTTTCACACACTAGGAAGACCCTAAAGAGATAACTGTGAGTGAGAGAAGAGGGCAAATTCTCTAAGGCCTTAGCATCATATAACTTAGAGCACATCACCAGGATACAGAACTTCTGAATCCATCAGTAGAATTTGGGATCCACAAAATCAAACTTGGCAGAAGTATGGTTAATGATGCTCCCTGCCCTGGAATCCTGAAGCCTGCCCAGCTGGAGCGATATTACACTGTTTTTGCTCTATCAGACCAATGGTCAGAGTTAGGGCCAATTTAAAGAACATGGAGCTTCTATCTCAGGGCTTCAGTGAAAATTAAGCCCATTCCCAATTTCCCCTTTGCTGACTCATGCCCTAGGTTACAGGCTCCCTCCAAACTTCTTATTTGAGTGTAGGGTCCTGCCATCTACCCCTGCCCTAAGACTTGGGCCTCTGTCCCACCTTCCCATGCCCACATTCTTCCCTACTTTGAGCTCCTTATCTTAAAATACTTGGGACAGACTACCAAAGTCCGTGATCTGGCTGTTGATTGACTTCCCTGTGACTGAGTACTGCCCCCCTACCAGGCCTTCAGCCATCCCTGGGACAGACATTCATCTGTCATCCTCTGCTCTTCCTCTGGAATCTCTGTCTGGTTTCACAACCCCAATCATACAAAAGCAGTTCAACCAATGACAATTCCCCTTGTCCTAAAACCTTCCTGAGCTAAGAAGCATGTAATTCTGCTTATAGAAATATTAGGTAAAGCCCCACTGGATCCTTAGCAGTACATATACTGCCTGCTTTGTGAATAGTCAATTCCATGTCACGGAACACAATATGTCCATCTGGATACTTCCAGCAGTGAGTTTTCAAGGTCATGTTTATTTCAATGTCCAAGAAATGATACATAATTTAGACATTATCATGTAAAAAATTTGATGATTCAAATTCAAACAGAGTTCAAATTCATAATTTATTATTCACCTGAAACCATTGCAATAAATCTCATAATAAGGGCTACAAACAATGGTAAAAGGCCTTACAAATGCAGTTTAAAACTGCCCAAGGAGTGACATCAGCAAAAATGTCAGAACAAGAACTTAATATTTTGTTGTTTGCAAAAGCAATGGGAAAACTGGCCAGAATTGTCAGAATCAGAACTAAAAGAGAGGACCTTACTAATGACCTTACAGGAGAATCAGGAATTATAAGGAAGTTCTATGAGCAACACACCAATGCATTAGATAAGATAGATGAAATAGATAATCACAAAGATACAAATTCAGAAAACTTACTCCAAAAGAAATAGAAAATCAGTATAGATCTATAACATGTAAAGTCATTGCGTTAGCAATCAAAACACTTCCAACAAAGAAATGCCTCAACCATATAATCCCATCAAATGTTTAAGAAAGTAGATGAGGGGGGAATATTTTCTAACTCATTCTGTGAAGTCAGCATTACACTGCTACCAAACCCAGCCAAAGAGATCACAAGTACAGAATGATACCTCTCATGAATATAAATTCAAAAATGCTCAACAAAATAGTATCAGAATGAATCCAATAATTTATAAAAGTTATGCACCATAACCAAATGAGATTCATCCCAGGAATGAAGATTGTTTCAACATACAAAAATCAATCAATACAATATGCCATATCAATGGAATAAATGGAAAAAAAAATGTGATCATCTTCAAAGACCCAAAAGAGTATTTGACAAAATCCAACACCACTTCATTATTAAAAAAAAGCATTAAACAAACTAGGAATAGAAGGTGAGGTAGGGTGAAATATAACTCCCAAAATATATCAATGTCTAAACACTAGCACCTGTGAGTACTACCTTATACAGCAAATTCTTCACAGATGTCATTAATTTTAGACTCTTGGATGGGGAGATTATTTAAGTGAGCCTTAAACGCAATCACATTTATCTTTATCAGAAGGAGATTTGACATATACACAGGAGGAGAAGGCCATGTAAAGATGGAAATAGAGGGATTTAAACATGATGGTCTTAAAGATTAGAGTGAAGCAGACCATCTAAGGAACGCCAGTGGCCAGCAGAAGCTGGAAAAGGAAGAATAAATCCTTCTTTAGAGCCTCTGGAGGGAGTGCTATCCTGCCAACACCTTGACTTCAACCAAGTGATACAGATCTTAGATTTCTGACATCTAGAACTGTAAGAAAATACATTTATGTTGTCTAAAGCCCCCAAGTTTGTGGTAATTTGTTATAGCAGCCAAAGCAAACTAATGTGAAGGGAACTTTCTCGACCTAATACAGGGCATCTCTGGAACACCCACAGATAACATCATACTTAGGGTGAAAAACTGAAAGTCCCCCTCCCACCACCAAGATAAAGAACAAGACAAGGAAGTCCACTCTTAGTTTGAATGTGTTCCCTCTAAGGTTTAGGTGTTGACACTTAATGGCCAATGTGATAGTAATAAGAGGTGGGGCCTTCTAGTTAAGACTGCACTGGAGATTTTGCCAGGGAAATTAGGAAAGAAAAAGACTTATAGGGAGACGAAAAATGGCAGAGTTGGGGTAACCTCGTGGATTCCTGCTCCCAGAGAGGGAGGCATAGATCTCAGTCTGGTACACATGAGTGGATCGCTCCCCCACAAGAACAGCATTCTGAATTGGCAGAGAATAAGCGTGGGACACAAAAAGCAGGAAAAAGAAAAGGTGAACTGGAGATAAGATCACGAAAATCTGGAGAAATTACAACTGATGCCATGGAGACACAGGATATCATCTATGAATACTACAAAAACCTTTATGCACACAAACTGGAAAATGTGGAGGAAATGTACAAATTTTTAGAAACATACATCCTCCCTAGGCTCAGCCAGGACGAAATAGAATTCCTGAACAGACCAATATCAAGTACCAGAATTGAAACAGCAATAAAAACATTCCTAAAAAGAAAAGTCCCGGACCAGATGGTTTCACACCCGAATTTTACCACATCTACAAAGATGAACTGGTGTCTATCCTGCAGAAATTATTCCACAACATCGAGAAAAATGGAATCCTGCCCAATACATTTAATCAAAGCAATATCACCCTGATACCAAAACCCAGAAAGGATGCAACAAAAAAGGAAAACTACATACCAATATCCCTCATGAATATAGATGCAAAAATTCTCAATAAAATCCTAGAAAACCGAATCCAGGTGCTTAAGAAAATAATCCATCACAACCAAGTGGACTTCGTCCCAGAGATGCAGGGATGGTTCAACATACGCAAATTTATAAATGTAATTCACCACATAAATAGAAGCAAAAACAAAGATCATATGATGCTCTCAATAGACACAGGAAAATCATATGACAAAATTCAACACCCTTTTAAGATAAGAACATTTAACACACCAGGCATAGACGGGGCTTACCTAAAAATGATACAAGCCATATATGACAAACCCACAGCCAACATCATACTGAAGGGGGAAAAAATTGAAAGAATTCCCACTTCAAACTGGAACCAGACAAGGTTGCCCACTTTTTCCTCTTCTATTCAACATAGTGCAGGAAGTCTTTGCTACAGCAATTAGACATGAGAGCAGAATTAAAGGTGTCGAAATGGGGACAGGAGAGATCAAACTCTCACTCTTTGCTCATGACATAATATTATATCTAGAAAATCCCAAGGATTCAACCAACAGACTCCTGGAGTTGATCAATGAATTCAGTAAAGTCTCAGGATACAAAATCAATACACACAAATCAGCAGCATTCATAAATGCCAATAACAGTCAAACTGAGACCCAAATCAAAAACTCAATACCCTTCACATAGCAACAAACAAAATAAAGTACCTAGGAATATATTTAACTAAGGAGGTAAAAGACCTCTACAGGGAAAACTATGAAACACTGAGGAAGGATATAGTAGAGGACCTAAACAGGTGGAAAACCATACCATGCTCGCGGGTGGGCAGAATCAACACTGTTAAAATGTTGGCCGGGCGCGGTGGCTCACGCCTGTAATCCTAGCACTCTGGGAGGCCGAGGCGGGTGGATTGCTCAAGGTCAGGAGTTCGAGACCAGCCTGAGCGAGACCCCGTCTCTACTAAAAATAGAAAGACATTATATGGACACCTAAAAATCTATATAGAAAAAATTAGCCGGGCATAGTGGCGCATGCCTGTAGTCCCAGCTACTCGGGAGGCTGAGGCAGTAGGATCGCTTGAGCCCAGGAGTTTGAGGTTGCTGTGAGCTAAGCTGACGCCACGGCACTCACTCTAGCCTGGGCAACAAAGTGAGACTCTGTCTCAACAACAAAAAAAAAAAAAAACACTGTTAAAATGTCTATACTACCCAAAGTGATCCACAGATGGAATGCAACCCCTATTAAAATGCCAACATTATTTTTCACAGATATAGAAAAAATAATTTTTCGCTTCATGTGCAACCAGAAAAGACCCCATTTAGCAAAAGCAATCCTATGCAATAAGAACAAAATAAATTTACCACACTTCAAACTATACTACAAGGCTACAGTAATTTAAACAGCTTGGTATTGGCACAAGAACAGAGACATTGACAAATGGAACAGAACTGAGAACCCAGATATAAAACCATCCTCCTATAGCCATCTAATCTTTGACAAAGCAGACAAAAACATACACTGGGGAAAAGAATCCTTATTCAATAATGGTTCTGGGAAAACTGGATAGACATATGTAGAAGACTGAAACAAGATCCACACCTTTTACTTCTCATGAAAATCAATGCATGGTGGGTAACAGACTTAAACCTAAGGTGTGAAGCTATTAGAATTCTAGAAGAAAATGTGGGAAAAACTCTTATAGACATTGGCCTAGGCAAAGAATTTATGAACAAGACCCCAGAGGCAATCACAGCAACAACAAATATAAATAAATGGGACCTCATCAAATTAAAAGGCTTCTGGATAGCCAAAGAAACTGTCAGGAGAGCAAATAGGCAACCAACAGAATGGGAAAAATTTCTGCCTAGTAAACATCCGATAAAGGACTGATAACTAGAATCTATTTAGAACTCAGGAAAATCAGCAAGAAAAAAATTCAAACAACCCTATTAAAAAGTGCGCAAAGGCCAAGAACAGAAAATTTTCAAAAGAAGACAGAAGAATGGCCAAAAAACATATGAATAAATGCTCAACATCTCTACTCATCAGGGAAATGCAAATCAAAACCACAATGAAATATTGCTTATCTCCAGTGAGAATGGTCTTTATCAAAAAGTCCCAAAACAACAAATGTTGGCATGGATGCAGACATACACTGATGGGGGGACTGCAAACTAGTGCAACCTCTGTGGAAAGCAATATGGACATAACTTAAAGGGATACAAGTACATCTACCATTTGATTCAGCAATTCCATTACTGGGTATCTGCCCAAAAGAACAAAACACATTCTATAAAAAAGACACCTGCACTCGAATGTTTATAGCAGCACAATTCACAGTGGCAAAGATGTGGAAGCAACCCAAGTGCCCATCAATACATGAGTGGATTAATAAAATGTGGTACATGTATACCATGGAGTACTGGTCAGCTATAAGAAACAATGGTGATCTAGCACCTCTTGTATTTTCCTGGATAGAGCTGGAACCCTTTCTACTAAGTGTAGTATCCTAAAAACGGAAAAATAAGCACCACATATACTCACCATCAAATTGGTTTCACTGATCAACGCCTAAGTGCACATATAGGAATAACATCAATCGGGTTTTGGGCAAATGGGAGGGGGGAGGAGGGATGGGTGTATGCATACATAATGAGTGTGATGTGCACTGTCTGGTGGGTGGACACGCTTGAGGCTATGACTGGGGAGGGGGAAGGAAAAGAGGGGCAATATATATAACCTAAATATTTGTATGCCCATAATATACTGAAACATAAAAAGGAATTATAAACTATGCAGGATAGAAATGAAGAAGTAAAACTATCTCCATTTGCAGATGACATCATCTTATATATAGAAAACCCTAAAGACTATAAAACAAAACTATTATAGCAAATAAATGAGTTCAGCAATGTTGCAGGATACAAGATCCAAATAAATAAAAAAGTGCATTTCTATATATTACCAATGAACAATCTGAACATGAAGTTAATAAACAATTCCATTTATAAGTCAAAAAGAAGAAAATACTTAGGAATAAATTTAGTAAGAGAAGTGCAAGGCTTATACTCTGAAAACTACAAAACATGTCTGAAAGAAAGAAAAGGAGACCAAAATAAATCTGTGCTTACGGGTTGGAAGATTTAATATTTAATATTGTTAAGATGTCAATACTTCCTGCTGTGGTTTGAATGTGTCCTCTCTAAAATTCAGGTGTTGCAACTCAATGGCCAGTGTGTTGGTTTTAAGAGGTGGGACTTTTATGAGGTGATTAGCTCCTGAGTGTTCCTTCCTTTATGAATGGGAGCAAGACCCCGACAAAAGAGGCTTCATGCAGTATTTGACTAGCTTGCCTTTCTTCCTTCCAACACATGAGGACACAGTGTTCCTTCCTCTGAAGAATACAGCAACAAGGTGCCATCTTGGAAGCAGAGAGCAGCCCTCAACAGACAACCGAACCTACCAGTGCCTTGACCTTGGACTTGCCAGCCTGCACAACTGTGAGAACATAAATTTCTATTGTTTATCAATTACCCAGTTTCACCTATTTTGGTATAGCAGCGCAAACAGGCTAAGACACTCTCCAAAATGATCCATAGATTCAGTGCAATCCTTATCAAAATTTCAACTAGATTTTTGGCAGAAATGGACAAGCCAATCCTATAATTTATATAGAGCTGAAAGAATAGCCAAAACAATCTTGAAAAAAGAAGAAGAAAGTTGGACAACACACACTTTTCAATTTCAAACTTACTACAAATCACAGGTTATCAAGAAAATTACTTTGTGCTGGCATAAAGATAGATATAGATCAATGGAATAGAATTGAGATTTCAAAAATAAACCGATTCAATGGGGAAATAATTCTCTTCAACAAATGATGCTGAGACAACTGAATATCCATATGCAAAATGTAATAATAATTTAGGCCTCTACCTCACATCATTTATAAAAATCAATACAAAATTGTTGAAAACCTTAAATGTAAGAGCTAAAACTATGAAACTCTTAGAAGAAAACATAGACATCAATCTTCACAACCATGGGTTAGCTATAGTTTCTTAGTTATGAAATCACCAGCATAAGCAACAAAAGGAAAAAATAGATAAATTAGACTGCAACAATATTAAAACTTTATATGCACCAAAAGGCACTATCAAGAAAGTGAAAAGAAGACCTACAGAATAGGAGAAAATATTTTCAAACTATGTATCTGATAAGTGTCTGGTATCCAGAATACAGACAGAACTCTTAAAACTCAATAATCAAAATATAGTAATACTCCCCCATCTGTGGTTTCGCTTTCTACTGTTTCAGTTACCACGATCAACTTCAGTCCAAAAATATTAAATGGAAAATTCAAAAAATAAACAATTCTTAAGTTTTAAATTGCACACCTTTCTGAGTAGCATAATGAAATCTTGTGCCATCTTGCTCTCTCTCTCTCCTGGGATGTGAATCATAACTTTTTCTGGGGTATCCATGCTGCGCACGCTACCTGCCTATTAATCACTTAGTAGCTGTCTCAGTTATCAGATTGACTATTGTGGTATAGCAGTGCTTGTGTTCAAGTAACTCTTATTTTATTTATTAATGCCCCCAAGGTGCAAGAGTAATAATGCTGGCAATTTAGATGCACCAAAGAGAAGCCATGAAGTGCTTCCTTTAAGTGAAAAGGTGAGAGTTCTCCACTTAATAAGGAATGAAAAAAAATCCTATGCTGAGTTTGCTAAGATCTATGGTGAGAATGAATATTCTGTTCATGAAATTGTGAGGAGGGAAAAAGAGATTGGTGCATTCTTCAGTACTATCCATGGTTTTAGGCATTCACTGAGGTTCTTGAAACATATCCCCCGCAGATAAAGGGGAATTGGTGCCTTCAAAATGAGCAAAAGACTTGAATAGACATTTCTTCAAATAATATATACCAGTTACCAACAAGCACATGAAAAGATGCTTGACATCATGAGTCTTTTGGGAAATGCAAATACAAAACTGAATGTGATATCACTTCCATCCACTAGGATGGCTATGATAGAAAAAAAGACATAAACCGAAAAGAAAAAGAAAATAAATCTTGGTGAGGATGTGGAAAATTTGGAGACCTTGTACATTGTTGAACATGTAAAATGATGAAGCTTCTGTGGAAAACAGTCTAGCAGTTCCTCAAATATTTAACCATACAATTTCCAGCTGGCCTGGCACTCCTGCTCCTAGATATATTCTCAAGAGTATTATAAACATATGTCTTATGGATTGTTTTCACTTTTTGATTATTATTGATAATACACAGTAATCAAAAAGTGAAAACAATCCATATGTTCCTCAGCTGATAAATGTATAAATAAAATGTGATATATTCATACAATGGAATACTATTCAGCCATATAAAGAATGAAGTACTGATATATGCTATAATACAACATGGATTAACCATGAAAACATCATGCTAAATTTAAGAAACAAGATGCAACCGGCCACATATCATATGGTTCCATTTATATGAAATGCCCAGAATAGACAAATCCATAGAGACAGAAAGTAGATTACTGGTTGCCAGGGAATGGGGGACAGAGGGAAATTTGGTGTGACTTCTAATAGGAACTGGGTTTCTTGTTGGAGCAATGGAAACATTCTGGAATTAGATAGTGAATATGCTTGCACAGAATTGTGAATATATTAACAATACTGAATTATACACTGTAAAAGTTGAATTTTAAGGTGTGTAAATTTATCTCAGTAAAAAAAAAAAACAAAAAACAAAAAACAAAAAACAGCCCTAGACTAACAGTGAGAGGAAACACACATCCTAGTCAGTATCCACCAGAGATTTTCTTCCTAAAGTAGGAAAAGAAAAACCATGAAAATGCTTCCATAACTTTTACTCCATACATTCTGCATATTACAGCAGAGGATAACCTTACAATAACTACATTAACAAAAGCATTTTAAAAGTACAGTGCCATGAGCATGTTTTCATAAGCTCTGTCTACTCTTACAGAGGGGCATGCCTAAATCACTTCCCAGAGTCTTCCCAGCATGTCAGAGGCCACTGAAACCACTTTTATGACAGACAGGAAATTTGGTAAAACCATCTCTCCATATAAAGCCTTACGGAATTATAGGCTCTGCTTGACAGCTAATGACATCATATAGCCTAGGTATGTGTATGTCCCTTGTGATACCGTGTATCCTAAAAGATCATATACCTATGTATACACATGCTCACACACATGCACATACGAGAGAATAAAAAACCCATGTGAGGTTCAGGGTCATATATCCAAAGTAAGACTGTGGGACAACGTTGTGTGTTGTGTCCAGTCAAGCTCAGCTGCATGTGAGCAGGTAAGAATTAGGTGGACGGTTAGATTCCACCAGTGAGGTGGTTTAGGCACAGAGTAGAAGGGAGGGGGCTGGACCCAGGCACTCTGTTGACAGTACAAACAGTCTTGCCCTTCCGGGAGCTCACAGGTTAGTTTAGTGAGTAAGACTCACCATCAACTAACACACACATAAATAATAAATCCTAATGTGTTCAGTGCCTACTCTGTGCCAGGCATGGTGTTGTGCACATTTCAGCTATTAACCCCTCGAATCTGCAAAACTGAGCCATCCAGTAGGTATTGTCATTGAGAGGACGGCCTTGCTAACAAGAAAAAGTGATCTAACCCCTACTTGATACCTACCTGCCAGCAGTAAAACTCACTTGACAACTTCTTAAAGGGACAGCAACAAGTGTCTCAGCCTAGAGACTGAATTGTACTCAAGGACTTCCCAGGACAAACCGGACCCCCTTCAACCTTGGTAAAGAGAAATCCTTTTTAAATAATCCTCACGACTCCCACTGCAGCTAAGCTTCTGGGAGTTCTGTCCTGGATCCTCCAGAGAAACCTACTTCCTCCCACTGTGAGCTCCCTGGAAATCCACCGTCCTACACCTGGCAGCCCATCCTCAATACCAGACTCCAATTCATTCAGAACGGTGAGCTTTAATAGTATGCTGTGGTATACATGGCTTCTTATTGCCCTTTCCCCCCTCTTTATACTTCTCTTGTCTTTCTACCCATGTCGCCACAGCCCAGCTTACATACCAGACTGGTCAGTCCTTTGCCCATGCTGGGAACCCTAATAATAATAACCTTACTTTCCATACCCCCACAGCAGACACTCTATCACATATCTATTGCCTACAGTCCAGGAGGCCCTTTGCCTTCTCAGAACTGTAAACTATTCTTGACAAGTGTGGCCTCAGTTTTCTTGGCTAACATCCCTCGTAGGGCCCCTAGTGGTTCTGCCTTTGGTACTCATTTTCAGACCCTGTATTCTATCTGACAACATTCATACAAAACCAAACGCAAACTCTAGCGGTTTCTCTCCAGCAAAACAACCACTCTGCCTCTAATCTTGCTTTTAAGACCATCCATTTTAATCCTTCCCCATTAATGACCCAAATGAACTCTCTCCATAGGGACATCTCTACATCCCAAGCCAGCAGGAAACAGATACAGAAGAGAAATCTGTCCAATTTCCCAGTTTCTGAGTTCATTAAAATAGAAATTTTAATTTTAAACAAAGAAAGGGGGGAAATGATAGGATGGCCTTGCTAACCAAGACAACATTCTCTAACCCACTGTCTCTCAGTAATGGCTGAGATCAATCATATGAGCTTTCTTGCTAGCAGGCACCCTGCAGGGTTCTGTTTTGCACAACATCTCAAAAGAGCTGAGCAGACAGAAAGGAAATGTAAATCCTTCTCTTTTACATTCGCCTTTGAGGGTTTGCTTTTATAGCCTTGAAGAGTTCCTGAGTGAATGGACAGAACAGTGGAGGTGTTTGAGCTTCAGGCTCTTCCTGCCCCAAACCGTATCTCAAGGGCAAAATCACAGCCAAGATCACAACCCTAGTGATAAGCCTGTCTCCAAAGAAAAGGGGAGAAGCCGATTCTTTGATATCTCACAGCCACTTCTGTTATCAACTGACAGCACCACCATTTACTTTTCCTTTCTCTTGTGCCCCATAAAACTGCAAGCCTCTTGGCCTCCGGGCAGTCACATCCCTTCTCTTTCTTTGGGGTGTCACCCCATCTCCCTTCTTTCTCTCTTTTCTCCCTCTCCCCTCTCTCTCTCTCTCTCCCCCCCCATCTCTCTCTCCACCCTGCTAAGATAGTAAAGTAAACTTTTTAATTTTATATATCCTAATCTTTGTGTGAAAAATCTTTTCCCACCCTCGCTATGAACACCTAGTGAGTTTTTCACTCTTACAGTTATTACCTTCATTTCACAGATGAAAAAACGAAGGCACAGACAACCTTGCCAAGGTCATGGATTCCAAAGAACCCCATACATAGGTGTGAACTGCGTACAGATGAGGGGCTGGAGAGGCCTGGGGAAAGGGCAGGGCCAAGTGTAGCCAGGGCGTTCTGAGTTTGGAGTGGTTCTGTGGCTCCCCTTGCCCTGGTTTAGAAGCTTCCCGCCCTTTACCCTGATCCCCTGACTGTAGAGGTGAGCTGGGAACAGTATCCAAACCCTGAAACACTTGGCCCTGCCCTCATTTCTCTTCTGCACCCAGATTTAAAGAACAGGTTGCTGTGTCCACACACCTGCCTAGGCTCTGGGGATAAAGTGCTGACCAAGATCTAGAGTTGCCTGACCCCACAGAGCTTACAACTCAGTGACAACTCATAGGTTGAGCCAGTGGTCACAAGTGTCCTAAGAAGGAGAAATACAGGCCACTGCCAGTGCATATAAGGTGGGTCTCACGCCGTCCTGGGGCTGGGGAGTAGGGAAGGTGGTGGTTGAGGACTACTTTCTTGAGGAGAGGAGGTCTTTTAACTTCGGTCTGACCTATGAGGAGGAATTAAGCAGACTGGGGGAGTAGGGTCAACGAGGCAATTTACTCCAGGCAGCAGAAACATCACGAGCAAATGTTCAAGGGAGAAATGGTGTAACTCAGGACCCCGGATCAGAGAGTAGGAGGTAGGGGTCTAGAGAGGCCAGGCTGGAGGATCTGGTGAGGCAGGTGAAGGGTGTGGCTTGACCCTCTGAGCCATGGGAGCTGATAAAGCATTGCTGTTCCATCTTGTTTCTCTGGGTTTTAGTAATGCAGTTTCCTACAGCATCATTTCATTTTTAAAAGTATAGTCCATAATGTTTCCTCTTGGATAACTTTAGAACTTCAGTCAGTGGGTTGCCAGATTTTAGCTTCACTGCCAATGTAATGAACAGAAGCTGTCTTTGCATGTCCCTCTGGAGGGTCCTTGGAAGCATCTCATCATTTTTAAGGTGTTGCAGGGTAGCCACTTGGGCTGTTGCCTGACAAGAACAAATCAGGGCTTGAGAACCATCACTCGAGATGAATAGGTGAGAGACAAGCTCTGTGACTTATTCTTTCCTGGGGGTGGAGTGGGGCAGGGCAGTGAAGCCATATCATGGTGTCAGTCTAGGGAAGAAGGAGTTGGAGCACCAGCATAATGGCAGTCTTCTGAAATTCTTATGAAACAGATGGAAATAACCACTTGGTACTTTAATCCTCACCTGGTTGTCTTTTTAAGGACACAAGGAGCATTGGCAGAAGGCCAGTACTGCTCAGGAATATAATGAGGATGAACATTTCACCAATCTCCTATATGCTTATATTTCTTTTGAAGCTTGATTATCTGTGGATTTTTGTGAGTGTTCCTCTGTAAACTCGGAATTTTGTAAGCCCCAGGCCAAGTTGGGTTCTTGTTGACTCAAGGGTTGATGTGGCCCCATGAATGCAGTTGAGGGCAGAGAAAGCTATATGTTTTAAATACATGCAAGAAAAGTTTCTCACCAATATCTAGATGCTCCAGATAATGCTTTTGCCATCACTTGTGACTGCTAAAATGTTTAGGATTCTTTTTTCAATTTTAGGTTAAATAAATATATAAAAGAATTTAGTTTACATTCATAAAAGTACAATTATAGCTTTAAAAACCAGTAGTTAATTACACTGTTGTGATGCATGTATATTTGTAAGTTGCCCTAAATTTATCGGAATGAGTCGCAGTACAAACAAATTCAAAATCAAACCACTTTATGCCTTAACGCCACAGGGTAGCTCTTCCGACTTTGGAAGTTTGTTGGGGCACTCGGACCGCTGAGTATCAGCCCACCAGATACCAGGTTGTGTTATTTCTATGCGCTGGAAATTGAAGTTTGGTTTGGGTGAGTCTTAAGATGGCGGGAGAGCATCCACCTTGAGCAACACAGTGTTCCCGACATTGGGTTCACATCTGAGGCTCTTCGGGTCCCCTTTACACTAACACATCATCGTGAGAGTTTTGGGCTTTCTATGCATGGATGAGATACTGGGATTAAGACAGAATAAAAATTGGGAATATTACTAAATTCTTTCTGTACCCTGATTACTCCTTCTGTCCACTCACCCATTTGGTCTATCGTTTTCTGAATGGAGAGGAGATCAGTTGTGAAGGAAAGGTGAGCAAAGAGCTTGACACTTGAAGCAGGGTAGAGTGAGGGCAGAAGTTGGCTCTAGTCAGGGAGTAGAATTGAATCAATCACAAAAATTCCTACTAAGGAGGGTCTCCTATTCTCATTCTCCTTCCTCAAGCACTATCTGGACTGTCAGGCCCTGTCCCTTCCCCAGTTCCATTGATCAGGAGTCACTGAGACCTGTCCTGAGGCTCAACTCTGCCCAGATCCTGAGCAAGCCCTGCTTGGGGCCAGGAGCATGTCAGCAGCCTCATCCCACAGCCTAACTATTTTGAGAGCATTTCACACTCCTCAGGCTTGGTGCTTGATAATGCTGCCCTGCCACTACATTTGGCCTCCTTTATCAGCTACAACCTATATTCACCCTTTGGATTATGCCTGCTTCTTCCTGCTAGAGGTGAAAATCCCCACTGTCTTATAGCTGCCCTGAAGCCCTTCTCCCAGCATAAACATTGAGGGCCAGGTTATTCCTCTTTATTTGCTCTGTGAGACCATGGCAGTTTCCAGTTGCCTGAGTTCATCACATTTTGTAGACCCAACCTTGCCCATGACAAGGTCAGTGATGTGGCAACATCAGTGGACATTGCACAGATGCTTCTCTAAGCTTAAAGCCTTGTTTATATCCAGTGCTGCCTAGTTATGTCTTCCTCATTCGGAATTTGTTTTGTGGACCCAAATGTTAAACTACATCTTAAACTAATTCACTATCATCACTCTATTATGCCCATTTTTCCAGGTTTTTAGGAGGATATTTTGGAATTGTGAGTTTGTCGCTTGGTGGATTTACATGTATTAAAGGTTCTAGCTCTCTCTTATTGCCAAATCTGATAACCTATGTTCTTTAAATGTTTATTATGTAATGATTAATATACACTAAAAGATCTATGTAAGTTATAAAACCTAATAAAATGAAATATACCGTTGGACCCTCCAACAAGAACTAGAATATTATTAATAACATACATATTTCTGTCCAAACTCTGTTTTCCTCAGAGGTAACTGCTATCTTGAATTTTGTTTCATTTCCTTGGCTTCGTTTTAGGTTTTTCACACAATTTGTTCTCCCTAAATTATATTTTGGTTAATACATGTTAACTTATGTTAATAATAATTAACTACATGTATTCTTCTGTGGCTCATTTACTCCACATTGTTTCTAAGATTTATGTTTGTTAGGTCATTATAGGTTCATTTTCTCTGTTGCTCCCTCCTTCCAATAAGGTAGCTAATAAGTTTTCAATACTGTCAGAATCAACTTTTTTGGAGCTCTGGAATCTAAAAACAAAACAAACAAAAACCAGGGAATGCCTAATGAATGTTATGAATTCCTGTAATTTTACATTGCCTTGGCATCCGTTCTGAACACACTGTAGCTTTAACTTTTTCATACCAGAAGCAGAGCTTAGTCACCTTTGACATAGTTTCCCATTCTCCACCTCCTCAAGTCCCTCAGTTTGGTTGATCGAGATATCTGCCTTATACAACCACCTCCTGGTGACCATCTCCTTCTGAGACATATAAATACAACCTACTTAACTTGCTCCATTGCCTCCAACACCCCACATGGACTGCACACATATGCCACAGTAACCACCTCTTGGTCACAGAGTGTCCTCATGGAACATGTGCTTGCTTGCCCTAAACCCAACTAATTGCTGGCTTTAAACCCATCTAATTGAACTCCCCCATAGAAAATGTGGTTGGGTAATGCTCTGGACCCTAATAAAGGCCTTGGCCCATAGGTCTGTCTCATCTTCCTGGCTCCCCACCTGTGGGTTGAGCACATTGCCCCTGTGACCTTCCCATCAGCCCTCATCAGTACCCCTCTTTGTTTGTGGATCTGTCAGTAATAAACTGCTTCTGTTATTTCATGTGTTCTCATTGTGTTGCCTCCTCTGTGCCTGACACAACCAGACCTAACTATTCTCCTGGCTAAGGCTATCTTCCCAGGAATAAACTGGACACAGGTCAGACAAGAGCCACAAAGGCATCTGCCAGCATAAAAAAATTTCCTGTGAAAGGGCCATCTAGTCAGGATCAGACACTTAGGCATTAGGCCATCTGTCAGGCTAAAAATGTATACCATGAAAGGCCCATTGTAAACATCCACAACCAAATCCCTTGGAGCCCCATCAGAGCAGGGCTAGAGTTTACAGCCATTCTGCAGAAAGAGAGAGAGAGAGAGAGACCTCAAGAACAGATAATAGAAAAATATAACAATGAAGAAAGAAGCTGCTAAAATTTTGTCAAATAACATTGTGAATTTTTATATAGCTACCTACTAACCATTCCCCAGCTCAACCAGATGTCTAGGGAGGAAGAAGGAGGGCAAGAAGATACACGTGGGAAGAAAAGCTTTGGAAAACTCCCATGTCTACTGGGGAATCTAGAAGGACACACATGACCAGGGAACAAGGCACGATGAGAAAAGACCTCACAAGACCCAAACTTTCACCTCTGGAGGATCCTCTACATAAGCAGGAAACAAAAGCTAAGGCAGAGTTGTAAATGGCACAGATATATGTTGGAAGAGTGCCCTAGGAGCCAATTTATAAGTCTGTGAGATAACAGGTTTTGTTTTGTTTTGTTGCATATGTTTGTTTGTTTTTGCCTCTGAACATTTGAGGAACCATCCCTCAGATCAGTAGCTGACCACTAAGTTACAATAACAGACTTCAGTGACAACACATGAAAAAGAATATCCTTTACAAAATAGTTTTCAAAAGTCACTAAACAATCAAAAAACTAAAACTCATAAGAAGCAGCAACAATAAAACTTGGGGAGGGGGGAAATATGATTTCCAGAGTTATATTATAATATGCAAAAATGGCCAGATTTCAACAAAAAATTAAGAGACATGAAAGGAGGAAAGAAAGTATGGCCCATGCACCTGAAATAAATAAAGTAACAGAAAATGCCCCTGAGGAAGTCCAGACATTAGACTTAGTAAACAAAGACTTTAAATTAACAGTCTTAAAAATGCTCAAAGAGCTAAAGGAAACAGTGAACAAAGAACTAAAGGAAACCAGGAGAATGATGTCTCATCAAATAGAGTATATCAATGAAGGGAAATTAGAGAAAGGAGCGAAACAGAAATTCTAGAGCTGAAAAGCGTAATAAATGAAATAAAAACTCACCGAGGGGTTTCAACAGCAAATTTGAGCAAGTAGAAGAAACTGTCAGAACAATTGAAATTACCCGCTCTCAGGAGCAGATAGAAAACCAATGAAGAGAAATGAACAGCAAGAGAAAAAGCAACTCAGCATGTACAAATGATCCTCAATAAGATTAACAACCAATCTCCCATCATAAATCATGGAGTCCAGAACGTAGTGGGATGACATATTTACAGTGCTGAAAGAAAAAAATCTGTCAACAAGAATTCTATATCCAGGAAAACTATCCTTCAAAAGTTAGGAAAAATAAAACCATTTCCAGATAAACAGAAGCTGAAGGAGTTCATTGCTAAGACACCTGTTTTAAAAGAAACGATAAAGGGAGTCCTTCAAATTTGTTAACTGAGAAAAATAATGAAGTCTATAATTTGGAAAAGCAGAGCTTTATTTCTTATAAAGGCTTCAACCTGTATCGGCCGTTCCAGCAGACTGGGAAGCAAGGCTCTCAGCCAGAAGCCAAGAACACATGTTTCAAGGGAGGGATAATGGGAACAGGAATTCTGCGGTGGGACGCCCAAATATACATACTTCTCAGGCTATAGGAGGATTCATGAAGATTTATGAAAAGAGAAAACATACACATCTGCAGTTGTGCTTTATACCTCCCATCCCTTCATGTCTGGGAACTAACTCAGTTTTAAGGTTTCTCTGGAGTCCCCTTGGCTGAGAGTGGTCTGTTCAGTCAGCTGGGGGCTTAGGATTTTATTTTTAGTTCACAAGCTGAAATGAAAGGATACTAGATGGTAACTTGAGCCATACTGAGAAATAAAGAACACCAATAAAGGTAGCTATGTAGATAAATATAAGAGCCAGGATTATATTTTTGGTTTATAACTCCTCATTTTTCATATTATCTAAAAGAAAAGTGCATAAAACCAAGATTGTTAATGTGCATACAATGTATAAAGATGTAATTTCTGACACTGACAACATAAATTGGGGGAGGGGGCAGAGCTGGATAAGACCAGAGTTCCTATATACTGTTGAAGGTACTTTGGGATAAATTCAAACTAGTTTCTTTTTTTTTTTTTTTTAGTATAAATTTAAGATGCCAATTGTGGTTTCCAGTGTAACTACTACAAAAAGTATACAGAAAAGGAAATGGGAAGAATTTCAAAATGGTACACTACAAAATATCAAATAACCATAAAAACGCCAAAGAAGGTAGTAATGAAGAAATTTCTATATGTACAGAAAGCAAATAGAGAAATTGAAAAAGTAAGTTCCATTCAATGAACTATTATTTAGCCAGGAAAATGGTTAAAGTGTATGTCAATGAAAATGACCTAGTAGATAGCTTCAACATCCCATCCCTCCATAGAAACATTAAAAATCAAGCAAAAATCAGTCAGAATCAATTTTGTCAGAACTCAGGAAAACATGCAAAGTTTTACAGATGGAATCAAATACCGGATCAAGAAAAATACAACTTAAAATGGTAGAAAAGCTTTGGGGGACTTTTAATTTCCCTTGTCCTAATGCCTCTCTGGCTCTGCAGTGGTCATGAAGACAGCAGCCTATATTCCCAGTGTGAAAGCCTGGTTCCTGTTCAGGAGAGGAGAGAGCAGATCTTATTTACAACGATTGTTTTTACCTGTTCAAACCTGTCTGCAGGCTACCTGAAGTACTAACACAAGCTGTTTGTTTTTGTTTTGCTTAACTCAGAACTCACTCGGAGCGTAAAAGTAGAGGACATTGCACAAAAACACTGTAAGGTGAATGAACAATGTATAGCCACTTGGGGCAAAAGGTTATGGTTAAGTCATACAATAGAGTGTCAAAAGCCTGGGAGGCACAAAAACACTGTAAGGTGAATGAACAATGTATAACCACTTGGAGCAAAAGATTATGGTTAAGTCATACAATAGAGTGTCAAAAGCCTGGGAGGAAAAGCTGGGCAGAAAGGTCGCTTTCTTTTTTGGAAATTAGAGCATTCCAAAGTATCAGGTATGGGGAGGGGGGCGATTTAGAAAGCCATGTGAATACACAGAGCAGGAGACATACTTAAAAAAGACTTCAAAAGACCCTAAGCATTTGCTTCTGGATGATCTCTAGCACAAGCAGGAAGTGAAGGCTAAGACAGAGATATAAATGGCCTGGCTAAGTGCTGAGGGAATGAGTATCACAGACCCAATCTGCAAATATTAGAGGTTTTTTTTAAAAAACTCCTGTTATTATTTTTTATTAATTTCTTCTTATGTTCTATTTTCTATGTCTCCAATTTGATTTTTTTTTTCAAAATATTAAGGTGGTACAAATGTTTTTGTTATCTGGATACCCTTTATAATGCTTAAGTCAGGGCTACAAGCATACCCATCACCCAAATAGTGTTCATTGTTCCTGTTAGGTAGGTTTTTACCCCATCCCTCCTCTCCCCTCTCCCCTTTTTGATTTCCAATGAGGTTTACTTTTCTCTGGTTCCAGGTGTGCCCATCAAGTAGTTCCATATTATTAGAGAGTACATGGGGTATTTGTTTTTCCATTCTTGAGATACTTCATTAGGACAATGATCTCCAGTTCCACCCACATTGCTGCAAAAGACATTAATTCATTTCTTTTTGTGGCTGAGTGGTACTCCATGGTGTGTGTGTGAGTATGTGTGTGTGTGTATCACATTTTGGTAACTCACTCATGAATTGATGGGCACTTGGGTTGATTCCACATTATATCCTGGATAGAGCTTGAGTGCATCCTTCAAAGTGAGGTATCACAAGAATGGGAAAACAAGCACCACATGTACTCGCCATCAAAATGGTACTAACTGATCGACACTAAGGTGCTCACATGATAGTAATATTCACTGGGTGGCGGTCAGGTCGGGGGGTGGGGGTGGGTAAATTCACAACTAATGGGTGTGGAGCACACTGTATAGGGGAAGTACATGCTTGTAGCCCTGGCTTGGGTGAGGCAAATGTATTACATGTAACCAAAATGTTTGTACCCCCATAATATCCTAAATAAATAAGTAATTATATATATATTATATATATTTATATTATGAACATTAACAAAATAAAATGGAGAAAAAATTCTACAATAATAGTTGGAGACATCAAGACCCTCATTTTCAATGATGAATAGAACACCTAGACAGAAGACCAATAAGGAAATTGGGGACTTGAAAAACACTATAAATCAGCTATTGCTAACAGACTTATGGAGTATACTTCATTCCAAAATAGCAGAATACACTTCCTCTCAGGTGAACGTGGGACATTCTCACAGATACACCATAGGTTAGGCCACAAATCAAGCCTTCAAATTTATAAAAAATTAAAATCATGTAAAATATCTTTTCCAATTACAATTGAATGAAACTAGAAATCAATAGCAGAGGAAAACGGAACTATCCACAAATATGTGGAGATGAAGCAACACACCCTTAAACAACCAATGGATCACAAGAGAAATTATAAAATATCTTCAGACGGATGAAAACAAAAACACAACATACCAAAACTTACAGAATGCAGCAAAAGCAGTACTAAGAGAGAAATTTATAGCTGTAAGTGCTTACATTAAAAAGTAAGAAATATCTGAAATCAACAACCTAAATTCACACCTTAAGGAATTATCAGAAAGTACAAACTAAACTCAAAGCCAGCAGAAGGAAGGAAACAATAAAGATTAGAACAGAGACAAACAAAATAGACATTAGAAAAACTATTAGAAAATTAACAAAACCAAGAGTTGGTTCTTTGAAAAAAATGAACAAAATTGACAACGCTTTAGCTAGTTGACTAAGAAAAAAAGAGAAGAGTGAAATAACTAAAATAAGAAATAAAAGGGAACATTACTACCTATTTTACAAAAATAAAAAGGATGATAAAAAAGGACTGTAAACAATTGTAGGCTGACAAATTGGATAACCTAGATGAAACTTCTGGAAACACAAAACCTAACAAGACTGAATCCTGAAGAAACAGAAAATCTGGACAGACCTATAACTATAACAGAAGATTGCATTGGTAAACAAAAACTTCCCACAAAGAAAAGTCCAGAACCAGAAGTCTTCACTGGCAAGTTCTGCAAAACATTTAGAGAACATTTAATACCAATCCACCTTAGACTTTTCCAAAAAATACAAGGGGAAAAAAAAAAACTTTCTAACTCTTCTATGAGGCCAGCATTACCCTGATACCAAAATCAGACAAAGACACTACAAGAAAACTATCAACCAATATTCCTGATGAATATAGATGCAAGAATCCTTAACAAAATAATAGGAAACCAAATCCAACAGCATAGTAAATGATTATATACCATGACCAACCAGGTAGAATTTACCCTAGAGATGCAAGGGTGGTTCAATATGCTGTCAGGGTGACAAAACAGCACCTCCATTTTCTTAGGGTCCCCGCTGGGTCCAAAAATCAAATTGACATAGATTAATGGAAGAAAAGCATACACATTTAATTAATGAAAGTTTTATATCACATAGAACCCCTTATAGGGAATTGAAGACCCAGAGGAGCAGTTTTACTTATATCCTAGATTGGCCAAAGAATAGTAAGCTGTGATGAAGCAAGTTAATTTTGTGGGATAGGTTTAAAAGATAACAGATATTTTAACAAGGTCTGTACAGAATTCTCTCAATCTTAAGTTCTCATCTTTGAAGATAAGGACATTGCTTTTCCTTCTAGTATAGGGAGAGTATCTTTCACGTGAGAATTTCATCTCCTGCTTTTAGGAAACAGAAAACAGGTCAGAATATTCATTTGGCATGTGCTGTTTTTCTCAAACACCTTTAATTCATAATGGTCAATATGCCAGGATGGTATATTTTTAATGTCTTCAAAACAAAAATCAATCAATATATTACAACACATTAATAGAACAATGGGAAAAAATCCACACGATCGTCTCAATTGATTCAGAAAAGATTTTTAACAAAACCCAACACCTTTTCATAACTAAAACAGACTCAAAATCGGGAAGAGAAGGGAACTTCCTCAAGATGGTAAAGGGCATCCATGAAAAACCCACAGCTAACATCCTACTTAGTGGTGAAAGACTGAAAGTTTCCTCCCTAAGATCAGGAACAATGCAGTGATGCCCTTTTCACCACTGCTATTCAACATTGTACTGGAAGTTCTAGCAAGAGCAATAGATAAGGTGAAATAGGCATGCAAATTAGGAAGGAAGAAGTAAGACTCTTTTCAGATGAAATGGTCCTGTATGTAAAAAATCTCAAAAAACCTGCAAGAAGGCTACTGAAGATAATAAACAAATTCAGCAAAGTTGCAAAGTACAAATCCATACAAAAAAACTTAGTTGTGTTTCTGTATGGGAGCAATGAATAATCTGAGAAGGAAAATTAAAAGCAATCTTATTTACTAGAGTACCTAATAGAATAAAATACCGTGCTACTTTTAGCCAAATATGTGAAAGACTTTATGCTTAAAATTAAAAAAAAATGCTGAAAGAATAAAGGAGACATAAATATATAGAAAGACATCCTTTGTTAAAGAATTAGAAGGCTTAATTGTTAAAATATCAACACTGCCTAAAGCAACCTACTGATTCAATGTAATCCCTCTCAAAATCCCAATATCTATTTTTCTCAGAAATGGAAGAACTGGTCTTCAAATTTATATGGAATTTCTAGGGGTCCTGAGCAGTCAGAACAATCTCAGAAAAGAAGAATGAAGTGAGGGACTCACATTTCCCAATTTCAAAATTACTATAAAGCTATAGTGATCGCTGTGGTAACGTCATAAGGACAGACATGTGGACCAATTAAATAGAATAGGAAGTCCAGAAATAAACCCACGTATCTATGGCTAATTGATTTTTGACAAAGGTGGCAAGTCCATTCAATGGGGGAAAGAATAGTCTTTTTAAAAACTGGCAAAGTCTTGAATGGACATTTATCCAAAGAAGATACACAAATAGTCAATAAGTACGTGAAAAAATGCTCAACATTGCTAGTCATTAGGGAAATGCAAATCAAAATTTCAATGAAATGCCACTTCACATCCTCTAGGATGGCTATCATTAAAACAATAGGCACGTGTTGGCGAAGATGTGGAGAAATCTGAACCCTCCTACATTACTAGCGGGAATGTAAAATGGTGCAGCTACTGGGAAAAACAGTTTTATGGTTCCTCAAAAAGCTAAATATAGAATTACTGTACGACCCAGCAATTTTACTCCTAGGTATATAACCAAAAGAATTGAAAACAGGAACTCAACAGATATTTTTATGCCAATTTTTATTATAGCATTATTCACAGTAGCCAAAAGTGTTTATCAACTGATGAATGGATAGACAAAATGTGGTATATCCCATACAATGGAATGTTTTTCAGTCGTAAAAAGGAATGAAGTACTGGTACATACTAAAATATGCATGAACTTTGAAAACATTACATTGAGTGAAAATAAGCCAAACACAAAAGGACGCATATAGTATGATTCCACTTATATGAAATACCTAGAACAGGCAAATTACTAGAAACATAAAGCAGATAAGCAGTTACCAGGGCAGTTACCAGGAATGGGGAGTTACTGCTTAATGGTTATGGAATTTGTGTTTTAGATAATAGAAAACTTTGGAAAATTATAGTGGTGATGTTTGCACAGCATTGTAAATGCAATTAATGCCACTGGATTATACATTTAAATATGGTTAGCATGGAAAATTCTGTGTTATGTAAACAGAAATTTTTTACTAACAAAATTTAGAAAATTTTGGAAAAGAAATTTCCCTTTCCATTTGGAAGTGAAAGAGATTCTTAGTGGCAGCTACTTTAGACTGCCATCATAAAGGTATGTTTTGTATTTTTTCTTGATGCAAAACAAAGAAAATATTTTCTTATTAAAAAAAGAAACAGGCCGGGCGCGGTGGCTCACGCCTGTAATCCTAGCACTCTGGGAGGCCGAGGTGGGCGGATCGTTTGAGCTCAGGTGTTCGAGACCAGCCTGAGCAAGAGCGAGACCCCACCTCTACTAAAAATAGAAAGAAATTATATGGACAGCTAAAAATATATATAGAAAAAATTAGCCGGGCATGGTGGCGCATGCCTGTAGTCCCAGCTACTCGGGAGGCTGAGACAGGAGGATCGCTTGAGCTCAGGAGTTTGAGGTTGCTGTGAGCTAGGCTGACACCACGGCACTCACTCTAGCCTGGGCAACAGAGTGAGACTCTGTCTCAAAAAAAAAAAAAAGAAACAATGGAGTTCTTTTTTTTTTTTTTTTTTTTTTTTTGAGACAGAGTCTCACTCTGTTGCCCAGGCTAGAGTGAGTGCCGTGGCGTCAGCCTAGCTCACAGCAACCTCAAACTCCTGAGCTCAAGCGATCCTCCTGTCTCAGCCTCCCGAGTAGCTGGGACTACAGGCATGCGCCACCATGCCCGGCTAATTTTTTCTATATATATTTTTAGCTGTCCATATAATTTCTTTCTATTTTTAGTAGAGGTGGGGTCTCGCTCTTGCTCAGGCTGGTCTCG
This sequence comes from Eulemur rufifrons, assembly GCF_041146395.1. Taxonomy (NCBI): domain Eukaryota; kingdom Metazoa; phylum Chordata; class Mammalia; order Primates; family Lemuridae; genus Eulemur; species Eulemur rufifrons. The sequence goes on along the minus strand of NC_091012.1, from coordinate 25,549,426 downwards.
AACTCCTGAGCTCAAACGATCCGCCCACCTCGGCCTCCCAGAGTGCTAGGATTACAGGCGTGAGCCACCGCGCCCGGCCAACAATGGAGTTCTGATATGTGCTACAACATGGACAAACCTTCAAGCATTAAGTAAAAAAAAAAAAAACAGTTAATAAAAGACCACATATTGCATGATTCCACTGATATGAAATATCTAGAATAAGCAAATGTATAGAGACAGAAAGTAGATGAGTGGTTGCCAGGGGCTGGGGAGTGGGGGAGTGGAATAGAGAGTACCTGCTATAATAGATAACGGGGTTTCTTTCTGATGTGTTGAAAATGTTCTAAAACTGATTGTGGGTATACTTTCATGACTCTTCAAATACACCAAAACTGATTTAATTGTACACTTTAAATGGATGACTGGTATGCTGTATGAATTATACCCTCAGTAAACATATTTAAAACTATAAAAATCTGAATAGTCCTGTTAAAAGTAAAGATTTTGAATCAGTACGTAAAATTCGTTCTGCAAAGGAAAGCACAAGCTCAGATGGCTCTAGTGGTGAATTAATCCAAACAATTAAGGAAGAATTAACACCAATTCTCTAAAACTCTTCCCAACTCATTCTGTGAGGCCAGTATTATATACCAAAACCAGACAAAAACATCAAGAAAAAAGACTACGATATCTTTCATGAAGAGAGATGCAAAAATCCTCAACGATATATTAACCAACCGAATCCAGCACCATATAAAAAGGATTATATACCATGACCAAGTGGGGTTTATCCCCGCAATGCGTGTAAGGTTGTTTTAACATCTGAAAATCAATTAATGTAATGTGTTATACTAATAGAATAAAGGACAAAACTACATGATCATCTCAATAGATACAGAAAAAGCATTTGGCAAAATCCAAAACCCTTTTATGATTAAAAAAAAAATGACAGTAACAAACTAAAAATAGAAGAAAACTTCCTCAAGCTGGTGAGGGCACTACGAAAAGCCTACAGCGAACATCATACTTAAAAATGAAATGCATTGAATTATACACTTAAAGTGGATAGACAGCAAATTTTCTGGTATATAAAATATATGTCAATAAAGCTGCTAAATAAATTGTTCATTTTGGTTTTGTGGGTGGTACTTCTGACTGGGGGACAGAAAGAGAGAGCAGCTGGCAGGGATTTATGCCTTGACTGTCTGGAGAGCACCTGAAGTTGGTAGTTTCAATTACCCTGGAGTTCTCTTTTCCCCGGGCTTACCAACCGCATCTACTTTCTCAGAACCTCGTAAATTCTCTCATTTCTTCCCATCTATCACCTGTTATGCTTAGGGACAACCTATGCTGGACACTACATGGCCCTGGGAGGGGAGAGGACAGGAAAGGAAGAGGGAGTCCCTGTGTGGGCAAACAGGGAAGAAATACATCACTGTGGGAGACAGGAAGGATGGAATGATTTTTCACGTTCGCAAAATTTTTTTTAAAATTGGGAGCTGTCACGCTAAAATCTGAATGTATGGCTTACTCTTTTAAAAAAATGGGAAGCACTGACACCACTTGGCCCTACACTGGCTCAAAACTTCTTCCATAGATGAGCATCTTCATTCATTTTTCAAAAGCACCTGCCTGGCCCCTGCTCCTGCTGGCACCTACAATTGAGATCCTTTTGCCCTGCCCTGTGCCCATGCTCCTTATGTTCTGGCCACAGAATAATCCTATTAGGATTTCTCAAATAGGATAGGCATATATATGAGACACTTTTAAAATATATATATATATATATATATATATATATATATATATACACACACACACACACACACACACGAATGGCACCTTTATGTCTTTGCTCTGGATTTTCCTTCACCTGCAGTGACCTTACCCTTTATTTCCTATTGCTATCTCTTCCATGAAACCTTCTCTCATTCTTCCATTGAAAATCAATCTCTCTTCCTTCTCTCATCTGAACACCTCATTTGTACCTGAGTAGAGCAGATACCATGCCTCAGTGGATTCCACTAGTTCATTCTCGGATTCTGTCTGACCAATTGCTGTCTTGTCTGCTGCAGCACCTTGGTACCCGGTATACAGTAGGTGCTTAATATTTGACAGATTGGATTGATTATACCACTGGCCTAGCCTGATGCTGGGGAAGGGAGATTACTATCACAATAGGAAAATATTCAGTACAGAGAATCAAGGAAAATAAACTCAGAAAAAGCAGTCAGAAATGAAGAAATCTGGCAACAGAGATGGAGGAAAATACTCCTCGCTTTATACAAGCTAAGCATGTTCAGAGACATCCACTTTCACAGTTTAGGAATTGCATGTAACATCCTTCAAAGTGGAAGTGACCTCAGCCCTTCCAACATCAACGCTTTCCTGACAGTTGCTGGCAAACGTTATGTTGACAGCTGCAGGAGGAAAAGTGATCTGGTCTGAGCAGCCCATGCGTTCAGATCTGACAATCATGTTTCCTGACATTTCCATTTGTAAAATGCCGCTTCTCTCTCCCACTAGACTGGACTAGACCACAAGGTGGATGTGTAGAGTGGAGAAATCATGATTTATTCATCTGTCTGTTTCTACCGGAGAAACCAACTGGAGAGTAGGAGAAAATAAAGAACAGAGTGGGGAAAAACCGTAATTCCCTTTTTCCTTCAAGCCAGTAAGGGCAACTTTTCTTGGTGGTCTTTGCTATTCAGTGCTGAAACAATTTCTTCTTAGGAGTGAATGAAATCATGCCAATACGGAACTGAGAACAGCTCTTGCTATGTGGCATGCACTCAGTAACAACTTCTAAAAAAAATTCCACTCAGGACCTCCTGCCTGATTCCACCTGACAACTGAAGACAGGAGCCCTAAATTCAGTGAGTCATAGACTCCCTTAAGTACAGGCACAAAGGACCACCACACCAAGATTAGCAGCAGTCAACAAGCACAGGAGTCCCCTGGGGACCTTGTTGATATGCAGATTCTCAATCCCTAGGGCTGATTGAGGCCTGAGATGCTGGTTCCTAACCTGCCCCCAGGTGATGCAGATGCTGCTGGTCTAGGACCACTATTAGAAGACAGAGTGGAGGAAAGAAGTCAGACTGGTGACGACTGACGCTCAGCATAAGCAACTTTACTTCCTTGCAGAGGAGAGGGAGGTGATAGAGAGAAAAAGCAGCCAAAGCAGGCCTTGGGCTTCCTCCAGACAGATGCTGGGTGTGCCCAGGTGGCCCTTGAGAAGGGTTTGATCAAGCAACCCTGGCCCGAGTTCTTGCCACATTTGGCTTCTCCCTTCTTAACGATTCACTTAAGGGATGGTGAAAAACAGCACACAACCATTCACTGTGTGTAGGAAAATGTCTGTGCGCAATGTCAGGCATAGGGTAGTGGCGGGGGAGGGGGAAGGGTGGGTGCTGGTGGTTGGCTTATGCCCTCCCCTGGCATGTACTTTCCTAAGATGCCAGGGAGAAGAATGGAATCACCCCTTAGGGGTGCCCTGTGGCAAGTAAGAGGGGACTTCCAGCTGCTACCCAGTCTAGGGTCCTCAGCCAGAAAGGTGCCCTGCCAGCACCTGAAAGTTCTCTCTCAGCCCTAAGCTCCTTTGATTCCGACTGGCCGAGGGATGAGCCTCCTGGCTGCACCCTAGGGAAGAGGTGAAGTCGCGTGAGGTGGTCGCAGAGACCTCCCGCCTTCACCAGCCCCGGGCAAGCCCGCGTCCCAAAACGCTTCTGGCAGTGCGCAGGCGCCGCCAGGAACGCTGGCCAGTGCAAGTTCCCTCCCAGTTGGGGCACTGCTCCACAAGTGCAGGTGGCAGGCAGCGCCACTCTTGTCGCTGCCCTCCTTCGGGGCCCCACAGCGCCCCCTCGGCAGGACCATTCAGGCCCTGCTATCCCCAGTGACCAAGGCCATCTTCGTGGCTCTGTTCCTCTTTGCTATCCGGTTCATCCTCTACGTGATCTTGTGCTACACTTGCCGGGACGTGGATAACGACTACATCTGAAACAGGTAGGGAACGGCCTCAGCCTCCTAAAGTCCCACTCTGTGTCGCCAGCCCTGAGACCTCTTGTTTGTGCCCTGGAATCCGCGGCGTCCCTTCCTAGGGCCCCGCGCTCCTCCTCTGGACTCTGTGTTCCTTCCCTGGACCTTGCACTCCTCTCCCAGTTCCGCATCGCTCCCCGCACCCGGTGCGTTTCTATCTGAGACCCCTGCTCCTTCTGCGGACCCTGCGCTTCTTCTCTAGACCCCGTGCCCTTCCCCTGGACTCCACGTTCCTTTCCTGGACCCAGCGCCTCTGCCCGCATTCCGCGACCCTGTCCCAGTTTCCCGCCCCGCCTCTCACTCCTCAGTTCTCCCGCGCTCCTCCTGCGGACTCTGTGCCCCTCCCTTGCACTCCACATTCCTTTCCTGGATGCCTCCCGCCCGGGACCGGGAGGTCCTCTCTAGATTGATTCCCTGTCTCGCTCCAGGACCCTGCACTCCCCCCAGGACGCAGTGGCTCTCTGCTGATCCCGCGCCCTTTTCCGGGATTACACTCCCTTCTCGGGTCCCAGGGCCCTCTCCTCATGTCCTGTCATTCTCAGGAATCTGCTCATTGCCCCCAAGCCCCACCACTACCCCGCATCCTCTTCTGACTCTGCGCCCCGTCAAAAACCCTGAGATCTTCTCCTGACCCCGCATCTCTCCCCAGAAAACCGCAGCTTTCACCAGATACCACCCCCTCACCAGGAACGCGGGCTTCACCCTGTCCTGTGGCCTCTCCCCAGGCCCCGTGCCCCTCCACCACCCAGCGCTCTTCCCAAGACCCCTGGGCCTTCTCCCAAGCTCCTGCCCTTACCCTGGGTCCGCGCCCCTCTCCCAAATGCCGCCCCCCCGAAGCCCTGTCCCCCAGTGCCCACTCCCCTGGCAAGAATTCGTGGCCTTCTGGGGGAACCAGAACTGCCTGCCAGGCCAGTAGCAGCTCCTGGCAGGTGCCCAGGGCCAGGCTCACCGACCCGACCCCCTCCTCACTCTGCCATAGAGTTCTGTTTCTGAGCAGCAGGTTACTGAAGGGCAGTGGGGGAAGTTTTGGTAGCCAATGGGCCTCCTGCAGCCCTGTCCTTCTGCAGGGGTTCCCGCCCTCCTTACCTCTTCTTGGCACCTGATGCTTTCCTCCCTCCTAGGGGCTGGACCCTCAAGTAGCTTGAGACTGCAAACTAGCAGGCAAATAACAATTTGGCATGTCACTTCTGTTCCCGGAGTTTTCTGGAATTAGATTGCATCCCACAAAGGGGTCCCTAGCATTAGGATGGGGCATCGCCCTGCAGATTAAAGGATGCACCATGGATGGTCCTCTCTGGACAGGGTCTAATAGGGGCTGGACCAGGCAAAAGTGGATCCAGCTGCTTCTGGTTTCCTTTTTTCAATGAGGTTAGTCCATCCGCAGGCAGATGGTTAGTCAGAACTTGGCCAAGCAAACACCTGCAACATCAGCCACCATGCCTGCTTTGGTGCAGCCAGGTGGAAACATGGGCAGAGAGTGCAGGGCTGCCACATTTGGTGACCTTGGCCTGACTCAGACATGAAGGATGGCCCTGAACACATGGTTGAGCATGAACTTGAAGTGAGTTCACCTTAGATTCTTCTCAGAGAGGCCAAGGGCATCCAGCAACCGAAGCAGCTCTTTGGGGTGGAGTGTGCTTGGACCATATTCATTGACATGAGCAATATTCATTGGCATATTCAAATGGACCATATTCATTGGCATGTGTAGGGCAGTGCAGGTACAGGATGTAAAAGCTGGAGTTTTGGATACACACAGACCTGGGTTCAAATGCCAGATCAGCCACTTACTAGCTATGTGACTCGGTGAGTTATGTCTCTGAGAATCAGTTAATTTACCTGCTACATGGAATAGAATAACAGTATCAAGCTCATTGAGAGGATTACATAAAGTACTGCATTTAAGCTGATAAACAGTCTTATACACAGTAAATCCTCAATTAGGGGTGGGTTGTTACTTGTGGACAATTAAACATCTTCTAAGGATAACCTATTTTTCTACTTATTTTTCAAGTCATAGTTTACATTCAGTAAAATTCAGTGTTTTTTTAATGCACAAGTCTATGAGTCCTGACAAATATAAAACTGTGTAACTAAAGACATAAGCAATAAAGATATAAGTGCCTTATATTAAAAACCTATTGGTAAAAATATTTTTCTTTCAATGTCTTTAAATCTGAGAAAGCCAGCCTCTAAAACTTGTTTTGGGTAAGCAAATGCAATATTCATGATTGGCTTAATTAGCATCTTTGCATGGTACTGGTATACTGCCCCACCAAAATACCTCACTACTTTTTTCACCAATATTTATTTATGATAGTTTACATTAAAAGTAGAGTGTTTTTTAAAATATTACCCAAACAATAAATAACTGCACTTTCCCTGCAAATAATAATCATACAGTCCCAAAGAGAATACTGCGATCATTCCACCCATTCTCTTCCCCAAAGGAGGTGACAGCCACTGTTAATCGTTTGGTTCTTTTCGTTTGTGTCTTTTTATTTCCACATCTCTCTCTCTCTCTCTCTCTCTCTCTCACACACACACACACACACACACACACACACAGAGTGGTGGTGTGTTTCTTCTTCATATTAAAGGGATTCTACTTTAGATTTCAGGGGGCCAGGAGGGAATGCAGAAGCAGAATGAAAGCCCCCCAGGAAGCACTGGAGCCCTACTCTCTGCTCTTCTTCCCACACCCTTAGGCACTGCTAGGAAAGGGATGCCTGCTTATGAGGTCTGTGGGGAGACTGTTTTGAGCTCCTTTTGTGAGAACCCTGATGAAACGTGCTACATGAAGTGCAAAGACTATTTTCAAGAGTCAGACAGAAAGCACTGGGCATTTGCATAGAGAAGTTCAGAGCAGGTGAAATCCCACATTTCTAGGGGCCCCGCTTCTCTTCTTTGCCCACTTCTTGGCTGCCCATTTCCTTCAAGGCTGGCAGCCTGTGAAGCCCCTATTGTTCTGCCCCTTTGGGTGCTGGGCGGAGCACCAGTCGCTTCCCAGAAGCACTGCTCATATGGGCTGGTCTTGAACTAGACACTTCCTCCCCTTACCTATAGAAAGCCCGGAGCCTATCTCAGTGATCCTGTCAGGGCCTTCTGCTAGAAAGTGCCCCCATCAGCAGTGCGGAGGAGGGGTTGGGAGGGCCAGAGAGTAGAAAATGGTTAGAAGGCAAGAAAGGATGAGGACCTGAGCTTTAGCAGTGGCCATGGGAGGAAGAGGGCTAGAGACATTTCTGAGTCAGAATTGGTGGACCTTGGTGACTGAACGTGTGTGGGGGCACAGGCACTGGGATGGGTAGGGAAGAGGAGAGGGAAGCAAGGTTGATACTGTCCTGGCTAGCATAGCTGAGTAAGAGGCCAGTGATGTCATTAAAATATCAATGCTCCCATTGGACACAGGTTCCCTAGGCCAGCATCCCAGGCCCTGCTTACATTGCTACCTTGATCTTTCTCCCATCTGACCCCCTGACATGGGCAGATGTCTAACTAAGAGCCTGGCTCATAGGAAGAGCTCAAAAAATGGCAACCTATTTATATCTCATGCGGCTTCACCTGTAGGTTCTGTTGCTATGGGGGCCACTTGGTTTTGTTCTCACTTATTGAGGTCACTTGTGCCCACTGATAGAGCCTACACAAAGTCCATGGCATACTGAGTAGCATACATGTGAAATTCATCTTGTATAGACAAACAGAGCCCTTCCAATGTATCCAGACCACAGCTACCTTCCCCCCACCCCTTGCTTCCAACACAGTTTAAAGAACAGCACTTGAACAAATCACAACCACATGCTCAAGCCTTGTGGTTTGAGATGGGTTACATAGATTTTCCTTCTAATTCCTCTCCAAGAATAAATTTACATCTTGCAGCATTGAACAGTGGAGTTTGGATCTCTAAAGCAGGTCCGTGAAGTCAGAACTTCAACCTTCGGGCACAGGTATTATTAGCCACAAGGTATTGTCCCAAGACCAGCCTTACCTACCCTCTGCTGGTGCACATTCTGGGAAGGTAACAAACGTGATGGGTGATGGGGAACCCATGCATTTAGGATGGTGATGTTACTCTAGTTATTTTTTAATTTTAAATTATCCGGAGCAGAGGCAGCACAGTGATGTTACCCTTGACACCACAGCTGCTAAGTGATCAGCAGATGCCTCCTACTGGCCTTTGGAATGTTTGCCCTTTTGTTATCTTGAACAGCAGGTATTAGTTTCATTGGAAAAGCCATATCATTGAGAACTCTGCTTCCCTGTCATGAATTGGAAACCCCAGGGGAGCTACAGCTGAATCAGACACAAGTAAAGTATTAATACTAAAGCAAAAGGGAGCTTAAGTCAAACATAAGGAAAGATTTTCTGAAAGGAGGCAGTCAAATATCTGGTTGGAGTTCTCCTGTCCTCTATCATTTCATCATCATTTTTTCTTCTTCATTAATTTTCAGGCCTGTGGAGGGTAAAGCACAGAATTAGGTGCTAGGCTATAGAATAGCATGAGACCTGGCCTCTCCTCTTAAGAACTGTAGAGTTTTGTCAACAAGGAGAGACAGAGAGAGAGAGGGAGAGAGAGAGAGAGTCAGAGGTTTAATATCTGACGTTCTGGTGAGATTAACACGGTCTCTGGCAAGGGAAGCAGACACCCTGATTGTTTCTCTCTGGGATGGAGTTCCTTTTCTACCTTTGTCCCAGGCTTATGATTGAGTCCTACCCCTTTCACTCTCATAAGTGTCTGGAAGGCTTTTGAAAAGTGATCAGCTTTCCTCTGTCTGTGCTAAAATCAGAACACAGTCTGGATGGACTCTCTGATTTCCCGGAAGCCCCTAGGGTCCTTGTATGGTTGTCTTTTGTATCAGTTAAGGTCAGTTGTGGCTGTGATTAACAGAGACTAGAAACAACAGCAGCTCACACAAGATGCAAGGTTATTTCACACTCAAATAAATGTCCAGAGCTAGGCACTACGGGCTTGTCTAGTGGTTCTATTCCAAAAAGTGCATAGGAACCCTGGCTCCTTATACCTGTCTTTTTTTCTCCTTACATGGTCTCAATTCCCAAGGTTCCCTAATGGTCCAAGATGCTGTTTCAACTCCAGCCATCTTGTAGGCATTCCGGCCAATAGGAATGAGGCAGAGATGAAGAAGAAGTAAAGACCATGTAACAGAAGTTTCTTCAGGAGCACTCTTCAAGCTTTCCCATGACTCTTCCACTGACATCTCATTGGCCAGAAGTTAGTCACGTGGCCACACTTACAGGAAGCTAAAAATGGAGATTGAGGAACATGGAAGAAGAGAAAAGTAGCTACGGGGGATGGGGGATGCACAGCGTCTCCTTCATCTTAACACTTGCCTTGTAGAATTATGAAGTTCTGTGATTCTGCAACATTCTTTTTGGAATTGTTGTGAGACAGAGTTACCGTGCCCATATCAGATTTCTTAAGTGTGGTCCCGCTTCCCCTGTATGATCTTTGCAGAGGTGGAGCTGGTAAAGCATTGCTGTTCTGTATTCCTTATCTAGAATTGAGTAATGCAGTTTCCTACAACATCATTGGCTAGTTTTTAGACGTATAATCTATAAATGTTTCCTCCAGGGCAACTTTGGAACTTCAGTCGCTAGGTCACAGGATCATGGTTCCAAACTTCATCCCTCCTCGCCCATCTTCTCAACCTACCTGCCTGTCTCAGAGGAGCTGGTGCCCCTGCCCTGTTGAGACTAATCCTGGTCCCTGTGCCCAGGCTCACGGCTCTTCCAACCTTCCCGGGGAACTTTCTGCAAAAATGTTTCTATTTTGTATCTTGAATCTTCCTTTCAGGTTCTGCCCAATTCTCTTAGTCTAACACATATTCTTTCCCTCTGGTCCAAACGTGTTTTCTTTCTCTTCTATATTCTACCCGCCCATAGCTTCTGCTCCCAATTTGTTCCTTAGCCCTTTGCATTTAATATTTTCGCCGTACTGACACAATCTATGTAAGTAACCTCAAGAAAATAGATAACAGTAAACTATAGGAAAACAATTAGGAAATGATGAGTTTTAAGTATCCATTACCTTTGTTTTCAATATGTTTTATTTAATTATAATTTTCTTTACTAATTGTCATGGAGCCTTGGTCCAGTTATGTAACCTCATGGTTCCTTAGTTTATTCATCTGTCAGATGGGTCAAGTGATAATTCCAGACTCTTGAGATTTCTTTGAGGATGCCTGCTGTTCATTTCCTGCTACCAAACTTACTTCCCCAAAAGGCTGCTTTCTGGGCCCAGATTCTTGTTCTACCCAGACTCCTGATTTCCAGGCCCTTTTCCAGGGCTAACCTACTATTTGCCTGTCCTTCAGCTTGTCACCCGATCCTTACATCCCTTTAAGTCCTGGTTCTTTGGCTTCTGATCAGAGATCTCAACACCCCTATGCCCCAGCCTCCTGTGATAATGGGCAACACCAATATTCATGGTGGCTTTTGTCTCTAATCTTGTTACCTCATTCATTTGTTCATCCCCTTAGTCAATAGACTTTTCATGATTATGGCTAGTACAAACCAAGCAGCAATTGTGCACTAGGCACTGTGCTAAGTTCTTTACATGATAATCCACAGAGCATTCCCAGGAGGGATTTCAAAGGTGTGGTATCATTCACCAATGAGGTCATCTGACCCTGAGATTTTCTTTGTAGGAAGGTTTTTTGATTAATAATTCAATTTCTTACTTCTCATAGGTCTATTCTGACTTTGTAGGTCTTCTTTTTTGTAGTTTTTTTTTTTTATTTCAGCATATATTATGGAGGTACAAAAGTTTGGGTTACATATATTGCCCTTGCTCCCCTGCCCCAAGTCAGAGCTTCAAGCGTGTCCATCCCCTAGACGGTGCACATCACACTCATTATGAACGTATACACCCATCCCCTCCCCCACCATCTGCCCGAAACCTAATTAATGTTGTTCCTATATGTACTGTTAGGTGTTGATCAGTGAAACCAATTTGATGGTGAGTATATGTGGTGCTTGTTTTTCCATTCCTGGGATACTTCGCTTAGTAGAATGGGTTCCAGCTCTATCCAGGAAAATACAAGAGGTGCTATATCACCATTGTTTCTTATAGCTGAGTAGTATTCCATGGTATACATATACCACGTTTTATTAATCCACTCATGTATTGATGGGCACTTGGGTTGTTTGCACATCTTTGCAATTGTGAATTTTGCTGTTGTAAGTGTCCGAGGGCAAGTGGGAAAATCTCATTGGCCTAGGCAAAGAATTTATGAAGAAGACCCCAAAGGCAATCACAGCAACAACAAAAATAAAGAAATGGGACCTGATCAAACTAAAAAGCTTCTGCACAGTCAAAGATTTAACCGTCACGAGAGCAAACAGGCAACCTACAGAATGGGAAAAATTGTCTATGTCTTCTTGAGTCAGTATTGGCACTTTGTGCTTTTCTATAAATTTCTACATTTTATCCATGTTATCTAATTACTTGGCACACAGTTTTTCTTAGTGCTCCCATGCACACTGTAATCCTTTCTATTTCTGTAAGGTCAGTAGTAATGTCTCTTCTTTAATTCATTATTTTAGTAATTTGAATCTTCTATCTTTTTTTCTTAAACAACGTAGCTATAGTTTTGTGCATTTTATTGATGTTTGCAAATAATGAACTTTGAGTTTCATGACTTTTTCTTCTATCATTTTTGTGTACTCTACTTGCTGATTTCTGTATTAATCTATATTATTTCTTTCCTTCTGGATGAATGCATTAGGTTTCATTTGCTCGTATTTTTCTATTTTCTTAAGATGGAAGACTTGGTTATTGGTTTAAGATCTTTCTTCTTTCATATCTTGACATCTACAGTTATATACATTTTTCTCTAAGTCTGGCTTTTACTGCACCTTACATATATATTGGTATGGTGTTTTCATTTTCATTCATCTCAAAGTAGTTTCGAATTTTCCATGTGATTTCATTTTTACTCATTGGTTATAAATAGCCAGTAAAGTAACTAAAGTAATGTGTGAATAAATTTCCACATATTTGTGAGTTCCCCAAAGAGTTTCCTTCTGTTATTGACTTCTAATTTCATTCCATTGTGATCATAGAACATAATTTGTATTATGTGTAACATTTTAAACTTATTGACATTTGTTTTATGGACTAGTATATGGTCTACCCTGGAAAATCTTCCACGAGCACTTGAGAAGAATGCATATTCTGCTATTGTTGGTTGGGGTGTTCCATAGATGTCTGTTAGGTCTAGTTGGTTTATAGTGTTGGTTCTAATCTTCTATTTCCTGTTGATCTGCTGCTTAGTCATTTTATTCATTGTTTAAAGTGGAGTATTGAAGGCTCCAACTAGTACTCCTAATTGTCTATTTCACCCTTAAATTTCTGTCAATTTTTCTTCATGTATTTTAGTTTTCTGGTGTTAAGTGCATATATCCTTATAATTTTTATGTCTTCTTCATATATTGACTCTTTAATCATTATAAAATGCCCCTCTTTTTCTCTAGTAACTTTTTTTTTTGTTTCAAAGTCTATTTTGTTTGATATTCCCAAAGCCACTTTAGCTTTCTTAGGACTATTGTTTTGATGATATATCTTTTTGTCCATCCTTTTACATTCATATATTTATATCTTTGAATAAAAACATCTCCTGTGGGCATCATATAGTTAGTTGTATTATGCATTTTATCCAGTCTGACAATCTCTGCCTTTTTATTGGATTGTTTAATCTATTCACATTTATGTTTTTTTTTTATTTCAGCTTATTATGGGGGTACAAAGTTCAGGTTATATATATTGCCCATGCCCCCCCATCCCCCTGAGTCTGAGCTTCAAGCATGTTCACACCCCAGACAGTGCACATCACACTCATCACGTAGGTATACACCCATCCTCTCTCCCCCATCCCCCCCAGTCAGAACTTCAAGCGTGTCCATTCCCCAGACAGTGCGCATCGCACTCATCAGGTAGGTATACACACATCCCCTCCCCCCAGCCCCCACCTCTGTCCCATATCCAATTGGTGTTCTTCCCAAATGTGCACTTAGGTGATGATCAGGGGAACCAATTTGCTGGTGAGTACATGTGGTGCTTATTTTTCCATTCTTGGGATACTTCACTTAATAGAATGGGTTCTAACTCTCTCCAGGAGAACCAAAGAGATGCCATATCACCATTATTTCTTATAGCTGAGTATTACTCCATGGTATATATATAACACATTTTACTAATCCATTCATGAATTGATGGGCATTTGGGTTGTTTCCACATCTTTGCAATTGTGAATTGTGCTGCTATAAACATTTGGGTGCAGGTGTCTTTTTTATAGAATGACTTTTGTTCTTCTGGGTAGATGCCCAATAATGGGATTGCTGGATCGAATGGTAGGTCTACTGGAATCTGTTTAAGGTATCTCCATAATGCTTTCCACAGGGGTTGCACTAGTTTACAGTCCCACCAGCAATGTATGAGTGTTCCTGTCTCTCTGCGTCCACGCCAACATGTATTGTCTTGGAACTTTTTGATAAAGACTATTGTCACTGGAGTTAAGTGATATCTCATTGTGGTTTTGACTTGCATTTCCCTGATGATTAGAGATGTTGAACATTTTTTCATATGTTTGTTAGCCATTCTTATATCTTCTTTTGAAAAAATTCTATTCATGTCCTTTGCTCACTTTTTGATAGGGATGTTCGATTTTTTCTTACTGATTTTCCTGTAGTTCTAAATAGATTCTTGTTATCAGTCCTTTATCTGATGTGTAGTATGCGAAAATTTTTTCCCATTCTGTAGGTTGTCTGTTTACTCTGGTGACTGTTTCTTTGGCTGTGCAGAAGCTTTTTGATTTAATCAGGTCCCATTTATTTATTTATTTTTGTTGTTGCTGTTATTGCCTTAGGGATCTTCTTCATAAATTCTTTGCCTAGGCCAATGTGTGTAAGAGTCTTTCCTACATTTTCTTCTAGAATTCTAATTGTTTCCAACCTAAGGTTGAAGTCTGTTATCCACCGTGATTTGATTTTTGTGAGAGGTGAAAGCTGTTTTAGTCTTCTACATATGGCTATCCAGTTTTCCCAGCACCATTTATTGAATAAGGAATCTTTTATGCTACTAATGATATAGATGGATTTATGTTTGCCATTTTATTTTTGTTTTCCATATGTCTCATGTCTTTTTTCTTCCTCTACTTCTTCTTTACCACTTTGTTTTACATTAAGTGAATACTCTGTAAGATAGCATTTTTATTTCTTTAATGAATTTTTTTTCCAATTTTTTTAGGTTTCATTTTTCTTAGTCAAAATATCCTTCAAACTCCATACCAAAAAGACCTCATAGCAGTTATTGCTCATTTCTCCCACCTATCCCACCCTTTACAACCAAAAATCTACTTTCTGTCTCTATATTTTTGCCTATTCTAGACATTTCAATATAATCAATCATACAACATGTGGCCTTTTGCGTCTGGCTTCCTTTACTTAACACAATGTGTTTGAGTTTCATTCATATTGTAGCATGTATCAGTACTTCATACTTTTTATGGCTGACTAATACTGCATTGCATAGATATGTATTTTATTTATCGATTTATCATCTTATCATCTTTTTTAACCATTTTTTTAAAAAGAAACTTTTTGGCTACTCTCTATAATGCTATCTGTAGAAAATCAATGAATAATTTTTTGTGATAATGTATGTTATTTCTTTTAGATCAGTTTTCATCTCATAAATGCACATATCCTTTCTTGTGAGGAGGCTCAATGCATGTCAGCATGTGTTAGTTCTGGAATCACCACCGGTATCCAAGTAGGAGAGGAGTGAGCCACTGAAGGAACCATAAGTGATTTGTGAGTCATTCACAATTCCACTGTACTAAATGTAGTTTAAGATCTCTTAGTGGTTGTTTTCTCCCTATGGATATATCCCAAGAGCAATGTACAATCAAAATACTGTGTTTTGATGCCACCTGAAATAATTATTCTCTATTTGACTTGGCCTTCAATTTATAAAAAGTTCATTTTTCTCGACCTTTTTATTACTAGGAATTGCCTTTTTAAAAATTGATTTTTTTAAAAATAATGTAAGGCATTTGTATGATTCCAAAAGAAGATATGTTCAGAGTGATATATCTTCTATCCGGATTCCCTCTTTCCGGTATCCCCATTCTCAGTATAGGTAACCATTTGGTTTTAATTTTTCCTTCTGTTGTTTCCTTTGGTAAATGTAAGCAAATATATAAAAGAACATATATATTTATAAATATATAAAGTTCTTACTCATATATAAATAAGAAAAAATCCATACACACACACACACACACACACACACATATATTTCCCTATTTACCTCCCTTCCTTAAACAAAAGTTACACAGTTCTTTACCTTACTTTTTCACTCAATAATAAGTCCTAGAGGTAATGTCATAATAGCACATAGATATCTTTCTCTTTAGTTTTTACACCTGCAGAGTACTCCATTGTTTAAGTGTGTGTGCCATAGTTACTCAACAAGTCCCCTATTGATGGATATTTGGTACAAACTTTTTGAATTCAGGCCTTATACTTCTCCAAGATTGCTAGGAATAGACATACAATACAAGTTTGCAAGCATTCAAGGCTTTAGCAAAAGATTTCCCTATTGAACACAAATGACTTTGTTTTTCAAAAGACTGGAGAAGCCAAGAATTGTTAAAAATTTAGAGTAACATGGAGTTTCACTCCTCTCACTGTGGGCATTTTTAAACTTCTCATGTTTTTACAACTTCTGACTGGTTTAAGTCCATGTCATGCTCATGCAGGATTAGCTTTCTGAATTACCTGTCTGTTTTCAAGGAACACCTTAGAGAGATTTCTTGGCAATGATCTAGGCATATGAACATGGTTTCCACAGATTTCCTCATCTGTCTTGTCTAGATGTATTTGAAATCTATTCATGTAAATACCATTTTTCATATTTATTGAGTACATTTGTCTTGCATTTCACTTTGCCCATTCAGCCACGTGTATTGTCTCTTGATTGTTGTGTCTAATTTAATTTAGATCTTTTAGCTATAAGCTGAGAAGAGATCCCTATTTGTATACCTTAGAAATCAGTGGCTTTGGGTTCTATCACTGTACAGCATATAAACCTGTGGGAAGTGAGGAGGGCCTTCAGCACATAAAACTCAGCAATTAACAACCTAGAGCACTGGAACTGAACCATGTGATATACTGGTGTGTATATGTATGTGTGTGTTTGTGATTTGTGTGTGTGTGTGTGTGTGTGTGTTTGTAGTGGTGTTGGGCACATGGTATAAGGATAACTCTGTTCCTTCAGGATACACTGTGTCTCAAAAGAATTACATACAAGCTCTGTGATACCACCTGCTCTCAAAGAGAGCCTGTACAATTCCTTAAGGGTTTTATATGGGGAAGTGGTATTTCCCAGTTTCCTCCCTGTCACAAAAGCAAATTCGGCAGCTCATTATGTGTTAGGAGGCCTCTGAAGAATGTTTGGGGAATGTCCCTGCTGTAAGTACAGAAACAGCTTGTGCAAACATGCTCATAACAACATGATTTCAAGATAGATTGGTTAATGAAGTTATATGCTGCTAGAATTCGTGGAGTGCGATGGATGAAAACTCTATTGTCAGAAGCTTTTTAATTTAATCAAGACCCATTTATTTATTTTTGTTATTGTTATATTTGTCTTTGGGGTCTTAGTCATAAATTCTTTGCCTAGACTGATGTCTAGAAGAGTTTTTTCTACATTTTCTTCCAGAATTTCTGTGGTTTCATGCCTTACATTTAAGTCTTTTATCCATCTTGAATTAATTTTTGTATATGCTGAGAGATAGGAGTCCTGTTTCATTCTTTTGCATGTGGCTGTCCAATTTTCCCAGCACACTTTGTTAAATAGGGTGTCCTCTCCTCAATGTGTGTTTTTGTCTACTTTGTTGAAGATAAGATGGTCATAGTTATATGTTTTTATTCTCCATTCTCTATTCCGTTCCATTGGTCTACGTGTCTACTTTTTTATTAGTAACATACTGTTTTGCTTACTATAGCCTTTTCGTATAATTTGAAGTCTGGTAATGCGATGCCTCAAGATTTGTTCTTTTTGCTTAAGATTGCTTTAGCTGCTCTGGCTCTTTTTTGGTTCCAAATGAAGCATAGAATTATTTTTTCTAAATCTGTAGAATATGATGTTGGTATTTATTTTTATGGGGATTGCATTGAATCTGTAAATCATTTTGGGCAGTATGGTCATATTAACAATTGAAAAGCTTCTGCACAACAAAGGAAATAATCAACCAACAGGGTAAATAGACAGCCTACAGAATGGGAGAAAATATTCACAAAGTATACATCCAATGAAGAGCTAATATCCATAATCTACAAAGAACTCAAACAAAACTCCCAGACCAAAAAAAAAACACATTAAAAAGTAAGCAAAAGACATGAACAGAAGTTTTTCAAAAGAAGATAGACAAACGGCCAAAAAAAAAAAGAAAAACATGAAGAAATGTTCAGCATTACTAATCATCAGGGAAATGCAAACTAAAACTACAAAGAGATATTGCCTTACCCCTGTCAGAATAGAGTAATTATTAAAGTCAAAAAACAATAGATGCTGGCCTGGATGCAGAGAAAAAGGAATGCTTAAACACTGTTGGTGGGACTGCAAATTAGTACAACCTCTATGGAAAATAGTATGGAGAGTCCTCAAAGAAATAAATGTAGATTTACTATTCCACCCAGCAATTCCACTACTGGGTAGCTAGCCAAAGGAAAAGAAGTCATTTTATCAAAATGCCACCAGCACTTGAATGTTTATTGCAGCACAATTCACAATTGCAAAGATGTGGAATTAACCCAAGTGCCCATCACTTCAGGAGTGGATTAAGAAAATGTGGTGTATGTATAGACCACGGAGCACTACTCAGCCATAAACAGAATGGAATAATGCCTTTTGCAACAAACTGGATAGAACTGGAGATCGTTATCCTAACTGAACTATCTCAGAAATGGCAAAACAAACACCACATGGACTCTCTAATAATTTGGAACTAATCGATGGGCACACATGGGCACAGAGAGATGTAAAGGTCATTGGAAGTCAAGAAGGGGGGAGGGAGGAGGAGAGGTGTAAAAACCTACCTAACAGGTACAATGAACACTATATGGGTGATGGGCACACTTATAGCCCTGACTTAAGCATTATAAAAGGTATCCAGGTAATAAAAACATTTGTACCCCCTTAATATTTTGAAATTAAAAAAAATATATTTTTTAAAAAGTTCTACTGTCACACACACATCTCTGCTGCATACTTAACAGGACATGCTTTGGCAGACATTAGAATGTCTTAGGCAGTTTTGCTTTTATTGAGGTATAATTCACATACCATAAGATACGCCCTTCAAAGGTGTACAGTGGAGTGATTTTTAGTATATTCACAAGGTTTTGCAACTATCAACACTAATTCTCATCATACAACATTTCATCATTCAACATTCACCTTTTTGGAGCATAGAAAAATGTTTCACTACCCAAGGATGCCAAACATTTTCTCCTATTTTTTAACAAGCTTTATTAATAATTTTTTATTTCTATTTTTATTTTATTTTATTTTGTTAAGATTTTTTAATTTCAGCATATTATTGGGGTACAAAAGTTTGGGTTATGTATATTGCCCATGCCTGCCCACCCCCACTTCCCCAATCAGAGCTTCAAGCGTGTACATTTCCCAGACAGTGCACATCGCACTCATTATTTTTAGTAGAAACTGGGTCTCGCTCTTGCCCAGGCTCAGATGGGTCTCAAACTCCTGACCTGAAGTGATCCTCCTTCCTTGGCCTCCTAGAGTGCTAGGATTATAGGCGTGAACCACCACACCCATGCTGGAGTGCAATATTTAAAATGTTGACAGGACAAAAAAAAATTATCAACCTAGACTCCTATACTTTGTGAAATTATCCTTCAAAAGACACGAAGATATGAAAGCTTTCTTAGATAAATCAAGAAAATTTGTTGCCAGTTGTCGCGCCGCAGTTGCCAGCAAGTACGACACGACCAGTTGGAGTTCTTCCAGCAGTAGTTTAATGAGGCATCTACAAACGTTACATGGCGAGAGACCTCGAACAGGAAATGCAAGCTGCTTTTATAGCCCCGGATAGGTGTGTCCCACAAGCGTGTCCCACAGGGATAGGTGGAGGGCCTGACTATGCATGTCCTGGGCGGATACACTAGGAGGCCTAGACCGCTCCCCACAGCTCCCCCTTTTGTTTTTGCCTCATGGTGAACGGAAGCCCCAGTCCGGATCTAGGGTCACAGTTCACCAAGGGGCGTATGGTCACCACTCTTCAGTGCAATGAGCGAGAGCTCATGAAGGTGCAAGGGCTGACCACAAAACAGGGGTCGCGCGCCCTTCCCGGTGCAATGGGGACAAGCCCTCGGGGTGCAAGGGCCACGCCATGCTGTCAAGGGGAAAAGTGGTAGTTGCCGTCCGTATGTAACATGCTTATCCACACTCCAGGAGGAGAGTCCTCATGAAGGGCAGCAAAGGCTTGAGCCATGACCACTCGATCCCTTTGTTGCTGCCAACGGACACGCATGAGCATCCAGAACACGAGGCCAAAAGCAAGACATCCCAGCAGGCCCAGGGATCCAAGACCTGCCCATTCCCGAACCCCGTGTAGAAGCGACAAAAAGGTGGGGAGGAGGCCATCAGTAAGCATAGGATCTAACCAGGTAGAATTAATATGGGTGATTTCTAGTTGTAACTGAGTGGCTAGCTTGGAGAAATTGGCAGACCAAGAGCCCTGTAACAGCCGAGAAAGCTCTTTAGAGAGATTGGCCGCCTGGGAAAGGTTAGAATATGGGATCGAAGTAATACACAATCCCGGCAGTCGTCGCTCGCAACCAAGCTGGGCGAGCTGTACCAAACTGTCCACCTGTTCTTGAACAAAGTCCACACGTTGATTTAGGAGCATAATCCCTCCCGCCAGGTGTGAGTTGATAGAGCTTTGTGTGTCCAAGGCAGTTGCTACCGTTGCTGACAGGTTATTTAGGACCTGTGCCGTTTGTACGGCGCCCGCCGCCGCGATTGAAGCGGCGGTAAGGGCCGCAGCGGAGGCCGCTGCAATAGCAAAGACAAGAGCTGTCACGCCAAAGTCCCTACGATGTCGAAAGAGAACCAACGAATCCGGTGCGTCAACCGGCCAGGGGACGTACCGGGGCATGCGTGCAACCACGGCCATCCTGTGTTCTGAGGCATTCCAGCAACGTGTATACGTGCAGTTTACGGTTGAGCAGTTAAGGGTGGCCGTATGGTTTTCCAGGCGGGCCACAATCCAGATGAATGGAGGCCAGAGACAAACAGGCGTGGGACCGAAGGTCACGTTGGAAAACTGAGCGCCTGACGCAGCGGTCTCAAATGTTCACAGTTTTGTGTAACGCAGGCCACATCCCTGTCACAAAAGTCCCATTAGCAAAGGTCCCGTTGCGGGGACGCGGCCGGTCCACCCAAGCACCCGTCTGGTTGGCAAGAAGTATACAGGACAGGTTGCCGTTAGTCGGGATAATGGTAGTAAAGCACAAGGACCCAGCAAGGATATAGGATTCATTGCCGGGAACCGCTCCAGACTCGTTGGACCACGGGAGGTAGGGAAGTCCTAGGGAAGCATTGGTAATAAAGAACCGGGGGAATATCTGCGAATCATGAGACACCGGCAGGGGTCTCGGGAATACAGGCAGGATGGCCCAACGACGCTTCGCCCTGGACAGCACTCCCAGGGCGAGGAGGGTCATGGTCAGGGAAAGCAGAATCCGCCACAACAGCATCGTCGTCAGGAGCCGGCGAGGAAGCAGCAGGATGACTGAGGCGTCGCGTGAGGCGTGTCGGAACCCAGATAGGGTCCGGGGCGTCCTGTGGAAAAACACAAACAGCTCCCCTGGATCTGCTGAGAATCAGATCCGGTCCTTTCCATTGATTACAAAGCACATCTTTCCACATCACCCGCTCGGAAAGGGGGGGGGGGCCAGGATCCACATGGCGATCTGCCGCCGAGCGACCACGGTCATCCAGCAGCAAAAAATTTAAAGTATATAGAGTAAGAGATAGGGCAGATTTGGGAGACCTGCCACCGCCCAAAGCCCCAGCCTCCCCCTTTTGTTTTTGTAAGTAGACTTTGATTGTGCCATGGGAGCGTTCTACAATGCCCTGGGCCTGGGGGTTATAGGGCAAGCCAGTGCGATGGGTAACGCCGAGACGGCGGCAAAATTGTTGAAAGGCCCGGGAAGTATAGGCCGGGCCGTTATCAGTCTTAAGGACCTCAGGCTTGCCCCAGGCAGCCCATGCTTCTAGACAGTGCGTGACGACATGACAGGCGCGCTCTCCAGCTAAAGGAGTGGTGTGGATAACCCCAGAACAGGTGTCTACGGACACATGAACATAAGACAACTTACCAAACATGGGAATGTGAGTGACGTCCATCTGCCACACCTGGAGAGGCCGAAGGCCCCGCGGGTTGACGCCCACGGAAGGTTGTGAGCGGAAAGGTGCACAGTCCGCACACTGGAGGACCACTTCCCTCGCAGAGGCGCGGGGGAGACCAAATTTAAGGCGTAAAGTACAAGCTAGGACATGGTACAACGAATGGAAGTTGCGGGCACTTTCCAAAGGAGAAGCAAGCCAACATAATTTCGTGGCCCGATCCGCCAGGGCATTGCCGGCAGCCATAGGTCCAGGCAAGAGCGAGTGGGCCCGAATATGAGTGATAAAGAACCTCGCACTGCGCGAGTGGATGGCTGACCGGACAGCACAGAATAAAGAGAATACCGTGCTCCGTGGGTTCAAGGCGTGAGACACCTCCAACAACCGAACAGCCTGAACGACATAGACAGAATCAGAGACAATGTTGAGTGGTCCTGGGAAAGTACGGAGGACCAACTCAACGATGGCACATTCCACATGCTGAGGGGAAGAGTAAGGAAAAGAAGCGGTGAAGGCCTGGCCATTGACAACATAACTACCCGTACTATTAGAGGACCCATCAGTATAAACTGTAGTAGCATTGGGAAGAGGGTCAGAAGACGTGACACGGGGGAAGATAATCTGATGTCGCAGAGCAAACTGAAGAAGAGGGTGCTTGGGGAAATGATTGTCTATAACACCAGAAAAAGAGCATCGAAGGACTGCCCAACTGTCTACCGAGGCACAGAGAATCTGTACTTGAGCTCTAGTATAGGGGCAATGGAGAACAGAAGGATGGGCCCCAAAATGAGTTAAGGAGAGTTTAAGCGCAGACAACGCGAGATCAGCAACCGCGGTAGGATAGTGCTCAATGGCCCGTCGCGGAGAGGTATGCGCGTGAATCCAGAGCAGAGGGCCCTCCTGCCAAAGAACTGCAGTAGGTGTCTCCAAAGAGGGCAAAAGGCAAAGAGAAAAAGGCTGATCAGGCTGGATCCGAACCAACTGGGCGTGCTGTATCGCCTCCTCGACCAGCCGAAGGGCCTGTCGTGCGTCAGGAGTCAGAACGCGAGGGGACAATATGTCTGAATCACCCTCCAGCACCCGGAACAAAGGGCTCAGCTGTGCTGTGGACAGGCGAAGATAAGGGCGAAGCCAATTGATGTCACCTAGTAACTTTTGGAAATCATTTAGGGTGTGAAGACCATCTACCCGAATAGTAATTTTTTGAGGACGAATGGACAAGGGGCTTATATGGGCCCCCAAAAACTCCCCTATATCACCTTCCTGAACCTTTTCGGGTGCTAAGTGCAGCCCGTAGGAAGAGAAATGAGCACACAAAGTGGCATAAGCACGGTGAAGATATGAAGGGTCGGAATGACAAAGAAGAAGATCATCCATGTAATGTAGAATCCTAATCGAAGGAAAGGTGTGGCGCACGGGAGCTACAGCTGCTGCCACATACAGTTGACACATGGTTGGGCTGTTGGCCATCCCCTGAGGTAAGACTCTCCAGTGATAGCGAGAGTCAGGCTCTTCATGATTTGGGGAAGGAACAGTGAAGGCGAAACGTTCTCTATCATCGGGGTGCAGCGGGATAGAGAAAAAACAATCCTTAATATCTACAATAAGGAGATGCCAAAATCGGGGCAAGGTGGAGAGAAGAGGGAGACCGCGCTGCACCGGACCCATGATCTGCATTTGTTCGTTGACTGCACGAAGATCGTGCAACAGTCGCCACTTGCCTGATTTTTTCTGAATAACAAAAATAGGAGTGTTCCAAGGGGAGCGAGAGGGTTCCAAGTGTCCCAACCGAAGCTGCTCAGCGACTAGTTCACGTGCAGCGGAGAGTTTGGGAGTGGAGAGGGGCCACTGAGGCACCCAAACCGGCTTCTCCGTAAGCCATGGGATGGGTATCGGTTGCTCCTCAGTGGCCCCTACGAAAAACCCAGACTATGCCGAGGGGGGCGAGGCTGAGGCTCAACGGGTTCGGTTCTGCCTTGCAGCCGAGACCCCAGTCCCCTTCCAGGAACATAGCCCATCTCTCGCATCATATGTTGACTTTGTGGCGAATACTCATTAGTGAGACGAAGGGCCATTTGACTCAAAACATCTCTGCCCCAGAGGTTAACAGGGAGAGGCATCACATAAGGGCGAAATGTGCCCTGATTGCCTTCAGAGTCCTTCCAGTGAAGATGAGCAGCACTTAGATCAGGGGCGGCAGCATAGCCAAGACCCTGAAGTGTCTGGGTGGAAGGGACAGTGGGCCATGCGGATGGCCACCACTTAGATGACATGACACTGGAGTCGGCTCCCGTGTCCAACAAACCTGAAAAAGATTTTCCTTGTATTATAAGGGGGAGCATAGGTCTCTCACCCATATGAAGGGACAGATATGCAGCATTGACCTCAGAACTGCCAGAACCCGCTGTCCCCCATGTACGGGGGGCAGCGGGAAATCGTGCATGGAGGCTCGGGAGCAAGAGCAACTGAGCAATCCGATCCCCTGGGCAAATGGAAACGACCCCTCTGGGAGCCGTCGCCAATATCTGTACTGTACCTGTAAAATCAGAATCTATAACTCCTGGATGGACAAGCAAGCCCCGCAGGGTTGAGGAAGAGCGACCAATCACTAGACCCACAGAGTCTGGGGGCAAGGGTCCCTTAAAATCCGAAGGAATTGGCTGACACCCCATTTCAGGGGTCAATACTGTGAGGGTGGTGGCACGGAGGTCCAATCCTGCGGAACCCGAAGTGGCTCGCCGGACCTCCCTTGGGGCGTTAGTGACGGCGATTGCAGCTGAGGCATCAGCGCTGGCGTCGCCGGGGACTGATGGAAGGCCCCATACATTTGCGGGCCCTGGGGTCGAGGGCCCTCCCTCCCGGTTTTTGGCACATTAAAGACCTTAGGCCGAGCACCTCCAGCGGGGGCACTCCCTGCAGGGTCCAGGGGCCGCCCCCGAAGATCCTTGACGGATCGACATTCAGAGGCCAAATGACGCCCCTTGCCACAGCGCGAGCAGATTTCCGGCACCGCACGGGAAGGCCGGGGGCGCGGGCGCGAAGAAGCCCGGCACTGTCGCCGTATGTGCCCTTGTTGACCGCAGTTATAGCAGGTCACATTGGCACTCTCCCGGGCAGCCACGATAGCGGCTGCCAGTCCTGCAGAGGTCAGTGGGCCCCCGATCTCCCGGCAAGCTTTAAGCCAAGCGGTAAGGCCCTTGTTCTTCCAAGGAACAATGGCATTGCGGCAGGCTTCAGTGCACTGCTCAAACACTAGTTGTTCTACCAGGGGCATCACCGTGTCAGCATCCCCGAAAATGCGGGCCGCACATTCCACCATACGAGCCACGAAATCAGAAAAAGGCTCTGTAGGTCCCTGAACCACTTTGGTTAAGTTACCTGCAACCTGTCCCCGATTAGGCAGCTGCTGCCAAGCTTTTATGGCCAATTGGTTAATCTGAGCATATACTTGTACGGGGAAACAGGTTTGATTGTTCTGCCACTGACCCAAACCCAATAGCATATCAGCGTTCCAAGTGGGTTGACCCTGTTGAGCATTAACACGGGCTTGGTAGACACAAGCCTCCTGGTAAAGGGATTTCCAATCTAAATACTGCCCGGCGGATAAACAAGCCCGCACAGTGCTGGCCCAATCACTAGGAGTCATAGCGTGGGCAGCCAAACGATCTAACAGGCCCCTAGTATAAGCAGCATTGCAACCGTAAGCCTGCACTGCCTGGGCCAGGTCCTTCAGTAGCTTGTAGTCGAGTGGCTCATGGTGCCGTTGTTGGTTGGCATCCTCAAATACAGGAAAGCACTGGCTGACTTTTCTCCGAACCCGGTCGGACATGAAAGATGTACCTCCCCCGCCATCAACTGGTGGGGGAGGGGCGGAGGCATACGGAGGCGGGCGATAACGCTCCGCCTCATACGCCGTCACCGCCTCCTCCAAGTCCGCCTTATCGGCCGGAGAAAGCTCCGCCTCCCTCTCGCGAGACGAGGAAGAAGAGCGGGACAAAGAAGAGGAAGAAGAAGAAGAAGAAGAAGACAGACGGAGGGCGGCCATTTTACAAGCCACGTCCTCCCTAGATAACGGGCCGGGCAACGGGCATCCCCGTCGCCTTCCTGAGCGCCCTCCCTTGCGGGCGGCTCCCCGCTTTTCTTCCGACCGGGTTCTCGAACGCCCCGGCCGGTCCGGACCACCCTTATCCCTTTCTGACATACTATCTTGATAGTCACTCAGAGCCTGCTGCCCCTGCTGCACTTGAATACTACAAGGAGAGTCCTCTGGGCAGGTGCGCACCAATGCCCAAATAGGAAGGACGCACTCTCGAAGGAGCCCAGTAGCATGGGCACAGCGAAGGTCCTTCTCTAATTTATCCCAGCTCGGAACGGTGAAAGAGCCCGAGTGGAGAAACCATGGTGCCACACGATCTACTTCCTGCATAAAATGCCGTAAGACACGCTCGGGGATTTTCAACTCTCGTGCAGCCAAAAGCTCCTGTACAGCACGGAGCAGCTGGGCGCTCGGGGAATTTCCCATAGTGAAGCACGATCAAAGGTGGGGGTCCAACTCTACCTCTACTACTGCGGTTCTGAACTCACCTCTAATGAGGTCGTCTCCGCCTGGTGCGAGAGTTCCCGGGTTTCGGCACCACTTGTCGCGCCGCAGTTGCCAGCAAGTACGACACGACCAGTTGGAGTTCTTCCAGCAGTAGTTTAATGAGGCATCTACAAACGTTACATGGCGAGAGACCTCGAACAGGAAATGCAAGCTGCTTTTATAGCCCTGGATAGGTGTGTCCCACAAGCGTGTCCCACAGGGATAGGTGGAGGGCCTGACTATGCATGTCCTGGGCGGATACACTAGGAGGCCTAGACCGCTCCCCACAACCAATAGACCTTCTTTGGAATAAGTGTTAAAAACAAATTATTTAGAGAGAAGAAAAATGATATAGGTCAGAAACTCAGATCTACATAAACAAAGGAAGAATATCAGACAAAGACTATGGAAAGATAAAATAAAAATTTTGTTTTTTGTTATTATTAATTGGTCTAACACATAACAGTTTGTTCAATATAATAACAAATATATATGTATATATATGCTTATGGATAAGTGAAATGTAAAACAGTAATGACATAAGGTAGAGGAGGGAGAAATTAGGATTTTTTTTTCTAATTTTTAAGGTACTTGCACTACCTGTGAAGCTGGTTATTTCAAAGTAGACTTGGATTAGTGTTAAATGTACATCATAAACTCTAGGGTAAGTTGTAAAAACAACTAAAAAAGATGTACAATTGGCATGCTAAGAATGAAGAGGAAATGGAATCATATAAAAGCCCAATTAAAACAAAAATAGGCAGAAAAAAGTGGAAGACAAAAATAGGAAGAAAAAACAAGGGCAACAAATAGGAAACAGTAACAAATATGGAGATACTAGTCCAACTATATGAGGAATCACCTTGAGTATCCATGGTCTAAGTGTTCCAATTAAAACACATAGATTTTTAGAATGGATCAAAAAACAAGACTCAACTGTATGCTGTCTACAAGAAACCCACTTTAAATACAAAGGCACATTTAGATTAAAAGCATATAGAAAAGATGAATCATGCTAACACTAATCAAAAGAAAGTGGGAATAGTGATATTAATTTCAGACAGAGCATACTTTACAGAAAGGAAAGTTATCAGAAATAAAGAGGGGATTACATATGGATAAAGGGGTCAGTTAAAAAAATAACCCTTAATGTGTATGTGTCAAACAACAGAGTGTCAAAAGACATGAGGTAAAACCTGATAGACCTGCAAGGAAGAACAGATGAATCCACACTCATAGAGAGTTTAACACCCCTCTATCAAAAATGGATATATCTACCAGATATAAAAACAGTAAGGGCATATTTGAACACCAAAACACCATGAATCAACTAGAAAGAATTGTCATCTATAGACTACTTCATTCAACAACCACAGAATAGACATTCTTCTCATGAACACTCACCAACATAGAGCACATACTGCACCATAAAAGACACCCTAACTAATTTAAAATAATACAAATGGTACAACGTTTGCTCCCAGATCAAAATGGAATTGAACTAGAAATCAATAACAGAGAGATAGCTGGAAAATACCCAAGTACTTGAACATTAAACAATACACTTATGAGTAACACATGGGGCAAGGAGGAAATCTCAAGAGAAATGTTAAACATATTTTGAATGAGATGAAAATGAAAACACACTTTATTATCAAAAATTTGACAAAATTCAACACCCTTTTATGATAAGAACACTTAACAAAATAGGCATAGACGGGGCCTATCTAAAAATGATACAAGCCATATATGACAAACCCACAGTCAACATCATACTGAATGGGGAAAAACTGAAAGCATTCCCACTTCGAACTGGAACCAGACAAGGCTGCCCACTGTCCCCATTACTTTTCAACATAGTATTGGAAGTCCTTGCGAGAGCTATCAGGCAAGAGAGCAGAATCAAGGGAGTCCAAATAGGGACAGAAGAGATCAAAATCTCACTCTTTGCTGATGATATGCTGTTATATCTAGAAAACCCCAAAGATTCAACCAAGAGACTCCTGGAATTGATCAATGAATTCATTAAAGTCTCAGGATACAAAATCAATACACACAAATCAGAGGCATTCATATATGCCAATAACAGTCAAATGGAGAACCAAATTAAGGACTCAGTATCCTTCAAAATAGCAACAAAGAAAATAAAATACCTAGGAATATATTTAACTAAGGAGGTAAAGGACCTCTATAGGGAGAACTATGAAACACTGAGGAAGGAAATCGCAGAACATGTAAATAGGTGGAAAACCATACCATGCTCATGGATCGGTAGAATCAACATTGTTAAAATGTCTATACTGCCCAAAGTTATCTACAGATTCAATGCAATCTCTATTAAATTACCATCATCATTTTTCACAGATATAGAAAAAATAATTTTACTATTTGTATGGAACCAGAGAAGACCTCGTTTAGCAACAGCAATTTTAAGCAACAAAAACAAAATGGGAGGTATCAATTTGCCAGACTTCAAACTATACTACAAGGCTGTGGTTCTTAAAACTGCCTGGTATTGGCACAAGTACAGGGACACAGACCAGTGGAACAGAAGAGAAAATCCAAATATAAAACCATCCTCATATAGCCATCTAATCTTTGACAAAGCAGACAAAAACATACTCTGGGGAAAAGATTCCTTATTTAATAAATGGTGCTGGGAAAACTGGATAGCCACATGTAGAAGACTAAAACAGGACACACAGCTTTCACCTCCCACAAAAATCAAATCATGGTGGATAACAGACTTGAACCTTAGGTTGGAAACTATTAGAATTCTAGAAGAAAACGTAGGAAAGACTCTTACACACATTGGCCTAGGCAAAGAATTTATGAGGAAGAACCCTAAGGCAATCACAGCAACAACAAAAATAAATAAATGGGACCTGATCAAATTAAAAAGCTTCTGACAGGCAAAGAAACAGTCACGAGAGTAAATAGACAACCTACAGAATGGGAAAAAATTTTGGCATACTAACATCTGATAAAGGACTGATAACAAGAATCTATTTAGAACTAAGGAAAATCAGTAAGAAAAAAATCAAACAACCCTATCAAAAAGTGGGCAAAGGACATGAATAGAAATTTTTCAAAAGAAGATATAAGAATGGCTAACAAACATATGAAAAAACGTTCAACATCTCTAATCATCAGGGAAATGCAAATCAAAACCACAATGAGATATCACTTAACTCCAGTGAGAATGGCCTTTATCAAAAAGTCCCAAAACAATACATGTTGGCGTGGACGCAGAGAGACAGGAACACTCATACACTGCTGGTGGGACTGTAAACTAGTGCAACCCCTGTGGAAAGCATTGTGGAGATACCTTAAACAGATTCCAGTAGACCTACCATTCGATCCAGCAATCCCATTATTGGGCATCTACCCAGAAGAACAAAAGTCATTCTGTAAAAAGACACCTGCACCCGAATGTTTATAGCAGCACAATTCACAATTGCAAAGATGTGGAAACAACCCAAATGCCCATCAATTCATGAATGGATTAGCAAAATGTGGTATATGTATACCATGGAATATTACTCAGCTCTTAGAAATAATGGTGATATGGCATCTCTTTGGTTCTCCTGGAGAGAGTTGGAACCCATTCTATTAAGTGACGTATCCCTAGAATGGAAAAATAAGCACCACATGTACTCACCAGCAAACTGGTTTCCCTGAGTGCACATTTGGGAAAAACACCAATTGTGCATCGGACAGAGGTGGGGGTTGGGGGGAAGGGATGGGTGTGTACCTACTTGATGAGTGCGATGCGCACTGCCTGGGGAATGGACAGGCTTGAAGTTCTGACTGGGGGGATGGGGTTGGGGGAGAGGATGGGTGCACCCCTACATGATGAGTGCGATGTGAACTGTCTAGGGAATGGACACACTTGAAGCTTAGCCTCGTGGGGACGGGGAAGCATGGGCTATATATATAACCTGAACTTTTGTACCCCCATAATGAGCTGAAATAAAAAAAAACTTTGTTATAAACTTGGAACAGTGGAACATCCTTCTACTCCCAGATACTCAGGAGGCTTGAGGCAGGAGGATCTCCTGAGCCCAGGAGTTCAAGGCAAGCCTGGGAAACATAGCAAGACCCCATCTCTTAAAAACTGTGGCACGTGGTGAAAGCAATGCTTAAAGGGAAATTCATAGCATTGGATGCATATATTAGAAAAGAATAAAAATCTAAAATCAATAATCTAAGCTTCTACCTTAGAAAACCATAAAAAGAATAGCAAACTAAATCTACAGTAAGTTGAAGAAAAGAAATAATAAAAATTAGAGCAGAAATAAATGAAATTTAAAATAAGAAATCAATAGATAAAATCAATGAAACCAAAAGGTAGTTCTTTGAAAACATCAGTAAAATTGATAAGTCTCTAGGCAGGCTAACTAAGAGAAAAAGAGAGGATACTAATCACTAATATCCGATATGAAAGAGGTTCCCCCTGGACATTAAAAGGATAATTAAGGAACATTATAAATAACTCTATGCCCACCAATTTGATAAGTTAGATAAAACGGACCAATTCCTTGAAAGACATAATCTGCTAAAACTCACACAAGATGAAATAGACAAGATGAATATGCCTATATCTATTAAAAACATTGAATCAATAATTAATAACCTTTCAAAAGAAAAGATACCCTGCCCAGGTGAGTTCACTGGTGAATTCTACCAAATATTTAAAAGAAGAAATTATATTGATTCTCCACAATGTATTTCAGAAGATAGAAGCAGAGGGAATACTTCCTAACTCATTCTATGAAGCTAGTATTACCCTAATATCAAAACCAGAGAAAAACATTACAAGGACAAAACAGTATTTCTCATGAACATAGATGGAAAAATTCTCAGCAAAATATTAGCAAATTGTATCCAACTATATATATTATACTAAAAATACACCACGACCAAGTGGTATTTATCCCAAGTATGCAAAGCTAGTTCAACATTCAAAAATCAGCTATTTCAATTCAGCACATCAACAAGCTAAAGAAGAAAAATCATACGATCATATCAATAGATGAAGTAAAAACATTGAACAAAAATCCAACACCCATTTATGATTAAAAAAAATCTCAGTAGAGGGGAATAGAGGGGAACATCAACTTGATAAATAATGTCTAGAAAAAACTTACAGTTAACATTATACTTTATGGTGAGGAATTCAAAGCTTTCCCACTAAGATCAGGAATAATACAACGATGTTCTTTCTCACCGCTGCTTTTCAACACTGTAGGGGAAGTCCTAGTTAATGGAATAGGACAAGAAAAGGGAGTAAAAAATGTATAAGTAGGGAAAGAAGAAATAACACTGTATTTCTTCACAGATGACATAATGATCTATGTAGAAAATCTGAAGGAATTGAGGAAAGGACTTCTGAAATTAACAAGTGCTTACAGCAATGTTGCAGGTTAATATATAAAAGTAAATCACTTTCTATATACCAGCCATAAACAAGTTGAATTTGAAATTATAAATACACTACCATTTACTTTAGCATCCCTCAGAATGAAATACTCTAACAAAATGGGAATAAGATCTATATGAGGAAAACAATAAAACTCTAATAACAAAATAAAAGAAGAATTAAATAAATGGAGAGAAAGAGAAAAAAAATAAATAAGTGGAGAGATATTCCATGTTCATGGATAGGCAGACTCAGTCTTGTCAAGATATCAGTTCTTCCCAACTTGATCTATAGATTCAATGAAATCCCAATCAAAATCCCCGAAATTTCTTGTGTGGGTATTGGCAAACTGATTCTAAAGTTCTTACAGAGAGGTAAAAGATCCAAAATAGCCAAGACAATCTTGGACAAAAACAAAGTTAGAGGACTGACACTATACAACTTCAAGACTTACTATATAGGTGCAATAAACAAGACAGTGTGGTACTGGTGAAAGAATAGACATATAGATCAATGGAACAGAATAAAAAGTCCAAAAATAGACCCACATAAATACAGACAAATTATCTTTGGCAAAAGAGCAAAGGCAATACAATGGAAAAAAGATAATCTTTTCAGCAAATGGTGTTGGAACAACTGGACATCGACATGGAAAAAAAATGAATCTAGACACAGGCATTATATCCTTCACAAAAATTAACTTGAAACCTATCACAGGCCTAAATGTAAAATTCAAAACTATAAAACTCCGAAAAGATAACACAGGAGAAAATCTAGATGACCTAGGTTTCGGCAATGACTTTTTAGATACAACAACAAAGGCATAATCCATGAAAGTAAAAATTGATAAGTTGAACTTCATTAAAATTAAAAAATTCTGCTCTGCAAAATACACTGTCAAGGGAATAAAATTAGAAGCCAGACTTGGAGAAAATATTTTCAAAAGAACTATCTGATAAAATACTGTTATAAAAAATGTATCAAGGCCAGGCGCAGTGGCTCACATCTGTAATCCTAGCACTCTGGGAGGCCGAGGTGGGTGGATCGTTTGAGCTCAGGAGTTCGAGACCAGCCTGAGCAAGAATAAAACCCCATCTCTACTAAAAATAGAAAGAAATTATATGGACAACTAAAAATATATATAGAAAAAATTAGCCAGCCATGGTGGTGCATGCCTGTAGTCCCAGCTACTCGGGAGGCAGAGACAGGAGGATCCCTTGAGCTCAGGAGTTTGAGGTTGCTGTGAGCTAGGCTGACACCACGGCACTCACTCTAGCCTGGGCAACAGAGTGAGATTCTGTCTCAAAAAAAAAAAAAATGTATCTAAAACTCTTAAAACGCTACAATGAGAAAACGAACAACCCATTTAAACATGGGCCAAAGACCTTTACAGACTTTACAGACACTTCTCCAAATAAGATATGCAAATGGAAAATAAGCATATAGAAAGATGTTCCACATCATATATCATCAGGGAAATACAAATTAAAACAACAATGAGATACCACTGCACACCTATTAGAATTTCCAAAATCCAGAACACTGACAACACCAAATACTGGCAAGTATGTGGAGGAACAGGAACTCTCCTTTATTGCTGATAGGAATGCAAAATGGTACAGCCACTTTGGAAGACAGTTTGGTGGTGTCTTGCAAAACTAAACATACTCCCACCATACAATTCAGCAACTGCACTCATTAGTATTTACCCAAAGGAACTGAAGCTTATATCCACACAAAAGCCTGCACACTGATGTTTACAGCAGCTTTATTCATAATTCACATGATTCCAACTGTATGCTATTTTGGAGACAGCAAAACTATGGAGACAGTAAAAAGATCAGTTGTTCCCAGGGTTGGTAGGAGGGAGGAATGAATAGGTGGAGCATAGGGGATTTTTAAGGAGGTGAAATTATTCCATGTGATACTTTAATGGTGGCTCCATGCTATTACAAATTTTTCCAAACCCATTCCAAGAATGAACCCTAATGTAATCTATGGACTTTGGGTGATAATGATATAACAATATAGTTTCTTCAATTTTAACAAATGTACCACTCTTGGGAGGGATGTTGATAATGGGGGAGACTGCATACACGGGGCCAAGGAGTATGTGGGAAATCACTGTACTTTCTGCTCCATTGAGCTGTAAATGGAAAATTTCTCTAAATACTAAACTTCATATAACAAGAGAGAACTGAACAGCGCTGTAACTCTTTTTAAAATTTCAATTTTTAGTTAACTTTCTCATAAAGACTATTCCAGATTTTAAAAATGGCTTAAGGGTTGTATTTCAACAGACTTCTAAGGAAGCGATAATACCAATTACACACAAATTTTTCCAGAAAGTGTACAGAAGTTAATTATTCCCAACTTATTTTATGAAGCCAGCATTACTATGATACCAAAACTAGATAAAGACCTTGCAAGAAAGGAAAAAGAATCATATCACTCTTCTCATGAACATAAAAGCTAAAATTTGTAACAATGTGTTAGCAAATGAAATCCAGTAGTATATAAAAAAGATAGTACATCATTAACATCATTATTAAGTGAGGTATATTTTGAGAATAGAAGGCTGTTTCGGCATTCAAAAATCAATCTCTGACAAGGAAAAAAGCAAAAAACAAAAGACAAAAATCAATTTATGAATTAACCACATCAACAGACTAGAGAAAAAATGCATTTGATCATATTCAATATTTTTTTTACTATTTTAGCCATTTTATTTTTTTATTCCAAATTTATTTTTTATTGTTATGTAGAATGTTAACTTTTATTTATTTTTTTTTCCTTTTTTAAAAATTTTTTCAAACAAATGTTTAGGTTACGTATATTGCCCTTGCCCCACCCGAGTCAGAGCTTCAAGCGTGTCCATTCCCCAGACGGTGCGCACCACACCCATTATGTGTGTATATACCCAATATTGATTCCTGATAAAGTGTCTCAGAAAACGAGAATTAGAAAATAGATGCTTCAACCTGATATAGGACATCCAAAAATATAAGAAATAAATCCTACACCGAGCATCATACTTAATGATGAAAGACTGAGTGCTTTCCCTCTAAGACTGGGGAACAAGCCTGGATGTCCACTCTCGCCACTCTCATTCAACATCTTCCTGGCAGTCCAAGCCAATGTAATATTAGTAGCACAAGAGCAAGAAATAAAAGGTATACAAATAGGGACAAAAGAAATAAAGCTATCTCTAGTCACAGATGACATCAATGTCTATGTAGAAACTCCTTCAGAGTCTGAAAATGTTCCGTGGACTAATGAGTGAGTTTAGCAAGGTCACAGGACACAAGGAAAATACAGAAAAATAAATTATATTTCTCTATACTATTATTGCAGTTCAAGTTGAAAATTCAAAAATAAAAAATCGATATCACTTACAATGGAACTCCAAACATGAAATCATTAGTGTAAATTTAACAAAATATGGATAGGATATGTATCATGAAAATTGCAGAACACTGATGAAAGTAATCAAAGAAGGAGATAAACAGTAGAGACATGTATCATTTTCATGGATCAGATGTCTCAATACCATTAAGATGTTAATTATTCTCAAATTAGAGTGTACATTTAACACAATCATAATTAAAATCCAAGCAGATTTTCGTAGAAACTAAAAAGCTGATTCTAAATATATATATGGAAAAGGAAAAGAACTAAGATAGCCAAAGTTATTTTGGAAAAGGATACCAATATTGGAAGTCTTACACAACCAGATTTCAAGACTTACTCTTTAACAGAGGATGACACTCTTTTTCTGTAAAAGAAAGTCAATACTTAGATTTTGTGGCCATATATTTTCCGTAACAACCGTTCAACTCTGCTTTTATAGTGAAAAGTGGCCATAGGAATAGATAATATGTGAATGAATAGGATTATAGTATTCCCATAAAAATTTATTTACAAAACAGGTGGCCGGTCAGGTTTGCTCCATGGGCCATACTTTACCAACCAGTACTATTTAGCTATCTAACCAATACACAGTGGTATTTACAAAGTGATAGACCTATATAGATAAATTGAACATAATGAGAGATCAGAATATGCCCACACAAACGTGCAAATGCAGTTCAAATAAAAAAAAATAACAACCCACACCTCAAAATTGAAAATAGACTTAAGTGTAAAACTTGTTAATAAACTATTAAATTAGAACTAACCGATGAACACACATGTACATAAAGGGAAGTAAAACTCAGTGGAGATCAACCAGGGGGAAGGAGCCGGGAGGGGAGGGGCAAAAACCTACCTAACAGGTACTAAGAACACTATTTGGGTGATGGGCACACCTTTAGCTGGGACTCAAGCATTACAAAAGTGATCCATGTAGCCTAAAGAGAGGTTGGATGTAATTTTTATCTTTGCCCCTCTATACTTAAGGCATTTTTTATTTACTCTGGGTGCTTTCAGGATTTTTTCTTTATCTTTGATTTTCTGTAGTTTCAAAATTACATGCCTACATGTAGTTTTTCTGGCATTGATCCTGCTTGGTGTTCTCTGAGCTTCCTGGATCTGTGGTTTGGTGTCTGACATTAATTTGGGGAAATTCTTAGTCATAATTGTTTCAAATATTCAATCTGTTCCTTTCTTTCTTCTCCCTCTGTAATTCCTATTATGCATATGTTACACCTTTTGTAGCTGTCCCACAGTTCTTGGATATTCTGATTTCTAAAATCATCTTTTTTCTTTGCTTTTTAGTTTCTGAAAGTTTCTCATGAGATATCCTCAAGCTCAGAGATTCTGTCCTCAGCCATGTCCAGTCTACTATTACGCCCGTCAAAAGCATTTTTCTTTTCTGTTACAGTGTTTTTATCTTACCTCTAGCATTTCTTTTTGTTCTTTCTTACATTGCCCATCTGCTCTGGCATGCTGTCTACTTTATCCATTAGAGCCCTCAGCATATTAATCAAAATTGTTCTAAATTCCTGATCTAATTAATTCCAACATGCCTAATATATCTATCTGAGTTTAGATTTGATGATTGCTCCATCTCTTAAAACTGTTTTTCTGCCTTTTAATATATTTTTTTTTCCTAACAGTGAGACATTATGTACTAGGTAAAAGAAGCTGCTATAAATAAGCCTGTAGTACTGTGTTGGTAAGGAGCGTGCGCGTGTGTGTGTGTGTGTGTGTGTGTGTGTATCATCCTATAGTTCTATGTTTAGGTCCCAGTCTTTCAGCAAACGTGCAGTTCTGCATTATTATCTTTTTTCTTTTTTAGTTTTTTTTTTTTTTAATTTTTTTCCCTTTTTTATTTTTTTATTTCAGCTTATTATGGGGGTACAAAAGTTCAGGTTATATATATTGCCCATGCTCCCCATGCCCCCGAGTCTCAGCTTCAAGCGTGTCCATTCCCCAGAGAGTGCACATCGCACTCATGAGGTAGGTATACACCCATCCCCTTCCCCCACCCGCATCCCCCCAAGTCAGAACTTCAAGCGTGTTCATTCCCCAGACAGTGCACATCTCACTCATCATGTAGGTATACACCCATCCCCTCCCCCCACCCCCCACCTCTGTCCAATACTCAATTGGTGTTATTCCCAAATGTGCACTTAGGTGATGATCAGGGAAACCAATTTGCTGGTGAGTACATGTGGTGCTTATTTTTCCATTCTTGGGATACTTCACTTAATAGAATGGGTTCCAACTCTCTCCAGGAGAACAAAAGAAATGCCATATCACCGTTATTTCTTATAGCTGAGTAATACTCCCACATATACCACATTTTACTAATCCATTCATGAATTGATGGGCATTTGGGTTGTTTCCACATCTTTGCAATTGTGAATTGTGCTGCTATAAACATTCGGGTGCAGGTGTCTTTTTCATAGAATGACTTTTGTTCTTCTGGGTAGATGCCCAATAATGGGATTGCTGGATCGAATGGTAGGTCTACTTATATGTGCTCTTCACTACCTGTCCCCCACCCACCTTAGGTGGGACAGGATGGCTAGTGTGGGCTGGAGTTGGATATTTCCCTTTCCTTATGTGGAAGGCTAGAGCGGGGTGGAGTTGAGGACTTCCCTTTGCCCAGGTCAGTTAGTCTCTGATAAATCCCCAGCAGATTAGGCTCTGATCAAATAGTTTTTCCTGAGTTCAGACCTTGTTAAGAACAGAATGCTCTGGCATATTTTAAAATGGTTCCGGTTTCCCTCTCCCTGCTGGAAGCACAAGAGATTTTTCTCCGATAGTCACTATGAAGGCCTGGTAGAACTCCTCAAGGCAAAACTCACAAAGGTGTGGGGGCTCCACAATGACTGGGCCCTCCTGGAGTTTTTAACTCTCAGGCTTGTCCACCCTGAGCCTCCAGCAATTCATCAATTACGGTTCAGGCTTTCCTACCTCAGCACTGGTTCCCTTCGAGGTTTCTACTCCTGGGTTCCTGCTTTGGTAAGTTTTGACTGTTTGCATTTACCTGTCAGTCTCTCCAATTTTGGAAGCAAAGCTTTGCCCTGTGACCTCACTTCTCTTATGGATCTAAGAAGAGTTTGATTTTTCAGTTTGTTCCGCTTTTAGTTGTGTAGGACAGAATGGCAACTTCTAATCTTCTAACGTGCCTGGAAACAAGAGGTCTGTATTTCTTTTTGAGTGAGTTTTGGTAGTTTGTGTCTGATAAGATATTTTCACATTTCATCTAAGTTTTTGAATTTACGAGCATAAATTTGTTCATAGTATTCCCTTTTTTTACCTTTAATGTGTGTAAGGTCTGCAGTGACATTCCTTCTCTCATTCCTGATATTAGTAATTTGTGTCTTCTCTCCTATTTTCTTTTTCAGTCTAGCTAAATGCTAAACATTTTATTAATCTTTTCGAAGAATGAGCTTTTGGTTTCACTGATTTTCTCTCTTTTATTTTCAATGCCATTTATTTTTGTACTTACCTTTATTATTTCCTTTCTTAAAATTTGATTTTTATTTAATACGTTTTTATTTTTTTAGGAATAGGTAGAGACTGAAGTTTCAACTTTGGCCACAACCATTCCCCTAGTGACTACTGGAGCTAGGGTGGCCCTTTAGTGTTGAGAATAAAATGAATCAAATCAGACTTTTTACCCCACCACTGGCGAGTCATTGTATCCCAGCTTCCCCTGGAATATATTAAGTTCATTCCTTTCCAGAAAGGCCAATTCCTGAAGACAGACTTAGCTATAATCCACCAATAACCAATATTCTCAGAAATGGGCTATAACCACCTTGATACTGAAGGCAGAATATAGGCAGAGTGCTATGGTTTGGATATGGTTGGTTTGTCCTCACCCAAACTCATGATGAAATTTAATCCACAATTTGACAGTGTTGGGAAGTAAGGCCTAGTGGGAGGTATTTGGGCCACAGGACCACATCCCTCATGAATGGCTTGGTCCTGTTCTCATGGTAGTGAGTGAGTTCTCACTATGGCAAGACTCAATTAGTTCCCATGAGAGTGGGCCAGGATGCCACTTGGGTCTTGCCTCTTTGCATGTGCCCACTTCCCCTTTGAGCTTCCACCTATAGTGACATAGCACGAAGGCTCTCACCAGAAGCTGAACAGATGCTGGTATCATGCTTCCTGAACTTCCCAGCCTGCAGAACCATGACTTAAATAAATCTCTTTTTTGATAAATTACCCGGCCTCAAGTATTCTGCTATATCAGCACTAAATGGACTAAGGCACGTGTCATCGCAGCATCCACTGCATTGACATAATTGTTCTCTGTAGAACTAAGAAAATGTCCAAGCCCAGATTACTTAAGGTAATAAAACTATTCCCAGATAAGGCCCAATTCTGGCAGTTCTTTAATCTGATATTAATAGAGATAATCCAGCTTTCTTTTGATTTGTGTCAGCATTTTTATCGTTTTCTTATTTTTACTTTTCACTGATTTACATCTTCATATTTAAAGTGGACATGATTTAGACTGCACATGGTAGTTCTGGCTTTGTTATCCAATCTGAAAATCTCTGTTTTTGAATTTGTATCACTTGACCCTTGCAAATGTATTGTTGAAATGCTTGTTTCAAAATCTACCATCTTCTTGTTTGTATTCGCCCCATCTACTTTTTCTTTTTTCTTCTTTTTCTGCCTTCTTTTAAATAATATATTTTTATTATTCCATTTTATCTTCATTGTTGGCTTCCTGTGTATACGGCTTTCAAAATATTTCTTGTAGTTTCCCTAAAGTTTACAATGTAATCTTTAATCAAAATTGATCTTCAAATAATATTTATATTGCTTTTTGTGCTGTATAAGAAACTTACAACAATATCAATCCAATTTCTCCCTCTTATCTTTGGAGCAGAACTCACAAAGTCTCTACCAGTCCAACAGGGAGTTCTGGAGCAAAGATTGCCTCTGTTAGTGGGATCCCTTTTGTGGGCACTACCAGGTGATTGTACCTCCAGCTTTCTTAGTCACGAGCTGGTGGCCTCCCTGAGAAATGTGTGGCCTTAGCTACAACTGTATTGCTCAGTCATTGACTGGTGGCCACGCCTAGATTATTGTGACTTCAGCTATTTAGTAAAGACAGCCCCTGAAGGAGTTAACAGAGCCCATCAGCTAACCACAATTTTTGGAGCTAAGTAACAAGTCTTTTCTTGAGGAGGGATCTTACCGTCACTCAATGGGTTACACTTGATGCCTTGGAGTCTATGGCTTAGCACTGTTGAGCATGTATGTGAGAGTATTGCTTTCCCCTCCTCAGAAGGTAACCCATCTGTATACTCCCAGGTAGCAGAAGTGGTCAACTTGAGGGCCAGGAATTCAAGTTTGTGAGTAGGATACTGCATCTCATTCTT
The DNA here is from genome assembly GCF_041146395.1 of Eulemur rufifrons. Classification (NCBI taxonomy): domain Eukaryota; kingdom Metazoa; phylum Chordata; class Mammalia; order Primates; family Lemuridae; genus Eulemur; species Eulemur rufifrons. The sequence continues at coordinate 25,509,152 of NC_091012.1, read as the reverse complement.
CGACAGATTCCAGCTAGGACAACTGTCTTCCTTTTTATTAGTAACGTTTTTTAGTGAGATATAATTCAAATCATATAAAATTTGCCGTTTTAAAATGCACAATACATTGATTCCGGTATATTCACGTGGCTGTGCAGCAGGCACTACTATCTAATCCTGGAATATTTTTGTCACTCCAAAAGGAAACCCTGTACTCATTAGAAGCCATTCCCTGTTACCCACTACCCACAACCCCTGGCAATGACTAATATATTGTCTGTCTCTCTAGATTTGCCTGTTCTGGATACTTTAACAAAATGTTTTAAAGGTTGATCATGATCCATGTTGGAGCAAGTATCAGTATTTCCTTCTTTTTTATTTTTTAGAAAGCTTTTAGTTGCTTTTTTGTATGGCTGAATAAGATATCATTGTATGGATATACGTCTTGTTTATCATCAGTTTATATACATTTTGTTTTTCCACAATTAGAGTATTACGAATAATGCTCTTGTGAATATGTGTGTACAAGTTTTCCTATTGACATATGTTTCAATTTTCTTGGGTATATACCTAGGAGTGAAATTGTTGGGTCATATGATGACTTTATGTTTAACCATTTGAAGATCTTCTTAGATGTTTTCCAAAGTGGCTGCACCATTTTACACTCCTATCGGCAATGTATGTGTGTGGGTTCCAATTTCCCCATATCCTTCTAACAGTTGTCCTTTTTAAATTATACTCATTTTATAGGTGTTGTAAGGAATTGGCTCACATGTTACATGATGGTGGGGCTAGGAAAGTCTGAAATCTCTAGGGAAGGCCATCAGGAATTCCTGGAGCCTAGAATTCTCAAGCTGAAGCTGCAGTCAAGTGGAATATCTTCTTCAGGGAAGGCTCAGTTGTGCTCTTAAATCCTTTCACCTTATTGAATCAGGTTCACACAGATTATCTAGGATGATCTCCTTTACTTAAAGTCAATTGATTATGGCCTTTAATTACATCTATAAAATATAGATGATCCCATATACAATGGTTTGACTTATACTTTTTTGACTTTATGATGGTGTGAAAGTGATACAGTAGAAACTGTACTTGGAGTACCCATGCAACGATACTGTTTTCCACTTTCAGTACAGTATTAAACACAATATGTGACATATCCAGCACTTTATTGTAAATAGGCTTTGCATTACATGATTTTGCCCAACTTTAGGCTAATTTAAGTGTTCTGAGCATGTTTAAGGTAGGCTAGGCTAGGATAAGCTATGATGTTTGGTAAGTTAGATGCATTAAATGCATTTCCAATTAATATTTTCAACTTATGATGAATGTATTAGGATATAGCCCCAGCATTAGTCAAGGAGCATCTGTACCTTCATAGCAACAACTAGATTTGGATCTGAGTAAATAAGTTAGGACTATATTCTAGTGAGTATGATACAGTAAATTAACCATCACAGTCCAACACTTGTCAACGAGGCACCCACATACATTTCCTTAATCCATATTTAACTGCATATAAAGAAAATTACAGAGTCATGCTTCTACCTAACACAATATATAATAATTATCTTGCTTACCACCATAAGCACCCTAACCCTTGCCTCAAAAGAGTATGCAAAGTCGATTGCTTCAGACAATTTTCATCCTGGAAAGGGCAGTGTTCCAGGAAAAGACATCCTGCAAGTTCCACACTTACTGGAACTTTCGCACATTCCAACTCTGAGCTTGACTTTCCTGCTTATAGTGCCTTCTCAAGCACCACTATTTGATGTGTTTAAGAGTGCTGGATCCCCTTGTCCTAAGAATGTAAATGTTGTCTATGGTATGGTGATGTCAGTGTGGCCACAGGAGGGACTGGGAATGAGACTTGGAAGGAAGAAGTTTATTATGCTCAGAGATCATTGAGAGGAGTCACCCCACACCATTCAGTGTCACATAGGAAAGTACCAGTGTCAGTCCGGAGGCAGAAAGGAGGAAGGGGAAAGCATTGGGCCACGGTTTTTATCTTGGTTTCCTCAGGAAGGGCAAGGCAGTGCAGAGGAAATGTCTTAGGATTGGCTAGTCTGTATAACGCCAGGAGGCTTTGGGTTATAGAGGTGGTCTTTAGTTGTTTGGCACCTGGCCCTGTGATGGTATGGGGCAGGGGAAGTATTGACTTGGTGTGGGAGAGTTATATAAGGTAGGTGGGGGGTGTAATTTGGAACTGGTTGGTTTATATATGAAAAGTGTGCTAGCAGGCAAGTTGTTATTGTCTTTAGAAATTAGCTGGTCCTGGGAGGGACAGTCTCTTCCTGGGTCTATAAGGCCCCCAAATGCCAGAGCATCAAGAATACAAAATATAAGAAAATATAGTTAATATAATTGGCTCTGTGATAAATGGATGTCCAATAGACAAATACAGAATGTAAGAAAACAGAACACTCCCAACACAGCATATTACCCTAAGATCAACTGGGACCCGGGGAACCGCTCTACAGTAAAGAAGATGTGCAGTGGGTGAATGACCATAGGATCTGCTCAGAAGCATTCTGGTCCTATGGAGCAATTTAATGACTTCTTCGAAGTGCACATGAGGCACAAATTTGGAGATAATACCATGTGACAATGGGGTGTCATCCAGTACACACTGTATACCCTAAATCTATGATCATTATTTGCCACCAATATGTAGAATCCATCATATCCTATGAGACAAAGGATAGGGTGACTCTGCTAACCATCACTCCCAGTGACGCACATGAGAATTTATGCTTCCCGCTCTGCAAGCTTAGGGTCTGTGGATCTAGATCTGCACTGTCCAATGCACCCACCACTAGCCACATTGGGCTATTTAAATTTAATTAAGATAAAATATAATCAGAAAGTCAGTTCCTTGATTGCACTAGCCACATTTCAAGGACTCAGTAGCCTCACGTAGCTAGTGGCTACCTGGTCGGGCACACACCCTAGTTCGCCCAATGGGAATGCTTCCACCAAGAAACACAGTAAGTCTCCCACTGAACTCCAAGCCCTGGCTGACAACTGAATTACAAGTCATGGGCACGTTGGGCTTCTCCTGCTGTGGGACCAGCAGGCATGAAGAAGAGTCACCACCCTGTCGGGGTGCTGTCCCTGATCCCTGGGAGGAGGCAGGGCTGCTCTTACATAATGAGAACACAGAGGGACGTGCTTGGCACCCAAGTGATCCACTTGAATGTGTCTCAGTAATCTCCTGCCATATTTCTTTGGTAAATGGACAAGTGCAGTTTCCACAGCCTGAGAGGGGCATGGGGGCCAGGGGCTAAGAACTCTCAGAGATGAAGGTCTGTGTTACCCTTCCAGGTGAGTCACAGAGAACAGCAGAGGTGCTGGCTGGGACTGAGGAGACTCTGGAACGGATGACAGAGGAGGGAGGCCATGAACACCAACTGTGGCTTCAAAGCAGCAGCAGCAGCAGCAGCAGCAGGGGCTGAAAACTGTCCCACTCCCCTTCCTCATGTGGACTTCCCCAGGAAAAGAACCACACTGAATCCTAGAGGAGCTGTTCCCAAATGAGATGAGCTTCCTATGTGAAGCAAGTCGATCTGAGCACCACAAGGGGCGGGGCTCTAGTGGATGCTGTTGGGCCCCCCAAAGCCCCGCTTCATGACCCAGGTGCTCCTTCCCTCGGCTTCCAAAAGTGCTGCAGGATAAAGGCTCGCTGCTTAGTTCCTCTACAGAAATTGCCCTCAGTGAAGGAAACTGCCTCCCTGGTGGTAGCCCACTTCTGATGGCTGCTCAAAGAGTTAATGGGGGGGGTGCAGTACGAAGGCCTGGCCTCTTTGCCCAGACTGGGGATATCTCTGCAGGGCCTTCTGCACTGCAGAGCTTCCCACGGGGTAGGCTGAGGCCTGTGCTGCATCACAATTTAACTCCTCCCTCTGCCCTGTCTCTCTTCCCTCACTCTTAACAGGTGTTACTTTCAACAGCATGTACATCTCCATCTCAGTCTGTTACCCAGGGAAGCTCAACTAAGGCAGTTGTACTGGGTTAAATAGTGTTCCCCTAAAATTCATGTCCACCTGGAACCAGGGAATGTGACCTTATTTGGAAATAGGCCTTTTGCAGATGTGATCAAGTTAAGCTGAGATCATATTGGAGTAGAGTAGGCCCCAAACCCAATGACTAGTGTCCTTATAAGAAGAGGGAAATTTGGACACAGAGGCACACAGACACAGAGGGAAGATTACATTGTAAAGATGGAGGCAGACATTGGAGTGATGCAGCTACAAGCCAAGGAATGCCAATGATTGCTGGCAACCACCAAAAGCTAGGAGAGGCAAGGAAGAAGGATTCGTTTTCCAGCCTCCAGAGGGTGCATGGCCCTGCTGGCACCTTGATTTCTGACTTCTACCCTCCTGAACTGTGAGAGAATAAGTTTTTGTTGTTAAAAGCCACACAGCTTGTGGTAATCTGTCATGGCAACCCTAGGAAACTGATGACATTTTATTGTCATCATATCCCCAGCCATCTTTTTTATTGATAGCTAAAAGTGCAGAACTCCAGAAATACCTTAGGATGTCATTTCTAAGTGGTAAGACTCCATAGGGCACATGAAGGCAGATTTCCCTTCATCTTGGTTTCTAATAAGTATTTGATAACACCCATTTCTAAGTGCTGTCGTGAGAACCACTGACCCCCAACCAAGCAGTCCAGAATACCATGAGCTTGGGGTACACTGTATCATTATACTTTTCTGAGTCTATTCATACAATCTGCACACATCCATGTTTTGATCATACTCTTCTTCATTGCCACAATGGAAGATGTGTTGAGGCTCCAGGATTCAGATATGAATTCATTAATTAGCAGTTTCTAATCGACTCTCTACTATCCTTGATTTTAGAAAATATCCTCTCACAAAGCTCGAGGGTCACTCAACTCCATCCCATACTACTCATCCTGGACACCATACATCTTGTTAACAGAGGGAAACCATACTACTTCTGGCTTGGCGTTTTCCTGATAGCCTTTCCTTCTAGTCCTCAGCTACCAAAAAGACCCCGAAATCAAAACCCAAAGGTTTCAATATGGGTAGCCACAAGGAACAGCTAGGCGTGGTGCTGGTACCCCTGCTTACCCTGTATCTCCCTTTTGGCTTTGGCTCACAAAATATGAGTGACAGGATGCCCTGGGACTCAGGCCTGATGTTGCCCAGCCTTACTGAGCTAGCCCTTGAAAGAAGTCAGTTTGTTCTTATGTGTGATGACATTCCCTGCTTGATTCCCAGTCTGAGAGAGCCCCTGCACCAGCGACTGTCTCTGTGCTGATGCTCGCTCCCATTTCAGGAGACTCCCTCCAGAGTCACACCATGCAGATATTAAGCACTTAAGGCCACACGGACACCACCCATCCAACCTCTGCATCAGAAGTGGCTCAGACACCTGTCATCCATGCATTCAACACTCAGCAAATAATTGTAAGTGCCCATTGTGTGATGGGTGCTGATTTCAACACTGAGGAAACAGCATGGAGGAAAATGGACAAAACTGCTTCTCATTCTGTTGCCATCCTAGTGGGAGAGGCAGACAAATAAACAAACAGGCAAGATGGCAGGTAGCAGTAAGTGCCCCAGAGTAAATTAGCTGAAGGTGATGTGCTACTGGGCATGGGGCGGGAGCTACTGTGGACAGGTGGTCAGGGAAGGCCTCTCTGGCATTTGAGCAGGGGCCTGGAGGGACGGATGGGCGGGCCAGGCAGAGATCTGAGGGAAGAGCCTTGCAGGCCGAGAAACCCCCAAGGTGGGATTGTGCTTGGCCTGTTGAAGGGAAGGCAGGAGGTCAGTGAAGCTTGTACAGCAGAGTACATGCAGATCAGATCAGAAGGGTTAAGGAGGGCCTTGGAGACAACGGCATAACCCAGAGACTGATGCAGGCTCTAAGGACCCCTCCAGGTTGAACATTATAATCATCTAAAAGCCAAGGTGGCAGGGACAGTGGAAGGAGCACTTTACCTTATGATATAAGCAAAATAAAACATAAGCTGTGCACAATTGCACTGACATGCCTTCTGTTTCCTTCAGCTCCTCCACCAGCCTGGCATCTTCCAGGAAACTGGGTCACAGTTTATTGGCTACCTCCAACGTGCCAGGCAGTGTGGGAGCCCTTGACACACGATTCAGGAATAGAAGCCCCATGGTGCGGCCTACAGGTTTTCTTGAGATGCTGGGTGGTTTTGAGTAATACACAATTGTGATTTATTCACAAGTAATTTGAAAACAACTGCATTGGGGTCCCTAGAACAGAACTTCCATTACTTCAACAGCTGTTGCTGTGAGAGCTTCACAGGAAGCTGCCTATCTGGCTATTCTCATTGGCACTCCTTCCCTGTGGGGAATTACCTTTGCAGGTGTTGCGTTGTTTTGTCTACCCTGGGCTACTAGCAGCCAGTTCCCCGAAACAGCATGCATCCTCAAGTGCCAGGGGAGAAGATGGATGGGAAAACCCAGAGTTGGGCTCAGAAGAGCAGGGAAATGATGGAACTATTAGAAAGCGGGTCCCAATTATGAGTAACCCTGTCAATATTAACTTTCAACTAAGGCCAAGGCTCCAAATTACCTCCCAAATAACAGCAGGATGTCTTTGATTGGCAGCAAAACACATGCCCTGTCCTGCCTGGCTCACACATCACGAAAGGGTGGTGAATGAATGTTTGGGGTGAGCAGCAAATGTCAGGACATTGGTCTACTGATTTATCTCACTGTCTGGTTTCAAATGATTATTGTGACTGTGCTCTAAAATGGCAGCAGAAGTGAATGGCAGAATGAAATGCAAGTTAGACACCGTGATTTCACTATTGGAGGCTTAAACCTTGGGCAGGGGCCATCCATGTGCTCTGCCAGAAACTCTAGGAATAAAGGTCCCAGGTATTTGACTTGGGCTCAATCAAATGCTAGAATCTCCAGCCTACTGTGTTCATTACTTATTTTTAGCAAATGAGGTAATCTCTGTGACCCATTGAATAAACCTAAAAGTACTAGTAAGAGCTCACTATTATTGTTGTAATGGCAGTATTTATGCATCCCAAAGTAAGCCAGTGTACTCATGGAGAGGCCCTGGGCTCTGAAATCAAAACATACAGAAAGAACTTCCTTATGTGGTCATACCTCCCCCTCATTAGATCACAAGCTGCTCAGTGCAAGGGTCACCTGTCATGCCCTGTACTCCTGGTGCCCACCATGGGCCTTGACACCCGGTAGGGGATCAGGAAATGTTTGTTTGATAACGTTTTACTCAAAACTTACACAACCTTGTTGTATTAGCTTTATTTGGCCTACAATACATGTCACATGTCAACACAACCATAAACACAAACAGGATCAGTAACACAAGTGACACCTCCCTGATATCTGTAGAAGAGGTATCTGATCCTTACACAGTCAACAACAGACAGAACTGGTCTAGTCTATGTGTAACTTTAAAAGGTCACATTTTCATGAAAATCAGTGCAATGCTGTGAAAGAACAAAATGGTGGCAAGAGAGAGCTCTTCATAGAGTGAGCCAGCTGGGCCAGTGTCCTCCCAGCACTGGCAGGACAGCAGTAGCATTCAGGAAGAAATGACTAACAGGTGACTACAATAGGAAGGCAGGTGAAGCTTGAGGGAACTACAGTATTTTAATGGGTTCCAGAAGTGTAAAACCAAGCCCATTCCTAAAATATCCCCTAACAAACTCAAATCTGACACATCTGGTTGCTTTAAAAATAGCCCAAATCAGCAGATTTTTAACCATTTACGGCCTGCCTACTTTGCATAACCTGCAGAACTGCACCTAACATTTGCTAGGTGTAGTTCACATAACCCTGGGGCTATAAAAGACTCCAAGCCACAGCTGCCCTTCAAGAGCCCTCTGTCCCCATTGAGCTGCTGAGGCACATCACCTAGACATGGAAGCCCACTTTGATCCCTGGGAGTCCTCTTGCTCCCCTCCCCTTCCAGGTGGGAGCCCTGGTCTTTATCTCTAGGTCTCATGCTGAGAGGACTTTCCCGTCCCATGCCATCCTCTCAAAGTGCTGACCAATAATCTTGTCCTATGCCACTGCCATGTCCTGTTTTATCTTGTTCCTTGATGAGGTGTGAAATTCTCAAACTCACTGCAGCACTTATGAATGAAAAAGTCTAGAATCAGCTTTAAAATGCAACACAGCAGGTAGTGAATTATGGTTTCTTCTGAATAGGGGGCTGAATTTTGAAGGCACTTTGTAAAGGGAAAATTATGATTTCTCAGTATTTTTAGAATTTCTCAAAAAGACTATATGCACCATTACCTTTGTAATTTAAATACATAAATAATAATAATAAAAGCAGAAATAGTAGTTGTATATTGATCAGCTAAAGTAACTGGTAGCTGATGCAACAGACAAAATCTGAAATTTCAAAGGATTCAGTCAACAGAAGCTTACTTTTTGTGCACATAAATTTTGAGGTGGTTTGGCAGGGGCCCCCTACTCTCAGGGGTACAACTTTTCCAGGCTGTTTTCATTTTGAACTTGCACTATCTCAACACAGGGTTGCCATGTTTGCTGCTGAATGGAAGAGGAAGCCTAGGAATAGCACAAGAGCTAAGACTGAAACAAACAATGCTTTTACCATATCTCCATGACAGGGCTGGTCACGTGACCCTTGCTAGCTACAGCTGTCCCAGCAAGGTAGTGCTCCCATGTGTCCAGAAAAGAGAGGAAGGCAAGAACTATAACAGCACTTGTAAATCAGTCCCATAAACTGTTACATAGTAGGTGCTCAACAAAAAGCAACTGTCATAATTTGTGATGACAACACTCTTCATTTCTTAGAGCACTTTCTGACAAGATCAGACTTGCCTTGAAATTCTCTGAAGTTTTAAGTGCCTACTACGTGGCAGATGCTGGCAAATCCATCTGATGTGAAGGCGATCATGCAAATGCCAGCAGGGAGGGTTCACCTTCTTCACTCGCTCGCACTGTTCTGCACTTCCCTTTGCAATACCGTCTATAATGTCAGGAGGCTGAGGATTTTCTCCTTCCATTGGATGCAGGGGCAAGATCCTACCTGGGAGTCTCCGAACATGCCTGAACTCCTGTACAGGTGCCATCAGGAGCGCTGAAAACCAGTCTTTTCCGGCGGGGCAGGTGCCAGACAGCAGACAGTGGAGAGCTGGCTAAGTATTTTCACTTCTCAAATTCGAGCCAGCATGTCCACCAAGGAACCATTTTTCACCTCCTGGGAGGATTCCAGGGCTTCTGAGAATTCAGCTTCAGTAGATGGTCGCTCCCCATCTACCACTTACGAGGGGGTTTAAGTGCTGACCACCTAAAGCACCTGCTCACTCATCTGTTTCTGTGTTCACTTCCTGGCTTCAGATGAGAAACTTGTTAGGATGCTACCGCAATTATCCTGGTGGCTTCAGAAGGCCTCTGCCTACCCTCAGGTTACAGCCCCAGGACCAGCAGATTATGGGCCAAATCAGTCTGTCCTCGCAGCCCAGTGGGAACACAAAGGATGTGCTGAGGACTCCCAGGGAGGGATGAGCAGGTGTCCAAAAATCACAGTCCTGAGGGAACTCCTGTGTCAAAGGGGCTGTGGCTATCAGAGGGGACGGGAAGGAGTAGAGCTGTGGGACAGCCAGGGGGCTTCTGCAGGGGCCAGGGATGCTCTGTGTCACAGGGAGGCCAGTGATTCTCTGCAGCCTCCAGAGGAGGCAGCAGGGAGGAGCTGGCAGCAGCCCTGGTTCCAGAGTCAGGAGGGAGGGCACATGGGAACTATCAGGGGAAGGGCACGGTGATGTGGGAAAGGGCTGGGGTGGGACAGCAATGCAGGGACTGTACTGGGCCCATGTGCCCAGGAAGGAGAGGAGGGCTAGGAATGCAGGAGCATCACCTGTGACAGAGCAGGGGCTTGACACAAAGCACCTTGCAGAGTTACTCTCCAGGAAGCAACCAGAGGCAAGGCACGAGGGTGTGTGGTCCTCATTGCCACCTTCTGTAGGCCTGCCTTGGCACGTTGGCCTCAAGGGCCTTCTTCCCGAGCCCTCCTGAGAGCTGGGATGCCGTGTTGTTAGTTAGGAGAAATGGAGTGGAGCCAGGAGGTCGGCCTCCAGCTGGGAGGAGTGAGAACAGTGTGGGCTCGGGAGGACTCAGGCCCAGCCCTGTCACTTACTAGCCCTGTGATCCTGAAACATGACCAAGCCCTGTGAACATGGGGTTCTTCACGTGTGACACGGGTTTCATAAGCCCCGTCCAACAGGACTATTGCCATGTGCACAGTGTATGTGAATCGCCTGGCCCAGCGCCTGGCGTGTGCTGGACCTGTAATGATTGGCAGATCCCTGTTACTGCTGGCATTCTTTAACCCCAGACCCTGCCACGCTGGGATGTTGCTGTTGCTGTTCTCCAAGATAAGTCTCAGAATGTGCAGCTCCACGGGACATGGCATTGTTAATCAGCACAAAAGGAAGTTTCATAAATAAAACTCAGTGAGTATTCCCTCCTAAAGGATATACATCAAAAATTGGGTGTGCCGGAGTCCTCCCCCACCTGATACAGCCCAAAGTTCCTGGAATTTGAGTCAAGGAACAACTAACTCCTTCCCTCCCGCCCAGCTGCTTTTCCAGCAAACCGCTATTTTCATCCATTTCATCACCACCCAACATCTAGGCCTTTGCTTACAATTGGCTAAATTACACTGGAAATAACCTAATTAAAATGCCATTTTAATAGGAACAGCTCTGGCTTTTCCAGCCGGCAGATGTATACCTGGCCAGTGCCCATCCCGGCGTCACTTCCTGGGAGATTCACCTTTATCTCTCAGGAAGTCCCCGCAGAGGATGATTATCAGTCACCTGGCTCTTGCACTGTGCTCAGCCACAGGGGGACAAGAGCACAGGACACCTTCCACACCTGCCCCAGCTGGAGATTCCTCTCTGCTTTGCTCACCATCCAGAAGGAACTGCTCAGGGCAGTTCTCCCTTCCAGGCTTTGCTCTCAGCCCTAAGTCACGAGTCACATGGTCTGACAGTCTGGCCCTGCCCCCACCCAGCTTCATTACAGCCAACTTCCACAGAAGGAACTGCAGTTTCCCCAAGCCCCAAATCGCCCTGGCTCAGGGCCCTCACACCCCACTGCTCTCAGCAGAAGCACCACCCTTCCACCCTTCTGTCACTTGTTCTTTAGGGCTTCGAGGACATCTCACCACCTTAATTATAGGACTGCAGCTCCTAGACTCTCTAATTCTATGGGCAGGGTTGGGTCTGGCTTACCCTAGCTTCTCCAGTATTCCAGGGCCTTCCAAAGAGCAGATGCTCAGTGAATATCTGGGGAACAAATGTGCCAGTGAGCAGGGGCTCTTATTTATTTATCTATTTTTAAAAAAAAATTCAGAATATTATATATTGAGATTAAAACTTCCCCTACATTCTCAAATAATCCAATGCAAATCACATACACAAATATATTTTAATTTTATAGAAAAACACATGAAACAGAATAAGATGCCAAGAAATAACTGTCTTTAAATTGTATTTCTCTATTTCACAACTCCATATATTTAAAAGCAACGTTTTCACATTTCCAAGCAAATTCCCATGGGAATTAAAATCCAATTCCACCCTGTTGCAAGCAACAAAATTAAATGGAAGGTCTCCCCAATTGTTTAACAAAATAGCAAACTCTTACTTTTGATAAGCTAAATTACAGGTTTGTTCAATATCATTCACCAATTTAGAGGCTGAAGCTAATTAAATCTTCTATGAAACAGAACAAAATTTGTAAAATTCCAAAAGGAAAACAAAGATCTATTTCTAAGTCACCCCAATGTTGTAACAGGAACACAAAAAGGTTATGTACTCGTGATTGCCCCAAGCTACTGGGACCCTCCATTATTTAAAACATTGACTGCTCTCTTCAAACACAGAGTAAAAAAGGACTCATTTCTCGTGGGGCAGGAGGAGGTGCTGGAAGGGGACCTGGATGTGCACAGGCCCTGCCCCCCCCATCGGCCCTCACTGCAACTCCTGCTCACGCCCCCTCTTCCTCATCTCTCAAAGCTTCTTCATACAGGACTGGGAAGGATCTGGGATCGCACCCAATGACCTTGGCCACATACTCCAGGACTTTCAACTTGCTCGTTTCGGCACGGGCTCTCGGACCCCACAGGAACTCATAACATGCAGGATCGCTGTCGGGCACCTGCCGGTACTCCAGGTACCCTTCCTGCACCCAATCCTGGGTGATGAGCTTCCGGGGCTCCCTGTAGATGAAATGCTCACTCCCAGCATGCACCCCCATCCCACCCAGTGCATCCCAGATGACCTCCTCCTGGGCGCAGTCGCTTTCCAAGTAGATCAAGCCCAGGACGATGATCAGGAGGCCAGCCTTGGGAAAGCGCTGGTCATCATTCAGCTCCTCTTTGTAGGTGAGGCCCACGGAGGTGACGAGGATGTAGGAGTGGCCGGGAGGGTCAACTTCCTTCACGTCGACTCCAAAGACCAGCTGCATGCACTCGGAGGCTTCTCTGAAGATCTCAGCGAAGTGATCTTGGTAATCTTTGATGACTACATCCAGCATTTCTTCCTTGGTGGTCGGCTCCTTCATTCGATACTTGAGGAGCAGGAAAGAAATCAAATCAGACATCTTGTCATCTAGTGCCTCTTTCAGCACAGATGCTGGGTCTGCCAGGTCCTGCGAGGTGCTTGGCCCCTTCTCTTCTTGGCTGATGGAGTCTTCATTGTACTGGTGCCCTGGATTGTCGGCCAGGCTAGTGGGGGAGGAGGAGGCTCCCTGAGGACTCTGGGGAGGACTCGGTGTTGCAGCAGCTGCCCCCTCCTCCTGAGCCCTGGGAGCCTGGGCACCCACCAGGCCCTGTGCCTCTCTTTGTGCCCAAAAGCGTTGCTGAAGCCTGCGGTGCTGAATACTATGATGGTGACGATGGCGGCGAGGCATGATGGCTCTGGATGGGAAGCAAGCAGGAATGTTGGCAGGAGCTGGGCAATGGAGACCCACACGCCTGGGGAGAGAGGGACCCTGTAAGTGACATCAGTGAGAACCACACCCTGGGGGCTCTGACAAAGACCAACCTATAGGCTTTCTCCTTAGGGGATGCTCTGGGGCCTCCCAGGGCTCCTCTCTTCCTGGTGGGCCTGTCCCCCAGCACCTGAAGAAGGAAGCAGCAGGCCGGCAGAGTGCAAGGCTCTAGGGCTGACAGGGCGTGGGTGGGGCGGGGCACTGTGGGGTTCCCTCTGGCATCAGGTGGATGGTCTCTACTGCGCTCACTCAGGGCCCTCACCTTCCGCCTGGAGGGCCCTAGACCAGACCCTGTGCTGTCCTGAAAAGCTCTCAGAATAAGAGCTCACATTCCGCATACAGAGCAGAAGACAGTGTGTGGGCCCCACATCTGGCCACATCTGCCCGGGGCCTCCCAGAGAGGACAGTAAGATTCAGTGGGGTCCATGTGTCCTGAGGGAGGAGCTTGCTCGGTCCTCACCTTGATGCCTGGCAAGGCCTGGGAGGGAGGGTGGACCTGAGGCCACCTCCTTAAACCAAGGCCCTGTTCCCACCACACACCGGAAGAGGAAGCGAGGGGAGGCCACCCACCCACTGTTTTCTGTGTCTTTCTCAGGCTGACAGGTGGGACAGGGCAGGGCTGGGTCTTGTGTGTTGGGTGAGTAGGGTCCCCTCCGTCCTGACCCTGACTCCTGGCAGGGCCTTGGATCCTGCCTCTGCTGAACTGAGTGCAGCCCCCTCAGACGATGGCCTTCACCTCCCTGAGACTAGTGATCCACATATGAGAGAGGGGACCTCAGCCTGACAACCCCACACAGGTTTTCGGGGCTCTCAACAGAGTAGGGGCGGATTTCTGTGGGGTCCCATCTGTGTTCTGGGGTGGGGGTACCTTCAGTCTTCACCAGGGTGCACACCTCGGGCCTGGCAGATCCTGGGACTCCTCCCTCTGCTGGCTGGCCTCACGCCTCGGACTAAGGCGCTCACCTCCCTGAGACCGCCCACCTCCAACCACGTGGTAGAAAAGAGCAACGCCCCATGCCACCCCTGTACGGGGTCTCCCTGGGCAGAAAACAGGGAAGGCAGGCTCTGTGCGGGGGGGGGGGGGGGGGGGGGCCTTCTAGGGGATGTGGGGGTAACTCATGCCTTTAATCCTCACCAATGTTCTTCCCGTGATTCCTGGCAGACCCTAGAATCCTCCCTCTGTTGACGACACAACTCCCCTCGGACCAAGGCCCTCCCCTTCGTGCGACCCCAAAGAAAGAAGCAAACGCCCACCACATCTGGCCCCCCTGCCCAGGGCTGAGGGCCCCCTCTCTACTGGAGTGTAAGGTACACACCGCCCTCCCTCTGTGTCTTCCCCTTGACCCTGGCAGGGCCTGGGCCCCCACCACCTGTTGACCGGCGTCCTCACCCCTCAGATTCCCGAGGCTGAATTCGGGAGGCATCTCATGGTGAAATTTGTTCTGGGGCCTCCCAGGGTCACAGGAGGGGCAGGGGGCATTCTGTGGGGCCCTCAATCCTCCATCAGCATCTCTGCTCACTCCTAACAGATCCTGGGCCGTCTCCCCTCCCCCGACGTGAAGTCCGGACCTCAGACCAAAGGCCTCGCCTGTGTCAGCCCCGCAGGCGGAAATTGGTGGACTACACCTCCGGCCCCCCCACACCCGGGGTTCTCCGGGCTAACAGAGGCGGATCTGGATTATTTGGGGACCCTCTGCCTGAGGTGGGGGTCCCCTCAGTCCTCCCTCAGCGTCTCACCTTGACTCCTAATGGAGCCTGAGGCGTTTCCTGTCCACTTTCCTGAAGTGCGGACACCTCACAGCAAGGCCCTCACCTCTGTCAGCCCCCCAGATGCAAATCGGCAGACGTCACATCCGGCCCCGCCACACAGGGGCTTCCGAGGGCTGACAGCAGCGGTGGAAGGCGATTGGTGGGGGGAGGCCTCAGTCTCCCTCAGGGTGCTGCCACTCATGCCTGGCAGAGCCGGGGGCCCGCCCTCTGTGGACCTGAGAGGGCCTCGGGTCCCACCAGGCTCTGACCTATTTCTTTATAATTCCAGTTCATCTGCTCATAACTGTTACAAACCTGAGACTGCTGTTAGTATCTAAGTGTTTATGCTTGCAAAATACGTATGTTATGATTGTGTACTTTCTTTTTTATTCCTTTTCGAAAAGTGAAATTTTATTTTTTTATTTCAATAGATTTAGAGGGTAAAAGTTTTTTGGTTTTTTTTTTTTTTTTGATATATGGGTGAATTGTATAGTGGTGAAGTCAGGGATTTAGTGGACCCATCACCTGAAGTGTATAAATTGTACCCAATTGGTAATTCACCCCTGTCCCCTTTTGTGTCTCCAAAGTCTATTATACCACTCTGCATGACCATGTATACCCATTGCTTAGCTCCCACTTGTAAATGAGTACATGTGTTATTTGTTTTTGCACTACTGGGATACATCACGTAGGACAATGGGTTCCAGTTCCATTCTAGTTGCTGTGCCGCAAAAGACATTATTTCATTCTTTTTTTATGGCTGAGTGGTATTCTTTGGTGTGTGTATGTGTGTGTGTGTGTGTGTGTGTGTCTCACATTGTCTTTATCCATGCCTCAGTTGATGGGCACTTAGGTTGATTCCATTGATCCCATACCTTTACATTTGTGAATTGTGCTCTGATAAACACGTGCATGGATGTGTATTTTTGATAAAATGACTTATTTGCCTTTGGGTACATACACAATAGTGAGATTGTTGGATCGAATGTTAAGTCAACTGTTAGTTCATTGAGGAATCTCCCTATTGTTTACCATAGAGTTTGTACTAATTTACATTTCCACCAAGAGTATATAAGCATTCCCTTTTCACCACATCCATGCCAACATCTGTTTTTTTTTTTTTTTCTTTTGACTTTTTAATAATGGCCATTCTGACAGGGTAAAGTGGTATCTCATTGTGGTTTTAATTTGCATTTCCCTGATGATTAGTGATGTTGAATATTTTTTCATGTTTCTTGGGCACTAGTTTCTCTTCTTTTGAAGAATGTTTTTTCATGTCTTTGGCCCACTATTTAACAGGGCTATTCGTCTTTTTCTTGCTGATTCATTTGAGTTCTTTGTCAATTCCTGATATTAGTCTTTTGTCAGATACAAAGTTTGCAACTATGTTTTCACTTTCTGTAGGTTGTCTATTTACTCTATTGCTTATTTCTTTGCTGTGCAGAAGCTTTTTAGCTTAAGTCCCATTTATTTATTCTTGGTTTTTTGGCATTTGCTTTTGGGATCTTGGTCACAAATTCTTTGCCTAGGCCATTGTCCAGAAGAGTTATTTCCAAGTTTTCTTCTAGAATTTTTATGGTGTCAGGTCTTCCATTTAAGTTTTTAACCCATCTTGATTTAATTTGTGTGTATGGTGAGAGATAGGAATCCAGTTTCATTCTTCTGGATGTGGCAGATTGCCTGTGGCAATTTTCCCAGCACCATTTAATGAATGGAGTGCCCTTTCCCCAGTTTGTTTTTGTCTGCTTTGTCAAAGGTCAGCTGCTTGTACGTGTATGGTTTCATTTCTGGGTTCTGTATTGTGTTCCGTAGATCTATGTGTCTATTTTATACCAGTACCATGCTGTTTTTTAATTTTATTTTTAATTTTTTTTGTAACATCCAACCTGGCTGGTAGCATAACATGCTGTTTTGATTACTATAGCGTTGTAGTATACTTTGAAGTTGAGTATTGCTATGCCTCAACATTTTATTTTATTTATTTATTTTTTTGCATAAGATTTATTTGGCTGTTTGGGCTCTTTCTGGATTCCATATGAAATTTATGATTGTTTTTCTAATTCGGTGCAAAATGGTATTGGTATTTTGATGGGAATTACATTGAATCTGTAAATCACTTTGAGCAGAACCGACATTTTAAAAATATTGCTTCTTCCAATGCCCGAGCCTGGCATGTTTCTCCGTATTTTTGTGTCATTGATTTTTTTCAGCAGTCTTTTGTAGGACTCTCCTTTGTAGAGATCTCTCGTCTCCTTCCTTAAGTATATTCCTGGGTATTTATTTTCTTTGGAGCTATTGTAAATGATACCGAGGTCTTGATTTGATCCTGAGCTTAGATGTTATTACTGTATAGAAATACTACTCATTTTTGTACATTAATTTTGTAACCTGAGACTTTGCTGAATTTATCAATTCTAGGAGTATTTTAGAGGACCCTTTAGGGTTTTCCAGATAAAAGATCATCTATCAGCAAACAGGAAGAATTTGGCCTCCTGTTTTCTGACTTGGATGCCTTTTCTTTCTTTCCCTTTCCTGATTGCTCTGGGCAGGACTTCCAGAACTATGTTGAATAGAAGTAGTGACAATGGGCATGCATGTCTTCTCCCTGTTCTTAGGGGCAATGTTTTCAACTTTACCCCATTCAGAATGATGTTGGCTGTGGGTTTGTCATATATGGCTTTTTATCATTTTTAGGTATATTCCTTCTATTCCTTGTTTCTTAAGGTCTTTTATCATGAAGTGGTGCTGGATTTTATCAAATGCTTTTTCTGTATCTATTGAGATGCTCATGAGGATTTTGTTTTTAATTCTGTTTATATGGTAAGTCACATTTTTTGATTTCAGTATATTGAACCATGCTTGCATCCTTGGGATGACCTGATCATGGTGAATTATTATTATTATTATTATCATTTGATGTGCTGTTGGTCTCTGTTTGCCAGTATTTTCTTGATGATTTTTGCATCTATGTTCATGAAGGACAATGGTCTGTAGTTTTCTTTGATTGTTGTGTCCTTTCCTAGTTTAGGTATCAGTGTGATACTAACTTTGTAGAATGAGTTAGGGAGCAGTCCCTCCTTATCTACATTATGGAACACTTCCTGTAGGATTGGTACCAGTTCATCTTTTTAGGTCTGGTGGAATTGAGCTATGAAAACATCTGATCCTGGGCTTTTTGTTGTTGTTGTTTTGGGGAGATTTTGTATTATTGATCCAATCTTTCTACTCATTATTGGTCTGTTCAGGATTTTTATTTCTTCCTGATTAAAGCTTATGACATTGTATGTTTCCTAAAACTTACTCATTTTCATGAGGTTTTCTAGTTTATGTGTATATAGTTGTTTGGAATAGTCGCAGATTCTCTTGTATTTCTGTGCTATCAGTTGTGATGCCTCTTTTTTTCATTTCTGATTGATCTTATTTCACTCCTCTCTATTCTCTTCTTAGTCTAGCCAGTGGTCTGTGAATTTGGTTTATCTTCTTAAAGAACCAACTTTTTGTTACATTGATCCATTGTATTATTTTTTTGGTTTGAATTTTATTTAGTTCTGCTCTAATCTTTCTTATTCCTTACCTTCTCCTAGCTTTGAGTTTATTTTTCGAGTTCCCTGTGGTGTGACATTAATTTCTAAATTTGTGATGTTTCCGTTTTTTTTTAATGTAGCCAGTAAGTGCTGTGAACTTCCCTCTTAGTACTGCTTTTTCTGTATCCCAGAGATTCTGGCAGCTCATGTTGCCATTGTCATTCAATTCAATTCTTTTTTTTTTTTTTTAATTTCCACCTTGATTTCATCATCAATGCAAAGCTCATTCAGGAGCAGGTTGTTCAATTTCCACATATTTGTGTACTTTTGAGATTTCTTGAGATTGATTCCTGGTTTCTATTCCAGTGTGGTCTGACAAGATATATGGTATAATTTTGATTTTTTTTAAGTTTGCTGTGGCCTAACATACATGGTCTATCTTTGAAAATGTTGCATGTACAGATGAGAGGAATATATATTCTGGAGTTTGGAGGTATAATATTCTGTAAATGTCTTTTAGGTCCATTTATTCTAGAGTCCGATTTAAGTCCGGTGTTTCTTTGTTGATTATCTGCCTCGATGATTTGTCTAGTTTTGTTAGTGACATGTTGAAGTCCCCCACTATTATTAACTTGCTGTTTATTTCCTTTCTTAGGTCAAGTAGTATTGGTTTTATGAATCTAATAGTTCCAGTGTTAGGTATGTATATATTTAGGTTTGTTACATATTCTTGTTGAGTTGATTCCTTTATCATTGTGTAATGACTGTCTTTGCTTTTTTTTACTGCAGTTTATTTAAAGTCTATTTTGTCTAATACTAAAATAACTGCTCCTGCTCACTTCTGGTTTCCATTTGTGTGAAATACTTTTTTCTACTCTGTTACCTTGAATCTGTGGCTAATTTATGAGTTAACTGGGTTTCTTGGAGACAGCAGATATTTGGTTTTTATTTTTTTTTTAAATCCTTCCATCATTCGGGATCTTTTAAGTGGAGCATTTGGATGGTTTACATTCGATGCTAATACTGATATGTTAGATACTGTTCCAGTCATCATGTTGATTGTTACCTAATTGTTTTTGCATTCTCCCTTGTGTTACTGTTTTATAAGAGCTGTGAGTTTTTAGAGTGTTTTTGCACAGGTGAGTATTGACTGTTCTTTTTGTTCTGTAAAGCACTTTTGAGCATTTCTTGTAAGAGGTTTTTATGGTGACAAATTCCCTGAGTGTTTGCTAGAGTAGGAGAGAGTTTATTTCTCCTTCATTTATGAAACTCAGTTTTTCCAGATACAAAATTCTTGGCTGACAGTCTGCTTAAGAATATTAAAGATGGGACTCCAATCTCTTCTGGCTTGTAAGACTTCTGCTGAGAAGTCTGCTGTTAGTCTGATGGGGTTTCCTTTGTAAATTATCTGATGCTTTCATCTAGCAGCTTTTAGGATTTTCTCTTTCATTTTGACTTTGGCCAGACTGATGTTGATGTGCCTTGGTTATGTCCTATTTGCAGGGAATCTTCCAGCAGTCCATTAATCTTCTGATATCTAGATGTCTAAATCTCTAGCAAGTCCAGGGAAGTTTTCCTCCATTATTCCCTCAAATAGGTTTTTCATGCTTTTTGCTTTTTATTCTTCTCTCTTGGGGATACCTATGATTTTCATGGTTATGAATTTTACATAATACCATATCTCTTGGTGACTTTTTCTTCATTTCTCTTGATTCTTTTTTTATTTTGGACTGCGTTAATTCAAAAGCCTTGTGTTCAAACTTTGAAAATGCTTTCTTCTGCTTTCTCTACTCTGTTGTTAAGAATTTCCGCTACTGTTCCGCTATTGTTAAGAAATTCCCTAAATGAGTCTTTCATTTCCAGATATTCTGTTATTTTTTTATATCAGCATATTACAGGGTTACAAATGTTTAGGTTACATATATTGCCTTTGCCCTACCCGAGTCAGATCTTCAAGCATGTCCATCCCACAGAAGGTGTGCACCGCACCCATTAGGTGTAAATATACCCCAACCACACCCCCTCCCACCTGCATAACACCCGATGAAAGTTACTAACATATGTGCATATAAGTATTAATCAAGTAATACCAGTTTGATGGTGAGTACATTGGTGCTTGTTTTTCCATTCTTGTGATACTTCACTTAATAGAAAGGTTTCCAGCTCTATCCAGGACAGTATAAGAGGTTCTAGATCACCATAATTTTTTGTGGCTGAGTAGAACTCCATGGTCTACATGCACCACATTTTATTAATCCACTCATGTATTGATGGCACTTGGGTTGTTTCCACATCTTTGCAATTGTGAATTGAGTTCAGATATATAAAGTAATATGGAGATACCTCAAGCAGCTAAAAGTAGAACTAGTATATGACCCAGCAATCCTATTACTGGGCATCTACGCAAAGAAAAAAAGATATTCTGTTATTCTGAAAAAATGTATCTATCTCATTATTGAATTTTTCATTTGAATCCTGGATTTTTTTGTTGTTGGTCGTGGTGTCTTTGTGTTGGTCTTCAACATTCTCATCGATCCCAATGACCTTGATTGCAATTCATATTTTGAATTCCATATGTGACATTCCCAAAATTTCCTTTTGGTTAGAATCCATTCCTGCAAAGCTAGTGTGATCCTTTGGGGGTGTCAAAAGAGCCTGCTTTTTCATATTGCCAGAGTTCTTATGCTGGTTCCTTCTCATCTGGAATCACTTTCCTCAGCTGAAAACAAATAGCTTTGTGATTCCCCTGTTCCCCTCTGCTGGGAAGGCTGTTTGCTGCTGAGTATAGGAGGGGACAGGTACACTACCTGTCAGCTCCTGCAGATAGGTACCCACTGTGGTGTTGCTGGCAATTTGGGTCAGTTGGACTTTAGACCTCTAGGAGAATGGACTGGTACCAGCGGTGGTGGACTAGGTTTGGTAATCTCCAGTTCCCAGGCACCTGGATGACATTCTTGAGTCCTGGGGGACCAGATTGACCCCAGGCTAACAAACTTGCCCTCAATCATCCCTGAGTTCAGGTGCTGGTTGTGATAGTGATGGGTGAGGTGATCTCCTGCTGCAGAAACATGCTCAGGCAGAAGAAGGGTGGGAAGGATGGATGCACTGTGGGCCTGTGACAAAAGGCGTTGGCCGCTCTTTATGAGATTGGTAGTAGCAGGTAGCTGTGGGAGGCACAAGCTGCTGATACCTTCTTATCTCAGCAGTGGAAGGAGTCATTGTCCTCCAGTGCACAGAAGTGCCCAGAGTCCCAGCTACCACCCTGACCCAGCTGAAGCAGAGATGGTAGAGCCAGCTCAACCAGCTGTGTCTTTGTGTCAGGGGCCCACAGAGTGGCTGTGGGCTGTGGCTAAAATGCTCCGGCAGAGGTGAACATGTGCTTGTGCCAGCATCTTGCCTCCAGAGATGGTAGGCTCCTCCCAAAAGAGACACGCAGCTCAGGGGGAGGGCTCCTAGCCCCACCCTCCCTCTGTGGAGGGTGTAGCTTTTGTCTTGGGACATACTAGAGCATGTGCTGCTGCTTCTTCGAAGGAAAGGAGTGAGCTCCAAGCTCTGTAGAATCCTGGGTGTGATGGGCCCTCTGTCGGAGGTGAGGCAGCTGCTCACAAGCGCCCTGGCTTAGTCATCCCGTGTGGACCCCCTTGCTCATAGCAGATGGAAACAGACATAGCTGTAGGGCAGCTGAGGAGGACAAGGCCCCAAATGGTGGGGAGCTGGTGCCCTGGTCCCCATTGTCCTGTGCGGCCCTCTGGTGTGCTACACTCTCCTCTCAGCAGGAAGCAGCCTGCCCTAATGCCCATCCTCTGGGAGACCCTCACTTTCTCCGACTGGCCCCCAAGGCTACTGCAGTCTGTGTGGGTGCTGGGGGTGTTGGCTGTGGATCCAGCAGGGTAGAGGCCCAGGGGCTGAGATTCCTGTGGAGCCAGCTACAGAAACACTGCCTGTCTGTGAAGAGAGGGAAATGAGCCCCGGCCTCTGTGCATGGACTTTACTTGGGAAACAGAGTCCTGTTGTGGTGGGAAGGGGGATGGACTCCAGAGGCACTGGCCAGAGCAAGAGGCTGGATTTGGAGGCTTAGTGGGGCAAGACAGAGTTGACGATGGTTCAGGAATGTTGGCTTCACATTGCCTAGTGCTCTGTGCTTGTGTTTGGTTTCCATTTTTGTCCTTTTTAAAGATATTCATGACCCTTCAAAGTTTTCTTGCATCCCTTCAGTTTTTATGAATTTCCACAGACTTTATTTGAGTGGTTTTAGATTTATAGGAAAACTGCCAAGCTGGTACAGAGAGTGCCCGTGTACCCCACACCCAGTTCCCCGTTATTAATATGGAACGTCAGTATGCTACGTGTGTTACAATTAATGAGGTAATATTGAAAATTATTAACTAAAGTTTACACTTTTTTAAGATTGCCTGTTTTTAATGTCTAATGCCCTTTTCTGCTGTGCCAGGATCCCAGGCAGGATACTACAGTCCATTCAGTTGCCATGTCTTCTTAGGCTCCTCTCG
Source organism: Eulemur rufifrons (assembly GCF_041146395.1). NCBI lineage: Eukaryota > Metazoa > Chordata > Mammalia > Primates > Lemuridae > Eulemur > Eulemur rufifrons. The sequence continues at coordinate 25,486,377 of NC_091012.1, read as the reverse complement.
GCTGTGACAGTTTCTCAGAAGTTGCTTGTTTTGATGACCTTGATGGTTTTGAGGAGTACTGGTCAGGTATATTGTAGGATGCCCCTCAGCTGGGCTCTGTCTGATGCTTTTCTCCTGATTAGACTCAGGTTATTGTGGGTTGGGGGAGGAAGACCACGGAAGTGATGTGCCCTTCTCATCAGGTCATATCAAGGGAACCTATTATGTATTTGACTTATCACTATTGATGTTGACCTCGATCATCTGGCTGAGGTAGTGTCCGTCCGGTTTCTACACTGTAATGAGAAGCTGAGGGCAATTAACAAACAAATGAAAACTAAGTGGAAACACCAGAGTCCCCAGGGGCAAGGAGGACACTGCAGCACTACGGAAAGTGTATGCTGGAATGATCTCCCAGCCCTTCTCAAAGGGACCTATGGCTACATACTGGGTGATTGAGCAATGGGTAAATAGGAATAACTAGACAGTCTGAGGGCTGTTGGACATAATCTCCAATTTCACATTGATATCTGGATTCTCAATAAACTAAATCTGAAAGGTGGCTTCAGCCAGACCTTCTGTGCTCAAGTTTCTGGACAAAGGATGTCACTAGATTCAAAGTATGATGATCCATTCCCTGAGGATTTGTCTGTTGGTCTTGAGTGGGGAGAGGCTGGACTCTGATATATTCCACAACGAGCTGCAGACCTAGTGAGATGCCAGATTTATTTTCTGAGAAACCTTTCGGATTATAGGCTAATACTTAATATAAATGAAAACTTACAAGACAAAATTGTAATACAGCATGAACTTAAAGGAATAAACAACAAAAAAAGCATAGAAAAGGAACTGGGGAAAATAGGCAAAAATTACAAATATTCTTACCTCTGGGAAATGGCCTTATGAAAATTATTTGTTCCTGATTCTCCTATACTTTTCTGTACTTTCCAAAGTTGCTACAGTGAGTGTGCAGGTGTACAAGAGTCAACTGAATGGGTCTTCTGCATGGAGCACGTTAATCTGACAATTCGGACCCTGTAACCATGGTTATGGGCTGGCAACATGTCCGCTAATCCCTCCCCGCCCCCCATCTGAATCATGTAAACAGATAACCTGGACCACACATTCACGTGGCCACTACATGCTGTTTTGAAGCCCTCCTCCAGCTTTGGAGGGCCTGGCACTTGGGTTGCTCATTATTTGCACAAAAAAACTGATCTATCAGAAGAGGAGAGGAAAGAAGAAAATGCAGACTGACTGAAGAGCTTGGAGTCATAGAAACATGGAAATGAATGTCTTCTAACAGTTTGTAATATGAAGGCAAGCGGGGGAACTAGGGAGAAGACAGGTGCCCACGTTCACAGAAACTCAGAAGGTTTAAACTCTGTTCTTCCACAGTCTGTGCCAGGCACCACACCTAACCGACGGAGTCAAAGTAGCCCACTCCTGTCTGCAGTTTTTGTTGAGATGCAGCTTATTCCTGTTCACTTGGAGTGTCACTAAGACAAAACTAGAAATGAATGCAGTTTTTAGGGTGGCACCACGTCATCTGGGCCATGTTGAGAGGGACACAGCCAAATGGGAGCTGCCCAAAGGACAGAGAGAAAAAAAGGGGGGAGTCTGGCAAACAGGCTGGATTCAGGATGAGAGGACATAATAGAGTGGTCAGGCAGAAGAAAACAAGGCTCACTGTTTTCACACAGCTGCATGGTTTCCTGGGCTTCTCCTGTGTGTGTGGGCTGTGTGTTCACATGACCCTGTGTGAGTCCAGGGCACAAAAGGAAAGCTAAATGGTGAATGAATTAATGCAAGAGAGTAAAGAAGGGAGCCCTCTCTAATCTAATGGGCAGAGTGCCGAAGCATGAGCACCTCCCCCTCAGGGCAATACTCATCTGAGGTGGCAGGGGGACTGTCACAGCCTCCAAAAGGAGGGGCAGTGGGATACTCCATGACCTTTGGGGTTACTTACAACTCAGAGAGCCTAAGTGAATACCAAGTCCAAAATAGCCCTGCAAAGAGAGGATGAAATATGCCCCTGAGTGGGGGAGGTATCTGAAATACAAATAACCAATGCAGGATTAGATCCAGACTTCATAAGGAGCTCCAACAACTCCATACCAACAAGATAAGTAACTCAATTAGAAAAATGGGAAACAGGCATTTCCTAGAAGAGGAAAGTAGACTGACCAAGAAGTATTTGAAGGAAAACCATGAATTTGGGTCACAGCAGTCCCAGGCTGGTGGTGCCTCAGAACACTGGGCAGGAGCCCTCTCTGGAGGAGGACACCTTCCTCCTAGGCCTCAGAGTCAAAGAAGCACAGGGAGGGGAAGAGGCAGCATTCTGGAAGGTAAAGTAGAGAGGCAAGGGAAGAGAAAGGGGGTGACAGGCTCAGACAAAGGGAGGAGTTACACAGAAATCACACTGAGCATAAAGAATGGCTCTGTAGGGGAGCATCTGAGCTAAAGAGAGGGACTGCTGAGCCAGTGATGCTGAGCACAAAGAGGGAAGATGGCTGCAAGTTCCCAGAGGACCACTCCAGCCAGGGAGGCTGGCCTGCCACGGCAGTAGAAAGGAGAGGAACGGGATAAGAAATACAAAGGCAAGGCTCAGAAGGCCATTGGGGTGGACAGGGAATTCTGCAGGGTGCTCCCTGGGTATCAGAGAGGGAGGAGAACTCTGGATGGGTGCTGTGGTTTCGGGAAAGGAGCAATATCCTGGTGGGCAGTCGGCTGCAAAGAGATCTTTGGAAAAGGCAAGGATTTCCTAAAAGGAAGACAGGTAGCATGACGGGGATGCAATCAAGGTCTGGAGAAGTAAGCAGAGCTGGAAGAGGAGATTCACTCCTGGCCCCAGTTTAGTGCGTGTTAGTGGGGTACAGCCAAGCCTTGGCAGCAGCAAGGGAGCAAAGCAAGGAACCTGAGAAGGCCCTGCCTGTCCACAGTTGGCCATGTACTGGAAGACGGAAGTGGGATGAGTCTGGGGAGGTGAAGGCTGATCTCCCAGAGATGAGCAGAGTTGGAAGGAGAGAAGGCCTGTCCCTGCCAGGACTTTTGTTAATGAGAGGAGATGTGGAAGCAGCCTGTGAAGAGAATGTGATACGGAGGTCAGAAATAAGAGCATTTTAAGGTTTGATGCTGACTTGTAACTGGTAATGACAATTAAGACTGGGATGCATTCTGGTGCCTTTCACAAGGGTAGCCAAACACCACCCCTATGCCCACCTGCAATTTGGTAAAGCCATTCTTCCTAGGCCCACCCACCACCACAGCTGTGAACCGGTCTTGCAGCTGCTAACCTGGGACTTCCTCTCCTTGTCAGACCACAGAGCAGACCTCTGTTGCTCACTCTCACCCAGGGAGATTGTGCACTAGCAAGCAAATTGCACTCACTTTTCAGCATGCACAGGAAGATGAGGAGCAGCTAGGAGAGGCAGAAAAGGGAGCCATCCGTGGATGCGGACAGACAGGAACACTCATACACTGCTAGTGGGACTGCAAACTAGTGCAACCTCTGTGGAAAGCAATATGGAGATACCTTAAACAGATACAAGTAGACCTACCATTTGATCCAGTAATCCCATTATTGGGCATCTACCCAAAAGAACAAGAGACATTCTATAAAAAAGAACATCTGCACTCGACTGTTTATAGCAGCACAATTCATAATTACAAAGATGTGGAAACAACCCAAGGGCCCATCAATACATGAGTGGATTAATCAAATGTGGTATATGTATACCATGGAGTACTACTCAGCTATAAGAAACAACAGTGATATAGCACCTCTTGTATTTTCCTGGATAGAGCTGGAACCCATTCTACTAAGTGAAGTATCCCAAGAACGGAAAAATAAGCACCACATGTACTCACCATCAAATTGGTTTCACTGATCATCACCTAAGGGCACATTTAGGATAACATTAATCTGGTGTCAGGCAGATGTGGGGGGGGAGGGGATGGGTATATACATACATAATGAGTACTATGAGCACCATCTAGGGATGGACACGCTTGAAGCTCTGATTCGGGGGTGGGGGCAAAGACAATATACACAACCTAAACTTTTGTACTCCCATAATATGCTGAAATAAAAAAAAAGAAAGAAAAGGGAGCCCTCATAGCACGACCATGGGTTTCCCCGCTAGCAGCCACGTATGAGTATCTGACTCATGAAGCAATTTGTAGCTCTTCAAACAACAGGACATGGGAGGAACAACAGCAGCCCACCACTCAGGAAACCCTCAATTATGATTTGAAACTGCTCCTAGGAGGTTCTGCGGTGTTTAGCAGAAGCTGGCCACCATTCACGGGGGCAAGGAGCCCAACAGGGGACACCGGCATGGATGGAGATTGGAGTTGGTGATCTTAAGGTCCCTTGTAGCCCTGAGGCGTACACCCCATGAAGAGGGAAACTCTCCCCCTCACCTCATCTCATCTCTAGCATTCCTGTTTCCTTGAGCTCCTCCAAGGAGAGAGTTAGGTACATCTCACTAGAAAAGAAGAGAAAGCAGTCCTTTGCTGATTCAGCATTCACTAAGCAGCTACTGTGTCCCGCACCATGCTTATGGAAATGAGTAAATCACAGGCCTTGCCTTCAAGGAACTCAGAGACCCTAAAGAGGCCACATACCATCAGAGAGCAATTACAACCCTGAGTTACAAGCGCCTAATGGACGGAGGGTGGGGGCAAGGCATGAAATGCTACCAGATTTTGGAGACAAAAGTCCTTAACACTTGGGGGTGGAAAAGCTTATGTAACTTTATACTTGTGCCTTGAGGGAGGACAAGAGTTTGCCAGAACAAGAGGAGGCATGCATTTCATGCTATGGGAATCACCTGTGCAAAGCAAGGAGTTCTGAGAGAGCAGGCTGGGTCAGGGACCAGTGACCACGCAGCACACTATGACTCTGAAGAGTGTTAGGCTGTTAGGCAGTGCTAGGGTGGAGAGAGCTGGGCAGCTCCCCAAGGTGTGTTTGTGCACTTGAGAAGGCCCCCCAGGGTTTTCTGTTCTTTTCTGAGTTTTTATTTATTTATTTATTTATTTTTTTTTCACACTTCCCATTTCAAGGAACCAGCAGGGTTTTCAACAGGGGATTGCTGGGGACAAACTTGCAATTTCCACACTAAACCAGTGGAGTGTAGAGGACAGGCCAGACTGAGGAAAGACAGGAGGCCTCCAGACTGGTTAGGAAGCTCGTGGAATAGCACAGGCACGAGACTGAGACTGTGAGACCAGAACTCAGGAAGAGCAGTAGGGACACAGAAGAGGGGCATTTTTTCCTTATCAGGTACTTCAGAGGCAGGGACATGGAAGTGAGTTATCTAGTCAATGTGGGGGAGTAGGGAAGGGAAGGGACAGAGGAGCAAAGCCTGGCAGCACTGAGGGAAGGCTGAGCCCCTGAGCTGAAGAAGAGGAAAAGCAGGTTTGACCAGGAAGTTGGGTTGTGGTTTAGGCAACTTAGGTCTGAGGGGCAGCAGGGTATACAGAGTGGGGATTTTTCTCCTCATTTCTAAAAAAGGTCTTAAAGTGACAGTCCCTCCGTATCCCACTGGCACAGCAGCTGGGACAAAGGAGAGCCCACTGGGTGGGAGTGGGGATCAGTCCTGTGGGGCAAGACTCAGACTAGAGTTCCCTGGACCCAGGCAAGAGTTCTCGCCCCTCTCACAGCTTCCATGCCCTTTGGGGTGCTCTCTGGGGTACACACCGAGGGTCCGGTTAGGTCGCTGAGGACCCCTGGGGTTTCCATTTTCACTCTTGCCTAAGGGTACAGCACCCAAGCACCCTCCTCCAGTTCTGCCCTGCTCCTCCCTCAGCTCCATCCCAGCTGGATTCCTCCCAAAGCTCCGCCCCTACACCTCCCCCAACAGCTCAGTCCTACTCCTCCCACAGTTCCACTTTCCTTCTCCTGCAGCTGTGCTCCCATCTTCTCTTCCATATCTGCCCGCAGCTTGTTTCGCCCATCCAGCTCCAGCCTTCTCCCACATTTCAGTCCTGCTCCTCCCACTTCTCCACCCCCAGCTCCTCCAGCCGCCAGATATTCACCAGGTGCCATTCCAGCTCTTTCCCACAGCCCAGCCCTGCTCCTCCCTCATCTCCACTCCCAGCTCCGCCTCCTCTAGCTCTGACCTGCTCCTCCTACCACTCTGGCCTAGATCCACCCCAGATCCTCCTTTTCCAGGTCTTTCCCACAGCTCTGCACTAGCTCCTCCTCCACCTTTCCCACAAGCCAGCCCAGCTCCTGCGCGGCTCCTGCTCCGGCACCTCCCACACCACGCCCCCAACTCATCCCCCAACGCTTTGTGGGCCCCGCCCTTCCCCTCCCAGCGGGGCACCGCTCACTCCCACCTCCGCTCCAGGCTATGCATTGGCCCCTCCCCCAGTTCATTCTCGAGCCTCTGTCCCGCCCCAACTCGCTGTCCCCCTCGGCCCCGCCCTGCTCCTACCCTAGTCCCGCCCCCGCCCCAGCACTTTCAGCTCCGCCCCCTCCGTCACATCCCTGCCGCCCACAGGGCTACAGCCTGGCCTCATCCTTCCGCCTCCCCTTCCTCCCTCCAGTCCCCTTTCCTCCCTCTGGTCTGCCCTCCAGTCCGCGGGTCTCCAGACCCCTGGCCACAACCTTGTCTGCTGGCGTACATGAGGGCCCTGTGAGTCAAACGGCGTCTCCCAGGGGCCCGTGCATGCGTACGTGCTTGTTTACGTAAGTGCGTGTCTTTGTAGCTGCGTGGATGCGAAGTACGCGGCTGTCTGCCTGCTTGCCTGCGTGCATACGTGCGTGCGTGGGGGTGTACGTACGTGCGTGAGTGCGTGCCTGTCTGCGCTGCGCACGGGTGTCCAGAGCTGGACCAACGCCGCAGGGTTAACTCCGGTGAGTCCCTGTCACCTATCTCTATCTACCTGTCTCCCTCAGGTGGCCCCGGCGGCTTTGCACCCAATACGGGGGGGGGGGGTGCTCTCTGCTGACGTTGGCTCCTCCTCTGACCTTGGGAGCTCGTCATCCTTGCGCTGGTGGCCTCGCCGGGCTGCAGAGAGGCTGAAGACTGTGCTGCCCCGTAGCCAAAGGCTGCAGTTGGCCCCAGGCGCCCGCGAGACCAGCTGAGGCAAAAAGGGAGCCACCAACCGCCCTTTCCTGTGCCCTCCTCCCACCAACGTCTCACACCCCTGCTCCTTCTAGGTGCCTGTGCCTGCTTGTGTCTGCATGTAGAAAGCAATTGTGCTGCTCCCTGTGCAGGAGCCCCAGCTCAGCCCTGTCCTCCGGCCTCCTGCTCTGCTCATACCTTAAGCTGTGAACTCACTAAGACCTGAGGCTCGGTGGTGCCCAGCTCTGTGGCCCATGGCACAGGGCCCAGCGTGGCCTACCCAAAAGTAAATCGAGGGAAATGGGATTTAGGCCCCCCCCCAAACCTTTGCCCTGTGACAATGTGAAGGTGGGTGTCATTTTTCTCCTGTTGGATTGGGGGGGGCGGTGCTAGGCTGTGAGAATGGGAGCCACTTAATGAAATGATTTTCTGCCCTGCTGGCTGGTGCATTGTGTGGTCCTTGACCCAGACAGGGAGGTGTGTCCCACTGCTACCATTAGCAGAACCAAGCCAGGCGTGAGGTGCATATGTGTGTTACCGATAAGACTGGCCCTCCCAGCTCTTCTTGGTCTCTAAACCCTGCTGAGTAGAAGACCCTCCTAGTACCCTGACCCAGCATTGCTGACTTGTGCTTAATGACCTTTTCTCCTTGTGACCCTTGTCGTTGTGCAGGTGAAGGCACTGAGACAAGTGGAAGACTGTTTTCTCCTAGGGCCACAGAGCAGGTACTCTGCAGCACCAGGCAGGAGGGCACTCGACCCCCTTCTTGCTGTTAAGTCAGTTCTCACCAGGGATTCCACCCTCGCAGTTCATGTTTCATTGTTTTGATTTTATGGCGTTGATGAGAAAAGGGTTGGCTAAAAAAGCAAGTGGTGAAAACTAGGCAAAGCTTTGTTCTAGTCACACAGCCCCATAGAAGAATTAGGAATGGCCAGGCCCCGTGGGGGACATTCAGCCTCCCTCATAAGTAATCCAAATCCAAGGAATAGGGTGATCTTTTGTCACCCGTCAGCAGAATGGGTGGTTGGTGGAGTGTGCACAGGTGGGTCTTTGTGGAAGGCCATTTGCTGGCAGTCCCAGCATCTCAGATGTGCTTGCCATGTGACCCAGGCATCCTCTTCAGCACGTGTTCAGACAGTGAGTGTTAGGGGTGATATCGTTTCTAGCAGCAGAAAATGGGAAGCAGCTCGTCACTCTCCACCAGTAGAGGGATGGTGAGGTAAATTGTGGGACAACAAGCAGCAGGATACCATGCAGGCATTAAAAAGTAAGGTATATGCAGCTGTACAGAGAGAACGTGCTTGATGTGCCATCAAATGGAAAGGCCGCGCCTTAACCTGTGGAGACGTGTGGGGAACGTCTTACACTTATGTGTTAGTTTGCCAAGATGGCCATACAAAGGGCCACAGACTAGGTGGCTTACACAACAGACACTGGTTGTCTCCCAGTTCTGGAGGCTGGAAGTCTGAAATCAAGGTATCAGCGGGGTCGGCTGGTTTGTTCTGTGGGCCGAGAGAGGGAATCTGTTCTGTCCCTCTCTCCTAGCTGTGGTGGTTGGCTGGCAATATTTGGCGTTGCTGGGCTTATAGAAGCGTCACCCCAACCTCTGCCTTCATCCTCTCGTGGTGCTCTCCATGTGTACATCACTGTCTCTAATTGCCCCCTTTGTATAAGGACACCAGGCATTTTGGATGTGGGCCCACCCTAATGATGTCATTTTTACTTGATTCCCTCTGTAAAGACCCTGTTTGTGAAAGGCCACATTCTGAGGTGCTGGGGGTTAGGACTTCAACACATGGGTTTTAAAGGGACACAGTGTAGCGCTCAATAACCTGCAGGGCTAGGGAGCTGAGCATATTGGCGGCAGGGGCGGGGCCGGGGGAAGCAAAGAGGCAGAGCCCAGGACTATCCCTCTGTGCAGGAAGCCAGCTAAAGCCAGGCAGACTGTCCATAGGCCAAGGGGGCCCTCCCTCCTTGTGTTGCCCCAGGGCTCAGTGACCTCTGTCACAGCACCGACCACACTCTGTCCTTTGTGTGTCTTTCTCTAGCTGCCCCCGCCCTACTGGGTGAGCTCCCCAAAGACTTCCTGGGATGGTCCTGAGTCCTCTGAATCCCAACCCCTTCCATTGGGCCTACCGTGGCACAGGACGTCAGTGACTGCGTGGTGACAGAAGCAGCGGGCTATGGAGGTCAGTGAGGTTTAGGGCACCTGGGAGACATCGGGGGAAGGGCAGGCCCCCTGCCTGGGAGCTCAGAGGCCTGGTGTGGGACGTGCCTCTGTTTCCGCAGGCCACATGGCGCACAGGGAGCTCTCGGAAGATGAAATTTGGCTGCCTTTCCTTCCGGCAGCCTTATGCAGGGTTTATCTTAAACGGGGTCAAGACCGTGGAGACACGCTGGCGTCCCTTGCTGAGCAGCCACCGGAACTGTACCATTGCCATCCACATTGCTCACAGGAACTGGGAAGATGATGCCTGGTGGGAGCTGCTGCGGGAGAGGCTGGGGATGACTCCTGTTCAGATTCGGGCCTTGCTTCAGGAAGGGGAAAAGTTCGGTCGGGGAGTGGTAGCTGGTAAGTGATGATGTTGCAAACATTGTGCAGACATCTCCAGAGCAACTGCCCAGGATGTTGCTGGGGAGTTTCGTGGCTTCTGTTTTCCTTTGAACTGGTTGGTATGTTTGCTGCGGTTTCCTTGAGCAACACAGCTCCTAAGGGGCAGCAAGGGGCCCCGGGCTGGGTTCGGCAGGCCTAAGTTCCAGGAGCTCCAGGAAATCATTTCTCCACTCTAGGCCTCAGATCCTGTTTGTGATCTGAAAGGCTGGGTCAGCTCCATGTCTGCATGTGGTGTTTGGCTGTGTGCGCACGGGTGTGTGTGGCAGAGGCCGCGAGAGGCAGCACAGCACAGCGAGCGGGTCAGGTAGCCTCTAAAGTAGGTGGCCCACTGCTCGTGGCATCCTGGGCAAGTTCCCTGGCCCCTGGGTGGCTGAGGTCAGACATCAGCACCTGTCACCTGGTGAACTGCCTTGACATCACCTGTAGGTTTCCTGGCGGTGGCTGGTGCCCTTCTAATCTGTAACTGCTGCCCTCAGCTGTCTTGCTTGGAGCCCCCCATTACTTGTGTGGCTTCTTTGAGGGCAAGGCCGCTCCTCTTCCTTTCTGGGGCCCTCCCTCTGCCTCACCTAGGATTCCCGGAAGAGTTTGGCTCATCATCAGTGTGCAGGAAGGAGGACTCGACTGGCTTCATGTCTTTTGGGGGATATCATCTTAGTCTGTAGCGATTGTGACTTTGAATAAGCATGTTGTCACACAGACAGGCCTTCGGCTATGGAAGGGAAAAACATCTGTGTGTTTCTCTCTGTGCACAGGGCTCGTTGACATTGGGGAAACTTTGCAGTGCCCCGAAAACTTAGCTCCTGATGCGGTTGTGGAACTGGAAAATCAAGCTGTGCTGACCAACCTGAAGCAGAAGTACCTGACTGCGATTTCAAACCCCAGGTGGCTCCTGGAGCCCATACCTAGGAAAGGAGGAAAGGATGTATTCCAGGTAGACATCCCAGAGCACCTGATCCCTTTAGGGCATGAGGTGTGAAGAGTGTGGGCTCCCGAGAGCAACGTTGCTGAGAAACCAGCTAACTCATGACACCGTCATGGAGCAGGCCTGTGTGCATCAGGTTAAGTTCGAATTGTCCCTGCATTGGAATTGTGCCTGCATTGGAGAGTGCCATGCACTACATACTGTTCATGTAAACGTAAACAAATTTCTCCTTCACTGGGACAGAGGGAATGGGGATGGGGCTGTCCTTGTGTGAGGCTCCTTAGGGGTCATTGACATGGTCTCAAGTACTTTGACCTGTGGGTAAAAGGAAAAGCTGCCGGGGAACGTCTCAGCGTTGCTGCTAACTTTGGTCCTGCTCGTTTCTGGATTGTACCAATAAATGTGTTGTGGACAGCCACTTAGTGTTTGGGGCTCCCTTGTAACTTTTTCCCTCTTTATGTTCCACCCAAAACTCATGAAATGTTTGAGCAGCACCCACGGGACATGGGAGAAAGTCTGGCACCCGACCCTGAATGTTTGCCCAAGACCGGCCACTAATGGACTGACTCGTCCAGGATGAAGAGGACGTCAGCCTTAGAGCAGCTGTCTAAGCTCTCGGTTCCTCTCGCTGTGCTGTAAATGTGGCTGCTGCTTCATGAAGCATGTGTGTCCCACGTGTCACACAGCTACTTCATATCCAAAAGATCCTAAATACAGCTCCAGCAGAGTGAGGTTGACTTTCAAAAGTGATAAGTAGTGTTGTTTCCTTGCAAATCTTTTTTTTTTTTTTATTTCCTAGCATCATTTCTAGTGGTTGTTATCTATGAGGATGATGGGCTCCCCTCCCCCAGGTATTGACTTCTCAGCCCTTCTCTTCTGCGCAAGGAGGTAGGTGGTCATACATCCCCCGGCAGATGGGGGGCCTGGCTTTCGGGTGGGTCTTCTTGGGGGACCCCTGGATGCTGGGTTAGGGACGCTGAGCTGCTGATCAGAAACTTCCTGGCCACCTTGGGGCTGCAGGGGGACCCCTGAGGAAGGAATCTCTTAGGACCGATGAATAATGTAAGGTGATACTGCGAAGATCAGGAGCAAGGCTGTTCTGTCTCCTGAGCAAGGGGCAGGTCCCAGGAAACCAGATCTTCCTGGGCTTGCCCTCAACACTCCCTAGCAGCACCTTTTACTAAGTGTGTGAAAATGCTGCTTCTCCACGTCAAACAGGACAGCAGAGAACAAAGCCTGTCTCTGACAGGCTTTTCAGTCTCCTGGCTTGGGCCGAGGAGAGGTGTATAGTATAGAAGGTTAGAAAGAACACAGATTCACGATTCTCATTTAAATTGTTTATTTACTCCCGTGGGGTTTTATTTCTCTTTACTAAGACCGAAAATGGGTTACTCATTAGAAAATAGCAATTTTTATCAGTCATCAGGGGCCTCTCAGTTTATGGAGTTGGACTGTCCTTCAACTGTTCACACAGTGCACACTTGCAATCTGCGGAGCCCTCCGGCTCCTCTTCGGGGGGCTCATTAGGAGACATGACCGAGAGGGCAGCCAGCAGGATGGAGTAGCAGGTGTCATACAAAGACATGACAGAACCGTAATCTGCAACAACCTGGGGGCTGGCAGCCACTTCTCCCGTGCCTTCCATTGGGGCAGTAGCCAGAGGCACAAACGTGGCATTCCTGGAGGTGCCCTCCCCACTTGGGCCATATGGCTCGTGAGCGGGACAATTTTCCTGGGGATACCTGGAGATGCTGTTCATGGAACAGACACCAGAGAAGGTGAAGGACCGGGTGCCACTGGGTCCCTGAACATTGGGAGCTCCCATCTGGGCCTTTTGGTTGGCTTCTTTCTTCGCATTATTGTGGTGGATTCGTGGGGAGCGTCTTGTAGCTACCAGCTTCTTTCTCTTTAGAGCTGGTGCCCCGGACGCTCTCAGAGCAGTGTTTCTCAGGTAGCCTTTCTTCTCAATATTCTCCAGGAGCTCGGGCTTGTCTCTCTGAAAATTGGAGTTGCAGTAGATCTGAAACAAAAGAAACACTTCAGTCATTCTGGGATAAAATGTTCATTTTTCCCCCACTTCCCCAGATGATAATGGTCTTGTTTTGCAATGGAGAAAAGAATGTTTTAAGTGGTTGCCAGTGTCATTAGTCCTACAGCATGACCTGACCAAAGAGAAACTATTCATAGATTAAGGTGGTTTTACACACAGATATATGATATATATAAACATATATGTCCACTATATATGAAAAAACTTGTGTGTGTGTGTATATATATATGTATGTGTGTGTATATATATATATATAAAAAAAACATTAACGGGCCTGAGACTTTACTCAGACCTGCAGGTTATCACTATTGTAGTTTAATATCAACATAAGTTATCCTCAGAAGTTAAACTCCTGCGCAATATCATCATCTTGGTGTTCTATGAAGATGTTTGAGTAACAGAGAAATTGTATAACAGAAATAATTTGTACGTTACCATCATCCTCTTGTTCCCTGGAGCGTGAACTGAAGAGTTGTTCGGGCGTATTTTGCTGAATCCATAGAGGTTAAGTTGTCGAATGAAACTCTTCAAGCTGTCTGTTTCAAAAATCCTCTCTGCGCCTCTCCGGCGAAGAATCTCCCTCTGGAAAAGATCGTCCTCGATGATCACGGTGTCTCCATCGTCACTCCAGTGCACAGACTTGAAGGCTTCATTCTCCACTATCATCCAAAGCTTTCTTGGGAAGGAGAGCCCCCGGAGGTCGGTGTTGTCTTCCACGTCGGCTACACGTTGGCTTTGGTCTTCCAGTTGCAGATTATCTTGGGAGCCTTGGTCTTGGCTCACAGCGTGGTCGCCGGGCCTGTCCGACACCTCCCTTGAATCCAGATTCAGATCAGTTGGAGAACTAGATGGAACCCCGCTTGCTGGCTCTCCACCAACAGATGGGGCCAGCTCGGCTTCGTATTGCTCTTCCATACTCTGACTGGCCATGGAGCTACACCAGCATCAGGAACATTTTGTACCCAAGACTGTTACCACTATCCTAGCAAGTCAGAAATGCCTTTGGTCAGCGTAGGGACGCCCAGTAAATACCCTCCACGAAATTCTAGAGTCTCGGTCCTGGGGCAACCAGCTGCTTAAGTCACCATCCTCTTTATTTGTCGTGTGATGTCACAAAGGTGGCTCACAGCCAATCTAGAGAGGGAGCCCTGGCCCAGTGTGGGGGAGGGGACCAGTGACAGGGCCACCAGCTTCTCTCTTTTCTTAAAGTGATAAAGGTCGTCGTTCCAGTTCCCACAAAAGTCTCCTATCTGCCGACAGGCACCATTCCGTTCCGTGTTCCCGGGATGAGTTGAGAAACCATGATCCCATGGCCACTCTCACCCCTGAAGACGGGGGTGGGGGGGGAACTGCTCATGGCCTCTCTGATTTGCTCAAGGACCAGTCCCCAGTTAGCCTTAGCTTGCATATCATCAAGACTGCCCAGCTCAGATGGTCCCCCAGTGACTCTACCTCCCAGGAGACGGTGGTCCCTCTCAGGCTGGTTGGCCTAGTCTCAGTTGGTAACACCCCTCTTCTCCTGTTCCCCCCCCATCTCCTTCCTGCTTTGGTCTCTGCCAACTACTCCTAATGATTGGTTGGATCTGCTCCATTAGGCCCAAATGAAGAGGGTTTCTTACTGCCACTGGGTCAAGCTGTCCCCAGAGCAGGCTGTGCCCGAGCGCAGTGGGAGTGCTCCTCTCATTCCTCGATCATAGTGTTACAGCACCGCTGTGTGATTGGATAGCCACATCCTCAACTTTGCTTGCCCCCAAATCTCATCCTTGTGCAGATCACAGTGGGATTACCTTTAGTTTCTATTTCTTCCCCCATAGATACTGCCCTCTTTGCCCAAGGCCCCCTTCATTTTTGAGGCCTGCTTTACACACTCTCTACCCTAAGGAAAGTTGCTACTTGTTTAGTTAGATGTGACTAAAGTAATCCAACACAGAAATACCCTTCGATATGTATTTGAAAATAGATGAGAGTCTGGCTGTGGGGGGAGCCAGGAGGAGGGAGAGAACCCAAATGAAATTCATCTTCAGCTACGGAGGAGAGGATACACACCCTTTTTGGTGATACATGTTCTCTAGCCATTGTAGACAACTAGGTTCTGAATACTCACTCTGTGTAGGGAGACAGAGTGGTAGAGTGGAAAGGCCCCAGGCTGAAAGGATCCTGGGTCCTCGCCCCACTAAGTTGTGCCCTTTGCTCTCTCTAAGGGGCAGCCCTGAGTGCAGAGGGTTTGGAAGAGGTTCTCCCAAGGTGCCTTTCTGTCTCAGGGCTCTCTGATCCTTAATCGTGCCCCCGTGTCTGGGTTCAGGCTTGCTTCATGGTCCTCAAGCTTTTAAACAGGTTTACAAAGCATCCACTCAAGGACTCAGTTTAACCTGTAGGCATGTGCAGTTGGAGGCTAAGAATTAAAGTGGAGGCCACTGGTGAAGTCTCCAAAGGAGGCGCCGAGAGTTGGCAGTTAACAGCCAGCATCTTTCACTTACCTACCAACATCTTTTTTCTTAAGCAGATTCTTAAGACTGACAATGATCTTTCATTGTGGCCTTTGTTAGCCGTGAACTCTGCTGACCACTTCAATAAAGGGATCTGGCCATTGGGTGGGAGGGGAATGGTGGTGAAGAAAATGACTGGGAGAACCACAGCTCTGGCATCCAGCAAAGAGCCATTACTTACTTGATTTGGCCATGACACACTTATGTCCCATGAGTTCTGTAGGACCTTTAGCTATCATTCTGCTCTGTTTACAGAGTCACAGATGTCCACAGGGATTAAGAGTCAGAGACATCAGGCTTCTCTTATCCCGTGAAGAGAAAATACTCACAGTGCTGACTTGAGGCTAGTTCAGGAAGGGCATTATGGGAAAGCCGGCCTTCCTCTGCTAAGCCCTCTCAGGCCCAGAAGTTCAACTCTGGGACCTCCGGCTGCCACTCACGCAGTCTTTGTGAAGCACCCACCATGTGCAAGCCCCTTTGAGAAAAATGATTGGTTTTCTCTTCAGTGCTCACTCCAAGGCCTCCCAGAGATGACCCCTCTGCATCACCGCCTTGTGAATGGAATCGCCATAGTCAGTTGAGCAAGCAGAGCACACAGCTGCCTGGGGAATGAGGACCAGTGGCCCCGTGGGAAAAGGATTTCAGTCTCGACTCGCTGCAGCTTCTGTGTGGCAGTGTGGTGATCCGGAGCAGTGCTAAGCTTGTGGCTATAGGCCCGAGGCCTGGGGCTGGCCACGGGGCAAGACTCACTGGGTAGGCCTTGCCTGCCGCCCTCCTTCGCCCCACCTTAGCCCTACCCCCTTGCCGTCTCCCTGGCTTCCCGGAGCTTCCTCCATGCTGGTCTCTCCTCTGGGATCCAGCCTGTGTCCCTGCAGCCGGTTCATCCTACCCCAGAGGGGACTTTCTGAACCCTGGCTGGGAACTCGTCAGTTGCTTATGCACCAACTCCTGAAGATGTCCAGGGCCTTCCCTTCCCAGCGTCATCGGCCACTGGACTCCTCTTACAGTCTCAGGCGTCCACCACGCCAGCCGCCTGTCAGCCTCCTTCACTCAGCATCTGCTCTGAGCCAGGTCCCCTCGTTCCCCGGAGCCCCCAGTGCTATTCTCTGAGTATGCTGTGAACTCCCCTGCCAGTGACAGTGATCGTGCTGTCCCTTGTCTGGGAATGCCCTTACCTACCCAGAGGCACTCAGCTTGTCAGGGTCCAGCTCCTCAAGTTCCAGGTCACCACACGAGGCTCCTTCCCCAGGGCTGGCCCAGCACAGCTCTCCAGGTCCACTGGAGTGGCTCCTGGGGCCAGAAATAACCTGGAGGGATCTCTCGCACCTAGGGGATGGGGCTCCCTGCTGTTCCTTTTGCACCCTTTACTTTAAACTGACCACTCAGGCATTTGCCTGTGAGCTTAAAGTGACCCACACCCTGTTCCCCCATATTATGGTGCTAGTGGCTTCCCCCTGCCCGACTCTTTATTCTTGCCTCACATGATCCGGGAATGGAAGACAGCCCTCTGCACTCATTGTGCCCTCCCTGCCGAGGATCTCTAACTAGTAAATCTTGGAGTTAGTTGTGGTGGTGGATTGAACTTGCACCTTCCAACTGAACAACCAGGGGCTATCCCAAGGCTGAGTTTTAGACAGGACACCACAGAGAACACAAGTTCAGGTTCCTGATGCCAGAACGATGGTCAGGCAGGCATAAACTAGACGTAGGTCAAACAAGAGCCACAGGGGTGTCTGCCAGTATAAACAAGTTTCCTGTGTGAGGAAACCCCTGGTCACGGGTCAGACAACTAAGCATGTGGCCATCCACCAGGGAAAAGAAGTATCCCGTGAAAGGCATACTGTAAACACCCACATCCGTCTCCCATTAATTTCCCATTTGGGCAGGGTCACTAGCTGCTTTGATTCCAGACCCTACCACTCCGGGACATTGTTGTTGTTGTTCTCCTAGATACATCACAGAATATGCAGCTCAACAGGACATGGAATTGTTAATCAGCCCAAAAGGAAGTTTCATAAATAAAACTCAGTGAGTATACCCTCCTAGAGGATATATATCAAAATTTGGGTGTGGGGGAGTCCTCCCCAACTGGATACAGCTCAAAGCTCCTGGAATTTGAGTCAAAGACCATTTCTTTTCCTCCCTCCCAGCTGCTTTTCCAGCGAACCGCTATTTTCATTCATTTCATCACCACCCAAAATCTAGGCCTTTGCTTACAATTGGCCAAATTACAATGGAAATAACCTAATTAAAATGCCATTTTAATAGGGTCAGCTGTAGTTCTCCCAGCCAGGCAGATGAATACCTGGCCAGTGCCCTTCCCAGCCTCACTTCATGGGAGATTCACCTTTATCTCTCAGGAAATCCCCACAGAGGATGATTATCCATCACCTGGCTCTTGCACTGTGCTCAGCCACAGGGGGACAAGAGCACAGGACACCTTCCACACCTGCCCCAGCTGGAGATTCCTCTCTGCTTTGCTCACCATCCAGAAGGAACTGCTCAGGGCAGTTCTCCCTTCCAGGCTTTGCTCTCAGCCCTAAGTCACGAGTCACATGGTCTGACAGTCTGGCCCTGCCCCCACCCAGCTTCATTACAACCAACTCCCACAGAAGGAACTGCAGTTTCCCTAAGCCCCAAACCGCCCTGGCTCAGGGCCCTCACACCCCACTGCTCTCAGCAGAAGCACCACCCTTCAACCCTTCCGTCACTTGTTCTTTAGGACTTGGAGGACATCTCACCACCTTAATTATAGGACTGCAGCACCTAGACTCTCTAATTCTATGGGCAGGGTTGGGTCTGGCTTACCCTAGTGTGTCTGTTAACTCAGGGCCTTCCAAAGAGCAGATGCTCAGTGAATATCTGGGGAACAAATGTGCCAGTGAGCAGGGGCTCTTATTTATTTATCTACTTTTTAAAAAAAATTCAGAATATTATATATTGAGATTAAAACTTCCCCTACATTCTCAAATAACCCAAGGTAAATCCAAATACACAAATATATTTTAATTTTATAGAAAAACACATGAAACAGAATAAGATGCCAAGAAATAACTGTCTTTAAATTGTATTTCTCTATTTCACAACTCCATATATTTAAAAGCAACGTTTTCACATTTCCAAGAAAATTCCCATGGGAATTAAAATCCGATTCCACCCTCTTGCAAGCAACAAAATTAAATGGAAGGTCTCCCCAGTTGTTTTACAAAATAGCAAACTCTTACTTTTGATAAGCAAAATTACAGGTGTGTTCAGTATCATTCACCAATTTAGATGCTGAAGCTAATTAAATCTTCTATGAAACAGAACAAAATTTGTAAAATTCCAAAAGGAAAACAGAGATCTATTTCTAAGTCACCCAAATGTTGTAACAGAAACACAAAAAGGTTATGTACTCTTGATTTCCCCAAGCTACTGGGACCCTCTACTATTTAAAACATTGACTGCTCTCTTCAAACACAGAGTAAAAAAGGACTCATTTCTCGTGGGGCAGGAGGAGGTGCTGGAAGGGGACCTGGATGTGCACAGGCCCTGCCCCCCCCATCGGCCCTCACTGCAACTCCTGCTCACGCCCCCTCTTCCTCATCTCTCAAAGCTTCTTCATACAGGACTGGGAAGGATCTGGGATCGCACCCAATGACCTTGGCCACATACTCCAGGACTTTCAACTTGCTCGTTTCGGCACGGGCTCTCGGACCCCACAGGAACTCATAACATGCAGGATCGCTGTCGGGCACCTGCCGGTACTCCAGGTACCCTTCCTGCACCCAATCCTGGGTGATGAGCTTCTGGGGCTCCCTGTAGATGAAATGCTGACTCCCAGCATGCACCCCCATCCCACCCAGTGCATCCCAGATGACCTCCTCCTGGGCACAGTCGCCTTCCAAGTAGATCAAGCCCAGGACGATGATCAGGAGGCCAGCCTTGGGAAAGCGGTGGTCATCATTCAGCTCCTCTTCGTAGGTGAGGCCCACGGAGGTGACGAGGATGTAGGAGTGGCCGGGAGGGTCAACTTCCTTCACGTCGACTCCAAAGACCAGCTGCATGCACTCGGAGGCTTCTCTGAAGATCTCAGCGAAGTGATCTTGGTAATCTTTGATGACTACATCCAGCATTTCTTCCTTGGTGGTCGGCTCCTTCATTCGATACTTGAGGAGCAGGAAAGAAATCAAATCAGACATCTTGCCATCTAGTGCCTCTTTCAGCACAGACGCTGGGTCTGCCGGGTCCTGCGAGGTGCTTGGCCCCTCCTCTTCTTGGCTGATGGAGTCTTCATTGTAGCGGTGCCCTGGATTGTCGGCCAGGCCAGTGGGGGAGGAGGAGGCTCCCTGAGGAGTCTGGGGAGGACTCGGTGTTGCAGCAGCTGCCCCCTCCTCCTGAGCCCTGGGAGCCTGGGCACCCACCAGGCCCTGTGCCTCTCTTTGTGCCCAAAAGCGTTGCTGAAGCCTGCGGTGCTGAATACTATGATGGTGACGATGGCGGCGAGGCATGATGGCTCTGGCTCGAAGCAAGCAGGAATGTTGGCAGGAGCTGGGCAATGGAGACCCACACGCCTGGGGAGAGAGGGACCCTGTAAGTGGCATCAGTGAGAACCACACCCTGGGGGCTCTGACAAAGACCAACCTATAGGCTTTCTCCTTAGGGGATGCTCTGGGGCCTCCCAGGGCTCCTCTCCTCCTGGTGGGCCTGTCCCCCAGCACCTGAAGGAGGAAGCAGCAGGCCGGCAGAGTGCAAGGCTCTAGGGCTGACAGGGCGTGGGTGGGGCCGGGCACTGTGGGGTTCCCTCTGCATCAGGTGGATGGTCTCTACTGCGCTCACTCAGGGCCCTCACCTTCCGCCTGGAGGGCCCTAGACCAGACCCTGTGCTGTCCTGAAAAGCTCTCAGAATAAGAGCTCACATTCCTCATACAGAGCAGAAGGCAGTGTGTGGGCCCCACATCTGGCCACATCTGCCTGGGGCCTCCCAGAGAGGACAGTAAGATTCAGTGGGGTCCATGTGTCCTGGGGGAGGAGCTTGCTCGGTCCTCACCTTGATGCCTGGCAAGGCCTGGGAGGGAGGGTGGACCTGAGGCCAGCTCCTTAAACCAAGGCCCTGTCCCCACCACACACCGGAAGAGGAAGCGAGGGGAGGCCACCCACCCACTGTTTTCTGTGTCTTTCTCAGGCTGACAGGTGGGGCAGGGCAGGGCTGGGTCTTGTGTGTTGGGTGAGTAAGGTCCCCTCCGTCCTGACCCTGACTCCTGGCAGGGCCTTGGATCCTGCCTCTGCTGAACTGAGTGCAGCCCCCTCAGACGATGGCCTTCACCTCCCTGAGACCAGTGATCCACATATGAGAGAGGGGACCTCAGCCTGACAACCCCACACAGGTTTTCGGGGCTCTCAACAGAGTAGGGGCGGATTTCTGTGGGGTCCCATCTGTGTTCTGGGGTGGGGGTACCTTCAGTCTTCACCAGGGTGCACACCTCGGGCCTGGCAGATCCTGGGACTCCTCCCTCTGCTGGCTGGCCTCACGCCTCGGACCAAGGCGCTCACCTCCCTGAGACCGCCCACCTCCAACCACGTGGTAGAAAAGAGCAACGCCCCATGCCACCCCTGTACGGGGCCTTCCTGGGCAGAAAACAGGGCAGGCAGGCTCTCTGCGGGGGGGCCCCCTTCTTGGGGATGTGGGGGTAACTCATGCCTTTAATCCTCACCAATGTTCTTCCCGTGATTCCTGGCAGACCCTAGAATCCTCCCTCTGTTGACGACACAACTCCCCTCGGACCAAGGCCCTCCCCTCCGTGCGACCCCAAAGAAAGAAGCAAACACCCACCACATCTGGCCGCCCTGCCCAGGGCCAGGTCCCCCTCTCTACTGGAGTGTAAGGTACACACCGCCCTCCCTCTGTGTCTTCCCCTTGACCCCGGCAGGGCCTGGGCCCCCACCACCTGTTGAGCGGCGTCCTCACCCCTCAGATTCCCGAGGCTGAATTCGGGAGGCATCTCATGGTGAAATTTGTTCTGGGGCCTCCCAGGGTCACAGGAGGGGCAGGGGGCATTCTATGGGGCCCTCAATCCTCCCTCAGCGTCTCACCTCACTCCTAACAGAGCCTGGGCCCTCTCCCCTCCGCCAACGTGAAGTCTGGACCTCAGACCAAAGACCTCGCCTGTGTCAGCCCCGCAGGCGGAAATCAGTGGACTACACCTCCGGCCCCCCCACAC
Organism: Eulemur rufifrons; assembly: GCF_041146395.1. Lineage (NCBI taxonomy): Eukaryota > Metazoa > Chordata > Mammalia > Primates > Lemuridae > Eulemur > Eulemur rufifrons. The sequence continues at coordinate 25,465,050 of NC_091012.1, read as the reverse complement.
CCGGGCTTCTCCGGGCTAACAGAGGCGGATCTGGATTATTTGGGGACCCTCTGCCTGAGGTGGGGGTGCCCTCAGTCCTCCCTCAGCGTCTCACCTTGACTCCTAATGGAGCCTGAGGCGTTTCCTGTCCACTTTCCTGAAGTGCGGACACCTCACAGCAAGGCCCTCACCTCTGTCAGCCCCCCAGATGCAAATCGGCAGACGTCACATCCGGCCCCGCCACACAGGGGCTTCCGAGGGCTGACAGCAGCGGTGGAAGGCGATTGGTGGTGGGAGGCCTCAGTCTCCCTCAGGGTGCTGCCACTCATGCCTGGCAGAGCCTGGGGGGGTCGGGGGGGGCCCCCCTCTCTGGACCTGAGAGGGCCTCGGGTCCCACCAGGCTCTGACCTATTTCTTTATAATTCCAGTTCATCTGCTCATAACTGTTACAAACCTGCGACTGCTGGTAGTATCTAAGTGTTTATGCTTGCAAAAATACGTATGTTATGATTGTGTACTTTCTTTTTTATTCCTTTTCGAAAAGTGAAATTTTATTTTTTTATTTCAATAGATTTAGAGGGTAAAAGTTTTTTGGTTTTTTTTTTTTTTTGACATATGGGTGAATTGTATAGTGGTGAAGTCAGGGATTTAGTGGACCCATCACCTGAAGTGTATAAATTGTACCCAATTGGTAATTCACCCCTGTCCCCTTTTGAGTCTCCAAAGTCTATTATACCACTCTGCATGACCATGTATACCCATTGCTTAGCTCCCACTTGTAAATGAGTACATGTGTTATTTGTTTTTGCACTACTGGGATACATCACGTAGGACAATGGATTCCAGTTCCATTCTAGTTGCTGTGCCGCAAAAGACATTATTTCATTCTTTTTTTATGGCTGAGTGGTATTCTTTGGTGTGTGTATGTGTATGTGTGTGTGTGTGTATCTCACATTGTCTTTATCCATGCCTCAGTTGATGGGCACTTAGGTTGATTCCATTGATCCCATACCTTTACATTTGTGAATTGTGCTCTGATAAACACGTGCATGGATGTGTATTTTTGATAAAATGACTTATTTGCCTTTGGGTACATACACAATAGTGAGATTGTTGGATCGAATGTTAAGTCAACTGTTAGTTCATTGAGGAATCTCCCTATTGTTTACCATAGAGTTTGTACTAATTTACATTTCCACCAAGAGTATATAAGCATTCCCTTTTCACCACATCCATGCCAACATCTGTTGTTTTTTTTTTTTTTCTTTTGACTTTTTAATAATGGCCATTCTGACAGGGTAAAGTGGTATCTCATTGTGGTTTTAATTTGCATTTCCCTGATGATTAGTGATGTTGAATATTTTTTCATGTTTCTTGGGCACTAGTTTCTCTTCTTTTGAAGAATGTTTTTTCATGTCTTTGGCCCACTATTTAACAGGGCTATTCGTCTTTTTCTTGCTGATTCATTTGAGTTCTTTGTCAATTCCTGATATTAGTCTTTTGTCAGATACAAAGTTTGCAACTATGTTTTCACTTTCTGTAGGTTGTCTATTTACTCTATTGCTTATTTCTTTGCTGTGCAGAAGCTTTTTAGCTTAAGTCCCATTTATTTATTCTTGGTTTTTTGGCATTTGCTTTTGGGATCTTGGTCACAAATTCTTTGCCTAGGCCATTGTCCAGAAGAGTTATTTCCAAGTTTTCTTCTAGAATTTTTATGGTGTCAGGTCTTCCATTTAAGTTTTTAACCCATCTTGATTTAATTTGTGTGTATGTTGAGAGATAGGAATCCAGTTTCATTCTTCTGGATGTGGCAGATTGCCTGTGGCAATTTTCCCAGCACCATTTAATGAATGGAGTGCCCTTTCCCCAGTTTGTTTTTGTCTGCTTTGTCAAATGTCAGCTGCTTGTACGTGTATGGTTTCATTTCTGGGTTCTGTATTGTGTTCCGTAGATCTATGTGTCTATTTTATACCAGTACCATGCTGTTTTTTAATTTTATTTTTAATTTTTTTTGTAACATCCAACCTGGCTGGTAGCATAACATGCTGTTTTGATTCCTATAGTGTTGTAGTGTACTTTGAAGTTGAGTATTGCTATGCCTCAACATTTTATTTTATTTATTTATTTTTTTGCATAAGATTTATTTGGCTGTTTGGGCTCTTTCTGGATTCCATATGAAATTTATGATTGTTTTTCTAATTCGGTGCAAAATGGTATTGGTATTTTGATGGGAATTACAATGAATGTGTAAATCACTTTGAGCAGAACTGACATTTTAAAAATATTGCTTCTTCCAATGCACGAGCCTGGCAAGTTTCTCCGTATTTTTGTGTCATCAGTGATTTTTTTTCAGCAGTGTTTTGTAGGACTCTCCTTTGTAGAGATCTCTCATCTCCTTCCTTAAGTATATTCCTGGGTATTTATTTTCTTTGGAGCTATTGTAAATGATACCGAGGTTTTGATTTGATCCTGAGCTTAGCTGTTATTACTGTATAGAAATACTACTCATTTTTATACATTAGTTTTGTAACCTGAGACTTTACTGAATTTATCAATTCTAGGAGTATTTTAGAGGACCCTTTAGGGTTTTCCAGATAAAAGATCATCTATCAGCAAACAGGAAGAATTTGGCCTCCTGTTTTCTGACTTGGATGCCTTTTCTTTCTTTCCCTTTCCTGATTGCTCTGGGCAGGACTTCCAGAACTATGTTGAATAGAAGTAGTGACAATGGGCATGCATGTCTTCTCCCTGTTCTTAGGGGCAATGTTTTCAACTTTACCCCATTCAGAATGATGTTGGCTGTGGGTTTGTCATATATGGCTTTTTATCATTTTTAGGTATATTCCTTCTATTCCTTTTTTTTTTTTATTTCATCTTATTGTTATGGGGGATACATGAATTGCAGGTTACATACGTTGCCCCTGTACCGCCTTTCCCCCCAAGTCAGAGCTCCAGGTGTGTCTGTTCCCCAGGTAGTGCGCGTTGCACCCATCATGTAGGTATATATCCCTCCCTTCCCCACCCCCGCTTCCCGAGTCAGCACCTTCAAGCGTTACCATTCCACAAATGGTGCGCAATGCACTCATTGTGTAGGCATGCACGCATCCCCTCCCCCCAGCCCCCACCTCAGTCTGATATCTGATTGGTATCGATCCCAGATGTGTATTTAGGTGATGATCAGGGAAACCAATTTTCTGGTGAGTACATGTGATGCTTGTTTTTCCATTCTTGGGATAATTCACTTAATATAATGGGTTCCAACTCTCTCCAGGAGAACCATAGATATGTTGTATCTTCATTATTTCTTATAGCTGAGTAATATTCCATGGTATACATATACCACAGCTTACTAATCCAATCATGTATTGATGGGCATTTGGCTTGTTTCCACATCTTTGCAATTGTGAACTGTGCTGCTATAAACATTCCGGTATATGTGTCTTTGTTACAGAATGACCTTTTTTCCTTTGGGTATATGCCCAGTAATGGGATTGTTGGATCAAATGGCAGGTCTACTTGAATCTGTTTAAGATACTTCCATAATGCTTTCCACAGGGGTTGCACTAGTTTGCAGTCCCACCAGCAGTGTATGAGTGTTCCTGTCTCTCCTCATCCACGCCAACATGTGTTGTTTTGGGTATTTTTGATAAAGGCTATTCTCACTGGAGTTAAGTGATATCTCATTGTGGTTTTGATTTGTATTTCCCTGATGATTATAGATGTTGAACATTTTTTCATTTGTTTGTTAGCCATTCTTATATCTTCTTTCGAGAAGTTTCTATTCATGTCATTTGCCCACTTTTTGATAGGGTTGTTTGATTTTTTCTTGCTGATTTTCCTGAGTTCTAAATAGATTCTTGTTATCAGTCCTTTATCTGATGTGTAGTATGCAAAAATTTTTTCCCATTTTGTAGGTGGTCTGTTTATTCTCGTGACTGTTTCTTTGGTTGTGCAGAAGCTTTTGCTATACGGGGTCTTCTTTCATTCCATACAAAGTGTATAATTATTTTCTCTATGTCTGTAAAGAATGATGTTGGTAATTTAATAGGGATTGCATTGAATCTGTAGATTACTTTGGGTAGTATAGACATTTTAACAATGTTGATTCTTCCGATCCACGAGCATGGTATAGTTTTCCACCTATTTGCAAGTTCTGCTATTTCTTTTCTCAGTGTTTCATAGTTTTCCTTCTAGAGGTCCTTTACCTCTTTAGTTAGGTATATACCTAGATATTTTATTTTCTTTGTTGCTTTTTTGAAGGGTATTGAGTCTTTAATTTGGTTTTCCATTTGACTGTTATTGGCATATATAAATGCCTCTGATTTGTGTATATTAATTTTGTAGCCTGAGACTTTGCTATATTCGTTAATCAATTCCAGGATTCTCATGGTTGAATCCTGGGGGTTTTCCAGATATAACATCATATCATCAGCAAAAAGTGAGAGTTTGATCTCTTCCTTCCCCATTTGGACTCCCTTGATTTTGCTCTCTTGCCTGATAGCTCTCGCAAGGACTTCCAATACTATGTTCAAAAGTAATGGGGACAGTGGGCAGCCCTGTCTGGTTCCAGTTCTAAGTGGGAGTGCTTTCAATTTTTCCCCGTTCAGAATGATGTTGGCTGTGGGTTTGTCATATATGGCTCATATCATTTTTAGGTAGGTTCCATCTACGCCTATTTTGTTAAGCGTTTTTATCATAAAAGGGTGTTGAATTTTGTCAAATGCTTTTTCTGCATCTAATGAGAGTATCATATGGTTTTTGTTTTTGCTTCTATTTATGTGGTGAATTATATTTATAGATTTACGTATGTTGAACCACCCCTGCATCTCTCGGATGAAGCCCACTTGGTCGTGGTGGATTATTTTTTTGATAAGTACTTGGATTCGATTTGCTAGTATTTTCTTGAAAATTTTTGCATCTATATTCATGAGAGAAATTGGTCTGTAGTTCTCTATTTTGTTGCATCCTTTTCTGGTTTTGGTATCAATGTTATATTGGCTTGATAGAACGTGTTGGGGAGAATTCCATCCTTCTCAATATTGGAGAATAGTTTATGTAGGATGGGCACCAGTTCTTCTTCGTATGTATGGTAAAATTCAGGTGTCAACCCATCTGGACCAGGGCTTTTGTTTTTGGGATGGTTTTTTATTGCTGTTTTGATTTCAGTTCTTGATATTGGTCTGTTCAGGTACTCTATTTCTTCCTGGTTGAGCCTGGGAAGACTATGTGTTTCTAAAAATTTGTCCATTTCCTCTGCATTCTCCAGTTTGTGTGCATAAATATTTTTGTAGAATTCATAGATGATATCTTGTATCTCTGTAGCATCGGTTGTGATTTCTCCTTTCATGTTCCTAATGGAGGTTATTAGAGATTTTACTTTTGTGCTCTTGGTTAGTCTAGCCAGAGGTGTGTCTATTTTGTTTATCTTTTCAAAGAACCAACTTTTTGTTTTATTAATTTCCCTTATAGTTTCTTTGTTGTCCTTTTCATTTAGTTCTGATTTGGTCTTAGTAATTTATCACCTTCTGCTGGGTTTGGGGTCGTTCTGTTCTTCTTTCTCCAGCTCTTTGAATCTATTCGTTAGGTTGTCTATTTGCAGGTTTTCTGTCTTTTTGATATAGGCATTTATGGATATGAATTTTCCTCTCAGGACTGCTTTAGCTGCGTCCCATAGATTTTGATAAGTTGTATCTCCATTGTCATTTAATTCAAAGAAACTTTTGATTTTCATCTTGATTTCTTCCTTTATAGTATAATTATTCAGGAGAAAGTTATTCAGCTTCCATGACTTTGAGTAAGAGTGAGGGTTTCTGTTTTTGTTCATTTTTACTTTTATTCCGGTGTGATCTGAGAAGATGCATGGTATAATTTCTATTTTTTTGAATTTTTTAAGTCATGCTTTATGTCCTAGGACATGGTCAATCTTAGAGAATGTTCCGTGAGCTGATGAGAAGAATGTATATTCTGTGGACTTTGGGTAGAATGTCCTATAGATGTCAGCCATGCCCATCTGTTCTAGCATTCTATTTCGGTCCATTAGGTCTTTGTTTATTTTCTGTTTAGAGGATCTGTCCTGTACTGTCAGTGGGGTGTTAAATTCTCCAGCTATTACAGTATTGTTATCTATCATTCGGTTCAGATCTAGTAGGGTTTGCTTTATGAATCTAGGTGCACCTAGGTTGGGTGCATATATATTGAGTATAGTCATGGCTTCTTGTTGAATTGTGCCCATGACCAGTATGTAGTAGCCATCTTTGTCTTTTATTATATATGTTGGTTTGAAAGCTAAGTTATTGGAAATTAAGATTGCCACACCAGCTTTCTTTTGGTTACCATTTGCTTGAAATATCGATTTCCATCCTTTTATTTTCAGTCTAAATGCATCTTTGCAGGTTAGGTGGGTTTCTTGAAGACAGCAGATACTTGGATTGTGTTTTTTTATCCATTGGGCCAGTCTATGTCTCTTGAGCAGGGAATTCAAGCTATTCACATTTATTGAGAAAACTGATAAGTGAGACAGTTTTTTATTAAGCTTGTTGGGTAGAACTTCATTGCGATGTTTTCTCTCCTGAGCCATTGTGGTATCTGGAATTTGATCTTTAGCTCTTGAGTAGTTTTACAATCGTGGATCTTTCTTGTGCTGATCCGTGTGTAATTCTCTTTTGAGTACTTCCTGGAGGGCTGGTCTTGGTGAATTCCCTCAACCTTTGTTTATATGAGAATGTCTTAATTTCTCCTTCGTATAGAAAACTTAGCTTAGCTGGGTACAAGATTCTAGGCTGGGCATTATTCTGTTTCAGAAGCATGAAAATGGGGCCCCAACCTCTTCTTGCTTGTAAGGTTTCAGCTGAGAAATCTGGCATAATTCTGATGGGTTTTCCTTTGTAAGTTACTTGTTTCTTTCTCCTTACAGCTCGGAGAAGGGACTCTTTAGTGGATATTTTGGTCAGCCTGATGACTACGTGGCGTGGTGTTTTCCTATTTGCTATGAATCTCCCAGGGGTCCTTTGAGCTTCTTGAATCTGTATGTCTAGAGTATTGGCAAGGCCTGGAAAATTTTCCTTGATTATGTCTTCAAATAGCTTGTCCAACCCTTGTTTATTATCTTTTTCACCCTCAGGAATGCCAATAACTCTCAAGTTAGGTTTCTTCACATAATCCCACATTTCTTGAAGACTCTGATCATTTCTCTTATTTCTTTGCTCTATCTCTGTGACTGACTTATTTAGTTGGAAAGAGTTACCTTCAATTTCTGAGATTCTTTCTCTGTTTGATCTACCCTGCTCTTGAGGCTTTCCACAGTGTTTTGTACCTCTCTGAGTGAATTCTTCATTTCTAGGAGTTCAGTTTGGTTTTTCTTCAAAATTTCAATTTCTTTAGTGTATTTTTCCTCCAAATCCTCTATTTTTTTTTTTTTTGTGGTTTCTTTGTGTTGGTTATCCATTGATTCTTGTATATTATTCAGCTTGTTTATGATCCATAATTGGAATTCTTCCTGTGACATGTTGGTGTTTTGAGTCTGGTTTGTGTCAAATGGTTGAGAGCTGGTATTTCTCTTTGGGGGTGAGCTTTCCGTTTGATTCTTTGTGCTCCCCGTGTTTTTTCGCTGGGCCCTTCCCATCTAGATTTATCGTTGGATCTTTTCTTATAGATTTAGTCTGGTTAACAGCACTCTTTGTGCTCTATTCTTAGGCTGTGAAGCAGTCTAGGTATGTTGCTTCTTTTGACAAGAGGGGGAGACTGTTGTGTATTGTTTAGGGGTTTTTGTATTTCAGTTTGGGGACTGCTTCTGATGGGTCCAATTCTAGAGAATTGGAATGATCCAAGACTGCTTTGGCGAGTTAGTACACTGTGTTGTGGTCTTTCAGAAGGCAGGCAGGGTCCACACTAGTAGTAGACCGAAATTCTCTTTGTTTGTTTGTTTCCCTTTGGTTCTTCCTCTATAGGGGTGGTTTCTGTCTCTATCCGCAGGAAAGATACTAGCTCTGGGGAGTGGACGGTGCCCTCGCTCACTCAGCACCCCAGTTGCTGCAGCTCCCACGGGCAAAAGTCTGCCTTGGCCCAATGTCCCCAGGGATCAGGCTCCACACTTTCGCTTCTGGAGAAGTATTCAGTGTTTACACATGGGCGGGGCCCCTGTATAAGGTCCATGGACCAGGGGAGGGGGCCATTCAGGGAGCCTCTTGGCACCCTATTGCTCCGCAGTGACTTGGCTCTGGGCCCCAAATGGTGATTGCGCACCCGCAGATTGCCGGCACTGGTGGTGACTGCTCAGGTTCCAGTATGTACCAGAGCCAGGGGCCTGGTCTGTTCTGAAGCTCACCGTGGCTTCGCAGTTAGAAGGCAAAAAGAGAGAAGAAAGAAAAAAAAAGAGAAGAAAAGAAAAGAAAAGAAGAGGAAAGAAAGAAAATAAAGAGAAGAAAAAGAAAGAGAAAAGAAAAAAAGAAGGAAAAAAATACATATATACATAAAAAAAAGAAAGAAACACAAAAAACCAAACCAAAAACACCAAAAACACAAACAAAAAAGAACAAAAACAAAACTACACAGTACCACACCACACTGCAAAATGAAAAGATACACAAATCTGAAGTATATAGTTTGGCGACTAAATGTTTTTGTTTTTACGCCTAAGCGCAGCTCCGCCCCTTCACGGCCGCTCTGCTGGGTCCTGAGTGGTTTCGCAGTCACTTTCAAGATTGTGCCTGCAGAGCTCCGGGGCTGGAGGGGACAGGCTCCCTGGCAGGCAGAGACCACCACTTGCGGCGTGCTGGCGAGCAAGTATGCGCACCGGGGGCCACCACCTGGAGAACCACCGAAAAAGGCAGCATGGAGGCACAACGTTATTTGCTGTTCGGGGATCCTTTGTGTTTTTCCGCCCTGGCGCAGTTCCGTCCCTCCTTGCCAAGCGCTGTCTCAGCTGAGAGCCCCCAGGTTCTAAGCTATTTTCCCGAAAAAGCCTCCTGTCTGCAATGCCCCACGTCTCCCTCGGTGATTCTGCACTGGCTTGAGGCAGGTCTCTATTCAATTGGGATTGGAGGTCAGTGAGGAGAGCAAGCCGCTTTCCCAAGAGGCTGTCCCCGGCCCATCTTGGGGCGGGGGAATCCGACCCGCGCTCCGCTGGCTACTGTCTGTCCCGCGTTCTGCAGAACCCCGCGATCCTAATTTTCGTTCACCTCTGACCTCACTCGCTTTGTTTGTCCCACGTTGATTTTCCGTGGATTCACGCCACTGTTCCTGTGTGCGAGCGGTCCTCTAGCATTGTGGCAGGTCCGAATCCACGACTTCCTCACCGGGAGCGAGGATCCAGGCAGTCACCACCGCTCCGCCATCTTCCTCCTCTCCTCACTATTCCTTGTTTCTTAAGGACTTTTATCATGAAGTGGTGCTGGATTTTATCAAATGCTTTTTCTGCATCTATTGAGATGATCATGAGGGTTTTGTTTTTAATTCTGTTTATATGGTAAGTCACATTTTTTTATTTCAGAATATTGAACCATCTTTGCATCCTTGGGATGACCTGATCATGGGGAATTACTATTATTTTTTCTTGATGTGCTGTTGGTCTCTGTTTGCCAGTATTTCCTTGATGATTTTTGCATCTATGTTCATGAAGGACATTGGTCTGTAGTTTTCTTTTTTTGTTGTGTCCTTTCCTAGTTTAGGTATCAGTGTGATACTAAATTTGTAGAATGAGTTAGGGAGCATTCCCTCCTTATCTACATTATGGAACACTTCCTGTAGGATTGGTACCAGTTCATCTTTTTAGGTCTGGTGGAATTGAGCTATGAATACATCTGATCCTGGGCTTTTTGTGGTTGTTGTTTTGGGGAGATTTTTTTTATTATTGATCCAATCTTTCTACTCATTATTGGTCTGTTCAGGATTTTTATTTCTTCCTGATTAAAGCTTATGACATTGTATGTTTCCTAAAACTTACTCATTTTCATGAGGTTTTCTAGTTTATGTGTATATAGTTGTTTGGAGTAGTCACAGATTCTCTTGTATTTCTGTGCTATCAGTTGTGATGCCTCTTTTTTTCATTTCTTACTGATCTTATTTCGCTCCTCTCTATTCTCTTCTTAGTTAGTCTAGCCAGTGGTCTGTGAATTTGGTTTATCTTCTTAAAGAACCAACTTTTTGTTACATTGATCCATTGTATTATTTTTTTGGTTTGAATTTTATTTAGTTCTGCTCTAATCTTTCTTATCCCTTACCTTCTCCTAGCTTTGAGTTTATTTTTCAGTTCCCTGTGGTGTGTCATAATTTTCTTAATTTCTGATCTTTCTGTTTTTTTAATGGAGCCAGTTAGTGCTGTGAACTTCCCTCTTAGCACTGCTTTTTCTGTGTCCCAGAGATTCTGGAAGCTCATGTTGCCATTGTCATTCAATTCAATTCTGGTTTGTTTTTTTTTTCTAATTTCCACATTGATTTCATCATCAATGCAAAGCTCATTCAGGAATATGTTGTTTACTTTCCACATATTTGTGTAGTTTTGAGATTTCTTGAAATTGATTCCTGGTTTTTATTCCAGTGTGATCTGACAAGATATATGGTATAATTTTGATTTTTTTTTTTTTTAAGACAGAGTCTCACTCTGTTGCCCAGGCTAGAGTGAGTGCCGTGGCGTCAGCCTAGCTCACAGCAACCTCAAACTCCTGAGCTCAAGCGATCCTCCTGTCTCAGCCTCCCGAGTAGCTGGGACTACAGGCATGCACCACCATGCCCGGCTAATTTTTTCTATATATATTTTTAGCTGTCCATATAATTTCTTTCTATTTTTAGTAGAGATGGGGTCTCGCTCTTGCTCAGGCTGGTCTCGAACTCCTGAGCTCAAACGATCCGCCCACCTCGGCCTCCCAGAGTGCTAGGATTACAGGCGTGAGCCACCGCGCCCGGCCAATTTTGATTTTTTTAAAGTTTGCTGTGGCCTAACATACATGGTCTATCTTTGAAAATGTTGCATGTACAGATGAGAGGAATATATATTCTGGAGTTTGGAGGTATAATATTCTGTAAATGTCTTTTAGGTCCATTTATTCTAGAGTCCGATTTAAGTCCGGTGTTTCTTTGTTGATTATCTGCCTCGATGATTTGTCTAGTTTTGTTAGTGACATGTTGAAGTCCCCCACTATTATTAACTTGCTGTTTATTTCCTTTCTTAGGTCAAGTAGTATTGGTTTTATGAATCTAATAGTTCCAGTGTTAGGTATGTATATATTTAGGTTTGTTACATATTCTTGTTGAGTTGATTCCTTTATCATTCTGTAATGACTGTCTTTGCTTTTTTTACTGCAGTTTATTTAAAGTCTATTTTGTCTAATACTAAAATAACTGCTCCTGCTCACTTCTGGTTTCCATTTGTGTGGAATACTTTTTTCTACTCTGTTACCTTGAATCTGTGGCTAATTTATGAGTTAACTGGGTTTCTTGGAGACAACAGATTTTTGTTTGTTTGTTTGTTTTAATCCTTCCATCAATCGGGATCTTTTAAGTGGAGCATTTGGATGCTTTACATTCGATGCTAATACTGATATGTTAGATAATGTTCCAGTCATCATGTTGATTGTTACCTAGTTGTTTTGCAGTCTCCCTTGTGTTACTGTTTTATAAGAGCTGTGAGTTTTTAGAGTGTTTTTGCACAGGTGAGTATCAACTGTTCTTTTTGTTCTGTAAAGCACTTTTGAGCATTTCTTGTAGGAGGTTTTAATGGTGACAAATTCCCTGAGTGTTTGCTAGAGTAGGAGAGAGTTTATTTCTCCTTCATTTATGAAACTTAGTTTTTCCAGATACAAAATTCTTGGCTGACAGTCTGCTTAAGAATATTAAAGATGGGACCCCAATCTCTTCTGGCTTGTAAGACTTCTGCTGAGAAGTCTGCTGTTAGTCTGATGGGGTTTCCTTTGTAAATTAGCTGATGCTTTCATCTTGAAGCTTTTAGGATTTTCTCTTTCATTTTGACTTTGGCCAGACTGATATTGATGTGCCTTGGTTATGTCCTATTTGCAGGGAATCTTCCAGCAGTCCATTGATCTTCTGATATCTAGATGTCTAAATCTCTAGCAAGTCCAGGGAAGTTTTCCTCCATTATTCTCTCAAATAGGTTTTTCATGCTTTTTGCTTTTCATTCTTCTCCCTTGGGGATACCTATGATTTTCATGGTTGTGAATTTTACATAATCCTATATTTCTTGGTGACTTTTTCTTCATTTCTCTTGATTCTTTTTTATTTTGGACTAACTGCGTTAATTCAAAAGCCTTCTGTTCAAACTTTGAAGATGCTTTCTTCTGCTTTCTCTACTCTATTGTTAAAAATTTCCACTACATTTTTAAATTCCCTAAATGAGTCTTTCATTTCCAGATATTTTGTTATTTTTTTATATCAGCATATTACAGGGTTACAAATGTTTAGGTTACATATATTGCCTTTGCCCCACTCGAGTCAGATCTTTAAGCATGTCCATCCCACAGAAAGTGTGCACCACACCCATTAGGTGTGAATATACCCCAACCCCACCCCCTCCCACCTTCCCAACACCCAATGAAAGTTACTAACATACGTGCACATAAGTATTGATCAAGTAATACCAGTTTGATGGTGAATACATTGGTGCTTGTTTTACCATTCTTGTGATACTTCACTTAATAGAAAGGTTTCCAGCTCTATCCAGGACAATATAAGTGGTACTAGATCACCATAATTTTTTTGGCTGAGTAGAACTCCATGGTCTACATGCACCACATTTTATTAATCCACTCATGTATTGATGGGCACTTGGGTTGTTTCCACATCTTTGAAATTGTGAATTGAGTGCAGATATATAAAGTAATATGGAGCTACCTCAAGCAGCTAAAAGTAGAACTAGAATATTACCCAGCAATCCTATTACTGGGCATCAATGCAAAGGGAAAAAAAATACTCTGTTATTCTGAAAAAAATATATCTATCTCATTATTGAATTTTTCATTTGCATCCTGGATTTTTTTGTTGTTGGTCGTGCTGTCTTTGTGTTGGTCTTCAACTTTCTCATCAATCCCAATGACCTTGCTTACAATCCATATTTTGAATTCCATATGTGACATTCCCAAAATTTCCTTTTGGTTAGAATCCATTCCTGAAAAGCTAGTGTGATCCTTTGAGGGTGTCAAAAGAGCCTGCTTTTTCATACTGCCACAGTTCTTATGCTGGTTCCTTCTCATCTGGAATCACTTTCCTCAGCTGAAAACAAATAGCTTTGTGATTCCCCTGTTCCCCTCTGCTGGGAAGGCTGTTTGCTGCTGAGTATAGGAGGGGACAGGTACACTACCTGTCAGCTCCTGCAGACAGGTACCCACTGTGGTGTTGCTGGGAATTTGGGTCAGTTGGACTTTAGACCTCTAGGAGAATGGACTAGTACCAGCGGTGGTGGACTAGGTTTGGTAATCTCCAGTTCCCAGGCACCTGGATGACATTCTTGAGTCCTGGGGGACCAGATTGACCCCAGGCTAACAAACTTGCCCTCAATCATCCCTGAGTTCAGGTGCTGGTTGTGATAGTGATGGGTGAGGTGATCTCCTGCTGCAGAAACATGCTCAGGCAGAAGGGTGGGAAGGATGGATGCACTGTGATCCTGTGACAAAAGGGACGGGCCCCTCTTTATGAGATTGGTAGTAGCAGGTAGCTGTGGGAGGCACAAGCTGCTGATACCTTCTTATCTCAGCAGTGGAAGGAGTCATTGTCCTCCAGTGCACAGAAGTGCCCAGAGTCCCAGCTACCACCCTGACCCAACTGAAGCAGAGATGGTAGAGCCAACTCAACCCGCTGTGTCTTTGTGTCAAGGGCCCACAGAGTGGCTGTGGGCTGTGGCTAAAATGCTCCGGCAGAGGTGAACGTGTGCTTGTGGCAGGGTCTTGCCTCCAGAGATGGTAGGCTCCTCCCAAAAGAGACAGGCAGCTCAGGGGGAGGGCTCCTAGCCCTACCCTCCCTCTGTCGAGGGGGTAGCTTTTGTCTTGGGACATACTAGAGCATGTGCTATTGCTTTTTAGTAGGAAAGGAGTGAGCTCCAAGCTCTGTAGAATCCTGGGTGTGATGGGCCCTCTGTCGGAGGTGAGGCAGCTGCTCACAAGCGCCCTGGCTTAGTCTTCCCTTGTGGACCCCTCGCCCATAGCAGATGGAAACAGCCATAGCTGTGGGGGAGGTGAGGAGGACAATGCCCCAAATGGTGGAGAGCTGGTGCTCTGGTCCCCATTGTCCTGTGCGGCCCTCTGCTGTTGTACACTCTCCTCTCAGTAGGAAGCAGCCTGCCCTAATGCCCATCCTCTGGGAGACCCTCACATTCTCCAACTGGCCCCCAAGGCTACTGCAGTCTGTGTGGGTGCTGGGGGTGTTGGCTGTGGATCCAGCAGGGTAGAGGCCCAGGGGCTGAGATTCCTGTGGAGCCAGCTACAGAAACACTGCCTGTCTGTGAAGAGAGGGAAATGATCCCTGGCCTCTGTGCATAGCCTTTACTCGGGAAACAGAGTCCTGTTGTGGTGGGAAGGGGGATGGACTCCAGAGGCACTGGCCAGGGCAAGAGGCTGGATTTGCAGGCTGAGTGGGGCAGGACAGAGTTGAGGACGGTTCAGGAATGTTGGCTTCACATTGCCTAGTGCTCTGTGCTTGTGTTTGGTTTCCATTTTTGTCCTTTTTAAAGATATTCATGACCCTTCAAAGTTTTCTTGCATCCCTTCAGTTTTTATGAATTTCCACAGACTTTATTTTGAGCGGTTTTAGATTTATAGGAAAACTGCCAAGCTGGCACAGATAGTGTCCGTGTACCCCACACCCAGTTCCCCATTATTAATATGGAACTTCAGTATGGTACGTATGTTACAATTAATGAGCTAATATTGAAAATTATTAACTGAAGTTCACACTTTATTCAGATTGCCTGTTTTTAATGTCTAATGCCCTTTTCTGCTGTGCCAGGATCCCAGGCAGGATACTACAGTCCATTCAGTTGCCATGTCTTCTTAGGCTCCTCTCGGCTGTGACAGTTTCTCAGAAGTTCCTTGTTTTGATGACCTTGATGGTTTTGAGGAGTACTGGTCAGGTATATTATAGGATGCCCCTCAGCTGGGCTCTGTCTGATGCTTTTCTCCTGATTAGACTCAGGTTATTGTGGGTTTGGGGGAGGAAGACCACGGAAGTGATGTGCCCTTCTCATCAGGTCATATCAAGGGAACCTATTATGTACTTGACTTATCACTATTGATGTTGACCTCGATCATCTGGCTGAGGTAGTGTCCGTCCGGTTTCTACACTGTAAATCCACCCTTGGAGTTCCCCTTTCCACACTGTACATGAGGAAGGATGTCAGTGTGCTCAGACCACACCGAAGGAGTGGTGAGTTGAGCCTCACCTTCTTGAGGGAGGAGTATCCACTTAAATTAGTTTGAATTCTTGTGCAAGTTAAGATTGTCCATTCCCATTTACTTATTTAACCAGTACTCTCAGTTTGGAATCAAGGATATTTGTGTAATACTTGTGATTATAAGCCAATACTGTTTTATTTAACTTGTTGCTCTAATTGTCTCAACTTTGGCCATTGGGGCATCCTCTCTGTGAGCTCCTGTGTCTCTTTGACATACCCTTTAAGTGTGTGTGTGTGTGTGAGCGTGTGGCTTACTCCCTCCTTACTTTTCGGAATTACAAGGTGTTCCAGGCTCATATCGTATATTTTCTGCCCCAGTCCTAGAATCATCTATTTGTTTTTGGATTCCTGGTTCCCTTTATTGCAGAATGTTTTTAGAAACCAGGATCTGGGTGCCAGGGGTGCTCATTGCTACTAGGGTGTCATTGCTCCTAGACCCTCTCAGCTGATAGAAAAAGAAATATATGTCCTTGTACTACCCCCTGTATACAGCACACATTTATAAATATTTGTATGTGTAACCACCCCTGTCTACATTAGGCTAAACATGAGTTTGTACTGAAGAACGTCCTCATTACATGTGCCTCCTCTCCTTACCTGTAAGTAAATTCCCACTTCCACACTGAGAAAGCTGCCTCCCAGCAACCACTGTCCATTTTCACACTTTTTCACTTCAGGTATACCTGAATAGCAGTATCAGAATTGTCGACTTGGTCATCGTTAACATCATGGCAGAATTGTTGCCCTCACGGTCAGCAGCTTTTTGAGCGAGAATGCAATGGCTGTGTAGTTCCCTGTGCCTTTAGTCTTACAGACTCTACTCACTTCCCAAGCTACTTAGGTCAGCACCTTTTCCCACATCCCCTCCACTGAGGTTGTTTCATACATTTGTCGTGCACTTAGATTCCTCTGGCAGGCTGCATTTCTCCCTGGCGTTCCTCTGAATTCCTGCATGATTTTATTTTTGAGACCGAATCTCACACTGTCACCCCAGTGAGAATGCAGTGGCATCATCATAGCTCACTGAAACCTCAAACTCCTGGGCTCCCGTGATCCTCCTGCCTCAGCCTCCCGAGTAGCTGGGAGTATAGGTGTGCAGTAGCTAATTTTTTCATTTTTAGTAGAGATAGGTTCTCACTCTTGCTCATGCTGGTCTCAAACTTCTGAGTTCAAGCAATCTCCTGCCTTGGCCTCCCAGAGTGCTAGGATTACAAGTGTGAGCCTCTGTGCCCGACCTCTGCATGATTTTTTTTAATGTGTGTTTTAAATGTGTATGCATTAAGGTTCACCCTTTGTGCTGTAAAGTTCAATGGGCTTTGACAAATGCGTAATATTAGGTAGCCACAATTACAGTGTCATTCAGAATCCTTTCACTGACCTAAAAATCGCCTGCCTTCACCTATCCAACCCTTCTTTCCTTCCCCATGAAGCCCTGTCAATCACCGATCCTTTTATTATCTCTATACTTCTGCCTTCTGCTGACTGTCTTAGAACTGGAATGGTACGGTATGTAGCCCTCCAGAGAGACGACCTGAATCTTCGTCTCCTTTCTTTTTTCTTGGTCAGTCCAGCTAAATATAGGTCCATGTCGTTGACCTTTTCCAAGAACAAATTTTGGTCACATCCATTTCCTCTATCGTATTTTGTTCTATTTCATTTATTCCTTCTCTGTTATTTCCTTCTTTGTGCTTGTTTTTCATTGGTTTGCTCTTTCTAGTTTTTAAATGTTTAACACTAGGTTATTGATTCGAGAGCTTCCTGCTTTTTGGTAGGCGGGTACAGCTCCCTATTTCTCAGTGCTGCTGCTGCCTCATCCAGTAACGGTTGTTATGTTGCATTTTTGTTTGTGTTCATTTAAAGAATTTTCTAGTTTCTGTTGTGCTCACTCCTCTGACCCGTTGGTTGTTGTTATACACTGAACTGCAGGTGCCCAGTACCTCAGGATGTGAGTGTATTTGGAGAGAGGGCCTTTGAAGACGTAATGAAGTTTAAATGAGGGCCTCAATCCAATCTGACTGGTGTCCTCATCAACACAGGAGCTTAGGACACATAAAAAGAGACAGCACGGGTGCGTATTCACAGAGGGACGACCAGTGTGAGAAGAGGCAGCAAGGGGACAGCCCCCTGCAAGCCAAGGAGAGAGGCCTCAGGAGAAAGCAGCCCTACTGGCACCTCAGTCTTAAGGGTGCCCGCCTCCACCAGTGTGAGAATATAAGTTTCTGATGTTGAAGGCATTTTCTGTGGCAGCCCTGGCAAACTAATTCAATTATTGAGGAATGTATTGCATGATTTCTGTATTTTTGCAAATTCCCCACGTTGCCTTCTGTGATTGGTTTCCAATTTCACTCCGTTTTGGTCAGAGAGCACACGTTGTATGAGTTCAATGCTTTTGAATCCTTTAAAGTTTGTTGAGAGGTGTTGTACGGTGTAACATATGGAGAAAGAAACATATCCTGGAGAAAGTTGCATGTACGCCTGAGAAGAGCATTGATTCTGCTGTTGTTGGGTGGAGTGCTGTTTAGATGTCTGTTAGACCGAGTTATTTTATTGTGTTGTTCGAGTCTTCTATTCCTGTACTGATCCTCTGTCTCTTGTTCTGTCCAGTACTGAAAACGAGGTGAATCTGTGTGCTAGGGCTGCCCTAACAAAGGACCACAGACTGGGTAGCTTAAACAACAGAAACTGACCTTCTCAGGGTTCTGGAGGCCGATAGAACCAGGCGATTCAGTTTCTGATAAGGCCGCTCTTCCTGTTTTGCTGACAGCTACCTTCTCACTGTGTCTTCTCACGTGGCCTCTTGTCTGTGAGAGGGCAGGAAAAGAGAGGCATCTGGTGTGTCTCCTCTTCTTATTAAGGACCCCAGTCCTGCGGGAATGGCACTCCACCCTTATGACTTCATTTCACCTTCCTTAACTCCCTAATGGCTCCAAATTCCAAATATAGTCTCACTAGGGGTTAGGACTTCAGCATATGCATGGGGGGGGGGAGGGGGAGGAGACAAAAATGCAGTCCACAGCAGGGGTATTGTGGGATTGTCTCCTTCAATGCTGTCAATTTTTGCTTCATCCATCTGTCAGTGGCTCCCGAGAGATCCCCTTGACCCCCACCAGCTATTGGATCTGGACCAACAGGTGAGGCAGATGTGACCCCCGCCATCAGGGGACAGAGTGGGGCTCCCTGGCTGGTAGATGTAGCCTTGCTTGCACCTGCGCTCCACTCACCCACCTCTACCCACCCCATTCTTGTGGAGCTTTGTGAGTGGGCCCATCTGCATCACCCTCTCTCCCTGACAGCCGAGGGGTTCCTCCCCTGCCCCCTCCACAGGCCCTCTGCAGCCTGTGATCCGCTGTTGGTGCACACTTTCTCCTCCCGTGCGCTCCCAGGCTCCCTGGTGCGGTGATTCCACTGCTCCCTGTCCTCACCTCGCAGGCAGCTGGGACGCAGCACCTTTCCAGAATAAGGGGCAGCTGTCATTTAGTGACATCTATGTGCGATGTCGTGCTGCGTCCTCATGGCATTTCTGAATGTGGGTATGAAACCAGGCAGCCCCCGAGGCTAGCATGGCAGCAACTGATAGAGGGGTCCTGCACCTGGGCTGATCTTCGGCCTCCACACTCACGTCGCAGTGGCCACGGGGGGGATCTGCGAGCCGTCATCACCCAGAACGCACCGTGCCTGTGTCCTGAAAGTCCCAGGCCATGATGGAGAGAGTAAGGGCTCCACATAGTGCCTACACATGACAGCAAGATGTGGGACCCATATTGGAAAAGGACCGGTGAGAAAGGTCCATGTGAAAAGGTTGTGCCCTTACAGGCTTAGGTGCTGGCCATCCGGGGAATATTCATTTCTGCCTTCCCCCAAATGCCTGTGAGGTGCCCTGTCTCACCTCCCTACTGCGGAGCCAAGAGTGCTGGAAACGCGAGCCGGCTAACTCGGATATGCTGGACAGAAGCCCTCCTTTCTCTAGCTAGGAGGGGCTTCTGTTGACCAGAGCATGGGCTGAACACCTCAGGGCCAACTTCTCGCACTGATCCAGGGGTGGCACACCTCCAGCTTCGCCTCCTGCCTCTATCCTCTGGCTAAGTACTTACCACCGGTCGCCCCGGTTCCCTGCCGCCTCGCCTGTGGGCCTCACCGTCACTCAAGCAGGGAGGTGGAGTCACTGACATCGAACAGGGAGGCTAAGAGTGTAGGGCTTTGGGCCTCGGTCAGCAAGCCCTCACGGGCTGCCTGGAGCACCCTGGTAGATGCCTGAGTCACAGGGCAGGCAGGAAAACGAAAGGCTGCACCCCCACTCCCCAAGTGCTTTCTTCCCCAGTGGTCTGCAGAGCCTACTTTGGGGCATAATCCTGAAGGCGGGCTCAGGGGATTCAGGAACTTGTGACTGGCTGGTTCCAAGTACCCGCTGGTTCTGCCCATTCACCTGGGGCAGGGGAGGTGGAGGTTGGCACGTGGCTACCCCGGGGCCTGTCCACAGGGCTTCCTTCCTGCGAGCCTGGCAATGCATGTCACCCAGATCTCCTCTCAACCCCGTCAGTGAGTGCCTCTCCCTGCGATGACCCAACGCCAGCGCCATCAGGAGGCCAGAGGTGCCGAGGCAGTTGTGGTGCTCCAGGAGAGTAAGCTCAGAGGAGGGTCACTCCAGGAGGGAAGAGGCTCTGGGGTTGGCACAGGGCCCCAGTGAGGCAGCTACTGGCCCTGACTGCCAGGGCCTGGTCTGCGGCGTGTCTCTCTGGCAATACGAGGCCTTCCCTCCCTCGGCGGTTTCTGAGGCTCTCCCCCTCTAAATGCTGTGAACCTGAACCCAGTACTCTGTACTATGTCCTCAGGCCGAAGAACCTGATTGTGTTGCGGGAGGGCTGTGCATGTGGAAAAGACGCAGACTGTGGCCTGTACCCAGGGCCACCTGCCAGCGGGTGGAGCTTTCAGTCATTTCAAGGCCTCTCCTTGGGAAGGGTCACAGCAAGCCCAGATTGGTTTTCTTCCACAGGGAGCTCACTCACCAGCGTAGCAGGGAGGGTCGGTCCCAGCAACCACCTAAGCCAGGTTTGGTCCAAGGGCTTGGCACTGTTCTTCTGTAAAGTCGGTTTTAAATTTAGCTGGTGGGTTAAGAATGTGAGAGTTTAAGAATTTGAGACAAAGCTGAGAATTTAAAATTAAGAGATGTAGCTAAGAACAAGGAAACGGGGCTGATTCTCTGTCACCTGCAATTTCGCTGCTTCCTGAGAGCTGTTAAGACGTTCGAACCTTCAAATCCTGTGTCTTCAAGAGCCCAATACCTCTGTGAAGCAAAGTGCCTATCGGTGGCCCTGATTCTATCACCAGGGCTACCTGAATCGTCAGGTTTACCTGACCTCATCACCACGTTTACCTGAACTTCTTGATTGTTGTTTACATCTGGAAGAGGGAGGATGGATTGTATTCTCGCAGTCCTGCCTGGGAAACTGAGTCCGTGTGCACAGTATCTAGTGAAAGGGGGAGGAAAGGTGAGAGAGGTGGGGACGCAGGTTACGCTCTTGGGCAGGTCTCTCTCCCACGGACGGCACTGCTGCCCTTTGCGGCTGGCCCGTTCTTTGCACTGGGGGCGGTGTCCTGGGCATCGTAGGCTGCTTGGCAGCATCCCTGGCTCCTTTCAACTATTAGAAACCAGGAGCAACAGCCCAGTCATGACAACGAAAAATATCGCTAAGTTTTCTTGAAAAGAAGATAACTCATGATCACATTTTGCAAAGCTACATCTTTCTATATAGATTTTACACGTAAGCAAGGACCACAGGGGCGTACATTTTTAGGAAAGAGGTTTGTAAGCAGCGGGATCTCTGCATGATTCAGGATCAGTAGGCATATGTAAGTCCAAGAAAGAGATGAGAACATTGTACATCCTGAAAGTTAAGGAGCTCACAAATGATGAATCTCAGAAAGGAGATAGGCACCCATTAGTTAATGAGCACCGGTTTATAACTGGGCAGGCCGAGACCGGGGGATCCACCTGCACACCATCGCTAGGCTCTGGATTAATCCACGTCCATGTTTTCATTCTCTCGTCGACTCTCCCCACTTCTCACAGGACTCTCTACCTGCTGTCAAAGTAGAAATAAAGGCGAGGGCTACCACTGGCTTCTGGTGCATCGGTGTCCGGGCTCTCTCCACGACCTGATTTCAGAGCTCTGTTAGTCTCTACACCCAATTATGGCTACAGAAAGCACTTGAAGGTTTAAGTCCTGTGATCATTCAGACAAACCACACTTTATAGAGGGTCACTGGCGACAGCATGTGTTCTAAGTTAGACGCCCCAAGCGACCACAGTTGCTGCCTAAGTTGAAACATGACATCCTTTAAATGTTGGGCTCCAAGAAAACAAAAAGAATGAAGGAAAAGAGGAGTGGAGTGGGGGGATGAAGGAAGGAAGAAGTCACCAGACCTAGAACCTGGCATAAAAGTCCAACATAAATCGTGTAACCCAGACGCCATCTAGCACCCAGTAGAGTGAAAACCCCAAACCCACAGGACTCCTTGGCAGTGTCTCTCACCTCCACATCTAAGCCTTAGGGCAATTTTAGCCCATTCACAAGTGAGACTCGATCTCATCTGTATGTAAGGTGAAGATCCCGCTATAGAAAGGCACCACGATGACAGGGAATTGTGTCTGGATAGCCAGGAACACGGGGTCACTGTGAACGCTCAGCCAGCGACGCTCAGTCTTTGCACTTGCCGAGCGAGCATTTCAAGGTCAATTTTAATGAGTGGAGGCAGGATGGGACGTCTGAGGGGCTTAATAAAACCCAGACCCTGCTTGAGTATCTACTGGGTACCTGCATCAGGCCCGGGAGGGCTGTTACACTGAAGCCTTTATCACACGAGCAAAAGACATCTGAGGGGGGTACCTGACTGCAAAGAAAGCATTTTCACCCTTGGAAAGTGCTTAAAAATGGCAAATTAGGAAGCGTACACGGCCAAGGGAAAGGGACTTTGAAGTTGCAGCCTGGGAGAGAAGAAGATTCTGGGTGCTTCTAGTGGAGTGTCAGCTGGCAAGAGAATTACCCCCTGGCTGGGAGACCAGGGCACTGGCTCTTCTGTACCAGGGGCCCGCGGACCAAGGTAAGCAGGCGCGTCTATGCCACCTTCGGCAGGCTCCCTTAAATGCTCTCGGTTCAGCTCCTACCCAGATGCCAGCCAGGGGGACGCTGATATTTTAACAGGAACAGATGCCCACACCTTCCTCTGTTACAGATTAAAGCACTATGGAGTCACAGGGACACACCAACTGCCAGGCGACATTCTTTTCCTCCAGAGGAGGAGGACGTGCAGGTACAAGGACTTAACAGCCCTGATCTTTCATGCACTAGACACGGGCTGGCACCGTTATCAGCCCTTTCCCCACGTGAATTCTTACTTAGTTAATGTCACCACCTCCCAGAGGGGGAAGCCGGCACAGCAGTGGCTCCATGTCCCACCCCAGGTCACTCGATTTTCATGAGGCAGTCCTGGGACTTTCACCCGACCTGACCCCAGAGCCCACTGTCTCAGGCCTTCACGAGGTTTCTCCTGTGCTTCCTTGCTCACGACACAGACTTGCTCTTTCTCCAGTGAAAAAGGTCGCAAGGCAGAGGGAAGTGTGAATGTCCTGACACCTTTTGCTGAAGCTGTAGAGGCTTAGCTGGCGGAGAAGCGCTCCATACCATCTCTGTAAAGCCTTTGTCGGGGCCATTCCTTTCCAGCGTCTCCTTTTGAAACAGCTTTTCCCTGCTCCCTACACAAGTGCCACCATCATCCCACCCAAGGGACGCAAACTGATTGCTGTGGACGATCCTCCACAGCTTTTGTTGGAAGGGGAGGGAGAGGAGATTCCGTCTCCCATTGATGGGATGTCATAGACAGGGCACGGCCGTCTCAACAAAGGCTCCTCGGCCAGAGCTCAGAAAGCAGTTTGTTCAAGCGGCGGCCTGACGTCAGGGCACCCAGTGGACATCGGGTCGACCCAGGCACAGGACGGCTCTGGTGGATGGTGGTCCTTCTCTGCATACCTTGGGGGAGACTTACTTCTGGAGGAAAAGGCACCGTTGGGAGCTGTGCCCCCGCCCCCGGCGCTACTTTCCTCACATCTCGCCACGAGAAGTGAGAAGTGATGCCCGTCTTTCGGTCATGTCAGCCGGGGAGTGTGGCGCAGCCAGCAGCACGCCCTGGTAATAACGCAGCTCCAGGCATCACAAAGGGGCTCAGGCTGCTTGGGGTGACATCACAACACAGCCAGCGCATGATCGAATGAAGGGCCAGGCCAGGCCAGACGAGTGACCTGTCAGCATGTCAACTTTCTGGTCCATGCAGAGTCCTCTCGATGGGAAAGACGACGTTGGAACACATTAGTGTTTCTGGTGACCTGCTATTCCGTAGGCGCAGATCGTGAACTGTCTCCTTGTCTCCTTATCCTAGAGGTCCTGGAGCCAGGCAGAGCCACCGCACAGCACTGACTAAAGAAGTCAGGGCCCACTGATGGGGACGCTGGCCCACATCCCTCAGCATGGGATTGATGCTTTTAAGCACGCAATCAAGTCTAGCATGGTCCCCGTGGTTCCGGCTGCAGCCACACCATGCTTTGAACACTGTCACCACCCTGGGATGTCCTCCACAGAGGTGTTCCTAAGACACCCATAGCGCTGGGCAGAAGGCAGCCAAAGGCAGATGGCGGCCTTCTTCCCACCTCCCCTCAGCCTGCACTCCTGGGGGTGCTGCCCCCCCACCCCACCAAACAGAGACACCCTTCTACACCCTGGGCCTTCGTGGTCACAGCGTGACAGGGCATCTGGCCACGGGCCTTCACGCACATTTTATTTTCCTTAGCCGACATCTCCAGAGAGATGTGTGCAGGTGTGGGCCCCGCGTTCCATCTCTGCCATCCTTCCTGTCGGGTGTGTTGCTGGCAGGGCAAGGGAGAGGCGTCCATCCAAAGCAGCCTGTGTGTCACACGCTGTGCCCACATACGGGCCCACCTGTCCACAAACTCCCGTACTTGATTCTGGGCACGAGCTCAATGACGTTGGTGTTCCCCCACCCCCGCCAGCCTCGGCTGCCTGTGGCAGCTGGAGATTCCCTTTGCTCTGGCTGAGAACAGTTCCAGTTTCCCGGACCACCAACAAAAGGACATGCACACGGTACCCGTGTAAAGTGAAGAGCCAGTTTATTGAACGGCTTAAGAGAGTAAAAATAGTGGATTTAGCTACACTCTTTACACGCAGAGCAGGAAAGGCTACACCTTTCCACTCCCCCTTACCCTAAACAGCACAGGCTCCCTGGAGGCCCGCTGGAGGGCGGAGCCTGCGTAAGCTGGACTGGAATGAAGCCCACTTGGGCCTGCGAGCAGCTGCCCGCGGTAACACTGCACCCCCCTCTCCCGGCGGAGTAGATCGACGCCCCCTTTTGCCCAATTTTAAATGAATGACCGATTTGTTTTCAGGCAGGAGGCTATCACCCCTGTAGCATGTGACTCACGGCTGTACCCGCAGTGCCTGCAGAATCCGCACTCACGTGTGAAGGCATCGCGCCTCGTCTAAAGCCTCCTTGTTGCTGGCAGACAGAAAGCTTGAGCCTTAATGCCGATGCCATTTCTGCTCTTGGCAATATCCTCCAGTGTCCTGGCGTCCAGCAGCGCCTTACAGGTTTTCGGCCAGCCCGTATTCCCAGAACATCAGAGAAGCGCGAACCACTTCTTGCTTGCTTGCTGTGGCTGTCCTGGCAATAGCGCCTACGGGGTACCTGGAGGAATTCCAGGGCGGCAAGGGCAATGTCCCATGAAGGCGTGGCACCCCGCTGGGGTGGGGCAGGTGTGCCGCCGGCTTCTACTTCTGCAGCAGAACACCTCCTCGTCTCCAGCACAAGCTTGTAAAAAAATACTTTAACAGAGTAGACTGTACAGAACTAGGAGTTAACACCGTGTATTACGGTGCTAAAATATTTGTATAAATACTATACAGGCATGGAGTGACTCCATTAGAAAGGGCGTGCCCCTCAGCCGATTAAAAACTGCTGTCGGCATGCCCAAAGAGAAACGACTTCCACGGTAGGAACAGGAAAAAGGAGGACTGTGCTGTGTGTCAGCACCCACTCGGTGCCTTAGAGACATCCTTGCAGTTCCTACTGACTACACCAAGACCGGGACAACTGGCAGCTGCTCGTGGGGGCCGGCCCTGTGGGAACATACATTTTGGAACAACAGGTTGGATCGGAACGTTTAGCACTTTGAAAACCAGCCATGTAGAGAGATGTCCCTTCTGCGGGGCTCGTCAGCCAGCCACCACCCTGGCTCTGACGGGGACCAGTAACCGCCTCAGGCTCCCACCCAGACGGATGGAAATCGTTGCTCCCTCTTCCACTCTCCCTGGCAGCCAGGTCCGCTGACCCACACCCTGGCCGGTCACCTGCCACCTCTGCGTCCCTTCGTGCTGAGTGGCTGACAGGCGTTGGATGCAAACAAGGCGTGAGATGGACGTACCTGGAAGGAGACCCAGCTCCACTTCCGGGGCTGGGCTGTGGGTGAAGAGGCGGCAGAGGGAGGTGGAGAGAGTGTGCGTCCCAGTCCACTTACGTGCTGTCCCCCGAGGTGGCGTTTAATCGGGCATTTCGATGTTTAATTTGGGAGGGGGAAGCACATACTTTCCAGGGCTCTGTGTGATGACCACCCTGGTCTTCTTTCGAAACAGAGGAGCAATTTTAGGAGGTTCCGGCACTGGGGTTTCTTCAGTTTCCTCATTATCTTCGTGATGGAGATCGTAGGAAATGTTTCCGTACTCTCGCAAAAATGGGAAGATTTCAAGCAGAAACTGACAGAAATCTTTGCGAATACCAAACCACCCTGAAAAATAAGAATTTTCTTTGTCAAACGCTAGGCCCAAGTGACTTTCGCATTACCTTTCTTTCCTGCAAAAGAAGTCCATTTTCTGCAGGGAGCTCAGAAACCGAGACTCGACAGGGCCTCAACCCAATAAGGGGCCAGAGTATGACCTCCAGCTCCGGGGTCCTCAACGTGGGGTTCCCAGACCAGCAGCGGTACCATCCCCAGGGCCTTGTTCAGGATGCCATTCTCGGGCCCCAGCCCTGACCTCCTGAATCAGAAACTGTGGGTGGGGCTGGCGTGGGCCGAGGCCGCCCGCTTTTCCTGGCCTTTAGGGATCCTGCTGGGTGCTCAAGGTCGAGAACCACTGCCCTCATGAGTCTCCAATGCCTGTGGGGCCTGGACCACGCCGTCTTCCTCTAATCCTCCATGCCCAGGATAAGCTCTTGGGTGACAAAGGGTGTCCTCCAAGAAGAGGATTTGTGTCAGCCTGTGGAACCTGGGAAGGCGGCAGGCAGGTGTTGGCCCAGGCCAGGGGCCACCCCGAGGCCTGCCCCTCCTCTCTGCGCACCACCCAACCGTCGGCTCCGTGCTGCCCTCCCGGGGCACAAGCAGCAAGCATGGCCTGGGCTGCAGTCTAGGCACTGCACTCACCCCACTGGCTTCCAGAAGGGCAGTGCTCTGGGGTTGCATGCGATGGAGCTCACAGCCTCGTGAGGAAGGGACCCTCCCTACAGAGGGTTTCAAAACTGTGTGGCACTGCATGCAGGTGCAGAGGAAGAGAGGGCACACAAGGTGCACCTGACAACACTCACTGACTTCAGCAAGGACATGGGGGACGGGGAGGGCAAAGGGGCCCTAGGAGGATCTCGGGCTTCAGGTGGGAGATGTGGACTTTTCATCTACTCCTCACAAGCCCTCGAAAGAGGCATCTTGCTCCCAATTTTGCAGAGGAGGAAAGGGGAGCTGTGAGAGGCTGCTTGCCTTGTTTGTTCCTCCCTCAAATCGCAGGGAGCACTTGGATGAGACCCTTGGCGCAGGCCAGGGGACAGCGTGCCCTTCCCTTGGAAGGTCCTAGAACTTCCTCAGCCCTTGCTCTCCAACATAAACTTCTAACTCAGGGTCCTCAGGCTCATCCTTTCATAGTTCGGGGACCCCTGCAGCCCCGCAGACACACAGGTGAAGGGCTTCTGACGTGCCGAGTACGTACAGTGGTTTCCTCCCTTCTGTCCGAAGGTGGTTGCCATCAGTGTGATCAAGGAGAGCCACAGGGGCACGAAGATGGGTATACAGGAGAACGCGTTGTGGCCGTCCAGTTTGTGAACCAGCAGAATCTAAAGAGAGAGACACAGTCAAGGTCCTTTTGACACGACGACGGAAAATGGACAACTATGTAAGCTGCACCTCTTCAGACGGCCCCCGCCCGGTGAGCTGTCAGAAGTGGAGAGGTCAGCGCCTCGGGTCTCGGCCAAAGACCACCCATCCTCGGGGGCTGCCAGGAGATGAGCTTTCACATCCCTCTCTAGGGTTAAGCAAAAGTCCCTCCCCTTGAAAAGTTTCCGGCCCCAGGACTATTATGGGAAACTCCTCCTCCCCATGTTCATTCAAAGGAGTCAATGGTGGCCATTCTAGAATTCCCCACAGAACTCAAATACGAAAATCCAATATCCAACTCGCCCTTTCAAAAAGTAGGACCTCAAGACACACAGACGCATCAGCACTGGAAAGGGGCACTCCTCACTGCCAGCCCCTGCCTGCGCCCCCCAAGAGAAAGAAAGGACATTGTCCTTGGACAGACGCCCTATCCTGGAGGCGCGCTCTCGCTGCAGTTCCCAGGGATAGCAGGCTGCCTTTCCAGGTAGGCAGGGCGCTGTTGCAGGGAAGGGTGGGCCTTGGGGGCTGGGGAGGCTTGCCGTAGGTCGAAAGCTCACCTCAAAAGTGAGAAGAGGCACGACGATGGTCATCCAGCTCAGGGCCATTGTTATGTGAGTCCTGCGCTGCTCTGCAATCACGTCCATGGAGCGCAAGAACAGGACGGACCACACGATGTAGTAGAGCACCACCAGGCACAGGAAGGACATGAGAATCCACAGGGGGACGCACACAACCTGAGGCAAGGAGGGCAGAAGAAGTCTCTTTAGAGCTTCCACCCCAGCTTCCGGTGGAAGGCGGTGTCCACACCTTGCTGGGTCTCTCCGGGTAAGACGGCGCCAGCCTGAATAAGGACGGTCCCTCCTCCCAGGACTGCCCTGCGGACACCGCGGGAAAGAAGAGGAGGTACGGTCTGCTTGCTGTAGGGCCTGATGCTGGGCAAACACACGTTCCGTCGTCAGTCAGTCAGTCCCTCCTCCTTCCGTGACAGCCCTGCATCCGGCCCCCACGCCTCTGCTCTTCCTGGGGTCCCGCCCTCCCTCCTTCCTACACTCACTCAGGCGCTGCCCCGCTCACTGGCATCACACCCCACCGCACCGGCTTCTCAGGAAACATTTCCACAACCTGCTGGAGGTACTCTGGTGACACACTTGGGGACGGGTCCCCAGAAAGTTCAGCTGCCTGGGCTTCTAGGGACCCCCACTGCGTTAGTTGAACTTGGCAGGCTGACACTGGGCACGCAACGCTATCCCTGTTCCTGCCAACATGCCCAGGTGAGTTCTGAGTATGTTGCTGTCCTACCAGAAAGACCTTGTCTCACCCGCAGGCAAGCCCAGAGGATAAGCCCTGGGGGCGTCACCTGGCCTGGCTCCCTTGTGTCATCTCTTCTCCCTCCTGCCCTGCCTCCCAGTTCTCCCTTTTCCTTTGATTAATTATGGTCCAGTAAAAGTGACTGTCTTCCTCTGGCATGCAGTTCCATGAGTTGGAACACACGTGTAGATCCTCACAGCCACAGGCAGGACACAGAGGAGCTCTCCCACCCTGTACAACTCCCTGGTGCTGTCCTCCTTCCATTGTCACACCCTTGATCTGTTCTGTCTCTGTACTTTTGTCTTTGCTAGAACGGTACATAGGGGGAATCACAGGGCATGGAACCCTTTTGAGACTGGCTTCTGGCGATCAACATGATGTCTCTGAGATTCATCCCCGTCGTTCCCTGTGTCCACAGGTGGTTCCCTTTCATAGCCGAGGGGTATTCCACCGCATGGACGACTACGGTTTGCTTCCCCAACGTCCATCGAAGGTGGTTTGCAGCGTTTGGCTACCCCAGACGAGGCTGCTACAAACACTGGAGTCTGGGTTTCTAAATGGCTGGCTGTTTCCGGTTCTCTAGGGTAAACACCCAGGAGAGTGGCTACTGGGTCACATGGCAAGTGCACCTTTAACTGTATGGGAAGCTGCCAAACCGTTTTCCAGAATGCCTGTGCCCTTGTGCCTTCCTTCCAGGAATGTAGGAGCATCCCGGTTCCTCTGCACCATCCCCCCACCTCCCCACACCTGGCCCTGTCAGTGTTTTATAGTTTCACCATTCTGATAAATGTCAGTGTTTTAGAGTTTCACCATTCTGATAAATGTGCCTGGGACCCCATCCTGCCTGTCCCTGATGGGTAATGACGTTGAGCGTCTTTTCTGGTGCTTATTCCCCATGTGTATATCCGCTTTGCGAATTATTTGTTAAGCCTTTTGCCAATTTTTAAACTAGGTGTTTGTTTTCCTATTTTTGAGTTTTTAAGAGTTCTTTGTATGTTTTAGGTTCTCGTCAGTGTTTTGATATGTGCTTTGCATATACTTCGTCCCAATCTGTGGCCTTTCTTCTTGTTCATTTCATTTTAATTTTGAGGAAGTTCAAATTTATGATTTCTTCTTTTATGGACCATATTAATGCTGCCATTATAAGCACTCTTTGCCACACTGCTGGCCCCAAAGATTGTGTCCTATGTTTTCTTCTAACAGTTCTATAGTTTTACAGTTTACTTATCTATCTATGATTTCAGTTAGTACATGAGTTTTAATCCTTCTGACTAGCTTGACTGTAGGTTTTCCCGAAGGCTCCCACACACAGCCTGTCTTCTCCCTTCTGCAGCACATCTGTGATAAGCCTCTCCTTTATTGGAACTCCCTTCATGGGTGGAGTGTGAGTGATCTCAACAGCCTCAGTTGCTATCTCTTGCTCACTGTGGTAAAGATGCAGTCAGAGTGCTTTATCCACTAGGATCTGCACAGGGATGAGGGTGGAGACATCCCTCTGCTCACTTGCAGAAAGCATTCAAAATTCCTCATCTTGTTTTTTTTTTTTTTTACCTTATATTAAAAATGTGGTCTTGTCTAGATTTGTTTCCTCCATGCCACAACAGGGATAGTTTTGAAACCAATTACCATTCTCCATATATAGCACCCTGAAGATGTACACTGGGTGCCTGAACAATATTTTTGATTATGAATATTTCATTAAACACTTGAGCAGAAGTGATAAATCCCATCTTTACTTTAACTTTGGAGTCTATTTATGTTCCCTTATTTTCTTCCCTGCCCCCAAATGAATATTTTCTTTTTGTACTATAGTTTTCACTCCCTTTTAAAAAAAGGTAAACTATGTTTAATGCAGAGAATGTCTTGTATGCAAAAATATACATCAAGCACCAGATAAGATAAAAACAAAAATACTAGCTTGACCTCACTCAACTCCCAGAGGCAGTGGAACTCTTCTGCCTTTGTTCTTATTCTTCTTTCTATGCATTTAAAAGTTGCAACCATACTGTATTCTCCAGTTTATAGCTAACCACTTATCTATCTACCTATCCTCCATCCATCCATCCATCCATCTATCCACAGTTAATTTTAACCAAACCATTAACTGAAGTCACAGTTTAGAAGCAGACTTAGGGCTCCACTCATGGCCAGCGTGTAAATTGGTACAGCATTTCGAAAAACAAGTTGGCAGTGCAGTATATGTACTGAAGAACCTCAACAAGTTCCCACCTTCTAGCCCAGTAATACTGTTTCTGGAGTATTTCCTAAGAAAACGACAAAAAATAAGCCAAAGACTTTTATGTATAAAAATATATACTGCAGCATGATTTAAAATCATAAAATACAGGCTATAAATGAAATATTCTATTTTATAAATCAGGGGATGGTTTGATTATTGCATTTGAAGAATATTTTGCATCAATTAAACTTTAAAAGTTATGTTTATAAAGATATTTTATTACATGGGAAAGTGCTTATAACATAATATTAAAACAAAGAAGCAGATATAAAAGTATACATACAATACGATCCCAACTATTTGTATAAAACAAGGAAATAAAAAACATTAATCATGTTATCTCCCAGTGGTGGGATTATGGGTGATTTTATTAGTCTATTACTTATGCTTATCTGTCTTTTCCAAGTTTTCTGTAATGAGCACAGTTACTTTTATAATAAAAAGGAAAAGTTTATTTAAGGATCTAAAAAGTTACATACAAGCCAGGGCCAGTGGATGATCTTGTCCAGTCTTAAGGCAATGAATATAAACTGGAGAATGTTGACAGAACACAGGATTTCTAACTAAAAATGAAGAGAAGAATCAGTTAAACAAAGTAGAAGTTGCATTCAATACTGTAGTTATTTGGTTAACACACTAAAAGGCAATGAAAATTATAATACAGTAAAACTTATATTATGTTGCACAGGAAACTCCTGATTTTCGGCACGAGAGGAGCACAGCAGTGCTATGCCTAGGAGAAATGTGGCCCGGGTGGCCTGGACTCCTGCCTCATCTCTCTGCTCAGTGGCTGTCTTGCCTATTCTGCAGCTTGAGGTCTGGGCACAGATGATGACAGGTGATGACCTTGTTTCCAGACTCACTGGGAACAAAGGCAATCTGCAGTAGACTGCCCAAGCTTCCTTTCTGCCCCTAACAACAATCTCCTCTACTCGTAACCATCCTTGTACTTCCTTCTTCCCATACCTGGGACTCACTCCTGCGTCTCACCCATTCCTTTTCGGCTCCTTGAGGATCTTGTCACATCCAGCCATCAGTTATAGGTTCTTCACTCCATCTTTAACACTGCCTATTCCATTGATCCTTCCTAGCAGCACAGAAACAAGTCAACTCCTTCCCATTAAAAATAAAACCCCCCAAACCAAATAAAGCCTCGCCTCCCTTGATCCAGGACCCCTCTCAGCCTCAGTTCTCTTTGCCCCTGTTGTCTCATCTGCCATTCCAAACTCCCTCACTGTGGTCTGCCCTCTACCTCCACGACCTCCAGGAAACAGTTTTCATCAAGGTCACCAAAAACAGGAGGCAGCAGAAAGCTTCACTCTGCAGCCTGCTGATACCGCGGACTACTCCTTCCCTCTCGCTCCGTTCCCCCTGACCTTCTAGGATCCCACCATGCAGCCTTGGTGCCCTCCAAATGCTCTCATGATTCATTCAGTCTCTTTTGCTCTTCCTCAAGTGCTGATGCTCCCCAGAGCTGTAAACTCAGCCTTGTCTCCCCGCTAGAGAGATATACAGACAGACACACACACACTTTCACTCACTCCACACTAGGGCTAGGAGAGAAGAAATTTCAGCCCCCTCCCTGGCTTGCATTACCTCCTAGTGGCTGGTTCTCAAATTTGTCTCCAACCTAGTCTTCCTGCTGCACACCAGACCTAGCTGTGCACGTGCCACTCGTATCTCCTGGAGACACCTAAAATGGAGCCAGTCCCAAACTCAGTTCATTATCACCTGCACCTTGAACCTTGTCCCTAGCTTTTCTATAGCCTCCCATTAAGGCACAACAGCTTCATTACCCAAACCAGGAACCCAGGAAGCACCCTATATTCTTTACCCACACTCTCATATCACTCACCAAATCCTGTCCACTGTACCACCCAAACTTCTCTTGAACCCCTGCCCACTGGCTATGTTGATGATGACTGCCTACTCAGACCACCCCGAGCCCGTCAGCAAGCTCTCATTAGCCTCCCTGCTGCCAGGCTCATGGGCCTCTGCTCCCAAATGCCCTCCAGGCTGTTCTTCATTCACCAGAATGGAGATCTGTGACCTGACCCAGAGCTTCCCAAAAGTTCTCAGTTCACAGGGCATTTAGTGACTCAGTAATTCTCCCATAGATGTCTGGCCAAAAGAAATACGTAACAGTTCCACTGATTTAAGTAATTAGGTCTGAACTTAGCAAGTATTTCTGTCCTAAGTAGGCATTTGAAAAAATAATTCACATAAATTAAAAGAGAAATATTTTAATTTCATTCTTAAGTAGCCACAACTACTTCCTAATAGGATGTGGATGCCTGTCAGGGTGGTGCACAATTTCCCAAACCTTGTAATTAGAAATGGCCCTTCCTCTCTTGCTACCTGTTGAGTGTCTTCACCTAGGTGTTCACACACTACCAGCCTTTATTTTTCGCAGCAACTGACAAAAACCCAGCTTCTTAAAGATATGACATCATTGAAAGGAATGTAGTATGATGTAACAATAAGCCCATAAACTGTTTCAAGCTAGTAGTTTGTACAGTGTCCCAACAGATGTCAGGTATCCCTGTTTTCCTCAAAATGTCCACCATCCCCTTGTACCCCGTGAGTTCACCGGGGTGCCCAGGGCACCCTGGCACATGCTTTGAGGGCTGACAGTGTGGCGCTGTTCAGCCCAGTCCCTCTGTAGAGGCTTCCTTCCTCCCCAACTCCCACAGCTCCCTCCTTCCTACCTTATGCTCCAGTCACGTCTGAACTGTGTAATCCATGCAGCTGACACGTTTCCTCCTGCCTCTGGGCTTTAGTGTGCCTGAAAAATGCCATCCCTTCCCTCCCAACATAGGGCTTACTGGCAGACTCCAACTCCTTCTTCCCATCTCTGTGCAAGGCTACTCTCAATCCCCTCCTTGCCAATGTAGACACTTGTTTTTATGTCACACAAGAGGGAGCTCAACTCCCAGCACGTTGTTTCTTCTCTGGGTAAGAATGTGAATATATGAAAGACTACCTTTCTATAACTCATGTCCAGTGCAGTCCTAGGCACTGTACAGTTGTCCCGTGGCATCCATGGGGGATTGGCTCCAGGACTCCCCAGATACCAAAATCCACAGGTGCTTGGGTCCCCAATATAAAATGGGAATTGCAGGGAGGGTAAAAGCGGCCATCAGAGGTATCCTCCCTGCATAGCCCACCCCTACCTATCAGCCACACCCAGGCTGTGGCCTTTCCGGCTCCCCCTGTTCAAGGCCAAGCCTTTCCTGGTGCTCTGGGTCCTACAGGGCCTCGCTCCATCATCTTCCCTCTCTCTGGGCACCTTCCCTTCAAGCCTACATGCGGGGTCAAGGCTTACATGCCCAACCCACCCCCTGGCTCCTATGTTCCCTTCCAACCCAACTTCAGTCTTCTTTCTCTATTCTTTATCCACATGGCTCAAAACAAGGCTTCTATAGCCTGTAGTTCTCCCCTCAACCCATTATGACATTAGGCTTTGGGCCCTCAGCTTCTGTGCAGTAAGTGCCTGGGCTTTGGAAGTCAGGCTGACCGAAATGGAATCCTCGCCCTGCCCCTTAATGTGTGGCCATGAACAAATTACCCTCTCTGAGAAACTACCACACCTACTTCACAGGGTTATGAATATTTAATAAGATACTGCATGTTATGTGCCTCACACAATGCCTGGCACACAGTAAATGCTCAATAAATGCTGTCTGCAATTATTTTCATTGTTAATATTGGCAGTACTAGTCCTGGTATTTTATTCATCTGTGCATCCCCTATGCTTAGGCAAAAAGGGCTTGCCATATAGTAAATACTTGATAAATGTTCATTGAGTGAATAAATATTAACATATGGGCACATCAGGATAAGCTAACTAGAGAGCAGGTGAGGAGCTAGATCATGGGGTCTGAGGTGGCGAGACAGTCACTTTGTGGGTCAAGTCGGCTAGGCTATAGTACCCAGTTATTCAATCAAACACTAAGCTAGGTGTTGCCATGAAGGTATTGACTTTGAATAAAGGAGATTACCTTCAATAATGTGGGTGGGCCTCACCCAACCAGTTGAAAGCCTTAAGAGCAAACACTGAGGCTCCCTTGACAGAGGAAGAAATTCTGCCTCAGTACTGCATCGTCAATTCCTGCTGGATCTCCAGCCGGCCCACCTGCCCTATAGATTTCAGACTTGCCAGCCCCACAATCATGTGACTCAGTTCCTTGAAATAAAATCTCTTTATATCTGCATCTACTTTATGGGTTCTGTTCCTCTGGAAAAGTCTGACTGATGCAGGTGGACAGGGGAAGTGGTGAAGTGGGGAGAAGGCTGATGGCCTGGGTGAAAAGCCAATGTTCTAAGTTAAGAAAGAGAAATGATGATTTCCATTGTCTTCTGTTGCTTTATATCCCATGATCTAGGGTCAAAGATCAATCTCTTCCTAACAAAGGGCAAGAAATTGATATTTGAATAACTGACCAAAGATTTTACTTTTGAAAACATTCTTAAATATAGGAAATCTCACCTCTAGTGACCTGTCATGTCGAAAGCCCCATACACAAGCTGCAACAGACACCGGGGAAACAAAGAAGAGCGGCATGAAGACCAGAAGCCAGAAATGGCTTCCTCTCTCAATTCTGTCACAGACCAGAACTTCAAACATCAACAGGAGCAAGTGGATGCCCACTGCAATCAACATGGCTTTGAACTCCACGCATGTTTCCCCTTCTGCTCTAAAAAGGGACAGAAGAAGAAGAAATACTCTCAGTTCAGAATCTCCATTACAAGCAAGCAGTTCAGGGCAAGTAACAACTTACGTTGCTACTTCGAATTTTACTTGTAAATTTGACAAAAAGCAAAGGAAAATCAGGTCAAAAGCTAACTTAAACTTAATCTTTAATAGGCAATCTTCCAAATATCAAAGAACTATATGACAAGAAATGCACAATACAACCAAACCGAACTTTAATGCCTTAACTGTAGAAGGATATTCTCAGGAGTAATAGCCACAGTTATTACTTCCCAGACAATGTACATAAACATTTTTGTCCATATCTTTAAATTCAACACAAGAGTTCCTTCCAAGATTATTCAAACTGATCACTTCTACTGCTAAAAACTGACAAATATCTTTTAAGTCTCATGATTCTCATCTCTCCATGAATTAAAAACCATATATATCCTATTTCATGTCATACTATAAAAATAACTCTATGAATAAGTGTTGGTTATATTCCAATAAGATATATTAACTATTATTAGGTGCTATTTCAAAATGCAAAGAAAAAGTATAAATGTCTTTTTATTTTCCTTTCTATTCCATTAGGATAAACTAACACCTGTAGGAGGACAGAAGAACAAAAGAGTCAAAACTATTCTGAAACTAAGTCAGTTTAATTAGCTGTTTAAGTACCATGCATGAACTTAATAGATTAATAATTGAAAAATGGTAAGGCCACTACTCAGAAAAAGGCTTTACAATGCATTTGAAAAGGCTCGCAATGTTCTTCAAAACACAGATGAACATTTATGATATACGTGTTTTGTTGGTGATAAATACACCTGAGTTGAGAACGTAGAGGAAATGAGGTCAGAGGTTATTCTTGTAGGACCCAAAAGCGTTGCATCAGTTACTGCTATCACTAGAGTGACCACGTCTGTATACTCCCCACCATTCCCTTCCTTGCTCAAAAAGTCTAAAATCAAACCAACAAAGTTCAAAACCTTCTAAATATCAATTAATGGAACCTAAATTTTTAGTTATTTACCTTTTCATTCTTTGAGGAGCAAGCATTAGATATCTGAAAATATCTCATAAAAAAGAAAAGATGTATAACCACACAGGTAATCAATCTTTCCAAAAAAAATCTAAGAATTTTAAAATAGCTACATATGAATGTCCCTCATCTGCCAAGGCTCTCTGTGTAGCCATTTTAAAGTTCTTAGATATGTATGTGATATGTAATTTATAGGATCTGAATCTTTATTTTTTAGAGGTAATGACCAAGAATTTAAAAACCTCTATGCTTTTCCCACATGAGCAGCTCAACGTATCAGCCCCTTCCATCCCCACCTGCCTACCGGGCATTCCTGCACTCTCCATCTTCCTGGTGAAGGTTTAGAACAGCCTCCTTCTCTCAAGTCCTGCCTTTTCCCTTTATGTAGTTTCAGTCTCTGCGAGGGAGAAAGACTTACAGGACCCAGCAGCGCCACGCTGCACACTGGAGTGAGCTAACTCCCAGGAATTTGGACCATCTGAGGCATCTAAGAAGAGCAGTGGGGACTTGCAGAAGGTAAAGGGTACCCCTCTCCCCTTCACCCAAAGGCTCTGCTCTCCTTCTCAGAATCTGGCGCTCAACGTTCCTCATTCCCCAGCCCTGGTCTCAGGGACTCAGGATCTCCTGGCCAAGCTACTTCCCCAGTGCTGCTAATAGTCCTCAAACCCTGGGCCTAGGACAGTCGTGGGACAAGGGGAGCCCCAGTTCCAAAACTGAACTGCAGAAATATAGATCCCTGATGACCAAAGCTAAAACTCGGAATGCCTTCTCCTAAAAGCAGGGTGGTTTCATCCTTCTTAGTCTATTAGGACATACCAGTTTGTATTTTGGGTACATTCTGGATTACACAAGCATTTGTGTGCTGGCTGGGAACTTAACCACCCCAAAGAACACTGCTTTTGTAAGAAAACACCTAATTTTCAAATACATAGAAGAGATCTCAGTTTGCCTCTACTATAGTTCTTAGAAAATACCAGATACATAGAAAAGGAAATGGTCCTTACTTTATCAAAAGTGAGAAAAACCAAGATATTGCTCCCTCAGGATAGAGACCAGTGGGTTTTATAAAGCAGTATTACCGATATTGAGGATTTCGGGCCCAGACTCCAGTTCCAACTGAGGCTCCAACAATGACCATTAACTTCCAAAGCCATATTGGAGCAAAAACAGCCCAGTAACTCCACTGAATGATGCCATCCAAACGAAGGGCCAGCAGCACAGAGAACAGTAGCAGACAGGCATAGATGAGGAATTTACTAGGAGAAAAGTAAAATGATTAAAGAGGATTTACTTTTACAAACATGTGATACTGAAATGGGGAGTAATAACAGCAACATTTTTCAGCACCTAAAAAGAGTACTAATTCACCAATCATTGATTGAAAAGGTTTATGTAGCAGGCATATTATACTGGGAATAAGAGAAACATAAAGAAGACTAAAACAAGCCCCCGGCTTCCCAGGGCTTCCTGGTAAAAGGCAGTCCACACAGAAACACATAATTATATTAATGATACACTATGGCGTTTGATGGAAGCCAGGAAAAGAAAATACAGATTGTGTCTGAGGTACTGGGAAGCAGAGAGGCGGTGACCCTGGAGCTAGTTCTGGGGGACACATAGAAAAGCTGCCAGGCAAGAAAGGAAATGACATGAAGAAGAATTCCAGGCAGAAGGAACTAGCCATACCAAGACATGGAGACTGAAAAAGGCTGAAATGATCAGAAAATGGTCAAGTTCTTTTACTGATTGATTATTTGATTCTATTTCTAAAAAGACAGCCATCTGCCACGTTCATTTGGCTGAACATTTTACTGCACATTATTGTACTCTCCATGACTGAACAAATTACACACACACTCTCTCTCACAGGATGCCCTTGAAACATTAATTAAAAATTACATTATTGAGGACTTCCACTTCCAGCCTTGATGTAATAACAGGAACAGAATTTACCTTCCAAATTAAACAAGAATAACATACAAGGCAACAGTTTTCAGACATTGACAACAGGCAGTGAAGAACAAGGAGGGAGAAAACAAAGGAGATAAACCCTAACATTGCCCCAGTTTATTGACAGGAAGCATTTTCCAGGCTACAACAAGGAGGTAATTAAAACTCAACCCTGCCAATAATTACATTAAATGTAAATCATCTAAATACCAATTTAAAGACAAAGAGTAAATATTTGCATGCTACACATTCGATAAAGGGCTCATAACTAGAATCTGGAGAGAACTCAGGAAAATCAGCAAGAGAAAAATCAAACCACCCCATTAAAAAGTGGGCAAAGGACATGAACAGAAACTTTTCAAAAGAAGACAGACTAATGGCCAACAAACATATGAAAAAATGCTCAAAATCTCTAATCATCAGGGAAATGCAAATCAAAACCACAGTGAGATATCACTTAACTCCAGTGAGAATGGCTTTTATCAAAAAGTCCCCAAATAATAAATGTTGGCGTGGATGCAGAGAAATAGGAACCCTCACACTGCTAGTGGGACTGCAAACTGGTACAACCTCTGTGGAAAGTAATATGGAGATACCTCAAAGAGACACAAGTAGAACTACCATTTGATCCAGAAATCCCATTACTGGGCATTCTACTAAGTGAAGTATCACAAGAACAGAAAAACAAGCACCACATGTACTCACCATCAAATTGGTATTAACTGATCGACACTTTAGGTGCACATATGGTAGTGACATTCACTGGATATCGGGCAGGTAGAAGGGGGGTATATTCACACCTAGTGGGTGTGGTGTGCACCGTCTGGGGGATGGACATGCTTGAAGCTCTGACTTTGGTGGGGCAAAGGCAATATATGTAACCTAAACATTTGTACCCCTCGTAATATGCTGAAATAAAAAAAATAAAGACAAAGAGTATCAGATTGGATAAATTAGCAAGACAACTATATGCTGTCTATAAGACACCCACTTTATCTATAAATTCA
The DNA here is from genome assembly GCF_041146395.1 of Eulemur rufifrons. NCBI lineage: Eukaryota > Metazoa > Chordata > Mammalia > Primates > Lemuridae > Eulemur > Eulemur rufifrons. The sequence continues at coordinate 25,425,236 of NC_091012.1, read as the reverse complement.
CAGACAGATTAAAAGCAAAAGTACAGAAAAAGTTATATTAAACCAATACTAACCAAAAGAAAGCCGGAGTGACTATATTAATACCCGTTTTAGTCTTCTATTGCTGCTTTAACAAATTATCATAAATTTAGAAGCTTAAAACAGTACAAATTTATCACACAGTTCTGTATGCCAGAAGGCTGGATGGGCTTGGTTGGTTTCTCTGCTCAGAGTCTCACAAGGCTGAAATCAAGACGTCCATTGGTGGGGCCCTTATCAGTGGACTCTGGGCAGAATCAGCTTCCAAGTTCATTCAGGTTGTAGGCAGAATCATTTCATGTGGTTTTAGGACTGAGGTACCTGTTTCTTTCCTGGCTGTCACCTGGCATCCACCCTTGGATACTAGAGGCCTCCCTTGGGTCCTTGCAGATAGGCCCCTACATCTCAAAGCCAGCAATAGCATATCAAATCTTTCTCACGCTTGGGATTTTTCTGACTTCTCCTTCTGCCATATTTCTCCTGCTTCCAGTAAGAGAAAGTTCTCTGCTTTTAAGAGTTCATGTGATGAGGTTGGGTCCACTTGGATAAAGCCAGGCTAATATCCCTATTTTAAGGTCCATAACTGTGGTAGGCAGTATTCTAAAGATGTTTTCCAAGATTTCTATGCCCTGGTTATTCAATCAAACGCTAATCTAAATACTGTGAAGGGACTTTGCAGATGGAATTAATGTTAATAATTAGCTAACCTTACAATAGAGAGATTTTACTGCATTATCCAAGTGGGTCCAATGTAATCACATGAGCCCTTAAAAGAAGAATAGGAAGGTAGATGAGTAAGTCAGAAAGATGCAACGGAAGAGGAGAGATGAGGCAGAAGGGGAAGTCAGAGAGATTCCAGATATGAGAAGGACTCAGCCTGCCATTGTTGGCTTTGAAGATGGAAGTGAGGAACCATGAGCCAAGGAATGCTGGCAGCCTCTAGAGGCTGAGAATAACTCCTGGCTGAGAGCCATTGCAAGGAAATGGAAACCTCAGCCCTACTACCCCAAGGAACTAAATTTTGACAATAGCCCAAATCAGCTTGGAAGCATATTAATCCCCAGACCCTCTAGAAAGGAATACAGCTCTATTAACACTTTGATTTCAACCTTGTGAGACTCTAAGCAGAAGACGGAACTGAACCATGTTGTACCCGGACTTCTGATCTAAAGAACTGTGAGATAATAAGTTAAGAGTAGTTGTAAACCATTAAGATTATGGTAATTTTTCATGATAACAATAGAAACTAATACTGTAACCTTAAATACATCTGCAAAGTCTCCTTTGCCATGTAATATAACATATTCACAGGTTCTAGGATTTAGGGCCTGGATATCTCTGGGGGGCCATTCTGACTACCACAATATAAGAAAAAGTATATTTTTGAACAAGGAATATTACCAGGGACAAATAGGAGCAGGTCATAATGATAAAGGGGTCAATTTGTCAAAGGGATCCAATGATCATAAATATTTATATACCTAATAACAAAGCTTCAAAATCCGTCTAGAAAATATTAATCAAACCAAAATGAGAATTAGAAAAAATTCACAATTATAAATAAAAATTAACACTCCTCTCTGAGTCAATGATAGAACACATGGACAGAAAATTACTAACGATATACATGATTATAACAATACTGTCAACCAACTGGACCTAACTGATATTGATAGAGTTCCTCCCAACAACAGAATATAAATTCCTTTCAAGTGCACATGGAACATTCACTGAGATAGACTGAATTCTGGACCATAAAACAAGGCTCAAAAAATTTAAAAGCATTGAAATCATACAAGCAAATCTCTAGGCACAGTGGAATTAAACCAGCAATCAGTAACAGATCGATATCTGGAAAATTCTCAATATACTTAAAAATTAAACATCACACTTATAAATAATCCATAGGCAAAAGAAAAAAAAACACATAAAGAAAACTGGAAAATATTTTGGACTAAGGTGAAAACACAACTTACCAAAATTTTTGAAATACAAGTAAAGCAGTAATTAAGGGAAATTTCAGCATCAGATGTTTACATTAGAAAAGATCAAGTCAACAATCTAAGATTCCCCCTTATGAAACTAAAAAGGGGAGTAAAAGTTTAAAAAGTAAACAGAAGGAAAGAAATAAATATAAGCACAGAAATTAATTAAATACAATAGAAAGACATTAGAGAAAAATCAATGAAACTAAAAGCTGGTTCCTTGAAAAGATAAAGAAGATTGGTAAATCTATAGCCAGATTGATCAGAAGAAAAGGAGTAGACACAAACTAACTATATCAAGAATGAAAGGAGACATATCACTACAAATCCTACAAATATTAAAGGGATAAGACGAGGATATTATGAACAACTTTATGTCAGTAAATTTCTTAAAAGAAAGACATGAAAACTGAAATACTAGTTAAAATCCTTCTCACAAAGAAAATGCCAGGCCCTGGCAAAATCTACCAAACATTTAAGGAAGAAATAGCATCAATTCTTCACAGACTCTTGCAGAAAAAGGGTGGGGGGCATTTCCTAATTTATTTCATGAGATTAGCATTATCCTGATACCAAAACCTGACCAAGAAAGAAAACTACAAACCAATATCCCTCATGAACAGAGATGCAAAAATCCCCCCCACAATTTTAGCCAATTGAATCCAGCAATATATAAGAAGAATATTACATTATGACAAAGTGTGGTTTAGCTGGGATTGCAAACTTGGCTTAACATTTGAAAATCAGTTAATATACTTCACTGTATTAATAGACTGAAAAAGAAAAAAAAACACATAATTAATAGTTACAGAAAAAGCATTTGACATAATTCACTACCCATTCAAGATAAAGGCTCTCAACAAATTAGCAATAAAAGAGCTTCTATGAAAAACCAATAGTTATAATGCTTAATGGTGAAAGATTAAATGCTTTCCCCTTAAGACAGGAAACAGGGCAAGTATGTCCACTTCAATACATCCATTCAACATCACACTAGAGGTCCTAGCCACAATACAAGAAAAGGAAATAAAAGGGATACAGATTTGATAGAAAGGAGCAAACCTGTCATTATTCACAGACATGATTTTCTATGTAGAAAACTGTAAGAAATGTATAAAAAGCTGCTAGATCTGATAAGTGAATTTAACAAAATTACAGGATACAAGGTAAGTGTATAAAAAATTATTGCACTTCATAGTAGCAATGAAAAGTTGGAAACAGAAATTTTAAAACATTATCATTTACTGAAAATTTCCAAAAAATTTTAAGAAAATCCTAAAATTAAAAGTTTATGAATAAACTACCATTTACAAAAGCATGAAAACTAGAAAATACTTAGAGATAAACATAACAACATATGTTCAAGACCGTATACATTGAATCCTACCAAATACTGCTGTTTTATTCCATTCGGGCTGATCTAACAAAATACTATAGATGGGGGAGGAACAATGGGGGTGGTGGTGTCAGTTATAAACAACAGAAATTTATTCCTCACAGTTCCAGAGGCTGGAAGTCTAAGATCAGGGTGCCAGCATGGTTGGGTTCTGGTGAGGGCTCTCTTCTGGGATGCAGACAGCTAACTTCTCATATCCTCCTTCTCATATCCCCACATGGTGGAAAGGAAGCAAGGTAGCTCCCTGGCCTCTTCTTATAAGGGCACTAATTCCAATCATGAGAGCTCCACCCTCATGACCTAATCACTTCACAAAGGCCCCACCTCCAAATACCATCACACTGGGGATTAGATTTCAATTTATGAATTTTGAGTTTATATAAATATTAAGTCCATAACAACTGCCAAGAAAAATTAAAGATCTAAAATGGGGAGACATAAAATGGAGATCAGAAAACTCAATGCTATTAAGATTTATGTACTCCATGTATTAGTTTCCTATGGTTGCTGTAACAAATTACCACCAACTTGGTGGCTTAAAACAATACACATTTATTCTCTGGCAGCCAAAGGTCCAGAGTGGGTCTCATTGGGCTAAGTCAAGATGTCATCATAGCCCCGCTCCCTCTGGAAACTGTAAGGGAGAATCCATTACTTGCTTTTTCCAGTTTCTAAAGCTATATTCTTCGGCTCATGGCCCCTTCCTCTATCATCAAAACCGGTAGCACAGCATCTTCAAATCTCTCTGGTTACCTCACATTGCCTTCTTCTCTTAACAGTATCTCCCTCTGCCTCCCTCTTATAAGAATACCTGTGATTGCACTTGTGGGCCACTTAATCTAGGATAATTTTGCCATCTCAAAATCTTCAACTTAATCATGTCATTTGCCATAGAAAGTAATATTCACAGGTTCCATGGGAGTAGATACCTTTGAGGGCCACTATTTAGCCTACCACACTCACCAAATTAACCAAATTATTCTAAACATTCAATGTAATCCCAATAAAAATTCCAGTAGGCTCTTTTGTAGAAATTGGCATAATGACTCTCAGTCATATGAAAATGCAAAGGACCTAGAATGGGTAAAATAATTGTGAGAAAGAACAAAGCTGGACAACCTATGTGCTTTCAAAGCTTACTACAAAGCTACAGTAATAAAGACAATGTAGTATTATTGGGATAAGGATAGAAAAATAGAACATAATAGAGTTCAATCCTCTAAGAGAACAGGCTCTTTATTTAAAAAAAAAAAAAGAGTTTAAAAATATACCCATGCATCCATGACCATCGCTTGGTCATAAAAAATAAAAATAAAACAAAACAAAACCCATGCATATGTGGTCAGTTAATTTTCCACAAAGGTGCCAAGGCAATTCAATGGAGAAAGGATTGTGTTTCAAGACGTGGTGCTGGAACAATTGGATAGTTGGGGAAAATGCACCTTGACTCTTAATCTCAAAGCATATACAAAAATTTATGTGAGATGGATTCAGAATTGGACTTCTTCAAAATTAAAAACTCTTACTCTGCAAAAGAAAATTACCATTAAGAAAATAAAAAGCCAAGACACTAACTGGGAGAACATATTCTGAAAACATATATCTAAAAAAGTACCTGTATCTAGTATATATTATAAAAAGGACTTTTACAACCACAAGATAAGAAAACGACCTGATTTAAACTGGCCAAAAAATACAAAGAGATGCTCCATCAAAGAAGGTATACAAAGGCAAACAAACACATGAAAAGATACTCAGTATTTTCAATCATTAAGAAAATGCAAACTAAAACCACGAGATACACCAGCAAACTGGTTTCCCTGAGTGCACATTTGGGAATAACATCAATTGGGTATCGGACAGAGGGGGGGCTGGGGGGAAGGGATGGGTGTATACCTACATGATGAGTGCAATGCGCACTGCCTGGGGAATGGACACGCTTGAAGTTCTGACTGGGGAGGATGGGGGTGGGGGGAGGGGATGGGTGCATACCTACATGATGAGTGTGATGTGCACTGTCTAGGGAATGGACACACTTGAAGCTCAGACTCGGGGGGATGGGGAGGCATGGGCAATATATATAACCTGAACTTTTGTACCCCCATAATGAGCTGAAAAAAAAAAAAAACAGTATTACCCATTAACCAACACCTCTTCATTACCCCTTCCCACCACCCTTACCAACCTCTAGTGGCCACTATTCTATTCACTACCTCCATGAGATCAATTTTTTTTAGGTCCCATGTATGAGTGTGAAAATGCAATATTTGTCTTTCTGTGCCTGGTTTATTTCACTTAAAATAATGTCCTTTAGTTCCATCCATGTTTCTGCAAATGACAAAATTCCCTTCTTTTTCGTGATTAAATAATATTCCATTGTGTATGTATACCACATTTTCTCATCCCTTGATAAACACTTAAGCTGATTGCATATTTTAGCTATTGTGAATAATGCTGCAATAAACACAGAAGTGGGAAAAAAACCCACAAGATAAAATCACACACTCACTAGAATGACTTAAGATTAAAATGATTAACCATAACAAGTGTTACCAAGATTGTGGAGCAACTAGAAACTCTCATACATGCTGGTGGAAAAGCAAAATAGAAGAGCCACTTGAGAAAACATTTTGGCAGCTTCGTATAAAGTACATACTTAACCTATGGCCCAGCAATCCCACACCTAGGTCTTTACACAAGAAAAATGAAAACATATGTACATACAAAGTCTTGTATTCAAATGGTCAATGCAGCTTTATTCATAATAGCCACTGGAAACAACCCAAATGTCCATAAACTGGTGAATGGTTAAACCAATAGTGGTACAATTGAATACTAATCAGCAGTAAAAAGGAACAAACTGTGGATACACACAATACTGATGAAGCTCAAATGTATTATGCTAAGTAAAATAATTCAGACCTAAAACACAACATACTGAATAACTCCATTTATTTGACATTCTGAAAGGGGCAAAACTATAGACACAGAAAACAGATCAGTACAGTTATCAGTGGCTATGTTGGGGGAAAGGCTAGGAACCAAGGGGCGTAAGGGAATTTTCTGCAGTGATGGGACTTTTCTATATCTTTGGGTAGTAGTTACACAAGTATATGGATTTGTCAAAGCTCACAGGACTGTATTTCAAAAAGAGTAAATTCTAATGCATGTCAAATATACCTCAATAAACCTGACATATCTATTGATCTATTTACACATACACACATATAGAATAACATCAACAGCTAACATTAATTGAATGTTTATGGAATGCTAGGTACTGTGCTGTTCTTTATGCATTATCTCACTTAAGCCTCATAGCAAACCTATGAAAGCAGGCACTTCTATTCCCATTTTACAGATGAAGAATGAAAGCTTAGATGTTAAGTAACTTGTCCAAGAGCTCACAGAGGTGAGATTCAAACTAAGATCTATTTGACTTCAAAGTCCTTTTGAGTATGATACTTTACTGACTTTACACTGATAATTAAACATGTTTAGAAAAGCATCTGAATAAATATATACTGCACAGTTAACAGTTATGTCCACTGGAGAAGATTAAGGATAATCTTTACACTCTTGCTTGGGATATCTGGATTTTCTGCAAGGTGTACATACTGCCTTTGTACTATGAAAAATAATATAAGAAATTTCAACTGGAAAAAGATGGGGGAAGATCATAAGGAGATGGGATCTGCAAAATTAAACTCAGAAGCAAGTCTTCAAAGAGAGTAAACTACAATGAGAAGATCATCAAATTTGGAGGAACTGCTAACCAGAATACATATAGCTTCTTTTTGTCATATATTCTCATCTATGTAACTAGGGTAATAATAATATGCCCCTCATAAGATGGTTGTGAATATAAGATAATGAATATGAAAAATGCTTTATATACTACATCAGTGGTTCTCAAAATTTTTGTATCAGGACCACTTTACACTCTTAAAACGTACTAAGGACCCCAAAGAGCTTTTCTTGATATGGGTTATTCCTATTGGTATTTACTATATCCTATATTAAAATAGTAATTATAAGTAACAATAATAAACACATTACATATTAATATAAATAACATTTTATTTAAAAATATTTTCCAAAACCAACACAAATTTAGTGAGAGAAGTAGTAGCATTGTTTCTACAGTTTTGCAAAATTTTAAATGTCTGAATTCCATAGAAGACACCTAGATTCTAATATCTACATCAACATTTATTCTGCTGAAATGTTATTTTGGTTCAAGTATATGAAGAAAATACAGTCTCACAGAGATATGCATTTAGAAAAGAACTATCTTAATAGCTCTTTCAGATAATAGTGGATATTCTTCAATAGGACATCAAAACTCAACAAGTAGTAGTTTCGTAAAGGTTAACTGTAATGTAGAATCTGAAATCCCTCAATGAACTTTTTGTATTCCACTGTATTAAAATCCACTGGTCTTTCTTGTACTTTGAATGAATCTTTTCCCCTGCATGATTGTGTAATACCATGTAGATCAACTAGAAATTCTTGGTTCACTGAGTTATGAACATCTTTCAAATGTTGAAACATTTCACTATATAATGGGGAAAAATCATATTATTTATTATCACCACCCACTTCATCAGAAATGTTTTAAGTACTGGGAGGCTGTCAAGCTCATGGTGGTAGATACAAGTTTTCTGATTTTTCCCATGAAAGCTCAAATTTTATGATTTGCGAAAAATACCATGAGTTGTTTTTCTTGAAGTAGCAGGTTCACTTCCTGCACTTTTGGGAAAATGTCTGCCAAATACCCTAATGCAAATAACCACAGTCTTGTTACTTGTCTTTCCAAGTAAAAGTAATGTTCCATGAAAATAGCAGCTTGCAAATCAAATGTTTTTCCTTGAGTAAACCATTACACTTCAGTATACATCAGAAGGCCTTTACACATACTTTCCATTTCATCATATGGAATATTCAACTAGATGTATACTCAGGAGTCAAGATTAAATGAGATTAATATTTTTCTGCTTTATCAAGGACATTCTTAAGCGAATCTGGCATTTTAAAAAAAAAACTGCAAGTGCATGGTGGCGAGGAATCCAATATGACTACTGCAGTTGGTGCCAATCTCCTGATTTGTGCTCAGGCATCTGCTGCTTGATCCACCAGTGCTTCTGCACCACCAGTGTCAATCCAACGAACATCTTAGTATTATTATGAAAATAATTCTGACCTTGCAGACTCCTGGAAAGGGTCTCAAGGCCCCCAGGGGTCTGTGGAAAATAGTTTGATAACAAGTGCACTAAATACACATTAGCTAATATTATTAGTAATAATACTCAAAAATAAAGACAAGCTTTTACAAGCTGCTACAAAGAAAGAGAGAGCTAACACTGAAAGATGCCAAGATAAGAATGACTTCATCCCTTAGACTTTCGGCAAGAAAAGGGCTTTTAGCAGGGTGGTGGGTTGGGTAGGATTAATAGAAATGGAGTTATCACCACAAATACAGTAAATTATGAATAGAGACAACTTTTTTCCTCTCTTAAAGCAGAGAATAACATTCAAAAATCCAAAAAATCAGAAGCAATTTGTCAACCAAAGCCCATGGCTACAAATATAATTATCAGAAACAATGGCCTTTGAAAATAACATATTTAAAAGAAATCAGTAAATTACAACATTAACAAATCCAAGAATAATGACAGACGTAGGATTTATAGGTAAATTATATGATATGTAGAGGTAATTTTTTTTCTAAAGGAGCTTCAGATTATAAACAAAAAATAGATGGGAGGGTAAATGCTGTAAGCTGAATACATGATCCTCTGTAAAAGACCTATTTAATAAAAAAAAGAGTAGTATAACTAATGAAATTAGAAATACCAAAATGTTTTAAATGTTGGAAAAGTGATTATTTTATGGTCTTTGGCATAATTTAAATGGAAATTAAGAATTTAATGTTTATTACATGAAAAATAGAAAAAAACAAGATGAACTTACAAGAAGATAAATAATAGTATAAAAATATAATACATGATTGAAATACTGTGGTTAGAAAAATAGATTTAGGTCATTAAATATGAAATGTCCGATTTCAAATTAAAAGTATAGTTTATTATATCTCAAACAAGGAGTAATTAATCAAAGTATGCCTAAACTACTGACACAGTTTTGTCATCTTAACGATAACTTGTTTATGCCAGCAGCGAAGAAGCATGGAGAGCAAGTGGCAATGAAATTGTGAAAGGCATTTTCCATAGCTTGTGGAGAACTGGATATTTTTCCTTGCAAGAAGTGGTCCAAAACCTGGAAGAAGTGGTAGTCAGTTTGTGCAAGGTCTGGTGAATACACTGGATGACAGAGTTCCAAGTCTAGCTTCTGTAGTTTGAGCAGCGTTGTTTACGCGACGTGGTCGAGCGTTGTCTTGCAAGAGGATTGGCCTGTCTCTATTGACTGATCTTGGATGCTTAATCACAAGCATCCTCATCATTTCATCCAATTTGTTGTAGTAAACATCTGCTGTAATTAAATGACTCATGAAGCTGTAGTGAGTAATATCAGCGCTAGACCACCAAACAGACACCATTAGCTTTTTTGGATGAATATTCCATTTGGGACTGTCTTCAGTACTTCATCTTTATCCAATCATTGTGCCAAATGTTTTAGATTGCCCAAAAGGATCCATTTTTCTAGTTACTATGGCCTTGTGGTAAAGCTTGAAGTCTGGTAGACTGGTGCCTCCCAATTTGTTCTTTTTGCTTAAGATTGCTTTGGCTATACGAGGTCTTCTCTGGTTCCATATGAAGCGTAGAATTATTTTTTCTAGATCTGTAAAGAATGATGATGGTACCTTGATAGGGATTGCATTAATCCTGTAGATCACTTTAGGTAGTATAGACATTTTAACAATATTGATTCTGCCAATCCATGAGCATGGTAGATTTTTCCAACTGTTTACATCTTCTACAATTTCTTTCCTGAGTGTTTCCTAGTTCTCCCTGTATTACATCTCTCACCTCCTTTGTTAAATATATGCCTAGATATTTAATTTTCTTTGAAGCTATTGTGAAAGGTATTGCATCTTTGATTTGATTTTCAGCTTAACTGTTATTGGTGTATATGAATGCCACTGATCTGTGTGTAGTGATTTTGTATCCTGAGACTTTACTGAATTCATTTATGAATTCCAGGAATCTCTTGGTTGAATCCTTGGGGTTTTCTAGATATAATATCATATCATCAGCAAAGAGTGAGAGTTTGACCTCTTCTTCCCCCATTTGGATGCCCTTAATTCCCCTCTCTTGTCTGATTGCTCTGGCAAGGACTTCCAGCACTATGTTGAATAGAAGTGGAGACAGTCATTTTTCATCACACGTAACAATATGGTGTAGAAATGGTTCACCTTTATGTTGTGACAGCAAAGAAAGGCAAGCTTACAGACAATTTCGCTTCTGATGCTCATTTAATTCACATGGAACCCATCTATCCAGCTTGTTTACCTTGCCCATTTGTTTGAAATGGTCCAATATTATTGGAATAGTAACGTCAAACCTTGCTGCTGATTCATGTGTAGGTTGAGATGGATTCGCTTCCACTACAGCTTTTAGCTCATCATTATCCACCTTGGTCTCAGGTGGCCCACGTGGCTCATTTTCAAGATTAAAATCACCAGAATAGAACTTCTCAAAACATCGACATACTGTATGTTCATTAGCCACATCCTTCCCAAACACTTCATTGATATTTCAAGCTGTTTCTGCTGCACTGGTTCCTCAAGGAAACTCATATTCAAAAATAACACGAATTTTGACTTATCTATGGTTTCACAAAAATTGCTCTAAAAAAATTGTGAAAGATAATCACAAGCCAAAACATGTTTTTGACAGACCAAGGATGTACCTTCACAATAAAAATAAAACAAGACATGTCAAAGTGCAATGTCAGAGATAGCAACTGTCAAACGAAGTACTAAAGGAAATCGGACATTTCATACTTAATAACCTAATAAATGGGTTGAATGTCCTTGTATTAATTTCCTATTGCTGCCATACAAAATTGCCACAAATATAGTGGCTTAAAAACCACAAACTTATTATGGGTCTCACTGGGCTAAACACAAGGTGTCAGCAGGGGTGTGTTCCTTCTGGAGGCTCTAGGAGACAATGTTTCCTTGTCTTTTCTAGCTTCTAGAGACCGCCACATTCCTTAGCTCATGGCCCCTTCCTCCATCTTTAAAGTCAGCCATGGAAAGTCCAGTCCTCCTCATACTGAATCACTCTGACTTCTTCTGTTTCCCTCTTTTACATTTAAGGACCCTGTGATTACATTTAGGTCTAGCCGGAGAATCAAGAATACAATCCCTATTTTAAGGTCAGCTGATTAGCAAACTTCATTCCATCTGCTACCTTACTTTTTCCCTTTTTGCCATGCAAGGGAACATCTTCCCAGGTTCCTCAGATTAGGATGAGGGCATTAACATTAACTGGAGGGGGGTGGGTCACTATTCTGCCTATCACAGCTCTAAAAAAAGAAATTTACTAGATTAAAAAATAAAATCTAAATCTGTTTCATTCAACAGTCACACTTGGAAACAATGTTAAAAGCCAAACCAACTACAAGAAAGGAGATGACAGGTTTATCATGCCTGGGTGAGGACCAGAGAAGCAGTTTACTATCACAGTAATTTGATAAATTAGATTTCAAAGCAAAAAGCATTAAAATGCTAAAAGGACTAAGAAGGAAAAACTAAATAATGAAAACCTAACAACATGGCCACAGAATATGGAAATAACCTGACGATTTTTCTTTTAAGAATCAACAAAATATTTTCATTGTGTGCTTCTCCATGATACTATTAAATCATAATAGATAAAACAGACAAGGATCCCAGGGAAACTATGGAAATGAACACTAGAGTAGATGAAAGATAACATGATTACATCAAGAGAATTAAGTAGAAATTGACAAAGGAATACACTATATATATATATATATATATATATATATATATATTTTTTTTTTTCCCCCATGGAGAATAAAAGGATCATAGGGCATCAATATACAACAAACGCACATCTAACTTAGAATTTTTTAAAATGTTTGCATGCCTGAAATGTATGGGGTATATAAAGAGGAGAAACAATTTCTTTCCTCAAGATGTTCAAAGACTAATAGGAATAGAGCAGGATGATGTAACAACAAGTAACTATGTATCATGGTAAACTGGGGGTCTTGGGAGATTAATTTCCCTGGGAGAGCTGGGAAGGGAGGTGGGGAAACAGGAGAAAGGGTATTTTTGAAGGAAATAAGGGAGAAGTTGGCTGGAGTAAGATAGTAGGGGAATTTGAATAGCAAGGTAAAGTCCTTGGAATTTATTAACAGGCAACAGGGAGCCACTGAAGATTTTCTCAGCAAAAGAGCGACAGAAGGTACATATGAATGTGTCAAGTAGATTATAATCGGTAGAGACTGGAGGCAGAAAGTCTACACATTCATAATAAACTGACAAAAAATAGGCTGAAATTTGCCTACCCATATGGATCTTTTCCCATACTGACTTGTCAAGCAGTTTAGTAGAGTTGAAGAGATTATTTGCATAAACTTTATTTGAGCCTCATTTTCCTCACGAACAAAATGCAGATAATACTACCTCTACCAGACAGAGCTGAGATAAGGAATAAAGAACCTATTAGAAAACACTTATCACAGGGCTTGGCACTAAGCAGGTAATACTAGATAAATGTTAATTTCCTTCCTTAAATAATGACTAAATCGAGGATGAAGCAGAATGCTATTACAGAAGATTTAAAGTATATATTAAAATACAACTGAAACAAAAACACCTGGGTTGCTGCCCACAAAACTCAGAGAAAACTTATTCACTCCAAAAGTTTAAAGTGGAAAAGACTGAAAAAAAGACGCAAAGGAAAACTAGTGAACTAAGTTTCTCTAAGAAATTTAGGAGAAAAACAAGCCAAAATATGGAAATAATAAAATTAAAAGTAGAAATATAGATACAAGGCCGGGCGCGGTGGCTCACGCCTGTAATCCTAGCACTCTGGGAGGCCGAGGCGGGTGGATCGCTCAAGGTCAGGAGTTCGAGACCAGCCTGAGCGAGACCCCGTCTCTACTAAAAATAGAAAGACATTATATGGACAACTAAAAATCTATATAGAAAAAAAAAAAAAAAAATTAGCCGGGCATGGTGGCGCATGCCTATAGTCCCAGCTACTCGGGAGGCTGAGGCAGTAGGATCGCTTAAGCCGAGGAGTCTGAGGTTGCTGTGAGCTAAAGCTGACGCCACGGCACTCACTCTAGCCTGGGCAACAAAGTGAGACTCTGTCTCAACAAAAAAAAAAAAAAAAAAAAAAGAAATATAGATACAAAAACAGAACTGATAAGTAACACCAACAGCTGGTTCTTTGAAAAAATGAAACTACAAAGTTGATCAAACAAAACAAATTAATTAGAAATTTTAAAAGATTCAATTTATACATATTCTTAGTTGAGGAAAGAAGGAATAGTATCTCAAGTATACCAATACATTTGAGAGCAAAGTCCAAAAGATAACAGCATATCAAATAGGAAATATCAAGCCTGACTGGCAAGAGAATGATGCAACAATAACACAGTGATTAAGAAAATTTATTGCTTAAAAAATGTCACGGTCATAGCCTAAACTACTTTGAGTTACTTTCTAAGAAACATTCAGACGAGAGTCCGCGTATAAAAATGGACTTTATTTAATTCTCCACAAACCAGCACATGAAGTTTCCATTGGATATTCTAGCATTAACCACTACTTCTTCAACTTCACTTTTGCAATTATACTTAAAATGGATTTATGACTCTCTCATCTGAATCCATAATGTTAGTACAGGATTGATCATAAGTAGTGTCACATGGGCCAAACCACAAAGCTAGTGTCCTCTCTGAAATTTATATGGAGCTTTCTGCTCTGGCTCAAATTCCCTCTTTCCACTTTGTGCGTAGGGAGTAGGAGGTGGGGGAGAAAGGGAAGAAGGAAGGGAGAGAGAAAATATGCAAAGCAAAGGGATGACTAGCAGTGTAAAAGTTCTAGCATCTGTTTTCTGCATATCAAAAGAATGCAGCTGGATGCTTTAGGCTCATCAGTTTTCTCCAGTGGAAGCTGCTGGCTCAACTGGAGCACGTACATGTGCACAAACACGCACCCACAAGCATGCAAGCACACACACATACACACACACACACACATACACACTGAGAATGGCTCCAACTGACAAACTGCTAGCTGACATTATCACAAACTGTTAAGGGGATTACACACTGAGTAGAACCTTATTAACCAAATTTAAAGTCTTTCAGTGCAGATTTTAACTAGTTTTATTAAGATGAAAAATGTTTAAGAGCATCTAACCAGTAGATATAAGAAAGTAGAAAATCCAAATAAAAACCAATCACTCTTAAAGAGGACTAAAAAGAGCCCAAGCCAGTGGGAAGATCTGCATTCAAGTTCCTCATCTGCCATTTATAGGCCATGTAGTCTTGGGTGAGTTACCCTAAGTCTGTCTCCTCATCCAATTTCTCATGTATTGATGCATTAAGATAAGATTATGTGAAATCTCTGTATAAATGATACATTTTACCTATTTTAGCTCTAGTAGTATTATGAAAGAGAAAAGTTCTGCCACATTGTTGTAATAATCTCATTTAGCAATCATTTTTCTATTAAGTCAGAGCTGACAGTATGAATCACCAATTATAAAGGACATATTAATATATCCAGAGTTCAATTCAAGGCTTTTGTCTTAAATGCTTGTCATCTTGCACAGGCATGACCTATCATCCAAGGCAATTAGAAACCCCAAACTCAGTACTAGGAACCTTAACTCCTGAAGTCCTAGAAAACTATCTACAATTCCTCCAATACACCATCTCTCCACTACAACAAAGGTTTTCCAGTTGTACATATCTATTTGTACTCAATATCTATTCATTCAGCACATTTATTCAGCATCTCCAAATCCTGGCCCTCAGAGAACTCACAGCCAAGAGAAATGTGTGTGTAATTACTAAGTAATGGGAATTATATTTTTAAAAGTTGAAATTATACATTCAAATGAGACTTGTCTCCTTTAACTAGTCCTCTTGAGAGGCAATGCACTAATTCCAATGACACTTCATTGCTCAAACCATCTTTGGAGCTTTCCTCTTGGAAGCACCTCAGGAGCCTAGTCTGTTCTTTTGAATATCCTAAATGGTGCCAAATCTTCATTGAGAGTGGATTCAACTTTTAGAAATGGCCAAAAGTCATTCAGAGCCAAGTTTAGTGAATAAGATGTGTGAGATCAAACTAGGTGGAACTAGTTTGGTTCAAAATGATTTATGAATATAAAACAATGAGATGGGTTTCCTTATATGATTTGTAAACCAACTTTAAAAGGAATTCCAGATGGGTAACAAGAAGTATGAGCAATGGAACAGGTAATATATATCTTCTTTTCCCCAAATAACTTCTTTGAGTAATAATACTCATTTGGGTATATAAGGTCCGATATAAGGTTTGCTTTGTTAATCATTTATAACTCATAAACAGAAGACTCCTTAGTATATTGGATCTACTGTGTCATGGGGGAAAGAGGCTTTCATTAAACTAGAGAGGTAACAAGACACATAGGAAAGAGCACAGATTTCAGAAGGAGACGTACCTGGATTAGAATCCTGACATTACCCCTTTCTGCTTGTACAACTTTAGGGGAGTCACAAGCTCTCTAAGACTCTAAAATAAGGCTGATATCTAACTTGCATAGTTGTTGTAAAGATTAGCAGTAATGGAAGCAAAGCACCTACATTGTGCCTGGCACATAGTAGGTACTCAATAAGTCACAGTTATTATTAATAACCTCAGTAAAATCAATACAATTTTCTGACTGTAGGTGGCCTGACATAACAAAACAACAGATACAGTAACTTGGGTAGTGAGTAATTCAGTGACAGTACCGACATACACTCATACTGATGGATTATTGCTTTTTTGAAAATAATAATCTTTAAAAAAATATTTGTAGGAACAAACATTCTATATTTCAAAATCACATGTGGTCAACTGCAGTGCTCCTACCACACTGACCTCTTCACCACTGTCTGAACATACCAGGCCCTACCATGCTTTTCTAAGATGCCTTTCCAGTCTTCTAGTACGACAAAAAGCCTATAATTATCCTTCAAAATCTAGCTCAAAAGTCATTTCCACTATGGAATCTTCCCTACTTGCTGTAGACAGAATTAGTGACTCTGTTCTTTGTATTCCTAAAGCATTTGGTTCCTGTCTCCTCATACTGTGTTGAATTTTAATTTATATTTCCATTTTTGCTTCTTCCACTAGGCTTGAGGACTGAGAGAAGAGCTATATTCCATTTATTTTTGTAGTTAGAGGACCCAGCACATGTCTTAGTACATGGTAGGAACCCAGGAGATGTTTGATGAGTGAATGTTTTAAATACACTTTGCGAACGACTGTTAAAGGCCAGGTAGCTGCCTTTAGTGAACTATTACCAGCAATCATTCATTTTTCTTGACTTCAAATAAGACACAAGAAAACTTACATAGACTCCAGAATGGCTTTAGAAGAGGCAACATATATGTTTCAAAACACTATTGATCTCATCAGTACCCCAAGCCCACATGACAGAACCCCCATAGCAATGTTTCTCAGCCTTTCTTCCAGTCCAGCACACGTGAGGGACGTACCACACTCCCATCAGGAGCTCACTGTGGATAACTCAGAAGGCTCAGCAGAATTCTCACAGCCTTCCAGTACTGCCTAGCTATCGTGGCAGAAGGGCATTCTCTGAGCCAGCAACTCCACCAAGGTAACAGAAAATCCCAAGGCTCTGTGGTGTGGGCAGGGTGCCTGCCTAATGCCACCTCCTCCCAGATCCAGTATGTATAGGGCTCCTTCGCTGTTAGGAAGCCTCAGGCATTCAAGGAAGGACTTCTTGGTGGGTCCAGTATGTCTGTTTCAGCATGCCTTAACCTGTGTAACTAAAGAGCAATTATGAAAAGAAGTTCATGATCAACCAGTTCTGTGCCAGATGGAAACAGGCAGAGGGTCAGCTGGCAGCCCTGTACATCTGAGTGTTGACACTTGTGAATCATTCCCTGTCACTGCAGTTTCCAGAGCCTTGCCAACACAACAGACTCACCAAGATCCAAAAAGTTGGAAAGGCGATCTGGAGCCATGGACCATGCTTTGGGACCCATAAAACCATGACAGTGACTATTTCTGTGACACAGACATAAACTGCAAAGTAAAGGCAGCCACATTCTGCCTCAGTGCCATGGTCTTTCCCATCTCTCCAATGGAATGGCTACACCCTGAAGGTGGAAAGAGGGTGAGAGGAAAGAGAACCAGGTGGCAGACTATCATGGAGGCAGTGATTGAAAACAGCAACTCTAGATTTCCCTTTCGGTTCTGGAGAGTTATTTACTCATTCATTCCACAAGTATTTATTGAACCAGATACTATTTCAGGGATGTAGGCTATAATTAATGATAGAGTCATGGCCTTGACCCCATGGAGCTAAAAGTTTAGTAGAGGAGACAGGTATTAATCAAATAGACACACAGACAAATACAAGGGTAAAAATAAGTGCTATGATGGAGTGCAGTGGACTACACAGATTGTACAAACAAGGAGCAGCAGATCTGGCTGGGGAAGTCAGGAAAGCTTCCCTCAGCAAGTACCAAGTGAGCTGAGAGCTCAAGGATAAGCAAGAGTTAACTAGGTCAGGATGAGAGAAGAGGAGAGGGAAATACTCTTGGCAAAGATAACAGTGTGTGCCAAGGTCCTGGGGTAGGAGTGTGATGTTGAATTGGCTCATAATTAGAGGCAGATAGTAAAGCAGTAGCACTAAGGTTTGAGGCCCCAGCATGAGGTATCTTCCTGTTTAGACCCTTCAGTTTGCTCTCTAGCTATCTGAAAGGCTCTCCTCAGCACGGAACAAGACAAAGCACATGTCAAAAACTAGGTGTGCCCAGGAGACATGAAACACCACCCACTAAAAAAAAAATTACCAATAATACCTGGCCAATGTCTTTTTGAAATATCTGTAATAAAATACTGCTCACCCCCACTGACAACACTGAATCAGAAAAATGGCACAGTATAAAAACCTTAAAACTTTTCAGGTAGAGATGCATTTTAATCTAAATTAAGGTATTGATAAATATGTTCATGGTTATGATAAATCTGTTTATATACCTAGTATTTTATTGTAATTTTCATATAATAATATTTTAGGGAAAAAAGATGTTAAAGGAAAAATGGTTAAGGGTGCTATCAGTGCAGCACTATTTAATTTTGGCAGCTGTTAGCCTGTTGGACCACTTGAGGCAGTTTCTTATGGCTTCTGAATTATCTGTCACCTTGCAAACAAGTCAGAGTTTTCTATTTGTAAAGCACTTTGCAATCGATCATACATTCAGCCTCCCTATCCAGCTGAGAGATTATACTCATTCAACAGATAAAACAGACAGATAAAAGAGTTGCCCAAGGGCACAAAACAATTCAGCTTTTACTTATCTTTCTTATCACCCTCTCCAAACAATGAAGACTCACAGGCATGTCCAGCTCTAGTACCAACTCTGCTAACCCTGCACACCAATCCTAACCTTTAGAAGCAGCAGAGGAAGGCCTTGTAGTTAGTTCTGTCACCTACTGTAAATCAGCTCCTCTATGCTTTCAAGGCCAACAATGATGACTGAACTGTGATGGGGCATTGGCACTCCAGACCAGAATATGAATTCACAGGGGAATGAGAGCACTTAGGAAGTCACAGAAACTTACAGCTTAAAATGTCACCATCCCTAAGGAGACTGCACCACTAACACACACTCCCCCAAGACTTCCTTTCATCCCCAACAAGCAGCCAAGAGAGTGGTCTCCACTGAGCTCCCACAGTACAGTACTGGGCAGTAATGTAAGTCATCCTGAAATTTACATGCCCTTCATCACCCTCAAGTTGAGCCCACTCAGCATCTGAAGCGCCTAGCACAGGATTTAGCATACGAATGGTTTCCTGAGTGCTCAGCTTCTCACTAGCAAACCAGGAAAGTAGAAACTGCTTTCATAGAGTAATGCACTTAAGAGATCAGTTAGGTCAACTCTTTATTTTACAGAAGGTCCAAAGAAGGGCAGAGAATCACCCAGTTAGTTATTAACTGTGGCCTGATCTCCAATCCAAGTCTTTTGGCTCTGTTTAGCTCCACATTTTATACGTGCCTACTGTGTGCCAGACACTGTGGGTGGGAGGTGCTGGGGTCAGTGAGATGAGCAGGAGATGGTGTCAGCTTCTGGGAGCTCACAGATTGAGGGAGGGAACAGTTACAGAACACTTGGACAAGTGCAAGGACAAATGCCTGATTCCTTATCCAGTGTTTTCGTTTTCTCCACACTGTCCACTGGGTGTTCCTCATCTGGAAAAGGACAGCAATATTTACTTCCTGCAAATAAATTTATAGTGAAGACTGATGAGAAAATGCGGATGGAAAATGATCAGGTTTATCCTCCAAAGGTATTATGTAAGGTACTGCCATACCCTGTCACTGACTCCAAGGATTCGACGTTTCAGCTATCAGTTCAACAAAGAGGCTATCAAGAGAGGGATGGGCATAAGTCCAAGGAAAACCTCAAGGGCTGAGAGGAACTGGGGAAAACAGCTGAGATGGGGAGTAGGGGTGTTGGGTCAAGTGAGATAGCCCTGGCGCGGAGGATGCAGGGCAGGCAGAGGGGTGAGAGGAGATGGAACCGAGAGGGGCCACTTGGGATACTAATGAGGGAAGGCAAGCGGAGAGGAATGGGGTTCCCTTGGGGCAGGACAGGGCTGGCGGCCGAGCGCCTCAGGCCGTGGCCCGGCGGTTCCAGTTGGCGCGGCGGGACAGAGGACTGAAGGCACTGGGCTCGGGAGGAGGAAGCAGGCTAGCGCCAAGGCCGACAGTGTTCCCAGAGAGCCTCTGGCACCCGCAGGGAGGATCGGGCAGGCGCCCGGCTCCCCCAGCTGCAACATTACGTCCGCCCCGCGTCCCCGGAGCCCAGCACCAGCCCGCGCCCGAGCCCGAGGCGCGGACTCCCAAGGGCGCCGCTGCCGCCGCCGCCTCACCTCGGGTTGAAGTCCTGGAAGAGGCCCCTCAGGTTCATGGCGGAGCACTTCACCGCTGCGTCCTTCCCCCCGCCCCCCGCGCCGCGCAGCCTGCGTGTTACAGCGAGTTCATGGCGCCAGAGCCAGCCGCGCCGCCACCGCCGCCGCCGCCGCCGCCACCGCCGCCGCCACCGCCACCGCCCGGAGAAACCTGAGCCACCGCCCCCCGCCCTTCCTTCCGGGCTTCCGTACGGCGGTCGCGCATGCGCCCAAGCCCCGCCCCCGCTCGCCGCGCCCGGAGAGCACCGACCCTTGTTCCGCGCGCGGCGGGTGGAGGAGACGGCGGGGGGGGGCTGAGGCTAGAAGAGCGGGGGCTCGGGAGAAGGGAGCGGAGAGCTGCGTGCGGAAGGTGACTGGATGAAGGCCTGCAGGGAGGGAACACACCGCCCAGGAGTCCAGCAGTGAGGTGTTTGCAGACACCTGTCACCTTGGCCCGCTCTGCCTTCTAGAGATTTCTCCCATGACAGCGAGGACTGAGCCTCGCGGGGGCTAGGGGGTACTAAGAGGCAACGAATGAGACATTGCATTTTGGCGATCTCACCCAGAGATTCACCTGTCAGATTTGTCAGTGACTCCAAAGTTTGCTTCTCAACATCCCTCCCAAGCTGCAGGCCAGCCCTTCTGGATATGCTGGCCATTCTAAACTCAGGTTACCCTGCACCAAAGTCGTCTCCCCTCACAACTCGTTCCCCTCCTGGGTTCCCCCTCTCTGTTAGCAGCAGGTCTATTCACAGGGGATGTCCAAACTGGAGATGTGGAAGTCATCCTCACTTTTCTAACCTACTTCAGAGACTCCTTGGCTCCTGCCTAGGCTTTGTGGTCACCTCACACCTGGCCTCTTCCTCCACTCCAGGCCATTCTATTTATAAGCGCCAGGTTTACCTTCCTCGGGCAAGCCAAATTTTTTGAGCCTCAGTTTTTCTCCTCTGCAAAATGGAGATGGTAAAACCTATTTTCCAAATGTGTTGGGAAGATTCAGTAAGATAAGTGTGCATAACACACTGCCGGGAACATGCTAGGTGCTCAAAGAATGCTGTTGCTATTTGGTACTCTTTCAGGTGCTGACCTCCTCAAGGATTCTATTTGCTTTTGGAATCCAAATGGAAGGCAAGCTCATGGCAGGTGACCTCATTTACCGTCTTCACATCCACCAATTTAAGGGTTTTTCATGAGCACAACAATGCCTTAAACATTAGTCTGGTATTATGGATAATAGTCGTACTTTGTTGCAATAGTAGAGTTTCACAAATGCCAATTTTATACTGGTTAGCCCCAAGGGCAGCTTGACAGGATCACAATTGTGAGAGTCATAGTTTGTCATGGTGTATCACCTTTCTTTTGAGAACCTAAAAACATTTAACAAGTGGTAATTAGGCTTCCCAACACCCACTGGGGAGCTGATATTATTATATGACCTGGTTTTAAGGATGAGTAACCCGAATCACGTTTTCATCTACTGAAGCACTAGATCCTGTCCCAGACACTTCAGTCCAGCTTTCCTGCCCATCCTCTTGGTGAAGTCCAATGTCTAGCCCTGATGAGGTTAACAATGAACATTCAAATACAGAAGAGGAACTAAGGCACAGAGAAGATTGTATAATGAGCTCCACCCATCTAGTAAGGGTGGAGGAGAAGAGATGTAACCCAGGGTCTAGCTGAACCCACAGCCCACATTGTGCTAGAAAGAGGTACTTCCAGTGGCTAGGTTGGCCAGAAAGTAGCCTTGCTCTGAACAGGCATCAAGAGGGAGATGGCTTGTCATTTCAGATACTTGAATAACAAGCACCATTGCCCTTTCAAGAGCTTCATAGGCAGAGGCCAGACAGGCTTCTTAGAGTGCAGAGTCTTGAGGGCAGATGCTACTTTGGCAAGGTCCGAGGGAGTCCAGGAGCTGAACCAAGTTCAATTTTAGAAGTTCCCCCAGAGATGACCAGGCTATGGAGAATAGCCTTGCCTAGGTATCAGGACACTAATAGACCAGTTGTCAATGTATTATTTTGCTCTAGCAAGCCAAATTGCCAAGGGGAGCATAAAAACCTGTCTATGAGGACATATGGGAAGAATTGGACTACTCCAAGGCCTCACATCCCCAGTCTTCAAGAGGTAGATTACCTGGACTATCTCAACTACACTGAAGGCCCAGTCTGGTACTCTACTGCTGCTCTCATGGAATCGAAAGACACAAATTCCAGATAGCCACCTGGTCCTCTGTCCAGCAAGTACAAAGGACCCCACTGACCACCTTGGACCCCTTGCTCAGTGTTTCACCCTGGATGGAGGTCCAAAGCTTCACTGACCTGTGTAGACAGATGACTGACCCTGACATTGAGGAAAGACCCTGAGCATATGCAGAAACACACTCCCATCCTTTCCTTTAGCAAAGTTTGATTTTGACTTTATTTTTCCCTTGCCACCAAATTTTAGGGCTTTCTTACTATAGACTCCCAACATTCTTAGTTTTTTTTTTTTTTTTTTTTGACTGGTCAAATGAAGCGGTGGGAGTGGAGAAGAGACTCCCAACATTCTTCACCCAAAGGTAAAAAATGGCTCTGGATTGAAAAGCATGACTCCCAAATAAACCAGAAAGCATATTCATGTGACTGTCGGTGGGGCACATGTGGCAGTGTTCCAGAAGCATCAGTGTATATTTGACCATGGTTTTAAAGACTATATTGGATTTGTGCCACACTTCTGATAAGTTGGTGGCTTGTTTGATTCAATATTCACGTTGGCTTCAATGTAATAGCACAGAGGGCGGACCTCTGAAGAGCAGGGTCCTGGTGGAGAGAATCCCAGTGCATTTAGACTCTTTGATGGGTGGACCTGGGACAGGAGAAGGAAGTGGCTGTGGCTCAACTCTCTATACCACCAGGGCTCCTCCCACGGGCTGCAGCAGTAGAGTGGAGAGAGTGTGGAATTAGTAGATTTGCATTCAACACCAGCATTCTGGTGGAGGGAGGGCCACTGGGATCCAATCCTGAGCCTACTAAAGAGCTCCTGGGGGGGTCAGATTGACAAATTCTTCAACCAGGAAACATGGAGGTGCCAGCCCCCAAGGCTTATCCTCTCTCAGCCTGAAATTCCCCACCCTAAGTTCCCTGAAGTCCACACCCTGAATGACACCAATTAGAAAATTGCTGGAGACCCCGAGAATTAGTCCATATACAAAATGCAATCTCCCCTTTCCCAAGAGGGCCTTAGTTTCTGGCAACTTTAGCTTAACTTGGATAAAAATGTGGGCTTTCTAGTCCTGAGATCTCCCCGGGAGGTGGTTGGGTCTGGAGTCTGGATAGGGGGTTGGTAGAATGCAGAGCTGGATTTGGAGGCTTGGGGAATGTGGGGCAGGGAAGGGGACAATAGAAGTGACCATGGAGGTAGTACCTATGTGTCTGCTTGGATTTGCAGCTGTCTCCAATCTTATTCCAGAGCCACCTCCTCAGGATGGCTTTCTTCGGGACTTGCAAAGTGCAGTTGCTGAGAGTGAAGAGGGAGGGAGAACAGTCTCCAGGCCCCAGTGGCCCTCCTGTCACCCAGGGTAGCCCTGGGAGGGGGTGAGTTATCATCCTTCATGGAGAAAGCTTCGCACTGAAGGAAGCAGAGGCCATTTCCTGTTGGAAGGCAAAATGAAGAGGCTGTGCCTGAGCCTACAGAGCCACCACGGTATCCCTGTGCTTCCCCTCTGGACCTCTCCTGACACCAGGGGTTCCAAAAAGGCTTCCCAGGTAGACAGGGAGGCTCCTGGGCCCCTTCCTCCAGTGAGCTGTGCCTGAAAAGCCTAAGTCAAGTGTGTGTGGTCAGGTGCATGGGGCAGACAGGAAGGACCGTGCTTGCCAGAGGTCACCAACCAGCTGCCCACACCGTTGTCTTTTCTCCTTATCCCTGTCCTGTTCTCATTCCTGTGTCTCCACTCACTGCTTGTCTCTCCTCCTTTGTGTTTCCACATTGGCTTTCTGGCACATTTCTCTGGGATCCTCTGACCTAGCTAAGCAGATGACCTCCCTCTGCCTGCCTTCCCCTAGTGTATCTTTTCGGCGGCAACAGCCCATAACCATCACTCCTTCAGTTGCCCTCATCCATCATGTGTCTTCTGGAGTGTCTGCTTTGTGCCAGGCACACAGAAAGCACTGGGAACACACATATATGAATAATCAAAACATAGTATTGTGCATGACAAGCTTCTGGGATGTGGGAACCCCCGAGCTGAATCTGAAAGGGTAAATAAGATTTCAGGCTTGGAAGAGAGGAAAGGAGATTCCAGGCAGAGGGAATAATACTCGGAAAGGTACAGAAGGCAGTGAGTGGGGGCAGGTGAACCTTTTGGGAGAACAATGTTGTCCACAGCCAAGCTCAGCTTCCCTTCCCTCTGTGGGGCAGAGGATGAGGCCTTTTGCCTAGATTGAGCAGCACTTGCACAATGGCAGCCACATGGCCGGTGTCTGTTGGCAGAGCCCCAGCCTCCAGCTGTGGGCCTGAACAGCTCCCATACAGCCTGAGGAAGTTCTCTGTAGGCTCTCGGAAGAACCCTCCTTTCAGGCAGGCCCTCTAATCTGGGTTCTGAGAGCTTGTCACAAAATTGTTTTCCCTAGACTGACTCCTGGAATAAGATAAGACTCAACCGAAGCTGTGCTAGATTCTGTTTGCAAACACAAGCACACAGAGCCATTTGTGATACAGGTAGATTGCTTTGTTACAGTCATCATTCTATACTGGGATCCTGCCATTTCCTACAATGACTTTTTTCTCCAGCCCCATTGCCCACCCCACTCTGCCTTGCCCTGGCCTACATGTAGTCATGTGTGAGCTCTCCTGGGTCTCTGTGCTTTGGGGACTCAGCTCAGGACTCCCATGATGCTTCCCACTACCTCCCTGTGCCCCTGGAGCCTGGTATACAGTAGGCACTCAGGGAGTGCTTGTGAAATGAATGCTGATGTTGGAAAGTCACAAGGGCCCTACAAACAAGCAGTTCTCCCTCCTCCCCTGCCTCAAACTGGGTACCCCGCATCTGCTGGAACAACAACCTTTTTCTTCCTAAGTTTCTAATAGCTGCAGGCATTATCTCTGGGCACATACACTCCCATTTTCCTACCAGATTCCTTCAAGTTATTGACATGCTGAGATTTGTTGAGTCTTATTATAGAACTTATACCATGCTTGCATAGTTCTAAGATGTGAGATGAACCATCCCCTTCATAACAGATTTTCAAGGGAAAAAGAAAACTGCATAAATCAATATACATGTGAATAGTAAGATACGTATCGATTCAGAAATATTAAAATATGAGAGTAAGGGAAGGTGCATCTTAGATGTTCAGCAATAATAGCTCCTTCTTATTGACGATCTACTTTGGTCCATCTTGTATAATCATTGTTATGGGTTGAATTGTACCCTCCAAAAAGATATGTTGAAATCCTAATGTCTGGCACCTGTGAAGATGACTTTATTTAGTAATAGGGACTTTACTGATGTAATCAAGTTAAAAATGAGGTCATTAAAGTGGGCCCTTAATCCAATATGACTGATGTCCTTATAAGAAAAGGGAAAATTGAACACAGACATAGAGGGAAGACAGCCATTAAAAATAAAGGCAGAGATTGTAGTGATGCTGTCACAAGCCAAGAAACACCTATGGCTACTGCAATAGGCAAGGAAATATCTTCCCCTAGAGCTTTCAGAGAAAGCACAGCCTTGCCAACACTTTTTTGTTGTTTCAAACCTTGAAAATGATCTTGTGAGTAATGATACTTTTGCAATAACCATGTGGAGGGCTGCCCTGCAATTCCAAGCTGTGGCGGGAGGATTTGGATGTCGCTCCAGCATTTCCCAGAAACATGAACCTGGGAGGCTAGGAGCAGGCACGGTGCAGGACCTCTTCCTTGGTATTCAGGTTGTCCACGCAGAGGACTCTCTCTTGCAGAGCTGTGGGGGTGTAGGGTTGGCTGCAGCAAGGGTGGGCATAGAGGATGTCTGGAAAGCCTCCCCCAGGGCCAACTCACACCAATGTATTGATCCTGGCCCTGCTTCAGCAGCCCTGACTGTTGCTCCAGCTGGGGCTAGAACAAACTATAACATGTCTGTACAGTTCCAAGATGTGAGATGAATCATCCGTGATATCAGATTTTCATGGGAAAAAGAAAAACTGTACCAATGAATGCACACGTGTAGATGGTAAGACAAATATTGGTTCAGAAACATTAAAACAAATAAATGGAGACATTTAAAACAAAGGTACACTGGTAGGAAGGCTCCATATTGTCAAGATATCAGTTCTTCCCAACTTGATCTACAGAGTCAACAAAATCAAAATCAAAATCCTAGCAATTTATTGTGTAGATATCAACAAATTGTTCCTAAAGTTTATATGCAAAGGCAAAAGACCCAGAATAGCCAACACAGTATTGAAGAAGAACAAAGCCAGTGGACTGACACTACATGACTTCAAGTCTTACTATAAAATTGCAGTTATCAAGGCCATGTAGTACTTGCTGAGAATAGACAGATAGAGCAATGGAACAGACCAGAGAACTCAAAAGTGGACCACGCAAGTATAGTCAACTGATCTTTGGCATAAGGGCAAAGGCAAAGGAAATTCAGTGCACAAAAGATAGTCTTTTCAACAAATGGTGCTAGAACAACTGGCTACCCACAGGGGGAAAAAAGAATCTAGACACATAAAATTAACAAAGTTACACAAAATTACACAAAATCAATCGCCTTTCTCAAAAATTAACTCAAGATGGATCATATACCTAAGCGTAAAAATCAAAGCTGTAAAACTCTTTGAAGATTACATAGATAATCTAGGTGACCTTGGGTTTGGTGATGAATTTTTAGATACAACACCAAAAGCATGATCCACAAAAGAAAAAAATTGGTAAGTCCTATTTCATTCAAATAATACTAAAAAAAAAAAGCCTTATGCTTGATGAAAGGCACTGTTAAGAGAATAAAAAGACAAGCAACAGACTGAAAGAAAATCCTAGCAAAACACATATCTGATAAAGGACAAGTATCCAAAATATACCGAAAACTTAAAATTCAACAATAAGAAAATGAACAACCCAATTTTAAAAAGGAGCAAAAGATGTGAACACACACCTCACTGAAGAAAATATACAGATGGCAACAAGAGTATGAAGAAATGTTCAACATCACATGTCATTAAGGAATTGCAAATGAAAACAACAGTGAGATACCAATACTTAACTGCAAGAATGGCTGAAATTCAAAACAGTGACAATATCAAATGCTGGCGAGACCTGGGCCAGTCTTGACATTCCTATAGCCTTAAGCCCCTCATCCCTTTTTGTGTCCTGGCTGTAGTCACTGTGGAGGATGGCGAACCACAAGCTGCATAAACCTCTTTTAAATTTAGGTAAGTGAATTTTTGAAATTAAGTTTTATATGATTTGGGAAATATGTTGTCTTAAGAACTTTTTGTACTTTATCTCTTTAGATTTTTTCAGCTATTTTCTTAAAAGTATATTTTTTCTATAAACATCCTCTGCTGCTACATTAGAAACTTTTATAGCAAAAAATTTCAGTTGGTTTATTTCACTTTTTTAAAGTTTAAATAAGGGATTTTTTTTTTTTTTTGGAATGAGCTTAACTACACTCTCTGGGTCAAAAGTGTAAATGTATCATGAGTTTTTACTTTAAATTTATGTGCGAGCCTTACTCCATTATGTTGTGTGTTACAGTTATGGCTTGATTAAAATTGAGAACCATACACAGCCACTACACCTATTTTTTGTCATTAGAATATCTACTGTATGAGCCATGTCTTCCTAGACTCAGTGTAAATAATGGAGGATTTTATTTATGCTTATTTGTATTTAAATGTCATTGAAGGCAATGTCTGTTTGGAAGTCATAGGCACCAGTTGCTTTTCAGAGACTTCAGAGTCCCTAAGATGGTGCCTCTGGCAGCTGGTGATCAGGGAGCACCTCCTCTGTCGGGTTCCCCAGCATGGGTACTTGCTCTGGGTGAGGATTTTACTCACTTGTAGGGTGTGCACAGAGGCTGCTGTGTGCCAGGCACATAAGTGTTTGAAAAGGGCACAGGTATGTGTGCTGTTGGATTAGAAATGCCTGTGCTGCTCTGTTAAATTGGTGCCAGGACAAAAGTTTAAAGTTAAATTTAAGTCTAGAATGAAAGAAATCTGAATCCATGTAATTTATGGACCCTTGATCTTGAGGGTCATTGACTGTGCTGGCCCAGAAAGTGAGCTGGTGGTTCCTGCACCTGTCAGACCCTCATTCCTAGTCACAGGTCACACTCCTTCCCCATCCCCACCCCACATGTACATCCAGCCTGGGACCCACAGCCATTCTCCACAAGGGCTGCAGTTGAGCCCATGCTCAGGGGTGGCAGGGACAGGCACCTCCCGCCCAGCACTTAATCAAAGAGCAAGAAACCACGATGAGGACCCTCAGGAGTGAGGACAGACCATCCACACACCCCACAGAGTGGGCCCACAGGGTCCTATTCAGCCCCTGCTGGCAGCCCTGGAACACTGGATATGTTGTCCGCCTGACTACTGCCCTCCCTCAACGGCCATCTCAGGGGACTCTGGGAGTCAGAGCCTCGTGGGACCCAAGGCCCTCTCAGGCCCAGAGAGGGCGGGGCCCCGGCTCTGCCAGGCATCAGGGGCGGGACCCTGAGGGACACTGAGGCCTCCAACCACCAATCCCGTTCCACCCCTGCTGTCGGCCCTGGGAAGCCCCTGGTATGGGTTCCGGATGTGACGTCAATGGGCAGCCGCTGGGGGGGGGGCTGAGTGAGGCGAGGGCCTTTGTCTGAGATCCGGACTTCCGGTCGACCACGAGGAGACGGCCCAGGCTCTGTTAGGAGTGAGGTGAGATGACCAGGGTGGACTGAGGAGGCCCCACCTCAGGTAGAGGGGCCCAAATAATCCAGGTCCGCCCCTGAGGTCAGTCCTGGGAAGTCCGGGTGTGGGGGGGGGCGGGAACTCACGTCCACTGACTTCCGCCTTGGGGGCCTGACAGAGGCAAGGCCGTAGGTCTGAGGGGCAGGCTTCAGGTCGGCGGAGGGGGGAGGGCCCAGGCTCTGTTAGGAGAGAGGTGAGATGACAACAGTGGACTGAGAGGGCCCCACCCCAGGTAGAGGGTCCCCAAATAATACAGCTCCGCCCGTGCTGTGAGTCGTGGGACACTCCGGGACAGATGTGTCAGGCTGAGCCCCTCCCCCAAATTCTTCCTCATGGGACTCTGTAGTCAGAGCCTGGTGTGACCCCGGGCAGGCTCAGGTCCATAAAGGCGGGGCCATGGCTCTCCCAGACCCCTTTGGGAGGGGGCGGGGGCACAGTCCTTCCTTATCCCTGCTGTCAGCCCTGAAAAGTGCTGGGTGATGCGGTCCGGATATGACTTCCCTCGACTTCCGCCCGGGGGATAACAGCGGCGAGGGCCTTGGTCTGAGGTCTGGACTTCAGGTTGGCTGAGGGGAGAGGGCCCAGGCTCTGTCAGAAGTCAACGTGAGATGCTGAGGGTGGACTGAGGGGGCCCCCACCCGGGTTGAGCAACCCCGAATACTCCAGCTGTGTCCGTGCTTTCAGCCTAGGGAAGCCCCCGGTGTAGGGGCACCCAGGCAATACTGAGGGCCCCCTAGAATCACCCCTGCCCCTTCTTTGACCCTGGGAGGCCTTGGACAGACTTTACAATGAGATGCCTCCCAGATTCAGCCTTGGAAATCTGAGGGGTGAGGATGCGGGGGTGGGGGATGGGGACCCAGGCCCTGCCAGGGGTCAAGGGGGGGAGGAAGAAGGAGAACAATGTGGATATTATACCCCAGTACAGAGGGGGGCCTCAGCACTGGGAGGACCTGGGTAGGGTGGCCAGATGAGGTGCGTCTTTGCTTCTGCCTTGGGGGTGTCAGGGCGGGGACGGCCTTGGTCTGAGGAATGGGGCCTGAGTTCAGCAGAGGGAGAAGTCCCAGGGTCCTGGGCGAGGACTAGGCAGTCCCCCATCCCAGACATGGGAAACCTGCCCCTGCTCTCTGCCCTGAGGGGCCGGGGCAGGACTGTGGGGCGAGACATGGCTGGACACTTCCTCCTTGGGTTCTCAGGGAGATGGTGGCCTTGGTCTGCAAGATGCATCTGCAGTTCAGCAGAAGGGAAAGGGCCCAGGCCCCGTGAGGGGTAAATATGAGGGCCTTGAGGACCCCTTAGATAGAGGAGGCCTCCCTCCCCCCAAGCCCCCTTTTTCTGGGAGCCTTGGAAACCTCACGCAGGGTGTCCTTGTGTGCGGCACACTCGATTCTGTTTCCCGGGTCTCAGGGAGGTGAGGGCCTTGGTCAGAGGGACAAGGACTGTCAGCAGAGGGAGGAGTTCCAGGATCTGCCAGGCCCCAGGTGTGCACGCTAGCCAGTGAGGACTGAAGTTAACCCCAGCCTAGAACACTGCCGGGAGCTCTACAGAAATATGCCCTGGCCCTGCCGACAGCCCTGGAAACCCTGGGCAGGGCTATCAGGCTGAGGTCCCCTCTCTCATATCTGGATCACTGGTCTCAGGGAGGTGAAGTCCTTGGTCTGAGGGGGCTGCACTCAGGTCAGCAGAGGGAGGAAGGTCCCAGTCCCTGGCAGGCATCAAGGTGAGGACCAAGCAGGTTGCTCATGGAGGACACACGGACCCCACTGATGCTGGCGCCACTTGCTATCTTCTCTCTGAGGCCCTGGGCAGCCGTGGCCAGATGTGGGGCCCACTCACTGACTTCTGCTCCGTATCAGGGATGTGAGCTCCTGTTCTGAGGGTTTCTCAGGCCAGCTGAAGGGTGGGGGTCTAGGGCCCTCCAGGCAAAAGATGAGGACCCTGAGTCAGCACAGAAGGGTCGATCTACCCCAGGACAGTGGGGACTCGAGAGAGCCCAGCCTACGGTCCTGACAGCACTGGGGGTACCAGGGCTGTGCGTGTATCTGCAGCCTGTAGGCCCCTCACTTCTTTTATATCGGTTTCAGGAACTCACAGTGAGACATTGGTCTGAGGCAGGGTCCTCAGGTCACTGAGCAGAGGAGGCCCAGGCAGTGTCAGGAGTCCAGGTAATGTACACACCCTGAATATGTGTCAGAGGCCCTGCCTTCCCCGGGACAGAGGGGACCCAATAGTGCCTGACCCCATCCACCCCCCCACTGTCAGCCCCGAAGCCTCCGGCTCTGCAGGCCTGCTGCCCTCACGGAGCCATTTCACTTCCTCGTTGAGGTGCTCAGGAGACAAGCCAACCAGGAGGAGAGGAGCCCTGGGAGGCCCTGGAGCATGACCTAAGGAGAAGGCCTGTAGACTGGCCTTTGTTAGAGTCCCCAGGGTGTGGTTCTCACTGAGGCCAGTGACATGCTCCCTCTCTTCCCAGGCCTGTGTGTCTTCATCACCCATCTCCTGCCCACTCTTGCCTGCTGTCCCTGACCAGAGCCGTCATGTCTCACCGCCACGACCACAAGACCAATCAGCACGGCAGTCTTGAGGAAGGCCTCCAGGTCCAAAGCGAGGCACAGGGCCTGGTGGGTGCACAGGCTCCCGGGGCTCAGGAGGAGGGGGCAGCTGCCTCCTCCTCTACTGTGACCCCAGGCACCCTGGACGAGGCTGCTACTTCTGCAACACCGAGTCCTCTCCAGGGTCCTCAGGGAGCCTCCTCCTCCTCCACTGGCCTGGCCTCCAGTCCAGAGCCCCTCTCTGATGAGGGATCCAGCAGCGAAGAAGAGGAGGGGCCAAGCACCTCCCAGAATCTGTTAGACCCGGTGTCCGTGCTGCAAGAGGCACTAAAAGAAGAGATGTTTGATTTGGTTCATTTCCTGCTCCTCAAGTATCGCTTCAAGGAGCCGATCACCAAGGCACAAATGCTGAATATTGTGCTCAGAGATTACCAAGAATTCTTCCCTGAAATCTTCATGAAAGCCTCCGAGTACATGCAGATGGTCTTTGGCGTCGATGTGAAGGAAGTGGATCCTGCCAGCCACTCCTATGTTCTTGTCACCACCCTCGGCCTCACCTACTATGAGGAGCTGAATGATGACCAGCGCTTTCCCAAGTCCGGCCTCCTGATCATCATGCTGGGCTTGATCCTCTTTGAGGGCGACTGTGCCCAGGAGGAGGTTATCTGGGATGCACTGGGTGGGATGGGGGTGCATGCTGGGAGTGAGCACTACATCTACGGGGAGCCCCGGAAGCTCATCACCCATGATTGGGTGCAGGAAGGGTACCTGGAGTACCGGCAGGTGCCCGACAGCGATCCTGTATGTTATGAGTTCCTGTGGGGTCCCAGGGCCTATGCCGAAACTAGCAAGATGAAAGTCCTGGAGTATGTGCTCAAGGTCAATCGGAGCGATCCCAGATCCTTCCCAGTCCTGTATGAAGAGGCTTTGAGTGATGAGGAAGAGGGGGTGTGAGCAGGAGTTGAAGCCAGGGCCAATGAGGGGGCAGGGCCAGTACACATCCAGGTCCCCTTCCAGCAGCTCCTCCTGCCCCATGAGAAATGAGTCGTTTCTTTACTCTGTGTTTGAAGAGAGCAGTCAGTGTTTTACATAGTGGGGGGTCCGAGTAGCTTGGGGAAACCACCAGTGCATAATAACCTTTTTGTGTTCCTGTTACAACATTTGGGTGACTTAGAAATTGATCTTTGTTTTCCTCATGGAATTTTACAAACTTTGTTCTTTTGCATACAAGATTTAATTAACTTCAGCATCTAAAGTGGTGAATGATATTGAACACACATATAATTTTGCTTATCAAAAGTAAGAGTTTGCTATTTTGTAAAACAAATAAGGAAACCTTCCATTTCATTTTGTTGCTTGCAACAGGGTGGAATCGGATTTTAATTCCCATGCGAATTTTCTTGGAAATGTGAAAGAATGTTGAATTTAAATATATGGAGTTGTGAAATAGAGAAATACAATTTAAAGACAGTTATTTCTTGGCATCTTATTCCCTTTCTTATATTTTTCTGTAAAATTAAAAAATATACATGTGTTTGTGAATTTGCTTGGGTTATTTGAGAATGTAGCGAAATTTATTCTCAATAAATAAGAGCCCCTGCTCACTGTCACATTTGTTGCCCAAATATTCATTGAGCATCTGCTCTTTGGAAGGCCCTGGGATAAAAGATACCCTAGGGTAAGCCAGACCCACCCCTGCCCATAGAATTAGAGAGTCTAGGAGCTGCAGTCTTATAATTAAGGTGGTGAGATGTCCTCTAAGCCCTAAAGAACATGTGATGGAAGGGTTGAAGGGTGGTGCTTCTGCTGAGAGCAGTGGGGTGTGAGGGCCCTGAGCCGGGGCGGTTTGGGGCTTGGGGAAACTGCAGTTCCTTCTGTGGGAGTTGGTTGTAATGAAGCTGGGTGGGGGCAGGGCCAGACTGTCAGACCATGTGACTCGTGACTTAGGGCTGAGAGCAAAGCCTGGAAGGGAGAACTGCCCTGAGCAGTTCCTTCTGGATGGTGAGCAAAGCAGAGAGGAATCTCCACCTGGGGCGGGTGTGGAAGGTGTCCTGTGCTCTTGTCCCCCTACGGCTGAGCACAGTGCAAGAATCAGGTGATCGATTCCCATTGTCTGCATGTATTCCCTGAGGGATAAGGGTGAGTCTCCCATGAAATAAGGCCCTGAAGTCACTGTCCAGGTATTCATCTGCCCAGCTGGGAGAACCAGAGCTGACCCTATCAAAATGGAATTTTAATTAGGTTATCTGTAGTGTAACCTGGACAACTGTAAGCAACATCTAGATTTTGGGTGGTGATGAAATGAATGAAAATAGTGGTTTAGATGGAAGAGAAGCTGGGAGGAAGGAAAGTAGTTGGGCCTTAACTCCATGTATTATTAGGATATTCACGTTAGTTGCACCTAACAGGGGAAGACTCGCCTACACTTACTCAAATAATAAATCCTCGTGGAACATTTACTGGGCAGCATTTTTGTGTGATTTTCGGTTCAGGTTTTTATTCAGCTGCAAATCCTCTGAAATGACCTGGAGAACAGAAATATTTTCCAGAGGAGAGAGTGGTCCAGGGTCAAAAATAATATTAGAAATAAATGGCAGTCATTTAAAGATCCCATGTATGCCAGGCACTGTGCTGGGAGTTTTAATACATTTCCGACATCCCAACATTCCTACAGGACACTACTTAAATCCACGTTACGGACGAAGACCCTGAGGCTCACATTGCTGGGTAATTTTCCCAAGATCATATGGTTGGTAAATGACAAGCCTGCTCTGAATTCTTCTACAGCCCACACACGGTTCCCACTCCTCCCAGCCTTAGGTAGAGCTCTGTCTCTGAATTCATTTCTCTTCTCAGTACTCCTTGCTGTCTCTCAGGGGACAAAAAGAAGGACCCTGTGGCTGTGGTACTGAAAGCAGGCCTAAGGAAGGAAGGTGATGATGATAATGCAATACAATCTGGGGATAGTCTGTGGGCTTGCTTAACCTAGGGTCCTGCTGCCTGTGCCCTCCGGTTCCTTGAGAGCTGACTGCTCCGATGGGGGCCTTCCTGTCCTGCCCTAGCACTTTCCCACATCACAGAGCCCTTCCCCTGCTTGCTGCCATGTGGCCTGCCTCCTGACTCTGGAACCTGGGCTGCTGCCAGCTCCTCCCTGCTGCCTCCTCTGGAGGCTGCACAGAATCACTGGCCTCCCTGTGACACAGAGCATCCCTAGCCCCTGCAGAAGCCCCCTGGCTCTCCCACAGCTCCCCCTGGAGCCTGTGTGATAGCCACAGCCCCTTCAACTGAAAGGTTCACTTTGGACAGAGACCTTTAGACATCCAGTCGTCCTGTCTGCGTGCCCAAGTACACCCACACTTCTCCAAACGGGTGGTGAGTGGAGTGTGCCTTAGTACATACTCATTCTTGACACATGAAGTGGGAGAGAAGCCACCCTGATATTTGCCATAGGAATTTAATGGAGAGTTTTATTTGAAACTGGCCACTGCACACATATGCAAATGAATGAGCTTACTTTGGAGGTCACAACCAAAGTCTCCTAAGCGAGACATGAGGAAAGACCACGGAAATCACTGTGGGGCAAAGTTGTACTGAAGTGAACTAAAACCCTGGAGGTGAGACATGGTTGCTTGGTGGGCATGCTAGCTGGAATTTGAAAATCAAAAGAAATTAACCAGCCCTCCACTGCCTCCTGTCTGGCACCTGCTCCAGGGGAACATACTGGCTTTCAGTGTGACTAAAGGCACCTGCACAGGTGTTCTGGAGGCAGCAGGGTAGCAGAAACTCACAGGTTAAGATTTTGACCACGAAGCACAAGGAAGTAGAATATTCTCAGCCTACTGAGAGTATAGGGGTTATTGCAAAGGTAGTGCAGAAAGGTGCCTTTGAGTGAAGAAAGGGAATCCTCCCTGCTGGGATTTACAGTATCCTTTGAAAATTAAATGTGATCTTGTATTTGAAAGCACCCGCCACATAGTTGGCACTTGAAAAAGCTGAAGACTTTTCAGGCAAATTGGCTTTTTCAGAAACTCCTCCAACAAATAAAGAACACTATTGACATAACAAATTATAATATTAAATAGATCTTTTAGTTGAGCACCTACTATGTAACAGTTTAAGGGAGAGACTACAAGTCCTCATCCACATGTTCTCATTTTCTTCTGCCAGGACAAATCGTACCAATACATCGCCAGTCCTCTTGTTGGTTAGGAGGGGTCATATGACATCACTTTGCTATTGAAATGTGAGCAGAAACATTATTGCCACAACCGTTTGTATAGAAGTTTCCACAGGTGTGGGGGATTCATTCTCAATACATGACGACGACAAAACACAGACCATTTCATTTCTACATCCAGGGCTTAAGTCACACACATTTGCTTCCTCAGATGTGAGAAACTAGATTCTGTGCCTTTACTGCCCTGGGAAGGGGCGGATACCTTCAAAAGAGGTGCTGCCCCATAGGATACCCACTGCAGGAAATCCATCTTGCTACCTGCGGCCCTCATGCCCCTGAGACACACCCAGCAATTAATCTTCTGAGAGCGGCGATATGCTCCATTTGAGGCACAAGCCCCAATGGCCCTGATGGGATTGAGAGTTTCTTTTCCTAGGACTCCCCCGGAGCCCTCATCACCTCTGTTGTGCAGCACCTTGTCAACACTCTCCCGTACCCAGCCTCAGCCAGCCCAGCTTGGGGTTGTACCCTTGCTGCCTCTCCACTGACAACTGCTCAGCCCAAGATGGGGCCGGTGGCGAAGTTTATATGCAATTCCCTTTATTTGAAATTTAACAATTAAGAATCCCTTTC
The DNA here is from genome assembly GCF_041146395.1 of Eulemur rufifrons. Classification (NCBI taxonomy): domain Eukaryota; kingdom Metazoa; phylum Chordata; class Mammalia; order Primates; family Lemuridae; genus Eulemur; species Eulemur rufifrons. Next base: position 25,388,437 of record NC_091012.1, on the reverse strand, counting down.
CAAAATATTGTCATTCAGGTAGAGCTGGTGGGAGATGATGAAGCCTTTTGGTCAGTCTCCTAGTGGTTGGTAAATAATGCTCCTTGTTGCGAGAATGAGTGACAAATCGCTATGATGGGGAGTTATAATTCAAATGCTTACTTATGTGACGCCCAACCTTTCATTGAAGTGATCTCTTTAACTGCATCACTATGAGGTTTTCCTTTCTGAGGTGGATCCAGAAGGGTGGGGCAGGAGTGTCCTGTCAGCCACCCACAGAGACAGCTAGGGCCATGGTGTCCCCAGACAGGAAGTCTGAGCAGACTAAAGGCTGTAGCAGATGGTGGGCACCAGGACCCTCCCCAGGCCCCAGAGCATGCCCAGACCCATTTTAGGATTTGGAAAGGAGGGGGAAGGGAGAGGGCTTTGGGGTCCTGAGGGACATGGGCTGTGGTGAGGATCAGCCGCCCAGGAGAGATGTGAGGAGGAGCACCCGCCAGATCCATCTGAGCTGCCCTGGGCCGGCCCGGGGAGGGACGTGAGGGCAGAATGGGGCCAGAGGAGAGCTGGAGCCCTGGGCCACAGCATGAGCTGGGTGCTCCCAGGAAAGGCCAGGGGCAGACCCTGTGGGGCACTGCAGGATGGAAGCAAGGACACCACGTGCCCCTCTTGGAGCGAGCTGATGGGTGTGGGAGAGTGCACACCCCAAGGTGGCTAAGGACTGCAGGGATGCAGCAGCTAGGAACCCCTCCCACGGCCTCTCCCAGAGGGATTTCCAGGCCCCGGCAGCCTTTGCAGCAGCCTCCTGTGTGGGCACACGCCACCCCGGGATGAGCCAATCCTCACCGGGGCAGGGCAGAGCAGACAAGAGCCACCCCGCGCCCAGCCGTGGGAAGGTCCTGCCATTCTCTGGATGGCCTGAGCCTGCCCCGCCGAGGTGCTGGTGTGAGGCCTCCCAGGACGTTCCTGCTCCCCTGAGAAGCCTCCCTGTTCCACCAGCCACGGTTAAAGCCCTGCTCTGAACTCCAGCCTCCTTGGCAAGGGGCTGACTTCCTGCCTGGCTCTTGCCAGCCCTCCCCTGTGGCAGTTACCCCTGGCAGGTGTCCTGTGGCCCTTCCTGAGCCAGTAAGAGGTCCCACGTCTAACAGCTTGCCTCCTTAGGGTGCTCCTGCCACAGTCCAGGTGAGATGAATTGTGAGGCTGGATTAGGATGGTGCTTGAGGGCTGGAGAAGGGGTACAGAGCTCCGGGGTATTGGCCAGGGCCAGGGGCCACGTTGGGAGGCTGAGGGGGAGGCAATTGCTGAGGACTGTTCAGGAATGTTGGCTTCACGTTGCCTAGTTCTCTGTACTTGTGTTTGGTCCCCTTTCTCTCTTTTTGTTTTTCTTTTTTATTTTTCTTTTTTTTTTTTAAGATACATATCGATCACCCTCCAAAGTTTCCTTTTGTGCTCTTTAAGTTTTAAATTTCAATATACTTTATTCTGAAGTATGGTGGATCTGAAAAAAATTTGCAAAGATGGAACAGAGTTCCCTCAGTTTCAGTTTCCCCTATTGTTAGCATTTTACAAGAGGACGGTACGTTTGTTACAGTTGATGCTTTATTTGTTCTGAAGCAAAGGCCATTCTTTACTCAGATTTCTTTAGTTTTTCCCTAATGTCCTTTTGCTCTTCCAGGATTCCATCCAGGATACCACATTATGTCTAGTTGTAATGTGTCTTTTGGCTCCACTTGGCTGTCACACTTTCCTTGTTTTTGATGACCTTGACAGTGTTGAGGGGTACTGGTCAGGTATTTTGTAGAATGACCTTCGTTTATGGTTTGTCTGGTGCTTTTCTCATGGTTAGACTGGGGTTGTGGGTTTGGGGGAGAAAGACCACAGAGGAGAAGTGCCATTCTCATCACATCACAGCAAGGCAATATATATCACATGACTCATCACTGATGACATTGACCGTGACCACCTGAGGTGTTTGTCAGTTATCTATACTATAAAGTTACTTTTTTACTCTCCTTTTCTATACAGTGTTCTTTGGAAGACAGTTACTATGTGCAGCTCACGCTATGAGTGGTGGGGAGTCATGCTCCACTTTTCTGAAGTGAGAATATCTGTGTAAATTATTTGGAATTCTGCTCCGTGGGAAATTTAGCTATTCTCCCTCAGTTGATCATTTATTTCTCTTAGCATGAGCTCATAAATACTCACTGTATACTTTGGTTTAAAATCCAATGCAACTTGATGTATTTGGTTGTCCAAGTTGCTCCACGCTTGGCCATTCGGAGCTCTTTCTGTTAGCGCCTTTTGTACATGCCTTTCTCGTACATCTCTCAATATGAGTTTAAAAATTTATTAGCACTTCTTTTGCTTTCAAGCACTACAAGATGCTTTGGGCTCATCTTGTATATTTCCTTCCTCAATTCTATTTTTTCTTGTTTTTTTTTTTTTTTTTTTTTCTTCCTTAACATGCTCCTGGCCAATCCTTCTTCAATTCTAGAATCACCAATCTCTCCACTGATTCCTTGTTCTCTTTATTGGAGAATGGTATTAGAAACCTAGATCCGGGGCACTAGGTAAGCGTATTGTTACCGGGGCATTGTTGCTTTATGCCTTCTCTGCAGACAGAGGAAGCAATTATATGTGTGTGTAATAACCTGTGTATGTGTATACACCTAGGAATATTTCCAGATGTAATGACCTATATGTATATGAAGTTAAAGATGAGTTCTTACTAATGTCTCCAACACTTATCCACTATAACATTGATTATTATAGCCTCATCTGCTTGCTTGACTGTCAATTTTCGCTCAATAGTGAGAAACCTTGAGGTTGACAACTGGTTTGTGTGTCAGTGTAGTGTTGCCTTTACTAGGTAGCCTCCAAAGCCTGGTCAACTCTAGAGGAACTATTAAAATTGAATTTGTGGGCCTGCAGAGCAGTGGTTCAGCTCCAGGACTCCCTAGGACCACCCTGAGACTCCCTGGGACTTCACTTAAGTAGCATCTTCCCTAGAGGCTCCGGACTCTGGGCAGCCTGCCTGGCGTCTGTCTATGAAGCTCTTGAAAGGGCAATGATGCTTGTTATTCAAGTGTCTGAACTGACAAGCCATCTCTCTCTTGATGCTTGTCATCTGTCTACTGGCTGGCCAACCTGGCCACTGGCAGGTACCTCTTCCTAGCACAGTGTGGCCTGTGGGTTCAGCTGGACTCTGAGTTGAGTCTCTGCTCATCCACCCTTACTAGCTGGTGGCTCAGGGCATGTTATACAAGCTTCTCTGTGCTTTAGTTCCTCTTCTGTATTTGAATGTTCATTGGCAACCTCATCAGGGCGAGACATGTCCCCCACAACACACACACACACACACACACACACACACTCTCACACTCTGCTTGTACAACCTCTATCGAAAGAAATATGGAGAGACCTAAAACAACTAAACTTTTGATTCAGCAATCCCGTTACTGGGTATTTACCCAAAGGAAAAAAAGACATTTCATAAAAAAAACGTTTGCACTCGGATGTTCATAGTAGCACAATTCACAATTGCAAAGATGTGGAAACAACCCAAGTGTCCATCAATACATCACTGGACTAATAAAATGTGGTCTATGTATACCATGGGAACTACTCAGCCACAAAAAAACAATGGTGATCTAGCACCTCTTGTGTTATCCTGGATAGAGCTGGAGGCCATTCTTCCAAGTGAAGCATCACAAGAATGGAAAATCAAGCACCGCATGCACTCACCATTCAACTGGCATTAATTGATTAACACTTATGTGCAAATATGGAAGTCACATTGATAGGGTGTCGGGCAGGTGCGAGGAGGGAGGAGGGGATGGGTAAATTCACACCTGATGGGTACAGTGCGTGATGTCCGTGTGTTGAGCATGCTTGTAGTTCCAACTTGGGTGGTGCGAAGGGAATATATGTATCCAAAGCATTTGTACACCCATAGTATTCTGAAATTAAAAAGAGGAAAAAATTAAAAATAACATTGCTGTCATTTATTTCATTTATCCATATACACTAATCAGCTGATACATTGTTACTATTGTTAATCTAAACAAATAGTTATCTTTTAGATCAGTTAAGAATAAGAAAGCTTTTTATTTTACCTTCATTTATCCCTCCTCTGATGTCCTTCCGTTATGTAGGGCCAAGTTTCTAACCTATATAACTTTTCAGTAATTGTTGAAACAAAATAGACAGAAAATGTGTAAGAACATAGAAGATCTGATGACCATTAGATGCAGAGAATCATTTAAAAATTTCAATGCATTTCATTTTTTAAACTTCCCAGCAAACAAGAAATATATTGTAATGTTCTCCATTAGTTAAAGAAAATCTACAAAAAACCTAGAGCTAAGATTACACGCTTCTCATCGGCTCACGGGACATTCTCTAAGATTCACCATGTCCTAGGACATAAATCATGTCTTAAAAAATTCAAAAAAATAGAAATTATACCATGCATCTTCTCAGATCACAGCGGAATAAAAGTAACAATGATCACAAACAGAAACCCTCACTCTTACTCAAAGTCATGGAAGCTAAATAACTTTCTCCTGAATAATTAGTCTATAAAAGAAGAAATCAAGATGGAAATCAAAAATTTCTTTGAATTAAATGACAATGGAGATACAATTTATCAAAATCTATGGGATGCAGCTAAAGCAGTCCTGAGAGGAAAATTCATATCCATAAATGCCTATATCAAAAAGACAGAAAACATGCAAATAGACAACCTAACAAATAGACTCAAAGAGCTAGAGAAAGAAGAACAGAACGATCCCAAACCCAGCAGAAGGCGAGAAATTACTAAGATCAAATCAGAATTAAATGAAAAGGACAACAAAGAAACTATAAGGGAAATTAATAAAACAAAAAGTTGGTTCTTTGAAAAGATAAACAAAATAGACACATCCCTGGCTAGACTAACCAAGAACACAAAACTAAAATCTCTAATAACCTCCATTAGGAACATGAAAGGAGAAATCACAACCGATGCTACAGAGATACAAGATACCATCTATGAATTCTACAAAAATCTTTATGCACACAAACTGGAGAACGCGGAGGAAATGGACAAATTTTTAGAAACACATAGTCTTCCCAGGCTCAACCAGGAAGAAATAGAGTACCTGAACAGACCAATATCAAGAACTGAAACAGAAACAGCAATAAAAAACCTTCCCAAAAAGAAAAGCCCTGGTCCGGATGGGTTCACACCTGAATTTTACCATACATACAAAGAAGAACTGGTGCCCATTCTACATAAACTATTCTCCAATATTGAGAAGGATGGAATTCTCCCCAACACGTTCTACCAAGCCAATATAACATTGATACCAAAACCTGGAAAGGACGCAACAAAAATAGAGAACTACAGACCAATTTCCCTCATGAATATAGATGCAAAAATTTTCAATAAAATACTAGCAAATCGAATCCAAGTACTTATCAAAAAAGTAATCCACCATGACCAAGTGGGCTTCATCCCCGAGATGCAGGGGTGGTTCAACATACGTAAATCTATAAATGTAATTCACCACATAAATAGAAGCAAAAACAAAAACCATATGATACTCTCATTAGATGCAGAAAAAGCATTTGACAAAATTCAACACCCTTTTATGATAAAAACGCTTAACAAAATAGGCGTTGATGGAACCTACCTAAAAATGATACAAGCCATATATGACAAACCCACAGCCAACATCATACTGAATGGGGAAAAACTGAAAGCACACCCACTTAGAACTGGAACCAGACAGGGCTGCCCATTGTCTCCATTACTTTTCAACATAGTATTGGAAGTCCTTGCGAGAGCTATCAGGCAAGAGAGCAGAATCAAGAGAGTCCAAATAGGGAAGGAAGAGATCAAACTCTCACTTTTTGCTGATGATATGATGTTATATCTGGAAAACCCCCAGGATTCAACCATGAGACTCCTGGAATTGATTAACGAATATAGCAAAGTCTCAGGCTACAAAATTAATATACACAAATCAGAGGCATTTATATATGCCAATAACAGTCAATCGGAAAACCAAATTAAAGACTCAATACCCTTCAAAATAGCAACAAAGAAAATAAAATATCTAGGTATATATCTAACTAAAGAGGTAAAGGACCTCTATAAGGAAAACTATGAAACACTGAGAAAAGAAATAGCAGAACTTGCAAATAGATGGAAAAATATACCATGCTCGTGGATCGGAAGAATCAACATTGTTAAAATGTCTATACTACCCAAAGTGATCTACAGATTCAATGCAATCCCTATTAAATTACCAACATCATTCTTTACAGACATAGAGAAAACAATTATACACTTTGTATGGAATCAAAGACGATCCCGTATAGCAAAAGCAATTTTAAGCAACAAAAACAAAATGGGAGGTATTAATTTGCCAGACCTCAAACTATACTGCAAGGCCGTGGTTCTTAAAACAACCTGGTATTGGCACAAGTGCAGGGACACAGACCAGTGGAACACAACAGAAAATCCAAATATAGAACCATCCTCATATAGTCACCTAATTTTTGACAAAGCAGGAAAGAATATACTCTGGGGACAAGAATCCCTATTCAATAAAAGGTGCTGGGAGAATTGGTTAGCCACTTGTAGAAGACTGAAACAGGACCCACAGCTTTCACCTCTCACAAAAATCAAATCACGGTGGATAACAGACTTAAACCTTAGGCGTGATACAATCAGAATTCTAGAAGAAAATGTAGGAAAGACTCTTACAGACATTGGCCTAGGCAAAGAATTTATGAAGAAGACCCCCAAGGCAATCACAGCAGCAACAAAAATAAATGAATGGGACATGATTAAATTAAAAAGCTTCTGCACAGCCAAAGAAACAGTCCAAAGAATAAACAGACCACCTACAGAATGGGAAAAAATTTTGGAATACTACACATCAGATAAAGGACTGATAACAAGAATCTATTTAGAACTCAGGAAAATCAGCAAGAAAAAATCAAGCAACCCTATCAAAAAGTGGGCAAATGACATGAATAGAAACTTCTCAAAAGAAGATATAAGAATGGCTAATAAACATATGAAAAAATGCTCAACATCCCTAATCATCAGAGAAATGCAAATCAAAACCACAATGAGATATCACTTAACCCCAGTGAGAATGGCCTTTATCAAAAAAACCCAAAACAACACATGTTGGCATGGGTGTGGAGAGACAGGAACACTAATACACTGCTGGTGGGACTGCAAACTAGTGCAACCCCTGTGGAAAGCATTATGGAGGTATCTTAAACAGATTCAAGTAGACTTGCCATTTGACCCAGCAATCCCATTACTGGGCATATACCCAAAGGAAAAAAGGTCATTCTTTAACAAAGACACATGTACCCGAATGTTTATAGCAGCACAATTCACAATAGCAAAGATGTGGAAACAACCCAAATGCCCATCAATACATGATTGGATTAGTAAGCTGTGGTATATGTATACCATGGAATATTACTCAGCTATAAGGAATGATGAAGATACGACATCTCTATGGTTCTCCTGGAGAGAGTTGGAACCCATTATATTAAGTGAAGTATCCCAAGAATGGAAAAACAAGCATCACATGTACTCACCAGAAAATTGGTTTCCTTGATCATCACCTAAATACAAATCTGGGAACGACATCAATTGGATATCAGACTGAGGTCGGGGGTGGGGGAGGGGATGGGGGTATGCCTACACAATGAGTGCATTGCGCACCGTTTGGGGAGTGGTAACACTTGAAGGTGCTGACTCGGGAAGGGGGGGTGGGGAAGGGAGGGATATATACCTCATGATGGGTGCAATGCGCATGACCTGGGGAACAGACACGCCTGGAGCTCTGACTTGGGGGGAAAGGCGGTACAGGAGCAACATATGTAACCTGCAATTCTGTATCCCCCATAACAAGATAAAAAAAAAAAAAAAAAAAAAAAAAAGATTACACGCAATGGCAAAATATAGAATGCTTTCTATCCAGGGCCGGGAGAAAGGCAAAAATACCTTATTTCACATTTCTACTCAATTTTTTTCTATTAGACATTTAAACTATTGCAATAAAATGAGGGAAAGAAATAAAAGGCATAATAATTTAAACGGAAGAAATAAAACTTCTTTGTTGCAAACAGCATGAAGATCAATGTGGACAATCCTAAAGATTCTATAAAGGAACCAAAAATATAATTGACAGGTGAACGAACATACCATGGTTGTAAGGCACAAGTTCAATATACAGAAATCAATTGTATTTCCCTATACTAGCAACAAACCCATGAAAATGACACTAAGTCAAGTACACCATCAATAGCATCAGAAGACATAAAACATTTTGGAATAAATTTAATGAAAGGTATGTAAGACCTCTACATTGAAAACTACAAAAGATGGGTGAGAAAAATTAAAGACGACCTAAATAAACAGAGACATATTAACATGTTCATAGATCAGAAAACTCAAAATTATTATTCTATTCTATTGGTTATAATTCAATACTATCATTGTTCATATTTTTGCTGAAATTTCCCAGCTTTGCGGAGCCCTTTTTGCCTTTGGGAGCTCCTGCATCATCTTTTTTATATTTCTCACCATTTCTTAAGCATTTCCTTGTTTTCCGACACCACAAAATATTAAGTTCATCTTGTATTTTCTTTGCCCCAGTCCTAGAATAAAATATATGAATAAATAAATCTGGACATCCTCAAAATTGAAATGAACAAGAAGACAGGCCACAGATTGGGACGAAGTATATGCAAAGCACATATCAAAACACTGACGAGTACCTAAAACATACAAAGAACTCTTAAAAACTCAAAAATAAGAAAGCAAACACCTAGTTTAAAAATTGGCAAAAGGCTTAACAGATAATTCGCAAAGCGGATATACACATGGGGAATAAGCACCAGAAAAGATGCTCAACGTCATTACCCATCAGGGACAGGCAGGATGGGGTCCCAGGCACATTTATCAGAATGGTGAAACTCTAAAACACTGACATTTATCAGAATGGTGAAACTGTAAAACACTGACAGGGCCAGGTGCAGGGAGATGGGGGGATGGTGCAGAGGAACCAGGAGGCTCCTACATTCCTGGCAGGAAGGCACAAGGGCACAGGCATTCTGGAAAACGGTTTGGCAGCTTCCCATACAGTTAAAGGTGCACTTGCCATGTGACCCAGTAGCCACTCTCCTGGGTGTTTACCCTAGAGAAACGGAAACAGCCAGCCATTTAGAAACCCAGACTCCAGTGTTTGTAGCAGCCTCGTCTGGGGTAGCCAAACGCTGCAAACCACCTTCGATGGACGTTGGGGAAGCAAACTGTAGTCGTCCATGCGGTGGAATACCCCTAGGCTATGAAAGGGAACCACCTGTGGACACAGGGAACGACGTGGATGAATCTCAGAGACATCATGTTGATCGCCAGAAGCCAGTCTCAAAAGGGTTGCATGCCCTGTGATTCCCCCTATGTACCGTTCTAGCAAAGACAAAAGTACAGAGACAGAACAGATCATTGGTTGCCAGGGGTTATGGTGGAGTGAGGGTGTGACAATGGAAGGAGGACAGCACCAGGGAGTTGTACAGGGTGGGAGAGCTCCTCTGTGTCCTGCCTGTGGCTGTGAGGATCTACACGTGTGTTCCAACTCATGGAACTGCATGCCAGAGGAAGACAGTCACTTTTACTGGACCATAATTAATCAAAGGAAAAGGGAGAACTGGGAGGCAGGGCAGGAGGGAGAAGAGATGACACAAGGGAGCCAGGCCAGGTGACGCCCCCAGGGCTTATCCTCTGGGCTTGCCTGCGGGTGAGACAAGGTCTTTCTGGTAGGACAGCAACATACTCAGAACTCACCTGGGCATGGTGGCAGGGACAGGGTAGCCTTGCGTGCCCAGCGTCAGCCTGCCAAGTTCAACTAACGCAGTGGGGGTCCCTAGAAGCCCAGGCAGCTGAACTTTCTGGGGACCCGTCCCCAAGTGTGTCACCAGAGTACCTCCAGCAGGTTGTGGAAATGTTTCCTGAGAAGCGGGTGCGGTGGGGTGTGATGCCAGTGAGCGGGGCAGCGCCTGAGTGAGTGTAGGAAGGAGGGAGGGCGGGACCCCAGGAAGAGCAGAGGCGTGGGGGCCGGATGCAGGGCTGTCACGGAAGGAGGAGGGACTGACTGACTGACTGACGACGGAACGTGTGTTTGCCCAGCATCAGGCCCTACAGCAAGCAGACCGTACCTCCTCTTCTTTCCCGCGGTGTCCGCAGGGCAGTCCTGGGAGGAGGGACCGTCCTTATTCAGGCTGGCGCCGTCTTACCCGGAGAGACCCAGCAAGGTGTGGACACCGCCTTCCACCGGAAGCTGGGGTGGAAGCTCTAAAGAGACTTCTTCTGCCCTCCTTGCCTCAGGTTGTGTGCGTCCCCCTGTGGATTCTCATGTCCTTCCTGTGCCTGGTGGTGCTCTACTACATCGTGTGGTCCGTCCTGTTCTTGCGCTCCATGGACGTGATTGCAGAGCAGCGCAGGACTCACATAACAATGGCCCTGAGCTGGATGACCATCATCGTGCCTCTTCTCACTTTTGAGGTGAGCTTTCGACCTACGGCAAGCCTCCCCAGCCCCCAAGGCCCACCCTTCCCTGCAACAGCCCCCTGCCTACCTGGAAAGGCAGCCTGCTATCCCTGGGAACTGCAGCGAGAGCACGCCTCCAGGATAGGGCGTCTGTCCAAGGACAATGTCCTTTCTTTCTCTTGGGGGGCGCAGGCAGGGGCTGGCAGTGAGGAGTGCCCCTTTCCAGTGCTGATGCGTCTGTGTGTCTTGAGGTCCTACTTTTTCAAAGGGCGAGTTGGATATTGGATTTTCGTATTTGAGTTCTGTGGGGAATTCTAGAATGGCCACTCCTTTGAATGAACACGGGGAGGAGGAGTTTCCCATAATACTCCTGGGGCCGGAAACTTTTCAAGGGGAGGGACTTTTGCTTAACCCTAGAGAGGGATGTGAAAGCTCATCTCCTGGCAGCCCCCGAGGATGGGTGGTCTTTGGCCGAGACCCGAGGCGCTGACCTCTCCGCTTCTGACAGCTCACCGGGCGGGGGCCGTCTGAAGAGGTGCCGCTTACATAGTTGTCCATTTTCCGTCGTCGTGTCAAAAGGACCTTGACTGTGTCTCTCTCTTTAGATTCTGCTGGTTCACAAACTGGACGGCCACAACGCGTTCTCCTGTATACCCATCTTCGTGCCCCTGTGGCTCTCCTTGATCACACTGATGGCAACCACCTTCGGACAGAAGGGAGGAAACCACTGTACGTACTCGGCACGTCAGAAGCCCTTCACCTGTGTGTCTGCGGGGCTGCAGGGGTCCCCGAACTATGAAAGGATGAGCCTGAGGACCCTGAGTTAGAAGTTTATGTTGGAGAGCAAGGGCTGAGGAAGTTCTAGGACCTTCCAAGGGAAGGGCACGCTGTCCCCTGGCCTGTGCCAAGGGTCTCATCCAAGTGCTCCCTGCGATTTGAGGGAGGAACAAACAAGGCAAGCAGCCTCTCACAGCTCCCCTTTCCTCCTCTGCAAAATTGGGAGCAAGATGCCTCTTTCGAGGGCTTGTGAGGAGTAGATGAAAACTCCACATCTCCCACCTGAAGCCCGAGATCCTCCTAGGGCCCCTTTGCCCTCCCCGTCCCCCATGTCCTTGCTGAAGTGAGTGAGTGTTGTCAGGTGCACCTTGTGTGCCCTCTCTTCCTCTGCACCTGCATGCAGTGCCACACAGTTTTGAAACCCTCTGTAGGGAGGGTCCCTTCCTCACGAGGCTGTGAGCTCCATCGCATGCAACCCCAGAGCACTGCCCTTCTGGAAGCCAGTGGGGTGGGAGCAGTGCCTGGACTGCAGCCCAGGCCATGCTTGCTGCTTGTGCCCCGGGAGGGCAGCACGGAGCCGACGGTTGGGTGGTGCGCAGAGAGGAGGGGCAGGCCTCGGGGTGGCCCCTGGCCTGGGCCAACACCTGCCTGCCGCCTTCCCAGGTTCCACAGGCTGACACAAATCCTCTTCTTGGAGGACACCCTTTGTCACCCAAGAGCTTATCCTGGGCATGGAGGATTAGAGGAAGACGGCGTGGTCCAGGCCCCACAGGCATTGGAGACTCATGAGGGCAGTGGTTCTCGACCTTGAGCACCCTGCAGGATCCCTAAAGGCCAGGAAAAGCGGGCGGCCTCGGCCCACGCCAGCCCCACCCACAGTTTCTGATTCAGGAGGTCAGGGCTGGGGCCCGAGAATGGCATCCTGAACAAGGCCCTGGGGATGGTACCGCTGCCGGTCTGGGAACCCCACTTTGAGGACCCCGGAGCTGGAGGTCATACTCTGGCCCCTTATTGGGTTGAGGCCCTGTCGAGTCTCGGTTTCTGAGCTCCCTGCAGAAAATGGACTTTTTTGCAAGAAAGAAAGGTAATGCGAAAGTCACTTGGGCCTAGCGTTTGACAAAGAAAATTCTTATTTTTCAGGGTGGTTTGGTATTCGCAAAGATTTCTGTCAGTTTCTGCTTGAAATCTTCCCATTTTTGCGAGAGTACGGAAACATTTCCTACGATCTCCATCACGAAGATAATGAGGAAACTGAAGAAACCCCAGTGCCGGAACCTCCTAAAATTGCTCCTCTGTTTCGAAAGAAGACCAGGGTGGTCATCACACAGAGCCCTGGAAAGTATGTGCTTCCCCCTCCCAAATTAAACATCGAAATGCCCGATTAAACGCCACCTCGGGGGACAGCACGTAAGTGGACTGGGACGCACACTCTCTCCACCTCCCTCTGCCGCCTCTTCACCCACAGCCCAGCCCCGGAAGTGGAGCTGGGTCTCCTTCCAGGTACGTCCATCTCACGCCTTGTTTGCATCCAACGCCTGTCAGCCACTCAGCACGAAGGGACGCAGAGGTGGCAGGTGACCGGCCAGGGTGTGGGTCAGCGGACCTGGCTGCCAGGGAGAGTGGAAGAGGGAGCAACGATTTCCATCCGTCTGGGTGGGAGCCTGAGGCGGTTACTGGTCCCCGTCAGAGCCAGGGTGGTGGCTGGCTGACGAGCCCCGCAGAAGGGACATCTCTCTACATGGCTGGTTTTCAAAGTGCTAAACGTTCCGATCCAACCTGTTGTTCCAAAATGTATTTTCCCACAGAGCCGGCCCCCACGAGCAGCTGCCAGTTGTCCCGGTCTTGGTGTAGTCAGTAGGAACTGCAAGGATGTCTCTAAGGCACCGGGTGGGTGCTGACACACAGCACAGTCCTCCTTTTTCCTGTTCCTACCGTGGAAGTCGTTTCTCTTTGGGCACGCCGACAGCAGTTTTTAATCGGCTGAGGGGCGCGCCCTTTCTAATGGAGTCACTCCATGCCTGTATAGTATTTATACAAATATTTTAGCACCGTAATACACGGTGTTAACTCCTAGTTCTGTACAGTCTACTCTGTTAAAGTATTTTTTTACAAGCTTGTGCTGGAGACGAGGAGGTGTTCTGCTGCAGAAGTAGAAGCCGGCGGCACACCTGCCCCACCCCAGCGGGGTGCCACGCCTTCATGGGACATTGCCCTTGCCGCCCTGGAATTCCTCCAGGTACCCCATAGCCGCTATTGCCAGGACAACCACAGCAAGCAAGCAAGAAGTGGTTCGCGCTTCTCTGATGTTCTGGGAATACGGGCTGGCCGAAAACCTGTAAGGCGCTGCTGGACGCCAGGACACTGGAGGATGTTGCCAAGAGCAGAAATGGCGTCGGCGTTAAGGCTCAAGCTTTCTGTCTGCCAGCAACAAGGAGGCTTTAGACGAGGCGCGATGCCTTCACACGTGAGTGCGGATTCTGCAGGCACTGCGGGTACAGCCGTGAGTCACATGCTACAGGGGTGATAGCCTCCTGCCTGAAAACAAATCGGTCATTCATTTAAAAGCGGGCAAAAGGGGCGTCGATCTACTCCGCCGGGAGAGGGGGGTGCAGTGTTACCGCGGGCAGCTGCTCGCAGGCCCAAGTGGGCTTCATTCCAGTCCAGCTTACGCAGGCTCCGCCCTCCAGCGGGCCTCCAGGGAGCCTGTGCTGTTTAGGGTAAGGGGGAGTGGAAAGGTGTAGCCTTTCCTGCTCTGCGTGTAAAGAGTGTAGCTAAATCCACTATTTTTACTCTCTTAAGCCGTTCAATAAACTGGCTCTTCACTTTACACGGGTACCGTGTGCATGTCCTTTTGTTAGTGGTCCGGGAAACTGGAACTGTTCTCAGCCAGAGCAAAGGGAATATCCAGCTGCCACAGGCAGCCGAGGCTGGCGGGGGTGGGGGAACACCAACGTCATTGAGCTCGTGCCCAGAATCAAGTACGGGAGTTTGTGGACAGGTGGGCCCGTATGTGGGCACAGCGTGTGACACACAGGCTGCTTTGGATGGACGCCTCTCCCTTGCCCTGCCAGCAACACACCCGACAGGAAGGATGGCAGAGATGGAACGCGGGGCCCACACCTGCACACATCTCTCTGGAGATGTCGGCTAAGGAAAATAAAATGTGCGTGAAGGCCCGTGGCCAGATGCCCTGTCACGCTGTGACCACGAAGGCCCAGGGTATAGAAGGGTGCCTCTGTTTGGTGGGGTGGGGGAGCAGCACCCCCAGGAGTGCAGGCTGAGGGGAGGTGGGAAGAAGGCCGCCATCTGCCTTTGGCTGCCTTCTGCCCAGCGCTATGGGTGTCTTAGGAACACCTCTGTGGAGGACATCCCAGGGTGGTGACAGTGTTCAAAGCATGGTGTGGCTGCAGCCGGAACCACGGGGACCATGCTAGACTTGATTGCGTGCTTAAAAGCATCAATCCCATGCTGAGGGATGTGGGCCAGCGTCCCCATCAGTGGGCCCTGACTTCTTTAGTCAGTGCTGTGCGGTGGCTCTGCCTGGCTCCAGGACCTCTAGGATAAGGAGACAAGGAGACAGTTCACGATCTGCGCCTACGGAATAGCAGGTCACCAGAAACACTAATGTGTTCCAACGTCGTCTTTCCCATCGAGAGGACTCTGCATGGACCAGAAAGTTGACATGCTGACAGGTCACTCGTCTGGCCTGGCCTGGCCCTTCATTCGATCATGCGCTGGCTGTGTTGTGATGTCACCCCAAGCAGCCTGAGCCCCTTTGTGATGCCTGGAGCTGCGTTATTACCAGGGCGTGCTGCTGGCTGCGCCACACTCCCCGGCTGACATGACCGAAAGACGGGCATCACTTCTCACTTCTCGTGACGAGATGTGAGGAAAGTAGCGCTGGGGGCCGGGGGCACAGCTCCCAACGGTGCCTTTTCCTCCAGAAGTAAGTCTCCCCCAAGGTATGCAGAGAAGGACCACCATCCACCAGAGCCGTCCTGTGCCTGGGTCGACCCGATGTCCACTGGGTGCCCTGACGTCAGGCCGCCGCTTGAACAAACTGCTTTCTGAGCTCTGGCCGAGGAGCCTTTGTTGAGACGGCCGTGCCCTGTCTATGACATCCCATCAATGGGAGACGGAATCTCCTCTCCCTCCCCTTCCAACAAATGCTGTGGAGGATCGTCCACAGCAATCAGTTTGCGTCCCTTGGGTGGGATGATGGTGGCACTTGTGTAGGGAGCAGGGAAAAGCTGTTTCAAAAGGAGACGCTGGAAAGGATTGGCCCCGACAAAGGCTTTACAGAGATGGTATGGAGCGCTTCTCCGCCAGCTAAGCCTCTACAGCTTCAGCAAAAGGTGTCAGGACATTCACACTTCCCTCTGCCTTGCCAAGTTTTCCACTGGAGAAAGAGCAAGTCTGTGTCGTGAGCAAGGAAGCACACGAGAAACCTCGTGAAGGCCTGAGACAGTGGGCTCTGGGGTCAGGTCGGGTGAAAGTCCCAGGAGTGCCTCATGAAAATCGAGTGACCTGGGGTGGGACACGGAGCCACTGCTGTGCCGGCTTCCCCCTCTGGGAGGTGGTGACATTAACTAAGTAAGAATTCACGTGGGGAAAGGGCTGAGAACGGTGCCAGCTCATGTCTAGTGCATGAAAGATCAGGGCTGTTAAGTCCTTGTACCTGCACGTCCTCCTCCTCTGGAGGAAAAGAATGTCGCCTGGCAGTTGGTGTGTCCCCGTGACTCCATAGTGCTTTAATCTGTAACAGAGGAAGGTGTGGGCATCTGTTCCTGTTAAAATATCAGCGTCCCCCTGGCTGGCATCTGGGTAGGAGCTGAACCGAGAGCATTTAAGGGAGCCTGCCGAAGGTGGCATAGACGCGCCTGCTTACCTTGGTCCGCGGGCCCCTGGTACAGAAGAGCCAGTGCCCTGGTCTCCCAGCCAGGGGGTAATTCTCTTGCCAGCTGACACTCCACTAGAAGCACCCAGAATCTTCTTCTCTCCCAGGCTGCAACTTCAAAGTCCCTTTCCCTTGGCCGTGTACGCTTCCTAATTTGCCATTTTTAAGCACTTTCCAAGGGTGAAAATGCTTTCTTTGCAGTCCGGTACCCCCCTCAGATGTCTTTTGCTCGTGTGATAAAGGCTTCAGTGTAACAGCCCTCCCGGGCCTGATGCAGGTACCCAGTAGATACTCAAGCAGGGTCTCGGTTTTTTTAGCCCCTCAGACGTCCCATCCTGCCTCCACTCCTTAAAATTGACCTTGAAATGCTCAGCAAGTACAAAGACTGAGCGTCGCTGGCTGAGCGTTCACAGTGACCCCGTGTTCCTGGCTATCCAGACACAATTCCCTGTCATCGTGGTGCCTTTCTATAGCGGGATCTTCACCTTACATACAGATGAGATCGAGTCTCACTTGTGAATGGGCTAAAATTGCCCTAAGGCTTAGATGTGGAGGTGAGAGACACTGCCAAGGAGTCCTGTGGGTTTGGGGTTTTCATTCTACTGGGTGCTAGATGGCGTCTGGGTTACACGATTTATGTTGGACTTTTATGCCAGGTTCTAGGTCTGGTGACTTCTTCCTTCCTTCATCCCCCCACTCCACTCCTCTTTTCCTTCATTCTTTTTGTTTTCTTGGAGCCCAACATTTAAAGGATGTCATGTTTCAACTTAGGCAGCAACTGTGGTCGCTTGGGGCGTCTAACTTAGAACACGTGCTGTCGCCAGTGACCCTCTATAAAGTGTGGTTTGTCTGAATGATCACATGACTTAAACCTTCAAGTGCTTTCTGTAGCCATAATTGGGTGTAGAGACTAACAGAGCTCTGAAATCAGGTCGTGGAGAGAGCCCAGACACCGATGCACCAGAAGCCAGTGGTAGCCCTCGCCTTTATTTCTACTTTGACAGCAGGTAGAGAGTCCTGTGAGAAGTGGGGAGAGTCGACGAGAGAATGAAAACATGGACGTGGATTAATCCAGAGCCTAGCGATGGTCTGCAGGTGGATCCCCCGGTCTCGGCCTGCCCAGTTATAAACCGGTGCTCATTAACTAATGGGTGCCTATCTCCTTTCTGAGATTCATCATTTGTGAGCTCCTTAACTTTCAGGATGTACAATTTTCTCATCTCTTTCTTGGACTTACATATGCCTACTGATCCTGAATCATGCAGAGATCCCGCTGCTTACAAACCTCTTTCCTAAAAATGTACACCCCTGTGGTCCTTGCTTACGTGTAAAATCTATATAGAAAGATGTAGCTTTGCAAAATGTGATCATGAGTTATCTTCTTTTCAAGAAAACTTAGCGATATTTTTCGTTGTCATGACTGGGCTGTTGCTCCTGGTTTCTAATAGTTGAAAGGAGCCAGGGATGCTGCCAAGCAGCCTACGATGCCCAGGACACCGCCCCCAGTGCAAAGAACGGGCCAGCCGCAAAGGGCAGCAGTGCCGTCCGTGGGAGAGAGACCTGCCCAAGAGCGTAACCTGCGTCCCCACCTCTCTCACCTTTCCTCCCCCTTTCACTAGATACTGTGCACACGGACTCAGTTTCCCAGGCAGGACTGCGAGAATACAATCCATCCTCCCTCTTCCAGATGTAAACAACAATCAAGAAGTTCAGGTAAACGTGGTGATGAGGTCAGGTAAACCTGACGGTTCAGGTAGCCCTGGTGATAGAATCAGGGCCACCGATAGGCACTTTGCTTCACAGAGGTATTGGGCTCTTGAAGACACAGGATTTGAAGGTTCGAACGTCTTAACAGCTCTCAGGAAGCAGCGAAATTGCAGGTGACAGAGAATCAGCCCCGTTTCCTTATTCTTAGCTACATCTCTTAATTTTAAATTCTCAGCTTTGTCTCAAATTCTTAAACTCTCACATTCTTAACCCACCAGCTAAATTTAAAACCGAGTTTGCAGAAGAACAGTGCCAAGCCCTTGGACCAAACCTGGCTTAGCTGGTTGCTGGGACCGACCCTCCCTGCTACACTGGTGAGTGAGCTCCCTGTGGAAGAAAACCAATCTGGGCTTGCTGTGACCCTTCCCAAGGAGAGGCCTTGAAATGACTGAAAGCTCCACCCGCTGGCAGGTGGCCCTGGGTACAGGCCACAGTCTGCGTCTTTTCCACATGCACAGCCCTCCTGCAACACAATCAGGTTCTTCGGCCTGAGGACATAATACAGAGTACTGGGTTCAGGTTCACAGCATTTAGAGGGGGAGAGCCTCAGAAACCGCCGAGGGAGGGAAGGCCTCGTATTGCCAGAGAGACACGCCGCAGACCAGGCCCTGGCAGTCAGGGCCAGTAGCTGCCTCACTGGGGCCCTGTGCCAACCCCAGAGCCTCTTCCCTCCTGGAGTGACCCTCCTCTGAGCTTACTCTCCTGGAGCACCACAACTGCCTCGGCACCTCTGGCCTCCTGATGGCGCTTGCGTTGGGTCATCGCAGGGAGAGGCACTCACTGACGGGGTTGAGAGGAGACCTGGGTGACATGCATTGCCAGGCTCGCAGGAAGGAAGCCCTGTGGACAGGCCCCGGGGTAGCCACGTGCCAACCTCCACCTCCCCTGCCCCAGGTGAATGGGCAGAACCAGCGGGTACTTGGAACCAGCCAGTCACAAGTTCCTGAATGCCCTGAGCCCGCCTTCGGGATTATGCCCCAAAGTAGGCTCTTCAGACCA
The DNA here is from genome assembly GCF_041146395.1 of Eulemur rufifrons. Lineage (NCBI taxonomy): Eukaryota > Metazoa > Chordata > Mammalia > Primates > Lemuridae > Eulemur > Eulemur rufifrons. The sequence goes on along the minus strand of NC_091012.1, from coordinate 25,369,454 downwards.
CTGGGGAAGAAAGCACTTGGGCAGTGGGGGTGCAGCCTTTCGTTTTCCTGCCTGCCCTGTGACTCAGGCATCTACCAGGGTGCTTCAGGCAGCCCGTGAGGGCTTGCTGACCGAGGCCCAAAGCCCTACACTCTTAGCCTCCCTGTTCGATGTCAGTGACTCCACCTCCCTGCTTGAGTGACGGTGAGGCCCACAGGCGAGGCGGCAGGGAACCGGGGCGACCGGTGGTAAGTACTTAGCCAGAGGATAGAGGCAGGAGGCGAAGCTGGAGGTGTGCCACCCCTGGATCAGTGCGAGAAGTTGGCCCTGAGGTGTTCAGCCCATGCTCTGGTCGACAGAAGCCCCTCCTAGCTAGAGAAAGGAGGGCTTCTGTCCAGCATATCCGAGTTAGCTGGCTCGCGTTTCCAGCACTCTTGGCTCCGCAGTAGGGAGGTGAGACAGGGCACCTCACAGGCATTTGGGGGAAGGCAGAAATGAATATTCCCCGGATGGCCAGCACCTAAGCCTGTAAGGGCACAACCTTTTCACATGGACCTTTCTCACCGGTCCTTTTCCAATATGGGTCCCACATCTTGCTGTCATGCGTAGGCACTATGTGGAGCCCTTACTCTCTCCATCATGGCCTGGGACTTTCAGGACACAGGCACGGTGCGTTCTGGGTGATGACGGCTCGCAGATCCCCCCCGTGGCCACTGCGACGTGAGTGTGGAGGCCGAAGATCAGCCCAGGTGCAGGACCCCTCTATCAGTTGCTGCCATGCTAGCCTCGGGGGCTGCCTGGTTTCATACCCACATTCAGAAATGCCATGAGGACGCAGCACGACATCGCACATAGATGTCACTAAATGACAGCTGCCCCTTATTCTGGAAAGGTGCTGCGTCCCAGCTGCCTGCCAGGTGAGGACAGGGAGCAGTGGAATCACCGCACCAGGGAGCCTGGGAGCGCACGGGAGGAGAAAGTGTGCACCAACAGCGGATCACAGGCTGCAGAGGGCCTGTGGAGGGGGCAGGGGAGGAACCCCTCGGCTGTCAGGGAGAGAGGGTGATGCAGATGGGCCCACTCACAAATCTCCACAAGAATGGGGTGGGTAGAGGTGGGTGAGTGGAGCGCAGGTGCAAGCAAGGCTACATCTACCAGCCAGGGAGCCCCACTCTATCCCCTGATGGCGGGGGTCACATCTGCCTCACCTGTTGGTCCAGATCCAATAGCTGGTGGGGGTCAAGGGGATCTCTCGGGAGCCACTGACAGATGGATGAAGCAAAAACTGACAGAATTGAGGGAGACAATCCCACAATACCCCCTGCTGTGGACTGCATTTTGTCTCCCCCCCCCCCATGCATATGCTGAAGTCCTAACCCCTAGTGAGACTATATTTGGAATTGGAGCCATTAGGGAGTTAAGGAAGGTGAAATGAAGTCATAAGGGTGGAGTGCCATTCCCGCAGGACTGGGGTCCTTAATAAGAAGAGGAGACACACCAGATGCCTCTTTTTTCCTGCCCTCTCACAGACAAGAGGCCACGTGAGAAGACACAGTGAGAAGGTAGCTGTCAGCAAAACAGGAAGAGCGGCCTTATCAGAAACTGAATCGCCTGGTTCTATCGGCCTCCAGAACCCTGAGAAGGTCAGTTTCTGTTGTTTAAGCTACCCAGTCTGTGGTCCTTTGTTAGGGCAGCCCTAGCACACAGATTCACCTCGTTTTCAGTACTGGACAGAACAAGAGACAGAGGATCAGTACAGGAATAGAAGACTCGAACAACACAATAAAATAACTCGGTCTAACAGACATCTAAACAGCACTCCACCCAACAACAGCAGAATCAATGCTCTTCTCAAGCGTACATGCAACTTTCTCAAGGATATGTTTCTTTCTCCATATGTTACACCGTACAACACCTCTCAACAAACTTTAAAGGATTCAAAAGCATTGAACTCATACAACGTGTGCTCTCTGACCAAACAGAGTGAAATTGGAAACCAATCACAGAAGGCAACGTGGGGAATTTGCAAAAATACAGAAATCATGCAATACATTCCTCAATAATTGAATTAGTTTGCCAGGGCTGCCACAGTAAATGCCTTCAACGTCAGAAATTTATTTTCTCACACTTGTGGAGGCGGGCACCCTTAAGACTGAGGTGCCAGTAGGGCTGCTTTCTCCTGAGGCCACTCTCCTTGACTTGCAGGGGGCTGTCCCCTTGCTGCCTCTTCTCACACTGGTCGTCCCTCTGTGAATACGCACCCGTGCTGTCTCTTTTTGTGTGTCCTAAGCTCCTGTGTTGATGAGGACACCAGTCAGATTGGATTGAGGCCCTCATTTAAACTTCATTACGTCTTCAAAGGCCCTCTCTCCAAATACACTCACATCCTGAGGTACTGGGCACCTGCAGTTCAGTGTATAACAACAACCAACGGGTCAGAGGAGTGAGCACAACAGAAACTAGAAAATTCTTTGAAATGAACACAAACAAAAATGCAACATAACAACCGTTACTGGATGAGGCAGCAGCAGCACTGAGAAATAGGGAGCTGTACCCACCTACCAAAAAGCAGAAAGCTCTCGAATCAATAACCTAGTGTTAAACATTTAAAAACTAGAAAGAGCAAACCAATGAAAAACAAGCACAAAGAAGGAAATAACAGAGAAGGAATAAATGAAATAGAACAAAATACGATAGAGAAAATGGATGTGACCAAAATTTGTTCTTGGAAAAGGTCAACGACATGGACCTATATTTAGCTGGACTGACCAAGAAAAAAGAAAGGAGACGAAGATTCAGGTCGTCTCTCTGGAGGGCTACATACCGTACCATTCCAGTTCTAAGACAGTCAGCAGAAGGCAGAAGTATAGAGATAATAAAAGGATCAGTGATTGACAGGGCTTGATGGGGAAGGAAAGAAGGGTTGAATAGGTGAAGGCAGGCGATTTTTTAGGTCAGTGAAAGGATTCTGAATGACACTGTAATTGTGGATACCTAATATTACACATTTGTCAAAGCCCATTGAACTTTACAGCACAAAGGGTGAACCTTAATGCATACACATTTAAAACACACATTAAAAAAAATCATGCAGAGGTCGGGCACAGAGGCTCACACTTGTAGTCCTAGCATTCTGGGAGGCCAAGGCAGGAGGATTGCTTGAACTCAGAAGTTTGAGACCAGCATGAGCAAGAGCGAGAACCTATCTCTACTAAAAATGAAAAAATTAGCTACTGCACACCTATACTCCCAGCTACTCGGGAGGCTGAGGCAGGAGGATCACGGGAGCCCAGGAGTTTGAGGTTTCAGTGAGCTATGATGATGCCACTGCATTCTCACTGGGGTGACAGTGTGAGATTCGGTCTCAAAAATAAAATCATGCAGGAATTCAGAGGAACACCAGGGAGAAATGCAGCCTGCCAGAGGAATCTAAGTGCACGACAAATGTATGAAACAACCTCAGTGGAGGGGATGGGGGAAAAGGTGCTGACCTAAGTAGCTTGGGAAGTGAGTAGAGTCTGTAAGACTAAAGGCACAGGGAACTACACAGCCATCGCATTCTCGCTCAAAAAGCTGCTGACCGTGAGGGCAACAATTCTGCCATGATGTTAACGACGACCAAGTCAACAATTCTGATACTGCTATTCAGGTATACCTGAAGTGAAAAAGTGTGAAAATGGACAGTGGTTGCTGGGAGGCAGCTTTCTCAGTGTGGAAGTGGGAGTTTACTTACAGGCAAGGGGAAGAGGCACATGTAATGAGGACGTTCTTCAGTATAAACTCATGTTTAGCCTAATGTAGACAGGGGTGGTTACACATACAAATATTTATAAATGTGTGCTGTATACACGGGGTAGTAAGTACAAGTACACATATTTCCTTTTCTATCAGCTGAGAAGGTCTAGGAGCAATGACACCCTAGTAGCAATGAGCACCCCTGGTACCCAGATCGTGGTTTCTAGAAACATTCTGTAATAAAAGGAAACAGGAATCCAAAAACAAATAGATGATTCTAGGACTGGGGCAGGAAATATACGATAGGAGCCTGGAACACCTTGCAGTTCTGGAAAGTAAGGAGGGAGTAAGATGCACGCACACACACATACACACACTTCAAGGGTATGTCAAAGAGACACAGGAGCTCACAGAGAGGATGCCCCAATGGCCAAAGTTGAAACAATTAGAGCAAGAAGTTAAATAAAACAGTATTGGCTTATAAGCAAAAGTATTAAACAAATATCCTTGATTCCAAACTGAGGGAAGTGGTTAAATAAGTAAATGGGTATGGACAATCTTAACTTGCACAAGAATTCAAACTAATTTAAGTGGATACTCCTCCCTCAAGAAGGTGAGGCTCAACTCACCACTCCTTCAGTGTGGTCTGAGCACAGTGACATCCTTCCTCAAGTACAGTGTGGAAAGGGGAACTCCAAGGGTGGATTTACAGTGTAGAAACCGGACGGACACTACCTCAGCCAGATGATCGAGGTCAACATCAATAGTGATAAGTCAAGTATATAATAGGTTCCCTTGATATGACCTGATGAGAAGGGCACATCACTTCCGTGGTCTTCCTCCCCCAAACCCACAATAACCTGAGTCTAATCAGGAGAAAAGCATCAGACAGAGCCCAGCTGAGGGGCATCCCACAATATACCTGACCAGTACTCCTCAAAACCATCAAGGTCATCAAAACAAGGAACTTCTGAGAAACTGTCACAGCCGAGAGGAGCCTAAGAAGACATGGCAACTGAATGGACTGTAGTATCCTGCCTGGGATCCTACACAGCAGAAAAGGGCATTAGACATTAAAAACAGGCAATCTTAAAAAAGTGTGAACTTTAGTTAATAATTTTCAATATTACCTCATTAATTGTAACACACGTAGCATACTGACGTTCCATATTAATAAAGGGAAACTGGGTGTGGGGTATACGAGCACTCCCTGTGCCAGCTTGGCAGTTTTCCTATAAATCTAAAACCGCTCAAAATAAAGTCTGCGGAAATTCATAAAAACTGAAGGGATGCAAGAAAACTTTGAAGGGTCATGAGTATCTTTAAAAAGGACAAAAATGGAAACCAAACACAAGCACAGAGCACTAGGCAATGTGAAGCCAACATTCCTGAACCATCCTCAACTCTGTCCTGCCCCACTCAGCCTCCAAATCCAGCCTCTTGCCCTGGCCAGTGCCTCTGGAGTCCATCCCCCTTCCCACCACAACAGGACTCTGTTTCCCGAGTAAAAGCCATGCACAGAGGCCGGGGCTCATTTCCCTCTCTTCACAGACAGGCAGTGTTTCTGTAGCTGGCTCCACAGGAATCTCAGCCCCTGGGCCTCTACCCTGCTGGATCCATAGCCAACACCCCCAGCACCCACACAGACTGCAGTAGACTTGGGGGCCAGTCGGAGAAAGTGAGGGTCTCCCAGAGGATGGGCATTAGGGCAGGCTGCTTCCTGCTGAGAGGAGAGTGTAGCACACCAGAGGGCCGCACAGGACAATGGGGACCAGGGCACCAGCTCCCCACCATTTAGGGCCTTGTCCTCCTCACCTGCCCTACAGCTATGGCTGTTTCCATCTGCTATGGGCGAGGGGTCCACAGGGGACGACTAAACCAGGGCGCTTGTGAGCAGCTGCCTCACCTCCGACAGAGGGCCCATCACACCCAGGATTCTACAGAGCTTGGAGCTCACTCCTTTCCTACTAAAAAGCAATAGCACATGCTCTAGTATGTCCCAAGACAAAAGCTACCCCCTCCACAGAGGGAGGGTGGGGCTAGGAGCCGTCCCCCTGAGCTGCCTGTCTCTTTTGGGAGGAGCCCACCATCTCTGGAGGCAAGACGCTGGCACAAGCACACGTTCACCTCTGCTGGAGCATTTTAGCCACAGCCCACAGCCACTCTGTGGGCCCTTGACACAAAGACACAGCGGGTTGAGCTGGCTCTACCATCTCTGCTTCAGCTGGGTCAGGGTGGTAGCTGGGACTCTGGGCACTTCTGTGCACTGGAGGACAATGACTCCTTCCACTGCTGAGATAAGAAAGTATCAGCAGCTTGTGCCTCCCACAGCTACCTGCTACTACCAATCTCATAAAGAGGGGCCCGTCCCTTTTGTCACAGGATCACAGTGCATCCATCCTTCCCACCCTTCTTCTGCCTAAGCATGTTTCTGCAGCAGGAGATCACCTCACCCATCACTATCACAACCAGCACCTGAACTCAGGGATGCTTGAGGGCAAGTTTGTTAGCCTGGGGTCAATCTGGTCCCCCAGGACTCAAGAATGTCATCCAGGTGCCTGGGAACTGGAGATTACCAAACCTAGTCCACCACCGCTGGTACCAGTCCATTCTCCTAGAGGTCTAAAGTCCAACTGACCCAAATTGCCAGCAACACCACAGTGGGTACCTATCTGCAGGAGCTGACAGGTAGTGTACCTGTCCCCTCCTATACTGAGCAGCATACAGTCTTCCCAGCAGAAGAGAACAGGGGAATCCCAAAGCTATTTGTTTTCAGCTGAGGAAAGTGATTCCAGATGAGAAGGAACCAGCATAAGAACTCTGGCAATATGAAAAAGCAGGCTCTTTTGACACCCCCAAAGGATCACACTAGCTTTGCAGGAATGGATTGTAACCAAAAGGAAATTTTGGGATTGTCACATATGGAATTCAAAATATGGATTGCAAGCAAGGTCATTGGGATCGATGAGAAAGTTGAAGACCAACACAAAGATACCACCACCACCAACAAAAAAAATCCAGGATACAAATGAAAAATTCAATAATGAGATAGATATATTTTTTCAGAATAACAGAATGTCTTTTTTTCCTTTGCGTCGATGCCCAGTAATAGGATTGCTGGATCATATAGTAGTTCTACTTTTAGCTACTTGAGGTATCTCCATATTACTTTAGATATCTGCACTCAATTCACAATTGCAAAGATGTGAAAACAACCCAAGTGCCCATCAATACATGAGTGGATTAATAAAATGTGGTGCATGTAGACCATGGAGTTCTACTCAGCCACAAAAAATTATGGTGATCTAGTACCTCTTATATTGTCCTGGATAGAGCTGGAAACCTTTCTATTAAGTGAAGTATCACAAGAATGGAAAAACAAGCACCAATGTACTCACCATCAAACTGGTATTAATTGATCAGTACTTATGTGCACATATGTTAGTAACTTTCATTGGGTGTTGGGCAGGTGGGAGGGGGTGGGGTTGGTGTATATTCACACATAATGGGTGCAGTGCACACCTTCTGTGGGATGGACATGCTTGAAGATCTGACTTGGGTGGGGCAAAGGCAATATATGTAACCTAAATATTTGTAACCCTGTAATATGCTGATATAAAAAAATAACAGACTATCTGGAAATGAAAGACTCATTTAGGGAATTTGAAAATGTAGTGGAAATTCTTAACAATAGAGTAGAGAAAGCAGAAGAAAGCATTTTCAAAGTTTGAACACAAGGCTCTTGAATTAACGCAGTTAGTCCAAAATAAAAAAGAATCAAGAGAAATGAAAGGAAAGTCACCGAGAAATATGGGATTATGTAAAATTCACAACCATGAAAATCATAGGTATCCCCAAGAGAGAAGAAGAAAAAGCAAAAAGCATGAAAAATCTATTTGAGGGAATAATGGAGGAAAATTTCCCTGGACTTGCTAGAGATTTAGACATCTAGATATCAGAAGATCAGTGGACTCCTGGAAGATTCCCTGCAAATAGGACATAACCAAGGCACATCAACATCAGTCTGCCCAAAATCAAAATGAAAGAGAAAATCCTAAAAGCTGCAAGATTAAAGCATCAGCTAATTTACCAAGGAAACCCCATCAGACTAACCTCAGACTTCTCAGCAGAAGTCTTACAAGCAAGAAGAGATTGGGGTCTCATCTTTAATATTCTTAAGCAGACTGTCAGCCAAGAATTTTGTATCTGGAAAAACTAAGTTTCATAAATGAGGGAGAAATAAACTCCTAGTCTAGTAAACACTTAGGGAATTTGTCACCATTAAAACCTCCTACAAGAAATGCTCAAAAGTGCTTTACAGAACAAAAAGAACAGTTGATACTCACCTGTGCAAAAACACTCTAAAAACTCACAGCTCTTATAAAACAGCAACACAAGGGAGAATGCAAACCAACTAGGTAACAATCAACATGATGACTGGAACAGTATCTAACATATCAGTATTAGCATCGAATGTAAACCATCCAAATACTCCACTTAAAAGATCCCGATTGATGGAAGGAATTAAAAAAAAAAAAAACCAAATATCTGCTGTCTCCAAGAAACCCAGTTAACTCATAAATTAGCCACAGATTCAAGATAACAGAGTAGAAAAAAGTATTCCACACAAATGGAAACCAGAAGTGAGCAGGAGCAGTTATTTTAGTATTAGACAAAATAGACTTTAAATAAACTGCAGTAAAAAAAGCAAAGACAGTCATTACACAATGATAAAGGAATCAACTCAACAAGAATATGTAACAATCCTAAATATATACATACCTAACACTGGAGCTATTAGATTCATAAAACCAATACTACTCGACCTAAGAAAGGAAATAAACAGTAAGTTAATAATAGTGGGGGACTTCAACATGTCACTAACAAAACTGAACAAATCATGGAGGCAGAAAATCAACAAAGAAACACCGGACTTAAATGGGACTCTAGAATAAATGGACCTAAAAGACATTTACAGAATATTATACCTCCAAACTCCAGAATATATATTCCTCTCATCTGTACATGCAACATTTTCAAAGATAGACCATGTATGTTAAGCCACAGCAAACTTTAAAAAAATCAAAATTATGCCATATATCTTGTCAGACCTCACTGGAATGAAAACCAGGAATCAATTTCAAAAATCTTAAAACTACATAAATATGTGGAAATTGAACCACCTGCTCCTGAATGAGCTTTGCATTGATGATGAAATCAAGGTGGACATTTAAAAAAAAAAAGAATTGAATTGAATGACAATGGCAACATGAGCTGCCAGAATCTCTGGGATACAGAAAAAGCAGTGTTAAGAGAGAGGTTCACAGCACTAACTGGCTACATTAATAAAACAGAAAGATCACAAATTAAGAAAATTATGTCACACCACAGGGAACTCGAAAAATAAACTCAAAGCTAGGAGAAGGTAAGGAATAAGAAAGATTAGAGCAGAACTAAATAAAATTCAAACCAAAAAATATAATACAATGGATCAATGTAACAAAAAGTTGGTTCTTTAAGAAGATAAACCAAATTCACAGACCACTGGCTAGACTAACTAAGAAGAGGATAGAGAGGAGCGAAATAAGATCAGTAAGAAATGAAAAAAAGAGACATCACAACTGATAGCACAGAAATACAAGAGAATCTGCGACTACTCCAAACAACTATATACACATAAACTAGAAAACCTCATGAAAATGAGTAAGCTTTGGGAAACACACAATGTCATAAACTTTAGTCAGGAAGAAATAAAAATCCTGAACAGACCAATAATGAGTAGAAAGATTGGATCAATAATACAAAATCTCCCCAAAACAACAACAACAAAAAGCCCAGGATCAGATGTATTCATAGCTCAATTCCACCAGACCTAAAAAGATGAACTGGTACCAATCCTACAGGAAGTGTTCCATAATGTAGATAAGGAGGGAATGCTCCCTAACTCATTCTACAAAGTTAGTATGACACTGATACCTAAACTAGGAAAGGACACAACAAAAAAAGAAAACTACAGACCAATGTCCTTCATGAACATAGATGCAAAAATCAACAAGGAAATACTGGCAAGCAGAAACTAACAGCACATCAAAAAATAATAATAATAATTCACCATGATCAGGTCATCCCAAGGATGCAAAGATAGTTCAATATACCGAAATCAAAAAATGTGACTTACCACATAAACAGAATTAAAAACAAAACCCTCATGATCATCTCAATAGATGCAGAAAAAGCATTTGATAAAATCCAGCACCACTTCATGATAAAAGACCTTAAGAAACAAGGAATAGAAGGAATATACCTAAAAATGATGAAAAGCCATATATGACAAACCCACAGCCAACATCATTCTGAATGGGGTAAAGCTGAAAACATTGACCTTAAGAACAGGGAGAAGACATGCATGCCCATTGTCACTACTTCTATTCAACATAGTTCTGGAAGTCCTGCCCAGAGCAATCAGGAAAGGGAAAGAAATAAAAGGCATCCAAGTCAGAAAACAGGAGGCCAAATTCTTCCTGTTTGCTGATAGATGATCTTTTATCTGGAAAACCCTAAAGGGTCCTCTAAAATACTCCTAGAATTGATAAATTCAGTAAAGTCTCAGGTTACAAAACTAATGTACAAAAATGAGTAGTATTTCTATACAGTAATAACAGCTAAGCTCAGGATCAAATCAAAACCTCGGTATCATTTACAATAGCTCCAAAGAAAATAAATACCCAGGAATATACTTAAGGAAGGAGATGAGAGACTTCTACAAAGGAGAGTCCTACAAAACACTGCTGAAAAAAATCACTGATGACACAAAAATACGGAGAAACTTGCCAGGCTCGTGCATTGGAAGAAGCAATATTTTTAAAATGTCAGTTCTGCTCAAAGTGATTTACACATTCATTGTAATTCCCATCAAAATACCAATACCATTTTACACCGAATTAGAAAAACAATCATAAATTTCATATGGAATCTAGAAAGAGCCCAAACAGCCAAAGAAATCTTATGCAAAAAATAAAATAAAATAAAATAAAATCTTAAGGCATAGCAATACTCTACTTCAAAGTATACCGCAACACTATAGTAATCAAAACAGCATGTTATGCTACCAGACAGGTTGGATGTTCCAAAAAAAAAAAATTAAAAATAAAATTAAAAAACAGCATGGTACTGCTATAAAATGGACACATAGATCTACGGAAAACAATACAGAACCCAGAAATGAAACCATACACATACAAGCAGCTGACCTTTGACAAAGCAGACAAAAACAAACTGGGGAAAGGGCACTCCATTCAATAAATGGTGCTGGGAAAATTGCCACAGGCAATCTGCCACATCCAGAAGAATGAAACTGGATTCCTATCTCTCACCATACACACAAATTAAATCAAAATGGATTAAAAACTTAAATGGAAGACCTGACACCATAAAAATTCTAGAAGAAAACTTAGAAATAACTCTTCTGGCCTACGCAGAGGAATTTGTGACCAAGATCCCAAAAGCAAATACCAAAAAACCAAGAATAAATAAATGGGACTTAAGCTAAAAAGCTTCTGCACAGCAAAGAAATAAGCAATATAGTAAACAGACAACCTACAGAAAGTGAAAAAATTGTTGCAAACTTTGTATCTGACAAAAGACTAATATCCAGAATTGACAAGGAACTCAAATGAATCAGCAAGAAAAAGACAAATAGCCCTGTTAAATAGTGGACCAAAGACATGAAAAAACATTCTTCAAAAGAAGAGAAACTAGTGGCCAAGAAACATGAAAAAATGTTCAACATCACTAATCATCAGGGAAATGCAAATTAAAACCACAATGAGATACCACTTTACCCTGTCAGAATGGCCATTATTAAAAAGTCAAAAAAACAAACAAAACAAAACAAAACAAAAAAACAGATGTTGGCATGGATGTGGTGAAAAGGGAATGCTTATATACTCTTGGTGGGAATGTAAATTAGTACAAACTCTATGGTAAACAATACGGAGATTCCTCAATGAACTAACAGTTGACTTAACATTCGATCCAACAATCTCACTATTGTGTATGTACCCAAAGGCAAATAAGTCATTTTATCAAAAATACACATCCATGCATGTGTTTATCAGAGCACAATTCACAAATGTAAAGGTATGGGATCAATGGAATCAACCTAAGTGCCCATCAACTGAGGCATGGATAAAGACAATGTAAGATTACACAGACACACACACACACACACACACACACGTATACACATACACACACCAAAGAATACCACTCAGCCATAAAAAAAGAATGAAATAATGTCTTTTGCGGCACAGCAACTAGAATGGAACTGGAATCCATTGTCCTACGTGATGTATCCCAGTAGTGCAAAAACAAATAACACATGTACTCATTTACAAGTGGGAGCTAAGCAATGGGTATACATGGTCATGCAGAGTGGTATAATAGACTTTGGAGACACAAAAGGGGACAGGGGTGAATTACCAATTGGGTACCAATTACCAATTGGGTACAATTTATACACTTTAGGTGATGGGTCCGCTAAAATCACTGACTTCACCACTATACAATTCACCCAAATATCAAAAAAAAAAAAAAAAAAACCGAAAAACTTTTACCCTCTAAATCTATTGAAATAAAAAAATAAAATTTCACTTTTCGAAAAGGAATAAAAAAGAAAGTACACAATCATAACATACGTATTTTTGCAAGCATAAACACTTAGATACTACCAGCAGTCGCAGGTTTATAACAGTTATGAGCAGATGAACTGGAATTATAAAGAAATAGGTCAGAGCCTGGTGGGACCCGAGGCCCTCTCAGGTCCACAGAGGGCGGCCCCTGCCCAGCCCCCCCCCCGCCCCCCCCCCCCCCCCCCCCGCTCTGCCAGGCATGAGTGGCAGCACCCTGAGGGAGACTGAGGCCTCCCACCACCAATCGCCTTCCACCACTGCTGTCAGCCCTCGGAAGCCCCTGTGGGGGGGGGCCGGATGTGACGTCCACCGACTTGCGCCTGGGGGGCTGACACAGGCGAGGCCGTTGATCTGAGGTCCGTTCTTCACGTTGGTGGAGGGGAGAGGGCCCAGGCTCCGTTAGGAGTCAAGGTGAGACGGGAGGGAGGACTGACGGGGCTCCCACCCAAGGTAGAGGGTCCCCAAATAATCCAGCTCCACCCCTATTGTCAGCCGTGGACCACCGCAGGACAGATGTGTCAGGTTGAGCCCCTCCCCCAACTTCTTCCTCAGGGGACACTGGGAGACAAAGCGTGGTGTGATCCGGCAAATAAGGCCCACGGTGGGGGGGGGGGAGCGGGAACCAGGCTGTGCCACATCCCGATAGGGGGCCCCACAGTCTATCCTTGTCCCTACTGTCAGCCCTGGGAAACCGCTGCGTGGGGGGGGGGGGGGCGGATGTGACGTCCGCCGCCTTGCGTCTGGGGGGCTGACAGACGTGAGGGCCTTGGTCTGAGGTCCGCACTTAAGATCGGCGGAGACGGCCCAGGCTCTGTTAGGAGTGAGGTGAGACGCTGAGGGAGGATTGAGGGCCCCATAGAATGCCCCCTGCCCCTCCTGTGACCCTGGGAGGCCCCAGAACAAATTTCACCATGAGATGCCTCCCGAATTCCGCCTCGGGAATCTGAGGGGTAAGGACGCCAGTCAACAGGTGGTGGGGGCCCAGGCCCTGCCGGGGTCAAGGGGAAGACACAGAGGGAGGGCGGTGTGTACCTTACACTCCAGTAGAGAGGGGGACCTGGCCCTGGGCAGGGCGGCCAGATGTGGTGGGTGTTTGCTTCTTTCTTTGGGGTTGCACGGAGGGGAGGGCCTTGGTCCGAGGGGAGTTGTGTCGTCAACAGAGGGAGGATTCTAGGGTCTGCCAGGAATCATGGGAAGAACATTGGTGAGGATTAAAGGCATGAGTTACCCCCACATCCCCTAGAAGGCCCCCCCCCCCCCCCCCCGCACAGAGCCTGCCTTCCCTGTTTTCTGCCCAGGGAGGCCCCGTACAGGGGTGGCATGGGGCGTTGCTCTTTTCTACCACGTGGTTGGAGGTGGGCGGTCTCAGGGAGGTGAGCGCCTTGGTCCGAGGCGTGAGGCCAGCCAGCAGAGGGAGGAGTCCCAGGATCTGCCAGGCCCGAGGTGTGCACCCTGGTGAAGACTGAAGGTACCCCCACCCCAGAACACAGATGGGACCCCACAGAAATCCGCCCCTACTCTGTTGAGAGCCCCGAAAACCTGTGTGGGGTTGTCAGGCTGAGGTCCCCTCTCTCATATGTGGATCACTGGTCTCAGGGAGGTGAAGGCCATCGTCTGAGGGGGCTGCACTCAGTTCAGCAGAGGCAGGATCCAAGGCCCTACCAGGAGTCAGGGTCAGGACGGAGGGGACCCTACTCACCCAACACACAAGACCCAGCCCTGCCCTGCCCCACCTGTCAGCCTGGGAAAGACACAGAAAACAGTGGGTGGGTGGCCTCCCCTCGCTTCCTCTTCCAGTGTGTGGTGGGAACAGGGCCTTGATTTAAGGTGGTGGCCTCAGGTCCACCCTCCCTCCCAGGCCTTGCCAGGCATCAAGGTGAGGACTGAACAAGGTCCTCCCCCAGGACACATGGACCCCACTGAATCTTACTGTCCTCTCTGGGAGGCCCCGGGCAGATGTGGCCAGATGTGGGGCCCACACACTGCCTTCTGCTCTGTATGAGGAATGTGAGCTCTTATTCTGAGAGCTTTTCAGGACAGCACAGGGTCTGGTCTAGGGCCCTCCAGGCGGAAGGTGAGGGCCCTGAGTGAGTGCAGTAGAGACCATCCACCTGATGCCAGAGGGAAACCCACAGTACCCGGCCCCACTCACCCCCTGTCAGCCCTAGAGCCTTGCACTCTGCCGGCCTGCTGCTTCCTCCTTCAGGTGCTGGGGGACAGGCCCACCAGGAGGAGAGGAGCCCTGGGAGGCCCCAGAGCATCCCCTAAGGAGAAAGCCTATAGGTTGGTCTTTGTCAGAGCCCCCAGGGTGTGGTTCTCACTGATGCCACTTACAGGGTCCCTCTCTCCCCAGGCCTGTGGGTCTCCATTGCCCAGCTCCTGCCAACATTCCTGCTTGCTTCCCATCCAGAGCCATCATGCCTCACCGCCATCGTCACCATCATAGTATTCAGCACCGCAGGCTTCAGCAACGCTTTTGGGCACAAAGAGAGGCACAGGGCCTGGTGGGTGCCCAGGCTCCCAGGGCTCAGGAGGAGGGGGCAGCTGCTGCAACACCGAGTCCTCCCCAGAGTCCTCAGGGAGCCTCCTCCTCCCCCACGGGCCTGGCCAACAATCCAGGGCACCACTACAATGAAGACTCCATCAGCCAAGAAGAGGAGGGGCCAAGCACCTCGCAGGACCCGGCAGACCCAGCGTCTGTGCTGAAAGAGGCACTAGATGACAAGATGTCTGATTTGATTTCTTTCCTGCTCCTCAAGTATCGAATGAAGGAGCCGACCACCAAGGAAGAAATGCTGGATGTAGTCATCAAAGATTACCAAGATCACTTCGCTGAGATCTTCAGAGAAGCCTCCGAGTGCATGCAGCTGGTCTTTGGAGTCGACATGAAGGAAGTTGACCCTCCCGGCCACTCCTACATCCTCGTCACCTCCGTGGGCCTCACCTACGAAGAGGAGCTGAATGATGACCAGCGCTTTCCCAAGGCTGGCCTCCTGATCATCCTCCTGGGCTTGATCTACTTGGAGGACGACTGCGCCCAGGAGGAGGTCATCTGGGATGCACTGGGTGGGATGGGGGTGCATGCTGGGAGTGAGCACTACATCTACGGGGAGCCCCGGAAGCTCATCACCCAGGTTTGGGTGCAGGAAGGGTACCTGGAGTACCGGCAGGTGCCCGACAGCGATCCTGCATGTTATGAGTTCCTGTGGGGTCCGAGAGCCCATGCCGAAACGAGCAAGTTGAAAGTCCTGGAGTATGTGGCCAAGGTCATTGGGTGCGATCCCAGATCCTTCCCAGTCCTGTATGAAGAAGCTTTGAGAGATGAGGAAGAGGGGGCGTTAGCAGGAGTTGCAGTGAGGGCCGATGGTGGGGCAGGGCCTGTGCACATCCACCTCCCCTTCCAGCAGCTCCTCCTGCCCCACGAGAAATGAGTCCTTTTTTACTCTGTGTTTGAAGAGAGCAGTCAATGTTTTAAATAGTGGAGGGTCCCAGTAGCTTGGGGAAATCACAAGTACATAACCTTTTTGTGTTTCTGTTACAACATTTGGGTGACTTAGAAATAGATCTCTGTTTTCCTTTTGGAATTTTACAAATTTTCTTCTGTTTCATAGAAGATTTAATTAGCTTCAGCATCTAAATTGGTGAATGATACTGAACACACCTGTAATTTTGCTTATCAAAAGTAAGAGTTTGCTATTTTGTAAAACAACTGGGGAGACCTTCCATTTAATTTTGTTGCTTGCAAGAGGGTGGAATCGGATTTTAATTCCCATGGGAATTTTCTTGGAAATGTGAAAGAATGTTGCATTTAAATATATGGAGTTGTGAAATAGAGAAATACAATTTAAAGACAGTTATTTCTTGGCATCTTATTCTGTTTCATGTGTTTTTCTATAAAATTAAAATATATTTGTGTATGTGAATTACCTCGGATTATTTGAGAATGTAGGGGAAGTTTTAATCTCAATATATAATATTCTGAAATTTTTTTAAAAAATAGATAATTAAATAAGAGCCCCTGCTCACTGGCACATTTGTTCCCCAGATATTCATTGAGCATCTGCTCTTTGGAAGGCCCTGGGGTATCAGAGACACTAGGGTAAGCCAGACCCACCCCTGCCCATAGAATTAGAGAGTCTAGGAGCTGCAGTCCTATAATTAAGGTGGTGCGATGTCCTCCAGGTCCTAAAGAACAAGTGACGGAAGGGTTGAAGGGTGGTGCTTCTGCTGAGAGCAGTGGGGTGTGAGGGCCCTGAGCCAGGGCGGTTTGGGGCTTGGGGAAACTGCAGTTCCTTCTGTGGGAGTTGGTTGTAATGAATCTGGGTGGGGGCAGGGCCAGACTGTCAGACCATGTGACTCGTGACTTAGGGCTGAGAGCAAAGCCTGGAAGGGAGAACTGCCCTGAGCAGTTCCTTCTGGATGGTGAGCAAAGCAGAGAGGAATCTCCAGCTGGGGCGGGTGTGGAAGGTGTCCTGTGCTCTTGTCCCCCTGCAGCTGAGCACAGTGCAAGAGCCAGGTGACTGATAATCATCCTCTGCGGGGATTTCCTGAGAGATAAAGGTGAATCTCCCATGAAGTGACGCCGGGATGGGCACTGGCCAGGTACACATCTGCCCGGCTGGGAAAGCCAGAGCTGTCCCTATTAAAATGGCATTTTAATTAGGTTATTTCCAGTGTAACTTAGCCAATTGTAAGCAAAGGCCTAGATTTTGGGTGGTGATGAAATGGATGCAAATAGTGGTTTGGCTGGAAAAGCAGCTGGGAGGGAGGGAAGGAGTTAGTTGGTCCTTGACTCAAATTCCAGGACCTTTGAGCTGTATCCAGTTGGGGAGGACTCCGAGCACACCCAAATTTTGATGTATATCCTTTAGGAGGGAATACTCACTGAGTTTTATTTATGAAACTTCCTTTTGTGCTGATTAACAATGCCATGTCCCATGGAGCTGCACATTCTGAGACATATCTTGGAGAACAACAACAACAACAACATTCCAGCGTGGCAGGGTCTGGGGTCAAAGAATGCCAGCAGTAACAGGGATCTGCCAATCATTACAGGTCCAGCACACGCCAGGCGCTGGGCCAGGCGCTTCACATACACTGTGCACATGGCAATAGTCCTGTTGGACGGGGCTTATGAAACCCGTGTCACACGTGAAGAACCCCATGTTCACAGGGCTTGGTCATGTTTCAGGATCACAGGGCTAGTAAGTGACAGGGCTGGGCCTGAGTCCTCCCGAGCCCACACTGTTCTCACTCCTCCCAGCCGGAGGCCGACCTCCTGGCTCCACTCCATTTCTCCTAACAACACGGCATCCCAGCTCTCAGGAGGGGCTCGGGAAGAAGGCCCTTGAGGCCAACGTGCCAAGGCAGGCCTACAGAAGGTGGCAATGAGGACCACACACCCTCGTGCCTTGCCTCTGGTTGCTTCCTGGAGAGTGACTCTGCAAGGTGCTTTGTGTCAAGCCCCTGCTCTGTCACAGGTGATGCTCCTGCATTCCTAGCCTTCCTCTCCTTCCTGGGCACATGGGCCCAGTACAGTCCCCGCATTGCTGTCCCACCCCAGCCCTTTCCCACATCACCGCGCCCCTCCCCTGGTCGTTCCCATGTGCCCTCCCTCCTGACTCTGGAACCAGGGCTGCTGCCAGCTCCTCCCTGCTGCCTCCTCTGGAGGCTGCACAGAATCACTGGCCTCCCTGTGACACAGAGCATCCCTGGCCCCTGCAGAAGCCCGCCGGCTCTCCCACAGCTCTACTCCTTCCCGTCCCCTCTGATAGCCACAGCCCCTTTGACACAGGAGTTCCCTCAGGACTATGATTTTTGGACACCTGCTCATCCCTCCCTGGGAGTCCTCAGCACATCCTTTGTGTTCCCACTGGGCTGCGAGGACAGACTGATTTGGCCCATAATCTGCTGGTCCTGGGGCTGTAACCTGAGGGTAGGCAGAGGCCTTCTGAAGCCACCAGGATAATTGCAGTAGCATCCTAACAAGTTTCTCATCTGAAGCCAGGAAGTGAACACAGAAACAGATGAGTGAGCAGGTGCTTTAGGTGGTCAGCACTTAAACCCCCTCGTAAGTGGTAGATGGGGAGCGACCATCTACTGAAGCTGAATTCTCAGAAGCCCTGGAATCCTCCCAGGAGGTGAAAAATGGTTCCTTGGTGGACATGCTGGCTCGAATTTCAGAAGTGAAAATACTTAGCCAGCTCTCCACTGTCTGCTGTCTGGCACCTGCCCTGCCGGAAAAGACTGGTTTTCAGTGCTCCTGATGGCACCTGTACAGGAGTTCAGGCATGTTCGGAGACTCCCAGGTAGGATCTTGCCCCTGCATCCAATGGAAGGAGAAAATCCTCAGCCTCCTGACATTATAGACGGTATTGCAAAGGGAAATGCAGAACAGTGCGAGCGAGTGAAGAAGGTGAACCCTCCCTGCTGGCATTTGCATGATCGCCTTCACATCAGATGGATTTGCCAGCATCTGCCACGTAGTAGGCACTTAAAACTTCAGAGAATTTCAAGGCAAGTCTGATCTTGTCAGAAAGTGCTCTAAGAAATGAAGAGTGTTGTCATCACAAATTATGACAGTTGCTTTTTGTTGAGCACCTACTATGTAACAGTTTATGGGACTGATTTACAAGTGCTGTTATAGTTCTTGCCTTCCTCTCTTTTCTGGACACATGGGAGCACTACCTTGCTGGGACAGCTGTAGCTAGCAAGGGTCACGTGACCAGCCCTGTCATGGAGATATGGTAAAAGCATTGTTTGTTTCAGTCTTAGCTCTTGTGCTATTCCTAGGCTTCCTCTTCCATTCAGCAGCAAACATGGCAACCCTGTGTTGAGATAGTGCAAGTTCAAAATGAAAACAGCCTGGAAATGTTGTACCCCTGAGAGTAGGGGGTCCTGCCAAACCACCTCAAAATTTATGTGCACAAAAAGTAAGCTTCTGTTGACTGAATCCTTTGAAATTTCAGATTTTGTCTGTTGCATCAGCTACCAGTTACTTTAGCTGATCAATATACAACTACTATTTCTGCTTTTATTATTATTATTTATGTATTTAAATTACAAAGGTAATGGTGCATATAGTCTTTTTGAGAAATTCTAAAAATACTGAGAAATCATAATTTTCCCTTTACAAAGTGCCTTCAAAATTCAGCCCCCTATTCAGAAGAAACCATAATTCACTACCTGCTGTGTTGCATTTTAAAGCTGATTCTAGACTTTTTCATTCATAAGTGCTGCAGTGAGTTTGAGAATTTCACACCTCATCAAGGAACAAGATAAAACAGGACATGGCAGTGGCATAGGACAAGCTTATTGGTCAGCACTTTGAGAGGATGGCATGGGACGGGAAAGTCCTCTCAGCATGAGACCTAGAGATAAAGACCAGGGCTCCCACCTGGAAGGGGAGGGGAGCAAGAGGACTCCCAGGGATCAAAGTGGGCTTCCATGTCTAGGTGATGTGCCTCAGCAGCTCAATGGGGACAGAGGGCTCTTGAAGGGCAGCTGTGGCTTGGAGTCTTTTATAGCCCCAGGGTTATGTGAACTACACCTAGCAAATGTTAGGTGCAGTTCTGCAGGTTATGCAAAGTAGGCAGGCCGTAAATGGTTAAAAATCTGCTGATTTGGGCTATTTTTAAAGCAACCAGATGTGTCAGATTTGAGTTTGTTAGGGGATATTTTAGGAATGGGCTTGGTTTTACACTTCTGGAACCCATTAAAATACTGTAGTTCCCTCAAGCTTCACCTGCCTTCCTATTGTAGTCACCTGTTAGTCATTTCTTCCTGAATGCTACTGCTGTCCTGCCAGTGCTGGGAGGACACTGGCCCAGCTGGCTCACTCTATGAAGAGCTCTCTCTTGCCACCATTTTGTTCTTTCACAGCATTGCACTGATTTTCATGAAAATGTGACCTTTTAAAGTTACACATAGACTAGACCAGTTCTGTCTGTTGTTGACTGTGTAAGGATCAGATACCTCTTCTACAGATATCAGGGAGGTGTCACTTGTGTTACTGATCCTGTTTGTGTTTATGGTTGTGTTGACATGTGACATGTATTGTAGGCCAAATAAAGCTAATACAACAAGGTTGTGTAAGTTTTGAGTAAAACGTTATCAAACAAACATTTCCTGATCCCCTACCGGGTGTCAAGGCCCATGGTGGGCACCAGGAGTACAGGGCATGACAGGTGACCCTTGCACTGAGCAGCTTGTGATCTAATGAGGGGGAGGTATGACCACATAAGGAAGTTCTTTCTGTATGTTTTGATTTCAGAGCCCAGGGCCTGTCCATGAGTACACTGGCTTACTTTGGGATGCATAAATACTGCCATTACAACAATAATAGTGAGCTCTTACTAGTACTTTTAGGTTTATTCAATGGGTCACAGAGATTACCTCATTTGCTAAAAATAAGTAATGAACACAGTAGGCTGGAGATTCTAGCATTTGATTGAGCCCAAGTCAAATACCTGGGACCTTTATTCCTAGAGTTTCTGGCAGAGCACATGGATGGCCCCTGCCCAAGGTTTAAGCCTCCAATAGTGAAATCACAGTGTCCAACTTGCATTTCATTCTGCCATTCACTTCTGCTGCCATTTTAGAGCACAGTCACAATAATCATTTGAAACCAGACAGTGAGATAAATCAGTAGACCAATGTCCTGACATTTGCTGCTCACCCCAAACATTCATTCACCACCCTTTCGTGATGTGTGAGCCAGGCAGGACAGGGCATGTGTTTTTGCTGCCAATCAAATACATCCTGCTGTTATTTGGGAGGTAATTTGGAGCCTTGGCCTTAGTTGAAAGTTAATATTGACAGGCTTACTCATAATTGGGACCTGCTTTCTAATAGTTCCATCATTTCCCTGCTCTTCTGAGCCCAACTCTGGGATTTCCCATCCATCTTCTCCCCTGGCACTTGAGGATGCATGCTGTTTCGGGGAACTGGCTGTTAGTAGCCCAGGGTAGACAAAACAACCCAACACCTGCAAAGGTAATTCCCCACAGGGAAGGAGTGCCAATGAGAATAGCCAGATAGGCAGCTTCCTGTGAAGCTCTCACAGCAACAGCTGTTTAAGTAATGGAAATTCTGTTCTAGGGACCCCAATGCAGTTGTTTTCAAATTACTTGTGAATAAATCACAATTGTGTATTACTCAAAACCACCCAGCATCTCAAGAAAACCTGTAGGCTGCACCATGGGGCTTCTATTCCTGAATCGTGTGTCAAGGGCTCCCACACTGCCTGGCACGTTGGAGGTAGCCAATAAACTGTGACCCAGTTTCCTGGAAGATGCCAGGCTGGTGGAGGAGCTGAAGGAAACAGAAGGCATGTCAGTGCAATTGTGCACAGCTTATGTTTTATTTTGCTTATATCATAAGGTAAAGTGCTCCTTCCACTGTCCCTGCCACCTTGGCTTTTAGATGATTATAATGTTCAACCTGGAGGGGTCCTTAGAGCCTGCATCAGTCTCTGGGTTATGCCGTTGTCTCCAAGGCCCTCCTTAACCCTTCTGATCTGATCTGCATGTACTCTGCTGTACAAGCTTCACTGACCTCCTGCCTTCCCTTCAACAGGCCAAGCACAATCCCACCTTGGGGGTTTCTCGGCCTGCAAGGCTCTTCCCTCAGATCTCTGCCTGGCCCACTCATCCGTCCCTCCAGGCCCCTGCTCAAATGCCAGAGAGGCCTTCCCTGACCACCTGTCCACAGTAGCTCCCGCCCCATGCCCAGTAGCACATCACCTTCAGCTAATTTACTCTGTGGCACTTACTGCTACCTGCCATTTTGCCTGTTTGTTTATTTGTCTGCCTCTCCCACTAGGATGGCAACAGAATGAGAAGCAGTTTTGTCCATTTTCCTCCATGCTGTTTCCTCAGTGTTGAAATCAGCACCCATCACACAATGGGCACTTACAATTATTTGCTGAGTGTTGAATGCATGGATGACAGGTGTCTGAGCCACTTCTGATGCAGAGGTTGGATGGGTGGTGTCCGTGTGGCCTTAAGTGCTTAATATCTGCATGGTGTGACTCTGGAGGGAGTCTCCTGAAATGGGAGTGAGCATCAGCACGGAGACAGTCGCTGGTGCAGGGGCTCTCTCAGACTGGGAATCAAGCAGGGAATGTCATCACACATAAGAACAAACTGACTTCTTTCAAGGGCTAGCTCAGTAAGGCTGGGCAACATCAGGCCTGAGTCCCAGGGCATCCTGTCACTCATATTTTGTGAGCCAAAACCAAAAGGGAGATACAGGGTAAGCAGGGGTACCAGCACCACGCCTAGCTGTTCCTTGTGGCTACCCATATTGAAACCTTTGGGTTTTGATTTCGGGGTCTTTTTGGTAGCTGAGGACTAGAAGGAAAGGCTATCAGGAAAACGCCAAGCCAGAAGTAGTATGGTTTCCCTCTGTTAACAAAATGTATGGTGTCCAGGATGAGTAGTATGGGATGGAGTTGAGTGACCCTCGAGCTTTGTGAGAGGATATTTTCTAAAATCAAGGATAGTAGAGAGTCGATTAGAAACTGCTAATTAATGAATTCATATCTGAATCCTGGAGCCTCAACGCATCTTCCATTGTGGCAATGAAGAAGAGTATGATCAAAACATGGATGTGTGCAGATTGTATGAATAGACTCAGAAAAGTATAATGATACAGTGTACCCCAAGCTCATGGTATTCTGGACTGCTTGGTTGGGGTTCAGTGGTTCTCACGACAGCACTTAGAAATGGGTGTTATCAAATACTTATTAGAAACCAAGATGAAGGGAAATCTGCCTTCATGTGCCCTATGGAGTCTTACCACTTAGAAATGACATCCTAAGGTATTTCTGGAGTTCTGCACTTTTAGCTATCAATAAAAAAGATGGCTGGGGATATGATGACAATAAAATGTCATCAGTTTCCTAGGGTTGCCATGACAGATTACCACAAGCTGTGTGGCTTTTAACAACAAAAACTTATTCTCTCACAGTTCAGGAGGGTAGAAGTCAGAAATCAAGGTGCCAGCAGGGCCATGCACCCTCTGGAGGCTGGAAAACGAATCCTTCCTTGCCTCTCCTAGCTTTTGGTGGTTGCCAGCAATCATTGGCATTCCTTGGCTTGTAGCTGCATCACTCCAATGTCTGCCTCCATCTTTACATGGTAATCTTCCCTCTGTGTCTGTGTGTCTCTGTGTCCAAATTTCCCTCTTCTTATAAGGACACTAGTCATTGGGTTTGGGGCCTACTCTACTCCAATATGATCTCAGCTTAACTTGATCACATCTGCAAAAGGCCTATTTCCAAATAAGGTCACATTCCCTGGTTCCAGGTGGACATGAATTTTAGGGGAACACTATTTAACCCAGTACAACTGCCTTAGTTGAGCTTCCCTGGGTAACAGACTGAGATGGAGATGTACATGCTGTTGAAAGTAACACCTGTTAAGAGTGAGGGAAGAGAGACAGGGCAGAGGGAGGAGTTAAATTGTGATGCAGCACAGGCCTCAGCCTACCCCGTGGGAAGCTCTGCAGTGCAGAAGGCCCTGCAGAGATATCCCCAGTCTGGGCAAAGAGGCCAGGCCTTCGTACTGCACCCCCCCCCCATTAACTCTTTGAGCAGCCATCAGAAGTGGGCTACCACCAGGGAGGCAGTTTCCTTCACTGAGGGCAATTTCTGTAGAGGAACTAAGCAGTGAGCCTTTATCCAGCAGCACTTTTGGAAGCCGAGGGAAGGAGCACCTGGGTCATGAAGCGGGGCTTTGGAGGGCCCAACAGCATCCACTAGAACCCTGCCCCTTGTGGTGCTCAGATCGACTTGCTTCACATAGGAAGCTGATCTCATTTGGGAACAGCTCCTCTAGGATTCAGTGTGGTTCTTTTCCTGGGGAAGTCCACATGAGGAAGGGGAGTGGGACAGTTTTCAGCCCCTGCTGCTGCTGCTGCTGCTGCTTTGAAGCCACAGTTGGTGTTCATGGCCTCCCTCCTCTGTCATCCATTCCAGAGTCTCCTCAGTCCCAGCCAGCACCTCTGCTGTTCTCTGTGACTCACCTGGAAGGGTAACACAGACCTTCATCTCTGAGAGTTCTCAGTCCCTGGCCCCCATGCCCCTCTCAGGCTGTGGAAACTGCACTTGTCCATTTACCAAAGAAATATGGCAGGAGATTACTGAGACACATTCAAGTGGATCACTTGGGTGCCAAGCACGTCCCTCTGTGTTCTCATTATGTAAGAGCAGCCCTGCCTCCTCCCAGGGATCAGGGACTGCACCCCGACAGGGTGGTGACTCTTCTTCATGCCTGCTGGTCCCACAGCAGGAGAAGCCCAACGTGCCCATGACTTGTAATTCAGTTGTCAGCCAGGGCTTGGAGTTCAGTGGGAGACTTACTGTGTTTCTTGGTGGAAGCATTCCCATTGGGCGAACCAGGGTGTGTGCCCGACCAGGTAGCCACTAGCTACGTGCGGCTACTGAGTCCTTGAAATGTGGCTAGTGCAATCAAGGAACTGACTTTCTGATTATATTTTATCTTAATTAAATTTAAATAGCCCAATGTGGCTAGTGGTGGGTGCATTGGACAGTGCAGCTCTAGATCCACAGAACCTAAGCTTGCAGAGCGGGAAGCATAAATTCTCATGTGCGTCACTGGGAGTGATGGTTAGCAGAGTCACCCTATCCTTTGTCTCATAGGATATGATGGATTCTACATATTGGTGGCAAATAATGATCATAGATTTAGGGTATACAGTGTGTACTGGATGACACCCCATTGTCACATGGTATTATCTCCAAATTTGTGCCTCATGTGCACTTCGAAGAAGTCATTAAATTGCTCCATAGGACCAGAAGCTTCTGAGCAGATCCTATGGTCATTCACCCACTGCACACCTTCTTTACTGTAGAGCGGTTCCCCGGGTCCCAGTTGATCTTAGGTAATACGCCGTGCTGGGAGTGTTCTGTTTTCTTACATTCTGTATTTGTCTATTGGACATCCATTTATCACAGAGCCAATTATATTAACTATATTTTCTTATATTTTGTATTCTTGATGCTCTGGCATTTGGGGGCCTTACAGACCCAGGAAGAGACTGTCCCTCCCAGGACCAGCTAATTTCTAAAGACAATAACAACTTGCCTGCTAGCACACTTTTCATATATAAACCAACCAATTCCAAATTACACCCCCCACCTACCTTATATAACTCTCCCACACCAAGTCAATACTTCCCCTGCCCCATACCATCACAGGGCCAGGTGCCAAACAACTAAAGACCACCTCTATAACCCAAAGCCTCCTGGCGTTATTCAGACTAGCCAATCCTAAGACATTTCCTGTGCACTGCCTTGCCCTTCCTGAGGAAACCAAGATAAAAACCGTGGCCCAATGCTTTCCCCTTCCTCCTTTCTGCCTCCGGACTGACACTGGTACTTTCCTATGTGACACTGAGTGGTGTGGGGTGACTTCTCTCAATGATCTCTGAGCATAATAAACTTCTTCCTTCCAAGTCTCATTCCCAGTCCCTCCTGTGGCCACACTGACATCACCATACCATAGACAACATTTACATTCTTAGGACAAGGGGATCCAGCACTCTTAAACACATCAAATAGTGGTGCTTGAGAAGGCACTATAAGCAGGAAAGTCAAGCTCAGAGTTGGAATGTGCGAAAGTTCCAGTAAGTGTGGAACTTGCAGGATGTCTTTTCCTGGAACACTGCCCTTTCCAGGATGAAAATTGTCTGAAGCAATCGACTTTGCATACTCTTTTGAGGCAAGGGTTAGGGTACTTATGGTGGTAAGCAAGATAATTATTATATATTGTGTTAGGTAGAAGCATGACTCTGTAATTTTCTTTATATGCAGTTAAATATGGATTAAGGAAATGTATGTGGGTGCCTCGTTGACAAGTGTTGGACTGTGATGGTTAATTTACTGTATCATACTCACTAGAATATAGTCCTAACTTATTTACTCAGATCCAAATCTAGTTGTTGCTATGAAGGTACAGATGCTCCTTGACTAATGCTGGGGCTATATCCTAATACATTCATCATAAGTTGAAAATATTAATTGGAAATGCATTTAATGCATCTAACTTACCAAACATCATAGCTTATCCTAGCCTAGCCTACCTTAAACATGCTCAGAACACTTAAATTAGCCTAAAGTTGGGCAAAATCATGTAATGCAAAGCCTATTTACAATAAAGTGCTGGATATGTCACATATTGTGTTTAATACTGTACTGAAAGTGGAAAACAGTATCGTTGCATGGGTACTCCAAGTACAGTTTCTACTGTATCACTTTCACACCATCATAAAGTCAAAAAAGTATAAGTCAAACCATTGTATGTGGGATCATCTATATTTTATAGATGTAATTAAAGGCCATAATCAATTGACTTTAAGTAAAGGAGATCATCCTAGATAATCTGTGTGAACCTGATTCAATAAGGTGAAAGGATTTAAGAGCACAACTGAGCCTTCCCTGAAGAAGATATTCCACTTGACTGCAGCTTCAGCTTGAGAATTCTAGGCTCCAGGAATTCCTGATGGCCTTCCCTAGAGATTTCAGACTTTCCTAGCCCCACCATCATGTAACATGTGAGCCAATTCCTTACAACACCTATAAAATGAGTATAATTTAAAAAGGACAACTGTTAGAAGGATATGGGGAAATTGGAACCCACACACATACATTGCCGATAGGAGTGTAAAATGGTGCAGCCACTTTGGAAAACATCTAAGAAGATCTTCAAATGGTTAAACATAAAGTCATCATATGACCCAACAATTTCACTCCTAGGTATATACCCAAGAAAATTGAAACATATGTCAATAGGAAAACTTGTACACACATATTCACAAGAGCATTATTCGTAATACTCTAATTGTGGAAAAACAAAATGTATATAAACTGATGATAAACAAGACGTATATCCATACAATGATATCTTATTCAGCCATACAAAAAAGCAACTAAAAGCTTTCTAAAAAATAAAAAAGAAGGAAATACTGATACTTGCTCCAACATGGATCATGATCAACCTTTAAAACATTTTGTTAAAGTATCCAGAACAGGCAAATCTAGAGAGACAGACAATATATTAGTCATTGCCAGGGGTTGTGGGTAGTGGGTAACAGGGAATGGCTTCTAATGAGTACAGGGTTTCCTTTTGGAGTGACAAAAATATTCCAGGATTAGATAGTAGTGCCTGCTGCACAGCCACGTGAATATACCGGAATCAATGTATTGTGCATTTTAAAACGGCAAATTTTATATGATTTGAATTATATCTCACTAAAAAACGTTACTAATAAAAAGGAAGACAGTTGTCCTAGCTGGAATCTGTCGAAGAATGAGATGCAGTATCCTACTCACAAACTTGAATTCCTGGCCCTCAAGTTGACCACTTCTGCTACCTGGGAGTATACAGATGGGTTACCTTCTGAGGAGGGGAAAGCAATACTCTCACATACATGCTCAACAGTGCTAAGCCATAGACTCCAAGGCATCAAGTGTAACCCATTGAGTGACGGTAAGATCCCTCCTCAAGAAAAGACTTGTTACTTAGCTCCAAAAATTGTGGTTAGCTGATGGGCTCTGTTAACTCCTTCAGGGGCTGTCTTTACTAAATAGCTGAAGTCACAATAATCTAGGCGTGGCCACCAGTCAATGACTGAGCAATACAGTTGTAGCTAAGGCCACACATTTCTCAGGGAGGCCACCAGCTCGTGACTAAGAAAGCTGGAGGTACAATCACCTGGTAGTGCCCACAAAAGGGATCCCACTAACAGAGGCAATCTTTGCTCCAGAACTCCCTGTTGGACTGGTAGAGACTTTGTGAGTTCTGCTCCAAAGATAAGAGGGAGAAATTGGATTGATATTGTTGTAAGTTTCTTATACAGCACAAAAAGCAATATAAATATTATTTGAAGATCGATTTTGATTAAAGATTACATTGTAAACTTTAGGGAAACTACAAGAAATATTTTGAAAGCCGTATACACAGGAAGCCAACAATGAAGATAAAATGGAATAATAAAAATATATTATTTAAAAGAAGGCAGAAAAAGAAGAAAAAAGAAAAAGTAGATGGGGCGAATACAAACAAGAAGATGGTAGATTTTGAAACAAGCATTTCAACAATACATTTGCAAGGGTCAAGTGATACAAATTCAAAAACAGAGATTTTCAGATTGGATAACAAAGCCAGAACTACCATGTGCAGTCTAAATCATGTCCACTTTAAATATGAAGATGTAAATCAGTGAAAAGTAAAAATAAGAAAACGATAAAAATGCTGACACAAATCAAAAGAAAGCTGGATTATCTCTATTAATATCAGATTAAAGAACTGCCAGAATTGGGCCTTATCTGGGAATAGTTTTATTACCTTAAGTAATCTGGGCTTGGACATTTTCTTAGTTCTACAGAGAACAATTATGTCAATGCAGTGGATGCTGCGATGACACGTGCCTTAGTCCATTTAGTGCTGATATAGCAGAATACTTGAGGCCGGGTAATTTATCAAAAAAGAGATTTATTTAAGTCATGGTTCTGCAGGCTGGGAAGTTCAGGAAGCATGATACCAGCATCTGTTCAGCTTCTGGTGAGAGCCTTCGTGCTATGTCACTATAGGTGGAAGCTCAAAGGGGAAGTGGGCACATGCAAAGAGGCAAGACCCAAGGGGCATCCTGGCCCACTCTCATGGGAACTAATTGAGTCTTGCCATAGTGAGAACTCACTCACTACCATGAGAACAGGACCAAGCCATTCATGAGGGATGTGGTCCTGTGGCCCAAATACCTCCCACTAGGCCTTACTTCCCAACACTGTCAAATTGTGGATTAAATTTCATCATGAGTTTGGGTGAGGACAAACCAACCATATCCAAACCATAGCACTCTGCCTATATTCTGCCTTCAGTATCAAGGTGGTTATAGCCCATTTCTGAGAATATTGGTTATTGGTGGATTATAGCTAAGTCTGTCTTCAGGAATTGGCCTTTCTGGAAAGGAATGAACTTAATATATTCCAGGGGAAGCTGGGATACAATGACTCGCCAGTGGTGGGGTAAAAAGTCTGATTTGATTCATTTTATTCTCAACACTAAAGGGCCACCCTAGCTCCAGTAGTCACTAGGGGAATGGTTGTGGCCAAAGTTGAAACTTCAGTCTCTACCTATTCCTAAAAAAATAAAAACGTATTAAATAAAAATCAAATTTTAAGAAAGGAAATAATAAAGGTAAGTACAAAAATAAATGGCATTGAAAATAAAAGAGAGAAAATCAGTGAAACCAAAAGCTCATTCTTCGAAAAGATTAATAAAATGTTTAGCATTTAGCTAGACTGAAAAAGAAAATAGGAGAGAAGACACAAATTACTAATATCAGGAATGAGAGAAGGAATGTCACTGCAGACCTTACACACATTAAAGGTAAAAAAAGGGAATACTATGAACAAATTTATGCTCGTAAATTCAAAAACTTAGATGAAATGTGAAAATATCTTATCAGACACAAACTACCAAAACTCACTCAAAAAGAAATACAGACCTCTTGTTTCCAGGCACGTTAGAAGATTAGAAGTTGCCATTCTGTCCTACACAACTAAAAGCGGAACAAACTGAAAAATCAAACTCTTCTTAGATCCATAAGAGAAGTGAGGTCACAGGGCAAAGCTTTGCTTCCAAAATTGGAGAGACTGACAGGTAAATGCAAACAGTCAAAACTTACCAAAGCAGGAACCCAGAAGTAGAAACCTCGAAGGGAACCAGTGCTGAGGTAGGAAAGCCTGAACCGTAATTGATGAATTGCTGGAGGCTCAGGGTGGACAAGCCTGAGAGTTAAAAACTCCAGGAGGGCCCAGTCATTGTGGAGCCCCCACACCTTTGTGAGTTTTGCCTTGAGGAGTTCTACCAGGCCTTCATAGTGACTATCGGAGAAAAATCTCTTGTGCTTCCAGCAGGGAGAGGGAAACCGGAACCATTTTAAAATATGCCAGAGCATTCTGTTCTTAACAAGGTCTGAACTCAGGAAAAACTATTTGATCAGAGCCTAATCTGCTGGGGATTTATCAGAGACTAACTGACCTGGGCAAAGGGAAGTCCTCAACTCCACCCCGCTCTAGCCTTCCACATAAGGAAAGGGAAATATCCAACTCCAGCCCACACTAGCCATCCTGTCCCACCTAAGGTGGGTGGGGGACAGGTAGTGAAGAGCACATATAAGTAGACCTACCATTCGATCCAGCAATCCCATTATTGGGCATCTACCCAGAAGAACAAAAGTCATTCTATGAAAAAGACACCTGCACCCGAATGTTTATAGCAGCACAATTCACAATTGCAAAGATGTGGAAACAACCCAAATGCCCATCAATTCATGAATGGATTAGTAAAATGTGGTATATGTGGGAGTATTACTCAGCTATAAGAAATAACGGTGATATGGCATTTCTTTTGTTCTCCTGGAGAGAGTTGGAACCCATTCTATTAAGTGAAGTATCCCAAGAATGGAAAAATAAGCACCACATGTACTCACCAGCAAATTGGTTTCCCTGATCATCACCTAAGTGCACATTTGGGAATAACACCAATTGAGTATTGGACAGAGGTGGGGGGTGGGGGGAGGGGATGGGTGTATACCTACATGATGAGTGAGATGTGCACTGTCTGGGGAATGAACACGCTTGAAGTTCTGACTTGGGGGGATGCGGGTGGGGGAAGGGGATGGGTGTATACCTACCTCATGAGTGCGATGTGCACTCTCTGGGGAATGGACACGCTTGAAGCTGAGACTCGGGGGCATGGGGAGCATGGGCAATATATATAACCTGAACTTTTGTACCCCCATAATAAGCTGAAATAAAAAAATAAAAAAGGGAAAAAAATTAAAAAAAAAAAAACTAAAAAAGAAAAAAGATAATAATGCAGAACTGCACGTTTGCTGAAAGACTGGGACCTAAACATAGAACTATAGGATGATACACACACACACACACACACACACACACGCGCACGCTCCTTACCAACACAGTACTACAGGCTTATTTATAGCAGCTTCTTTTACCTAGTACATAATGTCTCACTGTTAGGAAAAAAAAATATATTAAAAGGCAGAAAAACAGTTTTAAGAGATGGAGCAATCATCAAATCTAAACTCAGATAGATATATTAGGCATGTTGGAATTAATTAGATCAGGAATTTAGAACAATTTTGATTAATATGCTGAGGGCTCTAATGGATAAAGTAGACAGCATGCCAGAGCAGATGGGCAATGTAAGAAAGAACAAAAAGAAATGCTAGAGGTAAGATAAAAACACTGTAACAGAAAAGAAAAATGCTTTTGACGGGCGTAATAGTAGACTGGACATGGCTGAGGACAGAATCTCTGAGCTTGAGGATATCTCATGAGAAACTTTCAGAAACTAAAAAGCAAAGAAAAAAGATGATTTTAGAAATCAGAATATCCAAGAACTGTGGGACAGCTACAAAAGGTGTAACATATGCATAATAGGAATTACAGAGGGAGAAGAAAGAAAGGAACAGATTGAATATTTGAAACAATTATGACTAAGAATTTCCCCAAATTAATGTCAGACACCAAACCACAGATCCAGGAAGCTCAGAGAACACCAAGCAGGATCAATGCCAGAAAAACTACATGTAGGCATGTAATTTTGAAACTACAGAAAATCAAAGATAAAGAAAAAATCCTGAAAGCACCCAGAGTAAATAAAAAATGCCTTAAGTATAGAGGGGCAAAGATAAAAATTACATCCAACCTCTCTTTAGGCTACATGGATCACTTTTGTAATGCTTGAGTCCCAGCTAAAGGTGTGCCCATCACCCAAATAGTGTTCTTAGTACCTGTTAGGTAGGTTTTTGCCCCTCCCCTCCCGGCTCCTTCCCCCTGGTTGATCTCCACTGAGTTTTACTTCCCTTTATGTACATGTGTGTTCATCGGTTAGTTCTAATTTAATAGTTTATTAACAAGTTTTACACTTAAGTCTATTTTCAATTTTGAGGTGTGGGTTGTTATTTTTTTTTATTTGAACTGCATTTGCACGTTTGTGTGGGCATATTCTGATCTCTCATTATGTTCAATTTATCTATAGGTCTATCACTTTGTAAATACCACTGTGTATTGGTTAGATAGCTAAATAGTACTGGTTGGTAAAGTATGGCCCATGGAGCAAACCTGACCGGCCACCTGTTTTGTAAATAAATTTTTATGGGAATACTATAATCCTATTCATTCACATATTATCTATTCCTATGGCCACTTTTCACTATAAAAGCAGAGTTGAACGGTTGTTACGGAAAATATATGGCCACAAAATCTAAGTATTGACTTTCTTTTACAGAAAAAGAGTGTCATCCTCTGTTAAAGAGTAAGTCTTGAAATCTGGTTGTGTAAGACTTCCAATATTGGTATCCTTTTCCAAAATAACTTTGGCTATCTTAGTTCTTTTCCTTTTCCATATATATATTTAGAATCAGCTTTTTAGTTTCTACGAAAATCTGCTTGGATTTTAATTATGATTGTGTTAAATGTACACTCTAATTTGAGAATAATTAACATCTTAATGGTATTGAGACATCTGATCCATGAAAATGATACATGTCTCTACTGTTTATCTCCTTCTTTGATTACTTTCATCAGTGTTCTGCAATTTTCATGATACATATCCTATCCATATTTTGTTAAATTTACACTAATGATTTCATGTTTGGAGTTCCATTGTAAGTGATATCGATTTTTTATTTTTGAATTTTCAACTTGAACTGCAATAATAGTATAGAGAAATATAATTTATTTTTCTGTATTTTCCTTGTGTCCTGTGACCTTGCTAAACTCACTCATTAGTCCACGGAACATTTTCAGACTCTGAAGGAGTTTCTACATAGACATTGATGTCATCTGTGACTAGAGATAGCTTTATTTCTTTTGTCCCTATTTGTATACCTTTTATTTCTTGCTCTTGTGCTACTAATATTACATTGGCTTGGACTGCCAGGAAGATGTTGAATGAGAGTGGCGAGAGTGGACATCCAGGCTTGTTCCCCAGTCTTAGAGGGAAAGCACTCAGTCTTTCATCATTAAGTATGATGCTCGGTGTAGGATTTATTTCTTATATTTTTGGATGTCCTATATCAGGTTGAAGCATCTATTTTCTAATTCTCGTTTTCTGAGACACTTTATCAGGAATCAATATTGGGTATATACACACATAATGGGTGTGGTGCGCACCGTCTGGGGAATGGACACGCTTGAAGCTCTGACTCGGGTGGGGCAAGGGCAATATACGTAACCTAAACATTTGTTTGAAAAAATTTTTAAAAAAGGAAAAAAAAATAAATAAAAGTTAACATTCTACATAACAATAAAAAATAAATTTGGAATAAAAAAATAAAATGGCTAAAATAGTAAAAAAAATATTGAATATGATCAAATGCATTTTTTCTCTAGTCTGTTGATGTGGTTAATTCATAAATTGATTTTTGTCTTTTGTTTTTTGCTTTTTTCCTTGTCAGAGATTGATTTTTGAATGCCGAAACAGCCTTCTATTCTCAAAATATACCTCACTTAATAATGATGTTAATGATGTACTATCTTTTTTATATACTACTGGATTTCATTTGCTAACACATTGTTACAAATTTTAGCTTTTATGTTCATGAGAAGAGTGATATGATTCTTTTTCCTTTCTTGCAAGGTCTTTATCTAGTTTTGGTATCATAGTAATGCTGGCTTCATAAAATAAGTTGGGAATAATTAACTTCTGTACACTTTCTGGAAAAATTTGTGTGTAATTGGTATTATCGCTTCCTTAGAAGTCTGTTGAAATACAACCCTTAAGCCATTTTTAAAATCTGGAATAGTCTTTATGAGAAAGTTAACTAAAAATTGAAATTTTAAAAAGAGTTACAGCGCTGTTCAGTTCTCTCTTGTTATATGAAGTTTAGTATTTAGAGAAATTTTCCATTTACAGCTCAATGGAGCAGAAAGTACAGTGATTTCCCACATACTCCTTGGCCCCGTGTATGCAGTCTCCCCCATTATCAACATCCCTCCCAAGAGTGGTACATTTGTTAAAATTGAAGAAACTATATTGTTATATCATTATCACCCAAAGTCCATAGATTACATTAGGGTTCATTCTTGGAATGGGTTTGGAAAAATTTGTAATAGCATGGAGCCACCATTAAAGTATCACATGGAATAATTTCACCTCCTTAAAAATCCCCTATGCTCCACCTATTCATTCCTCCCTCCTACCAACCCTGGGAACAACTGATCTTTTTACTGTCTCCATAGTTTTGCTGTCTCCAAAATAGCATACAGTTGGAATCATGTGAATTATGAATAAAGCTGCTGTAAACATCAGTGTGCAGGCTTTTGTGTGGATATAAGCTTCAGTTCCTTTGGGTAAATACTAATGAGTGCAGTTGCTGAATTGTATGGTGGGAGTATGTTTAGTTTTGCAAGACACCACCAAACTGTCTTCCAAAGTGGCTGTACCATTTTGCATTCCTATCAGCAATAAAGGAGAGTTCCTGTTCCTCCACATACTTGCCAGTATTTGGTGTTGTCAGTGTTCTGGATTTTGGAAATTCTAATAGGTGTGCAGTGGTATCTCATTGTTGTTTTAATTTGTATTTCCCTGATGATATATGATGTGGAACATCTTTCTATATGCTTATTTTCTATTTGCATATCTTATTTGGAGAAGTGTCTGTAAAGTCTGTAAAGGTCTTTGGCCCATGTTTAAATGGGTTGTTCGTTTTCTCATTGTAGCGTTTTAAGAGTTTTAGATACATTTTTTTTTTTTTGAGACAGAATCTCACTCTGTTGCCCAGGCTAGAGTGAGTGCCGTGGTGTCAGCCTAGCTCACAGCAACCTCAAACTCCTGAGCTCAAGGGATCCTCCTGTCTCTGCCTCCCGAGTAGCTGGGACTACAGGCATGCACCACCATGGCTGGCTAATTTTTTCTATATATATTTTTAGTTGTCCATATAATTTCTTTCTATTTTTAGTAGAGATGGGGTTTTATTCTTGCTCAGGCTGGTCTCGAACTCCTGAGCTCAAACGATCCACCCACCTCGGCCTCCCAGAGTGCTAGGATTACAGATGTGAGCCACTGCGCCTGGCCTTGATACATTTTTTATAACAGTATTTTATCAGATAGTTCTTTTGAAAATATTTTCTCCAAGTCTGGCTTCTAATTTTATTCCCTTGACAGTGTATTTTGCAGAGCAGAATTTTTTAATTTTAATGAAGTTCAACTTATCAATTTTTACTTTCATGGATTATGCCTTTGTTGTTGTATCTAAAAAGTCATTGCCGAAACCTAGGTCATCTAGATTTTCTCTTGTGTTATCTTTTCGGAGTTTTATAGTTTTGAATTTTACATTTAGGCCTGTGATAGGTTTCAAGTTAATTTTTGTGAAGGATATAATGCCTGTGTCTAGATTCATTTTTTTTCCATGTCGATGTCCAGTTGTTCCAACACCATTTGCTGAAAAGATTATCTTTTTTCCATTGTATTGCCTTTGCTCTTTTGCCAAAGATAATTTGTCTGTATTTATGTGGGTCTATTTTTGGACTTTTTATTCTGTTCCATTGATCTATATGTCTATTCTTTCACCAGTACCACACTGTCTTGTTTATTGCACCTATATAGTAAGTCTTGAAGTTGTATAGTGTCAGTCCTCTAACTTTGTTTTTGTCCAAGATTGTCTTGGCTATTTTGGATCTTTTACCTCTCTGTAAGAACTTTAGAATCAGTTTGCCAATACCCACACAAGAAATTTCGGGGATTTTGATTGGGATTTCATTGAATCTATAGATCAAGTTGGGAAGAACTGATATCTTGACAAGACTGAGTCTGCCTATCCATGAACATGGAATATCTCTCCACTTATTTATTTTTTTTCTCTTTCTCTCCATTTATTTAATTCTTCTTTTATTTTGTTATTAGAGTTTTATTGTTTTCCTCATATAGATCTTATTCCCATTTTGTTAGAGTATTTCATTCTGAGGGATGCTAAAGTAAATGGTAGTGTATTTATAATTTCAAATTCAACTTGTTTATGGCTGGTATATAGAAAGTGATTTACTTTTATATATTAACCTGCAACATTGCTGTAAGCACTTGTTAATTTCAGAAGTCCTTTCCTCAATTCCTTCAGATTTTCTACATAGATCATTATGTCATCTGTGAAGAAATACAGTGTTATTTCTTCTTTCCCTACTTATACATTTTTTACTCCCTTTTCTTGTCCTATTCCATTAACTAGGACTTCCCCTACAGTGTTGAAAAGCAGCGGTGAGAAAGAACATCGTTGTATTATTCCTGATCTTAGTGGGAAAGCTTTGAATTCCTCACCATAAAGTATAATGTTAACTGTAAGTTTTTTCTAGACATTATTTATCAAGTTGATGTTCCCCTCTATTCCCCTCTACTGAGATTTTTTTTAATCATAAATGGGTGTTGGATTTTTGTTCAATGTTTTTACTTCATCTATTGATATGATCGTATGATTTTTCTTCTTTAGCTTGTTGATGTGCTGAATTGAAATAGCTGATTTTTGAATGTTGAACTAGCTTTGCATACTTGGGATAAATACCACTTGGTCGTGGTGTATTTTTAGTATAATATATATAGTTGGATACAATTTGCTAATATTTTGCTGAGAATTTTTCCATCTATGTTCATGAGAAATACTGTTTTGTCCTTGTAATGTTTTTCTCTGGTTTTGATATTAGGGTAATACTAGCTTCATAGAATGAGTTAGGAAGTATTCCCTCTGCTTCTATCTTCTGAAATACATTGTGGAGAATCAATATAATTTCTTCTTTTAAATATTTGGTAGAATTCACCAGTGAACTCACCTGGGCAGGGTATCTTTTCTTTTGAAAGGTTATTAATTATTGATTCAATGTTTTTAATAGATATAGGCCTATTCATCTTGTCTATTTCATCTTGTGTGAGTTTTAGCAGATTATGTCTTTCAAGGAATTGGTCCGTTTTATCTAACTTATCAAATTGGTGGGCATAGAGTTATTTATAATGTTCCTTAATTATCCTTTTAATGTCCAGGGGGAACCTCTTTCATATCGGATATTAGTGATTAGTATCCTCTCTTTTTCTCTTAGTTAGCCTGCCTAGAGACTTATCAATTTTACTGATGTTTTCAAAGAACTACCTTTTGGTTTCATTGATTTTATCTATTGATTTCTTATTTTAAATTTCATTTATTTCTGCTCTAATTTTTATTATTTCTTTTCTTCAACTTACTGTAGATTTAGTTTGCTATTCTTTTTATGGTTTTCTAAGGTAGAAGCTTAGATTATTGATTTTAGATTTTTATTCTTTTCTAATATATGCATCCAATGCTATGAATTTCCCTTTAAGCATTGCTTTCACCACGTGCCACAGTTTTTAAGAGATGGGGTCTTGCTATGTTTCCCAGGCTTGCCTTGAACTCCTGGGCTCAGGAGATCCTCCTGCCTCAAGCCTCCTGAGTATCTGGGAGTAGAAGGATGTTCCACTGTTCCAAGTTTATAACAAAGTTTTTTTTTATTTCAGCTCATTATGGGGGTACAAAAGTTCAGGTTATATATATAGCCCATGCTTCCCCGTCCCCACGAGGCTAAGCTTCAAGTGTGTCCATTCCCTAGACAGTTCACATCGCACTCATCATGTAGGGGTGCACCCATCCTCTCCCCCAACCCCATCCCCCCAGTCAGAACTTCAAGCCTGTCCATTCCCCAGGCAGTGCGCATCGCACTCATCAAGTAGGTACACACCCATCCCTTCCCCCCAACCCCCACCTCTGTCCGATGCACAATTGGTGTTTTTCCCAAATGTGCACTCAGGGAAACCAGTTTGCTGGTGAGTACATGTGGTGCTTATTTTTCCATTCTAGGGATACGTCACTTAATAGAATGGGTTCCAACTCTCTCCAGGAGAACCAAAGAGATGCCATATCACCATTATTTCTAAGAGCTGAGTAATATTCCATGGTATACATATACCACATTTTGCTAATCCATTCATGAATTGATGGGCATTTGGGTTGTTTCCACATCTTTGCAATTGTGAATTGTGCTGCTATAAACATTCGGGTGCAGGTGTCTTTTTACAGAATGACTTTTGTTCTTCTGGGTAGATGCCCAATAATGGGATTGCTGGATCGAATGGTAGGTCTACTGGAATCTGTTTAAGGTATCTCCACAATGCTTTCCACAGGGGTTGCACTAGTTTACAGTCCCACCAGCAGTGTATGAGTGTTCCTGTCTCTCTGCGTCCACGCCAACATGTATTGTTTTGGGACTTTTTGATAAAAGCCATTCTCACTGGAGTTAAGTGATATCTCATTGTGGTTTTGATTTGCATTTCCCTGATGATTAGAGATGTTGAACGTTTTTTCATATGTTTGTTAGCCATTCTTATATCTTCTTTTGAAAAATTTCTATTCATGTCCTTTGCCCACTTTTTGATAGGGTTGTTTGATTTTTTTCTTACTGATTTTCCTTAGTTCTAAATAGATTCTTGTTATCAGTCCTTTATCAGATGTTAGTATGCCAAAATTTTTTCCCATTCTGTAGGTTGTCTATTTACTCTCGTGACTGTTTCTTTGCCTGTCAGAAGCTTTTTAATTTGATCAGGTCCCATTTATTTATTTTTGTTGTTGCTGTGATTGCCTTAGGGTTCTTCCTCATAAATTCTTTGCCTAGGCCAATGTGTGTAAGAGTCTTTCCTACGTTTTCTTCTAGAATTCTAATAGTTTCCAACCTAAGGTTCAAGTCTGTTATCCACCATGATTTGATTTTTGTGGGAGGTGAAAGCTGTGTGTCCTGTTTTAGTCTTCTACATGTGGCTATCCAGTTTTCCCAGCACCATTTATTAAATAAGGAATCTTTTCCCCAGAGTATGTTTTTGTCTGCTTTGTCAAAGATTAGATGGCTATATGAGGATGGTTTTATATTTGGATTTT
The DNA here is from genome assembly GCF_041146395.1 of Eulemur rufifrons. Classification (NCBI taxonomy): domain Eukaryota; kingdom Metazoa; phylum Chordata; class Mammalia; order Primates; family Lemuridae; genus Eulemur; species Eulemur rufifrons. The sequence goes on along the minus strand of NC_091012.1, from coordinate 25,330,065 downwards.
CTCTTCTGTTCCACTGGTCTGTGTCCCTGTACTTGTGCCAATACCAGGCAGTTTTAAGAACCACAGCCTTGTAGTATAGTTTGAAGTCTGGCAAATTGATACCTCCCATTTTGTTTTTGTTGCTTAAAATTGCTGTTGCTAAACGAGGTCTTCTCTGGTTCCATACAAATAGTAAAATTATTTTTTCTATATCTGTGAAAAATGATGATGGTAATTTAATAGAGATTGCATTGAATCTGTAGATAACTTTGGGCAGTATAGACATTTTAACAATGTTGATTCTACCGATCCATGAGCATGGTATGGTTTTCCACCTATTTACATGTTCTGCGATTTCCTTCCTCAGTGTTTCATAGTTCTCCCTATAGAGGTCCTTTACCTCCTTAGTTAAATATATTCCTAGGTATTTTATTTTCTTTGTTGCTATTTTGAAGGATACTGAGTCCTTAATTTGGTTCTCCATTTGACTGTTATTGGCATATATGAATGCCTCTGATTTGTGTGTATTGATTTTGTATCCTGAGACTTTAATGAATTCATTGATCAATTCCAGGAGTCTCTTGGTTGAATCTTTGGGGTTTTCTAGATATAACAGCATATCATCAGCAAAGAGTGAGATTTTGATCTCTTCTGTCCCTATTTGGACTCCCTTGATTCTGCTCTCTTGCCTGATAGCTCTCGCAAGGACTTCCAATACTATGTTGAAAAGTAATGGGGACAGTGGGCAGCCTTGTCTGGTTCCAGTTCGAAGTGGGAATGCTTTCAGTTTTTCCCCATTCAGTATGATGTTGACTGTGGGTTTGTCATATATGGCTTGTATCATTTTTAGATAGGCCCCGTCTATGCCTATTTTGTTAAGTGTTCTTATCATAAAAGGGTGTTGAATTTTGTCAAATTTTTGATAATAAAGTGTGTTTTCATTTTCATCTCATTCAAAATATGTTTAACATTTCTCTTGAGATTTCCTCCTTGCCCCATGTGTTACTCATAAGTGTATTGTTTAATGTTCAAGTACTTGGGTATTTTCCAGCTATCTCTCTGTTATTGATTTCTAGTTCAATTCCATTTTGATCTGGGAGCAAACGTTGTACCATTTGTATTATTTTAAATTAGTTAGGGTGTCTTTTATGGTGCAGTATGTGCTCTATGTTGGTGAGTGTTCATGAGAAGAATGTCTATTCTGTGGTTGTTGAATGAAGTAGTCTATAGATGACAATTCTTTCTAGTTGATTCATGGTGTTTTGGTGTTCAAATATGCCCTTACTGTTTTTATATCTGGTAGATATATCCATTTTTGATAGAGGGGTGTTAAACTCTCTATGAGTGTGGATTCATCTGTTCTTCCTTGCAGGTCTATCAGGTTTTACCTCATGTCTTTTGACACTCTGTTGTTTGACACATACACATTAAGGGTTATTTTTTTAACTGACCCCTTTATCCATATGTAATCCCCTCTTTATTTCTGATAACTTTCCTTTCTGTAAAGTATGCTCTGTCTGAAATTAATATCACTATTCCCACTTTCTTTTGATTAGTGTTAGCATGATTCATCTTTTCTATATGCTTTTAATCTAAATGTGCCTTTGTATTTAAAGTGGGTTTCTTGTAGACAGCATACAGTTGAGTCTTGTTTTTTGATCCATTCTAAAAATCTATGTGTTTTAATTGGAACACTTAGACCATGGATACTCAAGGTGATTCCTCATATAGTTGGACTAGTATCTCCATATTTGTTACTGTTTCCTATTTGTTGCCCTTGTTTTTTCTTCCTATTTTTGTCTTCCACTTTTTTCTGCCTATTTTTGTTTTAATTGGGCTTTTATATGATTCCATTTCCTCTTCATTCTTAGCATGCCAATTGTACATCTTTTTTAGTTGTTTTTACAACTTACCCTAGAGTTTATGATGTACATTTAACACTAATCCAAGTCTACTTTGAAATAACCAGCTTCACAGGTAGTGCAAGTACCTTAAAAATTAGGAAAAAAAATCCTAATTTCTCCCTCCTCTACCTTATGTCATTACTGTTTTACATTTCACTTATCCATAAGCATATATATACATATATATTTGTTATTATATTGAACAAACTGTTATGTGTTAGACCAATTAATAATAACAAAAAACAAAATTTTTATTTTATCTTTCCATAGTCTTTGTCTGATATTCTTCCTTTGTTTATGTAGATCTGAGTTTCTGACCTATATCATTTTTCTTCTCTCTAAATAATTTGTTTTTAACACTTATTCCAAAGAAGGTCTACTGGCTGTGGGGAGCGGTCTAGGCCTCCTAGTGTATCCGCCCAGGACATGCATAGTCAGGCCCTCCACCTATCCCTGTGGGACACGCTTGTGGGACACACCTATCCAGGGCTATAAAAGCAGCTTGCATTTCTTGTTCGAGGTCTCTCGCCATGTAACGTTTGTAGATGCCTCATTAAACTACTGCTGGAAGAACTCCAACTGGTCGTGTCGTACTTGCTGGCAACTGCGGCGCGACAAGTGGTGCCGAAACCCGGGAACTCTCGCACCAGGCGGAGACGACCTCATTAGAGGTGAGTTCAGAACCGCAGTAGTAGAGGTAGAGTTGGACCCCCACCTTTGATCGTGCTTCACTATGGGAAATTCCCCGAGCGCCCAGCTGCTCCGTGCTGTACAGGAGCTTTTGGCTGCACGAGAGTTGAAAATCCCCGAGCGTGTCTTACGGCATTTTATGCAGGAAGTAGATCGTGTGGCACCATGGTTTCTCCACTCGGGCTCTTTCACCGTTCCGAGCTGGGATAAATTAGAGAAGGACCTTCGCTGTGCCCATGCTACTGGGCTCCTTCGAGAGTGCGTCCTTCCTATTTGGGCATTGGTGCGCACCTGCCTAGAGGACTCTCCTTGTAGTATTCAAGTGCAGCAGGGGCAGCAGGCTCTGAGTGACTATCAAGATAGTATGTCAGAAAGGGATAAGGGTGGTCCGGACCGGCCGGGGCGTTCGAGAACCCGGTCGGAAGAAAAGCGGGGAGCCGCCCGCAAGGGAGGGCGCTCAGGAAGGCGACGGGGATGCCCGTTGCCCGGCCCGTTATCTAGGGAGGACGTGGCTTGTAAAATGGCCGCCCTCCGTCTGTCTTCTTCTTCTTCTTCTTCTTCCTCTTCTTTGTCCCGCTCTTCTTCCTCGTCTCGCGAGAGGGAGGCGGAGCTTTCTCCGGCCGATAAGGCGGACTTGGAGGAGGCGGTGACGGCGTATGAGGCGGAGCGTTATCGCCCGCCTCCGTATGCCTCCGCCCCTCCCCCACCAGTTGATGGCGGGGGAGGTACATCTTTCATGTCCGACCGGGTTCGGAGAAAAGTCAGCCAGTGCTTTCCTGTATTTGAGGATGCCAACCAACAACGGCACCATGAGCCACTCGACTACAAGCTACTGAAGGACCTGGCCCAGGCAGTGCAGGCTTACGGTTGCAATGCTGCTTATACTAGGGGCCTGTTAGATCGTTTGGCTGCCCACGCTATGACTCCTAGTGATTGGGCCAGCACTGTGCGGGCTTGTTTATCCGCCGGGCAGTATTTAGATTGGAAATCCCTTTACCAGGAGGCTTGTGTCTACCAAGCCCGTGTTAATGCTCAACAGGGTCAACCCACTTGGAACGCTGATATGCTATTGGGTTTGGGTCAGTGGCAGAACAATCAAACCTGTTTCCCCGTACAAGTATATGCTCAGATTAACCAATTGGCCATAAAAGCTTGGCAGCAGCTGCCTAATCGGGGACAGGTTGCAGGTAACTTAACCAAAGTGGTTCAGGGACCTACAGAGCCTTTTTCTGATTTCGTGGCTCGTATGGTGGAATGTGCGGCCCGCATTTTCGGGGATGCTGACACGGTGATGCCCCTGGTAGAACAACTAGTGTTTGAGCAGTGCACTGAAGCCTGCCGCAATGCCATTGTTCCTTGGAAGAACAAGGGCCTTACCGCTTGGCTTAAAGCTTGCCGGGAGATCGGGGGCCCACTGACCTCTGCAGGACTGGCAGCCGCTATCGTGGCTGCCCGGGAGAGTGCCAATGTGACCTGCTATAACTGCGGTCAACAAGGGCACATACGGCGACAGTGCCGGGCTTCTTCGCGCCCGCGCCCCCGGCCTTCCCGTGCGGTGCCAGAAATCTGCTCGCGCTGTGGCAAGGGGCGTCATTTGGCCTCTGAATGTTGATCCGTCAAGGATCTTCGGGGGCGGCCCCTGGACCCTGCAGGGAGTGCCCCCGCTGGAGGTGCTCGGCCTAAGGTCTTTAATGTGCCAAAAACCGGGAGGGAGGGCCCTCGACCCCAGGGCCCGCAAATGTATGGGGCCTTCCATCAGTCCCCGGCGACGCCAGCGCTGATGCCTCAGCTGCAATCGCCGTCACTAACGCCCCAAGGGAGGTCCGGCGAGCCACTTCGGGTTCCGCAGGATTGGACCTCCGTGCCACCACCCTCACAGTATTGACCCCTGAAATGGGGTGTCAGCCAATTCCTTCGGATTTTAAGGGACCCTTGCCCCCAGACTCTGTGGGTCTAGTGATTGGTCGCTCTTCCTCAACCCTGCGGGGCTTGCTTGTCCATCCAGGAGTTATAGATTCTGATTTTACAGGTACAGTACAGATATTGGCGACGGCTCCCAGAGGGGTCGTTTCCATTTGCCCAGGGGATCGGATTGCTCAGTTGCTCTTGCTCCCGAGCCTCCATGCACGATTTCCCGCTGCCCCCCGTACATGGGGGACAGCGGGTTCTGGCAGTTCTGAGGTCAATGCTGCATATCTGTCCCTTCATATGGGTGAGAGACCTATGCTCCCCCTTATAATACAAGGAAAATCTTTTTCAGGTTTGTTGGACACGGGAGCCGACTCCAGTGTCATGTCATCTAAGTGGTGGCCATCCGCATGGCCCACTGTCCCTTCCACCCAGACACTTCAGGGTCTTGGCTATGCTGCCGCCCCTGATCTAAGTGCTGCTCATCTTCACTGGAAGGACTCTGAAGGCAATCAGGGCACATTTCGCCCTTATGTGATGCCTCTCCCTGTTAACCTCTGGGGCAGAGATGTTTTGAGTCAAATGGCCCTTCGTCTCACTAATGAGTATTCGCCACAAAGTCAACATATGATGCGAGAGATGGGCTATGTTCCTGGAAGGGGACTGGGGTCTCGGCTGCAAGGCAGAACCGAACCCGTTGAGCCTCAGCCTCGCCCCCCTCGGCATAGTCTGGGTTTTTCGTAGGGGCCACTGAGGAGCAACCGATACCCATCCCATGGCTTACGGAGAAGCCGGTTTGGGTGCCTCAGTGGCCCCTCTCCACTCCCAAACTCTCCGCTGCACGTGAACTAGTCGCTGAGCAGCTTCGGTTGGGACACTTGGAACCCTCTCGCTCCCCTTGGAACACTCCTATTTTTGTTATTCAGAAAAAATCAGGCAAGTGGCGACTGTTGCACGATCTTCGTGCAGTCAACGAACAAATGCAGATCATGGGTCCGGTGCAGCGCGGTCTCCCTCTTCTCTCCACCTTGCCCCGATTTTGGCATCTCCTTATTGTAGATATTAAGGATTGTTTTTTCTCTATCCCGCTGCACCCCGATGATAGAGAACGTTTCGCCTTCACTGTTCCTTCCCCAAATCATGAAGAGCCTGACTCTCGCTATCACTGGAGAGTCTTACCTCAGGGGATGGCCAACAGCCCAACCATGTGTCAACTGTATGTGGCAGCAGCTGTAGCTCCCGTGCGCCACACCTTTCCTTCGATTAGGATTCTACATTACATGGATGATCTTCTTCTTTGTCATTCCGACCCTTCATATCTTCACCGTGCTTATGCCACTTTGTGTGCTCATTTCTCTTCCTACGGGCTGCACTTAGCACCCGAAAAGGTTCAGGAAGGTGATATAGGGGAGTTTTTGGGGGCCCATATAAGCCCCTTGTCCATTCGTCCTCAAAAAATTACTATTCGGGTAGATGGTCTTCACACCCTAAATGATTTCCAAAAGTTACTAGGTGACATCAATTGGCTTCGCCCTTATCTTCGCCTGTCCACAGCACAGCTGAGCCCTTTGTTCCGGGTGCTGGAGGGTGATTCAGACATATTGTCCCCTCGCGTTCTGACTCCTGACGCACGACAGGCCCTTCGGCTGGTCGAGGAGGCGATACAGCACGCCCAGTTGGTTCGGATCCAGCCTGATCAGCCTTTTTCTCTTTGCCTTTTGCCCTCTTTGGAGACACCTACTGCAGTTCTTTGGCAGGAGGGCCCTCTGCTCTGGATTCACGCGCATACCTCTCCGCGACGGGCCATTGAGCACTATCCTACCGCGGTTGCTGATCTCGCGTTGTCTGCGCTTAAACTCTCCTTAACTCATTTTGGGGCCCATCCTTCTGTTCTCCATTGCCCCTATACTAGAGCTCAAGTACAGATTCTCTGTGCCTCGGTAGACAGTTGGGCAGTCCTTCGATGCTCTTTTTCTGGTGTTATAGACAATCATTTCCCCAAGCACCCTCTTCTTCAGTTTGCTCTGCGACATCAGATTATCTTCCCCCGTGTCACGTCTTCTGACCCTCTTCCCAATGCTACTACAGTTTATACTGATGGGTCCTCTAATAGTACGGGTAGTTATGTTGTCAATGGCCAGGCCTTCACCGCTTCTTTTCCTTACTCTTCCCCTCAGCATGTGGAATGTGCCATCGTTGAGTTGGTCCTCCGTACTTTCCCAGGACCACTCAACATTGTCTCTGATTCTGTCTATGTCGTTCAGGCTGTTCGGTTGTTGGAGGTGTCTCACGCCTTGAACCCACGGAGCACGGTATTCTCTTTATTCTGTGCTGTCCGGTCAGCCATCCACTCGCGCAGTGCGAGGTTCTTTATCACTCATATTCGGGCCCACTCGCTCTTGCCTGGACCTATGGCTGCCGGCAATGCCCTGGCGGATCGGGCCACGAAATTATGTTGGCTTGCTTCTCCTTTGGAAAGTGCCCGCAACTTCCATTCGTTGTACCATGTCCTAGCTTGTACTTTACGCCTTAAATTTGGTCTCCCCCGCGCCTCTGCGAGGGAAGTGGTCCTCCAGTGTGCGGACTGTGCACCTTTCCGCTCACAACCTTCCGTGGGCGTCAACCCGCGGGGCCTTCGGCCTCTCCAGGTGTGGCAGATGGACGTCACTCACATTCCCATGTTTGGTAAGTTGTCTTATGTTCATGTGTCCGTAGACACCTGTTCTGGGGTTATCCACACCACTCCTTTAGCTGGAGAGCGCGCCTGTCATGTCGTCACGCACTGTCTAGAAGCATGGGCTGCCTGGGGCAAGCCTGAGGTCCTTAAGACTGATAACGGCCCGGCCTATACTTCCCGGGCCTTTCAACAATTTTGCCGCCGTCTCGGCGTTACCCATCGCACTGGCTTGCCCTATAACCCCCAGGCCCAGGGCATTGTAGAACGCTCCCATGGCACAATCAAAGTCTACTTACAAAAACAAAAGGGGGAGGCTGGGGCTTTGGGCGGTGGCAGGTCTCCCAAATCTGCCCTATCTCTTACTCTATATACTTTAAATTTTTTGCTGCTGGATGACCGTGGTCGCTCGGCGGCAGATCGCCATGTGGATCCTGGCCCCCCCCCCCCTTTCCGAGCGGGTGATGTGGAAAGATGTGCTTTGTAATCAATGGAAAGGACCGGATCTGATTCTCAGCAGATCCAGGGGAGCTGTTTGTGTTTTTCCACAGGACGCCCCGGACCCTATCTGGGTTCCGACACGCCTCACGCGACGCCTCAGTCATCCTGCTGCTTCCTCGCCGGCTCCTGACGACGATGCTGTTGTGGCGGATTCTGCTTTCCCTGACCATGACCCTCCTCGCCCTGGGAGTGCTGTCCAGGGCGAAACGTCGTTGGGCCATCCTGCCTGTATTCCCGAGACCCCTGCCGGTGTCTCATGATTCGCAGATATTCCCCCGGTTCTTTATTACCAATGCTTCCCTAGGACTTCCCTACCTCCCGTGGTCCAACGAGTCTGGAGCAGTTCCCGGCAATGAATCCTATATCCTTGCTGGGTCCTTGTGCTTTACTACCATTATCCCGACTAACGGCAACCTGTCCTGTATACTTCTTGCCAACCAGACGGGTGCTTGGGTGGACCGGCCGCGTCCCCGCAACGGGACCTTTGCTAATGGGACTTTTGTGACAGGGATGTGGCCTGCGTTACACAAAACTGTGAACATTTGAGACCGCTGCGTCAGGCGCTCAGTTTTCCAACGTGACCTTCGGTCCCACGCCTGTTTGTCTCTGGCCTCCATTCATCTGGATTGTGGCCCGCCTGGAAAACCATACGGCCACCCTTAACTGCTCAACCGTAAACTGCACGTATACACGTTGCTGGAATGCCTCAGAACACAGGATGGCCGTGGTTGCACGCATGCCCCGGTACGTCCCCTGGCCGGTTGACGCACCGGATTCGTTGGTTCTCTTTCGACATCGTAGGGACTTTGGCGTGACAGCTCTTGTCTTTGCTATTGCAGCGGCCTCCGCTGCGGCCCTTACCGCCGCTTCAATCACGGCGGCGGGCGCCGTACAAACGGCACAGGTCCTAAATAACCTGTCAGCAACGGTAGCAACTGCCTTGGACACACAAAGCTCTATCAACTCACACCTGGCGGGAGGGATTATGCTCCTAAATCAACGTGTGGACTTTGTTCAAGAACAGGTGGACAGTTTGGTACAGCTCGCCCAGCTTGGTTGCGAGCGACGACTGCCGGGATTGTGTATTACTTCGATCCCATATTCTAACCTTTCCCAGGCGGCCAATCTCTCTAAAGAGCTTTCTCGGCTGTTACAGGGCTCTTGGTCTGCCAATTTCTCCAAGCTAGCCACTCAGTTACAACTAGAAATCACCCATATTAATTCTACCTGGTTAGATCCTATGCTTACTGATGGCCTCCTCCCCACCTTTTTGTCGCTTCTACACGGGGTTCGGGAATGGGCAGGTCTTGGATCCCTGGGCCTGCTGGGATGTCTTGCTTTTGGCCTCGTGTTCTGGATGCTCATGCGTGTCCGTTGGCAGCAACAAAGGGATCGAGTGGTCATGGCTCAAGTCTTTGCTGCCCTTCATGAGGGCTCTCCTCCTGGAGTGTGGATAAGCATGTTACATACGGACGGCAACTACCACTTTTCCCCTTGACAGCATGGCGTGGCCCTTGCACCCCGAGGGCTTGTCCCCATTGCACCGGGAAGGGCGCGCGACCCCTGTTTTGTGGTCAGCCCTTGCACCTTCATGAGCTCTCGCTCATTGCACTGAAGAGTGGTGACCATACGCCCCTTGGTGAACTGTGACCCTAGATCCGGACTGGGGCTTCCGTTCACCATGAGGCAAAAACAAAAGGGGGAGCTGTGGGGAGCGGTCTAGGCCTCCTAGTGTATCCGCCCAGGACATGCATAGTCAGGCCCTCCACCTATCCCTGTGGGACACGCTTGTGGGACACACCTATCCGGGGCTATAAAAGCAGCTTGCATTTCCTGTTCGAGGTCTCTCGCCATGTAACGTTTGTAGATGCCTCATTAAACTACTGCTGGAAGAACTCCAACTGGTCGTGTCGTACTTGCTGGCAACTGCGGCGCGACAACTGGCAACAAATTTTCTTGATTTATCTAAGAAAGCTTTCATATCTTCGTGTCTTTTGAAGGATAATTTCACAAAGTATAGGAGTCTAGGTTGATAATTTTTTTTTGTCCTGTCAACATTTTAAATATTGCACTCCAGCATGGGTGTGGTGGTTCACGCCTATAATCCTAGCACTCTAGGAGGCCAAGGAAGGAGGATCACTTCAGGTCAGGAGTTTGAGACCCATCTGAGCCTGGGCAAGAGCGAGACCCAGTTTCTACTAAAAATAATGAGTGCGATGTGCACTGTCTGGGAAATGTACACGCTTGAAGCTCTGATTGGGGAAGTGGGGGTGGGCAGGCATGGGCAATATACATAACCCAAACTTTTGTACCCCAATAATATGCTGAAATTAAAAAATCTTAACAAAATAAAATAAAATAAAAATAGAAATAAAAAATTATTAATAAAGCTTGTTAAAAAATAGGAGAAAATGTTTGGCATCCTTGGGTAGTGAAACATTTTTCTATGCTCCAAAAAGGTGAATGTTGAATGATGAAATGTTGTATGATGAGAATTAGTGTTGATAGTTGCAAAACCTTGTGAATATACTAAAAATCACTCCACTGTACACCTTTGAAGGGCGTATCTTATGGTATGTGAATTATACCTCAATAAAAGCAAAACTGCCTAAGACATTCTAATGTCTGCCAAAGCATGTCCTGTTAAGTATGCAGCAGAGATGTGTGTGTGACAGTAGAACTTTTTAAAAAATATATTTTTTTTAATTTCAAAATATTAAGGGGGTACAAATGTTTTTATTACCTGGATACCTTTTATAATGCTTAAGTCAGGGCTATAAGTGTGCCCATCACCCATATAGTGTTCATTGTACCTGTTAGGTAGGTTTTTACACCTCTCCTCCTCCCTCCCCCCTTCTTGACTTCCAATGACCTTTACATCTCTCTGTGCCCATGTGTGCCCATCGATTAGTTCCAAATTATTAGAGAGTCCATGTGGTGTTTGTTTTGCCATTTCTGAGATAGTTCAGTTAGGATAACGATCTCCAGTTCTATCCAGTTTGTTGCAAAAGGCATTATTCCATTCTGTTTATGGCTGAGTAGTGCTCCGTGGTCTATACATACACCACATTTTCTTAATCCACTCCTGAAGTGATGGGCACTTGGGTTAATTCCACATCTTTGCAATTGTGAATTGTGCTGCAATAAACATTCAAGTGCTGGTGGCATTTTGATAAAATGACTTCTTTTCCTTTGGCTAGCTACCCAGTAGTGGAATTGCTGGGTGGAATAGTAAATCTACATTTATTTCTTTGAGGACTCTCCATACTATTTTCCATAGAGGTTGTACTAATTTGCAGTCCCACCAACAGTGTTTAAGCATTCCTTTTTCTCTGCATCCAGGCCAGCATCTATTGTTTTTTGACTTTAATAATTACTCTATTCTGACAGGGGTAAGGCAATATCTCTTTGTAGTTTTAGTTTGCATTTCCCTGATGATTAGTAATGCTGAACATTTCTTCATGTTTTTCTTTTTTTTTTTGGCCGTTTGTCTATCTTCTTTTGAAAAACTTCTGTTCATGTCTTTTGCTTACTTTTTAATGTGTTTTTTTTTTGGTCTAGGAGTTTTGTTTGAGTTCTTTGTAGATTATGGATATTAGCTCTTCATTGGATGTATACTTTGTGAATATTTTCTCCCATTCTGTAGGCTGTCTATTTACCCTGTTGGTTGATTATTTCCTTTGTTGTGCAGAAGCTTTTCAATTGTTAATATGACCATACTGCCCAAAATGATTTACAGATTCAATGCAATCCCCATAAAAATAAATACCAACATCATATTCTACAGATTTAGAAAAAATAATTCTATGCTTCATTTGGAACCAAAAAAGAGCCAGAGCAGCTAAAGCAATCTTAAGCAAAAAGAACAAATCTTGAGGCATCGCATTACCAGACTTCAAATTATACGAAAAGGCTATAGTAAGCAAAACAGTATGTTACTAATAAAAAAGTAGACACGTAGACCAATGGAACGGAATAGAGAATGGAGAATAAAAACATATAACTATGACCATCTTATCTTCAACAAAGTAGACAAAAACACACATTGAGGAGAGGACACCCTATTTAACAAAGTGTGCTGGGAAAATTGGACAGCCACATGCAAAAGAATGAAACAGGACTCCTATCTCTCAGCATATACAAAAATTAATTCAAGATGGATAAAAGACTTAAATGTAAGGCATGAAACCACAGAAATTCTGGAAGAAAATGTAGAAAAAACTCTTCTAGACATCAGTCTAGGCAAAGAATTTATGACTAAGACCCCAAAGACAAATATAACAATAACAAAAATAAATAAATGGGTCTTGATTAAATTAAAAAGCTTCTGACAATAGAGTTTTCATCCATCGCACTCCACGAATTCTAGCAGCATATAACTTCATTAACCAATCTATCTTGAAATCATGTTGTTATGAGCATGTTTGCACAAGCTGTTTCTGTACTTACAGCAGGGACATTCCCCAAACATTCTTCAGAGGCCTCCTAACACATAATGAGCTGCCGAATTTGCTTTTGTGACAGGGAGGAAACTGGGAAATACCACTTCCCCATATAAAACCCTTAAGGAATTGTACAGGCTCTCTTTGAGAGCAGGTGGTATCACAGAGCTTGTATGTAATTCTTTTGAGACACAGTGTATCCTGAAGGAACAGAGTTATCCTTATACCATGTGCCCAACACCACTACAAACACACACACACACACACACACACACAAATCACAAACACACACATACATATACACACCAGTATATCACATGGTTCAGTTCCAGTGCTCTAGGTTGTTAATTGCTGAGTTTTATGTGCTGAAGGCCCTCCTCACTTCCCACAGGTTTATATGCTGTACAGTGATAGAACCCAAAGCCACTGATTTCTAAGGTATACAAATAGGGATCTCTTCTCAGCTTATAGCTAAAAGATCTAAATTAAATTAGACACAACAATCAAGAGACAATACACGTGGCTGAATGGGCAAAGTGAAATGCAAGACAAATGTACTCAATAAATATGAAAAATGGTATTTACATGAATAGATTTCAAATACATCTAGACAAGACAGATGAGGAAATCTGTGGAAACCATGTTCATATGCCTAGACCATTGCCAAGAAATCTCTCTAAGGTGTTCCTTGAAAACAGACAGGTAATTCAGAAAGCTAATCCTGCATGAGCATGACATGGACTTAAACCAGTCAGAAGTTGTAAAAACATGAGAAGTTTAAAAATGCCCACAGTGAGAGGAGTGAAACTCCATGTTACTCTAAATTTTTAACAATTCTTGGCTTCTCCAGTCTTTTGAAAAACAAAGTCATTTGTGTTCAATAGGGAAATCTTTTGCTAAAGCCTTGAATGCTTGCAAACTTGTATTGTATGTCTATTCCTAGCAATCTTGGAGAAGTATAAGGCCTGAATTCAAAAAGTTTGTACCAAATATCCATCAATAGGGGACTTGTTGAGTAACTATGGCACACACACTTAAACAATGGAGTACTCTGCAGGTGTAAAAACTAAAGAGAAAGATATCTATGTGCTATTATGACATTACCTCTAGGACTTATTATTGAGTGAAAAAGTAAGGTAAAGAACTGTGTAACTTTTGTTTAAGGAAGGGAGGTAAATAGGGAAATATATGTGTGTGTGTGTGTGTGTGTGTGTGTGTGTATGGATTTTTTCTTATTTATATATGAGTAAGAACTTTATATATTTATAAATATATATGTTCTTTTATATATTTGCTTACATTTACCAAAGGAAACAACAGAAGGAAAAATTAAAACCAAATGGTTACCTATACTGAGAATGGGGATACCGGAAAGAGGGAATCCGGATAGAAGATATATCACTCTGAACATATCTTCTTTTGGAATCATACAAATGCCTTACATTATTTTTAAAAAAATCAATTTTTAAAAAGGCAATTCCTAGTAATAAAAAGGTCGAGAAAAATGAACTTTTTATAAATTGAAGGCCAAGTCAAATAGAGAATAATTATTTCAGGTGGCATCAAAACACAGTATTTTGATTGTACATTGCTCTTGGGATATATCCATAGGGAGAAAACAACCACTAAGAGATCTTAAACTACATTTAGTACAGTGGAATTGTGAATGACTCACAAATCACTTATGGTTCCTTCAGTGGCTCACTCCTCTCCTACTTGGATACCGGTGGTGATTCCAGAACTAACACATGCTGACATGCATTGAGCCTCCTCACAAGAAAGGATATGTGCATTTATGAGATGAAAACTGATCTAAAAGAAATAACATACATTATCACAAAAAATTATTCATTGATTTTCTACAGATAGCATTATAGAGAGTAGCCAAAAAGTTTCTTTTTAAAAAAATGGTTAAAAAAGATGATAAGATGATAAATCGATAAATAAAATACATATCTATGCAATGCAGTATTAGTCAGCCATAAAAAGTATGAAGTACTGATACATGCTACAATATGAATGAAACTCAAACACATTGTGTTAAGTAAAGGAAGCCAGACGCAAAAGGCCACATGTTGTATGATTGATTATATTGAAATGTCTAGAATAGGCAAAAATATAGAGACAGAAAGTAGATTTTTGGTTGTAAAGGGTGGGATAGGTGGGAGAAATGAGCAATAACTGCTATGAGGTCTTTTTGGTATGGAGTTTGAAGGATATTTTGACTAAGAAAAATGAAACCTAAAAAAATTGGAAAAAAAATTCATTAAAGAAATAAAAATGCTATCTTACAGAGTATTCACTTAATGTAAAACAAAGTGGTAAAGAAGAAGTAGAGGAAGAAAAAAGACATGAGACATATGGAAAACAAAAATAAAATGGCAAACATAAATCCATCTATATCATTAGTAGCATAAAAGATTCCTTATTCAATAAATGGTGCTGGGAAAACTGGATAGCCATATGTAGAAGACTAAAACAGCTTTCACCTCTCACAAAAATCAAATCACGGTGGATAACAGACTTCAACCTTAGGTTGGAAACAATTAGAATTCTAGAAGAAAATGTAGGAAAGACTCTTACACACATTGGCCTAGGCAAAGAATTTATGAAGAAGATCCCTAAGGCAATAACAGCAACAACAAAAATAAATAAATAAATGGGACCTGATTAAATCAAAAAGCTTCTGCACAGCCAAAGAAACAGTCACCAGAGTAAACAGACAACCTACAGAATGGGAAAAAATTTTCGCATACTACACATCAGATAAAGGACTGATAACAAGAATCTATTTAGAACTACAGGAAAATCAGTAAGAAAAAATCGAACATCCCTATCAAAAAGTGAGCAAAGGACATGAATAGAATTTTTTCAAAAGAAGATATAAGAATGGCTAACAAACATATGAAAAAATGTTCAACATCTCTAATCATCAGGGAAATGCAAGTCAAAACCACAATGAGATATCACTTAACTCCAGTGACAATAGTCTTTATCAAAAAGTTCCAAGACAATACATGTTGGCGTGGACGCAGAGAGACAGGAACACTCATACATTGCTGGTGGGACTGTAAACTAGTGCAACCCCTGTGGAAAGCATTATGGAGATACCTTAAACAGATTCCAGTAGACCTACCATTCGATCCAGCAATCCCATTATTGGGCATCTACCCAGAAGAACAAAAGTCATTCTATAAAAAAGACACCTGCACCCAAATGTTTATAGCAGCACAATTCACAATTGCAAAGATGTGGAAACAACCCAAATGCCCATCAATTCATGAATGGATTAGTAAAATGTGTTATATATATACCATGGAGTAATACTCAGCTATAAGAAATAATGGTGATATGGCATCTCTTTGGTTCTCCTGGAGAGAGTTGGAACCCATTCTATTAAGTGAAGTATCCCAAGAATGGAAAAATAAGCACCACATGTACTCACCAGCAAATTGGTTCCCCTGATCATCACCTAAGTGCACATTTGGGAAGAACACCAATTGGATATGGGACAGAGGTGGGGGCTGGGGGGAGGGGATGTGTGTATACCTACCTGATGAGTGCGATGCGCACTGTCTGGGGAATGGACACGCTTGAAGTTCTGACTGGGGGGGATGGGGGAGAGAGGATGGGTGTATACCTACGTGATGAGTGTGATGTGCACTGTCTGGGGTGTGAACATGCTTGAAGCTCAGACTCAGGGGGATGGGGGGGCATGGGCAATATATATAACCTGAACTTTGTACCCCCATAATAAGCTGAAATAAAAAAAAACATAAATGTGAATAGATTAAACAATCCAATAAAAAGGCAGAGATTGTCAGACTGGATAAAATGCATAATACAACTAACTATATGATGCCCACAGGAGATGTTTTTATTCAAAGATATAAATATATGAATGTAAAAGGATGGACAAAAAGATATATCATCAAAACAATAGTCCTAAGAAAGCTAAAGTGGCTTTGGGAATATCAAACAAAATAGACTTTGAAACAAAAAAAAAAGTTACTAGAGAAAAAGAGGGGCATTTTATAATGATTAAAGAGTCAATATATGAAGAAGACATAAAAATTATAAGGATATATGCACTTAACACCAGAAAACTAAAATACATGAAGAAAAATTGACAGAAATTTAAGGGTGAAATAGACAATTAGGAGTACTAGTTGGAGCCTTCAATACTCCACTTTAAACAATGAATAAAATGACTAAGCAGCAGATCAACAGGAAATAGAAGATTAGAACCAACACTATAAACCAACTAGACCTAACAGACATCTATGGAACACCCCAACCAACAATAGCAGAATATGCATTCTTCTCAAGTGCTCGTGGAAGATTTTCCAGGGTAGACCATATACTAGTCCATAAAACAAATGTCAATAAGTTTAAAATGTTACACATAATACAAATTATGTTCTATGATCACAATGGAATGAAATTAGAAGTCAATAACAGAAGGAAACTCTTTGGGGAACTCACAAATATGTGGAAATTTATTCACACATTACTTTAGTTACTTTACTGGCTATTTATAACCAATGAGTAAAAATGAAATCACATGGAAAATTCGAAACTACTTTGAGATGAATGAAAATGAAAACACCATACCAATATATATGTAAGGTGCAGTAAAAGCCAGACTTAGAGAAAAATGTATATAACTGTAGATGTCAAGATATGAAAGAAGAAAGATCTTAAACCAATAACCAAGTCTTCCATCTTAAGAAAATAGAAAAATACGAGCAAATGAAACCTAATGCATTCATCCAGAAGGAAAGAAATAATATAGATTAATACAGAAATCAGCAAGTAGAGTACACAAAAATGATAGAAGAAAAAGTCATGAAACTCAAAGTTCATTATTTGCAAACATCAATAAAATGCACAAAACTATAGCTACGTTGTTTAAGAAAAAAAGATAGAAGATTCAAATTACTAAAATAATGAATTAAAGAAGAGACATTACTACTGACCTTACAGAAATAGAAAGGATTACAGTGTGCATGGGAGCACTAAGAAAAACTGTGTGCCAAGTAATTAGATAACATGGATAAAATGTAGAAATTTATAGAAAAGCACAAAGTGCCAATACTGACTCAAGAAGACATAGACAATTTTTCCCATTCTGTAGGTTGCCTGTTTGCTCTCGTGACGGTTAAATCTTTGACTGTGCAGAAGCTTTTTAGTTTGATCAGGTCCCATTTCTTTATTTTTGTTGTTGCTGTGATTGCCTTTGGGGTCTTCTTCATAAATTCTTTGCCTAGGCCAATGAGATTTTCCCACTTGCCCTCGGACACTTACAACAGCAAAATTCACAATTGCAAAGATGTGCAAACAACCCAAGTGCCCATCAATACATGAGTGGATTAATAAAACGTGGTATATGTATACCATGGAATACTACTCAGCTATAAGAAACAATGGTGATATAGCACCTCTTGTATTTTCCTGGATAGAGCTGGAACCCATTCTACTAAGCGAAGTATCCCAGGAATGGAAAAACAAGCACCACATATACTCACCATCAAATTGGTTTCACTGATCAACACCTAACAGTACATATAGGAACAACATTAATTAGGTTTCGGGCAGATGGTGGGGGAGGGGATGGGTGTATACGTTCATAATGAGTGTGATGTGCACCGTCTAGGGGATGGACACGCTTGAAGCTCTGACTTGGGGCAGGGGAGCAAGGGCAATATATGTAACCCAAACTTTTGTACCTCCATAATATATGCTGAAATAAAAAAAAAAAAAACTACAAAAAAGAAGACCTACAAAGTCAGAATAGACCTATGAGAAGTAAGAAATTGAATTATTAATCAAAAAACCTTCCTACAAAGAAAATCTCAGGGTCAGATGACCTCATTGGTGAATGATACCACACCTTTGAAATCCCTCCTGGGAATGCTCTGTGGATTATCATGTAAAGAACTTAGCACAGTGCCTAGTGCACAATTGCTGCTTGGTTTGTACTAGCCATAATCATGAAAAGTCTATTGACTAAGGGGATGAACAAATGAATGAGGTAACAAGATTAGAGACAAAAGCCACCATGAATATTGGTGTTGCCCATTATCACAGGAGGCTGGGGCATAGGGGTGTTGAGATCTCTGATCAGAAGCCAAAGAACCAGGACTTAAAGGGATGTAAGGATCGGGTGACAAGCTGAAGGACAGGCAAATAGTAGGTTAGCCCTGGAAAAGGGCCTGGAAATCAGGAGTCTGGGTAGAACAAGAATCTGGGCCCAGAAAGCAGCCTTTTGGGGAAGTAAGTTTGGTAGCAGGAAATGAACAGCAGGCATCCTCAAAGAAATCTCAAGAGTCTGGAATTATCACTTGACCCATCTGACAGATGAATAAACTAAGGAACCATGAGGTTACATAACTGGACCAAGGCTCCATGACAATTAGTAAAGAAAATTATAATTAAATAAAACATATTGAAAACAAAGGTAATGGATACTTAAAACTCATCATTTCCTAATTGTTTTCCTATAGTTTACTGTTATCTATTTTCTTGAGGTTACTTACATAGATTGTGTCTGTACGGCGAAAATATTAAATGCAAAGGGCTAAGGAACAAATTGGGAGCAGAAGCTATGGGCGGGTAGAATATAGAAGAGAAAGAAAACACGTTTGGACCAGAGGGAAAGAATATGTGTTAGACTAAGAGAATTGGGCAGAACCTGAAAGGAAGATTCAAGATACAAAATAGAAACATTTTTGCAGAAAGTTCCCCGGGAAGGTTGGAAGAGCCGTGAGCCTGGGCACAGGGACCAGGATTAGTCTCAACAGGGCAGGGGCACCAGCTCCTCTGAGACAGGCAGGTAGGTTGAGAAGATGGGCGAGGAGGGATGAAGTTTGGAACCATGATCCTGTGACCTAGCGACTGAAGTTCCAAAGTTGCCCTGGAGGAAACATTTATAGATTATACGTCTAAAAACTAGCCAATGATGTTGTAGGAAACTGCATTACTCAATTCTAGATAAGGAATACAGAACAGCAATGCTTTACCAGCTCCACCTCTGCAAAGATCATACAGGGGAAGCGGGACCACACTTAAGAAATCTGATATGGGCACGGTAACTCTGTCTCACAACAATTCCAAAAAGAATGTTGCAGAATCACAGAACTTCATAATTCTACAAGGCAAGTGTTAAGATGAAGGAGACGCTGTGCATCCCCCATCCCCCGTAGCTACTTTTCTCTTCTTCCATGTTCCTCAATCTCCATTTTTAGCTTCCTGTAAGTGTGGCCACGTGACTAACTTCTGGCCAATGAGATGTCAGTGGAAGAGTCATGGGAAAGCTTGAAGAGTGCTCCTGAAGAAACTTCTGTTACATGGTCTTTACTTCTTCTTCATCTCTGCCTCATTCCTATTGGCCGGAATGCCTACAAGATGGCTGGAGTTGAAACAGCATCTTGGACCATTAGGGAACCTTGGGAATTGAGACCATGTAAGGAGAAAAAAAGACAGGTATAAGGAGCCAGGGTTCCTATCCACTTTTTGGAATAGAACCACTAGACAAGCCCGTAGTGCCTAGCTCTGGACATTTATTTGAGTGTGAAATAACCTTGCATCTTGTGTGAGCTGCTGTTGTTTCTAGTCTCTGTTAATCACAGCCACAACTGACCTTAACTGATACAAAAGACAACCATACAAGGACCCTAGGGGCTTCCGGGAAATCAGAGAGTCCATCCAGACTGTGTTCTGATTTTAGCACAGACAGAGGAAAGCTGATCACTTTTCAAAAGCCTTCCAGACACTTATGAGAGTGAAAGGGGTAGGACTCAATCATAAGCCTGGGACAAAGGTAGAAAAGGAACTCCATCCCAGAGAGAAACAATCAGGGTGTCTGCTTCCCTTGCCAGAGACCGTGTTAATCTCACCAGAACGTCAGATATTAAACCTCTGACTCTCTCTCTCTCTCCCTCTCTCTCTCTGTCTCTCCTTGTTGACAAAACTCTACAGTTCTTAAGAGGAGAGGCCAGGTCTCATGCTATTCTATAGCCTAGCACCTAATTCTGTGCTTTACCCTCCACAGGCCTGAAAATTAATGAAGAAGAAAAAATGATGATGAAATGATAGAGGACAGGAGAACTCCAACCAGATATTTGACTGCCTCCTTTCAGAAAATCTTTCCTTATGTTTGACTTAAGCTCCCTTTTGCTTTAGTATTAATACTTTACTTGTGTCTGATTCAGCTGTAGCTCCCCTGGGGTTTCCAATTCATGACAGGGAAGCAGAGTTCTCAATGATATGGCTTTTCCAATGAAACTAATACCTGCTGTTCAAGATAACAAAAGGGCAAACATTCCAAAGGCCAGTAGGAGGCATCTGCTGATCACTTAGCAGCTGTGGTGTCAAGGGTAACATCACTGTGCTGCCTCTGCTCCGGATAATTTAAAATTAAAAAATAACTAGAGTAACATCACCATCCTAAATGCATGGGTTCCCCATCACCCATCACGTTTGTTACGTTCCCAGAATGTGCACCAGCAGAGGGTAGGTAAGGCTGGTCTTGGGACAATACCTTGTGGCTAATAATACCTGTGCCCGAAGGTTGAAGTTCTGACTTCACGGACCTGCTTTAGAGATCCAAACTCCACTGTTCAATGCTGCAAGATGTAAATTTATTCTTGGAGAGGAATTAGAAGGAAAATCTATGTAACCCATCTCAAACCACAAGGCTTGAGCATGTGGTTGTGATTTGTTCAAGTGCTGTTCTTTAAACTGTGTTGGAAGCAAGGGGTGGGGGGAAGGTAGCTGTGGTCTGGATACATTGGAAGGGCTCTGTTTGTCTATACAAGATGAATTTCACATGTATGCTACTCAGTATGCCATGGACTTTGTGTAGGCTCTATCAGTGGGCACAAGTGACCTCAATAAGTGAGAACAAAACCAAGTGGCCCCCATAGCAACAGAACCTACAGGTGAAGCCGCATGAGATATAAATAGGTTGCCATTTTTTGAGCTCTTCCTATGAGCCAGGCTCTTAGTTAGACATCTGCCCATGTCAGGGGGTCAGATGGGAGAAAGATCAAGGTAGCAATGTAAGCAGGGCCTGGGATGCTGGCCTAGGGAACCTGTGTCCAATGGGAGCATTGATATTTTAATGACATCACTGGCCTCTTACTCAGCTATGCTAGCCAGGACAGTATCAACCTTGCTTCCCTCTCCTCTTCCCTACCCATCCCAGTGCCTGTGCCCCCACACACGTTCAGTCACCAAGGTCCACCAATTCTGACTCAGAAATGTCTCTAGCCCTCTTCCTCCCATGGCCACTGCTAAAGCTCAGGTCCTCATCCTTTCTTGCCTTCTAACCATTTTCTACTCTCTGGCCCTCCCAACCCCTCCTCCGCACTGCTGATGGGGGCACTTTCTAGCAGAAGGCCCTGACAGGATCACTGAGATAGGCTCCGGGCTTTCTATAGGTAAGGGGAGGAAGTGTCTAGTTCAAGACCAGCCCATATGAGCAGTGCTTCTGGGAAGCGACTGGTGCTCCGCCCAGCACCCAAAGGGGCAGAACAATAGGGGCTTCACAGGCTGCCAGCCTTGAAGGAAATGGGCAGCCAAGAAGTGGGCAAAGAAGAGAAGCGGGGCCCCTAGAAATGTGGGATTTCACCTGCTCTGAACTTCTCTATGCAAATGCCCAGTGCTTTCTGTCTGACTCTTGAAAATAGTCTTTGCACTTCATGTAGCACGTTTCATCAGGGTTCTCACAAAAGGAGCTCAAAACAGTCTCCCCACAGACCTCATAAGCAGGCATCCCTTTCCTAGCAGTGCCTAAGGGTGTGGGAAGAAGAGCAGAGAGTAGGGCTCCAGTGCTTCCTGGGGGGCTTTCATTCTGCTTCTGCATTCCCTCCTGGCCCCCTGAAATCTAAAGTAGAATCCCTTTAATATGAAGAAGAAACACACCACCACTCTGTGTGTGTGTGTGTGTGTGTGTGTGTGTGAGAGAGAGAGAGAGAGAGAGAGAGAGATGTGGAAATAAAAAGACACAAACGAAAAGAACCAAACGATTAACAGTGGCTGTCACCTCCTTTGGGGAAGAGAATGGGTGGAATGATCACAGTATTCTCTTTGGGACTGTATGATTATTATTTGCAGGGAAAGTGCAGTTATTTATTGTTTGGGTAATATTTTAAAAAACACTCTACTTTTAATGTAAACTATCATAAATAAATATTGGTGAAAAAAGTAGTGAGGTATTTTGGTGGGGCAGTATACCAGTACCATGCAAAGATGCTAATTAAGCCAATCATGAATATTGCATTTGCTTACCCAAAACAAGTTTTAGAGGCTGGCTTTCTCAGATTTAAAGACATTGAAAGAAAAATATTTTTACCAATAGGTTTTTAATATAAGGCACTTATATCTTTATTGCTTATGTCTTTAGTTACACAGTTTTATATTTGTCAGGACTCATAGACTTGTGCATTAAAAAAACACTGAATTTTACTGAATGTAAACTATGACTTGAAAAATAAGTAGAAAAATAGGTTATCCTTAGAAGATGTTTAATTGTCCACAAGTAACAACCCACCCCTAATTGAGGATTTACTGTGTATAAGACTGTTTATCAGCTTAAATGCAGTACTTTATGTAATCCTCTCAATGAGCTTGATACTGTTATTCTATTCCATGTAGCAGGTAAATTAACTGATTCTCAGAGACATAACTCACCGAGTCACATAGCTAGTAAGTGGCTGATCTGGCATTTGAACCCAGGTCTGTGTGTATCCAAAACTCCAGCTTTTACATCCTGTACCTGCACTGCCCTACACATGCCAATGAATATGGTCCATTTGAATATGCCAATGAATATTGCTCATGTCAATGAATATGGTCCAAGCACACTCCACCCCAAAGAGCTGCTTCGGTTGCTGGATGCCCTTGGCCTCTCTGAGAAGAATCTAAGGTGAACTCACTTCAAGTTCATGCTCAACCATGTGTTCAGGGCCATCCTTCATGTCTGAGTCAGGCCAAGGTCACCAAATGTGGCAGCCCTGCACTCTCTGCCCATGTTTCCACCTGGCTGCACCAAAGCAGGCATGGTGGCTGATGTTGCAGGTGTTTGCTTGGCCAAGTTCTGACTAACCATCTGCCTGCGGATGGACTAACCTCATTGAAAAAAGGAAACCAGAAGCAGCTGGATCCACTTTTGCCTGGTCCAGCCCCTATTAGACCCTGTCCAGAGAGGACCATCCATGGTGCATCCTTTAATCTGCAGGGCGATGCCCCATCCTAATGCTAGGGACCCCTTTGTGGGATGCAATCTAATTCCAGAAAACTCCGGGAACAGAAGTGACATGCCAAATTGTTATTTGCCTGCTAGTTTGCAGTCTCAAGCTACTTGAGGGTCCAGCCCCTAGGAGGGAGGAAAGCATCAGGTGCCAAGAAGAGGTAAGGAGGGCGGGAACCCCTGCAGAAGGACAGGGCTGCAGGAGGCCCATTGGCTACCAAAACTTCCCCCACTGCCCTTCAGTAACCTGCTGCTCAGAAACAGAACTCTATGGCAGAGTGAGGAGGGGGTCGGGTCGGTGAGCCTGGCCCTGGGCACCTGCCAGGAGCTGCTACTGGCCTGGCAGGCAGTTCTGGTTCCCCCAGAAGGCCACGAATTCTTGCCAGGGGAGTGGGCACTGGGGGACAGGGCTTCGGGGGGGCGGCATTTGGGAGAGGGGCGCGGACCCAGGGTAAGGGCAGGAGCTTGGGAGAAGGCCCAGGGGTCTTGGGAAGAGCGCTGGGTGGTGGAGGGGCACGGGGCCTGGGGAGAGGCCACAGGACAGGGTGAAGCCCGCGTTCCTGGTGAGGGGGTGGTATCTGGTGAAAGCTGCGGTTTTCTGGGGAGAGATGCGGGGTCAGGAGAAGATCTCAGGGTTTTTGACGGGGCGCAGAGTCAGAAGAGGATGCGGGGTAGTGGTGGGGCTTGGGGGCAATGAGCAGATTCCTGAGAATGACAGGACATGAGGAGAGGGCCCTGGGACCCGAGAAGGGAGTGTAATCCCGGAAAAGGGCGCGGGATCAGCAGAGAGCCACTGCGTCCTGGGGGGAGTGCAGGGTCCTGGAGCGAGACAGGGAATCAATCTAGAGAGGACCTCCCGGTCCCGGGCGGGAGGCATCCAGGAAAGGAATGTGGAGTGCAAGGGAGGGGCACAGAGTCCGCAGGAGGAGCGCGGGAGAACTGAGGAGTGAGAGGCGGGGCGGGAAACTGGGACAGGGTCGCGGAATGCGGGCAGAGGCGCTGGGTCCAGGAAAGGAACGTGGAGTCCAGGGGAAGGGCACGGGGTCTAGAGAAGAAGCGCAGGGTCCGCAGAAGGAGCAGGGGTCTCAGATAGAAACGCACCGGGTGCGGGGAGCGATGCGGAACTGGGAGAGGAGTGCAAGGTCCAGGGAAGGAACACAGAGTCCAGAGGAGGAGCGCGGGGCCCTAGGAAGGGACGCCGCGGATTCCAGGGCACAAACAAGAGGTCTCAGGGCTGGCGACACAGAGTGGGACTTTAGGAGGCTGAGGCCGTTCCCTACCTGTTTCAGATGTAGTCGTTATCCACGTCCCGGCAAGTGTAGCACAAGATCACGTAGAGGATGAGCCGGATAGCGAAGAGGAACAGAGCCACGAAGATGGCCTTGGTCACTGGGGATAGCAGGGCCTGAATGGTCCTGCCGAGGGGGCGCTGTGGGGCCCCGAAGGAGGGCAGTGACAAGAGTGGCGCTGCCTGCCACCTGCACTTGTGGAGCAGTGCCCCAACTGGGAGGGAACTTGCACTGGCCAGCGTTCCTGGCGGCGCCTGCGCACTGCCAGAAGCGTTTTGGGACGCGGGCTTGCCCGGGGCTGGTGAAGGCGGGAGGTCTCTGCGACCACCTCACGCGACTTCACCTCTTCCCTAGGGTGCAGCCAGGAGGCTCATCCCTCGGCCAGTCGGAATCAAAGGAGCTTAGGGCTGAGAGAGAACTTTCAGGTGCTGGCAGGGCACCTTTCTGGCTGAGGACCCTAGACTGGGTAGCAGCTGGAAGTCCCCTCTTACTTGCCACAGGGCACCCCTAAGGGGTGATTCCATTCTTCTCCCTGGCATCTTAGGAAAGTACATGCCAGAGGAGGGCATAAGCCAACCACCAGCACCCACACTTCCCCCTCCCCCGCCACTACCCTATGCCTGGCATTGCGCACAGACATTTTCCTACACACAGTGAATGGTTGTGTGCTGTTTTTCACCATCCCTTAAGTGAATCGTTAAGAAGGGAGAAGCCAAATGTGGCAAGAACTCGGGCCAGGGTTGCTTGATCAAACCCTTCTCAAGGGCCACCTGGGCACACCCAGCATCTGTCTGGAGGAAGCCCAAGGCCTGCTTTGGCTGCTTTTTCTCTCTATCACCTCCCTCTCCTCTGCAAGGAAGTAAAGTTGCTTATGCTGAGCGTCAGTCGTCACCAGTCTGACTTCTTTCCTCCACTCTGTCTTCTAATAGTGGTCCTAGACCAGCAGCATCTGCATCACCTGGGGGCAGGTTAGGAACCAGCATCTCAGGCCCCAATCAGCCCTAGGGATTGAGAATCTGCATATCAACAAGGTCCCCAGGGGACTCCTGTGCTTGTTGACTGCTGCTAATCTTGGTGTGGTGGTCCTTTGTGCCTGTACTTAAGGGAGTCTATGACTCACTGAATTTAGGGCTCCTGTCTTCAGTTGTCAGGTGGAATCAGGCAGGAGGTCCTGAGTGGAATTTTTTTTAGAAGTTGTTACTGAGTGCATGCCACATAGCAAGAGCTGTTCTCAGTTCCGTATTGGCATGATTTCATTCACTCCTAAGAAGAAATTGTTTCAGCACTGAATAGCAAAGACCACCAAGAAAAGTTGCCCTTACTGGCTTGAAGGAAAAAGGGAATTACGATTTTTCCCCACTCTGTTCTTTATTTTCTCCTACTCTCCAGTTGGTTTCTCCGGTAGAAACAGACAGATGAATAAATCATGATTTCTCCACTCTACACATCCACCTTGTGGTCTAGTCCAGTCTAGTGGGAGAGAGAAGCGGCATTTTACAAATGGAAATGTCAGGAAACATGATTGTCAGATCTGAACGCATGGGCTGCTCAGACCAGATCACTTTTCCTCCTGCAGCTGTCAACATAACGTTTGCCAGCAACTGTCAGGAAAGCGTTGATGTTGGAAGGGCTGAGGTCACTTCCACTTTGAAGGATGTTACATGCAATTCCTAAACTGTGAAAGTGGATGTCTCTGAACATGCTTAGCTTGTATAAAGCGAGGAGTATTTTCCTCCATCTCTGTTGCCAGATTTCTTCATTTCTGACTGCTTTTTCTGAGTTTATTTTCCTTGATTCTCTGTACTGAATATTTTCCTATTGTGATAGTAATCTCCCTTCCCCAGCATCAGGCTAGGCCAGTGGTATAATCAATCCAATCTGTCAAATATTAAGCACCTACTGTATACCGGGTACCAAGGTGCTGCAGCAGACAAGACAGCAATTGGTCAGACAGAATCCGAGAATGAACTAGTGGAATCCACTGAGGCATGGTATCTGCTCTACTCAGGTACAAATGAGGTGTTCAGATGAGAGAAGGAAGAGAGATTGATTTTCAATGGAAGAATGAGAGAAGGTTTCATGGAAGAGATAGCAATAGGAAATAAAGGGTAAGGTCACTGCAGGTGAAGGAAAATCCAGAGCAAAGACATAAAGGTGCCATTCGTGTGTGTGTGTGTGTGTGTATATATATATATATATATATATATTTTAAAAGTGTCTCATATATATGCCTATCCTATTTGAGAAATCCTAATAGGATTATTCTGTGGCCAGAACATAAGGAGCATGGGCACAGGGCAGGGCAAAAGGATCTCAATTGTAGGTGCCAGCAGGAGCAGGGGCCAGGCAGGTGCTTTTGAAAAATGAATGAAGATGCTCATCTATGGAAGAAGTTTTGAGCCAGTGTAGGGCCAAGTGGTGTCAGTGCTTCCCATTTTTTTAAAAGAGTAAGCCATACATTCAGATTTTAGCGTGACAGCTCCCAATTTTAAAAAAAATTTTGCGAACGTGAAAAATCATTCCATCCTTCCTGTCTCCCACAGTGATGTATTTCTTCCCTGTTTGCCCACACAGGGACTCCCTCTTCCTTTCCTGTCCTCTCCCCTCCCAGGGCCATGTAGTGTCCAGCATAGGTTGTCCCTAAGCATAACAGGTGATAGATGGGAAGAAATGAGAGAATTTACGAGGTTCTGAGAAAGTAGATGCGGTTGGTAAGCCCGGGGAAAAGAGAACTCCAGGGTAATTGAAACTACCAACTTCAGGTGCTCTCCAGACAGTCAAGGCATAAATCCCTGCCAGCTGCTCTCTCTTTCTGTCCCTGAGTCAGAAGTACCACCCACAAAACCAAAATGAACAATTTATTTAGCAGCTTTATTGACATATATTTTATATACCAGAAAATTTGCTGTCTATCCACTTTAAGTGTATAATTCAATGCATTTCATTTTTAAGTATGATGTTCGCTGTAGGCTTTTCGTAGTGCCCTCACCAGCTTGAGGAAGTTTTCTTCAATTTTTAGTTTGTTACTGTCATTTTTTTTAATCATAAAAGGGTTTTGGATTTTGCCAAATGCTTTTTCTGTATCTATTGAGATGATCATGTAGTTTTGTCCTTTATTCTATTAGTATAACACATTACATTAATTGATTTTCAGATGTTAAAACAACCTTACACGCATTGCTGGGATAAACCCCACTTGGTCATGGTATATAATCCTTTTTATATGGTGCTGGATTCGGTTGGTTAATATATCGTTGAGGATTTTTGCATCTCTCTTCATGAAAGATATCGTAGTCTTTTTTCTTGATGTTTTTGTCTGGTTTTGGTATATAATACTGGCCTCACAGAATGAGTTGGGAAGAGTTTTAGAGAATTGGTGTTAATTCTTCCTTAATTGTTTGGATTAATTCACCACTAGAGCCATCTGAGCTTGTGCTTTCCTTTGCAGAACGAATTTTACGTACTGATTCAAAATCTTTACTTTTAACAGGACTATTCAGATTTTTATAGTTTTAAATATGTTTACTGAGGGTATAATTCATACAGCATACCAGTCATCCATTTAAAGTGCACAATTAAATCAGTTTTGGTGTATTTGAAGAGTCATGAAAGTATACCCACAATCAGTTTTAGAACATTTTCAACACATCAGAAAGAAACCCCGTTATCTATTATAGCAGGTACTCTCTATTCCACTCCCCCACTCCCCAGCCCCTGGCAACCACTCATCTACTTTCTGTCTCTATACATTTGCTTATTCTAGATATTTCATATCAGTGGAATCATGCAATATGTGGTCTTTTATTAACTGTTTTTTTTTTTTTTTTACTTAATGCTTGAAGGTTTGTCCATGTTGTAGCACATATCAGAACTCCATTGTTTCTTTTTTTTTTTTTTTTTTTTTTTTTTTTTTTTGAGACAGAGTCTCACTCTGTTGCCCAGGCTAGAGTGAGTGCCGTGGCGTCAGCCTAGCTCACAGCAACCTCAAACTCCTGAGCTCAAGCGATCCTCCTGTCTCAGCCTCCCGAGTAGCTGGGACTACAGGCATGCACCACCATGCCCGGCTAATTTTTTCTATATATATTTTTAGCTGTCCATATAATTTCTTTCTATTTTTAGTAGAGGTGGGGTCTCGCTCTTGCTCAGGCTGGTCTCGAACTCCTGAGCTCAAACGATCCGCCCACCTCGGCCTCCCAGAGTGCTAGGATTACAGGCGTGAGCCACCGCGCCCGGCCTGTTTCTTTTTTTAATAAGAAAATATTTTCTTTGTTTTGCATCAAGAAAAAATACAAAACATACCTTTATGATGGCAGTCTAAAGTAGCTGCCACTAAGAATCTCTTTCACTTCCAAATGGAAAGGGAAATTTCTTTTCCAAAATTTTCTAAATTTTGTTAGTAAAAAATTTCTGTTTACATAACACAGAATTTTCCATGCTAACCATATTTAAATGTATAATCCAGTGGCATTAATTGCATTTACAATGCTGTGCAAACATCACCACTATAATTTTCCAAAGTTTTCTATTATCTAAAACACAAATTCCATAACCATTAAGCAGTAACTCCCCATTCCTGGTAACTGCCCTGGTAACTGCTTATCTGCTTTCTGTTTCTAGTAATTTGCCTGTTCTAGGTATTTCATATAAGTGGAATCATACTATATGCGTCCTTTTGTGTTTGGCTTATTTTCACTCAATGAAAGGTTTTAAAATTTCATGCATATTGTAGTATGTACCAGTACTTCATTCCTTTTTACGACTGAAAAACATTCCATTGTATGGGGTATACCACATTTTGTCTATCCATTCATCAGTTGATAAACACTTTTGGCTACTGTGAATAATGCTATAATAAAAATTGGCATAAAAATATCTGTTGAGTTCCTGTTTTCAATTCTTTTGGTTATATACCTAGGAGTAAAATTGCTGGGTCATACAGTAATTCTATATTTAGCTTTTTGAGGAACCATAAAACTGTTTTTCCCAGTAGCTGCACCATTTTACATTCCCGCTAGTAATGTAGGAGGGTTCAGATTTCTCCACATCTTTGCCAACACGTGCCTATTGTTTTAATGATAGCCATCCTAGTGGATGTGAAGTGGTATTTCATTGAAATTTTGATTTGCATTTCCCTAATGACTAGCAATGTTGAGCATTTTTTCACGTACTTATTGACTATTTGTGTATCTTCTTTGGATAAATGTCCATTCAAGACTTTGCCAATTTTTAAAAAGACTATTCTTTCCCCCATTGAATGGACTTGCCACTTTTGTCAAAAATCAATTAGCCATAGATACGTGGGTTTATTTCATGGTCTTCCTATTCTATTTAATTGGTCCACATGTCTGTCCTTATGACGTTACCACAGTGATCACTATAGCTTTATAGTAATTTTGAAATTGGGAAATGTGAGTCCCTCACTTCATTCTTCTTTTCTGAGATTGTTCTGACTGCTCAGGACCCCTTGAAATTCCATATAAATTTGAAGACCAGTTCTTCCATTTCTGAGAAAAATAGATATTGGGATTTTGAGAGGGATTACATTGAATCAGTAGGTTGCTTTAGGCAGTGTTGATATTTTAACAATTAAGCCTTCTAATTCTTTAACAAAGGATGTCTTTCTATATATTTATGTCTCCTTTATTCTTTCATCATTTTTTTTTTAATTTTAAGCATAAAGTCTTTCACATACTTGGCTCAAAGTAGAACAGTATTTTATTCTATTAGGTACTCTAGTAAATAAGATTGCTTTTAATTTTCCTTTTCAGGTTATTCATTGCTCCCATACAGAAACACAACTAAGTTTTTTGTATGGATTTGTACTTTGCAACTTTGCTGAATTTGTTTATTATCTCCAGTAGCCTTCTTGCAGGTTTTTTGAGATTTTTTACATACAGGACCATTTCATCTGAAAAGAGTCTTACTTCTTCCTTCCTAATTTGCATGCCTATTTCACCTTATCTATTGCTCTTGCTAGAACTTCCAGTACAATGTTGAATAGCAGTGGTGAAAAGGGCATCACTGCATTGTTCCTGATCTTAGGGAGGAAACTTTCAGTCTTTCACCACTAAGTAGGATGTTAGCTGTGGGTTTTTCATCGATGCCCTTTACCATGTTGAGGACGTTCCCTTCTCTTCCCGATTTTGAGTCTGTTTTAGTTATGAAAAGGTGTTGGGTTTTGTTAAAAGTCTTTTCTGAATCAATTGAGACGATCGTGTGGATTTTTTCCCATTGTTCTATTAATGTGTTGTAATATATTGATTGATTTTTGTTTTGAAGACATTAAAAATATACCACCCTGGCATATTGACCATTATGAATTAAAGGTGTTTGAGAAAAACAGCACATGCCAAATGAATATTCTGACCTGTTTTCTGTTTCCTAAAAGCAGGAGATGAAATTCTCACGTGAAAGATACTCTCCCTATACTAGAAGGAAAAGCAATGTCCTTATCTTCAAAGATGAGAACTTAAGATTGAGAGAATTCTGTACAGACCTTGTTAAAATATCTGTTATCTTTTAAACCCATCCCACAAAATTAACTTGTTTCATCACAGCTTACTATTCTTTGGCCAATCTAGGATATAAGTAACTGACTCTAACTGCTCCTCTGGGTCTTCAATTCCCTATAAGGGGTTCTGTGTGATATAAAACTTTCATTAATTAAATGTGTATGCTTTTCTTCCATTAATCTATGTCAATTTGATTTTTGGACCCAGTGGGGACCCTAAGAAAATGGAGGTGCTGTTTTGTCACCCTGACAGCATATTGAACCACCCTTGCATCTCTAGGGTAAATTCTACCTGGTTGGTCATGGTATATAATCATTTACTATGCTGTTGGATTTGGTTTCCTACTATTTTGTTAAGGATTCTTGCATCTATATTCATCAGGAATATTGGTTGATAGTTTTCTTGTAGTGTCTTTGTCTGATTTTGGTATCAGGGTAATGCTGGCCTCATAGAAGAGTTAGAAAGTTTTTTTTTTTTTCCCTTGTATTTTTTGGAAAAGTCTAAGGTGGATTGGTATTAAATGTTCTCTAAATGTTTTGCAGAACTTGCCAGTGAAGACTTTTGGTTCTGGACTTTTCTTTGTCGGAAGTTTTTGTTTACCAATGCAATCTTCTGTTATAGTTATAGGTCTGTCCAGATTTTCTGTTTCTTCAGGATTCAATCTTGTTAGGTTTTGTGTTTCCAGAAGTTTCATCTAGGTTATCCAATTTGTCAGCCTACAATTTTTTACAGTCCTTTTTTATCATCCTTTTTATTTTTGTAAAATAGGTAGTAATGTTCCCTTTTATTTCTTATTTTAGTTATTTCACTCTTCTCTTTTTTTCTTAGTCAACTAGCTAAAGCGTTGTCAATTTTGTTCATTTTTTTCAAAGAACCAACTCTTGGTTTTGTTAATTTTCTAATAGTTTTTCTAATGTCTATTTTGTTTGTCTCTGTTCTAATCTTTATTGTTTCCTTCCTTCTGCTGGCTTTGAGTTTAGTTTGTACTTTCTGATAATTCCTTAAGGTGTGAATTTAGGTTGTTGATTTCAGATATTTCTTACTTTTTAATGTAAGCACTTACAGCTATAAATTTGTCTCTTAGTACTGCTTTTGCTGCATTCTGTAAGTTTTGGTATGTTGTGTTTTTGTTTTCATCCGTCTGAAGATATTTTATATTTCTCTTGTGATCCATTGGTTGTTTAAGGGTGTGTTGCTTCATCTCCACATATTTGTGGATAGTTCCGTTTTCCTCTGCTATTGATTTCTAGTTTCATTCAATTGTAATTGGAAAAGATATTTTACATGATTTTAATTTTTTTTAAATTTGAAGGCTTGATTTGTGGCCTAACCTATGGTGTATCTGTGAGAATGTCCCACGTTCACCTGAGAGGAAGTGTATTCTGCTATTTTGGAATGAAGTATACTCCATAAGTCTGTTAGCAATAGCTGATTTATAGTGTTTTTCAAGTCCCCAATTTCCTTATTGGTCTTCTGTCTAGGTGTTCTATTCATCATTGAAAATGAGGGTCTTGATGTCTCCAACTATTATTGTAGAATTTTTTCTCCATTTTATTTTGTTAATGTTCATTATATAAATATATATAATATATATATAATTACTTATTTATTTAGGATATTATGGGGGTACAAACATTTTGGTTACATGTAATGCATTTGCCTCACCCAAGCCAGGGCTACAAGCATGTACTTCCCCTATACAGTGTGCTCCACACCCATTAGTTGTGAATTTACCCACCCCCACCCCCCGACCTGACCGCCACCCAGTGAATATTACTATCATGTGAGCACCTTAGTGTCGATCAGTTAGTACCATTTTGATGGCGAGTACATGTGGTGCTTGTTTTTCCATTCTTGTGATACCTCACTTTGAAGGATGCACTCAAGCTCTATCCAGGATATAATGTGGAATCAACCCAAGTGCCCATCAATTCATGAGTGAGTTACCAAAATGTGATACACACACACACATACTCACACACACACCATGGAGTACCACTCAGCCACAAAAAGAAATGAATTAATGTCTTTTGCAGCAATGTGGGTGGAACTGGAGATCATTGTCCTAATGAAGTATCTCAAGAATGGAAAAACAAATACCCCATGTACTCTCTAATAATATGGAACTAATTGATGGGCACACCTGGGCCCAGAGAAAAGTAAACCTCATTGGAAATCAAAAAGGGGAGAGGGGAGAGGAGGGATGGGGTAAAAACCTACCTAACAGGAACAATGAACACTATTTGGGTGATGGGTATGCTTGTAGCCCTGACTTAAGCATTATAAAGGGTATCCAGATAACAAAAACATTTGTACCACCTTAATATTTTGAAAAAAAAATCAAATTGGAGACATAGAAAATAGAACATAAGAAGAAATTAATAAAAAATAATAACAGGAGTTTTTTAAAAAAAACCTCTAATATTTGCAGATTGGGTCTGTGATACTCATTCCCTCAGCACTTAGCCAGGCCATTTATATCTCTGTCTTAGCCTTCACTTCCTGCTTGTGCTAGAGATCATCCAGAAGCAAATGCTTAGGGTCTTTTGAAGTCTTTTTTAAGTATGTCTCCTGCTCTGTGTATTCACATGGCTTTCTAAATCGCCCCCCTCCCCATACCTGATACTTTGGAATGCTCTAATTTCCAAAAAAGAAAGCGACCTTTCTGCCCAGCTTTTCCTCCCAGGCTTTTGACACTCTATTGTATGACTTAACCATAATCTTTTGCTCCAAGTGGTTATACATTGTTCATTCACCTTACAGTGTTTTTGTGCCTCCCAGGCTTTTGACACTCTATTGTATGACTTAACCATAACCTTTTGCCCCAAGTGGCTATACATTGTTCATTCACCTTACAGTGTTTTTGTGCAATGTCCTCTACTTTTACGCTCCGAGTGAGTTTTGAGTTAAGCAAAACAAAAACAAACAGCTTGTGTTAGTACTTCAGGTAGCCTGCAGACAGGTTTGAACAGGTAAAAACAATCGTTGTAAATAAGATCTGCTCTCTCCTCTCCTGAACAGGAACCAGGCTTTCACACTGGGAATATAGGCTGCTGTCTTCATGACCACTGCAGAGCCAGAGAGGCATTAGGACAAGGGAAATTAAAAGTCCCCCAAAGCTTTTCTACCATTTTAAGTTGTATTTTTCTTGATCCGGTATTTGATTCCATCTGTAAAACTTTGCATGTTTTCCTGAGTTCTGACAAAATTGATTCTGACTGATTTTTGCTTGATTTTTAATGTTTCTATGGAGGGATGGGATGTTGAAGCTATCTACTAGGTCATTTTCATTGACATACACTTTAACCATTTTCCTGGCTAAATAATAGTTCATTGAATGGAACTTACTTTTTCAATTTCTCTATTTGCTTTCTGTACATATAGAAATTTCTTCATTACTACCTTCTTTGGCATTTTTATGGTTATTTGATATTTTGTAGTGTACCATTTTGAAATTCTTCCCATTTCCTTTTCTGTATACTTTTTGTAGTAGTTACACTGGAAACCACAATTGGCATCTTAAATTTATACTAAAAAAAAAAAAAAGAAACTAGTTTGAATTTATCCCAAAGTACCTTCAACAGTATATAGGAACTCTGGTCTTATCCAGCTCTGCCCCCTCCCCCAATTTATGTTGTCAGTGTCAGAAATTACATCTTTATACATTGTATGCACATTAACAATCTTGGTTTTATGCACTTTTCTTTTAGATAATATGAAAAATGAGGAGTTATCAACCAAAAATATAATCCTGGCTCTTATATTTATCTACATAGCTACCTTTATTGGTGTTCTTTATTTCTCAGTATGGCTCAAGTTACCATCTAGTATCCTTTCATTTCAGCTTGTGAACTAAAAATAAAATCCTAAGCCCCCAGCTGACTGAACAGACCACTCTCAGCCAAGGGGACTCCAGAGAAACCTTAAAACTGAGTTAGTTCCCAGACATGAAGGGATGGGAGGTATAAAGCACAACTGCAGATGTGTATGTTTTCTCTTTTCATAAATCTTCATGAATCCTCCTATAGCCTGAGAAGTATGTATATTTGGGCGTCCCACCGCAGAATTCCTGTTCCCATTATCCCTCCCTTGAAACATGTGTTCTTGGCTTCTGGCTGAGAGCCTTGCTTCCCAGTCTGCTGGAACGGCCGATACAGGTTGAAGCCTTTATAAGAAATAAAGCTCCGCTTTTCCAAATTATAGACTTCATTATTTTTCTCAGTTAACAAATTTGAAGGACTCCCTTTATCATTTCTTTTAAAACAGGTGTCTTAGCAATGAACTCCTTCTGTTTATCTGGAAATGGTTTTATTTTTCCTAACTTTTGAAGGATAGTTTTCCTGGATATAGAATTCTTGTTGACAGATTTTTTTCTTTCAGCACTGTAAATATGTCATCCCACTACGTTCTGGACTCCATGATTTATGATGGGAGATTGGTTGTTAATCTTATTGAGGATCATTTGTACATGCTGAGTTGCTTTTTCTCTTGCTGTTCATTTCTCTTCATTGGTTTTCTATCTGCTCCTGAGAGCGGGTAATTTCAATTGTTCTGACAGTTTCTTCTACTTGCTCAAATTTGCTGTTGAAACCCCTTGGTGAGTTTTTATTTCATTTATTACGCTTTTCAGCTCTAGAATTTCTGTTTCGCTCCTTTCTCTAATTTCCCTTCATTGATATACTCTGTTTGATGAGACATCATTCTCCTGGTTTCCTTTAGTTCTTTGTTCACTGTTTCCTTTAGCTCTTTGAGCATTTTTAAGACTGTTAATTTAAAGTCTTTGTTTACTAAGTCTAATGTCTGGACTTCCTCAGGGGCATTTTCTGTTACTTTATTTATTTCAGGTGCATGGGCCATACTTTCTTTCCTCCTTTCATGTCTCTTAATTTTTTGTTGAAATCTGGCCATTTTTGCATATTATAATATAACTCTGGAAATCATATTTCCCCCCTCCCCAAGTTTTATTGTTGCTGCTTCTTATGAGTTTTAGTTTTTTGATTGTTTAGTGACTTTTGAAAACTATTTTGTAAAGGATATTCTTTTTCATGTGTTGTCACTGAAGTCTGTTATTGTAACTTAGTGGTCAGCTACTGATCTGAGGGATGGTTCCTCAAATGTTCAGAGGCAAAAACAAACAAACATATGCAACAAAACAAAACAAAACCTGTTATCTCACAGACTTATAAATTGGCTCCTAGGGCACTCTTCCAACATATATCTGTGCCATTTACAACTCTGCCTTAGCTTTTGTTTCCTGCTTATGTAGAGGATCCTCCAGAGGTGAAAGTTTGGGTCTTGTGAGGTCTTTTCTCATCGTGCCTTGTTCCCTGGTCATGTGTGTCCTTCTAGATTCCCCAGTAGACATGGGAGTTTTCCAAAGCTTTTCTTCCCACGTGTATCTTCTTGCCCTCCTTCTTCCTCCCTAGACATCTGGTTGAGCTGGGGAATGGTTAGTAGGTAGCTATATAAAAATTCACAATGTTATTTGACAAAATTTTAGCAGCTTCTTTCTTCATTGTTATATTTTTCTATTATCTGTTCTTGAGGTCTCTCTCTCTCTCTCTCTTTCTGCAGAATGGCTGTAAACTCTAGCCCTGCTCTGATGGGGCTCCAAGGGATTTGGTTGTGGATGTTTACAATGGGCCTTTCATGGTATACATTTTTAGTCTGACAGATGGCCTAATGCCTAAGTGTCTGATCCTGACTAGATGGCCCTTTCACAGGAAATTTTTTTATGCTGGCGGATGCCTTTGTGGCTCTTGTCTGACCTGTGTCCAGTTTATTCCTGGCAAGATAGCCTTAGCCAGGAGAATAGTTAGGTCTGGTTGTGTCAGGCACAGAGGAGGCAACACAATGAGAACACATGAAATAACAGAAGCAGTTTATTACTGACAGATCCACAAACAAAGAGGGGTACTGATGAGGGCTGATGGGAAGGTCACAGGGGCAATGTGCTCAACCCACAGGTGGGGAGCCAGGAAGATGAGACAGACCTATGGGCCAAGGCCTTTATTAGGGTCCAGAGCATTACCCAACCACATTTTCTATGGGGGAGTTCAATTAGATGGGTTTAAAGCCAGCAATTAGTTGGGTTTAGGGCAAGCAAGCACATGTTCCATGAGGACACTCTGTGACCAAGAGGTGGTTACTGTGGCATATGTGTGCAGTCCATGTGGGGTGTTGGAGGCAATGGAGCAAGTTAAGTAGGTTGTATTTATATGTCTCAGAAGGAGATGGTCACCAGGAGGTGGTTGTATAAGGCAGATATCTCGATCAACCAAACTGAGGGACTTGAGGAGGTGGAGAATGGGAAACTATGTCAAAGGTGACTAAGCTCTGCTTCTGGTATGAAAAAGTTAAAGCTACAGTGTGTTCAGAACGGATGCCAAGGCAATGTAAAATTACAGGAATTCATAACATTCATTAGGCATTCCCTGGTTTTTGTTTGTTTTGTTTTTAGATTCCAGAGCTCCAAAAAAGTTGATTCTGACAGTATTGAAAACTTATTAGCTACCTTATTGGAAGGAGGGAGCAACAGAGAAAATGAACCTATAATGACCTAACAAACATAAATCTTAGAAACAATGTGGAGTAAATGAGCCACAGAAGAATACATGTAGTTAATTTTTTTTTTTTTTTTTTTGTTGAGACAGAGTCTCACTTTGTTGCCCAGGCTAGAGTGAGTGCCGTGGCGTCAGCTTAGCTCACAGCAACCTCAGACTCCTCGGCTTAAGCGATCCTACTGCCTCAGCCTCCCGAGTAGCTGGGACTACAGGCATGCGCCACCATGCCCGGCTAATTTTTTCTATATAGATTTTTAGTTGTCCATATAATGTCTTTCTATTTTTAGTAGAGACGGGGTCTCGCTCAGGCTGGTCTCGAACTCCTGACCTTGAGTGATCCACCCGCCTCGGCCTCCCAGAGTGCTAGGATTACAGGCGTGAGCCACCACGCCCGGCCTACATGTAGTTAATTATTATTAACATAAGTTAACATGTATTAACCAAAATATAATTTAGGGAGAACAAATTGTGTGAAAAACCTAAAACGAAGCCAAGGAAATGAAACAAACTTCAAGATAGCAGTTACCTCTGAGGAAAACAGAGTTTGGACAGAAATATGTATGTTATTAATAATATTCTAGTTCTTGTTGGAGGGTCCAACGGTATATTTCATTTTATTAGGTTTTATAACTTACATAGATCTTTTAGTGTATATTAATCATTACATAATAAACATTTAAAGAACATAGGTTATCAGATTTGGCAATAAGAGAGAGCTAGAACCTTTAATACATGTAAATCCACCAAGCGACAAACTCACAATTCCAAAATATCCTCCTAAAAACCTGGAAAAATGGGCATAATAGAGTGATGATAGTGAATTAGTTTAAGATGTAGTTTAACATTTGGGTCCACAAAACAAATTCCGAATGAGGAAGACATAACTAGGCAGCACTGGATATAAACAAGGCTTTAAGCTTAGAGAAGCATCTGTGCAATGTCCACTGACGTTGCCACATCACTGACCTTGTCATGGGCAAGGTTGGGTCTACAAAATGTGATGAACTCAGGCAACTGGAAACTGCCATGGTCTCACAGAGCAAATAAGGAGGAATAACCTGGCCCTCAATGTTTATGCTGGGAGAAGGGCTTCAGGGCAGCTATAAGACAGTGGGGATTTTCACCTCTAGCAGGAAGAAGCAGGCATAATCCAAAGGGTGAATATAGGTTGTAGCTGATAAAGGAGGCCAAATGTAGTGGCAGGGCAGCATTATCAAGCACCAAGCCTGAGGAGTGTGAAATGCTCTCAAAATAGTTAGGCTGTGGGATGAAGCTGCTGACATGCTCCTGGCCCCAAGCAGGGCTTGCTCAGGATCTGGGCAGAGTTGAGCCTCAGGACAGGTCTCAGTGACTCCTGATCAATGGAACTGGGGAAGGGACAGGGCCTGACAGTCCAGATAGTGCTTGAGGAAGGAGAATGAGAATAGGAGACCCTCCTTAGTAGGAATTTTTGTGATTGATTCAATTCTACTCCCTGACTAGAGCCAACTTCTGCCCTCACTCTACCCTGCTTCAAGTGTCAAGCTCTTTGCTCACCTTTCCTTCACAACTGATCTCCTCTCCATTCAGAAAACGATAGACCAAATGGGTGAGTGGACAGAAGGAGTACATCAGGGTACAGAAAGAATTTAGTAATATTCCCAATTTTTATTCTGTCTTAATCCCAGTATCTCATCCATGCATAGAAAGCCCAAAACTCTCACGATGATGTGTTAGT
Organism: Eulemur rufifrons; assembly: GCF_041146395.1. Lineage (NCBI taxonomy): Eukaryota > Metazoa > Chordata > Mammalia > Primates > Lemuridae > Eulemur > Eulemur rufifrons. The sequence goes on along the minus strand of NC_091012.1, from coordinate 25,290,632 downwards.
GTAAAGGGGACCCGAAGAGCCTCAGATGTGAACCCAATGTCGGGAACACTGTGTTGCTCAAGGTGGATGCTCTCCCGCCATCTTAAGACTCACCCAAACCAAACTTCAATTTCCAGCGCATAGAAATAACACAACCTGGTATCTGGTGGGCTGATACTCAGCGGTCCGAGTGCCCCAACAAACTTCCAAAGTCGGAAGAGATACCCTGTGGCGTTAAGGCATAAAGTGGTTTGATTTTGAATTTGTTTGTACTGCGACTCATTCCGATAAATTTAGGGCAACTTACAAATATACATGCATCACAACAGTGTAATTAACTACTGGTTTTTAAAGCTATAATTGTACTTTTATGAATGTAAACTAAATTCTTTTATATATTTATTTAACCTAAAATTGAAAAAAGAATCCTAAACATTTTAGCAGTCACAAGTGATGGCAAAAGCATTATCTGGAGCATCTAGATATTGGTGAGAAACTTTTCTTGCATGTATTTAAAACATATAGCTTTCTCTGCCCTCAACCGCATTCATGGGGCCACATCAACCCTTGAGTCAACAAGAACCCAACTTGGCCTGGGGCTTACAAAATTCCGAGTTTACAGAGGAACACTCACAAAAATCCACAGATAATCAAGCTTCAAAAGAAATATAAGCATATAGGAGATTGGTGTAATGTTCATCCTCATTATATTCCTGAGCAGTACTGGCCTTCTGCCAATGCTCCTTGTGTCCTTAAAAAGACAACCAGGTGAAGATTAAAGTACCAAGTGGTTATTTCCATCTGTTTCATAAGAATTTCAGAAGACTGCCATTATGCTGGTGCTCCAACTCCTTCTTCCCTAGACTGACACCATGATATGGCTTCACTGCCCTGTCCCACTCCACCCCCAGGAAAGAATAAGTCACAGAGCTTGTCTCTCACCTATTCATCTCGAGTGATGGTTCTCAAGCCCTGATCTGTTCTTGTCAGGCAACAGCCCAAGTGGCTACCCTGCAACACCTTAAAAATGATGAGATGCTTCCAAGGACCCTCCAGAGGGACATGCAAAGACAGCTTCCGTTCATTACATTGGCAGTGAAGCTAAAATCTGGCAACCCACTGACTGAAGTTCTAAAGTTATCCAAGAGGAAACATTACGGACTATACTTTTAAAAATGAAATGATGCTGTAGGAAACTGCATTACTAAAACCCAGAGAAACAAGATGGAACAGCAATGCTTTATCAGCTCCCATGGCTCAGAGGGTCAAGCCACACCCTTCACCTGCCTCACCAGATCCTCCAGCCTGGCCTCTCTAGACCCCTACCTCCTACTCTCTGATCCGGGGTCCTGAGTTACACCATTTCTCCCTTGAACATTTGCTCGTGATGTTTCTGCTGCCTGGAGTAAATTGCCTCGTTGACCCTACTCCCCCAGTCTGCTTAATTCCTCCTCATAGGTCAGACCGAAGTTAAAAGACCTCCTCTCCTCAAGAAAGTAGTCCTCAACCACCACCTTCCCTACTCCCCAGCCCCAGGACGGCATGAGACCCACCTTATATGCACTGGCAGTGGCCTGTATTTCTCCTTCTTAGGACACTTGTGACCACTGGCTCAACCTATGAGTTGTCACTGAGTTGTAAGCTCTGTGGGGTCAGGCAACTCTAGATCTTGGTCAGCACTTTATCCCCAGAGCCTAGGCGGGTGTGTGGACACAGCAACCTGTTCTTTAAATCTGGGTGCAAAAGAGAAATGAGGGCAGGGCCAAGTGTTTCAGGGTTTGGATACTGTTCCCAGCTCACCTCTACAGTCAGGGGATCAGGGTAAAGGGCGGGAAGCTTCTAAACCAGGGCAAGGGGAGCCACAGAACCACTCCAAACTCAGAACGCCCTGGCTACACTTGGCCCTGCCCTTTCCCCAGGCCTCTCCAGCCCCTCATCTGTACGCAGTTCACACCTATGTATGGGGTTCTTTGGAATCCATGACCTTGGCAAGGTTGTCTGTGCCTTCGTTTTTTCATCTGTGAAATGAAGGTAATAACTGTAAGAGTGAAAAACTCACTAGGTGTTCATAGCGAGGGTGGGAAAAGATTTTTCACACAAAGATTAGGATATATAAAATTAAAAAGTTTATTTTACTATCTTAGCAGGGTGGAGAGAGAGATAGGGAGGGGGGAGGGGGGAGAGAGAGAGAGAGGGGGGAGAGGGAGAAAAGAGAGAAAGAAGGGAGATGGGGTGACACCCCAAAGAAAGAGAAGGGATGTGACTGCCCGGAGGCCAAGAGGCTTGCAGTTTTATGGGGAACAAGAGAAAGGAAAAGTAAATGGTGGTGCTGTCAGTTGATAACAGAAGTGGCTGTGAGATATCAAAGAATCGGCTTCTCCCCTTTTCTTTGGAGACAGGCTTATCACTGGGGTTGTGATCTTGGCTGTGATTTTGCCCTTGAGATACGGTTTGGGGCAGGAAGAGCCTGAAGCTCAAACACCTCCACTGTCCTGTCCATTCACTCAGGAACTCTTCAAGGCTATAAAAGCAAACCCTCAAAGGCGAATGTAAAAGAGAAGGATTTACATTTCCTTTCTGTCTGCTCAGCTCTTTTGAGATGTTGTGCAAAACAGAACCCTGCAGGGTGCCTGCTAGCAAGAAAGCTCATATGATTGATCTCAGCCATTACTGAGAGACAGTGGGTTAGAGAATGTTGTCTTGGTTAGCAAGGCCATCCTATCATTTCCCCCCTTTCTTTGTTTAAAATTAAAATTTCTATTTTAATGAACTCAGAAACTGGGAAATTGGACAGATTTCTCTTCTGTATCTGTTTCCTGCTGGCTTGGGATGTAGAGATGTCCCTATGGAGAGAGTTCATTTGGGTCATTAATGGGGAAGGATTAAAATGGATGGTCTTAAAAGCAAGATTAGAGGCAGAGTGGTTGTTTTGCTGGAGAGAAACCGCTAGAGTTTGCGTTTGGTTTTGTATGAATGTTGTCAGATAGAATACAGGGTCTGAAAATGAGTACCAAAGGCAGAACCACTAGGGGCCCTACGAGGGATGTTAGCCAAGAAAACTGAGGCCACACTTGTCAAGAATAGTTTACAGTTCTGAGAAGGCAAAGGGCCTCCTGGACTGTAGGCAATAGATATGTGATAGAGTGTCTGCCGTGGGGGTATGGAAAGTAAGGTTATTATTATTAGGGTTCCCAGCATGGGCAAAGGACTGACCAGTCTGGTATGTAAGCTGGGCTGTGGCGACATGGGTAGAAAGACAAGAGAAGTATAAAGAGGGGGGAAAGGGCAATAAGAAGCCATGTATACCACAGCATACTATTAAAGCTCACCGTTCTGAATGAATTGGAGTCTGGTATTGAGGATGGGCTGCCAGGTGTAGGACGGTCGATTTCCAGGGAGCTCACAGTGGGAGGAAGTAGGTTTCTCTGGAGGATCCAGGACAGAACTCCCAGAAGCTTAGCTGCAGTGGGAGTCGTGAGGATTATTTAAAAAGGATTTCTCTTTACCAAGGTTGAAGGGGGTCCGGTTTGTCCTGGGAAGTCCTTGAGTACAATTCAGTCTCTAGGCTGAGACACTTGTTGCTGTCCCTTTAAGAAGTTGTCAAGTGAGTTTTACTGCTGGCAGGTAGGTATCAAGTAGGGGTTAGATCACTTTTTCTTGTTAGCAAGGCCGTCCTCTCAATGACAATACCTACTGGATGGCTCAGTTTTGCAGATTCGAGGGGTTAATAGCTGAAATGTGCACAACACCATGCCTGGCACAGAGTAGGCACTGAACACATTAGGATTTATTATTTATGTGTGTGTTAGTTGATGGTGAGTCTTACTCACTAAACTAACCTGTGAGCTCCCGGAAGGGCAAGACTGCTTGTCCTGTCAACAGAGTGCCTGGGTCCGGCCCCCTCCCTTCTACTCTGTGCCTAAACCACCTCACTGGTGGAATCTAACCGTCCACCTAATTCTTACCTGCTCACATGCAGCTGAGCTTGACTGGACACAACACACAACGTTGTCCCACAGTCTTACTTTGGATATATGACCCTGAACCTCACATGGGTTTTTTATTCTCTCGTATGTGCATGTGTGTGAGCATGTGTATACATAGGTATATGATCTTTTAGGATACACGGTATCACAAGGGACATACACATACCTAGGCTATATGATGTCATTAGCTGTCAAGCAGAGCCTATAATTCCGTAAGACTTTATATGGAGAGATGGTTTTACCAAATTTCCTGTCTGTCATAAAAGTGGTTTCAGTGACCTCTGACATGCTGGGAAGACTCTGGGAAGTGATTTAGGCATGCCCCTCTGTAAGAGTAGACAGAGCTTATGAAAACATGCTCATGGCACTGTACTTTTAAAATGCTTTTGTTAATGTAGTTATTGTAAGGTTATCCTCTGCTGTAATATGCAGAATGTATGGAGTAAAAGTTATGGAAGCATTTTCATGGTTTTTCTTTTCCTACTTTAGGAAGAAAATCTCTGGTGGATACTGACTAGGATGTGTGTTTCCTCTCACTGTTAGTCTAGGGCTGTTTTTTGTTTTTTGTTTTTTTTTTACTGAGATAAATTTACACACCTTAAAATTCAACTTTTACAGTGTATAATTCAGTATTGTTAATATATTCACAATTCTGTGCAAGCATATTCACTATCTAATTCCAGAATGTTTCCATTGCTCCAACAAGAAACCCAGTTCCTATTAGAAGTCACACCAAATTTCCCTCCGTCCCCCATTCCCTGGCAACCAGTAATCTACTTTCTGTCTCTATGGATTTGTCTATTCTGGGCATTTCATATAAATGGAACCATATGATATGTGGCCTGTTGCATCTTGTTTCTTAAATTTAGCATGATGTTTTCATGGTTAATCCATGTTGTATTATAGCATATATCAGTACTTCATTCTTTATATGGCTGAATAGTATTCCATTGTATGAATATATCACATTTTATTTATACATTTATCAGCTGAGGAACATATGGATTGTTTTCACTTTTTGATTACTGTGTATTATCAATAATAATCAAAAAGTGAAAACAATCCATAAGACATATGTTTATAATACTCTTGAGAATATATCTAGGAGCAGGAGTGCCAGGCCAGCTGGAAATTGTATGGTTAAATATTTGAGGAACTGCTAGACTGTTTTCCACAGAAGCTTCATCATTTTACATGTTCAACAATGTACAAGGTCTCCAAATTTTCCACATCCTCACCAAGATTTATTTTCTTTTTCTTTTCAGTTTATGTCTTTTTTTCTATCATAGCCATCCTAGTGGATGGAAGTGATATCACATTCAGTTTTGTATTTGCATTTCCCAAAAGACTCATGATGTCAAGCATCTTTTCATGTGCTTGTTGGTAACTGGTATATATTATTTGAAGAAATGTCTATTCAAGTCTTTTGCTCATTTTGAAGGCACCAATTCCCCTTTATCTGCGGGGGATATGTTTCAAGAACCTCAGTGAATGCCTAAAACCATGGATAGTACTGAAGAATGCACCAATCTCTTTCTCCTTCCTCACAATTTCATGAACAGAATATTCATTCTCACCATAGATCTTAGCAAACTCAGCATAGGATTTTTTTTCATTCCTTATTAAGTGGAGAACTCTCACCTTTTCACTTAAAGGAAGCACTTCATGGCTTCTCTTTGGTGCATCTAAATTGCCAGCATTATTACTCTTGCACCTTGGGGGCATTAATAAATAAAATAAGAGTTACATGAACACAAGCACTGCTATACCACAATAGTCAATCTGATAACTAAGACAGCTACTAAGTGACTAATAGGCAGGTAGCGTGCACAGCATGGATACCCCAGAAAAAGTTATGATTCACATCCCAGAAGAGAGAGAGAGCAGGATGGCACAAGATTTCATTATGCTACTCAGAAAGGTGTGCAATTTAAAACTTAAGAATTGTTTATTTTTTGAATTTTCCATTTAATATTTTGGACTGAAGTTGATCGTGGTAACTGAAACAGTAGAAAGCGAAACCACAGATGGGGGAGTATTACTATATTTTGATTATTGAGTTTTAAGAGTTCTGTCTGTATTCTGGATACCAGACACTTATCAGATACATAGTTTGAAAATATTTTCTCCTATTCTGTAGGTCTTCTTTTCACTTTCTTGATAGTGCCTTTTGGTGCATATAAAGTTTTAATATTGTTGCAGTCTAATTTATCTATTTTTTCCTTTTGTTGCTTATGCTGGTGATTTCATAACTAAGAAACTATAGCTAACCCATGGTTGTGAAGATTGATGTCTATGTTTTCTTCTAAGAGTTTCATAGTTTTAGCTCTTACATTTAAGGTTTTCAACAATTTTGTATTGATTTTTATAAATGATGTGAGGTAGAGGCCTAAATTATTATTACATTTTGCATATGGATATTCAGTTGTCTCAGCATCATTTGTTGAAGAGAATTATTTCCCCATTGAATCGGTTTATTTTTGAAATCTCAATTCTATTCCATTGATCTATATCTATCTTTATGCCAGCACAAAGTAATTTTCTTGATAACCTGTGATTTGTAGTAAGTTTGAAATTGAAAAGTGTGTGTTGTCCAACTTTCTTCTTCTTTTTTCAAGATTGTTTTGGCTATTCTTTCAGCTCTATATAAATTATAGGATTGGCTTGTCCATTTCTGCCAAAAATCTAGTTGAAATTTTGATAAGGATTGCACTGAATCTATGGATCATTTTGGAGAGTGTCTTAGCCTGTTTGCGCTGCTATACCAAAATAGGTGAAACTGGGTAATTGATAAACAATAGAAATTTATGTTCTTACAGTTGTGCAGGCTGGCAAGTCCAAGGTCAAGGCACTGGTAGGTTCGGTTGTCTGTTGAGGGCTGCTCTCTGCTTCCAAGATGGCACCTTGTTGCTGTATTCTTCAGAGGAAGGAACACTGTGTCCTCATGTGTTGGAAGGAAGAAAGGCAAGCTAGTCAAATACTGCATGAAGCCTCTTTTGTCGGGGTCTTGCTCCCATTCATAAAGGAAGGAACACTCAGGAGCTAATCACCTCATAAAAGTCCCACCTCTTAAAACCAACACACTGGCCATTGAGTTGCAACACCTGAATTTTAGAGAGGACACATTCAAACCACAGCAGGAAATATTGACATCTTAACAATATTAAATATTAAATCTTCCAACCCGTAAGCACAGATTTATTTCGGTCTCCTTTTCTTTCTTTCAGACATGTTTTGTAGTTTTCAGAGTATAAGCCTTGCACTTCTCTTACTAAATTTATTCCTAAGTATTTTCTTCTTTTTGACTTATAAATGGAATTGTTTATTAACTTCATGTTCAGATTATTCATTGGTAATATATAGAAATGCACTTTTTTATTTATTTGGATCTTGTATCCTGCAACATTGCTGAACTCATTTATTTGCTATAATAGTTTTGTTTTATAGTCTTTAGGGTTTTCTATATATAAGATGATGTCATCTGCAAATGGAGATAGTTTTACTTCTTCATTTCTATCCTGCATAGTTTATAATTCCTTTTTATGTTTCAGTATATTATGGGCATACAAATATTTAGGTTATATATATTGCCCCTCTTTTCCTTCCCCCTCCCCAGTCATAGCCTCAAGCGTGTCCACCCACCAGACAGTGCGCATCACACTCATTATGTATGCATACACCCATCCCTCCTCCCCCCTCCCATTTGCCCAAAACCCGATTGATGTTATTCCTATATGTGCACTTAGGCGTTGATCAGTGAAACCAATTTGATGGTGAGTATATGTGGTGCTTATTTTTCCGTTTTTAGGATACTACACTTAGTAGAAAGGGTTCCAGCTCTATCCAGGAAAATACAAGAGGTGCTAGATCACCATTGTTTCTTATAGCTGACCAGTACTCCATGGTATACATGTACCACATTTTATTAATCCACTCATGTATTGATGGGCACTTGGGTTGCTTCCACATCTTTGCCACTGTGAATTGTGCTGCTATAAACATTCGAGTGCAGGTGTCTTTTTTATAGAATGTGTTTTGTTCTTTTGGGCAGATACCCAGTAATGGAATTGCTGAATCAAATGGTAGATGTACTTGTATCCCTTTAAGTTATGTCCATATTGCTTTCCACAGAGGTTGCACTAGTTTGCTAGTTTCCCTAGCATTAGGATGGGGCATCGCCCTGCAGATTAAAGGATGCACCATGGATGGTCCTCTCTGGACAGGGTCTAATAGGGGCTGGACCAGGCAAAAGTGGATCAAGCTGCTTCTGGTTTCCTTTTTTCAATGAGGTTAGTCCATCCGCAGGCAGATGGTTAGTCAGAACTTGGCCAAGCAAACACCTGCAACATCAGCCACCATGCCTGCTTTGGTGCAGCCAGGTGGAAACATGGGCAGAGAGTGCAGGGCTGCCACATTTGGTGACCTTGGCCTGACTCAGACATGAAGGATGGCCCTGAACACATGGTTGAGCATGAACTTGAAGTGAGTTCACCTTAGATTCTTCTCAGAGAGGCCAAGGGCATCCAGCAACCGAAGCAGCTCTTTGGGGTGGAGTGTGCTTGGACCATATTCATTGACATGAGCAATATTCATTGGCATATTCAAATGGACCATATTCATTGGCATGTGTAGGGCAGTGCAGGTACAGGATGTAAAAGCTGGAGTTTTGGATACACACAGACCTGGGTTCAAATGCCAGATCAGCCACTTACTAGCTATGTGACTCGGTGAGTTATGTCTCTGAGAATCAGTTAATTTACCTGCTACATGGAATAGAATAACAGTATCAAGCTCATTGAGAGGATTACATAAAGTACTGCATTTAAGCTGATAAACAGTCTTATACACAGTAAATCCTCAATTAGGGGTGGGTTGTTACTTGTGGACAATTAAACATCTTCTAAGGATAACCTATTTTTCTACTTATTTTTCAAGTCATAGTTTACATTCAGTAAAATTCAGTGTTTTTTTAATGCACAAGTCTATGAGTCCTGACAAATATAAAACTGTGTAACTAAAGACATAAGCAATAAAGATATAAGTGCCTTATATTAAAAACCTATTGGTAAAAATATTTTTCTTTCAATGTCTTTAAATCTGAGAAAGCCAGCCTCTAAAACTTGTTTTGGGTAAGCAAATGCAATATTCATGATTGGCTTAATTAGCATCTTTGCATGGTACTGGTATACTGCCCCACCAAAATACCTCACTACTTTTTTCACCAATATTTATTTATGATAGTTTACATTAAAAGTAGAGTGTTTTTTAAAATATTACCCAAACAATAAATAACTGCACTTTCCCTGCAAATAATAATCATACAGTCCCAAAGAGAATACTGTGATCATTCCACCCATTCTCTTCCCCAAAGGAGGTGACAGCCACTGTTAATCGTTTGGTTCTTTTCGTTTGTGTCTTTTTATTTCCACATCTCTCTCTCTCTCTCTCTCTCTCTCACACACACACACACACACACACACACACACACAGAGTGGTGGTGTGTTTCTTCTTCATATTAAAGGGATTCTACTTTAGATTTCAGGGGGCCAGGAGGGAATGCAGAAGCAGAATGAAAGCCCCCCAGGAAGCACTGGAGCCCTACTCTCTGCTCTTCTTCCCACACCCTTAGGCACTGCTAGGAAAGGGATGCCTGCTTATGAGGTCTGTGGGGAGACTGTTTTGAGCTCCTTTTGTGAGAACCCTGATGAAACGTGCTACATGAAGTGCAAAGACTATTTTCAAGAGTCAGACAGAAAGCACTGGGCATTTGCATAGAGAAGTTCAGAGCAGGTGAAATCCCACATTTCTAGGGGCCCCGCTTCTCTTCTTTGCCCACTTCTTGGCTGCCCATTTCCTTCAAGGCTGGCAGCCTGTGAAGCCCCTATTGTTCTGCCCCTTTGGGTGCTGGGCGGAGCACCAGTCGCTTCCCAGAAGCACTGCTCATATGGGCTGGTCTTGAACTAGACACTTCCTCCCCTTACCTATAGAAAGCCCGGAGCCTATCTCAGTGATCCTGTCAGGGCCTTCTGCTAGAAAGTGCCCCCATCAGCAGTGCGGAGGAGGGGTTGGGAGGGCCAGAGAGTAGAAAATGGTTAGAAGGCAAGAAAGGATGAGGACCTGAGCTTTAGCAGTGGCCATGGGAGGAAGAGGGCTAGAGACATTTCTGAGTCAGAATTGGTGGACCTTGGTGACTGAACGTGTGTGGGGGCACAGGCACTGGGATGGGTAGGGAAGAGGAGAGGGAAGCAAGGTTGATACTGTCCTGGCTAGCATAGCTGAGTAAGAGGCCAGTGATGTCATTAAAATATCAATGCTCCCATTGGACACAGGTTCCCTAGGCCAGCATCCCAGGCCCTGCTTACATTGCTACCTTGATCTTTCTCCCATCTGACCCCCTGACATGGGCAGATGTCTAACTAAGAGCCTGGCTCATAGGAAGAGCTCAAAAAATGGCAACCTATTTATATCTCATGCGGCTTCACCTGTAGGTTCTGTTGCTATGGGGGCCACTTGGTTTTGTTCTCACTTATTGAGGTCACTTGTGCCCACTGATAGAGCCTACACAAAGTCCATGGCATACTGAGTAGCATACATGTGAAATTCATCTTGTATAGACAAACAGAGCCCTTCCAATGTATCCAGACCACAGCTACCTTCCCCCCACCCCTTGCTTCCAACACAGTTTAAAGAACAGCACTTGAACAAATCACAACCACATGCTCAAGCCTTGTGGTTTGAGATGGGTTACATAGATTTTCCTTCTAATTCCTCTCCAAGAATAAATTTACATCTTGCAGCATTGAACAGTGGAGTTTGGATCTCTAAAGCAGGTCCGTGAAGTCAGAACTTCAACCTTCGGGCACAGGTATTATTAGCCACAAGGTATTGTCCCAAGACCAGCCTTACCTACCCTCTGCTGGTGCACATTCTGGGAACGTAACAAACGTGATGGGTGATGGGGAACCCATGCATTTAGGATGGTGATGTTACTCTAGTTATTTTTTAATTTTAAATTATCCGGAGCAGAGGCAGCACAGTGATGTTACCCTTGACACCACAGCTGCTAAGTGATCAGCAGATGCCTCCTACTGGCCTTTGGAATGTTTGCCCTTTTGTTATCTTGAACAGCAGGTATTAGTTTCATTGGAAAAGCCATATCATTGAGAACTCTGCTTCCCTGTCATGAATTGGAAACCCCAGGGGAGCTACAGCTGAATCAGACACAAGTAAAGTATTAATACTAAAGCAAAAGGGAGCTTAAGTCAAACATAAGGAAAGATTTTCTGAAAGGAGGCAGTCAAATATCTGGTTGGAGTTCTCCTGTCCTCTATCATTTCATCATCATTTTTTCTTCTTCATTAATTTTCAGGCCTGTGGAGGGTAAAGCACAGAATTAGGTGCTAGGCTATAGAATAGCATGAGACCTGGCCTCTCCTCTTAAGAACTGTAGAGTTTTGTCAACAAGGAGAGACAGAGAGAGAGAGGGAGAGAGAGAGAGAGTCAGAGGTTTAATATCTGACGTTCTGGTGAGATTAACACGGTCTCTGGCAAGGGAAGCAGACACCCTGATTGTTTCTCTCTGGGATGGAGTTCCTTTTCTACCTTTGTCCCAGGCTTATGATTGAGTCCTACCCCTTTCACTCTCATAAGTGTCTGGAAGGCTTTTGAAAAGTGATCAGCTTTCCTCTGTCTGTGCTAAAATCAGAACACAGTCTGGATGGACTCTCTGATTTCCCGGAAGCCCCTAGGGTCCTTGTATGGTTGTCTTTTGTATCAGTTAAGGTCAGTTGTGGCTGTGATTAACAGAGACTAGAAACAACAGCAGCTCACACAAGATGCAAGGTTATTTCACACTCAAATAAATGTCCAGAGCTAGGCACTACGGGCTTGTCTAGTGGTTCTATTCCAAAAAGTGGATAGGAACCCTGGCTCCTTATACCTGTCTTTTTTTCTCCTTACATGGTCTCAATTCCCAAGGTTCCCTAATGGTCCAAGATGCTGTTTCAACTCCAGCCATCTTGTAGGCATTCCGGCCAATAGGAATGAGGCAGAGATGAAGAAGAAGTAAAGACCATGTAACAGAAGTTTCTTCAGGAGCACTCTTCAAGCTTTCCCATGACTCTTCCACTGACATCTCATTGGCCAGAAGTTAGTCACGTGGCCACACTTACAGGAAGCTAAAAATGGAGATTGAGGAACATGGAAGAAGAGAAAAGTAGCTACGGGGGATGGGGGATGCACAGCGTCTCCTTCATCTTAACACTTGCCTTGTAGAATTATGAAGTTCTGTGATTCTGCAACATTCTTTTTGGAATTGTTGTGAGACAGAGTTACCGTGCCCATATCAGATTTCTTAAGTGTGGTCCCGCTTCCCCTGTATGATCTTTGCAGAGGTGGAGCTGGTAAAGCATTGCTGTTCTGTATTCCTTATCTAGAATTGAGTAATGCAGTTTCCTACAACATCATTGGCTAGTTTTTAGACGTATAATCTATAAATGTTTCCTCCAGGGCAACTTTGGAACTTCAGTCGCTAGGTCACAGGATCATGGTTCCAAACTTCATCCCTCCTCGCCCATCTTCTCAACCTACCTGCCTGTCTCAGAGGAGCTGGTGCCCCTGCCCTGTTGAGACTAATCCTGGTCCCTGTGCCCAGGCTCACGGCTCTTCCAACCTTCCCGGGGAACTTTCTGCAAAAATGTTTCTATTTTGTATCTTGAATCTTCCTTTCAGGTTCTGCCCAATTCTCTTAGTCTAACACATATTCTTTCCCTCTGGTCCAAACGTGTTTTCTTTCTCTTCTATATTCTACCCGCCCATAGCTTCTGCTCCCAATTTGTTCCTTAGCCCTTTGCATTTAATATTTTCGCCGTACAGACACAATCTATGTAAGTAACCTCAAGAAAATAGATAACAGTAAACTATAGGAAAACAATTAGGAAATGATGAGTTTTAAGTATCCATTACCTTTGTTTTCAATATGTTTTATTTAATTATAATTTTCTTTACTAATTGTCATGGAGCCTTGGTCCAGTTATGTAACCTCATGGTTCCTTAGTTTATTCATCTGTCAGATGGGTCAAGTGATAATTCCAGACTCTTGAGATTTCTTTGAGGATGCCTGCTGTTCATTTCCTGCTACCAAACTTACTTCCCCAAAAGGCTGCTTTCTGGGCCCAGATTCTTGTTCTACCCAGACTCCTGATTTCCAGGCCCTTTTCCAGGGCTAACCTACTATTTGCCTGTCCTTCAGCTTGTCACCCGATCCTTACATCCCTTTAAGTCCTGGTTCTTTGGCTTCTGATCAGAGATCTCAACACCCCTATGCCCCAGCCTCCTGTGATAATGGGCAACACCAATATTCATGGTGGCTTTTGTCTCTAATCTTGTTACCTCATTCATTTGTTCATCCCCTTAGTCAATAGACTTTTCATGATTATGGCTAGTACAAACCAAGCAGCAATTGTGCACTAGGCACTGTGCTAAGTTCTTTACATGATAATCCACAGAGCATTCCCAGGAGGGATTTCAAAGGTGTGGTATCATTCACCAATGAGGTCATCTGACCCTGAGATTTTCTTTGTAGGAAGGTTTTTTGATTAATAATTCAATTTCTTACTTCTCATAGGTCTATTCTGACTTTGTAGGTCTTCTTTTTTGTAGTTTTTTTTTTTTTTATTTCAGCATATATTATGGAGGTACAAAAGTTTGGGTTACATATATTGCCCTTGCTCCCCTGCCCCAAGTCAGAGCTTCAAGCGTGTCCATCCCCTAGACGGTGCACATCACACTCATTATGAACGTATACACCCATCCCCTCCCCCACCATCTGCCCGAAACCTAATTAATGTTGTTCCTATATGTACTGTTAGGTGTTGATCAGTGAAACCAATTTGATGGTGAGTATATGTGGTGCTTGTTTTTCCATTCCTGGGATACTTCGCTTAGTAGAATGGGTTCCAGCTCTATCCAGGAAAATACAAGAGGTGCTATATCACCATTGTTTCTTATAGCTGAGTAGTATTCCATGGTATACATATACCACGTTTTATTAATCCACTCATGTATTGATGGGCACTTGGGTTGTTTGCACATCTTTGCAATTGTGAATTTTGCTGTTGTAAGTGTCCGAGGGCAAGTGGGAAAATCTCATTGGCCTAGGCAAAGAATTTATGAAGAAGACCCCAAAGGCAATCACAGCAACAACAAAAATAAAGAAATGGGACCTGATCAAACTAAAAAGCTTCTGCACAGTCAAAGATTTAACCGTCACGAGAGCAAACAGGCAACCTACAGAATGGGAAAAATTGTCTATGTCTTCTTGAGTCAGTATTGGCACTTTGTGCTTTTCTATAAATTTCTACATTTTATCCATGTTATCTAATTACTTGGCACACAGTTTTTCTTAGTGCTCCCATGCACACTGTAATCCTTTCTATTTCTGTAAGGTCAGTAGTAATGTCTCTTCTTTAATTCATTATTTTAGTAATTTGAATCTTCTATCTTTTTTTCTTAAACAACGTAGCTATAGTTTTGTGCATTTTATTGATGTTTGCAAATAATGAACTTTGAGTTTCATGACTTTTTCTTCTATCATTTTTGTGTACTCTACTTGCTGATTTCTGTATTAATCTATATTATTTCTTTCCTTCTGGATGAATGCATTAGGTTTCATTTGCTCGTATTTTTCTATTTTCTTAAGATGGAAGACTTGGTTATTGGTTTAAGATCTTTCTTCTTTCATATCTTGACATCTACAGTTATATACATTTTTCTCTAAGTCTGGCTTTTACTGCACCTTACATATATATTGGTATGGTGTTTTCATTTTCATTCATCTCAAAGTAGTTTCGAATTTTCCATGTGATTTCATTTTTACTCATTGGTTATAAATAGCCAGTAAAGTAACTAAAGTAATGTGTGAATAAATTTCCACATATTTGTGAGTTCCCCAAAGAGTTTCCTTCTGTTATTGACTTCTAATTTCATTCCATTGTGATCATAGAACATAATTTGTATTATGTGTAACATTTTAAACTTATTGACATTTGTTTTATGGACTAGTATATGGTCTACCCTGGAAAATCTTCCACGAGCACTTGAGAAGAATGCATATTCTGCTATTGTTGGTTGGGGTGTTCCATAGATGTCTGTTAGGTCTAGTTGGTTTATAGTGTTGGTTCTAATCTTCTATTTCCTGTTGATCTGCTGCTTAGTCATTTTATTCATTGTTTAAAGTGGAGTATTGAAGGCTCCAACTAGTACTCCTAATTGTCTATTTCACCCTTAAATTTCTGTCAATTTTTCTTCATGTATTTTAGTTTTCTGGTGTTAAGTGCATATATCCTTATAATTTTTATGTCTTCTTCATATATTGACTCTTTAATCATTATAAAATGCCCCTCTTTTTCTCTAGTAACTTTTTTTTTTGTTTCAAAGTCTATTTTGTTTGATATTCCCAAAGCCACTTTAGCTTTCTTAGGACTATTGTTTTGATGATATATCTTTTTGTCCATCCTTTTACATTCATATATTTATATCTTTGAATAAAAACATCTCCTGTGGGCATCATATAGTTAGTTGTATTATGCATTTTATCCAGTCTGACAATCTCTGCCTTTTTATTGGATTGTTTAATCTATTCACATTTATGTTTTTTTTTATTTCAGCTTATTATGGGGGTACAAAGTTCAGGTTATATATATTGCCCATGCCCCCCCATCCCCCTGAGTCTGAGCTTCAAGCATGTTCACACCCCAGACAGTGCACATCACACTCATCACGTAGGTATACACCCATCCTCTCTCCCCCATCCCCCCCAGTCAGAACTTCAAGCGTGTCCATTCCCCAGACAGTGCGCATCGCACTCATCAGGTAGGTATACACACATCCCCTCCCCCCAGCCCCCACCTCTGTCCCATATCCAATTGGTGTTCTTCCCAAATGTGCACTTAGGTGATGATCAGGGGAACCAATTTGCTGGTGAGTACATGTGGTGCTTATTTTTCCATTCTTGGGATACTTCACTTAATAGAATGGGTTCCAACTCTCTCCAGGAGAACCAAAGAGATGCCATATCACCATTATTTCTTATAGCTGAGTATTACTCCATGGTATATATATAACACATTTTACTAATCCATTCATGAATTGATGGGCATTTGGGTTGTTTCCACATCTTTGCAATTGTGAATTGTGCTGCTATAAACATTTGGGTGCAGGTGTCTTTTTTATAGAATGACTTTTGTTCTTCTGGGTAGATGCCCAATAATGGGATTGCTGGATCGAATGGTAGGTCTACTGGAATCTGTTTAAGGTATCTCCATAATGCTTTCCACAGGGGTTGCACTAGTTTACAGTCCCACCAGCAATGTATGAGTGTTCCTGTCTCTCTGCGTCCACGCCAACATGTATTGTCTTGGAACTTTTTGATAAAGACTATTGTCACTGGAGTTAAGTGATATCTCATTGTGGTTTTGACTTGCATTTCCCTGATGATTAGAGATGTTGAACATTTTTTCATATGTTTGTTAGCCATTCTTATATCTTCTTTTGAAAAAATTCTATTCATGTCCTTTGCTCACTTTTTGATAGGGATGTTCGATTTTTTCTTACTGATTTTCCTGTAGTTCTAAATAGATTCTTGTTATCAGTCCTTTATCTGATGTGTAGTATGCGAAAATTTTTTCCCATTCTGTAGGTTGTCTGTTTACTCTGGTGACTGTTTCTTTGGCTGTGCAGAAGCTTTTTGATTTAATCAGGTCCCATTTATT
Source organism: Eulemur rufifrons (assembly GCF_041146395.1). NCBI lineage: Eukaryota > Metazoa > Chordata > Mammalia > Primates > Lemuridae > Eulemur > Eulemur rufifrons. The sequence continues at coordinate 25,273,897 of NC_091012.1, read as the reverse complement.
TATTTATTTTTGTTGTTGCTGTTATTGCCTTAGGGATCTTCTTCATAAATTCTTTGCCTAGGCCAATGTGTGTAAGAGTCTTTCCTACATTTTCTTCTAGAATTCTAATTGTTTCCAACCTAAGGTTGAAGTCTGTTATCCACCGTGATTTGATTTTTGTGAGAGGTGAAAGCTGTTTTAGTCTTCTACATATGGCTATCCAGTTTTCCCAGCACCATTTATTGAATAAGGAATCTTTTATGCTACTAATGATATAGATGGATTTATGTTTGCCATTTTATTTTTGTTTTCCATATGTCTCATGTCTTTTTTCTTCCTCTACTTCTTCTTTACCACTTTGTTTTACATTAAGTGAATACTCTGTAAGATAGCATTTTTATTTCTTTAATGAATTTTTTTTCCAATTTTTTTAGGTTTCATTTTTCTTAGTCAAAATATCCTTCAAACTCCATACCAAAAAGACCTCATAGCAGTTATTGCTCATTTCTCCCACCTATCCCACCCTTTACAACCAAAAATCTACTTTCTGTCTCTATATTTTTGCCTATTCTAGACATTTCAATATAATCAATCATACAACATGTGGCCTTTTGCGTCTGGCTTCCTTTACTTAACACAATGTGTTTGAGTTTCATTCATATTGTAGCATGTATCAGTACTTCATACTTTTTATGGCTGACTAATACTGCATTGCATAGATATGTATTTTATTTATTGATTTATCATCTTTTTTAACCATTTTTTTAAAAAGAAACTTTTTGGCTACTCTCTATAATGCTAGCTGTAGAAAATCAATGAATAATTTTTTGTGATAATGTATGTTATTTCTTTTAGATCAGTTTTCATCTCATAAATGCACATATCCTTTCTTGTGAGGAGGCTCAATGCATGTCAGCATGTGTTAGTTCTGGAATCACCACCGGTATCCAAGTAGGAGAGGAGTGAGCCACTGAAGGAACCATAAGTGATTTATGAGTCATTCACAATTCCACTGTACTAAATGTAGTTTAAGATCTCTTAGTGGTTGTTTTCTCCCTATGGATATATCCCAAGAGCAATGTACAATCAAAATACTGTGTTTTGATGCCACCTGAAATAATTATTCTCTATTTGACTTGGCCTTCAATTTATAAAAAGTTCATTTTTCTCGACCTTTTTATTACTAGGAATTGCCTTTTTAAAAATTGATTTTTTTAAAAATAATGTAAGGCATTTGTATGATTCCAAAAGAAGATATGTTCAGAGTGATATATCTTCTATCCGGATTCCCTCTTTCCGGTATCCCCATTCTCAGTATAGGTAACCATTTGGTTTTAATTTTTCCTTCTGTTGTTTCCTTTGGTAAATGTAAGCAAATATATAAAAGAACATATATATTTATAAATATATAAAGTTCTTACTCATATATAAATAAGAAAAAATCCATACACACACACACACACACACACATATATTTCCCTATTTACCTCCCTTCCTTAAACAAAAGTTACACAGTTCTTTACCTTACTTTTTCACTCAATAATAAGTCCTAGAGGTAATGTCATAATAGCACATAGAAATCTTTCTCTTTAGTTTTTACACCTGCAGAGTACTCCATTGTTTAAGTGTGTGTGCCATAGTTACTCAACAAGTCCCCTATTGATGGATATTTGGTACAAACTTTTTGAATTCAGGCCTTATACTTCTCCAAGATTGCTAGGAATAGACATACAATACAAGTTTGCAAGCATTCAAGGCTTTAGCAAAAGATTTCCCTATTGAACACAAATGACTTTGTTTTTCAAAAGACTGGAGAAGCCAAGAATTGTTAAAAATTTAGAGTAACATGGAGTTTCACTCCTCTCACTGTGGGCATTTTTAAACTTCTCATGTTTTTACAACTTCTGACTGGTTTAAGTCCATGTCATGCTCATGCAGGATTAGCTTTCTGAATTACCTGTCTGTTTTCAAGGAACACCTTAGAGAGATTTCTTGGCAATGGTCTAGGCATATGAACATGGTTTCCACAGATTTCCTCATCTGTCTTGTCTAGATGTATTTGAAATCTATTCATGTAAATACCATTTTTCATATTTATTGAGTACATTTGTCTTGCATTTCACTTTGCCCATTCAGCCACGTGTATTGTCTCTTGATTGTTGTGTCTAATTTAATTTAGATCTTTTAGCTATAAGCTGAGAAGAGATCCCTATTTGTATACCTTAGAAATCAGTGGCTTTGGGTTCTATCACTGTACAGCATATAAACCTGTGGGAAGTGAGGAGGGCCTTCAGCACATAAAACTCAGCAATTAACAACCTAGAGCACTGGAACTGAACCATGTGATATACTGGTGTGTATATGTATGTGTGTGTTTGTGATTTGTGTGTGTGTGTGTGTGTGTGTGTGTGTTTGTAGTGGTGTTGGGCACATGGTATAAGGATAACTCTGTTCCTTCAGGATACACTGTGTCTCAAAAGAATTACATACAAGCTCTGTGATACCACCTGCTCTCAAAGAGAGCCTGTACAATTCCTTAAGGGTTTTATATGGGGAAGTGGTATTTCCCAGTTTCCTCCCTGTCACAAAAGCAAATTCAGCAGCTAATTATGTGTTAGGAGGCCTCTGAAGAATGTTTGGGGAATGTCCCTGCTGTAAGTACAGAAACAGCTTGTGCAAACATGCTCATAACAACATGATTTCAAGATAGATTGGTTAATGAAGTTATATGCTGCTAGAATTCGTGGAGTGCGATGGATGAAAACTCTATTGTCAGAAGCTTTTTAATTTAATCAAGACCCATTTATTTATTTTTGTTATTGTTATATTTGTCTTTGGGGTCTTAGTCATAAATTCTTTGCCTAGACTGATGTCTAGAAGAGTTTTTTCTACATTTTCTTCCAGAATTTCTGTGGTTTCATGCCTTACATTTAAGTCTTTTATCCATCTTGAATTAATTTTTGTATATGTTGAGAGATAGGAGTCCTGTTTCATTCTTTTGCATGTGGCTATCCAATTTTCCCAGCACACTTTGTTAAATAGGGTGTCCTCTCCTCAATGTGTGTTTTTGTCTACTTTGTTGAAGATAAGATGGTCATAGTTATATGTTTTTATTCTCCATTCTCTATTCCGTTCCATTGGTCTACGTGTCTACTTTTTTATTAGTAACATACTGTTTTGCTTACTATAGCCTTTTCGTATAATTTGAAGTCTGGTAATGCGATGCCTCAAGATTTGTTCTTTTTGCTTAAGATTGCTTTAGCTGCTCTGGCTCGTTTTGGTTCCAAATGAAGCATAGAATTATTTTTTCTAAATCTGTAGAATATGATGTTGGTATTTATTTTTATGGGGATTGCATTGAATCTGTAAATCATTTTGGGCAGTATGATCATATTAACAATTGAAAAGCTTCTGCACAACAAAGGAAATAATCAACCAACATGGTAAATAGACAGCCTACAGAATGGGAGAAAATATTCACAAAGTATACATCCAATGAAGAGCTAATATCCATAATCTACAAAGAACTCAAATAAATCTCCCAGACAAAAAAAAACACATTAAAAAGTAAGCAAAAGACATGAACAGAAGTTTTTCAGAAGAAGATAGACAAATGGCCAAAAAAAAAAAAAAAAAAAAATGAAGAAATGTTCAGCATTACTAATCATCAGGGAAATGCAAACTAAAACTACAAAGAGATATTGCCTTACCCCTGTCAGAATAGAGTAATTATTAAAGTCAAAAAACAATAGATGCTGGCCTGGATGCAGAGAAAAAGGAATGCTTAAACACTGTTGGTGGGACTGCAAATTAGTACAACCTCTATGGAAAATAGTATGGAGAGTCCTCAAAGAAATAAATGTAGATTTACTATTCCACCCAGCAATTCCACTACTGGGTAGCTAGCCAAAGGAAAAGAAGTCATTTTATCAAAATGCCACCAGCACTTGAATGTTTATTGCAGCACAATTCACAATTGCAAAGATGTGGAATTAACCCAAGTGCCCATCACTTCAGGAGTGGATTAAGAAAATGTGGTGTATGTATATACCATTGGAGCACTACTCAGCCATAAAAGGAATGGAATAATGCCTTTTGCAACAAACTGGATGGAAGTGGAGATCGTTATCCTAACTGAACTATCTCAGACATGGCAAAACAAACACTACATGTACTCTCTAATAATTTGGAACTAATCGATGGGCACACATGGGCACAGAGAGATGTAAAGGTCATTGGAAGTCAAGAACGGGGAAGGGAGGAGTAGAGGTGTAAAAACCTACCTAACAGGTACAATGAACACTATATGGGTGATGGGCACACTTATAGCCCTGACTTAAGCATTATAAAAGGTATCCAGGTAATAAAAACATTTGTACCCCCTTAATATTTTGAAATTAAAAAAATATATTTTTTAAAAAGTTCTACTGTCACACACACATCTCTGCTGCATACTTAACAGGACGTGCTTTGGCAGACATTAGAATGTCTTAGGCAGTTTTGCTTTTATTGAGGTATAATTCACATACAATAAGATACTCCCTTCAAAGGTGTACAGTGGAGTGATTTTTAGTATATTTAGAAGGTTTTGCAACTATCAACACTAATTCTCATCATACAACATTTCATCATTCAACATTCACCTTTTTGGAGCATAGAAAAATGTTTCACTACCCAAGGATGCCAAACATTTTCTCCTATTTTTTAATAAGCTTTATTAATAATTTCTTATTTCTATTTTTACTTTATTTTATTTTGTTAAGATTTTTTTTATTTCAGCATATTATTGGGGTACAAAAGTTTGGGTTATGTATATTGCCCATGCCTGCCCACCCCCCCTTCCCCAATCAGAGCTTCAAGCGTGTACATTTCCCAGACAGTGCACATCGCACTCATTATTTTTAGTGGAAACTGGGTCTCGCTCTTGCCCAGGCTCAGACGGGTCTCAAACTCCTGACCTCAAGTGATCCTCCTTCCTTGGCCTCCTAGAGTGCTAGGATTATAGGCGTGAACCACCACACCCATGCTGGAGTGCAATATTTAAAATGTTGACAGGACAAAAAAAAATTATCAACCTAGACTCCTATACTTTGTGAAATTATCCTTCAAAAGACATGAAGATATGAAAGCTTTCTTAGATAAATCAAGAAAATTTGTTGCCAGTAGACCTTCTTTGGAATAAGTGTTAAAAACAAATTATTTAGAGAGAAGAAAAATGATATAGGTCAGAAACTCAGATCTACATAAACAAAGGAAGAATATCAGACAAAGACTATGGAAAGATAAAATAAAAATTTTGTTTTTTGTTACTATTAATTGGTCTAACACATAACAGTTTGTTCAATATAATAACAAATATATATGTATATATATATGCTTATGAATAAGTGAAATGTAAAACAGTAATGACATAAGGTAGAGGAGGGAGAAATTAGGATTTTTTTTCTAATTTTTAAGGTACTTGCACTACCTGTGAAGCTGGTTATTTCAAAGTAGACTTGGATTAGTGTTAAATGTACATCATAAACTCTAGGGTAAGTAGTAAAAACAACTAAAAAAGATGTACAATTGGCATGCTAAGAATGAAGAGGAAATGGAATCATATAAAAGCTCAATTAAAACAAAAATAGGCAGAAAAAAAGTGGAAGACAAAAATAGGAAGAAAAAACAAGGGCAACAAATAGGAAACAGTAACAAATATGGAGATACTAGTCCAACTATATGAGGAATCACCTTGAGTATCCATGGTCTAAGTGTACCAATTAAAACACATAGATTTTTAGAATGGATCAAAAAACAAGACTCAACTGTATGCTGTCTACAAGAAACCCACTTTAAATACAAAGGCACATTTAGATTAAAAGCATATAGAAAAGATGAATCATGCTAACACTAATCAAAAGAAAGTGGGAATAGTGATGTTAATTTCAGACAGAGTATACCTCACATAAAGGAAAGTTATCAGAAATAAAGAGGGGATTACATATGGATAAAGGGGTCAGCTAAAAAAATAACCCTTAATGTGTATGTGTCAAACAACAGAGTGTCAAAAGACATGAGGTAAAACCTGATAGACCTGCAAGGAAGAACAGATGAATCCACACTCATAGAGAGTTTAACACCCCTCTATCAAAAATGGATATATCTACCAGATATAAAAACAGTAAGGGCATATTTGAACACCAAAACACCATGAATCAACTAGAAAGAATTGTCATCTATAGACTACTTCACTCAACAACCACAGAATAGACATTCTTCTCATGAACATTCACCAACATAGAGCGCATACTGGACCATAAAAGACACCCTAACTAATTTAAAATAATACAAGTGGTACAACGTTTGCTCCCAGATCAAAATGGAATTGAACTAGAAATCAATAACAGAGAGATAGCTGGAAAATACCCAAGTACTTGAACATTAAACAATACACTTATGAGTAACACATGGGGCAAGGAGGAAATCTCAAGAGAAATGTTAAACATATTTTGAATGAGATGAAAATGAAAACATACTGTATTATCAAAAATTTGACAAAATTCAACACCCTTTTATGATAAGAACACTTAACAAAATAGGCATAGATGGGGCCTATCTAAAAATGATAAAAGCCATATATGACAAACCCACAGTCAACATCATACTGAATGGGGAAAAACTGAAAGCATTCCCACTTCGAACTGGAACCAGACAAGGCTGCCCACTGTCCCCATTACTTTTCAACATAGTATTGGAAGTCCTTGCGAGAGCTATCAGGCAAGAGAGCAGAATCAAGGGAGTCCAAATAGGGACAGAAGAGATCAAACTCTCACTCTTTGCTGATGATATGCTGTTATATCTAGAAAACCCCAAAGATTCAACCAAGAGACTCCTGGAATTGATCAATGAATTCATTAAAGTCTCAGGATACAAAATCAATACACACAAATCAGAGGCATTCATATATGCCAATAACAGTCAAATGGAGACCCAAATTAAGGACTCAGTATCCTTCAAAATAGCAACAAAGAAAATAATATACCTAGTAATATATTTAACTAAGGAGGCAAAGGACCTCTATAGGGAGAACTATGAAACACTGAGGAAGGAAATCGCAGAACATGTAAATAGGTGGAAAACCATACCGTGCTCATGGATCAGTAGAATCAACATTGTTAAAATGTCTATACTGCCCAAAGTTATCTACATATTCAATGCAATCCCTATTAAATTACCATCATCATTTTTCACAGATATAGAAAAAATAATTTTACGCTTTGTATGGAACCAGAGAAGACCCCGTTTAGCAAAAGCAATTTTAAGCAATAAAAACAAAATGGGAGGTATCAATTTTCCAGACTTCAAACTATACTATAAGGCTGTGGTTCTTAAAACTGCCCAATATTGGCACAAGTGCAGGGACACAGACCAGTGGAACAGAACAGAAAATCCAAATATAAAACCATCCTCATATAGCCATCTAATATTTGACAAAGCAGACAAAAACATACTCTGGGGAAAAGATTCCTTATTTAATAAATGGTGCTGGGAAAACTGGATAGCCACATGTAGAAGACTAAAACAGGACACACTGCTTTCACCTCCCACAAAAATCAAATCACGGTGGATAACAGACTTGAACCTTAGGTCGGAAACTATTAGAATTCTAGAAGAAAACGTAGGAAAGACTCTTACACACATTGGCCTAGGCAAAGAATTTATGAGGAAGAACCCTAAGGCAATCACCGCAACAACAAAAATAAATAAATGGGACCTGATCAAATTAAAAAGCTTCTGACAGCCAAAGAAACAGTCACGAGAGTAAATAGACAATCTACAGAATGGGAAAAAATTTTCGCATACTACACATCAGAAAAAAGGACTGATAACAAGAATCTATTTAGAACTCAGGAAAATCAGTAAGAAAAAATCAAACAACCCTATCAAAAAGTGGGCAAAGGACATGAATAGAAATTTTTCAAAAGAAGGTATAAGAATGGCTAACAAACATATGAAAAAATGTGCAACATCGCTAATCATCAGGGAAATACAAATCAAAACCACAATGAGATATCACTTAACTCCAGTGAGAATGGCTTTTATCAAAAAGTCCCAAAACAATACATGTTGGCGTGGATTCAGAGAGACAGGAACACTCATACATTGCTGGTGGGACTGTAAACTAGTGCAACCCCTGTGGAAAGCATTGTGGAGATACCTTAAACAGATTCCAGTAGACCTACCATTCGATCCAGCAATCCCATTATTGGGCATCTACCCAGAAGAACAAAAGTCATTCTATAAAAAAGACACCTGCACCCAAATGTTTATAGCAGCACAATTCACAATTGCAAAGATGTGGAAACAACCCAAATGCCCATCAATTCATGAATGGATTAGCAAAATGTGGTATATGTATACCATGGAATATTATTCAGCTATTAGAAATAATGGTGATATGGCATCTCTTTGGTTCTCCTGGAGAGAGTTGGAACCCATTCTATTAAGTGACGTATCCCAAGAATGGAAAAATAAGCACCACATGTACTCACCAGCAAACTAGTTTCCCTGAGTGCACATTTGGGAATAACACCAATTGGGTATCGGACAGAGGTGGGGGTTGAGGGGAAGGGATGGGTGTGTACCTACTTGATGAGTGCCATGCACACTGCCTGGGGAATGGACACGCTTGAAGTTCTGACTAGGGGGGATGGGGTGGGGGAATGGGATGGGTGCATACCTACATGATGAGTGTGATGTGCACTGTCTAGAGAATGGACATACCTGAAGGTTAGCCTCGGGGGGACAGGGAGGCATGGGCAATATATATAACCTGATGTTTTGTAACCCCATAATGAGCTGAAAAAAAAATTGTTATAAGCTGGGAACAGTGGAACATCCTTCTACTCCCAGATACTCAGGAGGCTTGAGGCAGGAGGATCTCCTGAGCCCAGGAGTTCAAGGCAAGCCTGGGAAACATAGCAAGACCCTATCTCTTAAAAAATGTGGCACGTGGTGAAAGCAATGCTTAAAGGGAAATTTATAGCTTTGGATGCATATATTAGAAAAGAATAAAAATCTAAAATCAATAATCTAAGATTGTACCTTAGAAAACTATAAAAAGAATAGCAAACTAAATCTACAGTAAGTTGAAGAAAAGAAATAATAAAAATTAGAGCAGAAATAAATGAAATTTAAAAGAATAATTCAATAGATAAAATCAATGAAACCAAAAGGTAGTTCTTTGAAAACATCAGTAAAATTGATAAGTCTCTAGGCAGGCTAACTAAGAGAAAAAGAGAGGATACTAATCACTAATATCCGATATGAAAGAGGTTCCCCCTGGACATTAAAAGGATAATTAAGGAACATTATAAATAACTCTATGCCCACCAATTTGATAAGTTAGATAAAACGGACCAATTCCTTGAAAGACATAATCTGCTAAAACTCACACAAGATGAAATAGACAAGATGAATAGGCCTATATCTATTAAAAACATTGAATCAATAATTAATAACCTTTCAAAAGAAAAGATACCCTGCCCAGGTGAATTCACTGGTGAATTCTACCAAATATTTAAAAGAAGAAATTATATTGATTCTCCACAACGTATTTCAGAAGATAGAAGCAGAGGGAATACTTCCTAACTCATTCTATGAAGCTAGTATTACCCTAGTATCAAAACCAGAGAAAAACATTACAAGGACAAAACAGTATTTCTCATGAACATAGATGGAAAAATACTCAGCAAAATATTAGGAAATTGTATCCAACTATATATATTATAATAAAAATACACCATGACCAAGGGGTATTTATCCCAAGTATGCAAAGCTAGTTCAACATTCAAAAATCAGCTATTTGAATCCATCACATCAACAAGCTAAAGAAGAAAAATCATATGATCATATCAATAGATGAAGTAAAAGCATTGAACAAAAATACAACACCCATTTATGATTAAAAAACTCTCAGTAGAGGGGAATAGAGGGGACCATCAACTTGATAAATAATGTCTGGAAAAAACTTCCAGTTTATGGTGAGGAATTCAAAGCTTTCCCACTAAGATCAGGAATAATACAACGATGTTCTTTCTCACCACTGCTTTTCAACACTGTAAGGGAAGTCCTAGTTAATGGAATAGGACAAGAAAAGGGAATAAAAAATGTACAAGTAGGGAAAGAAGAAATAAAACTATTTGTTCACAGATGACATAATGATCATGTAGAAAATCTGAAGGAATTGAGGAAAGGACTTCTGAAATTAACAAGTGCTTACAGCAATGTTGCAGGTTAATATATAAAAGTAAATCACTTTCTATATACCAGCCATAAACAAGTTGAATTTGAAATTAGAAATACACTACCATTTACTTTAGCATCCCTCAGAATGAAATATTCTAACAAAATGGGTATAAGATCTATATGAGGAAAACAATAAAACTCTAATAACGAAATAAAAGAAGAATTAAATAAATGGAGAGATATTCCATGTTCATGGATAGGCAGACTCAGTCTTGTCAAGATATCAGTTCTTCCCAACTTGATCTATAGATTCAATGCAATCCCAATCAAAATCCCGGAAATTTCTTGTGTGGATATTGGCAAACTGATTCTAAAGTTCATACAGAGAGGTAAAAGATCCAAAATAGCTGAGACAATCTTGGACAAAAAGAAAGTTAGAGGACTGACACTATACAACTTCAAGACTTACTATATAGGTGAAATAAACAAGACAGTGTGGTACTGGTGAAAGAATAGACATATAGATCAATGGAACAGAATAAAAAGTCCAAAAATAGACCCACATAAATACAGACAAATTATCTTTGGCAAAAGAGCAAAGGCAATACAATGGAAAAAAGATAATCTTTTCAGCAAATGGTGTTGGAACAACTGGACATCCACATGGAAAAAAAATGAATCTAGACACGGGCATTATATCCTTCACAAAAATTAACTTGAAACCTATCACAGGCCTAAATGTAAAATTCAAAACTATAAAACTCCGAAAAGATAACACAGGAGAAAATCTAGATGACCTAGGTTTCGGCAATGACTTTTTAGATACAACAACAAAGGCATAATCCATGAAAGAAAAAATTGATAAGTTGAACTTCATTAAAATTAAAAAATTCTGCTCTGCAAAATACACTGTCAAGGGAATAAAATTAGAAGCCAGACTTGGAGAAAATATTTTCAAAAGAGCTATCTGATAAAATACTGTTATAAAAAATGTATCAAGGCCGGGCGCAGTGGCTCACACCTGTAATCCTAGCACTCTGGGAGGCCGAGGTGGGTGGATCGTTTGAGCTCAGGAGTTCGAGACCAGCCTGAGCAAGAACGAGACCCCATCTCTACTAAAAATAGAAAGAAATTATATGGACAGCTAAAAATATATATAGAAAAAATTAGCCGGCCATGGTGGTGCATGCCTGTAGTCCCAGCTACTCGAGAGGCTGAGACAGGAGGATCCCTTGAGCTCAGGAGTTTGAGGTTGCTGTGAGCTAGGCTGACACCACGCCAGTCACTCTAGCCTGGGCAACAGAGTGAGACTCTGTCTCAAAATAAAAAAAAATGTACCGAAAACTCTTAAAATTCTACAATGAGAAAACGAACAACCCAATTAAACATGGGCCAAAGACCTTTACAGACTTTACAGAAACTTCTCCAAATAAGATATGCAAATGGAAAATAAGCATATAAAAAGATGTTCCACATCATATATCATCAGGGAAATACAAATTAAAACAACAATGAGATACCACTGCACACCTATTAGAATTTCCAAAATCCAGAACACTGACAACACCAAATACTGGCAAGTATGTGGAGGAACAGGAACGCTCCTTTATTGCTGATAGGAATGCAAAATGGTACAGCCACTTTGGAAGACAGTTTGGTGGTGTCTTGCAAAACTAAACATACTCCCACCATACAATTCAGCAACTGCACTCATTAGTATTTACCCAAAGGAACTGAAGCTTATATTCACACAAAAGCCTGCACACTGATGTTTACAGCAGCTTTATTCATAATTCACATGATTCCAACTGTATGCTATTTTGGAGACAGCAAAACTATGGAGACAGTAAAAAGATCAGTTGTTCCCAGGGTTGGTAGGAGGGAGGAATGAATAGGTGGAGCATAGGGGATTTTTAAGGAGGTGAAATTATTCCATGTGATACTTTAATGGTGGCTCCATGCTATTACAAATTTTTCCAAACCCATTCCAAGAATGAACCCTAATGTAATCTATGGACTTTGGGTGATAATGATATAACAATATAGTTTCTTCAATTTTAACAAATGTACCACTCTTGGGAGGGATGTTGATAATGGGGGAGACTGTGCATACACGGGGCCAAGGAGTATGTGGGAAATCACTGTACTTTCTGCTCCATTGTGCTGTAAATGCAAAATTTCTCTAAATACTAAACTTCATATAACAAGAGAGAACTGAATAGCGCTGTAACTCTTTTTAAAATTTCAATTTTTAGTTAACTTTCTCATAAAGACTATTCCAGATTTTAAAAATGGCTTAAGTGATGTATTTCAACAGACTTCTAAGGAAGCGATGATACCAATTACACACAAATTTTTCCAGAAAGTGTACAGAAGTTAATTATTCCCAACTTATTTTATGAAGCCAGCATTACTGTGATACCAAAACTAGATAAAGACCTTACAAGAAAGGAAAAAGAATCATATCACTCTTCTCATCAACATAAAAGCTAAAATTTGTAACAATGTGTTAGCAAATGAAATCCAGTAGTATATAAAAAAGGTAGTACATCATTAACATCATTATTAAGTGAGGTATATTTTGAGAATAGAAGGCTGTTTCGGCATTCAAAAATCAATCTCTGACAAGGAAAAAAGCAAAAAACAAAAGACAAAAATCAATTTATGAATTAACCACATCAACAGACTAGAGAAAAAATGCATTTGATCATATTCAATATTTTTTTTACTATTTTAGCCATTTTATTTTTTTATTCCAAATTTATTTTTTTATTGTTATGTAGAATGCTAACTTTTGTTTATTTTTTTTTCCTTTTTTAAAAATTTTTTCAAACAAATGTTTAGGTTACGTATATTGCCCTTGCCCCACCCGAGTCAGAGCTTCAAGCGTGTCCATTCCCCAGACGGTGCGCACCACACCCATTAAGTGTGTATATACCCAATATTGATTCCTGATAAAGTGTCTCAGAAAACGAGAATTAGAAAATAGATGCTTCAACCTGATATAGGACATCCAAAAATATAAGAAATAAATCCTACACCGAGCATCATACTTAATGATGAAAGACTGAGTGCTTTCCCTCTAAGACTGGGGAACAAGCCTGGATGTCCACTCTCGCCACTCTCATTCAACATCTTCCTGGCAGTCCAAGCCAATGTAATATTAGTAGCACAAGAGCAAGAAATAAAAGGTATACAAATAGGGACAAAAGAAATAAAGCTATCTCTAGTCACAGATGACATCAATGTCTATGTAGAAACTCCTTCAGAGTCTGAAAATGTTCCGTGGACTAATGAGTGAGTTTAGCAAGGTCACAGGACACAAGGAAAATACAGAAAAATAAATTATATTTCTCTATACTATTATTGCAGTTCAAGTTGAAAATTTAAAAATAAAAAATCGATATCACTTACAATGGAACTCCAAACATGAAATCATTAGTGTAAATTTAACAAAATATGGATAGGATATGTATCATGAAAATTGCAGAACACTGATGAAAGTAATCAAAGAAGGAGATAAACAGTAGAGACATATATAATTTTCATGGATTAGATATCTCAATATCATTAAGATAGTAATTATTCTCAAATTAGAGTGTACATTTAACACAATCATAATTAAAATCCAAGCAGATTTTCATAGAAACTAAAAAAGCTGATTCTAAATATATATATGGAAAAGGAAAAGAACTAAGATACCAAAGTTATTTTGGAAAAGGATACCAATATTGGAAGTCTTACACAACCAGATTTCAAGACTTACTCTTTAACAGAGGATGACACTCTTTTTCTGTAAAAGAAAGTCAATACTTAGATTTTGTGGCCATATATTTTCCGTAACAACCGTTCAACTCTGCTTTTATAGTGAAAAGTGGCCATAGGAATAGATAATATGTGAATGAATAGGATCATAGTATTCCCATAAAAATTTATTTACAAAACAGGTGGCCGGTCAGGTTTGCTCCATGGGCCATACTTTACCAACCAGTACTATTTACCTATCTAACCAATACAGAGTGGTATTTACAAAGTGATAGACCTATAGATAAATTGAACATAATGAGAGATCAGAATATGCCCACACAAACGTGCAAATGCAGTTCAAATAAAAAAAAATAACAACCCACACCTCAAAATTGAAAATAGACTTAAGTGTAAAACTTGTTAATAAACTATTAAATTAGAACTAACCGATGAACACACATGTACATAAAGGGAAGTAAAACTCAGTGGAGATCAACCAGGGGGAAGGAGCGGGGAGGGGAGGGGCAAAAACCTATCTAACAGGTACTAAAAACACTATTTGGGTGATGGGCACACCTTTAGCTGGGACTCAAGCATTACAAAAGTGATCCATGTAGCCTAAAGAGAGGTTGGATGTAATTCTTATCTTTGCCCCTCTATACTTAAGGCATTTTTTATTTACTCTGGGTGCTTTCAGGATTTTTTCTTTATCTTTGATTTTCTGTAGTTTCAAAATTACATGCCTGCATGTAGTTTTTCTGGCATTGATCCTGCTTGGTGTTCTCTGAGCTTCCTGGATCTGTGGTTTGGTGTCTGACATTAATTTGGGGAAATTCTTAGTCATAATTGTTTCAAATATTCATTCTGTTCCTTTCTTTCTTCTCCCTCTGTAATTCCTATTATGCATATGTTACACCTTTTGTAGCTGTCCCACAGTTCTTGGATATTCTGATTTCTAAAATCATCTTTTTTCTTTGCTTTTTAGTTTCTGAAAGTTTCTCATGAGATATCCTCAAGCTCAGAGATTCTGTCCTCAACCATGTCCAGTCTACTACTATGCCCGTCAAAAGCGTTTTTCTTTTCTGTTACAGTGTTTTTATCTTACCTCTAGCATTTCTTTTTGTTCTTTCTTACATTGCCCATCTGTTCTGGCATGCTGTCTACTTTATCCATTAGAGCCCTTAGCATATTAATCAAAATTGTTCTAAATTCCTGATCTAATTAATTCCAACATGCCTAATATATCTATCTGAGTTTAGATTTGATGATTGCTCCATCTCTTAAAACTGTTTTTCTGCCTTTTAATATATTTTGTTTTTTTTTTTTTCCTAACAGTGAGACATTATGTACTAGGTAAAAGAAGCTGCTATAAATAAGCCTGTAGTACTGTGTTGGTAAGGTGCGCGCGCGCGCGTGTGTGTGTGTGTGTGTGTGTGTGTGTGAATCATCCTGTAGTTCTATGTTTAGGTCACAGTCTTTCAGCAAACGTGCAGTTCTGCATTATTATCTTTTTTGTTTTAGTTTTTTTTTTAATTTTTTTCCCTTTTTTATTTTTTTATTTCAGCTTATTATGGGGGTACAAAAGTTCAGGTTATATATATTGCCCATGCTCCCCATGCCCCCGAGTCTCAGCTTCAAGCATGTCCATTCCCCAGAGAGTGCACATCGCACTCATGAAGTAGGTATACACCCATCCCCTTCCCCCACCTGCATCCCCCCAAGTCAGAACTTCAAGCGTGTTCACTCCCCAGACAGTGCACATCTTACTCATCATGTAGGTATACACCCATCCCCTCCCCCCACCCCCACCTCTGTCCAATACTCAATTGGTGTTATTCCCAAATGTGCACTTAGGTGATGATCAGGGAAACCAATTTGCTGGTGAGTACATGTGGTGCTTATTTTTCCATTCTTGGGATACTTCACTTAATAGAATGGGTTCCAACTCTCTCCAGGAGAACAAAAGAGATGCCATATCACCGTTATTTCTTAGCTGAGTAATACTCCATGGTATACATATACCACATTTTACTAATCCATTCATGAATTGATGGGCTTTTGGGTTGTTTCCACATCTTTGCAATTGTGAATTGTGCTGCTATAAACATTCGGATGCAGGTGTCTTTTTCATAGAATGACTTTTGTTCTTCTGGGTAGATGCCCAATAATGGGATTGCTGGATCGAATGGTAGGTCTACTTATATGTGCTCTTCACTACCTGTCCCCCACCCACCTTAGGTGGGACAGGATGGCTAGTGTGGGCTGGAGTTGGATATTTCCCTTTCCTTATGTGGAAGGCTAGAGCGGGCTGGAGTTGAGGACTTCCCTTTGCCCACGTCAGTTAGTCTCTGATAAATCCCCAGCAGATTAGGCTCTGATCAAATAGTTTTTCCTGAGTTCAGACCTTGTTAAGAACAGAATGCTCTGGCATATTTTAAAATGGTTCCGGTTTCCCTCTCCCTGCTGGAAGCACAAGAGATTTTTCTCCGATAGTCACTATGAAGGCCTGGTAGAACTCCTCAAGGCAAAACTCACAAAGGTGTGGGGGCTCCACAATGACTGGGCCATCCTGGAGTTTTTAACTCTCAGGCTTGTCCACCCTGAGCCTCCAGCAATTCATCAATTACGGTTCAGGCTTTCCTACCTCAGCACTGGTTCCCTTCGAGGTTTCTACTCCTGGGTTCCTGCTTTGGTAAGTTTTGACTGTTTGCATTTACCTGTCAGTCTCTCCAATTTTGGAAGCAAAGCTTTGCCCTGTGACCTCACTTCTCTTATGGATCTAAGAAGAGTTTGATTTTTCAGTTTGTTCCGCTTTTAGTTGTGTAGGACAGAATGGCAACTTCTAATCTTCTAACATGCCTGGAAACAAGAGGTCTGTATTTCTTTTTGAGTGAGTTTTGGTAGTTTGTGTCTGTTAAGATATTTTCACATTTCATCTAAGTTTTTGAATTTATGAGCATAAATTTGTTCATAGTATTCCCTTTTTTTACCTTTAATGTGTGTAAGGTCTGCAGTGACATTCCTTCTCTCATTCCTGATATTAGTAATTTGTGTCTTCTCTCCTGTTTTCTTTTTCAGTCTAGCTAAATGCTAAACATTTTATTAATCTTTTCGAAGAATGAGCTTTTGGTTTCACTGATTTTCTCTCTTTTATTTTCAATGCCATTTATTTTTGTACTTACCTTTATTATTTCCTTTCTTAAAATTTGATTTTTATTTAATACATTTTTCTTTTTTTAGGAATAGTTAGAGACTGAAGTTTCAACTTTGGCCACAACCATTCCCCTAGTGACTACTGGAGCTAGAGTGGCCCTTTAGTGTTGAGAATAAAATGAATCAAATCAGACTTTTTACCCCACCACTGGCGAGTCATTGTATCCCAGCTTCCCCTGGAATATATTAAGTTCGTTCCTTTCCAGAAAGGCCAATTCCTGAAGACAGATTTAGCTATAATCCACCAATAACCAATATTCTCAGAAATGGGCTATAACCACCTTGATACTTAAGGCAGAATGTAGGCAGAGTGCTATGGCTTGGATATGGTTGGTTTGTCCTCACCCAAACTCATGTTGAAATTTAATCCACAATTTGACAGTGTTGGGAAGTAAGGCCTAGTGGGAGGTATTTGGGCCACAGGACCACATCCCTCATGAATGGCTTGGTCCTGTTCTCATGGTAGTGAATGAGTTCTCACTATGACAAGACTCAATTAGTTCCCATGAGAGTGGGCTGTTACAAAGCCAGGATGCCCCTTGGGTCTTGCCTCTTTGCATGTGCCCACTTCCCCTTTGAGCTTCCACCTATAGTGACATAGCACGAAGGCTGTCACCAGAAGCTGAACAGATGCTGGTATCATGCTTCCTGAACTTCCCAGCCTGCAGAACCATGACTTAAATAAATCTCTTTTTTGATAAATTACCCGGCCTCAAGTATTCTGCTATATCAGCACTAAATGGACTAAGGCACGTGTCATCGCAGCATCCACTGCATTGACATAATTGTTCTCTGTAGAACTAAGAAAATGTCCAAGCCTAGATTGCTTAAGGTAATAAAACTATTCCCAGATAAGGCCCAATTCTGGCAGTTCTTTAATCTGATATTAATAGAGATAATCCAGCTTTCTTTTGATTTGTGTCAGCATTTTTATCTTTTTCTTATTTTTACATTTCACTGATTTACATCTTCATATTTAAAGTGGACATGATTTAGACTGCACATGGTAGTTCTGGCTTTGTTATCCAATCTGAAAATCTCTGTTTTTGAATTTGTATCACTTGACCCTTGCAAATGTATTGTTGAAATGCTTGTTTCCAAATCTACCATCTTCTTGTTTGTATTCGCCCCATCTACTTTTTCTTTTTTCTTCTTTTTCTGCCTTCTTTTAAATCATATATATATTTTTTCAAATATACCATTTAAATCATATATTTTTATTATTCCATTTTATCTTCATTGTTGGCTTCCTGTGTATACGGCTTTCAAAATATTTCTTGTAGTTTCCCTAAAGTTTACAATGTAATCTTTAATCAAAATCGATCTTCAAATAATATTTATATTGCTTTTTGTGCTGTATAAGAAACTTACAACAATATCAATCCAATTTCTCCCTCTTATCTTTGGAGCAGAACTCACAAAGTCTCTACCAGTCCAACAGGGAGTTCTGGAGCAAAGATTGCCTCTGTTAGAGGGATCCCTTTTGTGGGTACTACCAGGTCATTGTACCTCCAGCTTTCTTAGTCACGAGCTGGTGGCCTCCCTGAGAAATGTGTGGCCTTAGCTACAACTGTATTGCTCAGTCATTGACTGGTGGCCAAGCCTAGATTATTGTGACTTCAGCTATTTAGTAAAGACAGCCCCTGAAGGAGTTAACAGAGCCCATCAGCTAACCACAATTTTTGGAGCTAAGTAACAAGTCTTTTCTTGAGGAGGGATCTTACCGTCACTCAATGGGTTACACTTGATGCCTTGGAGTCTATGGCTTAGCACTGTTGAGCATGTATGTGAGAGTATTGCTTTCCCCTCCTCAGAAGGTAACCCATCTGTATACTCCCAGGTAGCAGAAGTGGTCAACTTGAGGGCCAGGAATTCAAGTTTGTGAGTAGGATACTGCATCTCATTCTTCGACAGATTCCAGCTAGGACAACTGTCTTCCTTTTTATTAGTAACGTTTTTTAGTGAGATATAATTCAAATCATATAAAATTTGCCATTTTAAAATGCACAATACTTTGATTCCGGTATATTCACGTGGCTGTGCAGCAGGCACTACTATCTAATCCTGGAATATTTTTGTCACTCCAAAAGGAAACCCTGTACTCATTAGAAGCCATTCCCTGTTACCCACTACCCACAACCCCTGGCAATGTCTAATATATTGTCTGTCTCTCTAGATTTGCCTGTTCTGGATACTTTAACAAAATGTTTTAAAGGTTGATCATGATCCATGTTGGAGCAAGTATCAGTATTTCCTTCTTTTTTATTTTTTAGAAAGCTTTTAGTTGCTTTTTTGTATGGCTGAATAAGATATCATTGTATGGATATACGTCTTGTTTATCATCAGTTTATATACATTTTGTTTTTCCACAATTAGAGTATTACGAATAATGCTCTTGTGAATATGTGTGTACAAGTTTTCCTATTGACATATGTTTCAATTTTCTTGGGTATATACCTAGGAGTGAAATTGTTGGGTCATATGATGACTTTATGTTTAACCATTTGAAGATCTTCTTAGATGTTTTCCAAAGTGGCTGCACCATTTTACACTCCTATCGGCAATGTATGTGTGTGGGTTCCAATTTCCCCATATCCTTCTAACAGTTGTCCTTTTTAAATTATACTCATTTTATAGGTGCTGTAAGGAATTGGCTCACATGTTACATGATGGTGGGGCTAGGAAAGTCTGAAATCTCTAGAGAAGGCCATCAGGAAGTCCTGGAGCCTAGAATTCTCAAGCTGAAGCTGCAGTCAAGTGGAATATCTTCTTCAGGGAAGGCTCAGTTGTGCTCTTAAATCCTTTCACCTTATTGAATCAGGTTCACACAGATTATCTAGGATGATCTCCTTTACTTAAAGTCAATTGATTATGGCCTTTAATTACATCTATAAAATATAGATGATCCCATATACAATGGTTTGACTTATACTTTTTTGACTTTATGATGGTGTGAAAGTGATACAGTAGAAACTGTACTTGGAGTACCCATGCAACGATACTGTTTTCCACTTTCAGTACAGTATTAAACACAATATGTGACATATCCAGCACTTTATTGTAAATAGGCTTTGCATTACATGATTTTGCCCAACTTTAGGCTAATTTAAGTGTTCTGAGCATGTTTAAGGTAGGCTAGGCTAGGATAAGCTATGATGTTTGGTAAGTTAGATGCATTAAATGCATTTCCAATTAATATTTTCAACTTATGATGAATGTATTAGGATATAGCCCCAGCATTAGTCAAGGAGCATCTGTACCTTCATAGCAACAACTAGATTTGGATCTGAGTAAATAAGTTAGGACTATATTCTAGTGAGTATGATACAGTAAATTAACCATCACAGTCCAACACTTGTCAACGAGGCACCCACATACATTTCCTTAATCCATATTTAACTGCATATAAAGAAAATTACAGAGTCATGCTTCTACCTAACACAATATATAATAATTATCTTGCTTACCACCATAAGCACCCTAACCCTTACCTCAAAAGAGTATCCAAAGTCGATTGCTTCAGACAATTTTCATCCTGGAAAGGGCAGTGTTCCAGGAAAAGACATCCTGCAAGTTCCACACTTACTGGAACTTTCACACATTCCAACTCTCAGCTTGACTTTCCTGCTTATAGTGCCTTCTCAAGCACCACTATTTGACGTGTTTAAGAGTGCCGGATCCCCTTGTCCTAAGAATGTAAATGTTGTCTATGGTATGGTGATGTCAGTGTGGCCACAGGAGGGACTGGGAATGAGACTTGGAAGGAAGAAGTTTATTATGCTCAGAGATCATTGAGAGGAGTCACTGCGGGGAGTTAGCTACGCTCCCCGCAAAGAGGTTTTTTCCTCCAATCAGGTCTCTCAGGCAGGGGTCATCGCAAAGGATGAAAAATATAGTAGGAAACAGAAATAAAATATAAAGTAATGGCAATAATAATACACAGAGCCAAAGATATAGTTTATAAAGTAAAAGTTTATGAAAATAGATAAAGGAGGGTATCCGGATGGAAATATTTTACCCGCATCAAATATTTCCCCGACTGAAACTCCACACAGGTATTATATAGGGTACATACAGGCTCCCCGTTGCCAAGGGCAACGGGATTTGCATACTAACAGTCAGTTTGCTTTAGGGTCAAAGTCTCCTAAAAGGCTACTACAGATCCTTTAACTAACTCTAACTAGGGGAACAATGGGTTATAAAATCGTCTTGGGGCAAACTTCTAAGTTTTATGATAAGGCTATTACTTTAGCAACAAACAGAGACATCTTGGCTCTGGTGATTGTGTTCTTGGAGACAGAGATGATCCCAGAAGTCAACATGGGCTGTGCTTTGTGTCAATTACTTGAACCGCATGGTTCCATCTGGGCCCGGCTTGGGCATTAGCATATCTATCTGATTAGCTCTCATCTCCGGGGGTCCACCTGTCAGCAGCACCAGCAACCTTTGGTCCTAAGGGAGGCCTGCCTTGTCTTTCAAAACAGGTGAGAACCAAAGGCCCAGTTTACAGCTGTCTCCTTGAGATGCAGCTTCTACTGACCAGCAAGACGCCCTCCTGAGACGAGGCAGCTCTTGTACTAACACATTTATTTTTTCCTTAAGGCAAAGCCTTATTTGACTTCTGAAATCAAATCTTGTCTCCAGAAATACAGGGGGCATTTCTACAACTCAGTATTCTTAGGCTCAACAAGTCACCCCACACCACTCAGTGTCACATAGGAAAGTACCAGTGTCAGTCCGGAGGCAGAAAGGAGGAAGGGGAAAGCATTGGGCCACGGTTTTTATCTTGGTTTCCTCAGGAAGGGCAAGGCAGTGCACAGGAAATGTCTTAGGATTGGCTAGTCTGAATAACGCCAGGAGGCTTTGGGTTATAGAGGTGGTCTTTAGTTGTTTGGCACCTGGCCCTGTGATGGTATGGGGCAGGGGAAGTATTGACTTGGTGTGGGAGAGTTATATAAGGTAGGTGGGGGGTGTAATTTGGAATTGGTTGGTTTATATATGAAAAGTGTGCTAGCAGGCAAGTTGTTATTGTCTTTAGAAATTAGCTGGTCCTGGGAGGGACAGTCTCTTCCTGGGTCTGTAAGGCCCCCAAATGCCAGAGCATCAAGAATACAAAATATAAGAAAATATAGTTAATATAATTGGCTCTGTGATAAATGGATGTCCAATAGACAAATACAGAATGTAAGAAAACAGAACACTCCCAGCACGGCGTATTACCTAAGATCAACTGGGACCCGGGGAACCGCTCTACAGTAAAGAAGGTGTGCAGTGGGTGAATGACCATAGGATCTGCTCAGAAGCTTCTGGTCCTATGGAGCAATTTAATGACTTCTTCGAAGTGCACATGAGGCACAAATTTGGAGATAATACCATGTGACAATGGGGTGTCATCCAGTACACACTGTATACCCTAAATCTATGATCATTATTTGCCACCAATATGTAGAATCCATCATATCCTATGAGACAAAGGATAGGGTGACTCTGCTAACCATCACTCCCAGTGACCCACATGAGAATTTATGCTTCCCGCTCTGCAAGCTTAGGTTCTGTGGATCTAGAGCTGCACTGTCCAATGCACCCACCACTAGCCACATTGGGCTATTTAAATTTAATTAAGATAAAATATAATCAGAAAGTCAGTTCCTTGATTGCACTAGCCACATTTCAAGGACTCAGTAGCCGCACGTAGCTAGTGGCTACCTGGTCGGGCACACACCCTGGTTCGCCCAATGGGAATGCTTCCACCAAGAAACACAGTAAGTCTCCCACTGAACTCCAAGCCCTGGCTGACAACTGAATTACAAGTCATGGGCACGTTGGGCTTCTCCTGCTGTGGGACCAGCAGGCATGAAGAAGAGTCACCACCCTGTCGGGGTGTTGTCCCTGATCCCTGGGAGGAGGCAGGGCTGCTCTTACATAATGAGAACACAGAGGGACGTGCTTGGCACCCAAGTGATCCACTTGAATGTGTCTCAGTAATCTCCTGCCATATTTCTTTGGTAAATGGACAAGTGCAGTTTCCACAGCCTGAGAGGGGCATGGGGGCCAGGGGCTGAGAACTCTCAGACATAAAGGTCTGTGTTCTCTTCCAGGTGAGTCACAGAGAACAGCAGAGGTGCTGGCTGGGACTGAGGAGACTCTGGAACGGATGACAGAGGAGGGAGGCCATGAACACCAACTGTGGCTTCAAAGCAGCAGCAGCAGCAGCAGCAGCAGGGGCTGAAAACTGTCCCACTCCCCTTCCTCATGTGGACTTCCCCAGGAAAAGAACCACACTGAATCCTAGAGGAGCTGTTCCCAAATGAGATCAGCTTCCTATGTGAAGCAAGTCAATCTGAGCACCACAAGGGGCGGGGCTCTATTGGATGCTGTTGGGCCCCCCAAAGCCCCGCTTCATGACCCAGGTGCTCCTTCCCTCGGCTTCCAAAAGTGCTGCAGGATAAAGGCTCGCTGCTTAGTTCCTCTACAGAAATTGCCCTCAGTGAAGGAAACTGCCTCCCTGGTGGTAGCCCACTTCTGATGGCTGCTCAAAGAGTTAATGGGGGGGGGGTGCAGTACGAAGGCCTGGCCTCTTTGCCCAGACTGGGGATATCTCTGCAGGGCCTTCTGCACTGCAGAGCTTCCCACGGGGTAGGCTGAGGCCTGTGCTGCATCACAATTTAACTCCTCCCTCTGCCCTGTCTCTCTTCCCTCACTCTTAACAGGTGTTACTTTCAACAGCATGTACATCTCCATCTCAGTCTGTTACCCAGGGAAGCTCAACTAAGGCAGTTGTACTGGGTTAAATAGTGTCCCCCTAAAATTCATGTCCACCTGGAACCAGGGAATGTGACCTTATTTGGAAATAGGCCTTTTGCAGATGTGATCAAGTTAAGCTGAGATCATATTGGAGTAGAGTAGGCCCCAAACCCAATGACTAGTGTCCTTATAAGAAGAGGGAAATTTGGACACAGAGACACACAGACACAGAGGGAAGATTACCATGTAAAGATGGAGGCAGACATTGGAGTGATGCAGCTACAAGCCAAGGAATGCCAATGATTGCTGGCAACCACCAAAAGCTAGGAGAGGCAAGGAAGGATTCGTTTTCCAGCCTCCAGAGGGTGCATGGTCCTGCTGGCACCTTGATTTCTGACTTCTACCCTCCTGAACTGTGAGAGAATAAGTTTTTGTTGTTAAAAGCCACACAGCTTGTGGTAATCTGTCATGGCAACCCTAGGAAACTGATGACATTTTATTGTCATCATATCCCCAGCCATCTTTTTTATTGATAGCTAAAAGTGCAGAACTCCAGAAATACCTTAGGATGTCATTTCTAAGTGGTAAGACTCCATAGAGCACATGAAGGCAGATTTCCCTTCATCTTGGTTTCTAATAAGTATTTGATAACACCCATTTCTAAGTGCTGTCGTTAGAACCACTGACCCCCAACCAAGCAGTCCAGAATACCATGAGCCTGGGGTATACTGTATCATTATACTTTTCTGAGTCTATTCATACAATTTGCACACATCCATATTTTGATCATACTCTTCTTCATTGCCACAATGGAAGATGCGTTGAGGCTCCAGGATTCAGATATGAATTCATTAATTAGCAGTTTCTAATCGACTCTCTACTATCCTTGATTTTAGAAAATATCCTCTCACAAAGCTCGAGGGTCACTCGACTCCATCCCATACTACTCATCCTGGACACCATACATCTTGTTAACAGAGGGAAACCATACTACTTCTGGCTTGGCGTTTTCCTGATAGCCTTTCCTTCTAGTCCTCAGCTACCAAAAAGACCCCGAAATCAAAACCCAAAGGTTTCAATATGGGTAGCCACAAGGAACAGCTAAGCGTGGTGCTGGTACCCCTGCTTACCCTGTATCTCCCTTTTGGCTTTGGCTCACAAAATATGAGTGACAGGATGCCCTGGGACTCAGGCCTGATGTTGCCCAGCCTTACTGAGCTAGCCCTTGAAAGAAGTCAGTTTGTTCTTATGTGTGATGACATTCCCTGCTTGATTCCCAGTCTGAGAGAGTCCCTGCACCAGCGACTGTCTCTGTGCTGATGCTCGCTCCCATTTCAGGAGACTCCCTCCAGAGTCACACCATGCAGATATTAAGCACTTAAGGCCACACGGACACCACCCATCCAACCTCTGCATCAGAAGTGGCTCAGACACCTGTCATCCATGCATTCAACACTCAGCAAATAATTGTAAGTGCCCATTGTGTGATGGGTGCTGATTTCAACACTGAGGAAACAGCATGGAGGAAAATGGACAAAACTGCTTCTCATTCTGTTGCCATCCTAGTGGGAGAGGCAGACAAATAAACAAACAGGCAAGATGGCAGGTAGCAGTAAGTGCCCCAGAGTAAATTAGCTGAAGGTGATGTGCTACTGGGCATGGGGCGGGAGCTACTGTGGACAGGTGGTCAGGGAAGGCCTCTCTGGCATTTGAGCAGGGGCCTGGAGGGACGGATGGGCGGGCCAGGCAGAGATCTGAGGGAAGAGCCTTGCAGGCCGAGAAACCCCCAAGGTGGGATTGTGCTTGGCCTGTTGAAGGGAAGGCAGGAGGTCAGTGAAGCTTGTACAGCAGAGTACATGCAGATCAGATCAGAAGGGTTAAGGAGGGCCTTGGAGACAACGGCATAACCCAGAGACTGATGCAGGCTCTAAGGACCCCTCCAGGTTGAACATTATAATCATCTAAAAGCCAAGGTGGTAGGGACAGTGGAAGGAGCACTTTACCTTATGATATAAGCAAAATAAAACATAAGCTGTGCACAATTGCACTGACATGCCTTCTGTTTCCTTCAGCTCCTCCACCGGCCTGGCATCTTCCAGGAAACTGGGTCACAGTTTATTGGCTACCTCCAACGTGCCAGGCAGTGTGGGAGCCCTTGACACACGATTCAGGAATAGAAGCCCCATGGTGCGGCCTACAGGTTTTCTTGAGATGCTGGGTGGTTTTGAGTAATACACAATTGTGATTTATTCACAAGTAATTTGAAAACAACTGCATTGGGGTCCCTAGAACAGAATTTCCATTACTTAAACAGCTGTTGCTGTGAGAGCTTCACAGGAAGCTGCCTATCTGGCTATTCTCATTGGCACTCCTTCCCTGTGGGGAATTACCTTTGCAGGTGTTGCGTTGTTTTGTCTACCCTGGGCTACTAGCAGCCAGTTCCCCGAAACAGCATGCATCCTCAAGTGCCAGGGGAGAAGATGGATGGGAAAACCCAGAGTTGGGCTCAGAAGAGCAGGGAAATGATGGAACTATTAGAAAGCGGGTCCCAATTATGAGTAACCCTGTCAATATTAACTTTCAACTAAGGCCAAGGCTCCAAATTACCTCCCAAATAACAGCAGGATGTCTTTGATTGGCAGCAAAACACATGCCCTGTCCTGCCTGGCTCACACATCACGAAAGGGTGGTGAATGAATGTTTGGGGTGAGCAGCAAATGTCAGGACATTGGTCTACTGATTTATCTCACTGTCTGGTTTCAAATGATTATTGTGACTGTGCTCTAAAATGGCAGCAGAAGTGAATGGCAGAATGAAATGCAAGTTAGACACCGTGATTTCACTACTGGAGGCTTAAACCTTGGGCAGGGGCCATCCATGTGCTCTGCCAGAAACTCTAGGAATAAAGGTCCCAGGTATTTGACTTGGGCTCAATCAAATGCTAGAATCTCCAGCCTACTGTGTTCATTACTTATTTTTAGCAAATGAGGTAATCTCTGTGACCCATTGAATAAACCTAAAAGTACTAGTAAGAGCTCACTATTATTGTTGTAATGGCAGTATTTATGCATCCCAAAGTAAGCCAGTGTACTCATGGAGAGGCCCGGGGCTCTGAAATCAAAACATACAGAAAGAACTTCCTTATGTGGTCATACCTCCCCCTCATTAGATCACAAGCTGCTCAGTGCAAGGGTCACCTGTCATGCCCTGTACTCCTGGTGCCCACCATGGGCCTTGACACCCGGTAGGGGATCAGGAAATGTTTGTTTGATAACGTTTTACTCAAAACTTACACAACCTTGTTGTATTAGCTTTATTTGGCCTACAATACATGTCACATGTCAACACAACCATAAACACAAACAGGATCAGTAACACAAGTGACACCTCCCTGATATCTGTAGAAGAGGTATCTGATCCTTACACAGTCAACAACAGACAGAACTGGTCTAGTCTATGTGTAACTTTAAAAGGTCACATTTTCATGAAAATCAGTGCAATGCTGTGAAAGAACAAAATGGTGGCAAGAGAGAGCTCTTCATAGAGTGAGCCAGCTGGGCCAGTGTCCTCCCAGCACTGGCAGGACAGCAGTAGCATTCAGGAAGAAATGACTAACAGGTGACTACAATAGGAAGGCAGGTGAAGCTTGAGGGAACTACAGTATTTTAATGGGTTCCAGAAGTGTAAAACCAAGCCCATTCCTAAAATATCCCCTAACAAACTCAAATCTGACACATCTGGTTGCTTTAAAAATAGCCCAAATCAGCAGATTTTTAACCATTTACGGCCTGCCTACTTTGCATAACCTGCAGAACTGCACCTAACATTTGCTAGGTGTAGATCACATAACCCTGGGGCTATAAAAGACTCCAAGCCACAGCTGCCCTTCAAGAGCCCTCTGTCCCCATTGAGCTGCTGAGGCACATCACCTAGACATGGAAGCCCACTTTGATCCCTGGGAGTCCTCTTGCTCCCCTCCCCTTCCAGGTGGGAGCCCTGGTCTTTATCTCTAGGTCCCATGCTGAGAGGACTTTCCCGTCCCATGCCATCCTCTCAAAGTGCTGACCAATAAGCTTGTCCTATGCCACTGCCATGTCCTGTTTTATCTTGTTCCTTGATGAGGTGTGAAATTCTCAAACTCACTGCAGCACTTATGAATGAAAAAGTCTAGAATCAGCTTTAAAATGCAACACAGCAGGTAGTGAATTATGGTTTCTTCTGAATAGGGGGCTGAATTTTGAAGGCACTTTGTAAAGGGAAAATTATGATTTCTCAGTATTTTTAGAATTTCTCAAAAAGACTATATGCACCATTACCTTTGTAATTTAAATACATAAATAATAATAATAAAAGCAGAAATAGTAGTTGTATATTGATCAGCTAAAGTAACTGGTAGCTGATGCAACAGACAAAATCTGAAATTTCAAAGGATTCAGTCAACAGAAGCTTACTTTTTGTGCACATAAATTTTGAGGTGGTTTGGCAGGGGCCCCCTACTCTCAGGGGTACAACTTTTCCAGGCTGTTTTCATTTTGAACTTGCACTATCTCAACACAGGGTTGCCATGTTTGCTGCTGAATGGAAGAGGAAGCCTAGGAATAGCACAAGAGCTAAGACTGAAACAAACAATGCTTTTACCATATCTCCATGACAGGGCTGGTCACGTGACCCTTGCTAGCTACAGCTGTCCCAGCAAGGTAGTGCTCCCATGTGTCCAGAAAAGAGAGGAAGGCAAGAACTATAACAGCACTTGTAAATCAGTCCCATAAACTGTTACATAGTAGGTGCTCAACAAAAAGCAACTGTCATAATTTGTGATGACAACACTCTTCATTTCTTAGAGCACTTTCTGACAAGATCAGACTTGCCTTGAAATTCTCTGAAGTTTTAAGTGCCTACTACGTGGCAGATGCTGGCAAATCCATCTGATGTGAAGGCGATCATGCAAATGCCAGCAGGGAGGGTTCACCTTCTTCACTCGCTCGCACTGTTCTGCACTTCCCTTTGCAATACCGTCTATAATGTCAGGAGGCTGAGGATTTTCTCCTTCCATTGGATGCAGGGGCAAGATCCTACCTGGGAGTCTCTGAACATGCCTGAACTCCTGTACAGGTGCCATCAGGAGCGCTGAAAACCAGTCTTTTCCGGCGGGGCAGGTGCCAGACAGCAGACAGTGGAGAGCTGGCTAAGTATTTTCACTTCTCAAATTCGAGCCAGCATGTCCACCAAGGAACCATTTTTCACCTCCTGGGAGGATTTCAGGGCTTCTGAGAATTCAGCTTCAGTAGATGGTCACTCCCCATCTACCACTTACGAGGGGGTTTAAGTGCTGACCACCTAAAGCACCTGCTCACTCATCTGTTTCTGTGTTCACTTCCTGGCTTCAGATGAGAAACTTGTTAGGACGCTACTGCAATTATCCTGGTGGCTTCAGAAGGCCTCTGCCTACCCTCAGGTTACAGCCCCAGGACCAGCAGATTATGGGCCAAATCAGTCTGTCCTCGCAGCCCAGTGGGAACACAAAGGATGTGCTGAGGACTCCCAGGGAGGGATGAGCAGGTGTCCAAAAATCACAGTCCTGAGGGAACTCCTGTGTCAAAGGGGCTGTGGCTATCAGAGGGGACGGGAAGGAGTAGAGCTGTGGGACAGCCAGGGGGCTTCTGCAGGGGCCAGGGATGCTCTGTGTCACAGGGAGGCCAGTGATTCTCTGTAGCCTCCAGAGGAGGCAGCAGGGAGGAGCTGGCAGCAGCCCAGGTTCCAGAGTCAGGAGGGAGGGCACATGGGAGCGACCAGGGGAAGGGTGCGGTGATGTGGGAAAGTGCTGGGGTGGGACAGCAATGCGGGGACTGTACTGGGCCCATGTGCCCAGGAAGGAGAGGAAGGCTAGGAATGCAGGAGCATCACCTGTGACAGAGCAGGGCCTTGACACAAAGCACCTTGCAGAGTTACTCTCCAGGAAGCAACCAGAGGCAAGGCACGAGGGTGTGTGGTCCTCATTGCCACCTTCTGTAGGCCTGCCTTGGCACGTTGGCCTCAAGGACCTTCTTCCCGAGCCCCTCCTGAGAGCTGGGATGCCGTGTTGTTAGGAGAAATGGAGTGGAGCCAGGAGGTCGGCCTCGAGCTGGGAGGAGTGGGAACAGTGTGGGCTCGGGAGGACTCAGGCCCAGCCCTGTCACTTACTAGCCCTGTGATCATGAAACATGACCAAGCCCTGTGAACATGGAGTTCTTCACACGTGACACGGGTTTCATAAGCCCCGTCCAACAGGACTATTGCCATGTGCACAGTGTATGTGAATCGCCTGGCCCAGCGCCTGGCGTGTGCTGGATCTGTAATGATTGGCAGATCCCTGTTACTGCTGGCTTCTTTGACCCGAGACCCTGCCAAGCTGGGATGTTGCTGTTGCTGTTGTTCTCCAAGATAAGTCTCAGAATGTGCAGCTCCACGGGACATGGCATTGTTAATCAGCCCAAAAGGAAGTTTCATAAATAAAACTCAGTGAGTATTCCCTCCTAAAGTATATACATCAAAATTTAAGTGTGCCGGAGTCCTCCCCAACGTGATATAGCCGAAAGGTCTTGGAATTTGAGTCAAGGACCAACTAACTCCTTCCCTCCCTCCCACCTGCTTTTCCAGCCAAACCACTATTTGCATCCATCTCATCACCACCCAAAATCTAGGCCTTTGCTTACAATTGGCCAAATTACACTGGAAATAACCTAATTAAAGTGCCATTTTAATAGGGACAGATCTGGCTTTCCCAGCCGGACAGATGTGTACCTGGCCAGTGCCCTTCCCGGCCTCACTTCCTGGGAGATTCTCCTTTATCTCTCAGGAAATCCCTGCAGGGACCTATGGCTACATACTGGGTGATTGAGCAATGGGTAAATGGGAATAACTAGACAGTCTGAGGGATGTTGGACATAATCTCCAATTTCACGTTGATATCTGGATTCTCAATAAACTAAATCTGAAAGGTGGCTTCAGCCAGACCTTCTGTGCTCAAGTTTCTGGACAAAGGATGTCACTAGATTCAAAGTATGATGATCCATTCCCTGAGGATTTGTCTGTTGGTCTTGAGTGGGGAGAGGCTGGACTCTGATATATTCCCCAACGAGCTGCAGACCTAGTGAGATGCCAGATTTATTTTCTGAGAAACCTTTCAGATTATAGGCTAATACTTAATATAAATGAAAACTTACAAGACAAAATTGTAATACAGCATGAACTTAATGGAATAAACAACAAAAAACCATAGAAAAGAAACTGGGGAAAATAGGCAAAAATTACAAATATTCTTACCTCTGGGAAATGGCCTTATGACAATTATTTGTTCCTGATTATCCTATACTTTTCTGTACTTTCCAAAGTTGCTACAGTGAGTGTGCAGGTATACAAGAGTCAACTGAATGGGTCTTCTGCATGGAGCACGTTAATCTGACAATTCGGGCCCTGTAACCATGGTTACGGGCTGGCAACATGTCCACTAATCCCTCCCCGCCCCCCGTCTGAATCATGTAAACAGATAACCTGGACCACACATTCACGTGGCCACTACATGCTGTTTTGAAGCCCTCCTCCAGCTTTGGAGGGCCTGGCACTTGGGTTGCTCATTATTTGCACAAAAAACTGATCCATCAGAAGAGGAGAGGAAAGAAGAAAATGCAGACTGACTGAAGAGCTTGGAGTCATGGAAACATGGAAATGAATGTCTTCTAACAGTTTGTAATATGAAGGCAAGCGGGGGAACTAGGGAGAAGACAGGTGCCCACGTTCACAGAAACTCAGAAGGTTTAAACTCTGTTCTTCCACAGTCTGTGCCAGGCACCACACCTAACCGACGGAGTCAAAGTAGCCCACTCCTGTCTGCAGTTTTTGTTGGGATGCAGCTTATTCCTGTTCACTTGGAGTGTCACTAAGACAAAACTAGAAATGAATGCAGTTTTTAGGGTGGCACCACGTCATCTGGGCCATGTTGAGAGGGACACAGCCAAATGGGAGCTGCCCAAAGGACAGAGAGAAAAAAAGGGGGGAGTCTGGCAAACAGGCTGGATTCAGGATGAGAGGACATAATAGAGTGGTCAGGCAGAAGAAAACAAGGCTCACTGTTTTCACACAGCTGCATGGTTTCCTGGGCTTCTCCTGTGTGTGTGGGCTGTGTGTTCACATGACCCTGTGTGAGTCCAGGGCACAAAAGGAAAGCTAAATGGTGAATGAATTAATGCAAGAGAGTAAAGAAGGGAGCCCTCTCTAATCTAATGGGCAGAGTGCCGAAGCATGAGCACCTCCCCCTCAGGGAAATACTCATCTGAGGTGGCAGGGGGACTGTCACAGCCTCCAAAAGGAGGGGCACTGGGATACTCCATGACCTTTGGGGTTACTTACAACTCAGAGAGCCTAAGTGAATACCAAGTCCAAAATAGCCCTGCAAAGAGAGGATGAAATATGCCCCTGAGTGGGGGAGGTATCTGAAATACAAATAACCAATGCAGGATTAGATCCAGACTTCATAAGGAGCTCCAACAACTCCATACCAACAAGATAAGTAACTCAATTAGAAAAATGGGAAACAGGCATTTCCTAGAAGAGGAAAGTAGACTGACCAAGAATTATTTGAAGGAAAACCATGAATTTGGGTGACAGCAGTCCCAGGCTGGTGGTGCCTCAGAACACTGGGCAGGAGCCCTCTCTGGAGGAGGACACCTTCCTCCTAGGCCTCAGAGTCAAAGAAGCACAGGGAGGGGAAGAGGCGGCATTCTGGAAGGTAAAGTAGAGAGGCAAGGGAAGAGAAAGGGGGTGACAGGCTCAGACAAAGGGAGGAGTTACACAGAAATCACACTGAGCATAAAGAATGGCTCTGTAGGGGAGCATCTGAGCTAAAGAGAGGGACTGCTGAGCCAGTGATGCTGAGCACAAAGAGGGAAGATGGCTGCAAGTTCCCAGAGGACCACTCCAGCCAGGGAGGCTGGCCTGCCACGGCAGTAGAAAGGAGAGGAACGGGATAAGAAATACAAAGGCAAGGCTCAGAAGGCCATTGGGGTGGACAGGGAATTCTGCAGGGTGCTCCCTGGGTATCAGAGAGGGAGGAGAACTCTGGATGGGTGCTGTGGTTTCGGGAAAGGAGCAATGTCCTGGTGGGCAGTCGGCTGCAAAGAGATCTTTGGAAAAGGCAAGGATTTCCTAAAAGGAAGACAGGTAGCATGACGGGGATGCAATCAAGGTCTGGAGAAGTAAGCAGAGCTGGAAGAGGAGATTCACTCCTGGCCCCAGTTGAGTGCGTGTTAGTGGGGTACAGCCAAGCCTTGGCAGCAGCAAGAGAGCAAAGCAAGGAACCTGAGAAGGCCCTGCCTGTCCACAGTTGGCCATGTACTGGAAGACGGAAGTGGGATGAGTCTGGGGAGGTGAAGGCTGATCTCCCAGAGATGAGCAGAGTTGGAAGGAGAGAAGGCCTGTCCCTGCCAGGACTTTTGTTAATGAGAGGAGATGTGGAAGCAGCCTGTGAAGAGAATGTGATACGGAAGTCAGAAATCAGAGCATTTTAAGGTTTAATGCTGACTTGTAACTGGTAATGAAAATTAAGACTGGGATGCATTCTGGTGCCTTTCACAAGGGTAGCCAAACACCACCCCTATGCCCACCTGCAATTTGGTAAAGCCATTCTTCCTAGGCCCACCCACCACCACAGCTGTGAACCGGTCTTGCAGCTGCTAACCTGGGACTTCCTCTCCTTGTCAGACCACAGAGCAGACCTCTGTTGCTCGCTCTCACCCAGGGAGATTGTGCACTAGCAAGCAAATTGCACTCACTTTTCAGCATGCACAGGAAAATGAGGAGCAGCTAGGAGAGGTAGAAAAGGGAGCCATCCGTGGATGCGGACAGACAGGAACACTCATACACTGCTAGTGGGACTGCAAACTAGTGCAACCTCTGTGGAAAGCAATATGGATATACCTTAAACAGATACAAGTAGACCTACCATTTGATCCAGTAATCCCATTATTGGGCATCTACCCAAAAGAACAAAAGACATTCTATAAAAAAGAACATCTGCACTCGACTGTTTATAGCAGCACAATTCATAATTACAAAGATGTGGAAACAACCCAAGGGCCCATCAATACATGAGTGGATTAATCAAATGTGGTATATGTATACCATGGAGTACTACTCAGCTATAAGAAACAATAGTGATATAACACCTCTTGTATTTTCCTGGATAGAGCTGGAACCCATTCTACTAAGTGAAGTATCCCAAGAACGGAAAAATAAGCACCACATGTACTCACCATCAAATTGGTTTCACTGATCATCACCTAAGGGCACATTTAGGATAACATTAATCCGGTGTCAGGCAGATGTGGGGGGGGGGGGAGGGGATGGGTGTATACATACATAATGAGTACGATGAGCACCATCTAGGGATGGACAGGCTTAAAGCTCTGATTCGGGGGTGGGGGCAAGGACAATATACGCAACCTAAACTTTTGTACTCCCATAATATGCTGAAATAAAAAAAAAAAGAAAGAAAAGGGAGCCCTCATAGCACGACCATGGGTTTCCCTGCTAGCAGCCACGTATGAGTACCTGGCTCATGAAGCAAGTTGTAGCTCTTCAAACAACAGGACATGGGAGGAACAACAGCAGCCCACCATTCAGGAAACCCTCAATTATGATTTGAAACTGCTCCTAGGAGGTTCTGCGGTGTTTAGCAGAAGCTGGCCACCATTCACGGGGGCAAGGAGGCCAACAGGGGACACCGGCATGGATAGAGATTGGAGTTGGTGATCTTAAGGTCCCTTGTAGCCCTGAGGCGTACACCCCATGAAGAGGGAAACTCTCCCCCTCACCTCATCTCATCTCTAGCATTCCTGTTTCCTTGAGCTCCTCCAAGGAGAGAGTTAGGTACATCTCACTAGAAAAGAAGAGAAAGCAGTCCTTTGCTGATTCAGCATTCACTAAGCAGCTACTGTGTCCCGCACCGTGCTTATGGAAATGAGTAAATCACAGGCCTTGCCTTCAAGGAACTCAGAGACCCTGAAGAGGCCACATACCATCAGAGAGCAATTACAACCCTGAGTTACAAGCGCCTAATGGACGGAGGGTGGGGGCAAGGCATGAAATGCTACCAGTACCAGATTTTGGAGACAAAAGTCCTTAACACTTGGGGGTGGGAAAGCTTATGTAACTTTATACTTGTGCCTTGAGGGAGGACAAGAGTTTGCCAGAACAAGAGGAGGCATGCATTTCCTGCTATGGGAATCACCTGTGCAAAGCAAGGAGTTCTGAGAGAGCAGGCTGGGTCAGGGACCAGTGACCATGCAGCACACTATGACTCTGAAGAGTGTTAGGCTGTTAGGCAGTGCTAGGGTGGAGAGAGCTGGGCAGCTCCCCAAATCCTCCTTTTCCAGGTCTTTCCCACAGCTCCGCACTAGCTCCTCCTCCACCTTTCCCACAAGCCAGCCCAGCTCCTGCGCGGCTCCTGCTCCGGCGCCTCCCACACCTCGCCCCCAACTCATCCCCCAACGCTTTGTGGGCCCCGCCCTTCCCCTCCCCAGCGGGGCACTGCTCACTCCCACCTCCGCTCCAGGCTATGCATTGGCCCCTCCCCCAGTTCATTCTCGGGCCTCTGTCCCACCCCAACTCGCTGTCCCCCTCGGCCCCGCCCTGCTCCTACCCTAGTCCCGCCCCCGACTCCTCCCCCAGCACTTTCAGCTCCGCCCCCTCCGTCACATCCCTGCCGCCCACAGGGCTACAGCCTGGCCTCATCCTGCCGCCTCCCCTTCCTCTTCCTCCCTCCAATCCCCTTTCCTCCCTCTGGTCTGCCCTCCGGTCCGCGGGTCTCCAGACCCCTGGCCACAACCTTGTCTGCTGGCGTACGTGAGGGCCCTGTGAGTCAAACGGCGTCTCCCAGGGGCCCGTGCGTGCCTACGTGCTTGTTTACGTAAGTGCGTGTCTTTGTAGCTGTGTGGATGCGAAGTACGCGGCTGTCTGCCTGCTTGCCTGCGTGCATATGTGCGTGCGTGGGGGTGTACGTACGTGCGTGAGTGCGTGCCTGTCTGCGCTGCGCACGGGTGTCCAGAGCTGGACCAACGCCGCAGGGTTAACTCCAGCGAGTCCCTGTCACCTATCTCTATCTACCTGTCTCCCTCAGGTGGCCCCGGCGGCTTTGCACCCAATACGGGGGGGGGGGTGCTCTCTGCTGACGTTGGCTCCTCCTCTGACCGTGGGAGCTCGTCATCTTTGCGCTGGTGGCCTCGCCGGGCTGCAGAGAGGCTGAAGACTGTGCTGCCCCATAGCCAAAGGCTGCAGTTGGCCCCAGGCGCCCGGGAGACCAGCTGAAGCAAAAAGGGAGCCACCAACCACTGTTCGGGGGCCTGTGTGCTCCGCCCTCTGCACACAGTACCTCTGGGGTTGCCCCAGCTGTGGGTCTGGGGACCCCCTTCCTGTGCCCTCCTCCCACCAACGTCTCACACCCCTGCTCCTTCTAGGTGCCTGTGCCTGCTTGTGTCTGCATGTAGAAAGCAAATGTGCTGCTCCCTGTGCAGGAGCCCCAGCTCAGCCCTGTCCTCCCGCCTCCTGCTCTGCTCATACCTTAAGCTGTGAACTCACTAAGACCTGAGGCTGGGTGGTGCCCAGCTCTGTGGCCCATGGCACAGGGCCCAGCCTGGCCTACCCAAAAGTAAATCCAGGGAAATGGGATTTAGGCCCCCCCCAAACCTTTGCCCTCTGACAATGTGAAGGTGGGTGTCATTTTTCTCCTCTTGGATTGGGGGGGGCGGTGCTAGGCTGTGAGAATGGGAGCCACTTAATGAAATGATTTTCTGCCCTGCTGGCTGGTGCATTGTGTGGTCCTTGACCCAGACAGGGAGGTGTGTCCCACTGCTACCATTAGCAGAACCAAGCCAGGCGTGAGGTGCATATGTGTGTTACCGATAAGACTGGCCCTCCCAGCTCTTCTTGGTCTCTAAACCCTGCTGAGTAGAAGACCCTCCTAGTACCCTGACCCAGCATTGCTGACTTGTGCTTAATGACCTTTTCTCCTTGTGACCCTTGTCGTTGTGCAGGTGAAGGCACTGAGACAAGTGGAAGACTGTTTTCTCCTAGGGCCACAGAGCAGGTACTCTGCAGCACCAGGCAGGAGGGCACTCGACCCCCTTCTTGCTGTTAAGTCAGTTCTCACCAGGGATTCCACCCTCGCAGTTCATGTTTCATTGTTTTGATTTTATGGCGTTAATGAGAAAAGGGTTGGCTAAAAAAGCAAGTGGTGAAAACTAGGCAAAGCTTTGTTCCAGTCACACAGCCCCATAGAAGAATTAGGAATGGCCAGGCCCCGTGGGGGACATTCAGCCTCCCTCATAAGTAATCCAAATCCAAGGAATAGGGTGATCTTTTGTCACCCGTCAGCAGAATGGGTGGTTGGTGGAGTGTGCACAGGTGGGTCTTTGTGGAAGGCCATTTGCTGGCAGTCCCAGCATCTCAGATGTGCTTGCCATGTGACCCAGGCATCCTCTTCAGCACGTGTTCAGACAGTGAGTGTTAGGGGTGATATCGTTTCTAGCAGCAGAAAATGGGAAGCAGCTCGTCACTCTCCACCAGTAGAGGGATGGTGAGGTAAATTGTGGGACAACAAGCAGCAGGATACCACGCAGGCATTAAAAAGTAAGGTATATGCAGCTGTACAGAGAGAACGTGCTTGATGTGCCATCAAATGGAAAGGCCGTGCCTTACCCTGTGGAGACGTGTGGGGAACGTCTTACACTTATGTGTTAGTTTGCCAAGATGGCCATAACAACGGGCCACAGACTGGGTGGCTTACACAACAGACACTGGTTGTCTCCCAGTTCTGGAGGCCGGAAGTCTGAAATCAAGGTATCAGCGGGGTCGGCTGGTATGTTCTGTGGGCCGAGAGAGGGAATCTGTTCTGTCCCCCTCTCCTAGCTGTGGTGGTTGGCTGGCAATATTTGGCGTTGCTTGGCTTGTAGAAGCGTCACCCCGACCTCTGCCTTCATCCTCTCATGGTGCTCTCCATGTGTACATCACTGTCTCTAATTGCCCCCTTTGTATAAGGACACCAGGCATTTTGGATGTGGGCCCACCCTAATGATGTCATTTTTACTTGATTACCTCTGTAAAGACCCTGTTTGTGAAAGGCCACATTCTGAGGTGCTGGGGGTTAGGACTTCAACACATGGGTTTTAAAGGGACACAGTGTAGCGCTCAATAACCTGCAGGGCTAGGGAGCTGAGCATATTGGCGGCAGGGGCGGGGCCGGGGGAAGCAAAGAGGCAGAGCCCAGGACTATCCCTCTGTGCAGGAAGCCAGCTAAAGCCAGGCAGACTGTCCATAGGCCAAGGGGGCCCTCCCTCCTTGTGTTGCCCCAGGGCTCAGTGACCTCTGTCACAGCACTGACCACACTCTGTCCTTTGTGTGTCTTTCTCTAGCTGCCCCCGCCCTACTCGGTGAGCTCCCCAAAGACTTCCTGGGATGGTCCCGAGTCCTCTGAATCCCAACCCCTTCCATTGGGCCTACCGTGGCACAGGACGTCAGTGACTGCGTGGTGACAGAAGCAGCGGGCTATGGAGGTCAGTGAGGTTTAGGGCACCTGGGAGACATCGGGGGAAGGGCAGGCCCCCTGCCTGGGAGCTCAGAGGCCTGGTGTGGGAGGTGCCTCTGTTTCCGCAGGCCACATGGCGCACAGGGAGCTCTCGGAAGATGAAATTTGGCTGCCTTTCCTTCCGGCAGCCTTATGCAGGGTTTATCTTAAACGGGGTCAAGACCGTGGAGACACGCTGGCGTCCCTTGCTGAGCAGCCACCGGAACTGTACCCTTGCCATCCACATTGCTCACAGGAACTGGGAAGATGACGCCTGGCGGGAGCTGCTGCGGGAGAGGCTGGGGATGACTCCTGTTCAGATTCGGGCCTTGCTTCAGGAAGGGGAAAAGTTCGGTCGGGGAGTGGTAGCTGGTAAGTGATGACGTTGCAAACATTGTGCAGACAACTCCAAGAGCAACTGCCCAGGATGTTGCTGGGGAGTTTCGTGGCTTCTGTTTTCATTTGAACTGGTTGGTATGTTTGCTGCGGTTTCCTTGAGCAACACAGCTCCTAAGGGGCAGCAAGGGGCCCTGGGCTGGGTTCCGCGGGCCTAAGTTCCAGGAGCTCCAGGAAATCATTTCTCCACTCTAGGCCTCAGATCCTGTTTGTGATCTGAAAGGCTGGGTCAGCTCCATGTCTGCATGTGGTGTTTGGCTGTGTGCGCACGGGTGTGTGTGGCAGAGGCCGCGAGAGGCAGCACAGCACAGCGAGCGGGTCAGGTAGCCTCTAAAGTAGGTGGCCCACTGCTCGTGGCATCCTGGGCAAGTTCCCTGGCCCCTGGGTGGCTGAGGTCAGACATCAGCACCTGTCACCTGGTGAACTGCCTTGACATCACCTGTAGGTTTCCTGGCGGTGGCTGGTGCCCTTCTAATCTGCAACTGCTGCCCTCAGCTGTCTTGCTTGGAGCCGCCCATTACTTGTGTGGCTTCCTTGAGGGCAAGGCCGCTCCTCTTCCTTTCTGGGGCCCTCCCTCTGCCTCGCCTAGGATTCCCGGAAGAGTTTGGCTCATCATCAGTGTGCAGGAAGGAGGACTCGACTGGCTTCATGTCTTTTGGGGGATATCATCTTAGTCTGTAGCGATTGTGACTTTGAATAAGCATGTTGTCACACAGACAGGCCTTCGGCTATGGAAGGGAAAAACATCTGTGTGTTTCTCTCTGTGCACAGGGCTCGTTGACATTGGGGAAACTTTGCAGTGCCCCGAAAACTTAGCTCCTGATGCGGTTGTGGAACTGGAAAATCAAGCTGTGCTGACCAACCTGAAGCAGAAGTACCTGACTGCGATTTCAAACCCCAGGTGGCTCCTGGAGCCCATACCTAGGAAAGGAGGAAAGGATGTATTCCAGGTAGACATCCCAGAGCACCTGATCCCTTTAGGGCATGAGGTGTGAAGAGTGTGGGCTCCCGAGAGCAACGTTGCTGAGAAACCAGCTAAATCATGACACCGTCATGGAGCAGGCCTGTGTGCATCAGGTTAAGTTCGAATTGTCCCTGCATTGGAATTGTCCCTGCATTGGAGAGTGCCACGCACTACATACTGTTCATGTAAACGTAAACAAATTTCTCCTTCACTGGGACAGAGGGAATGGGGATGGGGCTCTCCTTGTGTGAGGCCCCTTAGGGGTCATTGACATGGTCTCAAGTACTTTGACCTGTGGGTAAAAGGAAAAGCTGCCGGGGAACGTCTCAGCGTTGCTGCTAACTTTGGTCCTGCTCGTTTCTGGATTGTACCAATAAATGTGTTGTGGACAGCCACTTAGTGTTTGGGGCTCCCTTGTAACTTTTTCCCTCTTTATGTTCCACCCAAAACTCATGAAATGTTTGAGCAGCACCCACGGGACATGGGAGAAAGTCTGGCACCCGACCCTGAATGTTTGCCCAAGACCGGCCACTAATGGACTGACT
Source organism: Eulemur rufifrons (assembly GCF_041146395.1). Lineage (NCBI taxonomy): Eukaryota > Metazoa > Chordata > Mammalia > Primates > Lemuridae > Eulemur > Eulemur rufifrons. Next base: position 25,233,486 of record NC_091012.1, on the reverse strand, counting down.
CGTCCAGGATGAAGAGGACGTCAGCCTTAGAGCAGCTGTCTAAGCTCTCGGTTCCTCTCGCTGTGCTGTAAATGTGGCTGCTGCTTCATGAAGCATGTGTGTCCCACGTGTCACACAGCTACTTCATATCCAAAAGATCCTAAATACAGCTCCAGCAGAGTGAGGTTGACTTTCAAAAGTGATAAGTAGTGTTGTTTCCTTGCAAATCTTTTTTTTTTTTTATTTCCTAGCATCATTTCTAGTGGTTGTTATCTATGAGGATGATGGGCTCCCCTCCCCCAGGTATTGACTTCTCAGCCCTTCTCTTCTGCGCAAGGAGGTAGGTGGTCATACATCCCCCGGCAGATGGGGGGCCTGGCTTTCGGGTGGGTCTTCTTGGGGGACCCCTGGATGCTGGGTTAGGGACGCTGAGCTGCTGATCAGAAACTTCCTGGCCACCTTGGGGCTGCAGGGGGACCCCTGAGGAAGGAATCTCTTAGGACTGATGAATAATGTAAGGTGATACTGCGAAGATCAGGAGCAAGGCTGTTCTGTCTGCTGAGCAAGGGGCAGGTCCCAGGAAACCAGATCTTCCTGGGCTTGCCCTCAACACTCCCTAGCAGCACCTTTTACTAAGTGTGTGAAAATGCTGCTTCTCCACGTCAAACAGGACAGCAGAGAACAAAGCCTGTCTCTGACAGGCTTTTCAGTCTCCTGGCTTGGGCCGAGGAGAGGTGTATAGTATAGAAGGTTAGAAAGAACACAGATTCACGATTCTCGTTTAAATTGTTTATTTACTCCCGTGGGGTTTTATTTCTCTTTACTAAGACCGAAAACGGGTTACTCATTAGAAAATAGCAATTTTTATCAGTCATCAGGGGCCTCTCAGTTTAGGGAGTTGGACTGTCCTTCAACTGTTCACACAGTGCACACTTGCAATCTGCGGAGCCCTCCGGCTCCTCTTCGGGGGGCTCATTAGGAGACATGACCGAGAGGGTAGCCAGCAGGATGAAGTAGCAGGTGTCATACAAAGATATGACAGAACCGTAATCTGCAACAACCTGGGGGCTGGCAGCCACTTCCCCCGTGCCTTCCATTGGGGCAGTAGCCAGAGGCACAAATGTGGCATTCCTGGAGGTGCCCTCCCCACTTGGGCCATATGGCTCGTGAGCGGGACAATTTTCCTGGGGATACCTGGAGATGCTGTTCATGGAACAGACACCAGAGAAGGTGAAGGACCGGGTGCCACTGGGTCCCTGAACATTGGGAGCTCCCATCTGGGCCTTTTGGTTGGCTTCTTTCTTCGCATTATTGTGGTGGATTCGTGGGGAGCGTCTTGTAGCTACCAGCTTCTTTCTCTTTAGAGCTGGTGCCCCGGACGCTATCAGAGCAGTGTTTCTCAGGTAGCCTTTCTTCTCAATATTCTCCAGGAGCTCGGGCTTGTCTCTCTGAAAATTGGAGTTGCAGTAGATCTGAAACAAAAGAAACACTTCAGTCATTCTGGGATAAAATGTTCATTTTTTCCCCACTTCCCCAGATGATAATGGTCTTGTTTTGCAATGGAGAAAAGAATGTTTTAAGTGGTTGCCAGTGTCATTAGTCCTACAGCATGACCTGACCAAAGAGAAACTATTCATAGATTAAGGTAGTTTTACACACAGATATATGATATATATAAACATATATGTCCACTATATATGAAAAAACTTGTGTGTGTGTATATACATATATATGCACACACACACACACATATATATATACATATATATATATAAAAAACACATTAACGGGCCTGAGACTTTACTCAGACCTGCAGCTTATCACTATTGTAGTTTAATATCAACATAAGTTATCCTCAGAAGTTAAACTCCTGCGCAATATCATCATCTTGGTGTTCTATGAAGATGTTTGAGTAACAGAGAAATTGTATAACAGAAATACTTTGTACGTTACCATCGTCCTCTTGTTCCCTGGAGCGTGAACTGAAGAGTTGTTCTGGCGTATTTTGCTGAATCCATAGAGGTTAAGTTGTCGAATGAAACTCTTCAAGCTGTCTGTTTTAAAAATCCTCTCTGCGCCTCTCCGGTGAAGAATCTCCCTCTGGAAAAGATCGTCCTCGATGATCACGGTGTCTCCATCGTCACTCCAGTGCACAGACTTGAAGGCTTCATTCTCCACTATCATCCAAAGCTTTCTTGGGAAGGAGAGCCTCCGGAGGTCGGTGTTGTCTTCCATGTTGGCTGCACGTTGGCTTTGGTCTTCCAGTTGCAGATTATCTTGGGAGGCTTGGTCTTGGCTCACAGCGTGGTCTCTGGGCCTGTCCGACACCTCCCTTGAATCCAGATTCAGATCAGTTGGAGAACTAGATGGAACCCCACTTGCTGGCTCTCCACGAACAGATGGGGCCAGCTCGGCTTCGTATTGCTCTTCCATACTCTGACTGGCCATGGAGCTACACCAGCATCAGGAACATTTTGTACCCAAGACTGTTACCACTATCCTAGCAAGTCAGAAATGCCTTTGGTCAGCGTAGGGACGCCCACTAAATACCCTCCAGGAAATTCTAGAGTCTCGGTCGCGGGGCAACCAGCTGCTTAAGTCACCATCCTCTTTATTTGTCGTGTGATGTCACAAAGGTGGCTCACAGCCAATCTAGAGAGGGAGCCCTGGCCCAGTGTGGGGGAGGGGACCAGTGACAGGGCCACCAGCTTCTCTCTTTTCTTAAAGTGATAAAGGTCGTCGTTCCAGTTCCCACAAAAGTCTCCTATCTGCCAACAGGCACCGTTCCGTTCTGTGTTCCCGGGATGAGTTGAGAAACCATGATCCCATGGCCACTCCCACCCCTGAAGACGGGGGTGGGGGGGGAACTGCTCATGGCCTCTCTGATTTGCTCAAGGACCAGTCCCCAGTTAGCCTTAGCTTGCATATCATCAAGACTGCCCAGCTCAGATGGGCCCCCAGTGACTCTACCTCCCAGGAGACGGTGGTCCCTCTCAGGCTGGTTGGCCTAGTCTCAGTTGGTAACACCCCTCTTCTCCTGTTCCCACCCCCATCTCCTTCCTGCTTTGGTCTCTGCCAACTACTCCTAATGGTTGGTTGGATCTGCTCCATTAGGCCCAAATCAAGAGGGTTTCTTACTGCCACTGGGTCAAGCTGTCCCCAGAGCAGGCTGTGCCCGAGCACAGTGGGAGTGCTCCTCTCATTCCTCGATCATAGTGTTACAGCACCGCTGTGTGATTGGATAGCCACATCCTCAACTTTGCTTGCCCCCAAATCTCATCCTTGTGCAGATCACAGTGGGATTACCTTTAGTTTCTATTTCTTCCCCCATAGATACTGCCCTCTTTGCCCAAGGCCCCCTTCATTTTTGAGGCCTGCTTTACACACTCTCTAACCTAAGGAAAGTTGCTACTTGTTTAGTTAGATGTGACTAAAGTAATCCAACACAGAAATACCCTTCGATATGTATTTGAAAATAGATGAGAGTCTGGCTGTGGGGGGAGCCAGGAGGAGGGAGAGAACCCAAATGAAATTCATCTTCAGCTACAGAGGAGAGGATACACACCCTTTTTGGTGATACATGTTCTCTAGCCGTTGTAGACAACTAGGTTCTGAATACTCACTCTGTGTAGGGAGACAGAGTGGTAGAGTGAAAAGGCCCCAGGCTGAAAGGATCCTGGGTCCTCGCCCCACTAAGTTGTGCCCTTTGCTCTCTCTGAGGGGCAGCCCTGAGTGCAGAGGGTTTGGAAGAGGTTCTCCCAAGGTGCCTTTCTGTCTAAGGGCTCTCTGATCCTTAATCGTGCCCCCGTGTCTGGGTTCAGGCTTGCTTCATGGTCCTCAAGCTTTTAAACAGGTTTACAAAGCATCCACTCAAGGACTCAGTTTAACCTGTAGGCATGTGCAGTTGGAGGCTAAGAATTAAAGTGGAGGCCACTGGTGACGTCTCCAAAGGAGGCGCCGAGAGTTGGCAGTTAACAGCCAGCATCTTTCACTTACCTACCAACATCTTTTTTCTTAAGCAGATTCTTAAGACTGACAATGATCTTTCATTGTGGCCTTTGTTAGCCGTGAACTCTGCTGATCACTTCAATAAAGGGATCTGGCCATTGGGTGGGAGGGGAATGGTGGTGAAGAAAATGACTGGGAGAACCACAGCTCTGGCATCCAGCAAAGAGCCGTTACTTACTTGATTTGGCTATGACACACTTATGTCCCATGAGTTCTGTAGGACCTTTAGCTATCATTCTGCTCTGTTTACAGAGTCACAGATGTCCACAGGGATTAAGAGTCAGAGACATCAGGCTTCTCTTATCCCGTGAAGAGAAAATACTCACAGTGCTGACTTGAGGCTAGTTCAGGAAGGGCATTATGGGAAAGCCGGCCTCCCTCTGCTAAGCCCTCTCAGGCCCAGAAGTTCAACTCTGGGACCTCCGGCTGCCACTCACGCAGTCTTTGTGAAGCACCCACCATATGCAAGCCCCTTTGAGAAAAATGATTGGTTTTCTCTTCAGTGCTCACTCCAAGGCCCCCCAGAGATGACCCCTCTGCATCACCGCCTTGTGAATGGAATCGCCGTAGTCAGTCGAGCAAGCAGAGCACACAGCTGCCTGGGGAATGAGGACCAGTGGCCCCGTGGGAAAAGGATTTCAGTCTCGACTCGCTGCAGCTTCTGTGTGGCAGTGTGGCGATCCGGAGCAGTGCTAAGCTTGTGGCTATAGGCCCGAGGCCTGGGGCTGGCCACGGGGCAAGACTCACTGGGTAGGCCTTGCCTGCCGCCCTCCTTCGCCCCACCTTAGCCCTACCCCCTTGCCGTCTCCCTGGCTTCTGGGGAGCTTCCTCCATGCTGGTCTCTCCTCTGGGATCCAGCCTGTGTCCCTGCAGCCGGTTCATCCTACCCCAGAGGGGACTTTCTGAACCCTGGCTGGGAACTCGTCAGTTGCTTATGCACCAACTCCTGAAGATGTCCAGGGCCTTCCCTTCCCAGCGTCATCGGCCACTGGACTCCTCTTACAGTCTCAGGCGTCCACCACGCCAGCCGCCTGTCAGCCTCCTTCACTCAGCATCTGCTCTGAGCCAGGTCCCCTCGTCCCCCGGAGCCCCCAGTGCTATTCTCTGAGTATGCTGTGAACTCCCCTGCCAGTGACAGTGATCGTGCTGTCCCTTGTCTGGGAATGCCCTTACCTACCCAGAGGCACTCAGCTTGTCAGGGTCCAGCTCCTCAAGTTCCAGGTCACCACACGAGGCTCCTTCCCCAGGGCTGGCCCAGCACAGCTCTCCAGGTCCACTGGAGTGGCTCCTGGGGCCAGAAATAACCTGGAGGGATCTCTCGCACCTAGGGGACGGGGCTCCCTGCTGTTCCTTTTGCACTCTTTACTTTAAACTGACCACTCAGGCATTTGCCTGTGAGCTTAAAGTGACCCACACCCTGTTCCCCCATATTATGGTGCTAGTTGCTTCCCCCTGCCCGACTATTTATTCTTGCCTCACATGATCTGGGAATGGAAGACAGCCCTCTGCACTCATTGTGCCCTCCCTGCTGAGGATCTCTAACTAGTAAATCTTGGAGTTAGTTGTGGTGGTGGATTGAACTTGCACCTTCCAACTGAACAACCAGGGGCTATCCCAAGGCTGAGTTTTAGACAGGACACCACAGAGAACACAAGTTCAGGTTCCTGATGCCAGAACGATGGTCAGGCAGGCATAAACTAGACGTAGGTCAAACAAGAGCCACAGGGGTGTCTGCCAGTATAAACAAGTTTCCTGTGTGAGGAAACCCCTGGTCACGGGTCAGACAACTAGGCATGTGGCCATCCACCAGGGAAAAGAAGTATCCCATGAAAGGCATACTGTAAACACCCAAATCCAGCTCCCATTAATTTCCCATTTGGGCAGGGTCACTAGCTGCTTTGATTCCAGACCCTACCACTCCGGGACATTGTTGTTGTTGTTCTAGATACATCACAGAATATGCAGCTCAACAGGACATGGAATTGTTAATCAGCCCAAAAGGAAGCTTCATAAATAAAACTCAGTGAGTATACCCTCCTAGAGGATATATATCAAAATTTGGGTGTGGGGGAGTCCTCCCCAACTGGATACAGCTCAAAGCTCCTGGAATTTGAGTCAAGGACCATTTCTTTCCCTCCCTCCCAGCTGCTTTTCCAGCGAACCGCTATTTTCATTCATTTCATCACCACCCAAAATCTAGGCCTTTGCTTACAATTGGCCAAATTACAATGGAAATAACCTAATTAAAATGCCATTTTAATAGGGTCAGCTGTAGTTCTCCCAGCCAGGCAGATGAATACCTGGCCAGTGCCCTTCCCAGCCTCACTTCATGGGAGATTCCCCTTTATCTCTCAGGAAATCTCTGCAGAGGATGATTATCGATCACCTGGCTCTTGCACTGTGCTCAGCTGCAGGGGGACAAGAGCACAGGACACCTTCCACACCTGCCCCAGCTGGAGATTCCTCTCTGCTTTGCTCACCATCCAGAAGGAACTGCTCAGGGCAGTTCTCCCTTCCAGGCTTTGCTCTCAGCCCTAAGTCACCAGTCACATGGTCTGACAGTCTGGCCCTGCCCCCACCCAACTTCATTACAACCAACTCCCACAGAAGGAACTGCAGTTTCCCCAAGCCCCAAACCGCCCTGGCTCAGGGTCCTCACACCCCACTGCTCTCAGCAGAAGCACCACCCTTCAACCCTTCCGTCACTTGTTCTTTAGGACTTGGAGGACATCTCACCACCTTAATTATAGGACTGCAGCACCTAGACTCTCTAATTCTATGGGCAGGGGTGGGTCTGGCTTACCCTAGTGTCTCCGTTACCCCAGGGCCTTCCAAAGAGCAGATGCTCAATGAATATCTGGGGAACAAATGTGCCAGTGAGCAGGGGCTCTTATTTATTTATCTATTTTTTAAAAAAAATTTCAGAATATTATATATTGAGATTAAAACTTCCCCTACATTCTCAAATAATCCAAGGTAAGTCACATACACAAATATATTTTAATTTTATAGAAAAACACATGAAACAGAATAAGATGCCAAGAAATAACTGTCTTTAAATTGTATTTCTCTATTTCACAACTCCATATATTTAAATGCAACATTCCTTCACATTTCCAAGAAAATTCCCATGGGAATTAAAATCCAATTCCACCCTGTTGCAAGCAACAAAATTAAATGGAAGGTCTCCCCAGTTGTTTTACAAAATAGCAAACTCTTACTTTTGATAAGCAAAATTACAGGTTTGTTCAATATCATTCACCAATTTAGATGCTGAAGCTAATTAAATCTTCTATGAAACAGAACAAAATTTGTAAAATTCCAAAAGGAAAACAAAGATCTATTTCTAAGTCACCCAAATGTTGTAACAGGAACACAAAAAGGTTATGTACTGGTGATTTCCCCAAGTTACTGGTACCCTCCATTATTTAAAACATTGACTGCTCTCTTCAAACATAGAGTAAAAAAGGACTTATTTCTCGTGGGGCAGGAGGAGGTGCTGGAAGGGGACCTGGATGTGCACAGGCCCTGCCCCCCCCATCGGCCCTCACTGCAACTCCTGCTCACGCCCCCTCTTCCTCATCTCTCAAAGCTTCTTCATACAGGAGTGGGAAGGATCTGGGATCGCACCCAATGACCTTGGCCACATACTCCAGGACTTTCAACTTGCTTATTTCGGCATGGGCTCTCGGACCCCACAGGAACTCATAACATGCAGGATCACTGTCTGGCACCTACCGGTACTCCAGGTACCCTTCCTGCACCCAATCCCGGGTGATGAGCTTCCGGGGCTCCCCGTAGATGAAATGCTCACTCCCAGCATGCACCCCCATCCCACCCAGTGCATCCCAGATGACCTCCTCCTGGGCGCAGTCGCTTTCCAAGTAGATCAAGCCCAGGACGATGATCAGGAGGCCAGCCTTGGGAAAGCGGTGGTCATCATTCAGCTCCTCTTTGTAGGTGAGGCCCACGGAGGTGACGAGGATGTAGGAGTGGCCGGGAGGGTCAACTTCCTTCATGTCGACTCCAAAGACCAGCTGCATGCACTCGGAGGCTTCTCTGAAGATCTCAGCGAAGTGATCTTGGTAATCTTTGATGACTACATCCAGCATTTCTTCCTTGGTGGTCGGCTCCTTCATTCGATACTTGAGGAGCAGGAAAGAAATCAAATCAGACATCTTGTCATCTAGTGCCTCTTTCAGCACAGACGCTGGGTCTGCCGGGTCCTGCGAGGTTCTTGGCCCCTCCTCTTCTTGGCTGATGGAGTCTTCATTGTAGCGGTGCCCTGGATTGTCGGCCAGGCCAGTGGGAGAGGAGGAGGCTCCCTGAGGAGTCTGGGGAGGACTCGGTGTTGCGGCAGCTGCCCCCTCCTCCTGAGCCCTGGGAGCCTGGGCACCCACCAGGCCCTGTGCCTCTCTTTGTGCCCAAAAGCGTTGCTGAAGCCTGTGGTGCTGAATACTATGATGGTGACGATGGCGGCGAGGCATGATGGCTCTGGATGGGAAGCAAGCAGGAATGTGGGCAGGAGCTGGGCAATGGAGACCCACACGCCTGGGGAGAGAGGGACCCTGTAAGTGGCGTCAGTGAGAACCACACCCTGGGGGCTCTGACAAAGACCAACCTATAGGCTTTCTCCTTAGGGGATGCTCTGGGGCCTCCCAGGGCTCCTCTCCTCCTGGTGGGCCTGTCCCCCAGCACCTGAAGGAGGAAGCAGCAGGCCAGCAGAGTGCAAGGCTCTAGGGCTGACAGGGCGTGGGTGGGGCCGGGCACTGTGGTGTTCCCTCTGGCATCAGGTGGATGGTCTCTACTGCGCTCACTCAGGGCCCTCACCTTCCCCCTGGAGGGCCCTAGACCAGACCCTGTGCTGTCCTGAAAAGCTCTCAGAATAAGAGCTCACATTCCTCATACAGAGCAGAAGGCAGTGTGTGGGCCCCACATCTGGCCACATCTGCCCGGGGCCTCCCAGAGAGGACAGTAAGATTCAGTGGGGTCCATCTGTCCTGGGGGTCCTTGTTCGGTCCCACCTTGATGCCTGGCAAGGCCTGGGAGGGAGGGTGGACCTGAGGCCACCTCCTTAAACCAAGGCCCTGTCCCCACCACACACCGGAAGAGGAAGCGAAGGGAGGCCACCCACCCACTGTTTTCTGTGTCTTTCTCAGGCTGACAGGTGGGGCAGGGCAGGGCTGGGTCTTGTGTGTTGGGTGAGTAAGGTCCCCTCCGTCCTGACCCTGACTCCTGGCAGGGCCTTGGATCCTGCCTCTGCTGAACTGAGTGCAGCCCCCTCAGACGATGGCCTTCACCTCCCTGAGACCAGTGATCCACATATGAGAGAGGGGACCTCAGCCTGACAACCCCACACAGGTTTTCGGGGCTCTCAACAGAGTAGGGGCGGATTTCTGTGGGGTCCCATCTGTGTCCTGGGGTGGGGGTACCTTCAGTCTTCACCAGGGTGCACACCTCGGGCCTGGCAGATCCTGGGACTCCTCCCTCTGCTGGCTGGCCTCACGCCTCGGACCAAGGCGCTCACCTCCCTGAGACCGCCCACCCCCAACCACGTGGTAGAAAAGAGCAACGCCCCATGCCACCCCTGTACGGGGCCTCCCTGGGCAGAAAACAGGGAAGGCAGGCTCTGTGTGGGGGGCGGGGGGGGGGGGCCCTTCTAGGGGATGTGGGGGTAACTCATGCCTTTAATCCTCACCAATGTTCTTCCCGTGATTCCTGGCAGATCCTAGAATCCTCCCTCTGTTGATGTCACAACTCCCCTCGGACCAAGGCCCTCCCCTCCGTGCGACCCCAAAGAAAGAAGCAAACGCCCACCACATCTGGCCGCCCCGCACAGGGCCAGGTCCCACTCTCTACTGGAGTGTAAGGTACACACCACCCTCCCTCTGTGTCTTCCCCTTGACCCCGGCAGGGCCTGGGCCCCCACCACCTGTTGACTGGCGTCCTCACCCCTCAGATTCCCGAGGCTGAATTCGGGAGGCATCTCATGGTGAAATTTGTTCTGGGGCCTCCCAGGGTCACAGGAGGGGCAGGGGGCATTCTATGGGGCCCTCAATCCTCCGTCAGCGTCTCACCTCACTCCTAACAGAGCCTGGGCCGTCTCCGCCGATCTTAAGTGCGGACCTCAGACCAAGGCCCTCACGTCTGTCAGCCCCCCAGACGCAAGGCGGCGGACGTCACATCCGGCCCTCCCCACACAGTGGTTTCCCAGGGCTGACAGTAGGGACAAGGATAGACTGTGGGGCCCCCTATCGGGATGTGGCACAGCCTGGTTCCCGCTCCCCCCCCCCCCCCATGGGCCTTATTTGCCGGGTCACACCACGCTTTGTCTCCCAGAGTCTCCTGAGGAAGAAGTTGGGGGAGGGGCTCAACCTGACACATCTGTCCTGCGGTGGTCCACGGCTGACAATAGGGGTGGAGCTGGATTATTTGGGGACCCTCTACCTTGGGTGGGAGCCCCGTCAGTCCTCCCTCCCGTCTCACCTTGACTCCTAACGGAGCCTGGGCCCTCTCCCCTCCACCGACGTGAAGAACGGACCTCAGACCAACGGCCTCGCCTGTGTCAGCCCCCCAGGCGCAAGTCGGTGGACGTCACACCCGGCCCCCCCACACAGGGGCTTCCGAGGGCTGACAGCAGCGGTGGAAGGCGATTGGTGGTGGGAGGCCTCAGTCTCCCTCAGGGTGCTGCCACTCATGCCTGGCAGAGCGGGGGGGGGGGGGGGGGGCGCCCTCTCTGGACCTGAGAGGGCCTCGGGTCCCACCAGGCTCTGACCTATTTCTTTATAATTCCAGTTCATCTGCTCATAACTGTTACAAACCTGCGACTGCTGGTAGTATCTAAGTGTTTATGCTTGCAAAAATACATATGTTATGATTGTGTACTTTCTTTTTTATTCCTTTTCGAAAAGTGAAATTTTATTTTTTATTTCAATAGATTTAGAGGGTAAAAGTTTTTTGGTTTTTTTTTTTTTTTGATATATGGGTGAATTGTATAGTGGTGAAGTCAGGGATTTAGTGGACCCATCACCTGAAGTGTATAAATTGTACCCAATTGGTAATTCACCCCTGTCCCCTTTTGAGTCTCCAAAGTCTATTATACCACTCTGCATGACCATGTATACCCATTGCTTAGCTCCCATTTGTAAATGAGTACATGTGTTATTTGTTTTTGCACTACTGGAATACATCACGTAGGACAATGGATTCCAGTTCCATTCTAGTTGCTGTGCCGCAAAACACATTATTTCATTCTTTTTTTATGGCTGAGTGGTATTCTTTGGTGTGTGAATGTGTATATGTGTGTGTGTGTGTGTGTGTGTGTGTCTGTGTAATCTCACATTGTCTTTATCCATGCCTCAGTTGATGGGCACTTAGGTTGATTCCATTGATCCCATACCTTTACATTTGTGAATTGTGCTCTGATAAACACATGCATGGATGTGTATTTTTGATAAAATGACTTATTTGCCTTTGGGTACATACACAATAGTGAGATTGTTGGATCGAATGTTAAGTCAACTGTTAGTTCATTGAGGAATCTCCCTATTGTTTACCATAGAGTTTGTACTAATTTACATTCCCACCAAGAGTATATAAGCATTCCCTTTTCACCACATCCATGCCAACATCTGTTTTTTTGTTTTGTTTTGTTTTGTTTGTTTTTTTGACTTTTTAATAATGGCCATTCTGACAGGGTAAAGTGGTATCTCATTGTGGTTTTAATTTGCATTTCCCTGATGATTAGTGATGTTGAATATTTTTTCATGTTTCTTGGCCACTAGCTTCTCTTCTTTTGAAGAATGTTTTTTCATGTCTTTCGCCCACTTTTTAACAGGGCTATTTGTTTTTCTCTTGCTGATTTATTCGAGTTCCTTGTCAATTCTGGATATTAGTCTTTTGTCAGATACAGAGTTTGCAACTATTTTTTCGCTTTGTGTAGGTTGTCTATTTACTATATTGCTTATTTCTTTGCTGTGCAGAAGCTTTTTAGCTTAAGTCCCATTTATTTATTCTTGGTTTTGTGGTATTTGCTTTTGGGATCTTAGTCACAAATTCTTTGCCTAGGCCATTGTCCAGAAAAGTTATTTCTAAGTTTTCTTCTAGAATTTTTATGGTATCAGGTCTTCCATTTAAGTTTTTAATCCATCTTGATTTAATTTGTGTGTATGGTGAGAGTTAGGAATCCAGTTTCATTCTGCTGGATGTGGCAGATTGCCTGTGGCAATTTTCCCAGCACCATTTATTGAATGGAGTGCCCTTTCCCCAGTTTGTTTTTGTCTGCTTTGTCAAAGGTCACCTGGTTGTACATGTATGGTTTTATTTCTGGGTTCTGTATTGTGTTCCGTAGATCTATGTGTCTATTTTATACCAGTACCATGCTGTTTTTTAATTTTATTTTTAATTTTTTTTGTAACATCCAACCTGGCTGGTAGCATAACATGCTGTTTTGATTACTATAGTGTTGTAGTATACTTTGAAGTTGAGTATGCTATGACTCAAGGTTTTTTTTTTTTTTGCATAAGATTTCTTTGGCTGTTTGGGCTCTTTCTGGATTCCATATGAAATTTATGATTGCTTTTCCAATTTGGTGTAAAATGGTATTGGTATTTTGATGGGAATTACATTGAATCTGTAAATCACTTTGAGCAGAACTGACATTTTAAAAATATTTCTTCTTCCAATGCAGGAGCCTGGCAAGTTTCTCCGTATTTTTGTGTCATCAGTGATTTTTTTCAGCAGTGTTTTGTAGGATTCTGCTTTGTAGAGATCTCTCATCTCCTTCCTTAAGTATATTCCTGGCTATTTATTTTCTTTGGAGCTATTGTAAATGATACCAAGGTCTTGATTTGATCCTGAGCTTAGCTGTTATTACTGTATAGAAATATTACTCACTTTTGTACATTAATTTTGTAACCTGAGACTTTACTGAATTTATCAATTATAGGAGTATTTTAGAGGACCCTTTAGGGTTTTCCAGATCATCTATCAGCAAACAGGAAGAATTTGGCCTCCTGTTTTCTGACTTGGATGCCTTTTCTTTCTTTCCCTTTCCTGCTTGCTCTGGGCAGGACTTCCAGAACTATGTTGAATAGAAGTAGTGACAATGGGCATGCATGTCTTCTCCCTGTTCTTAGGGGCAATGTTTTCAACTTTACCCCATTCAGAATGATGTTGGCTGTGGGTTTGTCATATATGGCTTTTTATCACTTTTAGGTATATTCCTTCTATTCCTTGTTTCTTAAGGTCTTTTATCATGAAGTGGTGCTGGATTTTATCAAATGCTTTTTCTGCATCTATTGAGATGATCATGAGGGTTTTGTTTTTAATTCTGTTTATGTGGTAAGTCACATTTTTTGATTTCAGTATATTGAACCATGCTTGCATCCTTGGGATGACCTGATCATGGTGAATTATTATTATTATTATTATTTTTTGATGTGCTGTTGGTCTCTGTTTGCCAGTATTTTCTTGATGATTTTTGCATCTATGTTCATGAAGGACATTGGTCTGTAGTTTTCTTTTTTTGTTGTGTCCTTTCCTAGTTTAGGTATCAGTGTGATACTAACTTTGTAGAATGAGTTAGGGAGCAGTCCCTCCTTATCTACATTATGGAACACTTCCTGTAGGATTGGTACCAGTTCATCTTTTTAGGTCTGGTGGAATTGAGCTTTGAATACATTTGATCCTGGGCTTTTTGTTGTTGTTGTTTTGGGGAGATGTTCTATTATTGATCCAATCTTTGTACTCATTATTGGTCTGTTCAGGATTTTTATTTCTTCCTGATTAAAGCTTATGACATTGTATGTTTCCCAAAACTTACTCATTTTCATGAGGTTTTCTAGTTTTTGTGTATATAGTTGTTTGGAGTAGTCGCAGATTTTCTTGTATTTCTGTGCTATCAGTTGTGATGTCTCTTTTTTTCATTTCTGATTGATCTTATTTCACTCCTCTCTATTCTCTTCTTAGTCTAGCCAGTGGACTGTGAATTTGGTTTATCTTCTTAAAGAACCAACTTTTTGTTACATTGATCCATTGTATTATTTTTTTTGGTTTGAATTTTATCTAGTTCTGCTCTAATCTTTCTTATTCCTTACCTTCTCCTAGCTTGGAGTTTATTTTTCGAGTTCCCTGTGGTGTGACATTAATTTCTTAATTTGTGATCTTTCCGTTTTTTTTTTTTTTTTTATGTAGCCAGTTAGTGTTGTGAACTTCCCTTTTAGCACTGCTTTTTCTGTATCCCAGAGATTCTGGCAGCTCATGTTGCCATTGTCATTCAATTCAATTCTTTTTTTTGTTGTTGTTGTTGTTAAATTTCCACCTTGATGTCATCATCAATGCAAAGCTCATTCAGGAGCAGGTTGTTCAATTTCCACATATTTGTGTACTTTTGAGATTTCTTGAGATTGATTCCTGGTTTCTATTCCAGTGTGGTCTGACAAGATATATGGTATAATTTTGATTTTTTTTAAGTTTGCTGTGGCCTAACATACATGGTCTATCTTTGAAAATGTTACATGTACAGATGAGAGGAATATATATTCTGGAGTTTGGAGGTATAATATTCTGTAAATGTCTTTTAGGTCCATTTATTCTAGAGTCCCATTTAAGTCCGGTGTTTCTTTGTTGATTTTCTGCCTCAATGATTTGTCTAGTTTTGTTAGTGACATGTTGAAGTCCCCCACTATTATTAACTTGCTGTTTATTTCCTTTCTTAGGTCGAGTAGTATTGGTTTTATGAATCTAATAGCTCCAGTGTTAGGTATGTATATATTTAGGATTGTTACATAATCTTGTTGAGTTGATTCCTTTATCATTGTGTAATGACTGTCTTTGCTTTTTTTACTGCAGTTTATTTAAAGTCTATTTTGTTTAATACTAAAATAACTGCTCCTGCTCACTTCTGGTTTCCATTTGTGTGGAATACTTTTTTCTACTCTGTTACCTTGAATCTGTGGCTAATTTATGAGTTAACTGGGCTTCTTGGAGACAGCAGAGATTTGGTTTTTATTTTTTTTTTAAATCCTTCCATCATTCGGGATCTTTTAAGTGGAGCATTTGGATGCTTTACATTCGATGCTAATATTGATATGTTAGATACTGTTCCAGTCATCATGTTGATTGTTACCTAGTTGTTTTGCATTCTCCCTTGTGTTACTGTTTTATAAGAGCTGTGAGTTTTTAGAGTGTTTTTGCACAGGTGAGTATTGACTGTTCTTTTTGTTCTTTAAAGCACTTTTGAGCATTTCTTATAGGAGGTTTTAATGGTGACAAATTCCCTGAGTGTTTGCTAGAGTAGGAGAGAGTTTATTTCTCCTTCATTTATGAAACTTATTTTTTCCAGATACAAAATTCTTGGCTGACAGTCTGCTTAAGAATATTAAAGATGGGACCCCAATCTCTTCTGGCTTGTAAGACTTCTCCTGAGAAGTCTGAGGTTAGTCTGATGGGGTTTCCTTTGTAAATTAGCTGACGCTTTCATCTTGCAGCTTTTAGGATTTTCTCTTTCATTTTGACTTTGGCCAGACTGATGTTGATGTGTCTTGGTTATGTCCTATTTGCAGGGAATCTTCCAGGAGTCCACTGATCTTCTGATATCTAGATGTCTAAATCTCTAGCAAGTCCAGGGAAGTTTTCCTCCATTATTCCCTCAAATAGGTTTTTCATGCTTTTTGCTTTTTCTTCTTCTCTCTTAGGGATACCTAAGATTTTCATGGTTGTGAATTTTACATAATCCCATATTTCTCGGTGACTTTCTTTTCATTTCTCTTGATTCTTTTTTATTTTGGACTGACTGCGTTAATTCAAAAGCCTTGTGTTCAAACTTTGAAAATGCTTTCTTCTGCTTTCTCTACTCTATTGTTAAGAATTTCCACTACATTTTCAAATCCCCTAAATGAGTCTTTCATTTCCAGATATTCTGTTATTTTTTTATATCAGCATATTACAGGGTTACAAATGTTTAGGTTACATATATTGCCTTTGTCCCACCCGAGTCAGATCTTCAAGCATGTCGATCCCAGAGAAGGTGTGCACCGCGCCCATTAGGTGTGAATATACCCCAACCCCACCCCCTCCCACCTGCCCAACACCCGATGAAGGTTACTAACATATGTACACATAAGTATTGATCAATTAATACCAGTTTGATGGTGAGTACATTGGTGCTTGTTTTTCCATTCTTGTGATACTTCATTTAATAGAAAGGTTTCCAGCTCTATCCAGGACACCATAATTTTTAGTGGCTGAGTAGAACTCCATGGTCTACATGCACCACATTTTATTAATCAACTCATGTATTGATGGGCACTTGGGTTGTTTCCACATCTTTGCAATTGTGAATTGAGTGCAGATATCTAAAGTAATATGGAGATACCTCAAACAGCTAAAAGTAGAACTAGTATATGACCCAGCAATCCTATTACTGGGCATCGACGCAAAGCAAAAAAAGTTATTCTGTTATTCTGAAAAAATATATATATCTCATTAATGAATTTTTCATTTGCATCCTGGATTTTTTGTGTTGGTTGTGGTATCTTTGTGTTGGTCTTCAACTTTCTCATCGATCCCAATGACCTTGCTTGCAATCCATATTTTGAATTCCGTATGTGACATTCCCAAAATTTCCTTTTGGTTAGAATCCATTCCTGCAAAGCTAGTGTAATCCTTTGGGGGTGTCAAAAGAGCCTGCTTTTTCATACTGCCAGAGTTCTTATGCTGGTTCCTTCTCATCTGGAATCACTTTCCTCAGCTGAAAACAAATAGCTTTGGGATTCCCCTGTTCTCCTCTGCTGGGAAGGCTGTTTGCTGCTCAGTATAGGAGGGGACAGGTACACTACCTGTCAGCTCCTGCAGATAGGTACCCACTGTGGTGTTGCTGGCAATTTGGGTCAGTTGGACTTTAGACCTCTAGGAGAATGGACTGGTACCAGCGGTAGTGGACTAGGTTAGGTAATCTCCAGTTCCCAGGCACCTGGATGACATTCTTGACGGGGGACCAGATTGACCCCAGGCTACCAAACTTGCCCTCAAGCATCCCTGAATTCAGGTGCTCGTTGTGATAGTGATGGGTGAGGTGATCTCCTGCTGCAGAAACATGCTCAGGCAGAAGGGTGGGAAGGATGGATGCACTGTGAGCCTGTGACAGAAGGGACGGGCCCCTCTTTATGAGATTGGTAGTAGCAGGTAGCTGTGGGAGGCACAAGCTGCTGATACCTTATTATCTCAGCAGTGGAAGAAGTCATTGTCCTCCAGTGCACAGAAGTGCCCAGAGTCCCAGCTACCACCCTGACCCAGCTGAAGCAGAGATGGTAGAGCCAGCTCAACCCGCTGTGTCTTTGTGTCAAGGGCCCCCAGAGTGGCTGTGGGCTGTGGCTAAAATGCTGCAGCAGAGGTGAACATGTGCTTGTGCCAGCATCTTGCCTCCAGAGATGGTGGGCTCCTCCCAAAAGAGACAGGCAGCTCAGGGGGAGGGCTCCTAGCCCCACCCTCCCTCTGTGGAGGGGGTAGCTTTTGTCTTGGGACATACTAGAGCATGTGCTATTGCTTTTTAGTAGGAAAGGAGTGAGCTCCAAGCTCTGTAGAATCCTGGGTGTGATGGGCCCTCTGTCGAAGGTGAGGCAGCTGCTCACAAGCGCCCTGGCTTAGTCGTCCCCTGTGGACCCCTCGCCCATAGCAGATGGAAACAGCCATAACTGTGGGGGAGGTGAAGAGGACAATGCCCCAAATGGTGGAGAGCTGGTGCCCTGGTCCCCATTGTCCTGTGCGGCCCTCTGGTGTGCTACACTCTCCTCTCAGTAGGAAGCAGCCTGCCCTAATGCCCATCCTCTGGGAGACTCTCACTTTCTCCAACTGGCCCCCAAGGCTACTGCAGTCTGTGTGGGTGCTGGGGGCGTTGGCTGTGGCTCCAGCAGGGTAGAGGCCCAGGGGCTGAGATTCCTGTGGAGCCAGCTACAGAAACACTGCCTGTCTGTGAAGAGAGGGAAATGAGCCCCGGCCTCTGTGCATAGCCTTTACTCGGGAAACAGAGTCCTGTTGTAGTGGGAAGGGGGATGGACTCCAGAGGCACTGGCCAGAGCAAGAGGCTGGATTTGGAGGTTGAGTGGGGCAGGACAGAGTTGAGGATGGTTTAGGAATGTTGGCTTCACATTGCCTAGTGCTCTGTGCTTGTGTTTGGTTTCCATTTTTGTCCTTTTTAAAGTTATTCATGACCCTTCAAAGTTTTCTTACATCCCTTCAGTTTTTATGAATTTCCACAGACTTTATTTTGAGCGGTTTTAGATTTATAGGAAAACTACCAAGCTGGCACAGATAGTGTCCGTGTACCCCACACCCAGTTCCCCGTTATTAATATGGAACTTCAGTATGGTATGTATGTTACAATTAATGAGCTAATATTGAAAATTATTAACTGAAGTTCACAGTTTATTCAGATTGCCTGTTTTTAATGTCTAATGCCCTTTTCTGCTGTGCCAGGATCCCAGGCAGGATACCACAGTCCATTCAGTTGCCATGTCTTCTTAGGCTCCTCTCGGCTGTGACAGTTTCTCAGAAGTTCCTTGTTTTGATGACCTTGATGGTTTTGAGGAGTACTGGTCAGGTATATTGTAGGATGCCCCTCAGCTGGGCTCTGTCTGATGCTTTTCTCCTGATTAGACTCAGGTTATTGTGGGTTTGGGGGAGGAAGACCACGGAAGTGATGTGCCCTTCTCATCAGGTCATATCAAGGGAACCTATTATGTACTTGACTTATCACTATTGATGTTGACCTCGATCATCTGGCTGAGGTAGTGTCCGTCCGGTTTCTACACTGTAAATCCACCCTTGGAGTTCCCCTTTCCACACTGTACTTGAGGAAGGATGTCACTGTGCTCAGACCACACCGAAGGAGTGGTGAGTTGAGCCTCACCTTCTTGAGGGAGGAGTATCCACTTAAATTAGTTTGAATTCTTGTGCAAGTTAAGATTGTCCATTCCCATTTACTTATTTAACCAGTACTCTCAGTTTGGAATCAAGGATATTTGTTTAATACTTTTGATTATGAGCCAATACTGTTTTATTTAACTTCTTGCTCTAATTGTTTCAACTTTGGCCATTGGGGCATCCTCTCTGTGAGCTCCTGTGTCTCTTTGACATACCCTTGAAGTGTGTGTGTGTGTGTGGGCGCGCTTGTGTCTTACTCCCTCCTTACTTTTCGGAATTACAAGGTGTTCCAGGCTCATATCGTATATTTTCTGCCCCAGTCCTACAATCATCTATTTGTTTTTGGATTCCTGGTTCCTTTTACTGCAGAATGTTTTTAGAAACCAGGATCTGGGTGCCAGGGGTGCTCATTGCTACTAGGGTGTCATTGCTCCTAGACCCTCTCAGCTGATAGAAAAAGAAATATATGTCCTTGTACTACCCCCTGTGTACAGCACACATTTATAAATATTTGTATGTGTAACCACCCCTGTCTACATTAGGCTAAACATGAGTTTGTACTGAAGAACGTCCTCATTACATGTGCCTCCTCTCCTTGCCTGTAAGTAAATTCCCACTTCCACACTGAGAAAGCTGCCTCCCAGCAACCACTGTCCATTTTCACACTTTTTCACTTCAGGTATACCTGAATAGCAGTATCAGAATTGTTGACTTGGTCGTCGTTAACATCGTGGCAGAACTGTTGCCCTCACGGTCAGCAGCTTTTTGAGCGAGAATGCGATGGCTGTGTAGTTCCCTGTGCCTTTAGTCTTACAGACTCTACTCACTTCCCAAGCTACTTAGGTCAGCACCTTTTCCCCCATCCCCTCCACTGAGGTTGTTTCATACATTTGTCGTGCACTTAGATTCCTCTGGCAGGCTGCATTTCTCCCTGGCATTCCTCTGAATTCCTGCATGATTTTATTTTTGAGACCGAATCTCACACTGTCACCCCAGTGAGAATGCAGTGGCATCATCATAGCTCACTGAAACCTCAAACTCCTGGGCTCCCGTGATCCTCCTGCCTCAGCCTCCTGAGTAGCTGGGAGTGTAGGTGTGCAGTAGCTAATTTTTTCATTTTTAGTAGAGATAGGTTCTCACTCTTGCTCATGCTGGTCTCAAACTTCTGAGTTCAAGCAATCCTCCTGCCTTGGCCTCCCCGAGTGCTAGGATTACAAGTGTGAGCCTCTGTGCCCGAACTCTGCATGATTTTTTTTAATGTGTGTTTTAAATGTGCATGCATTAAGGTTCACCCTTTGTGCTGTAAAGTTCAATGGGCTTTGACAAATGCGTAATATCAGGTATCCACAATTACAGTGTCGTTCAGAATCCTTTCACTGACCTAAAAAATCGCCTGCCTTCACCTATCCAACCCTTCTTTCCTTCCCCATGAAGCCCTGTCAATCACTGATCCTTTTATTATCTCTATACTTCTGCCTTCTGCTGACTGTCTTAGAACTGGAATGGTACGGTATGTAGCCCCTCCAGAGAGACGACCTGAATCTTCGTCTCCTTTCTTTTTTCTTGGTCAGTCCAGCTAAAATAGGTCCATGTCATTGACCTTTTCCAAGAACAAATTTTGGTCGCATCCATTTCCTCTATCGTATTTTGTTCTATTTCATTTATTCCTTCTCTTTTATTTCCTTCTTTGTGCTTGTTTTGCATTGGTTTGTTCTTTCTAGTTTTTAAATGTTTAACACTAGGTTATTGATTGGAGAGCTTTCTGCTTTTTGGTAGGTGGGTACAGCTCCCTATTTCTCAGTGCTGCTGCTGCCTCATCCAGTAACGGTTGTTATGTTGCATTTTTGTTTGTGTTCATTTCAAAGAATTTTCTAGTTTCTGTTGTGCTCACTCCTCTGACCCGTTGGTTGTTGTTATACACTGAACTGCAGGTGCCCAGTACCTCAGGATGTGAGTGTATTTGGAGAGAGGGCCTTTGAAGACGTAATGAAGTTTAAATGAGGGCCTCAATCCAATCTGACTGGTGTCCTCATCAACACAGGAGCTTAGGACACATAAAAAGAGACAGCACGGGTGCGTATTCACAGAGGGACGACCAGTGTGAGAAGAGGCAGCAAGGGGACAGCCCCCTGCAAGCCAAGGAGAGAGGCCTCAGGAGAAAGCAGCCCTACTGGCACCTCAGTCTTAAGGGTGCCCGCCTCCACAAGTGTGAGAAAATAAGTTTCTGATGTTGAAGGCATTTTCTGTGGCAGCCCTGGCAAACTAATTCAATTATTGAGGAATGTATTGCATGATTTCTGTATTTTTGCAAATTCCCCACGTTGCCTTCTGTGATTGGTTTCCAATTTCACTCCGTTTTGGTCAGAGAGCACACGTTGTATGAGTTCAATGCTTTTGAATCCTTTAAAGTTTGTTGAGAGGTGTTGTACGGTGTAACATATGGAGAAAGAAACATATCCTGGAGAAAGTTGCATGTACGCTTGAGAAGAGCATTGATTCTGCTGTTGTTGGGTGGAGTGCTGTTTAGATGTCTGTTAGACCGAGTTATTTTATTGTGTTGTTCGAGTCTTCTATTCCTGTACTGATCTTCTGTCTCTTGTTCTGTCCAGTACTGAAAACGAGGTGAATCTGTGTGCTAGGGCTGCCCTAACAAAGGACCACAGACTGGGTAGCTTAAACAACAGAAACTGACCTTCTCAGGGTTCTGGAGGCCGATAGAACCAGGCGATTCAGTTTCTGATAAGGCCGCTCTTCCTGTTTTGCTGACAGCTACCTTCTCACTGTGTCTTCTCACGTGGCCTCTTGTCTGTGAGAGGGCAGGAAAAGAGAGGTATCTGGTGTGTCTCCTCTTCTTATTAAGGACCCCAGTCCTGCGGGAATGGCACTCCACCCTTATGACTTCATTTCACCTTCCTTAACTCCCTAATGGCTCCAATTCCAAATATAGTCTCACTAGGGGTTAGGACTTCAGCATATGCATGGGGGGGGGGGGAGGGGGAGGAGACAAAATGCAGTCCACAGCAGGGGGTATTGTGGGATTGTCTCCTTCAATTCTGTCAGTTTTTGCTTCATCCATCTGTCAGTGGCTCCCGAGAGATCCCCTTGACCCCCACCAGCTATTGGATCTGGACCAACAGGTGAGGCAGATGTGACCCCCGCCATCAGGGGACAGAGTGGGGCTCCCTGGCTGGTAGATGTAGCCTTGCTTGCACCTGCGCTCCACTCACCCACCTCTACCCACCCCATTCTTGTGGAGATTTGTGAGTGGGCCCATCTGCATCACCCTCTCTCCCTGACAGCCGAGGGGTTCCTCCCCTGCCCCCTCCACAGGCCCTCTGCAGCCTGTGATCCGCTGTTGGTGCACACTTTCTCCTCCCGTGCACTCCCAGGCTCCCTGGTGCGGTGATTCCACTGCTCCCTGTCCTCACCTGGCAGGCAGCTGGGACGCAGCACCTTTCCAGAATAAGGGGCAGCTGTCATTTAGTGACGTCTATGTGCGATGTCGTGCTGCGTCCTCATGGCATTTCTGAATGTGGGTATGAAACCAGGCAGCCCCCGAGGCTAGCATGGCAGCAACTGATAGAGGGGTCCTGCACCCGGGCTGATCTTCGGCCTCCACACTCACGTCGCAGTGGCCACGGGGGGGATCTGCGAGCCGTCATCACCCAGGACGCACCGTGCCTGTGTCCTGAAAGTCCCAGGCCATGATGGAGAGAGTAAGGGCTCCACATAGTGTCTACGCATGACAGCAAGAAGATGTGGGACCCATATTGGAAAAGGACCGGTGAGAAAGGTCCATGTGAAAAGGTTGTGCCCTTACAGGCTTAGGTGCTGGCCATCCGGGGAATATTCATTTCTGCCTTCCCCCAAATGCCTGTGAGGTGCCCTGTCTCACCTCCCTACTGCGGAGCCAAGAGTGCTGGAAACGCGAGCCGGCTAACTCGGATATGCTGGACAGAAGCCCTCCTTTCTCTAGCTAGGAGGGGCTTCTGTCGACCAGAGCATGGGCTGAACACCTCAGGGCCAACTTCTCGCACTGATCCAGGGGTGGCACACCTCCAGCTTCGCTTCCTGCCTCTATCCTCTGGCTAAGTACTTACCACCGGTCTCTCCGGTTCCCCGCCGCCTCGCCTGTGGGCCTCACCCTCACTCAAGCAGGGAGGTGGAGTCACTGACATCGAACAGGGAGGGTAAGAGTGTAGGGCTTTGGGCCTCGGTCAGCAAGCCCTCACGGGCTGCCTGGAGCACCCTGGTAGATGCCTGAGTCACAGGGCAGGCAGGAAAACGAAAGGCTGCACCCCCACTGCCCAAGTGCTTTCTTCCCCAGTGGTCTGAAGAGCCTACTTTGGGGCATAATCCCGAAGGCGGGCTCAGGGGATTCAGGAACTTGTGACTGGCTGGTTCCAAGTACCCGCTGGTTCTGCCCATTCACCTGGGGCAGGGGAGGTGGAGGTTGGCACGTGGCTACCCTGGGGTCTGTCCACAGGGCTTCCTTCCTGCGAGCCTGGCAATGCATGTCACCCAGGTCTCCTCTCAACCCCGTCAGTGAGTGCCTCTCCCTGCGATGACCCAACGCCAGCGCCATCAGGAGGCCAGAGGTGCCGAGGCAGTTGTGGTGCTCCAGGAGAGTAAGCTCAGAGGAGGGTCACTCCAGGAGGGAAGAGGCTCTGGGGTTGGCACAGGGCCCCAGTGAGGCAGCTACTGGCCCTGACTGCCAGGGCCTGGTCTGCGGCGTGTCTCTCTGGCAATACGAGGCCTTCCCTCCCTCGGCCGTTTCTGAGGCTCTGCCCCGTGTAAATGCTGTGAACCTGAACCCGGTACTCTGTACTATGTCCTCAGGCCGAAGAACCTGATTGTGTTGCGGGAGGGCTGTGCATGTGGAAAAGACGCAGACTGTGGCCTGTACCCAGGGCCACCTGCCAGCGGGTGGAGCTTTGAGTCATTTCAAGGCCTCTCCTCGGGAAGGGTCACAGCAAGCCCAGATTGGTTTTCTTCCACAGGGAGCTCACTCACCAGCGTAGCAGGGAGGGTCGGTCCCAGCAACCAGCTAAGCCAGGCTTGGTCCAAGGGCTTGGCACTGTTCTTCTGCAAACTCAGTTTTAAATTTAGCTGGTGGGTTAAGAATGTGAGAGTTTAAGAATTTGAGACAAAGCTGAGAATTTAAAATTAAGAGATGTAGCTAAGAACAAGGAAACGGGGGTGATTCTCTGTCACCTGCAATTTCGCTGCTTCCTGAGAGCTGTTAAGATGTTCGAACCTTCAAATCCTGTGTCTTCAAGAGCCCAATACCTCTGTGAAGCAAAGTGCCTATCGGTGGCCCTGATTCTATCACCAGGGCTACCTGAATCGTCAGGTTTACCTGACCTCATCACCACGTTTACCTGAACTTCTTGATTGTTGTTTACATCTGGAAGAGGGAGGATGGATTGTTTTCTCTCAGTCCTGCCTGGGAAACTGAGTCTGTGTGCACAATATCTAGTGGAAGGGGGAGGAAAGGTGAGAGAGGTGGGGACGCAGGTTACGCTCTTGGGCAGGTCTCTCTCCCACGGACGGCACTGCTGCCCTTTGCAGCTGGCCCATTCTTTGCACTGGAGGCGGTGTCCTGGGCATCGTAGGCTGCTTGGCAGCATCCCTGGCTCCTTTCAACTATTAGAAACCAGGAGCAACAGCCCAGTCATGACAACGAAAAATATCGCTAAGTTTTCTTGAAAAGAAGATAACTCATGATCACATTTTGCAAAGCTACATCTTTCTATATAGATTTTACACGTAAGCAAGGACCACAGGGGCGTACATTTTTAGGAAAGAGGTTTGTAAGCAGCGGGATCTCTGCATGATTCAGGATCAGTAGGCATATGTAAGTCCAAGAAAGAGATGAGAACATTGTACATCCTGAAAGTTAAGGAGCTCACAAATGATGAATCTCAGAAAGGAGATAGGCACCCATTAGTTAATGAGCACCGGTTTATAACTGGGCAGGCCGAGACCGGGGGATCCACCTGCACACCATCGCTAGGCTCTGGATTAATCCACGTCCATGTTTTCATTCTCTCGTCGACTCTCCCCACTTCTCACAGGACTCTCTACCTGCTGTCAAAGTAGAAATAAAGGCGAGGGCTACCACTGGGTTCTGGTGCATCGGTGTCCGGGCTCTCTCCACGACCTGATTTCAGAGCTCTGTTAGTCTCTACACCCAATTATGGCTACAGAAAGCACTTGAAGGTTTAAGTCCCGTGATCATTCAGACAAACCACACTTTATAAAGGGTCACTGGCGACAGCATGTGTTCTAAGTTAGACGCCCCAAGCGACCACAGTTGCTGCCTAAGTTGAAACATGACATCCTTTAAATGTTGGGCTCCAAGAAAACAAAAAGAATGAAGGAAAAGAGGAGTGGAGTGGGGGGATGAAGGAAGGAAGAAGTCACCAGACCTAGAACCTGGCATAAAAGTCCAACATAAATCGTGTAACCCAGCCGCCATCTAGCACCCAGTAGAGTGAAAACCCCAAACCCACAGGACTCGTTGGCAGTGTCTCTCACCTCCCCATCTAAGCCTTAGGGCAATTTTAGCCCATTCACAAGTGAGACTCGATCTCATCTGTATGTAAGGTGAAGATCCCGCTATAGAAAGGCACCACGATGACAGGGAATTGTGTCTGGATAGCCAGGAACACGGGGTCACTGTGAACGCTCAGCCAGCAACGCTCAGTCTTTGTACTTGCCGAGCGAGCATTTCAAGGTCAATTTTAATGAGTGGAGGCAGGATGGGACGTCTGAGGGGCTTAATAAAACCCAGACCCTGCTTGAGTATCTACTGGGTACCTGCATCAGGCCCGGGAGGGCTGTTACACTGAAGCCTTTATCACACGAGCAAAAGACAGCTGAGGGGGGTACCGGACTGCAAAGAAAGCATTTTCACCCTTGGAAAGTGCTTAAAAATGGCAAATTAGGAAGCGTACACGGCCAAGGGAAAGGGACTTTGAAGTTGCAGCCTGGGAGAGAAGAAGATTCTGGGTGCTTCTAGTGGAGTGTCAGCTGGCAAGAGAATTACCCCCTGGCTGGGAGACCAGGGCACTGGCTCTTCTGTACCAGGGGCCCGCGGACCAAGGTAAGCAGGCGCGTCTATGCCACCTTCGGCAGGCTCCCTTAAATGCTCTCGGTTCAGCTCCTACCCAGATGCCAGCCAGGGGGACGCTGATATTTTAACAGGAACAGATGCCCACACCTTCCTCTGTTACAGATTAAAGCACTATGGAGTCACGGGGACACACCAACTGCCAGGCGACATTCTTTTCCTCCAGAGGAGGACGTGCAGGTACAAGGACTTAACAGCCCTGATCTTTCATGCGCTAGACACGGGCTGGCACCGTTCTCAGCCCTTTCCCCACGTGAATTCTTACTTAGTTAATGTCACCACCACCCAGAGGGGGAAGCAGGCACAGCAGTGGCTCTGTGTCCCACCCCAGGTCACTCGATTTTCATGAGGCAGTCCTGGGACTTTCACCCGACCTGACCCCAGAGCCCACTGTCTCAGGCCTTCACGAGGTTTCTCCTGTGCTTCCTTGCTCACGACACAGACTTGCTCTTTCTCCAGTGAAAAAGGTCGCAAGGCAGAGGGAAGTGTGAATGTCCTGACACCTTTTGCTGAAGCTGTAGAGGCTTAGCTGGCGGAGAAGCGCTCCATACCATCTCTGTAAAGCCTTTGTCGGGGCCATTCCTTTCCAGCGTCTCCTTTTGAAACAGCTTTTCCCTGCTCCCTACACAAGTGCCACCATCATCCCACCCAAGGGACGCAAACTGATTGCTGTGGACGATCCTCCACAGCTTTTGTTGGAAGGGGAGGGAGAGGAGATTCCGTCTCCCATTGACGGGATGTCATAGACAGGGCACGGCCGTCTCAACAAAGGCTCCTCGGCCAGAGCTCAGAAAGCAGTTTGTTCAAGTGGCGGCCTGACGTCAGGGCACCCAGTGGACATCGGGTCGACCCAGGCACAGGAGGGTGTGCAGTCTCCCTTGGGGGAGACTTACTTCTGGAGGAAAAGGCACCGTTGGGAGCTGTGCCCCCGCCCCCGGCGCTACTTTCCTCACATCTCGCCACGAGAAGTGAGAAGTGATGCCCGTCTTTCGGTCATGTCAGCCCGGGAGTGTGGCGCAGCCAGCAGCACGCCCTGGTAATAACGCAGCTCCGGGCATCACAAAGGGGTTCAGGCTGCTTGGGGTGACATCACAACACAGCCAGCGCACGATCGAATGAAGGGCCAGGCCAGGCCAGACAAGTGACCTGTCAGCATGCCAACTTTCTGGTCCATGCAGAGTCCTCTCGATGGGAAAGACGACGTTGGAACACATTAGTGTTTCCGGTCACCTGCTATTCCGTAGGCGCAGATCGTGAACTTTCTCCTTGTCTCCTTATCCTAGAGGTCCTGGGGCCAGGCAGAGCCACCGCACAGCACTGACTAAAGAAGTCAGGGCCCACTGATGGGGACGCTGGCCCACATCCCTCAGCATGGGATTGATGCTTTTAAGCACGCAATCAAGTCTAGCATGGTCCCCGTGGTTCCGGCTGCAGCCACACCATGCTTTGAACACTGTCACCACCCTGGGATGTCCTCCACAGAGATGTTCCTAAGACACCCATAGCGCTGGGCAGGAGGCAGCCAAAGGCAGATGGCGGCCTTCTTCCCACCTCTCCTCAGCCTGCACTCCTGGGGGTGATGCCCCCCTACCCCGCCAAACAGAGGCACCCTTCTACACCCTGGGCCTTCGTGGTCACAGCGTGACAGGGCATCTGGCCACGGGCCTTCACGCACATTTTATTTTCCTTAGCCGACATCTCCAGAGAGATGTGTGCAGGTGTGGGCCCCGCGTTCCATCTCTGCCATCCTTCCTGTCGGGTGTGTTGCTGGCAGGGCAAGGGAGAGGCGTCCATCCAAAGCAGCCTGTGTGTCACACGCTGTGCCCACATACGGGCCCACCTGTCCACAAACTCCCGTACTTGATTCTGGGCACGAGCTCAATGACGTTGGTGTTCCCCCACCCCCGCCAGCCTCGGCTGCCTGTGGCAGCTGGAGATTCCCTTTGCTCTGGCTGAGAACAGTTCCGGTTTCCCGGACCACCAACAAAAGGACATGCACACGGTACCCGTGTAAAGTGAAGAGCCAGTTTATTGAACGGCTTAAGAGAGTAAAAATAGTGGATTTAGCTACACTCTTTACACGCAGAGCAGGAAAGGCTACACCTTTCCATTCCCCCTTACCCTAAACAGCACAGGCTCCCTGGAGGCCTGCTGCAGGGCGGAGCCTGCGTGAGCTGGACTGGAATGAAGCCCACTTGGGCCTGCGAGCAGCTTCCCGCGGTAACACTGCACCCCCCCTCTCCCGGCGGAGTAGATCGACGCCCCCTTTTGCCCGATTTTAAATGAATGACTGATTTGTTTTCAGGCAGGAGGCTATCACCCCTGTAGCATGTGACTCACGGCTGTACCCGCGGTGCCGGCAGAATCCGCACTCACGTGTGAAGGCATCGCACCTCGTCTAAAGCCTCCTTGTTGCTGGCAGACAGAAAGCTTGAGCCTTAACGCTGACGCCATTTCTGCTCTTGGCAACACCCTCCAGTGTCCTGGCGTCCAGCAGCGCCTTACAGGTTTTCGGCCAGCCCGTATTCCCAGAACGTCAGAGAAGCGCGAACCACTTCTTGCTTGCTTGCTGTGGCTGTCCTGGCAATAGCGGCTACGGGGTACCTGGAGGAATTCCAGGGCGGCAAGGGCAGTGTCCCATGAAGGCGTGGCACCCTGCTGGGGTGGGGCAGGCGTGCCGCCGGCTTCTACTTCTGCAGCAGAACACCTCCTCGTCTCCAGCACAAGCTTGTAAAAAAATACTTTAACAGAGTAGACTGTACAGAACTAGGAGTTAACACCGTGTATTACGGTGCTAAAATATTTGTATAAATACTATACAGGCATGGAGTGACTCCATTAGAAAGGGCGCGCCCCTCAGCCGATTAAAAACTGCTGTCGGCGTGCCCAAAGAGAAACGACTTCCACGGTAGGAACAGGAAAAAGGAGGACTGTGCTGTGTGTCAGCACCCACCCGGTGCCTTAGAGACATCCTTGCAGTTCCTACTGACTACGCCAAGACCGGGACAACTGGCAGCTGCTCGTGGGGGCCGGCCCTGTGGGAACATACATTTTGGAACAACAGGTTGGATCGGAACGTTTAGCACTTTGAAAACCAGCCATGCAGAGAGATGTCCCTTCTGCGGGGCTCGTCAGCCAGCCACCACCCTGGCTCTGACGGGGACCAGTAACCGCCTCAGGCTCCCACCCAGACGGATGGAAATCGTTGCTCCCTCTTCCACTCTCCCTGGCAGCCAGGTCCGCTGACACACACCCTGGCCGGTCACCTGCCACCTCTGCGTCCCTTGGTGCTGAGTGGCTGACAGGCGTTGGATGCAAACAAGGCGTGAGATGGACGTACCTGGAAGGAGACCCAGCTCCACTTCCGGGGCTGGGCTGTGGGTGAAGAGGCGGCAGAGGGAGGTGGAGAGAGTGTGCGTCCCAGTCCACTTACGTGCTGTCCCCCGAGGTGGCGTTTAATCGGGCATTTCGATGTTTAATTTGGGAGGGGGAAGCACATACTTTCCAGGGCTCTGCGTGATGACCACCCTGGTCTTCTTTCGAAACAGAGGAGCAATTTTAGGAGGTTCCGGCACTGGGGTTTCTTCAGTTTCCTCATTATCTTCGTGATGGAGATCATAGGAAATGTTTCCGTACTCTCGCAAAAATGGGAAGATTTCAAGCAGAAACTGACAGAAATCTTTGCGAATACCAAACCACCCTGAAAAATAAGAATTTTCTTTTTCAAACGCTAGGCCCAAGTGACTTTCGCATTACCTTTCTTTCCTGCAAAAGAAGTCCATTTTCTGCAGGGAGCTCAGAAACCGAGACTCAACAAGGCCTCAACCCAATAAGGGGCCAGAGTATGACCTCCAGCTCCGGGGTCCTCAAAGTGGGGTTCCCAGACCGGCAGCGGTACCATCCCCAGGGCCTTGTTCAGGATGCCATTCTCGGGCCCCAGCCCTGACCTCCTGAATCAGAAACTGTGGGTGGGGCTGGCGTGGGCCGAGGCCGCCCGCTTTTCCTGGCCTTTAGGGATCCTGCTGGGTGCTCAAGGTCGAGAACCACTGCCCTCGTGAGTCTCCAATGCCTGTGGGGCCTGGACCACGCCGTCTTCCTCTAATCCTCCATGCCCAGGATAAGCTCTTGGGTGACAAAGGGTGTCCTCCAAGAAGAGGATTTGTGTCAGCCTGTGGAATCTGGGAAGGCGGCAGGCAGGTGTTGGCCCAGGCCAGGGGCCACCCCGAGGCCTGCCCCTCCTCTCTGCGCACCACCCAACCGTCGGCTCCGTGCTGCCCTCCCGGGGCACAAGCAGCAAGCATGGCCTGGGCTGCAGTCCAGGCACTGCTCCCACCCCACTGGCTTCCAGAAGGGCAGTGCTCTGGGGTTGCATGCGATGGAGCTCACAGCCTCGTGAGGAAGGGACCCTCCCTACAGAGGGTTTCAAAACTGTGTGGCACTGCATGCAGGTGCAGAGGAAGAGAGGGCACACAAGGTGCACCTGACAACACTCACTGACTTCAGCAAGGACATGGGGCACGGGGAGGGCAAAGGGGCCCTAGGAGGATCTCGGGCTTCAGGTGGGAGATGTGGACTTTTCATCTACTCCTCACAAGCCCTCGAAAGAGGCATCTTGATCCCAATTTTGCAGAGGAGGAAAGGGGAGCTGTGAGAGGCTGCTTGCCTTGTTTGTTCCTCCCTCAAATCGCAGGGAGCACTTGGAGGAGACCCTTGGCGCAGGCCAGGGGACGGCGTGCCCTTCCCTTGGAAGGTCCTAGAACTTCCTCAGCCCTTGCTCTCCAACATAAACTTCTAACTCAGGGTCCTCAGGCTCATCCTTTCATAGTTCGGGGACCCCTGCAGCCCCGCAGACACACAGGTGAAGGGCTTCTGACGTGCCGAGTACGTACAGTGGTTTCCTCCCTTCTGTCCGAAGGTGGTTGCCATCAGTGTGATCAAGGAGAGCCACAGGGGCACGAAGATGGGTATACAGGAGAACGCGTTGTGGCCGTCCAGTTTGTGAACCAGCAGAATCTAAAGAGAGAGACACAGTCAAGGTCCTTTTGACACGACGACGGAAAATGGACAACTATGTAAGCTGCACCTCTTCAGACGGCCCCCGCCCGGTGAGCTGTCAGAAGCGGAGAGGTCAGCGCCTCGGGTCTTGGCCAAAGACCACCCATCCTCGGGGGCTGCCAGGAGATGAGCTTTCACATCCCTCTCTAGGGTTAAGCAAAAGTCCCTCCCCTTGAAAAGTTTCCGGCCCCAGGAGTATTATGGGAAACTCCTCCTCCCCGTGTTCATTCAAAGGAGTCAATGGTGGCCATTCTAGAATTCCCCACAGAACTCAAATACGAAAATCCAATATCCAACTCGCCCTTTCAAAAAGTAGGACCTCAAGACACACAGACGCATCAGCACTGGAAAGGGGCACTCCTCACTGCCAGCCCCTGCCTGCGCCCCCCAAGAGAAAGAAAGGACATTGTCCTTGGACAGACGCCCTATCCTGGAGGCGCGCTCTCGCTGCAGTTCCCAGGGATAGCAGGCTGCCTTTCCAGGTAGGCAGGGCGCTGTTGCAGGGAAGGGTGGGCCTTGGGGGCTGGGGAGGCTTGCCGTAGGTCGAAAGCTCACCTCAAAAGTGAGAAGAGGCACGACGATGGTCATCCAGCTCAGGGCCATTGTTATGTGAGTCCTGCGCTGCTCTGCAATCACGTCCATGCAGCGCAAAAACAGGACGGACCACACGATGTAGTAGAGGACCAGCAGGCACAGGAAGGACATGAGAATCCACAGGGGGACGCACACAACCTGAGGCAAGGAGGGCAGAAGAAGTCTCTTTAGAGCTTCCACCCCAGCTTCCGGTGGAAGGCGGTGTCCACACCTTGCTGGGTCTCTCCGGGTAAGACGGCGCCAGCCTGAATAAGGACGGTCCCTCCTCCCAGGACTGCCGTGCGGACAGCGCGGGAAAGAAGAGGAGGTACGGTCTGCTTGCTGTAGGGCCTGATGCTGGGCAAACACACGTTCCGTCGTCAGTCAGTCAGTCCCTCCTCCTTCCGTGACAGCCCTGCATCCGGCCCCCACGCCTCTGCTCTTCCTGGGGTCCCTCACTCCCTCCTTCCTACACTCACTCAGGCGCTGCCCCGCTCACTGGCATCACACCCCACCGCACCGGCTTCTCAGGAAACATTTCCACAACCTGCTGGAGGTACTCTGGTGACACACTTGGGGACGGGTCCCCAGAAAGTTCAGCTGCCTGGGCTTCTAGGGACCCCCACTGCATTAGTTGAACTTGGCAGGCTGACGCTGGGCACACAACGCTATCCCTGTCCCTGCCACCATGCCCAGGTGAGTTCTGAGTATGTTGCTGTCCTACCAGAAAGACCTTGTCTCACCCGCAGGCAAGCCCAGAGGATAAGCCCTGGGGGCGTCACCTGGCCTGGCTCCCTTGTGTCATCTCTTCTCCCTCCTGCCCTGCCTCCCAGTTCTCCCTTTTTCTTTGATTAATTATGGTCCAGTAAAAGTGACTGTCTTCCTCTGGCATGCAGTTCCATGAGTTGGAACACACGTGTAGATCCTCACAGCCACAGGCAGGACACAGAGGAGCTCTCCCACGCTGTACAACTCCCTGGTGCTGTCCTCCTTCCATTGTCACACCCTCACTCCACCATAACCCCTGGCAACCAATGATCTGTTCTGTCTCTGTACTTTTGTCTTTGCTAGAACGGTACATAGGGGGTATCACAGGGCATGCAACCCTTTTGAGACTGGCTTCTGGCGATCAACATGATGTCTCTGAGATTCATCCCCGTCGTTCCCTGTGTCCACAGGTGGTTCCCTTTCATAGCCGAGGGGTATTCCACCTCATGGACGACTACAGTTTGCTTCCCCAACGTCCATCGAAGGTGGTTTGCAGCGTTTGGCTACCCCAGACGAGGCTGCTACAA
This sequence comes from Eulemur rufifrons, assembly GCF_041146395.1. NCBI lineage: Eukaryota > Metazoa > Chordata > Mammalia > Primates > Lemuridae > Eulemur > Eulemur rufifrons. Next base: position 25,200,519 of record NC_091012.1, on the reverse strand, counting down.
ACACTGGAGTCTGGGTTTCTAAATGGCTGGCTGTTTCCGTTTCTCTAGGGTAAACACCCAGGAGAGTGACTACTGGGTCACATGGCAAGTGCACCTTTAACTGTATGGGAAGCTGCCAATCCGTTTTCCAGAATGCCTGTGCCCTTGTGCCCTCCTGCCAGGAATGTAGGAGCCTCCCGGTTCCTCTACACCATCCCTCCATCTCCCTGCACCTGGCCCTGTCAGTGTTTTACAGTTTCACCATTCTGATAAATGTCAGTGTTTTAGAGTTTCACCATTCTGATAAATGTGCCGGGGACCCCATCCTGCCTGTCCCTGATGGGTAATGACGTTGAGCGTCTTTTCTGGTGCTTATTCCCCATGTGTATATCCGCTTTGCGAATTATCTGTTAAGCCTTTTGCCAATTTTTAAACTAGGTGTTTGCTTTCTTATTTTTGAGTTTTTAAGAGTTCTTTGTATGTTTTAGGTACTCATCAGTGTTTTGATATGTGCTTTGCATATACTTCGTCCCAATCTGTGGCCTGTCTTCTTGTTCATTTCAATTTTGAGGATGTCCAGATTTATTTATTCATATATTTTATTCTAGGACTGGGGCAAAGAAAATACAAGATGAACTTAATATTTTGTGGTGTCGGAAAATAAGGAAATGCTTAAGAAATGATGAGAAATATAAAAAACATGATGCAGGAGTTCCCAAAGGCAAAAAGGACTCCCCAAAGCTGGGAAATTTCAGCAAAAATATGAACAATGATAGTATTGAATTATAACCAATAGAATAGAATAATAATTTTGAGTTTTCTGATCTATGAACATGTTAATATGTCTCTGTTTATTTAGGTAGTCTTTAATTTTTCTCACCCATCTTTTGTAGTTTTCAATGTAGAGGTCTTACATACCTTTCATTAAATTTATTCCAAAATATTGGCCGGGCGCGGTGGCTCACGCCTGTAATCCTAGCACTCTGGGAGGCCGAGGCGGGTGGATCGCTCAAGGTCAGGAGTTCGAGACCAGCCTGAGTGAGACCCCGTCTCTACTAAAAATAGAAAGACATTATATGGACAACTAAAAATCCATATAGAAAAAAAAAAAATTAGCCGGGCATGGTGGCGCATGCCTGTAGTCCCAGCTACTCGGGAGGCTGAGGCAGTAGGATCGCTTAAGCCAAGGAGTCTGAGGTTGCTGTGAGCTAAGCTGACGCCACGGCACTCACTCTAGCCTGGGCAACAAAGTGAGACTCTGTCTCAACAAAAAAAAAAAAAAAAAAAAAAAAAAAAAAATATTTTATGTCTTCTGATGCTATTGATGGTGTACTTGACTTAGTGTCATTTTCATGGGTTTGTTGCTAGTATAGGGAAATACAATTGATTTCTGTATATTGAACTTGTGCCTTACAACCATGATATGTTCGTTCACCTGTCAATTATATTTTTGGTTCCTTCATAGAATCTTTAGGATTTTCCACATTGATCTTCATGCTGTTTGCAACAAAGAAGTTTTATTTCTTCCGTTTAAATTATTATGCCTTTTATTTCTTTCCCTCATTTTATTGCAATAGTTTAAATGTCTAATAGAAAAAAATTGAGCAGAAATGTGAAATAAGGTATTTTTGCCTTACTCCCGGCCCTGGATAGAAAGCATTCTATATTTTGCCATTGCATGTAATCTTAGCTCTAGGTTTTTTGTAGATTTTCTTTAACTAATGGAGAACATTACGATATATTTCTTGTTTGCTGGGAAGTTTAAAAAATGAAATGCATTCAAATTTTTAAATGATTCTCTGTATCTAATGGTCATCAGATCTTCCACGTTCTTACACATTTTCTGTCTATTTTGTTCCAACAATTACTGAAAAGTTATATAGGTTAGAAACTTGGCCTTACATAACGGAAGGACATCAGAGGAGGGATAAATGAAGGTAAAATAAAAAGCTTTCCTATTCTTAACTGATCTAAAAGATAACTATTTGTTTAGATTAACAATAGTAACAATGTATCAGCTGATTAGTGTATATGGATAAATGAAATAAATGACAGCAATGTTATTTTTAATTTTTACCTCGTTTTAATTTCAGAATACTATGGGTGTACAAATGCTTTGGATACATATATTCCCTTCGCACCACCCAAGTTGGAACTACAAGCATGCTCAACACACGAACATCACGCACTGTACCCATCAGGTGTGAATTTACCCATCCCCTCCTCCCTCCTCGCACCTGCCCGACACCCTATCAATGTTACTTCCATATTTGCACATAAGTGTTAATCAATTGATGCCAGTTGAATGGTGAGTGCATGCGGTGCTTGATTTTCCATTCTTGTGATGCTTCACTTGGAAGAATGGGCTCCAGCTCTATCCAGGATAACACAAGAGGTGCTAGATCACCATTGTTTTTTTGTGGCTGAGTAGTTCCCATGGTATACATATACCACATTTTATTAGTCCAGTGATGTATTGATGGACACTTGGGTTGTTTCCACATCTTTGCAATTGTGAATTGTGCTGCTATGAACATCCGAGTGCAAACGTTTTTTTTATGGAATGTCTTTTTTTCCTTTGGGTATATACCCAGTAACGGGATTGCTAAATCAAAAGTTTAGTTGTTTTAGGTATCTCCATATTTCTTTCGATAGAGGTTGTACAAGCAGAGTGTGAGTGTGTGTGTGTGTGTGTGTGTGTGCGTGTGTGTGTATGTGTGTGTTGTGGGGGACATGTCTCGCCCTGATGAGGTTGCCAATGAACATTCAGATACAGAAGAGGAACTAAAGCACAGAGAAGCTTGTATAACATGCCCTGAGCCACCAGCTAGTAAGGGTGGATGAGCAGAGACTCAACTCAGAGTCCAGCTGAACCCACAGGCCACACTGTGCTAGGAAGAGGTACCTGCCAGTGGCCAGGTTGGCCAGCCAGTAGCCAGATGACAAGCATCAAGAGAGAGATGGCTTGTCAGTTCAGACACTTGAATAACAAGCACCATTGCCCTTTCAAGAGCTTCATAGACAGACGCCAGGCAGGCTGCCCAGAGTCCGGAGCCTCTAGGGAAGATGCTACTTAAGTGAAATCCCAGGGAGTCTCAGGGTGGTCCTAGGGAGTCCTGGAGCTGAACCACTGCTCTGCAGGCCCACAAATTCAATTTTAATAGTTCCTCTAGAGTTGACCAGGCTTTGGAGGCTACCTAGTAAAGGCAACACTACACTGACACACAAACCAGTTGTCAACCTCAAGGTTTCTCACTATTGAGCGAAAATTGACAGTCAAGCAAGCAGATGAGGCTATAATAATCAATGTTATAGTGGATAAGTGTTGGAGACATTAGTAAGAACTCATCTTTAACTTCATATACATATAGGTCATTACATCTGGAAATATTCCTAGGTGCATACACATACACAGGTTATTACACACACATATAATTCCTTCCTCTGTCTGCAGAGAAGCCATAAAGCAACAATGCCCCGGTAACAATACGCTTACCCAGTGCCCCGGATCTAGGTTTCTAATACCATTCTCCAATAAAGAGAACAAGGAATCAGTGGAGAGATTGGTGATTCTAGAATTGAAGAAGGATTGGCCAGGAGCATGTTAAGGAAGAAAAAAAAACAAAAAACAAAAAACAAGAAAAAATAGAATTGAGGAAGGAATTATACAAGATGATCCCAAAGCATCTTGTAGTGCTTGAAAGCAAAAGAAGTGCTAATAAATTTTTAAACTCATATTGAGAGATGTACGAGAAAGGCATGTACAAAAGGCGCTAACAGAAAGAGCTCCGAATGGCCAAGCGTGGAGCACTTTGGACAACCAAATACATCAAGTTGCATTGGATTTTAAACCAAAGTATACAGTGAGTATTTATGAGCTCATGCTAAGAGAAATAAATGATCAACTGAGGGAGAATAGGCAAATTTCACACAGAGCAGAATTCCAAATAATTTACACAGATATTCTCACTTCAGAAAAGTGGAGCATGACTCCCCACCACTCATAGCGTGGGCTGCACATAGTAACTGTCTTCCAAAGAACACTGTATAGAAAAGGAGAGTAAAAAAGTAACTTTATAGTATAGATAACTGACAAACACCTCAGGTGGTCACGGTCAATGTCATCAGTGATGAGTCATGTGATATATATTGCCTTGCTGTGATGTGATGAGAATGGCACTTCTCCTCTGTGGTCTTTCTCCCCCAAACCCACAACCCCAGTCTAACCATGAGAAAAGCACCAGACAAACCATAAACGAAGGTCATTCTACAAAATACCTGACCAGTACCCCTCAACACTGTCAAGGTCATCAAAAACAAGGAAAGTGTGACAGCCAAGTGGAGCCAAAAGAGACATTACAACTAGACATAATGTGGTATCCTGGATGGAATCCTGGAAGAGCAAAAGGACATTAGGGAAAAACTAAAGAAATCTGAGTAAAGAATGGCCTTTGCTTCAGAACAAATAAAGCATCAACTGTAACAAACGTACCGTCCTCTTGTAAAATGCTAACAATAGGGGAAACTGCAACTGAGGGAACTCTGTTCCATCTTTGCAAATTTTTTTCAGATCCACCATACTTCAGAATAAAGTATATTGAAATTTAAAACTTAAAGAACACAAAAGGAAACTTTGGAGGGTGATCGATATGTATCTTAAAAAAAAAAAAAAGAAAAACAAAAAGAGAGAAAGGGGACCAAACACAAGTACAGAGAACTAGGCAACGTGAAGCCAACATTCCTGAACAGTCCTCAGCAATTGCCTCCCCCTCAGCCTCCCAACGTGGCCCCTGGCCCTGGCCAATACCCCGGAGCTCTGTACCCCTTCTCCAGCCCTCAAGCACCATCCTAATCCAGCCTCACAATTCATCTCACCTGGACTGTGGCAGGAGCACCCTAAGGAGGCAAGCTGTTAGACGTGGGACCTCTTACTGGCTCAGGAAGGGCCACAGGACACCTGCCAGGGGTAACTGCCACAGGGGAGGGCTGGCAAGAGCCAGGCAGGAAGTCAGCCCCTTGCCAAGGAGGCTGGAGTTCAGAGCAGGGCTTTAACCGTGGCTGGTGGAACAGGGAGGCTTCTCAGGGGAGCAGGAACGTCCTGGGAGGCCTCACACCAGCCCCTCGGCGGGGCAGGCTCAGGCCATCCAGAGAACCGCAGGACCTTCCCACGGCTGGGCGCGGGGTGGCTCTTGTCTGCTCTGCCCTGCCCCGGTGAGGATTGGCTCATCCCGGGGTGGCGTGTGCCCACACAGGAGGCTGCTGCGAAGGCTGCCGGGGCCTGGAAATCCCTCCGGGAGAGGCCGTGGGAGGGGGTCCTAGCTGCTGCATCCCTGCAGTCCTTAGCCACCTTGGGGTGTGCACTCTCCCACACCCATCAGCTCGCTCCAAGAGGGGCACGCGGTGTCCTTGCTTCCATCCTGCAGTGTCCCACAGGGTCTGCCCCTGGCCTTTCCTGGGAGCACCCAGCTCATGCTGTGGCCCAGGGCTCCAGCTCTCCTCTGGCCCCATTCTGCCCTCACGTCCCTCCCCGGGCCGGCCCAGGGCAGCTCAGATGGATCTGGCGGGTGATCCTCCTCACATCTCTCCTGGGCGGCTGATCCTCACCACAGCCCATGTCCCTCAGGACCCCAAAGCCCTCTCCCTTCCCCCTCCTTTCCAAATCCTAAAATGGGTCTGGGGGTGCTCTGGGGCCTGGGGAGGGTCCTGGTGCCCACCATCTGCTACGGCCTTTAGTCTGCTCAGACTTCCTGTCTGGGGACACCATGGCCCTAGCTGTCTCTGTGGGTGGCTGACAGGACACTCCTGCCCCACCCCTCTGGATCGACCTCAGAAAGGAAAACCTCATAGTGATGCAGTTAAAGAGATCACTTCAATGAAAGGTTGGGCGTCACATAAGTAAGCATTTGAATTATAACTCCCCATCATAGCGATTTGTCACTCATTCACGCAACAAGGAGTATTATTTACCAACCACTAGGAGACTGACCAAAAGGCTTCATCATCTCCCACCAGCTCTACCTGAATGACAATATTTTGGAAAGGGATTCTTAATTGTTAAATTTCAAATAAAGGGAATTGCATATAAACTTCACCACCGGCCCCATCTTGGGCTGAGCAGTTGTCAGTGGAGAGGCAGCAAGGGTACAACCCCAAGCTGGGCTGGCTGAGGCTGGGTACGGGAGAGTGTTGACAAGGTGCTGCACAACAGAGGTGATGAGGGCTCCGGGGGAGTCCTAGGAAAAGAAACTCTCAATCCCATCAGGGCCATTGGGGCTTGTGCCTCAAATGCAGCATATCGCCGCTCTCAGAAGATTAATTGCTGGGTGTGTCTCAGGGGCATGAGGGCCGCAGGTAGCAAGATGGATTTCCTGCAGTGGGTATCCTATGGGGCAGCACCTCTTTTGAAGGTATCCGCCCCTTCCCAGGGCAGTAAAGGCACAGAATCTAGTTTCTCACATCTGAGGAAGCAAACGTGTGTGACTTAAGCCCTGGATGTAGAAATGAAATGGTCTGTGTTTTGTCGTCGTCATGTATTGAGAATGAATCCCCCACACCTGTGGCAACTTCTATAGAAACGGTTGTGGCAATAATGTTTCTGCTCACATTTCAATAGCAAAGTGATGTCATATGACCCCTCCTAACCAACAAGAGGACTGGCGATGTATTGGTACGATTTGTCCTGGCAGAAGAAAATGAGAACATGTGGATGAGGACTTGTAGTCGCTCCCTTAAACTGTTACATAGTAGGTGCTCAACTAAAAGATCTATTTAATATTATAATTTGTTATGTCAATAGTGTTCTTTATTTGTTGGAGGAGTTTCTGAAAAAGCCAATTTGCCTGAAAAGTCTTCAGCTTTTTCAAGTGCCAACTATGTGGCGGGTGCTTTCAAATACAAGATCACATTTAATTTTCAAAGGATACTGTAAATCCCAGCAGGGAGGATTCCCTTTCTTCACTCAAAGGCACTTTTCTGCACTACCTTTGCAATAACCCCTATACTCTCAGTAGGCTGAGAATATTCTACTTCCTTGTGCTTCGTGGTCAAAATCTTAACCTGTGAGTTTCTGCTACCCTGCTGCCACCAGAACACCTGTGCAGGTGCCTTTAGTCACACTGAAAGCCAGTATGTTCCCCTGGAGCAGGTGCCAGACAGGAGGCAGTGGAGGGCTGGTTAATTTCTTTTGATTTTCAAATTCCAGCTAGCATGCCCACCAAGCAACCATGTCTCACCTCCAGGGTTTTAGTTCACTTCAGTACAAGTTTGCCCCACAGTGATTTCCGTGGTCTTTCCTCATGTCTCGCTTATGAGACTTTGGTTGTGACCTCCAAAGTAAGCTCATTCATTTGCATATGTGTGCAGTGGCCAGTTTCAAATAAAACTCTCCATTAAATTCCTATGGCAAATATCAGGGTGGCTTCTCTCCCACTTCATGTGTCAAGAATGAGTACGTACTAAGGCACACTCCACTCACCACCCGTTTGGAGAAGTGTGGGTGTACTTGGGCACGCAGACAGGACGACTGGATGTCTAAAGGTCTCTGTCCAAAGTGAACCTTTCAGTTGAAGGGGCTGTGGCTATCACACAGGCTCCAGGGGGAGCTGTGGGAGAGCCAGGGGGCTTCTGCAGGGGCTAGGGATGCTCTGTGTCACAGGGAGGCCAGTGATTCTGTGCAGCCTCCAGAGGAGGCAGCAGGAGGAGCTGGCAGCAGCCCAGGTTCCAGAGTCAGGAGGCAGGCCACATGGCAGCAAGCAGGGGAAGGGCTCTGTGATGTGGGAAAGTGCTAGGGCAGGACAGGAAGGCCCCCATCGGAGCAGTCAGCTCTCAAGGAACCGGAGGGCACAGGCAGCAGGACCCTAGGTTAAGCAAGCCCACAGACTATCCCCAGATTGTATTGCATTATCATCATCACCTTCCTTCCTTAGGCCTGCTTTCAGTACCACAGCCACAGGGTCCTTCTTTTTGTCACCTGAGAGACAGCAAGGAGTACTGAGAAGAGAAGTGAATTCAGAGACAGAGCTCTACCTAAGGCTGGGAGGAGTGGGAACCGTGTGTGGGCTGTAGAAGAATTCAGAGCAGGCTTGTCATTTACCAGCCATATGATTTTGGGAAAATTACCCAGCAATGTGAGCCTCAGGTTCTTCGTCCGTAACGTGGATTTAAGTAGTGTCCTGTAGGAATGTTGGGATGTCGGAAATGTATTAAAACTCCCGGCACAGTGCCTGGCATACATGGGATCTTTAAATGACTGTCATTTATTTCTAATATTATTTTTGACCCTGGACCACTCTCTCCTCTGGAAAATATTTCTGTTCTCCAGGTCATTTCAGAGGATTTGCAGCTGAATAAAAACCTGAACCGAAAATCACACAAAAATGCTGCCCAGTAAATGTTCCACGAGGATTTATTATTTGGGTAAGTGTAGGCGAGTCTTCCCCTGTTAGGTGCAACTAACGTGAATATCCTAATAATACATGGAGTTAAGGCCCAACTACTTTCCTTCCTCCCAGCTTCTCTTCCATCTAAACCACTATTTTCATTCATTGCATCACCACCCAAAATCTAGATGTTGCTTAAAGTTGTCCAAGTTACACTACAAATAACCTAATTAAAATTCCATTTTAATACAGTCAGCTCTGGTTCTCCCAGCTGGGCAGATGAATACCTGGACAGTGACTTCAGGGCCTTATTTCATGGGAGACTCACCCTTATCCCTCAGGGAATACATGCAGACAATGGGAATCGATCACCTGATTCTTGCACTGTGCTCAGCCACAGGGGGACAAGAGCACAGGACACCTTCCACACCTGCCCCAGCTGGAGATTCCTCTCTGCTTTGCTCACCATCCAGAAGGAACTGCTCAGGGCAGTTCTCCCTTCCAGGCTTTGCTCTCAGCCCTAAGTCACCAGTCACATGGTCTGACAGTCTGGCCCTGCCCCCACCCAGCTTCATTACAACCAACTCCCACAGAAGGAACTGCAGTTTCCCCAAGCCCCAAACCGCCCTGGCTCAGGGCCCTCACACCCCACTGCTCTCAGCAGAAGCACCACCCTTCAACCCTTCCGTCACATGTTCTTTAGGGCTTCGAGGCCATCTCACCACCTTAATTATAAGACTGCAGCTCCTAGACTCTCTAATTCTATGGGCAGGGGTGGGTCTGGCTTACCCTAGTGTCTCCGTTACCCCAGGGCCTTCCAAAGAGCAGATGCTCAATGAATATCTGGGGAACAAATGTGCCAGTGAGCAGGGGCTCTCATTTATTGAGATTAAATTTCCCTACGTTCTCAAATAACCCAAGGAAATTCACAAACACATATATATTTTTTAATTTTATAGAAAAACACATAAAAAGGGATAAAAGGCCAAGAAATAACTGTCTTTAAATTTTATTTCTCTATTTAATAACTCAATATATTTAAATGCAACCTTCTTTCACATTTCCAAGAAAATTCCTATTCCAATGAAATTCCAATTCCACCTTCTTCCCAGCAACAAAATGAAATGGAAGGTTTCCCTATTTGTATTACAAAGTAGCAAACTCTTAGTTTTGATAAGCAAAATTATATGTGTGTTCAATATCTTTCACCAATTTAGATGCTGAAGCTAATTAAATCTTCTATGCAAAAGCACAAAGTGTGTAAAATTCCATAAGGAAAACAAAGATCAATTTCTAAGTCACCCAAATGTAACAGGAGCACAAAAAGGTTATGTACTAGTGATTTCCCCAAGCTACTTGGGCCCTCCACTACCTTAAAGCACTAACTGATCACTTCAAACACAGAGTAAAGAAAGGACTCATTCCACATGGGGCAGGAGGAGCTGCCGGAAGGGGACCTGGATGTGTACTGGCCCTGCCTCCCCACATCGGCCCTCGCTGCAACTCCTGCTCACGCCCCCTCTTTCTCATCTCTCAAAGCCTGTTCATACAGGAATAGGAAGGATCTGGGATCACACCCATTGACCTTGGCCACATACTCCAGGACTTTCAACTTGCTGGTTTCGGCATGGGCCCTGGCACCCCACAGGAACTCATAACATACAGGATCGCTGTCGGGCACCTGCCGGTACTCCAGGTACCCTTCCCGCACCCAATCCTGTGTGATGAGCTTCCGGGGCTCCCCGTAGATGTAGTGCTCACTCCCAGCATGCACCCCCATCCCACCCAGTGCATCCCAGATGACCTCCTCCTGGGTGCAGTCGCCCTTAAAGAGGATCAAGCCCAACATGATGATCAGGAGGCCGGACTTGGGAAAGCGCTGGTCAGCATTCAGCTCCTCATAGTAGGTGAGGCCGAGGGTGGTGACAAGAACATAGGAGTGGCTGGCAGGATCCACTTCCTTCACATCGACGCCAAAGACCACCTGCATGTACTGGGAGGCTTTCATGAAGATTTCAGGGAAGAATTCTTGGTACTCTCTGAGGACAATATTCAGCATTTGTGCCTTGGTGATCAGCTCCTTGAAGCGATACTTGAGGAGCAGGAAATGAACCAAATCAAACATCTCTTCTTTTAGTACCTCTTGCAGCACACACACCAGGTCTAACGGATCCTGGGAGGTGCTTGGCCCCTCCTCTTCTTCGCTGCTGGATCCCTCATCAGAGAGGGCCTCTGGACTGGAGGCCAGGCCAGTGGAGGAGGAGGAGGCTCCCTGAGGACTCTGGAGAGGACTCGGTGTTGCAGAAGTAGCAGCCTCATCCAGGGTGCCCGGGTTCACAGTAGAGGAGGAGGCAGCCGCCCCCTCCTCCTGAGCCCCGGGAGCCTGTGCACCCACCAGGCCCTGTGCCTCGCTTTGGGCCTGGAGACCTTCCTCAAGACTGCCGTGCTGATTGGTCTTGTGGTCGTGGCAGTGAGACATGACAGCTCTGGTCAGGGACAGCAGGCAAGAGTGTGGGCAGGAGATGGGTGATGAAGACACACAGGCCTGGGAAGAGAGGGAGCATGTCACTGGCCTCAGTGAGATCCACTGCTTGGGGACTCTAACAAAGGCCAGTCTACAGGCCTTCTCCTTAGGTCATGCTCCAGGGCCTCCCAGGGCTCCTCTTCTCCTGGTTGGCTTGTCTCCTGAGCACCTCAACGAGGAAGTGAAATGGCTCCGTGAGGGCAGCAGGCCTGCAGAGCCGGAGGCTTCGGGGCTGACAGTGGGGGGGGGTGCATGGGGTCAGGCACTATTGGGTCCCCTCTGTCCCGGGGAAGGCAGGGCCTCTGACACATATTCAGGGTGTGTACATCACCTGGACTCCTGACACTGCCTGGGCATCCTCTGCTCGGTGACCTGAGGACCCTGCCTCAGACCAATGTCTCACTGTGGGTTCCTGAAACCGATATAAAAGGAAGTGAGGGGCCTACAGGCTGCAGATACACGCACAGCCCTGGTACCCCCAGTGCTGTCAGGACCGTAGGCTGGGCTCTCTCGGGTCCCCACTGTCCTGGGGTAGATCGACCCTTCTGTGCTGACTCAGGGTCCTCATCTTTCGCCTGGAGGGCCCTAGACCCCCACCCTTCAGCTGGCCTGAGAAATCCTCAGAACAGGAGCTCACATCCCTGATACGGAGCAGAAGTCAGTGAGTGGGCCCCACATCTGGCCACGGCTGCCCAGGGCCTCAGAGAGAAGATAGCAAGTGGCGCCAGCATCAGTGGGGTCCGTGTGTCCTCCATGAGCAACCTGCTTGGTCCTCACCTTGATGCCTGGCAGGGACTGGGACCTTCCTCCCTCTGCTGACCTGAGTGCAGCCCCCTCAGACCAAGGACTTCACCTCCCTGAGACCAGTGATCCAGATATGAGAGAGGGGACCTCAGCCTGATAGCCCTGCCCAGGGTTTCCAGGGCTGTCGGCAGGGCCAGGGCATATTTCTGTAGAGCTCCCGGCAGTGTTCTAGGCTGGGGTTAACTTCAGTCCTCACTGGCTAGCGTGCACACCTGGGGCCTGGCAGATGCTGGAACTCCTCCCTCTGCTGACAGTCCTTGTCCCTCTGACCAAGTCCCTCACCTCCCTGAGACCCGGGAAACAGAAGTGAGTGTGCCGCACACAAGGACACCCTGCGTGAGGTTTCCAAGGCTCCCAGAAAAAGGGGGTTTGGGGGGCGGGGAGGCCTCCTCTATCTAAGGTGTCCTCAAGGCCCTCATATTTACCCCTCATGGGGCCTGGGCCCTTTCCCTTCTGCTGAACTGCAGATGCATCTTGCAGACCAAGGCCACCATCTCCCTGAGAACCCAAGGAGGAAGTGTCCGGCCATGGCTCTCCCCCACAGTCCTACCCCTGGCCCCCCAGGGCAGAGAGCAGGGGCAGGTTTCCCATGTCTGGGATGGGGGGACTGCCGAGTCCTCGCCCAGGACCCTGGGACTCCTCTCTCTGCTGAACTCAGGCCCCATTCCTCAGACCAAGGCCGTCCCCGCCCTGACACCCCCAAGGCAGAAGCAAAGACGCACCTCATCTGGCCACCCTGCCCAGGTCCTCCCAGTGCTGAGGCCCCCCTCTGTACTGGGGTATAATATCCACATTGTTCTCCTTCTTCCTCCCCCCCTTGACCCCTGGCAGGGCCTGGGTCCCCACCCCCCACCCCCGCATCCTCACCCCTCAGATTTCCAAGGCTGAATCTGGGAGGCGTCTCATTGTAAAGTCTGTCCAAGGCCTCCCAGGGTCAAAGAAGGGGCAGGGGTGATTCTAGGGGGCCCTCAGTATTGCCTGGGTGCCCCTACACCGGGGGCTTCCCTAGGCTGAAAGCACGGACACAGCTGGAGTATTCGGGGTTGCTTAACCCGGGTGGGGGCCCCCTCAGTCCACCCTCAGCGTCTCACGTTGGGGTCTGGGAGAGCCATGGCCCCGCCTTTATGGACCTGAGCCTGCCCGGGGTCACACCAGGCTCTGACTACAGAGGCCCATGAGGAAGAAGTTGGGGGAGGGGCTCAGCCCGACACATCTGTCCCGGAGTGTCCCACGACTCACAGCACGGGCGGAGCTGGATTATTTGGGGACCCTCTACCTGGGGTGGGGCCCTCTCAGTCCACCGTCGTCATCTCACCTCTCTCCTAACAGAGCCTGGGCCCTCCCCCCTCCGCCGACCTGAAGCCTGCCCCTCAGACCAACGGCCTCGCCTCTGTCAGGCCCCCAAGGCGGACGTCAGTGGACGTGAGTTCCCGCCCCCCCCCCCCCACACACACACCTGGGCTTCCCAGGACTGACCTCAGGGGCAGACCTGGATTATTTGGGCCCCTCTACCTGAGGCTTCCCTAGGCTGAAAGCACGGACACAGCTGGAGTATTCGGGGTTGCTCAACCCGGGTGGGGGGGCCTCCTCAGTCCACCCTGGTCATCTCACCTCACTCCTAACAGAGCCTGGGCCCTCTCCTCGCGGTCGACTGGAAGTCCGGACCTCAGACAAAGGCCCTCGCCTCGCTCAGCCCCGCCCCCCCGGCGGCTGTCCATGGACGTCACATCCGGAACCCATACCCGGGGCTTCCCAGGACCGACAGCAGGGGTGGAACGGGATTGGTGGTGGGAGGCCTCAGTCTCCCTCAGGGTCCCGCCCCTGATGCCTGGCAGAGCCGGGGCCCCGCCCTCTCTGGGCCTGAGAGGGCCTCTGGTCCCACCAGGCTCTGACTCCCAGAGTCCCCTGAGGTGGCCGTCGGGATAGGGCAGTAGTCAGGCGGACGACATGTCCAGTGTCCCAGGGCTGCCAGCAGGGGCTGAGTAGGACCCTGTGGGCCCACTCTGTGGGGTGTGTGGACGGTCTGTCCTCACTCCTGAGGGTCCTCATCGTGGTTTCCTGCTCTTTGATTAAGTGCTGGGCGGGAGGTGCCTGTCCCTGCCACCCCTGAGCATGGGCTCAGCTGCAGCCCTTGCGGAGAATGACTGCGGGTCCCAGGCTGGATGCTGGCTGGGGGCTGCAGGGCCCAGGACTGTAGTGGCCTGTGGGACAAGACGGGCACCTTCCTGCAGGGCTCTTCCCTGGCCGCATGTAGACTTTGAAACCTTGTGTTCTAAAAGATTTATTTTATATAGGGAAGAAAGCTGAGCAGCTGGGGGCGGGAGGGGATTTAAGGAAGTTCTGCTTTTCCTTTTTTAAGTTATCTAACATTTTTTTCTTTAGCTCTGTTGCCCCAGGTAGAGTGCGGTGGCGTCATCATAGCTCACTGCAACCTCAAACTCCTGGGCTCAAGCGATCCTCCTGCCTCAGCCTCCCAAGTAGCTGGGACTACAGGCTCGCGCCCCCCCCCCCCAGCCCACCCCAGCTAATTTTTTTCTATTTTCAGTAGAGACAGGGGTCTCGCTCTTACTCGGGCTGGTCTCGAACACCTGAGCTCAAGCCATTCTCCTGCCTCGACCTCCCAGAGTGCTAGGATTACAGGCATGAGCCACCATGCCTGGCCTAAGTATTTTTACCATGAAATCTTTTTAGGTTTTTTTCAAAGAATTTTTCTGTATCCATGATGAGGTCATATATTTTCCTCCATTAGCTTCTGAACATAGATAATCACAATTACAAGTACTTTTAAATATCAAATTATATTTTCATTCCTTGGATGCATCCGTTTGCCCATTTAATACACTGCCTTGTTGAATTTGCTGTTAATTTATTTAGCAAATCTGCTGCTCTCTGAGTGATTTTGGCTTCAGGGTTGTTTTCATGATGAGTTCCTCCTCTGGTATTTGAAACAAAGAACACTCACTATTTCTGTTGTAATGGCAGTATTTATGCATCCCAAAGTAAGTCAGTGTACTTATGGACAAGCACTGGGCTCTGAAATCAAAACACCTGGCCTATTTTGAGGCTCCACATGACAAAATGCCCGTGCCCAGCCCATGGCTGCATGGCCCTGCCTAATGATGGTGGAAGCCATTCAAGATGTTAAGGGGCTTCACCAGGATGGGCCATAGAGAGGGTGCAGACAGTAAAAATGTTTGACAGATGTAACCGTGCCCTCTGGAGCATCGGAGGATCAGGGCCAGCTTCAAGGAGGAGGATAATCATACCCCATTTACTGATCATTTGCTGTGCCAAGTAGTGGGCTAAGTACAATTTCATCACAGCCACAGGGAGTAGAAGTTTTAGCACTATTTTACAAACCTTCCATGAACTGCTTTACTTAATCCTGAGTGACCAGTAAAGTCAGGAGTTGCTGATTTAATAAACAGCCACATGCCACTGTGTACCAAGCATTGTTTAAGTGCTTTATAGATATCACCTGGTGTAGTCCTTATACATGCCTCATGAGGTAAGTGCTACTGCTATCCACGTTTGACAGATAAGGTAACTGAGGTACAGGGAGATTTGAAGCTTGCCCATGGTCACATAGCTAGGAAGTAGCAGAGCCAGGATTTATATCCAGGCTGGCTGGCTATAGAGCTTCTGTTCCCAGCTGTGTCCCTTAAGCCTAAGTCTGGCTGGACTATTCTTACTTGAAAACAAACACATTTCTAATTATAATTTTTTTGTACATACACATTAGCTCTTCTGGAACCATACAGAAAGAATTTCCTAATGTGGTCACATACTCCTACTAGATCATGAGCACCTCAGAGCAAAGGTTGAATGCCATGTTCTGAACTCCTGCTTCAATATAAGCGTTAGCACCCAGTAGGAAATCATGATATATTTGTTAAATGTTTTACTTGAAGATCAAATAATCTTATTTGATCCACTTTATTTGGTCTCCAAAACATGTAACAGGCTTGGACCCTGGGTATTATGTATCAGCACAGAAGGCTCCTGCTGAGGATGTTGGATCTCGGAAATGCCTTCTGAAAAGGCGATGAGGAGTGCTTTGGATGTCTTTAACCACCCAGGAAGAGCACTCCCCCATACTCATCTGCTCACTCCAAGAGGGGCATGCAGTGTCCCTGTTTCCAGCGGTGTCCTTGCTTCCATCCTGCAGTGCCCCACAGGGTCTGCCCCTGGCCTTTCCTGGGAGCACCCAGCTCATGCTGTGGCCCAGGGCTCCAGCTCTCCTCTGGCCCCATTCTGCCCTCACGTCCCTCCCCAGGCCGGCCCAGGGCAGCTCAGATGGATCTGGCGGGTGATCCTCCTCACATCTCTCCTGGGCGGCTGATCCTCACCACAGCCCATGTCCCTCAGGACCCCAAAGCCCTCTCCCTTCCCCCTCCTTTCCAAATCCTAAAATGGGTCTGGGGGTGCTCTGGGGCCTGGGGAGGGTCCTGATGCCCACCTCTGCTACGGCCTTTAGTCTGCTCAGACTTCCTGTCTGGGGACACCATGGCCCTAGCTGTCTCTGTGGGTGGCTGACAGGACACTCCGGCCCCACCCCTCTGGATCGACCTCAGAAAGGAAAACCTCATAGTGATGCAGTTAAAGAGATCACTTCAATGAAAGGTTGGGCGTCACATAAGTAAGCATTTGAATTATAACTCCTCATCATAGCGATTTGTCACTCATTCACGCAACAAGGAGTATTATTTACCAACCACTAGGAGACTCGCCAAAATACTTCATCATCTCCCACCAGCGCTACCTGAACCACAGTATCTTGGAAGGGGATTCTTATCAGGGAATTTCAAATAACAATAACTGCATGTGACTGTGAGCTCCAGGTCCTGAGAAGTAGTTGGTGGGGAGACAGGAAGGGCGAAGCCGCAAGCTGGGCAGACTGAGGCCAGATTGGGGCAATGTGGGCACAGACGCAGGGGGATGGGGGATTAGGGATGGGTCCCAGGGGAAGGAAACCCCCAATGCTAACAAAAGCATTTGGCTACTGGCTGCCAACCTCCAACTCAAGGACACATCATGGCTCTCAGAAAACACATGGGTGGTGCTCAGGGGCCCAAAGAGAGCAGGTGGATATCCAGGAATTCCTAGAGTTAGCTTCTTGTGAGTTGGTGCTTCCTTTGAAGACCTTGACCCCTGTCCAGAGCCTTAAAGGTACAGAATCTGGCATCTCACATCAAAGGGAGCAAATGTGTATGAACTAAGTCCCCGGGTGTGGAAACAGAGGAGTCTGTGTTGTCTGTTCTCATGGTCTGAGAAAGAAGCCCATGGTTCTCAAGGCTCCTATGAAAACTGCCTCACACAGTGTCCTGGGCCCCAGCTTCTTGCCTGCCATCCCCTGAGGGTCAGGGGTCAGTTTCCCATCCCTGTTACCCCTCTCCTCACCTGACCAGGCCCTGCCACATGGCTAAGGGAAGGGGAAGAGAATTCTTCCTCCCAGAATGATGACAGTGGGTGAGCAATGTGCTGCTCGCCTGGGGGTCATGCTATTATAGTACAGCCTCAGACTCCTGCACTGTACCCTTGCCCCCTGCTCCCGGGAGGGGTCTCACTCACTCCCCAGTGATCCCAAACCCCAATGTGCCTCTCCAGAACACTTCTGCAGGGGCTCAGGGGCCCAGCATGCTCTTTCTTCTTACTCCTCTCAGCATCAAATCTGCCTTGGAGGACTCTAGGAAGAAAGCCATACAGGGAGGCAGACTTTCCTTGACTGTGACCATATCATTGGGAAGAGAATTCAGGGTCCTCACCTTAATCCGTATGGACCTTGCTGGGCAGAGCTACCACCATTCAGTGACTCTGAACTGTCTCCTGCTTCTACGGGAGCCCAGCTTTGTGGGTGGGGCATGGCCTGGTCCCCAAATATCTTTTTACCTAACCCCAGGAGCTAGGTCCAGTGATATGCTGTTTTCCCATCAGTGTGTTATTGATATTTACATGGAACTTATTTTCCTTATTTGGATTTTAAGTAGTGATTTATTCAAAATGTTTTCTTTAGAAAATACTTTTAGATTTACACAAAAGTTCCCATATTTCCTTCACCCAACTTCCCCTAATGCTAACAGTATCACACCACCCTAGCACATTCATCAAAACTAGGAACCTAACATTGGAATGATACTATTAACTAACCCACAGACATTATTCAGATTTTACTGGTTTTTCCACTAATATCCTTTTTCTGTTCAAGATCCAAACCAGAATCCCACATTGCATTTAGTCATGTCCCCTGAGGATCCTCCAATCTGTGACAGTTTCTCAGTCTCTCTTTGTCCATTGTAACTGCATTACTTTTCTATTGCTGATGTAACAAATTAGTAAAAATTCAGTGACTTGAAACAACAAAAATTTATTCTGCAGTGGTTTTGGAAGTCACAAGTCTGAAATGAGCCTCACTGAGCTAAAATCAAGGTGTCATTCAAGACCGTAATCCTTTCTGAAGTCTCTAGGAGGAACTCTGTTTCCATGTCTTTTCCAGCTTCTAGAAGCTGTGCATTCCTTGGCTTCTGGCTCCTTCTTCCATCCTCAAAGCCAGCACTGGCTGCTCAAGCCTTCCTCACATGGCTCTTCTGCCTCCGGCTTCCACATTTAAGCATTGTATTAACCTCGGGGTCTGCCTGGATCGTCCAGGATAACCTCTCTATCTTAAAGTCAGGTCATCAGTACTTTGAATTCCATGTGTAATTTTAATTCCCTTTTGATGTGTAATACAACATATTCACAGCTTCTGGGGATTAGGACAGGAACATCTTTGGGAGGCCATTATTCTGCTTACATCAGTGATGTTGACACCTCTGAGGAGCACTAGTCCAGTTTTTGTAGAATGTCTCTCAGTTTGAGTGAGTCTGATGTCTTCTCATGTTAGAATGGAATGCATGATTAGAGTATGCAGTATTGGGAAGGACACCACCAAAGTGAAGAGCACTTCTCATAGCAAGTACTGTACCTCCAGCACTTAGGTGAGGGCCCGGAGGATATTAGGGCTGGTAAAATATTGAATGAATGATTGAATGAATGAATGAATAAAATATCATTAGGTTAAATCTTGGAGGATGAGTAGTGATTTTTCAGACTTCAAGGGGTAAGGAACAGTGTGTGCAAAGGCAAGGAGGGCACCTGTGTTCTGGCAATGCAGAGAAATCGTGGTAGTTGGAGCATTTCTGGGTTGAAAACAATCTTTCAAACAAAGTTTGCCACCCCTCCTGCTTTCTCCAGGGAAGCATCATCAAGGTCATTGATGAATATAGGAGTACTCTCTAAAGCTTGCCCAGGAATCATTGGGTGTGCTATTTGAACCGAGTGTTTTATAAAACGCTTTATGGCCCAGCCAAAACTCAGGGACATGTGAGTCCTTGACAGTGGCCACTTGCAGATCAAAACAGACCAGAAAGAGGAGCAGGGCATTAGATCAAAGACCACAGCTGCCTGCTGGCAGGGGGTAGTGTTCAGACAGCCATGGGTGGTCAGAGCCCTGCCATGCTTACTTCCCTGGGATGCCAAGAGCATAGAACAGGGGTTGGGACAGCAGATCTCTGGAGTCCCCTTTAAACTCAGTTGCTTATATGGTCCAGGCCCCAACACTTGGAGAATGCTGGGGAGCATTGGAACCATGGCTATTTGGGTGTGTGGCAGAGTTGAAAATGCCACCAGGTTTTAGTGCAGAGGCTCCGAATACTAGGACCTGGGAGCTGGCAGTTTTTCATTCCACAAATGAGTCCTGAGCATGTCCTGTGTGCCAGGCACTGCCCTAGGCTCTGAGGACACAGCATTGAACAAATTCCCTGCCTCTGTGGAGCTTATATTCTGATGTGGGGGGCGGGGGCAGACACACAATGAATCAGGAGACAAAGCAGAAATTAAGTGGCTTTCATGGTGATAAATGCTATGGAAACAAATTGAATCTGGAGAGAGAACTGAGTAAGGGGTGTTGACAGCGGGGTGAGAGGAGGAATTGCAATTTTAGAATGAGTACTCCAAGAAGGCCACAGAGAAGACACTGGGAGAGAGACCGAGGGTGTCTGGGAAGGAATACCAGCAGTATTACAGGAGCCAGTGTATACAAGAGAACAAAGGCATGCAGTAGCTCAGGCCCCAGAGAAGAGAGCCGGGGGCAGGAATCTAGGGAGGCTGGTCTGGAGGGTACAGTAAGCCAGGTACTGGGTATGGCCTGATCCTCTGGCCACAGGCTACCTGAGACCCAGGTCGGCTGCACTGTGCCATCAACTGACATATCAGATGCAGGTTCCTATCCCAGGTTACTGAGTTACTTTACATCATTCCAGCATCTGACAAGTGCGGGAGGTAGGGGTAGCATTGGACCCAGATTTGCCATGCAGTGAAGATTGTTGACACTAGATATCAGGTATGTTTGGTGTATTATACTATTCCCTCAAACTGTTGAACATGTTTGAGACATTCTGTAATAAAAAGTCTTTATTATAAATATCGTGCCATTAAATTTGAAATCTTAAGTGAAATGGACTCTATTTTAGGAAAAAATTGACCTAATTAGTCCAAGAAGAAATAAAACATTTTAATTGAGCATTACAAATTGAAACTATAGTCTCAGCTCAAGCTACCTACAAAGGATCCAGGAAAAGGAAGTTTTGGAGGCCACTTTTACCAAATAAGCAGGGAGAACTCATTGCCATCCTTAGCAAACTCTTTCAAATTGTAAAAAACAATGGGCAATTGTGCAATTTATTTTCCCAGACTATTGTTCTTTGTTTCAAATACCAGAGGAGGACCTCACCATGAAAAGAACCCTGAACCCAAAATCACTCAGAGAGCAGCAGATTTGCTAAACAAATTAACAGCAAATTCAAGAAGGCAGCGTATTAAATGGGCAAACGGATGCATCCAAGGAATGAAAATATAATTTGATATTTAAAAGTACTTGCAATTGTGATTATCTATGTTCAGAAGCTAATGGAGGAAAATATATGATCCCATCATGGATACAGAAAAATTCTTTGAAAAAAACCTAAAAAGATTTCATGGTGGCCGGGCGCGGTGGCTCACGCCTGTAATCCTAGCACTCTGGGAGGCCGAGGCGGGTGGATCGCTCAAGGTCAGGAGTTCGAGACCAGCCTGAGCAAGAGCGAGACCCCGTCTCTACTAAAAATAGAAAGAAATTATATGGACAACTAAAATATATATAGAAAAAAATTAGCCGGGCATGGTGGCGCATGCCTGTAGTCCCAGCTACTTGGGAGGCTGAGGCAGGAGGATCGCTTAAGCCCAGGAGTTTGAGGTTGCTGTGAGCTAGGCTGACGCCACGACACTCACTCTAGACTGGGCAACAAAGCAAGACTCTGTCTCAAAAAAAAAAAAAAAAAAAAAAAACAGATTTCATGGTAAAAATACTTAGGCCAGGCATGGTGGCTCATGCCTGTAATCCTAGCACTCTGGGAGGTCGAGGCAGGAGAATGGCTTGAGCTCAGGTGTTCGAGACCAGCCCGAGTAAGAGCGAGACCCCTGTCTCTACTGAAAATAGAAAAAAATTAGCTGGGGTGGGCTGGGGGGGGGGGCGCGAGCCTGTAGTCCCAGCTACTTGGGAGGCTGAGGCAGGAGGATCGCTTGAGCCCAGGAGTTTGAGGTTGCAGTGAGCTATGATGACGCCACCGCACTCTACCTGGGGCAACAGAGCTAAAGAAAAAAATGTTAGATAACTTAAAAAAGGAAAAGCAGAACTTCCTTAAATCCCCTCCCGCCCCCAGCTGCTCAGCTTTCTTCCCTATATAAAATAAATCTTTTAGAACACAAGGTTTCAAAGTCTACATGCGGCCAGGGAAGAGCCCTGCAGGAAGGTGCCCGTCTTGTCCCACAGGCCACTACAGTCCTGGGCCCTGCAGCCCCCAGCCAGCATCCAGCCTGGGACCCGCAGTCATTCTCCGCAAGGGCTGCAGCTGAGCCCATGCTCAGGGGTGGCAGGGACAGGCACCTCCCGCCCAGCACTTAATCAAAGAGCAGGAAACCACGATGAGGACCCTCAGGAGTGAGGACAGACCGTCCACACACCCCACAGAGTGGGCCCACAGGGTCCTACTCAGCCCCTGCTGGCAGCCCTGGGACACTGGACATGTCGTCCGCCTGACTACTGCCCTATCCCGACGGCCACCTCAGGGGACTCTGGGAGTCAGAGCCTGGTGGGACCAGAGGCCCTCTCAGGCCCAGAGAGGGCGGGGCCCCGGCTCTGCCAGGCATCAGGGGCGGGACCCTGAGGGAGACTGAGGCCTCCCACCACCAATCCCGTTCCACCCCTGCTGTCGGTCCTGGGAAGCCCCGGGTATGGGTTCCGGATGTGACGTCCATGGACAGCCGCCGGGGGGGCGGGGCTGAGCGAGGCGAGGGCCTTTGTCTGAGGTCCGGACTTCCAGTCGACCGCGAGGAGAGGGCCCAGGCTCTGTTAGGAGTGAGGTGAGATGACCAGGGTGGACTGAGGAGGCCCCCCCACCCGGGTTGAGCAACCCCGAATACTCCAGCTGTGTCCGTGCTTTCAGCCTAGGGAAGCCTCAGGTAGAGGGGCCCAAATAATCCAGGTCTGCCCCTGAGGTCAGTCCTGGGAAGCCCAGGTGTGTGTGTGGGGGGGGGGGGCGGGAACTCACGTCCACTGACGTCCGCCTTGGGGGCCTGACAGAGGCGAGGCCGTTGGTCTGAGGGGCAGGCTTCAGGTCGGCGGAGGGGGGAGGGCCCAGGCTCTGTTAGGAGAGAGGTGAGATGACGACGGTGGACTGAGAGGGCCCCACCCCAGGTAGAGGGTCCCCAAATAATCCAGCTCCGCCCGTGCTGTGAGTCGTGGGACACTCCGGGACAGATGTGTCGGGCTGAGCCCCTCCCCCAACTTCTTCCTCATGGGCCTCTGTAGTCAGAGCCTGGTGTGACCCCGGGCAGGCTCAGGTCCATAAAGGCGGGGCCATGGCTCTCCCAGACCCCAACGTGAGACGCTGAGGGTGGACTGAGGGGGCCCCCACCCGGGTTAAGCAACCCCGAATACTCCAGCTGTGTCCGTGCTTTCAGCCTAGGGAAGCCCCCGGTGTAGGGGCACCCAGGCAATACTGAGGGCCCCCTAGAATCACCCCTGCCCCTTCTTTGACCCTGGGAGGCCTTGGACAGACTTTACAATGAGACGCCTCCCAGATTCAGCCTTGGAAATCTGAGGGGTGAGGATGCGGGGGTGGGGGGTGGGGACCCAGGCCCTGCCAGGGGTCAAGGGGGGGAGGAAGAAGGAGAACAATGTGGATATTATACCCCAGTACAGAGGGGGGCCTCAGCACTGGGAGGACCTGGGCAGGGTGGCCAGATGAGGTGCGTCTTTGCTTCTGCCTTGGGGGTGTCAGGGCGGGGACGGCCTTGGTCTGAGGAATGGGGCCTGAGTTCAGCAGAGAGAGGAGTCCCAGGGTCCTGGGCGAGGACTCGGCAGTCCCCCCATCCCAGACATGGGAAACCTGCCCCTGCTCTCTGCCCTGGGGGGCCAGGGGTAGGACTGTGGGGGAGAGCCATGGCCGGACACTTCCTCCTTGGGTTCTCAGGGAGATGGTGGCCTTGGTCTGCAAGATGCATCTGCAGTTCAGCAGAAGGGAAAGGGCCCAGGCCCCATGAGGGGTAAATATGAGGGCCTTGAGGACACCTTAGATAGAGGAGGCCTCCCCACCCCCCAAACCCCCTTTTTCTGGGAGCCTTGGAAACCTCACGCAGGGTGTCCTTGTGTGCGGCACACTCACTTCTGTTTCCCGGGTCTCAGGGAGGTGAGGGACTTGGTCAGAGGGACAAGGACTGTCAGCAGAGGGAGGAGTTCCAGCATCTGCCAGGCCCCAGGTGTGCACGCTAGCCAGTGAGGACTGAAGTTAACCCCAGCCTAGAACACTGCCGGGAGCTCTACAGAAATATGCCCTGGCCCTGCCGACAGCCCTGGAAACCCTGGGCAGGGCTATCAGGCTGAGGTCCCCTCTCTCATATCTGGATCACTGGTCTCAGGGAGGTGAAGTCCTTGGTCTGAGGGGGCTGCACTCAGGTCAGCAGAGGGAGGAAGGTCCCAGTCCCTGCCAGGCATCAAGGTGAGGACCAAGCAGGTTGCTCATGGAGGACACACGGACCCCACTGATGCTGGCGCCACTTGCTATCTTCTCTCTGAGGCCCTGGGCAGCCGTGGCCAGATGTGGGGCCCACTCACTGACTTCTGCTCCGTATCAGGGATGTGAGCTCCTGTTCTGAGGATTTCTCAGGCCAGCTGAAGGGTGGGGGTCTAGGGCCCTCCAGGCGAAAGATGAGGACCCTGAGTCAGCACAGAAGGGTCGATCTACCCCAGGACAGTGGGGACCCGAGAGAGCCCAGCCTACGGTCCTGACAGCACTGGGGGTACCAGGGCTGTGCGTGTATCTGCAGCCTGTAGGCCCCTCACTTCCTTTTATATCGGTTTCAGGAACCCACAGTGAGACATTGGTCTGAGGCAGGGTCCTCAGGTCACCGAGCAGAGGATGCCCAGGCAGTGTCAGGAGTCCAGGTGATGTACACACCCTGAATATGTGTCAGAGGCCCTGCCTTCCCCGGGACAGAGGGGACCCAATAGTGCCTGACCCCATGCACCCCCCCCCACTGTCAGCCCCGAAGCCTCCGGCTCTGCAGGCCTGCTGCCCTCACGGAGCCATTTCACTTCCTCGTTGAGGTGCTCAGGAGACAAGCCAACCAGGAGAAGAGGAGCCCTGGGAGGCCCTGGAGCATGACCTAAGGAGAAGGCCTGTAGACTGGCCTTTGTTAGAGTCCCCAAGCAGTGGATCTCACTGAGGCCAGTGACATGCTCCCTCTCTTCCCAGGCCTGTGTGTCTTCATCACCCATCTCCTGCCCACACTCTTGCCTGCTGTCCCTGACCAGAGCTGTCATGTCTCACTGCCACGACCACAAGACCAATCAGCACGGCAGTCTTGAGGAAGGTCTCCAGGCCCAAAGCGAGGCACAGGGCCTGGTGGGTGCACAGGCTCCCGGGGCTCAGGAGGAGGGGGCGGCTGCCTCCTCCTCTACTGTGAACCCGGGCACCCTGGATGAGGCTGCTACTTCTGCAACACCGAGTCCTCTCCAGAGTCCTCAGGGAGCCTCCTCCTCCTCCACTGGCCTGGCCTCCAGTCCAGAGGCCCTCTCTGATGAGGGATCCAGCAGCGAAGAAGAGGAGGGGCCAAGCACCTCCCAGGATCCGTTAGACCTGGTGTGTGTGCTGCAAGAGGTACTAAAAGAAGAGATGTTTGATTTGGTTCATTTCCTGCTCCTCAAGTATCGCTTCAAGGAGCTGATCACCAAGGCACAAATGCTGAATATTGTCCTCAGAGAGTACCAAGAATTCTTCCCTGAAATCTTCATGAAAGCCTCCCAGTACATGCAGGTGGTCTTTGGCGTCGATGTGAAGGAAGTGGATCCTGCCAGCCACTCCTATGTTCTTGTCACCACCCTCGGCCTCACCTACTATGAGGAGCTGAATGCTGACCAGCGCTTTCCCAAGTCCGGCCTCCTGATCATCATGTTGGGCTTGATCCTCTTTAAGGGCGACTGCACCCAGGAGGAGGTCATCTGGGATGCACTGGGTGGGATGGGGGTGCATGCTGGGAGTGAGCACTACATCTACGGGGAGCCCCGGAAGCTCATCACACAGGATTGGGTGCGGGAAGGGTACCTGGAGTACCGGCAGGTGCCCGACAGCGATCCTGTATGTTATGAGTTCCTGTGGGGTGCCAGGGCCCATGCCGAAACCAGCAAGTTGAAAGTCCTGGAGTATGTGGCCAAGGTCAATGGGTGTGATCCCAGATCCTTCCTATTCCTGTATGAACAGGCTTTGAGAGATGAGAAAGAGGGGGCGTGAGCAGGAGTTGCAGCGAGGGCCGATGTGGGGAGGCAGGGCCAGTATACATCCAGGTCCCCTTCCGGCAGCTCCTCCTGCCCCATGTGGAATGAGTCCTTTCTTTACTCTGTGTTTGAAGTGATCAGTTAGTGCTTTAAGGTAGTGGAGGGCCCAAGTAGCTTGGGGAAATCACTAGTACATAACCTTTTTGTGCTCCTGTTACATTTGGGTGACTTAGAAATTGATCTTTGTTTTCCTTATGGAATTTTACACACTTTGTGCTTTTGCATAGAAGATTTAATTAGCTTCAGCATCTAAATTGGTGAAAGATATTGAACACACATATAATTTTGCTTATCAAAACTAAGAGTTTGCTACTTTGTAATACAAATAGGGAAACCTTCCATTTCATTTTGTTGCTGGGAAGAAGGTGGAATTGGAATTTCATTGGAATAGGAATTTTCTTGGAAATGTGAAAGAAGGTTGCATTTAAATATATTGAGTTATTAAATAGAGAAATAAAATTTAAAGACAGTTATTTCTTGGCCTTTTATCCCTTTTTATGTGTTTTTCTATAAAATTAAAAAATATATATGTGTTTGTGAATTTCCTTGGGTTATTTGAGAACGTAGGGAAATTTAATCTCAATAAATGAGAGCCCCTGCTCACTGGCACATTTGTTCCCCAGATATTCATTGAGCATCTGCTCTTTGGAAGGCCCTGGGGTAACGGAGACACTAGGGTAAGCCAGACCCACCCCTGCCCATAGAATTAGAGAGTCTAGGAGCTGCAGTCTTATAATTAAGGTGGTGAGATGGCCTCGAAGCCCTAAAGAACATGTGACGGAAGGGTTGAAGGGTGGTGCTTCTGCTGAGAGCAGTGGGGTGTGAGGGCCCTGAGCCAGGGCGGTTTGGGGCTTGGGGAAACTGCAGTTCCTTCTGTGGGAGTTGGTTGTAATGAAGCTGGGTGGGGGCAGGGCCAGACTGTCAGACCATGTGACTGGTGACTTAGGGCTGAGAGCAAAGCCTGGAAGGGAGAACTGCCCTGAGCAGTTCCTTCTGGATGGTGAGCAAAGCAGAGAGGAATCTCCAGCTGGGGCAGGTGTGGAAGGTGTCCTGTGCTCTTGTCCCCCTGTGGCTGAGCACAGTGCAAGAATCAGGTGATCGATTCCCATTGTCTGCATGTATTCCCTGAGGGATAAGGGTGAGTCTCCCATGAAATAAGGCCCTGAAGTCACTGTCCAGGTATTCATCTGCCCAGCTGGGAGAACCAGAGCTGACTGTATTAAAATGGAATTTTAATTAGGTTATTTGTAGTGTAACTTGGACAACTTTAAGCAACATCTAGATTTTGGGTGGTGATGCAATGAATGAAAATAGTGGTTTAGATGGAAGAGAAGCTGGGAGGAAGGAAAGTAGTTGGGCCTTAACTCCATGTATTATTAGGATATTCACGTTAGTTGCACCTAACAGGGGAAGACTCGCCTACACTTACCCAAATAATAAATCCTCGTGGAACATTTACTGGGCAGCATTTTTGTGTGATTTTCGGTTCAGGTTTTTATTCAGCTGCAAATCCTCTGAAATGACCTGGAGAACAGAAATATTTTCCAGAGGAGAGAGTGGTCCAGGGTCAAAAATAATATTAGAAATAAATGACAGTCATTTAAAGATCCCATGTATGCCAGGCACTGTGCCGGGAGTTTTAATACATTTCCGACATCCCAACATTCCTACAGGACACTACTTAAATCCACGTTACGGACGAAGAACCTGAGGCTCACATTGCTGGGTAATTTTCCCAAAATCATATGGCTGGTAAATGACAAGCCTGCTCTGAATTCTTCTACAGCCCACACACGGTTCCCACTCCTCCCAGCCTTAGGTAGAGCTCTGTCTCTGAATTCACTTCTCTTCTCAGTACTCCTTGCTGTCTCTCAGGTGACAAAAAGAAGGACCCTGTGGCTGTGGTACTGAAAGCAGGCCTAAGGAAGGAAGGTGATGATGATAATGCAATACAATCTGGGGATAGTCTGTGGGCTTGCTTAACCTAGGGTCCTGCTGCCTGTGCCCTCCGGTTCCTTGAGAGCTGACTGCTCCGATGGGGGCCTTCCTGTCCTGCCCTAGCACTTTCCCACATCACAGAGCCCTTCCCCTGCTTGCTGCCATGTGGCCTGCCTCCTGACTCTGGAACCTGGGCTGCTGCCAGCTCCTCCTGCTGCCTCCTCTGGAGGCTGCACAGAATCACTGGCCTCCCTGTGACACAGAGCATCCCTAGCCCCTGCAGAAGCCCCCTGGCTCTCCCACAGCTCCCCCTGGAGCCTGTGTGATAGCCACAGCCCCTTCAACTGAAAGGTTCACTTTGGACAGAGACCTTTAGACATCCAGTCGTCCTGTCTGCGTGCCCAAGTACACCCACACTTCTCCAAACGGGTGGTGAGTGGAGTGTGCCTTAGTACGTACTCATTCTTGACACATGAAGTGGGAGAGAAGCCACCCTGATATTTGCCATAGGAATTTAATGGAGAGTTTTATTTGAAACTGGCCACTGCACACATATGCAAATGAATGAGCTTACTTTGGAGGTCACAACCAAAGTCTCATAAGCGAGACATGAGGAAAGACCACGGAAATCACTGTGGGGCAAACTTGTACTGAAGTGAACTAAAACCCTGGAGGTGAGACATGGTTGCTTGGTGGGCATGCTAGCTGGAATTTGAAAATCAAAAGAAATTAACCAGCCCTCCACTGCCTCCTGTCTGGCACCTGCTCCAGGGGAACATACTGGCTTTCAGTGTGACTAAAGGCACCTGCACAGGTGTTCTGGTGGCAGCAGGGTAGCAGAAACTCACAGGTTAAGATTTTGACCACGAAGCACAAGGAAGTAGAATATTCTCAGCCTACTGAGAGTATAGGGGTTATTGCAAAGGTAGTGCAGAAAAGTGCCTTTGAGTGAAGAAAGGGAATCCTCCCTGCTGGGATTTACAGTATCCTTTGAAAATTAAATGTGATCTTGTATTTGAAAGCACCCGCCACATAGTTGGCACTTGAAAAAGCTGAAGACTTTTCAGGCAAATTGGCTTTTTCAGAAACTCCTCCAACAAATAAAGAACACTATTGACATAACAAATTATAATATTAAATAGATCTTTTAGTTGAGCACCTACTATGTAACAGTTTAAGGGAGCGACTACAAGTCCTCATCCACATGTTCTCATTTTCTTCTGCCAGGACAAATCGTACCAATACATCGCCAGTCCTCTTGTTGGTTAGGAGGGGTCATATGACATCACTTTGCTATTGAAATGTGAGCAGAAACATTATTGCCACAACCGTTTCTATAGAAGTTGCCACAGGTGTGGGGGATTCATTCTCAATACATGACGACGACAAAACACAGACCATTTCATTTCTACATCCAGGGCTTAAGTCACACACGTTTGCTTCCTCAGATGTGAGAAACTAGATTCTGTGCCTTTACTGCCCTGGGAAGGGGCGGATACCTTCAAAAGAGGTGCTGCCCCATAGGATACCCACTGCAGGAAATCCATCTTGCTACCTGCGGCCCTCATGCCCCTGAGACACACCCAGCAATTAATCTTCTGAGAGCGGCGATATGCTGCATTTGAGGCACAAGCCCCAATGGCCCTGATGGGATTGAGAGTTTCTTTTCCTAGGACTCCCCCGGAGCCCTCATCACCTCTGTTGTGCAGCACCTTGTCAACACTCTCCCGTACCCAGCCTCAGCCAGCCCAGCTTGGGGTTGTACCCTTGCTGCCTCTCCACTGACAACTGCTCAGCCCAAGATGGGGCCGGTGGTGAAGTTTATATGCAATTCCCTTTATTTGAAATTTAACAATTAAGAATCCCTTTCCAAAATATTGTCATTCAGGTAGAGCTGGTGGGAGATGATGAAGCCTTTTGGTCAGTCTCCTAGTGGTTGGTAAATAATACTCCTTGTTGCGTGAATGAGTGACAAATCGCTATGATGGGGAGTTATAATTCAAATGCTTACTTATGTGACGCCCAACCTTTCATTGAAGTGATCTCTTTAACTGCATCACTATGAGGTTTTCCTTTCTGAGGTCGATCCAGAGGGGTGGGGCAGGAGTGTCCTGTCAGCCACCCACAGAGACAGCTAGGGCCATGGTGTCCCCAGACAGGAAGTCTGAGCAGACTAAAGGCCGTAGCAGATGGTGGGCACCAGGACCCTCCCCAGGCCCCAGAGCACCCCCAGACCCATTTTAGGATTTGGAAAGGAGGGGGAAGGGAGAGGGCTTTGGGGTCCTGAGGGACATGGGCTGTGGTGAGGATCAGCCGCCCAGGAGAGATGTGAGGAGGATCACCCGCCAGATCCATCTGAGCTGCCCTGGGCCGGCCCGGGGAGGGACGTGAGGGCAGAATGGGGCCAGAGGAGAGCTGGAGCCCTGGGCCACAGCATGAGCTGGGTGCTCCCAGGAAAGGCCAGGGGCAGACCCTGTGGGACACTGCAGGATGGAAGCAAGGACACCGCGTGCCCCTCTTGGAGCGAGCTGATGGGTGTGGGAGAGTGCACACCCCAAGGTGGCTAAGGACTGCAGGGATGCAGCAGCTAGGACCCCCTCCCACGGCCTCTCCCGGAGGGATTTCCAGGCCCCGGCAGCCTTCGCAGCAGCCTCCTGTGTGGGCACACGCCACCCCGGGATGAGCCAATCCTCACCGGGGCAGGGCAGAGCAGACAAGAGCCACCCCGCGCCCAGCCGTGGGAAGGTCCTGCGGTTCTCTGGATGGCCTGAGCCTGCCCCGCCGAGGGGCTGGTGTGAGGCCTCCCAGGACGTTCCTGCTCCCCTGAGAAGCCTCCCTGTTCCACCAGCCACGGTTAAAGCCCTGCTCTGAACTCCAGCCTCCTTGGCAAGGGGCTGACTTCCTGCCTGGCTCTTGCCAGCCCTCCCCTGTGGCAGTTACCCCTGGCAGGTGTCCTGTGGCCCTTCCTGAGCCAGTAAGAGGTCCCACGTCTAACAGCTTGCCTCCTTAGGGTGCTCCTGCCACAGTCCAGGTGAGATGAATTGTGAGGCTGGATTAGGATGGTGCTTGAGGGCTGGAGAAGGGGTACAGAGCTCCGGGGTATTGGCCAGGGCCAGGGGCCACGTTGGGAGGCTGAGGGGGAGGCAATTGCTGAGGACTGTTCAGGAATGTTGGCTTCACGTTGCCTAGTTCTCTGTACTTGTGTTTGGTCCCCTTTCTCTCTTTTTGTTTTTCTTTTTTTTTTTTTTAAGATACATATCGATCACCCTCCAAAGTTTCCTTTTGTGTTCTTTAAGTTTTAAATTTCAATATACTTTATTCTGAAGTATGGTGGATCTGAAAAAAATTTGCAAAGATGGAACAGAGTTCCCTCAGTTGCAGTTTCCCCTATTGTTAGCATTTTACAAGAGGACGGTACGTTTGTTACAGTTGATGCTTTATTTGTTCTGAAGCAAAGGCCATTCTTTACTCAGATTTCTTTAGTTTTTCCCTAATGTCCTTTTGCTCTTCCAGGATTCCATCCAGGATACCACATTATGTCTAGTTGTAATGTCTCTTTTGGCTCCACTTGGCTGTCACACTTTCCTTGTTTTTGATGACCTTGACAGTGTTGAGGGGTACTGGTCAGGTATTTTGTAGAATGACCTTCGTTTATGGTTTGTCTGGTGCTTTTCTCATGGTTAGACTGGGGTTGTGGGTTTGGGGGAGAAAGACCACAGAGGAGAAGTGCCATTCTCATCACATCACAGCAAGGCAATATATATCACATGACTCATCACTGATGACATTGACCGTGACCACCTGAGGTGTTTGTCAGTTATCTATACTATAAAGTTACTTTTTTACTCTCCTTTTCTATACAGTGTTCTTTGGAAGACAGTTACTATGTGCAGCCCACGCTATGAGTGGTGGGGAGTCATGCTCCACTTTTCTGAAGTGAGAATATCTGTGTAAATTATTTGGAATTCTGCTCTGTGTGAAATTTGCCTATTCTCCCTCAGTTGATCATTTATTTCTCTTAGCATGAGCTCATAAATACTCACTGTATACTTTGGTTTAAAATCCAATGCAACTTGATGTATTTGGTTGTCCAAAGTGCTCCACGCTTGGCCATTCGGAGCTCTTTCTGTTAGCGCCTTTTGTACATGCCTTTCTCGTACATCTCTCAATATGAGTTTAAAAATTTATTAGCACTTCTTTTGCTTTCAAGCACTACAAGATGCTTTGGGATCATCTTGTATAATTCCTTCCTCAATTCTATTTTTTCTTGTTTTTTGTTTTTTGTTTTTTTTTCTTCCTTAACATGCTCCTGGCCAATCCTTCTTCAATTCTAGAATCACCAATCTCTCCACTGATTCCTTGTTCTCTTTATTGGAGAATGGTATTAGAAACCTAGATCCGGGGCACTGGGTAAGCGTATTGTTACCGGGGCATTGTTGCTTTATGGCTTCTCTGCAGACAGAGGAAGGAATTATATGTGTGTGTAATAACCTGTGTATGTGTATGCACCTAGGAATATTTCCAGATGTAATGACCTATATGTATATGAAGTTAAAGATGAGTTCTTACTAATGTCTCCAACACTTATCCACTATAACATTGATTATTATAGCCTCATCTGCTTGCTTGACTGTCAATTTTCGCTCAATAGTGAGAAACCTTGAGGTTGACAACTGGTTTGTGTGTCAGTGTAGTGTTGCCTTTACTAGGTAGCCTCCAAAGCCTGGTCAACTCTAGAGGAACTATTAAAATTGAATTTGTGGGCCTGCAGAGCAGTGGTTCAGCTCCAGGACTCCCTAGGACCACCCTGAGACTCCCTGGGATTTCACTTAAGTAGCATCTTCCCTAGAGGCTCCGGACTCTGGGCAGCCTGCCTGGCGTCTGTCTATGAAGCTCTTGAAAGGGCAATGGTGCTTGTTATTCAAGTGTCTGAACTGACAAGCCATCTCTCTCTTGATGCTTGTCATCTGGCTACTGGCTGGCCAACCTGGCCACTGGCAGGTACCTCTTCCTAGCACAGTGTGGCCTGTGGGTTCAGCTGGACTCTGAGTTGAGTCTCTGCTCATCCACCCTTACTAGCTGGTGGCTCAGGGCATGTTATACAAGCTTCTCTGTGCTTTAGTTCCTCTTCTGTATCTGAATGTTCATTGGCAACCTCATCAGGGCGAGACATGTCCCCCACAACACACACATACACACACACGCACACACACACACACACACACACACTCACACTCTGCTTGTACAACCTCTATCGAAAGAAATATGGAGATACCTAAAACAACTAAACTTTTGATTTAGCAATCCCGTTACTGGGTATATACCCAAAGGAAAAAAAGACATTCCATAAAAAAAACGTTTGCACTCGGATGTTCATAGCAGCACAATTCACAATTGCAAAGATGTGGAAACAACCCAAGTGTCCATCAATACATCACTGGACTAATAAAATGTGGTATATGTATACCATGGGAACTACTCAGCCACAAAAAAACAATGGTGATCTAGCACCTCTTGTGTTATCCTGGATAGAGCTGGAGCCCATTCTTCCAAGTGAAGCATCACAAGAATGGAAAATCAAGCACCGCATGCACTCACCATTCAACTGGCATCAATTGATTAACACTTATGTGCAAATATGGAAGTAACATTGATAGGGTGTCGGGCAGGTGCGAGGAGGGAGGAGGGGATGGGTAAATTCACACCTGATGGGTACAGTGCGTGATGTTCGTGTGTTGAGCATGCTTGTAGTTCCAACTTGGGTGGTGCGAAGGGAATATATGTATCCAAAGCATTTGTACACCCATAGTATTCTGAAATTAAAACGAGGTAAAAATTAAAAATAACATTGCTGTCATTTATTTCATTTATCCATATACACTAATCAGCTGATACATTGTTACTATTGTTAATCTAAACAAATAGTTATCTTTTAGATCAGTTAAGAATAGGAAAGCTTTTTATTTTACCTTCATTTATCCCTCCTCTGATGTCCTTCCGTTATGTAAGGCCAAGTTTCTAACCTATATAACTTTTCAGTAATTGTTGGAACAAAATAGACAGAAAATGTGTAAGAACGTGGAAGATCTGATGACCATTAGATACAGAGAATCATTTAAAAATTTGAATGCATTTCATTTTTTAAACTTCCCAGCAAACAAGAAATATATCGTAATGTTCTCCATTAGTTAAAGAAAATCTACAAAAAACCTAGAGCTAAGATTACATGCAATGGCA
The DNA here is from genome assembly GCF_041146395.1 of Eulemur rufifrons. Lineage (NCBI taxonomy): Eukaryota > Metazoa > Chordata > Mammalia > Primates > Lemuridae > Eulemur > Eulemur rufifrons. The sequence goes on along the minus strand of NC_091012.1, from coordinate 25,166,753 downwards.
AAATATAGAATGCTTTCTATCCAGGGCCGGGAGTAAGGCAAAAATACCTTATTTCACATTTCTGCTCAATTTTTTTCTATTAGACATTTAAACTATTGCAATAAAATGAGGGAAAGAAATAAAAGGCATAATAATTTAAACGGAAGAAATAAAACTTCTTTGTTGCAAACAGCATGAAGATCAATGTGGAAAATCCTAAAGATTCTATGAAGGAACCAAAAATATAATTGACAGGTGAACGAACATATCATGGTTGTAAGGCACAAGTTCAATATACAGAAATCAATTGTATTTCCCTATACTAGCAACAAACCCATGAAAATGACACTAAGTCAAGTACACCATCAATAGCATCAGAAGACATAAAATATTTTTTTTTTTTTTTTTTTTTTTTTTTTTTTTGTTGAGACAGAGTCTCACTTTGTTGCCCAGGCTAGAGTGAGTGCCGTGGCGTCAGCTTAGCTCACAGCAACCTCAGACTCCTTGGCTTAAGCGATCCTACTGCCTCAGCCTCCCGAGTAGCTGGGACTACAGGCATGCGCCACCATGCCCGGCTAATTTTTTTTTTTTCTATATGGATTTTTAGTTGTCCATATAATGTCTTTCTATTTTTAGTAGAGACGGGGTCTCACTCAGGCTGGTCTCGAACTCCTGACCTTGAGCGATCCACCCGCCTCGGCCTCCCAGAGTGCTAGGATTACAGGCGTGAGCCACCGCGCCCGGCCAATATTTTGGAATAAATTTAATGAAAGGTATGTAAGACCTCTACATTGAAAACTACAAAAGATGGGTGAGAAAAATTAAAGACTACCTAAATAAACAGAGACATATTAACATGTTCATAGATCAGAAAACTCAAAATTATTATTCTATTCTATTGGTTATAATTCAATACTATCATTGTTCATATTTTTGCTGAAATTTCCCAGCTTTGGGGAGTCCTTTTTGCCTTTGGGAACTCCTGCATCATGTTTTTTATATTTCTCATCATTTCTTAAGCATTTCCTTATTTTCCGACACCACAAAATATTAAGTTCATCTTGTATTTTCTTTGCCCCAGTCCTAGAATAAAATATATGAATAAATAAATCTGGACATCCTCAAAATTGAAATGAACAAGAAGACAGGCCACAGATTGGGACGAAGTATATGCAAAGCACATATCAAAACACTGATGAGTACCTAAAACATACAAAGAACTCTTAAAAACTCAAAAATAAGAAAGCAAACACCTAGTTTAAAAATTGGCAAAAGGCTTAACAGATAATTCGCAAAGCGGATATACACATGGGGAATAAGCACCAGAAAAGACGCTCAACGTCATTACCCATCAGGGACAGGCAGGATGGGGTCCCCGGCACATTTATCAGAATGGTGAAACTCTAAAACACTGACATTTATCAGAATGGTGAAACTGTAAAACACTGACAGGGCCAGGTGTGGGGAGATGGAGGGATGGTGTAGAGGAACCGGGAGGCTCCTACATTCCTGGCAGGAGGGCACAAGGGCACAGGCATTCTGGAAAACGGATTGGCAGCTTCCCATACAGTTAAAGGTGCACTTGCCATGTGACCCAGTAGTCACTCTCCTGGGTGTTTACCCTAGAGAAACGGAAACAGCCAGCCATTTAGAAACCCAGACTCCAGTGTTTGTAGCAGCCTCGTCTGGGGTAGCCAAACGCTGCAAACCACCTTCGATGGACGTTGGGGAAGCAAACTGTAGTCGTCCATGAGGTGGAATACCCCTCGGCTATGAAAGGGAACCACCTGTGGACACAGGGAACGACGGGGATGAATCTCAGAGACATCATGTTGATCGCCAGAAGCCAGTCTCAAAAGGGTTGCATGCCCTGTGATACCCCCTATGTACCGTTCTAGCAAAGACAAAAGTACAGAGACAGAACAGATCATTGGTTGCCAGGGGTTATGGTGGAGTGAGGGTGTGACAATGGAAGGAGGACAGCACCAGGGAGTTGTACAGCGTGGGAGAGCTCCTCTGTGTCCTGCCTGTGGCTGTGAGGATCTACACGTGTGTTCCAACTCATGGAACTGCATGCCAGAGGAAGACAGTCACTTTTACTGGACCATAATTAATCAAAGAAAAAGGGAGAACTGGGAGGCAGGGCAGGAGGGAGAAGAGATGACACAAGGGAGCCAGGCCAGGTGACGCCCCCAGGGCTTATCCTCTGGGCTTGCCTGCGGGTGAGACAAGGTCTTTCTGGTAGGACAGCAACATACTCAGAACTCACCTGGGCATGGTGGCAGGGACAGGGATAGCGTTGCGTGCCCAGCGTCAGCCTGCCAAGTTCAACTAATGCAGTGGGGGTCCCTAGAAGCCCAGGCAGCTGAACTTTCTGGGGACCCGTCCCCAAGTGTGTCACCAGAGTACCTCCAGCAGGTTGTGGAAATGTTTCCTGAGAAGCGGGTGCGGTGGGGTGTGAAGCCAGTGAGCGGGGCAGCGCCTGAGTGAGTGTAGGAAGGAGGGAGGGAGGGACCCCAGGAAGAGCAGAGGCGTGGGGGCCGGATGCAGGGCTGTCACGGAAGGAGGAGGGACTGACTGACTGACGACGGAACGTGTGTTTGCCCAGCATCAGGCCCTACAGCAAGCAGACCGTACCTCCTCTTCTTTCCCGCGCTGTCCGCACGGCAGTCCTGGGAGGAGGGACCGTCCTTATTCAGGCTGGCGCCGTCTTACCCGGAGAGACCCAGCAAGGTGTGGACACCGCCTTCCACCGGAAGCTGGGGTGGAAGCTCTAAAGAGACTTCTTCTGCCCTCCTTGCCTCAGGTTGTGTGCGTCCCCCTGTGGATTCTCATGTCCTTCCTGTGCCTGCTGGTCCTCTACTACATCGTGTGGTCCGTCCTGTTTTTGCGCTGCATGGACGTGATTGCAGAGCAGCGCAGGACTCACATAACAATGGCCCTGAGCTGGATGACCATCGTCGTGCCTCTTCTCACTTTTGAGGTGAGCTTTCGACCTACGGCAAGCCTCCCCAGCCCCCAAGGCCCACCCTTCCCTGCAACAGCCCCCTGCCTACCTGGAAAGGCAGCCTGCTATCCCTGGGAACTGCAGCGAGAGCGCGCCTCCAGGATAGGGCGTCTGTCCAAGGACAATGTCCTTTCTTTCTCTTGGGGGGCACGGGCAGGGGCTGGCAGTGAGGAGTGCCCCTTTGCAGTGCTGATGCGACTGTGTGTCTTGAGGTCCTACTTTTTGAAAGGGCGAGTTGGATATTGGATTTTCGTATTTGAGTTCTGTGGGGAATTCTAGAATGGCCACCATTGACTCCTTTGAATGAACACGGGGAGGAGGAGTTTCCCATAATACTCCTGGGGCCGGAAACTTTTCAAGGGGAGGGACTTTTGCTTAACCCTAGAGAGGGATGTGAAAGCTCATGTCCTGGCAGCCCCCGAGGATGGGTGGTCTTTGGCCGAGACCCGAGGCGCTGACCTCTCCGCTTCTGACAGCTCACCGGGCGGGGGCCGTCTGAAGAGGTGCAGCTTACATAGTTGTCCATTTTCCGTCGTCGTGTCAAAAGGACCTTGACTGTGTCTCTCTCTTTAGATTCTGCTGGTTCACAAACTGGACGGCCACAACGCGTTCTCCTGTATACCCATCTTCGTGCCCCTGTGGCTCTCCTTGATCACACTGATGGCAACCACCTTCGGACAGAAGGGAGGAAACCACTGTACGTACTGGGCACGTCAGAAGCCCTTCACCTGTGTGTCTGCGGGGCTGCAGGGGTCCCCGAACTATGAAAGGATGAGCCTGAGGACCCTGAGTTAGAAGTTTATGTTGGAGAGCAAGGGCTGAGGAAGTTCTAGGACCTTCCAAGGGAAGGGCACGCTGTCCCCTGGCCTGCGCCAAGGGTCTCATCCAAGTGCTCCCTGCGATTTGAGGGAGGAACAAACAAGGCAAGCAGCCTCTCACAGCTCCCCTTTCCTCCTCTGCAAAATTGGGATCAAGATGCCTCTTTCGAGGGTTTGTGAGGAGTAGATGAAAAGTCCACATCTCCCACCTGAAGCCCGAGATCCTCCTAGGGCCCCTTTGCCCTCCCCGTGCCCCATGTCCTTGCTGAAGTCAGTGAGTGTTGTCAGGTGCACCTTGTGTGCCCTCTCTTCCTCTGCACCTGCATGCAGTGCCACACAGTTTTGAAACCCTCTGTAGGGAGGGTCCCTTCCTCACGAGGCTCTGAGCTCCATCGCATGCAACCCCAGAGCACTGCCCTTCTGGAAGCCAGTGGGGTGGGAGCAGTGCCTGGACTGCAGCCCAGGCCATGCTTGCTGCTTGTGCCCCGGGAGGGCCAGCACGGAGCCGACGGTTGGGTGGTGCGCAGAGAGGAGGGGCAGGCCTCGGGGTGGCCCCTGGCCTGGGCCAACACCTGCCTGCCGCCTTCCCAGGTTCCACAGGCTGACACAAATCCTCTTCTTGGAGGACACCCTTTGTCACCCAAGAGCTTATCCTGGGCATGGAGGATTAGAGGAAGACGGCGTGGTCCAGGCCCCACAGGCATTGGAGACTCATGAGGGCAGTGGTTCTCGACCTTGAGCACCCTGCAGGATCCCTAAAGGCCAGGAAAAGCGGGCGGCCTCGGCCCACGCCAGCCCCACCCACAGTTTCTGATTCAGGAGGTCAGGGCTGGGGCCCGAGAATGGCATCCTGAACAAGGCCCTGGGGATGGTACCGCTGCTGGTCTGGGAACCCCACGTTGAGGACCCCGGAGCTGGAGGTCATACTCTGGCCCCTTATTGGGTTGAGGCCCTGTCGAGTCTCGGTTTCTGAGCTCCCTGCAGAAAATGGACTTCTTTTGCAGGAAAGAAAGGTAATGCGAAAGTCACTTGGGCCTAGCGTTTGACAAAGAAAATTCTTATTTTTCAGGGTGGTTTGGTATTCGCAAAGATTTCTGTCAGTTTCTGCTTGAAATCTTCCCATTTTTGCGAGAGTACGGAAACATTTCCTACGATCTCCATCACGAAGATAATGAGGAAACTGAAGAAACCCCAGTGCCGGAACCTCCTAAAATTGCTCCTCTGTTTCGAAAGAAGACCAGGGTGGTCATCACACAGAGCCCTGGAAAGTATGTGCTTCCCCCTCCCAAATTAAACATCGAAATGCCCGATTAAACGCCACCTCGGGGGACAGCACGTAAGTGGACTGGGACGCACACTCTCTCCACCTCCCTCTGCCGCCTCTTCACCCACAGCCCAGCCCCGGAAGTGGAGCTGGGTCTCCTTCCAGGTACGTCCATCTCACGCCTTGTTTGCATCCAACGCCTGTCAGCCACTCAGCACGAAGGGACGCAGAGGTGGCAGGTGACCGGCCAGGGTGTGTGTCAGCGGACCTGGCTGCCAGGGAGAGTGGAAGAGGGAGCAACGATTTCCATCCGTCTGGGTGGGAGCCTGAGGCGGTTACTGGTCCCCGTCAGAGCCAGGGTGGTGGCTGGCTGACGAGCCCCGCAGAAGGGACATCTCTCTACATGGCTGGTTTTCAAAGTGCTAAACGTTCCGATCCAACCTGTTGTTCCAAAATGTATGTTCCCACAGGGCCGGCCCCCACGAGCAGCTGCCAGTTGTCCCGGTCTTGGCGTAGTCAGTAGGAACTGCAAGGATGTCTCTAAGGCACCGGGTGGGTGCTGACACACAGCACAGTCCTCCTTTTTCCTGTTCCTACCGTGGAAGTCGTTTCTCTTTGGGCACGCCGACAGCAGTTTTTAATCGGCTGAGGGGCACGCCCTTTCTAATGGAGTCACTCCATGCCTGTATAGTATTTATACAAATATTTTAGCACCGTAATACACGGTGTTAACTCCTAGTTCTGTACAGTCTACTCTGTTAAAGTATTTTTTTACAAGCTTGTGCTGGAGACGAGGAGGTGTTCTGCTGCAGAAGTAGAAGCCGGCGGCACGGGGACCATGCTCGACTTGATTGCGTGCTTAAAAGCATCAATCCCATGCTGAGGGATGTGGGCCAGCGTCCCCATCAGTGGGCCCTGACTTCTTTAGTCAGTGCTGTGCGGTGGCTCTGCCTGGCTCCAGGACCTCTAGGATAAGGAGACAAGGAGACAGTTCACGATCTGCGCCTACGGAATAGCAGGTCACCAGAAACACTAATGTTTCCAACGTCGTCTTTCCCATCGAGAGGACTCTGCATGGACCAGAAAGTTGACATGCTGACAGGTCACTCGTCTGGCCTGGCCTGGCCCTTCATTCGATCGTGCGCTGGCTGTGTTGTGATGTCACCCCAAGCAGCCTGAGCCCCTTTGTGATGCCCGGAGCTGCGTTATTACCAGGGCGTGCTGCTGGCTGCGCCACACTCCCCGGCTGACATGACCGAAAGACGGGCATCACTTCTCACTTCTCGTGGCGAGATGTGAGGAAAGTAGCGCCGGGGGCAGGGGTACAGCTCCCAACGGTGCCTTTTCCTCCAGAAGTAAGTCTCCCCCAAGGTATGCAGAGAAGGACCACCATCCACCAGAGCTGTCCTGTGCCTGGGTCGACCCGATGTCCACTGGGTGCCCTGACGTCAGGCCGCCGCTTGAACAAACTGCTTTCTGAGCTCTGGCCGAGGAGCCTTTGTTGAGACGGCCGTGCCCTGTCTATGACATCCCATCAATGGGAGACGGAATCTCCTCTCCCTCCCCTTCCAACAAAAGCTGTGGAGGATCGTCCACAGCAATCAGTTTGCGTCCCTTGGGTGGGATGATGGTGGCACTTGTGTAGGGAGCAGGGAAAAGCTGTTTCAAAAGGAGACGCTGGAAAGGAATGGCCCCGACAAAGGCTTTGACACAGATGGTATGGAGCGCTTCTCCACCAGCTAAGCCTCTACAGCTTCAGCAAAAGGTGTCAGGACATTCACACTTCCCTCTGCCTTGCCAAGTTTTCCACTGGAGAAAGAGCAAGTCTGTGTCGTGAGCAAGGAAGCACAGGAGAAACCTCGTGAAGGCCTGAGACAGTGGGCTCTGGGGTCAGGTCGGGTGAAAGTCCCAGGACTGCCTCATGAAAATCGAGTGACCTGGGGTGGGACACGGAGCCACTGCTGTGCCTGCTTCCCCCTCTGGGAGGTGGTGACATTAACTAAGTAAGAATTCACGTGGGGAAAGGGCTGAGAACGGTGCCAGCTCATGTCTAGTGCATGAAAGATCAGGGCTGTTAAGTCCTTGTACCTGCACGTCCTCCTCTGGAGGAAAAGAATGTCGCCTGGCAGTTGGTGTGTCCCCGTGACTCCATAGTGCTTTAATCTGTAACAGAGGAAGGTGTGGGCATCTGTTCCTGTTAAAATATCAGCGTCCCCCTGGCTGGCATCTGGGTAGGAGCTGAACCGAGAGCATTTAAGGGAGCCTGCCGAAGGTGGCATAGACGCGCCTGCTTACCTTGGTCCGCGGGCCCCTGGTACAGAAGAGCCAGTGCCCTGGTCTCCCAGCCAGGGGTTAATTCTCTTGCCAGCTGACACTCCACTAGAAGCACCCAGAATCTTCTTCTCTCCCAGGCTGCAACTTCAAAGTCCCTTTCCCTTGGCCGTGTACGCTTCCTAATTTGCCATTTTTAAGCACTTTCCAAGGGTGAAAATGCTTTCTTTGCAGTCCGGTACCCCCCTCAGCTGTCTTTTGCTCGTGTGATAAAGGCTTCAGTGTAACAGCCCTCCCGGGCCTGATGCAGGTACCCAGTAGATACTCAAGCAGGGTCTGGGTTTTATTAAGCCCCTCAGACGTCCCATCCTGCCTCCACTCATTAAAATTGACCTTGAAATGCTCGCTCGGCAAGTACAAAGACTGAGCGTCGCTGGCTGAGCGTTCACAGTGACCCCGTGTTCCTGGCTATCCAGACACAATTCCCTGTCATCGTGGTGCCTTTCTATAGCAGGATCTTCACCTTACATACAGATGAGATCGAGTCTCACTTGTGAATGGGCTAAAATTGCCCTAAGGCTTAGATGGGGAGGTGAGAGACACTGCCAAGGAGTCCTGTGGGTTTGGGGTTTTCACTCTACTGGGTGCTAGATGGCGTCTGGGTTACACGATTTATGTTGGACTTTTATGCCAGGTTCTAGGTCTGGTGACTTCTTCCTTCCTTCATCCCCCCACTCCACTCCTCTTTCCCTTCATTCTTTTTGTTTTCTTGGAGCCCAACATTTAAAGGATGTCATGTTTCAACTTAGGCAGCAACTGTGGTCGCTTGGGGCGTCTAACTTAGAACACATGCTGTCGCTAGTGACCCTCTGTAAAGTGTGGTTTGTCTGAATGATCACAGGACTTAAACCTTCAAGTGCTTTCTGTAGCCATAATTGGGTGTAGAGACTAACAGAGCTCTGAAATCAGGTCGTGGAGGGAGCCCGGACACCGATGCACCAGAACCCAGTGGTAGCCCTCGCCTTTATTTCTACTTTGACAGCAGGTAGAGAGTCCTGTGAGAAGTGGGGAGAGTCGACGAGAGAATGAAAACATGGACGTGGATTAATCCAGAGCCTAGCGATGGTCTGCAGGTGGATCCCCCGGTCTCGGCCTGCCCAGTTATAAACCGGTGCTCATTAACTAATGGGTGCCTATCTCCTTTCTGAGATTCATCATTTGTGAGCTCCTTAACTTTCAGGATGTACAATGTTCTCATCTCTTTCTTGGACTTACATATGCCTACTGATCCTGAATCATGCAGAGATCCCGCTGCTTACAAACCTCTTTCCTAAAAATGTACACCCCTGTGGTCCTTCCTTACGTGTAAAATCTATATAGAAAGATGTAGGCACTTTGCTTCCCAGAGGTATTGGGCTCTTGAAGACACAGGATTTGAAGGTTTGAACGTCTTAACAGCTCTCAGGAAGCAGCGAAATTGCAGGTGACAGAGAATCACCCCCGTTTCCTTGTTCTTAGCTACATCTCTTAATTTTAAATTCTCAGCTTTGTCTCAAATTCTTAAACTCTCACATTCTTAACCCACCAGCTAAATTTAAAACCGATTTTGCAGAAGAACAGTGCCAAGCCCTTGGACCAAGCCTGGCTTAGCTGGTTGCTGGGACCGACCCTCCCTGCTACGCTGGTGAGTGAGCTCCCTGTGGAAGAAAACCAATCTGGGCTTGCTGTGACCCTTCCCAAGGAGAGGCCTTGAAATGACTCAAAGCTCCACCCGCTGGCAGGTGGCCCTGGGTACAGGCCACAGTCTGCGTCTTTTCCACATGCACAGCCCTCCCGCAACACAATCAGGTTCTTCGGCCTGAGGACATAGTACAGAGTACTGGGTTCAGGTTCACAGCATTTAGAGGGGGAGAGCCTCAGAAAGGGCCGGGGGAGGGAAGGCCTCGTATTGCCAGAGAGACACGCCGCAGACCAGGCCCTGGCAGTCAGGGCCAGTAGCTGCCTCACTGGGGCCCTGTGCCAACCCCAGAGCCTCTTCCCTCCTGGAGCGACCCTCCTCTGAGCTTACTCTCCTGGAGCACCACAACTGCCTCAGCACCTCTGGCCTCCTGATGGCACTGGCGTTGGGTCATCGCAGGGAGAGGCACTCACTGATGGGGTTGAGAGGAGACCTGGGTGACATGCATTGCCAGGCTCGCAGGAAGGAAGCCCTGTGGACAGGCCCCGGGGAAGCCACGTGCCAACCTCCACCTCCCCTGCCCCAGGTGAATGGGCAGAACCAGCGGGTACTTGGAACCAGCCAGTCACAAGTTCCTGAATGCCCTGAGCCCACCTTCGGGATTATGCCCCAAAGTAGGCTCTGCAGACCACTGGGGAAGAAAGCACTTGGGCAGTGGGGGTGCAGCCTTTCATTTTCCTGCCTGCCCTGTGACTCAGGCATCTACCAGGGTGCTCCAGGCAGCCCGTGAGGGCTTGCTGACCGAGGCCCAAAGCCCTACACTCTTACCCTCCCTGTTCGATGTCAGTGACTCCACCTCCCTGCTTGAGTGAGGGTGAGGCCCACAGGCGAGGCGGCAGGGAACCGGGGAGACCGGTGGTAAGTACTTAGCCAGAGGATAGAGGCAGGAGGCGAAGCTGGAGGTGTGCCACCCCTGGATCAGTGCGAGAAGTTGTCCCTGAGGTGTTCAGCCCATGCTCTGGTCGACAGAAGCCCCTCCTAGCTAGAGAAAGGAGGGCTTCTGTCCAGCATATCCGAGTTAGCCGGCTCGCGTTTCCAGCACTCTTGGCTCCGCAGTAGGGAGGTGAGACAGGGCACCTCACAGGCATTTGGGGGAAGGCAGAAATGAATATTCCCCGGATGGCCAGCACCTAAGCCTGTAAGGGCACAACCTTTTCACATGGACCTCTCTCACCGGTCCTTTTCCAATATGGGTCCCACATCTTCTTGCTGTCATGCGTAGGCACTATGTGGAGCCCTTACTCTCTCCATCATGGCCTGGGACTTTCAGGACACAGGCACGGTGCGTTCTGAGTGATGACGGCTCGCAGATCCCCCCCGTGGCCACTGCGACGTGAGTGTGGAGGCCGAAGATCAGCCCGGGTGCAGGACCCCTCTATCAGTTGCTGCCATGCTAGCCTCGGGGGCTGCCTGGTTTCATACCCACATTCAGAAATGCCATGAGGGCGCAGCACGACATCGCACATGGACATCACTAAATGACAGCTGCCCCTTATTCTGGAAAGGTGCTGCGTCCCAGCTGCCTGCCAGGTGAGGACAGGGAGCAGTGGAATCACCGCACCAGGGAGCCTGGGAGCGCTCGGGAGGAGAAAGTGTGCACCAACAGCGGATCACAGGCTGCAGAGGGCCTGTGGAGGGGGCAGGGGAGGAACCCCTTGGCTGTCAGGGAGAGAGGGTGATGCACATGGGCCCACTCACAAATCTCCACAAGAATGGGGTGGGTAGAGGTGGGTGAGTGGAGCGCAGGTGCAAGCAAGGCTACATCTACCAGCCAGGGAGCCCCACTCTGTCCCCTGATGGCGGGGGTCACATCTGCCTCACCTGTTGGTCCAGATCCAATAGCTGGTGGGGGTCAAGGGGATCTCTCGGGAGCCACTGACAGATGGATGAAGCAAAAACTGACAGCATTGAAGGAGACAATCCCACAATACCCCCTGCTGTGGACTGCATTTTTGTCTCCTCCCCCCCCCCCATGCATATGCTGAAGTCCTAACCCCTAGTGAGACTATATTTGGAATTGGAGCCATTAGGGAGTTAAGGAAGGTGAAATGAAGTCATAAGGGTGGAGTGCCATTCCCGCAGGACTGGGGTCCTTAATAAGAAGAGGAGACACACCAGATGCCTCTCTTTTCCTGCCCTCTCACAGACAAGAGGCCACGTGAGAAGACACAGTGAGAAGGTAGCTGTCAGCAAAACAGGAAGAGCGGCCTTATCAGAAACTGAATCGCCTGGTTCTATCGGCCTCCAGAACCCTGAGAAGGTCAGTTTCTGTTGTTTAAGCTACCCAGTCTGTGGTCCTTTGTTAGGGCAGCCCTAGCACACAGATTCACCTCGTTTTCAGTACTGGACAGAACAAGAGACAGAGGATCAGTACAGGAATAGAAGACTCGAACAACACAATAAAATAACTCGGTCTAACAGACATCTAAACAGCACTCCACCCAACAATAGCAGAATCAATGCTCTTCTCAGGCGTACATGCAACTTTCTCCAGGATATGTTTCTTTCTCCATATGTTACGCCGTACAACACCTCTCAACAAACTTTAAAGGATTCAAAAGCATTGAACTCATACAACGTGTGTTCTCTGACCAAAACGGAGTGAAATTGGAAACCAATCACAGAAGGCAACGTGGGGAATATGCAAAAATACAGAAATCATGCAATACATTCCTCAATAATTGAATTAGTTTGCCAGGGCTGCCACAGAAAATGCCTTCAACATCAGAAACTTATTTTCTCACACTTGTGGAGGCGGGCACCCTTAAGACTGAGGTGCCAGTAGGGCTGCTTTCTCCTGAGGCCTCTCTCCTTGGCTTGCAGGGGGGTGTCCCCTTGCTGCCTCTTCTCACACTGGTCGTCCCTCTGTGAATACACACCCGTGCTGTCTCTTTTTATGTGTCCTAAGCTCCTGTGTTGATGAGGACACCAGTCAGATTGGATTGAGGCCCTCATTTAAACTTCATTACGTCTTCAAAGGCCCTCTCTCCAAATACACTCACATCCTGAGGTACTGGGCACCTGCAGTTCAGTGTATAACAACAACCAACGGGTCAGAGGAGTGAGCACAACAGAAACTAGAAAATTCTTTGAAATGAACACAAACAAAAATGCAACATAACAACCGTTACTGGATGAGGCAGCAGCAGCACTGAGAAATAGGGAGCTGTACCCGCCTACCAAAAAGCAGAAAGCTCTCGAATCAATAACCTAGTGTTAAACATTTAAAAACTAGAAAGAGCAAACCAATGCAAAACAAGCACAAAGAAGGAAATAACAGAGAAGGAATAAATGAAATAGAACAAAATACGATAGAGGAAATGGATGTGACCAAAATTTGTTCTTGGAAAAGGTCAACGACATGGACCTATATTTAGCTGGACTGACCAAGAAAAAAGAAAGGAGACGAAGATTCAGGTCGTCTCTCTGGAGGGCTACATACCGTACCATTCCAGTTCTAAGACAGTCAGCAGAAGGCAGAAGTATAGAGATAATAAAAGGATCAGTGATTGACAGGGCTTCATGGGCAAGGGAAGAAGGGTTGAATAGGTGAAGGCAGGCGATTTTTAGGTCAGTGAAAGGATTCTGAACGACACTGTAATTGTGGATACCTGATATTACGCATTTGTCAAAGCCCATTGAACTTTACAGCACAAAGGGTGAACCTTAATGCATGCACATTTAAAACACACATTAAAAATATCATACAGAGGCTCACACTTGTAATCCTAGCACTCTGGGAGGCCAAGGCAGGAGGATTGCTTGAACTCAGAAGTTTGAGACCAGCATGAGCAAGAGCGAGAACCTATCTCTACTAAAAATAAAAAAAATCAGCTACTGCATACCTACACTCCCAGCTACTCGGGAGGCTGAGGCAGGAGGATCACTGGAGTCCAGGAGTTTGAGGTTGCAGTGAGCTATGATGTTGCCACTGCACTCTCACTGGGGTGACAGTGTGAGATTCGGTCTCAAAAATAAAAAAAAAAATCATGCAGGAATTCAGAGGAATGCCAGGGAGAAATGCAGCCTGCCAGAGGAATCTAAGTGCACTACAAATGTATGAAACAACCTCAGTGGAGGGGATGGGGGAAAAGGTGCTGACCTAAGTAGCTTTGGAAGTGAATAGAGTCTGTAAGACTAAAGGCACAGGGAACTACACAACCATCGCATTCTTGCTCAAAAAGCTGCTGACCGTGAGGGCAACAATTCTGCCATGATGTTAACGACGACCAAGTCGACAATTCTGATACTGCTATTCAGGTATACCTGAAGTGAAAAAGTGTGAAAATGGACAGTGGTTGCTGGGAGGCAGCTTTCTCAGTGTGGAAGTGGGAGTTTACTTACAGGCAAGGGGAGGAGGCACATGTAATGAGGACGTTCTTCAGTATAAACTCATGTTTAGCCTAATGTAGACAGGGGTGGTTACACATACAAATATTTATAAATGTGTGATGTACACAGGGGGTAGTACAAGTACATATATTTCCCTTTCTATCAGCTGAGAGGGTCTAGGAGCAATGACACCCCAGTAGGAATGAGCACCCCTGGCACCCAGATCGTGGTTTCTAAAAACATTCTGCAATAAAAGGAACCAGGAATCCAAAAACAAATGGATGATTGTAGGACTGGGGCAGGAAATAAACAATATGAGCCTGGAACACCTTGCAGTACTGGAAAGTAAGGAGGGAGTAAGATGCACGCACACACACATACACACACTTCAAAGGTATGTCAAAGAGACACAGGAGCTCACAGAGAGGATGCCCCAATGGCCAAAGTTGAAACAATTAGAGCAAGAAGTTAAATAAAACAGTATTGGCTTATAAGCAAAAGTATTAAACAAATATCCTTGCTTCCAAACTGAGAGAAGTGGTTAAATAAGTAAATGGGAATGGACAATCTTAACTTGCACAAGAATTCAAACTAATTTAAGTGGATACTCCTCCCTCAAGAAGGTGAGGCTCAACTCACCACTCCTTCGGTGTGGTCTGAGCACAGTGACATCCTTCCTCAAGTACAGTGTGGAAAGGGGAACTCCAAGGGTGGATTTACAGTGTAGAAACCGGACGGACACTACCTCAGCCAGATGATCGAGGTCAACATCAATAGTGATAAGTCAAGTACATAATAGGTTCCCTTGATATGACCTGATAAGAAGGGCACATCACTTCCGTGGTCTTCCTCCCCCAAACCCACAATAACCTGAGTCCAATCATGAGAAAAGCATCAGACAGAGCCCAGCTGAGGGGCATCCTACAATATACCTGACCAGTACTCCTCAAAACCATCAAGGTCATCAAAACAAGGAACTTCTGAGAAACTGTCACAGCCGAGAGGAGCCTAAGAAGACGTGGCAACTGAATGGACTGTAGTATCCTGCCTGGGATCCTGGCACAGCAGAAAAGGGCATTAGACATTAAAAACAGGCAATCTGAATAAAGTGTAAACTTTAGTTAATAATTTTCAATATTACCTCATTAATTGTAACACACGTAGCATACTGACGTTCCATATTAATAACGGGGAACTGGGTGTGGGGTATACGGGCACTCTCTGTGCCAGCTTGGCAGTTTTCCTATAAATCTAAAACCGCTCAAATAAAGTCTGTGGAAATTCATAAAAACTGAAGGGATGCAAGAAAACTTTGAAGGGTCATGAATATCTTTAAAAAGGATAAAAATGGAAACCAAACACAAGCACAGAGCACTAGGCAATGTGAAGCCAACATTCCTAAACCGTCCTCAACTCTGTCCTGCCCCACTCAGCCTCCAAATCCAGCCTCTTGCCCTGGCCAGTGCCTCTGGAGTCCATCCCCCTTCCCACCACAACAGGACTCTGTTTCCCGAGTAAAGGCCATGCACAGAGGCCGGGGCTCATTTCCCTCTCTTCACAGACAGGCAGTGTTTCTGTAGCTGGCTCCACAGGAATCTCAGCCCCTGGGCCTCTACCCTGCTGGATCCACAGCCAACGCCCCCAGCACCCACACAGACTGCAGTAGCCTTGGGGGCCAGTTGGAGAAAGTGAGGGTCTCCCAGAGGATGGGCATTAGGGCAGGCTGCTTCCTGCTGAGAGGAGAGTGTAGCACACCAGAGGGCCGCACAGGACAATGGGGACCAGGGCACCAGCTCCCCACCATTTGGGGCCTTGTCCTCCTCACCTCCCCCACAGCTATGGCTGTTTCCATCTGCTATGGGCGAGGGGTCCACAGGGGACGACTAAGCCAGGGCGCTTGTGAGCAGCTGCCTCACCTCCGACAGAGGGCCCATCACACCCAGGATTCTACAGAGCTTGGAGCTCACTCCTTTCCTTCTAAGAAGCAGCAGCACATGCTCTAGTATGTCCCAAGACAAAAGCTACCCCCTCGACAGAGGGAGGGTAGGGCTAGGAGCCCTCCCCCTGAGCTGCGTGTCTCTTTTGGGAGGAGCCTACCATCTCTGGAGGCAAGACGCTGGCACAAGCACACGTTCACCTCTGCCGGAGCATTTTAGCCACAGCCCACAGCCACTCTGGGGGCCCTTGACCCAAAGACACAGTGGGTTGAGCTGGCTCTACCATCTCTGCTTCATCTGGGTCAGGGTGGTAGCTGGGACTCTGGGCACTTCTGTGCACTGGAGGACAATGACTCCTTCCGCTGCTGAGATAAGAAGGTATCAGCAGCTTGTGCCTCCCACAGCTACCTGCTACTACCAATCTCATAAAGAGCGGCCAACGCCTTTTGTCACAGGCTCACAGTGCATCCATCCTTCCCACCCTTCTTCTGCCTGAGCATGTTTCTGCAGCAGGAGATCACCTCACCCATCACTATCACAACCAGCACCTGAACTCAGGGATGATTGAGGGCAAGTTTGTTAGCCTGGGGTCAATCTTGTCCCCCAGGACTCAAGAATGTCATCCAGGTGCCTGGGAACTGGAGATTACCTAACCTAGTCCAGCACCACAGGCACCTGTCCATTCTCCTAGTGGTCTAAAGTCCAACTGACCCAAATTGCCAGCAACACCACAGTGGGTACCTATCTGCAGGAGCTGAAAGGTAGTGTACCTGTCCCCTCCTATACTGAGCAGCATACAGTCTTCCCAGCAGAGGAGAACAGGGGAATCCCAAAGCTATTTGTTTTCAGCTGAGGAAAGTGATTCCAGATGAGAAGGAACCAGCATAAGAACCCTGGCAGTATGAAAAAGCAAGCTCTTTTGACACCCCCAAAGTATCACACTAGCTTTGCAGGAATGGATTCTAACCTAAAGGAAATTTTGGGAA
This sequence comes from Eulemur rufifrons, assembly GCF_041146395.1. Lineage (NCBI taxonomy): Eukaryota > Metazoa > Chordata > Mammalia > Primates > Lemuridae > Eulemur > Eulemur rufifrons. The sequence goes on along the minus strand of NC_091012.1, from coordinate 25,150,421 downwards.
TGTCACATACGGAATTCAAAATATGGATTGCAAGCAAGGTCATTGGGATCGATGAGAAAGTTTAAGACCAACACAAAGACACCACCACCAACAAAAAAATCCAGGATGGAAATGAAAAATTCAATAATGAGATAGATATATTTTTTCAGAATAACAGAATATCTTTTTTTCCTTTGCGTCGATGCCCAGTAATAGGATTGCTGGGTCATATACTGGTTCTACTTTTAGCTGTTTGAGGTATCTCCATATTACTTTAGATATCTGCACTCAATTCACAATTGCAAAGATGTGGAAACAACCCAAGTGCCCATCAATACATGAGTGGATTAATAAAATGTGGTGCATGTAGACCATGGAGTTCTACTCAGCCACAAAAAATTATGGTGATCTAGTACCTCTTATATTGTCCTGGATAGAGCTGGAAACCTTTCTATTAAGTGAAGTATCACAAGAATGGAAAAACAGGCACCAATGTAGTCACCATCAAACTGGTATTAATTGATCAATACTTATGTGCACATATGTTAGTAACTTTCATCGGGTGTTGGGCAGGTGGGAGGGGGTGGGGTTGGGGTATATTCACACCTAAAGGGTGCGGTGCACACCTTCTCTGGGATGGACATGCTTGAAGATCTGACTCGGGTGGGGCAAAGGCAATATATGTAACCTAAACATTTGTAACCCTGTAATATGCTGATATAAAAAAATAACAGAATATCTGGAAATGAAAGACTCATTTAGGGGATTTGAAAATGTAGTGGAAATTCTTAACAATAGAGTAGAGAAAGCAGAAGAAAGCATTTTCAAAGTTTGAACACAAGGCTTTTGAATTAACGCAGTTAGTCCAAAATAAAAAAGAATCAAGAGAAATGAAAAGAAAGTCACCGAGAAATATGGGATTATGTAAAATTCACAACCATGAAAATCTTAGGTATCCCTAAGAGAGAAGAAGAAAAAGCAAAAAGCATGAAAAACCTATTTGAGGGAATAATGGAGGAAAACTTCCTTGGACTTGCTAGAGATTTAGACATCTAGATATCAGAAAATCAGTGGACTCCTGGAAGATTCCCTGCAAATAGGACATAACCAAGGCACATCAACATCAGTCTGGCCAAAGTCAAAATGAAAGAGAAAATCCTAAAAGCTGCAAGATGAAAGCGTCAGCTAATTTACAAAGGAAACCCCATCAGACTAACCTCAGACTTCTCAGGAGAAGTCTTACAAGCCAGAAGAGATTGGGGTCCCATCTTTAATATTCTTAAGCAGACTGTCAGCCAAGAATTTTGTATCTGGAAAAACTAAGTTTCATAAATGAAGGAGAAATAAACACTCTCCTACTCTAGCAAACACTCAGGGAATTTGTCACCATTAAAACCTCCTACAAGAAATGCTCAAAAGTGCTTTACAGAACAAAAAGAACAGTCGATACTCACCTGTGCAAAAACACTCTAAAAACTCACAGCTCTTATAAAACAGTAACACAAGGGAGAATGCAAAACAACTAGGTAACAATCAACATGATGACTGGAACAGTATCTAACATATCAGTATTAGCATCGAATGTAAACCATCCAAACACTCCACTTAAAAGATCCCGATTGATGGAAGGATTTAAAAAAAAAATAAAAACCAAATCTCTGCTGTCTCCAAGAAGCCCAGTTAACTCATAAATTAGCCACAGATTCAAGGTAACAGAGTAGAAAAAAGTATTCCACACAAATGGAAACCAGAAGTGAGCAGAAGCAGTTATTTTAGTATTAGACAAAATAGACTTTAAATAAACTGCAGTAAAAAAAGCAAAGACAGTCATTACACAATAATAAAGGAATCAACTCAACAAGATTACGTAACAATCCTAAATATATACATACCTAACACTGGAGCTATTAGATTCATAAAACCAATACTACTCGACCTAAGAAAGGAAATAAATAGCAAGTTAATAATAGTGGGGGACTTCAACATGTCACTAACAAAACTAGACAAATCATCGAGGCAGAAAATCAACAAAGAAACACCGGACTTAAATGGGACTCTAGAATAAATGGACCTAAAAGACATTTACAGAATATTATACCTCCAAACTCCAGAATATATATTCCTCTCATCTGTACATGTAACATTTTCAAAGATAGACCATGTATGTTAGGCCACAGCAAACTTAAAAAAAATCAAAATTATACCATATATCTTGTCAGACCACACTGGAATAGAAACCAGGAATCAATCTCAAGAAATCTCAAAAGTACACAAATATGTGGAAATTGAACAACCTGCTCCTGAATGAGCTTTGCATTGATGATGATATCAAGGTGGAAATTTAACAACAACAACAACAGCAACAACAACAAAAAGAATTGAATTGAATGACAATGGCAACATGAGCTGCCAGAATCTCTGGAATACAGAAAAAGCAGTGCTAAAAGGGAAGTTCACAACACTAACTGGCTACATTAAAAAAAAAAAAAAAAAAACCGAAAGATCACAAATTAAGAAATTAATGTCACACCACAGGGAACTCGAAAAATAAACTCCAAGCTAGGAGAAGGTAAGGAATAAGAAAGATTAGAGCAGAACTAGATAAAATTCAAACCAAAAAATAATACAATGGATCAATGTAACAAAAAGTTGGTTCTTTAAGAAGATAAACGAAATTCACAGACCACAGACTAGACTAAGAAGAGAATAGAGAGGAGTGAAATAAGATCAATCAGAAATGAAAAAAAGAGACATCACAACTGATAGCACAGAAATACAAGAGAATCTGCGACTATTCCAAACAACTATATACACATAAACTAGAAAACCTCATGAAAATGAGTAAGTTTTGGGAAACATACAATGTCATAAGCTTTAATCAGGAAGAAATAAAAATCCTGAACAGACCAATAATGAGTACAAAGATTGGATCAATAATAGAAGATCTCCCCAAAACAACAACAACAAAAAGCCCAGGATCAGATGTATTCATAGCTCAATTCCACCAGACCTAAAAAGATGAACTGGTACCAATCCTACAGGAAGTGTTCCATAATGTAGATAAGGAGGGACTGCTCCCTAACTCATTCTACAAAGTTAGTATCACACTGATACCAAAACTAGGAAAGGACACAACAAAAAAAGAAAACTACAGACCAATGTCCTTCATGAACATAGATGCAAAAATCATCAAGAAAATACTGGCAAACAGAGACCAACAGCACATCAAAAAATAATAATAATAATAATTCACCATGATCAGGTCATCCCAAGGATGCAAGCATGGTTCAATATACTGAAATCAAAAAATGTGACTTACCACATAAACAGAATTAAAAACAAAACCCTCATGATCATCTCAATAGATGCAGAAAAAGCATTTGATAAAATCCAGCACCACTTCATGATAAAAGACCTTAAGAAACAAGGAATACAAGGAATATACCTAAAAATGATAAAAGCCATATATGACAAACCCACAGCCAACATCATTCTGAATGGGGTAAAGTTGAAAACATTGCCCCTAAGAACAGGGAGAAGACATGCATGCCCATTGTCACTACTTCTATTCAACATAGTTCTGGAAGTCCTGCCCAGAGCAAACAGGAAAGGGAAAGAAAGAAAAGGCATCCAAGTCAGAAAACAGGAGGCCAAATTCTTCCTGTTTGCTGATAGATGATCTTTTATCTGGAAAACCCTAAAGGGTCCTCTAAAATACTCCTAGAATTGATAAATTCCGTAAAGTCTCAGGTTACAAAATTAATGTACAAAAATGAGTAGTATTTCTATACAGTAATAACAGCTAAGCTCAGGATCAAATCAAGACCTCGGTATCATTTACAATAGCTCCAAAGAAAATAAATAGCCAGGAATATACTTAAGGAAGGAGATGAGAGATCTCTACAAAGCAGAGTCCTACAAAACACTGCTGAAAAAAATCACTGATGACACAAAAATACAGAGAAACTTGCCAGGCTCATGCATTGGAAGAAGAAATATTTTTAAAATGTCAGTTCTGCTCAAAGTGATTTACAGATTCAATGTAATTCCCATCAAAATACCAATACCATTTAACACCGAATTAGAAAAACAATCATAAATTTCATATGGAATCCAGAAAGAGCCCAAACAGCAAAAGAAATCTTATGCAAAAAAAAAAAAAAAAAAACCTTGAGTCATAGCATACTCAACTTCAAAGTATACTACAACACTATAGTAATCAAAACAGCATGTTATGCTACCAGCCAGGTTGGATGTTCCAAAAAAAGAATTGAAATTAAAATTAAAAATCAGCATGGTACCGGTATAAAATAGACACAAAGATCTACAGAACACAATACAGAACCCAGAAATAAAACTATACCCGTACAACCAGCTGACCTTTGACAAAGCAGACAAAAACAAACTGGGGAAAGGGCACTCCATTCAATAAATGGTGCTGGGAAAATTGCCACAGGCAATCTGCCACATCCAGCAGAATGAAACTGGATTCCTATCTCTCACCATACACACAAATTAAATCAAGATGGATTAAAAACTTAAATGGAAGACCTGATACCATAAAAATTCTAGAAGAAAACGTAGAAATAACTTTTCTGGACAATAGCCTAGGCAAAGAATTTGTGACTAAGATCCCAAAAGCAAATACCACAAAACCAAGTATAAATAAATGGGACTTAAGCTAAAAAGCTTCTGCACAGCAAAGAAATAAGCAATATAGTAAATAGACAACCTACACAAAGCGAAAAAATAGTTGCAAACTTTGTATCTGACAAAAGACTAATATCCAGAATTGACAAGGAACTCAAATAAATCAGCAAGAGAAAAACAAATAGCCCTGTTAAAAAGTGGGCGAAAGACATGAAAAAACATTATTCTAAAGAAGAGAAGCTAGTGGCCAAGAAACATGAAAAAATGTTCAACATCACTAATCATCAGGGAAATGCAAATTAAAACCACAATGAGATACCACTTTACCCTGTCAGAATGGCCATTATTAAAGGTTAAAAAAAAAAAAAAAAAAACAGACAAAAAGAAACCCAAACCAACAGATGTTGGCATGGATGTGGTGAAAAGGGAATGCTTATATACTCTTGGTGGAAATGTAAATTAGTACAAACTCTATGGTAAACAATATGAACTAACAGTTCACCTACCATTCGATCCAACAATCTCACTATTGTGTATGTACCCAAAGGCAAATAAGTCATTTTATCAAAAATACACATCCATGCACGTGTTTATCAGAGCACAATTCACAAACGTAAAGGTATGGGATCAATGGAATCAATCTAAGTGCCCATCAACTGAGGCATGGATAAAGACAATGTGAGATATATATATATACACACACACACACACACACACATATACACATACACACACCAAAGAATACCACTCAGCCATAAAAAAAGAATGAAATAATGTCTTTTGCGGCACAGCAACTAGAATGGAACTGGAACCCATTGTCCCACGTGATGTATCTCAGTAGTGCAAAAACAAATAACACATGTACTCATTTACAAGTGGGAGCTAAGCAATGGGTATACATGGTCATGCAGAGTGGTATAATAGACTTTGGAGACACAAAAGGGGACAGGGGTGAATTACCAATTGGGTACCAATTACCAATTGTGTACAATTTATACACTTTAGGTGATGGGTCCACTAAAATCCCTGATTTCACCACTATACAATTCACCCATATATCAAAAAAAAAAAAAAAAAAAAAAAAAAAAAAAAACCCAAAAAACTTTTACCCTCTAAATCTATTGAAATAAAAAAATAAAATTTCACTTTTCGAAAAGGAATAAAAAAGAAAGTACACAATCATAACATACGTATTTTTGCAAGCATAAACACTTAGATACTACCAGCAGTCTCAGGTTTGTAACAGTTATGAGCAGATGAACTGGAATTATAAAGAAATAGGTCAGAGCCTGGTGGGACCCGAGGCCCTCTCAGGTCCAGAGAGGGCGGCCCCCCCCCGACCCCCCCGGCTCTGCCAGGCATGAGTGGCAGCACCCTGAGGGAGACTGAGGCCTTCCACCACCAATCGCCTTCCACCGCTGCTGTCAGCCCTCGGAAGCCCCTGTGTGGGGGGGCCGGGTGTGACGTCCACCGACTTGCGCCCGGGGGGCTGACACAGGCGAGGCCGTTGGTCTGAGGTCCGTTCTTCACGTCGGTGGAGGGGAGAGGGCCCAGGCTCCGTTAGGAGTCAAGGTGAGACGGGAGGGAGGACTGACGGGGCTCCCACCCAAGGTAGAGGGTCCCCAAATAATCCAGCTCCGCCCCTATTGTCAGCCGTGGACCACCGCAGGACAGATGTGTCAGGTTGAGCCCCTCCCCCAACTTCTTCCTCAGGAGACTCTGGGAGTCAAAGCGTGGTGTGACCCGGCAAATAAGGCCCACGGGGCAGGGGGGCGGGGCGGGAATCAGGTTGTGCCACATCCCGATAGGGGGCCCCACAGTCTATCCTTGTCCCTACTGTCAGCCCTGGGAAACCGCTGCGTTGGGGGGGGGCGGATGTGACGTCCGCCGCCTTGCGTCTGGGGGGCTGACAGACGTGAGGGCCTTGGTCTGAGGTCCGCACTTAAGATCGGCGGAGACGGCCCAGGCTCTGTTAGGAGTGAGGTGAGACGCTGACGGAGGATTGAGGGCCCCATAGAATGCCCCCTGCCCCTCCTGTGACCCTGGGAGGCCCCAGAACAAATTTCACCATGAGATGCCTCCCGAATTCAGCCTCGGGAATCTGAGGGGTGAGGACGCCGGTCAACAGGTGGTGGGGGCCCAGGCCCTGCCGGGGTCAAGGGGAAGACACAGAGGGAGGGCGGTGTGTACCTTACACTCCAGTAGAGAGGGGGACCTGGCCTTGGGCAGGGCGGCCAGATGTGGTGGGTGTTTGCTTCTTTCTTTGGGGTTGCACGGAGGGGAGGGCCTTGGTCCGAGGGGAGTTGTGTCGTCAACAGAGGGAGGATTCTAGGGTCTGCCAGGAATCACGGGAAGAACATTGGTGAGGATTAAAGGCATGAGTTACCCCCACATCCCCTAGAAGGCCCCCCCCCCCCCCCCCCCGCACAGAGCCTGCCTTCCCTGTTTTCTGCCCAGGGAGGCCCCGTACAGGGGTGGCATGGGGCGTTGCTCTTTTCTACCACGTGGTTGGAGGTGGGCGGTCTCAGGGAGGTGAGCGCCTTAGTCCGAGGCGTGAGGCCAGCCAGCAGAGGGAGGAGTCCCAGGATCTGCCAGGCCCGAGGTGTGCACCCTGGTGAAGACTGAAGGTACCCCCACCCCAGGACACAGATGGGACCCCACAGAAATCCGCCCCTACTCTGTTGAGAGCCCCGAAAACCTGTGTGGGGTTGTCAGGCTGAGGTCCCCTCTCTCATATGTGGATCACTGGTCTCAGGGAGGTGAAGGCCATCGTCTGAGGGGGCTGCACTCAGTTCAGCAGAGGCAGGATCCAAGGCCCTGCCAGGAGTCAGGGTCAGGACAGAGGGGACCCTACTCACCCAACACACAAGACCCAGCCCTGCCCTGCTCCACCTGTCAGCCTGAGAAAGACACAGAAAACAGTGGGTGGGTGGCCTCCCCTCGCTTCCTCTTCCGGTGTGTGGTGGGGACAGGGCCTTGGTTTAAGGAGGTGGCCTCAGGTCCACCCTCCCTCCCAGGCCTTGCCAGGCATCAAGGTGGGACCGAACAAGGACCCCCAGGACACATGGACCCCACCGAATCTTACTGTCATCTCTGGGAGGCCCCGGGCAGATGTGGCCAGATGTGGGGCCCACACACTGCCTTCTTCTCTGTATGAGGAATGTGAGCTCTTATTCTGAGAGCTTTTCAGGACAGCACAGGGTCTGGTCTAGGGCCCTCCAGGCGGAAGGTGAGGGCCCTGAGTGAGCGCAGTAGAGACCATCCACCTGATGCCAGAGGGAACCCCACAGTGCCCGGCCCCACCCACCCCCTGTCAGCCCTAGAGCCTTGCACTCTGCCGGCCTGCTGCTTCCTCCTTCAGGTGCTGGGGGACAGGCCCACCAGGAGGAGAGGAGCCCTGGGAGGCCCCAGAGCATCCCCTAAGGAGAAAGCCTATAGGTTGGTCTTTGTCAGAGACCCCAGGGTGTGGGTCTCACTGATGCCACTTACAGGGTCCCTCTCTCCCCAGGCGTGTGGGTCTCCATTGCCCAGCTCCTGCCCACATTCCTGCTTGCTTCCCATCCAGAGCCATCATGCCTCGCCGCCATCGTCACCATCATAGTATTCAGCAACGCAGGCTTCAGCAACGCTTTTGGGCACAAAGAGAGGCACAGGGCCTGGTGGGTGCCCAGGCTCCCAGGGCTCAGGAGGAGGCGGCAGCTGCTGCAACACCGAGTCCTCCCCAGAGTCCTCAGGGAGCCTCCTCCTCCCCCACTGGCCTGGCCGACAATCCAGGGCACCACTACAATGAAGACTCCATCAGCCAAGAAGAGGAGGGGCCAAGCACCTCGCAGGACCCGGCAGACCCAGCGTCTGTGCTGAAAGAGGCACTAGATGACAAGATATCTGATTTGATTTATTTCCTGCTCCTCAAGTATCGAATGAAGGAGCCGACCACCAAGGAAGAAATGCTGGATGTAGTCATCAAAGATTACCAAGATCACTTTGCTGAGATCTTCAGAGAAGCCTCCGAGTGCATGCAGCTGGTCTTTGGAGTCGACGTGAAGGAAGTTGACCCTCCCGGCCACTCCTACATCCTCGTCACCTCCGTGGGCCTCACCTACGAAGAGGAGCTGAATGATGACCAGCGCTTTCCCAAGGCTGGCCTCCTGATCATCGTCCTGGGCTTGATCTACTTGGAAAGCGACTGCGCCCAGGAGGAGGTCATCTGGGATGCACTGGGTGGGATGGGGGTGCATGCTGGGAGTGAGCATTTCATCTATAGGGAGCCCCGGAAGCTCATCACCCAGGATTGGGTGCAGGAAGGGTACCTGGAGTACCGGCAGGTGCCCAACAGTGATCCTGCATGTTATGAGTTCCTGTGGGGTCCGAGAGCCCGTGCCGAAACGAGCAAGTTGAAAGTCCTGGAGTATGTGGCCAAGGTCATTGGGTACGATCCCAGATCCTTCCCACTCCTGTATGAAGAAGCTTTGAGAGATGAGGAAGAGGGGGCGTGAGCAGGAGTTGCAGTGAGGGCCGATGGGGGGGCAGGGCCTGTGCACATCCAGGTCCCCTTCCAGCAGCTCCTCCTGCCCCACGAGAAATGAGTCCTTTTTTACTCTGTGTTTGAAGAGAGCAGTCAGTGTTTTAAATAGTGGAGGGTCCCAGTAGCTTGGGGAAATCACCAGTACATAACCTTTTTGTGTTCCTGTTACAACATTTGGGTGACTTAGAAATAGATCTTTGTTTCCCTTTTGGAATTTTACAAATTTTGTTCTGTTTCATAGAAGATTTAATTAGCTTCAGCATCTAAATTGATGAATGATATTGAACGCACCTGTAATTTTGCTTGTCAAAAGTAAGAGTTTGGTATTTTGTAAAACAACTGGGGAGACCTTCCATTTAATTTTGTTGCTTGCAACAGGGTGGAATTGGATTTTAATTCCCATGGGAATTTTCTTGGAAATGTGAAGGAATGTTGCATTTAAATATATGGAGTTGTGAACTAGAGAAATACAATTTAAAAACAGTTATTTCTTGGCATCTTATTCTGTTTCATGTGTTTTTCTATAAAATTAAAATATATTTGTGTATGTGACTTACCTTGGATTATTTGAGAATGTAGGGGAAGTTTTAATCTCAATATATAATATTCTGAAATTTTTTTAAAAAAATAGATAAATAAATAAGAGCCCCTGCTCACTGGCACATTTGTTCCCCAGATATTCATTGAGCATCTGCTCTTTTGAAGGCCCTGGGACAATGGAGACACTAGGGTAAGCCAGACCCACCCCTGCCCATAGAATTAGAGAGTCTAGGAGCTGCAGTCCTATAATTAAGGGGGTGAGATGTCCTCCAAGTCCTAAAGAACAAGTGACGGAAGGGTTGAAGGGTAGTGCTTCTGCTGAGAGCAGTGGGGTGTGAGGGCCCTGAGCCAGGGCGGTTTGGGGCTTGGGGAAACTGCAGTTCCTTCTGTGGGAGTTGGTGGTAGTGAAGCTGGGTGGTGGCAGGGCCAGACTGTCAGACCATGTGACTCGTGACTTAGCGCTGAGAGCAAAGCCTGGAAGGGAGAACTGCCCTGAGCAGTTCCTTCTGGATGGTGAGCAAAGCAGAGAGGAATCTCCAGCTGGGGCAGGTGTGGTAGGTGTCCTGTGCTCTTGTCCCCCTGCGGCTGAGTACAGTGCAAGAGCCAGATGATCGATAATCATCCTCTGCAGGGATTTCCTGAGAGAGAAAGGTGAATCTCCCATGAAGTGAGGCTGGGAAGGGCACTGGCCAGGTATTCATCTGCCTGGCTGGGAGAACTACAGGTGACCCTATTAAAATGGCATTTTAATTAGGTTATTTCCAGTGTAATTTGGCCAATTGTAAGCAAAGGCCTAGATTTTGGGTGGTGATGAAATGAATGAAAATAGCGATTTGCTGGAAAAGCAGCTGGGAGGGAGGGATGGAAATGGTCCTTGACTCAAATTCCAGGAGCTTTGAGCTGTATCCGGTTGGGGAGGACTCCCCCACACCCAAATTTTGATATATATCCTCTAGGAGGGTATACTCACTGAGTTTTATTTATGAAACTTCCTTTTGGGCTGATTAACAATTCCATGTCCTGTTGAGCTGCATATTCTGTGATGTATCTAGGAGAACAACAACAACAATGTCCCGGAGTGGTAGGGTCTGGAATCAAAGCAGCTAGTGACCCTGCCCAAATGGGAAATTAATGGGAGCTGGATGTGGGTGTTTACAGTATGCCTTTCACGGGATACTTCTTTTCCCTGGTGGATGGCCACATGCTTAGTTGTCTGACCCGTGACCAGGGGTTTCCTCACACAGGAAACTTGTTTATACTGGCAGACACCCCTGTGGCTCTTGTTTGACCTACGTCTAGTTTATGCCTGCCTGACCATCGTTCTGGCATCAGGAACCTGAACTTGTGTTCTCTGTGGTGTCCTGTCTAAAACTCAGCCTTGGGATAGCCCCTGGTTGTTCAGTTGGAAGGTGCAAGTTCAATCCACCACCACAACTAACTCCAAGATTTACTAGTTAGAGATCCTCGGCAGGGAGGGCACAATGAGGGCAGAGGGCTGTCTTCCATTCCCGGATCATGTGAGGCAAGAATAAAGAGTCGGGCAGGGGGAAGCAACTAGCACCATAATATGGGGGAACAGGGTGTGGGTCACTTTAAGCTCACAGGCAAATGCCTGAGTGGTCAGTTTAAAGTAAAGGGTGCAAAAGGAACAGCAGGGAGCCCCGTCCCCTAGGTGCGAGAGATCCCTCCAGGTTATTTCTGGCCCCAGGAGTCACTCCAGTGGATCTGGAGAGCTGTGCTGGGCCAGCCCTGGGGAAGGAGCCTCGTGTGGTGACCTGGAACTTGAGGAGCTGGACCCTGACAAGCTGAGTGCCTCTGGGTAGGTAAGGGCATTCCCAGACAAGGGACAGCACGATCACTGTCACTGGCAGGGGAGTTCACAGCATACTCAGAGAATAGCACTGGGGGCTCCGGGGGACGAGGGGGCCTGGCTCAGAGCAGATGCTGAGTGAAGGAGGCTGACAGGCGGCTGGCGTGGTGGACGCCTGAGACTGTAAGAGGAGTCCAGTGGCCGATGACGCTGGGAAGGGAAGGCCCTGGACATCTTCAGGAGTTGGTGCATAAGCAACTGACGAGTTCCCAGCCACGGTTCAGAAAGTCCCCTCTGGGGTAGGATGAACCGGCTGCAGGGACACAGGCTGGATCCCAGAGGAGAGACCAGCATGGAGGAAGCTCCCCAGAAGCCAGGGAGACGGCAAGGGGGTAGGGCTAAGGTAGGGTGAAGGAGGGCGGCAGGCAAGGCCTACCCAGTGAGTCTTGCCCCGTGGCCAGCCCCAGGCCTCGGGCCTATAGCCACAAGCTTAGCACTGCTCCGGATCGCCACACTGCCACACAGAAGCTGCAGCGAGTCGAGACTGAAATCCTTTTCCCACGGGGCCACTGGTCCTCATTCCCCAGGCAGCTGTGTGCTCTGCTTGCTCGACTGACTATGGCGATTCCATTCACAAGGCGGTGATGCAGAGGGGTCATCTCTGGGGGGCCTTGGAGTGAGCACTGAAGAGAAAACCAATCATTTTTCTCAAAGGGGCTTGCACATGGTGGGTGCTTCACAAAGACTGCGTGAGTGGCAGCCGGAGGGCCCAGAGTTGAACTTCTGGGCCTGAGAGGGCTTAGCAGAGGGAGGCCGGCTTTCCCATAATGCCCTTCCTGAACTAGCCTCAAGTCAGCACTGTGAGTATTTTCTCTTCACGGGATAAGAGAAGCCTGATGTCTCTGAATCTTAATGCCTGTGGACATCTGTGACTCTGTAAACAGAGCAGAATGATAGCTAAAGGTCCTACAGAACTCATGGGACATAAGTGTGTCATAGCCAAATCAAGTAAGTAACGGCTCTTTGCTGGATGCCAGAGCTGTGGTTCTCCCAGTCATTTTCTTCACCACCATTCCCCTCCCACCCAATGGCCAGATCCCTTTATTGAAGTGATCAGCAGAGTTCACGGCTAACAAAGGCCACAATGAAAGATCATTGTCAGTCTTAAGAATCTGCTTAAGAAAAAAGATGTTGGTAGGTAAGTGAAAGATGCTGGCTGTTAACTGCCAACTCTAGGCGCCTCCTTTGGAGACGTCACCAGTGGCCTCCACTTTAATTCTTAGCCTCCAACTGCACATGCCTACAGGTTAAACTGAGTCCTTGAGTGGATGCTTTGTAAACCTGTTTAAAAGCTTGAGGACCATGAAGCAAGCCTGAACCCAGACATGGGGGCACGATTAAGGATCAGAGAGCCCTTAGACAGAAAGGCACCTTGGGAGAACCTCTTCCAAATCCTCTGCACTCAGGGCTGCCCCTTAGAGAGAGCAAAGGGCACAACTTAGTGGGGCGAGGACCCAGGATCCTTTCAGCCTGGGGCCTTTCCACTCTACCACTCTGTCTCCCTACACAGAGTGAGTATTCAGAACCTAGTTGTCTACAACGGCTTGAGAACATGTATCACCAAAAAGGGTGTGTATCCTCTCCTCCGTAGCTGAAGATGAATTTCATTTGGGTTCTCTCCCTCCTCCTGGCTCCCCCCACACCCAGACTCTCATCTATTTTCAAATACATATCGAAGGGTATTTCTGTGTTGGATTACTTTAGTCACATCTAACTAAACAAGTAGCAACTTTCCTTAGGGTAGAGAGTGTGTAAAGCAGGCCTCAAAAATGAAGGGGGCCTTGGGCAAAGAGGGCAGTATCTATGGGGGAAGAAATAGAAACTAAAGGTAATCCCACTGTGATCTGCACAAGGATGAGATTTGGGGGCAAGCAAAGTTGAGGATGTGGCTATCCAATCACACAGCGGTGCTGTAACACTATGATCGAGGAATGAGAGGAGCACTCCCACTGCGCTCGGGCACAGCCTGCTCTGGGGACAGCTTGACCCAGTGGCAGTAAGAAACCCTCTTCATTTGGGCCTAATGGAGCAGATCCAACCAACCATTAGGAGTAGTTGGCAGAGACCAAAGCAGGAAGGAGATGGGGGTGGGAACAGGAGAAGAGGGGTGTTACCAACTGAGACTAGGCCAACCAGCCTGAGAGGGACCACCGTCTCCTGGGAGGTAGAGTCACCGGGGGCCCATCTGAGCTGGGCAGTCTTGATGATATGCAAGCTAAGGCTAACTGGGGACTGGTCCTTGAGCAAATCAGAGAGGCCATGAGCAGTTCCCCCCCCACCCCCGTCTTCAGGGGTGGGAGTGGCCATGGGATCATGGTTTCTCAACTCATCCCGGGAACACGGAACGGAACGGTGCCTGTCGGCAGATAGGAGACTTTTGTGGGAACTGGAACGACGACCTTTATCACTTTAAGAAAAGAGAGAAGCTGGTGGCCCTGTCACTGGTCCCCTCCCCCACACTGGGCCAGGGCTCCCTCTCTAGATTGGCTGTGAGCCACCTTTGTGACATCACACGACAAATAAAGAGGATGGTGACTTAAGCAGCTGGTTGCCCCGCGACCGAGACTCTAGAATTTCCTGGAGGGTATTTACTGGGCGTCCCTACGCTGACCAAAGGCATTTCTGACTTGCTAGGATAGTGGTAACAGTCTTGGGTACAAAATGTTCCTGATGCTGGTGTAGCTCCATGGCCAGTCAGAGTATGGAAGAGCAATACGAAGCCGAGCTGGCCCCATCTGTTCGTGGAGAGCCAGCAAGTGGGGTTCCATCTAGTTCTCCAACTGATCTGAATCTGGATTCAAGGGAGGTGTCGGACAGGCCCGGTGACCACGCTGTGAGCCAAGACCAAGGCTCCCAAGATAATCTGCAACTGGAAGACCAAAGCCAACGTGTAGCCAACGTGGAAGACAACACCGACCTCCGGGGGCTCTCCTTCCCAAGAAAGCTTTGGATGATAGTGGAGAATGAAGCCTTCAAGTCTGTGCACTGGAGTGACGATGGAGACACCGTGATCATTGAGGACGATCTTTTCCAGAGGGAGATTCTTCGCCGGAGAGGCGCAGAGAGGATTTTTGAAACAGACAGCTTGAAGAGTTTCATTCGACAACTTAACCTCTATGGATTCAGCAAAATACGCCCAAACAACTCTTCAGTTCACGCTCCAGGGAACAAGAGGATGATGGTAACGTACAAAGTATTTCTGTTATACAATTTCTCTGTTACTCAAACATCTTCATAGAACACCAAGATGATGATATTGCGCAGGAGTTTAACTTCTGAGGATAACTTATGTTGATATTAAACTACAATAGTGATAAGCTGCAGGTCTGAGTAAAGTCTCAGGCCCGTTAATGTTTTTATATATATATATATATATACATATATATATATATGTATATACACACACACAAGTTTTTTTCACATATAGTGGACATATATGTTTATATATATCATATATCTGTGTGCAAAACCACCTTAATCTATGAATAGTTTCTCTTTAGTCAGGTCATGCTGTAGGACTAATGACACTGGCAACCACTTAAAACATTCTTTTCTCCATTGCAAAACAAGACCATTATCATCTGGGGAAGTGGGGAAAAAATGAACATTTTATCCCAGAATGACTGAAGTGTTTCTTTTGTTTCAGATCTACTGCAACTCCAATTTTCAGAGAGACAAGCCCGAGCTCCTGGAGAATATTGAGAAGAAAGGCTACCTGAGAAACACTGCTCTGAGAGCGTCCGGGGCACCAGCTCTAAAGAGAAAGAAGCTGGTAGCTACAAGACGCTCCCCACGAATCCACCACAATAATGCGAAGAAAGAAGCCAACCAAAAGTCCCAGATGGGAGCTCCCAATGTTCAGGGACCCAGTGGCACCCGGTCCTTCACCTTCTCTGGCGTCTGTTCCATGAACAGCATCTCCAGGTATCCCCAGGAAAATTGTCCCGCTCACGAGCCATATGGCCCAAGTGGGGAGGGCACCTCCAGGAATGCCACGTTTGTGCCTCTGGCTACTGCCCCAATGGAAGGCACGGGGGAAGGGGCTGCCAGCCCCCAGGTTGTCGCAGATTACGGTTCTGTCATGTCTTTGTATGACACCTGCTACTCCATCCTGCTGGCTGCCCTCTCGGTCATGTCTCCTAATGAGCCCCCCGAAGAGGAGCCGGAGGTCTCCGCAGATTGCAAGTGTGCACTGTGTGAACAGTTGAAGGACAGTCCAACTCCCTAAACTGAGAGGCCCCTGATGACTGATAAAAATTGCTATTTTCTAATGAGTAACCCATTTTCGGTCTTAGTAAAGAGAAATAAAACCCCACGGGAGTAAATAAACAATTTAAATGAGAATTGTGAATCTGTGTTCTTTCTAACCTATACTATACACCTCTCCTCGGCACAAGCCAGGAGGCTGAAAAGCCTGTCCGAGACAGGCTTTGTTCTCCGCTGTCCTCTTTCACGTGGAGAAGCAGCATTTTCACACACTTAGTAAAAGGTGCTGCTAGGGAGTGTTGAGGGCAAGCCCAGGAAGATCTGGTTTCCTGGGACCTGCCCCTTGCTCAGGAGACAGAACAGCCTTGCTCCTGATCTTCGCAGTATCACCTTACATTATTCATCGGTCCTAAGAGATTCTTTCCTCAGGGGTCCCCCTGCAGCCCCAAGGTGGCCAGGAAGTTTCTGATCAGCAGCTCAGCATCCCTAACCCAGCATCCAGGGTTCCCCCAAGAAGACCCACCCGAAAGCCAGGCCCCCCATCTGCCGGGGGATGTATGACCACCTACCTCCTTGCGCAGAAGAGAAGGGCTGAGAAGTCAATACCTGGGGGAGGGGAGCCCATCATCCTCATAGATAACAACCACTAGAAATGATGCTAGGAAATAAAAAAAAAAAGATTTGCAAGAAAACAACACTACTTATCACTTTTGAAAGTCAACCTCACTCTGCTGGAGCTGTATTTAGGATCTTTTGGATATGAAGTAGCTGTGTGACACGTGGGACACACATGCTTCATGAAGCAGCAGCCACATTTACAGCACAGCGAGAGGAACCGAGAGCTTAGACAGCTGCTCTAAGGCTGACGTCCTCTTCATCCTGGACGAGTCAGTCCATTAGTGGCCGGTCTTGGGCAAACATTCAGGGTCGGGTGCCAGACTTTCTGCCATGTCCCGTGGGTGCTGCTCAAACATTTCATGAGTTTTGGGTGGAACATAAAGAGGGAAAAAGTTACAAGGGAGCCCCAAACACTAAGTGGCTGTCCACAACACATTTATTGGTACAATCCAGAAACGAGCAGGACCAAAGTTAGCAGCAACGCTGAGACGTTCCCCGGCAGCTTTTCCTTTTACCCACAGATCAAAGTACTTGAGACCATGTCAATGACCCCTAAGGGGCCTCACACAAGGACAGCCCCATCCCCATTCCCTCTGTCCCAGTGAAGGAGAAATCTGTTTACGTTTACATGAACAGTATGTAGTGCGTGGCACTCTCCAATGCAGGGACAATTCCAATGCAGGGACAATTCGAACTTAACCTGATGCACACAGGCCTGCTCCATGACGGTGTCATGATTTAGCTGGTTTCTCAGCAACGTTGCTCTCGGGAGCCCACACTCTTCACACCTCATGCCCTAAAGGGATCAGGTGCTCTGGGATGTCTACCTGGAATACATCCTTTCCTCCTTTCCTAGGTATGGGCTCCAGGAGCCACCTGGGGTTTGAAATCGCAGTCAGGTACTTCTGCTTCAGGTTGGTCAGCACAGCTTGATTTTCCAGTTCCACAACCGCATCAGGAGCTAAGTTTTCGGGGCACTGCAAAGTTTCCCCAATGTCAACGAGCCCTGTGCACAGAGAGAAACACACAGATGTTTTTCCCTTCCATAGCCGAAGGCCTGTCTGTGTGACAACATGCTTATTCAAAGTCACAATCGCTACAGACTAAGATGGTATCCCCCAAAAGACATGAAGCCAGTCGAGTCCTCCTTCCTGCAGACTGATGATGAGCCAAACTCTTCCGGGAATCCTAGGCGAGGCAGAGGGAGGGCCCCAGAAAGGAAGAGGAGCGGCCTTGCCCTCAAGGAAGCCACACAAGTAATGGGCGGCTCCAAGCAAGACAGCTGAGGGCAGCAGTTGCAGATTAGAAGGGCACCAGCCACCGCCAGGAAACCTACAGGTGATGTCAAGGCAGTTCACCAGGTGACAGGTGCTGATGTCTGACCTCAGCCACCCAGGGGCCAGGGAACTTGCCCAGGATGCCACGAGCAGTGGGCCACCTACTTTAGAGGCTACCTGACCCGCTCGCTGTGCTGTGCTGCCTCTTGTGGCCTCTGCCACACACACCCGTGCGCACACAGCCAAACACCACATGCAGACATGGAGCTGACCCAGCCTTTCAGATCACAAACAGGATCTGAGGCCTAGAGTGGAGAAATGATTTCCTGGAGCTCCTGGAACTTAGGCCCGCCGAACCCAGCCCGGGGCCCCTTGCTGCCCCTTAGGAGCTGTGTTGCTCAAGGAAACCGCAGCAAACATACCAACCAGTTCAAAGGAAAACAGAAGCCACGAAACTCCCCAGCAACATCCTGGGCAGTTGCTCTGGAGATGTCTGCACAATGTTTGCAATGTCATCACTTACCAGCTACCACTCCCCGACCGAACTTTTCCCCTTCCTGAAGCAAGGCCCGAATCTGAACAGGAGTCATCCCCAGCCTCTCCCGCAGCAGCTCCCGCCAGGCATCATCTTCCCAGTTCCTGTGAGCAATGTGGATGGCAATGGTACAGTTCCGGTGGCTGCTCAGCAAGGGACGCCAGCGTGTCTCCACGGTCTTGACCCCGTTTAAGATAAACCCTGCATAAGGCTGCCGGAAGGAAAGGCAGCCAAATTTCATCTTCCGAGAGCTCCCTGTGCACCATGTGGCCTGCGGAAACAGAGGCACGTCCCACACCAGGCCTCTGAGCTCCCAGGCAGGGGGCCTGCCCTTCCCCCGATGTCTCCCAGGTGCCCTAAACCTCACTGACCTCCATAGCCCGCTGCTTCTGTCACCACGCAGTCACTGACGTCCTGTGCCACGGTAGGCCCAATGGAAGGGGTTGGGATTCAGAGGACTCAGGACCATCCCAGGAAGTCTTTGGGGAGCTCACCGAGTAGGGCGGGGGCAGCTAGAGAAAGACACACAAAGGACAGAGTGTGGTCGGTGCTGTGACAGAGGTCACTGAGCCCTGGGGCAACACAAGGAGGGAGGGCCCCCTTGGCCTATGGACAGTCTGCCTGGCTTTAGCTGGCTTCCTGCACAGAGGGATAGTCCTGGGCTCTGCCTCTTTGCTTCCCCCGGCCCCGCCCCTGCCGCCAATATGCTCAGCTCCCTAACCCTGCAGGTTATTGAGGGCTACACTGTGTCCCTTTAAAACCCATGTGTTGAAGTCCTAACCCCCAGCACCTCAGAATGTGGCCTTTCACAAACAGGGTCTTTACAGAGGTAATCAAGTAAAAATGACATCATTAGGGTGGGCCCACATCCAAAATGCCTGGTGTCCTTATACAAAGGGGGCAATTAGAGACAGTGATGTACACATGGAGAGCACCACGAGAGGATGAAGGCAGAGGTCGGGGTGACGCTTCTACAAGCCAAGCAACGCCAAATATTGCCAGCCAACCACCACAGCTAGGAGAGAGGGACAGAACAGATTCTCTCTCTCGGCCCACAGAACAAACCAGCCGACCCCGCTGATACCTTGATTTCAGACTTCCGGCCTCCAGAACTGGGAGACAACCAGTGTCTGTTGTGTAAGCCACCCAGTCTGTGGCCCTTTGTATGGCCATCTTGGCAAACTAACACATAAGTGTAAGACGTTCCCCACACGTCTCCACAGGGTAAGGCACGGCCTTTCCATTTGATGGCACATCAAGCACGTTCTCTCTGTACAGCTGCATATACCTTACTTTTTAATGCCTGCATGGTATCCTGCTGCTTGTTGTCCCACAATTTACCTCACCATCCCTCTACTGGTGGAGAGTGACGAGCTGCTTCCCATTTTCTGCTGCTAGAAACGATATCACCCCTAACACTCAATGTCTGAACACGTGCTGAAGAGGATGCCTGGGTCACATGGCAAGCACATCTGAGATGCTGGGACTGCCAGCAAATGGCCTTCCACAAAGACCCACCTGTGCACACTCCACCAACCACCCATTCTGCTGATGGGTGACAAATGATCACCCTATTCCTTGGATTTGGATTACGTATGAGGGAGGCTGAATGTCCCCCACGGGGCCTGGCCATTCCTAATTCTTCTATGGGGCTGTGTGACTAGAACAAAGCTTTGCCTAGTTTTCACCACTTGCTTTTTTAGCCAACCCTTTTCTCATCAACGCCATAAAATCAAAACAATGAAACATGAACTGCGAGGGTGGAATCCCTGGTGAGAACTGACTTAACAGCAAGAAGGGGGTCGAGTGCCCTCCTGCCTGGTGCTGCAGAGTACCTGCTCTGTGGCCCTAGGAGAAAACAGTCTTCCACTTGTCTCAGTGCCTTCACCTGCACAAGGACAAGGGTCACAAGGAGAAAAGGTCATTAAGCACAAGTCAGCAATGCTGGGTCAGGGTACTAGGAGGGTCTTCTACTCAGCAGGGTTTAGAGACCAAGAAGAGCTGGGAGGGCCAGTCTTATCGGTAACACACATATGCACCTCACGCCTGGCTTGGTTCTGCTAATGGTAGCAGTGGGACACACCTCCCTGTCTGGGTCAAGGACCACACAACGCACCAGCCAGCAGGGCAGAAAATCATTTCATTAAGTGGCTCCCATTCTCACAGCCTAGCACCACCCCCCCCCCAATCCAAAAGGAGAAAAATGACACCCACCTTCACATTGTCACAGGGCAAAGGTTTGGGGGGGGCCTAAATCCCATTTCCCTCGATTTACTTTTGGGTAGGCCACGCTGGGCCCTGTGCCATGGGCCACAGAGCTGGGCACCACCCAGCCTCAGGTCTTAGTGAGTTCACAGCTTAAGGTATGAGCAGAGCAGGAGGCGGGAGGACAGGGCTGAGCTGGGGCTCCTGCACAGGGAGCAGCACATTTGCTTTCTACATGCAGACACAAGCAGGCACAGGCACCTAGAAGGAGCAGGGGTGTGAGACGTTGGTGGGAGGAGGGCACAGGAAAGGGCGGTTGGTGGCTCCCTTTTTGCCTCAGCTGGTCTCACGGGCGCCTGGGGCCAACTGCAGCCTTTGGGTACGGGGCAGCACAGTCTTCAGCCTCTCTGCAGCCCGGCGAGGCCACCAGCGCAAGGATGACGAGCTCCCAGGGTCAGAGGAGGAGCCAACGTCAGCAGAGAGCACCCCCCCCCCCCGTATTGGGTGCAAAGCCGCCGGGGCCACCTGAGGGAGACAGGTAGATAGAGATAGGTGACAGGGACTCGCTGGAGTTAACCCTGCGGCGTTGGTCCAGCTCTGGACACCCGTGCGCAGCGCAGACAGGCACGCACTCACGCACGTACGTACACCCCCACGCACGCACGAATGCACGCAGGCAAGCAGGCAGACAGCCGCGTACTTCGCATCCACACAGCTACAAAGACACGCACTTACGTAAACAAGCACGTAGGCACGCACGGGCCCCTGGGAGACGCTGTTTGACTCACAGGGCCCTCACGTACGCCAGCAGACAAGGTTGTGGCCAGGGGTCTGGAGACCCGCGGACCGGAGGGCAGACCAGAGGGAGGAAAGGGGACTGGAGAGAGGAAGAGGAAGGGGAGGTGGCAGGATGAGGCCAGGCTGTAGCCCTGTGGGTGGCAGGGATGTGACGGAGGGGGCGGAGCTGAAAGTGCTGGGGCGGGGGCGGGACTAGGGTAGGAGCAGGGCGGGGCCGAGGGGGACAGCGAGTTGGGGCGGGACAGAGGCTCGAGAATGAACTGGGGGAGGGGCCAATGCATAGCCTGGAGCGGAGGTGGGAGTGAGCAGTGCCCCGCTGGGGAGGGGAAGGGCGGGGCCCACAAAGCGTTGGGGGATGAGTTGGGGGCGAGGTGTGGGAGGCGCCGGAGCAGGAGCCGCGCTGGAGCTGGGCTGGCTTGTGGGAAAGGTGGAGGAGGAGCTAGTGCAGAGCTGTGGGAAAGACCTGGAAAAGGAGGATCTGGGGTGGATCTAGGCCAGAGTGGTAGGAGGAGCAGGTCAGAGCTAGAGGAGGCGGAGCTGGGAGTGGAGATGAGGGAGGAGCAGGGCTGGGCTGTGGGAAAGAGCTGGAATGGCACCTGGTGAATATCTGGCGGCTGGAGGAGCTGGGGGTGAAGAAGTGGGAGGAGCAGGACTGAAATGTGGGAGAAGGCCGGAGCTGGATGGGCGAAACAAGCTGCGGGCAGATATGGAAGAGAAGATGGGAGCACAGCTGCAGGAGAAGGAAAGTGGAACTGTGGGAGGAGTAGGACTGAGCTGTTGGGGGAGGTGTAGGGGCGGAGCTTTGGGAGGAATCCAGCTGGGATGGAGCTGAGGGAGGAGCAGGGCAGAACTGGAGGAGGGTGCTTGGGTGCTGTACCGTTAGGCAAGAGTGAAAATGGAAACCTCAGGGGTCCTCAGCGACCTAACCGGACCCTCGGTGTGTACCCCAGAGAGCACCCCAAAGGGCATGGAAGCTGTGAGAGGGGCGAGAACTCTTGCCTGGGTCCAGGGAACTCTAGTCTGAGTCTTGCCCCACAGGACTGATCCCCACTCCCACCCAGTGGGCTCTCCTTTGTCCCAGCTGCTGTGCCAGTGGGATACGGAGGGACTGTCACTTTAAGACCTTTTTTAGAAATGAGGAGAAAAATCCCCACTCTGTATACCCTGCTGCCCCTCAGACCTAAGTTGCCTAAACCACAACCCAACTTCCTGGTCAAACCTGCTTTTCCTCTTCTTCAGCTCAGGGGCTCAGCCTTCCCTCAGTGCTGCCAGGCTTTGCTCCTCTGTCCCTTCCCTTCCCTACTCCCCCACATTGACTAGATAACTCACTTCCATGTCCCTGCCTCTGAAGTACCTGATAAGGAAAAAATGCCCCTCTTCTGTGTCCCTACTGCTCTTCCTGAGTTCTGGTCTCACAGTCTCAGTCTCCTGCCTGTGCTATTCCACGAGCTTCCTAACCAGTCTGGAGGCCTCCTGTCTTTCCTCAGTCTGGCCTGTCCTCTACACTCCACTGGTTTAGTGTGGAAATTGCAAGTTTGTCCCCAGCAATCCCCTGTTGAAAACCCTGCTGGTTCCTTGAAATGGGAAGTGTGAAAAAAATAAATAAATAAATAAATAAAAACTCAGAAAAGAACAGAAAACCCTGGGGGGCCTTCTCAAGTGCACAAACACACCTTGGGGAGCTGCCCAGCTCTCTCCACCCTAGCACTGCCTAACAGCCTAACACTCTTCAGAGTCATAGTGTGCTGCGTGGTCACTGGTCCCTGACCCAGCCTGCTCTCTCAGAACTCCTTGCTTTGCACAGGTGATTCCCATAGCATGAAATGCATGCCTCCTCTTGTTCTGGCAGACTCTTGTCCTCCCTCAAGGCACAAGTATAAAGTTACATAAGCTTTTCCACCCCCAAGTGTTAAGGACTTTTGTCTCCAAAATCTGGTAGCATTTCATGCCTTGCCCCCACCCTCCGTCCATTAGGCGCTTGTAACTCAGGGTTGTAATTGCTCTCTGATGGTATGTGGCCTCTTCAGGGTCTCTGAGTTCCTTGAAGGCAAGGCCTGTGATTTACTCATTTCCATAAGCACGGTGCGGGACACAGTAGCTGCTTAGTGAATGCTGAATCAGCAAAGGACTGCTTTCTCTTCTTTTCTAGTGAGATGTACCTAACTCTCTCCTTGGAGGAGCTCAAGGAAACAGGAATGCTGGAGATGAGATGAGGTGAGGGGGAGAGTTTCCCTCTTCATGGGGTGTACGCCTCAGGGCTACAAGGGACCTTAAGATCACCAACTCCAATCTCCATCCATGCCGGTGTCCCCTGTTGGGCTCCTTGCCCCGTGAATGGTGGCCAGCTTCTGCTAAACACCGCAGAACCTCCTAGGAGCAGTTTCAAATCCTAATTGAGGGTTTCCTGAATGGTGGGCTGCTGTTGTTCCTCCCATGTCCTGTTGTTTGAAGAGCTACAACTTGCTTCATGAGCCAGATACTCATACATGGCTGCTAGCAGGGAAACCCATGGTCGTGCTATGAGGGCTCCCTTTTCTTTCTTTTTTTTTATTTCAGCATATTATGGGAGTACAAAAGTTTAGGTTGCGTATATTGTCCTTGCCCCCACCCCCGAATCAGAGCTTCAAGCGTGTCCATCCCTAGATGGTGCTCATTGTACTCATTATGTATGTATACACCCATCCCCTCCCCGCCACACATCTGCCTGACACCGGATTAATGTTATCCTAAATGTGCCCTTAGGTGATGATCAGTGAAACCAATTTGATGGTGAGTACATGTGGTGCTTATTTTTCCGTTTTTGGGATACTTCACTTAGTAGAATGGGTTCCAGCTCTATCCAGGAAAATACAAGAGGTGCTATATCACTATTGTTTCTTATAGCTGAGTAGTACTCCATGGTATACATATACCACATTTGATTAATCCACTCATGTATTGATGGGCCCTTGGGTTGTTTCCACATCTTTGTAATTATGAATTGTGCTGCTATAAACAGTCGAGTGCAGATGTTCTTTTTTATAGAATGTCTCTTGTTCTTTTGGGTAGATGCCCAATAATGGGATTACTGGATCAAATGGTAGGTCTACTTGTATCTGTTTAAGGTATCTCCATATTGCTTTCCACAGAGGTTGCACTAGTTTGCAGTCCCACTAGCAGTGTATGAGTGTTCCTGTCTGTCCGCATCCACGGATGGCTCCCTTTTCTACCTCTCCTGGCTGCTCCTCATTTTCCTGTGCATGCTGAAAAGTGAGTGCAATTTGCTTGCTAGTGCACAATCTCCCTGGGTGAGAGCGAGCAACAGAGGTCTTCTCTGTGGTCTGACAAGGAGAGGAAGTCCCAGGTTATCAGCTGCGAGACCGGTTCACAGCTGTGGTGGTGGGTGGGCCTAGGAAGAATGGCTTTACCAAATTGCAGGTGGGCATAGGGGTGGTGTTTGGCTACCCTTGTGAAAGGCACCAGAATGCATCCCAGTCTTAATTTTCATTACCAGTTACAAGTCAGCATTAAACCTTAAAATGCTCTTATTTCTGACCTCCGTATCACATTCTCTTCACAGGCTGCTTCCACATCTCCTCTCATTAACAAAAGTCCTGGCAGGAACAGGCCTTCTCTCCTTCCAACTCTGCTCATCTCTGGGAGATCAGCCTTCACCTCCCCAGACTCATCCCACTTCCGTCTTCCAGTACATGGCCAACTGTGGACAGGCAGGGCCTTCTCAGGTTCCTTGCTTTGCTCTCCTGCTGCTGCCAAGGCTTGGCTGTACCCCACTAACACGCACTCAACTGGGGCCAGGAGTGAATCTCCTCTTCCAGCTCTGCTTACTTCTCCAGACCTTGATTGCATCCCCGTCATGCTACCTGTCTTCCTTTTAGGAAATCCTTGCCTTTTCCAAAGATCTCTTTGCAGCCGACTGCCCACCAGGACATTGCTCCTTTCCCGAAACCACAGCACCCATCCAGAGTTCTCCTCCCTCTCTGATACCCAGGGAGCACCCTGCAGAATTCCCTGTCCACCCCAATGGCCTTCTGAGCCTTGCCTTTGTATTTCTTATCCCGTTCCTCTCCTTTCTACTGCTGTGGCAGGCCAGCCTCCCTGGCTGGAGTGGTCCTCTGGGAACTTGCAGCCATCTTCCCTCTTTGTGCTCAGCATCACTGGCTCAGCAGTCCCTCTCTTTAGCTCAGATGCTCCCCTACAGAGCCATTCTTTATGCTCAGTGTGATTTCTGTGTAACTCCTCCCTTTGTCTGAGCCTGTCACCCCCTTTCTCTTCCCTTGCCTCTCTACTTTACCTTCCAGAATGCCGCCTCTTCCCCTCCCTGTGCTTCTTTGACTCTGAGGCCTAGGAGGAAGGTGTCCTCCTCCAGAGAGGGCTCCTGCCCAGTGTTCTGAGGCACCACCAGTCTGGGACTGCTGTGACCCAAATTCATGGTTTTCCTTCAAATACTTCTTGGTCAGTCTACTTTCCTCTTCTAGGAAATGCCTTTTTCCCATTTTTCTAATTGAGTTACTTATCTTGTTGGTATGGAGTTGTTGGAGCTCCTTATGAAGTCTGGATCTAATCCCGCATTGGTTATTTGTATTTCAGATACCTCCCCCACTCAGGGGCATATTTCATCCTCTCTTTGCAGGGCTATTTTGGACTTGGTATTCACTTAGGCTCTCTGAGTTGTAAGTGACCCCAAAGGTCATGGAGTATCCCAGTGCCCCTCCTTTTGGAGGCTGTGACAGTCCCCCTGCCACCTCAGATGAGTATTCCCCTGAGGGGGAGGTGCTCATGCTTCGGCACTCTGCCCATTAGATTAGAGAGGGCTCCCTTCTTTACTCTCTTGCATTAATTCATTCACCATTTAGCTTTCCTTTTGTGCCCTGGACTCACACAGGGTCATGTGAACACACAGCCCACACACACAGGAGAAGCCCAGGAAACCATGCAGCTGTGTGAAAACAGTGAGCCTTGTTTTCTTCTGCCTGACCACTCTATTTTGTCCTCTCATCCTGAATCCAGCCTGTTTGCCAGACTCCCCCCTTTTTTTCTCTCTGTCCTTTGGGCAGCTCCCATTTGGCTGTGTCCCTCTCAACATGGCCCAGATGACGTGGTGCCACCCTAAAAACTGCATTCATTTCTAGTTTTGTCTTAGTGACACTCCAAGTGAACAGGAATAAGCTGCATCCCAACAAAAACTGCAGACAGGAGTGGGCTACTTTGACTCCCTCGGTTAGGTGTGGTGCCTGGCACAGACTGTGGAAGAACAGAGTTTAAACCTTCTGAGTTTCTGTGAACGTGGGCACCTGTCTTC
The DNA here is from genome assembly GCF_041146395.1 of Eulemur rufifrons. Taxonomy (NCBI): domain Eukaryota; kingdom Metazoa; phylum Chordata; class Mammalia; order Primates; family Lemuridae; genus Eulemur; species Eulemur rufifrons. The sequence continues at coordinate 25,123,919 of NC_091012.1, read as the reverse complement.
TCCCTAGTTCCCCCGCTTGCCTTCATATTACAAACTGTTAGAAGACATTCATTTCCATGTTTCTATGACTCCAAGCTCTTCAGTCAGTCTGCATTTTCTTCTTTCCTCTCCTCTTCTGATAGATCAGTTTTTTGTGCAAATAATGAGCAACCCAAGTGCCAGGCCCTCCAAAGCTGGAGGAGGGCTTCAAAACAGCATGTAGTGGCGACGTGAATGTGTGGTCCAGGTTATCTGTTTACATGATTCAGACGGGGGGCGGGGGGATTAGCGGACATGTTGCCAGCCCATAACCATGGTTACAGGGCCCGAATTGTCAGATTAACATGCTCCATGCAGAAGACCCATTCAGTTGACTCTTGTATACCTGCACACTCACTGTAGCAACTTTGGAAAGTACAGAAAAGTATAGGAGAATCAGGAACAAATAATTGTCATAAGGCCATTTCCCAGAGGTAAGAATATTTGTAATTTTTGCCTATTTTCCCCAGTTCCTTTTCTATGGTTTTTTGTTGTTTATTCCATTAAGTTCATGCTGTATTACAATTTTGTCTTGTAAGTTTTCATTTATATTAAGTATTAGCCTATAATCGGAAAGGTTTCTCAGAAAATTAATCTGGCATCTCACTAGGTCTGCAGCTCGTTGGGGAATATATCAGAGTCCAGCCTCTCCCCACTCAAGACCAACAGACAAATCCTCAGGGAATGGATCATCATACTTTGAATCTAGTGACATCCTTTGTCCAGAAACTTGAGCACAGAAGGTCTGGCTGAAGCCACCTTTCAGATTTAGTTTATTGAGAATCCAGATATCAACGTGAAATTGGAGATTATGTCCAACAGCCCTCAGACTGTCTAGTTATTCCCATTTACCCATTGCTCAATCACCCAGTACGTAGCCATAGGTCCCTTTGAGAAGGGCTGGGAGATCATTCCAGCATACACTTTCCGTAGTGCTGCAGTGTCCTCCTTGCCCCTGGGGACTCTGGTGTCACTTAGTTTTCATTTGTTTGTTAATTGTCCTCAGCTTCTCATTAATCCCCTTTGGGTCATCCATGCAAAGTAGTCACCACCATCCATTCCCATTGTCATTCGAGTTGTCATTCTCATACATTCCACCTGCCAGGAACTTCCTCTCCAAAAGTCAGACACCCCAGCAAAAAGTTCTGATACCAAAGGTCTAACAGCTCGGCTTCCACCTTGTGCCTAGAGCTGTCTGCACGCCACCTACCCTTGAGATGGGATCCTCCTTACCAGTTGGGCAGATGCAGGGCAATCCTGTGTCAAGACCCCATCTTACCACCTGCTTTCTTGGCCCACTCTGGAACCAACTTTCTCAGTTTGGGGCCTCCAGGAAGCAGGCCATGAGAGGGAGTGATCAGAGCCAAAGGTTTACTGGGGCTACCACCCATGAAAGGGACACGAAGGAAGCACAGAGTTAGGAAGCAGGTTGGGCCCAACCTGACAGTCTTGACCAGTCCAACAGGGAGGGGTAAAGCAAGGATTTCCCATTAGAGGGGCCTGCACTGGGCACAGATGGTTGGGCCCATGCAGTGCCTGGCACACAGGAGGCCATGCAATCCATATTCACTGACTGGATGAGTTAATGCCCGGCATGGGTGCCTGGGGAACAGGTATGTGCTGAGTGACAGGGCAGGGCCCAACGTCTGCCTTTGTATAGGCAGAACTGCACTCTGGCCCACAGCCAGGTTCCTGGGAGGTGCTTTGGCCTCTTGTACCAAACTACCTGGGTTCTGAAGGTGGTGTGTTTCCAGGGCATTTGCTGACAGGGTGTCTCATGATCTGTTAGCATCGGTGTGGACACAGCCTGGCAGGAGAAGGCAGATCTGAGTACAGAAGCATCACGTTGCAAAGAGGACTGAAGTCAGCAGACATCCGTCCTGTAAAAGGCTTCTTGAAGGTGCACACTCACCTCTATGTTACTTCCAGGCCTTGTAGGGGGCAGCTTACAGGCAGACCTTCGAACTACAGAGCCTGAAACGAGGCAGAGTGAGTTAGGTAAATGTGAAGAGGAAGGAACTGCTCACTCTGGGCAGGGGGCTGGGAAAGGCTTCACAGAGAAGCGGGTGTTGGAGCTGGGTCTTGAAAGTCAAAAGGATTTTGTTAGGTGGGAAACGGGGGAAGGGCAGCCTAAGAGGGTTAAATACATTCAAGGGACTGAGAGGGAAGGTTTGTCACTGGAACAGACCCATTTGTGGAGCAAGGCCGTGAGGGATGAGGCTGGGAAACTAGATTGGGCGTGACTCATAAAGGCCTCCTGAAGGAGTCAGATGCACACTGGCTGCAGTGGCTCAGTGACTTCATTTGGGTTTCCCCGTGAGCATTTTTAAAGGCAATCTGTTGTTTCTCTTCCTGAGAATTCATTGATTCACTCATTTGGCCGGTCAGTCATCTGGGCCAAGGGTTGGTGGAGAGATGATGGGGGTGCAAGTGTCATCTGCAATCATAGCAAATCTAGCCTTGCTTTCCTCCCTCTCATTTAGATATTTCGATGCTTCCTCATGTCCCCTTCTCCCTCCATCCTTCTCCCTCCTTCCTTCTCCCTCCTTCCTTCTCCCTTCCTAGCCAAACTACTCATCGGAGGACTTCCTGTTTGTAAAATGACTGTTAATCCTATTAAATTCATCCCAAAGTAGTATGGTCCATTTCCCCCTAAAATATTAGTAAGACCACTGCTCAAAATTGCTTGTACACTAGGGAGAGAGAAGAGTCCATGAGAGGCGATGTTTTCTGAGAACTACAACTGTGCACAGAGAGATAGTTCAACAGGGCTCTTGTCTCCTCTGTAGTAAAGCCAAGTTAACATTCCTGCAAGGCTTTTCAGCTTACAGAATGCTTGCCCATGGGTTTTTGTGTTGTGTTTTGGGTCAGCAAGAATGTCATTTTTCTCATCCTAGTGTTGCACTGAATTCTCCCTGGGCTCCTGGGATGACATTATCATTCTCTCCACTTTAGAGGTGAGGAAGCTGAGATTCAGAGAGGGGAAAGTGATTTGCCTCAGCTTGAACAGTAAGTGATCAAGGCAAGACTCAGCCAGTCTTTTTGAGTCTGACTACAGTGATTTGCTCTCTATACCCACAGCCGGTGGTGAGGTCCTGGCATATAGTACCTAGAAGGCCCTTTCTAGCTTGGGCAACATTTGATGCTGTGACTGTACCATTTGTAAATTCAGTCCTGACCAATTTAAGAGGTTGTTTTTCTTAGCTGTCTCTTTGTTTCCTGCTTTGCCCAATTCGATTCTGTGCCTGCCTGGCACAGCTTCTCTCTGTCTATAGTCCAAGAAGCCCAACTCCCCTGAAGTACTTCCTCTTCCTGTGCACCCAATGTCCACAGAACCTTGTGCTGCACTTCCCACCTCAGCCATAGAATAAAGCCAGCACGGTCATTTCTGTCCTTGTGTCCCAGCTTAGGAAGAATGACTCTTCAGCTGTCTGTCCCATCTTAGGTCACTTGCTGGTCACTCATGCCCAGGTAAATTTTGCATTCTGGTTATCTGAAATTCATCTTGATTTCCTTATCCTTCTCTTCCCTTCTGCCCCATTATCTGGGTCCCAAGCCTTTTCTCCATGTTTAGGTTCCCTTCTGTAAGTCTCTGGACCAGACACAGTTGCACAGTGAAGTGAATATAGTTTAAGCTTCAGAGTCTCTCACTTGTACCAGCCTGGAAGGAGCCATAGCATTGTGGTCCTATAGTTGTATGGTTTGGAAAATCTACAAAAGATATTTTAACCACAGTTAAATATCTACAAAAGATATTTAAGCACAGTTGGTTCAAGGCACCTTTTTTTCCACTATGTTGTCTACATCACTCTTGCCCTTGTGTCATATAGCAATGCCACAGGCATATTGGGAATCCAAGTAGGGGGACATTAAGTTGGGATACATTTAGTTTGGGATATACTTTTGAGCTATATCTCAGGGGCTCACATCTAGTTCTATACATTTTCCAGTTATTGCTAGCTTCCAGGAATACTTCTGCTTACTGTGCAGATGTATCCAGTGCCAGGACAAGAGGGGTGGGGCTGGAGGATTCATTGTAATGTCACTGTTTCTTACAGCACTTGGTGCCAGAGGTATGTTGGCAGTGGAGAAGAATCAAGATTCACAATGTATAGAGCCAGAAGCTAGTCTTTTGGAAAATCTTCTAGTCATCAATCAAATGTGTAAAACTTAAAGTGAAGGATTCTTTTCTCATTGTCAAACAGAAGTTCTCTCCTGTTAGGAATATATTCATTGGCTGGGCGTGGTGGCTCAGGCCTATAATCCTAGCACTCTGGGAGGCCGAGGTGGGAGGATCACTTGAGCTCAGGAGTTCGAGACCAGCCTGAACAAGAGCGAGACCCCGTCTCTACTAAAAATAGAAACAAAAAACCAGGTGTGGTGTGCGTGCCTGTAGTTCCAGCTACTCTGGCTGAGGCAGGAGGATTGCTTGAGCCCATGAATTTGAGGTGTCTGTGAGCTAGGCTGACGCCACGGCACTCTAGCCCGGGCAACAGAGCAAGACTCTGTCTCAAAAAAAAAAAAAAAATAATATACTCATTGTGCAGAGGATGCAATTATAAGTACAGCATGAATTTATTTTCATATAAAATTTGGATGCAGGTTGTATGAAATGGCATTTTTCAGAGTTACTATGATTGTAGGGCACACAACTGTAGTAGTACTAGAAACATTTATTTAACAGTAGTGTATAGAAAAGAGTTCACTGCTGCCCTTAGAAAGGTTGGCTTGTAAGTTTGGCCCTGTACTGACATCTGGGAACTTGGTTCTCAGTATGTCCCCAGTCAACAGTTAACTGATAAGAGTGGCTCACTTTTTATGCAAACAATATGGTTTATACTGAACACCTGCTTTTTTCTGACAGTCTGGAATTTTGGTGCACACTAGGCAGAGGGTGCCTATGTGACCGGCCCCCGATATAAACTGTGGTTACTGAGTCTGGGCTTCCCTGGGCAGAAACATCATACATGTGTGACTGCACTTTTGTTGCTGAGGGAAGAGTGTGCTCTGTGTGGTCCCTCATGGGAGGGAGAGAGCATAAGGAAGTCTGTGCATGGCTTGCTCCAGACTTTGCCTGTGTCTTTTCCCCTTGTGATCTGGGCTATATGCCCTGACTACTACGTTGCTGTGGCAAATCTTAGTTGTGATTACAACTTTATGCTGAGTCCTGTGAGTTTCCAACTATAACAAACTAGAAAAGTAGGAATAACATATCATAGAGGTGTATCAGGCAGATAACTAATAAAGACTGTAAGTTGTTATTTTTTCTGAATTTTGAGATGTTTCTAACATTTGTCAACTTTTTAAAAATGTGTATTATTTTGTATTTCTTTCCTCATTTTAAATGTTTATTTTTGTTCCCAATTTCATATTATTGGTAATTTTGTATTCTTATGCTTAAAGAGGGCACCAAATGTTATAAGTTGCAGGCCCCACAAAACCTGGATCTGCCCCTCCAAGACTTGCTACCTCTTGTTGGTTTTGTTATGGTCATCTCATATTTCACAGGTGGAGAAATTAAAACCTAGAGAGGAGAAGTCAAGCTTACTTGGCAAAACCATGAGAGGATCCAGTTTGTCTAACTTCCAATTCAATGTTCTTTCCCTCCATTCCATAAAGTGTTTTGATGATTTGTCTCTTAAATGATGGTCAGGGTGCATTGTCCACTGGATGGCACTCAGGATACTAAAATTCTAGTCCCTTCTCTTTCAGTAGATAATCTTGAACTAATCCCTTTTTCTCTTGGGACAGGTTTTCCCCTTTTGTAAAATAAAGGGGCTGGGCTAGATGCTCTTTAGAGACCTTTCTTTCTCAGATATTCCCTGAGTTTTTCATTTTAGAAATGGTAGAATCATATAATCATAGTCGAAAGCAGTCATCTTCTTCTTGTCCTTGTGTCTTCTTCCTCCCTAAAATGGAAATAAAATACCTGTTTTTCCTGGTTGTTGTGAAGCCCATGGCACTGTTCATGATCAGTGAGAGCAGGTGATCAAAAGTTACTGCTATCCTGTCCAATCAGGAACAAAAATTTTCATGTATAATTCTCACTCCTCTCCCCTGGAATCAGACAATATTATCAGCAAAGACTTTGTAAAGAAAAAAAATTGAAGTATATATATAACATTTTTAATAGAAATATAATTTGTAAGCAGAAAAATGCACAAATATTAAGTGAACAGATTGATTAATATTCACAAAGCTAACACAACTGTGTAACTAGCACTTAAATCAAGAAATAGAACACTGCTAGGACCTCCTTTTAATCCCTTCCAAGTCACTATTTCTGCACCAAAATAACCACTATTTTAACTTGTAACATTTTTTATTTATTTACATAAATGGAATCCTACATTATATACTCTTATTATTGTCTGGATTCTTATGCTTAATATTGTTAGTGAGATTAATCCATGTTGTCATGTGAGCAGTATGTCCTTTCTTCTCATTGCCATACAGTATTTTATTTTATGACTATGCTATGAAGTATTTATCTATTCCACTGTTTGTGGACATTGGAATTGTTCCCAGGTTTTTGCTGATACAAATGAAGCTGCTATGACCATCCTTGTATTTACTTTCTTTGGTGAATATATGTTTCTGTTGTGTATATGTCTAGAGGTATAATTGATGATTTATAGGATATGCCTATGTTTAATTTTAGCAGATATTGCCAAATACATTTCTAAAGTGATTGTAGCAATTTATACTAGCAACAGCAGTGTGTGAATTCCATTTGTGCTCTATCCTTGATAGCACATTCTGTCTGTTAGGTGGGTGTTCAGGGGCATTTTATTTATGCTTCTTTTTTTTTTTGTTTGTTTTTGTTTTTATTTATTTATTTTTTTATTTCATCTTGTTATGGGGGATACAGAATTGCAGGTTACATACGTTGCTCCTGTACCGCCTTTCCCCCCAAGTCAGAGCTCCAGGCGTGTCTGTTCCCCAAGTAGTGCGCGTTGCACCCATCATGTAGGTATATATCCCTCCCTTCCCCACCCCCCCCTTCCCGAGTCAGCACCTTCAAGTGTTACCACTCCCCAAACGGTGCGCAATGCACTCATTGTGTAGGCATACCCTATTTATGCTTCTTTATTTATTTGCATAGAGCAAACTTCTGTGGTATACAATGCTATGGCTTTTGACTAATGCATAGGGCCAAGTATCCGTCACCACAATGAAGATACAGAGCAGTTCCATCACAGCCCCCCTCCCCCAAATTTGTCTGTGTTGCCTCTTTGTAGTCATCTCTTTCTCCATCCCTAAACCCTGGCAGCCACTGATCTGATCTCCATCCCAATAATTTTGCTCTTTCAAGAGTATCAAATAAATGGAATTATATGATTTGTCACCTTTTGGATCTGGCTCCTTTCACTTAGCAAAATGCTTCTGAGATTCGACCATGCTGTTGTGTGTATCATTAGTTTTTTCCTTTTTATTGCTTGGGTAGTATTCCATTGTATAGATGTGCCACATTTGTTTATCAATTCCCCAGTTGAGGGACATTTAGCTTATTCCATTTTTCTCTATTATGAATAAAAATCATTATAAACATTTGTATACAAAGGATATATAAGGTTTATATGAACATAAGTTTTCATTTCTCTTGAGGAAATATCCAGGAGTGGGATTGCTAAGTTACATGGTAAACTGCTGGGTTATAGGTTCTTTATAATAGCCTGCCAAACATTTTCAAAGTGGCTGTACCATTTTTCATTCCCACTAGCAGTGTATGAGAGTTTCAGTTGCTCTACATCCTTGCCAGCACTTGATATTGCTAAGGTTTTTTTTTTTTTTTTCAATTTTAGCCATTCTAAGGTATATAGTGTTATCTCATTGTGGCTGTAATTTCCATTTCTCTAATTATTTAATAATGTTGCATATTTTGCCATGTTAATTTGCCATCCATATAGCTTATTTGATGAATTTTTTGTTCATATTTTTCCCAAAGTATTGGGTTGGCTGGGCACAGTGGCTCACGCCCGTAATCCTAGCACTCTGGGAGGCCGAGGCGGGTGGATCGTTTGAGCTCAGGAGTTCAAGACCAGCCTGAGCAAGAGCAAGACCTCATCTCTACTAAAAATAGAAAGAAATTATCTGGAGAACTAAAATTATATAGAAAAAATTAGCCGGGCATGGTGGTGCATGCCTGTAGTCCCAGCTACTCGGGAGGCTGAGGCAGGAGGATCGCTTGAGCCCAGGAGTTTGAGGTTGCTATGAGCTAGGCTGACGCCACGGCATTCTAGCCCAGGCAACATAATGAGACTCTGTCTCAGAAAAAATTAAAAAAAAAATTGGGTTGCTTGTTTTCTTATTGTTAATGAAAGAAAAAAAAAACCTTTTCATTTTGAAATAATTATAGATCCAGAGGAAGTTGCAAAGAAATGTATAGGAAGGTTCCATGCACACTTCACTCAGCCTTCCCCAATGTTAACATCTTATATAATTATGGTATATTATTAAGACCAGGAAATTGACATTGGCACAATCCACAGAGCTTATTCAGATTTCATCAGTTATACATACACTTTTGTGTGTGTTTCTGTGCAATTTTATCACATATATGGTATAGTTTCTGCCAAAGTAAAGGTAAAGAACTTGACCATCACCAGAAAGCTCCCCTCATACTACCTCTCCATAGCCTCTCCCACTTCCTACCCTACATCCCTTATCCTTTTTTTCCAGAATTTTAATGATATAAATTTATTTCAGTAAATAAATGGAGCTCTGGACAAGCTCTAATTTAACATCTCTATCTATGCCCTGATTCACCTCCACTGTTTCCTTAGCCCTCTGCCACCTTGCTGTAAAACAACTTTTACAGTCAAAGCACAGAGGTACACTTGGAGAAGCATTTGGATGAAACATGGTAAGAAATAAGTTGAAACATATTGAGCATCCCAGTCCCAGATACCCATATAAAACTCTAGACTATAACCTTTGGAAAACTGATGATCTTGTGAATTAACGAGAGAAACATCAAAAAAGGAGGTCTCCATCCCTTTTTATTGTCGACCACTATATTGTTCTCCATGTCTCCTATAATTTTGTTATTCCAAGGATGTTATGTACATGAAATTGTACTATGTATAGTATGTTACCTTTTCATATTGGCTTTTATTCCCCACTCAGCATAATTCCCTGGAGGTTCATTAAAGTTGTTGCATGTATCAATAGTTCATTCCTTTTTATTGCTGGTTAGTATTTCATAGTATGAATATACCACAGTTTAACTGGAGCTATTCCAAATAAAGTTGCTATGAACATTCATGGACAGGTTTCTGCACTAAGATAAGTTTTCATTTCTCTGGGATAAATGCCCAAGAGTGCAATTGTTGCATCATCTGGTAAGTTCACCTTTAGTTTGTTTTGTTTTATTTGTTTATTTGTTTTGAGACAGGGTCTCACTCTGTTACCCCACTCTAGAGTGCAGTGGTGTCATCATAGCTCACTGCAACCTCAAACTCCTGAGCTCAAGCAATCCCCCTGCCTCAGCCTCCCAAAGTGCTGGGATTACAGACATGAGACATTGCACCTGGCCACACTTTGAGTTTTTAAAGAAACAGAAACTGCCAAACTAATTTCCAGAGTGGTTCTATTTAATACCATTTTATATTCTGATGAGCAAGGTAGGTGATCCGTTTTCTCCACATCTTCAATTAGCATTTGGTGTTGGTAATTTTTAATTTTAGCCACTTGATAGATTTTTAGTAATATCTCATTGTGGTTTTAATTTGCATTTCCCTGATGGCTAATGATATTGAACATATTTTCATGTGCTTATTTGGCATCTGTGTATCCTCTTTGGTTAAATTTTTTCTTCATGTCCTTTGCCCCTTTTTAAATTGGATTGCTTGGTTTTCTTGCTGGTGAGTTTTGAGAAGTCCTTATATATTTATGTGTGCCTCAGATGGTCTCTTTCCATGCCCTTCTTCCTCTGTCCCTTTCCCAGCAGTATTCTGCTGTTACTAGTTACTTGAACTTATTTGTTTAGTGATGTGGGAATTGAGTGGGGGATATTTTCTGCTGTTCTGCTTTAGCCTCTATCTTTGATACTACGTTCTTGGGTATGGCCTTCTCAGATCTTTTGCCTCTCCCTTTACATATTTTTGGGCCTGGTGCATATTTCTGCCCGTCCTACAGGAGTAGGGTTTGTTTGTTTGTTTGTTTGTTTGTTTTTTTCCTGTTTCCTTCTCCCAGCTGCGGTGAGTTTCCACCAGTGTTTTAAGGGTGAGAAAGTTTGTTGTCCTTTCCCCCACGGAGTAAGGCTTTTTTTTTTTTTTTTTTATTTCCCTAGGGGAGATGGGGAAAATGCGTGAGATGGAGGTTTTTATTCCTCCTGCATGGCTAATATTCCTCTTTCCAAGGTCTTTGCCTCGGTGGGTCAGTTCTTAGGGCTCTTTGTGATCTGTTCTTCAAACAAACACACAGGGAGATTCATGGAGAAGGAACCTGCTAGAGAATGCAAACTCACCCAATTTCTGAGGCTCTTGGAGGCTTCACGTTGTCCTGCCAGCCCACATTTTACCTTCACCAATTTATGGAGCTATCTAGCTGAACTCTTCTTACTGGTTTTCAGTAAGCTTACCCCAGATAAGGGGGTACTCACATTTCCTCTCTTCCTGCAGGGACTATATCTCCTCATATCTTACTGCTCTTCAAACTCAGCTGTCCAATATATTAGAAAAAATTTGTGAATTTGAAGGTGATCTGGCTCATTTTTTTTTTGTCTTAACTATGGCAGTGATGCTTCTTCCAGCTTACCCAGAGTGGAAGCTATCTCCTGGCTGATGAATTTTTAGATTTCCTCGAGTCCAGACTGTTCTAGCCCTTCAGACCTCTCGTAGTTACACATTGGAATGTGTAGAACTCCTTCCTGTGACTGTTATTGTCCAAATGTTCGGCTGTGCTTTGTAGCAAGTACATGCTGACTATTTGGGGGTATTCTTATTTTCAAGTATTTCACATACCCTCATTTATCTTTATGCTTCCTCTCAGCAGATACTGGTACTGTATTGTCTCATGGCTACTAGTGGATTGTCTCCACCTGTTCATAATTTAGGTTTACTGGGATACCTTGTCACCTAGTTTTGTTGATACAGTTTATGAGAATATTTTTGTTTTATAGCCTAGTATTCTATTTAAAAAAATAGGTGAGTCAGGGAAATTCAAAAACTATGATGACATTGCTGTCATCTAAAAATCTAAATCTAAAATTTTAGATTCTAAAATCTAAAACTTCACTGTCCCTCCAAGATCCTGCCTTCATTTTTGAAAGATATTTTTGCTAGGTATAAAATTCTATTATAGTTTGATAGTCACTTTCTTAGTTTTCTCATTAATGTGGTTTCAGAATTCAGTAACTATCTTGAGGGAAAAACGGGTAGTTCCCTCCCCCATCACTTCTCACCACAATCCTAGCTCCTCAGGTATTTAATATTTTTTCCCTATCCTCAAAGTTCTGCAGATTTCTATCCCTCAGTCCAGGCCCTTCCTCACATCCCTACCCACTTGCTTGATAGCCAGAATCAGCAAATGTCCTGAGGGAAAAATTGGCTGTAGAGTGTCATCGCATCTCTCTCCTGAAGTCCTGGTTGCCTCATCATTGCTCCAGTGCCTTCAAACAGGTGTTTTAAACTTTTATCTGGCTGCATAGTTATTCTCAGTGGGAGTATTAGTCTGCTACAAGCTACTCCATCATAGACATAATCAGAAGTCTGCCTATACACGAAGTATTTAAAAATTAAATATTTTCTTCATGAATTTCAGAAATTGCTGAAGAAGAGTGACATTTTAGGAGATTCTTTCTCAGATATTTATCTCCCTGCTCTTCAAGAAGAAAGACTCGTAAAGGTGAACAAATATGGCTAAGACTGATGGAAACTGTGTTACATTATTGCATCATTTCCCTGACCTCTGTTTGAGGGTGAAAAATATAAGGAATTATATAAGTTAATGCCAGATTAATTAGGTTTGAAAACTAGTTTCTCATATACCATGCAAAAATAGTCATCGTTTCTAATTTCTGCACTTTTAGAATATAAATGAATGAGGTACTACTATTCTTGGATCATTATGAAGTCTGCAATAGTACTGCTATTCAAAGTTATTTTCTCTTGGTAGATTAATTGTTCCAATAAAATACAAATAATCATCTGTCTAGTTTTCAAGGACTCAGACATAGCCACTCGCAATAAATCACAGGAGCAATGTCCCTCTTTGGAGATAGAGAGCTCTGTGCTGAGGAATCCACCACGGAAGAGGAAGTCTCTTGAGAGTAGAATTGACTCCACTGATTATCATGCTTTCTGCCACAGTACCAAAGACACCCTTGACTGCATATTCCACAGCTGTGCAGCAAGTTTTCAAGACATGATTACATTGCTTTCTGCAAGGTCTGCATCTTGGAGGCTCTCCAGAGGGGTGATAGGGCCACGGAAACACTGAGAACTATTTTTTGAATTGCCATGCAAGGGGGTGTTTGGACTGTAGCTCTTCTACTCACCAGCTACATGACCCTGGGCCACTCACTCACCTCTTTGTGCATAAAATTCCTCATCTTAAAATCGTCCTAACAGTATTGGCCCTGTTGAAGGCAGATGCTTCATAAGGGTCAACTGTAATAATAGAGGAGAAAGTCACTGGTAAATTTCAAAGTGCAGCATACTGGTCAGGGATCAATGTGCTTGCTGTTTCATTCCCTGTAATGCTACTGCAGGCCTGGGGTGGAAGAGGTGTAATCTCACATTTCATCAAATTCGGTAATCTTCTTTTCAATGTCATATATAGGTGACTTGTTAGCTTCTGCATGCAGAGCTTCTGCAGAGATGGGAGAGCATTCCCTTGTGCTTATCTGCCAGCCCACACAGCAAGTTCTGGGGGACCTACGACTTCTGAGTTTCTGTGGTTGAGGAATGAAAGAGCAACAAAGACTTCTGAAGCCCAGAGATAAGCTGTGTGTTCGGGTTTGGTTTTGCCTAGCTTCTGATCTGGGAAACTTGCAGTCTCCTGGTTAGCCCATTCTCAGCTCTGAGAATGGGCTTGTTTATTATGGACCCCTTTCTCTAAACACTTGGAAATTCATAGGGGAAGCCAAATGCCAGTCCATCACTCTAGGGGTTCTTTGGGGGTCTTTAAAAGGATGGGTTTCTCTTCTGAAAGGTTGAAGTCACCTGAGATTCTAGGTAAGGGCTGGAGTAGGTTACCTAATATCCTAAGCAGTTGCTTAACAGGATGAAAAAGAAGAAATATTTAAGCAGAAAGGACTATTGAACACTTTTGCATAGCTAAAAACTAATTTATACTGACCTGTTTTGTATGCAACATAGTCATAAGATCTTAATAAGTTATTTAATCATATTACTTGAGATTGTACAATGTGTGTAGTTTACTTCACATTAGTTATTTTCACCTGTAGTTACCAAATGATACCTTCTTAACATTATGCCTATAGAAAATTAACATAATACTTTTGTTCTCTGCAAAAGGCTACAACAAGAGATCTCTAGAGGTCTTTTTTCTGGCTCACAGACAGGTCTTCTATTCTTGGATTCTGCCTTAGTCAGTTTGGGTTGCTATAATGAAGTACCATACACTGGGTGGCTTACAATCAATTGAAATTTAGTTCTCACAATTTTGGAGGCTAGAAGTATGAGATCAGGGTGCCAGCATGGTTGAGTTCTGGTGAGGACCTTCTTTGGGTCTTTTAAAGGAGATGGACATATTCTTACTGTGTCCTCACATGGACACAGAGCAAGCTAGCTCTCTGGCCTTTTTTTTTTTTTATAAGAGCACTAATCCCATTCATGAGGGCTTCACCCTTATGACTTAATCACCTCCCAAAGGCCCCTCTTCCTAATACCATCACATTGTAGGTTAGGATTTCAACTTAGGAATTTTGGGGGGATACAGACATTCAGTCCATAATTGATGCCTTCCTGTAATTCTTTTAGAATGACTTGGACTCTTTCCCAGTCCACTTGGGTAAGGTTTCTTGTCCAGCCTGGAAGCAGAGCAGTAGCCTGTATGGCCTTCCCTTTGACCTGGGACTCTGGTGACTTGTAGAACTCATATTTATAGTTATAGTTACAGTCTAATGCTTTCTACAGACTGCTGCTTTGAGAAGTTCAACCTCGTAAAGACAGTTGCAATAAAAGAATTCTATCAAAAAGAATTTGCTGAATTGTGATTATAAACGAAACAGCTTTGTGGGGATAAAATGTATTCCAACAAGAGAGCCCTATGTTTGTTTTCCAGCCTCTTCTCCTAGTGCTTCACTTCTAATCTCTTTATATAATGAAACATTTCAACAGAGAACCAAGTAAAAAATTATGACATATTATCTCCTCGAAGTCTTGAACTCCCATCCCTACCACAGAAGAGACTCCCCTTTTCACAGAAGCTAAAGTCAGTTCCCAAAGGCCAGTTCCTCCCCAAGAGCAATTCTATTTGGATGTTGAATCTACTCCTTCCCAAGCATGGTGATCTCCAAATGTAAGGTCAGCAGTATAAATGCCTTTCTGCAGCCTGAAAGAATTTTTTGTCTCTGTGTTATTAAGTAATATGACAGTGTCTCATATTTTGTTAGTAAAATTTAGGGTGTTAATCTCATAAAGGGATTTTAGGATTATGGTTAAATTGCTTTATCTGGGTTATATAGGACTCCTTTATTCTGGGGAAAGCAAAGTTCTTTATATACAACATGTGTCCTCATAATATCCTGGCTGGGAGATTTGGGAGAGAGTAGAAGCATCATTAGTTCCCATTTTGCAGGTGGAAACAAAGCATGGAGAGACAAACATATTTGCCAAGATAGTGGTTCTCAATTTCATTTTGGGGACATTCCAGGGTATCTCATAGTATTTCAAGATGCCTCACAAAATTGTTCTAGAATTGTCAAAGCCAAATTCATTTTAATTAACTTTAATTTTAAACTAAAGTTAGGGCATTTTGGTGGTGGGGTAGGTGAATTTTACAAAAACAGTACAAAAATTTGTTTTGAGTAGAACCAGTGAAATGTCAAAACTCCAAAAATGTTTGGGCAGCAGTGGACTAGTCGATACCACAATAAGCCTCAAAATGACCCAGGTCTGGTGCTGAGAGGTATAAACATTTGAGTCATCCTCCATGGAGCTGGATTTTCAAAGGCAATGTCTTGTGTGATAACATGACTGAAGATATGCCTCTTCTCAACAGGGTTTTTACAGCACTTGAGAATGATCCTTACAACCTTTTGTGGTGATCTGGTATTTTTCACTAATAGAGAGGTGAAAAGTATTGATACATTGGGAATATCAAGAAATTTAGTTCAGCTGGAGCACAGGCTCATAATGGTAGGATTATATCAAATGTGTTTGGAAAAGTAGTTTGGGGGACCACATTTTTGAGGGCCTTGACTGTTATACTGAGATGTTTCAACATTTTCAAGTAGGCAATGTGGAGGCATTGAAGGTTTATGAGCAGGGATTAGAGGAGAAATATGAAATGGCCAGAGTTAGAATCTAAGAATATCAATATGGTTAGAACATGTAGGTTTGGCCAAACTGGGACTAGTGAAGACAGAGAAATCAGTCAGAAACTTGCAACCCTTTGGATGAAAGGCGTTAGGGTGGTGATTCAACTTTATGGTGAACTCTCTTATTGCCACTAGTGTTTAAAAGCAGATGAGGTGTTACCTCTTGAATCCCACAGACTGTCTAGTTATGCTGGCAGGGATCTCACCTGGCTCAATTAAAAAAAAATCCTTTTGCTTGCCTTTCAAAGACACTTGTTAAGAACGGGCTTCTCAAGCTGTTTATAATACTCTTGGCATCAAGTCTGTGTGGCTCCATGAAGCTCTAAGTTCTGAGTGACTGTCTTTAGTTGATCTAATTGAAAGTAAGAACATCACTCAAACAGATCAAGTCTGAGGTGCTGTCAGAACTGGCCTTTGTGAGCTTGAGCAGTGGATCCTTATTCCATTCTGATGTCAGAGGAAGTAGAGGGATTTCCGTGCACTCAGTTCAACAGCCATGATTTGACATATTTGAAGGGGGAAAAGTAAGATCTGTTCAATTTTGAGCCGAGTTTTTCTGTTCTTAAAAACTTTTTGTCTAAGAATACTAGCTGGTGCCTTGAGACACTCGGTAAATATTTAAAGAATTAATTTGCTTTGATGAAAAAAGTTGTCTTCCATAACTTTCCTTATATGAACTTTTAGCAAAGGATATTTCTCTCATTATATACTTCTTATGATAGACAAATTCCATCATCTCTGCAAAGAGAAAATGCTGACAAATGGCAGAATAATTTTAAAGTTATAGGACCACCAAAGCATCCACAGGAACCTTGAGTAAGCACGATGAACCCTGACCCTCAGGGTGACTTTGTAAGCCCTTGGCAGTGAGATGGGATGTCTTCCTTCAGCTTGAAACAAAAGAAACCTATTGCATCACGGGTAAGTTTGTGTATTGATGCCATATTTACTTCGTTGCTGCTGTGTCTTTACACAGACACTTCATTGGGTTCCCACCGTTCCACTTATTGTGATAGCTTTGTATAGTTTTATTTCAAAGAAGATCTGTTTGATCCAGTTTTTATTTCCCCTTTGACCTGCTTTCATCACTGCCCATGCCTACCCTATTCCACTAGGTGGCATTCTCACCTATGAGACTACTGCAGCTGTGCACACTTTAAGAAGTGGCCAAGCTGTGGGCTGGGTTGCGCTTTTCCTGAGAGGGGGAAACACTTCTGGGTTGCTGGTATCCATGCCCCTCTACTCCCAAGTCCGGCACCAAGAAGCTATTTCATACGTTCCTGCCTTTCAAAGTCATCATTGAATATCTACTCTATGCAAGGCACTAGGGTAGTCACAGAGGCAAGCTTTGTGCTAAACCAGGATCTGAGCCCTCCAGGAGCTCACAGTCTAGAGGCAGGAGGCAGGGGGCATAAGAGCTAGAGCAGAGGGCCACATCAGGGTAGAGAATGCTGCTGACTGGGGGCTCTGAAGGTATAGGGGTCCATGACCTTGATATGTGGGGCTCTTGGCATAGGGTCAGGGCTCCCTGGCATGGAGCAAGTGGGGGGACTACCATTGCTGCGTTATTTCCCTGGCAGTGCCCTAGAGTTCAGCCCCTGAGACCAGGGGAGGAAATCAGTGGCCAGGAGTGCTTCTTCCCATCCCAGGAGCTGCCTGGGGTCTCTCAGAGACAGAGGAAGAAATGTGCCCACACTGCTCCAACACCAGTAAGTGGAAGTATTTATAGCTCTCTCATTTGGTTTTTTAATCTTATGTTTTTTGAAAATTAAAATGTATAAAGTTACACCCAGAAAAGTAATTGTCACCCATGTTCCTACCAACAAGAATTAATCATTCTTCACCTCCTAATATATTGGTTTCCAGATTTTTTTTATGTTTATACTTTTAAAAAATTACACAGGCAACATAGTAATACATTGCCCCTTTTCTCATTTATTTTAATCTATGTTCTTCCTATTCATACAGGACTAATTCTTGGATTCAGTTATGGGGTACCCACGTGCTCTGACATAAATGCTTCACAGTATAATGGCAACAGAGAATTGTTTTTCTACCTTTTTTCTCTCCTTGAACCTCAAATGCAAACTTAAAATTTTTTCTAGAGTTTAAAACTATATTGTAGAAAATGTGTGAAATGTAGAAAGATGAAAATAAACAAATCACCTGTAGTCCCACTGCTTGGAGAGAACCATAGTTGATTTTCATTTTGGTATTTTTCCCTTCAGTCATTTTTCTACATAGTGTTTTACAAGATTAGCTTCATGTTGGATTTACTATTTTATAATCTGTCTTTTCACTTAATTTCCTATGTCTTTATATGTTCTTCTACCTCATGATTTTTAACAGTTGCCTAGTATGCCATTCTTTAGCCATAGCTATGTCATACACTGTAATTGCTATTGCTAGACATTTACTTGGTTTCCTTTTTTTGCTGTTACAGTAGCATGTGTTCTTGTACATAAATCTTTATGTGAATGTCTAACTGTAAGAATAAATTTCTAGCAGTGGAACTTCTTAAAGAGCATACATTAAAAGATACTTTTATTGCATTTTTCTTTAGCAAAGTAATACATATTTATTATAGAACATGTAGAAAACACAACTATACAAAAAGGAGAGCATAAAAGTCACCCATAGTTCTTCCCACTCTGAAGTAGCCATTATTATTTTATCATAACCATCCAGTCTTCTTTTCTCTGTACTCTGCGTATTTTTTACTTAATATATTCTGAATATCCTTTTAATTATTCTTTTACACCTTCACTGGTTGCATAGTATTTCATTGTATGAAAATACCACAGTTTATTTGGCCAATCTGCTACTGTTGAACATTTCAGTTATTTTCTGTTTTTCTCTACTGTAAACAATACAGAGATGAGTCTTCTGTGGCTGTCTTTGCAAAAGTCCTTGATTGTTTGCCTCAAAGAAATTCCTAGATGTGCAATTGTTGGTTCCACCTGTATGTACATTTTTAAGGCCTTTGGTGGGTATTGCCAAATGGTCCTGTAACAATTCTCATCTTAGAGGCAAAGTATGAACATGCCCTTTTGTTCTGAATTCTTGATATCACTGAGTATTTTGCCAATTTGACTACAAAGAATTGGTATCTTATTTTAAAATATGCATTTATTTAATTGTTAGTAAAGCTGAACATTCTTTTCTTTTGTTTTCTCTTTTGCGCAATATTCTGTTCTGGTGTAAGTTTTTCCTTATTTTCTTAAGAGATTTTTAAATTAATTTAAAATATGAAGTCCTTGTCATCTGTGCAGGTTTTCTCCTTCAACTGATTATTGTGATGAAATATATGTCTAGATTTCTTAATATTAAATTGCATTCCTGGAATAACTTCTCCTTGATTATGGTATCTTGCTGGATTGGGTTTGCTAGCATTTCATTTAGGATTTTTTTCATTTATATTTGTAAGTGATATTAATTTTCAGTTTTCTTTCTGTGTGTGTTTATGTGTGTTGATTAGGTTTTGTGGTCAGGATAACTTTAGCTTTATAAAATGAATAGTCTTGTTTCTTCCTAAAAATGGGAAACACTTTTAGAGCATGGATGTTATTTGTTCCTTGTAAATTAAAAAGAACTTGCTCATAAAACTGTCTAGGCACTGTAATAATCACTGGAGGAAATGATTTTTAACAGCCTGTTTTTCCCACGTTTTCTACTTCTTTGTGATTTCAGTTTGCTAATTTTCCTAGAAAATTGTCTATTTCATTAAGATTTTAAAATTCATTAGTATTTTTATAGCTTTATTGTGATATAATACACATACGATACAAGTCACCCATTTAAAGTGATTTTTAGTGTATTCACAGAGCTCTACGACCATCATCACAACCAACACAATACATTTTTTTAACATTTTTAAACCCCCAGAAAGAAATGCAATACCCATTAGCAATCACCTTCTACTTCCCCTAGTCCTAGACAACCACTAGTCTACTTTCCATCTCTATAGATTTGCCTATTCTGGACATTTCATATAAATGGAATCATACAGTATGTAGTCTTTTATGACTGCCTTCTTTCACTTAGCATAATGTTTTTAGGGTTTATCCATGTCATAGCATGTATCAAGACTTTATCTCTTTTTTAAAAAGTTTTTGTTTTTAATTAATAGACTATTTTTTAGAGGAGTTTTAAGTTTACATAAAATCCACCCCCAATCCTGACCATAGTTTTTCCCACTAACGTCTTGCATTGGTGTGGTACATTTGTTACAATTGATGGACTGATATTGATACATCATTGTTAACTAAAGTCCATGGTTTACATTAGGGTTCACTCTTTGTGTTGTTCAGTTCTGTAGGTTTTGACAAGTGCCTAATGCCATGTATCCACCATTACAGTATCATAGAGAATAGTTTTGATGAATAGGTAAAACACAGGCCATTTTTAGGGCACTCTTTCCCTCTTTCCCTCAAACCCTAGCAACCATTGACCTTTTAATTGTCTCTGTAGTTTTGCCTTTCCTGGAATGTTATGTAATTGTAATCATACAGTATATGTAGTCTTTTTAGATAGACTTCTTTCACTAAGCAGTGTGCATGTAAGCTTCCTCCATGCCTTTCTGTGGTTTAATGGCTTAATTATTTTTGAAGCTGAATAATATTCCATTGTATGGATGTACCACAGTTTATTCATTCACCTTTTGAAGAACATCTTGGTTGCTTCCAATTTGGGGCATTTAAGGATAAATCTGGTGTAAACATTTTTGTGGATACAGAAGTTTTCAACTGATTTAAGTAAATACTAATGAGCATGGTGCTAGGTTGTATCGTAAGACTGTGTTTAGCTTTGTAAGAAACTATCAAACTGTCTTCCAAAGTGGCGGTGCCATTTTGCATTCCCACCAAGAGTGAATGATAATTCCTGTTGTTCCACATCCTCGACAGCATTTGATGTTATAATTTGTTTGTATTTTCACCTTTCTAATAGGTGTATAGTGGTATTTCATTGTTGTTTTAATTTTCAATTCCCTAATGACATATAATGTTGGGCATCTTATTATAGGCTTATTTACCATCTGTATATCTTCTTTGATGTGGTATCTGTTTAGATATTTATCCCATTTTCAAATTGGATTGTTTATTTTTGTTGAAGTTTAAGAGTTCTTTGTATATGTTATATACAAGGCTTTTATCAGATAATGTGTTTTGAAAATATTTTTCACATTCTTTGTATTCTCTTTTTATTCTCTTAGCAGTGCCTTTCACAGAGCATAAGTTTTTTTTTTTTTAATTTTAATAAAGTCCAGTTCCTTTTTATGGCCAACTCATATCCCATCATATGGATATACCACATTTTGTTTATGCATTCATCACTTGATAGATACTTGGGTTGCTTTCTTTTGGCTATTACAAATATTGCTGTTATGAATGTTTATGTGTAAGTTTTTGTTTGAACATATGTTTTCATTTCTCTTGAGTAGATATCTAAGCAGTGGAATTGCCGAGTCATACAGTAACTCAGTGTTTAACTCTGAAAAGCTGCCCAACTTTTCCAAAGTAGTTGCCACCATTTTACATTCCCCCTAGCAGTGTAGGAGGGTTCCATTTTCTCTATATCCTCACCAAGGCTTGTTATTGTCGGTATTTTAGTATAGCCAGTGTAGTGGATGTGAAGGGATATTTCATTGTGTTCTTATTTGTATTTCCCTAATGACTCATGAGCATATTTTCATGTGCTTATTGGCCATTTGTATATCTTCTTTCCCTCTTCACTTTTGATAGTCTCTTCTATGGAAATTTCATGGATTTAATAAACCTTCATGCAGATGATTTTCAATATTAACTTCAAACTCTGACCTTTCTCCTGAGATTGTCTCAGTTTCCCATCTGCTTCCTAGGTATTAATGTCCTGATTATATCTCACAATCAGTGTATCTCAACTGAACCTCAGCATCTTTCCTCCCAAGTTGTTTATTCCTCTGTGTTCCCTATTTCTGTTAATTATACCACTATTCTTCTAATCATCCAAACTTTAAACTTGGCATCATATCTGGATGTAAGAGGAACAGGATAAGGAAGAGTCCATTTGTTGCCAAGTTCTGTGTCACTTTCATAATATTTTGTGTATGTTTTCTCTTTAATCTTTACTCTCCCCTTCTTGATCTTTCTCTTCTGACTTTCTTGATCCCTTACTCTTCTGGTTCTCCTATGTCTGATCATTTTATCTGAGATTATTATTACCTGACCCTTAAATGACCTACCTTTTTCTTGACCATCTTCTTTTGTGACCAATGTATACCTTCTTCATTCATTACTTTTATGTAATCCCAAGATTTGAACTATCATTTATATACTTATAACTCCTAAATATATATTTCTATCCCTGTAATATTCTGAGTACTCCAGACACACCTATCCAACTATCTGTAGGACAAATGTCCAACTGGATAGATGGACATTTATAGGATAGATGCCCAAACTGAGCTCTTCCCACCTCAGTTTCCCCCAACTTGCTACTCTTCTCATTTTTCTAGTCAATGGCAACACCATCCATCTGAGATTCTCAGAACAGAAATCTGGCCATCATTCCTCCTGTCTTCCTCTCCCCCAAAGCCAAATATTCACCAAGTTGATTCTATCCTAAAACTCTCTTTAATCTGACATCTGTATCCCCATGCTACTTCTTTGTCTAAGCTTTTATAATCTCTCATTTAGACTATTTCAGTGATCTTTAATCTTGTTTTCCTGTCTCTAGTCTCTTACCATGTCCACACAGCCCCCTTCATGTAGCCCACTGACATAAAGTAATTTTCCAAAGCAAAAATTTAGTCATGCCATTACACTGTAAAGAACAAACAAAAAAAGAATAGAAATAACAACAACAAAATAAAAATAGAAAAATATTTAGTCTTCCTGGTGGCTACTTACTTTTCTAAAGGATAAAGTTTAAGCTCCCTAGGCTGGCATATTGAACTGCTTCCTACCTACTTCTTAAGCTTCATCTCTCATCACTCCCCCACCCCAACTTTATCTCAGGCTCCAGTAATATTCTTCTATGTCTTTTAACATGTCCCCTCTTCTTGGACTCCTCTTCCTGCCTTGTATGCCTAGTAAACCACCATTTGTCCTTTAAAACCCCATCTTGGTGTCCTCTTCTCTGGAAAGCCTTTTCTGAAGCTTCTAAACACAATGAATTATGTCCAGCTCTGAGATTCTTTTGAATTTTGACAATATCATGTTACAGCTCTTTTGTTTATATGTCTGCCTTCCCTATGAGCCTGTGAACTCTCCAAGGACAGACTGTGGCTGAGTTTTACTGAGTAAGTGCTCAGTAAATATTTATTGAATTAATGATTCCGATGTCCCATGGGTTGAATTGTGACTTTTGAAGTTTATGGGGCATTGAGTTTGGAAATAACATGATAACACAAGTTTCATCTCTTTTATTTTCTCTCCCAATCAAAGAGCTCCAAGCCTTGAGACTTCTTGGAGGTAGGCATGATCACATGGCTGGAATCCAGAGGGGATAGTTGATAAGAACCTGCTTCAGTGAATGCAGATTTACATACTTTCTGATAGCTCTGTACATAAAGGAAATGCTTCCAGCCCCTCCTTGCCTGGCTCTTAGCATAACTTCTGATAGCTTTTTTGATTTAGGAAGCACTTCTGGGCCAATGAGAAATCAGATTCCTTTAGAGGGTTGAGCATAATGTCACTTGGTGCCATTGCTAGAGGCCTGTAGAGCTTGGGATTCTGAGAAGCAATCTTTGGGCTAGAACTTACTCCAAGAGGATGGGCAACTCTGTGACTGAGAGTGCGAGCCTAGAATAGACCCAAGAGCCTCTACTCCAGAGACTTTGAGGAGTTTATGATCCCATGTGGGCCTACAAGATATAAGTACTCAAGGATAGCAGTGTAGTTTGGGAGACAATAGCCCATAGCTACTCTAGGCTCAAATTCCCCAGGACCAGAAAATCAATTTGGTTTCCCTCAGCTCTGTGGGACTGACCTTTAAGACTGCTTGCTGCCCCTGAGAGTGACCTCTCAAGGAAAATCTCAGGGGACCCAATACTCACTTGAATAGACAGGCTCCAGGAAGACCTGGATGTGCCTTAGGAAGTCAGGTTGTTGAGCCCAGTTTAGCCTGTTCCACCACGCTCCACACACTTTACCATGGAAGTCCAAGCACAGGTTAGGGCAGAAGTCAGTGGGGGGAAGGATTGGGGCTCAGTGACCTTTCATAAGTGGTGCTTAGCTGTGAAGCCTACGTGCTTGGGAAATTAGCACTGCCCCTGTCAGGATGGGTTTTCACTACGTTATGCTTTCCTAGAGTGAACTTCCAATCTCTGGCCAGTGTAGTTCCCTGTTGAGTTAAGTGGCTTTCTTACTCTTACACCTTGGTGAGCCTAATAGAGACTAAAGCTTAGTATACTTTGGTTTTATGTAATGAAATTGTTATTTCTGGTTGAGAGACTAAGTGGAAGCTAAAATTGAAAAAATACCTTTGCAGTACTGTGTGATAGTTTACAAAAACCCCCACATACATTAATCGATTCATTCAGTCTTCACACAAGCTAGTGCCTGTCCCTTAGGAGACATTCACATGTTTGGTGTATGGATGAACATGAGGATTTATTGTACATATTTTACAGATTGGAAAACTGAGGCCCAAGCAGGTGAATTGAGTTTCCTAAAATTCAAATCTACAGTTAGTCCAAGTGTAGAGTCTATACTTGAAATCAGGCTCATTTCAGGTCAACATATACTGAGCATGTTTTAAGTGACAGGTACTTTCTTGCCAGTGATGAATAAACATATTCCTTGGTTTTGAGAACTCATAGGCTTGTCAAACAAAAATTTCAACACGGTATGCTAACTGGCATGATAGAGAATTTTGTGTGATGCTATAGGGTCACAGAGGAAGAGCACCTAATCCAGCCTGATAAAGTCACAAAAGGATTGCCGAAGATGTGATACTCAGTTAATTTTTGAAACTTCAATAGAGATTTTCCAGGGGCATAGAGAACATTCAAGGCTGAGAGGTCAGCTCCAGTGTGGGCATACAGGTGCAAGCCAGCATAATATGTTTATAGAATTGCTAGAGTGTTCCTTGCCAAGGGGAAAGTCGTCGAAATTATGACGAGAGATGTAGGCAGGATTCAGATCCTTGAGGATGTAAACTTCTCCTTGGACACCATTGGTTCTCACACATTGCTGAATTATTCAAATCATCTGGGGAACTTAGACATTTTCTTGATTAGCTAGGTTTGAGAATCACATCTGGAGGCAACAGGAATGATTCAAAGATTGGTAGTAGAGGAGGGACATAGACTGGACACTGAATTTGTCTCAGTGAGATATGGTGGACCGAATAAGACAACTGCAGTGAGGATGGGGAGGAAGAGATAGATGCAAAGAGATTTTAAAGTGGTGAAATTCTTATGATACTGTCAGGAGATTTGGTAAGGGGAGGGAAGTATCTAGGATAATTCTTCAGGTTTCTGCCTGAGTAGAGGCTGGTATTTCTGACTAAGATCAACAATGAAGGGTGGAGATAGAATGGAAAACAATGGATAATTTCATCTTGGAACCTGCTGAATTTTAGGTACTATGGGACTTCCATCTGGGAGAGTGGCTATTCTATTCCAGAACTCAGGATAAATGTCTGGGCTGGAAATACAGATCTGGGTGGTTTAAACCCACGTGAATAGCAGAGATCTCTCCCTGAGAGTGTATAGAGAGTGCACCTTCAATTATTCTTTCCCTTCCCTTCAAGTGTTGTTCTCTTAGGGACGGAGAAGCAGTTTGTTTTTCTTTTTTTTTTTTTTTTTAAATGTGTGAGTGGGGTGAAGTGGGGTTGTGACAATAGCATAAAAGATGGAATAGAAAACCTGAGTTCAAGCTTTGCCTCTGCCACTTCATAACTCTGCAACCCTGAGCAGTTCCTGAGCCTCTCTCAGCTTCCAGGTCTTCATCTATAAGACAATGGTAATAGGAATATCTGCTTCCTAGGATTATTGAGGCAGTCCAATCAGAACACATATGTGAAAATTGCCATGTAAAGAACCATAGAAACATAGTGGGTTTTCCCTCTAAGAATTGGACCAATAGGTAAGAATTACAAGGAGGCAGATTTGGCTCAACATAATGAAAGATTGTCTAATACCTTTACTCTAGGACGATGGGAAGAGCTTTGGGAGATGGGAAGCTTTGAGGCTGTGGAGGCCTTTAAGTAGAAGGTAGGTTGCTGGATATATGCTGAGGATTTTGGTGCCAGGGGTTGGGTTGAACACTTCTCTACCTCTTTTCTGAAATTTTTTTACACTAATTAGATTTTTATTAATTCTAAAAGCAATTACAGGTACATGGTTGTTTCTTTTCCTTTAAATCTCTTAAAGCACTGAGCATTTCGGATCCTAGGTAGAGACTTTGTTTATATACACCTAATAACAGGGCAAACTGCTTCAGGTCTTACTGCATCAGGCATTTGCGGACATTTTCTAAATGCTCTTTAATGAGGATTCAGTAGGGCTGAAATTTGGGCAGGCTGTGTAGTGGAGGTAGGCCTCTAACACAGATGGAGGGGAGGGATAGACATTTGGCTGTTGTGACAATGCCGAATTAGAGATTACTTTAAAAGAATCAATTTTTCTTATTTTTCAAGCAGAAATGATATTATAAAAAGCTAATAAAATATTGCCAAGCAGAGGTCTTGATTATGTGCCATTGAGTAGGAAAAGATTATTTAAAATCAGCACACTAATTATTTATATGCAAATGGATGTTAGAGAGCTTGGGAAGAGTTTTTCTCTGAACTGGGTTAAACATACCCTCAGAGCTCACATTTATACTCTTAATTTACTCAGAAACCTGTTGTTGCTGCTTTTTTAATAGTTAGAGGAAAGGTAAAATATGCCAGCCCATGATTGAATCATCACAAATTTTGAAATGGTATGAATTGAATTATACTTTTCTGTATTTATTGTATTGCCAGTCACTGATGTAACACACATTTGCTAAACAAAGCCTAATTTACTTGCTAACTTTCTCTACACAGAGATTATTTCTGAAAATGAAAGATCTCCATCCATGTCATGTAATGAGGAATTATCTTTATGATTGTTGAGGTGACCTCCCTGGTTCTTTTAAAAACATCACTAAAATAATTATTCCAAATAATACTAATTACATAACTAGAAAATATTCTGCTAGGGAAAAAAATGCTGTAAACCATATAGAGATGAACAATTTTGGAAAGCCAAGAATATAAGAAAATATATTCAGTCCTAATTGTGGGTGGGACCTAATTTCATCTTCCTGATGGTTCAGTAGGCCTTTCGAGATTGTTACAAGGCCCTCAGTCAGCTTTAGATTATCTTTTTTCCATTGTGCTATAGCTGTGACAAGGGTTGGTTGATAGAAAGTTCTAGTTAATATTTTGAAAAAGCAAAAGTGTTTAAATACTCTTGCTTCCCCCCACCTTACTCCCTACCCCTGGTCCTCATCTATAGGAACTGGTGGACCAAGAGAGAAGGAGTACTCTGGCTGTGGTATCCTGAACCTTGAATCCTGGGATGGCGGGCAGTGAGGCAGAAGATTCAAGGACAGGAACTATGGATGGATGGAAGTTGGGAGGGGGAAAGAAAGATTGAGAATCTATCAATAAACCAAAGGAAGAATCCAAGGAGTACGAGGTCTTAAGCCAAATCACAGTTAGTTGGGTCAGGGTTAGGGGTAACAGATACTAGGAATAATGGGGGCAATAGTCCAAGTCTTAGCCAGCCAAACCCTGCTCGGGCCATGGTGTCTGACCTCTTTTGGGGCCCCTCAGTGTCTTTCTTAATGTTGCACATTGTAAATCGTTGGGGTCTGACGCCAGAGGGAGGCTGAGCGCCTCAGTAAGCAGGCTGCTCCATCAGAGCTTTGCAGTGTCTGTTCACTTACAACCCATGGAGGTCTCTTTATTCCGTCAGGCTACTCCATACAACTCACTGGACATTTTCTAGCAATTCTTCTTTTGGGGGGGTCATGTAGTGTGCTGGAAAGAGCCCTGTCAGGGAGTTCGGGGGAGATGCTTGGGTTTTAGTTAGTGCTCTGCCACTAGTTGGCCATGAAACCTTAGGCAATTCAATTAAACTTCCAGGGCCTCAGTTTCCCCATGTGTAAAATGAGTATTGAGGAGGCACAGATATATAACACATCCATCAGTAGTAAGTTCTAAAGCATAGAAAAGAATTCTGTGGCCTTTGGCATTTGGCTTGTTTGACTTGAGAAAAATAAATATACCTTAGGCACTACAGTTGAGCTGAAGCTATGAAAACCCTGAGAATCAAAATCAAACTATAAATAGTCAGATCCTTTCCCCAGCTTGTTTGTCAGAGCCAGGGCTGTTAAAGACAGTCACCTTTTTAGCATTTGTGGAAATGGCAGGAAGCAAACTGAATAGGGTGGAATAGTTGTGTTCCGCGGCCTCTGCAGATGCATTAGCTTACATACCAGTAATAAACCAGAGGTCCACTGTGTTCCAGGCACTCTGATGGGACTGATAGACCCCTAGTGATGTACACAGCACCAGCAAGCTGGAAAACTTTTGTCCTTTGCCAAATCACACATGGCTCATTTGCTGAGGGCTGCAATAAGATTGAATGTCTCTTCTGAACAGCCCACCCTGTTGGTCCTGCCAGGATGGGACAAAAGACATAAGGGCTATCAGTGGACTTTAAAATGTTAATTTTAAAAATAGGCATTAATTATAAAAATAGCCTTAATTATAGCTTACAACAGGCAGGCCACACATTTTTAAATAGTTTAACAAACAAGGGAATAAGTGAAGAGTTGATACGTGCTGGTGGGTTCATCTGCATGCTGTCCCACAACCGAATTGTAATACTGCGACACCACAATTTCCAGCCAAATTACAAGCACAACAAATTAACACAATTTGTTAATTTCCTTTTCAATTGCACTACCAACAGGAGTATTTCTGTCTTTTGGCTTTTTTGACATAGAGACTTCATCTTAAAAGCAGAAAGACTTTAATAGAGCTAAATCTATAACTATAACAAATAAAGCTTATTTTCATTTTCCTTACCCATCTGGCTAAGATTTACAATTAATTATTCAACCAATGCATCTTAAACATCCTAGTTAAAATACACACTGCTGGCCAGGAGTTGTTCAACCCCCAGCACACTTTTGTTTGCCTGTAAGGAATAAATACTTAGAACTGTAAATTGGTAAACTCAATCTTTCCATGTAGCGAGGTCAACAGAACTCATGGTGAACATACAAAGGATAGGGGACTAATTATTACTGAGATTCAGGTAAGTGATTTCTTAGGCATTCTAGCTGTCATGCTGTGGAATAATTGTAAACCCACCAGGAAGGAATTGCAAAACACAACCTACTTATTCTTTCCCCAATGGCTATATAGAATTTTTTTTTCTGTCCTGTAGTTTGTGCCAACTCTCTATTTAATCATTAAAAGGAATGTTATTTTAGGTATTGCTTCCTCAATAACAGTGTTTGACTGAAACTCTACAGAATGGTGACTTTTCCCAGAGTGCAGCTTCAATATGCTGGCATGATTTAAGGCAATCAGAGCTATTAGAAATGAAATGGAGAGCCCTGTAGCGATTGTATTTAAAGTTTTGCTTAAGTTTAATATTACATCTGACTAATGTAACCATTTGTATCCAGCCTCATCAGTGACAATGTACAATTATTAAATACCATTTCATAGGCATAAAGTGCCTTGGCTTTGGTACAATTTTATGATCATGCCTTATTATAGTACTTTATTACTATCATTTAAATATCAGTAATAGCAGCAGCAAATATTCTAGGCATGATATGTGATACAGAAACCAAGGTAGTGGGTATCCAGCTAAATTCTTCCTGCATCTAGGTCTTCACATAGTCTGTTCCCTTGTCCAGGAATGCCTCTCAAATCTTGGTTGAAAGACCTTTTAAGAGAAGTCCCCCTTTCTCCTCTCAGGATTCATGATCACCATTCCCATTTGTTTTCTTCATAGTATTTATCACAGTTCAAAATTATACCTGTATCTGTTTTTCTTTAAATTGTCTCCACTGGTAGACCATAAGCTATGCAAGAGCAGAGACCATGTCTATTTTTTTATTCATTACTTTTTAAGTATTTTTTCTTTTTTATTTCAGCATATTATGGGGGTACAAATGTTTAGGTTACATATATAGCCTTTGCCTCACCAGAGTCAGAGCTTCAAGCATGTCCATCCCCCAGATGGTGTGTACCACACCCATGAGGTGTGACTATACCCATTCCATCCTCCCCCCCCCCACCTGCCCGGCACTCGATGAATGCTATTACTATATGTGCACATAAGTGTTGATCTCTTAATACCAATTTGATGGTGAGTACATGTGGTGCTTGTTTTTACATTCTTGTGATACTTCACTTAGAATGGGCTCCAGCTCCATCCGGGATAATACAAGAGGTGTAAGATCACCATTGTTTTTTTGTAGCTGAGTAGAACTCCATGGTATACATATACCACATTTTATTAATCCACTCATGTATGGATGGGCACTTGGGTTGTTTCCACATCTTTGCAATTGTGAATTGTGCTGCTATAAACATTCTAGAGCAGATGTCTTTTTTTCCTTTGGGTAGATGCCTAGTAATGGGATTGCTGGATCAAACGGTAGTTCTTTTATCTCTTTGAGGTATCTCCACATTACTTTCCACAGACGTTGTACTAGTTCGCAGTCCCACCAGCAGTGTATGAGTGTTCCTATCTCTCCACATCCATACCAACATTTATTGTTTTGGGACTTTTTGATAAAGGCCATTCTCATTGGAGTTAAGTGATATCTCATTGTGGTTTTGATTTGCATTTCCCTGATGATTAGAGATGTTGAGCATTTTTTCATATGTTTGTTGACCATTAGTCTATCTTCTTTTGAAAAGTTTCTATTCATGTCCTTTGCCCACTTTTTGATAGGGTTGTTTGATTTTTCTTGGTGATTTTCCTGATTTCTATATAGATTCTAGTTATCAGACCTTTATCAATGTGTAGCATGTGAATATATTCTCCCATTATTTAGGTTGTCTGTTTGCTCTCATGATAGTTTCCTTGGCTGTGCAGAAGCTTTTTAATTTGATGAGGTCCCATTTATTTATTTTTGTTGCTGCTGTGATTGCCTTTGGGGTCTTGTTCATAAAATTCTTTCCCTAGGCCAATGTCTATAAGAGTTTTTCCAACATTTTCTTCCATAATTCTTATAGTTTCATGCCTTGGGTTTAAGTCTGTTATCCATTGTGAGTTGATTTTCGTGAGAGGTGAAAGGTGTGGATTCTGTTTCAGTCTTCTACATGTGGCTATCCAATTTTTCCAGCACCGTTTATTGAATAAGGATTCTTTTCCCCAGTGTATGTTTTTGTCTGCTTTGTCAAAGATTAGATGGCTACAGGAGGATGGTTGTATATCTGGGTTCTCAGTTCTGTTCCATTGGTCTATGTCTCTGTTCTTGTGCCAGTACCTTGCTGTTTTAGTTGCTATTGCCTTGTAGTATAGCTTGAAGTCTTGTACATTCATGCCTCCCAATTTGTTCTTTTTGCTTAAGATTGCTTTTGCTATACGGGATCTTCTCTGGTTCACACGAAAAATAAAATTATTTTTTCTAGATCTGCAAAAAATGATGTTGGTGTTTTGATGGGGATTACATTGAATCCACAGATCACTTTGGCTAGTATAGACATTTTAACAATGTTGGCTCTGGCTACCCATGAGCATGGTATGGTTTTCCACCTGTTTATGTACTCTGCTGTTTCCTTCCTCAGTGTTTCGTAGTTCTCCTTGTAGAGGTCTTTTACCTCCTTAGTTAAATATATTCCTACATATTTTATTTTCTTTGTTGCTATTGTGAAGGGTATTGAGTCTTTGATTTTGTTCTCAGTTTGACTGTTGTTGGCATATAGGAATGCTACTGATTTCTGTATGTTGATTTGGTAACCTGAGACTGTGCTGAATTTATCAATTCCAGTAGTCTCATGGCAGAATCTTTGGGGTTTTCGAGATATAAGATTATATTGTCAGCAAAGAGTGATAGTTTGACCTCTTCTGCCCCCATTTAGATGCCCTTGATTTCCTTCTTGTGTCTGATTGCTATGGCTAGGACTTCCAGCACTATGTTGAATAGAAGTGGTGATAGAGGGCAACCTTGTATGGTTCCAGTTCTAAGCAGGAATGCTTCCAGTTTTCCCCGTTCTGTATGATGTTGGCTGTGGGTTTGTCATATATGGCTTTTATTGTTTTCAGGTAAGTCCTGTCTATGTCCATTTTGTTAAGTTTATTTTTAATTGTAAACTGATAAATTGTAGTTGTATATATTTATGGAGTGAAAGTGATGTTGTGATTTATGAAGACAATGTGGAATAATTAAATCAAGCTAATTACTGTACTCATCACCTCAAATATTTACCCATGTATCCTCTTGCCTAGCAAAGTGGGGACTCTAAATATTTTCTGGGAGATTGTAAGTACTTTAATGAATAAATGAGGCAGTGTGCTGGAATTATAAGAAGGCAGGGACCCTATATGCTGAGGACTTCCAAGTTAATCTTGTAGTTGCATTTGACCCTGCCTAGGCCTGTGTGACTTTACATCAGTATACCCAAATACTTGCTGGACATTTTCACTCAATAACTCTCAGACATTTCAATTCCAACCTGTAATTTATCATCTTGCCTCTCAGATCTCTTTTTCCTCCTCAGTAATAACTTGGATAATGGCACCATCATGTATGCCATTACCTAAGTGAGATACTTAGCATTCACTCTCTCCCTACTTCCCTCTGAAGTTCAGCATGTTCATTCCTGTCAGTGTTTCTGTCAGAATGTCTCTTGGATCTGTCTTTTCCTTTCTACTTCCATTGGCATAGCCTTGGTTCAGGTCCTTATCATCTCTATCTAGACTACTTTACTGCAAATGCTTCCTCCTCCTTCCTGCCTCCCTGATCTTATTCCCTAAAGACCGCCTCCCTCTTCTCAAACAGGAAAATGCTATTCATATTCTCTCTCTCTCTCTCTCTCTCTCTCCATCAAGAAGTCAGTAAGGGCTGCCAATGTGCAGAAGTAGCTGGAACCTTACTAAGTAAGAGATATTCAAAGATTGCAGACAAATTATTTCCTCAGGATTAATTTCCTTTTTGTTTTATGCTATGAATCCAACAGAATAAGTTATTAAAATGCTTTGAGCTTTTGAATGAAAGTACAGAACCATGCCAGCAGGAACAACATAAAGGTTTCCTTTCTTTATTTTCCTCTAGCATCTTTCTGTGATGGATGATATGACCATGAATCTTCACTTAAATATGGAATCACAAAATATCATAAAATCCCAGAGTGTTAGAGCTGGACAAAGGCTGTCTGGATGCTGTCTGAGGCTGAGAGAGGGGAAGGGCTCTATTTAACATCACAGAGTGAGTTAGCTGCAGAATTAGGACTCAGACCCAGTTCTCTGCATTCCTCAAGTGATCGTGAGGCTCCATTTGGATGTATTATTAAAACATTTGGCAGCTCTAATGACCCACCCCTCAGCCCACTGTGGCATGACTTTCTTCCTTCATCTGATCATTTTTTGCTTCTTTTGTGCCTCAGTACTAATCAGTGAGATTAGAAAGAAAGTCTGACTTTCATAAAGTGGCATATGCTTTAATGATGATTTTCAAATGGAGCACCTTGAAGCACCAGGGATTTCTTGGAACTGCCTTGGGGGCCTCTTATATGTGTCACTCATTGGGGTTCCAAGTGAATAGGGCACAGGGCTGCCAACCCCCATTTCAACCAGATAGCTGTGTTTTTATCTGTTTTAGATGAACTCATACTACCGTTGGATTTAAATAAGCAATTCTATGTTGTAAAAGTTTTGAAAACTACTGTGTCTCAGGAATGCATTAGCTGGTTTCCTTCCCAAGCTGTATATTCCAATTAAACAATATTTCTGTGGGTTTTTTGTTTATGTTTATTTGTACCCTTATCTTTACAATGATAAAAAAAAAAAAAACAGGAAAAATCCAGGCTTGCTCATGTGGTTTTGGTAATTTGAACATAAATCGTCTGTACCTAGTTAGTGGACCAGTGCCTAAGGCTAGGGTTTTATGAATTCTTGGCTATGTGTTAGTATACATGGGTCAGGTCCACATAAATGGTCTTTCCCTCTCCATCAGGCCAGGGATTATAAGAGATTGCTTGGTAGAAGGTATGTTACCACTGAATATCTAGTATCTTCTCTCCAGCTTATTTGAATTCCGTATCTTCAGTATTTGATGCTGGCTTTTGGTGAGCAAGGTGGAACATATGATTTCTGAGGGCCAATGTACAATATCTATTGTAGCAGGGTAGTAAAACATTGTGTGAATGTCCATTGAAGGGGGCAGTTGATATTGAAAATTAATGACATGTGGAGGGTGTCAGGGAAAGTCTTCCAGTTTCTGGCATGGGAGGTGACAGTGGGAGGGATGTAGGGGCATGAATCAGAGACAAATGGTATCTCCTACTTGCCTGTTTTACTTTGTTGTAGAGAGATGGTTCGCATACATCTGATGCTTCTCTTTGGTATGATGAAAGGCAAGGCTACCTCTAACTTTGGTGGCCTGGAGCTAGGATACAAAATATAGGTTCACTGTGAACTCCTTCTTCTCTTCAACCTTCTGGCTCTGTTCCTTACCCTAAGGGCCCTTCCATACATGCATGCAGAGACCATTATCTTTGAGGAACTGAAGTCCAGAGTATCAGCATTCCCTGAGAGCTCGTTCGTAGTTCAGACTCTCAGGCCCCACTGTAGGCCTGCTGAACCAAGATCTGGAATTTAATAAGATGCTAGGTAATTGAGAAGCACCACCGTAGCCCACTTGTTCAAGCTCCATCACCACCAGGTGGAGGGGCAATAGCTGCTCTGTGGCCACTCTTCAGTCACCCCTCAGACATAGAGTTTAGTCCATCCTTAGGAAGACAGAACTAGGGAAGAGGATTGCACAGGCCCCAAACACAGGCTTGAGGCCCAAAGGCAGGGAATTTCAAGAACCTGGGTATTCTGAGGGTAGCTTAGAAGAGGGAAGTATGGACTTTGGGTTGGCAAATCCCCTTGGCCCTGTAAACTCCTTGCCCTATGGTGAACAGTGTGGCTGGAGCAGGGCCAGAGCAAAGCTCTGTCAACTATGGGGCCTGGGGCAATGACCTGGTTGTCACAGTCTAAGAGTGATACTGTTGAAAGGTATCCTAAATGTCCATGGGGGTGGGTTGGGTGGAAGTTGTTCATAGTTCACTGAGGTGCTGGGTGGCTGTCAGGGCTTTTGTGGCTCTTTGGAGTGTGGGGAAATTGTGGTGGTGGGACCATTACTGCTTTAAGAGGGAATCAACGTGAACTGTTATAAGAAAACTCTTTCGTAGCTACAAAGACACATTTGTTGACTTACCTGTAGAAGGCATACAAGGAAGGTGCCTTCTGTAGTGCCTAACAACAATTCAATTAGACCAGCTGTCAGCCTCCATAAGGAGACAGGTGGATATGGCTGTGGAGGGCCTTGAACAATTTCCTCCAAACCTAAGATACCAGCCACTTTCCTCAATGAATTGATAACTGTGTCTGGTATGGTTGGGGTGGGGTGGCTACTGGAGGGGCAGAGTAAGCCATTTTGTGTCTGCCACCACCTAGGTGATGCCATGGTCGTGGAACAGAAGCAGGTCTGAAGTTCAGTTCCATGAATTGCTGTCCCAGCTACCACACACTTCAGCTTCTTCATCTATAAAATGGATATAAGAGTCCTTGCCCTACTACCTTGCAGACATGTTGGGTAACTCTACTGAGATAATGGCTACAAAAGTGCTTTGTAACTTAAGTGTGACAGACATGAAGAAATGATGATCATTCTGCCACTTGTTGTCTTTCCTCTGTGAGTGTGCCTTCACCTCCACTTGAGTTTTAGATTTAGGTTTTCCTTTCTTTAACATTGCTGCTTTCAGTTAGCAGAAACACATAAGGCTCTGTGCAAAGCCATTTCTGCCCTCCTGCCTGATACCTTCCAGCCCCTTCCATACTGATATACTGCTGTGATTATTGTTTTTGAGTTCCATGGGTGGGGGAGGGGAATTTTATATTGGCAAACATTTCTAAAGAGACAAATAATTGCCTCTGGAAAGAGACTTGCTTTCTCTTCCAAAAATTCATATTTTCTGGTTCAAATTGATGTGACTTTATTTTTTGGCTAGAACCCTGCAGTATTCCACTGAGCAGTAATTATTCCTTTGGTGTTGCAGGAGTTTGCTGAGAGAAGGAAACTAAATCTAAGAGAGTGAATCCATCTGGTACATATGTTGAAGCTCTTTCTGAGGCCACTGACACTAAAATGTTAATGCTAGATTTTTATCTAGTAGTGGTACCATTTAGATATTGATATAATATGAGTTAATGTCCTGGGTTGCTAAACCAAAGGCTGAATTCCATTTCCTTACATGGTGCTGGATGCCCTGCACAGTGGATTGATGACCTTCTTGGCAGAGTGCAATGTTACAATAGAACTTGCATTCCAGTCCTGACACCTGATTGTCAGACTCTGGCTGTCCCAGCTCCAATCAGGGGTAGATACTAAAGGCCAATAGCTGGAAGACTCAGCGTCTCCCATTACCTGAAGCATCAGTAACTAAGCTCGGCAGGACAGTAGAAGACACCCACAAACACCAGTAGGTGACAAATTCTAGATTAGTCTGTTACCTCAAGTATCAAGTGTCCCTAGGAAGAGCCCCTAGGGCCCATGGAGGCTCACTAATCGGCAGCCTTCCTTTTTACGTTATGATATGGGTGAAGCTGGGATATGCTCCAGGACTCCACAAAAAGCTATCCTGCTTCGTTAGAGCTTTGGCATCCAGCCTAGCCTTTGCTAGGCCTCTCTCTAGGGTGCTGGACTCTGTCTCTCTACCTAGCTGCCAGCTAGGGTCCAATCCAAAAAAAACTTCTTGGAAATATGGTGCTGCCACCTGCCTGATGATTAGTATTGCCACCGCACAAGGTCTTTCCTAAACAGATTGCCACCTGAAATAGCCAGCTTGCATTTGTCATGATTTTTTATCTTTGTAACTTGGGTAGCCAGTCAGCCCTCTTAGGGACAACTCCGAGGCCCTCCGAGTTCTGACTCTGCTTGATCTATGCTCATTCTTTTTTTTCTTTTTCTGCTCTTTGTGCATTGAAGTGTTGGAAGTCCCCACTATTGCTGCAAAAGTTTTGCTGCAAAGTGTGAGCAATAGCCTGCTTTATCCCACAGTCCAGTTACACAATCATAGGAAGCTGTGGATATCTCAGTGTTCACTTGTGGTTGAACTCAAAGTCCCTGTCTCCCCTCTCCAGAAAGGATTAACTAAAGAAGCCACAGGGGATACACCAGTCTCCTATGAAAAAAAATGCTATGAGATACCAAACAGCTAACTATTCAGATTTATTAGCAAAATCTGGCTGCTTTAGCTTTTGACATTTTTTTTCTCTCTCCTCTTTAGTCCAGTATGAAATAGACTCTCCAGGGCAAGTTGTCACTGGGAGGAATTCAGAGCTGCCATATGTCATCGGCACATGGCCGAGGAGAAGCCAACAAAAGGATTACCTCCAGTTTCCCAAACAGCTATTAGGGAAGGTTATTGATTGTCTTCCAAATACCTTCCACCTTCATCATAGGATATTTTGATCATAAAAAAGGCACCGTCATGTATCTTTTTAAAAATAGTTTTCTCCTTTTTGTTTTCTTAATATTCACTGTGCCCAGGTTCCTTTTTAGAGCCCCAAAGTGATGTTTCTTTCTTTACCCATAGGTTTTGTCCTTGCCCTTCTAGCAAATGGACTTGACTTGCTACCTGAGTTTACTTCAAGGTCTTTGGGTAGGCTAGACGAGTCCAATTACATGAATCATTATTGATTGCTGTCAACCCCCTGTCCCTCCCTCTCATACTTTTTTTCTACCCCTACCTCCCACTGCTTTCCATATAGAATTGGAGGTGTCATTTTTTTTCTTTCAGACTTCCAGACTTTTGGGTAAAAACAGTGCCTAAAGGTACATGTCAGCAGACTTTCTGGTAGCATTTAAAGTACAGAGGTTTCACTGATCATCATGTAGGAGCACATTCAGGAAGACCATTAACTGGGTGTCGGGCAGATGTGGGGGGGAGGGGATGGGTGTATACATACATACATAATGAGTGCAATGCGCACTGTCTAGGGGATGGACACATTTGAAGCTTTGACTGGGGGGGTGGGGAGGCAATGGCAATATACGTAACCTAAACTTTTGTACCCCCACAATATGCTGAAATAAGAATAAAAAATAAAAAATAAAAATAAAAAAGTAGAGAGGCATTTTCTCTGTACAGTAACCAGCTCTTTACCATATGTAGATTGTCCATAGCATACCCAGTTTTAAAATTCTTAATGATATCTGTTATACTTAAGCTCTTAATCCAATTCATGGGGACATGAGTGATAATGTGGCATTACTGCCTTGCGGGTATAGTGAATGTTAGTTGGCTCCTGGACCATCCTTCAGCAGGTGGGGGGGCTTCCCTCTTTTTGTGTTGATGGATGAAGGTATGTTTTGTTTCCTCTTATTCTGTATTTGTTTCAACACAATCAGCATCACAGACCCATTGATTAAGAAGAGTTGGCTATGTTCTCCTGACACATTTCTGATTTCTCAATTCCCAGTTGAGGAATACAATACTATCTAGAGCAGAGCCATTTGCTCCAGGCTCAGAACACATGGAGGGCCCAGAACCATACATTGCACTTTTGTTTCAGAGTTGGAAGACTTCTGTGGGCTCCTGAAGCCTTTTTCCCACACTAAAGTAGTGTTGTGAGAAGTGAGGTTGTGTTTTTATTTTTTAAAGATGGGATCTAAGCTCATCTTAATTTAGTTCTTTGCCTTTTAAAAAACTTTTTGGTTCTCTAGCTCATATACAGGGTCTGTAGGCCTTGACATGAGCCATTTGAAGCCTAATGTGGAGTGGTATGGTTTCAGTTGGTACATTGTTACTTTAATAAATCAGCAAGTGGCTTGTGGTGCCTTTTAAAGATTTATTTAGTACATTTACATAGATTTATTAAGTACCTCTTATGGGCTAGGTGCTGTGCTGGATGCTACGGAAGCATAGATGAAAAAGACACAGTATCTGCTCTCAGGTTGTCTCACAGTTTAGCGGGAGAGAGACACACATAAACAGCTAACTCTAATACCCTAAGGAGCTGGAGAGAAAATTCTATGTCAGGGCACTGGGACGAGCAGAGCTTGAAAGCAGGTAAATATATGGTTTGTTCAGGGAATCACAAGTAATGTAGTAATGTGGATGTTGGCAGGAAGCAACTAGAGACAAGATTGGAAGATGGATTCAGGTCAGACTTTCAGGAGTGGAGACTTTTAGCTTTCAGAAGATTATGTTGGTAGCCCTTGAACTCAAAATGTTGAGTCCAAGGTAACAATTCTGTTGAATTTCTTAGATCTTTTGTTTAGTCTAGCAGAAGGTAAAAGAAAAAGCTATTGAACTTGAATCAGTGACCCTCAGCTCTAGGGTCAGTGTGAGTCATAGGTTAGAGCATCCAGCCTGGTGTGGGGCTGGAGCTCCGCATCAGTCTGAGGTGTATGTGATGTATCTTTAGCTTAGGGAAGGAACACAAGACTTGGTTTTTTGAGGAAGAGTTGTAAAGGAAGGATAGCAGGGCTGGATAGTTTTACAGCTGCTCCCCAGTCAGAAATTTATAGTTAAATAAGGTCTTGAAATATTGTGATGTCCCAGAACATATAGAAACCCATATTTGAAAGTAAGCATGCTCAGCATCCCACTGCTAGGAATATATCCAAAAGAAAGGAAACAGTATATCAAAAAGATACCTGCACTCCCATGTTTACTGCAGCACTATTCACAATAGCCAAGATTTGATATCAACCTAAGTGTCCATCAACAGATGAATGAATAAAGAAAATGTGTATATTACAATGGAATATTATTCAGCCATAAAAAAGAATGAAATCTTGTCATTTGCAGTAACATGGATAGAACTGCAGAACATTATGTTAAGTGAAATAAGCCAAGCACAGAAAGACAAATCTTGCATGTTCTCACTCTTGTGGAAGCTAAATATTAAAACATTTGATCTCATGGAGACAGAGATTAGAATGATGGTTACCAGAGGTTGGGAAAGGGAGTGGGAAGGGGGGATAAAGTGAGGATGGTTAATGGGTACAAAAATATAGATAGATTGAATGAACAATATTTGATAGTACAACAAAGTGACTGTAGTCAATAATAAATTAGAGCATACTTTAAAATAACTAAAAGAGTGAAATTGGAATGTTCCTAACACAAAGAAATGATACCCTGATTTGATTAATACACATTGTCTGCCTGTATCAAACCATCACATATCCCCTATAAATTTTTTTTCAGAAAAGTGAGCATGGACACATTATATCCAGTTCAGATATAAAGGACTAATTTGGTTTTCTTACATGATTCCATTTCATGAGCAGCCATGATCAAATGCTGACTAGGCTTGTAAGAACAGCCAAAGGTCAAACCATTTAGGAACACATTGGGCATGATAGGAGATATTGGTTACAGTATACCCTCCTCCAGGCATATATGTCATTACCCTCTGGTCCATAGCCACAAGCACTATACTTATCCCCAACCCACCATCTTCCAAATGGATGCCATGTTTATAAAAGGGAGCATGCTTGAATTGATGTGGTGGACCCCATGAAAACACAGCTTTCATTAGAGTTCTTCTCTCCTGCTGTTGTTTTGGCTTCACCATGGGCCATCATTTGTGTTGCTTCACATCTGTTACTTTGCTGTAAGATGCATGGGTTCCCATTGCTCTATCAACCCCAAAGGCTATCCCCCGTCAGATCAAACGGGGGCATCAGATCCTCATAGGAGCATGAGCCCCACTGCAAACCACACATGCAAGGGATTCATGAGAATCCAATGCCCGATGATCTGAGGTAGAGCCAAGGCAGTGAGGTCCCCTACCCTGTCCCTGGTGTCAAAAAGTTTGGGGACTGCCGTTCTACTACACCTGATGTTCCTAGTGCCCTGAGTATGTCAGATCCAGTGTCTTCAGAGGATGCAGCTCATTTCCTGGGGGCAAAGGGAGTGGATAAAATAGTTACCTGGCTAGCTGCATGAGGTGAAGTAGTTGTGGGAGCCTATTCCATATAGACCTCCAATTCCCGTTTTCCCGTGTCTTACCCCTAACTTCTGTGGTGCCTGGTATTTGTAAGTCCTAAGCCTTCCCAAGATTCCTTGGGTGGGGGAGCTAATTGGTTCACTTTTCATTGGCATCTCCTTCTGCAGACACTTATGTTCTAACTTCCTCTACTCTCCGAAATCAATATGCATTCCTCTAACCATTTCCTTTCTTCAAAACATTTGTCAACAGTTCTCATGCACTGTTGTCTCCTTTCCTATTCTCTTAGTCTTTGTGGACTCTGTCTCTCTTTCTCTCCCCCCTCCCTCTCCCTCCCTCCCCCACATTATTTTTATTTGTGTTATTTTAATTCTTTTAATCAGGCTTCAGGAGGGAGAGAGAGAATCACATGTGGTCAATCTGCCATGTTTAACCCAAAGTCAAACTGTGGAAGAATTTTTTAAGTGTAGTTTTCTTTACCTTACGCTGAACTGAACATGGCCTTAAAATCAACCTCTGATCTTCTAAATAAAAATAACATAATATTTGGATAGGTGACAAGGTTTGTCACCAAATTTTAAAGATAAAAGTTGAATGTTGCTGTAAATTAAAATGTATTTAGCACTTCCTGGCACTGGGTATGGTACATGAATAAATGAGTGAATCAATGAAAAAAAAGGAAAGCAACTATAATGGGTATTCTAAGTTTACCACTCCAGCTCCACTCTCTACTCTTCTGTACCCTACTCTGTCCCCATGCAGACTGACCCCTATGGACTGTGTCACCCAGGATCCCTTGTCCTCTGGCTTCCAGTTGGTTTTAACAATGGGAGGTGTCAGGGGGGAGGAGGAAAGGGTGGGAGGGTTGATGAGGAAAGGGAGGTCTGGGTATTTATTTCTCTAGCTCCCTCTCTGCCAGGTCACATTTGGCAATGGCTGTGTTTCTCTACCTTGTGCCACACCTTCTGTTTGGTTGCCCCTCTCTGATAACTTCAGCTTTTACCACGTTCTGGTAACCACTGCTCTCCTTCCCACTTCAGGCCTGGAGATGGGAATGGTTTATTGCTGCTACTGTCCCAGGACTGCTGCACCATACCTTGTTGGTTCCCTTAACGTGGCCCACACCTTCAATTATAGCTTTTTAATGTTCTGTTTCCTGCCAAGACCCTGATTGATAAAAATGTTACAGTAGAGCTATCTCATTATCATCCATGTATTTTCAAACAAAGTGCTTTATTTCATGGTCCTCAATGTCTGTATCTGAAAATTTTTAGGTGACAATGGGTGGTGTGATCACTCATCTTAAGAACCCCTTCCAGTTCTGAATCTACAGTTCCATATGATGCAGCAGTGGTCAGTAGCCAGCTCTAGCTCCAGTTCTCTTGTTTTGACACTGTGGATCATTGTGGATAATCCTAGTGGTGGATGATCATGAAACAATTTCTTTCTGCCTTTGGAAGGCAGTTTGCTGGAGTGAAAAGAGTAGTCTGGAGTCAGACTATGGTTCAAATTCAGACTCTGCTACTTTCTTACTGTGTGACCTTGAATATAATACTAAACCTCTCTAAACTGAGGTTCTTCATCTTAAGATAAGGGTATATGCTAGACACTGTTAGTTACCTATCCAGTGGCCATTTACTTCTTCTTTGCTCAAAGAATCCTGATTTCCATTAGGTATGGAGCTGAACATTTAGTTGGGTGTTATGATACTTGAAGCTTGTGGTAGACATTACTAGTATTTACTAGCATCTTGTTCTTTCCTTCCAGGGACATGAAAGGCTAAATTTCAAGCCCCCTGTAGTTAGGTAGGGACATGCGATTAGGTGTAACCAATGAGCTATGAAAGAAAATGACCTGTGTCACTTCTGGGATGAAACAGAGAAGAGCAAGTGTGTGATCTCCACGTGCTCTCTTACCCCTGCTGGGGCAACTAGCAGCAATCTCTATGGTGGAACCTCCACCAGTCAGGAGTCCCTAAGTGACTATTTGGAGCATAGACTCACATCAGCTTGTAATGAACATGTAGCAGAGTGAGAAATAAACTATTGTTGTGTTAAACCAATGGAGTATTGAGATAAATGTGTCAGCTAATCCACAACTGAAAGCATCTCTACCGGAATAGGATATTATCTTTTTTATAGAGTTGTATGAATCAGTCTTTGTAGATTCAATTCTTAGCTCTGTCATTTATTAACTTGTATGACCTTTGTCAAGTTACTTAATTTTTCTGTGCCTCAGTTTCCTCATATGTAGCATGGGTTTAATGATAACCTCCTTCCTCACGGGATCAGTGTGTGTATTGAAGAAAATATTATACAGGATGCACTTAGAACACAGCCTGGCAGGTGACAAGTGCTATGCAGTGTTTGCTGTCAGAGATCACATATTTCAGAGTATCAAGTACAGTGTCTGGTTCTCATCAACAACTTATTGCTTTATTACCTTTATTGCTGTTATAAGGATTAGAATAATCCATGTAAAGTCGTTGCACAGAGTGGGCACTTCAAACAAGGTCACTATTATTTGCTGATTGTGATTTTGTACTTAATCCTGTATATATTCCCCTCATCTATTAGTTCTCTTAGAATGATATAAGCATTGTCCCCTAAGACTTCCTGCACAACATGGGAGGTGGTTAAGTGTGTGGGTTTCCAAGGGTGTTTCTGAATGCAAAATAAAGAAGACCTTGAAATGGCAGCAAAGCCTTAATTAAACAGGGAAGGCACTAATCAGAAGTGGTGCTAGCCATAAGTTTGAAGGCAAAGCGAGCCACAGAGAAGGTACACTCATAAGAATTAGCCTTGGATAATGAATATTTGATTGTATTTGGAATTTAGAGACCTCAAACACTGTCTGCCCATGTTCTTCATTTTGAAGATGAGGAAACTTAAGCCCAGAGAAGGAAAGGGGATGGTCAAGGTAACTCAGTCAGTTAATAGCATAAGCAGAACTAGAGTTTAGGTTTCTTGACTCCAAGTTCACTGCTTCTTGAATTGTGTTTGCATTTTGAATCTGTAGAACTATACTACGTTACCTCCCAGTACTTGAGTAAGAAAGCC
This sequence comes from Eulemur rufifrons, assembly GCF_041146395.1. Lineage (NCBI taxonomy): Eukaryota > Metazoa > Chordata > Mammalia > Primates > Lemuridae > Eulemur > Eulemur rufifrons. The sequence continues at coordinate 25,080,169 of NC_091012.1, read as the reverse complement.
ATTGGTTTCTTATTTTAAAACTCTCAAAAGCTTAGCATGAACTCAGAGATGTGGTTTGGGAAGAACCAGAGGAATCCAGGTGAGCAGTGTTAAGGTAGAAAAAGCTAGGTTTGGTCTTTTACCATTTCTGCCATTTGGAAACTAACACCAAGCAACCATAAAACCCTGGACTTGGTAAAAAAAAATAAATAAATAAAGTAAGTCTGCTTTTATGCCCTGTCTTTTACCCAGCTCTATCATCCATTTTGTTGATGCTGGTTTGCTCATGCCTTTGAATACATCAAAAGTGGCTTGACTTTCTCTTTCCTTTGCTGTCTATTCTTTGGCTCTAAGAGTGTCCTGTCCGTTCCCGATTTTGGATGGGCTACCCAGAATCACCATGGACTTTGCTTTTTAACCAACTAAAGGAAGGCAGAAATGAAAGAGGACTGCCAGTGTTTCCTTTCTGTATGTTTCCTTGGATGCAAACACAGGAGCAGAGTTTCTATGGAGCAGCTGGTCTCCCCATTTTGAATTTTGCTGAGGCAGGTAGTTGAACTCTTTGAGGAAGTCTGGGTTTTCTCTGTCTCGGGAAATTACTGATAACATCAGGAGCCAGAAGAAGGTGAATAAAATGGAAAAGAAAATTCATAAGAGTCATGCCAAGGTTCAGCTTTCCAACCCCACCCAATTCTTCACCAGCTCTCCTTTCAGCTACTACTTGCTTCCCAGGAAGCCGAAAACAATAGCCTAATGATTGAATTTAGGTCTAACCTTTAGGCAATTAAAGGTGAGGGAAGTAAAATGTAGTTACATTTAAAATCAAAGTCCATACATTTCCATTAGGAGGCATAGTCTATGTCATACTTTAGAAAGTGAGTCTGGTTCTGGAGCCAAACTTGGAAACCCATTCATTTTGGTAATTATTCTCATGTTCAATTTTCTAGCTGGCCACTTTGGTGTTAATCATTTCCAGGAAAATACAAAGGTCTTACAGTGAAGAGAAAGAGAAGCATATAATTGTAGCTAGACTTGGTCTATGTCATGAGAGCTAGAAAATCCTGAGATCTTGAGAGAAAGGGACAGCTGTTGGGCAGCTGGACTTCATGGTGGGGAATATAGTGTAAAGACTCAGTTGTTCCTTTCTGACTCCCTCCAGGGGAATTAAGTGTCTACTCTGATTAGTTTCCCAGAGTAGGTACCATGTGATTTAGAAAATTCTACTCATTTATCTGAATTTGTCTTAACACGTAACAACTGTCACTTGCAAGTCATTTTTATCTTTCTCTGATAGCTCTTTTTCTTATCCTTCTCTCTAGCACTCATTCCTTTAGTCAACGAATTTGTGCTCAAAGTTAACTATGTGCCAAACATAGTACCAGCACCACTGGTATAATGGTGACTAAAACAGTGTTCTACTTGTTTCTTTCTGTGCAGTAAATCACCCTCAAAAACTTAGTGGCACAATGCAACAAACATTTTACTATATCCCATAATTCAGGAATTCAGGCAGGGTTCAGTTGGGTGATTGTTTTTCAGCTGGCTGAGAGGCTGGTCTGGAGGACCCCCTACAGTTTTACTCACATGTATGGTGCCTGGAAGGCTAGGCTCAGCCAGCCCTGTCAACCAGAGCACCTACATGTGGCCTCACCAGCATGGTGGCCTCAGGGTGGTTGGACTTTTTATGTGGCAGCTCAGAGCACTAAGAGATAGTGTTCCAGGGACCCTGGCTAGGAAAATTCCTGGCCTTTTATGACCCAACGTCTGAAGTCCCAGAATGTCACTCACCTGGTCAAGAAAGTCTCTGAAGACCTAAACAGATTCAAGGACGAGGGAGATCCCACCTCTCAGTCAAAGAAATAACAGAGACTTGGCAGACATCATTAACATATCACAGCCAGCCAGAGCTTCTGTGCTTGAGGAGATTATATGCTAGTGGAGCAAGAAGCAGACTGGTCAACAAATAATCCAGGGGCTCAGGTAACCTTGAAGAAGTGACTAGAAATCCTATTGAGTAGTATAGTGAATACCTTTTGATGACCAAGTCATAAAGAAATCTAGGGTGATTCCCTTGTGTTCTACTGGAGAGTTCCTGTGATAACTGCCTATCTCATGCTCAGAGAATCATGTCACACAACCAACTCTGCTGGCATATATATGTGCACAGGGCACAGTGTTCATCCCTATGTCCACACACAGCTTCCTCCATCATTCTGGTTGGTAAAATCTAATTGTTTGACTGACTGAAGGGTTGCTAAGTGATTACTATTATAATTATTTAAGCTAGTTCAAGTAGAACTAATAATTGGTGTTGCTGTTCCATCTGCTGAGACTATTTCCCCTCTTCTTCACTTTGCTAACTACTACTCATTCTTTTGAATTGAATGTGAGGAGTCCCTTCCTCCTGAAAAAGTTTTTTTGACCACCCTCATCCCAGTTGGATTTAGTTGCATTCCTTTGGACTCCCTTAGTCCTCCTCCTCACAGCTTATCTCCATCATTTGTATACTTTTCATATTTTATTGTACTCCTTGATTTACTTGACTTTCCAGTAGCTTCTCCCAAGAGATGTATTGTTAATCCAACAGACATGTCTGGAATGGGAACGTCAGATGTATACCAGGGTCTCTCTGAGAGGGCTACAGATACTGGGGTGATTCATGCTGATACAATTGCTCTTGACAGACGTGGATCTCCAGTCTGGTGGTGAAGAATATTACAAATACATTGAGTGTTCCAAAAAATGCCTAACTCTGAGTCACATGGTTAATGATGGGGACTATGCCATCTTCCCTGTTGTTGCCATGGTGTCTGGCAAATAATTAGCACCTCAGTAAATATTTATTATGCATGAGTGAATGATGATGTACATTCATTGAACATGTGAATAAAGTTATGTCAGAAGAATATCGTTTTTCTCTTATTGTTAGAGCCTCCTCTAAAATTTTACCAGGCTGGGCCACGATGCTTTCCATTAAGAAACAATGGGGGCAGAGTCATCTGGGCCTAATTGATCCTTTTTGCTGCCAGCCATATTATGCTAGCCTCTTCTCATCCCTGGGTCAGTCGGTGTTTAGGGGCTGAAAGGTGGTGCCTCTCATATCAAGGTTCAATCTTCTCCCCTGCTAACCTTTGACTTCAGCTATCATGGCCCTGTTGATAGATGAACTCAGTTCCCTGCTGCCTACCATGTCCTATGCTTTGGAATAATTTGTGTCAGCACTTGACTAGGACCCTTGTGAACTAGACCTGTCCTAACCAGACACACCTTGCCCTCTACCATGTTCTGATGGATCTAGCTGGCAGCTACATTGCTCCTTCCTAGTAAGGTCTCCTTCTATTATTGGTGTTCCTGGAATATGATTTCTAGATCACAAGTTATTGGAACAACAAAAAAGCATAGTCTTTGGAATCAGATGTAATTGACATTGAAGAGACTCTTCTACTTGCTAGCTTTATCCCTCTGAGCCAAATTTTCTGATCTGTAAAAGTGGGGATAATAATCATGACCTTGTAGAGTTGTCTTAAGTGTAGTGCTTACCATGTAATTGCTAAGAAAATGGTAGTTCCCTCCCATGTTCCGTCACAGTGTATTGACTTTTGTATTCCAAGAAGAGACTATTGATTCCTTTCTCTCCAGTCCATCGTTTACTTCAGGGTGTTTTCCTAGGTTGGGGTGGTTTGCTTCCGTGGCTGGCCTTGACCACACCATTATCAGAGCTTCTGGACTCTGGTCACATGGATACCTGGTTCCCTCACCTGGAAAATCCAGGCCCCATGACCTCTGACACAATGTCTTTACTGTAGCTGCAGTCCTGCCTTCCCCTTGAAACCCTGAATCAGTAACAGGATAGAAGGAAAATACAAAGGACTGAGGCAATATTTCAGAGGGCAGACGTAGCATAAGCCATAGCTTCACTGTCCTGGGCAGTGCTATGAAGGCACTTTTGTGCACACTTCTCCGATCCTACCTCCATATGCCACTCTCACTCCTGGTTCTTTGATCTAAGAGATTAGAGCAGTATATTTTGGTGTCACATGGCATGACAGTATCTCTCTTTGACCTCCCATAGCATTTAGGCATTCATTATCTGTACATTGCTGTATTTTGTATAATTATGTTCTTACGTCGCATTTCATGTATGATTGAAGTATGCTAGTCATAAATCACTCAAGATAAGACTAAGCTCTTTGATAGCAGGGTCTATGAATGAATAGCTTAGTGCCTGGTCACAACCTGAGAATTGCTCATTTAGGGAGTAGGATGAAAAGAGAAGTCAATGAAGAAAACCAAAGAGAAATGAGAGAAGCAGGATAAAAAAAAACAAAACAGCAAAATGGAGTGTTAGAGAACTCTGGTAAGAAGAGTTTAGGAGAGGTGGCTGACAGGATGTAGGATGCAAAGTAACTTGGAGGGCTTTGGGTGCATTCCATGCAGAGAGTCAGAAGAGTAGTGAAGTTGAAATGCAGCTGTATTCTCATCAGTGCCAAGGAGAGGAAGACCAGCTCTCATTTCATCCACACCCTCAAATTTTAATGGGTATTAGAATCCACAATCCTGGGACTCACCCACATGGACTCTGTTTCAATATGTAGGACCTGGAACTCTGCATTTTAATAAGTATCACAGGATGGAAAGATGGCAGAGTGGTGGTGACAGCCTGGATCTGCGCTCCGGAGAGGAAATCGTGGATCTGAACCTGCCACAACGCTAGAGGACTGCTCCCACACAGGAAAAGCGGTGTGAATCCACGGAAAATCAACGTGGGACAAACAGAGCGAGTGAGGTCTGAGGTGAACGAAAATTAGGATCGCGGATCTCTGCGGAACGCGGAACAGACAGTAAGAGGAGCAAGGATCGGCTGTGCCCGCCCCCAGGTGGGGCGGGGGCAGTCTGCTGGGAAAGTGGCTTGCTCTCCTCACTGACCTCCAACCCCAATTGCTTGGAGAACTCCCGCAAGCCAGCGCAGAATCACCGAGGGAGACGTGGGGCATTACAGTCAGGAGGCTTTTTCGGGAGAATAGGTTGGAACCTGGGAAATCTCGGCTGAGACAGCCCTTGGCGAGGAGGAACGGACCTGCGCCAGGGGGGAGGGGCACGAAGGATCCTTGATCAGCGAATTGCGTTGTGCCTCTCTGCTGCTTTTGTCGGTGGTTCTTCAGCCGGTGGCCCCCAGCGGCATTGCCCGCCAACCCGCCCGGCAGCGGCAGTCTCTGGTCTCTGCCTGCCGGGGAGCCGGTCCCCCTCCTACCCCAGAGCGCTGCGGGCGCCATCTTGAAAGCAAAGGCGGAACCGCTCGGGAGCCATAAGGTGCCGAGCGGCTCTCTCTGCCCGGTGCCCTCCGCTGGTCTCTGGACCCGCGCCATCTCCACCGGGGCCGCACTCAGTGTGAAGGGGCGGAGCTGCACTAAGATGGAAAAAAAAAAAAAAAAAAAAAACATTGAGTCGCTGTTCGGGACCCAACGGAGCGGGCGTGAAGGGGCGGAGCTGCGCTAAGGTGGAAAAACACAATCATTGAGCCGCTGAACTATATACTTCAGATTTGTGTATCTCTTCATTTAGCGATGTGGTGCGGTGCTGTGTAGCTTTGTTTTTGTTCTTTTGTGTTTGTGTTTTTGGTGTTTTTGGGTTAGGTTTTTTTGTGTTATTTGTTTGTTTGGTTTTTTTTTTTTTTGGTTTTGTTTTTTCTTTTCTCTTTTTTCTTTTTTTCTCTTCTCTTCTCTTTTTCTTTTCTCTTTTTCTTCTCCTTCTTTTCTTTCTTTTCTCTTCCTTTTTTTTCTTTTTCTTTTTCTTTCTTTCTTCTCTCTTTTTGCCTTCTAACTGGGAAGCAACGGTGAGCTTTGGAACGGACCAGGCCCCTGGTTCTGGTACATACCGGAACCTGAGTAGTCACCCCCAACACCGGCGATCTGCGGGCACGCAATCACCATCTTGGGGCCCAAAGCCAAGTCACTGCGGAGCAATAGGGTGCCAAGAGGCTCCCTGGACGGCCCCCTCCCCTGGTCCACAGACCTTATATAGGGACCCCGCCCATGTGTAAACACTGAATACTTCTCCAGAAGTGAGAGTGTGGAGCCTGGTCCCTGGGGACATTGGGCCAAGTCAGACTTTTGCCCGTGGGAGCTGCAGCAACTGGGGTGCTGAGCGAGCAAGGGCACCATCGACTCCCCATAGCTAGTATCTTTCCTGCAGATAGAGACAGAAACCACCCCTATAGAGGAAGAACCAAAGGAAAACAAACAAACAAGAGAATTTCGGTCTACTACTAGTGTGGACCCTGCCTGTCTTCTGAAAGACCACAACACAGTGTCCTAACTCGCCAAAGCAGTCTTGGATCACTCCAATCCTCTAGGATTGGACCCATCAGAAGCAGTCCCCCAAGTGAAATAGAAAAATCTCTAAACAATTCACAACAGTCTTCCCCTCTTGCCAACGGAAGCAATATACCTAGACTGCTTCACAGCCTAAGAATAGAGCACAAAGAGTGCTGTTAACCAGACTAAATCTATAAGAAAAGATCCAACGATTAATCTAGATGGGAAGGGCCCAGCGAAAAAACACAGGAAGCACAAAGAATCAAACAGAAAGCTCACCCCCAAAGAGAAATACCAGCTCTCAACCATTTGACACAAACCAGACTCAAAACACCAACATATCACAGGAAGAATTCCAATTATGGATTATAAACAAGCTGAATAATATACAAGAATCAATGGACAATCAACACAAAGAAACCACAAAAAAAAAATACAGGATTTGAAGGAAAAATTCACTAAAGGAATTGAAATATTGAAGAAAAACCAAACTGAACTCCTAGAAATGAAAAATTCACTCAGAGAGCTACAAAACACTGTGGAAAGTCTCAAGAGTAGGGTAGACCAAATAGAGGAAAGAATCTCAGAAATTGAAGATAACTCTTTCCAACTAAATAAGTCAGTCACAGAGATAGATCAAAGAAGTAAGAGAAATGATCAGAGTCTTCAAGAAATGTGGGATTATGTCAAGAAACCTAACTTGAGAGTTATTGGCATTCCTGAGGGTGAAGAAGACAATAAGCAAGGGTTGGACAAGCTATTTGAAGACATAATGGAGGAAAATTTTCCAGGCCTTGCTAATACTCTAGACATACAGATTCAAGAAGCTCAAAGGACCCCTGGGAGATTCATAGCAAATAGGAAAACACCACGCCACGTAGTCATCAGCCTGACCAAAATATCCACTAAAGAGTCCCTTTTCCGAGCTGTAAGGAGAAAGAAACAAGTAACTTACAAAGGAAAACCCATCAGAATTACGCCAGATTTCACAACTGAAACCTTACAAGCAAGAAGAGGTTGGGGCCCCATTTTCACGCTTCTGAAACAGAATAATGCCCAGCCTAGAATCTTGTACCCAGCTAAGCTAAGTTTTCTATACGAAGGAGAAATTAAGACATTCTCAAATAAACAAAGGTTGAGGGAATTCACCAAGACAAGACCAGCCCTCCAAGAAGTACTCAAAAGAGAGTTACACACGGATCAGCACAAGAAAGATCCACGAATATAAAACTACTCAAGAGCTAAAGATCAAATTCCAAAAACCACAATGGCTCAGGAGAGAAAACATCACAATGAAGTTCTACCCAACAAGCTGAACAAAAAACCGTCTCACTTATCAGTTTTCTCAATAAATGTGAATGTCTTGAATTCCCCGCTCAAGAGACATAGACTGGCCCAATGGATAGAAAAACACAATCCAAGTATCTGCTGTCTTCAAGAAACCCACCTAACGTGCAAAGATGCATTTAGACTGAAAATAAAAGGATGGAAATCGGTATTTCAAGCAAACGGTAACCAAAAGAAAGCTGGTGTGGCAATCTTAATTTCCAATAACTTAGCTTTCAAACCAACAAAAATAATAAAAGACAAAGATGGCTACTACATACTGGTCAAGGGCACAATTCAACAAGAAGCCATGACTATACTCAATATATATGCACCCAGCCTAGGTGCACCTAGATTCATAAAGCAAACCCTACTAGATCTCAACCAAATGATAGCTAACAATTCTGTAATAGCTGGAGACTTTAACATCCCACTGACAGTACAGGACAGATCCTCTAAACAGAAAATAAACAAAGACATAATGGACCTAAATAGAATGCTAGAACAAATGGGCATGGCTGACATCTATAGGACATTCTAGCCAAAGTCCACAGAATATACATTCTTCTCATCAGCTCACGGGACATTTTCTAAGATTGACCATGTCCTAGGACATAAAGCATGTCTTAAAAAATTCAAAAAAATAGAAATTATACCATGCATCTTCTCAGATCACAGCGGAATAAAAGTAACAATGATCACAAACAGAAACTCTCACTCTTACTCAAAGTCATGGAAGCTAAATAACTTTCTCCTGAATAATTATTCTATAAAGGAAGAAATCAAGATGGAAATCAAAAGTTTCTTTGAATTAAATGACAATGGAGATACAACTTATCAAAATCTATGGGACGCAGCTAAAGCAGTCCTGAGAGGGAAATTCATATCCATAAATGCCTATATCAAAAAGACAGAAAACCTGCAAATAGACAACCTAATGAATAGACTCAAAGAGCTGGAGAAAGAAGAACAGAACAACCCCAAACCCAGCAGAAGGCGAGAAATTACTAAGATCAAATCAGAACTAAATGAAAAGGACAACAAAGAAACTATAAGGGAAATTAATAAAACAAAAAGTTGGTTCTTTGAAAAGATAAACAAAATAGACACACCTCTGGCTAGACTAACCAAGAGCATAAAAGTAAAATCCCTAATAACCTCCATTAGGAACATGAAAGGAGAAATCACAACCGATGCTACAGAGATACAAGATATCATCTACGAATTCTACAAAAATCTTTATGCACACAAACTGGAGAATGCAGAGGAAATGGACAAATTTTTAGAAACACATAGTCTTCCCAGGCTCAACCAGGAAGAAATAGAGTACCTGAACAGACCAATATCAAGAACTGAAATCGAAACAGCAATAAAAAACCTTCCCAAAAAGAAAAGCCCTGGTCCAGATGGGTTCACACCTGAATTTTACCATACATACAAAGAAGAACTGGTGCCCATCCTACATAAACTATTCTCCAATATTGAGAAGGATGGAATTCTCCCCAACACGTTCTACCAAGCCAATATAACATTGATACCAAAACCAGGAAAGGACACAACAAAAATAGAGAACTACAGACCAATTTCTCTCATGAATATAGATGCAAAATTTTCAATAAAATACTAGCAAATCGAATCCAAGTACTTATCAAAAAAATAATCCACCACGACCAAGTGGGCTTCATCCCAGAGATGCAGGGGTGGTTCAACATACGTAAATCTATAAATGTAATTCACCACATAAATAGAAGCAAAAACAAAAACCATATGGTACTCTCATTAGATGCAGAAAAAGCATTTGACAAAATTCAACACCCTTTGATGATAAAAACGCTTAACAAAATAGGCGTAGATGGAAACTACCTAAAAATGATACGAGCCATATATGACAAACCCACAGCCAACATCATTCTGAACGGGGAAAAATTGAAAGCACTCCCACTTAGAACTGGAACCAGACAGGGCTGCCCACTGTCCTCATTACTTTTCAACATAGTATTGGAAGTCCTTGCGAGAGCTATCAGGCAAGAGAGCAAAATCAAGGGAGTCCAAATAGGGAAGGAAGAGATCAAATTCTCACTTTTTGCTGATGATATGATGCTATATCTGGAAAACCCCCAGGATTCAACCATGAGACTCCTGGAATTGATTAACGAATATAGCAAAGTCTCAGGCTACAAAATTAATATACACAAATCAGAGGCATTTATATATGCCAATAGCAGTCAATCGGAAAACCAAATTAAAGACTCAATACCCTTCAAAATAGCAACAAAGAAAATAAAATATCTAGGTATATACCTAACTAAAGAGGTAAAGTGCCTCTATAAGGAAAAGTATGAAACACTGAGAAAAGAAATAGCAGAACTTGCAAATAGATGGAAAAATATACCATGCTCGTGGATCGGAAGAATCAACATTGTTAAAATGTCTATACTACCCAAAGTGATCTACAGATTCAATGCAATCCCTATTAAATTACTATCATCATTCTTCACAGACGTAGAGAAAATAATTACACACTTTGTATGGAACCAGAGAAGACCCCATATAGCAAAAGCAATTTTAAGCAACAAAAACAAAATGGGAGGTATTAATTTGCCAGACCTCAAACTATACTACAAGGCCGTGGTTCTTAAAACAGCCTGGTACTGGCACAAGTACAGGGACACAGACCAGTGGAACACAACAGAAAATCCAAATATAGAACCATCCTCATATAGTCACCTAATTTTTGACAAAGCAGGAAAGAATATACTCTGGGGACAAGAATCCCTATTCAATAAATGGTGCTGGGAGAATTGGTTAGCCACTTGTAGAAGACTGAAACAGGACCCACAGCTTTCACCTCTCACAAAAATCAAATCATGGTGGATAACAGACTTAAACCTTAGGCGTGATACAATCAGAATTCTAGAAGAAAACGTAGGCAAGACTCTTACAGACATTGGCCTAGGTAAAGAATTTATGAAGAAGACCCCCAAGGCAATCACAGCAGCAACAAAAATTAATGAATGGGACATGATTAAATTAAAAAGCTTCTGCACAGCCAAAGAAACACTCACGAGAATAAACAGACCACCTAAAGAATGGGAAAAAATACTTGCATACTACACATCAGATAAAGGACTGATAACAAGAATCTATTTAGAACTCAGGAAAATCAGCAAGAAAAAATCAAACAACTCTATTAAGAAGTGGGCAAATGACATGAATAGAAACTTCTCGAAAGAAGATATAAGAATGGCTAACAAACATATGAAAAAATGCTCAACATCCCTAATCATCAGAGAAATGCAAATCAAAACCACAATGAGATATCACTTAACCCCAGTGAGAATGGCCTTTATCAAAAAAACCCAAAACAACACATGTTGTTGTGCATGTGGAGAGACAGGAACACTCCTACACTGCTGGTGGGACTGCAAACTAGTGCAACCCCTGTGGAAAGCATTATGGAGGTATCTTAAACAGATTCAAGTAGACCTGCCATTTGATCCAGCAATCCCATTATTGGGCATATACCCAAAGGAAAAAAGGTCATTCTGTAACAAAGACATATGTACCCGAATGTTTATAGCAGCACAATTCACAATAGCAAAGATGTGGAAACAACCCAAATGCCCATCAATACATGATTGGATTAGTAAGCTGTGGTATATGTATACCATGGAATATTACTCAGCTATAAGAAATAATGAAGATACGACATCTCTATGGTTCTCCTGGAGAGAGTTGGAACCCATTATATTAAGTGAAGTATCCCAAGAATGGAAAAACAAGCATCACATGTACTCACCAGAAAATTGGTTTCCCTGAACATCACCTAAATACACATCTGGGAACGACACCAATCGGATATCAGACTGAGGTGGGGGGTGGGGGAGGGGATGGGGGTATGCCTACACAATGAGTGCATTGCGCACCGTTTGGGGAATGGTAATGCTTGAAGGTGCTGACTCGGGAAGGGGGGGTGGGGAAGGGAGGGATATATACCTACATGATGGGTGCAACGCGCACTATCTGGGGAACAGACACGCCTGGAGCTCTGACATGGGGGGAAAGGCGGTACATGGACAACGTATGTAACCTGCAATTCTGTATCCCCCATAACAATAAGATGAAATAAAAAAAAATAATAAGCATCACAGGTGACTATGATGCTGGTGGTCCCCCCAAAAGCATTGAAGTCTCCTAATAAAATAGTCCAAGGTTGTGTTAGTAGTTTCGCAGCACTATCACAATTTTGTGGTCTGCTAAAGTCCCAAGTCACAAAGTCAGAGAGCTGGAAGGGCCCTTAGAGGGATGATCTACCAGTGCTACTCGATGGGGGCACTATTACAATTTTAGGTGGGACCATTCTTTGTGCAATGGGACTGATATTCCCGTGCTGATATTCCCATTCCCCAAAACAGTGGGACTGATATTCCTGTGTGATGCAAGACATGTAGCATACTTTGTTCCCACCAACTAGATTCCAGTAGTAGCCCTTAGTCATTCTAATGACCAACAAAACCCCCACCCCATATATTTCCTCATGCCTCCTAAGGGGGCAGTACAATTCCCACTGAGAACCACTGCCATTGTAACCCCTTCATTTTGTATGGGAGAGAACTGGTTCCCAGAGCAGGGAAAGGGGTTCTTCAAAGTCCCTTAGTAAACTCTTTTTGAAGGAATGTACTCTCAAGTCAGATATCCTTCATCCCATATCTCTGTAACTGAGTTTAGGAACCTAAATGCAGGCTTGCCTGTCCAGTGGGATGGTCAGTCAGCTTAATTAGAAAGGACAGAGACCACCTTACTAGCTCCCTGTTGTCTCTGAGAGCATCGAGTACAGTGCTGTCTATACAACAGGCACCTCCAGTATACTCATTGACCAATAAAACTCTCTCCATGAGGCTCCCTAAAGATGAACAGGATCAGAATCCCTCCTAAGCAATAAGCCTTCTTTCAGGAAAGACTAGATTGTTTGTTTAGACTCCCCTCTGAAGAGAAACATTAGCTTATTAGCATATTCTTGGTACATCAAGAGCATTCATCTGGACTCTGAGCCCCACTAGAGTGCACGTGCCAGGAGGGAAAGGAATTTTGCCCTTGTTCATTGTTTATCTTTAGCTCCTAGACTGGTACCTAGTACCTGAGGTAGACACTCAGTAAATATTTATGTATGAAGGAATGACTCCACTTTATAAATAAAAGATTGTTTACTTTCTTCAGACAAGTGTGAAAGTAGCAAATGTTTGCAAAGATTTTTATCCCCTTGGAGAAAAGTAACAAGTAAATATGAGTTCAAAGAGTATGAATACCTTGTATTTGCAAAGAAGATTTCTTCCTAAAACTCAGAGGATTTTGCCATCTATTAAGGAAAAGGTAGAGAAATGTGCCCCTTTTGAACCTACAGTAACAGATACTGATGGATAAACTAATGTCCTCGGAGAGAGGCTGCTGGTGCTGTTGCTCAGTGCCCTATCCCTTCTTCTGTCCTGTTCAGTACTGTCAAGAGTGACATGGAGAGACCACTAATCGCCTGTGATGAGATTCACAGATGGCAGGGACTGGGCAGCTAGCAAAGGCATCAGGTCATAAAGTCATTGGCTTTCAGACAGTAAAGGTAAACCAAACCCAAGAGGATGAAATGTAACAGGAAAAAAAGTGTAGGTTTCACACCACAATGAACCATACTAGGGTGGCCTGATTTAATAGCAGCAGGAGGGAAAAGGTCTTCAGGGTTTTAGTTGGTGGAAAGACCAATAGTATCCAACAGGTTGATATTGCTCCAAGAGACTTATGAGACATCAAACCACTTTACTGAAGTCTAGTGCCTAGAGTACAGGAGGCAGTGGTCCATACCTGCACACACCTGTTCTGTTTACTTCTCACTTGTGTCCATGTCATTGCCTTACAAGGCACCTAGACAAACAGGAGTCCATTTGGAAAGTTACCAGGATATGAAAAGCTATGTAACCCAGTTGCATAGGGAACAGTGGAAATAACTGGAGATAATTCACTTGAGTAAGAGAGGAGTCTGGGAACTATTATGGCAACTTGAAAATATTTGAAGGGTTGCCTTGTATGGCAAAGAGCAGCCTGGTTCTGTACATCCCCTGAGAGCAGAATGAGGACCAGTGGATTTAAATGCCTGCAAGTCAGATTCTGGGTCCACACAAGGGAAAACTTTCTAATGACTTTATACTATCCAGGACTGGGGTGGGCTGGTTCATTAGATAGTGAGTTCCTTGTCATTGAAAGAGTTCAAGCAGTGGCTGGCTGACCTCTTGACAGGGAAACCATAGAGGGGATTTAAACATCTGATGAGATTGACTTTTAAAGTCCCGCTCAAGCCTGAACACAAGCTTGTGGGTTTTGGATTTTTAAGGTGATAAGCAAATTACATTATGTATATATTATATATACATATATATCACTACATATATATAGATATACTATATATACATATATAGTATATTGTATTTGTCACTAGGATGGGGTTGAGGCATCATTTAGGGCCTAAGTATCCAACACTGTTTAAAAGCCCATTATTGTATAGATTTTTAGAAAATTTTATTAGAGCTTTTATAAAAATATGCTTAATTTGCACTAGGGAGCCCAATTATCAAAACAGTCCCTCTGCCAGAAAAACCCCCTATGCTCCCTGGCTCACCTTCTGCCCAGCCAGGTATTCTCATTTACACTTGTAGATATCCAGATCAGGTTTGCTCCGGATTAATTTAAAGCAAGGTAAGAAGGGAACAAATAAAGGTACCTGTGATTTGGGCAGCACTGCTCTCAGGGTCAGGGTCAAGGTCAGAGGCCTTACTTTGTTCTGTGGTCTGCCTTGTTTGCTTAGGTCAGGATAGCCTTGCTGGTGTTTTGACCCTTGATCATCTTGTGCTGTTTCTTCAACATTTTCACTATTCATGGTTGCTAACTTGTCTTCTTCTGATATGTTCTTTTTTTGGTAAGGTAAGACCCACATGATATAAATGCAAATGAAACAGAAATGTATTCAGTGAAATGTAAGCCTCCTGCTCCTAGCTAATCCTGTGTCTCCTAGTTCCTTCTTTCAGAGGCAACTGCTATGACCACCTTCTTGCCAGTCCTTCCAGAGTGAGTCTGTGCACACATAAGCACAAATAGAGATATTTTTATGATCTTGGGGCCTCCCATATGGCTCTGTCCACCACTTTGTGTGTCCTTTTGCTTATCCTCAGCTCCTACAATAGTTCATTTCTCTGGGGCCAACCCTCTCGGCTAACTCGTCCTGGCTTCACTATTTTCTACTGCTTACCTGCTCTCAATCTGCCACCGTGACCCATAAGACCTTAATCTGGGACAGGAAGAAGTAGAAATCATAATTTAGAAAGAGGAAGGCATTCTGGTTTCTATTTCCATTCCATATTTTCTAGCTCTGTTAAATTAAATTATGCCTGTTCATCTGCTACTGACTGTATTCCATGAGAAAGCCATTTGCATTTTTCTTCACAACAACATCTTTCTCCTCAGAATGCTGTGGCAACTAATGTTTTAAGATTCTCGGAAAAAATCATAATAATAAAACCTTTCCATCCTAAGTATCTAAAAATTGAATTGATACCAAAATAT
This sequence comes from Eulemur rufifrons, assembly GCF_041146395.1. NCBI lineage: Eukaryota > Metazoa > Chordata > Mammalia > Primates > Lemuridae > Eulemur > Eulemur rufifrons. Next base: position 25,064,948 of record NC_091012.1, on the reverse strand, counting down.
AGAGAGATATTATTAAAGAAGCTAAACAGTTTACAAACTCAGCAATGCCACACTGAAGATTAAACCCTGTAGGTGGGAATTCATTTAGGGCTCATTTGCATTCTGTTTCCAGACATGACCCCATACACAGTTTACCTAATGTATCACCACAGAATACAATGTGTGGAAGTATTTAGAATATGGAAGCATCACACAGATAAGGAAGCAATTAATTCTATCTTAGAAGGTGAGAAAAGGGAGTAAGGGAGGAAATGAGCCCATAGAATTTTAGAGTTGGAAGGAGCCTCCAAGATAAGCTAGCCTAGGCTAGCATCTCTTTGGCTGCATCTCTACTGAGTGGTTGTCTAGCGTCTGTTTTGAATACTTCCACTGATAGGGTACTCATTGTGTCTCAAGGGAGCTTATTCCATCTTCAGGCTGCTCTATTAGAAAGCTCTTCTTTAGGCTGCACCAAAGTCTATCAACTAGTATCTTCTACTACTTGGTCCTAGATTAAACTTCCTGGGGCCACAAAATCCATGTCAAATTCTTTGCCAGTTTGAAAGCTCTTTAGGAACTTAAAAGCAGTTCTCATAAACTACCGTGTCTAGAGTAAGCATTCAAAGTTCCTTCAGTAGTCCTCAAGTGACATTGTTTGCCACCCAAACATTTCTTGTGAGGGCACAAAAGCCTTCCTATGGAGGAAAATGTGTTAGTTTCTTCTCTTGTGTCTTTTTGGTCCAAGTAAGTTCAATGAGGTATATGAAAGGAACTGCAAATTAAAAGAAACTTGGAAAGGAATCAAATATGAAAGTATTTGAGAATGAGATATTAAAAGTCCATCTGGTCACACAATTTCAGAAACTTAAGCCTTCAGGCTGATACTGATGCCCCAACATGAGAAAACTGGGGATGACCCTTACCGTGACTTGCAGAATAAAAATCTAAGGAAACGCTAGACTCTAGGGTAGGAAAGGCCTTTAGAGATCAGCTAGTATAAGTCCATCATTTTACAGATGGGGTGACTGAGGTTTGAAGAGGCAAGGGACATGACCATTGTCCCACAGCTAGCAAGTAGCAGAGCAAAGACTAATTCAGGTCTTTTGATTACCAATTCAGTACTTTTGTATATATGTTTTCTTAACTTGGGACACAAGCGAGAGCCAGCTAATAAAGAATACCCTTTTACCACATTCTTTCTAGTCACTGTCAACAAATTTCACTCTGAAATGTATTTTAGAAGTTATGGAATTATATGAGAAAGCTCTTAATTGGATTAATCTCCAAAGCATCCCTGCCACAATCACCAAAACCTTAGAAGTTTATGTCTTTTTGAGTTTTTAATTCATGTGAGTGTCAGGACAAATTACCATTATTGCAAGGAATTTGTACACTGAATGCCTTAATAACATGGATACAACATGGAAATGTTGGCTGTCTTCGTCCATTCGTATTGCTATAAAAGAATACCTGAAGCTGGGTAATTTATAAAGAAAGAGATTTATTTGTCTCACAGTTCAGCAGGATATACAAGAAGCATGGTGCTAGCTTCTACTTCAGGCTAGGAAACTCGAGCTGCTTCCACTCACGGTGGAAGGCCAAGGGGAGTCAGTGCGTGCAGATCCCATGGCGAGAGAGGAGGTATGGCTCTTTTCAACAACCAGTTCTTGCAGGAACCAAAAATGAGAACTCATTGACATTCCCATGAGAATGGCAGCAAATCATTTATGAGGAATCTGCCCCCATGACCCAAATACCTCCCTCCAGGCCCCACCTCCAACACTGGGGACCAAATTTCAACATGAGACCTGAAGGAGTCAAATATCCAAACCATAGCATTGGGCAATAATGCATATGATTGCATGATAAAACACTGATATCATGTAATCATATTATTACATCAGTCTAAACAGAAACTCAAAACGGCTGAGTTCTTCCTGACATGTGCGCCATGTATACAGGTTTTTAACTGTTGGAAATGGGGAGCTGCAGGCACTCAGTGGACATTTTCTATCTGAAAAACAAATAAAGACAATGCCAATCTCTAGAGATCACATTTATGTTGCCCCCACCCTGCCCCCTACCAAAAGTCATAGTAGCAGACTTCCCATGAGTCTAGGTCCCTCTTAAGCTGAGGGCTTCCAGGTGGAAATAATACTGACTGAGGTGAACCACTGGCCTTATGTGTGGATGACCCAAGCCTGGTTCTGTCTCTGTGAAGGACTTTCAGAGCCATGTGAGGACTCAGCAGTGTGACCAAGTGAAAGTCTTCAAGCTTAAAGGCAGTCACTTACTATGGCTGTGTCTGCCAGCCCAGACCGAATATAGCACAGTGCATAAGCTCTGAAGTCATTTTACCAGAAACCAATGTTTCTTTACAAGGAAGTATCCTTTACCAATTTATGTATACATGAATGGAACAACTTCAGTAGGTGTGTATGAATGATTTTTCGAAAAGTCCATTTAAACGCAGGCATAGATCTTATTTTCTTGAAAACCTGTACCCATAAAACATTGCAAATTTGAAGAGAAAATTAACATTTGAGAGAAAGGATTATATAAAACCCAATAAATGCCCTTTTAAAAATGGACCTAGCTCTACTTTCCAATCCTATAAGATAGCATGCCATTACATATCCATCCCATAATTTATACTGTATTGATTTTGTTGTCACAACTTTGGAAATACTCTGTCATGTATATTTATGATGGCCCATAAATGTTCAGAATAACATTAGAGACCAAGTCACTATTCATAGTCAAGGAAATAAAGAGCTGTGTAGAGAGGTTAGAGCCCAGTGTGTAGACCTAAGAAATCTGCCTAAGACAGCTTCTCTTGAAAATCAAGTAAAAGAAGCCCTTAAATAATAGTAACTCAAAATGGAAATTTAAAAATGGAAAGCTATGTGGCCCAAATTAATAACTTTATTTGAAGGCCCTCATTTTTCCCTGTCTGGGAATCCTCAAATGGTATGTTTGTAAAAGGAATTGACACACAAGCATCCAGCTATACTGGGCATCAGGATTCTCTTGATGAGCAGATGACATCTTTGGCATATTAGCACATCCTGAACATGTAACTCCCAGTTACAGATCTGGACTTGCTCACAGCATCAAGTCAGTACCTTGGGATTTAGGGCGCCAGCTGTATTGGTGCCAAATGGGGAGTCAATATGTTGTCCAACCCAGACTAGTTATAAGGGGCTTTGCTCCTAGGAGGGACTGAGAGAGAATGTGATTGTTTTGTTCCCTGCATTTTCCTTATCCTGCATCAGAAACAAAGCACAAAGTTGGCTGGTATCAGTGTTAGCATTGCCCACAGCTGCTGAACTCTGATTTAACCAGATGCCATAACTATAGCAACGGGGAAATATTGGAATTTTGAGATTAACGTGCTACTAAAATTTGCTATATATAGCACACTTTGTGTTGGGGTGCACATTGTAGGTATTTCCTTTATTTTTTTAAATCAAAAAGTAAGTCCAGCTTTGGAAGAAAAGTTAATTTATTATATATGGTGGCTGCTAAAGTCCCCCTACTGCCTTGATCTACCTCTAGAAATGTGTGTTTTGAAACCCAATGAGATAAATCAGCTTGATTGTGCAAGGCATGGATGGAAATTGGGCTGTCATAAAGCCATCTTCAGATTTGTGTGGATGTTGGAATATTCATCTTTGGGGTTTAGTGGAAGAACCTTGGGCCGGAAGTCAGGAAATCTAAGTCCCAGCCTCTATGATTAAATCATTATGTGATCTTGGGCAGGTCTCAGGTTCCCCATTTTTTTTTTAATGCTAGGGGTTCAACTCTTCGGCTCTCCCATTCTAGGATTCTGATAGTTCCCTCTGCTGCAGCTCTAGAGGGTACTTACTGATGCCCTGTGGAATAAGAGACATCTACATCCCAGAATCCCTGGATCAGAGTTGTGAGTGACATATAAAAAGGAGTTCTTTTATAGGCTTTCCCCTGGTAATAGAATTGTTCTCTCTACTCCACAAGCCCTGTAATGGGCCTGTCAGCTTCATGCTCCCTAAGTCTTCCTTTCCCCACAACTGAGCCTATGTGGCTCCTAGAATTAGGCCCAGCACCCCACCTCACCCCACCTAGCAAGGCTCTGAGTCCCATCTTGTAGTCAAGAGAGATTCAAAGGGTCCAAGGTCATAGAGGCAGGTCATTGACACAGTGTAACTGCTACTTATTCTCCAACTTTTCCTCAGTCCTAATAGATTCTTGCCACCTTCCTGTGACCAATTCGTTGTCTTTTCTTCTGTATTTATGAGCTCATTGCCTGTCTGCTACCCACTCTTTCTTTAACAGAGAGCCCGGGTACTTGCCTTAGCTTTATACGTGGTGTCTTTGCCCATTGAGGACTGAAATTCTGTTGCCATTTTCAGTATTGGAGGTTGGGCTTGGCCACTTCCAGAACTCTCTAGAATTGCCCATCTGCCTGTCTGCAGAGATATCTGTCTATGGCTTGTGGCTGAGACTCCAAGATGCCTCACAGCCTACTAGCCAGCACAGCCCTTTGTCACTTACTGTTGATCCTCACTGAAGTTGCTACCTGCCTTCCCTGAACCTCTGCCTACTGCTTATTACTGGACCCTCTTAAGGTATGCTCCATCTGCTCTGTGGGGACATTGCTGTGTCACTCACGCCTGAGCCTTCCTGACACAGATTATTGGTCTCTATTTCTCATCTGTTATTGTAGATGCTCACCTCAAAGCCATTATGGTCCTGCCTGGTCTCTGGGTTTTAAGTAGCCCCAGGCTGATCTATTCCAACCCCAGGCAAGTTTCAGTAATAGCCTACAAAGACTATATGGACAGTCTTTGGGCCAGGTTGCCCTGCCTGAGCCCAGCTTTATGGGCCCATGCCTTGGGATGAAAGCTACTCTGTCCAGATTTTCACCCACTCTGCACCAATTAACAAATAGCCTTGTGCAACTTTGTAGCAAATGGCTTTGTATGCTAAATTCAACTTAAGATTCTGAGATGGGTGATGAGAGAGAATTTTTGTATCTCTGTAGCCTAAGGTAGAGAGAGGGATGTTGTTGGGAATTCTTGAGACAGCAAGAGAAAATTAGGTGAAAAGTGAGAAATACCTCTGTGATCTTTTTGGAAGCAAAGTTGCATATTAATCCAAGGTGGCATTGTTTTTATTAGTGGTATTCAGCCCAGTAGTATTCAGCTCCTTTCAAAGGTGCTTTTGGCTTCATGAAATAACCCAGAGTTCTAGCCCATAGCAGGGGCATGTATACTAGTTAGCTATGTGTCCTTGTGCTGAGGATTTACTCTTTCTGAACCTCAATTTTATTATCTGTCAAATGAGGCTTTGTGGGAATGATATCTTTGTTCATCTATAAGCTCTCAGGTGGTGTTAAGGAATACCAGTTACTGGATAGTAGTAATATTCGTTGGGAGTAGGGGGTTTGGGGGTGGGTAAACTCACAACTACTAATGGACACAGTGAGCGTTGTAGGGGGGGAAGGGCACGTCTCAAATCATGCTTGGGGTGTGTCAAAGTCATAACATGTAACCAAAATGTTTGTACCCCCATAATTTCCTGAAATAAAAAATAAATAAATAGATAGATAGATGGATGGATAGATAGATAGAATGCGTACCTAGCATAGTGCCTGAAATATATATAAAAAAACAACACAGTAATGCACATACAGGTTTACCAGTCTTCCTTCACAGATGGGTGGGCTTCACAGACGTGGAACCTCCTGCCCAATGTTGGTGGACAGTGAAGATTGGGATCAATGTCCCGAGAAAATAGCAGGTCAGAATGGCCTCACATTGGAGCTAGGTGAGACCAGGGAGACAGTACACCAAGCCAAGTTCTTTGGGGAGCCAGCAGAGCTGATACATGAGGAAATTGAAAGGAGAGGAATTTCCTTAGCTGGAATATAGGGGCTGTTGTCTTCTTTTTGTTTAGTGTCTGCTGTTTCTGGTCTCACAGCTTAAAGTCAAGTTATTCTGGAAGCAGTTAAAAGGTAGAGGGGCAGGCCAAATGTGAGGGACTGTTATTATGAGATCTTAGGGACCAGGCAGAGAGTACAAAGCCAGTGTCAGCTTGTCCAAGGTAAAGTAGTTCAAAGGAGAATAGTAAGTGGCCGAGATGAGCAGCAAAGGCAGGCCATATTTGGATACTGCAATGGTGAATTTTATGTGTCAACTTGGCTAGGCTACGGTGCCCAGTTGTTTGGTAAAATACTCACTAGTCTAGATATTGCTGTGAAGGGATATTTTTAGATGAGATTAGCATTTAAATTAGTAGAAGTTGAGTAAAGCAGATCATCCTCCATTGTGTGGTGGGCATTATCCAATCAGTTGAAGGCTTTAAGAGCAAAAGACTAGGACGGGCGCGGTGGCTCACGCCTGTAATCCTAGCACTCTGGGAGGCTGAGGCGGGTGGATCGTTTGAGCTCAGGAGTTCGAGACCTGAGCAAGAGTGAAACCCCATCTCTACTAAAATAGAAAGAAATAGGCCAGGCGCGGTGGCTCACGCCTGTAATCCTAGCACTCTGGGAGGTCGAGGTGGGCGGATCGTTTGAGCTCAGGAGTTCGAGACCAGCCTGAGCAAGAGCGAGACCCCATCTCTACTAAAAAATAGAAAGAAATTATATGGACAGCTAAAAATATATATAGAAAAAATTAGCCGGGCATGGTGGCACATGCCTGTAGTCCCAGCTACTCGGGAGGCTGAGACAGGAGGATCGCTTGAGCTCAGGAGTTTGAGGTTGCTGTGAGCTAGGCTGACGCCACGGCACTCACTCTAGCCTGGGCAACAGAGTGAGACTCTGTCTCAAAAAAAAAAAAAAAAAAAAAGCACAAAAGACTGAGATTTTCCAAAGAAGAAGGAATTCACCCTCAAGACTGTAATATAGAAATGCTGCCTGAGATTCCAGGCTGCCTGTCCTGCCCTGCCCTGTGAATTTTGGACTCAAGACTGCAACATCAGTTCTTACCTGAGTTTCTAGCCTATTGGCCTGTGCTACAAATTTCGAACTTTGAAGCCCGCACAATCACATGAACTGATTCCTTAAAATAAATCCATCTCTCTCTCTTTATATATTTTTATATATATGTGTGTATATATATATACATATATATGTGTGTGTGTGTGTACACGCACACACACGCACATATACACACGAGATATGCTTTGAGTGCTTATAACATCTAAAACTCCTGTTGAAATTTTATTGCCATTGTGACAATATTAGGAAGTGGGACCTTTGAAATGTGATTAGGCTAAGAGGGCTCTGTCCTTATGAATGGATTAATGCTGTTGTTATCACAAGAGTGGGTTTGTTATAAAAGGGCACTTTTGGCTCCCTTTTGCGCGCCCTCTCTCTTTCTGCTCATCCACCATGTGAGGAACAGCGTTTTTCCTCTCTGGAGGATGCAGGATTTAAGGCACCATTTTGGAAGTGGAGACCAGGCCCTTCATATACACCAAATCTGCTGATGCCTTGATCTTGAACTTTAAGCCTCCAGAACTATGGAAAATAAATTTCTGTTGTTTATAAATTACCGAGTCTGTAGTATTCTGTTAGAGCAGCACAAAACAGACTAAGACAATATATTTCTGTGTCTGTGTGCATGCATGTGTGTAAGTGTGTGTGTGTGTGTGTGTGTGTCTCCTATTGGTTCTGTTTGTCCAGGAAACCCTGAAAGAAACAGACCTCATGAAGATGGCAATGTGGCTTTGAGCAGAGATAATTGCAGGATTATTTCACCAAATTTGTCAGTCACCAAGTATTAATTGAGTAATAACAAACAATTATTAATTACTATGTCTACTAAGTGGGTATATATTGAGCCATAGACATTGATTGGCAGACCTCTATTGACTCAGATTCCTGGGTTGTCAATCCAGAGCCTGAGTGTAAGGCCCTCTCCTTCCTGTCAGAGAAGCTTGAGTCCCCTGAGCCAGCGCTGATGGCTGGGCATCCTCTGTCAGGGGTGGGCATCTGACTAGAGAGGGACTCCAGCTCTGTCAGGTTAATGGAATGAAGAAGGATTCTTGAGACTTTATGGAGTCAATTCCATTGAAAATTAGCACTCATTTGGTCCAGCTCTTCATTGTACAGATGGAGAGAGTGAACCTGAGAGAGGAGGAGCCGCTTTCCAAGGCCACACAGCAAGTTGGTAGTGCCTCACACCCAGGCCTCACACCCAGATCTCCTAACAGTAACTGAGGAAGAAAACAAAGGAGAAAAAAATGATAAAGGTTATTTGGTAAAGAGAAGAAGTCTGGATCCCCATTGTGCTTTTTCTGTGAGCCACTTGGTGAGTAATTGTCTCATAGTCAGAAGTGTCCTATTTTTCACAGCTGGATAGAAAGGAGGGAAAAACAAGAGTCTGAAAAATAAAGTGAAATAAAATAGAAAACATATTTATAAAGGCCCCTCACCGCTAAATCACAAAATTGTAAATGATCTGTAAAAATGGTTTTCATTGACAAGTAAATTAGCTCTCCTATGGACTTCTCTAGTGGCAAGAAAGCCGCTGCACTTAGTTTAACCACCTTGGACAAAGATTGTTTGCCCTCTTTACAATAAAGGTATACTGTGCTTTCTGTAGGGCCAGATTTCCCTATTTCTCCCCCAAAGTTGTTTAGGAATTTGGTTATCTCCCATGAGCCTACTAAATTGAATTGATCAATGAAAATGGCATCTGTGTTTGTTTGTTTTAACTTGACTCTTTTAGCTTCATCCATTAAACTTTCAATGAAGTTGTAATTCTTAGGAATAAAGTGTGCCTTTGATTGGAGGACTCTTTAGGCTAACCACCCTGGGACCAAACCCTGCCAGTGGATGATTGAATGGGGTAAATCAAAGGAGAAACACATATCCACTGTATAGGGTAAAATAAATTAACCAAATCTCCCAGGGGAAAAAAAGAGATACCAACGGTGTTAATATTTAGCATCTTGTAGATGCCAAAATATGACTTAATGATCTTTCTTATTTTTCAGCTACTCGTATGTACTGGTATCTTTTATACACAAGCCATCTACAGGTTGTAGATAAAGCTCTAGTCAAATTTTATATGTAGTGTTTATGACATCTATATACAATGTTCACTGTTATGGTTTAAATAGACTATTGCTTTTGGACTACATTTCAAGAGAGTAAATAAACATATAATCACATCAGGTTAAAAAATAAAAACATAAATTTACAAACTTGCTGGCAATTCATAATTATCTTGGTATGTGTCAAGATGAATCAGTAAAGGTAACTCTTTTTCCTTTGCATTCAGTATTGTTGCTTTGTGCCTGTGTTTTCCATTTAGGATTTATTAGTGTAAATCCGCCTTATACATCACTGAAAGCATTAGGATTTATATGGAATTAAATCCAATCTAAAAAGGAATGGATGACCTAGTAGGGTTTTATAACTTTAATTTCTATTGCTCTTTGCAGAAAAGCATTTCATAATAAACTTTCCTACTTTGGAAAGCAGTGTTCTGCAGATGGCATATATTATTACCAATATGGGATATTTTACTGCACTTTTCATGAAGTCCCTGGGCCCTCACTGAGATGCATCCTCATGGCAAAGCATCTTTCATGGCCAGGAGGAGGACATTAACCTCTGCTCTGCTCCTTCCCTGTTTGGAGCACAGCACAGCTTTGATCAGCTCTTTAAGGAGCCTTCTGTTTACACCCTCTCATAGATCTGTAGACAGTATTTGCAAAGCACATTGGAATCTTTGACAGCAGGCGCCACTTGGGTGGGGAAGGTGCTCATCAGCTTTTCCCTTCTATTTTTTTCTCTTTTGAGGGAATGAAAACTGCTCCAGGTTGCTTCTGTGACCTCACTATTCTCCCCTTTTATTTCTTTTCTTTTCTTTTTATATCCTTTTCTCCCATCCTGTATACCAACTGATGGGGCGATTGAGTGACTTTCATCCATTCATTGAAGTATTTACTGAGTCCTACTTCATGCAAAGCACCATGCAATGTACTGCATTTTTAGAGTTACTCCTTTCTGGTGTTGTTTCTTTTTAAATTATGAAAGTAATACATATTCATGGTAAAAATGCAAATAGTACAAAAGGATATAAAATGAAAAGAAGATTCCTTCCCACTTCAAGCCCCTAGTCTCACTACTTTTGCATAACATGAGTAACAATTTCTTACATATCCTAGAAATTTTCTATGTGTATTTATTTATTTTTCTCTCTTTTTTATTTTTTTATTTTTTTTTATTTCAGCATATTATGGGGGTATAAATGTTTAGGTTACGTATATTGCCCTTGCCCCCCGCACCCCGAGTCAGAGCTTCAAACATGTCCATTCCCCAGACAGTGTGCATCGCACTCATTATGTAGGTATACACCCACCCCCTCCCCCCCACATCTGCCCGACACCTGATCAATGTTCTTCCCAAATGTGCTCTTAGGTGATGATCAGTGAAACCAATTTGATGGTGAGTACATGTGGAGCTTATTTTTCCATTCTTGGGATACTTCACTTAGTAGAATGGATTCCACCTCTATCCAGGAGAACATAAGAGATTCTATATCACCATTATTTTTTATAGCTGACTAATACTCCATGGTATACATATACCACATTTATTAATCCACTCATGTATTGATGGGCACTTGGGTTGCTTCCACATCGTTGCAATTGTGAATAGTGCTGCTGTAAACATTCGGGTGCAGGTGTCCTTTTTATAGAATGACTTTTGTTCTTTTGGGTGGATGCCCAATAATAGGATTGCTGGATCGAATGGTAGGTCTACTTGAATCTGTTTAATGTATCTCCATATTGCTTTCCACAGGGGTTGTACTAGTTTGCAGTCCCACCAGCAGTGTATGAGTGTTCCTGTCTCTCTGCATTCATGCCAGCATTTATTGTTATGGGACTTTTTGATAAAGGTCATTCTCACTGGAGTTAAGAGATATCTCATTGTGGTTTTGATTTACATTTCCCTGATAATTAGAAATGTTGAGCATTTTTTCATATGTTTGTTGGCCATGCTTCTGTCTTCTTTTGAAAAATTTCTGTTCATGTCCTTTGCCCACTTTTTGATAGGGTTGTTTGATTTTTTTCTTGCTGATTTTCCTGAGTTCTAAATAGATTCTAGTTATCAGTCCTTTATTGAATGCGTAGCATGCAAAAATTTTTTCCCATTCTGTAGATTGTCTGTTTGCTCTCGTGACAGTTTATTTGGCTGTGCGGAAGCTTTTTGATTTGATCAGGTCCCATTTATTTATTTTTGTTGTTGCTGTTATTGCTTTGGGGGTCTTCTTCATAAATTCTTTGCCTAGACCAATGTCTATAAGAGTCTTTCCCACATTTTCTTCTAGAATTCTAATAGTTTCACACCTAAGGTTCAAGTCTCTTATCCACCGTCTATGTGTATTTGAGTGTGTATGTATGTATACATTCACACACACACATATGTGCATAGGTACACACACATTTACTTATATATGCTTTTTAAAAGAAACACAGATTGGAGCATGCTAAACACAGTTTTATACATCAACTTCCATATATATCTTGTTGTGCTTTCCATATTAGCATATGCAATCCTGCTGATTCCCTTAAAGGCTATACATAGTTGAAATGTTACTTTAGGAAACACCTGAGGTTTTGATGAGTTTCCATAGAAGGCACTAAAGATGACCAGTTTTGAATATATAAATTCAGTGTTCATTTGCTAGGTTTCCTTTACTTTTTCTCTACATTGAGGGCACTACCTAGTTATGCATTCTGACACTTAAAGGATTCCAGTGGCTTACAAATGCTCAAGAGGGATCAAAATTAACTTGATTGGGTTCCCTTCCTGAACACCAAGTGTCCATTCTGGCCTTGGACCATTCTCAAGGTAGCTCCCAAAGCAGTCTTTAGAGCTTATTCCAACACTTGATAATAATTTCTTTTCTCCTTTTGCTAAGTTTTCTACTATAGTTTCAGCCTGTATTTTCTGGTCTGGCTTCACCAGCTGTGAAGTTATGGCTTATTTGGACATGCTCTGACCTCACTAGTTTTCATTTTGACCATGTGCAATATGACTCCTCCCTCAAAGAACTACTAATTCTAGCTCACCCTTATTTAGTCATTTACTATATTTTATGCATTATTTTCTTTAATCCTTACAATGAACCCTCAAGGGGGGGTGCAATAAGTATCTCTAAATGATAGATGAGGCACAGGAAGGTTAAGGATATTATCTTAGGCCACACAGCTCATAGGTGGAAGAACTAGAATTTGAACCCGAGTTTCTCTGACCCTAAAAGCTGTGCTTTTAACCAGTGCGTGAACTGCCTCCTTTAAATCAGCAAGTGTTTCTCAGCTAGCCAGTCATGCAGAGCAGCTCTAGCTTTTCCGTGAGCCTGTGATTCTCTGATGGCAAGCCACAGCGACAGCCACTCCCTGAGCATGTGCTGCATGCGAGGCTCAATGCTGGAGGGTGGGGCTGAGTTCTCTCATGCAGGAATAGCATTTTCTTACAAGCTAAACCTTGGAAGCATTGTTGGGTAGGGAGAAGCACTTACTGCTTATGATTCAAGCTGGAAAAGGAGTCCCACATTATGAATCTCACAGTCTTTCCTGTGTAATGCCATTATGAAGACCTCACAGAATCATTGGCTATTGGACATTTTTGTTTAATAGCTTCATGCTCCAAATCAGTTAGAGATGTAGGCTTACAACTCCTACTTTAACCCAGAGAACCAATAAATAGAGGGAAAAGATCTTTTATTTTATTTTCCTCATCAGAGTTCCCCAGTTTCAATGCTGCCCACCCTGGTTGTTGCCTCTTTGAAATGAGATTTGTCTGAATGAGTCATCTAAGAGAAGGTACATGGTAACTAAGAGACAATTTCTATCTCTTTCTCCATCTGGTGGCTTCCAATCCTAGTTCTCCAGATGCCTTGCCTTCATGCTTTGGGGATTCAGAATCATGATGTGATCATGGCTCAGTCACATATTTGGGCATTTCTGCCTTTCTCAGTGTCTTAAAGGAAAGCTCATTCCAGGTGTCAGGTAACTGCCCTTTATTTCTTCACTATCTGGTAGAAATTAAATGGTTGCAAGAGCATTTGTTTGTTTTTAGGTTTTTAGTTTTATTCTGTTTTATTTTATTTCCAGCATTGAAAAATAAACCTGAGAATCTGGAAGGGGAAAGGCCAAACCAATAGCAATTGCCCTGGGATTGGGGGCATCCCAATAAAAAATGTCTAGATGGTGTATTTATTCCAATTCCAATCCAATTCAATTCAATGAATATTTGCTGAATGCCTGCTGAGAAGATAAAGAATGAATAGGACATTGCTCTCACCCTCCAGGAGTTCACATTCTAATGGAAAATTGACTTGTACACTGTTAATTCTCAAAGAAGACAGTAATAAAGGTCTATACAGAAGTTTAAACAAGGTGCTGTGGGAGTGTTGGAGGAGTAAAAAGTTATTTCTAATTAGGGAATCTGGAAAGATGCTGTTTGAAAGAAGGAGCTTTTGAGCTTGGTCTTAAAGGATTGATGAGACTATTACAGGAAAACATTAAGGTGGAGGGTAGTTTAGGCTGAGGAATCACACACTCTACAGGTGTGCAAGCCCAGGGAATGAATGGCAATTGGTCTGATAGAGTGGAGTGCAGTATGAAATACAACTGGAGAGGTGAGTTTGACCCACTGTATGAAGAGGCTTGAATACTAGGCTAAGGGTTTGGGCTTGCTGTGTAGATTAAGGGGACTCTTGGTTACCCACCCCCAAAATTATAGAGGAACCTGTTTCCTATCATCATAGCCCTTGGTTCTTTATCAGTGATCCTAGATTCCTTCCAGTTCCATTCATATTTATTTGGTGAAGATTCTCTGTGAGAAATTACTTGAGTTTAAAAAACACACCACATGAGGTTGATTTAAACATCTTTGATATGTCAATAATGCATTTAATTTATTTCTCTTCCCAATAGTGTATGTAGCTACATGTACTTTGTATAATCATTAAATAAGATTACAGACCATTTTGATATAACTAACCCAAGAGTGATTATTCATGATCTGGGTGATATTACATCTGGAATTTATCCTACTCTGTCATCTGTTTCATTCTCTTTGAGTTTATACCATACCAGTTCTAGCTGTTCTGTCAGATTTCTCTTTACTAGCTCTATTTATGGTCTTTCTCTGTTATTCCTATAAGAATGTCAGATTAAATTATATCAGATGCTTCTTTCTCTAAGATATGTTAACTTTGCTCCCATCCTCTTTCACCATTCAGCTTGTCATCCTATCATGAACAGGAATTAGCTTCGTTTGGCATGATTTGTGTTTGAAGAATTTGTATTGACTACTGTTTATCACTTGGGTTTCCCCTAGATACTCATAAATGACTGCCTTAATAACTGTCCTCACAGCTTACCAGATATTGAAATTAAATTTATGAGTTTAATTCCCTGAGTTCCCTGAGGACTTTTTTAAAAAGAAAAATGGAACAAGGCAGTTTCATGACTCATAGCAACTCTTCCATAATAACCAATGTGATAAAGAAAAACATTTTGCAGGGAAACAAATTTCAGTTTTAGCCTTCCAAATGATTATTACAAAAATTAACAAATAAAATTTTTTAAGTACTAAATCACATTCTATGTCCTTTAAGACCATTTATTTATTGCACTCACACATATTGTTCAGTGCCATGACAGATGCCTAGATATTATTAATCCACTAGTTTATAATCCATACTTTGTGCTGGAAAGTGAAAATTTGGCCTTTTTATATTCAAATTGTTGCATACTTAGAAAAGAGCCCAATAATTGTACTTTTTTATTTCAAAATATTAAAGAGGTACAGATTTTCTTGATATATGGCTTGGGTTAGGGCTATAAATGTGCTTATCACCTGAATAGTGTTCATTGTACCTATTAGGTAGGTTTTTGCCCTTCCCCTCCCCTCTTCCCCCCGCTGAATAAAGTTCGATTTCCAATGACTTTTACTTTCCTCTGTGTACTTATGTGCCCATCAGTTAGTTCCAATTTATTAGAGAGTGCATGTGGTGTTTGTTTTTCCATTCTTGAGATACTTCACTTAGGATAATGGTCTCCAGTTCCTTCCAAATTGCTGCAAAAGGCATCAATTCATCCTTTTATGGCTGAGTAGTACTCCATGGTATATATATATATATATATACCACATTTTGTTAATCAACTTATGAATTGATGGGCACTTGGGTTGATTCCACATCTTTGTAATTGTGAATTGTGCTGCAATAAACATTTGGGTGCAGGTGTCTTTTTGATAAAATGACTTCTTTTCCTTTGGATAGATGCCCAGTAGTGGGATTGCTGGATCGAAAGGTAGGTCTACTTTTAGTTCTTTAAGAAATCTCTATACTGCTTTCCATAGCAGTTGTACTAATTTGCAGTCCCACCAACAGTGTATTAAGTGTTCCTTTCTCTCTGCATCCACACCAGCATCTATTGTTTTGGGACTTTTTTTGTTTGTTTGTTTACTTTCTCTTTTTATTTTATTTATTTATTTTTTAATTTCAGCATATTATGGGGGTACAAAAGTTTAGGTTATGTATATTGCCCATGCCCCCCCACGCCCCCCCGAGTCAAAGCTTCAAGCATGTCCATTCCCCAGATAGTGCATATCGCACTCATTATGTAGGTATACACCCATCCCCTTCCCCCCCCCCCACATCTGCCCGACACCCAATTAGTGTTATTCTGTTTTGGGACTTTTTAATCAAAGCCAATAATAGCACTTTTTTAAAAGGTTATTTTGTAAGTACTGACAGTCGGTTGGACATATGCTAAAGTTCTGTTTCAGGTTGCTAAGGCAACCTGCTACAGTTTGGCTAACTCTACAATTTACAAATAATGCACTGACCTGAGACTTACTTGAGTCTTACCTTCACTGTAGGTAGTAGGTAGGTAGCTGTGGAGTGGTAGATAGGCTGAGAATGGACCATAGCTACCTGTAAATCTTTGCAGATGACTGGCAAGAGTCATTGATGATGAACATTTTTTTTTTTTTTGAGACAGAGTCTCTCACTCTGTTGCCCAGGCTAGAGTGAGTGCCATGGCGTCAGCCTAGCTCACAGCAACCTCAAACTCCTGAGCTCAAGGGATCCTCCTGTCTCAGCCTCCCGAGTAGCTGGGACTACAGGCATGCACCACCATGCCCGGCTAATTTTTTCTATATATATTTTTAGCTGTCCATATAATTTCTTTCTATTTTTTAGTAGAGATGGGGTCTCGCTCTTGCTCAGGCTGGTCTCGAACTCCTGAGCTCAAACGATCCACCCACCTCGGCCTCCCAGAGTGCTAGGATTACAGGCGTGAGCCACCGCGCCCGGCCGATGATGAACATTTGATAGCAAACAGTAGGATGCTTTGAAAGGAATGAATGCACAGAACATTAAACAACACCAAGAGCTTTAGTGGGATTTAGGTTCCTGAAGTTGCCCAGCCATGACTCTGCCTGTTACTGAAGCTAGGACTATGTGGAGTGACCAGTTTACATCAGTCATGGTAGAGAAGTAATCGATTTTCTCTGACTGAGGCAGTTTGAACCCAGTGAACAACATGGTGATGCCACAGTCCCTATTCTTGATGTTTTTTTTGGAAAGTGGTACTATTTCTTTTTCTTTCTGAGATGGTACCAGCCCATTTGCAACAGCTTAGTCTAGAGGCAAATACTGTTTAAGAGCTCTTTTGTTGTGTAATCTTTCTCAATAAGTATTATGGATATTCATGGTGCCTTTTGCTTTACTGCATGTCATAATAATAATGCATGGGTTTTTTTACTTGTTTGTGTGAATGTTTTTATTGCAAAGACTGCCATCCAGGGCCATGCAGCAGCCAAGCAATGAGAAAATATCCCACTATGTGATCCCAGTCTGGGATCATATTTAGGATGAGAGAACATGCATTAGTTGCCTACCAACTTGACAGGAATGGATTCCAAATTTGACATGCCATAGCCTCACTTCTCACCAGTGTGCTCATAGAAGGATGAGCCCATGGTGAGCTCCTTAGAGTTTGTTAGTGGAGGGAAGCCTTGGGTTTCCGGAGAAAGTATTTGGATGGCATTTTAAGAAGCCATTTCATTCTTAGTAGAGTAGACAAAGTCTGCATCTGAGTCTGTGGTACAGTCTGTTCTCTGGATGAACACAATGACTGTCTCTCTCACATTTTTCTGATATTTATTCTGCAAATCAGCTACATGAGCCCCTGCCACTCTTCTGAATGAGCTTCCAGGCATTACCTGCATGCTGTGTTCCTGTGGAGGGATGGCAGTAATCTCTGCTAAGATAAACGGGAGCTTCTGTGGATAAAGCGTAAACCTAGTGAAGTGTGTGTGGCTGTAAGATTTAATGCCTCTACAGGTAATTTTTTTGGAGGAGGATCTGGCATTTAATCAAATCCAGAGTCATTATGTAAATTTAATCACCTTGCAACACACTAGTAATTTTATTATCTCCTTTTCATTTGTCAGTGCTTAGATACAAGTTGAACTTGGAATTCCAGAGGTAGAACACTGCAGATTGGAGGCATATTAAGGAAAATGTACTGTGGAAATGAGATAAAACCTTTATTCTTGCTGTTGATTGTCATTCTTGTATGCATACAGGTGTCCAACAAAGGGTTTGAGAATAAAATATGCCTGTTTAAAGTTTTCCACCTTTTTTAAAGCCCTCAATGAATTGCAAAGAGCGTATTTGGACTGGACTGTGTTAAATCTACTCCTGTCAAATGAACACCTTTACACTGAGTAAGATATGGTTCAAACTCTCCTTAACACAGGGGCCTTTACACTTGGGTAGCCCATTTTGGCTTGGACTCTGGTCACAAGAATTCTGTCTGAGGTTGGATTATTTATGCCATAAGGTTTACTTAAAATTGAATACAGTGTTTCCATTTATCAACACCAGTTTTGATAGGTGTTTAAAAAGTACGATGGGGCTGATAAACCTATATGGACAAATTATTCATTACCACATGACTGTTCATATTATGAGGGTGAGGAAGAAAAAAACTGGTCAATTGGATTTCCCTAAAGGCACATGGGCTTTTCAACCCTGTGATTCATGCTAATGATTATGTCTTAATAAAGGTTATGAAGCTAAATACTTTATGTGATCTAAAGAATGAAATTAGAAAGGAGGGAAGAGGGGAGACATGATACTGTGTTGAGCTGACCTTGCTAAGGCAGAAGAAATGGTACTTTTTGGTGTATTTTCTTTCCTCTACTTCTGTGTTTTACTTACCCCACTTTTTCTCATTGCTTAATTTGAAGAAACTCTTGAGAATATCTTTTCTCCTGCAGACAAAGACTCCATGAGCTCCCTGATCCTTATGTTGGAATGTGTAAGCCCCTGTTCAACTAGGAAGTCTTTCCTTTAATCAATTGATTTCTCTCTTTTTTGTATCTTGCAGGCACGGAAGCCAGTGACTCAGGCAAATCCCCCTAATTTAGGCTCAACTGAGATGATCAGGTTTCCCCTACCTAGAGTGCTACTTATTGGAGTGAAAACTTTTCTTCTTTCCAAAAACCCTTAATAACTGCATGACTCATAACAGCTTCATAGTGGGAAATCAAAATGGTATGAAATTAAGATTGAAGTATTTTACTATTCAGTTGCCCATCAAGGTCACTATCTGTTCTTGGTTTACCACTTGACTCAGTTTTCTCATCCTAAAATGGAGGTAATAATCACTACCTACCTCTAGGAATTGGTATAGGATTCAATGAGATATTGGATGTGAAAGTATCCAGCACTAGGTTTGGCACAGATCTCAGTGAGGTCAGATTGAATCTGAATGATCTTGTGAGGGCTACATGGTTATAATCCAGGGTAAGTATGCAACCCTAACAATGGGGCCACCATGCACAATCCCGGTGAGGGTCTGAATCAAATGAGGATAATGAGGATCTGGATCAAATGAGGGCTCTGGCTTAGGTGTCTCCCTTTGTGGTTGCAGCTGATAAAATAATTCCTCCTTTGTCACAAAATCATACAGAAGCAGGCTCACATGTGTATACACACGCACACACATGTGGCTTGGAGTTAGAGAGTATATCAAAGAATTGCATAGTGGAGAAATGATGAGATTGTTGTTAGGAGATGTCCTAATTTGGCTAAAACCCGTTGTGTGACTTTAGGAAATGGACTTAGCCTCTCCATCTCAATTTATCTATCTATCTATCTATCTCATCTAATCTAATCTGTCTGTCTATCCATTCATTCAACCATCCATCTATTCATTCATTCAGTAAGCACTTAGGAAACATATCTTTCACCATATTGAGTACTGGTGATATAAAGATGAATATGATACTTTCTTCTTAAAGAGCTTATACTCTGCTTGGGGAGAAGGACAAGCAAATAGGTAATTATAAACACTCTCTTAATCCATTTGGGCTGGTATAACAGAATACCTTAGATTGGGTAATTTATAAATAACAGAAATTTATTACTCAGTGTTCTGGAGGCTGGAAAGTCCAAGGTCAAGGTGCTGGCAGATTCAGTGTCTGGTAAAGGCTCTCTGCTTCACAGATGGTTCCTTCTTGCTGTATCCTCACATGATGGTAAGGGCTAGAGGCTAACAAGCTCCCTCAGGCCTCTTTTATAAGAGCACTAATCCCATTCATGAGGGCTCCACCCTCGTGATCTACTCACCTCCTACAGACTCCACTTCTTAATACTATTGCTTTGGTGGTTAGGTTTTAACATATGAATTTGGCGGGGTACACAAACATTTAGACCACGGCAAACATTATTTTAAAAAGTGACAGAAGTATGCAGAGGGTATTAGAGGAATAAGGAGAAAGTTTGTTTACCAGCCTGGAATGGGAGTGAGTGGTTATAGAAGACTTTAGAAAGAGGTGGTGCTTCAGCTAAGTCTTAAAGGGCAAAACGGTGTTTACATGGTGGCATAGTGGGGGAAAGAGGGTGTCTAGGTTGATAGTAAAACCTGGGCTCTAATGCTCTGCAATTTCTGTAGTGTCCCATACTGGCAAGAGTTCTGATCAGATTTTACAGGCATACATGAACATACACTGAGCTTTCCTTTGTAGCCTACCAGATGTGTTCAGAACATTGCAGATAAGTACATATTTTGGTGCTTCTGTAAAGGGATAGAAAGTAAATATTTTAAGCTCTGAGGGCCATAAGGTCTCTGTTGTAACTATTTAACTATGTAGTGCTATTTCATTATAGTTTTAATTTGCATTTCCCTAATATGAATAGCTAATCCTGTTGAAAATATTTGAATATGCTTATGTGCCATCCATAAATCTTCTGTGTTGAAATATCTGTTCATATATTTTTCCCATTTTCTAATTTAATTTTTTTTCTTACTGTTGAGTTTTGGGACTTCTTTATTATATTCTAGAGATCAGTCCTTTGTCAGATATGTTGTTTGAGGATATTTTCTCCCAATCTATAGCTTGCTTTTTCATTCTCTTAATAGTATTTTTCACAAAGCAAAAATTTTTAATTTTGATAAAGTCAAATTTATGAGATTCTTTTTATGGATCATCCTTTTGGTGTTATATCTAAGAACTGTTTGACTAACTCAAAGTCATGAAGATTTCCTCCTATTTTTTTCTAAAAGTTTTATAGATTTATGTTCTATGTTTAGATCTGTGATCCAACCTTGAGTTAAGTTTTATATAACGTATGATGTTTAGGTTGAGATTTTTTTTCATATGGGTGTACAATGGTTTTGGCACCATTTGTTGAAAAGACTATCATTTCTTCATTGACTTGTTTTTGCATTTTTGTTAAAAATCAATTGGCCATATTTTTGTGAGTCCATTTCTACACTCTGTTCTGTTTTATTGATCTATGTGCCCTTCCCTTTGCCAGTACCACACTGTTTTGATTACTGTAGACTTACGGTAGGTCTTCAGATCAGATAATGTTATTTCTACAATTTTATTCTTCTTCAAAATTATTTTAGCTCCTTTAGTTTCTTTGCTTTTCGTATAAATTTTGCATTTCACTTATGTGTAAACACAAAAAGTTTCTGTTGGGATATTGATTGGAATTGCATTAAATCTGTAGATCAGTTTAAGAATTGACATCTTTACTATGTTGTGTCTTTCAATCCATGAACGTGATATACCTCTCTGTTTATTTAAATCTTCTTTGCTTTCTTTTATCAGTGTTTGATGGTTTCAGGATGCAGAGTCTTACATATTTTGTGAGATTTATACTTAAGCATTTAATTTTGTTTTGAGCTATTTTTTTTGAGGAAAAGGTAAGAGAAGTTTATTAATTTGCCAGCAAATGAGGAGGATGGTAGACTCTTGTCATAAAGAAACATCATTCCCCCTTTAAGCAGAAATACTGGGTTTTTATTTTTTTATTTTTTTTAATTTTTTTATTGATACATAATAATTGTACATATTCATGGATTACATGTTACATCTTGATACAAGAACACAACATACAATGATCAAATAAGGGTAACTGGGACAAGATTGACCTAAAGCATTCATCATTGCTTTATGTGTGGAGCATTTGAAAACTTCTGGCTATTCTGAAATATAATAAACTATTGTCAACTATAGTTGCCCCATTGTACCAGTGAACATCAGAACTTCTTCCTTCTATTAAACAGAATTACCCCTTCACCAACATCTCTTCATTACCCCTTCCCACCACCTTTACCAATCTCTAGTAGCCACCATTCTATTCACTACAACTAAGGGTCACAGACACGGTGAGCATTGTAGAGGGAAAGGGCATGCCTCTAAACCTTGCTTGGGTGAGGCAAAGTCATAAAATGTAACCAGAAGATATTTGCACTTCAGTGTTTATTGCAGCATTATTCACAATGGCTAAATTATGGAATCGGCTTAAGGGTTTATCAAGGGATGAATGGATAAAAATGATGTGGTATATGTACAGAAAGGAATATTATTTAGCCATGAAAAAGAAGGAAATGTTGTCATTTGCAGAAACATGGATAGATCTGGAGCACATTATTTTTTTTTTTTTTTTTTTTTTTTTTGAGACAGAGTCTCACTCTGTTGCCCAGGCTAGAGTGAGTGCCGTGGCGTCAGCCTAGCTCACAGCAACCTCAAACTCCTGAGCTCAAGCGATCCTCCTGTCTCAGCCTCCCGAGTAGCTGGGACTACAGGCATGCGCCACCATGCCCGGCTAATTTTTTCTATATATATTTTTTAGCTGTCCATATAATTTCTTTCTATTTTTAGTAGAGGTGGGGTCTCGCTCTTGCTCAGGCTGGTCTCGAACTCCTGAGCTCAAACGATCCGCCCACCTCGGCCTCCCAGAGTGCTAGGATTACAGGCGTGAGCCACCGCGCCCGGCCTGGAGCACATTATTTTAAGTGAAATAAACCAGGTACGGAAAGACAAATATTTAATTTTCACACTCATATGTGGGACCTAAAAAAAATCATTTTGAGCTATTTTTTAAATTTTGGTTTCCAATAGTACCTTGCTAGTATATAGAAATATGCTTGATTTTTGTGGTTGACTTTACATTCTACCACCTTGGTGCTACTCATTATATTTAGGAGGTTTTTTTTTTTTTTTTTGTTAGATTCCTTGGGATTTTCTGTGTAGACAGTCATGTTGTCTACAAATAGAGTTTTATTTCTTTCTTTCTGACATATTTGTCTTTTATTTATTTATATTTGCCTTAATGCATTGGCTAAGACTTCCAGTATGATGTGAATAGATGGTGAGAGTGGATGTCTTACATTATTGCCAGTCTTAGGGAGAAAGCATTTATATTTTCACTACTGAGTGCAGTGTTATGTGTAGTGGTTTTATTGAGATGCTCTTTATTAGGTTGAGAAAGTTTACTTCTATTCCTAGTTTGCTGAAGATTTTAGATTGTTAATGGTTGTTGACTTTCGTCAAATGATTTTTCTAAATCAATTGATATAATCATCTAGCTTTCTTAGACTGTTAACATAATGAATTACATTGATTGAGTTTTTCTATTATTGAATCAACCTTGCAATCTTGTGATAAACTCCACTCGATTGTGGTATAGTTTTTTTATATACTGCTTGATCTAGTATACTAATATCTGTTGAGAATTTCTGTGTCTATATTCTTGATGAATATTGGTCTGTAGTTTGCTCTTTGGGGATTGGTTTTTTCCCTCTGATTTTGGATCAATATCAGGCTTTCCTCATTAAATAAGTTTGGAAAAATTCCTTCCTTTTCTAATTTTTGGAAGAGATTGTGTATAACTGGCATTATTTCTACATTAAATGTTGAGTAGAATTTGCTAGTGAAATCATGTAGGCCTAAAGATTTCTTTTTCATAAGGTTTCAACTAAAAATTCAATTTCTTTAATGATTATAGAACTGTTCCACCTATCTATTTCATATTAGGTGATTCTTGGTATTTGAAGACTCATTTCATTTTTTATCTTTACAATAGCTCTATAAAATAGGCAGGACAGGTAGTCCTAACTTAGTACTTAGAACAGCTCCTAGTACATAGCAGACAGTTAATATTGGTAGGATGAATGTGTTAAATGAACTGTATTTCACAGATGTGGAAACTAAGGTTCAGAGAGGTAAAACAACTTGTTGAAAATTATTTAGTTCATAAGGGGCAATGCCAGTGCTAAAACTCAAAAGCCAACGTAGCTCTTGAAGAAGAAGGGAAAGTAAGGGAGCTAATTCAGAGTCTTTTTTGTGCCAAACACTGTGCTAAATGCTTTCACATAACTTGTCTCATTTATATTCTGATAACAATCATATGGTATAGGTATTGCTATATACATTTTAAAATTGAAGAAAGTAAGGATCTGTATTAGTCAGTGTCCTAACAGGAAACAAATGTCATATTCAAATAGGATAGTTTTCAAAGAGTTTGGTAAAGGGATTATTAATATTTACAAGGCAGGTGTGGGTAGAGTTTAGGGAAACCACAAGGGATAGTGAAATACCCTGTGGATAATATAGTGGAGCTGTTACCCCTCCCCCCTCCAACCACGCCCCAAAAGATGAAAGGTAAAGTGTAGAAAGAAAGAGTCTTCTGGCCAAACCCAACAAGAAGTCAGAGGCCACTGAAGCCTGTTGGTACAAGCCATACCAACCAGTCTTCTGGGGCATAAAGCAGAGTGGAGAATAGATCTGGAAGATAAAGATGTTAAGTAGCTTGTTCAGGGTTTCACAGCAACCTGGTAAGATGCAGATTTAGGATTCAAATTCCAGAGCTCCAGTTCTTGACACTGCACTTGTCCATCTTTCCCAGGGGACTGACTTTCAGGGCCAAAGTGTCAGAAAGGGCCTGTGATAAATCCCCAAATATGTATATGTTCTCATTTTATTTCTCTTTGCCCTGCAATGTAAATAGCTAATTTGGTATCATAATAGTGAATTTGGGTACTGAGGAAAGGTTAGAAAGAGAATGCTGGGAGGTGGAAGGTGTTCTGTGTGAGTAAGAAGCCAAGGAACACAATTGAAGTTAGGGGAGAGAATGTAAGAACTGAGCCAAGAGGAGGCCAAAAGTGACCCAATCCATCAGGCTACAGCTGTTGAGTGAGTGCTTGCTATATGCCAAGTACAGCAGTTGACAGTGGCTTAAAGGTTCTAAAAAGAGTCAAGGCTGGATAACAAGGTAAGAAGCCCGTTGATGAGCGTGTGTCATGGTAGGGGCTAGAGGTGAGAGGGTTTGTGCATTCTGGCTCTGGAATTTGGCTGGTAAGCATTGGACCCAGGACCCAGGTGGTTGCCTGGAACACCCTGAGGTCCTTACTAATATCCTTGCCTGCTGGTGGGTAAGATAGATGAGAGTAGAAGGTGGGAAAGGTGGCCTCTGTGGCTTAGCTGGCACCTACAATTTGCCTACATTTATATAACCTGTGTTTTAAAATCCCTCACATTGGGCAAGGTAGGCAAACATGTAACCAGTAAGAACTGAGATAGGACTGTGGCCTCTGAGAGGGGAGAGGGGGAGAGAGGGAGAGAAGGAGGGAGAGAGAGAGAGAAAGAGAGAAGAATGACACACTTTGAAACTGAGAGCTTAAATTCCCTGCTTCCTTAATGCCATCCATCCCTATAATGCCACAGCCTTAGACAATGATACCTAATATGAACTCCTCTGGACTACTGTTGGGTCAGTGGTTTTCTGTGAAAGCTCTGGCATCCTAGGAGTTGTTTTGAGCAAAGCCAGCCTGACCACCAATTTCTGTGGTATCTAGGTCAATAGTTCTCAACCGTGGCTGCACACTAGGATCACTGGAGGCCCAAACCAGCTCCATAGACATTTACACAAAATCCCATGCTCAGAAGAAAGCCCCATGCTAGGGATTAAATGCACTGTGGTTGCCATTTGAAATTCTTAATAATTTTATTTTTGAACCAGTGTTTTGTAAGTGAAGTCCAACAGGACAATGGAACATGCACTGGGGGCTTGAAGCTGTGGTTCACATATGGTTCTACCTCCCACAACCTCCCCACATCTACAAGATGGGGTTTTGCCCATCACTCCCTTGATTTTTGGTGCCCTGGGCCCTACCTGGTCCCCTCCCCTTCCTGGTCCATCCATACTCAATGGGAGCCTGGATGTGGGGAGAGTCAAGATCTGACGTATTCACCCCACAGCCCCTCCAGGTAGAACATGGCTCTGACTATCTCTGCCCCTGGTTCACAGTGCCAGGCACATTCAATAGGCAACTCAGTAGGGGCAAGCCTCTTACCCATTCCTGATCCAGGTACCTAGTGTACCCTGGTGGAGAGGTTGTAATAATACCCTTGAGTGTTGCCTGTCTGCTGTGGGTAAGAGTGGTGGACCCATGGGAAGAAAGATGCCTGGCTTAATTTCCCTGCCCTCTGACAAGGCACAGTATGTCAGTCTGGGAGTTGGTGGAAGAGGGGACCCAACAGTTGTCAGGCCCAACCATACACATAAGATTCAAGTCATGATGTGGAGCTCCTGGGTGCCTATAAGGGTTTACCCTTAGCCCATGAGTATCCCTATACCCAAGCGAGTGCTTCTGGGCCTGCTTCATGTCTGGGAAGATCCTCTCTTTCTCTTTCTAATCTTCCTTAGTCTGGCTTGTGTTAGTCTCTTCTGGACAGCTCAAGGCACCTTCCAGGGATAAAGTATGAAATATAAATTGTGCAATTTTGGTGATCTGCATATTAATTAAATGCTCTCATATTTTAATTTAAAACTGGCATTGTACAATATGAAGATAAAAAGTAAAATGCCTTTTAGTAATTAAAAATATTACTTTTTATTTACTTAGAATGACATTGAATAACAAAGATAAAACAAGTTGAATGAAAGACTGCAGAAGAAAGGACAAATTTTTATATTTTAGTACCTTTAAAAACACTCTTCCCCTGCTTTTTGAACAAGGCACCTCACATTTTCATTTTGCACTGGGCCTCACAAATTATGTATCCTGTCTTCCTTGGGAGTGTATTTAAAACATATGGATGTATCAAAACTAATTGGCATTGGATAGGATTCAAGGCATCTGTATTTTTAAAGGCACCCCAGAGAATCTGTTAAGAAAGAAATTACAAATAAGCAAAGAGGAAAGCTAGAATAAAACATGTGGTACTAGATTAGAGTCAGAGATATCCATATGAAAAAACATATAAACATCTATCTATATGTAAAGATTAATATGTAAATGAATGTTGAGTATGGTATTGTCTTAGTCCATTAGGGCTGTTATAACAAAATACCTTAGACCAAGTAATTTATAAGCAACAGAAATTTATTGCTCACTCACAGTTATGTAGGCTGAGCAGGCCAATCTCTGCTTCATAGATGGTGCCTTCTTGCTGTGTCCTCACATTGTAAAAGGTGCAAGAGGCTAATAAGCTCCCCAAGGCCTCATTTATAAGGACACTAATCCCATTCATGAGGGATCTGCCCTTATCACTTAATCATGTTTCCAAAATCACTTCTTATTAACAACACATTGGGGATTAGATTTCTTTATTTTTTAACTCATGATATTATGGGGGTACAAACTTTTTGGTTACATTAATTACTTTTGTACAGTTTGAGACAAAGTTATAAGTGTGTCCATCACCCATATAGTGTGCATTGTACCGTTAGGTGTGAATTAACCCATCCCCTCCATCCTCCTCCCACCTGCTTGATTTCCATTGAATTTTACTACCATATGTACACATGAGTGTGTATCATTTAGTTCCAGTTTAATAGTGAGTACATGTGGTGTTTTTTTTTTTTCCATCCTTGTGATACTTCACTTAGGAGGATGGTCTACAGTTCCATCCAGGTTGTTACAAAAGGTAGTTCACCATTTTTTATGGCTAATACTCCATGGTATACATATACCACATTTGATTAATCTACTCATGTATTGATGGGCACTTGGGTTGTTTCCACATCTTTGCGATTGTGAATTGTGCTGCTATAAACATTCAAGTGCAAGTGTCTTTTTTATAAAATGCCTTTTTCTATGTTGAACAGAATTGGTTACAGTGGGCAACCTTGTCTAGTTCCATTTCTAAGTGGGAATGCTTTCAGTTTTTCCCCATTCAATATGATATTGGCTGTGAGTTTCTTGTACATGTCTTTTATAATATTGAGGTATGTTCTGTCTATGCCTATTTTGTTAAGAATTCTTCTCATAAAAGGGTGCTGAATTTTGTCAAATGCTTTTTCTGTGTCTATCAGGAGGATCATATGGTCTTTGTTTTTGCTTGTATTTATGTGGTGAATCATATTTATAGATTTGCTTATGTTGAACCTTCCTTGCATCACTGGGATGAAGCCCACCTGATCATGGTAGATTATTTTTTTATATGCAGCTGAATTCAGTTTTCTAGGATTTTATTGAGAATTTTTGCATCTATATTCAAAAGGGATATTGATCTGTAGCTTTCTTTTTTTGTTGTGTCTTTTCCTGGCTTTGGTATTAAGGTGATATTGGCTTTGTAGAATGACTTGGGGGGATTCCTTCCTTCTCTGTTATGAAATAATTTCTGCAGTATAGATACCAGTTCTTATTTATAGGTCTGGTGAAATTTGCTGTGAAACCATCTGGTCTGGGATTTTTTTTCTTGGGAGATTTTTTTCAATTTCATTACTGGAAATTGGTGTTTTCAAGAGTTCTATTTCTTTCTTTTTTTATTGTTCAATGATGATGTTTTTAAATCACATAAGAGAAGAATAGAGTTATAAATAAAATTATTTTATACTTTCTTTTTTGTTTATCTTTTTTTATTTCAGCTTATTATGGGGGTACAAAAGTTGGGCTGAGGTGGGGGGTGGGGAGAGGGGATGGGTGTATACCTACATGATAAGTGCATTGTGCACCGTCTGGGGAATGGTCACGCTTGAATGTTCTGACTTAGGGGGATGGGGGTGGGAGGAGGGGATGAGGGTATAACTACATGATGAGTGCAATGTGCACTGTCTGGGGAATGGACATGCTTGAAGTTCTGACTTGGGGAGATGGGCAGGACATGGGCAATATATATAACCTGAACTTTTGTACCCCCATAATAAGAATTCTATTTCTTTCTTATTGAGCCTAGAGAGGTTGTGTGTTTCCAAGAATTTGTCCATTTCCTCAATGTTCTCACGTTTATGTGCATAGAGATTTTTATAGTATTCAGTGATGATACTTTGTAGTTCTGTGGTATCAGTTGCAATTCTCCATTTTCATTTCTAATTGAGTTTATTAGGGTCCTCTTTTTCTGTTTCTAGTTAATCTAGCACGAGGCCTATCATTTTTGTTCATCTTTTCAAAGAAACAACTCTTTAATTAATTTTCTATATAATTTTTTAAATTTTTTTATTATCAATTTCATTTAGTTTTGCTCTGACCCTTGTTATTTCTTTTCTTATGCTGAGTTTGGGATTGGTTTGCTCTTCCTTTTCCACTTCCTTGAGACAATTCATTAGATTGTTGATTTGTGATCTTTCTGTCTTTTAGACATAGGCATTTATGGCTATGAATTTTCCTTTTTTATGACTGCTTTTACTGAATCCCACAGATTTTGATAACTTGTGCCCACTTTGTCATTTAGTTCAAAAGATCATTTGATTTCTGTCTTCATTTCCTCCTTGACCCAACAACTATTCAGCAGTAGGTTGTTTAATTTCCATGACTTTGTGTAGAGTTGAGTGTTTCTGTTGGAGTTGATTGCTAATTTTATTCCATTGTGATCTGAGAAGATCCATGCTATAATTTCTATTTTTTAAAATTAGTTAAGACATGTTTTGTGGCCTAGGATGTGATCAATCTTAGAGAATGTTCCACGAGCTGATGAGAAGAACGTATATTCAGTGATTTTGGGGTAGAATGTTCTGTAAATGTCTGTTAGGCCCATTTGTTTTAGAGTTCCATTTAAGTCCATCATTTCTTTGCTTATTTTCTGCTTGGAGGATCTGTCCTGTTCTGTCAGTAGGGTGTTGAAGTCCCTGGCTTTACAATGCTGCTGTTTATCGTTTTATTTAGATCAAGTAGGGTTTGCTTTATGAATCTAGGTGTACCTGTGTTAGGTGCATAAATATTTAGGATTGTTACATCTTCTTGTTGAATTGTTCCCTTCACTATTATATAATGATCATCATTGCTTTTCTTTACTTTTGCTGATTTGAAAACTATGTTATCTGATATGAGAATGACTACACCAGTTTTCTTTTGGTTTGCATTTGCGCGGAATATTGTTTTCCATCTCTTCACCTTGAGCCTGAATGAGTCCTTGTGGTTAGATGTGTTTCCAGGAGACAGTAGGTACTTGGCTTGTACTTTTTATCCATTCATCCAGCCTATGTCTCTTGAGTGGGGAGTTCAAGCCATTCACATTTATTGAAAGAATTGATAAGTAGAGTAGATTTTTGTTCATCCGGTTAAGTAGAACTTTATTGCTTTGTTTTACTTCTTGAGCCATTGTGTTATCATGGCTCTGAACTTTAGTTTTTGGGTGATTTTACACTGGTAGCTGTCTATTGTGCTGATCAGTTTATAATAAAGTTCTGAGTACTTCCTGAAAGGCAGGTCTGGTCTTGACAAATTTCCTCAGTGTTTGCATGTCTGAGCAACTCTTTATTTCTCCCTCATGTAAGAAACTTAGTTTTGCAGGATACAAAATTCTGGGCTTGCCATTATTCTGTTTGAGAAGACTGAGAATGGGGCCCCAATCCGTTCTGGCTTGTAAGGTCTCAGTTGAGAAGCCTGCAGTTAGTCTGATAGGTTTTCCTTTGTAAGTTATCTCCTGCTTTTACCTTACAGCTCGTAGGAGTGCCTCTTTCATGTTTACTTTGGCCAGTATGATGACTGTATGTTGTGGTGATTGCTTCTTCATGATGAATCCCCCAGATATCCTTTGAGCTTCTTGTACCTGGATATCTAGATTTCTAGCAAGGTCAGGTAAATTTTCCTCAATTATTCCCTTAAATAGGTTTTCCAACCCGTGTGTATTTTCTCCTTTGCCCTCAAACATGCCTGTGATTATTATGTTAGGCCTCTTTACATAATCCCATATTTCTTGTAGGCTTTGTTTCTTCCTCTTATTTCTCACTTCTTTCTCTTTGACCGACTTTTTTAACTCATAAATGTTGTCTTCAAGCTCTGAGGTTCTTTCTTCTGCCTGATCTAGCCTATTTTTAAGGCTTTCCACTATGTTTTGTATTTCCCTGAATGAATTTTTCATTTTGAGAAGTTCTGGTTGATTTTTTTTTAATAACTCAATTTCCTTATTAAGTTTTTCATTCATTTCCTGCATTGTTTTTGTGGTTTCTTTGTGTTAGGCTTCTATTTTATCTTGTATTTCACTGAGCTTCCTAATAATCCATATTTGAATTCTTCATCTATCATTTCAATCTTTTCATTTTGGTTGGTATCCATTGGTAAGGAGTCATTGTTTTCTTTTGAGGGTTTCCTTTTGCTCTGATTTTTCATGTTTCTAGAGTTCTTCCACTGATTCCTTCTCATCTGGCCTCTTGGTTGAGACCTGGGGGTGCTAGGCCTGGCTTATGGGCCTGTGTCTGAGTCCCCAGAGATCAATAGCTGAGTGTGCCAGGGAGAGGAGTGCTGGTCCTGAGTTGCCTACAGGGTGTTCTAGCTGGTTTGGTGTACTTCTTGGGTTACCTCTGACCTGCTGTCTTCACCTCTTCCCAACAGACTGTAGTCAGTTAGGTCCCCCATCTTACTCTTGGTAATGGTGGGTGGTATTTGTTAGTATGAATCAGCCACACCCTGTTTGCTTGAATTTTGGAAGATGCTATCATGAGCTATGTTGTTGTTTTCTCTGTCACTAGTTGATGTGTGTGTGTGTGATAGAGCCAGCTTCTGAGATGTTGTTTTATGTCCATGGTAGACTCTGGTCCCCTGGATGGAACTTAAGTGCCCCAAGCTTTAGGAGGGACCCTGTGGCTCCCAGGGGTTTTCTTGATCTCCACTACCACTGAGGCTGGGAGAGGAGTAAGGCAGTTCGTGGCTAGATTGTGGAAGCCTAAAAGGCTTTGCAAAGCCTTTCAGCGGGGCTCAGAAGTTACTTTTCAGGCACTAGAGGGTGCCACTGGTAGGAAGGTCAGGACAAGCTCTCCAACTAGGAGAGGGCTAAACACTTGTCTGCTAAGGTCCCGGCATGAGTTCTTTCTACCATTATCTAGTAGTGCAGTTTTTCTGTGTGGGGGCCTAGGTACTCCCCCAAGTGGCCACTCCTTAGACCCCCACACACCCTGGAAAATTGAGTCAGTAAATGCTGTAAAGGGCATGTAAATTGACCTCCCTGTCCGTAGGTGGTGCTTGTCAGAAGGAACAAGCTGCAGTGCTGTTTTTGGGTCCTGTGACCAGCTCTAGTCCCTCAGGAGAAGCACTTGTATGCCCCAGGTGGTAGGTAGGGTCCTGGAACTTCTTTCTGCCTGGAAGTTCCAGGAACTCCCCCTTCCTGGAACTCCCCCACAGCAGAGGCAGGTGGGGGAGTGCCACAGCACAGGTAGGTAGGGGAGTACCACTGGCCAGGGCTGGGTTGGGTGAGCTTGCCATCAGGCTCCACAAAAGCTGGCAAGGTAGCTCTTTTGGCAGGGGTCAAAGGTCTGCTCCCAGCTTCTGGGCAGAGCTACCAGGAAGGAGCTGAAGCAGCCCCACCCAACCAGAAAGTCTGCTTGTGGAGGCAGGTCCATCTGAGAAATACAAACTGGCAATCTGCTGTGGCCCTCGCTCCTCTGCCCCTTCCCTGGGTTCATAGTGTTTCTCTGGCATCTGCCGGCAGGCGGTAGCCCAACCCAGCCAAGCTCTCCCATGACTGTGCCGTGGGTCAGGAGGTTCCCTGCCCAGGATCCCAGCCTGATTTGAGAGTGTGGCCCTCCTGTGGGGGAAGGGGTGCCCAGCAAGCATGCCACAGGTAGGGCCCACACAGATCTCTCTCCCCTGATCTGCCCACGTGGGGTTCCTCACCTCCTGAGACCTAGAAAATCAATCCTGACTATGCTGGGAGAAGCACACTGGTCCCAATCACCCACAGGGTGCCAGAGTAGGATTGATGTCCCTCTGCCTCAGGGCATGTTCTGCTCTAATGGAGCCACTAGGCAAGCAGCACCAAGGAAGGCCAGTGAGCAAGGAGCTCGCAATCTGAGCACTCCTCAGTCTGCTGCAGGACCCCAGGAGGAAAGGCCTGAGCCCTACTCTCTGTGGAAGCCTCAGTGTGGTGGCTCAGTTGTCTCTCACAGCAGCTGCACGTTGGGGAGGGGAAGGGGAGGAAATGAGCATTCTGTATGGAGGAATGCTAGCACTCTGGTCTTCTCTGACCCTCCATCTGTGAGGCAGTCCACCGAGAATGTCCAGGCTCTGGAGTCACACAGATCACCTGGGACTCACTGGACCCCTGTAGTTCTTGCAGTCTGGGCTGGAGTTGGGAAATGTTTGTGTGGGGACAAGCAGGGTGAAACCTGAGTAGTTGAAGCCCCCTGGAAAGGACAAAGGCACATGGTGGGTGGAGAAGCAATATGGTGCCTCCTGTCCTGGCTGAGGTCTGTGGGGGTGGGAAGTGCCCCAGGGGGCTAGGAGCCTGGTGCCCTGTCCACAAGGAGTTCACAGCTAACTAGCAGCAGCAGCCTCTAGGCTCATGTGGACAGAAAGTCTCTCAAGCAGCATGGGAACCCAACAACTGTTAGAGATGTGAGGGAAAGAGAAACTAACCACTCCACCTACCCTTCTTGCTGTACTCCAACCCTCTTGGTCATTGATCTTTGATGATACCTTGCTCCTTCTTGTTCTGCACCACATCTTCTTTCAGTGGAGTCTCCCAAGGGCTCTGGCACCTTCCTTCAGACCCACATCTGATCTATGTCTGTACGTCTGTTCATTTTTTCTCTTTAATCTAAAACTTCGCCTTCTTACTGAGATGCTCTGGCAGCTGTTGTCTCCCATCAGCCATCTTACTGCTTTCAGGACTAGATTTCAACATACGAATTTTGGAGGCAAGCATACCTTCAGATTATAGCAGATGTATTCATGGATTATTTTACATATATATACAGTCACCCCTCCCTATCCACAGGTTCTACATTCATGGAATCAACCAACTTTAGACTGAAATATTTGACACAATAAAAAATAACAATTCAACTATAAAAATAATATAAATAAAACTAATAAGTCTAACAAATATTTACATAGCATTTACATCGTATTAGGTATTATAAGTGATCTAGAAATGATTCAAAGTATACAGGAGTAAGTTCATAGTTTATATGCAAATACAATGTCTTTTAATATAAGAGGCTTGAACATCTGTAGATTTTGGTATCTTCAGGGGATCCTGGAACCAATTCTCTGTGGATACCGAGGGATGACTATATTTCATAGTTCTGTCAACTGAGAGGGCCTAGAATCAGCAACATTCAAGTAGAATTGAGTTCACCTAGAGCCACATTTTGTATTCTTAAATATCATTTTCAAATAGAAAGAATTAGGCTGCCTTAGAGAAATAGCTGACGAGAGAGAGAGAGAGAGAGAGAGAGAGAGAGAAGAAAATACCACAGTAATAATTTCAGAAGACAAGATAGTTGCATAGTTTCAAAGGATAACCCCTCACATTTTTATTAATCACTATGTTGGTTTTAATACGTGACTACAAAGTACTTGATACTACTCCCCTCTGGGTGGTAGAGATTAATTCCCTTTCATTTAGTGTGGGCTGTACTTAGTTCTAACAAAGAAAAAGAAATATTTTAGTAGTTTTACTATTTATATTTTCTATTTAACATATAGGCAGGTTAAAAGTAAAAGGATGGGAAAATATACTATGCAGACTTTATCCAAAGGAAAGCAGGAGTGGCTGTATTAATATCAGATAAATTTGACTCAAGAACAAATAAAATTCCTAAGGTTAGAAGGAAACATTAAATAATTATTAAATCGTCAGTCAACCAAGACAACAACAATCCTAAATTTATATGTGCCAAACAAGAGAGCTGCAAAATATATGAAGCAAGAATAGATAGAATTGAAAAGAGAAATAGACATATCCACAATTATAGTTGGAGTCTTCAAACCCCTCTCTCAACAACATATAGAAAAATTTAAAAATCAGCAAAGATATGGAAGAACTTAACAACACAATCAACCAATAGAATCTAATTAATATTTATAAAAAAACTTCTACCCAACAATAGCATTATACACATTCCTTTTAAGCACCCATGGAACATATCCCAAAGTAAACTATATACTGGGCCATAAAACAACTGCAGCAAATTTAAACAAATTGAAATCAAAATGCACCAGAAAAATACTCAAACATCTGGAAACTAAGCAGCATACTTCTCAATAATCCATGGGACAAAAAATTATTTGAAGAGAGTGAAAATGAAAATACAATATATCAAAATTTGTGGGGCACAGCTAAAGCAGTATTGAGAGGGAAATTTATAGCAGTAAATGTTTACATTAGAAAAAGGGGATGATCCCCTAAGATTAGGAGCAAGGCAAGGATGCCTGCTGTCATCACTCTTATTCAACATAGTACTGGAAGTTCTAACCACTGTAATAAAGCAAGAAAAAGAAATAGTAGGCATATAAAATGGAAAGGAAGTAAGAAAGCTCTCCCAACTTGCAGGTGACCTGATTGTCTATTTAGAAAATCCCAAAGAATCAACAATAAGGCTTCTAGAATTAATAATCGAGTTCAATAAGGTTGCAGGATACAAGATCAACACACAAAAATCAACTGCATCTTCAAATGCTAACAATGAACATGTCAAAACAAAAATTAAAAGCAGAATATCACTTATGATTGCTTCAAAAAAAATACTTGGGTATAAACTTAACATGTAACAAAACAGGCACAGGATGTGTCTGCTGAACATTACAAAATGAAAGAAATCAAAGAAGACCTAAATTAATGGAGAGATATACTGTGTTTGTGGACTGGAAAACTCAACCTACTTAAGATGTCAATTATGTCCCAAATTGATCTATAGATTTAAAGCAATTTTTATCAAAATTGGCTAGAATTTTGTAGACATATTAAAGCTTATTCCAAGATTGATGTGATGCCCCTCTTTGATCCTGAAAATCTCCCTATTTTGAATTCTTCTTTGTCTGAAATTAATACAGATACTCCAGTTTTCTTTTAATTTGTGTTAGCTTGATATATCTTTCTCCATCTTTTACTTTTAAACTATATATCTCTTTATGTTTAAAGTAGATTTCTTAGAGGAAAAAATATAGTTGGATCTTGTTTGATTTTTTTTATCTACTCTGACAATCCGTGCTTTAACTGATGAATTTAGGCCACTCAAATTTAAAGTAATTGTTGAAGTACTTGGGTTAATTATATCATATTTGTAACTGTTTTCTATTCATTGCATTTGTTCTTTGTTTGCATACCCCCTACTCTTTTTGTCTGCCTTTTCTGTGTTTGACATTTTATATGATTCTATTTTATCTCGTCTCTCAAAATATAAGTTATGCTTCTTTTAAATTTTTTAATGGTTACCTTAGAATTTACCATATACATTTTTAACTAAAAGTCTACCTTCAAATAACACTGTACCACTTTACATATAGTGCAGGTGCCTTATAACAGAGTATTACCAAATCCTCCCTACTATCCCTTGTGACATTGCTGTCATTTTTTTTCCCTTATCTATATGCTACAATCAACCAATACGTTGGGCTATTATTAAACAGTATTTTTTAGATCAATTAAAAATTAGGAAAATAAAAGATTTTATTTTACTTTCATTTATTCCTTCTCCAGTGTTCTTCCTTCCTTTCTGTAGAACTGAGTTTCTGTCCTTTATCACTCCCCTCCCTCCAAAGAACTTAACTTTTAACATTTCTTGTAGGGCAAGTCTGTTTTCATTTCCCTCAATTTTTGTTTTTTCTGAAAAAGACTTTGTTTCACTTTCACTTCTGAATGATAATTTTGCTGGATATAGAATTCTGGATTAGTTTTGTTTTTCTTTCAAGACTAAATATTTCCTTCCACTCTCTTCTGTTTTGCATGGTTTCTTACAAGAAGTCTGGTGTAATTCTTATCCATGGTCCTTCATAAAGTGTTTCTCCACTCTTCTTTCTTTTTATATTTTTTTTTATTTTATTTATTTATTTATTTTTTTGAGACAGAGTCTCACTTTGTTGCTTGGGCTAGAGTGAGTGCCGTGGCATCAGCCCACTCAAAGCAATCTCAAACTCCTGGACTCAAGTGATCCTCCTGCCTCAGCCTCCCAAGTAGCTGGGACTACAGGCATGTGCCACCATGCCCAGCTAATTTTTTTTTTACATATTTTTAGTTGGGCAGATAATTTCTTTCTATTTTTAGTAGAGATGGGATCTCGCTCTTGCTCAGGCTGGTCTCAAACTCCTGAGCTCAAACAATCCACCCACCTCGGCCTCCCAGAGTGCTAGGATTACAGGCGTGAGCCACCACGCCTGGCCCCTCCACTCTTCTTTCAAGATTTTTTCTTTGTCTTTGGTTTTCTGTAGTTTTGCTGGACAGGACTGCAGCAAAGTCTTTTCCCCTGTAAAGTAGTCCTTTGTTATGGAGAAGGCTCTAGGCAAATTTCATAATGATTATTCTTTACTCTCTCTGCCAGATCCACAAAAGGATCTTACTCAGATTTTTATGGTAAGAACTTGGTGGTTTCCTGAAAGTAAAGGCACAAAATTTGGAGGGTGCCCCTACGCCCACAGTTCCCAGAAGCTTGTCACTCTCATAGTAGTCCATACTCAGCCTCCAGAAATTTGTTAAAATTGCCAGTGTTGGTGTTTCTGCCAGTTTATAAATCCAGTGACTTCTGCTCCAAGCTAGCAAATTGCAGCTGTGTCTCTCTGGACATTCCTGATTCTCCAGATTTCAGGGTGGTAGTTTGCCCTGTCATCTTAGTTCTATGATGGGTACAATAAAAGTCATTGATTTTCAGTTTCTCCAGTTTCTTCTTGTTGTAAGGATGGGAGTCATGATTTCCAAGCTTTTGTTAGAACTGAAATCAGAAGACTATTCCAAAATTTATATGAAAAGGCATAGGCCCTAGAATAGCTAAAACAATTTTGAAAAAGTAATAAAGTTGGAGGAATCACTCTACCTAACTTTAAGGCTAAGTATATATCTATATTAATCAAGACCATGTGGTATTGACAAAGGGACAGACACATAGACCAGTGGAACAGAATAGAGAACCCAGAAATAGACCCACACAAATGTACCCAACTGATTTTATTATAACAAAGGTGCAAGGGTAATTCAATGAAGGAAGGATAGACTTTTCAACAAATGGTGTTGTATTGGAGCAATTGGACATTCATAGGCAAAAACAAGCAAACAAACAAACCTCAACTTAAACTTCATACCTTGTGTAGATATTAACTCAAAATGGATCATATAAGTTTGTAAAACATAAAACTAAAAATCTTTTAGGTAAAAAACAGGGGAAATGTTCCGGATATGGAGCTAGACAAAGATTTCTTAGATGACACCAAAAGCATAATCCATTAAAGGAAAAAGAAATTGATAAATTGGAACTCATCAAAGTTTCAAAGTTCAAACTTTTGCTTTATGGAAGATTCTGTTAAAAATTAAAAGACAAGCCATAAACTGGAAGAAAATATTTGAAAATCATATCTAAAACAGAATATATAAAGAACTCTCAAAATTCAACAGAATAAAAGATAATCCAGTTAGAAAATTGGCAAAAAACGGCAACAGACATTTCACTGAAGAGGATATACAGATGGCCAATAGGCACATGAAAAGTTTTTCAACATCACTGGCCATTGCAGAAAAGTAAATTAATACCATAATATGATCTCACTATACATCTATTCAAGTAGCTAAAATAAAAATCATGATAACACCAAATGCTGGTGAGGATATGGAGAAACTAGATCTATCATATGTTGCTGGTGGGTAATGGTATGGCCACTCTGGAAAATGGCTTAGTGTTTTTTTTGTTTGTTTGTTTTAACAAAACTAAGCATATACTACTATACTATTTAACAATCATATTCCTGGGCATGTGTCCCAGAGAAATGAAAACCTACATCTGGACAAAAAATTGTACATGAAGATTCATAGCAGAGCTGTTTGCAATAACCCAAATCCAGAAACAACCCAGATGTCTCTCAGTAGGTGAATGGTTAAACTATAGTACATCCACACTGTGGAATACTACTCAGCAATAAAAAATGAACTACTGATACACACAACTTGGATGAATCTCCTAGGCATTATTCTGAGTGCCCATCCTACATAAACTATTCTCCAATATTGAGAAGGATGGAATTCTCCCCAACACGTTCTACCAAGCCAATATAACATTGATACCAAAACCTGGAAAGGACGCAACAAAAATAGAGAACTACAGACCAACTTCCCTCATAAATATAGATGCAAAAATTTTCAATAAAATACTAGCAAATCGAATCCAAGTACTTATCAAAAAAGTAATCCACCACGACCAAGTGGGCTTCATCCCCGAGATGCAGGGGTGGTTCAATATACGTAAATCTATAAATGTAATTCACCACATAAATAAAAGCAAAAACAAAAACCATATGATACTCTCATTAGATGCAGAAAAAGCATTTGACAAAATTCAACACCCTTTTATGATAAAAACGCTTAACAAAATAGGCATTGATGGAACCTACCTAAAATTGATACAAGCCATACATGACAAACCCACAGCCAACATCATAGTGAATGGGGAAAAACTGAAAGCACTCCCACTTAGAACTGGAACCAGACAGGGCTGCCCATTGTCTCCATTACTTTTCAACATAGTATTGGAAGTCCTTGCGAGAGCTATCAGGCAAGAGAGCAGAATCAAGGGAGTCCAAATAGGGAAGGAAGAGATCAAACTCTCACTTTTTGCTGATGATATGATGTTATATCTGGAAAACCCCCAGGATTCAACCATGAGACTCCTGGAATTGATTAACGAATATAGCAAAGTCTCAGGCTACAAAATTAATATACACAAATCAGAGGCATTTATATATGCCAATAACAGTCAATCGGAAAACCAAATTAAAGACTCAATACCCTTCAAAATAGCAACAAAGAAAATAAAATATCTAGGTATATATCTAACTAAAGAGGTAAAGGACCTCTATAAGGAAAACTATGAAACACTGAGAAAAGAAATAGCAGAACTTGCAAATAGATGGAAAAATATACCATGCTCGTGGATTGGAAGAATCAACATTGTTAAAATGTCTATACTACCCAAAGTGATCTACAGATTCAATACAATCCCTATTAAATTACCAACATCATTCTTTACAGACATAGAGAAAATAATTATACACTTTGTATGGAATCAAAGAAGACCCCGTATAGCAAAAGCAATTTTAAGCAACAAAAACAAAATGGGAGGTATTAATTTGCCAGACCTCAAACAATACTACAAGGCCATGGTTCTTAAAACAGCCTGGTATTGGCACAAGTGCAGGGACACAGACCAGTGGAACACAACAGAAAATCCAAATATAGAACCATCCTCATATAGGCACCTAATTTTTGACAAAGCGAGAAAGAATATACTCTGGGGACAAGAATCCCTATTCAATAAATGGTGCTGGGAGAATTGGTTAGCCACTTGTAGAAGACTGAAACAGGACCCACAGCTTTCACCTCTCACAAAAATCAAATCACAGTGGATAACAGACTTAAACCTTAGGCGTGATACAATCAGAATTCTAGAAGAAAATGTAGGAAAGACTCTTACAGACATTGGCCTAGGCAAAGAATTTATGAAGAAGACCCCCAAGGCAATCACAGCAGCAACAAAAATAAATGAATGGGGCATGATTAAATTAAAAAGCTTCTGCACAGCCAAAGAAGCAGTCCAGAGAATAAACAGACCACCTACAGAATGGGAAAAAATTTTTGCATACTACACATCAGATAAAGGACTGATAACAAGAATCTATTTAGAACTCAGGAAAATCAGCAAGAAAAAATCAAGCAACCCTATCAAAAAGTGGGCAAAGGACATGAATAGAAATTTTTCAAAAGAAGATATAAAAATGGCTAACAAACATATGAAAAAGTGTTCAACATCTCTAATCATCAGGGAAATGCAAATCAAAACCACAATGAGATATCACTTAACCCCAGTGAGAATGGCCTTTATCAAAAAAACCCAAAACAACACATGTTGGCGTGGGTGTGGAGAGACAGGAACACTAATACACTGCTGGTGGGACTGCAAACTAGTGCAACCCCTGTGGAAAGCATTATGGAGGTATCTTAAACAGATTCAAGTAGACCTGCCATTTGACCTAGCAATCCCATTATTGGGCATATACCCAAAGGAAAAAAGGTCATTCTGTAAGAAAGACACATGTACCTGAATGTTTATAGCAGCACAATTCACAATAGCAAAGATGTGGAAACAACCCAAATGCCCATCAATGCATGATTGGATTAGTAAACTGTGGTATATGTATACCATGGAATATTACTCAGCTATAAGGAATGATGAAGATACGACATCTCTATGGTTCTCCTGGAGAGAGTTGGAACCCATTCTATTAAGTGAAGTATCCCAAGAATGGAAAAACAAGCATCACATGTACTCACCAGAAAATTGGTTTCCCTGAACATCACCTAAATACAAATCTGGGAACGACACCAATTGGACATCAGACTGAGGTGGGGGGTGGGGGAGGGGATGGGGGTATGCCTACACAATGAGTGCATTGCGCACCGTTTGGGGAGTGGTAACACTTGAAGGTGCTGACTCGGGAAAGGGGGGGGTGGGGAAAAAATATGAAACTGTTGTTTTTAACTTGCATTGTTCACTTAATAATTTATCATGAATATTTCCCATGTTATTTCATATCATTGTACAAGAAATAATAAAAAAAAAGATCACATACTGGTTGATACCCTTTATATAATATTCTTGAAAATAAAATAAAATAAAAGAGATGGAGAACAGCTTGGTGGTGTTCAGGGGTTTGTTAGGGAGGTAG
Organism: Eulemur rufifrons; assembly: GCF_041146395.1. Taxonomy (NCBI): domain Eukaryota; kingdom Metazoa; phylum Chordata; class Mammalia; order Primates; family Lemuridae; genus Eulemur; species Eulemur rufifrons. The sequence goes on along the minus strand of NC_091012.1, from coordinate 25,023,560 downwards.
CATGAGGAAGATCTTTATGGATATGGAATAGTTCTGTTTCTGGATTGCAGTGGTGGTTACAAGAATTCACACGTTATTAATTGACATAGAACTATACTCACACTTTGTGCCAATGTCAGTTCCCTCTTTTGATATTGTACTATAGTTACATAAGATGCATCCATTAGGGAAAACTGAGAGAAGGATACACAGGACCTCCTTGTATTACATTTGCAACTTTATGTGAATCTACAATTATATGAATATAATAGGTTTTGAAAACAGTAGCTTTACACAGTGCAGAAATCTTAACCAAGTGATCAAGGCTAACATCACCAGTAGGTCAGGTTCATATCTTGAACCCCTTATACTGTGTGATGAGAAAGACACTTCACCTCTGTGCTATCCTTCCCTAAAATATATAATCCCAGTCTAATCATGAGAAAACATCAGAAAAACCTGAATTGGGGGACATGCTACAAAGTATTTGACCATTAATCTTTAAAATTGTCAAGGTCGTGAAAAACAGGGAAAAAAATTGCTATAGATTGGAGGCAACTAAGATGTGATGACTAAATACAACACAGTATTCTGGATTCAATCTGGAACAGAAAAAAATGAGTAGAAAGACTGGTGAGGTACATTATACAAAATAATTGATCAGTGCTCTTCAAAGTGTCAAGATCATGAAAGACATAAAAGGACTGATGAACTGTCATAGATAGGGGGAGACTAAACCCAATGTGGAATACAGAATTTGATCCTGAACAGAAAATGGAATTTAGTGGAAAAACTGGTGAAATGCAAATAAAATCTATAGTTTAGTTAATAGTATTGTACCAAGGTTCATTTCTTAGTTTTGATAATTGTACCATCATTATGTAACATGTTGACATGGGGAATGCTGGATGAAGTGTGTGCAGCAGCTGTCTGCTGTTTTTGCAGCTTTTCTGTTATTTTAAAATTATTTCAAAATAAACTTTTAAAAAAAGCCTCCTGGGAAATTCTAATGTGTAGCCAGAGCTGAGAACCACTGCTAACTCATCCATTTGGTCCTGCCTCATGGGTTTCCACTGTATTCTCCTACTCCCTAGCCTACCCTTCCTCCATCAAAATTGCCCTGCTCTGAAGGGATTTGTCCTCCACTGGCTGCTGGCCTAAATACGATAAGGCAAAAGAATATTTCTACCACTATCCCAGTGGGAAACTAATTCCAAAGTTAATAGCACATGGGCACTATCCTATCTGCTCTAGCCAGGTGCTATTATACAGTAAGAATTTTCACCTCTGAGATTCATTCCTTTTTGTAAAGCATCATTACATCATCATTTTTCAAACAGCACTTCTGGATGTCAGCACATGAATTCATTAAGAATTATGAGTCATGTGAACTTGTGTATCAGGGCTTTTTCTGCAACGCCACAAAACACTGGGCCTCTGTGGAGGAGAGAGCTAAATTTGTCTAGTAGAATCCATTTTAACTCTCTTTCCAGACACAGAAGGACAGCCCTTGGTTGGAGACAAGAGACTGGTGTTGCAGGTAGTTAGAGCCAGGAGCTTTAAGATAGTGAGAAGCAAAAATGGCCTCAGAGGGTGATGCTCTGGTCTTAGAGAACTGCCTTAAGCAGATATAGTCCACATATTGGATAGCAAAGTACTGTTGCTATGACAGCTTCCAAGAGCACACTTGTGTCATCAGAGCCTGGGGCTTATTCAGTTGGCTCCACCCTCTTCCTGGAGTGCTCTGTTTATTAAAAGGGCCCTGCCCTTTATTTTGCTAGGATTAGTCATTATGGGTTGGTGAACTGCCCTTTTTCCCCCTCCACCCCAGCTTTTCATCTGCACCCTAGAAGGGAGGGCTGTGTCTTTGGGCCTGCTGAGAGTCCTTCAAGAAAGCTGATCTGAGAGAAAATTAAGAACAGCTGGGGGTAGACACAATGACATCATATGCCTCTAGCATAAAAGGCAGCTCAGAAACTTTGATTCAAGGAGAGAAAATAATGGGAATTGGAGAAAGGGGCTGAGACTTGGGAACTATGCAAAGGCTGATTACTGGAGAAGATTAGGCTGGGGGCACAAGTGCTCACTGAAATATTGGAACTCTTAGTTAGGACCTGTTAATCTAGTATTTAGCACCTGGAGTCTGTAGACTTAACAGCTAAAACTAAACTGGGACAGACTGGTGAAAGCTATGAAAATGCCCTGAGGCAGCCTATGGTTAGGAGTAAGATTAACAAAGCGAATGGTTAGAGACCGAGCTTTATTGAATAGTAAGTTACAAATTAAACACTTTGCATATAGACTTTCTTCTTTTTCCTGTTGTTCTGTGTGAGCTTGCAAGATTTACATGTAAAAGTAAATGTATCTATTTCTTGGTTTGTTTGTTCTAAAGGAATAAATTCCTAGACATAAAATACTAATGTTTGTTTGGAGTGGTATATTCTTATGAAACTGAATGATAAACTTGTAGAGCTTGAAGGGATATTAGAGAAAATATAGTTTAACCCTATCTTTACAAATGAAGAAATTCAAGCCTAAAGAGTTTAGTCGATGTGTCCAATATCACATAGCTATTATATGCCAGAGTTGTGGTTGGAGCTTAGGTCTACCAATTTCCAAACTAGTGCTGTTTTCCCCACACACCTGTTTTATTTAGTTTAGCCATGCCCCAAAAGAATTCAAACTGCTATCCCTTTGTTACCACTAGTGACTGTTAGTGGCTATCACAGGTAAAAAGCAGAGTATTTGGGATGAATCAAACTGCCTCTACAGAATTTTCTCAGAATTCTTAACATATTAATCATGATGCAGAAATGTCACAATGAAAAACAAAATGCCAAGATATTTTGTTTGATATTTATTTCATTAAATCTTTTTATTCTATGTGCTACCCTGAAATATGGTGATGTTGCTCTGCTTAGAAGTTTTTAAAACATTGTATTTTTAAGTTTAAACAGTAATATCTTGCAATACATAGTTCTGTTGTCTATTTCAAGCCCCCCCCCCAGAACTGATACTTATACTTCAAGCTGTGCAACCACAGCAGTTACTGCCACTTGGTGATGCCTTTTATTAATTGCAAGGAAGGGCAAATGTACAACTTAAACCTAACAGAAATCTAATTGTAAGTTATAACCAAAGTGGTCTGTTCAAACAAAAAACTGCAGTGGTAACCTTAGAAGTTACTGAGCATCAGTCCTCGTAAATAACATAGCTTATGAAGAGTGCAGCTACTCCAAAAGAAAGACAACAGTCTTAACAGACTTTACCAGACAAAGCAGAATTTATTAACTAGTCAAAGCAATAATTGAAAAAAACTAGAATATTATTGAAGAGCTAAGGGAGGATGTTGGTAACATGAAGCAGGAATAAACAGTTACAAAGAAGATCATTCAGAAATAGCTATGAAAAATATGAGATGAAATAAATAACTTGATGGAGGTGTTAATAACAGAATGGATACAGATGAAGAATGGATTAATGAACTGAAATACCAGGTTGAATAACTTTCCCAAAAGACATCAGAAAGGGAGAAATAGTCAGAAAATATGGGGAAAAATCTTTAGAGACATAGAGGATGGAAGAAGTGTCAAGTTAGTATAGTAAGAGTCCCAGAAGGAGAGGGGGAAAAAAGTTAAGAGGAGGGGATGTACGTATTGAAAGAAATAAATACCAAGAATTCTCCAATCTTAGGAGTATGGATGACCTCGGTATAAAATGATTCATAGTTTTCCAAGCAGGATTCATAAGATAAAGCCTATATCTAGACACATAATAATAAAATTTAAAAATATCAAAGACTTCTCAGAATGAAAAAACAGATTACCTACCAAGGAACAAAATTATATTGACATCTCAGTACTCAAAAGCAACCCAGAAACCCATTCTATTAAGTGAAGTATCCCAAGAATGGAAAAATAAGCACCACATGTACTCACCAGCAAACTGGTTTCCCTGATCATCACCTAAGTGCACATTTGGGAATAATACCAATTGGGTATTGGACAGAGGTGGGGTCTGGGGGGAAGGGATGGTGTATACCTACTTGATGAGTGCGATGCTCACTGCCTGGGGAATGGACACGCTTGAAGTTCTGACTGGGGGGGATGGGGATGGGGGGGAAGGAATGAGTGCACACCTACATGATGAGTGCGATGCGCACTGCCTGGGGAATGGACACGCTTGAAGCTCAGACTCAGGGGGATGGGGGGGCATAGGCAATATATATAACCTGAACTTTTGTACCCCCATAATGAGCTGAAATAAAAAAAAAAAGAAAGAAAACTAGAAGCAAAAAAAAAAAAACAAAACAAAAACCAAAAAACAAAACAAAACAAAACAAACAAACAAACAAAAAAAAAAAACCACAACCCAGATACAAGAAAACAGTGGAGGGCTAATTTTCAAGGTGTTGAGGAGAAAAAACTTGGAACCTAGGATTTTATACCCAGCTAAATATAATTTAAATGTAAGAATGAAATAGTATAAGGTGTACAAGACCTCAAAAAGCTTACCACACAAACACTCTTTGAAATGAGTCCAACAAAACAGAATTTACAATACATGAGTGGGTTGACTCCCCAGAAGCTTCTCACAAGTGTTCCTTTAATTTCTCAGACCCGTCAACCTTTCCCTTACTTTGATGGCATCTCCAGGACAGAATCCTTTGGAGGGAGCCAGAGTCTGTCTGCAGTCTGTATGCTATTTTGTAGGGGAACCTCAAGTGGCTCATTTTTTATTTTGTTAACAGTCCTGTCTTTCCTGCTCAGCTTATAAACTACCTGAGGACACGATATTATTCATTTCTGTATCCCTGTAGTACCTGTCTCAGGGCTCTGTATATGGTAGGTATTCATTAAATACCTTTTATTTAATGAATTTAATAACCTGATATTCCTTTGCCAGAAAGGAATGGAGAAAGGAAGGGAAGGTGCGAGTTACAGGCTGAAACAGGAAGCTAGGGTTGCTTCCGCTGCAAAGAATAGTTGTTCTGTTTTATTTTTGCGAGCGGAGGATTAAGCGACCTCCCAACATGTGTCAATATTTTGCACTGTGGCAGATCATATCTCCCTCATTAAGTCTGACTATGAGTGACTTGAAGATAATTGAGCATTATTCATTTTACCCTCAAAATATTAAAGGCAACTTGCTTATTTTGAAGCCACTTGAATTAATCATTTACTTGGTTCTCCACAATACTTAAACTCCCTCTGAGTCACTCATGATGGAAAATGATATGATCACATGTGAGTAAATATTCCCAAGCTAGGAATAAGAAGGGAAAGTAATCCACAAGGGTTCTGTTTTTTTTTTCTGGAATTTGTCAATGCATCTCCACAGAGCTGGCAAAAAATCTCTCTTCTTCCTTCCTTAACAAAGCAGTTCTCTTTGCTCATCTGTGGCTGGTATAACAAATGCCTGCTGAGGCAGTATGGGTAATGCATACCTGTCAGCATCCAAACCCTAAGAACACAGTCTTGAATCAGACACCTTTGTTTTCCCCTTACTCTCCCTTGGCATTTTTTGTTGGTGTTTGAAGGCAGGCAGAGCAAGAGACACCAATGTTGAGAGGGGCATCAGAACTATTTCTTTACCCTTCCTGTAGTAGGCAAACACCATCTTTCCCTTTCCATCCATCTAAAAAGCATTTGTATATGTTTAAGGTGTTCACCTGTGAACCATTTTTCAAACTTTCAATAGTTATCCTTTGTTGCAAATCCCCAAAAAAGAGGCTGGGCAGAACAGAAAATGGCAGTGGCAGGCCCTCAAAACACATATGACACAATGCACATCCCAAAAGCCAACATTGTCACATCAGCAAATGCCCACAGAGTTCCTCCCTGCCATCCTCTAGTCTGTGCTTTCTTACCTCAATTCAATTCTTGGTCATGTGTTTTTAACACTGACTTAAGGGTGTAAGCAGAAACTCTGGCATATGGAATTATTTGAGTTATTGGTCAGGTACTTGAAATTCTTTTTTTTTTAATCAACTTTACATGCATCATATTTTTATTTTTTCTTTTTTTGTATTTTTTCTTTTTATTTCAGCTTATTATGGGGATACAAAAGTTTAGGTTATGTATATTGCCCATGCCTCCCATCTTACCGAGTCAGAGCTTCAAGCGTGTCCATAAAGGACTGATAACAAGAATCTATTTAGAACTCAGGAAAATCAGCAAGAAAAAAAATCAAACAACCCTATCAAAAAGTGGGCAAAGGTACTTGGAATTCTTACTAAAAATTCCAGGAAATCGTGTAACATTTGGACACCATGAGGATTTAATTCAGTAAATAGCCATGGAGCACCTGCTCAGTGCAGACTCAGCCCTGCACAGTGCCTAGGTACACAAATCAGTGCGAAGGAGGTGCTGAGGGAGGACTGCAAATGTATTGGAGGTTCAAAGCAGGGATAGAATATCCTGGTGGAACAAAAGGAAAGACTTCTTGAAAAGGTAGCCTTGGGGAACAGACTTAAACAACAGATATAATTTCTACAGGCAGAGGTATTTTAAGAGGAAGGAGCAGCATGAGTAAAAGTAACAAGGTGAGAAATTATAGGATCCATTTCGGGTTAGTAATAGTCCCTATGTATTGAGTCATTACTCTGTGCCATGCATAGTGTTGAGTGCTTTGCATGCATTCTCTTGTTTGATTGCCACAACAATCTCATTAGTTATAGAGAGTATCATCCCTACTTTACAAATTAGAAGACTAAGGCTCAGAGCAATTAAATAACTTGGTCGCCTGCCAAGAGATGGCAGAACATGGAATTCAAACAAGGTCTGTCAGACTCCAAAGCCTATATTTTTAACCACTAAGATCTATGCTTCAGAAATAAACATGTGACTAGACAGAAAGGTTAGGACAATGCTGTGAAGAGCTTTAGATGCTAAGTGAAGGATCCTGAACTTAAGGTGACAGATTGTGAAATAAAAGGGAAAGGGATTTTCCTGCAGCAGGAAATGATGGTCAGTAAAGGATCAGAAGGTTAGAGACCAATGGCCAGATCCAAAACTCCTCTGGTTTCTTCATTTGTTTTGTCCTTTCCTGGGAGGAGAATGGGTTGAGTAGGAAAAAAAACCACCCTGTTCTTCTTAGAGCTCTTATGTAGTATTTGCACTTCTTGGGAATCCTTTTGGTTTTGTTCAGTTTCTTGCCACTGCACATGGTCTCATCTCTGGGGAGGGAAGGTCAGAATCTGAACTTCCTTGTCCAACTGGAAAATTGGATTAGTTTAAATTTCAGCTCCTATTGCCTTATCTTGGATAACTGAAGCCCTTGTTATCTTTTTGATTAATTCTTGATTAGTTTTGGTCTTTTGTATAGCATATTCTTAGTCATAAAAAGAGGATTCATTAATTGCCCATGGACATAATCTTCTTTTTCAATATTATCTAGAAATTGGAAGGCCCTCTTGCTCTCACTTGATAATTAGCTACCTCCTTTACCAACCTTGGTTTGGGATCCTGAAGGAGCAAGTTCTTGGGGTCTTGCTCAGGGAGCATGGCACTAACTTTTCTTTCTTTTTTTCTTTTTCCTTTTTTTTTTTTTTTTTGAGACAGAGTCTCACTCCGTTGCTCTGAGTAGAGTGCCATGGCATCAGCCTAGCTCATAGCAACCTCAAACTCCTGGGCTCAAGTGATCCTCTTGCCTCAGCCTCCTGAGTAGCTGGGACTACAGATGCACACCACAACGCCTGGCTAATTTTTTATATTTTTAGTAGAGACAGGGTCTCGCTCTTGCTCAGGCTGGTCTCAAACTCCTGAGCTCAAACAATCCTCCCACCTCGGCCTCCCAGAGTGCTAGGATTACAGGAGTGAGCCACTGCACCCAGTCCTTTCTTTCTAGTCACTCTTGCTTGGGGACCCTCCAAGTCACAATCCAGTTTTTTAGCCTCCACATGAAAGATAACCTATGGAGCCCTTAATGAACTTGACATTAATACAGGCAGAAACTTTTTAATTTTTTTTCTATTTTAAAATAAGTTTAGGCTTACAAAAAAGTTGTAAAAATAGTACAGAGTTTATTTCGTACGCTTTACTGAATGTTAACACTTTACATAATCATAGTAAAATTTCAAAACCAGTAAATTTACATTGATGCAATACTACCAACTAATTTATGTGTCATTCAAGTTTAACCAGTTGCCCCACTGATGTCCTTTTTCTGTTTTGGTATCTAATCCAGGATCCCTCTCTAATCTGGGACAGTTTTTCAGTTTTTCCTTGTCTTTCAAGGCCTTGACACTTTTGAAGGGTACTTGTCGATTATTTTGTAGAATGTTCTTCAATTTGGGTTTGCCTGATGTTTTCTTATGATTATACTGAGTTTGTATTTTTCTGACAATGCTGCAGAAGTATGTGTTCCCTTGTCAGTTCACCATGTCTGGGAGTTCACGATATCTACGTGTCTCGTTATTGGTTATGTTAATTTTAAATCACTTGATTAAGGGAATGTTTTCCAGCTTTCTCCACGGTAAAGTTACTAGTTTTCCCTTCATAATTAATAAGAATCTTGTGGAGAGATACTCTGAGGCCATGCAAATTTTTTGCATCTATCCGTCTATCTCTCTTAAAAAACATGAGTTCATATTGATACCTATAATTCCAATCTAATAGCACAGGGCTCTTTCTAGCCTTCCTCCTTTCCTTATTTTTAACTCTTTTCTCCAAAAGTGAGAAAGCTGACACTCATTATCTAAAACATATTCACATATTTGATCAACCCTAATATATAGTAGTCTCAGCTCCACTTCTTTTCATCCTGTTCCTTCCCACTTCCATAGGTAAGCAAGCTCTGGTTTATCGATAATTTATGGTTTATCTTTTCTATATTTCTTTTTGTACAGATGAGCAGATACATGTACATTTTTTTTTTTTTTTTTGAGACAGAGTCTCACTCTGTTGCCCGGGCTAGAGTGAGTGCCGTGGCGTCAGCCTAGCTCACAGCAACCTCAAACTCCTGGGCTCAAGTGATCCTCCTGCCTCAGCCTCCCGAGCAGCTGGGACTACAGGCATGCACCACCATGCCCGGCTAATTTTTTTGTATGTATATATTTTAGTTTTCCATATAATTTCTTTCTATTTTTAGTAGAGACGGGGTCTCACTCTTGCTCAGGCTGGTCTCGAACTCCTGACCTCGAGTGATCCACCCGCCTCGGCCTCCCAGAGTGCTAGGATTACAGGCGTGAGCCACCGCGCCCGGCCCGTACATTTTCTATTTCATTTTTCCTACATGAGGGATAACATACTATAAAAACTCTCTTACCGTTTGCTTTTTTCACTTAAAAGTAACACTCCGTATCAGTTCATAGAGATAATCCTTATTCTTTTGTTACAGGTGTTCCTTAAGAACTCCATTGATTGGATATATTATAGTTTATTCAAACATTCTCTAATTGGGGGCATTTCAGCTGCTTCTAATATATTGAAGTGACAGTACTACAATAAAGAAACCTTGGTGCATATGTATTTTTATATTGTTGGAGGTATATCTTCATGGTAATTCTTAAAAGTAGGGTCGCTGGGTCAAAAGGTAAGTGCATGTTATATTTAATAATAGTTTTGTTAGCTCGTGACAAATTTTCCTCCATGAGAGTTGTACCAACATGCATTCCCAACAGCAATGTTTAAGAGTGCTTGTTTCTCCATAGTCTCACCAGTAAAATGTGTTCTCCTACTTTTTAGTTTTTATCAACCTGATAGGTGAGAAATGATATCTTGGTAGTGTCTTAATTTGCATTTCTCTATGAGTGAGTTGAAACATCTTTTCATATGTTTAAGGACCATTTATAAATATATGCTATACGTATTTGTGAATTATCTGTTCAACACCATGTGTATTAATCAAGATTTTTTGTTTTCTATATTTTATGGTGCTTTGACATTTCGGGGCCTTCCAGACTCAGGAAGGAACTGCCCCTCTCAGTTAGCTAATTCCTAGAGATAACAAACAACTTGCCTGTAAGCACATATTTGATATGAAGACCAACCAGTCCTGAGTTCATACCACCACCTACCCGCTTTTATCAGTCTCCTGTAGTCAAGGACACTATTCCCCAGCTCAGTATTGAACAACTATGGACCACTCCTGTAGCCCAGAGCCCACTGAAATTATTTAAACTATCCTATTCTAAGTTGGCTCAGCTGGCTTCCCTGCCTCACCCATTCCTTCCTGTGAAAAACACAATACAGGCTTTTGCTCATTGCTCCCTTTGCCTCCTGACTGACCTTGGCACTTCCCCAGGTAGCCCTGCATGGTGTGCCATGGTGTGCCCCTTCCTCTTGGAATTGTAACAAACTGTTTTTCAATGACAGTTGTCTCCTGATCTATTGGCTACACTATGCCTGAATAACCTACATTTTCAAACAGGATGACAAAGCAATCAACCAAATCCAGAGTGTGAGGATCTCTGCAGGACAAATTGCCTGGTTTTGTACTAATTTAATTGCTTAAAAATATAAATTTTATTGTTATTGCACTTTTGCATTCTTTAATAGACTGAGTTTTCCATATTTGTTGAGTAGTTGTATTTCTTCCTGTGAAGAAGTGAATTGTGTATGCTTGTCCTTTGCCCATTTATTCAGGATGTATTTTAAAGCAAACTGGATCAAAATGGTTCATGGATTTAAATGTAAGATATAAACTGTAAAACTTTTAGAGGAAAACATAGGAAAAAATTTTCATATCTGAGGTTTAATGAAGAATTCTTAGACTTGATACCCAAAGCATGATCCATAAAAGAAAATATTTGTAAATTGCAACTCATCGAATAAAACTTCTAAAAAAATCAAAAAAATAAAATACAAAGTTTAAAACCATTACTCTCTGAAGACCTTGTTAAGAGACTAAAAGACAAGCTACAGACTGGGAGAAAATATTTCCAAGCCACATGTCCAACAAAGTACTCAATGTCTAGGATGTATAAAGAACTCTCAAAACTCATCAGAAAAAAAATAAACAATCCAATTAGGAAATTAGCAAAAGACATGAAGAGACATTTTGACAAATATGATTCACAGATGGCAAATAACATGAAAGGTATTCAATAGCATTAGGCCTCTGGGAATGTAAATTAATACCATAATGAGATATTATTATGGTATTAGAATATCTGAAATAAAAAATAGTGATAATACAAAATGCTGATGAAGATGTGGAGAAAATTGATCTCTCATCTATTGCTTGTAAGAATTTAAAATGGTATACTCACTCTGAAAGAAAAGATGGCAGTTTCTTTAAAAACCAAACATGCAATTACTACAAAACCTAGCAATTACACTGCTAAGCATTTATTCCAGATAAATGAAAACTCATGCTCACATAAAAATGTGTACACAAATGTTTATAGCTTTATTCAATAACCCTAAACTGGAACCAACCCAGATGTCCTCCAGTGGATGAATGGATAAACAAACTCTGGTACATCCATACCATGGTATACTACTTGACAAATCCTAGATGGATTTGAAGGATTTGATGCTTAGTGAAAAAAGCCAGTCTCAAAAGGTCAATACTATGTGATTGCCATTATATAACCCTCTTAAAATGACAAAATACAGAGGTGGAGAATAGATTAGTGGTTGCCAGGGGACAGGAATAAGAGTGAGGAGTGAGTGTGACTATAAAAAAGTAGCATGAGGGAATGCCTTGTGGTGACGCAACGGTCTTTTATCTTGATTGTGATGATGATTGCATGAATCTACACGTGTGATAAAATTGCATATAACTATTCCCCACTCTCACACACACGAGTGCATATAAATACTGGTGGAAACTGAATAAGGTCTGCAGTTTAGTTAAGTGTATTTTATGATAATACATATAAGATGTCACCATCGGGGGAAGCCTGGGGAAGTCTTCAGTGGACTCTATGAACTATTTTTGCAACTTCCTGTAAGTCTATAATTATTTCAAAACAAAAAGTTTTCAAAAGCAATGCTAGAGCTTTAATTGGAATAGCATTGAATTACACATTATTTTGGGGATCACTGACACCTTTACAATGTTAAGTCTTCACATGCTCATTTATTTATTGCCTTTAAAAAATTTTTAAGTCATTTATCCAGATAGCACTTTTATCAGCCAAGATAGGACAAGGGAATTTAATGTTAGCCTATTTCAAGTTTAAAGCAAACAAAATTATTTGTGAGCATTTTACTCCAAATTCTCTGCATGATACAAGTTATTGGCTTTTTAGATATTTCTTTTTACAGTAGTTTTAATAGGTGCTCTCTGGATTACTATATATATCTTTAATTTCTCACAGTCTAAGTAGTTAATATTATAAAACTTTATATAAAATGTAGAAACCTTGCAACATTAGGAGCCAGTTTAACCCCTCACTGTTCTTTTTTCTATAGTTTTCATATGTATTCCATATACATATAAAGCCTATAAATAAATGCCATAATTTTTGCTCTAAAAGAGTCCTATGTATTTTAAGAAATTAAGAAGAATAAAATTACTTTTTTAAACATTTACCCAGATATTTATCATTTCTGCTTTATTTTTTAAATGATTATATACATTTTCATCTTGATTCATTTCCCTTCAGCCTGATGAAGAAGTTCCTTTTGTCAAGAGGTCAGTATCTAGGCAGCAGGGGCGTGGCTAATAAAGCCAATAGGATCACTTGTGCATCTGATAGGTCAGCTTGTCACACTTCCATAGATTCATCCAGCAAGGAGACAGCAAGCCCAAATGGATTCTGTTTATTAGTGAGAAAAAACAGAAAGATCAACATGGCATTAGCTGCCCACATGTCTAGTCTCATAGTGTTACACTTAACCAGAGGGGCCAAGTGAAAGGTGGCATGGATAGGTGGTTGTTCTGCCACTGAGGAATCAACTCTAAAGTATAACCAAGCATTTTTATGCAGCCATATTCTAAGGTGGGAACAGGGTAGAAAGTTCCGTGTTCAACTGACAGTAGGGAGGTGGATGAGAAACAGCCTTGGGATTGTTCCTTACCAGGCTGTTGATATTCCCTTGCTCCAAGAAGATTGCAGGGTGCTCTCCCAAGACCCAGGTCAGACTGTGGTCAAGCCTTGATTAAGTAGCCCATATGGAAACAGAAATGGCCATTGGGGCACCATGCAGTAGAGCTATTCTACACCTTTAGCATTTCTTGTAGTTCAGGTCTATTGGCAAAGAATTTTCTTAATTTTGTTGTATCTCCAAATATCTTTGTTTTGCCTTCTTTCTTTAAGAATCTATTAATATTTGCTGGATGTAGAATTCTGGATTGACATTTTTTTCAGCACTTTAAAGATGTTGTTGGTCCTCTTCTGGTCTCCATAATTTCTGATGTCAGCCATATTTGAATCTTTTTTCTCCTCCATATGTAAAGTGTTGTTTTTCTCTGGCTATTTTTTATGATTTTAGATTATATTTGGTTTTCAGTAGTTTTGTTATTGTATCCCAAGATTTTTGTTTTCTATCCTCTTAGAATTTGCTAAGCTTCTAGAATCTTATATTTATGGAAATTTAAAACATTATACATTCAATTTTTTTCTACCCCATCCTCTCCCTCCTCTTTTTCTAGAACTCTAACTTCATATATATTAGACGTTTGGGCATTGTCCCACACATTCCTGAGGCTCTGTTCATTTTTTTCCCCTAACGTATTTTTCTCTCTGTTGTCTATGTATCTATAGAAGTGGACAATTTCTATGGTTTTACCTTAAGTTTGCTGAAACTTTCCTCTGTTGCTTCTATTCTGCTGTGTAGCTTACCCAGTGATTTTTTTTAAAAATTCATTATGTTGTATTTTCTATTTCTGTAATTTTCATTCAGTTACTTTTTTAGAGTTTATATTTCTCTGCTGTGATTTTCTATCTTTTCATTTGTTTTGAGCATATTTTCTTTTACTCCTTTGAGCATAGTTATAAAACTTGCTTTAACATTCTTGCCTGCTAATTCCAACATCTGGATCATCTCAGGTTTGCTCCCTGTTGATTGTTTGATCTCTTGGAATGGATCATAATTTCTTAGTTCTTCATATGTTGAATAACTTTGGATTGTATCATGGATATTTTGAATATTATATTATGGAGACTCTGAATTCTGTATCTGAGAAATATTGATTTTGGTTTTGGCAGGTGGTTAACTTGGTTAGACTCAGATTCTAAATTATGGTTGTAGCTGAAATGTTAGTTCAGTGCATTTACCTTTAACTGAAGTCTGTCCTATGTATGTGTGGTTCCGGGGTCAGCTGAGATTTGGATAGAGTTTATAGACAGGAATTCAGCCTCCTTCTGTATGGTTCTCTCCTTTATGGGATTCCCCCCTTACTTTCCAGTGGCTCTGCTTGTACTGAGCTATGTCCTATAGCTCTTCATATCAGAATGATTGTCAGTTTATTATAGGTGTCTTACTCTTGGTGTCTTAGCCACTTGGCAGCTTTGGCTTGCGCTCAGTCTAAAAGCCATAAAAATAGATAACTCACTTTGTGCTATACCTTTCTTCAAGCGTCATCTTGCCTTCAAAATCTGCCTACTTCTGTTCACTTTCTAGTCCCTTCATATTGTTGTTTCTTTACCTTTTGTCTAGAGTTTATAATTGCTATCTTCAGAAGGGTTGGGATCAATAGGAGTTTATTCAGCCATATCAGAAACAGAAGAAACTATCCTGTTCATTTTGACTTCACTCCCAGTGGTTTGTCCTTAATGTAGGATTCTGTCCTAGAAAGGAACCTTCTCAGGTCAGTTTTGAGAGCTCATAGGGGCTAGATTCCTCTAGCCATCTTCAGTCCTTCTTGCCACAAGTCCTTTGTATTCACTTGGTATTGAAGAGAGCACAACCTCTCTCAGTTTTAGCTGCTATTCTTAATTGTTCCACCATGCTTTCCAGTGAATACCTATTGGCTGTTTTTCTTGTGAGCTCCTATTTTACTAGGGTTATTGGCTATCTTGGATTGTGATGTGTAACCGTGGGGAACAACTAAAACTTAAGCCTTGGCTGGTACCCCTCCCCTCTAATGAATTTGATAGTGGGGAGATATTGCTCTGGAGAGAGCACCTCTAGGGTAACAAATGGTAACTCACCCTTGGCATGGCTTCATTTTAAGAGAAGCTTCTCTAGTTGTAGTTCCCTAACTTTCAGAGTGTTGGAGCGTGAATGGAGGTGGGGGAAAACTCTTAAGGGCCAGTCCATATATACTTGATATCTAGCACCCATCATCCTAGTCAGCCCATCAGTTTTACCCCACAGATACCCTACCACCTGTGGTGGGTACTAGGCATACTGCTTATATATCTCCCAGTGGCAATGGAGGTCAGAGAATGGTCTTCTCAGGGTAATGAATTGAGAAAAAAGGGCACTTTAAAAAAAAAGACTTTTCACACCTTAACTCCTGTCCATTGCTCTTGCCTCTTTTCTTTACTAGACTACCTTTCCCCCAATTCTACCTTACTCAGATCCCTGACCCATCCACCTTTTGTTTCCTAAGAAATTTTCTCACTGTTTTTGTGCTATTTTGATAGAACCACCCATCTCTCGATTCTGTGACATGCCCAGGGTTGGGTTCTGGAGAGAGGGCTAGTTGTAATTTTGCAATTTTTGATAAGGCCTGGGATAACTGCCTCTTTCTATTAAAAAATACCTAAATTATGTAAGTACATATTTCAGGACATTAGAACTGAACAAAGAGACACTCCTGAACCCTTGAAGACCCTTGAGAATAACTGATCATTAGCTTTGGGTGCCTCCCCAGTTAATGACATAGACATAATATCACTATCAGGGGTACAGATGTAAAACATATCTTTACAGACACAAGATCTAATGGTACAGGAGATGATTTTGATTCTCATAAAATCTCTCATCAATAGGCTGGAAAATAATGAATAATTTTTCCTGTGGCATTATTGACCAGACATTGGGCCAGGGTTGTAATATTTTTATCTAATAAAACTAAAAATATCTGGTTAATTATTTTTCCTTTGCATACAGGCTTTGCTTATAGTCTGATGAGGGTAAGTCATAATGTGTAGCTTCTAAGAAGATTAGGATGATAGAAAGTTTGAATGAAAAAAAGCCATATCAAATTGCTCTAGTTCTTAATTTTGCTAGAGCCATTAAAACCCAATTAGACACAGACCAAATTCCTGTTTATTAGAAGCTTCAGAAATCTTATAAATGAGTGCTAGCATAGTTACGGGAGCCATTGCTTTCAACTCCATGCAGTCTTTTACAAAAAGGCATTGCGTCATTTTAATAACAAGCATGTCTTCCATGAATATACTCATTCACATTGAGAAAACAGCCCCAACCCTTTACAATCCAGTGATTCAAACTGTTTAAGCAAATGAGTGTATGAGCCATTAGCCAGCTTCTTTCCTTCTTACATCTTCTCTCTCATTAGTACTCCATCCCCACCCCCGTGCCGGCTGAAGCACTATTCATGTCTTCCAGGACCAACTCAAATAGTATCAAGCCCAATCCCTTTTCCACAAGACAAAATTGATTGCTTCCTCCCTTTTTCTTCTCCCTTCTCTAATGCTGAGCCCAGAACGAGGCCTGTAATAAATATGTTAGGTGAATGCAGTAAGAGTAAAACCAACTGTAAAATTTTATCATTTTTGGAGACTGGCCACAAAGATGGTGCTTTTTAAAAGGCCTTTCTCCTTCACTGCCAAGACCCAAGCAAGCATGCTAAGGCAGACCACTTGTCCAAGACTTGCTGTTTATAATGGGAACAGAGAAAAGCAAGAAACATGGCACTTACTGAGCCCGTGGACATTGGCATTAACTTGCTTGTGCCTGGGGGAATAGAGCAAGGTAATCCTGATTTGTGTGCTTGGCCAGGGCAAGCCAGGGACATAGAGAAAGGCCTCTTCTGTCAGTCACGTGTTTCTGTAGCCCTTATTGTGCAACAGCACAGGAATGGATAATAAATGTGTTTTGGTGATATTTTGAAAGGGGAAAAAAGAGTGCCATTAGAATCTAAGGTGTTGATTTTCTTCTATAGAAAACATCCGCTCCTGTTCCATTAGGAACCCTTCAAATTTCGAATCCTTTTAAATTAGAAGCATCAGAGATTCCTTCTTAGTTACATTGACTAATGAGTTATTCACCTCTGCCCCTCCCCATTATGTTCTTCATTTGAGGTAAACACGATGCTCATTTAACTTTTGCATCCTCAGATTAACTGCAAGTGAAACAACCTAATGCATTTCCCCTTTGGAGCTTGAATTCTGAGGACAGCAGTTTTCATTTTCAAATGAAGCTGACTTCAAGAAAGAACAGCAGACCAATCAGCAATACTGGCCTCCTCTGTTTTGCAAAGTGCTTCTTATAAGGAAAGAGCTTGTGGAATTTGGCTCTCTTTCCTACAGCCCTGGGATAAGGGTTGCATGCAAACAATAATATCCTGTGCTACCTTGGACTCATTTAAGGGTCTTTATTGCTTTAGAAGGAACTGCCAAGTGGTGCTGTTTCTCAGAGTTCGTGCTTGACATTCCAGCAATATTGTAGGGTCCACTTCAAAGATGGTACTCCACATCACCAAGTTGTGGCTGTTGACACACTCTTAGTTGTCATCAAGCTTCACACTGATACATTTTTTCAAATCACACTGAAGGTGCATGTTCATAAAGAATGAATTTGCTACTCTGAGGGCACACCTGTTATTGCAGGAGGCCTTTATACTTACCACTTGGGTAAAGTTTTCCTAGAAAGCTTTGGTAGCTCTAAGCCCAGGATGACAATGTTTGCTGAACTAGGAACAGAGAGGCAATTTTTGCAAAGTAAGCTGTTATATTGTTGATAGAGCACTAAACTGTGAGTCAGGAGACCTGGGCTGTATTCCTTGGCCACCTAGCTCTTTGGCCTTATTAAATGTCCTTGGTTTCTCTGGCCTTAGTTTGCAAATCTTGAAATGACGGAATTATACTAGATAATCTCTAAATTCCTTTCTAGCCCTAAGTTTGATCAGGTGACTTGAAACAGTAAAGACCAAACAGGGAGTCAGGAAACAAAAGTTTCCAGTCCAGCCTCTGCTGCTTACTAATTGTGATGTGAGACCCAGCTTCAGGTCTCCATCTCTGGGGAGGGCAGCAGCTTCTCTCCCTGTCCCAACTGGTAGTTTTGCCTGTTGAATAGAAAAACATCTTTTTCACTCAGCACTTACTAAATACTTGCTCTGTGGTACCAGCTTGATACATGGCGAAGAAGTAGAGGTTATTAGATTATCTGTTACTACTACTAATATTAGCTACATCTTAGTGAGCACTCCCTATTGCCAGGCACTTACACACAATATCCCATTTAGTCTCCATTTTATTGAGGAGGAAACTGAGGTTCACGTGCTCAGGATCGTGTAGCTCCACAGAGTTGGAGCTGATATTTGTACCAGTATTCTGTTCTTTATTTTAAAAATTAAAAAATATCTCACCTCTGACAAGAAGTTTTGTTAGTATTATTATTGTTTTTCTGGGCTACAGTGCCTGAATGTCATGATCTAGAAGGTGTATGCTTGCGGGGGGTTGCAGTGGAACTGGCCTGTCTGGGGCTGAAGGAAAGATTTTCTTTACAGACACTGCCTAAGGCAGCATAGTCAGGGTAGTGCAAAGACCTGAGGGGCAGCCCAAGTACATAAACCAGAGGAAGTCTGAGTGGATTGCCCACGCTGGAGACCAAAAGCAGCAGGCATTAAGGTGGTGGGTAGAGGGAGTGCGGAACAGAGTAAGCCCTGTCACAGGATGCAGGGCTAGGCATTCTTTGAGGTTAGTTTTGAAGTGGTGCTCATGGCCTGGTATGTGGATAGGCCAATGCCTGGAAAGAACCAGGCAGAGGGCAAATGAGGCCCCCAGTTTCCTCACCTGTGAAGAAAGGCATTTGGCTAAATGGGCTCTGAGGGTGCCCCATTATTCAGACATTCCTAGAGTCAGCAGGTCTGCAGAGCTAAGCTCCTCCAGGGCTCTGAGCAGCAAACAAGTGCTCTTGCTAGGCCATTGTTCTCTCTTCTAAAGGTGACTCTGCATCTCTGAGACGCTAGGATTCAGTTTTGATTGTGTCAGGAGCTGCATTGGCAGGTCCCTGCCCCCACAAAGCAACAGCCCAGCTGTCTTCCTGCTCTCTTGGCAAACACTTCCCAGGATAGCTCTACTGCCAGTGGAAGTGGGCTTTCTGGCCTTTGGAAGATTGTCCAGCCACACCTGGTTCCTAGGGACACAGCCCAGCTTTCTGTGCCTCTGCTTTGCTCCTCCAAGCCTGCTGCGTCTCAACCCCCCTGCCTCCATTCCCTCTAGGGACTTCCTCACCCAAGAGAAGATGGCCTGCTTACTCAAACTTTGGTTAGTAGAAGTGGTATTAATCATAACATGGGACTCACACATCTCAAATGATGGGCTTCAAATGATGGCCTCAATGGCAGAAGCAGGCCAGGCATTGGGGAGAAGGAGCTGAGCCCTGGTCCTGGATATAGCCACTGGACAGGACACATGCTTGGGGAAGTGGCCTTGTTACAGGCAGAGGCAGCCAAGGGGGTGAGGAGAATGGTCTCCAAGCAGGATTAGGTGCCTCTGTGATATTGTTAGATCTGGTTCCCCTTGGCCCCAGGAACAGAGAGGCAGAGTCACTGAGGCTGCAAAAAGGCAAAGGAGTTTATTAACTAGCCCCAGGCCAGGGTCCAAATTCCAGAGCACCAACGCAGTGGCCTCTCCAGGAACTAGGACCCCGCCCTGGGGTAAAGATTAGGCTTTTAGAGGTAAAGGACCTCTA
Organism: Eulemur rufifrons; assembly: GCF_041146395.1. Taxonomy (NCBI): domain Eukaryota; kingdom Metazoa; phylum Chordata; class Mammalia; order Primates; family Lemuridae; genus Eulemur; species Eulemur rufifrons. The sequence goes on along the minus strand of NC_091012.1, from coordinate 25,003,857 downwards.
TAAGGAAAACTATGAAACACTGAGAAAAGAAATAGCAGAACTTGCAAATAGATGGAAAAATATACCATGCTCGTGGATCGGAAGAATCAACATTGTTAAAATGTCTATACTACCCAAAGTGATCTACAGATTCAATGTAATCCCTATTAAATTACCAACATCATTCTTTACAGACATAGAGAAAATAATTATACACTTTGTATGGAATCAAAGAAGACCCCGTATAGCAAAAGCAATTTTAAGCAACAAAAACAAAATGGGAGGTATTAATTTGCCAGACCTCAAACTATACTACAAGGCCGTGGTTCTTAAAACAGCCTGGTATTGGCACAAGTGCAGGGACACAGACCAGTGGAACACAACAGAAAATCCAAATATAGAACCATCCTCATATAGTCACCTAATTTTCGACAAAGCAGGAAAGAATATACTCTGGGGACAAGAATCCCTATTCAACAAATGGTGCTGGGAGAATTGGTTAGCCACTTGTAGAAGACTGAAACAGGACCCACAGCTTTCACCTCTCACAAAAATCAAATCACGGTGGATAACAGACTTAAACCTTAGGCGTGATACAATCAGAATTCTAGAAGAAAATGTAGGAAAGACTCTTACAGACATTGGCCTAGGCAAAGAATTTATGAAGAAGACCCCCAAGGCAATCACAGCAGCAACAAAAATAAATGAATGGGACATGATTAAATTAAAAAGCTTCTGCACAGCCAAAGAAACAGTCCAGAGAATAAACAGACCACCTACAGAATGGGAAAAAATTTTTGCATACTACACATCAGATAAAGGACTGATAACAAGAATCTATTTAGAACTCAGGAAAATCAGCAAGAAAAAATCAAGCAACCCTATCAAAAAGTGGGCAAAGGACATGAATAGAAATTTTTCAAAAGAAGATATAAAAATGGCTAACAAACATATGAAAAAGTGTTCAACATCTCTAATCATCAGGGAAATGCAAATCAAAACCACAATGAGATATCACTTAACCCCAGTGAGAATGGCCTTTATCAAAAAAACCCAAAACAACACATGTTGGCGTGGGTGTGGAGAGACAGGAACACTAATACACTGCTGGTGGGACTGCAAACTAGTGCAACCTCTGTGGAAAGCATTATGGAGGTATCTTAAACAGATTCAAGTAGACCTGCCATTTGACCCAGCAATCCCATTACTGGGCATATACCCAAAGGAAAAAAGGTCATTCTGTAACAAAGGCACGTGTACCCAAATGTTGATAGCAGCACAATTCACAATAGCAAAGATGTGGAAACAACCCAAATGCCCATCAATACATGATTGGATTAGTAAACTGTGGTATATGTATACCATGGAATACTACTCAGCTATAAGGAATGATGAAGATACAACATCTCTATGGGTCTCCTGGAGAGAGTTGGAACCCATTATATTAAGTGAAGTATCCCAAGAATGGAAAAACAAGCATCACATGTACTCACCAGAAAATTGGTTTCCTTGATCATCACCTAAACACAAATCTGGAAACGACACCAATTGGACATCAGACTGAGGTGGGGGGTGGGGGAGGGGATGGGGGTATGCCTACACAATGAGTGCATTGCGCACCGTTTGGGGAGTGGTAACACTTGAAGGTGCTGACTCGGGAAAGGGGGGGTGGGGAAAAAAATATGAAACTATTGTTTTTAACTTGCACTGTTCACTTAATAATTTATCATGAATATTTCCCATATTATTTCATATCATTGTACAAGAAATAATGTAAAAAAATAAAAAAAAAAAGATTAGGCTTTTATACTTTTCTGTATGCTAGTTTTCACACGACACGTTATTCTGCACACAACACGTTAGTCTGCACATGACATACTAGTCTGTACACGACACACTAGTCTGCACACGACACATTAGTCTGTACTTTATTCCCCTTCAGTTTATTTGTTCCTTTTGTTTAGAAGTGGCTGATCACGTTGGCTTCAGGTTTGTTGACTCTAAGTTTCGGGCTTTTTGCACTGGCGCCAGTTGTAGTTAACATCATCCAGGGGAAGAGGAGGGTCTCCGACGGGGGAGGGGGAGCTGCTGTTGCATACCTTTTAGTTTTTGGTTACAAGCGATACTGGGAACACACGCCCTGTACAACCCATTCATGCGCTGATCATGTCTTGCTCTTCTTATTTACTTAGTTGGTTGGAGGGCACCTGGATTCTCCAGCCCTTTATCAGAAAGCAACTTGCAGTTAACTCCCCGGGGCTTTGTTTTCCTTTACTTTAGTGAAGCCTGCCATGGCTCCACTTACGCTAAGCACCAAGCCAGCAAGCCATATATACAGAAGCAGAACTAGGCTTCTCACATCCAGGAAGCCTAGCCTATCATGGAGTTACCTTTGCTCTTATCCTTGTTTTTCATTCTGATTAACTATATTTATTAAACAACTAAAAGCAAGCATAGTCACAGAAGCGAATAGCATCAGTTAGAATCAAAGAGAGCACACATTTTCCTACTATCAATTCCTGTTCTTCAATATTCTCGAAAATGGTCAGTACTGAGGAATAGAGGATAACCAACATAACAACAACAACAGCAACAACAATGATGACAATGGCATGAGCAGACACTGCTAAGGACTTAATGTATATTAACTCTTTTAATCTTCACAATAATACTGTGAGGTAGCAATATTATTTCCCAACTTTATATATGAGAGAACTGAGGCACAGACAGGTTAAGTAACCTGCTCAAGATCACATAGCTAAGGATCAGGTATGTGGTCATTGTTTGGAACTTCAGCCAATTGGGCAATCATCATCTTCAAGACCTCTTACTAGTGGCCAAATCCCAGCCACTGGGCCAAGGATCTAGTTCCACAGAAAAGGATGGGCAAGAACAAGGTAGGTGGAATGGCTGACCTATCCAGCAGCAAGCATTGAAGCCTATCCTCTGTGCCAGATGTTGGGGAAGAGACAAGTAAGACACTGTCTCACTTAGGCCAGGGCTTCTGTTCTAAATGGGGCTGTGACAGTAGGCAGGACAGCTGGTAGGACTTAGGGATAGGAATTAAGTCAGAAAGCCAGCTATTAAGACTGGTCCATGTAAGAGGTAGGCTTGAGGAGAGTTCTAATCTGGGACCGTCACAGGCCTTTCAGGCAACCATCCTGGGAGTACCAGGTTGGGAGAACAACCTAATTCTAATCCCCCAGCCCTGGGGCTGCAGCCAGGCATTGATTCCATGCCTGTGGATGGTCTAGTCTGGGAAATGAGGTGGACCTGAGCCTCTAGGTGGAAGCTCTGGCTGTAGGGATCTAAGTAGGGTTGGGGCATTGCTGCTTCCTGCCCCAGCTCTGTCTCTCTGGAATGGGAAAGTATCATTTGGAGCCAATTCATAATTCTCTGCTGTTCACACTAGTTCCCTGTAGAGCCATCAGCAGGGGGCACTGCCACCTGCAGGTAGGGCTTGCATAGGTGTGGGAAGAGGAGAGAGGAGCCCTTTGTCCTTGGCTGGGAAGTTTAGCCAAGAAAATTGGGAAGTTAGTATCTGCCTTATAGGATGTTGCAAGGGTTACCTGACTGCCTGTTAAGCACTTAGCGTAGCACCTGGCTGACAATCAGCATTTGGCAGATGTCAGCTACCACTGTTCTCCTTTCCACCTCATTCTCCCCATCATCCTTCTCATTCTCATCCCCTCTCCTTCTCCTCCTCTTTTTCCTCTGCCTCTATCTTCAAAGGATTTTCTAGAACTTCAGGCTAATGGCTTGGTAGACTCAGGACCAAGTTGCCTGGCTGACTGTCAGTCCTCTGACCTAGTGGCCCTGTAGCCCCGCGTTCACATTATGAGCCTCTAGGGTTAGGGTTATGAATTTGCTTGGCCCCTGCCACTTCCCCTTCCAGTCCCTGTGACTGACGCCCTGCCCTCTACTCTCAGAGCTCACTGGTACCAGTCTCCAGCTATCCCAACACACTTGGTGAATATACCTTCTCCTTTGGTAATAGTGGCCCACACAGCAGAGATCACCATCTGGGTGTGGGGTCTTTATGTGCTCGCCTGCCATCTTACATAGTGACTCTACACAGTGACCTCTAATGAGTCAAGTACTTAGTGAACCTTTCCAGCACCCCTGTGTGGTTGCATAGTTCATTTGTTTATATGTTTATTCATTCAACAAACATTCATTGAGCACCTGCTGTGTGCCCCTTGAGGTGCAACCAGGGTGACACAGTGGAAAGAGCATGGGGAGTCTTGGAAGAGACATTTGGGCAGTTTGGCAGAGTGGGTAAAACCTGAACTCTCAAGTCTCACAGACCCACACTTGAACTCTGGCTCTGCCACTCACAGCTGTGTGGCCTTGGGCAAATCACCTTATCTCCCCATACCTCAACTTCCTTATATGTAAAGTGGGCATAGGAATATCTCCTACCTCAAAGGGCTTCCTTACAAGCCTCATTTCCTATTCTGTGCTCCCATATAATTTGTGTAGTCGTTTTATTTCTACTTCATATCACAATATATTGTAATTCCTTCTGCCTTCCAAGCTATATTCTGAGCTCCCAGCAGAGTGCAACTACTTTTTTATGTTTGTATCTCTAGTGCCTCCCATAGTGTCTGGCCCAGAATTTACATTCAATAAGTCGTTGCTGAACTGTTAACACTATGTTGTAATTATTTTTCTAGGGATGTCTTCCTCATTAAGCTGTGAGCTTCTGGAGGCTAGATATTTTATTTATCTCAGTATCTGCAGAATGTAGCAGGGATTTGGCTTGGAGTAGACACTCAGTGAATGTTGGTTAAACAAATGACTGGGGAAGTTCAGGAGTGAGGGAAGGAATGAATGAAGGAACAGATGGAGGCTAATGATTAAGATAGTCTCTTACAGGCTTACTGTTAGTGAGGTCATTGTCAGCTTGAAATTAATTTAGATATATGGTAGGAATGTGGGGTAACGGAGAGTTGCATTTTCTGAGGCCTTATCCTCCTCAGTCTCATTCTAGTATTTAACACTGTTGAACACCTTTACTTGAAATTCTTTCCTTCTTTAGCTTCTGTAAGATGAAACTATTTTACATTTCCTCATGCTTTTCTGACTCCTTCCTTGTTCCTTATTTTTATTGTTGTTATTCTTTTTTTATTTCAAAATATGAAGAGGGTACTAATGTTTTTGGTACATGGATATACTGTACAATGTTAAAGTCAGGGCATTCAGTGTGCCTGTCACCTGGACAGTGTTCATTGTACCCAATAGATAAGTTTGCAACCCTCACTCCCTCCCATCCTCCCCTTTTCTTAGTTTCCCAATGTCTTTTACATTTCTTTGAGCCCGTGTATACTCATCATCTAGCTCCCAATTATTACTGAGAACATGTGGTATTTGTTTTTCAATTCCTGCGATACGTAAGTTGGGATAATGTTCTCCAGTCCCATCCAAGTTGCTGCAAAAGATACTATTTCATTCCTTTTAATGGCTGAATAGTACTCCATGGTATATACCACATTTTCTTTATGCACTCATGAATTGATGGGCACTTAGGTTGATTCCATATCTTTGCAATTGTGAATTGTGCTGTGGTAAACATTCGAGCGCAGGTGTCTTTTTGATAAAATGACTTCTTTTCCTTTGTGTAGATAACGAGTAGTGGGATGGCTCGATCAAATGGTAGGTCTACTTTTAGCTCTTTGAGGAGTCCCCATACTGTTTTCCATAGAGGTTGTATTAATTTGCACCAGCAGTATGTAAGTGTTCCTTTTTCTCTGCATCCATGCCAGCATCTATTGTTTTTTGACTTTTGAATAATGGTCATTCTGACAGGGGTAAGGTGGTATCTCATTGTGGTTTTTTTTTTTAATTTTTTTATTGATACATAATAATTGTACATATTCATGGAGTACATGTTACATCTTGATACAAGCACACAACATACAATGATCAAATCAGGGTAACTGGGACAAGATTCACCGGAAATATTCATCATTGCTTTATGTTGGGAGCATTTGAAAACTTCTAGCTATTCTGAAATACAATAAACTATTGTCAACTATAGTTGCCCCATTGTACCACTGAACATCAGAACTTCTTCCTTCTATTAAACAGAATTACCCCTTCACCAACATCTCTTCATTACCCCTTCCCACCACCCTTACCAATCTCTAGTAGCCACCATGTTATTCACTACTTCCTTGAGATCATTTTTTTTAGGTCCCACATATGAGTGTGAAAATGAAATATTTGCCTTTCTGTGCCTGGTTTATTTCACTTAAAATAATGTCCTCCAGATCTATCCATGTTTCTGCAAATGACAAAATTTGCTTCTTTTTCATGGCTAAATATTCCATTGTGTACATACACCACATCATTTTTATCCATTCGTCCCTTGATAAACCCTTAAGCTGATTCCATATTTTAGCCATTGTGAATAATGCTGCAATAAACACTGAAGTGCAAATATCTTCTGGTTACATTTTATGTCTTTGCCTCACCCAAGTGAAGTTTAGAGGCATGCCCTTCCCCTCTACAATGCTCACCGTGTCTGTGACCCTTAGTTGTGACCCCCAACCCACTAATCCCTGGAGTATATTACTACCATGTGAGCACCATAGTGTTGATCAGTTAGTACCAATTTGACGGTGAGTATATGTGTAGACTATTCCTCTGATCTTGTGATACCTCACTGCGGATAATGGGCTCAAGCTCAATCCAGGAAAATATGAGGTGCTAGATCACTGTCGTTTCTTATAATTGAGTAATATTCCATTGTATACATATACCAAATTTTAGTAATCCACTCATGAATTGACGGGCACTTGGGTTGTTTCCACATCTTTGCAATTGTGAATTGTGCTGCTATAAACATTCGAGTGCAGATGTCTTTTTTATAGAGTGTCTTTTTTTAATTTTCTTTTTGATGTGCTGTTGAATTCAATTTGCTAGTATTTTGTTGAGAATTTTTGCATCTATATTTATGAGGGATATTGGTCTGTAGTTTTCTTTTTTCATTGGGTGCTTTCCTGGCTTTGGTATCAAGGTGATACTGGCTTCATAGAATCAGTTAGGGAGGATTCCTTCCTTCTTGATGTTAAGGATTAATTTCTGTACGATGGATTCCAGTTCATCTTTGTAGGTCTGGTAGAATTTGGCTGTGAATTTGTCTGGTACACAGCTTTTTTGTTGTTGTTGAGAGGGTTTTTATTACTGCCTCATGCTTGCTGCTCATCATGGGTGATATTTTGTATTTCTGTGGTATCAGTTGTAATGTCTCTTTTTTCATTTCTGATTAAGGTCATTTGAGTCCTTTCTCTTCTGTTTTTTGGTTAATCCTGCTAAGGGTCTATCAATTTTATCTATCTTTTGAAAGCACCAGATTTTCATTTCATTGGTCCTTTGTATTGTTTGTTTGTTTTGTTTTCATTCCATTTAGTTCTTCTCTGAGCTTTGTTATTTTTCTTCTGCTTGCTTTGGGTTTGATTTTTTTCTTCTTTTTCTAGTTCCTTGAGATGTGACATTAAGTTGTTAATTTGTGATATTTCTGTCTTTTTTTTTTCTTTTTCTTTTTTTTTTATTTCATCTTATTGTTATGGGGGATACAGAATTGCAGGTTACATACATTGCCCATGTACCACCTTTCTCCCCAAATCAGAGCTCCAGGCATGTCTGTTCCCCAGATAGTGCGCGTTGCACCCATCATGTAGGTATATATCCCTCCCTTCCCCACCCCCCCTTCCCGAGTCAGCACCTTCAAGCGTTACCATTCCCCAAAGGGTGCGCAATGCACTCATTGGTAGGCATACACCCATCCCCTCCCCCACCCCCCACCTCAGTCTGATATCCAATTGGTGTCGTTCCCAGATGTGTATTTAGGTGATGATCAGAGAAACCAATTTTCTGGTGAGTACATGTGATGCTTGTTTTTCCATTCTTGGGATACTTCACTTAATAGAATGGGTTCCAACTCTCTCCAGGAGAACCACAGAGATGTCGTATCTTCATTATTTCTTATAGCTGAGTAATATTCCATGGTATACATATACCACAGCTTACTAATCCAATCATGTATTGATGGGCATTTGGGTTGTTTCCACATCTTTGCTATTGTGAATTGTGCTGCTATAAACATTCGGGTACATGTGTCTTTGTTACAGAATGACCTTTTTTCCTTTGGGTATATGCCCAATAATGGGATTGCTGGATCGAATGGCAGGTCTACTTGAATCTGTTTAAGATACCTCCATAATGCTTTCCACAGGGGTTGCACTAGTTTGCAGTCCCACCAGCAGTGTATGAGTGTTCCTGTCTCTCCACACCCACGCCAACATGCGTTGTTTTGGGTTTTTATGATAGAGGCCATTCTCACTGGGGTTAAGTGATATCTCATTTTGGTTTTGATTTGCATTTCTCTGATGATTAGGGATGTTGAGCATTTTTTCATATGTTTGTTAGCCATTCTTATATCTTCTTTTGAGAAGTTTCTATTCATGTCATTTGCCCACTTTTTGATAGGGTTGTTTGATTTTTTTCTTGCTGATTTTCCTGAGTTCTAAATAGATTCTTGTTATCAGTCCTTTATCTGATGTGTAGTATGCAAATATTTTTTTCCCATTCTGTAGGTGGTCTGTTTATTCTCGTGAGTGTTTCTTTGGCTGTGCAGAAGCTTTTTAATTTAATCATGTCCCAATCATTAATTTTTGTTGCTGCTGTGATTGCCTTGGGGGTCTTTTTCATAAAATCTTTACCTAGGCCAATGTCTGTAAGAGTCTTTCCTACATTTTCTTCTAGAATTCTGATTGTATCACGCCTAAGGTTTAAGTCTGTTATCCACCGTGATTTGATTTTTGTGAGAGGTGAAAGCTGTGGGTCCTGTTTCAGTCTTCTACAAGTGGCTAACCAATTCTCCCAGCACCATTTATTGAATAGGGATTCTTGTCCCCAGAGTATATTCTTTCCTGCTTTGTCAAAAATTAGGTGGCTATATGAGGATGGTTCTATATTTGGATTTTCTGTTGTGTTCCACTGGTCTGTGTCCCTGTACTTGTGCCAGTCCCAGGCTGTTTTAAGAACCACGGCCTTGTAGTATAGTTTGAGGTCTGGCAAATTAATACCTCCCATTTTGTTTTTATTGCTCAAAATTGCTTTTGCTATACGGGGTCTTCTCTGGTTCCATACGAAGTGTATAATTATTTTCTCTACATCTGTGAAGAATGATGTTGATAATTTAATAGGGATTGCATTGAGTCTGTAGATCACTTTGGGTAGTATAGACATTTTAACAATGTTGATTCTTCCGATCCACGAGCATGGTATATTTTTCCATCTATTTGCAAGTTCTGCTATGTCTTTTCTCAGTGTTTCATAGTTTTCCTTATAGAGGTCCTTTACCTCTTTAGTTAGGTATATACCTAGATATTTTATTTTCTTTGTTGCTATTTTGAAGGGTATTGAGTCTTTAATTTGGTTTTCCGATTGACTGTTATTGGCATATATAAATGCCTCTGATTTGTGTATATTAATTTTGTAGCCATATTTCTGTCTTTTTGATGTAAGCATTTAAGGCTATGAACTTTCCCCTTAGCACTACTTTTTATATGTCCCGTAGATTTTGAAAGCTTGTCTCCCATTTGTCATTCAGTTTGAAGAATCTTTTGCTTTCCATCTTAGTTTCATCATTGACCCAAGGATCGTTCAGCAGCAGGTTGTTTAATTTCCATGACTTTGTGTGGATTTGAGAGTTTCTCTTGGAATTGATTTACAGTTTTATTCCACTGCAGTGTGAGAAGATACATGGTATGATTTCGATTCTCATGAATTTGCTGAGACTTATTTTGTGGTCTGAGATATGATCACTCTTGTAAAATATTCTATGTGCTAATGAGAAAAATGTATACTCTGTAGTTTTGGGGTAGAGTGTTCTGTAGGATGTCTGTTAGGTCCATTTGTTCTAGAGTCCCATTTAAGTCCACTGTGTCTTCGTTTATTTTCTGCTTTGATGAACTATCCAGTTTTTTCAGTGGGGTATGAAGTCCCCAGTGATTATAATGTTACTGTTTATTTCTTTGCTTAGATATAATAAAATTTTTTAATGGCTCTGGGAGCTCCTGTGTTAGATGCATATATATTTAGGATTGTTATATCTTCTGCTGAATTGCTCCCTTTATCATTATATAATGACCATCTTTTTCTTTTTTAACCATTGATTATTATTTAAAGTCAATTTTATCTACTCACTTCTGGTTTCCATTTGTATGGAATGTTTTTTTTTCCATCCCTGTACCTTGAGTGTGTGCAAGTCCTTGCTAGTTAGATGAGTTTCTTGGAGACACCATATATTTGGGTTGTGATTTTTTATCTATTCAGCCAGTCTGTGTCTTTTAAGTGGAGCATTAAGACTATTCATGTATTGCTTTGTGGGATACTGCTGTGTTCATCATGTTAAATGATACCTTTTTGTTTTGTTTTTCCTATTTTGGTACTATTTATAAGAGCTGTGAGATTTAACTTTCAAATATTTTTCCACTGGTGATATCTATTGTTCAGCTCCATGTATAGAGCACTTTTGAGCATTTCCTGTAGGGCAGGACTAGTGGTGACAAATTCCCTTAGTGTTTGCTTGCCTGAGAAAGACTTTATTTCTCCTTCATTTATGAAACATAGTTTTGCAGGATACAAAATTCTTGGCTGGCAGTTATTCTGTTTAAGAAGAATAAAGATGGGACCCCAATCCCTTTGGCTCATAAAGTGTCTCCTGAAAAGTCTGCTGTTGGTATGATGGGTTTTCCTTAGTTAGTTGTTGGTTTCATCTTGCAGCTTGTAGGATTTTCTCCTTCATTTTGACTTTGGCCAGGTTGATGACTATGTGTCTTGGTGATGTCCTATTTGCTATGAATCTTCCAGGTGTTCAATAACCATCTTGTATCTGGATATCTAAATCTCTGGCAATACTAGGTAAGTTTTCCTCAATAATTCCCTTGAATAGGTTTTCCATGTTTTTGCTTTTTCTTCTTCTCCCTCAGCGATATCCATGATTCTTATATTAGCTCATTTTACGTAGTCCCATATTTCTCTGAATGATTATTCATTCTTCTTTATTCTCTTCTCTTCATCTTTGACTGACTGAGTTAGTTTAAAAGCCATGTCTTCAAGCTCCAAAATTCTTTCTTCTGCTTGGTCTAGTCTGTTGTTAAAGCTTTCTGCTGTATTTTGAAATGTCCTAAATAACTCTTTCATTTTCTTAAATTCTGTTATATGTTTTCTTATGTTATCTCTTTAGAATTTTTTTTCATTCATGTCTTTCATTTTTCTGTTTCTTTGTGTTAGTTTTCAACCTTATCATCAATCCCATTCATCTTATTTGACATCCATATTCTGGATTCCATCTTTGACATTCCGATGATTTCCTTTAGGTTGGGGTCCATTACTGAAGACCTATTGTAATCCTTTGGTGGTGTCAAAACAGCTTGATTTTTCAAGTTACCAGTGTTCTTATACCAGTTCCTTCTGATCTGAAAACTCTTCTCTCAGCTTACAGCAGATAAGTTTGCAACACACCTGATCTCCTCTGCTGGGAACTTTCTAACTTATTAAAAAAAAAGGAGAGGTCCCTGGATGGGGCACTTGTGTCCTACTCTGGAAGATGGACCTGGTAAGAGAGGGGTGGATGCACTGAGAACCTGTAATGCAGCAGTGTCCTGCATCATTCTGTTCTCCTGTGGTTATCATAGCCCAAGCCAGTGCTGGATATATTCATGTGGAGTGGTACGTTGGTCCCCGGGCCACTGTTGGAAGCTTGGGCAGGGGATTGGGTGAGTCCCTCTCCATGGTGATGGGTGGCATGGGAATTTGCTCTGCTCAGGCTTCCTCATGGCAATGGCAGTGGTGGCTGGATGAGGCCTTTAGGTAGTATCCCCAGATGTCAGGACCATGGGCATTTGCTTGGCTCAGTTCCAGGGGTAGTCACAGTATGTGGCGGGGGGTGGCTCCCAGTGGGCAGGTCTGTGGCAGAGTGCCACAGAGGCCATGCAGCAGCACATGGCTGGGGGCACTGATGTGCCTGGTGCACAGTGCCACCATGTTTCAGCATGTGGGGCCACTGGGTGTGGGGGCTGTGGCAACTGGGCTGTTTGCGGGACCCTGGCCAACAGCTGGGCAGGTTGCGGAACTGCAGTGGTCCCCTGGGTGTGTTGTAGAGACCACAGACGGCAGCTGGACAGGTCACATGGCCCTGGCCAGTGCCTGGACAGGTTGCAGGGCCCTGGCAGGAACCTTGGTGAGCTGTTGGACTGTGGCCAGTGTTGTGGCAGGACATCAGGCTGTGGCATGCATTGGGACAGGTTGTGGGACCTTGGGGGGCACCAGGGCAGGTTGCGGGGCCTTGGCCAGTGCCTGAGTGGGTCACACAACCTTGGCTGGCACCTAAGCATTGTTGTTGTTCTTGATTCTTCTTTTTCCTCTTGCTTCCTCACCCCTACCACCACCACCACTAGCACCTCACTGTGATGTAGACATTCTCTAGGACATGGACCTCACCGTGTCCTCCCTTTTCCTGGTGAAAATCAATCTAATCCCAAGACTTCACTCTTTAGAGACATCTGTATCTCTCTCCAGCTCTGACATTTCTTCTGAGCTCCAAATCTGAATCTCCAGCCTCCTGCTGCACATCTAAACCTGGTACTTTGGCTGGCTTCCATTCCTAAAAATTATCATTCTTTTTTCCCCAAAGTGACCTCTCTCCCACTCTTTTCTCTTTTCATTAGCAGTAATGCCTTTAATTTTTTTCAATTCTTCACTCTTCTGATATAACAGTAGTGCCTATATATATATATATATATATATATATTCCTTATGAGTTTTATATATATATATAACTACTATGCCATTATCACATGTAACAGCATTAATAATTCATTAATATCATTTAATATCCAATCCATATTGAAATTTTCCTGATTTTCTCAAAGATGTCATTTTTTTAAGTTGGTTTGTTTGAATTAGAATCCAAAGGTCCACACATTCATTTGGTTATGTTTCATAAATTTTTTATTGCTTTAAATTTGTCAGAGAAATCAGATCATTTGCCCTGAAGAATGTCTCATCTCCTCAATTTGTCTGATTTTTTTGTGTGTGTGTGTTGTCATTGAACTTTTTTCTCTATCCCTTGTATTCCCTGAAACTGTTTAGTTATATCTAGCAGTGTAGATTAGATTCGCTTTAAAGTTTGGTAGTAAGAATACTTCACAGCCGGTGCTTTGTACGCTCTATCATATCACCTCATGAAGTGAATAAAGTCTAGTTGCCCTACTTCTAGTGATGCTAAAGGATTGATCAGTAGGTTCAAGTGGTGTGATGTGGAGGTCACCATTGTAAACGATCTCATCAACACTTTACCTAATTTTTTTCTTAGATAACACAGAATTTATTAATAAGTTAGGTAGTTTCTGTTCATGTCCTTTGCCCACTTTTTGATAAGGTTGTTTGATTTTTTTTCTTGCTGATTTTCCTGAGTTCTAAATAGAGTCTAGTTATCAGCCCTTTATTGGATGTGTAGCATGCAAAATTTTTTCCCCATTCTGTAGGTTGTCTGTTTGCTCTCATGACAGTTTCTTTGGCTGTGCAGAAGCTTTTTAATTTGATCAGGTCCCATTTATTTATTTTTGTTGTTGCTGTGATTGCCTTAGGGGTCTTCTTCATAAATTCTTTGCCTAGGCCAATGTCTATAAGAGTTTTTCCCACATTTTCTTCTAGAATTCTAATAGTTTCACACCTAAGGTTTAAGTCTGTTATCCACCGTGATTTAATTTTTTGTTAGAGGTGAAAGGTGTGGGTCCTGTTTCAGTCTTCTACATGTGGTTCTCCAGTTTTCCCAGCATCATTTATTGAATAAGGATTCTTTTCCCCAGAGTATGTTTTTGTCTGCTTTGTCAAAGATTAGATGGCTATATGAGGATGGTTTTATGTCTGGGTTCTCAGTTCTGTTTCACTGGTCAATGTCCCTGTTCTTGTGCCAATACCAAGCTGATTTAATAACTATAGCCTTGTATAGTTTGAAGTCTGGTAAATTAATACCTCCAATTTTGTACTCATTGCTTAGGATTGCTTTTGCTATACGGGGTCTTCTCTGGTTCCATACGAAGCATAAAATTATTTTTTCTATATCTGTGAAAAATGATGTTGGTAGTTTAATAGGGATTGGATTGAATCTGTAGATCACTTTATCAAAAAGTGGGCAAAGGACATGAACAGAAACTTTTCAAAAAAAGACAGACAATGGCCATCAAACATATGAAAAAAATGCTCAACATCTCTAATCATCAAGGAAATTCAAATCAAAACCACAATGAGATATCACTTATCTTCAGGGAGAATGGCATTTATAGAAAAGTCCCAAAACAATAGATGTTGGCATGGATGCGGAGAGATAGGAACACTCATACACTGCTGGTGGGACTGCAAACTAGTGCAACCTCTGTGGAAAGCAATATGGAGATACCTTAAACAGATACAAATAGACCTACCATTTGATCCAGCAATCCCATTACTGGACATCTACCCAAAGGAACAAAAGACATTCTATTAAAAAGACACCTGCACTCGAATGTTTATAGCAGCACAATTCACAATGGCAAAGATGTGGAAACAACCCAAGTGCCCATCAATACATGAGTGGATTAATAAAATGGGGTATGTGTATACCATGGAGTACTGCTCAGCTATAAGAAACAATGGTGATGTAGCACCTCTTGTATTTTCCTGGGTAAAGCTGTAACCTATTCTACTAAGTGAAGTATCCCAAGAATGGAAAAAATAAGCACCACATGTACTCACCGTCAGATTGGTTTCACTGATCATCGCCTAAGAGCACATATAGGAATAACATTAATCAGGTGTCGGGCAGATATGTGGGGGGAGGAGATGGGTGTATACATACATAATGAGTACGATGCACACCATCTGGGGGATGGACATGCTTGAAGCTCTGACTCGGGGCGGGGGGGCAAGGGCAATATATGTAACCTAAACTTTTGTACCCCCATGATATGCTGAAATAAAAAAAAAATAAGGAGAACCCTGAAAAAAAAATAAGTTAGGTAGGCCATAGTTTGGACTTATTTTTCTTTAACTTCAAATCCATATGGAAGGAGTGTGGGTTTATTTTTATTTCAGGATATCATGGGGGTACAAACGTTGTTACATGTTATGATTTTGTCTCACCCAAGCCAGGGCTAAAGGTGTGCCCTTCCCCCATACAATGCTCACCGCATCCATTAGTTGTGAGTTTACCCACCCTCACCCCCTAACCCCCAGTGAATATTACTACCATGTGAGCACTTTAGTGTTGATCAGTTAGTACCAATTTGATGGCGAATACATGTGGTGCTTATTTTTCCATTCTTGTGATACCTCACTTCGAAGGATGGGTTCAAGCTCTATCCAGGATAATATAAGATGTGCTAGATCACTATTGTTTTTCGTAATTGAGTAGTATTACATTGTATACATATACCATATTTTATTAATCCACTCATGGATTGATAGGCACTTGGGTTGTTTCCCCATCCTTTCAATAGTGAATTGTGCTGCCATAAACCTTCGAGTGCAGATGTCTTTATTATAGAATGTCTTTTGTTCCTTTGGGTAGATGCCTAGTAGTGGGATTGCTGGATCAAATGGTATTTCTATTTTTAACAGCCATTGATGATTACTACTTAGGTCCATTATTTCATTAAGGGTTGCAAAATGGCACTTTTCTAATTCTGTTATTGCTCCTGCATTTATTAGTTGGACTTTTTCTACAAAGAAAAATTTTATTTATCGACCATCTAGTTACCTTATAGTGTATACCAAAAAGGTAGGATAAATGTTTGATACCTTTTCTTTAAAAATATCAATTTTCAAAATGAATCAGTATCCTAGCAACCTCCAATGGTGACCAATCAAGTCTTTTAAGTATTGCTATGAACTCATGGATTTTTATATAGTTAATTTGTTTTGCTCACTACAGTCATTATTCATTTTTTTTTTTTTTTTGCTAAAATTGTGTCATCCTAGGTCAGTGGGTGTCCTTTCAAGTTGGCTTCTGTTTCCTTTTTTCATGATAGCTTCTTGATTTTTTGGTTTGACAGGATATTTCAGGCTCATCTTGTACAAGTCCAAACCCAGACCTGGAATCGACCATTTCTCCAAAGAGCTCTAGTTCCCCTTAATGGGAGATGGTATTTAGAGAGCACAGTCTGAGGGCTGGGTTTCCTTATTGCTACTAGGTTGTCACATCTTTTCTGTTTAGTGAAAGCTAGGAAATATGTATTTTAAAATAGATAAAAGTGATGAGTTTATACCAATATTTCAAAGTCAAATTTAAGACTATAGGGTTTTTACTTATCATCTTTGATTTTGTAACTGTATCTCTTTTCTCCCACTCTAAAAGTCTTAGTCCCTAATTACATTAACATAATTACTTGCATTACGCTACGTGATATTTGTGACAATTTCAAAATAACAATTCCAGTGTTACTACTAAGACTACTGAATGCAGCTTAAGATTGCTTTGCTCTCTTTTTTTGTCCTTAGAATAAATCCTACTGGGGAGGTAGTCAAAGTATTGTGTTTTAAAGTCACTTGAATTAATTTCTTTCCCTGTGGAGTTATGTTACCAACTTGATACACAGTTCAATTCACTTGATACATTTTTTCCTTCTGTTTTAGGGATTGTTTTCTTTTGCCTTTTGGATTTGTCTTTACATTTAATTTATATAAAACATTTACACAGTTCCCAAGTCAAAACCATATAGGAGGAGATATCCTCAAAATCTTACTTCTAGTGGAAACAACGCCAGTGCCTCTCAATCCATGAGTGGATTAATAAAATATGGTATATGTATACAATGTAATACTACTCAATTACGAAAAACAATAGTGATCTAGCACATCTTATATTATCCTGGATAGAGCTTGAACCCATCCTTCGAAGTGAGGTATCACAAGAATGGAAAAATAAGCACCACATGTATTCGCCATCAAATTGGTACTAACTGATCAACACTAAAGTGCTCACATGGTGGTAATATTCACTGGGTGTTGGGGGATGGGGGTGGGTAAACTCACAACTAATGGATGTGGTGAGCATTGTATGGGGGAAGGGCATGCCTCTAGCCCTGGCTTGGATGAGGCAAAATCATAACATGTAACCAAAATGTTTGTACCCCCATAATATCCTCAAATAAACAAAAATATTGCTTCTATCCTGCCCCTTTTTCTTTAATCTCCCCCTTCTTTAGTCATCATATTTATTAGGTTTTGGTTTATCTGCCCATAGTGTGTTTGAATATTAAACGAATGAGAGTAAATAGTTGCATTCTACCCCCATTTCTTACACTAAATGTAGCACGTACCATAAACACTACTCTGCTCCTTTTTTTCCCACTTAAAACGTTCTGTAAAGATCATCTCATGTCAATATATGAAGATTTTCCACATTCGTTTTTTATAACTGCATAGTATGCCATCCTGAAGAGGAACCATAGTTTGTTCGACCAGGCAGTCCCTATTGACAAATATTTTGGTTGTTTGCTATGACAAAGAATGCCACCATCAGTAGTGGAGGTGTCTGTCTCTTGGCTTTCCTGGCTCCAAGCCAACTCCTTCTTCTTCCTCCTTTTGTACACTCAGTCACCTCAGAACCTGGTGATTCTTCCTTTGTCCTCTTCTTTGTTTTTGCCTTTTTATCCAAGCTGCTCTCTCCCTATTTCAGATATGAGTTGTCTTTGCCTGGATTATAGCAGTAGCAGTGGAATCCCTACTTATCTTTCTCCTCAATCCAGTCTGTGCTGAATACCACAGTCACATTCATCTCCCAAAACATTATTTTCATCATGATCTTTTTTCACCCTACTCAAAAATCATCAATAATAGTGTAAAATCCAAATTCCTCTGTTTGGAATTCAAAGGCCTCCATGAATTGACCCAAATCTCCTTTCCCACTACTCATTTTTTCTGCTTTGGTCTATAGATACTCAGCACATGTGATTGCCCAAACTTCATGTTAATTATTGCCTTTATACCTTATTTATTCTTCAAAGCTCCAACCAAATTCCAGACCCTAAGAAACCCTCCCAGAATCTTCAGCTCAGACTCTCACCCCTGAACTTATACTCTTTGTGATATCCATTTGAAACTGAGCATAGACTTAGCCCCTGGCCAATTGGAAAGATCTTATTGAATCTATCTAGTCACTACTGTAAGATCTAAGAAATGCATTGATACATCAAGCACTAACTTAACATCAGAACATAATCCGAAGGTGAGGCAAGAGGACCTTTGGATTGGTTAGGGTTCTTTCTGATAGTAAGCAGGCAGGATATGGTCAATCTGCCTGGAGTCACAGATACGAAGATGTTCTGGGGTGGCAATACTTGCCTGAGAGATACAGCGGTTGACTATGTGTCTCTTCCAAAAGAAGATTTCATTCTAGTTCAAGAATAATAAATTGGACCTTTGTCTGGGGGGAGGAGCTTATCCAGTGGGTGCGAGTCACAAGGCCCCAAATCCTGGGAGAGCACTACTTTTTCCACCTTTTCCCAATCAGGATAAAACCTGGCATTTTGTTTGGTGATAATCTGAACTCATATAAACCTGACATTGTTCTGGCTACCCGTGATATGGCAGGATGATTGGCCAATCACACATTACAGAATAGTATGTTTTATGCTGCTTCCTTTCTGCACTTTGGTTGTTTGGGTTGCATTAGCTTTGGTTTCTTAAAGTTCCCTTTTGAACTTCACCATCTGGGATAGAACTATATTTGGGTCATTTATTTACAATTTATCCTCCCCACTTTACATGCAAAAGGATTTGTAGAAGCTTACAAGTTTAAACTTAATGTAAAGTAAGACATAGAATAGAATTGCATATTTCAAAAATAAGCAGTAGATATTATCAGATATCTCAGATGATTGAAACACTATGGCTGTTGAGCATTGACTTTAACTCTGAATTTTTTGGCAGTCAAGAGTAAGGGTTACAGTGGTATATATTATCTGAGAATCAGACAGGGTATATATTCCTCTTTAAATGTCAACTTCTCCCTGACATGAAACTCAAATAGGGATTTGTCACAGGAACCTTAAATAAGCACATTAGGTAACATAGTGATCCCAGGTATTTAACTTTAATTTTTACAAATAACATAGAAATACCATTTAAATCAACACTGCTTATGTGGACTGAAGAAGAATTTTGTTTTAGTTTTTGTTATTGTATGTTGGAACAATTAATTCAACTCACATACACTGCTAGCTGAAGGGTAAACTGATGCAACCACTTTGGAAAGCTGTTTAGCCAGTATCTACTAAAGCTAAACAAATACCTACCCTATGACCTAGCAGTTCCACTGCATGTGTTCAGCTAAAGACATATGCAAGAAATGTCAATTAGAGCATTGTTTAGTACCGGTCAAATAATGGAAACAACTGAAATGCCCATCAACAGTAAATATATAAATAAATTGCAGTACATTTATACAATGGGATACTCTAAAATAATGAAAATGAGCAAACTATAGTTATACACAAGAAAATGAAAGACTTACAAACATCATACCGATAAAAATAAGTCAGACTCTAAAGACTACGTATTGTCTGATTCAATTTCTATAAAGATCAAAAACAGACAAAATTAAACTGTGGTATTAGAAATCAGAATAGTAGTTAATTTTCAAGAGGAAAGAGAGAAAATGATGGGGCATGAGGGGCTTCTGGAGAATGGTAATGTTCTGTTTGGGGCTTAGGGGGTGGTTATTTGGGTGTGTTCACTTTATGCTAATTCATTGAACTGTACAGATATGAACTGTGCATCTTTCTATATGTGTGTTATACTACAGCATAAATTTTATTATGAATACATGCACATGATAATATTTCAAACCATATAGAAGAGCGTGCAATCAAAAAGAAGCCATCCTCCCTCTCTAAATTCCCAATTCCCCTCTTCAGAGCCCATCACTACTACCAGTTTCTTGTGTATTCTTTTAGAAATGTCCTGTAATAAAAGAACATCACTATGTATATATCTATAGATATATCTCTATTCCTTTTGTAATTTATAAAAATGGAAACTCACTATATCCATTGTTCTGCCACATGCTTTTTTCATGTATGTCTTGTATATCTTTTCCTTAGTGAATGGAAGTTATCTTATTTTTTGTCATGACTCCATAAAGTATTCTATTGTAGGCATGCACCAGGTTTAACCAATCCTCTGTTAGTGGACATTTAGGATTTTTCCAGTTTTTAAAATATAACGATGACACAGTAAACATCTTTTTACACATGTCCTTGCACACATGTATGGATACAGTGGACTTTAGCATCGTTTTGTATATTATTTAACTAGCACATAAAGTAAATATCCGATAGAGAAAAAAAAAAAAAACCTTAACATTTCCTTAGGAAGGCTGGTATACCATATCTTCATTATTCCAGCAAAGCTTGTTTGCCTGTTTGTCCTCCAGTATTGGACTAGATCAATGAGTCGTTGGCTCAGCACCAGATAAAGAGGTTAACTTGTGATTATGAGCTATGTCAAATGGAATATATGCATCTTTAAATACCACAGTCACAGTGAGATGCTCACTCTATAAGAGACACATGGGGACTGAAACTTACTGATGGAGTGTCAGTGCCACAGCTTTCACCTTACATTCTGTCTAGGCCACAGCAGGATCATTGAGCAGAATGGTGGGCACACCTGCTACACCATTTCAATTGTTGTATTTTCTCTCTCTTTCCTCTATCTTTCTGTCTCTGTCTCCCTCTTTCTCCTTTTTCTATATGCCAAGTGCATATATTTGAATTTACATAACTCACATATGCATATGGTGTGACTCCACTGTGTATCCATAGGATAAATTCCAAGAAGTGGAATTTTGGCATATACATGTATGCATATTTCTTCAAATCATATATGTGTGTCTTTTCTATAGATACATCTTTTTAATACAAAAAATTTCAAACATGTATAAAAGCAGATGGAATTATATAATGAGCCCCCACAGCCATCACCTAGCCTCAACAATGATAAGTGCATGACAACTCTCATTTCACCTATGCCCACATCTACTTTCCCGCTTTCTGTAATATCATGAAGCAAATTGCAGACACCATAACATTTTATCTGTAAATAATTCAGAATATATTTCTAAAGGGTTAAGACTACTTTAAAAAACATATCCACAATACAATTATCACATCTAAAAATGAGCAAAACTTAATTCTTATACAGTCTACAAATATCCAGTCAATTTTCGAGTTCCAATTGTCTTACAATTGTCATAAATGAATTTTTGTTTGTTTGAATAATGCTCTAAATACAGGCTACATGCTGTAATTGATTGATACCGCCATTAAGTCCCTTTTAAGCTATAGGTTCCCCGTTATTTCTTTTTTCTTCTTACAATTTACTTTTTGAAGAAAATGGTTGTTTTCCTTGTAGCATTTTCTTCACTCTAGATTTTGCTGATTGCATTCCCATTGCTAAGTTTAACATACTCTGCATTCTTCTGTCTTTTCTCTAAATTAGTAGCTGGTTTTAGAGGCTTAATCAGCTTCAGGTTTGAGGTTCTTTCCTTTTTGTTTTGTTTTTGGTGAGACTATATCATGCATGGTTTTGTGCTGTCCATACTGTCTGATTGTCTCTGTTTTTATGATGTTAGCAGCCACTGATGATCAAGCCTAGATTCATTCATTCATTGAGTTGCAAAATGGTGATGTTCTTATTTTAATATTCCTTCTTTATTTGTTATCTAGAATATTTCTGTACATCTACTACTTGGTTATCCAGAGGTACAGTTTGTATAAGAAGGCAGGATAAGTACCCAATTCAGCAGCATCTACTAATATAATGAGTGACTATTTTTAAAAGTATAATGATGAATTCATGGACTTAAACGTATTTTATGTGTTTTATTCCATTGTTATTATTCATATTGAGGCTCACATTGGCCCTTCTTTGGCCATTGGAAGTCTTTTTAAGTTGGCTCCTGAGTCCTTTTTACATGAATCTGATAGTCGTTGAAAGCTTTCTTGCTAGACATGATAAGAAATTTCAGGATCATCATGTAAATTTCCTGCCCCAGATCTGAAGACCCATATTTTTAGACACCAACATGGTATATAGTGAAAAGAGGACAGTCTTTGGAGTCAGAGAGACTGGGATTGAATCCTGGCCCTACCTCATGCTGTCTGTATGACTATGGACAAACCACTTAATAGCTACCCACTTCAAGTTTCATTTTTACACATAGTAAATACTCAAAAATTCAGGTTCCCTCTCCATTTCCTGATCTCTCCTGACTCAAGGGATAGCATCACATATTCTATGATTACTTAGGCTTCTGTGTTTGCAGCATGGAGTGTTCTCTTTCACATATGGTAGACGTCCAATTTATACTTACAAACTGACCTCGAGGGTAAATGCCATCAAATAGATGATGCCAACATGTGTTGAACTCTGTGAAAGTAGGCACTGTCTCAATGCAGTTTTTTTAAATTTCTCCTTTACTTTTCAAAGTACCCACTAACAAATATTAA
Organism: Eulemur rufifrons; assembly: GCF_041146395.1. Taxonomy (NCBI): domain Eukaryota; kingdom Metazoa; phylum Chordata; class Mammalia; order Primates; family Lemuridae; genus Eulemur; species Eulemur rufifrons. The sequence goes on along the minus strand of NC_091012.1, from coordinate 24,981,313 downwards.
TAAATAGATTTTTTTCTCACCATCTCTACCCCCTCCCCAGAATTGGGGCTATATGGTGATGCCGGATTTCAGTTGTGTTAAAGAAGGAAGAGAAGCAAGAATAATTCAAAAGTATGATCCAAGGCAATGAGTCACTCCAAAGTCACTCATTTCAGTTTGAAAGACATTTATATATATATATACACATATATATATATAATATATGATATATATTTATATAATATATATTATATATCAGATTTCCCTTCTTAAATTAGCTTTACTTACACTACTATTAAAATAGCTTTTCATTCCTCGAGGTCACAGCAGCTAGAGAGGGTAATAAATCCAAAATGTGCTGAACAAGCCACAGAAGCCAACTCGGGATGAAGTGTTTACCCTGGATATTCTGCCCTGACACTCAAGTGTTGCTATGATGCTGTCCTCAGCTTAGGTTCAGAATCAGGAAATTGCCAGGTGGCCTCAACGTTCCAGCCCTGGCAGCCAGGGGAGCAACAGCTGCCGCAAAGAGCACAACCTTTTTACAACTAACTAAAAGATACTGAATGAAAGTGGATAGAGTGGTGAGAAAAAGAGTCACCTCAATTAATCAGTATCCTGTGATGGCCTTCAGCTTAGTATGTATTCTAGGGTGAATTGGGCTTTGAGAGAGCTCACTGAAGAATATTTTTGCCTTGTGGCTGCTTTCCCAAAGCAACCAGAAGGCACCGACTTTCAACTAGGGAAAGCTGTTTGACCACCTCCCATAGTATCGATAGAGCCTGTTTTCCTAGCTGTTGGTTTTATTGCGGGGTGGAGGCAGCTGGCTGAGGTGACTAGAAAGCCCACTTGTGTTTCCTTAAAGCTATACTCTGGGGCTACTTCCTTTCTTGGGCTGGTTACCAAGGATCCATTTTCCCATAAGCCTGATGGGTAGATTCCTAAGAAACACAAGAGTTTACTCTGTGCCAAAGTTTTAGGGGCTGTTTTCATGCATTCTCTCATTGAATCCTCATATCCAGCATGGCAGGGTATGTATTAGATATACATTTGATAGACAAGGAATTGCAGGTTCAGAGAGACTCAATGACATGTCCCCCTTCCCACCCCAGACAGGATCACACAACCAGCAAATAAAAGAGTTAGAATTTAAACATGACTGTCTGACCCCAAAATGGGTACTCTTTCAAGGATGATGTATTCCCTTCCTTCAGCCCAGCTCATCTCTCCTTACAAGCCTCACAGATGCTTGTCTTTCCCTGCTTTGCCCTGGCTACTCTCACTCTAAGTTCTACTTCATGGTTGACACATTCGTTTTAGGGACTTCACTGCCAATCAGTCCCTAATGGGAAGGCAGGGGAGAGCACAGAAACCAAACAGGTTTGGTTTCCAGAAACAAAGGTTCTGGAAGACTCACATAGTTTTCTTCTCATTTGCTCCCTGTCCCATCTCTTCTGGCTGGATCTGAATGTCTCATAGCCCTGAAGTTAAAATTCATGGTCTGCCAAGAACAAATGTATTTAAGGCCTGATCAGTAAGACCGACTATTAGAAGTGGGCCTGTCCCACAAAGTCTAGTATTCTTGGCTAACATAACTTAAAGTCTTCACTGACCCCTTTCCTGCCCTCTTGTCATTTACTCTGGTGGCCTCCCAGGAATGGTGAGGTGACCCCTAAGACTCATGGGTACAATATGGTTGGGGCTACTAGCTGAATTCTGGACAAACTGCACTTGCAGTCTACATGCACTAACCAACTAAGCCACAGCACCTCAGGATTGATTATGAAACAAAAAAAATATGTCTCCATCTAAGGTTGTGGTCAAATGGAGACAAAACTTGGGTATGAACAATTTAACCTGAGAAGCAACAAGCTAATCAGATCCATGGAAGCATTATGTCAATTCAGGCAACTGTCAGGAGTAGAAATTACTTAAACACATGCTGAGTAAATTTAGTGGTTTTCTTTCTTGTTTTATTTTGTGGTTAAATATTTCAAGTAAATGAGAAAAATAAGATGGAAAATACTGCCAAGGTTTCATTTTGTATCAAAAGATTATTTTCATCACAGGGCACCTTAAAATAGTTAATAATTATTATTAAATAGAAAAAATTTTGAAAGAAGAAAAGTCTAGTTACAAAACATTTTCTTTGGAAGTATCCTTAAATATTGTATTTTTTAAATGCTCATTCTCCTGCTTTTAGGCTACTTGATCTTGACTGCTTTCTTTTGATCCTAAACAGGGTTATGATAAATCATGCTCTCTTAATAGCATTATTCTTTTTATTCTGTCATTTTTTCTATTCACTTTAAATCATAACACTTTGCTCCTCTGTGTGTGTGTATGTGTGTGTGTATATATTTTAGCATAATGATCAACTATTGTGAAATTAGATCTAATTCATTGTCTTTGAAACCTGAAAGCTCCACAGCGCTGGATGTTTCTGTAGAAAGCCCCCCAGGAGGACAAGATGAGATATCAGAGGGATGACTGTTCATCTTTTGATTTATGGGCTTATTGTCTTTGACATTCTTTATACTACTTCATCAACCCTCTGCTCGGGCCAACCTAACACAAAGGACAAAGAGACCTTATAGCTATTGCTATTCTTTCTTCATTTTAGGAGATTTCACCATTATGACCTCCTCTCCATTTGTTACTCATCTGGGAACATGCACATATCTTCTACTCACTGTACTACATGAGATGTATCTTAGGTGTGTGTCCTGAGCTCACAAAGATCACTTTTCTTTGTAAAGAAAGACAAGGTCTCCCTACGTTGCCCAGGCTGGTCTTGAACTTCTGGGCTCAAGCAATCCTCTTGCCTCAGCTTCCCAAGCAGCTGGGACTACAGGCACATGCCAGCACACCCAGCTCAAATCACCTTTTTTTTAAAGCAAAGATCTAGAGCAGGAGTCAACAAACTGTGGACCACAAGTCAAGTCTGGTCCACTGCCTGTTTTTGTACAGTTTCATTGGCACACGATGAATACTCATTTGTTTACAATATGTCTATGACTACTTTTGTGCTACAACAGCAGTGTTGAATAGTTGTCACAGAGAGCATATATCTTGCAAAGACTAAAATGTTTACTATCTGATCCTTTACAGAAAATATTTGCACACCCTTGCTCTAGAGAACAGATGTTTAGCATAACATGTGCCAGAAACATCTCAGGGTGTGTTTGCAGATGTTTTAGAGGTAAGGGTGTAAGACCATATAGAGAATATAACAAGAGCTCTCACCTGGGAGCAGGAAAAGGGGTTCCATTCCCTGCTCTGCCACTATTTGCATCAACTTGAGCAGATGCTGTGCCTTCCCTGGGCCAAGTTTTCCCAAAAGGTCAGATGAAAGAATCAAATGAGGTGATCTACAGGGGGGCCCTTCCAACTTTGAGATTCTGTGATTTCAGTGTTTAATAAGATTTGTTACAATACACAGATGCATATCGGCAGTTGAAACTACAGGATGCTCCAATTTTTAAAACATTTTTATTTTGAGATCATTTTAAATTTACTGAAAAGTTGCTAAAACGCCATAGAGAACTGCCCCACACCCTTCAGCCACTTTGCCTCATGTCAGCATCTACATAACCATGGTAGAGTCCTCAAAAATTGAGAAATTAACTTTGATACAATACTATTAATTAAACATAGAGTTTATTTGGATTTTACAAGTTTTTCCACTAATATCTTTTTTGCTGTTCCAGATCCAATCCAGGATACTCCATTGCATTTAATCATCATATCTCTTTAGTATCCTCCAATCTATGATAGCTTGTCATAAGAGCACCTATCAGTTATTTTGAAGAATGTTCTCAATTTGGTTTTGTATGAATTTTTCTCATGACTAGATTGAGGTTTTGCATTGTTGGGAAGTCTACCACAGAGGTGATGTGCTCTTCTCAGTCCATCATATCAGGTGATATATGACATCAATATTTATTACTGGGGATGTTAACCTTGGTCACCTGGCTAAAGTGATTTCTGCCAGGTTTCTCCACCATAAAGTCATTGTTTCCTCTCCCTACCATGGCAACTACTAAATATTTTGGGAGAAATACTTTGAGAATATGCGAACATTCTATTATGCTTAAACTTTTGCCTACTCATTACATCATCCATTGGTTGGTTCCCTGGTGGCATTTATCACTGGTACTCTAATAGTGATTTCCCATTTCTCTCATTCCTTCCCCATCTATTAATTGTAAATTTTCTATTGAGGAGAGTGTACCATCTCTCACATTTATTTATTCATTCAATTATTTATTTATATCAGTATGAATTCATGGATTTTATCTTATGCTTTGAGTTATAATCTAATAATCTCTATATTTATTGTTCATCACTCAAGTTGCTGCAGCTTTAGCTATTGGAAAATTTCTCAGGTTAGCTCCCGTGTCCTTTTGATATGCCCCTGTTATTCTTTAGGCTACCTAACTTCTATGTAAAAGGGCATGTATCTCTGGGTTGCTACAATATTGAAAATTTGGTTTTTAACAAAGAACAGTTTTTTTTTATTTTTATTTTTTTTGTATTTTTTGTTTGTTTTTCAGCTCATTAAGGGGGTACAAAAGATCAGGCTATATACATTGCCCATGCCTCTCCATCCCCCCGAGTCTGAGCTTTAGTTGTGTCCATTCCCTAGACAGTGCACATCACTCTCATCATGTAGGTGTGCACTCCTCCCCTCCCCCCACCCCATCCCCCCCAGTCAGAACTTCAATCGTGTCCATTCCCCAGGCAGTGTGCATCGCACTCATCAAGTAGGTATACACCCATCCCTTCCACCCAGCCCCAACCTCTGTCAGAGATAGGTACACTCATACACTGCTGGTGGGACTGTAAACTAGTGCAGCCCCTGTGGAAAGCAATGTGGAGATACCTTAAACAGATTAAAGTAGACCTACCATTCGATCCAGCAATCCCATTACTGGGCATCTACCCAGAAGAACAAAAGTCATTCTATAAAAAAGACACCTGCACCCGAATGTTTATAGCAGCACAATTCACAATTGCAAAGATGTGGAAACAACCCAAATGCCCATCGATTCATGAATGGATTAGCAAAATGTGGTATATGTATACCATGGAATATTACTCAGCTATTAGAAATGATGGTGATATGGCATCTCTTTGGTTCTCCTGGAGTGAGCTGGAACCCATTCTGTTAAGTGAAGTATCCCAAGAATGGAAAAACAAGCACCACATGTACTCACCAGCAAACTGGTTTCCCTGAGTGCACATTTGGGATTAACAACAAAGAACAGTTTTTCCCCATCCCACCAGGGGACACTTAGCAATGAGTGGAGAAATTTTTGATTGTCACAACTGCCAAACTTCCTATAGTGCACAGTACAGCCACCCACAGCAAAGCATTTTCCTGTCCAAAATATCGGTAGTGCTGAGGTTGGGTCACTCTGGTCTAGAGCATTCTTTTCTTGTTGCCCAGATGTATGGCACCACAAATAAGTATTGTCAAGAACAAAAAAAAAATGGCTTTCTTATATTTTTTAAAATATTGAATATTTTGTGCTTGTAAAGATATTAAATTTAATATGATGGGAGACTTCCTCTTATAGCCATCCATAATAGAGTATTAGGGACTAATTACCTTCTATCTTAAACAACTAGAAATGAGACAGAATATATGAAATAATGGCTTTCAGATGCTGGACAACAGATAGTGTAAACAGTGTACAAGTGCAAAATGGTGATTCCTGACAGAGATAATACAAGTAAGGTGATCCCCTAGGATTGCCATAGCTTATTGTCTGGAGTCATTTTCTAGGCTGCAGCAGAGAAAAGGAGAACAAAAAATAGTCCTAGAGGTCTTGATTAGTATGGGAAACAAAGATTAGGGTTCAGATAGGGCAAGAAGTCTGAAAATTGCAAGGAAAAATATTTAAGAAGCAGGATTTATACAGAGAAAGCTTTGGATATATGAAAAGGATCCCCTCTAGTCTTTGGCTAAATTTTGATCTTCCCTTGTTTGAGAAAAAATATACCCTTGGACAGTGAAAGAGCCATGAGAAAGCAGTAGACGAAACAATTATCAGGGCTCACACAGGGCTAGGAAGTTTCAGGTAGAATCCTCAAAAGAATATCGTCTTAGTAGCAAGGCTAAATTATTCCTAGACTGAAGGCTGCTATAGACTGCCCAAACAAAACTTAAAAGCAAGGCTTGAAAGAATAAGATTCCATATAACTTGACTACATCCCAGAACAAAACCCGACAATATTTAAAGGGATACACAAAATCCAACAGCCAACAATGTAAAATTGTATAGCATCCAATAAAATATTATTGGCCATGCAAAGAAGCAAGAGCATATGATTCATAACCAGGAGGGATACCAATCAATAAAAATAGACTTAGAAATGACAGAGATGATGGAATTAGCAGACAAGAATGTTAAAAACAGCTATTATAAATATTCTATATATGATTATGAAGGTGGAGAAAAACATGGATGTGACTAAGAGAAAAATGAAAGATATAAAAAGTACAAATCAAACTTGTAGAAATGAAAAATACAATATATGAAATAAGAAACAAGATTAACAGAGTAGAAACTGTGGCATATTAGTTAGCTTGAAGTCATAGCAATACAAAGTACTTCTCAAAATGATTAACAGAGAGAAGGGACTGAAAAAAAAAAAGCATAGCATCAGTGACCTGTGGGACAACATAAAAGTATCTATCATATGCATAATTGGAGCATCAGGAAGGGGAGAGGGCAAAAAAGGTATATGAAAAGTAAGGCTGGGAAATTTTTAAATTTTATGAAAACTAAGTATCCGCTTATCCAAGAATCTTAAAAAGCCCTAACAAAATAAATGTAAATAAAATGATATCATGACACATCATAATCAAATTATTGAAAACATTGGTAAAGAGAAATATTAAAAGCAACCTGAGGAAAAGAGACATATTACATAATGAGGAATAAAGATAAGAGTTACATCAGACTTCTTGCCAGAAACCATGCAATCTGGAAGACGATGGAGTGGCATCTTAAATGTACTAAAGACAAAAATTGTCATCCTAGAAATCTAAAGCCAGTGAAAATAGTTTTCAAAACGAAGATGAAATAAAGACTTTTTTTCAGACAAAAGCTGAGAGAATCATAGCCAATAGACATGCACTACAAGAAATGCTAAAGGAAATTATTCTGACCAAAAGAAAATGATACCAAATGAAAATTTGGATCAAATGAAGATTTGAGGGCTAGAACTTGTAAATATGTGAGTATATATAAAGGTACTTTTTATCATTTTTATATTCAGCTTAAATTAAAATTAACTGTTTAAATGAAAAATAATAACAATGTATTGTGGTGTAACATGTTTCTATACCCCATTCATTCTATACATTCTATGCCACAAATACATTCTATAAATATAGAAATAAAATGTATGACAACAATAGCACAAAGGACAGGAAGGGGAAAATGGAAGTATAGTGTTGTAAATTCTTATAGTATATATGTGAAGTATGTAATATTGCTTGAAGGTAGATTGTGCTAAATTAAACATTTTAATGTAAACCATAGAACAAGCAATACAAAATAAAACAAAGAGAGTTAGCCAATAAAGCCAATACTGGAAATAAAAGGGAATCACAAACATAATTGATCAAAATGAAGGCAGGAAAAGAGAAAACAAGGAACAAGACCAGATGGGACAAACAGAAATTGGATCACAAAGTTTTAGATTTAGGTCCAACAAAATAATTTTTAAAATTAAATAGAAAGATCTTTAAGTATAAAGATATGAACACACCAATTAAAAGGTAAACATTGTCAGTTTGGATAAAAAATCAAGACCCAACTATATGATGTGTATAAAAAAACCCACTTTAGATATAAATACACATATGGCTTAAAATAAAAAGGATGGAAAAAGATATAGCAAGCAAACACTAATGAAAAGAAAGTTGGAGTAGTTATATTAACATTAGGCAAAGTAGATTTTGGTACAACAAATATTACCAGGGATAAAGGGGAATAGTTCATAATAATAAAGAAGTCAATTCATCAAGAGGGCGTAACAGTCCAAAATGTGTATATGTCTAGTAGCAGAACTTCAAATACGTGAAGCAAAAACTGATGGCACTGTAAGGAGGAATAGTCAAATCCATAATTACAGTTGGGGCTCAACATTCCTCTCTCATTTATTGATGGAACAAATAGAAAATCAGTAAGGATAAAAAAGACTTGAATTACAATATCAACCAAATTGAATCTAATTGACTTTTATAGGACATTCTGCCCAATGAGAACAGAATATACAATATTTTCTAGTGCACACAGAACATTCACTAAGAAAGACCATATTCTGGGCCATAAAAAGTCTCCACAAATTTAAGAGAATTTAAATCATTCAAAAGATGTTCTCTGACCACCAAGACACCAAACAAGAAATCAATAACAAACGGTTATCTGGAAAATTCCTAATATATATTTTTTAACAGCTTTTTAAAGATGTAATTCATATACCATACACTTCATCCATTTAAAGTGTACAATTTGATGAGTTTTTTTAGCACACGATATTCACAGATACGTGCAACCATCACCACAATCAATTTTAGAACATTTTAATAATCTCATAGAGAAGCCCTGTATCCTTTAGCTGTTGTTCTCTTATCTCCCCACCCCACCCAGACCCAAGCAATCTATTTTCTGTGTCTACAGATTTCCCTATTCTGGACTTGCACGTGAATGGAACCATACAGCGTGTAGTATTTTGTGACTAACTTTCACTTAGCATAATGTTTTCAAGCTTCATCCATGTTGCAGCATGTATCAGTACTTTGTTTTTATGGCCTAATAATACTTCATTATATGAATATATCACATTTTGTTTATCCATTCATCTATTGATGGTTATTTGGGTTGTTTCCACCTTTTGGCTATGATGAATAATGCTGCTATAAAAATTTGTGTACAGGTTTCTGTGTGGACATACATTCTCATTTTTCTTGGGAATTAGCTGGGCCATATTGTAACTTTATGTCATATGATAACTCTATGTTTAATATTTTGAGGAACTTCCAGACTGTTTTAAAAAGTGGTTGCACCATTTTCCATTCCCAACTGTGTATGGGAGTTCTGATTTCTCTGCATTTTCCCTAACACTTGTGTGACTTTTCGTTTCTAGCCATCCTAGTGGATGTGAAGTGATATCTCATTGTGGTCTTGATTTAGATTCTAACCATCCTAGTGGATGTGAAGTGATATCTCACTGGGGTTTTGATTTAGATTTCCAGATGACTACTGTGCTGAACATTTTTTTCATGTGCTTATTGGCCATTTGGATATCTTCTTTGGATACATATTTGTTCAGATCCTTTGCCCATTTTTAATAGACTTGTATTTTTATTGTTGAGTTGTAAGAGTTCTTTATATATTCTAGATACCAGTTCCTTATCAGGTATATGATTTGCAAATATTTTCTCCCATTCTGTGGGTTGTCTTTTCACTTTCTCTATGGTGTCAATGTTATCTATATTAAACAACATGCTTCTGAATAACCCATGGGCTAAAGAACAAATCTCAAGATAAATTAGAAAATATTTTAACCTAAATGAAAATGAAAACACATTACAAAATTTGTGGGTTGAGCTAAAACAAGGCTTATAAAGAAACTTTTAGCATTCAATGGTTAATTTAGAAAAGAAGAAATGTCTAAAAGGAACTATTTAAGCAACTCTATTAGACATTGTCAGATTGGTCTCCCAAACAGTTACGTCTATTTACGCTTCCAGCAGCACTGCATGTTCACATCATAAATAATACATCTTCTGATACTGTTAGACTTTAATATTTTGCCAAATAGATAGGCATGAACTGTATCTTCTTGCTTGATTTTTATTTCCCTGATTACTAGGGAGTTGACTAACTTTTCATACACTGTATTTAATGGCTTTTTAGGTTTTTTCCTCTATGTAGTGTCTATTCATGTTTTTGCTCATTTAAATTGGGTTGTCTTATTCTAATTGATTTAAATAAAAAGTTTTAAAATATTATCAGTGTGAATATTTACCAGTTATATCTGTGGAAATATCTTCTCCCAGTCTGTAGCTGTCTTTGAACTTCATGTTATCTTTATTTCACAAATGGTTTAGTTAGAAGAAGTCAAACTTAATATTTTTAAAACACAGTTTGTGTTTTATCTTACCTTATAATTTCCTGTACTTTCTTTAAATTTTTTTAAAGTTCTACTTTTGCATTTCCACCTGGAACTTATTTTTGTGTAGGGATTTACTTTTTTTCACAGGGCTAACTAATGTTCTGAGTGTCATTTATTGACTAGTCCATCCTTTCCCTTCCTCTTTGCTGTTCTACCATTGTCATATATCAAGTTTCACTACACCTGTGGGTAACTTTCTGAGCTTTCTGTCCTGTTTTACTGGTCTACTTTTTTTTTTTTATCTCTATGTTAATCCCATATGGTTTTATTACTCTACGATTATGGTAAATATTGCTATCTGGTAGTATGAGCCCCTGCTCATACTATCATTCTTCTTCACAAGGGTTTTTCTTTTTTTTTTTTAAACAGAGTCTAACTCTGTTACCCTGGGTAGAGTGCAGTGGTGTCATCCTAGTTCACTGCGACCTCAAACTCCTAGACTCAAGAGATCCTTTTGTCTCAGCCTCCTGAGTAGCTGGGACTACAGGCATAGCTGGGACTATAGGCACATGCCACAACGGCCAGCTAATTTTTCTATTTTTAGTAGAGATGGGATCTCACTCTTGCTCAGGCTGGTCTCAAACTCCTGAGCTCAAGCCATCCTCCCACCTCGGCCTCCCAGAGGGCTATGAGTATACAGGCGTGAGCCATGGCACCCGGCCCCCATTCACCAGTGCTCTGACTGTCCTTGGTCCTTTGCTCTTCCATGTGAACTTTATCATCAGATTGTCAAATCTGATTTAAAAATCTGTATTTTTATTGGAATTGGAATGAATTTATGGATTGGTTTGGGAAGAATTGACATGTCTATGATTTAACATCTTTTCTCTAATGAAAAGAATAGGTTTTTGAGGGAACTCTTGAGCCACCTGAAAGTGGTCTCACCTCCAGGGATCTGTCTCAACAAAGGTCAGAGCTAATGATACTTATGCTGAAGTACCTTGAACTTTATAACTGTGCATAGAATTTAGTCTAAGTGTTATGTTCCATAATTGTCAATTATGCATACAAGATTGACCCAGTGGTGTTTGTCTACTGTGTTCTTTTGTATTTTTATTGCCATATCCATTTGTTTGCTCCAGGTCCTAGGTGTTTAAGGACTTAGCATAAAATCCTAGGCTGAAGAAGAGCCTAAAGAGTTCCACTCCTTGGTGTATACCACATCCTCTGCCTTTAGTGGGAAAACCATAGGAATCAATGTAGTTGGTCTAGATTGAAAGAGAACGTTTTGAAGTGTCTTAATAACCATAGAATGACAGCTATGCTGTGAATTCCTTGTTTATTTTGCTCTTCCCATTTTCATATGGCTCTTTTTAGATACATATAGCATATCACAGAAGATCATGACTACACAATGCCTATATGGATATTCCTAAGTATTTAGATACACCAAATTGTTCTGTGTTCATTCAGATGTGTTTCCCCATTATTAACAACTTACATTGGCGTGGTACATTTGTTACAACTGGTGAACAAATGTTGATACATTATCATTAACTCAAGTCCATAGCTTACATTAATTGTACAACTTTGTGTTGTACAATTCTGTGAGTTTTATCAAATGCATAATGGTTCATATCCACCATTACAGAATCATACAGAATAGTTTTGCTGCCATAAATATCCCTTCTGCTGCACCCTTCTGTCATTCTCTCCTTTCCTCCAACTCCTAGAAAGCACTGATTTTATTTTATCTCTTTCATTTGCCTTTTCCAGAATGTCATATAAATGGAACAATAGAATATATAGCTTTCCCAGACTGGCCTCTTTGACTTAGCAATATGCATTTAAGCTTCCTCCATGTTTTTTCATGGCTTGATGGCTCATTTCTGTTTTATGGTCAAATTGTATTCTATTATATGGATGTACCACTTAGGCCTATTCTTAAACTGTTGCTCTTTGATGGACCCTTTAACTGTGGCAGACAACTCCCAATTCTAAATCTCAAAGCCTTCCATGCCCAACCACAGTCAAGTAGTTATTTGAACAACCACTTCATTTAGATTCGTTTACTGGCCAATGCAAACAACTGATCATTTGGGTAAGAAAAGAAATTAGCCACATTAATGGGGGTCACTAATTTGACCAGTCAATTCCATCAGGATGGCAAACTGGTTGGATTTGTGGGCCTAGCCTGAGAGATAGCAGCAGGGTCCAGTGGAAGAAACCCCGGCCTGGGAGTCAAGAACTCTGGGTTATACTCACAGCTTTTGTACTAACCTATGTGAGCTACCCTCCTCTGTGTACTTCGTCCTTTGAAGGCCTTGCCTGCTCTGCTGAGCACAAATTCCAGAAAAACTACAAGTCCTCCTTTACTAGTTAGCCTTCTCATCTGTGGCATGGGATGCTGTTTATATGCCAGAGCATATATACTAGGACAGTAGGACCATGGACTCATAGACACACCCTTTGCCCTGTGGGTGTCTTGCTAGGATTTAGCTTCTTGCCAAGGGATGGGTCTCATGTTGCATGTCCCTGAAGGCTTTGCAGAACTTCCATGGAGAGAGGCTCATGATACACATTCATCCTGGGGCCTGTTGGAGACAGGCAAAGCGTGACACTCTAAAAGCAGGATTTTCCTTGGCCTTGATAAGGCCTTCTTTTCCTGTAGTGTTATTAGGCCAAAACAGATGAAAAGCCATCGGTGATTAATGCTGCTAGATGGAGCTGGTTCTCTTTAGATGAACTCTCCTCCCTTTCTCCCTGACAATGTAAGTCACAATGAGTTATTGCACTTCCTGAGTATAAACTCCTCTTTGCTATCAGGAACTGATTTCCATGAATGCTTCTGAAGTTTTGGATTGAAATATTGGCTGCTTTTCACAATGAAGTCTCTCACTTTTCATTCCCATTGTCTTTTGTGGGGCAGAGGGTCTTTCTAGTGTTAAAACAGAAACTCAACATTCATTTCTTCTTTTGCAAATTAATTCGTTTTACCTGAGAGACTCTTCACTCCATGCTGGGCCTTTAATCTGGGCCAAGGTTGACAGTGGGCTCTGTGAAGAGAAGTAGAAGTTCCTCTGACCTTTGGGAGCACATGATCTGGGAAGGATCGTGAGAAATGTACACAGAGAAGACATAGCTGGACAGGTTTGGGTTTTGGCCAGGAGGCCCACCATATCCCCAGCTGCCCAGCTATAAATTCCTCACTGTCCCTCAACTGTTATTCACCATTGGACCTCTAGGGTTCAGACCACTCATGTCTCACATGGGTGCTGGCAAAAGCCCCCTCACTAGTCTCCCTTGCTCTTGGCTGTCCCTTCCACTGCCTCTGATCTGAAGGATGTTCCTCCCACTGTGGAGTCATGCCTCCACCTGCAAGGCCTGGCTCTTCACTGGCTTCAGAATCATGTCCCAAGCCCTGGGCCTATTGTTCAGGGCCCTTCACACCTCAGCACTCTACCTCCTACTCACCTCTCCAGGTGATCTGGGCTACTCGATTCCATAGCTATACCAGACCTCCCTGTATTCCCTGAACATCTCAGTTACCTAAACATTGCTGTGTAGGTTTGTACCTGGAATTCTCCTCCCCTCCCCTACTGTCTTTCCCTATTCAGTCTACAAGCCACAGTTTTAACATCACCACTTTTGTGAAGGCTGCCCTAATCCCTAGAGAGTTAGTGTCCTTCCAGGTAATGGCAGAGTCAGACCAGAACCTTGTTCCCAAGGCCTTTTCCCCATGCTGTTTTGTGACAAGAACTGGAAGTGAGCATTTCCCAGAGTGACCGGGAGTCTCCAGGAACACGTGCTACGTGAGCTTTTTGCTGGCTGCTTATTCACAGCCATTCCTACACACAGGTGCAGCTGCTCCTGTACCCTGGCAGAAACACAGCCCCCTTTGGTGAGGGAGGATGTCCTCTTTGACTGGCAGGAAGTCTAGGGAGATGGGAACAGCAGGAAGGCTCCCTGAGACCTGTCCAAAGAGGAATGGGGCAGGGCCAGCCTCCCAGCCTAATATCTTCTCCCCATCTGTCCCAGGAAAGACCACCTGCAGCAGCTCTTGACTGATCATCCACTGGACCCCAGAACTAGGCTGGTGCTGGGCTACTCCCTTTAAGGAGTTCATGGTCCAGTGGGGAAAATGGATCTCTGTATATGGGTGTATTCATTTGTTCAGGCTACCATAACATAGCACCACAGACTAGGTGGCATGAACAACAGAAACGTATTTTCTCCCAGTTCTGGAGGCTAAGAAGTCCAAGATCAAAGTGTTGGCAGGGTTGGTTCCTTCTGAGGGCTATGAGGGAAAGATCTGTTCCAGGCCTTTACTTCTTGCTTGTAGATGGCCATGTTCTCCCATAGAAGGAAGATGTTTCTTCACATCATCTTCCCTCTATGCCTGTCTCTGTATCCAGACTTCTCCCTTTTATAGGGACACCAGTCATATTGGATTAGGGCTTGCCCAAATGCCCTCATTTTACCTCGATTACCTCTGTAAAGACCCTCTCTCCAAATATAGGACTTCAACATATGAATATTAAGGGGACAAAATTCATTCCATAACAATAGGTAATGACAGTTTAGGATAATAAGTTCCATAATGGGAGAGGGTCTACACATAATGCTTTGGGACACAGAACAAACAGGCTGCCCCATTGTGGCTGTTACTCTTTTGACCACACTGCACATTGCCAGCCAGAACTACAAATGCCTGCCTTTAATTGAGCAGACCACTAGTAAGAGGCAAAGATAAGTTTAAACCCACAGCCATGTGGTTCTTTGTCAACTTGGCTGTGGAGTCTTCTAGTTGAGAAGCTCATGCCCCTTGCTTTCTCTGATCTGTCCCAGGTCTCCCTTGGGAGGATAAGGGATCTCCATGAGCCTCTTCTTATTTCTCCCTTTTCTTGCCCAGCCTGGCCAGGTGAAGGAACACAAACTTAGAGCACAGAGAGATCTGAATTCAAATCTCAGCTGGGCTAATTACTGCTTTTTGATTATGCACAAACAAGTCACATCCCTACATAAGCCTCAGTTCCTTCTTCCATAAAATGGGATGTTAATTCTTGTCAGGCATGATTATAGAAACAAAATTAAGATATTTGGGGAAAGGCTACGGATCCAGCCAAGTCTGGAGTGTCTTAATCTTTGCGTCCAGGTAGAGCCCGGCATGGAGGTTGCCCTGGAACCATGCACAAGTCAATGAGGGTCAACTGAATGAAGAGTGAGTAACTGAGTAAATGGATGGGAGTGGGGAGCAGTGTTCTTCCACTGCAAGTCTTTCTGCCAGTTGTGCCCACGAATTCAGGGGGAGGGTTTGTGTGTTCTTTTTACACTCAAGGCTGAAGGAAAAAATATTTCTTCCATTTATGGAGGGGACAGGGAGAAAAGAAGGTGGGGAAGGTGGGTAGAGGCCCAGGAAATGTCACTGATCTGCTTCTCATGTGCCCGTGGAAAGGGGTCCAAGCGGGGTCAGGCTGTGGAGCTGAGTGTGGGGCCTAGGCTGGGGGTATAGGAGCAGAGGGCTGGGGCTGGGAGCCCAAAGTCCAGAGTGCTAGCGTGGGAGAGGCAAGAAGTAAGCATGGGTTTGTTGGGAGAAAGGAAGATGACAAGAGCTGTCTCCCACATCCTGACTTCCTCCACCTTAGTAGATAGATGGCCCATGTTGGGAGGCTGAGGGTTGTGCAGGCAGCCACACTTCCTTCTGACTTGCCTTTTGAAAGGCAAGAAGGGTCTTTTAGGCCTATGTTAGGCTATGTTATCATCATATATTCTCTTATTTCATGGTCACAAATACTATGACCAGTAAGTAAGTACTCCAGGAAGTAGTGGAGCTGGGATTTGAACCCAGGTCTCTCTGATTCTAGAGCCTGCCTCCTATCTACTAGGCTGTAGTGTCTAGAATGAGAAAACAGTGGGATAAAGAGGCAGAAGACCTGGGTTTGAGTCCTAAATTTCTGCCACATGCTGGCTGTGTGACCATAGGATGTTATTTAAGTGCTCTGAGTCTCAGATTCGTCATCAATTAAATAAGGATAATACTCTCCTCCCCCGCCCCACACACATACACATACATACACTGGCCACCGGAAGAGTTAAACAAGGGAGCACGAGGAAAGTGCTTTGTAAAGTGTACCCCAAGTTATCCAATGGCCTGATGTCCTACTTTGTACACAGGCTAACCTTCAGGTGCCACCTTACTTCCTTTCTGAAAGTTTCACCCTAGTTTGAAGTCACTTCACACTGAAAATCCTGAGAACCCCTGCCCTCTCAGAGCTTCAGTTAGGTTATGCCTTCAAAACTCCCTTTTGGGTTTTCAGCAGCTACTTCCCCTCCCATTCTCCCTCTCCCTCTCTCTCTCTCTCTCTCTCACACACACACACCTGCACACACACCAGGAGGATAGGCCCAGTCTGTCAGTCAGTCACTAAAAAGCCACATTCTAATTGCCATCTGCTTTCCCCATCCTCTAGGAGGTTGCTGCCTAGAGTTAAACGTGGACCCATTGGACCCACAGAAAGGCCTGGTTAAGTGAAGTGCAGAGCAGATGAATGTTGGACAAAGCATATCTGAGAAGGAAGGGCCAGTTCAGTAGGAAAGGCCTTGTTTATATTATAAACAGGTCCTAGATCTGCTCATGGCTCCCCTTTGCTGGGGACATTGTCTTCACTGCCATCTTCTTCCTAAGTCCTGGGAAGGGCTCCCCTCAGGGCAAGCCATAAATGATAAGGAAGGTAGTCAACCTCTAGCTCTGCAGCCCAAGTGGTGGGAGACAGCCTGGAGTAGGGAGAAGCAGTATGGCCCACAGGGTCTGGAAGCCTGAGTCCTGGCCCCAGCTCTGCCCTGCCTTGCCCTTGCTTTTGCACAAGCCCTGGCCCCCTTCTGGGCCTTGGTTCCTTCAGCTCCAGATTAAGGAAGTTGGCCTGTCCCATCTCTGAGCTCCCTTCCTGCTTGAACCCTCTGTGCATCCAGGCCTGTAATTGGAGCTCTGTTTCAGGGAGCTGAAAGGCTTGCTGGTTAAGATAGCAATTGTTCTCCTGGCAGCCTGACTGGGGTTGCGTGTGGGTCCTGCCCGTGCCTGCTGCTGAGCTCCAACCATTTCATGACCCCACATCAGAGACACCCCTTCATTGTTCTTTGAGATAAAGAAATTCCAGGTGGGGAAAGTATCATGCTTTAAAGCAGCCAAACAACAGCTGGGCTCAAATCCATTTATTTACAAAGATTTTCCACCTCTTAGCCCGTCTGCCTCTGAGTAACCTGAAGCACAACAAAGATGATATGTGTCCCAGTCCCGGATTTTAGACTAAGCGTGCCTTAACAATCTGCATCACACCTAGATTTCCCCTCAGTGTTAGCTCAATGCTGAACAACCCCAACTTCTTTCCACAGATACTTGGCCCAAGGAAAGCAAATATTTCAGCAGTTAACTCTCTCACTCCAATCCCTATACATACTAAATCCTAGTTTAGGGAAGAAAAAAAATATTTATCACATTCTTGCATGGCCATTTTATACCAGATTGAATGGGTGACAGTCAGGAAAACTAGAAAGGAAATGCCTGTAATATTTAGTTAATGTGGTCATTATATTTGATTTGGCTGCATCACCCCAAATGCAAGTAGAAATGTCCCACTTTATTTGCATGTGAGTCTTTTCTTCCACAGAGGGAGGGGCGGGAGAGCCAGCACGAGTCCCACAGTGATCTTAGAGTAGACTGAGGCAGTAGCTGAAACTTAGAGTAGTTATCCTGGGACCCAGGTGGCTGGGGATGTGGTCTCTAGGAAGCTGCTGAGGGGACAAGGCCACATGCAAATACTTTATCTTGACCGAAAACAGCTTGGAAAATGCCACAATTCAGTTTTGCAGAAAACTGTTTCACTGCTACCGCTCACAGAGTGGAAAGAGCACTGGGCTTGGAATAGAAGTCACTCCAGTCAAGTCTGAGTTCTACCATTTGACCTTGGGCGAGTATATTAGCTTCTTGGAGCCTGAGTTTCTCCCTTGGTAAAGTGAGTTTAAAAACCCTGCTCTACTGACCTCATAGGGCTGTTTTGAAGAGCCCAGGGAAAAACGAATGTGAAAGCTTTTGTCGACTGTTTCAGGAACATGATCTTTTATTGTTGTTGTTATTAGATGAAGAGGCAGAGAATGCTTATAGAGCAAAACCAGGCAACAGTTCTGTTTTTAGGTGTTTTGGACTCAGAACACTCATCTGAAGGAAATGGTTTGGAACATGTAGAATCGTTCTTAACTTTTAGGGGCCAGGCGCGGTGGCTCACACCTGTAATCCTAGCACTCTGGGAGGCCAAGGCGGGCGGATTGTTTGAGCTCAGGAGTTCGAGACCAGCCTGAGCAAGAGTGAGACCTCATCTCTACTAAAAATAGAAAGAAATTATATGGACAGCTAAAAATATATGTAGAAAAATTAACCAGGCATGGTGGCACATGCCTGTAGTCCCAGCTATTCGGGAGGCTGAGGCAGGAGGATTGCTTGAGCCCAGGGGTGAGGTTGCTGTGAGCTAGGCTGACACCACGGCACTCTAGCCTGGGCAACAGAGTGAGACTCTGTCTCAAACAAACAAACAAAAAAAAGAACTTATAGGGACATGAGCCCTGGACTTCAGGCAAGAGAGCAATTTACCACACTCAGTGCCTTAGAGGAAGCTTGCTGCTCTCCCTATCTGTACCATGTGGGCTTGGCCTAGATGCTCTCTCCAGCCCCTTCTAGGTCTTAAGTAACCTGTTCTATAGTGAAGATCAATCACACTTTCCAGAGGCTTTACATTTCACTGGGCCTTTTTAGGTAAGGGCTTCCATGTTTCTAGGCCCAGCCTTTTGACCAGAAGATCCAATAGCAGCTCTGGTCTACTGGAGGTCAGCAGTTGCTAGAGAATAGGTCATTGTTGTGGATGATGTGCATGAGATCTGGAGGGACAGCTATGTGGTTTTATCAAACAGTCCTTCTTGCCTTAGTCATCCTAACCCCAGGAGGCATGAACAAAGGTCATCACAGGGGGCCTCTGCCTGAGACTATTTTGGAAGCAATCCTCCTGGCCCAACCAGCCCTGTGATCACACAGACACAAGGCTACAAACTCAGGCCAGTTTCCCAAAAAGTCACCCAATCAGAAGGATCAAGGTGTTTAGATGAAAAATGACATATTTTCAATGGGCCAGATTTAAATATATAGGAAACTCATTGTTAATCATTGCAAATCATGTCTTAAGGGCTTATATTTTTTCCTCTACTAGGCTGCTGGCAATGCAGCCTGCTATCAGACCATAGTAGAAACCATTCGTTCTACAGAAGCTTCACCTTGGGACTCCTCTTACCCTTACTGTGGGGTTTGGCTCCATAGAAGGCCTCTGTTTCTCACATCCCCATGGTCCTGATAATACCCACCATCCAAGATGCTGCCCAAATTGAAACTATTTTGGTAGTGCAGTTATCACAGTTGCCATTGCTAGAAGCTGGGCACCTTCCCATTCTCAGATTGTGTTCTTTCACCCAATTGCTCTGCTTTCCATTGCCTCCTGGGAGCTGGACCCCCTCCACTTGACATTCAAGGCCTCCTCTCACTCATCTCTTCAGTGTAGAGCAGTAGAAAGACCACTGGCTGTAGATCCAAGCGGATCTGGGTTTGAATGCCAGCTTTATCTCATACTCATATGTGACCTTGGACAATTACTTCACTTTTCTTTCTGAGCTTCCATTTTCTCATCCGTCAAAGGGAGATAATAATGCCTCATGGAGCTGTTGTGAGGATTACAGAGATAATAGATGCAGAGCATGTAGCCCAGTGCTTAATCATTGTGGCTGTTCAGTTGTCAGTGGCTGTGGCTGCAGTGCAGTTCTATCATGCACAATCTCGCCCCAACCTCCCCTCCAACCTCTTGTCCCATCCTACTCACATACCCTGTGATCCAGCCAGATTTGGTCATTCCTAATACCCCAAGACTCCTTGAGCCTTTACTTTGGCATTACTCATTTGCTTATGCTTGTCCCTTTACCTAGGACATCTTTTCCTTTATCATGTTCAGCTATCTAAAATTAAACCTATACTTCAAGGCCCAGCTCAGAAGAAGCCCTTCTGGCCCCCCAGCCTGATGTGATCATTTAGCCCTCCCTCATGCTGCTCATCACCCTCTTCTTTGTCTCAGGGTGGCCGGTTACTCTGGTCACTCAAGACACTGCTCCTTGAAGGTAGGCACTGGGTCTATTTCGCCTCAGAGTACAGGGCTTGATATAGAGTAGTGGCTTTTGCAGGATCCACAGAGTGCCAGGTTACACATGGCGCTCTGTAGAGGATGGGTTTTCCAACATTTGACTAGATCATAATGGCCCTGTGTCCCTGAGTGCCAGGGCACACCTCCCTTATAAAGGCTGAGGGAGTCCTGGGCCCCTGCTAGCAGAGTATCTAAGTTTGGATCCTAAGAAGCTGCCTCATGCTTGCCTACTCAGAGACAGACCCACAGGTGGTTTTGTTTGGGGAAGCCAATACCTAGGAGGGGTGCCCCCTCCCCATAATCCAACATCTTGAATCAGCAAAGGCTCCATCTTTCTGTGTTGCTTTGAAGCTATGTAGCAATGAGAACCAGGATTTTGGGGTCAGGGAGTCCTGGGAGTTAATTGTATATCTTTACTAGCTGTGTGATCTTGCGCAAGTTACTTCACCCTTCTGTAATGTGTTTCTGGGGAGTTAATGGGAAAGCCAGGCACTAGGTGGGACATATGGTGGGCACTCAATAAAGGTTCATTATCAGGCCAGGGATATTAGTCCTATCACCATGGTGGGAAGCATAGATGGGCATTTCTTGGGCCCCATTCAAGTGAACTTATATCCTAAATTGCAATAGAACTTCATAACGAAGCCTTGCCCATGAGCCTATCCCAAGATGTGGGCCTTGACGAGAGTAGTTCAGAGAGGCTCCTGGAAATGGTGGCTTGTTACTGAGGATGTGTTGACATGAGGTCAGTTTGCCACTGTACCATTTAGTACTCTGGTAAAGGCTGCATACTGGTATCTCATCAGTGTGTAGGAAAACGTGTGTCTCTTCCAGGAAGAGCTGCTTTTGACCAACACTATTGAGTGGTGAATGGAGGTGTTGAAGAGGGTTTGGTGACAGGTACACCATCAAATCTGACTCAGGGGCAATCTCTACAGGGCTTCCATTTAACAGGATGCTTTGTCTTCTGTGGCTGTGGGAGACCAGTTTCTAGTCCCTTGGCAGTAACCTGGGTGCGCTCAGTTGGGCTGTGCTGCATCCTTAGCAAGTTGGACTGGTGGGGATGTCCTCATCCCCTCCTGGCAGCTGGGGCTGCAGAGACAGGTCCCTTCAAAAGCTGCTGAGGAGGCCCGGGCATTGTCAAAAGTGGTGAGTATGTGGGTGTGGCTAGTGCAGGGACTCATCTGGTGGGTCAGCATGGCAGTGGGAGCTTGGGGACATTTGATGATACACTGCCAGGTGCTGAGCTGTTCAAATCAAAAGACTGTCACAGCTGGTGCATAGGAGATTGTCTGTCACCTGTGGTGGAAGCCAGACACAGGCAGGGAAGCAGGACCTGATCCAAACACACTGGGGCTTAGGGAAGGGATCTAGGTCCAGCAAGGAGCTGGACTGCTTAGCAGAGAAACTTAGGCAGGCCCACTCACATGGATTTGGCCAACATGGGAAAGGCAACATAGGGAAAGGCTGTGGCGCTGTAGGCACAGGGGCAGAGGACTCCCCCCAGCCCCACCAACTGCTGGTGCTGGGGCAGCAGGATAGAAGCAGCTGAGTGGGCCCTGCTGAGGCTACGGTAAGGCCAAGGCTGGGACTGTGGGGCGAGGCCCCGAGCCTGGCAGTGAGGGGTAGGTGCTGGCAGGGACTGAGACACTGGCTGACCCATTTCTTCTCTTAGTTCTTTGTTTATTCTCACGTGGATACCATATTAAAGGTTAGTTGGCTACTGTATTCCTCATTCCTTCGGCCAATATTTATTTACTGGGCACCTGCTCCAGACAGACCCTCTGCTCTACTCTGAGCAGACTAGTGACACTGAGACCATGGTTCTCTCCTCACAGGCCTCCCTCCTTCTGCTGGGGTTGGCAAATGAACAGACAGACATTTAGAGCACAGCATGGCAAGGTCGAAGATAGAGTCTGCACAGGGCAACCTGGAGCCCAGTGGAGGGCAACCGACCCCACAGAGCCATCTTCCTAGAGGCGAGAGAAAGCTTACCACTGGCACACTTCTCACCAGAATACAGTAGTGACATTGGTCTCTACCTCTCCTCCTCTTTACCTCCTTAAACAGGGACTGTCTTCCCAAATACAGAACTTATTGGGGTGGGTTGCACCCCATGTCAGGGCAAAGTGTAGGAAATTCTAGGCTCCTCACCAGGGCTGGTTTGAGTTAATTCCCACAGCTGGGACTAGGAAGTAAGCCCAAATACTCAGACAGGTAACTGATGATTAAAAAACCGTCTGTCTTTAAGGACTAGCTCTGACACAGGCCAGAAAATAGCAGGATGGGAAAGAGCCTTGGGGGGAAAAAAGCAGAAATAGTCGACGTCACTTGAGGCCCAAGAATTTTCTCCAAGTTGGCAGCAAAGCCTCCTCAGAAAATGAACCCCCCAGGGAGGCCTAGGCACCGTTTCCCTCTGAGGTAAGGGGGATTTAGCCTTTAGTGAAGAGTATATGAAGGCCCTCGGTCCTCCTGGGAGATAAGATTTCTCCTCTAAAGATCAAGAGATGAAGGATTTTATTCCTCAATGGGATGGAGCACAGCAACCGTGGCCTGCTGGGGAGTGAGTATCGCAGGGCCTGGGAAATTCAGCTTAGGAAAGGACAGCAACGCCCCGCAGCTCAGAACCCTGGAGGAAGCATCACCAGGGAAGCTCAGCACCAGAGCAATGCACTGCCATCTCCTCCCAGAGAGGACGGCTACAGCACAGGAAAAATCACCAACGGCAATAATGGAAACCACTAGTGGGAATGGTTGTTTTTACTTTTAAAAACGGTTCGACAAGTATTAGGAGAAAAATTATACTGCACCAGAATTCATGGCTGGGAAAGGAGGAGCCATCTCTCAGTGGGCTTTCTGGCCTCTTTCTAGCCTAAAATGTCCTATTTTTCTACATAGAATAAGAAAATGCGCTTGGTCCCCTCCCCCTTGCTTTCCTCCCTGTCTCGCCGTGTTCCAGTTTCATAACACCGTCGTGAGGAGCAGCTTTGGGTCGGCCTCACGAATCCTGGGCGCACCTCTGCGGCCACCAGCTCTTGAGGCTCTTCTGTCAGTTTATTTGGCTGGCGGGACTCTGAGTGGTCCCCCCTGCGTGGGCCAGTGCTGTTGTGTATTGGACAGCTCAGAGGTACCCCGGCTGGAGAGTACTTCCAATTGCTGACCCTAGGAAAGGTCAGGATTCACAGACTCCCTGTGAGGCCAGCCCTCTGTCCTCCGTTATCACTGTGCCAGTTTGTCAGATAAGGAAAGTGAAGCCCAGGAGCAGGAAGATGAGGGTGTGTCCTAAAGGCCAGTGGCACTAGACTGCACCGGCATCTCTTAGTATTTGCACGTGTGGTTGTTGATTGCAAAGCAAAGTGCTATGCTCAGCCTGCAGTGTAGAGCAGGCCAGTCCCTCCTGTTTTCCCCAAGTTCAGGATGAACTCCTGTGAAGGACATTTCTGAGAGAATAAGGACAAAGTAGAAAATCAGAAAATTATGTTGAACATGTAAGATTTGCCTCTAAAGTAATGAGACTCGTCTGTATTCATCCTGGAGTGGTGGAAATAGTGATAAATTTGGAGGCAAAAGTTTGAGTTCCACTCTCCCCTTTGCTATGGACTAGCTGTGTGACCTTGGGAAAGCTGGTTACCTTCTTTGGTCTTCAGTTACCTCATTTGTAGAGGGAGAGTAAAGCATCTAACCATGGCTTGTTGAGGATGACATGAGGTCAGGGATGTGGCATGGCTGGGAAGTGGCGAGAGGCTCACCATCATAAAACTTCCATGAAGAGTTTTAATGGATGTTTGAGGGTCTGCATCCAGAGCTGGCCAGCTGGCCCTGGAACAGCTTTCCATCATTTGAGGGTGGCTTTTATTCTAAATAACCAAAACGCTATCTGAGAGAATGTGGAGAAGGTGGATGGTTAAAGCAAGGAAGTCTGGATTGGGCTACAAAGGGTGGTGGTATCCATAAACTGTCTCCAAAGGCACTTCCACGACCCCACAGGGTTGGAGCAAGGGCAGCTGTAGGAAAATGTGGAAAGCCTCTCAAGGGGATTACTTTCAAGGGAAAAATTTCTTTGATGGTATAAATTCTGCTTCCTTTGCTTAAAAACAGTCTCAGTATCATGACACCTCCTCTATAAAAAAAAAATCTATGGAAATGCCTAGTAACTGTGCCCTATGGGCCTCTGTTTTTCTGTAAACTGAAGCTGTTGAGGAGGTGATAGTCTCTAGGGTTACCTCCAGTTCTATTCCAGTCATGTTTAGTTCCAGTCATGATTCTGCTTCTGGGTACAGGAGTGTGAGGATATGAGCTTGCCCGGTAGCAATTAGAGCAGGATGCTAGGAATAAACCAAATCTTCACAGAGAGCCTTACTCTTCCCCTGAAGTAGGTACTGTTATCATCCCTATTTTACAGATGAGGAGACTGAGGCCCTGAGAGGTGAAGTGATTTTCCCAGTGTCACACAGCAATTAGGAAGTGGCTGAACCTGGATGCAAACTAGCTCCAGAGTTCATGCTTTGATCTATTGGAAGGAGTCTGGTGAGCCAAGTGTTCCAAAATGTTCTTGTCCAATAGAAGGGATGAGAGCACTGATTGCCCAGACCAGAATCTCTTGCTGTCTGAGTGCTGCCAATTGGCTCTGTAAAACACAATAGCTCTGGGAGAGATATGTAGTGAGTGCCCCCCCCCCCCCCCCCGCAAAAGATAGTCCACCCAGAACCTGTGAATGTGACCTAATTTGGAAAAGGGTTCTTTGCAGTTGTATTTAAGTTAAGCATCTCTAGATGAGATCATCCTGGATTTAGGGAGTGCCCTAAACTCAATGGCAGGTGTCCTTATAAGAGACAGAAGAGAGGAAGACACCCAGAGGAGAAGGCAGTGTAAAAATGGAGGCAAAAATCGGAGCACTGTGACTCCAAGCCACGGAATACCAAGGATTGCTCACAGTCACTGGAAGCTAGGAAAAAGCCATGGAGCAGATTCTACTCCAGAGCCTTCAGTAGGAGCACAGCCCTGCTGACACCTTGATTTTGGACCTTTGGCCTCCACAATGTCAAATAATAAGTTTCTGTTGTTTTAAGCCACCCAGTTTGTGGGAATTTGTATAGCAGCCTTGGGAAGGGAGTACAGAGAGTAAGCCCCAGGAAGAGTCTTGATGTGCCATTGCTCCTCAGAAGCAATTGAGGGTCAAGGTCAGTATGGGAGTGAATACCACCAACCCTTTGGAAGTGTCAGGGGGAATTGTAGAGGGTGGAATTGGCTCCTTCCAGGCCCACGGCCGCCTTCACTCAGAGGTTTCCAGCCTAGTGCTCAGAGGCCATTATGAGTGGCAGAAACATCTGTCTGCTGAGCTGCTCAAGAGGGGCCTTCGTTCCCAATGGTATCCAGGAAACCCCAAGACTGACCAGTCATAATGGCCCTTAAGAGGGCTCCTGCATTCCAGTGAATTTACCTCTCAGCTTGCTTGAGCTGTATTTCATCCCTTCTGGCATATTTTGTTTTATACCTGATAAAATGGAGATAAAATGGGATAGAGAGGGAGTGAGGATGGGATAGAAGCATAATTTGTTTGTTTGCTGAGCATTTCAACATTGTTGGTACTGGCATTGCACTTGCCTGGAGACATATTTGGAACAAAGGTCTTTGATTCATGTTCTCAAGACTTTAGAGCAATGAAAAGTACTTTGGTCCCCTAGTAAATTTAGCCTTCTTTCCTGGGCTCCATGATTCTGACTCAGAGGCTGAGCTAATGGGAGCTTCCCTGTGGCTGGAAGTGGTAGGATGACCAAAGGGCCGGGGATTTGAAGCCTAGACATCTGGGACTCAACTCAGGCTCTTCACCCTGGAAGCACCTGCAGAGGTTGTGAGGTCTAAAGCTCTCAGTTCACACTTGCAAAAACATACCTTAAACAGATACAAGTAGACCTACCATTTGATCCAGCAATCCCATTATTGGGCATCTACCCAAAAGAACAAAAGACATTCTATGACAAAGATACCTGGACCCGAATGTTTATAGCAGCACAATTCACAATTGCGAAGATGTGGAAACAACCCAAGTGTCCATCAATATATGAGTGGATTAATCAAATGTGGTATATGTATACCATGGAGCACTACGCAGCTATAAGAAACAATGGTGATATAGCACCTCTTGTATTTTCCTGGAAAGAGTTGGAACCCATTCTACTAAGTGAAGCATCCCAAGATTGGAAAAATAAGCACCACATGTACCACATGTACCATCAAATTGGTTTCACTGATCATCACCTAAGAGCACATTTAGGAATAACATTGATTGGGTGTCGGGCAGATGTGGGTGGGGGAGGGGATGGGTGTATACATACATAATGAGTGCGATGCACACCATCTAGGGGGTGGACACGCTTGAGGCTCTGATTTGGGGGTAGGGGGGCGGCAAGGGCAATATAAGTAACCTAAACTTTTGTGCCCCCACAATATGCTGAAATAAGAATGAAAAAAAAAAAAAAAAAACAGGCCCTGAGGATGGCAGGGACTTGCCCCAGGCTACACATTTTGCTCGTTGCCAAGCTGGGACTGGAAAGCAGGAATCTTTCCAGCCCATGTTGCCAGGCAGGCTTAAATCCCCTTCCTGATCATTGTGACAAACCAGGGGCTAGGCAGGCCTGTTAAGTTCTTTTTCCAGCTATGAGTCCTCTTTCCCTCCTCAGAACCTCCTGTATAGCACTGTAGAGCTGTTCCTGGGGCACTGTGACCCCTTGGTTATTTAGGTCTCTGCCTTGTCTCCTGTGCTAGACCACAAGGCTCAAGGTCAGGGCCTAAGCCTTGTAGTCTCCCTCCTCCTTCTAAGGCCCAGCCAGGGCCTGTCAAGGAATAGGAGCTCAGAACATGTTTATTGAATGAATGAATGAATGAAAGATTGTGGATATGTTAACAATAAAATATCTTTTGTGCTCAATTACATACTAAAAGTGAATTAAAATAGACTCATTTTTATATTACATTACATTGGAATTTCAGATTGTAGCAAAGAAGACATTGTAGACAAATGCATGCATTCTCATTCCTCGTGATGGCTAACCTCCAAAGATTTAAGGGCAAAGCAGTAACCTAATGTTGTCATTCTGATTTTCCCTTGTTGTCTTTTGCTGCTTGATAGAGCTGTGAGGCTATCCATGCTTTGAAATACATTTTCTAAAACATCAAGCCTCTTACACAAATCCATAAAATTAGTCCCCAACTTTTTTTCTTCTTTCTTCTTTGCTCTTGCACTGTGTGGTTAATGCATCTTTTTAACATATTGGGAAAGCAAAGTTCATGAAATGGCATGAGCCCCACACATGGCTACCTAGCTAGCTTCGGGGATGCATGTCCTTGCCAGCTCTGCTAAGTGCTCTTGGAGCAGGGCCCAGAGTCAATGCAGGCTCCTGGGCCTGGCAGCCCGAGGTGTGGCAGGCTGGATGGAAGAGCCCCCAGGGTGGCCCTGGGGCAGGAGGAGGCAGTGACCGTGATTAGGGTGGGAGGGAGTAGGTCATGAAAGGGCCTCTATCAGATAGGGCCAGCAAGGGGGAGCCCCCCATCCAGAAAGCCCCACTGGGGCAGGGCCAGCGGGGGCCATGCCCTGGACTCACACGCAGCCTACCTGCATCCACAGTGTCTGGTAGAGCAGTTTGGCAACCAAGCCTGGCCTTTGAGAAGCAGTAGTTAGGGAGCAGTGCAGAAGAAACAGTTGGAATGGTGGGCTCTGGAGCCAGATGGTAGGGCTCCCAGGCTCCACTGCCACATTTGCTAGCCAAGAGATCTTGGGCAAGTTACTCAAGGTCTCTGAGATTCTGTCTTCTCTTCCGTAAACTGGAGACCGTAGTGTCCTGCCATACAGGAGTTTAATTTCTGTGCACACTTGGCACAGATGCTGCCCCATGAGAGGCACCTGCTATGTATGTCTTGTGGTGAGAGCAGTGGTGCATGGTGAGGGGGTCCCTATCATGGGTGGGGGTAGCAATGGCTTCTTAGTTGGTGCTTTTCCTGTGCAGGCAGTATTACTGTCCTCCTCTAACCTTTGAGGAAACTGAGGCTCTGAGAAGTGAGGTGACTTGCTTGGGGTCACACGACCACATCCCAGGGCTGTCTCGAGGGTCCAGTGAAGTAACAAAGGCCATGATTGCCAAGCCTCCAACACTTCCTTCATTGTTCCTCCCTCTTCCAGGCCATTCAGGAGAGCAGAACTGCAGACTGTGCCTCCAGCCTGCTACTCAGCTGATCTTGAATCTCACCAGGGCTTAAGGCAAGATTTTCCTAAGAAGGGATACTCCACAGGCTGTCGATGAACTATGTGGCCCATCAGCCAGCAAGCTGTCATGGCTGGAACTGTAAATTGTGTTTGTTTGAAGAAGGGAAAAATATACTTTGCAAATCTTCAATGTCATATTGACTGAAACCAGCCAAGCAGCTGGCTTACCACGTTCTTCCCCTCCCACTGGCCTTCCTGGGGAAGGGGGTTTGGAAGCATTTTCTAGGCCACAAGAAACCTGGATGAGGTCTGGAGAAGGGAGGGGAGTCATGCAGCCCTTGGGTGAGGGGAATGGGGGTTCTTTGACTTCCAAGTATCAATTACGTTATGAATGCACCTTCCAGAACCAAGCCAGGATTTGTCTGGTATTTAAGGTGGGGTTCCTTTTTGAAGAGATAAATCAGAGTAGGTTGAAAGCAGGGGAAGAATCCCTGGCAGGAGGGAGGCCACGTTGTCAGCCCAGTGAGAAACTTAGCCTCCTCCTGTGCAAGCAGAGGGCCTGGGAAGGATACTCCCAGGTCCCTTCCTCTCCCACGTGAATTTGTGGACTATTTAGCGAGCTGGGGCAGGTCAGTCTGAGCAGGACTTAGTATTCTCCTCCTGACTCTCACAGTGCCCATTGCCTCTCTGCTGGTATGTTCTCTAACCTCCCTGCCTCAGTTTCTTTGTCTTCAAAGTAGTCTAAATCGAGTGGCTGTGTTTCATAATGAGCCTCTTTTTGGAAACTCCGTAGAGTTGGAAGAAAACAAGGAGGAACCCTTACCTCAGGGTTGCCCTGATGAGCCATGAAGTTAACTTGGGGGGCAGGAGGTGGTACTGGTTGGTAACCCAAACACGTTGAAATGAGGGTGAAGCTGGGCTTTGCCAGACATGTGGCTTGTCCCACCAAGGCACCAACCTTGAAGTTCCCTTGTCCTCCTTCCTAGCCATGGTAAGGCCCCTCTGCCCTTGGTTCTTGCCTGACCTCCCAGAATGCTGTGCTGAAAAGACTAATCCACTTGCCATGGTGCCACAACTTGTTTAGATAAATCTGTTAACCTTTCCCTGTAATTCCCAGGAGTACTGAGGAATTATTTGGGGTTGATATCCATGGATACACTTCAGGCTTCATGGACTTCGTATGTTCTCTCTGCTATTGCATGTGTCAGGGAGCTGAGAGGAATTGGTCTCTGAACTGGCACTAATTTCTTTCTTTGTTTTAAGTCCAGACAGAGAAGAGCATTGATTGACTTTGCACAAAGCTGCAGAAGGTATTTGACACAACCTAGAATCGGGGAGGGGCCTATCATTTGCAAAAATCCCTGCCCCATGCAGGAATCTGCTCTCCAGAATTAGGCTTTTGTTTGAATATCTCTAAGTACATACTGCCCACTGCTTCCTAAGGCAGCCGTGCCAGTTTCAGACAGTGCCAGTTGTTTGGAAAGTTTTCCTTTTTCTGAGCTGAAATTTGCCTTCCTGAAATATCTACCCACCTAGTCCTGGTTCTGTCCTCAGTATGTCCTTTCCCATGACAGACATTACGGACCCCTCATCTTCTCTTCTCTAGGCTTATCATTCATTCCTCTTATGTCATCATTCCAAGACCCTTTACCATCCTGTTCTCCCTCTGTTTTCTTCCAGTTTCTCCACATATATCTCAGTCTGTAACCCATCTGGAATAAACTGAGTTGTTCAAGGAGAGGTAAAGATGTAAGGGAATCTCCCTTCAGGTTCCATCCACGCTTGCCAGAGCAGTTGCTAAATAAGCTTTCATTTTCCTGAGGTTTTCTTTCACCTGGTTTGGCTCTATTTCTAAAATAGATTTCATACATGGCTTTACTTTACTTTCTAACCCCAGACTCTGTATCTCTTTCCTGTGGTTGCTGTAACAAAGTACCACAAACTTAGTGGCTTAATGAAACATATACTTATTCTCTTACAGTTTTGGAGGTCAGATGTCCAAAATGAGTCTCACCAGGCTAAAATCAAGGTGTTGTTGGGGCTGCATTCCTTCTGGAGGCTCTAGGGGAGAGTCCGTTTCTTTGCTTTTTCTAATTTCTAGAGGCTTCTCCCATTCCTTGGCTTATGGCCCCTTCCTCCATCTTCAAGGCAAGCAGCGTAGCATCTTCAAATTTCAATTACTGTCACCCCCACTGCCTCTCTCTGACTCTGCTTCCATCATGACATCACCTACTCTTACACTGACCCTCTCTTGGGGGGGACCTTGTAGTTACACTGGGCCCACCCAGATAATCCAGAATAGTCTCCTCATCCTAAAATCTTTCATTTAGTCACATCTGCAAAGTCCCTTTTACCATGTAAGGTCACATATTCACAAGTTCCAGGGATTAGGACGTGAACTTCTTTGGAAGGAACTATTATTCTGTCTACCTCAGACTCCTGCCTGAAAGGCCATGGCAATAGCAGAACAAGCTTAGGTGATCACAGACAGATTTAGATGGGGTTCCACCCAATTGTGCCCACCCAGGCCCTGGCCTCCATCACAGAGGGGTGCTGCATTACTTGGGGGAAAGAGGTGAAGTGCAAGCTGCCTCAGGGCACAGAGTCAGCCCCACATGTGATATTTAAAGCATCTTGTTTCCAGAAACTCTTCTTTCGGGTCCATCATGGGCCTGGCATGAGTAAGCGTTCCGTGAATGAGTGACTGGCTGGCTAGATAAATGAGTGACCTACTCCTGTGTCCGGCCCAGCCATCATATTCATATGATCTTTACGGCACCTGTTAGTATATCTTGATTCTCCCTTTAGATGGTGCTCCTGCATATACAGGTTCAATCCTAGACTCCTTAGTCCAACGTGGTCAAGCACATCTGACCCCAGCTTGCTGGTCCAGCTTCACCTTCACTGCACTCATTCACAAGCTCTGCCCTCTAGCCTCACTGGCCTGAGTAGGAATAATAGCAGCGAGCACATACAGAGCACTTGCCAGTGCTGGGCCCTGTTCTGAAGGCTTTATGTATATTAACTCACTTAAGCCTGGCCACAACTTTATAGGTAGGTACTGCAGTCATGTGCCACATAATGGTGTTTCAGTCAACAGTGGACTGCATATATGATGGTAGTCCCCTAAGATTATACTATCGTATTTTTACTGTACCTTTTCTATGTTTAGATACACAAATAATTACCACTGTGTTCCAGTTGCCTACAGTATTCAGTACAGTAACATGCTGTACAGGTCTGTAGTCCAGGAGCAATAGGCTGGACCATATAGCCTACGTGTGTGGTAGACTACACCATCTAGCTTTGTGAAGGTACACCCTACGATGTCTGCACAACAATGAAATCACCTAACAATGCATTTCTCAGGACGTGTCCCTGCTGTTGAGCGATACATGACTGTGTAACTACCTCCATTTTACAAATAAGGAAATGGGCTTGGAGCAGTGCAGTAACTTACCTGGGTCCATGGCTAGTAAGCAGTGGGCAGATCCAGGATTGCACCTTGGGCAGTTTGGCATCAGAGTCTATGGTTTTAACCATTGTAATAGACTAACTCTGAAAAGTCCTACGCTGCTCTGTCCTATGTCCTTTGTGCCTTTGTCTAACTGCCCTGACCTCATCAATTATGCCTTAACTGTCTCCTGCCCTCACCATACCCGACCACCACCCCCACTGTTCTTTCTTCTAGACTCCATGGGCAGGGCACTACTGGGACATTCTGCACTGCAGTGTGGGCTCCTCTCTCATCTGGGGCTCTGGGACCCAGCTCAGGGGCCCCATGAATGTTTGGGTCTTTACATCTCAGGGTCCCGTGATGCTCTGCTGGGCTGGCTCAGTGCAGCCCCACAGGAGAGGAGGTAGCTGATACTCAACCAGGCTTCATCCATGTTCCACCCGAGAGGGAACCCTCTAGATCAGTGGTTCTTAACCTTTGGTGGGTCCTGGAACCTCTTTGAGACTCCCATAAAAGCCATTGGATCTTCTCCCTGAAAAAATGCTCATGCACACATACGTACCTACTGTAGAGAATCTCTTGGAGTTCCTGGCACCCCTGAAGCCCTCCCAGGGAAGGAAAGCTGGCATTTACAGAGCCCTTTCTGGGCACCAGTCATTGGGGGGGAGGCTTTCGAATGCATTGTCTCATTGAACCCTCTCAGCCCCATGAGAAGCAGACCTTTCACAGCCTGCCCTAGGTCACATGGTGGCTAAGGGGGTGGGTGTGGGCACTGGCAGCCTGGCCCTCCAGTCTCTACATCCTTGCTTGCCCCAGTCCTCGCCTCAGAAGCTGGGAAGCTGCAGGTATGGGCACTGCAGTTGAGGGAGTGGCCACAACAGGGCAACAGTGACCCTCTGGCTATTTCTGCAGAGCCCTGGGAAGGAATCTGGGATGTAACCCTGGCTGCTGGCCAGGATGCTGGGGCCCCTGAGCCTGAGCCAGCTGTGGCCCAAGGGTAGAGTGGCTGGGAGATGGGCTGGCAGCAAGCCTGTCAGAGCAGAGGGACTCGGATGCTGGGAGGAAGCAGATAGTGGCCAGAATGGGATTTCCTGAGGTGCTTGCAAGGTCAGGGAGGAGGTCCTGAAGCCAGGACAGAACCTGGGGCCTTACTGAGGAGTAGCTCTGCTCCTCTTCCAGCATTACACCCAGCAAACAACTGCCAGGGGAGGGCTTTGGTGCTGTCTGCCAGGGCCCTTGTTGGCTCTGGGGGTCTTGGATCAGCCTGGCTGGATTGAGGGAAGTCAGAGGACTGTACAAGATGTGAGAGAACTCAGGGTCAAGAGGTGTGAGGTCTGGGTCTTGCTCTGCCTCTAGCTTTTTGGGTGACTTTGGGTAGTCCCTTCCTTTCCAAGAGAGAGGCTTGTCTTTGCCAGCCCTTGCCTCTGAAAGCCCTTGGTCTATGCCCACCTTGAAGCTAGTGCCAGGCTTCTGGGTAAAAATGGGCTTCCCCTTTATGCACACGAGTGTGTGAGTGCACACACATACACATGCACTCATACACACCACCTTGCTCCCTATATTCTTTCCTTGACAGAGAGTGAAATGCTCATCAGCTGCAGTGCTCTGCCATGGCAGGGGTAGCTAGTTTGGGATGGGTGTGCCAATTCCCATCTGGCTTCTTCCTTTCTGCCCTCAGTGGTACCTGAGGTCCACCAGGCTTCCTCATTTCTTAGGGAGATCATTGGCTGTCCTAAGACCAGCCACAGCACTTGTCAGGCAGCCACAGATGAGAGTTGGGAGAAGGCTCTGCAAGATATGGTGGGAAGGGGTTAGAGCCCCACCTCATGGCCTGACCTTGGGCAGGGCTGTTCTCTCTCCTGGGCCTTGGAATGTGCCTATGTACATCAAGAGGCTTGGACTGGAGCAGTAGCATCAAAACCATGTTTCTGGCATTCTAGGTTAGTAACTTGGGGGAGCAAGGGTAAGGTCAAGGATGTGGCTTCTCCAAAGAAAAAAAATCATCCTTTAGAAGGTTGAAAGCCACTGGGCTAGATGACCTCCAAGAGCCTTTCCATCTCTGACATCCTGTGATTGTGTGTGTATAATAGGGATACACTGATTTATTTCGGCATGTTCGTACATTACATGTGTGCTGGAGGTGTGCAAGTATGTTAATGCTGTGTCACCTTCCCTGAACCTCCTGACTAGGATTGCTAAACCCCTGGTCCCCACAGTCGCCATCGTGTTATGCTGTATTTGTCTTCATAACTTTTTTTACGGAATATTCATAACATTTATTATGAAGTCATTATGTATTTGTTGACTTCTTTACTTTCTCTCTTCCCCAACTAGAATGTCTGTTCTCAGAGAGCAGGGACTGTGTCCCTAGCAGCCAGCACAGTGACTGGTTTATAGTAGGTGTTGAGTAACCACTTATTCAATATCTGCATGGGTCAGGTATGCCTCTTTGTGTTTTGTATACCAGTTAAAAGGATGGTCAGGATGCTACTCTGAACCTAGCAAACCTAGATTTGGCCCTTGTCTCATCCCTGATTCCTGATTGCTACCTAGTCCTTCAGGGGAAGCCTCAGACAGGGGTAGCAACCAGAAGTTAGAGAAGGGAAGTGAAGGGGTTAAACTTGTGCCCACGAACTCTCCTGCCTTTACTTGGCTGGGAGTCCTCCACTGGACTTTTCTTCTGTGCTCCGCATTAGCCATTCTCAAAAGCTCTGATCAATGGGAGGCTTCTTATGGCTTCAGCTTGTGTGGAGTGGGGATGAGGTTTATAAGAAAGGAAAGAACCCTCTAATATGCTGCTGCTGTGTTGATTCTTGGCCTCACACCCAGCGTGTTTGGGCACCAGCTCTCAGGCCATTGTCCCAGACAAGTGGCCTTCCTGGCTTCAGAACAGTTTTCACTGGACTGACTGACTGACTGGCATGAAGCAAGCACTCCTGAGCTGAGATCCTAGCCACAGATGGAACGCAGTCTTGTGACTCGCCACTCCTCTCCACTCAGACTAGAGCAGTCCCCACAAATAACTGAGCAAACTGCTAAACATGTGCAGGGGCCTAGGGAAGGAATTCAAGACAAGCATTCTTTTCATGCATCCTGTTGGTGGCCATAGAAAGAACAGGAGAACACTGTGCTTCCAGAGTTCACCTAAAGATTCAGTGAAGTGAGTGAGTGGGTGGCATTTGCACACTTCTGATCATAAACTGTGAGGCCAAGCTCATCTTCTTTGGCCTTTCCCAGAATGCATTCATGTAGGCCACACAGTGTAGGAGAAGAAGCATTGGTTCTACACTCAAGAGAGAGAGAGAGAGAGAGAGAGAGAGGGAGAGCGCGACCATGATAGGCATGCAAGTTCAAGTCCTGGCCCCAACACTGGCCAGCTCTGTGACCTTGGGCAATTTTCTTCACCTCCCCAAGCATCCATTTCCTCATGTGATGAGTGAGAAAAATTGGACCTGTTTCTCAAGGCTGTTTTTGAGGATCGATTCCTATATATTAGATGCATGTAACCCAGCACAGTCCTGGACGAGGCCAGACGTGAAGTGTTGGATCAGTCTAATTATGCTAATTATGGTGATATATCCCACACTCAGAGCTGGGGCCGACACAGCTATGCCAGCTATCATTACGATTGGGGTTAATGAGCACAACAAGCACAGTGGGCTCTTCCTGTAGTGGACTCTCAAGTCTAGTCAGAGCACAGAGTTCCACAATTTGGGGTGCTTGTCCCTAAACTGGTAGGGTGAGAGAGCCTTCTTCATATGGTCATGACCTTTGTGTATACGAAGTCACATGTATACATGTATATTGGGCCATTCTAGGATCACTCATCGATAATGCCATGAGGACTTTCAGATTACTGATCCCTCATTAGCTACAGCCTTTCATTCTGTGTATGTGACAGTGCATCATTACCTGGGGATAGGAGGAGCTGGTAACAGTTTTTCATTGATGATATGATTTTCATTGTTAGAAAAACAAAGCGAGTGACTTTTGGTTTGATCATCAAAAAGGCTTCTCTACATAGACAACATCCCATCTTAGCAGCCATTGGGAGAAAAATCTGAGGATCTTTTCTGAGGGCAGTGGTGCTAGGGAGGGCATCAAAGTCCTGGGTTTGAGTCCCAGTTATATTATTTGCCATTCTTATTACTGAGCATGACTTAATTGTAGATGGCACTCTCTGGGTCAGAAAGAGCTTTCTAGGTGGTCTTTACCTTCACAACAGTTCAGTGGTGTTTGAAACACTGCTCTGGAACCCTCAGCAGCATTTTCATTGTG
Source organism: Eulemur rufifrons (assembly GCF_041146395.1). Classification (NCBI taxonomy): domain Eukaryota; kingdom Metazoa; phylum Chordata; class Mammalia; order Primates; family Lemuridae; genus Eulemur; species Eulemur rufifrons. Next base: position 24,945,036 of record NC_091012.1, on the reverse strand, counting down.
CTGAGATCTCATACTGAACTTGGAAACAAGGCCATCTGCCAGTAGCACCCCAACAGCTGTGGGAATAACTCTTGAAGAAGTCTGCCCAGCACATCACAGCATCTTAACACTGGTTATTTGGATATCCTCTTTTGGAATGTGCTTGGTAAACCATTTTGCTACTTTTTCTATTAGGTTGTTTTTCTTTTTCTTATTGACCTGTAGGACCCTTTGCATATTCTAGGATAGTAGTCCTTTGTTCCCTTTATGTGTTAAATATCCTCTCCCAAACTGTGGGATGAATACCATTAATGAATGAATACCTATGAATATCATTAATATTTGTTTACAACTCTTTTTTATTCTAACATGAAAGTTGTGTATAACACAATGCCGAAATCATAAGTGTTTGATTTGACAAGTTTGGGAAAATACATACACTTGTGTAACCAAGACTCTACTGAGAATTAGAGTCTTATTGTCATCCTGGAAAGTGCCCTCATGCTGCTTCTTCCCAGTCAGTCCCTACACCACATTCCACAGACAACCAATGTTCTCATTGTTTTCCATCACAGACTAGATTGACCTGTTCTAGAATTTCATATAAGTGGATTCATCCAGTATATGTTCTTTCTTATAGTCTTTCATTCAACATGATTTTTAAATTCACCCATGTAGTTGCATGTATCAATAATTTGTTTCTTTTTTATTCCAGAGATGTATTCCATTGTATGAATTTACCACAGTTTCTTTATCCATTCTCCTATTGATGAACACCTGGGCTGTTAGCAGGTTTTGTTTTTTGTGAATAAAACTGCTACAAATATTCTTTTTTTTTATTTCAGCATATTATGGGGGTAAAAAATTTAGGTACGCAAAGCGATACCATTTCTAGGTATTTCCACATAGAAATGAAAAGAAACGTCATTTACCTAGAAATGGAATCGCTTTGTCATAGAGTAAGTGTATGTTTAGGCTTATAAGAAATTATGAGGTAGACTGTTTTCAGAAGTGGCTGTACCATTTAACATCCCCATTAGTAATGTATAACAGTTCCAATTGCTCCATATCCTTCCCAACATTTGATGTTTTTATTCTTTTTAATTTTAGCCATTCAGGTGGGTGTGATGATATCTCTTATGGTGGATTTTGATTTGCATTTCTCTAATGACTAATGATGATGACCATCATTTCACATGCTTATTGGCCATTTGTATATCTTCTTTCATGAAGTGTCTGTCTAAATATTTTGTCTCTTTCGATTGAGTTATTTGTCTTTTTATTGTTGAGCTTTAGGATTTTTTTTAATATCCTGGATACCAGTCCTTTATCAGATACATATTTTGCAAATACTTCCTCCTAGTCAATGACTCATCTCTACATTTTTTGATGTCTTTTCAAAAAAAGACTTTGTTTAGAACAGTTTTACATTTATAGAAAAATTGAAGATAGTGCAGAGAGTTCTCATATACCTCTCTCCCAGTTTCCCCTATTATTAACATCTTACATTGGTATGGTACAATTTGTGACAATTAATAAACCTAGATTGACACATTATTATTAACTAAAATCCATACTTTACTCATATTTCCTTATTTTTTACCTAATGTCCTTTTTCTATTATAGAATATCGTATTAATATCATTTATTTGCCATGTCTCCTTAGGATTTTCTTGGTTGTGACATTTTCTAAGACTTTTCTTGTTTTTGATGACATTGATAATTTTGAGGAGTACTAGTCAGGTATTTTGTAGGATGCCCCTCTATTGGGATTTGTCTGATGTTTTCCTGATGTTTAGAATGGGCTTGTGGGTTTATGGGAGGAAGAACATAGAGGTATACTGCCATTCTCATTACTTCGTATCAACATGACTTATGACTATTGATGCTGACCTTGATCACCTGGCTGAAGTAGTGTCTGTCAGCTTTCCCCACAATAGCATTACTGTTTCTTTCTCCCATTCCACACTATACCCTTAGGAAGGAAGTCACTTTGAGAAGCCCACACTTAAGGAGTAGGAATGTTATGCTCTCCCTCCTCGAGGTCTTAATGATGTTTTTGATGAGCAAAAATATTTACTTTTGCTGAAGTCTTATTTATACTTATTTTAATTTATGGTTATTGTGTCCTTTCTGTGTCCTAAGAAAGCTTTGCTTATCCAAGTCATAAAGATATTCTCAGCCCATACCTACAGCATACACAAAAATTATTTTGAGATATTTCACAGAACTAAATATAAAAGCTAAAACTATGAAGCTTTTACAAAAAAAAATAGGTAATTAGTATTATGCTGGACTCATCAAACAAGTTGGGAAGAATCTCCTTCTCTATTTTCTGAAAGTGTTTGTGTAAGATTGGTGTTATTTCTTCCTTAAATATCTGATAGAATATACCAGTGAAACCGTTTAGCTTTGGAGTTTCATATGAGAATGTTTTTGATGATAAATTCAACTTATTTACTTAGGTATGAGATGCAGATTCTGTTTCATATTGTGTCCATTTTAGTAAGTTATTATCAAGAAATGTGTTAATTTTATCTAAGTTGTCAAATTTGTTGGAAAAAAGATGCTTATAACATTTTATTATCGCTTTAATGTTGTAGGATCTGTAGTGATATCTACTCTCTTTTATTCCTGTTTTAATGCTAATTTATGTTCTCTCTGTCTTCTTGATTAGTCTAGTTATAGATTTTTGTTGGCTTTGTTAATTTTCTACATTTTTTTTTCTTTCATTGACCTCTGCTCTTCTCTTTATTATTTCTTAACTGCTACTTACCTTGGATTTACTTTGTCCAACATTTTCTACCTTCTCAGTATGGAATCCTTAGGTCATTATATTTAGACCATTCTTCTTTTCTAATATAAACATTTAAAGTTATAACTTTTTTCTGTAAGTGCTATTTCACTGCTTCCCACAAATTTTAATACATTGTGTTTTTATTGTCATTTAGTTCAAAATGTTTCCAATTTTCCTTATACTTTCTTCTTTGACCCATATGTTATTTAGAAGTTTATTGTTTAATTTCTAATATTTCTGTTTTTTTCTGGCTATCTTGTTATTGACTTCTTGTTTAATTCCATTGTGGTCTGAGAACATACACTGTATGATTTTATTTCTGTCAAATTTACTTAGACATGGTTTATGGCCCAGCATATAATCTGTCTTGGTGAATGTATTAATACCTCATGTACTTGAAAAAAAATGTGTATTCTTCTGTTGTTGGATATAGTGTTCTATGAATATTAATTAGGTCAAGGTAGCTGATAATGTTATTCAGATCATCTATGTCTTTACTAATTTTTGTCTAGTTACTTTATTTGTTGCTGAAAACAGGTCGTTAAAGTCTCTAGCTATGCTTTCTCTCTTTAATTCTGCCTATTTCACTTTGGTTATTTTGAAGTTCTGTCATTATACACATGCACTTTTATGAATGTATGTCTTCCTGATGAAGTAATTCTTTATCTATTATGAAATCTCTCCTTACTTTTGATAATACTCATTTACTTGAAGTCTACTTTACCTGATTTAATATCAGATAGCCACTGAAGCCTTCTTGTACTTACTGTGTGCATAGTCCTTTTCCATCCATTTACTTTCAGCCTATCTCTATATTTAAAATACATGCCTCCTAGAAAGCATATGGTATTATGTTCCACTTTTTCTCCATTCTGACATTCTGTCTTTTAATTCAAGTGTCTAGTCCATTAACATTTAACATAATTATTGACATTTTAGATTTAGATTTTTTTCACTATTCGTTTTCTGCTTTCTGCCTCTTGTTTTTTTTTTTTTCTCCCTTAAAACTTTTTTTTTTTTTATTTCATCTTATTGTTATGGGGGATACAGAATTGCAGGTTACATACGTTGCCCATGTACCGCCTTTCCCCGCCAAGTCAGAGCTCCAGGCGTGTCTGTTCCCCAGGTAGTGCGTGTTGCACCATCATGTAGGTATCTATGCCTCACTTCCCCACCCCCCCTTTCCGAGTCAGCACCTTCAAGCGTTACCATTCCCCAAACGGTGTGCAATGCACTCATTGTGCAGGCATACCCCCATCTTTTTCCATGTTCCTCCTTTTCTTCCCTCTCCTGTATTATTTGAATATATTGTGGATTTCCATTTTATATATTTTGTTTTAGCTGTACCTCTGTATCTTTTTTAGTGTTGTTTTAGGGATTACAATGTATATTTATAACTTTTCACAATCTGTATATAGATAGTATTATACTACTTCATGTCAAATGTGGAAACCTTTCAACATATAGGTCTACCTCCTCACAATTTTTATGCTATAACTGTTATATATGTTATATCTTACTGACATTATACCCTCCACAATACAGTATTATATTTTTTCTTTAAATGTAGTATATATTTAAATAAATTAAAAATAAAAATAGTATTTTATATCTACCCATTTCCAATGCTTTTCATTTCTTCCTATAGATCCAAGTTTCCATCTGGTATCATTTCTCTTCAGCCTGAAGAACTTCCTTCAACATTTCTTATGATGCATATCTGCTGGTTATTAATTCTCTTGGTTATCTTTTACCTAAAAATGCCTTTATTTAACCTTTATCCTTGATTTTTGCTAGATATAAGAGTCTTGGTTATTTTCTTTCAGTAATTTAAAGATATTGTTCCACAGTCTTTGGGCTTCGTTGTGTAGTAAGCAGTCGTTGAATTGTGGTTCCTCTGTGTGTTATTTTCCTTTAGCTGCTTTAGACTTTATCTTTGTTTGTGATGTGACTTGGTGTGATTTTTTTTTTATATATTCATCTTGCTTGGGATTCACTAAGCTTCTTAAATCTGTGATTTTATGTCCTTCATCAAATTACGTGAGTTTACTTCCATTATTTTTTCCAAATAATATTTTTCTGGTTTATTCTCTTTCCTCTTCTCTGACTCTAACTACATATATTTTAGATATATTTACAATGTCTCATAGCTTCCTAAGATTTTGGGGTTCTTTAATTTTTTTATCTCTGTTCTTCATAATGAATCATTTCTATTGATCTGTTGTCATGTTTTCTGACTGTTCTGTCATTTCTATTTTGTTGTTTAGCCTATCCAGTGAATTTTTATTTCAGATATTGTATACTTCAGTTCTAGAATTTCTATTTGGTTCATTTTTATTTCTCTTCTCATATTTTCTGACTTTTAATTCATTATGAGAATATTTTCCTTTATTTCTTTTAGCATAGTTATAATAGCTGCTTTTGAAATCTTTGCTAATTCCAATATTTGAGCCATTTCAGGGTTGCTGTCAGTTTATTGCCTTTTCTCCTGAATTTTTCTCATGTTTTTCTGGTTCTTATTATGTGTGGGGACACTGGTTCTGTTCTATGCTGTTCCTTTGAAGAGTGTTTTTTTTTTTTTTTTTTAAATTTTGCTTTGTCTGTGTTAGCCTGCAATTAGGCTGGCTAGACTCAAAATGTAAGCTATTTCTACCCTGCAATGGGTAACAGTTCAAATAACAATTCAGTTATTTAATCTTAGTTGGTCTTTCTACAGTTTCTCCCACACATGCATGATTTGGGGTCATCAGAGAGTTGGATATATTTTATACATAGAATTTGGGGCTCTTTCTGTCTCATTTTGGGAGATTTCCTCCTTACTTTTCATCAGTTGTGTTTACTATGAACTCTGTACTCTAGTTTTTCAATAAAGAAAGACCACGGCTTTTCTATCAGCGTTTTACTTGCCCTGCATGGTACAGAATAGGTCCTGTCCTCAAGCTAAACACCATAAAAATAATGGGAAACTGACCCAGTGCCATTTTCTTCTTTAAAAAAATTTTTTTTTTAATTTCAGAATATTACAGGGGTACAAAGCTTTAGGTTACATATATTGCCTTTGCCCTGCCTGAGTCAGAGCTACAAGCATGCCCATCCCCCAGACAGTGTGCACCCCACCCATTAGGTGTGAATATACCCATCCCCTCCTCCCCCCTCCCACCTGCCCAATCACCAATGAATGTTACGTCCATATGTGCTCACAGGTGTTGATCAGTTAGTACCAATTTAATGGTGAGTATATGTGGTGCTTGTTTTTCCATTCTTGGGATACTTCACTTAGTAGAATGGGCTCCAGCTCCATCCAGGATAATACAAGAGGTGCTAGTTCTCCATGGTTTTTTGTGGCTAAGTAGAACTCCATGGTATACATATACCACATTTTATTAATCCACTCATGTATTGATGGGCACTTGGGTTGTTTCCACATCTTTGCCATTGTGAATTGTGCTGCTATAAACATTCTAGTGCAGATGTCTTTTTTATAGAATGACTTTTTTTCCTTTGGGTAGATGCCCAGTAATAGGATTGCTGGATCAAATGGTAGTTCTAATTGTAAAATATTGCTTTCCACAGAGGTTGTACTATTTTGACTCCCTTCTAGTATCTTCCTGCGTTTGATCTCTTCCCATTGCCTTCATCTAGTTTATTTTTGGTTTATTTTATTTGCTTTTTTCTCCAGAGTTCATAGTTTTAATCTTAAGTAGGATTGGCTCAATAGAAGCTTTCTTGTTCATTACTGGAAGTAGATTCTGTGGCTTGTTGTATTTTTTTTTCTCTTAATCATATTTTTTGATAAACAGGAGTTCTTAATTTGAATTTAGTCAAATCTATCTTTTCATTTGCAGTTATTTCTTTTTTAAAATCTTATGCAAGGAAATGTTTCCTACCCCCCAATTATTTATATATCCTCTTATATAATCTTTCTTATAATTTACTTATATATTTATGTTTTCTTAACCCTCTTGGAATCAATGTTTTACTTGTTTCAAAATGGGTTGGATTTACAGAAAAGTTATAAAGATAGTACAGAGAGTTACCATTTACCCTGAACCCAGTTTTACCTATTATTGGCATCTTATGTTAGTATAGTATATTTGTCACAGTCAATAAAGCAATGCTGATACATTGTTATTAACTAAAATCCATATTTTATTCATATTTCCTTAGTTTTATCTTGCCCTTTTCTGTTTCAGGATCTCATCCAGAATACCACATTATATTTAATTGTCATATCTCCTATGCTCCTATTAGTTGTGATGGTCTCTCAGATTGTCCTTGTTTTTTATGACCTTCACAGCTTTGAGGAGTATTGGTCATGTATTTTGTATGATGTCTATCACTTTGGGCTCGTCTGAAGTTTTTATTATAGAATTGGTTTTTATTATTTTTATGTGTGTTGTGAAGTAGAGGTCTAATTTTTTAACTTTTTTCACTATTGATAAGGATTTTTTCAGTTTATTGAAAAGTCCAACTTGCAGTGCTATCTCTGTCATATCAAGTGTCAATGTATGTGTGCCTCTGTTTCTGGAGTTTAGATTCTGTTTTGTTGGTCTATTTGTCTGTCCCTGAGATAATGCTATACTTTCTTAATTACTATAGCTTTATAATAAATCTTGATACATTGTAGGGCAAGTTTCCCTATTCTTTTTTTCCCTTAAAGGATATCTTAGCTATTCTTGACCTTTTCCATATACATTTTAGAAGCAGCTTGTTAAATTGTACACATACACATACACACACACAACTCCTGTGATATAGCATTGAATTAATAAATTAGTGTGGGAACTATTGACATCTTTACAATAGTGAATCTTTCTGCTCATGAATATGGTATATCTTTCCATTGATATAGATCTCTTTTGTTAGATTTATATCTAAGTACTTAATTTTTATGCCAATGCACATACTATCTTTTTTTCCACTAATGTTTTAATTAATGACTGGCTGGATCAATGAATGAAGACTCTGTGCTAGGCCCTGTGAGGAATATTGGGGGTGAAAGAGAGGAAGGAATGATTTTTGAGTGCCAAAAAACCTGCCAGGTATTATTATGGATGCTTCACTAACTCTGTTCTTATCTAATCATTTCAACAACCATATTAGAATCCTATTATGTTCTGCCACATACAGATGAGGAAACTGAGTTTCTGAGAAGTTAAGGGACTTTCCTAAAGTAACAAATCCAGGAAGTGTTAGAACTGGAGTTGATATCCAGGTCTGCCTCATTCTAGTGTTCATGGTCTCTCCACTCTAACACTTGGTCTCCTGATGACTCAATCATACCTCTCCACACACACCTTGAAGGACCTTAAATAGTTTTGTGTATCCATAATATGTGTACACTGGCAATAAGGACATAAATGTGTTTCTAGGCAAGAAGGTTGAGCATTGCAGCTTCAGTGATACAGGCATTCTGAAGAAACAGTCACTTTGAGCTAAGGGGCTTTTCAAGACAGGCTTCCTGTAAGAGGCAACATTGTCACTAAGCCTTGAAGGCTAGAGAGAATTTAGACATGCAGAAGTGGCAGGTCACAGATGCACAGGAAACTAAAAAGACCACCTCTAGGGCAATCAATGCTGAGAGTGAGTTTGACTTGAGCCCCAGTGTTCAGGATCCATAAGGAGGAGGTGAATTGGCAAACTTACACCTTTGGATATGGAATAATTAGACTGGGCTGTGGACTCCCTTCTCATAGACCTTCCTGAGAACCCATGGTACTTCAGGCCTTTGACCTACCTCTTTCCTTCTTAGGAATAATGAAATGGAAGGAGGAGCAGACTCCTGAAAATAACAGTGACTTTGCTCATGATGAGTTTGTTGGGCACCTCAGGCAGCATCCAGCAAGAAAAAGCTGGAAGGAGCTTACAGAGCCCTCATCACTGCTTTCCTGACAGGAGGTAGGGGAAGCAGAAAGAGCTTCTGAAGGGAAACTCAGCTTTTCTCAAACCCACCCCAGCTCTGGCATCTGTCCAGCTTTCTATAGTGCTTGAATCTAGCTCCACAATTTGATGTTCAAGGCCACAGCACCTGGCCCCAGTCTATCTTGCCAGTCTTCCATGTTTCCCTTTCCTCCATCACTCATGTACTCTATGCATGGGTCACACTCAATCTTTCTGCCTTTCCTGCCATTTCCTACTTGTAAGCCACTGTTCACACTGTTTCTTTGGCCAAGAGTTCCTTCCCCACCTCCACCTCCACCCCCATTCATGTGTTCAGCAAATGTGTATTGAGTATTAAATGCCAGATACTCTTTAGGTCCTACGGGGACTTCTGACGATTTAGGACTCCCTGCCCTTCAGAAGCAAGTGCACTGTCTACTGAGGGAATAAGACATTTACATAATTAGACACTCCAGGGTGAAAGAGACAAACACACACATTCATCTGTGGGAAATCTCGTCTTCCTATAAGCTTTCTAAGCCCCTCCTCAGAATCCAGTGTGCTATCAGAACACACTTAACCCTGCCAGTGAGATATGAATTTTCTGTCCTCCATATCTACCCAGCACCTTGCATTTGTCCTCTGGAAGCATTCCTTGCCTGGAGGAGGTGCTGTTTAAGGGAAACTCTGAAGGAAGAGTAAGGTTAGGAATGTGAGCTCTTTTTTTTTTTTTATTTCATCTTATTGTTATGGGGGATACAGAATTGCAGGTTACATACGTTGCCCATGTACGGCCCCTGCCCCCAAGTCAGAGCTCCAGGCGTGTCCGTTCCCCAGGTAGTGCGCGTTGCACCCATCATGTAGGTATATGTCCCTCCTCCCCATCCCCCCTTCCCGAGTCAGCACCTTCAAGCGTTACCATTCCCCAAACGGTGCGCAATGCACTCATTGTGTAGGCATACCCCCATCCCCTCCCCCACCCCCCACCTCAATCTGATATCCGATTGGTGTCGTTCCCAGATGTGTATTTAGGTGATGTTCAGGGAAACCAATTTTCTGGTGAGTACATGTGATGCTTGTTTTTCCATTCTTGGGATACTTCACTTAATATAATGTGTTCCAACTCTCTCCAGGAGAACCATAGAGATGTCGTATCTTCATCATTCCGTATAGCTGAGTAATATTCCATGGTATACATATACCACAGCTTACTAATCCAATCATGTATTGATGGGCATTTGGGTTGTTTCCACATCTTTGCTATTGTGAATTGTGCTGCTATAAACATTTGGGTACATGTGTCTTTGTTACAGAATGACCTTTTTTCCTTTGGGTATATGCCCAGTAATGGGATTGCTGGGTCAAATGGCAGGTCTACTTGAATCTGTTTAAGATACCTCCATAATGCTTTCCACAGGGGTTGCACTAGTTTGCAGTCCCACCAGCAGTGTATGAGTGTTCCTGTCTCTCCACACCCACGCCAACATGTGTTGTTTTGGGTTTTTTTGATAAAGGCCATTCTCACTGGGGTTAAGTGATATCTCATTGTGGTTTTGATTTGCATTTCCCTGATGATTAGAGATGTTGAACACTTTTTCATATGTTTGCTAGCCATTTTTATATCTTCTTTTGAAAAATTTCTATTCATGCCCTTTGCCCACTTTTTGATAGGGTTGCTTGATTTTTTCTTGCTGATTTTCCTGAGTTCTAAATAGATTCTTGTTATCAGTCCTTTATCTGATTTGTAGTATGCAAATATTTTTTCCCATTCTGTAGGTGGTCTGTTTATTCTCGTGAGTGTTTCTTTGGCTGTGCAGAAGCTTTTTAATTTAATCATGTCCCATTCATTAATTTTTGTTGCTGCTGTGATTGCCTTGGGGGTCTTCTTCATAAATTCTTTGCCTAAGCCAATGTCTGTAAGAGTCTTTCCTGCATTTTCTTCTAGAATTCTGATTGTATCACGCCTAAGGTTTAAGTCTGTTATCCACTGTGATTTGATTTTTGTGAGAGGTGAAAGCTGTGGGTCCTGTTTCAGTCTTCTGCAAGTGGCTAACCAATTCTCCCAGCACCATTTATTGAATAGGGAATCTTGTCCCCAGAGTATATTCTTTCCCGCTTTGTCAAAAATTAGGTGATTATATGAGGATGGTTCTATATTTGGATTTTCTGTTGTGTTCCACTGGTCTGTGTCCCTGAACTTGTGCCAGTACCAGGCTGTTTTAAGAACCACGGCCTTGTAGTATAGTTTGAGGTCTGGCAAATTAATACCTCCCATTTTGTTTTTGTTGCTTAAAATTTCTTTTGCTATACGCGGTCTTCTTTGCTTCCATACAAAGTGTATAATTATTTTCTCTACGTCTGTAAAGAATGATGTTGGTAATTTAATAGGGATTGCATTGAATCTGTAGATCATTTTCGGTAGTATAGACATTTTAATAATGTTGATTCTTCCGATCCACGAGCATGGTATATTTTTCCATCTATTTGCAAGTTCTGCTATTTCTTTTCTCAGTGTTTCATAGTTTTCCTTATAGAGGTCCTTTACCTCTTTAGTTAGGTATATACTTAGATATTTTATTTTCTTTGTTGCTATTTTGAATGGTATTGAGTCTTTAATTTGGTTTTCCGATTGACTGTTACTGGCATATATTAATGCCTCTGATTTGTGTATATTAATTTTGTAGCCTGAGACTTTGCTATATTCGTTAATCAATTCCAGGAGACTCATGGTTGAATCCTGGGGGTTTTCCAGATATAACATCATATCATCAGCAAAAAGTGAGAGTTTGATCTCTTCCTTCCCTATTTGGACTTCCTTGATTCTGTTCTCTTGCCTGATAGCTCTCGCAAGGACTTCCAATACTATGTTGAAAAGTAATGGAGACAGTGGGCAGCCCTGTCTGGTTTCAGTTCTAAGTAGGAGTGCTTTCAATTTTTCCCCATTCAGAATGATGTTGGCTGTGGGTTTGTCATATATGGCTCGTATCATTTTTAGGTAGGTTCCATCAATGCCTATTTTGTTAAGCGTTTTTATCATCAAAGGGTGTTGAATTTTGTCAAATGCTTTTTCTGCATCTAATGAGAGTATCATATGGTTTTTGGTTTTGCTTCTATTTGTGTGGTGAATTACATTTATAGATTTACGTATGTTGAACCAGCCCTGCATCTCTGGGATGAAGCCCACTTGGTCGTGGTGGATTATTTTTTTGATAAGTACTTGGATTCGATTTGCTAGTATTTTCTTGAAAATTTTTGCATCTATATTCATGAGAGAAATTGGTCTGTAGTTCTCTATTTTTGTTGCGTCCTTTCCAGGTTTTGGTATCAATGTTATATTGGCTTGGTAGAACGTGTTGGGGAGAATTCCATCCTTCTCAATATTGGAGAATAGTTTATGTAGGATGGGCACTAGATCTTCTTTGTATGTATGGTAAAATTCAGGTGTGAACCCATCTGGACCAGGGCTTTTCTTTTTGGGAAGGTTTTTTATTGCTGTTTCGATTTCAGTTCTTGATATTGGTCTGTTCAGGTACTCTATTTCTTCCTGGTTGAGCCTGGGAAGACTATGTGTTTCTAAAAATTTGTCCATGTCCTCCACGTTCTCCAGTTTGTGTGCATAAAGATTTTTGTAGAATTCATAGATGATATCTTGTATCTCTGTAGCATTGGTTGTGATTTCTCCTTTCATGTTCCTAATGGAGGTTATTAGAGATTTTAGTTTTGTGCTCTTGGTTAGTCTAGCCAGAGGTGTGTCTATTTTGTTTATCTTTTCAAAGAACCAACTTTTTGTTTTATTAATTTCCCTTATAGTTTCTTTGTTGTCCTTTTCATTTAATTCTGATTTGATCTTAGTAATTTCTCGCCTTCTGCTGGGTTTGGGATCGTTCTGTTCTTCTTTCTCCAGTTCTTTGAGTCTATTCGTTAGGTTGTCTATTTGCAGGTTTTCTGTCTTTTTGATATAGGCATTTATGGATATGAATTTCCCTCTCAGGACTGCTTTAGCTGCGTCCCATAGATTTTGATAAGTTGTATCTCCATTGTCATTTAATTCAAAGAAACTTTTGATTTCCATCTTGATTTCTTCCTTTATAGAATAATTATTCAGGAGAAAGTTATTCACCAAGACAAGACCAGCCCTCCAAGAAGTACGCAAAAGAGAATTACACATGGATCAGCACAAGAAAGATCCACGAATGTAAAACTACTCAAGAGCTAAAGATCAAATTCCAGGTACCACAATGGCCCAGGAGAGAAAACATCACAATGAAGTTCTACCCAACAAGCTGAACAGAAAACTGTCTCACTTATCAGTTTTCTCAATAAATGTGAATGGCTTGAATTCCCCACTCGAGAGACATAGACTGGCCCAATGGATAAAAAAACACAATCCAAGTATCTGCTGTCTTCAAGAAACTCACCTAACCTGCAAAGATGCATTTAGACTGAAAATAAAAGGATGGAAATCGACATTTCAAGCAAACAGTAACCAAAAGAAAGCTGGTGTGGCAATCTTAATTTCCAATAACTTAGCTTTCAAACCAACAAAAATAATAAAAGACAAAGATGGCTACTACATACTGGTTAAAGGCACAATTCAACAAGAAGCCATAACTATACTCAATATTTATGCACCCAACCTAGGTGCACCTAGATTCATAAAGCAAACCCTACTAGATCTGAACCAAATGATAGATAACAATACTGTAATAGCTGGAGACTTTAACACCCCACTGACAGTACAGGACCGATCCTCTAAACAGAAAATAAACAAAGACATAATGGACCTAAATACAATGCTAGAACAAATGGGCATGGCTGACATCTATAGGACATTCTACCCAAAGTCCACAGAATATACATTCTTCTCATCAGCTCACGGGACATTCTCTAAGATTGACCATGTCCTAGGACATAAAACATGTCTTAAAAAATTCAAAAAAATAGAAATTATACCATGCATCTTCTCAGATTATAGCGGAATAAAAGTAACAATGATCACAAACAGAAACCCTCACTCTTACTCAAAGTCATGGAAGCTAAAATAACTTTCTCCGGAATGTGAGCTCTTTGGAGACCAGAACTGAGTTCCCCATGTTTCTGGGCTTTGGTCCATTGCTTTTATTCTCTTCACAGATTCTCCCTGGACCTTTCTTCCGTTCTTGTGCTTTAAATTCTATATGCAGTTATCTCTGATCTTGGTCTCTAGCCTGAACCTCTCCCCATAAATCCAAATGCTAGTTGGATATATGCACTGAAAATTCCACAACCACTTAAATGCAGGGCTTCAATCCACTTAACTACATCCAAGCAGCCTCTCCAGTGCATGGCACCAGCATCTACCCAGTCGCCCAGACCAAATTTCTCAGCATCACCTCCCTTTCCCCCACCTAATCTGCCATCAGATCCTGCTAACTTACCTCCTAATTATTTCTGGAATGTATTTCCACCCCAGCTGCCCTCCCACCACTGCACTGATTTAGATCCTTTTCATCTCCCACCTGGATTATTCTTTGCTGTCCCCTCACTAGCCTCCATCTAGAGCCTCCTCCATGCATCAGCTGGAGTAATTTACCCAAAATGCTGATTTAACCACCCTACCCACACTGCTTAACACTCTCTAATGTCTTCCCATTTTGAAGAAAACAGATTAGAGACAGCGCTTTTGAGGGTGCTATAGCTGAACTAGTGTGATCCTGCCATAGACCTCTTGGGTAAGCTCAGGTAAGTCCCTTTCATTCTCTGGGCCTTAGTCTCCTAATCTAAAAAATAAGAGGATTGGAATAGTTCTGTATTTCTGAAAAGGTGTTGTCTGGACCGCTGGTCTCATGAAATGCTTTTTCCACATGGGTCTGAAGTATAATGTGTCTGGGGAATCCTGCATTCCATAGCCCCTATTGGAGAGTGACAGTTCACCTCGGCATGTCACAGGTTCTGCCAAGTGTGGCAATCAAGAAAGCTTGCTAACTCTCCTCCATTCAACTTTACTCAAAATTTTGTTACCACATAATCCTTTTGGAGCTGAGCATCTATTGAAGTCTTGGGGAACCAATGTCTGTGTACTTTGGGAAATGCTGGAGTAGATCATTACCCAGGATTACATTGCTGTGATAGGTGATGATTCCTCTTAAATTATTATTTGAGGGAAGAGGATGATGTCTGACTCAGGTTTGCATTTGCTACAATAGATGCTTAGACAATGGGTGTTGAACAGGGAATGTAATGAGAAATGGATACATTGGATTGAAAGTGCAGATATTTTGAATGCAGACAATAGATTCCTAGCCACGGGAAGAGAGCAGATTGTTCCCAGAAAGAAATGAGTACAAGGCTTGATGAGGACAGCATACTAACCACAGTAGTGATGGGTACTTCTGTAGCCCATGTGTCTGTCTGTGCTGCTGAACATGTCAGCTCAAGGCTATTCTCAATTGACAGTTCCTCTGGGAAAGTTTACCCAGGGACTCTGGGGTGACAGGAAGAGAGCTGCCCCACTCATGTGCCTTTCATTGCACATAAGGCATTGTTGGCACTTGTAAATGTCGACTCTAAGTAGCTCTGCTATAAAATCAGCATTTTCTATCTCTGGACCCTGTCCTGGACAAGGCAGAAGCCTTCGTGGCACTGGGCGTGGAGCCTGGTCTGCTGTATTCCTCAGCTGGGCCTTGCATTAGCACTGATTGCTGGCAAAGCTTTCAGCCCAATGCTGTTTTTCTAATCAAGGAGGCCAATTTAGTACTTCGGAAGGAATAGTCAGCTGGGCAACGTTACTTTCCCCTCCTGGTGGAAATAATGTAGGCAGGAACCAGTGGAATTTCTGCGACTGGTTTTGCAGGCCACCCCAAGTCATGGAGGTCCTCTACTCTCCAGCCACTTCAAGGCTTCTCGCTGGGGTTCACCAGTAGGCTTTTCTGTCCTGAGGTTGGCGAGGGAGACCCAGTTCTCATGCCATCTGGTACCTTCTAGCACCTTCTCCATGGGGTGGGGGTGGGGGCAGAAAAGACTTTCCTGATCTCCCAGGCATGAAGACTGGGGTTTTGTTTACTGTATCAGAGTCCCTCTTAGGAAATATTTCATTTTCTAACTTGCTTTAGTAAAAATTGCACAAGAAATATGATGCCACTACTAGTAGCTGACATTTATTGAACACTTACTTTACTACATGCCAGGCCCCATGCTACATGCTTTCCATGTACTGGCTCATTAACTCATAATGACTGAAAGGGAGCTGGTCCTAATATTATCCCCTATTTTGTAGACAGTGAAACCAAGGCAAAAAAAAAAAAAAAGATGTAAATTAACTTAAGGCCACATAGCAAGGAGATAGCAAAGCTGGAATCCCAACCCAGGTCAGCCTGGTTGCAATGCACCTGCTCATGACACTACATTGCATCTCTGTTAGTTGTTTATTCATTTGTCTCTACCAGAGGTTATAGGCTATTTGAGGACAAGAGCCATGTCTGATTTGTGGTAGGGCCTGCCACATAGTGGGTGTTGAAGGGAGCTGGTAGGCAGCATAAGGCTGCTTGTATTGGAACGTTGTGGTCCACTTGTCAAGGGTGTGGGGGAAAGTTCTCTGCAATGTGGGCTTGGAGAAACAAGCACATCTGCTCCTTACTTCCCAAGCCTGGCATCCCCCAAAGATAATTACTGTGGACTCTCAGCTGTTGGAGCTCAGAGGATATTCCACATCGACTGGATCTGTTTCCAAAAACAGGTTTACATTGTTTTGAAACCATGGTGCAGAGCACCCAGAGAGCAAATAGAAGTTGATCCCCACACAACAGGCAGTAACTAAGACACCAAGAGTGAATGGGACAGGTTTGGGGGGCTGAAGGGGAAAGCTGGCTAGTGCTGAGGGTATACACATTTCAGAAAAGGACCCACATCTGTGGAAGGCAGCCCAGTCAACTGAAGCAAGAGCCCTGGGACTGTTCCTGACCTTTAATCCAATAATTTCTCCTCCTGAGATTTTATTCCTCAGAACGCAGTTCAACAGAATTGAGAAGATACATGCATGAAGATGTTCATTATGAGATTGGCTGTAGTAATATAACACTGGGAACAAATGAATTGCCCAATAATAAAGGATGGTTAATTAAATTATGGCATATCTATTCCATGGCATATGATGAAACTATTTAATATGCACATTCTGAAACCTGCAGCAGCCTGAGGAATACATGGAACAGGTTTTGTAAAGAAAGAAGTGCCATTGTATTTACACTGTGATATCACCACTTATAAAAACTCTTTCTTGCACAGTAAATGCCCAAATAAAAAAAGCTATGTTCAGGTGATGGGATTTGGGTAATTTCTTTTATAAAAGTATCTTGATCATTGCTATATTATTTTTACACTTCTACAGGGAACAGTGTGTGTGTGTACACATGTGTGTGTGTGTTAGAAGAATTAGCACATAATTTCTCCCCCAAGCTAAATCTATTTTCCATGGATTCCTACATCCAAAGAATAAAAGTGTACATATGAGGAACAGAGACAGGAAGAAAACAGGTGCTGGCACCATTTGATGCATGATCAGGACCATGACATATTATTAAAAAGAAGCCAGGATCCTTCCTTGGTACAGCTGGCTATTCATGAAGCTTTTGAAATGGATAAGGCGGTAGCATCTGGTCCATTGTTGCCATTCCTAGATTGCCAGTCAACCCTCATCTTAAATCTTTAATTTGCAAATGGTTCCTGCCTACCAGTGAACAGAGGTGTATGCACAGTCTTTCTCTCAGATAAACAAAAGGACACGTGCAATCTTCCCAAAACAGGAGAAGGAAGCTTGTCCCAAGTCCCAAGCTTGAATGTCCATTGGTCTTGTCAGGGCACTGTAGGCAGAGAACTCCCCAACCCCTGCTATCACACAGGGTCCCCTTTGTCACAGAGGTAGCAGGGTACATGACAGAGCAGTTTGCGGAGGCAACAGTGGTGACCTCCACCTAAAGCATCCACCTTTGGTGCTGATGCTCTGCTTGGCCTGGCAAATGTCAGCCTTGCCCCTCCCACCCCCAAGTCTGACATATAGGTAATTACACCTTGGGACTGTGTGCAGCGAAGTCAGCAGAGGTTCAAAGCATTTGGCCTTCATATATCCCCACCTCCCCATTCCTGCTACCCCCTTCATATTGGCACATTTTTGGATATTCAGCATGGACTAGTGGGCATGCAGCCCCTCACATGACCATGCTAATTCACACCCAGAGGCAATTAAACCTGGGAATGGGAATGGCCAGATGTGGGGGGACCAATTGGCTATCTTAAGTTGAGGTCTTTAGTGTTCCCATTTTAAGACTTTAGTGCACTGGCCCTTCTTAAAGGCTGGGCTTGAATATAGAATGATACATATATGTCTATATTTATGTATCTCTGTTCTGTCTCTCATTGCTCCTCATAGCCAGGGCCAGTAATAAGGAAATTAATGCTGACAGGTGAAATGGCCTACTCACAATCATATAGCTTAAAGTGAAATTGCTGGTACATAACTTGGATCTCTTGTTGTCACGTCCATTACTTTTGGGTAGGTATCCCCTAGAGAATATGCTCCGATTTGGGCTTGCCTTAATGGCATACCCTAATACCGCCAATGTATCCACGAACCTCAGTTGGGTGTACTGTACGCCCGTCTCTGTGCTAGGTATGGAATGGGGCAGCAGTTAAGATGCACTGTCAAGCTTGGCATGCCCTCACTCCCACCAGCTTCAAGGGTTGCCCTGGAAATACTTCACAGATCCAGTTCACCCAGCCTTGATCCTTGCTCTGTGTGGCTCTTAACTCTCCTGACCTCATTTTCCTACACCAGCCTCAGCTTGCCTTTCAGTTACCATTTTTACTCTTTGTAAAAAATGTTTTTACTTGTAAAATATACAAACAAAAAGGTACATAGCCAAAACTTTACGGATTAATAAATTGCTATAAAACAAACACTCATTAACTACCATCCACATCAAGAAAGATAACACTGCTGGCACCCCAGATACCGCCCACATATCCCTTCCCAATCACCACACCCCACTCCCCACTCCAGGAAACCACTAGCCTGGCTTTTCCAGTAATCACTTCCTTGCTTATCTTCATAGTTTTAACACTTAAGTAGGGATCTCTAAACACTGTATTAATACTTTAGCTTTGCCTATATTTTTGAACTTAATATAAATGAAATCATGCATTATATATTCTTTTGTGTATGGCTTCCTTTCATTGTTTGTGAGATTGATCTGTGTTATTGATATAGAACATTTCCATTACCTCACAAAGCTACCTCCTGCCCTTTTGCAGTCAAACTCCTCCCACCCTGGCCCCAGGCATGCACTGATCTGCTTTCTGTCACTATAGATAAGTCTTGCCTTATATAGAGTTTCATATAAATGGCATAATACAGTATGTGCTCTTGTTCCTGGCTTCTTTTGCTCATCACAATTTTTTTGAGCCCATTCATGATGTTGTATGTATCAGTAGTTTGTGCCTTTCCAATGCTATGCAGTATTCTACATTGTGGATATAATACAAATTGTATATACATTCACCTATTGATGGGCATTTGGGCTGTTACAAGTTTTTGACTGTTACAAATGAAACTGCTATGAACATTTGTGTGTAAGTCTCTCTGTGAACCTAAGTTTTCATTTCTCTTGGCTAATATTTAGTAATGGAATTGCTGGGCTGTATGATTCATATATGTTAAAATTTATAAGAAATTGCCAAAGTGTTTTCCAAAGTGATTATACCATTCTTCATTTCTACAATACAAAGTTTTTTTTACGAAATCTGCTTGCTCCACATCATTGCCAACACTTGACATTGTCTAGATTTTAATTTTCACTATTCTAGTGGGTATGAAGTAGTATCTCTTAATGTTTTTCATTCAGTTTGAAATATTCTTGGTTCTTGATATGATAATTGACTTTGGATGGAAACCTGGGTATTTTGAGTATTATGAGACTCTGAGTCTCATTTATACCTTCTTTTTAAGCTGGCTTATTCAGACACCAATACAGCAGGGAAAAGGAGAAGAATTTTATATTTTCCTAGTAATATATGACAGTGAGTTTATTGTTATGTGCTTCTTGGCCATGCATATATATATTTTTTATGAATTGTCTGTTTTAGTCCTTTGCCCATTTTTAAATTTGGTTCCTGGTCTTGTTATTAAATTGTAATTGTAATTTATATATGCTTAATAGAAGTCCCTTTTCAGATATATCATGTGCTAATTTACCATTTCATTTTCTTAGTGGATTCTCAAAGAGAAAAATTTGGTAAAATCCAATATATCTTTTTATTATATGGTTTATAAGTTTTTGTGTCCTATCAAAAAAATGTTTACATCTCCCAAATTTGAAAATATTTTTCTGAAATTTTTTATAGTTTTACCTTTTACATTTATGATCCATATCAAGTTAATATTAATACTTATACATAGTGTGTGATAAGGATTGAGGTTCATTTTCCCCATATGAATATTTAGTTATAATTGTACTATTTTTAAAAAGTCTGTGTTATCATGTTGGCGTGGATGTGGAGAGACAGGAACACTCATACACTGCTGGAGGGACTGCAAACTAGTGCAACCCCTGTGGAAAGCATTATGGAGGTACCTTAAACAGATTCAAGTAGACCTGCCATTTGATCCAGCAATCCCATTACTGGGCATATACCCAAAGGAAAAAAGGTCATTCTGTAACAAAGACACATGTACCCGAATGTTTATAGCAGCACAATTCACAATCGCAAAGATGGGAAAACAACCCAAATGCCCAGCAATACATGATTGGATTAGTAAGCTGTGGTATATGTATACCATGGAATATTACTCAGCTATAAGAAATAACGAAGATACGACATCTCTATGGTTCTCCTGGAGAGAGTTGGAACACATTATATTAAGTGAAGTATCCCAAGAATGGAAAAACAAGCATCACATGTACTCACCAGAAAATTGGTTTCCCTGATCATCACCTAAATACACATCTGGGAACGACACCAATCGGATATCAGACTGAGGTGGGGGGGTGGGGGATGGGATGGGTGTATGCCTACACAATGAGTGCATTGCGCACCGTTTGGGGAATGGTAACGCTTGAAGGCACTGACTCGGGAAGGAGGGTGGGGAAGGGAGGGATATATACCTACATGATGGATGCAACGCGCACTATCTGGGGAACAGACACGCCTGGAGCTCTGACTTGGGGGGAAAGGCGGTACATGGGCAACGTATGTAACCTGCAATTCTGTATCCCCCATAACAATAAGATGAAATAAAAAAAAAAAGTCTGTGTTATCACCCATTGAGTTGCCTTGGCACCCTTGTTTACAATCAATTGGCCATACGTGTATTAGGCTATTTCTGGACTTTCTATTCTTTTCCATTATCTATTTGTCTATCCTTATACCAACACTGTACTTCCCCAATTATGCAGTCTTTATAATGATTCTTTAAGCCAGTCAATATAACTCCTACAACTTTGCTCTTCTTTTTAAAAAAAACTTTTATTTGTAAATTGATATTTTTATATAGTTCTGTGAATTTTAACACAAGGATAGATTGGTGTGACTACCACCAAAATCAGGATACAGAGCAATTCAATCTAGGGAAGGCATACAAGACAGAAAAATTTTAGACAATACCTGTTCTCTTCTAGTCCAACACCACAGAAGAAAAACTGCAGCCTCACTCACACCCACACCAGCAAAAACTGAATGGGGAACCTAGAATTCCACCCTTGCCAGGCTCTAATAAGGCTCCAGTGCCAGAGAAGGCTGAGTAGGGTGCTAGGACTTTCATTTCCTCCAGCCTCCTGTGGTGTCAGTGGAGATCACTTGGGGAGCCTGGATTTCTGTCCTAACAAGGCAGTAATGAGGTACTCCATAGGCTCCTTACTGAGATGGTGTCAGAGGATGCCTGCTGGACATCAGGACATTCACCATCACCCAGTGGTAACAAGGGTGCCATCCCCATCTGGGGTGTCAATGGAGGCAACATGGAAAGCAATAGCAAGGCATTATCACCATTCTAGGCAGGGAAATATCAGTGGTAGCCTAGTAGAGAGCTGGAACTCACAACCCTTCCCAGCAATAACAAGGAGCCTCCTGCCTTAAGTGTCAACAGAGGGAACCTAGGCTTTTGTCCCCATCTGGCAATAACAAGGTGGCACTTCATCCCACTTCCCCTGCTACATTGGTGTCAGAATAAGCCAGATTAAACAGAGGTATAAGTGAAATGCAGAGTCTCATAATATAATACCCTAAATATCCAGATTTCCATACAAAATCACTCATCATACCAAGAACCAAGAAGATTTCAAACTGAATGAAAAAGATAATCACTTGACGCCAACACTGTGATGACAGGAATATTAGAATAAGCTGACAAAAATTTAATGCACCTATTGTAAAAATACTTTAATGAGCAACTGCAAACGTGTTTAAAGCAAATGAAAAAAATATAACACCTTACCAAAGAAATAGAAGGTCTCAGCAAGAAAAAAAAAAAAAAAACCAAAAAACCAAACAAACAGATGATCTCAAGAAGAACCAAATGGATATTTTAGAACTGAAAAATATAGTAACCAAAATGAAGAACTCAATGGATGGATTGAACAGGAGAATGGAGGAACAGAGGAAAGAATCCATGACCTTAAAATGTAATAGGTATTATCCAATCTGGGCAATAGAGCAGAAATAGACTGAAAAAATGAGCAGAATCTAAGAGACCTGTGGGAAAATGACAAAACATCTAATATTTGGTTCATAGGAATGCGAGGAGGAAAGGAAAAATGGGGTGGGCTAAAAAAAGTACTTGAAGAAATAATGGATGAAAACTCTCCAAATTTAGTAAAAGACATATATGTTCAAGAAGCTGTACAAACTCCAAACAGTCTAAAACCAAATAAATCCATGGCAGGACATAATTAAACTTCTGACAAAGTTTAACAAAGAAAACTTACAGTCAAAGAAAGCATCTTGAAAGCTGCAAGAGAGAAATGACATGTTAACTACAGGGAAAAACAATTAGAATGACAGCAGATTTCTCTAGGAAATCACAAAGGTCAGAAGGAAGTTGTGCATTTTTCAGGTGCTGAAAGAAAAGAACTGCCAACCCAGAATATTATATCCAACAAAATTCTCCTTCAGAATGAAGGAGAAATCAAGACATTCACAGATGAAAACAACAACAACAAAAAAACCTAAGAGATTTTTGTCACCAGCAGACCTACCTTAAAAGAGTGGCTAAAGGAAAAGAAAACAGAAAAGAAATGATAAAAGAACAAATCTTGGACATCACAAAGGAAGAAAGAACAATGGAAAGAGCAAAAATATAGATAAATATAATAGATTTTCTTTCTCTTGCATTTTCTAAATTGATGATTGAAGCAACAATGATAACACTGATGTGGAAGAAATATTTTAGGCAATTACATTATTAATGGGGGAGGTCAAGGGATATAAAGGGAGATAAGATTTCTATACTTCACTTACACTGGTAAATGTTCATACCAGTAAGCTATGTAGTTCTGTATATATATTGTAATACCTAGGATAACCACTAAAAAAGCAATACAAGAAGATACACTTAAAGACACTATTCATGAGTGAAAAGGGATGTTCAATATCATTAGCCATCAAGGGAATGCAAATAAAAAGCACAATGAGATACTGCTAACAAACCTAAAATAAAATAGTGACAACACCAAGGCTGGGGAGAAGGCAGAGAAACTGAATCACTCATTCATTGTTGGTAGGAACATATCAATAAAAGGGTACAGTCATCCTGAAAAATAGTTTGGTAGTTTTTTAGAAACTAAATATGCAACTACCATACAACTTACATCCACACAAAACTTGTACATGAATCTTATAGCAGCTTTACTCGTAATAGCCTAAAATTGGAAATGGTCCAGATGTTCTTCAACATGTGAATGGTTAAATAAACTGTGATACATTCATACCATGAAATACTATTCAGCAATAAAAGGAAAATTATTGATGCATGCAATAACCTGGATGAATCTCCACAGGATTAATCTAAGTGAAAAATGTCAATCCCATTTATGATTGGCTTTTTTATATGTATGATTCCATTTATACAAAATTCTTTAAGTGACAAAATTATAGAAATGGATAACAGATTAGAGATTGCCAGAGTTAAGGAAGGGGCGAAGGAGAAGGAAAATAGGTATGGCTACAGAGGGGCAAAATGTAGTATCCCTGTGGTGATGGAAATGTTCTGTGTTTTGACTGTATCAGTGTCAATAGCCTGGTTGTCATATTGTACTATAGTTTAATAAGATGCTAGCATTGGGGGAAACTGGGAAAGAGTACACTGGATCTCTTTGTATTATTTCTTACAACTGCATGTGAATCTACAATTACCTTAAAAAGTTTAATTTTAAAAATATTTGGTTCTTTGTTGTATAAGAATTCTTATATATTCTAGATATGAATATTGGATATGTGATTTGCAAATATTTTCTCACAATCTGTAGCTTTCTTTTCAACATCTCTTGATAATGTCTTTTGCCAAGCAAATTTTTAAAACTTTGATGAAATTCAATTGACCATTTTTTTCTTTTACGATCATGCTTCTGGTGTCATGTCTAAGAACTCTTTGCTTAACTACAGGTGAGGAAGATTTTCTCCTTTGTTTTCTTTTAGAAATTTTATGGTTTTACATTTAATATTTGTTTTCAATTTCTTTTATCTGTTGTTTGTTCTCCTCTCCCTTGTTTGCTCTTTACCTGCTTCTTTTGGTTAGTAATTTTTTTTAGTATTCCATTTCTTAGTTATACCTCTTTTTATTATTTTTAGAGGCTGGCTTCAGAGCTAATATGCATCTTTAGCTTATCAAAATCTATGTATTTAGAGTCAGTATTTTATGACTTTGCACTTCCTACTTCCCACTTCCCAATTCTCACTTAAACATGGTATTTCACACTTAACTATGACACAAATGTTGTAATCTTACAAAAGTACAATTCCATTTACCAGCCACACTGTGTGCTTTGTGCTATCATTGTCAAACCCTTTACTTCTGCATATGTTACAAATCCTATCTTATAAAGCCTATACTATTTTTCTTTAATAAGTTTTAAGGAAAGTATGAAATGTGATATTTAAAAAAAAACAGGGTCTTTTATGATTACCTACTTATTTACCATTTACAAACACTTTTTTTTAACCTTCCTATAGTTCTTAGTTTCCATGCGGTACCATTTTTCTTAATTTTCTCAGCATTTGTTTACCTGAAAATGTCTTTATTACACCCTTGTTTTTGCACACTTTTTTTCTGGATATAAAATTCTGGGTTGACAGGATGTTTGCTTTTGTTTTGGCAGCACTTTAAAGATACAATTTCACTCTCTACTTGCTTGCATTGCTTCTGATGAGAAGCCAACCACCATTTGTGTTATTGTTCCTGTGTATGTAATGTGTAGTGTTTCTTCCAGCTTCTTTCAAGATGTTCTGTTATTTTGGGTTTTCAGTGATTTGACTATGATGTGGCTAGGTATTGTTTTCTTTGTATTTATTCTGCTTGAGGTTCACTGAGCTCCTTGGTTTTGTAAGACAAAATATTCATCAAACTGGGGAAAATTTTGGCCATTATTTCTTACTGTATTTCTCTGCCTCATCCTCACTCTTTTCTCTTTCTGAGACTATAATTGCATATATATTACACTATTTGATGCCCCGTGGGACCTTGAGGCTGTGTTCATTTCTTCAATTTTTTTCTCTCTGTTCTTCACATTGGATAAATTCTATTAATCTGTCTTCAAAGTTACTGACTTTATCTTCTGCCTTTTTCCAAACTGCTATTAGGTCCATCTAGTGAGTTATTCATTTCGGTTATCGTTCTTTTCCGTTCTAGAGTTTCATCTGGTTCTTTTGGGTAGTTTCCATTTGTCTGCTTAGATTCTCTATCTGTTTGCTCATCAATAACATATTTTCCTGTTATTATTAGAATGTGTTTTTAATAGCTGTTTAAAGTCTATCTGCTAAAATCTACATCTGTATCATCTCAGGGTTGATTTCAATTGACAGTTTATGTCACAATTTTGTGGTTCTTTGCATTTTTAGTCATTTTCTTTATTATATACTTGACATCATGGATATTTTGCCCTGCCTATTTATGGCCTAGACTCAACCAAAGACTTGTGAGAGACCCCACATGGACTTTTATAGGTTGAATTGTGTTCTCTCAAAATTCATATGTTTAATTTCTAAACCCTAGTACTTTAGAATATTTCCTTATTTGGAGGTAGGATCTTCACAGACGTAATGAATTTAAAGTGAGGTCATTAGGATGGGCCCTATTTCAATATGACTTGTATCCTTATAAGAAGAGGAATTTTTACACAAAGGTACACATCATGGGAAGCCAATGGGAAAAGATATAAAGAGAAGACAGCCATCTACAAGCCTGGAACAGATTCTTTCCTCACAGCTCTCAGAAAGAACCAACCCTGTTAACACTTTGATTTTGGAATTTTAGTCTCCTGAACTCTGAGAGAATAAATTTCTGTTGGTGAAGCCACTCACTTTGTAGTAGTTTATTATGGTAGCCCTAGCAAACTAAGGACTTTTGGTGATTCCTCTCACTTGTAGTTCTTCCCTCTCCAGGACCTATCCCAAAAGTCACAACCATTTTAGCTTTGCCAAACGGATTTCTGCCTCCTCACCTCAATAGGACCACATGGTCTGCTTGGATTCCAGCTCACTTTACTGCAGTTGGGAAATTTTCTCCATACAGAGAACTGGAGCCATTGTGGAACTCATGCCTTGCTCTCAGGGGTTGCAATCTTGTGTTATCTGTTGCCTAGGACCTAATGTCTAATT
Organism: Eulemur rufifrons; assembly: GCF_041146395.1. NCBI lineage: Eukaryota > Metazoa > Chordata > Mammalia > Primates > Lemuridae > Eulemur > Eulemur rufifrons. Next base: position 24,918,542 of record NC_091012.1, on the reverse strand, counting down.
TCTAATGCCTGAAGGCCTTGTATATTTTGTCCAGTTTTATGGTTGTTTGCTGTGAAGGGACTACTCTGGTACCAGTTATTTAATTATTTCTGGAAAAGGAAGTTCCCCATATTTTTCATCTAAAACCCCACAAACTTCTTCTACTACTGTTACAGCATTTCTAAGTAAATTCCAAATACTATATAATTTCATTCCAGCTGTTTTTGATATGTTCTCTTTGTCTTTTATTTGAGCAGTTTTACTGTGATGTGCCTCAGTATGTTTTTCTCTGAATTCATACTTGTTGCTTTCTATAGTTCTTTTGAATCTGTGATTTGATATCTTTTATCAGTTTGAAAAGTCCTTAACCACTAGCTCTTCATATATTTCTTTGTTTTATTTCAGAATATTATGGGAGTACAAACATTTTGGTTACATATAATGCTTAGCCTCACTCAAACCAGGGCTACAAGTATGCCCTTTCCCTGTACAGTACACTCCACATCCATTAGTTGTGAGTTTACCCATCCCCACCCCCGAACACCCAGTGAATATTACTACCATGTGAGCACCTTAGTGTTGATCAGTTAGTACCAATTTTAGGGCAAGTATATGTGATGCTTGTTTTTCTATTCTTGTGATATCTCACTTTAAAGGATGGGCTCAAGCTCTGTCCAGGATAATATAAGAGGTGCTAGTTTACCACTGTTTTCTGTAGTTGAGTACTATTCTATGGTGTATATATATATATATATATGTATATGCCACATTTTATTAATCCACTCATGTATTGATGGGCACTTGGGTTGTTTCCACATCTTTGCAATTGTGAATTGTGCTGCCATAAACATTTGAGTGCAGATGTCTTTATTATAGAATGTCTTTTTTTCCTTTGGGTAGATGCCTAGTAGTGGGATTGCTGGATAAAATGGTATTTCTATTTTTAACTCTTCGAGATACCTCCAAATTACTTTCCACAGGAGTTGTACTAATTTGCAGTCCCACCAGCAGTGTAAGAATGTGCCAATCTCTCCACATCCACACCAGCATTTGTTGGTTGTTTTGAGACTTTTCTATAAAGGCCATTCTCAGTGGATTTAGGTGATATCTCATTGTAGTTTTGATTTGCATTTCGCTAATGATTAGAGATGTTGAGCACTTTTTTATATGCTTGGTGGCCATTAGCCTGTCTTCTTTTGAAAAGTTCTGGTTCATGTCCTTTGCCCATTTTTTATGGGGTTGTTTGATTTTTTTCTTGTTGATTTTCTTAAGTTCTATATAGATTCTTGTTATTAGCCCTTTATTGGATGTGTAGCATGAAAATATTTTCTCTCATTCTGTAGGTTGTTTATTTGCTCTAATGATAGTTTCCTTGGCTGTGTAGAAGGTTTTTAATTTGATCAGGTCCCACTTATTTATTTTTGTTGCTGCTGTGATTGCTTTAGGGGTCTTCTTCATAAATTCTTTGCCTAGGCCAATGTCTATAAGAGTGTTCCCAACATTTTCTTCTAGAATTCTTAAGGTTTTATGCCTTAGGTTTAAGTCTGTTATCCATCGTGAGTTGATTTTTGTGAGAGGTGAGAGGCGGGAATCCAGTTTCAATCTTCTGCATGTGGTTATCCAGTTTTCCCAGCACCATTTATTGAATAGAGATTCTTCTCCCCAATGTGTATTTTTGTTTGCTTTTTCAAACATTAGATGACAATATAAGGATGGTTTTATATCTGGGTTCTCAGTCCTGTTCCAAAGGTCTATATCTATGCACTTGTACCAGTACCATGCTGTTTTGGTTACTATAGCCTTGTAGTAAAGCCTGAAGTCTGGTAGACTGATGCCTCCCAATTTGTTCTTTTTGCTTAAGAGTGCTTGCTAAACGAGGTCTTCTCTGGTTCCATCTGAAGCATAGAATTATTTTTTTTTTGTAGATCTTTAAAGAATGATGATAGTATTTTGATAGGTATTGCATTGGTTCTGTAGATCACCTTAGGTAGTATGGACATTTTAACAATATTGATTCTACCAATCCATGAGCATGGTAGGGTTTTCCATTTGTTTACATCTTATACAATTTCTTTTCTCAGTGTTTCGTAGTTCTCCCTATATAGGTCTCTCACCTCTTTTGTTAAATATATTCCTAATTATTTAATTTTCTTTGATGCTGTTGTGAAAGGTGTTTCATCTTTGATTTGATTTTCAGCTTGACTGTTATTGGTATATATGAATGCCACTGATTTGTGTGCATTGATTTTGTATCCTGAGACTTTACTGAATTCATGCAGAAATTATTCCACAACATTGAGAAGGATGGTATCTTCCCCAACTCATTCTATGAAGCCAATATGAACTTTATACCAAAGCCAGGAAAGGACACAACAAAAGAAAGAAAACTATAGACCAATATCTGTCATGAATATAGATGCAAAAATCCTCAACAAAATCTTAGCAAACCAAATCCAACAGCACATCAAAAAAATAATTCATCATGACCAAGGGGCCTTTATTCCAGAGATGCAAGGATGGTTCAACATATGCAAATCTATGAATGCAATTCACCACATAAATAAAAGCAAGAACAAAGACCATATGATTCTCTCAATAGATGTAGAAAAAGCATTTGACAAAATCCAGCACACTTTTATAATAAAAACTCTTAACAAAATAGGCATAGATGGGACATACCTTAAAATTATTTAAGCCATATATGATAAACCAACAGACAATATCATTCTGAATGGGGAAAAATTGAAAGCATTCCAGCTTAGAAGAGGAACCAGACAAGGTTGCCCACTATCTCCACTTCTATTCAACATAGTGCTGGAAGTCCTTTCCAGAGCAATCAGACAAGAGAGGGGAATTAAGGGTGTCCAAATGGGAGCAGAAGTGGTCAAACTCTCACTCTTTGCTGATGATATGCTATTATATCTAGAAAATCCCAAGGATTCAACCAAGAGACTCATATATTTCTTCTGCCCCCACTTTCTCTCCTTTTCTCTTTCCTCCTCAGATGCCAATTACACATAGGCTAGACATTCTCCTTCTATCTTCTGTGTCCCTTACTCTATCTTCTATGTTTTCTATTTAATTATTTATCTGTACATATTCTGGCTGTTTCCAATTTACCAATTCTTTCTTCAGCTGTATATTATCTGTTATTATACCTATATATTGAGTTCATTACTTTGGTTATTTTATTTTTCTGTTGTCAAATTTCCATTTGATTCTGGTTTTTATATTTTTAATTAATATTTCCCTTGTCCAAGGAGGCCCGAAATCACCTTTCTGATTCTGTGTTCTTTCAGATCTTGCCCTTATAATCCTTATTATATTTTTAGATCTTTGATATTTTAGAGAGACTACTTTTTTAATATTTTGACTGGAATTTTTATGTCTTTTAGGTAAGAAGGCTAATCCTCCATTATCAAAGGTGGAAAACTCAATTTTTCAACTCTGATTTTTCCATTATGATTAGGCAGTCATGAGCCAGGGATACATCTAACCTTTAGTATAGCCCTTATCACATTTCTTTTTAATTGTTGATTTATCACTATAGGGGGAACTCTTTAAGTAAAGGAACAGGTTCCATTTTTTCTCTACATCCTCAGCACATAGCACAGTGCCTGGCCTACAACAGATACTCAGGAAATGCTGTTAGAATAAACGAAATACTTAGGCTGTGCTTTTTAGAGAAGATTTGTGTTGCACCTCAAAGGATGGCTTGGCTTTGGAAGAATAGGGAAGGATATATTCCAGGATCTCAACAAAGATTTGTGGGTCCTCTCAGAGTTCTTAGTTATAAGCAACAGAAACTAAGCCTGAATGATTTAATCAGAAAAGGGATTTATAGCAAGGATATTGGGAAGTTCACAGAATTGCTGGGAGGATTAGAGAATCAGGCTTGGTGGCCATGTGACCAAATCCACAGACAAAGTCATGCCACAGAATTAGTCTGATGAGAACACCTTTGTTGCACCACTGAAAAGTAGACCCTTTAGCTTATCCACCAACATCACTATTGCTGGCCCCTGGCACCAGTGATCTAGCTGCTCCAGGAAACGAAGTGCTGTGATAGATTCTCTACTGACTCTGCTTCTCTTCATCAGTAGCACTGACCAAAAACTAATTGCCTGAACCTCAGTCATGTACTTTGCTCTAGCTTCAAAAGGAAGCTAGGAAAGTAAGTAACTAGTGCTTTCAGCTTTCTCAGACCTGGGAAGGTACTGGGAAGTAAAAAAAAAAAAAAAAAAAAAAAAAGGATATATATTCACTACAGACCCAAAGCAGGATTGTGTGGCATTGGTGCAACTGGCCCATATATGCTTATCTTGCCAACAGGAAAGAGCTGGCATAGGCCTGTATGAGAGCAGACACTCATACCCATGCCCTCCCTCCCAGGCCATGCGTTAAGGACCCCTCCTCTTGTGGTATAGGGATCATAGGAAGAGGCTGTCCTCTTTAGGTTCCCTCTTCACTTCCTTCTCCCCTCCACATCTCCTACCACATCTGAAAGTATTTGCACCCCTTGGGACCAGGAAACCAATTTGCTTCAGATTTCATACAGAGCTCCTTTCCTGGAACATGAATCGTAGCCCACATAGTTGTTCTAGTGCCTTTGAGCACATGCAATGACTTCCTAGGGCATCTCTCCAGTATTAATGGCTGAACTCATGAGCGTCTCTTATTTATAGAGTGTCAAGCTCTATAAACAGGGAAGTTATCTTTTTTGAAGCTTTGGAGGGCTACAGAGCAGGGGAGACAGTCAGAAATCCTCTGCCCCTCCCATAGTAAATGATTCTGGCCAACTCTGGGGCTTTGGTGTTTACTGTGATGTTTATGTCGTTATTTGATTTCTTGGCATTCAGAATCCTCATTAATATACATTTGTGCCTCCCTGTGGAAATAAAGGAGTGTGTTCTCTGTGTATGTGCTCACATTTCTTTATTTAGCCTGGCACCTGCCTTCTTCCCCAGCATGTTAGTTTAGCATCTGTGCTGTTCCCTTGCAAATCTCCAGAGCTTACAATTCTTAGAGGAAATGGTTTTTTTCTCTCTAGGAAGATTTTTCTCTTTCTCTTGAACTATACATAAGGGCTAAGCTCTTATGTCACAGGTGAGTAAGTTGCATCACCAACTCTAGCAGGTGGGGCCACTGCACATCCCCCAGTCATCGGCTCTATAGGACCCTCTCAGGAGAAGGAGATGTCCCAGGCCAGAGTGACTGCTGCTTCCATGGACTCTGTTATATCAAGCCCCGAAAGGTTCCAAGGATGACTCACTTGCATGGGTTCCTGTCACCTGCACTGGGCAATATGTTGGTTTACGCCAGCTGGGCTCCAGGCCAGCTCTGGGCAAGAAGGAAGGTGTCACTGGAGCATTCCTGTGTGGCTGTTGTTCACCAGCCTCCAAGAGAGCTGGCCCTCGGGTTTCAGGAGTTAGGGGGAAGGAATGAGACTGTCTCTAAATAGCCCTCAGGAGCTAGGCCCTGAGCCAGGGGATTTCCTAGATGGATTACTGGTCTACTAGCTGGGTGATGGGCATTTGGGGCCATTCCTCACAAGTATCCACTGGGGGCTGGGAACAAACTGTCAGCCTGGCCACTTGTTCACATCTCTATCTCTGGAGGTGACCCAGAGGAGACAGCATTGTGTGATTATGTTAAACCAGGCTACAGAGTAAGCCAGACCTGTCATTACATCCCAGCTTCACCACTTACATGCCTTCTGACTTTGGGCAGGTTGCCTCTCTTATCTCAGTTTTTTTTTTTATTTCAGCATATTATGGGGGTACAAATGTTTAGGTTACGTATATTTTTCTTGCCTCACCCGATTCAGAGCTTCAAACATGTCCATCCCTCAGATGGTGCACACCACATCCATTAGGTGTGTATGTAGCCATCCCCTCCCCCCTCCCACCTGCACGACACCCAATGAATGTTATTACTATATGTGCACATAAGTGATGATCAGTCTTTATCGCCTCATCTGGAGAATGAAGGGATTCAATGAGACAGTGTCCTCCAAGCAGCCATAGGGCAGTGCCTGGCTTATAGTAAGTACTCAGTAATCAATATCCATTGTTATACAAAATAACACTGAACTTGAGGATTGGAATTTGAGCCCCAATTACCTTAGTGATGATGGACAAATCACTCCCCCCTCACTTTGCCTCAATGGTAAAACAGCATAACATTACATGCTGTGCCTCCCTCCTTAGAACTCTGAGTTGCAAATGGGATAAAAAACATGAAAGAGCTTTGATTCTGTCAAGTGCTGCCCCAGTCGGAGAGAGGACTGTCCCAGGATTAAGTTGAGAAGGCAATTGGAGTCAGTGGAAAGAAAGATGCAGTCATAAGGAGCCAAGGTGGCAGAAATGTCCACAACTAAAGTAGGCAGAATGCCATCACACTGGCTAGGAAGACACTAAGGGAAGTGCTAAGTAGTCAACTGAGTTTTTCCTTAAACAATTAGCCCTGGCCTCTCCCAGCAAGTGCACATCACCTCTGCATCCTCACTCAGGCACAGGAATATTCACATGCTAGGTTGGCAGAGAGAATATTGTACTTTGCCTCTTGCCTCCTAGTCATACAGCCCAGGACAAAGCATCCCACCTTACAGCATCATCATTTCCTCTTCTGCAAACTTAGGCTAGTACTGCCCACCAGTCTTTGTTGATGGAGCCTTAAGAAATATTGTGAATGTGGATGTGTTTTTTTGTTTGGTTGGTTGGTTTTTTTGAGACAGAGTCTCACTCTGTTGCCCAGGCTAGAGTGCCGTGGCGTCAGCCTAGCTCACAGCAACCTCAAACTCCTGGGCTCAAGCAATCCTCCTGCCTCAGCCTCCCGAGTAGCTGGGACTACAGGCATGTGCCACCATGCCTGCCTAATTTTTTTATATATATTTTTAGCTGTCCATATAATTTCTTTCTATTTTTAGTAGAGACAGGGTCTCGCTCTTGCTCAGGCTGGTCTCGAACTCCTGAGCTCAAACAATCCGCCCGCCTCGGCCTCCCAGAGTGCTAGGATTACAGGCATGAGCCACCGTGCCCGGCCGTGGAGGTGTTTTTGAGTCTATAGAATACTATACAAAAGTAAGGACTTATTTGTATTATGCATCTTTGCATCAATGTAAAATATAAATGGGAAGTTGATTTAAATCCAGCTAATGTTTTGCACACACACACACAACCCTTGCTGTGCCCTGCTTCTCCATGAATGTGTCTCCTCTATTTTGCAGGGCTGGAAAAGGGAATTCATACCTATAGGTAGGGTGGGGTGTGTGTGTGTGTGTGTGTGTTTGTAATGTATGGTCAGTCGAATGCTGGGGCTGCTGTAACAAAGTACTACAAACTAGGTAGTGACTTAACAGAAATGCATTGTCTCACTGTTCTAGATGCTGAAGTCAAGATCAAGGTGTTAATACGGTTGGTTCCTTCTGAGGGCTGTTCCATGCCTCTCTTCTAACTTTTGGTGGTTTCCTAGCAATTTTAGCATTTCTTGTCTTGTAGAAGCATCATCCTGCTCTCTGCCTTCGTCTTCACATGGGATTCTTCCTGGTGTGTCTCTGTGTCCAAATTTTCCCTTCTCATAAGAATACCAGTTGTATTGAATTACAGCACATCTCACTGCAGTATGACCTCATCTTAGCTAATTATATCAGCAATGCGCCAATTTCTGAATAAAGTCATATTCTGAGGTACTGGAGGTTAGAATGTCACCATATAAGTTGGGGGGAATGTGATTCCATTCATAACAGCATGTGCACGTTTTGATGAAGCACTGTTTTTAAAGGATACCCAAGTTTCTGCTTTCCAAGCCATCGAAGGCTCTTCACTCTCCCAGCTCTTCAAGGTTTTGTCATCCCCAGTGTCCCAGCCCTGGCACAGAGAATGAAGTTTGGGCTCCTTCCAGGGTCTAGGTGGCTGATGGCAGAGACATGTGGAGGGGCAGAGAAGCACTGAGCCTTATAGCCCTGCACACCTGCCTGCCTGGACCAGGATGGAGCTCCTAACATTCTTTGGAACTGACTCTCTTCTGTTCCTTGCTGCTGCCAAAGACTCCCTCTGTGCTGCTGTGGCCCAGTCATCTCCTGAAGGAGCACTTTCCAGCTCCTTGGTCTCTGCAGCCCTGCTGGACCTGACCTGTCACATGCTTGCCCCCAAAAGTGCTCCTGGTGGGGAGCTGGTGTGACCCAGCTGCCTCTGAAGTCTCCAGCATAGGTGCTCCAGGGCAGGCCTGGGTCTGCGTGACTGGGGCATCTCTGGAGTGGAGCCTTTGAGTGAAGATGAGCCTTCCCTTCCTCTGTCCATGTAGCCCAGCCATGGGGCAGGTTTAGCAATGATGCAGCATTACACCCACCCACACCATCTCTGGTCACTTCTTGTTCCAGAAACTTCCCTATTGGCATTGCTGGCCCCATCGTTCCTGTGCTATGGCTGCCAAGAAGCTCAGAGCCAAGTGTATTTTGGGCCCAACGATCTCACCCTCAGGTCTTAGTGAAATGATCTCTCTCCTTTCTCTGAACATTTCCGACTCTCTCACACAGGTTTAGTTCTACTGGCACTTTTCAACTGTGTTTTTATTATAAGCCACCTCAAATCTTTAGAGAAGGATGTATGAAAATGGTGCTTTTCTTACTGCAACTTGGGTTAACAAAAAGAGGTGTTTCCTTGACCTTATTTATAAGTGAGGTGGTAAGCAAGCAGAAGGGATCTTCACAAGATGTGGTCAATCTAGTGGAAAGGGCTTGAAGCGTAGAGTCTAAAGATTTGAGATTGATTTCTGGCTCTACCACTGACTAGCCATAAAAAAATCAAGCAAATTTCTCCAAGCCTCAGTTTTCTGCTCTGTCAAATGAGCTAATAATCTTGCTCTGTCCACTTCAGGAGGCTCTTATGGGTCCTGAAATGATTTATTAAAAAACAATATATCCAACGTTTTTATAGACAGTGTTATGTGCCAGGCACGGTTCTAAACACATTATATATATTATTGCATTGAACCCACTCAACAATCCATTTTGCAGAATTAGAAACTGAGGCTCAGAGAGATTAAGAGACTTGCCCCAGCTTGCATGAGTAAGTCCCCAACTCCAGGGGTCTGGTTTCTGATTATCTTCTCTCATCCTGAGAGGTACATCCTGCCTCTCATAGTACATGTGAATGTTTAAGTGATGGTGAAATGTCTTGTAAATATAAGGTATGATCCAAATTCATAAGGGTGATACCTGTATTTTCATTTATTCTGGGACTTGACTTCCCCATCCCAAAAGTGTAGAAGTTGGTCTCAAGATCCCCTAGGTCTCCTTCCTTTCTGACAAACTCTCGGTCTGTATATGGTCTTACGGAATATGCAAAACCAGATAAAAATGTGTTATTTATCATACTTCTTAAATGATTGTATCTGTTATCGGGATAAAGTAATACTCATGTTAGAAGTTGGCATGCTGTCTGTATTTTTGGATGCATGATTTGGTCAGGAGACAAAATCACAAAATAGCTTGGCACCAGCTAGAACATTCTAGATGTGTGTGAGGCCCATTCCCCAGCAGCCTATCAAAAGTCTTGGCTCTCCCAGCCCATAAAAGCATGTATTGCTACCAAAGAATAGACACTTATGCCATCTGGGCATTCATGCCAAGCCTCCTAAGGATACCAGCTCCTGCAGGCTTGCTTTAGGAGGCCAGTGCTAGCCTTCAGAGTCCCCACACCAAGACAGAGGTGTGCAGGGAGAGACAATTCTCCAGAAGGGCCTGTCTTTTACTGCCCAGTGGGAATGCCTGGGAGGAGTGCTCATTTCTAGAAAGTTGGCCTTCTTAGGGAAGGGAGTGAGGTCAAAGGCCTTTGAGTTCATCCTTAGTATCCTCTAGAGCCCCAAGCACTGCCAGGCTTCCTGACCCCCCAGCCCTCTCTGCCACATAAGCCAATGCCTTTGCAGCCCCACTTACAGGCTGCTCCTTGCACACTTGTCCAGGCTGTCCAAACCTATCCTGAGTCACTTGCTTACAGCACTTAGCCGGTTGTGGCATGGAGTTCCCAGTCATGAGGCACTAGGGCAGCCCATCAATCAGAAAGGTGAAACCCAGTAGGCAGTGGTGTGGGTGCTAAGCAATCGCAGGGAGCCTCAGATGGGAGATGGGGCAGGAAGGGAGGCAGAGTCCAGGCTGGAACCAATTCTTGAATTTGCTCCTTGCTCCCCCGACGGCCTGCCGCTGGGTTCTCTCTAGTACCAGTCCTCAGTCTGCTGGGCTCCTCACCTCTGCTTTTTCCTATCCGTGTGCTTCTGAGGAATGGGGCCCTATAGTTCCCTCCTCCCAAGGCAGAGTCTCTGAAGAGAGTGGCCACAGGAAATAGGGCTACTGAGAGCATTCAGTGTGCCCCCAGGGTAGCAGCTCAACTCCTGTGCAAGAGCCAGATGCTTGTGGTCCCCTTTGAAGTTGGGTGCTTGCAAAGACTTTGCTCAGTCATGAATTTCAAACAAGAAACGCTTCAATAGAAGCGGGAGCTGCAGGGCAGTTTCCTTTGCTGGGTAGGTGTAGGCAGCTGGTGGACAAGCGCTCACTGGTGCCTCTTTTCTACCGACAGTTCAGCTGTGCCAGTGCCCTCCTCAGCTGACCACACTGCCACAAAAGCAGGCTCCACTTGGCTCCTCTTCCCTGAGAGTTTTGCAGAGCCATGAATTCCCAGGGCTTCTTCCCAAACAGCCTGGCAGAATGAGCCATTCAAACTTCTTCCTGACTTTCCACTGTCCATAACGTTCCAGCACAAGTTGGGCCATGTTACTCCCTTGCTCAGATTGTTCCGTGGCTCCCCACAGCCTAGAGGCTACGGTCCAAAGTCAGTTGCAACTTTCCAGGCCCTCTGTGATCTGTGTTCAGTCTGTGTGCCCAGCTTCCCTCTCATGCTGTACTTTCCTCCCCCTTGCCTACTTGAGACTCCCTGCTGACAGCCTCTACTTCTCTCTGCCGTGCCCTGGCCCAGACTGTCCCCTTCCTAGCCCCATGGCCGCCTGGGGTGGCCTATCTTTCTTTTTTAAATTTTTTTATTGATACATCATAATTGTACATATTCATGGATTACATGTTACATCTTGATACAAGCACACAACGTACAATGATCAAATCAGGGTAACTGGGACAAGATTCACTGGAAACATTCACCATTGCTTTATGTTGGGAGCATTTGAAAACTTCTAGCTATTCTGAAATACAATAAACTATTGTCAGCTATAGTTGCCCCATTGTACCAGTGAACATCAGAACTTCTTCCTTCTATTAAACAGAATTACCCCTTCACCAACATCTCTTCATTACCCCATCCCACCACCCTGACCAATCTCTAGTAGCCACCATTCTATTCACTACTTCCTTGAGATCAATTTGTTTTTTTAGATCCCATATATGAGTGTGAAAATGAAATATTTGTCTTTCTGTGCCTGGTTAGTTATAAGAAACTCTACTTTGTGTTAAGGCCCTAGTATATCCAGGTATGGACTATGTGCTTTTTACGTAACTTGTCATTTAGCTAGTTAGCCATTTCAGCCCTAAAACATAGGACAATTTTGTTACTTCTGTTTACAGGTGAGGAAACTGTGGCACAGAAATGTTAACTGCATACCCACAGCAAATACATGGCAGAGCTGGGATTAGCGCTCAGGCCTGTCTGGCTCTCTAGCCCTTCCTCCTTTCACAGGGTCCCACTTCTGCTTCTTAGCGCCCACCTCCAACCCTCCCTCTGGAACTGTCCCTCCTCCTTCCCCCACCCACCACAGTGGGCTCAGAGTCCATGGACACCAGTGTTCCTGGCCTCTCTCTCATTCTCACACTCTTTCCTTCAGCACCCAGCCCAGGCTTTGCATATTCCAAGCCAAAGTTTGGCAGGTAGGAGTTAGGGGTCTACCTTGGCTGGCCTGGGCTGTGGAAAGGCACGGGCTGGAAATAGGCAAGGCCATGCCATGGTCAGCCTGCCCTCCTGAGAGGGAGCAGAGGTATCTGCTTTGATGCCAGTGGGCTGCACTGCAGACACTGGGCTCCTATGGGTAGCCACTTTACACCTCCTGTGTGCCACATGCAGCCACTCAATAAATCCTGCGTGAGCTGCTGGGATTTCAGAGATCCAGGGGCCTTCTCTGTGCCCCTATTGTCTGGTATCACCATTCAGTTCTGCCCCGAGGAATTGGCATTCTCAGTCTCCTCCTTGGCACTCAGGGCTGGGTTACAAGGGAGCCCAAAGCCTGACTGTCACCCCTCTTCTCTTCCCTGCCCTCGACTCCATGTACACTTCTCCCTCCTGGGCAATGATGAGGCTTCCCAGTCACACTGGAAGAGGCCGTATGGATTGTAGCTGGAGGTCACCAAAGACTGAATCTGAGAGTAAAGCCATGCCCTCGAGTCCTTGGGCTGGGCCCCAAGTGTCTGCTACCACCTGCCAGTCAATCACGAGTGTGTATCCTGCTCAGGTAGGCTCCCGTGCACCCAGAAAGAGGTGCTTGGCAAGGCCAGGCTGTGACTTGCTTGGCCTATGAAAATAGAACTGTGTTTAAGGTTTGACTAAATTCTTAGCAAGAAAAAGCAACCCAGCAACCTTTTCAGAAAGGAAGCACCCACTGCAGGGGCTTAGGAGGCACGGGATGGGTGGTAGGGGTGGGCAGGTTCCAAGGGGTTTTTAGACTATAGACTTGCACAGTCCCACTGTGGCAGCCACTAACTACATGTGGCTATTTTGACTTAAATTAAAATTAAATACAATTTAACATCTAGTTTTCAAGTGCTCCATAGCCATACATGGCTAGTGCCTACTATATTGGACAGCACAGATCTAGAATAGAACATTTTCATCATCACAGAAAGTTCCATTGGAGAGCACTGTCCTAGAGTGTTCAGGCCAGGAGGAATGAATGTGGCTGGGCTCTAAGTATACATGCCCTTCTGCGTCCTCCCACACGTCTTGGTTCTGCACAGGTTACTCTTCTCTTCCAAGATCCCCCTGTGTGTGACGGCACCCTCACCCTCACTCACGCACACAGTCTTCTCAAGTGATCCAATTTTCTGGCCCATCTTGTTTTGTCCTGGAGTTTATCCTCAGCTTTCACTTTCAGTGCAGCTGGAAAGTAAAGAGCTTTAGAGGAGTGTTTACACAGACTAAGTGAGCTAATTGGAGCCTCTTTGGGGGGCCTGCTTCTGCCAGTGGTCATACAAAACTTGGGTGGAGTGAACTGCCCGTGACTGAAATCTGGTCAATACTCAAGAGGCTATAAAAGGACTTCCCTTGCCCACCCCAAGGCAGAGAGGACTGAAGCTAAGTTTTTTTAGCCCCAAAATGCCTCTTAAGTGCTGTTGTGTGTCAGGATGAATTCTGATCACTTGCTGGTATTTAGGGATCTGAGGAGAAATAAAGATCAGATTTGACCATCGAGGCCTGACAATTGAGAGCTGGTCTTTTAGTCTTTTGGATAAACGGTGGGCTGTGGAAATCGCTGGCGTCTGGGCTCTGGGGCCCTGAGAGAGGGAGGGAGTGTAGGAGAGAAGTGATGGTTCCACAGAAAGCCAGGCTGCCTGCTCAGGGGCTGCTGGAACATCTCCAATGCAGAGCGGATACCGAGCCTTCCAGCACCTTCCATTTAGGGAGCCTCCCATTCTTCAAATGAAAGGAAGTGGGGGCAGGAGTGGGGAGTAGGGTAGGCGTGGGAGAAGGCCTGGGAGGGACCAAATGGATAAATGGGCAAAATGGGCTGCTCAGACTTCACTGTCTCCATAGCCTTGAAGACAGCAAAAAGGCAAAGAGAGAAATTCTTTTTGTAGCTTCAGCTTGGGCTAAAGCATATCAGACCTTGCTTTGAGCGAACAATAGCCTTTTCTATTTTCCTCATTCCGTCCTCCCCTATCCTAGCACACATACACACCCCACCCCCATCTCGGCCTCATTTTCAAAAACGAGATCTGTCCCATTGGGGGTAAAGGCTACAAGGCAACTCGCTGTGTTATTTCTTACACCTGCATCAGAATCTACTGTTATCTCAAAGTAAAATGTTCAATTAAAACCAAAAAGAGAAGAAAAGAAGTAGTTTCCTGACCGGGGACACCTCAGACCAATCCCTTCCTTCTCTGGGCCTCAGCTTCCTCCTTTGTGAAATGGGATGACTGGAGCAGGTGATCTTGCAGGGCCCTTCCAGGTGTGTCATACCAGACACTGGCCAGTGAGAACCAAGGAGGCCCCTGGGGGCAGCCATGGGGCGGGTTCAACAGGTGGAAGCAACATGACTGCCCAGTATCAGCCGCCCTGTCAGCACAGGGGCTGAGTCTGGAAGTCTGGCCCCGTGGCTCTGAGTCTGTCCTCCTTACCCGCCCGTGAGTCCCAGCCCATGGCAGTAGTTACAGGCTACAGATGGGGAGGAGTTTCGCCACAGGCGTTTTCTCTTGAAGCCTGTCCCCTGCTTCATCCTTGCTGACACAGGGCTGTGGGTCAAGCAAGCAGGAAGTGAGTGGGGTGGCCATGCTGGAAGATATGGAATGGTGTTATCCAATACCAGGCTGTCCCTTTGTCACCAGAAAGCTGCCGCACTGGGGGCCAGGGCTTCACCTCAGGGCCAAGCTCCCTGGTCATGCTGTGCATGCTGCCAGCAGCCCCAGTGTGGCAAGCTCACTTCCTGTCTTTCCCACAAAGATTGTTTAGTCTAGTACCTCCCTTTCACCTTGAGAAATGGGGTTGATTTATCTGGGAAAATCAATTATCTGTGAACATATGCTCAACCTGGCCAGGGCTTTTGGAAGTGGCAGAGCATGTGCATTTTAAACCCTTTGGTGAGGGGGGAAATAGAGCAGCCTCATAGCCCCTATCATGACCAAGTGTCTTTTAAAACAGAGACCTCACCGTGTGACTGTTGATTTTGCATTGGAGCTGGCATTTGCAAGGCTGTCTGAGATAGTCCTCACCTGCCAGTTTTCCTCCTTCTCCACCTGCCTCTTCTTTGCAGGGACGTGCAGAGTGGCCAGGAGATGCACTATGGGGAGGCATCCGAACACCAGGCTGCTTAGAGGACCACTAAGGAGCACCTCTTCTCTATCTGCCCTAATAGCAGGTGGGTGGAGAGCCCTGTCTGTACCACCTCAGAGGCCCTAGAACCGGGGCTGACTGGCAAGGGGCTGGGTGCTCTGTCCTTGCCAGTGGAGCCTGCAGCCTCTGGGACCAGGGCAGGTGGGAAGAGGCAGGCTGAGCTTGAACTGATGAGCTGAGACCTTTGGAGACATAGGTTACTGCTTTCATCAAGGACCCTTTCCTCTGCATGGTCATAATGGCTGATAACAGTGTGATTTCCACCCCCCCAAAAAAAGCAACAGAGGCCAGCACGATGTCATTCATCCCTGGGGGGCCTCCACACATTCAAGCTATTTTTGTAATCAACAGTAAAAAGCCCTGCATTAGTCATGTCATGCACAGAAATCTGTCTCATTTCACTCCTGAATCCTTGCCTATTAATGTGACATATAAAAGGTGGTCCTAGAGAGAAGTCCTGAATCTGGTTTCTCCAGTCATCAGAGTCCATCACTCCCTTGGCCCCTTCACTCACTTATTCCCCTATCCATTTCACCAACACTTCCTCTCCTCCAATCTGTGCCAGGAGCTGGGGGGTCAAGACTTGGGCCCTGTCCTTGAGGAGCTTGAAATTTATGGAGAGGCAGCCCTTAAAGTGATAATCTTAGTCTAACGTGCTGAGTGCCAGGGTGGGGCAGGAGGCCCAGGGCAGGGCTCACACAGCATGAAGAAGATGACTTTGGAGGATGCCTAGAAGGAGGAGGGGAATTTTGCCAGGCAAAGAGGCCATGTCTGCCTATGTTTGGGAAGGATGTGGCGGGGGTTGGTGAGGGCAGAATGCGACTAGGAAAGTAGAAAACAGTAAGTGTGCCCGGGGCCAGCTCGGGCAGGGCCTTGTCAGCAGGCTGCACTGAGGAACTGGGCCCTGGGCCCTCTTGGAGCTCCCCTTACCATTGGTTTTACCTCTAGGATGCCTGAAACAACATTTTGACATCTGCCTCTGTATTGGACAGGGGCTTGATCTGAGGGCTACTGTCCTGCGTGGAGGCGGGGCTGGTAGGTGAAGGGAAGGCAGGAGTAGTCTCTCCCCTCTGCTCAGAGTGCATTCACTCAACTAACAGCGGCTCAGTGAATAAGGGGGAGAAAAGCCTTAGGCCCATGCTTTCCAAACACTCCAAGACCTGGTAATCTGTCTGTATCCAGGGGCTGTGCTGACAGGTCTAGAGCTGCCTGGGAGGCTGCTGAATGCCTTCTGGCCCATGGAGTTCTTTCTAGATTGGGAGGCTCAAGTCTAGGCTGAGCTGGTCTGTTGCTACTTTAAGAGCCCTGAATTCACAATGGGGTTTTTAAAAGCAAAGCATCTTGGTTAAAGAGCACATATCCCTTCAGGTCCTGAGAGCTGCATGATAAACTGCTTATGTTAGGAAAGAAAAGGCAAAAAAGAATCTCTTGACTGTGAATGTTTAAAGAAAGCTGCAGGATCATCTCTTGCCAAGATGCAGCCTGAGAGGGACAAGTGGCTGAGAGCAAGGGCTACACTGCTCTAACTGGGGTGATGTCTAACCCCACCCCGAGCCTGGCACAGCACCTGCCTGCCCGAATAGGGAAGCAAGCCAGAAAGCTCCCAGCATTACTCCCAGAGGCACCCCATGAACACCCCTCCTTCCCCTCACCTAGTCTGACACCAACTATTTCAATTGCAACCCAAACCTGGCAAGGATCCAGTGCTGTATCCTTTCCTCCATGCTCTGTTCATTTGGGATTTTTGATGTAATCATCCGTGAAGAAAGTGCATCTTTGGGGCTTTCTCTAGAATGTTTCTGAGCATGTCATCCAGTGGCAATGGCAGGCATTAGTACTGTTTGTTCGTTGAGTACCTAGAGTGCCAAGAACTCAGTTATCGTCCTGACAGTAGTTTTAAGGGTTGTGATTCTAAAAAATTTTAAATCATTTTAAATTAATTCAAATAAATAAATAGATCCAAATCTGGCATAAATTTAGACTTCCAGAAGTTGCAAACATAGGACAAAGAGTTCATGTACACCCTTTGCCCACTTCCCGTAATGTTACAGCAACTTATATAACCTTTGTATAGTCATCAAAAGCAAGTAATCAATGTTGGTACAATGCTATAAGCTAAACTCAGACTTGAGGATAATGATATTGCCCTTTTACACATGAGGAAACTGAGGGTCAGAGAATTGGCTTGACTGAAGTTTCCACTCCCAGGAAGTGGAGGAGCTGGGGTTCAAACTCAGGGCTGCCTGCTCACTCTGTCCTCTATAGCACATTGCTTCAACCAGTGACAGCTGGTGGTTGTGTCACCAGGTTCTTGTTTAAACACTATTAGCTACTGTATCAGTTTCCTACTACTGTAGGTAAAAAAAAAAAATATTACCACACACCTAGTGGTTTAAAACAACACACAGTTATTATCTTACAGTTCTGGGGGTCAGACATCCAAAATGAGTCTTACTGGGCTAGACTAAAGGTGTCAGCAGGACTGTTCCATCTGGAGGCTCTAAGTGAGAGGCTGTTTCCTCGTCCTTTCCAGCTTCTAGAGGCCACTGCATTTGTTGGGTTGTGGCAGCTTCCTCCATCTACCAAGCCATCAAGGCGTCACTCTGAGCCGTGCTTCTGCCGTCAGATCTCCTTCTCTGATGCTTCTGCCTCCCTCTTAAATCTTTTAAGGACCCTTGTGATTACATTGAGCCCACCCAGATAAGCCAGGATAATCTCCCTACTTTAAGATCCTTAATCATATCTGCAAATTCGCCTTTGCCATGAAGGTTACGTATTCATGGGCTCTGGGGCTTAGGAAGAAGACATCTTTGGGGGCCAGTTATTCAGCCTACCAGAGCCATACATGAACTCACAGCATCTCACACCTGGTACAGGCTGGGCACCAAGGCATGTTGGAACCTTTGGTAGCACAGGCTGGCAAAAGAAGAGGAAAGAAGAATTTTATGTTGTGACTGCTAACGACATAAGTTATTTGTGAAGAGAGCTCTGAAGCCAAAATGTATTATCTGACAAGAAAGCAAGCAAGCAAGAAAATGGGTTTTCACCATGACAGTCAATATCCTGAGGGGGTGGGGGGTGGCAATGGAAGCCAAACCTGGAGCGGTAAGCACACATCTGAGACTCAGTAGAGGAGATTGCCCAGAAAGGTCAGTGGACAGACAAGAGCAGAGCACCAAGGTTGGCCACACCATAGTTCAGCAAATCTGCCCACAAAACCATCAGCTTGCTCACATGGTCACCAGCAAGCCCTCAGTGAGACATCGGCTCCAGATCAATCTGACATCTGCAAGGCCATAGTATCCAAAGCTTCTACTGTAACTGGGAACCCCAAGGCTGCCCCAAGCTTACTGAGCCCTGTAGAGCCTGTTCTGGTTCCTATTACAGGTCCCAAGATAGACATAGACCACCTCCCCTAGGGGCCTGGGATGGAAACTGCCACCCTCATTCCTGGACTGGATACAGGTAGAGCTGCCACCCTGCAGGGAGCCCTGGGAGGCCACTGGACGGCCCTGGGGCAAGATGGCTTGCAGACATCCGGGGAAAGCCAGCCTCACACTGGGGTCTGCAGCCAAGAAATGGCAGTGGGCCACAGGGCTGCTCTGGCCCGGGGAGCTGAGAAATCCCAGCATCCCAGGGTGGACAGGCCCTGTAGCAGCCTGCCCTTGGCCTCCCACCCCTGGCAGGCATTCCCTGATAGATGGTAGTCCAGCCTTTGCTTGAACTCCCTCCCCCCATGAAGAGCAATTCTCTCCTCTCTGAGATGTGTGATTAGAAACAGGCCTCTCTGGCTCCAGCTTACATCAGCCAGCGAGGGGCCCCCAAAATCACCCAGATAAAATCTCCTCCCTCTTTCTACACATGAAAGGCCTTTGACTGTTCGAAGCCAGTTTGTGTGCCCCTCCTGCCCCCACCCTCCACCAAACACGCACATCTTCTGAAGCCTCTTCAGCTGCACCTTGCTGGCTCTGTCCTGCTGGCTCCTCGGAGAAGGCTGGGCTCTTTGCTCTTGCTTCCTCTCTCTCCCAGCCTCCCTTCCCTTTCCAGATGTACACATATGATTAGAATCCACTCATTGCAGTAGAACTGACAATTAAGAGAGAAGAAATGCTTGGGAGCCATTTTCTCCCACACTTGCTGGCAAGCTGGTCATCAGATCCCACGTGGCTCAAGGCGCAGCTAGGGTGAAGGCAGGCAGAGTCGCCAGTACTTTCCTATCCCTGCCAGGCTGCTGGGCCGGAGGGGTATAGCCAGGTGTCTCCCTGCCAGGGACAGACTGCCTGATTTGCCCAGCAACCTGATGCTAGTTGGGGCCTTTGGGTGTGGCATTACCAGCCTTAACTTTGCCAAGTGCCTGCTTTGTTCAGGTGTGAGCCGGGACCCTGGATAGTGTTTAAAATGAACACATGGTTTTTGAAATGAGCAAGCTGACTCTTATCACATTTGTGTATGCAATTACCAGAAAGGGCGGACCAAAGAGAGCAACTTGACCCGGGGAGTGAGTCCCATATGTTCGGAGTGCTTATCCCAGGTACGCAGTTAGAGAGCAGAAAGCTCCTGGTAGGGTCATTGCTTGACTCAGCTCATCAGGAAAGCATGTAGGAGCCAGTACAGTGATGGCCTTCTTGTTTCTGTAGGAGAAAGAGCACGCAGTTGGGGCTGTCAGTCCCTATACATAGCCAGAAAATGTGTGTTGAATTTACCTGACTCTCAGCTGCAATTGGTCAGTTTATAAAATCGGAGTGGGGGTGGTTGAGTTTTATGGTTTCTAAATCTTTCATACTCTATGACTGACTAGAGCCGTCTTTCCAAAGGGCGTGCTCCTACCTAGGAGTATCTTTTGACTGGTCAAATAAGTAACAGTCCAGTTGCTAGGCCTTTGGCCCCAAAGCCCAGGCCTTGGAGTCAACTGTCAGTGAAGGAGCCACCCTCCTGTCCCCTGCTCTGCCTCCTCCCTGGCATTCTTTTTTCATGACCACGTATCTAACACTATGTTAGAGTGATTTCCCTGATTTAGAAGGAGAGTGAGAATTCTGCATTCAAGTGTCTGAGTAGTCTATTTTTATTGCAGGAAAGATTTCTATGGAAAGTCACAGGGAAGCCCTGTGGGCCTTATAACCCCCACAGAAGGAACGTCAATGGTCAGAAAGATCCAGAATTCAGTAGGCATTCTGCTTACAAGCATGCATGTGTCCCCATGCCCACCCAAAGCCCAGGATCACCGCACCTGTAGGGTAGAGATGCTAAAGATGTGCAGTGTGTATACAAAGTTATGTTGAGATTTAGGTTTTTGCATAGGAATTAGACACTGGCTTGGAGAAGAGCCCTCTTGCCAGCCCTCAAGGAAGGGGCCGCACCCTTCTTCAACGTGAGAAATGCAGTGTGCAGTGATGCTGGACAAGGTGCCTCTGTTCTCAAAGCCTCAGTTTCCCTTGCTGTAAAATGAGGGCACTAGTACCTACAACATAGCAGACAACCCGCTCAATGTTTCATTTAACCCTCACAGCACACTGAAGGCTGGAAGATAATTCTCCCCCTCCTAAAGATGAGGAAACTGAGGCAGCCATGCAGCAGCAGGGCTAGGGTTGGAGTCACAATTGGTGGGGCTCCTCACATAGGGAGGTTGCTCCCACTGCTTCCTGGCTAGCCCGGGGGCTCTCCCAGAAGCCAGGATAGCCTCCTCCTCTTCCTTGTTCTGATTTTCCCAAGTTTTCTGAGGTCTTGGTCTTCGCAGAGAGCTCCCCTCTGGGCTGCCCGCACTGGGGGTAGGTGGAGGTCGGGCAGCACCTGAATAGCAAGACCTTGCTGCTCTGCCACGCTTCCACTGTCAAGGGGGAGGGGCTGGGAAGCCAGCCAGACTCCAGCAGGCAGCGGTGGCTCTGGGAGCCCTGATGGGGCGAGGACACGGTGGTGAAGGGAACGACCTGGCCCTGAGGAATGGCAATGGGGAGAGAGAAACTGGGGCCCAGTTTAGGTACTTTAAGGAAGCAGAATCTGCAGAGATTGGAAATGATTGGCTATGGAAGCAAATTATGTGGGAGGCATCAGAGATGACTCTTGGGTTTCTAACTTAGGCCACTGGGTGGCTGGTAGTACCATTTTGTAAGAGGGGGATCTTACAGAGGATCAGAGGATCGGTATAGGGAAGTGATGGAGGGGACAATGAGTTCGATTTGGGAGAGGTAGCATTTGAGGTGCCTGTAGGGCACCCAGGTGGAGGTCCCCATTAGGCAGTTGGGTATCCAGGACTGGGGCTGTGGGCAGAGTGGAGGTCATTGGCTTCTCCACTTATGTTGTCCAATATTGTGGCTACTGGCCATATGTTACTACTTAAAATTAAAATAATTGTTACTTAAGAAAACAGAGTAGAGTTTCTGTTTGGGGTGATGAAATAGTTTTGGAAGTAGATAGTGGTGTGGTTGCAGAACACTGAGTGCAATTAATGCCACTGAAGTGTATACTTAAAATGGAAAATTTTATGTTATATATATTTTTTACAATTTAAAAATAGAAAAGACAAACATTTAAATTAATTATAATTAGCAGGACATGGTGGCATATTTCTGCAGTCCCAGCTCCTCGAGAGGCTGAGGCAGGAAGATGGCTTGAGGCCAAGCTGGACAACATAGCAAGACCCCCATCTCGAAAAATAAATAAATATGTTTTTTTAAAAAGATACGTTAAGAAAATTAATTACAATTAAAAATGCAGTCCCTCAGTCACACTAGTCATATATCTAGTAGCTCAACAGCCACATGTGGCTCTCAGCTGCTATGTTAGGTGTGGAGGTATGCAGAATTTCCAGCATTGCAGGTAGTTCATTGTAGATGGCCCCTACATGAAGCCCTGGGGGTTGCTGGGATTGCTGGGGAGTATGTTGTGGCAGGGCTGGGGCAGCCCTGTGAGGAGCTCTAACCTTTGGAGGCAGAGCGACAGAGAAGGAGCTGGCAACGGAGGCCAGGAAGACAGATGCTGATGGAGCGCCATACAATGTGCTCAGGGAGCCGGGTAGATGGCAACCAACCACATTCCAGAAAATACGCACGACTTGCTATTTCCTCAAAATAGTCCATGCTTTCCCACCCTCAGGCCTTTCTTCATGGGGTGCCTTCTGCTGGGAACACTGCCATCACCATCCCCCAGCCCCGTCCAAATGCTGCCTGCCCAGGGTCTGAGGCCCCATGCAGTCAGCTCCTCCCTACATGGCTATGAATCCAGAATCTCCCAGGCGGAGGGAACAGAACCAGGCACTGCCAGTTCTTCAGATTTACTAGGAGGACATTTTACACATTAAGACCTGCAGATTGGTTTGCACAAGGGAATCAGCTCCATACCCTGGGGTTATTGTGGGACTCTGTCCAAATCTGGGAATGCCAGGCTTCTGGGACCCAGCAGAGAGGACCTGAGTAGTGCCCTGGGGACAGGCACGAGGCTCAGGGAGAGGAAGGAAGGGGGTAAGGTATGGAGGAGGTTGTCCTGTGGGCAGTGCTGGAGAGGAGAGCATGGCAAGCTAGCACTGACTGGGCAAGGCTGCTCACACTGGCAGTGTCCTTCTAGCTGCCTTCGGCTGGGGGTGCAGGGATCAGGACTCAAGAGTGGTCCTGCTGCATTGTGCGTAGGTGCATCCTGTTTCTGAATGTGGAGCTCTTCTCTAGTGAGGCATGGCCAGCTAGAGACACGGCAGGGAGGCTTATTCAGTTGTTTCTTCGCAGCACCGTGGTGGGTGTGGAAGCAGGTTGGTCCTGCACATAGATCTCTGCTCCATTAAGACACAGCCTGTGGGCCGGGCGCGGTGGCTCACGCCTGTAATCCTAGCACTCTGGGAGGCCGAGGCAGGTGGATCGCTCGAGGTCAGGAGTTCGAGACCAGCCTGAGCAAGAGCGAGACCCCGTCTCTACTAAAGAATAGAAAGAAATTATATGGACAACTAAAGATATATACAGAAAAACTTAGGCGGGCATGGTGGCACATGCCTGTAGTTCCAGCTACTCGGGAGGCTGAGGCAGAAGGATTGCTTGAGCCCAGGAGTTTGAGGTTGCTGTGAGCTATGCTGACACCACAGGACTCTAGCCCGGGCAACAGAGTGAGACTCTGTCTCAAAAAGAAAAAAGAAAAGAAAAAAGAAAACAAAAGACACAGCCTGTGCCTGCTGGTAGGGGCTTGGTGAGCCCAGATTCACCTCCTTGCTGAGCTGGGCTCAGTGTAAACATGGGCTGAGCCTCCAGCTGGTGCCCTGTTTCAGGTGAAATTAGCCAGTGACTCCTTGCATCATCTACTTCTGCTCTGCCAACCCAGGCTGTACTTCTTGAGTTGCTGCACTCAGTGAAGATGTGGGCTCAGCCTGCATCTGGTCCTTGGGTCAGGTGGAAGTAGCCAGTGACCCTTTGCAGCAGCCCTTTCTGTTTCACTCTCCTGGGCTGCAGTTCCACGAGGACCTCCACTTGGTGTGGATGCAAATACCCCTAGTTAGATGCAACCAGTGTTCTCTTGCAGTAGCTAGTCCTGAGCTTTGCCAGACTGGCTGCAGAGGCAGCAACACTGGCAGGTAGAGCCCTGGTTCTTCAATAAACAGCTGGAGTCCACTTGCAAAGCCTTAGTCCATGCTGATCCGGTGTGGAACTACATTCCATGTAGACACAGGCTGCACGTCCACCAGCAGCCCTGGCTCATCCCTATACTCGCTGTAATTAGATGCAGAGGGCTTTTCTGTGCTGATCCAGGTGGCAGTGCCTGCCAGAGCCGTACGTGTATATGTGGGGTGTGTCTTCACAGGATAGCCTGGTGTGTCTACACAGGCAGGAGCTTGTCCTATGCTGGTACAAGTGGAAGTTCCTTGAGAAGCCTCATTTTGTGTACAAGCTGTGTGATTCTGTTTAGATGCCGCCTGGTTCTCTGCAGATGCAGACTCGATGAGTAGACATAGGCTCATCCTCTGCAGACACAACCTTAGTAGTGGCAGATACGACCTCATCCTGGGTAGATGCAGCCTCATCTTGGGAATGTATTGTCCTGTCCTGGGCAACCATAGTTTTGTTCTATGTAGACACAGCCTTTGTGTCCACACAGAGCTTTGGTTTATGTAGACACAGCTTACGCCCGCTTGCAGAGCAATTGTTGACAGCCTTGTGGAGTATGTGCTGTGTAGATGTGGCTTGAGTCTGATCACTGTACTGTGCCCCTTATAGACATAGTATGCATCTGGGTGTAGTGTCACCTCCTGTGTGGCCATGCCAGCATCAGCCTGCCAAGGCTCATCTTGTGTAGAAGTTGTCTGCACCCTCTCCACTGAGCCTCCTTGCATGTATATGCCTGCATCTCCTTAGGAAGCTCTTCTCGGGGCTGACCCAGCCTGCACCAGCATGCAGAGCTGTGCACCATGGGGGTCCATGGGAGGTCATGAAGTGCCACGTTCACCCTGACACAACCTCTGCCTCTGGGCACTGCCTTGTCCCCTGATAGACTAGCCATCATTTCTCTCCAGGGCTGTGGTCCACACTGTGGCAGTCCATGTTACTGGGAAGAGCCACAGTCCCTGGTGTTGGCACTGCCTGCATCTCCAGGTGGGTGCTTTCTCCATTTTTACTGTGTGCTTCTAAGCTCCACGTACACACAGTCTGCATCTGTTGCTGGGCTGGGCTCGATGTGGACACAGCCTGCGTCTCTTTGCAGAGTTTTGTCCTGTGAGGACACAGCCCTCATCTCTTTGGGGAGTATCCTCCCTCAGGGACACCATCTGCATCTCCTTAGAGAGCCAGTCTCCCTGTAGATGCTGCCTGCGTCTCCTGGAAAAGCCTCGTATCCTATAGATGCAGCCCTCATCCCCGCATGGAGGCGTGGTCTGTGTGGACACGGTCATGTGGAATGCAGCTGCCTGACCATCCAGTCTGCCTCTGACTGCCTGCCTGGCCTGCTGCCCCAGCTTGCTTAGGTGGCCTGGTCCCTGCAACTCGGGCTCCCACCCCACCAGGCTGCTCTCCCTGCTGTGATATCTGCTCAGGCAGCAGTGAGCTCAGCTCCGTCCTGAGGCCCAAGTCCATGCTTGGGGCCAAAGCAGTGCCTGGGGGGAATGGCCACGGGTAGAGCAGGAGGAGCCTGGAGAGGCGGTGGGGGTGTGTGGAGGGGTAGCACGGCCACGAGGAGACAGGCTGGAGGACAGCAAGCCAGCCAAGAAAAGGAGCCAGCCAGCCATGGGCGCCGGGAGTGCAGGCCTTGCTGGAGTGGGCATGCTTACACTATGAGACAGCGGGTGGGGAAATCCTCTGCCACTCCCTGGTTGGCTCCTGCCCTGGTCAGGGTGAAGCCTGGAGATTTCCATGTGAGTGGAAGTATGAGTGACTCCCATTCCCAGGCAGCCTACTTCCAGGACATGTTGAAGGCAGCCCTGGAGAATTGCCCCCAAGGAGTCAACTCCCACTAAACAATGGCCTGTCCAGGTCAGCTGCAGGCCACTGACTCAAAAAGAAAATAATAATAATAAAATAAAGGCCTTGCACAGAGCAGAGCAGACAGTAACAGCACACATGCAGTGCCCAGGGTCTCCAGCTGGAAGGAATTTTAGAGGAAGTTCAGGCTGCTGTGGCTAGCCTGGAGGTCAAGACAGAACCCAGAGCCCAGGTCCCACTCAGCCACCAATTCCCCGAGTCACTTTAGGTTGATCTCTCAACCTCTCTGAGCCTCAGTTTCCTCATGTGTCAATGACAAGCACCATGCCTGCTAAGATTCCTTCCTACCCTCACTTTCTAGGATTGCTGAGCCTTTTTCATCCTGTGCCTTGCAGGCAGGGGGAGCAGGCTCAGACTCAGCCAGGGTCCACAGTGACTCGGTGGTACCTGGCCTGGAACCCAAACTTCCTGGCTCTGAGACTGGTCTCTTTTCTTCTGGAAAAGTGGCCTTACTAATAACCTATCTAACAGAGGAAAATAAACTATGAAACAGAAAGTAGGAGAAATAAACTCACAGCACATAATTGCCCCTTTGAAGAGGAAACTCACAACACAACTACCCCCTTTGTTTTGTTTAATTAAAACACCTGTGGCCTAACTTGTTCTCTCTAAGAGTTTCGTTTTCTCAGCCTTGAAGAGCCCCAAGCGGACAGCAGGGTGGTGAGCTTCCCGCTCCAACTCTCTCTGCCTCAGTTCCTGTCAGAATCAAATTTCAAGGCCTCAGATAACCCAGCCTCACAGAGAAAAGAGAAAATAAAGAACACCTACGACAGCTTTGCCACTGCTTCTGGTATCAGTCTGCTAGAGCAGAGGAAAAAAACACCCTTTCAAACTCCAAACAGGTTTTCCTCAACTGCCTGGCATTTTCACTCCTTCATTCATGTGCTGTGGCCTCGCTCTCTCTCTTTTTCAGAGAAATAAATAAGCTTTTACTTCTGTATATACTAATCACTGTGTGAGAAATCTTTCTCCACCTGCTGTGAGCACCTAGTAAATTTCCACCCTTTCAATTCTCCCAGTCCTTCCCTGGAGCAGGCAGGGTGTGTTTCCAGAAGATGGAGCCCAGCCTTCAGGAGAGAGGCCCAGAGAGCTGGCACTGGGGAGGCCACACCTTCATGGATTTGTGTTCCTTTCACTGCCACATCATCAGCCTGTCACACCAAGAAAAGTTTGGCCTTCTGTAGATCAAGTGGCAGGCAGGCTCAGAGCAGTTCTGTCACAGTGGCCAGCCCCATCACATGTTCAGAATCCCAGAGCATCCTCCACTGACTCTCTGGTACCCATGCAGCCAGCTCTAGGAGGAATCAGGGCCCATGTCACTGGACCCAGGTCAAAGGTGAGGAGCTGAAGCCCGGAGAGAGACAGGGAGTGAAGGATACAGGCTGGCAGGAACCTTGTGTGTGAAGGCAGAATTCCTGGGGAGGGAAATGAATCAGAGCCATCTCCCACCTTCCTTGCCCTGGCCTTTGAGGAGCAGTGGCAGCCCATGAGGTGGGAGGCCACCCCCTGCCCCATAGTCGTTTTAGAAATGGGCCTTAGGATAGAGCCCACCCGCTGCCTGCCCAGACACAAGCACCACTCTGGTCACATTACCAAGCCCTCAGCAGGCCATGATGCATCTGTGCAATTGCAATATTTATAAAGCATCTAGCTCATCAACAAACGTGTGCCAAAAGGCATTTATTGCCCCGCCTAGGTCTACCAGTATTTAGTATTTCTGTCCTTGTGTGAAAACATTCTCAGAAGTGCCATGAGAGGATTTCCTGTTGTCAGATTGCCAAAGAACCAAAGGCAAACATCATGCATCTCTCTCAGGAAAATGTCCGATGGCCTTTACCAACTCCTCGGAGAAGCTGCTCACTATAGTCCTGTAGCCCTTAAATCTCTTCCAGTCCTAGACCTGGCCACACAGGCTTTCAAGTGGGCTTAGGTTAATGGAGACCCGGATTCTAGTCTGAGCTTTGTCATAACATTTGGTGTGTCACGTTATGCAGGTTCTTTGCAATCGCTGGGCTCTAGGTTCCACAGAGGTGGCATGAAGGGGATCTTCCCTAGATAAGGGTGACCAGCCTGTGCTCTGAGGATGAAGCCATTTTTGGTGGCCTGGGAAGTTGTCACAAAACATGTCAACGTCCAAACATCCCAATATTGAGCAACTGCTAAATAGTGAGCAAATACAGAAGTATCATCAAGTAGGTTATATTAATCATTGGCAACCTAACATTTTAGATTGATGTCTTATTAACAATTAAACTTTATCATGAATTATTAATCGCAGTTAACACTCTACACCAGTGCTAGCCACTGTTCTCTGTGTCTTGTGTGTATTGACTAATTTGACTCATTTCATCCTATGACACCCACCAAGGTAGATACTATTATTATCCCCTTTCACAGATGAGACAACTAAAACACACAGAGGGAAGTTATGCTGCCACAGGTCACACAGGTAGTGAGTGCTGGGGCTGGGATTCAGACAGGCCATGCACTTAACCACTGCTCTCTTCTTCCTCCTGCTCAAACACTTGGCAATTTCTGTTCTTTCCATTACTTTGTGGCATGGCAGGTTAAATCATCTAAGCACTGTGAGTCTCAATTTCTTTATCTGTATAAGGGGAAACTATCAGGGCCTACATCATAGGGTGGTTGTAAGAATTAAATGAGAGAATGTGTGAGACAAGCCTCCTATACAAAGCATGCTCAGTACATTCTTCATGCTGTAAATGGAGTGTGCGTCAGTACTTAGATCCTGTTCTGGTATGTGTGATATGTGGAGGCACATAAATGGTTTATAGCCATTCAAACTTGTTATTTGAGGACATTACAATAATGACTCTACCAGGAGTTTCAGGTACAAATGCAACCAACGAGCATTGTCAAGTGCGTTCACATACATCTTCTGGGACAATCTGTAGACCACCTTGCAAATGTTGTTACTCCTATTGTGCAGATGAGAAAACTAAGGCATAGAGAGGTTGTGTGACTTCCCCACAGTCACCCAGCTAGCTAAGTAGTGGAGATGAGACTCTAACCCAAGTCTGGCACTTACTCTCTGCTACACAGGTTGGACATCCCTGTCCTGAAAAACTTCTCAGGTTGTCCAAGAGACTTGGGTGCTTTGATTGAGTAGTGGACAAGCTGAGTACAAGCACAGAGATGATTCTAAGGTCCTGCTTCCATGCCCCTTCCCCAGCCAAAAGCCAAAGCTCCTTTCACTAGGGCCCACAGCTTACACTGTCCAGCCAGTATGAGTTTACTGTGAGCTGAATCTATGTGTTGCTAATGCATTTGCACTTCCCACAGCTGAACCCATTCTGATGAGGTCTCCCTCAGTCTCCTTCTTTTATGAAAAGGTCTCTGTAAAAGATTCAAAAAATAAATAAAACACCACAGTTCACCTCCACAAGGTCACTCCTCACAGTGAGACTGGGATTTCTGTCCCTCTTACCTCCCACTTCCATTGTCCAAAGATTCTATGTGATACACACAGACACACAAAGATCAAAAGGACTAAACAAAAATGGAAAGAACAGATTTGTTTTATTTTCTTTTATAAATAACAGCTTTAGTAAGATATAATCCATATACCATAAAATTCACCCTTTCAAAGTGTACAGTTCAGTGATTTTATCAATAAGATATCCACAGAGTTGTGTAACCATCACCATTCTAATTCCACAACATTTTCATCACCTCAAAAAAACCCCTATGCCTGTTAAGTAGTCACTCTCTATCTTCCCTCCCCCAGCACCCAGCAACCACTAATCTACTTTCTGTACCAAAGGGTTTGCCTATTCTGGACATTTTATATAAATGGAACCATACAATATGTGGTCATATGTGACTGGTTTCTTTTACTTAGCATAATGTTTTCAGGGTTCATCCATATTGTAGTATGCACTTGTACTTATTTTTTATGGCTGGATAATATTCCATGGTATGGATGTGCCACATTTTGTTTATCCATTCATCAGTCAAGGACATTTGGGTTGTTTCTATCTTTTGACTATTATGAATAATAATGCTATGAAATTCATGTACAAATTTTTATGTGGACATATGTTTTCATTTCTCTTGGGCATATACCTAGGAGTGGAATTACTAGGTCATATAATAACGTTTAACCTTTTGAGGAACTATGAGACTGTTTTCCAAAGTGGCTGTACTATTTTGCACTCCAACAAACAATGTATTAAGGTTCCAATTTCTTCACATACTTACCAATACTTGGCTATCGTCCATCATTTTTATTGTAGCCACTGTAATGGGTATAAAGTGGTATTTTAGTGGGGTTTTGATTTGCATTTCCCTAATGGCTAATGCTGTTGAATATCTTTTCAAGTGCTTATTAGCTATTTGTATACCCCCTTTGGAAAAAATGTCTATTCAAATCTTTTGGCCATGATTTTAAATTTGTGTTGTCTTTTTGTTGTCAAATTGTACAAATTATTTATATATTCTGGTTACGAGTCTCTTATAGGATATATAATTTGCAAATATTTTCTCCTGGTCTGTGGCTTGTCTTTTCATGCTCTTAATAGTACCTTTTGAAAATCAGGTGTTTTAAATTTTGATGAAGTCTAATTTATCAACTTTTTCTTTTATAGATTGTGCTCCAAAGCATCTAAAACATCTTTACCTAATACATGGTCGCAAAGTTTCTTCCAATGTTTTATTCTAGAAGTGTTGTAATTTTCGGTTTTACATTTAGGTCTACGAAACATTTTGAGTTAATTTTTGTATATGTTGTGTGATGTGTATCAAAATTCATTTTTTTATATACAAGTATCCATTTTTTTCTGGCACAATTTACTAAAAGGACTATCATTTTTCCATTGAATTGCCTTTGCATCTTTGCCAAAAATCAGTTTTCCATGTACATATGGGTCTATTTTTAGACTCCCTATTCTGTTGCATTGCCCAATTTGTCTATCGTGATGCCAATACCACTGTGTCTGATTACTATGCTCTAAAATAAGTCTTGAAAGTAGGTAATGTAAGTCCTAGCTTGTTCTTCTTTTTTCAATGTTGGTTTAGCCCTCTGCATTTCCATATGAATTTTAGAAACAGTTTGTTAATTTCTACACAAACGCCTCCTGGACTCTTGATTGGTATTATATTGAAACTACAGGTCAATTTCGGGAGAAATGACATTTAACAACATTAAATCTTTTGACGCATGAACATGGTATATTTAGTCATTTAGATATTTTTATTTTCTCTCAGCAATGTTTTGTCATTTTTACTGTAGAGGTCTCTCACATCTTTTCTCAGATTCACCTCTAAGAATTTCATATCTTTCATGCTATTTTAAATGGCAATTTTTATTTCAATTTCTGATTGTTCATAGGTAGTATATAAGAGTGCAGCTGATTTTTATATCAATCTAATATCCTGTAAGCTTGCTAACCTCACTCACTAGTCATATTGGCTTTTTTGTAGATTACATCAGATGTTCTACATAGACAATCATATTGGTTGTGAATAGACAATCATATTGGTTGTACATAAAGCCACTTTTACTTCTTCCTTTTTAATCTTGATTACATTTTTCCCCCTTTCTCTCTTGACTTCTGTAGCTAAAACTTCCAATACAATGTTGAATAGAAAAGGTGAGAGTGGACATCTTTGCATTGTTCCCAATCTTAAGGGGAAAGCTTTCATTATTTTTCACCATTAAGTTTTATGTTAGCTGTATGCTTTTTGTAGCTGTCCTTTATTAGGTTGAGGAAGTTCTATTCTACTCAAAGTTTCTTGAGAAATTTTATCAATAGGTATTGGCTTTTTTTCCATTAAGATGATAATATGATTTTTCTCTTTTAGTTTGCTAATATGGTAAATTAAATTGATTGATTTTCAAATGTTAGACCAACCTTGCCTTCCTGAGATAAACCCCACTTGGTTATGATGTATTATTCGTTTTATGTATTGTTGGATTTGATTTGCTAAAACTTTTGCATTTACATTCATGGGGGGGATATTAGTCTGTAATTTTCTCTTCTTATAATGTTTTTGGTCTGTCTTTAGTATCAGCATGTTGCTGGCCGCACAGAATGAGTTGGAAAGTATTCCCTCCTCTTCCATTTTCTGGGAAAGTTAGTTTTACTTTATCCCTAAATGTTTGATAGAATTCACCAGTGAAGACATTTGGTCCTGGAGTTTTCTCTGTGGGAAATTTTTTTAACTACAAATTCAATTTCTTTAATAGACAGCTATTCAAGTTATCTATTTCTTCAAGGAGTCATCTTTGGTAGTTATGTGTCTTTCAAGGAATGGGTCCATTTTGTCTAAGTCACCAAATGTATTATCATAAAATTGTTTATGATAGTATCTTATCTTTTTTATATCTGTAGAGGCTATAGTAATGTCACCTCTCAATTCCTGGTATTATTAATTTGTGTTTTCTCTATTTTTTTCCCTAATCAGCTTGGATATAGGTTTAACAATTTTATTGATCTCAAAGAACCAGTTTTGGTTGCACTGATCTTTTCTTTGTTTTTCTGTTTTGTTTTGTTTTTTTATTTCATTGATTTCTGCTCTGATCCTTATTATTTCTTTTCTTCCACTTATTTTGGGTTTATTTTTTTCTCATTTCTTCAGGTGGAAGATGAGATCATTAATTTGAGACTTTTTTTTTCTAGTATAGGCATTTAGTGCTATAAAGTTTCCCCTAAGTATTGCTTTAGTAGCATCTACCAAATTTTGATATGATATGTTTTTATTTTCATTCAATTCAAAATACTTTATAATTTCCCTAGTTTCCTCCTTTATGTATGGGTTATTTAGAAGTGTGTTATTTAGTTTCCAAATAATTGGGAATGTTCCAGAGATATTTCTGTTATTGATTTCTAATTTAATTCCATGGTAGTGAGAGAACATACTTTGTGTGGCTCGAATCCTTTTAATTTTATTCAAACTTATTTTATGGCCTAACATATTACCATCTGGGGAAATCTTCCATGTACATTTAAAAAGAATGTTTATTATACAGTGGTTGGGTGGACTGTTCTATAAGTGTTGAATATATCGAGTTTGTTGATAGTGTTCAGATCTTCTATAACCTTAATGATTTCCTGTCTACATGCTCTATTAATTATTGAGAGACGAGTATTGAAATATCCAACTTTATTTGTCTATTTATTCTTGCATTACATTAGTTTTGCTTCATGTAATGTGAAGCTCTCTTATTAGATTCATAAACCCTTATGCTCCTCTTGGTGAATTGACTCCTTGATCATTATGGAAGGACCTTTTTTATCCCTGGTAATATTCTTTATTCTGAAATATACTTTGATATTCATATAGCCACTCTAGATTTCATTTGATTAGTGTTAGCATCATATTTTGCATCATTTTATTTTGAATCTATTTGTGTCTTTATAGATGTGTCCCTACATTTCATGTTGAGAATATACAGTCAGGTTTTTCTTTTTAATTCAATCTGATAATTTCTGCTTTTTTATTGTGGTGTTCAGACCATTTTATATTTAATGTGATTACCTATATCAAATTTAAGTCTATCATCTTGCTGTTTGCTTTTTATTTGCCTCATATATTCTGTAGTCCCTATTTTCTCTTTTTTTAACCTGTTTTTGGATTAATTTAATATTTCTTGGATTCCATTTTGTCTCCTTTGTTGGTTTTTTAGCTATTACTGTTTGTTTTGCTATTTTAGTGGTTGATATAGGATTTATAGTATATATCATGAACTTATCACAATCTTCTTTAAGTACTATTATATCACTATCACTTCACATACAGTATTAAGATACATAAGATATATATTAATTATATATATAATAAGAGTGTCACAACAGTATACTTCTGTCTTTTGTGCTGTTATCATATATTTTGCTTATATTTGTGTTATAAACCTCACTCTCAATTGTTATTTTTGTTTAAATAGTCAATTGTCTTTAAATAAATTTAAATAATAAGAAAAATCTTATATATTTAACTACATAGTTACCATTTGAGTGCTGTCTATTTCCTTGTGTGGATCCATATTTCTATCTGGTATCATTTTTCTTCTGTTTGAAGGACTTTCTTTAACATTTCTTGTAGTGTAGGTCTGCTGATGATGAATTCTTTTAGTTTTTGTATGTCTGAAAAAGTCTATTTCATCTTCATTTTTGAAAAATAATTTCATTGGGTATAGAATGTGAGGTTGACAAGTTTTTTTTTTCATTTAGTACTTTATAAATATTGATCCACCATCTTCTTATTTGCATTGTTTCTAACAAAATATTTGCTTTTACTTTTATCTTTCTTCCTCTGTTTATGATATATCTTTTTCCTCTGATTGCTTTTATGATATTTATCTTTATCATTAGTTTTGAGCAATTTGACTCCTTGGTGTAATTTCTTCATGTTTCTTGTGCATGAAGTTTGTTGAAATTCTTAGAATTATAGGTTTATAGTTTTCATCAAACCTTGAAAATTTGGGGCCATTATTTCTTCTAATATTTTTTCTGCCCCTTCCCCTCTGTCAGCAATTCCAATTACATATATATTAAACCAGTGAAGTTGTCTCACAGTTCAATAATGCTCTGTTATTTTTTTATATCCTCTTTTCTCTCTGTGTTTCCTTTGGATAGTTTCTATTACTAGTTTTTCAAATTCACTAATCTTTTATCCTACAATATCTAATCTCCTTGTTATTGCCATGCAGTGTATTTTTCATCTCAGACATTGTAGTTTTCATCTCTAGAAGTTCAATTTGGATCTGTTTTATAGCTCACATTAACTTTTTGAGCATATGGGATATTATTATAACTATTTTACTGTCCTAGTCTACAAATTATAACATCTGTTTCAGTTCTCGATTGGTTTCAGTTTATCTCCTCATTGTGGGTCATATTTTTCTGCCTTTTTGAATGCCCAGTAATTTTCTATAGGATGGCAAACACTGTGAATTAAAACCTAATAAGTTGCTGGGTATTTTTATATTCCTATAAATATTCTTGAACTTTGTTCTGGAACATAGGCAAGTTACTTGGAAATAGTGTGAACCTTTCATATTTTACTTTTATGATTTGTTAGGCAGGACTGGAGCAGTTATCTCTCAGTTATCTCATTATTCCCTGATACTGAGGTAAGATCCACTTGTGTGCTCTACTCAATGCCCTGTGAATCTGAGATTTTTCCAGACTGGCTGGTAGAAACAGGCATTTTTCCCAGAATTGTGTGATAGGAGCTATTGCTTCTAGTCCTTTCAGGTGGTTCTTTTCCAGGCCTTAGGCAGTTCCCTCACATGCATGCGCTGACCAATACTCCACTGAATACTCAAGGGAGACTCTCAGGAGACCTCTGAAATGCTGTCTCTATGCAGCTCTACAGTACTCTGTCCTATGAAATATAGCCTCCTTAGCCTTTCCAGATTCCCAGCTGTTTCCTCAACTCAGAGAGAACATCAAACTCTGCCTGGGTTTTTCTTCCTTATTCCACAGCCTGGAATCTCTCCCTAGGCAATAAGCTGGGGCAATTGTAGCACTTACCTTATTTGTTTACCATCTCTTAGGGATCACAGACTTTCACTACCTGATGTCCAGTATCTTGCAAAATATCTTATATTTTCTCTGTTGATTATTTCAGCCAGCCCAGTAAATTCAGTTCCTGTTACTCTATCTTTGCTAGAAGTATAAGGCTACAAATATCTTTAAAAATCATAGAATTCATCTTTATATGGACTTGAAAGTTAAACAAGCAAAAATAATCTTTATTTATTTTTAAAATATCCTTTTTATGTTTGATAAAATATCTTTGAAATTCCCTAAAGGAGTCCAGATAAATGGGAAACATTCAGGAAGGAAAGGGAAGGGGTAGGATTTAAGCCTAAGTGATGGTTTTTCTTCAGGACAAAGTACCAGGTTTCTATATGTTCTTGGTAGCCCTCAAGGTGAGAACAGCAGTGGTGATTTGCTTTCGTGGGAAAATCATCTCTGTCCTGGCATATGTACTGCTGACTCCCTTGCTTCAAATATACAAACAAACAAACAAAAAACACAGCCTGCCCACTGCTGCCCCTGCAATGCCAACTCCATGTACACATATGGTTGTTGGATAAAATAAGGATGCCCAGTTAAATTTGAATTTTAGATAAACACTGAATCATTTTTGGTATAAGTGCATCCCCAAAATTGCACAGTACATACTCACTCTAAACTGTTGTTCATCAACTGTCTGAAATCCAAATGTAACCGGGGTCCTTTATTTTTATTTGGAAAATCTGACAATCCTATGCACATAGCAGTGTGACTTTCAGCTCATTGTCAGGCCTGTGTGATTGGTCAGAAAAGGCTTTCATATCAGTTCAGCCACTGGTCTATTTGGGGATGATTCACACACAATGCCTAGTTCAGCACCTGTCCCCCAGTAGCCACCCTATAAATGGAATTGAGTAGCAAAATCAGAAACTAATGCTCCTTCATAAATTACAGATCCCTCATTCATGTCTGATGACCTCTGAGCCTTCTAACAGCCTCCATAAGGCAGTTGACAATGATGTTATGTCCTCTGTACAGGTGGGGAAGGTGAAGCTCAGAAAGGCCACCACAGCAGGGCAGAAGCAAGTGCCCTGTGAGTGACTCAGAGAGGAAGGGTTCTCATCCCAGCTCTGCCCGTGACTCCACTGACCTCCGCTCCAGGCCCACTTTCCACACATAGCCAGTAAGCTAGACTCAGAAAGGATACCATCCATGCTCTAGAGCTTGAGTAACAAAACCGGGATGAGGACATTGCCCACCTCCACCCCCAGCACTCTGGCCTGTCCTTTACTTGGAGTAAAGCCTGGTGTTTCTGGGGACCCCAAGGAAGTTCAGGCTGGCCACTTACGGGATAGGAGATATGCTGTCACCTTCCTCAGGGTCTTTGATTCCCAGCTGATAGGGCCCACATGGTATAGAAAGAGCCCAAAGAAGTAAGAAAGCAGGGCTCTCGGCTTACCTTTAGCTGCTAACTCACTCAGAGATCCTCTTCCCCTCTTCCTCAGTCACTGCCTTACTTTCTGCATCTCTAAAATGGGGATTAGATTTAAAAAATAGTCAGGAGGGTGAGTACAGAAGCTCATGCCTGTAATCCCAGCACTTTGTGAGGCCACGGGGGGAGGATTGCTTGAGGCTAGTAGTTTGAGACTAGCCTTGGCAATATAGCAAGATCCCGTCTCTACAAAAAATTTAAAAATTATCCAGGCATAGTGGTTCATGCCTGTAGTCCCAGCTACTCAGGAGGCTGAGGCAGGAGGATCACCTGAGCCCAGGAGCTCGAGGTTGTAGTGAGGTATAATTGCACCATTACTACAGTCTTGCTCTGTCACTAATTTAAAACAAGTCAAGAAAGGACTTTGAAAGCATCAAAAGTGCTGTGCGAATGGCTCTACATTCTGAGCAGCAATATGGCCCCCATATCAGAGCCATGATGTTAGCCCTTCTACAGCAGTAGCCGCTTATCCAATCATTTAAGGGAAAGGAAGAGAATAAGACCTCCCTCCTCCTTATAGAGGTTGTTATGAAGTTCTTCAAAGGGTAGAGAATTTTTTCAAAGCGTACAGAGTTATGCCCATCTTTTCCCAGTACTTTCAGGATGCTGAGCTTGGGGATGTCTTGCCTCCTGGGCCCCCTGAAGGAGGGTGAGCTGCCAATTTGGGCTCACTGCCTTTAGCCTTGAGAGACTTAGAGTTTGGAGAAAGGGTGTCACAGGCAGGGTAAGGAAGGGCAGGCCACATATGCCTACTGTCCTAAAGCCTCCAGCTGTATTACTGACTCATTTGGCATCCCAAGGAGCTGAGTACTAGCACTTATTAGCAATCTCTCAGTAGGACACAGAAAGCCTATTTGTCTCTGTGTCTGAAAAGAGGAAAGAAAAGTAAAGAAACTAGAAGCATCCTCTGATGCTGAAGAAATGGCTGAGCAGAAGACTAACATCTAACAATGAGAATGCTGGGCTATCATTAGGTGCCTACAACATGCTGGATGCTTTTACCACTTTAATTGATACTCAGAAAGTGTCCCTACAAGCTAGATGTTATTATTATCCTCATTTTACAGATATTTAAATCAAGACCAGAAAAATTAAGTAATTTCTCTGGAGTCATACAGCTAATAAGTGGACGGAGTGAGGATTAGAACTTAGATCTGGCTGGCTCCAAGGTCCTTCTTCTTTCTGTCATGCTATACTGTCTCTGGTGTCCCCTGGAACTTTCCTGCCCTGCTGCCTGGAGTCCAGTGCCTGGAGTGCTGGCTATGCCCTAGGAATCTTGGAGGAAACCACTGAGCGAGGCAGAAAGGAGGAAGATGGAGCATCAGGAAGAGCCTGACTTGCAGGCTGGC
Organism: Eulemur rufifrons; assembly: GCF_041146395.1. Taxonomy (NCBI): domain Eukaryota; kingdom Metazoa; phylum Chordata; class Mammalia; order Primates; family Lemuridae; genus Eulemur; species Eulemur rufifrons. The sequence continues at coordinate 24,880,754 of NC_091012.1, read as the reverse complement.
CTCAGCCTTGTCACTCTGAGCCATCTAGATCTCTTGTGGTACAAATGGGTGCCTAATCCAAACAAAGTCTGTGAACCCTACAGATTTCAAAGAGTAGTTTCTACAGAGTAAAATGACACCTTAGTTATTCTAAGATCACTTAACTGGTGATCTAACAGAATCAGAGTCATCAACCTTAGCTTCTGAAGAGCCGAAATAGTCTGAAGTCTCCTGACCTTCCTTCACCAGGGAACTCTACAAGTTCACATACAGTGTGTGGTTCTTATACTTACATGTCTAACAAGCTCTGCCGCCGGGTCTCTCAGCCTATGGCACAGAAAAGCAGCAAACTCAAAAGAGAGGACCAGGGCTACTAGAAATGAGGCTGACAGACATCGTTAATGGCCACTGACAGTGAGGGAGGAGGCAGCAATACTATACAAAGCAGGTTCAAATGCAAGAGCTTCAGCCACTTGGGATCATTTATTGTAGAAGCAAAGAGTCCAACAGTGTTAGATAAATGAGGTGTTACTAGACTTCCCTTGCCAACTTCGAATTCCTAGATTGCCACTTGAAAGAACTAAGCTTGTCCTTCTGGACCTAAGCATTTGCCCAAGACTCAGTAGTATTAATTAAGGTACAAGGATCAGAAACAATTTGCCATACCATGTACGTGGAAATTATACTAGTGATCCACTGTTAGAAGGACAATGCACTCCAACGTTTTGCCTGAAGCAAGGTTGGGGGATAGCTTCACATTTCATAATCCATTTTTGAATATTACATTTAATGGGGAAGCCAAATGGCCCCAGCTAGATCTGGGAATCAGGGAGTGAGCCAAGTATCTTATCTCAGTCAGAAGCAAGGTTTGCCACTAGGCTCATACCCTAGTGTACTCAGATAAACGATGTCCCGTCAAAATCCATGCCAGCCCTAAACCTGTGAATGTGACCTTCTTTGGAAATAGGGTCTTTGCAAATGTCATTAGTTAAGATGAAGTCATACTAGATAAGGGTGGGCCCTAATCCAATGGCTGGTGTCCTTCTAAGAAGAGAAAAAAGACACAGAGAGAAGTCCATGCACATGGAGACTGAGGCAGAGACTGGAGTGATGTGTCTACAAGCCCAGTAATGCCAAGGATTGCCAGCAACCGCCAGAAGCTAGGAAGAGGCAAGGAAGAATCCTCCCCTAGACCCTTCAGAGAAAATATGGCCCTGCCAACACCTTGATTTTTAACTTCTAGCCTCCAGAACCATGAGAATAAATTTCTGTTATTTTAAGCCACCTGGTTTGTGGAACTTTGTTGTGGCAGTCCTAGGAAACGAACACAGTCTGAATTTTTGTAAATCAGTTCAGGGTCCAAACAGCACTAGTGAAGGTCTCCTGAGAGCTAAACCAATCTGGACTGCTGCTTTTTTTAAGTTTACACTTTGAGACACCCCCACATGAGCATGCATCAGAAGCATCATAGTATATGCACGGCAAGTATATACTATAAAGAGAAGATTTAAAATGCATAGCAGCACTAAATAGAAATAAATAAATAGCTCAGTGGCTCCAAAACGAAACATAAACATATCTGCTAAGCAGGGATGAAGCCACAGGCCAACTGAGCTCTAGATCTAGAAGCAGACAGAGACAACCAAATGTTCTGCTCCTATGGGGTAATGAGAAGGGACTAGATTTTACTGCTTAAAATCAGGTCTTAGTGTGGGGCTTCCCCATCCATGTAAAGGGTTTATAAACATTGCACTCCCCCCTGACAGGGGATGTGGTTTACAGAGAGATGCAAACATAGATATGTAGGGTGAAGCAAACACAACCTGGCAACCAGGACTTGGCTCAAGTCGCCTGTAATTCTGGTGATATTCCCAGCATCACAGCAGGATGGAAGCCTTGAGCCACCAAGAGAAGACCTGATTCTTAACCAGGAGCCCTAGGTGCTAGGTGGAGGCAATGGCTAGAACACTAAACAGGAAAGGATGAGGGTAGAGAAAAGAAGAAAATGTACTACTATATGAGATGAGCCAAAATTCCAAAACACATGAGAAGAACTAATAGAGTGATAGCTAAGAAAACCAGCACTCAGGAGATGAATTCATTTCTGATAAAATGAAAATATTATTGTGATCTGAAAATGATTTGGTAAAAGATATGTTTGGGATTCACAAAGAGATGCAGAAATAATACTTACTTTTAAAAAGTAAGAAATCATATACCATAACAGGCATAAATGAAACAAGAATAAGTAGACATAAAAAAGAACGAATTTAGAAATTGTGGAAATTTCTTCTTGTATTTGCTCCTCCCTGCATTAACAGATCTCTAGGATGCTATACCTAGCTCACCTAATCCAGCAGCTTTGTATGTCACTTTCCTACTAGTATCGATATTTTTCTTGCATAGACCCTCTTCTGCTCTGCAGACTCCTTGATCTGTGGCTAGGGCTGTATTAAGGAGCAGATAACCACTCAGCTAATTTATAAAGGGTGGCCACACATCACCGGATTCATTGGATATAACATACCAATTTATTCACACACAGACATCCAGTGTTTATTTTGTCCCTGAGTCTGCCATTCTCTGTGCATCCTGCCCCACCACCACCTCCCTATCCCATGTGCATTCTTCAAGACCCCATTCTCTACTGAGCTACCGCCTATCTCCAGCAGCCATGTGCATTCCTTGCAACTAATAGGAGTTCCACAGGTCCTGTGGTACAGTGGCTTTTCTTTTACAAGTTGCCTTTCCTTTGCCCACTCACACTCTCTCTGAAGATCTAGCAGCTCTCAAAGTATGGTCCCTGGACCAACAGCATCACCACCACCTGGAAATTTGTTAGAAATTCAAATTCTTGTCCCCCACCCTAGATCTACTGAATTCGAGCCTCTTGGGGTGGCACCCAACAATTTGGTTTTAACAAGCTCTTGCATGATTCTGATGCATGCTTACATTTAAGAACTGCTACCATGGACATGGATATAATAAGTGGTTGCAACATGCCAGACACTGTGATAGGTGTCTCTTGGTGAGCCTGCTGTCTTTGGTGCTATAGCTGTTTTTCTGAAAGCCTCCCTGGGGCCATGTAGGAGAATCGGGAGCTCCCAGAGGGTGAACAAATGATTAGTATGCTATGGACTAAGCAAAGAAAAGGAAAGCAACATTTCTGTGGCTGACAGATCTGAAGCAAAGAACACAAGAGGAAAGAGACGGACGTTGTCTGGAGCTGAGTAACAGATGTAGTGATTAGAGCCTGACTAAGATCAATAAGCAGCATGACGCATGGGCTGGGCATCCTCTCAGATAAATCCAGCCGCCCCTGAAGCCTGGTGCTGGAGCAGTGATGGGAGAGACAGAGAATGTGATAGTTTGCTAATGCCAAGCAAAGTTGCATTGTGTCAGGGTGCCAGCTGTGCTAAGCAATTCCACTGGACAAACACTAATTTAGCAATTGGCCCATGCAGTGGGTACTTGTGAGTGCCTGCTCTGGGGATGCAGAAATGAAGCCACAGTCCCTTTCCACCAGTATCTCATGATCACATGAGGGGGAAAGACACAGAACCAGCCATCTGTGGTACAGTGTGGACACATGCTGCAGGAGTGCATTGGCAGGGAGGGCGTCCCTAGTTTCTGCTGGAAGGGGTTGAGGAAGGCCTTTGCAGAGGAGATGAGGTTTGAAGGATGGCTGAGAATGGCCACAAAGAGAGAATGTGAGTTTTCCAAGCAGAAAGAACAGCCTATGTGATGATGATATGAAAGGGTGAGAGGCTCGAGATGGCTGGTGTGTTAAAGCAGGTGGTAGTGAATAGCAAGAGAAGAGGCAGAAGTAGGTGGGGTTGGAATGGAGTGTGGTGCTGGGTTTCGTTCTGTGGGTGATGGGGAGCCACCGAATGTTCCTGAGCAGAGGAGTGGCATGGCAGACTTGGTGTGTTGGAGAGACTGTGCTGGGGACTGTGTAGACGAGGGAGCTGAGATGGAGACAGTGTGGCCAAGGGGCCCACGAGGAGGCTGTCTGAGGAGTCCTGGAGAAAGCTAATATAGACCTGAGCAGGGCCATGGCCCCAGCACTGAATGAAGAGAATGGATTGGAAAGTTCCTGTCAGGGCTGGGCCCTTCGCTGGCTCTGGGGGATAAAAAGATGAACCCCACACAGCCCCTTCCCTCAAGAGCTTTGCATGTAGCAGGAAGCCTAACGCGAGTACATAATGCAGGGGAATGTGCCTTCTTCCACCTTACATGCTGTGTCAGTTTCCTCGGGCTGCTGTAACACATTACCACAGACTTAATGGCTCAAAACAGCACAAATTGATTCTCTTACAGCACTTCACATCAGAAGGCTGAAATGCGTGGGCAGGGCTGGTGCCTTCTGGAGGCTCTAGAGCAGAATCCATTTCTTTGCCTTTGCCAGCTTCTAGGGGCTGCCCCCGTTCTTTGGCTCATGGCCCCACATCACTCCAACCTCTGCTTCTATCTTCACATCTCCTTTTCTGACTCTAACCCTCCTCCATCTCCCTTATGAGGATCCTTGTGATTACATTTGGGGCCAATCCATAAAGTCCAGGATGATCTTCCCATCTTAAGATCCTTAAGTCAATCACATTTGCAAATGTGATTGTCATGTCAGGTAACATATCCACAGGTTCTAGGGATATTATATGGACACCATTGGGGGGGCCATTGTTCAGCCTGCTATGTATGAAAAGGGTCCCTATGTTTTCAAGAATAAATAATGATGATGATAATGGCCAACTTCTTTCGAAGGCTTACTATCCGTCATAGGGGCTGTGCGTCCATGTCACATCTCTTTCTGCCTCTCTCTGATAAGGACATCATTCAGGGCCCACCTGAATAATCCAAATAATCTCCTCACCTCAAAACCCTTAACTTTATCACATCGGCAAAGATGCCTTTTCCATATAAGGGAACATTTAGAAGTTCCAGTTTGAGGGCCCTTATTCAGCCTACAAGTTTTCATCATCACCTGGGTCTCACGTAGGGCATTTAAACACCTGCTGGATTCTCTTTTATTAAGGAGATTATGGAGAGGCTGCTTGGGCTAGGCAATGGGAGCAATGAGAGAGTCTTGAAGGGGTGGTTGTGGCACAAGGGACAGTTAGTGCCCTATCAGGATTCACCATGAAGATATGACCTGTTGACTCCTGAATTCATAAACCCAGAGGTCTCATCCTCTGCTATAGTTTTGAGAGCCAGTTTTCAATTATCTATGGAAGTGATAGATTGATATATGCTAAACATAAATTCGTTTTTGCTGTCAGAGTGAATAGGGGGACACATACCCCAACTTGTATCCTCACCCTAAGATGACCTCTTAAAACTGTTCACTGCCAGCTCTGCAGGCACCAGGCAGAATGGCAGGGTGGCTGAGCTTGGAGTCAGGAAAGCTGAGTTTTAACCCAGCTCTATTCCTGCTAGCTGAGTGTGTTCACCCAAAGGAAGAACCAAGCTGTACACAGAACATGAGAGCCAAGAGGCACCATGTCAACATTTTTGTCAATGTCACTCTCATCATTGCAGCCCCCTCAAACAACTACCTGACGTTGAATGTCTTCTATGTGCTGAGAGTGATGTAAGCATTCACTCCTGTGTTGATTCCCACAAATATCCTGTGAGATTGGTATTATAATTGGCTCCTCTGTATAGGCAAGGAAAGCAAGATGCAAAGAGGTGAAGTTACTCACTAAACTTTCATGACTGGTAAGCAAGTGGCAATGACGTGAATAAAACCTGGCTCTTGTTCTTAGAGTGTTGTCAGTCACGTCTAGAGAGAGAGTGTATGGAAATGGAATCAGTGCTTCTTCCCGGGAGACCTAATTCAGTCTCAGTGACAAGAACTCCCATTTATTGAGTATCTACTATCTGCCAAGAGCTTTACAAACATTTTTCTATTTAATCCTCACAATTGCCTTGTGAATATGGTATTATTATATTATTATCTCCATTTTCGAAGTGAGGAAAATGAGGCTCCTAGAAATTAAGCAACTTGACCAAGGAATCACAGCTGATGAAAGCAGAGCTGAGATTTGAACCACTAAGCCAGCGATTCACAAACCTTTTGGTCTCAGAGCCTTTATACTTTTGAAACTTCTTGAGGGTAAATCCACAGAGACAGAAACCAGGTTAGCGGTTGCCAGGGACTTGGGGGAGGGCAGAATGAGGAGAGGAACTGCTAATGGATACAGTGTTTCCTTTTGGGGTGCGGAAAATGTTCTGGAACTAGATAGAGGTGATGGCTGCACACATTATGCATGTACTAAATGCCATTGATTATGCACTTTAAAATGGTTAATTTTATGTCATGTGAATTTTACCTCAATTAAAAAAGCAGAATACAATGAGGTAAAATCAACAACCACCACCATGACAAAAACTTACTGAGGACTCCAAAGAGCTTTTGTTTATGTGGGTTATATCTATTCATGTTAACCATATTAGGAAAAATTATTATAATATTTATTTATTTAGACACTAAAATAATAAACCCATATTATATGTAAATGTAAATAATATTTTTATGAAAACAACTATATTTTCCAAAACAAAACCTATATGGAGAAGAGTGGCACTATTTTACATTTTTGCAAATTTCTCTCATGTCTGACTTGATAGAAAGAAACTGGATTCTCACATCCACTTCTCTATTCACTTGTGAGATGTTGTTTTGATTGAAGTATATGAAGAAAATCCAGCCTCACACCGATATACAGTTGGGAAAGGGAGAAATATTTTAATAGACTTTTCAGATCATTGTGGACATTCTTCTTTGATAGAACACCAAAACTCAATCAGTGGCTGTTTCTTACAGGTTAAGTGTAGTTAAGACTGTGACATTGTGTCAGTGAACTCTCTCTACTAGGTTCCATTGCATCCCATTGGACTCTCTTGTCATTTGAATGAGTCTTTTACCCATTCGTAGTTTGGTAACCTTGTGTATTGGTCACTTGGAAAATACTGGTGCCCTGACTTATGCAGAGCTTTCACATATGGACACATTTTATTCTACAACATCACAAAATCACATTTGTTAATACTACACCCATCTCATTGGGAAAAGCCTTTAACTATTGCAAAGCTGTTAGGCTCACAGTAATGCATGCAAGCATTTCAGAATTCTATTTTCTTCTCGAAAGCTCAAATTTTATCATTGGCAAAAACTACAGTCAGTTGTTTTCCTTGAAGTGACAGGCTCACTTCGTTCATCTATGAGAAAATGTCTGCCAAAAACCCAAGCCTGAATAACATTAGTTAGTCATTCTTTCAAGTAAATATGATGCTCTGTGAAATATCAGCCAGTTAGTTCACAACTCAAAACAATCACAGGAGCGCTTTGCTTTGAGTCAACTGTTGCCCTTTGGTTTCCAGCACAAGTGCTTCAAGATTTTATGTCACACAGAATTTTAAAAAATATGGGGACTCAAGGGCCAATATTTAATAAAGTTCATTTTTACTGCTTCACTAAGAACATTCTTACGTGAAGCTGGCATTCTTTTTAACTGCAGGTGTGTGGCAGTGAAAAACCCGATGACGACTAATGCATTTGGTGGCACTGTCCCCATTTCTGCTCAGGCACCTGCTGTTTGACCCACCACTGCTTTTGCACCACTAGTGCCAGTGGAAAATCGAAGAACATTTTAGTAGTATTGGAAAAATAGTTTTGATCTTGAGGATCCCCTAAAAGGGTCTTGGGCACCTCCAAGGGCCCTTGATCTCACTATGAGAACCGCTGCACAAGGCTATGCATAGCATCTGCTGGAGCCACCTTTTTAGTCAGGGCTTTTGATGGCTTCCTGCCACCTACAGAATTGGACCTGGCTTCAGCCCATCAGCCCAGGACACAGGCTCCAGCCCAATGGGCTCCTTGTCATTTTCCAAATGTGTCCTTCCATGCCCTTGCCCATGCTCTCCCCTCCACCAGAAATGCCTCATCACCAACCCTGGCCATTGAAATACTACTTATTCTCAAAGGCTGGGTCAAGAGCTGCCTCTTCTAGGAAGCCTTACAAGGTTTTTAAGTGAAAATGATTTCCTCTGAGCTTCCTGAGCCCACTCTTGGAATATCTTCTCTAGCCCTTAGCAGGCTGAGTATTGTATTAGAAGGAGGTGTTTCCTCATCTATGAGAGCCTCAAGAACATGCACCAAGCCTATCCTCTCCATTTCTCCACAGTGCAGCCTTGTTCATAGCTGGGGTGGGGAACGTGTTGAATTGCACTGGATTGCCCAGAATGTAAAACTTGAAAATGCTATATGTACAGTTGCAGCTGTGAATGCTCAAAGGCCATGGAGCATATTCTGACTTTTGTGAGTCCCCAAGGAACATCACCATTGGTATTGATATTTGTGCATGCTTCTTAAAAATCATCTTATTTCAGAGGTAGGGAAAGGGAGCTACGCTTCTGGACTACTCCAACCCCAGGAACCTCAGCTCCCAGGGCTGGAAGGACACTTCAGAGGGAGAAGCCCGCTGCCACCAGGCTTTACTAAAAGTGTTATGTTTCTTGCCCCCACCCCCACCATTTTGCAGATGATGCAGTTCATAGCCCTGCAGGATGGTTGGGCACAGCACCTGGGAGCCAACAGCCAGAAAGTGGTGCCACAGGTTGCACCTGAGGCCCAGATACTTTCCTCCTGGTTTCCCTCACTGGCCTGCAATTCAAACAGGCTCATGCCAATAGCTCCCATAGATGGCCCCACACTCTGCCCCCACGTGCCCAGCCCAACCTGGACTGGAAGACTTTAATTCATTTAGGACTCCTCTTGGAACCTTGCAGAATGACAGTTGATGCCTGTGGAGATACACTTGTTTATTTCAAAGACTGATTTAATTTTGATGCCTCTGGCCTCAAATAGTTGTTTTCTGATTTCTAGGAATTGCTTTCAGTTTAGCAGTTGCCAGTTCACAGCATTGCACGCCAGCCCTTTGCCACCTACTGTGCTCTAACTTCTCACTCCTCCATGATCAAGTTGGCTGGGAGGGGTGTGGAGAAGGGAGGGAGGGGTGCTTCTCCAAGGGACCTGGACAGGCTGGAGTATGGTTTAGTTGGAAGAGAGGACCTGGGCCGTAGAGATTGAGAGACCCTGAGCCAGGGCCCAGAGAATATAGGGCAAGACACAGAGATAGGTGAGAATAATCAACCTTTCAGTGTGAGCTGGTGCCAGGATGGGGTGGCCCGATAAGCAATTGGGGTCTTGGGCTATATCAAGAGTGTGCTGCTCTCTTCTGCGGTTAAATGTGGAAGCCATGGCTCTGCAGCCAGATTGTCTGAATTAGACTCTTGACTCTACCACTTATTGTCTGTGTGACTTTAGACAAGTTACTTAACCCGTCTGAGACTCAACTTGTCTTTGTCCTATTTTCAGTGAGTGCAATAATAGAAACTATTTCAAAATGTCGTTAGGAGGATACAATGAGCTATTAGATGTCAAGTGTTTGGCATAGCATCTGGTGTGTGTGGCACCCCCTGCTCTGCCCTGGTCAGTCCTGGGCCCTACATTCTGAAGGGCCCTGACAAACTGGAGCCTATCTGAAGGACGGAAGGCTGGGGATAGGGGAGCAAAAGAACACCATTTGCCTGGTGGAAGAGAGGGTTCCTCCCAATGTGGCTGGCAGGTTCCCTGAGGTGGGACACAGTTAGGACTGGGGTGGGGGTGGCCCAGGTGACTGAGATGCAGGTTCTAGTGTGCTAGAGGGAAGAAGACATCTCAAGAAGGCAGAGGCACACTAGTATCAGTTGCCTCAGGAGGGAAGGAGATTGAGATTGAGGTTCCTTTAGGTGGTGGCACACCCGGAGAGACTGGATAGCCATGGATCAGGAGTGTTACAGGAGCAGGGAGCATCACATGGGAGCCAGGCCCAGGCTTCTAGGATATCTTGAGTGTAACTTTGTTCTACTCCTACCCTAGGCTACAAACTCCAAAGACCTTCTGCTCCGGCTTGGCTTACTGGAGAGGTATGGGCCATTCCTAGAGGTCCATGAGTCCCAGACCACCTGAGGGCACCCTTGTTGGACTTGTAGAGGGAATACTGCCAGGGTGTTCATGCTCAGCGCCATGGCAGTTAGGATCTCTCACCCAGCTGATCAACAGCCATACCAAGAACAATGGCTTCAGTGGCCTCTCAGGCAGCCATGGGCATCCGAGCTGGAGGAAGCCCCTAAGATTCTTACTCTAGCCCTCTCCATGTCCAGCTGAGGGGCTTAAGGCCTGTGAGGGGCAAGGCCTCCTGGTGCCATACGAAGATGTAGAAATGGAGTCACCACCCCCAAAGCCCAGCCTTGCCCTGTGCCCAGGGACCCCATGGGCTCATTCCGTTTGCACACGCCCATGTCATATAAATGACTTAGGGCTGGCCTCGAGATCAGCAGGCTTATCCAAGCAATAGGAGCCTAGGCACTGGGGACAAGTTCCTGCTGTCCTCCAATCCATGTGCCACTTGCTAGGGGACCTCGAGGCCAGGCAGCCTCCTCCTCTCATCAGGCTTCAGCCACTTTAGCTCTGAAAGGAGAAGGTGGCAGTTGGTCTTGTCAAAGGCTCTTCTGCCCTGATAGCCAGACTTTTGGGAAATCAATGATCCATCAGTGGGGATGGATGCAGTGGGGTGAATGGTGGACCCCCAAAAGATATGTCCATGCCTTAACCCCCAGACCCTGTGAATGTGACCTTATTTGGAAAAAGCATCTTTGCAGATATTATGATAAAGATATTGAGGTGAGATCATCCTGGATTATTCAGGTGGGCCCTAAATCCAATGACAAATGTCCTCATAAGAGAAGAGAAAGAACAGAACAAAGAAGATGTGAAGATGAAGGCGGAGACTGGAGTCATGCAGCCACAAGCCAAGGAATGCCAAACATGCTGGCAACCACCCAAAGCTGGAAGAGGCAAGGAAATATTCTCCCCTAGAAACTTCTGAGACAGTGCAGCCCTGCCAACACCTGAATCTCAGACTTCTGGCCTCCAGAACTGTGAGACAGTACATTTCTGTTATTTTAAGCCATTCAGTTTGTACTAACTTGTTACAGCAGCCCCAAGAAGCTCATACACTGGACCATGCTACTCCCAAGACACTGAGCCCATGAACCATCCAAGCGCCTAGAGTCTAGACCCTGCTGAGCGGCACCCAAGGAAATCCTAGTGTCCCATGCAAAGCCGAGGCAGCACAATGGGCTCTTCCCCTGTCCGGCCTGTTCAACCAGGCTTTAGACTCAACCACTTTGGAAAATGAGGTTGTCAACTAAAGCCTATGGGTTGACAAAAATTAGATTAATGAAAACAAACCTGCCCAGCTGCAGAGCAGGCACCAAAACACACATCAGGTGCAGAGCACTAGGATCCATGCGCCTGAGCTGCTCCATCCCTTTCTGGCTGAATCGGTGGGAGGTGAGGGTTTGTAATTCGTATTTAAGGAAAGGCAATTCATCAGGATTATGAGTAGTAACTTCCCTCTGTTTCCACTCTGCCTGGCTCAGTGGTTGCTGGGAAATGGCCAACCGAGTCAGAAAAGGAAGAATTGTGTAGCCATCTGGGGTCCCCAAGAGCAGAAAGTGACCTGGTCTGGGACTAGCCCCTGTTGGGGATGCTTAACCTCGAATCCTCTTGAATCCTCTGCCAGGTCTGGGCTGGTGGGGTGGGGGTAGTTGATGAGGCTGCTGCCTAGGGTTCCTTCTGACTTGGGCTCTCCAGGCCTTAGCTGCTGCTTCTTCAGATCAAAGTTGGATTGTGCACACTGGGTGAGCACTCTGTAAGCCAGGGCACTTTGGACAGGGAAGTGTTCTTGGCCTGGAGGGACAGTACTGAGAGGGGTGCAGAAGAAGAGTGAGTGCCCTCCTGGGCCTTTGTCTGGGAGCAAGGTGACTCTGTCCTGACAGAGGACATTCCAGCAGCCCAGGGAGGTTCGATTTGGGTGCAGAATCCTTGATACCAGCCCACCTTCCAGGAAGCCGCTGGTGGCAGCAGCAGGACAAAGGCTAGCTCAGGTGCCACACCAGCTCATTGATGACGGCTCATGATCACACCTCTTGCCTGGCACCTCTGCCTCCTGACTCCTGCTTTGCTGGGCCATGGTCCCTTCCCAAGGCAAAGTGGTAGCAGATGGATGCTCTCCAGGGACCCCTGCCTAGCCCTACCGATGTCCTCTTTGCCTGAAAGCAGCTGCACACTGTGTGGCAGGAAGTACTCAGCAGTTGGGATCAGACTCTGGCTGTGAGAGCCACACCCATGGCCATGGTGTCCTCCATAGGCCACTGATGTCCCTTTGGAGGGTGGGAGAGAAACTGTGCCAGGGGAGGCCACCAGCAAAAGGTAGCAAGCCAGAGCTGCTAAACAGCCAGGGGCCACTGGGCTGTCTTCATACCAGCTTGCTTCTGAAAACAACAGCCCTGATCCATTGCTGGTCCAGTCACATCAGTGACTGGGATTCAAAAGCCATTGGCATTGGGTGCTGTATCATGGACAGCCAAAGAAGTCGAAACCACAGAAGTTGGCCTTGCACTTCAGGGTGAGCTCTTACCACCTCTTCTCATACACTTTTGAAGTTCTGGCTATATTAGTCACAGCTCCTCAATTGCTCTTTACTCCTAAGCCTTCAGAGGCTCCTGCAGAGGCAGAGATGGCAGAAGGGGAAGTGTGGGGAGGTTATTATTTGTGCTAGAGGAATAATGTCCAGCACAGTATCACCTTGAGTGAGGCCCAGGTGAAAATCATGTTTTCACTAGATTTACCAGTTCCTTTTGCATTGTCTAGACATGTTCGGGGAAGTGTCTTCATTTACCCATGGATGGAGGGAAAAGGAGGCTAAAGCTGCCTTTCTGAACTCTCAGACCCACTGCCATTGGCTTTCTTGGGATGCTCAGGCCTTTAATGTGTCTGTTCCCAGGAGCGCTAACAGGTTGCCTAGAAAATGAACTGGGGATCTGAGCTGCCAGGCTATACCGATCTCCTGGGGTGGGGGGCAGGCAGTCCTCTCCCGCAGCTGCTGGCAATCTGGGCTCCTCAACTTCCATCCTTCCATGGGGCCTGCTGGTAGAGTGGGGCTGCCAGCACAGGATGCCTTTCCCAGGCCCCGCACTAAAGAGCAGGGCCTGAGTATAAGGACTAAGAGAGCGCTCCAGCTGCCACTTCCCTTGAAGACAAGGCCAGTTTTCTGCTGTGTATGCGATTGCTCTTGTCTCAACCCTCTAAATATCTTTGTCATATACTGAGACCCTGGGGTTCAAAATGAGCTCTGAAAGAAGTCTTTGTCTACTAGTTTGAGACTTTTATGAATTTAAAGTGGTAATGAGCTTCCCTCCACCAACCCAAAAGCTGAGGCAAGAAGGAGAGGCGCACAGAGCTGAGTAAGGCACTGGCGGGAAGGGTGGTGGGCACAGTCTGCAGATGTCAGAGCAGGAGCAGGCAGAGCAGCAAGACTTTGGGTGTCAAGAGTCAGGATTGAGGCAGGACTGGGGGCAGGTGAGGGGAGCCCTCCACAGCTCCCTATGCCCCACGGAAGCCAGAGGAGCCCTGCTCGGACAGCTTTGAACACTGACCTACAGTAGAAGAGTACCTTTGGCATAAGCAGTCTTCCGCTGTAAAGCTTTTTATAAACTCTTGTCTGGCTCTGCTGTTGTGAGACAGGACACAGAAGCCCAAGGAGGGGACGGACCTCACGCTGGTAGCAGAGCTGGGGTTGGAACCCAGCCCTTCGCACCATAGGGTGTGGACTGCACCAGCTGTGTGGGAATAGGCTTGGGTCCACGCTGGGTGGGCAGGGGCTGGGTGCAGACTGGGATCGCGGTCCACAGACATGGGTTCTCCAAGAGTGTGCACATTTCCCATGCGTGGAGGTTGCTGCCAAGTGCCAGCCCAGCCCTGGCCAACACATGTGGCTCACTGTGCACTGCATTAGTCAGAGTTCTCCAGAGAAACAGAACCAATAGGAAGAGAGAAAAGAGTGATGGAGGGAGGGAGAGGAAGAGAGAGAGAGAGAGAGATTGATTTATTTTAAGGAATTGTCTCATTTAACTGTGGGGCTGACAAGTCCAAGCATCTGCAGGTAGGCAGGCTGGACATTCAGGTTAGAGTTGATGCTGCAGTCTTGGGTCCAAAAGCTGGAAACTCAGGCAGAGGGTCCATGTTACAGTCAGGGGACAGAATTCTTTCTTCTCCTGGGGACCTCAGTCTTTATTCTTAAAGCCTTCAACCAATTGGATGAGGCCCAGCCACATTATAAGAGGTAGTCTGCCTTACTCAGACTCTACTGATTTAAATGTTAATCAAAGCAAAACAATCACTTTATTGCAACATCTATACCAGTGTTTGGCCAAACAACTGGGCACCATAGGCTAGCCAAGTTGACACATAATATTTACTGTTGCATCCACTGTTCCTTCTGAGCCATCCCAGAGAGGCAACTGTTGGCTTTGAACCAGGAGAGAAAGGGTAGGTGGCCATGCAGGGAGGGATGAGGAGTGGAAGGCCACGTGGTGGGGTGTGGCCCAGGAGTTTGTGAGTCTCCACAAGATGGTGGGCCACTGTGGGAAGAGGAAGAGGAAGCAGGTGGTCCTGTATCGAGGCAACAGGGCCTATCAGAAGCAGCTCTTGCTGAGTTCTCAGTGGGAAGGCTGAACTGTGGGGCTGCCCAAGGAGCCAAGACTCTTCCTGGAGGCCAGGGGGGCCATGGAGTGTTCTGACAGGAGGTGATTGGTGCACACTTAGTTTGGAAGGATTTACTGAGAGCCATTCAGGGGGCCTGCAGGCAAGGGACTGGAGCCACTGGCGACCCTGGGTATGGGTTAGAGACAAAGTGGACAGGGACCTCAAAGCAGTTTGTGCAGGGTCGCGAAGCCTGCTTGGGCATCAGGGGCTCTGGGGCTGCTGACTAAAATGCAGATTCCCAGACAGAGCTAGGTCAGGGGAGGAGCATAGCCAGCTGCATTTTTAAAAGGGCCCCACAGGTGGTTTGGATAGAGTCTACAGGTGGGGAAGCTAGGGCCCCGGATCACACATGAAGTCGTCATAGACGGGGCCCGGAACTCTGGCTCCTGCCTCCCTGCAGGGCTCTCTCCCTGATGTCATCAGGCCCAGCTGGCTGCCAAGCCTGCCAAGCCTGAGGAGCTTCATCTATGAGTCACTTGCTGACAATAGTCATCCTGCATCAAGGGCATGAGTCATATCAGACCACAGCTGAAGATGGGTGATTCCGAAGATGTCAATCAGAGACACTGGGGATGCCTCATCTATCCTGCTGCCCTAGTACTGAGTGCTCAGTGCTTGGGGCAGGAACAGTCCAAAATGGAACTGCTGGTCCCCCTTGGGTAAGAGTGCTCCGTCTTGCAGCAAGAAGCTGGCACATCTGCAGTCCAGCAGTCTGCAAGTTGCTGTGGACCCAAACATACTGTTCGGCCAGCACTAGGCCAGGAGCTGGAAGCACTGCAGTGAACGTGCCAGAAGCAGCTCCTGCCCTTGGGAAACCATGAGCAGCGAGAAGCCCATCACTTGGGAGAGGTGCACTGAGGGACAGCACACACAGCCACCCTGAGTGTGCCCACAGGGGCTCAGCTAAAAGATGGAGGAGGATGCAGAGGCTACCTGCGTGTACGCACGTGGGGAAGGGGAGGCCCAGTGGCTGGTGCCAGAGTAGAAGTGGAGGGCCAGGGTAGCATGCAATGGGGTGGGGAGTGAGTCAGGGCCTTGGAGGCCCACTAGGTGTGCTTTGGTTTTTCTTCAGAACCATAGGAAGGGCTAACAACTATATGAAAAAATGCTCAGCATCACTAATCATTAGGGAAATACAAAATCAAACCACAAGGAGATACCACTTCACACCCACTATGATAAACACACACACACATGCACACACACACACAAAAATAGCATGTGTTGGCAGGGATGTGGAGAAATTGGAATTCTTGTATATTACTAGTGGGAATGCAAAATGGTACAGCCACTGTGGAAAACAGTTTGGCACTTCCTCAAAAAAACATAAAATTACCATATGACTCAACAATTCCACTCCTGGGTACATACCCAAGAGAACTGGAAACAGTTGTCCACACAGTAAATGTCCATAGCAGTACTGTTCATAACTGCCAAAAGGTGAGACCAACACAAATGTCCATCGGCTGATGAATGGACAAACAAAATGTACTATGTCCATATAATGGAATATCATTCAGCCATAAAAAAGAATGAAGTACTGATCCATGCTGCTACATGGATGAACCTCAGAAACATCTTGCTAAATGAAAGAAGCCAGTCACAAAAGACCGCATATTGTATGGTTCCATTTATATGAAATATCTAGAATAGGCAAATCCATAGAGACAGGAAGCAGATTATTGGTTGCCAGAGGCTGGGAGAGGGAAACTGGGAGAGTGACTGCTTAATGGGTATGGGGTTTCTTTTTGGGGTGATAAAAATGTTCTGAAATTACATAGCTATTGTTGCATAACATTGTTAATGTAATTAATGCCACTGAATTGTACACTTAAAATGTGAAATGACAAATTCTCTCTCTCTCTCTCTCTGTCTCTCTAACACACACACACACACACACACACACTCCACAATAAAAAAAAGGAGGGAAACCCAATGGGAAGACCAGTTGAGGGTTCGAAGCAGCAGGAGAAGGCTCAACAAGATGTTCAGGTTCCTGCTGATTCTGAGCACTTGGGTGCCTCTCTCCCTCCCTTTGGTGCCGTGAGCATGCTGAGGCTGTGTCCTCATCCGTACAGCAGGCCTGAGCATGGCTCCCTCACTGCTCGCTGTTGGGCTTCCATGAGACAGTATGTGGGCTGCCCCAGCACATAGCTGGTGCCCTGTGAGGGGTGGCGTGCTGGGGTGCTCTCTGGAGTCACACTGCCTGGCTCCTTATCCTGCCTTGGTCACTACTTAGCTCAGTGGCCATGAGCAGATCACTTCGCCCCTTAGAGCCACCACATCCTTGTGCGTAAAATGCGTCTGGTAACAGTCCTGCCTTCTTTCTAGCCCCTCTTGATTCACCAAGCCTACCAGACTGAGCCACAAGGGCCCCTTGGGCTGCTCTACCCTGGAGCCAGGAAGCAGTTTTCTCTCAGAGCACAAAGCCTTGCCCTGGTCTGGTCCCTTTTGGGAAGGTGGGAAGGATTCTGATGCCTAAGACTTCCAAGAGGTCCCCACATGGGTCGTCTTCTTTCAATTCAGTGGCAGGAAACATACAAAACATGTCCTCATTGAAAAAGGCCTCTGTTGTGGGCTGGGAAATCACTGGGAGACAGAAAAATCAGAGGCAAATGCAGACTCTTTTCCTGAAAAGTATTAATGAAGATGTTGACTTTTGCATCAGGTTATATGGCTGTTGATCTAAGCCTACTAGGATATCATGGAATGTGTTTCTAGAAGGTCAAATCATAAGAACACAGAGAGTCCCTGAGGGTCTCTTCCTTAGTCTTTCCTCCACTTCGTCTTCCTGCTGACTACTGGCCTCTTCTCTTTTATGCTCTTCACTCCTGCTGACTCCCTCTACCCCCTCAGCCTGGAGCCTCAAACTTCTGGTCTCTAAAATGGGTTTCATGTGAAGATGAAAGGAATGAAGCTTAGCCCAACGTGTGGCTTATAAGAAGTGCTTAATAAAAGTTAACTATACTTACAATCATTTTATATAATTTAAAAAGTACTGATTTTTCTAATGGACATTGTTTTTTTCCCCACATATTTGGCCATCTAAGTTGTACGACTGTCTTTTTTTCCATGACACTCAGTAGACTTATTTTTAATGCCAAAGACAAAAGGCAGCCCCCCCCGCAACTGGTTCTTTGTGCTGCCTCATCTATTCCATGGGCAAAGGCTGCTGCTCCCTGGCCCAGACCCTGTGGGAGAGCAAGCTGCAAACTCCCTCAGGGTCGTCTTCTTTATTAGGTACAGAAGGCACTAGGGCCATGAGAATTTTAGGGGCCTACAAAAATATTTTAATTTCTTTTAACATCAGAAGAAAGAAAGAAACTTTTAGATCAAAGAAAATATTTTAATATATAATATTAATGTATTCATCTACATACCAACACAATCATAAAACATCATTTTTATTATTTCTTTAATTGATGAAGAGGCCCATGGAGGCAAAAGTGTTCAGGGTCCACAAAATTTACAATGCAGCCCTGGCCCCCTAACAGTGCAAGCGTTTCACAAGGCTATACGCTCTGCCCTTGCCAAGGCGCATTCCCACTTGTCACCTTGTCTCCGCTTCTGATCTCTACCACCAAGTCCCAAAGGAAGCCGGGGCAGTTATTTTTTTCCCATTTGCCACAGAAAGAGGCTGAGTGTTATAGACTGAATGTGTCCCCCCAAATTCATATGTTAGATCCCTGGCCCCCAATATTTGTAGGTATTTGTAGGTGAGGCCTTCGGAAGGTGATTACATTTAGATGAGGTCTTGGAGGTGAGGCCCCGATGATGGGATTAGTGCCCCTGCAAGAAGAAGAGAGAGAGCTTCCTCTCTCTGCCCTGTGAGGACAATGAGAAGGCAGCAAGCCAGGAAGAGGGCCTTCACCTAGAACCAAATCTGCTGGCGCCTTGATCTTAGACTTCCCAGCCTCTAGAACTATGAGAAATAAATGTTTGTTGTTTATAAATGAGCCAGTCTAAGTTATTGTGTTAGAGCAGCCTGAGGTGACTCAAACACTGAGGTTTGGACATAAGAAGTGATTTGACTGATGTCACCCAGTCTCACACTTTCTGTTGCCTCTCATTGCCAACTTAGGGACCTTCCCTGCTGGGACATCAAAGAGAGAAGCCCTCCACTCCTGAGAAGAAGGCCCCTTCAACCTGTCCCCACACCTCACCTGATGTCTTCCCCAGCTACCTGAGAGCCACTGAGAAGAGAGCTGTGGGGTGAGTGCTTTCAGGGTTGTGACAGTGTAGTGAAACTTTAACCACTAGTTCTGGTGAGAACCGGTTCCAAAAATCTTCATAAAGCTGTGAAGCTGTAGTCAAGAAATTATAGTCAGTGTCCTAGGAATGTTCCAGAATAATCACCTGGATCAGCCAGGTTCTCCAGAAGAATAGAACCAGTAGGAGATAAGATAGATAGATGATGGATAGACAGACAGATAGATCTTAAGGAGCTGACAAGCAGTTGTGGGGCTGGCGAGGCCGCAGTGTGCGGGGCCGCCCGGCAGGCTGGAGACTCGGGCAGGAGCCGACCCGCCGTCCCGAGGCAGAATTTCCTCGTCTCTGGGAAACCTCCGTCTTTGCTCTCAAGGCCTCTCGACTGACTGGCCGAGGCCCGGCCGGGTCGTCCAGGATGAGTCATCTTTACTTCAAGTCCACTGATTGTAGACGCCACCCCAGCTGCCAGATACCTCCGCAGCGACACCTACACTAGGGCTGGGTGGAGTCACCGGGGACTAGGGCCTGGCCCAGGTGACACCTGAACCTGCCCACCACATCACCCATGCCACATTGGCTGAGGTCAGGTCTCACTGGCTTATTTGGTCACTTGGATCCTCTGTAGCTGCCCTCTTGGCTCCCCAACCAGGAAGGCCCGAGGCAGGCTCTCAGTAGGAAGAAACTTAAATGCCAGTGCTGCTCTGTCCCCAGGGCTCCTTG
This sequence comes from Eulemur rufifrons, assembly GCF_041146395.1. Taxonomy (NCBI): domain Eukaryota; kingdom Metazoa; phylum Chordata; class Mammalia; order Primates; family Lemuridae; genus Eulemur; species Eulemur rufifrons. The sequence goes on along the minus strand of NC_091012.1, from coordinate 24,861,196 downwards.
GCCCAGCTCATGGCCCATTGGTGCCAGTGCCTACCCTGAGGAGTTGCAGAAGTTTTTTGCAGCAATGACCTAAAGTGAGCAGTGTCAGTGCCCTCCTGAGGGGTCCTGGTGCTGTGGCAGATGGGACCAGCCAGGAAGGCTCTGCATAAGAGCCTTAGGTTCCCCCTTCCCTTGGTAGGGGGAAGTGAGTGGCTTTGCCTTCCCCAGCAGAGGGAAACATCCCCTCCAAGGGTCCATGCTCAGAGGAAGCCATTTTGAGGAAGACTATAAGCACAGGCCCCTAAAATCCCAGGGTATCCCAGAGCTTACTGGCCTGCTGAATCTCCTGGAAACATCTAGAATTATTCAAACTATACCTCATGACCTGGCTGTCCTAAAATTGTTAGCAAGTCAAGTATATTTTGGAAAATGAAACAGTAAAAAGAAAATATCCAAGTGCATTTTATGTAGTAATGGTAAATATTAGTTCATTAAACTTTTCTTACTGTCTATATTGTTTTGTATGAGCCTTTGTACTGGGTCTTGATGCAAAATGTATTTCTTACTATACAGATATTTGAAAGTCACCAATGTATCTAATAAGGCCATTGCACAGATGGGAAAATTGAAGCCGAAACGAGGGACAAAACTTTCTTAAGGCCTTGTAGTGAAGAAGAGCAAAGAAGGATTGAAATTCAGCAAGAGGTCTCCTGATCTGAGCCCATGTGCCAGCATGCTGGTTGATCTCAAGGTCTCCAAACAACCCTAAGCAAATCTTGGAAAAGCAAACAGAAAGTGCTATTTTTACTGCAGGGTAGGCTTTTCAAAGTGCATTCACCTTGGGGGTTGCAACCTCCAGTGCAAAGTGATGTTACTCCTTAATGGAGGCTGTCTTTTGTATGTTCCTGCCTGCCCTGGGGTTGAACCTCCCACTCTTTTGGGGTGACTCTGACCACCTCCACCCTCCATATCATGGGGGACCTGCAGGCAAGGCGGGCACCCTTCACCAGGAACTGCACATGCACGTGTCCCAGCTGATGGAGGCAATCTGGCACAGCTGAGGCAGCTGCGGGGCCAGGGGCTTCCCATATCAACAAGAGGAGACAACAGATAGGGGACACTGTGCACGAGCTGCCACAGCGCTGGCTTCTGCTTCTCTTCTATCTTCCAAATATTGCCTGAATCTCATGTGGCTCCTGCTAACCCAGAACTGTACAAGGAAGGGAATTCCAGGCATCAAAGCTCCAGCTTCACCCAACTGGCGTGGAACAAAGCCGCCACCACTGTTTTTAGCACTCTGAATAAATATAGTGTCTAAGTGAAGAAGCAGCAGCGGCTGGAAACCTAGAAAACCCCAGCACCGTGAGGCTGGCTGAGTGCTCTGCTTTGCAGGGCCCGGGGGTGTATGGCGACTTTATGCCTCAACATGTCAATCCTTCTTCCTCACAGAGTCACACCACCCTGGAATCCACAGGTTCCTCACCGGCCTGTGGAGATGGGGTCCTAAGAACATTAATAAGCTAGGGGCCCTGTTCTTGCCCCTACCTATTCACTCAGCCTCCCGCCTCACCTGCCAAGTATTTCTGGGAGTCCCCACAAGAGCTCTTATAAGTGTTCACAAACTTTTCTGTCGGCTCATCACCACCTGGGGTCTACCACGTTCTTCCTCTCCGGAATCCATTCCCATCTGTTGACACCTGCTGCCCAGGAAGCCCCTTACAAAACCCCCGGCACCATTTGGCTGATGGAATGCCTGGTAGGCAGGCTGAAGGCTCTAGCAAGGGTCCGGCCCTGACACTGCCCAAACTGCCCAAGCCTCCTCAGGACACAGCAGAATGGGTTTCTGACAGGAAAACGGGAGCAGCCTCGACCCTACCTCCTGGACACATTTTGTTCTCTGTGCTCTGTGAAGCAAGAGGCAGTGTGTCTCTCCCGCAGAGCTGTAACTGGCACTGCTTTGGGGGAAGTGGCGTGGCAGCTCCCAGGATTCAGAGTCCCAGGCACCTAATTCCTTCCCCCTTCCTCCCACCACCTGGGGGCCCCGCTGGGCCCGCGGAATGCCTGGATGCTTCGTCTCCGCATGTCTGGGAGAAGTCTGTGGACTGTTTGCCAGTCCCCAAGCTGAGCCCTCAGCACTTGACTTGGAGGTTGAGAGTTAACCTCTCCACTTATCCCTTTTCCTGATCTCAAGCCCCAGCAAGGTAAAGTGCTCTGTCTCAGCTGGGACTGGGGCTCTGCCAAGGCTCTCAGGAGGGACACCCCCTCCCAACACTGTTCATTCATCCTCAGATTAAAGAACTTAGAAGTTCCAGCTAGGTCTTCACCTCCCAGTCGTGGGTCTGGCTGTTCTTGTACCTTCTGAAAGCTTTCAGAATAATGCAAACAGTGTTGAGTGCTGCCCACAATCTGGCCAATTTTATGCACCCCATATGTTGTGATACAGATGATAGGGACTGTCATAGCAAGATGACTGTCTCACAGCTTGGTGTGGGGTCCTGCTACCTGGGCCTCACAACAGAACATCAGCAGGGGGGTGGAGCGATTGTGATTCGCAAAATAGCAGCTTTTCCTGGAGCAGCACTTCCTTGGAGTTTAGAAAATGATGATGCTTTACTTTCCACAATAAACACACGTCACTGAGGCAAATACTTATCGATACAGCCCATCTCTTGTGCCTTCTGCATCCTGTTCCACATTGCCATTGGCTGTCATGGTCATCCCTCTTCAACCTGACCTCAGTTCCCATGGGAGAAGAAGGATCTATCTGTTCCAGGACAGAGCATCTGTTGGTGTGCAGGCCAGCAGCGCTCACTGTACACAAACAGCAAGGATCTGAGTTCAGGTCCACACGCTCTGCTTTTGGTGATGATGTGTGGTCATGTGGCATGCTGGGCAAGTAAGTCAGGCTTCCAGGCTGCAACCGGACAGATATATGGTGTGAGGAGTTTGGCTGCTAAGAATGTGGTTGTCATGAAGGCCTCGCAGGGACTCGAGGAGCCTGCCACCTTCAGAGGCTGCCCCTTCCTCAGCTGGGTCTTGCTATATGGAGGACTTATGGTCAGGGCAGGGGGTACCTCTCAGGGACTCTGGGCTTACAGTGACCCCTCTCCTTAAAAAAGGCCAGCCCCAGGCAGCATCCTACATAGGCTGAGAAGGGGTGAGGGATTTTAGGGGATCCCTGCCTAAATGGGCTCTGGCTGCACAGCTAATGATGTTCCCGGAGCCTGGTTTCTGTTAAGATTCCCATAACCACATCAGGGTCATATTCCCAGGGCTCTCAGCGTGGTAGGTGAGAGGGGTGCATTCTGAGGGTGAGAGGCTGGACTCCCACTCACTATTTCCCCCACATTACTGTGGTCAATTGTCATTAACACATCCCTTTCTGAAGGCCGGGGATGGCTCTAGTCATTAGGTGTCAGCACCATCTAGAAATTTCCTTGGGCTTCCAGAGGAAAATTGACCAAAGCCATCAGCTCACAGTGTAGCCCAGCAGAACGGCTTTGTGGTCAGTGGGGTGCCTTGGAGTGAAAATGGGGCTTCTGCCAAGGGCCTCCTGCCTCCCTGGGCTGGACCAGGAATTCTCCTATGAGTTGCTTCCTTCATGTTAGCATTGCTGCTCCCTTGTCAGAACAAGGAAAAAAATCAACAAGTTGAAAAAATCATTTTAAACAGTAAAATAAGCTAGAAGATAACAACTTAAAAGGAAAATGGATTGATTGTCAAAAATCACACAGCACCGATAGCAAAGACAAAGGCCAGAAAACATCGCTCCCACATGGGGCCCAAAGAGGAGGGTGACCATGATTGTGCAATAATTGCCTTGTGGCCAGCTAGGGCCAAGCAGGAATTTCTGCAGGGTCCTCAGAGGTATTCTCCAAGGTTTGGGGGCTACAGATCCAGGGCTAAAGGTGGCTGTCCCTCTTCAGGACACAGGTCTGAGGACTCTGGCAGTTCACTCAGCTATTCTTTCTGCCCACAAAGGTAGTGCTCAAAGCCATAAGCTTGCCCTTTCTCTCCCCATGGCAGGCCTCGAAGCCTCTTTTTGAGTTTTAGGTCCCCACTAAAAATTTCAGTAGGACCCCCTCCTCCTCACTGGGTGCTCTCTTGGACACCTGACAAGCCAATGCCTGGAAGAAGTTAGTAAATGTGATCATTTTACCAGTAGCCCAAGTGGCCTACCTGAATGCGGGTGGCATTTCACATTTCAAGGCAGGCTTTCCCCACCTGATTCCATAGTAGCCCACCCAGGGAGACACGTTCTACTCACCACCGCTGTCCTTTCTGTCTACTAATTAATGGAGAAGTCTCCAAGGACCCAAGTGGGTAGTCCATAGGTAGGGCCAGGGTAGGCTGCGGCCATGGCCTGAAGCCACAGCTCGTCCTTTCCTGGAAGGCACAGTGGTAGAATGAGACCACCAGCATACAGGTCAACTTTCCCAGGGCCACTGATTGCACACCTCCAGGGGGCAACACCCACGTTGTATTCTAGACAAAATGGTGGGCAATAATTCATTGCTCTGTGGCCATTCAGGGCCAAGCTTGATTCCCAGCAGGGTCCCCAGAGGTAATGTCCAAGGCTTGGGGAATACAGACCTTCCCCTAAGGTGTAAACGACAGCCTGAAACACAACACTTGGAGTTGGACAACATTATGACTCCAGAACCAACAGTCCTGGTTTGCAACGTTGTGTCCCATTGTTGGTCCACGCGCCCTACCTGCAACGCTCTCTTTCCAGACGCCTCCTCGAAAGCAGATGGAGGGCAGCACTTCTTACCAGAGTCTGTCTGATTTCATCACCCAGACCTGCCCCGCACGCCTCCTCTGAGATGGGCCCTGTGCTGGGGTCTGGAGCTCCATTTGGCCCCACTGCCCACAGAACTCACAGTCTAATGGGAGATGATTTCATCTGTCCAGAGCAATCCCTAAGGAGCTTTCACATAAATGTCTTTAATGAAACTTTTTTTATTGTTAAATATCACACACAAAGTGCTTAAGGCATGTATGTACGACTCAACAAATTGTTATAAACACTGTGTAACCATCACCCAGCTCAAGAGATAGACACTGACAGCTTCCCCAGAAGCCCCTTGCATGCCCTGCCAGGCACAGTCGCGGGCCCCTCCCTTATCCCTGACTTCGGTGATAAGCACTTCCCTGCGATCCTTTGTACTTTACCATCTAAGGGTGCATCCTGGAACACCATGAATTTCTTTTGCCTGCTTTGAAGTTTATAGAAATGGTATAATACCGTATGTGTTCTTTTTTAATTCAAATTGTAAACTTTTTTATTTTAAAATAAATATAGATTCACAGGAATCTGCAAAAATAGTACAAAGAGGTCCTATGCACCCTTTACCTTGTTCCATCTTGTACAACTATAATACAACATCAAAACCAGGAAATTGACATCGGGACAATCCACTGACCTTATTCAGATTTCACCACTCATTTGTGTGTGTATGTGTGTATACTTCTATGATGCATACACATTCGTTTTGGTCAGGCCATTTTTACTTAATATGGTGCTTTTGAGATGCATCCATATTTGCTTTCATTGCCAAACAGTGTACTTTTCATATGAATGCATCACAATCTACTGGGCAGTTCTGCTGCAATGGAGAGTTAGGTGGTTCCAGGGATTGAATACTGTGAACATTGTTGTCCATGTCTCCTGATACACATGTATACTCATTTTTCTAGTGTGTGTGTGTGAATTGCTGGGTCACTGGGTGTGAGTGGAATTGATGGGTCATTGAGTATGGCTGTCTTCAACTCTGTTAGATAATACAAATGTTGCCAAAGTGCCTGTCCTTTTGTACACTCCCACCAGCAGTCAGTGTTCGAGAGTTCTAGGGCTCCACATCCTCACCAACACTTGCTATCATAACTTGTTAATTTTAGTCATTCTGGTGGGTGAGTAGTGGATTTCATTGTGCTTTTCATTTGCATTTTCCTGATTACTAGGAAATCTAGCACCATTTCACATAGCCATTTGGAGTTCCTGGCTTGTAAATTACCTGTTAAGTCTTTTGTCAATTTTTCTATTGTGTGTCTTTTTCTGAATAATTTGTAGGACTTTGAAAATATATTCTGAATATAAGCCTTTTGTCAGTTTTACGTGTTGCAGATAATTTCCCAGTATGTGGCTTGCTTTTTCACTCTCTTCATACTACCTTTTGAAAAATATGAATTCTTTATTTTGATATAGTCCAGCTTGTCCATCTTTTCCTTATGCTTAGTGTTTCTCATGTCATGTTTAAGAAATCTTCCCCTACCTTTAGGCCATATTCTCCTATATGATCTTCTGAAAGCTTTATAGTTTTACCTTTAACATATAAGTCCTTAATCCATCTGGACTTGATTTTTGTGTGTGATATGAAATAGGAGTCCTATTTCATTTTTTATCCTTGCAGATACCTGATTGTCCCTGCACAATTGATTGAGAAGACTATTTCTTCTCTGCTCCTGTGCAGTGTCTCCTCTGTCATAAATTAGACTTTATATATGCATGGGTCTGTCTCTGCGCTCACTTCTCTACTCCATCAGTCTATTTGTCTAGCTTTATACCAAAACCATAGCAGGCAGATGTCTCTCAACAGCTATTGACCCAGGCTGTGCTTATTAGAGATCAGGAGGCTAAAGTTAGGTATAGCCAGATTAGTAAAGATCTTCAAAATGAATTGGAAAAGCCTGGACTTGACCCAAGGAGCAAAGGGGTGCCCCAGCATGTCAGAGAGCAAAAGAGAGAGATTATGAATGAGCATCTTAGGAAGATAAATCTGGGAGTTAAGTCAAGTCTCAGGATGGGACTAAGAGAAGAATACAAAGGTTATTGCAGAGGCCCAAGGCTGAGATCACAGGAGCCTGGGTGAAGGAGGTGGCAGGGGAACCAGAAATGAAGGGATGCATCCAAGAGACATTTAGAAGAGAAAGCTGAAATGATGGCACTTTGTTATGAGTCACTGTAAGAGGGAGGGGGTGGAGACTGCAAAATGGTGCCAAGCTTTCCAGCCTGGAAACTGAGGGGTGATTCTGGTTTGATGAAAGATGCCCATAAACTAGTTGGGGAGTGTGCTTTACACCACGCAATTCTAAAGGTCCAATTCATGCTCCCAAGAATCAATCAGAGCAGTCCTGACTGTATAACAGATCATCTGGACCAAGCTGTTGAGCAGGGACACACCACCCACAGCTTGGACTTTTGAGAGTTGAAGCAGTACTTTGAGCCATATTCAGGCCCCCTTAGGCATTGTTGATTGGATCTACTGTCTGAAAACAATGTGATCATAAGGACATCCTGAAGCATATGATTTGATCACTAAGCAACTGCCTTTCTGATGGCAAAGGTCACCCATATTAAAACAACAGCAGCAAGAAAATAGAGACCAAAACTAATGGAAAAACCAACTTTAAATAAAACAGCTAGCCCTGGGCTAATTCATGGAACCCTATGAACTTAAGCATTTCCAAAAGGCACTTTGAATACTTGTAAATACGTGAAAATGTTCTTTTTTCTGTTTGCTTAGTATAATTAAATACATGTAGCAACCTTCCTCTCAATCTCCTACCTCTGCTGATATGCACTAAAGCATTCAGGTCTAACATTATTACTGAAAAGCCAAAAGCATATTTACAGAGACTGAATATATGTATATAGAGCAGATAAAGCAAGTCCCATGAGAAAATAAAGTCCCATAGCAGATTATGTTGTATTAATAAAAAGACTAAAAGTCATGAGTGTCTGTAACTCAATTACACCACCAATTGGATTTTTAAAAAGAGGCCATTCACATTTTACGTCATGAAATCATTCCCTTAGTCCCTTAAACATCAAATAAAATTAAAATTTAAGAAAAGATTCACTTGGTTAAAAATATGAAAAGCTTCATCAAATAATTAAAAGGGATTTGGTAACATAATAACTAGTTAATTCCAGCACATATTTAATAAAGAATGGGTTCTGGGAGGAGTTGGTGTTTGATTTTTTTTCTATAAGAAAATAAAAGCGTGCCATTCTTTGTAAGTACTACCGATGTTTGCAGAAGAAATCAAAGGTGCTGTGAGAGCATGTGAGCATGTCCTGGGTGGCCCTGGAGATATCTTCCCCTGAAAGACCTCCAGAGTCCACAGTCAAAGGAGGTAAAAATGTGGCACAGCCAGGAAGTTGACATGTTGAGTTTCTGTAGCTGCCTCTCATTTGTTCTGTGGTGTGAGCACCAACGGAGACTTTTTTCCTGGGTCTCAGAAATCCTGTGCTGAAGCCATACAACCTTCAAATGCAGAAACTGTGTTTCAGAAAAACCAAAACTCACAAGCGTTCTGAGCCTACTTATCCCTCTCATTCATTCATTCATTCACTCACTCCTTCACTCACCCACTCACTCATTCATACATTCACTTACACACGCGCTCATTCATCCAATCACTCTCACACTTACTCATTCACTCACACATGCTTACTCATCCACTCATTCATCCATTCACTCACCCATTCATCCATTCATTCACTTATACCTTCATTCATTCACTCATCCATTCACATACTCACACACCTACTTATCCACTTATACATTCACCCACTCATACATCCACTTGCACATTCACTCTCTCATCCTTTCACTCACTCACTCACTCATTTACTCACTCATTTCACAAGCATTATTCCTTGAGTGTCTCAGACACCTGGTGGTGTGGGGGCTGCAGAGAAGACCAGACCTTGGCTCTGTATGCTCAAGGGGCTCACTCCCTATGAGAGACAGGAATGCAAAGTAATTATACCACAAGGGCACTTGGGGTAAGAAAACACAGCAAATGCAGAAGGAGAAGTTAATTCCACCCCTAAAATTCTACATAATTTACTTATCTTGTTTACCTCTCTTTCCCACTAGAATGTCAGCTCCTTGAAGGCAGAGGTTATCTGTCTTGTTCACTGCTGTATCCTCTCTGCCAAAAACAGTCCTTGGCACGTGGTGGACACCCATGAAAATATCTGTTGAATAAATAAGTGAATAGTGTGGGGAGACAGGAGAAACTTAATGGAGCTCTCTTTGGAAATGCCTAACAGAGGAAAGAATCCTGGAGGTGGACCTTGCCAAAAGAGAAGGATCCGGGTGGCAGCTGGAACTGAAAGGCATCTTGATCTAAGGGAACAGCTGGAGCAATGGCCTGTGGATGGGAAATTGCATGGTGTGCTCAGGGAACATAGTTGCCTGGTATAGAGGAACGTAAGACACTAAGTGACAATGGTACCAGGTGAGGTTGGGAGCAGATCACCGAGAGCTTTCAAAGCTAGGTGGCAGTGCTGTATGTTTTCCTACCAGTGTTGGGGTCTCTAGAGAAAGAACTTTGACATCTGCTTACTGAGAAGTCTGCCTGCCTGCCAGATCTGAGCCTCACACAGTAGGAGACGGAAGAAGGGCTCTGATTCCATTTACCAAGTACCTATTGAGCACCCACTGTGTCGGCAGAAAGAACTGGTAGCAGAAGGTGTAGCAGGAAGGGCTCTGGCAGAGAGGGAGGCAGGGGGTGGGCCCCAAGCTGGGCCTCCTGGCCCGGCTGTCAGTCCCGTGATGGAGACAGGCCAGCTGATCCTAAGGGCCCCTGCAGCCCCAACATTCTGGGACTCTAATTATAGAAGTTAAAGCTTCATTCCAGATAGCTGGGGAAATCCTTGGGTTCAATTTCATCTCCCGGGGCTTGTAGTTCAGCTGGCACTGAGGCAGTTAAAAAGGAACGGAATGGAAGTCCAGGGAGCTGGCCTGGCCTAATTGTCTCTCAGCAGACTCTTCACTTCTAGATGTCAGCAGCTCTTTTCGGAATGCGGAACCAGAACCGCAGCCTTTTCACAGGCAAGCCTTGAGGTTTGGTTCCTGATCTTTTCTTTTTGCATTACGAAGAGGGTGTGTCATTGTAAAGAGGCCAAAAAGAAATTAAGGACCAGATTCCTTCCAGACTTCCCTTCCGGAAAGGCTAAGAGGAAAGGTAGAGCTGTAGTCAGATGGACAGGGCCACTCTCCTCATGAGCAAGTCTCAGTTTTCACAGGCAGCTGGGAGGGAAGCCCCCATTCCAAAGGCCCCAGCTGGCCTGCCCTTTCTGGTCTGCCTAAGTGGGGCCCATGGGAGCCCAGTGGCATTAGGTGTCATTCCTGACACAGAAGCAATGCCTGCACAAAGAAACCAGCTTAGGGCATAGGGCTATGAACAAACAACTGGTGACTAGAAAACCACCAAGACTGGTTATGAAAAACAAAATAAATACATCAAACAAGCTAGGAATCAGTTATTCCTATGGAGTGATCGAATTTCACTGCTTGCTTGAAAAGCGTGAATGTAGGAGGGGCCAAAGCAGGAGGCCAACCCCAGGGAGGCACAGCAAAGCCATTCCATGTGTCTGAGGTTGATGACGTCAAGAGTTGGCCATCAGTGGAGAGGATGGGATGTGGGGATGTGAGGATGACGGGGAGGGGCAAGGCTGAGGTGGGGAGGGGAAGGCCAAGGAGGGGTGGGGGGACCTTGACTCTCCATGCTGGTGGTGCCTCTGCTGGGGTGGGGAGCAGAGGTGACATCTGCGGTGAAAGGTGAAAACTGCAGGGCTTATTGGATGGCCCAGCCCATGAGTTGTCCTGGAGGAGGGTTCAGGGAAGGAGTTGGGAAGATGGATCTGGCTCCAGGCAGATATTGGGAAATGCCCTCGGGCATCTTCTCAGTGGCTTCTCTGGACCGGGAGGAAGGAGGCAGAGACAGAAGCTCAGGTTTGGCCATAGTTGGCTGGAGGAGCTTAAGGAATAAGCAGCTACACACATCCGGCAGGCTGCTGTACGCACAACTCTGGAGCTGAGGAGAGGCAGTGCTTGCAGCCCAAGGGACTGACAGCCCTCCCACCCTAACCCCCTCATTTGGCACCAAGGCCACCAGGCCCCCACTGTAGTTTCTGGTTTGGCCAAACCTCTCAATTCCTGAAGCCGACCTCCACCTCCCCCGTAGCTCCCGTCCCTGGACACCCAAGGCTCGGTGGTGGGAGGAGCCTGCCTGGACCGCATGCTGAGTCTCCACAGTGTGTCCCCCCCTATGTTGGGGACACAGAGCCACCCACCTCTGTGCCATGCCAGAGTGGGGTTCTGCCACCAGAGCCGCGTGTTACATCAGCCCTGTGCATGCGTCAGCCAGGCCAGGGGCCTGCCCGTGGGCCAGCGACAACTGTCTCACCTGTTGTCCTTTGCAGAGTGGCCCAGAGCAGGGGCAGCTGAGAAGGCCACCAGCCTGCACATGACAGCGCCCTCCTGCTTGTGGGGAGGAGCCCACTCCTTAGAAGGGCTAAGGGAGACACACAGGTGCTCAGGCGGGAGCCCAAAGGGGCCCCAGAGCTGAGGCCTTGTCCCTGCATCTCCCTGACAGCCTGGAAAGGAGGGAGGGAGGGACAGAGGTAAGGAGGCCCATGGCTTCCCTGGGCACCCACCCAGAAAGCCTGGTAAGTCACCCTCAGGGCCAACTCAGCGACACAGCACCTGCTTCTCAGATGCGTCTTGTCCTCTCAGGGACCGTGTGCTCAGCAGATGCCACCTTTACCAGGTGATCTTTGGAGAGGGCCACAGAGTCACTCAGACCAAGCCAACAGAGTCTCTGAGGGGCAAATGTCCCACCCTGACCCCAGCATTAAACTGGTTACTTCTGATGAGCTTGGATGGGGCTGCCGGCTCCTCCAGAGCCCAGGGCATGTAGGGAGGCCTTGCTGAGAGCCCTGGCCAAGGATACAGGGACCTCCGCTGGCCGGGTTTCTCCACCTGTCAGCAGCATGGACTGGGGGCCTGTCTGACCTGGGAGGCCCCGCCTGCCCTTCCCACAGTCTCCCGGGGACTGACCGGCCTAAGGCTCAAGGCGTGCCAGGGCCCCCTGGGATACCGTGGATCAGCTCTTGCTGCCTGCTACACAGGGATGGGAGGCCACAGCCCTGGAGGGGATGACAGGGGGCAGGCCCAGCCTTGCGACCCCTTGTCCCTACCTCTCCCTCAACGATGGGCATGATAAAGGGTAGTACCCAAGCTTGTCCTCCCCTCGAGGGCGACACCAGTCTGGGCACACCTTGGTGAGCGCAGGGAGACCAAACCCTGTCACAGACAACCCAGTGTGGGCTCCTGGGGCTGAGGGTTTGTCCCTGGGCTGACAGCGTTCTTTGCTTGGGTGGTGGCAGCTTGTTTTCTGCCTCTTGTTCATTTTATTTTTAGACTCACTTGGCCAGCCTCTCTCCCAGCCTTTGCAGAATGAGAGCGTGCCCAGGGAAAGCGGTGGGCACATTAGCGAGGCAGGCGGGCGGACGGGTACGCTGAGGGGCTGTGAGGACAGCTGATAAATTGTTTGCTTAGCTTCATCTATTTATTAGCGTGGTTAGAAACTGCTATTTATATTTTAACCCTCCAGGGACAGTCGTGAATCTCTGGATAAAGAGAGTTGGTGTATTCCCAGCCTGGAAAGTGGGAAATAATCAGTAGTCACAGATCTTACCAGGACTGCCAAGGGCGGGAGCCTGTGGGGGTACAGCCCCCCCAGTCTGAGATGCCCTGAGAGTAGCTGCCGGGGATGGTGGGCGTCACTCTGCCCACACCCCGTCAGCTTGCAAGGTCTCACTCAGTGCGCTCACATGGTAATTGGCGCTGTTTGTTGTGAGGATCAATAAGCAAAGGGCAGGAAAGGCTGGTGAAAAACGTGGCTAGAAAATTGAAAAAGGGTTTCACACCTGGGAAAGTAGACTCCTCTCCCACCCTCAGCAGCTGTGGGAGGTGCTGGGCACCCACGCGGAGTGGCTAGGCTGCAGCCAAAGCCAGGACAGGGGTTCCTTCCTACACGCAGAAAAACACAGTTGCGGGTGGGGTTGCCCTGGCCCCTGGAAGTGCCCATGGGGAGGGCTACACCCCGCCTCTTCTCAGGATGATGTTCCTCTTCTGAGCAGGTGCAGACCACCCTGTCACAGCTCTCTCTCTGCAGCTGCCAGGGGTGGGGGGCCAATGTCGGTTTGGCCAGAGGCCCCTGTGGAGTTGGGGGGATTAGATGAGCCTGTTTTTGAGGAAGGGCCATTCCAGCTCGAGTCCACCCTGATCCTGCCACTGCCTCCCCGGAGGAGCTGACAGGTGGGAGGGAAGCCATCAAGGGGTCAGGCTGTGGTGAGGCATGCGACCCAGGCTCTGGGGGGGACTCAGGGGCTGTCATGTGTCCGAACCTAGTTTTTGGAAGCAAACTGAGGAATTTCCTACTATAAAGAAATTTCCACTACAAGCTGTTTGCATCTCAGATGCCCTTGTATTTAGTCTGCTGTAATGGTGATGTTTGGGGACGCTTATCAATAAGTATCTTAACGATTTGCCAGGGTCTGCTTCTGGTTTTAAAAGCAGTGGCTCCTATCTCTGCAGCTTATTAATGTGAGACAGTTTAAGGACACGTGTAGACATAACTGAGTTCTTCCTGAAGTGAGTGTAGAGTTCAGGCATCTCAGAACTTAAGTGGAGGGAACAGGACCAAGCAATGTGCATTTCAGTTCCTGGCAGGGTTTTCTTTGGGGTCTGAGAACGCTAATGGTCTCCTTTCCTACTCACTCATGGCACCCCATCCCTGTCTGCTCCATCCAGTCGTCGATGGAGCTGAGACAGGAAGGAAGGAAGGAAGCACTACTGGCCGTGGCCGCGGTGGAGGCCAAGGCACCCCTGGCCTTGTCACACAGCCCAGGCCCACCCTGCCCTGGAGCCTGATTGGAGCTCAGGTTTAGCTCAATTAACAGCTCAAGCCCAGAGCTCATGTCTGAGTTTATGTTCATCATGATCTAAAAGCAAACATGTGCCTTTGATAGCTCTGATTTATGCATAAAATCAGTTTGCTGTTCATGTTGTAATTATGTTTTTAATAGCTTTGTGGCAGAGTATCAAACCTGCTGAGTTTTGTATTGTACCAACTTATTTTCTTGTTTTGGGTTTTTTTTTTTTAACTTAAAATATCTACTTAATCCATGTAATGAAGATACTTGCTGTTTAAACCTTTCATGCTTGTAAAACAAACTGAATGCAACTGTAGCTAATTTGTATAGAAGCTTCTGCCCCTCCCCCCCCACCACCACTTTTTTCCATCGTCTTTCCAGATACATCAGCAAATATATGTTCGGACAAGAAGGCTGTGAAACAAGAAATTGAATGAAATTCCAACAATCAGGGAGATGTTAAAGGAGCTTACCCCCCTTTCAAAAATGTTAACAAATATTCCAAGAAAGAAAGAAGTTGAGTTAGCACCATGCCAATGAGGGGCACTCTTCTTCCTTTGGCCTTCATTTCACACAGTGTTTGCCTGAGAGGGGCCCCTCTGGCCCCAGCACAGCCGGGGGCGGGCCCAGTGGCCAGCAGTGCCTGTCACAGAGCCCACCTCCCCACGCCTGGCTTTCAAGCTGGCAAAGCTTCCTGCAGCCTTAATCCTGTCACCTCCTGTCAGCTGCGTTGTGACGCTGCCTTTCCTCTTAGCATCCTGTCCTGACCGACTGGCGAGCCAGTGAGAACAGGACTTGCCTGCAGCCACTCAGCCGGTCCCTGAAGAAGCCAGGAGGCAATCTTAGAGCTGCCTGATGCTGGATCCTTAGGTTTGCCCCCTGTGGCTGGAGGAAAATGCCCCAGAGCTCAGCCTTGACGCCATGGGGCAAAGAGGGCCCCCGAGGCAGAGCAAGGCTCAGCAGCTCCTGGGCCAGGCGCATCTCTAGGGCTGGGTGGACACATCTCCACTTGGCAACCCCCACTGCCCACCCTCCGGAGAGCCGGGAGCCGGCCCTGTCAGTCCCCAGCCCGCCTGCCTTGGCTCCGGACAGAAATCCCAAGAAACAAAGAGGCTATTTAGGTGCAAATATTCCTAATGAATAAAGAAAGGAGATTCACTCTCCAGATTATTTAAGGCAAGTTGTCCGAGCCATTTCTCTTTAGCGGGCACATTGGTCTGGTGCCTGCACGGGGCACCAGCAGCTCTAAGCCCCTGTTCACACTCCCTCCTGGAACCAGTACCTGAAGGGAAGACTGGATGAGCAACTTACAAAATATTCCCCTGGGTGGAGTGCAAAGATGCCTCCAAACAGGATGTGAGGAAAGCTCCTGGGAACAGGTTTATTTGACTAGACTCCTCTCTGCAGACAGATTATAAACTTGCCTTGTCACCAGGGGACTGAAGATGAGGATCAGAGACTTCTTGGACAATTCCCAGCCAGCTGGGCTCCTCCCAGGCCCCTGCTGGCGTGTGTCTGCAGGAGGGCTGTTTGTAAATCCCTATCGCCACCAACACCACCACTGTCTGCCAGTGAGCTGCCTTTGGCTAAGGGGGGCTGCTCAGGGTCCCCGTTAATGAGAAGCTGCATTGGACTTGAAGATCTTGTCCTGGCACCACTCCAGCTTAGCCTAGAAACAGACTGTGATGGAAAGGAAGAACCACAGGGCCGGGTCTCATTGGCTTGTCGCCCTTCTCACCTCTGCTCCAACATCAAGATATTTTGCAGACCCCACATAACAGCAGCTAGCAACACCTTTATTATCTGGTGAACAAGGAACACAAAAGGACAAATAGCCCATCTGAGCTCAGCATCGCTGTGAGATGAAACTTTCATTTAATGTACTAGCTTCTAGAGACGTGGAAACATGGCAGGCAGATCCATCTACAGACAGCACTTGGTATACACATGGCTCCACAGACCCCTGGCAGTAATGCCCACTCATTCACTCAGACACTGTTTATTGAGTCCTCCAGAGGTGCCAGGCCTCGTGTTATTAATAGATGAGGAAGAGTGCACAGCCTGCTGGGGGACATCAGTATCACTGGGCTGAAATCAAGGTGTCAACAGGACCAGGCTCCTCCCTAAGGCTCAGGGGAGAGAACACTTCCTCCTGTCCTCCAGCCTCTGGCGGCTCCTGGTGTTGCTTGGCCTGTGGCCACATCACTCCAGTCTCTGCCTCCATCTTCACATGGCCTTCTCCCTGCGTGTCTCTTCTGTCTGTGTCTTCTCATCTTCTTCTAAGGACACTTGTCATTGGATTTAGGGCCCACTCAGATCATTCAAGATGATCTCATCTTAAGATCCTTGCCTTAATTACATCTGCAGAGACATTTTTTTCCAAATAAGGTCCTGCACCCTTGCTCACAAGCCTTTGCAGGCACCCTGATGCCTGTGAGATGCGCTCTGCAGCCGTCTTCTCCCTGTGCCCCCAGCCTCCTCACACACGGCCCTACCCTAGCCTGGTGGCTTCGTGCCCCCAGAGTACCCTGCCCTCTTCTGCCCCAGGCCTCCATTTACTTCTTCCCTGCCTCTTCCACACATGCCCGCCTTCTTTCCATCTCTCCAGGCTCTGCTGCAACCCCACTGCCTCTGAGAAGCCCTCCTAGCCTGGCAGCGCTGAGAATGACTCCCTCCCTCTGTGCAGTCCTTTCCCAAGGGCCCATACTCAGATTATGGCTGGCCTTGTGGCCAACCCGCTGAACTAGGAGTCTCTCTTTCTCCCTTGATAAAATAGGGCTTTACTTTCCCTGGGATCTCTGAGTCCTCACACGTGGTAAGGTATTCAATGGATTTTTGTTGAATGGAATTAAAGGCAATTTGTGCATCTTACTGCTTCCCCCATTGTTTCGTTGGGAAGAAAATTAACCAAGTCCAAAAGGGGGAAAGAGGTAAGAAAACCAGCTGAGACAGAAGGGGTTCAGGGTCGCCTAGCAGCCATCCACTCTACGCCACCCCACCCCACCCCAACCCCGCCGCCCAGAATGCACATCCCCCAGGCCACCATCCGCTCTGCTCGCTCAGGGCCTTGCTGTCTTTGTCCACAGTTTCTTCTAGACCTCCCAGGCTCTTCACACCTGCCCCCATGGGTGCACCAGCTCAAGGGCTCCATCCTGTGTCACTATGGTGTGGGGGTGGGGACAAAGCGTGAACTCTGACGTCAGCCCTGGGTTAACATCCTAGCTCTGCCTTTTACTAGGTTGTCACCTGCTCTGAGCCTCTGTTCCCAATGAATTCATTCATGTACTTATTCAGTAAAATAAAGAAATCTTTGTGGAGGCCCTACTAGGTGCCAGACCTACTATACACTAGATGTCAGGGGTGCAGCAGTGCAAAGGTCAGAATCCCTGCCTTCAAGGAGCTTGCCTTCTGGAAGGTGCCAGCCATGTGAATAAGCCAGCCGGAATGGGACAGAGGGTGTGACGTTGGTGCCACATCCTGTGCTCTGCCAAGCACTATGTTCTGAGAACACACCAAAGGGTTGGGGACTAGAGAAGTCCTGACTTGCAATAAAAAGTCACTTTTCCTGCAAGGATTTCAATAAGAAAGATTTTTAAAAAATAGCTGTGGGCGTATTTGGCTATTACAAGCTTAGATAATCAGCTGTTCCAAATGGATAGAACAGGCTTGAACACTACCAAGCTCATCCTGAACAGCACATAAAGCCAAAGTCAAGTTTCTGTGTGTCCTGGAGTTTAATATGGGGTGATTGATAAGATGCATATAATTTAATAACAGTTTTTCAGGAAGAAAGAAGCAGCAACAAGGCATTGAAAGCACCCGTGGACAGTGACGTGCATCACAGCATTAACAGGTGAGAAAAGCATGCAGCTCCGAAAATCCTCTGCATTCCGACCTGCTTATGACCAACAAAGGCCTGTGGTGCAGCCAGCCACTCTGCTAGCACAGCCGGTTTTGTCCACTAGTCACAGGTGACAGCCTCCTTCCTGCCCCCTCTCCATCCCTGTAGCCCTAGTTCCCAACTCTGACCATGTCACAGCCAAGAGTAAACTGCTTGTGTTGCAAATGGGAGGCCACCACATCCATCCATCCTTGATGGGGAGCGAAGGCCTGGTCGGCAGTGGCAGCTGCCATGGCGCTGTCAGGGAAGTGTGTGCAGCATGACAGAAATGTTCTGGAAGTGAATTGACAAGGTTGGCTGTGGAGGAAAGAGAAGGAACGGGGAGGCAGGGCATGCCCAGGTTCTGGCCAGTTACAGAGACATGAGACACGCATCCAGGAGAGAAACAGTGGTAGCGGGTGGGGGAGCGCCAGGGCTGGACCTGCCTGAGCAGGGTCCCAAGTGTGCCGCAGGCTCTACTTTCCCACAGAGCCAGCTCTGAGGACTCAGGGGAGCTGGGTTAGGCTGGCCATGTCCCATCCCTGAAGGGCCAGCTCCAGGGCAAAAACAAGCCCCCTCTGTCCTGAATCCCCAGAGACCAAGTGCTTGTTGCGCCTCTCATTAAACCCCAGTGTTTGTCCAGGCTGCCAGCGGGGCCCCATCAGCAGCCCCAGCAAGTGCCCACCTTCCTCTGCTGGTCCCGGCAGGCCTTGAGTGGTTCCATCTCTCCCTAGCCGAGCGCCCGGGTGTCACCGTTACTGCCCCAGCCGGCCCCCCCGCACGGCGGGGTGAGCAAGTACCTGCTCCGTAGGGTTGTGGCAGCCATTGAATGCAAGCCTGACTGCCTGGAATCTGGTAGATGCTCCACAAGACCTTCTTCCTCCTCTTCCTTCCTCTTCCTTCCTCTTCCTCTCTCCTCCCCCTCCTCTCCTTAGTACTGTTGCTGTGGTGTGTGTGTTGGTTTCTGTGGCTGTTGTAACAAATTACCACAAATTTAGGGGCTTAAAACCAAAGAAGCGTATTCATTTACATAGAAATGTATTCAATCTTTCATTCTTCCGTTCATTCTTTCATTCTCCGACAGTTCTGCAGTCCAGAAGTCTGAAATCAAGGGGTCAGCAGCCCCGAGCTCCTTCTGACGGCCCCAGAGGAGAATCTTTTCTTGCCTCTTCCAGCTTCTGTGGCCCCAGGTGTTCCTTCGGCCTGTGGTCGCCTCATTTCAACCTCTGCTTCCATCTTCAGCTCATCTTCTTCCCTGTGTGTCTCCAACATCCTTCTGCCTCTCTCATAGGGACATCTGTCATTGGATTTAGGGCCCACCTGGATAATCCAGGATGATCCAATCTCAAAATCCTTAACTGAATGACATCTGCAAAGATCCTTTTTCCAAATAAGGTCACACTCACAGATTCCCGGTAGACATATCATTTGAGGGCCACCATTCACTACATTACCGTGTGACTATTACAATTTCTCACCAGCCCCAGGTTCTCAGGCCAAGCCACTTGCATTTTCCTTGAGCTGGGCCCCTGCAGGACACTCCTGGAGCTACGCACCCACAGCCACAGCAGGAGGCCAGACTACAGCCTACATGGACTCTCCAGAACTCACGGGGCATAGGGCCTTGGCCATCAGGAGACCCAACACCTTCACTGGCCCAGTAGAGGAAACTAAGCATGCGCCCCCCCCCCCCCCCCCGCCCCGCCCAGGAGACAATAAATCTTCCTCTCCCTCCTGCTTCTTTAGCAGGCATTTAGATGACATCTCCCATGGGCCCAGCCCGGGCCTACTGCTGGGACACAATGTTATGCAAAGCCCCAGTGACTTTTCCTGGCAGCCACAAAAAGTTTCTTCTCGCCCTGCCCTCGGGCTGTGCAGACTTTGCTAAGGGCATGCATGCAGACAGGCTGTCCCCTGGCCCAGTGGACTGGGAGACACACAGCAGCCACAGGGGGCCCTGACGCACAGAGGATGGGGAGAGCTTATTCTGGCCCTGGAGCTAAAGTCCTGGGTTTGAGCCCTGACAACCGTGTCTGTCACCTTAGACCATGCACTTCCCTAAGGTGAAACAGCAGCAGTAAGCCCTGACCAGGTTGTGAACCATGTGCAGCGAGGGAAGCACAAGCATTTTGCAACTGGCACAGGGCCCTGCACGAGGCATCCTTAAGAGATGGCAGGCCGCTCTTCCCATCTGCACGGCCTTGGGGCTCAGACTGATCTTTCTCCTGCATCAGAAGGGACAAACTGACGCCCCTTGATGCCCCTCGTACTGGGAAACGTGGGGAGCCTGGGAGAAAGCCAGGGCTTGTGAGTGAGCGGTGGGGGTGCCCCTGCAAAGCTCAGCCCCCTCAGCCCCCCTGGCACATTTCTAAGAACGCAGTGATGGAACAGAACAACAGAAAGACCATGTCTTTCACCAAAGGGGGGAGGGGACAACTCAGTGACCAATTTTGGTGATTAGCTGCAAGAAGAGGGCCCTTTATTCCAGGCGTGTGTATGCCTTTTAATTTCCTCTTGCGGGCTCCTGAGGGGGCCCAGTAACCGTGCAATTGGTATTCCTCTCCAGCCTTGGAGGATGCGGGGGGCACTCGCTCAGAGGTGGCTCCAGGTGGTACAGAGTGCCACCTGCACTCCCAGCTTCCCCATTAAGTGCTCTGCAGCAAGCATCCACGGTACAGGGAAGGGGAGGCGAGGGCCCGACCAGCATGGTTCAGGGTCCAGGTGGGACGTCTCTGGCCGCAGGCTGCAGTAGCAGCATGATGGAGGTGCAAGTCGACCTGGGCACCTTTCTACTCTGTGCAAAACTAAAATAAAAACTGGTGACGAAAGGGCTTGGCGCGATTAAGCAATTGAAGGCATGGAAGTTACAAACCAAGCCAATTAGGGAGTGGTGATTTGCATGACAAGAAGACCCTTAGCTTCATAAAAGGAGTTCTCTGGAGGCTGCAATAGATGGGGGGGCGGGGTTAAAAATTCAATTTATGACAGTGATTTACCCACAATTCTTTCCACAGAATACTCTGTTGTGTAAAACTAGCCTCTGTACTGACTTCTGACCGGCTTCCTAGCCCAGAGATTTGTGCACCAAGAGATACGAGCCATCCTTACGCCGTCTCATGCTCACCCGCTTTCATTGCCATGCCCTGGGCAATTTCTCAAAAACAGATGTGGCTCCTCCCAGGCTGGCACCTGGCTCTGGACATAGACACAGTGGCCAGGTGCCCAGGCCTGAGTCCCAGTCTTGCTGAGCCATCAGCAAGTTGCAAAACCTGTCCCCTCTCTGGGGCCTGAGTGTCCACAGTTATAAAGCAAGGGGAGGTTGATACAATAATCTCCAAAGGCACTTTCCAGCTTCACCATTCCAGGAGCTCATTCTTGGGCATGGAGGGTGGCTCTGGGAATATCCTTGACCTATGAAATCAGATTGGGACATTGTCCTAGATAATGCCCAGAATAGCAGAAAATGGGGAAATGAAATATACATGTGCAAATACCTTAGCAATTATATCACTAACAGGTGCTAGAGGTGCAGGGGTGGGGTGGCCCATGTCCCTGTAAGAAGAGCACCTTAAAAGTCACACGCCTCACCATCTACACGCTCAGCTGGTCTGAAACGTGCTCAGAGCACGTGCACTAGTGCTGTGGTATTCCGGGGATCAGCTTGGCAAGCTCAGAAAAGTTTTCGTTCCGGTCAGTGCTCAATGGAAGTAGATTCTTAGCCCTAAATTGTGAGAAAAGTAGAGTCTCAAAGTGCAAAGTTTGAGTTTCACAAAATTTAACTTGACTGAAGTTTGGAATACAGTAAGAGCTCAAGGAAATAAATGGCTTCAAATCGCTCGTTAGGAATTTTGAGTTCGTAGATAAAAATTTTTCAAACCTGCCAGGCTCAGAAGCCTGGGAGTGAACACTTCTCGGCAGTGGTGCCTGAGAAGCAGTTTGTAGGCACCTTTAAGGATTCAAAATGATTTTTGAAAGTTCTGAAGTCCAAGCCTCAACCAGAGAGTTGTTCTCAGAGGTAGGAAGTTTGAGGGACTTAAAATGAACCAGGAAAAAAAGGCCGACAGAGGAAGAGTGAGAACAGAGAGAGAGAAAGGCTCAGAGGAAGCGAGATGAGGGAGGGGGGAGAGGAGAGAAAAAGAATGTGAATATTTCCTGGTGATTTTAATTTTCACATCACAAAACACTGCACGTCTGTCAACCATTACATTTCCCGTGCAGCCTACTGTGACTCCATAGAGTACCTCAGGGAGGGAAGAAAATAGAATTCATTCCTTTCTGCCCCAGCCTGATATGCCCACAGCTGCTTGGGCACAAAGGAAGGAGAGAAGAGCTCTGGAAAATTGCCAAGGGGCTCTGCTCTCTCCTAGGGGAATGGCCAATTTTCACCGCCACTGGAAGGGTTAGAGCTGTCCCAAACTTCCCTCCTGGCTTATACTTGCTCTGGTTCCACAGGAACCTGTAGTGAGACAGAGGCTGCCTCAGATCTGCAGGGCCACAGGCCTCCTGGGCCTGCTTTTGGCACCTTGGGATTCAGTGAGGTGGGGCTGACGGGGTCCTGCCTTGCCTCTAAAGACCATCTCAGTCAATCAATCAGCAAGAGCATCAGCCAGTCAGCAATGGACTAAATGTCCCAGCCCCTGGGGACAAGGACAGACCACAGCCTCCGGGCTCCCAGTCCCTTCCTTGAGGAGCCTCAAGCAAGGGGCTTCAAGCCGATGGCTTCCAACATCCCCTCATCCTGAAGTCCTCCCGTCCTCCACCCGGCATCCACCCAGGCCCCGTGGAGGCTTTGCCAAGAAGCAGAGGGTGGCTTCTGCCTCCACCTGGGTGACGAGAGGTCAGTAAGACAGTGGATGTTACAGTATTTTGTGCTGTTTGAAACCAGCAGAAGCACTGAGTCTGGTTCTTGTCGCCCTTCCTATGAACCTGAAGTCCCCTCAGTTCAGTCACCCAGTGCTGTCTTCCTCACAGGAGCCCTGCCTCCGTGGCCTCCAGGCATGCCTTGATAAATATGCTCCAAGTTAAACTTGTCCCTAGGCCAACTGGCTCCTCCAACCCTGTCCCAAAGGGTGGGTCGCGGCCATTCTGGCTTTTGATCCCAGGCACTAGCAAGTGAGCACCTTTGTTGGCCAAAATGTCCCTGCCCGCTCTGCTGTGTTGCGGTTTCAGTGAGATCCAGGTGCACACGAATGAGACTGTGAGTGCAAAGCCCTCAGCACAGTGCTTGGTGCAGAGCCGTTGTTCTCTGAGCAGCAGTTAGAACAATCTACGCTTGTCATCATCCTTTACTCCCTCCTCTGCAAGACACCCTGAGACCACAGCCAGTAGCCACAGCAGCAAGCATAAGCACCCCTTGCCATTGGTGCCATCCTGGCCCTCTGCCAGTTGCTGTCCATGGTCACTTTGGTGGACCAGGCCCTATTGTCAGCCTCAGCTGGCCAGTCTTCCTGGAGGCAGGTCACGGTTTTTCCGGCAGTTGATAAGAGGTGTGCAGGGGGCATCCAAGGCTCCGAATGCAGAGGCTGGCAGAACAGGCTCCCAGGGCACAGCAGAGACGACCACAAAGCTTTAAAAAGGAAATGGTTATCTCTACCCAAACCCGGGGAAGCCCTATCTGCTATCACCTCGGGGGGCTTCACCTAAGCCTGTAAGAAGGTGCGAGCAGAGCGAACCTTTCTGAACATGACGTTCCGAGCCCCTCACCATGCCAGTGTGGAGACAGGGCCCATGGGGAGTGGAGAGAACTCAGTCATCATTTCCCAAGACGGCTAGTCTGGCAGCTTCTACTGTGGGTGCTGCCCATCCCAGTCCTGCTCTGGGGTCTCTTCCTGAGGAGTGCTGACATCTTAGGGGCACACCGTTATTCCCCAGAGCCTTCTCCAGCCGTCTTCTCTGCTGGGGTGCCCCATAGCCTTTTGATGAGTCCAGTAAAAGCTTGATTCCAAAACCTGACAAGGATATTACAAGAAATGAACACTATAGACCAAGTTCTCTCATGAACATAGTTTCACAAATCATTAAGAAAATATTAGCCAATCAAATCCAGTATGTATACACATATAATACTTACTGATATTTACTTATATATACACATATATAAATATATATATTATCCCCATTCCTGTTTCATTCATATATGTTCATACATGTTCGTTGTTCCACCCATGCATGTATGTGGAGACAGAGCACTTCATCTTCATATGTCTCCTGGTGTTTTCAGGAATCTTCCCAAATAAACTATTTCTGCTCCAATTCTTGACTTCGTTTCTGCTTCTGGGCAAACACAATCTAATTCAACAACCAATTAAGGTTTATTCTCAACATGTGAGGGTGGTTTAATATTAGAAAATCAATCAATGTGATTAATCATATTAACAGAGAAAAAGAGGAAAATCATACAATCCTTTGAACAGATGCAGAAAAGCATTTGACAACATAAAACATTCATCCATGATAAAAACAAAAAACAAAGAAATATCTCTTAGCAAACTAAGATTAGAAAGGAATCTTCTAATCTGATAAGGGGAAGCCACAAAAAAACTACGGCAACCATCATAATCAATGGTGAAGTATCGAAATCTTTCCCCATAGATTGAGAAGGGGGAAAACGTTGCCTACTATCACCACTTCTGTCTCTCATTATACCAGAGGTCCAATCTAGGTCATTAATATAGGAAAATAAGGGAAAGGTGTAAACATTAGACTACAATAAATACATCTATCATTAACAAACTACATGACTGGGTACATAAGAAATCCAATAGAAGCCAGGCGTGGTAGTACATCCTGGCTACTCTGGAGGCTGAGGCAGGAGGATCACTTGAGACCAGGAGTTCAAGGCTGCAGTGAGCTGTGATCACGCCACTACACTCCAGCCTGGGCAACAGAATGAGACCTCATCTCTAAAAAAAATTTTTAAAAAAAATAAATCCAATAGAATTCATAGACAATATATTAGAATTAATAAGTGAATTTAGCAAGGCAGCAGGATACAAAGTCAAAATATTTTAAAAACTGGTTGGCATTTTATATATCAGCAACAAATAGAAAATAAAATTATAAAAGATATCTTTTGCAATAACATCAAAAAACACTAAATATCTAAAAATAAATCCAATGAAACATGTATAAGACCTCTACACTGAAAACAAAACAAAGTTGAGAGAAATTAAAGAAAGTCTAAATGAAACGGGGGATGTGCCATTAGTCGTCATGTGTTGGAAGACTACATGCTTAAAAGATATCAATTTTCCCCAAGTTAATACATAAAATCTGACATAATCCAAATAAAAGTTCAAGCAGGCTTCAGAGAAAACTTTTTATGCTACCAGATATTAAGAATGCTATAATAAATAAGACAATGTGATACTGGAGCAGGGACAGTCAGATGTCAATTTGAAAAAGAATAGAATAGGGTCCAGAAATGGACCCACACACATGGTCACCTGATTTATTAAAAGGATTGTCTTTTCAATGAATTATTATGAGTCAATTGAATATCATATGTACAAAATACATTGTGAGTCCTACCTCACATCATACACCCAAACCAATTCTAGGTGACATGCAAAAGGTACAAAGTAAATATTTTATAGGAAACATAGGACAACATCTTCATGACTTTAGGGTAGGCAAACATACCTTAAATGGGACACAAAACACAGTAACCATATAAAAATAATAAATTACACTACATTAAATTAGCAACTTTCATTTATAAAAAACATTAAGAGTGGAAAAAAGTCATCTTCAGAGAGAGAGAAGGTATTTGCAATATAGATACATATCCAGTTCTTTGTCACATTTTCTATTGTGATATCTGTCTTTTGCATATTGATTTGTAATAATTCTTATATATAATGTATTATATTAATATATTCCAGGTAGGTCTTTGATATATCTCAAAGAACTATCCAAATATATAAAGAATTTCTACAAATCATTAAGAAAAAGACTGACATCCCAATTGAAAATTTGGCAAAAGACCTGAATAAACATTTCACAAATGAAATTATCCAAATGGTCAAAAGATGCTTAACCTCAGGGGTCGTCAGAGAAATGCAAATGAAAACCACAATGCAATACTACTACTATAATGGGCTCTGGACCGTGCTCCCCAGTCCTTCCCCGACCCCTTTCCCAACTTCAGGACTGAACTACTTATCTCCCCAGTGCTAGGAGTGTTGACCGCAGGCAGCTGATAGCCTAGTTCCTCCTCCTGGTGATTGCCCTCCCCTGAAAAGAGCTGCCTAGCCTGAAACCGCCCCCCTCCCCAGGGGAAGCCTGCATCCAATGACTGGTGGATATGGGGTGTAAGGGCTCAGTCCCCAGCCCAAATCTGAGACAATTCTGAATGGTCATCCCAGATCCAGAGTTCTCCATGGGCCTGGCTGAGGTCTTCGATGTGACTTCATTGCAGTCCAGCCTCTCCCCCTGCCTAATCCTGCTTCCTTCACTCCCTCAAAGATACTGTTCCTAAGAGTACTCCTCAATAAAATTCCTGAAAACTAGTATTTATTTCCCAAGGAGCCCAACCTGGGATGACTGTGTACCCACCAGAATGAGTAAAATAAAAGACAATACCATGAGTTGGTAAGGATATGGACCAATCAGAATGCTCATATACTGCGGGTGGGAGTGTAAATTGTACAAGCACTTTGGAAATCAGTACGGCACTATGGCAGTATCTACTATAGCTGAACAGACATGCATGACCTAACAATTCCATTACTCAGTGTGATAACCCACAGAAAGGCATATATATGTTCACCAATAGACAGGTACACAAATGTTCATGGCAGCATGGTTCAGACTGTCCAAACTGTAACCAAACCAGATACTCATCAAAGGTAAAATGGTTAAATAAATCATGGCATATTTATGTACAAATCTCACAAATATGATAGTGAGTAAAAGAAACTGGATGCAAAAAAAGAAAGTTCTTTCTGATTCTATCTATGTAAAATATGAAAATAAGCAAAAACTGGTAGAACTCAGGACAGTGGTCACCACTGGAGGGGATTACTGACCATGAGGAATGCTCTGGAGATTTCTGGAGTGTGCTAATATTCTGTTTCTTTATCTGGGTGCTGGTTACACGAGTGTGCTCACATTGTGAAATTCATCAAGTTGTATATACGTGATCTGGTTACTTTTCTGTATATAATACTTCAATAAAACAATTTCCCAAATCACAAAGAGCACAAGTATACACCACACACAAACACACACACACACACCCCAGAAACTAGGAAAGGCAGAGTCCCTGAGGTTGCCTTTCGATTGCTAAGGTTCAATATGGTGTCTCTTCTTCCCTCTGCTCTCCAGCAGTCATTCATTCATGTAGCAAATTGAGCTGTCAGGCCAAAGTTTTAAGTGTACCATTTTTCAGGGCAAGCCAACTCCAACATCTGAGGATGCCCAGGCTCCTTGCTCTATGCACCTTGACTCCTGGGGCCTGGATGGGTGGGGGTTGTGACGAACACTTGGACAAAATCAGAAGTTTCCTACTCACCTGCCTTGGCCTATCGATGTGCAATGTGGGGGCAGGATGGTTTTGTCATTACTGAGTGGGTGGCATCTTGGAAGGGAAGACAATTCTCCTTGATGAGTCAGTTGAGATACAAGCAGGGCACTTGGTGTTGATGAAAATAAAAAGCCTTCTTCCCTGCCTGTTTGAAAGGTTCAGCGGGTATGCTCTTTGATAAATGGTCACAGTAATGAAATTCACACTCTTTAATCACAAGGGCTATAACTTAATTAAAAACACATGGAGGATTGATTTGGGTTGGAGAGCTCTCCCGGTTCCTGGGCTTTATTAAATTCAGTGTTTCTTTGCTCGGCCTCATCTGACGTGCTTGAGTATGGAAGTCAATGGCTGAGGAGCTGCCACTGCCCTAATGGGATGAACCTAGCTTTGGGGCCCTGGGCAGACCAGGCTGAAGGGAGGTAGGGGCCAGGGCACCCAGAAAAGGAGGCCCAGGCCTTGAAGCCCCTCCCTGCCTTTGCCTGAAACATCTTCAGGCAGACCCTAAGTAGGAGTCCTCACTGAGTCCAAGCTGGGGCTCTCCTTGAGCCAGCTGATTCGGGCCCCTCAGGGGAGATCTGATGTTGGGGAAGCACAGCTGGGAGACCACCAGCACCAAGCACGGTGCCAGGAAGGTGGTAGGATCTCAGGAACTACGGGGTAATTGAAGAAAACACTAACAATAGCTTTCATTCATCTCATTGAGTGGTCAGAGCCAACTTGTGAGATAGGAACTGTTATTGTCCCCATCTTACACATGTAGAAACCGAGGAAGAGGAATGCAGGGTCAAATGGCTTGCCCAGAGAGCTTTGGGATGCGCAGCCTGGGCAGACACCATCCATGCACCACTCTACGAACAGATGCACCCCTGCACCCTCACACAGATAGACGCACTTCCCTCACCTCTGCACTCATGCACTCCGGACATACATAGACACACTCCTGCACAGATACACCAGATATGGACACACAGCCACACACACAGCTGCACTCCTGACACACACTCACTGAAATATATACAACTTCACACACCCAAACACACACACACACATGTGCATACACCTGAATATGGGCACACGTCCACAAACCCATACCTGTGCACACTCCCCCCACACCCTCCCAACATCCACACTTGTACAAGGTACACCCAGTCACGGACATACAACCACACACCCGTATACATCCACACACCCCAAGACACGTACATACACAAACATCCACACCTGTGCAGATATGCTCAGAGATGACACACATGTACATAGCTCCATCTGACACACACATAGATGTACACCCATGAAGATATACCTGATATGGACACACATCCATATACCCATATACATCCACCTCACGTACACACATGCCCAGACACATAGATGTGTCTCCTCCACACATCCACACCCCTGCACACACATCCAAACACAAATAAACATCTGCACATCCATACACATCCACACACACCCCACACACTCATATACATATACCTACACACACCTAAGCACATATATACCTGTGCAGATAAACCCAGTTATAGATGCAAATTCACACACCCATAGACACCCACAATCTCTACACACTCTGTACACACACATCCATATATGTACATATATATACCTACACACACATAAAAATCACATACAAACATTTATACACACACATGCACACCCGTGCACATATACCCCTGTATACACTATATCCATACTCACACATAAACACACGTACTCCACATAAACAAATATACACATCCACACATACATACATGCACATATGTACACACATTGACACACATACACACATATGGATACACTCACAGATATACATATACACACATACACATACACACACACATATACACCCACACACAGATACATACACACAAACGCATGACATATGAGTGTATGTGTACATATCCAAATGTTATAGACACATAGTCACAACTGCACACCTAGACACATACAAAATTGACACCAACATTTACTCATGAACAGGTACACACTCACATTCATCCACCCCAGATGCCATCTATCAAAGCCAAGCACAATGAGCCCTTTGCAGGAATCTGTGGCCAAGGGACAGTCCTCAGGTGCCAGGTGTAATTAGCATAATGTTATACATACCACCCCATCCACCTCGACCCTGGCAATCTTGGCAATGCCGCTGGCACAGCCAGCCAGTGGGGACAGGGCTGCTTTGTCTCTTGAGAAAGCAGTGAGGTAGGTGGCTCCCTTGGCTACCCAGCCCACCTGCTGCACCAGTGGTGCCTCCTCCAGGAGAACCCATGCCACCATCCCAGGGGT
The DNA here is from genome assembly GCF_041146395.1 of Eulemur rufifrons. Lineage (NCBI taxonomy): Eukaryota > Metazoa > Chordata > Mammalia > Primates > Lemuridae > Eulemur > Eulemur rufifrons. The sequence continues at coordinate 24,831,778 of NC_091012.1, read as the reverse complement.
CCTGTGAGGCTTCCTGGATCAATGGCAGCAAGTATCAGGAGACCAGAAGACAACACTGGAGAGGATGGCGGGGCTGCAGTCATACGTGGCCTGGTGGCCTTGCTAGGGAGCTGGGCCTTTGTGCTTCATACCACCAGGTGCCATCAAAACATTGAAAGGAGTATAGGGGTATGGTCAGCTTTGTGTTTGTGGAGGATCCCTCTGGCTGCCACATGGGGAGTGGTGGGAGGCAGGCAGTTTAGAGACAGAGAGGCCAGGGGGGACTCTGGCACAGCCATCAAGGCAGGAGCAGAGGGGGCTTAGGCCACAGTGGTGGTGGTTGGGGGGTGGAGTGATGGGTGGCAAGCTGGAAGGGAGTCTGGCCAGGACTTGGCCACAGGTTGGATGGGGATAGAAGGAGAGAGAGGGGAAGGAGCGAAAGATGCCATCCAGATTTCTGGGGCAGGGGACTGCAGGTGGGCAGGGGCAGACCAGGCAGGCCCTGCTGGCCATGGCAGGGGACTGGGGCTTTATCTGAGGCCATGAGGAGCTCCTGAAGGGTTGGAAGCATGGGAAGAATTTGTGTTGTGCTTATGAGTGTCAGAAGGTTACTAGGAGGGACCAGATGGATGATCTGGAAAGGTGGGCAGGGCCCTCAGGAACAATTCACGCTGGCTAGATGGAGGGATGGGGCTACCAAACTGGAGCCAGCACAGCCAGCTCCTGCCCACACCTCCAGGCAGTCCCCCAGGACTGCACGGGCCATGTCACCCCAGCCAGGCTCCACCTGGAGGCTAGAAATGCAAAATCAAAGTATCAGCAGGGCTGGTTCCTTCTGAGGGCTGTGAGGGAGGATCTGTCCCAGGGCTTGCTCCTATACCTCTGGCAGCCTCGGGTGTTCCTTGGCATGCAGATGGCATTCTCCCTGTGTCATTCTCCCTGTGTCTCCATGTCACCTTTCCTCTATGCTTGCTTCTCTCTGTGTCCAAATTTCCCCCCCTTTTCTAAGGAGACCAGCATTAGATCAGGGCCTACCCTAAGGGCCTCATTTTAACTTGTTCATCCACAAAGACTATTTCCAAATAAGTTCATGTTCACAGGTTCTGGGAGTTAGGACTTCAGCATCTTTTGAGGGCACAATACAAATCATAACATCCATTTAGTCTCAACTATGAGCAGGAGCTCATGGGGCCCCTCCCGGGTCAGGGTAGCAGCTGTGGAAGGGAAGCCAACCACTCAGTCCAGGCTGGGCTGGGTAAGAGAGGAGTCTGGGTCCTGGAGCGATGTTCTGCCTGGGACAGACCTTTGCTCCAAGGCCTGGGACCCCAGTGAAGGGCAGCTCTCAGATAAGGAGAGAGAGCTGCCGCAGCAGAGTGTGGAGGGGGTGCGGAGGCTGCCCAAGGGCACAGAGGCAGAAATTCTGAGTTTTAGTCCCCCTGCCTGGACAAGGGGAGGTGCAGCAGGGGCTCACTGTGCCCCAGGGTGGCGGAACACAGCAGGAGGGAGGGCTGAATGAGTGTGTGGAAGCATTTCTCTCGTGCTGGGGATGAGCATTTCTAGGCCAGTGGCCCAAGGGATCTGACGGGGGAAGCCCAGGCTGTAAGCAAACAGAGGAGAGGTGCCCATCACTGCTGGCACATGGGAGTGTGTGTGTACGGGTGTGTGTGCCCATGTGCATGTGAGTGGGGGGCCTCTGGGTGCACCTGTCCGCATGTGCATGCGCACAGGAGTCCTTGTGCCTGTGCGGTGGGGGGAGGCGCAGGTGGTCAGACAAGGTTTTCCAGGAGAACTACCTGAGCTGCAGGTAAGCTTGGCTTTAAATCCCTCATAAAAGTAGTAGGTGGTCTACTGTGTCACCGCTCAGCCACCATAATCCCTCTCCACCTGTGCCAGGCCCCTGGCACCTCATCTCCTACAGACACATCTCCTCTGCAGGCTGTTGTGGCTGGCAGGAGGCCTGCTGGGTCCCCCGACCGCCGACGCATGTGTGGTTGCTAAGCCTTCACAGGCCACATTTCAGTCAGGCACGTGCTGGAAGCTTATTTGTTATTTGTTTTCTCACTCATAATGCAGAAAGAATCTAGCTGCTAAATGGCACATGTTCATTTGGTAACAGAGGTTACCTGGGACTAGCTGAGGCCTGGGGTGTAGGCTAAAAACTGCCAGCGATGGCGGGCTTGCCTTCACAATGAAGTGGAAAAGATCTGGGGGCATGCCTGCCAGCCCAGGCCTGGGTTTGCAGAGAGAGAGAGAGAGAGAGAGAGAGAGACAGTAGGGAAGAACAACAGCCAGTTGGCACCCATGAGTTTTTTGGATTGGGATGATGAGCTTTACCTGAAGTGTTAGTGGTTAGATGACAAGTACTGCAGGGGCTAAGAAGAGAAGGCAGCCCTGGGTGCAAGTCCCTTCTCAGGCAGGGGCATCTCTGCAGCTGTTTCCCATCCTCGAATGGGGCTGTGAGTGAGAGCTGGGCTGTCCAACTCCCAGGGTTCGTCGAGAGGGCCAGATGCAATGAGGGCTGGAGAGGTACTTTGTGAACTGCTGAGCTCTGTCCAGAGACAAGAGCTTTTTATTAATTGCAAAGGAAATTACGATGTTGGAAAAGTAAGCTTGAAGCCCAAAGAAGCAAATATTCTCAACAGTGGCAATTAACACCTGTGCCCACAGTCTGCAGCAGGGCTCACCTGTGCCCAGGAGCAGGGCCCCTTATGCCTGTCCCAGCTTCCAAGCAAATGAATCCTCAGATACCATCTGCCTCAGTCTTACTGTGTAACCTGCAACCTCCTGAGGAGAGCTGGCCCCATCGGAATTCCTGTCTCCAAAGTCTATATCTCAGCAGCATTGCCCTTTTGCCAATGACACTTTATGAGCCCTTACGTGGCTCAGCAGTCTGAAGGGAGGCAGCCATTTTGAATGCTTACTTTATCGCCCACATTGCGTTTGGTACAATTACATACCAGATCACTACCAAACTTGCGGCCCTGCTGCATCACTGCAAACGATCACATTGCTCCCTCCATTTGGAAACATCTTATCAACCTTCAGACTGTGGCTATGCATGACTGAAATGCTCCATGTGGTTCTGCCTCTGTGCATGTATACATATGTATTTATGTGTATGCTTATTACAGAGAGAGAGAGAGAGAGGGAGGGAGGGAGGATGTGCTTGATGGGAGGGGAGGTAGAGGGAGAGTCGCAAGTGGTTGTTCTGGTAGAAAGGGTCACAATCCATGGGCAAGTAGAGCTCCCTTAGGCTGAAGTGCCTGGAAGTCTTTGAGGGCTCCATGTTTTCCTTACACCTTCCATTCTTCCCCCTAGCCTGGCACCAGAAGTGGTGGAGATGGAGCCTCATGCTCACAGGGAACCAGGTTAGGCCTCTGGGGCTGACATTGGCGGGGAAGAAACCAAAGATCAGAGTGTGGGAGTGATCTCCTTCCACCCTCAAACGGGCACTCACAGATGCTGCCTTTGCTGTGGACCCCCTTGACATTCTCATGAGCATTGTATCTAGGGATGAAGATACGATGATATTTTAATATGTCAGAAAGTAAAACTGAGACATTTAAAAATTAAAAAAGAATAACTACCTTTGTGATGGTTAATGTTATGTGTCAACTTTACTGGGCCACAGGGTACACAGATATTTGAACAAACTTTTTGGGTGTTTCTGTGAAGTTTTTTTTTTTCTTTTTTCTTTTTGTATGAGATTAGCATTTCAATCAGTAGACTGAGTAAAGTAGATCGCTCCCCCCACCCCCAGTGCGGGTGGGCCTCACCTAACCAGTTGAAGGTTTGAATAGAACATAAAGGCTCATAAGAGGGGACTCCTGCTGCCTGAAGGCCTTTAAACTAGGACATTGGCTTTTTCCTGCCTCTGGACTCAAACTGAAGCATTGGCTCTTCCTGGTTCTTGAGCCTGCCAGCGTTCAAACTGGGATTACATCATTGCTTCTCCTGGTTCTCAGGACTTTCAACTCTGACTTGAACCACACCATTGGCTCTCCTGGGTCTCCGGCTTGCTGACTCAGCCTGCACATCTTGGGACTTGTCAGCCTCCATAATTGCATGAGCCAATTCCTTATAATAAATCTCTTTCTCTCTCTCTCTCTCTGTATATGTCTGTATCTACCTATATCCACATATGTATATGTACATATTCTATTGGTTTTATTTCTCTACAGAACCCTGACTAATACACCATTATGCGTCAACACAAATAAATTTGTCTTATGAAAAATAACTATTCTTCTAAACAAAAACAAGCAGTGAGAAGACCAGCATTGTTTTACATTTTTTCAAAACTAATATCTGGCTTCATAGAAGACAGCTGGATTTTCACATCTGCTTCTACATTCAACCTGTTGGGGTATCACGTGTCATGTAGCCTCTGAAAAATTCCACTTTACACTTGTGAGAGAAGGAGAGTGCACAAGGAAACTGACATCTTAGTGTTATTATGAAAATAGTTTCCATCTTTGAGACCCACTGAAAGGTTCTTGAGGAAGGACCCCAGATGTCCTCAGACCACATTTGAGAACTATTGCCCTAAAGATTACAATGTTCATCCATGATTTGTCAAAGTCTCGTGTTAATTTGTACCTTTACCCTCTTCCCAGGCAGTGAAAGAACCTTAAATGCTTCAATTCTATTTTCCCTCTTCCAACTTACATGCTTCTGGCTAGTGTATTTTAATTTGCTCTATACTTTAAAACTCCCCAAATATATCATTCTTACTGTTTTGTATAGTCTGTGTTCACATTTTTAATTGTTTTCATTGAGAGGAATAATCCAAATTACCTAGTCCCCCATTGTCAGAAATAGAAATCAATGAAGTTTTTGGTATGTTGATCCTTCCACGTAGAATGCTATTTCCCCATTTACTATTTATCAAAGTCATATCCTTCCAAGTCTTTTTATTCATCCCATATTCAGGAGAGATCTATGGAGTGCCTGCTATGCACCAGGCATTGTTCTAGATAGAACAGAGCTGCCCAATAGAACTTTCTGTGATCATGGACCTGTCCTATATCCGCACTGTCTGCCATGGTAGCCCTCATGTGCCTCTTGAGCACTTGAAATGTGACTAGTGCAACTGAGGAAATAAATTTTTAACTTTATTTGATTTTAGTTAATTTGAGTTTAAATAGCCACCTATGACTAGTAGCTACCAGGCTGGGAAGCACAGTTTTAGTCACTAGAGTGTGAGAACAAGCAACGCTGGCAAAAATTCTCTGTTCTCGTGGGAAAGATACAATAAATAACTCCTGCTCTAATACTGCTCCCTGGGCCCTGGCCTATAGAGTATAGGGGCTCAGTAAATGCAGGTGAATTGAATGTGTTAAAATAAGTGCAGACTCCCGGAGGAGGTTTGATGGGGAGTGTTTGAATTATCCACCCAGGGATACTGGGGAGAGCAGAGGAAAGAATATGGGCTTCTGAAGTTAAACAGTCTGGGTTAGAACCCAGCCTCTGGCCACTTACTAGCTAGCTCTGTGGCTTTGGGAAAGTTGCTTAACTTCTGTGAACTTCAGTTATTCCATTTGGGAAGTGGGTTAATGATAACTTCCTTGCAAAATGAGTGTGAAAACTAAATACTGTGAGTGCATGAAATGTACAGTTTGATACTCCAAACTGGCTCAAATGCCCATTCACCCTTCCCTCCCCCAAGCCCATGCTTGTGGCCTCAGCTCTGGCCTTGTCACTGATCCCCCAGGCCCTAAACACAACCGGGGAAACTCACATTAGCTGCTTCAAAGGCATCGGCCTAAGTTGCAGAGGAGCTGCGGCTGCACCAGGACAAAGGGGTGCAGATGACAATGGGTGGAATGTGGCTTTCTTCTGGCCTGAACTCCTGCCTGATTTAAGGGCCTGGGCATTTGCCCCCTTGACCCAATCTCCTAATCCAGTGTGTAGCAGCACACAGTGAACAAGGCGGCGCCAGCGCCTGTGTGGAGGGGAGGTGGGCGGGAGGTGCGTTTGAGCGGATGCTCTTTTCCTTCTCTCTGAGGAGTTGGATTTCTAGGGAAAGAAAAGTTTCAGCCTTTCTTGTGGGTGTAGCTTTGGGCCCAGGAAATTGCCCTGTGGTTGTCTAGGGGTGCAGCTCCAGGTTGGTTCCCAGGGCTGTGGAGGCCTTCCCTCTCACCAGGGGGCCTTGCTGTTCGAGGGGCCTTCTCAGGGGTCAATTAGTCAAGGCCGAGTGGGAAGGCACTGAGCCGGGTAGCGGGGGCTCCCGCAGGGCTCCTGTTCCTGACGTCTGTGTTCTCAAACTGCCGGTGGGAAAGTGGCCGCAAAGCATCCTGGGAAGGAGGGAAAGTCAAGCTGCGGTAGGAATACTGCAGAAAATAGGAAAGATGGCTTCAAAAGCTTTGAGTCCACAGGACAAGGAGAAAAGCTTACATTTCGTTAAGGTGTATGGCAGTGCCTCCTCCTGCTTCTGTGTTCCCTTCCCACCGCTGCAACTCGGAGGCCGTGCTCTCCCCCACCCCACCATGCCTTCCTACCCTCGGCCCCACCAATGCCTCGCCGGTGCTCCATTGCTGCTGCATCTGGTGGGTCTTCTGTCGTACTTAGACTGCTATCTGCTGCCCTATACCCGCCACTAGCTTGCCACTAGGGTGTGGGAAAGGCCTACGTCCTTTCCCTCTCAGACCCCACGTCCTGGTGCCCAGCCCTGACACTGCCAAGAGCAGGCACTCAGAGGTGGAAAGTAAGCTTTCCTCAGCCACCCACCCCAGAGAGGAGGGCCGCGTGCTTTACCTCTCACGTATACCTGTGTTATCTACTTATTGTATATGAGGTGTGGAGCTCCCACAGAGCGGAGGGGACAGCCGCTGACCTGAAGGGATTTCAGGCTGGCAGGGAGGCCCCCAAACCACAGTAAGATGTGTGACAGCCGAAGTGCCTCAAAGAGTCTGTGTTGGTTTTACTTCTCACAGGATCCCCAGTGCAAAGTAGGAGCTCAGCAAATGCTTGGCAAAGGCAGGCAGGAGCAGGGCTGTCCGACCTGACTCCCACATGGGGCTGCACCTCAGAGAACAAGAAGCAGAGCTCTAAGAAGGTCACGGTGGCAGGAGCCCATTCCCAGCCTTCCTCCTGCTCTTCAGCCTGCTCCCTGCCCGGTGCTCCCAGCAGCTTTTGCCTCTGTGCATCCTTCCACCACTGTCAGCTGCAGGGACTCCCACCAGGAGCCGTGGGCTCAGGGTGCTCAGGACACACAAACAGTCTGGACACCAATAAGCCGCATCCAGAGGGCTTTGCCATCCTTCCATGTGAGTTCCTCCGGAGTCTCCTAGCCATCCTGCCAGGCAGAGGCTATTAAACCGACATTCCACGTGAGGGGACTGGGGCTGGCTAAGAGAGGCCAGGCCCCTCACCCAGGTCACACAGCTAGGAAGTGGTGGTGAGGGGCTGAGATTTGAACCCATGTTTGGCTGAGTCCCAAGTAGTGACACAGTCATGGACTCCCATGGGGCCACTTCCCTCCAGTGTCCTGGGGCAACAGAGCCCCAGGAGGACTCAGCAAGTGCCAACCAAATAGGCAAAGCGCTCAGCAATGCCTGAAGGAGGGAAGGTGCAGCAAGATGAGTGGAAACGTCTGACAGCACCCGGCACCCGCTCCGTCTTAGGTCGGCACTGGCACCAGAATTAACCTTCCAGTGGATGGAAGCCAAGTAACCCTGTGCCTCTCCTCTCCAGACGACCAATGAGGGTAGGTGGCCCTCAGTGGCAGGTCCAGCTGCAGTGTCCTGAGTGACTGCTGTGTCCAGAACAGAGCACTTTTCGGTGGGAGAGAGGCCTTTCCCTCTCTCTTCCCCTCTCGTCCCAGCTTCCTTGTTGCTTCCTCAGTGCTTGGTGCAGACCTCAATTGAAATCATGTTCTCTTCTGTTTATCAACTGATGCAGCAATCTCTAATAGCTTTTCAGCCACTTGTTTTATTTGGATTGTAGATGTTTATTTTAATGGAACCTGATGTGGAGCTGGAATTCATGAGGATGCAAGCTGACATATGATTTATAGGCAGGGAGCAGGACGCATTCGATAAATAACTACTGGAGGCTACTGGGACTGCTGGCTTGGGGTCCTGGGCTAGCTGCTGGGAGGCAGAGGTCCGAGCAGCTCACTGTAGTCCCACGCCACTGAGCAAGGGGCTGTTTCTTGACAAGTGCTGGACACATTGCACTTCCACGAGGCTTCTCCCTTCCAACTGTGGAAGGATGAGTCTATTTGCACAGGAATTTAGCAAGCCATGGGCCACGTCCGCTGCAGCATCCACAGTCAGCTGTCTGAGGGGATTTCTCCAGCCAGGCAAAGCTCTTAATTGCCACCCTTTACTTTAATCAATCAAGGGAACATGAGAAACTGTTACAAAGTGATAAATGTCAATGTATAGATATGGTATTGGTTTCGGAGATCAGAATGCCCCACTTCCTTATTCCGGGTTGTTCTACAGGTAGGTTGGTTTGCACTTCAGCGGTTCCTGTTGATCGTTCAAAGTGTGCTTTGCCTGTCTCTGATTTGCAGATATCGCCTCTGACATCCCCGCAGTGTGGACACTAAGCCAGTCAGGCCAGAGGCCTTGAGGCTAAAGGCCTAAGCCCTACAAACTGCTGAGATGCCAAATCCTTTTCACTTTTTGAGGGTCAGTGAAATCATTTATACAAAACACAATCATTACCTCTTTTGCTTGTCCCCAAGTTGCTTCACATAGCAAATTAGTGGCCTTTAATTGCCTTAGATGAATGGTGGCTGCAGGTATCTTGGGGACTCCCTTTCACCCTGCGCTGGATAGGAAGGTGAGTTGGGTGGTGGCTCATGGACCTTCCTGGCTTTTAACCCCAAGTTGGACCCCAAGCCTTCCCCTGAGTGAGGCAGGCAGCAGACAGCGGGGCCTACCACACTTGCCTGGACACCAGGCCAACCAGGAGAACCAAAGATGGGCCCTAGTGTCCATGTCTCCTTTTGCCACATTTAAGGCAGGGTCCCCCAAGATTTCTCATGTTACATTGGTAGAGATCGTGGAACTGATTTGCACAGCAACCTCATGGCTGAGAGCCCGTGATGCCACCTCTGGAGCCACCCATATTTTGGCATGTCCAAACAGTGTGTTCTGTTGGGGAGACAGGTTTGGGGGTGGGGGTGGCATATGCATGTATGTAGCGCTAGAATTTTTCAAAGGAAATAAGAATACCTCCCAAAATATTACTGTTTGACTCTACAATCCGTTTTCTCCATTTTCAATATCAATTTTGACAAGAAAGATTTGTTTATGCTCTTGCATGACTCAGCCTCAGTAAATTAGACCTGTCAAAGTGGCTTTTTCAGCACAATGGAGTTTGCTGTATTTTTGACACCTGTTCTGTGAGGAGGAGGGGACTGTTGTATGTAAATAGCTGAAAAACCAAATATTAAAATGTATGATCAGTGCTGTCTTCTAGGTGGTGTTTGGCTTTGTGGGCCGTGGGTTTCTTGTGGGGTTGGTGCCTGGACTCTCCCTACTCCCCCCTGCAGCTGGCTCGCCGCATGATCCCAGGGAGCCCTCTTGTCCCCCTGCTCCAGCCTCCTCACTGATTTCTTTCTGTCCAGGCTGGCACTCCAAGAGCAAGTTTCCTTGAGCCCACATCTGGCTATGCTACTTCCCTGCCTGGAACCCCTCTGCTGTTTCCCACCGTCTACGGGGTAAAGGGCAAGCTGGCCACAGAAGGTCCTGCCTGACTCAGTTCCCACCCTCTTGCCAGTCAGGCCACGCCCTCTCCTTCCTCACTATTAATGGCAGCAGGCACTTGCCTTGGCTAGAGTCACTCACGGGGCTGGCCCAACTGAGCACCCCCTGATATCACATGCGCCCTGCAGGAGCACTTAGGACCATGGCCCTTCTCCATCTTGCCCTCCAGGGAGGGGACCCAATCTGATTACAACAGGCCAGGAGCAAAGCTGGATGTCCCTCTCAGCTCTTTCACAATCTCCCCTTTATTTGTCATTACATTTTTCATCAGAAGTGTGTGACAGTCCTGAAGCAGTGGGTATAGAAAATAAAAAGGCCTGGAGTTGAAGTCAGGATCCCCTGTTCTATTTCTCACTCTGAAACTAACTCCTGGAGGCTGGGGGGAATGGGGGAGACAACAGTCCAGTTAATTCCTTTCTCTGTGGGCCTGTTTCCTCATCTGTGAAGTCAGAGCACAATAATAGTGCTTACCTATAGGGGCCGTTGCTCTCTCTTCTTCCTGGACCGTTTGGGAGAATAATTGCTGAGGCTCAGGGATTTTTTTCCACTTATTTTATACCACATTTTTGTTAATTCAGCTTCTGCCTGTGCACACAGTCAGAATATCTTGTGTCATTGCAAATCCTTTTGATTTATCACACACTGGACTGGACACGCCATCATTTCACTACAGTCCCTTGGCAAGAGATCTGGTTCCCTCCCATGACCCACAACTACTGGGACACTATGGGAGGTCCTTTCTTCAAGGTGTATGGGGTGGCCTGCTCCGTGGGAGATGTGGCTGGGACATGCAAGGCTGGGGGTCTCCTGGGACAGCACAGGCACATGTGTGAACATGGCTTGCTCCCCTCCCTCTCCTGGCTCCCTGATGCTCTTGGCAGGGACTCAAAATTTAGAAGACAGTGGACTGAGCTAAGGAGACAGACCCAGCCTGCTTGGTGGAACATTCCAAAGTCAGGCTCAAGGTCAATTGCTTTTGGGTCTATGGGCTTCGAATCACTCCCTCCCTTAATTAAGTTCTGCCTCCTCTACTGCCCACACAGCACTGCGCCCCCAGCTTGCTCGGCCCTCCTCTGGGGTGCCACTGCCCTCTATCATTGCCCTTGGGCCGGTGGTACTGAGCTAGCTTGGGAGGAAACTGCTGGCTTCATGGGAGGTGCAGCATTGTACAGGGGGAGCCAGGAAACCCCAGGGAAGGCTCCACTGGTGGAATGTGTGTATGTAATAATATACAAACAAACGTGCACAGAGGTGCACACACACACACAAGCAGGCATGCACTCACACACTCTCACACATGCTCACGTGTGCAAACTCTTGTACCCATCTGTTTTCACACATGCATGTACACACGTGCACACAGATCCACATAAGCACACACAGGCACATGTGTTCATGTCCACAGCCAGCCTCATCTTTGCATCTCTGTGCCCGGTGGGCTGGCAGCCGCCACCATCCCCACCCTTCAGTCCACCCTCTCCTGCCACAGCCCTCCAGTCTACAGGAGCAACTGATGTAATGGCCTCCTCCGCTCTTTGCAGACCTGATCCAAACAGGTCTGGCTTTGGGTTGGAGTCCTCTCTGCTTTCTTTGGGTATTTACATTGTCCTGCTTCTGCTGTCAAGCCAGGCCCCACTGGTGGAATCAGGGAACTGCTTGAATGGTCTGAGGTCATCTCACAGCCTCACTGGCTGCTTGGACTTGTCGTTTCATCATTTGGTGCCATCTTTGAGCCCAGGTCCTGGGGGCTGCTGCAATGACCCTGGGCTGTTGGGAAGGCTTCCACCCTCATTCTTGCCTGCCAAAGGAAGCCAAGAAGAGAAACAGTTCAGCAATTCCTAAGCCATTGTGTCACTCTTGGAAATGTAGTCAACATGCCCATTTGAACCCCCGACTCTTGGTCCTTTCCTTTTTGTAGCTTGGAAAAACATTTCGGCTTCCAAGCAAAACATTTTTCCTGCAGCCGTCTTTGTGAAGCATACATGGGGTTGGATTTTTCTTTCTTTCTTTTTTTTTTTTTTTTTTTGGTTTTGTTTTGATTAGTTTGTTTTACCTTACCCGCCCCCCGCCCCCTGCCCCAAACTTATGGCAACATCCTCCACTTTTCTGGGGCTTTGGGAGAAATGTCACTGGAGGCCTGGGCATCATGGGAAGGACCGGGTATGAGTTCCCATTCTGCCACGTGTCATGTGATTGTAGGCAAGCCAGGGAATAGACAGTAAGCACGCTCAAGGCCACTGGAGGACTGAGAGACAGAATTCGGGGGACATTCATGTTTTAAACCAGAAGTCACCACAGTTTGTGGTTGTCATTATCACCAATAATAATGCTCACTTGAGGTGAGGTGACTGTGTTTGGGGTCTGGCCTTTTGGGGCTCGTCAGGATAAGCCTTCCTTCCACCACCTGCATGCAGAGAGGACACATTTCTGTCTGGGTATTGTCTCATTTGAGTGTGCTGCCCAGGAACCCTGACCTGACGTGGACAAACACTCTGACTTCCCAAACTTGAGACTGGTGTTGCGGGGTACAGTGAGAAGCCGAGTCCCACTCCAGTGGGTGCCTAGCTGGTTCCAGTCCATTTAGCCCTGTGCTGGCCCAGGCTCCTACGGGGACCTTCTGTGGGGATCTGGGAGACACACTAAGACCACAAAGCCCTGGCCAGCCCCACCACCATCTGAGAAGGCTGGTTTTGTCCAGTGGGTCTCTGGCTCTAAGAGCCAAGCCGCTGCCACGAGCTTTTATTCTGTCCTGTGGCTTCCTGTGCTAGTTGCCCCTAATCCTCAGCCCCACCTCCTCAGAGCCAATGGGGCCCTCACCAGGAGCACTAGTCTCAGGTCCAGTGTCCCCAAGGGGCCCTGCTGCCATTCCTTTCCTGGCTTGGCCCTCTGTCCAGCTTGCCATGTAGTTCGATGGATATACATTTCTCATTTCTTCTTATTTCTTTTTTTGCAAAAGGCAATGAATGGTTTCAGATCCCTTTTAAAAGAGAATGTAAAAGAATTAAATTGTACTTTACTATGGATTTCAGAGGTATTTTGATATTTATTCCAGAAAATTCCTTTGGATGTTTAATACCCATCATATGGCTGTCATAGCAAGGTGGCTATCTTAGTTTGTTAGAGCTGCTGTAGCAAAGTACCACAAATTGGGTGGTTCAAACACCAGAGATGTATTATTTCCCAGTTCTGGAGGCCAGAAGTCCAAGATGGAGGTGTTGACAAGGTTGCTTCCTTCTGAGGGCTGGGAGGGAAGGCTGTGTTCCAGGCCTCTCACCTCGCATGTAGATGGCCGTCTTTTCCTTGTTATCTTCTCCACATTATCTTTCCTCTGTGTGTGTCTCTTTGTAAAATGTCCCATTTTTATAAGGACACCAGTCATACTGGATCAGGGCCCACACTGATGACCTCATTTTAACTTGATCACCTCTGTAAAGACCCTATCTTCAAATACAGTTGCACTCTGAGATAGATACTGAGGGTTAGGATTTCAACATATATTTTCGGGGGTGGGGGAGAGGGGAGGTTGGAGGCCACAATTCAACCCATAGCAGTGGCTCTTAGAGGCTAGGTGTCCTCTGCTTGGATGGAACCTTCCCTGGCTCAGGTACAGAAAGCTCACTCTCTCCCTGAGATCTCTGGTGTGTGGCCACCCCAGAAAAGGGAAAGATAGCATTACTGCCCCCGGGGCCTAAGAGAAGGCTTGGGAGGTGGCTCTGAGAAAGGCACAGAGGTTCAACAATGGGCTGATGCCTTAGGTGGTGGGGGCCCTTGTGTCTTCTTTGGAAAGAGGGAATGGCTCTGAGCAAGGACAAAGGACAGGAATTCAGTCTATGGGCAGTGCAGGAAAGGGCCTGGAACCAGGAGAAAGATGGGGGATATTGGGTCAGATGTAGAAATTCAGGAAAATCGAAATTGGGGGCAGCACTGTTTTTGACCACACTGTTTCCCAAGGTGAGAATACAGAGCGAGTTTAAATGTAATCCCTTTTGATTCGAAATGCTTTGCCCACATTTGAAGGAAACTCACAACAGCTTGTTGGCGTTTCCGTGCTCTTTAGGCAAGGTGGGTGGATTTGGTTTGCATGAGGACTAGTCATGTTGCGTGAAAGACTCAATGCAGTGTCTCCCTGTTGGGAAACAGCTGAGGAAGTGTCTCATCGGCGGTGCTGCTCCCACAAGGCGGCACACCTGCTATCCCGCCTGTTTCCCCCAGAGGAGATGAAGTTGTTCATATCCTCCTAATGACACAGGGAAACCACAATGCCAGCTCTCCAAGGCCAATCCAGGCACAGCTAGCCCTACTTCCTTGGACAAAAAAATCTCTTCTTTCTGTGACTTGAGTTTACAGCGTTGCTAGATCGTTACGCCCATATAATAGGACCCAAACCACAGAAGTAGCAACACTGAAATGTACTTTTTGTTTACTGCAAACAAATTTGAAAATAAATTGAAAATGTCTCTCCAAACCTGTTCCACAGTAGTTGCAATGATGGCTTTTCTTTCCCTTAATCAATAACAATGCTGAGATGTTTTTCTTGGCAAGAATTTGATCTAAATTCAGAAGATACCCAGCCTCAGTAACAGCTGAGCTCTCACTTTAATGTTTATCTTGTTTCCACTGCTTTCCCCTCTGGGAGCAACTCATTCAGAAGCTCTCCTAGTTTTCTTGAATATGAGGCTGAATTTGCTCTGTCCCCTTCACTTCTGACCCATTCTGGCCATGTGACATGGCAGGTAAGATAAGCAAGCCCTACATGGCGCTGCAGAGCCCAACCAGCAAGTCTAGTCTTGCAGCAGCAAAGGAATGGCTCAGGATGGAAGGTCTATGGGGCGCCTTTGGCAAAGCACCACCTTTAACGTGGCTTCGTATCTGACAGAGACTGGAGTGGCCTTAACATCCTTCAGACCACAAACACATACTTATGCACACTCCGGGGGCAGACTCAGGCCGCAGCAGCTCTGTGGTGGCAAAAGGCCCAACTCTCTGACCGATGTGGACACTAGCTGCCCAATCTCATCAGCCAGGGCAATAAGACTTGCTAAAGACTAGTGTCGGCAGAGAAGCAGGAGTGACTGAGGCGGACAGGTATTTTTCACGTACTCCAGGTGCTTTACAGATTGCAGCACAAGGCTGAGAGGAATGTGCTCATTCTCCCAGTATCTATTACAGTTTGCTAGTTAACCTTGACATTGATCAGAGGCTAAGCTTTGAGCACAGCCCATTGGTATGTTCTTGTTAATATTAGTGTACGGCTGTGGTTTCTCAATTCAGGGTCCTGTTTGGCAACTCTTTTTTTTTTTTTTTTTTAAACACAAATGCTTCCTTTTTCAAGCAGGCCCCATCACAGCTTGGCCACCATTCTTGTGACAGGCAAACAGGTCCCCTGCTAGAAGGCACACACATACCTGTGAGTCAGTTCACTAACACTCGGCTTGTGGAGAATAAACTCCAGGTAGACACCCGCCCAGCTGGAGCCAACACTCTGTTTAAATGGACTCAGCTAATTTGTTGCGGCTCTGCTGTGATTGAACACGTGTGTTTTGAATGAGGTTTAATTTAAACTGAAATCTAATTTGTAATGTCTTGGGGGTAAGACTTTCAAAACTAAGGAGATAAACGGGGTGGGTCATACTCTGTGTGAGGAATGGGATTGCTGCTCCCAGTGTTCTGGACTTGGGTGAATTGTTTGTTGAAGGTGGCTGCCTCTTGATGGCTGTTTCGTTTTGTTTTCATTTATTTCCCACAGCAGATTGGGGTGAGTCTGCTTGCATCTAAAAAGAGCAAATTGCTTTTGCCATCAGTTTATATCTTGCTTCCACCTGGTTGCCGTGACAGCAGCTGGTAGTCTTAAAGGGATATTCAGGTGCAGGGGATCAAGAGATGGCTGGAACACTAGTAAGAAAAACATCAAGTCCTTTGCCTCAATTGTCACATTATTTTATTTCAGAAGATAAAGATAAGTTAATGTAACAGGCCATGGGGTTCTGATAGAGGGGACCCTAACTACAATGAGGAAGCAGGAGCCTCGTGGGCAAAGGCGTCCCCGTTGGTGAAGCCCACCTCAAGACAGCGGCGTGAGGCCAACAGCTCCTGCTGGAGAAGCAAGGGCTGCTGCGGTGCCCGGGCTTCTGTCCATGGCCCAGCAATAGCCATGAGCAGGCCCTCGACTTCAAGGTCTGAGACACAGCCAGTCCCACTGGAGGGTTTGCCTGTGCCAAGAGGGAGCAGCAGGCAGATAGCACTGGGCTTCAGAATCATCTGGAACATCCACAAGAGGGGTCAGAACTGGTTGTTAGAACCATCCTGTACCCTGAGTGTTTGGCTTCCACCGTCTGCAGGTCCTCTGGGGAGTGACTTCCAGTCGGGAGGTAGCACCTCCAAGGCCCATCATCTCTGCTTTGTTTCGGGACAGCAATTTCCTTGCCGACCAGGCTTCTGACTTGTACTGTGTAGTTCTGCACACCACAAGCCCTGTAAAGTCTGCCTCCTACAACCGAAGGCTGGTAAACAAATTAACCACCAAAACCCCCCAGCAACCATTGCAATAAGGGCCTTGAACATTTATGCTTAAGCTAGAGGGTGTTTAGCCATCGATTGACTTTTTGTTTGAAGTCTTGCATTGACTCATACGAGGGTAGGAGTTGAGCCAGAGGTACTTCGGTGGCTGTTCATCTTTCATGCTGTTTGTTGTGCCACTGTGGAAATAGGCTGGTTTGGAATACCTGGACACTTTCTTGCCCTGCCAACAGTCTGGCTCACACTGTAGCCTGGGACAAATCCCTGACTCACTTGGGTTGTTTCCCTGAAGGTGCAATGATGTTAGATGAGAGGGAGAATTCTCAAAGCTGGAGATGAATTATAGGTGGCACAGAGGCATGTTGTTAATAGTCAACCAGACACATAATAAGAACGTCAGTCTCAGGTCAATTGCTTTTCAATCCTCAGATGGCAGCAAGGATTCCATCTAAGGCCAGTGCTACTTGCCTGGAACACTCTTCTAAACTTTGCTCATCTCCTTTTTATCAAAGAGAAAGCAGGCCTCAGGCCCAGCCAGCCACAGACACCAGGTTCTCACTTGGACTTATACTTTGGTTTAGTTTTCATTATGTTCATGTTTATGGCAAGTGATACTGGTGTTGCACATACACAATGATGGGAAGTTTCTCTTTAAAATAAATATAAGTAAAAATAATGGGTCGATCTAAAGAAAATTTTAAATTAAATAACAGCACAGACATGAGCATGTGGAGCCTGAAATTTGGGAAGCTCTGGACCAGGTGATCCCTGAGGATCTTCCCAGCCCTGATGTTCTAGAACCATATGAACCAAGGGTCAGTTAGTGGGAGAAAATATTTGCAAATTACATATTGGATAGGGGACTTGTACCCAGAATAAAGAACTCTTATAATTCAACAAGAAAAAAACAACCCAATCAAAAACGGGCAAAAGATCAGAATAGACACTTCTCTGAAGAAGATGTGCACATGGCCAATAAGCACATGAAAAGAGGCTCAACATCACTAAGCATTAGGGAAATGCAAATGCAAATCAAAACCACAATGAGATAACACTTCACACCCACTAAGATGGCTGTAATTTAAAAAAAGGAAAATAACAAGTATTGTGAGGATACAAAGAATTTGAAACCCTCATTCACTGCTGGTGGGAATGTAAAATGGCATAGTCACATTGAAAAATAGTCTGACAGTTCCTCAAGAAGTTAAATATGGAGTTTATCATATGACCCAGAAATTCCACTCCTAGGTATATACCCAAAAGAACTGAAAAGATATCCATACATAAACTTGTACACAAATGTTCATAGCAGTGTTATTCATAATAACAAAATGTAGAAGCAGCCAAAGTTTCTATCAACAGATGAGTAGATAAACGAAATGTATATTCTGTATAATAGAATATTATTCAGTCATACAAAGAATGAAGTATTGATACATGCTACAAGATGAATGAACCTTAAATGTATTAAGGGAAAGAAGCCAGCCGCAAAGGCCACACACTGTAGCGTTCCCTCTGTGTGAAATCTCTGGGACAGGCAAATCCCTAGGGACAGAAAGCGGATGAGTGGCCGAGGGGAGGGGAGAGGAAAGGAAGAGCGTCTGCTAATGGGCACAGGATTGCTTTTCGGGGTAATGGACATGTTCTAGAATATAGTGTGGTTGCACAACCTTGTGAATATCCTAAAACTTGTATACTTTCAAGGTATAAATTTGATGATATATGAATTGTATCTAAATTTTTTAAAACATAATAAACAAAGTAAAAACTTAGTAAGGACTCCTGACTGCCTATCAAAGAAATGCATGTTTGGGATTAACTTTGGTGAGATCTGGGGATCTGCACTCTTCGGCCTCTGTGCTTGTGTGACTTTTAAACCTTGTTTTCTAAGGTCTCTTTGACCTTGATCTCTATGATAAACTGGGAGTGGGGCAGGAATAACCTATAGGACTAGGCCTCAATTCTCCATCTCAAAGAGGCACAGTGCTAAAGGAAACACATCTCTAAAGAACTCTGGAGAGGCTTCCTAAATTCATGGCTAAGAATGTGTGTTCTGGACCTAAACAGTCTCGGGTTGGAATTCCAGCTTCCTACTTCATGGCTGGGTGACTTGGGCAAGTCACTTAACCTCTCTGAGTCAGCACATCCTCTAGTGTAAAATCAGGGTAATCCCAGCACCCAGCTCTTCAGTATTGTTGTGAGGATTAAATACGTACAACGGTACAACGCCCTTCACACAATGCCTCACGTATGATTAGTACTTGATCAATGGTCGTCTCCAGCTGACTGGGTTGGGAAGAGGGTACCACAGTGGGAAGTAAGCCAGAGCACTTGATTTAGGAGGTTTCAGTCCTTTCTCTGTTGCTTACTAGCTGTGACCTCAGGCAATCACTTCCCCTCACTGAGCCTCAGTTTCTTCCTCTGAAATGGCACGCTCTCCTTCCTCGTTCACCCGCGCCAGTCTGCCACTGGAGCTCTTCTAATGAGGAATATGGGCTTGCCTGGTGTTGGCAGAGGGGCTTTCTGTTTCAAGAGAACTTGGCTCCCCATGCCTGAAAATGGTAGCTCCTGCACCAGAATCTGCTCTCTTTCAAACTACGCTCTGTCCAATGGAGCCTAGCGTGGCCCAAATGCCCAGGCAAGCCTGCAGTCCCATGGTGCACGCTAGGGTTCCAGTCCCGACTCCACCATGGAGTCCGTGGTGTTGGGCACGGTCTCGGTGTTCTTATCTGTTCAGAGAAGATCCCGGGCTAGACAGTGTCTAGGGCCCTTCCAGCTCAAATGTCCTCGCTGGTGAGCCCCATTCCTTCTTGTCTTCAGTCCTCTGGACGAGGAGGGCAGACTGAGGGCCCGACCAAGCCTCCCTGTCAGCCGGCCTTGTTGCTTGTGTTTATTTCTAACCCATGGTGAGGAGCCCACTTGTGCAGCTTTCAGCTGAGCACTCACCATTTCGCTGCGCTCCTAAAGTACTAAAACCTCTACACTACGGGAGAAGAGTGTTTGGGGCCCTGCTCAAAGTGCTTTCAGAAAAAAGTGGTCCCTAGCTGACATGAGTGCGATGGGGGCTTGACCTAAATAGGATTTGATTTTCGAGTCCCTCCTTGTTGCCTATAGGCAGGGCCAAGTGGGATTCTTCCTTTAAAATGGTTATTGTGGTAGAGTACATGCAACATGACATTTGCCATCTTAACCATGTTCAAGTGTACAGTTCAGTGGCATTAAGCACATTTACAGTGTTGTGCAGCCACCACCACCGTCCATCCACAGAACTTTCTCATCTTGCCATACTGAACCTCTTTCTCCATTGAACACTGACTCCCTGTTCCCGTCTCCTCCAGTCCCTGGCACCCACCATTCTGCTTTCTGTCTCTGTGAGTTGAACTACGAGCTTCATACGAGTAGAATCGTGCAATATATGTCCTTTTGTGTCTGGCTTATTTCACTGAGCATAATGTCCTCAAGGGTCATCCACGCTGTAGCATGTCTCAGAATTTCCTTCCTTTTTAAGGCCGAATAATATTCCATTGTCTGGCTAGATCCCACTTGTTTGTCCAGTTTCTGTTGATGAACACTTGGCTTGCTTCCCAAGTGGAATTATTTTGTATAAGGAGTGGGGGGAGAGGGGTGCAGGCCCAGGCAAGAGAAGGGTGGGAAGCCAAGCACCAGCCTACCCCGGGATTCCCCACCCCCCCACCTCAGTTCCCTTCTGAAGGCTGCCCTGGTCGAGGAGGAAGGGATGCAGAGAGGGCCTTGGGAAAGGAGGACACTGTGATAAGAGGTGAGGGGTCCTTCACACGTCTCTCCCCAACCAGGCAATAGCAACTCCCTCTGGGAGCTTTGCTGCCCCCAAATCCACAACCACAGCTTCGATGGGTCTTCTGAAGCATTTACCGACAATCCGCAAGCTAAACGAGTATTCCCTTGCTGGAGCTGTCCTATGTCCTATGGCCTCTCTTTCCATGTTCAAGACAGATGGGGAAGTGGTGGCTCAAAGGTCCCAGGGTTACAACCATATTTTCATAAAACACAATTATTCCACCACAGGATATCTCAGTCCATCATGAGCACCACCTGATGGGCCCTAATCCAGACTCAAGCTGCTAGTTTTCTAATGAACTGCCAGTGTTGAGAGCTCTTTTAGCTCTCAGAGCCCCCACATGGAGTTCCTCAAGTTAATCCTGCTTGAAAAAGCGGGTCCAAAACACAAATTTGGCAAATTTAGGCTGGGCTGTGCCTTTGGGTTAAAAAAGCAAAATTCTTCTCTTCTTCAGAGAAAGTGTTTGACATGCCCATCAACTACTCCCAGGGCTAGTGGTCCAGATGGTTCTGTCTCCTGCAGGGAAGGGCTAGAAGTGGGGAGATGCATGAAGGGCCAGAGAGCAGGGAGCCAGGTCTCATGATGCGCTCTGGGAGGAGGTGGAACATTTAACTCAATGCCATTTCCTGAGACCCGACTGTGGGAGACAATGCCACCAGGATGGACTGTGTGGAGACTGGGAGGTAGACTGGAAGATGAGTGAGTGGGCTGGGCACCCCAACTCTGTAATAGGCCCCAGACAGCCCAAATGACCCCTGGAGATTTGATCCCTTTGAGGCAAACCACCTTTATTCTCCTAGCCCAAGGCCAGCCCAGGACGCGGCTAGCTGGCACGCCTGGGGCCTCTGGAGACAGAGAAGCCCAACCCACCCCTCCTCCCTCCCCGCCTCCTGCCCAGGACCTTTCTCCTGAACACTCTGGGAGCAGGAAATGAGATGGCATGAGACAGCAATTCCACAAAGTGGTCTTTTTCCCCTGGCCGCTCTCTTGAGAGGTTGGCAGGGTGAGGGGAGAGGAAATGCAATTTCAATTGCTCCTTTTAAGAAATTTAGGACTATTGGGAAGTGCTTGCAAGGGGGCTACTGGTTGAATGGTGGAGGCAAGGAAGGGCTCCCTAAAGGGAGCCAAAACCACGCTGTTAGGCTAAAATGTAAATAGTAGCCTTTGCATTAATAAACACTCAATGAAATGAATAATTTAGTCCAGTGGCGCCTTTTGTTTTGATCCTGAGTGGGAAGACTGTGGCAGCTCTTAACAAATGGCCCCCAGTGACTTCCTCTGTGTCCAGGACATGCCCCTAGTGGTGGGCTCTGCCCCCGCCTGAGCCACTGCATTCCCAATTAACACTTTTCAAAATGAAATTTAGGGGCTCTTTTTTCCTTCTTCCTAATGAGGTTTCTTCCTTCCCTGCTGTCTTGCTACAAAGCTTGATGCCGTCTGAGTGTGTTCATATGGTGCTCGAGTGCGTTATCTGACCTTGATTGGTGTTTGGGGAGCCGGTTAAATAGATTACATGGGGGTTACCTTGGCAACTGTCTTCACTGATTTAGCAATGCGGTTCATTCTTGGACACAGGACTCTCGGCAACTCTACGATCCCACTGCTGCGCGTTAATCATTAACACCGAGTTGGACATCGGCTCTGCCAGGCAGCAGCCAGGAGTGACGCTGGGGACAGGCTGGACAGAGCCTGCCTTGGAGTCTTTGTCGCTATAACTGAGGAGGTCACCACATGGAATGCTAAATGTGGGGCCACAGGAGAAGTGGGTGGCAAGGAGCCATCCTGAGGTCTGTTTGTACTTTGCCCATGGTTTCTCAAGGGTGCTGAGAAAGATCACATATCTCTGGCCACCAGGCTGCAGGTGGGCTTGTGGTGGTGATACTGTGTACTTCCTCCCTCGGCTGGCACGTGGCCATGCTGGTTGGAACCCATGGCCGGTTTGTACCTCCTCCGGTCCCATGGTGCTGCAAAGAAGCAGAAACAGGCTCTGTGGCATGGAGGCTCTGGCCCCTCACTTGCTGTGTGACTTTGGGCAAGTCACCTCACCTTCCAGAGTCTTGGTTTCCTGTTTCATGTATAACATGGGACATTAGTAGTGCCTCTGTCCCAGCTCTGGTGAGGACACATGAAGCACCCGGCACAGGAGAGGCACCCAACCAAAGCGCATGGTTATTATTGCCTGGATCCGTGGCTAACAGAGTGGGTACCTAGTCATTGCATGTTGAAATAGTTTTAATTATTTAATATGAAGCCAAAACTCACCCTATGCCAAAATAATAATTAGGTTTATTTTATGGGTGAGGCTGAGACTCTGGGTGGCTAAGAAGTCCAGGTTGCACCGCTGGCCAGAGACAGAGCCAGCATCAGAATTCAAGTCGAGCTGATCCTTGTCTGGGGCTTCAGAGTTGTGTCTACCTGAGCAGTCAGGTTTCCAGGCTAGAGGCACCCACTGCTCCCCTGGAGTGTGCATCAGGGAAGTGGCCTTCCCTTGAGCTGGTGGCTTGAGGCCCAGGGCAGAAAGCACCTAGAGAATTAGCCCACCAGGCCTACAGCCCATCTAAGTTGATAAACAAGGGACAACTCCGTCAACAGCTGGAGATTTGCACTGATCCAGAGTCTTTGACTCTATGGCTGTAGGGCACTCCTTCTTGCTTACCCAGTGCCAACAGGAAAACAAGAGGGTTCTGCCTAATAAAACCACATACCCAGGTATAGAGCATGTCACGGTTTGCAAAGCGTGTTCATGTCCACTTTTCCTTTACTGACCCAACCACCTGGGGAGGGAAGCAAGCAGGGAATGAAGCATCCTTTCATTTGGTTAGTGAGGCCAAGAGAAGTTGTCTCCTTGACTGTACACTCTCTGTCCACACACTCACATTGCAGTATGAAGAGTTGGTGCCTCTATATTAGTAGGAGCTGGATACAGGCCTGAAGGAAGACAAATCAGCAGACAGATGGCCTCCCAAATCTTGAAGTTTGTGACTGTCCAAGCTGGAAGAGCCTCTTGTGCCAGGGATGCCAGGGAATGAGGTAGCTTTTACCAACTTCACGTGCCCACTGTTCCCAACTCATGTGCTGTGGGACAGAGCATGGGCTTCAGAGCCGAGTGGGGCTGAACACACACCCTGACTTGGCTACTGTCTCCTCCCTGCAAATCAGTTTCTTGGCATAACAGCTACTTGGCTGGGTTGTTATAAAGAATGGAGCTAATGTATGCATATTCCTTTATCATGTAGGTAATGGAATACTCTTGAACATTTTTTTTTAGCAAAAGTAGCATTAGATCTATGTTTTTGTTTGTTTGTTTGTTTGTTTGTTTCAGCTCATTATGGGGGTACAAACGTTCAGGTTATATATATTGCCCATGCCTCCCCATCTATGTTTTAAGAGCACACAGACCACTACAAAGGGGATAGAATGGGAGGTGGGAGATGTAGAAATCATCCAGGCAGAAACGGTGATGACTTGGAGCAGGGTACTAGCAGTGGGGGTGGAGAGAAGCGGTGGATTCTGGACACGTCTAAGACATAGACTGGAAAGTTCCACATGAGAGAGAGACAGAGACAGAGACAGAGAGACAGACAGAGAGAGAGATAGAGGAGTAAGCAGTGGCTTTCAGCTTTCTGGCTTGACCCCCGGGGTGGCCAGTGGTGTGATGGACCTCATGCTGAGATAGGGAACACTGGGGAAGAGGCAGCCAAAGGAGCCAAAGGGAAATGATGACTGCAGTTTGGGACAAGTGGGTGTGAGGAGTCTGTAGAGCATCCAGGGAAGGTATCTAGGGGACGGTTGCTCATAGAGACCCTGATGCTTAGAGCTGGAGATAGAGATGGGGGCCAGCAAGGAGCAGACGTTGCTCAGGGAGCATGAGAGTAGCAGGGAGCTCCAGAAGAGTGTGAGGCCAGAGAGTACGAGGACAGCATGTACAATTTAGAAAGGTCATGTCATAAATGTGGAGGGTGGAACACAGGGAAAGAGATCACAGGCAGGGGGACAGAAATGGTGGTGGCCTGGACTACTGCAGAAGCAGTGGGCCTGGGGAGCAACAGCCAGATCCCAGACATGGAGGAGTAGAACAGACAGGATTTGGTGACTGGCTGGCAGTGGCAAGTGAGGGACAGGAAGAAGTCAAGGCTAACTCCCAGGTTTACAACTTGAGAAGCCATTAACTGAGACGACAAGCACTGGAGGAGGCACAGGTCTCAGGGGACCTTGCTAAGTGAGAGGTGCCTGTGGGTTCTCCTGGAAGAAATGTCCAGTACCCAACACCCAGTGGCCAGGAGAGGAGGAAGATGGTGGAGAGCTAGCCTGCCGGCATCATCGTCATCAGTGGAGACCAATATGCTGCTACAAAGAGAGGGGTCTGGCCCTTGGCAGGTGTTGGCAGCATTCAGCCCATGGGCCAGAGGACATCTCCAGCGATCCAGAAAGCACTGATAAGGAGATGGTATTTGTGGGATGCACAAGTCCGTTCCTGGGCAAAGGCCAAGTATTGGTGGGTCAGTTACCGAAAGTGAGATTGTGAGGTACACAGTGTTCTGCTCTAGGCGATATGGGGAGAAATGGAACATTTGTACCTGGAACCCCTCCAGAGGCATCCAGTATGATCAGAAGCAATTGTTCCCAACTTCCAGTGGGTCCTGAGGCCTCCATGGCCAGGCAGCTTGGGGCCACTTCCCAGAATATTCATGTTTTAAATATTGAGACACCCACCAAGCGTCACAAAGGAGTTTGGCTAGCAAGAGAGTGATGCAATTTGCCACCTGAAAATGTGTTTGGGCTTAAGAGAGTGCACAAGGAGGTGCTAAAGGCATCTAGCAAGGAGCTTGGGGGAAGGGAAAGAAAGGAAGAAGCTGCTCCTGTGTTTCCTAAGCACTGCTCTAGCCATTGACTCTTGGCATCCCAATGTCTTTGAAGCAGGCAGAGAAAAGATTATTCCCATCATTTGGCAGCTGGGTAAATGGAGGCTTAGAGTAGGAAATGTGCAGGATGATCCCATGAATCCAGTTCCAATACAACTATTCCTGGACCCACGGCTCCTGCCTCCCCGTCTGGTGCAGGTTCTATTTCATCATCTGGCTCCAGGCAGTGGTATGCTGGAGCTCATCTGTATTGCTTCTCAAAGATGTTCATTAAATTTTCAGAAATATTGGAGCCAATTGACAATTAACAGCACATTGGTAGTTTGAAATCAGCCATGACATGAGTATTTACACCATAGTAATTGGCAAATGCTACCAGCACACCACTAGCCCCAGGTCACTGCAGATCTGTCTTCCAGCACCAAGGGCTGTGCCCACTGCCAGGGGCCTGTGAGTTATGGATTGGTAGCTGCATGTGAAAAATGGCCACCTCAGAATTCGATGAGAAAATGATTTGATGGTGAACAATCAAGCTTGAGTTTCACAGAGTATTTCTAGCATCTGCCACAGAGACACCTAACTGGCCACACTGGTTTAGTGCTGGGACCAACAGCCCAAGGAGAAGTTCTACTTCCCCCACTTTAAACACCAAGGCTTAAATTGTGATAAGAGCAAAGGGGGACTCTTTGGCATGAGGTCTCATTTCACTCCCACTATATTATTTTGGATATTGAACATATCTGTCTTAGCCTTTTAGCCTGACTTGGATCATTATGGGAAAAGGAGAAGCATAATACACTAAATCCCAAGAAGGAAGATTTAGGGATATAAGAATCCCAAGCAATGAAAGGCACCTTTTAAGAAGGAAATCAGAACTTTACAAAAGTAGGTATGTTATTTGCTGTCCATCATCTTATTTCTTACATAAAAGCAAAATCAATTGGGGCATTTTCGGGCCCTTGGAGTAAAAGAAGTTATGGAGAAGACAGTTTCTGCTGTTCACTCTTAAATAAATAGCTGCTGTTCTTTCTTGTTAAAATGTAAAATTTCCAGATCTAAATGTCAGAGAATTCTAGGAAAAATTGCAAAACCATTACTTCATAAACATGTAATTGTGCTATTACTGCTAAATGTGATGACATTCTATAAATATCACAGTTCAGGCTTCACGATCTATAAATAGACCCAGTTAATCACCGGAAATATATTTTATTTCTTGAATTATAATGGAGCAATTACAGAGGCTCCATTTTCCAGGGGCAGAGTCCATTTCCAGTTTTGGTGGTATCTCTTCCTCTGCTTGAGCTCCTCCACGGGACATAAAGACTCTTCAAGTATCAGGACAAGAGCAACAGGGGAAAGGGATCAGTGCCTAGAACCCTGGGAAGTGTTTAGACTATACTGCTGAGGCCTGTCGCCCAGCACTGGGCCAGACGGGTGTTGGCACAGCTGACTGCATTGCCCAGGGTGCCATGGTTGGGGTGTATGGGCAGCTGATTAGATAACTGTGGACTGATGGGACACAGGAGCTCATGGAAAGGCAACCTGGAATGCCTTCTCAGCACCAAGCCAGACTGGAGGAACAACTCAGGCAGTGGCTGCCATGTGGTTTACACTGGAGGTCTTACATCGGTTGTTGGTGCTTTTCCAGAATCCCCTGCTTGTATCTAGTTGCTATAAACACCTCACTAGGCCACAGATGTGGCCATTTCGTAGCTTAAACCATGTCTCCATTTACACAGTGAAGGCAGGATCTGCTACACAATAGAATGTATTCCCTTCTTCCTCCCTTATACTATACACATTAGTGCCACAGTGGGGTTACATCAAGAAGTTAGACATCCTTAGTGGCCTCAGGAATTCTGTGGCCAAGGGGAGTTATCATCAGCCACTTGCTTTTTCTAAGTCTTAATTTCTCCAGTTGTGACACTGGAGAGCAAGAGGATTGTGGTGACATAGAGTGGTAACTAAGGAGAGATTCTGTCCAATCTGACATCACCTTGAGCCATAACCTTGGGGACATCGTCTCCCTTCTCTTGGGTTTGGAAAAGGAAGAAGAAGAATATTGGCCCCTTGTCCAGTGCTTCTGGACTGCACAATGGCTTCGTCAGTTAGCCATCTCCCCTAAGGGAGCTCCCCAGAGTCCCCCTATGAACACCCCTACTATTACAGTTGGTGTCCCATAAGCTAGCATTTGTCATCCAGCCACACAGCTGGATTGTGATTAGTGTTCTAGAAAGACTTTACTCAAAATATTATTTCTATATCCCCACCCTAACTCTACATAAGATTGGTGGTAGGGTGGGCATTGTCCTATGTTAATAAAATAGGAATACTAAGAAAATATAAAGAATTAGGGGGAAAGGGAAGAAAACTCTTGCTAATTCTAAGGATTAACATAATTTGGGGACTAAAAATAAAATTTATCCAGGAGCTTATTAGCCAGAGGAAAAAAAGAAAAAAAAACCACGTAGGACTCCAGAGCTTTCATTATCAGAAAAAAGGAAACACTTTTATCTTCAAAGGGGTGGGTATTTTACACCATTGGCCCTACATTCAGAAAGAAAAACATTTTTTTCAACCTGGGGATTTTTTTTCAATTTTTTATTAATTTTTAACATTTTGAAAATTAACATAATAATTGTACATATTTATGGGGTACATAGTGATGACAATACATATACATAGTGATCAGATCAGGGTAATTAGCATACCCATTATCGCAAACATTTATCATTTCTTTGTGTTGGGAATGTTCAATATCCTCCTTCTAGCTGCTGAAACTCTATATTATTGTTAACTATAGTCATCCTACAGGGGTATAGAACACTAGAACTTATTCCTCCTATCTAGCTGCAATTGAGTACCCTTTAACAAATCTCTCGTTATCCCCACAATCCTCCTACCCTTCCCAGCCTCTAATATCCTCTGTTCAACTTTTTACTTCTATGAAATCAACTCTTTTTAGCTTCCACATATGAGTGAGAACATGCAGTGTTAGAGTCAAGATCCTCAGTGGAACACTTGTCGAGAGTTTCAAAGAAAATTCAGAAGACATTCATATGGCTGTTTCTTATACCAATTTTTAACAAAATCTAGGGTTCAGTATTCAAGCTGAGCTTCTTGGGCACAGTTCTGCTGGGGGCTCAGCTGGTGGGCTCCCCAGGCTTTTTGGTTTGGGGTCAAATGTGTCCGTATGTGGCTGTCTTTGTATGGCATCCCCATATGGAGTATTTCTTCTTGACAAATGTATCCCCTTCACTTTGGGTCCGTAACTAGTAGCAATTTGTTGCAATGACTGGAGCCAGTCTGCAGTTAAATGAAGGCCCTACAGGCTGAGAAGGATAGGAGACATGGGATCAGGCCTCAAGGGGCTCATGTTCAAGGGGAGAAAAATGACTCTTCCCAAGGAGCTGCTCCATGGTGTTCCAGAGGGAGGAGGACCTGCTTCTCAGTACTCCATGATGACCAATCCCAGAGGGGAAAGGGAAGGCTGGTAGAACTGTCAACAGCACTCCACCCAACAGGGTGGTAAACAAGGGCTTGGCAGAGACTCCCACCCCTGCACAGCAACTGGGTGTCCACAAGACTTCACTCATGGTGCCTTTGGAGTTGGCTCCATCTTGCAGGGCTGATAGCAGGTCTCTTACACCAGACATTCACAGGACCCAGGAAGTCTGGGCTCCAGGTGTCTGCATTTCATGTGTCTCAGTGAGGTCCTGGGCCCATTGGGCTGGAGAAGCGACGTGAACAACAGGCCGTTGGTGACATAGGCATATAAGGGACTCTTTGCCCGTGTCGTTTAATTTGTGTCCACACAGAAACATGGTCCCTGAGGTCCATTCCATGAAGCTGTTCTGAGTGCCCACTCCATCTCTGTGCCAGGCAGGGGGGTCCAGGCATCAATGAAGCCAGTCATTACCATTGAACTTCACAGTCTAATGGGGGAGACAGCCCCCATTATCTGGAAAGCAGATAATTCCAACAGTATGGTGGAAAACATGAGAAGAATCCTAAAGAAAGGGTGGTAATCAGATGACTAAAGGGGCCCAGTGGGCAGGCAGTGACAGGACATGAGGGCCTTTCAGGCCATTCTGAGGGACTTGGAATTTATCTTGAGGACAATGGGAACTCATGGAAGTGTTTGGAGAAGAGAAGTGACATAGTCAAAGCCATGCATGGGGTACATTTAACAGCAACGTGTGGTACACGCTGGGGGAGCAAGGCTTCTGGGAGAAGAAGCATTGCATTGGCCCCTAGGACACCCAGCAGGGGGTGTGGCTGTTCTGTGGGTTGACCTGGTAGAAAAAGACTGGGCAGCACTGTCCTTATGTGGACTTGAGCTTGACTTTGCTGGTTGCCCTTTGGCATCCATAAATGGCCATGAGACTCTTTTATCCCATGGGCACAGCATTTTCAGTTCCCCAGATGTGACACCCTGTCCTGCTCCTTACCAAAGCCCTGGGAGATTGGCTGTGCAGAGTTCACAACTGAGAGCAAGGTAGCCCTACCATGTGACACAGCTAAGCAGAACAGGGGAAGGGCACAAGGGAGCCATGGTCCACTTCCAGGTCTTCAGCCACCTCATCCAGGTCTCTGGCCCACTCTGCCCTGCCTCTGGAGGTCAGACTCCTTCTTGTCAGATATGCCCACGTGTGTGAGCCCAGATCAGCTGGAAAGCTGGCACGTAGAAAATAAACAGCTCTCCAAGGCAAGGCACAAGGTGCTCACATTCCTGACGGCCCTGGGCCCTGTGCTGCTCTGCCCCACCAGCCTGCCTCTCCTGTGCTTTGTTCACGGAGGACGGAGGACGATGCAGCGGGTGTGGGTCTGTTTACTCTCATCCAACCTAATGCACTTTTCAGTTAGAAAATAGAGTGTCCCCAGAGGCCCAGCTGGCTCTTTGTTCTCTTTGTTTGGAAATTAGTTTAGAGATATCAGCTAGCAGATTAAAAAGCCCATATCAGATCTGCTAAAATCTCTTCCCTTCCAGATTTCATTTCTGCTCCTTCAGGAAATTTCTGCTATTCTTTTAGAATGATGAATTTTCTTCCTGTTTGACTCTGGGAAAAGATGGCTCTTCTCAAGGAGGGGTCTGCTGAGGCTCTACATGGGGGGTGTGGGGAGGGGCCGCAGCAGGACTATCTTTCTCCTCCAGGCTGTGCCCCCTCTGGCTCCTACCTCCTTTCTCAGTTTGTTCTGCTTCCCCATAAGGTGGTCCCTGGCAGCAGCCCCTTCCTCCCTACCTCTGCCTACCCTCACCCAGCCCTCCAAGGCTGGCACAGGATCTCTGCTCAGTGCACCCTCCATGCTGCCTAAAACCCAGAATGGATGGTCACAATGCATGGTGCTGTCTAAACCTTCAATCAAACTCACTCCATAGTGCCCAGAGCACACACTGGGGTGTTCCACCAGCTGGGCACATGTCCCTCCTCCCAAATGATTTCTGGGTGTAGGAGTAGAACAAAGCCTCACTGGCCACAGCTGCTTCTTCCCTCAGCTGCTCTTTTTACCAAGTGGCTTCACAGAGGTGTAGGGCTCAGAGCAGGAGGGACCTAGGACAGTCCCACGAGGCCTTGTTGTTTATGGTCGTCTTTGAGAACCACACTCAGAAGTACAATGGTACAGTGATTGACTAAGGACCCAGGGCAAATAAGGTGCCAAGCTGTAATTCAAACCCAGGTCTGTCTGGTACCAAAACCCAGACTTGTTCCACTATACTACAGCTGCATACTGTGACCACAGAATGGCTGCCAGGGTCTGTTTGCAGACTGAGCTGGCTTCTGAAAACTCAGCATTGGGGAACACCCTAACACTGAAGTATAGGAAGGAGCTACAGATGAGGTCCCATTGTGGACCAAATGCAGGAATCACTCAAGAGACCATAAGCATGGCACAAACAGCTCCAGGGGCGGTGGGGATGCTGGGGGAGGGGAGATCCAGAGATGTAAGTTGGTCAAGGAAGGTGCCAGTGGAAACCAGTTACCTCTTCTGATTAGCCCAAAGGGGCTCTTCAAAGGAGGTTTGGAGGAAATGAGAGCAGAGGCTGGGGACATTGTGGGCAGGTGAGGTGAGGTGCTCAGTGGAGAGCCAGTAGGAAATGGACTGGAGGTCCTATTGGGTGGGCACATAAGCCAAGAGTCAGAGGCTCAACTACATCCAGAGTAGCCCCTTCCTACTGGGCAGCTCTGGTTCCCTCATGTGTATAGTGGCGCCAGATACCCTACCTGGTAGGCTTGTGGGGAGGATGCAAATTATGTAGAAATATGCTGTACATGGGAATGCACACTGCCAGTTTGAGAGGTAATAGCTGATCAGTCACTCAAGGAGTCTATTTTGAGCCCCTGCTGCACTCGCTAGGTTGGGCTGTGAAGTCCCATGGCCAGAGAGGTAGGAGATTCTAGGCAGAGGTGAGAGCAGCTCACTCACTCTTTCTGAATTGATGAGAGATTTTTAGCTTGGACAAGGACTTTGATTTCTTTGGAGTCTCCTTCTCTCTCTCCCTGGGTGTGACAGCATGCAATGGATTAAGCTAGTGCTGAGCAGGGCTCGTTCTTGGGTGGAGCTCACTGGCTGGCTTTGTAGTCTTTTTTCCCACTCCTCTCTCCAGAAATCACAACTTCCCCAAGGATTGGGCCTTCTCTTTCATTAATCTGAAATTATCAGATCTAGTCAGAGCTTTAATGTTATGTATTCAGGCACTAAATTCTTCAGCTTAAACAAAATTGTACTTCCCAGAAGCCATAGGCAAGAAGAGAAGCAGGCACCTGCCTACAGGCCGTCGTGGCCTTACGCATGATCAAGATACATTGTCCTTGCTTTCAATTATTCAGGTGCACGCAGCCTGAGTCCCTGAGCCTGACAAGTAAGGCCCCCTGTGACTTGGTCCTGCTTTCCTCTCTAACTTCACCTTTCCATGTCCCAGCCTCCCCAGGGTGGTCCCCATCCCCTGAGTTTCCTGTGTTCCTCCCAGATTTTCCGAGCTTGGCTCATGCTGTTCCATCTACCTATAATTTCTTTTACTTTTTTCTCTGTTTATGACACCCCCACTTATCTTTTAAGACCCAATACAATGCCAACTCCTCTGGGAAGCCTTTCCTGATGACATGACATATAAACTGATTAACACAGTGTTTGGGCTGGAGTAGATGCTCAGTAAATGCCCCCATTCCTTTTGCTGACTGTTCCTCATTCCCTAGGAATTATTCATCTCACTTTCCTTTCTGTTCCTGCTGCAGTTTGCTTGCTCTGAGATCAAAGAAGCCTTTCATCATTGGGGTTAATGACAGGGCTCAGGAGTCAGATAACTCTGGATCACCTACTAGTTGTGTGACCTTAGGCAAATCATTTCAGTTCTGAGATTCAGTTTTCTCATCTGTCAAATGGAGACACCAGCACCTGCTTCATAGCACTGTTGTATGGATGAAAATAGATGATATACAGAGAGCTTTTAGAAGACAGAGTATCTGGCCTACAGTAAGCATTCAATGTGGGTTGATTGTTCTTATTATTGCTATTATTACTTTAATAAAATGTAGGGACTTCTAGGTCTGGCCATGATGAAATAGCTCCATTCCTTCCAAGTCCTCTTTGTGACAACTAGTAATCCTAGACATAACACAACCAACAAGCCATAGGAAGACTCCAAAAGGTGGAAAGAAGAAGGAGAACTATCTAGGGACCTTTGTACTAAAGGAATGACATGGTGGTGACTTTGCTACTTTTCCTTATTTTCTCTCATATAGCCCAGACATGCAGACATTTCCAAAATGGAACAGTCAACAAGCACAGATAAAAAACAAAAGCAAGCAAGCAAACAAACAAACAAAAATAATATATGTCTTCTTCCTCTGTCCAAAGGACTAGGAAAAAGGTGGCCTAGCAAACCAGAAACTTTTTTTTTTTTATATTATCCACCCTTCTCTAACCAGACAACAATTGAAAAACCTCCTTCCCCGCAACCCTTCAGGGTCAGTGAGATCAAGTGGGAAGCTGAATTTCTGGCCCCACTCTAATAGCAAAAATGTGGAACAAGATAGTGAGAGGTTGTGCTAGTCGGTACTCCACTGATCCCGACAGGGTAATGTCAGCAGGGGCCAGTGAAAAGATTAACTTCCACTCCCACCTGTTGGCAACAAGCCAATGCAAAGCATGTGATTTGGCAATCTGTTTTTGCAGGGGTGGTATTAGTAGGGGCTGCAAAAATGAAGATTAAATAGGATCCAAAATCTCAGCATGATACCCAAAATGTCCAGGATACATTCAAAAATCACTTGTCATAGTTATAACCAGGAAAATCACAATTTGACAACAACAGTTGTCAACACCTAGATGACAGAAATGTTGGAGTTAGCAGACAAGGATTTTAGAGCAGCCATTGTAAAAATGCTTCAGTGAGAAATTATGAATACTCTTGAGACAAATTAAGAAATAGAAAGTCTCAATAAAGAAATAAAAGACCAAAGAATAATCCAATTAAATTCTTGGAACTATAAAATACAATAACCAAAATTAAAAAAAAAACTCAGTAGATAGGCTCAACAGAAGAATGGAGAGGACAGAGGAAAGAAACAGTGACCTTGAAGATAGAACAATAGAAATTACCTAAACTGAAAAAGAGAGAGAAATAGATCTTAGAAAGTAAACAAGGCCTGGCGCAGTGGCTCATGCCTGTAATCCTAGCACTTTGGGAGGCCGAGGCGGGCGGATTGTTTGAGCTCAGGAGTTCGAGACCAGCCTGACCAAGAGCGAGACCCCATCTCTACTAAAAATAGAAAGAATTTATATGGACAGCTAAAATATATATAGAAAAATTAGCCAGGCATGGTGGTGCATGCCTGTGGTCCCAGCTACTTGGGAGGCTGAGGCAGAAGGATTGCTTGACCCCAGGAGTTTGAGGTTGCTGTGAGCTGAGCTGACGCCACAGCACTCTAGCCTGGACAACAGAGTGAGACTCTGTCTCAAAAAAAAAAAAAAAAAAAAAGTGAACAGAGCCTTAGGGACATGTTGGGTAACAAAAAGATCTAACATTCATTTTATCAAAATCTCAGAAGGAGAGGGGGGTGGGTGGGAAAAAGAGAGAGAAAAAAATTATTGTAAAAAATAATGGATAAAAAATCCCCAGATTTGGTGAAAGACATAAACCTATAGATTCAAGGAGTTGGGCAAAACCCAAGCAGGCTGAACTCAAAGAAATCCATTCTGAGACGCATTATAGTCAAACTTCCTAAAACTAAAAACAAAAAAAAATATCTTTTAAATAGTTAAAGAAAAATGACTCATTACCTATAGAGGTTATGTCTCAGTTGATTCAGGCTGCTGTGAGAGAATACCATAAACTTGGTGGCTTAAAAAACAGAAATTTATTTCTCACAGTCTCAAAACTTCAAGTCTGAGATGAGGATGCCACCATGGTGAGGTTCTGGTGAGGGCCCTCTTCTTGGTTTGCAGATGAGTCCTGCTGTGTCTTCACATGGAAGAGAAAGAGAGCAAGCTCTCTGGCCTCTTCTTATAAGGGCACTAATCCCATTCATGAGGGCTCCACCATCATGAACTAATCACCTCCCAACGACCCCACCTCCAAATGCCATCACATTGAGGATTAAGTTTCAACATATGAATTTAGGGGAGGACACAAACATTCAGTCCACAGCAAGGTAAAATGATTTGAGCAATAGTGTATTTCTCCTCAGAAACCATGGAGGCCAGAAGGTAGTGGCACAATATTTTTCAAGCACTGAAAGAAAAGAATTGACAGCCTAGAATTCCATACTCAGAGAAATATACTAAAGGAATAAAGGCAAAATAAACAAATTCTCAGATGAAAAAAAATAAGAGAGTATGTCACTAGAACACCTACCCTAAAAAAAGGTGAAATAAATTTCTCAAAAATAGAAAGTAAATGATAGAATAAGAAAACTTAGAGCATCAGTAATGAAGAATAACAGAAAGAGTAACAATAAGTATAAAGATAATAGACTATTGTTCTCCTAAGTTTTCTAATTATGTTAGATGATCAAAGCAAAAGTTTTGACATAATCTAACAGGATTCTAAATGCATACAGATAAAATATTTAAGAAAATTATGCTATAAAGTGAGGGGGCAAAAGGACACAAACAGAGGTAAGGTTCCTACATTTTGTTCAAATTGGTAAAGTGTGACACCAGTAGACTGCAACCACTAAACACATACAAATAGATACTCTCCAAAACAGTACAGATGTTTCAAAATGGAATTCTAAAAGGCAGATATTGGAAGAGTGGATTGTTTTCTATATATGTTTTCTATATATATGTTTTCTATAACAAACTCATTTCGATATAACAATATGAGCACATTGAAAATAAAAGGATGGAAAAAATGTCACGCAAACATTTATCAATGAAAAGCAGGAGTGACTACGTTAATATCAGATGAAGTAGACTTCAGAGCAAAGAAAATTACCAGAGACAGAGGGGAACATTATATAATAATAAAATGATCAATCTACCAAAAAGCTACTACAATCTTAAATGTGTGTAAACCAAACAATAGCACTGCAAAATATGTGAAGCAAAACTGATAGAACTAAAAGGAGAAATAGACAGATCCACAATTATAATTGGAGACTTTAACACCACACTCTCAACCTTTGATAGAATAACTAGACAGAAAATTAGCAAAGATATAGAAGAAAATAACACCATCATCCAACAGGATCTAATTGACATTTATAAAACACTTCACCTAACAAAAGTAGAATAGGAATTATCTTTAAATGCCTACAGAACATTCACCAAGATAGACCATATCCTGGGATATAAAACAAACCTCAAAAAAATTAAAATAATTGAAATCATATGAAATGTGTTCTTTGACCACAATGGAATCAAAGTAAAAATCAAAATACAACATATCAAAAATTTTTTGGACACAGGTAAAGCACTGCTAGAAGGAAATTTATAGCACTAAAGCATACATTACAGAAAAGGAAAAGTCTTAAATCAATAACCTAAGTTCCTACTTTGAGAACCCGAAAACAAAGAACAAAATAAACCCAATGCAACCAGAAGGAACAAATAATAAAGAACAGAAATCAGTGAAATAGAAAACAGAAAACAAGACAAAATTAATGAAACAAAAAGCTGGTTTTCGGAAAAGATCAATAAAGTTGACAAACGTCTAGGAATACTGACAAAGAAAAAAAAAGGAGAAGACAAATTTACCAATATTGGGAATGAAACAGGGAATATCACCACAGACCCTGCAGTCATCAAAAGAATAACAAAGGAATACTATGAACAGCTCCACACACATAAACTTGGCAACCTATATAAAATGGACCAAGTACTTGAAAAGCACAAACCAAAACTTACTCAAATCACAGTGGATAACAGACTTAAACCTTAGGTGTGAAATGATTAGAATTCTAGAAGAAAATGTGGGAAAGACTCTTACAGACATTGGCCTAGGCAAAGAATTTATGAAGAAGACCCCTAAGGCAATCACAGCAGCAACAAAAATAAATGAATGGGACATGGTTAAATTAAAAAGCTTCTGCACAGCCAAAGAAACAGTCACGAGAATAAACAGACCACCTACAGAATGGGAAAAAATTTTTGCATACTACACATCAGATAAAGGACTGATAACAAGAATCTATTTAGAACTCAGGAAAATCAGCAAGAAAAAATCAAACAACCCTATCAAAAAGTGGCCAAATGACATGAATAGAAATTTCTCAAAAGAAGATATAAGAATGGCTAACAAACATATGAAAAAATGCTCAACATCCCTAATCATCAGAGAAATGCAAATCAAAACCACAATGAGATATCACTTAACCCCAGTGAGAATGGCCTTTATCAAAAAATCCCAAAACAACACATGTTGGTGTGGATGAGGAGAGACAGGAACACTCATACACTGCTGGTGGGACTGCAAACTAGTGCAACCCCTGTGGAAAGCATTATGGAGATATCTTAAACAGATTCAAGTAGACCTACCATTTGATCCAGCAATCCCATTATTGGGCATATACCCAAAGGAAAAAAGGTCATTCTATAACAAAGACACATGTACCCGAATGTTTATAGCAGCACAATTCACAATTGCAAAGATGTGGAAACAACCCAAATGCCCATCAATACATGATTGGATTAGTAAACTGTGGTATATGTATACCATGAAATATTACTCAGCTATAAGAAATAATGAAGATACGACATCTCTATGGTTCTCCTGGAGAGAGTTGGAACCCGTTATATTAAGTGAAGTATCCCAAGAATGGAAAAACAAGCATCACATGTACTCACCAGAAAATTGGTTTCCCTGATCATCACCTAAATACACATCTGGGAATGATACCAATCGGATATCAGACTGAGGTGGAGGGCGGGGGAGGGGATGGGGGTATGCCTACACAATGAGTGCATTGCGCACCGTTTGGGAAATGGTCACGCTTGAAGGTGCTGACTCGGGGAGGGGGGGGTGGGGAGGGGATGGATATATACCTACATGATGGGTGCAACGCACACTACCTGGGGAACGGACACACCTGGAGCTTTGACTTGGGGGGACAGGCGGTACATGGGCAACGTATGTAACCTGAAATTCTGTATCCCCCATAATAAGATGAAATAATAAAAAAACCCCACAACAAAAGTCCAAAAAAAAAAACTTACTCAATATGAAAATAATAATTTGAATATCCATATGGCCATTAAAAATTGAATCCATAGTTAAAAAATACTCTGAGAAAGAAATCTCCAGACCTATCAAAAATTTAGAAAATAATTAAGACCAATTTTAATGTCTCTTCCAGAAAACAGAAGAGGAGAAAATTCTTTTAAACCTATTTTATGAGTCCAGTCTTACCCAATATGAAAGCCAGAAAAAGACAGGATCAAAAAGAAAGAAGAAAGAAAAGAAAACTACACACCAATATACCTTATATAGATACAAGATATATTTAAAAATATATTAGCAACAGAATCAGCAGTATATGAACAGATTTATACACCTTGACCAGGTGGGGTTTATTCCAGGTACGCAAGCCTGCTTCAATAATTTGCAATCAATGTAATCCATCATATCAATAGGCTAAAGAAGAAAAAAATCATATCAATTGATGCAAAAAAGCATGTGGAAAAATACATTTATGATTTTAATAAAAATAACCCCTCCTAGTAATTTAGGAATAGAGAGTGTTACTAACTGAATTATGTGTCTCCCTACCCAAATGAATTCATGTATTGAAATTCTAACCCCAAATGTGGCTGTATTTGGAGATAGAGCCTTTAAGGAGATAATTAAGGTTAAATGAGGTCATAAGGGTGGGTCCCTAATCCAATAGGACTGATGTGCCTATAAGAAGAGGAAGAGACACCAGAGATATCTATCTATACCTCGCTCTCTCTCTCTTTCTCTCTCTTGTTTAAGCCACTTAGACTAATTAGAGGGGGACTTGCTCAATTTGATAAAGAGCATCTACAAAAAATCTACAGCTAATGTCATATTTAATGGTGGAAGGCTGAACATTTTCCTCTAAAATTACCCTTATTCAACATAGTGCTGGAAGTCCTAGCTAGCCCAATAAGAAAAGAAAAAGAGGTAGCCAGAATATAGATTGGAAAGGAAGAAATAAAACTATTCCTACTTGAAGATGACATAATTATCTATGTTAAGAATCCCAAGGCATCTACAAAACAAGTAATAATGAGTTCACAAGGTTGCAGTATACAAGATCAACACATAAAAATCAATCCCACTTTAATATACTAACAACAAGCATGTGGAAACCATAATTAAAAGCACAATACCATTTACAATAACTCCAAAAAAGAGAAAGACTTAGCTATAAATCTAACAACACAAGCACAGTCTGTTTATGCTGAAAACTACACAAAGCTAGTGAAACAAATCACAGAAGACCAAAGTAAATGGAGAGACATACCATATTCAGGGATTAAAAGACTCAACATAGTAAAGATGTCAATTCTCCCCACATCAACATACAGTTTTAATGCAATTCCTATCAAAATCCCAGCAGGATTTGTTTGTAAATATAGACAATATTATCCTTAAGTTTATATGGGAAAGAAAAGGAACTAGAAGAATTGAAACAATTTTGAAAAATAAAAATAAAATAGGAGGAGTTACTCTGCTTGATATTAAGGCCTATTTTATAACCACAGTAATCAGGACAATGCGTTTGGGCTGAGGAATAGACACATAGATCAATGGGACAGAACAGAGAACCCATAAATACAGCCACACAAACATGCCCAGCAGATTTTTATATAGTTACAAAATCAATTCAATGGAGGAAGGACAGTCTTTTCAACAAATGGTGCTGGAGTAGTTGGATATACATGGGCAAAAAAAGAAAAAGAAAGAATCTCTACCTAATTTTCACACTTTATTTTATTATTATTATTTTTAGAGACAGAGTCTCACTCTGTTGCCCAGACTGTAGTGCAGTGGTGCAATCATAGTTTACTGCAGCCTCAAACTCCTGGGTTCAAAAAATCCTCTCACTTCAGCATCCCAGGCAGCTGGGATCACAGGCACACACCACCACACCTGGCTAATTAAAAAAAAAATTAGAGACAGAGTCTTGCTGTGTTGCCCAGAATGGTCTTGAACTCCTGGGCTCAAGTAATCGTCCCGCCCCAGCCTCCTGAGTAGCTGGGATTATAGGCATAAACCACCACGCCCAGCTCCTAATCCTCATACTTTATTATAAAAATTAACTCAAAATGGATCATAGACTTAAATGTAAAAGTATAAAACTTTCAGAAGAAAACATAAGAGAAAATCTTTGAGACATAGAGCTTGGTGAAGAATTCTCAGGCTTGACACCAAAATCATGATCCATAGAAGAAAAAATAGATTAATTGAATCATATCTTAAAACTAAATACTTTGCTGGTGAACGATGCTGTTAAAAGGATGAAAAGACAAGCTACAGACTGGGAGAAAATATTTACAAACTACATATCCAACAAAGAACTTGTATCTAGAATATGTAAGAAATTCTCAAAAATCGACGGTAATAGAAATACTCCTGTTAATAAATAGGCAAAAGACATAAAGAGACATTTGATAGAGGATAACCCACAGATGGCAAACAAGCATATGAAAGGATATTCAACCTCATCAGCCATCAGGGAAATACAAATTAAAACCACATGAGATATCATTGCACACCTATCAGAATGGCTAAAATAGAAAAATAGTGAGAACATTAAATACTGGAAAGGATACAGAGAAACTGGATCATTCCTACATTGTTGGTGGGAATGTAAAACGGTAAAAATCCCTCTGGAAAAAAGTTTAGCAATTTCTTATAAAACTAAACGTGCAGCTGCAGTACCACCCAGAAATTTCTCTCTTGGTC
The DNA here is from genome assembly GCF_041146395.1 of Eulemur rufifrons. Classification (NCBI taxonomy): domain Eukaryota; kingdom Metazoa; phylum Chordata; class Mammalia; order Primates; family Lemuridae; genus Eulemur; species Eulemur rufifrons. The sequence continues at coordinate 24,791,503 of NC_091012.1, read as the reverse complement.
ATTTATCCCAGAGAAATGAAAACTTATTTTCACAAAAAAACTATACATAAATATTCATAGCAAATTTACTTATAATAGCCAAAAACTGGAAACAACCCAGCCGTCCTTCAGTGGGTGAATGGTTAAACAAACTGTGGTACCGCCAAACCATGGAACAGTACTCAGCAATAACTAGAAATGAACTAATAATACATGCTACAGCTTGGGTGCATCTCAAGGGCATTATGATGAATAAAAATAAAACAATCTATTTACATAGTAGTCTCAAAATGAAAACTTATGGAGATGGAGAACAAATTACTAGTTGCCAGGGGTTAGGGATGGTACGAAGGAAGGGCTGTGTGTGTGTGTGTGTGTGTGTGTGTTACAAAGGGGTAGCACAGGGAGGATTTTTGTGGTGACAGGACAGTTCTGTATCTTGATTGCATTGATGGTTATAGGAATCTACATATGCGATCAAATGTCATAGAACTGTACACACATTGTACCAATGTCAATTTCCTAGTGTCAATGTTGTACTGTAGTTACATGCAATGTAACAATTGGGGAAAACTGCTCTGTAGTATCTTTGCAACTTCCTGTGAATATAATCATTAATATTTCAAAATTAGAAGTTAAAAAGAAAAGTAGACTCCCAAGTGTGTTATATATAGTGGAAAGAGCGTGGACTTTGAAGTTAGCCAGTCCTGGATTTGAAACCTGCATTTGAAACCTATCTTGACTTCTTAGTAGCTGGGTGTGAACTTGAGCAAGTTATGTCATTTCTTTGAGCCTTGGTTTCCTGCCCAGTAAAATGGGGCTAATAATAGGGCCTACTCCACAGGGTTCCTGAGAAGATCCAGTGAGCCAGTGTATGTAAAAGTTCTTGGCTCAAGGCCCAGCCCAGAATAAATGCTCAGTAAAATGAGCTACCTAATGGTAGCCTGATTTATTACAACTTGACACTTGCTTCATTTTCATTTGTCCTGATATGAAAGCAACTGCGTGCCTGGGCCACTTCTCCCCACCAGACAAAAAGCACCTTAGGTGTAGTGAGTGTGAACAGTTTGGTTGTGTGTCCTGTTCCCCAGGCCATAGCCCAGGTCCTGCCCCATGGCACATCTGATAGTGTCCTGAACTGCAGGTACTGCCCAGGCTGAACCAGTAGGCAAACCTATTCCTGTGGCATGGCCCCTGGCTGATGAGTGAAGAGCTCTGTAGTACGGAGGCCTTGGCATGCTCTGAGATATGGACCCAGCTTGGCACAAAACATCTGCTTTCACAAGTTCAAGTTCCCTCGGAATCTGTGCCCCACGATGTGGTCAGGCCCATTAATCATGACAGGGCTTCAAATTGCTTGTCTGGAAATGCACAGTGATAACAGATATTATCGGAGTGTTTTCATGAAGGATCGTTGGGAGTAGAAAATAATCCCACTGTTTGATTACTCTGGTCATGTTTCTTCCCCCTCCCCACTCTTGCTCAATAATACCACTTTTCCCTCAACAGCCCTTCACCTGGCCTTGCAGGCCCTCTCCATTGAGGCTCCAAACTGCCTTCCTCCACCCTGGATGAAAGGAACTGCTCTGTCTTCCACAACTTACACCCTCCAAGCCTTCACTCAGGCTGCTCCCTGTTGCTTTCCCCATGCCCACTGTACTCTGCACAGGCCTGAATCGTGTCCCTCCTTCTCTGCCCTCCCCTAGTAGCTCTCGCCCCTCCTCTCTGGCTGGGGTCTGTACCAAGCTGTGCTCATGGGTCTTCATGCTTTCTTCAGCCCTGTCCCCTGAGCTGGCGTGCTCCTGGGCACCTAGTGGCTTCTCAGTAAATGTTTGCTGAACCAGTGCCCAATGCCCACGGCTTGCATACAATGAAGAGTGGCCTGAGCCCTGCCAGCCAGCAACTGTGCTTGCAGTGTCCCCGCTTGCGTTGTGGAAGATGGAGACTTTCCAGTCGACATGAAGGAGGAGCAAAGGCCCAAGAGTGTGAACTCTGTCATTGGTTTGGCAGCTACCCAGCATGCCCCTGGCCAGGAGGTGGCTGGGCAACCCTGGGCTCACAGACAGCCATTGAACAAGCCTCATAAAGAGGGTCTGTGTCCATAGGCCTGACACATCTGGACTGGGTACTTGCAAAGCCAGTTGATATGCTGGATGGCACAGGCAGTTTCCTGTGAGTTGTTGTGGCCAAAGACCTATCCCTACCCCCACCTCTTTGAGCTTCAGCCAGACTCACAGATATTCTGTTTGGCTGCTGTGGGATAAAAGGCAGTAGATGGGGAAAGAGCACTAGACTGAGAGTCTAAAAATCTACATTCAGTATGCAGCTTCAATTTATAAGGAGTTTTTGGAAAATATGCCTAACATGTCATGATCACAATCAAATTAACAATGATTCCTTATTATCATCGAATGCTCAGTCCATAATACAATCCTTTGATTTGAATCAGTCCAAACAATACTGTCTCTTTTATTTTATAACACCCTCCTTCACTTTTTAAGGTTTTTAATTTTTTATTATGGAAATATAGAATGGTATATTATAAAATGGTATTATTAATCCTTTCTGAAGTACAACCACATTGCCATTAGTATACCTAAAATAATTTAGAATTCTTTAATGGTGAGAGACTGGATGCTCTTCCCTGAGGTCAGAAACAAGGCAAGTCTGTCAGATCTTAGCACTTTCACTCAACATAGTACTGGAAGGAAGTCCTAGCCACTGCAATAAAGCAAGAAAAGGAAATAAAAGATGTACAGATTGGAAAGGAAGAAATAAAACTGCCTCCACTTGCAGATGACATGATTATCTACATGGAAAATCCCAAAGAATTACTAAAAAAAATCCAAGAACTAATAAGTGAATTCATCAAGGACACAGAAGACCGACATATGCCAAAAAATCAATTATATATATTTTCATATACTAACAATGAATATGTAGAAACCAAAATTAAAAACACAATACCATTTATAATCACTCCAAAGACAATGAAATACTTAAGTATACCCTTAACCAAACATGCATCAGTATGCCAAAAATTACAAAGGTTAATGAAAAAATCAAAGAACACCTAAACAAATGGAGAGCCATCCCGTGTTCATGAACTGAAAGACTCAACATGAGAGATTTCAATTCCCACCAAATTGATATACAGATTTAATATAAATGCTGTCCAAATACCAGCAAGGTATTTTTTAAGAGCTATATACAAGCTTATTCTAAAATTTATATAGAATGGCACAGGCTTAAAATAGCTAAAATCTTGTTGAAGAAAAATAAAGTGGGAGGAATCACTTTACTCAATGTTAGGGTTGAGTTTACAACTCCAGTAATCAAGACAGTGTGGTACTGGTGGAGGGATAGACACATAGATCAATAGAACAGAATGAAGAACCCCAAAATAGATCCATAATAGAATCACCTTTTGGTTTTTGACAAAGCTGCAAAAGCAATTCAATGGAGGAAAGATGGTCTTTCAACAAATGATGCTGAAGCAACTGGATATCCATGAGCCAAAAAAAAAAAAAAAAAAAAACCCAAAAAAAACCTTGATCTAAATCTCACACCTTATATAACAATTAACTCAAAATGGATCATGGAATTAAACATAAAACTATAAAACTCTTAAAAAAATAACAACACAGGAGAAAATCTAAGCAAGGAGTTCTTGGACATGACTGCAAAAGCCTGTTACATAAAAGGAAAAATAGATAAATTAGACTACATGAAAATGAAAATTTTTTTACTCTGCAAAAGACTCTATAAAAAGGATGAAACAACAAGCTACACTCAGGGAGAAAATCTTGGCAAACGACATATCCAACAAAGGACTTGTTTCTAGAATATAGAAAGAGTTCTCAAAACTCAACAATAAAAAATAATTCAACTTAAAAACGGGTGGATTATCTCATCTCACTTAAGATAATCCACAGATGGCAAATAAGCACATGAAAAGAGACTCAACATCATTAACCATCAGAGAACTCAAGTTATAACCATGATGGGATACCACCACACACCTATCATTATGTCTCAATTAAAAAATATGAACGACACAAAAAGGAGGAAAGAATGTGGTAAAACTGGATCACTTATAAATGGCCAGTGAGAATATAAAATGGCATAGCCATTCTGGGAACAAGTTGGCAATGGCATATAAAACTAAACTGCCATATGTAGTTTACGTATGCAAGTACCATACAACTGAAAAATTACACTCCTGGACATTTATTCTGGAGGAATGAAAACATGTGTTCTCACAGAAAACTTGTTTATGAATGTTCATAGCAGCTTTAGTGTAATATCCAAAAGCTGGAATCAGCCCAGATATCCTTCAGTGGGAATGGTTAAGCTATAGTACATCCATACCATAGAATATTACTCAGTAATGAAAAAGAAGCAAACCATTAATACATGCAACAATCTGGATAAATCTTTTTCATTGAGTGAAAAAGACAATCTTGACTGGGTTAGGGGATGCCTTGACTAATTAAATGTTATTTATGGGTATGTCTGTGAAGGTGTTTCTGGAAGAGATTAGCATTTTAACTGGTGGACTGAGTAAAGCAGATGGCCCTCCCCAAGGTGGGGGGGGGCCTCATTCAATCCATTTTAACTGATGGACTGAGTAAAGCAGATGGCCCTCCCCAAGGTGGGGGGGGGGCCTCATTCAATCCATTTAGGGCTCAAATAGAGCAAAAAGGCAGAAGAAGGTTGAATTTGCTTTCTGCCTGATTGCTTGAGCTGCAACATCAATCTTTTCCTGCCCTTGGCATTCCTGGTTCTCAGGCCTTCAGACCTGGACTGGAATCTATACTATCAGCTCTCCAGCTCTCAGGCCTTTGAACTACACCACCAGCTTTCCTGGATCCCTACCTTGCAGACAACAAATGGTGGGTCTTCTCAGCTTCCATAATTGTGTGAGCCAATATCTTATAATAAAACTCCTGGCACCCTCCTCTGTATGTGTGTGTGTTTGTGTGTGTGTGTGTGTGTGTGTGTGTGTATGTAAAATATACAGTTAGCCCTCTGTACCCATGGGTTCTGCATGTGCAGATTCAACCAACTGTGGATCAAAAATATTTGGAAAACAACAAAAAAATAGCAATACAATAAAAATAATACAAATAAAACAATACAGTATAACAACTATTTACACAGCATTTACATGGTATTAGGTATTATAAGTAACCTAGAGATATTTAAAGTATATAGGAGGATGTGCATAGGTTATATGCAAATACCACACCATTTTATATCAGGGACTTGAGCATCCATGAATTTTGGTACTTGCAGGGGTTCTTGGAACCAGTCCCCCACAGATACTGAGGGATGACTGTATATCATACTGGCTGTTTCTCTGGAGAACCCTGACTAATACACACTCACAAATGAATACAGGTAAAACTGGAGAAATAGGAATAAGATCAGTGGATCGTATCAATGTCCATCATTTAATTGGGGTTGCAAAATGATGATATTCCATTTCTCCCATTTCTTCTTCATTTATTAGCTAGCATACTTCCATAAAAAGAAAATTCCCATCACCAGCTATTTAGTTACCCTGGGGTAACTTCGGGGAGGCATGCAGATTAGGATCCCTACAGTGAACAGATAGCTAAAACTTAACCATCTTTTTCAAAAGTCCTGCTTCTTTCTATAGAGAACATATTCTAGAGAAGATCTGAGATCATCCCACAAATTTCCTATATTGTTACACAGCATTATTTTGGGAAATGAAATTAACACTGTTGATTTTTCTGGTTGTGTGGATTTTAGGTTTATTTTGTTTGTTTGTTTCACATACTAAAGTAAGAAGCCATAGAGAGATCTCCCAAACTGGAGCATGGATCCAAGGCTCTGGTTTTAGCCCAGGGATCAAAGTAGCATGTTGCAGTCCAGTGGGAAGACGGAAGGAACCCTGGTTCTGGCCTGCTCCTAGCTCAGTGGTCTCATCTCTGCCCCTTGGAGGGAGAATGAGGTGGTTTCCAGGACCTTCCTCTCCTTCCAGGGCTGCTCAGCTGAATTTCTGTGGTGACCACCTCCCCTGTGGCACCGCTCTTGCTCACCACTAGAAACCCTACAGGTGGGAGAAGTCGAAGGCTATCTGGGGGCCTTTTGACAAGGCCCCCATTCTTTAGTTGGGTGTAGCCTGGGCAACGTGGCAGGCGGACAAGTCATCCCCAAATTTTCCAAGACCCATATGTTTTCTCCAATCCTTTGAATGACTAAATTCAGCTGGTAACCTGCCCCCCGACCATAAAAGGTATTATTTCTCCTGAAAAGTATTCCCTTCCCTCCCATAGGGACTGCCCATGTAGGTGTGGAGCTGTAGTCAGAGGAATTAAAATATGCAAATGAAAAATGCAAATGGGAAAAGCTAGGCATTGCTCACCATAGTGCTCCCAGGGTTTTCTTGAATAGCAGCAAATTAAAGAAATGCTATGTAATCAAAGTTTATATCAAGCCTTAAGAAAGAAAAACTCCATTATCTCTAAATATAGCGACATGTTTCAATGTGTGCCTTCATGTCTTGAAATTGTGTACGGCTCGCTGAGCCTGTGCGCACATGGAGCATTGGGTTTCCTTGGGATGGGGGGGGCAGTGCCTCTGCTTTTCCTATCCTTTCTTCTCATGTAATTAACAGATTACAATTAGCAGAGAAATGTAATTTGCACCACAAACTCTTTTGGCCTAGATTTGGTTCCAGTTTTTCCCCTGTGCAACTCAGCTTGCAGATTCCCAGTTTAACAGGAGGAGACAGAAAAGGGAGCTTTCTAAAATCTGGGGCCCCCTCTACTTGGTCCTTGCTTGGCAGGAGTGGATTTAAGTGCCACTGCAGACTCTTAAGAGTTGTTCTTTCCTCCCTCCTGGGACTACCCAGGCTGCTTGGACTTCCCGAGGGATTTGTGAGTTGTCACAGAGGGTTTGGAGTTTTCAGGTGTTGCATTGAACAAGTCTTGCATTTCACTTCACACCCCAGATCCAGGTTAGCCGAGACTTTCACCTCCAGATATCTCATATCTAGGATGGAACTCTTATCAAGGAACTTGGGCCTCAGAAAGCTGATCTGCAATACAGCTCAGCAATGATTTCACACTGTTTCCCTTGAGGTAGGCATTTGCTTTGGGCATTTAGTAATGTCTGATATAAACAAGGTTGATGTTTTGACTAGGGCTTGAAATATCAGCAGTGTAGGCCGGGCGCAGTGGCTCACGCCTGTAATCCTAGCACTCTGGGAGGCCGAGGCCAGAGGATCACTTGAGGTCAGGAGTTCAAGACTGGGTTGAACAAGAATAACACCCTGTCTCTACTAAAAATAGAAAAAATAGCTGGGTGTGGTGGCATGCACCTGTAGTCCCACCTACCCAGGAGGCTGAGGCAGAAGGATTGCTTGAGCCCAGGAGTTTGAGGTTGCTGTGAGCTATGATGATGCCACTGCACTCTGCCCAGGGCAACTGAGCGAGATTCTGTCTCAAAAAAGAAAAGAAAATAGAAGAGAAGAGAGGAGAGGAGAAGAGAGGAGAAGAGGGGAGGGGAGGGGAGGGGAGGGGAGGAAAGGAAGGAAGGAAGGAGGGAGGGAGGGAGGAAGGGGGGGAGGGAAGGGAAGGGAAGGGAAGGGAAGGGAAGGGAAATCAGCAGTGTATCATAAGACTTGCCATGCTGCACTGTTGGGAGTAGGTTTGGGCACAAGAGGATGAGGAGGGACCCCATGCTTAGGAGGCTGCAAAAGAGCTGGCAACACCATTCCTGCTTTTAAATCAAAGGAAGGCTGAAAACCAGAGAACGTTTACAAGTGTCTTTCCATTTGCCCTAAATAGACTGCACACGAAGCCCCTCTGAAAGGGTTTATACAGCTTTCTGGCTTTCAGACCAAACTCAGGCAATCTTTCTGCTGATCACGAAAGCGAGCATTTTTGCTGCTTCTTCAAATGCAAGGTGACTCCCTGAACTCATTCATTTATATTTTATTTAACCAACACTCATACAGCACTTAATGTGTGCACTGTCCTGTTCTAAAACCTTCCCAAGTATTACTCATGTACAATTCTTTGAGGTAAGCCCTATTATTATAATCCAGATCTATGGATGAGGAAACTGAGGCACTGAGGGGTCCCATGACTCACCTGAGGCCACGCAGCCAGTCAGCGGGTGAGTGGATACACAAATTGTGGTATATCCACCCCCTGGAATACTACTCAGCAGTGAAAAGGAGCAAACTATGGATACACATAATAACAACCTAGACGGATTTACAGAGAATTATGCTGAGTGAAAAAAGCCAATCCCTAAAGGTTGCCTACTGTGCAATTCCATTTATGGAACAGTCTTGAGATGGCAAAACGATAGAAATGTAGAAACAGAAAACAGATTAGTGGTTGCTAGAGGTTAAGGATGGGGGTGCAGAGGGAGGTAGGTGTGTCTATAAAAGGCAACGAGAGGGATCCTTGCGGTGATGGAATTGAGAAGTGTCTTGACTGTACAATGTCAATATCTGGGTTGTGACTTTATAATGCAGTTTTGTAAGATGTTTCCATTGGGAAAACTGGGTGAAGGGTACATGGGAACTGCATTTGAACCGATAGTTATCTCCAAAAAAATTACCTCATGTCTTGCCCCATCCAGAAATCTTTCCAGAAAAGCTTGCCCTACCTTCACCCCTTATTTAACCCTCACTTAACTCCTCTGTGCATCAGTGACCCTATTTGCAAAATGGAATATTAATAGGATCCACCTGAAAGGAATAGCTGTGGAGCCTCTGTGGGATATGGCTTTTTAAATTTTTAAAGAGACAGAGTCTGGCTATGTTGTCCATGCTTGTCTCAAAGTCCTGGGCTCAAGTGATTCACCACCTCAGCATCCTGAGTAGCTGGGACTACAGGCATGTGCCACCTGCTTGGATATGGCTTCTTTCTTGAGTGCTGAGAGGCAATGGTGGGGCTGTGGTCACAGAAGGGCTGGCTTGAGAGCCAAGGCTAGAAAGTCAGCATGGCAGATCTGGTCCTGGCCCTGCCATACTCATGGTGGAACCATGGACAAGCCCCTTCCTCTCTCTGGGCTACAGAGTCTTTCTTCATTACAGGAACATAAGGGAATTGGGTAGCTCAATAGCATGGAAAGGAAACTGCTTTGCACAGAGCCAACACCTGTCCATTACTCATACAAGTCATTTTCTTACTCTGCCATCTTGCCAGAAGAACCTCCCCTGGCATTCAACCTTAGTGTCAACTAAGCCGATGTACTTGAATTGTTCATCTGGCTCAAGGGACTTTTATACAAATTACTTATTTTTAAAGTTTTGTCAAAGTAATACTTGTAAGTAGTTTCAAAAGTCAAACAGAACACCAGGCTTATATGAAGATGGCATCCCTTGCCCCACCACTCCCCATACCAATTTCTACTCCATAGAGGCAGCCACTTCCAACTCTTGTATCTCTTCAGCTTCTGGTAATGTACTCCCATATTTCTATATAACACGTTCATACTGAAGCTTTTCAATTTTGCCATTTTAGAAAATTATTTGACTTCCTACTATGGAAAATAAAGATTTAACTCTCTTGGACCACCCCGTATACTCTACTCTTTCTCTACTCCAAGCTCCCAATATAACTATACCACCATTTTTAGTTAAATCAAGATTCAGTGTTTCTGTTATTATAATTATGTAAATATAGTTCACAGCAGAGCCAGGTAGTACAGTCTAATTATGTTTAATTTCTCCTTTTTCATACAAACTTTTTCCCCCCTGGAGTCAATAATTGCTTGAATTTTTCCCTTTTTTAAATAATATACCTATCACTTATTCATCTCCAAACTTTGTGAAGTTCCAATATCCCCTCAGTATGGTTAAACACATCACATAATTACAGCAGTCATCCTGGGAATTCCTTTTCCCTCTCTCCTGTTTCCTACACCATGTCTTTATCATTTTTAGTTTTCTTTCTCAATTTGATGGAAATAATATTTATTTGTCTTCCTGAGAGGAAGCACACGTGAGGCACAATTTTGAAGGCTTTGTGTATCTAAAAATGTCTTTATCCTACCCACAAACTTTATCGATAAATTGGCTGGGTATAGAATTCTAAGGCGGAGATGATTTCCCCCAAGAATTGTGAAGGTGTTGCTCCATTGACGTCTAAGTGTTGCCGTTCAGAAGCCTGAAGGCATTCTGATTCAAGATCATTGGAATTTAACCTCTCTTTCTCTCTTCGGAAGCTTTTAGGATCTTTTATTTATTTTTATTTATTTATTTATTTATTTTGAGACAGAGTCTCACTCTGTTGCCCAGGCTAGAGTGCCGTGGCGTCAGCCTAGCTCACAGCAACCTCAAACTCCTGGGCTCAAGCAATCCTGCTGCCTCAGCCTCCCAAGTAGCTGGTACTACAGGCATACGCCACCACGCCTGGCTAAATTTTTCTATATATTTTTAGTTGTCCAGATCATTTCTTTCTATTTTTAGTAGAGACAGGGTCTCGCTCTTGCTCAGGCTGGTCTTGAACTCCTGACCTCGAGCGACCCACCCGCCTCGGCCTCCCAGAGTGCTAGGATTACAGGTGTGAGCCACCGTGCCTGGCCAGGATCTTCTCCTTGTTCCTGATGTTTTTAAATCTCATGGTGATATTCCTTCATTTCAAATTTTGTTGTTCACGGTGCCAGGCACTCAGTGGACCCTGTAAAGCTGGAAGCTCTGGTACTTGCATTACAGGAAGTCTTCTTGTGTGATTTCTGCAATAATTTTCACCCACGTTATTCTTTGTTATCTCTTTTTGGAATTATCATTGGTTGGATGTTGGACCTCCTGGATTGATCTAAATATCTTTTCTTTCCGATGGCCTTCTCTTGTCAATTTGTTGTACTTTCTGGGATTTTTCCTCAACTTTATCTCCAACCTTTCTATTGGTATTTTTAAAATATATCCTACCATATTTTTATTTGCCAGGGACGCTGTCATGCCCTCTGGTTTGCTTTTTTTCTATAGCATCATAAATGCATGAGGTGATGGATATACTTGTGTTATTTTTTAATAGATGTCATTTTTTTAGAGTGGTTTTGGGTTCACAGAAAATTTGAGTGGAAAGTAGAGAGAATTTCCATATACACCCGCCCCTACACAGGCACATCCTCCCCCACTATCAATATCCTGCACCAGAGGGGTGCATTTGTGACATTTGTTACAATCAATGAACCTACACGGACACATCATTATTACCCAAAGTCCATAGTTTACATTAGGGCTCACTCTTGGTGTGTGCACTCTATTGGCTTTGACAAATGAATAATGACATGTTTCTACCACTATAGTGTCATGCAGAGTAGTGTTACTGCCTTAAAAATCCTCCGTTCTCTACCTATCCATTCCTCCCTCCCCACCAACACCTGGCAACCACTGATCTAATCACCATGGCCATAATTTTATCCCTTTCTAGAATGTCATATCATTGGAATCATATAGAATATAGTTGTTTTTGAGATAATTATTTTCTCTTATCTCTCTGAGGATAATAATCTATATTTTTAAAAACAACATGAATTTATTATCTTACAATTCTGGAGGTCAGAGGTACCAAGTCAGTCAGAAGGCTAAAATCTAAGTGTGGGCAGGGCTGTGTTCCCTCTTCAGGCTCTAGGGGAGGACCTATTCTTTACCTTTTCCAGCTAAGGATATTAATTTTAATCTTTTTGAAGTTTTCTTCAGATCCCTGCATTATCTTTGCTTCCTTTGAGTTCTTTTTTGCTTGTTCGGTGGTTGGTGTTGGTCCCTGACTTTTGTATAGAAGGCTTTCCTCAAATGTCAGGGGACCCTTGTCTATGTGTTTGTGGTGAGAATGGGGCACTAACGTGCCATTAGAGGCTCCATGTTCAGAAGGTTGCCTTATCACCTGATGGCCATCACTGTAGAGTCATCTGATGGGGACTCAGTTGATATGTTGGGGGCTCCCAAGTGTCAGTTACTGCTGGCCTTCTCTCTTGGCCTGGCCAGTCCCCCCATAGAGGTGTCCTCCTATCTTCTTCCTGAGAGAGAGTATAAACCTGGCTGTTGACATTCTGGAATGCAAGTAGGAGAGAAAGCTGGGGGTCTTCTCACCATCAGTTATGGGGCTTTTAAGTAATCCCTCTGTTTTCAGCAAGCTACTTCACCAGAGTGCTGAACTGGGTATCTGTCCGGCAAGCTAACCTCTTGTCTTCTGGCAGGATGCTTGTGCCCCGGTTCAGGGAGGACAGCAGAGGGCTAACTATGACACTTGATGAACCTTCTGAACCAGTCGTCCTGCTCTTAGCTCTATTGCACACCCTGCCCTTCAGAAGACCGTGATGCCTCCATTTCTTGAGTCTTCCCAGTTTCTGTCTTATAGACTGTTTTGCTTCTTCCCGGCTTACACACATTTAAATTTCTGCTCTCTTCACTGAAAATTCACCCACCACTCATCCATTCGCTTTCCAGCTGCATCTCTTGTTTGCAGTTGCCTCTTTTACCCCTTCTTTTGCCCCTATGGGCATAGGCTTTTCTTTATGTCTTTATTGTCATTTGAGTGGGGTTTGGAAAGGGAGCAGACAGAAACATGGGTGCTCAATCCGCTGTGTTTAACCAGCAGTCCTCAAGAGACTCTCGAGGCCAAGTGTTTGGCAAGAAATAGAAAAAGTTTACTTTTTTGCCTCTACACCTGTTCCTGCCCCCACAGGGCACCCCCTCCTGGCCCAACGCCAGCATCCCCTCTCGATTGAACACGACATGTTCAAGCCAGGCTGGTCAGTTAACGGTGTCTGGAGCCTTTATGGCCCTCTAGGACACAAACCAGACTGGTCACAGCAGTCACCAGGCTGGGGACCAGCAGTGACATCCATTGAGAGGCTTTTGATCAGGAAAAACAACGGTTTCTCTCAAGGAATATTGATTATCTTTCAATTCTAAGAAATAGTCTTGACCTCAGTTGTTATGGAAGATGGAGGTCGCAGCAGGATACAATAAGAAGCAACTTATTGTGGTAACTCAGTTTTCTTCCAGCAGGAAAATACCAGGCCTCTTGCCTAGTGTCACTGTGCCATTGGGACCCAGAGTCACTGCTACTGTAACAAGAAAACAAGAATACACAGACTTATCTGGCATTTTTTGAAGCAAATGGATTGCCAGTAAGCATCTGCCACCCACTTGTCTTTGCCACAGAATGAATATGGCTTAAGAAGAGGCACTGGAGGCCAAGGTGAGTTGGCTTGGGAAAGCTACTGAGATTTTTAATCAAAACATGTGCCGTGCCCCTCCTCCATCCTTGACATGCCCTGCATATCCTTGGGAATCCTCCTGACAAGGAATGGCAAGAAATTTAAATACGTGCCATTACCCCTCCTTCCTGCTGGCCTGTCAGACATCACTAATCAATCATGGTGCTCATCCCACTGAGCCTGGATTCAGTCACTTTCAGTCTGTCAGTGTTGGAACACAAGTAGAAACCCATCTGCCTTCCTTGTTCTGGAGTCTAAAGGTCTTGGTCATTGAGAGAACCTCCTCCTGTCAGCAGGCAGAAGAGCCTCTAAAGTGTTCAGGGGTTTCAGATGTCTGCCACATGGTCTTTCTTCCCCACAATCCCTCAAAAATGAGCCACATTGCAGCCAGATCACTACCAAGGTCAAATGGGGGTAGAATAGACAGGATGTTCTCTATCTTCCACCATCTCAGCCTTCCAGGCACCATGGGCCCCCAAACCTCAAAATCTGGGTGGGGTAGAATGACAGAACATACTCTCTGGGACCCCAGCTAGGAATCAGATGTGCCCTGTGCCCACAAGAAGCTGAGAGGTAAGTCAGGGAGACACACCATGTCTAGAAATCTTAGATGAAAAGACCCAGCTCCCAGATGGCTTAACAAGCCCAATTACCTCAAACAGTAGTGAAGACATCTGTCTCCTAGCCAAGCTTGTCCATCCCTGGATGCCATTTCACGGCAAAAGTACGGCCAACACTTCTACATGTCACTTTGTGGCCCCCAAACGGTCCCCAGCAATTCCCTAGGCTGCGGTGGTGAGTTTCCCCTGAAACAAGATTAAGCTCTGAGCCCCAGGCGGTGGTACTCATGCCTGGGTGGGCGTCCATTGCTCTTCTTCTCATAGATGGGCAAGGGCCTACCTGATGAGGATAAGAGAGGGCTCCTACCTGGGGGCAGGGAGAGCTCTCCTGAGAGGAGAGAGAGCTGTATCTTGCTTCTCGTTTTCTCTGTCTTGGTCATCTTTGCTATTGCCATCATCTCATCCTCTCTGCTTCCCAGGCCACCCTGAAGGTAGGCGCACACAGAAACGCTGAGCCTATTCAGATGGGGCAATCAGGGCCTCGCTTCCTGCAACACCTTGTATGCACCTGCCTCCTCACAGACGGTGGGCTCTCAGCAGGCAGGGACCCCAGGGGCCAGGCAACCAGGCCTATGTCACAGCTGCAGGCACCAGGCCAGAAAGACAAAACTGCAAGCCAGTGAGCAGGCCCCACACCAGTGGTCATTAGCCCCTGGAGCCTCTGCCTGCCTCAGGAGCCAGGGACACAGCCTGAAGGAACACAGAACTGACAAATGGGGATCCACAAGCCATACGGGGCTAGAGGACTAGCCCAGACTCTGGTGGCTTCCTGGGTGGTATGGCCTCACAGCAGTGCTCCTGCTGGGTTCTGCCCCCAGCGCCTCTCAAGCACCCACTCCTCACCTAAGAGCCCAGCTTCAAAGAGGGCCCTGGTGGATCTGTGGCTCAGCACCTGTCCCCCCACCCCCGAAGCATGAGCTTGTGTCCAGCCTGGGGCTGGGCACAAGAGAAACCCCAGGTTTCTCAAGGGTCCCCATCCAGGGAGGCCCTTTCCCCCATGGCCCGGCTGGGCCCAGCAGAGGGGCCTGGGCTGTCTGGGCAGCTGGGGCCCTGTGCCCACAGGGGCCCTGTAAGTTCAGCCTCCTTTAGACAAATTGAAGTAATGCTCAAAAAGGAAAGAAATTGTCACCTGGTCTGGCAGGACTCAGGCATTTGGGAAGGCGAGGCGGGGCAGAGGGCTCTAATTTCTTTTCCATTTCCTGTATATTCTGCACCGCTTTCAGTGTTTTAATTGATTACATCAACTGTGCTTATTTCCCTGGACAAATTGGTCTTTACACAGAAGAGGCAATTACCTGGGCTTGTTCCATCCCAATCATCCCAATCGGCAGAAGCAGGCAGGAGCCTCTTTGGGGCTGCACAAGATTATGTTATATGAAAAGACTCTGAGATTCAAAATGAGGGCAATTATTTCAGCCTTATAACCTCTTTTGTTTGCCTAACAGTATCTGGTGCTGCTGCTGGTCCTACAGGGCAAGAGGAAGAGCACCTAAGTCTGCTGAAAGGCCCTGAGCTCAAGAGGCTCTGCCTCGTGGCTATGGGCGATGTGGGCAGAGAGCAGCCCTGGAGGACAGGAGTGGAGGATGAGGAAACAGGGCAGGGTGAGGGCCAGGCTCCCGCTGCAGCTCTGCCAACTGCAGGCCTCGTGGCCTTGAACTGCTCGTCCTCTCTGAGCCAATCTCCATTAAGAGAAGGTTGTAAGACCCCATGGGATCACGGGCATCAATGTCTTTTGTCTACTATCAATGCTTTGCCCTTAGGAGGGCAGCCTAGGCACCCAGGGGCATTTGAGGAGCAGGAGCCCCTATGTCTGATGGAGGAACCCTCAGAACCAACATGGAAGCCACTGGAATTTGGGTCTGGGTTGGGCACTAGGGTAAGGCCAGTGAGACATCTAGGGAGGCCTCGTGTCAGGACTGCGCAAGTGCAGGGTCAGCACCCTGGCCTCACTGGCCTCACTCTAGTCCTGGCCCTGCCTGGGGCCTTGCACTTTCAGCCAGCGCAGCCAGGCAGGGCTTGAGCCCAAGTGGCTATAGACCCTTTGCTTTGGATTCTGATACTTCTAGAAAGTCTTCTGGGGGTCCATCTGTGCCTCCAAGCCAAGTAGGAATGGCTGGCCAGGATGCACAGCAAACCCTGAGCTGGGAAGAAGAGGCCCACGCCACTAGCCCATGGTGTAACTGTGGCCAAGTCCACACCCTCTCTGGATTCAGTGTGCCCATCATATGGTTAGGGCCCTGGCCAGGATCATCTCTAAGACCAGTTCTAGCTCTGACATTCTCCCAAGTGATGACCTTGAGGGTTGTAGGAAGTCCCGACCTCTCAGGCCACAGCCCTGGCCTGGTGCAGACTAGCCAACAGGCAGTGCAGGGCATGAATAAGACCCCTCCTGTGGCCACTGGCTACACCACTCTGGGGAAAAAGTGGTGCACATGCCCAGACGGGACTGGTTGCTTTGTTATGGCCAAATTAGTCCAAAGCAGATGCTCTCGTCTGAGTTCGGAGCCTAGGATTTCTAAACTCTCAAAGAAAATAAGGCCACCTAACACATGAATGGTTGCCCAATTTTTTTTTTTCTTGAAAATCAAAGGTTTCTTACTAATAAGAAACTTTGGGATACTCTTATGCAGACTTTAATGCAGATGAACATGTAGAATTTAGAAATGATTTTATGGAGTGTGTTTTCAAAAGGTGCTCGCAGCCAAACCCAAGTGTTACATAAGTCAGGACCCTTCGAACCATACTTCATGTAAAAGAAACTCCAGAGAAGCCAAGTTTCTAAGCAAAGTGCTAACCCGGGCTCAGCTTGACAAGAGTGAATTGTTCAAGCCTCCTGAGTCTTAGGAGGGAGGAAAAGCAAGTGCCACAAGTGCACCTTGTCACAGATGAGAAAACAAGTCTTGAGAGGTAAGGTCGTGTGCCGAAGTCACACGGCCAGTAAGAGGGCTCGCCTCATGCCCACACTGTGAGCCTGACATCATCTGTGGGGGGTTCCCTGTTGGCCCAGAGGCATGGGGTGCTGTGAGACCAACCTTGCTTAGCACCCACTCACATGCAACCCAGAAACGAGCGGTGAGCCGTTGGCCAGTGGGAGTTGGGAGCCTACGGCTACACTCTTCCCCTTCTCCTCCGAGACACATAGCTCTGAGACACAGTTAGCACAGGCTCAAGCAATTCATCACAGGTAGCACCAGAGAGCTCAGTGCCTGTCGCGTGGGTCACCCCTCTGCTCCTGCTCTGATGCCCTTTCTCGTAACCCCTGTTCCCTGAGGTCCCACTGCACGCAGGCGGTAAAGCCATGGCTGCTGTAAGACTCTGCACTAACCTGGACTAAGGCTTCCTGGCATCTGGCACAAAGCCTGGCATGTGGTAGGCACTCACTAAACACCAGGGAAAGGTAAAGTATGCTAAAAGGATGACCTTCCAGAAATCCCACCCTCCAGTCCGCATGTGTGCATGGCTCAGGGGGAAGCCAGAGATGTGGCAGTGTTTCCACACAGGATCTCGGACTCCTCTCTGCCTCTCCCCTCTGTGGGAGCCCCCTCACTTTGTAGCAGCTGACATTGCCCTGAACACAGCCCTCTTGTTGTTCAGACCAGGAGGACTGTGGGCTCTCCTTGGAGTTTTAGGTACCCCGCAAGGTGCACAGTGGGGCTGCCCCTGGCTAGACACTGTGCAAGCCAGTAGCTCGCCCAGGGCTATTCCCATCTCCCAAGCGGTGGCTGGCCTCCAGAACCTGCCTCTTGGGTAGCTCTCCAGTGCCTTCAGGGTGTGTGTTTTGTTTTGTGTTTGTCCGGAGTCTATAGCTGTTGTCGTGGGAGGGTTGGTCCCAAAGGAGCTTACTCAGCATTACCAGCAGTGGAACCTCCTCTGGATGAATTGGATCCCGTCCTCTCTGGGCACAGGCCCAAGATAGGAAGGAGGAAAGTTCCCATGAGGAAGACACAGCCTGGATTCCATCTGACAGGCTGGCCCACAACTGAGAAGGTCACCCACACCCTGTGCTTCACCAGGGCCAGGAAGCCAAGCACTACTGCCCCTGGACCTCTTCTTGGTGAGTGGTTATGGCCACACACTATAGGCCCACAGGCCGGCTGACCACTAGCTCCCTGCAGTCTCTGCCTGCCAAGTGACATCAACTCGCCTTCCCCCGGGGCCCATTGCCTCTGATCAGCATCAGTCTTCATTAGCTTCTGGATTCTTCTCCCCCAGGGGCCTGCTCCCCTTCTTGGGAGGGTGTTTCTCTCCTCCTAGGTCCTGACTTGGCAGCAGAGCTGGCATGGGGGCTGGTGGTTGGTGCCTGCCCCCTGGCCTTTGGCATTGGGGGTGCAAAGGGAGGCCAGGGTCGTGGAGCGTCAGTTGGGAGAACTCGGGGTGAGGCTGAGGCAGGTGCCGGACACTGTCAGGAGGAGGGGGCAGGGCAGGCCCATGCCAGAGGGCAACAGGAATGTGGGGCTGTGTAGCCGCGTTCCTGGGGGTGCTGTAATGAATTACCACACACTCGGTGGCTTAAAACAACACACATTTACTCTCTTACAGTTCTGGAGGTCAGAAAGCATAAACCAAGAGGTTAGCAGCACTAATTCCTTCTGGATGCTCCAGGGAAGAATCCATTTCCTTGCCTTTTCCAGCTTCTAGAGGCCGCCTGCATTCCTTAGCTCACAGCCCCTCCCTCCATCTTCAAGCCAGCAACACAGTGTCTTCAAATGTCTCTCTCTGCAACTCTGACCCTCCTGCCTCCCTCTTTCTCTTATGAGGACCTTTGTGAATATATTAAGCCCATCCGTATAATCCAGAATAACCTCCCCATCTCAGGATCCTTAATTCAGTCACATCTGCAACATCCCTTTTGCCATATAAAGTGGTATTCACAGATTCCAGGAATTAGGACATTTTTGGAGGAGAGGGGCATTATTCAGCCTGCCACAGGCTGAGAGGGATTTCAGCCACAGAGCAGGCAGCCCCTGCCTCAGTCAACTTGGCTGCCACAACAAAATACCGTAGCCTGTGGGGCTTAAACAACACACATTTACTTTCTCACAGTTCTAGAGGCTAAAAATCCAAGATCAAGGTGCCATAATGGTGGATCTCTAATCATACTCTCTTCTTGGCTTATAGATGGCCACCTTCTCACCATGTCCTCACAGGAGAGAGAGAGAGAGAGAGAGAGAGAGAGAGAGAGAGAGAATAAGTGCACACAAGCTCTCTGGTGTTTCTTCTTGTAAGGGCACTAATCCCATCATGAGGGCCCCATCCTCCTGACTGCATCTAACCCTAATCACTTCCCCAGGGCTCCATCTCCAAACACCATCACATCAGGAGTCAGGGTTTCAACACAGGAATTTTGAAGGGACACAGTTCAGTCCATAGCAGCCCCCAGACAACCATCAGCAGCCCTCGGGGAGGCCAGCAGGGTAGGAGCAAGAACTGGGCCCATTGCAACAGGCCGGTAAGCAGAGGCAGGCCACAGCTGAGAAGCAGACAGTACAGCAGCACCTGGAGATCAGTCAGTGGGGGAGGGTGGAACGTGCTGGGCTGGGTGTGAGCATGCAGGTCGGGGTGAGCAGCCCCAGGAGTCGGGGGAGGAGGGCACCAGGGGCCTGGAACTGGCAGGGCCTGACCCCGAGACTCATCCTCATTTGGAGAAAGCTGTAGTTGTGTCTAATTTAGGCCAAATTCATTTTGAGAAGGGTCATTCTGCTCCCTTAGTCAAGTCCCCTTTTTCATCATTTGTGGAGTACCTGCTGCATCCCAGGCCCCGAGCGGGCTGGAGTGGGGTGACATGAGGCACGAGGCTTGGTCGCTGCTCTCCAAACCTGAAGGGAAGTCAATGCAAACACACCGACAAGCAATAGCTCAATAACCACGCAGGGGTAACTTATTAGAGGGTCAAAATGAATTAAAATTAAAACAGCTCTAAAGCAATCAGGAAAGGCTTCCTGCACAAAGCAGCTCCCAAACTGGTCCAGAAAGACTGGAAAAAGATTTGACTTGGCAGAGCAGAGGCATCCCACGTGAGAGGCCAACAGGCACAAAGGTGCAGGTGTGGGGTGAGCATGACATCGTCCAGAAGGCTTTGGCCAGCCTCTTCCACAGGCTATCAGGAAAGGCTAGGGGTCTGTGATTCAAGGAAAATCAGGCTGCCTGGCTGCGGCGGGCAGGGCTAGCTCCCAGCGGGCTTTCAGTGCCCCTTTATGGATTGTGGACATCATCCTTCACCCAGTGCCTCCACACTGGGTGCCCTGAGTGGCTGTAGGCAGAGCTGATGCCCAGCAGGTGCAGCCAGTGCCTGGTTTGAATGGCCGGTGCCCAGGCCCCTCCTCCAGCTTGAAGTAGCCTCATCTGCTCAACAGACACGATCACTTTCTAGGTGGTCATGAAAGGTTGGTAAGGACTTCTTTTCACAGTGAAGAGCCACAGAGGCTTCCAGAACAAAGGAATAAGGCTGCTTTTAGCCTTGAGGCACCTTAGTCTTCTGGCAGTGGGGAGTGGTCAGGAAACCTGACAGGAGGTCTTGTATGGATCCGGGGGGAGGAGTATGAGTCAAGGCCCAGGGTCGCTGCCTTGGAAAGGGAGGGAAAGACGAGAACACAGAGCCTTGCTTCCTTATCTGCATAATGGGGTGGATAGTCCCACAGGACACAGCCCCTCGTGCATGTAGGCCAAGGTCAATGCCATCTATATCCGAAGAGGTGCACAGAGTCCTGTGCTGTGCAGACTATCATTGCTTCCAGTTCTGGGATGTGGGGGCAGCACTGAGAATGGTCTTGTCTCTTCTGCTGCTGTCTCGCATTGCAGCCCTGGGTGCCTTTTCTCCTGCTTTCAGGGCCTAAATGTCCATGAATAAACCCATGTTGTTTTCTAGCCCTGGATCTGCTGTCATTTCAGGATGGACAGTTGCTAATGTGCTCCCTTCCTCCCAGTGACTGCGCTGCCCATTGACACCACATCTCTTCCTGGCCCACCCACTGGACGGCCCATCAGCTGCCAGCCAGCCAGTGGCAGTGCCGTGCTGGAGCCTGAGTTTGTAGAGCAGGTGGGGATGACACAGACCCATCCTGGAAGCTGTGAGCGTGGAAGGTAGAATCAGGGCCTTCCCTAGCATGGAGGCCTAGGGCTGGGGTCACTGGGGGATCCTAGAGATGTATCATAGGTTGAATAGTAGCCCCAAAATATGGCCAGGTACTAAGCCCTGGAACTTGTAACTATTGCCTTGTGTGGAAAGATGTGTGATAAAGTTAAAGATTTGAGATAAAGAAATTATCCTGGATTATCTGGGTAGGCCCTAAATGTAATCACAGGCACCCCTATAAGACAGACACAGAGAAGGCCACGTGAAGACGGAAACAGAGATTGGAGTGAGGCAGCCACAAGCCAAGGAAGCCTGGAGCCACCAGAAGCTGGAAGAGGCAAGGAAGGACTCTCTCCTAGAGCGTCACAAAGGAGCACACCCTCGCCAACACTTTCATTTCAGATTTCTGGCCTCCAGAACTGTAAGAGAATAAATCTCTGGTGTACTAAACCACCCAGTGTGTCATACTTTGTTACAACGGCTACAGGAAACTAATAAAAGGTGGGAAGGTCATGCCAAGGGGACACAGGGTTCCCTGGGGCTAGACCCCACCTTAACCCAATCCTGACCAAAAGGCTTTTATCTCAAACAACTAGATTTTTTCTTTCCTATGGGAAAAACATAATGGCAACCAACGAAAGAATAAGCATTGCCCGGCAGAGATGCACTTGGCAGCACCTTTGCTGGCGTGTGGGCAATCCTGAAAGGACTCTCACTTAGCAGGCATACATTTTGAGTTTGGGACTCACATAACTGTTTAGGGGACGGGACCTTTCTGCAGAGGAGGGGAGACATGAGCACCAACTATGGGTGATGCAGAGGTGAGAGGAATAGCCCACGTATCCACCCCCTGCCCCAGGAGCCCCAAGGAGTCTAGGCCAAACAGGACAAAGTTACACATAGGGAGTGATGTGAACGCCTGAGCCAAGAGGTCCAAGTGTCCAAGTGTCCCTGAACCAGGCAATGGAAGTGGGCTTGGCAGGAGGGAGTGAGCAGGGGAATGTGACTGCGAGACAAGCCATGGTATGAATTAACGGAAGTGGAATCCTCGGAATGAAGGAGGTGAGAATCCTGCTACCCCTCTGTCCTCCGTCCGTCTATGGCTCCGCTAACTCTGGGCCCCATGCTATAAGAGGCCTGGGGACAAACAACAGTGTTCTGGAGGGACAGGCCCCAGATGGGGAAGGGACCTGGGCCACAGCATCTGAGTGGGTGTGGGAGTCTTGAGCAATGTCCTCAGCTTTCCTGAAGACTGGCCTGAGACTGAGGGCCCAGAGCTGTCCCATGAGGCCTCAGGGGCTAGAGCTACCTAGCTGTGGCAGCTCCCAAAAGCAGATCGGCGCTCCCCACAGGAAAGCACTTGATGGCAGCAGCGCTGCCAAAAGGTGGAAGGTTCTGCTGTCTCATGGGGCAATTTCAAGGCCAAGTTGAGCATGGGGTTTAATCATAACTTGGTGCTTTAAAGGTTAGAGAGGAACCCTAACTCTAGGCATTGGGCTTTTGGTGACTTTTCACCACAGTGGTGAGAAGAGCCATACCAACAGAATGGCCACCAGAAAGAGCTTGGAATGTGGACCATACGCACCTGGCTTGGAGTCCCCACTGTGCTTTTCCTTGCCAGAGCAGCTTGGGGAAGCAACTTTGCCTCTCTGGGGATCAGGTCCCCTCCCTCAAATGAGGGCCATGAGAGAGTCTTCCTGGCAGCTGCTCTGGCATCTGTGGAGGAGGCTGGGTGTCAGGCAACAGCACACGTTTTGAACGTTTAGAAACTTCATCTGAAGGTTTCAAAGTGGTCCGATAAGAGTCAGTTTGGGAATGAGGGCAAGGTCACATTCATTATTCAGAGTCTGGGCTTTGTTTTTCTAGAGCATTACTTGTTAAAACACAGAGAGGCAAGATGCTGATCTTTAACAGGACAGTTGTTATGTTTCTTAGGAAATGGCGTTTGTTTTTAAGTGAGCAGTGGTACCCTTTCCATCTCTTCCTGGCTGGCTGGCATGGTGCTGGCGTGGTGATGGGCTTGGGGACAGGTGTAGGTGAAGCAGTGAGCCAGTGAGGTCAAGCTTCTGGGTGGCCCACCTGCCGCGTGGGCTGGGCAGTATCAGAAGGATTACAGCCTCCAGAATGGGGACTGGCCTTGGCATTGACTGGCAAAGGAGCACACATCCCTCGAAGCTGCAGACAGAAGCGAAGTTTGTGTTTGGTGTCAGTGCCGATGGCATTTAAGTGTGTTCTTGTGGCAAGTGACAGATTGCTGGTGAGAAAGCAACAGCCAGCTAGAAGACAATTTCCCTGGGGGCGGAGGGTGCTGGGCAGGCAAGCCAGGCAGTGGGCAGTCAGGCAGAAGTCTGAAGACTGAGCAAGTCAATGGGCCCAGGCCTGCCCGCAGGAAGCTAGAGGCCAGACTGGAGGCCAGAAGAGCCTTGGATGGGAACAGAAGTTCTAAAGTCCTTTTCTCCTAATGAGTACTGGTGACAGGGAAGCCATAGGTTGCAGGGGGGGAGGTGTCCCTGGCAAGAGGAGAGGGTAAGATAAGGAGAAGGCAGGAAGCCCAATCTCTTGGAAAGAACAAGTGTGCAGGCTACGCCCCTGCCCACCCAGGAGTCAGGAGACTTGAATTGGTCTCAGCCAACCACTGCCTCACTGTAGACCCTCGGGGAGGCCCTTTGCCCCTCTGGGCCTCAGCGTCCCCATCATCAAGAGATCTGATGTAGATTATTTTTACAGGCCCTCCCAGCAGAGCCAGTTCATGATCTTCCCTCCTTCTCCCAGAGAAGGGTACTCACGTCAGTCCACCCGTGCTAGTTTACAAGGTCCCATAAACTGATGGGCTTAGCCAAATTTATCCTCTCCCAGTGCCAGAGGCTGGAAGTCTGAAATCAGGACCACTGGGCACAGTGTCAGCAGGGCCGTACTCCCTCTGTAGGCTCTAGGGGACATTCTGTTCTTTGCCTCTTCCCGCCTCCGCTGGCTGCTGGCATTCCTTGGGTTGTGGCTGCATCACTCAGATCTCTTCTGCTGGGGGCACACTGCTTTCTCCTCTGTGCGTCTGTGGCAGGTGTCCCTCTGCCTCTCTCTTAGAAAGACACTTGTGGTTGTGTTTAGGGCCTACCTGGGTAACCCAGGGTAATCGCTCATCTCATGATTCTTCATCTCCTTTACAAAGTCCTTTTTTCCCCATATAAGGTGACATTCACAGGTTCCATGGATCATGACACGGATATCTTTTGGGGAACGATTTCTGGCCTGCCACACCACCATTCAGGCCTTTCTTGGTGTTTCTATAGCCCTTCCATGTTGATTCAAAGGTTTTCACAGAATTCATTTATTCTCAGCTGTGAAAAGTCAGTGAAGACACCGAGAACTCTCTCCATATCCAACACTTTACTGTGTCCTGGTATATTAAGACAAAATCCCCTGGGGCCCACTTGGGACCTCACCTGGTGGAATGTACCCTCCAGCTGGAACCCAACTCACTGCACCTGTCACAGAAGCCAAGTCCAAACACCCTGAAGGCCTCAAAACATACTTTATAGCATTTGGTGAGCTTCTTAAGAATGTGTGTGTGGGAGGGTAAGGGGCAGAGAAATTTTGAAAACCCTGAGGTTCTGGATGTCAACCCTCTCCTGAGCAGTAAGGCGCCCTCACATCCTGGGTCTGGGAGTGCCCACAGGCTAACACATTTTGGAGCCAAGCAATGCTGCATCACATGGCTGAAACACTGACACTCTACAGTAAAGAGCTGCATCAAAGGGAATGAATGACCCTAACATGTTACCAAGGACAGGAGACCAAAACAAAGGTGGGAAGTTACCTACCAGGTTAAAGGGTTCCATCTTCTTAGGCTAAAAACCCAACTTCCTTGCCTGACCATTGTACCCTACCCCCGCCATTTAGGGAGAACATGCTCAGGAAGATGGAGTTTAAAGTGTAAACAGGAATTCAGTTCCCAGTGTCTGGCCACCTTACGGTGACATGACTTGGAGGCCACCAAAAGTACCATTACAACTTCACATCTGAAGAGTAACATCCAGGCTTCCAGGGTTTGCTTGTCTGATCAGAACACAGAACACTGACCCTGAGCAAAGATTGCAGGTAGCTAAGGATGTCGGGCTGTGGCCAAGAGACCTGTGATGGTTAATTGTATGTGTCAACTTGGCTAGGCCACGGCACTGAGCCTAGATGTGATTAACATTTACAATCAGTTGATTGACTTAAAGGAAATCACCAGTCCTCCATAAAGTGGCTGGGCCTCGTCCAATCAGTTGAAGGCTTTAAGAATAAAGACTGAGGTCCCCAGAAGAAGAAAGAATTCCGCCCCCAGACTGCAACATGGACCCTCTGCCTGAGTTTCCAGCCTTCAGAACCAAGACTGCAGCATCAACTCTTCCCTCAGTCTCCAGCCTGCCCGCCTGCCCTGCAGATTTTGAACTTGTAGCCCTCTCGATCACATGAAGCATTTCCCTAACAGGGGATATACAGACAGATAAATAGATAGAAATAGGTAGATAGAGATAAATGATGGATGATAGGCAGATAGATATTAATCTCTTGGCTCTGTTTCTCTGGAGAACCTTGACTAATACAATGCCTGTGTGGCCTTGGAGGGCTTCTGAGCTCTGAGGAGGGAGTGGGCAGGCCCTGAACACAAGCTCCAGTACACCCTATAGGGAAAGGAGGTGACATGACTGTCACAGGCATGTGCCCTCCAGGCCCTTCTTCCTCTCAGCTCCCTAAGCACCCCACCTGCTTCCTGCCCCAGCCCTGCCTTGTGAGTGCATCTGTCCTGTCCCACCCACCCTTTTCCCCCCACAAGACTCCTCTGCAGCCAGCTCCAAAGCTCTCCTGGGGGGCCCGGCCCTTGGGAGCTCCCATTCCCCAGGGCTCATTACCAAAAGCTGGAGTTCAACAGGAGGACAGAGGTGGCCCGCATTCACTGACAGGCATTGCCTTATTCAGTTCTCATGTTAACCCTATCAGGTAGCTACCATTATACCCCCATTTTCAGATGAGGAATGCGGGGCTCAGAGAGGGTATGTGGTTTGCCTGAAGTCACACAGCTAGCACAGGGGTGACTGAGAGCCGAGCACCTATCTGTGTGACTCTAGAGCCTATGTTCTTTCTGCCCCTTCTGCCACCCAAGATTACTATTCTCTGTAGATGCAGCTTAAGAATAAGGCACAGACTCATAAAGGGGCTGCATCACACAGCCTCACACAAGGGCAGGCTCAGACGCAAGAGGTGTAACTGATCAGCAGCAGCTACCTACGTGCAGCTGTGGGATGCGGCGGCTTGGAATGTGAGGCTCCCGGAACACAGCCTTCAGAAGCAGATCCTGCTAGCAGGAGTGACAGACTGCCACAGCTAATCTGACCAAGTCGGGGGAGTCTAAATAGAACCGAGCATCTGAGAATGAGAGAGACTTTCTTCCAATGACAGTGTTGCCATTGAACTGGATTTCAATAGGGGTGGTGTGGAGACCAGGACATGCTCTTTGGGGGAAGAAAAGCCTGAATTCAGCTCCAGCCAGAACAGCAGCTATGCTGGAGTCGAATTCAGGAGACTCAGAGAGGTCTCACCCCCGTGACTCCCGACTTGCCTGCAGGAAAAAGCACCGAGGCCTTGCAGAGGAAGGGAAGGAGAGTGCCCGTGGAGCTGGCCCTGCGGCCGTGGGGAGAGAGGAGTACGGCCACCCAGCCAGCATCAGATCTCCACCCTCACAGGCCACTGGGGAGCGGCGCTGCAGAGAAGGTTGACTATCTTCCAAAGGCATTTCAGCTCGGAATCTGAATCAGCAAGCAGAGCAAATGAGAAACCCTGAACAGAGGGCAAAAGCAACCAGGCAGTTGACGCAGAGATCTTGAGTATAGGGAAACACAGGTAGAAAGGTTGAGGTGTCCAAGGCCTCATGGTCCCCTCAGCCCTCCATTTGTCCATCAGTCCACCCAGCCTTCCATCCATCCTCCATTCTGTGCCTCCTTCCACGCCTGTTTGAGCCCTGGCTCTTTGGTGGGAGGCACAGAGAAGAACCCCATGTGCATCTGTGTCCTGACACCACCCCCTCCACCCCAGCACTGCCCAGCCACTCACAGCTCCACCCCACCTTGTCCTCCTGGAGAACTGGCAACCGCCCCTGTGTGGGAGGCTGAAAAATGTTCCTCAAAATATATCAGGCTCTAGTCACCAGAACCTGTGAACAGTACTTTATATGGCAAGAATGTGATTGATTTTAGGATCTTGAGATAGAGAGATTAGCCCGGATTATCCAGATGGGCCATAAATGTAATCACAAGTGTCCTTAGGGAGACTAGACACACACAGAAGAGAAAAAGTGATGTGTCCGTGGAGGCAGCGATTGGAGTGATGCAGTCACAAGCCAGGTGTCTTAGTCAGTTCAGGCTGCTGTAACCAAGTGCCATAGACTGGGTGGCTTAGAAACAACACAAATGTATTTCCCACAGTTCTGAAGGCTGGAAGTCCAAGATCAAGGTGCCAGCATAGTTGGGTCCTGGCGAGGGCCCTCTTCTGGGTTGTAGACTGAATTCTCATATCCCCACATGACAGAAAGAGGGCAAAAGAGCTCTCTGGTGTTGCTTTTACAAGGACACCAATCCTATTCATGAGGGCTCTACCCTCATAACCTAAGCCCACAAAAGCCCCATCTCCCAATACCATCGCATTGAGGGTTAGGACTTCAACTTATAAATTTTGGGGGAGATATAAGCATTTAGTCATTGCATCCAGGAATGCCAGTAGCCACCAGAAGCTGGAAGCAGCAAGGAATGGATTCTCCCCTGGAGCCTCTGGAGGGAGCGTGGCCCTGCTGAGACCTTGATTTCAGCCCAGTTATACTGATTGTGGACTTCTGGCCTCAAGAACGGTGTGAGAATAAATTTACATTGTTTTAAGCCACTGAGTTTGTGGCAATTTGTTACAGGAAACATATAGGCCCTGGCAGGTTGGTTGTGAAGGTTTCAGAAGACCCTTTATTTATACAGAGGCTCTGGCACGAGGTATGTGCTCAGCAAATGGTAACTTAACTGAGCATTAACAGAACATGGCAGACCAAAAGGCCACATATTAGAAGCCCAATCAAGAATTGCAAACTTTCCAGCCTGCCCAGGCCTGGTTGGACAGAAACCCTGCTGTTCTCCGAGGAGACCTGAGGAACATAAAGTTGACTTGATTCATAAGCAGAAGACTTTCTTCTTACTAAGCACACCTTCTGCCACCAAACCCAAAAATGTCCCAGGGCTCAGATGGTAATAGTTCTGTATTTGAGTCACATATAATGTCTCCAGGGAGGCCCATCCTAGGACATAGTGATGCTTCATTGGAAAGACAGAAAGAGGACATGGAGTCACTGGGGCCTTAAACATGTAAGCCAATAGGCCTGGCCAGTCTATCCCAACCTGCCAGGTGGCATGCCCAGAGCCTCAGGGTGAGTGGGCTGGGAAGAAGGTCTCAGTCTCCCATGCTGCCCCACCAGCCTGGCTAGCCCCCTGAACACAGTACCACCCTGACCTGTTTCTAGATCCCTGGCCCTGGAGAGGGGCTTTCGGGCCAGGTTAGGAGACCAGAAGAGCTCAACTTGCCATGGTCAGCAGAAAGAACACTCTGTCTGCCCCTCTCAAGACAAGCCCCAATGGCCACTCAGAAAAACATCCTTTTCCCTCAGCTCTGCAGTGCCCACCATACCAAAGCCACCACGGAGATACAATGAGCCCCATCACCCCACAGTCATTCTATAATGCCGCACAGTAGCTCCTCTCCTGCCTCGTCATGGAGAAAAACATCAGAGAATTGCAGTGTGTGTGTGTGTGTGTGTGTGTGTGGCCACACGCAACAAATTTCTGGGGTTATTGGATGCTACCAAGCAGCTCATCAGGATGAATCTTCCAGCCTCCTGAGCAGTTCCTGGCTCAGACTATGCAGTAGTTTATTATGAATCTTATCCAATAGCAATATTTCTGTTTAGCAGCACATATATAAGCTTGGCTTGGTCTGAAAAGATGTGACATGAGATATGTCTGCTCATATGAGATATGTCTGGGGCTCTGTAATTGAAGTCTTGTAATTAGCATGAAGTCATCATCCTGGTTTTACTCAAAGGGCATCAGGTGGGCAGGAAGGGGGGTTTACTAAAAGCCTATATGCAGGAAATATTTCCTAAACATGAGAGAAGGCAGCAAAAGATCTCACCCATTGCCCATGGACCCCACTGCTATACCAGCCATGCCCTTTTTGGTTAATGCCAAACCTTTAGCCATCTGTTCCTTGGTCACTCTGGAAGTAGGAGGACTAGGTATTAAGCCCCAAGGTCAGATGGACTGGTTATAGTGGACTCCCCCTTCATCTTTGCCTTCTACCTGTTTCGCAGGCTTGGCTTTCTGCACATGAGCAAGAGTTGAGATTCCCTAGTGGGTTCTGGCCCCCACCTGACCCCTACCCACAATTGATCTAGGGATAGGAGAAAAACAGAACGAAAGCTGCCTCACCCCTGTGCTGGACACTGAGCTGGTGACTCAGAACTGAATCGGGTACAGTGCTCCCTCTCTAGGGGCTTCTCAATCAGAGGGGAGCCAGATGCACAAGCATTTAGGAGCTACTGAACTTTCACAAAGTCTCTTTGCCTTTCTGGGCTTAATAACAACAGAAGTTGAGTCTGTAATGAGCTAAGGAACAGGCATGTGCTTTTAGGAACATAAAGAGGCAGTGAATGTCACAGATTAGCCCCATACATCTCTCACCATTCCCACCAGTGCTCAAGAAGCAAGAGAAGGGCCCAGGCCTACTGCCACTCATCTGGGCCTTGGAAATGCCTGGAGGGCTTTGGCTTGACTCTTACCCTAATGCTGTCACGGCCTTCCCAGTCCTGTCTTTCCAGCTTGTGAACAAGGACCCTGTGCTGAGAAATCCAGATAGGAGACGCACATTGGCCACAAAGGTGGGCATGAGAGAGATTCTACTGAGAGCTCAATCAATTCCTACCATAGTTCTTTAAGTGCCTTGGTGATATCAACTAGGTGAGGCTAAAATGCTCATTTGAGTGTGATGTCATGATTCTCAAAGTCAGTGAACCTTTCATCGTATTCTCCAATTAATAGGTCTATAACAGCTGCATATTCTTCAAATGATTCGCATATATTATCCCATTCATCAATGACCTTTGCTAACTGGGGAAAATGTTCATCCAAAATTTCCTTTTGAAGAAGTGTTTTGAAAAAAGATTGCTTTTTTTCAAAGTGCTTGGATTTTTGCCACATATCATATATAGACTTACTGTTACCTTGCAAAGAAATATTCAAGTCGTTTTGATTGAACATGATATCACACAGAAATGCTGCATTCCTATAGAAACCTTCTTTCGATAATTCACATTGTTGATTCTGTTCTTCATAAAATTTAACTCTCCGTTCTCACAGAGATAAAATTTTGGCTAACACTTGTCCCTGCGATAGCCAGTGCACTTTAGAATAATACAGTAAATCCACACTGAATACCCATTGTCCAACTTCGACATGTTATGAAATGGACGATGCTGTGTTGCATTTGCACAAATATAGTTAACAATACTTATAACTAGTTGCAAAGTGTCACTTAAAATAGTGGCTTTAGCACAGAGATTTTGCAGATGCAAGATACAATGAAAAGAAATGAGAGCATCTAGATCTGTTAATACTTTTTCTACCTGTGCAAAAAAACTCTTCATGTTTTTGATAGGAAACATGGGGAAGGTGCACTGTCTATGCATACACTCACTAAATATACCAAATTCAGTCCAACTTCAAGGCATTTATCTTGAAAGTTGTTGAAGACATCTATTCCCCCTGTTCTGTTTGCAAGAGTGCCCAAAGTGAGTAACTCTTCATAGCAAAGAAAATCTTCTATTATGATCCGAATGAAGTTTAAAACCTGCACTGAGTCAATAGTATCAGTTGATTCATCCAAAGCAATTGAAGAATATTTATTTTCCTTTTGAAGTGTTGCGTGAGGTTGTTCTGTTAAGTTGGAGGCTAATTCATGCTGCCGATCAGTTATGGTTCTCCTTGAAAGAGGAAGTTGTTTGTACTTTGAAACATTATCGAGGTCTAAGCATCCTACAACTTCAATAATGCATTCTTTCACAATTTCTGTATCACCGAATGGCTTCCTTTTTTCCCTGAGTATATAAGCTACTTTATAAGTTGCTTCAGTGGCATTATTTCCAGGTCTTACTGCTGCTTGAAGGAACTGTCTTTGCTTTGGCTTTTCATCTTTTAATTTCTGCAATACAACCTTTTGTGCCTTTCCCTCTAGTTTAAAATATTTGTGGTCCTTAATGATTGTTGTAATGCTGATGAGCATTGAATTTCTTTAATGTTGATATTGTAGCATCATAAAGCAAGCAAATCATCTTATCTTTTGCAGAAACAAGACAATATTGCAATTCCCAATCCTCATTAAAAAATCTGTTTTCTTCCTTCAGCATTCTCTGGGTCTTCTCTGACATCATGGGCTGTTAATCAGACAGAATTAAAAAATATTGTCGAGCTGTGCAACTATACACAAACTCCACTTCAAACAGAAACACAGTGCACCACTGTCAAAAGCTGATAACAGACTTGTGTACTCAACCCCTAAAAACTCTCGCCAGCCAGCCTCCTACGGTAGTGGCGCCAGTCAGGCGGGGAAGTTAGAACTAAATCACAAGTGTAGCAGCTGTCAATTTAGCCCTATGACTTACTAATGTTCTCATTGTGCCAATCAATCTGGGAGGATTATATTGTTGAAACTTATTTTATTCTTTGGTATTTTAAATACATTTATTTTAAAAATAAAATAAAAATATAAAAGATGAACAAAAATGTATTAATAAAAATAAAGGATTTATTCTGTAAAATTTGGATTGAGTCAAAAGACTGAAATTAAGGACGTAAAAGGCCATAAGTGGCCTTAAGGCCGCAAGTTCCCTACCCCTGCTCTACCACTTGGTACCTGTGTGACCTCCCCAGGCCTCAGTTGCTTCATTTGCAAAATGGAGATGACATTAGTACCTGCCTCACAAGGTCGTTATGAGGATTAAAAGAGATACAGTTCAGCTGAGACAAGATGGAGTAGACACACTTCTCCCTATTCCTCTCACTAAGCACAGCAAGTACCCCTGGACGTGATATATAAAACAAACATAAGAAGACTCTGAAAGGTGGAAAGAAGAAAGTAGACCAGCTAGGGAATGTTGGACCTAGGGAACAACACAGTGGGGAGCTCCCCAACTTTTCTCTTTTTCTCATATATCCCAGCCTTGGAGCCAAAGAAGTCAGCAACCCAGAAAGATCAGCAGGAGTAGACAAAGAAAAGCCTGCTCTCTCTAGCCAGAGGACTAGGGAAGGGGGCAGCCTAGTAAGACAGAAAACTTTCACAAAATAACTTCTCTATTCCAGCCAAACACCAAGGAATAACTGTGACCTTTGCCCCCTCCTTATTAGCAAAGACTGAGTGGAAGGAAAGCCCATACTTCCACCCTCACCAAGTTGTAACAAGGCACTCCAACCTCCCCTTCAGGGGTGTTAGAGAAGACCGATCAGACACCTGGGATTTCCATTCCCACCCCACACTGAGGAGACCTTCACCCTCAGTGTCATGGAGGCCATATGGGGAGCAGTAAGGAGGTGTCCCGCCCTATCTCAGCTGCTGAGGTGGAGAACCTGAACTCCCACCTCCACCCAGCAGTAGCAAGGTTCCCCAGCCCCTCCTGTGGTGGCAAAGGAGACTAAGTGGAGAACTTGGACTTCCAACCCCACCCAGCAAGAACAAGGCAGCACTCTCCTTTACCTACCAAGGGTTGTCAGATAAGGCCTGTTACAACAGAAGGCTTAAAGAAAACCCAAAGTCTCACAACATAATAGCTAAAATATCCAAGATATAATCAAAATCACTTGCCATACCAAGAGCTAAGAAAATTACAACTTGAATGAGAAAAGACAATCAACAGATACTAACACTGAGACAAATCAGATGTTGGAACTATCTGACAAGAATTGTAAAGCAGCTGTCAAAAAATACTTCAGCAACCAATTATAAACATGCCCAAAACAAATAAAAATACAATCTTGGCAAATAAATGGGAGATATAAAAAAGAATCGAATGGAGATTTTTAGATGTGAAAAATGCAATAACTGAAATGAACAGCTCTCTGGATGGACTCAAGAGTACATCAGGGATAACAAGGAAGAACTGGTGAATTTGAAGGTAGAACAATAGAATTTGCTCAATCTGAGAAACAGAAAATTTACAGGGAAAAAATGAATAGAGCCTCAGGGACCTGTGGGACTATAATGAAAGATTAATATTCATGTCATCAAAGTCCCAAGAAGAGAAAAAAAAAGGGTGCAGGTCTGAAAAAGTATTTGAAGAAATAATGACTGAAATTTTTCTAAAATTTTACAGAAACCTACAGATTCAAGAGGCTAAGCAAATCCCAAACAGGGTAAATTCAAAGAAATCAATGCCAAGACACATCACAGTGAAATTCCTGAAAACTAAAGATAAAGGGAAAATCTTGACTGAGCTAAGGGAGACTGATACCTTCTCCATAGGTGAAAAAACAATTCAAATGACAGCAAATTTTTCATCAGAAACCATGATGGCCAGAAGGAATTGGCACAACATTTTTAAAGAATTGCCAATGCAAAAATCTATATCCAGAAAAAAATATCCCTCTGAAGGAAAACTAGGATTTGTCACCAGCAGGACCTACCCTAAAAGAATGGCTAAAGGAAGTTCTCTAAACAGGAAGGAAATGATAAAAGAAGGAATTTGGGAACATCAGGAAGAAAGAAAGAACAGCAGAAAGAATAAAAATATGGATAAATACATTAGACCAGAATTTCCTCCTCCTCTTGAGTTTTCTGAATTATGTTGATAGTTGCATCAAAAATTGTAACACTCTCTGATGTGGCTCTCAATGTATGTAGAGAAAATTGTTAAGACAATTATATTACAAATGGGGGAGGGTAAAGGGGAATGAATGTGTTGTCAATACCAACAGACTTCCAATTAATTATGGGCATACAGAGTGTACTCTTTTAATTAAAGAGAGAGAGAGAAAGTCCATGAAGTGCCTTTCACACGGCAAGTGCTCCATCTGCATCAGCTGCAGTCAGTGCTAATATTGTTAATGTCTACAAAGCTACACAATGGTCTCTCAGTGCTGGGCCCTGGGGAAAGTGGGTTCAATCACACCCAGTTACTTCCCTTGGGTAGATTACAGTTCGGTGGAAGAAACAGACTCAGAAACAACCGGCTCTAGTTCACATCTGATGGAGAAGTAATCTAACATACAAAAATGTGTGTTTGGGGATTTAATGGGCTGAATTGTGTCCCCACCCAGAAAAAATTCATATGTTGAAGCCCTGTCCTCAAGTACCTCAGAATGTATGTGGAGATAAGGTCTTTCCAGAGGTAATCAAGTGAAAATGAAGTCACTAGAGTGGGCCCTAATGTAATCTGACTGGTGTCCTCATAAGAAGAGGAGATTAGGACACAGACACACACACAGGAAAGACCACGTGAGGACACAGGGAGAGGACGGCCATCCGCAAGCCAAGGAGAGAGGCTTCAGGAAGAACCAGTCCTACCCACACTTTGATCTTGGACTTTCAACTTCTAGAACTGGGAGAAAATAAGTTCTTGTGGTTTAAGCCCCCCAGCCTCTGGCATTTGTTATGACAGCCTGAGCAGCCTAATACAAAGGGGGTGTTCATCACAGCATTATTTATAAGATAAAAACATTAGAAACTAACCGGCACATCCATACAGTGGAGGATTGTGCATCCATTAAAAGTAAGGATTTCAAAGCATTTTTAATGATGTGGGGCAATGCATGTGTTGCAATGGGGGTAGCAGACATATCTGATGCCCCATGTCACATCCCCTCTGGTTTCAGTCATAATGCAGTGGACACTTCCACGGCAGCTGTGACTGACCTACCACTGACAGCTTCTCCCATGGAGAGTGGGCCTCGTGTCTTTCCACTGTCAGCGCCAGGGCCTTTCTCACAGCTGTGGGAGCCCTCCCAGCCGGTCTGTAAGTACAATCAAGAAGTGCGGGGTTCTTAATTACCCCAGCAACAGCTCTTAGCTCACGGAGCCCGGAGCTGATGGATAAATACTCCAGCCTCCCAGCCTTCAGGTGGGTGGGCAACTATGGGAGGCTTTCTGGGCACTTCCTAGGAGGCCCCAGCAGAATGGAGTTCTCATTGCTCACAGCAGCGCCCCCTCCTTTCCTGTCTCATGCTCCCTGCCCCTTCCCACCTACCTCCTGGAATCACCTCCTGTATTAGTCAGCATTCTCCAGGGAAACAGAACTAATAGACTGCACATATTTATA
Source organism: Eulemur rufifrons (assembly GCF_041146395.1). Taxonomy (NCBI): domain Eukaryota; kingdom Metazoa; phylum Chordata; class Mammalia; order Primates; family Lemuridae; genus Eulemur; species Eulemur rufifrons. The sequence continues at coordinate 24,756,240 of NC_091012.1, read as the reverse complement.
CAGAGAGAGTGTTTTTGAGGAACTGGCTCACGTGATTATGGAGGCTGGCAAGTCTAAAATCTGTAGGGTAGGCCAGCAGGCTGGAGACCCAGGGAAGAGCTGATGTTGCAGATGAAGTCTTAAGGCTGTCTGCTGTCAGAATCCTCTCTTGCTCAGGAGAGGTCTATCGTTTGTTCTGTTCAGGCCACCAATTGATTGGATGAGGCCCACCCACTTCATGGGGGGCAGTCTGCTTTACTCAAATTCCACTGATTTAACTGTTAATCTCATCCAAAAGACACCTCACAGGAACATCCAGGATAATTTTTTTTTTTTTGAGACAGGGTCTCGCTCTGTTGCCCAGACTACAGTCCTCATAGCTCACTGCAGCCTCACATAGCTCACTTGAGCCCTTGGAGGGCTCAAGCCATCCTCCTGCCTCAGCCTCCTGAGTAGTTGGGACTACAGGTGCTCACCACCGCACCCAGCTAATTTTTAAAATTTTTTTGTAGAGATGAGGTCTTGCTATTGCCCAGGCTGGTCTCAAACTCCTGGGCTCAAGTGATCCTCCTGCTTCGGCCTCCCAAAGTGCTGGAATTACAGGCATGAACCACTGTGCCCAGCACAGGATAATGTTTGACCAAATATCTGACCACTGTAACTCAGCCAAGTTGACATGAAATTAACCATTACATCTCCAAAATAAACTACCTGTATCCAAGTACTGTCTTGGGCCCTACTTTCAGGACATCCAGAGAAATGGTACGCAAGAAAAGAAAAGGATACAAATACATGTATACAGTAAGGAAACTATGTGTGGAAATACAGCAAAATGTTAACAGCAGTTATTTCTGGGAGAGGGAATTATGGGTGGTTTTTTCCATTGACTTCTTTCTGCTTCTTTGATTTTGTCTGAATCGTCTCCACAAGCATGCTCGGGCAATCAGAAACAATGAAGGGTTAAAAGAGATAAAAGCAAATTGCCCCTGGAGAACAGAAGGGGAAGCGACTCATTACCCTTGAGGGAATTCAGGAGGACTTCATAGAGGAGAGGGCATTGGATTTGCTACCCGGAAGCATGGATGGGGCAGAGAGCTGGGGAGGACATTTCAAGCTGTAGAGATAGTGTAAAAAAAATCACAAAGGCGAGAAAGCAGAGGACGTGTTCAACAAGGACGGAGTCGCTCAGTGTGACCAGCCTATAGGCCTTATGAAGGACATAGCTGAGTCACCACATTCACTGGGAGGTCCCGAAAAGGTCGTCTGTCCTGGGAAGGACCCAGAGTAGAAGGCAAAGCATGCGTTGGTTACTTCTGTAGCCTGGGAGGCCTTAGGACCCTGGCGCTCCTGCCGGGTGCAGGCACCTGCCCCTTGGACCCAAGCCTGAAGCAGGTGTACACTAACCACAAATGCACTGGCCTGACCAGGCCTTCGTTCCGAGTGAACACGGAGGGCTAGTCCCAGCCTGAGCTAGGTATCACCTGTATCTTCCTGCATTTCCTTCTTCCTTCCTTCCACTTCTGAGCATAGCTGCCCTCTGGGAGGGCGGGTATGAGAAACAATTTGATTGTTCTCCCCATCTGCTCACCTCCACTACAACCAAACACATTTTTCTTCCCTCACAACACCACATTATTTTTTCATGTGAGCTCTTACTAGCTCGCAATAACACTCACCTCTCCCACAGATTTACTCTTTCATTCTCATAATCTCTCTCTCTCTCTCTCTCTCTCTCTCTCTCTCTCTGTGTGTGTGTGTGTGTCTCTATCTCTCTGTCTCTATTTCTGTTTCTTTCCGTGTGTGTGTGTGTGTGTGTGTGTGTGTTTCAGGAGTCAGATTAGAGAAAAAGTATCTGAGGTGTCCGATAGGCCAGTAACAACGTAGAAGAGTCAGGACTTTGGGACTGAAATCAAATTGAAGGCCGCAGTGTCGTCCTTGTAAGAAAGTGGGAAGTCTCTTTGCTAGAGGTTTGTTTTGTAAGAGGATCTCTCATGGTGCATTAAAAAGAGAGGTTTCTGTACAGCTGGGGTAGTTCCTGTGCCTGGCGAAAGGCTTCTCCATTCTGCACTGAAATAGAAAGCCAACTCCAAAACACGTCACTCAGCCTGAGGGGGCTTTGCAAGGTGTAAGGCACAGCCTCCACTTTGGGAAGGGCAGGAGCGGTGGGCCAGAGGCCAGGCTAGGAGCTGAAGTTCCCAAAGTCAGCCCAGAAGGTGAACTGTCACATTCAAGTTTGGGCCAGCCCAGAAACACCCGGAAGCTGGTGGAGAGAGGTGAGCAGATCCCCAAGTGCAGGTGTCCTTGACCTGGAGCCCCGGCCGGCATGTGCACTTTGAAATTCGTCACCGTGTTTGCACGGAGACCGGGCGTATGTGGGCTGTTTCTGGCCAATGATGATGCAGGCAGCAATACCAAATTAGGCCATGCCTGGGAGACACTGGCCTCCTCTGGCGATCGCCTCTTGCTTAAGGACTCCCTGATGGCCTTGCCGAGCCTTCATTAGACTTCCATGGCAGTCTAGACATTTCCACACAACCCTCCCTCCCTCTCTCCTTCACTCAGGGTCAGACTTGCACCGTGGTGTGATGGCTCTTCAGGCTTCCGGGGCTTCCGCCCCATTTCTCTCACAGGTGTTTCCTCTAAAAAAAAATCCCTGGATAATAATCCCATCTTGGCCTCTGCTCCTTGAAGGACCATGGCTAATGCAGTGGGAAAACTTCAGGTGGTGGCATTCCCATTAGCTGGGCTTGGGGGGAGGACCAGGCTGTAGCCCTCCGCAGCCCCAGCTGGTCTGTCTGTCCAAGACGCACTTTCAGGAGGAACAGGCCAGTGATAAATAAGAACCACGCTGGAGCCTGAACCCTCAGCCCACGGTGATCACCAAGCCACATGCCACCCCCATCCTACCCAAGATGTACGCAGTGGGGCTCAGTGTCCTCGCTCTACCTCGCTCTCGTCCCTCCCACTAACCTTCCCCTTCCTTCTGCTTCTCCCTGAGGAACCTCAGCCCTTCACCAAGGGGCCACAGAGATGAGTCAGGGACCAAGCAAGGGCCTCCTTTACCATCACCCCACCTCCAGCATCAAAACCTCTACTTCATCATCACGGCCCCACCTCCACCACTCCCACCCCCACCCCCCCACACCCACACCACCACCTCTTCTGCTTCCATGTCACCCTACAGTTTCCTCCACCACTTTTTATAAGACTCTAGAAAATGTTCTGAGCACTTTATTGTGCCACACCTGGCAATGTGATGGTATACCGGAGCCATGGCTTCTAGTGAAGACTGATTTGGGTTCAAGTCCTGTGTCTACCCCTCACAAGATGTGTGACCTGGATGAGGTTTGCCTGACTGCTAAGCATCAGTTTCCCAATTTCTTAGTTGGGGGTGACAAGAGGATTGTTGCGAGGACTACATGAGATCACCCACAGAGAATGCTCCAAACGAGCTGCCACTAGAACTCCTAGAATCATCAATATCGACACCATCATTCTCACTTAGCAGCCAAAGGAACCGCAACACAGGAAAGTAGAGAGATACGCTGAAAGGCTCAGAGCCTTTCATTCATTCATTCATCCAGCAGTGCTGAGCACCAACTCTGTGCCAGCCCCCAGACGCCATGCTGGGCATTCAACAGTGAAGAAGGAGGAAGAGCCCTCGATGACGTGGGGTTTGAAGTCTAGGGACAGAAACAGCAAACAATCACGAAACAGAGGCAAATGCTCTGCAGAAGTCCAGGGAGCCAAGCCTGGGGGTCAGAGAAGACTTCCCTGAGGATCCAACTTTCAAGCTGAGACCTGAAAGAGGAGACTTCACTGGCAAAGGAAGTAGTAAGATACGCAGGCGGGAGGGCAGAAAGCAGTTCGTCTGTGGATCCCTGCGTTTCTCACTCTCCTCTCCACCCACAGTGATTTTCAAAGCATTTTCACCACTATTAGCTAATTTGACCCTTATGAGCTAAAACAGTCCTATGGGGCTAAAATGTTTATTGTCCTCATTTTAGAGTTGAGGCCACTGAGGCTCAGAGAGGGTGAGTGACTGGCCCGCAGTCACAGAGCTAACAAGTGGCAGAGCAGAGACCAGCATCCAAGATGCTAATGCCAACTCGGCATCCTCTCCTGGACACTGGGCTGCCCCCTGTGTGGCCAGGGTTGGCTTTACTGATACTCTATTAGTAGGTATAAATGTTTTGGGCAGCTTTTATCCCTGCCATAGGGTTAGAGAGTTTTGTATTTTCTCAGCAGAATTTCTCTCTCTCTCTCTCTCCCCCTCCCATCTCTCTAAGTTTTTAGATCAACAACTAAACCAGGTTTGGGGCCGTACAACATAATTAATGCCACTTCTCTTCGGGCACTGAGGTTTGGAGCATTGTCATCCCTGACTAACCCTTCTCTGCGAGCAGGATGCTGGCCTAGCAGCCAGGCTGAGGCTGTCAGCACCTTGGGGGCTTCCCAGGCCGGAAGCCCATCCACTTTCCAGGGCAGCCCCGGAGCTGGCTCTTCCAATGGGCTTCAGGAAAACCCGCTTCCCCCAGCTTGCAACTAAAGCTCTCATCTTGGGAATCTAGGCAGGGCTTCCTGTTTCCAGCCATTGTCAGGGGCACTCAAGGTTGGATGGAATGGGGAGCTGGCTCCTCTCGTCTCCCAACTTCTGGCTCCTCAGCCCCTGAGCAGCATGGATGCTGCCAGTCACCTGGTTCCTGAGAAGCTGAGAGGTGCGGCTCTCAGCCCAGCAAGCCCCCTTCCTTCCTCTACCCTGCTGTCAGCCTGGCTGATACTGTATACTTATTAGTATGCCTAAGTGACAATTATATTTGAAGTTGGGATAGAAAATGTTGTGGCTAAAGTAGTTTTATTTCTCACTTTCCAAGCTCTCCAGGACGTCCACATGTAAGAGCTCTTGCTCTATTTTGGGCCAGGTGCTTCATGAATAAAACAGGATATTCTGCCAACCTCAGAACACATCTTTTATCATGCACTGTGAGGTCAGCTGGACTTGCCCATCCTCTCCCCAAGCCTCTGAATCAGCAATATGCCAGCCCCCAGCCAGTGCAGAGCAGGAAGTCACTAAGCTAAACGACTTGCGCGTGGCTCCTAAATTCCCCTGAAGCAAGGGCAGAGAACAGACTTCCTACGATGACAGGCAACCTGAACAGTGACAACGAGAGCTTCCTGCCTGCTTGGCTTCTAGCCTTCTCCTTGGGCACTGAGCGGGGAGCAGAGATCTGGGCTTTTGGGTGATACCCGCAGCCCCTAGCTGGGTCCTTTCCCCTCTCCCTGCCAGCCAAGGGTACCACTTCAGAGTCTCCCCTTCCTGGTGACAGAAGCAATGTTTCTAACAGCCTGGTGTAGCTCTGCCACTAATGAGCTACGTGGCTTTGGACAAAATGCTTCAGCTCTCTCGCTTCCACGTGCTCATCTGTAAAAGGGAGGACATACCCACCTCACTGGCTTTTGTAGAACAACAAGGAGACTCTATTGGATGCATTGACCCCAATCCACATCCATTGGCTTCAAATTGAAATGCTTCATAAAGCCTATTTAAATCTGCTATAAAGCATATACTGTACTCGGGCTACACCGAGAGCTGAGACATGAGCACACCGAGAGCTGAGACATGAGCACTGCATCAGAGGATATTTACTACAAGACACCGGCACGTTCTTTACACAAATGTCAGCCCAGTGTTGGGATAAAAATCCTCTGTTGTCTTCTGCCTTGGGAGGTTTGGGGTCATTACCCACGTGCATCTGGGCTTGCAAACTTGGGCTGTAATTGAAGTTCTTTGCCAAGCACGCTTTCCCTCAGCTCGGGAAACAAGTTGTGTTGGGAGGGACATTTCATCTCCGTGTGTCGGCCCCTCTTTGCAAAGGTCCGGCACCAAAGAGCAGCCATCCCGGTGCTCGTGCCAGCCCCGTCGTGTGGAACAGGCTGCAGGTAGGGGCAAGGTCAGTCCAGCTACTCCCCGAGGAGCTGATGCGAAGGCTCCACAGCCCTCCCACGGGACAATCCAAATCCCCTGCCTTGGCTGCTGTAAAGTCTCAGCCTCTCCCTAGAAAAACTGAGCTGTGTCGTGAGGAGGGAAATTGGCCTTAGGAGCAACCTGTATTTTTCTTGGCTGCAGGCTAAAGTGTGCGAGTGCCATTAAGCGCTAGGGTGGGTATGGATGAGAACAGAAAAGACTAGACGTTTCTGTAGAGAGGTAAATATGACTACACGCCCTCAGCACAGATTAAATTAGAGGTTTTGAAAGGGGTGCTATTAAGAGAAGGTTTGAATGATTCTTACCAAGGCCACAGATGGTTCCAGTTCTTGAATCCCCAGAAAGCAGGCCTGGGCCTGATGACCTCTGCCATCTCCCCCTCCCCCACTTCATCCCACACATCACTGTAGCAGGATCCTCCTCTCGAGGCCCACGCTGCTCTGCTTGCTGCCTGCAGAGAGACCTCAAGGCTCCCACGGCCTTCAGAGGCCCATCCCAGGGGTCTAGAGAAAAGTCAACAGGGGTTCACAGATAAAGGCTTTCTGAAGTCAAAGCAGCTGGGAAAACCCCGCAGATTCTGTGCTTGCCTTGGAGAATCCCAATGCACATGGCAAAGAAAAGGCCCTGAGAAGTCCTGTAGTTTAACTTTGCTGAATTTAGCATTTCTCGAGCATGTTTGAGCCGGGACATTTTGGTGTAACACCACTGTTAACAATGTGTCCGTGAAATGTGATGTGGGAAACAGGGCTGGATGCTGAGTGCAGGGGCTCCGGAGGGAGCACAGGGCTAGGAGTCAGGAGATCTCAATCCGAGTCCTGGCCCCATCACTGACTTGCTAGACAGCCTGGAGCCAATCCCTCTCCTGTCTGGGACTCTGCTGGACTTCACAGCTCTGAGACTCTGTGCTAAAAAGGAAAAGGCAGAAAATACGCAGCAGCCATTGAGCATGTGTAGGAGTCCAGAGCACCTGCTCCCAGGCCCGATTGCCACTTTCTTTTTCTGTAGCATGTGAGCCCTTTGCCTCTCAGGGCCTCCGCTTCCTCTCTGAAAACAAGGAGCTGAGTAAAAACCACCCCTAATCGGTGGTTCTTCTGGTCCTGCTGGTGGGTCATGCACTGAAGGTGACCTGTGCTAGCCTGGTGGCCTTAGCACCCAGTTCAGGGCACTGTGGTTTGGGACAAGCTCCACTCCACATCCACTTCCAGACAGGAACTGTGGCTCTTTCCACCTGTAACTTCCCAAGTGCCTGTGAGACTATGGGCTGAAGGAGAGCCCTGGTTCCTGCTGATTCCATGGAGGGACAGGGCCCAAGGGACTCCTGTGTGGCCTATGACTGTTATGGGTTGAATTGTGTTCTCCCAAAATTCATATGCTGGAGTCCTAACCACTAGTATCTCAGAATGTGACCTTACTTAGAAATAGGATCATTGCAAATATAATCAGTTAAGGTGAGGTCATCTTGGAATAAGGTGATCCCATAATCCAATATGACTGGAGTCTTCATTTAAAGGGGAGATTTGGAGACAGACACACACATGCATGGAGAATGCCGTGTGAAAATAAAGATGGAGATCAGGATGATGTTCTACAAGACAAGAAACATGAAAAATTGCCAACAAACCCCCAGAAGCTAGGCGAGAGGGCTGGAACAGATTCCTCCTCACAGACCTCAGAAAGAGCTAACTCCACTGACACACCTTGATCTCAGACTTATGGTCTCCAGAACTGGGAGACAATACATTTCTGTCATTTAAGACACTCAGTTTGAGGTATTTTATTATGGCATCCACAGCAAACTCATATGCCCACGTCCTTGTCCCCCACCTCAGACTTGACCTTGCCACCCACTCTTGGTAGACAGTGTGAGGACTGTGTCCAGACCATACTTGCTATACCTCCAGACCAGGAGAGCTTGGCCAATAGGCTTTCCAGCAGTCAAGTGCAGCTGGCCTGGCCAGCTAGAAGCCAACCTGCTCTCCTTTAGACAGTACAAGGTTGAAAGCCTAAAGAAATGCTCCAAATTTTGACCCATGAATTCTATCTCTGCAATTCTGTCCTGGGAAATTTATCTGCATACAGAAAAGCTTCGTACCAAGTAAGGTCCACCTCTGTGTAGAGAGAGAAAACCAAGGATCCAACTATGTGTCCAACAAGTGGGAGTGGTTAAGGTAATGATGTTTCACCCTTTTGATTATAAGAGTATTGTCTCAGCTTGCATTCCCCCAAAAGGAGAGTCTGAGACAAGTTTCTTTGGGGAAGTGGTCCTAGTCAATAGGGACCAGGGGCTGGGAAAATGAAACAGGAAAGGAAGAAAAGCCAACTCGAGGTATTGAGTTGGTCACTGCTGTGGACCCAATAGAATGTATCTGGAATTGTCTGCCCAAGACATGGAAGAAAATATTTATCTGTTCATCAGAGGATGTCCCAGTGAGTGATGACTCTCATGTTTCCAGGTTTGCACATGCAGCAGGAATGGTTAAGAAGACTGGCACAATAAAATAGCTCTGGGGCAGAAAGTCGGGGTGAGCTGGTGACCCTGAAGATACGAGGATAAAAGATGGCTGACATGGGTGTGCAGCCATTTGAAATGATGCTTATGAAAAAGATGTGATTGCATGGAAAATGCTTAGGATATCATGTTAAGGAAGAGAACAGGGTACACATGCAAATATTCAGTGGAATCACATGTGTACATGAAAACCTAAAACCTGTGCATAGAAAACAGACGGGAAGGAAATACGCTGAAGAGTCTGGGTAGTGAGAACATTTGTGGGTCTCTTTCCTTTTAATTTTCTTCCTTGCATTTTCTTTATTTCCTAAATTTTCTTTGGCAAACAGGCATCATTTTTAAAATGGAAAAGCATTAGTGCAGCAGTTTTCACACTTGCGCAGGCATCGGAATCACTTGGAGTGTTTGTGGAAACACAGCTGATGGGCAGAAGGCCAGCTTCATGGGAACGCAACCCGCACAGTCACGCGGGCGCCACGCTTAGACGGACCTTTATGCTTGGTTTAATGCTCTGTTGTCACCATCTTAAAATGCTTAATAATTTTTGAGCAGGGGACTCTGCATTTTCATTTTGCACCAAGGCCCACAAATTATGTCAATCTTGGCTGGACCCTACTTTCAGAATCTCCTCTTTAATCATCTGGAGCAGGGCCTGAGAATGTGAATTTCCAAGGGACTCTAGGTGATAATAGCACTACTGGTTTGTGAACCAGACTTTGAGAACCACAGCACTAGAATAACAAAAAAAGATTGTACAGATTAAATATCTCAACGGTGCATTTACGAATGTGTTTACAGACCATTAACTACTTTGGAATAGAGAAAATACATTGAAGATCAATTAGAGATGAAAATATGGTGGCTCCCAAACAAGAATGCAAATCAATGAGAAATCCCAACATGTGGTTCAGGGACAATTGGTCCCCCAGAGGATGGCAACCTGTCCAGCACGTGGCTCAGCACTCGTCTTGATATATTGATCATAATCCCCTCTGGGCTTCCGTCTCTGGTCAGCTCCTTTCCAATTGAGCAACACTGGGTGAGCTGCTCTCAGTCTAACTTTCATCACTTGTGAAATGAGATGAAAAGACCTGCTTCGCAGGGGTTTGGGTGACAGTTTAAGGCCTTGAGGTCCTAAATCATGATTCTTGGGGACACATGGCTCTTGGGGGGCCCTCAGATTCCCCATCTCTCATCCATTAGACTGTGAGTTGTCACTGGGAGCAGGACCCCCCAGCTCTGACCTTCTGTAGTCCACTGGGGTTCAAGGCTGCTCAGAGGCTTCTGAGAATTGAGCTAGGACCCTGTGGAGGGAGACAGGGGGTGGCAGAACTACTTTGCACAACACCAGGGCTCCGCTGCAGTTAGAATCTTCCAGGGAGGTCCCCAGCCACCCTGGGAGTGTCTGTGGGGTTTCCAATGAGCTTAGAAAAGAGGACCACTCCCATCTTCTTGTGTTCCTGTTCTGAATGGTGCTATAATTACATCTCTGGCATTGCCCAAAAGGAGGGTCCTGACAGCAAGAGAAGAGGGCAGGGCACAGATGTGGAAGAGTCTGTCGCCCACCCCATCCCCCTGGCAGACACAAGCCTGATGAGATGGAAGCACACACATCCCCTCCTGCTATGGCTGTTTGCCCCATGGGGGCATCAAGTGAAGGTGGTGATGACATGGTCAGCCACTGCCCTGTCACAGGCTGGAAAATTGTCAGTGCTAATCCAAGTAGCTGGGAAATGAGGCCCTCCCGATCAGATCAATGTTAACACGTTTTGTTATTCAAATAGGTCTTTCAAGGGCCAGTGGAGAAATTCACTTTGCCACACTCCAGACCATACCAGCGAGCTAACTGGGTGCCGCTTGTGCCTGCTACTGAATCAGGTCTTCTTGGCATTTCGGCTCATAAATCAGGGTCGATGATCTCAGCCAACAGAGAGAGCCAGCTGCTGGCAATCAGGAGCCACAGGCTCTGTCTCCATCTGACATTGCCTCAGTTGGGTGACCTTTGGCAAAAGCCCTATCCATCTCTGATCCTCAGTGTCCAGGTGTGCTGGGACCTCAGAGCACAGATGTTCAAAACTCCCTCAGTTTCAAGGAATACAATGGGACGGAGTGGCTGCTCGGCCATAGTAGTTCCATGAGTTCCAAGACCTCGCTGTCCCTGGAGCATTCTGGCCAAAGCTTGGGGTCAGTGCCCAGGCAGGGCTACTGGAAAGGGCATCACTGCTGGGGCTGGAGGCCAGAGGAGGACCTGATGCCCAGGCCATCCCCAGGCTTCTGGGGGAGTCAGTGATGGAAGGTGAGTCCAACCTGCTCCAGAACAGCCCCTTCTTCCCAGTGCGGGATGGCTGCTTATGAATCTACCCTCCAATTTGGCAATTCCTTCCCCTCAGCAGCAGCTGGGGGAAAGCAGAGGGCACAGAGTCCAGCAGGCCTGAGACCAGTCCTTGCGCTACTACATCTCTGCTGGGTGAACATGGTGTGGAGAGGAGGGGAAACTTGCCCTTTCCCCCGGAAGTGCACTGAAAGATCAACTCACAATTAAGGCAGATTAATAAGAGAAAGAGGCTTATTTACCGTGCACACAGGAAGGAACACGGAGTGATTACCCAATATCCCAATGGGGTCCAGAAACTTGTATCCCCTCCTTTTAAAGGGGAGAGGGAGATGAGAAATATAGGTAATTCTGTTTAGGGGCAATAAATGGTTACTACGGGGATGACTAGACACTGGGGAGTATGAATGGGTGGGGGAAACGTATTGCCTTGTAAATGATTCTCTTTGGAAATTAAATTAACCTGAGAGGGAGGTATCATATTTTAAATGATTTGGGCCAGGTCTGGTTGCATTCTTGATCTTGTTTTCTGCAATGTAGTGAGGTAACAGGGAGGGGTAGGAAAGGCAATTGTTCTTTTGATGGGTATGATCTGGTTTTATGCAGATAGAGAGAAAGCCCCTTCCAACACCTGTTGATCTCTAAGGGCCTTTAATTCAAAATACTCTTTATACGAAGCAGTAATATTTTGGGGTGAAATTTCCTGAGCTCTGTCAATAGGCAAGCCATTCCCCCATAAGCCTCATGTGTAACATGGGTATTAGAGTAAGAGCTTTCCAAACCCACAGGGACTGTTCTATGAATCAAATGAGGCAATCAGTGGAAACCCCTGAGCACAGTGCCTGGCACGTGGTAAGGGCTGAAGAGCCAACTCCTTTCTGGATTAGTTTTCTGGGGCTGCTGTAACAAATTGCCACCAGTGTGGTGGCTTAAAGCAACACACAACTATGCTCTTGCTGTGCTAGATATCAGAAGTCTGAAATGGGTCACACTGGGCTAAAATCAGGGCACTAGCAGGCTGCATTCCTTCCAGAAGCTCAGGGCAGAATCTGTTTCTTTGCCTTTTCCAACATCTAGAGGCCACCTGTGTTCCATGGCTCATGGCCCTTCCTCAAACCGCTCCAACCTCTGCTTTCATCCTCACACCTCCTCCTACTAATGCTGACACTCCCGCACCCCCCCAGGAGGACCCTTAGGATTACATTTAGCACCCATCTGGATGATCCAGGATGATCTCCTCATCTCAAGATCCTTGATTCAATTCCATCTGCCAAGTCCCTTTTGCCATGGAAGGTACACATTCCCAGGCTCTAGGAATTAGGGTGTTGACATTTGGAGGGGGCATTGTTCTGCCAACCTCATCTTCTCTTCCTCTCTCTGGGGTTCTCATTCCTGACCAGGCCCAACAGTAGGTCCCTAACCACAGGCCACTTAGGAGCCAACTCGGGGGCCTCAGAGCCAGAAGAGGCCTTAGAGACCACCTGTTGTGTCCAGCTCTGCGTATTCTAGCTCCCTGGCTAGAATGTCAGCCCCTGGAGGCAGGGACACAAGCTGGTCACATTCACTGCCCAGTGGCCACCCCTTTAGCACGGAGCCTGGATAGAGCTGGCACTTGCGCATCTGTGTCAGCTGCATGCCGTGGAATGAACTTGGAGATACTAAATAGATGCCTCCTGATCCTCAAATTTCACCCTCCTCCCTTTAACAAGAGTAGCAACTATTTTACCTGTTGCTTTTTAAAAAGTCCCCAGGATGGGGAGACTGTGTCCCCAGAGAGGGGAATGGACTTGTCCAAAGCCACACAGGGATGGAGCCAGCATGCAGCCCAGGCTTCCAGCCCCATAGGACGAGTTGTGCTTCCCATTGACCCCATTTTGCAAATGAGAGCTGTGAGGCTCTGGAGGTTGTACAGCCGGGAGGCCACAGAACCTGGGCATACACCAGCACCTCCTGGCTCCCAGGTCAAGTTCCATGCGCTTCCTCCTCATGGGACATTTTTCTGTCCTTGATCCTGTGTTCCTGTGGGGCTGTGGCCTCCAGTCTACTGTGGTCAGAGAACTCAGGTCCCTGGAGCCAGGACTCTATGCAGATGAGGAATCCGCAGCCCTGAACCAATGCCCCAGGGGCCTGGAGCTCGAGATCCTGGGGGCTCAGGTTTTGCTGGGGGCCAGGAGCCAAGGGAGCAGGTGGAGGTGGTGACTCCAGGTGGGCACAGCCAACGGCCTCTGAGTATGCATGGGGTGGGTGTGCCAGGTCCCATGCTGGGCCTGGCCACATCCATCACCTCACCTCCTCTGTCTGGGTCTGGATTCTGCCATCCAGAGGGCTCCCTGAACCTGCCCCCCCTGCCATGTACCTGTGTGAGCCTCCTAGACTCAAGAGTCCTGGGGTGCAGACAGACCATGAGCCAGGTCTCAGCTCTACCACTGCCTTGCCAAGTGACCTTGGAGCAGTCATGTCCCATCTCTGATAGTTCCCCCATGTATAAAATGAAGGGGGGAGCAAGGCTTGGCATGATGTTAAGATGGGCTAATGAGCAGACAGCCACTTTGCAAACAGGTGGGCTGGCCATGCTGGGGGGATTGGCAGGCCAAGGGGAGGGGGCAGGGAGCTCCCAGGCCCGCAAGGAGAGATAGGTCCACAGGACCCACAGAAGGCCAGGTGAGCTGGGAGGGCGTGAGGGGGCAACTTCCAAAGCTGCAGGCAGGGCTTGAGGGTGTGGAGCTGGCACAGATGAGAGAAGGGACAGATAGCCAGGGGGCTCTCTAGGACAGGGAAGACATCCCTTGAGTGTCAGCCAGGGCCCAAAGGCATGCAGAGGCAGGATGGGTGCTCCCAGCCACCTCATCTGGGCAGTAGGTCTGAGACCTGCCCTCAAGAAGGCACTGCCCCTCAGGAAAAGAAGCCCAGGGCGGCCTGCCAGGGAGTCTTCCCTGTAGCTCCCAGCAGCGCCAGGCCTCCATTCCCGGAAGAAAGGGTGAGGAAGGAGGAGGCACACACTCGCCTGCCTGCTGGCTATGACGCCCTGCTCTGCCCTGATCCCCAGCCCCTCCGATGGCCCAAGGTCCCAGCACATCTTCACTACTCCCCTTGGCATGGACCTGGGTGGCATGCAGGTGGCAGTTGCTGCCCATTTCCAGAGGGGCCCAGCGAGGGTTGTCACCTGCAGTTCACACACACACACACACACACACGCACTCCCCCAGTCACCATCTCACACACTTACCCATGTGCACACACACTCACCCTCATGTACACTCCCACTCACATGCTCACACACACACAGGCCAGATTCAAGGCTAGGCAGCCCTCCCTTCTCCCCAGAGTTGCAGTCGCTGCCTCCTCTGCTCTCTCTCCAGGGCGGGTGGCAGTGGAGGGTGGGGAAGTGCAAGCAGCAATGAAAGAACAGATTTTGATCCGTCCCTGTTGGGAACGGCTGTCCCATCTAAGAGTCCTGGGATAGGATTTTCCATGCCTATCTGAAAGGGCCACTCAGAGTCTCAGCCTGTGGAATGAATAGGACACTGAGAGTCTGTTCCAGACTTTGTTTCCATTCATGGAGTGCAGCCTTTTGACTGTTTGCCCAGGAGCAGAGGGGTCTTGGGTGCTGTGGAACGGGAGGTCACTGTGCACGTGCTGTGTGCATGCACCTGTGGGCATGTGTGTCTGTGTGCGCGTGTGCTCGGGCATGCTTCTGGGTGTGGGCACATGTCTATGGGCGGAAGTGTGAGTGCTTCTCTGGGTGTGTATGTGCACGTGTATGTATCTGTCTGTTGCTATGTGCATGTGTGCACACGGGTGCATGTGTGTGCATGTGTGCCTGGGGTGCATGTGTGTATGCGTCTGTTTGTGTACCTGAGTGTGTGTCTACACGCTGCCTGTCTTAGTCAGCTTGGGCTGCTATAACAACATACCATAGACTGGGTGGCTGAAACAACAGACATTTATTTTGCATAGTTCTAGAAGCTGGGAAGTCCAAGATCAAGGTGCCAACAGATTCAGTTCCTGGTGAGGGGACTCTTCCTGGCTTGCAAACAGCCACCTCCTTGCGTGTCCTCACAGGGCAGAAAGAGAGAGCGAGCTCTGGAGTCTCTTCCTCTTCCTATGAGGACACTAATCCCACCGTGGGAGCCTCATCATCACTTGCAAATATTGTCACATTGGGCATCAGGGCTTTAACACAAGATACATTTAGTCCATACAACACCCAAATGTGCGCGCGGCGTGTGTGTGTGTGTGTGTGTGTGTGTGTGCGCGTGTATCATGGAATCAGCAGCTCTGCCAGGCTGCTGCCACCGCCGCCCTCTGGATTTCCTGAGTGAGGTTGCCTCTGCCTTTTCCAGATAGGCGTCTGCAGCGCTGCACTTCTCAGGCTCAGTCACAACCCTACAGCCACTCCTGTCAGCGCAGGTGTCAGGATGGTAAGCTCGGACAAGGCCAGAAGCACCTCGACCCCAGAGCTCACTGGAAGCTTCCATATCTTTTCACTGCTCTCTCCACTTCTCCTCCTGGCAAATCACTATTCCTCCTTCAAAGCCCAGTTGTCTCCTCTCAGTGAGCCTTGCCTGTCTGGCAGCTCCGCCTCAAGGGCTGAGTCACTCTTTGCCTGAGCCCTTACAGGGCTTTGCACGTGGCCATCTTGCAGCACCTGCAGAGCGGTGCTTCAGGCACTTCTGTCTCCACAGCTATGAAGTCAGGGCCTGGCACTGAATCATTTTGTTATACCCAGTGCCCATTTTTGTTGAGTGACTGGAAGAGTGCCTACTATTGTCCTGTGAAAGCTCAGGGGCCATGCCCAGGGGGACACAGTTCTCTGGCCAGGTCTTTTTCACTGGTTATGAATCCCTGGTGAGATGGAACTGTGGGAGGCACGGCCAGTCAGGGAACACCGTGCTGTGGTTTCTCTCTCCGGTAAGGTCCCCGTCCCCCTACCCCCAGCAAACAGCACAGGTCATGGAGGCGACATGAGCTGGGGTTGAGGGTGGGCACCCTCCACAGAGAAGGCACAGGGCTCCATGTCCTCCCAAGCAGAACGCCTTCCCACCCTGGCCAGGAGGCCTGCAGCTCTCGGCACTGGGAAGCCCCCATAAGCACTGGAGTGCTCACAGCCCCCAAACACTGGCTTCCCCTCCCTGGACTGATGCAACACCAAGTACCAGAGGGACAGGACCTGACCAGGGTCTCCCAGCAGAGCAGTGGCAGAGCTGGGTTCACCCAGTCCTCCGTGGGGCATAAGAAAGGCCGTGCCCCAAGCCCTGCCCTTCTGCCAAGGAAACAGAGGCTCCAGGCTCTTCCTTTCCTGTCAGACACGTGGGTAGCAGGTGGGGACCAAGCACCGCCACGGCTTGGGCACTGCAGCCTGCTGAGGAGGTGAGGCTAGGGCGCTGGGCTGGCCGGCCGCAGCCCCCGATTTCTCTGAATGGAATTGTAAACAATTGGGTTTCAGACTGAGGTGGGGGCTGGGGGGAGGGGAAGGGTGTATACCTACATGATGAGTGCATTGCGCACTGTCTGGGGAATGGACACGCTTGAAGCTCTGACTCAGGGGGATGGGTGGGACATGGGCAATATATATAACCTGAACTTTTGTACCCCCATAATAAGCTGAAATAAAAAAAAAATGGGGCCACACTGTCACTCTCACCTCTTAGCAAGCTGCGCGCCATGCTGCCAGCACTGGGAAGTTACATCTCCGCTCATCATCAGCCCCCTGCCCTATGAACGTGAGGAGCCCTCAAAGGACCCGCTTAAACAAACATGGGCACTTCCAAACCCCCACTGCTGCAAAGGGGACAAACCCCAAATGATCCCAACTGAACTCAGGGACAAGAGCTGGGACAAGGCAGAGCCTGACCAGAAATGGCAGGCCTAGGGGGTGGGCAGTTTTTGGAGGTTTTAGTACTTTTTGCTTTGTGATGACTGGCTCTGAGCCTACACATTTCTTGAATACATAATAGGAAACTGGGAAAGCCTGCAGAAATAAATTTTATTAGCACACAATCACTGCAGCCCCAGACAGGGCCTTCTTTCACCAGGTCGGGTCAATTAGCAGAATAATACAGGGCAGGTTTTCGTTTTAAAGGGTTTAATTAAAGTTTGGGTACAATGAACATGCAAGCCACCCATCTGTCTTTCAAGGCATGTATTATCTGGAAATTGATTGTAACTTATGCTTATTTCTAGAAATGTAATTCCATGGAAGACATTGAAGGCACCCCTCCCCACCTCTCCCCTCACGTCCCCACCCCTGCTTACCCCTCCCCATCCCTCCCAGCTCCTTCCACCTGGGGCAGCAGGCGTGGGGGGCAGGGGTGCTGGGAGGGCAAAGAACAATCCCTTTGCAGAAACAGATGTCCCTCGACACATGCCTCTTGCACAGGACAGGCCTGGAAAGGGCACTGCTCCTGTCCACTTAGGCTCACTGTTCCTTTGGCCAGATCATCCTTCAAGAGATGCCAACTGGGTGTCACCTTCGTGCCTGCATGGTGTTGGACATTGGATACAGGGGGACAGGTCCAACTAGGGTCTCAGTTCCAGGGATCTTAGAGCACAACCAGGAGAGAGCAGGAGGCAGTTTGGGGACTCTGAGGTCAATCAAGCCTGGACTGGAATAGCAGCTCCTGGAGCCACCCCTGCTGGGCACTGCAGACACAGAGAACCTGCCTCATGGAGCTGCTGTGACGATTCCCAGAGGTGATGGCCCAGGTCAACCTCAGCCCGAGCCTGAGAGCCCTGCTAGCTTTATCCACACACACAGCTTCTGACCATCACCCATATCACAATTCTGGTTGTCCTATGAGGGCCTGGTGCAAGATGCCCTGGGCTCTGGAGGAGCCGGCAGCCCCATCCAAGCTCATCAGAAGTAACCAGTTTAATGCTGGGGTCAGGGTGGGACATTTCCCCCTCAGAGACTCTGTTGGCTTGGTCTGAGTGACTCTGTGGCCCTCTCCAAAGATCACCTGGTAAAGGTGGCATCTGCTGAGCACACGGTCCCCGAGAGGACAAGACGCATCTGAGAAGCAGGTGCTGTGTCCCTGAGTTGGCCCTGATGGTGACTGGCCAGGCTTTCTGGGTGGGTGCCCAGGGAAGCCATGGGCCTCCTTCCCTCTGTCCCTCCCTCCCTCCTTTCCAGGCTGTCAGGGAGATGCAGGGACAAGGCCTCAGCTCTGGGGCCCCTTTGGGCTCCCGCCTGAGCACCCGTGTGTCTCCCTTAGCCCTTCTAAGGAGTGGGCTCCTCCCCACAAGCAGGAGGGCGCTGTCATGTGCAGGCTGGCGGCTTTCTCAGCTGCCCCTGCTCTGGGCCACTCTGCAAAGGACAACAGGTGAGACAGTTGTCGCTGGCCCACAGGCAGGCCCCTGGCCTGGCTGACGCATGCACAGGGCTGATGTAACACGCGGCTCTGGTGGCAGAACCCCACTCTGGCATGGCACAGAGGTGGGTGGCTCTGTGTCCCCAACATAGAGGGGGACACACGGTGGAGACTCAGCATGCGGTCCAGGCAGGCTCCTCCCATGGCTGAGCACACCCCTGGGTGTCTGCGGAGGACCAATCCCAGGCAGGAACCCCAGGGGAGGTGGAGGTGGGCTGGGGCAGTGGGCAGGCCTTGGAGAGTGACACCCCGCTGTGACCAGGACAGAGCCGGAGCATGAAGGCACAAGGCTCTGCCTGACAGGGAGCCCTGGGCCCCACTAGGTCCCCAGAGAAGCCCCCCAGTCAGTAGAGGGGCCCAAAATCCCCCAGCACAGGGCTGCAGGGATCAAGAGAGATTTGGCCAAACCAGACACTATGGTGGAGTCCTGGTGGCTCTGGTGCCAAAGGAGGGGCTTAGGGTGTGGAGGGGACTGTCAGTCTCTTGGGCTGTAAGCACCGCGTCTCCCTCAGCTCCAGAGTTGGGGCTGAGGATACAGTTTCATGGATTCCACCCCTTCTTCTCTTGACCCCCAAATTAAAAAGTGGAATATGAGAGCCTAAAGAATTCCTAGGATTCTTCCCCTGCCAAATTTAGCTCTGGAATTCTCTGGACAACTCATGGTGGAGCTGCTGAGATTTTCAGGGTAATGACAATGGGCCAGCACTTCCTGGATGGGCTGGCCTCCTGGCCCTAAGTTATTGAGTTTGTCACAGCAAAGTTAGGCTTGAGTGCCAAGGGTCTGGGAACTGCCTTAGCTCCACCCTGAGGGGGCAACGAGACTGATGGGTCTAGTCACATGCCTGGAGTCAGGGCTTCCTGTCCCTGGTGGAGAGTGGACAGCAGGCCAACTCCCGGGAGAATCGAGTCCATGCAGTAGCAAAGGGAACCAGTGTTTCATGTGAGAGAGCTGTCCACAGTTGTGGATTCTTCTGTAAATTCCGGGAACATGGCTCAGCCACCATGAGCTAAGCCCCACTCCATAGAAAGGCACAGGCATGGACAACTGAATACAGGGCAGAGATGCAGAAGAATGTGGGTGGGAGCTAGGTGGCCTCAGGCACGTCTCTCCCACTCTGGGCCTCCAGGTTTTCTATTGTGAAGTGGGACTGCCAACCGGATGACCCACACAGGGCCGGCGTGGGGACGACCCGAGACCATCTGGAGAGCACTTAGCACAGAGCTGGACAGGGGCAAGGCTAGCTGTTGAAGAGCTTTGACTGCCATCCCAAAATGTCTAAGGGGAATGTGGCAAGGGCAAAGCAAGAAACGTGGACATAAATGTGGCACGTCGGCTTTGAATCCTGCAGGCACAGGCAGCACTGGCATCCACCTAGAGGACCCTCCAGGGAAGCCCTCAATGCAGAGCTCCTAACCCAGGGCTGGAAGGCCATCCCGGCAGCCTTGCCCTCCTTGCTCCTTTCGGACACTCATGCTCTCTGGACTCCCTTTTGCTGGGAATAGTCAACGCCAGATCCTCTTCCCTTCAAAACGCTCTGAAGCCAAGTGATATTGGATAAGTCACATTTGCACTCCTTTTAAGCCTCAGTTTCCCTACCTGTAAAATGCAGGCTTATTGCACAACAGGAGGGGCCCAAAGTTGGTTGGTTCCCTCTACGTCCTGAACACAGCCACACCCGCAGCCTTCCTCTTCAGGGCAGGTAGCTCCTTCCCCAGCCCCAGCCTGACTGCACCACCCCCTCAGCTCCCTCTAACGTGGCCTCCCTCATTGGTGTTGGGAGCCCCAGGGTGGAACCCAATCCTGCTAGCAAGGGCGGGAGGCCAAAAGAGGCTGATGAGTTGTCCTGGTTGCCCATGACTTGGCCTTCTCTCCAGATTGCCAAGGGCCTCAGTTTTGTCACCTGGTTTAGCTAGAGGAAGCCAGCACAGGATCTCGTCATTGGCCAAGCTCACTGGATGATTGACAGTGAATGAGGATGCAATTGGCAGCAGCTGGGGGTAGGTGGAAGAAATATGGGGAGGGCATCGGGGAGGGGTTGAGAAAGCCCTGAGCTGGGAGGTAGGACACCTGGGATCAAATGTCCCCACCCACATTTTTCTAACCACGTAGTCTTGAGCATGGCACTCCTTGCCCCCTTTTGCTGCAGTAGAGTCTCATAGCCTTTGATACATGTACTCCTCTTGGAATTCTCTGTCTTCTCTGCAACATGGCAAACATCAGGAGAGCAGCAATAAGCTTCATCTCCATCACCGCTCCACGTCCAGCGCCTAGCATACAACAAGCACTTGATGAATACGTAGTGGACGTAAGACTCAACAGATGAGTAGGTAAATGGAATGAAGAGGGACCTGTTTGGTAATCTGGAAAGAAGTGGGAACACCCAAGGGAGCCCTCTTATGGAAGCCCAAGTGGGCCAAAGGCAGGAACAAGAACTCAGGCTTTTAGGCTCTTCTTCCTGAGACAGTCAAGCAGAGGGAGTCTCCCTAGAGTGCTGTGGCCAGGCCAGCTCTTCCCCCTAAACTTGACGTTGGTCAGGGCTGTCTTTCAGGGTGTTATCTGCAGCCCCTGTGATCAGAGTCAAGGCCCAAGGGTCAGCCTCCATGTGGCCCAGAAGGAAGAAGAGACTGAAGGCTCTGACACATCCATCTGTGGTTGTCTGCTTTGAGGACAAGCTGCCACTATGGATACAGGGCTTCAAGGTCAACACACATTTGTACTGTTTCCTGGAATCCTGGCATTTTGCTTTCAGAATAATGGGGGAGTGTTTTTTACATGTGAGGGGGAAGCGAGGGAAGAATGCTGCCGTTCAGCCCCCTCCCCAGACGGGCCAAGAGAGCTGACCTGTGCCTAGGGTGAGATGACAGTGGGCAAGTAAGGAAGGGAGGCAGAGAGAGAGAAAAGTGGAAGAAGGAAGGAGGGAGGGAGGAGGGGGAGATAGAAAAAGTGAAAGGAAGAAAAGAAAGAAGGGGAGAAGGGAGGGAGAGAATCTCAGAGGCTGCCTCTTCTAAATTTCCTAATTCTCCCAAGATTTATCTCTTACCCTTAGAATGCTGTGCTCTACTAGAGGTTTTTGGTGTTGGCTTGTTTTACACAAGCATGGAAACAAGCTGTGCGTTGCCATTAGATGTCTATAGCCAGCTCCTGACACTAGACCCCAGAAAGAGCCCTCAAGAGAGCCCTCTGGAATGCCTCTCTTGGTGCCCCAGGAAAGCGGCCTCAAACTCTGCTGCCAAAGACCAGTTTTGAGATGGAGAGCACCGTGAAGATCATTCTAGTCTTTCCTTCTCATCATAAAGATGAGACCACTGAGGCTAGAGAGGGGGCTAGGCCTGTACTGAGATTGCCGTATCAGTCCCAACCAAAAGGACAGCCACTTCATCAGCCCCCAGCCCAGCCTCATCTGCGTTCAGACCCCCATCAGAGCATGGGGCCAGCCTGGAGGGCACTTCCGGACATCTCACTGAAGCATCCCCATGTGGGAAATTTGTAGTCCTGGCTTGGGGTCCAAGCTGGGCATGAACTGGGGCAAAGGCCTGGACTTTCGGAGTTTGGGATGGCCCATGGGCAGTGCTGGAAGCACCAGGATATCAAGGCTCCATCTCATAACCAGGCAACGAGTCTGCATCCCCCACCCGCGCAGGCCTGAGCACACATGCCTGGGAAACACAACCCGGATACATTTCCAAACACAGGTGAATAAAGCCCTGCAGGCCTGGCCCAGACAGGTGCCAAGTCTCTGCTGCCTTTGTGGGAGCATCTCCTGTCAGTGGAAATCCTTGGGGTGGGAGCATGTAACAGCCCCCAAAGCCATACCTAGGAGCCAGAGAGCTGCCACCCTGAAACCTGTGACTCTCTGTGGGCAGACTGCCTTGAGAGGTGACCTGACTGAGTGGCAGAAGCACCATCTGAAGCTGGGCTGCCTGCATGCAGATCCTGCCCCTACCCCCGGCTGGCCAGCTGCCTTTGGCATGTTACTTATTTTCTCGGCACCTCCATTTCCTCAATAGCAAAATGTAGGTCACTGTAGGATTGTTATAAGGCTGAAGTGAGTGTGATGAGCAGGTTCAGGTGTCACCTGGGCCAGGCCCTAGTCCCCGGTGACTCCATTCAGCCCTAGTGTAGGTGTCGCTGCGGAGGTATCTGGCAGCTGGGGTGGCGTCTACAATCAGCAGACTTGAAGTAAAGATGACTCATCCTGGACGACGCGGCCGGGCCTCGGCCAGTCAGTCGAGAGGCCTTGAGAGCAAAGACGGAGGTTTCCCAGAGACGAGGAAATTCTGCCTCGGGACAGCGGGTCGGCTCCTGCCCGAGTCTCCAGCCTGCCGGGCGGCCCCGCACACTGTGGCCTTGCCAGCCGCACTGGAACGTGAGACAGTTTCCTAAAATATATATGTACAGTTGACCCTTGAACAACACGGTTTGAATTGCACAGGTCCACTTAAATATGGATTTTCTTCCACCCCTGCCACCCCTGAGACAGCAAGACCAGCCCTTCCTCTTCCTCCTCCTCCTCAGCCCACTCAGTGTGAAGACGATGAGGATGAAGACCTTTATGATGATCCACTTCCACTTAATGAGTAGTCAATATATTTCCTCTTCCTGATGACGTTCACAATGCCATTTTCTTTTATCTGGTTTATTTTACTGTAGGAATATAGCATTTAACACATATAGCATACAAAATATGTGTTAACCGACTTTATTGGTAATGCTTCTGGTCAATAGTAGGCTACTGGTAAAGTTCTGGGGGAGTCAAAAGTTATATGCAGATTTTCGACTGCACGGGGGTTGGCGCCCCAACCTCTGTGTTGTGCAACGTATATGTTTCCAACTGGCTCAGTTTCCCTAGAGAACCCTGCATGGTAACAGTGAACAAGTGTCAAGTGCATCACGCACCTAAGTAAGCACTGCACAAGTGACAATAGAATAAATGCCTGGCAACTTGGGCGGGGCAGGGGGCTGGAGAGAGTGACAGCGTCCCCACTCTCCACTAATTTGCAAGGATGCTCACATATCCAGCCAAGTTCTCCGCTTAGGTAGGGGGAGAATAGAACTTCCTGAATCTCAGGAAATGTTTGCTAACCCAAGCCTGGCCAACAGAAGACTGGAAATAAATGACCCACAGGGCCCCCTTGTCTCTCACTTGAATGTGCCACTGAATCCCCCGGTTCAAGTGTGGATTCTGAGTCAGTAGGTCAGGGGAGGAACCTGAGATTCTAAGTTTGTAACAAGTGCCCCGGAAATGCCAATGTGGTTAGTCCCAGATAACATCCTGCTAAGGGACACTTGGCCCTTGCTCAGTCCTCCAGAGCCAGCCAGGGAGCTCATTACAAACTAAGGCAGCCTGTTTGTGCCTTGGTCTGCACCTTACGGCTGCCTTTAATAACTGAATAGTTTTTTAGATGACCTTGGGCAAGACCTTTTACTTCTCTAGGCCTCCATTTCTTCCTTTGTAAAGTGAGGGGGTTGAATTAGACCTGTGGATTAGAGCACTCTTTGGAACCCTACCTCTGAAAGATACTCTGCAAAGGAATTTCATAGTACTTTAAATATAGTTGGTAAACACTCTTCACTTTCTCTCCTTCCTGAAAATTCCAACCCTGTATTACATAACTAAGGCTCTGAGATGTCCTGCTAGGAAGAGAACTATTTAATATTGTTTAGCCCAATATTGCCTAAATTACTTTTTTGTCTCTGAATCCTTTTTTCTTGGAACAGCTATTCACATCTGGCAAAACTCATATTCCATAGAACAAATTGCTGGAAATACTGAACTCGATGGACTTTAAAAGGCCTTCTAGATCCAGCAAGTTATGATTTTATTTATTTCCACAAGACTAATACACCTGGGTGGCTCTCTATTAATTGTCATCCATTCATTGGGATTTTGAAGGATGCTATGGCTCACAGACTGGATTCTGGCTGGGTGCAAATAGCTATGGCCACAATACCCTTGACAGTGGCCCAGGGACTTGGATGTAGCAACCATGTGAATGCCTGAATTTGACACTCTGACTGCAGATGAGCTATGCAATAATCAGTGATTCCTCCCAGGTCTTCACACAGAACAGGGGGTGTAGGCCAACTGCAGGTTGGTGTGCCCCAAGAAAGGTTTCCAGCAGTGGACCTGAGCTATTCGGGGATTATAGGTATTTTGAAGAGCTGAGAAAGGTTATGGAACTTTTACTCAGAAAAAGCACACAGAAGCATATACACATGCATACATATGCACATACAATATTCTGCTCCCCAATTCAAGGATCTCATAGGAGTGTGTGAACTTGACTTAAGAATCCCTTGGAATGGTGTTAGGGCTCTTGAATGGGGCTTACCTCTGACTACCTTTGGTCCCCAAGGAAGTCTGGAGACTTCCGACTTGCCTAGTACGAGGTGACAGGGGCAGGAGTGCCCTTCAGAGCTGGCATTCTAAAAGGGCCCTGAGACAGACGCTTGCTGTCTCCCGGGCCTGGCTAAATTCAGAAAGCAACAGGCATTATAAGAGTGCACTGAACAAGAGGGCCAGTTTCGGGCTTCTGCTGAGGGTTCGAGAATGATCGGTATTAATCACAAAGATAGCTTCTTCGAGGTGGGGTTTTGAGCTGCGATTTAAAGAATGTGGGTTGTGGCTTGGGGGATCTAAGACCAGTTGTTGCTTTCAGAGGGAGGCAAAGGTTTGGGGGTGGGAAAGGCGGGTGCATTTGAGAGAGTGGGGGAGGCAGTAAGAAGGAAAGGCAAGTGTGGTTCAAGTGGAAGGTAAGTGTGAACTCACAGCAACTCAGGTGCAAATAGCAAACCCACTCTCCATGGAGCAAACAGTTCCAGGCTCTCCTCCATGCAAAGCCAGCAAGCAGGTAGGGCAGGGGGAGCTCACTGACCAACTCAATCCCTCTGGAATTCCCCCAGCAGCTGTCCTGAGCCTTCCCCACCAGCTTCCTCCAGCCCCGCCCCACCCCGACTCTGCCAGCAGCAGGCTCAGCTCAGGCTTTGCGGAGAAGACTGAAGCTGTTCAACTTTAGACTCTCATTATCCTCTCCACCTCAAAATCACCGCACACCTCCCTTCCCTCTTCCTTATTTCACGCCAGTCTCAGAGGAAGAAGGGTTACCCCTACCCCTGTGAAGGGCTGACCTATTCCTTTGTGTCCTGGACCCCATCCTGTCCCATCTCCTGCAGGACCTCACTTCCTCTAGAAAGAATATTCTGCTCTGGCTTCTCCACTTCCTCTGCATCCCCAAACCACTCCAGCCCCTGCTTCCAACACTGAAACATCCAATGATATTCCATGCATCCCCTTCTCCCCTTGCCCCTGCAAAAACACTTCCCCCACAAAATCACTAGCCCACACCCCTTTCTCCTGACTAACTCTCTACCCATGCTTCATATGGCAGCTGAACCATCACAACTTAGGGGGGCCTCCTACAGTCCTGTATGGTACATATTACACCAGATTTATAAATGCCCTATTTTTATCTCCCCAGCCAGACCGAGAACTCCATTTGGGTAGGCATGTGCCTACTCTCCTAGCCTGCCATAATTGCTACTCACCATCTTCCTCTTCCACCCTCTATTCTAGAAATGTTCTTCCGTGGGCCAGCACTCTGACTGTGTTGCTGGCCTATTGAGGTGGCTCAGGCCTGTTTTCCCAAGGAAATTAAGTCTGTGGTTGCCTTGGTTCCCACAATTGCTCATTCACCTTTATCACTGGACCTAGAGGCACCAAGACACCCCCCAGTACTGAATTCCCTGGGCTCTAAATATATTCCTTCCTGCCTCCATTGCATGGCAGTAACCCTAACCTCTCCTTTCTTTTCTTGATAGTTTACTGGCATGAGAAACCCAAACTAACCAGATAGTTACTGCAGCTTTAAGTTCAATAGAATCTTTACTGTGACCCCGGGTGGAAGCATTCTCACCCATCAAACCAGAACCTCCAATCTGGCAAAGACTAAGTCTTCAGGGACAGGAAGCACAAATTCCACAAGTGGGTCAATGAGAGTGACGGTGTGAAATCCCACTCCTATATCCACCCCTTGATCCCTAGATCTGTGGGTTTTAGCTATTGGGGACACAGCACCATGTATCAGCCATTATAGCCATGTACGTACTGCATCCTGGAAGACAGCAATTCAACCCCACAGTGTGTTGTCCAAGTTGGCATCATAGATAAGCCTTTAACAGGGTATTCTATTAAGCCTGCTGCTCCCAAGTGATTGGATACCAGGTAACACCAGTGAATCCTGAGTCCATTTTTGCACGTCCTTTGCCACAAAATGTGTGCCTTGGTCAGAATCAATGGTGTGCAGGATACCACATTGCTAAATGAGGTATTCTGTAAGCCCTCAGGCCATGATTCTGGTAGAGGCATTGTGGACAGGGAAGGCAAACTCATAGCCAGAGTAGGTATCAACTCCAGTAAGGCTAGATGCCTTCCCCTTCCAGAGTAGAAAGGGCCCAATGTAATCAACCTACCACCAAGTGGCTAGTTGGTCTTATCAAGCAATGGTGTCATATCAAAGACTCAGCATCCTGCTCTGCTGCTGGCAGGTTGGGCATTCAGCATTGGCATCACTAGATCAGTCTTGCCAAGAAGAAATGCAATGCTCTTGGCTCCACACTAGCCTCTATCCCTGCCACATGCTCTCCATTCATGGGCCTATCGCACCAACACTGGAAGAGGCTCATCAAGGAGGGGGACTAATGGAACCCACAGAATGGCTCATCCTATGTGCCTTATTGAATGAATGCATCCTCTATGGTGAGTGCTTTCTCGTAGGCTTTAACATGAGGCACAAAGAGCCACGGGTTTTATGCCCATTCCCACAAGTTCATCCACATACTCTTCTCCAGACCTCCTGATGTCTGATTTTCCAAGCATGTTATTTCCAGGCCCCTAACCAACCAGTGTATTCATTTGTTCTGGTTGCCATAACAAAGTACCAAGAACTGGGTGGCTGAAACAACAGAAATGCATTGTCTCACTGTTCTGGAAGCTAGAAGTTTGAAATCAAGGTGTCAGTCCTGAGGGCTGTGAGGGAAGGCTGTGTTCCAGACCTCTCTCTCTGGCTTGTGAATGGCCGTCCTCTCCCTGAGTCTCTTCACATTGTCTTTCCTCTGTGCGTGTCTCTGTGTATAAATGTCCCCTTTTATAAGGACACCAATCATATTGGATTAGGGCCCACCCTACTCCAGTAGGAGCTCATCTTAACTAACTACATCTGTAGTGACCCTATTTCCAAATAAGATCACATTCTGAGGTACCTGGAGTTAGAACTTGGCTATATGAAGTTGATTGGGGGGAGCACGATTCAACTCATGGCATCCAGCTAGGCCAATTGCCACTGCCCAGTAGTTCATCCTTTTGTAGACCACGTCTCCGTTCACACCAAGTTGATCACCAATCCTACTGCTTGCAACTCCCTGCCCCCCATCCAAGAATATTTCCTTTAGGCCATTACTGAGTGGGATTGGAACGTAGCAACAGTCCATTTTTTTCAACTTTCACCAATATATTGTGCCAACCCATTTGAGAACCAGGCCCAAATTATGTTATTTTGTCTTCCATCAGTTCATTATAGGGAAATCCCAGAAGGTCATAGTTGTGAGCTGAGGCAAAGGTGTGTCAATGCCACAGATGTAGGTGACATGGGTGTCTGGGCCATACATCTCTATAGTTTACTTGAGCCAAAGTCAAATTATCCTTTTCATGTTACAATGAGTTGCTAGTGTGCTTGCCTGACCTTATAACTTGATGGGTCTAATAATACCTAGCTTTTTGTTTTGTATTACATTAATCAAGTGAGACCCTAGTTACCTCTCTATCTGTCCTAGGGACACAATGGCCTGTGGGTCATCGCACAGATCCCTGAAGGTATGGCATAATCTGACCTTGCTTCCTATTACAATAATGGTTAAGTGTTGCCACCTGCCCTCTCCCATTCCAGAATCCCACCATCACACTGATATCCAGGAGGCCAGTCTCATAGTGATATCTCCCACTGTCAAATTTAACCTAGAGAGAACAAATACCTAACAAGCTTCTCAAATATGCTAGTGGCCCTCTCACCTATTGCTTTGTTTGGTAAAGGGAGTGACCTCTGGCCCACTCAGGGAGCACAGTCAAATGGTAGGCTTTCTGATATCATGTAAAAAATCTGTTCTAACACCTCTTTGATCATTATAATCCCTTCCTCAATACTGTATCAAGAAAGTTACAGCATCTCTACCTCATTTATTATAGGCTATTGTCATGTCCAAGTTTTAATGAGCCATCCAAGCAGAGTATTTGGACCCATTTCAGATGTCTTTATCTGAATATTGAATCCCTAGGCATAAGTGAGTGCCACCGTGTCAATAAATTACCCCCTCTCTACTCCCTGGGTCCAACATCATCAATATCCCCTCCCATAAGTGTTCTCACAATTCCAGTTTCTGCAATTTTTTTGGCATACAAGCTATTTTATTCCAGAATATGCAATGTACTTCCAAGCTTGAGCTATGCTGAAATCTGACCTTGGTCATCGACCTGGAGGCAATGAAGGGTAGTGGAGGTGAGTCTTGAGGAGGAAAAGCATCATCTTGTAAGGCATCTGCATCAGATGAGGTCACTGCAGGGTCTCCACACAGGGACAGGGTGCTCTTGTCTGGCCAAAAGAAAGAGGCTGCCAGCATGGAAGGTCTTTGAGAATATGGAGGTTCAAGTTCTCAGGCTTATACACTCAAATAAATATCCCCATCCTAGGATTCAAGGTCCTACTGCTTTCCCATGAGAATCTTCATATAGACAACTATCAAGGCCGCCATTCAATCTTCTTTGTAGCACTCTAGTATTACAATTTGGTGTTGAATCTGATTTTCAGCATGGTATGCCCTGCCACTGTAGGAGATAAGGATCCCCTTAAATCTGCCATAGAGGATGTCTAGCTTTCACAAAGTGTTTTGAATTGATGGTTGGATGACCCAAGACTGTCATTTTCTTTACTGTAAGTTTCCCAGAGTAACGAAAGCCAACCAACCCCCAAATCCTTATGATTACCATTGTCCCCATGCTATTCAAGTGTCACAACTGCCACATAACTACATGCTTCACAGGTGAGAGTGTATACTATGATGCCACTGCATGCCAGGGCTTAGCACAATCCCTTCTTTTAACGAGAAATGGGGCCCTTATTCTCATCCAACTGGTAAGAGATTCAGCTGTGGCCAAAGTTTCACTCCGTGGGAACTTAACTCCCCTGCATGTACACATACCAAATGAGTCCCCCTGACATTCCATGCCAACATGAAAAGGGAAGGCCAGGGGTAGCGGCATGTGGTGTAAGCCTGAAGCAAAGTGCTATGAAGCTGTACCTTCACGAAGCTTGTTGGAGCCCACACAGAAAGAGCTAGCAGCCTCAGAAGTGGCTGGAATAAGAGACAGATGAGACTATGCATATGTGGTATAATATATTAGTGGTTTCTGGTAGTATTTCCTTTTTTATATATCTTTCTTCCATGACTAGTGTGGTGCTGTAGCAAGGTGCTCAGGAGACACTTAGGAAAGAATGTGTTCATGCCTACTGTTTCTCAGGCTGGAGGCTGGAGCTGGGAGTCACGAACAAGGTCAGGGAACACGTTGGACCACCTGGCTTTAAGATTCCTTCCAGACTGAGGAGGCTGGTGGTGGGAAGGCCCAAGGCCAGAAGGTAATACAGACAACTGGCCAAGAGGCTCCTACTTCCTTCCAGAGTAGGGAGGCCACAGTTTTCCAAGCTGAGGGACAATGGACCATTAGAAAGAAGTAGGAATCCTTTAAGAGGGAGTAAAGGAGAGAAGTCTCTGGGAAGCAATGGGGCAAGGGGGTTGTAGGAGGCAGGAACAGGATCTGGTCAGGGCCATGAAAACTGTCATGAAAGCATCTACTTAAAGTTCTGTCTGCTTTCACCTGCAGCTGGGGCCATGGGGAAAGTGGGATGGAGGGCTCTTCAGGGGCCAGTGAAAGGGAAACTAGCAGCAGGAAGTAGCACTGGTTGCCTCTCCCAGCGCTTTTGGCAATGGATGAGC
Source organism: Eulemur rufifrons (assembly GCF_041146395.1). Classification (NCBI taxonomy): domain Eukaryota; kingdom Metazoa; phylum Chordata; class Mammalia; order Primates; family Lemuridae; genus Eulemur; species Eulemur rufifrons. The sequence goes on along the minus strand of NC_091012.1, from coordinate 24,726,024 downwards.
CACTTGTATGTGGGCCCATGGCCTCAAGCAAATGGATGGAGATCCACAACCCGGATGCCTTCGATTTGCTCCATCCCACAGCCCCAGGAAACCACAATTGAAAATCAATAATTGCTAATAAATCTCTAAGTAATTTTACACTGGCAGAATGGCCATTTCATTAGCAGGAACAAGCCCTGAATGGAGAGCAAGAGGAGCTGGCATGCAGTTTGGCAAGGGACAGCTAGTTCTGGCCTCCATCAAGGGTAGAAAATGTTCTGCTTGCTGTTTGCCCTACTATAGAGAAACGTGGCCCCTGGTGGCTGCAGCTGCTTAGGATTACAGAATTTCTCCAGGCTTCTGCTTTGATTACCCCAGCCTCTGCTGAGGGCTGCAGAATCTTCTTGAGGCTTCTTCTCTGATTCTCCTAGTCTCACCGAGCCCATGGAGTGGCAGAATGGTGCCTGTAAGGTGGCATACTGTCACATTTGCTCTTCAGGAACGAGGAGCCAATATAGGGCTGTGGCTTCACAGACAGGCCAGGGTGCTGAAATGGGCAATGAAGTGCTCTGGGAAGGAAGGCTTCTGTGGGGCAGCTAGGGACAGGGACAGGACAGGGAAGAAGCTGAACACTGCATGGCTACCTGTGGGAAGTTTCTGGTTGTCCATTGCAAGAGTCAATGTTGTACCATGTCTAGCTTACTTGGACCTCCATAGCTCTAAAGCTGGGCACCGTGGCCCTCCTAGCAAGGGAGGCATCTGCCATCAGGTCCGGGGGTTTGATTACTAAAGCTGTTTGTATTGCCGCTGATGCAAAGTGACACTAGCCTGTGTGATCAAGCTCTGGGCATCATGTTTCCGGCACACAGCAATGAGATGGAAATTTGGCTGCTGCAAAAGGCATCGATTTTGTCTTCTTCTCTGAATCTCCTTTCTCTGAACAGCAGGGACATTTCAGTCCCATGTAAAGCACAGACTCTCTTCCTCCTGGCAACTGCCCAATACCGTAATTCCCCATATAGTACCACCCTGGAAGTGCCTTGAGCAGAACCACAGGGGCAAAAAGGTGACTCTCAGCCCAGGTCCCGAGGCACTAAGGAAGTAATGAGGTACCCAGAGAGAATGCACCTGGGGAGCAAAACATCTTCTGGCCTCACTCGCCTCCAAGATCAGGAGAAAGGGCCAGGGAGAGAAACGTCCCAGCTGACTGTGAAAAGCAGCAATCCATTTCCTTGCCCTTTGGTTTTGTTACTCAAATAGCACTAACATCTATACTCAGTCCTCAAGGCAGCAGGGCTGGCAGACATGCCATGTGGCCATGAGGCAGGGTGGTGGAGGCATAGGCACAGCCATAGCTCCAGCACAACTGGCAGCCACCCACAGGCCAGGACAGGTCTCTTGGCCTCCAGGGTAGCTGGGGGAGGCTCCCTGGAAAATGCTAGAGATGGGAGGTCCAAGCCTCTGAGAGAGCTAGAAATTCAAGCCCAGAAAGGGAAAGACGCTTGCTCCATGTCCCACAGTGGGCCACTTGCAGGACGGAGCCAAGAATCCAGGGTCTTGCCTCCCGGGCCAGAGATCTTACCATGTCATGAGTCTGCCACAACCAGACACCTGGCATCCCTGTCTTCTTAGGGGCCTGTCCCCTCCCTATATACATTTATTTGTGCTTAAAGACATGTTGCTTGTTGGTACACTGAGGTCATTTCATGTACGGGACAGAAGTACCTTACCTGAGAGCCAGAGGAGCAACTGGGATTTACTTTGCCCAGTCCTGTCACTGGGCAGATAAGCATGTTTTGCCCTCAGCAAGCATTTCTCAGCAGCATCAGATCTAGGATATCTAGTTAGGCACTGGCTATACCTGAATGATTGCTAAAATTTGGCAGATATTAACTCACTGAATCCTCACACCAACCCTGTGAGGTAGGTACTGCTATTAGTTTCATTTTACAGATGAGGAAACAGAGCACAGAGAGGGTAAGTAAGCTGCCCAAGGTCACACAGCTGGTAAGTGGCAAAGTCTGGATTCAGACCAGGCTGGCTCCTGATTTCTCGCTTTTACACTATGCTATGTTGTCTTTCAGAAGGTTGGTGTGATAATCCAATCAAGGAGTTATTAATAATATCTGTCAGGCATCAGCACCTGCTGCTAAGGGCCCCTCCAGCTCTCAAGTGCGGTACCTATGTTGTCTCTAATGATGAGTGCGAGATAGCTCGTCCTTGTCCCTCCCCTCCACAGGAGCATACAGCCCAAGTCCAATACTCTGCACACAGTAGGTATTCAGAAGAGGCTCCTTTGTGCATTTGGTAACACAGATGACAGGCATTTATATATTGTGCACCGGCTCTGTGCCCCATCCTATTCTGTGAAGACACGATAAATGAGAGCTGCTGCCTGAAATCAAGTAGTATGTAGTCCACGGAGGGAACAGGTCCATCAACAGTTACAAGCCAGGGTGGCAAAGGCTGCACTAGAGTCAGCTCAAGTGCCAGAGGCATTTTTTTACAAATGGGGCAGCTCCTTCTTCTGGGCCTCAGGGAAGAGGGGGCTCAAAGAAGTCCTCACAGCAAGGAGCTAAGGCTTCAGCAGAGGCTTAATGGCTGCAGAGGAATGCCCCCAGTTATCAGGGAAAGAAGGGCCTCCCGCTGCCTGGAGGGAACAACCTGTACACAGCATGGAGGTGCGAAAGAACAGTGTGTTTCAGAACAGTGACTTGTTTGCTATGTCCACCACATGAGCTGTCTTTGTGGAGGCTGGGGGGCAAGCCCAGAGGACAAAGTATCAAGCCAAAGACAATGATTCTCGTCTGTCCACTTTTTAATGGGGTTATTTGTTTTTTGCTTGTTGACTTCCTTGTAGATTCTGGATGTTAGTCCTTCGGATGCATAGTTTGTGAATATTTTCTCCCATTCTGTAGGTTGTTTATTTACTTTGTTGATTGTTTTACTAGGCAAAAGCTTTTTAGTTTAAGTAAGTCTCATTTATTTATTTTTGTTTTTGTTGCATTTGCTTTTGGGGTCTCAGTCATAAATTCCTTGCCTAGGCCAATGTCCAGAAGAGTTTTTCCTAAGTTTTCTCCTAGAATTTTTATGGTTTCAGGTCTTAAATGTAAGTCTTTAATCCATTTTGAGTTAATTTTTGTGTATGGTAAGAGATAGGGATCCAGTTTTGTTCCTCCACATGACTATCCAATTTTCCTAGCACCATTTATTGAATAGGGTGTCCTTTCCCCACTGTATGTTTTTGAGATCAGTTGGTTGTAGGCCTATGGCTTTATTTCTGGGTTCTCTATTCTGTTCCATATGTCTACTTTTATACCAGTACCATGCTATTTTGGTTATATAGCCTCGTAGTATAATTTGAAGTCATATAATATGATGCTTCCAGTATTGTTCTTTTTACTTAGGATTTCTTTGGCTACTTGGGCTCATTTTTGGTTCCATATGAATTTTAGGATTGTGTGCTTCTAATTCTGTGAAAGACATTGTTCCAAAGAAGACATACAAATGGCCAACAAACATATGAAAAAATGTTCGACATCATTAATCATGAGAGATATGCAAATTAAAACCACAATGAGATCTTACTCCAGTCTTATTCCAGATCTTACTCCATCTTACTCCAGTCAGAATTCCCATCATGAAAAAGTCAACAATAGACATTGGTGCAGATGCATAGACAAGGGAATGCTTATACACTGTTGGTGGGATTCTAAATTAGTACAACCTCTATGGAAAACAGCATGGAGATTTCCCAAAGAACTAAAAATAGATCTACCATTTGATCCAGCAATCCCACTACTGGGTATCTACCCAAATGAAAAGAAATTATCATATCAAAAAGATACTTGCACTCGTATGTTTGCTACAGCACTATTCACAATAGCAAAGATATGGAATCAACCTAAGTGTCCATCAACTGATGATTTTATTTAAAAAAAATGTGGTGTATATATATACCATGGAATAATACTCAGCCATAAAAAAGAATAAAATCATGTCTTTAGCTGAAAAATGGATGGAATTGAAGGCCATTATCCTAAATGAAGTAACTCAGAAACAGAAAAACCAAATACTGCATGTTCTCACTTACAAGTGGGAGCTAAGCTATGAGTACACATGATCATACAGTGTGGAACAGTAGACAGTGAAGACTCCAAAGGTATGTGTGGGGGGATGAAGGATGAGAAATTACCTGCTGAGTACAGCGGACACTATTTGGGTGATGGATACACTAAAAGCCCAGACTTCACCACTACACAATATATCCACATAACAAAACTGCACTTGTACCCCCTAAATCTATAAAAACAAAACAAAACCAAAACCCAAAAAGAATGATTATCAAGCCTTCAGATCTAATGGAATTTGCCCTGCTATGTTTCAGAGTTTCTTGGGACCCATGATCCCTTTTTTCCTTTTGGAAGGGGAAGGTCTATCTTAACGCCGGGCCCACCATGACATTATGGAAGCAGATATGTTGCCTGGTTTCACAGGTTCACAGATGGAGAGGAATGTTGCCCCAGGAAGAATTATAACCCCAGTCTCACTCATATGTAATTTAAATGACATTTGAATACGGTTATGGACTGAGAGTTGGTGCTAGAATAGGTTAAGACTTTTGAAGATGTTAAGATAGAGTGACTGTATTTTGCACATGAGGAAGACATGAACTTTTGGGGCCATAAGGTGGACTGTTACAGGTTTTATTGTGTCCCCCCACCATCATATGTTGAAGCCCTAACCCACACTAACTCAGAATGTGACCTTATTTGGAAATAGGGTCACTGCAGATGTAATTAGTTAAGATGAGGCCATACTGGAGTACGGTGGAGCCCTAATCCAGTATGACTGGTGTCCTTTATAAAAAGGAGAAATTTCACTGTAACCTGGGCAACAGAGCAAGACCCTGTCTCAAAAAAAAAAATGATAAATTAGGACACAGAGACATATATAGAGGGAAGATGATATGAAGAGACAGAGGGAGAAGATGGACATCTACAAGCCAAGGAGACAGGCCTAAAACAGACCCTTCCTTCACAGTCCCCAGAACCAACCCTGATGATACCAGGATGTCAAACTTCTAGTCTTCAGAACTGGGAAACAATACATTTCTGTTGTTTAAACGACTCAGTTAATGGTACTTTGTTATGGCAGCCCTAACAAACTATGACAGATTTTGGTATTTTGGAGGAGGGCCACATCAGGTGGGCCATACATGCTAGGCAAAGGAGGTGGGACTTTAGCCCTGAGGGTAATAGGGAGCCATGGAAATGTTTTAAGCAGGGGAGTATCTAAAAATTTACCCTAGTGGCCGTGAGGAGGATGCATTGGAGAAGAGAAGATTGGAGTAGGGACACTAGTTAGGACATGGTTGCTGTATTCCAGATGAAAATGAATGGCCACCTAAATGTAATAATAAGTAGTAATAGTAGTGGATCCAGTATATTTTTACAACTAACACTAACTGATTACTTATACTGTGCTACGTGATTTACATGGATTAATTAATGATTGCAACAACCTGATGAGGTGGGCACTATTATTGCCATTTCACAAACTAGGAAACTTGCTCCAGGCTGCACAATTAGTAAGTGGTGGGGCCAGGCAGTCTGGCTCTAACATCTGCATACAATGGTATATTGGTAACTGTTTAACAAATCAGCCCTGATTTGTAGCCATTGCCCATTTCTGTGGTGTAACTACCCCTACCATTGTCAATTTCAAACTACCCATGTGTCATCACCAGGCTGACAAATTTCTGAAAATGGCACAGTTCTTTCTGAAAAGCTGAGGCAAGCCAGCCAACATTAGCTACATGTGTGAAGTGAACCTTACTTCCCTCCTCCCTGGTGAGCTTTATGTTAATGGCATTCTATTGAGGCTGGTCAGTTTCAGACTGCCCAGGACATTGAAATCTTGGTTTCCACAGTGAGTAACTGTGTCGTGTCAGAGACGTTGCTTAACATCTCTGAGCCTCAGTTTGCTTAGCTCTAAAATTAGTTTTTATGAGGCTTCATTGAGCTCACAGAGGTGAAGCATAGGGCCTGGCACATAGTAGCTGTGCCCTCAATCTTTAGCTGCTTTAATTGTTAATATGATCATCTAGAGTGCATTGTCTGTTTTTTCTCCAGACATCCTGGACAGCATGCCTGCCTGATGTTGGGCCCTGGCTGGTTTCCTGGTGTTAGGTCATATTAACCTTCTGAATGGTTGTGGTGATGGTGCAGCAGCAGCCTAGCTGGTTGCTAGGAAAGCCACCAGCCAGGGTTTTGTTGTTTTCTTTTTTTATCACCAAATTGCAAATGGTCTGAAGGGTCCTAGAACAGTGGATAGAGCCTCTTCCCATGTGGGGCCTGAGTCGTGTCTGTGCTATTGGAAAAAAATGTCATTGCATGAAGAGTAATAATTAGCATGCCATCTGCATACTTTTTTCTATATAAGAGCTTTGATAATGTCTTTCAGTCCTACGTATGGTGCAAGAGGAAACCTGGCAGCCATCTGGATTTACATTAATTCCCCAAATTGTTTATCCATCTCTGTTTAAATGACCATTTCCCCTCCTTATCTAGGCTTTGGTAGCATTACCTATTGCTTTCTGGAAGCTGCATTTGTGGTAAGAAGCTGTGGAGGGAAAAATTGACTTGTAGCCACAGTTTTCTGGTTTCATGGTGAAATTGATGCAAGCCATTCTACAGCCCCTTAATTAACTGCTCGCTCTCTAATGAGGGCTTTTTTTTCTTAAAGGTTCCTGTTTTTTAGATCAGTCAAGTCGCCAGGAAATTACAATCAATATTTTAACAATTTCCCATTTATTTCTATTGTGCTGCTTCAGCATCCTCGAGAATATTAAAATTGTTTAAGAACACGGCGAAGAGAAATAAGTCAACTCGCTTTCCAGTGGCTCTCCTTTGCCCCACCAGGGCAAAATGCATGTGTCTTCTGCAAGTGCCCAAATCTGGCTCCTTACCTGGCACAGACTCGTCTTTTTGCCAGGCATAGCAAGCGCTTGCAGAGTGCTCAATATTATAAGGTGTTCGAACCTACATCCAGGACCTGAGCTTCCATCTGAACACTTTTCATCTCGTTAGGGTCAATACCTGCCTCCTGTCTTTGGGAATGCTTGGGATAATAATCGTAGCATCATCCTCTTCTCTGGGGGCTAAGGAATGATGGGACAGGCAACTTGACAGGGGTGGTTCTGTGCATACGGGAACTCCAACCCTTACTATATCCCAATAAGGCAGGTACTACTATGACCCCATTTTGCAAATGAGAGCCGCGAGGCTCCAGAGGTAATACAGTCAGGAGGCAGCAGAACCAGCACCTCCTGTCTCCCAGATCAAGTTCCATGCGCTTCCTCCTCATGGGACGTTTTTCTGCCCTTGGTCCTGTGTTCCTGTAGGGTTGTGGCCTCCAGTCTACTGTGGTCAGAGAACTCAGGTCCCAGGAACTCTATGCAAATGAGGAATCTGTAGCCCTGAGCCAATGCCCCAGGGGCCTGGAGCTCGAGAGCCTGGGGGCTTGGGCTTTGCTGATGGGCTCTGGGACAGTGGCCTCTGCCTGGGTGAGATGTGGCTACAGGGGGTGAAAGTCAAGGGAGCAGGAGGAGGTGATGACTACAGATGGGCACAGCCAACGGCCTCTGAGTATGCATGGGGTGGGGGTGCCAGGTCCCATGCTGGGCCTGGCCACATCCACAACCTCACCTCCTCTCTCTGGGTCTGGATTCTGCCATCCAGAGGGCTCCCTAAACCCACTTCCACCCCAGTCAAGGATCAGCTATGAGTTCATCAGGGAGTCTTGTTCAAAACTCCAAAAGGCATGGTAAAACTGTGGAACAAAGAAAAGCTAAGGACAAAAACCTGTGGAGTCAGAAAAAGCCAGCCAAGGCCAGGGATAGGCAAGGGAGGGAGGGCGCCCATGCTGTGATGGGACTCAGGACAGGATTCATTGAGGAGGAGGTCTTTGAGATGAGCCCCGAAGCCAGGCAGGATTTTGACAGGAGAGATGACATGAGAAATACATGAGCCAAGGTGCAGAAGCCCAGGGGCATGTATGAAAGCACCAAGAGAATAATCTAGAAATAGAGGCTCTTATCTACCTAGGAGGGCCTTGAATGCTAGGCTGAGGAGTTGGGATTTAGTTCCTTCAGCAGCAGGAAGCCACAGGAAGCTTTGGAGCAAGGGGTAATGATAAACAGAGCAACGGGGTGTGTGTGTTTCAGATTTCCAGTCGGCATGCATGTTCTCCATGGGCCCTACCTGCACAGGCCACACACAGAATTCCAGAGGCTGCCCAGTTAAGCCCCCAGCATTTGTCATGGGAACTTGCAAAAACTTGGCATATGTTCACAGGAATACGACCATGAATGACAGGTGGCTGGTGATTGTTTTCAAATCCATCAATCTCCAGGTTTGGGTCAGACCAAAGGCAGGGCATATATTGGCCTTGGCATGGTGCCCCTGGACCCCAATGGCCCAAGCCCAACCTTTTGCTTGGCAGCCACTCAACAACAGGGCCAGGAGTTCCCCGAGGAGAAGGGCAGCTCCTTGAGACCCCCATGGGATCACTTACCTCACCTGGACCTGCAGGCCAGGACTGCGCACACTAAATTTGGGTGGCCACACAGCAGGTGGAAATGGCCTAAGTTCAAGGCCCAATTGCTTACTGCTCTGCCACTCTTGAGCTGTGTGCCCCTGGACATGTGCCTCCACCCCTCTGAGCCTCCTGTTTCCTCACCTAGAACATGAAGATGATGACTGTTTACACCTCACAGGCCACATGGACTCCTGCAGGTAAAGCACAGGCTAGGCCTAGGTAAATGGGGGAAGATGTGCTGCTAGCTCAAGACTTGGTCTTGCATTTTGGATGACAAGAGGGCCCTGGCTGTCACACGCAGTCTACTCAGTGAGGAGAAGCCTCGCAGAGCCTCTCTCTCCCATTTCTCCATCAACCTTGGGGTACCCTAGGTGACAACCAAAAGGGAACCTCTCTTTCCAACAGTAACAAAAGGAATTACTCTTTGTACATCTAGGGACACCTGTGAGACTGCCACAAACATATATGGGCCACAGTACCCCTTGGTGACATGACCTGAGGCTGGCTTCATGTCCATAACAAAAGCTCTTTGCCTGTTCACCATCCTTCTTAACCTTCGTTTAACTACCTTCACATGTGATGACAGCTATGGGCCTCTTTCCCAGTGTATGTGTATAGTCCAGTGGCCCCCAGACTTTCCTGAAAAGTCCCAGGAAAACAGAATCTACTAACGTTCATTGAACAGATACTCCATGCCAGGCACCGTGCTAGGAGCTGGGAATACAACAGTGAATGAAACAGGCCCTGAGCCCTGCCCTCTTGGGATCAGCCTACGGAGGAGGCCAGCTAGTGGTGAGGGCTAAAGAGAAAACAAAGCAGGGAGGGGAGAGGAAGTGCCAGAGGTGGGCGTGGGGCTTTGAAATGTTACATAGGGTGGCCAGGTGACATTGGTGTCAAGACTAAAGGAAATGAGGAGCCCGCCCCATGGATATCTGGGGGAAGTGAATTCCAGCCCAAGGGAACAGCTAATGCAAAGGCCCCAGTAGGTAGGAATGTACCTAGTGTTTTGGGAAGAGTTGGGAGGCCTGTGTGGCTGGAGCAGAGTGAGTGAGGGCAAGAGAGAAGATGATGCCATTGAGATGGGGGAAGAGCATGTCATGCAGGGCCTCATAGGCCACCAGAAGCACTTCAGTTTTATTCTGAGTACACTGGGGAGCCACTGCAGGGTTTGGCACAGAGATTAGGGAATAGACTTGGAGGGGAGGGGAGAAGGGAGGAAGGAATCTATGGGAGTGATGGGGGTGGGGGAGCCTCCTGGCTGGCACCCCTGGATAGCAGTGGAGGAGCAGAGAAGGCTGAGCTTGTGGATTTATTTTGAAGATGAGGACAATAGAATTGTCTGCTGGACTGGGTGTGGGGTGTGAGCAAAAGAGAATCAAGAAAGACTCCAGGGTGTTCAGCCTGGGCGGCTCTGAGCATCCTATTTCCTCATCTAGAACATGAAGATGATGAATAAAACGGTGGGTTTGGGGGACGATCGGGGCTCAGTGAGGTCAGGTCAGGTGCAGTTCGAGCCGTCTAGCGGCCATCCAGGTGGTGGTGCCAAGCAGGCCTTAGCCATCTCACAAACATGTGGCTGTGATTTCACTGGCTTCTTGGGACATTCTGGAGGAACAAGTATCACCCACTCCCTCTGGGGAAGCAGAGAGCAAGTGACTTGAGGATTGAGTGGAGGTGCTGGGAACAGAATTCCTCCTCTTTCAACTCCTTGGATAGTGTGCTTTGAAAGAGAGGCTGGAGTTTTAAAAGCATCTTGCCAGGGGTCAATCCCCCATTTAGCTTTGTTTAATCGCACTCCCTTCAAGAGACTGAAGAGCTCTCTCAGCTTCGGGGGAACTGGTAGCCCTGGGATGACTCTCCTTCCCTGCGGGGACCGTGAAGGTAAGGACTGCCATGGGTTCAGCCACCAGAGAGCCATAACCTCTCCTGGTCTCGGTCCACTCCAGAGCAGACAGGGCTGGGCCCAGCCAAGGTGGATTCCTTCCCAACAGCCCTGCTAACCCTGTGCGCCCCCCGGCTCACCCCATTGGACCGCGCGTGCCCTAGGGCCGGAGCTGCGGAGCCAGAGTCCGCCACCTGAGCCTCGTGGTTGGGTCCGGACGCCGCTCCTCCATCAAGGAACTTGGTGAAACGCCCAGCCCCGTTACGCATACGTAGCGGCACGGACGGATTTCGCTGGGTTCTCAGAGGGGCCCCAGCGCGTGCTGAGGGCCGAGGGCGTGGGCGTAGAGGGAAGGAGCTGCCGCCGAATGGGCGGCGGGCCCACCCCTTTACTCGTGGCCCGCGGCTCGGCCGAGCGTGACCAGATGTGGTGCTGACAGGTCGCTACTCAGAGGTGCGGGCAGGAGCCAAGCGCTGCCGCTGTCGGAGCAGACACGGCATCCCCGGGCTGTGCTCAGCCCCTGCAGCCGCCGCCGCCTGGGAAAGTCCAGGTTAGGAAACGCACGCCAGGCGGGGACCCTGGAGAAGGGGTGCAGAGAGCCCAGGGAGGGGGAGGGGAGACGCCCGCCGCTGCGGCGCCAGGGCAGAGAGGGGATATGGCGCGCTGGCCCGCCGGGCAGTTCGCAAAGAACGCATGTTCCTGCAGAAGCCTCAGGTGTCAGCCTGGGATAACTGTGCTGAGAGGGCTAGTCTAGCCCAGTTTGGGCAGCGGCTTTGCCTACCCTGCGCCTGGGGGGCGGGAGACTGTGGCCGGGAAGCCTGGACTCGGGCTAAGCGGGCTAAGTGCACTGGTGGGCGACACAGCGTCCGCGCCTAGAGCTGGAGAAGGGAGGGAGTGGGAAGTGGGGAGTGGGGCGCTTGGGCAGGAGGGGGTCGGGATGCAGTTCCATAGCCGCCACCTGAGAGCCCTGGTCCTTGCTGCCACAGCGGGTATGTTTGGCAGTCAGGGCGCTAGCAGGCGGGCAGATGCGTGGGCGGGGGGATGGGTGCTACCCACCCAGCAGCCACCCACTGCAGGTGAGTGCCCTCCCGGGGCAAGGAGGAGAGGAGGACCGGCCGCTAGCTCTGGGATCGGGCTCTGATGAAAATGGGAAGAGAGATGGGGGGGGGGGGTGTTGAATAGGCTACTTTGTGATGAGGCTTCGTCCCTGAGAAGCTTCGGGGTCCTCCAGGGATCTGTCATTTCTCTAGTGCTCTCGCTTCTTCTCTCTCTCTCTCTCTCTCTCTCCTCCCGCTTCCTCCCTCTCCCCGCCCCCCCCCCCCGTCTGCCTCTCCCTCTCCCCCTCTCTCTCCTCTCCCTCTCTCTCTCCTCTCCCTCTCCCCCTCTCTCTCCTCTCCCTCTCCCCCTCTCTCTCTTCTCCCCCACTGTTTCTCTACCTCTCTCTCTGCCGGATTTCCTTCGGTGTCTGTCGGTGCCTCTCTCAGTTTCTGTCTCTCAGTCTCTCCCCTCGCTGTCTCTCATGGTCTCCTGCTGACTCTCTTGGTCTCTGTTAGTCTTGAGCGGTCTCTCGCCCTGTCACTGGTGAGTGCTGGCTTTCCCGCTCTCCCTGCTTGCTCTTAGTCTGTCCCGGGTGCCCAAGGCTCACCAGCTCGCAGTCCTCAGAGGCGGGAACTCTACCTGTGGGGTGCAAGTTTCCCAAGCACGCCGTGCCCTGCCTGCGGCCCTCGGGCGGGCTCTGCTTGCGCCTGGAGACGCTCGGTAACCCTGCTGTCGCCTCTCCCTATCAGCGCACCGTCTAGGCGAGCCACCTGACGCCGAGGGCACAGGCCACCCTCCACTTCGTGAGGAGTCAAAAAGGTGAGTGCACCCAAGCCCTTTCTGCCCCTCAGATTCCTCCCTAGCCGCCCTGGTTCGAGTTGACTGGAGAAATGAGGCGGCCACAGCGAAGCCAGCCTGCGGCCTCTTTCCCCTCTGAAAAGCGGCAGGAGGGCCTGGGCGGCCCCTTGGGCGGCCGCTGCCCTTTGGCTGCCCGTGGCCCCAGCCCAGTCTGGAAACCCGGCATTTCGATGCCTGGGGCCGGCGGGGTCGCTGGCAGGGCAGCGTGGCTTCCCCTTTAAGGCCGGAGCCGCTCGTCGCCGTGAGTGTGAGGGTGTGTGAGTGTGCGGCGTGCGTGTCTCCTCCTCCCCGAGTGACACAGCAGTGAGAAATGCCTATCAGTAACTTAAACCCCCGAAACTCCACCTTCCGGGCGCGCGGCGCGGAGCCGGGCGGTGGGAATGGAGCGAGCAGATTGAGGCCGCCACTGCAGCGCCGCCAGCATGAACTTGGCCGCTAGCTGAAGCGGCCGGCGGCGGGCGGGCGCGGGGGCACCGGCCGCTAGCCAGGGGGTGATCTGCAGCCGGGCCGGGCCACTCGGCGGGCGCCTCAGGCCAGGTTGCCCCGCACTGGCGACCGCCAACCCTCGGACACTGCCCCCGCCGCCTCCGGAGCTCCGCAGCACGGTAAGGCTGAGGGCGGGCGCGGGAGGTCCGACTGCTCTGAGGGTTCCGGGGTGCACTTGTAGCCCCCACTTATAGTCCCCATCGCTGAGAATCGGGGCCCCGGGGTGCTTCGAGCCTAGGAACCCTAAAGTTTGCTCCGAGCACAGGGCCCACCTGGCGCTGCAGGCGGACGTCCCCCTTCTCAGACCAGTCCGGCCAGGCTGAGCGCTGCTCACAACGCTCAGGGCCGAGGCCTCTGCCTGCTCCTTGGCGCCCATCGAGTGTCTGAAATCTGGCGGGGGCAGCCACAGACCAGGGAGGGAAGGTAGAGGGGCGCAAGCTGCGCGGACTCCCTGGGCTTCGCTGCACTACCAGGAGGCTCCCACTCGGTCCCAGCGCCCCTGGGCCGCTTGCAGCCCTGGTGCCACCGGCGACATTGCCTTTGCATGCCAGCTCCCTGAGCCCCCGGGCCGGTCAGCAGTGGGCCCTGGGCGAAGGGTTACCCCCAATCAGGTTTGCCGCCTCCGAACCGGAGTGTGGAGTGTGCGTGCGCCGAGCCTGCTCCCCTGCGCTCCCTCCCCCGCCAACTCCTCGTGAGAGCAGCACTGAGCGGAGCTGGGGGCTTGAAGCAGCCCTGACTAGGCTCCTGCCCCGCGTCCCTGGCGCCCCTGAGCCAGATTCTGCGCTCCGGGCTCGTGGGCATCCGTGCGGCTGCAGAGCCGGGCGCCCGGCGCCGGCCAGGGCGGGCGGGAAGCCCCCCGGAGCGCCGCCAAGTACTTTTCTCCGCCAGTTGGCTTGGCCAGGCTCCGTCCCGATGCAGTGTGTCCGAAGCCTCCAGGAAAGCTGGCGATGTCGTCGTATTCTGATCCGTGATTAAATTCGGACTGAGCAGACACTAATAGGATTAGCCTGCCAGAAAACTCGGCCCTGAAGCCGTCGGAACCTGGGCAAACAGACGCGCCTCGGGCTGGGGCATTCACTCCCGCCGCGCTCCTGCAGCTGGGTGCGGCTGAGCTGGGCACCGCGAGTGTGCGTGTGTGTGAGCGGGGCGGGAGCACAGGGTGGCTAGGGGACCTGAGGAGAAGGGACTTCCCTTACTGGGGTGGCTTGACGTTGTTGTTTGGCCCAGAAGGAACACCCCCGGGGCGCCGAACCCAAGGCAAACGTACTGTTTGCGGATAGTAGACCAAGGCCGGCTCCGGGACATTGTCTGCGAGGGCGAGCGGAGCCAAGCTTACAAGAGGCGGCCGCGCTGGAACAAAGACGCAAAGTCTCCCTGAACCCGAGCAATTTCGAAAGAGTTGGCTAGGGAGAGAGCCTGGGTCTCCTGGGGGCGACCCCCGCGGGAATCGCGCCACCGCCGTCATCCCCGGCCCGCGGCCGGGGATCATGTTCCCTGGCTATGCTGAGCCGGCGGGCAGCATCACAGCAGCGCGGCCCAGCTCTTGGCGGGCGTGGGCCGCCGCCTGGGTGACCACCGACCGGGCGGGGTCGACCGTGCACCCGCCGGGGCTTCCCGGCCGCTACCGCAGCTCCGGGCCCCTGGAGGCCGCGCAGCTTCTTTCCTTCCCCAGCTCCCACCTCTTCTTGTCTTTATAGATCCCCCCTCCCTCCCACCCCCGCCACCGCCGCCGCCGCCAACTATCCGCTTTATAAAAAGCCCCTTTGTTTCCCAGGAGGCTGGAGAGAGGGAAGGGGAAAGGGACGCAGAGGCAGGGGGCGGGGGTGGCTGCCTCCAAGTGGCTTGGAGCCGCTCGGGACGGAGGGCAAGTGTAGGCGATGGGGGAGGGGGCCGTGTTTCCAGGACCCTTCGTGGGAACCTTTTGCAAGGTGCGAGGAGCCCTGGCCCCCGGCCCCAGCTGCGCGCCCGGCCAGCCAGTGGTGGACACCCTAAATCCCGGCGGCCCGGACGGCCCGGCGAACTGCACTGCGAGCACTGCGAGCGAGCGAGCGGGCGGGCGGGCGGACGCAGAGGCCCGAGGCGGCAAAAGCTCGGCGGGGTGGGCAGACGCGACTCGCTGATGCGCTCACCGGGCTCTGGCATAGGGGGCGCCCTTTCCTCGGTTTCGCTTTGCAGCGGGCGCCCCACGCCGCCTGGGCTCAGGGTGGCTGTCGCACACCGCCGCGGGTGGCACAGACGACGGCGGCGGCTCGGAGGCTTTCACCACCCCGTGTCTGGCTGCACTCCTCATTCCTTCCCCCGCCCTTCTGCGGCAACCTCCACCCCCGCCCCCCAACCCCTCAGGGGCTCAAACTCTGGGCCTGCACCCTTTGTTTGGAGGCGCGGAGGCAGAGCCGTCACCTCCAGGATTGGTGCAGCTTGGGAGGGCAGCGAGGACAAGCGTGCCTCTCCGGACCATGTGCCGGCCTGCTGCCTCCGCACCGACCCAGTGTCCGGCACCTGAGGGTGTCCAACACGCATGGGCTGCCGGCTTTACTTGGATTGAAGACTTAGCGGGTCCCTGTTTCTTGCACCTGTCCTTCCTCAAAACTTGTGGGAACCGGGGCTTGCACTGAGGAATGTGAATATAATGTTAGAAGTAACCTTTCGCCATTCTGTTGACCTGCTCCGCCCCTGTCCCCCCGAGTGGTCAGCTTCTCTGGGAAGTTTGTTCGGGGAGGGAATACTGACAATAAGAAAAAGTGACAAATAAGGAGAAGTGGGCGGGGCCCAAACTCAGGCTGGTGGGTCTCAGAGCGAAGTCAGATTCCACCCGATCTCTCTCGCCGCGTCCGCCCCTCCCATTCCAATTTAATCTGATGTCAACGTTTTATTTGTGCCTTTTTGCATACTTTCCCCTTCTCAACTCCCCTCCCATCTCTGGAGGTTATTAACGAGTGGTGGTCAAACATTTTTTCTCTGGTCTTTGGAGTAGAAGGTGAAGCGTTAACACCGCCCCCCCCCCCACACACACACATACCCCAACTGCATCTAAAACCACAGGAAAGTAATCAAAGGGTAAACTACTGGTTCTACCTTCTCCTCCCCCCTTTCTGCTTCTCTTCTGGAGCACGATCATTGGAAAATAAAGCTGCTGATGTGCGAGATGGAACATATGGTGCCTCCATAAGAGAGAAGCTGAAATGGCCTTGAACCTGCCGGACAGACCAGCTGTTTGCTGCCAGCCAGAGCAGCTAATCAGCTTCTTCCCCTTAAAGTAACAGCCCTTTTTTCTCCTGACGACCAGTTTGCGTATTAAATAAGATATTCTCCAGAGTGGAAAAGTGATGGGCTCCTATGTTGTTTTGTGCTTTGGTGGTTCGCCAATGCCTGTTCCCTGCTCTGGGGGCCGCCTTGCCCTCTCCTGGTGCCTACCTCCAGTGTGTGTGTGTTTCCTTCAATACTGATGTTAGAATGTTGCTCAAAGTGGAACTTGGGAAAGGGGAGGCAGGAAAAGCAAAAGAAAGAGATGGGGCTGAGAGATTTCCAGATGACTGGGAGGAAATCTCTCTCTTGTGTTCCTGCTGGCTTTGGAAAAACTAGCAGTTCTTCCCCCCTTCCCCCTTTAAAAATATCAACAAGAGCTGAAGCTCTTCCTTACAAGATCTCCTTAAAAATCATCCTCTTCCGGCCATTTTCAGTTTTCCTTCAGTACAATGTGTTTAAGGGGGGAGGACAGTTTGGCATTAGAAAAAGAAAGCCTTTAGGAGATACAAGGAAATTCCATGTTAGGAAATCATTAGCAAAGGGTGACTTCGTCTGTTTTCCTGCCACTGACGCTGACAGTGACACAGATGTGTGGGTTGAAACAGGAACGTCATTGAATTTTTAAACTCAACTAGGAAATAGCCTGTTGCTGGGGTGGGGGTGGGGGCTACACATTCACTTCGTCTTAAGGTAGGAGATTCACTGTTGTCAATCCTTTTCACTACGGAAGGATATTTTTTAAAGCTTGGCCAGCATGTTTAATATCCTTTTTTTCCCTTTTAAATTGATCACCTAAAGGCTTAAAATGCACTTGTTAATGGATCATCCCTGGGAAACTCGATTACTAGTTGGGGTTATGAAATGAGAAGAAACTGATCTTAGACAAGCAGTTCTTCTGAAAATAGAGTTGGACTACTTGTCTTTAAAGGGGCTTCACATCAGCAGCCAACCTTTTTTTAAAAAAAAAAAATTCTGATTTTCTTTCTGCAACAGTGCCTTGTACAGATCATTAGCCTAGGGGGCTGGGAAACTTGTGTTCTAGAAAGCTCTCCCTACTAATTAGCGGAGTGATCTTGGGCAAGTCTATCCTTCCTTCTCGCCCCCCACCATGACCTCCGAGTCCCTTCCAGTTCTAAACCACTATGATTTGTGAACAAAATAGTCATTTTCTGGGGAAGCAAAACACCAAGTTCCACCTTATCATCGGGGAAAACAGCTAGATAGATAGATAATGAAATGGGGACGGGAGTGCTGAGATTCTGAAGGACAGGGATAAGAGGAGTAACAAATGGCAGAAGGCCAATCAAAACAGTGCAAAAGTGGGAAATGTTCCCTCTCTTGTGTCTTCTGCAAGTGTGAACATCTAACCCAGACTCATAGATGGTGGAGGCCAGGAGGAATCCCAGAGGACCTCTTATCCAGCCCTCCTACCGCAGCCATCTCGGGACCTATTGATGGCAGGCCTCCTCATCAGTGAGTTCGTGTAACAGGATCTAAACTCTTTAAAGTTAGGCTGACATATTTCCAAAAAACTCACCTAATGTAGAGCAAATCTGCTGCTTTGCAGTTATTTAGCAAAGGTTTCAAGGACAAAAAGGCCTTCCATACACACACACACACACGTGCATCAGTGGGGTGTGGGTTCTGAACTTACTCTTGAACCTTTCCTTTTCTTTCTAGTCCAGCTGGGTGTTTTTAAAAAATCATGTTTCCAACTTCGATGCCACAGCAGCCATGCAAGAATCTGCCACTGTCCTACTTGATGTTAGTATTGATTTTTTAAACGGGTAGGGGTGAACATTATGAAGAAGGACCTTTTATCCTCTGAGCTCTTTGGCAATTATCTTGCTGCCATAAATGTTGATACACATATAATGGATGTAACTAAAAAATCTCCTTATCCAAGCAGAAAAGGCTGAGTGTTTGTTGGAGCAGATAGAATGCTGAGAGTGTGAATAGACCAACCCAGATGTCGCTGGGGAGGGAGATAAATGATGGAGGAACAGGAGCCGGTTACTATGGATCAGCACAATAAACCAATTCCCATCATACACCTCTCACAACGCCACGGAGAGTAACCTAGGCAGCACCAGTCAACTGTACGGCAGGAGAGAAGCATTGCAAAGCTCAGTTGGAACTGGTCTGATTTTTTAGACATCAAGTCCTTAAACATCTTCAGGACTTTGAGAAGGGGAACTTCATAAATCAGAATGAATTTGAAGGGATTTTGTTGCAAATGCTTTTTACTTGTTATTTTTGTTGTGTCATTGTTGTTGTTTAGTCTGTAAAGGTATCAAAGGAAAATGGAAAGGCTTCATGGAGCTGTCTGGGCAGTTAGTCAGGGGGTTCCCTGTGGAGGTGTGAAACAGTAGCTTGTGTTATAGGATATTTACATGCAAAATATGAAGATGGCAGATCCACAGTCAGGTGGGCTCCTGCTCTTAAATTACCAGCCCAAGGCTGCTGAAGCCCCAGGAGAATTTTCTGCAAGGGGCAGGGATAGAAGCAAAAGAGTTGGATTCTCCCTTTCCCTCCTCCCCTCCACCTCCCCTCTCCAGTTGCTTTCTTTTTTTCTCTCCTTTCACAGAGCATCCCTGGTTTCCTTCAAGCCTCAAGTTTCCTCCTAAAATTTGACCTCTTCATAATTTCCAAAGCAATCAGATATGAAACAGTGCAAAAAGGTTCCCCTGGGAGAAGAGAAAGGAGGGGCATTCCTGGCCGTATGCACTGGGATCCCCAGAGAAAGGCTTGCAGAGATGGGGCCTAAGGAGGGGCAGGGTTAGGCACACAAGGAAAAAGCTCTTTGCAGAGTCTAGGAGAACTTTTCTTGCCCAGACGGGCTCTCCTGGATCTCTCTGGAATACCAGCTTCAACTTCCTCCCTTCCCTCCCTGGTCTGAGTGAGGGTGGGCTCCTCCTGTCTCTGGAGGAAGAGCCCATCCAAGGCAACCTGGTGCTGCCCTGGCTTTCCTCTGACCCCAGGGCAGCCAATGCCCCTTTCTGCACAGCCCAATTAGAGCTTCCCAGCCCCTCATTTCCTTGGAGGGGGTGGGGAGTTGGCAGATGCCTTAGCCTCTCCATGTACCCCGCTGCGTGATCTGCCCAGTAAATAACCATTAAGTGAGGTTTGGGAAATGCCATTTTCTTAAGGCTGAGAATTGTTCCCTGAGGCCCAGAGAAGGATGAGGCAGACTAGGAGATTTCACCTTGTTGGAAGGGGGCCTGGCCAACTGGCCACTGTGTTTTCCCCTTTCTTCCTCCTATGGGAGTGCCTGGACACTAGGCAATAGGGACACATTTCTGCTGATTCTGTAGGAAGTCACTGGTGGCCATAGGACCTGCGCTAGTGAATGACATCTGGGTCAGAAGGGCCTGGTGGCCCTGGCTTGTGCCTTCCACCTTTGGAGGGGAAGTGTGAGCCTTTGGGGCCTAAAGGCAGGACAAAAACAAAGTCAAGTCATTCTGAATGCTTTGGGGAATCCCAAGTCTTCTGTCCAGTTGTCCCACCCCCACCCCATGAGTTGTACATTTATATTTTGCCCAGGCTTTGAAGATGAACCCCCACCCTCAGCTTCTAACCCTAACCCTAACCCTAATCCTAACCCTAACCCCCTTGGGCTTCAGCTCAGTGGCATGCCAGCACAGAGCGGGAGGAGTGCAGAGTTAGCATAGGTACACCGCCTTACCTACAAACTCAGTTGCTGAAAGATGGAGAATTCAAGAGCTGGAAGAATAAAACCCCATGATTTTACAGAAGAGGAAACTGAGGCCCAGAGAAGTGCCCAACTTTCCTGAGGGGCCTTAGTAAAGGGATCCCAGAGTAGACAGAATCCTGTCTCCAATTCACAGTCAAGTGCAGAACACCCATTTTGCACCCACGTGTGAGCACACAGGTTTTCATTTTGAGGCAGCACAAACATGGTGAGAGGCGGTGCAGCCCATGAGGCGGAACATTTGTAATGGGTGTAATATAATCTGCCTGATATCAATGTGTACTTGGCTCAGCATCATTAGGACTGCAGAGAGGCATATTGGAATCTGAACTCAAAGTCGGAAAGTAGCTGGGGAATGGATCCGAAAGGAGTGTGTCTCCTCTTGTTTTCAAGTTGTTGCTGGAGAGTCAGGCAGCCAGCCCCATGGATGGCTTGGCTGGGGGGATCCACTGGCAGTGGCAGGAGGTTGTTTGTGTTTTATTCTTAATGAGATCTCACTGTTAATATCTGCCTCTGGAAGTTCCAGCGCCGACCTTGGAATTTTAAGTGGGACAGTAGTTTTGGTGCAGTTGCCAATGTCACATGCTTCGCGTGTCTAATTCTGAAAGACTGGCATGCATTATGTTAGGCTTGGGGAGGAGGGCACAGCGTTTCTAAGCTGCTTGTCTGTCAAGGATTAATTTAACCTCTAATTACTACATTTTCTTCGCAGTTTGCTGCACGAACATGTTGTAACAAAGCTCAAAGAAGTATGCCATTTTATTTCCCTGCCACTCTAAAATTAATTTCCGGGATATGGAGTCAAATCTGACACACTTGGTGTTAAAATAATTGTGCTGACATTCGAATTAAAGTGAACAATCTGGTTGTTTCTAGTGATCCCCCAGCAATGGGGTAAAGAACATTATCATGTTCTTTGCCACCACAGCCCTCAAAATGAGCCCTGAAAATATTAATATCAAGGAGTGTCACTGCACTAATCCCCCTGGGGGAAACCAGTGCTCCCAAGAACATGGGACACTGCCCAGCACATAGCCTGGGTGTTACCTTTGGAGCGAGACTGATGTCCTGCTCAGTAGGACAGCTAGGGAGTCCTCCCCTGCCCGCTAATGGGCCTGGTGGTGAGGTCTCTTCCTGCATCAAAAGGTGAGGCCATTATCAGATTGGAGCCTCCCAAGAGCCTGGCCCTGGTGCCCAACCTGTTCTGAGTGGCTGCAACAGTGAAATCACAAGATTCTCTCCCTCCTACTCCCCACAGCTCCTGACTGCCCTCCCCCCATGCCCAAGAGTAAGAGCCCCTTGGCAGTCCTACAAATCCCTTTCATCCCCATCTTCCCAAACAGAGGCAGTGGATCCCAGAATAGGAGGACGATTCCCTGCTCTGGGTGGTTGGGAAGTCTGTGTTCTCAGGCCCAGGGTGGGGATCCTTAGCAGTGACATTAATCTCCTATTTTGAGTCCACAGAAACCAATTTATGGGATGCAAGAGATGGCCAGGTTAGCCATTTGTCAGTTTTCATCTCCTTGCCCAGGTAGTTGTGAAGAGCAGCCTCTGGCACTTACATACTCACCCTATCTCGGGAGTAGAATTCTGCCTTTTCGAGCACATTTCACTCCAGGGGGTGAGACTTCAAAGCTGACATTGTCTCTGTTATCCTCACAACATCCTTTCTGGAAGGGTACCTTATATAGGAAGGGCTGGGTCTGAAGCCCTGTTGCCCATGTGGCTGGGGACAGGCTCCCTGGCCTTGGGTTGGCTGTTTGCCAAATCCTGAGCAAACTAAGTTTGGATTCAGTCCCCTTATCTTCCCCTTCCTGGGTCCTAGATGGCCTGCATTCTGCTCTTCCCCACCTTCTCCCCCTTACCTGGAAAGGTGCTATCCCTCAGCCCTCTGTGCCTTAGTGGGACTCCCTTCCTTGGAAGAATCTAGAGCCTCTAACTTGAATTATGCGATGCAAGAGTTGCCATGCCTTGGAGGGAAGGCAGGGCACAAGTAGGGAGGCGTTCAGGGCTTAGGGAGGCCCTATTGCCCCCTGCCCCCCGCCAAGTAGGTACCATGCCTGGCTTAAAGCTGCTCCTGTTCATGAATTAGAGAACGGCCAAGACGACCTGGCTTCCAAAGCTCTTCTGAGCTTGCCCCCAGGGAAGCCAACCCCAACTGGTCTCTTGAACCTGAAATCATAAGAAAAATGATTCCTGACCCTCTGGAGCAGGGGTGGCTCTTGCCTTCTTTGAGAATCTGATGAAAACTCTGGGTCTTCTCCTTAAAGCACCACACAATAATATGCAATGTTGCATCTAATTTAAGGGGCTCATAGATCCTTTTGGAAGCCTATTCGTGGTTCCCTCAGGGATCCGTTGACACAAGTTGAGAATGCCTCAATATGACAGACACCTTGGATAGTGCCAGATTAGATGGTCATCCCTGGTCACACGTGGGCACAGAAACATCATGACGTGGTGAGAAGAGGACAAGCTTTGCCTTGGATGGGAGACTGACCAACTATGGGATTTTAGGCAAGTCTGTGAACCCACCCGAGCCACAGTGCCCTCAGTTGTCAGATGGCAATATCAGAATGCCAGTCCCGCCCAGCTCACAGCATTGTGGGAAATTCAGAAGAGATGGTGTTGGTGAGATGATCTTGCAAACATCAGACTTAGGGCTGTCACTGGCCATTGTTTATTTTGCCTTCCCATTTGACCTGAGAAATTTAACAAAAGAAAATCAGGTTTCTTTTGACATGGGAAGTCCTTTAGTCTATTCCTTTGCCATTGTATAAATTACACCCAGGCAAACTAAAAGAATTTCTGGCTTGGGAGGGACCTCAAAGAGAATGCAGTGTGTCAGGGATCTAGACAGTTCCAGGGGATGCTGATTGCCCAGCCCGCAGTGGCTCTGGAGTGGGGCAAGGGTGTATGTGTTGGGCTCAGTGCCCTGGAGAAGGTTCCACATCTGCCTCCCACGAAAGTGAGCAAATGGGATCTGAGAAGGCTAGGCCACACCTGGCATCAGAAGCTAATGTGGATCCTGGTTTCTCCCTCACAGTCACGACCTTTCCGTCCACCGGGAGGTGGATTTGCTCCAGGATCTGTCCAGGACCCTGTCCTGAGGGAGGAGGGGTTGTCTCCTTTTGGAGAGAAGCCTCGGGAGGAGCCTGTAGGCACTTGGGGGTTCTTCTCTGCAGGGAAGAGGCTGGCTGGACTGAATGCAGACAGCCCTCCTCCACCTCTCTCGCCCAACCCTGAAGTGTGGAAAGGCTTCCCATGGCAAGGCCAGCAGGGCTCATATATCACAGATGGGAAAACTGAAGCCCAGAGAGGAGCCAGTACTGGCCCGAGGTCACATGGTAAGTCATGCAGACATGTCCTTGGCCCTGGCTGGACTGTGCACCCTCCAGGTTCTCTGTCTAGCTCCTCCCAAGAATGTCTTTTCACTTCTCTTAAAAACACAAACCTGTCATCATATTAACCAGCCCCTATTGAACGCTCACGTCCTCAAAGACAGCCCTAGAGAGTAAATAGCAGGTTTAGAAAGCCCTTTGAACCCTCAGAGGAAGATTCTGGCCTTGCTGAGCCTGTTGCTATGCGGTTCCAGAGGCAAGGCAGCCACAGGCTTGTAGAGCTGTTTAGTCCCTTCCCCCTCCCCCACGTGAATTTTAGGAACCTTTTGGAAGGGAATGTGTTGCTAGGAGCTTGGACGCTCCCTCTCCTTTATAAAGAGAGGAGCACTGTTTTGCTTTGAATTGGCTTGAAAACACACTGAGGTGTCCCCCTACCCGTTCTTGCTTTTGTTAAACCAACCCGATTTTCCAGGGGTAGTTCAGTGGAGATCACGTTGAAAATGAGTGTTTAGTACAAGGCCATTATGCAGAGTGGCTTCCATTCCCATCCTTGGCCTGCAGTGTCTGGACTTTAGCTTCCTTATTAATCTGGAAGAGGCAGAATCTGCAAGTCACTTGAAAGCAGATGCCACTCAGTAATTTTAGGCACCATCACAAAAACAAAATGATAGTGGTTTGTAAATTGAAACATTTGACAATTGTGGTTTAGAAGATTCACTGTTTGGGACCTGCTTTCTGAGTCTAGGGGGCGTCCCTGGTGCTGTAGTGGGAAGAACATCCACCTGGGGGTCTGCCAGCACGTGCTCCAGGTCCAGCTCTGATACCAACTAGCCATGGCACTTAGGACAAATCACTTCCCTTTTCTGGGCCTCAAGTTTCCCCATCTGCAGGAGGAAGGAATGGATTAGGAGAATCCAAACCGCTCCTCCAGCTCTGATATTCCATGATTCTCTAGTAGCAAATTAAACTCTGAGTTACTTAAAATATTTGAAAAGGATAACTAATAATCTGTTCTTCATGAAATTACCAGAGACTTGAAAACATGGAGGTTTTATTTTTGTTTGGGTAGGTGGGGACTGCAACCATTATATAAATGATAACAATTCTAGACCTTTTGGCTAAAGACAAAGAGTTATGTATTTTTAATTTTTTTATTTCAGCATATTATAGGGGCAAAGAGTTATGTATTTATCTAGGACCAAAGGATAGAAAGATTGGAAATTCCCTTAGAGACCCTTGCTTTTACACATGAGGATGCCGCAGGTGGAGGAACAAACCACGCTTGCTCAGACTTCCCCAGCAAGTTGCTAAAAGCTGAGCTGTCCAGGACCCAGAAGCCCAGCTTGCAGCCCACTGCCTGTACCGCCCATGCTTCCCAGGCCCTTACAGGAGAGGCATCCAGGCTTCTTATGGGCCTGCAGTCAGCAGAATATACAGCTGAGTGGTTTTGATTTCTAGCTATCAAATAATAGCTTATCAGAAAGGAATTTTTATCCCCCAGCTCTGTTCTCAACATCCGAGAGTTGTTCTCTGCTAACAGTAAATATTTAATTTTGTTGGTCTTGTACCAATACCTAATTTAAAATAAAAGAGATTCTTTGAATAATGGGGAGTAATCCTCGGGGGCCTGTTATTTGAAATTATTTTCTTTTAAACAGATGGGCTGTTTTAGGTTTGACTTCATATTTGCTAATTTTCATTATGCAAAAGAAAAAATAAACCCAAGCCACCCCACCCTTATTTTTGTAATGAGTAACAGTTTGTCTTGTCTAAAAGAAGCTTTTAGTTTCTTGACTGTTTGCACTGAGAGTACTCAACATTATTTTGGTTTTTTAATCACATAAATGTGTTAGCCATCTACAGCTCATGGGATGCTTATAAAATGCACCCAGCTCATCCCTGTACAGCCACCAGCTCTGCGACTTAATTGCTTGGTTCCAGCCCAGCTACCTCTTATCTGGTGCCCAGCCACCCCCTCCTCTGTCCTGTAACCAGACCATGTGGGGATATAGAGACAAGGAGACGATGGTCTGGGAGGGGGACAGCCTGGGTGCCAGGCCCAGCTCTATTGCCTCACTGCGTGACCTTGAGCAGGTCCCTTCCCCTCTCTGGGCCTCGCGGTTCCCATTGCTACAAAGAGGGGGCTGGCCTAAAGGGGCTTTCTGGGAATTTCCTCTTTTTATGTTGGATTGTTATATTTGGAATATGTGACTTGACCAGTAGAGTATATGACCTTTAAATCCTTTCTAGAGGCAATGTTCAGTGATGTTTCTGACAAAGGTAGGTAGACAGGCCAAGAAAAATGAAATAGATGAACACTTTTAAGTGTGTGTGTTTCTCTGCCTGCATAATTCCTGATGGCTGTCAGCCTTTTGGAGAAATGTATATTCCTCCCTCCGCCCTCATTCATATTTGTTAAAAGCTTTGGCTTTGAAATCAAGGCAAGAAGAAAGGTGGACAAGGAGGGCATTGCCCGAGACCCTTCTCTCTTCTGTGGACCCTCTCAGATGGTGGGGCTGGCATTTGGGCAATGACAAAGGGATGGACAATGGGAAAGTGAGCAGGATGAAACTGGAACCTGATGTAATCCAAAACTGGAACTTGCGTACCAATCCGTTCAGGAGCTGGTCAAAAGTTATTTTGAAAAATGGACTCTGCAAAGATTTTATATGTGTCTACTATGTGCCAGGCACTGTTGGAGAATGTATGTATAGATGAATGGGTGGATAAAAGGAAGGACAAGTAGATACATAAGAGTTAGGATGTAACAGGCTACTAAATACGCAAAGTAAGAAAAGCTTGTGCAAATTAATGATGTGTCAGGGATACAAGAGTGAGAAAAACAAAGAAAAAAACCCTCATGAAAGGTTGTCTAGTGAGGGAGACCAATGATAGACAAGATTAATAAGTAAAACATATATTAATAGTATGTCCAAGGTGACAAGTGCCTTGAGGCAAAATAAATCAAGGAAGGGAGTTGGGGAATGCTGCAGAAGAGTGTAATTTTAAATAGGATGGACAGCAAGGACTTCGCCAAGATTGTGAGATTTGAGCAAAAACTTGCAAAATCATTTATCAATTAGGCCATTGCCTCTTGGAAACTCACCCATCAACTGTGAGCATTTTCTATCCAATAGAAATACAATGTGAGCCACAAATGCAAGGCACATGTGTAATTTTAAATTGTATAGTGGCCACATTAAAAAAGAAGCAGGTGGGCCGGGCGCGGTGGCTCACGCCTGTAATCCTAGCACTCTGGGAGGCCGAGGCGGGTGGATCGCTCGAGGTCAGGAGTTCGAGACCAGCCTGAGCAAGAGCGAGACCCCGTCTCTACTAAAAATAGAAATTATATGGACAACTAAAATATATATACACAAAAAATTAGCCGGGCATGGTGGCGCATGCCTGTAGTCCCAGCTACTCGGGAGGCTGAGGCAGTAGGATCGCTTAAGCCCAGGAGTTTGAGGTTGCTGTGAGCTAGGCTGACGCCACGGCACTCACTCTAGCCCGGGCAACAGAGTGAGACTCTGTCTCAAAAAAAAAAAAAAAAAAAAAAAAAAAGAAGCAGGTGAAACTAATTTGAATAATAGACTTTATTTGACCCAATATATCTAAAATATTATTTCAAGGTGTAATTAACAAAAGTTAGTAAGATATTGTACATCGCTTTTTATCATGTTAAGTCTTCACATTCCCATGTGTATTTTCCATTTACAGCACATCTCAATTTTGACTAGCCACATTTTAAGTGCTCAAAGGCACATCTGGCTGGTAGCTACCATATTGTACAGTACATTAACGAGACTCTTCAGGTTAAATGTTTTCATTTTAGTATGTCCCTTATAAACTGTACTTTATGGGGTGCTTTATTTGCTGAGTGGGCTGAAATTATTAAAAATAACTAATTATGCATCATTAATTTGCATAAGTCTTTCATCATGGATATTTAGTAGCCTTTTACCTCTTAATGCTCATGTATCTACCTGTCCATCCATCCATCCATCCATCCTCCAAAGTGTCTGCCTGAAACAAGTCCCCCAGTTCTCAGTTTTTCTTCTTTGTGGACTAGGTTCTGAGTGAGGATCTAGAGGGAGTTCAACGGACCAGCTGGTGTCCGTCACACTGAGCAGAGATTTAAGGAGCATTAGTAATGGGTACTTTGTCAGAAGGAGGGATCCTGTTTTGACTTGAAAGTTTATCAAAACAAGAGTGATCATTTCTTGAAAGCCTGCATGTGCCTGGAGACTCCTGTCCCGTTGCCTCTTAGAAACTCACCCATGAACTGTGAGTATTTTCTAAGAGCTGACCCTCAGGATTTTACTATCTGCTCTCTATACTTTCTCCCTAGAAAGTTAATTGATCACTCGCTTCTAACCTTTCATAATTTAATTATTTCTCTTGACATAAATTTGGACTTTCAGAATAGTTGCAAGAGTACTACAAATAATTTCTGAATACCTTTCACTCCAATTCCCCAAGTGTTATTAATAACATTTTACCACATTCTCTTTATGTTTTATCCACCACCCCTACCACATACACACACACATACGTGCACAGATACACACAATTTTTTCTGAACTGTGTAAGAACAAATTGCAGACATGATGCTCTTTTATCCCAAAATACTTCAGTGTACATTTCCTAAAAAAAAAAAAAAAAAAAAAGTTTCCTAAAACATTCCCCTGCATAAGCACAGGATATTGATCAAAATCAGGAAGGTAGCATTGGTACTAATCTATCTAAAGACCTTAATCTAAAGACATTCAGATTTTGCCGATTGTCCCAATAATGTCCTTTATAGCAAAAGAAAATCCAGGATCACGTGGCACATTCAGTTGTTATGTCTCTTTAGTCTCCTTTAATCTGGAAGGATTTCTCAGTCTGTCTTTGAGTTTTGTAGTACTGACATTTTTGAAGAGTATATGCCAGTTATTTTGCATCATGTCCCTCATCTTGGATTTGTCTGATGTTCCCTCATGGTTAGATCTGGGTTCTGTACTATTGACAGAAATACCAAAGAAGGCACAGGAGGTCACTATGTCTCATTACTGGTGATGGTCGCTTTGATCACTTGGTTAAGGTGGTGTCTGCCACATTTCTCCACTGTCAAGTTCCTGTATTTCTTCCTTTTGCAATTAATGAGTATCTTAGGGGAATAAGTATATTTTGAAGCTATGTTAATATCCTATTACTCCTCTGGGAGTGGGGAACCTGAAGGCCAGAGGCTTCCCACCCCTGCCTCAAACTTTCACTCACTAGTTTAGCTTCCGTTGATGATCCTTGTCTGAGGCAAGTTTATTATGTTGGTTGCCAAATAATGGATTTCTGATTCCATAATCTTTTCTATATTTATTAGTTGACTTTCTACAGTAAGAAAGATATTCTCCCCCCATTTATTTGCTTATGTATTTATTTATATTTATTTATTATTTATATTAGATGGACTTGTGTATTCTTATTTTATTCAATAAGTTATAGTCCTTTGCTGTCATTATTTATTTTGATGCTCAGATTTTCCCAGGTTTGGCCAGTGGGAACACCTTCAAATTGGCTCCTATGTCTTTTTGACATGCCCTTAATCATTCTCTGAGCATGGCCTTATTTTCTGGCACAAGATGCTGTAGGCTCATCTTATACTTTCCCTGCCTCAGCCCTAAAATCATCCATTTTTCCAAGGACCCCTGGCTGCTTTTAGTGGAGAATGATATTTAGAAACCAAGATCTGGTACTAGGTATATGCTTATTTCTACAGGTATGTCATTGCTACTAGACCCTCTCAGACCACAAAGCTAGAAAATTAATTATCTCACATCTAAATTTATTTCTTTTTATTTTTGTTATTTTGGTAATATGTATTTCTCTATTTATTTATTTATACTTATCTATAAACCATGAGCTCACACCAATACCTCCAAATTCCAATCCAACACCAAAATTTATTCTGTCTTTTCTCTTTCCATATTTTAACTCCCTCCTAAGACGGTGATAAATCCATAATGTATTTACTCACTCAATCCTATAATACACAGAAAGTAGTTTCAGAATTGCTAACTCATGACTCTATGAAGAAGCCTATTTGCTAGAGTATGATATTTGTTTAGTGAGACTATATAATCCAAACACTGTTAAAAAGTTGCCTGGGTTAGTTCTCCATCTCCTTGTCCCCACTGTAAGGTCATTTAAATAGGGTTTGGTTCACTTGTTTTTGTTTAGATTCCTTTTGTTTCCCCCACATCTTTGCTAATTTTAATTCTTTTTTTGAGCATGTAACATAGTTCCAAAAGTTATTAATAGAACTGTGCAGAAAAGAATACTCAGAAAAGTGACACTTCTCATTACTTCTTTCCATCTCATTGCACTCATCTCCTGTAAGTAACCAACCTCATTAGTTTTTCTGTTTCTTTTGCACAAATGAACAGATACCTGTGTATTGTCCTATATCCCTTTCTTTCTTACATGAATGGCAGCATGCTATAGATGCTCTTTGGGGCTTTACTTTTTTACTTGGCAGTATGTCCTAGCAGTTACTCAATATCAGTTCGTAGAAATCATCCTCATTTTTTTCATTACAGCTACATAGTACTGCACTGTGTGAATGTGTCATATTATTCAACCACCCTCCTATGTATAGGCATTTAGGTTGTTTCCAGTATTTTGCAATTACAAACAATTCTTCAATGAACAACCTGGTGTGTGTGTGTGTGTGTGTATACATATATACACACACACATATATGTATGTATGTATTTTCATATCGTTCGAGATGTATCTTCAGGGTAAATTCCTAGAAGTGGGATTGGTGTGTCAAAAAGTAAAAACAAATGTAAGGCTGGGTGTGGTGGCTCACATCCGTAATCCCAACACTTTGGGAGGCTGAGGCAGGAGGATCACTTGAGGCCAGGAGTTCAAGACCAGCTTAGGCAACATAGTGAGATCCTGTCTCTACAAAAAATTAAATTAAAAAAACATTAGCCAGGTGTGGTGGTGTGTGCCCATAGTCCCAGTTACTCAGGAGGCTGAGGTGGGAGGATGGCTTGAGCCCCGAGTGCAAGGTTGCAGTGAGCTATGATCATGCCACTGTATTCCAGCCTAGGCGACAGAGGGAGACTCTGTCTCAAAAAAAAAAAAAAAAAAAAAAAGTAAACACAAATGTAGTTTTGCTAGGTATTGCCAAATTCCCCTCTAGAAAGCTTGTACCAATTTACATTCCCATCAGCAATGTATGAGAGTGTCTTTTTCCCTAAAGCCTCACCAACAAAGTGTTTGCTTTGCTTTACTTTTTAATTTTTGCAAATCTGATAGGTGAGAAATGATATCTCAGTGTAGTTTAATTAGCATTTTTCTAATTATGAGTGACTTGGAACATCCTTTCATATGCTTAAGAGCCTTTTTGATTTTATTGTGTGTGTGTGTGTGTGTGTGTGTGAATTATCTGTTCATGTCTTTTCTCTCTTTTTCCATTGGGCTTTTGGTCTTTTATCCTCATTTTTAAGAGTTTTTTATGTGTTAGGGATATTAGTTTTTATCTGTGATATATGTTGCAAGTAATTTCTCTTAATTGGTTTGTTGATTTTTTGATGTTGTTTTTCTTTGCCATGCAAAAGGGTTTTTGTGTAGTCAAATATTAATCTTTTCTTTTATCACATCTGGATTTTGAATTCCAGTTAAAAAGCCTTTTCTCACACCCAGGTTAAAGAGAAATTCACCCAATTTTCTTCCAGTATTTGTATAGTGTCATATTTTACATTTAAATTCCTAATTCATTTGGAGTTTATTCTTATGTGTAGTGTATGGTATGGATCTTACTTTATCTCTTTTCAAATGACTACCCAGTTATCACAGCCTCATTTTTTAAAATGTCAATCTATGTCCCAGTGATTTGAAAGGTTACCTTTATCATTTATTCAATTTTCACATATACTAAGGTCTATTTCTGGACATAAATTTTATTCCACTGGTCGATTTGTCTATTCTTCCTCCAATACCACACTGTTTTAATTATAGAGGCTTTATAGTGATTTTTAAAAACTTTTTACTTTGAGATAATTGTAGATTCACATGCAGTCTTAGGAAATAATAAAAGAGAGATCCCATAACCTTCACTCGGTTTCCCCCAATAGTAACAACTTGCATAACCATATTACAATATCACAACCAGGACATTGACATTGATATAATCCATCCACATCATTCAGATTTTACCAATTTTGCGTACTTATTTGTGTGCATATGTGTAGGTATTTAACTCAAAGCAGTTTTAGCAAATGTGTAGATTCATGTGACGACAGTCAAGATAAAGAACAGTGCTATCATCACGAGGATCCTCAATCCTCTCTGTTGCTCTTTTATAACCAAACCCACTTCCCTCTTGCTTTTCCCTACCCCAAGTTCCAAACTCATGGCAACCACTAGTCTGTTCTCTATCCCTACAATTTTGTCATTTTGAAAATGTTATATGTTAAATCATACAGCATGTGACCTCTTGAAATTAGCCTTTTTCACTCAGCATAATTCTGACAGTGGTGTAGTACAATATATGAGGGGTCCGTTCTCACAGGTGTGTAGAGATATCTCACTGTCATTTTATTTGCATTTCCCTAATGCCTAATGATATGGAACATATTTTCTGGAACTAATTTGCCATCTGTATATTCTCTTCTGTGAAATGTCTGTTCATGACTTTGGCCCATTTTCTAATTGGATTATTTGCATTTTTTTCTTGTTTTTTTATACAAGTTTTGCAAGTTCTTTATATATTCTAGATACTTGTCTTTTGTCCAATATAAAATTTGCAATATTTTCTCCCAGTCTGTAGCTTGTCTTTCCATTCTCTTACCGGGTTCCCTCATAGAAAGATTATTTTTTGGATCAGATTTTTGTTGTTGAGTCTAAGAACTCTACCAAGACATAGGTCCCAAAGATTTTCTCCATTTTTTTCAAAGTTTTATGGTTACACATTTTACATTTAAGACTGTGATCCATTTTGAATTAATTTTGGTATAAGGTGTGAGGTTTAGTTTGAGGTTCATTTTTTTGCCTCTGGATGCTCAATGGCTCTAGCAACATCTGTTGAAAAAGCTATCCCTCCTTCATTGAGTTCCTTTTGCACCTTTGTCAAAAACTAATGGGGCATTTCTGTTCTGAATCTATTTTGGGGATCATTATTCTGCTCCATTGATCTATGTATCTGTCCCTCTGCCAATACCACACAGTCCTGATTAATGTAGCACTATAATAAATTTTAATAGCAGGTAGATCCACTCCTCCCCTTGTATTCTTGTTTATTTATATATTCTAGATAGTTGTCTCTCAACAACTTCTTGTTTCTCAAAATTGTTTTATTCTAGGGTCTCTACCTTTCCATATAAATTTTAGAATAAGCTTATCTATGTCTACAAAAAACTTTTCTGGGATTTTGATAGGAATTATATTAAACCTATAGGTCAATTTGAGAATTAATATCTTTACTACATTGAGTCTTCTAATCAATAAACACAGTATGTCACCTCATTTATTTAGATCTTTATTTCTTTCAAAAGTATTTTGTAATTTTTTGTATACAGATCTCCTATACATATTATCTTAGATTTGATGTCTAAATATTGCATTTTCTTTGGAGCAATTATAAATGGTACTGGTTTTTTTTAAACATTATTTTATTGATTTAATTCACAATCCACAAAATTCACCCAAAGTGTTCAGTTCAATGGCTTTAGCATATTTATAGAGTTGTGCAAATATCACCAATATTTAATTTCAAAATATTTTACTTACCGCAAAAAGAAATCACATATCTATTAGCAACCACTCCCCACTCTCCCTTACCCCCAGCCCCTGGAAACCATGAATGTGCTTTCTGTCTCTATGGATTTGCTTATTTGGGGTTTATCCGTTAAATAAAATCATATGATAGGCAACCTTTTATGTCTGACATCCTTCCCTTAGCATAATATTTTCAAGCTTCATCCATGTTATAGCATGAATTAGCACTTCATTCCTTTTTATTGCCAGATTATATTTCATATATTATTTATGATATACCACAATTTGTTTTTCCATTCATCAGTTGATAGAAATTTGGGTTGTTATCAATTTTTGAGTATTATGAATAATGCTGCTATGAACATTCACGTACAAGTTTTTGTATAGACATGTGCTTTCATTTCTCTTGGGTATATAACTAGGAGTGGAATTTCTGGATCATATGGTAACTCTATGTTTAACATTTTGAGTAACTGCCAAACTGTGTCCAAAGAAGTTATGACATTTAACAATCTCACCAAAAATATATAAGGGCTCCAATTTCTCCATGTCATTGCCAGCACTTGTAATTTTCTGTCTTTTTGATTGTAGCCATTCCAGTGAGTATAAAGCAGTATGAAAGTATAAAGGTATAACAGTCTATCTTCCACTTGAGGTTTTCTTAATTGTAAAATATTTAATTAACAAATAAAAATTGTGTATATTCAAGGTGTACAGCATGATTTGATATACATATACATTGTGTAATGATTACCATAATCAAATTAATTAACACATCCAATACCACCTATAGTTACAATTTTTTGTGTATATATGTGTGTGGTGAGGACACTTAAAATCTGCTGTGATATGGCATCTCTTTGGTTCTCCTGGAGAGAGTTGGAACCCATTCTATTAAGTGAAGTATCCCAAGAATGGAAAAATAAGCACCACATGTACTCACCAGCAAACTGATTTCCCTGATCATCACCTAAGTGCACATTTGGGAATAACACCAATTGGGTATCGGACAGAGGTGGGGGCTGGGGGGAAGGGATGGGTGTATACCTACTTGATGAGTGTGATGCGCACTGTCTGGGGAATGGATATGCTTGAAGTTCTGACTGGGGGGCATGGGGGTGGGGGGAAGGGATGGGTGCATACCTACTTGATGAGTGTGACGTGCACTGTCTAGGGAATGGACAAACTTGAAGCTCAGACTCGGGGGGATGGGGGGGTCATGGGCAATATATATAACCTGAACGTTTGTACCCCCATAATGAGCTGAAATAAAAAAAAAAATCAGCTCTCTTAGCAAATTTCAAGGAAACAGTACAGTATTGTTAACTATAGTCACCATGCGGTATATTAGATCCCTGGAACTTATTCATCTTGTAACTAAATGTTTGTACCCTTTGACCAAAATCTCCCCATTTCCCCCAACCCCCAGCCCTTGGCAACCACCATTCTACTCCCTGCTTCTAAGAGATCAACTTTTTAAAATTTCATGTATAGGTGAAACCATACAGTATTTGTCTTCTGTGTCTGGGTTATTTCACTTCAGGTCCTTCAAGTTCATCCATGTTGTCACAAATGGCAGGATTTTCTTCTTTTTTATAACTGAACTATCTCTCTCTCTCTGTCTCTCTCTCTGTCTCTCTCTCTCCTCTCCCTCATAAACACACACACACACACACACACACGACCCTTGAACAACACGGGCTGGGGGCACTGACCCCTGTGCAGACAAAAATACACATATTACTTTTGACTCCCCCAAAACTTAACTACTAATAGCCTACTATTGACCGGAAGCCTTACCAATAATATAAACAGTTGATTAACACATATTTTTGTGTTATATGTGTTGTATACTATGTTCTTACAATAAAGTAAGCTAGAGAAAAGAAAATATTATTAAGAAAATCATAAGGAAGAGAGAAAATATATTGACTACTCATTAGGTGGAAGTGGATCTTTATAAAGGTCTTCGTCTTCATCGTCTTTACATTGAGTAGGCTGAGGGGGAGGGGGGTTGGTCTTGCTGTCTCAGGGGTGGCAGACTCAGGACATGTGGAGGAAGTGGAAAAGGAGGTGGAGAGGCAGGCACGCTCAGTGTAACTTTACAGAAATACATCATATTAATAATTTCTGTCTGACTTTTTTGCTTTTTCATTTCTCTAAAAACGTTTCTATATGGTACCAATCCTTCTCCCACCACGTTTTTTTAGTTTTAGTGCCTGTATCATAGAAGAGTCCATGTTATAAAAGAAACCAAAAGCAGTCTTGAATAATCAGAACCCTTCTGCCAGATTGTCTAATGTCAATTTGTTTTCTGGCACTGTTTCTTCTATGTCTTCTCCCTCATTATCTGGCACTGGTTCGGAAGCACTCATCTCCGTCAAGCCATCTTCTGTTAATTCCTCTGGTGTGGTGTCTGTTATTAATAGCTCTTAAATTCCCCTATGATCCATATCTTGAAAACCTTCACCCCCACTTTTTTATTTATTTTTTTTATTTGTTTGTTTTTTTTGCCATATCCACAATCTCTTTCATGATTTCCTTGTTTGGCTGTGTCATAAATCCTGTGAAGTCTTGCACAACATCTGAACACATTTTTCTCCAGCAGGAATTTATTGTTTCAGGCTTGATGTCTTTCACAGCTTTTTCTATAGCAATGGTGGCAACTTCAATGTTGTAATCCTTCCAGACTTTCGTGATGTTCTATCAGGGTTTCTTCCACAGCATCCACAGTCCTTTTCATAGAGCACCGTGTGTAATGAGCCTTAAAGGTCCTTATGACCCTTTGATCTAAGGCTGAATTAGATACGTTGTGTTTGGGGGCAAGTAGGCCACTTTGATGCCTTTGGTGTTGAACTCATGGGGTTCTGGGTGGCCAGGGATATTGTCCAATATCAAAAGGACTTTAAAAGGCAGTCCCTTACTGGCAAAGGACTTCTTGACTTCAGTGACAAAGCATCAATGGAACCAACCCAGGAAAAGAGTTTTCATTGTCCAGATCTTCTTGTTGTACAACGAAAAGATGCAGCTGGTGTTTATCTTTTCCTTTCAAGGTTCAGGGGTTAGCAGCTTTATAGACGAGAGCAGTCCTGATCATAAACCCCATCTGCATTTGCACAAAACAGTAGAGTTAGCCTATCCCTTCCTGCCTTAAATCCTGGTGCGCACTTCTCTTCCTTACTAATAAATGTTCTTTGTGGAATATTTTATCCAGAATAGGGTACTTTCCTCTCCATTAAAAACCTGTTCAGGCAGATATCCTTTCTCCTCAATGATTTTCTTAATGATGTCTGGGAACTCATCTGCTGCTTCCTGCTTGGCGGAAGCTGCTTCTGTTATCTTGACATTTTTAAAGCCAAACCTCTTTATAAAATTATCAAACCATCCTTCGCTGGCATTAAATTCTCCAGCATTAGATCCTTCACCTTCCTTTTGCTTTTTAGTTATCATATAATGACTTCACTTTTTTTAGAATTATGTTGGAGTGTATAGGTGTGCCTTTCTTATAGCCATCCTGCACCCACATAAAAGCTGCATTTTCAATAGGAGATAAAGTAGTATCTCACCAAAAGTACAAGGTTTTTGCACCTGCTGGCATAGCTGCACCAACAACTTCATGAATTTCCTTTTCTTTTATTTACCATGGTCCACTACATTGAATTCATTATCTTGAAATGGTGGGGAAACCACAGCTGCAGACCTCAATCTATGGTACATACCAAGCACTTCAACTTTTTTGTGTAATGTCATGACTTTTTTCTGCTTCTTGGGATCATGGCCAGCATCACTAGTGGCACTTCTATGGGTCCCATTATTTTATTCAAGGCTTATGGTATTGCACTAAACATGATGAAAAATACACAAGAACAGTGAGAGATCACTTTTTACTGCAATAGAAATTTACTGCAGAGATGAACTGCTCATGGGGCAATGATTAGTGTCACATGGTGTTTTAAGCAAATACAACACTTAAACTCACCACAATAGCAACAGGAGGTGGTTATGAAATTATTACAGTAGTATAGTACATACTACAGTTAATTTTATATTGTTATGATTTATATTGTTATGATTTGTTTACATTACTCAACTGTGAATGGTGCCATGTACAGTCTGTGTATAAGTTTTGATAAATTTTAACTTTTTATAATAGCTTTGTGTGTAATTGATGGTAGCAAATGATAAAATAGACTATTATCTACATATATTTTACATATTCATGGCATGCCTAACTTTTTCTTATTTTTTTATGTTTCTAGGCTGTTATGGTTCATCTTTGAGTTTTTTCAAATTGTTGCAAATCTCCAAAAAGTCTTCCAATATCGTTATTGAAAAAATTTGTGTATAAGTGGACCCGGGTGGTTCAAACCTATGTTGTTCAAGGGTCAACATATCATACACACACACACACACACACACACACACACACCATTTTCTTTATCCCCCATTCATGTGTCAATGGACAGAGGTTGTTTCCTTATTTTGGCAATTATGAATAATGCTGCAGTGAACATGGCAGTACAGGTATCTCTTTGAGATACTGATATAATTTCTCTTGGCTATATAGCCAGAAGTGGGACTACTGGATGGTGTGGTAGTTCTACTTTTTGAGGAACCTTCATACTGTTTTCCATAATGACTATACCAATTTTCAATCCCACCAACATTTTACAAGGGTTTCCTTTTCTCTACAGCCTCATCAACACTTGTTGTCTCTTATCTCTTTGATAATAGCCATCCTAACTTGTGTGAGGTGATATCTCAGTGATGTTCAACACCTTTTCACATACGTGTTGGACACTTGTATGTATTCTTTAGAAAGATGTCTATTTGGATCATTTGCCCATTTTTTCATATAGTGAAAAAGGGGTCCAACATCACTCTTTTGCATGTGGATATTCACTTGTCCCAGCACCATTTGTTGAAGACTACTATTTTCACATTGAATTGTCTAGGCACCCTTGTCAAAAATCAATTGACCATAAATGTAAGATTTATTTCTTGGCTCTCAATTCTGTGCTATTGATCTACATATTTATTTTCATG
The DNA here is from genome assembly GCF_041146395.1 of Eulemur rufifrons. Classification (NCBI taxonomy): domain Eukaryota; kingdom Metazoa; phylum Chordata; class Mammalia; order Primates; family Lemuridae; genus Eulemur; species Eulemur rufifrons. The sequence goes on along the minus strand of NC_091012.1, from coordinate 24,688,070 downwards.
TCAGTATGGCATTGTGTTTTTAATTTCAGTTTCCAAATGTTTGTTGTTAATATATAAAAATGTGATCAATTTTTATGTGCTGGTTTTATATCCTGCAGCTTTGCTGAACTCAGTAGTTCTAGTTGTTTTGTTGATTATTTTGGATTTCCCATGTAGACTATCATGTTATTTGTAAATAGGGATAGATGTATTTCATCCTTTTTGATCTGTATATCTTTTATTTCATTTTCTTATCTTGCTATGTTAGCTAAAACTATAAGTACTTTATTGAATAGCAGTGTTGAGAGCAGACATCCTTGCCTTGTTACCAGTTTTAGAATGAAAGCATTCAGTTTTTCTCCATTAAGTACAGTTGACTCTTGAACAAATTGGGTCTGAACTACGCAGATCCACTAACATGCAGATTTTTCTCAACCAAAGCAAATAAAAAATACAGTATTCATGGGATTTGAAATGTGTATATGGAGGGCTGACTTTTCATATACGTGAGTTTTGCAGGGCCGACTGCAGGGCTTGAATATGCACGGATTTTGGTATATATGAGGGGTCCTGGAACCAATCTCTGCTCCCCCACTGATGGATGACTGTACAATGTTATCTGTAGAGTTTTTGTAGACGTTGTTTATCAAATTCAGGAAGTTCTCTTTCATTCCTTGTTTTCTGAGAGTTTTTATTATGAATGGATGTTGAATTTTTCAAATGCTTTTTCTGCATCAATTGTTATGATGTGATTTTTCTTTTGTAACCTGTTAATATTCTGGATAATATAGATTAACTTAAAAATGGTGAATGAGCCTTGCAATCCAGGGATAATCTCCACTTGATTATGGTGTATTTTTTATGTATTCCTGGATTAGATTTGCTAATGTTTTGTTGATTTCTAAAATTTAAGTTAATGAAAGATATTAATTTGTAATTTTCTTTTTCTGTACTATCTTTGTATTGTTTTGGTATCAGAGTCATAAAATGAGTTGGAAAGTCTTCCTGCCTATTCTATCCTCTGGAAGAAATTGTGTAAAATTGGTAGTAATTCTTCTTAACATCTGGTAAAATTCTCCAGTGAAACCACCGAGGTCTGGATATTTCGAGTGTTTAACTACAAATTCATTTCCTTTAAAGTTGTAGGACAATTTGGATTAAATATTTCATATTGTGTAAGTGGTAGTAGTTAGATAATTTCTTAATAATTGCATGTATATTCACGAGGAGTTTTGGTCTGTAGTTTTACTTTTGTACTGTCTTTGTCTGATTTTTATATCAGGGTAATATTAATTTCATAAAATGGATTGAGAAGTGTTCCCTCCTCTTCTATTTTCTTGAAGAGAATGTGTAGAATTGGTATTAATTTTTCTTCAATGTTTGGTAGAATTCTCCAATAAAACCATCTAGCCCTGTAGATTTTGGGGGAGAGTATTTAAATTATGAATTCAACTTCCTTTATAATGATAGAGCTATTCAAATGACTGGTAGTTTGTGCTGTGCAAGGAATTGGTCCATTTCATCTAAGTTGTCAAATTTATATGTGTAAAGTTTTTGGTAATATTCCCTTATTATTCTTTTGATGTCTTTCAGATCTGTAAATGATACACTCTGCTTCATTTCTGATATTGGTAAATTGTATCTCTCCTGTTTTCAATCTTGCTAGAGGTCAATTTTCTTGATCTCTCCAAAGAACTAGCTTTTTGTTTCATTCATTTTTCTGTATTGTTTTCTGTTTTGGATTCCATTGATTTTAATCTTATGTTTATTATTTTTTGCCTTCTGCTACTTTGGGTTTATTTTGTACTTTTTTTTGTTAGATTCTTTTTTTTTTCATCTTATTGTTATGGGGGATACAGAATTGCAGGTTACATACGTTGCCCATGTACCGCCTTTCCCCCCAAGTCAGACCTCCAGGCGTGTCTGTTCCCCAGATAGTGCGCGTTGCACCCATCATGTAGGTATATATCCCTCCCTTCCCCACCCCCCCTTCCCTAGTCAGCACCTTCAAGCGTTACCATTCCCCAAACGGTGCACAATGCACTCATTGTGTAGGCATACCCCCATCCCCTCGCCCACCCCCCACCTGAGTCTGATATCCGATTGGTGTCGTTCCCAGATGTGTATTTAGGTGATGATCAGGGAAACCAATTTTCTGGTGAGTACATGTGATGCTTGTTTTTCCATTCTTGGGATATTTTACTTAATATAATGGGTTCCAACTCTCTCAAGGCGAACCATAGAGATGTCATATCTTCATTAGTCCTTATAGCTGAGTAATATTCCATGGTATACATATACCACAGTTTACTAATCCAATCATGTATTGATGGGCATTTGGGTTGTTTCCACATCTTTGCTATTGTGAATTGTGCTGCTATAAACATTCGGGTACATGTGTCTTTGTTACAGAATGACCTTTTTTTCTTTGGGTATATGCCCAATAATGGGATTGCTGCATCAAATGGCAGGTCTACTTGAATCTGTTTAAGATACCTCCATAATGCTTTCCACAGGGGTTGCACTAGTTTGCAGTCCCACCAGCAGTGTATGAGTGATTCTGTCTCTCCACATCCACACCAACATGTGTTGTTTTGGGTTTTTTGATAAAGGCCATTCTCACTGGGGTTAAGTGATATCTCATTGTGGTTTTGATTTGCATTTCTCTGATGATTAGGGATGTTGAGCATTTTTTTCATGTTTGTTAGCCATTCTTATATCTTCTTTTGAGAAATTTATATTCATGTCATTTGTCCACTTTTTGATACGGTTGTTTGATTTTTTCTTGCTGATTTTCCTGAGTTCTAAATAGATTCTTGTTATCAGTCCTTTATCTGATGTGTAGTATGCAAAAATTTTTTCCCATTCTGTAGGTGGTCTGTTTATTCTCGTGACTGTTTCTTTGGCTGTGCAGAAGCTTTTTAATTTAATCATGTCCCATTCGTTTATTTTTGTTGCTGCTGTGATTGCCTTGGGGGTCTTCTTCATAAATTCTTTGCCTAGGCCAATGTCTGTAAGAGTCTTTCCTACATTTTCTTCTAGAATTCTGATTGTATCACGCCTAAGGTTTAAGTCTGTTATCCACCGTGATTTGATTTTTGTGAGAGGTGAAAGCTGTGGGTCCTGTTTCAGTCTTCTACAAGTGGCTAACCAATTCTCCCAGCACCATTTATTGAATAGGGATTCTTGTCCCCAGAGTATATTCTTTCCTGCTTTGTCAAAAATTAGGTGACTATATGAGGATGGTTCTATATTTGGATTTTCTATTGTGTTCCACTGGTCTGTGTCCCTGAACTTGTGCCAATACCAGGCTGTTTTAAGAACCACGGCCTTGTAGTATAGTTTGAGGTCTGGCAAATTAATACCTCCCATTTTGTTTTTGTTGCTTAAAATTTCTTTTGCTATACGGGGTCTTCTCTGATTCCATACAAAGTGTGTAATTATTTTCTCTACGTCTGTGAAGAATGATGTTGGTAGTTTAATAGGGATTGCATTGAATCTGTAGATCACTTTGGGTAGTATAGACTTTTTAATAATGTTGATTCTTCCAATCCACGGGCATGGTATATTTTTCCATCTATTTGCAAGTTCTGCTGTTTCTTTTCTCAGTGTTTCATAGTTTTCCTTATAGAGGTCCTTTACCTCTTTAGTTAGGTATATACCTAGATATTTTATTTTCTTTGTTGCTATTTTGAAGGGCATTGAGTCTTTAATTTGGTTTTCCGATTGACTGTTATTGGCATATATAAATGCCTCTGATTTGTGTATATTAATTTTGTAGCCTGAGACTTTGCTATATTCGTTAATCAATTCCAGGAGTCTCATGGTTGAATCCTGGGGGTTTTCCAGATATAACATCATATCATCAGCAAAAAGTGAGAGTTTGATCTCTTCCTTCCCTATTTGGACTCCCTTGATTCTGCTCTCTTGCCTGATAGCTCTCGCAAGGACTTCCAATACTATGTTGAAAAGTAATGGGGACAGTGGGCAGCCCTGTCTGGTTCCAGTTCTAAGTGGGAGTGCTTTCAATTTTTCCCCGTTCAGAATGATGTTGGCTGTGGGTTTGTCATGTATGGCTCGTATCATTTTTAGGTAGGTTCCATCTATGCCTATTTTGTTAAGCGTTTTTATCATAAAAGGGTGTTGAATTTTGTCAAATGCTTTTTCTGCATCTAATGAGAGTATCATATGGTTTTTGGTTTTGCTTCTATTTATGTGGTGAATTACATTTATAGATTTACGTATGTTGAACCACCCCTGCATCTCTGGGATGAAGCCCACTTGGTCGTGGTGGATTATTTTTTTGATAAGTACTTGGATTCGATTTGCTAGTATTTTATTGAAAATTTTTGCATCTATATTCATGAGAGAAATTGGTCTGTTGTTCTCTATTTTTGTTGCGTCCTTTCCTGGTTTCGGTATCAATGTTATATTGGCTTGGTAGAACGTGTTGGGGAGAATTCCATCCTTCTCAATATTGGAGAATAGTTTATGTAGGATGGGCACCAGTTCTTCTTTATATGTATGGTAAAATTCAGGTGTGAACCCATCTGGACCAGGGCTTTTCTTTTTGGGAAGGTTTTTTATTGCTGTTTCGATTTCATTTCTTGATATTGGTCTGTTCAGGTACTCTATTTCTTCCTGGTTGAGCCTGGGAAGACTATGTGTTTCTAAAAATTTGTCCATTTCCTCCACATTCTCCAGTTTGTGTGCATAAAGATTTTTGTAGAATTCATAGATGATATCTTGTATCTCTGTAGCATCGGTTGTGATTTCGCCTTTCATGTTCCTAATGGAGATTATTAGAGATTTTACTTTTGTGCTCTTGGTTAGTCTAGCGAGAGGTGTGTCTATTTTGTTTATCTTTTCAAAGAACCAACTTTTTGTTTTATTAATTTCCCTTATAGTTTCTTTGTTGTCCTTTTCATTTAATTCTGATTTGATCTTAGTTATTTCTCGCCTTCTGCTGGGTTTGGGGTCGTTCTGTTCTTCTTTCTCCAGTTCTTTGAGTCTATTTGTTAGGTTATCTATTTGCATGTTTTCTGTCTTTTTGATATAGGCATTTATGGATATGAATTTTCCTCTCAGGACTGCTTTAGCTGCGTCCCATAGATTTTGATAAGTTGTATCTCCATTGTCATTTAATTCAAAGAAACTTTTGATTTCCATCTTGATTTCTTCCTTTATAGAATAATTATTCAGGAGAAAGTTATTTAGCTTCCATGACTTTGAGTAAGAGTGAGGGTTTCTGTTTGTGTTCATTGTTACTTTTATTCCGCTGTGATCTGAGAAGATGCATGGTATAATTTCTATTTTTTTGAATTTTTTAAGACATGCTTTATGTCCTAGGACATGGTCAATCTTAGAGAATGTCCCGTGAGCTGATGAGAAGAATGTATATTCTGTGGACTTTGGGTAGAATGTCCTATAGATGTCAGCCATGCCCATTTGTTCTAGCATTGTATTTAGGTCCATTATGTCTTTGTTTATTTTCTGTTTAGAGGATCGGTCCTGTACTGTCAGTGGGGTGTTAGAGTCTCCAGCTATTACAGTATTGTTATCTATCATTTGGTTCAGATCTAGTAGGGTTTGCTTTATGAATCTAGGTGCACCTAGGTTGGGTGCATATATATTGAGTATAGTCATGGCTTCTTGTTGAATTGTGCCTTTAACCAGTATGTAGTAGCCATCTTTGTCTTTTATTTTTTTTTTGTTGGTTTGAAAGCTAAGTTATTGGAAATTAAGATTGCCACACCAGCTTTCTTTTGGTTACCGTTTGCTTGAAATATTGATTTCCATCCTCTTATTTTCAGTCTAAATGCATCTTTGCAGGTTAGGTGAGTTTCTTGAAGATAGCAGATACTTGGATTGTGTTTTTTTAATCCATTGGGCCAGTCTATGTCTCTTGAGCGGGGAATTCAAGCCATTCACATTTATTGAGAAAACTGATAAGTGAGACAGTTTTTTGTTCAGCTTGTTGGGTAGAACTTCATTGTGATGTTTTCTCTCCTGAGCCATTGTGGTATCTGGAATTTGATCTTTAGCTCTTGAGTAGTTTTACATTCGTGGATCTTTCTTGTGCTGATCCGTGTGTAACTCTCTTTTGAGTACTTCTTGGAGGGCTGGTCTTGTCTTGGTGAATTCCCTCAACCTTTGTTTATCTGAGAATGTCTTAATTTCTCCTTCGTATAGAAAACTTAGCTTAGCTGGGTACAAGATTCTAGGCTGGGCATTATTCTGTTTCAGAAGCGTGAAAATGGGGCCCCAACCTTTTCTTGCTTGTAAGGTTTCAGCTGAGAAATCTGGTGTAATTCTGATGGGTTTTCCTTTGTAAGTTACTTGTTTCTTTCTCCTTGCAGCTCGTAGAAGGGACTCTTTAGTGGATATTTTGGTCAGCCTTATGACTACGTGGCGTGGTGTTTTCCTATTTGCTATGAATCTCCCAGGGGTCCTTTGAGCTTCTTGAATCTGTATGTCTAGAGTATTAGCAAGGCCTGGAAAATTTTCCTTAATTATGTCTTCAAATAGCTTCTCCAACCCTTGTTTATTATCTTCTTCACCCTCAGGAATGCCAATAACTCTCAAGTTAGGTTTCTTCACATAATCCCACATTTCTTGAAGACTCTGATCATTTCTCTTACTTCTTTGATCTATCTCTGTGACTGACTTATTTAGTTGGAAAGAGTTATCTTCAATTTCTGAGATTCTTTCCTCTGTTTGATCTACCCTGCTCTTGAGACTTTCCACAGTGTTTTGTAGCTCTCTGAGTGAATTCTTCATTTCTAGGAGTTCAGTTTGGTTTTTCTTCAATATTTCAATTTCTTTAGTGAATTTTTCCTCCAAATCCTGTATTTTTTTTTTTTTTTGTGGTTTCTTTGTGTTGGTTATCCATTGATTCTTGTATATTATTCAGCTTGTTTATAATCCATAATTGGAATTCTTCCTGTGACATGTTGGTGTTTTGAGTCTAGTTTGTGTCAAATGGTTGAGAGCCGGTATTTCTCTTTGGGGGTGAGATTTTCGTTTGATTCTTTGTGCTCCCCGTGTTTTTTCGCTGGGCCCTTCCCATCTAGATTTATTGTTGGATCTTTTCTTATAGATTTAGTCTGGTTAACAGCACTCTTTGTGCTCTATTCTTAGGCTGTGAAGCAGTCTAGGTATGTTGCTTCCTTTGTCAAGAGGGGGAGACTGTTGTGTATTGTTTAGAGATCTTTCTGTTTCCATTGGGGGACTGCTTCTGATGGGTCCAATCCTAGAGGATTGGAGTGATCCAAGACCACTTTGGCGAGTTAGGACAGTGTGTTGTGGTCTTTCAGAAGGCAGGCAGGGTCCACACTAGTAGTAGACCGAAATTCTCTTTGTTTGTTTGTTTGTTTGTTTCCCTTTGGTTCTTCCTCTATAGGGGTGGTTTATGTCTCTATCCACAGGAAAGATACTAGCTATGGGGAGTGGATGGTGCCCTCGCTCGCTCAGTGCCCCAGTTCCTGCAGCTCCCACGGGCAAAAGTCTGCCTTGGCCCAATGTCCCCAGGGACCAGGCTCCACACTCTCACTTCTGGAGAAGTATTCAGTGTTTCCACATGGGCGGGGCCCCTCTATAAGGTCCATGGACCAGGGGAAGGGGCCATCCAGGGAGCCTCTTGGCACCCTATTGCTCCGCAGTGACTTGGCTGTGGGCCCCAAGATGGCGATTGCGCGCCCGCAGATCGCTGGCGCTGGGGGTGACTGCTCAGGTTCCGGTATGTACCAGAGCCAGGGGCCTGGCTAGTTCCGAAGCTCACCGTGGCTCCCCAGTTAGAAGGCAAAAAGAGAGAAGAAAGAAAAAAAAGAAAAGAAAAGAAAGAGAAGAAAAAGAAAGAAAAAAGAAAAAATATATATATATATAAAAACACAAAAAAACAAACCAAAAACACCAAAAACACAAACAAAAAAGAACAAAAACAAAACTACACAACACCACACCACACCGCAAAACGAAAAGATACACAAATCTAAGTATATAGTTCGGAGACTCTATATTTTTGTTTTTACGCCTTAGCACAGCTCTGCCCCTTCACGCCCGCTCGGCACCTTTTGGGTCCCCAGCGGTTTCGCTGTCGATTTCAAGATGGCGCCTGCATGCCCGCAGAGCTCCGGGGTTGGTGGGGATCTAGCTTCTGCGTTCAAAAGGCACGGCAGCAAGAGGCCTGGAGGGCAAAGGTGCCCACTGAAGGTGTCTGGCTCATGAGCCGCTGCAAAAAAAAAATAGAAAAAATACACCAAGAATAAAATATATAGTTCGGTGAGCCTATTATTATTATTTTATTTATTTATTAATTTTTTACACCTTAGCACAGCTCCGCCCCTTCACGCCGAGCGCGGTTCCGGTGGAGATTCCCCCAGGGTCCAAGCTGTTCACCCTTTATTGTCTCCTGCCCAGCGTTCTCATGCATATCCCGCGCTCCTGGCGTGGGTTCAGAGACCAGCGGAGGGCGCTGGGCAGAGAGAGCCGCTCGGCACCTTATGGCTCCCCAGCAGTTTCGCCTTTGCTTTCAAGATGGCGCCTGCAGAGCTCCGGGGCTGGAGGAGACCGGCTCTCCGGCAGGCAGAGACTGCCACTGCCGGGGGCTGGTGAGCAAAGTCACCCACTGGGGGCCACCGGCTGGAGAACCGCCAAAAAAGGCAGCAAGGAGGCACAACATAATTCGCTATTCAGGGATCTTTTGTGCTTTTCCGCCCTGGCACAGGTCCGTCCCTCCTCGCCAAGCGCTGTCTCAGCTGAGACCCCCCCAGGTTCTAAACTATTTTCCCGAAAAAGCCTCCTGTCTGCAATGCCCCACGTCTCCCTCGGTGATTCTGCACTGGCTTGAGGCAGGTCTCCAAACAATTGGGAGTGGAGGTCATTGAGGAGAGCAAGCCGCTTTCCCAGGAGGCTGCCCCCGCCCCACCTAGGGGCGGGGGCAGCCGACCCACGCTCCGCTGTCTACTGTCTGTCCCGTGTTCTGCAGAATTTCGCAATCCTAATTTTCATTCACCTCAGACCTCACTCGCTCTGTTTGTCCCACGTTGATTTTCTGTGGATTCACACCGCTGTTCCTGTGTGGGAGCTGTCCTCTAGCATTGTGGCAGGTCCGGATCCACAACTTCCTCACTGGGAGTGCGGATCCAGGCAGTCACCATCACTCCGCCATCTTCTCTCTCCTCTTTTGTTAGATTCTTGAGGTATAAGCTTAGGTTATTGATTTAGCTTAGATATTAATTTGAGACCTTTCCTCTTTCCTAATGTATGTATGCATTTTAGTGCTATACATTTCCCTCTCAACACTGCTTTAGCTGTGTCCCACATATTTTTATAACTCATATGTTCATTTTCATTCAATTCAGTGCATTTTTAAATTTTCTTTGAGACTTCCTCTTTGACCTATAGTTTAGAAGTGTGTTGCTTGATTTAAAAGTGTTTGGAGATTTTCTTGATTTCTAGTTTGATTCTATTGTGATTAGAGAACATACTTTATGTGATTTCAATTCTTATAAATTTGTTGAGGTATGCTTTAGGGCCCAGGATATGGCCTATCTTAGTATATGTTCTATGGACACTTGAAACAAAAGTGTAATCTGCTGTTGTGGGGTGGAGTGCTCTATAATGTCATCTAGATCCTGTTAGTTGATGAAGTATTGAGTTCTTCATCTTTGCTGATTCTATCTAGCAGTTGTATCTATTGCTGAGAGTGGGGTGCTGATGTCCCCAAATATAATTGTGGATTTGTTTATTTCTCCTTTTAGCTCTCTCAGTTTTTGCTTCATGTGTTTTGAGACACTATTATTTGGTGCATATACATTTAGGATCATTATGTTTTCCTAGTGGATTGCTTATTTTGTTATTATGTAATGTCTGTCTGTCTCCAAGAGTTTTCTTTGCTCTGAGGTCTTTTTCTGATATTAATATAGCCACTACTGCTTTTTTAATTAATATTTACATGGTACATCTTTTTCTGTCTTTTTACTTTCAATTTACCTATGCTATTGCATTTGGAATATCTTGTAATAGAATATAGTTGGGACATGTTTCTTTTTATTTACTCTGCCAACTTCTGTCTTTTAATTGGTGTGTTTAAACCATATAAATGTAAGGTAATTGTTGATATGTTCTGGCTTAATTCTGCTATTTTATTATTTGTTTACTCTTTGCTTCCTCTGGCTCTTGTTCCTCTATTTCTGTTTTCTTGCATTCCCATGCTTTACTTAACCATATTTTAGGATTCCATCTGGATTTATATTTTACGTCTTTTAGTATATCACATGTATAGTTTTCTCAGTTGTTGCTCAAGGTATTACAGTATACATAAGTAATTTATCATAGTCTACAGTCTGTATTTTATCAGTTTGATTGAAGTGTAGAAATTTTACTTCCATTTAGGTCCTTTTACCCAATCTACTTTTAAAATGTAGTTATCTTAAGTATTTTCTCTATACATATTGGTTATCAGATGAGATGGTGTTATATTTTTTGTTTCATCCATTGAATATGATTTAAGAAACTCATGAAAAGAATAGTTTATTATTCTTATCGCTATTTTTTTATCTATTCTGAATTTCTTCTTTGCTGTATGAAGTTTTAATCTTTTTCTGTTATCATTTCCTTTCTGTTTAGAGAACTTCCTTTAGGCATTCTTTAAGGGTAGGATTATTAGCAATAACATCTTTTAGTTTTCCTTCATCTGAGAATATCTTGATTTCCCCTTCACTACTGAAGGATATTTTTGCCAGATATGTAATTTGGAGCTGACAGTTCTTTTCTTTCAGCACTTGAAAAATGTAGTGCCACTTCCTTACGTACTCCATGGTTCCTGAAGAAAAATCCTTTGTCATTTGAATTGGTGTTCTTCTTTGAGTAATGTGTCATTATTGTCTGATTGCTCTCCAGATTTTTTTCTATGTCTTTAATTTTCAGAAGTTTAATTATGATGTGTCTTGGCATGGATTTCTTTGAATTCATCCTGTTTTGATCTCTCAGATTCTTCAATCTGTAGGTTTATGGTTTTCATAAATTTTGAAAATTTTCAGCAATTATTTCTTGGACTAATTTTCTTTGCAAACATTGGATCTTTTGTTATTGTCCCACAGGCCTCTGAGCCCCCTCTTCTTCTTGTTTTTTTATTTTTTTAGATTTCTTTCTTTCTGTTGTCCAGATTGGGTAAATTCTATTGATGTGTCCTCAAGTTCATTAATTCTATCTTCTCTCATCTCTAATCTTCTAATTGGCCCATCCAGTGAGTTATTGTATTTTTGTGATTGTGTTTTTTTAGTTCTATAATTTACATTTGGTTCTTTTTTATAACATATTTCTTTGCTGAGATTTTTCTATTTTGTTAATTTAAGTATATTTCTAATTGCTTGTTGAACATTTTTATGATGACTGCTTTAATATTTTCATCAAATAATTCCAATATCTGAATCATCTTGGTGTTGAAGTCTGTTGATCATCTTTACTCATTCATGTTGTGATTTTCTTGGTTCTTGGTATGATGAGTGATTTTCTGTCATTCTCTAGATATTTTGCATATTGTATTTTAAGACTTTGGATGGTATTCAATCTTACTTTTTAGCAGGCAGTCTCTGTGTTAAGAAGTAATGTAAAGGCCATGTGGGTATATGGTTCAGTTTCTTGCTGGGCCCCACTACACTGCGCTGGCAAAAGTATAGCACTGACTGACACAGCTGCATTGCTGATCGATGGGGTGGAGGTTTGGTTTTGCCCTTGGCTCTGCTGAGACCTTCCCAGGAAAAGTGGGGAGCTAACTTGCCCTGCCTTGTTGCCCCTGAGTGGAATGTAAGCTCAGTTCCCCACTAGACCCTGCTGGGGAAGAGGAAAATAGAGGGCTAATCCATATTGCCTTTTTGCTGCAAGATGAAGGGGGAATCTTGGATCCCTGCTGGGGTCCAGCTGACAGCAGGTGAAAAGTAAGGAGCAAGGGTGCAGCCTAGCCCTACCTCACTCTTCTTCATTCAGTTTCTTTGCTACTAGGTGAGAGTATGGAGATTTGGCTCCCACTGGTCTTTGCTGACACCAGTGGTTGGGTGGAAAGTGGGGTGCTGACCATCTCCAACTTGCATGACTGGGTTGGGGGAAAGTAAAGCTTTCCAATTAACCTCACTAGTACTTAGGGAGGGGGGTACTGGTGAGGTCTAGTGCTGAGTAGCCCCATCTCACACTACCTCATTAAGTCTGCCAGATGTGGGTGGAGGGTTGGTTCCCCTCCTGACCTTGCTGACACTACTCTGAAGGGAGAATGGGAGTGTGCTTGGACTGACACCCCTGAGCAGGGAAATCAGAGTTCTACCATCTGCTTACATGAGGCTGGGAGATGAGGTGAGGTGGAATATCAGCTTCCCACTCTGCAAGGCTGAAACCACAGGAGGGGCATGGTTTTCTATTGGTGTTGACTGAAGTAGGGTAGGTATTTTCAGAAAGGTTTTCTGCTATTTAGGCCACCTTTTTCACAGTCCTTTGATGAGGGGGAAAGTCTTTCCCTGGAGGGTTTTTTTTTTTTTTTAAGGCTTTATTTTTTTCCAGCAGTTTTAAGTTCATAGCAAAATTGAAAGAATGATACAGTGTTCCCATATTCCCCCTGCCCCCACATATTCACAGCCCCCCCCATTACCCAAATCCCCCACTAGAATGATACATTTGTTACAATTGATGAGGCTACACTGACATATCATAATCACCCAAAGTCCATAGTTTATATTAGGGTTCACTCTTGATGTTCTATATTCTGTGGGTTTGGACAAATGTATGATGACATGTGTCCATCATTATAGTATCACACAGAGTAGTTTCACTGCCCTAAAAATCCTTTGTGCTCTGTCTATTCATCCCTCCCCACCCCAACCCCTGAAAACCACTTATCTTTTACTCTCTCCAAAGTTTTGCTTTTTACAGAATGTCATATTGTCAGAATCATATAATATGTAGCCTTTGCAGATTGGCTTCTTTCATTTTGTTACGTGCATTTAAGGTTCCTCCTTGTCTTGTCATGGTTTGATAGTTCATTTCTTTTTAGTACTGAATAATGGCCCATTGTCTGGATGTATCACAGTTTATTTATTCATTCACCCACTGAAGGACATCTTGGTTGCTTCCAATTTTTGGCAATTATGAATAAAGCTGTTATAAACATCCCTGTGTAGGTTTTTGTGCCCACATAAGTTTTCAGCTCCTTTAAGTAAATACCAAAGAGCACAATTGCTGCATCATATGGTAAGAATATGTTAAGTTTTATGAGAACCTGCCAAAATGTCTTCTAAAGTGACTGTTCCATTTTGTGTTCCCACCAGCAATGAATTAGAGTTCCTTTTGCTCTACATCCTCACCAGTACTTAGTGTTGTCAGTGTTCCAAATGTTGACCACTCTAATAGGTTTGTAGTGGTATCTCATTGTTCTAATTGTTCTAATTTGTATTTACCTGGACATATTATGTGGAGCATCTTCTCATATGCTTATTTGCCATCTGTGTGTCTTTTTTTGTTAGGTGTCTGTTCAGACCTTCCACCCATTTTTATTAGGGTTGATTGTCTCCTTATTTTTGAGTTTTAAGTGGGTGTTTTTTTTTTTTTTTGTCTATTTTGGATAGCAGTCCTTTATCTGATGTGCCTTTTGTAAATATTTTCTCCCAGTCTGTGACTTGTCTTTTCATTCTCTTGATGTTGTCTTTTGCAGAGCCAAAGTTTTTAATTTTAATGAATCCTAACTTATCAATTCTTTATTTCACGGTTCATGTCTTTAGTGTTGTATCTAAAAAATCATTGCCATACCCCAAGGTCATATAGGTTTTTTCCTATGTTATCTTCCCAGGGGTTTTATAATTTTGTGTTTTACATTTAGGTCTATGATTCATTTTGAGTTAATTTTTGCAAAATGTATAAGGTCTGCATCTAGTTTCATTTTTTGCATGTGGGTGTCCAGTTGTTCCAACACTAATTGTTGAAAAGACCATCTTTGCTCCATTATATTGCCTTTACTCCTTTGTCAAGGAATAGTTGACTATATTTCTGGGGGTATGCTTGTGGGCTCTGTATTCTGTTCCATTGATCTATTTGTCTATTCTTTCACCAATACCACATTGTCTTGATTACTGTAACTTTATAGTAAGTCTTGAGGTTGGGTAGTTGTCAGTCCTCCAACTCTGTTCTTCTCCTTCAATATTGTGCTGACTATTCTGGGTCTTTTACCTCTCCACATAAACTTTAGAATCAGTTTGTTGATATCCACAAAAGAACTTCCTGGGATTTTGACTGAGATTTCATTGAATCTATAGATCAAGTTGGGAAGAACTGGTATCTTGACAATATTGAGTCTTCCTATTAATGCATGTGGAATATCTCTCTATTTATTCAGTTATTTGATTTTTTCATCAAAATTTTATAGTTTTATTCATATAGATCTTGTACATATTTTCTTAGATTTATACCTAAGTATTTCATTTTTGGTTGCTAACGTAAGTGGTATTGTGGGTTTTTTTAAATTTCAAACTCCACTTGTTCATTGGCAGTATATAAGAAAGTGATTGACTTTTGTATATTAATCTTGTATCCTGCAGCCTTGCGATAATCACTACTTAGTTCCTGAAGTTTCTTTTTTTAGTTCTTTCAGATTTTCTATGTAGATGATCATGTCATCTGCAAATAAAGACAGTTTTGTTTCTTCCTTCCCAATCTGTATACCTTTTATTTCCTTTTCTTCTCTTATTAACATTATCTAGGACTCTGAGACAATGTTGAAAAGGTATGGTGAGAGGGGACATCCTTACCTTGATCCTAATCACAGGGAAAGCTTTTAGTTTCTCACCATTGAGTACGGTTTTTTTGGTAGATATTTTTTATCAAGTTGAGGAGGTTCCCCTCAATTGCAAGTTTACTGATTTTTATCATAAATGGGTATTGGATTTTGTTAAATTTTTTTTTGTATTTATCGATATGATCATGTGATTTTTCTTCTATAGTCTGCTGATGTGATGGATTAGGTTAATTGATTTTAAAATGTTGAATCAGCCTTGCATACCTAGGATAAATCTCACTTGGTCATTGTGTATAATTCTTTTTACACATTGTTGGATTTTATTTGATAATATTTTATTGTGCACTTTTCCATCTATGTTCACAAGAGATTGGTCTATAGTTTTCTTTTTTTCTAATGTCTTTGTCTGGTTTTGGCATTAGGGTGATGTTGGCTTCATTAAATTGAGTTAGGAAGTATTCCCTCTGCTTTTATACTCTGAAAAACATTATAGAGAATTGGTATCATTTCTTCATTAAATATTTGGTAAAATTCACCAGTGAACCTATCTGGGCCAGGTGCTTTCTGTTTGGGAAGGTTTTTAACTATTGATTCAATTTCTTTAATAGGCACAGGCCTATTCAGATTGTCTATTTCTTATTATGTGAGTTTTGGCAGATCGTGTCTTTCAAGGAATTGGTTTAATTTCATCTAGGTTATTAGATTTGTGAACGTAGAGTTAGTTATTCATGATATTCTTTTATTATCCTTTAATCTCCATGAGATCTATGGAGTTATGTCCCCTCTTTATTTCTGGTATTAATAACGTGTGCCCTCTCTCTTTTTCTTAGCCCTGGCTAGAGGCTTGTCAATTTTATTGATCTTTTCAAAGAACTAGCTTTTTAAAATTGATTTTCTCTATTGATTTCCTGTTTTCAATTTCATTGATTTCTGCCCTAATTTTTGTTATTTATTTTCTCTTGCTTACTTTGGGTTTAATTTGCTCTTATTTTTCTAGCTTCCTATGGATGAAATTCAGATTATTGATTTTGGATCTTTGTTCTTTTTTAATATTTGCATTCAAAGCTATAAATTACCCTCTTATCACAGCTTTCACCACATTCCACAAAGTTTGATAAGTTGTTTTCATTTTCATTGAGTTCAAAATATATTTTAAATTTCTCTTGAGATTTCTTCCTTGACCCATGTGTTTTTTAGAAGTACATTGTTTAATCTTGATGAGTTTTGAGATTTTCCGATTATCTTTCTTTTATTGATTTCTGGTTTAATTCCTTTGTGGTCTGAGAGCAGACATTGTATGATTTCTTTTAAATTTGTTAAGGTGTGCTTTATGGCTCAGAGCTCTATGGGAGCTTAAGAAGTATGTGTATCTGCTGTTGTTGGATGAAGTAGTCTATAGATGTCAGTTATATGTAGTTGATTGCTGGTGTTGAGTTCAGCTGTGTCCTGCCTTTGAGCTTTTTGTTTGTTTGTTTGTTTGCCTGTTCCTGTTGCCAGTTCCATGTTACAAGCTTCTGCGATGCCCTGCCCAGAATATAATATATGGGAGTCAATAAGGAAACCCAGGGAACTTATTGCTGTGTTGTTTCTCAAGTCTAGGACCCTAGGTTGGTCACCTTTTCTTTGTACCTTCTAGAGTCTTTGTATGCTTCTTTGTTATGTTATGTCCAGGTTTTTGTTTGTCTGTTTCTGTAGTTTGCTTTTTGAAACACTTTTAATTGTATTAAAATACATAAAACATAAAATTTGCCATCTTAACTACTTGTAACTGTACAGTTCAGTATTGTTCAGTATATTCACATTGTTGTCCAATGTGTCCATGTTTGTTTAATTGTAAGAAGGGGCACCTGGGAGAAATGAGGCTACTCCATGTTGGTCACAACCAGAAGTGTCCTATAGTTTGTTTTCCTGGCTATTCTTGAATGCTTATTTCTTCCATATGAAATTTAGTATCAACTTGTCTAGTGACATTAAAAGGCTTATTGGTATTTTTATTGGGATTTCATTTGATATTTATAATTTTTTTATTTCATAATATTATGGGGTACAAATGCTTTGGTCACATAAATTGCCTTTGTAGCACCCAAATCACAGCTACAAGCATGCCCAACCCCCAGACAGCACACACCACACCCGTTGGGTGTAAATTTATCCATCCTCTTCTCCCCACTCCCACCTGCCCAATCCCCAATGAATGTTACTTCCATATGTACACGTAAGTATTGATCAATTAGTACCAATTTAATGGTGAGTACATGTGGTGCATGTTTTTCCATTCTTTTTCCATTTCTTCTACTTCACTTAGAAGAATGAACTCCAGTTCCATCCAGATTAATACAAGAGGTATTAGTTCTCCATTGTTTTTTGTGGCTGAGTAGTACTCCATGATATACATATACCAGATTTTATTAATCCATTCATGTATGGATGGGCACTTAGGTTGTTTCCACATCTTTGCCATTGTGAATTGTGCTGCTATAAACATTCTAGTGCAGATGTGTTTCTTATAGAATGTCTTTTGTTCCTTTGGGTAGATGCCCAGTAATGGGATTGCTGGATCAAATGGTAGGTCTACTTTTAGTTCTTTGAGTTATCTCCATACTACTTTCCATAAGAGGTTATACTAGTTTGCAGTCCCACCAGCAGTGTATGAGTGTTCCTGTCTCTCCACATCCACACCAACATTTGTTATTTTGTGAATTGTTGATAAAAATCCATTCTTACTGGAGTTAAGTGATATCTCATTGTGGCTTTGATTTGCATTTTCCTGATGATTAGAGATGCTGAGCATTTTTTCATGTTTCTTGGCCATTAGTCTATCTTCTTTTGAAAAGTTTCTGTTCATTCCTTTGCCCACTTTTTAATGGGGTTATTTGATTTTTTTTCTTGCTGATTTGCCTGAGTTCTTTATAGATTCTGGTTATCAGCTCTTTGTCAGATATATAGCAAGAAAATATTTTCTCCCATTCTGCAAGTTGTCTACTCTCTCTAATGCTTGTTTCCTCGGCTGTATAGACGCTTTTTATCATGTCCTATTTATTTATTTTTGTTGTCACTGTGTTTTGGGAGTCTTATTCATAAATTCTTTGCCTAGGCCAATGTCTACAAGAGTTTTTCCAACATTTTCTTCTAGAATTCTTATAGTTTCATGCCTTAGGTTTAAGTCTCTTATAAGTTAAAGAGAACTGACATCTTTATGATGTTGAGTCATCCTATTCAATAGCAAAGGGTGTATTTTCATTCATTCATGTCTAGTCTTTCAGGAGTGTTTTAGAATTTCCTTCATAGAGATCTTGTACATTGGTTGTCATGTTTATTGCCAAGGATGTTATTTTCTTTGTTCATTTTATAAATTTGGTTTCATTTCCATTGTGTGTGTTCCTGCCATAGTTGTTTGAGTATATAAAGTAAACCAGTGACACTCAAATCTGGATCTCCAGCTTGTCACCAGAACACCAGACCCAGATTTGTGACAGTTCATCCCAACTGTCACCTGGCTGGCCCTCTCATACTTTCAATTCAGTGTGTCCAAAGTTTAACTTGTCTTCTTCCCTGATCACCCCAACCCTCACTTTAACACTGGTGACACTCACCGGATGCTGTGGAGTTATTTCTGAGTCATCCCTCTACACCCCCTCACTAGTGAATTGGTCATTCAGTTCTAATAATTCTCTAGCATTTTAGAAGATGTTGTCATGAAATCTATGTGTTAGATGAAATCATCAAGTCATCTAGCCTAACCTTACTTGTGATGCCTAAATACTCTATTCAATGTCCCCAGGAAGTGGTTTCTTGGCATATGCTTGGACATACATTTCCAGGGCCAGGAAACTTACTCCTTATGAGGCAGCCGATTTTATTTCTGGCCATTTCTGATTATCATGTATTTCTCCATATATATGTCACTCAAGTCCATCTCCTCCTTTCTAAAACCATTACCCTTTGGTTGTTCAACACCCACCCCATGCCCCTGACCCTTCCCTGGAATGTTGCTTCAGCTTATAATGGTTCTTTCCCATCTCTTTGTGGACTTCTTATGGGGTTCTTCCTATGACACAATTCTGGCAATGGCTCTGCCAGGTTCCAGCATGCAGACTGAAGGCCAAACTTCTCTGCCTAACATCCAGGGCATTTTCTGATGATGGCCTTTGCCTCCCTTTACCAGCTCATCACCAACTACTGAGAGAAAGATGGGGGGTAGGGGGCCGGTAGAGAGAGAGGGGAGAAGGAGGAGGAAGGAGCTGGAATACGCTAGCTTTCCAAAGGTCCTTATGAACATTAGTGGTGGATATTCCTTCTTTCCAGCTCTATCGGTGGAGGTAGAAGAAAACTGGCAGCATTGACATTTTTGATAGGAAGGCTGTCAGTAATAATAATTACACTGGGACATTTTGAGAGTGGACTCAATAATGGATGCTCCTAAGCACTTGACACAATTGGAGTGTAGTGATACACATATGCTGCCATCAAGGAGCTTCCAGGCTAATGGAGGAGACAGACCAATAAATAAATATAATACCAGTGACTATAAATACAAAGCAAACTATAGATTACTACCTCTTCTGTGAACTCCCATAGGACATTTCTGTTTTCTGAAGGTACTGATCACTTGCAGCCTTGTAATACAATTATTTATAGTTAGTTCCTTTAAGGCAGGTCCTTTTCGTCCACGTCTGCATCTCCCACTCTGTCTTCTTTCCCTATCAGAATTCTATTCATTCATTGGGGTCCCACTCACATATCACTTCTCCTGGAAACCTTTCTTAGGTCTCCTTAGTCAGAATTCATTCCACAAGCATCTCCTGAACACCTGCTCTATACCGGGTACTATGCTAAGCCCTGAGTATAAAATGCTAGTGTCTCTTTGGAACTTTCCCTGGAGGGAGTAGGAAACCACCACATTTTTGAGCAGGGAAGATGATCAGGTCATTGTTTTGGAAAGGTTGCTCTGACTGCAGTATGGAAGACTAATAGGAAAGCAGAGATTGGAGGCAAGGGAGGTCCCCTGGGAGGAGGCTGTGGCAGGAGTCCAGGGAAAAGATGATGAGGATAAACCAGGGCAGTGGAAGGAGACAGACCTGACAGACGGTTGAGAGCCAGAATCAACAGATGGCTATTACTCCAAAGACAGACTTGACTGACGTTTCACTTGTACAGAGATGTGGGCTAGAATCTGTGATAGAAATATTGTTATCAACAACTGTGGATGGTGCTCAACTCACAGACTTGAATGGTGTGGTGGATTGAACTGTGTCCCCCAAAAAGATATGTTGGATTCCTCATCCCCAGAACCTGTGAATGTGACTTTACTGGGAAATAGGGTCTTTGCAGATGTGATCAAGTTAAGATGAGGTCATTAGGGTGAGCTCTTCCAATATGACTAGTGTCTTCATAAGAGGGAAATTTAGACACAGAGGCACAGTGAGAGGAGAAGGCCATGTGATGACAGAGGCAGGGATTGGAATGATGCACCAACAAGAAAAAGAACTCCAAGGATTCCTGGAAGCCATCAGAAGCTAGGAGAGAGCCATGAAGCCATGGAGGCCTCAGAGCCTCCAAAAGGAATCAGCCCTGCCAACACCTGGATTTCAAACTTCTTGCTACAAGGACTATAAGAGAATGGATTGCTGTTGTTTTAAGCCCCTGGTTTGTGGGCATTTGTTACGATAGCCCCAGAAAACTCATACAAATGGTATGAAAGAACAATTGAATGGGCTTTCAGGGGCTACTGAGAGGGTTGAGGAGGGGATGTTTGCTTTGTAAAACTCTAGCAGTGGCTGTATATCACCATCTTGTATTTAGGACCCAGCTTGTCCCATTGCTCTCTCAAAAGAGGCTCATTAGAAAAATACTAGTTTTCACCTGCCGTTGTTGGAAAAACAAAATGGTGGCCTAAAAGAGCTACAAATTCACTCTGCCCTGTGGCTGAAGTGGTTCCCTCCGGATCACAGACTGGGAGGGCCCAGCTCTCTTCCATGCAGAATGGAAGTTCCCCTAGGAGGTCAGAACCGCACCTCCAAGTGTTCTTCCTGCACTACCTCAGTACCCCATATCTCATCCCTTACTTGTGACAGTTACATAGACTTCAACTACGATGGGTTCTAGCCAGAGGAATTTGATTTAGAAAGTGGAGAAAAGACAAAGATGTTAAAAGTCACTATGGTCCATACACTGAAATATGATTTAGCCATAGAAAAGAAATGAAGAACTGACCCATGCTACAATGTGAAGGAATCTCGAAAATATGATGCTGAGTGAAATAACCCAGACGTAAGATGTTACATACTGTGTGATTCCATTTATATGAAATGTCCCAAGCTGATAAATCCATAGGAACAGAAAACAAGTCAGTAGTTGTCAGAGGCTGGGGTAGGGAGTTGGGGATGGAGAGTAACTGCTAGTGGGGACAGTGTTTCCTTTTGGGGTGAGGGAAGTGTTTGGAACTAGCTGAAACCATTGTTGCACAGCATTGCCAGTGTGCTAAATGCCACTTAATTGTACACATTAAAATGGTTAATTTTACATTATGTGAATTATAGCTCAATTTAAAAAAGTTATTGCAGGCTTGAAACCGTATTATTTTACTCAATTTATGAAAATTTGAAGGTCAAACTTTATCTGTGGCCCTGAAGAGGGCAGGGCAATCTCCTCACCTTCAGCTGAGCAGTGGGCAGACAGTCCGAGTAAGCTGACATCAGTTCACATTTGCCAACATAGAATGCTGGTCAAGGTAGCCTGACTCTCCCCAGAGTAGTCCTAGGCTGCCCACGTGCTGGGACATTTCAAACTCCTGCCTTATTTCTGAGTGGATCAACCTAACCCTGTGGTGCAGCATTCTACAGCTTTGTTGGGGTATAATTGATGTACAATAAACTGCAAATATTTAAAGTACATTTGATCAGCTTTGCACATGTATATGCCATCACCAAAGTCAATAAATATATCCATTGACCCCCAAAGTTTCCTTGTGGCCCCTTGTAGTCCCTCCCTCTTGCCCCTCTCCATAATCTGCAGGCAACCAAAGATCTGTAGTGTGCATTTTCTAGAGCTTTGTATAAATGGAACCATGGGATAGGGACTCTTTTTGTGCCTGGCTTTTCTTTCATTCAGTATAATGATGAGACCCATTCACGTTACTGCATGCATGTCAGTTGTTCATTGCTTTCCATTGCTGAGTGCTAGTCCATCGTGTGGATTATACCACAATTTATTTATTTATTCACCTATTGATGGGCATTTGGGATGTTTCCAGTTCTTTGGCGACTATAAGTACAGCTGCTATCAACATGGCTGTACAAGGGTTTGTGTAGATACACACTTTCATTTCTCTTAGATAAATACCCAGCAGTGGATGCTTGGGTCATAAGGTGTATGTTTCACTTTCTAAGAAATTCCCAAACTGTGTTTTCAAAGTATTTGTACAATATTATATTCCAACACTGGTGTAATTTTTTAAGAATTCCATGGCTCTCCATGGGGTTGGCTGAGGTTCATGGTTTTCCACACATATTCTGCAGAAAATTAGACATTGAGCTGGATCCAGAAACAACCTGTGACCTGGTTCTGGAGGCTACATTACTGCACACAATTGGGAGGAGGGGCAAGTGGTGAAGGGAAAACTGAATGTGGGGAATGGAGATGCATTGGGAACAGGGGACCGTCAAAAGGAGCTGGTGGTGGTGGCTGAAGTAGGAAGGGGACAGCCATGTATTTAAAGCTCCTGGCTCCATGCCAGAGGAATTGGAACTCCCTGAAGAATGAATGAGCAGTTTTTCTGGGCGCCCACGTCTAGGCCCTGGAGCCTGCCTGTGCGGTCATGTTATTGCCTGGATCTGGAAGCCACCAAAATGGGACAGGATACAGTTGGCCTATAACTTGGAATAAGCCAGAAAGAGAGGGCAGTTGTGCTGTTACCTGTTTTCCACCCTTTGAGCACTTACTGTTTTCACAGCCTTTCTTCTCTTCCCTAACATCTCTTAAAGGCTGATTGGAGAGATGCAAGGTGGGGAGGGCAGCTTGCTGATATCATGCCTCGTCAGAGAACGCCACACCCCACACAGGTCCCCTGCTGGACAGAGGCCTTTGTGCTGGGCATTCCTTTAAGGCTGTCAGGAGGTGTGTTCAGAAGGTGCCTGGGGACTGTCAGTGAGGGGGAAGCAGAAGAATGCTGGGCGCCCACACCTGGGGTCAGGAGATCTCTGTTGTAGGGTCAGCAACCCAGCTCTGCCCCGCCATTTCAGCCCCTCAGACCCTGAGTGCCCATTGCCATGGTCCCCTCTGACCATCCTTGGGTTTAAAGTGATGGAATGAGAGGGTGGGAAGAGAAGGAGGAGAAAGACCTTGAACATTTATTGAACCTGCCCTCTTCGCCAAGCATACATGCCGGGTGCCTTTCGTGTCATGCTAAGAAGAGCTATGACAACAGCTGATCCTTATCGAGTTCTCCCTCTGGATCGGACATGGCGCTCAGGACTTAAAGCAGTGTCTCTTTTTAACCCTCGCAGCACCTGATAAGTAGAGTCTATTTTTATTGACTCCATTTTACAAAGGAGGACATGTAGGCACACAAAGGGTGAAGTCCATGCTCCTATCACATAGCCAGGGAATGGCAGAGCTGGTAAGAAGAAAAAGAAATTCTTTCCCAGCAAGATGCAGTCTAAAAGTGCAAGTCAGAAAGGAAAGACATACTGTCCTCAGACCCCACCACCTCAAAGAGCCTTTGGTCTGAGGTAGAAATGACCAAAACAAGGTCAGCCCAAACAGAATAACTCCAAACCCCAAACTGCAGCTTCAGTGCTTTAGTCTGTTAAAATGCAGGTACCAGTGGGCTCAGGATCCCCTGATGCTCCAGCCAAGAGGAGATAGGTCCCATTGTCCTTGGAAGACCCACAGTTAGTATTTTTCCATCAAGATAGTAACACCTGTGTTCTAGAATTTCTCTGTGGTAGATATTGACTGGGTCTGGGGTCCTTTATTTTGGCCTCAAATGAAGGCCTGGAGCCCCACCAAAGGAGACGCAGGCAGAGGCAAAGAAGCAGATCTTCCCTGGCATGAGTCAGCCCCAGGAGGGTGAGACGGTGCCCCTTTTCCATCCAGCAGGGCCTCCAGGATGCTCTAGAAGAATGGTCAGGGGTCTGACTCAGCCTCTCCCCGTCCCTCCCTTCTTCACCCTCTCCACTTCATTTTCATCTCTAAAAGCTTCTTCTCAGCCATTTCCCAGGAAGTACTGACTCATGGGTCCCAAGCTGTCTCACTGGGGAAAAATGTTGGAGTGCCTGTCGACAATTACAGGCCATGGGCACATCCTCTGTCTAGATGGGACCAGGAATCCCATATAAACAAGCATGCCTGCTTTCTGGAAGCCAGACATAAAGCTCTCAGGAGAACCTTTCTAACTGGCATTAAAAGGTTCATTATACCTGGAGAGGGAGCAAGGAGGCCGGAGATTCACGGAGGCCCTTGGCTTTCTGGTAAAACTTATGGACCCCTTCTCAGGAAAAAAAAGTTTTTAAATGCATAGAATAAAACAGTGGGATCACAAAGAATACCAGTTAGATTGAAATAGCTATCAACAAATTAACAAAGGAAATTGGTGATAAATTTATTTCTACATTTCCTAACATATTAAATAAATAAGATCTAGCAGTAGGTCTCATAGTTGCTGTAATTTGCAGGTAGTTATATTTAGAGATTCCTGCTCTGACTGTAATGGGAAGGACAAATATCTATAATTTCTCTTTGTGACAAAGTCACAGGTTCTGTAATTACTACTCGTGATGTGTTGCCAACATTCACAACTGAAGAAAGGCTAAATTTCAGTTAGAGGTCAGTGAAAATAAAAATGGAATTTTTCCCCCATTCAGGTTCACAAACTCCCTGAACTCTGTCCATGAATCCTAGGATAAGAGCACCTGCTGAGGATACATTGAAAATTAGTTGATTGATCAGAATTTTTTCCCTGATTTTTCAGCTAAGTCAAACTGCTGTCCTTACACCTTTTTTTATACTGTGCTTTCTTCTTGCTGCCAGAGCACAACCAGGGAACTTAGGTTCCAGTGCTAGCTTACCCACTTAAAAGCTGTGACTTTATTTGAACATTGGTTTTCTCCTCTGGGAAATGGGGATAATAATAAAACCTACCTCCTGGTGTTGACATGAGGATTAAATGAGATGATGCTTGTAAAACCTCCTGGCACTGGGTCGGCACTCAATAAAGGTTAGCTACAATGATTGTTATTAGAGAAAGTTTTTTATTAGGTTTAAGTTTATAAACTTAAACCAAAAAGCAGCTTGCACATGCTGACCATTATAGTAGTCTGCCTTATTCTTTGGTGATTTATCTCTCTGTCATCTCTGATCCCGGAGTGGAAGGCGTAGGAGACACACAGACAGGGGAGAGGGGAGTGGTGAGCAGCTCTCAAAAGCCAACTGTTACATTTTCAGGAGTTTTACAAGCTGGTTGACATCATGTTGGTAGCTTGAAATCAGCCACAGTGAGAGTACTTACAACACAGAAATCAAGTGCTACAATAGCACTCTGGTTAGAGCTTTTTCCCCAGAGAACCGCTTGCTAAACATTTACCAGCACACCACTGGGAGAGGGTGGCTAGAAGTGCTGTTCTTATCAAAATGTTGGTGGGGCAACCTGTAACTTACCCGGGGAAAATGAAGCATGAGGTGGGTTTTAGGGGGAAAAAACTAAATGTTCTTTGTGGTCTGAGTTAATCTCATTTGTTCTATATTGGTTTTTTTTTTTTATCTACAAAGTTTCAGATCAAGGAAGAAACAGATTTTTCTTGATTATTACTCTCAGTTCTTGATAATTACCTCCATTTCAGCAATTCTGCAAAAAGAATCTGTTTTCAGATGAAGAGAAAATAATCTCTGTTTTCTTTATTGACAGCATGAGGTATGTTTTACTTAAAATCCAGTATTTCTGTGTACTAGTAATTTACTTCCATGTCAATTTTTATCTGTAAGACTCCAGTGCATTCTTCCCAGAGAGCATTGCAAAGACATGGAGCGAAAAAGTGAGTTTACTGATTATGCAGCCCTGTTAGTGTTCCTTGAGTCCAAATGTTGGCTTAGATGGTGTTTTCAGAACTCGTAAGTGGATGTTTATGTCTGCAAATGGAAGCGCTGAGTAGCTAGATTTGCAGGGCCAACGCGGGGGAGTCAGTCTTGGGGTGGTGGTTTGCTCAATCACTGGCATTTGGTTGCATGAGCTGTTTTCAAATGCGTCTCTGCTGTCTTGCCAGCCTATAAGCCACTGATACACGCCGCACCCCCTCTGTTAAGTATGCTAACACACCGTGGGGAAAAGAAATATGATGGGGAGTGGCAAGCAAGAGAACTGCTTACAGCCATGACGAGGTTGAATTGGGCAGAGAGGATGGCTACAGAGTTGTGGGCTCCTCTCAGTCATGGAAGGGACTGGACAACCTCTTTGGGAGGCTGCTATAGGGGTGCTCCCGCAGGGAAGGCATGCTGCTAATTCTGCTCTGGCCTTGAGGTGCTGTGGTGTTGGGTGGGCTGCTGAGCTATTGATCTGATGATTTCCCCACTGGGATTCAGTTTCCCTTGGATCGTATTGTTTTTTACAAAATGTGGGTCCAGTCAATGTGGTGCTTCAGGGTGTCTCGAGCCTTCCCTTGCCAGGTGGTCAGCATTATTGTGCTCCGTAAGGCAGTTCGTGTCTCGGACTTCTCCTCTCATTTAGACCCCATTCAGTTGGATAAGACCTCTGGCAGGCTGCCTGGTAGCAGGTAGACCTGGACAGGCCAGCCTCACCATCCACACTGCTGGTGCTGGACGAGAGAGAAGTGAGGGCTGCAAGCTTAAAGCCCAGCTCGGATTGCAGGCCTGCCTGTCTCATCAGTTCCGGTCTCCGGCGGAGGAAGGGGGGAGCCCGCCCCAGCTAGGTACTTCATGTCTGCAAAAAGCTTTCAAGAGGGATGACAAGGGCTTGGGGAGTGCTGGGACATTAATATCATGATTACCCAGAGAGGATAAGGATCCAGGGATGTGGACCATTACTGCCAAGTTGGAATCTGGGTTCTAGACGCAAAGGGGGCACATCAGCATCCAGCCACTTGACTAGGCCAGGCTCACCCTTTTCTCTGATACAGCACAGCCGGTGCACTTCGGATAAAGTAGCTGGCTGAGCCACCGCTCCAAAGGACGAATGCGTGGCTCTCAGAAGCAAACCAAACAGTATCCATTTGTATGTTTATGCCTGTGGCAATTTCAGACTGTTCCTGTCAAAATGTACCTATTTTCCAAAATGTCTTTTTAAATGTAAGTTTCACATTTAGGAGTGGGGGTGGCAGGTGGGGGGAGTAATGGACATTTTATGAAGTAAGCCACCGGAGACGTTGGCTCCTATAATTGACATAGAAAGGATGTGTGGATAGTGCTGTCAGAAATTAAGCCTGACCTTGAACTTGATATTAGTGAGCCCAAGCCTTGGAACTGGGTGTGTCCCTTTCTCTCTTGTTTTTTATGGAGCCTGATGGGAAAGGAACTCCCTGGACGGTGCAGAGCATGGTCCCACCTTACTTTGTTTGTCTTCCAGAGAGGACACTGAAGCCCAGAAGAGAGCAGGGACTGGTCTAAGGCCCCACAGCAAAGAGGCAGCAGAGCTTCTCAAAAGCCAGCCTCTTGAGTCCTAGGCCAGCTCTTAACTGTACCCCAGTAGAATGTCTGATACCTGTTTAGGTCTCTTTTGCTGTCACACAACTGTGTTTGCACTGAAGTTAGTAATTTTTGAATGTTGGCACTCTCTCCAGAGACATCCACCACAAATGGGAATTCCTGCACCGACTCATTCATTTGTCACTGTGCACCTGCCACATGCCAGGCTCTTTTCTTGGGCCCGGGCATTCAGCATGGGGCTTGTATTCTAGAGGGGAGAGACTGGACAGAAAACCAGTCAATGCTGCTTTGTGCACTTTGACGATGTTTCACTCCACCCAGCAGCTATTGTCACAGTGGCCAGGGTTCCCTCTGCTAGGGCTGGGGTGAAGGTCTGGAGGAGGATGACAGTGCCACTAGCTAACATTTGATAGGGCTTACTACATGTCAGCAACTGTTCCAAGCACATTGCAGATGTGTCTTTTTAATTTCAAAATATTAAGGGGGTAAAAATGTTTTTGTTACAAGGATAGCTTGTATAATGCTTAAGTCAAGGCTATAAGTGTGCCCATCACCCGAATAGTGTTCATTGTACCTGTTAGGTAGGTTTTTACCCCTCCCCATCTCCCCTCCCGCTTCTTGATTTCCAATGACTTTTACTTCTCTCTGTGCCCATGTGTGCCTTTGATCCTCACCACGGCCCTGTCAGGTAGATGCTATTATTGTCATCTCTCTTTCACAGATGAACACAGAGAGATTGAGTAAATCCCCCAATGCCACACAGCTAATCAGTGGCAGAGCTAGGGTTTAAACCTAGACCACTGGGTGCCAGAGTCCATGTTTAACCGCTTAGCTACACTGCCTCTCAGGATGGTGCAGAGTCTAATAAAGCCTCTTCTGCCTGCCCAGACTCCACCAAGTTCAAGGAACGCCCAACAGCCAAGCCAGGGTCCTCCCTACCAAGGGCGAGCACCTTCACCCTGGAAGGAAATCAGAGACAGCCATGTGCTAGCTGGATGTCACCAGGCCTGGCCAGTGCCCCTTCCCCTTCCTCAGCCCCATGTGCTTCATAGAATGGTTTTGGGGCTCTGAGGAGCCAGCTCTGATCACACCAGCCCCCGGCCCCCACAAGTTTGTCAGCACTGACAACTCGAGTTCTGAGCTGGGACACCAAGTTTTGCAAAGAATGATAGATCATTGCCTTGCTGAATGAGTTCTTTGCCACTATTGCCTGTGCTTTGGAGCAGTCTTGCCAGCTGCAAGGCCAGTTCAACCTTTGGCATACATGGTGCATCCTGGATTTGGCCTCCAAACCAACTGGAGAAGCTCTAGCCCAGGGCACTGTAATGAGCAGAGGAGACATGTACTAGTTGCACCACAGGCTGCTTAGAGGCCGTCTGTCATGTCTGGGATGC
This sequence comes from Eulemur rufifrons, assembly GCF_041146395.1. Lineage (NCBI taxonomy): Eukaryota > Metazoa > Chordata > Mammalia > Primates > Lemuridae > Eulemur > Eulemur rufifrons. The sequence continues at coordinate 24,659,267 of NC_091012.1, read as the reverse complement.
TGTCACCACATCCCACACTGCCCCATCTCAAGACTGCTCTACAAACCTGCCCAGCGAGACCCTTTGCTGCCATGGCCACTTTCTCTGACCCATTTTCTTCCTTCATGAGTCCCAGCAAGCCACCTGTCAGGAGCTGTGAGAGCGCCATGAGCAGAAACTGAACTTATTGACAGGAAAAGCAAGGCAGGCTGCCAGTGAATTGAATCCACTTTGTTTAACTGGCCTGGTTGCTTTGCAAATCACATGACTTTGAGCTGAATTTAGGGAGTAAAAATTTAGTAATTAAAACCATATGATCAAGAACCATATTTAAAAAGTCAAAGATTTAAAAGTTTCCCCACAAAAATGTTCTGAAACTAAAATGGTGTTAGGGTGTTGGTACAGATTTTCAGAAAACGAAACATAATCAAAGACTCATTAGGAAGAGAAAAGTCCATGTGTCAGCATCTTGACATACTGGGATTCTCTTTGGCACTTTTAGCTACAAACAATAACGTGGAAGCTCTGAGACTCACAACCTGACATCACAACACATCAGCACAATCATGAGTGCGAGAGGGGAGGATTTCAGTTCTCCCTGCAGTCCTGTTATTAACTGGGGAACAACATGCGAAGTGCTCTCCAATTCTCATGGCATTGCACCCTCACCCAGCAGCACCCCTCCCCTCCCAGGCTCCCCCAACCCTCACCCATCGACACAGCTGGAGGAGCACCTGCCACTCCCTGCAAATCCCCCTCTTCAGCCCCATCATCAGGCTCTTCCCCTCTTGCATCCCCCAAGATGGACTCCCCTTCCTGGCAGACTTGCTGCCTGTCTGCAACCTTTCGTATTCCTCTGGCCCGTTCTTCAGCTTGGCCTCTGCAGCTCAACCCGTGGACTCCACATGGTCTGATGGACTTTGCATCAAGCCTTTGTGGAGTCGTGACAACTTGCCCCACTAATGTGATTTGCTCTCCCCTCACCAGTAAATAGCCTTATGAGTTTGTTTTTATGCCAAGGTGAATACTATGAATTTTCTTCCAATCTCAACACTCCTTTAGCTACCTGAGGCATCACAAGCCTGACTGAAATTTTTGAGGTGTTCACTTGCTGGTACCTATATTTCTACTTACTGTGGGTGATCAGATCACCTATCCTACCTACTTAGGGATCTTGAGAGATCATCTGAGATGTCTTTTTGTTCAGTGACCACTCAGTTACCCCCTCTTCCACGGGATTTCTTGAATTTCTCCCCTCTGCGTGAGCATCGTATGGTAGCTGTTTCGGAAACACAGTGCTGGAGGCTCAGCCAGCACTGGATCCTGCGTGCCCAGGGCAATTCAAAATGTGCTTGGACATCTACAGGTTAGTTATGGACATGCAGCTTCCCCCTTCCCTCGTTAGCCAGGAACACTATGTGAGGACAGAAGGCTGAGTCAGGAATGTGAAGAGAAGCTTGAGACAGGGCAGAAGAGAAGAAATCCTGTTCCACTAGCAGGAAACAATCACTTTGAGGCTCAGGAGAGGCAGCAGCATCTGAGGGGGCAGCTGAGATGCATCACAACCAAAGTCAGGGGTAGAGAGCTAGGAGTATGTGCCCTGGAAAGAGAGAAGAAGACAAAGAAACACCATACCCCCAAAGTCCCGGGATAGTGAAGAAACCAGACTCCTGGAGAAAAATCTTCAGGCTTCTTCATAGAAAAGAATGATCTTTAACCTACAAGTGATAGAACGATGGAGGATACTGCTCAGCTGGACTTGAAGACTGTGATGGATGAAGTGATGGCCAGGATGAATGACAGGCCAGGCTACTCAGGGAGCACTTGCTAACAAGACCAGGAACCTTTATCATGGAGTGTTAAGGAATCATGCAGAACTGCAAAAAAAGAACCCTAAACCACTGGGTGGGCATGCACTTCCAAATATCCTGAAGGGAAAGTCCTTAAACTGGATATCTTATGTAGCTATAGTTTGCTTGATGTGGCTCCCTAGAAAAAATCTAGAACATACTCTTAGAGGCATAGTGAGTGAATGCTTAGAAAAGGAAGCCAGTAAAAAATGGGTCTAAAACAAAAACAAAAGGGTTCATTAGGAGTAGCTTGTTGTGTTGGAGTAGCCTCCTTTTTTGTTAGAAGAGCTCACGAGACAGGTAGAGCAGAGAAAAGCAGGCGAGTGTTTTTGAACTTCAGAAAAGCATTGGGCAGCATCTGTTGTAAAATCCTCATTTACAGCCCAGTTATGTGATTGTGTAACCAATTAAAGGACTGAATCCAAAGGCCATGGATAATGGATTAATGTCCTCCCTTAGAGAGGGAGGTCTTGAGGCAAGTCCTGGGGCTTCCTCCTGGCTTGCTTTGCGTTTTCTCAATGATCTGGGTGGAGATTGAGAAATCACTCTTAGCAGATTTTCCCCTAATACGGTGCCAGAAGGTGATGAATTCTCCGTAGCATGAAATTGAGATCCAAAGAGATCTTGATGAGCTTGAGAAATTTAACAGGGATAAATGGCAAGTCCAACATTTGGGTCCTGAACCTGTCTTCCCAATTGTTGTGTGGAGGAAACATGGCTTGAGAGAAAAAAAAAAAAAGCGAGGGGCTGTTAATTGACAGTCATCCCCGTGTGATCCAGCAGTGGGCTGGGCCTGCCGGCAACATTGCCATCATCTCAGGCTGCACTGCAAGCTGTGGCCTGTTGGGCATGAGGGCGAAGGTGCTGCTTTTGCTGCCCCTGTAGTGAGAGACCAGGGTGATGAGGAGGCTCCTAATTACATACGTGCAGCCAGTGGTCTCCCTGAGCTGGGACTTGAACTTAGGGCTCCTGATTCCAACTTTAGAACTTTTTGGTAAACGCCTGTGCAAAACCCTGTAGGCGACATGTCTGCTGCATCCTGAATATCAGGCCTTGGATTCATTTCATTCTGATTCCTCTGGGTATATTGACAAATGCTTTGAGAGTTGGAAGACATTTTAATGGAAAACAGAGACCCTATTGGCCTTTATAGATGTGTGAGCTACCCTCTCTAACTTCCAGTGCCCAAGAGAAACTCAGCAGAAATACTCTCTCATAAAAAGCAATTTCTTAAATGAATATGAAATGAATTTCATAAACCACCAGAGGCTTCTTAACCATTTTAAAAGGTGAGCATTATTAAAGCAATACCTTTTGGATGCACCAAGGTTACATAGCTGACAGGACTTTACTGTACCTTAACTTTGAATACAGAATAAAATACAATACAGAATGAAAAGTTTGTCTCTTTTCTCATACCCTTTCTACAACTCTCTCATAGTTGCTTTGTATAAGCAAAAATAAGAAGGCCGAGTACCGGAATCAGTATGACATAGACAGCTTGATTAGATGAATAAGCAAATGGCTGGTTAGATGAATGAACTGCAAAGTCTTGGCACAGAAGTGTTTATTTGGACTGTTTCCGAATTTGTAATCAACTATGCTACAGCTGAGGACTGGAAATGGATGACACTCCATCAGAGACCTGTAGCTCTGTGGGTCAGAAAGGTGTTGGGGTGGCATGCCTTCCGAGCTCTAGCTGTTTGAATCCTTAAACCTCAGAATATACATTTGTATTTGATCCAAAAATGGAGTTAAATCCTTGAAAGAATTAGAGCAAAAAGAACTACTGAAGTTGTGGAGATAGTACTGATTTGGATTTTGAAGAAATCGGTCCAGAAGAAATAAATACAATGGACAAAGTCAAGCTCAGAGAAACTAGACCTGTGTTTTTTCTGGCTGGCTCAGGATGTCTTCTCAGGTGAACAGAGCTGACAGGGGTCCGCTGAGCAGGATGGAATAATCCTGAAATGGTACTTTGGTCATTTTCCTTAGAACTTCCTTCTCCTAGTTAACTAGCACACTTGTACGTGTGGCCTCCACAGTTTATAGGCTCCAGCCAATGGCATGTTTTTCTGCTGACTCAGAAAAGAGAATTTTGGTCAAGAAAAGATGTCTTTTTCACCCTGGTATTAACATTTGGGCTTATAGGAAGCAGTAGTTTTGAGCTGTGGGTCAAGTGACTTGAATCTAAGATCGGCTTGGGACTCAGCAGGTTCTTCTATGCTTGTGGTAGATCACAGCAATGGAACTTTGTGCTTGATAAATAGGTGAACTTGACATAGAGCAGGCAATAGTTTTAACTGCAGCAATCAGCTCTTGCTATCAACCAGAGTAGCCTATTGAAAGTATTCATGTCAGTTTTCCCTTCCAGCTCTTTTAGAAGCCCAAAGCCGGCTGGCTGCAAAACATTGGTCTTGCCTATTTATCATGCCATGCATCTGAATGGCTGCCTATAAAATTGCATTTGTCTTTAATGCCTGCTTGTATGTGTTTTGTTGATTGTGTTCTTGAAGGGAAGTGTCTGGGAACCATTTCCGAAGTGCACAGTAATTTTCCCACTTCTTTGGAAACCAGAGCCATTGTTGCCAACTCACAATAGATAAATATCTTGAAAATTAGATTGTTTCCTCCAAAGTTGATGGTAGCAGCCTTGACTGTTTTCTTTCATTTGTGAAATAATATCTAAAATATTTGCAAAGAAGTATTTCCAAGAATGGAGAGAATTTATTTCATTATAATGAGCACTGAAAGCACATTTTCCTCCCATCAGATGGGATTTCACATGAAGTCTCTAAGTGCAACAATAGGGATTTTTCGTATCATTCTAAATCTATCTAAAGAGTGTAATGTATTAAGGAAGACAACTTAAATATGAACTCTTCACAAATCTTTTCTTGCCTAGTAATAGAGTCTTTATTTTATTTTATTTTTAAATGGATATTTGGCCACTTGTTAAGCACCCTTCCCTTTCCCTACCTACCTTCTTTTGTTTTCTGTGTTGGACCTAACCCAGTGTAATTGGAGACTGAAGGGTAGACGTGGGTGCAAACCTATGGGGATACTTCCTTGCAATGTCCAGTGACAACTGCCCACATCTCTCTCTTAGCTGTGGCCTTGTTTCCTCCCACTTTCTTTTTATAGGACTTTGGGCCCGGAGGTTGATGAATAATTCTTTCTTTTTTTCCTTTTTTTTTCAATTTAATTTTACAGAATCAAAGAGTCTAACAGTATATCTTGTTAGATACAGTATGTCCTCATAATGTATACATTATTTCTTGTACAATGATATGAAATAATATGGGAAATTTTTTTTTTTTTAATAATTCTTGAGTATTGTCCTAATTAATGATCCAGGACTCTGATTCCCCAGATTGCTTTGCTTAGAATTGGGGGGGGGGGAGTTTCTCACTAATCTTTGGTTTAATGGGGAAAGAGGGTTACCCCAAACCTCACCCAGCCTTACTGGGAATCTGGAGCCAGTCTACGTTCTTTCCAGCAGCTGCTGAAAGGAAGTCTGTTTGTATGCTCTGGCTGGGGAATCCTAGTAGGTAGGTGGCCATAGAGAAAAGCTAGTCACCAACATAGAGATGGCACCAGCTGGCAAGCCTCGCAGGGTCCTCCAGGCCAAGCTCTTTAGTATATTGAAAGAAAGTGAAACTCAGAGAGGTGAAGCAACACACTTGTCAGCCTTGGCAGGGAAATGTTGAAACCTCAATGACGCCGGCACTTCTTTAAGGAGAGGCAGTCACTGGGCAGCCTGGGAGGCTGCCTTGCAGATTTATGAGGCTTCTTCTGCCCAGTACCTCTTGGAATGTGGACCCAAGGAAATATTACATTGAGTGTCTGTCTTCAAGTCCAACCTGCTGGGTTCATGCCCTGGCTTGGGATTCAGTAAACCTACCTTCTAGAGTCAGCTCTCCCCATCCGTTGCTAGCATGTGCTCCTGGGCCAGTCTCCACCTTGGTTTCCCTATCTGTACAGAAAGGGAGTTGGACCTTATAATCTCTAGTTTTCCCTCCTGATATTAACATTCTAGCATTCTAACAAAGCTCTACTATAAAAAGAGATTGCTTCCATTCAGCTCAGTTGCTGGCTCCATTGCCTGCATTGCAGAGGGGCTGCCCACACCCTGAGCCTCCCATGCACACAGCGCCACTCTGTTTAAGGCACTTTCAGGTGCAAGTTCTCATTTGATCCTCACATGCACTATGTGAGAGGAGAAGAGTAAGCAAGTAAAGATCAACTGCATTTTGCAGATGAGAAACCAGAGGCTCAAAGAGGTTGAGTGACCTGTAGATGGAAATAGAACCCAGGTCTCCTGGTCGCCGGCCCCCTGTTCAGTCCACTATTTCTCCTAGACCACCAGTTAAAAACGCTTTGCAAACCTTTATTGGCCTGCTTTGGCCTGCTGTTATGACTGGCATCTGGGCCCAAGTGTCACATGTTTACAAACTGTTTCTACATTCTGAAGCGATTGCCTGCTGAAATTGGTACAAAACCAAACAATTTCCAACATTTTCCTCCTTCCTAGTGCAGCATCCCCAGTTGTTCCTGTATAGTAAGTCTAGAGACATATTGTTTTAAAATCATTTCCAGGGGAAGAATACCCCGTTTGTGTGTGTGTGCCTTTGGGGCCAAAGGTGAGCAATCAGTGGGGGCAGAAAAGGGGAAGACCAGCTGCTGTCCCTGTCTCCTCTGCTGGTCAACTGTGGAACCACCGGAGGGGTGAGTTGATGGTAAAGTAGAGGGACTAGATGCCCACTGGTACTGATGGAAATGACCCCAAGCTTAAAGGCTTAAAGAGGAGGCCCTTTCTCCCAGGGCCTCTACTGTTTACAGAAGTGGGGGCAGGGAGAGAAAGAGAGAATGAATGTGTCTGTGGGCATGTCTGTGTCTGTGTCTGTGTCTGTGTCTGCGTGTTCGTCTGTGTATGGGGGTGTATATGTATGCCAACTTATGAGTGGGACAGTCTGGCCCTGCAGAGGATGCAGGAACAATCTCCCAGCACCCTCCCACACAACCCCAACTTTGAGAGTCAACTGTGGAAGAGCTTAGGGGAGCTAAGGTTGCAGGCATTTAGCTGATGGGAAAGCTAACACATAGATCACTTGGCCTTCTGGTTTGGACTCCACTTCAAATCCAAGGCCTTTTTCAATTCTCAAAATGCATGATGTTTATGGCATAGGAAAAGACGATGCTTAACAAATCCAATGACTTTTCTTTTTTAAGAATTGAGGTCTTGAAAAAACTCAGTCTCACATTACCTTGAAGGCTGGTTCTGCTGTAGCTGATCATGTGATAAGATCAGCATTGTCATCATTGCTATAATATAGTCTTGATCTGTCCTCATTTCTTGATGTCTCCAAGTTCCAGAAAACTCTGTTCTCTGCTTGCAATAATGGGTGGTCACTGTGTGCTATTTGATTTTAGAGTCAAATAAGTTTTCAGGGCATGGCCAGCTTGAGAAACAGTTTGCTCTCAATTGACTTGTCGGTTTGTGCAATTCTTGGCTCTTTGAAGCAGGATTCTGCCGTCTGAGCCCAGTGTGTGGGACCATGGGACACTTGTACTTGCCAGGAAATCCTGGCCCCAAGCTGATTTGTCACTGAGTGGCACATGACACCCAGATTCGGGGGAGGGGAGGCATTTTTAACCTCAGTGGTATGAAAACATCTTGAAACCAAAAAGGGGGACATTGAGAGTTCCTGGGGAGCAGCAGCAGCAGTGTCAAAAGTAAGATCAGCTAGAACTTAGGATATCTCTGCACCAACTTTGTAAGTTGTTCATTCATTATGTGGGTCACTGGGGAAAGGTTTACAGCACCGCCGTGTCAGCAGATAAAGAGGGAGAAAAGATGTGTTGGTGTCCCGTTTCAAAAGCAGCCAGTCTTGCTAAGAGTGGAGGATATAAACATTTTTTTCCTGCAAAAATTTAAAAGATGTTGCTTTATCCTTTCTCTAAAAGAAACATCTTTCTAAAATCCCAAATTAGAGGAATGATAACAATTTGGGCTTGATAAGAAGCAACTTTATTAAGATATAATTCACGTACCATACAATTTGCCTATTGAAAATGTACAATTCAATGTGTTTCAATGTTTTAATAAAGATGTGCAACTATCACCACAATTAATTCTCGAACATTGCCATCACCCTCAAAAAGAAACCTTGTAGCCATTAGTAGTCAGTCCACTTTCTTCCTTCCTCCTCCCAGCCCTGGCAACCACTGAGCTACTTTCAGTCTCTGTGGATTTGCTTCTTCTGGACATTTTATATAAAAGGAATCATACAATATGTGGTCCTTTGTGGCTGGCTTCTTTCACTTAGCATCATGTTTTCAGGGCTCATTTACGTTGTACCATGTATCAGTACTTCATTCCCTTTTATGGCTGGTAATATTATGCTATATGGTTAGACCACATTTTGTTTATCCATTCATCCTCTGATGGACATTTGAGTTGTTCCTACCTTGGGCTATTATGAGTAGTGTTGCTATGAACATCCATGTACAAGTTTTTGTGTCAATGTATTTTCGATTCTCTTGGATATGTACCCGGGAGCAGAACTGTTGGATCATATGGCTACTCTATGTTTAACTTTTTCATAACAGCTGCACTGTTTTACATTCCCACCAGCAATGTATGAGAGTTCCAATTTCTCCACATCACTTTGAGGTTTTTAAAGTCAACTTTTCAAAACTAAAAGTGATGTTTTAGAATATTGATATATTTATTAGCACAAGACTATGATTATATGCCTTGTAGCTCTTGCAAAGTGTCAAAACAGTCCTTTCAAATGCACAGAAATATTGAACAATGTGTTATGCATTGCTAAGCTCACTTGGGCTTTAACACACCAAGTCATCTGGGCTCTAGGTTGGGTGACTCCTTCAGAGGGTTCTAGTCTAGCCCTCCACCCAAGCTCGAATCCACCCTGCAGATCCACTCAGCAGATAGTTCCTGAGACCCTACTGAGTGCTCTGAACATTCTGGGGCTACAGTCCCATATAAGACATGCTTCCTTCCCGCACAAGAATTTATAGTCTAAAGGGGGAGCCAAATGCTAGACAAATACTTCCTGCAAAGGACAAGGGGACACAGACAGAGCACCTGTGCAGCAGGCTCTTCATATGTGCCTTGTAGGGTTGTTGGAGAGAGCCAGTGAAATGCTCTGTGTAAATTGCCAAGCCCAATGCCTGGCTCATAGCAGGCACCCAAAGGTAGCTGTTATATTTCCATATAGTACTTTGCATTTTACACATGAGGAAACTGAGTCTTAAAGTTTAAACTGCTTTCCCAGAGCCCCATAACCCATGACTGAGAAGCCAATCTTCCTTCTTCAGGCCCTGCTCACTGGACTCGAAGGCCTTGGCTGTACTACCATCTAGAAGCCTGGCCTTCTTAACGTTTGGCCTGCCTGTCTTCAGCCTGGGTTCTTCCTGCCTCTCCCAGGTCCAATTCCCTAGACCAAGGCATCCTACTTGACTCATGTTCCTTGCCTAACACCAAGATTGTGAGTGGCAGATAGTAACTGCTAACAGCCAGTCCCTTGTAGAGCAGGGCGGTCTGTTGTAATTAGAACCTGAAGTGGCCATGATTGATGACAGCGGTTTGATGGGTCTATTGCTTGTGCAGTGTTCTCTGCCTGTCAGCAGCTCCACACTTCTTCCCACCATCCAGGCTGGAAGTCTGGAATATAGAAGTGGCCTTGGCCTCCTGGTCTGTACACAGCCAGCCATCAAGTAATGCAAATCCTCCCTGGAGGTGCCTCCTTCCCATTGCTTCCCCTCCATTCCCACATGGCCCCTACACCACAGTTTTGTCTACAGAAGTTTCTTAAGTGTTTGCCACAAGCAAAGCATGGTGTTGCATGCTCAGATTCAGAGCTGCCTGAGATAGATGACCCCTGGTTTCAGGCTTATGGAAATGACAGCATAATAAGAGCCCAGAACTGGGTGTTCTCTAAGTGCCGAGAGCCAAGAACTGCCCTGGGCTCAGGATGTTCCAGCTCTTAGTCACCCCAACAAGAGATGGTCACAGAAGAGTAAGCAAGCCCAGAAGCTCATAGTAACCAGTGAGCATGATCTGCTGCAGACATGGGCCAATCTTCACTGGCACCTGCACCTTGTCTGTGGAAACATTTTTATCCCCTATACATTAGTTTGCTAGGGCTTATGTAACAAAGTATGACAAACTGGATGGCTTAAGCAACAGAATTTATTGTCTCACGGTTCTGGAGGCTGGAAGCCCAAGAACAAGGTGTGTCAGCAGGGCCATGCTCCCTCTGAGGCTGCTAGGGAAGAATCTGACCCAGGCCTCTCCCCTAGTTTCTGGTAGTTCCTTGGCTTGTGACAGCTTCACTCCAATCTTCACATGGCATTGTCCCTGTGTGCGTGTTTTTGTGTCCAAATTTCCCCTTTTTATCAGGATACCAGTCATGTTGGATTAGGGCCCACCCTACCACTGTACGACCTCACCTTCACTCACTATATCTCTAACAACCCTATCTCCAAATACAGTCACGCTCTGAGGTCCTGGGGGTTAGGACTTCAGCATATGAACTTTGGGGGACACACTTCAGCCCATAGCACTAACACACAAGTTTGAAGACAGACTGGAATTATTTTGACATCAACATTATCTCCACCCAACCAGATGTGTTCCATTCCTCTGCAAGCCCATTTGACACTGGGAGATATTTTGCTTTCCTTTTCTCTGGGCGCTAAATTTCACCCTTGAAAAATGAGGGCTCTAATACTGAATGTCTTCTGCCCTAACCAAAAATCTGCCCAATAATCTGGAGACACCGGGTGGGACATCATGGCCTCACCACTTTCCTTGGGGATGCCTGAGCCACACCTGTCTCCTCATCCTCACCCCGTCTCGGGAACACAGAGGAAGAAGCTATTAGAGTGATGGACAGACTCGGGCATGTTGGGCAACTTCCCTGGAGTCGCTGAGGATTCAGCTCAGAAGCAGGCACAGAGCTTGACTTCACAATGCAGCTCGCCTTTGAACCTTCCAGTCTGAAGTCCAAGGTTGTTTCTGCTCCTGGGTTCATTTTTCCTCTGACTAATTTGGTGTGGGTGGGTGACTCAGACACCTTTGAACTTTTAAAGATTTCTGCCTTTTAGAGTTGCTGCACCAATATCCTCGCACTCCCCTTCCTTTCTTGCCAAGTGCCTTTGATTTGGCTCCTCAGTTCTTTCCTCAGTCATGCTCAGAGCCAGGTGGTGGCAAGGTACAGCTGGCACCTGCTGGCACTTTGAGATGGGTGTCAGGGATCCAGGAGAGTCCATTGGCCTAGGAAGCAAGAGTCATGTACTAGAGACCATGGCTGACTCCAGGAGGGGTAAATTGTGACAACCCTGGGGCCACTGTGATGCCTTCAGAGCCCAGGGTGAAGCGTCTTTGCTCTATTTGATATCTTCTTCTGGGTTTGGGTGGCTAAGAGCCCAAGGGGAAAAAGACAGCCCACAGGCCTCCGATTCTCTGCCTGACGTATGAGTATGCTCCTTACCCCACCTCTCTCCCCGGGTGCACAGGTAACAAAGCCACAGAGCAATACATCTCCCTGGACATCCATTTACTTGAGGATGCAGACATTCTGTTTCTATATTAAAGCAAATACGGATATAGTATAAAATAGAAAGTTAAGGTCCCAGGGATGTATTAGGGTGAACTCCAAAGTGCATTTGGAAGATGGCTTTGGGGTGCATCTTCAGCCCTGCATTGTGCTCAGGTGAGAAACATTGCTGGGGGGTTTGTTTCTTTTTATGGGAGACATAGGCTTCCTGGACAGGTGCTTGTAAACACTGCTGGTGCAGGTAGAATCCAGCCAGGGCTCTGGGGTCAAAAAGTGGCTTACCCCTGCTTCTGACAGAAAGGTCTGCCCAAGGGCTATTCATCTAGATTCACCTAGAGGGAAAGAAGAAACAAGACCATGTCCACAGGCTAGTGTGCTGAGGTTGTGATATCCTCTTTGACTTGGACCAAAGTCAATTTCCAGGCGGTGATCCCTCTCTAGCGTCACCTCTGTTGGCCCTGCTCCCCAGCCCTGGGCTCAGCCAGTACCCAAGCATGATGATTACTACTGCCCATTAGACAATTGCGCCTTTGTTCATGAAGTTCTGGCCACTACCCCCCACCTGTCCCCTTCACGTGGGCTCTGGGGGCCACAAAGCAGCAAGACATGAAATCAATAGAGTGGAGTCTTTAAAAGCCAAAGCGGCATTTTTTTTTTCTGCCTTTTTTCTTTAGGGCTGAATGGACAGCTTGTTTGATGTTGATAGGTTTTGTGTTGCTAGCCCTGAAATGAGATCTGAGCCTCCATCCCCCACCCAGACTGGAGATGCTGGGCCTGCCAGGGCCAGGGAGTTAGCGATGGCCTCAGCAGTATCTGAGATCTCTTTTCCCTTCTTCATGTGGGTGCACTGTATATCATACACTATTTTCTCCTCATTGCAATGTCTCTAGACCCTAGTATTTGAGTGAGGTCACAGCTGAGGTTTCAGGCTTGGTCCCTGAAACAACCAAGAAATATTTGGGTGGGAATTGTTTTAAAAAAATAAAATAAAAACGTCTGTACAAACATCTGTAAATTGAATGAAAAAAGAATTCTATGTAGGAAATGTCCCAGCAGCAATAAGAAGAATTGATGTCTCCCTGGATCTGGACCCTGAGATCATTTTTGAATAGCAGTTAGCTTCTTATCTGGAAATAATTAAATTCACAGGAACTTGTGAATATGGTACAGACAGGCCCCCTGCCCCCTCCACCCAATTCCCCCCAGTGGTCACATCTTACATAGCAATAGTACAATATCAAAATCAAGAATTCGATACTGGCATGGGTTTCTGTATATAAATTTTAAAAATTTATATTAAACATTTTATATTTTAAAAAACAAATTTTTGTATTTGAATTTTGGATATAAATTTTCATGTCTATGGGATAAATATCCAGAAGTGCAATTTCTGGGTCACATGGGAGTCATATGTTTAGTTTTATAAGAAACTGCCAAACAGATTTCCAGACTGGCTGTACCATTCGCATCCCTACCAGCAATGGATGAGTGATCCAGTTGCTCCACATCCTTACCAGCATTTGGTGCTGTTGCTGTTTTTCAGTTTAGCCATTCTGATAGATAGGTAGTGATACCTCATTGTGGTTTTAAATTGCATCTCCCAATAGCTCATGATGTTGAACATTTGCACGTGTTTACTATCTGTATATCCTCTTCAGCAAAATGCCTTTCCGTGTATTTTGCCCATTTTCTAATTGGCTGGTTTGTTTTCTTATTGTTGAGTTTTGAGATTCTTTATACATTCTAGATAAGAGTTTTTTATTAAACATAAGGTTTGCAAATATTTTCTCCCAGTGCGTAGCTTGTCTTTTTATCGTATTCACAGGGTTTTTCACAGAGCAAAAGATTTTACTTTTGATGAAGTCCAGTTTATCAATTTTTCCTTATATGGGTTGTGTTTTTGGTATCAAGTATAAGGAAGAACTCTTTGCCTAGCTATTTATCCAGAAGATTTTCTCCTATTTTTAATAAAACTTTTATAGTTTTATGTTTTACATTTAGCTCTATGGTCATTTTTTTTAGCAATGCTTTTCTTTCAGCCTCATCTATGATCATTTTGAGTTAATTTTTGTGTAAAGTATGACGTTTAGGTCAAGGTTCATTTTTTGCCCTATAGATGTTCACTTGCTCCAGAACCACTGAATTCCTCTTGCACTTTTGTCAAAAATGAGTTGGGCATATCAATGTAGATCTGTTTCTAGGTTCTCTGTTCTGGTCTAGGTATCTATGTGTCTGTCTCTCCGTCTATATCACACGGTCTTAATTAATGTAGCCATATAATAAGTCTTAAAACCATGTAGACTGATTCCTTGCAGTCTATTCTTTTTCAAAATTGTTTCAGCTCTTCTACTTCCTTTGTCTTTCCATATAAATTTTGGAATAATCTTGTCTATATCTACAAAAATTCTTGCGGGGATTTTGATAGGAATTGGTTAAACCTCTATATCAATTTGGGAAAAAATCAGCATCTTTGCTATGTTGAATCTTCCAATCTGTGAACAAGGCATATCCCTCTATTTATTTAGAGCTTTGATTTTTTTCATCAATGTGTAGGTTTCAGTGTACAAGTCCTGTACATGTTTTGCTTGATTTACACCTAAATGTTTTTTGAGCAATAGTAAATGGTACTGAACTTTTCATTCTGTTGTCTATGTGTTCATTGCTAGTATATAGAAATGCAGTTGATTTTTATATGCCATTTGTGTATCCTGAGACCTTGCTGAACTCACTTATTTCTAGGAGTTTCTTTGTTGAGTCCTTGAGATTTTCCACATGGACAATCATGTCAACTGCAAATAGAAATAATTTTACTTCTTTTTCCCAATATTGTGTGTTTTATTTCATTTCTTTGCCTTAATGGACTAGAGCTTCCAGTATCATGTTGAGTAGTGGTGAGAGCAGACATCCTTGCCTTGCTGCCAATCTTAGAAGAAAAGCAGTCACTTTCACTATTAAGTAAGATGTTAGCTGGGGGGTTATTATAGATATTATTTATGAAGCTGAGGAAATTCCCCTCTATTCCTGGTTTTCTGAAAGTTTTTCCCATGAATGGTTGTTGAATTTTGTCAAGTGCTTTTTTTGCTTTAAATGATATGACCATGTGATTTAAATTATGACCACGGAGTTCTACTCAGCCGCAAAAAAACGACGGTGATCCAGCACCTCTTCTTTTATCCTAGATAGAGCTGGAGCCCATTCTACCAAGTGAAGTATCACAAGAATAGAAAAACAAACACCGTATGTCCTCACCATCAAATTGGTATTAACTGACTTAACTGACCAACACTTAAGTGCACATATAGTAGTAACATTCACTGGGTGTCAGGCAGATGGGAGCAGGGAGGAGGGGATGGGTATATTCACACCTAATGGGTGTGGTGCTCACCGTCTGGGGGATGGACACACTTGAAGCTCTGACTTGGGTGGGGCAAAGGCAATATATGTAACTTAAACATTTGTACCCCCGTAATATGCTGAAATTAAAAAATAAAACAAATAATTTCTCTGAAAAAAATAAAAATAAATTATTTTTTGAGATGATTGTAGATTCACATGCATTTGTAAGAAGTAATACAGATAGATGCCATGTAGCCTTAAGCTAGATTCCCCTAATGATAACATCATGCAAAATGATAGTACAATATCACAACTGGGATGTTGACATTGATACAGTCCAGATGCAGAATATTTCCATCACCACATGTATTCTTCATGTTGCCCATTTATGGACACATCTATTTCCCTCCCATACCAAATCCCTCCTGAATCTCTGGTAGCCACTAATCAGTTCTTCATTTCTATAGTTTTGTCATTTCAAGAATATTATATAAATGGAATCATATAGTATGTAAGCTTTGGGGGTTGTCTTTTTCACTCAGCATAACTCTCTGCAGATTAATTAGGTCATCGTGTATATCAACAATACCTTTCTTTGTATTGCTGGGTAGTATTCCATGGCATACATGTACCACAGTTTGTTTAGCCATTCACCCACTGAAGCATTTCTAGGTTGTTTTCAGTTTTGGGCTATTATGAATAAAGCCTACTATAAACACTTATGTGCAGGTTTTTGTATAAATACAAGTCTTCATTCCTCTGGGATAAATGCCCACGAGTGTAATTGCTGGGTCATATAGTAGTTGCATGTCTAGTTTTTTAAGGAACTGCCAAACTGTGCCAGAAGTGCAATTTCTGGGTCATATGGGAGTTGTATGTTTAGTTTTATAAGAAACTGCCAAACCAATTTCCAGACTGGCTGTACCATTTACATCCCCACCAGCAATGTAAGAGTGATCCAGTTTCTCTACATCCTCACCACCATTTGGTGTTGTCATTATTTTTTTTTACAAAGGTGAAATTCATATAACAATTCAGTAGCATTTAGTACATTCATAATATTATGCAACCATCACCTCTGTCTAGTTTCTAAACGTTTGCATCACCCCCCAATAAAAACTCATATTCAAGCAACTAGTCCTCATTCTCTCCCTCCTGTCATGTCCTGGCAACCACCAATCTACTTTCTGTCTCTATGTATTTACCTATTCCAGACATTTTATATAAATGGAATCATACAGTATGTGACCTTTTGTGACTGGCTTCCTTCACTTAGCATAATGTTTTCAAGGTTCATCATGTTTCAGTGTGTTATCAGTACTTCATTCCTTTGGATGGTGAATAATATTCCACTGTATGGAATTTTGTTTATTCATTTATCCATTGATGAACATTTGGGTTGTTTCCACTTTTGATTGTTGTCAATAGCACTGCTATGAACGTTTGTGTAGAAGTATTTGTTTGAGCACCTATTTTCAGTTCTTTTGGGTATATACCTAGGAGTGGAATTGTGAGGTCAAATAGTAATTCTATGTTTAATTTTTTGAGAAATCATCAAACTGTTTTCCACAGTGAGTACATTTTACATTCCCGTCAGCAATGTATGAGGGTTCCAATTTTTCCACCTCCTTGCCAACACTTGTTATTTTCATTTTTTTTTTTGTTATAGACATCCTAGTGGATGGGAAGTGATGTGTCATGATTTTGATTGGTATTTTTCTAATGACTAATAATGTTGAACATCCTTATGTATGCTTATTGACCATTTATATATCTTCTTTGGGGATATGTCTATTCAAGTCCTTTGCCCATTTTTTTTATTGTGTTGTTCGTCTTTTTATCATTGTCTTGTAAGACTTACTTGTATATTCTGGATACTAGGTTTTTATCGTCAGGATTTGGAAATATTTTCTCCCATTCTGTAGGTTATCTTCTCACTTTCTTGATAATGTCCTTTGATGGGCAAAAGCTTTTAATTTGATGAAGTCTAATTTATCTACCTTTTTTTTTTTTTTTTTTTTTTGCTGCTCATGTTTTTGGTGTCATAGCTAAGGATCCATTGCCAAATCCAAGAACATGAAGATTTACCTTTATGTTTTCTTCCAAGAGTTTTATAGTTTTAATGCCTATGTTTAGGTTGCTGACCCATTTTTGAGCTGAGTTTTGTATATGATGTGAGGTAGGGACCCACTTCATTTTCTTGCATGTGGATATCCACTTGTCGCAGGACTATTTTTTGAAGAGACTATTCTTTCCCTCATTGACTGATCTTGACAACCTTGTTGGAAATAAATTGGCCATAGATTTATGGGTTTATTTCTGATTTCTCAAGTCTATTACATTGATCTATCTGTCTATTCTCATATCAGTACTACATTGTTTTGATTACTGTAGCTTCATAGTACTGTAGTTTCATAGTAAATTTGGAAATCGGGAAGTGAGTCCTCCAACTTTTTTTCTTTTTTCAGTATTGTTTTGAGGTGAGCATATAATTTTTATTCTTTTCTTTTTAATATGGTGGATCACATGGATTGACTTTTGAAAATTAAGCCAGCCTTGCATCCCTAGAATAAACCCAACTTGATCATGGTATATAATGCTTTTCATAAAGTGCTACAATTTTCTTAAGGATTTTTGTGTCTATATTCGTAAAAGATATTGGTCTATTGTTTTCTATTTTTGTATAGTGCTTGTCTTTGCTGTCAAGGTAAAACAATGAGTTGGGAAATGTTCCCCCCTCTTTTCCTTTACGGAAGTGTTTATGTAGAATTGGTGCTAATTCTTTAAAAAATTTGCATAATTCTCTAATTAGACCATCTGAGGCTACAGTTTTTCTTTTAGGAGATTTTTTAAATTATGAATTTGATTTGTTTCATAATTATAAGTCTATTCAGATTATTTCATATTGGATAAATTTTGGTAGTTTGTACTTTTAGAATGATTGGTCAATTTCATCTAAGTTTCCAAATTTATATATGTAGAGTTGTTCATAGTGTCCCCTTACCCTTTTCATGTCTGCAGGGTCTGTGGAATATCCCCTTTTTCAATTGGGATATTAATAATTTGTATCTTCTCTTTATTTCCTTGTCAATCTTGCTAGAGACTTGTTAATTTTACTAATTTTGTCAAAGAACTATATTTTTTTCCCATTGAGTTTCTTTATTGTTTTTCTGTTTAATGTTATTGATTTTGATTCTTTATTATTTTCATCCTTCTGCTTGCTTTGAGTTTATTTATTTTTTTTGAATATTTTCTTTTTTATTGAGATATAATTTACAAACTATACAATTTACCCTTTTGAAGTACACAAGTATTTAAATATTTACAATGTTTTGCAAACATCACCACTATATAATGCCATAATATTTTTATCACCCAACTGTATATCTTTTGAGTTAAATGTCTATCCACATTATTTGCCCATTTTTAAATTGAGTTGTTTTTCCCTATTATTAAATTGTAAGACTTCTTTATATATTCTAGAAAGAAGTCCTTTGATGGATATGCTTTGCAAATTTTTTATCAGACTGTGACTTGCATTTTCATTTCATAAAAGTGTATTTCTTCCATATTCTAAATTTTACTTACAGTAAAATTCATTCTTTTTGGGAGTACAGTTCTATGAGTTTAAATAAATGCATGCAACTTGTGTGACCACCACCACCACAATCAAGATACAGAAAAGTTCCACCAACGCCAAAATAGTCCCATCATGCTGCCATTTTTAATCAATCCCTCCCTCCACCCCCATGTCCTGGCAATCTCACTGATCTATTTTTTTGTTTCTATAATTTTGCCTTTCCATATATGATATAAACAGAATCATACAGTATGTAACCTTTTTTTTTTTAATTTCATCTCATTATAGGGGTACAAAAGTTCAGGTTATATATATTGCCCATGCCTCCCCACCCCCCCGAGTCTGAGCTTCAAGTGTGTCCATTCCCTAGACAGTGCACATCGCACTCATCATGTAGGTATGCACCCATCCCTTCCTCCCCATCCCCCCCCATCAGAACTTCAAGCGTGTCCATTCCCCAGGCAGTGAAAACGTAGGAAAGACTCTTACAGACATTGGCCTAGGCAAAGAATTTATGAAGAAGACCCCTAAGGCAATCACAGCAACAACAAAAATAAATGAATGGGACCTGATCAAATTACAGTCACAAGAGTAAACAGACAACCCACAGAATGGGAAAAAATTTTCGCATACTATATCAGATAAAGGACTGATAACAAGAATCTATTTAGAACTCAGTAAGAAAAAATCGAACAACCCTATCAAAAAGTGGGCAAAGGACATGAATAGAAATTTTTCAAAAGAAGATATAAAAATGGCTAACAAACATATGAAAAAATGTTCAACATCTCTAATCATCAGGGAAATGCAAATCAAAACCACAATGAGATATCACTTAACTCCAGTGAGAATGGCCTTTATCAAAAAGTCCCCAAACAATACATGTTGACGTGGATGCGGAGAGACAGGAACACTCATACACTGCTGGTGGGACTGTAAACTAGTGCAAACCCTGTGGAAAGCAATGTGGAGATACCTTAAACAGATTCAAGTAGACCTACCATTCGATCCAGCAATCCCATTATTGGGCATCTACCCAGAAGAACAAAAGTCATTCTATAAAAAAGACACCTGCACCCGAATGTTTATAGCAGCACAATTCACAATTGCAAAGATGTGGAAACAACCCAAATGCCCATCAATTCATGAATGGATTAGCAAAATGTGGTATATGTATACCATGGAATATTATTCAGCTATTAGAAATAATGGCGATATGGCATCTCTTTGGTTCTCCTGGAGAGAGTTGGAACCCATTCTATTAAGTGAAGTATCCCAAGAATGGAAAAATAAGCACCACATGTACTCACCAACAAACTGGTTTCCCTGAGTGCACATTTGGGAATAACACCAACTGGGTATCGGACAGAGGTGGGGGCTGGGGTGAAGGGATGTGTGTATACCTGCTTTGAGTTTATTTTGCTCTTCTTTTTCTAGGTTCTTTAAATGGGAACTTAGATTATTGATTGTAGACTGTCCCTCATTTCTAATGTAAGCATTTAGTTCTATAAATTTTCCTCTCAGCTCAGCTTTACCAATGTACCACAAATTTTGATATAGTGCATCTTCATTTTCATTCACTTCAATGTAGTTTTTATTTCTCTTAGGAGCCCCCCCTCTTTGACTAAAGTGTGCTGTTTAATTTCTAAGTGTTTGGAGATTTTCATGTTGTCTTTCTGTTACTGTTTCCTAATTTGATTCCATTATAGTGAGAGAAAGTATCATGAATTATTTTCATTCTTTTACATTTTTTGTGGCATTTTGTGGTCCAGAATATGTCTATCTTGGTATATATTCTTTCGATGCCTGAAAAAATGTAAATTTATTATTTTTCAGTGGAACATTCTATAATGTCGTTTAGGTCTTATTGAAACCTTTTGTTTAGTTCAAAACTTGCTGATTTTCTGTCTAGTTGTTCTATCAATTGTTGAGAGAGGCTGTTGAAGTCTTCAACTATAAATGTGGATTTTTCTATTTCTCCTTTCAGTCATAATAACTTTTGCTTCCTATGTTTTGAAGCCTGTTGTTTAGAACATACATATTTAGGGTTACTATGTCTTTTTGGTTGATTAACCCTTTTATCATTATGTAATGTCTCTAGCCATCCCTGGTAATTTTCTTTGCTCTGAAGTCTACTTCATTACTAGAGCCACTTCTATTTTTTTTTAATCTCTGTCTTTTATTTGGTATATTTAAACCATTTTCATTTAATGTAGTTATCAACATAAGTTAGTGCTTAGTTCTGCCCATTTATTTTTGTTTTCTGTTTATTCTCTGGTTTTTGTTTTTCTCTTTTCTTTTTTCTGACTTCCTGTGGGTTAGTTGAACAATTATTAGAATTCTATTTGATTCATGTATAGAGTTTTTCAGTCTGTATTTTTGTAAAGCATTTTTAGTGCTTGCTCTAGGTATTACATATGTATATACACACATATAACTTATAATGGTCTATTGGTGTTGACATTTTGCCAGTTTCAGTGTAGAAATCTTACTTCTTTTCATCCCTTTACCTCCATCCTCATTTATAATGTAATGATGTTAAATATTTCTTCCACGTACATTTAGAACCACATCGGATAATGTTACTATTGGTGCTTCAACCATGAAACCTAATTTAGAAAACTCAAGAGAAGGAACGTCTATTATATTTATCCACATTTTTTCTCTCTCCATTGTTCTTTCTGCCTTTCTGATGTCCAAGATTTTTTCTTTTATCATTTCCTTTCTGCTTAGAGAATTTCTTTTAGAGATTCGCTTCGTGGAAGTCTGTTGTTGACAAATTCTCTTAGTTTCCCTTCATCTGAGAATGTCTTGATCCCCCTTCTGTATCTATCTGTAGCATATTTTCAGTGAGTATAGAATTCTGGGTTGACAGATCTTTTTTTACAGTACTTGAAAAATATTGTGCCACTTCTTTCTGGCTTCCATGGTTTCTGATCAAAAGTCCATTGTAATTCAATTTTTTTTCCTCTATAGGTAAGGTGTCATTTCCCTCTCACTGCATTCAAGACTTTGTCTTCACGTTTTAGAATTTGGGCTATGATGAGTCTTGGAATGGATTTCTTTGGACTTATACTGTTCGGGGTTCATTCAACTTTTTTAATTTCCAGATTTATGTCTTTTGCCAAATTTGGGGATTTTGCAGCCATTATTTCTTTGGATACTTTTTTCAGTCCCATTCTCCCTTTCCTCTCTTGGAATTCCAATGACATGAAGTTACATCTTTTGTTAATAATCCCATATGTTCCTGAATCTTTTTTCATTTTTTTCCAGTCTATTTTCTTTTTGTTCACATTGGATAATTTCTGTTGTTCTATCTTAATTCTTTCCTCTGTCCTTTCTATTATCCTCTTGATTCCTTCCATTGAGTTTATGTCAGTTATTGTATTTTGCAGTTATAAATTTCTATTTGGTTCTCCTTTATATTTTCTGTTTCTTTGCTGAGAATTCTATTTCTTTGCTGAGACTTTCTCTGTTTTTTTCCCTTGTTTCAAGCATGGTTATAATTGTTGGTTGAAGCATTTTAAAATTCTTGTCAGATAATTCTAACATCTGTGTCATCTTGCTATTGGCATCTCTTGATAATAT
Organism: Eulemur rufifrons; assembly: GCF_041146395.1. Taxonomy (NCBI): domain Eukaryota; kingdom Metazoa; phylum Chordata; class Mammalia; order Primates; family Lemuridae; genus Eulemur; species Eulemur rufifrons. Next base: position 24,637,347 of record NC_091012.1, on the reverse strand, counting down.
TTTTCATCAGTTTCATCTCTTCTTGGTTCTTGGTATGACAAGTGCTTTTGTAGTAAAACTTGGATATTTGGGGTATTGTGCTAAAAGAATGGATCATATTTAAATCTTCTGTTTTAACTGACTTCCTCTGACACTGCTCTGGCACGGGAGGGGGACACCATATTATTTCTGTCAGATGAGTATAGAAGTCCAGGTTACCCATTTAGCCTTCATTCACGTTAGGGAGGTTAGACGCATTACTGTTGGGCAGGGTTGAGAGTTCCAGCTCCCCACAGGCCTCTAGTGATACCACCCTAGTGGAGATGGGGAAGATCACCTCATTACTTCCAAGTGAGGGTGAAGTCTAGGCCCCCCACTTGCCCTTTGCTGATGGTATGGAATGGGACTGCAATTTTTCCATGGTGTTTAGCTGGATTAGAACACAGTTATTATCTAAAGGTTTTCTGTCTTGATAGGCTACCCCTAGAAAGTGCAGGCTTTTTTGGGGACATTTTTGTCAGTGCCCATTGGCATTCTGGGTTATGGGCTTCTTCAGCTCCAAGTCTGGCATATATAAGGCAAAAAGAAAATCCAGGGAACCCAACACTACATCATTCCTCAGGTCCCAAGGTCTCTAGCCAGTCTACCTTTTTATTTCCACCTTTTGGTATCTTCTTATGTTTGTTTTATATATGATGTTCAGAGGTTTTAGTTATACTCAGTAGGAGAATGAGAAAAAGTACTTCTCAATCTTTCCAGAGGTAGAAGTTTGGACATTGCAATTTTAGAGCCTGATGCTATATTGCCAAGGAGGTTTATGGGAAGTAGAGCTACCCTTATATATGAATGCCTTAACAGAGCTCTTATTTCAGGTCTGCTCATGAAAAACAAAAAGAAATGACGACTTTCTCTGGGTTTGCATATGTTTGATGATCCATCATGGAGAGCATACATTGGAGTAGATGTGGTCATATCCTGCTCAGTTAGTTTCCTTTAAACCAGTGCACCAGGGTTTCATGAGCCCCTTATACATCCACTGTTTCCTTCTAGTGTCTGTCAGGCTTTGAGCTGTTGGTCAACTCACTTGGCTGGGTCCTAACCGGGCCAGAATTGGTGGCTGCTCCTTCTACAGACCATAATGCTTACTCTAGTCTAAGTCATCATGTGATTCAATCACCATGTTTTTCATATAAGGAAACTGTGTCTCAAAAAGCAGAAGAGCCTTTTCCTGGGTCCCACTACATATGACACAAAAGCAAAGCCAGTCCTGGGACCCACATTCCCTGCCTGTAAGCCCAGAACTTTGTTCTGCCCCCTGGCCAACAACTGCCATTTCATCCCAGCCAACTGCCTCACAGAAGTGGCCCTCATCCTTGGGGGTGGGGGTGCTCAATGCGGGTGGTGGGGTGGGGAGAGAGACAGGAAAAGAATGTGGCTGACTCCACACAAACCTGTCCTCAAAGTGGAAGTCTGTGATTCACGGGGTCAATGGTCTCATCTTCATATCTGAAAGACAGTGTACTTTTTGTCTCCCTAAGCCCTGTATCTAGGTCGTTTGGGAAGCGCCTTGGAGAGTCAAGAATAAAATTGCACGTCAAACAATGGATGACTGGAAAAGTCGGCTTGTAATCAAGAGCATGCTTCCCCATTTCACCATGGTGGGAAATCGTCAGGAGCCCAGGAAGCTCCAGGAATCGGTCAGATAATGGGCTATGGGGGGAGGGGGGTGTTGAATGTCTCTAATCTTAAATGTGAACGTAAGATGTGTTATTGAAATTCTCTGTGCAAGTTTGGTGGCAGGAAACCCACCCCAAATATAAGGAGCTCAAATCTGATCTAGAAAAGATCTGGAAGATGAGCTGCCTCCATCCCTTGTGGGTTTCTGGAAAGTTGGAAATACAGCCCAAGGCTCCACCTGAACTCCCAGTCCCGTGATCTCTGCACTGCACCCCTAGAAGGAAAAAAAAAAAGAGGAAAGACGAGTGGGGAAACGATCCTACTTTTTCTCTTAATAGAAACCAGTCAGAACAGCAAGCACTGCATATATTGCATGAGCTTCCTAGTATGACTGAGAACAAGAAGCTAGTGAGTAGAACACAGAAAGGGCTTCCCATTCAACTATCTGGCCCTAGTGTCCTTTTTAAAACTCATTTGACACTTCTACTTTCCTCCCTGGGAACCCAGACATCATCCAAGTGTCTGGAACTCAGCGTTAGGGATTACATTGGTAGTTCTAGGGGCCAGGATGATGATAGAAGGGGCCATGAGAGCCATTGGCTGGTTGAATTTGACAATAAAAGCCTGCAACACTGCCAGTCTACCAAGATTAGCTCAGTTAGCAGGAGTTGCAGCAAACACAATGGCTGTTATCTCAGGGTATTAGGCCCACAGAGGAGTGGCTTGCTTAATCTCTGAAATTAATAGAGCAGAGAGGAAATTGCTCTTATAGAGCCGTGGGTCTGCTTCCTTCCTGTTCATAGAACCGGGATCCCTGGGCTCTGAGGTAATGCCATTTCACATAACTAGAGGGCCTGTCTTCTCTAATTCCCAGGGCAAGCCACTTTCAGCAAGTCAGCTTTCTGTTTATTTTGAGATTCTGATATGTGCACAGGTGTGGGAGAAGGTGATTCAAATGTTGCTTCTTTTTTTCCTCGTCAACCACCAACAATGTATTGAGAATGTGATATTGAGTTGATTGTGTGGATGTTTACAAAACTTGATTTACTGACATCCCAGCTGTCACTGAGATAGCAGTCAGGTGGGATGGCAGAGATGGAAGTACTATTTGGCCAGCAGCCTGTCCTCCAAATTGCCAGCCCTTAGTCAGGCATCTTCTAGAAGGACATCTCTAACCTCCATCCTAATTACCCTTTTTATTTCTTTCTTTTTTATGGTCAGCAACTGAGTCAGTAATGGAAAACTTCCTGGTAATGCACTCAGAGGCCATGATCAGTTTCACTATGACTTTAAATTTCCCCTTGTTTCCCACTTGTTTCCATTTACTTGGGTCAAATTCTAGAAGAAAATGGTGGGTGGGTTGTAGTTGCAGGGGTCCTCTTCCCCTTCTGCTCACCCCTTCCACCTACACTCTTTTAAAAATTGTGACTAGTAAGTAATTGCTTTGGTTTTGATCACTACAGAGCTCAATGCTGTATTCCAGAGAAGATTGTCCTTAGACTAGGTCCTTGGAGTAGCCATCCATCCTCTTACTCTGAAGAAGTTGTCACTGCTTACACCATTCAGGGATTGACTTCTATGTGCAAGTGGCTTTAGAGCCCTTTGTAAGCGTTGCCAAAACTCACATTTATTGCGTTAGAGTCACATCTCGGACTAGATAAAAATCACCCTTTCTGCCTCCTCTGCGCCATACCTTGTTCGCTGCCTTTGGCTCTGACTGGCCTATTTCTGGAACTCCAAGCTGTCCTAGAAGACCAAGGATTCTCCCCAGTTGAGAGGATCCAAAAACTGTGCCTCAGGCTCTGAAAGCAACTCCCTCAGATGAGTCTTCTTCACAGTCGAACCCACATTTGTATTCTTGGAAAACACATATGGTCTCCAAAGGGGGTGACACTGAGAGATGCCACTCCTTTGGCTGGGCCTGCCAGTTGCTGCTACTACCATTGGGGAGCAGCCAGGGCAGCTCTTGGTCTGAGAACAGCTGAATTTTCATGGTCAGTCAATCCCTGTAGCCTCCAGAAGGTATCCAGTGCTAACCTCGAACCCTGTTGCACACGCTAAGGATCTCGGCATTTGGGTGCTTGTGGATTGAGGGACAGAGGCTGACAGATTAAAAGCACAATGGCCCGGGAGTCCACCAAGAAACCTGCAGTCCACACAAACTATTGAAGGGTCTGGCTTAGAACGCGAGTGACAGAAGGAGGTCCTTTGCAAGAGCTGGGCTTGCATTTCCAGGGTGTGGCCTTAGCTGGATCTCAGATGTTTTCATTGTTTGCTCTCCCTTTGACCCTTCACAACATCCCGGGGTGACACCCTGAACATTAATCCCAGGAAAACGGGCACATCTGGAAGCACGTTTTTTTCCACCACTCTCCTCATCCTGAAAGCATTCCTAACAAGAGAGCTGCTTCGAGCATTCCGCTTAGCTGGTCCTCTTGTCCTTTACTGAAAAACATGCTAACAAAGAAAAAAAAAAGCATGTCTCAAATCAGTCTTGAAATATAATTATATCAGTCCCAGAGGAGAGTTTTTTTTTAAACAGCCCTTAGATTTACATGTAAATAATTGAGTTCCTCCTTACAGGAAAATGTGCATCTGGTGTGACAGTTGTTCTTAGCCTAAGACTAAGGCTCAGGACACCTGGGTTCTAGTCTTGCATCTACTGCTATCTAGCCATGGGGTTTTCTCCATCTTTTGCTGTCCCTGAGGACAAAGTTCAAATGAACCAAGAGTAAGAATAACCACCTTTAATTGGGCATTAACTAGGTGCTGGGCACTTTGCTCAGCATTTGGGGGACACTCCTGTAACCCTCATGATAACCCTGAGAAGAAGAGGTTATTATTATCTGTAGGAAACTGAGGCTCAGAAAGGTTAAGCAACTTGACCAAAGTCACAGACCTAAGAAGTGGCAGATCTCAGAGCCCAGTGTCATCAGCACCATACTTTGCTGCCTCTTAGATCTAAAGCACATTGGAAACCACAAGATGCTGAATTCATGTCATGAATTCATCATAAGAAATCTCAGCGATCCAAGTACCTTTTCAGCATTTGTTCATTCATTCAGTAACATGATTGCTTAATGACTCTTGTGATCTGGGGAAAAGAAGAGTCTTACCTTTTGAACATTTGAACATCTATCCAAAGTTAATAAGGTATCCAGTCTCTGTATGGAGTTTTAACAGGAAGCAGAACTTTTGGTCCTTCCCTTTGAAGTTAAGATCTCGACTCTTCCCCCAAATCAGTAGGTCAATTGGTTGCTAGTGCGAGGAACTCAAAGGCATTAGCACTCCAAATTGGGAGTGCTATGGAGCCTGCGTGGAGTTGGGATTCAGTGCGCATGTCACCTGTCTCTCTGTCTCAGTCTACACCTCACTGCAAGTGGCAAAGATTCCCGCAGCTCTGAGCAGCCAATCGTTCCATTCATAAGGCAGCTCCTAGACAAAATGGGGATGTTACGGTCATGAAATGTAGCATTGGAGAAGGAAGGGGGCACTGTATTCTTCGCATATCTTCTGTGTTCAGCCATCAATGTTAATAAATGACTCATTCTATAGGTTACAGTAACTCGCCATGTCCAGTATTACTTCTGGGTTTCCCAGCCACTCTGTGGCTGGGGGGAAAGGTGTTATTATCATTGTCCTTTATGGATAAAGATAATAAAGTCTGAGAAATATAGTGACTTTCAGAAGGATGGCCATCCAGAAAGTGGGGAGCTACACCAAGGGTTGTCATTTGGTTGGCTCCAAGAGCAGTGTGCTTTCCACACACAGTGTGACCAAAACCAACCCCTCAGCACATCTCCTTCTCACTTCTAAATGCAAGTGCAGCTGAGGAAGGAGCCCCAGCATAATGGGGTATGTAGAGGATTTGGATGGCTACAAAAATACTGGCCCCATTCTATCATCCCTCTCCATTAGACTGGTGACCTTAGAAATAGCCAGGAACAGGAGCTCTAGTCACCTCCTCCTCTGGTGTATGATCGGGTTCAAGATTTGTGCCCATCAGCCTTGGAGGCACATGCTTTTCCTAGCAAAGAGAGTGCTGGACTCAACAAGGAGACCTCGGACTTGATTCCAGGGCTGGAGCTAGCACCTTGTGAAACCTTGAGCAAGTCCCTTTCCCCTTGAGGTCAGAAGGCATGGGTGTGGTCTCCAAGAACCTGTCTATCTCTGGCCTCCTGCCACACTTCCAGAGTCCCTTCTGTGTGCCCAGCCCTGTGCTAGATACAGTCTAGGAGCAAATTATGCCCAGACTTCCTCCACTGGGAACAAATCCATCCTACTCTGTAGTTCTTGGTGAAACCAGGAGGAGAGTGGTTGAGTGGCTTTCTTGTTCAAGGTACTTTGTGTGCATTATCTCATTTGCTCCTGTGACACAAAATTGATATTTTTACTTCCCCAAAGTGGAGACTGAGGCTCAGAGAGGATGGGGATTTTCCCAGTATCACACAGGCAGGAGGCTATGAATTCGACTCTCAAACTCAAGTGCCTGCCTCCAAAGTTCCTCTTCCTTTGCTGCTTCCCATTTCCAGATTAGGAGCTCAGATATCTGTGGGGCCTTCTGGTGCTCAGGCTAGAGCAGTGGACAAAAGAGTCCCAGATGTCCTGGAGCTTTCGTTCCAGTGACAGACAGCCCATGTACAAGTAGAGTGGAAGCATCTTTACTTTGTTGTGGTGGCTCCCTGGAGCCTTCTGACTGACATCATCTGCTTCCTAGCCTGGCAGAAAGACAGGCTACTTAACAGCCCCGTGGGGAGGTGGGGACAGCCAGCCAGAACTGGAGTGAGTTGTCCAGACAGCACTCTTAGAAGCCTCAAGAGGAAGCCCAGGTTCAGGGGTTTGAGTCTTTGACAGCATCCCCTGCTTCATGCAGGCTGTGGGCATGTCGCAGGTGCAAAGCTGGCCAGCCCCAAGAGAGGGGAGCCCCTGTGCAGGGGTCCCATTTCTAAGACCCGCGTGGTCCCAGGAGCCAGCTCATCAGGGAGGCAGCTGTCCCTGCCATTTCCTGAGATCTCACATGAGCCTCTGGGCCTCAGTTTTTGCATCAGTGAAGTGGGGTTAATAACTCCACTCTCTGCCTACATCAGGGTTTCTGGGATGATGATGAACAAGGCATGGATGTGCACACATTCTAAACCACACAGGGCGTGACTGCTGTGAGCACTTTTTTTAATGATTGGAGGTCGAAATTGGCTCTGAGTTTTTTGCCATCAGAAGGGTGATGGGAAATGTGTGTCCTGACCCCCGGGGATCCCACAGTCTCATCAGCAGCCCCGCTACACTGAGGAGAGCTGGATTTATGGTGTCGCTATGAGCATTCTGGGTCAAGGGCTGCAGCGCGTATGCGCCTTTCTATTTTGGGGATCCTCCCTGTGGAGCACGCAGCTGTCCGCTCCCTTTGCTCCCTCCTCCTTCTCCTGCAGTAAGGGCCCTTTCGTGTTCCAGACACCCGACTTGCCTTCACACAGATCCCTTGCACAACGGCTGAGCGCTGCTCAGCTTGCAGGACACCACTGGACTTGGCATCTGGGTCCTGCCTGGGTAGCCTTGCTCAGCAAACCGGTGACCTGCAAATTGCAGTCTGTTTGAAGGGGAGGATGGGAGAGGAGCTCCACTTTGCCGCTGGCTTGCGCAGGCATCTGGGAGCTTGACAATGCCTATTTCTGAACTTCGAGGGGCCCCTCTGGCCTTGTCTACATTCCTGCCTAGCCCCTTCCCTCAGTTTCCTTGACATTAGTCCCAAGATAACGGGTTTCTAGAGGTGGAACTGCCCCAGGGAGGAGAGGGGACACTGCTAGACTCCAGGGCAGAGCTGAGGCTTGGGCTCCACTCCCTTCTAGGGAGTGTGCAAACTCGGGGGCCATTCCCTGGGGGTGTGACCCTGGGGTGCCCCAAACTCTGGGCTGGCCTGTGCAGGCTGAGGCCTCTTGCTTTCACTGAACGTCCCCAGCTGGAGGACTCAGTGTTTCTCCTTTTACACATAGATATTTGGGTTACAAGCTGCCTCTGAGGTGCCACGTTCCAGGCTTGTGGGGGAGAGGGGAGCATGTGCTTCTCAGGTTTGGGCTACAGATTTCGATCTCTGCAGTTTATATAGAATAATTTGTCCAAACCCTCTCCCCTCCACTTTTTCCTCTCCTTCCCTTCCCCTTCCTTCCTGCCTTTCCCTTCTCCTCCTTACCCTGCTCTTCCCTTCTTTCCAGATCCTCAACCCCCAAATTCCAAAGTTAGAAAGGCAAGCATGAGCCACAGGTCTATGGATTTCACCACTGGGGACCCAGACCCAAAGCCCAGGCATAGCTCTGCTGTCATTGCCACCCTCCCTCTTGCCCCCCTCTGCCCCACCTCCCCTTGCAGAGACTCACCTTTGTCCACCTCCCTCCAGTGCTGCAAATTTCATCACCCTCCCAAGCTCTACCCAGCACTCACTCCCTCCCCGACCCCGAGAGCTGCTGCTCCTGTGACCCTGCAGCTGGGGCTCAGGGTCTGGCACACGGGAAGTGCTCAATGAGCAATGGCTACTGTTCGTCTTGGCCAGAAATTCCCTTAGAAATTGTCCAGGCTACCTCCTTTGTGGGACACAAGAGAAGGTCAGGGGCATACAGAGGGGAAGGGGCATGCCCCAAGTCATTGGGCCAATTAGTGAATTCATCACAGTTTTTGAAAGGTGATCAGCTCTAGGCCTCACACTGGAAATGGGAAGGGAATAGGATCATTTGTAGATCTTCTTCAATGGTAAATTCAAATCTGCAGATGCCAACTGAGCCCTGGCATGAGGCAAGGCACTTTGCGGGTAGGGAGATGAGCAGGAAACCGCCCTGGCCTTCAGAGAGTTGTGTGGTGGAGGTGGGCAACACTTAGGCCGAACATGGCAGCCTCAAGGGTGGCCAGAATGCCTGAGATTGGGGGGAAAGGGGTAGGAGGTGAGGGGAATTATCGTAGAGATGCCAAAGGCTCAAGGGAGAAGGGTGTGTTTTAATCCGCTAGACAATGAAAATTGCTCAACAGCCTACAAGGCTGTAAGGCAAGCCTGCAGGAGATGCTATTTCCCTCCTCTGCCTGGCACCTGCCAACGCTGCGCAGTAAGAAGCCTCATTAGTGCAGGGAGAGCATAGCATTTGGGACTGCTGCATAACTCGCACAGTTCAGAAAGGGTCACCTAACTTGCACCGTGGTACAGATCTTTAGGCTTTTCTGCTCCAAGAGGCTACCTGCCTACTCCCCTGCGAGAAGGGGCCTATGTGGCCCCTGTAGTGTGAAGAGGGCAATTTAGAAAGAACTTATTTCCCACCGAGAAGATGCTCATCTCACACTCCAGGTCAGGGGTTGGGAAACTATAGCCTGTGAGCTAAATCCAGCCTGCAGGCTGTTTTTGTAAATAAAGTTTTATTAGCACACAGCTATGCCCTGTCGTTAGCATGTTGTCTACTATACAGAGTTGCAACAGAGACCATACGGCCTGCAAAGCCTGATATTTACTATTTCTTGAGAGTTCTTACCTCTACACCTGTCCCTTTTCCTCCTATAACATTCATTTCTCTTCCCAGAAAGAGCTTTTCCGAACAGACAGAGCCAGTCCTTCCTCTGCTTAACCCCCTACTCATGGCTTCCCACTACAAGCAACATACAATCAAGCAGCTTCCCATAACCTGCAAGGCCCTCAGGCAGCTCATGGCTACTACTTCCCCGGCTCACCGTGCACCAGGCACGCTGGCTGCCTGCCAGTCCCTGAAACAGGCCCAGAGCCCCCCCCCCCCAGGGCCTTCCTGCTTGCTGCCCTCCTGTGTGGAGTTCGCAGCACCCAGTCCTTTTCCTGGCCTGCTCCTTCCTGCATTCAGACCTTCGCTTAAATGTCTCCTCCTCAGAGGAGCCACCAGCCACTCTGTCTGTCATGTCACCTGTTTTTTTTTTTTTTCAATCTTTTGACAAATACTGTTCACACTCTGATCTTATTCTTATTGCTCGCTTGTTTGTCCCACTAGAATTCCAGCTCCTTCTCTGGTTCACCATTTCTCTCCCTGATGTGTGCTCATTCTGGTGGGGGTGTCTGTTCTGGGCCCCCCATGCAACCCCGCCTGTGCTCTTAGAATCCTTCATCTCTGTAGTGGGGGGAAGCCCAGTGCCACTCTCTCTAGCTGCCTCTTTTTCTAGAATCAGCTTCAGGTGCTAAAGTTGTCTAGTGTTACAGCTGCCTGTGTGACGCTGTCAGAAAAGCTAAACATTTTTGTGCCTCTTTTCCTCCCTCAAGTCAAGCCTTTAGGGTTTAGAACAATGAACTTGGCCTATATAGAATACCTCCAGGAAGCCAGTCCCCAAACACCGACACTCAACATCTGCTTTCTGAATGTATGGCTTCAAACAGCTAAGTGTACAGTAGCTCACTGCTGTTCATCCTTTTGTTTTTTTAATCCACATGACATCTAAGGAACATAGAAATGCCTTGCCCTTTCCTGTAGTTAAATCTGACATAAAATTACCTTATTGGCAGCATGCTAACAAACAAAAATCTCCTGTGTTTCCCCCAGTAATTCAGCTTCAATTTTCTAGGTAAGAAAAAGATAATTATGAATGACTGCATGGGGACAGACTGTTTTGAGATTTCTGTTAATAACACATTCAGCATAAGCCTTCTTCCTCTGGCTGTCAGTGCAGCTTCTTACAGAGCGGTAGAACAAGAAGGAAATATGCTGTGGGAACACCCCCATGCTCTCCAGCACCGCCACCACCCCCATCAACACCATCACCACCATCACCATTGCCACCACCACCATCATCACCACCACTGTCATTGTCCCCACCTCTATTACCTCCATCATCACCACCATCACTGTCTCTACCATTACCATTGTTACTATCATCATCACCTCTACCACCACCGCCCCACCACCACTTCCTCTCCCTCTCGTGCACATGCATGTGGGTGTATGACACTTTCCATGATGCAATAACAGACACTGTTCATACATAGTGAAATAAATACATGTTTTTAAATTATCATTTTCAATATATAACCTACTCCTATTGCCGTGTGCTTTGGGGCTGTGAAACATCACGTGTGTTTGTGGCCAAAATTGAATTAGGATTCATTATAAGAAAGGGCAATACTCCCAAATGCACACTTTCAAAAAAAGACAGGTTTGGATCAGGGATCTTTCACTTCATAAAAGGATATACTGAGGATTTCCTTTCAATGACAAATTCCTGCTGCATTTTGTTATGATTTGGTTTACAAAAGTTAGCCTTGCACACAGCTGTTCAGGAGCACAGCCAATGACTAAAGGCAGATCTGCCTTGAATGGCAAATGCTGCTGAGTAAACCATGTTAAAGGCTATTTTAGGACCACCAAGAATGTGTTTGCATTTTCAAGAGTGGAAAGAGAGATAATATTTGTTTGGTATCCACACCATGCCAGGCACTGTGCTAACTTTACATTTCTAAGCTCATGTAATCCTGGTAACAAATTTGTGAACTAGGCCTCACTCTCCCTATTTTGTAGGTAAGAAAACAGTATCAGAAGGAAAAATGACTTGCCTGAGGTGACCACCAATTAGAGATTAGGTTTAGACAGACTGTGAGAATTCAAGGCCTACCTCCAGCCCTCTCACCACTCCACCCTGCTAAGTTTTGCTATTGGAATTTGGTGTCCGGAAGTTTCTTTGTATGGTCAGATTATCCATTTGCCTGCAAAGTCCTTAATGTGCGAGGAGTATCTGGCAGTCCAGATACACAGCAGTGTACCCTGACACTTGAGGGCATGTTAAGGGATTTGCAGGCAAAAGGGTGGGCCTGGGAGGACCGGCAGTCAAGCTATGCTAACGTACATAGTAAAAGTTGTAATAGGAGCTTTCTTCTCTGAGGTCTTTGCTATCTTCCACTACCCTGAGATATGTGGTTTGGAAAGCCTTGGGGCAAGTACAATAAGCCCTACAGGCAAATTGAAACTGCCACCAGTGAGACTAAATAGCAGTCTAGGTATGCAGAGCTGAAATGACCTGCCTTTCCCTTGTGCCCTAGAATAACCTCTGGCTTGATTCAGGGAAGGCTGGCTCATGGCTGAGGTGTCCACACATCCACCATCGTACATGCCTGAGGTTCTTGGGGCTCTGCTCCCTGGTCTGCACTCTGGAGCCCTGAGTTCTGGGCTCTGCTCTGCCACTGACTAACCGTGTGACTTTAGTAAGTCACCTGGCCCTTCTGTGCCTCAGTTTACCCATGTGTAAAACAGAGATCCTAAGCAAAGCCTCACCTACCTCCTAGGGTTGCTGTTAGAATCAAAGGGAAGTAAATGAGAAAGTACGTTGTCCACTGACAGGGGCTGGGATCTTACAAAGGCCTGTGGTTGGTAACATCAAGACTTAGGCCTGAGCCCTAGAAAAGTCCAACATCTTGAGAGTCTATATAGTTCCCTTCAGCCTACTGTGAGAGTGCTTACGTCATTTTCGTGAACATCATAAATCCCCCCACGTCCCTGAAAAGGCTTTGCTACTAGGGGCTATCTCCTGTATTTGTATGTGTGTAAAAACGCAGAGCCAGCCTCCCAGGCACATACCCTCTGCACAAGCAGACTCTGCCCAGTCTGTGTGCAGACGCATCTCTTGCTGCTTCTGGCCATGTTGTTCCCAGAGGTGGCTCTGCAGGGGTCTCCCACTTGGTTGAATAGATAGGGAGTATATGATGAACTCATCTTTTTGAGGTTCCAGATGTAGAACTGGGCTGGAGGTGCTAGGAGATGGAGGGATCGGTGCAGCAGAACAGGCTTGTGGAAGACAAGGCCTTCAGAAAAGTTTCTTGCCCAAGGTCAATGCAGTCCATGCTAGATGGCTCATTCCCAGCCAGGAAGGGAATATAATGTCCTAACTCAAATGGCAATAACCTGCCAATAGTATACTAAGGTTTTGCCAAATCCTTCCCATGTGGCAATTTTAGATCAGAAAGGACACTTGGCCTTGAGAAGGTGAGGAACCCAAACCTCTGTTCGCCACGTGTATTCATGCTTTTTCCCTTGGCCCTCAGCCTCTCCTAGGTGTTAGTGCTCCCTAATAGCATGGAGGGCAGCCTCTGGGTGCCTTCATTTGGCCTGGAGATGGGAAAAGCATTGCCTACATCTGCCTCTGGTCCTGGCAGAGCCTGTGGTACATTGTGGTGCAGACAGGCAGCAGGAGCAGAAAGGTGCCTCTCTAAAGAAGCCACATAGGTTTCTCTTTGCCAGCCTGGAGATCAGCTTGGAGTCTCAGCTCTCCCTGGTGCCCTTCCATTGTAGCTCCAATGGTGGAAGTTTCCAAGGGGACTTTGGTTGTGGGAGACAGTGTGATGGTTCCTCGGAAAGTTAAACATACAATGAGCCCATGACCCAGCAATTCCACTCCTTGGTATACACCCAGAAGAACCAAAGCAGGTGTTAAACAAAAAAAGTATACACAAATGTTCATAGCAGCATTATTCACAGCAGCCAAAAGACAGAAACAACCCAAATGTCCATCGAAGGATGAATGGATAGACACAATGTGACACATCTATACAATGGAATATTATTTGACAATGGAATGAAGTACGAATGCAGACCACAATATGGATGAACCTAGAAAATACTACGCTGAGGAAAGAAGCCAAATACGAAAGGTCACATATTAAACAATCCCATTTACATGAAATATCCAGAACAGGCAAATCCACAGAGACAGAGGGTAGATGAGCGGTTGCCAAGGGCTGAGGGAGGAAGGAGTAGGGAGTGACTGCTTAATGATTAAGGGGTTTCCATTTGGTGTGATAAAAAAAGTTCTGAAACTAGATAGAAGTGATGGTTGCACAACATTGTGAGTGTCCTAAATGCCACTTAATTGTACACTTAAAAACTTTAATTTCATGCTATGTCAATTTTACCTCAAAAAAGAGAAGACCTAGGCCATCGGGAGGATCTCTGGACTGACCTGATGCTCCCTATCCAATGTCCCCTCCAAGCTTCAGCTTCTAGGGCATCAGAGCTCACCAGCCCAGCTCTAAGTCTACTAACTGGGATTATACCTCTGCAGGCCAAAAGTTGGCACCCAGTGGCTAAAATGGGCTTATTTGGCAAGCATGTGACCCCTCAGCCCAGCTGGCAAGGCATTTTCTGGACAGGAAATTGTTTTAAAAGCCCCCGGAGCCAATGATGGGAGGATCTGTCTTTGGTGTGTCCTGGCAGGAAGAGGCCATAGACAGCACATCCCTCTAGAATGCACTGGACTAATCAGGCATCTCTGGAGTCTTTTCCCACCTACACAGCAGTGGGTTTCTCAAGCAAGGAAATTTCTGTGTATCCTAAACCCTGTTGCCATTATATTCTCTCATAAAGAGGCCCCCAAATTGTATAAGCTTCAGTCCCCAAAGCAGAGATCTCCACCTGGGTACAGGAAAAAAGGCTCTGATCAACCAGCAGCTATTCTTCTGTTCTTTTTCTTTCTTCTTTCCAGCTTTATTGAGGTATAATTGACAAATAAAATTGTATAAAAATTGTATAAATACAATGTTGACAGTTTCACATACATATATATCATGAAACAATTACTACAATCAAATTGGTCAACATATCTGTCACCTCACCTGGTTACTTGTTTTTTGTCCGAACTCATAGAATTCACTTTTTTTGAACTCAGAAACAGAGAGTAGGCGGGTGGTTGCCAAGGGTGCCAAGGGGACATGGGGAGATGTTGGTCAGAGGGCACAAGCTTTCGGTTGTGGGATGAGTGGTGCTGGGGAGCTAATGTACAGCATGGTGACTAGAGTTAGTAATACTGTATTGTATGTTTGAAATTTGCCAAGAGAGCAGTTCTTAAATGTTCCCACAGCAACTGGTTTTCTACATGCCCCATTTAAACTACTCTAGTTGGTGCCCTGGCAGTGGAGTGGACTGTCACCTTGTTCCCCGAACCTGCCACTGCAATTCAAATGGGGTCAGTTCTTTATCATGCCAGGAAAGGAGAGGGGCTGCATGGGTCCAGCAGAGCTGTCTCCTGGCTGTGCCTTCGAGGCAGTCTGCCACTGTGCGCTCCCCAGAAGGCCCTGGGCCAAAGGCCTTTTCATCTCAGCACCCAGATTTCTAACCTCGTACGGTTATGATGAAGATGAAAGGAATTGATGTAAAGGGCTTGAAGAGAAGCTCTGTGTTTGGTTGCTCTTGTTATTTCCACTGCTTTTGGAGGAATCTGGTTCTCTCTCTCCCTCTCTGTCTCTCATAAACACACACACACACACACACACACACACACAGAGTCAACCGTTTCCCCATCTTCTGAGTTCCACCTTGGCCCATTTCCTCTAAGCCCCAGTTCTGTTTGAGGGCGGAGCTCTGGAGACTGACAGACCCAAGTCCACTCCCTGGCTCCACGACTTACTAGCCAGCCACATGCCCTTAAGCAAGTGACTTCCCCTCTCTTCAACTTGGCATCCTTGTCCGCACAGTAGGGGTGGGGTGATCATAGTAGTAAGGACTTCGTTGAGTCACTGTCATGTGAGTAAGGTAAAGCATAAAGTGCATTTGGCACGGTGCCTGTCACTTAGTAAGTATTCCAAAATCATTAGCTGCTCTTGAGGTCTACCTAGAGATCAGGTCTCCCTTACCAAAATAAAAGGAAAAAGCAAAGAAGGAAGGAGAGGAGGAATGCAGGCAGGCAGGCTCTTTAATCTTTGCTCCTTGTTCTCTCTAGCCACTCACTACTCAAGTTCCAGATCCCTCCAATCTGGGGAGAACTCCTTGATAAACCTGAACTCCAGGCATCTCTGCTCTCCATTTCTGAGATGGGGATGATAATGGGAATGCCTGTCTCGTAGAGTTGTAAAGATAACTATGTGAATGCACACAAAGTGCTTAGTGACACAGTAGTCATCTGTGCCATGTGGTTTTGCCGGGGAGTTGTGTGCCCTGGTCTGCCCTCCCACACTGGCTGCTGCCACTTCTCCCCTTTCCTGTGTAATTTCAGGCTTGTCAGCCTAACTCAGGTGAGATATAGATTAAGCTTGTTAACCTGGGTCCCACGGAGACAAAGTCACGTGTGCTGGGACAGTGCACCCACCTTTCACCTTCAGGCCGTCTTCCAGCCCCCAGGCAGCACCTGCTTCATCTATAGATGAGCCTCACCAAGTCCATCCAGATGTTTCTCTTCTCCCAGTAATAATGGTACATGGGAATGTGTTTGGTGGAGACTGGGTCAGGGTTTCTTCCTGTGAAAAGAGGCCCACTAGCCTTAAAACGAGCTGGTGGGTGCAGCCTGCCTCAAAGGGCCCAGCAGTTCCAACAGCCTAGAAGTGCAAGGCTAGCCTTCATGACATGCTTGTTCCGTGATGATGGGATATTTCCATTCTTCTCAGGGGATGGTACAGTACAAATTCTGAGTTCATTAAACCCATGTACATCTGTAGGCTTGAGTCATTCTTAGAACTATCAATTCTTCTAACTGGTGTGTGTATGCTACAGAAAAGGAGAAAGCAGTTCTAGAAAACTGCCCACCCAGGTCTGCTCATCTCTGCATTTGTCAGGGTTCTTCATACCATTTTCAGCTGCTGCTCAGATAGCTCTGGTAGGAGCTTGTTGAAGCCACAGACGCTCAGCTTGGGGTGGCTGAGTGCTGACAACTGTGTTGCAGGACTCAGAGCAGCAAGAGGCGGGAGTTTAAAGGTCAGTGCTGTCAGGACTAGGCTGCCTCCCTCTAGTCCCACCCCACCCGAATCCTAGTGGATGTGTCCTTATTTGTCAGAGAGCAACCAAGGCCCAATGCAGTGAGGCAGCCTGGAGCCCCCAAGCCTGGTGAATGACATCAGTAGTGATTACTGCTCCCCAAGTGCACCCTCATGCATGGGGGAGCCTCTCCATGATGCTGTGAGGCACACATGGTAGGCCAAGTACTCATTTTACAGAAGGAGAAATTGAGGCTCAGAGAGGGGAGTGACTTGCCCACAGTCACACAAGTGAAGGAGCTACGACTTCATTAAATGCCAGTCTTTGGATGCCTATTCCAGGGCATTCCATCCCAGCCTGCTTCTGCTTGCATCGAGCCCTGAGCGCAGGCTCTGCTAGCTCAGAGCGAGTCCAGGCACCAGTAGATCTCCTATTTGTAGGTCAAGATTCTTGCTCCAAACCACCCATTAGCAGAGATTGGTTCCTGAGATATAACAGACTCCTCTTGAAGCCAATCAGCATTCAGGGTTCCCTGCCATTCCCAACTACCCTGGGATTTTCCAGAGCCTCACATCTTGCAATTCTGGAAATGCAGAAAATCATGTTCATTCTACAGAAGGGTCAGTTACAGTTTGTTGGGACATTCTGCTGAGAAAACAAACATGCAAATGACACATGCCCCCAAATACAGGCATTTATACTGTGCACGTGGATATTCACCTGAGCTCATGTGTATATCCAACACATTCACATTCTCCCCCTCCCCGGCCCCCTTCCCCTGCAAACCCAGCCATGAGGCCTCATTGTCTTATCTCTTCTGGGGCCACCCCCATCATGCCCCCTGGTGTCTTCATTATTTCCTTCTGAGATAAGCCACTGGGGACCATCCTTGTCCTCAGAGGGCTTGAAATCTAATCTAGTTGGCCAGCATCAGGTGCTTGGAAGCTCGCAGGAGACAGTGTAATAACATTAAATAAAACTGTTGATGGAGTGAGGATGTACTTGGAAGAGAGACACTAGAAGAACCGGCAAGCAAATGAGCCTGAGCTGCACTGGTGAGGAACAGAGCAGACTAAAATAGCCACAGGCAATTCTCACCTTGTTGACAAATTTGCCCAGGACCTAAATGCCCAGTGCCCTCAGAGGGAAAATGAGGCTCCCTGAGTCAATCTTTCCTGACTACCTTTGACCTCCTAGCCTCTTGCCCAAAAGGAACTGTTCATCCGTTTTGCTGGCCTGTTATTGGTGTCCATGTTAAACCTCAGCTAGAGTGTCCAAAATTAAGCATTTCTCATAGCCTGTCATACTTCTTTGGAAAGAGAAATAGACATAATAGACTCTTTATTCTCCCCATGCCAATTTTATGAGCTTGGACTATATTCTTATAGTCTATACCTTTTCTAAGAAATCTTTGCCCTTTTTGTCATTCTGGACTAAAAATGGAGAAAGGGAAGTGTTGCCATATGTCATTGTTCAGACAGAACCAGAAATGATGTTGACTTCGGAGCTGAACTTGCCTCTGTCAGAAGGGTTGCCTTTGTTTCCTCATTATTTATGGGGTAGGGAGGCATCACATGCTTTGAAATGCATTTTAATGAATGTTTAGAAGGTCATGGGGATCACATTGGTGGCTTTGTCTGCAGGATTATGAAATGGGACTCCACAGGCATTTATGTATAGAGAGAAAGTAATTTATTTCTAAAAGACACCAGGGCACTGTCTCTTTCTCCCCCTCCCCACCAAAGGCAGGACCTGTGAGGGCTCTGGCTGGGAGTTGGGACACCTGGGTCCAGTGTCCTTATTCCTTAACTAACTGTGCGGCTGAAAGAAAATCCCATCCCATTCTGTTTTCTGTAAAAAGAGGTTGAGATATGCTCTCTAGGAATCCTGCCAGCATCTACTGATTTTCACAGTAAGAGGACAAAATCATGTGCAATTCATGACCCAAAGGAAGTAAGGGCTGGCTGGTGGCTGGGACTAATAGCTTGCTGTCACTGGGGCCACAGAGACACATGCATGAAGCAGCATGGTTTATTTAGTAAGGTTTGGAAGCTTGGTTGGGGGGCTACCGCCCTCACTGGGACGTTTAGAGGGGGAAGTCATTCCAGAGCAGGGATCTATCTGCTGCACTTGCTCTAACATGGTGGCCATGGGAGTCAGTCAAAAACACCCAGCCTGGGCAGGCAGAACTGAGGCAGCAGCAGCCACTGGCACAGGTGACCCAGTGAAGGCACCCATGTGGCACTGAGACGGGGGAAAGCCCAGCCAGCTTCTCACAGTTGAGATGAGTAGCAAAGCATGGGACTGCGAAAGAGGAGACACTGAAGCTAGCCTTTATCTAGGGGCAAAATTAACTGGATAATAGATTTCCACGCCTCACCGATGCCTGGTGAAAGCAGATGCTATTATAGCGAGGCTGAGCACTTCCATGTAAACACAGCCGCCTTTCCTTGGCTTTGTTTAGGGTTGGCTGGTGTTCTTGCTGTTCAGCCAGGGCGCTTCAGGCTAACTGTTGAAAGCTCCTACCATAAAATCCAAAACATGGAGCTGCATGGCCTATAACAAAGTCAAGTCTCATTTAAGTCCACTGACAAAGGAAGCTCAGAAGAGGCTGGCAGCCTGGCACTCTGCTGAAACAGCAGCTTCGGTTGGCACCCCCACCCCACTCCTGGGGACAGCAAAGTGAGCCTGCCCCCTCATTAGGCATCATCCCTAAATGTTCAGTGAGGCAAGCGCCAGCGGCTGTCCAGCTGCAGACTTGGCATAGCGAAGGTAGCATCGGCTCCAGAAAGTTGGATCCACCAGCAATGTGAGCGTCCTGGGGTCTACTTTGTTATTAAGGTGCCAGTTGGTTTCTAGAATTGGAGTTGAGTGAGGACCATTTGCTGGGATGTAGTTGCTGGGTGCTTGAGAAGCTGTGTGCACACAGGTTCTCATTTAGGAGAGGTGCAGCCTCCTCTCCTTTGCTGATGGCCCTGCCTTCCCCGCCCCATGCATCTTAGTCCCCACAGATTGATGGCAGACCAACAACTAAGTGAAAGCTCCGGGACCCATGGAATCTGCCAGCAGATTTCAGAGGCTCACCACAGCCTCCGGCCTCCTGTCCTTCCCCCACTTCACCCACCCTTGGCCTGCCTGGTTGTGCAGTGACCTCACTATCACTAACTGTGTCTTTCACCTCATGTACAGCACATCGGGCCCAACCATTGCTAGCTCAGACTCTCTGCAAGGGATCCTTGTGTAAAACCCACACTCAGTCATCCCTGATTGATCTACTTCATACATTTCTATTTTTAATATATTGGATCCCTTTGGAGTCTTTGGGGGAATGTGGAAAAGACCAAATTTCAGTTTGGGACCCAGTGGCTTGTTTATTGGGCTGCTCCATCATTGACTGAATGAATGGCTACACTGCCTGTGCCCATTAATTCATTCAGCTGCTATTTACTGAGCACCTGCTGTGGGCCAGACACAGCTCAGGGACACTATGGGTGCTGTGCCCAGCCAGGCTCCTCGTGGAAAAGTGGGCCCAGATGACAGGATAGGTCTCTTCTTGTGCCTCGTTCTATCCTCCCCCATCCATTCCTGCCTGACCCACAGTATTTAGGCCTCAGATGAATTTGGTGGCAGAGCTGCCCTGCAAAGAGCCCTTGTTCAAGTCATGGGCATCTCAAAAGAAAAGTCAAAGAAGTATGCAAGTCCTGTCACTCAAGGTGGCGAGCCCCTTCTGTGCGGATGATGCAGTGTCTGCTATCAGCATGCATGAAGCAGAGGGTTTGGAGGCAGCTGAGTGGTCGTGGAGG
This sequence comes from Eulemur rufifrons, assembly GCF_041146395.1. NCBI lineage: Eukaryota > Metazoa > Chordata > Mammalia > Primates > Lemuridae > Eulemur > Eulemur rufifrons. Next base: position 24,617,237 of record NC_091012.1, on the reverse strand, counting down.
GCCCTGCATCTGGCCTGGGCCATGCTGCCCTCTGGCTGAATAGCTCTGGGCAAGCCCTGCCTCCTCCCTGGGTCAGAGGGTCTCTGTCTTTAATAAGAGAAGATTGGATTCCCAGGGCTTCCAGATGTGCCCTTTATAATTCTAGGTACCAGTTAGTGAGGATCTAGTAGGTGACACACAACCTGCCCCATTTCACTTAATAGTCAGAGCAGCATCATGAGGTAAGAACTATAATTACACTCATTTTACAAATGAAGAAACTGGGGCTCAGACAGGTTAAATGGTAAGGCCAGGACCTAGTTGTGTCCACCTCAGGCCCAGAGCTCTGGCCCAATGGTTTTCAGTCTGGCTGTCCATTCAGAATCAGCCAGGGAGCTGCGCAAACACTCCCGGTGCCTGGGCCTCACCCTGGGTGAGATGAAAGCAGTCAGTTTGTGGTGGGAGGGCCTGGGAACATGGATGTTTCTAAGTGATTCTGATGGGCAGCAAGGCCTGAGACGTGCAGCCCTGCAGACCTACTTTGATGTTCACTTGGCCATGAGAGTCATGACCCCTGTCGTGCTCGCAAGTGGCCCCATGCATGCCTTGAGCTCCCAGTGAGCTACAAGCTCATCAAACCAGAAGAACCAAACGTGAGGCGACAGCAGAGGATCAGCACTGTGTATCCTAGTGAGACTTCCAAAGCTAAGTGCTTTAGAAGAATGATATCCATTTGCCTGCTGGCTTTCAGGTGACTTCCGGGTCCCTCTCTCCCTTTCCTTATTTTGATCATTCCCACACATACTATTTCACTCCACTCCCTTTTCCCCTTTACCTGCTGGCATACAGGCCGTGATCATTAACATGACAGCCACAGTTGACTACATGAAGCTGTGAAGGAGTAGGAAATGCCACCTTACTAGGGACTTTGCTTTGTTCCCAAAAGCTATGCTTTTATAAATGGCGGGCAGTTCCCCCAAGGTGCAGATCCCAGATTGGGGCCTTTTCTTGCTGTTTGATATCTCCCCAACCTGAGGATGCAACTGCAGAGAGGAATTTCTTATTTAGATAACTTTATACTTTTTTTATTACAAATCCTTCTTGTTAAAAATAAGCAATACAGACATGTGGAGAGTAAAAAGTGAATTGCCTGTCACCCCCAAGAGATGAGGACTTCAAGTGGTTTTGTATAAGTACTTCCAAGTTATCTTCATGTGCATATAAGCAATGCGAGTGTGTGTGTGTGTGTGTGTGTGTGTGTGTGAAAATAAATGGAACAATGACTACAATGCCTACAATGACTGTTCTGAAACCTGTGCTTCCCTTAACGATATATCTTAAACAGCTGCCTAAAAGAACATGCCCAGATCTACTTCATTACTGTAAGGGCTCTGTTGTGTTCTGTTTTATCACTGCAGCTTGATGCATTTAACCAAGACAGGGAAGCAGCCTAAAAGTTCAATGTCTATGTTATGATTTTCCTTTGTTAAAATTGGCCTGTGTCTAGAGAGGTAGGAATTAAAAATATTTAGCTAGACCTAGTTTGCTCTCAAATGCTGCCTTTGGCAGTACAGTTCATTTAGTGACTTCTGCATAGTTTTGTTGAACTCTCCTTGAAGTGGGCAAAGAACACCCTTTGCATGACTTTCTACCCTGTTTGGTATACAGACAGCATAATGACTTACTTGAAATGCAACAAGACAGTTTAAATGAAACATAGCAACAAAGGAACAAGTACTATGGTTCCAAAAATAGGCTGTATTTTATAGTTTTGACAACTGCTTAAGTCTTTAAACTGAGAGGTCTGTTTTATCTTGCAGGTTTGTGTTCATTAGTTTTAATGTGCCAAGCCTTTATAAAAATTCCTTCCTCCTGCCCCCCATCTTTGTCTCTCCTCTTTCAGCCACAGGGAACCATCAAGAGGAGACAGGAAGGAGACAATTTCCAGTTTCCAGGCATGGCTGACGGGGGTTACCCTAATAAAATTAAGAGGCCCTGCCTTGAAGATGTCACCCTTGCTATGGGCCCAAGTGCCCATCCCAGTACCCCCTGTGCAGAGCTGCAGGTCCCTCCGTTAACAATGCATCCTAGCCCTACAGCTGTAGGAGTCACTAGCCAGTCATTACTACTCGAGAATAATTCCATGAACGGCAATGTTATGGATTCACCATTTGTGGTGCCACCAACTGCAGAAATGGGGCTGAAAGAGCCCACCGTTCCTTACTATGAGAAAATCAACAACATGCCTGCTGTAGACCAAGAACTTCAAGATCTGCTGGAGGAGCTAACGAAAATTCAAGAACCTTCTCCGAATGAGCTGGATCTTGAGAAGATACTGGGAAGCAAGCCAGAAGAGCCACTGGTCTTAGATCATCCCCAGGCAACTCTAGGCACAACTCCCAAGCCTTCGGTTCAGATGCCACACTTGGAGAGCCTGGGTTCGGGCAAGGAGTTTGCCTCCAGTTGCAGCCAAGTCACTGGCGTGTCACTTCAAATCCCACCCTCCTCCACAGGGATCAGCTATTCGATCCCTTCCACTAGTAAGCAGATGGTCTCGCCCAGTTCTTCAACAGCACAGGCCAAGAACCAGGTCCAGGCCATGCTCCCTGCCTCTTTGCCCCCACTTCCGGTGCCTCAGTGGCATCATGCCCACCAGCTGAAGGCGTTGGCAGCCAGCAAGCAGGGATCTGCTACAAAGCCTCAAGGGCCAACCCCCCGTTGGTCTGGTCTGCCTCCTCCAGGCCTCTCTCCACCTTACCGCCCAGTGCCATCACCACACCCACCGCCGCCACCACCTCCACCGCCACCACCACCACCATTCAGCCCTCAGAGCCTCATGGTGTCCTGCATGTCGTCCAGTAACTTGCCGGGCAGCACTGTCCAAGGCTCTCCCAATGCCTTACTCTCGAGCATGGCGTCCAGCAGCAATGCTGCCCTGGGGCCCGCCATGCCCTATGCCCCTGAGAAGCTCCCCAGCCCTGCTCTCACACAGCAGCCACAGTTCAGCCCGCAGAGCTCCATTCTTGCTAACCTCGTGTCCTCTAACGTCAAAAACCCTCAAGGACACCTGATGTCTGCTCTGCCCACCAACAACCCTGGGCCATCGCCACCCTATCGCCCAGAGAAGCTCTCGAGCCCGGGCCTGCCGCAGCAGTCCTTCACCCCACAGTGCTCGCTCATCCGTAGCCTCACTCCCACTGGTAGCCTGCTCAGCCAGCAGCAGCAGCAGCATCAGCAGCAGCAGCAGCAGCAGCAGCAGCAGCAAGCAAATGCGATCTTCAAGCCTGTGACCTCCAACTCGTCCAAAACCCTGAGCATGATGATGCAGCAGGGGATGGCGGGCTGCAGCCCAGGAGCACCGGAACCATTTACTTTTGGCAACACCAAGCCCTTGTCCCATTTTGTTTCTGAGCCAGGCTCCCAGAAGATGCCTCCCATGCCTGCCACCTCTAGGCAGCCTTCCCTGCTCCACTACCTGCAGCAGCAGACGCCCACGCAGGCCTCCTCTACCACTGCCTCCTCCACCGCCACCGCCACCCTGCAGCCGCCGCAGCAGCCTGACCATTCATTCCTCCTGCAGCAGATGATGCAGCCCCAACACTTTCAGCGACCACTGGCCCCGGATTCCATGCCTGTGCTGCCCAGACAGGTAAGACAATCGCGTATCTGCTTGTGTTCCTTTGTTTTGGAAAGAACAACTGCGTTTTATGCTATTGATACTTGGCTTTGGAGGGCAAATCCAGGCTGTAGTCCTCTCTGAGACTGGAATTGACTCTGGAAAGGTGTAACAAAGTCAGATAATCTGTGTAAAAGCACAGTGTTAATGAGGCTAAGGTCATGGTTTCAGTGTCGGTTCAGTTCATCTAACTTCCCTGGGAGGAGAGCTGCACCCACAAGGCGCTCCCAGGGGAAGGAGGCAGGGGAGATAAGTCAGAATTGTGCAGAACTGCCTTCCCCTGCACTGGGCCATGTACCAGGACTAGTGAAGGCTTCTTAGGATGCAAGAATCGCACTAAAGCATTTAAATCTTGTCCCTGCTAGCACAAAAATGAACACTAAGCCTTCTGGAAATGCCACAACAAACTATTGCTTGCAACTTCAGTGTGCCATTCATCGCTGTGCCGGGCACTAGGGCAGGTCTTGGAAGGAATAAGACAAGTACTTGTAAGGTAGTTACTCTTACCATCTGCATTTTACAAATGAAGAAACTGAGGCTCAGAGGATAGAACTGGCTTTCCGAGAGTCACACAGTTAGCAAGGGACAGAGCAGGAACTGGAAGTCCGGCAGTCTCGCTCCAGAGCCTGTGCTCTTTTACAAATTACTTTTGACTTCTACCCCTCCCTCATCACCTCCAGCCTTTTCAGTCACTAAATGCGACTGATTCTACCCAGGTGGTGTCTACACAGTTCCCACTCTTCGTTGCTCCACCCCCACCTGCATTGGTTATCTCTTGCTGTGTAACAAATTCCCCCAAAGCCTCAGCTGAAAACCACACACCTATGTTACCTCAGTTTCTGGGGCTTAGGAATCCTGGCACAGCTTTAGTCCTCGTAAGGTTGCAGTCATCCCAAGGCTCAACGGGGAAGGATCTGCTTCCAAACTCACTCATGTGGTTGATGGCAGGAAGCAGTTCCTTGCGGGTTGTTGGACTGAGGCCTCAATTCCTCATGAGCTAGTGGCCTCCCTTGGTTCCTTGCCACATGGCCTCTTCACCTGAGCAAGCCAGGGGGAGCATGCAGCGAGGGGGTGCAGGAGGAGGGTAGGGCCAGCAAGTCAGAAGTCTCAGTCTTTATAACCTAGTCTGGGAAGTAACATCCCACCACATTTGCTGTGCTCTGTTCATTACATGTAAGCTGGAGGGATTATGTTAAGGTGTGAACAGCAGGAGGCAGGGCTTAGTGGGGCCATGTCCCATGTGTACCTACACAGAACAGTCAGCCACCATCCCTCCTCTCCATTGCCCTCATCACTGCCCAGTTCAGGCTCTCTTCATTGTCTGAACTCATCCAGTTGATCCTTAACTGGTTTCCCCCAATAAACCATCCATTGTTCTAAGAGTTGCCTTGCCCAAACAGTGGCCTGATCATATTTCACACTGGCTCAGAAGTCTCCAGGGGCCCACAAGCAGGCCCCACCAGCCTCCTTAGGTTCTGCGGCCACTGGGCCCTGCCTTGCACTTCCTTTCTGTAACCCTGAAGGGCTTGCCACTCTTGGGCCGCTCTGTGCAGTCCTGGCCTTGCTTCCTGCCGATCCCTGTGCCTGGCCTTCCCTTCCCACCTTTCCTCTCTCGCCCCATCAGTGAATGACCTCTTATGCAAGAGCCCTGTGTGAGGGCACCATGGCAGCCCCAGGGATCTAGATGGAGACCATGTCTTTTTCTGCCAGGTCTCCTGGAGCATAAGCTAGCAGAGCGCTTGACACTGGGCAATTGGTCATTTGATGGGGCTCCCATGGGGGTGGCCAGGGTGAGTGTTGTGGAGACAGACAAAGCAGGAGGACAGGGCGGGCCACCCGGGGGCTCAGGGCCCTTGTCGGCAGTTCAGGAGCACTTTGGTTTGATTTTATTATAGGGCTGTTGCCATCTGTTTGCATGGACTTCTGCAGCTAGCTCGGTGGAGCGCCAGCATCAGCACTGGAACTCTTACACTAGCAGGCAAGATCCTCACCCTGGAGACGTGGCACCATCTAACATTGTGAGCTTTTTGTTTTGTTTTGTCTTCAATCGGGTACCTTTGTAGCCTCACTGTGTTGCCCCAGAGCCATTGAGCTGGCTCAGAGGGAGAATTCTTCATGATGCAGGTCATGCAAGTTGCACCCAGACAATTACCTAGGTGGGCTTGCAGAAGGTGTTCGGGAGAAAGACCAAGCTCCCTGAGGCTAGGAGCACAGCAGAGGGCTCAAGTGTCCTCGGCCATGAGAGGCGAGAGGCTGGGCTCCCCAAATGGGATGCTATTGCCACCAAGATCTGCCTTCCCAGGCAGTGCTGGCCTGTGCCCGTGGCCAGGCATGGGACTCAGTGCTCCACCTGCCTTTTCTCATCTTAATCCTTGGAGGTAGGAGCTGTTACTATTCCTTTTAAAGTTGAGAAGAAAGGCACAGAGAAGTCAGTAGAGTTGCCCAAAGTCACACAGCAAGTCAGGGCCAGGGCAGGACATCAGCTACAGAGCCCACACAAATACTGCCACATGTGGGGCACTGCCTCTGGAGCCTTCCATTCCTATCTTAACCTCTTAACTGCTGTGTCCTCTACAAAATGGGGTGATGATAGGTTGCCTGAGGGTTAAGCGTGTTCGTACATCTAAGGCATTTTGAACAGGGCCTGGCACAAAGTAGGCGCCAACAGAGAGTTTGCTGTCACTGTAACTCTAACTCCTGACCCTGCGCCCCCACATCTGGCTCTTAGTCCTGTAAACCGGGAACTGTGTCAGGACAGATATGAGCAGTGCTCTCTCTAGACCCCACGCCTGCCACAAAGCTGACAGGTGTTGTGTGGCCTACAAGCCTCACAACAATGGGCTCTTCCTGCTCTAGGCCCTGCCCCTCCCGGACAGCTCCCAGTCTGGTGGGAAAGGACAGAGGGCCATCTTTGCCATGCAGGCTGTGGCTCTCCGCTTCGCTCCTTCTGGAACTCTCGCACTGTCCCTTCACCCCTCCCCCAACACTCTGTGCTCTACCTGGCATTCTTCTAGCCAAAACACACCACACAGCCCTGCAAGCCGGGCATCTCAACAGCCCCCCCATTCCTTGTTTTGGCCTCTTCCCATTAACTCTAAGGTCTTAGGACTCAGATCTGGTCACTCTTCTAGGGGAGAGAAACAAAGAAAGAAAGAAGTGAGTGTTTGAGGCAAGAACTGGTACTCCCGTGGAAGGACAGATGGCAGCCCTGATGGTGGGGAAGTGCATGCTTCTCAAGCGCAGCAGGCCAAACAAACTTCTCAAGTGTTACTGATGACCCAGCTGAGCAGCAGAAACACTGATGACCTCTGGCATGGCATTTACTAGCTTGTTGCACTTCCTGTGGGGGATAGTGGTTACCGTGGAAAAACTAGACTTTCATTTGAATTTGGATCTCGGTTTGGTAAAGGAGTGGTTTCTAAATGTGAGCTGAGACACAAACTCCTGAGCAAGCAGAAATACCCACTCCAGTTGTCTATAGGAGCTCATATTCTTACTTGCAGATGAACATTCCTCAAATTTGGGGGATTTTATTTTACTAGTTGGGTGAGTGATCCATTTTCAAGGGACCGTTCACATCCACTTAAGGTAAAAGGCAAATGCCATCTGGCTTCAGGGCAGCAGTTCAGTGCGGCCCTGGATGCAGACAGAACTGAGGCTGGAGTCCAGTCACAGATGCTGACTGAGCTGGGTGCTGTGAGCAATGTCACTTAACCCCTCTGAGCCTCAGTGAGACTGCGGAAAGAAACAGTCCCCATCGCATAGGACGTTAGGAAGACAAAGGAGATGCTAACCTGAAATTTCTCAGAGCAGTGCCCGACACACACTACATGCTCAGCCAGGGCTACTGCAGGTTTGTGGGTTTGGATCTGAAATCCCTGGGGCCAGATGAGGTTCCAAATTTAGAACATTTGGGACTTTAGGAAGGTGATATGGTACAAATACCAAATATCACACAGCCCTCCAGTGGAATCTGGGGCAGCATTTTGTTATTTTTGAACAGAAATATGAATATTTAACCAAGTCCAGGTCAAATTTTGCCCCAAATAAAATTTGGCACCAAATTAACAAAAATTGGCTTTCAGAGCTTCTTAGACTTGAAATTACAGATAGGGGATGTGGACCTGAAATTACTAAGGGAGGGATTTTTAACTCTTTTTGGAGTTGTGACACCCAGCCCTGGTGTGTTAGAATTTAATGACCCCAAAACACCTCACCATGTTCCCCACCTTACTCCCAGGCTAGGTGATATATTTCAGTTTTTAACCAAAGTGAGGCAAAGTGAATTTTGTTTCCATAATTTGATGTCCCTTCTCTCTGAAGGCTACTGGAGATACCTTAGTGTTTTGCAAAAATCAGGGTTAGAAATTATTTCAATTTTATCATCAGCCACTGGAGAACAGAACTTACATTTACTCAACGATGAAAACAAGTCTGTCAAGGACACGGGAGTTGCGCCGTGGAAGGGTGGGGACCGCAAGAGGCGGCCTCAGCCACAGTGCCCTTGGTGCACGTGCATTTGAGCCCCGCTCAGATGTGCAGAGCTGGGAGTGCAGCTTCATGGGGAGGAGGGATGTGGACAGTGGCCAGTTGGAATAAGAACAAAAAAGCCTGGAATCTGATCCTTGAGGCAGCCTGTGCGGCACAGGGGGAGGGGGCAGCTGCGGAGAAATAGACCAAGGAGGCACATGATGTTGTTTTGACAAAGTCAGAGAGGGTAGAGAAAGGGGAGTCCAGCCTGCCTTGGACAAGGCTGGATTAAGGTCCTGCTCGGCCTGATGCACTTCCTACCTTGACATAAGCCTTGAGTCTCCTTAGCTTAGGTGGCAGTGAACACCCAGGAGTTACGGAGATGGTGAACCAGGAGCTGGGCCTGTCATGCGGATCTGGGCAGCTCCATGTGAGGCGGGGCCTTGAGGAAGCCCCCTCACCATCCCCACCCATGGGTTCTCTTGTCCCTGGCAGACAGAGCTCTCCCAAGTGCAGCCCTTCTGGCACCCAGGGCCTGAAGAAAGACCGCACAGGGCAGGGGACCAGCCCTATGGCTGGGCTCACAGCCAAGTTCAAAACAGCCCAGGCTTTGGATCACTTAGGTCCAAATCGTAGCTCTGCTGCTTTCTCACTGGGCAAGCTATTTACCCTCTCCAGGCCTCAGTCTCCCCACCTGTGAAATGGAGATACTGGTATACCTATCTCATGGGGCTGCTGTGAGGGTTAAATGAGACGAGGTAAAAGTACTTGGCATAGGGCCTGGCACACACCTGTGCTCCATCCCTGTCAGCTGCCATTCTGGGGCTGCATGCTGGGGAAAGCTCCCAGGTGGAGTGCTCTCTGAGAGGGGGTGTCACGGAGGACATTTGCCAGTGGCTGAGGAGCAACCAAGGCAGCAGACGCAGCTTGGTGTCCCTAGAAGGGAGCAAAGCAACTGACCCATGCTGTGGCTTCCTGAGTGCCCCTGACCAGTAGAGAGGGGAGAACGTTGGCTCCTCCTCCCTCTAGGCACAGCCAACCGAGGTGCTGAGTAAGAAATGTGACCCCAGGCCGACTTCAGGTGGGCAGAGAGGAGGGGCATGAGGAGCAACCCAGTGAGGAGCAACCCAGTTCTGCCTGCAGCGGCTTGGATCTGCCCCTGGCTGCTTGCAGCGGGCTGCAGACTGCCTGCCATTTCCAGACCCAGGCCGAGGGCTGGGTGGGATGGAGAGTGAGTGGGATGGAGAGTGTGTGCATGAGTGGCAAAGAGAGGGCCACACTTGGTGGCATGCCCAGCACCAGTGCCACCAGCAATGCTGGTCCTGCTTGGTCACGGCCCTGGGGGCTTGTCTGCTTTGGTTTTTGAAACCAAACTGGGCCGCAGGTGGATGCACAGTGCACAGAGCACCCATCCTGAAGCGTACCTCCTTCCTCCCCTTTCTTACCCTCTTCTCCATCACTCACGCCCACCCCTAAAGCTTCCAAAAAGAATCTTTTCAGAAACCCAAGATTCTTTTATTTTTTTCTGAGACCAAGTCTCACTCTGTTGCCTGGGCTAGAGTGCCATGGCATCAGCCTGGCACACAGCAACCTCAAACTCCTGGGCTCAAGCAATCGTCTGCCTCAGCCTCCTGAGTAGCTGGGACTACAGACATGCACCACCATGCCCAGATAATTTTTTGTTTCTATTTTTAGTTGCCCGGCTAATTTTTTCTATTTGTATTAGAGACCGGGTCTCGCTTTTGCTCAGGCTGGCCTCAAACTCTTGACCTCAAGGGATCCTCCTGCCTCGGCCTCCCAGAGTGGTAGGATTGCAGGCCAACGTTCTCCCCTCTCCACTGGTCAGGGGCACTCAGGAGCCACCGTGCCTGGCCCCAAGATTCTTTTTGGTTTGAACTGCCGAAGCCAGACAAGCCCGCTTAGTAGAGCGTAACCTTTAATTACTGCTGTCACAATTAGCACTGCAAATTAAATTCTTTACCTTCAAACCATGACTTGCCACTGAAAACAAAAATGATCAAAACAGGTTAGTGAGGCCAAGAGAATTCCCTACTCTGATCAAAGTTACATCTGCTCCATTTGCAACTAGAGAAAGAGTCAAGAGAGATGGCAAGTGAGCATTTTCCTATTCCCTGAATCACTCATTAACATTTTTTTAAAAGTGATCATTATCTTGCTGAAACACATAACCCACCGCCACCCCCAGCCAAATCAGACGCATTACATATTGTCAAGGAAGGGCCTGTCACCTTGGACTTGCACGCCCTTTCACCCACTTCCCTGCATTCTTCTCTCATTTTGAGGGTAAGGGCTACAGGAGAGCAGTGCTGTTCTCAGAGAAGTTTCTTTACATTACATCTTTTACTAATTCTGGTGGAAAACATCACAGATTTCATTTCAAAGGTTAGGCCTGCTGAAATGCAAGAGCAGAGGCCTCTGGGGGAAGCTCTGGGCTGTCCACCAGTCAAATGACAACTAAGGAGGGGCCTCGACTTGCCCGATAAAGGATTGGGGACCAGAGAGTCAGGTTTCAAAGAGCCCGTGGGTCAGAGCCCAGGGCTTGCCCTGCACGAATCTTCTCTAGCAGACTTGGAAATGATTTCCTGCATGAGCATTCTTATTTTGTATTTAAACATGATTGTACATACAAGTTTAGTTTTTCCATTCTTACTAAATTGAACCACAAAGAGCTATTTGGTTTGGGGACACTTTTTCTTAGCTGCCTTGGGAGGAACTATGATTAGGCACAGTGTAACATGCATTTTGAAAATTTGTGGAGTGACATATCAGCATTGGAAATGTTTTGTTTTAACCACTCTACATTACCAGGAAATGAAACAACATAGGATGTTGAATTTGGGAAATGCAGGCTCAGAACTTGGTAGTAATGTCACCGAGAATCAAATTTTTTTTTTCAGTTTCTTTTCCAGTTTCTGAGAGCTGTTAGCGATCCTCCACCTCAAAGCTATGTTCCTTTTTCAAAAAGCAGAAGTTTAAAATGAGCAACTTGTCAAATGCTGACCTTTTAAATGTCAACCTTTTTTTCTATCAAAAGTTGAAGAATAAGTGGGATGACGTGTTCCCACGAAAGCGACTTTATGTTGTGCCCCTGGAGTAACTAACGAGCCATCACTTAGTGTAGTCAACACCAAATGCCGTGGGGATGCAAAAAGGCCCCGCTGCGGATGCCTCAGTGATCACAGAGAACAATAGAATCTTTCCATTGCTTAGTAACTGGTTACGACAGCTGAAGAGGCAACCACTTTCAGAAACCTCCCGTCAGATTGTTTCGTTTTGTTGTGTTTGTTTTATCTTAGTCTACCTGAAGGGAAACAAGAAAACTTGCAAAAGTTGGGGTGCCCAAAATGAGACCTCTTAAAAATGAAGTGTATAAACTACTTTATACGAAGTGAATTGAAACAACTTACTTATGTGTCACTGTAAGGCAAGGAAAGGAATCTCATTGCAGTTTTCAAAGAGCATAAGAGGACACAAATAAATCATCGTATTGTGCTGCTTTAAACTGTATCTCCTTGTAAATACGGACCAACCCAAAATGCAGAATGCCACATGGAGCGGCAGTCCAGTTTTGTCCATACAGCAAATACAAAAGAGAAGTGCTCCACTACGGTTATGTCCCCAAGTGAAAAATTAGCACACTATAAACAAGGTCTAGAGCAGGTAGAAAGTCACAGTGCACTTACTTCTTCCATTCAGCTGTGGCCCAAACACCTCCAGCCAGTATTGTCACTGCGTGCAGGAGTGGATGGTGCAGAGTGACAAGGGGGTGACCCATCAAGGCGAGCAGAAGATGAGTGTTCAGAAGGCTCAACTTTATCCCTCCCCTCCCCGTCCTGCACCCTCCCCAGGTTCTGTCTCCCAGATCCATTCATGGCCCCACGTCATGGATTTATGGAATCCTTTCCTGAGTCTATTTGTCCTTTTAGCCTGTTCTGTCCCTTGGGGGTTGACAGCTCCCACGACCTGGGTCTGCTGTGTGAAGCAGCTATGTGTGCTCTGAGCTTGAAGGGGGCAGCAGTTAAAGCACCCTACTCCAGGCCCCCAAAGAAAGGGTTGCTGGTGTTGCCCAAGGAGTTCAAACAGGCTGGGATTTTATTTAATTTCGTTATTTTGCCCACAATGACAATTTGTTTTATTGTGTTGTGGTGTTTGGCTTGATGAGGGCTCATCATGTTAGTTCCCCCCATCTAAACCAATGAGGTTGTTGACAGCTAAAAGCAACAGAAAGACCCAAAGAGCTGCCCCCACCCCCTCCACAGGCTCACCTGTGTGACTGTCCTGTCCAGAGACTTTACTGACTCCTGACTCCCATTTGAGTAACAGCACCTAAGATCGAAAGTGAACTGAAGGCTCAGTGTTCATTCATTTCTTCAACGCTTTGCTCCTTTAACCCATGTTAACCGAGTTTTCATGTTCTAACAGATTAGAAAAGGTGCAGTTGCACTCACACCAATGAAAGTCACAGAGCCCACAGACTGGGGTTATTGGGGCTGGATGCACAGGAAAAAGAAGTGGGCACTTGAGGACATTGTACATAGAGTCCCGAGCTAAATGTGGCCTTCAGGGCCTCAAAGATGCATAGCTCTGCTTCATCAGAAATGGTCTCCACTCTTGCTATGCTTTGGAGAGCTTTGGGTTTGCAGCTAAAGGTGCAGGTTCCAGCTGGCATTTCCCCCTGCAGCATTCCACCATATCCTGCCATCTCCATTTTTGAGCACAGGAAGGGAGCACAGCTGTGGGGACCCAGACTCTTTTGCAGGCCACATCTAGATGGCCCACATCTGGATGAAGAGAGTTTGCCAAAGCCAGCTGGCTCAGCAGGCCAGTTCGTGAAGGTGGACTGCTCCTCTGCGATTGTGATTGATGATCGTTCCTTTCCATGTGACAAAGCTTTGCATGGTGTGGGAGGTTCCGCCCATCTCTGAGCAGGAGTAAGTAGAAATAATTCCACGCCCCTCCCCTTTATCAGGCCACACTTCAAAGACGAGCTCTGGAAAACCTAAGCAGGCAAAGCACTCACTCTAGCTTCCTAGTTCCACATCTTCAAACACCAACATTTTGACACCCATTAGGATGGTTATTATAAACACACACACACACACACACACACACAGAGAGAGAGAGAGAGAAAATAACAAGTAATGGAGAGGATGTGGAGAAACTGGAACCTTGCTCATTGCTGGTGGGAATTGTTGCTACTGTGAAAAATAGTCTGGCAGTTCCTCAAAATATTAAACATAGAATTATTATATCTAGCAGTTCCACTTCTGGGTATATATCCAAAAGAATTGAAAGCAGAATCTTGAACAGATATCTGTACATCAAGGTTCCACAGCAGCATTATTCACAATAGTCAAAAGGGGGCAGCGACCCAAGAGTCCATCAGTGGGTGAATGGATAAACGAAGTGCAGTATGTCCACTCAATAGAATATTATTCAGCCTTGAAAAAGAAGGAAATTCTGACACATACTACAGTGTGGATGAACCTTCAGGACATTATGCTCGGTGAAATAAGCTAACCACTTATTACATGACGCAGGACAGACACTGTATTATTCCACTCATATGAAGTCCCTAGAGTAGTCCAATCCACAGAGACAGACAGTGGAAGGGTGGGTGCCGGCGGCGTAGGGGAAGGGGAAATGGGGAGTTTATGTTTAATGGGGGCAGAGTTTCAGTTTGAGAAGATGAAAACTTCTGGAGATAAATGCTAGTAATGGATGCACAACATTGTGAGTGTACTTAATACCATTGAATTGTGCACTTAAAAACAGTTAAAGTGGTAAATTTCATGCTATATATATTTTACCACAATAAAAAAGACTACAGTGTTAAAACACTTGCTAATCCTCTCCTAATCAAAAGCAGTCTTTTCTTTTCCAATAATATTAGTGTGCAAAAGAAAAGCAGCAGCAAGCCAAGCTGCCTGTTTTCTGTCTCAGGGAGGAGTGTTATTGACTGCATGGCCACTCAGCATGTTGTGTGGGCCATCTGGGCTTTCAGCATGTCTTAGTGAAGTGCATGTGTGTTAAACACACGGGCATAGCCAGTGCTTAGAAATAGCATTCCTGGTAAATTGAGCAAAATGGCTGTCCCTCTCTGGGCATTTTGGAGAAATGACAAAATGTGGGTGGGGGGAACAAAGAAGTGACTGTAAATAGAAACGGACATTATCCCTGCTTCTGAATGGGATAAGAAACCTCTCTTGCTTCATTGGCTCTCTGGTGCATCTGCAAGTCTGGAAACACCAGGATGACTCACAGTTTGCTGAGTAATACAGGAGCCAACACAATGATGTGAGTGACTCACCATCTCCGACAGGCTTTCTGTGCAAAATGTCCCTCTGGAACAAGTGCTAGGCCTTGGGTTAGAGTTCTGGAAAAGGTTAAGAAGATCTCAAGTACAGGGAGAACCAGCTCCTAAGGCCTTGACAGTAGCACACATAAATAGGAAGCCTCTGACCAATGTCCAAATGACTTTGGAAAAGTTGGTGCACCTGGTCATTGTGTCCCCACTCATGCCCCAGCTTGCAAGACCTCTGGTTTCTGCCACTTGGGGCTTGGTGATGTGCACTTCTTCATCAGAGTTCTTCGTGTCTTGTCTGCTGTCCCACTTGGTAGTAAACTTCTCAGGCACAGCAAGATACCTTACCTAGCTCTGTAAATGTGAGCTGAGCGGCCCTTTGAATGAATGAGTGGAAGAGTGCGGGGAAGGGGGGGAAGGGTGAACTAATGAATGAACTGCATCTGCTAGCCTTTACAGAGCATTAAGTTCCTGAGACTACTTTGAGCGTTTTAGAGTAATTACTGATAAAAGCTCTCAGTCATCAAGGCTTGGGAGAACTTTGCGTCTGCATGTGGGGCCATTACCCACCCACCATGATGCATTTCTCTGGTCCAGTTAAGCTTCTAGTCCTTCCACAGCGCCTGGGCAATGTCTGAATACATGTGACTTCTTCGACTTCCAACAAATACACAGTTTTATATACTGCCAGTAGTAATTTGCACTGGTTGTTCTGTTGTTGCTGCTGCTGTCGTCGTCGTTTAATGCAATTTACAAGGACAAAACAAGACTTCTGGCTGCCATTTCACATACCACAGTGACAGCAGCACATGATAAGAAAAGCCAAAAAAAAGCTAGCTTAGAAATTCAGGCCACGCATTTTGTTGCTTTTTCCCGGTTAAGATTCGTTCTTACCATTCTGGGGTGGCACTAATATTCTTAACATAAACCAATCGATTTCAGTCAGTGCTCAGAGCAGCGAGTGGTCTTCACATACACACAGTGTGTTTATAACTCTGCTGTTTCTTTATGACTAGCACAGTATCAAGTGAACATGTTTTGAAGGCTGTTCAGCATATGTTCTCCTGGTAGGCTTAAAATGAAACTTATAGGAACACTTGATTGTATTTGAATAAGCTCCCACCATTGGTTTAAAAAAAATTAAGAGGTTTCTTTTACTAGTTTACGAATGCAGATTCTACATTCTTTGTGGAAATTATCTTTTGGGGGTTTTGTTTTTATTTGTTTTTGTCATTTTGACAGCCATATTGTTCTCTTCTTTTATTTGCTTTATTGACTTTTAATTTGGAAGTGTCTTCTCTGTCAGAATGATTACATCCCAAGGAGACTCCTTCACCCGCCCCCTACCCAGAAAGGAGCAGAATGGAATTGAAAAAGCTGCCTCTGGCAATGACCTTGACCATGTCGATTCCATCTGAATTCATATAGATCTGGAATCATATAGATCTGTTCTGCCTGGCCCTTTCCTCCACAGCTGGTGGGCAGTATGAGCTCTGTAGTTACCCCCAACTGCAAAAGGCAAGATTGTATCCAAGGACTCCACTGTTGATAAAACTGTGTTAACTTTCGGAATGACAGCATAGCCTCAGAAACTTAGACTTCACCAAGTCCCTGCTGCAAACAAGAAATCTGCTTGTGACTTGGCAAAGCTAGAATGACACCCAGTTTAGAGTTCAGAATCCTTCTCCATGCCCCATATTTTGAGACAAATTACAAAATCTTGAGGTAGATCAACATTCTAGTCCAATAGGCCCCCAAGGCTTAAGAGCTCTTCAGAGATTTGAAGACAACTGTGATGTTCCCTCTCAGGCTCCTTCCTCCCCTGACTCTTTGCTCTTGTTGTGGCCACTCGTGTCTGAAATGAGCACAGAGCACTGGAGTGAGGTCCTCGGGGTGAGCAAGGCCAGGTACATGTGGCCTGGTAGAGAGGAAAACAGGAGGTTCACTCCTCCTGTTTCCAGTGATCCACTTTGCTCCATCCCACTTGCCAGGGTGGTGGCCACATCCCCCATCTGCCCCGCCCAAGCTCATTGTCCACCCCAACTCCTACTCATATCTTTGCCCCTAGAAAAGAGTTCCTGAAGGATAAGCATTTCTCTGTAACCCTGAATTTAATTTGGGTCTATTTTCCACTCTCCCAGTACGTAAAGCTTTCGATATAACATTGGACTACGGACTGAGAGAGAATGAACCCTCACAATTCTTTCTAGAGCCATCACCATCCTACTCAGCAACTCCTTTTACAGGCTTTTAAATTCATTTTGTTTGTTTGTTTGTTTGTTTACAGTTCTTACCTCTGAAATGAAATCTTGACTTTCTGGTATGTTCTTGGACTTTTCAAGGGATTTAAAAATTCAGGAGCTTGGTGCCAATAATTGCTTTTAGAAGCTAGCACTACCTATTTTCTATAGATGAATTCCAGTTTGGATCATCAATTATTTTCTTCACAGAAACCCACAAAGTACATATTCAAGTTTGCATCAGAATTGAATATGATCCAGAAATTCTTAATGTTGTTAAGCTTGACTATTGCTTCTAAAATGTGTATCACATTCAACTAATGCATATTTAAGAGCTTGAGTACCACGCTTGAGATCTGAATGAAGAGCCTAATATTGTGCTATTTGATCTGCACTGGATGTATTTGCTGGAGTGCATTGTGCGGACCATTCAGGTGTGTTAGATTTCTCTCTGCAAATGACCTGGTCTGTGGATAAAGAAACATTATTAAAGGCTGAGCAGGATTCAGCAGGCCCTGAGCATCATAAGTAGAAATGAGGTGTCTTCTAATGTGAAGTTGAAAGTCAAAAGCAAAAATTATGGCCAGGCACAGTGGCTCACACCTGTAATCCTAGCACTCTGGGAGGCCAAGGCGGGAGGATTGCTTGAGGTCAGGAGTTCGAGACCAGCCTGAGCAAGAGCAAGATCCCGTCTCTACTAAAAATAGAAAAATTAGCTGGCCAAAATGGTGCACACCTGTAGTCCCAGCTACTCAGGAGGCTGAGGAAGGAGAATCACTTGAACCCAGAAGTGTAAGGTTGCAGTGAGCTATGATGATGCCACTGCACTCTAGCCCAGGCAACCGAGCAAGACTCTGTCTATAGATGATTGATAGATAGATAGATAGCAGAACTTATGAACTCAGAAGTCTGAGGGGCCAGCCTAGATTCTTTGTCAGTTAGGATGTATTCAGTACCAAGTAGCAGACAACCCATTTCACACTGGTTTAAACAATAAAAAGGACTTCCTGACTCCTGTAAGCAAAAGTCCAGGGATCGGGCAGATTTCGGGGTTGGTTTGAATCAACAGTGTCACACCAATGATGCTGTTTCTTTCTGGCTGTCTACTCAGCCTTCCGTAGCATAGGCCTCGTCCTAAGGCCGGCTCCCCCTTGTGGGCGCACGAGAACTGCCAGCTACTCCAGGGGCTATGAGTTTTTTTCTCCTGCTTGCATTCAGAGAGCAGGAGAGTGGCTTTTAGAATCTATCAGAACAATGAGGAAGCTTCTTTCCCAAAAGCCCCCAAGAACTGTGGGCACACTGGTCTGAATTTATCAGATGCCTACTAGCCTACTATGCTACTTCCTATCAGACAAGCTAAGTGCCTCACCTCTAGAAGCTTAGATGGAGTCAGGTTCCCCCAAAGCATATTGGCAGCATGGGGCAAGTGAGCCTGTCTGAATGAAAATGGGGGAAGGTATTACAAGAAGGAAAACTTAATGCTGGCAACCAACGGTATTTGCTGCAATCAATCTCTTTGGCCACTCTCATTCATACACTCCCTCCTTCCCATGCATACCCCTCCCAAAATGCCCACTCTTATGGAAAACCCAGTTATCCCCTCCCCAAAGGGATCCAGCTCCAATCCAGAAACCCCAGCTGATGTGCCATCCTCTGAATTTTGTCAGTAGGTAGCTCTTCATGTTCCAGGGCCCCCTGGCCACCATGCTCACTTTGGCAGAGAAAGAGCAGGAGTGCAGGAAAACAAAACAAAACAAAAAAAAAACCTCCCATTGGGAAAGGGGAAGTTGGGAAGCAGCACACAGTGGTCACTGATCCATCATCAATATCATACCCTGCTGGACAGGGATCAGATGTTCCATGCTTCTCTGAGACTCAGTTTCCTATTCTGTATGATGAGAAGGTTGGATTAAACCAGTGGCTCTCACATTGGAATGTGCCCTGGAGAACTTGTAAAAATGCAGATTACTAGATTCCATCCCCAGAGTTTCTGATCCAGTAGATTTGGATGGGACCCAGAAATTTGCATTTCTGATAGGTTTTTAGGGAATGCTGCTGGTGGTGGTCCAGGGACCCCCCACTTTGAGAACCTCTGGTGTGGACGATATGAGCCCTTGTGATTCTGACATAGAGGACTCAGATTTTTCTTAGCTATCTCTTCTGTTCTACACTGACTTATGACAGAGTCTTTTATAAATAGGTTACACCCAGCTCTACCATGTGAACAGCTAAAAACATCTTGGAGCTCCTGCTTTGGTTTGTAATCTAATTTTCAACAAGCAGGGCTGAAAGCGAAGGCCACCTTAAGGCTTCAGGAAACTGAACTTACTGGAATTGAAGAAGTTAGGAACAGAAATATAAAGACTGTTCATCTCCTCCCCTCCCCTATCTACTGCAGCACAGCACTCTGTGGGATGATGCCATGTGACTGCAGAAAGCAGCTCTTTTTCCATGGAGAGCCTGGGAGCCTTAGGCCTCATTTTGCAAACATATTCCCTACGTGACCTGGGAATCCATCGGGTCTTAGTGGCACTGGGTGAAGCTATGACACAGATAAAGTTGATTTGGGGACTTTGCCAATTTTCTGTTCCAGGGATTCTCACCTGGCCAACATCTATTCATCCTTCAGGTCACAGCTTAAAGCTCACTTCCTCCAAGAAGCCTCCTCTAACCAAGCCCCCCACCCCACCCTAGGTCAGGTTCTCCTATTGTTTGACCTCTAGCACCCTGCAGTGTTCCTTTATGGCACTTAGCAGCCTTTATTATAAATCCTTATTTAAGTGTTCCTCCATTATATAGATGTGCCAGCTCTAAAAGGGCAAGGACCATATCTGCCTTATCCATCAACGTTTTCACAGCACAGGGCCTGGATCACAGTAAGTGCTCAATAAATATGTGTTGCACAAGTGCTATAAAAGGCAGACTGTGAGCAGATTCCAGCCATAGTATTTTATTACAGTGGAGAACTGTCAAGCAATCTATACAACACATCCCACAGTATGATTGTGGGTGCTCCAAAGGAATGAAACAGACAAGCCCTCAGAAGAAATGAGCATACTGATGGAGAACCCCAGTGTCCGGGCTGCAGCCAACTTTGTCATAGCCCCTCTTCCTTCTCTCTGGCAATCTAGCACCCTCCAGGGCATAGGGTATCTCCTTACCAGGCACCTGGGGCCTCCTCTCTCCACACAGCAGCCCCTTAGCACCCAGGTCTCTCCTTCCCCATTCAGTACGGTTTGTAGATAGGCACTTGACTGAAGGCAATAGAGAATGCTCCAGCTCACAGAATGCCCAACTCACCAGGGCCTGGAGAGCTGATCTGGTTGAACCTGTGTTTCCCCTGGGGAAGCAGGAATCCAGTGAGGCTATAAAATTATTGGCCTGAGTCTCCCGACTTCGGGCTCAGAGTCTAGGCTCACGCACTCTGCATCTTTGAATGCATCTGCAGGCAGCTTCAAGTGTCAGAATGGGATCTGAACTTTTTACAGTCTACATACAGTTTGTCACCAGTGTTGTAATTCTCTGCCACTAAATATAATTTTATAATTAAATCAAACCAAACCACTTAAAATAAATTCTTTAGAGAAGGCAGATTATTTTTTGCAGATAAAGTCCACAAACCAACTAAAAGTATATCCCACATATGTTGAATCTGAGGACTGTGCCTAAGTTTAATGTAACTGATGGATCCCATTCTCATTGGATGTTCACACGTGAAAAAAGTTGTCTGATTTCCCAGACACAGTGGCAGGTTATACTTACGATTGCTTTTTTGGCCCCCAGAGCTGGCCCTTCTTCCTTCAAAACAGACCCATAAACCACCCATTTGCTGAGTTGAAAGGTGCACAAGAGGGAGAGAGCACAGTATGGTGGGACACCAGAACCTTCTCTGCGGGACACAGGCTGCATGTTTGCTGAGGGCAGCTGGGGTTCAGCAGGTGGGGAACATCAGAGGGCTCAACTGAGTCCCCTCTTATCAGGAGCCCTGGGAGAGTAGACTTGAGGGGGTTCTCTCCATGACTTGCATTGTCTTTTTTAAAACAAGCAATTTGTGACTGAGGTGAGGAAGAAGAATAACAGAAAAACATATCTAGCCCAAGAAATCTGCAGAAACTACAATAAAGCTCAGACAGAAGCACTGAGCTGTGAGCCATGTGCTTAATTAAGGGAGGAGACGGGTGTAGGGGGGATGCTTCTCGTGTTGCTCACTGTCTCGGTCAGTGCAAGCTGCTCTAACCAAACACCTTAAACTGGTGGTTACGAACAACAGATATTTATTGCTCACAGTTCTGGAGGATGTAAGGCACCAGCAGATTCGGTGTCTGGTGGGGACTCACTTCCTGGTTCATAGGTGGTGTCTTGCTGCATCCTCACATGGTGGAAGAGAGGAGGCAGCTCCCTTGGGCCTCTTATGAGAGCACTGATGCAATTCACGAGGGCTCTGCTGTCATGACCTAATCACCTACCAAAGGCCTCACCTCCTAATGTCACATTGAGGGTTAGGTTTCCACATAGGAATTTTGGGGGACACAAATATTAGACTGTAGCACTCACTATGGTAATTCACAGGGGCGGTGTGGGGAGAGACAGAGGGGTAGGGGAAAAAGGCTGATGGAGAGTCCTGTGCCTCGCAGGAGTAGGCCCACATTACTTCACTTGCCATGTTCAGCCATTGGCTGGGAGTGCAGCCCCAGCCGAATATGGGCGACAGTGACAGACCCAAGGGGGCGGCTGCTGGAGGCTATCAGTCAATTATGCTCCATGGCAGGAGATCTGAGCAGCCATTGGCATGGCCACCACATCCTTCCTTTGGCAGTTGTGGCTGGGAAGACCATTCCCAGAGTCCCTGGCAGGCAGTAGACAGCTACAGGAACAGAGGCAGGGGCCAGAATTAGACCACTTTGGAGAGCAGAGCCAACACTGGCTTGATTGGTTGGTAGCTAGACTGTGCTGCTTTGTTGCTTTTTCATTCAGTGTTTGGATTATTGTTTTTTCCCCCCCTTTCCTTTGTTTGATTCCTCCATCTTACCCCAGGTCTAGGAAAATAAAGCCCTATGCATTTGGAAGAAGTTCAAAATGATTAGCTGGCAGACTTTACTTTCCATCGTAAGCATCTAAAGATTATCATGCCTCAGAGGTGAGATAGACTGGAAAGACCAAAGTTATTTAAGAAATAAGCAAATTGAACATTTGACCTTTTAATTACAGAGTCTAATTTTTGTTTGGTGCCCAAGAATCACTATTTCTTAATTGTCTTAGTATCACAGAATCATACAACATGAATACTTACTTAAAGAGACATTGGAGGTTGTCTAGTTCAACTACATCGTATTACAGATGGGAAACTGTGGCCCTAAAAGGTGAAGCTAGACAAATATCCCTTATGAACAGAGGTGCAAAAATCCTCAACAAAATGCTAGCAAACTGAATCCAGCAACATATAAAAAGGATTATACACCATGACCAAGTGGGATTTATCCCAGGAATGCAAGGCTAGTTCAACCTATAAAAATCAATCAACATAATATACCATATTAACAAAATAAAGGACAAAAAACACATGATCATCTCAATAGATGTAAAAAGGGAAAAGGAACTTTCTCCAGTTCATGCAATTAATGGCAAAGCCAAGATTAAAACTCAGGTCACCCTACTTACAAGCCATCTTTATACTAGTGATGGTGGGGGCAGAGCGTGGAACCAGCCCTCGCAATTGTGTCAGTGTGTCCTCTGCACTGATCCCTATACTGAGGGCCTTCCCTTTGTCCTTTCATCCTGTCCTCACAACAGCCCCGAGCAGAGCATTTTGTTGTTATTCCTATTTCCTGCATGAAGCAACTGAGGCCTACAGAGGTAATGCCACTTGCCTAGGTGTCACAGCAGCTGACTCCATGGAGGAGCTAAACCTAGACCTCCTGCCTCTCCCTCTGGCACTTTCCAGTGCCCTCACTGTTCCCCTCATTGATTGGTGCCACAGGATTAACCCAGTTCCATTAGTTCTCAGATCACCTGCTGTCAAGCCCAGTCAATGGGCTTTTTGTTGTAAGTGGGCGGGAATGTCCTCCAAATTCTCTGCAGGAAGAGCCCCCTGTCCTGTGCCACTGTGTGACAACTCTGAGAGCCTCGGCTGTTGACCTCAGTATAAACTGGCCTAAGCTGCCATTTGTGTATGCTAATGACTAAAATATGTGTGCAAGAAACAAAGGACCATAAAGAAACAAGCAGCTCTGGGGAAACTAGAAGCCGGATAGCTGGGAGGTGAGGGGCAGTGGGGAGAAGAGAGTTCCTGGAGTAGCTGAGTACCAGGCTGACTTGTCCTCTGGCAGAGCCTGGCCCAGTGAGAGCTCTTGCTTCCTGATGGGACAAAAAATGCAGACAGACATTTCAGGGAGTCAGAGAGAGAGAGAGAGAGAGAGAGATGCAGCTGGGTCAGGACTCAGGAAAGGGAGTTCCTTTTTTGGTCTCAGACCTGGGCATCTCGGATAGAACTGTGCCGAGGCTCTGGTTAAGCTAGCTTCCTCCAGGTGTGCATCACAGGGGCCTTACTGGGTCCCTGAGGAGTCTTCCCAGTTGAGATTAGGGAGGTTGCATTCCAAATGGCTAGCTGCCTGAAATTGCACTGCTGTCACTGTCAAGGATAGTGGGGGGAAGCATGCCTGATGCTCTGCCCTGGAAGGGATCCCAGAGCCTTTGGATTGGAGCCACAGAGGAGGCCTGGGGTTTGGCTACTGTCCCTCCATCTGGTTCCATCATCAAGGATCCCCTACCTTACCCATTCTGTTCCCCTGTTTTTAATGTGGGCCTCCAAAAGCTCTGTCCCCTCTTCCAAAATGCAGTCTAGAGAGGCCCACCCTAGGGCCAGGCACTGAGGCTGTGGGCCATTTGCAGCAGCACAGCCCTGGGGGATAATGTAGGGGTGCAGTGCCTTTCCAACACTGTTGAACTCAGAAATACAGGGTGCCCTTTTTAGTTACTCTCGGTGAGAATCAAAGTGAAGTTGAAAGAGGCCAGCTCTGTATGGGACACCTCCTTCTCCTCTCCCTTGTGGCATCTGCTTCTCATATAGATCTGTTTTCATCAGGCTGTGCATCAAAGCTGCATACCCTAGATTCCACCTTTCTCTTCTCCCTTCCTGATTTTCAGACCGGGGGAAGTGACTGCTTTTTGGGATAAAGGGGTCACAACAAGGTGCCCTGGGCTGAAAATCATGAGGGATGAGTTCTAGTCTGATCTGACTTGGGACAAGGCCCTTTCCTGCCTTGAGCCTCAGTGTCCTTACCTAGCAAGTGGAGAGTTGGTGTCAGTCAGTGTTTCTCAAAGAGTGGTATTCCAGGGCTCCACACACAGAGATGGAGTCCCTACAAAACAATAGAGATACATGCTCTTCATAGGTCTTGCCGACTCTCGGACTCTGTCTTTAATTTTCTTGGCCATCTTGAGAAAACCATTGGATCTCTCCTTCATCTACAGAGAATGATGAACTTTCCAAGGTGAACTCTCATTTCTCCTCAGGTAATGAAAGTGTTAGGGTGGTAAGGAGAGGAGTTGGCTCCAGGGAGACGAGATGGGCCAGAAGGAACAGAAGGCGAGGCCTTCGGTGACAGGTGAGCAGAGAATGATGTCTCCTTCCCATACAGGTAGGGAAAGGAGACCAGGCAGGCTGCCCTGAAAAAGAGGAGTAGCAGGAGAGCACAGAAGCATTGGTAGTTGAGATACTTACCTGAGTGTCTTTGTGGACGAAATCTGGGAGAAGAAGGCAGACCCCAAATCCTGAGCCCAAGAAGGGTTGGCATTCCTGACAAGAACCCAGGAGCCAACACTAGACAAACCCTAAATCCCACGGAGAAAGTGTGCTGAGCTAAGTCCCTGCAGCCTTGACCCCACCCTAATCCCCTGTGCCCTGAGCAGCTCCAGAAAGCTGTGATTTGCTTCAGAAAAGACAAGTCAGTAAGACCAAAATTCCAAAGCAACTTTTTTAACCTCTAAATGATGATGATTTTATATAAACTTGTGTAGTTCCTTTGACGTAGCACTGTATTTTCTACTTACGTGATTCCTGGCTTTCCCTAAAGGAAATCTTCTTTGGAACTCATGCTATACATACTGAAGACTGTATAAAACATATAATAATAAAACCAACACCCATGCAGCCACCAACGAGGTTCAGAAATAGAACATTCAAAATATCTCACAAGCCCCCTGTGTACCCGTGCCCCCTCCCAGAGATAACAAGCATCTGGACTCCCATGAGCCAACTCCAGAAATAGACCCCAGACTCTGATGGGCTTTGAGCTCATCCTAGTTAGATTACGTGTGTCACCAATGTCTTTGCGTAGTTATCTTCTGTGTAGATTTCCACAGATGGCTCGTCTCATCTATTTTGTCTTGATCCTTATTAGTTTTAATTTTAGATGGGGACTTTGTCTTTTTTAAATACATCTTATGACTTTTCTGATTACCAGAGTGTGCTTTTTGTAGTAAACTTGGAAAGTGCAGGAAAGTGGAGAGAAAACACAAACCTTGTGGGATAACAAAATATACAAGCATTTAATATACAAATAATCCAGTAATAACTACCATTAACATGTAGGAATGCAGTGTTTCAATAAGATTCATCACTTATTCATGGGTTCAAACATGTGATTGCTTCGTTTTCAAAAACTGAGTATGAGCACAACCTAGGTGTGTAAGGAGAGAGTCCCAGGCCACTATTAGATGAAATCTCCCAGAAGAGGAGAGGCTGAGCAGTCTCTGGTCATCATCTGCCCATAGCTTCCCTCTTAGGGAAGTCAGTGGCTAAAGGCATGATCAGCCTGGGGAGTGCAGAGCCCACCACCATCACGGTGCCAGCAGAGTTGTGGATATGGTACTGGATGTGCAGAAGAAGTATGCTCAGAGAGATTGGGCTGCACTCTGTGTTTTGCTTGCAAGCTCCCCACAGTCTGCCTCCAGGACCTCCAGCTCCAGGTGTAAGGCAACACAGAACATCTCTGTGGGGCCAAGTGTGTGGCCTCAGCTGATCCAGCCAGCAGGACGGTGAAGGCAGAGAGGGAAATTTACCAGAAAAAGGTCAAACTAGACCTCTGCCAGCGTGGGGCAGATGCCCCGGGACTTGGGGTCAGGGAGGGGATCCATAGATCCACCTGCTTCTTTAACAGCTTTCAGCCCAACTCCATTATGTTGGCCACGCCCACCCATCCCACCTCACCTCCCAGTTCAGGGATAAGCTGGGGCCCCTTTTCCTGAGGCTGAGGAAGATTCTGCCATATAGGCCCAGTTGCTTTTCAGCTTCCCCCTCTGCTGTCTTGCCATTCAGCTTCCTTGGGGACGTGTAGTCTGTTAACTCTGGTCTATCTACTTTTTAGCTTCGTAAATTATGGCGCCGTTATCTCCTCTCCTACTCTCTCTTCCTGGTGGAATTTTGTCTTTAAAAATAAAAGAAAACATAAACCTTTACTGTAGTTTTAATGGGGCTTTAGGAGGGAGTGATTTTAGACGCGTGCATTAAATCTGCTGTCTAAATCCGGAAGTCTCCAAAGGAAATCCTGCCGCTCCCTTCCTCAGTTGCCTGACGGTGATGGTTAGTTGGATGGCTCCCTTGGAGCCCCAGGGCCTATGGGCAGTGCTTACTGTACCCAGCAAGGAGACACCGAGGAAACTGGAAGCCAGAGGGTGGGGTGAGGCGGTACGCATAAGCACAGGGACTGTGCTTTGAACATTCGTTCATATTGAAGCTTTTTTAGTATGTGTGATTAAAAGCCTGATTTTTGAATAAATCAGACCCGGGTTCAGCTCTGCCACTTACTCATCATGTGACTTTGAGCAAGTTACTTTGCTTTTCTGAATCTTATTTTCTCCACCTATCAAATGGGGACAATAATGATGCCCACCTTTCAGGCTTGCCATGGAGATTAAATGAGATAAAAACTATATGATATTTGACTCAGTGCTTGGCACATTGTATATGTTCAATACGTGGTAGCTATTATCATCATCACCACCATCATCATATCTGAGACATTAGGAACCTTCTGGAAACTGTCAAAGCAACAGTTTACCCCAGGGAGTTAACTGTCCAGTAGAAATTTATTCCTTCATTTCTTAATTGATTTATACATTATGTTTTTGTGTTATTGGGTTATTTTTTCCCCTAGGCAAAGTAGCAATTTACCAGTTGAACTTAATCCTATGATTAAATTCCAAGTCTGAGAATTTAAGTGACAGAGTGAACTTGATTCTGGGCTTGGTCAATTTCAGTAAGCCTTAGACACTTAAACTTTGAAATGTTAAAGTTAAATTATATACATTTATAGAGGAAAAAATCCATAAAAGCTCAAACTCTTCCAGGTCTTGCATAGGGGATACTCTGCTCTAAGAAAACATCTACAAAATGCAAATCTATAGAACAGATCCACAAAACGGGTGGGATTGGTGCTACCCTAGGGTTTTCTGCATAATTTCTTTAGTAAGCCCTATCTCCCCCCCTACCCTTCATACCACACATATCATCACAGAAATCCTGCAACTTGGAGTTCTCCTCATTTCAGGATACAGTCATTGTAAAAAGAAAAGAACATCTGGGTCACACGATAGCCAGCCCTGCAGCTACTGCACCCTGGTGGAACTCTAGAGGCCCTCCAAAATATTCTTGCTGCTAGTCTGCTTGCGACAGTAACAAGAGTTTCCGTTGGACAATTTGATCATGCAAAACTCAGAGCACAGGCTTTGCAATCAGACAATACCTGGGTTCTAGTCCTGGCTCTAGCACTCACCAAGTCTCCAGTTCCCTTTCTTGGGTTCTCTCTGCTTGCTTCTGTTATGTGGTTGGTAAAGGCTGGAGAAAGAAAAGGAGTTGAGGATCTATAGCCTGAACTCCCAGAATGGGTAAGTCGAGAAATCTACAAGCTCCCAGAAGCCAGTGGGATTACAGTGTACTACTATAACCTTGCAAGTGCACGTATACCTCCTTCTGAGTCACCATGGCAGAGATTGATCCAATATCTCATCCAGTCAATAATTTTAAAAGTCAGAGCAGTCATCCGCTTCTTGCAAAGCAGCTGAATATCTATGGGGATTAGTCATACCTGAGCTCCGTGCACCAGAGCCCATCTGAGCTACCAAATAGCACAAAATGTCACAGAATAGCCAATAACAAGGAGCTATTTCAGTGTGAAGAAGGAAGAGTGCCTGACTGCTCCTCTCCATGTGCAGAGAAGGAGCCCACGCACTTCCAAACCCAGGGGTTGCTTGGTTTTTAGCCACTCTGTCTGTACCCCACCTTGCCGTTGTGTGGCCTGAGTAAGTCTATCTCTACTTCCTCATCTCATAAAGTAGGGACAGTCTATCTCAAATGCATATGTGCATGGGGTTCAGCGTCCCGCACAGTGCATGCTTAGTGTGTTAGCTGATGCTATTTTCACCATATGATTATGATCACTCTTCCTCCGAGGGTTTTATAAGCCCACCAGCATTCAAAAGGGATGGGTAGATGTGCTAAAATGAGAGTAAAGGCTCAGTTTACCATTGATGCTCATCCCAAAAAGAGACCAGCACCGTGCTCACCGGATTATAATCTCCCAAGTTCCTGGGACATCACCCAAGTGCCAAGCTAATGACAGAGTAAAACTGTTTGACTTTTCCAAGTATTCACTGAGCCCTTTGCCTGTGCTAGGTACTGTCTGGGCACCAGAGGGATTTAGAGATGATTAAGACTTGGCCCAGCAAAAATGTTCAGTCGACCAAGGGTATTCAGCCACAGAAGCTGGGCCTCGACAAAGAGGCAGAATTTCCAGGGTGGAGGAGCTAGATCTCAAAGGACACACAGGATCCCCAGAGTGGAATCATGAAAAAAGGGCACTTTGGGCTGTGCAAACCAAGGGGCACAAGCACAGAGGGCAGAACACACGTGGCAGCCTGTCTGGAGAGCTCCAAGGAGAGTAGTGTGATTGGAGGGAAGAGTAAAAATGTGGCTGCAGGGAGGGTGGGAGGCTAAGGGACGGAACCCTGACAGCAGAGCTTAATGGGATGTGCTTTGTGTCTCTAGTCTTCTGCGAGCTACTGGACCATTTTTGAGGGTGAGGGAACCTGGACCAGCCTGGTTCCAGCAAGCCCTTTGGATGTCATGCACAGCCCAGAGTCCAGGGGGATGAGTGAGTGTGAGCTCCAGGAAATGGGGCACCACTATCAGACCCTATCTGTACCATGACTGACTTCTATGAGATTCAGAATAATGTGGAACCAGCCAGCCCAAGAGCTGGTAATCATGCCCAGCAGTTTCTGATTTACTTGCTTTTCTGAGCTGTTCAGTGATTCCAAAGATAGAGATGGATTTAACTTCTGTTCGGAAACCTTAAGAAGTTGAAATGTCCCTAACAACCTTTTCTTTGGAGGTTGGGCCTCACTCTTATAGAGCAGTGTGATAAGCATGTTTTTTCCCCATAATTAAATAAAATGGAGAAAACACATGAGCATCAGCTATAAAGCTCCCAGTCAGTCAGAGTCCAGGCTGCATCTCACCTCTTTCATTTATTCGTTTTTGAACTGGGGACTGCGTTGGTCTGCGAAGTGCCTGCTCCCGTCCTGCTCCACTTGAATGAGTGCTCAAATAGAGCTGCCCACACTGCCGGGGCATCTCCTGCCGCTGGTCATTTCCATGTGCCATCTGCAGTTCTTTCTGCCTGATGGACGACTGAGGCACTGCAAGCGTGTGTTAATGCTGATGGGGGTCCTGTTTCTTGACCCATCGCTAATATCGTACAAGTCACACGAAGCTACCAGGGATTCCTGAGCACAGGCTTAAAAACACTTCAGTTCTCTGCAAATAAGCCCCATTCATCGCTTTAGGAATGTGTCATCATGGAGTGGGCAAGTAATCAGAACCCAAGTAATATTTGCATATTGGGATTTTAAAAACTCCAGCGTGGCTATAAGATAATGTTAAAGTTATCAAGGAGCTAAGCATGCAGGCATAATGCATTGTAAGTTGTAGAAAGCAATGTTTCTGCTCATGTCCCAGATGACCTTGCTGCAAGGACAAATGGGAGCTTGATGGAATGAAGCTGCAGATGGCCAGCGAGCTCAGCCCTATACTAATGAGCCCCCCCGAGGGGAGGGGCCCCGAGCCCTCCGTAGTTGGTATGAATCCCATCGTGATGGCAGAGTCTTTCACAAGTACATTGAGTTCACTTGCTAAGAATATTTCATGTTGGTTTTTGTTTTTGTTGTTGCTTGGGTTTTGGGGGTGGATGGGTGTCATCTCTAAAACTGTCCAGGTTGTTAGGTTGTCTTCCTATTCCCATTTTTAAAATATTTATAATTTGTTGTTAAAATTTTGTCTGGCACCCCCCTCCCATCTTGTAAAACCTTGCCTGTAGTTTTCTTAATGGCATATTTTATCAGTTTCTACGTTTCAAAACTTGCTTTTCATTTAACAAGTTAAAGATTGAATACGTGTACACATACAAACTACATGTGGGCTTGGGGACAAGGCAAACCTGGGTTTGTATCCTGCTCTGCTGCTAACTAGCTGTGTGACTTTGGGCAACTTAATGAACCTCTCTGGGTCTCAGTGTCCTTATCTGTGAAATAAGGACAATAATAGTCCCTGCTCCATAGAGGGCCATTTATAAAGACTGAATGAGATTAAATATTTAAAGCACCTGGATTAGTACGTGAAGCTTGGCAAATGCTCAATAAATTCAGTGGTGGCAATTTTTATTATTTCAAATAATGGTTCCAAATATCTACTGGACTATTATCCATTGCAAAGACTTGCCCACAATAGTTGCTTAGTAAGTGTTTATTGCAATTAATTGAAGTGATTTGGGGGACGAGTATTTCCTTTTCCACTGGAATGTTTGCTAGCAGACACAGATGATCACTCACAGCTCAGGTAACAAAAGCATGACAGTAAAGACTCCGCTTCAGGTAGAAAGAAGAGCAACCTCTTGTCAAGGTAGACTTCCCCCTGGTCCTTTTGGACACCACTGTTGCTAAGCTCTTGGTGTGCTTAGCAGGGTGCCAGGGCTATATCAGCTGCCCATTTGAGTTTTGATGCTTTCTCTGACATGGATATCAAGTATGAGGTTATCTTAATTGCCTTTGGCTAAAAGAATTGGGTCCTATGTTCAATACGTTCAATTCTGGTGAAATCCTTGAAGGCATGATGGAAAGGGAGGTCCCATTCACATACGAGTCCCGAAACCTCAGGGCCCTGGTGGGGTGAAGTGCAGCGAGGGCTGCAGGTCAGGACTTGGCTGTTGTGAGATTTACACTTGATTGTTTGGTTTTGCAGATTCCTCAGCATGTCTACACACACATACCTACAAACCAGTTTAGAGTTGTGTGCCATGTTGTGGGGGGTGGTCGGTGGGGCAGGGAGGGATGGGATTGGTCAAAGTCATTGCCAATGAACCACCTGACTTAGCTTTATTCCCATTTTCAACAAGACAGTGATTGCTCAAAGCAGGGGATTCTTCACATGAGATCCACGATGGGTATTTAATGGTTCAGAAAACCCCCCTAAAATTATATGTAAAATGCTGGTGGGCTGGGAAGGGGTAGACACTGTAAGTGCTGCTTCTGTGGAGAGAGACCATAGCTTTTAACTGATTCTCAAAGGGGTCTGTGACCCTTGCAAGACAAGCTAAGACCACAAAGCTGTTTGGTTTTGTCTCACCAAACCAGTTGGTGTGTCTACACCCAAATGACCCAGCTAGACGGTCAGGGCAGTGACAAGATCAGTCAGGACCATTTTGTGATGGATTGTTCAATCGGTTGTTGTAGACTCATGTAGACAAAGCCTGCAAGCTTGGGGAAGCCAGGCCCCCCCAGGTCAGCCTTGGGCGACAGCCCCCATCCTGCCAGGCCCTGGGGAGTGAGTCCTTCCTGCCCAGCAGCTCCTTTGCTCATGAGCTGGCCCGAGTCACCTCCTCGTACAGCACCTCAGAGGCAGCGCCCTGGGGCGGCTGGGATCCGAAGGCCTGGAGGCAGGTGCCTGCTCCACTACTGCCTAGCTACGACACTGCAGGTAAGTCACCTCCCCCTGAGCCTCGCTTTCCTCATCTGTCAACGGGGCGCAGTCCCTGCTCAGCCTTCCCGCCTGCCTCACAGGGTTGTTAGGAGGAACACAGGAGGTGACAGCTCCGAAGGTAAAGCTCTATCCACCCGTGAGGGAGTGCTAGTGCTTTCTGGCCCTGCTTATTCTCTACTTTCTCCCTGGCACTCTTTGGCAAAGGGCCAACCCAAGCAAGCAGAGTGCTCCAGACACCTCAGCGTCACCTCCAGGGAAATGAGTGGGGGACTTCTCAGGCTGCAGCTGCTCCGTCCCTCTGCAGCACGCCTTCCAGCACCCCCTTTCCTCACCTGCCTGTCTGTCCCTGTGGTCAGACTGGGAGCCCAAGGGGGACAGGGGCTGTCCTTCTGCACCTCTGAAGGCCCCACACAATGCCTGCCTGCTTGATACCTAGTGGGTGCCCAGGAACTGCCTCTCCTGCCAGCTATCCTGCTGTGGATTCTGCACCCCACCTGGGACTTCCACACCCTAGAAGTGGGAAGGTGGATTGCCCCCCTGGAGGACTGGCAGTCAGGGAGAGCAGGCAAAAGGAGTCCGAGCCAAGCCTGCGCAAGAGGGCTGTGAGTTTGGACCATCCTCTGGCTTCTAGAGTCTAGAAGGAATGGCTTGACTTGCCCCCAAAGAGTCATGTTAGTGGGCGTGAAAGTGTGATGATGGACACCACCAGAGCGGGCCTTTGCAGAGAATTGCATTTGGATCATGGAGTTGTCATTCTGGTGCATGAAATATCCACGTGCACAGGCTGCCTGCCCTATCTGCAGAGAACGCTGGAGACATGAGCATTTTCTAAGTGATAGTGATCAGAAGATGGTGATTGAGCTGAAAGGGCCTCCCAGGATTCTGGCCTTTAATGGAAATTCTGCTTTGGTACGTACAGCCTTGTTCTCTTTATCCTGCCCGCCCTGGCCTGGAAGAACAAGCAGTGCTTTCCGTTCAAGGGCTATTGATTTTTCTCTCTCCCTCTCAGAGTCGCAGTGCTCCTCAGCTGTTCACTCTTCAGCTGAAACCAGAGAATCTTGCCCGGCACAAAGCTGCCAGGGAAACAGAATTAGCAAAATGGACATTGTCCACTCAAGATGTCGCTGTTTCCACCCTGGTCTGCCCTGCCCTTCCCCGTCCTCGGAAGCCACAAAGGAGAGGATCCCAGCTAGCCTGCCTCGAGAATTCCTGTCCCACGCCTTGTTATCTCTCTTCCCAAGCCAAAGCCTTTCACCCAGCAGCAGACGTCGTCGGGGCAGATGTGTGGCTCTCAAATCTTCTCTAAGAACCTTGGAAGTTGGCCCACCTGGGGGGCTTTCAGGGACAGGCCCTGCATTCACTAAACGCCTTGTCAGTCCAGCCTGTGAGTCAGTGCGAGACACAGGACACAGGCACAGCAGGGGAAGAAGAAAGGCGAGCTGGAAAGACCTTTGTTTCCTTTGCCCGGCGATCATTCCCAGCATTTAAACCAAGCCCTTCCCAGACCCACCAGCCCCGAAACCACCAAGATTGAGGAGGAGTCAGAATAGAATTTACACAGTTGTAGGTCAAGTGGAAACATAGAAAATGGAGAGTAAAGGGATGACCTACACAGATCTCTGCGGTCCAGTTTCAATGGCATTTCTTTTGTGAAGCTCCTGATGATAGCTTCAGTCTGGTTCAAACCTAAAGGCAGCACTATTACCATGGGCGAGGTCCCCAGCTCCTGCACCAGGGGTCCAGAGGGGCAAAGAAACCCTGCAGGCCAACATCGCTCCAGGTTTTGTAGACAATGGTGTGACAGGTTCCAGTTCCCCCTCAGGGTCCCATGCCTTGACCTGGGGTTTCTGCCAGTGCCTGGCCACTCTCCATCCCTTCACCCTGTTGGGTTGTCACTAGAACTTGTGTCTATTGTAAGCTCCAGAAGAGTAGAGACCCATGATGATATCCCCATACCTGGGGCAGAGCCTGGCCCAGAGTAGACCCATGATAAACGTTTGTCAGTTGGGCTTCTGGCAGCAGTGTCTATGTCCATCTGTGGGCCATGGCCAGCCAGAGCCAGTGGGTCTCAGGGGTGCCCACCCACCTGGGTACCGGAGCCCCTGGAACTCAGATCTTGATTACATGGTGGCCCTCAAGCAGTATGCTGTCAAGGGAAAAGCCAGAAGGGTAGGGGACTTGTTTCCAATTCTGGCTTCCAAAAACTACAAAAGAAGGTGCTTTTCCTTGCAGAGTAATAAACAAACCCACACTAGAGCTCATTAAACTTTGAGACAGATAGCTCAGTGCCTTCCACTGCAGGCTGGCTCCGTACGAGGGCACTCACGTGGCAATGTCTGCTGGGAAAAGGAGACAGGAGTTCCCTAGTCGGGGGGAGGAGATAATCTCCCCCTCTCTTCCCTCTCTGTCCCCTCTTCTGTCCTCCTCTCCCCTCTCCTCCCTCCCCCTTCTCCTCCTTCCCTCTCTCCCCACCCCCCCATTCTTCTTCCTCTCTCTTCCTTCCTCCCTCCCTAAACAGGCTTTACAAAATAAGGCTTGGCTCCATTCCCTGCCATCCCTCAGAAGCTATTACGTTTGAACCTCCCTCCAAGCCAGAACACTCTCCTCCAGGGCATGATGGGGCCAGGAACTTCTGTCTGAATCAGGCTGGAATCCGGGAACCTTTTGTGGGCCTCTGTCCCTGATCACCTGCCCTCTGCCTCTCCCCAATTAGAGAGCCCTTTTGCCTGATTCAGTGGTTGAATCAGTAATGAGACTGCTCTTCCTCTGCAGTATGAGAGAGGAGCATCCAGGTGATTGCACTGAGCTGGACGAGAGACATTAGCATGTGGTAGCTGATGGATGGAGCTGGCACGGTGCCCAGCCTGGTCTGCTGGCGGCCCTGTACTGGGCACAGTTGTGCCAGCAGGCAGTGGGCGGGTTTGCACTGGCCTAGCCTTTTGCTTCTCCTGCCCAGCACACAAAATGAGGCACTAGCTTTCCATGAGCCCCTAGAGACAGGAGGGGGCTACAGCTTCCAGAAAGGCAGCCCCAAGTTTTCCTAGGTTGCCATCTTGGCTGAGACCTGTCTGTGAATGTGGCCTCTTGTCTGAGTGGGACTGGGAGGGGGTGTGACAGAGGAAGAGCCGGGCCTTGGTTCTCTGGGAGACTTCCTGCTGGCTACAGCCCTAGACTCACCATGGTGGCCACCATGGGAGAAGCACACCTGGGCTCACACAGGGCCTACCTGGCAGTGCGGCTTGTCAATGTCACCTGGCACAATAGGACCAAGTGCCAGGATAATTGCAGCCCTAGAAAATAGAGTCATTTGATGACATCCTCCATAACTTTGCTTATAAACACCCACACGGCCTGGGCCATCCTTCACAAGAAGGCAGAAAGCGAGTGTCCCAGTCACTGCAGCAACTTTCAGCCACCATTTCCTCCTGGTCACTGAAACCATTTGTCATTTCCTGTTTTCTCCATTTTCCAAAGATTCTAATTGTCAGTGTCAAAAGGCAACAACTGTTTTCTTGGGGCTTATCTTTGGAGCACATTGATTCAGAACAAAGGATGGGAGCCTCCTCTGCCAAACAAAGGAAGCAGCCTCCTCGGGAGGCCCAGAGAATGCCCTGGCTCTTTCTGCCAGGGACAACAGGACCGGGCTGGGAGCAGAGGACTGGCAATGCCCCTGGACACCCCAGTGGGGGTGAAGAGCCCATGGAAGGCCCCCACTTGCTGGTGGCACCCCAGACACGGGGGTCCTGCAGAGCTGGCTGGGTGTCAACGGCAACATTTGCCTTGGCAGTTTCTGTAGTGATGCCGCTGACCAGCTTTTCCCTTCAATGCTGGGTGCTCTGGAATGTGTGCATTCTGGGACGAAGATGTGCCAGCGCCCCTCTGAATCCCACCCGGCCAGCCTTTCCTTTGGTCGCTGATGCCTCAGGCCTGGTTCCCTCCCTCTCTTCCTGTGGACTTGTCTGCCACTCCCCTGCTCTTCCCTGTCACACTTCCAGTTTCCAGCTGCCCCCGCCCCGCCCCTGTACAGCTGTGTTATTTGCAAATGGGACAACCAGTGGGGATGGAGTTAGGGCCGGTGGAGACCTAGCCCGCCACACAGGCACCTGTCCCCGGAAGCGGTGGAAACACCCGGTCTGCAGTTAGTAGGTATCGCATTCCATAGTCATGTCGCTTTGGACAAGTCATTTAACCTCTCTGAGCTTCAGATGTCACATCAGTAAGCTAGGGACTGTAGACCTTCTGCCCTGATGTCCCAGGCTGGTGTAAGGGTCAAGGGGCAGAACAGAAGTGAAAGGGCTGCCTTCAGAAATGGTCACCCACCCTGAGCACCTCAGGCAGATTGGATGATGTGGCCTTGGGTGGTCACTGGACCCCTGTGCTCCTGGGTGTCCGTGTGGGCTGTTGCTAGAGGATATGAAACAACGGGCGCAAAGTGCTCAGTAGAGTGAGCACTCAAGAAGGCAGCCCCCACCCAGCCAGTGCTGTAGCAGGAAGAGGGCAGCTCCACGGGGTGGCCAGAAACAGCCCCCACGCCCACACAGCAGCCCAGCGGAGGGGGGGGAGGGGAGGGATAGGCAGGAAGCAGCTAAGGGCGGGATGGAAAAGCAAAGCCCAGTCCAGTGAAATCGCTGCTGGTGTAGTCTTCCCGGTGCCATGTGTTTGTCCTCTCTGCCTTGGCAGGAACTGAGGCCAGGAACAGCTGCCAGGCCTGAGAGCTGGGCACACTCCCAAGCGCCAGCCCTCTACCCCGCCCCTCCCACGCCAGCCCCACTGAGCACAGAGAAGGGCTGCCCAGAAGCCCTTTGCTGGAAAAGCAGGTGC
The DNA here is from genome assembly GCF_041146395.1 of Eulemur rufifrons. Classification (NCBI taxonomy): domain Eukaryota; kingdom Metazoa; phylum Chordata; class Mammalia; order Primates; family Lemuridae; genus Eulemur; species Eulemur rufifrons. The sequence continues at coordinate 24,580,695 of NC_091012.1, read as the reverse complement.
CACACGGGCAAGCCATGTTGCAGGGTCAGGTCTGCTGGCATCTGGGGGGGGGGGATATAGGCCAGAAAGTGGACTCGGGCCATTTGCTCCCTGACACAGCTGCCTTGGTCATTGACAAGGGGAGAGAGATGACAGCGGGTGAGCAGAGATGGCCGAGCTACCCCCACTACATGGGGTGAGGCTTCGAGCACTGGACTGGGAGTCAGACCCAGGTCCCAGTCACAAGCTGGCACTGACAGGCTGAGGCTCTCGGAGCTAGTCATGCCTTCCCTGGGCCCTGGGGCCTTCATCTCATTCCCTCCTGGCTATGTTCTTCCCGGGTGACCCTTGAGCGGATCCCAGACTGAGTGCTGGGACTGCAGTCCTGAAGGCCGGCTCCTCCCCTGCCCACCCAGCCAACCTTGAGGCGGAGACAGGAAGCTCCTCCCACTTGCCCATGCTGCAGCCAGTCAGGAGAGGGGAGAAGTTGGCAACAGTGAGTGTTTGGCTACTCCTGGTGTTGGACACTGTGTCCATCTGACCATGTGATCATCCGGCCATTCGTGCCAAGACCACCCGGAACAAGTCTCAGTCCTTTCCCCATGGCAGCCCTGCAGAGGCTGGGCACCCGCCACTGCATAGCCCAGAGTCTGCTCTGCCCCGGTTTGCTCAGCTGTTCTTTGTCTGGGTAGTTTGAAGTCCAGTCCCGACTCTCATTGCTTTACCCGCCTCTCAACGCAGCCAGTCTGTCTGGGTCTCCCTGAGACGGGCACGTCCAGACTCGTCAGCACTGTGGGCATGGTCTGGCCAAGGCAGAGTAGCATAGGACTGTCACCTCCCTCCTTCTACATACTCTGCTTCTATTAATGCAGCCTAATGTTACATTTGTTCTTTTGGTGACCACATCTCACTGCTGACCCATCCTGAGCAGACAGACATCCAAAATGCCTAAATCTTTCTTCTGTGTGCTCTTGCTATTAAGCTCTGTCTCTCCTGCCCCATCCTATGCTGTTGCAGTTGGTTTTTTTTAACCCAGGTGCAGAATCGTACTTTTATTTATACCTGTGGAATTTTGCTCGGGAGGGTGGGCATGCATGTGAGTGTGTGTTGGTGTGTTCACTCATGCTTTCTGCTACACCAAAGCCAAGTCCTAGGTCCCCACACGGCGATCCTATGGCTAATATTTTTTGGTAGCTGTAATCTAATGTCTTTTTCATCTTCTGTTTAGCAAGAGAAACAGAGATCAGGTCTTATGGCAATGACCCCTGAACAGCAGAGTGCATATATCGCCCAACAGATGAGTCAATTTCAAGGTAAGTAGTTAAGGTCAGTATCCCCAAAGGGGCAGGCGAGGAGGCATATACATGGAGGTAGGGTTTGAATTCATTTCAGAGTAAGCAGTTACTGTCTGTGTTCCTGGAAGCTTTGAGGGAGAGAGAGAGAGGTCTGAAAGTCAGTTAAACAGGACACAGGTTGGATCTCTCACATTAGTAGTTCATCCAGCTCTAAGAGGACAATCCCAATTGAAGGCCCGGGCTTAATGGCTCCAAAATCACTGTTTAATTCAAGAGATTGATTTAGCTGAGTCAGGTCCCTTAAAGCAGCTATTCTCAGTGAGAGAGGGGCGGGCCCCCGGGTGTGCATCAGAATCACCTGGGGGCTGCCACACCCTGGGGGGGGGAGGGATCTGAGCCTGCCCTTCCCCTCCTCCCCACCACAAAAACACTCACACGCTGCATTTCAGATGGGTCCCTGGGCCATCCGTCAGCTATGAGGAATAGAAAAGGGGCTGGGGAGGCTTGGCTCCAGAGAGTCTATGTCGGAGGCTCCCAGAGCCTCCACAGATAGCAGGGGTCCCCACCCTACCATGGCAGCTATGAATATAACCAATAACAACAACAACAAAGAGCCAGGCATGCGTCCTACTTCATGGAGTCCTGAGTTAAGCAATCCTTCCAGGCCACTGGGGTGAGATTGGACCAGGTCAGGGAGCACTTAGCACCAGTCTGGGGACCAGGGAAGGCTGCTTGCCCTTGGACAGGTGGTCAGCATCCTCACTGTAGTCCACGCCATTGCTCCTCCGTTCTTATACAAAATCCTTGGCCCTTTCGGCTTGATACTTGTTGAGTCTGTGTCCCACCTGCCCAGGCTGGAGTGGCACATTAGGCAAGCTTGGCTGCAGGGACAGCACAGGCAAGGTTCGGGATGGTGGGTGGCCACTGGGGGGGTTAACCTTCTGAGGCTAGGTTGCAACCTATTTGAAAAACTTACTCATCCTATGATAATAAAAGAACCTAGGCACAGTTACAAGGGGGAAAAAAGTATTCGTAGTTAAGAGCATAGACTCTAGGGTGGGTCAGACAGACCAGGGCTCGAATCCAGACTGCACAGTTTTACCCTACCTGACCTCAGGTAAACCACATGCCTCAGTTTCCACTCCACAAAAGTACCAGTAGTGATACTGGCCACAGTAGCTACTGGCCACAGTAGGCTCTCATGACAATGAGAGGAAATGAATTCCCAATCTTAGGCACTGGGGTCCCACCGACCCTCCGTCTTCAGCTCTGTGTTTCTCTACCCCCAGGCTCTCCAGAATGTGAACTCCTAGATTTCAGCCTTTCGAAAGGACCCCCATTGCAGTTCAATTGAACATATTGTCTGAGCCCCAGATCTGGGCTCAGGGGCCGTCTAGGCTGGGGGGAGCACCGAGGGGAACAAAACACCATCCACACTCGCTCTCACCACACTTGCCGTCCCATGCGTCCTGTGCAGAAGCTGAGAGGCTGCACTAGCTTCCCCTGACACCCACCCCACCATCCCCACCCTGCCCCTTCCTTCCTTCTGCAAAACGTGCACCATCTGTCACGGGGTGCACACGGTACCATGTGCAAAAGCACACACAGACCCCGGCTTCGTGGAGCTTCTGATCTACCTGAAGAGGCAGACAAATCAGCTGGTGCCTCAGTCCAGCATGATATGCTCTTGGTACACAGGCTGTGAGCCCAGACTCGGGGAGCCTGTGTGGAAGTCTGGGAGGGCTTCCCCAAAGGACTGCAGTCCAGGCTGAGGGCAAAGAAATGAGGGGAGTTGAGAGGAACTGGGGAGCAGGGGAGGCTCAGCAGGGAGCCTGAGTCAAAGATGCCTTTGAAACTGACCCCCACTTCTCTCTTCCTGTAGCCGTCCAAGAACAAGTCACCTCCAAGTGTAGCCGGACCAAGGCAAGCCCCCCATCCAGCCAGCACATGATGCCACCCAGAACTGGACTCCTTCAGAACAATCTAAGTCCTGGAATGATCCCACCCACCGGGCGCCAGAGCCTTGAGGACGTGGGCGTGATCTCGCCAACTCCAGGCAAGCAGCGCGGAATTTTCAGCTGCAGCCCCCGGTTTCCCATACCCTCACGTTCTGGCCAGAAGCCCCTGGGCAGTCTTGGCTCTGTCTGCCACCATACACTGAGTCCCAAGGCCAACCCTCGACGAGTGCCCCTGCCTGGGTTCTGTCCCAGCCTCCTAGGCAGCCAGGCCCTGAGTCCCCACCAGCTCAGACAGCCCAGTGTGCCAACAATGCCCACTGTGTTCAACAATGCCGCATGGGTCGCGGTGGCAGCAGCTGCGACCACAACAGTTTCGAGGGAACCACACCCAAGCCAAGTAGATAATAGCATTCAGCAGCATTTTGATAGCAACTCGATCTTTGCCAAGGCACCTATGAGAGTGCCACCCGTAGCCCCAGCATTCCTGTCGCAGCAGGCAGTTGTGCCCCCCGATCAGATGGCCCCAGGAGGCAGGCCTGGCCAGAAGTTGAGTCCTGCCCTGGCCAGCTCCAGCTTCAGCCTGCTGGGCAACCAGAGCCTCAGGCAGAGCCCGGTGCGGGTCCCAGTGCCTGTACCGAGCACCACCAGGTCCCTCCAGCAGGGCATGGCCAGCTTCCATCCCATGAGTCCCATACAAGGCATTGAGCCACCAAGCTATGTGGCCGCTGCTGCTGCTGCCGCTGCTGCTTCTGCCATCACCGCCAGCCATTTCCCGAGTCCGTTCAACAGAACGAGTGCTCCCCCTGAGCCGCCACCCAACAATGTTTTGCCCCAGCCCCAGCCCCCACTAAATGATCTGATTTCACCACCTGACTGCAGTGAGGTGGATTTCATTGAAGCTCTCTTGCAAGGCTCCAGCGTGAGCCCAGGTGAAGACTGGGTGTGCAACTTGAGGCTGATCGATGACATTTTGGACCAGCATGCTGCTGCTCAAAATGCCTCAGCCAAGAAGGTTGGCCAACTCCCCCAGAATGCTGGGGGGCTTTAAATCTGAGCAGGCTGCCCATAGAAGCCCCACACGTTGGCATCACTCTAGGGAGTGGCATGAGCCGTAGCAGATTCACACCTGGCCCCAGACAGCTGCAGTTGTCTCCTCATTACCATTTGAGTGGCACAAGCCCACACCCATCCCTCTCTCTACCTGTGAGAAAATGGAAAGCTGGTGATTTTTCAAGCTACTTGTACATATTTGAAAATTTTGTAAATGGTTTTCCTAAACATTAATGACAGAAGTATTTATACTTCGTTTTGTGACTTTGTAAATAAAGTGACGGCTTTTGTTTCAGTAGAGTTGTGTTTATTATGCATTGTTTTGTGTTTATTATACATTGTTACAAATACGCAGACTGTGTTGTTTGCTCCAGTGATACCTTGTTGAGCTAGGTGGCTGAGTCGCTTATGGTTTTGATGCAATGAGCGATGTCGATGTGACCAAGGGGTGTTGTGCAAACTGACAAATGCCAAATAGAAAACCACTTGGCCATGTATTTCCATTTTTCACTAAAAATTCTATTGCCTTGTGTGGTTCTTAATCTCTTTTGCAAACCTTTCAGTCTCCGCTAGCTCTTTCCTAATGAGCATTTACGGAAGAAACTGTTTTGTCCTTAAGTGCCCCCCAGAGACACTTTGCCGAGAGGCTGAGAGAGTTTCTTACATCCGGGAGCGGTGCAGAGACAGCAGGAGCCGAGCACTGTCTGAGCCTCCGCCTGGAGGAACTGGAGTGCCCTCCTACCTTTCTGGTTCAGGCAGAGAGAAGGTACCAGCTTTGCGTGCACCCTCGCAGGCTGAAGGCGAGCTTGTCCTGGGTAAAAGCCTTTCAGTATTTGTTTTGTTTTAAGGCTCTGTGGTTTGGGGAAAAAAATCTGTAAACATTAATAGTTGATTTGGGGCTTGTCTTTAATGGTTTCTATCTGCAATTATCGTCATGTATATTTAAATGTCTGTTATAGAAAAACCCACACCCACTGTCCTGTAAACTTTTCTCAGTGTCCAGACTTTGTGTAATCACATTTTAATTGCCACCTAGTATTTCGCCTCTACATTTGAAATCTGGCATCTGTTTCCAGCCAGTGCGTTTTTTCTTCGTTCTGTAATAAACAGCCAGGAGAAAAGTGCCTCTATGTTTTCATTTATCGAGGGGGAATTCAGTACCTACGAACCCAAGTCAGCTAAGCCCACTAGTGTCTTTGGTTCTTCCGTGGGCTGCTCGATGTCTTGTGCACCAGAAAGATACTGCGCTGAGGGGACGGAGTGGCAAGTTTGTGTAGCGTGTGCTGCAGGAATTTCCCATCACAGCATAGAAGCATGTTAACTTTGGCCCAGCCCCTCATTTTACAGGGGATGAAGCAGAGGGGACAGGAGGCCACGAAGGCAACTCTGCGCTGGGGGTGGCCCGGGTGGGGGCTTGTGCTGAGAAGCCAGACTCTCCACACCACCTTCCTCCTTGCCTTGCTGAAGACCACATTTGCCCTCTTCAGCCGGCCCCTGCCACCTTTGAATACAGAGTGACAGGGAATCCAAACAGAACTGAGCTCGTTACTTTGTCGACTTGATATTTGTATGTGGCCCCAGAAATCGAGGGACATAATACAGACCATGAACCATGGAAGAGCAAGAAAGCCTAAACTTCAGGGCTGCTGTGGTTCCTTGGAGAGCCTGACACACCCAATTCAACATCCAACTCTTCCCACATAAGAGACACCATATAGAGTGGCTCTATGGGTGGGGCGGAGGGACCCTGAGGCAAGTGACACGTCTGCTGCATGGGGGAATGAAATACTCTCACTTCACAAAGACAGCCAACAAGACCCTGGTAATGCCAGGCAACTGAGCACCCCTGCAGTGCGTGATCCCAGGAAAGTAGGATCTTCCCGCCGCCCCTACCCTGTCGCTGGCACAGAGCCTGGGCTCAACCCAGCCCTGTTCACTCTGAGCGGTGGAGCCAGAAGGGCTCAGGGAGCCAGAGGTGTGAGGGCGATGGGGGCAGAGGGTAGGGTCAAAGTCCCTATGGCTTGCCTTCAGGTCCAAGATGCCAGTGGAAGTTATTGCTCAGGTTCGCACAGCTGTCCCACCCCTGTGGAGCCCTGTCACCTCACTCGGAGGCACACACCGGCAGTCCCAGCCCGGCCCCTTTAAATCCTGACCTGCTGTCGATCCTAGCTGACTGGGAAGCCCTGGCCCAGTAGGTGGCTTTGCTGCAGGTGGCCGTTTTCTAGTTTAAACTGTGCAAAAACAATGGGGCTCCTGGGCATCTCATCCTCAGGCCACCCCCATCACGGCAAGAAGGTGGCTCCCACAGAGCTTCGAATTTGGCTATGGTCGACCCTCATTCCAAAGGGGACCCTGATAAGGCAGCTGAGACCTGTGCCTCTCCCATGAGGTGGCCAGGACCTGGTGGGCAGGAAGCAGGGCTTCACAGAAGGAACTACATGTCCCCAAACGTGGGACACACACACACACACCCCTGTATGTACTGTAAGTGTGCAGCTAAAGCAACAGTTGGGATCAGATGTGGTCAGAATTGAATACATCATCACATTAACCCCCCGCCCCAACTGGCTGGGAGAGTCGATATCCTCATGCCCAATGTATTCCAACGTGGTGGCAGCTTTCAGAGGCCGAGAAAGGCACATGCTCTGAGGCAGACCTGTCATGTCCAGCAGAGCCTAAAGATGCTCTAAGAAGATGCCCCCACCCAGCACTCTCAATGGCTGTGACTAAGGGCAAAGGTGGACGGACGGAAGCACCCTCCTCAGTCCAGGGGCCAGAGGTGAGCCAGAGGGGTGGCGGAAAGAGTCATTACCCAAAAGCCCTGGCTGTCGGCCCAATGCTCACACAGGCCCCTCCTGCTTCCTGCTGAGCGTTCCTTGTAGGGCGAGTCCCACAGGTGCCCTAAGCCAGTCATCGCTCCCCATTACCGTCTCTGCTTCTGTGCCTGCTGCCCCTGTGGGCAGTAGCTGCTCAGGAGGCCTCCCCAGGAGCCAGCCTCGCTGCAGCTCCCAGGGTTCCCTCTCCTCCAGTGCCACAGCCACGCCAGGCCCCAGGCAGGCCCCGCTGTCCCTCAAGGCCACACCAGGGCACTTGGACTCAGCTGTCCTGTCCCCCTGTCAGTGATTCCAGGGGCAGCACGGCTTGAGCACCAGGAGGCCCATTCGCCCTTCCCTGGCTCTGTGGTGCACACACCTGCCCATCGGGTGCGGAAGCCTGTGGCCTGTAGATGCCCCAGCCCAGCCCTCCTAGTGTGGCCACCTCAGCTGCCTGAAAGCCTCATGAGTCACAGCTGTCCCCACTCAGCTCTGCCAGCCCTCAGAGACCCAATATGAAAGCTGAGCTTGGCCCACTGAACTGTTTCCATCTTCCATTCCCAGAGGGCTCAACTTTCCATCCCAACCACATTCAGGGCTGAGCCAAGTGTGGGCTGTGGTGCAGACCAGCTCCCTGAATGCTTCCTGCCAACCGACCCCAGTCTGGCCTCACTGCCCCCAGCAGTCTCATCCCTGCCCCCTTCCTCCTGGTGGCGGTAGCCCCACCATTCTGCCCTCACTTTAGCTGTCCCCTCACCTGCACCAGCAGCCTCTCTGCTAGATGCCTCTCCGAGGCTTTCTACCTGGCCATGTTAAAACCACCCACTCAACCCCACAGCCCATCCAGCACCAGCTCTAGCTCTTTGCTGCCCTCAACCCCAAGCAGTCTGGCTCCAGTCTCGGCTCCTTCACCCAAGTACTCTGGTCAAAGTGCCAACTTCCTCCCGGCCATCGACGCTTTGCAGCCCTCAGCAGACTTGCCCCTACAGCAGCACTGGACCCTCCCTCCTCCCAGAGACCTGCTGCCCCTTGACTCCAGGGGCCCACACTCCGCTGGGACCCCTCTTCCCCTCTGGCCTGCAGCCTGGCCTTCTCTCCTGCCCTGAGGCCCACTCCCTCCCGCCCCTCTACAAGATGTTATTCCTTCCATTACTTCCTCTCACTCCGCTAGGACTCCCTCATCCTCTTCCTGCCTTCTGGATTCTTCCCCTAGGTACATCAACGGGTCTGAGGCCTACATCCCAGCACCTCAATGCCTTGACATCGCGGCTGAGAAAAGCATGGTGTGTCTGGTCAGGGCCTAACTTTCAGCCCCCAGGGCAGAGCTGCTGGGCTGGAGGCCCCTTGAAGAAAAGGTGAATGAGCTTGGAGCCTGCCTCCCATGATAGAGGTCACCTTCATCCTACTTTGACAGCAGCCTTGCCTGGGGTCCCCCATGGGCCCCTCTTTCTGGCTGCAAGTTCTTCCCTGGGAGGACTTTGGGGGAGAAGGCACTCAGCTGCCGGTGGCCCCTGAAGGTCTCCGCATGGGAGGTACAGAAAAAAACACAATCGCTAGAGGGGAGATGCCCACTCCACAACCTACACCATCATTCCCTCTCCTGCCCCAGGGGATATTGCTAGAAGTCCCCAGGGAAGTATGTGAGACCTCAGAATCTCTCTCCTCCCTCAGAGCAGGCTCAGGCCCCTGGAGACCCCAGGGCCAAGGTCTGTGTGTAAGCCGCTGTCTCTCATTTTTCCACCAGCAGGGTAAGCCAGGGCTCGGGCGCTAGACACGAGGTCCTGAAGAAGTACATATGATTGGCTTCCCTAGTGGGCGGCCATTCAGTGATTCAACAAACACATGTGTGCCAGGTGCGGGGAGGTAGACAGACATGATCCCCAATCTCCTGGAGTCAGCTGGGGGAGTGGTGTGCATCTATCAGGATTCTGTCAGAGAAATCGAGCCAGTAGATTGGTGGGGTGGTGCAGGGGGGACTTGGCCAGGCAAGTCCAAAATCCATAGCACAGGTTGTCAGGAAGGGCAGGCTGGAACCTCGCAGGAGGCAGGGCCGACGCTGCAATCCACAGGCAGAATTCCCTCTTCCTCAGGGAAATCTCAGTTTTGTTCTTAAGGTCTTTCAACTGATTGGCTGAGGCGCACCCAGCTTCTCCAGGATAACCTCCCTTACTTACAGTCAACTGATTGCACATGCTAATTACAGCTACAAAATACCTTCACAGCAACAGATTACTGTTTAATTGCTGAACTGGCCACTATAGCCTGGCCAAGTTGACAAGGAAAACTGTCACAAGGGACAGATGCTGTAAACACATTAGCAAAATAGTAACAAGTTGTGTTAAGGTTTGTGAAGGAAACACAAAAAGGTCAGAGAGAGAGAAAACAAGAGGGAAAGACAGGGCCGGCCATGGTGGCTCACGCCTGTAATCCTAGCACTCTGGGAGGCCGAGGAGGGAGGACCGCTTGAGCCCAGGAGTTTGAGGTTGCTGTGAGCTATGATGACACCACTGCACTCTACCCAGCATGACAGAGTGAGACTGTGTCTTAAGGAAAAAAAAAAAAAAAGAGGGAGAAACCCCAGTTTGGTGGGGCTGCTGGGAAGTGGGGTCTCCAGGAAAGACATCTCTGAGAGGGTGGCATTTGGGCTGAGATCAAAAGATGGGAAGGAGCAAGCCATGCAAAGAGCTGAGATGTTCCAGGCAGAGGGAACAGCAAGTGCAGATGCCAAGAGGAATGGGAAGGAGGCTGGTGGGTGGGGCCCAGGGAGCAAAGGAGGGAAGGTAGGAGGGGTTGGGGAGGTGCAGGCCCAGACCACGCAGGGCCCTGGAGGCTATCCTGATCCTACAAGGAAGCTTTGGGTCACTTCAGTGCCCGTGTGTACAATGGACCTCAGAATGAATGAAGGAGCCTCCACCTCCCGGGCTTCCCCCTGTGGACTTCCCAGGGACATCTCCAACCCAAGAGATCCAAACTTTTCCTAGTTCCCCCAAGCCTGGTTATCCTACTAAGTGCAAAGCAGTCATCACACTCCTCTGCCCTGCTCCTGAATGCCTTGAATCCTCTTGGTCTCTGAGTTGGGAACCTGGGAGTCGCCCTTGATATTTGCCTTTCCCTTACCCCTCCTGTGTCCCATCAAGGTGGAGTTCTCCCCCAAATGAATCTGCAAAGGCTCTGTTATCACAGTAAAAATCCCAGTAGGATTATTCCTAGAATGTGACAAAATGCTTCAAAATTATTCATCTGGGGGACTACAAAATAGAAATAGCCAGGAAATTTCTTAAAAAGAAGAATCAAGAAAGTGTTCTATGATGGGCACACATGTGCACAGAGGAATGTAAAACTCAGTGGAAACCAAGCAGGGGGAGTGGGGAGGAGGGGATGGGCGAAAACTTACCTAACAGGTACAGTGAACACTATTTGCAGGATGGATGCCCTTATAACTGTGACTCAAGCATTACAAAATCGATCCATGTAACCAAAACCATTTGAAATTTTAAAAAATGGAAAAAGAAAAGGAAGGGTTCTACCACTAGCAGATATTAAACCATATCATGAAGCTGCTGTATTTAAAAGAATATGGCCCTGGACACAGGAAAAGACAGATGGGTCAGTGGAAGGAAAATAGAGATGTGCACGTGGAGATCGAGACATGGGAAAGGCAGCGAATCAAGTCCGAGGGACACTCAATGCCTGGTGCTGGGAAAACTGGCCAGTCGTTAAAACGATACAACTAGATCCTCCACCTCAAGATGTATTCAGATGATTCCAAAATTAAAATAGAAAAAAAGAACACATAAAAGCACTATAAGAAAAAAGGATGGATATTTTCATAATATCAGAGTAGATCAAGTTTCTCCAATCACAACATGAAATTCAGAAGCCATAAAGGGAAAGACTGATGAAATTGCTTGCATAAAATAAAAAAACTTGCACACAGAAAATAACACCATAAAAATCAAAAGATAAACGATGAAATTAGAGAAAAAAATTTGCAACACATGCCACAAAAAGGCCAATATTCACAATATTTAAAAATAAAAGTAGTAGATTGTCTACAAAAAGATGAATATAAGAATTTCGTAGCAATTTTGTTCATAATAGGCAAAAACTGCAAACAGCCCAGGTGTCTATCAATAGCAGAACAAATAAACTCTGGTATATTCCTACAATGCAATCCTACTCATCAATAAAAAGTGATACTCCTTAACAATGAAGAGGAACAAACCACTGATACGGGCTACAAAACAGATGAATTTTAAATGCATGATGCTGACAGCAAGAAGCCAGACACAAAAGCGTATATACTGTATAATTGCATTTATATGAAGTGCTAAAATAGGCAAAAGTAATCTATGGTGAAAAAAAACCAACAATGGGACCCTCGGGGCAGGGATGGGTGTTGACCGGAAAGGAACCCGAGGGAATTTTCTGGGGTGATGGCAGAGTCTATATCTTGATAGAGATGTGGGTTACACAGGTGTATGTTTGCATTTGCCAAAACTCAGAGAATGTTTACTTAAGATCTGTACATCTCCTTGTAAGTAAATTTTACCCACAATAGAAGAATCTGAAACAAATATTGAGCTCTAGTTAATGATCTGCTGGAGTGCTTGAGGTGAAGCGTACTGATGCCTGCAACTTACTTTAAAACACATAAAATAAACAAAGACGATTGATGGATGGATGGAGGGATGGATGGAGAGATAGACATGTGATAAAACAAGTAGAATCTAGGAGGTGGCTCTATGGGGATCCACTGTATATTTCTTCAGACTTTGCTGAACATTTGAAAAGTTTCCTAAAATACTAGGGGAAAATAATTTTTTTTTCAAATACAGAGGTGCTTTTTAAATAGAAATCTAGCAATATGAGTGGAAGAAAAAGGCCAGAGACCAAGTTTATATCTGAGAGGAGTAAAAGGGACACTGTTCAATTTTCCCACAACCACTTTTCCAGAAGCCAGTGTAGCTTAGCACAAAACCACAGGGAGAACTCAACAGCCACTCAATACATGACATGACCGAGCAGATTGGTCTTAGTTCACCTAGTCTGACAACATTTTGCAGAAACTGATCACTCAAACCGTCGTTCAGCTGTTTTTCTCACCTGAATTATCCCTGTAGTCTTAATATTTTCAAAATTGTTCTGTTTTAAATTGTTTACATTTTCATCTTCTTAGTTAAATTATTTAACTTGATAAACATTTATTCTTTTGTATGCATTACATAAGAAATCAAAGTAGAGCTCTTTCCAATCTATAAGGAAAAGATGAACTACCCAATGAGGAAGAAATGAGCAAAGCACATGGATTGTCAGCGAATAGGAGAAATACAAATTGCCAGTGAACGTATAGAGGACCCTAAACCTCCCTCATAATGAAAGGAATGCCTATAAGACCAATGATGCTGTATCACGTCACTTCTATCAGGTTGGCCCCAAATGTAACAAATGATAATAGCCAATGTAGATGAAGCATGAGTGCACAGGCCCTCTCTCTCCTTCACTGCTGGCTGGAGGGTGAACACGTGCAACTTTTGTGGGGGCAGTTTGGCAATTCCTGGCAGAGTTTCAACTTTGGTTGTGCAGAACCGCTTGTGGAGCTTTTGAAAAATACACCTGCCCTGGGCCCTAACCTCAAAGATGATCAGTCAGTGGGGCTAAGACAGGGCCAGGGAATCTGTATTTTAAGCTCCAGGGTCAAGAAAAACTGGTTTGGCTATTGATATGATAGGAATCTGTTATAGAGAAAACTTGTGTGGGCATTCAAAGACGTGTACACAAAATTGTTGATTACAGCATTGTTTGACCCAGGCAAAACCTGGAAAATCCCCAAGTGTCCAAAATAGGGACTGGTTAAAGCCATTCAATGTGGTATCATGCAGCTGTTACAAAGCACGCTGGACTCACCATTTGTTGGAAGTCTGGGTTCCACTGCCCAAACTAGGCTGGAATCCTTTCCGGACCAACTTGCACCAGTTTGAGAGCCTCAAGCATCACCTTTCTGTTCACACCCAAAGATCCAAGAGGAGCCTCAAGCTGTAACTGGACCTCCGCTGATGCACCACAGATGTTTAACCCAACCCTAGCTGCTACGCCCCTTCCCAGACACCCTCAAAAGAAAATTCCCGGGAGGACACAGCAGTGCCTCATCCTTCCTCCCAGAAACGCGGAGAGAGGGCCTCAGAAACTTGACCCTCCACCAGAAAGCCTGCCCTCGGAGCAAGACAGTGACGAGGAGATCCAACAAAAGAGGCCATTAGAGGAGACATTATCGCTTGGAACATATCGCTGTTGGAAATGCTTACTCGGTATTTATGCTATCAGACTATATTGAGCTTTAATTTTTAATCTCATTTCATGAATTGTTCTTTGAACCTTCGAGTGAAGAAAGCACCCTCTCATCCGTCCCCCTCAGGAATGCCAAGTAAGGGCCTCAGTAACCTGACTATCAGCCCTACTCCTAACCAACTACCACTCCCCTCTGCTAGAAGAGTTCTTCCAACGGCAGGACTAAGAAAAGACTCAACCAAAAAGGCAGTAGAAATGGAATTTGGTGCTTCTCCATGAAAGAGAAACTCTGAGGGGCCTGCAATTTGAGGTTGAAGGTTTGTTTTGCTCATAGGATGGAGATCAGATTGGACACAGGTGTCCCTACTGCATTGCAAACATACTTCCCGGGAACTGAGGAATTGACAAATAGTAGCAAAATGCGGAATGATGCAAAAGGATCTCACTGGCAGCAGATTGGATGCAATGTCAGTGCCAGCACCCAGACTGCCCATTAGTAATCTTAGGATCACTGCAGGGCAAGCTGGTAGGTTTCCGAGATGGAAGTGGTCTTCTCTCCTCAGATCTTCCTCCCTTCCATGTTGTTGGGTAGCTGGGACTATACGTGCACACCACCATGCCCGGCTACACAATTGAAAGTTACCTTCTGGATTTGAACATGCTTTGTTCCATTTCCTGGACTGACTGACCGTTCATAGGTGTACATCGCACATGTGTCTTCATATGGTAAAGTCAATAGTAAGATGAGACCCAGTATTAAGGATGTGAAGCAGAAGATAGCTGGGGCCAGGGAATGTGGAAATGGATACTGGTGATTTTATATTGTACTGCTTGGGTAAAACACAATTGCAATAAAGGAAATATTTTTCTGCTCCATACCGATTGTCTTTCCATTTTCAGTAGCGAATACATGTGTTTAAAGGAACCTGTCATTAAGATTCAGTTTTGCTTTGAAAGTGTACAACAGATGCCCCACACACACACCTGAGACATGGCAAAGTGCAAGCCATGACCTCTTCATGGTTTCTCTCTGTCCAGGGTCCCCGCCCTGCCCACCCCACCAGCACCCTCCATCAGTGCTTCAAGCTGCTTTTCCAATGAAAAGAAGGAAAGCGCATTACACAACACTATCGCTCATCCTCTAAACCTTCCCTGAGGCAAGGGTGCCTAAAGAAGCCAGGCAAGGCTCCCTGCTTGAAGAAATTGGGGATAAGGACAACACAGCAAGAAACACACACGCACACACACGCATACACACAGAGTGATATCTTCATAAGAGTTCTTGCCACCTGCTGTAACAGCCTGCCAATCAGGAAGAGGGTACCTGAGGCTGTTACCAGAGGTTGTCCCTGGGTGGGGTCACAAGAGGATCTCACTTTTGCTGTTATGCATTCCTGAAATGGGCAGCTCTGCCCCCCAGCAGGTTTCATTTGTCCCAGGGTTACCTGACCTGGCCCACGTCTGAATGGGGCTCAGCCTGGGCCTCCATGGGGCTGTCGATTTAGGTACAAGGCTTTCCAAATCCCAGACTGCAGCCCGCTTTGCCCTGGCCCTATATGCCAGGCTTCAGCTCCAGCCCACATGCCACCTCCACAGGCATAGGCCAGTTCCACTTCTTTCCTTCCAAAGTGGACTTTTCTCCTTCTCTTTCCCATCTGTGTGGCCACAGGGGGAGGCTTCCCCACTGGATAACCCGGGAGCTCACCATGGCCGCCGAAGCATCTGCTGGTTTTCTGTCAGTTGAAATCTTCTGGCCATGGAAGACGCAAAGCGCATGGCAGAGAGGCTTCACGGAAATGCAGCACTGTCATTTCTGTTCTCTGGGTTGCTTTGCCTTTGGACTTGATAAATCAATCTCCTCACACTCGATAATGTGGCCCACAGTCAGCAACAAATGAGGAAATGTGTGGGCCTTTCAAAGCATCACGCGGAGCCCTGGCCCACCCTCCATGCTGCCTGCCCAGAGCCCTGCCTCCTCCTGAGTAGCTGTGTCTGCAAAGCTCCTCTGGGGACAAAGAGAACAGACTTGGCACGCTGACCACCCTGGCCTACAAGCAGCAATGGGAAGACTCGGCAAGCGTGGACTCAGGCCAAAGGCAGAGACCCAGCTACCCCAAGGCCTCATGGGACTTGGACGTACTCTGTGAGCCAAGGGACAGCACAGGGCAGCCGCTAAGCACTGGAGCTCTGGCGCCAGACCCCCCGGGCTCACATCGTGGCACCACCACTTGTTAGCTATGGGACCTTGGGCAGGTCAGCAAACCACGTAGCCTCTCTGTGCCTCGGTTTCTGCATCTGCCAAATGGAGATAATAGTAGTATTATCTCATAAGGCCGTTGTGAGGAGTAAAAGAAGGAATACAGTCCTTGCAGATTAAACATAGAATTATCACAGGACAGTCCTGGGTGTATAGCCGAAGGAAATGAAAACAAATGTCCACACAGAAACTTATACAGGAATGTTCACAGCAACATCGTTCATACAATGAGCACCACATGTACTCGCCATCAAATTGGCACTGACTGATCAACACTAAGGTGCTCACGTGGTAGTAATATTCATTGGGGGTTGGGGGGTGCAGGTGGGTAAGCTCACAGCTAATGGACGCAGTGAGCATTGTAGGGGGAAAGGGCATGCCTCAAATCATGGCTTGGGTGAGGCAAAGTTATAACGTGTAACCAAAATGTTTGTACCCCCATCATATCCTGAAATTAAAAAAAAAAAAAGTAGAAACAACCCCAATGTCCATCGACAGATGGATGGATAAACACAACATGGTCCATCATGCAGTGGAATACTATTCAGCCATAAAAAGGGAGGGTGTTCTGACACATGCCACGACTTGGATAGACCTTGAAAACATTCTGTCAAGGGAAAGAAGCCAGACACAACAGTCCACATCTTATATAATCTAATTCATTGGAAAGACCAGAACAGGCCAATCCATAGAGACAGAAAGTGGGTTAGTGGTTGCCAGCCTGGGGGGCATGGAGGCATCAGGGGTAACAGCTCTTTCTGTGGTTATGAAAATGTTCTAAAATTCACTGTGGTTATGGTTGCACGATTCCACATATACTAAAACCCATTGAATTGTCCACTTTAAATGAGCAAATTGTATGTTATGCTATTTATATCTCAACAAAACTGTTTTTTTCAAAAATTAAAAATGTTATGTTTCTCGAAATAGACAAAACATCAAAAAATAAAATAAATGTCCTTGCCCATTGAATTAAATTCAAAAAAGAGGAATGAGTGCATGTAAAGCCTGTAGAACAGGCCTCTCCTCTCCTGTCATCCTCGCCACCGGCGCAGGGGCTAGGGCCATCATACAAGTTCACCCACGAGGAGATTTGAAGACAGAGCCCAAGTGCCCGGTTCCCTGCCTCTGGGCACAGCCTGGCACTGTCTGAGCTGCAAGGACCAAGGCATCAGGCTAGGCCTTGACTCGGAGGGGCCACAGGTTGGAGGGGCAGAGGGCCACAGTGTGGGTCAGGGGAGGCCCAGCCAAGCATCTGGTTTAGAAACCCTCCTGCACATTTGCTGGGATCAGAAACAGGTTTTCTGTGTACAGATGACCACATTGACCTCTTTCCCTCTTGCTTTCTCCTTCAGCCTTCCAGGAACAAGCCAAGGTCTGCCTGATCCTGGAGGCAGAAGTCCCTGAGGGAGGGTGGGGCTGATGCCCATCCCCCTCTGCCCCACCATTTTCTTTGCCAGGTTCCTGTCCACTTGGAGATGCTAGCTGCATCCTCTGCGGTGTGAGATTGTCTCTCAGATAAGAAACAAAATAGGAATTGAGTAGTTCCCCCTGACTCTAGCAGGTGGTCATATGAAACTGGTCTCATTAAGCAACAGGCCCGTCCCTTATGGGAACCTTGACCTAATGCCAAGTGGGGCTGACAGCATGCTTCTTACTCTGTCCTTGGCATCTTTTGCTCCCCTTATCTCTTTCTCAGCTTTGACCTTCCAGACATAGCGTTCCTCGTGCCTTTCCAATAGACTGTGTCCACCATGCCTGGGGACAAGCCCCTGCTTTGTACATGCTCTTTTCAAATGTGGGCTCACTGCTTTCACTAGTTGCCTCTTCTTTTTCATCTTCACTGGGATGATTTGTAATTGTAAAGACCAAATACCCTTCCTTAGGCAAAATGTCCCACTAAAACTGTATTAATGTGTTTTTCTCATTTACATTTCCTTGTAGGTGTCATTCCATCCACAATATTCCAGAGGCAGTATTCTCCACAACCTTCCAGAAACAACAGGAAGACTAAAGCCACCACAGGAAAAACATAACAAGAAAGATAGTCTGCTTTTGATACCCAAAATAAGATTTTTGTGTCCACGACCAGACAATAGTCTTGCAAGCCATGCTTTATCTACAGAGAAAGGATTTTGCTTCTAAATTTCTTTGGATCCTGTGGTGGGCAGGTTCAGGTGTCACCTGGGCCAGGCCCTAGTCCCCGGTGACTCCACCCAGCCCTAGTGTAGGTGTCGCTGCGGAGGTATCTGGCAGCTGGGGTGGCGTCTACAATCAGCGGACTTGAAGTAAAGATGACTAATCCTGGACGACCCGGCCGGGCCTCGGCCAGTCAGTCGAGAGGCCTTGAGAGCAAAGACGGAGGTTTCCCAGAGACGAGGAAATTCTGCCTCGGGACAGCGGGTCGGCTCCTGCCCGAGTCTCCAGCCTGCCGGGCGGCCCCGCACACTGCGGCCTTGCCAGACCCACCGCCATGTGAGACAGTTCCTTAAAATCTATCTATCTGTCAATCAATCTAATCTCCTCTTGGTTCTATTCCTTTGGAGAGCCCTAACTGATGAGGCAGGAGTTGATGCTTCAGTCTCGAGGCCGAGTTGCCAGGCTGCCCTGCAAATATTGAACATGCCTAGCCAGCCCCCACAATCACATGAGCCATTCCTTGTAATATATGTATATACATTATATACACACATATATACATATAGGCACACACATATGTGTATATGTGTGCAAATATGGGTGTATATGTGCATATATATGTGTATCATACATGTGTATGCATGTATATGTGTGTATACAATATATGTGTATGTGTGTACATGTCAATATATATATATATATATATACACACACACATATCTCCTACTGGTTCTGTAGAAACCTCAGTGATACAGTTCCCATGATCACATAAGAGCCAAGGCCACTTTACTATATGTCAGGGGTAGCAGAAACTCAGGATAAGATGAAAACGAAGTGGGAAGCACTGCCTTCCCCTCCCCTTCCCACTCTACTTCAGGCCAAAGGGATGGAAGGGAAAGAAAAAGGGAGAAGGGAGACATGTGGGTCTCACCTCCCACCCTGGGACTGGTGTCCATGAGGGCTGTATGTGGACGAGGAAGGTGGCTTGTTCCATCCACAGCCCAGGAGGAGCCCTGCCTTCGGCTCAGTGCCATGTCGAGGGTGGTGAGGCCATGAAAACCCAGCAATGTCTGAGGACAGGGCTGGAGACCTGGGCCTGACAGGGGCGCCATCTGTGCAAGCAGTGCAGAGAAGGGGCACATTTACCTGCAGGAGTGACTTTAAAAAGGACACCATGGCACCATCAGTCAGCAAGGGTAAAGCTTGCTTCCCCCAGCAGAGTGGAGACTTGTGAGCAAGAATAGAGCCATCATGGAACATGATGAAGCAAACTTTCTCTTTGCACATGTGAAGAGTGTCATGGGTATAAATTTACAATCTCACTTAGACACTTGGTATATCCCAGATACCAAACCCAGAGCCTTAGGGGCATTGGTCTTCTTTACTTCTCTTGCTAACACTCAGGGGGCAGTGTTATGATGTCCTTTTAGCACAGACAGAAGCTGGTGCTCAGAGACATAGAGTGGCTTACCCAAGGTCACGTAGCTGATAAAGGTAGAGTGGGCTCCCATCCCCCCACTCGTAGCCACTGTGAAGTCCAGCTATGGAATAGCCAAAAACACCATCCAGGCCTCCTGCTGCCCCAGGCACAGGCACTCCTACTTCTGCAGGATGTCTACCTCCAGGCGTTACTCTAGAGGCAGAAGCGTTATAGTCACCATGGTGACTGCCACTCCCTCATTTAATAAAGAAGCTGCAAGATGAAAATGCAGGTCTCAGTGGAGTGCAGGGAATCTGCTCTCCGCTTTCCATGGTCCACCACCCCAATTCACAGCAGGCAGACGAGCAACCCTCAAGGGAGTGCAACCTCTGTGCTGGGATGTGCTAGGACCTGTATGGGCGAATGGACAGAGGCACTGCCAAGTTGTCCACCAAACACATCGTGGTGCCCCCAGCCCAAGGCGGGGCCAGTCTCTGCCTGGCCCCACTCTGAGATGAATGAGTGGCATTGCCGACCTCCTGTTGGGACAGCATTGCTGGCATCATCAGCATGGGGCCACCAGCTTAGCTGGAGGAGAGCTGCACAGAAGGTCCCTCAGTAACTTCCACCTACCGTTGGGATAGTTCCAGGTAGTCTGGATTCCCCTTAGGACGCACACGCATGTCAAAGCACAGGGGGCCTTACCTAGCCCAGTGGGCCTCCTAGCTCCTTACCGTTCAATGTCCTTGCTCAATGGCTTCCCAGTGGGACAGAAAGTAGGCGGGAAGGAAGTCGAGTGTTGAGGGATCTTTGACTCCTGTTCTAACCCTAACAGGCAATTCCAACAGTGCCTGGCACATACCCGCACAGTCCTGGTGTGATATGGGGAACGTGGTCATAAATAGAGCAGGATTCTGTTGCGATCGAAAGGGTCTGCTGCAGACTGAAAAGACAGGAAGCACTGGAACATCAAAAAGCCTCCAGCATGTCTCCAAAAATGCTTCTCCATGAGGCAGATCTCTGATTCACCCACGAAGTGGACTGGACCCCTCTGTGATTCTTGCAGGTCCTGTGAATGCCTGGGAGCCATGATGGCCATATTCTCCAAACGGCCAAGGAGACGCACCTTCTGCTGGAGTGAAGCTATCACGAGGACAAGGGCCCTGAACACTTGATGCTGTGTTCCTCATTTGAATTCACTGCCAACATTTTAAAAAAATGGAAAATTTCACCCAAAGACTCTGAGTGATTTTGTCTTTAGACTAAAGTAACTTTCCCCCTGAAGTTGCTCTTAATACCAGTCAGTCATCGCACTTGCTGTGTTTTCCGTGTGCACACCAGGCACTGGGCCAAGAATTTTTAGTGAGTGCCTGGTAAGGTGGGAATTAGAACGCCTTGCCCCTCTTCCAGCCTCTTCAACATCCTCAAAGAAGTATTTCTGACCACGGGAGAATCCCAGGCCCGGCCCCTCTTAGTTCTGGGAAAGTGAGGGGAGAGTCCCACAGAGCCTGACAAAGGCTGCCTCTCTTCAAAGCTCTTGATGCACAGAGCTGAGCTGGACTGGGCTGTGCTCCAGGCCCCAAGAGAGGGGCGTGTAGGTGCCAGGGACAAGCTGCTCAAGGGCTGGGGAGAGGAGAGCAGCAGAGCCTGGGAACCTGGCACAGGCAGCCCAGGGAGAATTCCACAGTCTCTCCAACCCCAGCTGGAATGCCCAGAAATGAGCATGCAGCAAACTTCAGGGCCCCCAAAGTCACATTTTCCCAAATGAGATCTTCATGGCAGAAGTTTTTTGGCTACTTCCTGATACTTTACATGTTCTCTGGTTGGCAGAAGCCACATGGTACAGTAGAAAGCCTGGAGGCTCTGGGTTGGAATCACAGCTCAGTCCTCTTCTGTGTGATTCTGGGCAACTTAAGTGAGTTGATCAAGGCTCCCCAGCTAGGAAGGGCCAATCCAAGAAGCCAAAGTTCAAAGCCAGTGCTCCTAACCATGATCCCAGGCTGCTGCGCATGTATAATGGCTCTGTTTGCAAAAGTGGGTGATGTCAGAGCCCATTCACCCAGATAGGCAATGCTGAAAGTGGCCCAGGTTTAAGGGAGAAGATCATGAGTTTGGTTTTGGCCACACTGCATTTAAGGTACCTGTGTAAAATCACACCTGAGATATCAGGTAAGCAGTTAGATCTATGGGCCTTGTCTTCAAAGGTGAAGTTCAGAGTAGAGATAAGAATCTGGGAGTCATCAGCATATAGGTGGGGCTAAGGCCAGGTGAGGATGAGATCACCTAGAGAGACAGTGGGAAGAGAATGGAGTCTAGGAGGGAGTCTTGGAACTCACAACATCTAATGGCCCAATAGAGAAGAAGCCAGCAGACCATAGGGAAAAGTGGCCAGAGAGGAAGGGAGAAAACTAGGAGAGTGCTATGTTATGGAAACAAATGGAAGGATAGCTTTAATTTAAATGCTCTCAAGAGGTTAAGTAAGATGGGGACTAGAAATGTCCATTGGATCAAACAACATATATGTAACCTGAGCTATTTGGATACAGGATTAGAGAGAAAAACCTGACTCAAGTGAGATGAGGGATGAGTGAGAGGTGCCAAAGTGGACACAGCCAGTGTAGGCAGCTCTTTCTAGAAGTTTATGAATGGTAGGAAAGAGATGAGATGGTGGCTGGAGAAGGGTATGGAGTTGAAAGAACAGACTTGAGCCATCTGGAAAGAGCCAATGAAGAAGGAGAGGCTGAAGACATGAGAGAACAAAGGGAAACTTGATTTTGTTCAGCTCTGGAATGGGACTGAAGAAATAGGCTTCCACTCTGGCAACTGGTCTCCCTTCACAGTCTCAATCATAAATTTCAAATCAGCAGTCAACACTGTCCAATATCCTACCATACTCCCCAAGTACAAGTTTTTCATAAATAACTATTTCACATTTTCTCCTCTCTCCTCAAACCTCCCTGCCACTCCACTGCCAAATGATGACACTTTCCACACCCATCTGTGAGAAAGTAGAGACAATCAAACCAGAACTGTCTCATCCTCTAGCATCAAACCTACCAAAGACTCGCACATCTGCTCACACACCCTGCCTTCCCTCCTATTAGCACATGATACATGTCCCTGTGCCTCTGGAAGGCCAGCCCCTCCAAGTGTACCCTGAATCCCCATCACCACCCTCACAAGGACCTGGCTTCTACAGTTATCCCCTTTCACTGCTGCTCCAATTTCTGCCTCCTATGGATCATTCTCTTCATATCCATCCCTCTCCCACTTTCTTATTTCCCTCAAGCTAACTGCTTCACTTCTTCACTTCCATTCAGACAAAAATTCATGAATGAGCTACCTATACAGGCTGTCACCATTCCTTCATTCCCATCATCTCAGCTCACTCCAGCTAGCTTTCCATCCCCATCATGCACTACAAAAGTTTTCGTAAAAGCCACCAGTGACCTACATCTTGTCAAAACTACTGGTTAGTTTCCTGTCCTCACCTTACTTGATCTGTCAACAGCATTGGACCCAATGGCTTCCTCTCTCCTTCTAACACTTTCTTCCATCAGCTTCCAGGAGCCCACACCCTCCTGGTTTCTCTCCCACCTCGCTGGCTGCCCTTCTCAGTGTCCCTTGCTGGCTCCTCCTCACCACCCAATCTCCAAATGTTGGAATGCACTAGGGCTCAGTCCTTGCATCTCTCCTCTCTTCGGTATTGACACTCACCCTCTAGACAACCTCATCCAGTCTTGTGACTATCAAAATACATCATTTCTCCACTTACAATTTCCCAAATATGTATGACGCCTGCAAGGTCCTCTCCTGAAATTCATACCCATGTATCTCGCCACCTCATCAAGCTTGCCTGGATATCTAATGGGCATTTCAGACCTAACCTGGTCACATACACACTGCAGATTCACTCTTCCCAAGCCGTTCCCTTCCAGTCTTCCTCATTTCACTACATGGCACTGCTATTCTTCCAAGTACCTAAGGGAAAAATCTGGGAAGTCTACTAGCATGGCCAGGTAGTGTGGAGTGCCCATTTGGGATTTGTAGCTAGGGATTCTCTCCATTTCCCTCACCGCCCACCATGTCCAATCCATCAGAATTCCACCAGTTCTACCTTAAAAATATGTCCCAAATGTCCTCACCTCTCCATCTCCATGACTACCACCCTGAGCCAAACCACCGTCATCTCTATCTGACTTATTGCAATAGCATCTATTTAATAAATTAGTTATCTAGGGCTGCCATAAAAATTATCGCAAATTGAGTACCTTAAAACAACAGGAATTTATTCTTTCATGGATTGGAAATGAGAAGTCTGAAATCAAGGTGTTGGCAGGACTATGTTCCCCCTGAAGGGTCTAAGGGAGAATCCTTCCTGCTTCTTCCAGCTGATGGTGGCTCCAGGCATTCCTTGGCTTGTGGCCACCTTACTCCAGAGTCTACCTGTCTCCTTCACATGGACTTCCTCTTGTCTCTTTGCTTATAAAGACACTTGTCATGGAATTTAGGCCCACCCAGGTAATCCTGGCTGATCTTATTTTGATATCTTTGACTCAACTACATCCGCAAAGACTCGTTTTCTAAATAAGGTCATGTTCACAGGTTCTGGGTGGAGCAGGGCCACCATTCAAATAACTGCTGCGTCCAAACTGGTCTCCCTGCTTCCACTTCCCACCAGTCCCTTCTCCACAGCAAGCAGAGTGGCCCACCCCTTTGTCACACCCCAGCTGCACTGTTAGAACAGTTCCTGGCACATATTAGATTCACAATAATTTTAGGGATGAACAAATGCACAGGTGTTAACATTGGACATGATCTTCTTTCCTGAGTAAGCACAGGATTAATTTTCTGGAATTTCCACCCTTACAAAGAAATCAGAACATTTGAGGAGTGATTTAAAAGACTTGTGAATGTTTAGAGTACAGACAATTCTGAAAGCAAGTGGTGTCTCCTTCAGCTCTCTGAGGGGCTTTCATGGGACAGAAGGTACAGACTTCGTGTGGCTCCAACACCCAGAAGTAGGACCAGTGGAGGTGATTTTCCCAGAAGGACTTCCTAACAATGAGAGCTTCCTAAAAGTGACAATCCCTGCTTCTGCTTCCAGAAAGGGCTCAAGAGTGAAGGGAGAACACCACAACAAAATACCAAACAACACAATTAACAAATGGACAAAGGACCTGATTAGACTTTGCTCCAAAGGGGATATACAAATGGCCAATAAACATGTAAAAAGATGCTCAACACTATTAGTCATTACGGAAATGCAAATCAAAACCACAATGAGATATCTCATACCCATTAGTATGACTATTATATTTAAAAGAAAAAGAAAATAACAAGTGTTAGCAAGGATATAGATAAATTAGAACCCTTGTACATTGCTGGTGGAAATGCAAAATGGTACAGCCACTGTGGAAAACAATAAATTTGGCTACTCCTTGATAAGTTAAACATAGAATTACCATAATTCCACTCCTAGGTATATACCCCAAAGAACTGCAAACAGGTATCTAAACAAAAACTTGTACATCAATGTTCATAGCAGCATTATTCATAATAGCCAAAAGGTGGAAATAACTCAAATATCCATTCATAGAAGAACGAATGAACAAAATGTGCTATATCCATACAATATAATGTTATTCAAATATAAAAGAGAATGAAGGTCTGGTACATGCTACAATGTGGATGAACCTTGAAAACATCATGCTACATGAAAGAAGCCAGACACAAAAGGTCATATAGTGCACGATTTCACTTATATGAAATATCCAGAATAGGTAAATCCACTGAGACAGAAAGGAGACCCATGGTCACCAGGAGCTTGGGGGGAAGGGGAATAGGGAGTGACAAGTAATGGGTATGGGGTCTCATTTTGCGGTAATAAAAATGTTCTGAAAGTAGATAATGGTGATGGTTGCACAGTGTTGTGAATGTCCTGAATGTCACTGAATTGTATACCTTAAAATGGCTGAAATGGTAGATTTTAGTTATGTGCATTTTACCACAATAACAAAAAGGAGATTAAGGGAAGATAGCCTCTTGGCAGAGGACCTGAAGAGATGATTTATAGGGGAGGGGCAGCATGAATCCTCCATGAAGTCCTTTCCGAGGCCTGGGTTCTACAGAGCAGAGACTCACTGTCCTCTCTCTGATGGCTCCTGGTCTGAAGACTTCAGGAGCCTCCCCTGGGCACCTAGTCCAGGCTTTTCAGGGTCCGAGGAGAAAGCCCAGTGTCCTATTACTCAGTTGGAGCCCCAGGATGGTTGAGAACTCCTGCTGTGGGCATTAGGAACTCAGGCCGCAGTTACAAATGAGACCAGGGAGGGCTTGGGAAAGATGACAATCTGCCCATGGCAGGATGGGGTAAGCTGGCGTGGGCTGGTGGTGGGGATAAGGCACCGCCAGCCCGAGCTGGCCAGGAGCTGACCTCTGCCACAGGCTCCGTTCTTGCTTCCCTGCTCCATTCTGCTGCCACCACTGCCCACCTTCTCTGACAGCGGTGACACTGAAGGTGTCTTTGAAGGGGCAGTAACAAGGGCCTCCCTCACTGCCACAGGCCAGAGGAGCCCACTGGCAGGACAGACCTCCACCAAAGGGGTAGAGACCCCAATTAGACTAGCCACAAGGGCCCTTCCCTCCCCCACCCCTCAGGCCCTGGCCATGGGGACGAGTGAAATTGTGCTGGCCTGTGCGTCCAACTTGCTTTATGAACTCGGGCAGGTTCCTTTCCCTCCCCTCCCCGTGCATCAGTTTCCTCACCTAGACATGAAGGGGTTGATTAAATCTTCAAGTTTCCTCCTAGTGACAACACTTAGCTCAGGAGAGTAGTTCTGTTCTGAAGTTGCAGAACCAGACCACATGTGTTCCAGTGTGACTGCTGCCACTCACTAACTACATGATCTCAAAGCTACTTTCTTCCTCTAAGCCCTGATCTAGCCATTGGTAAACTGGGTGCAATAATGAGATCTGCCCCAGAGGGTGGCTGCAAGGGTCAAGCAAGATACCCCACTGCAGGGACAGCCGCTGGCCCAGCGCCTGCCTGACACGTGGTCAGGGCTCCATAAGCCTCAGCGATTAGCATCTTATTAGCACACACTCTTGCTTGTCCTTAAATGTACCTACCACCTATGGGGTCACTACAAATGCTGACAAACTTAAACCCTGAAGCTGCTGAGCAGACGGGACAACTCCCTTTCATAAAACCTTTGAGAAGAATTCGATCAAAATTGATTTCCTTTTCCACAACGGCAGGACCTGGGGACTGAAGAACCCACCACACACAGCTCTCCTGAGATCTAGGAGGATGTAGCTGGAAAGAGAGGGCTGCTTTCTTGGCATCTGGGCACTTGGCTCGAGTCTTCATTCCTGGGGAGGCTGTTTCTAATATAGAATTGATTATTCTAATCAAGGCACTTTAGTGCTCAAACTGTTAAATCTAAATAGGTTAGAGCAGTGTGAAAGTGTGGCTGAGAGGAATTAAACGGGAGCAGGCTTTCCTGAGAGGAGTCTAAAATAAGCACACAGTTAGCATGCAGAAATGGCAATAATAGAAACCCCAGGCTCTGACTGACGCGGCCGCTGCAAATGAGGCTGCACATGGCCCCCAGAGCACTCGCTCCTCAAGACGCAATCTGGAGGCTACCAACAAACCCAGACACCTGGGCCAGAACTCTTCCCCAGCCTAGGGAATGCCACAGAGGGGTGGAACAATGAAATGCAATAAGGGTACCCATGGGAGCCAATCCTGGGTGTCACTAAGAGCACTCTGGGGATCTTGGTAGTAGACCAATGGGGAGCCTCTCTATATGGGGCTTCCTTCTGTGAGAAAGGCTGGGAAACCAAGACTGGGACCCTAGGACAAACCGGGGAGCTCAAAGCTACCTTGGACTTGGCCAGGGGGTAAGGAGAGGAAGGTTATAAGAAACAGGGGACCAAGGTGCGTGAAGCAGCAGGACGTGGCCCTGAGCAGAGAGGTCCTGGGAGGCGGAAGTGGAAGCAAGCACTCAAAATCCCTCTCCCCACCGGCTGTAGTAGCTGCAAGTGAGAGGCTGCCTCTCATTCGCTTCAGCTCTTAGGCAGGCGCAGTGGCAAAATCTGAGCCGCACCAGCATTTTGGAATAAGACGTGGCCTCTGGCATCAGATGAACTTGAATTTCCATCCCACCTCTGTTATGAGTTGAAATGTGCCCACCTTCAAACTTCATATGGTGAAATCCTAACCCCTGGCACCTCAGAATTTGACCTGTTTTGGAAATAGGGTCATTGCTGATGTAATTAGTTACATTAGAATAAGGTCACATTGCGGTAGGGTGGGCCTTACTCCAATATGACTGGTGTCTTTATAAGAAGGGGAAATTTGGACACAGAGACAGAGACACAGGAAGGACACCACGTGAAGATTGAAGTTATACTGCCACAGGCCAAGGGATAACAAAAATTGCCTGCAAATCCCCAGAAGCTAGAGGAGAGGCCTGGAAGAGATTCTCTCTCACGGCCCTCAGAAGGAACCAACTCTGCAAACCCCTTGATGTTAGGCTTCCAGCCTCTAGGACTGGGAGACGATGTATTCTGTGGTTTAAGTCACCCAGTTTATGGCACTTTGTTAGGGCAGCCCAAGCAGACCAAGACAGGCTCCCTCCGAGGCTTGGCCAGCTGAGAACAGGCTCCCATCCCTTAGTGTCATGGACAGGCCAGACCAGGGGAGGCTGACCCAGAAGCTGAGGTGGCATGGAAGGGAGGGGCAGGGGTGTGGAACAGCCAATCAGCACTCAGTGTTCAAGCAAGAGCCTTCCTGGGACCTCAACCCCTCCTGTTCTCTCCTCCCCAATGCCCAGACTCTCCCAGATGTCTCCCGTAGCTGGTAGGAAGGTAAAGGGCAATCGTGGGTTAAAGGGCTCAGCCGGTGCCTGGCAGAGTAGACAGTATGGGAGTTGGTCTCCCTTTCCTGAGTGCTGGGAGATGTTAAGGATTCCAGTCCTGGGCCCATGAGGCTCAGCAATGCCCACGCCCCCACCAGACAATAGGAGAAGGAGCCAGAACATCTGCATCCACTGTGAGGGTCACACCAACTCCCCCGTCTCCATATGGGGAGGTTGTCATGTTCATGGCCCCAGGAAGGGGTCTGTGCAGGACCTATTTTCCTTCCTTAGTCTCCAGTCCTCACACCAGTCTCTAGGGCAACCTCTCCTCAACCCCCAAGAATTAAACTTACCTGCTCAAGATCCCAGACACCTCATCGACAGCAAGCTCAAGCTATGGAGGGAGGTGGGATGGGAATTCAAGTCCATCTGATGCCAAAGGCCACCTTTCCCCTGCCAGCATGCTGGTGCTCCTCAGGTGTTTCCACTGGGTCCCCCTAACCACTGACGAGGATGAGACACAGACCCCGAGGGCAGTCCTAGGGCACAGCTCAAAGTTGCCTTTTTGACACCTTATGCTATAGATCAAAACTCCAATGACGTTTGCATTCTAATATGTAAGACATTCATACTTGTTTAAATATAATAAAAAATATTTCTGTTACCAGTTAAAGTAATCCTTTCTCCCCAATTTTAGAGCAAAATTGACCCTCTAGGAGGACTGGTCATAGGTGTAGGGTTCCCAGCTGGAGAGGCCTGGCATTCTACTAAACTGCCATCAACACTGACCCCTAACCTGGGGAGCCAGAGGTGCCGCCTGCACACTGCTGTCAGGGCTCAGGCCAAGAGGGTCACCACTCAATCCTCCCCCGCTGGGCCTACATCTGGCACCTGTTCCTCCAGCAGGCTCCATGCCACCCCTGGCAGGCCCTGTGTGCACTGTGTGGTCCCTGCCCCCGTGGGGGCTCAGGGCCTTGCATACCTCTGCCAAGCAGTGACCCAGCCCCCCATTTGTCCCCAGCGCCTGGCAATGAGCCCTTCTTACCACCACTTGGGTTGCCAGGGCCATGCCTGGAGGATCAGAGGCATGTGGTGGGATTGGCATGGCTCATCTCTCTTGCCCTTGGAGATATTCTCAATATAGGATTGCTAACTCACTCTTTCTCTGGAGCATTTCCTGTATGCCAGGTACTTGTAAGTGACAACAGGAAGTAGTCACAGGGTCGTGGGGGAAAGAGATGTGATAATACAGGACGGTAAGTGCCATGGCCAAGGCGAACTCAGGGGGCTGTTAGACAACAAAGGAGGAGGTCACTCCTGGCCAGAGGAAAGGGTTCAGGGGGAAGTGTCACTCCTTGAGGAAGTGATGTCTATGGTGAGACCCGAAAGACCCCCAAGGGTCTGGGGAATGAAGAGCATTCCAGATAAAGCTGACAGCACATGGTCCTGCCGGCATGCTGACCTTTCAACAATCTGAGGAGCCACTTCCCTTTTCAGCTGAGGATCCTCAAGCACCTCCACAAGGCTGGCAGGCCTGGCATCCTAGGGTTAGCGCCCATGAACACATCAGCCCCACTTGGCAAGCCAGGGCCCCATGTGCCCAGGTTGAGGGATCCGTGGGAAGAGGCAGTGTGGCTGTCTCATTGGTGGGGTATTCTCCTCATTCCCCAGGCCTGTGCCCATGGCAGAGGGGGTGGCAAACCACAGAGTGCCCAGAAAAATCACTCAAGGCTACAGGCCATGTCCCTAGAAAGTAGCTTGGGTATACACGGGCTTCAATAAATCAAATAACTTTCTTCCCCTCAGCTATAGTGGTTGTGATTTCAGAAGGATTTTAGGTTCACGGTAGAGGGAAGGCTTCTCCAGCTGGCTGAGTCAAGCCCCAAAGAGTTTACCCACAGTGGCCCCAAGAGGGCCTCCTGGGCTCAAGACTATCTAGCATATGCACCCATTTCATGACCGAATGGCTGAGGGCTTCAGCATCCGGAAGACCACTGGGAAAAGTCCGGCAAAGGGTGGGGACAGGAGGCTGGCATCGCAGCATTTGTCTTCTCCTAGCAGCATCAGGAAACACCCCAGATCCTCCCCCACAGAAAATTTAGGGGCCATGGGCTCCAGTCCTCTGTTTAATAGGCTCCTGGGGAGATGTGAATGGATTTATCCTGTGGATATTTGGGGGAGTGTTGGTGGGGGGAGGGCTGCTTCCATAGTTCAGCTCTCCCGACACTGAATGATCACAACTGCATGGTGAGGGCAGATACCTTGCCCTCTGCCTCTAGTACCCAGCTTAGTGCCTGGCACGCGGTAGGTGCCCAACAGATACTTGTCATAGAAATAAATGGATGGGTAGATGGATGAATAGATGGATGGATGGACGGAGGGATGAATAGATGGATGGAGGGAGGGATGAATAGATAGATGGATGGATGGATGGATGGAAGGGGAGGGAATTTGGGCAATAAAGGACAGATTGGGAGGTGCTCAAAAGAATTAGAGAAAGAGCGGGCTTCTATTCTGACGGGACTCTTGGGAGGTAGGGAGCAGTCCCTGGGCAGCCTACTGAGACATGACTGGTACCAGGCAAATACCAAGCACTTCATATTCATGGGCGTATTCACCCCTCAGCATCTCATGCCATACCCACCAGAATCCTCTGAGGTGGGAATCTCACTCCCCATCCCATTACAGAAGAGGAAACTGAGGCTGAGGGAGCTAAGGTAACTTGTTCAGGGCCCTGAGCTACTAAGTGGCAGAGCTGGATCTCAGGCCCAGGCTGAGCCTCAGGGTCCACTGAGCAGGAGATGGGGAGGTGGGGAGGCAGGGCTCCAGCCCCAACTCCCAGCCAGAGCAAGTCTATTGTGACCCATTTTTCTATGGGGACTTCACCTAAGGTTTCCCTTGAAAGAAGGAATTGCTGCTTTCACACTGAACTGCACCCTGATTTGCGCCTCAGCTAAGAACCTGCCTCCCCTGGCATGACAAGAGAGCAGCAACCACTCACGACGGACCTTTCCGCCTGCACTCCCAACCAATGCTCCTCTGGGATTGGGGTAATGCCTATGTCACCTTGTGGTTGGGAGGAGATCCAGTGCCTGGAGCAACCCCTAGCTCAGGCCTGGCGCTGAGAAAGTGCTCCGGGAATGGGCACTATTAGCATGACCCTTGAGTATTATTAGTATCCAGACAGAGGGCACCAGTGTGTGTCAAAGCCAGAAGGTGAGGCAAGGACAGGCAGGCGAAGGAGGAGTGAAGTCAGCATCCAGGAAAGGCCAGCGGGAGGGAGGAGAATGGGTCAGCCTGGTGCTGGCCCAGCTGCTTAAAGGAGCTACCCGTGCTCCCTGGGGCTGCCAGCCAGGGCATCCCCCTGGGAGGAGAGAGCTCAGACTTTGTGCTGTTCGGCGCCCACACACAAGCACACCCCACTGCCACTCGGCTCCGACACCCTGGAACCCACCTGTAGCAAGAGCCTCCTTACCCAACCCAGTCTCATCCTTAGCCCCACACCCCCCCCTGCCCCGCTCAGGCATTGCACCCACCAACCACTCATTCACTCATGCTCCCCTTCCTTCAACAAAGACTGCAAAGCAGCTCTTCTGGGCCAGTCCCTGGGGCCACAGAGAACCCAAGACAGCCCCTGTCCTCCTGGAGATGACAGTAAAAAACCTCATTGACCACACAGTGGCAGCAGTGCTGTGACAGAGTGAAGCACAGAGGTTGGGGGGGCCCTGAGAAGGGACTGACTGCTTGACTGGCCAGGAGGTGTGGGGCGGGGATGGAGCCTGGCGACACATGGTCACAGATGAAACTTGGGAACCTAGGTTCAAGCCAAACGGCACATGGCATTTCCTTCCATGACAGTCACTGATCCAGGGGTGAGCAGGTGAACTAAGCGGGCTCATTAAGACCTTTACTTGCTCTCTCATCCAATGAATTCGAACAAGGAATTTTATAGCCAGAGTTGCTATCACAGCCACATTAGGGACACAGGAATCCGCCTGGATGACAATGAAGAAAGGCGGAAAAAAAATCCGGTGCTTGGCAATATAGTTGGATCTGCGCTATCTTTGGACTTCCTGTTTTATGAGCTAATAACTTCGCATATTGTTTAAAATGTTAATAGTGGGCATAAGGGCGTTGCAAGCTGAGGTGACAGACAAAGGCCAGGAAAGGCTCCATGGGGCTGGGTTGTCCAGCTATGTGACAGGGCCTGCATGGTGACTTTAAGATGCTGTAAAGCAAAAACCAGGGGACCTCCACCCAGCCCGCTGAGGGTAGCCAGGGCAGACCTGGAGCACACCTGCTCTGGCGCCGGGAACCTGGTCTGTTGTCCTGGGGCCTGGGCTGTATCTCTGAGCAACTGGTAGCATCTCCCGAAGCCTCACGTCTGCCTGGCCCCTCTGGACCCTAGAGCCTGGCTCCCCAAAGCCCAGTCCCTTGTCCTCCACTGCAGAACCCAGGCCCTGGCTGGAATACTACCGGACTAGTTTGGCTAAGTGGCAGAAGGGAGGTGTGGGGGTTGTAGGGTGTCAGATAAGGCTAGAACTGGCAGGAAGGACCTGGGATCCATGAATGTTCTGGAATGCAGTCTAGGGAGCTTGGATTTGAATCAAGAAGCAACGTGGAGACCTAGCAGAGTTTTAAGCAGGGGAAGGACATGTTCCAATCTGTGCTCTAGAAAGAGCTCTCTGGCATCAGGAGATGTGATTGAAGGCTATATTAGTTAACGTATGAATTAGTTCCTACATGCTTCCAAAGTGGGTTTGAGGCAGAGTTCCAGATTCAGAGAAGACCTGGGCTGAGAGGCCCCTGTTGGCCTCGGCAGGTCAGAAGGACCAGCCCAACTGTGAGAGAAGCCAGCTTGGGGCTGACATGAGGACTTGGCTGGGCTCCGGTTTCTAGTGTAGGTGGCCTTTTGAGTCCAGCAACAGCCTGAATGCCCTGGCACCTTCTTTAGCAAGGGAGGGCGGCCCCCTGAAAGCCTCACTGCTCTTTCTGAGGTCTTCTGCAGGATCTCTGTACTTCAGGAAGCCTTGGGGAACAGCAGACCCTGGCTCAGAAGCATCACTCATCTGAACGCTGGCCCACTAGTCAAGACCAGG
Organism: Eulemur rufifrons; assembly: GCF_041146395.1. Taxonomy (NCBI): domain Eukaryota; kingdom Metazoa; phylum Chordata; class Mammalia; order Primates; family Lemuridae; genus Eulemur; species Eulemur rufifrons. The sequence continues at coordinate 24,547,533 of NC_091012.1, read as the reverse complement.
CTTCTGACAATTCCCCATGCTGTGAGCCTCTCTCAGACATCGCTCCCTGAAATGACTATGTCCACCCTCCAGCAGAAGCAGGTTTTTGCTATTTTTCACTGCCAAATTGAGTGCAAGCCCTTCCACACTTTGGTTGTGTGCCAGCCCCAGAAGTCTCTTGGGGATTACCTGAATGAGAAAAGCCACAGGAGTCTCTAATCCCACATTTTCTGGACATTGGCTCAAGAAGGGTATGAACAATAGGTATTGATTAGGTTGCGTCTCTCAAGGGGGAAAATGCCAACAGACGTTATCAGAGCAGGACAGTGGGCCCGTGTGGGAACTGAGTGGGCACTTATGCCAAAGCCCAGTGATTCCTGGCATGAAGCTACCTACTATTTTCTTGCCTTTGTCTGAAAGCAAACCCTGATGAGGGCTTGCAATCTTGAGGTCTAAATGGGCATTAAGTATGGAGGGCTGCTTTTTTTAAAAAAGAGGTGAAATTTGCATAACATAAAATTTTCCATTTAAAATATATAATTCAGTGGCATTTAGTAAAATTATGGTGTTCTGCTTCCAACATCTCTACCTGGCTCCCAAACATTTCCATCACCCAAAAGAAAACCATGTACCCAATAAGCAATCAGTCCCCATCCCACTCTCCAGCCCCTGGCAAGCACTAATCTGCTTTCTGTTTTAATAGATTTGCCTATTCTGGATATTTCATATAAGTGGAATCACATAGCATGTGGCCTTTTGTGTCTGGCTATCATTTAGCTTAATACTGCATGTGAGGTTCATCCATGTAGCCTGTGTCAGAACTTGGTTCCTTTCTATGGCTGTGTAATATCCCACTGTTTGGCAATACCACGTTTTGTTTTTCTATTCGTCAGTTGATGGCCATTTGAGTTGTTTCCACCTCTTGATTATTGTGAATAGGGCTGCCATGGACAGCTGTGTACAAGTTTTTGTTTGAACACTTGTTTTCAATGATTTGGGATCTATACTTAGCAGTGGAATTGCTGGGTCACATACTAATTCTATGCTCAACTTTTTGAGAAAACACCAAAATGTTTTCTGAAGGCTGCCTTTGGAAAGGCCTGTGGAATGCCCAGGGAACAGAGCCCAAGTGACACAGAATCTTCAGCCTGCAAGCTTCACCATGCCCCATCCTAGAGCATAGGAGAGCAAAGCCAGGCAGGCTAGAAGTTCCCAGAAGCACCAGCCCCTGGCAAGCCATCTCCTTCCCCACCAGGCAGTGAGAGAGGCTCCCCACCCCCATAGTTGTGAGCAACTGAGGGCCAATTACCAGAAGCTGCATCGTTGGAGGTTCAGTTCTCAAGCTGTTGGCCCAGAGTCTGGTCTAATCACAAAGGGGCAACATGACTCAGGGAAGCCAGGCAGGTATAGGAGGACTTACAAAGTGTGGGCTAATTCTCCTGGGGGAGCCTCAGCCTCGCTTGCTCACCCCCCTCCAAACCCCCACATGGAGCAGGTGTCCTTGTCATGGGCTGAGCCCTTGCTCTAGGTCCTATGGAGGAAAGACCACTGCTCTAAGCCTCACCCACATGGCTGGGGTTCTACCCTTTAGGTCTGTGGTCCCCAATCCCCCAACCCCTTGGTGAGTTGGCAGGTGAGCAACTGAAGCTGTATTTACATCTGTATTTACAGCCACTCCCCACCGCTTGCATCACCACCTGAGTTCTGCCTCCTGTCAGATTGGCTACGGCACTAGACTCCCATAGGAGTGCAAACCCTACTGTAAACTGCACATGCGAGGGAGGGATCTAGATTGCGAGCTCCTTATGAGAATCTAATGCCTGATGATCTGAGATGGAGCTGAAGCGGTGATGCTAGTGCTGGGGAGCGGCAGCAAATACAGATTATCATTAGCAGAGAGGTTTGACTGCATGATAAATGTAGTGCACTTGAATCATCCCAAAACCATCCTCCCAACCCCTGGTCCATGGAAAAATTGTCTTCCATGAAACTGGTCCCTGGTGCCAAAAAGATTGGGGACTGCTGCTTTAGATGGTCCTGATAGCCACTTCCCCTGGGGGCCGGACTGTATCTCAGAGCCACTGAGTCAGGACACACAACACACAGCCACTGCAGGCCTTCTCTGCAGCAGGCCCTTGGTTAGGAGCCAAGGATCTCAGGAGAACACATTCACTCATGCATTGGTCAACCTCCATGTGCTAATAACCTACCATGTGCCAGGGGCTAGGTGCTGAGGATATAGCTCAGAACAGGCCACATGTAACCCCTGGCCTCATGGAGCCCACATTCAGGAGGGAGGTGATACAAGAAAAAATAAAACAACAAGCTATCACTTCACACCACTAAAATGTCTATAATCAAAATGATGAATAATATTACAAGTGCTGGAAAAGATGTGGAGAAATTGAAACCCTTGTACATTTCTGGTGAGAATATTAAATGGTGCAGCCACCTTGGAAGACAATTTGATGTTGTTCAAAAAGTTAAACATTGAGTCCTTATTGGACCCAGCAATTTCACTCCTAGGTATATCCTCAAAATAATTGAAAATGCACGTTCACAACAGAACTGGTAGGTGACTTTCATAGCAGCAGCATTTACAATAGCTAAAAGGCAGAAACAACCCAAACGTTCATCAGCTGGTGAATGGACAAACAAAATGTGGTTTATCCATACAATGGAATATTATTCAGCCAGTCAAAGGAATGAAGTACTAATCCATGCTACCACTTGCGTGAACCTTGAAAGCATTGTGCTAAGTCAAAGAAGCCAGACACAGAAGGCCACATATGGTATGATTCCGTTTATGTGTAAGGTCCAGAATAGGCAAATCCATAGAAATAGAAAGCTGATGCTTGCCAGGGGCTCAGGTAGGGAGAAATGGTGAGTAATTGCACAATGAGTATGGGTCATGCTTTGGGATGACGAAAATGTTTTGGAACTAGATAGAGGTGATGGCTGCACAGCACTGTGAAAGTACTAAATGTCACTGAATTGTACACTTTGAAATGGTTAATTGTATGTTATGTGAATTTCACCTCAATAAAAAGTAGATACATCACTTGCTTTTGACAGTGATCAGTGCTATGTAGACACTGGAAGAAAATAACCAGAGTGGGGTAGGGGGCAGTTTTAGCCAGGGAGGTCAATAAAGTACCCCCCCGCAAGGAGGTGGAAGTAATGAGACTTGGAAGTGATGAGCTGGTCATGCAAAGAGCTGGAGTAGAGCAGTCCAGGTCGACAAGATGAGAAAGACTTGGGCGCAGTCTTCACAGCCCAGTGGGGAGACAGATTTGCTGAGAATGCAAAATAACCACTCTGAGGACAGGCACAGGGCATCGCCGGGACCCACAGGAGGGCACTGCATTCCACCTGGGTGAGCCAGTGAGGGCAGGCAAGCTCTTTGTAGGAGGTGACCCCTGAGCTGGGTCTTGAAGAATGGGGAGAGTTAGCCAGGGAAAGAAAGGTAGGGGAAGTCACAAGGGCTTGAAACCAATGAGCTGGCCCCCACCTGAGAAAGGGCATCACCTCCTGGTCCCCAACCCTGGCCCAAGTCAGCCTCAGTCATGCCACTGCTGAGTCGCTGATGAGCAATGATTGGTGGCGGCCATGGGGAGTCTTGGCCACCTTGCTGGATTGGAGCAGGTCAGGGAAAGGAGGGGAGGGCAGAGCGAGTCTTTTCCAGGCAGCTTTCTCCTTTATTCTCATGACATCTGGCAGTGTGGCGTCCAGGTGAAGAGGCTGGGCCCATAACTTACAAGTGTCATTCTTACAAGTGTGCTGCATGTATTTTTGGTGTGCAGCTAATCCTGCTGTTCCATCCCTGTGCAGAGGGTGCTGTGAGGCCTTGACCATGGTGCATGTATACAGCCATGAGGCCCATGCCATGGGGGACAGGCAGCCCCTGAGTTGCTGGCCAACTTTTGCAATATAAAAGTTAGTCAGTCTTTTTGCTCTGAGGCGAAGAAAAATACCCTCAGAATCTCTTTGCCTGCAAAAGCACATGCATTTAAGTGGTGAGTGAACTCATCTTTTTGGTGATCTCTATCAAAAGGGAATCACTGGAGAGATCTCAGGGATCATCTCATCTGTGTTCCTTATCTAACAAATGACTCCTTTAGCAGGGATCAAGCAAGCTAGATGGCACAAAAGTCACAGAGCAGGACAATGGGAAAGAATTTAGGCACTGAATTCAAAGAGAGCAGGGTTTGAACCATGGCCTCAGGACTCACTTGCTGTATGACCCTACACAAGACCTTTCCCTGGCTGGGCCTCAGTTTCCCCATCTGTAAAATAGGCATAATAATACGACCTGTCAGCCTCACTGTGAGGATTAGAGGTTGTGTAATGTGGAAATCTGAAATTAGGAAATTGGACTACCCTTATTTCTTTTTTAATATAATATCTGCTCCCCAGTCTGTAGCTAAGGCCACTTGATTAAGTGGCCTTTGTACTTGGAGCATCTGAAGAGCCGAGGAGAACAGCACCCTCTGGAGAGGCAAATGGCCACTGTGCATCCCATCCCGAGTGTATTCCGAATGGGACCCAGGGCAGTAGGCACTAACCATTAGAAGGAGGGTTCAGAGGAAAATGAAAGAGCTACTTGTCTACCAGTCAATATCCCTTTCAGAATCAAGGCATGTTCCGGGTCAACATCAACGGAGCAAGGCAGAAAGCTGAAATTCACCGTTCTGTTTTCTTTTGAATGACATGGAATGCTCTTTTTCTATGCAAAGAAAAACAAAACAACCCATGCCATTGTTCTGACATCAATTCAAAGCACTTTCGGTGGGAGCAGTTCCCTCCCACTCCACCCCCAAGGTTGATTCCCTTACACTCCCCAGCGGCTGGACAAGCTCCAGCGAGGCTTGCCAGAGAAAATTCAGGGAGTCCAGTTACATTTGTTTTTCAGATAAACAACGAATAGTTTTGTAGTGTAAGTATGTTCCATGCAATCTTTGGAACATACTTATACTACAAAACTATTCGTTGTTTATCTGACATCCACATTTAACTGGACAGCCTGTAACTTTATTTGCTAAAACTGGAAACCCTAGCTCCAGCCAAACCAGGCAGGAGTTAGACCGGTGCCTGGCCACAAATCTGGGTTACTAGGCAAATTGCAGGGGGCACAAAGCCTGCCTGAGCTCCAGCCCTGGCCCTGCCCAGACCTCCAGGAGCAGCCATCTTGTGGAGGGCACTGAAACAGGGAGGCAGCCAGGCCCCCCGAATCCTGACTGCGCTGGACTACGGAGACAAGTGAAAGGATTTGATCCCTCTCCACTCCTAATCTGCAAGCAGTTGGTCTTGGAGGTAGGTACTTTTCGAACTACTATCCCAGACTTTCACCCCTGCATCCCTCCCCCGACCCCGTCAGTGGCCTGCAAGCTCAGCCATGCCCAGTGGCCAAGCAAGGCAGTGCAGCAATAGCTCACTCAGCGCACTTTCCTGGAGTGCCGACTGCACACCAGGCTGGCTGCTAGGTGCCACAGAGACAGTTGGCAGTGAGCAAACGTGATACAGCCCCTGCTGTCCAGGAGCTTGAAAACTGCCATTTGCCAAGGACCGCTTCTGTGCCAGACACTTTATAGGAGTCATTGTGTTCAGGCCTTGTAATAATCTCAGTGCCATTATGATCATCCCATTTTGTAGATGCAGATAAAGAGGCTCAAAAACATAAGCTAGCAAGGGGGCTGTGGATTTCAACCCAGGTTTCTGAGACTCCAGGAGACAGGAAGTGCCTCGAGGGTGGAACCACAAGACAAGGAATGTGCTGGGGATGTCCCAAGGAGGGAAGGGCCCATTCATTGCCTTTGGTGGCAGGAGGTGGCAGGCTCAGCTGGCTCTGCAGTACTGGAGGACCTTTGTGGCAGCGAGGTGTTGTGGCGGTAGGAACCTCAGGCATGCTCCTGGGCAGAGCATAGCAGGTCTGCTAGAGGACGGCGACACTGGAAGAAATGGATGTTGGGACAAGAAGGAGGCTTGTGTTACTACATTGTTCAGACTTATGTCATTCCCCCAAAGTGGGCACTTTGGTTATTTGGCTTGAGCCCCAGGTGAATTGTCACAGCTCCTCATATGGAGACATCACAGTTAGCAAGTGTCACCCAAGGGCCCAGTCCTCACCCTCAGCTACAACTGCCATACTTCATTCATTCATGCATTTGTTTCTTCAGCAACAAATACTTCTCAAGCACCTGCTAGCTGTGAGGTCCTATGTTAGGCATGGGGTGAGCGCGGGGGTGATGAAATGACCCCGTGTTGATAGTGAACGGCATCCGGGCCCCCTCACTAACCCTCCTCCAGGGTTTGGGGACCTCTCCTGCCACTCTTTCAGGCTTCACCTATGTGGGACAGGGCAGGAGGGGTGCTCAGAGGCTGCCCCCTGGCACAGCAGGACGGTGGGCTTCAGAGCTTATGGCTGGTCAGCAGCCCTCCCAGAAAGAGGGCATGCAGGTCCTTGATTGGTGACAGAGTACAGGTCTCCATCCCAGAATGCCTCTGGGCAGGCCAGCTTCTGAGGGAGTGTCCTGTTCCCTCCAGATTTGGCTGGAGGGGGCCTCCCAGCTGGGTTCCTGGCAGTGGTCACCCTCCCGGCTCCCACCCACACACAGGCCAACGGAAAGCTCTGGCCCTTCCAAGCTGGGGTTTGTGCCAGGCAGGCTCTGACAGCGGGGCAGGGCCCGGGTGCTTCGCTTCATGGCACCCACGCCCCTTCTTCTGACCCTGAGGGTTGGCAGGGGCCCCAAGCCCATGGGCCCATCCGGCTGCACACGAGGCTCCACACCACCCTTCGCCCTTGACCATGGACTTTGCCGCCTCCCCATTGGCCCAGCGGGTCATGTGCTCGGCTCCCCTCCCCAGCTGGCGACGGAGCTGCCTCTGTGCTGTGCCAGGGTTCTTGCAAATCGCCACCGTCCAGCAGCCCTGCTCTAGCGTGAATCCCCCCACCCCCTTCCCACCTAGGGAGGTGTGGGGAAAAGCTGGCCTGGACAGGCCGGACTTCAGCGGCTTCCCCAGCACCCGGCCCGTCCGGCTGCCTTGCCAGTTACCCCTTTCCTGCCTGGCACCACCTGGCCTTGCTCACTACCTGCTTCCCTTCTAAGTGAGCCCTCCTTCTCCTTGCCCTCAGCCAGACCTGTAGTCTCCTCCAACAGACAGTGGGACTCCCTCTCACTGTCCTCCCTGCCCTTTGGAGTTTCCTGCCTCTCACTCCCTTAGTCACTGTCCACTCAACTCACTGCATCTTTGTAGATGAGGACCAGGCATCTCTGAAATGTTAGTGGAGGTGGAAAAAGAGATCCAAGGTAGGAAACTCAATGGCTGGTCAACTGTGACCACAACTGCTGATTCATGCAACATGTGTTTCCTCAGCCCCGCTGGGTGTCAGCAGGGATCTAGGTGCTAGGGATAGGGCAAGGAGCAAAACAGGTAAGATCCTTACCCTTTGGGAGCCGCCATTCTAGCAATAAAGGAAGACAGGCCAGGTCTTTCCTTTCACAAGACAACCCCTTTGCATGTGGAGGCAATCAGGGGCATTCGTTTATTTATTCATGCATGTGTTCGCTCACCAAGCCACTTCTGACCTCTGTCCACCCTGGGCCCTAAACTCTGCTGGGCAGTGTAAGAAAGTGAGAGAGGAGATGAATCAGCCCCAGTCCCAGCCCTCAAGAAACTCAAAGCCCAGTGGAGAATAAGACGTGAAACCTCACATTATAATTATACTAGAACTGTACTCAGGCATGACTAGAGTGCCCAGTCCGGGCACTCCCCTCAGGTGAAAAGGTTTCTTGGAGCCCTCCAGCCCATGATTGGGTCCAGCCTGTCATTCCCAGGGCCCTGCTACAGGGGTGTGCCTGCAAGATAAAGGAGGGGGAGCCTCCAGCAGGGAAGGGGAGGAAGAGAGAAAGTAGGACCAAGTCCCACCCAAGGAATAAAGTTCTGACGGCCAGAGGCTTCCTGGAGACACTTCTAAAAGGGGCTTGGGACCTACCCGCCAGGGAAAATGCCCTGAGAACTCAGTGAGGTTGTGGAGTTTGTCATTTTTCCCGGCTTGGGAAAGCAATGCCTGCCTGTCCGTTTCCCCCTGGAAGTGAGCAGGGAAGTCCTTGAGTGTAAAGGGGAGAGAGCCAGGAGGAGAGGAGCTAGAGCCTGGTTTGTAGAGGAGTAGTACAGGGAGCCTGAGCTGGCACAGTCCCGACAGCAAGGGGGGCTAGGAACTGCTGTCGGAGGCCTGAGGCTGGAGGCCGAGTGAATTTCCTCTGAGTGGTACTCTTGGCCTTCTCTCTGAGGGTACCTGGGAAACGTGGCAAGCTTTCCCTATAAGCTCTGCCCTTGTCAGATTGCAGTGCAAACTGGGAAGCCAACTTTAAAAGACAGTCGCCCGCACTTTTCCCATACTGGGGCTGCTCAACTGATAGCCTGGCACACTACCTCATGCCAGGCTTGACAGCTATCTAAGCCCCCAGAATCACCAAAAATGGCTGGGCGCGGTGGCTCACGCCTGTAATCCTAGCACTCTGGGAGGCTGAGGCAGGTGGATCGCTCGAGGTCAGGAGTTCGAGACCAGAATCACCAAAAATGGAGAGAAGGGGACATCGAGGCTTGTCATTGGGCACTGATATGCTATGGATGTGGGTTATACATAAAACCAGAATTTAATTTGGACTAAAATAAATATGCTAACCACTGTAAATAGGAAGTAAATTTCAACTAGCAGTGATCTTGTTTGCTTTTTGTAAGTTAGAGGTATTTGGGGAAAATTATTTTAAAAGTCCAGATCTCTCCTGAAACAGGCACTCCCCAAAGATGTTAGAGCCAATGGCTTCTTTTTAGTTCCCTGTAGGAACTAAAATTTACTGTAGGATGTAGAGGCCCTGGGAGGTAGCCCATTGGTCCCAGAAGTGAGTGCAGGAAGAAAGAGGCAGCTGCTGAACGTGGCTGGGGGATGGTATGGCTACTCACCCTCTGCAAGGAGTCCACCAACCCTGGGTTCAAATCACTGGGCCACTTAAGAGCCATGTGACCTTGGGGAGATTCCCCAAACATCTCTGAACTTCTGTTTCCTCCTCTCTGAAATGGGTATAATAAGCATCCTTCCCTTGCAGGGCAGCTGTGAGGATTCACTATGATACTATACAGTAAGATAAGATATGTTCTGTGCTCAAAAAATGGGCACTCTTGGCATGATGGGAGGGAATAAATGGCCCTGAGACTGCCAGGTGTGGGAGTCGGGCTCGGGGCACTTTGTTCACACAATTACCACTCTTCCAACGTCACTGAGACTGATTTCCCTGAAGGAGTTTCCCAAGAACGGCTCCCACATTTGGAACAACCAAGACCCAGCTGGTGTGGGCTTGACTGCACCCCACTTCCTGCTGGCCTGTTGGAGGCTGTGAGACAGAGGGTGCAGAATGCATGGTGTTGGGGGGGACAGGGGCTGCTTTGGTTAGTGCTTGTGCACAGAGGTTGTGCTGGCCAGTCTGGGTTGGTTAGGCTGGAGCGTGCAGAAGGGCCAGAGCTGCTACTGCAATCACTGTGTGCGAGACACATTGGCCTTGAGAAAGGAGGCGGGGGGAGCAGAAACAGTCCAGACCTGCCCCTGCCTTGTCTATGCTTCTCCCACTAGCATTCTGGAGCTCTGGGTCAGCCCTCACTGAGCAGGTGAGGAAGAGGATGAGGAATCAAGAAAGCAGCACAAGTCTCTGCTCCAGCAGGGCTGGTGCTAGCGTATGTCAGGAAGTGTGCGGAGACTGATGTGGGCTGTCCCTTTGCTTCTGAGAGGAGGCTAGAGAGTCCCGAAAGCCTTGATGGGAGGCCTTTCTAGGGCTGCCGGAACATTTGTACCACAAACTTGGTGGCTTAAAACAACAGAAATGTTTTGTCTCACAGTTCTAGAGACTAGAAGTCCAAAATCATGGTGTTTTGGGGCCATGCTCTCTCTGAGGCTCTAGGGGAGGATCCATCCTGGCTGCTTCCAGCTTCTGGTGGCCCCAGGTGTTCCTTGACTTGTGGCCACATCACTCCAACCTCTGCCTCTGTCTTCCCATGGCATTCTGCTCTCTTGTGTGACTCTGTGCTCTCTCCTCTTCTTATAAAAACACCAGTCTTGGCTATAGGGCCCATCCGGAATCCAGGATGGTTTCATCTTGCCATCCTTAACGAATTATATCTGCAAAAGACCCTATTTCTAAATAAGGTCACATTCTGAGGTTCTGGGTGGACATGAATTTTGGGGAATGGGACACTATTCAACACACTGCATACTCTTAACTGAAGTCTGTGCAAATGTGGGCATTTCAGAAATTATCTTTATTAGATATTATTAATGAGGATATTGTTGATTGAGAAAAATTATGCTTCAAAGTGGCTTCCATTTTCACAAAATTCTCTTCCAAAAAGCACCCTGCTGCATGCTGCTGTCTGTTTAACAGTCTCAGGTATGTAGTAGGTGCTCAATAAATGGTTGCTGGATGAAGGAATATAATGAACTCCATTTAATGGCCCAATGGGCTTGCCCTTAGGCTGAGAGAAGCTGGCTGTTGGCACAAAGTCCCCATTTTCCTAACTTTTTTAAAAAAGAGGGGAAAGTATTTTTCAGACAAATCTGATAAATATAAAAGCAATCCAAGCTGAACTTCTCTGGTCTGCCCTGCTCACCCTCCAAGTAGTCTTACGGCACTTCCTGGGGCACCATTGGACCCTAGAGCTCCAGGGAACCCATGGAAACCCCTGTTGGAGGTCAGCAATCAAAGGCCAATGGGCACACAGCACCAAAGCATTGACAACCATCCCTAAAGTTAATTTTGTAAGATTAAACAGCATTGTATTCCAACCCAGAAGCATGCACTGAAAGGCAGCCTACACTGTGTATTCTGATAGAGAAAGCAATTGTTAGCTTGCAAGCCGGGGCAGTGAAAATGGTTTCGATTAAAGGGATCCCATTGTTTTTCAGGGTGCATATTTTGCTTTCTTTGATTTCCAAAAGGGAAACACAATATGAAAAAAAGTATTTTTGTAACTAGGAGGAGGGAAAAAAAAAGTCAAAAAAGCGTAATCTATCTACAACTGGCTCAAATTGAAGGGCTGGGCTGCCAGAGTTACTATTTTGAAACAAATCGTGCTGCACTCTGGTTCACCAACTGGTCACACACAGTTCCCCATGACCTTCAGGAGAGTCTAGACTAGCGTAGTATTCTTTCACAGCTATAACCATCTTCTGCCTCACCATTAAGGGTTGAATTGTGTCCCCCCAAAATATGTTGAAGTCCTAACCCCAGTGCCTGTGAATGTGACCTTATTTGGAAATAAGGTCTTTTCAGATGATCAAGTTAAGATGAGGTCGTTAGGGTGGACCCTAATCCAATGTGACTGGCATCCTCATAAAAAGAGGAAATTTGAACACAGAGACAGATGCTCCCATAGGGAGACCACTGTATGAAGGTAAGAGTTATACTACCACAAGCCATGGAGCTGCCAGAAACTGGGAGAGAAACCTGGACCAGGTGCCATCCCTTCAGAGGGCCTTCAGAGGGATCCTGGATGGCCTGCCAACATCTTGATCTCAAACTTCTGGCCTCCTGAACTGTAAGCGGACTCATTTCTGTTGCTTAATCCACTCAGTTTGTGGCACTTTGTTACAGCAGCTCTAGCAAACTAATGCACTCACCTTCCATCCCAATCCTACACTCTAACTGCTCTGAAGCCCAAATGCTTCCTGCACACTTGCCATTGCGTGCTTTTGCTAGGGAGATCACACATCCAGGTTTATAAGGACAGCCCCAGCTTATGCTTGTTGTCCCAATATAATCGTGAATAGTACCCCCTTGCAAAGGTGTTCTGGTTTGGACCATATATTCTGTGGTCACCCTAGTTTTCGTCTGTGCTAACTCCAGCTTAGAGTGATCCTCCTCTCCTTTTCTACCTGGTACACGTCTCCTCATTGGTCAAAGCCCATTCCAAACATCACTGCTGCTATGAAATGTATTCTGCCTCACTCAAGATTTCATCAGTTCATCCTCTGAGTTCCCAATGCAATTTATACATCTCCAGCCTACGGCACTTATCACCATATATCATGTCAATTCAAATGTACCTTCCTCAGGGATGCCCCCTGGTCACTGCTTTCATAGCACCATTCATGACCTGTAGCCCAGGCTATAATAAGCTACTTGTGGGAGTCGGTATCCATTACGGTAATCCATTACTTGCTCTTAACCAGTGGCAGTGGGGACCATGTTTGTGTTCTGGCACACAATAAAAAATTGCCGGATTTAAATGAAGAAACGTCATAGGCACTTGTTTAGGTGCTTGTCCTCGCTGTAAAACTGTCATCTCTTGCCTGTTTGGCTGTGTCTTAATCTTCTCTGTGTCCCCTTTAGCACCTAATACTATGTTTAGAACATCAGAAATATTCGATGCCTGTTTATTGAGATAGTGTTTAGTTTTTAAGAATGTAACTCAGTGGCTGAACAATACGATGATTCAAAAAAAGGCTACTGTATTTATTTCCCTCCCTGAAGAAATTCCATGTAATATTGAGGTCTTCCCTAACAATAAACACAACTGGGACAATAATAGGTCTCATAGTGACCGTTCTACCTGGATGGAAAAATGATATAGTTACAGTAGTTTGCTGTCCGACTACGGCTGCAGTATGCAGGAAAGTGTGGGAAATGGCCCACTTCCACCTCTGATCCAGATGATTTCAGGCAAGAGTTCTTATAGAAATGCATGACTAATAACTCCTCACATATATTTAGCCCTTGACAGTTTATGAAAGGTTTATACTTACATGAGCTATGTTGAGTCTCACAAAACTTTTATGGACTAGCTAGGGTGGGGAGAGAAGCCCTGGGAGCTACTTGTATTTAAAAGTGTCAAATAGCACATCTTCAAATCTATATCTTTAAAAACATATTGTTTTTTTTTAATTTTTTTTTAACCAACATCTCCCCAAATCTCCACCCCCAGTTTCAGGTAGCCACCATTCTAGCAATATTTGTCTTTCTGTGCCTGGCTTATTTTACTTATAATACCCTCCAGGTTCATCCACATTATGGCAAATGACAGGATTTCCTTTTTTTTAAGGCTGGATAGTATTCCATTGTGTAGCTATACAAAGTCATGTCTCTTAAAGAGAGAAGTGTGCTGTGTCGAAGAAGGAGCTTGGATTTATAGATGAAAACAGGTTCTGGTCCCAGTTGCGCCACCTACCAGCACAATTACCTTGAGTGACTCACACCCTCCCTGAGACGCCGTTTCCTCATCTGTAAAAGAGGGATGATCACCCTCTTCGTCTCCTAAGGTTACTGTGTGGACCAGTTAAGAAGAGGAATTGAAAGTGCTTGCAAAACCTGAAAGCGCAGGATATATATATAGCTTCCCAATAAACCTGGGGAGAAAAGAGAAAGGAGTGTGGCACTGGTATTAGGATAGACATGTTTATCAATGGAATAGAATTGTGAGTCCAGAAATAAACCCTCACATTTATAGTCAGCCAAATTTTGACAAGGGTGCCAAGACAATTTGATGGGAGAAAGACTAGTTTTTTCAACAAATGGTGCTGAAACAACTGGGTATCCACATGCAAAATTATCAATTTGGACCCCTACCTCACATGATACACAAAAATTAACTGGAAGTGGATTATAGACCTACATGTAAGAGCTAACTAAAACTATATCTTGGATTTGACAATGATTCCCTCAATCTGGCACCCAAAGCACAAGTGATGAAATAAGAAATTAGATAATTTGGACTTCATCAAAATTGAAAACTTCTGTGTTTCAACAGAAACCATGCATAAAGTGCAACTACAACACACAGAATGGGAGAAAATTTTTGAAAATCATATATCTGATAATGGATCTGTATCCAAGATACATAAATTCTTACAACTCAATAATAGAAAGACAAACTACCTAGATTTTAAAAATGAGCAAAATTTCTTTTTAGACATTTCTCCAAAGATGATATACAAATAAATGACCAGTAAGCAAATAAAAATATGCTTAATTTCATTAGTCATCAGAATATGCAAATCAAAACCACAATGAGGTATCATTTCACACCCTCTAGAATGGCTATGATCAAAAAGATGGATAATAACAAGTGTTGGTGTGAGGAAATGATATGTTGCTGGTGGGAATGTAAAATGGTACAGCCTCTTTGGAAAAGAGTCTGGCACTTCCCACAAATGTTAAACATGAAGTTCCCATAAGATCTAGTCATTACACCCCTTGCTCTATACCCAGGAGAAATGAAAACCTATGTCCACAAAAAACTTGTAAAAAAATGTTCATAGCTCCATTATTCATAAGACCCAAAAGGTGAAAACAACCCAGATGTCCATCAGCAGATGAATGGATAAACAAAAGGTGATACATATTTACATACAATGAAATATTATTTAGCCATTAAAAGGGATAAAGTAAAGATTCATGTTACAAAATAGATGAACCTTGATAACATGATGCTAAGTGAAAGAAGCCAGACAGAAAAGGCCACATATTGTATGATTTCATTTATATGAAATGTCCAGAATATGCAGGTCCATAGAGAAAGTGGTTGCCAGGAGATAGTGGAGAGGGAGAAATGGTGGGGGGGAGGAAGAAATGGGAAGTGACTGCTAATGGATATGGGGTTTCTTTGGGGGTTCAGGACATAGATAGCAGTGATGGTTGCGCAGCTCTGTGAATATATTAAAAACCATTTAATTGTACACTTTACATGGGTAAATTTTATAGTGTGTAAATTATAGCTTCATGTTAAAAGAGAAAATGCTCAATGTTCTGTGTCAGGGGTTGGGGGGATGAGGGTTGGGAATTCGGGGGGCACTTAGCCTAAACAGGTAGGTTTCTACGTGCAGCACTGAAAGCCCAAGCTGTCCTGGTGCCCTATGAGCAGTCTGGAAAGTTGCCAATGCTCTCACTCAGCTTTGTTCTCATGAGCCCCCATGGTGTGAGGAAGGACAGGTGGGTGGTCTACAGCTGTCACTAGAAACACTGCTGCTTGAAACCTCACGTATTTCACTCTCTGGGGGCCCAACCAGGGCAGAGATAGGGGGTTGGGGAGGTGGCTGAGACTCCATTCTGTTCACACATAGCTATCCTGGAGGCATTTACCTGAAGACTCATAGGGTCAACAGACTTCTTTGCGAGTGTACAGGCCCCCCCATTGGTCAATGACCTCTTTGAAGTGATCTGGAGGCTCTAACTGGAAAGGGAGTGCCTTTGTCAGGCTCTAGCTGGGGGCTGTCTCAAAGAACTCCACTGCAGCTCCCCACCCCCTGCTGGGTGGGATCCTTAGGGGGCAGTTTCATCCTTAGGAGGCGATTCCATTACATCCTGCTCCCCTGCACACACTGGCCGGCCTTCTCCCGGGTGTTTGTTCTCCTGGGTGGAGAGGAAGGATCTGGGAAGACATTCTGGGAAAAGATGCCCCCACCTCCACCTTCACAATTCTCATGAGTTTTTGGCAGTGAAACAAAGAAGAGGGGGTAGTATTTATTTTGGAAAGAGCACGTGTTCTTGCTTCCTCATCTATCTAGTCGCCTGGGACTTCTGGCTCCCTGTGGGAGGCTTTGTTTCTGAAGTAGGACATGAGACCTCCTGTCCTGGGTGGAAGCTGACCTTGAATAGTACAATCCCATCTGAGATAACCACAGAAAACATTGTCAATGACTCCGGGGTTTTGGACCCTTTAGCTCAAGCTACTTTTGAGAACTTAATTAAATTTTTTTTAGTTGTAGTAAAATATACATAACATAAAATTAACCAATTTTAAGTGTACAGTTCAATATTGTTAAGTCCATTCACATTGCTGTACAGCGAATTTCCAGAACCCTTTTCATCTTGCAAAACTGGAACTCTGTACCCATTAAATAACTCTCCTTTTCCCCTTCCTGGCAACCACCATTCTCCTTTCTACCCCTATGAATCTGACTACTCTAGGTACCTCTATAAGTGGAATCATACAGTATTTGTCTTTTTGTGACTGGCTTATTTCATTTAGCATATTGTCCTCAGGGTTCATCTATGTTGTAGCAAATGTCTGAATTTCCTTCCTTTTTAAGACTGAATAATATTTCGTTGTATGTATACACCACATTTTGTTTATCCATTCCTGCTTTGATGGTCAATGAACGCTTGGGTTGCTTCTACCTTTTGGCTATTGTGAATAATGCTGCTATGCTGTGAATGTACAAATATATCTTTGGGACCCTGCTTTCAATTCTGTTGGATATATACCCAAAAGTGGAATTGCTGGATCATATGGTAATTCTATATTTAATTTTTTTGAGGAGCTGCCACACTATTTTCATAGCAGCCATATCACTTTACATTCCCAGCAACAATGCATGAGGTTTCCAATTTCTCCACATCCTCATCAATACTTGTTATTTTCTGTTTTTTTTTTTTTAAATAGTAGCCATCCTAATGGGTGTGAGGCAATAACTCACTGTGGTTTTGATTTGCATTTCCCTAATTATTAGTGATGTTGAGCATCTTTTTATATGTTTATTGGCCATTTGTATATCTTCTTTGAAGAAATATTTATTCAAGTCCTTTGCCCATTGTTTAAGTAAGTGTTTTTGTTATTGTTGAGTTGTAGGAATTCTTTATATATTTTGGATATTAATCCCATATCATATTGTTTTAATTACTGTGCCTTTGTAATAAGCGTTGAAATCAGGAAGAGTGAGACCTCTAACTTCATTCTTATTTTTCAAGATTGTTTTGGCTATTTGGGACTCCTTGATTTCCATTTGAATTTTATAATGGATTTTTCTACTTCTTCAAAAAAAGAAAAGAAAAAAGAAAAAGAAAAAATTCCAACCACCATTGGGATTTTGATGGGGATTGCATTGAATCTGTAGATTGCTTTGGGTAATAATGACATCTTAGCAATAATGAGTCTTCCAATCCACAAACACAGATGTCTTTCCATTTATTTGTGTCTTCTTTAATTTCTTTCAGCAATATTTGGTAGTGTTCAGTGTACACATCTTTAGGTTTATTCCTAAGTATTTTATTATTTTTGATTAATTAATCTTAACACAATTTCATTCAGGTTCAGCAAATATTTGCTGACATTCAAGTTTTTCATCTTTTAGTTTTTCCCTTTTTCATATATTCTCTTTTGATTTTAATCTTGAGTCTCCAAATCTTTCTGTGTTTAAAAAGTAGCATACTGTGCATCTCAACATGAATCAGGCCAGCCCCTTCAAATAAAAGACAAAGCTCTTTTTTAAAAATCTGTTTTGAGTGAAACACACTTGACTGTATCATAAAACATTTCCTCACAGGGCTTACTTCCTCAAAAAAAAATTAGTGCAAGAAACAGGTTTTTTTTAAAGCTCATAATTGAGGACAGAGGGAGGGAATCTTGTGAGTTGGCCTTCCTTCTGAGTGGCTTTGGTTTGATTTGTGATCTGACTGGGGCCTGGGGCAATTTTCTCACCATGTTGCTTGTGGACTAGACCTCAAAATCCTCCATGAACACCCCATATTTGCCTAGCAGTGAGGGAGGCAAACAGGGCTGGCCACTGGGGACATTGTGATGTCATAATCAAAAGCCTTATATGTCTGGTCTCTGTGTCCAAGAAGCCCTGGGACAAACAACCTGGGTTTCTCCTTGTGTGTGAGTGTTTTCATGTCCCATTACTTGGCTCGAACTTCCATCTAACACCTGGCAAAATAGAACCTGCTGACCAGCTGGGCCTCCCCAAGGAGGCCCCAACTCAATGTTGAGTTCTATGAGAAAGTGGAAACGAAACAGCAGTGAGAAGCAATAGCGCTCTCATCTGCCTGTGAACACAGAGTCCAGGTTAACCTCCACGGTGTTCCAGACCCCCACAGTACTCGTGCAGCAGGTCACTGGCAGTTCCCAGAGAGAAGATGAGGGAAACTTCTGGTCCCTGGAGCCCACAAGGGTAACACTCTCTGTGTCCGAACACGGCTCCCAGGCCTCCTCCATCCAGGTAAGCACTCTCTGTCCTGCCAACATGGGGCTGGGCTCCATCTTCTCCTGGTGGTTGCTTTTCCCTAGCCCAAACCAAGCTCTTGCTGTGTAGCACAGCTTTGTTATTTGTAGGGTAAACTTCACTACTCTCTCCCCTTCAAGGTCTGGGGCCTCTTAGAAAACCAACCAACCAAACAAAAAAGACATTGAAAATTCTGGGAAGCTTCAGGATCCTTAACTAGGGTTACTTCCCCACCACTGCCCTGCCCCTTAAGTCATAGCTTTATTGAAGTATAATTTATCTACAAGGAAATTCACCCATCTCATGTTTATAGTTTAATGACTTTGGACAATTGTATACAGCTGTATAATCACCATTACAATCAAGATATAGAACATTTCTATCACTCCCAAAAATGTTTCTCTTGCTCCTTTGGAGTCAATTCCCTCCCACACCTGTAGGCCTAACGTCTGACCCCAGTCAACCATAAATCTGCTTTCTTTCATTATAGTTTTGCCTTTTCCAATCTGTAATGTAAATGGAATCAGATGGTACATAATATTTTGTGTATAGTTTATTTCACTTAGCATATTTTTGAGATCCATTCATATTTTAGCATATATCAATATTTCTTCCTTTTTTATTGCTGAGTAATATTGCATTGAAAGCAAACATCATCATTTGTTTAGCCATTCACTGGTTGTTGGGAATTTGAGTTGCTTACCTTTTTGACTACTATTTCTGAAAAAGGCTGCTATGAATATTTTAATACAAGTCTTTTGTGAAGACTTGGTAAATTTCCATGTCTGTTGGATAAATACTTAGGAGTGGTAATGCTGGGTCATGAGTACATTTAATTTTATAATTCACTGCCACACTGTTTTCCAAAGTGGCTGCACCATCCTGCTGAGGCTGCTTTTAAAGTACAGGGTGGGGAGTGGAGAAACAGGTAGGCAGAGATGTTTTGCAATTCTTCTAGAAGCAGAAGTTAGTCCTAGGCATTCATGTGTTTATTCTTTACAACAAGGTTATGAAAGAGATACTAATAAACCCATTTCACAGATGTGGAAATTGAGGCTTGGAGCAATGTACTTGCCCAAAGTCACACACCTAACAGGTGGAAGAGCTAGGATTTGAACCCTGGGACCTTTGTGTCAGTGCCCAGGGGCTTACCCCCTGCCCACTCCCACCTCTCTCCCCAGTGGCAGTTTGGGAATGTTGCCGCCTTGATATGCTATACATCACACTTACATCTGTCCTCAAGAGGACACAACAACCCCGGGAAGTAGCATTTGATCCTTTTTTTCAGAGGAAGCAGCTAATGATCAGAGAGATGAAGTGATTTTTCCAAGGCTGACAGCTTGCCTATAGAATTTCTGGAACCAGAATCAAGTTTCCTGATTCCAACTGCTTTCTGCTAGAGCCTGGTGCCCCTCAGCAACATTTTTAATTTTTAATTTCTGATCACCTCTTTCTTCAGCCTTCTTCTTCCTCTATAAGGATGTCCCTCCCTTTCCTCCACCTTTCCCTATCGAAGGCCCAATACAGTGAGCCTGGCAGGATTAAGCAGAGGCAGGAGTGAGGACCGGGAGATCAGAGCCCAGGGGCTCCTAGGTGGTGAGTGTGCTAAGGGAGAGGACCAGGAAACCAGCCATTTTCTCTCTCATCCAGGAGGTAGGAGGCAAGGGTGGGGGTAAGGAGCGTACAAGGCCAGACCAAGAGTGCAGGCCCCTCCTGGTCCTGCTGCTCCACTTCTGCCAACTTCAGAGAACATAATGAAGCCCCTGAGAGTAGGGGACATGCCTCCATCTTGTGCCTTAGCAAAAGCAGAGGGACTTTTGCGGGGATAGGTGTAGGATGTATAACCTGGAAAGGTTGTTGAAGAAGCAGCCTCAGGTCATATCTATTACCAGCCCCTCTCTATGGTCCAGGAGCCCTGGACTGGGAGGCCAGCCATCTTCCTATATGTCCCCTGCATCTGGGGTGTGTACATGTGCACGTGTATGTGTGTGTGTGTGTGTGTGTGTAAAACACAGGGAAGCCTAAAGAACCCTTCAACACACACACACACACACACACACACACACGGAACTATGAGTGCAATCTTTGCCTGGAGGAGGGCAAGACTTGGCTAAGAGTACAGCGACCTTACCAAGGGCAAGGTGGTGACTCCTCCATAGTGCACAACCTTAACAGTTTTCAAAGTGCTTCCACATCTGTTCCTTCATCTGATCTTTGCACCTATACTGAGGCAGACAAAGCAGAGCTCACTGTTTCCATTTCATAGGCCAAAAGCTAGTCTTCTGGAGACTTTCTGCTTGGGTGGTGTCTTTCTAGAGGTGGGGCCGGGCTGGAGCTGGACCAAGGCTGGACCCTGGAGAAATCTTATCCAGGAACTACTTCCTGAGGATGAGGACTGTCTCTGCTCTGTACCCTTCTTACCCCCAACCCCCAGCTAGAGCAAGGGCTTCAGCCTCATTGTTGGACACTTAAAACGTGCTTAGTGTATACACACACGGTCTCCCACCATTGCCCTCCCTCCTCCCATCCCCTTTTCTCTCTATCCTCCTGCCCCAAGATTCACAGATATTGCAAATCCAGAGTTATTCAGCAGCCCACCAGGGAGCCTCTCTGGCATGCAAATTTACTGAGTAGGCTTTAAAATCCAGCACAAAAGTGAATGAGATTCAAAAGAGTTCACAGTCTGGGGAGGGGAGTTGGCAGGGCAGACAGTAAGCAAATGATGACATCAGTACAATGAGAAGGACTGGGGAGGGGGGAGGCTGGCCCAGGAGTAGGTGTTATTCTGCTGCCTTTCCAGGAGTTTGGCCAATCCAGGAGAAAGGAACAAGTGGAAAGGGCTGGAAGAAAGAAAGAACCTGGCCATCCAGAGAATAGAAAGAAGTTCCCTGTAACTAGACCAGAGTTTGGCGTGAAAAGAAAAGAAGTACATGGGAGGAGTGGCTAAAGAGTGGGTTGGGTTGGATTCTGAAGGGCCTTGTTTTGTTACGTATTTAAGAAGTTTGGACTCTTCAATAGAGCATACATATGTATATATAATGTTATCAACATTTATAATACATGGGTGTGTCTCTAAATGGAGACACATATACACATGTATACTGGTATCAGGTAAAACAACTGTTTTTAGATGCCAGCGAAGTAACAAATATAAAAGAGAAAAACAGGTCATGATAAAGTAATCTATTTACTCGAACTGCTCATGTATAATTATTACACAGCACAAGCACCAGATTAAGTTTTATTTGATTACACACCGAATTCTCTTCTTGAAGTTTGTCTTCCATCTCTCTTTTTTCCCCTTTCCTTTTCTTTTTACTGTAGTAATGGTCGTCTGATCCAAACCTCGAAAAGTAGAAGGAATTTTAGCCTGAAATGTTTCCTTTCTCTAACTCTCAATAGCGTTCTTGGAAAGGTGCTGGCGCAGCATGAGGACACCCCAGCTGTTAGCTGGGTTTGTGAATTGCAGATCCTGCACCAGAGTCAGTGAAATTTCTCTTTTTCCCTTATAGTATCTCAACTTTCTCTTTTTCCCTTATAGTATCTCAACATAGCCAATCCTATGTACGCAATAATAGCTCAATTTAGTGACATCCGCTGAAGTCTTATCTAGAGAAGTTTTCCCTCTGAATTTCCCCTTTATTGGACAACAGTGAAACCGAGACAGGAGTCCTGGGACTACGCTTCCCAGAGGCCTCCGCTCGTCACCGACTCCAACTTCCCTTACAGGGGTGGCCCCTGACATCTTAGCCCTGCCCATTCCCGGCACCATAAAGCGAACTACAGCTCCCAGCTGCCTCCACGAGCCAGACCCTTCAAAGAGGGTTTCCCAGCAGCCTTGCGGGCAAAGAGTCCCGTCCCTCGGAGCGACACTGCCGGCCCACCCGACACACTACTCCCACCCCACCCCGTCACGTGACTCAGCACCGCCAACCGGCGCGCGGAGGAGGGCCCCGGGCGGTGGCCAGGGGCGGGGAGGCCGGGGAGGCGGGCCCTGGAGGGGGCGGAGCAGGGCCCCGGAGCCGAGCAGCCTGGCAACGGCGGTGGCGCCCGGAGCCCGAGGTGGGTGCGCGTTCGCGGCTGGCCTGGCTCCGAGCCGGGTGCTCCGGGGACCCGTGGTGGGGGGGTCGGGAGGAGGAAGTTGGGACTCCCAGGGCCGGCGGGTTGCGCGGGGCCTCGCCGCACCCGCGGGGGTGGGTGGGGGGTTTCGCCCCAGCGCCTTGGCTGTCCCCGCGGGGCAGGGCTGCGGCCGGGGAGCAGCAGGCAGGTGCCTCCAGCTTCCCCCTGTTCTCCCCGCCCAAGATACCCGGCCGGCGGCAGACGAAGATCGGGACGGGAATCGGGGCTGGCCGGCTGGGGAACGGGGGACAGACGTCGCAGCCACTGCTCGGACTTTGCTTCCCCGTCCCGGGGCGGTGAGCGGGCCAGGCGGCCGCCCTGCCTCTCCGGCGACGCGCCGAGGCTGGTCCTCGTCCTGGCCCTCTGCGCGCAGTGGGCGCCCGCCGCATCCCCCGTGGGCCCTGGCGGAGCGGCCGCAGCCCGGCACTGGCCGCAAAGCCTCGATGGTCGCTCTCGGCCAATGTTTCTGTCTCACGCACAGGTTTCTCTGCTTTTGCAACAGTTGAGGGAAGATCTTAGAGCGAACGGTTAGTTCCCTGATACGCAGTCGGAAGTATACACGGGCACGAGCAAGCGCCCTTGGCGGGGTTGCCTCCCTTAACTGTCTTTTGCTGTGCTCAGGAAGTGAAAACTAATTTTAGTATTTGCCTAAGCAAGTAAGAAGTGAATCTGCCGCAAAAATTATATTATGGGCTTTATAGAAGCATACAAGGTATGAGGTGAAGTGGGTTGTGACTGGTTTTTAAACAGATATACCAGATCTTCACAAGAATAGAATCATAACATTTTAGAATTGACTGGGACCTTGAAGTTCACGTTTTTGGTTTGTTTCCTGGGTGAGGGAACTGAGGCCCAGAGAGGGTATCTAATATGACCCAGGCTTCAGGACAACTTAATGGCAAAGCTAATGTCACAAGCCAGATCTCTGCGAATATCTTGGTGTCTGTCTAGTTTGGGTTCTTTTCACTACAGCTCAGTTTTATTCCTCATGAAGTAGAATGTTGAGACTGAACCAGCAATTTTGCTATAGTGAAAATCATTTTTGATTTCCTTCAAAACCACTTTACCAGCCAAATAAGACAAATCAGGCCTGTTACTTTATAGACAGTTTTGATTTCATCAAACATATATATTGGTCACAATCATGTATTTACCGGATTTGACTCCGAATGCCTTTTGGTTATTTCATAAAATCAAACCTACCTTTAAGAGATTCCATGCTATGGAGTAGATTCAAACTATTGGCGCTGCCTGCAGCACCAGTGCATAGCAGCCTCTTGAGGTGCTTGAAGGTGGATAATATTGATTGGGGCTTGTAGATTCTAGGGTGGTTATTAAATGATTGGTTTCTATACCTGAAAGTTCTAACATATTTGTCAAGTTGTCAGTGGTTTCATTCATTAAATGCAGGGGTTCTCACAGTGTCCTAAGCACTAGAAATACAGCAAAGAGCTCCACTGACAAGGCCCCTGCCTTAAGGAGTTTATGTGTGGGGAGGCAGACAATAAAAAAAAAAAAAAGATATTTCCTGGCAGAAAGGAGCACTGTGAAGAAAGTGGAGCTCTGAAACTTTACAATGATAATAAAACAGGCTAGCATGATTGACAGTGACTGGGCATTACTTTGAATTGCTAGTTTTAGATTGTCAGCTGCAGTTCCATTAAAACAAATAAATCTGAAAGTAAATCTGTCTGAATCAAAGAGACTCTGTGGAGTCATTTCTCCAATGAGTGCTTCTTGGATGCTAAGTTCATCACAGGCTCATTTTTACTTGAATTTTCCCCCCTTACATGCAAACAGTGATCTCAAACACCTAGGGAAGTGTTTTTCAAATCCCTTACTGTTTCTGTAGTTAGATAGCTCACTCTAGCTACAGAAAGCTCTGCCGAGGTAGTATTGGTTGTTGATTGCATGCCAGTGTCTGCTGGACTCTCAGGCTACCTTACACAAGGGTTTCTCTTCCTGTGTGTTGGTTTGTACTGTGAACCTGCTATCTGAAATGAACATCAATCTTTGTGTAGTGTGGTTTGTAAAGAAACTAGTTTATTTCTAGCTCTAGAATAAAGAAACACTCAACTTCTTAGGAAAAAGAGTACTCACTAATAAAATGGCATTAATGATGGCTTACTGTAAAAGTTCATACGTTTAGGTACCTTCTCAGTTCTCATAGTTTGTATGTTCAATGGCTTCAAAGCAAATTTTAAAAATTTTACAGGTCTGAAAAATGATTAAAGTTACAAAACTTACTTCAATATTCTTTGCTCCAAAATGAGAGGAGGATTAACAAAATGTAGTTACTTTAGAAACCACTGAAAACACATGGCTCTCACTCTTATTAAGGGCTCCAAAACAAGGAAAGCAGCGGAGACTCTTCAAGATTAGTAGGCGACATTTTTAAGCAGCAGCCAGAGGATTTCAAAGGCTGCAGTTTCTAGTTATTTCTAAAGTTTATTCCATTTTATAACAGAATAATAGGTTGTTTTCATTCTTTAGTAATTTCTCTTCCCTATTTCTGACCTCTTTGAAGTTCTGCTTTCTTTATTTTCTTGTTTCTCCATTCATTATTCCTTTTTGGGAGATGTGGGGGACAAGGACTGTCATTTGCCTACAAGGTGTTGAGTCTGGATTGGGTGGTCTGCCTGGATTTGAAACCTGGCCCTAATATTACCTATGTGATCCTGCGAGAGTTACCTCTGTGCCTTGGTTTCCTAATAATAACAGTACCTTCTTCAAAGAGTTGGGAGGATGAGTGGATAATCTATGTTAAGTGCATAGAATAGCATTTTGCACATAGTAGGCACCCGAGCAAAGTAAATTGTTACTGACTTGAACAATATGGAACGCCTTTCTTTTCAAGAAATAAAATGATTCTAGCTATGTCTTAATAAACTTCTGCAAATCCAGTGTGCTTGCTTTTCTGGGCATTTCTCTGCATTTCATTGTTGTCACGAGCTTTTAGTTTCAGGTGACACTGGCAGTAGTGTCCTCAGTTCTTGTGCCTTTACCATTTGGACTCAGAAATTACTTGAGGCCATATTTTGTTTGTTGCTACAAACAATAATGGAGCAAGAGAGGCCTTCTTCCGATTTCTCTGCTTTGAAAGTGAGAGTGTACGAGAGACCCAGTTGCCATCCTGTGGTTGGAGGATGGTTTTCCATTGGAAATGTTTGTAATGTATTTTTCTACAGTGAGTACTGCAACAATCTCATCCTTTTCTTTTTAAGAATGTGGAGGCATCTCTAGAAAATTGGCATCATGCACTAGTGCTTTCTTTCTGCTTCTGCCAGAGGAACAATGGTAAACGAGCTTTTTGTCTGGATGAGGTAGTAGAAAGCTTCCAGCATTTGGATTCCAAAAGCTGGGTTCAGGTCCTGGTTCTCCCCTTTAACTCTGTGACACTGGACAGGTCATTTAACCTTGCTTCTGGCTCTTTTGTTTGTAAGATAGAACTAATAAAACCTGCCCTGCCAAGTTTCCAGAGTTCTTCAGAGAATCAGACGTGCATCAGAGCTCTTTATAAAGCATGGAGTATTATTATTATTGTATTAATGTGTTATATAAGCAATTGCTATTTGGAGAACTGATATAAGAGGACAGCTGTCCTTCCTGTTGTTGTCCTGTCTTCCCCATAGCTGTAGTGTGGCCTCTTTGCCTCAGTCTCCCTCTTCTTTCAGCACTGAAATATGCAGGTGTTTTATTGTCTCTCTCATAGGGGCCTGAAGGCATTGTCATACTTTAACAAGTTACCATTTCATTTATTCCTGAAATGGTAGTACTGTATAACCAGCAATCACAGGGTGATAGCAAGGTGATCCCTGCTTCGGGGAATTTTGCCTGCCTCTTTCCACAGTGTCTCAGAATGGAAGTCTTTCCCTTTTCCAGTGAGAAAGGCTGGGCTCTCAGGCTTGTGGCCCTGCCGTGTTCCTCATACTACACTGGATGCTTGTACTTCCAGAGTTAGAATGAAAAGTGATCCAGGTTCTGAACAAGAGATCCAGAGACTTGATTGCTCCAGGTTCCTGCCATCTTCCTTGCTTGAACAGGATGGGTGCCTGAGTGCCCTTTTCTTGTTACTTGGATTTGTTTCTCAGTATCGTGAAATGACTCCATAAGTAGCTCTTCAAAATTTCATGTACTTATTACTTTAGTATTGCTGTTCCTTGGCTCTTTCTCTTGATGGTAACTCCTACATATTTCAGTATTTTTTTTCATCCTCCATGCTTGTAACAAAAAGGACTGAGGTTGGAGACATTTTTCTGGTTGTGTCAAGATGGCCCTATTCACACAGTAGGCATTTAGTAAACATTCTTTGGCTTGAATTGGACAAGAAAGTCCAGCTTAGACTTGTTCAGACATGTTCATTCTAACCAATTCTGTTGTATGTCTAGAGATCTTGCTCTCTGTCTGTAAGATGAAATGGGGCTCATGCTTAGCTTTTCTTGCAGTGGTCAAATAGCAAATGAATAAGAAAGTTCTTTGAATTCAATAATTGCTTTGTCACCCTTTTTTTCTCAGCTTCTTGATTTTTGGACTCTTGTCATGAGCAGTTTCAGTATAGGTTAGTTTTTGCTTTGCTTGCTAGTATGTTTGGGATGGGAAGGGGTAAGAGAAGTTCAAAGGGAATAATTGAAAGAATAAAAATAAAAGTAACTTGTTTGTAACTCATTCAGCTCTTATCCCTTGCCTACAAACCTTGACAACAGACACAGGGATGTCCTTTCTTCAGCATGTGATAATTGTTACATATTGATATCATGTCCTTGAACTTTTTTTGAGAAGGAAGCGTTCTTTTTTCCCTGAGCCTCTTAAAATGGAATGGGCTGCTATGGCCCAGTGTTATCCTTTCCCCGTCGTGAGGGTTATTGAGACGGAGGTGAACTGTAAGGGAGATTCTTAGCATTGAGTGGTGGTGCTTTAATTTCCCTTATATGACCTTTAAATTGCTTTATGGCCCTGAGATTACTTAGGTGGAGATTTAGGAGAATGGGGACTGTGCTTAATTCCAGCAGGCCTGTAATTGGCCCAAGCTGCTTTACTGAACTAGGAAATGAACCTGCTCGGCAGTCATCCCTAGCCAGGACGTGAAATGTACCACCAGCTGGTCAGTGCTGTTTGTGGCTAACAGTGAGAAGGACAGTTTGCACTTGATTTCAGTGAGACCCCAGGAGGGTGCTGCAGTTGACACTGGTTATATGACTAGCCGGATGTAAGAAACCCCAGCCAATATTTCATTTTGAGTTTCCTGGTTCTCAGGTGTTCCTTGCCCATGTTGGTTCCGGGCAGAGAGAAAGCATGCAGTCCCTACCGCCCTCACAGAGCTAGGACTTTGGATCCTTTGCTGCGAGAGAGGACTGATTTTTTAGAAGTTGAGGCTGAATCTAACCTTGCCAGCCATTTCCTTTCTTCACTATTATCAACTCTAATCATTTTCCCAGAGGTTCTCATCACATCTGTCATGAAACAGTTTTTCCTTATTGGTAAAGATCGCCCTTGCTCCCCAGTCCCTGTCCCCCGCCCCCCGCCCCCTGCAGACTGCTCAGTCAGAATCTGCATTTTAATGAGACCACCAGGTGATTTGTATATAAATTAAGGCTTGGGAAGGCTGGTCTAATGGCAGTAGTTCCTATCCTGGCCTCCCCGTCCTTTGAGATAGTGCTAGCCAATAGAAAGAGAGTGCGAGCAATATGTGTAATTTAAGATTTCCTAGTAGCCACATTAAAAAAGTAAACAGGTGAAATACATTGTAATATATTCTATTTAACCCAGTATATACGAAATATTATCATTTTGACATGTAATCAACATAACTAATGAGATGTTTTTCCTTTTTTGGGTACTAAGTTGTTGAAATTTGGTGTGTGTATTTTACTTTATAGCACTTCTTACTTTGGACTAGCCACATTTCAAGTGTTCAGGAGCTACAGGTACTAGTTGCTACAGTGTTGGACAGTGCAGCTTTGAAGATACATTTGGCCTTGATTTGCTGATGATTTCATCAGAGTCACTGTTAATGCCGAACAGCCACCTTTGTAATAACCTACATTAATGTGAGGTGTAATCTTTGCCAAGCCCGCAGCCCAGTGCTTTTACTTAACGTCTCATTTGAATCCTCACAGCATCCCTTTGAGGTAGAAACTATTAAGCTCCCCACTGAATTTCCGAGCGGTTAGGTCCCAGGTGAGGCACTTAGGAAGCAGCAGAGTCAGCATCTGAACCCAGGCAAGTCTGACTTCTGGGTTTGCAACCTCCGCTGCAACTTCCTACAGCTCTTCTGACCACAGGGCCTTTTCTTGGTTTCAGTTTTCAGTTTTGTAAGCCATATTAAGAGGGCATTGTTGGTATATGTGTGAAATGCAAGCTTGTTTCTTGAAGGAAACTTCAAAGAACTCGAGGAATGCCTCTTTCTTCTCTGGCTTTTCAGAGAGGGAGCAGAGTCCCTCAACAAAAGTTTCTTCGTTGAGGGAATAGTACAGACCAGTGGTTTGCCATGCCAGCTGCTCATTAGAATCACCTGGGAAGTTTTAACTACCTGCTGCTCCGGCTTCACCCACAGACATTCAGATTTAATTGATCTGGGGTGAAATTCTGATATCTGCATTTTTAAAAGAAGTGTTATTGGTGATTCTGGCATACAGCTCCGGCTGAGAACAGTTGCTGTAGGAATGCATCTCCGACTTCATTGTGTTATGAATCTTCTGGACTTCAGGTTGAAACACAGATTCTGACTCAGTGGGTCTGGGATGGGGCTAGAGAGCTTTCTCTTCTCATTTCACTCTAGCTCCCAGGTGATGCCGATGCTGCTGCTCTGTGGATCGAAAAGAGTAGCAAGCCTCATCAGAGTCACCTGAGGGGCTCTTGCAACACTACAAGTTCCCTGGCATCTTGCCTGGAGTTTCTGATTCAGTAGGTCTAGGGAGGGGCATAGGATCTGTATTTGAGAAGGTGCATGTTTTCAATGTTTTACCATAAAATATTAGGTTTACTTTAGGTTTTGTGTAGACGCACTTCTAGTGCATATTTTTTGCATCATAAGTGGATGTTGAATGTTATCAAATCCCTTTTCTGCCTTTATGGAGATATGTTTTTTTCCCTTCTTGAATTTGTTAATGTGGTTGATTATTTTAAGGCATTTTCTAATATATAACTTTGTAGCATGAACTAAATTCACATCACTGGGATGGGCTCAACATGGTCATGATCTTTCTTACTGCTGGATTTGATTGTCAATATTTTCTCCAGGATTTTTACATGTGTGTTCGTGAGATTGGCTTTCATTTTCCTGTGCTATCTTTGTCAAGTTTGGTCTCATGATTACGGTAGCTTTATAAAGTGAGTTGAGGTATTCTCTTTCTTCTGTTTTCTGGGAGGTTGTGTAAAATCAGAGTTGCTTGTTGTTGAATGTTGATAGAACTTGCTCATAGAGCCACCTGGTCCTGGGAAAATTTAAACTGCCAGCTAATGTCTGCCATACCTGTGGCGTCGTCTTTTCATTCCTGTGTCTTACTATTGTTTACTTGTGCCTTCTTTTTTCTTGATTAATCTTACCAGAGGCTTGTGTTGTGGTTGTAGTAACAAGTTGATATATAATTATGTTCATTTCCGTTTTTTAGGGATTTTTTTCCTTTTGATTAATTTTTTAATGAATAAAAACCATATATGGTTTTAAAGTCAAATTTGTATCAAGGTATATTCAGAAAAGTCTTGCTTCCATGCTGATCTCAGGCCAGGCATGCTGTTTCCTCCCCCCCCAATAGATAATCAGTTTTATTAGTTCTTCTGTGTTTCTTGTTTTGCATATTTGAGCAAGCACATACATACATGCGCTCCAGGTCTCGATTTTCTCATATATAAAAAAGCATACTTCATACATCACTCAGCCTCATGCTCTTTTTACTTAAAATATATACCAGAAATCGCTCTTCTCTTCATCTTCTTCAGTCTTTGGATTTATTCTGCTGTTCAGATGTTTTGCAACATAGTATTTTCATTATTCTTTAGTTCTAGCATATTCTAATTTCCATTGTGTTTATTTCATTCACCTGTGAGCTATTTAGAAGTGTATTTTTAAACTTACAAATGTATTTTTAAAACTTATTTCTAACTTAACTGCATTGTGGTCAGAGAATATGGTGTGAATGCTAGTAGTTCTTTGAAATTTGTTGGGGATAGGCTTATGTGGTATTTTGTGGCTGGCTTCTTTCACTTAGTATACTGCTTTTTATATTCATTTTTATGTTGTTGCATGTATCAGCAGTTCCTGACTTTCCGTTGCTATATGGTTGTAACATAACTTATCAGTTCATTAGCTGATGAACATTTGCATGGATTCAGTTTTGGGCCATTATGAATATAGCTGCTATGAACATTCACTTACAGGTCTTTGTGTGGATTCATGTTTTTATTTGAATAAATACTTACGTGTGGCATTGCCGAGTTGTATGCTTAGTATATGTTTACCTTTACAAGGAACTGTCAAACTGTTTTCCAAAGTGGCCATGTCATTGTGCCATTTTGCATTCCCGTGGGGCCCCTTCCTCGTCAACACTTGTTATTGTCTGCCTTTTAAAATTTTAGCCATTTACGTGGGTGTGTAATGGTATTTCATTGTGGTTTTAATTTACATGTTCCTAATGACTAGTGATGGTGAGCATGTCTTCATGTTCTTTTTGGCCATTAAGCTTATCTTTTTTGGTGAAGTACTTTCTCAAATCTTTTGCCTGTTTCTTATTAAATTGGATTGTCTCTCTTAAGTTGTGAGAGTTCTTTAAATATTTTGGATACAAGTACTTTACCAGATATATGATTTGCAAAGATTTTCTCTCAAACTATGGTTTGCCTTTCATTTTCTTAACTCTCCTTTGGAATAGCAAAGATTTCTAATTTTAATGAAGTCCCATTTTTTTCCCCCCTCTTACACTTTGTGCTTTTGTGGTCTAAGAAATATTTGCCTAACCTAAGTTCATAAAAATTTTCCCCTGTGTTTCTCTCTAGAACTTTTATTAGTTTTAGCTCTTATGTTTAGATCTATTGTGGCAGACACACCCTTCGGTGGCCCCCCTGATTTCCAACCCCTGGTGTTCACACCCTGTATAATCCCCTTGCTTTGAGTGCGAGTAGGACCTGTGACTTGCTTCAAGAATGTGGAATAGAATATGGAAATAGTATAGGGATTCTGTGGATGTAATTAAGGTCACAAGCAATGGATTTTTGAGTTAAAGGGGAGATTATCCTATGTAGGACTGAATTAATCAGCAGAAAACCCTTAAAAGAGGGGTCTGGGTCCTCGCTGAGGTGAGAAATTCTCCTTGCTGACTTGAAGTGAACAGCCATGTTGAGGAAGGCCACATGGAAAGGAACTGTGTAGGTGGTCTCTAGGAAAGAGTCCGGCCCTCAACCATGCAGCCTCCAGGAAATGAGTTCTGCCAACAATCTGAGCCTCCAGATGAGAATGCAGCCTGGTGGACACCTTGATTGCAGCCTTGTGAGACCCTGAGCAAGGGACCCCAGTCAAGCTGTGCCTGGACTTCTGACCTACAGAAACTGGGAGATGATAAATGTGTGTTGCTTACAGCTACTAAGTTGTTATGCAGCAATATAAAACTAATCTATCTATGTTCCATTTCAAGTTAATTCTGTATATTGTGTGAGGGGTCAAGTTTCATTTATTTTTCCATGTGGACATCAAATTGTTCCAGCATTATTTATGGGAAATACTCTCGTTTTCCCATTGAATCACCTTTGTATCTTTGCTAAAAATCCTTTGAGGTCCTTGCTCAGACCTCAAAAAAGATGGGCCTAATTATGGACTCTATTCTGTTCCGTTGATCTGTGTGTTTACCAGTACTACATTGTCTTGATTACAGAGGCATAATAGTAAGTCTAGAGATCAGGTAGTGGAAGTACTCTGACTTTGTTCTTTTTTTTTTTTCAAGATTGTTTTAACTATTGTTGGTCCTTTACCTTTCCATATAAATTTTAGAATCATCTTGTCAATTTCTAGAACAAAACCATTGGGATTTTGATAGGGATTGCATTGACTTTATAGATACTCATCTATATTGATGTCTGACATCATGACAATAGTGAGTATTCTGATTCTTGAGCATAATATATTTCTCAATGTATTTAGATCATCTTTAATTTCTGTCAGCAGTGTTTTGTAGTTTTCCGTGTATGGTTCTTGGCATGTTTTGTTAAATGTATCCATAGTATTCCAATTTTTCTGTTATTGCAAATAGCATTTTTATATTTCAATGTCTATTTGTTCATTGCTAACAATACAAATACAATTAATTTTTATATTGGTTTTGTGTATCATGCAACCTTGCTAAATTTACTAATTCTAGTTTTTCTGTAATATTATGATTACATACATGATCATGTCTGCAAATACAGTTCTACTTCTTCCAATATGTTATACCTTTTATTTCTTTTTCTTATTAAACTTGCTAGAGTTTCTAAAAGAAGTTAAATGCAAGTGATAAGAGTGACCATCCTTCTTTCACCATTGTGTTGTCAGCTATAGGTTTTTCACAGGTGCCCTTGACTATTCCTACTTTGAGAGGTTTTTTTTTTTTAATTTATTATGATTAGATGTCGAATTGTTTTGTAGAAGCCATGTCTCAGATGCAATCTTCAGGGAGATAGTATACGTCATGAATAGCCTTATACATATCACCACATTCATACGCATTCTCTACCACCACTACCCAGCTTTTCCTCCTCGTGTAGATAACAGAATTTTCATCTGGAGCTTGGGAATTTTTTTTATTCTTCTGTGGAACAGCATATACTGCTCCTTCAAAAGGCATGGAAATTCTCTGAGATTCATGTGTGTCATTGTTTTAAAACTGGAATTTCTTCATCCTCTCTTTCTTTGCCATCCTTTTGGTACTGGTTTTGGTTCCTCTTCATCTCCTTGCCTTTTTTTTATTTCTGCCTTTTTTTATTATTTCTTTCACATCTACAAAACCTTCTCTGCCAATAGTGCCAAGTTCCAGAAATGTGTGAGTTCGGTCCTTTTATATTCTGTCGCAGGGATGGGTGGTCACTTGCATTTGTGGTTGGAATAAGAGACAATTGCCCCAAGTAGGAAGATAACTATTGTTTGTACTCTCTGGATCACTGCAAGTCTTTTTCTTTCTGACTCTCCTCGAATCCTAAGTAAGCCCGTCTTTAGGGATTTCCTTTGCACACTCCTTTTCTACTGTAGCAAACTGCCTTTTAGGCAAGCTACTACTCCTACTGCTGATATCTGCTAACCTTGATGGTCAACCTGCTCTTGTAAATTAGGACTAATTAAGATGATACTGTATCAAGCCTAGCATTTTCAACAATTAAAAGACCCTAGGCAGCATTCCAAAAACCCCATGTAGAGGAGGGTCAGGAAGCTCCAAATCAAAGTTATTCAGTCCATTTTTTGGAATTCTTTTTTGCAATTGACTTCAGAGACCATGGCACCTTTAAAAAAAATCCTCAATAGTATCAGTCATTGAGTGAGGATTCAGCATTTGGCTCTAGGTCAGAATCATTTTGAAGCACATCTGTTAAATATACAGAGTGGGCACTGGTGCTTTGGGGAGCATTGTTTTTGGTTTAAAAATTGATATATGGTTAAAATTCATGAGATAATGTCTTGTGTAGCTTTAAACTCTAAAGGCAGTTTCAAAAGAATTCAAAGAATACTTTGAACAGTGATAGCATTACTGGAATGCATGCACACCATCAAAGGGGAGTACGTTGAAGAATAACTCATTTAACTAGGCTTTTTAACAAGTGCCTCGTTATATCATAGTGGCACCTCATGGGGTATTTATTCTGTTTTTGTCCACTGTTAATGAAGCTTTCATTTCTTTTTAATATAGTTTTAATAAAGACTTCCATGATAGAAAGTAATATGGCAGTGGACAAACAAGAAGGGTTGTACTATTTCAGTGACTCACAGATACGGATTTGGGGGGAAAGTCCTTATTTGTTTACTCATCTGTAAAATGAAGGCTGGGGCCTTCTTTGTGACCATCAGGTTTTATCACATAGATGAAATTCCAAAAAGACTTTTTTTAATCCAACTATGCAAGCAGGAAGCATAATAGCTCTGTTTTTATTTGGTCATCTATTAGAGAATTAGAATGACAGTTATGTTAGTGGGTAAGAGAGCCAGACTGCCTGGGTTTCAATTCTACCTTCAACAATTATTAAAGCGGACAAGTTGTTTAACCTTCTCATTCCCTGGTGTTTGTCAGTTGTCATATGACAATAGTAATACTAGATGCCTTCTAAGGATGTTGGTGGGGATTAAATGACTTAATCTGTGCTTGGAACAATGCCTGGCAGATAATAGACAATCAGTAAATGAAAGCTATGATCATTAGCCATAAGCAGATATTCTGTTTTGCTCCAGTCATATTGTATCACCTCTATTATTGTCTTTATTACTATTTAACTTTTCTTATACCTATTCATTATCTTTATTTAAATTGTCTTATGTTTGTTCCTCATCTCCCCAACTCAGTGGTCAGCTCCTTGAAGACCTATCACATTTTTTGGGGGGGAATCTCCAATTGTGGTCCAGAGTATTTGCCCACTATGTATTTATTGACTGAATTTTGAACTCTTAGGAAATGGGATTAAGTAATTGTATATGCCGTAGAAGGCGTGTCTCAGAATGATTAGCTTGGTGTCATTTCATTATTTCTTCTAAGAAGCCATATTAATATTTCAGTACTAGTTAATTTAATAGGTATTTCACTGTGTGCTTATAGGTGGATTGACAAACAAAATTGTTCTGAATGTAACCAAATGTTGACATGACCATTTTATAGATTGTTTAATTTCTGTAGCTAACCTGCCTGTCACAGGTCGATTTGCATCCCCCAATAAGATACATTGAATTCCTAACACCTTCCCATACCTCAGAATATGACCTTATTTGCAAATAGTGTCATTGCAGATATAGTTAGTTAGTATGAGGTCATGCAGTACTGGAGTGCGGTAGGTCCTTAATCTAACATGACTGATGTCCTTATAAGAGAGAATACCATGTTAAAACACAGAGACACACAGGTAGAATGCCATGTGACAACAGAGACAGAGGTTGGAGTGCTGCAGCTGCAAGCCAAGAAAGCCAAGGGTTGCAGCTACCACCAGAAGTTAGGGAGAAGCAAGGAGGCGTCCTCCCCTAGAGGCTCCAGAGGGTGCATGACCTAGCTGACACGTTGATTTTGGACTCTGGCCTCCAGAACTGTGAGAGAATTCATTTGTGTTGTATTAAGCCACCTAGTTAGTGGTACTTTATTCCAGCAGCCACCAGAAACTCATACACCGCCCATCTGCTTACATTAGAGTTGACAAGCCTGGGATTTCATTTCATTTCAAATGGTAGATTTGCCTATGATTTCATTTATTATCCACCTTCTCCATACACTTTGATTTAAAAAATATATATATATATATGCTGCTAGATCAGACAAAGTGTAAGGAAATCTGGTGCAAAAGTACCATTGCAGTTCCTACACACATGTGCTGGGAATGGGAGACATTTCCAAGGATGCTTATTAACAGCACTGTTTGTGATAGCAAGACCTGGGAACAGCTCCAGTGACCACTGAGAGGATACTGGGAAAACCAAGTGTGGAGCAGCAGATTACTATGCAGCAGTGGAAATGCATTGGCATTTGATTCTCACAACAATACTGTGTGAGAACAGCAAGGGACAGAAAAATGTGTAATGATTCCATTTATATAAAAGTTCAGAAATATGGAAAATCAACATATTTAGAGTTCTATGTATGCAGAAAATGATAAAGATATGCAAGGGTATTATAAACACACAAATGAGCCCTAGAGAGGTAGGTTGGAGTACCTTTAATGGCTGAAGACTTCTTTAACGTCATGAAAGCTTATGGGGGTGATGCTGTATTCGTTTCATCACCAAACACTGAGTGCCCAAACCGTGCTTTGTGCTGGTACCAGAACAGAAAACATGCCCTTGCCCTTAAGAAGCTCTAGAAATTGAAGAGAGAAGAGACACAAAATGTCAATGGATAAGTACAGTACAGGGTGAGAAGTGAAATACAGTGGTCCCTTGGTGTCTGTAGGGGATTGGTTCCAGGACCCCAGAGGATACCAAAATCTGCAGATGCTCAAGTCCCATGTATTAAATGGTGTAGTATTTGCATGTAACCTACACATATAAAATTTGTATTTGTGTTTGAATTTTTGTTTTTGTAGTTTTTGTATTTGTGTTTTCAAACTTATTTGTAATGTTTCTTTGTATTTTTGTTGTATTGATATTTTTGTTTTCCAAATATTTTCTATCCAAGGTTTGTTGAATCTGTGGTTGTGACACTCATGGGTATAGAGGGCCAACTGTATTAGAAGTATGTACAGAGAAGTGAAGTGTGAGCATGTGTGTGCATGCATGTGCCTGAGAGGGGTGGGAAAAACTTCCTGTGTCTTGAAGCTGGTAAATAAGGACCCGGTGCCAACAAAACTTATGCTCCTACCTTCAAGTGAAAGTCCCTGGAGGAATTGTTTCAAATGGCAGGTTATCATCTCTAGCCTTTTCTATTTTTCTGGAAACTGTGCACATCTACTCTAGAATTCGTTCTCTTTCCTCTCTCTCCACCGCTAATTCCAGTTGGAAAAATCTAATTCCAGTTGGAAAAGTCTTTGGCAGTAATGCCCAGTTCCTGGGCTTTTCTTCAGGGTCTCTTAGCCCAGAGCTGAGAAGCTCCTTACTTGAAAAGTAAGGAGATGTTTTGAACTGGCACCTTCATTACTATAATAGTTATAACAATTTACATGTTTTTATTTTTCAACAACTCCTGTTTTAACTTTTAAGAAAGTACCTTTTACTTAGAAATTTAAAGTCTACTTTTTGTGAATAGTTCTCTCAGGGGAAAAGAGTTCAACAAAATAGTTATTTTCATTGAGCAGATCAGCTGGGTTCATGAGTTTTGGAATTGGCAGGTTGATGGGAACTTGATCTTGTTCCTATTTTAAAACTTTGTTTACTAGCAGGTATTTGACTATTAAATTCACCAACAAATTTTTTTAACAATCTGTTTAAATGTATGCAGTATTGCTAGGCAGCCTTTGTACATTAAAAAATTTACCCTGATGGTAGGTGATTTTTCTAATAGTTCATTTACCATACCAATTTCAATTTATGAAGGGTTTCTAAAGTTACCCTGTTTCATGGCCACAACTCAGGCTGCTAAGGCCAGTCAGCTGTCTTGAAGATGTGCCATTTGTCATGAGAGGACCAAGAAATAGGATGAATGGATCTGCTCAGATCCATCACTAACTACTGGAAAAAATGCATTCTCCACTGTGTCTGAATTACATCATTTTTAGCCAAAGATCTTTATAACATTTAAAGAAGTAGAAGTAGGTATATCATGGTGTTTAAAATGAATTATAAATATCAAAATAATACAAAGAGTGAGTTTCTAAATGAAATACTGTTTAACATCTTCTAATTATCAAAGAGGAATCATCAAATCAAATACCCTTTAGCCCTAACATTTGAAGTGTCCAAGACAAATTTAGAAGCTCCGGTATATATGTGTTGCATGCATCTTTGTGGATAGTAAGCCACTTACTTGGGGAGGGAGAACTGTTTTGGAATAAATACAGCTAGATTTCTAGCCTTTTTCTAGACACCTGGCCAGAATAGAAGGTAATGATAGGAGATCTCTATGTTAGGGATTCCATGGAAAGTTTCCCTGGGCTAGGCGTCAAGTGTTTCTTTTTTAATGCAAGTGGGCATATTTTGAAGGTAAACTGCTGTAAGGTTGGTTAGAGTCTTGGCAAGATCAGACTGGTCATCTTAGAAAACCTGTATGCAGAATGGTTAGGCAGGCATAGATACCATATATTTTATGGATGACCAGCTTAGCATGTTAATGCCAGTTTGAGGAATGATTTGAGTTCATTGAAAACATCTATAGTAGGAAGAGAAGTGGTATTTGAGCACCTTTGTTATGCCATTTTGGTGTGCTATCCTTTTACTTGCTTCTCATCAGAGCCCCATGAGAGCAGGTAGTGTGTACATGCCCATTTTACAGATAAGGAACTACACTATTTAAGTGACAGAATTGGGATTTGAAGCCCAAATTGGTCTGAGTACAGAATCCCTTCCTTTTTCTCAACTATATCACACTGTTTTGCAGCAGGGTATAGCAGCATTTTTGACAAGCTCTGAATGGTGGGGTTAATAGCTTATTTTTTAGTTTAAAAGGATATGACTATTATTTGCTTTGGCTGAAGAAAGTTCATTTGGAAATAATTTATCTTACTAGTTTAAAGTAGGGCATAACAGCCTGTTTTTGTAAATAAAATTTTATTGGAGTATAGCACACTCATTCATTTCCATATTGCTGCTTCAGTACTACAATGCAGAGCTGAGTAGTTACAACAGACATCTGGATATTTGGCCCTTTACAGGAAAAGTTTGCCAACCCCTTGTTCAAAGGCAAATGTATAAAAACGACATAAACTCCTACTTTTGCAGATTATAATTTATTTTCATGTGAGTTGAGCACCCCTCCCCTTAAGCAAATGTAGACATTAAATTGATAGTGTACATGGTCTCAAAATGGCTGGGGTGTAAACATTTTTGGCTAGAGAGTGATTAGGTTGAGGATGTCTCAAGGTATGTTGTTGTTTTCTTGCCTCC
The DNA here is from genome assembly GCF_041146395.1 of Eulemur rufifrons. Taxonomy (NCBI): domain Eukaryota; kingdom Metazoa; phylum Chordata; class Mammalia; order Primates; family Lemuridae; genus Eulemur; species Eulemur rufifrons. The sequence continues at coordinate 24,508,768 of NC_091012.1, read as the reverse complement.
TAGGTGGCCTGTGGTCAGAGCAATTTTAACGCAAAAAGTCATAAATTTAATAAATCCTGCATTTGCTGGCACTCCAGGTACAGAGCAGAACTCTGCGAGTGGTTCTCTCCTTGGGGGTTACGCTCCCCATAGAGGCTAAACTGGAAATGGGGGGGTGTTTTTGTTTTGGTGTAATAAATTGAAAAATGTATTATTTTATTGATAAATCACTGTCCTATTATGTCTCCTTTTTATTGGAGTTAAGGCAGTGTGTTGACTTTCTAAAATTGTGTTTAGGTTGATAATATCTATGATTTGCATTTCATGCTAGCAAAGGAGGCTTTATAGAAATTTATTTTATAACAAAGGGAGTATTGGGTCTGATAGTATTGAGCACCACTGCCCTAAGTGTTTGGATTTTTTTTTCCTTTCCAAAATAGACTTCCAAGTAAGGAGAGCTACCTTAGAAAGACCTGGAATTTTGAACTGAGAGACTGGCTCATTCATAACTTCTTGTTCACTGGCAGCTTTTATTTTTTTATTTTTTATTTTTTTATATTTCAGCATATTATAGGGGTACAAAAGTTTAGGTTACGTATATTGCCCTTCCACCCCCACCCCGTCAGAGCTTCAAGCGTGTCCATCCCCTAGACAGTGCGCATCGCACTCATTATGTATGTATACACCCATCCCCTCCCCCCAACATCTGCCCGACACCCGATTAATGTTATTCCTAAATGTGCTCTTAGGTGATGATCAGTGAAACCAATTTGCTGATGAGTACATGTGGTGCTTATTTTTCCATTGTTGGGATACTTCACTTAGTAGAATGGGTTCCAGCTCTATCCAGGAAAATATAAGAGGTGCCATATCACCATTATTTCTTATAGCTGAGCAGTACTCCATGGTATACATATACCACATTTTATTAATCCACTGATGTATTGATGGGCACTTGGGTTGTTTCCACATCTTTGCAATTGTGAATAGTGCTGCTATAAACATTCGGGTGCAGATGTCTTTGTGTTTTTGGGTAGATGCCCAATAATGGGATTGCTGGATCAAATAGTAGGTCTACTTGTATCTGTTTAAGGTATCTCCATATTGATTTGCACAGAGGTTGCACTAGTTTGCAGTCCCACCAGCAGTATATGCGTATTCCTGTCTCTCCACATCCACAACACTGGCAGCTTTTAGAAGTCAATTTTTAAGACTTAGTATGTTTCCACAGCCATCAGGGGAGCCTCCAGAGAAAAACCACGTTTGAACTTAAATGCAAAGTAGTAAATCGCATTAAGGAAGATCAAAAGAGAAGGCCTGCTTACCTTTTGTCACTGCTTTGGACACAACGTTCAGAAAAACCACTCAGCAAGGGCCATTGATCTCAAGTTAGGTGAACCTGGAAAATAGAGCTCCCCTTGGTGTCTTAGATTTCATTTGCAAAGGCCCTGTGAGGTGGAGGTCAAAATTATTTTCTAATTCTGCTTTTAGAGTTTTAAAATAAGCATTAAAAATGGCCAGCATTTGTTTTAATGTTTCCAGTTATGTCTGCTTCAGATGTTTTGTGTAATCTTCTTTTGCATATTCAACATAAAGGGGAAAATAGTTTTAGTCTGGAAAAAGGACAGGCGTAGTAGAGGAGGTTTGGCACTCTGTATCCAAGGGTTCCACTTCCACAGAACCAACCAATTGCACTCCCATACTGAGGGACAACTCTATCTTAATTTGAAATGTCTGCTTCATGGGAAAAGTCTATAAAGGAGGATAGGAATGCTTAAATTATTTTTAGTGCAAATTGTTTCAAAGGGGCATAAGTTAATACCACAGTTTTGCCCAGAACCGTCGTGCCTGCAGCATCCTAATTAGCCAAGGGCTTGTTGTACCATTTTAAAAATAAGTTTGCATGAATTCCTGGCTTAAGTGAAATGTTGGACAAACAACCACTAAGTTCCTTGGCCAAGTCTTCATTGCCCAGTTCATTCATTCATGTAACAAATACCTGTTAAGTACCTATTGGGTGTCAAACACTGTTATAAGGTGCTGTAAATAAATAAAACAGATAAGAATTCTTGGAGGCTTAGAGGCCCCAAACAGTGGTTGACTGGGTGAGTTGAGTTCTCTTAACTATGTTTCTTAGTCTAAAATTCCTTTGCTGAGATTGGAACATCATATCCAACCTGGCTTCTTTCAAGAGACCATTGAGAAATACTTTTCTTCTGTAGGTGGAAAGGACATTGCAGTGTTAGGAGGGAGACCTAGGCTAGAGTTGGCCCTTCCACTAACTCCTCCAGGGCTGTGTCACACACCCTCTAGGTCCTCCTCTTCTCCTCTGTTACAGGAGAGGCTTAAGCTTAAATCATCACAACTTTTTGTTTGTTTGTTTGTTTTTGTTTTTTAGGATCAAAAATGAGAGAGACGGTTAGAGTCCTGTAATTAGCATATATAGGGAATTAAATTTCAAATTTTGGTTTAAAGCCAAAGTAGCCAAAAATCAATGTTTTTTTTTTAAATAAAAAGGATTAAAACTTGATTATTAGGGGTTTGGGACAAAATACTCCGTAACCGAAAGGGTAGCTGATTTTTGTAAACTTCATTATAGCCTCTAATTATTATCAAACCGCATAGTCCAACATAGTCGTTTTATAGATGGAGATATGGATGAACTTTCCTTGCTTGGTAAGGGAGAGATAGCCAAGGGCCTATGCTCATATGTCTAGTACATTTTCCAGAGTGCCACACTGCTTCCCATTGTCATTAGAGCCATTATTGTCAGGTACTTTAAAAAAAAAAAAAACACTTTATCACTGTCACCACCAACCATGCACTATCCCTGTAGTAGCAGCTGTAGAAGAAAGTAGTAAACTTTCTTCCTATTATTTCTAAGGTCAGTACTAATTTGTATAGTTGGTTATGGTGTGGGCATTCAATAATTATACTTTTGTACTCAAAAATAAAAGCTAATTGTTAACATATACCGGATGGTTCTAAGCCCTTCACATGTATTAACTCATTCATTTTGCCCAATAATAATGAAGTAAAATAGGGATAATAGCAACCAAAGTCCAGAGAAGTTAAATAACCTGTCCAAGGTCAAATAGTGAGTTGCAGAGTTGAAATCTGAATGTAGTCAGCTGCAACATCTGTGCTCTCCAGCATCATGCTGTTCCAGCTTCTGTAAACTACAGGGATCAATTGAAACCATCCAACAAAGAGAGGCTCACTGATGAGATTTTAAAAAGAGCCTCATTGTGGAACCGACACGTTACCTGGACCCTTGCATTTCTCAGATGTGTACTTGATCCAGCTTTTAATGTTAGTAGTGTCTGCTGTAATTCTAAAAATGAGAGCGTTAAAGATAAAGACTGCATATATTGTATGATTCCGTTTATATGAAACTTCTAGAATGGGCAAATCTGTGGAGATGCAAACTTAATGGTTTCTGGGGGATTCAGGAGTGGTGAGTGACTACTAATGGGGACAGGTTTCTCTTTGGGATAATAAAAATGTTCTAAAATTGTGCCTATAGTTATACAACTTTGAATATACTAAAACACCTTTAAATTGTACGCTTGAAAAGGATGAACTGTATGGTATGAGTTATTAAGACAGTTAAAGGGAAAATGAGGGCTTCTTTTATATTAATTTTAAGTTGAAATTTTTTATGAAGATTGAAGACATCAGGAAGTCTCATCATTGTTTTACAGTTTATGAATAAACAGAAACAGGGAGGTGAAGTTGACTCTAAAACTCAGCATTTTAAGCTTCTTATATTGACTTGACAGGAATTTAACTTTTGTTTTAAAACATTGACTCATTAGTAAAACATTTCAAATATTAAAGCGGGTCTCCAACCTATGGTGAGTTATATAACTATTTCATTATATATTACAGTGTAATAATAGAAATAGAGTGCACAATAAATGTAATGCACTTGATTTGTCCTGAAACCATCCGCTGCCTCCTGGTCTGTGGAAAAATTGTGTTCCATGAAAACAGTCGCTGGTGCCGAAAAGGTTGGGGACTGCCGTTAAAGTACCTGTTTACTAAAAAGTAATTTTTATGTCTGTTACTGAAGAAAGTCTGCCTCTAGTATATAATCTTGTTTAGTCAACAGAAAAATTTCAGGGCAAATACATCCAACCTGCTTCATCTAGTTTATCTCATATATTCTTCTGTCTCTGAGAATAATAGGTTATTTTGCTTGGACATGAGCTTAAGGTTAGAGGGGTTTGTCAAAGCATACTATACTATTTTTTTCTGAGTTTAATTCATTTTGGAGTTATTCATTAATCTTTTTTAAAAGTTAATTTTACATTGTGCTACCTCTTAGTAGTTTCAGGTTTTTTGAGTTTCCCTTTCTATAAAGAAGTATTTTTTCCCTAATAGTTAATTTTCAAGCTTCAGTGGTAGTTGCCTAGTTCCAGTGTTCTGGGATTTGGTGAACCAATACATAAGTTTGTCCCATCGTGATTTTTCACAATATTGTATATTTTCTATGTAATCATTCGCTCATCAGATAGTTGTGAGTGCCAGTGTGTGCCAGGATACAGCCATAAACCAAACAGACACAAGCCTTGCCCTTGTAGAGCTGAACTCTTGTCAGGGAATCCTGACGGTCCTAATCTTATAAGATGGCCCTCACCTGGCCATCTCTCCGCCTCTTCATCCTGGTGGTGCCTTTGTCTACATCTTCGTCACCTCTTTGGGGCGTTTAAGGACAGACAGTTGCCGGCACTGCAAAGTTATCAGGTCACTAGGTTTTATTCCAAGTTGTGTTAATCTTCACCATGATGGATTTTGTTAGTGTGTGGTTGCTCTTTTAATGCAGCCTGGCAAATAGATCCTATAATACCTGCAGTCACCTTGTTGAATTGGATGTGGTTTACCTCCCAGTGACTTCATATGTATCTGTGTCATAAACTTTGATAAATAAAATAACCAAAGCATTACTTAGTTTCCTGTTGTTGCTGTAATCTTCACAAGTCTAAATAGATCCTTGCGTTAAAATGGTATTTGTGTATGTTCTGAATGTGATGCTTTCATTCATGCCTGAATTGTGATGAATATGCATTATTTAAATGGAATATATACTTTCTCTAGAAAATACTGATTACATCAAATCTTACTAATTTGATTTCAATCAAATCTATGCCACTTTAAAATGCCTTAAATTGGAGAAAACAGAATTCTTAAAGGGAAAAATAGTTAAATTGTTCACTCTTTTTTTCATTCTGCTGGATGCCTCTAAATTATCTTTAAAATTAAGAAGTGTGGAAATTTGAGGTCTGCCACACAATTAATAAACATTAAGTTTTTTTAGATGACAATTTAAGTGCTATGAATAAAAGGTCCTGAAATGTGTGTGGCATCTTCCACTGAGTTCCCCTTGTGTATTTAGCTCCCCTTTTCTGTTCTTCCCTAGTTCCCTGCTCCTTTATTGAAGCTCTTTCACGTAGTGCCTGCACACTGCTTAGTCATTTGTATGTCTCATTCCCACTGGGGCCTAATATGCAAATAGGGCCTGGAAAGTAGTGACGTTTGTTCTAAGCTGCAATATGTAAATCTCAGGTGTCATATAAGTTTGAAATTGCATACAGATTCAGCTGATACTGAATGTTGTCTCTCTTGGTAGTTTCCAGGATGGCTTCTGCATCAACTTCTAAATATAATTCACACTCCTTGGAGAATGAGTCTATTAAGAGGGTAAGTTGAGTTTTCAAATTTATCTCTTTCTCTGAATTTCTCTTTCCATATTTGATGATTAGGTCATATTGGGTTTATTGAATTATGAATTTCATTATTCATTCACATAGCATAAATACATTAATACATGTGATTTTATTATCTCACCTTGTTCCAGAAAAGATTTTAGATAGAATACCTTATATGTGTCAAGTGAGTTTTGCGTTTATAAATCCTTTTCAGGTAACTACACTTTTGAGAACCTCTATCTTGTGAATTACTGCCAGATGTTACGTTTAAGGTACTAATCAATCCTCTGCCCTGAAAGCTTTCTGAAGGAGATAGTGGACTGCAAAGGCCCGCTTAGCAGGCTGCTACACCTTCCTAGATATTGGTATTATTTTCTAATTATGATGATAAAGTAGTTGCATAACCAAAACAAATATAACTTTAACAGAAAATGGTTCGAAGTATCCAGGGGAAAGTTGTATAATTAGAGGGAGATTTTAGAATATATATTAAAAGGAAGGACTAATTTAAAATAAGCTGTATCCATGGCCCTTTAAGATTATTCACCAGAAAGTTTCATTTATACTCCTGCCAGAGGTGTATAAGGATGCCCAAGCAGTGAATCAGAAGGGAGCAAAAGGCTGTCTTTTCATTTGTATTCCTTGATTACTAACAAGGTGAATCTTTTTTTTTAAAGTGTGTTGTCCATTTGTGTTTCTTTTGTGATGTGATTATTTGTGTCTGTTGCCTATTTGTTTTTGGGGGGTTTTGAGAGAGATTCTTTTCTTATTGATTTATAAGTGTTCTTTACATATTACATGTTACAAGTCTTTTTCCTGGTTTATTGTCAACCTTTTAATTATATTCATGGTATTTTGTTTTGATTTTGAAATATAGAGATTTAAAGTTTTTATGTAATCTCAGCTATCAATCTTTTCCTTTATATTTTTTGCTTGGGTATCTACAAGGACCTCCCTCATCCCCAAGATTATATAAGTTTTTATTGTATTTTCTTGTAGTGTTTTTATGGTACAAGAATCAGCTCTAAATACAAGAGTAACTTCAAGAATGTAATTTTAAGTCTTTGTGTAATGCTACTCTGATATAAAGTATATCCCATGTTAATCCTGTGGTATCCTGTCTTAATCAAACATTCGCTTCCCTTATCGTGTGGTTGGATTATGTTTTCTTCTCCTGACCTAGAACTGGTATTTAAAAGGCATACTGAATATTGTATTTGCTTATTATACTGTTTTTAGAGGCAGTGTTAAAGGATTATGATCATGTCTTTCCAATCTTACATCTGTATAAGATGTGTGGTTTTGTTTCTCATTGAGGAAGGCATTACTCACTGGGAACAATTTGTCTTGCCCTGCTATTTAAAATGCACAGCTTGTGAGCACTAGAAATGTTTACAATTAGCTAGGAATTTTAATTCTGTGTCTGAATAAAAAAGATAAAACCATTTAAAAATCCAGCAAAACACCCCTCTTTGACAGCTTATATTTCACCTAAATATACAACTCATATTTCTCTTATTTAATAATTCATAATAATTCTCTTCATTTGCATAGCCCCTCATAATTCACAAAAGTGTGCTCGTGTATTTTGTTCCACTTAATACAAAACAATTCTGAGGGAAGTATTACTAACTTCACACATGAAATGATTGCAGTGTGATTTTTGGCAAACACTAGAAAAAATGGAATGAAAAATATTGCTGAAAAAACCTTTTGCCCAAACAGATGTTAGTGATGTGCCTCGTGCGTCTTAAAACTAACACATGGAGCACATCATTGGTATTAATCCATTAGGGCGGCTGAGTAACTTGAAAGACAATGGGTATCTACGGCAAATGAGACTCTTGAGAACTCACCTGTGCATTTTAGTGGTTAGTACTTGGCCCGCCTGACAGAGCCGCTGAAGTGATTGAATTGGCACATGCCTGGAAAATACCTCTAAAACCAGGAGGCCTAGAAAATAATAAAGTAACATGAAGAATTTATATAAATGGCTCCTAAGGCCCTTGCCAGCTCAAAAGTTCTCTGACAGACCACTCTTTCCTCTTATCTAGGATAAAGATCTTAGTAAAGGTGAGGAAGTAAAAAGTGAGGAAGAATCTTAGTAAAATAAGAAGCTCAATATGTAGTAACATTTATTTTCTGACATTGTAATAGGATTCTGGCTAATTATTGTATTGTTGTTCAGTTAAGGCCCCATGAAATTAAAGTTTTCATTTTTGCTCTCTGCAAAAGATGACTGAATATTTAATATGAAAAAAGAAAGCTACCACAGTATACATGTATCTATAAAATACACTTAATATTTACTTTTTATCACCTTCCTGAAAGCTAACTTTAAAGTGCTTAGAAGAGTTGTTAAAATTAATATCATTGAAAAGCATGCTAACATTATTTAAATGCAGACTAGAAGTTACAATATCTAATGAATGTTGATGCTAGATTATATTTTTTCAGTTTGAATTTTCTCAAATGCTAAATCTATTTTTTTCTTTAAAAAGCATATTTCTAGTTGTTTATATTCCGGGTTGCTTAAAAACCTGTACAAATGTAATGTCATTACTTCTGATGCTTCTGTTTTGTTTCCAGACGTCTCGAGATGGAGTCACTCAGGATCTCAGTGAGGCTGTCCCTCGACTTCCAGGAGAAACACTAATCACTGGTAAGGACCCTCTGACATTAGGATTTGCATTGAAGAGAAGTCGGGCAGGATCAGGTGGCTTCAATCCTGCTTCCTGTTTAGAAGTTAGAGGTAGACAAATAAGCTAGCTTTGTTTCGAAGCATTAACATAGAACTCTGCATTCATTTTTGATCAAAGAGTTCTTTCAGGAGCTTCATGCTCACAAGGATAGTGATATTCTTGTCTCCGTACCAAAGACTGAGAATGATTTAGGGGAAAAAATGTGGATTATCTCTAGAAAGTGTCTCATTGGAGCTATAAGCTCTTACAGTTGAAGGTTTAAGAACAAAATGATGTTAAGGTTTCCAGTCTATGATGTATGCTTTAAAATGATAAACTGAAAGGCTTGAAGACTTAAATATTCTCCTTTTTAAAATATAGGAGACTTTATTGGTTTAAAATATCTTTCATTTGACAGAAAACAGAAGTTAGTAATATTGAGGTAACATTTTGATGTGTTATTTTTTCATGATAAATTTATATTAAGAGGAAGGTATCTGATTGGATAGGGCCTAGTCATTCTGGCTTAACAATATAGAAGCACCTGGCAGCTTCTGAGCCAAGTGCTAATGTTGTGGGCATTCAGATTTTATATTAAGATCAACACCCTCCTCTCAGATTTCAATGTATTTGGAGATGGTATCATTACCATTGTTTCAAGGAACCTTTCAATTTATTGACTGAGATCTGAGTTATTTGGCTTAAATGACTAAAACATGGTGCTAATTAGCTGAAGATCTTAGACAAGGTACCTTTGTGAATTAGCCAGGCACCACCAGAAACTCTATTCTGTGTCCACAGACTCGCACACATTCTAGTCTTGAAATGGAAACCAGTGGGATGTGTGTCCATCCCAATTTCTGAATAAGAGCAAAGAAGATCATTTACTTTTGGTGATCTTCATGTGAAGTTTTGGTGCTGGATATCAGTGCCCAAACCTTAACCAAGATAGTATGGGAACTAGTATGAAGTAGCCTTAGTGGGTGCTTTTTATTTAGCAGTTGAGGAGAAAGGAATTTCAAAATCATTAAAAAAACATGTAAAAACCAGTAATACATTCAAGGACATCCTTGAAAGATAAGAGAAAGACATATTTCTATTATAATTAACTCTTCTGATTTAGTTTCTCCTTATATTTATCCTACAAAGATGTACTATTCTTTTGGTCATCTGTTTTATATCATTTCGTTGTTTGAAATGAACCTAGTTAAACTCTTCTCTGGACTATTAAAGAATAGCGTATAGGAAGATTTGTACTGCTGACGTTTATTTACTAAAAACATCACAATGTTTGTGTGGTTAGAGGTTGGCAAATCTCAACACCCAATCTAGTAGTTAGTCCATGAAACTGTCCTATGTGAATTGCCTTCCTCTAGTTGAAGTAGCTCAAATAATCACCTTTACCACCACCCGAGGGTTGCAGCAGGAGTATCCTCATTCACTTCTGCTCTCCACTGTTGTCACTTTGCCCCAGGTAGCTGTCACTACAATGTAGTTCCCCCACTGCCCCAACTCAACCTAGCACAGGAACGTGGAAGCGTTGCCAGTGCTTGCTATCTACCTTTTCAGTAATTTTTTTGTTGTAGTTATTTGTAGCCAAATAGTGTATTTGAAATTAGTGCCATTTGTTGTGTATCTTGGTATATATTTCCATTATTTTAGGGTACTTTTTTTATCTTAATAGACAAAGAAGTTATTTACATATGTCCTTTCAATGGCCCCATTAAGGGAAGAGTTTACATCACAAATTATCGTCTTTATTTAAGAAGTTTGGAAATGGTAAGTAGAATATAAGACCATAAAGATGACCCTAACTGTTAAAGATAATGCTAAACGTTTCTCTTCTACTTTGTAAGATTGACTGTGGATCAGATTAACATGGGGGATATATTTGCTTCTCAACTCTTAATTTTTTGCTTATACAAAACTCATTTAACACTAACACTTGCATAGGTAGGGAATAGAGTAAATCAAAAATATAAGTTTTATCCTTCATAATGGTAGGGGATGGGTTAGTAATTGTAACCATTTGCTAGTTTAGAGAAGTTAGTTAGATTTAGAACAGTGGTTCTTTACCAGAAGCGCAAATGAGAATGACTTGTGGAGCTTAACAAACAATACAGTGTCCATAAATATTAAAAATAAAAAATGTACATATATCTTAGACATACATCATTAGAATGTCCAGGCCTGTGGTCCAGGTACAGTTATATTTTCTAAAACGTCATAGAGGAGTATACTGATGTAAATTCCTGGTTAAGGCCCACCATCCTAGAATTTTCCAAGTGTTCAATTACAGAGCACTAGGTAGCAAGTGTAGAACTAGGATGGCTATGGTATCGCTTACTGCCCCTCTACCTTTTCAGTCCATGGCCACGAAATGTTTGCCATACCATTTAAAGGAACATTCCATTGATGAAACGGTGACAATAGAGAAGAGGTGCCCCAAAAGGGGAAGACAGAGTGCATAACCACTATGGCTGTCACAGAAATACTTATACAAATGTGGTAGGTTGTCACTGCCCAGGTCAGTCTAAAGGGGCAGGTATATTTTGATGGGATGGACTAAGAGGGACTAGGTCCAGGGTATAGAGAAGAGTAGCCTGTCAGCAGCATGTACACAGGAGACCTTGAGACTGCTTGGGAATGTAGCTTTTGCCTTTACCCCACCCATTTTTTAGAACAATTCTAATCTAGATTAGTTTGTATGTTTTGATCTTTTTATTTTATAATTTTCATTATTATGTCTGAATTCTGAAAACATGTTGTTATCCCTATTGCCTTAGCTGTGGCAGCCTACTTTTATAGCTGCCCTAACTTGTAGTATCTCCTATAGCAAAGTGCCCATAGAGACGGGTGCATGGATCAGGCCACAGGGCATTTAATTTATGTGAATCTATTTGTACATTTAAGACTGGAGATGAGTGAATGTTCTCATTTTCCAGAATGGAGAAGATGATTTTGGAAGTTAACAGCAAGCTAGATGTCAACCCTTGGCAACAATTGGCAAAAATTCTAAAAATAATCATTTTAAACAGATGATTTTTAAGTACCTAGAAAAGAAAGAAACCATTGGGAGTGTTATTGGCACATTGTCGTGATAGAATCAAGCCATATGACAGACCCTGGTAGAGATGCATGGGCTGAATGGTGGCAGTACACTGAGGTGGAGTTATAGACTGTATACTTAGTGCTTCATGCCAGCCGGGAGGGATGGTCACCAGCAGCCTGCTATGCAGGACCCTTCCTCCCCCATGTGTCTAATGCAGTGCAGAGGAGCACGTAGAAGGCGCGCATGTCCAATATGTGAAAAACTCCAAACTAGCCAGTGTGCTAGGTGACAGAATCGGGGTTTGAAATGATCTTAATTGGCTAGGATGTTGGCGCAAAACTAATAATACAAAATTTAGCGTGGATAACATTTACTTAGTAAAAACTGATACTAAGTTGTATTAGTAAAGGATAAAGGAGGTCTGTCTTAACAGGGGCCCAAGCTTATTGAAACCAGTAATTGGATAGGACTGATTAAAAAGCTAATATACCTGTAGGCTGAATTAATAAAAGTATAATATAATGGACAAAATGAGATGGTAGCCCCATCTGAAGTGTCATGTTCAAAGCCAAGTTCTACATTTTAAGAGGGACGTTTTAGAGTTCAGATAAAACCAGGCTAGTGAAGGGACTGCAGTATGATTGCTGATCAAAATAAATGCTGATCTTATCTGAAGAAAAGACAACTGAAGAAAGACATGATAGAGCCATCTTTGAATATATGAAGTGCCTTTCTGTGGAGCAGGGATTAGATTTATTCTATATAGCTCCCAAGGGTCAAATTAGGATAGATTGAAAGATTTTATGCTAATGTATGTGAGAATTATCAAAAATCACAATGAAAATAAACATTACAGTCTCTTTCGCCTCTGAGACTCTTGGCTTGTTGACTAGCCACACGTGCCCTGTTCCATTTTATGCTATCACTGATGATTAACTGGGAAATTATTCGCACTGATGACATGACAAGATTGTGTATATGGTGTAGTATCAACTATGTAAAACAAATTTATAGAAAAGAGGCTGAAAGGAAATACACCAAAAGTTTCAGTAGTTGGGATATCTGGAGAATGGAATTATGCATGCTTTGTTTTCTTCCTTTAACTTGTCAATATTTTTAAAAATACCTAGAATGAGCAGGTATTACTTTTATAATTGGGAGAACACTTAGCAAATTTTATTTTTGTTTTCACATGGCACCCTAGAGAGTGGGGATTAGTGCCGAGTGGGTGAATAAAATGCCTGTCTGACACTGATTACTAACTTATTTCTTCTTCCACTGAGTTTTGCATAAACATTTTAAGCAATTAGCCACAATATTTAGTCCATAAAAGCAAGCACCTAATAGCAGAAAATGTCATATAAAGAATGCCGTTTAAACGGTTATACAGGAGCCTAAAAGCATAGTCATCATAGTGGTTCTTCACTTAAAGTCCTAAACAAGAACATTAATTGTGGATTCTGCTGCAAAGTGTGAAAATTTTGTTGCGTGTTTGACAAAGAGCTGTCATCTCACTGGCATTTTGAAGTGGACGCCTATTTGTTTCAGGTATGTAAACACTGCAGTGGGAGTGATGAATCCAGATGTGTGTGGTCTGATTCTGAAGTCAGCCCTCACATGTTATAAGGTGTCAAGGGCAGATTCCCTGCCTCCCGTTGCCCAGGGAAGTAGAGGAACGGTGGTCATGTCCTTAGATGGCCTCAGTTGCCTTCTTCTACCTGGCCCTTTTGCATGGTCTGCCCTAAGCACTGCCTCCAGCATGATCCTCCTCACAGCGAGGCTGACTGGCTAGCTTCTCAGTTCTGAAATGATCATTGGCTCCCTGTTGCCTGCAGAATAAAATGCATTCTCCTTTGTGTGGCATAAAAATCCTTCTGACTTCTCTAGCCTTGACTCGCAGAACTTCTTCCCAAATGCACCATTCTCAAACTATGCAAAGCCCCTTCCCTTTTCCCATCGTGCACCAGCTGTCCTCACCGAACCTGGGTGCTCTTTCTCTGCCCATTTCAGAACCCGCTATTCATCCTTCAGAACCCACCTCAAAAGTCATGCCCCTCTGGAGCTTTCTCTAGCTTCCCTTGAAGGAATCACTCCCTCTTTGTGTCTCCGCAGCCTTCTTTCATGCCTCTGTGTTAACACATTGCTATGAAGCCTTCCCTGGCCACCCTAGCTAAACTTTTAATACCCTTCTTTCATGTTTAATTTTTCTCCTGAGCACTTATCACTATCCACTATTTTATATATTGCACTGATTCATCTTGTTTGTTATATCTCTGAGCACAGGAATGCTTGTCTATCTGTTCACTGGTGTTTTTTCAGCTCTTAGGATGGAGCCTGGTACATCGAAGGTGCCCAGCCAGTATGTGTGGAATGGATGAATCCTGTCTTATTTGCTGCTCTGTGGTCTTAACAATTGCCAAGTTCTTTTGGTCCTTCTTGCCTAGCTAGTGCAGTATCCAGTAGGCAGTAGGTGCTCAGTAAAAGTGTATTCATTGAGTGAACTCAGGAGGGAACAGGCTCCTATGTTGTTAGCGCTGCTCAGAGGGCAAAGGCCTAGTCACTGTGGTTTGAGCACAGTGTGGACCCTACTACATTGTGGTACCTTAAGGATTGACATCGCTTCTGGAGTTGGGGAATTCCATAGCCACCTTTTGGCCTTGAGGGTGCTAAGACATTTGGCTTTGGGTTAATGTTATGGCTATGTAGGGGGCTACTGTAAGCATGTGATACCCTATTAATCTGGTAGACTACCATAAGACTGTTTCCAGATTCCCTTCCAGGAGAACTTTGGGTTCAGACGCTATAGTGGGTGAGAAGGATAATTTAACCCTTGTTCATTCATGCATTCATGTCTTCACTCCAGAAACAGTCAGTGAGCACTGTGGTGAATGTAACACCGTGCAAGGTGAATAATACTATATCCTGAGGCCTGCACAGCCTTGTAGGATGTAGAGATGAGCAACTGTGGTGTAATATGACAAATCCTACAGTGGCATGCATCATGCTGTGAGGGTTACAAGGGAGAGGACGGTTACCCCAGCGTGCCGAATCCTAGAATGCATTATAGAGGAGGTGATATTGGAACCGAGTCTTGAAGAAGGGTAACAATTTCCTGGACATGAGGGAGGGAGGAGCATATCAGGTAGAGGGTTTCCCTAGCCATATGGTGCTTTTCCATGTCGCATGTGTAACGATAAGGAAAGCACCATATGCTATGGAGATGGTTGAGTGATCTGTGGGAACTGGAACATCGGGGGTAGATGGAGGAGTGGGGAACAGGAGGAGATGAGGCTGGAAGAAGAGCCAGCAGGAAGCCTCAGGAGTCTCATAAGTCACAGTTAAGCAGTGTGTAGGTTACGTGGCGAATGACGTATCAGATGTGTGTTTCGGGAAGAGAACTCTGGCTGCAGCCGTGTCTGATGGATTAGGGGAGGGAGAGGGAGGCAGGAAGACCAACTAGGATGTTATTTTAGTTTTCCAGGTAAGTGACAAGGGCCTAATACATTCATGGTGGAGATAGAAAAGAGGGGACAGCCGTGAGAGATTCAGGAGCATTTGGGCGGCGTTTGGAAGTAGGAGTTGAAGGAAGAAGCTGAGTCAAGAGATGACTTCTGTGAATTTTTGCTTGAATGATCAGAGCTGCTCCCATTCATCAAAATAGACAGTACAGGAGAAGGTGTGTTGTAGATAAGCCCCGTGGGGAAATGCGTCTGAAGGAGAGGACTCACAGCTGTACAACTACGAGGTGGAAATGTCTCAGGAGCAGGTGGAAGCATGACTCTGAAGCTTCTGAGGTGATTAGTATGTAGGTAGCACTAAAGCCCACAGAGTGTGTGAGATTACCTGGAAAGAGTATGTAACATAAAAGGCTTGGGGCTGCGGAGAGAACCTTAGGGGACATGAGCATTTTTCCATGGTGGGGAGATGAAGAAGCGCCAGTGGAGGAAACAAAGCAGCGGCGGCGAGAGCAGTAGAAATCTCCTGCTAAAAGGCTGTGGTAGAAGTCGGTAGAAGAGAAAAATCTCCAGAAGGTATCGAGTTATGGTGTGAGATGTTGCAAGGTTCAGTAAGATAAAGACTGAAAAGAGGCCATGGAGAGTCACAGGGAGCCCCAGTGAGGACAGAGTCCACAGGGGTGCGAGTCTGATTGGTTGGTCTTCCAGGCCTCAGTGAGCTTCTCTCCATTCACTCTTTTCCCCATGGCTTTATCTACCCCCTTGGCTTCAGTCACTTCTCTACGTGATGTAAAATTGTACATTAACAGATCTCCTTAAGGTAAATATTAATATTAAAACAGTTGATCTCATGGAGACAGAGAGTAGAATGACGGTTACCAGAGGCCGGGAAGGGTAGCAGGGAGAGAGGATGGAGTAGGGATGGTTAATGGGCGTAAAAAATAGTTAGATACAATGAACAGTATTGGTAGCACAACAAAGTCACTATGATTAACAGTAAGTTAGGGGATACTTTGAAATAGCTAAAAGTGGAATTGGAATGTTCCAAAGAAATGTTAAATGCCTGAGGGGATGGACACTCTAATTACCCTGATTTGATAAATTCACATTATATGCCTGTGTTACTACATCACATGTGCCCTATAAAGATATGCAGTAATTAAAAATAAAAAATTAAAAAGACAAACAAAGCTCCTTAGAGTTTATTGAGCCCTTTTCCATATACTCTTCCATCTGAACGTGACATCAGCTGACAAGGGGGAAAAGCAGATGCTGGCGTGGCCCAGGCTCTGGCGTTGACTGTTTTTGGAGCCCTGGTTTCTCATTCTCTGCTGTCTCCTGCATATCTCTTGACTTTTGAACTGATCCCAGACTCATGGCCAATCTGAAATAACTCAGCTCCTTCTCCCTCCCCCAGTTCCTACTTTTGGTGTTCTTGTCTCTCTTAATGGTACCACTTTTCTTCCTATCACCCTGGAGTTACCACTGTCTGCCCATCCTCCCTTCTCCTCTGCAGACTTTTGCACATTTGCCCTGTCCTTGCTAGTTCTTTTGCTCCACCCTCATCCCCGGCCTTGTCCCCAGCATCATCTGTCCCCACAGGCCCTTGCAGCCTCCCTGCCTTCAGCCTCCCCCCGGTGCATTCTATCTGCTCCCTAGTCTGTACTTGCAATCCTTCCATTCCCCTGCTCAGAAACTCTCAGTGGCACCTTTCCTACCTTATTACACATTCTTTAGCCAGGTGTTCACAGTCCTCTCCAAGCCACTCCTGTCTTGTCTTCCCAGCATAGCTCTTTCCCATCTCTGCCCTGAGAATACACCCCATGCTTCAGTTCCCACGAGCTGCTCACTAGTGCCTAAACAAGCCCTGTGCTTCCACACCTGTGGACGACTCCTCCAGCCATTTTTTCCACCTAGAACATGCAGTCATCCCCACCCCATCCCTGCCATTTGCCTCCCAACCTCTTTAGAAATTATTTTAGCTATTTAATATAGAAAGTCTATAAAGAATAACAGAAACATCTGTGGATCCTCCACCCAGCTGAAGAAATCCCATCCTCTCCTATAGCTTCACACCAGAGGTAATCACCAGCCAAAAGTTTGAATTTCTTGTTCCTGATCATTCCACACATCCCTTCTTAGAATGGCACATAGGAAATATGTAGGAAGCTAAGGGAATGGGGGCTTCTAAGGCCTTCCAGTTGATCAGATCATAATCCCTGGGCAGTATAATTTGGCTCGAGGTTCAGGACTACTGGCAAGATGAGAAACATATTGGGTATACAGTTTTCATTTTCTGATAAGACAGAAATTAGCACATTCTTCCTGGGTTAAATTCAAGGAGAAAGTTGTTGTTTGGCTTGTCTCTAAAAGATAGTAACATAGTGATTCTATTCTCAAGGCAGTATATTACCCGGAGATTCTTGAGAATCCTGTTCAGTTCAATGGTTCTTTTGTTGACCCTCTATAAAGATGACACATACGTTAACGTTTACTCAGTAAAGCTGTTTCTCTGAAGAACTAGCATAATGTGGTCTACTTTGCTTTCCTGATGGGTTACCAGTGCAGATATAGAATTTGGAGAATCAAGATGGGTGGACAGTGCGCATGTCAGACACTCGCAAATATCCAGTTCTGAAATGACTTTCAGACAGGTGCGAGGTGGCATGCTGTCTAAGAGCTGGGCATCTAACAAGTGCAGCAGCACTGATGTTCCCTAATCTCTATCATTGGCTGCCGTTGGAATGTAAGCCTTGGACATCACCAGGAAGAGAGGCAAAGTTTACCTTCCATTGTGAGCATTTCAAAGCCTAACCTATATTCTTTCCCAGAGGGAAGGCTAGCCCACTTCATTACAAGCACAAGCAAAAAGGAGTCCTGTAGTATTTTTCTTTTCAAAAAAATACACTGGAAACCTTTCAAGATTATCCTTTCTGTCTAGTGGATTTAGTTCTTTACATTTTAAAGTAGGTGAAATAATACTAAACAGACCATTATTAATAAAACACCCTAGTGTGTCTATAAATAAGAACATCAGTGGGATCCATACTCTAGATATTCTTTTAAACTTCTAGTCTTAAATCATCTTCTTATATTTCTGCTGCAAAATGAATACCGTTTTGGGTTTTTTTTTTTTAAAAAAAGACAGTTCCTGCTATTACCCTTGGTTTCTCTGCCCCTTGTTCCCATGCTAACCCCCAAACTTGGAAGGTCTGTGGGCTGCTGAGCCCTGATGTTGAAGTTACATAATGGTTCTAATTTATTAGCTCCACTACAAGTTCAGGCTTTGAGACCTCATAAAGTGTCTCATCTCTTCTTCGGCAATTCTTTTAATCTCAAATTGACTTCTCATCACGTCCACCAGCAATGCAGTGACAAACCTCCTATGCTCTTTAGCTGACCTTGTCTGTTGTTCTGAAAAGTTAAAAGTGATCCTCTCTGAGCTCTCGTAAATTCCCCTCTCACCACCTAAGGATGTCTATCTTCACCCATCTTTTCTTCCTTCCCTCCCATCTGAGAGGAAGGAACTACACGTCTTCTTTTCCAAAGTGAATCTCTCTCATCAAACATTTCTCCTTTCTCCTTTTACCTCCTCTGGAGTCTTAGTGCCCCATTGGTTATTCTGTGTCTTACATTTTTGGTTTCCATCATTTTTGGTTCTTTTTCTCCCCCAGTCTGCAGATCTGCTCACGTCTCTTTATTGTAAAACACCTTCTTGCATTCTTCCTGCCCCCAATACTATTATCCTCTTTCTTCCCCTTCTTTGCCAAACTTCTTTAAAAATTAGTCCACACATGCTGCTTCCACTTCCGGACCATTGACTCCATAACTTCTTGTGGTCCGGCTTCTGTTCCCTATTGAAACTGCTCCTTCACTGCTCAGTTCCAGTGGCCTTAGTTGAGTCCTCCACTTCACTTCTCTGCAGCAATCGGTACTGTGGCCTACCCCTTCCTTCTTTGTCCTTTCCCCATACATTCTTGACTCTTCTCCCACTGCTGCCTTTTGCCTTCTATGCAGTTCATGTTTTCTTTCCTGCCTCCTAAATATGTTTGCCCCAGAGTTCTGTCCTCACTGTCTTCTTTTTCAATTGTCAGTTGCTTTCTCTAGTTCCAGTCCCAATCTTTCATTCTTTATTGATTGGGTATTTGAGAGCCAAGCACTGTGCCACGTGCTGGGATATGATGGTGAGCCCAAAGACCCAGTTCTTCCCTCCGGAAGCTCATAGTTCTAACGGGATTGACAGGCGTCCTTCAAATAATCACAGCGATACATAATAACCACCTGTGGTCTGTGTTGCATGGGAGTAGCACAGGAGTGCAATAGTTTCGGGAGCCTGGAAATTGTCCTGAGAAAACGATGCTTGACCTGTGGTCTGAAGAAGACATACGAGTTACCTAGATGTGAGGCAGGGGCTGGGGAGGCGAGAAAGCAGCTGTGAGAGGACTTGAGACCAAGGGGAGCATGACAAAATGACAGTGTGGCTGATGGAGGGTAGAACGGCAAGACGTGAGGCAGGAAAGGTAGGTGGTGGCCAAATGACCTAGGCCTCGGCAACCCTGTTCAGGATTTGGGTTTTTATTTATTTTTAATTGACAAAAATCATATATATAATATACAGGTGTTTTGAAATACATATCCATTGTGGAATGGGTTAGTGAAGCTAATTAATATATGTATTACCTCACACATTTATTTGTGGTGAGAACACTTAAAATCTCTCAGCAGTTTTCAAGAATACAGTGTTACTAACTATAGTCACCATGTTGTACGATAATCTCTTGAACTTATTCCTTCTGTCTAACTGAAATTTTGTATCATTTGACCAACAACTCTCCACCACCACTCCCAGGATTTGGGTTTTTAGAGTTCAGCGTCAAGAAGCTTTTGAAGTGGTATGAGCAGAGGAATGATAGCATCAGATGTGCTTTTCTAGAACGTTTCCCTGGCTGTTGTGGAGGGCAGATTGTAGGGGAGCAACAGTGGATGCAGAGAGACTGCTGTGGCAGTGGGCCAGAGAAGTTGCTGGTAGAGTTGGGGAGGCTGACAGATTCAAGACTGATTTAAGAGGTCGATGTGGTGGAGAAGGGGATGTCGGGGGTGACTCCTTGGTTTCCAGCCACCGAGACAGGCAACCTTGGAGAGAAAAATCATGTGTTTAGTTCTGGACATCTTGAGTTTGAAGTGCCTTTGGGATCTCTTCCAGTTCTGTATTTCCAGCTGCCTCCTGGATATCTGTACTTGGTTTATTTATTGTAATCTCAAACCCAGAGTGTCTAAAATTGGCTGTGTTAATCTTTCTCCAAAACCCCCTCCTGTGTTCTTCACATCTTTTTGTGGTACCACCATTATCCATGGCAGAGACCTTGGCCTAAAGCCTTTGACTTTCCCTGGTGGCAATTGCTTTTGCTTTCTGCCTCAGCCCTCTCCACTTTCAGATCCTCGTAGCCCCTCACTTGTTCTCAAGCATCAGCTTCCATGGTGTGAGAAGTAGGTGTAGCCTCTCCTTGCTAGCCCAGAGTGCTCAGTGCTGCTACATGAATCTTCATAAAGCACCATTTCATTGCGGCATTCCTCTTCTCGTAAAGCATCCTGTGAATCTCAGTTACCCTGATCCTAGCCCTGTGATACTCCCCAGGGAATTCTTGTCACCTGGTCTTAAACCTGGCCTGCTTGTTTTTTAATAAAATCCCCATGCTTTCCCACATGTGCAGCTGATGTGACTCTTAACCTGTTTCTGGAACGCCGGTCTCCAACTGCCGTTGCTCCATCCTTTAAGGATCATCTTTAATGTGGTCATCACCACCGAACCTTCATGCAATCCAGTCAATAAGATATCGGCTTGCCCTCCTCTGTCTCCCATTCCACTTTGTCTGGACTTTTCTTAGGGCTCCTGGCACTTGCAACCTGGTATCGTGGCTACTTGGGCACATGTCTTATCTCCCAGATAGAGTGAGGCCCTGAGCTCCATGGGAACAACTCTGCATCTTATCTTCACGGACCCCAGTGCCCAGTACAGTTTCTGTTACTTAGTAGATACTCGAGAGAGAGTAAGTGCATTGTTTTACTTGTTTGTCATATTAACTTCTCAATTATTTTAGATACTTAAAGGAACAAAGGCACAGAATTGAGTTAGGATGGACCTTTGAGAATCCTTAAATATTTAATGATATTTAGATAGTGATGACTCGGGTTTCCAGAGAGCTAAGGTAATTTTCCTATTCCTGGATCTTCCAGTTTGGCCTGCTGAGCTATCTGATCTTGAATGTGTCATTCATGGAGAATGTGCGGGTAGCCTCATCAGGCTGTGGGTGCCTTTGGTCAGGAGCTGGCTGATTCTCTTCAGTGTCCTGTTTTCTGTTTTGTGTAGGGTCAGGGCAGTCTGGACTATAGAATTTCCTCTACACAGGGACAGAGAGCAGCAAGGCTTTATGTCACTTTTAATTCTTCTGCTTTTTTGTTTTTAACATTCTTGCTTCCATGTTAGTGTTAGAGTATCAGACTTCTATTTAGTGTCTAGTCTGTGTATTTTAGGTTTAAGTTTGACATTTAGGAATACAGTTCACAGATCCTCATAAATCTCAATACAGTATAATCTAAACATAGTAACAGACTGCTTGATAGTATGTATGTTTTTAATAACTGGACTGTATTGAGAAGCAAGTACATTATAATATGCAGGTATTAATATATAGGTACACTTACTGAGTAGTGTTTTCCTTTTTTGGCATTTGGGTTTCAGTCATTTAGTGAGGTTTCTCACTCCATGGCAACAGCTAAAAAATTCCTCCTTATAGGTACAAACAGAAAGACCTGTCAGATGCTTGCTTGAGCATACTGATCCACTATATTTGCAGAGCACAATTACGTCTTCCGAACGCTAAGATATTCTTATATGCCATATTCTTAATATGCCATAATAATAATAACTTACATTGTTTTCTAGCTACCATTGACAGGCACTGCACCGGGTACTTTAAATCCATTATCTCTGATCACACGTACTTTGCAGGTAAATGGGGCCAAGAGATAGTAACTTGCCAAAGTTATCTGGCTAATAAATGTCAAAACTCAAATTGGACCAATTTTGTCCACCTTAAGAGTTTGTACTCTTTATATTATGATAACTATACTCTTAGACTTTTTGCTTTTTTATTTGAAATAATTACGAACTCTTAGAATTTGCAAAAATAGCACAGAGAGATCTCATGTACCTATCACCTGGCTCCCCCAAATAACTGTATTGCTTTATCAAAACTAGGAAGTTGATTGGCACAGTATAGTTAACTAGATTCTGACCATACTTGAATTTCCTCAGTTTTTTTATACACTCTTTGTATGTTTTTATACACAGTTCTGCGGCATTTTATCCCAAGTAACCACCATCAACAAGGAAGATATGGAACTGTCCCATCACCACCAAAGAACTCACTCACTCTGCCCCTTTGTAGTCACACCCTCCCCTCCACCCCTGGCAACCACTGCTCTATGCTCCATCTCTACAGTTTTGTCATTTAAGAATGTTGTGTAAAAGGAATCATACAGCATGTGACCTTGTAAGATTGGCTTTATTCACTGTGCCTGGTGCCCTTAAGGTTCTTCCAGGTTGCACATATCCGCAGTTCATTCATTTTTGTTGCCGAGTAGTATTCCATGGTACACATGCCCACGGTCTTACACCTTTTGAATTTCTAGATTACCCATGAGCTACATTTATATTTTATGAAGGATTTGAAATAAAACTTTATTTGTATCCCTCAAAAGGATATTTTTAAAGAACAAAAACATCAGTTTTCTTAAAAGTTTTCTTTGTCAAAATTACCTAACACATTAAAGAAAATTTTAGATTCAAAATTGTGCAGCCCCACATGTACTCACCATCAAATTGGTTTCACTGATCATTGCCTAAGAGCACATTTAGGAATAACAGTAATCGGGTGTCGGGCAGATGTGGAGGAGGGGATGGGTGTATACATACATAACGAGTGCGATTCGCACCGTCTAGGGGATGGACATGCTTGAAGCTCTGATTCAAGGGGGGGAGGGAGGGAAGGGCAATATACATAACCTTAACTTTTGTACCCCCATAATATGCTGAAATAAAAAAAATTGTGCAGCCTTTCATATCTTTGTTCATATGAATATATATTTCGTTATTGTGATCACAGTATATTTTATATGCTGCTTTTCCCCACTTAAACTTATTTTTCCATGTACCATAATTTTAATAGTCAACTTGATGGAACAAGTATGGAGCTAACTATCATTTTTTTCCACCCTGATATCCACCTCTGGCTCCACTGAGCAGCTTCATGCATATAGCTTTTTTTCCTCCTGTTGAATGATAGCCGTAAGTTGTCAGGAGTGAGATTATTGAATCAAAGAGTAAGACTCTTTATGGTTCTTTTGATGTGTGTTTCCAGGCCTTGGCTTGAATCTGAACCCTTCTCCATATTTACTAAATAAATTACTGAATCTTTTTAAAGCCTTGGTTGCCACATCAGGAAACAGGGATACTTCACCTACGTCCTGCAGTGGTGGTGAGGATAAAATGAGACAATGTCTGCCAAGTCCCTATTGCAGTATGTGGCATAGAGAGGTATTTTGTATGTGGTAGCTGCTTGTGGCAGTGCTTGTGATATGACTTCACTAACATGATCCCATCATGCCAGCAGTCTGTGGACCACACACACCCAGCATTGGATAGCAAATGATGGAGAAGCTGTGCATTCAGGCCCTCTGCTTTGGGAAACACACCCTTGCCTGAGACAAGCACCATTTCCAGATGCTTGGTTTCTAGTGGGGGAAACAGACACATAAATCTGTGGTAACAAGACAGAGTGAAGCAAGTGTTGTAACAGCAGTCTGAATCAAGAGCTATGGAACTTCTGAGGAGGAAGTGATTAATATTGCCTGATCTAATTGGGAAACAAGGCTTCATTAGAGGTGATGCTTGCTGAGCCAGGGGTGAAGCCATGGGGAGAATTTTGGTAGTTGGGAAAGATAGATCATTTTAGGGGAAGGGAACACCTTGAGCAAAGCACATGGCCTGATTGTAGACAAAGTGTTGTTTGAAGAACGGTGAAGGAATTCACTTAGTAGGGGTGCAGAATGTTGTGGGAGAGAAGCCTATAGAAAAAGGCGGGCAGGTATACCGCAGGGGCCCTGGAAATGTGTACCTAGGAGTTTAGTCTTTATTCCACAGGCAGCACACGATGGCAAATGTTTGGGGATGCATCTTGATCGCATAATTGACTGTTTTAATGCTTGCTCTTTCATGTGTGATCTGTGTCACATTTTTGTTCACAAAGTGGTAAAAGGACCAAGGTAAAAACACCTTGAAAGCATATGATTCTTTTAATATGTTTTTGATGTTTTCATTATACTGACAGAAATATTGACTTTTGTATTTTTGTCCATTGCAGGATTCTGCTGTAATACTTGATGTTCCTCTGGGTGTGATCTCAAGAATTGAAAAAATGGGAGGCGCGACAAGTAGAGGAGAAAATTCCTATGGTCTAGATATTACTTGTAAAGTAAGAGATTCAGTACTTTCTTATACAAAGAACAAGGCACGTTAGTGTTGAACGATACTAGAAAGTTAATGTGGGTTTGAAAAACCATCAAAAACTCTTGTTCATCTAAGGCCTAGGAAATGATTCTTCCCTCAAAATTTAGCTGTCCAAAAGTTCCTGGGGAAATAGTTCCCACACAAGGGAATCACTGTGGTCACTGTGTATGAGGACTCGAGGAACTGGTCGGTTTGTTAGCTTGACTGCAGGGGAAGAAAACTTTATAGATAAAATTTCTTAAACCCACTTTAGTTTTTGCTACAGTCTGCTCTGGGCACCCCTTCATGTCATGTGTGACCAGCTAGACACCTTCATACCAGGAAAGGAAGGAGGAGTAGAAGAGATTTTGCCCACTGTGAACAGGATGTGTCCTTACCTATAGCAACCATTGTAACTTTTGCTTAGGTAGTTTTCAGAGGTAGTGGCCTAACATTTTGCTATAATAGTAACTGTGCACTGAGCATCTATGTCCATCCAAACACTCCTTAGGTGCTTTGCATTCAGTACCCAGCACAGCCCTCTGAGCTGGGCATCTGGTAGATGGGGAGCCTAAGGCTCAGAAGAGTTAGATAACTTTGCTAAGATGCCTCCAAAGGCTAGGTCCTGGGAAGCTGAGATGTTTTCAAGTGTCTCAGGTGACTGAACCATCTCTCCAGTGCAGGGGTTAGCAAACTTTTCCTTTAAAGGGGCAGATGGCAAATATTTTAGGCTTTGTGGGCCACATAGGATTTCTGTCACATGTTCTTCTCTGTGTTTTGTTTTTTCAACCCTTTTTACATGTGAAAAACATTCTTAGTTTGAGGACCATACAAAAACTGACCTGGACTGAAGTTTGCTGGCCTCTGGCCAATCCAAGTCCTTCACTCTATGGATAGAGAAGTGAGACCTTTGCTGAGTGAGATTACTCGCATAGGGTTGCCCTGGGAGCCAGTGGAAGAGCCAGAACTAAAGACTAAAGTCTCCTTTTCCTAGTCTCATGCACTGTGATTTCTAAAAAACCAACCTTATATACTTATGTTTGGATTATGATATAATATGGTATTTCTCTCTGCAACTTATAAAAGATCAATATTATTACACTGTCAGAAACCAAAGGATTATGTCATCATTAAACTTTAACTGGAATTCTCCACTACTCCCACCTCACGTTTTTTGGTTTGGTTTTGTTTTAATTTGAGCTGCCTTAATGCCTTATCTATTATCCCAGGTACTAAGTAGAGTGTTATATATTACAGTACTCAAGGGAAAATGGGGTTGCTATTTTGATGACTTTGAAGGGAATTTCATTCTAATAAGGTTTTAAAAATCCTATTTGCCACCTTATCAATAGGAAAAACCTGTATTTAAATATTAATCCCCTAAATTAATAAGACAAAGCACATTCTCACCCTTTGACTATTATAAGAACAAAAGGCTTAGAAACAACTCACCAAGCATAATTCTCAAATGTTATATATATATATTTGTTGGAATCAGCATGAGGCCAAAGATGGTGGCCCCTAGAACAACATTGTAGCACAATCTTTTAACCAAATTATCTTCTTAGAAACGCTGATGTCAGAGTCATATTCCATTTTCTCAGTAACAGACCTGATAGTGATGTAAAGGGAATCTGCTGTGGTGGGGTGAAGACTCGCTATCCTGTCTCGCACAGGTCACCTTTCACCTGCAGTCAATAACCGTGATATAACTGTATTTCTTTCCCCCCAAAAGTAGTTACAACCCCTACAAATTTGGCTATACCAGCTGTGCACATGGGGATTTCTGCTTGCCAGTGGCAACTTCCAAACTGTGGGTATAAGTCCCAGAGGTCTTGTCCAGCAACAAGGGAGAAGGTAGCACTGAATATGTGAATTGTCACCCTGCAGGCCCCATACCAGCCCTTGCCGACCACTTAGAGTCTTTCAGTAAAACAAAAAAGCGACGGAACTATACTGCCACAGAGTCTGTCTCTCTTTCTCCTCCTCACTTTCATCTACTCAGTTTAAAGACAGTGGTTTTTTGAAGTCAGCAATGATGTGTGTTGTTTGTTTGGAAATGCCTAGTGGGAATGATGCTGTGCTAAACCAGCCCTTCAGAGTCATTGCAACGGAGATATGTTTACTTCGACTCTTACTGTAGCGGGGCTTGGAGCAGCACCATATGACCCAGTTGTTAAATGAGCCGAGGGTCTGGCTGGGAGACTCTTATGCCACAAGGATCTTTCCCAGGTACCCTTCCCTGACCAAACTCTGAGGAGACCAGGAGGAACTTACCAGTTAGTATATGCTCCTATCTCTGTTACAGATTTGGTGATCTGCCGCCTGTGAGTCATTTGCCTTTTCTGCTTCAATTGTCTTGTTGCAATAAAGAATTATTTTTAATTGTATCTTAATCAGATGGCAAAAAGAAGTTACTTGAATCAATTGTGCTTTGTAACATTAAAACTAATTATTTGAATCACTGATAGCTCAGAATAAATATTTATTTAGAGATGGTTGGATTTCTGGTCAAGAAGTTAAGAGAGGCGACTTCTCGGGCCCCTCTCTCGGGACCCATGAACCTCGCCCAGGCCCCTCTCTTGGGACCCATTAAAAAAAAAAAAAAGGAAGTTAAGAGAATGATGCTATAGAGTTATCTGACCTGTGGCTGTTAGCAAGAAGGTTGCGTTCCTCCCAGGTCCTTGAGCCCTGAGGGTCCTCAGTTATCCAGTGTTGTACTTGTGGCTGGTTGTAAACCCTTTTAATGTATATATCATCCCTTTGAAAGGATCTTCCTTTCATTCGACTGTTGCTTTGCATCATGAACCAACAACTACTATCACAATACTCTTGGGATGTGATGTGAATTAGTTGTTGGACTTTATTCAGTTACATGCTTTTAAAAATGAAAGCACAGAATCCAGGAGCTGGCAAGGCCTCGTAGATGCCATCTGTATACAGAGTGATGAATCTCAGGTCATTCATTAGCAGTCTTAGAGTCTAGTTCCTCATACATTCTTTGCTGCCATTTGCACTTTGGGCTATCTTGTACATGGCACAGCCTTTGCTGGTCCCTCAGACCAAAGACTTTTAGGAAGCTTTAAGAATACTCGTGAGATAAGAAATGAAAAAGCAGTTTGAAAAATATGAAGCTTGTGATACCCAAGAATGCAGATACTGGGTTTGTGTCACTCCCAAGGTCCAGCACAGTGCTCATTTTC
Source organism: Eulemur rufifrons (assembly GCF_041146395.1). Taxonomy (NCBI): domain Eukaryota; kingdom Metazoa; phylum Chordata; class Mammalia; order Primates; family Lemuridae; genus Eulemur; species Eulemur rufifrons. Next base: position 24,481,140 of record NC_091012.1, on the reverse strand, counting down.
TGAAATGAGAATGAAAGGTACAGCTCAGGGTACAAAGTTTTGGATGTGTAGCCATCACTCACTCACAGCATCTTGACTTTTTTTTTCCAAGAGGCAACCTTAAAAAATATTCGTCTTGAAAATAACATAGAATGTTGTATTTTTATTTTTATATATAATACAAATATATATATATAATACAAATTGACTTTTAAAGGAGCTTAATTGGTTTAGATTTGGTTTAAAAGACAGTTTTCCTGCTTATGGGAGAGAGATGTATTTAAAAATACCTTTAAAATCTGGTTTTGACTATTAAATTTTAGTTCCTGAAAGTATAGTTACTACTAAAATGGGGCACCTTAGTGTGATTTACATAGAACTCTATGAAAGTAAAATTGTATAGTAAAAATATATTACTTACATTACTCGCATGAGAGCTTAAAATGCCAGTCATTTAGGGAGAAAACTGCTGTATTTTAATGATATGTTTGACAATGTTGAGATTATGTTTGATAGCAGGTATTCTTTTGAAATGTTGGGGGAATAAAATAACTGTTTTATAATTAAATACCTCAGAAACCAGTGAAAGTAGATAGACACAGCAGATGATGTGCAGCACAGGCTTGATTTTTTTTCTTTTTATAAAGTGAATTTTAGTTCTGTCTTCTCATTAGCACTAGTTGCTTTATCTTATCTTTGCACTGATGGCTATGATGGGAATATTTGCAGGTGTTCTTAAACTGGATATTTCAAATTATCATATAAAACGAAGCAATTTTCTTAGTAATCTAGATTCATTGCCCTTTTAGGTAAGTGACTCTTCACCCTTAACTAACGGAAGATTTCTTGCTAATTAACATGACTTTATTTGAAGGCTGAACTGTCAAATTTCTCCTTTGTCCCCTAGGACATGAGAAACCTGAGGTTCGCATTGAAACAGGAAGGCCACAGCAGAAGAGATATGTTTGAGATCCTCACGAGATACGCCTTTCCTCTGGCCCACAGTTTGGTAAATTCCAGTGCTCTCCTGGGTGTCAGAAGGTTCTCAAGTGCCTTCTCTGTGAAAATTGCCTACAGGCTGGAATCCTCTTTCTTTCACTCTGTGTTGTGTTTCCCAGTGTAATATGCATGCCAGGGATGTTTATCAACTAGGATTTAATCATTTCCAGAGGGAATAGGTCATTTCCAGAGGGAATAGGTCTTTCCCCTGCCAGTCTGTGCAGGATGGATTGCCCCAGGTGGCAGAAACACTGTGCCTGGTGCCCTGGAGGCTGGTGGGAGCCCTGCATGAATGAGCCTGGGAGCTTCACCCGGGGAAACTTGTGCTCTTCCACCCCGAAGTGCCCTTAGTCTCGACCAGCCCTCTTTACAATGTGGAAGGTAGTGAGGCCCGCTGCCTGCCATGAAGCTGTGAGGTCACATCCCAGGGTCTGTTGCTCTCAACTTTGGAGCTAATGAGAGATATGTGTCAGGCTTTTGTGGCTCCAGTTATGAATGAGGATGAACCCTCTGAGCCTAAATGCCATTTGAGCAAATACAGATGTGTTGTATAGGTACTGCAGCCAATAGCTGAGTAGAGGCAGGTTTATTTTTGAAAAGAATGACCTTTCAAATATTATTTGATAGTATTTATATATATTTGGCAAGACTAATTTATTAATATTATTCATTTAATGAGTTACAATCCATGACTTAATCCATGAGGTGATTCAGTATTATGTGTACCTAAAACTTTTCCTTCCTCTTCACCAAAGTATTGGAATATCCTTAACCGCGTGACTGAAATAAGCCTTTTCGTGAGTCTCGCCCTTGACAATCTTTCTTTATATTCTCCCTTGATCTTAACCTCTTCTTTTCTGACATGCTTTGCTCGCATCTTCTTACCGTTCTCCTCTTCTGGTTGACTCTAAACAAACTTGGAGGTGAGTGTCTACTAAGGGGAGAGCAAGGAAATAATTCTTTTTAAACATATTTTATAAATGCCTTTATTTTAAGTGTAGGATAATTATACTGCAGGCTAAACTGAAAGTGATGAAAGGGATCCTTAAGTAGAAGAGTTATGTGTTGATCACAGATGAAAATGCAATGCTTGGAAACAGATGTACTGATACCATTGAATCCATTTTCAGCCTTTTCTAAGTTTCTGATTAGATATGTGATTTTTAAAATATTTCTATTTTAAATGTTTTTAGCTCTATTAGAATAAAAAGAGTTTTATGGGAACATATCTTCTAAATTATTATGAAAGTGAGAATGTGAGTCTAATGTGTGAAAGTTCAGTTAGGAAATGTGTTCTGTCTTGGTTTACGCATATCTGGCCCTAAATTATCAAAAATTTACAGAGTGGCAGGTTTGAAGGAGCTGAAGCCCTAATCCATCTCCTGTAAGATCTTGCTCTGTTAGCCATCCCCTTCCTCTGGCATCTTCCTTCTTTTCTAGGAAAAGCCAAATGTTGCACCAACTTTCTCCTTAAACTACTATCCCATCTCTCACTTCATTGCCAATGTCTGGAAGGACTATTCTAGCCTATCCTCATCTCCAGATCATTCATTCCTCTGGCCCATTCCAGTATAGAGCTCATGACCTCTTACTGGCCAAATCTAGTGGCTCATTTTCATCTTTATTCTGTTTGTTCTCTCCCCAGCATTCAACATTTTGACTACCTTCTACTCGAAAGTCTTGGTTCCCGTGTTCCTGTACCATCTTGATTGTTCTTCCCAATCTCCACTGCCTCTGTCTTTTCCTTAAATGTAAACATCTTATCAGTGTTCCACTCTTCAGCCATATTCTCTTCTCACCTTACTCACTTTGCCTTGGTGATTTCCTTTAGTCCCATGACCTAAGTTGTCACTGCTGTGTACATCACTTGTAAATCTAGCCCTGATATTATCCTTGAGTGAGTCTGAGTCTAACCCTCAAAACACCTTCCTCTGGAAGTCTGTGAGAATCACCAACTCATCATCACCATAACCTCTTTGCAGTTCACAAAACCTACTCTTTGTCCTATATGGCCCGCAAGTTTGAGGATCCTCAGTTGTTCAGGTTTGGTAACTTGAAGGCGACTTTTTATTTTTCCCCTGCCTTGCCTCCCGTAGGCACATCAGTTGTGGAATCTTATAGGTTCTGCTTACTAGTAACACTCAACTATTTCTTCCCATTTCTACTTGTGCTTCCTACTTTGAGCCATGCTTCCAAACTGCCTTCCCTTCTTTCAGTGACCTCCCCTTCCAACTCCTCCTACACAATGCTGCCAGTTGTTTTTTGTTTGTTTTGGGTTTTGATTTAAGTAGGATCATGTCACTGTATCAGCCCCACACTCCTGCAAAAAAAAAAAAAAAAAAAAAAAACCAAGGACTCTTCATGGCTATGCTGTACATGGCAGCCGCACAGGACAGCCCTGTGGTCCTCTGGCGCGCGTCATGCTGTCTCTGTTTGGAGTTTGCTATCCCCTTTGCCTGCATTTCCCCCACCCCAACCCTGTCTCTTTAATGCCCATCCTCCACACCCTCAGCTTTCAACATCTTGATCCATCCTAGCTCCTTTGCCTTGCCTTGTTTGCGCCCCCTGTGAGAGTTGATCCTACCTCTCACTAGTCAGACTCTGCGTGTCCCTCTGTTAGAGCACTTATCTCAGTCCGCCTTATGTAATAATGTCATAATTGCCTGCCACACGCCTCCCCAGCCTCATACATTATGAGCTTATAAAGGCAGGGATCAGCCTTTATTTCTCTCTTTAGCCTCAGCACGATGACTTTTGCATGGGAGTTTTATAATGATGGCTTTTTTATTGAACTCAGGTTTAGTAGAAAGTGAAGGGAAAAAAAATCACTATATGGAAACAAACATGGATATTTCTGAATAATGTAAATGTAGCACCAGTACCAAGAATTCCTTGTTGCTGTCACTGGAGTCATCCACAGACAGCTTGACTTCTCAAGTCTGGGGGACTTGGCCATATTTTTCCTATCTGCTGGGAATCCCTGCTTCTTCCTTTGGGACGTCAGTAAAGTAACAAAGTAGAGAAAAAACGTGAACTGAATTGCTCATACAAAGTTTTGGAAAATGGCATTCTCTTAAGTTTTAACCACTAAAAGTCATCCTTACAAAAAAGTTTCAGTCAGTCACCAAAACAATAAAAGATAGAGATCAAAACACTGCTTTTGGAAGATCGGTCCCTAACATTCAAGCCAGCTTGTGCAACTGTTTCATCAGTCAAGTTCATTTCGGAGTCCCTATAGAAGAAGAGGCTTGGGGCTTGAGTGATGAGAAGGGTGGGCACTGTTGACAGAGTAGGGAGGTCAGAAAAGGATTTCATTTTCGGAAACAGGTAGAAGAAAGGGGAAGAAGGAGGAGGACTGCCCCTCAGAAAAGAGTCTAGAGATGTAGATTTGGAATAGTGGTTCTTCAGCTGTTTGGAGTTATGGAGTGCTTTGATAATGTGGTGTAAATTATAGTTTCTCTTCCCTTGAAAAATGCACTTATGTACAGAACCTTACATAAAATTTTAGAGACTCCTGGCCCCTCTGAAGCTCCTCTGTGGGTCCCCAGCTGAGTAACAGTAGTATGTAATAGAGGAGTTCAAAACCAGAACCTTGGAAAAGACAAGCTTGTAGGGAGTACAGATGGGAAAGGAGCCAGCAAAGTGAATGGTTGGGGGGGAAAGGAAGAACCTGGAGTGTGTGGTTTGTGGAGAGAGGAGTTTAACAGGATGATCATGGGTGTCACATGCTGGGAGGGCCAGGGAGAGGGATCAAGAGCTCCATGTGAACACAATTCCCTAACTGTGACCTGCTTGAGACTGGGACTCCCATTTATTATCTTTGTATCCCCAGTGCCTAATCCAGTGCCTGGCATGCATTTGTTAAACTTTGATGAATCCCGGAAAATGATCTCAGGGTGGAGGGGATAGAAGCCCATTTACAGGGGTTTAAAGGGAGAGTAGATAGTTTTTTAAAAGAAGTAGGAGTAGCAGGCATGTTAAGGGAAGATTTTTTTCCCCTTAGAATTCAAGAAAGGTTAATAAATATATTTGTGGATGGGGGAAAGAAGTCTTGCCTCTTTTCAAGGGAAGAGAGAAGGAATCTATTCTCGAGCAGGATCCTGGAGAAGGCAGAGGGGGATGGGCTCAAGCCCAGTTTGTGGGGCAGTTTTGGAAAGGAGAAGGGACCATTATTCCTCTGAGACAGGAGGGGAAGAAAAGTTTCCAAACTGCCACAGTGGGGAATGTGGGAGTGTGCCAAAAAGGGATTTCCTGGGTGCATAACCTAAGCTTGGTTGCATTGAATAATACAAAGGCCCCCTGCTTGAAAAGATCACTTTGTTAATATTATTGGGACTGTTCAGCCATCTACAGATTATCTCAGTAATTTTTATTGGCATTTGAAGTCAGAAGTGAACTTGCTGTTGCATCTGTGAAATGGTGTCTGTAGGCCAAGTGAGCTGGGTCCCAAATCCGGCCGGGGGATGAATAGACCGTAAGTGGGCTTTTTTATTTCAGACCACCCCTTTGGCTCTCTCTGGCCTCCTTTCCCATTAGTATTTTCACCACTCTGTGTTCAAGTCAGGACTTACACTTCAAATCGAACTTGAGCTGTTTAGCAATACAGAGTTCACCTCAAACCATTAACCCGACTGTTTCTGTATTATGTCAAGCTGGTAAGACATGCACGTTTTTTACATAACATTTTCTGTCTGGGCCAAAGCATTCATTTTCTTGTTTTAGCTTTGCTTTGCTTTTCAAATGCTAGAAATTGTACTGAATTCTCATAAATTGCATGTAACTTGATACTAGTTCTACGTAAATGCTACATTTTTATAAGAAAGGTGCCAATGCTGATTTTACAAAAAGTGTTTATATGTATTTTGTACAATAAGGAAAGGCATTCTCTGTACAGAATTTTAATACAATAATAAAACCTACTAAAAGTAGCCCTACTTTCAGTTGTCATCATACTTTGGCAATTTTAGACAATATGGTACTATAATATTTCAAAATACTCTCCTCTAAAAATATTTTTGTTCTAAATTATAATCAATATCTGAGATTATAATTGCTTCTGTTATTGTCACTCTGTAGTTTAGTGCATACCTGAAGAATTTTTGAGATTACAAGTTATTTGAACTTTTTTGAGTTATAATAATATATTTGGAATTGGAAAATTTAAAAAAAGGAAGGGGCCGGGCGCAGTGGCTCACGCCTGTAATCCTAGCACTCTGGGAGGCCGAGGCGGGTGGATCGTTTGAGCTCAGGAGTTCAAGACCAGCCTGAGCAAGAGTGAGACCCCCATCTCTACTAAAAATAGAAAGAAATTATCTGGACAACTAAAAATATATAGAAAAAATTAGCCGGGCAGGGTGGCGCATGCCTGTAGTCCCAGCTACTCGGGAGGCTGAGGCAGGAGGATCGCTTGAGCCCAGGAGTTTGAGGTTGCTCTGAGCTAGGCTGACGCCATGCTACTCTAGCCTGGGCAACAGAGTAAGACCCTGTCTCAAAAAAAAAAAAAAAGGAAGGCTCCAATGCTTCTGATATTATGGCAATTTTTTAAAGGCAGAAATCAAAATTATGTACATCTGAAGGTAGTGTGATAGTTTGCTACAGAAAGATAAAGAGTTTGGTTGTTGGGGTGATATGTTCAATGGCAACGATCTTCTTTCATTGATTTCCTTTATTGCTTGCTCATTTTTAACTCAGATGGGATAATCAGAGATAATATAAATTTTAGATAAGAGGATTTTTTTTAATTTTTTTTTTATTTCAGCATGTTATGGGTTTTTAAACTATCAATCCCAACCTATTAGTCATAAAAATCAATTTACTAGGTTTCAACCAACATTTTAAAATGGAATAGAAAATACTAAGCATAACACATAATATTGATAAGTATGGGTTCATGAAACATTTCTTTCAGATGTGTGTATACTGGGTCATGGGTTGAAGTGCGTTGATTACCATTAATCATGGTCAAGAAAGTTTGAAAAATACCATTTTAGATAATGGTAGAATAAAATTAAGTTATTGTAGGCATTAATAAAGTCACTTAAATCTATCTTTACAGCTATAGGCATACATGGGTTTTCTTGAATTTTAAGCAAAGGTTTTGAGTTTATGAATAAACTCACAGGATATAGACTCCCATGAGAGAAGTCTAGAGCTAGAAGAAATAAAGCACAAGACCTGGGTGCCAGAGTCACAGCAGCCACTGATCGGGACACCCAGTGAAGGGACTTGTTTCCAGAGCCTTTCGGTCGTGTGGTTTACAAGCACATGCCACGGAGTCCAACAGCCCATATCTGAATCTGCCTCAGTCACTTACCTGCTTGGCGACCTTGGAAATCACATAATATTTACGTGCTTCAGTGTTCTCATCTGTAATGGCAATAATAACAGTTCCCACCCCGTAGGGTTTTTGTTGGAATTAAATGCAAAGTGCTTATGATGCTGCCTAGCACACAGTAAGTACCCAATAAATGTCAGCTGTTTTGTTCTTAGTGCCGTTTTCCCAGCAGGTGTACAGAATAAGGATGATTACCCCAACACACTTTTGCTCGAGACTGTTAATAAAGTAATTGTGATAATATGTGGGACACTTTAAGCCCTTTAAAAGAAAGATGCTATATAAAGAATAGTATTATTAACAAACCATTGGTTGTACCTTGATAAAGGATTTGTTGAAAGTCTTACATTTCAGAGTATTAAATCCAGAAAGCATCTGAACTAAAACATGTGAGCTGTGAGAGGCAGTGATAGGTAATGAACAGAATTCTTCAGCAATTGTTTTCCATTTTTTTCTTTTCATCTTTTGACCCTGCTCAGGCTTACTGCTTTCAGGGGACCATGGATCATTCAAGTTTGTGTTTCTGCCCTTTCCATTTTTCTTTAACATTCTGGATTAAGCTCTTTAGTGTCACATCTTGTTATTCTGGGAGCTGATTAGCAGTCTTATAGTTGCAAAGGTTTTTTTTTTTGTTGTTGTTGTTTTTGAGGGGAAATTTGACCTTATGGCAGTTGAAATGGGCACAGGTAAAGGGACTTGCTCTTGCCCTCACTAATTTCAGGAGAAAAGCAACTGGGTTGCACGGCCTTGCTGTGGAGACCAGCAGCCTCCCACGGACTGATGGCTTTATATTGCGTCCAAAGGATGTAAGCAATGTCTTTGAGACAGCAGTGCCTTTGAGAGCGGGGTCCATCAGCATTTGCAGACATTTGTTGCTGCTGCCTTCGGTTTCCGTAGTGCTTGCTGCTTATTTCTTGTCTCCCAACTTTGGTGAACCATGTCACCAAAGCACGCTTAAGCACTTCACCATTTCTGCCTCTTGTCCTCTCCTCCTCTACCCATTGTGCTCACTTGTAAAAAGAATTCCCTAAAAGTTAGTACCGTGGGTTATGGGGGTGTACATCTTTTTTGGTCATTTGAATGAGAGGTATAAATGATCCTAGGAATAGAGAATTAACATAGGATGTTTTATTTTGTGCCTTTGTTTTTCAGCTCAGAAATGAGGAAAATTTTATAAATTGCTTTGAAATTTAGTGGACCCTTACTTTCTAGGCTGATCGCAGAGTTAATAGACAAAAGGAAGGTACTCCTTTTCGCTGGGGATTGAACTGAGAAGCACACGCACAGCCCCACATACAACCATACCCCCTCCACACACATACACATACACACTTGCTTTCAGCCTAGATGTGGCCTTAGGACTAAAAGTTATGCCTTAGTTTTCTATTTTCTTTTTGGCCAGGACTTTTTTTTTCCTTGAATAAATAGTAAACTTGGCTAATTAAGGGACTAATCATGCTTCTAAATCTCCTTCCTTCTGCCTGCTCCAAGACTTGGCCCACTATTGTCTTGATCCCTCCCCCTCCACTGCCTTCTCCCTCTCAGCTTCTGAGTGCAGTTCTCCCCACTACCCACCTCCTGAAGCTGTCGTTTCACCCGGACTCCCCCCAGCATTGCCACGGCTGTGTTCAGAAGCATAGAATTCTCTGCCCACCTACACATCATCAGCATCCACTCCTTAACTCAGCGTGACCAGGCTTCTAGGCCTCCTACTCAAGTGGAACTATTCTTATGAAAGTGACTCAAGACTTTACAAGTTAGAAAACGTGGTAGTCCGTTAGGCCTTACCCTCTTCAACAGTATCGTCATTTGACTCTTAACCACCCCATTCTTTTTAAGTTGTGGTTTTTGAGTATTGAGTAGATACAAAAGGATATTCATAAAATATACATAAAATACAAAGTATACTGATCGATGGAACAAGCCTTTGTCTCCTAGGATGCAAGCTGGGTATCTTCTTCAGTTTTATCTTCTACTTCATCTGGGCCTGATCTGCTGACTTTGTATTTCCATAATTATATTTTCCAATTATAGAAGTTCTATTTGATTCTTTTTCAGATCTGTTGGGTCATTATCTATAATCTCTTGCTCTCTATTCATATTTTCCACCCACTCTTTTACTTCTGAAAGCACATTAAACATAAGTTATAGTATATGTCTGATCATTATGGTACCCAAAGCCTTTATGGCCTTTTCCCACCACAGGTCTGTGTGGTTTTTATGGCTCGTGGTGCTTAGTTTCCTGGTGCATTTGGTGATTATTGCCTCTGAACTCCTGCTCCTTAGAACTTTATCTATGGGAATACCCTGAGGCTGGGATTGAAGGCAGTTTTACCAAAAGAGGCTTTGTGTTTCCTTCTGCCAGGCATCTTGAGGTGCTGCTGGTTTGGAATGGCTATAAATTGAATTCTCCAGTTGATATTTTTGGGGCCATCAAGTTCTGTGAGTTTTGGCTACAGATCTCCAGTAGGGGATCGTAATAGGGATTTTTTTCCCTCCCTTGCTTAACACCAGTAATCTGAACAGGTAAATTCTCATGGAGTCCCCAGGCGGTTGTTTCCCATTCATCTCTCCCCTGAGCTGTAGCACTTGAGAGGTTTCTGATTTGACTCCCCATCTTGGGTGGGTCCAGGTCTTCAGGTCCTATCTCCTGTACCCCAAGAGGCCATGAAAGCCAGTTCTGTGAGTGCCCTGAAGGTGAAAGCCAGCATGTTCCTCTTGCTCTCTGCTCACCTGTTCACAGTTTGCTATTGGCTTCTGAGTATTTATTCCTCCCTCACAGGCTCATCAGTGCATTTAAAAAAATTTTCTGTTGTGTCCAGCATTTTTAGATGTTTTCAGCAGAAGTCTCATTATAGCATGTAGACTATCATTTCTAGACTCTTTTTTTTGAAACTAAACTTTCCCTGTAGCTGCTGAGATCTAACTCTCCTGCTCCTTCTACGTCTCTAGATACTTTTCTGGTTCCTCTGCTCCTTCTGCCATCTAAATATGGGTTTTCTAGAAAAGTCTGTCCTCCTCCTCCTCCTTCTTGCTCTATACTACCCCCTCAGCAATCTTTCTCATTCTCATGTCTACCCGCATTGCCCTTTGGAGTGTGACTTCCAAATGTATAGCTTCTTATTTTCCCTGTAGCTGCTATATAACTTAACCAACACCTAAAGATTTGTTTAAAATGACTCTCATATTTCCCAAAAACCCGATCCTTTGCGTTCCGGGTTACTCTTAACAGTATTGCCCTCCTCCTCTTCATTCACATCTGAAATCAAGGCCATTGACAGTTTCCCTTTCCTTAACATTTACTAAATCCAGGGGATTCTTCCTCCTTCCCCAACCTGAGTTAGTTGAGGTCTTCGTCTCCTCTCTTATAAACTGTTGGAACTATGCTTTAACTGGTTTTCTTACCTCCATTCTGCCTTCCATCCACCCCTACACGTACCTTCTCTCAGATTAACCCCCGGCCCCGACTGTCTCATTCCCTTGCCCCAAAAACTGCAGGGGCCCCACCCTCTCTGGGTGTGAAGGTACACCTCTGTGTCTTCCACAGTGTGACCCTACCTCTTTCTACCTTTTCTTATCCCTCTATACTCAGTGAGGTGAGTGTAGACTGAGGTGTTTGCTGATGGCTGTATATTCTGAGTTTGGCCACCATTTGTGCCTTTTTGTTGTCATCATTATCATGTCCAAAGTCATCTTAACCTTCCAGGGTAGCTCAAATGCCATCAGCGTCCCTCCAGGCCCATTTTTCCAGCAATAACCAGCTACTTCCCCTTGCTGCTTTCCTCTTTATGTGATCTGTAGTTGATCTCACCTCTCTCCTCCGGAGGATTTCTAACGCCTTAAAGACAGTGGCCATGTCTTACTCGTCTTTTTCTCCACCAATACTTTGTTCATAATAGGCCCTCAGTAAATATTGATTGAGTGAATATACTAATGTAAATAGAGTGAATAAATAGGAAGCCATAGAAACCAAGCCATCAGTAAGAATATTCTGTTTAGAAAGAGCATTTATTCAACAGGCATTTACTTTTAATTTCATTTTTAAATAGCTAATATATACCCATGATTGAAAACTTGGGAGGGGTAAAAGGTTATACAGTAAAAATATCTCCTTCCCGGCACATTTCAGCCTCCCCATGGCATCCAGTGTTTTTAGGCTCTTATGTCTCCAGCTAGGAATAGTTTGGGCCTTCACAGGCAGCTTATTTACATTCCTTCCCCCTTGGACCCTCATGGTACTGTGCTGTACACACTGTCCTGTACCTTGCTTTTTTCATTCACCCATAGATACTGCCTAATGAATGGGCTTCTTTGCTCTATTTATATCTGTTCTATTGACCATGCCATAATTTATTTATTCTGTCCTCTACTGATATTTAGATCATTTCCAATCTTTTGTTATTATATAAATACTGCAGTGAATCACCTTGCATGTACATCATTTTGTATATGTTCAAGTATATTGTAGGCTCAATTCTTAGAAAGTAGAATTACTGGTATTGCCACATTCCCCTTTATAGAAGAAGTACTGGTTTTCACTCCCACGTGCCGCATGTCAGAGTGCCTGTTTCCAGACATCCTCTCCAACTGCATTAATTTGCTCGGGCTGCTGTAAAAATTTACCACAGACTCCGTGGCTTAAAAAACACAAGTCTGTCATATTACAGTTCTGCAGGTCAGAAGTCCAAAATGGATCTCACTGGGCTAAAATGAAGGTGTCAGCAGGGCTGTGTTCCTTCTGGAGGCTCTAGGGGAGAATCCTTTCCTTGCTTTTTCTAGCTTCTAGAGTCCACCACTGCCCTTGCCTTGTGGCCCTCTTCCTTCATCCCCAGAGCCAACAGTGGGTTGAGACTTTCTCATACCTATCACTTCTCATCCTCTGACTCTTCTACCTCCCTCTTCTACTCTGAGAGCCCTTGTGATTATATTAGGCACACCCAGATAAGCCAGGGTAATCTCCCTATCTTAAGGTCAGCTGATTAGCAATCTTAATTCCTCATTGCCATGTGTGGTAACATAACCCAGGTTTCAGGGATTAGGACATGGACACTTTGGGAGGCCATTATTATGCTTACCATACCAACCCACTATGTTTTCTAATGTTTTGATCTTTGCCAATCTAATAGGTGAAATATATCTTCATAGTTTTATTTTCTATTTATCTTACTTGAGTAAAATTGAATATCTTTAGGTATGAGCTATGTGTATTTCTATTTGTCCATTCTCTGTATCTTCTTCCTATTTTTTCTTGGTGGGGGGTTGATCTTGATGGTTGTAGGTACTCTTATATAGTAGCTATAGTGACATGTAATGAGTTGCAAATATTTTCCCCATATATCTTTTGACTTTATTTGTGGTGGATTTTGCTATGGAGAACTTTTTATATTTATTTGGTGGTAGAATTCATTGAGAGTGTGTGTTGAGGGTCCCTCGGAACACCTTGAGGTACAGTGATTCACTAGGAGGACTCAAAGGACTCAGCATATGGTACAATTTATTATAGCAAAAAGATACAAAGCAAAACCAGCAAAGGGAAAAGGCACAAGCTTCCAGAATTTTCTTTCAGTGGAGTCAAATAGGATGCACTTAATTCCTCCAGCAAGAATTGTGACATCACATTTGAGATATTGACAACCAGAGAAACTCATTAGAGACTCAATGTCCATGGTTTTTATTGGGTTCTAGTCTTGTAGGCACCCACTGCCTACCAAGTGTCAAAGTTCCAGACTCCCAGAAAGAAAGCAGGAGTTCAGCATAAGCTACATCATTTATAGTAATACAAATGGCTCAGGCACAGTAAACCACCCTTACCAGTTAGGGAATTCTGGGAACTCTCCTGAAATCCAGATTCCCAGGTGCAAGCCAAGGGCCAACAGCGTAAGCAGGCCTTTCTTTTTTTATTTTATTTTTTTTATTTCAGCATATTATGGGGGTACAAAAGTTTAGGTTACGTATATTGCCCTTGCCCCCTGCCCAAGTCAGAGCTTCAAGCGTGTCCATCCCCTAGACGGTGCGCATCGCACTCATTATGTATGTATACAGCCATCCCCTCCCCCCCACATCTGCCTGACACCCAATTAATGTTAATCCTAAATGTGCTCTTAGGTGATGATCAGTGAAACCAATTTGATGGTGAGTACATGTGGTGCTTATTTTTCCATTCTTGGGATACTTCACTTAGTAGAATGGGCTCCAGCTCTATCCAGGAAAATACAAGAGGTGCCATATCACCATTGTTTCTTATAGCTGAGTAGTACTGCATGGTATACATATACCACATTTGAGTAATCCACTCATGTATTGATGGGCACTTGGGTTGTTTCCGCATCTTTGCAATTGTGAATTGTGCTGCTATAAACATTCGAGTGCAGATGTCTTTTTTATAGAACGTCTTTTGTTCTTTTGGGTGGATGCCCAATAATGGGATTGCTGGATCAAGCGGTAGGGCTACTTGTATCTGTTTAAGGTATCTCCATATTGCTTTCCACAGAGGTTGCACTAGTTTGCAGTCCCACCAGCAGTGTATGAGCGTTTCTGTCTCTCCGCATCCATGCCAGCATTTATTGTTATGGGACTTTTTGATAAAGGCCATACTCACTGGAGTTAAGTGATATCTCATTGTCATTTGATTTGCATTTCCTTGATGATTAGAGATGTTGAGCATTTTTTCATATGTTTATTGGCCATTCTCCTGTCTTCTTTTGAAAAGTTTCTGTTCATGTCCTTTGCCCACTTTTTGATAGGGTTGTTTGATTTTTTTCTTGCTGATTTTCCTGAGTTCTAAATAGATTCTAGTGTAGCATGCGAAAATTTTCTCCCACTCTGTAGGTTGTCTGTTTGCTCTCCTGATAGTTTCTTTGGCAGTGCAGAAGCTTTTTAATTTAATGAGGTCCGATTTTTTTATTTTTTTTTTTTGTTGCTGTGATTGCCTTTGGGGTCTTCTTCATAAACTCTTTGCCTAGGCCAATGTCTATAAGAGTTTTTCCCACATTTTCTTCTAGAATTCTAATAGTTTCACACCTTAGATTTAAAGCAGGCCTTTCTAAGGAGAGCAACATCAGTCCTGCAGTGTTAACTCTTTTCTGCATGCTTTTCTTTTATAGTTTCTGGATTTTGTATCCCAGTTAGGAAAGTTTTCCCCCACTTAAGAGTTACAAGAGAATTACTGCATGTTCCTATAGTACTTTGGTTTCTTTTTTAAGATTTAAGTACTTGATCAATTTGGAATTTACTTGGAATTAAAGTATAAGATATGGATCCAACTTCTTCATCCCCTTTTGTTGCAGCATCATTTGTTGACTAGTCTGCTGATTTGTAATATCACTTTTATCTCACACTGAATTCCTCTGTGTATTTGGTTTTATTTTTAAGTATTTCTCTTCTTGCATCAATCATTTTATTCATGCACCAGTAACACTCTTTTAACTGTTGAAGCTGTTCCCACCTCGGCCTCCCAAAGTGCTAGGATTATAGGCATGAGCCACTATCCCCAGCCTCATTCCTGTGATGAGTCTGTGATGATGTCACCTCAGTCTGTGATGATGAGGACTTAAAATGGGGCAGTGGAGAGGGACAGGAGAGAATGGATTTGAGAAAGATTTAGATGGTAAGATCAACAGAATTTGGTGATTGACTGAATGTAGTTATGAGGAGGGATGGGGATGAGGGAAGAATCCAGCCTGCATAACCAATCCGATGGTGAAGCCAGTGGTTGAGGTGGGGGATAGAGGAGAGTGAGGAAGAGGCTGAGTTGCAGGTGACTATGGGACAACCAGATGTAGATATCTGGGAGGCAGGTGACTTCAGAGACCCAAAGCTTTGGCCCAGGGAAAGGTTTATTTGGTAGGCCTGAAAGTAATCATTGGCATTTTTATAGATGTGGTCAAAATTGCCGGGAGAGAGAATTACAGCGAGAGGAGGTGTAGCATATGAACCCTGGGAAATGTCAGCCTTAAATGATTATGATTGTGGACAAGTTGTAAAGAATGTTCTTTTTCCAAATGCTTTCAAATGACATTTGAAATGTACTTTTATGGCCCTTTCCTGAATAAATAAATATGTATGTTTATATATAAAAGTAACCATAACCCAAAAATATCAAGCCATTTACACTAGGGTTGTGGATTTAGTCATTGGTAGAAATAGGATTAGGAGAGTTATTTATGCAAACAGATGTATAAATGGTAATTTATGTGCTAGTGGCTTCTGACCTATGAAACTTTTGTCAGGTTTTTGGAATAACTACGTCAAAACTGACTTAAATGAACTTACTGTGTAAAGTTGTGTGAAATACTTACACTGATCGCATTATCTAGCATTAAGTTGTCAGAATTATAAGCTTTTCCAAATTTCAGTACTTCCTATGGCTCTTTAAAATTTTAGGCTTTTCTTCCCAACTTTAATGAAAGCATTTTTTCCTTATATGAAGAGGTCTTATTTCTAAAATATCTAAAAGCTAAATGTGAGGTAATTTTACATTGTTGCACCCTTAAATGATAGATGGAAGCTTTAAAAATGGAATCATCAATTTGAGAAATTAAATTAGAAAAAAATGATCACTTAAATTCCTACTCAAACATGGCAAAATTCAGTCCAAAAAGAAGCAGTTAGTGGTTCCCTGAAGTTTTAAGGTTAGGTATTTGGACGTAGGTTTGTTTGCTTCATTAAAAGAGCCTGATATTCCTGAAAATCGTGTCCATCCATGACTGTGTCATTGTATGGTGGTAACATCATTTGAAAGCACTTTTAACACATGAACTGCCATGTGAGTTGTATTTAACTCATGCTAGTTTTGAGCCCTGGTCCTTGTGAAGAATATGTAACTCCACATCTTTTCACCTTGGGGGCTGCAAGAACTATTTTTCAAGTTGCATATATAACTCACTTAAAACAATAAAAAATAATTTTTTCATTAAATTAGAAAGGACTGTTTTATTTTTGAAGTTTTTATTCTATTTTTGTAATAAAACACCATGGCTCCAAAGAAATTTTTTTTTCTAGTGTGGCAGTCAATGTGTGAAATATACATAGCTTATCAATTTATTCTTCTGGTGGAGAGGTCCTGAGGCAGTGAAGACAGCTCTTCTTCCTCAGAGGAAACTCAGGAATCAATCAACATTTATAGATTCTTCTAAATAAAAAAATCCAATCTAGATGTTTTAAGCAAATCAGTGCTTCTTTATATAGGTGCCGTTTAAAAATAATAGCTAATTAAATGAAAGCTAAAATCTGTCATCATTTCAGAGCCTTTCTCCCCATAAGACACAACAATGATAAATGTAGCTAAATTAAAATGACAAGTTATATTCCCTATGTCAGAGCTGTTTTTATCCCTGGTGTGAAATCAGAGATTTTCGCCTCAACTTTGTCCTTTAACATTTTTCAAATGTTACATTGTGCTATTTTTAATCCAGAAAAAAATGCGTTTGATTGCTTTTTTAAAGTCTCCATGCACAGTATCTCTTGACTAGTTGGAGTCTGAATTGACGAAATGCCCAAATACTAATATAGAGCAAAATAAAGAAAGAAAAACCCGCTCACTTGAGGGAGGCAGGAGTGGGCATTTGAGAGTATATTTTCTGATGTCAGTTTCCTGGTTTTGATGTTGTACTCTTGTTATATAAGATGTTATCATTGGGAGAGGCTGGGTGAAGATTCACTTCCTGTGAATCTGTAATTATCTCAAAATAACTTTTAAGATAAAGTAAAGCATTCCCTCTATAGCTTGACCACACAGAACCCTTATGTGAGATTCCTAAGGGTTCCGGTGTATTCCATGTGGCCCTTCTAGGACCAGGGAAGTGGGGAAGTCACCCCCTAGAGATTCTGGTTCATTAGGGAGTGAGGTGGGGCACAGGCATAGACTGACATTTGGAAAAAGCAGCCCAGCCCAGATTCCGAGGCAGGTCCCTGGATAAGCACCATGCCCTAGAAGAAAGCTGTGTAGGGCTTACTGAAGCATCAACACTCAGCAAAACACTATCTCTCTTCTAAGACTTTGTATGTGGTGGCTGAATCGTTCTTGAGTTTTCCATAGGCAATGAAATGAAATCAGTGCTTGAATGGCTTCATGGAGTGGACTTTAACATTACCCATTTAGCAAACAAGACTCCCTGCTTGATGGGTATAATGGAAAATACTCTACAACCAGTCCTGTACATGTAAACTTCAGTTGCCCAAATTAAGCATCAAAATTGACCCAAGGTTATATTTAGGAATAATTACTGAAAATGTCAATGCACTAATATAGTACTAAAAACTCAAAGACTTAAAAGAATATTTTGTGTGGAAGAGAAATGACAGCTAAAAACCTCAAGACCCATTAAGTTTTAACAATTTTCAGACAAGAGCTTTAATTAAGCTTGTAACAAGTTACCCCTTGTAGGGAATTTTTAATATTGAGGTACAGACGAATGTGTTTTGATATCCTTACTTTAATGCTTAGTGTTTTTGTGTTTTGTAATAATCCACCTTTATGTTGCTCTACTGAGAGCTTGTATTTTAAAATCCTTGGTTTTTGTTCTTATCTGAATCTTTAGGAAAAAAAAAAGGAAAACTGAAAATATCTAGAAAGTAAATCCTGGTACACTCAACTTTAGAAAATGTCAGCATTGGCTCTTTTAGAATGCTTGGTTCAGTTGAGCCTAGCACTTTGTGAGAAACTTAGTTTTGAAAGAAAAACACAATATTAGATACTAACTAGTAGTGCTTTTAAAAATATGTTTTTCTGTAATTGTAAGCTAACTTATTAGGATGATGAAAATACTGGTGTAAAGCACCTGGTCTTTTCTACCCTAAGCTTCGGTGCAATATTAGATGTGTTGCTGTGTATTTCATGATGAGAAATATTTGGCTGTTATGTGAGTTACACATTTTCCTGAAATATTTGGGGTCCAAGCATGGCTCTTAGCATCAAGAATAAACTGGGAGCTGTTTCTGTCACCAGGTTCTCACAGGTATGTTTCAGGGTAAAGATTACCAGTTCATTGACTCATTCTGGACATTATTCAGAAGGTGAAGTGTCAATATAGAAGTGATTTCATGGGAGGGGCCACCTGATGTGTAGTTACCATAGGGATATTGTCTCATTCTCATACTAAAAAAAAAATTGATGTTGCTTCTGTTTGAATTCTCTTCAACAAATTAAGGAAGTTATAGAGGTAATTGTGATTTGGGCCATACAGCTTTCATCTTCTGAAAACAATTTTGTAAACTTATATCACACTTAGTGATTTTCATATAAGATACGAGAGAATGCTTGAAGCAAAAAAAAAAAAGATGCTTTAGTATTAGTGATTGAGAAATAGTATTATAATTTAGGTTGAAAATGCTGCTCGTAAGTTAAAGAATACTGATAGCATTATTACACATGATGATTTGTCTGGAGAGAGCTTTATCTGGGCCTTTAAGAATTTTTTTCTTTGTTTTTAAAAGGCTACCATATTCACTGGAACTTCATGGGAAAGATGCAAATAACTAAAAACAAGTAAACAAAAACCATGTCGAGGTCAGGAACTTACTTCTAGAAAGCCAATTCTAGGTTTTCTTCTAAAATCAGTGACAGTATAGCCTTATGTCTCAAACCATCTGCCATCTCCAGCTGTATCCACAGCACAGTGTTCAGCAATAATGAATATTTTCCTGTGCCAGGTACTGACCAGCGTAGTGTGAGATGTTCAAAGCAATGGTATATCACCAAGAGAATACTTAGGTATGTTCCATAGATTCTATTTATAGGTAAAGAAGTACACCAAACATTTTAGTGCTTTTTTCACCAAAAGTCCTTTCGTTTTTGAGTTAAACTTCAGTTAACAGGAATCCCTTATTTACCCCAGTGGTCCTGAATAATTAAGCATTGCCTGCGGATTCAGTGTCAGGCTAAAGTCTTAGTGGATTGCTTAGCTAGGTCAGTGCCATTACTAGCTTGGGGTCGGCATGCCATCCATCTGGAGTAAACAACACTTGGTCCTAGTGCTGCCAGAATTGAGACCTGTTGAGGGTACTGTGTGCTTAGGAAAGTTTGGGAATCCCAAGAGTAATGTTCTCGATCAGTTTTTACCTTAATCCTCTTGCCATTCAAATATAGAAAACTGCTGCTAAGTGATGCTTTTCCTGTAACACTCTGTAATGTAGGGGAGGGAATGCTAGTATTCCAAGCAACAGGCTGATAACAGGGAAATAGGTGGGGAGGGAGATACCTAGAGAAACAGTGCCCAGACACAGTGCCTCCAGAGCAAGTGGTTGTGCAGGGGCTGTGTGGGCTTCATGCTTTCATTCCGTCAACATACGTCACGTGTGTTCTGCCTACCATGGACCAGGTGCTATGCTAATCGCTGGGAATAAAGGATGTGAACAAAGCAAGCATCTGCCTTCACAGAGCCCATGTTCTAGAGAAGGGGACAGGGGCTCCAACAGTAAATAAGTACATATATGTCAAATGGTCCTACGTGGTAGGGAGAAATAAAACAGGAAGGACAATAGGGGGTGCTGTTGTGGGGCATAGTATGTTGTTTTTCTGTAGAATGTCAGGGAAGACCTTATTGAGTAAGGTTACATTTGATCAGAGATGAGAGAGAAGTGAGAGGAAGGCATGAGGGAAGAGGATTCCAGGCAGATGGAGTAGCAGGTGCAAAGGCCTGAGACTGATGTGCACTTTAGGGAATGACACGTAAGTCCAGAGTGGCTGGAGTGGAGTGAGTGAGGCCAAGAGCAGAGGCAACGTTAGGGAGGTGGCCAGATGGCAGACAGCGCGTAGGCCATTGGAAGGGTTTCCACCTTTACTTCCAGCGAGGTGGAAAGCTGTAGGAGGCCTTGGGGTCCTGGAATGACTTGATCTAACCTAGAGGTATAAAGATGAAAGCAGGGGTACAGTTAGGTTATTGTAATATGCCAAGTGAGAGACAGTGGAGTCTTGGACCAGGGTGGTAGCCATATGGTGACAAGGATAACTCCAAGGTTTTTGGCTCAATCAACTAGAAGAATAGGGCTTTTATTTATTGAAATGGGGAGACTGTGGGAAGAGCAGTTCTTGTTAGGGGTAGTCAAGTGTTTGGCTTTGAATGTGTTAACTTCCAAGTTCTTCAGATGCCTCTTACGCAGTCCGGGGTTGTAGAGTGGGCACTTAGACAACCAAGGCAGGAGTTCAGAGGAACGCTGGAGAGCAATAGATATTTAGTAGTCACTAGGGTATGGATGGTATTTACAGCCATGAAATTCATCAATAGTGCCTCAAGAGCAAGCATAGACAGAGAAAAGATGAGAGGTCTGAGTCCTGTCATTTCAGTGACCAGGGAATTGATTGAGAGTTCATAGATAGCAGTTAATTAAGAGCTTCCCTAATGTCCTGTCTCTTTTTAAATAGAGAAACATGTCATTGTTCCCTTTTGAAACAGTTGTAGTATTTAATAGTAATTCCTGAATTTTCTGTTTTCGTTTTTTTTTTTTTTTTTTTTAAGTGGCTTTTACCTGATTGATGGCTCATACTGTTTAAAATTGATAGGCACTCTTTGGTCTGGAGATCTGTTTTTTTTTTTTTTTTTGTGGAACATCATTTAAAAAAAGATGTTTGTAGCCATAGAAAATTGAGGTTTCAAACGTAATTGTTGGCCGGGCACAGTGGCTCACGCCTGTAATCCTAGCACTCTGGGAGGCCGAGGCAGGTGGATCGCTTGAAGTCAGGAGTTTGAGACCAGCCTGAGCAAGAGCGAGACCCCATCTCTACTAAAAATAGAAAGAAATTATCTGGACAACTAAAAATATATAGAAAAAATTAGCTGGGCATGGTGGCACATGCCTGTAGTCCCAGCTACTCGGGAGGCTGAGGCAGGAGGATTGCTTGAGCCCAGGAGTTTGAGGTTGCTGTGAGCTAGGCTGACGCCATGGCACTCACTCTAGCCTGGGCAACAGAGTGAGACTCTGTCTCAAAAAAAAAAAAAAAGTAATTGTTACTCAAGATAAAAGTTAGTATAAGTCTGGTCTGGAATTTCCACTTTTCCTTTGTTATAAGTCTTGGTTTCAGTTGTCATTTCATGGTTCACAAATCTAGTGAAATTTATTTCGTGAGAAATCAAAGGATGTAGTAGACTCTTCCTTCACACTGAACTTTGAATTTTTTTTGCCTTTTCTAGCCATTATTTGCATTTTTAAATGAAGAAAAATTTAATGTGGATGGATGGACAGTTTATAATCCAGTTGAAGAATACAGAAGGCAGGTAAGTTGTTAGATACTGTTGTCTAGTATGTGGTGAATATCCAACACGCATAGTGACGATATGTCATCAGTCATGCTTTCTGAGAATCAGCGACATCCTTGCTAAATATTTTTTTAATGGCCGTAATATTACCCACATGTTGCACAATATATCTCATTCTATCACCTGTAACATATAAACTCATTCCATAGCCATATGCAAGCTGCATTGAAGGCTGGATGACTGAGTTCTGTTTCCTTCCCTATATGAAGAACATTTGTGTTTGTGAAATGATCAATAATTAGGGTCTAGAAAAGTCAAGCCTCTTATACCTTAATTTTAGGGATTAATGTTGCTATTTATTTGTATATTTGGAACCTTAACTATTACTTGCAGTTAGATTTAAATTATATTCATTTGGGTTTGCATATTCAAGTGAATTAGAATGATTTTCCTATAATGATATACTTTCCAAGAAAACTTTGTATGTTAAAATTGCCTTTACTGCTGTCTTGTAAACTTCACCTACATGCATGTTTATTGCTATAATAAAGACAAGAGGCTTGGTATATATAATGTTGCTATTCAGGGGCAAAAGTCTCTTGTAGCGTTTTTATGAAAAAGATCTTGTGCATATTATGTAACGAGAGCCACAGTTTGACCTCTGATAAAACCAAATTCTATAGGACAGGTAGGAGTTCTGCGATGGAGTTTTTCTTTTCTTTTTTGATGGACTTTTTCATAATTCTTGTTCTACAAAGCTCTTTGGATAATTAGGAAATTTTGTTGAATGAGCTTTGAGAATGAAGTCAAACCCATTTGCTTTCTATGAAAAGGTAGTGAATATAAAGTAAAATTGTGGAACCTTAGACTTGAGAACTTTCTAGAACCTTCACCACCAAGAACCTGAGCTGATTTCCATTTTAGTCTTAGTGGTTTGCCTACTCGAGCTGATGTGATGCTCTGGAATTTTGGTACAGTAGTTTAGCCCTAGAACACATGTGAAGTATAATATCCTGTTGCTTCCATAAATCAGGTTTAGACTGTTGAGCTTCCAAAGGCTGTGTACACCTCATTTAATGACCTCTGTTCTGGACCAGACTAAGGTGGAAGAAGGACCATTGAAACACTTTGCATGTTTTGGAGACCTCTGTAACATTATATATTAAAATATTTTTCCTTTATTTTTGTAGTGTTACTGATAATATAAGACTTTTTCTTTAGTTCAAAGTTTCTAGCTTGAAACAAAACAGTTCCTGTTTTTGAGATTGCATGCATATATGAACTGTTGAAGGTACTTTGTTCTAGACTGCCATTATATTCAATCTTTTTTTCTTATAACTTTCTGATGGGACTTATAACTCTCTAATTGGACTCAGCATCAGACTCAACATCTGTTTGGTCCGTGGTCTATAGGGCCAGACCTAAAGAAAAGGTACAATGTCTGTCCCCAAAGCAAACACCCACATAGCTCACCTTCATGTGTGTTTATTTGTGCATTTGTGAGTATGGGGAGAGACTATTTCACCACCTCTGGATCTTGTCCATACTAAACGCAATTTTGTGGGGAGATGATAGGATGGGAGGCATCTCCCTGTCACATTAGCAGTCTGCTTAAAATGCAATGACTGTATTTCTCCTAAACCTATAGGGCTATCATCGATCCCAAAGAGCTTGATTGAAAAAACTCATCAGAGGTGGCGAAATGAGCCTCCCCAGAGGGGCTTTCCTTTACTTCCCCTCTGTGATTTTCTTTATGAGCTCAGCCTCTTTCCACTTTGGAACAGACTGAAGCATTCACTCTGTTTTGAGCAGGGAGAGGAATTTGCCTGATCTCTTTTCTACCCTCAGTTAGACACAGATTAAGATGACACAGGGTACTTTTCTTGGGGGTGGGAGAGGTGCATGGGTGGGGGGTGAACTTGGGTTTATCTGTACTGTGTAAGTAGTAAGGAATATATTCACACAAAATAAAAGAAGATCTCCAATTCAAGAGAATCTATATTTACAAAAGATAGTTTAGAATTGTGGAGACCACCAGTGTTTTGTCTTGTGTTCTTACGTTGTCCGGATTATTGATTTGGCACCCTTATTATAAATAGGTAGGCCGTCATCACCCTGTGGTCAAAGAGGCATGTGCACATATTGCTTTAAGGAAGAAAAGAGACCCAAGGCCAAATCCAGAGTTGAAGTCAAGCAATACTGACTTGAACTTCCTTTTTTCCTACAGGGCTTACCTAATCACCATTGGAGAATAACTTTTATTAATAAGTGCTATGAGCTCTGTGACACTTACCCTGCTCTTTTGGTGGTTCCATATCGTGCCTCAGATGATGACCTCAGGAGAGTTGCAACTTTTAGATCTCGAAATCGAATTCCAGTGAGTATTGCAATTAATGTTTCTCTCAAAGAGTGCCTTTTATTCCATAAGAACAGTAGGCAAGTAATTTAGAGAAACACTCTTTTTGGAATTTCATTCCAGCAAATATTTATAAAATGCCTTCCAAGTGCAAAGCACCATGCCAAATGGGAAAAGAAGTACAACGATACCTGCCTTCCCAGGAGCTTGCGATCTAGGATGGAGAATGAACATGAGTGAAGAGCTCTATATGAAAGAGGAATCAGGAAGGCTGTCATATGTGAACCAAGTGTTGTGTGGAAAAAAGGACAGGCTCTTTGTGGTTTTCATCTTTGTGGCACCATACCCAACATACGATAGGCTCTCAATAAATGTTGGATGAATCATGCTGGAAAAAAACATACTAGCTTGTGTTATAGAATGTGTATAAGCACAGGCTTTTATATATACTCACTGTGACTAGGATGAGCTCATCCTCGTCACGTTCACAGGCTGCCTCAATATCATTAACAGACTGTAGTCAAGGACAGATTATTCCAGACAGTGTACTTACACTATCATTCAACCTAGTTCACAAAGCTCTCCTTTGGTCCTTAAATATTTATGGAGACATCATACTGTCTACTCTGTACATAAATTTTATTGACTAAAAATTTAGAGATTTTTTTTTCTCTGTTACTTTTCCGGGTCATAATAAGTACATTGGGTTTTTCCCCAAATTAGTAAATTTTTAAAAATAAAGGTTGAAGAAATTAAGATTTAATGTCACCTTGCTTTTAACTTTCAAGTCTAGACATATTTGTCCTTAAAAGGATAATTGTGAGAAACTTTTGCATACCATTGGCCTATTATGAATTGTGGCTCTTAAAATTCACTTGCTCCTCTAATTATTAGTGTCCATTTATATCTTCATGATATATGTTATACTTGAAAGTATGTTCTTTCACTCATTTTGTAAGAACATGGTGCTAATAAAACTTGAGTTACAAGTTCAGTCCTCTTGTGCTCTGCTTGGACATGTTTTTCTGTATCATAGCCACAGACTACATCCCTACCCCGGGCCAGCTGTCTTGCTAATACATGCCTTGCCCCCAAGGAGGAGTGGGCGAGTGTAGTATGGTTGAGTTTTGTTCATTCATTCATTCATTCATTCAATCATTATTTATTCAGCATCCACTGTGTCATTTGTGTATGTGAGTGAATTTCATGGGATTTGTGGCAGGAGAAGAAATGTAACAACTGTGCCCAGTCTGCCACCTCAGTCTGCTGTCTTGATCCAATAGTGCCATTATCCTGAATGAATACGAGTCTATTGTAGGAGCAAATAGAATTTAACTTTTTGTTTAGTCATTTTATTGATCCTTCTCATTTTGTAATGGCTCCTACTTTGCATTTATTTTCCTAAAAAAGCTAAGGCTAAGCTGTCCATCACCTCTATATATTTATAGATCTACTTTTAAGTATTATTAAGCATGGTAATATGCTCTTTTTGATATATTAATACCTTTGAACCACCTAACTCTTGACTTTAAGTCCAGAGCTTTGCTTACGCCCAGAAAACATATGTGACTTTAATGTAAAATCATTAATATTTGATAGTCATTTCTTTTGATAAAAGCCTATGTAACAATACAGAAAGAATTGATGAGAAAGATTTTATTTTACATGTAAATAAGATATAAACTATAACAAAATATCATTGGGTAATGAGATAATCCATGTGCATTAATGTTCCCATTAATGGATACATATTCCTTTGTTTTCAAACAGGTTTGTCATAATTTTGTGGAAGTCTTTAATGTATAAGTAATAAATGTTCATTTTAGACATTTTAGAAAATACTGATAAGCTGAAAGAAGTCTGCCACCTAGTGAGAACCAGTATTAACATTTTTGGTATACACCCTTCCAGACTTCCATATATATGTATATTTAACATATATACATATGAATATTTGAAAAAATAGATTCTATAATTTGTGTCTGTCTACTTTTTCTAACTAGCAATACCTTGCAAACAACTTCCTACATTGCTAAATATGATCTTATACGCCAGGGTGTAGATGTACCATGATTTATTTAATCAGTTTTCTGTTGTGAGACATCTACAGTGTGTATAATCTTTTGCTGTTGTAAGCAATGCTGTGATAAACATCTTTCGGTGGCTAAATACTTGTGTACTCCTTAATTATCTATAGCTTTTAGATATTGATTTTTATAAGAATAATATAATGCAGTACCATATACTTTAAAAGCACTCATGGTAGTTTGAACATTATTTGTACCCATTCAGCTCTACCACAAGCATCCTTTTTAAAAGGTCGTAAGAATCACCAACTCCCCCCTCAAAAAAAGAAATTCAGAGGTGAAACAACTCAAAGACTAGCTTTCGTAACATGACACTGCAGAGAGAAGAGGAGTAAGGAGAAGGGAGAGCATTGGCTGAGGGCAGTTTCTTGCCTATGGCCCAATTGAAAATTTATAACTCAATGAGGGTCTTTCTCAAATAATCAATTTGTTCTTTTAAAAATGATCTCATGCCTTTTATCTCTCTTGATACCAGGGCCATAGGAGGTAGGCAGGACAAGTTAGAAGCTAGAGGTTTAGGGCAGGCCAGTGCCTTTCCCAAGGCTCCCAGTTCTGAGCCTTTGGACTCTTAGGAAGGGGCTACCATGATGTTTCTAATTGGTCTCTAGCATGGTGCAAGGACTCATACACTTGTTCTTAGAATGAGTATTTTCATTATTGTGTGATCTTTTCTCAATAACCCATTGTCATTATTACAAACACCAATTTTTATAAATGTGAATGTCATTTAGCATCATAGTAGGATGACTTCAGAGATGCCAGGGTATTTGGTTTTATAGTAAGTGAGCCCAAACAGTTATGCTTCTTTAGTTTTTGTGTCTGCATCTCATAGTTTTTGGTATCTGACTTCAGTGGCTGCTGAACCTGCCTCTAGAAGCTAATGTGAGCCAGCATTTATTGCAGACTTCCTAGGCATTCTTCTTTAGGCCTCCCAGCAGCCCTGTGAGATGATATTATTCTCTCCGTTTGACAAAGGAGGAAGAGGGGAAGCCAGAGAAGCTACAAGTCAAGTGCCTGAGGTTAGAGCCATGGCAGAGATGGCACCTGACCTCAAAGCCTACATTGTCACCTGACATGTTTCACTTCCCCATCCCCGTTTTTAACAGCTTTATCGAGATCTACTTCACATATCAAACAATTCTCCATCTCAAGTGTACAATTCTAGAGTGTTCGGTAAATTACACTATTGGCTACTTTATACATGTATTGCTATGAGTTGGGAAACCAGGTAGCAAATGTGCTAGGCTTGTATATAAAATAAGAGAAGATGGATTCTGAATAAAGGCTTGATGAGCTCTCCGAGGCATCAGGTACCCAAGCTGCATTGTGGAGACTGGCAGCTCTTTGGGCTGCCTTGAGATCTTTTTTGCTTCCTTGGGTTTTCTTCCCCCCATGTTAGATTCTAGAATTGAGACTATTGGGAAAATGACCTGTAGATGTAAGTTAATATTATGAGAAACATATTGTACCAGAGATGATTTCCTTCACCTCTCACGTTTTGCTAAAGCTGTTTCTATATGATAACAAATCCAATGCAAGCTTCAGAATTAAAATAATATCAGAAGCTTCCTATTTCCTTTAAATGATATCACTATTTTTAGGTAAGCATTTAATTTCCATTAGACTTGGTGCTAATTAAGACAAGACTAGTGATTCTATTTGTTTCTAAGTAGTCATAATTATTAAATGTGTGTCTCTGGGTGCACACACACAGTGAAATTGTAAGTCAACTAGTATTCTATTTAAGCACAATCAGATTCACTTCTTCATGATTGTTAGTGCTTTATTTTTTATACTTTTAATTTTTTTGAGACTTGGTTTCTTGATAGCTTAAACTTTCTGAACTAACCATAGGTGCTGTCATGGATTCATCCAGAAAACAAGACGGTCATTGTCCGTTGCAGTCAGCCTCTTGTTGGTATGAGCGGTAAACGAAATAAAGATGATGAGAAATATCTCGACATTATCAGGGAGACTAATAGACAAATTTCTAAACTCACAATCTATGATGCAAGACCCAGTGTAAATGCAGTGGCCAACAAGGTGAGTGTATTTAATGACGTGATGGAAATTTAGCTTACATACAGGGTGCAGTGTTGTCTGTGAATGTTTTTGCCATGGTATGTCAACATGTGGGTTTAAATTAATAGTTAAGAAAACTAGTTCTCTTAGGTAGAACATAATTTTAATCACAAAACTTAAATAAAAGTCGAGTATATTAAAATCAGATGAAAATAAACTTTAGGTAAATAGGCACATCTAGAACTGTAATGAACTTGGATTTTGGCCAGAATCTTAAGCAGGCAAAAGTTAGAATCACTTTGGAGCTCTTTTGACTGTGGATAGTCACTCTCATTGTATACACTATTGAGGCATCTGTAAGGAGTTGTGGGAAGCTGTTAATTATTAAAATCCTAATTTTGTAGCCTTACTCAAACACTCTCTCCCCAACTCCCACATATAAATGTATTTTCTCATTTATATAAGATAATTCAAGATATGAGTAGATCCATGTATACGAATTTTCCAATCACTGTCACACAGAAAAGGTTACATTTTCAAAGAAGTCTGTCTCAATTGACTTTTTGCCTTCTTAAGCAAAATATACCAAATGCACTGAAAGTTGATTAGGGCCATCGTTACGAACGTCTGTGACTGCAGTGTTGCCTACAGAAGCTGCTGCAAGGTGTAGGGCTGTTTGCCCCCACACTATATGGCCAGATTGATAGGCATCTTACATTCAATTTCTTCTATTTGTTTTTTTTCCTTCTCTCCCCATCATTGCCAGCTGTCACTTCCAAATGCTCACAGTGGGCCTGCCCCAAGTGCTCACTCCCATTCCGCCTTTCAGATTTATTGTTTGTCATCAGCTATAGGCTTAAATTTCATCATCTTTAATACTTTGCTTATCCCGAGGTCATTTATCTGGCATCTTCAATTATTCAGAACACAAGACAAAAACCAGAAAGCAAAACAAGTCCTTGAGCAGCTCAGATAGATGTACCGGCTTCCTAATGGAATCTATGATGTCTGTCTACACTAAGATGTGTAAAACTGCATGTGCAACTCTTCATTATTTGCATACAGATCAACTGTCCTACACATTTAATCCTGGGCTACCTCCCCCGCCCGACGCATCCTCTTGGACCAGCTATTTGTTACCACAATTGGTTTTTGTTTAGAAATGATTTTTGAAATTATATGTAAAGCAATCAGGAATTTTAATTGATAAGTAAATTAGTCATTTTAAGTAAAACATGTAGGAAATTAAATCTAAATATCTTCTTGCATTGTCCTTCACTTTATATATTTCTGTTCGTATTATTCTTCATGTATGATTCAGAATGAAGGCATGTATAAGACACACTATTTCCATGTGCACATTTAGGCTGAAATAGATATGATGTAACATTAAAATGAAGTATTTAGAATATTTTAAAATATTAAAATGTATGAAATAAATACCTTAATTAGATTAACTTGAAAGCTCATTATAGCAATAGAATTATTGGTTTTTTTTGTTTGTTTTTTTTTTTTTTTTTGAGACAGAGTCTCACTCTGTTGCCCAGGCTAGAGTGAATGCCGTGGCGTCAGCCTAGCTCACAGCAACCTCAAACTCCTGAGCTCAAGGGATCCTCCTGTCTCAGCCTCCCGAGTAGCTGGGACTACAGGCATGTGCCACCATGCCCGGCTAATTTTTTCTATATGTATTTTTAGCTGTCCATATAATTCTTTCTATTTTTAGTAGAGATGGGGTCTCGCTCTTGCTCAGGCTGGTCTCGAACTCCTGAGCTCAAACGATCCGCCCACCTCGGCCTCCCAGAGAGCTAGGATTACAGGCGTGAGCCACCGCGCCCGGCCCCAGCAATAGAATTATTGAATGCCTTTTTAACGCTTGGAAATAATCCTCTATTTCTAGTCCTTTTAGGAATCAAGGGAAGGAAAATATTAAGGGAAAAGCCTAATCCTTAAAGATCTCTGTGTCATTCTTTTAAAAACCATGCTAGTGTTCCCCTCTCCTCAACTGCGTCTCTCTGCTAGTCGTCTATATCCATAGCAACAGGCCCTTGGACCTTTACATGATTGTACTAGGTAATCTGGGTTGTTCTTTTTTGTTGAAGAAAGGAAAACCAAAAAGACGACTTAAAAAGTAACCAGAGATGTAGAATTTGAACTCTGGGGAACTCAATGTGTGCTTGACTAATTGATTTTTACCCTTTCTGACTTTTGTTCTCTTTGTTCCTCCTCTGTGGATATTTAGAAATTTACAGCCCCAGATGAAACAAGCAATATCACATCGTTACATCATTTTAAATTAAACAAGCAAAATCTAGGGCTTGGTAAGATCTAGCACCAAACTGCTTCTATTTTTGTGCCAGTACACTGATGAATTAAAGTGGAACTGTATTAATGGCTGTTTTTGCCAGAAACTTTGGCAATGAGTAATAAGTATATTTTTTCTTTTATTTTTTCACGTAACATTTTCAGTTATTTATGAAGGAACTTCGGTGTCAAGAATCTCTTTGAAAATCACCACAACTATTTAAAAACCACATATGCAGAAACACAGGTCGTCTGTCTGTGGGAGGGGAGGGTGACGTGTCATTGCATTATAGGCCCGCAGATCTAGCAAAACACAAGCTGCCCATTTCCTCCCAGGCCCTGTGCCGGCAGTTTACAAGAGTGACTGCCAGGTGGACAGAAGCCCCGCTGGCATTCTTCCCCAAGGCGTGGATAACCAAAAAGTAGCCCATTTGTCTGCTTGTTTATTAGCTGATAACTTTTTAAAAAAACAACAAAGTGAATACTACTTATTATTGATGCTATTTAGAGCAAGCTTTAAAGAAATATTTTTGCCTCAATACATTTTCTCACCTAGAGTCTTTGGAGACCAAAGCCTCTGGCTTGTCGCAGTGGCCTCCACATTTGAAGTTGAAGTGGTAGCCTTACTTCGACTGTAGGAAACCTCTGTGAATAACCTCAGAAAAAACCCTAGGTTGCTTTGGCCCTTCTACCCTGGCTACAAACTTGTATTCCTTCCATTGTTATGAATAAAAAGAAAAGAGGCACATTATAGTGATGGCACATTTGTCTGGTGACTTCCCCTTTCCTCTTTGGTCCCAGGCAGGTGTTTCCCTCTTCTCTTCCTACAGGCACTCTGAAGTTAATCTAACGTTGCTTTTTTTGCAAGTCTCAGAACTGTTTAACTTTCTCTTAAAGGGCCACGTGTTCCATGGCATTTCAAAATATTTAAGCAGAATGCAGCTAGATTCCTAAACAAAACCATAGCATCTCTTTTTGTCAATGTGGAAAACAGGCACACTTCACTATGCTGTGAAGGTGAACCAAAGCCTGCCCTAGCAAGTTACTATTTGTAGGCGCTGCAGTGGTGGTGGCTATCTTGTCTCCTCCTGAAACCTTTTCTTTAAGGCCTGAATGCATGCAGTGCTCTGTCTTTGGCGTTCGCATAGCAGAGAGTAGTCATGGTGTAGTAGAAAAAGTTTGGGCTTTGAAGTCAAACTAGACTTAAATTCCACTTATTACCTGGTGACTTTGGGGATAGTTAAATAGCTTCTCTGAGTTTGTTTTCTCATTTGCAACGTGAGAATAGTATGCCTATCTTGCAGCATTGCTGTAAGATAAAATTATGTAAACAAGGATCACAGTACCTGGAACGTCATAGGGGCTCATTAAATAGTGGCTGGCGTCAGCTGTTATTGTAGAGTGTGGTTCCTTTAATGCTGTGAAAGCTGGGTAGCATTATCCCCCTTTTACAGGAGAGGATGCTGGAACTCACAGAGGTTAAGTACCTCGCCCTATCACATGGCAGGAGAGGCTGAAGTTGAGCTGTCAGACTGGGTCTGACTCCAAAGTCTGTTTTCTTTAACGCATCACGTCCTACACTAGTGCTGTTACAAAGCCAGGGGTGCCTGCAGCAGCTCAATCTGGCTGTCTCCCCTCTGAAGAGTACTATTATAGCTACAACATTGATGGAGGATGAGGACCTTTCCAGACCTGCCCTTGTCTTTCCAAACCTGCCCTTGCTTTTCCAGATCCAGAAGAAGAGCTAGTAATTATAGAGCATTTTGAAGATGATTTTTTTTCCTCATGAATACAGATTCCCTAGGAAATTGCCAGCTTTCTGTGTTTTTTTCTAGCTCAAAGTATGCTAATGTTGTTGAGACTTAAGTGTTGGATAGGAAGTCAAGTCATATCAATTATTTAAATTGGAGAGGTTTTGGTTGAGATTTAGAGGACAAATAACTTCTGAAATATTTGTGTAAGTTACTGATGAAATAGAAAACCCAACTGATTGTTTGAATATTGTGTTGTTTCTTAGGCAACAGGAGGAGGATATGAAAGTGATGATGCATATCATAACGCCGAACTTTTCTTCTTAGACATTCATAATATTCATGTTATGCGGGAATCTTTAAAAAAAGTGAAAGACATTGTTTATCCTAATGTAGAAGAATCTCACTGGTTGTCCAGTTTGGAGTCTACTCATTGGTTAGAACATATCAAGGCAAGTATTTTTTTTAAAGATTTGTATATATAAAAAGAAAGTAATTGTTTAGTGGAACAGGAATTTCTTATTTTATTTCAGCTTATTATGGGGGTACAAAAGTTCAGGTTATGCATATTGCCCATGCCCCCCCATCCCCCCGAGTCAGAATTTCAAGCGTGTCCATTCCCCAGACAGTGCGCATCGCACTCATCATGTAGGTATACACCCATCCCCTCCCCCCATCCCCCACCTCTGTCCGATACCCAATTGGTGTTATTCCCAAATGTGCACTTAGGTGATGATCAGGGAAACCAATTTGCTGGTGAGTACATGTGGTGCTTATTTTTCCATTCTTGGGATACTTCACTTAATAGAATGGGTTCCAACTCTCTCCTGGAGAACAAAAGAGATTCTGTATCACCATTATTTCTTATACCTGAGTAATACTCCATGGTATACATATACCACATTTTACTAATCCACTCATGAATTGATGGGCATTTGGGTTGTTTTCACATCTTTGCAATTGTAAATTGTGCTGCTATAAACATTCAGGTGCAGGTATCAATTTCTTAAATTCCTTCAATTTAAAAAAATTGAACACTGAGAGAGAAACTATTTGTAGTAGGGAACTCTACATTTGACAGCTTTGTGTTTCTTTATAATTTGCATACCTAAATTAAAGGTATCATAACATCACTATAGAATATTTTTAGAGTTTGTAGAGATGTATCTTCCCATCTTTCAGTAGGAAGTTGTTCGGTCTTTCATGGACGTTTGTTTAGGAATAACCAGTAGTAGAACATTTGACTGCATATATTTAGGAATAGCCAATTTATTATCTAACCATTACTGAATATGATCCTCATGGACCTAGATAGAGGTTTGTTTTTTTTTTTAAAACTAATCTCAAAATGACTTAAAGAATGAGTTTTGTGTTCTTATTATGTTAAATCCTTTATCCTGGTTAAAGGCATAAGATCCAGCACTCTTTTAAAAAGTAAAAGTTCTTGAAGCTATCTGAGGGCACTAGCACTTTAGAAGCCATTTAGTTCTGTAAACAAACAAAAAGCTAACTTTAAATAAGTGAATCATTATGATGGATTATTGTCTAGTCAAATTTTATTTTCCAACTTGATAGGAATCATATTTTTATTTTGCTTTTCATTTTTTCTGAATTTATCATCAAAAATGCAAAAACAAAAATTGTGACAACTAAATGTAACATGGTATCCTGGATGGGCTCTTTGAACAGAAAAAGGACATTAAATAAAAACTAAGGAAATCCAAATAAAGTATAATCTTAATAATTTTATTACAATAGGTTAGTGTATCAATATTGGTTCATTAGTTGTGACAAATGTACCATACAATGTGACATACCATAATTGTGACCAATGTACCATGGGAACTTTCTATAGTACCTTTACAACATTTCTGTAAATCTAAAACTATTCTAAAATTAAAAATTTTATTTTTAAAAAAGGGATTGCACACTTTTTGTGTATAAAGTATCATGTTAGACCCTGTGAATGGGAAAAAGGCATAAGATTTTAAGGAGGTTCATATATGGTTGAAGAGATGATATGTATGTGTAAAACGAAACACAATATTCTAAAGTATCATGTGTTAAGTACCAAGTGGTCCTTCAGAGCAGAGTCAGTGGAAGGAACAGGCCCTTTGGGATTCGGTGGAACTTGATCTGGCCCTTGAAGAAAGCAGCAGGATGGGTAGGGGTATCCATTCTAGAGAAGGAGGACAGCCTAGATCAAAGCCCAGAAACAGGCACACGTGAGACTCTATTAGGAAGAGTAAGGATTTCCGTAGTTGCAGGTTAATCTAGAGATCTGGAAGAAGCCAGACAGATGGAGGCCTTGACTGTCATGTTAGGCTGTGGGGAGGCCCCCGAGGTTTTGGAATAGCAGGGTATTTTATGCAAATGTTCTGGCAGCTGCCTATAGAATAGATAGGAGAGGGAAGAAAGTGAAGTCAGAGAACACAGAGCCATTTCAAGAGTGCAGAGATGGGGGTAGCAAAGGCCTAAATTAGAACACTGCCAGTGTGAGGGTGAGGAAAATATGAGAGGGACATTACACAAGATGTTTCCAAGGAGGGGCCTCGGATACTTGATGATTAGCGAGAGGCAGTATTTTAAGAAATGAAGATGATGCTAAGGTGAGCCTGGCCAACAGAAAATGATGCCATTGTTTACAGATGAAGGGTAGTCCTAATTGGGAACTTGGTCAAGAGAAACACCACGCATTTGTGGTAATGGTGTGCTATCCACCTAGTGGTCTCTACCAGGTAGGTGGAACTCACAATCAAGGCTTAGGACTGAAATGTCGGTTTTGGAGTCTGCTTTTGGGCAAAAAACTCAAGCTGAGCCCTTTAATGTGGATGCTGAGAGAGAGGATGTGTAGGAAGAAGATCAGAGGACTTTGAATGGAGCCTTGGCCATGTTTGTATTCAGGACGGGGTGAGAAGTGGAGCTCTGTGAAGGAGGCATAAGAGAAATCATGAAATCAAAGGAAGATATTGAATGTCTAAGAAGAAAGGGTCAGTGAGACTTGAGGGAGGTTTATTAGGAAGGTCCCTGATGACCTTGAAAGTAGACCTTCATGGATGTCTAGTGATGGGGTGGGGGGAAGAGTTGAGAAAATAGAGGTAGTGAATATAGACTATTCTTTTGAAAAGAGATGTAGTTAAAGGAAG
Source organism: Eulemur rufifrons (assembly GCF_041146395.1). Classification (NCBI taxonomy): domain Eukaryota; kingdom Metazoa; phylum Chordata; class Mammalia; order Primates; family Lemuridae; genus Eulemur; species Eulemur rufifrons. The sequence goes on along the minus strand of NC_091012.1, from coordinate 24,445,973 downwards.
AGGGGAGAGGTTGAGGATCATATGTTTGTGAGAAGGGCTTTTCAAGTCATGGGAAGCTTTAGCCTTTTTTGTAGACAGAGAAGAGATTCACTTCAAGAGTTTTTTTGAATAATCACACAGGTCTGAAAAGGTGAATACACTAGAATATTTATAATAGTGGGAAAACATTGAAAATAACATACATGTAAAAGAAAAGTTATATCTATATAATGAAATACTATGCAATTATTAAAAATTGTGTAATGCAGTATCTAATAACATGAGGAAATGCTCAGCCTATAAAAGTAAAAAGAGCTTCAGAAGCCCCAGTTAAAGCAAAAATGTGTACAAAGAAGTGTAGAAAAGTAGCCACCAACATGTTAACAATTATTATTTCTGAGTAATAGGACTATGATAATTTTTACTTTCTTTTGTCCTTTTGTTTTCTCCATTTTGGGGGGAATATATATTGCGTAAAGAAGAAAAGCCTTCTTTTTTGAAGGAGAGAGCATAGGTACAGGAGATATTGGCAAGGTGGCTGAGCTCCTACTCTGAACTAGATAGACTGAAGAGAGACTGGGGGAAAGTAGGGCTTATTCGATGGCTCGGGTGTCTGAGGAAATAAGGAGGCAAGGCTATCTGCAAAAGATCCAGTGTGAAAGTTAGGACTTAAGAAATGTGGAAAATTCTGTAAAAGACCCCTCTATGGTTTTATAGTTTTGTCCACAGCAGCAAAGGGGGTACAAAAGAAATGAAAGAAACTGTCATTGTTCTCTAAGGAGACCAGAGGAGATCTGAGGAAACAGAGGAGCCCAGATGGACACGTATAAGAACATCTGACTCAGGGCTTCTCAGGCATCAGTCAAATGGTAGCAGTTCAGACAGTGGAAAAGACGTGTGTAACGTCAAGCTGGACCTTGAGGACTGGGTGAAACATTTAGGCTGCATTTTCTCTGTAATCTCTAGGGGAGAATCTGTTCCTTGCCCCTTTCAGTTTTTTGTGGCCACTGGCATTCCTTGGCTTGTGGCCACATCACTCCATCCTCTGTCTCTGTGGACACATTGCCTTCTCCTCTTCTATCTGTGTGAAATCTCCCTCTGTCTCCCTCTTATCAGGATTCATGTGATATAATTTAGGACCCACCTGAATAATCCAAAATAATTCCCCCATCGCAAAATTATTAACTTGTTCACATCCACAAAGTCCCTGTTACCATGTTAGGTAGTATTCACAGGTGCCAGGGGTTAGGACCTGGACATCTTTGGTGACCGTTATTCAGCCTCCTACACTTTCTTACAGCCCTGGGGCTGCTGATTGAGAAGTGGCATGGCCATCACTAACCTGTAGTCTGGTGAAATGGTCTCACGACTCAGGGCATGAAACCAGAGCAAGCTTTTTACAGTGAGAAGACCACCACCCTTGGCATGCCTCCCACCCCTCATGCCAGTCCACTGACAAAGCCCCAGCAGGGTGGAAGAAGGACTATATGGTGTCTGGAGCATATATTTACTATTTGTCCTTTTCAACACTCTTCCCCCATGGTCCTTCATTTTTTAGAGTAACATTGTTTTGAGCTGCTTGGATAGCAGCTATGTGGCAGCTAGTGGCAGCTTGCTTTCATTGAACATATGCACAATTTCTGTACTTTATGGCGGAATATCTTTTAGCCCAAGACAAGCTGGTGGGGATACCCTTCCTCTCCTCACGTTAGAGAGGAAGAAACCAGGGTTACTCGACTGACCCAAAGTATAAGATCTCAAAAGTGGTGGAAGAGGTTTCACGCCCAGCACCTCGGTCATGGTGCCAGTACTGTTCACCACTGCAGTGTGTCCTGCCTGATGGTTGCTGGTTTTCCCCATCACTCACAAGTGCATCAGGTGATTTAAGAGTTTTCAGTGATGGGTTTTTGAAAATCTGATTTAGTTTCATTAGATAATTATAGCTTTTCCTGTCAGAAGTGATTGTGGGAATTCATAGTTAATTAGAAAACATCTAATATTTTTGCAAAATAATTGACTAAGATCGAGTGCCTTTTTATTATAAATGAGAGAAGTATCTGGAGTGAGAGTTGCCCTCTGTAAAAATGCGTTAGAACCCCAACTTCATTAAATTGGACTCAAGTGATCCTAGTATATCACCATTGCTTCTCAACAGTCCTTTCTGAAGTACCTCAAATTAAAATTGTAAACAGGATTTCAAAGATAATACTTACAATGCTTGAAGAAATAAACTGCTGTAGTTATTTTAGAAGTAATGAGTTTTGTACCAGTAATTGATGTGCCAGTCATCCTCAGGTCCCCTAACCTTTGCTTCTTGGCACTACTTTGTCCACTTATCTTTAGTTACTGTTAATGTAAAACTAATGAAGTTATATTTCTTTTAAAATTATCTATACATCAGATCTTTCACTTGGTCTGACTTTTCCTTGAATTAGTTAAAATAAATGAGTATTTAAATTTCCTTGAATTAGATAAAGCAACCATAATATATGTGTCTGTTGCATGGCTGTTAGAATTTTGGGAGCTCCATGGAATGTCTTTTAAAAATCAACTCAAAACAACGTAATATATGCAAATGGTGGATAAGCACGTGAAAAGATGGAACCTTATACACTGCTTATGGGAATATGAAATGATATAATCACTTTTGAAAATAGTTTGGCAGTTTCTTTAAAAAATAAACATGTGTTTGCTATATATGATCCAACCATTTCACTCCTAGATATTTATCTAAGAGAAATGAAAACTGTGTCCCTTTAAAAATGTGTATGCAAAAGTTTACAGCAGCATTATTCATAGTAATCAAATGCTAGAAACAACCAATTGACTATCAGCTAACAAGTGGGTAAATAACATGTGGTCTGTCCATACAATGAAATGTTATTTGGCCATAAAAAGGAATGAAGTACTGATACATACTGCAACATGAATGAACCTTGAAAACATGCTAAGTGAAAGAAGCCAGATACAAAAAACCACCTAGTGCATGATACTATGTATGTAAAATTTCTAGTAAAGACAAAGGCATAGAGGCAGGAAGCATATCAGTGGTTGCCTGGGGCTGAAGGTGGTAGTAAGGATTGACGTTAGATGGCACAAGGAAACTTTTTGGGTGATGGGAGTGTTCTACAACTGGATTGTGGTGATGGTTGCACAACTGTATAAATTTACTAAATCTTATCCAACTGACACTCTTATGATGGGTAAATTCTGCAGGGTTTATAAAGTATACCTCTAAATACCTGAATCATCAAAAAATGACATCATAGCAATGACTCATTGTATGCATAAATTTAGTGGTACTTCTAAGTCTCAAATTTTTACTAAAATGCTATCACTTTATTAGGTCATTAAATATGAAATGTCTTATTTAGAGTTAAAAGTATAGTGTATTATATCTCAAACAAGAAGCATTATAATTAATCAAAGTAGACGCCTAAACTATCGACACAGTTTTGCCATCTTAATAACTTGTTTATACTAGCAGTGAAGAAGCCTGGAGAGCAAGTGGTGATGAAATCGTGAAAGGTGTTTTCCACAGCTTATTGAGAAATGAATATTTTTCCTTGCAAGAAGTGGCTCAAAGCCTGGAAGGAATTGGTAGTCAGTTGGTGCAAGGTCTGGTGAATACGCTGGATGACAGAGAATTTCCAAGTCCAGCTTCTGTAGTTTGAGCAGTGTTGTTTGTGCCACATGCAGTCTTACGAGAGGATTGGCCTGTCTCTGTTGACCAGTCTCGGCTACTTAATTGCAAGCATCCTCATCATTTCATCCAATTGGTTGCAGGAGACATCCACTATAATCAATTGACCAGGTTTCATGAAGCTATAGTGGATAATACCAGTGCCGGACCACCAAACAGACACCATTAGCTTTTTTTGGTGAATACTCGGTTTTGGGCTATGTTTTGGCACTTCATTTTTATCCAGCCATTGTGCTGACTGTTTGCAATTGTCAAAAAGGATCCATTTTTCATCACACATAACAATACGGTGTAGAAATGGTTCACCTTTATGTCATGACAGCAAAGAAAGGCAAGCTTGGAGATGATTTCTCTTCTGACGCTTCTTTAATTCATGTGGAACCCATCTATCCAGTTTCTTTACCTTGCCAATTTGTTTCCAATGGTCCAATATTGTTGGAATAGTAACATCAAACCTTGCTGCTAATTCACACATAGGTTGAGATGAATTCCCTTCCACTACAGCTTTCAGCTCATCATTACCCACCTTGGTCTCAGCTTGCCCACGTGGCTCACTTTCAAGATTAAAATCAACACAACAGAACTTCTCAAACTATCAATGTACTATGTGTTCATTAGCCACATCCTTCCCAAACACTGAGTTGATAAGCTGTCTGCACTGTATTGGTTCCACGATGGAACTCATATTCAAAAATAACATGAAGTTTTGACTTACCCATGGTTTCACAAAAATTGCTCTTAAAAAATTTGAAAGATAATTATGAGCCAAAACATGCGTTTGAAAGACTGAGGATGTACCTTCATGATAAAAACAAAAACAAAAAAACCCCAAGAAGTGTCAAAGTGAAACGTCAGAGATATCAACTGTCAAGCTTAGTACTTAAGGCAATCAGACATTCCATATTTAATAATCTTAATATCTTTAGGATAAGTATTCTGCTATTTATGAGCCAAATAAGAGTTCATATTTTGTTAATTTAAAGGCCAAAAGGTGATTTTCATCGTATCAGGCCTTTATGGTCTAGATGGAACCTGTTGGGCCAGTGATTTTTTTTTAATATGACACTGTTAAGGGTTGAATTGTATCTCCCGGAATTTCATGTGTTGAAGTCCTGACACCCCCCCAAAGTACATCAGAGAGTGACCTTATTTGGATAATAGGGTCTTTGTAGATGGAATTAGTTAAGATGAAGCTGTAATGAGTAGTGTGGGCCCCTACTTTGATATGACTAGTGTCTTTAGAAATTTGGACACAGGGAGAATGCCATGTGAAGACTGGAGTTAAGCTGCCATAAGCCAAGGAACAGCCAGAAGCTAGGAGAGAGGCCTGGAACAGATCCTTCTCTAGCTCCTTCAGAGATTAGCATGGCCCTGCCAACAACTTGATCTTGAAATTCTAGCTTCCAGAACCGTGAGACAATAAATTTTTATTATTTAAGCCATCCAGTTTGGGGTACTTTATCATGACAACCCTAGCACACCATTATAATCAAATCCATTAAAATAAGTTTAAAATGCAATTTGGCTTTTGGTTTGTTTGGTTTTGTTTTTTAATACCTAGGAATGTTCAAATGCAGTGTCTATAGAGGAAGATCAACAGATCCTCCAGCTCCTGGTATTTCATTTTTATAAATCTTTCTATTCTAGACATTAGCTGATGTTTTAAAACATGACTTTTTCTAGGTTTAAAAACTATACCTTCAAGTTTAAGCAGTATCTTATAGCTCCCTACTGACTCAAGTATTTTTCTTTGCTAGCTCGTTTTGACAGGAGCCATTCAAGTGGCAGACAAAGTTTCTTCAGGGAAGAGCTCGGTGCTTGTGCACTGCAGTGATGGATGGGACAGGACTGCTCAGCTAACATCCCTGGCCATGCTGATGTTGGACAGCTTCTACAGGAGCATTGAAGGGTTTGAAATACTGGTACAAAAAGAATGGATAAGTTTTGGACATAAATTCTCATCTGTAAGTAAACAATAAAGCTAATCTAAAACAGTCATATCAATGCCACTGGGGATTAAAAAACTAGTCGTTAAACCACATATTCACTATTAAAATGAAAATTTGAAGAATATAATAAAAACCACTTTACAGGCTTGAAAATGCGTGGTGCCTTGAGTAGTGGAAGTATTTTTAGAAGACATGTTTATCCATCTGCATTGTTTTTACAATTTCACTTGAAAGTAATACAGAGTCTGCATAGAAATACTTAAATTAAAATTTTGCAAAACAATGAAGATTTTCTCAACTAATGTTATAGGTATTAGAACCAAACACACATATCTTATGGAAATGTTAGACTTTTAGTTGAGGCTTTTTATTATTCTCTGGTATGCATTTTTAAAATCCTCAAGAGATGAATAAGTTCAAGAGGTCTATTATATAACACAGTAGCTATGGTTAACATATTTTATTCTTGAAAAAATGCTAAGAGAGTAGATGTAAAATATTCTTACCACAAAAATAACTACGTGAGGTAATGCATATGTTAATTAGGTATAGTCATTCTGCAGTGTGTATATACATCAAACTATCACATTGTACATAGTAAATACATTCAAATTTATCTGTCAATTTTAAATAAATGAAAATAAATTTGAAAAAGTAGCCCCTTCTCAAAATAAAATGAAATCATTAAGAGAACCTGTTAAAACTCATATTCCCAGGTCTTCTTTCCAGATGCCCTTGGAGGAAGCATTTCAGCCAGCTCCCCAGTGTTTCTCATGAAGGGGATCCACAGGCCACATTGTCAGACATGCTCTATGTTACCTTTTAACCTCCATCCAACTTCATAAACAGGGTGAATAACATTTTCAAGTAGGAAGTATCATGGTTTAGTAAATGAATACATTGTGAAATATTTGGTTTTGTCTTGTTCTTAAGAGAGAAATAACACTTAATTCTAATAAGCATACTTTTTGACATGATTCCAAGCCTTGAGACTTTAGGATTATTCCCTTTGCAACTGAAAGCACTGCCTTGGGTATATTGGTAACATACTATGTAGGACAATCTTGTCCATTCTATCTACAGCTGTCCAGGACTTGTACAGAAGTCCAATTGTATGAAATAATTGTAATAATCACCCTGCATATCACAGGATGATTATGCATTGCCACTTTTCATTGGTATCTTACAAAAGTTTATGTACTTAATTACCATTATTTCAAAACCTTATATTATTTGTTTGTATCACCATGCAATATATGTAATACAATTTACCCCCTGATAAACATGGCATTTAGAGATTGTATTGTCACATTTTGTGGGTTATGTGTTCTCTCTCAGCTTTGTACCCATGAATTCAAACAAATTGTCTTCACCAATTCATTTCAGAGAATAGGTCATGGTGATAAAAACCACACGGATGCTGACCGCTCTCCTATTTTTCTCCAGTTTATTGACTGTGTATGGCAAATGTCAAAACAGGTAAGGAATATATGGGATGAAAATGCATTCAACTTAATGTTTAAATTAGATATATTACTATTACATCTGGGATTTGCCCCCAGAATAATACAGGGCAGAGACAGAGATGAAACAATACTAGCCATGTGAGAATAATTGTTGAAGCTAAGTTATAGGTACATAGGGGTTCACATTTTTGTTCCTGCTACTATCTATATATTTGGAATTTTCTATAATTAAGTTTTAAAAATTAAATATTTAACTGTTTTATCTATACAAAGGGAAGATCAATGGAATTGACGATACTAAGTTGTCTTTTAAGAATATACACTGGCACTTGTATATAGCCATGTCTGCTAACTCATACCTTAAATTAGCTACCCTGCATACTCAGGAGAACCCAGAAAATCAGCCTATTTACATCCGATTCCTCCTTATTCCTTTACTTAATCCTTAAACTTCTCAGTCTTATTTAAAGTACCAAAAAATGAGCTCTAGTGTATGTAAAGATTGCAGCCTCTATCCTTCTTCCTAGAGCCCTACAATGTGGCAGCATTTATTCACTTCTATGGTGTATTTTTTCAGTTCTATGAAAGATCAGTCCCAGTTTTTCATGCTTTGTATATTTGGTTTTGTCTAGTTCCCTACAGCTTTTGAATTCAATGAACGATTTTTGATTATAATTTTGGATCATCTGTATAGTTGCCGATTTGGTACTTTCTTATTCAACTGTGAATCTGCTCGAGAAAGACAGGTGAGTCAAAATGCTAATCTTTTTTGTAAAGGCTTGCCAAAATGTATCTAGTCTGCCAACGAAATAAAAAGGATATGATAGCTTGTGAGACACTGACTTTGCCCTCAGGGAGTAGGAATGACTTCAAAGATATGCAAGGACTCCCTCCTAAAACTCCATAAAAATGTCAGTGAAGGGAACTTTTTTAAATGACATAGGCCCAGGGAAAATTAGAAAGGAAACACAACAACAAACTTTTAGAAGCTGAAAAGCCAAGAGATAAGTGGTAAATAAGATAGTGTGAGAAAACTGAGTCTCAAACTCGTGGAGGAGCCAAGAACCAGCCCACTTTGCATTGCAGGAAGCCCAGATGACTGAGGGATAAACTCTACTAGGTATCTGGGGTGAAAGGAAAGAGAGACAATGAGAAAGAGTAAGGAGTCAAAGTTTATCAATACGGAAAACTACCAAACCATGAACATAAATAATACGAGAGAAAGGAACAAAGGATACACAAAACCAAAAACCAATTGAAAAAAAGGGCAGGAGTAAGTTCTGACCTATCATTAATAACTTTGATTGTAAATGCATTAAATTCCCCAATTAAAAGATATAGACTGACTGAATGGATAATAAAAAACAAGACCCAACTACATATTGCCTACAAGAAACACACTTCACTTGTAAAGACACAGAGTGAAAATGAAAGGATGGAAAATGATATTCCATGCAAATAGAAACCAAAAGAGAGCAGGGGTAGTTATATCAGATAAAATCTATTTCAGGTCAAAAACTGTAAAAAGAGACAAGGGAGGCCATTATATAACGATAAAGGGGTCAAATCAACAAAAAGAAAAAACAAGTGTAAATATATGTGCACCTAACACCAAAGCACCCAAATATGTAAAGTAAATATTATTAGATCTATAGGGAGAGATAGACAGTGATACAATAATAATAGGGGACCTCAGCACCCCACTTTCAGCAGTGGACAGAACATCCAGACGGAAAACCAACAAAGAAACATCAGAGTTAAACCACACAGACCTACCAGACATTTACAAAACATTTCACCCAACAGCTGCAGAATATACAAGTTCTCCTCATCAACACATGGTTTTATCCAGGATAAATCAGATGTTAAGCCACAAAACAAATACCAACAAATTTTTTAAAAATTGAAGTCATATCAAGTATTTTTTTTTCTGACCACAGTGGAATAAAACTAGAAATCAATAACAGGAGAAACTTTGGAAACTATACAAATACATGGAAATTAAACAACATATTCCTGAACAATGAATGGGTCAAAGAAGAAATTTAAAAGGAAATTAAAAATTTCTTGAAACAAATGAAAATGGAAACACAACATACCAAAACCTATGGGATATAGCAAAAGCCGTTAGAGAAGTTTATAGCAATAAATGTCTACACCAAAAATGCAGGAAGATCTCAAACCACTGAACATTTCACCACAATAAAATAAAACAGCAAGAACAAACTAAACCCAAACTTAGTAGAAGGAAGGAAAAAATAAAGATAAGAGCAGAAATAAACCGAATAGAGACTTTAAAAACATCACAAAAGATCAATGAAATGAAGTGTTGGTTTTTGGAAAAGTTAAAATTGACAAACCTCTAGCTAGGCTGATTTTTAAAAAGATTCAAATAAATAAAATCAGTTGAAAAAGGAGACATTACAACTGATACCACAGAAATACAAAGGAGTATTATGGACAACTATATATGCCAACAACTTGGAAAACTGAGAAGAAATGGATAAATTCCTGGACATATACAACCTACTGAAATTGAATCATGAGAAAATAGAAAATCTGAACACGCAAATAATGAGTAATGAGATTGAATCAGTAATAAGATTATTCCCATCAAAGAAAATCCCAGAGCCAGATGTGGTGGCACGTGCCTGTAATCTCAGCTACTTGGAAGGCTGAAGTGGGAGGATTACTTGAGCCTAGGAATTAAAATCTACCCTGGGCAACATAGCAAGATCCCATCTTAAAAAAAAAAATAGGACCTGATGGCTTCACAGCTGAATTCTACCAAACATTTAAAGAAGTTATACCAATCCTTTTCAAACTCTTCCAAAAAATTAGGAGGGAATTTTTCCAAACTCATTCTATGAGGCCAGCATCACCCTCATACCAAAACCAGACAAAGATAACAACAACAAAAAAATATAGGCTAATATCCCTGATGAACATAGATGCAAAAATCTTCAACAAAGTACTAGCAAACCAAATCCAACAGCACATCAAAAAGGTAATATGTCATTATCAAGTGAGATTTACACCAGGGATGCAGGGATGGTTCAACATAGGCAAATCAATAAATGTGATACACCAACAGAATGAAAAACAAAAACCATATGATCATCTTAATAGATGCAGAAAAAGCATTTTGTAAAATTCAACATCCCTTCATGATAAAAACTCTCAACAAATTAGGCATAGAAGGAACATGCCTCAACATAATAAAGTCCATATAAGACAAACCCACAGCTAACATCATACTGAATGGAAAAAGTTGAAAGGTTCTAAGATATGGAATAAGATAAGGATGCTCACTTTCACCATCTCTTTTTAACATAGTGGAGATTCTAGCTAGAGTAATTAGGCAAGAGAGAAAGGATATCCAAATTGGAAAGGAAGAAGTCAAATTATCTGTTTATAGGTGACATCATATATAAAGACTCCACGAAAAAACTGATAGAACTAATAAACACATTCAGTAAAGTTGCAGATTATAAAATTAACATTCAAAAGTCAGTTACATTTCTATATACTAGCAGTGAACTATCTGAAAAAATAAAGAAAGCAATTCCATTTAAAATAGCTATAAAAAAACTCCTAGGAATAAATTTAACCAAGGAGGTGAAAGATCTCTAAAATAAAAACTATAAAATACTGATGAAAAGGATACAAATGAATGGAAAGCTATTCTGTTTTCATGAATTGAAAGAATTAATATTGTTAAAATGTCCATGCTACCCAAAGAAATCTGCAGATTCAAAGCAGTCCTTATCACAATACTAATGACTTTCTTCACAGAAATAGAAAAACAATCATAAAATTCATGTGGAACCACAAAAGATCCTGAATAGCCAAAGCAATCTTGAGCAAAAAGAACAAAGTTGGAGGTGTCACACTCCCTGACTTCAAAATATACTACAAGGTTATAGTAGCCAACACAGTGTGATATTGGCATAAAAGTAGACCAGTGGAACAGAACAGAGAACATGCAAATAAACCCATGGACTTACAATTGATTTTCAACAAAAGAACACACGTTGGGAAAGGACAGTCTCTTCAATAAATGGTGTTGGGAAAACTAGATATCCACAGGCAGCAGAATGGAACTAGACCCCTATCTCTCACAATGTACAAAAATAAACTCAAATGAATTAAAGACTTAAATGTAAGACATAAACTATAAAAATACTAGAAAAAAGTAGGGGAAATGCTTTATGACATTGGTCTGGGCAAGGATTTCTTGAATAAGAATTCAAAAGCACAGGCAACAAAACAAAAATAGATAAATGGAGTTATTAATATATCATACTACAAAGCTTCTGCACAATAAAAGAAACAATCAACAGAGTAAAGAGACAACCTACAGAAATGGGAGAAAATATTTGCAAAACTATCTGACAAGGGTTAATATCCAGAATATATAAGGAACTCAAAAGCAAATAATTTGATTAAAAGATCAGCAAAGAATTTGAATAGACATTTCTCAAAAGAAAACAAACAAATGGCCAACAGATACATGAAAAAATGCTTATTACTGATCAGAGAAATGTAAGTCAAAACCACAATGAGATATCACCTCACCCTAATTAGAATGACTATTATCAAAAATAAATAAATAAATAAATAAATTCTGGTGTGGATGTGGAGAAAAGGGAACCCTTATACGCTGTTGGTGGAAATATAAATTGGCACAGCCATTATGAAAAACAGCATGGAGGTTGTCCTAGTCTATTTGTGTTGCTATAAGGGAATATCTGAGGCTGGGTAATTTATAAAGAAAAGAGATTTATTTGGCTCGTGGTTCTGCAGGCTGTACAAGAAGCATGGTGCCGGTGTCTGATAAGGGCCTCAGGTTGCTTCCGCTCATGGGGGCAGGCAAAGGGGAGTTAGCATGTGCAGTGATCACATAGCTAGAGAGGAAGCAAGGGGGGTTTTCAGGCTCTTTTTAATGACCAGCTCTCCCAGGAACTAATAGAGTAAGAACCCTAACCCTAACCCCTCCCATTAGGCCCCACCTCCAACATTGGGGATGAAATTTCAACATGAGGTTTGGAGGGGACAAATATCCCAGACCATAACAGAGATTCTTCAAAAAATTAGAACTACCACCAGTTCTATTACTGGATATTTATTTGAAAGGAAATTAGTATGTCAAAGAGATATCTTCACCCTCATGTTTATTAACAATAGCCAAGTTATGTAATCAACCTAAGTGTCCATCAACAGATAAATGCATAAAGAAAATGTGTGTATACACACAACAGAATACTATTCAGCCATAAAAAAGAATGAAAGCCTGTCATTTGTGGCAACATGGCTGAACTTGGAGGACATTAGGCTAAGTGAAATAAGCCAGGCACAGAAAGACAAATACCACATGATCTTACTTATGTGTAGGATCTAAAGAAACTTGAACCCATAGTGACAGAGAGCAGAAGGATAGTTACTAGGTGGGAGAGAAAGGAATATGTCAGTCAAAAGGTATGCACCTTCAGTTATACGATCAATAAGTACCAGAGACCTGATATACAGCATAGTAACTATGGTTAATAATATATACTCAAAATTTACTAAGAGAGTAGATCTCAAGTGTTCTCACTACAAAGAATGGTAACTATATGAGGTGACAGATATGTTAATTAGCTTGATTGTAGTGATTATTTCACAATGTATACATCTATCAAAACATGCGTACACCTTAAATATATACAATTTTTATTTGTCAATCGTACCTCAAAGCCAGAAAAAAAATCAAGCATAGTTGCTTCTTAGGAGTTGTTGTGTTTTTGTTTTTTTCATAACCTTGTCAGACTATTTGACTTTTAAAACTATGTGCATGTAAAAAAAGAAAAAGAAAATAACATGTAGGCCTGCCACAGTGGCTCATGCCTGTAATCTCACCACTTTGGGAGGCTGAGACAGGAGGATTTCTTTTTTTTTTTTTTGAGACAGAGTCTCACTCTGTTGCCCAGGCTAGAGTGAGTGCCGTGGCGTCAGTTTAGCTCACAGCAACCTCAAACTCCCGGGCTCAAGCGATCCTCCTGTCTCAGCCTCCCGAGTAGCTGGGACTACAGGCATGCGCCACCATGCCCGGCTAATTTTTTTTTTTTTTCTATATATATTTTTAGCTGTCCATATAATTTCTTTCTATTTTTTTAGTAGAGATGGGGTCTCGCTCTTGCTCAGGCTGGTCTCGAACTCCTGAGCTCAAACGATCCGCCCACCTCGGCCTCCCAGAGTGCTAGGATTACAGGCGTGAGCCACCGCGCCCGGCCAGGAGGATTTCTTGAGGCCATGAGTTTGAGACCAGCCTGGGCAATGTAACAAGACCCCATCTCTACAAAAAATTTAAAAAATAAATAGCTGGCCATGGTGGTGTACACCTGTAGTCCTTGCTACTTGAGAGGCTGAGATGAAAGGATCACTTGAGCCCAGGAATTCAGGGTTACAGTGAGTTGTGACTGCACCGCTGCACTACAGCTTGGGCCACAGAGTGAGACCCTGTCTCAAAAAAACATGCAAATAAACACAATGCAGTATAGATTTATGTCATTCGAAAGATATAATTGAAGTTTTAGGTGGATTTAAAGGAAGGTAGAATTATGCTGTTATTATTGTCCATGTTAATGAAATATGTTTAAGAAATTTCTTTAGTCATTTATTTCAGGGTATTCTTTTTAGGTTCCAGTTTTAGCTTATTGCACTTTTCTTGAAGTCATTACTAGGAAGAATTGCAGATTCCACCTTTGGTAATTTTAATTCTTGTATTTTTATTTCCCTAGCTTTTTTTTTTTTTTTCTTCTTTCTTTAATTTGTAGTCAAAATTTGGTAAAAAGCTGTAATAAAAAAATGACAATGTGAATATCTTTATGAGATGACATAAAGTGAAGGCTAAAAAGTGAAGACTCAGTGCAGTCAGTTATCCAGATGTTTTCAGCTATCTGGATGTTGACGTGATACAGATTAAACATCTGGATGGGTGGTTAAAATAACTGCATGTCCAGATGCCTACTGTCAAGTAGACACAGGTTAAGGTTTCGTAGTTCTAACAAATGGAAAAATTTTAAAAGCTGATGAGATCTTATAATTTTTCTTTTCACTGAACTAAAAAGAGCATACTGCCTGTCTATTCATAAATGTTTTTACCTAGCCAGAAATAGTCTTAACTTAGGTCAGTGAATTGCATTTCATGGTATAGCATCCTGTACCCCTGTCTTCCGGCAGAAATAGTGGCTCTCAAGCTAGGCCATTATCTATGCAAATATCAGTAAGTGGCTGGCAAGCACTCACTGGCCCATGAGGCTTTTTGAGCTATTATGGGGATAATGTAAACGTGTGATTCAAGTTGCCACTGAACTGTACTGCCGCAGGCTGCAAAATGGCTTGTGTATTTGTGTTTTCACTTAGGCTTTTTACTTCCTCTCTCTACAGCAAGTTACGGAACGAACTGTTTCTTTATGGTCGCTGATAAACAGTAATAAAGAAAAATTCAAAAACCCCTTCTATACTAAAGAAATCAATCGGGTCTTATATCCAGTTGCCAGTATGCGTCACCTGGAGCTCTGGGTGAATTACTACATCAGATGGAACCCCAGAATCAAGCAGCAAGTAAGTGAAGTAGCACTGTGACAAGACAGCGATGCCAGCTGAATGGTTACTTCTGGGCCTAGATAATATTATTTGATATGGTGGTTTTTTAATATTATAAGGAAAAATAGGCTGAAAAACTTGTTTTTAAACAAAACTTTAATTTAAAAATGTTTTTTAATTCCTAAACCATGTATTTTGATAAATTCCTCTGCCAATGTGAATGATAGAATTTTTTACTAAAATCTAAGCTGATCTAAAGCTTTAGAAAATTTCTGAGTTTTCATAGCCAGGGATTTCCACTCATCACTTGAAGTGGTTACACATCATATATACATCATTAGAAAATTCTTTACATTGACTAGACTTAGATCTTACCTGTCAAGGTAAGAAAACATTTGCTGCTCTCTGGTTCAGGTGTGTGCTAAGTCAGCTAACATCAGGGAGCTTTTTACTGAGGGTCTGTCTTTCTAAAATAACAGTAATTGACGTGTCAGTGGATAGTCAGTTCAGTTGGCCATTTATCAAGCAAAGATGGTAACAATGATTTTTGAAGTGAAAGACTCCACATTTTATTAAAGACACACTTGAGCTTTTCATTCTCCCAGCCTCAGTCAATCCAAAATCAGAAGGAAAAACAGCCTTTTTGGAAAGGCTTGGCAGTTACATCTGTTTATTGATTTGTTCTAAGCATTATAAATATTCAGTATTTGTCATGGCCCTTTGTAAAGCTTTGCACGTTTTCCTGCGGTTTGGGTGGTCAACTACCTGTTCTCACAGTCCAGTCTTGCATAAGTACCAGCTTTAATCCACCAGAAATAGGCTGGCCACAGCAGGGCACCGTGGCTGTGGTCTGTCTCTCAGATTTTCATTCTGCTCAGGCAGCTGGCCGCGTGCCAGTCTGTCCGCTGTCTTCTCGTTGGGGAAATGCCCGATTCAAGCTGGCACCCTCATTTCAAGGTCTCTGCTGCTCGCATGAAAGGCTTTTGCAATTTGGTAATGGTTGAAATGTGTATTCTTTTGGAAAGTGACAGGTTCCAGGGCTTGAGAACATTCACTTGTTTAGTTTGGGATCTGAGAAGCACATTGAGGGAATTTGTTTAGCAGGAGTCCTGGTGTTTGGAATAGCAAAAGAGGAAATGGGAATTTTTCCAGGGTTCTAACCACTTTTATAGAGGACATGTTCCTCTTCTAATTAAAAAATATTTTATAGATGAGCACTGTATTTGTCCTATAAAATAAGCCTTTCTGTATTTTTGTGGTTTTTTGTTAAACATTGGCAATGAGAAAGTATCAGTAGTTTCTATACAGATCCTGTAACCTCTTCTCACCCATCTGTACTTGGAGAAGTTCTTGAAATTCGAAGAATTTAGAGCAAGTTATTTATGAATATGTAAAGGTAATAATGATAATGGTGTGACAAGTCAAGTTTGAGGGCACATCAGTGTAACTATTAATATTATTCTCATAGAGCTTAGCAAAACAGAGCTGGGCCAGATAGGAATGCTCGCTCTGTAAGAAGTTTTGACTTTGAGACAATAATTGGTTTATATTATGATTTGTTGGTTTTTACTCAAAAAAGAAAACAACTTGTCCTTTCTGTGTAGGTTATCTGAATGTGAAGTGTTCTACACACATCTTTATGTCCCTGGGCACTTGGTATTTTTGTCTACCAAATATTGAATGTTCTCATGTGTCAGGCACTGGGGGACACAGAGGTTAAGAAGAGGTGGTCTCTGCCCACAAGGAGCTCCCAGGCTGGCAGAGGCAGCCGGGAACATAAGCCGATGATTATAATGCACAGGGATAAATGAAATAATAAAGATGTGAATTAAGTACATTACATTTTCTTAAAGATCTGCTTATGTGGAACATTATTTCATATAGAAATAGATTAAATTCAAATCACATAGGACTTTTAAAATTATATAATTTAAACCTAAAAGTGTACTTAACCACTTCAAAGTTAAATTGCTATTCAGTTGTATGACCCAGAAGGTGTGCAAACAATTACGGGGCACCTACAGTATTTGCAACACAGTGGTATACTATCAGTGTTAAAAGATAAAAAGAATATACAGCCCCTCCCCAGGATGAGCTGTTAGCCTTGGAGAAGGCAGGATTAGTGTGCTTTTAAAAACAAGAGCCACCAACACTTGCTGTGACGTAAAAACTCAGAGTTTGTGGACAGACCAATGCTTACATTTGATGAGCTATCAATAAGAAGATTGGTACTTTAATATGAGGGAATTACTCATGCCAAAAGCAAGAGTATAAACTAGTCGCATGATAAGACTGAATGGGAATTCCAGCTGCCAGGGAGCCTCATACCGTACTTTGGGAACCACATTGGACTTACTGAAATCTCACGTAGTGAGAACTAAGGGATGAGAATGAAGACAGATGTTAACAGGCTGACCTGTATGATATTTAAGCCCTTTCTGATAGAATAGTTAGAAGGGATATGAATATGAGAATTGTTTGAAGCCTAAAACACTTCGATAAGTAACTGATTGCCTGTCTTTGATGCCATGCTAAGCTGGTACACACTTTACTTTAGAATTCATTTCCCAAGTGAGAAGTTGAGGTATAATATTTAAAGTCACTTGACTTTAAGTTTCATTGCTTATTATGTTGTCTTTGTATTCTATCACAAATGGACTATTCTATTATATCCTCTAAGTGGCATTTGTCTGTAGGCTAATGACTTCGATAATATACCCATCACTTGACTAAATTATCTTTTTATTTTTACTGGTTTTTCTGTATACTCTCTCAGGTTTTCTAATTATATAGTCATACCATCTGCAAAAATGATTGTTACCTGTGATTTCTTTTTCTTGTCTAATTTGCACATGCTGATTCCAATATTCAAACTTATTCTAAATTCTAATTTTAAATCTAACATTCACATGGAAAGGGAAATTTTTAAAGATAGCCAAGACAATTTTGGAGGAGATGATTGAGGAAGAACTTGCCGTGCTGTAGATCGAGACTTACTTGGAACAGAATAGAGCCCAGAAACAGGCCCACGTAGATGTGGAGGCTTGGAATAGTACGAAAGCAGCATTGTGGCACAAAGGGAAAAGAGTGGACTATTCAGTAAACGGTGCTGGGACTGCAAATAAAAAGTAACATGTCCAAACAGAACTCCTGTTTCCCCCAAAACCTCCTCCTTCTGCCATCGTCCCCATTTCGGTGCATGGCAACATCATCCTCGTCACTTTGGCCTGGAACCTGAGAGTCATCCTCGACTCCTTTCTCTCCCACACCCCACATCCAATCTGTCGGGAGAGCCTGTTGGGCTCTGTCTTCAAAACGTACGGAGTCCAAATGTTTCTCTGCAAGCCCGGACCTCAACCCTGGTGCGGACCACCTACCCTCTCCCCTGGTGGTGGCAGTAGCCTTCGAGCTGGAGTCCTTGATATGCTACCCTTGCTTCTTTCCAGTTTTTTCTCAGCATGGCATCCACAGTGGTCCTTGTAAAGCAGATCATGCCACTCTACTACTCAGAGCTGGCCAGGTGGCTGCTCACCTCACCCAGCGTCAAGGCCCAAGTCCTTATGGCCTCTGAGGCCTCATGTGACCCCTGCCCCTTACCTCTCCAACCTCTTGGCCTCCTCACCAGCAACTCTGTCACACACTGCTTCAGCCACACTGGCCTCTCTGCTCTTCCTCAGACACTCAAATATCCACTGAGCACCTTCCATCTCCCTCAAGCCTTTCCCCAGAAGTCACCTGTTCAGCGTGGCTCTCTCTGACCACCCAGTTTAGAGTATAACCCTCTTACCCTGCTCTACTCTCCCATAGTATTGATCACCTTTGAATATTCTGTGAAACTCACAAGAGAGTTATGTTTGTTGTCTAGCTCCTCCTGCTGCAAGATAAAGGCCGTGAAAATGGGTATTGGGGCCTCCTTTGTTTTCTGATGGATCTTGAGCACCTAGAACAGTATCTGGTCCTCAATCAAGTTTATAAAGAGAAAAATGGGCAAGGATATTAACAAGCAGTACACAGCACCTACTGGGTGTTAGGTGTTCTACCAAGTATTGCTGTTCTAATGCCATATATGCATTCCTGAAAAACCTCACAGTGCCAAGTCACACACTAAAAATAACAGTGATTATGGGAAGAATAGGATTAGGGGACCTCTTGCAAGCCTATGGACCTTTGTAACCAGAGTGCTAATGAAAGCAACAGTCTCAGTAGAAATGTGGTCACAGTTTACATCTCTGCTGTATTTGTACCTGGCTTTAGCTGATTCACTCCTTGGCAGCCTGTAGTGGTAGAATGGTCCCCCACCCCCACCAAAAAAAATAAAATAAAATAAAAAGATGTTTCTGCCGGGAACCTGTGAATATGACCTTTTTTGGGAAAAAGGTCTTTGCAGTTGTAATTAAGTTTAGGATCTCAAGATGAGATCATCCCATATTTAGGGTGAGTGGGCCCTAAATCCAATGACAGGTGTCTTCATAAGAGAAAGGAGACGGAGACTTGAGCCACAGGCTTACAGAGGGGAGAAGGCCATGTGAAGACAGAGGCAGAGATTGGAGTGATGCTGCCACAAGCCAAGGAACGCCAGGGCCGCCAGAAGCTGGAAGAGGCAAGGAAGGATCCTCCCCTGGAGCCTCCAGAGTGTGCATGGCCCTGTTGACACCCTTACTTGGGGCTTCTGCTCTGCAAAATCATAAGAAAATGAATTTCTGTGGTTTTAAGCCCCCTAAGTTCATGTTAGCTTGTTAGGGCAGCTGCAGGAAGCTCATGCACAGTCTTATACCCAGGGCTCATGCTCCCTCTGCTGGGATGCACATCCTGGAGGGCGTCTGCTTCCGATAGATACCATTCTCCTCACCATTAAAAACTGGATCCAGTCTCCTTCATCAGTGCATTGTCTTCACAGCTTCTTCGTTGGTGCTCATAACTTTGGCAAATTGCTTAACACAGTGGAAAACAGGACGGTTCTGGAAGCCACTGTGTGCACTAACGGAAGGTACTTCTGTAGACATTCTGCTTTTTTCTTAAGGTCTTCATATATTGCTCAAGCTTTCTAGTAAGCTTGCTCCCGATCACTTCAAAACATTAACTTTTTGCGGGGCTGTTCTGTTGTATATCTTAGCCTGGGTGGCGAGTACATAAGCGTGTACGTACATAAAGATGCATTGGGCTGAACATTGAGATTTGTGCACTGTGATTAACAATTAACATGCTTAAGAGAATCACATTGTGCTCCAGCCTGACTTTTGCCTTTTTAACAATACCAATCCCCTATTTACCCATAAAAGACATGGGCATTGTAGCAATACAGAATGTATAACTCCATGCTCACAACAATGCTGTGAAGCGTGTGCTGTTTTTATTCCCCTTTTACACATAGGGAAACAGAGGCGCACAGAAGGTTCAGTTACAGCTGGAAAGGGGCAAACCCAGGATTCACGCACAGGCCAGAGGGTAGCAGAGCTGCTGCTCTTAGCCATGCATTAAGATGGGCAATAAGCACATGAAAATATGTTCTAGTAGAGCAGTGCAAACTAAAACTACCATGGCATACCATGTTATAGCCCTCAAATTGGAAAAATTAAATCCTAATCTTACACTCCCAAGTTCTGGTGAGGACACAGGAGCATAAGGTGTCATCACCATCTCCAAGAGCAACTTGGCAGCATCTAGTGAAGTTGAAGAGACCATTCTCTACTTCTCAGTGATCCCACCCCAGGAAAATTCCTTAGAGCAACGCTCGCACATGTGCACAAGGAGACGTGGATGAGGACACTCGGTACGGCATTGCGTGTGCTGCTGAGGAGCCCTGGGAGTCGCTGATTATCCATCAGTGTGGTAGATGAAGAACCTGTGGTTTATTCCTCCAGTGAGACCCAACAAGGGTCGAATTCAAAACACATAATCTTGGGTCAAAATGTAGATTGATAAACACAGAATGGTACCAGTGATGTAAACTTTGACAGAATGTAAAGTAATAAATAATGTATTTTGTTTCTGCATGCTCACTTATAGGAAAAGTTGCAAATCTGCATGGGAAGGAAGGCCACATGCCGACTTGATAAAAGTTGTCTCTCAGAGCAAAAGGGACAATGGGCCTGGGGACAGGCAGCTCAGGAGAGTGGAACTGTGCCTAGATCTATTAAAATTTTAAAAGATGGTGACACGTGTGAGGAAATGTATACATTAGTTATTTCTTGGCAGTGAACAGCTGGGTGTTTTAGTTCTCTGGGTACTTTTCTGTATGTGTCAATGAGGCACTAATAAAGGAAAGCATGTGTTATGTCAAACCTTGATAGAAGGCTTTATTCAGAAAGCGGCAGTTGCTGCAGACAGGTGACTTCTCGTGGCGTGGCCAGCATAAGTGTAACTCATGTCCATGGTTTTCTCCAGCAGCCGAATCCAGTGGAGCAGCGGTACATGGAGCTCTTAGCCTTGCGCGATGAATACATAAAGCGGCTTGAGGAATTGCAGCTCGCCAACTCTACCAAGCTTTCTGACCCCCCGACATCACCTTCTAGTCCTTCCCAAATGATGCCCCATGTGCAAACTCACTTCTGAGGGGGACCCTGGCACTACATTAGGGCTCTGAATAAAGGAAATAGTTGACTTTCATTTTGGGCATCTGTACAAAATAGATTAAAATATTTGCCTCCATGTAGAACTTGAACTAACATAATCTTAAACTCTTGAATATGTGCCTT
Organism: Eulemur rufifrons; assembly: GCF_041146395.1. Taxonomy (NCBI): domain Eukaryota; kingdom Metazoa; phylum Chordata; class Mammalia; order Primates; family Lemuridae; genus Eulemur; species Eulemur rufifrons. Next base: position 24,424,594 of record NC_091012.1, on the reverse strand, counting down.
CTAGAATACATATTACAAGAAAACTACAGTGTCCACACGGCAATCAGAAGAAAGGAGCCAAGATGAGGTTTTGGAAAATCCTGACACCGTTAAAAAGCAGTTTTTGAAAGATAAAATTTAAATTTAATTTATCTCTAGAGAAATACTATATATATAATACCTATTTTTTGGGCTTAATTGAAACATTATTTTAAATTAAAGGGGGAAAATATGTTTGTGAAATGGATTTTCCTCAAGCTTCTTAGTAGTTGCTTTGGATTATCTAAAATGAATCCAAGTGTGAAAGATGTGTTACTGCCAAAACCAAATTGAACTCAGCTCCCTAGGCTTTACCAAGAGCAAGGTGTTTAAGTAATTGCCAACTTTTATACCATCATAAGTGGTGACTTAAGGAGAAATAGCTGTGGGGATGAGTTTATCATTATTTGGAAATTTTGAAATATAAAATGTTTTCCCCTAATTCTCAAGAGAAGCTTATTTTTATATTAAAAAACTGATGGGGCCCAGTTAAATATGATTTGATTTTTTTTAAAAAAAACAGCCAGTTCTGTTTTTTTGTAATTCTTCCATGAGCTTGCCTAAAATTCGGAGTCACTTTCAGGTGGTGGCACTGTTCAAGGATGGCAGGTGCATTCTGCTGCTTAGGTGAATGTTTTCGCAAACATTGCTCTAGTCAATCCAGCTTACCTGCCAAAATGTAGACCTGTGCATCTCAAGTGCGTGAGCTATTGCTAGAGCATCATTCTTTGGAATAAATGCCCCAGATGTACATTTGCTGAGCGTATTCTCCAAAGTATTGTTTATGAATTTCAACTTAAATCGTGTTGGGTTCCCTTCCCCACCCCCTAAGCGTGCATAAAAACTGGTTCTACAAATTTTTACTTGAAGTACCGGGCAGTTTGCTTTTTCAGGTTGTTTTGTTTTGTAGTGTAAAGTGAAATCTTAAATGCACAGTTCTATTTGCTATCTGAACTAATTCATTTAGTGAGTATATTTGTAAAAGCTAAGGCTAGAGTTAAAACAATTAATGTGTTTTACAATGATTTGTAAAGGATTATTTATAGCTAATATGGTTTTGTTTTCAATGAATTAAGAGAGATTAAATATATCTTTGTAAATTATTTTATGTCATAGCTTAATTGGTCTACCAAATAAGACATCTCAAGTACAGTAGTATAATGTATGAATTTTGTAAGTATAAGAAATTTTATTAGACATTCTCTTGCTTTTTGTAAATGCTGTAAATATTTCATAAATTAACAAAGTGTCACTCCATAAAAAGAAAAAAAGCTAATACTAATAGCCTAAAGGATTTTGTGAAATTTCATGAAAACTTTTTTCATGGCAATAATGACTAAAGACCTGCTATAATAAATATATTAACTAAAACCTAATTTTCAGGAATATAACTGTGTATGTGTTGGAAATGTACATGGTGCCCATCTTGTTAATATTTTCTTTTCCTGTGTCCACTTCACGTGCTCTTTATCTTACTGGCAACCTTGTAGGACAGCAGCCCCCAACCTTTTTGGCACCAGGGACCGGTTTCATGGAAGACAATTCTTCCACGGACAGGGGGTGGGGAGAGCGCAGCGGAGCTCCACTACCCAGTCCCTAACAGGCCACAGTCCTTGGCCTGGAGTTTGGGGACCACAGTTTAGGGCTTTCCCAAAATTCCAGCAATATTGGGTATTTCTGTGCATAAGCACTTAACTCCAGTGAGAATGGCTTTTATCAAAAAGTCCCAAAACAATAAATGCTGGTGTGGATGCGGAGAGATAGGAATACTCATTCACTGGTGGTGGGACTACAAACTAATACAACCTCTGTGGAAAGTAACTGCAGATTTTAAGAGTCATAACTGTCTATAAGGATAGCTTTTGCAAAAGTGCTGGAGTGAATAGATGCAAAAGTTCAGGCTATGAATGGAGAACAAGGCATTTGATAGGAGGGGGAAGGTAAGATATTGATTGAAGTAAGCCGTGCTGGCTGTCTCATTAGGTAAGAATTTTTAAAATATTTTAAAATAAGATAGTATTCTTCAAATACTGTTGACAGTTCAAAATTCCATTGTTTATGTGTCTGCATCCTGGGAATGCTGAACAGAGCGGTAAGCTAAAATTGATCCTTTTCTAAAAATCAGAATAGGACTCTTAAAAGATTAAGTGTATCTTTTTAAACTATGAGTATTTGAAATATTTTGCAAAGTACTTCCTCAGACATTGCTGCATTTAATCGTCACTATGACCTCAGAGGCTAGGTGGTATTGTATTATCCCTGTTTTTCAACTGAGGAGAATGTCTTAGCTCCAGGGCTTCACTGACATGCCCCAAGTCCCACAGCATCAAACCATTCATACCCCTATTAAACTAAAGTCTACCTTTCGTGAGTCCCACCGAATGGCCTTAGGTCTGCCTTCTGGGTTGAAATAGAATAACTTCCCTTCCTTGGACAGCTCTTCAAACAGTTTGGAATGATATTTTTGGTAATATAACAGGATTTTTTTCTAAATACATTCATACACTCTCTGTTTTTGATAATGCAGCAAAGCTTATCCTTTTGCTTTATTGAAAGGAATAATACTCAGAAGTTTTGAAATAAGCTGACTTAGTATCTCATCACTTGCAGCCCTTTCCATATAAGGCAGATTTGTGGTGTCAGACAACTGTTGTCACATTTGGGGGCATTAGGCAAAAGTAGGACTATGTAAAGGGAAAATTCTTAAAATGTGGGAATTTAGTGCAGAGTGTATACAGCACACCTGTGACTGGAGGACACAGCCATGGGTAGCCATTAAAGCAAAAGCAGGGAACACCTGAGAGAAATAAGAAATGTGTGTAGTGTGCAACCCACAATCAAGAATGAGTATTAGCACATTTGCAAAAAGTGTTATATGGCTGAAATACATTTCAGCTGAAATTTTTTTAGACCCACAGAACCACTAAAAGCATGAAGCTGGAATACCAATATTTGAAATAGCCTGACATGCCAACATTTATTGGTAGATTTATAACTTAGTTAAGGAATTGTTAGCAAGGTCTTCTGTATTAAACATATTTGGAAGAGGAAAGACCTGCAAAACAAAGTATCCGCACTTCCTATGAGGCTTAGATTCAAATATGGATTATTTCTTATTTTCAATTTGTCCTTTAAGAGCAAAGGTGATGACATATTTCAAACAGAGTAGCTCAATGTTAAGACACAACCATTAAGGCTTAGCATATCATTTCTCTAGTCACTTTTGAGAAATGGCTTATTCACTTACAGCGGTTCTGAAATCGTTTCGCAGTGACTTCCATGTAAATTCTTTAAAAAGTTGTTCACCTCATTTCATGAGCTGTGTATCACAAACTGTATTAAAGCCCTGGACAGGATGTGTGGAAACGTGGTTCCCGTCTGGGCTTGGGCACTGGCTCGTGGCCCTATTTTGTAGACAGAAGGTGTGAGGTGAAGCCCTCCCAGATGCTACGAAGGGCTGCACATTCTCGACGTTTCCTTCTCACTTGAGCACAGCCCTTCTCAGAAATGCATTATTTTTGTGAAGTCCGATGGAAAGATCCATCTTTTTTATTTTTAAAAATTTATAATTGACATAATTATACATATATATGGGGTACAATGTGATGTTTCAACACTTGTATATAAGCCAGGCACAGACACACATGATCTCACTCATATGTGGGATCTAAAACAGTTGATTTCATAGAAGTAGAGAGTAGAATAGTGGTTACCAGAGGCTGGGGGGAGGGGGGAGGGAAGACTGGGAAAAGTTGGTCAATGGGTAGAAAGTTATAGTTAAATAGGAAGAGTAAGTTTTGATGTTCTCAGAAATGCATTTTAATCACTTGTGCATATACAGTATTTATGACACAAGATGGCATTTTCCTCATTTATGAGTTTCATGTTTCTGCTATAAGAAAACACCAACTTAGTGGTAATTTATTATCTTACAACACAAATTTATTATCCTACCATTCTGGAGGTCAAAAGTTTGAAATGAGTCTCACTGGGCTAAAATCAAGCTGTTGGCAACACCACTTTCCTTCTGGAAGCTCTAGGAGAAAATTCTTTGCCTTGCCTTTTCCAGCTTTTAGTGGCCACCTGCATTCCTTCATTCTGTGACTCTTCCTCCGTCTCTAAAGCCATTAGAATAATTATCTTCAAATCTCTTGCTCTCTTTTTGCCTCCTCCTTTGACATCTAAAAGACCCTTCTCTTTTAGACAAGACATTGGGCCCATCTGGATAACCCAGGATAATTTACTCACCTTAGGGTCAGCTAATTAGCAACCTTAATTCCGTCTGCTACTTTATTTCTCCTTTGTAACATATTCACAGGATCTGGAGATTGGAATGTGGATATCTTTCAGGGGCCATTATGCTGCCTACCACACTCCAGTCCCTTTAGCTTTGGGTGGTAGAAAAGCCTGCAAGGTGAGAGGTCAGGCACTGCTAGCCTCTCCCATTACAAGCTATATGATTACTTACAATTAGGTAAGTGACTAGTTCAATTCATTTGTTACATCTCAGACAAAATTTAGACTTAGAGTTGCCTTCAATTTTAGTCCCTCTTTCTATTGTTCTACTCAAAGCCAGACCATGTACTTCAACTCCCTTGGCCTTTAAATGGAAGAAAGGGAGCTATTAATTGGAGGCATATGTGCCAGACACTGTACTATTTAGTCTCCCCACAGCCTTATACAATTGATAATTATTTTTTGGTCATTTTACAGATTAGACTAAAGTTCAGAGCTAGAAATGTTTTTTTATGTTTTTTTAAGATCACTTCAACAAATGCTGTCTACATAACCCAGACCTGTGCCAGCTGTTGAGGAAGCACAAATAGCGAAAACAGGAGCCTCCTTATAAGGAGCATCTAGGCTAGTGGGAAGACAGTCCAGTTAACCAGTAATTTCCATGCAGGGCGCTGCCTACTATGATAGGGATGGAGGGCTTCTGGGTCAGGATAGGCAGTCAGGGGATCTTCTTGGAAATATTGTCAGAACTAAGTCTTCAAAGTTAGGTAAGCATGCGAGTCTGGTTTAACATATGCAAATCAATCAATGGGATATATCACAATAACAGAATGAAAGATAAAAACCATATGATCGTCTCGATGCAGAAAGAGCATTTAACAAAGTTTGACATTTTTTTTTTTTTTGAGACAAGGTCTCACTCTGTCACCCAGGCTAGAGTGCATTGGCGTGATCATAGCTCACTAGAGCCTTGAACTCCTGGACTTAAGCCATCCTCCTGCCTCAGCCTCCCAAGTAGCTAGGACTACAGGTGTGTGCCACCATGCCTGGATAATTTTTCTTAGTTTTTGTAGAGACATGTCTAGCTATGTTGCCTAGGCTGGTCTCTAACTCCTGGCCTCCCAAAGTGCTGGGATTATAGGTGTGGGCCACCATGCTCAGCTCAACAGTCTTTCTTGATAAAAAAAAAAAAAAAAAAAACTCTCAACCATTCAGGTAGAGAAGGAAATTTCCTCAACATAGTAAAGGCCATTTATGAGAAACCCACAGCTAACATAATAATCAATGGGAAAAACTAGAAAGCTTTTCCTCTAAGGTATCACACAAGGGAAAGATGCCCACTCTTGCCACTTCTATTCAACATAGTACTGGAAGTATCAGCAAGAGCAATCAGACAAGAAAAATAAATAAAAGACATACATATGAGAAGGGAAGAAGTAAAATTATTTGGAGATGACATGATCCTACATGTAGGAAACCTCAATAACTTCACAAAAGACTGTTAGAACTAATAATTTGGTAAAGTTGCAGGATACAAGTCAACATACAAAAATTGTTTGTGTTTCTGTACACAAATAACCTATCCAGAAAAGAAATCAAGAAAACAATTCTATTTACAATGGCATCAAAAAGAATAAAATACTTAGGAATAAATTTAGCCAAAGAAATGAAAGATCTGTATGTTGAAAACTATAGAACTCTAATGAAAGAAACTGAAGAAAACACAAATGGAAAGGATATCCCATGCTCGTGGATTGAAAGAAATTAATATTGTTAAAAATTCCCATATTACCCAAGGCAATATACAAATTCAAAGCAGTCCTTATCAAAATTCTGAAAATTCCAATGACATTCTTTAAAAAATAAAAAACACAATTCTAAAATATGTATGAAACCACATAAGACCCACAATAGCCAAAGCAATTCTGAGAAATAAACAGTTTCTGATTTAAAATTATGAAGCTATAGTAATCAAAACAGCATGGTACTGGTAGATAAACAGGCACATAGACCAATGGAACAGAATAGAGAGCCCAGAAATAAACTCAAATATATACAGTCAACTAATTTTTGACAAGAGCACCAAGAGGACACAATGGGGAAAGGGTAGTCTCTTCAATAAATGGTGCTGGGAAAACTGGATTTCTACATGCAAAATAATGAAATTGGATCCTTATCTCACACCACACACAAAAAATCAACACAAAATGGATAAAAGACCTAAACATAAGACCTGAAACCATAAAACTCCTAGAGGAAAACATAGAGGAAAATCTCCTTGACATTGGCCTTGGCAATGATTTATTGGACATTACACCAAAAGCTCAGGCTATAAAAGCAAAAATAAATAAATGGGACTATATCAAACTAAAAACCTTCTGCACAGAAAAGAAAACAATCAACAAAATGAAAAGGCAACCTATGGGTGGGAGAAAACATTTCAAACCATATATCTGATAAGAGGTTAATATCCAAAATATATAAATGACTGACAACTCAATAGCAGAAAAACAACCCAATTGAAAAAGTGGGCAAAACACCTGAATAGACATTACTCCTAGGAAGACATATAAATGGCCAATGGGTATATGAAAGGGTGCTCAATGTCACTAATCATCAGGGAAATTCAAATCAAAACCACAATGAGATATTACCTTGCACCTGATAGGATGACTGCTACCAAAGAGACAAGAGACAAGTGTTGGCCAGGGTGTAGAGAAAAGGGAACCCTTGTACACTGCTGATGGGAATGTAAATTAGTACAGCCATTATGGAAAAAAGTATGGACATTTCTAAAGAAAAAAATAGAACTACCATATGACCCAGCAATCCCCCTTCTGGATGTATACCCAAAGGAAATGAAATCACCACCTTGTAAAGATATCTGGACTCCCATGTTCATTGTAGCATTATTCATAATAGCTACTATATGGACACAACCGAAGTGTCCATTGATGGACAAGTGGATAAAGGAACTGTGGTGTGTATGTGTGTGTATATATATGTTAACATATACATATATATACAGTGGAGTATTATTCAGCTTCAAAAAAGAAGGAAATTTTGCCATTTGCCACAACATAGATGAAACTGAAGAACATTTTGCTAAGTGAAATCAGCCAGACACAGAAAGAAAACTATTGCATGAACTCAGTTACCTGTGGAATCTGAAAACACATCAAATACACAAAACAGTGGTGGAGGCCGGGTGCGGTGGCTCACACCTGTAATCCTAGCACTCCAGGAAGCCAAGGCAGGAGGATTGCTTGAGGTCAGGAGTTTGAGACCAGCCTGAGCAAGAGCGAGACCTCATCTCTATAAAATAGAAAAAAATTAGCCAGGCGTGATGGCACACACCTGTAGTGCCAGCTACTCATGAGGCTGAGGTAGGAGGATCCCTTGAGCCCAGGAGTTTGAGGTTGCAGTGAGCTAGGATGATGGCCACGGCACTCTACCCAGGGTGACAGAGCAAGACTCTGTCTCAAACAAACAAACAAACAAACAAGAAAACAGTGGTGATGGGGAGGAAATAGGGCAATGTAGGTCAAGTCAAAGGATACCAAAGTAGCAGATATGTAAGATAGAGAAGTCTAGAGATCTAATGCACAACATAAAGGCTATAGTTAATAATATCGTATTGTATTCAGGATTTTTACTTAAAGAGTAGTTTTGCTTAAAGAGTAGATTTTTGCTTAGAAAGCAGTTTTCTTGCCCCCCCCACACACACACAAATGGGTAACTATGTAAGATGATAGATATGTCAATTTGCTTAACTGTAGTATCCATTTTACTATATGTATCTCACACCATGCTTTGCATCTTAAATATGTACAATAAATTTTTAAACGATTCTACAAACAGAAAAAAGTTAAGTAGGAACTCAGTCACATCTGTCATCAGGGAAATGTACAATCAAACCACAATAAGATACTAGTCCACACCCATGTATTGCAAACCTTTTAAAAGTCTGACAATTCCAAGTATTGGCAAGATTTGGGGCCAGTAGGAATTCTCACACACTGCTTTGGAGAACAGATGGAATTATCTGATAAAATTGAAGTGAAACCTACCTATGACCTTGCAATTTACTCTTGGGTATGGAGATAGCCTTGAGAAATAAGAATTTCTGTGCACCAGAAGACATGTACAAGAATATTCACAACAGCATCGTTTAATATCAATAGCCAAAAATAACAGCAAACTGGAAACAGCTCAAATATCCATCTACAGTAGAACAGATCAATTGTAGCATGTTCACACCATGGAATACTACCAACCCAGGATAAATGATAAACCACAGCTACACAACACAGTTGATTCTCATAAGCATGTTGATTAAAAGAAGCCAGGTATAAAATAATATACAGTAATCCCCCTTTATCCTCCAGGGATACATTCCGAGACCCCCAGTGGATGCCTGAAACCATGGTTAGTTCTGAGCCATATGTATACTATGTTTTTCTATACATGCATACCTATGATAAAGTTTAATTTATAAATTAGATACAGTAAGAGATTGACAAAAATAGCTAGTAATCAAATAGAACAATTATAACAATATACTGTAATAAAAGTTATGTGAATGTGGTCTCTCTCTCTCTCTCTCTCTCCCTCCCTCCCTCTTTCAAAATACTGATATTTTCAGACCATAGCTGATTATGGGTAACCGAAACCATGGAAAGTGAAACTTCAGATAAGGGGGGGGGACTACCGTATATGATATTATTCCATTCCTGTAAGTTCAAAAACAAACTAAACTCTTGTTTAGGGATGTATGGGTGATAAAACAATAAAGAAGATCAAAGAACCGTCACCACAGAAAGGAACGATATGAGCAGAAGCATCTAGTACATTAAATGGGATGCAGTGTGTGCAGAACTCAAAGAAAGTTGGTATTCCCGGATTGGGATGTACACGGGCCTGGCGGAAGGTGACCAGGGGTTAGGCAGGGGCCAGTCGTGGAGCACGCTGGGGGCCATGTGTTGAGGATGGATTTCTGGGCAGCGAGGCTAAGGACAGAAAGACCAGTTTGAGGCTAATGTAGTTGTGCAGATTGGGGTGGGGGGACTGAGGCTGGAGTAGAGACGGGTAGAGATGCAAATTGAAGAAGAATCAAAAGGAGTTTGTGACTGGGAAAAAGAGATGAGAGAAAAGCCAAAAATGGTACTGAGGTTGTCGATGACTGCAATTGGGTGGCATTTCCAGAAATAGGGAATATGAGCAGAGGAGCAGGGCGGGGGTGGTATTAAGCCAGTTTGGGACATGCTAAATGTAAAGGGGACAGGTGTCCAAGATGTGGTCAAGTTTAGGCCTGAAGCTCACAGAAGAAGCCAGATAGAAATACAGATTTGGGGATAAAACTGTGGAAGTAGATGACATTTCTTGTGCAAGTAAGTGGCAAGCCCAACTCCAGATTGTAAGGGGCAGCTGCGGAAGAGGAGACTTGGTGTGAGATGGAGAAGGAAGGTCAGAGGGGTGCAGAAGCGAAGGTAAAAGATCATTTCAAGGTGTAGGTGCTTAGCCCGGGAGATCTGGTGAATTAAGGATAAAAAAGTGTCCAGTCCATTTGGAAAGTGAGAGGTCCCTGGAGGACATTTGCGAGAGCTGTTCCATTGAGGCAGAAGCTAAAGAACAGTGACTCAAAAGTGACTGGCCAGGATTCTAACAGCTAAGGGAGACACAAGGCAGGAGGGGTGACCAGTCTGAGAAACTATCCAATATTACTTCGGCACCAGGATGTGCTTTAGCACCACTGAGCTACGAGGCGGAGCTGTGGCCTGCATTCCAGATCCCAGGGCATGGCCGTGTTACAGCGAAGAGAAAACAAAGAAACTGTAAGAAGAATAGCCCCACCTTCTGCTGTCACCCACGTACGTATAAGCCCTGTCTGCTTAAATGTCACTCGATGATGGAAGTCTTCCCCAGAGGCCCTCCCCTCAGTCCTTAGGGTCCACTGCGCTATGCTGCCCCAGCACCTCATGCATCCCCTGTCATTACACTTGCCATACTGTGTTGAAATTCTATTTGAATGTCTTTCTTCCTCATTACGCTATAAGGTGTGTCAGGGCAGGGACTCTTTCTGTCTTGTTCTTGGCCATAGTGCCCAAGAGGGTGCCTGGCACATGATAGGTGCACAATATATATTTATTTGAATGCATGAATGAGTGAATGATGGGTATACAAGTGTAGGTCAGTCTTTCTAGAGGGTTGACTATAAAGAGAGGAGAGAGATTGGATAATAACTATGGAGAAGTGAGACCAGGAGAATCGGCTTTTGAAAGGAAGAGACGTATGATCGTATATTGGGAGGAAGAAGCCAGTGGAGAGTGAAAGACCATGGAGAGGAAAGAGAGCTGTTGCCTGATTGAACAAGGCCCCAGAATGTGGACAAGCCAAAGGAGATAGGCAGCAATGGATTTGCTTTGAACAACAGAAAGGACTTCTCTTCCTCAGCAACTAGAGAAGAGGAGGGTGGGTGCAGATGAAGAAACATTTGTGGAGGGAATATTCACCCCGCCAAGATGTCCACATCCTAATCTCTGCAACCTGTGAATGAATGAGGTTACATGGCAAAGGGGAGTTAGGGCTGCAGACGGAATTAAGGTTGCTGATCAATTGACCTTGACGTGAGGAAGTCATCCTGGATTATTGAGGTGGGCCCACTACCTTAAAAGTGGAAGTGGGAGTCAGAACAGTCAGGATCAGAGCCACGTGAGAAAGACTGGGCTTGCCATGGCTGGCTTTGAAGATGAAGGAAGGGGCCATGAGCTAAGGAATACAGCAGCCTCTAGAAGTTGAAAACAGCAAGGAAACAGATTTTTCTCTGGAGCACCCAGAAGGAACACAGGCCTGCTGACACCTTGAGTGTAGCCCAGTGAGACCCGTGTCAGACTTCTGACCTCCAGAAATGTAAGATGATAAATTTGTGTTGTTTAAGCAGCTATGTTGGTGGCGATTTGTTACAGCAGCCACTGGGAAGCAAGACAAGGGGGAATGGATAATCTGATTACCTCAATGTTCTTACACACCTGCACCACACCCCCAAGAGCAGAGGACTGTAGGAAATTTGCTTTGGCCCAGAGGAGAGGAGTGGGAAGAAGATTAAAACCCCCCTGAGAAGCAGTGCTCACCAGCAGGCTGTCTGGTATATAGTCCAAATTCACTTCCCCTCAATTGCTGAGGAATCTCCAGGCACCAGGCTTGTGGTGCCCTCAGGTGCTTGGCAGAAGCAAGTGCTCTCTAAGGGAATGCGTCTTTATCCCAGGCCTCTGAGAATTTTCACAAATAATTTTCCTAAGAAAATGAACATCTCACAGTAAAAAATAGCGAAGACAGCCTTCAGAGAAAACCAATAGAAACAAAAGAGCAGAAGAAAACCTTGTAAAACTTCAGATTGTTTGAATTATCAGACATGAGCAGTGTGCTGGAGTTGGCTCATATGGGTACATGAGAAACAATTGTGACATCTCTTCCCAATTCTGTATTCCATGATGTCAGGTTGGTATCTTGAAATTGTCCAGGGTGGGAAGATTTACACCACAGAAATCAGCAAGTGCTATAATCTGTTTTGTTTTTTTTTTTCCTTCAGAGAGCTGATAATTAAAACTTTACTAGAAGATTGCTGGATACAGGTTATAAAATTACTGTGCAAATTGTGTTTATATAAATAAAATGTAAGTAACCTTGGTTTGGCAATGAGTTTTTATATTTATTTTTTTTTTCATTTATTTATTTATTTATTTGTTAACAGGGTCTCACTCTGTTGCCTGGGCCTAGAGTACCATGGCATCATCATAGCTCACTGCAGCCTCAAATTCCTGGGCCCAAGCAATCCTCCTGCCTCAGCCCTCTGAGTAGCTGGGACTACAGTTGAGTGCTACCACACCCAGCTAATTTTTCTATTTTTTTGTAGAGATGGGGTCTCACTCTTGCTCAGTCTGGTCTCAAACTCCTGGCCTCAAGCAATCTTCCTGGCTTGGCCTCTCAGAGTGCTAGGATTACAGGTATGAGCCACCACACCCAGCTGGCAATGAGTTTTTAGATACAACATCAAAAGCACAATGGATGAAAGAAAAGATTGACAAGATGGACTACATTAAAATTTAAAATTTCTGTGAAACAGACTGTTAAGAGAATGGCAAGATAACCCACAGACCAGGAGAAAATCTTTTAAAACATGTATCTGATGAAGGACTGTTATCTTAAATATCCAAAGAACTCTTAAAGCTCAACAATAAAAAAACAAACAGGCTGGGCACAGTGGCTCACGCCTGTAATCCTAGCACTCTGGGAGGCTGAGGCAGGAGGATCACTCGAGGTCAGGAGTTCGAGACCAGCCTAAGCAAGAGTGAGACCCTGTCGCTACTTAAAATAGAAAAAAATTAGCTGGATAACTGAAAATATATATAGACAAAATTAGCCGGGCATGGTAACGCATGCCTACTCGGGAGGCTGAGGCAGAAGGATCACTTGAGCCCAGGAGTTTGAGGTTTCTGTGAGCTAGGCTGATGCCACGGCACTCTAGCCCAGGCAACAGAGCAAGACTCTGTCTCAAAAAAAAAAAAAATTGTAAGTCGTGTACCACACTAATGCAAGATGTTGATAATAAGGAAACAGGGTGGGGGATCCTGTTAGGAGGTATATGGTAACTCTCTGTACTCTCCACTCAATTTTTCTGAAAACTAAAACTGCTGAAAGAAAATTCTATTAATTTTTAAAAAGGCACCCCAGGTAATTTTGTGCAGCTAGTCCAGTACCAAGGGCTTAGAAATGACTGTTTCCGGCAATATCTATGTACACATTGGTCAAATTGCATCCTTAAATAGATGTCATTGAAATAACTAATCACTGATTGTGGAGTAAGCTTCTTTTGGAAAGCCTTGTTTGTTGTATTGATTGAGACTTTAAAATGTAGGGTTTTCTTTCTTTGCCCCTACACCTGTAGAAGCAGTTCCTGATAGGATCTTGTAGAGGGAATTCAATCATCAAGTGGTATGTGGGTTGGAAATAGGGAGAAACTAGATTAATGTCTTTCAATCCAGCAAGCCCAGGAGTCTCTGCACCAGTTATCAATGTTTATGTCTCAGCTCTCAAGTCACCCTTCTTTAACTGCTCTGTGATAATGGAGATGGGCTTTGTAAATATTTCTTACCAGCTGGCACAATTTAAATCATTGTCAGTAGAGGGCGCTGGAGAAACACCAGAGGAGAAAAGGGTTTTCTCTTCCAGGTTTTACTGTGCCTCTCTTGCTTGCCTCCTTAAAGAGCAAAGCTTGCCTTCTCTGGTGCTGGGCTCCTGAGAATGCTCTTTCTTTTGTGCTAGGCTTCTGCACGTATTGACCAAGTCTTTTATTCTTTGTGTTGGGATGCTTTGACATCTGGGGTCTTGTTGACCCCAGCTTCTCCAGCTCTCAGTTTCTAAAGCATGTGGCGGGCAGCAGTGCCCAGTGGCCAGCAGCGTCCCTTGGCATCTCTTCAGGCAGCTTCTAATGGAGTGCAGTGAGGCACCTCTCTGTGAACATCCTTCCCTGGCACCTTCTTGGTCAACTTTACTGTGAGATCTGAGGGCAGTGCCTCCCTGTAGATGGCTCCTTTTGGCACCCCAGAGGGCCAATTTCCAACAAATGCCATCAGTGTAGGTACCTGAGCAATTCTTTATCTTCCAGTGAGCCATAGGATTCCAGCCCTGGGGAATGGGGGGCAGGAGGACACTTTTCCTTGGTTACTCTATCTCAGCCCGAGGGGGAGTAGCCTTTCCCTCAATCTGCTGTTGCTGTTTTCTTTAGAGTTTTCTTTACCTCTTTCTAGTCAAACTCTTATTATTCCAATCCCCTGTTAATAATTCTCCCTATTAAACTTTTCCTGTTCAAATGACTTTGTGGTTTCTGTCTCTTCATTGGACCCTGACTGATACCTTCTGCTAGGTCTCATAATCATTTTTAATCATCTTTTCTTTGGGGAATGTTTGAGAGGGGGAAGTTGTGGTTTGCAGTAGGGACCACTCGTCTATTACCAGGATGTGATACAAAGCAAAAAAGGACTGAACACAATTGTAGGACTTTATGGGCACCCATCTTCTGAATTAGAAACATTCCAAAACTGATTACAAATGGTTATAAGATGATTGGTATTTCTGCTACACTTGATTAACTGAAACTTGAATAATGGGATGCTGTCTGTACAGTCTTTGTTTGTAATGGGCCAGCATCCTCTGTCCTAGAACTGAATTTGAGCAGTTTAGAAAACTATCATCACCATGAGAAAAGAAACAGAAAATCTGTAGCTTTAATTTCTACTTCTTTACATGTAATATCCAAAATCATTAAAGAAAAGAATTTCAGGTAACTTACAAAAGTACAAATAAGATAAAAATAAATGAGTTAATCAGGGAAGCTGAAAAACAAAAGTAGGAACAATAGATGAGGTGATTATGTAGAATTCCTGCTTCAAGATCCTGTAGACTTATCAGAAATATGCCATATATTTGTCTGTGAAATTTTCAGCAAAGCACAGATGACACGATTGATTACATAATTCACGATGTCCCTCAGATAAAAATTAAATCAGTTCCTCCAAGAAACACATCTATTCATGGTACTGAAAGCAGAGTGGCTTTCTACCATGGGTGACAGTCTTGGTGAATCCTGAATCACATCCACTAGATTTCCTGAAGTTCCGTTTCTGCCCAGTTCAAAACAAGTAATCTATGTGTGTACAAGTCTAGTACAATGACTGGCATATATGAAGGACTCAGTGATATTTGAGTGAATGAATGTACAAATTTCTACCTATTTTTATTAAAAATAAAAAGCCTACAGAGACAAAGTTCTTGTAAAATAATACCATGGTAATTGCAAGAAATTCAGAGAGATCCTGGAATTTAAATTTATTTTTGCTGTTTTACTTCCTTGAATTAGAACTTCCTTAAGACTTCATATTTTTATATTAACATTAGTATTTTCTAGCACTCTATTCAAACTGAGGCACCTTGGTATAGTAGGAAGAACAACAAACACATAGTTGAGACATTGATTGTAGTCCTAGTGTGTGTCTGTCCAAGTGGTTTCCAACATTCATTCCAGCTCTAAAAGCCACTAGCACATGACTGTCCTAGATGAGGAAGCAGAGACTGAATATGAGGGATCTGAGGACACATGACATATTGAGGAAGAGAAAGAGGATGAGGCAGCAGGAGAGAGCAGAGGAAGGAACTGGCCAAGGACATGGTGGTGCCGGGAGTCCAGCTTCAGCCTGATCTCACCAGGGGCTTTGGAGTGTGAATTGCACCATACACTTACTTTTATTTTGAAGCAAGTGGGTGGGCTTTCATTCCCCCGTCAGTCACTGGCTGCAAGCTGCCCCAGGGTGGAGGTGTGGGAGTGTGTAACCTTGCTAGATGGCTCCCATTTTGCCTTTCTCCTCTGGGGGCAATCCTCCAGAGCAGGATTGGCAGACAACACTCACAGCAGCTGGAGGACAAGGCAAAGCTGATCAAGTGGATCTGCTCAGGGCCCCAACATTGTCCACGTCAACATGGAAATGACTTACTCTGTGCTGGTAAGTGATAACCCCATTTTTAAGGTTGCCAATAAATAATAATAGCTTACATTTGTGTCACACTTACAATGTATCAGGCACTGTTCTAAGTGCTTTACACATATTAAATTCATTTAATGGCCACGATAACCCTATGACTGGTTGTATTATTATTGTCACCCATGTATTATTATTGTCAGAGCCCATCAGATGTGAGTTTGCTCTCCTTGGCACACTTGTCTTTGCGTTTCATATGTTTTCCCCAGGCAAACTCACACATTCTCATCAGAGCCAACTTCATGGGTGTCTGACCTGTGTGCTCATGCAGGGCCCTGTGCTTAAAAGGGCTCCACTCCCAGTTTAATTCTCTGCTATCACCATCTTGAAATGTTTAATACTTTTGGACAAGGTGCCCTGCATTTGTCATTTTACACTGAGCCCTGCGCATTTTGTAGCTAGTCAGTTCTGGTTCTCAACTTTTACATCTTTAGGTTGAAATCTGTAGCCCAGCCTTTATCCTGAGCGCCAGACCCATATGTCCAGCCACCCCTGGACATTTAATGGGCTCTTCCCCTTCAAATAACTTCTCTTTCTGGGTTTCTTATCTCAGGGACTGGCACCATTTTCCACCCAGTCACCCAAGGGTGAGATTTATTCTGAAGATGACATTCTCTCTTCATTTGGCTTCCATGACAATCTCATCTCCTGGATCTCCTCCTATTTCTGACTCTCCTCACCCCTTTGCAGAACACTATATCTCAGCCCGTTGCTTACATGTGGCTGCCTTAAGGGAGTTTATTTTGGGGGAATTTATGGAAATGTTTACTGAGTGAGGCAAAAAATGTCTCTAAAACCTGCTTGGCAGGTTGAGGCGAGTGTGTCTCTGGAGCATTTGGAGTGTGGGGTGTCTGGACTGCAGTTTCTGTGTGAAGGAGAGCTTGACACTGCATCTGTAGAGCACCTGATGGAAGAAAGAGGACATGGTCATTTTGATATCAAAAAATGGGAGGTGGTGGAGAGATGATGGGGAGCGGAGGCAAAAATCTCCCAAACCACCCTTGAACCCTGCCAGTAATTGAACCTGTGTTTGAGAACTTTCCAGATAAATGCTGGAGGCAAAGTTAAGTAATCTATCATGTTTTCTATGTAGCTTATTGTCTTAATTCATTTTCTGTTGCTTATAACAAAATACCTGAAACTGGATAATTTATAAAGAAAAGAAATTTATTTCTTACAATTCTGGAAGCTAGGAAGTTCAAGGTCAATGGGCCACATCTGGTGACAGCCTTCTTTCTGGTAGAGACTCTGCAGGGTCCCAAGGCAGTGAAGGATATCACATGGCAGGGGGGCTGAGTGTTCTTGCTCAGGTCTTTCTTTCTCCTCTTATAAAGCTACCAGTTCTTCTCCCATGAGAACCCATTAATCCATTAACCCATTAATTCATGAATGTATTAATCCTTTCTTGAGGGCTCTGCCCTCATGTTACAATCACCTCTTAAAGTACCCACCTTTCAATATTGCCACATTGAGGATTCAGTTTCCAACACATGAAATTTGAGGGACTCATTCAAACCATAGCACTTATGAAGGCATAGTTTTAATAATTCCATTCATTTAGCTGTGCTTATTCAAAGTGTCATTGAATGTCACTCAACTTCACAAAAGGGCCTTTGGACACTGTAATTGTTAATTTTATATGTCAACTTGGCTAGGCCATGGTGCCCAGTTGTTTGGTCAAATATCAATCTAGATGTTCCTGTGAAGACATTTTTTTTAGATGAGTGTCTTACCTCATTTTGTGCTGCTAGGACAGATCACCACAGACTGGGTAATTTATAATGAACAAAAATGTAGTGGCTTATGATTCTGGAGGCTGGGAAGTCCAAGATCGAGGGATCCACATCTGACAAAAACCTTTGTGCTGTGTCACCTCATGATACAAGGCAGTAGGGCAAGAAAGAGAGATAAAAGGGGACCAAACTCATCCTTTTATAAGGAACATAATCTCACAATAAGAACCCACTCCTGCAATAATGGCATTAATCCGTTCAGGAGAGTGGAACCCTCATTACATAAACAGGCCTTAAATGTCCTACCTCCCAACACTGTTGCATCTGGGATTAAGTTTCCAACACCTGCTTTTTGGGGGACACAGTCAAACCACAACAATGAGATTAACATTTAAATCAGTAGACTTTGAGTAAAGCAGATTATCCTCCATAATGTGGGTGGGCCTCATCCAATCAGCAGAAGACCTTAAGAGAAAAGACTAAGGTCTCCCAAAGAGAAAGAAATTCTGCTCCAGATTGCCTTCAGACTTGGGACTGCATATCAACTCTTGCTGGAATTTCCAGACTGCTGGCCTGCCCTGCAGATTTCAGACTTGCCAGCCCCCATGATCAAATGAGCCAATTTCTTAAAATATCCATCTCTCTCTCCCCCCCCCACCGTCTCTCTCTTTGTCTCTTCCCTCACCTCTTTTTCTCTCTCCACACACACAAAATGGGTTCTGTTTCTTTAGTGGGCAGTATCCCCAAGATGTCTATGCCCTAATCCCTGGAACCTGTGGAGGAGAGTCTTTTGAACTCCTCAAAGAAATGGATTTTTACATGTCATTGAAGTGTCATCCAAGTTTACTCACAAAGATTGGATCAAAATCTTGCTCTTTTTTGTTGAAATTACAACCCCTCTGAATGATGGGAACATTTCTCTGCAGTATCAGTCACATGGAGCTCCATTGAGAATTATAGTTGTTCATTTCTAGCAAAATTGTGTTTTTTGGAAACTCATTTTACAAGGAATAATCGGGTCCATTTTCATTTGCTTAATTACTTTTCCAGAAACAATACAGGTGGTTTCAACCACAGTTCTCAAATTGTCGAGCTGAAAGTTAAATTTCAAAAAAAGTTTCTCTGTTTTCAAACTTTATGACAATGAACCAACTTTTTATTACCTCTCTCTCCTGAACTCTAGACCCCTGTGACCAACTGTCTACTGAACATCTCCACTTGGATACTCATAGGTATCTCCTAAGGCCACTGTGCATTGTTGTACAGGTTGTGCAGTACACAAGGGGGTCACCTCTAAGGGGGAATGCTATGGTCTGAATGTCCCCCAAGATTCATATGTTGAAACTTATCCCCATTGTGGTGGTGTAAGAGGTGGCGGTCTATTGGGAAGTGGTTAAATTATGAGGGCTCACCCTCATGAACGGGATTCAGTGCCCTTATAAAAGGGCTTAACAGGAGGAGTTTGCCCTTTTTGCGCTTCTACCTTCTGCCCTGTGAGGATGCAACATTTGTTCCCACCAAAGGATGCAGCAACAATGTGCCATCTTGGAAGTGGAGACCAGGCCCTCACAATCTGGAGCCTTAATCTTGCACTTCCCAGCCTCTAGAACTGTGAGACATAAATATCTACTGTTTATAAATCACCCAGTCTGTAGTATTTTGTTATAGCAGCACAAATGGACTAAGACAGTGATCAATCACAATGAAGTCCTTATAGATTTCTAGGTCTATTAGGGCAGTTTCTTGGCATACGGTGGTCAAAGGTTGAGCTTTCACAAAGTTGGTATATTATGACAATTTAATGACAAACAGAAGTCTAGTGTTGTTAGGAAAGGGTCTCATTTGCTAATGCACACAAAGGCACCTTATGAACTTGGACTTAGGGTGGATCAAAGTCAACACATCCAGAATGAATTCATCCTACTCACCTCTCCCACCTGCTGGTCATCCTGGATTCCTTATCTCACTGACTGATGTTTCCTTTTACCCAGTTATCCAAGTGTGAAACCTCAGTGCCAGCCCTGGCCCATCTTGGCTGCTCCTCCTTCCCCACTCTGTGCCCAGGTTGTGCAGTGCATCGGTCACTGAGTCCTGTCCAAGGCCTGGCCCTCGTGCACCAGGTCTTCCTAACTGATCTTCCCACAGCCACCCCTGACCCTCCAATCCATCCTCCATCATGCAATGCCTGGGATCTTTCTGGTGGGTAAATATGATCTGTTCTCCCCTCTCCAAGGTCTTGCTATGGCTCCTTGTCACCTCTAATAGGGTTTCTCAAAGAGTGGTCCTCAGACCATCTGTATCAGAATCACTTGAGGTACTTTATCAAATGTGCCCACCAAGCTCCTAAATTTTCAGATTTTCTGTGGTGAAGCTCATGAAGCTGCATATTAATGAGTATCCCAAGTCATTTTTATACATGTGATTTTGAAAACTACTACCTTCTACGGTATACTGCATAAGTATTTCATAAACTTGGCAACAAACACTCAAACATCTCCCAGTGCCCCAGTAGGCACTGTGGAGTGCAGAGTGGAGGACAGAGGAGGCCTTGACTATCCCCTGCTGAGTAAGAGGGAAGGCCTGAAAATTCATTCCTCACTTGCCTCCCAGCACACAACTCCAGCTCCAGGTGGCATTCAGGAGCCATGTGCTTGTCCCCTTAGAGTGATTTCTTGGAATGCAGAAATCAACCCAACAACTATAGAGAGGCCTCCACATGGGCCTTGCAGGGCAGAAGGGGGTGATGGGCCCCGTGTGTTGGGAGACAATTCTCCATGACTATTTCAGTTTTTTGCATGGTCTGGAGCCCCTAATCAAATGCATTTACAGCTGAGTTAAGAAAATTGGTATTAGGAGCCATTTGAGGTGTCTCCCTCCCTAGAGCCAATCCAGGTTAGTAAAGGTGAATCTCTACGGAGAAGATCTGCTTGCATTTTAAGGTAAGGAGTAATCACTCTCTCTGGAGGGGAGAATAGGCAGGTCACTAGCAGCCCAATACAAGATCAGAGTTCCCTAAATTGGAGGTTCCTTCCCTGTGATGCACCTCATTGCATGTGCAGATGCTATCTGGCCCCCTTTTGGTCAAAAGACGTTACAGGGCCAGCTCACATTCAAGAAGAGGGGAAATGGATGCCATCTCCTGATGTAGCAGTGGCAGGGTTGCATTGCAAAAAATGTCACATCATTGAGACTGGGGTTCAGTCCAGGATATTTCTCTGGCTGCTGCTTTTGCTGTGAGTAATAAACCATCTTTGTTTCTGACCCAGAGACCTCATGTTTTCTGTCAGAGTGTCAGAGTGTGGCAACTGGCTACATTTTTAGCTTGCTACTAGGGTAAAATCTCAGACACATAACAGCTTCTGACCTTACAGTGTGGAATCACGCTTTAGACGGTGGCTATGATTTGTTCACGGATTCCCAGCTGAGTGGGGAAAGGAGCTGAGCAGGTGGAGGATTGAACCAGTCATCAGTAACAATGCTTGGGTGCTCCTATTGCTGCTCCCAAAACACCCCAAAACCTAGTGGCTTAAAATGAAAATTTATTTATCAAAAATCTGCGTGTCACTATATGATTCTCCAGCTTCACATGGTGTTAGCCAGGCCACTGGTATGGCTGAAATGCCTCACTCACATGGTTGGCAGTAAGTGCTGGCTGCTGGTCGTGCTGGCTGGGGAACTCAGCTGGGGCTGTTGGCTGGGAGCTTTGGTTTTCTTCTATATGGGCCTCTCCACATGGCTGCTTGGGCTTCCTCATAGCTTGGCAGCTGAGTTCCAAGGAGTATTTCCACAGCCAAAGTGGAGTTTTAGATCCTTTAAGGCCTAGCCTTGGCAATTACATGACATCACTTCTGCCACATTCTATTGGTCAAAGAGGTTACAGGGCCAGTCCACATTCAAGGGGAGGGGAAATAGACTCCACTTCTTGAGGTGTGAGTGGCAAGGTCATTTTGCAAAAAAGCATGTGAAATGGAGGATATTACTGCAGCTGTCTTTGGAAGCACAATCTACCACAGGTGGACTATATAGTAGTATTTTTCCAAGAGCAGTGAGCATCACAAGCACCTGGAGCATTTACCAAAAAGGCAGATTGGGGATGATTCTTGCATATTAAACTTTGAGAACCACTGAACCACAGAACAAAGCCCAAACTTCTTAGCCTAACATTCCAGACATTCCAGATCCTCACTCGTCTTGTCTGACTTTATGCTCCAGCAACACTAAATTTCTTGGAGTTCTCTTACACATAATAAGCTGTTTAACCTACTCCACACCTTTTTCCATAACTGTGCCTTCTGCCTGGAACGACTTGACTTCTTCACATCATCAAGGGCTTACTCATCCTTTAAGATTCAGCTTTATGTCACCTTTTCTAGGAGATCTTCCTGACTTCCTCTTCTCCCATGGATTGGAGGAGTAGGTGTTCCCATAGCCTGTGCAATTTGTCCCCATTACAGAACTTACCAACTTGTATGTCATTGTTAATTTATCTGTCTCCTTGACTTGATTGTGAATATGTTATATTCATCTCTGTCCCCTAAATCCTAAGTGTGCTTAACTGAATTGGAAGTCTGATAGTGTCACAGTGAATTCCTCTTTGAAGAATATGGTACTTAAAATATGCTTAAAATTGCAGTGTTTTCTTCCTGACAAATCTCAGGGCAGCTAGGATGCTTGCAGCTACTCATAACAAAATACGTGACTAAAAGTGGCTGTATTAGTTTGCTCAGGCTGCTATAACAAAATACCATAGACTGTGGCTCAAACAACAGAAATTTATTTCCTCACTGTTCTGTAAAGCCCAAGATCAAGGTTCTGTTCCTGGCTTGCAGATGGCCACCCTCTTGGCCATCTTTTCTCAGTGTGCGCATGTGAGAGCATGAGATCAAGCTCTCTAGTGGCCTTTCTTCCAAGGGCACTAATCCCATCAGACCAGGGCCCTGCCCTTATTACCTAATTACCTCCTAAAGGCCACCCCCTCCAAATACCATAGCATTTGGAGTTAGGGCTTTAGCATATGAATTTGAGGAGGGACACATTCAGTCCATAACAAGGGTTAACCATTTGATTTAATAATTTTGGAAAACCAGAAGCCTGCAGAAGGTGGTTTTCCAGTGTGTCTAGAGCTCTTCCTTTTCTTCCTCCCAGCCCTTCTCACCCTGTCATCTTTCAGCCCAGGGTCATCCCCTCTTGGGTGTAAGATGGCTGCCAGGGCTCCAGGCATCACGTCTTCAAGGTTCAGTTTGAAGTTATTAAGCTGGTAGGGCAGGATGGGTCTGGGATGAGCACAGGTAACTTCTTGTCTGCAGGTCTGTCTTTTAACAGGAAATGTACTATTTCCTTTATATGTCCTTACCCAGCCTGGGTCATAGGACTCCTGCCCATACCCAGAGCAATCACAGGCAAAGAGGCTGTCATGATTCCCACTTCCAACATACTCAAGGGTGAGCTGAGAGGGGAGAGTTGATGGGTATTGCAACCCAAACAAAATAAGCAAGGAAATAAATCTAGCCCAGGAAGCAAATGTCCTAAATACATTTATCAACAAATACTGACTTGATTTTCTTAGCAGTGATTTCTAATCAAGAGAAGTTAAATATTACTGTTAACATCAACCAAGGGCAGAAGTTCCGAGGGCGGCATCAGAACACTTGGTTGCCCTACAGATGGCAGGGAGGAGGGTTTGCGTGTGTGGGGGTGGGGAGGGGGAAGTGGAGGCAAGAATAGGATGCGGAGGGATTGCTAAAATGCATGGGATTGCTAGTGCTACACGATGTCAAGACCAGGGGCGCCCAGGAAACCTGGGCTGTCCCTAACCTAAAACTTTTCTGGGAAGAACAACTGAGGGGGAAAATCATTTCTAATCCTTGAATTACCCCAAACGTTTTTGTACGCCCCACATCTCCACAGTCAACCTGGTTTGACTATAGAGCAAAGCACGTTATGCATAATCCGTTTGGAGATTCCGAACCCCAGTGGCTTGGTACGTGCCCTGGTCGCTCAAGCAGGATGTCCTAGCCCCCAAATCTCAGGCTGTTCGGGCGGGCGCCCAGGTGGGGCGCGGCGAGCTGGGGGGACCCAGCTCCCGCCCCGCGCGCCGCCCTCCCCGCCCCCGCCCCGACCCCCGCGCGCACGGCCTTGTGGGTAACCGGGGCCGCCAGGTGACAGCTAATGGCGGCGGCCGCCTGAGGCGGGCGGTAGAACCGGGCTGCAAGAGGCGCGCGGTGGAATCTTCCCGGCCGCCGCTCCCTTCCCGGCTGTGGCTTCCCGGCGGCGGCAGGACTCGGCGCGCCATGGACAGGCCGGCGGCGGCGGCGGCGGCGGCGGCGGGCTGCGAGGGCGGCGGGGGCCCGAACCCGGGGCCAGCAGGCGGCAGGAGGCCTCCTCGGGCCATGGGGGGCGCCACCGCCGGCTCCCGGCAGCCCAGCGTGGAGGCCCTGGACAGGTAAACGGGGCCCCGGCCGCCATGGCCTCCCGCTCCCCTACTCCCGAGGGCCCTGCGCGAGGCCTGGCCGCCCCCTCCCCGCACGCCGCGCAGGGCCCAGCCGAAGCGGGGGTGGGTGGCCCCTCCACGGTCCCCTCCGCCACCCTGCGGAAACCCCGGCACCCCCATCGGCGGGCCGCCGTCCTCCGACCTGCCTCGGGCCGCGCACCTGGCTCACTTCCGCCTTGTAAGCCCAGCTCCCCGAACCCCAACTGGGGCTTCGGAGCTGTCAAACCACTTCCGTACCACCTCCTACTGCCCTTGGCGACCCCTTGGCTGTCCTTGCCCAGGCCACGAATCCTCGGGGGGCTGGGGGTGGAATTTCGCCCCCGCTCTCCTCTTTTAGCATCACCTTGCCTCTTGTTGTTTTAAGACCCAAATCCCACTGCTGCTGCTTGGGGTCTTTGATATTGAAGTTGGGAGTGGGGACTGGGGGACAGGACCCCGCGGGCGTGGGACCTGGTGCAGGTCAAGGCAAAGATACTCTGATTTGAAAAACTGGATGGAAAACTTCCAAACTGCTCGCGAGGCAAGAAAACAGAATCATTTACTTTCAGTTCTTCACACTTTGAAGGAACAGGTTTATTTTCATGAACTCAGAAGCAAGCCTACTGCATTTGAGGCAGTTGCAGAACTAAGAGAAATCAGTTAGAAGCATAAACTGACCATGTCCAACTGAGAAGGGCCACCCTATCCTCTGAGGACAAGGGATGGCTTATTCTGTAGCCGGGGCATCCAGTTTTCCCACGTCTTGGCCATTTCCCTGACACTGGACTGTGCTTAGGCAACAGCCACTGTTGTAATGTAGCTCAGTCAGTTTCAGATGTTCATTCCTGCCTGTCTTAGTCATACCAGTGCGCTGAACTTTTGGGAGTTTCCAAAAACACAGGAACAACAAGAAACACTCCCTCACTTTGTTTCCACCTCAGTGTAATTACAGCATATTTCAATAAATTAATCACCTAAGTGGTTAGCTTCACTAAAAACCAGTCTCAGCTAAAACAGCACTTGGAATGGAGAGGATGTCACTGGTTTGCAAATACTCAACAATGTATGAGGTCTTGGTGATTCAGAGAATAATACAAGACGGCTTTTGCTCTCTGGCTTACCATCTAGTGGAGAATACAAACAGCCCAAAAATTGAAATTGAATGTGATAAGTGCTAGGGTAGAGGTAGAACACAGAAGTACTCAGGATGGGGCATGTACCTGAATCATTGAAGAAGCTGAAGGAAATCAGAATATGTCACCCCAAAATATGCCTCATATTCTGGTTTCCTTCAGAGCTTTTGAAGATCAGGGAAAGCCTGAGAAAGGTGACATTTGAGTAACGCCTCCGAGAGGTGAGGAATCCAGCTATACAAGTATCTTGGGTGAAGCATTCTAGGCAGAGGCCTGTGCAAAAGCCCTGGGGTGGGAGTGTGAGTGAAGTATTCAAGGATCAGCAAGGAGACTACATGCCACTAGCGGGGAGGGAGAAGTAAAGGATGAGGTCCCAGAAGTCATAGGTACAGATAAGGGAGAGCCTTGGAGGCCATGGTTAGCCACTGGGGGCTTTGGGGCAGAGGAGTGAGTAATCTGTTGTAGATTTCAGTAGGCTCTGCATGGGTGCTGTGTGGACAATAGAGGGGAAGGAATTAAAGCAGAGAGACTAGTAGGTAGGAGGCTATTGTCATAGGCCAAGTGAGAGGATGGCAGCTTAGCCCAGAGGGATGGAGTGGAGAAGGGGAAATATGGTCACATTTTAGATATAATTTGAAGACCTGCAGGGTAGAGCCAGTGGTTTTCCTGAAGATTGGTTGTTGGGTATGAGAGAAGCAGGGAGTATTCCCAGGCATTTAGCTTGTGGAAAAAAGGTGTTGCTGAGATGGAGAAGTCTCTCCAAGTGGAGCAGGGTTAGGAAACAGCAGGCTCTTCACATTGGACATATCAATTATGAGATGCCAATTATCTCGCAGAGCAGATGTCAAAGAGGCAGTAGGTTTATATGAGCCTGGAGTTCAGGGGTGGCATCTGGGCTGGAAACTTAAATTGTGGAGTCATTGGCATGTAAATGGAGCTTAAATTCATGAGGCAAGTGGAGTACTCAGAAGAATGATGGGGTCTGGAAAAGGGAATTGGACTAGGAATAGGGCAGGGTGGATTTCCAAGATACTTAGCAGGTAAGGGAGACCCGACCTGGTGAGCATTCAGATGTGGGGGGAAGTGGTAGGTGAACTCTAAGGTAAATCCTGTCTTCTGGGCCTATGGTGGCTGCATAACTGGCTGTGCTTTGCCCTGAGTTAAGTTGTGGGGCTGAGCTGCCAATGCTGGTATAGACAGGTCGAGTTGGTAGGATCTCTGGGCCAGACTAGTGGAGATGTCTTGTAGGAATATGGGCATCAAAATTGGGAGAGTCTGGCTTGGAGAAACAGAGCTGGGAGCCTCCAGCCTGCAAGTGGTTGCTGATGCCAGGAGTGGAGGGCAATTGCACAGACTACAGAGAAGAGAGAGAGAGAGGAAGAGGAAACATGGCCTCTCTTCTCAGCTCTGTCATCTTGACAAGCTCTGATTCATGCTCTTTGAAGAGGGACCCCTAGAGTGGAGCCTGGCTCTACTGGTGTGGCTTGGCCATGCCTCCTGACTGCGGGGCCCTCATCTCCCTTCTGAATACTGTACTTCTCTTAAAGATGATGCATGCAGTCCTGTAAGAGGATGTGTTTTTCTGAAGGTCATGGAGCTAGCTGGTGACAAAAGTTGGACTTGCATCTAGGCCTCCTGTCTACTAGCCCACTATACCACTCTGTGTGTAACTGCATTGGCCAGGATGCTTCAAGTCTCAGGTGAACAAAAACACAACTTAGTCTGGCTTAAGCCAAAAGGAGATGTCTTGGCTTAGATAACTGTTCCAGATAGGAGGAGAGATGGCCATGAGCACAATTGGAGCCAGGGTTGCAAACAGTATAGTCAGGACTCCCCATCTCTTGGGTTTTTTTGGGGGGTCTCACTTTTTATCTTTGTGGGTTCCTCAAGATAGTAGGGGTGGAGAGTGGCCTCCAGCATCTCTGGGTCATATCTGCACCACTCAGGATCGAAAAGAGGAAAGCCTGAGATTGGCCAGGCCTCGATAACTCACCTACACGTGGGGGCAGGAGGAGGAAGCGGTCAGCCCGCTCCTTCCCTTTCCCCCTCAGAATCCTGTGAAGTAGGGAAGGGCAGTTCCCCAAAGTAGAGAGAAGTGTCCTTATCAGAAGAAGGGGGAAGGGATGCTGGGCAGATGGTAATAACAGGTCACTCATGATCAATAGCTGGGTTTCTACAGTTTCTTCCTATATGCAGCTGGGTGGGTGCTGACAGAAAAAAGCATTATGACGAGAAAAGTATGATATAAGCAGGCAATAAAGGTGACTTAGCCTTTAAAAAGGAAACTCAAATTTCTCTCGTTTCCTTTCTTCTCCCTCTTAGTTCAAATAGATTGGTAAATAGATTCCTGGCATATGATAGGAATTTCTGCCCACTCAGCAAGTGCTTTTACTTACATTTTCAACCACCCAGATAATCTCTGCGCTGTCTTGATTAGAGACTTCAATTTAGATCACTAGCACAGAACATCAGTTTTCTTTATTATTTAGGTTATTTTATATTATTGTCTGGGGATTCCAGGTGTTTCTGTCCTTCAAATATGTGAGTGTGGATTTAATTAGTGATGTGACTTTTTAAGGGCCTGAAACATTATTTACAGTGAAAGCTACCTGCAAGGTAAATTTTCGTTAAGTGTCTTTTGCCTGCTAGATTGATTTCTTCAGTATCTTGACAAATTGAGATAGAAGCCTGGCCCCTAGGGGCAATTGTTAATTCTCTCACTGTCTAGTTTACTTTTGTGGTCCTTTAGGTCAAGTGAGCAAAGCCCGGCCACTTGCCAGTCATGTGATCTTGGGTAAAACTGAAGCCTCGGTTTTCTCATCTGTAAAATGGGTCAGGCTACATGTGTGGAAATGCTTTGAACACTTCAGATCATTGTGGAAGTGGAAGTGGAAGACGCCCTTTTCCTTGCATTGTTGTGTTTTTATATAAGGCAGTTGGCTATCATCTGTGCTGCTGGCTTCAGCTCCGTGAATCAGCCACAGTTGGTTGTGCCGTGTCCTGGAAGGACAGCCGCTTTCTAACAGGCATGTCACCTCTGTGCCTCAATTTTTTCTTCTCAAAAACAAGTTGGCTAGTTCCTGTTCTGCCTTCTTGTCATATCATGGTTGTGAGGCTCTGATATAATAAAAAGTGGAAGACCTTTTGTAAATTGTCAAAGCACTTACTGAAATATAAGGTAGTGTTAGTACTACACATAGAATGTCATTTTTCTAGTCTATTCTTTATAAAATCACATGATCAGCTTTACTCCACTAAGAGTCACTTTCATTTACTCAAAAGTACACTATATTCTGGATTTAAAACTACCAATACAAAGTTGATTGAATGTTTGAAAATTGTATGCTATAAGATGAATATTTCACTTTAGAATTAATTTTCTATATACATTATATTAAGAATATTTCTTCCACATAATTGTATTAGAGTAAAATTCTAATAAATTATAGAGAATAACATGCTAAACTGTCTAACAAGTAGAATCTTCAACTTGTTTTGGAAAAAAAATTGGTTGATTTATTTAAAATTAACCTGGAACCTAATCTTACTTCCTACTCATCAGTCACGATTTCGACTCTTATATTAAATGTAAAGATAACCAAATAGTCTAATAAAAGTTCATTCATCTAAAAAAGGAAATGTGCATACATCCCTATTCAGCGCTCATTTTTTTCTCACCAAGAGCCTATATTTTAAAGTTTTTTAATCACGCTGTTTCTTTTAGTCCTACAGGATCACATGTTGAATGGTGTAAACAGCTTATAGCTGCTACAATTTCTAGTCAGATTTCAGGTTCGGTGACATCAGAAAATGTATCCAGAGATTACAAGGTAAGCAACATCGAGTGCTTAATTCATTTTTAGTGTATTAAGTAGCCAAGAAGCTTTTCAGTGTTAACGCAGGTGAGCCTTTGGCACCCTGATGCTCAACTACCATTTGCTTAGGAGTAAGGACGAAAGGTTCTCTGTTGTTAGATGTGAAATTTAGAAGAGAAATTTTACCAGTATGCAAGATATGTGGTCATTACATTGTGGTTTTGTAATTGAGAGGAAAAGCTATCTTTAGATTATGATGATTCTTTTAAACATCGTGTTCCATTTTACTATACTAAATGCATATATTTTCTTTGTTAGTATTCTGAATTTCAGAAAATATCTTGATGTATAGTATTTCCCTAACTTCACAATTTGTTTTTGTATTTAGGTATTATCTGTGAGTATCAGCATTAACATGTGATACTAGAATGTAAAAAAAAAATTGCAAAATCGCAAAAGAGTGTTATATGGGCAGCCTCATTTTTTAGTCTGTATTGAAGTGAGAAATCTCTTCTTGTTTATTTTAAAAGTTGGATTCCCTGCTTATTCTAAAGTTAAGAGTGATAAGCTCCTTTTTGGCAGAGACTGGTGCTCTTTTACTCACCACTGGTTTCCCAGCATCATCCTGGAGCATAATAGGTACTCAGTAAATACTTATTGAATCAATTAACAAACCAGAAAAATCGATTGCACCATCTTTGTTAAGGCTAAAGACTAACTTTGTTTTAATGCCAATGAACTATTAACAGGTACATTAAATGAAACCATATTTGCATTTCAGTAGTAGTGTTTGCTTGAATTGGGGTTTCAGTTTATTATAGTTATTTTTGCCTGCTAGTAAAAGATGATTGATTTTTCACAAATATGTTTGAAATACATTTGGTATCCTAGACTACCGTCAGTTAATGGTGTCTCAAAATCATGGTCCTTGCCAGCAGTCAACTCTTACAAATAGTCCAAAGACTATAATAAAAATCCTAATTAATTCTTAATAGCTGATCCTTGTTTAGGGGCTTTAGCTTCAGTTCCTCTTTAGCTCATAACGAGTGCAGAAACTGACTCAAGAAGCCAAGTAATTGAGATTTGGCTATGGTGCTGTCTCTTGCTTCATCCAAGCCGGCAGATGCTGTTGATTATGCCCACCAAAGGAAGACATAGCTGTGGGTTAGTAGAAGTTAGATAATCCACCCAGCTAGAAGAGTGACAGTGTATTTCTTAAGAATTTTCATTGCTATCTGGTGTTCATGTTTGCCCACAAAGGAGCAGCTTGGGGCCCCTTGTCCTTAAAACCTGGCTAGGCAAACAACCTGTCTCCAGGTGGGAGAAGTATTTACTACATCGCTGATGTCCAAGTGGCTGGCCACTCAGCAGCTGCAAATCCCACTGGTCCCAGTTGTCCTATTGTCCCCACCTTAGCTGAGAAACTGCCCACTGAGTGGAGAGGCTCAAGGACCCATATTAGCAGAGAATAGCTCTCAGACCTCGGAGTGATTTTCTTTATGGACAATTATGAGTTAACTGTAATGTTTTCATTATGATGAATAGTTGTTAGTGTTGTATGGGTTCTATAAAAGATGGACTATTGACTGTTTGCATGGCTTCCTAACAGTATATTACTAGGTCAGCCTGAATCTGTACATTAACATGAAGCAGCTAAGATTTTTCAGTTTTAGTCTATTTACAAATTTTGTAGCAGAATTAGTTCATGTTGGAATGGTTTAACAGATGGTATTCAGAAAAAATAAGGCTTTTCTTTTAGAAATTAAATTTTGAAGTCCCTATATAAGATCATAGCTAAAGCCTTTGATGAATTATTATAAAAGAGCGTGTTTTATAACCATCTTTTTATATTTGCCCTGTAGCTAAATCTGTAAAGTTGGCGTTAAATTTATAATTCAGGACTTGTTACGCTTTCTTCAAGGAGAGAGTTTTTTTAAATAATAAAAGCATAAAATATTTCTAAACCACAAGGATAATTGTACATGCTATTTATAAAGTAATTCTTAAAATCAGGGTAACCAAGATGGATCTTTGGGACCCCTCTGGCATGGGAACCATTGCATGGGGTTAACCCTGAAGATCCAGATAAAGTTCCTTGAAGATTTAAGTTGCAGTCAACAGTCAATAATATTTGAAATTATCTATTGTGTAAATATCTTATTTGAAATACACACTTAATTTGGGGGCCAATTTATTATAGATTAAACTCAACATCAGTAATTAAATGAGAGCAGATGTTTATATGAAGAGTACACTTGTATCTTATTTGAAATGCTGACTGTCTTCTGAGTTTTAAGCTGCTGAGAGTGGTTCTGTATCATCATCATCATCATCATTGTCATCAACCCTCTAGCACATATAGTGCTCTATGGTTTTATAATACTTTTTGACATGTCATCCATTTAAGCCTTAAAATAACTCAGTGCAGCTGAGCGCAGTGGCACACACCTTTAGTCCCCAGCTACTCAGAAGACTGAGGCAGGAGAATTGCTTGAGTCCAGGAGTTTTATGCTGTAGTGCACTATGATCACTCTTATAAAAGGCCACTGTACTCTAACCTGGGGAACATAGCGAGACCCTGTCTATTAAAAAGAAAATAAAAAACCTGCAATGAGGTAGCTATTATTATAATCATAATTTCACAGATGAGAAAACTGGGGCCTAGAGAAGTTAAGTGATTTGCTTAGGGTCACACAGTTAGAGTTGGGATTTAAACCCAAGTCATTCTGTTGAAAAGCTAGAGTCTTTTTTAAATTTTGTCCCACTCCTCCCACCCCCATCCACTATTTTTCAAAATGTGGTCTTCCTGCAACAGCACTCCCTGGAATGCCTGCACAAATGAAGGTTCCTGGGCCCCATCCCAGACTTAGTGAATCAGAATCTCTGGGGGAGGCAACCAAGTACCTCATATATTTCCTATGTACAATAAAATCTGAAAACCTAGGCTTCCTAGGTTTATATCTGTTGAAATTGGTGCTAGGACCATGCATTTCTGGTACATTCCTACAAATCAGAATAATTAGCAACTCATGTTAAATGTTGGAGAACAGTTATTTTATTATTTACCCATATCATAAATTGTCAGTCAGTGCCGGGTCCGATCATCTAAGGTGTAGTAAGAATATCACTGGTATCACATGAGATGAGTTTAGATGGTACGTCTATGGGCATAGTTTAATAGTTATGTAATTATTTTATTGTGTATCAGAAAAACTAGCACATCAAGCTTTTAATTTAATGGATGTTATTGCTTAGAGCAGGCAAAGTATAAAAAAAGAGTGAATTTTAAATCAATATAAAGATAAATATAAATATTAGTATGGGTAGTATGCGATATGGCAAGCCAAATTTATAGAGGTGGTATGTGAAATGACAGAAGTTTGGCAGACATTGTTCCAGCTGAAAGAGTAGATAGCTATTATGTTACATTGTGGGTCAACCAAATTAATAAATGTATGCTTTAATACCAAGTCATCCTGAAAGTTAACCTGATGATTAAGACTACTAGACGAAATGTAATAAAATATTTTGTTTTAATTGCCCTCTCCCACCCACACTACCAACTCAATTACTTTCATTTTTACTAAGCTAACAAACAGCAAAAAATCTCTCTTTTGAATTTGTCAAAAAATTTAAGAACAAGATCTGAATGTAATCTTCCATAAATTTGATGAAATAATACAGTTACGGATTGTAATGAAACATTTTTAGGAACTATTAGTAGAAGTGACACAGTTGATCACAGCTCCCATTGTTTGGAAAATAGAACTAGGCCAGGAAGAGGGAACATGAGGGAGCAGTACAAACAGTATTGGTTAGCTTTGTGACCTTCTATAAGGAGGCTTACCGTTATCTATCAGGATAAAATGGCTTCAATTAGATTATAAACCTCTAAATGCCTTTCTTTCTACAATATTCTTCAATTATGTCCAAAAGGATTTGATTCTGGCCAGCCTTATGGAAATTAGGACACCATAGTTTTAATGAGATCATCTTCCTTCCACTGGCTCCATCATTATCAGGATCACCTCTCTGTTCCTCCCCTCCTCTTTTTCCTCCCCTCCTCCATGCACACAGAGTAGCTAGATCTCTTCTCTAAACATTCTGAAGAAAAAGGAGAAAATGGAGAAGGTCCTGTACTAATTTTGATAATTAGACAGGATAGTACAGGAATTAAATTCTGGATCCTCAACGAAAATTTCTAGGTCTTTGGAGGGAAGGTGGAGGCAGTGTATGGGAAAGGCTTTATTATGCTTGAGCTGGGTCTTGGTTGATATTTCTTAAATTGGGCTGGGTACTAGTCTATGAAAAGGGAAACTTGAACATGATCTTTCAGAATCTATGCCTATAATCCATTGTTGATAGCCTGGTCTCAAGACTTATTTATTAAATTGGAGGCTGAAAACTCAGATGCCTACATGGGATAGTGAACAAGCTAGGCAGACATGGGGGAGTGCTGTGGAGAACTGGAGAATACAGGATGCCCCCCTAAAAGCAATTAGATTAAAAAAAAAAAAAAAACCCTGCTACCATACCAAACCCTGCTCCAGTTTTTAACCACTGTAATGGATAGAAAAGTGCTATCCTATCTACCAGGGGTTTTGTGAGAAAGAATTATTTCTTAAAAATGTCAAGACTTGGACTTCTGCTTCTGTAAAAAATGGAGCAGATGTACTTATTCTTCACACTAAATACAACTAAAAACTCTGGACATTATCTATAAAGTAAATATAAGAACACTCTGAAAGGTAGAGAGAAGAGGCACACTGGCTAGGGACCTCAGGACCCAAGGAATGACAGACATGGTGGTGAATTCCCTGGGTTTTGTTTTTGCCACATATATCCTAGACATTGTTGAAGAAGCCAACCACGTAGAAATGCCAACAGATACAGATAACTGTCTAGCCAGAGGACAAGAAAAGGGGCAGACTAGCAAAATGAAAACTTTTACACACTAACTAACCACTCTACTCCAGTCAAACACCACAGGAAAAAAAAAAATGCAGCTCTACTTTCACCAGCAAAGCCAATTGGGGAGCCTAGATTCCACCCTTGCCAGGCTGTAATGAGGTCACACCAACCCCCTGCAGGGATGGTGTTAGAGGAGGCCTAGTGGAGAGTCAGGACTTTCACTACCATCCATTGATAAGGAGGCTGCCCCCTCCACTGTGGTGTCAATGAAGGCTATGTGGGGAATAGTAATGAGGTACCTCTTTCCCTCACAGCCAGGGAGGTTTCTGTGGAAGCTTACCTGGGAGCTAGAACTCTCACCCCTGCTCAGTAGTAACCAGGAGCCCCCCAGCCTCCAGTGTGAGTGGAGGCTGACTGGGAAACCTGGACTCCTACCCCTACCTGGAAGTAATGAAGCAGTACCCTCCTTTTCCTGCTGGAGCAGTGTTAGAGAAAGCCAGTTAAAACAGAAGGTTTGAATAAGATCCAGAGTCTCCAAACATAATGCCCAAAATGTCTGGATTTCCATTATAAATCACTTATACCAAGAAGAAGGAAGATCTCAAACTGAACGAAAAAAGAGAATCAATAGATGTCAATACTGAGATGACAGAGATGTTAGAATTTAAAGAAGCCATCATAAAATGGCTTCAATAATAAATATATTTGAAACAATGAAAAAATTGAAAGAAAAGAAATAGAAAAGTTTCAGCAAAGAAATGTAAGAGATAAAGAACCACATGGAAATTTTAAAACTGGAAAATACAAAAGCTGAAATGAACCCAATGGATAGATTCAAAACCAGAATAGAGAGGACAGAGGAAAGTATTTGTGAACTTGGAAATAGAACAATAGAAATTACCCAATATGAATGAGAGAAATGAGAGAATGAGAGATAAATGAACGGAGCCTTGGGGACATGTGGGACTATAACAAAAGATCTAACATTTGTGTCATCAAAGTCCCGAAGGAGAGAAAGGGGGTGGGGCTGAAAAAGTACCTGAAGAAATAATGGCTGAAAAACTTCTCAAATTTGGCATAAGACAAAGCCTACAGATTCAACAAGTTGAGCAAACGCCAAACAAGAAAAATGCCCCCAAATCTACAAGACACATTATAGTCAAACTTCTGAAAACTAAAAACAAAGAAAAAACCTTGAAAGCAATAAGAGAAATACACCTTACCTATAAGGGAAATTAATTCTAATGGCAGTGGATTTCTCATCAGAAACCATGGAGGTCAAAGGAAATGGCACAACAGTTTTCAAGTGCTGAAAGTGTCAAGCTAGTGAAAAATATACTTTGGGAATTAAGGGGAAATCAAGACATTTTCAGATGAAGGAAAACTTGAAGAGAATTTGTTGCGAGCATACTTATCCTAAAAGAATGGCTAAAGGAAGTTCTCTGAACAGAAAGGAAGCAATAAAAGGAGGAATCTTGAAATATCAGGAAGGAAGGAAGAACACGGTAAGCAAAAAACCTCCTAGAACTAATAAGTGAGATTAGGATGGTCATAAGATACAAGATAAATATTGAAAAATTAGTTGTATTTCCATATGCTAGCAATACAAGGAAACCAAAATTCCAAACACAGTATCGTTTACATTAGCATCATAATAATTAAATGCTTAGGTATTGTCTTAGTTTGTTTTATGCTGCTGTAATGGAATATCGCAGACTAGGTAATTTGTAAGGAAAAGAAATAAATTTATTTCTTATAGTACCAGAGGCTGGGAAGTCCAAGATAAAGGGACCAGCATCTGGTCAGAGCCTTCCTGCTGCATCATGACATGGCAGGAGACATCACATGGCGAGAGGAGCAAGGGTGCTAGCTCAGGTCTCTCTTCTTCTTATAAAGCCACCAGTCCCATTATGGGAGCCCCACCCTGATGACCTTATCTAATCCTAATTACCTCCCAATGGCTACACCTCCAATCAACATACATATTTGTGGATTAAGTTTCTAATAGGTGAAATTTGGGGACACATTCAAACCATAGCAGTGGCTGTACCATTTTACATGCCCTCCAAAAGGACACAAGCAATCCAATTTCTCGACATTCTTACCAACAGTTGTTATTTGGGGTGTTTGGTTTTTTTGTTACTGTTGAGATGTTAGAGTTCTTTTTTTTTTTTTTTTTTTTTTTTTGAGACAGAGTCTCACTTTGCTGCCCAGGCTAGAGTGAGTGCCATGGCATCAGCCTAGCTCACAGCAACCTCAAACTCCTGAGCTCAAGGGATCCTCCTGTCTCAGCCTCCCGAGTAGTTGGGACTACAGGCATGCACCACCATGCCCGGCTAATTTTTTCTATATATATTTTTAGCTGTCCATATAATTTCTTTCTATTTTTAGTAGAGATGGGGTCTCGCTCTTGCTCAGGCTGGTCTCGAACTCCTGAGCTCAAATGATCCGCCCACCTCGGCCTCTCAGAGTGCTAGGATTACAGGCGTGAGCCACCACGCCCGGCCGAGATGTTAGAGTTCTTTATATGTTCTGGATATTAACACCTTGCCAGATATATGATTTGCAAATATTTTCTCATGAAATTTGGAGGACACATTTAAACCATAGCAGGTATAAGTCTAACAAAACATGAACAGGACTTGTGTGCTGAAAACTACCAAATATTTATGAAAAAAATGAAAGAAGATCTAAATTAATGGAGACACATACTATGTTCATGTATCTGGATGATTCAACATAGTAAAGATGTCACGTCTCCCCAAATAGATATACAAGTTTAGCACAATTCCTGTCAAGATCCCAGAAAGAATTTTTGTAGATGCAGACAAGATTATTCTAAAATATATATGGAAAGGCAAAAGAACTAGAATAGCTAAAACAATTTTGAAGAAGAATAAAGTGGGAGGAAGCAGTCTGCATGCTTTTAAGATGTTCCTGCAGTAATCAAGACTGCTTGGCAGGGGTATAGACATACAGATCAATGGAACAGAGCACAGAACCCAGAAATTGCCCCACAGAAATATGCTCAAGTGATTTTCTTTTTCCAAGACACAAAATCAATTTAATCGAAGAAACAGCCTTTTCAACAAATGCTGCTGGAGTAATTGGACATCTATAGGCAAAAAATAAAAAAATAAATAAAAACAAAACCTTGATGTAAGTTTCACATCTTATAGAAAAACAAACTCAAAATGGATCAAAAACTTCAAAATATAAAGCTTTTAGAAAAAATAGGAGAATATTTTAAGGATTTGGGGCCAGGCAAAGAGTTTCTCTTAGACTTGACACCAAAAGCACAATCCATAAAAGAAAAAACTGATCAAGATTTAAAACCTCTGCTCTGTGAAAGACCCTGTTAAGTAGATGAAAAAACAAGCTACAGAGTTTGCAAATACCTGTAAACCCCATACTTTACAAAGGACTAGTATCTAGAATATATAAAGGATGCTTAAAACTCAACAGTAAAAAAATTCAAACCATCAAATTAGAAAATGGGCAAAAGACATGAAGAGACACTTCATCACAGAGGATATACAGATGTCAGATAAGCCCATGAAAAGATGTTCAACATCATTACCTAATAGAAGAATACAAATTAAAGTCACAATGGGATATCACTACTTACCTATGGCTAGAATTTAAAAAACAGTGACAATACCAAATGTGGAGAAACTAGATCATCCATTCCTTGCTGGTGGGAATGTAAAATGGTACAACCACTCTGGAAAAAAATTTGGCAGTTTCTTAAAGTGAATGTGCAGCTACCCTACCCAGCAATTGTACTCCTGGGCATTTGTCCCAGAGAAATGAAATCTTATGTTCACATAAAAACCTGTACGTGAATGTTTTTAACAGCTTTATTCATAAGAGCTAAAAACTGGAAGCAACTCAGATATTCTTCAACAGGTACATTGTTAAACTGTGGTACATCCATACATGGAATGTTACTCAACAATAAAAAGAAAAATATACACATAGCAACTTAAGGGTGAAACTTAAGGGAATTAGGCTGAGTAAAAAATGTCAATACCAAAAGGTTAAATACTATATATTTTCCTTTATATAACATCCTTCAAATGGCAAAATTATAGAAATGGAGACAGATTAGTGGTTGCCAGGGGCCAAGAAGTGGAGAAACAGGGAGGGTAGTGGATGTGGCTAGAAAAGGGCAGCATTAGGGATCCCTGTGGTGAGGAAATTGTGCTGCATCTTGATTGTGTCAATGTCAATACCCTGGTTCGGATACTGTAGCTTTTGGTAATATGCTACCATTGAGGAAATTAGATGACTGGTACGTGGAATTTATGTGTTATTTCTCACTATTGCATGTGAATCTACAATTATCTCAAAATTAAAAGTTGAAAAAAATCTTGAAAAAGTCAAGATTTTTACAGACTCCTTTATAATCATATGGCACATAAAATAAATTTTGTGTTATAGTTAGTATTTATAACAATCATGATATACCAAAAGTATTGTTTAAATGAAAAATATAA
This sequence comes from Eulemur rufifrons, assembly GCF_041146395.1. Lineage (NCBI taxonomy): Eukaryota > Metazoa > Chordata > Mammalia > Primates > Lemuridae > Eulemur > Eulemur rufifrons. The sequence continues at coordinate 24,386,189 of NC_091012.1, read as the reverse complement.
TTATGCTAATAAAGATGTTAGAATTTAGTTAACAAAAAGGATATCAACAGTTATCCTTCTAGTTCAATTACAGATATACTCATTCCTTTTTTTTTTTCCTTTTTTTTTTTGAGACAGCGTCTCTCTCTGTCACCCAGGCTGGAGTACAGTGGCATTATCATAGCTCACTGCAGCCGCAAACACCTGTGCTCAAGGCATCCACCTGCCTCAGCATCCCCGACTAGCTGGGACTACAGGCCCATGCACGTTCCTGGCTAATTTTTCTATTTTTAGTAGAGCTGGGGTCTTGCTCTTGCTTAAGCTGATTTCGAACACCTGAGCTCCAGTGATCCTCCCGCCTTGACCTCCTAGAGTGCTAGGATTACAGGCGTGAGCCACCACGCCTGGCCTACTCATTCCTTTTGAAAGTGGAAATTAGGCTGGCATACTTCAGCCAGGTTGGGATTGAACAGCTCATTCTCCATAGTTCCTGGAGGGCTTTACAGAGTGTTTAGGTCAGGGTTTGAAGGGTATCAAACAAAGTTCAGGTGTGGCTAATTTCCCAAAGACCACGGCTATATTCTGATGACCTTGTTAAAAAGCGTAACAGGAAGATTGTTTGACTATTTTGAGATTTGTATTGGCTTGTATTTGGCCTCTGACTCAAGCCAGCTGGTGAATGCTAACCTGTGTAGAGTTCTGGTTATTGAGACACCAACAAACATGCTCAGTTTTACTACACCAAGTACAACCATCTTCTGACCTAACAGATCAAACTTCTTAGCAGGGTAAAATCTTTTTTTAACTCATCTTCTAGTGATCCAATTGCCAAAGCAAAATTATTTTATTTATAGGCTTTATACCTAAGACAGAAAACAGTGGTGTTTTTATTCCAGTATTACAATCTTTTTTTTTAAAAGAAGGCTTTTGAGGTATAAGTTCAAAGATAACTCATTTATAAAAAATTGAAATTTATTTGGCTTAGAATTTTCTTATGTGATTTATCCAAAAGATCATAAAATTTGGAGTCAGAGCACTTTACCCCATAACTGAGTAGCTGCCTAACAAGTTATTTGGCCTTATTAAACCTCAGTGTCTTCATCTGTGTAATGTGTATTATAGCAGAGGTTGAATATATTAAATAGGGCAACATATGAAAGAAATACATACAAATGGTCACTGCACACTATTACTCTACAAAAATTTATATGTGTAAAAACAAATACAGGAGCGTGTTGTAATTGCTGGACACTAATCCACTTCCATCCAGAAACATAAGGTGAGCACCTATTATGTGCCAGGGGCCAGGCTGGCTGCATGGAAGTCATGGTCAGGCAAAGTTGGTCTGTGGTGAGTGTTAAAATAGACTTGTAGACAGGGTGTGGTGAGAGGAGAGAGGGGGTCAAAGCAGGGTGCTCTGTGAGTTAAGAGTTGAGGGCCTTTGTCAGCCCCCCTCAAGAAGGAGAATAGATCTAGGTGGGACTGTGTTGAGGTCAAGAGCATACTCGCTAAAGCCAACCAGCTTGAGTTTGAATCCTTGCTCTGCTGTTGCTAGTTGTATAGCCTAGGGCAAGTCACCTCGCCTCTCACTGCCTCGGTTTCCTCATTTGAAATATGGGTGACTGGAAGCATTGAGATAACACATGTAAAGCATAAGTAGCATGGTACCTGGTATAAAATAAGCCTTCAACAACTGCGTGTTATTTGTAATACTGGCTGTGTTTGAAAACTTTCTGAAATACTTTCACATTGTGGAGGATTTAAGGTGTGTCACCTGTTACCTTATCAAGAACTAAGAGAGGAGCCAAACAGATTTAAAACAAAATATCAGCTTTATTAATTGATGAAAGCTGGCTTGGAGGGCCTGGCTTTGGTGGGCTGCCTCATCCGTCATTCCAGAATGAAACAAATGCACCCAAAGGCAGCCTTGGACTACTGTGGCCTCTCGTGGGGCAGTGCGCACACAGGGGAACTCCCCACAGGCTGGGGAGAACAGGCTATACCTTCAGGGTCTCCCTGGCAGACAGATCCCAGAGGGGCAAAGTGGAGCATGCCGGCTCCCTTTGCCCAAATTGACCCAAAATAGGTGGTCAGCAGAAGCCCTCACCTGTCTTCTTGGCAGTGCCCTGAAGGTGACATCAAGGGAACCCAAGGACAGAGGAAGGGAGTTTTACCCCCAATACAAACTTTCATACACATTTAATTTTTTTGTTGTTCTGGATTCAGTAAAAGCCAGTTAGAGTGTGATTGGGTAGGTAAAATTTTAGTTAACTTTTGGGCATTATGCTTGCTTTGTTAAATAGATTGAGATCACTATCAACTTTTTTACACCTTCTCATAGGTTTTTTGGCATGTGTAGGAGTTGAGGGAGGGGATGTCGGACATGTCTAGATGGTTATACAAGTTGGAGCAGCTGAGACCCATCAACTCAAAAAAGTTACTTATCCACCCCAGGTACAATTATTTTAACTGATTTAACCCTCCCAGCAATCTGGGGGAGAGGTGCACTTAGCATCACCGGTTTGGAGAAGAGGAGACTATGACTCTGACGGGTACGTGGCTCAAGGTCTTGTTTGTGGCCATCGGTGGAGCCAGAATTTGACTCCAGAGCTAATTTTTTAAACTACTATACCAATTTGCCTCCTTAAACCTTGCTTTGGGAGATACTTCCCTAAGTCTTTTAATGAGGCTTAGATAATTTGACTCCTTGGATTTTAGGACTGGTCAGGGCCATGCAGTCATCCCGTAGACACCCCTCATTTTATTTGTAGAAACTGAGGCCCAGAGTGTAGGCATTAGGAAGTCTTATATCCCCAGTGAGGGCTGTCCCCAGGACTCCTGACTTAAAACCACTCTCTGGCTTCCATCAGTATCAGATTTAAGGGGAAAATGAACCTCTGTGTGTGCCTAAAGTGGCTTATTTCAGGAGAGGGGCAAAATGAACCAGAGAGAAACACATAGGTATTAACTTAGAGACTTTTGGGTAAGCCTCCATTTGCCTTCTCCCTTTCATGCTGAGAACGTTGAGAATTTCATTACAGTAGGTACAGAATTATGTGATTTTTAAAAGCAGATTATCATCTCACCCCTTCTAAACTTTCAAGTTAGTTTCTCCTTCCAGTAGCAAAGGCTTATTGACAAGGAGTTATATCTCCCACGTATGAAGTTCGTCGATTGCACTATTTGGTTCTGCAGTGGATAGTGTGTCCATAAAGGTTTTATTGTGAATGCTGTTTTTTAGTATTTGAATTTTACTAGCGATTGATAGACAAAGCATAAAAACATTAATTGTAGTTATAGAACAAGTGTGAAAATAATATAGCATGCTGGAAAGGAGGTTTGGAGGTAAGGAGGTGGAGGAAAGCAGAGTGGTGTTGATTTCTTCAACAAACCCGAAGGGAGTTAAGAGAGATGTACATTTGAGCAGTCACAATGGGGTTTGGGGCTATGGTTTAAATGTGTTGACTGTAAAGACACCACGCTAAGCAGCACAGCAGAGTTGTTCAGAGTACAAATCCAGAGCCAGACTGCCGGGGTTTCAGTATTAATACTTGCTCTGCCACCTGGAACTCAGCCAGATTACTTAACTGTGCCTTGGTATTCTCATCAAAAAATGGGGCCAATAATAGTTTGTATCTCATAAGGTTGTTCTGAAAATAAAATGAGTTACTAAAGTGCTTAATAGAGTATCTGGAACATAAAAGTCATGAGCATTTGTTATGCAGCTGCTGCTGAAGGAAAACAACAGAACTAAAAATTAAAATTTCAATCAGCAGAGATTGGGAAGAGGAAGGTAGTAGTTTGAGAGTTTATTTTCTCATGTATTAAAATAGGAGGACAACAAACACTGTTTAAAGTTGACAAGTTAAGAAATGGAGGGGTAACCATATTTGTAGCGGTGGAGGCAATCCTCAGGAGAATTAAAAATAGGTCTAGTGAACATGGTTGGCACTGGTGTATGAGGTTCTGGGATACTTTCTGTTTTGAGGTTTTTTTAATTACCATAAGCATGTACTATTATATTTTTGCCAACTTTCTTGAGGTGTAGTTAATAAATGATAAACTTTTTTAAAATAAACAATTTGATAAGTTTTGACATACATGAAACCAGCACCACAAAGATAGATAAGTCCCCACCCTCAAAAAAGCCAGATTTAAATTTCTTAGTCTAAATAGTCTATGTTTAGTAACTTATGTACGGGCTTTAATTCTCATTGAGCTACAGCATCACTTAATTCAGAATATCTTTTTGACTTCAAGGAGTATTTTCTTTTAATGATACAATGTTTTTGAAGTCTGTATCTTCATATTCAGGTGATCTTATGCTTCGTAAATGAAACCATCAAGCTACTAAGAACCTCCAGTGATTTTTTTTTTCTTAAGTATTTTTTTTTTCACGGAACATTCAGTGGTTAGATTATAGGATTTCAGACATTGGAATGGGGAACAGAGATGATTAAAGTCTTCCCTAGACCATTACAACTATTTGCTTTTTGAAAGTTCCATCCCTGCTGAGGTGGGTGATGCTAACTGGAGCTGGCTGGGGGAAAAAAAAAAAAAGTTCTGTCCATTTTGTGGGCTGTTTCCTCTGACCAGGGCTTTCTGAATGTGTGTGCTGCATGTTCAGTTAGGATTCACAGGCACAGGAAAAATGTTGCTGAAATTGGTATTCCAATTGAATAAAGCCTGACTTCCCCACTCCAGGACCAGCCACTACCGCTTACCACTTGGAGCTTCCCCTTTACCACACAGTGGGTGCTGGGACGGGAAGCAGGCACTCTGCCCTCCGTAGAGTGGCTTTAGTTCTGGAGTCCCAAGTATGAATTGGAGATGTCATTTCAATGGAAACCAGACTAAGTTTTGTGGTTAACTCAGTTTTGTGATATCATTAATGCCAGAGCTGAGCTGTGCTCTGGATCCAGTGTGGGGGTTTCTGTGGTTTTTTGGTTTGGTTTTTGTGGGCTGGCTTGGGCACATAACTGCCTTTTTATATCATTGTTTCTATGGGGAAAATGCATTCAGTATTTCCAACAGAAACACAAATGAACTTTTTAAACACAGCCTGTTCACAATAGGTTGTAATAGCACTTGACAGAGGGCTTTGTGTTTAAAATAATGTAGTTAGTCTTAGCCTAAGGGCAACATGTTTCTCCAAATCATAGACTTCCCTGAAAATCATAGGACAAATGTGTTAGGATTGATTTGATGTCGAATGAAACTTAAAGGACAAATGTGTTAGGATTGATCCTCATTGGTTTTATTTAGAGGATTGTGATGTTTCTTAGGGAATGGGCTGTTAAACTTAATGGCATCTTTCACAGGTCAATATTAATGTGTCCATGATGATGATGTTCTGTATTTTAACTAACAGGTTTTCAGGAGGCCTGATATAAGGGTAAGGCTATTTGGCTTTTGGCAGATGGGCCTCCTCCTTGTGTGTGTCTGTGCTTTATCAAACACTTAGTCTATTTAGTGTTCTTTACCCTCTCGGGGGTTTTTATGAGTCACTCAGATGAATTTGCTCTGCTGTGTCATAGCTTTAAGTGTTCACTAGAAATGCTTTATTTGTTACAATGTTTTTATGTGCAATAAAGGCCAATGTGTGTGAGGGCAGGATGCTGAAATTGTTACCAATGTGCAATACTGACTTTTGTTGTACTAAGTGAATTATGACCAAATGGATATGCATGGCAGGGATTTTAAGGCTAGGCCTATTGAGGCCTCTTTTAACCTTGTTTGTCATGTAATTCATGCTAAAGAATTCAACAACTCCCTAAAAAGTGGTCAACTGTCTGTCCTAAGTAAAATTTCAAGTCATGTTTGTGTTTGCATGTTGAATCCAAAAAGCAGAAGTGCTAATTTTAAAGATAAATTTTGCAAAATCAATCCCCATTAGTATTTTTAAAAATGCAGATATTGTAAATTATAGCTTATATTTTCCTCATGATTTTCCTTCCCTTTATTTCAGAGTATTCATAAAGCAAGACAAAGATTGGTAACGTGCATGCATTTAAACCTTAGTATCAGATATTGAAAATTAACCTATTTTCATTAAATGAAAACAATGTGGATTTTGACAGTATCATTTAAGGATTTCAGTTTTAAATTTTTAATTTTATTGAGGCCAATGAAGTAGTATAAAAATAAGAAGGTTAAATCCAATTCTTATTCTAGTCGGTTTACCTTTGTTTAATCTTGTTTTCACCATGTTTTCTTTTGCTTGTGGGAATCATTTTCTTTCATCAATTCACATTGTTAAATATTACTGTTTGGCTTTACACTTGCATGAGTTTGAAATGTATGGGGTTTTTTTGTTCATTCATTTTTCTGTTTTTAAAATTTTAAAGCAAAGAATGATTAGATTTTCTTGGTATTTAGAAAAGGAAATTTCAAAAACTGGCTGCATTTAAAAATTACATTGCCTTGAAAGGTAGCTGTGCCAACTATGTGTTAAATTAAATCTGAGGATAAAGTATAAAAATGTGATAAGTAGTTTTTGTACTTTATTGACAAAAACAAAGGGTGGGAAATAGTAAATTCTTTTAAAAGCTTTACTGTTTCTTCACTAGTTGCCTTTTTAAGAAATATTAGAACCAAAGTGTCATGAAGCAAAAATATATCTATGCTACATTTTTATATTTTATGCTTCAGAGACTTGGCACAACTTTAAAAAGGAGTTGTAGTCTTATCTTCAGTATGCATATTCTTTATACTACCTGCTGAATTAAAAGTCCAATTTTTAAAGTTTAAAAAAATTCTATGAAGAAATTAAGAACAATATACCTTTAAAGTGATTGGAAAAAAATTAAATAAGGATGTGTGACCTCTTAGCTGTTTCTTTGAAGCATGTTAATAAAGTAATTAGAAATATTTAATATGATATTCATAAATCACAGTATTAGCAATAAGCAATAACGTGTGTGTGTATAATCTCTAGCATGTGATATTTGCATGCATGCAGTGGAATTGATCCCTGGGCAATATAATAGTTCTTTAGAGTATTTGAATACTTACTGTATTTAAAATACATGTCTATGAACGGCCTTTGTATTTTGGCTTGACTTTGCCCTTTACCTGGTTTCTGTGGATGCGTTATTTTCTGTGAGCACATCATGTGCCTGCTATTTTTCTTTGCTATATGCTGTAGTATTGCTTGATTTTTAAAAAGATAGTGCATTCTTTGAAATCCGTGATGTATGTTTGCTTTTCATTTTTCTACCCCAACACAAACACAGAATAGATACTCCATTTTAGGCTGAGGATGCTATAGATGGCCTACATGTTATTTCCTTAACTCCAAGGGGGAAAATGTTGTGATTTGCAAAGCCGTGAAAGGTGTGTCGACTTTTACATGCTTACTGTCTCTTTAAAAAAGAAATTCTGTCCTTTCACCTGTCTGTTTGCACGTGTTTCTCTTTCTCCTCTTTGCCTTTTCTTGTCCATGCACCTGGTGCTGTGCAGGAGATTCAGGAAGAACACAATGGCTACCCTTCTGAAGCTGAAGCTGATCAGGTGGCAAGTTCTACGTGTTCATCTGTTTGTAGCTACAGATCATGTATTTAGAAGCCATTTCATACTAGATTTCTAGATGATAAGCAAAGCTTTCCAGATGCTTTTACCACTACAATAGTGTCCTCCTGTTCAAATTTGGTAGATTCCATCATGACATTATTTGCAAAAATTGGTTTATCCAACATTTTGTCAACCAGAAATTTGTTCATCTATGCTTCTCGGTTTCCCCAGATAGGGTTATTGATGAGTTTAATGACCCTCCATCACTGTAGGATTCTGCAGTCCCTTTTTACAAAGACATAGAGGGGACAGATACACATGCTAAGGGTGCCACTTAAAGGTGCGGACGTTGCTTTATTCAAATTTACATGGTCTGTGCCCAGCATGATACCTGGTACCTTGTAGGTATTTATAGAATGAGTACCTATATTTTATATTTATTAATCAGAATATGGAATTATTCATTCAGTATTCTCGAGTGTTTACTCTTTGCTCAGTACCTTTAGACCCTTGCTGGAGTTTTCTAAAGCAGCAGTACTTTCCCCAGTGCTTGTGTAGAAATTCAATATGTGAAATCAATAGAAGAGCAGCTTCAGGGAAGCACGGCAAGCCCCAGATGCTCAGCTGTGTATTTGTCTACCACCACTCAGCCCTACCCTCCTTTAGTGACCCTGAAAGCATCTTGAAAAGCCCAATTTGAAAACCACTGCTTTTGGCATGCAGCCATTATATAAACCATCCACCTGGCAGCTTAGATTTAGGTGGAGGAGAAAAGTAGTGGGAGAGGCCAGGGTCATCCGGGTGGGCTGGAGCCCTCGGGGACAAACTCAGGGGGCTGGCAGATGTCAGCTGGACATTCAGGGTCACTGGAACAAGGTTGGGATAAGCTTATCAGAGAGAATTCCTCAGCTGGGCAACCTTTGAGCAAAGGCACCAAGAGGAATAGGTGTGTTTATGAGATCAAATTTAGTCCACAAGAATATTCCATCCTTTGGTTGTGCTGAACATGGGTTGGATAAATCAAGGATCAAATCATGTCTTGTGTAACCTGGTAGTTGCAGTAAAAGCTTAATATAGCATAAGTGTGAGTCCCATCTCCTAACACCAGCTTTATAGAAGGGAATATACTGTACTCACCAAAACAAACAAAACAACAAGCCTTTAAAAACTATTCTTCTTTTAAGCTCCTATGCTAAAGCTAAATGTGTTTCTTTTACAAAATGAACCTTTTATGGGGAAATCTGAAGCAGTCAGATCATTTGTTTCATTCTGATACTTGCTTTTTCATCATTTAAAAAGTATGTCCCAGATTTAATTATCACTAGTGAGATGTTTGTCTTACTGTGTCTTACCAACAAATTCATGCCTCATATAAATGCACAGATGTTTCAAGCCAAACTTGACATGACTATGGGAAGAGAAAAAACGTTTGATTCTCAGCCTCTATCTTGAGAGCCTTGTGCATTCCTAAAATGTTCCCAATCACCTCCATCTCCTATCTGCAACATTTTGTTAGCTAGTCCTGGGTTGAGGACTTTAAAATGTTTGTTGCTTGCTCTAAAACTTAAAGGGAGTTGTATATTCCTAATCCCCTCCAGATTCAGTTGATTTAAAGCAGTTTGTGTTAGTAAATATATTTCAAAATAATCTCCATTTATTTTAAAATATAAGTTGAGAAATTCTGTATGATATATAGTAATATTTAGCCATTAAATTAAGCTTTAACAATATAACATTTGAAGTAAATTAAACCTCTGATATTGATTAAGATAGCTTTCTCACTTTCTAACTATGTTACAGAATTAGTCACTAGTTCAGGCAACAAATTAAAGCCGACTCAAATTAAGGCTTCTATTAAGATCTTTTAGTGTTTCTAAAACTGGACATTTAAAAATATGTTGGTTTATGCTTTATTGTATAAGAAATATATTTCCAATTCAGATGTGAGTATAAAATTGAAACCATAAAGGGTTCTCCACATCCCCTTTAATGTGTTAATCCCCCCCAAAAAATTTGGCTGAAACTATCTTTAAAAACAATGTAGATGAAAATTTTAAATTCAATAAATTGTTTGGAGGTAATGATGACTCCTAATCTATATTATTTTAACCATGTATCTTTTGATGAGGAGGAGGATAGACCATGTCATTTTGTGCCCTCCCAGTAGAGAACAGACATACCTCTGATGAACATTTAGCATTAATTTTGCTATTTATAGTTTGACTTTTTTCCTTTATCTTATGAAATTTGATGAAACTACTAGTGTTTCTAAATTGACCATTAAGTCCCTTTAATAAAACATATTGACATATTCTGATAACTATGAAAAATAGTTTATGTTGAATTTGTAATAACTTAGAATTATAAAAGACATCCATTTTAAACTACTTTGCTTTACAAAATTATGCTGAAAACTTGGTATTGTCCGACCTGTTTTCCGCTGAACACTAGTGACCTCCGATGTTAACAGGTGTTCCTTGGAAAAAGCAGTCCCTGATAAACTAGGTATGAGAAATGCATTATACTGTAGCGCCCTCTTGCTGATTCAGTGTACATTAACACACTAAAGACTTGTCTCGCTAAAAAAACAGCTTAACTTGTTTTGTTTAACCCAGCATTTTCCAAACTTAAAAAAAAAAAAAAAAGACTTAGTCATGTCTCTTGGGAAACTAATGCTTTATGAAACACAGCTTGGGAATTGCTGGGGTTATGATCACCTTATTCTTATTCATGACACATTAAGTCAGAAATGCCAAGGAGAAAGTGACTGGTTTCCTTGGCAGCATCTCATAGTGGGTGGCATTACCTTGGAATAGGCCCCGAGTTCAGACTCTGGTCCCTAGATTTGTAGTTCAAGAACACCATTTTCTCATTTCCCCTGAGTTATCTAGCACTATCCAACTAGACTTACAAGAGACTGGCTACTGGGCTGCGGGGCAATCTGGTCATTTAAAAATGTGATAATGTGTCTTTCCAGTCATTCATGGCATCCTTTTCCTAGTAAAATGGTAGCCAAAAAACCTAGTAAGTCACTAGCAATTTTCTTGGTGGGTGTGAAATGAGTGCAGAGTGAATTGGCTGGGGAGATGCCTGATGAACACACCCTGCTTTGCAGCATGGACTAAATACTCTTGTTTGCCAGATGAGAGAGTACTCTAGGTGAACACTGATAATCTCACTCTTCATGTCCCCTGTCCACCTGCACACATGCACACACACACACACACACCCAAGGTCTAGGGCTTTCCTTAGTTATATATTCTCTTGAGAGCATTCCCTAGTTATTTTAATTAGACTTCGGGCTTTCCCAAACTATCTCATCGGCTGGGTTATTTCTAGAGCTAGCTAAGCACCCACATCTAGTGTTGATTTTATTTGTATTAGTTTCACGCTCAGAAGGTAACCTTTTTGTGACCTTATTTCCAAATTCCAGAGGCACCTTATGATAGCTATCTATGTAGTAATTATAGTATTTATCTGTCATGTCAAGCCATTTCTGTATTAATGCTTTCTAACTGTGAAATTTAAATATGTTGTAACAATTTGCTAGAATATGCAGCATGATGTCCTGTGATGCTAAGCTTTGAAATTGTCTTTTAAGGGGAAGGGGGCTTACATTTTGCACGCTTATAGCGACAGCACAGAACACCAAAATTCTTCTCAGGTATGCAGATGGAAAGTGAGAGTTACTCCTGTTTGGTTCTTCGCCAGGCTCTAAGGGATGGAAATAAGCTGGCACAGATGGAAGAAGCACCACTTTTTCCAGGAGAATCAATTAAAGCCATTGGTAAGTTTAGTGTGTATACTTTGGTTATAGAAATCCATAAAATGAAATGGCACTTTATTTTCCAGCACAAGTGATGTATGTGCTGGAGATCAGCCAGACCTATTTAATTGGGGGACAAATAGACTCGATCTATTCATTCTTATTAGTGTCATTGTGACCTAACAGATAGAAAATTATAGAGGATCCTGTTAAGCTCCAATCGAGTATTTGATGGCATTTCCAACAGAAGGGCCTGACTTTGTGATGAACTGGAAGCTGATCAGACACTCAGTGTAATGTCAGTTCACTGCTTTGTTGGGATTCTTCAGTGTAAGAAAAATGTATTGATAGAAGATCCGTATCATATTTTAATAACAGTTTTGAAAACTTGGCAAGGAAATTTTAGTGGCTTATAAGATTCCAAAAAGTACAATTTTAGTGCAAGAAAAAGGCACGTGTTGCTTATGATGGTGATGACATGAGGGCTCCCACAGTCCTCCATGGTGTTTGCTAGGCCTTTCAGGAGGCAGTTAATTGTGCCATGGGTGGATGAGAGGGACAGCTGGGCGTGACCTTTTCATCTTTTCAATTGGTTGAATTGGACAGTCTGGCTCTCTAGGCTGAGTGTTTCCTTTTTCCTTCATGGCTCCCTCCCAAAGATATGTGCTCAGTCTCAGAGTGTGATCATTTGTGTCAAGAATGTTTGAGTAGCTGGGCTCTCCTACCAGAACCTCCAAACAACTGCTACTGCTGCATATCCTAGTCTCTGCCTCTGGACCATGCTTATCCTGTTCTTGTCCTCGGTTTTGAAATTCTTTCTTTCCTTGGGTTCCGGGACTTCATTCTCTTCTGTATGTCCTCTGGCCTCTCTCTTCCTTCTCTGGGTGTGTGTTCTTCTAGCCCTGCTCACATGCTGCTTTCTGAATGATCTGTTTAAAATGCAGAGCTAATTATGTCATATGCCTGCTGCTTTTCCAGACAGTAAACCTCACAGATTTTAAGTGTGTAATGTGAAGAAGGTTTTTTTTTTTCACTTTATTTTTATCTTTATCAGTGGGCCAAAATTAACTTAGAAGAGATTAGAGCTGATCTAGGTTGATTGATCACTTTCTACATCAAAGACACATTTTGAATTAGCAGGGAGTATTATAAAAGCTTGGACTGCAAGCTCACAGTTGTCTTAGTAAGAAGAGAAGGCTTCAGTGGATCCAGGTGTGGTCCCAGTGCTCTATCTCTTCTGTTTGCTTCTCCTTTCACTGTGGAAACAGAGCTCAGAGACAGGGAAGCTCCCACCTGGCTCCATTCCAATCCATTATGGGAAATATCTTAGAGTTAGATGTTAAGAACATCTGCAAGTCCTTAAGCAAATAAGTATGCTTTATGCTCCTCCAGTGGCTTGCAAAGGGTAAGTAAATTAACCTCTGCTTTTAAATAAAATATATTCCTGGAAGCAAAGTGTTAAAATAGGTTATTGTAAAGTATTACCTATGGAGTATTATTTCAGTTTTTCATTGTCAGAATGTGAAGAGTTTTGACAATATATACCTGGGAAACCATCATCACAGTCAAGGTAATGAACATATCCATCACCTCCCAGAAGTTTCCATTTCTTTATGCCCCTTTATAATCCCTCCCTCCTATGCCATTTCCTCCCTCGCCAAGCACTATAGACTAGTTTATATTTTCTAGTGTTTTATAGAAATGTAATCATAGAGTATGTTCTTTTTATTGTCTAGCTTCTTCCAATCAAACAGTGATTTTGATATTCATCCATATCATGGCATAGGTTAACAGTTATTCCTTTTTATTGCTGAATATAATTCCATTATATGGATACATGACAGTTTGCTTATCCATTCATCTGCTGGTGAATATTTGGGTTTCTACTGTTTGGCACTACAAATAAAGCTGCAATGAACGTTAATATGCAAGTCTGTATGGATGTATATTTCCTTTGCTGTTGGGTAAAGACCTAAGGAATGGAGTGGCTGAATCATATGGTAGGTATATAGTTTATTTAAGAAGTTGCTAAGTGTTTTCCAAAGTGGTTGTACGTTGTACCAGTATATGTTCCCACCAGCAGTGTATGAGCATTCCAGTGCTTCCTTTCCAATCTGAATGCTTTTTTTTTTTTTGTGCTTTATTGCTCTTGCTTGAACCTCCAGTATAATGTTAGAAGAGGTAAGAGCAGACATTCTTGTATGGTTCCTAATCTTGGGAAAGCTTTCAATCTTTCATCATTAGCTATGATGTTAGCCTGTAGGTTTTTTTGTGGATGCCCTTTGTCATGTTCAGGAAGTTCCCTTCTATTTCTAGTTTGCTGAGATGGATGTTAGATTTTGTAAAATGCTCTTTCTGTATCTATTGATATAATCATGTGATTTTTCTTCTTTAATATGATAGATTACATCAATTAATTTTTGAATATTAAATCAACCTTGCATTCCCAGGATAAACTCAACTTCCTCATTATACATTAATTTTATATGTTGCTGGTTTTGGTTTATTATTTTTTATTAAAATATTATTTTTCATCAGTATTTATGAGAGATATTGGTCTGAGAGAGATTGGTCTGAGGTTTTCTTGTAATGGCTTTGTCAGATTTTGGTGTCAGAGTAATGCTGGCCTCATAGAATGAATTGAGAATTATTCTCTCTTCCTCAGTTTCCTCCCCCCTTCCTTCCTTCCCCCTTCCTTCCTTCCTCCCCCCTTCCTCCCTTCCTCCCCCCTTCCTCCCTTCCTCCCCCTTCCTCCCTTCCTTCCCCCTTCCTCCCTTTCTCCCTTCCTCCCCGCTTCCTCCCTTCCTCCCCCCTTCCTCCCTTCCTCCCCCTTCCTCCCTTCCTTCCCTTTCCTCTCTTCCTCCCCCCTCCCTTCCTCCCCCCTTCTTTCCTCCCCCTTCTTTTCCCTTCCCCCCTTCCCCACTTCCTTCCCTCCTTCCCTCTTCCTCCCCTCCTTCCCCCCTTCCTCTTCATTTTCTGTCTACTTATATCAAGAACAGTTTATTTCTTCCTTGAATATCTGGTAGAGTTTACCAGTGAAGCCACCTGGGCCTTGAGTTTTCTTTGTGGGAAGGTTTTAACTATAATTTTAATTTCTTTAGTAGTTATAGGAATATTTAGGTTTTTTTTTCCTTTGGTAAGCTTTGGTAGTTTGTCTTTCTAGGAATTTGTCCATTTAATCGTTAAATTATTAGTTATATTTCTTTATTATTCCTTTAATATCTGTAGAATTTGTAGTGACATCACCCTTTCTCATTTCTGATAGTTAATGTTCATGTCTTCTCTCCTTTTTCTCCCCCTCTGGTCAGTCTGGCTAGAGGTTTATCAATTTTATTTATCTACTCAAAGAATTAGTTTTTGGTTTTATTATTTTCTTTGTTTTCTATTTCATTGATTTCCACTTTGATATTTCCTGTCTTCTGCTTACTTTGGGTTTAATTCACTCTTCTTGCAGTCATTGATTTGAGACCTTTGTTCTTTTCTACTATAGGCATTTCTTCCAAGCGCTGCTTTAGCAGCATCTCGCCAATTATGACTTTGTGTTTTTATTTTCATTTAGTTCAAAATGCTTTTGAATTTCCCTTTTTATTTCTTCTTTGACCCTTGTGTTATTTAGGAGTGTGTTGTTTAATTGCCACGTATTTGTGAATTTCCCAAATTTTTTCTTGTTATTGAGTTCTACTTTCATTGTGTTCAGAAAAGATACTTTGTATGACATAAATATTTTTATATTTATCAAGATTTGTATTATGGCCCAGAATATGGTCTGTTTTGGTAAATGCTCTCTGTGTACTGGAAAAGAATGTGTTTTCTGCTGTTGTTAAGTAGTGTTCTGTAAACGTCAGTTAGGTTTTGTCAATGGTGGTGTTGAAGTCTTCTGTGTTCGTTATTCATTTTCTGTCTACTTCTATCAATTATTGAGAGAGGGGTTTTGAAATCTCTGACTATAATTGTGGATGTGTCTGTTCCTCTTTGCAGTTCTACTGGTTTTGCTTCATGTATTTTGAAACTTTGTTATTAGGTACATAAATGTTTAGGATTATTATGTCCTTCTGATGAATTGGCCCCTATATTATTATGAAATGACCTTCTTTAGTCCTGGTAATATGGTTTGCTCTGAAATCTACTTTACCTGATATTATAGACATTACAGCTTTTTTTTAGTTAATATTAACATATATTTTTGAATTGCAAAGGTGTTTTCATCCTTTGAATTTCAAACTATTTGTGTCTTTCTGTTTAAGGTGGGTCTTTTTCAGGCCACATATAGTTGGGTCTTTCTTTTGTATTCAATTTGATAATCTCTGCCTTTTAATTGGGGTGTTTAGACCATTTACATTTTATATAATTAATATAATTAGGTTTAAATCTATCATCTTGATAAGTGTTTTTTCTTTGTCCCATTTGTTGTTTGTTCTCTTTTTCCTCTTTTTTTGGTTGAATTGAGTACTTTATAGGATTCCATTTTATCTCCTATGTTTGCATATTAACTATAATTCTTTGTTTTGTTATTTTACTGATTGCTTTACATCTACTTTCAAATAAGTTTATGCTGCTTCATGTGTAGCATAAGAACTTTATAATAGTAGACATCCACTTGTCCCCTCCCTGCCTTTATGCTATTGTTGTCATGTTTACATATGTTATAAACTCCACAATACATTCTTTTTATTTTTGTTTAAAAAGTCAATTACTTTTTAAGGATAATGATAATAATGCCTTAGTCTCCTATGAAAGCACTTCCTGATCCACTCACTGCCTCAACCTCTCTGACTTCACGTTCCCCTCATTTTCACTATCCCCTTTGATTCAGCCATACTAACCTCTAACAGTGTGATGCTCTCCCCTTCTTCCCTTTCATCTCTCTTTCCCCCTACCCGCTTCCCTGCTGAGTTAAATTGATCCTTTTCTGAGCTTTTATCACTTTGTGTACACATCATTATTATAGCATTTATCAGGCTATAGTATAATGGTGATTTTTCTGTGTAGCATCTCTCATGAGTCATGGACTGCTTATAGGCAGGAACTCTGTCCTGTTATACCTAGAACCCTAACAATAGAGGGCACTCAGTACATGATGAGCTCTAGAAAAGTTTAATGGAATTGTTTGGAGAACTTGGCTGAATGACAACTTTAGTACCTTTCATTATCTCACTTTGACTCATCTGTAGCGATGTATACTCCTGTCATTCCGATGGAATAAAACTTTGGGAAAATCATGAAGATGTGTATTTGTGCTAGATGTGAGCTATTTAATGTTCATGGGAATTAAATACATTGTACACTTTATTGATATTAACAAAAAGAAAATTAAAATTGATAAGCTGATAAGGAATTTGAAACAAGTCTTTTTCCGCTTAATTGATGTGGTTCTACTTTTTGTCATCTGTAAAGTAGTTTCCTTTGGAGGTGTGTTAGAGGACAGCATTTAGCTTTCATTAGTTTTAAGTTGCAGCAATTTATGAAATGGTAGCCTAGGGTCTTCAGAGTTTAATATTTTGAATATGATTAATTTATCACCCAGGGAAAATATTAACTACATGAAAAAATAATGACAAAATGTAACTTATGAGGCCTTTTACTTAAAACCTCATTAAGTAGCAAATCAGAATTTTGTTTAAAAAATTGAAATATATTAGAAGACTGTCCATATGTGTCTTTATTTAAAATAACAATTGCTATAATTCTTTTATTAAATTTAAAATTTCTAGAAAACTGGAATCACAAATATATATATGTTTGGAAACTCATGTTAAGATTTATTAAAGCACAAGTTTATGGCACTGGTTGCTATTTTGGTTTTTTTCTTTCAGTGAAAGATGTCATGTATATCTGCCCATTTATGGGAGCAGTGAGTGGAACCCTGACAGTGACGGACTTTAAGATGTACTTCAAAAGTGTAGAGAGGGTGAGTTTTTAAAAGTGTGTTTTATTTTTAAAAACACTTTGGAACACTAGAAGAAAAAAGTAAAACAATCCCCTAAAATCCCATCACGCTGAGATAGCCAAAGGTTGGGTTTTAAGGTGTGCACATTTGCAAACAGATTTTGTATCTTGGAAAAAAAGGCTGTTAAGGTACCACTTAACTTGAAGGGGAAATTTCATTGTACTCTCAATATATATTTCCTAAAGCATGCTATAGATCAGACTTCAGTGTATTAGCTGGAACAAAGGGGAAATGTGAAGTAAACAAACATGTTTTGTAACCCAGCAAAGACCTAAAATATGAAAACTCAGTTGACTGACATTGATAAGCACTAATATTAATTTTAAACCTAGGATCCACATTTCATCCTTGATGTTCCCCTTGGAGTGATCAGCAGAGTTGAGAAGATTGGAGCACAGAGCCATGGAGATAATTCTTGTGGCATAGAGATCGTGTGTAAGGTATAGTACAAACATCAGTGAAAACTAAAAGGGGGCAATCTGCTCAGAACTCTTTCTGACTCATTCTTCATGGTCTTTGGACAGTAGATTAATTTGTACTGTTAGTAACTCGCATGTTTTCAGGACAGTGACCCCTTCAAATCTCATATCAACAAATTCAAACCATTGTGTAACCCCTTGAAGTAAACCTTTTATTTTCTGTTGAAGTATAGTCATCCTTCAGCATCCATGGGGGATTGGTTCCAGGACCCCCCACCCCTGGCATATGCCAAAATCCACGAATGTTTAAGTCCTTTATATAAAATGGTATAGTGTTTGCATATAGCCTACATACATCCTCCTGTATACTTTAAATAATCTCTAGATTAGTTATAATACTTAATACAATGTAAATGCTATGTAAATAGTTGTTATACTATATTGTTTAGGGAGTAATGACAAGAAAAATGTCTATGCATGCTCAGTACAGATGCAACCATTCATTCTTTTCCAAATATTTTCCATCCATGGTTGTTTGACTCCATGTATGTGGAACCCATGGATACAAAGGGCTATTTTTCTAAATAACCTGGACCTATAACCTAAGTGCTGGCATTGTTTGTTACATCTCAGAGAAATCAAGTGGAAAGCAGAGACCAATACATAGTTATAGTTTTTTGTTTTAAGACTATTCTTCAGAACAGTGGCTGGTCAAAGACTCCCTAAAGGGACAGCAATGTTTTATAAATTCTGTGATTGAAAATGCAACTAAATTTCTTGGCTATCTTGTAATTTTCATCTTGAGCTGTACTTATTTTTGATTTTGTACCCTTCCTCCAATGATTGAAGTAGAAATGTGTGTGATTACTTTAATCATGAAGTCATTTAAGAAACACTCTTACTGATGTTTTATTCCCAATGACTTTACCTCATGTAATACAATTTACTAAAAACCCTACCTGAAGTACCAGGAAAGAGATCTTGCCTGAAGAATCAAGTCCCCTTCAAAATTTTGGGTTTGGATTCCTGCTGATCTATTTGCTTTGATCAGATCTCTGAGGACAGCGCCCTCTGGTTGATAACTAGACTGCACTGGAATCCAGCTTTTCAGAGAACCCTTTGCTCTTCCAGATCATGAATCTCTTGGCTTACTAGACTCACATTAGGCGCTATGTGGCAGTTGTCTCCTTTGGTAAATTCTAGTTGTCCTTCTCAGGCAGGGTTCCACGTGCAGAACGATGGCAAGCAGTTATAGAACTTTAAAGTCATAGGGCTGACTTGATCAGTTCTGCAATTTTGAAGCATGCCATTCCCCTTCCAAATCTTGAGTAGCTTCCCATTATCCTTAGGCTAAAGGAAAAGCTCCTTATCAAGACCCCTTGTGTCTGAGCCTGACTCACTTTCCTTTGCAGCCTCATCTCGAGCTGCCTGCCCTCTTCTCATGCTTGCCATCCCAGTCATGTTGGCTTTCCTGTAGTTGCTCACACTCATTTCATATCCTTTCTTTCCCCCTGCCACACACCAGGATCTTTGCACATGCTCTGTCTTTGCTTGTAATGCTTTTCTTTTTTGGGCAATCCTAAATAGTAAGTCAGCTCACTTAGTTACCAAGGTATATGTGTGTAGCCAGCGTAGTTTGGAGGGAGAGCAAGTCAGGAAATTATGTTGCTTAGGCAGGTGTCCTGTGGCTGTTTTACAAAGATATTTTATGGCTGGGGTGAGCATTTTCTAACAACTCCTTTAAGTGTTTTCTAGCCTAGAATTACTAAGGCCATGCCTGCCAGCCCTCTCATTGCATGCCTAAGAACCTTGCAAGGTATAGGGTTAATTTTTTTAAATAGGTCATACACAATTCAAGAGGTACAAAAGCTGTATATGAAAAAAATAGTCTCCACCCAACACCTAGCCACCCTGTTCCACTCCTTGCAGACACCCACTGTTACCAATTTATAATGTACCCCTCCATAGATACACTAAAGACCATTCATATATATGTGTGTAGTCTTTTTTTGAAAATACATATGGTAGTATATATACTGTTCTCCTTTCTTTTTTTCCTTGACAATACATCTTGGAACTTCTTTATGTCAATACATATAAGAGTTGCTGCTTGTTTTTAACAGCTCTTTAAGATTCCATTAGCTGTACCGTAGTTTACCTAACTGGCCCCTATTGATGGACATTTAGGTTATTTCCATTCTTTTGCTGTTATAAATAATATCACAGGCCGGGCGCGGTGGCTCACGCCTGTAATCCTAGCACTCTGGGAGGCCGAGGTGGGCGGATCGTTTGAGCTCAGGAGTTCGAGACCAGCCTGAGCAAGAGCGAGACCCCACCTCTACTAAAAATAGAAAGAAATTATATGGACAGCTAAAAAATATATATAGAAAAAATTAGCCGGGCATGGTGGCGCATGCCTGTAGTCCCAGCTACTCGGGAGGCTGAGACAGGAGGATCGCTTGAGCTCAGGAGTTTGAGGTTGCTGTGAGCTAGGCTGATGCCACGGCACTCACTCTAGCCTGGGCAACAGAGTGAGACTCTGTCTCAAAAAAAAAAAAAAAAAAAAATAATAATATCACAATAACTTCACTTCTCAAATTGCTTTTGCTTTAGTTTGTTGTCATATTTTCAAATTTCATATAATGTTAAAGAAGAATGAGGTTTTGTGTTTAACAGGGGCATAGATTTTAAAAGGTTGAGGGGTACTTCTCAAAACACTGTCCTGGGAAGAAACCATACCATCAGAGCCGGCCTTAGGGGAATCATTCCTGCTGACTTGTGCTTGGGTTTTTGGCTTTCAGCTTGCATTGGGGGCATTTTAAGAAACTGTGGTCTGGAGAAACAGCATTATATGTCTATTAGGATGTTACTGAAGGCTACAGTCTACATGATACAGAGTCCTTTCTGTGAGTGTGCAGGGGAGAAGCGTCTGCCACGTTTCTATTTCATGGATGGTGTGAATTCTATAACTGACTCTTTGGCAGCTTAAAAAGCACAATTGATTCCGTAGCACACCTTTAGCAAGTAAGTGCATCGGACTTGTTGATACAACTTTTGTGTATGAACCTTATTCTTTTTTCCATCTGATGAATTTTTCTCTACATGTGTCCCCTTTGTTCCAATTTTCTCAATTTCTTTTTTATCTTATTGCAGATATTGTTAAATTGCCTTTTGTTAGTTGGAGCAAGATAGAATATAAAATGAGAAATGAATAAAAATATTTACTGATTTATGGTATGGTATCTGGCTCTTAGGTGCTCAATATATGTTGAGTAAAATGAGTAAAACTGAGTTTTGCTAATTGTTTAACAGGATATGAGGAACTTACGACTTGCTTATAAACAGGAAGAACAGAGTAAACTAGGGATATTTGAAAACCTCAACAAACATGCATTTCCCCTTTCCAATGGGCAGGTAAATACACCAAAGTAAACCTTTTTTTGCATGTATTTGTGGGGGGTGGTTTCCAAAATTTTATGTTTAATTGTTCCTTTTTCAAGGGGTTTTCTTTATCTCTTTTTTTTCCTCTGTTGGTTACTAATATTAGAATATTTGGAATGTTTCAGTTCTGTGTAGTGATTAAGAAAAGCTGCTAATTTGCTGCTTCAAAATTTACACAAAATAGAAATCTTAATACGTTCAGCTCTTATCAGAATTAAAAGCTTTAATATTGAGTATATGATATAAAAAAGAGATACTGACATGTGTTTTGTGGTTTTTATATCCAGGCACTATTTGCATTCAACTATAAAGAAAAATTTCCAATTAATGGCTGGAAAGTTTATGATCCAGTATCTGAATATAAGAGACAGGTAAAGTATGTTGTTTAGCAAACTGAAAATAATAGATTGAGCATCTTTTTCTTTTCTAAAAGGCTACAAATACAGTGGTGGAGAAGAAACTTTGTCAGGCAAGTTGTGCATAGATGTATAACTTCTCCAGCTTGTAGGTTGTCCATCTCCTGGAGGCTGCCTTCTCCCTATGCCAAACCTTCGACTCTGTTACTCTTTGCTCATCCTGTTTCCAGAGGGCAAGTGAGACTCAAGGGCAGGGGTTTAAAAACTAAATCTGCCAGATGGTTTTTATTAGATGTTCTGGTAAAGAGTTGATGAGTAAGAATCCAAACGACTAACTTAAGTTAGAATTGAAGCATATGGTGTGACTACATCAGTGTGATACGGTGTTCCTGGGTCTGAGAACCCTTCAGTGCATTGTCAGCTTCACGTTATTCCAATAAGATCTTATTTTCATGACATTTAACCTTTGTCTCTACCTAGTGATTAAGTATAATGTTTCATAGTATATTTAGTATAATGTTTCGTAGCACTTATTTTAGACATTTGTAAGAAATAGCTGTGTTTCTAAAGGACTTTCAGGTGTGTTTTTAAAAATAACATTAAACTCCTGGGGCATGGACATGCTTGAAGCTCTGACTCAGGTGGGGCAAAGGCAATATATGTAACCTCAACATTTGTACCCCCATAATATGCTGAAATAAAAACAAATCAAGAAAATAAATAAACTAAAAAAAGAATAACACTAAACTCATTCCTTATAGAAAATAGGACAAGAAATATATAGACCTGGGATTCTAGTGTATAATTTTCATCTTTTAGTATGGTTTGGAAATTCTTATGCATCATTGGATTTATAGAAATGTCTGGGAAATGGGTTATACCAGATAAATATATTAACTTCAACAAATTATAAATGGATTTTAGTTGAAAATAAGAAATGGATGTGTTTCATACTTAGTGTGTTTTCAAAGTGTAAAAACATGCTTTCCCCCCTCTTCCTTCCTCTCCAATACCCTGCAGGGCTTGCCAAATGAGAGTTGGAAAATATCCAAAATTAACAGTAATTATGAATTCTGTGACACCTACCCTGCTGTCATTGTTGTGCCAACTAGTGTAAAAGATGATGACCTTTCAAAAGTGGCAGCCTTTCGAGCAAAAGGCAGAGTCCCTGTAAGTAATAAATACTGTCATTTAGATAGAAACACATACTGTGTTAGATCTAATATGGAAAGACGCAAGACTGAAAAGAATCTAGTGAATAAAAATAGAAAGGAGAAAAATAAGCTTTGAAAGCTGAACACATCTTTGCTTCTCAAGAAATACGTAATTACATAAGCAATCTGTTATGTCTCCCTCTTGTATGATTTCCTGTTACTAAGTACAAGGGTAACTTAAGTCATGCTCTCAAAACGTAGTAGAGAATAACAAAGGAGTAGCAAGAAAGAGTCAGCACACTATTGCGTTACCAATTGACATTGCTGTTTTTACCGACTCATCCTAGAGGAGATGCGTCCTTTCTTAGATGCTGAGTGGAATGCTATAACTGCGAGGGAGGAACGCTGTTATGGAAGTAATAGCAGCCAGCAGGGAGTGATGGTTTGGGCCTGGAGTTTGCACCTGCTATAATCTCAGTCACTTGGCCACTGGAGGAGAGTAGGAGTTTTGGTGGCAGAGTTTTAGATTTTATAAGAAACTATATATTCATTTTGTCCTCCCCCTGCCACATATGTTGTTGTTGGGATACAAAGATGTTTTTTAAATTAGGAGATGATAAAACCAGTCAATCAAATAGGCATGGTGCTAGATTTTAGTAACAGTTTGCCTTAGGGTTTGTTTTGCTTAGAATCATAGATTTTTGGAGGTAGAAGGGGATTTTTAGAGCTCACCTAGTCAGACTTGTTTCAACCTGACCAAAACATTGAGTCCCATGGCCAGTATACTCTGTGATTGGCCTGCCCACTCTCACCTTTGACGAGAATATGTAGAAGAGACTGTGCTTGAGAAGGGAACTTGTTTTTCCTACCAAGTAATTAGAGCATGCATTACTTGAAGAACTATACTAATATTTGTTGCTTAAAAACACTAGGTGTTGTCATGGATTCATCCAGAAAGTCAGGCAACGATTACCCGTTGCAGCCAGCCACTTGTGGGTCCCAATGATAAACGCTGCAAAGAGGATGAAAAATACTTACAAACAATAATGGATGCTAATGCACAGTCACACAAACTCGTCATCTTTGATGCTCGACAAAACAGCGTCGCTGATACCAACAAGGTACATTTTCGATAGCATTGCAGGAACATTGGATATTTTCATATGTACTGTCTGTAAATCATTATGTGATTCGACTAACTTGTTGAATTCCTCACCACTGAAGTTAGAACCTTTTGGAGGAGTCCAGAGCTGTTCCTCCCCGGTATATACTCTGTGGGCTATGTTTGGTATTTCATGTGGGTTGGGATGGTGTCTCTGCTTTGCTTCTCCACAATCCTGTCTGTTGAATCAATTAAGCAAAGACCTGGAAAGAGAATTATCATCTCAAGGATTAAGTATTTTAACAAAATAATTGTGAGGTCCTTGTAAGTCCCTTTAAGAAATATAGTGATTACTTGAGTAATCACATACCTGGTCTGAAGCTCTTTTAGAATGGAATCAGACATGTGAAACTGCAAATATACAAAGTTTCCATAAATCACATGGAACACTGGTACTGTGTGTCAGGTGACAACGAGACATGATCCAAACACCTTTGCAAACAGCTCCCATTTGATCTTTGCTGGCTGCAGAGGGTGGTAGGGTCCTTTGTATCTAGCAAAATCTATGAAGTCAAGCCTGAAGTACCTGCTATCCAAATAGGAAAGGCTCTGATTTGAATCATTTCTATTTCCCATCAATGACTTTCTGACTATGTTGCTGCAGGCAGGCATTTGGCAGTTCAGAGGACTTTGCCCTCTTCTCAAGTAATTTCAGGTGTTAGAAAGGTGACAACAGCCCTTACCATCTCAGGCCTACTTGTAAAGTGACACTTGGGTAGCACACATCTAATGAGCACCAACTAGGGGCAAGGTGCTGGGGGAAATTCAAAAACAGACCAGGGAGGTGCTATCTGTAGGAGGTGTAAGCTTGATGAACCGGGTGAGCCGGAGGGGAATGGCTAGCCCTGCATGTGGAGTTGGGTAGGGCTTCACAAAGGAGGTGCCATTTGATCTGGCTTTGCGTGGTCAGTGGCAGAGGTGGGCAGGGCATTCTAAGCAGCATGAGTACCTGTCCAACTGTGTGGCAGTGCATATCATGCACAAGAGTGGCAAGAAGGAAGATGTCTAAGGGCGTGTGGTAATCCTTCTCTCCAGTGTCCCCCTCAGCAGTGCTTGTGAGTCCAACTTTGTTTCTCTTGTCAGCTTGCTCCTTTTCTTTCCTTAATGATTATGCCATCATTGACAACAATCTCCAAAAAGCCAGCCTCTTACCTTTCCCATCTGGCTCTCGGGAGAAGCCATTACCTTCTATAATACTTCAAAGACCAAACAAGCCATCAGATGTGTACTCAGCCATCTTCTCTCAGCACTAGAGTACCTACATGGGCTAGACATTCTACTACGCACTGGGGATAGCTGTGGCTAACTGTTCAGCTTAGTAGGAGAGACACATTGAACAAGTAGCTACACAAAATATCGATGTGGCCTTCTGTATCCTTGAGTGCGGCCTTTTGGTTGAATCCAAATTTTACAGAACAGATCCTTTCATTAAAAGGGGTACAGCAGAGACAGATGAAGCTTTTCTTGCCACCTTTGGTACTTAAAAAAGAACAATCTTGAAATCAGAAGGCCGCAGGTTCCCCACCCCTGCATGATTGCTTCCTTTCTAAAATGGGAATGACAGTATTACCTACTTCCTGGAGTGGATGTGAAGGCTAAATAAGGAAATACTGTAATGGGCCCAGAACAGTGCCTGTCCTTGAGAAAGCACTTGGTATTGACCTCAGAGTGGCCAGCTACATTCTCTTGACCTACATGACATCGCATCCCTGAGTTTCTCTCCCTCTCCAGCCTGGCCTCTCGGTCTCCTTCACTCATTCCTCTTCTCCCTTCCAATCTTTAAATGGTAGTGCTCCTTGAACTTGGTCTGGGGTCCTTTTTGCTGCTCTATACAATCTTCCCCAGGCCATCTGCTCTGATAACATAACTTTAAACACTGTCTATATGCTGAGTTTGATACCACAGTTTCCATCCTGTGCTGATTCTTCCTAAGGTTGAGACTGAATTTCCATCCCATTGTATAGCTGACATCTCCACTTGGCCGTTTCCCAGGTCAAAAACCCTCAGTGTATTGAAACTGGTCAGGATGGCAGGGTGGTGAGACCCCTTGGCTTTGGAATCAGTTACACATGGGTTTTCTTCCAGGTTCTGCTACTTGGTGCTCTGTACAACCTTGAGCCAGTTACTCAACCTCTCTCTAAGTCTCAGGTTCCTCTTCTGCAAAATGGGGGATAGCACCAGTGTCTCCTGTCAAGGGTTGTGTAGGATTAAAATTAAGTGAGCATAATTCACGTAAAGGACTTAGCACAGTGGGGTGGGTACATCCTCAGTATACAGTACACAATGCTGACAAGCCCATCACCCCTGTGGTCAAGGGGGCCGCCCAGGTGTCTGACCTGGAGGGCGAATGGTGATGTCAGTTACTGCGATGGGGAAGATGGGAGAGGAACAGGGCAGGGAGGAAGATGGGAGAGAGTTTCCTGAGGCTGTCATACAAATTACCACAAACGTGGTGGCTTACAACACCAGCAATGTATTCTTTCTCAGTTCTGGAGGCCAGAAGTCCAAAATCTGGCAGAGCTGTGCTCCCTCGAAGGGTTCCAGGGGAGAATCCATTCCTTGCCTCTTCCGGCTTCTGGTGGCTGCCTCAGCATTCCTGGGCTTGTAGCCACATCGCTCTGATCCCTACCTCCATCTTCACGTGGCCCTCTCTTCCTCTGTATGTTTCTGTGTCTCCTCCTGTCTCTTCTAAGGATACTTGTGATGACGTTTAGGGTCCACTCAAGATAATCTGGATTATCTCTTCATCTCAAGATCCTTAATCACATCTGCAAAGACTATTATATTTTTTTCAAATGAGGTCACGTTCTCAGTTGCCAGGGATTTGATGTGGATGTCATTAGCAGGGGGCCACTTTTCAGCCTACCATAGGCTTCGTCAGTAAGTCCCCTTTGCTCCCACGTCTGGTGGATCATTACTGTGTCAGTCTCTCTGCATCTCTGTATCCTTCCTGTCACTGCCATATCCTAGGGAATTACAAACCATGAGAAAAGCTGTATCCATAGAGGCGATCTTCAAAATATTCAACAGGGCAAGGGCGGTTCATTGTCTTTTATTTTATGCAGAAGAGATAGAAGCAGGACACCAAATTGCATGTCTAGAATAATTACAATGTGGCAGTGTATGTGTCTAGAAAACAGATAAGGCCCCATTAGCTTATATATAAGATTGTTATATGCAAATGGAGATAGTTTGACTTCTTCCCTCACAATCTGGATATGTTTCATCTCATCATCTTGCCTGATTTCCTGGCAAGAACCTCTAATACAATGTTGACTCACAGTGGTGAAAGCAGGCATTCTTGTCTGGTTTATAATCTTAGGGGGAAAGCTTTCAATTTTTCACCATTAGGTACGAGATTAACTGGATTTTTCGTACGTGCCCTTTATGAGGGTAAAGGAATTTCCCTTCTATTCCTGGTTTGTTGAGTGTTTTTATTATGAAAGGGTGTTGGATTTTGTCAAAGGCCTTTTCTGCCTCAATTGAGATGATCGTGTGTTTTTTCCCCCATTCTGTTAATGTGGTATAATATATTACATTGGTAGATTTTTGTATGTTGAACCACTGTAGTGGATTGAATGATGTCTCCCCAAAATTCATGCCCACCTGGAACTTCAAAATGTGACCTTATTTGGAAATAGGGCCTATGCAGATGTAATTAATTAAGATGAGACCATAAGATGAGGAGTAGGGTAGGCCCTAAATCCAGTGACTGGTGTCCTTATAAGAAGGCCATGTAGAGACACAGATACACATGGAAGAAAGATGGTGATATGACAATAGAGGCAGAGATTTGAGTGATGCAGCTAGAAGCTGAGGAATGCCAAGGATTCCAGCAACCACCAGAAACCAGGAGAGAAACATGGAATAGATTATTCCCTACGGCCTCCAGAAGGAACCAACCCTGCCAGCACCTTGACCTCAGACTTCCAGCCTCCAGAACTGTGAGAGAATCAATCTGTGGTGTTTTAAGCCCCTCAGTTTGTGGTACTTTTTTTAAACAGCAGTCCTAGGAAGCTAATACAATTTCCTTACGTTCCTGGGATATACCACGTTGGGTCATGGTGTGTAATCCCCTTTATATGCTACTGGATTTGGTTTTCTAGCATTTTGTTGAAGATGTTTGCATCTATTTTCATAAGGGATATTGGTCTGTAGTTTTCCTGTGATGTCTTTGTCTAGTTTTGGTATCAGGGCACACTACTGGCCTCATGGAATGAATTAGGATGTATTCCCTCCTCTCCTATTTTTTGGAAGACCCATCCTCCCTTGCCTGAACTACAGCAGCGGCCCTGTCACTAGTCTCACACCCTGCAATCTACTCTCCACATTATGACCAGAGTGTGATCTTTTTAAAAATTGTATTTAATTTTATTATTATTGTAATTGACAAATAAAATTGCATATATTTACGATGTACAACATGATATTTTGAAATATGTATATGTTGTGGAATGGCTACATCAAGTTAATTAACACTAACATAACCTCCCATACTCATTTTTTGTGGACACTTAAAATCTATTCTCTTAGCAATTTTTTAGTATATACTACATTGTTGTTGACTACGGTCACCATGCTATACAGTGACCTTCGAAGTGTACAGCTCTGCACATCCCTCAGAGCCTTGAGGCACTGATACCCAGATTCCTGAATGGGCCTCTAAAGCCCTCCACCCCTGGGCCCTTTCCGTCCTGTCTCACCACATCTTCCAGGTCCATGTCCCAGCTTCGTGAGGCTCTTTTCAGTTCCTTAAACACATCTCGGTGTCATCTCAGAGATATGTTGAAGTCCTAACTCCTAGTACCTGTGAACATGACTTTATTTCAAAATAGGGTCTTTGAAAATGTAATCAAGTTAGGTTGAGGTCATATTGAATTAGCGTGGGCCCTAATGGTCATAAGAAGAGAAGAAACAGAGCGGAGATGGAGGCAGAGATTAGAGTGATGTGTCTATAAGCTAAGAACGCCTGGGGCTACCAGAACCACAGAGAGCCAAGGAAGGATCCTCCCTGAGGTTTCTGTGGGAGTACAGCCCTGCCAACACCTTGATTTCAGTCTTCAGCCTTCAGATCTGTGAGAGAATACATTTCTGTTGTTTAAGCCACCCAGTTTGTGGTACTTTATTCTGGCAGCCCTAGGAAACTCATACAAGGATATAGGAGGTTTATTAACAGATGAGTTTATTGCTTCTTTTAGTGATCTATGTCTGGTAGCACTAAAAAGAGTAGAAAAGTTAACTCCAGATAAAGTGATGCGTATCTTTTGTTTTTCACAGGCAAAGGGCGGAGGATATGAAAGTGAAAGTGCTTACCCAAATGCAGAACTCGTCTTCTTGGAGATCCACAACATTCACGTGATGAGAGAGTCACTACGTAAATTAAAAGAGATAGTGTACCCTTCGATCGATGAGGCGCGGTGGCTGTCCAACGTGGACGGGACGCATTGGCTGGAATATATAAGGGTAAAGAGGTCCAATATTTCAAGTTCTTTCTGGTTGACTTCTCTCTGTCTATGCCATAAACATCTATATCTCCAAGTGGTTTCTCAGCGTCACAAATAAGTGCCTTTTTGCCGTGTGCATGAGCTTCCATAGTTTCCAGGGGCAGCAGCAGCGTCTGCGTGAAGGGCTTTTGTGACATAGTGAAAAGAGGGGGATAGTGCTTCTCTCCGGTCAGGTTTTAAAGAACTTTGTGGGCCTTTAATAAAAGACCCTATTTACTGTAGTCTTCTTTAGTGTGAGTTTTTATTTTTTTTATAAACATGCTAATGTTTCCTAGTGATTCTCAAGTGATTCCATGGCAATCTCATTTGGTTTATTGACCAGAACTTCCAAAGTTCTCTGCAGAATTATTTTATGCTGTAGTCAGAATTAAACATAGCCTGGTCTAATATGCCTTCTTTTCTGAAGATGCTTCTGGCTGGGGCAGTAAGAATTGCTGATAAAATAGAATCTGGGAAAACCTCCGTGGTGGTACATTGCAGTGACGGTTGGGACCGAACAGCCCAGCTCACGTCTCTGGCTATGCTGATGTTGGACAGTTATTACCGGACCATTAAAGGATTCGAAGCTCTCATAGAAAAGGAGTGGATAAGCTTTGGACATAGGTTTGCACTGGTAAGTTGAGACAGTGAAGTTTGTGCTTGATTGTTTGCTGTGTCATATACGTGCGCACATCACGTGTGATGCACAGAGGTGCACACACACATACGGATGGGCTTTCTCCTGTGTATCGGACCTGAATGGCCATAATAGAATACATGGACTCCGCATTGTATGTTCCTGGTAGGGAGTTTTGGAGGTTTTTTTGTTTTGTTTTTTTAGTATAGTTTTTTAACATAATTGAGATAAAATGTACTTAACATAGAATTAACCATTTTAAAATGCTCAATTCAGTGTCCTTTAGTGCACTGACAATGCTGTATAACCGTCACCTCTGTCTAGTTCCGAAACATATACATTGCCCCAAAAGGAAACGCTGTACCCATCAGGCAGTCCCTCCCTGTGTCCCCTTCCCCTCCAGCTCCTGACAACCGCTAATCTGCTTTCTGTCTCTGTGGAATTTTGCCTTTGCTAGGTACCTCATATAAGTGGAATTATATAATATTTCTCCTCCCATGGCTGGGTTATTTCACTAAGCATAACATTTTCAAGGTTTATCCATGTTGTAACATATATCAAATTTTCATTTTTTGTGGCTGAATAGTATTCCCTGTGTGCATACACCACATTTTGTTTATCCATTCATCTGTTGACGGACACTTGGGTTGTTTTCACCTTGGGCTATTGTGGACAATACTGCTATGAACATTGGTATACAAGTTTTTGCCACAACAAGGAACCACAGATTGGGTGGCTTAAACAACAGAAATTTATTTTCTCACAGTTGTGGAGGTTGAAAGTCCAAGATCAAGGTGCCAGTAGGGTTGATTTCTCCCGAGGCCTCTCTCCTTGGCTTGCAGATGGCCTCCCTCTTGCTGCCTCTTCACAGGGTCTTGCCTCTGTGCGTGCACCTCTGCGGTCTTTCTGTGTGTCCATATGTCCTCATCTCATGAGGTCAGATTGAGCTAGGGCCCCTTTAATGGCCTCATTTTAACTTAGGGCCTTTACAAAGGGGATTATCTCCAAATAGAATCACATTCCTCAGGTACCAGGGGTTAGAACTTCAATTTGCATGGGTACAATTCAGCCTGTAACAACCTGCTTTCAATTTTGGGGGTGGAGAGCCTGAAAGAAGCCCTCCCAGAAGGAGCGGGTGAGTCCACAGCCTCTGAGCTGCGTGCCTTCTGGGAGCTGTTGGCAGATCCCTGGACACCTTCCTTCACCTCTCTTGCCTGATTTCCTCCTCTCGGAAACAGGGTGTTGCGTGGGGGAAATGAGTTTGTCGAGGGCTTAGGACAGTGCCTGGCCCATGCTGGGTAACGAACTCCTTTGTTTCTTCCCCATCGGTAAAAGGTGGGCTCAGTAGGGAAGACAGAGTATGGAATCTTTCCAGATGTTTGCACCTCGCCAGCTCTGAAGATTCAGAGGCCATTCTCTTCTACCTTTTCTCCCCAAACCGTATGTCCTAGGGGAGAGAAAGCTGGCAGGTGCTTTTCCAGAGGGGCGGTGGTAAAGGCTGTCTGTCAGGGCTGACTGGGGGTGCAGGGATCAGGGTGTGCCCACGGTGCTCTGCTCCCACCCCGACCTGCTGATGCTGGGGCTCACCACCAAGGCCACAGTGAGGACAACAGGACCATAAGAGTCACCATGGCCTCAGTTTACTGAGCACCACTATGTGTCTGGCACTGTTACATGCATTATCTTGTTTAATCCTGATAGGCAGGTACTGTCATTGACAGACAGGGGAACTGAGGTTGCAAGAGTATGGGTTATCTGCCCAAGATCACACAGCTAATTAGGGTGGAGCCAGCATTTAAACAGTGATTTCAAGTCTGCAGCCACCCACTTGCTGGGTCCCTGTACTTTCCCTTACCTCAAGTTCTGTGAATGAGCCAGTGCCCGCCCTTGCCCCCCTGCCTCCATCATCTTATGCCATGGACCTTTCTGACTGTTCTTCCCTCTATCCTGCTTCCGTGCCCCCTCCCCTGGATGATTCTCATTGGTAGGGAAATGTGCAATTATACCCTAAAAACCCTCTTAACCCCACAACCCCCTCCAGCTGTCAATTATTTATCTGTTCCTCTTTACAACAAAGCTCCTCAAAACTGTTGTCTGCACTATCATTATTTCCCTCCATCTGGTCTTGGACCTGCTTCAGCCAGGCTTCCTTCTCGCAGTGCCCCCAACTGGTCTTGTCACAGTCACCAATGACTGCCACTTTGCCAAGTCTTTCTCTTATTTGGCCTGAGCATTTGATGATGTTAATTCTTCCTTTCTTCCAAATGCTTTCTTCATTAGGCTTTTGGAGCTCTATAACTTTTTGAATTTCCTCCTACTTTCAGTTCCTCCCTCATCTCCCCAACCTCTTAATGTTGGAGTGCCCCAGGGTCAGTCCTGGGATCATTTTTCTTCTTTGTGCTTAATCCCTTAGCAATGGCAGCCAGTCCTACAACTTGAAATGCATATATTCCAAATCTT
This sequence comes from Eulemur rufifrons, assembly GCF_041146395.1. NCBI lineage: Eukaryota > Metazoa > Chordata > Mammalia > Primates > Lemuridae > Eulemur > Eulemur rufifrons. Next base: position 24,353,873 of record NC_091012.1, on the reverse strand, counting down.
TCGACTCCTCTCCATTGCCACTGATGCCTCCTTAATTCAGGCCTCACCATTTCCCTTAGGTAGTCTCCTAAGTAGCCTTTCTGTGACCTATTCCCATCCAATCGGTCGTCCCCGCTGTAGCCAGATCTGATGCTGCCACTCCCCAGTGTGAGTCCCTCAAGGGCCTTTCTGTGGCCCATGGAATTTATGGGCAAACTCCTCAGCATGGCCCTCAAAGTTCTTGGTGATCTAAGGCTCAGCTGTGCCCAGCTACTTATGGCTCCCCTAGTGTCCTCTGCCACATTCCCACTGCTGATAGTAAATTCCTGGCTACCCAGGAAGCAGGTACCTCCCTGTCCTTCAAGGTTTATCTCAAGAGACCTCCTTCATGACTATGACTTTCCCTCCTCATTCCCTCCTCCACCCCATCCTCGACGGCTCACTCATTTCTTTATGCCCCCACTGTACCCACTGCACGCTCAGAAGCCCTTGGAATGCTTCATTGCCCTCATTCTTTACCTGTTTTTTTTGTCTTAACTAAATCACAAATGGATTATTCATCGAGCATACGTACGGTGTCTCATTTATCTTGGTACCCCAGGTGCCTAGCCAAGGACCTGGCCTTTACCAGACACCATGAAGATGCCTGAAATTCCAAGGGCCAGGCATGATGCCTTGCACACACCATAGCAATTCAATGGCTATTTATTAAAGAATGAATTCTAGGGGGCAAGGGCAACATACGTAACCTAAACTTTTGTACCCCCACAATATGCTGAAATAATAATAAAAAAAAGAACGAATTCTAAATTGTGAACTGTCAGTGCAAAACTGTTCCCTAGGTACCTTCATTACTGATGAGCAGGTTCTACAAGTTATTTTACAGAGGGGAAGTACAGAAATAAAGTAACACATGCAGTCGCTATGGAAAACAGTATGACAGTTCCTCAAAAAATTAAACGTAGAATTACCACATGATCTGGCAATTCCACTTATGAGTATATATACTCAAAAGAAGCGAAAGCAGCAGCTCTAACAGATATCTGTACATCAGTGTTCATGGCAGCAGCATTCACAATAGCCCAAAGGTAGAAGCAACCGAAGTGGCCATCGACAGATGAGTGGATAAACTCACTGTGGTCTGTGTATGCAGTCGTGTGTTGTGTCACGATGAGGATCCATTCTGAGAAATGAGTTGTTAGATGATCTTGTTGCTATGCGAACATCACGGAGTACACTTACACAAACCTAGGTGGCGCAGCCTACTGTATACCTAGGCCGTATAGCTGTAGCACAGGAACAATAGGCTACACACCTGTATATCATGTTACTGCACTGAACACTGTAGGCAACTGTAACACAATGGTAAGTGTTTCTGTATCTCAAGACAGCTAAACAGACATGGTACAGGAAAAATACCGTAGTCTTATGGAATCACCATTGTAAATGCAGTCTGTTATTGACCGAAACGTCATTATGTAGTGAATGGCTGTACAATGCAATATTATTCAGTCTTAAAAAGAAATTCTGACACATGCTACAACATGGATGAACCTTGAAAACATTATGCTCAGAGAAATAAACCAGCCACAAAAGAATAAATATTGTATATTTCCACTTATATGAAGAACCCAGAACAATCAGATGCATAGAGGCAGAAAGTAGAATGGTCATTGCCAGGGGCTGTGGGGAGTTGGAACCAGAAGTTAGTCATTAACAGGTGTAGAGTTTCCGTTTGGGAAGGTGAAAAAGTTCTAGAGATGGATGGTGGTGATGGTTGCATTATACCATGAGTGTGCTTAACGCCATTGAACTGCACACTTGAAAATGGCTAAGTTGGTAAATTTTGTTACATATATTTCACCATAATTAAATTTTTTAAAAGGCAATACACTGTTAATTTGAGATGCTAATGTTGATTTGGTCGTTTCCTTGTTTTTGTGTCTTTACAGGTGGCAATTTCATAGATATATTTTGCTCTTTCTATGTGGCGATCATGCTGTATCTTCATAATGTCTTTTTTCTTCATCCTTTTGCTTAGTAGATTATTTGAAGCTTCTCTTAGAATGGTCACTCTTTAGCTATCTCTTTACTTGGGGCATTTTCAGTGTCTATGGCAATCCTGTTTATGTGTTTGAGAATACTATCTTTTACCTTTTAGCATGAATCTATTACTATCTTATAAAATATCAAAAGGTATGAAATAAAATACTTGACTGCCTTGAGCAAGGACCTCACTCCATTACCAGTCAAGATTGAGACTTTGGAGTTGAGTCATGTAAATTGGTTAAAACTTGTAGATTGTTAATCGTTATTTTGATTCTCAGACTTCCTGACATTTCTGAAAAAATGCGAAGAAAAATGTTTTTATACTTGTGGAGAAAATGTTATTCATAATGTGCTTTGAGCTGCAAATCGGCACATACCGTGCCCTTGGTGTGGTGGCTGGTCTTGACCCCACCATTTGAACTAAAAAGTTTGCCAGCCAGTTGCTCATAATTTCTTGATATAAACTATATTAAAGAGAAGTTATAAAATAGTCAACATGTAAAAATACTGTATAGTAAACTGAAATTTTGTGTCCTAAAAGTAATGGAAGTCAATTTAATCCAATGACATTTTCGAGTGCCTTTTATGTACCAGGAATTCTGTGAGGCCTGATGAGATATGATTCTTGCCACCAGGCAATTTAAAGTGACTTTTGAGAGGACAGTAGCAAACATTAAAACATCTAACTTTTTGCTGCTTTTCAGCGAGTGGGCCACGGTAACGACAACCATGCTGACGCCGACCGCTCTCCTATATTTCTTCAGTTTATTGATTGTGTTTGGCAAATGACAAGACAGGTGAGAGATTACAAGTGTATTTCTGACCTATATAGTCTTTGATTTAAATATGTCTTAAAGTTTAAGATTAGATAAACTTTCATTGCTGTTTCATTCAAAATGAATGCATATGTGTAAAATATGACCCCCTCTGTTATTTAATACAGCTTGATTCTAATTCACTTGGAAATATATGCAGAAAATCAGAAACAATCAATTTCACACCAAGTTACTTGTCTCTGCAATGGTTCTTGTCAATCATCTTGTCTACCAGCTGTGCGAACCAAGGCCCTCCTCCTCAGCAGATTCTGCTTATAGTGCTCCAGTTTGTCAGGTTAAGGAAACAGTCTCCTGCTGAGCAGTTAAGCTAAGATGTGGCCAGATGTTAGCAATGAGGATGTGAATAAACTGCTGGTCAATGGGATTAGACCAGGGAATCCAGGGATCTCTGCACTCTGCCCCAGGCCACAGCCCCTCCCCTCCCAAGAGAAATGGGTGTCCAAGAACCAGTGGCAGATAAGAAGCTGCTAGCATTTCATCATTAGCTGGTGCTTAGTTCCCAAACCCCAATGCGCAGAGCACCGTAAGCAAGGGAGCCATACAGGGGATCCCCTTCCCTGAGCCAGTCAGGCCCGACAGCTTTAGTTCAAAGTAGTCCATGGGGCCCAGGCTGTTTTTTCCCTTGTGTCCAACATCCAAACCTGAGTTTGGGGTCTTACCCTGGTTATACGAGATACTGCCAGGGAAATGGACCTGGAACCAGAGGGAGGGAGGAGGCAAAGGAGAAAGTAGTTTCCCGCGGTGTCTGCTGTCCAGCGTGGCTGAGGGGGTTATGGGGAAAAGAGTAAGTTTAGGGGGCTGATAACCAGGTCCTGGATCCTCTCCTTCCTAGTCATTAACCAGGAGCTCTGGCCGTGGCTGCTTCTGTCATGAGGAAGGGAACAGAGAGCTGCTGGTGATCTGCGGGGATTCTACCAAGAGCCACGATGCTCCTGATTGAGCCTCCTGGTAGCCTTATCACAGTCACCCTAGAGCCTTTGTAGAGGACATCTGCCTCCTCACTGCAGAAAGTCTGTGAAATAGCAGTCCTGTTTCCCCACTGTGAGCTACTGTTACTGATGGCAGTGTGTGTGCTGGGGCAGAAAGAAGGTTGACACCCCCCACACTGTCTGTGCTGCCCCCTCTACCTCAGCTGGGCCTGCTCCCTAGCAGCTCTGCCCTGAGGAGGACCTGGAGGGCCTGGACCCGTGGCTGTCCACCTGGAGTGCATGCCGTCTGCACCTGGGAACTTTTGGAGAGCCTGCTTTCTGTGGGCCTGGGGAGAGGCTTAGGTGTGTGTAAAAAGTTCCCCACGTGATTCAGATGTGCAAGTGAGTTTGAAGACCAGTGATCTAGACTGGCGCTCCAAGTGTGGTCCTGGGACCAGCAGCCTCAGCACCCCCTGGGAACCCGTTAGATACACTAATTTACAGGCCCCACCGCGGACCTGCTGGTGCTCTCTGCGGGGAGGCCCAGCACTCTGGTTTCCCAAGCCCTCGAGGGGATTCTGATGTATGCTCAACTTTGAGATTCAACTTGAGCAACAGTGTTGCTCTAGACCAACACTGTTCGAACATTAATGAGCACATGAATCTGGAGTTCTTGTTGAAATGCAGATTCTGATTCAGTGAGTCTGGGGTGAGCCGGAGATGCTGCATTTCTGACAGCATCTGACAGGTGATGCTGCTGGTTCACAGACCAAATCTTAAGTGCCAAGAGGCCTAGAGAGCACAGACTATCTTCAGAAATAAGAATCAAAGGGAGGGGGCTTCTGAGTAGCCAAAGTAGGTTCCACAGAGTCCTCAGGCCCTCGCTCAGAAATTATACTTACTTTTAGACTCGGCTTCAAAAAGCTGATTGTGGTCTCACACGATCTGATTGCCAGGTCACAGCTCATTAAAAGCAGCCAGTTAGAGAGCTGGCCTGGGTCAGAGGGGGTGATCCTGGAGGTAGACATGGCAGCGGTTCAAGTGAAAGTTAACAGCAAACATATACTCAAAAGGCATGGAGGCTGGCCAGAAGCCTTACTGTTTCATAGTGCCATGCACTACTGCCATTTGTATTGATGTTATGCCAATAACACAATTCAATGATTACATTCAGGTTATTAAGACAAGAAAGTATGGGATACATGTTAGAAAAATTGCATAAAAAGGTTGAACACAAAAAGTAATTCCAGTGCTTCTAAAGGGATAAGCATCATTTTTGAAGACGCTAAGCAGCTTTCTCTCTCCAAAATACCTAGATTAAATGTGTGTGTATATTTTTTGACATCTTCAAACTGACTTCCATTCTTCATTTTGCTTAGTGCCTATTTTCATGTCAAAGCTATGTCATTTTTGTACCATTTATTGCATTTTAAGAAAAGAAATAAGGGGTTTGAATTAGAACGTTTCCGATGTCTCTCACAGCTCTAAGATTCTGTCCATGAAATGTGTGTATAATTTCTTTTAAAATAACATTGTTAATGCTTTAGAAGCGGAGACATTAATGATCAGTCTTTAATTATCAGTTAATAAGTGAATGAGATATGTAATGGGCTAGTAAAAGATTCATTCATGTAAAAGATTATTTTTAGGTTGCCTACTGCTAAATTGAGTAATCTAAGTTAGTGTAAAGTTGCCAGAAATATCAGAATAAAACGAACTAGTCAGTATGTGGACAAACTGATAGGAAGGGAAAAAATAAATGAAGGAATATTTAGAGAAGAGTCCCAAAGACATTCTTTCATATCCATAGTTTAATAGAATCTTTACCTTTTGAGGTAGGTTTAATAGTCATTGATATTTTTGTTCTGCAAGAGTTGTAGAATTTTATTATAGATTACTGTAGATTTCTGGGGACTGTACTTTTTAGGCAAATGGTACTGTTTCCAGGAGAAGAGGCCAAAACAAACTATGAACTGCAGAGACTTAGTCTTTTATTTTTATTACTCTAGCTGCTACTATTTTCTCCCTGAGCTGTTTTCTGAGTTGAGTTTAATGCCACGATGCCCTTTGAAAGTGTGAATGGCGGTCTTGACCCACCAAAGGTAGAGGCTTTGTTTTCCAGTGCTGATGGGCTTGGACTGAGCCCTGCCCACTTTGACCCTCCCATATCAGGTACCCAGTTGGCCAGAATGGGCTTGTAGTCAGTGGCACTAGAATACACCCACACAAGCGCCCAGATATAGAATGCAGGTTTAGGGGCTAAGAATAGAGACTGATTGTCTTAGTCTGTTTGGGCTGCTAGAGCAAAATACTGTAAACTGGGTGGTTCATAAACAACAGAAATTTATTTCTCTTAGTTCTGGAGGTTGAGAAGTCCAAGGTTGAGGCACCAGCAGATTTGGTGTCTGGTGAGGGTTAACTTCCTGGTTCACAGATGGCTGTCTTGGCACTGTGTCTTCATATGGCAGAAGGGGCAGGGGAGCTCTCTTGGGCCTCTTTTATAAGGCCACTAATCCCATTCAGGAGGTCTCTACCCTCATGACCTAATTACCTCCCAAAGGCCCCACCTCCTAATACCATCACTTGGGAGGTTAGGATTTTAACATATGAATTTTGGAGGGACACAAATAATCAGTTCATAGCACTCATGACTTATATGTCAATAATTTGCTGTCTTATTAGTAAATGTTTTTAAATGTTTGAAAATATAGGACAAAACCCTAGGTCTTCCATTCCTATTCTTGATTTAATAAAGCTTCAATATACATAAATGTTATATATCTGCTTAAAATTCATAAATTCTGTGTTGCCAGTAATTTATGAATAGGGCATAACTAAGCATAGAAAAATGCTGGGAAAAGCAGACATAGTGTGCTTGGCCTTTTAAAAGATAGCCATTTGGAATGTGAGGCCACTGTGGGAGTTGCAAGGGGCAATCTTAAAGGCTCCAGGAGAGGATTAACCAGTAACTGTCATTAGCATTTCAGCCAGAGATGTTACGCCATTGAGTTAGTTCATCTAAGAACAAGAATGCTGGTAAGAACCACCACCAGAACATGGGCAACGTATGTAACCTGCAATTCTGTATCCCCCATAACAATAAGATGAAATAAAAAAAAAAAAAAAGAACCACCACCAGAGCTAGTTTCCAGGGCTTTCTGAAAGTGCTATTCTGATGGGGCTCCTTAGAACAGAGTTGTGTGTCTCTGTGAGAGTAATCCTTAAGACGGGGAGAGAGGCAAATCTGAATCCAGTGTATCTGAGCAGAATTCCTTAAGTTAGCCTGGTGAGGAAAAGAACAATTTCAGGTAGAGTTTGGACAGTCCTGGGTTGACCGTTGTTTCTAATTAAAAAGTCTGTTGCTAGTCTTTAAAGTAGTAAAGCTAAGTTAAAAAATAAACTTGTCTGTCAGTAATCCTCATTGTCACTCCAGAGATGTCAGGATTAGTCATGACAGTGTGCAAACATCACTCTGATTGAAGAATAAGTCTATAAAGTAAACTGACCTACGTAAAAACATGCTGGGTAATTGTATTTGGTTTTGTTCTAATTGGTTTTGCTTCATTTAGTAGGTGATGAATATTTCACTATGTTTTTAAATTAGAATTCTGGCATATGGTAGGCACTCAGCACATGCCTGCTGCTAGGATCATCATCTCATTCCCAGATCATCTCATGGCTATTACTACATGCCAGCTACTGGCTAGAACCTGCTGGCAATAGTGATAGTCTTCATTGGAATTCTGAAAAACCCCACTAAGAGTTACCTAAAATAATAGAGATGATTGTGTGGTTTTTCTTCCTCTGTTAATATGGTGAATTACAGTAATTGATTTTTTTTATAACATCAAATGTTAAGCCAGCCTTGCATTCCTGAGGTAAGCCTCATTTGGTCATGTCATATTACTCTTTTTATGTATTGCCGGGTTCAACTTGCTCATATACGTTGGTAAAGATTAGAGAGGATGTATGTTCATGGAGTTGTGTTTGTGGGAAGGTCTTAGTTAGCAGTTTCTTTAATAGACGCAGAGCTATTCAGGTTTTCTGTTTCTTCTTGAGTCATTTTAGGTATATATTATGCCTGGGATCCACCCCCACCCCCAGCTCTGTGGCCTGGAATGTGCCTGCAGGTGGGAGCTGGGACAATAGTAGGGCTCCCCTCAGTTGTTTCCTTTCTCTCAGGGTCACAGTCCTATGCTGTTTGTTGTCAGTGTCTGAAAACAGTCATTCCATAAGTTTTGTCCAGCTCACCTGTTGTTTCTGGCAGAGGATGAGTCTGGGCTCTGTTCTCCGCCCGCCCCCCCCCCCCCCCCCCCGCCCCCGTGGTGAGGGGTGGAAGCTGCACGAGCGGTTTTGGGCATTGAAGAGTACAACAAACTTTGTTGCCTCTGGTGGTTTCTCAGCCAGATCTGTCTACAAGCTTGATCTTGAAACTATAGATAGCTAAGTTTTACATTGGCTCAGTCTTCTTTTCAATCTTTGTGTTCCAATTTGCAGTTTAGCTGTCTTTCACAAAAAGTAGTATTACTTTGTTTTAGAAATTGGACTTTAAGACTAAATCTTATTTTTCTCTCCATTTAAGTTTCCTTCGGCGTTTGAGTTTAACGAACTATTCTTGATTACAATTTTGGATCACCTTTATAGCTGTCTCTTTGGGACCTTTTTGTGCAACTGTGAACAACAGCGATTCAAAGAGGTAAGTGTTTGGTGGTCTCGTCTGTTGCTTGCTCTGTTGTCAGGCCTCTCTCCCAGGAAGTGCCACTGCAACAGAAGGCCTGGATGGAGGGGAGGACGTGGGCTCCGACCCCAGTGAGTGTAAGGCGGGTTGCACTAGATATGCTTCCTGGGCTCTGGCAGCCCCAGCACATATGTCTAAGACAAGCCCCCTTACTTCATAGATGTGGGGTGCTGGGACCCAGCGAGCCCAGGGCTCTCTAAGGAGTAAGGTCAGTGCTAGACCCTGGACCTCCTGCCTCCAAGTTCATGTACTTTACATTGCACTGACTCCAAAATAGTATAAATCTGCTTTTCATTCTCTATGGTGTTGGGCAGAATCATACTTGAAGAACTTAAAAAATCAAATCTAGCCAAAAACCTCACTTTAGGTAGCAAGCTAAACTTTCTTGTCCATGGAGCTGGTTTAAAAAAAAAAAAATAGCTGCCAAGCTTCTCAGAGTTACATTTTACCTCTTCTTCCTTTTCTCCTCAGTTAGGGATAAAACAAAGAAATGGTCAAAAATGAGAAGACATTGGTAAAAGGCAGCTTAGAGAATATCGTCCAGCTAATCCAAAGGGACTACTGCCTATGCACTAAGTGTGTTAGAGCATTATAGAATTCAGGGGGAAACAGTCCGGCAGCAACGCCCACCTCCCTCCCTTGCAGCAGCCTCCCAACAGTCGACCCCTCCCTCATCCTGTGACCCCACTTCCTGTGCCTCTGCCCTACCTCACTGGCCTCCCCTTTTCTGTCTCTGGCTGGCTGCCATTTTAACCAGTCTCTAAACTTGTAGTCACTTGGGCCCAGTCCTGGGTTGTCTTCTCACCGTGAGCCCTGTTCTCTCTCTCTAGGTGACTTTGTCTAGCCTCAGGGATCTAAATGCCATTTTCATGTTCCTCTCCTGGTCTTTAGCTTCTCAGTAAATGACACCACTGGCCATCTAGATGTTGAGGCCAGATACACAGGAATCATCTTCAATCCCTCCTTCACCCTCACCCCAGCTGTTCATCGGCGAATACTGCTGGCCCTGTCGCCCCAAATATATTCTTAATCTGGCCACTTAACTGCTTTACAGCTAGCTACAAGGCTAGCTCAAGCCTCTATCATCTCACATCTGGACTAAGGCAAGCAGCCCAGGGACAGGCTTCAGTAGTCCATTCTAGACAGAGCAACCAGAGCAAGCATTCACTAGCTTAAGTCTGATCATGGCCTCTCCCCTGCTTCCCACTGCAATTAGGATCAAATCCACACTCCTCCAGGTGCAGTGTGATGGGGCCCTGTTAACTTCTTAATAAAAAGAAAAACATGTTTAGAAGAGTGAATTTTATGGTATGTGAATTACATCGCAATAAAACTGTTTAAAATAAAACCAGCAACACACAAATGAAGTCTATATATGGAATTTAAACTGTGGTTTTATCTTGGGGTTTTTTTTGGGGGGAGGCACAAAATTTACCCTCCTTAAAAAAATAATCACCTCTCTTGCCATATAATTTACATAGCATAATATTCACCCATTTAAAGTGTACAGTTTAGTGGTTTTAGTATATTTACATATTGTGTAACCATCACTCATATTTAATTTCATAAAATTATCACCCCAAAAAGAAATGCCTACCCATTAGCAGTCACTTCCCATGCCCCTACCCCTAGCCCCTGGCAACCAGAATGGATTTGCCTATTCTGGACATTTCATAGAAATGGGGTCACACAATGGTAGGCTTATCACTGTCTTACTTCACTTAGCATGTTTTCAGAGTTCATCCATGAACCAGTAATTCCTTCCATTTTATGGCTGAACAATATTCCATTTTATGAGTAGACCACATTTTGTTTATCCATTCATCAGTTGATAGAAATTGGGATTGTTTTTACTTTTTGGCTTTTATGAATAATGCTGCTTGCTATATCCATTCATGTACAAGCTTTTGTGTGGACATGTGCTTTCATTTCTCTTGGGTGTATACCTGGGGATGGAATTGCTGGGTCATGTGGTAACTCTGTTTAACATTTTAAGGAACTGCCAAACTGTGTTCCAGAGTAGCTGTACCATTTTACATTCCCACCAGGAGTGTCTGAGGCTTCCAATTTCTCCACATTTCACTAACACTTATTTTCCTTTTTTAAAAAAAAATTATAGCCATCCGAGTGGGTGGGAGTTGGTATGTTGTGGTTTTGATTTGCATTTCCCTAATGACTGATGATGTCAAGCATCTTTTCATGTGCTTAGTGGCCATTTGTGTATCTTCTGTGGAGAAATGTCTATTCAGATCCTTTGTCCATTTTTAAATTGGGTTATCTTTTATTATTCTAAGAGTTCCTTATGCATTCTTTTTTTTTTTTTTTTTTTTTTTTTTTGAGACAGAGTCTCACTCTGTTGCCCAGGCTAGAGTGAGTGCCGTGGCGTCAGCCTAGCTCACAGCAACCTCAAACTCCTGAGCTCAAGCGATCCTACTGCCTCAGCCTCCTGAGTAGCTGGGACTACAGGCATGCACCACCATGCCCAGCTAATTTTTTCTATATATATTTTTAGCTGTCCATATAATTTCTTTCTATTTTTAGTAGAGATGGGGTCTCACTCTTGCTCAGGCTGGTCTCGAACTCCTGAGCTCAAACGATCCGCCCACCTCGGCCTCCCAGAGTGCTAGGATTACAGGCGTGAGCCACCGCGCCCGGCCCTTATGCATTCTTTATATATGATTTGTAAAAATTTTCTGTAGATTTTTTTACTTTTTTGATGGTATCCTTTTTTAAAGCACAAAAGTTTTAAACTTTGATAAAGTCCAGTTTATCTTTTTTTTTTTTTTTCTTGTGCTTTAGGTATCACATCTAAGAAACCGTTGCTTAACCCAAGGTTATGAAAATTTCCTCCTATGTTTTCTTCTAAGAGTTTTATATTAATAGTTAAAACTAAAATGTTTTTACGTTTAGGTCTGTGACCCATTTTAAGTTAATGTTTATATGTGGTGTGAATTTAGGATCCAACTTCATTCTTTCGTGTGTTGGCTGTCTAGTTGTCCCAGCATCATGTGTTGGAAAGAATATCTTTCTCCCATTGAATTTTCTTGCCACCTTTGTTGAAACTCATTTGACCATAACGTGAGAGAGTTCATTTCTGTACTCTCTATTCTATCCATCTATCTACGCGTCTATCCTTATGCCAGCAACCCCAGTATTAATTACCGTAGCTTTGCAGTAAGTTTTGAAAATAGGAAGTGTAAGTCCCCCTACTTTGTTCTTTTTCAAGATTGCTTTTGTTATTCTGGACCCCTTGAATTATTGCTGGCTGTTTTTCTTGTACAATATATAAAAAAGGAAATGGTCCTAATTGAATGTTCCTGCATTTGGCTACCTTGTGGGAAGTGAGCAGCAGGGGATGGTAGAAAATTCTTTTGGTCTCACCATTTTCTCATTGATCTATTGTTTGATGTTTACCTGCCCTGCCATTTCTGCACATTTGGATGTTTTCACTCAAATGAGCAATCCCAGTAGTTACAGAGTATAATTTAATGATATACTTCTCTATATAGAGCTGCTCCAGCCTGCCACCGTGGCAGGTTTTTCTCCAGATAGTCATGATTTTCCAATGCAAGGAATCTTAACTGTAAATTTTACCCATGTTCCTCAATATTAAAAGTCACAAAAGCAAACTTTACACCAGATTTAAAAAATATTTCTGATTTTCACTATCATCCTGTGGTTGTTAGAAAGTTCTCATTCTGCCTTCCCATAGACACTGTTGCCAGATGGTACCTAACTTCAGCACTACCTTTTTCCAGGAGACCAAGCAGTGTTTCCGTGTAGTCCCGGCGTGAGACCATGACTGGTGGGGAGATGGGGGCAGGGCTTAGTAAGTAAATGTTGGTGAATTTTTCAGCATTTGAATTCACTTCATTAGTCCAGTCCTTTTCTCCATGTTATACTAATTCTGGAGGATATGAAGAAAAGTTTATTTCATTATATTTCTTTTTTTGTTTTTCAGGATATATGTACAAAGACTCTATCTTTATGGTCATATATCAATAGCCAGCTAGATGAATTCTCCAATCCCTTCTTTGTGAATTATGAAAACCATGTGTTATATCCTGTTGCTAGTCTGAGTCATTTGGAATTGTGGGTAAACTACTACGTACGATGGAATCCACGGATGAGACCTCAGGTATCTTTTTTTCTTCTTTTTAAGAGCATGTCTAGCTTGCCACTGTCCACATGTGACCTCACTTAGCACTCACAACAATCCCATGATGCAGAGGGTGAAGGGCCGGTTCAGGGAAGCCGTAAATTGCCCAGGCTCTTGCTGCCCGGTGTGTGCAGTCGTGGAAGGATGCCCCTGGGCAGGGCCAAATCCCCTCTCTGGCAGTGAGTCACCACCCGATCTGGGCCAAGGTCCTAACCGTCACTGAGACCTCACACGGTCGCCGAACATGAAATGAATCCATACCAAGTATCCGGCACAGTGGTAGGTGGGTGGTCTGGCGTGTTGCCTTCTCCCTCTAGTGTGCTACATAGAGAGAACTGAGAAGTCCACGGGCCACAGCTTTTTGTCCTCGACACAAGCAGCAGGCAGCACACACACCCCAGGTGCTAGGCCCCACAGCACGCTGGACAGCGGACTGGGCCTTGGTGGTGGCGGCTAGAGAGGCAGGTGTAGTTCGGACTTCATCCCGGCGAGTGTGGGAACCACCCAGGGCCCACATGACAGGGCCAGGTGTAAGAACCAAAGCCCGCACCCGCCTTCCAGCAGCTTCCTCCTCACTCCGGCAGCACTGTGGTGGGTGGTACAGTACAGCCTGGCAGAGATCAGCAGGCAGGCCTCTGTGGCTGGGCAGCTACAGGGGACGGGGAGCCAGGGGGGGTGTGAGCCTGCTGGGCCTCCTCTCTGAGGTGTTGTTAAGCAGTGAGTCACACAGCCTGGCTGAGGGGCGGCAGAGGCCTGGAGAGCTCCACGAGGGAGAAGCCGGGTCCTGGGGCTCTGGGCCTCAGTGGGTGCCAAGGCCAGTGTGTTCGCCGAGTGAGCTGGGTGCTATGGCCATAAAATAGTGGTGCTGAAGGAAAACCCTTCTGGTTGCTTTAGCCCCACCCCTCAGTGGGGTTGAGCGAAGCACACCTGGGGTGGGGCCGCTCTCCTGCCGCTGGCGCTGCCCACCCCCGGGGCTGCGCTTGATGACAGCACACACACATTGTAGAAAGGGCTGATTTAACAGAAGTATTTTCAGGCAGCGGAGCTATTTACAGAAAATGCAAAAATACAGAGATTAGAGAGCCTGGGAGGGGGTCGGCATGTAAACATCTGACCCAGCCTGCACTTGGCCCCCTCCGTGGATTCTGGTGTGTGGTCTACCCGAGCCTGTGTCCTGAGAAACTGAGGCCAGGGGAGGGGCGCAGAGGGGGAGACAATCCACTATGGCACCCTTCGTGGCCCTGCAACGTCGTGGGGACAGGGTCACTGTACACTGGGCAAGAGACCGGTCAGTGACACGGAGGTGCCGTGGTGGTGAAACACGAAGCCAGCGATGCTGACGTGGAAACGCCGTGGTAAGAAATGACCCGTTAACTAGCTTTGTCCATGCTCGCCGCAGATGCCGATCCACCAGAATCTCAAGGAGCTGCTGGCTGTCAGGGCAGAGCTGCAGAAGCGGGTGGAGGACCTGCAGCGGGAGGTGGCCACGCGTGCCGTCTCGTCGTCGTCCGAGCGGGGCTCCTCGCCTTCCCACTCAGCCACTCCCGTCCACACCTCGGTCTGACAGGCAAGGCCAGCCGTCTCGGGCCATCCTGCTGCTCCACTGTCTCTTGGGGGCTCAGGAAAGGGACCTGGTACTAGCTGTTATGGCTGTAGCTTGTGATCTCGTCTTTTAGGATTAGACCCAGGGACCATCTGTGTGGCTGGGTGACAGCACCCACTGTTGGCAAGTGCTTGTTGTTTTGTGAACAGCCTGTTACCCTCCTGTCAGTGGTTTCACCAGAGACATCTGTCACGCCCACTGTGTGAAGTGACTTCCTATCGTCCAGGCAGCTTGGGAGAAACCAGAGTGAAGGGAACGCAGTACTTAAGTCTCATGCCATTTCTTTGCAAGTTCCATCCTTCACTGAAAACAAACACGATTCACTTAAAGACCACATTGCCAGCCACACGGCTCCCTTCAGGTCGTTGCCACAACGTGGGAACTGTTCTTAAATGAAATATTTGGGGGAGAAGCCAAACCATTGCCATCTATTCTACGGTTCTCTTCGTGCAAGGGGCCCTCCTGTAACAATTACTGTCGTGTACATATAAGGTATTTTTAAAAAAGAGAAACATGCCTTTATTTTCCTATGTCCTTTTTTTATGTTTAGTCACCTAAGGCGGTATCAGCATAACTGGACTGTGCGAGCACTTGTTTTCCACTAAACCTCATGCTAATTTTGATGTGGTACATTTGAAACGGTTTGAACACGGTGACTTCACCAATGTGTCACGCCCTCACCTGACCCTGGTACTGGCCTCCTGAGGCGGCCCGGTGCGTGGCTGGGGAGGGCGCGCACCTGGAGGCTCAGTCCCCAGCTCTGCTGAGGGCAGCTGTGCCCAGGTGCTGGCCACCTGGCCGCCGGACCTCGCTCCCCCCGCCTCTTTACAGACGCCGGCTGCTTGTGTCAAACACGTCTGCCCTTCCTTCCCCGTTCTATGCCTGTATGAAATATTTTCTCATTTTAGCCCGTGACTGCCTGTCAATGTTTGAGAGCAACCACTGTACCGTGGCTTCGGTTTGGAAAAGCATAGCACGCACTTTCCGCGGTTTCCCTTCTCAGCCGCCCCCCCGCAGCCTGCCCTCCTGCATCTGCACCTTCACTTAGCGACTTTGAGCTCTGTGACGTATCAGTCCTTGCAGGAATTAGTTTACCATCAGCTGGGCCCCTCTGCTAGAGCACTAGGGCCCTTAGCTCCTCTGTGTGACGTGCCACAGTGCATACTGTACATTTGGGGCCACCCCCCAGCCCTTGAGCTGTGCCCACTGCCGCAGCTCTCCGGGCCCGTACCTGAGGCTCACGCACCTCTCGAGTCAGGGGCCGCCTCAGCAGCTCGTAGGGCCACCCCGAGTACACCTGCATCACCGCGTCAGCCGGCTGCTTTCAAATTACTGGATTCCATGTAAAGTCCTACACGTTGATCTTATTTTTGAAAATATATTCTTAAATTTTTTATGGTCAAATACATAGAGAATAGATTTTTTTTTTTAATTTGGAACCTTCTGATTCTTATAGAAACTTATCCTTCTGTAAGAGACCAGAAAAATTTCTTCAATGTAATTTGATAACCTAAAGTCAATTCTCCATTTTTATCATCTGGGGAATCTGTTTCTAAATCATAGTTCAATTGCTACTTGCTTTTATGGTCCCAACATATCTGAAAGTAGATAAACTGGATTTTTTTCACTGATACTGTTTAAAAAAAAAAAAAAATGAAGACATTTCCCATTTTCTTCCCAGAAGTAGCGTTTAATTCCCTAGGCAGCTAGGACTGTTAAAGGTAGTGTGGAGTGTGAGTGATGATTTTGACAGAGCCAGAAGCCAAGCTGGGGAGAACCCGACACCCAGACTGGGCCCTGTGAGCCCTCTCCATAGCGGGGTGGCTCTGCCAGGGGGGATCCCCAAGATGCCCGTTCAATTTTAAAGAAGCACAACGGATCATTTTCCGTCATATGTTCCTAGCACAGAACTGTTTCTAAAACAACTTGAAGCATAGTTTTATTATCTAAGCATTTTTTTTTTTTGCTTTTATTTAAGTGTACTAGGATGTGAAACCTTTATGGTTCAGGTTTTTAAAAACTGGTACAGTATCGCATTCGTCTCATCTGATACACTGTATTTCGGTCTGTAATTAAAATGTTTGCTCCCTGCTCTTTTTTGTTGTCTCCTTTTTAAGTTATTTCAGATTTTTCCCTTGAAGGAAATCAGTAATAAAATAAGATGTATTGAATGTTTGCTATATGCCAAGCACAGTTAATATATGTAAAAATGCCTTTGTGATTTTCATTTACTAAATTATAAATGTAATTTATGAGTCTTGAGTGTTTGGGCTGAAACGGGTAAGTACTGATTATAAAATTGGAAATACCCCTGTGTTCTGTAACCTTCAGAACATGTTGAAGACATGGAAAAGGTCTGGAGCCACCTGGCGTGTGCAGGCGCAGGGTTCTGAGGCCTTAAAATCGCTGTTTCCCCCGTTCTTGGGGAGGATTGCTTGCTTTTTCAGGGCTGGAAAGGCCTGGAGGAAATTGTACCAGCCCCTGCGTGTCACCCCTCTTATAGGGAGACCTGGGGGTCCCTGTCCCTCTCCAGTCACATCACTGCTGTGGCATCTGGCACAGAGGATGCCCAGTGGACCACCTGCCAGCCATCGCCAGCAGTAAGGCCAGCGCAGCCAGGCCCCCACTGGCCCTGCAGGTCTTCTGCAAAGGAGAATCGTGTGGCAGCCTTGGGTTTGACAACTTTGTATATTTTTGCTATAAGCCTAGTTTAGCCAAAAACAAGACAAAAAAACCACCAACCAACCTCAGGGTCCACTGTATCTTGTTCACACTGGAACACCCAGCCGTCTTCTCAGTTCGCAAGCCAAGCTGCGAGCTGATGACAAGGACACACTTTATCCCAAACAGGCCACGCTCCACGGGGTTGCAACAAGTGATGGGGTGCAGGGCCCCCTTCCTCGCTCCGCTCTCTGGTGGAGCAAGTGCACATAGCCAGAACCCGCTGTGGTTACTGGCTGGCGCTGAAGGAGGCAGAGCCATGGACTTGGGACGTGCGAGCCCGGGGCTCCAGGCTCGGCAATGGGGGACCGCCCCTGCCCCCCACACTGAGCTCACCGAGGGGTGAATGCAAGGACTCTCACCTAGAGATGTACCTTCAGCTGGGGGGAATGCGAACAGCTCCACATCACAGATTAGGAAGAAATAGCATCACTTGACAGAGGAAGGGCCTTCAACACCATCAGAACGCAAGGCTCGGTTAGGTGCCATTTTGTTTAATGCAAACACTAGACAGTTCACAATTCACACCTGGACACAAGCACATAAACACATGTACAGGGGATTCTGAGTTCAGTCTCCATTCCTTCCTCCCTCAGAGCACTGGTGAGCCTCCCTCGGGTCCGCCTCAGGGGCACCCCACCTCCCTGCCTTTGTTTCCTTGGGCTGTGACTTCGCTCACACGTGCTCAGAGTTGTTAGTTTTCTCTGCCAAATTAAGCCGACGCCGATTTGCTATTTTCAATTGGCCCTTCTAGTCTACTGTCTCCCCCCCCCATCACCTGGGACAGGCCCACGCTGGTCCATGCAACCTTCAGATAGTCACAAGAGACCACCTAGGTTTCTGTAGGCGACCATTCAGAGCAGGCGTAAAATGCCTGTGGGAGGGCGATGTCCCTGGGATGAGCGCTCTGCGAATAGAAGGCTGGGGGGTCCGCTGGGCATGTCCAGTCACCAGGGGCTGCTGCCTGCGGGCCTGGGAGCAGGCAATGGGCTTTGTGCAGAAGGTACCTAGCTAGGGGACAGCAAAACAGGTTTCTCTTATTTGAAGTAAGTGCTACTGAGAACATGGTTTTCACAGAGTGTTTTATGTCACAGCTTTAGGGTTTCAAGGTCTTTGCCATTGGATAGGCCTCACCATAAAGGTAAGATAGAAACCCCCCTGAGGTCACGCCGTCTAGGTAGCAGTAAGCTATGGATGTAAAAATCCTCCATGGCTACCTCCAGCTCAGCACCGGCCGGGGGGTGAGGCCAATGGCCTTGGTGTCAGGGAGGGACAAACCTGACCAAATTGACAATCCGGCCAACGAGTATGGGAAGGCCTGGAAACAGGCCAATCTTGCAAGCAATGCCTGCCTTGCTGATTGCTTTGCTGAAGGACAGGGAGCTTCTCCAGGCCACAGTTTCCTTCTTTCGTGGCTTTGCCCCAGTGCCCCGGGCCCCCTTTCAGCCTCACAGTCCTGGGCTGCCCTGGCCCACAAGGCTGAGCAGGACGAGGGGTGTTTCGGAGCCCACAGGCACACCCTGGGGTGGCCGGAGAGGCAGCCTTGCTCAGTGCTGCAACTGACCAACCGCCTGCCACGGGGATGTTTCTAAAACAACGAACACATGAGGCATGCATCAGATAGCATGTGGGGGCTGCAGATTCCAGTGGTTTCCATAAAAAGCCTGTGGAACACGTGGGGCCATCGTCTAGGCCAGAGGCCTGAGAGTTTTGTAAATAGGATCCTGTCTGCCCAGTGACTCATTCTGCTTCCAGAAGTGCTTTGTGACATGGCAAACGGATTAACAGGAGACCTTGGCTCAGCCTCCCACAGCAGAGCTCACTGGGCCAGAGCCACACGGGGTCCAAAGGAACAATCCTGGGAGCCGCTCTTCATCAGAACAGACGACGGCGACAGCAGGCTGAGGCGACAGCAGGCTGACCGCAGAGCCAGAAAGTCAGGTGTCTCTCACCACACCGAGCAGCATCTCTCCCCTTCCCTCCCCACCCCCCAATACCTGTTTAGGCAAACCCGCATGCTTCTGGCTTTGCTGCTTATTCCCGACGTCTCGCTCTTGCTACCAAAGTGAGACCACAGACAGGTGGAGGGTGAGCAGCTCCCCCTGCCCAGTCTGAAGCATTTCCAACGTAGCGATGATTCCTAAAGAGTAAACATGTCAGCCCTAAAGACCACAACCCGTCCCCTAGGGAATCATCTGGGAATTAGGCCTGCAAGTCCCAGCTTGCTACTTATCCAGAAGATTCCTAAACTCTCAGGGCAGGACTCCCGTGAAATGCATGTTTGCACTTAAATAACTGAACAGCCTCCACTTGGACCGGCAATGTAAAACCTGGGATGGGAGAGAAAGACTAAAACGAAAACACCACCCTGGGTGCCGCGTGCGTGTGGCGGTACTTGGTGCTGGCTGTTCACTCCTCACAGGGGCTCCGGATGCTGGCTGGGCCCCCTGAATGGCAGCTCCTCGAGGTCTCTGCTGGGGGCTGCCTAGTGGCAGAAACCCGCCACCGTGAGCCACTCCAGCATGCAGGGGGATTGCAGTATCCTGGCTTCAAAGTCTTGTCCCCTAAAGCATGAGTGTCCTCCTCCGTTGTCATCCCCAGCATCCTCTTCCCCCCCGTCATGCCTCCTCTCACCCCGTGCTCGGTCGGGCTGGGGGCAGGCTGGCTTGGGGGAGTCGGTGACCCAGTCGCTTCCAAGGCTGGCTCTCTGCCAGAGCCGGCTCTTGAATTTCAGCACCAAGGTCTCTCAGAGCCCCTGCGGCAGGGTGGACACCCCGCCCTGGATGGCAGGGCACAGAAACCAAACTCACGAGCACCCAGAGTTCATCCAGAAAGCTTAGAACAAGGAGCCAATGACATCGAAAGAGCAGCATAGCAGCTGTGGGGCCAAATGAAAGAGCCAGGTCACAAGCGGTGGCACCTGCTGCTGAACGGGGCCTTCAGATCCGGGCCGGCTCGGATGGCGGCTCCGCAGACTGTGTTTGCAGCGCCGAGTATTTCACTGGGGAGAGAAGAGGCCGGTTAGAAGGACTCGGCTGTGTCCTGCACAGGAGCAGCAGACACAGAGTCAAGCCCCGGCTGGGGACAGAGCTGCGTTCCCTTCCGTCCCGTCCAGGAGCTGGGGCAGCTCACCCCTTCCCGGGCAGCCTTCCCCTGGGGTCCACCCGCCTTCCCTGTCAGGACTACCCTGGGCCTGGTGGGTCGGGGGAGAGGAGGAAGCTGGACAGGCCTTGTGAGCAGCTCAGCCTCCACTTCCTCATCTGGGAAATGGCAACGCTCCCGATGGCTTGCTGGAGGGATTATTCTAAATAAAACGCTCAAAACAGCGTCCAGCTCATATATAGGTGCTCAATAGCGGCTAAAAGTGGTAAAAATGATGATCCCAGATGCTACCACAGAATCCATTTCCACGTTGGATTCCAGGGCTGTCTCAGTCTGCTCAGTGCAGCACTGCCAGACGTCCGTCCCAGGCAGGAGCAGGGGCACCTCACCCCCTACTACATGGGCCAGGCCCCTCCTGGTCTCCCAAGTCCCATCCCCACAGCCACTGCCCTGCAGTTCCAGTCACCACATGAACCCAGGCCCTCCTGGTCTCCCTGCCCTCGCCACCCTGGCCTCAGCTGACAGAAAGCCAGCCGCTCCACCTCGGCAAGGCTTTCTGGACCTCCCCGGCATTCTGGGGCCACAGGTCACATCGGTCACTCCAGGCCGGCAGCCTCACCTTACGCAACCTCAAATCACTGACAGCTCCGAACCCAGCAAGTGCTCAATGACCACAGAAGAGGGAGGCAGAGGGGCCCATGGATTTTGACAACAGGGTCTGGGCATTAACCACACTCCATTGGCCTCCAGCAGTTTGGAAATTCAAAGCTTGCACGTCTAGGTTAAAAGCCTCCCCCGGCTCTGTCCGAATCTTCCCAGGACGCGTCTGTTTCCACTGCCGGGGGCACAGGTGCCCTGGCTCCAGCCCGGGTGAATCAAGATCAGAGGCTGAGTAGCAACTGTGCCCAGAAGTCTTCGACGTGGCACCAGATGGCCCTGGCTGTCACCCCAGCATCCCAGTCTCATGAAGCTGGAAGGCAAGCTGATTCGGGCAGAGTGCAGGGACACCTGGGCCCCTGTAGCCTTTTGCTCTGGCTGAACAGTCTAAAAGCAGACACCTCTGTGCTTCCCTAGCACAGTTCTGGTCAGTGCTGGGGCCACCGACTAGGAGACCTTCAGGGAGGGAGAGTGACCGAGAAGTCCTCACCTTGGGGCTCCTCACACACAACGGCTTCCAGGTTCTCTCCCTTCACGTAGTCTGCATTGAGACCCTCTGCAAAGGGCAAAGGGTAGAGTTAGCGATGGGCACAGAATGAAGGGTCCCCAACCGTGATCGAGAACTCCTGACCAAGTCCTTTAGTACAGTAAAAAAAAAAAAAAAAAACAAAGCACAGGTGCCTGAGTGAACTCAGAGCCCTGTACATCCCTGTCTGGATGAAGGCTGGGAACACACTGCCCAGGAGTTATCATCATGCTCAGAAATAACAACACGTGCCAAAGGCCCCTGACACCCCATCCCTGTAAGGCAGCTGCCACATCAAGATGGCAGCTCCGCCCAGCAGCACCCAACGGCTCGGCACCATCCACAGGTCCTTGTGCAGCCCAGGAGCCAGGGAGGGAGCTGAATGGCACAGGAGAGACTGATGGATGCAGGGCAGGAAGGGGACAGGTGGCTGAGGGGCTCCCTGTGGAGATGCCAGCAACCTACGCCCCTTCCCGGCAACACCCGCACAGAAGCCAACTGGCTTCTCCTGGCGGCAAGAATGACTGCTGTCCCCACTCACACTTGGAGGGCCCAGAGCTCGCCGACAGCTGCGTCACCTGGGCTTTTCCCACAGCTCTTTCCAAGGGGGATTTAGGGACTCAACAAAGCATCCTTGATGCCAGCAAGAGCCACTGTTCAAGGACCTGAAGTGGACCCCATCCCTGCTGCTGCTCGGGGAGGGTCACGAGTCCACGCCTTATCCCAGGATAACCCGGGGACCAGAGACCTCTAGCTCTGCCTGGGGCACAACCGGGTCATGGTTCCAAGCGACCAACTGACCAGGCACCAGCACAAGTCACTCCGCCATCCTGGCCTGCAGGCTCCTGGCTTACACAAGTATGCCTGCCACCTGCCTGCCCTGGTGGCTGCTGGGCTCAAGGTGGAAGCCAGATGGGCCCGTGAAAAATGCAAGTGTTGCTCTTTGGCAGGTGTGGCTGGGCCCCACGTGGGCGGGGCAGGTGACGGACCCAGCGGAGGCTGCCCTGGGTGCACCTTCCCAGCTGACAGGCAGGGCAGGGAGGTTCACCCTGGGCCTCCCGATCCCACCCAACCACCGACCTGGCGTGAGCTAGGTTGACTCCTTCCTGCAGGCAGCCCCCACCACAGGACCTCACCCGCACACATCCCTGACCCCAGCTGCACCCGGCCTGGGGACAGAGGGTCTGGCAGGTGGCATCCTCACGCGTGCACCAGGGAAAGCTAGAGATGGTTGTAGTCACAGCCAAGTTGGTGGGTGCCAGGGAAGGGTGAAGGGCGGCGAGGAAGAGAGGATCGGGAGGGCAAATGGATGAGCGGTGTCGAGGCCAAAGCGAAGGGAAATGAGTAAGTCAAAGCAGTCGTTACCTTGACCTTCTGCTGCATCTGAAGGCAAGACACAAAGCTTAGAACCCTCGAGTAAGAACTCAGCCCCCAGCAGCAAACCACGCCGGCTTTCTGTGAGACGCACTGACTTTTGGCACTGAGGGCAGAGGCAAGGGAAGCCGAGGGTCGCCACAGCATGGGCCCCTTTGTTGGCAGCAGAGGCCGAGCGCACCTGGGGGCTACAGTGGTAGGGCCAGACCCTCCTGGCACCCACCTGCCAACTCCCGGGCCTATGTGCTCTGCCGTCCCCCATCTCCACGCCACAGCTGCTACGCCGACTCTGGGCAGAGCCTCAGCAGGAAGGGTGAGGGGGGCAGGTCCCAACCCCAGCTTCTTACGGGTCAGCCACTCCACAAACATCCACAGGACTCCTCCCGATGCTGGCCCGGCCTAGGTGCCAGCGATACATCAGTGGGTGAGGCACACACATCCCCCAGGGAATGGCCATCCAGAGTGATGGGGGCGACGCAGACTCAGAAAACCAACTGGCCCGATCCCGCCCTCGGGCTCCAGTGACGTCAGCAGGGGGCGCTGTGGCAGCACACAAGAGGCACTGGTGGGACCACAGGCTGTCAGGGCAGGCGGCCTCCTGGGAGAAGACGCCCAGGCCTGAGGGATGAGAGGCTGGGTGGGGAGGAGGAGCGGCAAAGGCCAAGTGGAGAGAGCACGGCGCCCTCGGGAGTGAAAGGCCTAGGGGCAGGGAGGGGGAGGGATGTGGTTGGAGCCAAAGCATGAAGGGCTTTGACTGCTGAGCTCAGGGCCCGGGCCATGTCCTTGAGGGCAGCTGGGAGCATGGGAGGTCTCCGCAAAGCAATTCCTCGGCATTTTTAAACAAGTCCCCCTGGAGAAGGGTGACGTGTAGGGGAGATCGTGATCGGCAAAAGGTCAGCTTCCAGATTGGTGGTGAGGAGACCTTGGCCCTGGCTAGGCAGGGGCGTGACAGTGGTGATAGTGAAGTGTGGCTCATGGCCCAGGATTGGGGAGGACCCAGGAGGATTCCTGGCCTCTAACTTGGGGAGACACACACACAAGGAAGGAGACACGGGAAGAAAGTTTGAAGGAGAAGGTGGTGAAGTCCAAGGTCAACATAGTGGGCGGGCAGGTTCCCATCCAACTCACCGAATGTGACACCCACTCATTTCAGGGAGTAAGTGTGGAAATGTATTTTCCTCTTGCCTTAGTGCCGCCACAGAGACCAACAGATACAATGACAATATTTTGTGCTTTGGAAACCAACCTATTTTCCTTCCCTCTCTGTTCCTACTGAGCAGCCTTAAAGCCGGTCTCTGGCCTCTTGTTTGGTCAGATGATTTGTTCCAGAGCAGGAAGGAAGCTGAGATGCCCTTGATGAGGAAACCGACGTCCCAGCAGGGAAGGACCCAGCCCTGCCACCCTGTAGGCTCAGCCCAAAACCTGTCCGCCATCCGCGGCCCTGCCTTTGCCAGGCTGAGGTACAGGGCTGGCTTTTCACCCACATGCAGAAGGGAGGCAACGCCGGATGTCTGGGAAGCGGTTCTCACCAGGAACTATGGACCCGGCTTTGAACCGTTTTCCTTTTCCCCAGCACACTTTGTAAAGTCTCAAAGCCGCCCCTCGGCATGTGAGCCATCTTGGCCCGCTTTATAATGTGCATGTGGACTGGTCGCATCTCACTGTTAGGGCAATGATGCTATAATGACGTGAATGGTGTGTGCCTCCCCCGACCCCCGGGAAAAGATCTGTCCCTGTCCTCATCCCTGGAACCTGTGAATGTGACCTTTTTTTGGGGGAGGGGAACAGGGTCTCTACAGATGTAATTAAGGATCTCAAGAGGAGATCGTTCTGGATTTAGGACGTAGGCAGAGGGTGGAGTGACGCAGCCACACGTCAAGGAACACCTGGGCCCCCTGGAGCTGGAAGAGACAAGGAGTACCCTAGGGCCTGCAGGAGTGTGGCCGTGTGGCCGTGCTGACTCCTTGACTGCAGACCTCTGGCCTCCAGAACTTGGAGAGAATCGATTTCTGTTGTTTTAAGCCACTCGGTTTGTGGTTTTGTTCCAGTAGCCCCAGGAAACCGGTACAGGTGCCTGGGATAAAACTCGCTGCTGTCTCAAGTGTTCACAACTCGTCTGTCGCTAGAAGGCGAGCCCAGAGTGGCAGTGCCCTCCTGCCCTCCCCAGCCACCCAGGAGGGAAAATGACCCGAAAATAAGGCAAGAATGTATCTGATGTGCTGCTTCTAGCCAAATAAGCCCTCCAGCCAGCCACCAGGACCCCCCAGTGACTTTGTGGCCTGTATTTTGGGAATATCACTGGGCATGGGATTCTTTTGAAATAGTTATTTGCTAAATGACATTTCAGCTACCAATTCGTTTAATCAGTTATACAGACAATATACTATTCTCTCAGTAATTTCCAAGTTTGCCCTATAGCCCTGGTTCAATCCCAACCTGGCCTTTTATCTTTTCCCAAACGACCACATTGAGAACCTGGATGCTTCCCCCAAACCTCAACCTCTCTCCTGGCCAGTACGGAGCCAGGCGAGTCGTCCTTCTAAAGCGCCCCTGGCCAGGTCCTCACTTCCTTCCCTCAAACAGGGAAGGGATACCAGTTTCGAATGAGAACCCCTGGCCACAGAGAAGCCACATGGAGGGAGCTGTGTCCCAGAATTCCCATCTCCTTCCAATCCGCCTGCCGGAGGGGGCGCTCTCAGACAGCCACGGGGCCTCTCGGACAGAAACCCCCAGATCAGGGCACTTCTGCTTTTTCTTTCCAAATGTAACAAGTCAGAGATCAAGGGCTGTGACTCTGTGCCTGGTTGCCTTGGGCTCCTCGCTCCAGGCACAGCGCAGGAGGCTGATGCGTAACTGCCCCCTGTCACACCAAGCCCACCTTGGCCCCCTTGTACAACGTGGCCCAAAGTTTGCCTTCCAAATATCAGCAACCCAACCATCAGAAGGTGGGGCTCCCATCATTTTCACCAGTCTGAGGTCCCTTTGCTTTTGAGTTGGGGGAAGGGATACCTCTAAGAACAATCCAGCCCCTAGCCCTGTGTTCCATTTGCCCCTCCCTGTTCACAGCACTCTACGGCCAAGCTTCTGGATCCATGCGGGGTCGATGGGATCTCAAGCAGGGCGACCATGAACAGTTGTGCAGGTTGTACACTGATGTGTGAATGCCCCTGGAGTACTGCTGTGCACAGTATGTGCAGCTGTATGTGGTAACTTTAGTCAAGCATGTTCTACAAGAGCAAAAGAAGCAAATAGAGTGACCAGATTAAGAAATGGTTGGGGACTTCAGAAACACCCACACTCAAGGCATCCTGGGACCCAGATTCGTTTCCTGGGAAGCTCAGCTCCAGGCAGGAATTAAGGTCAGAGGCCCACAAGCAAGGGGAGGGGAGGAGTCCTGGGGGATGTTCGTAAGCTTCCCATCACATCAAAGGGGCTGAGGGAAGAGAAAAACTATGGCTGAGCCACGTTCTGTCACTGGAACTAAAAATCACCAGCCTTGAAAGAGTGACACGCTCCACTCAGCAAACAGCAATGCGTCAACGCTCTGCTTATAAAACTGACAAGTATGGCTCTCTCCTTCACCATCAACAGCATCACCATGGAGCTCCCTGACACAGGCCACCATTTGTAACTGTGCAACTTACCCACGACTTCCAGACTCCCAGCTACAGCAGAAGACGAAAGCAACCTGCCTTAGAAACCTAGTGTGAGCAGGGTGGGGGCAAAACCACACTCTTGCATTCCTGCTTCTTCAGAACAATACATGATTCCACATAGTTTAAAATTTCTGGCTTGTGGGGGAGGAGCGGGCCACCAGACAGTGACTCCTCAGGATGCGAAAGAGGCACTGTCCGAACGATAAGGGCGTGTCTTACGGACCCCGGAGCCCCGCTGCCTTCTGCTCCTGAGAAACCAGCATCGTGACAGGGAGTTGTTGACCCAGGGCCTCCGGAGGCCCCACGTCCCCTTGGGTGAGATCCAAGGCCAGGGGTGTAGCCCAGGGTCTCTCCTGTTCTACAGTCACAACCCGTCACTAAGCTCTGTCCCCACAGAAATACAGCCGCCTCTGGGAGCTGGGGTCCTTGGAAAGTTGAGGTCACCAGGTCCAGCCCCATCCATACTTCCAGGCCGGTTTACACTCAGTTCAGTCTAGATCTGTCCCTAAGGATTTCCAAAACCGTGGCCCCCACCCCCACCCCCGCCCCGGGCAGGCTGTGGAAGGGAATCACTGTCCCTTTCCCTGTCCCTTTCCTGCAGGAGGCTTGTTCCCGGCAGGAGCAGCCACACTTACGCTGGATGCTGAAGCAGAACTTCTTCTGCTGGTAGGAGATGTAGCTGGAGACGGCGCCGATGAGGGCCATGGCCAGGGCGCTGGCCACCCCGGCGATGGTGCCGGTCTCTGCCACCATACCTGTGACAATGAGAAGGGCAGAAACGAGGAGAGGCCGGGTCAGCTCAGGAGCCTCCTTGTCCTCTAGCCTCAAGCTGCAAGGGAAAGAGCCATGCCACACACCCCCCCCCCCAAGGCTTTATGATGACACAGAGCCCCTGCATTTGCCAGGGCTTCTTCTTTTCCGTGAGGACTTTCATTCTGAGGTCCAGACACGGTCTCCGGGTCTCATGCCAGCAGGCTCCCCCCTCAGGCCACCGCCCCCGGGAATCCCGATCTTCACATGCTTAATTCCTTTAAGTGGCCGCGCCCCTCCGCCCTTTGCCTCACGATTCTCCATCGGAAACATTCTGGGGAAGGCCGACTCTGAGATCAGAGCTGGCCAGCAGAAACCTCAGGACCCAAACGCACCGGATCCAGGGTCGTCATTGCTGCCATACCCGCCATCACCTGGAGAAAAGACAAAGCATTTAGTGTCTGCTGTGACCCTGCAGCCAGCCGGCTACTCAGGGCCAGGCCCTCTGCTCTCACCTCTGCCACAGGCGCCCACCAGCACATCGCCTGTGGGCTTCTACCAGACTATGACAAGACCTGCTTCCTTATGCCCACCGCCTGCAAAGCCCCGGCTTCCAAGGGCAACTTTCTGTTATTTTATTATTATTATTATTTCAGCATATTGTGGGGGCACAAAAGTATAGGTTATATATATTGTCCTTGCCGCCCCCCCACCCCCGCCCGAGTCAGAGCTTCAAACGTGTCCATCCCTTAGACGGTGCGCATCGCATTCATTATGTATGTACACACCCATCCCCTCCCCCACCAACATCTGCCCGACACCCGATCAATGTTATTCCTAAATGTGCTCTTAGGTGATGATCAGTGAAACCAATTTGATGGTGAGTACATGTGGTGCTTATTTTTCCATTCTGAGGATACTTCACTTAGCAGAATGGGTTCCAACTCTATCCAGGAAAATACAAGAGGTGCTAGATCACCATTGTTTCTTACAGCTGAGTAGCACTCCATGGTATAGAAATCGCAGAGCACGGAAACAGGTGGAAAACCATACCATGCTCATGGATCGGAAGAATCAACATTGTTAAAATGTCTATACTACCCAAAGTGATCTACAGATTCAATGCAATCCCTATTAAATTACCAACATCATTTTTTACAGATATAGAAAAAATAATTTTACGCTTTGTATGAAACCAGAGAAGACCGCATTTAACTTTTCATTATTAAAATGGTGGCCACCAAGTGCGGTTACATTCCTGGCTTCTGGGCATAGCACTCTTTCTTCACCTGCACTCAACGTGCCCCTCATGCAGGGAGGGAGCAGAGGCTGGTGGTACAGGGCTGTGGCAGGTGGCAGGGGGGTCCTGCCAGGAGAGCCTGACTCGGAATGACACCACCATGTGTCTCCAGTACTTCAGGCCTGAACCATAGTTGGAGTTGTTCTCAGAGCACAAATGCAGGCTCACAACCTCTTATCTGCTATTTTGAAAATTAAAAGGCTCTGAAATATCACAGAGGTGGAGAACAGATTAACGTTGATAGGGGCTGGTGGGAACAGGGAGTTGGCAGTGGTCATAAACAGGCAACAGGAAGGATCCTTGTGGCGACAGAACCGTTATCTGGACTCTGGTGGGCACACGAATCTAGAGGCGACGGAGCTGCATGGAGCTGCACACGCAGGCACACACCTTGCCCAGACTGAGACCCCCTGACAAGCACCTGGTGCCGTTTCAGGACCTTAATTATGCTCGAGTTCACCCTTCATGCTACCCTCTTCTCAGAGCCTAATGCTCACGGACGGAGGGAAACCGCCCTGGGATGTCGGAGGCAACAAGCCAACGCTTTCTTGACCATTCGAAGAGTTCTGGGGAATGTCGGTTCACGGGCTATAAAAATGCACCACTCTGGCGGGAAGTGGGGGTGCCGCTAATGCGGGTGTATATGAAGTTTCCGTACCTTTCCTCTCAATTTTGCAGCGTACCTAAAACTGCTCTAAAAAACAAAGTCTATTTTTTAAAAATATTCTAGGGAAAAATGAAGTTTGTTATGTTCCCACCTAGGACTAAATCTTCGAGTTTCATGCACTTCACAAAGGTCCCCGATTGGGTACAAATGGCTACGTGGAAGACAAAGAGGGCAGGCATTAAAACACAGTCACTGCTGCTGGGGAAAGCAGAGCAGAAAGGAGGACGAGAGCCACTGTGTGTGTTAACATATTGGCAGCAACGAGAATGTCACCCGAGAGTGCTTGGAGTCTGACAGTGCTGGCTTGTCAATGGTCCCCTTTGCTGTGCAGTTCGTGTCGCCTGATTTCCAGGTTTTGGACTATTTGTCTGAGTCATTCAACCTGTTCTTTTACCTCAAGGCAGAATGAAGCTGAGTGTTCCCAAGTCTCTTTTCCCTTATCAGTACTTGGCTACAAGGATCCCTAGCAACTTGAACATCATAATCCGCAGGACTGCTGAGCTAGAGCCTGTTGCATGGCACATAAACAGGACGGCCCCTGCCTACTCTCCCCCCAGGGGCATACGGAGAGACAGGCTGGTACTGCTCTCCCAGACTGTCAACAAGACTCAGAAGCTCAATACTTCACAGCTCTAGTGGTTCCTGACTACCTGACCATCTGGGATTGTAGGAGTCATTGTCCTAAGATGAAGACAAAAACCGTGATTGTCCCCCTCAAAAACAGCAAGCCCATCCTGTGGGCAAGTCATTGCTGCGATGGGCATGTGAGCTGAAAACCTGTGAGGCTGAAAACAATTGGAAAAGAAAAAGCCAGTCATCCTAAGTCCTTCTGTCCCTTCTCACTGCATGAACTCGAGCTGAAGTTGGCCACGCAGGCCTGCCACTACAGTTAGCCAAGCGAAGGTCATGGCTTTGGGTGCTGTTTGGCTACTGGGCGCTGCTCACTTCCTCTGAGCACAGGCTGGACCCAGTTCCTTCACAAAATACATGCTGTACAAAAGATGATACTGCGACAAGGGACAGATCACTGGCATAAAATAAAGTCATCCAACCCAATACCATCCATGAAAATAAGCTCCCAATAAAAATAAAATGGATGAAGCCATAAAGCACTATGAGAAAATTTATGGGTAAGGAATTTATATTATCTTGGGCTAAGAAATGACTTTCTAAATGTGATCCTAAAGCTGGAAACCCAAACTGGAAAAGATCATATTGAAAGTAAAAATTCTAGTACTAAAAGCACAAGCAACAACAACAAATAAATAAATCAGACTTTGTCAAAATTAAGAACTGTTTTGCTTCAAAAGCCATCACCAAGAAAGTGGAATGAGAACTCACAGAGCAGGAGAAAATATTTACAAATTCTGTATCTGCTAGAGGACTAGTATTGAGGGAAGAAGCGAGGAAAGCGGAAAGGGGGAGGGAAAGGAAGAAGTGTCGGGGAGGCTGTGGAGAAACGGGGACCCTAGGTTGCCAGCAGGGACAGAAACTGCTGCAGCTGCTGAGGATAACGGTTTAGCAGCTCCTCAGAAAGTCAGGGGTAAACATGACCTAATAATTCTACTTCTAGGTACACACTCGAGACCATTGAAAAGCTACATCCACGTAAGAACTTGTACACACATACAAGGTACAAAGTGGGACCTCAGAGATCCATCAATTGAGGAATGGATAAATAAAAAGTTTATGTAATATATAAGGGCTTCCTAATCTCTAATGTAAAAGGAGCCCTTACAAATCGATGAGAAATGATACAGACCTCAGTAAAAACAAACAAACAAAAAACAAACAAGCAAAGGACATGAAAAGGCAATTCACAAAATATATTAAGAGTGCAATGACACATCAAAAAACTGTTTCACTTCTTTTGGATTCAGATAAATACAAATTTACACAGCATGGCGTTTTGCTCTCATCAAATTTGCAAAGATGACAAAAATATAATACCCGGTGGAGACGAGGATTTGAGAAAACAGGCACCTGTTCACTTACTAGTAGGGAACAGGGAGGTCGGTACAGCCTTAATGGCAGCACCACTCACAGAGTCACATCTTTAAAAATGTCAACCATCTGTGATCCAGCCATATGGCTTCTAGAAATTTATCTGACAGAAACAATTAAGGTTGTGCATTCTTGGCTATGACAACATTCACCACAGCACTGTGTACAGTAGCAAAAAGCTGGGGGAAACTATAAAAAATAGGGCCCTAGTTAAATTATGGCATAACATAATATCATGTAGTCAGTGACATGACATTTTACTAATAGAATACTCTTTAATGACAGAACAATATTCAGAGCATTATTGAATAAAAAAAAACTGGTTTTGGGATAGCATGATCCCATTTTTATTAAAAAAGACAGATATTTACAAATGTATACTTATGCAGAGAAAAAGTACTCCAAGCACAGTGTAAACTATTACTGAGGATTCTTCCTAGATGGTGAAACAACAAACAAGTATTTTTCATACAATTTTTTTAAAGTCTTAAATATGCAAGTCCCACGCACATCTATCTACCCCTCTTTCCCGCAACTGCAGAGAGCGCTCGAAGAGACTATCTCACAGGTCACTGGCAGGGTCTTCATTTTCTACGGCAGCTTGTTTTGTATTCCCACCTGCCTTCTGGGCTCACAATTATGCACCAAAGGAACCCCCCGTGCAGTGCATCCTGTGCTGCAATTGGCTTTGCATATAGACAGCTATGTGGACTGCCATAGCCCTAGCGACTGGCACTGTAGCAACAATGACCACTGCCATAGTAGGTCCTGTAGCTCCAAGGGCCCCTGTAGCTATAGCAGCCACCATAGCTATCAGGACTGCTCTAGCTAAAGTGACCACCGCAGCTATAGGAACCTTGTGGAAAAGGAGGTATCACCTCACTGAGGAAGTGCCGAACAGGTCCTGGGGCCAACAGATCAGACCCATAGCACCTCAAACAAGGAAGGCAACAGCTCACAAATACACGACAGACTCACGTCCTACACAGCCACCATCTTCCCTGACAGAAGCACAAGCCAGGCTCCCAGTGAATACCTGGCACACTTGGTCACCAAGGGCACAGAGAGTCAAGTGCCAGTACGAAGATTATATCTAGAACTGCTAGGGGGAGATATTGAAGCACGTAAAAAACGTTTGTAGTGTTCTAGACTGCCAATAGATACAGTTAGGACTTTTATTTTATTTATTTATTTATTTATTTATTGAGACAGAGTCTCACTCTGTTGCCCGGGCTAGAGTGCCGGGGAGTCAGCCTAGCTCACAGCAACCTCAAACTCCTGGGCTCAAGCAGTCCTCCTGCCTCAGCCTCCCAAGTAGCTGGGACTACAGGCATGTACCACCAAGCCCGGCTAATTTTTTCTATATATTTTTAGTTGTCCAGCTAATTTCTTTCTATTTTTAGTAGAGACAGGGTCTCACTCTTGCTCAGGCTGGTCTCGAACTCCTGACCTCGAGCAATCCTCCCGGCTCGGCCTCCCAGAGTGCTAGGATTACAGGCGTGAGCCACCGCGCCCGGCCAAGTTAATACTTTTAGATATTTTTAAAATGTATTTTCATCATCTTAGTGGCAGAAGTGCAAGATAAAAATAAATTTAAAAAAATGAATTAAGGAAAAAACCTTGCTTTAAATGACCCATAGTTACCAAATCAAACCAAATTGAAAACATGTGCCAAAACACAGCTGCCTAGGCCAGCCACTGGGGATGGCACTCCTCACTGTTCCAGAAAGTCTCCAAGGCCCAGACGCCACCCATTCCCCACTGCAGGGATGAGAGCACCAACCATTTAGGTAACATGATGGGTGCCCTGCTCCCATCTGACACAGATCCCTAAAACCCCCCCTCTCATGTGTCAAGCCCCCAAGATTCCAGCGAGGGGGTCATCTCGGAGAAATCCTGTCCGTGCGGCGCTCCCCCACGCATGCTGAGCGTGGGGAGTCCGAGGGAGCAAGGTGTAGGACGCCACAACCAGGGAGCTGTTCCTCACGTCTGAAACATCCTATATCCTCACGTGTTCTGACAGCTGACAAGAATAGACATAGGTCCAAAGAAGGGACCTCTCTGGTGTCTTTTTTCATAAAAGCACTAATCTCATCATGAGAGTCCTACCCTCAGGACCTCATCTAACCCTAATCACTTCCCAAAGTCCCCACCTCCAAATGCATCACACTGGGGGTTAGGGTTTCAACATAGGAATTTGGGGGGCATAAACATTCAGTCCATAACAGTAAGGGATCATAAGAGGGCGCAGATACTTCAAGGCAGTGACTGTAAATACAGTAAAAATGAAAGAGAAAGGTTGTCTTCAAAGACCCCGTAGGGAGAATGGATAAGGAAAATGCGGTCCCTTCCATACAATGAAATCTTCAGCCACGAAAACGCAATGACAATGAACTTGTGAGTGGATAAACAACGATGTGGTCCATCCGTGCAATGAAATAGTATTCAGCTCTACAAAGGGAGAAAGCACTGATACCCACTACAACATGGATGAACCTTTGAGACATTATGCTTGGTGAAATAAGCCGGTCACAAAAGGACAAATACTTATGATTCCACTTATATGAGAGTCCTAGAACAGTCCAATTCATAGATGTAGAGAGTAGAAGAGAAATTACCAGGGCCCGGGAGAGAGGGGAAACGAGGAGTGACTGCTTAATGGGGACAGATGGACAGTGGTGACAGCTGCACAACAATGTGAATGTGCCGCTGAAGTGTACACTTAAAAACGGTTAAGAAAGTAAATTTTATGTTATATATATTTTACCACAATTAAAAAAATTTTAAGACTCAGAAGGGAAGCTTGGGGGCCTGGAAGACACCGGAAGACTGGAGGTTCCAAGTGGAGAGCGAGCGCAGGGGCCGAAGCCCAGCTCCCGTGTGTGTGGCATTACAAGAAAAACAAAAACAGGAAAATTCAAAGACAGGAGGCGGCCCGCCGGTCTGGACCCCTGTGAGGCGAGCATGTAGAGCAGAGGCAGTGGGCTGTGAAAAGCCCAGCGACGATGTCAAGGACAGAGGCTCCCGCAGATTCCTCCTGGGAACCAATGGGCTCCATCTGGGGGCAACTAGCACTCGAAGTGACTGCCAACCAACTGACCGCAGTCGCTAACATCTCCTTTAACCCTGCAAACTGCAAGCCAGGGCAGGGCGTTCACGCTTCACACTTGGGGACATCTCCAGATAGCCTTACGCATGTGCCCCAGACACGTCTGTAACAGAACATTTGTTATCTCTTCAGATGTAGGGGTTTTGATTCTTACCTCAGTTTTAAAGAACTGCATGCTTTTAGCCTTAAAAATTGCCATCTGGGGGCAAAACGTCCTTTGAGGAAAGGACTTGTTGATCTCGCTCATGCCAGAAGTCCTCTCCCCTGGTATCTTTTGAATCTGGAATATTCTTTCCCTTAACCTCCCCTCAAGCCCAGGTTTTCATCACCACCTCTTGGGATGACACCTAAGAAGTTAAAGGTGGTGACCTTAATATTTTAATTGATCTCCTTGCTCCAATTTGTCCTCCATGCAGCTGCCAGAGTGAACCATCAAGAACATGAATCTGGGCCGGGCGCGGTGGCTCACGCCTGTAATCCTAACACTCTGGGAGGCTGAGGCAGGAGGATCGCTCGAGGTCAGGAGTTCGAGACCAGCCTGAGCAAGAGTGAGACCCCATCTCTACTAAAAATAGAAAATTATCTGGCCAACTAAAAATACATATAGAAAAAATTAGCCGGGCATGGTGGTGCATGCCTGTAGTCCCAGCTACTCGGGAGGCTGAGGCAGGAGGATTGCTTGAGCCCAGGAGTTTGAGGTTGCAGTAGGCTAGGCTGATGCCACGGCACTCCAGCCCAGGAAACAGATTGAGACCCTGTCTCAATAAACTATAGACATGGTAAACAGATTGGTGGTTGCACTAATAGAAAGTAGATTAGACTTGAGGGAGGGGGAGTGGCTGACTACACCAAGGTGATATATAGAAGACCTTATATGGTGATGGAACTGTTCCATATGGTACTTGGGTGGTGGACACATGACTGTATGCAATTGTCATAAAACCCACAGAACTATATATCACAAAGAGTGAACTTGAATGTCTGTAAGCAAAAGAACAAAACAAAACATCAACTAGATGGGTGGGGGAATCCCAGGATGGAATGTGGACTGTGACAAATGAATCTAACTCCATTATAAACATGTGGCATAATTGCACTGAATGGTTGACAGAAGGGGGAAGGAACTGACCTAAGTCACTTTGGAAAATGGTATTTTGACTGAAAACTGTAAGGTAAAGACAAAAGAAACATAAATGCTGGACTCTGGTTGCTAAAGTTGTTTCTCACGGGGGTATGGGCCAAGGATTCTGATACTGCCACACATGTACACCTGAATTGCGCAAGAAAGTAAATGGATGACAGACAGGAGCCAGGTTTCTCACTGCCAGAGAGGAAAGTTACAGGAAAGCAAGAAATAAACCTTTTGGCACTGGATTACAGTTGGCGGCGTAAGTATGAAGTCATGTTTAGGTTAATATACCTACTGATGGTTAAATAGAGAAATAATTATAGATGTGTATGTATGCATCGTGTCATGTATGGAATGTTTACATGCTCTCCCCCAAATTCATATGCTGAAATCTTAACCTCCAATGTGATGGTATTAGGAGGTGGGGCCTTTGGGAGGTCCTGAGGGTCATAACGGGATTAGGACCCTTGTAAAAAGAGACACCAGAATTTGTTCTCCTGTCTCCCTGCTCTCCACCATATGAGGACACACAAGATGACAGACAGCAAACCAGAATGAGAACCTTCACCAGACACTGGATCTACCAGCGACTTGATATTGGACTTCCCAGCTTCCAGAACCGTGAGAAAATAAATGTCTGTTATTTAAGGCAGTTTGTTAGAGCAGGCTGAACTAAGACACATGGGTTAATACATATACATATATCTCTTAACTATTTCCTGCCTCTGCCTGCTTAGATGGTCTACAAGTAGTGGCATCCCACTAAACAATGGATATACTCAGATCTTGGCTTCTATTACCATTACTCTTCCCCAGCAGAAGATAGTAACATACTGAATTGAACACCCAAGGAAATAAACACAATAGAGGCAACAGTATTTAGGAAGCAGCAGTGAATGAGACCAATGAATGAGACCAGTGAGTGAGTTTGAAAGGGCCAAGGAGAACAGAATACTGAGGAGGAGAAGGTGATCATCCAAGTCAAATGCTACAGAGGCCACACAGGACAGAGGGCTGTGACCATCAGGAAGTCACTGGGAACTGCAGTGGGGGTACAGGCATGCATGCATTAGGGTACAGATGACGGGGGTAGGCAGCGGCAACGAGGAGTTGAAATTCACTGGCCTCAGGTTTCTTAGTCAGTCAAAGTGCTGTGGAACAGAGGTGGCTGTTGGCAGAAATGGGGGACAATCAGAGTCCAGGCTAGGCAGGAAGCGGGAAAGGGCAGAGGAAGGGGGCTCACACGCCACCTTCTTAGGGAAAGGCAATAGAACCTGTTGATGAAAGACAGACATTGTCACCTACAGACAAAATATGGACCTCCTACTGGGTCAGTAAAAATGTTTTCTTGAGGAAAAAATCCATAATTGATAACGTATTATTTCAAAAACATAATGTAAAAGTATAGCTGAGTCCATGTGCCTAAGACCCAAGCCTGGAAAACACATTAATTAGCATTCCTTTTATGCAGAAGATCATAATTTACCGAAATGTGACGTTTTACTTTTGCTCGTGGCATTAGCATATTTTTGTGCAAAGGATAGTGTCTGAGCATTCCACTGTGTGCTTATCATAACCGTGTTTCAGTTTCACACTTGTCCTTTTTGCCGGGACCCCCTTTATCTTCTTTCCTGACACCTATAATGACAGAGGGTATAATTTAAGCTAACAACTGATTATTCTTTACAAGAGAAGTTCAAATATGAGCCTAATTAAAGAATTTCCTAACACTTCTTCCTTGCTAAAGCATGTACTTTTAATAAGGAAAAGCCCCTGACATGTCATTCAGACTCTTATTCACGTGTGTGCTTACACACGAAACTACTGCCTGCATCTCACCGTCTGGAAATACCATTTGTCACCTAGGAGTAATTGGCTAATTTGCTGGGTTTGCCCTTTAAATGTTCCATGTTCTCCTGACATCTGTGAGTTTCATTTAGAGGCTTTTAGGGCTTTTTACTAGAGATGACACTATCTGGAAAGGTGTTTTGAAGGACAAATTTCACTATGGTTCCTTTAATCAGAAGAGAACACTGTTCCCATGCTAAAGGCACACAATTCTTGCAAGAAAGGAGTAAATGCTAGTACCACAGCCAGGACTATGGGACTATGGGGAGTGTATCAGGGTTATAACCAGATACATTCGTAACCCTTAGAACTTCCTGTAACAGCAACTTGCCACCAAACAACTTACCATCACAACAGGTTACAACGAAACAGTTACAACCACGACTTTCCATCATACACGTTGCTGTAACAACCATGAGTTACAATCACAACAGGTTACAACCAAAAGTTACAACACTAACTTGTAAGTCTGACTAATATTCCATTCACACAGTGTCAGATCTTGATGTATACTATACAAAAAGGTTTAAACCTTTGGTAGTTTGGGGGGAACTAAAAATATCTGGCCCTGGGGAGGACAAGACTATTCAGGGGCAAACTGAGGGAGCTTCTTTGCAGTGATGGAACAGTTCTGCCTCCTGATCACGGTGATAGATACTCCAATCTACATGTGATAACACTTTACAGACCTCCACACACACCCACACACACCTGAACACACGCAAAATCCAATGAAATCTGAATAAAGTCTGTACCTGATTTAACAGTATTGTACCAATGTCAACTTCCTGGCTTTGACAATGCAAGATCATCTTGGGGGAAGCTGAGTGAAGACTACACAGGAACTATTTGTTTAACTTCTTGTGAGTCTTAAATTATTTCTAAATAAAAAGGTATTTTAAAAGATATCTGACCTGGCGTGGGTCTCTTTAAAAAATGCTTGTCATGATGAGTTTTACTCCACCCATCCCAGGAGAGACAATGTGTCCCCTGGCCCTCAGTTATTATAATTGGTGCTACCTCAGCAGACAGGTTTCTGCTAGCAAGGAAATGTTAACCCATGCAGTACACCTTGGCTTAAGGAACATTAGGGGAAATGTGTGACTTTTCCAAGCAGGCTTATAAATCTCCCCTTGAGCTGCACAGCCCGCATCATTCCAAGTGAACCCAGCTTGCAAGCTGGGATGTCTGGGAATTACCTCTCATTTCCCAGAGGCAGGGTAAAAATGGCTCAATTAACCAAGTTGCTGCATAATCACCTTTGTAACTGTTGAGCCTAAGAAATGTTGATTTATAGAAATGCCCCATATATTTTTAGAGACAGAAATGATTTCAGGAGTTTACCAGGTTTTGCCCTAAAGGAAAATGTAAACGTGTTAGTTCGAATATCAAAAGCTGCCTGGCCTCAGGAGGGCTTCTCAGTGGTCAGTAACAGCTACATTCCAAGGCGATGCTACAATCCAGGCCTATGGCTCTCACCTGTTTTGAAAGACAAAGCAGGTCTTGCCTAGAGCCACGGGATGCTGGAGCTAATCAACAAAGGCCACCAGAGATGAGGACTGACCAAAGATGAAAGCTGATCAATAAGATATGTTGCCGGAGCTGGGCCCAGACAGAACCATGAGGTTAAAGTAAATAACATAAGGCACAACTCATACTTGACTTCTGAAATCTCTGTTCTAATACACAATAACCAGAGCCACGATGTCTCTGTTTTTACTAAAATAATAGCCTTATCATAAAACTTAAAAGTTTTCCCTAAAAAGATTTTATAACTCATTGTTCACCTAGAGAGAGTTAGTTAAAGGATCTGTAGTAGCCTTTTAAAAGACTTTAACCCTAAACCAAACTATCTATCATTATGTAAATCCCGTTACTCTTTGACAACCAAAAACCTGTACTTACCTATAAATATCTATATAAAACTTCAGTCTGGGTTACATTTCCATGAGAAGAAATGTAACCTTCCGGACACCCTGCTTTGTCTATCTTCATAAATCTTTACCTTATAAACTATATCTTTGGCTCTGTGTATTATTTTTATTTCTGTTTCCTATTATTTTTTTCATCCTTTATGACGACCCCTGTCTGAGGGACCCAAACTTTTGCTGGGAACATAACTAACTCCCCACAGTAACCAGAGTAAGGTGTGTGTTTGAACAAATCAAAGCTCCTACCTTTATTCCTGTCAGGTTTATAATCACCACCCCCTACTATGTCTTCAAGATCCTTGTCTGAAAAACCTAGAGAAAATAAAGTACACATTTCAATGACAAAAAAAATTTTCAGCAACAAGAAACTTGTGTTAATATTCACAGAAAATGACTGCCAGTTGCCCTTGAGAATGTCCTTGATGAATTCTAAGAGGGCCCCCAAGATCCTTTCCGATGGGTACACATGCCCTGGGTAAGGCTCCATCACTCTGACTGTGAGTGGGACCCACGAATAGGATGGGTATCACTCCTGTGATTAGGTTGTATTACATGCCAAAGGTGAGGGCATTTTGCAAATGTAATTAAGGCACCAAATCAGTTTGACGTTGCATTAATCAAAAGAAAGATTACCCTGGGTGGGCATGACTTAATCAAGCAATCCCTTCAAAAACAGGTTTAGCATTTCCCTGAACTCACACATAAGCAGCAACAGGGTGCTTCTCTCCTCCGCTCCTCCCCACCCACCTCTCTGCCTCACTGCTGCTGGTCTTGAAGCAGCAAGTAGCCATTATTTCTACAGCTGCAAGGAAATGTACTCTGTCAACACCACATGAACTTGGAAGAGAGCCCAACCTCACATGAGACCCCAGCCCTGGTCAACACTTTGACTGCAGCTGGATGAGACCCTAAACAGAAATCTCAGCTCAGCTGTCCCTGGACTCCGGACAAAAGGAGATTGTGAGCTAGCAAATGGGTGTTGTCTTAAATAGCTTTCTGGTAATTTGTTATGCAGCAATAGAAAACTAATATGACGGGCAGAAAAAATTATTAATTTTATTACAGCCCAACCTTTGAGTACGTGTCTTTTAGTATTCTGTGTGATGAAAGCATTTCTGTTGCACTCCAAAGTACTATAGTTGCCTCACAAAAGGACTGTGTGATTATTCCAGTTCTAAGATGTATTAGCTGCTCTGGGTCATGGAAGACCACTTTTATTAGACAGAATGAATGATGAGCAAACTATAGTTTTACCAACTTGAATATTTGACAGATGTTTCCTTGAAAATGAATTAAATGAGCTCATCAACTCAAGGAAAACCACTGATGGCATTTGTTGCCAATGATAAGATTTCAAGTAAAAGTTAGGATTCTGAAAAACAAACCTATATCCACCACTGAGTTTAACAGCTTCCCAATACTTACAGACTTCTTCTAATGAGATGGGTCATGATATGCATACATGTAACTTTTGGTTTTGCATAATGAAACGTGGCTTACTTGGAAGCTCAAAAAACCTCAGGATACCAGTATTTTTCCCAGTGACTGACGCACAATGTCACAAAACCATGAATGGGTAAAAAAGACACATTGAGAGGGCTACAGAGTCCCGTGGAACCAACCTTCACTGACAGAGTTGCATGTTCCACACTGTACTTAACCAGTAAGAAACAGCCACTGCTTGACTTTTGCTGTCCACAGTCATCCGAAAAGTCTATCAAAATATTCCTCCCTTCCCCCACTGCATATGGGTGTGAGGCCGGATTTTCTTCATAT
This sequence comes from Eulemur rufifrons, assembly GCF_041146395.1. Lineage (NCBI taxonomy): Eukaryota > Metazoa > Chordata > Mammalia > Primates > Lemuridae > Eulemur > Eulemur rufifrons. The sequence goes on along the minus strand of NC_091012.1, from coordinate 24,313,051 downwards.
ACTTCAACCAAAACACCATCTCACAACTGAACAGAGAAGTGGACGTGAGAATCCAGCTGTCGTCTATCGAGCCAGACATGAGAGGAATTTGCAAAAATCGAAAATAATGCCACTCTTCTCACTAGATTTTGTTTTTGTCTTGCCAAGCACACTTATTTCTCATAAAAATATTTTATGTTAAGAGTGTGGGTTTAGTGTTGTTCATTTTAGATTAACAAATGTTAATCTAAAATGTGGAAATTCTAATGTGGAAAGTCTTTAAGTCCTAAGATAGTAAATATCAAGAAGTGACCCACATAAACAAAAGCTCTTGAGATCCTCAATGATTTGGGGAGTCCCGAGACCAAAAAGTTCGAGAACCACTGTTTTGGGGTTCTCCTGTGGCTGGAAGTGCCCTGAGCTCTGCCAGGCCCAGGGTGGCTCTGTGGGCTGTGGTAGTTAACGAGACAGGACCCAGCCAGGGAGCTGCAGAGCTGCCCGGTGGTGTGAGCCAGCCAGGACTTACCTTTTCCTCCAGTGCTCGGTTTCCTGCCGCCACCATCTCGATCATTTCGATCATCTAAGGCATCAGCCAAGTCAAAATCATCAACTTCAGAGGCCCCAAAACAAAAGACACAGTCAATTAGTTAATCTATGGGTAGCTCATTTAGATACTGTCCCAGAGGGAGCTCCATGGGGTCCTCCCTTACTGCCCTCCTCAGAGCAGCCACCTTACCTGCAGGATTTGCTGGAGCTCTGGGGGTTGCTGGCCTCTTGGTTGTAGTCGTGGTGATGTGGTCCCATCTCTCTAAAAGGGGGAGGGAGGACAGCAAAGGGACCATATTCAGGAACAAAAGGCAACAGCTATTCGTGGCTCAGGGAAGTCACATGAATAGAGTACCCTTGTCTTGGTCCTTGAGGCCCCCTGTATGATCTCCGAAGACTCACTTTGAGATGGATGACAGAGATGTAAAGGTTTAAATGACATGGGTTCTGTTCACTTTTCTTCGGGGATGGGGATTGCCAGGCAGATGCAGTCCCACATGTGACCAGGTGAGTGGTAAAGCCAGGACTTGAGCCCAGATTTGTGGGAAATGACCACACAGGCCAGGGAGTTGTAGAGCTTGAATGTGACCCTTGAGATCTCCAAGCCTCGATTCCACCACTGTCAAATCTGGCACTTAAGCCATAGATAATACTGCCCAGGCATGAACTGAGGTTACATTCTCAGTAGAGAATGGGAGTATCTTAGAAACTGAAAATGGTTACAACACATACACAATTTTATGTACGTGTGGTTACTGTTATAGATATTAGGTCTATTGGGCACAATGAGACTCCTTTAAAAATATGGACTTCTTTCACTCAATTTACACAGAATGGCCTTCACAAGTTTTCTAATTATTTCTTTTCTGAACTTGAGAAGACTGTGCTGTAACTGTTCCTACTACTGAAGTTAATAGAGGTAAAAGGCAGAAACAATGCTGTATACAGCAAGCACCGAGAAGAGAAACAGCAATGTGTTGGGGGGAACCTCAATAACTTTTATAGATCAATAGTTTGATGGCCAAACTGACCAAGGCCATTTAAAATGCACTGCCTATCATTTTTGGAGAGGGCCTCAGTGTTGTCCATGGATCAAAGAAATACAGGTCTGAATCTTCTGCAAAGAAAGTATAAAAAATACAGTAAGTCATGACCCAACAGTTCTTAGCAGGAATAAAGAGGATATTACATAATGATAAAAGGATCAATCTACCAGGAAGACATAACAATCCTAAATATGTATGCACCTAACAACAGAATCTCAAAGCACATGAGGTAAAAACCTGATAGAGCTGAAAGGAGAAATAAACAAATCCACATTTATAGTTGGAAACTTCAACACTCCACTCTCAGCAACTGGTAGAGCTAACTAGATTGAAAATCTGCAAGGATACAGAGGAACTGAACAGCAAAATCAACCAACGGGATTTAATTGGCATAATAGGACACTCTACCCAATCACAGCAGGACAAACAACTGTTCAACCATCGATGGAATATTCACCAGGCATCATATCCTGGACCAGGAAACAAACTTCAACAGTTTGAATCCATTATGGTCAAAGAGACTCCACTCTGTATAATTCAAATTAGAAACAAGAAAAGAAAAAAGAAAATCTCTAAACACGTGGAAATTAAACAACATACTTCTAAACAAAACAAGGGTCAAAGAAAAAGTCTCAAAGGAAATTATTAAAAATACATAGAACTATTTGTAGATGAAAATACAACATATCAAAATATGTGAGATGCAGCTAAAGCAGTGTTCAGAGGGAAGTTTACAATACTAAATGCTTAAGTTAGAGATGAAGAAAGGTCTCAGCATCAATAATCCACATTCCTAACTCAAGATACTAGAAAAAGCTAACCGGATACTAGAAAACCAAGGCAAGCAAGAACAAAAATCAATTAAATTGAGAATAGGAAAGCAACATAGAAAATTCAATGAAACAGAAATCTTGTTCTTCGAAAAAGTAAATAAAATCGATAAACCTCTAGCCATACTAACATCAAAGGAAAAAAGAACACACCAATATAAGGAATAAAACAGAGGATATCATTACAGATCCTGCGGCCATTCAAAGAATGGAATGCTATGAGCAACCTTATGCTCACATATTTGACAACTTGGAAGAAATGGACCAATTTTTCAAAAACACCAACTATCAAAATGCAACCTGATCCCACCTTCATGGATTAGAAGACACTAATATTGTTGAAATGACAATAGTACTACCCAATGCAATCCTGGCCAAAATCCCAATAACACTTTTTGCAGAAATAGACAAATCAATTCTAAAATTCATATGGAATCTCAAAGAACCTCAAATAGCCAAAACAATCTTGAAAAAGAACTTAGTTGGAGGATTCATACTTCCCTGATTTTAACACTTACTACAAAGCTACAGTTATCAAAACAATGTGGTACTGGCATAAGAACAGACATATAGACCAATGGAACAGAAAAACAGTCCAGAAATAAACTCTTGCATACATGGTCAATAGATCCTTAACAAGGATGTCAAGGCCATTCAATGGTGCAAAGGACAGTCTTTTCAACAAATGGTGCTGGGAAAATTGGATATCCACATGAAAAAGAATGAAGTTAGACCCTGACCTTATACCATGTACAAAAATTAATTCAAAATAGATCAAAGACATAAACATAAGAGCTAAAACTATAAAACTCATAGAAGAAAATATGGGAGAAATGCTTTATGACATTGGATTTGGTAATGATTTCCTGGATATGACACCAAAAGCACAGGTAGAAAAAAATAAATTAGTCTTCATCAAAATTAAAAACTTTTGTGTAACAAAGAACATTATCAAGAGAGTGAGAAGACAAATCACAAGAATGGGAGGAAATATTTGCCAATCATATATCTAATAAATAATATATCTATACTATATAAAGAACTACTACAACTAAACAACACAAAAACAACCAACCTGACTTTAAAATAGACAAAGGACTTGAATAGATATATCTCGAAAGAAGATATACAAATGGGCAATAAACACATGAAGACACTCAGTATCACATCATTATGGAAATGCAAATTGAAACAGCAAGGAGATACCACTTCACACCCATTAGGATGGCTATTGTCAAAGAAAATGAAAAATAACAAATGTTGGTGAGGACATGAAAAAATTGGAACCCTGGTGCATGCTGGTGGGAATGCAAAATGGTACAGCTCCTGAGGAAAACAGCTTGGCAGTTCCTCAAAATGTGAAACACAGGACTAACTATATTATCTGGCAATTCCACTTCTAGGTACATACCCAAATGGATTGAAAGCAGAGGCTCAAAGAGATACTTGCACACCAGTGCTCATAACAGCATTATTCACAACAGCTAAAAGGAGAAAACCATCCAAATGTCCTTCACATGTGAATCGATAAATAAAATGCTGTACATACATATAATGAAATATTATTCAGCCTTAAAAGAATGAAATTCTGATACTGGCTACAACATAGATAAACCTGGAAAACATTACATTAAGTGAAATAAGTCAGACACAAAAGGACAAATATTTATGATTCTACTTATATGAGGTACCTAGAATGGCCAAATTCTTACAGACAGAAAGTATAATAGAGGTTACCAGGAGCTGGGGGTAAGGAGGAATAAGGAGTGACTATTTAATGGGCATAGAGCTTCTGTTTAGGATAAAAAAATGTTCTAGAAATAGATAATGGTGATGGTTGCACAACGTATCTGTATGTTCCACGCCCATGGATTCAACCATCTGTGAACCAAAAATATTCAAAAAACAATAAAAAAATACAATTATAAAAATACATTTTTAAAGATACAGTATAACAACTATCTACACAATATTTACAATGTATTAGGTATTATAAGTAATCTACAGATAATTTAAAGTATACAGGAAGGGCCAGGTGCGGTGGCTCACGCATGTAATCCTCGCACTTTGGGAGGGCGAGGTGAGAGGATTGTTTGAGCTCAGGAGTTCGAGACCAGCCTGAGCAAAAGCAAGACCCTATCTCTACTAAAAACAGAAAAATTAGTGGGTGTGGTGGCACACGCCTGTAATCCCAGCTACTAGGGAGGCTGAGGATGGAGAATCACTTGAGCCCAGGAGTCTGAGGTTGCTGTGAGCTGGGCCGATGCCACAGTACTCTAGCCCAGGTGACAGAGCAAGGCTCCATCTCTAAATAAATAAATAAAGTACACAGGAGGGTTGCATGGGTTACATGCAAATACTACACCATCATATAAGGGACTTGAGCATCTGAGGATCTGCTATGCACAGGGGTCCTGGATTCAATGTCCAAGATACCAAGGGATACCTTGGTATATTTAACGTCACTGAATTATACACTTAAAAATGGTTACAATGGTAAATTGTTATGTATCCTTATCACAATAAAAAAAAAATCTCTCAACCTAGGTGAAATATATTAATAAAACCTGAATATTCCTATATCCATTAATGAAATTCAATTTTTAATTTGAAAGTTCCCAAAAGAGAAATCTCCAGGCCTTGATGGTTTCACTGGAGAATTCTACCAAACAAAAAAAAACTATCAATTATACACAATCTCTTCCAGAAAGAAGAGAGGAGGGAATACGTTCCAATTCATTTTATGAGGCCAGTGTTATTCTGGTAGCTAACAAAGATAAAGACTGAAAAAAAAAAAAAAAACCTTTAGACCAACATCTCTCATCAACTTACATGCAAAAATCTTCAACAAAATATTAGCAAATTGAATAGAATGTATAAAAAGAACTATACAGCATGAATAAATGGGATTTATTCCAGTTAGGCAACACTGGGTCAATATTTGAAAATCAGTGTAATACATCCTATCAACAGACTAAAAAAGAAAAATCACATAATCATATTAATTGACACGAAAAATTCCAACACCTATTTATGGAAAAAAAAAAAACCTTAAGCAAATTAGGAATAAAGGGGAACTACGTCAACTTCATAAAGAACATCTTTTCTAGACACCTATAGCCATCAACAGATTAACGGTGAAAGACTGAATGTTCCTTCTCTAAGGCCAGGAACAAAGCCAAGGACATTGCTCCTATTTAGCATAGTACTAGAAGTTCTAGCATTGCAATAAGAAAAAAATATATACAAATTGGAAAGGAAGGGATAAATCTGTCCCTATTTACGGGATGATATGATCATGTACATAGAAAATTCCAAGAAACCCACAAAAAACTCCTAGAATTAATAAGTGAGTTCAGCAAGGTCTTAGGACACAAGATCAAGAATTTCAATTTCAACCAAGTGCTGTGGCTCATGCCTATAATCCTAACAGTCTGGGAGGCCGAGGCAGGAGGATCACTTCAGCTTAGGAGTTTGAGACCAGCCTTAGCAAGAGCGAGACCCTATCTCTAATAAAAAAAGAAAAAATTAGCTGGGCATGGTGGTACATGCCTGTAGTCCCAGCTATTTGGGAGGCTGAAGCAGGAGGATCACTTGAGCCCAAGAGTTTGAGGTTGCTGTGCACCAGGCTAATGCCACAGCACTCTAGCCCAGGCAACAGAGCGAGACTCTGTTTCAAAAAAAAAAAAAAAAAAAAAAAAGGGAATTTCAATTTCATATAACAGCAATGAACATTTGGGACACAAAATTAAAAACACACTACCATTCACAATTGCTTAAAAGAAAATAAAATATTTAAGCATATACTGAAACATGTACAGGACTAGTTTACTAAAAATTACAATATTCTAAAGAAAGAGGTCAAAGAAAACATAAATAAATAGACATACTGTATTCACGGACTGGAAGACCCAACCAAGTAAGAATATCAACTCTCCCTAAACCCTAAACTGATCTATATGTTTAATGCCAGTCCTATCATAATCTCAGCAGAGTTTTTTTTTTTTTTGACATAGACAAACTTATTCTAAAATTTTTATGGAAAGGCACAGGCCCTAGAAGTTTTTTAAAAATCTCAAAAAAAGAACAAAGTGGGGCCAGGCGCAGTGGCTCACACCTGCAATCTCAACACTTTGGGAGGCCAAAGTGGGAGCATCACTTGAGGCCAGGAGTTTGAGAGCAGCCCGGATATCACTGTGAGATTCTGTCTCTGCAAAAAATTTAAAAAATTAGCTGGGCATGGTGACACATACCTGTAGTTCTAGCCCAGGAGGATCACTTACGTGAGCCTGAGAGTTGGAGGTGCAGTGAGCTATGATCACACCACTGCACTCTAGTCTGGGCAACAGAGCAAGGACCCAGTATCACCAAAAATAAATAAATAAATAAATATAAAATGGGATAAATCACTCTAACCAATATTAAAGCTTACGTGATAGCTACAGTGATCAAGACAGCGGCAAAGAGATAGACACATTTGTGACAATGTGGATGAACCTGGAGGACATTATGCTAAGTGAAATTAGCCATGCACAGAAAGACAAATACTGCATGATCTCACTTACGTGTGTAAACTAGAGGAATTGAGCTCAGAGAAGCAGAGAATAGAATGGTGGTTGCCAGAGGCTGGGGAGATGCTGGTCAAAGGGTACAAAATTTCAGTTAGACAGGAGGGAAAAGTTCTGGAGATCTATTGGACAGCAGGGTGACTACAGTTAATAATAATATATTGTATACTCAAAAATTGCCTGAAGAGTAGATCTTAAATGTTCTCACCACAAAAACACGTTGGTAATTTCTTTAAAAACTAAACCTATAACTGCCATACAACATAGCAATCACAGTCCTGGGCATGTATCCCAGAGAGATAAAGACTCATGTTCACACGAAACCTTACAAGTGAATGCTTATAGCCACAAACTGGAAACAACCTGGATGATCTCCAATAAGTGAGCAGTTAAACAAATTCTATGTACACCCATATCATGAAATACCATTCAGCAAGAAAAGCAACAAATTATTGACACATGCGATAACTTGGATAGATCTCAAGGGAATTATGTTGAGTATAAATAGTCCCAAAACATTACATACTATATGATTCTATTTGTACAGAATTCTTGAAATTGCAAAATTCTACAGATGGAAAACAGATTATTGGTTGTCAGGAGTCAGACACAGGCAAAGAGGGGGTGGTGGGGGGTGGCTTTGTTTATAAAGGGGCCACAAGAGGAATCTTTGTGGTGATGAAACTGTTCCGTCTGAACTATCACGGTATACACATGAACCCACATAAGTGATACAATTGCACAGAAGTGAACAAACACACAAGGAGAAGTAAACTGGGGAAATTTGAGTAGGATCTCTGGATTATATCAATGTCAATATCTTGGTTATGATCTTACACTATAGTTTTATAGGATGTTACCACTGGGCGAAACTGGGTACAGGATGCACAAGATCTCTCTACATTATTTCATGTGAATTCATGTGAATTTACAATTACCTCAAAGTAAAAAGTCAATTAGAAAGATAAAGACTTATTTGAGCACCAAGGGAATTTTTGATGGGGAAAAAAAAAAAAGGTATGGCTGGGTACACGCCTATAGTCCCAGCTACTAGGGAGTCTGAGGCAGGAGGATTGCTTGAGCCCAGGAGTTCGAGACCAGCCTGGGCAACACAGTGAGACTCCATCTCTAAAAAAAAAATAAATAAGTAACAGAAAAGGTATGACATGTAAAAGGATGGTCTTCAAGGACTCAGAAACGTTTATTATCCACACTAAAAACTAAGGCGCCAATCATGTAGACCTGACTGGAAAATGGCAGTGGGTAAGAACATCTAGGAACGAGGTGGTGCAGAAGGCAACTTTCCAGACAACTGAGGCGTGTTCCTTCCTCTGCCCAATGGCTCCGTCAACACTGCACACCTTCCAGAGAGCATATCTTTACAGAGCAAATTACACAGTTCTGTGTCTCTTTGAAATCAGGATACAGAATACAACCTTTCTTGGGGTCCCAGGGTTACAATTTTTCTGTTATTGCAGTGTACTTACCCCTTGGAGACCAGCTCCCCTCTTAGCTTTCTAGACTGTTGGATCTAGTGTTCCATAGACAAGGAAAGCTGCCAAGCAGATAAGTACACACTACAAGTCCAAACTTGTGCTTCTGAGGTACTGCAACAACTCTTTGGCCAACCAAGGCGCACCACCTGACCCTGAACTCACGTTTGGATCAATCAGTACCTTCCCTGTGCAAACACTTGGCATGGCAACATGCTGCAGATGAAAAGGCCCTTGCGGTAAAGCCAGAATCCCCAGACTCTGGCCCAGCTGTGCTGCTGGCGTGCAGCATGACCCTGGACAAGTCTCTCCCATGTGAACAATGGGGGGAGGACATGATCATTAAGGTTGTCTCCAGTCTGACATCTCGAGTTCTTCCACATTAGTAAAGATGGCTTTAATTTTTAAAATTTAAATTTATTAATAAAGGTAATACATGCTCAGTATTAAAAATATCCAATGGTATAGAACTGTAAGAAAAATCCAGCCTCAAACCTATCCCCAGTGGTGGCTACCCTAGCTTTTCAGATCTGTATGCAGGCCTGTGTGTCTGTGTGCTCACATCCACTTTTATTTTACAGAAATTGACTGATACTACATACAGCCTGTTCTGTGAATTGCCTTTTTCCTATTGGTTCCAGAGATCTACCTTATTCTTTGTGATGGCTGTAGAGTATGAATGGTTTAGAATTTATGTATTTCACTAGAATTTGAGGACGTTTAATTTTTGACTGATACAAAACACAAGAAAGTCGCAAACATCATTTCAAATGTACCTCTGCACACATGCATAAGTTTACCTAGAGGGAAAATGCTTTGAAGTAGAATTGCTCAAAGATTTTACTGAACTGCCCTCCCAAAAGGTTGAATTAATTTATATTACTGTCTACAGAAGTGGAACTGAAAAGGGATGGCTTGTACAACGAATGACACCTAAAGCAGCCCTCCTGTCTGCCCGCAGCACCACAGTATGTGCTCGCTGCACGTTAATACTGAAGAGATTACTGAGCCGAATGAAACATCCTGATGCCACATGACTGTGTAAGGTCATCTTCTCAAACAGTGGTTCTCAAAGAGTGTTCCATGGACCCCTGGGCGGGGGGGTCCATGAGCTCATAACTATTTCTTACATAATCATCCTTAGATGTTCTTTGCCCTTTCCATGGGGTTGATATTTGCACTGTGGTACAAAAGCAATGGTGAGTAAACCTGCTGGCCCCTTAGCATGAACCAAGGCAGTGGCACCAAACAGTACTATAAGTCATTCAATTCTTCACCACTACATACAGCTGAAAGAGAATGCCAGTTTCACTTAGGCATGCCCTAGTTGAACATGGTAGGCAAAATTCTAAGATGGCTGCCAAGACTCCCACCCCCTGATGTACACACCCTGTATAATCCTTGCCCCTTGAGTCTGGGAGGGACCCATGAATAGGCTGAATGTCACTCCTGTGATCAGTGATGACATAGCAGAGGTGAATGGATTTTGCAGATGTACTTAAGACATCCAATCATTAAGACTTTGAATTACTCAAAAGGAAGAATATTCTGGGTGGTTCGGACATAATCATGTGAGCCCTTAAAAAGAGGGCTTGAAGCCTTCCCTGAGCCGACAGTAAGGCAGCAGAAATTCTTTGACTTTCTTGGCCAATCTTGAAGAAGCAAGCAGCCATGAGTTCTATAGCTTCATGGAAATGAATTCTGCCAACAATTGTGAACCTGTGAATATGTTGCCTTACATAGGAAAAGGGACTTTACAAATGATATAAAGCTAAGGCCCTTGAGATGGAGAGATTATCCTGAATTATCCAGTGGGGCCAGTATAAGCACAAGGGTCCTTATAAGGGAAAGAGAAGGCAGGAGAGTCAGAGAAGGAGATGTAATGATGGGAGCAAGGGTGAGAGTCAGAGAGAGACTTGAAGATGCTACTCTGCTGGCTTTGAAGATGGAGGAAGTGGCCACAAGCCAAGAAATGCAAGTGGCCTCTATAAGCAGGAAAAGAAAAGGCAACAGATTCTCCTTCAGAGTTTCCAAAAGGAACGCAGCCCTGTTAGCACCTTGATTTTAGCCCAGCAAGATCCAATGTTGGACTTCTGACCTTAATGATAATAATAAGAATAAACCTGTGTTGTTTACACAACCAAGTTTGTGGCAATTCATTACAGCAACAATAGGAAGCTAACATAATCTCAAACTTTAGATGAGACCCTAGTCCCAGTTGACATTTGCACTGTGGTCTTACATAAGGCGCTTAGCAGAGAACTCAACTAAACAGGACCCACACTCCAGACCCAGGGAAATGAGAGCGAATAAAAAATTATTTTAATTATTATTATTTAGCTCACCAAATGTAATTGGTTATAAATAATACAAAATAAGTATCAAGGAGCTGAAAAAATTTTTATTAGAGTTTAACATTTTGTGTGATGAAATGGAAAGGTGGTTAAAGCATTTCTGTTGCATACCCAAGTACAACAGGTTACTCAAGAAAAACCACTTGTGTGACTGTTTCAGTTTTGAAATGAATTAGCCACATGTTTCTTCTCATGGAAGACCAAATTTCCTTGGAAGAGCAAATGACAAACTATCGATGTGCATATTTGAATATTTACAAAAATTCTTTTGAAAATGAATGAAGTGTGCCTGTCACTTCAAGGAAGTCAACTGACAGTATTTGAAAATAAGAAAATTTGAGCTTTAAAAAAAAATTAGAACTTTGAAAAATGTGTATCCAGCACCATGAGCCCGACAGCTTCCCAATACATAAAGACTCTTCCCGTCAGACTGCTGGTGATATTAACAAATGTGACGTTTGAATATTGCATAAGGAAAGGTGTCACAATTTGGAAGCTCAGAACAACTTAGGACACCAATATTTTCCATATCACCTGTACAAGATGTTACAAAATCATGACTGGATAAAAGATCCATTCATAGGGTAAAAGAGTCCAATGTGATTCAGTGGAAATGAACAGGGAAAGTTCACTGATATGGTACTTGACCTCAAGAAACAACTTTCTATTAATAATTTTGGTATCTAAATGTGCATTTGAACATTAATCCAAAAAATTAGAAAGCAGGAGCGTTTATATTAATATCAGATAAAGGAGGTGTCCCAGCCAGGAAATTACTAGACAAAAAGAAGTACATAACCCAATGATAAGAGAATCAATCCACCAGGAAGACACTGTGATCCCAAATTTGGATGTACCAAAAAACAGAAACTCAAAATACATGAAGCAAAAACTTATAGAGGTAAAAGGAGAAATAAATTCGCAATTATAATTGAGGAATTCAATACCCTATTGTCAGCAATTAATTGGACTAGTAGACCAAACAAAAATCAGCAAGGATGTAAAAGAACTGACACAAACAACCATCAGGATCTAAGTGACATACAGAGAACATTCCACCCAACAACAGCAGAACTTGCTTCTCAAATGCACTGGGAACATTCTCCTGGATAGACCATCTGATATGCCATGAAACAAGTCTTAACAGACTGAAAAGGATTAAAATCAAACAAAGTATGCTCTCTGCTCACAATTAGAAAGCAATGACAGAAATAAATTAGAGAACTTCATACAAATATATGAAAAATAAAACAATATACTCCAAAATAACTAATATGTTAAAGAAGAAATCAGAAGGGAAATTTAAAAAATACTTTGAGAAGAATGAAAACAAAAACACAATCTACCAAAACTTATGAGATACTGCCACAGCCATGCTTAGAAGGAAATTTATTGCTATAAACAGACAAAGAAGAAAGATCTATAACCAATAGGCTAACTTTTCACCTTGGAAAACTAGAAAAAGGAGATCAAACAGAACAAGCAGAAGGAAGAAAATAATAAAGATGAGAGTAGAAATAAATGAAGAATATGACCGGCACAGTGGCTCACGTCAGTAATCCTAGCACTCTGGGAGATCGAGGAGGGAGGATTGCTTGAGCTCAGGAGTTCAAGACCAGCCTGAGCAACAAGTTCCCTGTCTCTACAAAAAAAAAAAAAAAAAAATAGCAAGACTAGCCAGGCATGGTGGTGCGAGCCTGTAGTCCCAGCTACTCGGGAGGCTGAGGCAGGAGGATCGCTTGAGCCCAGGAGTTGGAGATTGCAGTGAGCTATGATGATGTCACAGCACTCTACCTGGGGTGACAGAGCAAGACCCTGTAAAGAAAGGGAAGAAAGAAAGAAAGAAAGAAAGAAAGGAAGGAAGGAAGGAAGGAAGGAAGGAAGGGAGGGAGAGAGAGAGGGAGAGGGAGAGGGAGAGAAAGAAAGAGGGAGGGAGGGAAGGAAGAAAAGGAAGAAAGAAAGAGAAGAGAAAAAAGAAATCAATAGAAAAATAGAAAAAGTCTATAAAAACAAACGATGGTTTTTCAAAAGATAAACAAAATTGACAAACCTTCAGTTTGACTGACAAAGAGAAAGAGAGAGATGGTTTGTACTAAAATGAGAAATGAAAGAGAAGACATCACTGCTGACCTGACAGAAATAAAAAGCATTTTAAGGGAATACTACTGACAAAAATATGCCAAGAAGTTAGATAGCTTAGATAAAATGGACAAATTCCTAGGAAGATACAAACTATTGAGATTGACTGAAGAAGAAAATCTGAATAGAACTATAACAAGTATATATAATAACCAAAAAACTTCCCACAAAGAAAAGCCTAGGACCATATGCCTTCACTGGTGAATTCTATAAAATATTTACATAATTAACGACAATCCTTCAAAAAACTCTTCCAGAAAATAAAAGAGGAAACACGAGTTAAGAGACCAGTTAAGTTACTGATACCCAAACCAGACAAAGATATCACAAGAAAAACTACAGACTTATGTCCAACAGGAATATAGAAGCAAAAAGCCTCAACAAAATACGAGAACACAAACTGTAACAAAAATAATTATTTACAATTGATTTTTTTTTTTGAAGTTTCAAAAGCAATTCAATGGAAGGATAGTCTTTTTAACAAATGATACTGGAGCAATTAGACATTCATAGGCAAAAGTTAATTTCTAGGAAAAAATATATGGAACCTAGGTACAGGCAAAGAGTTCTTAGACTTTGCATCAAAAGCATGATCCATAAAAGGAAAAACTGATAAGCTGGACATCGTCAAAATTAAAAACTTTTGCTCTGCAAAAGACCTTGTTAAGAGGGCAAAAAGACAAGCTACAGAATGAAGGAAAATATTTGCAAACCATGTTATCTGACAAAGGACTAGTATCTAGAATATTTAAAGAACTCTCAAACTCAACCATAAAAAAACCCAAAAATTCAATTAGAAAATGGACCAAAGACATGAACAGACATTCCACCAAAAGGATACACAGATAGCAAATAAGCATATGAAAAGATGTTCCATATCATCAGCCAGAGAAATACAAATTAAAACTACAATAAGATATCACCACACACTTATCAAAATGGCTAAAGTACAAAATAGTGACAACACTAAATGCTGGTGAAACAACTGGATTATTCACACAACACTTGAGGGAACGTAAAATATTATAACCTTCCTGGAAAAGTTTGGCCACTTCTTATAAAACTAAACATAACTACCATATGGTCCAGCCATTGTACTCTTGGGCATTTATTCCTAAAGAAAGAAAAATTTATGTTCACACAAAAAAAACTATTAGAGTTCATAGTAGCTTTATTCATAATAGCCAAAAACTGGCAATGACTTCAATAAACTGTGGTACATGCATACCATGGAATACTTCTCGGCAGGAACAATGAATAAACAATTGATACACCCAATATCTTAGAAGGATCCCAACTGATTCATGCTGCACAAAAAATGCCAATTCCAAAAAATTGCCTACTTTATGATTACATTTATATAAAAGTCTTGAAATGAAAATAGTTTACAAATGGAAAATAGATTAATGGTTGCCAGGGGTTAGGGATGGGATAGGAGAGGGGGACAACACTGTAGGCAGGTTGGTGTGGTTATAAAATGTAATGACAAGATACTTACGGTGATGGAACTATTCTGTATCTGACTATCATGGTGGGTACACAAACCTATACATGTGATGAAATTGCAGAGAATACACATATCAGTGAACACAAACAAAACTGGGAAATTGGAACAAAATGGGTAGATTATATCAACGTCAATATATGGTTGTGACAGTACAGTACAATTGACAAGATGTTGCCATTAGGGGATCGCTCTGTATTATTTCTTACAAATACATGTGAATCTATGATTATCTAAAAAATAAAAGTGTAATTTTTAAGAAGTATATAACATGGGCAACGTATGTAACCTGCAATTCTGTATCCCCCATAACAATAAGATGAAAAAAAAAATAAAAAAAAAATAAAAATCAGAAGGTTAAAAAAAAAAAAGAAGAAGTATATAAAGTTGAGAAACAAGGGACATTTTGTCAAAAAAGTTTTGGTACTTAAATGGCTGAACTTCAGCAGTGCAGGGAAACTTAGAAAATAATTATTATTTTAAGCTGTTAAGTTTATGATAATATACTCAGGAACACTGGGAAACTAAAATAAATAGAAAATGTATTGGTTTTATTAAAGCATGACCATTTAATATTCGCTGATAAAACACTAAATACATTTGAAGCTTTTATACAGCACATTGAAATACAAAGGTTGACACACAGAAAAACCACTTGTGTAATTACTGCCATTTGAGCAGATTTAGTCACTCCTCTCACAGATTTTTCCTTGAAAGAGTGAATTAAAGAGTAATTAATAAATATTTAAACTTTTTCATATTTTGCCAACTTGAATATTTGACAGATGTTTCCTTGAAAATGAAATGAGCTCATCAGGGAAAACCACTGATGGCATTTGTTGCCAATGATAAGATTTCAAGTAAAAGTTAGGATTTTGAAAAACAAACCTATATCCACCACTGAGTTTAACAGCTTCCCAATACTTACAGGCTTCTTCTAATGAGATGGGTCATGATATGCATACATGTGACTTTTGGTTTTGCATAATGAAACGTGGCTTACTTGGAAGCTCAAAAAACCTCAGGATACCAGTATTTTTCCCAGTGACTGACGCACAATGTCACAAAACCATGAATGGGTAAAAAAGACACATTGAGAGGGCTACAGAGTCCCGTGGAACCAACCTTCACTGACAGAGTTGCATGTTCCACACTGTACTTAACCAGTAAGAAACAGCCACTGCTTGACTTTTGCTGTCCACAGTCATCCGAAAAGTCTATCAAAATATTCCTCCCTTCCCCCACTGCATATGGGTGTGAGGCCGGATTTTCTTCATATACTTCAACCAAAACACCATCTCACAACTGAACAGAGAAGTGGACGTGAGAATCCAGCTGTCGTCTATCGAGCCAGACATGAGAGGAATTTGCAAAAATCGAAAATAATGCCACTCTTCTCACTAGATTTTGTTTTTGTCTTGCCAAGCACACTTATTTCTCATAAAAATATTTTATGTTAAGAGTGTGGGTTTAGTGTTGTTCATTTTAGATTAACAAATGTTAATCTAAAATGTGGAAATTCTAATGTGGAAAGTCTTTAAGTCCTAAGATAGTAAATATCAAGAAGTGACCCACATAAACAAAAGCTCTTGAGATCCTCAATGATTTGGGGAGTCCCGAGACCAAAAAGTTCGAGAACCACTGTTTTGGGGTTCTCCTGTGGCTGGAAGTGCCCTGAGCTCTGCCAGGCCCAGGGTGGCTCTGTGGGCTGTGGTAGTTAACGAGACAGGACCCAGCCAGGGAGCTGCAGAGCTGCCCGGTGGTGTGAGCCAGCCAGGACTTACCTTTTCCTCCAGTGCTCGGTTTCCTGCCGCCACCATCTCGATCACCCAAAGCATCAGCCAAGTCAAATTCACTACCTTCAGTGGGCCCCAAAACACAAAGGAAATAGCCAAGTGATTAACAACTGGGTACGAGATTCCAAAAACACCAAAGCGCCCATGGGTTCAACTGATCAGAACAATGGGTTAAGACAAAAACGTAAATTGGAATCCAACTCTGTGTACAGACATTGATAATGAAAACATACATAGGATGGAGCAAGTTACTGCTTTCTGACTTTGCGGTATACTACCAGTTTTTTAATTAATTTATATTCCTAACTGTGCTTTGCTTAGGCCAGTAGTCAGAACATTTTTAACAGTATACTCACTGATGGCAAGTATTAACCCAAAATTCAAAACCAGGTGCACAGAGTCCATAAACTGGGCAATCAAAAGGGAGACCACATGGCTCACAAAACGCCTCTTTGAATGTGGAAATGTGAAGAAATGCAGACAAATCATAAAGCAACAGTGACTCTCTGTTGGGTCATCACCATCTCTTGAGAAGGAAATTAACTCTCTGCTGCAGCGAATGTATTAGCATGCCCCTAAAGTACTGGTAACAGGTTACTGGATTAGACCAACGACTGGGGCTCCAACCCCAGGGCCAAGTTTTTCTTTATGTCAGTGAAGATGTCTGAATGGCAAAATAGCCGATCTGAAGAAAGGCTCAAACAAGTACAGGAATGAGTTGTAAAGAAGCACTGAGTTTCGACATCCTTTACTGAAGATGACACTGTAAAATAAATGTCATTCCAAAATGTCCCATCTTCCTAAAGAAAAATGTTTGATGGGCTTCATAAAACCTCTATTATATCTTCCCTGATTTTAGAATATGAAATGGTTGACAAGGTTAAGTAGTCCAAATACATTTATTTGGCTCTTGAAATTTTCCCAGGCAAGAGTTTTCATAAAAAATACAGAAGACATAGTGATCAGCCAGCTATGCACCCTATAAAGTTAAATCCAGTGTTTTGATGGAAACCTTGGTTGGCTTTGCACACATGGGGCTTAAAACTAGAGGTATCTCACTTGGGCACTGCCCCAGAGGGAGATGCATGGGGTCCTCCCTTACTGCCCTCCTCAGGGCAGCCATGTTACCTGCAGGATTTGCTGGAGCTCTTGTAGTTCCTGGCCTCTTGGTTGTGGTGGTGGTGATGTGGTCCCATCTCTCTAAAAGTGGGAGGGAGGACAGCAAGGGGAGCACATTTAGTAACAAAACACAGCAGCTACTTCATGACTTGGGGAAGTCACATCACAAGTAGAGTGTCTTTGCCTTGGTCCTTGAGGCTCCTCTAGCTAGGGCCTCCGAAGAATCACACTGAGAACGATGACAAAATGATATAGGTTTAAGTGAGATGGGTTCTACTCAATTTTCTTCTTCAGAGGATGAGGATGCTGAGGTGGATGTGGTCCTGCATATGACATGGTGATTACTGGAGCTAGGGCTTGAGCCCAGATCTGCTGGAGATGACCTCATGGTTCAAGGAGTTCCACAGCTTGGGAATGACCCTTGAGAGCTCCGAGCCTTGGTTCCACAAATATCAACTGGCACTTTTACCATCGATAGTACTGCTGAAGAATGGTCTGAGGTTGTATTCCTAGTGGAATATGGAAGTAGTTCATAAGCTGAAAGTGGTTATAATACACATAATATTTTATATAAGTGTGGTTACTATAGTAAATATTGGGTCTTTGGGCTCAACAGTATTCCTTTAACATTATGGATATCTTTCACAAGAACTACACAACGTGCATGAGTTTTCCAAAGGTTTCTTTTTGTAAACATCAAGACTATGTTGTATGCGTTCCTACTGTTAGAAGTATTAGGTAGAAGGAAGATTTAAGGAATGGGAAAGGCAGAAATGAAACAGGTTTAACTTTGTATACACCAAGTACTCAATTATTGACTACTCACAAAACAAACAGGAAAAATAAAGATAAGCTGAGGCTGGGTGCAGTGGCACTCATCTGCAGTCCCAGCTACTCAGGAAGCTGAGGCAGAAGCATTGCTTGAACCCAGGAATTCAAGGCTCTAGTGCACTATGATTGCACCTGTGAATAGCCACTGCACTCCATCCTGGACACCATAGCAAGACCCCATCTATAAAAAAAAATAGAAATAAGCTGAAAGTAAAAGGATGGAAAAAGACATACTATGAAAACAACAACCATAAGAGAGGTAAAGTAGATAAAATTAACATTAAAACAAAAAATTGTTGCCAGAGTCAGAATGACATTTTATAATGATCATAATGATGAAAGAGTTAATCCAAGAGGAAAATATAATTTTAAATACATGTGCACCTAACAGAGCCCCAAATTACATGAAGAAAAAAATGTCAAAATTGAAGAGAACAGACAATGCAATGTAAGAGTTGGAGATGTCAATACTCTGTTTTCAATCACAAAAGGAACAATTAGGCAGAAGATCAAAAAGGAAATATAAGACTTGAACAACTCTATAAACCAACTAGATCCAATATACACTTATAGAACACACCACCCAGTGATAACAGAATCCACTTTCTACTCAAGTGCTCATGAAACATTCTCCAAAGTAGACCATATATAGGTGACAAAACAAGTCTCAAGCTTAAAAAGACTGAAATCATATAAATTGTGTTCAACCACAACAGAATAAAAATAGAAATATGTAACAGAAGGGCATTTAGAAAATTCACAATTATATGAAAATTAACACACTCCTAAACAATCAATAGGTCAAAGAAATTATAAAATACTTGGAGATGAACAAAAATGAAAACATAACATATCAAAACTTATGTGTTGCCATGAAGGCAGTGCTCAGAAGAAAATTTATAGTTGTAAATGTCTACATTAAAAAAGAAAGATCTCAAATCAATAACCTAAACTTTCACTAAGAAACTAGAAGCAGATGTCATCACCATCCAGAGCCACCCACCACTGCCAACCATGGTCAACCCCACGGTATCATTTGACATTGTCATCAAAGGCAAGCCTTTGGGCTGCATCTCCTTTGAGCTGTTTATAGACAAAGTCCCAAAGACAGCAGAAAACTTTCATGCTCTGAACACTGGAGAGAAAGGATTTGGTTATAAGGGTTCCTGCTCTCACACAATTATTCCAGGGCTCATGTGCCAGGGTGGTGACTTCACATACCACACACAATGGCAGTGGCAGCAAGTCCATCCACAGAGAGAAATTTGACAATGAGAACTTCATCCTAAATCATACAGGTCCTGGCATCTTGTCCATGGTAAATGCTGG
Source organism: Eulemur rufifrons (assembly GCF_041146395.1). Taxonomy (NCBI): domain Eukaryota; kingdom Metazoa; phylum Chordata; class Mammalia; order Primates; family Lemuridae; genus Eulemur; species Eulemur rufifrons. Next base: position 24,293,517 of record NC_091012.1, on the reverse strand, counting down.
ACCTAATAAAAACAGTTCTCAGTTTTTCATCTACACTGCCAAGACTGAGCAGCTGGATAGCAAGCATGTGGTCTTTGAAGGTGCAAGAAGGCATGAACATCGTGGATGCCATGGAGCACTTCAGTCCAGGAATGGCAAGACCAGCAAGATGATCACCAGCGCCAACTGTGGGCAACTCAAATGTGACTTGTGCTTTATCGTAACCACCAGACCATTCCTCCTGTAGCTTAAGAGAGTATCCCTCCAGCCCATTTGCTAGCAATACCCTATAATCTTTGTGATCTCACTGCAGTTCTTTGGGTTCCATATTTTCCTTATTCCCTTCCACATCTAGCTGATTGCAGAGTTAAGTTTATGATTATGAAATAAAAACTAAATACAAATTTAAAAATTAAATTAGAAAAAGAAGAGCTAACTAAACCTAAAACAAGCAGAGGAAGAAAATACTAAGGATTATAGCAGAAATAAATGAAATAGAGAATAGAAAAATAATAGAGAAAAATCAACAAAACTAAAAAGTTCTTTAAAAACATCAACAAAATCGATAAACTGCAGACTGACCAAGATAAAAAGAGAGAAGATTCAAATTACTAAATTCAGGAATTAAAGAGAGAACATTACTATCAACCTTACAGAAATAAAAAGGATTATTAAGGAATATCTTGAACGATTATAATCCAATAAATTAAATAACCTAGAAATGGATAACTTCCTTTTAACAAACTACCAAAAGAAGAAATAGAAAATCTGACTGTACCTAGACCTCTAACAAGAGATTGCATCAGTAATCAAAAAACTTTCCACAAAGAAAATTCTAGGACAGAAGTCTTCATTGGCGAATTCTACCAAATGTTTAAAGAAGAACCAATTCATCTCAAAATCTTCAAGAAAAAAAATACATAAGAGAAGGGAATACACTTCCTAGCCCATTCTTTGAGGCCAAGAGTATACTAATACCAAATTCAGACAAATACATCATAAGAAAACTATAGAACTATAACCCTTATGAATATAGAGCCAAAGTCCTTAACAAAATACTAGCAAACCAAATCCAACAGCATATTAGGACTGACCATGACCAAGAGGAGCTTATCCCAGGAATGCAAGGGTGGCTCAACATAATAAAAATTAATCAATGTAATATCCCATACTAACAGAATGAAGGGGAAGAAAACCACATGATCATCTCAATAGATTCAGAAAAGGCATTTGACAAAAGTCAACAGCATTTTGTGATTAAAAAAACACTCAATAAACTAGGAATAGAAGGGAATTTCCCAATGGTCCCAGAGATAACTTCTATCCTTGTTTTCTGCTTACCCCACCAGAGTACACTCTCTGTTTTTAAGTGAGAACTGGGATTACTCTGTTGGATTTTTTTCAGCATGCAGATGGTTTATTTTGGTCTTATCTGTTAAATTCCTAGGGGGAAAAAGGGAATTTCCTCAACCAAATAAAGGGCATCTGTGAAAAACGTGCAATTGACATACCTAACGGTGAAAGCCTGAAAGCTTTTTACCTAGAATCAGCAACAAAACAAGGATATCCACTCTCAACACTTCTATCTAACATTATAGTAGAAGTTCTAGCCAAGGCAATTAGTCAAGAAAAAGAAAAAAAATCATCCAGATTGAAAAGGAAAACATCTAACTATCTCTATTCACAGATGACGTGATCTTATACACAGAAAACCCTAAAGAATCCAACCAAAAAAAATAAACTATTAGAGCTAATAAGTTCAGCAAAGTTGTAGGATACAAGATCAATATGTGAAAATCAGTTGTATTTCTATACACTAGCAATGATCAATATAAACAGAAAAATAAGAAAACAATTCCATTTCTAATAGCAAAAAAAAAAAAAAAAAAAAAACTTTTAGGAATAAATTTGACCAAGTGTAAAGACATGTGCATTAAAACCTACAAAACATTGTTAAAAGAAATTAAAGACCAAAATAAAAAGAATGAAATCCCATGTTCATAGAGTACAATACTCAATATTGTTAAGATGGCAATATTTCCCAAATTAATTTGTAAAATCGTACATGATCTCTATCAAAATTCCAATTGACTCTTTTGTAGAAATGGACAGGCTAATCCCAAAATTCATATGAAATTGTATGGGACCTCAAATAGCCAAATAAATCTTGAATAAAGAATAAAATAGGAGGAATCACACTTCTCAATTTCAAAACTTACTACAAAGCTACAGTAGTCAAAACACTGTGGTACTGGCATAACGTTACACATATAGACCAATGTTACAGGATTGAGAGTCCAGAAATAAACAATCATATTTATGATCAATTGATTTTCAACAGAGTATCCCAATCATTCAATGGAGAAAGGACAGTCTTTTCAACAAATGACGCTTGGACAGCTGGATAGCCACATGCAAAATAATGAAGTTGGACCCCTACTTTTCACGATATATAAAAATTAACTCAAAATGGACCAAACACCCAAATATAAGAACTAAACCCATAAAACCCTTAGAAGAAAACACAGGGGTAAATCTTCATGACCTCCAATTTGGCAATGAATACTTAGGTATGACACTCAAAGCATGAGCAACAAAAGAATAAAAATAGATAAATTATGCTTTATCAAAATTAAAAACTTTTGTGCATCTAAGGGCATTATCAAGAAAGTAAAGAGACAACCTGCAAAATGGGAGAAATATTTGCAAATTATGTATCTGATAAATGTATGGAGACATCATTAGTCGTTAGCCTTTAGGGAAATGGAAATGAAACCCACAATGAGGTCCTACATCACACCCACTAGGATGGCTTTAATTAAAAAAAAAAAAAGAAAAATAACAAGTTGGCGAGGATGTGGAGAAATTAGAACCCTCATACACTGCTGGTGGGAATGTAAAATGGTTCAGCCACTGTGGAAAACAACTCGGCAGTTTCTCAAAGAGTTAAACAGAATGATCGTATGAACCAGCAATTCCACTTCTAGGTATATACCCCACAAAATTAAAAACAGGTATCCAAACAAGTATGTGTACATAGCATGTTCATAGTAACATTATTCACAATAGCCAAGACATGGAAGCAGCTAAACATCCATCAGCTGACGAATAAACACTGTGGTATATCTACACAATGTAATATTACTCAACCATAAAAAGGAATGAAGGACTGATGAATGCTACAACATGAATGTGCCTCCAAAACATGCTACATGAAATAAGTCAGACACAAAAGGTCAGATACCTCTTATATGAAATACCCACAATAAATTCATAGATAGAGAAAGCAGGTTGGTGGTTACTTGAAGTTGGGGGTGGGGAGGGAGGAATGAGGAGAAACGGCTTAATGGGGGTAAGGGATTTTACTTTGGAGTGATGGAAATGTTTTGGAACTGGATAGAGGTGGTAGTTGCATGACGTTGTGAATATCCTAAAATGTCACTGAATGGTTCATTTTAAAATGAAGTTCAAAAGATACAAAGTAGCAGATACATAGGATAAACAAGTCTAGCAATCTAATGTACAACATGAGGACTATAGTTAGTATTATTGTATCGTATTCAGGATTTTTGCTAAATGAGATTTTAACTGCTCTTGCCACAAAAAAAAAAATAGGTAACTGTGCGATGATGGACATACTAACTTGCTTCACTACCGTAACTATTTACTATCTATATGTATCTCATAATATGTTGTATACCTTAAATATATACAATAAATTTTAAAAGTAAATAAAATGGTTAATTTTATGTTATATGAATTTTTTACCTTAATAAATTTTTTAAGAGGGATGTATTTTCTGTTGCTTATAACAGAATACATGAAACTAGGTAATGCGTAAAGAAAAGGAATTTGTTTCTTATAGTTATGGAGGTTAAGTCCAAGGTCAAGGGGCCACATCTGGTGAGGGCCTTCTTGCTGGTGGGGACTCTTAGTAGAGTCTCATGGTGGTACAGGAAATCACATGGCAAGGGGGGCGTGAATGTGCTAGCTCTGGTTTCTCTTCCCTCTTCTAAAGAATGTAAAGACCTAATCACACGGATGCTACAGAGAGATCCTAAGAGAAGGGCCTCTTTAGAAGAGATTGAAAACCATCCTTGGCTTCAGGGAGTGGACCCTTCACCAGCCACAAAGTATAACATTCCCCTTGTGTCATACAGAAATCTCTCAGAAGAGGAGCACAACAGCATCATTCAGCGCATGGTGCTTGGGGACACAGCAGATCGAGATGCCATTGTGGAAGCCCTGGAAACCAACAGGTGTAACCACATTACAACCACTTACTTCTTGCTTGCTGAGAGGATCCTGAGAGAAAAGCAAGAGAAAGAAATACAGACCAGATCTGCAAAAGCCCTAGCAATATCAAGGCCCAGTTTAGGTGAGAAAAAATCTTCCCTGATTTTAGTAAGTTAACGTTTTGAAATAGTGAACTCTTTTTTAATGCTTCCTAACTCTGTGTGGCAAGAGAATACAAACAGTGATGACGGCTTCATTGGAGAGGCCATGAGGGTCTGGGTTCCTTCGTCAGCAGGATGCCTTCCCCTCTTGGGTTCAGTGGGGAGAGAGGCTGTGTCTGTTGCTTGGTCAGGAAAACACATTTGGAGAAGCAGCCTCAAGCCAGAGTGTCTGCCCATTATTTTCATTAAATTCTTCCAAATCCAAAAAAAAAAAGCCACCAGTCCCACTCCCATGAGAACCCATTAGTCCACAAATCCATGAATCTGTTAATCTATAAATCCATTAATCTGTTTACATGAGGGCAGAGCCCTCATGACCCAGTCACCTCTTAAAGCTCCCACTTCTCAATAGTGCCACAATGGGAATTAAATTTCAACATGAGTTTTGGAGGGGACAGATATTCAAACCATAGCAAGGGGTTGGGAAAAGAGACCACACCACAACTGCACATGCATTCTTTCACAGTTCAGTTTTAGTAAAAAGTATTCATGGAAGTTAAGAATATGGAAAGTCTTTCCCTTAAAATGATCATGTTCACATCTTACTCTTTAGGAAAGCTTTGAGTACCCTAAGGCATACCTCAATGTGAAGAATGCACCAGTGGGTAGATTTGCATGGTAAGAGAACTACATGTGATAACCTGTTGTCATTAAGTATGTGTGTATATATGTATATGTGTGTACATATATCTCACCCAGCTCATCATCAATTTAGAGATGTTTTTATGTCTATAATTTCCATTTGACTTTGCACCTGTAAAATGTAGGAGTGTAGCTTACTTGTCAAAATGAGGTTCTTTATATTGTCATGATACTAGTTAGGTAAAAAAGAGGAATTACATCACTGAAACCATTATTTGAGCAACTTTCAGAAAAGCAATTGCCACTTAAGGAAATATTAACTTAAAATTTGTATAACTCAAACAGCTCTTATATAAAAATATTTGTTTATCTGTCTTAAAAAATTAACTGACCATAAATGTAAAGGCTTATTTTCAGACTCTCAATTCTGTTCCACTGATCTACATGATGCCAGTACCACACAGTCTTGATTACTACAGCCTTGTGTGGTTCTGCCCTACCATGCACACTTTCTGGAAAAGTCTGGTTTCTCTGAATATCTGCACGTGCCATTTCAAGAGAGTGTGGTCCTTACACGCACGTGGATCCAGTTGCTCTGTCACAACCTGAGCCTGCAGTGAGATAGAACAAGAGCTTAGATTTATGCACTTTTTAAGTAACTATTAACTACAGATTTTCTTGTCCTGAGTCTTTAAATGGGATCTCTTATCCATAATTGAGATGAGAAGAGTCTACTTATCAAAGACTAAGAACAGTAGGTCAGCTTCATCAAAGCAGTGAGGTCCTAAAATAAAGAAACCAATTTCTGTGAAGCCTTTCTCAAAATAAACTCAGAAAGAAAATTCTTAGCTGCTCAGCAAATGCTTCCAGCAATATGGCATATGGCATTCCTGCCAGCAGTGATTCTCTATAACATGGTGCTGCACCAAAATAGTAAATAAAACTGGGTAGTTTCCCCCAGGTATGGTTTAATAAATGATACCTGCTGTGGTCTGAATGTTTATGTCCCCCCAAATTCATATGTTGAAACCTACCCCCATGGTGATGGTGATAAGAGGTAGGGCCTTTGGGAAGTGATTGGGTCACAAGGGCTCTGCTCCCCTAAATGGGATTAGTGCCTAGATAAAAGAGGCTTGAGGCAGCCCTTTCGTCCCTTCCACCATGTCAGGATGCAGCTAGAAGGCACCATCTATGAAGAAGAGAACAGCCTTCACCAGACACTGAATCTGCTGGCACCTTGATCTTGAATTCTCCAGCCCCCAGAACTTTAAGGAATAAATTTCTGTTCTTTATGAATTACCTAGAGTATCTTGTTATAGCTGCCCAAATGGACCAAGACAGTGTCCACAACATTCCCAGAACATGGGGACACTCATAAGAAGTTTTATTTGGCAAATTGGAAAAAGGATCTTTGCAGATGTAATTAAGTGAAGAATCTCACGATGGTATCACCCTGGATTATCCAGGTGGGACTTAAACCCAGTAAGTATCCTTGCAAGAAACAGAAGAAGAAAGCCAAGGAACAAGGAAGAAAGCCACAACCCAAGGAACACTTGGAGCCAGCAGAAGCTGGAAAAGGCAAGGAAGGATTCTTCCCAAGAGGCTTCAGAGAGAAAGTGGCCTTGCCAACATCTTGACTTAGAACTTCTGGCCTCCAGAACTATGACAGAATAAAGTTCTGTTGTTTTAAGCCATCCAGTCTGTGGTACATTGTTAAGGCAGCTGGAACAAACAATTATAGATATATTCTCCCAGGTCTTCAATACACATTAAATGAAAAATCAAGTTGTGAAATAATACATATATGACTACACATGAAATAACACATGACTACATGTATAATCATACATGTATTATTTAACAACTTGCTTTGTGAAAAAGCCACACACATAATTTAAAACAACCCCCCCACCCCCGCTAAGCAGGACCTCATGGCGCAACGGTAGCACATCTGACTCCAAAACAAAAAATCCCCAAGCAATCTCTGACTATAGATGTACATAATAGCATAGAAAATTAATTGGGATCAGCATACCCCAAACTGACTGGAGTAGTTCCCTCTTGAGAGGGGAGTGGATATTAGAATGGAGAAAAGCCAAGGGAGGCTTCAGCTTTGGAAGCATTCAAGCATTTTGTAAAAGAATCATTTAAATTTTTTTTTAAAAGAGTTAAAAGGAAAATTGATAAAGCTTAGCATTTGAGAAACTCCACACATAGACCCCATTTTAAGAAAGCCATTATAAAAAACAGTCTAAAAGGAGAAACAAATCCCTTATTCACTTCAAAGTGCCTTTTTTGAGCTGGGAAAGACAGTCCTTGGAGGCCACTGCTGGGATGTCACACCACTAGGGGCTATGAGTTGAGCTAGAGAAAATAATACATCAGCTATTACACATTGTTAGGTATTCTCAAAGGACTTTAAACATTAAGATTTTCTTTTAAATAATATAACTTATGATATAACTATATCTCACCTGATGAGGAGAAATACAGACTATTATTTTTCTTGAGTCTGTATTCTGAATGAGTGGGTGCATATCAATCACTATTGTTTTTTTTTTAATTTCAGAATATTACAGGGGTACAAATACTTTGGTTACATATATTGCCTTTGCACCACCCCAGTCAGAGCTATAAGCGTGCCCAACCCCCAGACATTGTGCACCACACCCATTAGGTGTGAACATACGCATCCCCCTCCCTCCCCCTTCCCACCTGCCCAACACCCAATGAATGTTACTACTATATGTACACAAGTGTTGATCAATTAGTACCAATTTGATGGTGAGTGCATGTGGTGCTTGTTTTTCCATTCTTGTGATACTTCACTTAGAAGAATGGGCTACTATTACTTGTTTTTAATAGTTTATTTACTACTCACGCTTTACTGAGGAAGTCTCTATGAATACATCCTCCAGATTAAAATCGTCGAAGTCTCCAGATCCTAAAAATTAAAAAAAAAAAAGATTTTAAATTTGCATGAAACAAAATAATATTGAAATTATATCTTGAAATGGTCATTTCCCTTTTGAAATTGAAGGAATGGGAAAATATTTTCCACACAAATGGAAATCAAAAGAAAGCAGAGGTAGATATGCTTGTATTAGACAAAATAGACTTTAAGTTAAAAACTGTAAAAAGAGACAAAGACGGTCACTACATCATGATGAAGGGGTCAATTTATCAAGAAGTTATAACAATTATATGTGCACCTAACATTGAAGCACCTAAATACATAAAGCAAATGTTAATAGACATGGAGAGATAGACTGCAATACAGTAACTATAGGAGACTTCAATACCACACTTTCAACATTGGACAGATCATCTAGACAGAAAATCAATAAGGAAACACGGGACTCGAACTACACTTTAGACCAAATGGACATGTTAATAATAGATATTTATAGAACATTCCATCCAACAGCAACAAGATACACATTCTTCTCAAGTGCACACAAAACATTCTCCAAGATAGATCATATGTTAGGCCACAAAACAAGTCTTAAATTTAAGAGGATTGAAATTATATTGAGAATCTTTTCTGACCATAATGACATGAAACTAGATATCAACAATAGGAAGAATCTCGGAAAACTCGCAAATGTGTGAAAATTAAGCAGTATGTTCCTAAACAAGCAATGGGTCAAAGAACAAATTAAAAGGGAAATTAAAAAACATCTTGAGACAAACTAAAATAGAAACACAACATACCAAAACTCATGGGATGCGGCAAAAGCAGTCCCAAGAGGAAAGTTTACAGCAATAAACACCTACATCAAACAAGACAGAACACCTCAAATAAACAACCTAATGTTATACCTAAAGGAACTAGAAAAAGAAAAAAGCCCAAACATAGCAGAAGGAAGGAAATAACAAAGATCAGAGCAGAAATAAAACAGAAACTAGAAAAATAGAAAATATCCACAAAACTCAGAGTTGGTTTTTGGAAAAGATAAAAATCAACAAACCTTTAGCTAGAGTACTAGACTGAAAAAAAAAAAAAAAAGACAAGACTCAAAATCAGAAATGAAAGAGAAGCCATTACAACTGATAACACAGAAATACAAAGGATCATAAGAGACTACTATGAATAACCATACAAGAATATATTGGATAACCTAGAGGAAATCAGTGAATTTATAGAAACATGCAACCTACCAAGACTGAATCAGGAAGAAATAGGAAATCTGAACATACCAATAACAAGGAGATTGAATCAGTAATAAAAAGTTCCCTAAAGAAAAGCCCATGATCTGATTGATGGCTTCACTGCTGAACTCTACCAAACATTTAAAGAACTAATACCAATCCTTCTCAAACTCTCCCAAAAAATTAAAGAGGAGGGAATACTTCCAAACCCATTTTATGAGGCCAGCCTTACCCTAATACCAAAGCTAGACAAGGACACTATAACAAAATTACAGGCCAGTATCTCTGATGAGCACAGATACAAAAATCCTCAACAAAACACTAACAAATTCAATAGCACATTAGAAAGATCATCCATCATGATCAAGTAGGATTTATCCCAGGGATGCAAAAATGGTTCAACATATGTAAATCAATAAAAGTGATATATCATATTAACATGTAAAACAAAAACCACATAATCATCTCAATAGTTGCAGGAAAAGCATTTAAGAAAACTCAACATCCATTCATGTTAAAAATCCTCAAAAAATAGGTATAGAAGGAATGTACCTCGACATAATAAAGGCTAAATATGACAAGCCCACAGCTAACATCATACTCAATGATGAAAAGTTAAATGCTTTTCCTCTAACGCCAGCAACAAGACAAGGATACCCACTCTCACCACTTCTATTCAACAGAGTACTAGAAGTCCTAGCAAAGTAATTAGGCTAGAAAAAGGGGGAAAAAAGGCTTCCTTATAGGAAAGGTTATAGGAAAGGAAGAAATGAAATTATATTTGCTGATGACATGATCTTATGCATAGAAACCCAAAAGACTCCATCAAAAACTGTTAGAATTGATTTTAAAAAATTCTGTGAAGTTGCAGGTTACAAAATCAAGATACAAAAATCAGCAGTGTTTCTATACACTAACGATGAACTATCTGAAAATTAAAACAATCCCATTTACAATAGCATCAAAAAAATAAAATAATTGGGAGTAAATTTAACCAAGGAGGTGAAAGATCTGTACATTGAAAACCATAAAACACTGATGAAAGTAATTGAAAACACAAATAAATGGAAAGATATTCCATGTTCATGTACTGGAAGAATATTTTTAAAATGACCATACGATGCCCAAAGTGATCTAACAAAATCAATGCAATTCCTATAAAAATTACATCATGTTTCACAGAAATAGAAAAAACATTCCTAAAATTTGTATGGAACTAGAAAAGACCCTGAATATCCAAAATAATTTTGAACAAAATGGACAAAGCTGGAGGCAGCACACTCCCTGATTTCACAATACAAAGCTATTGTAATCAAAACAGCATGGTACTGGCATAAAAACAGACACATTAACCAATGTAACAGGATAGAAAGCTCAAAAGTAAACCCAAACATTTACAGTCAACTGATCTTCAACAAAGATCCCAGGAACACACACTGGGGAAAGGACAGTATCTTCAATAAATGGTGTTGGTAAAACTGGATATCCACATATGGAAGAATGAAAATTGGACCCTTATCTCACACCATATATAAAAATCAACTCAAAATGGATTAAAGACTTAAATATAAGACCTGAAACTATAAAGCTACTAGAAACAATGAGGAAATAGCTCCACAACATTGATCTGGACAATGATTTCTTGGATAGGTCTCTGAAACCACGGACAACAAAAGTAAAAGTAGACAAATGGGATTACATTAGACTAAAAAGCCTCTGCACAGCAAATGAAACAACAGAGTAGGAGACAACCCATGGATTGGGAGAAAGTATTTGCAAACCATACATCTGAAAACAAAGGGGTTAATATCCAAAATATAAAAGGAACTCAAACAACTCAATAGCAATAAAACAAATTATCTGATTAAAAAATGGGCAAAGGGGCTTCTCAAAAGAAATATAAATGGGAATAGATATATTAAAAGATGTTTGATATCTCTTATCAGGGAAATGCAAATTAAAACCAAAGTGTGATATTATCTCATACCTGTTAGAATGGCTATTACCAAAAAAAAAAAAAAAAAAAAAAAAAAAAGATTGGTGAGGATGTCGAGAAAAGGGAACCCTTGTACACCATTGGAGGGCATGTAAATTAGTATAGCCATTATGGAAAATAGTATGGAGGTTCCTCAAAAAAAAAGCTAAGAACAAAATTACCCTATGATCCAGCAATCTCACTTCTGGGTATATCCGAAGGAATTGAAATTGGTATGTCAGGTATTTGGAACATGACATACAAACTCACATAACACCTTCTCCATAGCATGACTTGTACAAGAGGGCATGGCAGAGCCTGCAACTCCACTGATGATTGGCTTAAGTTCTCTTTCCCTGCCCCAGGTCTCACAAAGGCTACTCTGCATTTTAAATCCCCCCAAACCCCAGCACCCCCATTTAGACTACCAGCTCTGAATAATCATGTATAACTGAAAAGGCTCTGGGGAAAAGTTTTTCACAAAAGAATTAGTCCTCAGAAGTAGACCCATCTGCCCAACCCTGCGTCCTACTGAACTTGACACCTACTGTTGCCTCTAGATGGGCATGTAGTTTGGCATGGGTGTATGGCTTATCAATTCTCAAGCAAATCACGACTCGTGCATACTGGAATTGATCAAATAAGTAAATATGCAGTGGATAATGGGAGCCAGGTTTCTCACTGTCACAGGGAGGAAGGTTACAGACAAGAGGGACAGGCTAGAATGATCCATGTGATAATGGATTAGAGTTGGGGACCTCAGTATGAATCACATTTAGCGTATGAATCACATTTAGCTTTGTATATACAGTCATGAGTTGCTTAATGATGGAGATACGTTCTGAGAAATCCGTTGTTTTGTCCGTGATTTTGTCATTGTGAAAACATCATAGAGTGTACTTATGCAAGCCTAGATGGTATAGCCTACTATACACCTAGGTTGTATGGTATAGCCTCTTGTTCCTAGGCTACAAACCTGTACACCATGTTACTGTACTGAATACTGTGGGCAACTGTAATGCAATGGTAAGTATTTGTGTAAATGTATCTAAACATAGAAAAAATGTAGAATAAAAATATGTTATTATAATCTTATGGGACCACCATTGTATATGTGGTCTGTCATTGACCGAAACATCATAATGGAGGACATAACTGTAGACGGGTATATATAGAAATATTTACAGACATGGGCTAGTACACCAATACATATTCCCTTGCTCTGTCAACTGAGAGAACCTGGAAGCAACAACACCCCAGTAGCAATGAGCACATCTAGCACCCAGATCTTGGTCTGAAATACCACTTTCCAATAAAAGGAATCAGGGCTCCTTGGAAAAGTAGCTGATTTTAGGACTAGGGCAGGAAGTACATAAGGTGAGCCTGAAGCATCTCATAGTGCTTTCTAAAAATCATAGTACTTTCTAAAATTCATATTGATGGGTATATGTTAAAGGGACACAGTAACCAACTGAAAGAATTCCCAATGGCTACAGCTGGAACAATTTGAACAAATAATGTAGTATCAGATTATAACCCAAAGTATAACATATCCATGAGTCCATGCTGATATAAAGAAATGATTGACTAAATACAGAAAACAGAGAAAACAGATAAATCTCCATGCAGAAGAATTCAAATTTATGTAGTTATTTCTCCTTTAAGGAGGTGAAGCATAACTCCCCACTCTGTAAGTGTTGGCTGCGCACAGTGACTTCCTTCCAAAGGTTACAGTAGGTGAGGAAGAACCTGACAAACACTACCTCAGCCAGGTGACCAAGGTCAACATCAACGATGAGTCATGTTGATAGTATTGTTCCCTTGATATGATGTGATGAGAATGGCATTTTACCTTTGTGGTCTTCCTCCCAAAAACCCATAACCCCAGTCTAATCATGAGAAAAACATCAGACAAATCCCAATTGGGGGCATTGTATGAAATACCTGACCAGTCCCCCCCAAAACCATCAAGGTCATCAAAACCAAAGTCTGAGAAACTGGCACACCTGAGGAGCCTAAGGAGCCATAATGACTGACAGTTATGTGGATTGAATCGGATACTGGGTTGGATCCTAGAACAGAAAAGGACTTTAGATAAAAACCAAGGAAATCTGAATAAAGATTTTAGTTAACAGCATATCAGTATTGGTTCATTAATTGTGGCAAATGTATTACGTAACATAAAATGTTAATAGGGAAAACTAGGCATGGAGCATATGGAAACTGCACTAGCTTTATAATCTTTCTGTAAATCTAACTATTCAGAAATAAAGTTTATCTAAAAAAATCAATTTTCAATAGCAAAAAATTAGGAGTAACCACTAAATGAAGAGATACAGGTTATATAACCTCAAAACCATTCAAGAAAAGAAAAATTAAAGGACAACACCAACAAGCAAGACTCAATCCAACAAAAGTCACCAAAAGAAGAAAGAAGAACCATGTTAAATAGAAAACGTTAACTTTAACACAGGAATATATATAATCATATCAGTAAAAAATTACTGTAAATGGGCTAAATCTATTAAAAGACAAATGGGATTAAAAGATATCTAACTATATGCTATTTATAAAATATACATCTAAAACAGAACAGCAAAAAAAAAGTAGAGAATAAGAAAACGAATATACACCGGCAAACACTAACAGGAAAGAAACAGATGTAGAGATGTTAATATAACAAGAAAATTCAAGACCCAAAGCTCTAAATAGGAAAAGATTATGGGAATAAAGCATATAATCCAACAAGAAAAATAAAAGTAATGGCACTTAACCTAGCTTCTGAAATTCCAAGGTAGACTTTTTTTTTTTTTTTTTAATAAGACAGAGTCTCACTCTGTCACCCAGGCTGGAGTGCAGTGGCATCATCATATCTCACTGTAGCCTCAAAAACCCCTGGGTTCAAGCGATCCTCCTGCCTCAGCCTCCCAAGTACCTGGGGCTACAGGCATGTACCACCATACCCAGCTAATTTTTTTTTTAATACATGGGGTCTCACTATTGTCCAGGCTGGGCTCAAACTCCTGGACTCAGGCAGTCCCCCTGCCTTGGTCTCACAAAGCGCTAGGATTGCAGGTATGAGAGCCACCATGCCCAGCCTGCTTCTTGCTATGAGGGAGTAACTGGTATCAGATCAGCCTTTCCACTGTAAATCATAAAATGGACAAAACAAAAGAGGCGACTGCTATCAGCATTGAATAAGCAGTGAGAGATCGCAATTCCTGAGATTAGGGAAATTATAACAGGTAATCCTAGATTGGATCCTGAACCTATAAAGTCCATGATTGCGACAATCAGCAAAATTTGAACAAGGTCTGTGGACCAGATGGTAATGCTAGACCACTGTCAACTTCCTGATCTTGACGGAAATACTCTAGTCGGGAGGAGGGTGTCCTTGTTTGTAGGAATTGCATACTAAAGTATTGAGAGGTAATGGGTATAATATCTACAACTGATGCTGAAATGGTTCGGGGGAAGATATTTGAAGATACACACATGCATATTTGGGAAACACACAGAAAATGTGATAAAACTGGGAAATCTAGGTAAACAATGTATGTGACCTCTTTGTATAAGACATTATTGGGACAAGTGGTGAAACTTGAATGGGGTCTGAGGCTTAGGTAGTAATAATGTACCAAGGTCAATTTCCTGATTCAGGTGGTTGCATTGCGGATTTGTAAAAGGATGTCTTTATTCGTAGGAAATGCACTCTAAAGGATTGGAGGAAGTGATGGGGCATCAGATAACCAAGTGGTTTGAACCAACTTAATCTCAAGTGGTTTGGGGAGGGAGGAAACAAGTTCCTTGTGTTGTACTTGCAAATTTTCCATAAGTTTCGACATTTAGAAAATTAAAATATGCATATATTTCAACCCAGCAATTCTATGTTGTAGATGTAGAAGTACCATAGGTACCTGTTACAGAAAAATACTTGGAACATGTACTCAAAGAAGTATGTACAAGAATGCTCACAATAACAAGAAGAAATGGAAACAGTCCAAGAGTTCAGCAAAGAGGAATGGTTAAATACACTTCCTTCCACACAATGAATTATTGCATAGCTGTTAAAAGGAATGGTATAAGCCTATATACTGACATGAGAGACCCCTCCAAGATACAGTATTAAATAAAGCAAGGTGCAGAGTATTTTTCCCATTTGTGTGTTTATCTATATCCATAAAAATTTTCTGGAAGTTTAAACAGGAAAACTGGTAACAGTGGTTATGTTTAGGGAATGAGAATAGGGATTTTTTTGTTTGTTTGTTTTTAATCACATATGTGTATTTCTGTTATATTATTACAAGTTCTGTGTCAATCCCTCCAAAGCCGTAAGCCCATCATTCCACTAGGTCTTCTTCAAACTGCTCTACTTCCTCACCCAAGAATTACAAAAGCAGGTTCCTCCAAGTAACATCTTACACAAGTAATGTTTCTAGCCTCAGTCATTCCCTTACTATTTGCTGATATATCTTGCTACATGTCATCAAGTAAAGATGTTAAGAGCAACATAACACAATTTTGTAGTATTTATTAATCCATTACTGACCTTGAATTCAACAGACCTAAACCACATATGGATAAAACCATTCAATCTCAATCTACATCCTGAACTATTAAGACTTCTTCAAAGCCTACAACAAAGCATGGCTGATAAAAATTAAAATGGGAACAAATATTCTCATGAGAGATATCTCAAATGGTGTAACACAGTCATAGTCTATACCCTTTCTATGCAATCTATAACTAAACAACTCAGTTTTGGACACAGACAGGAATCCTCTGTGTGGATAACACAAGCTCACCCTCTGGCACCAATACACATTAGAAAGCAGCTGATTCATGGTAGGCTTAATTCACAACCCCCAAATCCCTGTATCTGGGGGGCCAGTATTCAAGTATTCAGCAGAAAAGTTACCTCATTCCACTGCAGCAGGCCATGAAGAATTTCTTTTCATGGAAAAAATATGCGGTGAGCTGGTAGTATCTGTCTGAAAGTGTCATTCCAGATAGAGCAGAACCTTAGAAATGTTACCCATGGACTTGTGCATGTCCTTAAGAAGATCCATTTCATAAGAAAAGTGCTGGTTGTACCCACAGACATCCCAGCAGCCAGTGTCTGTCCTGGGGTAGATTTTGTCCCTTTGGGAAGACATACAATCCTGACCTCATCTTGCAACCTGACCCACCGTGCCTAGCATCTAAAGCTAAGGGCACACTTTAATGAAGGCTGCAAAACAAGGCATAGCCGGCCCTCGTTAGAGAATTCCGTCATGCGCTGGCTGTGATCCAGCACCTGGCAAAGCTTCGTTGAAATGTCTGATCCTTGAGAGAGACCATCTGATGGGCCCCTTAAGTAGCCTTTCATTTAGATTAATTAATCACTCCCTCATCTGTTGTTCCTATCCACTCCACTCACTTAGCTCAAGCCTGAAAGCATGGTCATTCCAGTTAAGTGTGTGCATCCTCTCTATACAACTACCCTGTCCAACATGGTAGCCTCTAGCCACGTGTAGCTGTTTAAATTAACATTCAATATGTTTTTAAAATTTTGTTCCTTAGTTACACTAACCACATTTCAAGTGTTCGATAGACACATATTGTTGGTGACTACTGTGCTGGACAGCACAGACAGAGAAAGTTCCATAGGACAGCAACTGCTCTAGACAGTGTGCTGCTTAAAGCAGGAACTGGGACTTGGTCATCTTCATGCCAAGGCCAACCACAGACCTAGCAGCAAGAAGCATTCCCTAAAGGTGTGTGCACTCTGATTACCCCAACTCTGTCACCAGTACGTGGTACCTGGTATTACTTTGTGACAAAATCCATTTGGATTTCACGCCAAGAGCAAACATTTCTGCAGAGGAATGTGTCTGTTGCCTGCTGCTGGATTAATAACTGCAGAGGCAGCCAGGATCCCTGGCTGCCCAAGATTTCAGAGGCAAAGTTAGGATTGAAGCAGGAAGATCGGCACCTCTCAAGTAGCCAGTTACATCTATCCCCCCTACTAAGAATGGTTTCTATTCTATTGTTTCCTCTGTACATGTAAGCAGTTTGCAATTTTGGGGGAAGAAGGTCCAGTATAAATCCTTTTTTTTTTTTTGAGACAGAGTCTCACTCTGTTGCCCAGGCCAGAGTGCCATGGTGTCAGCCTAGCTCACAGCAACCTCAAACTCCTGGGCTCAAGCAATCCTCCTGCCTCAGCCTCCCGAGTAGCTGGGACTACAGGCATGCACCACCATGCCCGGCTAATTTTTCTCTATATATTTTTAGTTATCCATATAATTTCTTTCTATTTTTAGTAGAGACAGGGTCTCGCTCTTGCTCAGGCTGGTCTCAAACTCCTGAGCCCAAACGACCCACCCGGCTCGGCCTCCCAAAGTGCTAGGATTACAGGCATGAGCCACCGTGCCCGGCCTCCAGTATAAATCTTAAGTGAACAAATACTCACCTACACTGCTTTGATTTTCAGATTTTAAAATCTTGACCATCTTCTGTGGATAAGAAAGAAAGAGTACCAGGGACATCTTAGACTGGTAAAATGTAGATACATCTCAAGATTTTCCATTTGGCTGCTTTAATGGGGGTTCCATATATACCTACACTATAATTAAGTTTGTCCAGGAAATCCACAATGCCAATCACCTGCCTGTCATCTGGGTTAGTGTCTGTATCTACACAACTCCAAGGGAATGGAGCTACTCTCAAAAAGGAAACCAGTTTGGTCAATGGTGAGACCATTAACAAATGCAAGGAAAGCCCGCTGTAGGGTGGAACCAGAATGAGTCAGACCTGGAGGATCAAATCATGACCCAGCAAATATGACTGTGGCACAAGCCTCTAGGTCACCTGGGTGCAAGGAATAAGACTAAAATCAGTCCCAATAGATCGAGCCTACTGATGGGGAGGAGGAGGACACAACTTGATTTAACCAGAAATGAGCCATGTAGCAAGGATGCTCCACCACAGTACCATACAGCCCTCACCCGATGCAGCTGCTTGTAAAGCCGCACATTTCCCTGCCCTCTACCAGGGAGCTTGAGGCCGAGATTAATAAAAGGAAAGCTTGCAGGTCAGAGAAACAACTACGCACCTCCCTGCCTACCATGGAAGCATTCCCGAAAACTGCTTGTGGGAAATCTATGAGACAAACTCACTGACACGTATGGTCCATTTTGCAAATGTCTCTTTGGTGAAAATTTCTCCCCCTTAACCCAGACAAGTAGGTATCCTTCTCCCACCTCGTGCTAGACAGGGTGAGTGCAAACCAAACGTGCTAGTTATGTGTTAGTCCCAGATTTCCCTTAATTTGTGCACCATTTTAACTCTTGTTGCCTCAATCTAGATTCATACACATTTGTCTTGATAATTTTATGCTTTCACACCTCAAAGCATGCTGAGTAATTAACATCCTCTGGGTTAGCTAAGCGCTGCAGCATTGCAAGTGAACATGAAAATGTCTTTCCTCTTATTCTGATTACTAAATGGATTTAGCTATTGCCACCTGAGCTCCAACTAGTTTCATGAATAAATTTAAGGCACTCCCAGAGAGGACAATGATGACATGAAAGCAGTCATTCACTAGAAGGCAGGGATCAGCATTTCAGTCCACAACGGTCACCACTATCAGCCCACCTGCAGTGGCCACAGAGAAAGTCCAGCCCGGGCATTCACTGGGCACACCTCCTCCAGCTACCCACCATGGAACAGAAAACCTGGTAACAGGGGATCATTGAGATGCAGCTGCCATGGCTAAAAATCTTTTTACATACTTCCAGCAAACATCTGTGTCCTGTGGAGCAGGTTGCTTGATTTTAAATGTGCAGGGAGGGTGTTTTTTGGTTTTCTTTTTTTAAAGAAAACAAATTGTATAAGTCATTTCACTGATGAGTTTGTAATTGGAAGGACAGTTTCATTCTCCCTTTCCACACAGAAAGGTAAACGTCTACCATGGATGTTCACAGAGGAAATGCCAACTGTGCTTTGAATGCATGCAAGGATCACCTTTTCCACAGAAGTCAGAGCTGAGAGCTAGGGGATGCCTTAGCAAAAGAAAACTGGAGTGGGTACCAGGGGCTGGGGGATGAGGAGAATGGAGACAGGCCGCTAGTAGATATGGGATTTCTTCCGGGGTGATGGAAATGTTCTAGAATTAGATAGTGATAGCTGCACAACATAATGAGTATATTGAAAAACACTGAATTGTACACTTTAAAATGGTGAAGTTTGTTTTTTGAATTATATCTCAATTTTTTTTTTAAGAAGCAGCTGTCTCCATGTACTGTCCCTGGCATTCAGCTCTGTGGGGGAGTACCCTGGGACCTCAGAGGTCAGATGCCCTTATCATTAGGTAGCAGAAACAGGAACAGCCCCAAATCCAGAAGTTGTGAGGTCTCATCCCGGTTTGCCACCCACTGACTGTGGGTCGTAGAGCAATCACTTGACCCCACAGGAGTGACCTGTTCCCCATATGTAAAATGAAGGTATCATACCTGAATGCTCCTCCTCTCGTGGAATAAGATGGATGATGTGATGGAAATAAAACCACCATGGACAAATAAGGTGCTACCATGGTGTATCAAGAGCCTTGGGTCCCACAATAGCCCTATGACAAGAGGCACACTGCTCTCAGGGTCACAGTTTCTATGAAGCAGTGCAAGATACTCAGTGCTTTGCCGCTGCTAGTGTCACATTTAGAGATGGAGCCAAGGCTCCCCAACTTTGGTCCAAGGCTGTTCCAGGACAATACATGAGGACACCAGCACTGGTGATGAGCTTTGGAGCCAAACAGCCTGGATACAGATCCCAACTCTGCCACTCAGCAGCAGCAACATCTTGGGCAAGGGACATGGCAGCTGTATGCTTCAGTTTCTTCATCTGTAAAATGGAGATAACAGCAGCCCCTATTGCAGTGGATTAATGTGAGGATGAAATGGTCATTATATATAAAATGTTTGGCACAGTGTATCTCACACAGGAATCCCTCAAATGTTAGCTATTATTATTATATTTGGTATTAAGTAGAATCTACTATTAAATCTACTAGTAAGTAGAAGGCCTTCAATATATACTTATAAGTAAATACTTATAAGAGAGTCATATTAAAATGTTCAAAAGCTTAGTAGATGCAGAGAGAACAAAGCCACATTCTGATCTAAACTCACCCAGTGTCTGATGAGTCTTTAGATTCTACTGATGTGACATAAGCCTGGGAAACTGAGGCACAAGAATGTCAGTAATTTGGACAAGGCCATCCCAAGACACTTCTAAGCTACAGCCACTTGACTAATAGCAATGCACGTGGCATTTCCTTCCCCTACAGCCAACATAAACACCAGTGGATTTCTGCATACTTTTTTTTGTTTTTTGAAACAGAGTCTCGCTCTGTTGCCCAGGCTTGAGTGAGTGCCGTGGCGTCCTCCTAGCTCACAGCAACCTCAAACTCCTGGGCTCAAGCAATCCTTCTGCCTCAGCCTCCCAAGTAGCTGGGACTATAAGCATGTGCCACCATGCCCAGCTAATTTTTTCTATATATTTTTAGTTGTCCATATAATTTCTTTCTATTTTTAGTAGATACGGGGTCTCGCTCTGGCTCAGGCTGGTCTCGAACTCCTGAGCTCAAAGGATCCGCCTGCCTCGGCCTCCCAAGTGCTAGGATTACAGGTGTGAGCCACCGCGCCCGGCCTGGATTTCTGCATACTGTCTTTTTTTTTTTTTTATGCTTGATATGTTTCCTTTTATTTTTTTATTTTATTTTTTTTTATTTCATCTTATTGTTATGGGGGATACAGAATTGCAGGTTACATACGTTGCCCATGTACCACCTTTCCCCCCAAGTCAGAGCTCCAGGCGTGTCCGTTCCCCAGGTAGTGCGCGTTGCACCCATCATGAAGGTATATATCCCTCCCTTCCCCACCCCTCCCTTCCCGAGTCAGCACCTTCAAGCGTTACCATTCCCCAAAGGGTGCGCAATGCACTCATTGTGTAGGCATACACCCATCCCCTCCCCCACCCCCCACCTCAGTCTGATATCCGATTGGTGTCGTTCCTAGATGTGTATTTAGGTGATGTTCAGGGAAACCAATTTTCTGGTGAGTACATGTGATACTTGTTTTCCATTCTTGGGATACTTCACTTAATAGAATGGGTTCCAACTCTCTCCAGGAGAACCATAGAGATGTTGTATCTTCATTATTCGTTATAGCTGAGTAATATTCCATGGTATACATACACCACAGCTTACTGATCCAATCATGTATTGATGGGCATTTGGGTTGTTTCCACATCTTTGCTATTGTGAATTGTGCTGCTATAAACATTCGGGTACATGTGTCTTTGTTACAGAATGACCTTTTTTCCTTTGGGTATATGCCCAGTAATGGGATTGCTGGGTCAAATGGCAGGTCTACTTGAATCTGTTTAAGATACCTCCATAATGCTTTCCACAGGGGTTGCACTAGTTTGCAGTCCCACCAGCAGTGTAGGAGTGTTCCTGTCTCTCCACACCCACACCAACATGTGTTGTTTTGGGTTTTTTTGATAAAGGCCATTCTCATTGGGGTTAAGTGATATCTCATTATAGTTTTGATTTGCATTTCTCTGATTATTAGGGATGTTGAGCATTTTTTCATATGTTTGTTAGCCATTCTTATATCTTCTTTCGAGAAGTTTCTATTCATGTCATTTGCCCACTTTTTGATAGGGTTGCTTGATTTATTCTTGCTGATTTTCCTGAGTTCTAAATAGATTCTTGTTATCAGTCCTTTATCTGATGTGTAGTATGCAAAAATTTTTTCCCATTCTGTAGGTGGTCTGTTTATTCTCTGGACTGTTTCTTTGGCTGTGCAGAAGCTTTTTAATTTAATCATGTCCCATTCATTTATTTTTGTTGCTGCTGTGATGGCCTTAGGGGTCTTCTTCATAAATTCTTTGCCTAGGCCAATGTCTGTAAGAGTCTTTCCTACATTTTCTTCTAGAATTCTGATTGTATCACGCCTAAGGTTTAAGTCTGTTATCCACTGTGATTTGATTTTTGTGAGAGGTGAAAGCTGTGGGTCCTGTTTCAGTCTTCTACTAGTGGCTAACCAATTCTCCCAGCACCATTTATTGAATAGGGATTCTTGTCCCCAGAGTATATTCTTTCCCGCTTTGTCAAAAATTAGGTGACTATATGAGGATGGTTCTATATTTGGATTTTCTGTTGTGTTCCACTGGTCTGTGTCCCTGTACTTGTGCCAGTACCAGGCTGTTTTAAGAACCACGGCCTTGTAGTATAGTTTGAGGTCTGGCAAATTAATACCTCCCATTTTGTTTTTGTTGCTTAAAATTGATTTTGCTATATGGGGTCTTCTTTGATTCCATACAAAGTGTATAATTATTTTCTCTATGTCTGTAAAGAATGATGTTGGTAATTTAATAGGGATTGCATTGAATCTGTAGATCACTTTGGGTAGTATAGACATTTTAACAATGTTGATTCTTCCAATCCACGAGCATGGTATAGTTTTCCATCTATTTGCAAGTTCTGCTATTTCTTTTCTCAGTGTTTCATAGTTTTCCTTATAGAGGTCCTTTACCTCTTTAGTTAGGTATATACCTAGATATTTTATTTTCTTTGTTGCTATTTTGAAGGGTATTGAGTCTTTAATTTGGTTTTCCGATTGACTGTTATTGGCATATATAAATGCCTCTGATTTGTGTATATTAATTTTGTAGCCTGAGACTTTGCTATATTCATTAATCAATTCCAGGAGTCTCATGGTTGAATCCTGGGGGTTTTCCAGATATAACATCATATCATCAGCAAAAAGTGAGAGTTTGATCTCTTCCTTCCCTATTTGGTCTCCCTTGATTCTGCTCTCTTGCCTGATAGCTCTCGCAAGGACTTCCAATACTATGTTGAAAAGTAATGGAGACAGTGGGCAGCCCTGTCTGGTTCCAGTTCTAAGTGGGAGTGCTTTCAGTTTTTCCCCATTCAGAATGATGTTGGCTGTGGGTTTGTTCAGCATACTTTCTTAAGTGAGGTGAAAAGCTGTGTCTGGTTGATGTTGCATATATGAAAATTTCCAAATCATGGCCAAGCAGAGGGGAATGGAACCTCAGAGATCATCTTGTCCTGTGATCCCCAACTCCCAGGCCACAGATCGGTATCGGGCCATGGCCTATTAGGAACCTGGCCGCACCACATCACCACCTGAGCTCCACCTCCCTGCCCTCACCTCTCCTTGAAAAAAAATATCTTCCATGAATCTTAGCAATGGGCCTGCACAGCAGGAGGTGAGCGGCAGCAAGCAAAGCTTCATGTGTATTTACAGCAGCTCAACATAGCTCACGTCACTGCCTGAGCTCCCTGCCTGTGGAAAAGTTGTCTTCCATGCAACTGGTCCCTGGTGCAAAAAACGTTGGGGACCACTGATTCTAGTCTACTTGTTTTAGAGATAAAGAGAATCTGTTCAAAGATTGAGTTTTGTCAGGTTTTGTTTCAAGTTGGTTAAACAACAATGGGAGACTCTCCCTACAAGACAGCTCAGTGTGTAGTGCCAATGACAGGCTTTGGATGAAGCCTGCGGTGCATCATGGGCACCCAAAGAGCCAGGCTGGACAGAGAGCCTGACGGAACCAAAACAGTCTTGAAGGCAAAGCAAACAAGTCACGAGATCCAGCATTAGCTACGGGCTTCCCCATTTGTGTTCAAGACAGGCTCGGAGGTAGAATCCATGTATACACTTGCCAGGCCCCATCAAGATTTCAGCCCTGCCGCCTAGCCAGGCAAGTGGGAGAAAAGTGCCAACAGCCTGAGGCAGCTCCTCCTATACATCCCCCAAACCAGACCTTTCTCCTGAACTCCATTCTTGCGGGTCCTGCCCTACCCAGGGGAGATTTCCACAGCTCCTCCACAGAAGCATGTCCTGAACTGGCCTCTATGTTCCTTCGTGCTAGTAATCCTTGATCTAGCTATCCTTGTGCTAGTAATACTCAGTCTTGATTACTGTTGTGTTGCAGTAAGTTTTGAAATTGGGAAGAGTGAGTCCACCAATTTTGTTCTTGTTTCTCAAGATTGTTTGGCTATTTTGGGTCCTTTGAATTTCTGTAGGAATTTTAGGATCAGCTTGTCAATTTCTGCAAAAAAGGCAGCTGGGACTTTAATAGGGATTGCATTGACTCTTAGATCAATTTGGGAAGTATCATCCCATCTATTTTTAAACATGCTCAAATCTCTCCCATTTTAAACTAGAAAATCCTCTTTTGACTATATATCCCCATCTCAGTACTGCCTTCTCTTTCTCCTCTTCATAACCAAACTCATAAAATGACTGACTGTACTTTCTCCACTCCCTCCCCTGTGAATCACTCCTCAATGGCTCAAGCTGCCTTACACTGGGCAAGCCCCAAACCAAATGCTGGAGCTTTCACCTCCACCTAGATCCTTTTCTGAGTTCCCCCCCGCCCCACCGTCTGTTTCACTGGACATCCTCTCCCTCATGTACCATCACCATCACCAACCGTCAGTTCCACCTCCACCACAGGCCTGGAGTCTGCCACTGTTCCACTGCCGTCACCGGGCTCAGCAGCCATCGTCTTTCACCTGGACAACCACGAGAGTCCCCACCTGCTCCTCCAGGTCTACTCTCCACACCCCCGCCAAACCATTCTCCACACAGAAAGCAGGGAGACCCCCTTTTGCCTTTTTAAACAAACATCATGGCACATCACTTGCCTGCTCAAAACTCCCCAAAACTTCCTCACTACATTGAATATAAACTCCACATGTCTATGTCCTGCAAAGCCACCCAGCCTGATCCAGCCCCTGCAGACCGCCTTGTATGATGCCTCTGTTTTAAATACCTTATATTGTGTTTTCAAATAATGCATGTCCACTTTGGAAATCTTAGAAAATGAAGAAAACAATAGCAAGTGATTACAACACGAATGAACCTTGAAACCATTGTAAGTGTAATAAACCAATCACACACACACAAAAAAAAAACTGTATGATTCCACTTCTCTGAGGTACCTAGAGCAGTTAAATTCAGAGACAGACAGTAGAATAGTGGTTGCCAGGGGCTGGAAGAGGAGATGGGAAGCTATTGCTTAACGGGCACAGAGTTTTGCAAGATGAAAAAGTTATGGAATTTGGTTGCACAACAATGTGAATATACTTAACACTACTGCCTATTGTGAACTAAAATAAAATTTTAAGGCTCACCCCCACACCAGCTGACTGAATGGACTCCCTCGTGGCCAAAGGAATATCCAAAAACTAAATTGCCTGCCAAGAGGAGGGAAGTCAGACATGCCTCATCATGTCCCCCTCCCTTTTTGGGGACATCCTTTGTAACCCATTAACAAGCCTAAAGGTATGCAAGACAAACCTACAGGGCCTCAATTTACACAACAAATCTATGTCCTATGTCCGGTGGCTTATCTCTGATAAACAGCAACTATGTTAAAACATTCCAAGCCTTTAGACAAAGCTTCATGTCTTTAACCAATTACAAGCCAAAGAATCTTTAAACCCACCTATACCTGTAAGCCCCCGCTCGAGATGGCCCACCTTTTCAGGCCAAACCAATATATGATTCCCACGTATTGATTTATGGCTTTACCTGTAACTCCTGTCTCCCTGAAGTGTATAAAACCAAACTGTAACGCAGTCACAGCGAGTCCACTTGCTCAAGGCCTCCTGGGTATGTCTCCAGGTCATGGTCCTCAAATTTGGCTCAGAATAAATCTCTTTAAAATTATTTTACAGAGTTTGGCTTCTTTTCCATTGACATTATCCACTTAGAAATGGTCAAAGGTAGTTTTATGTGTTTTTCTTAACCACAATCAAAAACAAACAGCAAGTGACACTTTTTTAAAACCAAATTTCACAAAGACAAAGCCAACTATCACAGGGCTTGTTAACCTTAGACAGAATCCGAAATGTCATCTAATTAATCATCCCTAGAATGCAGCAAACTCATCTCCAATGTATTAGGCAGATGTTCTCAGCCAGGGGCATGGGCTGACCAAGATCAGGAACCTCTTCCCTCTCAGAATTGCCTGGGGTGAGGGCCCAGGCATGTGCTTCTGAAGAAGTTCATTCATTGCAAGAGTCAAGATTTTGGAAAACTTTTTTGTATTGACTCAAAAACTGGCCAGACGATTAATCTGGCACTACAAAGAATAAGTTCGTCCCCTGGTGTCTGCTACAGTCATGTGGTAAGTGTCACTGGCTGCCAGCAGCAAGAGCTCTCGTCTTCCCACCACACCCTCCACTTTAACCCCTTCCTCCCTTTGACTTATACAACTTTCCTCCATGAACTTTTCTGTGTGCATCATTGCTGCCAAGAAAAGGCTTGCTCAGATTCCCTTCCCCAAGACACCTAATGGCAGACCATTGCTTCTATCAACAACTACACTCAAACTTAACACATACACACACAGGGGGCGAAGCCCTGAGGGCCCTTGGCACTTGTGTGTTGTTCTGCAACACGGACTAAGCAATGTGGTAAGCAGTGTCAAAAAAAAAATGTGCCAGCCCTTAGATATCAACACATCCTGCTCCATAACCTCTTTCTGTGGCCGGCTTATCACCGAAGCAGACAATCAGTCTGGCTTATCCCACAATACAGATCCTCCAAGGGAGTGAGAACCCACTGGTTTTTGCATCTGTGAAAAACAGGAGATTGCCGTCTTGGGCTGTATGGCAATTTCAAGGAACATTACCAGGCCTGCATCTGCTTGATTTGACTAATCCCTAAATCAGCCAATTCTATGGGGGAATATAAATTAAATCAGCTATTTAATACTATGCAAAATAAAATTACAGCTGTTCATCCCACCTTTCCCCTTCTTACCACTCTGCACTTATGCCTCTGTACACAAGCCCAGTCGGGGTGGTGTGCTAAGGATATATAATAGATGTTGTGAGGATACAATAAGACGGTTTTTAAAATCTACTAGAAATGACAAGTATCCTGCAAGTTTAGATTGTTGACCATGCCTGATCAGTTTGGAAAGGGAAGAGCAAGGAACCTGTGTGTTCTAAAGTGGAATCCAACTCGTCCCTTTTCTAAAGCCTCTTTTCAGCCCAAAGGTATCCCTTAAGACCAAGCCAGGCACGGCACCATTAAGGCTGACTCAGCAAGGGGCATGCTCACCATTAAGAACCCAGCAACTTAGCAGACTATGTTTATCCCCCAATTGCACAAGACACACATGCCCCTGACATAGATCACACATTCCATGTGGCACGCAGGCACCAGCAGACATGCACACAGAAACAAATGTTACAAAGTACATTCGTATCGTAACAAAATGATACTCACCCTTATTTGTGTGATGGACTAATATTTTCTATTCAATTTTATCTCATTATAATGCTAATTGCAACCCACTAAACTGCTTGTATAGCCCACTGATGGGTCAAGTCCCAGTTGCAACAATGTTGTACAGCCCCTGACTGAGAAGCAAGTTTCTCCTCATGTCAGAGCCAAGCCAAGACTGAAGAAACACCCTGACCTAGAGCATTTTCTAACTAAATGTGCCAGAAAAAAACCCCAACCAAGTCAAGACATCTGAATTCTAGGCTTGGTTCTGTGTCTTCTAATTTGGGCAAGTTGCTCCTTCCCTCTGCCTCCATTTTCCCATTCTGTGGCAGGAAGAAATTGGATTAGATGATAAAGTTAACACCCATTTATTGAGTACCTAGTATGGACCAGCTGCCACATCAGGTTCTTGTCATAAACACTGCAGTGGTCAGTGAGCTGGCCTGGTGCCAATAAGCTGGTCTGGGGCCAAGGCCATGCAGCCGCACTGGCTCATACAGCTGGTCGGATCTGGCCGATTCTACCCCAGCATGCCTGACCTCAAGGTCCCATAGAAGTGCTATAAGACAGCTATAGTAGTTTTCTATTGATGCTATAACAAATTTCCACACATGTAGTTGCTTCAAACAGCAAAATTTTAATCTCTGACATTCTGGAGGTCAAAAGTCTAAAATGGGTGGCAATGGGTGGCATTGGACTAAAATCAGGGCACCCGTAGGCTGTGTGGAGTTTCTAAGGGAAAGTCCATCTCCTTGCCTTTTTCAGCTTCTGGAGCCCACCTGCACTGCTTGGCTCATGGCCCTTTCTCCATTTCTAGGGTATATCACTCCCACCTCTGCTTCCATCATCACATCTCTCTGTGACTCTCCTGCTTCCCTCCCTGACTTACCAGGCCCCTTGTGATCACACTGGGCCCACTTAGATAATCCAGGACAATCTTGCCACCTCAAGATCCAGAACTTAATCTTATCTCAAATTCCCTATTGCCAGTAAGGTAACACATTCATAGGCTCCAGAGAGTAGGATATGGACATCTTGTAGGGGAGGGAGCGCTATTCTGCTGAGCACCGCACCCAATAACCATCAGCCTTTTCCTGTTGAAAGCATTTAAGTTGTTTGCTGCTGCTTGGGTAAAAGATCTCTTCTCCATGTTGTTACATTAGGAGTGAAAACCTACTTAAGGCTGGGCAGTTGTGAAAGGTGTCAGTGAGGTGAACCTCCACTAAAAGGGGCCGACTCTGTGGAGTTGGGGAAGCATATTTGGCAAAACTGACATTTTTTTTAAAGATCCCCCTGTTGTGCAAAGACTTGTCTGTATGTGACCAGCTGGGAAGCTGTAGCTATTATCCAAGCCTGTGAGGACAATGGCTTGGTACAGGATGACAGCTCCCCACCATGCCCCAGACCTCTGGACTTCCCTTGGCCACTAAACCTGGGCCCACTAGGATAATCCAGGACAATCTTTCCATCTCAAGATCCATACCATCAGGACCCTCACCGGTCCCCCTCTGCCTGGGAGACTCCTCTCACCTCTTCCCTTCACCAAATTCTGCTCAGGCACCTCAGACTCCTTTTCTTCTTTTTTAAACAGCTTTATTGATAGTGTAAAATTCAGTGATTTTTAGTATATTCACAATGTTCAATAACAATCACCTGTATCATTTTCCAAAACATTTCCATCCCCCAAAAGGAAACTCCAGACCCATTAAGCAGTCACTCCCCATTATCCCTCCCCAGACCCTGGTAACCAGAGACTTTCTGTCTCTACGGATTTGTGTGTTCTGGATATCTCAGATGAATGGCATTATACAGTATGTGGTCTTTTGTGACTGGCTTTTTTCACTCAGCATAATGTCTTCCATCTTCATCCATGTTCTAGCATGGATCAGAATTTCCTTCCTTTTATGGCTGAATAATATTCCATTGCAAGGATGGACCACATTTTGTTTTCCATTCATCAGTTGATGATCATTTGGGTTGTTTCCATTTTGTGCTATTACAAATAGTGCTTTATGAACATTCATGTACAGGTTTTTGTACGGGCATGTTTTCAATTATCTTGGGTCCATACCTAGGAGTAGAATCATTACTTTTGACAGCAAAATGCAACAAGCCATCACTAAGTTGGTTTATGAATTCCATTCACGCTATACTTCCCTGCTGCTTACAGCTGCCTCCTCCTGACTCCTCGCCTTCAGGGAGGTGTAGGGGGCATTGTTGCCCTGCCATTCACAACCACTTTAGGCCATGTCACCCACACCTGCAACCAGACAAACATGCATGTGTACACACATGCTCCAGTTAAAGTGGAATGATATGTATAAAGGATGAAGCCAAGAAATGGAAGAGTCTCACCTACACGTATTTGGAGATGATCTAGGAAAGAGACCTAAGAACACTGTAACCTGGTCTGACATTCATGCCGCATGGACGAGGGCGGCAAAGAGCTTATGTGCTAGAATCGGACCATTGGGATTAGAGTCCTACCTCCACCCCCACTTCACAGCTCAGCACCTCAGTTTCCTTGCCTGTAAAACAGATGATAAAACAGTCCCTGCCACACAGGGCTCTCGTGAGGATTCAGTGAGCACACTCAGGAAAAGCACAGCGTGCAATAAGCGTGCACAGGCCACCCCTTCCCCTAGGGGCTTCGAGGGGCTTCAGCAGTCAAGGCCAGCCAGTTCACTCAGTTTATGACTCTGATAAGGTAGGCCCAGCAAGAAGGGGCCTCCTCAAGGTTGCTCAGCTGGTTGGGACAGTCCTAGAGCTGTGAACTCTTTAATGATAACATGAAAAACGTACACCAAAAACCCTTTTAGGGGACTAACTTCAGAAGTGATCACCCTTTTCTGTAACAAGAGCAGCACTGCAAGCTGTATTTAGCTGGAACAATCCAATGTACCGTATTTAAACCTGCTCAACGTTAACGACAGATCTATGCCCAGTCCTCTATCTGGTACTCACTGTTACTGCCATGAAGGGCTGAGCCCAGAGACATACCTGAGAAGGATATGCCTGAGAGATGCTCCGGTGTAATGTGCAAAAGAAGAGGGGGAAAATCCAAGCACCAGAGAATGGCTGATGAGCCAAAACTTTCCAGCCAGATGGCCAGGAGCCCATCCTTGATGTGTCCCCAGCACATTGTATTTTGGCTCTGGCAGTCTCCCCACAACAGGAACCTGTGGGGGCAGCAAAGGGCTAGTCCTCTGTCTGGCCCAGGGGATGCACACTTGAACTCTCATTCTACTTGCAAAACAAGCAGCCCACCAAGTGGTTTCCCAGGAGCAAGCCACTCTTGAAATAATTTAATCTGAAATTATCTCATCTGTTTTATCTTCCCATTCTCCCCACCCCCACTTTGGGTCATTTAATTATTGCTACTCATAACAAGATGCAACACCGCTTAGGAATTCCCTAGGTGCTAATTGGATGGAGACTCCTTTGGCAGCTAATCCACAAAGTCTCTCCTGAACAAACAGTGTGGCCTTATATCTTTGTTATGGGCTGGAATGTGCTCCCCCAATTCACATGCTGAAATCCTAAACCCAGTGCCTCAGAATATGACTGTATTTGGAGAGAGGGTCTTAACAGAGGTAATCAAGTTAAAATGAGGTCATTATGGTGGGCCCTAATCCATTGTGATTGGTGTCCTTATAAAAAGGGGACATTTGGACTTAGAGACACACACAGAGGGAAGATGATGTGAAGAGACACAGGGAGAAGACGGCCATCTACATACGCAAGAGGGAGACCTGGAACACAGCCTTCTCTCAGGGTCCTCAGGAGGAACCTACTCTGCAGACACCCTGATCTCAGACTCCAGAACTGTGAGACAATCCATTCCTATGGCTGAACCCCCCAGTCTGTGGTACTTTGTCACAGTAGCCCTGGGAACTGACATTGACCTCCATGGCTCCCAGTGGCTCTGGGTGCTCACTGCAGCTGGTAAGACGAACGAGGCAAAGGAACCCTAGGAGAAAGCCAGATGGGTCTAGAGAAGACGCTTGTCTCTGCCAGGACTATGGGCAACCATGAGGAAGTGGCCCTGCTGTCCTGTGAGATGGGAGTCATGACTGCCACTGAGCACAATCGCTATGCCTGCTGCAGGACCAGCACTCTATGCCCACAGTTATTGCTGTGGGTTGTACTGTGTCTCCCAACAGGAGGCGTTCAAGTCCGAACCCCTAGTACCTGTGAATGTGACTTTATTTGAAGGTGGAATGAGTTGAGGTCATACTGAATTAGAGTAGGCCCTAACCCAACATGACTGGTGTCCTTCGAAAGAGAAGACAGACGCACAGGGGAGAAGCCCACGTGAAGAGAGAGACAGAGACCAGAGTAACGTAGCTGCATGCCAAGGAACACCAAGGGTTGCCGGCAATCACCAGAAGCTAGGCAGATGCAAGGAAGGTCTCTCCCGTACAGGTTTACAGAGGGAGTATGCCCAGCCAACACCCTGATGTCAGGCCTCTAGGCTCCAGAATTGTGAGAATACATTTCTGTTGTTCGGGACCACCCCATTTGTGGTACTCTTTTATGGCAGCCCCAGGAAACTCACACAGTTAACTGAAGTCCAAGCTCACGTGCCTAGTACACAAATCCCTCCCATCTAGCCCCAACCTGCCACTTCTAGATCCTTCCCTATCACTCCACACTGTACACATTCTCCATGCCCCAGCTGGGGTGATTCCCTGAAGGACACACCCTGCCCAGGCTTTGGCACTTGCCACTTTCTGAGCCTGGAGAACCCCCTCTGCCTTCTATGGCCAGGGAAGGTTACTGCGCAAATCGAACATCTTGTCCAAGCCTGGGCCCACTCTGTCAAGCAGAGGAAAATTTCCTCCTGTGTGTCACATCATGTCCCTGTGGTGGCTCTAGGCAAGGTGAATTCTAACTTCCATTCGTGGCTAACTTCTTCACGGAAAGGAGGGCTAAGAGGCCTGAGGCCGTGGCACCTGAAGCAAGGCCAGGTACAGCATGGGCCCACTGGGCACTCAACATGCTTGTCACATGAAGTCACTTAGCCTGGCATCTTTTAGTAACACCAAAACCTTCCAGAGAAGGCTATCCTCACCTGAGGGAGGATAAGGAATGAATGGCAGAATGAATACACAATGACATGGATGACTCTCAGAATTATGTTGAGTGACAGAAGCCAGGCCAAAAATACATGCTGTGTGATCCCATTTCTATAACACTCTAGAAAATGTGAACTAATCTATAATGAGAGAAAACATCAGTGGTTGCCTGTGGATGGGGGGAGGGCAGAAAGGGAGTACCGGGGGCATGAAGAAGCTTTGGGGGCTAATGGAGATGATTGCGACCTTGACTGCAGCAATGGTTTCATAGGTGTATACGTATCCCAGAACTGGCCCAACTGTACACTTCAAACATGAGCAGTTTATTATATGTCCATTATACTTCAATAAAGCAGTGAATAACAAAATAGACACCTCTTAGAAGAAAAAAATTAAATGCCTAAATCCTTACAAGAGACTCTTCTAGGTTTTTTCAGATCTTGTTTTCATGAAGTCTGGAATAATATATACCAAAATGTTAATGGTAGTTGTCCACAGATGAGGTATATTTTCTGAGAATCTATTAAGTTTATATTTAAAAAATAAAATTGTTTTTAAAAAGCAAAGTGATATAATACAGAGGTAATGTTTTAACATCCAATACCCCTGTGGTTGGCAGAATCTCAAGGATGTTCCCATCCTAACTCCCAGAATCTGTGAATTAGTCACCTACATGGCAAAAATGACTATCAGATGTGATTAAGGGTCCTATAATGGGGAGATTACCCTGCATTACCTGGGTAGGCCCAAGATAATCTCAAGGGTCCCTATAAGTAAAAGGGGGATGAGGAAGGGTCAGAGCCAGTGTGACCAGAAGGAGGGGTAACAAGTCAAGGAATACAGGTGGTCTCCAGACACCAGAAAAGGCAAGGAAATGGTTCTCCCTAGAGCCTCCAAAAGGACTACAGCCCTGCTGATATCTTGACTTTAGCCTAGTGAAACCCCTGCCAACCTACCAACCTTCAGAAAGGAAGGGAGCCAGGTATGGTGGCTCATGCCTGTAATCCCAGCATTTTGGGAGGCAGAGGCAGGAGGATCACTTGAGGCCAGGAAGGAGTTCAAGGCTGTAGTGAACTATGATCATGCCACTGCACTCCAGCCTAGGTGACAGAGCAAGACCTCATGTCTAAAAAATACAGAATTGAAGGGAATATATTTGTGTAGCTTGAAGCCTCTAAGTTTGTGGTACTTTGTTATAGAGGCCATAGAAGACCGTTAGCCCCTTTCTTCCATGTATGTGTTCATCTGCTCTGTCAACAAACCTTCACTGAGCTTCTACTCCATGTCAGACACCAACCTAGGACTGGAGAATAGCATGAACACTGCACTCTCTGCCCCGGAGAAGTTGCCAGAGCAGCTGGCATCTGTTTGAATGAGGCCAGGTGCCCACCTTTGTTCTTAATAGGTTTGCAGTATTCATTTGGAAATCTTTCCAGAGCCCATTCTGCCAACCCTTTAATGTCACACTTTCAACAAGCAATTATTCTTTTAAAAAAAATCCTACTTACAATTATGTAGATTCTAATTGGGCAATATGACTGACAAAGGCCTTAATTATGGTCCATAATTCACACCTACTATATTATTAGGCCTTTGCTACAAGTTGGCATTTGTGAGCATTATACCATGGTTCTGTCATTTGCACAGCGTCCTCCAATTATTGTACTTGCAGTGCCCTTGCATGAGGTGAGGTGACAAAAGATGGTGGTCCAACCACCAGAGCCTTTTATTTACCTAAGTAAAACATCTTTTGGTA
The DNA here is from genome assembly GCF_041146395.1 of Eulemur rufifrons. NCBI lineage: Eukaryota > Metazoa > Chordata > Mammalia > Primates > Lemuridae > Eulemur > Eulemur rufifrons. Next base: position 24,259,225 of record NC_091012.1, on the reverse strand, counting down.
ACTCCAACCCCAAACAGAGAACAGCTTCCAATGGGAATTAATTATCCACAAGGAACTTAACCTGTGAATGTGACTTTATTTGGAAAAAGGGTCTTTGCACATGTAAATCAAGATGAGGTGATAATGGATTAAAGTGGGCCACAATCCAATGAGTGGTATCCTCATAAGATAATTTTTTTTTAAATTTTGCTTTCCTTTAAGAAACAGGGTTTTACTCTGTCACCCAGACTGGAGTGCAGTAGCATGATCACAACTCACTGCAGCCTCAAACTCCTGGGCTCAAGCCATCCTCCTGCCCTAGCACTACAGGTGTGCACAACCACACCTGGCTAATTTTTTAAAATTTTTCATATAGCCTGGGTCTATGTTACCCTGGCTGGTCTCAAACTCCTGAGCTCAAGCGATCCTCCCACCTCAGCCTCCCAAACTGCTGGGGTTACGGGTGTGAGTTATCATGCCCAGCCTGAAGAGAGAAATTTGGACACAGACTCAGGGGAGAACTCTATGTGAAGACGAAGGCACAGAGACTGCAGTGATACAGCTGCAAGCCAAGGGATGCCAAGGACTGACGGCCAACACCAGAAGCTAGGGAGAGGCAAGGAAGGATTCCACCCAGACTCCAAGAGAGAAAGGCCCTGCTAACAACTCGACTTCAGAATTCTAGCCTCCAGAATTGTGAGAAAACAAATCTTTGTCCTTTTAAGTCTCCTAATTTGTGGTACATTGTTACGGCAGCCCTAGGAAAGCAATACAAGCACATATTACCTAAGTATTCTGCAATAACCCAGAGTAAGGAGTAGAGTCAGAAAGATTAATCTGGTAAGGCTTCCCTGAAAGAAGGTTCTTAAAGGAGGAAGAACACAGCTTGGGAAGGAGGAGGACAGGAAACAAATGACATCTACATTTGACCAGAATATGGAATCCCTCCTGGGCCAGGCATACACACGTGCGCAAGTCGCTATGCATGACACTGCAGATGTGCAACATTTGTCATGGCTGTTTAGCACAATGAGATACCTCTTCATACCTATGGTGAAGGCAAAAGTTAGAAAGATGAATAAAGCTGACATACAGGAAGGATGTGGGAACATGGAAACCCATGGGCCCTGCTGGCGGGAGTATGAACCAGCATATAGCCATCCTAGAAACCACCTGGCAGCATGGGAGGATTCGTGAGTGTACATCTGATGACCTGAAGTCCCATCCCTGGGCACACAGAGGAGGATGCTCGCTACAGCACCAACAGGGAGGCAGGGAACTGGAGACACCTCGGGTGGATGTCTATACCCAGGAGAGCAGTGAGGGACAACAGGTGGACACTTACAAATATTCACACTCTAGGGCAGTTGGAAACAACAAAGCAAATATAGCAATATAGACCGATCTTGGAAACATGCTCCTGAATGCAAACAGTAAGAAACGGAACAGCACAATACCATCTACAAAAAGCACACACACCCTCTACATATTTCACCAGGATATATGCACATTTACTGATACGTATCAAAAACAGATGCTTCATAACAAATAGGAATGTACTTAATACCATGAAATTGTACACTTAAAATGATTAATAACCATAGAGTGAATTTTATGTGTATTTCACCACAGGAAAAAGTTGGGAAAAAAATAGTGGTAAAGAAAAGAAAGAATGGTGCTTAATTGGAGGAGGGGGAAAGTAGTAGACATGGGGGGGTGAAGGGAAATAGGAACTAATATAAAATGAGAGAGAGGTCATGCATGCCTGCCATGGTGACCCGAGGTGTGAAAACTCCATTTTCCACAGCAAACAAGGCCTCGACCACCACAGTGGCTGTGTCAGGAGGCCTGCAGGAAGTGGAGACTCTCCTCCCTCCCCAGCAGGAACCATGGACCTACTTGGAAACAATCATTGAGTCATCTCAAACTCCATCAGATATAATAGTGACAGAAAAAAGAAGATGAAATCTATACTGAAGTTTGGGTAGTGGTGTTTTTAAAAATCTAATTTAGGAAAACTTCAACTATCAGGCTATAGAGAATCCGAAAACGTGGGGAACTCTGGCCTTGGAATTATTAGCCATTCATCCCAGTAATTCTCAGATGCAAAATACCCATAGGGAATGGGTTCCTGGAACAGAAAAGGGGCATGAGAGAAAAACTACAGAAATCTGAATAAAGCATGGACTTTAATAGTGCTCACATCCATAATCCTAGCACTTTGGGAGGCCAAGATACAAGGTTCACTTGAGGCCAAGAGTTTGAGACCAGCCTGGGCAACATAGCAAGACCCTGTCTCTACATAAAATAAGAAAAATTAGCCAAGCATGGTGGCATGAGCCTGTAGTCCCAGCTACTCAGGAGGCTGAGGCAGGAGGATCACTTGAGCCCAGGAGTTAAAGGTTGCACTGAGCTATCATCACACCACTGTACTCTAGCCTGGGCGACAGAGCAAGACTCTGTCTCAAAAAAAAAACAAAAACAATATATCAATACTGGTTTACTGATTGTGACAAACGTACTATACTAATCTAAGATGTCAATAGGGAAAGGATGACGAGTAGTTAATGGGTACAAAAATACAGTTAGAAGTAGTTCTAGTATTTGATTATACAATGGGGAGACTATAGTTAAGAATAATCTATTGTATATTTCAAAATAGCTAGAAGAGAAGAATTGTAATGTCCCCAACACAAAAGATAAATGTTTCAGGTGATGGGTATCCCAATTACCCTGGTTTGACCATTATATGTTGTATACACGTATCAAAATATCACATGTACCCCCAAAATATGTATAACTATATCAATTAAAAAATATGAAAAAAAAAAACAGAGGAAAATGGGTGTGTGGTATGTGGGAACTGTGCTAGTCATAAGTTTTCTGTAAATCTAAAATGTTCTAAAATTAAAAAGCAAACATGTAGCTCCCTGGACCTATTTCATGCTACTATTCAGCCTGTGTTTTAAGGGGACAGAGGCTTAGGGATGTAGGTAGTTTCCTGTGAAGACTTCATTCCTTTGAATAGAACCCATGGAAACATACTTACGAAGGTCTCATGGTAGATAACTGAGTTATGTACATCAGCATCAATAAACAAAGGCCATTATGACACTGAATCAGATTTTTCTGATCTTCTCTTCCGCAATCTGCCAAATTTTCTGCTCTTCTATAGGTTCTATCTCAGTCAAGGAAAGTGAATGAGACTTTCCTAGCTAATCAGTTTAGTGTTTCTGGGAATGAGCTTGTCCTGATGCAGTACTTGAATTACACTTTAGACCAAACAGACCTAACAGATATTTACCTCTCGTGGAGTCTGCTTCTCTCATTGCTAGGAAGAAAGCCTGGGTTCTGCATTCAGCCTAAGAACCTCCAAAGGAACCTCCTGGAAATGTCACCCTGCATGTGCACTTCTCAGCATCCACCTCCTAAGTGTGGATAGGGAGACCTATATAAATCATTGCCATCCGAGGAAATGGCGCCACCAGTTACTGCTGCTCAAGCCAGAAACATGGACATTACCCATTACACCTCACCACTTACATCCAACCCATCAATGACACCAGCCAATTCAATTGAAAAAAAAAAATTCTCCCTTGCATCCAGTCATTTCTTTCATGTCCACTGCCACCACCAGGTCCTTTAACCAAGCACCTTGGACATACCTTCATTTCCATTTCATGTTTATATATGTAATTCTAATGTCTTCTCAAGATTTCTCCTGGATCTTCCAAATGTGCCCCACTGATCCAACAGAAAACACCCTTCAGAGAGCCCTGAAAGGCTGCCAGTCCACAGCCAACAAATCAGAAGACGGCATGTGCTTGTGTACTATTGCCAGGCAAGACTTCTGTTCAGGCCCTCTCTTTGCCTTCCCCAAAGAGTTATTTGATAACCTTTGCATTAAAGAGAACAGAAAATAATCAGACTGCCTCTCTGAGATTTTTTCTTTAAAATGACTGTCAAGGCCAGGCATGGTGGCTCACGCCTATAATCCTAGCACTCTGGGAGGCTGAGGAGGGAGGATCACTTGAGCTCAGGAGTTCGAGACCAGCCTCAGCAAGAGCGAGACCCCATCTCTACTAAAAATAGAAAAATTAGCCAGGTGTGGTGGAGCACACCTGTAGTCCCAGCTACTCGGGAGGCTGAGGCAGGAGGATCGCTTGAGCAAAGGAGTTTGAAGTTGCTGTGAGCTAGGCTGATGTCATGGCACTCTAGCCCAGGCGACAGTGTGAGACTGTCTCAAAAAAAATAAATAAAAAATAAAAATAAAATGACTGTCAAGAGAGGGATTCTGTTTCACTCTTCTGCATGTGGCTATACAATTTTGCCAGCACCATTTATTGACTAGGGCATCCTTTCCCAGTGTATGTTTGTCTGCTTTGTCAAAAGTCAGTTGGTCATAGCTATATGGTTTTATTTCTGGGTTCTCTATTCTGTTCCCTTGGTCTATGTGTCTACCTTTATACTAGTACCATGCTGTTTTGGTTACTGTAGCCTTGCAGTATAATTTGAAGTCAGGTAATGGGATGCCTCCAGATTTGTTCTTTTGCTTAAGATTGCTTTGGTTATTTGAGCTTATTTTTGGTTCCATGTGAAGTTTATGATTATTTTTTCTAGGTCTGTGAAAAATGACATTGGTATTTTGATGGGAATTGTGTTGAATCTGCAAATCACTTAGGGTAGCATGGACATTTTAGTAATGTTGATTCTGCCAATCCATAAGCATGGGATGTTTTTCCCCTTGTGTCATCTATGATTTCTTTCATCAGTGTTTTGTAGTTCTTCTTTGTAGAGATCTTTCACCTCGATTAAGTATATTCCCAGATATTTTTTTTGTAGCTATTACAAATGGTATTGAGTCCTCGATTTGACTCTCAGCTTGATTATTAGTATATAGATATCCTAATTTGTGTACACTGATTTTATAACCTGAGACTTTGCCGACTTTATCAATTCTAGGAGTCTTTTGGTGGACTCTAGGATTTTCTATAGACAAGATCATGTCCTCAGCAAAAAGGGATAGTTTGACCTCCTCCTTCCTGAGTTAGATGCCCTTTATTTCTTTCTCTTGCCTGACTGCTCTGGCTAGGACTTCCAGTGCTATGGTAAATAGAAGTGGTGACAGTGGGCACCTTGTCTTATTCCAGTTCTTAGGGGAAATGCTTTCAACCTTTCCCCCATTCAGTATGATGTTGGATGAGGGTCTGTCATATATAGCTTTTTATTATTTTGAAGTATGTTCCTTCTATGCCTAGTTAAGGGTTTTTATCATGAAAGGATGCTGGACTTTATCAAATGCTTTTTCTTCATCTATGGAGATGATCATACGGTCTTTGTTTTTACTTCCGTTTATGCGGTAAATCACATTTATTGATTTCCATGTGTTGAACCATCCTTGCATCCCCGGAATGAAATCTACTTGATCATGGTAGATTACTACTTAGCATAAAAAGAAATGAAATAATGTCATTTGCAGCAACTTGGATGGAACTGGAAAACATCTTAAGTGAAGTATTTCAGGAATGGCAAAACAAACATAACATGTTCTCACTAGTAAGTGGGAACTAAATGACAGGTACACATGGTCATAAAGTGGTATAAAGGACATTAGAAACTAAGAAGGGGGAGAGTGGGAGGCAGGTGAGGGATTAAAAACTTACAATCAGGTACAATGTACAGTATTCTGATGATGGACGCACTAAAAGCCCTGACTTAAGCACTATATAATTCATCCATGTAACAAAAACACTTATATCCCCTAATATTTTGAAATAAAAGTTTGTAAAAATGACTGTCCATTAATAAATTGTTTTAAAAACCTTTCAAATACGTTTGCATCTTTGGCCTTCTGGAAGAAGGTGAGGGAAGAGGGAGAAAGGACGGCTGACTGGGAAGGTTGTTCTCATCCCCACCGCTGGTGAAGAATTTGATTTCATAAGTATTAATCAAAATCACTCTTGATTATAGCAAAAACAACCTTTGCTATAATTTTAATGCAATTAACTGGAATATATGGTAATTCTGAGCAATCTTGCTCTTGAGATTAAAGAACAGCCTGCCAGGAAACATATGAATAAAGCTTTAAGATCAAAATTTGCATAATTAGGTTTCTTCCCTACTCAGCCCACTCCCACCTTCCCTGGCTATAAGTTCTGTTGAAAGGAGATGTTTAAAGTCAGCAAGCCTACTGCCTGGACTTCCCTCCCAGGCTACAATGTTCCTTTCTGAAAGCATGTTCACGTTTCTATGACACATCTCTGATGGACTAACAGACAGCCAAAGATAGGTGGACAAATTACAGAGAGTAGAGGTTTTGAGCCATGCTTCAATGGTGGGAGCAAAAAAGTAGCAATGCCTTCTAGCTTGTGAATCTGCTTCCTGGCAGTTTAATACCACAGAAATTTGTCATCCTGCCCTGTGGAGGTATCAATGCTCTGTTTTTGGAAAGATAACAACCTAAGCAATACATAAAACCCTAAAACTACAGTGCTGTAAATGAATCATGTTTTGATGCCTGGTCAGAAAGGATGTCCTCCTCACGTATTCCTCTTTCCCCAGGCCCAGGAACCACTGCCACCAGAAAGGCCCCACCTCCTATGCACCTCCTTTAACAGGGCTGTGACAGCCAGAGCTACTGCCACATGCCACCCCACCCATCCCCATCTACCAGCCCTAAAATCCCTAACTCTCTGGGAAGAGCCTGTGTTGCTCCAGGAAGGATGAAAAGGCATGAAGCAGTTATTTTCCTAAAGACCTGACAAGCAGGACCATGCGCACACTCCTGAAGGGGAAATCCAAGGAGCGATGGGATCACTCGCACCCATCGCACCTCACCAGCTGGGGGCCAAGCATTCTAGTGAAACAATTCCCAGGCCTCCAACCTTCTGTCTCACACACACTTTTCCCACTTGATCCCAGCCACAAAAAAGATCTTTAGCATTTAAAATCGTGTAAAATGTCAACAGTCCCATTTCCTCTTACATAAGTTATTCTTAGATGTGCAGTAAGGCTTAGGCTAAAAGATTAATATTCCTTTATCAGAAGGCTTGGAAGAAACAGAAATCATCATTTCTGCTATTTGATGCTTTGAAAACAAACGGAGAACGGAAGACGACGACAAGAGCGGAACAGTTGGCCCTTTTTTACATAGAATTTCAAGCTATAACTCCATGCCAGAGACAACTCAGATGACTAAAAATATGCCCTGACTTCCTGTTCAAGCACTCATATTTATATCCCCTCTCTCTCAATACTCCTGGGAAATATCAGAAAAGGAACACATGAGTATATACATAAAAGCTCTGGAAACAGGAGTGGGTGGGGAGAGCATGAGTGATCCAAAGATTAAGATGAATTTCCAGAAGACTGAATGTTGATGAGATCAGAATAACAGAAAAATCAAAGAGGAGCTGAATACCAAATCATGGCACAAGATGTGGAGGAACTAGAACTCTCATACACTGCTGGTGGGAGTATAACACAGTACCACCACTTTAGAACACTAGCAGTTTCTTAGAAAAAGTTAAACATATTCATATCTGAGTCAGCAATCCCACTCCTAGTTTTCATCCAAGAAAAATGAAAACATGTTCACAAAAAGCCTCGTACACAAATGTTCATAACAGCTTGATTTGTAAGAACTCTAAACTGGAAACAACCCAACGTCCATCAACAGAATAAACTAGAATACATACATATAATGGAAAATTGCTCAACAACGAAAAGGAACACTGACACATACTACAACATGGATGAACCTTGAAAACATTATCCTGCATGAAAGAGCCAGACACAAGAGAGTAAATAATATGGTATGCTTTCATTTTTATGACATTCTAGAAGAGATAAAACTAACCTACAGTATAAAAATCAGATCAGTGGTTGCTGGGGCAGGGGTGGGGAAGTGCTATAAAGCAATTTTCTGGGGTGATAAAAATGTTCTTGTTAGGGTGGAGTACTGGTGCATGTCAGTTTGAGAAAAATTTCTCCAAAGATTAGGATAGAAAGAAGAAATTTTTTTACTTTCCCATGTGGGAAAGGGCCAACACGGTAAAAGAGGAAGAAGAAGGGTATGTTGGCCTAGAAAGCCAGTTACTCAGACCTTTTATTTACGAAAGTGTAAAAAAGGGGGCGAAAGAAGATTTATGGTTGTCAAATTAACAGGGTGCTGTGAACTGTTGTATCTGCTCCTTCTCTTCTTAGCTGCAAGCAGATAATAGAATCCACTGTGTGAAACTGCTGCATACATTCCTTTTCTTTAGCAGAAATGGTTATTACAGATCTTGCCCTTAGGATTTTGGGCAGGATCTGAGGCCTGAAGTTTGTCCCCCCTGCTGTCTGTCCAGGAGCTTCTCAGAAACCACTGGAGGCTATAGAAACAGATTCTAAAAGGCAGTTTTAGTCAATAGGTCTAGCGGCCCTAAAGAGAAAAAAATTTACATTTCTTTTCTTTCTGTTGGGCTCCTTTTTCCATGTTGTGAAAATGGAACCCTGTCGGGTGCCTGTCAGCTAGGGAGAGAAAGCAGAAAGTGGGGAGAGAGCTCATGATTGATCTTTAGTTGCTATTAGGAAATTGTGGGATTAGATATTTTCCTGTTATTTTAGCAAGGCTACCCCTTCCAGTTCTAACTTGATATGCATTCATCAAAACTGATTGAGCTTAAAGATCTTATTAATATCTTAGCATTTTACTGTATGTGAATTAAACCCCAATTAAAATAATACCTAAGAACCATACTAGAACTGAGTGAACAAAAATTTTAAAACACTACTGAAGAAGACTACTGAAGATCTTAATATCTGAGCATTTTCCTGGGTGCAAATTACACCTGCATAGAAGAAAAAATACTTAAGAACAACAATACTAAAAATGAGCGAAGGCCGGGCGCAGTGGCTCACCCCTGTAATCCCCGCACTTTGAGAAGCCAAGGCAGGAAGATCCCTTGAGCTCAGGAGTTTGAGACCAGCCTGAGCAAGAGCAAGCTGCCATCTCCACAAAAAATAGAAAAATTAGCCAGGCATGGAGGCACACACCTCTAGTCCCTGCTACTTGGGAGGCTGAGGCAGCAGGATGGCTTGGGCTCAGGAGTTTGAGGTTGCTGTGAGCTGTGATGATGCCACTGCACTCTAAGCCCGGGAGATAGAGCAAGACCCTATCTGTAAATAAATAAATTAAAATTAGTAAAGAAAAAAAATTAAAACCCTACTGAAAAATGCAAAAGACTTGAACAAATGAAAAGACATACTAGGTTGTGGACAGGAGGACACAACATCATGAAGACGTCAATTCTTTGTTTCTTTCTAAATACAACACATTTTTGATGCAAATAGTGACAAGAAAAGATAGGGGAAGGAGCCAAACTCAGGCACACCCCCTGCCTGGAAGGAGGTACAGAGGCTCAGAGGAAGATCCCTAGCTCCTCCTTGTTGGGGGGGCAGGGAGAGGAAAGTGGCTGAAGAACTTTGAGTAGCCCCCTTGCTACAGAGAAGCTGGATACATCCCCTCTAAAGAAACCGAGCAAGCTGGTGAGGAGGAGCTGGCAGCCCAAGCAGGCCTGGTATTAAGAAGAGATCCCTGTTCAGGTGGCCCCAGCCTGCCCACTCACCACCCCCAGCCCCCTCCACACTGTGCCCACCATGTCCATCCTCCCAGCAGCCCAGCTGCCTCCATTGAGGAATGCTACCAAGCATCACCAGACACTGGGGGAAAACCAGCAACCTCCATCCATTTATCCAACAACTTGTTACTGACGAGCACGACCAAGTGCCCAGCTCTGATCTCAGTCCTAAGAAACATCCTTCAACAAGACAGCTACAATTGTTGCCCTCACAGAGCAGAAGTCTAGTGGGAATAAGACAACCATTCAATGGGATCTTTCAGCCACAAAAAGGAATGAAGTATTGGTCCATGCTACAACCTGGATAAGCCTTGAAAACACAATGCTAAGTGAAAGCAGTCAGTCACAAAGAGCGGCACACCATGATTTCATTTCTATGAGATGTCCGCAACAGGCAAATCCTTAGGGACTAAAAGTAGATCAGTGGGTGCAGGGTTGTGGGGAGCGATGAATATGGAGTAACTGCTTAATAGGGACAGGGTCTCTTCTTGGGGTGACTGAAAATGTTTCAGAACTGGTAAAGGACATATAACCTTGTGAATGTATTAAATGCCATTCAACTGTATACTTCAACATGGTTAGTTTTATGGTATGTGAATTATTTCTCAATGTTTAAAAAGCCATAAAAAACTGCATTTCAAGATCCTACATTCACAGGGAAGGCAGGGTGAAGACGATTCCAGACAGACACTGCAGGGAACGAGGCTCCCTTCTAAAACCAGGGCTGGTCTGCATGATAGGAAGTGGGAAGAGGGACATGAAGTAGCCAAGTGCCAGGGCGTGAGCGGGGAGAGGCAGGTCAGATGACTGGCTCACTATAAATACACCTGGCCTGCAACCAGGGTCTGAGCCTGGCTACTCAAACATGAAACAGGGTGTACTTCCAAGGACCAGTGTGCCTCGCTTGAACACAACAGAAGTTCCAAACCTGCTGCTGTGATTCAAAATTTCTACAAATCCAATCCTATGTTCAATGACCTAAGGAGGTTTCATTTAAAGGAAATCCTGCAGTGAATGCTTTTCATAGGAATATAGAACCAGAAAGTTAGCACAAGACTATTTAGTCAAATACTGAAGACCTACCAGGTTCCAGGGGAGATAGAAAGATGAGAGAACCAGAGTTCTTGGCCTCAGTCTAGTGGCAGAGACATTTAAACAAATGAGGCTATGAGAGCCTCGTGTCAGGTGCTCTGCCATCCCAGCAGTAGCCATTAGCTCTGCTGCAGGCCATAGGGAGTGGCCAGCATCGGAGCTGGGCTCAGCTAGGCGAGCAACCATTCTCTGGGAGCAGAGGGAGAGGCCTTCAGCCTTAGCAGCCCAGGGGCCTGCCATGCTTGGAACAGGGAGCAGTCGGAAGGGCAGGAGCAGTGTGTGGCAGGGAATGCCAGAGGAGAGAGGAAAGCAGGAGAGGAAGGCCAATGGGGAGAGGTAAGAGGGGCTGCAGGAATGAGCGGGCTGACATAGGGGCCAGAATGGTGATGCCATCCACCAAGCCGGGGGCAGTGGGGAAAATGCCAGGCCCAGGTGTGCATGTGGTGGGCTTACAGTCCATCCTTCTGACCCCTCTGCTGGATCTGATGTCACTGAGCAACCTTCCTTAAAACAGTTTGTCTTGGCCGGGCGCGGTGGCTCACGCCTGTAATCCTAGCACTCTGGGAGGCCGAGGTGGGCGGATCGTTTGAGCTCAGGAGTTCGAGACCAGCCTGAGCAAGAGCGAGACCCCACCTCTACTAAAAAAATAGAAAGAAATTATATGGACAGCTAAAAATATATATAGAAAAAATTAGCCGGGCATGGTGGCGCATGCCTGTAGTCCCAGCTACTCGGGAGGCTGAGGCAGTAGGATCGCTTGAGCTCAGGAGTTTGAGGTTGCTGTGAGCTAGGCTGACGCCACGGCACTCACTCTAGCCGGGGCAACAGAGTGAGACTCTGTCTCAAAAAAAAAAAAAAAAAAACAGTTTGTCTTGAAGCTCCACATTTTCCTCGTCTGGCTCTTGTCCTACCTTGCTCATTGCCCCTTCTCAGTGGCCTTCACTGATCTGGCTCTTTTGCATAGCTGCCATTCCCCAGAAAGCTAGTTTTCACGTTCACTCATTTGCACAGAGTGATTCCACCTGTTCCTATAAATGTAGCTCGTATTGGCCCCACCCCACCCCCCAAATCTAAGTCCCCACACTCAAAGTGGCTCCTGAGCTCTGGACCCAGGGTTTCTTGCCAGGAACCTCTTATCTGTCTCTCTCTGCCCGAGACCTGTTTGAATGCTTCAGTGTTCACTGACAACTCTCTCCTTCCTTGGCTTCCCCTTTTCTGAGTACCTTATTTGGAACTCCCTCTTGCTTGGCTGTACTATATTATTAAGTAAATGTTTCCAGGAGGGTTGCTGAGCGATATGTAGCTACTAAAGCACTACACTTTTTAAATTGAAATTTGAGATAATTACAGATTCACATACAGTTGTAAGAAATAATACAAAGATCCTTTGTACACTTTGCCTAGTTTTCCCCAAAGGTCACATTATGCAAAATTATAGTACATTATCACAATCGGGATATTGACATTTATACAACCACACATCTTATGCAGATTTCCCCAGTTTTACTTGTGTTCATTTGTATGTGTTAAGTTCTACACAATTTTATCACGGGTGATTCATGTGACAATCACCACAGTCAAGATAAGGAACAGTTTTATCACCACAAGGATCCCTTTTATAACCACGCCCACCTCCCTCCTACCTCTCTTCTTCCCCCAACACCTGTTCCTAACCCCTGATCACCACTAATCTGTTCTCCACCTCTATAATGTTATTCCAAGAATGTCGTAAGTGGGACTCATGCAGTATGTATTCTTATAAGACTGCCTTCTTTCATTGATCTCCATCCAGGTTATTGTGTTTATCAACAGTTTGTTCATTTTTATTGCTAGTTGTAGTCCATGGTATGAGACGTGTGGGCCGATTCTACTGTTTGGCAATTAAGAATAAGGCTACGGTAAACATTCATGTACTGGAAGCCTTACATTTTTTCAGAATGTTTTTGTATTACCTCTCCATGAGAATGAAAGCTTAGATGACACACTTTTCCCTCAAAGTATTGAGAGGTATTACCCCAATGTCTTCTGGCATCAAATACTGTCATGAAAACAGGTGAAGTAAACCTGCCTTTTCTTCTAATAGGTGACTTGCTCCTTATGCCTAAGTTTGCTTAAAAAAAAGTTCACCAAAAGAGACCACTAACCTAATCAAGAAAAAAGGAGAAAAGAGCCAACATAAATTAGGAATGAGAAACTAACTAATACAAAGGAAATCAAAATAATGATAAGACAAAGCTTTCTACAGCCCTATGCTCGTGAATGGGAAAATCTGGCCTTATTCATTGATTCCTTCATTCATTTGACAATATTTATGAGCACCTACTATGTGCCCTACCCTGTTCTAAGTTCTGGGGATAACGCAGTGAACAAAAGATTTTTAAAACTCCTACCTTTATGGAGCTTATATTAAATAGATTAAATGGACATTGTAGAAATATGTTTTCAAAAATTAGGAAGAGAAAACCTAAATAGAGCAAACTCCAAAGGGAAAAACAGGAAAACGGTTTAGGAACTACCCCCCAGAAGGATCAACAGGCTCAAACCACAGGAGAATTATTTCAGCCCTCAAAAGACAGATGATTAAATGCAAATCAAAACCACAATGAGATATCACTTAACTCCAGTGAGAATGGCCTTTATCAAAAAGTCCCAAAACAATAAATGTTGGCATGGATGCAGAGAGATAGGAACACTCATACACTGCTGGTGGGACTGCAAACTAGTGCAACCCCTGTGGAAAGCATTATGGAGATAACTTAAACAGATACAAGTAGACCTACCATTTGATCCAGCAATCCCATTATTGGGCATCTACCCAAAAGAACAAAAGACATTCTATAAAAAAGACATCTGCACCCGAATGTTTATAGCAGCACAATTCACAATTGCAAAGATGTGGAAACAACCCAAATGCCCACCAATACATGAGTGGATTAGTAAAATGTGGTATATGTATACCATGGAGTATTACTCAGCTATAAGAAATAATGGTGATATAGAATCTCTTATATGTTCTGCTGGATAGAGTTGGAGCCCATTCTACTAAGTGAAGTATCCCAAGAATGGAAAAATAAGCACTACATGTACTCACGAGCAAATTGGTTTCCCTGATCATCATCTAAGTGAACATTTGGGAATAACACCAATTGGGTGTTGGGCAGATGTGTGTGGGGAAGGGGAAGGGTGTATACCTACATAATGAGTGTGCTGCGCACCGTCTGGGGAATGGACACGCTTGAAGCTCTGACTCGGTGGGGGGGGGCATGGGCAATATACATAACCTAAACTTTTGTACCCCCATAATATGCTGAAATAAAAGAAAAAAGAATAAAAAAAAAGACAGATGATTTCTCTATTGTTCAAATTTTTCAGAGCAGAGAAATGAGAAAAACTTCCCATTTCTCTTAATGACACCTAGGAAAGATAGCAAAGAAGTACACTACAATCTAATCTCACCTTTGAATACTGATACAAATCATAATGCACACAAAAACTATACATCCAAATCAGAGTAGGCTTCCCAGGATCACCTGGATTCCAAGGAGGGGATCTATTGATATAATTTACTACATTAATAAGTTAAAGGGGAGCAGATAAGGTCTTGAGACACCAAAATACCACTTGATAAAATTCAGCATCTGATTCTGGTTTTTAAAAAAGACAAATCTTTAGTAAAATAGGAGGATTTATCCTTAACATGATAAAACTATGTATCATAAACAAAAGCCAAGAACAAGCAAGGAAACTGATTAGCACCATTATTTGACAGCCAGTGGAATCCGATAAAAGATTATAAAAGGGAAAAATGGAAAAGAGGCAAAGTCATCACTATTTGTAGATAATATGACTATATACCTGGAAATGCCAAGAGAATCAAGTGAAAAACTAGGAGAAATAAAAAGATTATCAGGTAAGGTGGCTGGTAATAAAATATATATATATATATACACACACACACACAAAAAAAAATTAGTAGCTTTCTCAGACAGCAACAATCATCACTTAGAAAATTTAGTGGAGAATAAAGATCACATTTACAACAGGAATATATACTACAAAGCATTTAGGAATAAGTTTAACAAGCAATATGAAGAATGAACGTGAGGAAAGTCATAAAACACAGACAGTAGAGAGAGAGATCTTGAGTTTGGATGGGAAAACTCAATACCGCATTAGAAAAAAAAAAGTTGAGTCTCCTAAGACCAACCTACAATGCATCAATGTAGGTAATGCAACTCCAATCAAAATCCCAATGGACTCCTTTAAAAAAAAAAAAAACTTGAAAATTTGACTCTAAAGTATATGTGGATGAAATGAATGAAGAAATAAAAATTTCAAAAAAGTAATTTAAGAAAGGCCTGCACTATCAGTTTCTATTTAGAATTTCTATAATTTATTAAGTAGAACATCTAGATACATTTTTCAAACTGAAGTACATATATGACCAAGCTGCATCACTGTGTTTTTTGACAATGCTTGTCAATTCATAAGGCTCCTGGGGCCTACTATTCAGGTATCACTAGTCCAGACATTTCCCACTACCAATTCTAAGTAACCAGTTCTATGCCCCACTACTTCTATTGCCTGCTCTCTACTGAGCTAATTTAACAGGTTTCCTATATACATCCTTCCAAATACCAACTCTACAGCAAGGAGTAAGGTCACTTTCCTCCTTCCAATTATATTCCCCAGAGAGGTCACTGGTATCAATGGTTTGAGACCTGCTACTTCAATAATCAACCTAAAAAAACACATGTACTCTGATGGCCTTAGAGAAACCTTTCAGTAGACAAGTGGGGCAAGTGAGAGAAGCCACAGTCCAATTTTATTGCAAACTTAAAGGGAGATGAGAAGGAAAGGCAGGGAGTGGAGATATGAAGGAAGTAGATAGGATATTAGCTTAAAAGGGAGGCAGAGGAAGAAAAGATGTTGCACAATAAAGGAAAACTTGAACATGTTTTTAAGTGAGTGAGAAGAATCAAGAAAAGGGAAAAGGTGACAACTGGAAACATACCACAGAATAACAGATTTGATTAACAAAGTCCCTGATGCCAAGAAGGAGGATGTGGATGTTAAGAAACATCTATAAAACAATGGTATGCCATAAAGCACCTGGAAATAAGTAAATCTAACAAGAAACGTGAAGGACCCCACTGGGAATCAGCATAGGCTGGGGCCTCCTGGTCCAGGCCACCATGCCCTGGACAGACTTTTACTCAAGAACACACAATCCAACAAGCACAAGAAAGGATGCTCAACTTCATTAGTCACCAGGAAAATGCAAACCGAAACCACGAGATACCACTTCACACTTACTAGGATGGCTAGAATAAAAAAAGAAACAGAAAATAACAAGTGTTGGCAAGGACGTGGAGAAATTGGAACCCTCCTACACTGCTGGTGGGATTATAAAATGATGCAGCAGCTTTGTAAAATTGTCTGATAGCTCCTTACAAAGTTAAACATAGCATTACCATATGACTTAGCAATTTTACCCAAGAGAAGTAAAAACTGAAGTCCACACAAAAACCTGTACACAAATGTTTATAGCAGCATTATTCACAGCAGCCCAAAGTAGAAACAGCCCAAATATCTATCAACTGAGGAATGGATAAATAAAATGTAGTCTACCCATAAAATGGAATAGCATTTGGTCATAAAAAGGAATGAAGTTCAGGACTTGGCATGATGGCTCACACCTGTAATCCCAGCACTTTGGGAGGCTGAAGCAGGAGGATTGCTTCAGCCCAAGGGTTCAAGGTTACAGTGAGCTATGATTGGGCCACTGTACTCCAGACTAACCCCGTCTCTCAAAAAAAAAAAAAAAAAAAAAAAACAAAAGCAAGCAATGAATTTCTGACCCATGCTACAACATTATACTCAGTGAGACAAGCCAGACAGAAAAGAACAAGTTATACACATATATGGAATTTCCAGAACAGGGACATTCATAGAGACTTAAAGTAGATTAGTAGCTGTCTAGGACTGGAGGGAAGGCAGGGTAAGGAGAGAGATTGCTAAAGGGTCTCTTTTTGGAGTAGTAAAAATGTTCTAAAATTAGATAATAGTGATGGTTGCACAACTCTGAATATACTAAAAACCTCTGAACTGTGTATTTTTTTTTTTATTTTTGAGACAGAGTCTCACTCTGTTGCCCACGCTAGAGTGCCATGGCGTCAGCCTAGCTCACAGCAACCTCAAACTCCTGGGCTCAAGTGATCTTCCTGCCTCAGCCTCCCGAGTAGCTGGGACTACAGGCATGAGCCACCATGCCCGGCTAGTTTTTTCTGTATGTATTTTTAGTTGTCCAGCTAATTTCTTTCTATTTTTAGTAGAGATGAGGGTCTCACTCTTGCTCAGGCTGGTCTGGAACTCCTGAGCTCAAACGATCCATCCGCCTCGGCCACCCGGGGTGCTAGGATTACAGGCGTGAGCCACCACGCCCAGTCTGAACTGTGTACTTTAAATGAGTGAATTGTATAGTATGTGAAAATTGAACTGTTTTACCAAGTGGGAGGAGAAAAGAAATCAACCCACTACATACAAAAGGCTTCTGCAGTTCAGAGGCAGTGGATATAAAGGTCTCACCTATGACTTTGGGCAAGTCCCTTTGTGACTTTCTACCTGTGCTTTCTCCTCTAGAGGGAAGCTTGGGGCCCTCCAAGAAACCCAGCCTTACTCTCTAGTTACCACCCTGGATTCCCTACTGTCTCTTAGTCGTTGTTGCGGTGGTTCTCACCATCTTGTCAGTTCTTCAACGCCTGAGGCTGCAGACCTGGCTGCTGCCTCTCCGAGGCAGTCCTCCCCTGACTTTCAGCACATTCCCTCCGGGTCATCTAGCAAGGTGGAGCTGCCTGGCAGTAGCTAGGTTCTCTCTCCACACCAAGTCACCCTGGCCTGTGCTAACATCCGTGGCCTGGGTGTCCTCCAGAACCTGTCCTCTGCCCCTTCACCTCCATCCTTATCTCCAACATCCTTCATCCCCTCATTTTGCTAAAGGCAACTCCATCCCCACACTGGACAAGAAAATGCCCGGCCTTGGAAGTTCCACTCTCTGGCCTGACCTCCGACCCCTCCAGAGCCTGCCAGGCTGCCCTTTGCCATCCCTTCTGGATCTCCCCAGGGACTTCAACTGGCTCCTCCTCCTTTGCCACCTGGCACCATCCCAGGTTGGTCACTGTTTAGCCAACACCAGCAATCTGTCACAATGGTCTGCCCTCTCCCCCTGCCAATCATCAACTTTGGGAAAACTCTAGCCCCACTGGACTGGGAGCTCCCTGAAGCAGGGCCAGTCCCTGCATCATCACCATTGGCCTGACACCAAGCAAGGTGCCTGACACATACGTGGCACTCAATTAATGCTTCCTGGAGGGAACTGACCATGATGAGTGATCCTGCCACCAGCAGGCCTTGCTGTATTCCTGGGTGGTGCCACATTATAGGAGAAAATCTTGTGTCACTGTGCTGACTGGCATTGGCATATCTGCCAGCTCAGGGTGTGTGACTCGAGCCAAGCCCTTGGGGTACCTTGGCAATCCATGTTTCCTTAATTGGCTCCCTTTGTCCCCTGACAATACTCCTTCCAATCTCAACTCTCTACCTGGCTCCTCACACTCTCAGCACAAGACGTTGTCATCCCCTCCACAGAAAAGACTAAGGCCATTAGGCAGGACTGCTCCACATGCCCCCTTGGCCACCACACGTTTGCATGTGATAACAACAATAACAAGAGTTAACATCGAGTACTAAGGTTTAGACCCTCTCCCTCCCACCTCTCCCTGCCACCCGGTAACTAGAGACCATTATCCTCAACCAAACATGTACACAGATATTTAATGAAATGTCATTTATAACAGAAAAAGCCTGGAGTCAGCCTAAATATTCATCAAAAATCATATTCAAAACATTTTAATTACATAAGAAAATATTTGCAATATAAGGTTACATAGGTAAACAGGATAAAGACATATCAATTTGTGTTTCTAGTAATAAAACATTATTTGTACCAAACTTCCCATTAAAAATAACTAAAATGGTTGATTTTCAGAACATATTAAAACATTTAAAAGCAATGAAGAACCTACAAGATGGCAAAAACGGCCATGACAAACCCTAAGGACCAGGAGGAAATCCAGGGAGACAGAGGCCCATGCACACCCAGTCATTTATTCTGAGGGCATTTGCCAATCTCAATAAACTTTGACTTTGGTTTTAGCAACCTTCCAAGGCAGGCAAACGAGACTGAAGTCTAGGCCCACAGCCACTAAACTGAGGAATGTAACATAAAATTCTTCCCACATTAAACTAGGACTCCAAAGTGTTGTGCCCTTGGGGTAAAGGCGACTCAGAAACAAACTTGCCCCTCCCAAATTCAATGCAGAGAACTGCAAGAAACGCTACCTTGGTCCTGGTAAAAGACAGGGAAAATGTTAGAAACTTGTTTAAGGTGGTCCCAGGCTAATCATGCAAGGCAAACACATATTTTCTTTGGAAGAAGGCACACTTACCCTAGACGTCAGAGATTCCCTGCATAAATATGTCAATGACAATAAGCAGTACACAGCCCCTCTCCCCACAAAAAGCACACAAGCACATGAGGAACTAAAGCATCATGAGAAAAAGCAGAAAAGGAATAAATAGGAAAATGAGCCAAAGACAGGCAATTCATAAAACAAATAAAACTGGACCATAGACATATGAAAAGATGTTCAACCTCCTTAGTAACCAATGATGCAAATGAAACCATAAGGAATTACAAACCCACCTGTAGGCTAATATTAAAGTCTGACAATATTGAGTGTTGGTGAGGCTGGCACAACAGCAACTCTTGTATGTTGCCAGCGGGAATATCAACTGGTACAACCATTATGGAAAACAGTATGTAAAACTGAAGTTACAAATTCCGTATAGTCCAGAAACTCCACCTCAGGATAACCTTAGGGCAGCAATTTTCAAACTTTTTGGCCTTAAGGACTCTTTGTATATACAATTATTGAGGGTCTCAAAGAGCTTTTATGTGGGTGATATCTATTGATAGCTACCATATTAGAAATTAAAATGGAGACACTTCTAAAGCACAAGACACAAGCACACATTCCACTGGCCATCAGAGCAATGATACTTCACATCATATAGCATCTGGAAAACACCACCATATACTCACAGGAGGAGAGTACAAAAGGCAAGTAACATCTTAGTGCCATGAAAATAGTTGGACCTTGTGGACCCCCTGGAAAAGGTCTCATGGACCACCCCACCAAGGGTCCCCAGACCATGTTTGTGAACCTCTGCCCTAGAGAAACTCATGCACATCTGCCTAAGACCACTCCTGGCAGCACTACTTGAAATGGCCAAAAACTGGAAACTACCCAAATGTCCTTTAATAAGAGAATGGATTGAAAAAACAGAAAACTTGTGGTATATTCAAACAGCAGAACAATATAAAGCAACGAAAATGAATGAACTACAGCTACACACAACAGATCACCAACAATGTTGAGGGAAAGACAAAACATCCAAGATTACATACAGTGTGATTCTACAAGGTTAAAAGGCAAAACTAAACTATATGACTTAGGACTACATACACAGGCTGTAGAAGCATAAGATAAAGCAAGAAAATGACGGCACAAAAGTCAGGGTAGTGGCTAATCCTGGGAAGAGGGATGGGACTGTGACCAGGAGGGCCACATGAGGGTCTACGCAGGTATAGTCATTGTTCTAGTTCTCGACCTGGTTGATGGTAACACAGGTTTTCACTTTGTACTTCTTTAAACTGTACATACAGGCCTGGCACATTTTTCTGTATCTATATTTCACAATAAAGGAGGAAACCTGTATACACAGCTTGATACCAATAATGTGAAGTACATATTTCAGCATAGGAAAAATTATTGAAATGCTGTATTCCCACGTTAACAGTGGTTATCCCTGGGTTATGGGGTATTTTCTCTACACTTTTCTACATTTTCCAAGTGTACTTACAAAGAGCACATTACTCTTATAATCATGTAAACATTTGATGTTATCAGACTTTATTATAATTTTTAGTCTACTGGAGGGTATGTAATTTTACTATAGTTTAATTTGCATCTCTCTGATTAGTAATGAGGTTGATCATCTTGTCATATGTTTATTGTCCAATTTGATTTCTACTTTTATGAATTGCCTGGTCAAATCTCTGGCTCATTTTACTGTTTATTCTTTTTCACTGGTACTCAAAATCATAAAACGTATTAAAAAAGACAACGTTGCCATCCAAAATTGACACTAATAAGGATCAATACAAAAGAGATGAGATGAGCCATCTGTGGAAATCTATGCAGAAAATACCTAAAGAGGTTGGTGACACGCACCAGCTAACTAGGATGAGCGCAAAGCTCATCAAGGAGTCCAGGGTGCATTCCTAGAGTTGGCTACACTGATCCCAATGCACGAAGACTGGCTGCGATCTGATTTACCCCAACATGTCTATCCTGAGGCAATGTGATGATGACAGAAAATGTTAGTGACTCATGAGGAGTACTGAAAACAGAGTAGAATTGCAAAGAATATACAGTCATGCACCACGTAACATACATGGTGGTTCCATAAGATTAGAATGGAGCTGAAAAATTCCTATCACTTAGTGACACTGTAGCCATTATAACATCTTAATGCAACACATTACCTTTCCTATGTGTAGATTCACAAATACTATTGTGTTACAACTACCTACAGCAACACATTGTACAAATTTGTGGCCTAGGAGCAATAGGCTATACCATACAGCCCAGGTATATAGCAGGTTATACCATCCAAGCTTGTGTAAGTACACTCTATGCCATCCAGACAACAATGAGATAGCCTAACAAGGCATTTCTCAGAATGCATCCCTGTCATTAAGTAAGGCGTGACTATCTGTCTGTACAGTAGTGGTTCTCAACCAGGGGTGAGTTTGCCCATTGGGCAATGGCTAGAGTTATTTTTGGTTGGCAAGACTGGGGACAGGGGTACCACTGGCATCTAGTGGGTAGAGGCCAAGGATGCTGCACCCCGCAATGCACAAAACACCCACCCACCCCACCCCACCCCACCCCACCCCACCCCACCCCTACAGAAAAATTATCTGGTCCAAATGTCAACAGTGCCGTGGTTGAGAAATTCCACTCAATAGCCTCTATCCTAGAAAATGCTCAATCCTCAGTGGCTCTTCTCCAAGGTGGAGAAAGCCAAATCCCCAGGATGCCCCACCTTGATGGGTTAATCCAAACCCCTTGAGACCTACACTCTGCAAGCTCCTCCAAGGGAGCTGCAACCTGGGCACTGTGCTCTCTGGAAGCAGCCTCCCTCATGGAGAAAACGTGTGCAAATAAGACCAGGTCAAGCTCATCAGTGCTGGAAGGACCCTCAGAGCCATCTGGTCCACCCCCCTCATTGGAGAGGGAATAACAGCTGACAGCAGTAGCATGGTAACAAGGGAAGGGGCAGAAAACCAAAATGCAGACATGGAGCTACTAGGCCATGAACCAGTACACTAACCAACATGCATAATGCCAATTATCTCACAAAGAACCAGAGAGATAAGAGAAGTCAGCGTCATCATAGAGCTACAAGCAGTTACTATCAACTAGGAGAACTGGAGAAGGCTGCAGGGAAGAGGCAGCATTTTAGCTGGATCTTGAAATATGAGTGGATTTGTGTGGCACTTTTAAATTGTGGCTAAGAATTCTTTGACATTCTCCCCTTGAGAGGTAGGATATATGTCCTCGCCTTGAATCTGGACTATCTTCAAGTGACTCATAACCTATAGAACGCAGTGAAAGTGACACTGGTGATTTCCAAGGCTAGAACATATTAATAAAAGGCCATGCACTAGGCATATACTCCGAAGAACCAAAAACAGCTGTTCAAACAAAGACTTGTACATGAATGTTCACGGCAGCACTGTTCACAATAGCCAAAGGGGAGAAACAACCCAAATGCCCATTAGCTGATGGCTGGATGAGCAAAACGTGGTCCATCCATACAGTGGAATACTATTTAGCCATAAGAAGGAATATAGTGTCAACCTATGCTACGACATCTAGGAACCTAGAAAACAGCATGCTAAGAAGTCAGGCACAAAAGTACAAATATCATATGACTCCATTTATATAAAATGTCTAGAATAGGCAAATCCATAGAGCTAGAAAGCAGATGAGTGGTTGCCAGGGGCTGGGGGGAAGAGGAATGGGGAGTGACTGTTTAATGGGTTCAGGGTTTCTACTGTGGTGATGAAAAAGTTCTGGAACTAGATAGTGGCGATGACCATATAACATTGTGAATGTATTTAATGCCACTGAATTGTATACTTTAAAGTGGTTAGAATGCTAAATTTTATGTGTATTTTACTACAATTTTTAAAAAGTATTTTTTTAAATGGGCCATGTGGATTCCACCTTATCCACTGGAACACTCACACTTAGAGCCCTAAAGGCCTATGTAAGAAATTCAAATAACAGCCACCCTGCTATAAGGGAGCCCAAACCACATGGAGAGGGCATGAGTATTCCAATAGACAGCCCCAACTGAGCCCATCTTTTAAAGGCATGTGAATGAAAAAGCCTCCAGATGATTCCAGCCCCCAGCCACTTCAGTCTTCCTAGCTGAGGCCCTAGACACCATGGAGCAGAGACGAGCCATCCCCGCTGTGTTCTTCTGAATTCCCAGCCTATGGAATCTATGATCATAGTAAAACAGTTGTTGTTTTATGCTACTAAATTCTTGGAGGTTGATTATGCAGCAACAGACAACAGGAACAGCTTTCAACCTGGGGAGAAAGGGCACAAAGGCCTTCCCCACAGATAGCATTGCAGCAACAACGGAATCCTTGTACCTCTTAAGACACAGGTGACTATGTGTAGTCGCTTCCAGGTCTGTGTGGACTATAAACTCCACAGGTGAGGGCAGGTGCATGTTTCCTTCTGCTCCATTGGGTCCTGCCTCAGTGACTGCTCACTCATGAGTTAGCAGATACGTATTGAGCACTAGGCCTGCTACCTGCCATTTGCCCTTCAGCTCCACCCTCCATGCCCCAGACCACTGACTTGAGAAGCTACATCAACTGGCTTCTTTGCCCTCAGGCTTCTGGTTGGGTTTAGCCCACAGGTTCCCTTGGTGTCTCAAGTGCCCTTAGCATCTCAGTGGTTTTTTTTTTTTTCCACAGCACCCTTAGGCCAAAAGAAATACCTAATAGTTTCACCATCCCAGGCTAGCTGAAGCAGCGTTAAAAACTGAAAGAAGAATGTCTAAATGAGCCCCGACTGTGGCGTGGCACGATTCTAGCAGTAATGAATTCCACTGAAGCAATACCTCCTGTGGAAGGTATCACCTCTAACTGGCAAAATAATCCCAACTAGAACCACCTAGCAATGTCAGCCAGATGTTTTCTAGCCTCTACTCTAAGCAGATGTTCACTGAACATAGGCCTCTTCGTAAGATTCAACTACAGCAGTTTACAAAGCTGCAGAATCCTCTGTCATTCCATGAGAAGCCCTAGGTAGAAAACTAACGAAAACACAGCTCAAAACTGGTTGAAGCTGGAGTGGGGGTCCTGGTGCACCCATTCCTGCTCTGGCCTGCTCCCCACACTCACCTCGGAAAAGAGGGAATTAACACAATGAGCTGAAGCCACAGTACTGCTAAGGGCTTCGAGAAAGGTGAACTGGCAGCACATTCCTCTGCCTCAGCAAAGAGGCAAGCGTGGCCCGGACAAATTGGAAACCCTCTGTCTGCTGGCCCCGGAATGCACCCGCTTCAAGTGTAGCCATGGGGACTGGGTGAAAAAGGCCTCAGGAGGTGGCCTACAGCATGCAGGGTGCTCCAAGGCAGAATGCAGGCTCCAACCTCCTTGTAAAGCAGTTTAGAATCAACCCCAAGCACCAGAAATCCAGCTGCCTTCAGAGCCCTCAGAGGTGCTTCTGAATGTTTGCTGCTGCACAAAGAACATCACTACAATCCAATTTTCTTCACATTTACTTTAAAATGCTGAACTTTGAGCACACTGTGGATTGATTTAAAAATGGGAAAACTGAAGCAACGTAAGGAAACATACTAGTTTTCTGAAGAGGATGCCAGTACCTAACTCTTAGCTTCTTATTAGTGTCCTATTTTTGCTGTAACAAAATAGACCAAATTTAATAGCTTAAAACAATATATATTTATCCTCTTACAGTTCTGGAGGTCAGTAGTCCAAGCCAGGTCTCACTGGGCTAAAATTAAGGTGTCGGCGAGGCCGTGTTCCTTCTGGAGGCTCTAGGGGAGAAACCATTCCTCCATCTCCTAAGCCAGCAACAGCCACTCAAGTCTTTCTTGCAGGGCATGGCTCCAACTCTTCCACCTCCCCCTTCCACGTTTAAAGGACCCGAGTGATTACACTGGGCACACCTGACTAATCCTATTTTAAGGTCAGCTGATTGGCAAACTTAATTCCATAAGTAACACCTTACTTAGTTCCCCCTGCCATGTAACCTAATATATTCACAGGTTCGAGAGATTAGGAAGAGGACGTCTTCGGAGGCCCATCATTATTCTGCCTACTGCAGCTTTCCACCCCCCTCCATTGGGAAAACTACCTACGTGAAAGATTTTCCTGCCTGTTTTTAATAGGTGTTTATGATGATTTTAAGCTTTTATATGCAAAGTGAAATTCACCAGTCGGTGGACCTCTGAGCAAGGCTTAGGGAGGACCAGGCCTCCCCAGAACCTGAGAGCAGCAGAAGAGTTAACACATAAAGTCAAAAACTAAGAGTGAGTGGACACACAACAGGAAAGGCGAAAAACACCATGTGGGGAACAGAACCCAGAAGAGGAAAGTCAGTGTATCTGGAAGGTATCTTACCTGACCTCACAAGAACCAAACCCAGCTCCTCCCCCACATCCCCCCCAGCAACCAAAATGGGCCTCATCATCGTCATCTCTACTGCAGGCAACTTGGGCCCTTAGTGCCACCCAACGCTGACTCTTGGGTGGTTTCTGTGTGTGTGTATTTAAACAAACAAATGCATTTTAGTTACCTGATGTTCAAAGTGATGAACGGGATGGGATGTGACCTGTGACAGCGAGGAAGAAGCTGAAAACCCATCAAAGCAGGGGAGGCTAACGGGCAGAATCTCCAGACCAGTCAAGTGCAGCACAAGGGCAACCGTGGAGGTTCTCCCCCTCTCCATGATGCCACCTTCCCATGGCCCATTCCCGAACTCAGGCAGGGTTAAGCAGCTCTAGGCCAACCCTGCACATACCCCTGCAGCCCATTTGGCTGGGACCCGATGCCCCAAGTCAGCCCACAAGGCTTCTGCCTGGATCCCAGCTGGCCATCTCAGCGCCGCCAGCACCTGGGGCCCGCTCAGGTCTCACCCTCTCCTGAACCAAGCACGAGGGGCCTGAAGACCAGCCCCAACCCAGGGGTCATATGCTGCCACTTCTCACACTGGTTCTGATTGGACTATACAGTGATAAAAAAAGGGGGGGGGATATAATTCCCATACCATACAATGCACCCTTTTAAAGTATACAATTCCAGTTGGTTTTTAGTACATTCATGTGTTGTGCAACCATCACCTGTATCTAGTTGCAGAACATTTTCATCATCCCAAACAGAAACCCTGTATCCATTACGCATTTTCTCCCCATTTCCTCTCACCCCAGCCCCTGGCAACCACTAATCTACTTTCTGTCTCCATGAATTTGCCAACTCTGGACTTTTATATAAATTATGCTTTCAAGGTTAGCATCATGTATTTTAAAAATGTGGTCTGGAATGTTTTAATATGATAATCACTAACAGAGCTCACCTGGAGCCAGGTGCTGTGTTAAGCACTTTATACGTTTCTACTCACTGGATCCTAATAACAACCCCATGAGGTGGATAGTGCTGTTATCCCCATATTACAGATGAGGAAACTGAGGCAGAAAGTGGTTAAGTGAATTGCCCAGAGTCACAGTAACACTGGACAGGCGTGCTTTAAAGCTGTGGCCACCTGTAAGCTGGGCCTCTCTTAAGGGTACAGGCACTTGGTTTACCAGCCCACTCACCACAATTGTTCTTGGCCACTTCTCACATTTCTATGACCTGCCTGATGCCTGAAGGTATCTGCGTTCATGACCCCTGCTTTGGTAATTCAGATGAACCTGAGTTCAAATCCAGTTCCACCAGAGACTGTGATCTTGGGTAAATTCCTAAAGCTCTCTGGACCCCAAGTTTTCATCTGAGAAATGGGTTACCACCCAGTTGCTTTTCAAGACTGTTTGCAAAAGACCATTATGGACATCAGGAGGTGGTATGGGTCACAGAGCCAATGGTCTAGGGTAAATGCAAGTGAGGCACTGAGGGCCTGGCACATGGAGGCATTGCAGAAATGGAGCCCTGGTTATGACTACCACCCACCCACACCACTGAGAGTCTTCTCCCCGCTGCTCAAAACAACAGCTTCCCATTGCTGGAGGCACATGCAGGTGACATACCTGTCCTCGGAGGATTTTTCAGAACTAGCAAAATACACAATGGATGGAAAACTCCTCTGTAATCAGAACAAGGATTACTTGTTAACTGCCCTTGAAACTCCTGGGAGCCTAAAGCCAGTCTCTACTTGCCAAGAGCCTGCAAGGATTTCACAAATCATGCTCGGAGGTTCTTCTGTGTGCTTTCTGAGGCCTGCTGTGGTTTCTCAGTTACATCCCACTACTGAGGACCAGGACCAAGAATAAAGTGGCTCTCAGACAAGCCCGTCCAAAGCATCACTTCAGGACTCAAGGAGAACCTGTCAGCGCCTAACTGAGCACCTGCTTTGAGTTCATTCATTCTGACACAGCAGCTCTGAGACTAACCATCAGGATCCAGGAGGAGACGGCCAATGCAAAAATCTTGTCATCTTATTTTGGATAAAGGATCCAGAAAACTGGGTCCCTACCTTGAAATCAAAGCTTCTTCTTGCTTAGCTTTCTTAATTTAAACAAAAAGAGATCACTGGGTAAGTCTTATCTGGGTTGAATCATGGCTCTATCTCTTCCCAGGTATGTGACCAGGGTCCAGGGTCCCCTCATCTGGAAGGCCTAGATAATACCTAACTGCAAAATCATCGAGGCCATTTCAAACAATATATATGAGGGACCTGGCACACAGCAAGCACTCAGGGGATTATAGCTGGTGGCAAGGTTGCAGATCTCAGAGTGACATATGCCTTGTCCCCTCAAGACACTTTTGTAATTCTTAGGTGTTACATGGATGAGCAAACAGAGGTTCAGAGAACTCATTTTCCCAAGGCCACTAAGTGGTAGAAGTGGGGCAGCCTCCAGGTACGAAGGCATTATGCCTAGCGCTTAAAGGCAGCGAGTGTGGAGTCAGACAAGCCTGGGATCAAATGCTAACTCTGCCAACTAATCACTGTGTGGCCTTAGGCAAGTTACTTCACCTCTCTGTGCCTCGGTTTCCTCATCTGTAAAATGGTTGCACTGGTTCTCAGTCTCCACCACCACCTCCTAAATCAACTGGTGTAACAGGCAACAGTGAAGATGTGAGACCTACTCATTTATATTCCTCACCTTCTCAATGTGCACACCATGTTGAAGACTTTCAGAAGATAGCCTTAAAGGGAGTATCATTTTTCTAACTTTTGTTTTGCTTCCACTTTCAAAATTTCCATGTCATTAGATGCAAGTCAATCAAGTGATCATACTTTTCCCCATAAAGACATCATAGACAATATAGGCCGGGCGCGGTGGCTCACGCCTGTAATCCTAGCACTCTGGGAGGTCGAAGTGGGTGGATCGTTCGAGGTCAGGAGCTCGAGACCAGCCTGAGTAAGAGCGAGACCCCCGTCTCTACTAAAAAAAAATAGAAAGAAATTATCTGGCCAACTAAAAATATATATAGAAAAAATTAGCAGGGCATGGTGGCACATGCCTGTAGTCCCAGCTACTCAGGAGGCTGTGGCAGGAGGATCGCTTAAGCCCAGGAGTTTGAGGTTGCTGTGAGCTAGGCTGACGCCACGGCACTCACTCTAGCCCGGGCAACAAAGCAAGACTTTGTCTCAAAAAAATAAAAAAAAAATAAGCATTTTATCCCCAAAGGGAAAAAAGAAAAAGAAAATTCAAAAACTCTCTACCCCTGCAACTTGCTTTATTTTTCTTCACAGCACTGACAATACATTATATAGATTTTGATGTTTGTGCTTGTTTTCTGCCCCCCACCAGAACATCAGCTCCACGGAGACACCTTTGCAGAATGTTGACTGGCCCTTCTTGTATGGAGTCCAGGAGGGTTGCCCACATGAAAAATATTTCTGCATCTTCTGCAAAACTACCTTGGCTAGTACTGTCCATTGTTTTCCAGTGATCCTTTATGTAACATAAATCTTACTAGAACTCAGTAGTAGGACAAAGTTTGGTTTTTGCTGAGCTCATGCTTTTCACTAGCTGGATTTGCTTTCATTGTCAGGAAGCTCAGAGCACAATTCCAGGCTCAATTACAGTGTTTTCCTTAATCCCTTTTTCTGATGTGGACATGGGATATAAATAAGTGTAAGAAGATTCTGTTGGTAGACGTTTAAGACCCTATTTTTAACCACAGCCTGCATTTATTCTAAGAAGATGCTTCTCAAACTTGACTGTGCCTGCGAATTACCCGGGGATCTAGTTAAAATGCAGAATCTGACTCAGTAGGTCAGGGGCGGGGCGTGAGATGCCGCAGTTCTAACAAGCTCCCAGGTGATGTCTATGCAGCTGGGCCCCGGACCACATTTCGAGTAGCAGAGGGTCTAAGAAACTTGCTCCCTTGTTTCAGCAGAATTTCTCTGTCCCCCTCCTTGGCAAAATATGACCAAAGTCTCAAAAACTGGAACGGACACCAGAAGCACTTAGGGAGCTGGTCAGACCTACACATCGCCGCCCCCCGCCCCTTCCCCATCAAGATCCCAAGGAAAGCGGGTAGGAATCTGCCCAGGAAGCTCCCTAGGTGCTTCTACTGTAGGTGGCCTGGAGCAAATCTTGAAAATGACAGCTCTCTTCAAGGTGTTCTCAAAGGTAAACTCCTTGGACACCTGCTTGTTCAGGATTTTAGCGGGGGACCAACCCGCTGTTTCTAGCCCAACACCAGGAGGGATCCCGTCCCTCCTCCTCTCCCGCAACTCGGACCGTGGCGGGGACTGCCCACGCGGGCTCAAGGTTCGGACTCCCGCCCCTGCGCCTGCACAGCCCGGCCCGCCGCGCCCTCCACCGCAGGCCCGCGAGGCGGGGGCCGCGCCGCTCATGCGCAGAGCGCCCCCGGCCCCGCAGGGCGGGGTCCCCGGGCGCCCCTCGCCCGCCTTACCTCTCTGGACCAGGGTGGCCAAGGAGAAAGCGAGGCAGACGAGGAACGCCGAGCGCCAGGCCATGGCTGGGAGCAGGCGGAGGGCTTCCAGAGGAGCACAGTTAGCGCTAGAGCGCCCGAAGGGGAGGCTGAGGAAGAGCCGGGACGGAGGAGGAGCCCTACCGCCACTGCAGGGCCGCGCCCAGAGCCGGCGCGCGCGCAGCGCGGGCCTGGGAGGGCGGAGGGAGGGCGCGCGCGAGTGCAGGCGCCTGGGGGCTCCCGGCAGGGGCGAGGCCGAGGGCGGGGCCTAGGCCTGGGGGCGGGGATACTGGATGAGGGGCGGGGCTGGCGCGCGGGGCGGGGCCCGCGGGCACCCGGTGGGTTGGGCGGTCTGGGTTGGGTCGGGCACCAGCTAGCTGTCCGCAGACCAGGTCCCGCCCTGGCGCTCGGAGGTGGGCCCCGCGGACCCTAAGCGGTGAGTGGCCAGTGGCCAGGAAGCGGGAGGCGGCCGCGGCGAGGGTTCTCGCTGATTTCCACTGGCACTCCCGATTCCTCCCGGGTCCGGGGCGGGACCCAAGGCGACACACACGCCAGCCGCGCCTGCCAGCCGGGTGACCTTGGACAGGGTTCTTCCCTATTCTGGCCTTGGTGTTCTCGCGGTGAAAAGCAGTTCCCTAGGGGCCCTTCCAGCCGCGGCTCCGGTACCAAGCACCCGAGCTGTTGACCCCTCCCCGCCCTTCCCTGCTAGCAGCAGTAGTGGAATCCTGTCCCGAGACTAAAGCAAAGGGCAAACAGCGGCACGTCTCGGGGAAACAAGGCCGAGGCCAGGGTCGCTGGGTCAGGCGGGGGCGGGGGGCGGGACGGCCGGGATCCGGAGTGCCGCGGGCTCGGGAGACTCGGGGGTGGGGACTGGGTCAGCTCTCCCGAAGCTTTGATGAATGCGCTGAAAGTGCAAGTTCACATCTGCAGAGTCGACCTGAAAGACGTGCTTAATGACCGACAAACGCGCTGCAGTCCTTTCCCATGAACCGCTGCAAACGGAGTCCATCTCCCAGACCCGCAGAAATCAGATTCCAACACTGCCCGGACCAGCAAGATGCAGCCTTTGAAGTGAACGCTCCCAAAAACAGCCCAGGCTGCGACCAGCTTTCGAGGACAAAGAGGAAGCGCCGCTACTCGTGAGTGGCAGAGTGGCGGTGTGCACCTGTCCCTGCCATTATGCGGCACAGGCTGCCCTGGGCCACATCCCCCTTAGCCAGCGGCTACTACCACCTCTCCCCAGTATCCATTCGGTAGCCCCCTACCTGCCAGCACTGCCCGCTGGAGACCCCCCAGTGGCTCCTGCCAACCCCTGAGCAATAGTGTGGGGCGGGGGCCTCGTTGAGATAGAGCCGAGATTTTTCCCATGTGGCTTACATCTATTGCCCTGAATCCTGGAGCTGCAAAAACAAAACAGCATGTAAGGAGTGGATCTTCCTATTTTCCAGGCATTGCTTATTCTATGGCACTAATTAGCTGGAGAATTAACAGAAACAGCTGGTGGTTATTGAACACATACTATATATACATGAAATATTCCAGGCATTTTACCCTTATTTGTTATTTCTCATAACGACCTTATGTATCGCCTAATAAGGAGGGGAAAGGAGCAAAATGGAGATTCCTTGAGGTTAGGGAGTTAGCCGGGTCCAGCCTCATAAGTGTCAAAGGGAGCAGGGGATCATTAGGAACCCCAGCAGGTAAATGGCTAAGAACATGTGCTTTAGAGCCAGACCAGGTACAAATCTTGGCTAGACCCAACAAGACTGTGCTAGGGGTCAAATGAAATGGTGGAAGGTAGGTGGCCTGGCACACAGTGAGGGAGGCGGATGTTACTTGTTAATCTTGTAACAGCTAAAGAAATACTGGCCACTGGGAGGGCAGGAGGTTACTGTGTATTCCAGGCGGGGGACATACCCCAAACTTTTCCACTAAGTCTGAGTTCCCTGAGCCATTCCCTTGCCCTCTACCAGGAAGGCACTAGATTTCCTGTTCTTTAGGAGCCCTTCAGACTCTGATGGGTAAACCCTGGAGCATACATTCTCATCTACGCGGTGGAGGTGAGGAGAGTACAGCCTCTAAGTTGAGGCCATATTAGTCAACATACAGTGGACACAGTCACACCCAACCGGAATGTGCAATATGACCATCTTCTAGATGGGGGGTAGTTCATAAACTGCAGTCCACAGACCAAATCTGCACCCAGCCCCACCTGTTTGTACACCCTTTGAGCTAAAAGTAGTTGTTGCATTTTTACATAGTTGAACAAAATCATAAGACATAGCAAAGTTATACAAAATTCAAATTTCAGGGTCCATGAAGTTTATGGGAACACAGCCACATCTATTTGTTTCTGTATTTCCTGTGGCTGTTTTGTGCTACCACAGTGGAGTTCAGTAGTTGCAACAGAGACCATGGGGCCCAGAAAGTCTAAAATATTTACTATCCAGCTCTTTACAGAAAAAGTTTGCTGACCTCCATCCTAGCAGATTGAACAATGGCAAGGATAAATATTAACAGGTGATAATGTGGGACCTAAAGAGTGTGCCCCTCTAAAACACAGCATGAACTCAGAAGATGACCTGCTTTGATACAGGAATAAGAACCAAGAGAAAAGGACAATCTTTATCATTGTGGCCAAAATATGCCCACTCAAAAAAAAAAGTTTGTTAATAGAAATATTGCAAATGCTTGAGATCAGTTATCCTACCAGATACCTCTGCTTTTGTAAAATGACTCATCTAAGTCGTGGTTTGTCTCTCAGTCTCTTGTAAGTTAGGTTAATGTGAGTCAGATAGCTCACCAGCTCACTCAGCCTGGCAGAGGACCTGCCTGGGGCTTTGTAAGTCTCTCAGTCAGATACTGCTAACCCTACTGAATTGCAACTGAACAGAGAGTTGGCTTACAGAAAATTCTGCACTTAGAAACCATGATCTATGTGCCACCCCCCATACACACACATACTCCCACTGCCAATGGACATAGGTTCTGGGACTAACTCCTGGCCAAACCGGCCTTAGCTACAGACTACCACCTTGTTATCATCCTCTTGGTATATGTAGTCTCTCCCTGAACTTCTCATGCCCTGAAAATTGCCACGAATTGAAAAACCACTTGGCCTGACAAACTCCTCTCTTAAAATGTCCACCTTTTCCCAGCTTTGGCCCAAGCAGAGAGGTGTAGCATGCAAATGGCCACCAGGCTAGTCTGGGAGTACAAGAGAGGCACAATTTCCAAACAGCTACCTGTTATCTCTCAGTCCTGGGCTTCAGCAGCCTGCCAGAACAAATGAAGTCCCATTGCCATCACCAGCACAGAGTTCCTGTTCTTGTTCCCAACTGACGCAAAACCCCTCCTAGCAAAGTCTCCACCCTCGGTGTTGCGGGGAGTTCCGAAGGGGGCCTCCTTCACCCAAGGCCAAAATCAGCCCCACCCAGTGGCATCTGGGTTCCCACCACTGCTGAAGGAGAGCACCATTGTCCATGGTGACAGTGCCCTTTCCTGATATCCCACTGCTACCACCACTGATCCTAAGAGACCAGAGCTGAGAGGGAGTCCACGTGGGGGGCGAGGGCAGGGACAAAGGTCTTGCCCCAACCCTGGGTCACCCTGTGTCCCCTGGGACCCAAAGCAGCTCAGCTGGTGCTCAAGCTTCAGCAGACCTTCCACCTGCTTCCTCTAACCTCTAAGCCTTGGCCTTAATCCCTCTAACCAAACCTGTTTGAGATCCCAGACTGGAGAGGGGGTGGGAAAGGGACAGAACACTCTCCCTTCCCACCGCACTCCACACAGTGCTGGCCAATTAAGAGACAAAGACTCCCTGCATATCAGTGGGAATGAGAACTGCTCTGGCCAGCTGGGGGAGGGACACTCCGGGCTCTACGAAAATTTCCCAAAATGCCTGACTTCACACTCAAGTTTCACCAGTCCCAGGAGAAATAAGAAAAAATGAGGTTGTTGTGGCAAATTTTCCCCCATAAAGCTAGAGTATTGACCTTTATTCTGAAATCATGGATTTTTTTGGTATACAAAAGTCCTTTATTTCATGAAAAGATGGTAGTGTTTTGTTTAATGTGCTTACTTAGCAAAATAAAAAATTGGCAGCCCTACCCATCCTCAAATAAAAAAAAAAATCTACTCATTGGTGAAATTTTTTTTTTTTTTCTTTTTTTGAGACAGAGTCTCACTCTATTGCCCAGGCTAGAGTGAGTGCCGTGGCGTCAGCCTAGCTCACAGCAACCTCAAACTCCTGGGCTCAAGGGATCCTCCTGTCTCAGCCTCCCGAGTAGCTGGGACTACAGGCATGCACCACCATGCCCGGCTAATTTTTTCTATATATATTTTTAGCTGTCCATATAATTTCTTTCTATTTTTAGTAGAGATGGGGTCTCGCTCTTGCTCAGGCTGGTCTCGAACTCCTGAGCTCAAACGATCCGCCCACCTCGGCCTCCCAGAGTGCTAGGATTACAGGCGTGAGCCACCGCGCCCGGCCTCATTGGTGAAATTAACGAGTCTGGGAACTGCTGGCTATCCCAGCAATATTCAGCCCACCCAGGGCCCTGACACATAGGAATTTTTGGAACACACCCCATATGTAAACAGAAGCCCTGAAAATGGATTCTAAAACAATGTTCCCTCTGATATTTCTTGAGTTGTAAGCAGATTATCCTTCAGTCTCCTCCGCCTCTCTGCAGACTTCTTAGTCTCTCCTCTCTTAGATTTTGTAGTATGGCAAGGTCAAGCAAGGCCTTGAATGCCATGCTAATGAGCAAAGATTTGGTCCTCAGAACAGAGGGAAGCCACTGAAAGGTTTTGAGCTTTAAGCAGCAGTGCCAAGGAAGTGGTCCACAGGAGTGCTGCTGGCATCGTGCACAGGAGAGGCTGGGAGCCGTGGAGTGGGAGAGAAGGGTTTGGATTCAGGGTGTGGATGTGGTGGAGGTAGCAGTGGCCATAGAAAAGAGGGGCTGAGTGTGTCTGGCCATGTTCTCAGGGTAGGGGAGAACAGGACGTCCAAGGGACTCAGGTGGTGCCGTGTAGGGAGGAGGCAGATGACAGGCAATTATAACTCCCAGTATGATACAGGCAGTTAAAGAGGGGAGCACAGGGCATGGTGGGGACACGGAGGAGCAGCCCCTCTCCCAGCTGCATGGTCAGGGTAGGGCCAACTTAAAGGAAAAGTAATAGTTCACCACACAGATGGCAGGGTGTTCCGAGAGAACCGCGGAAGTGAAGGCCCAGAAATGAGAGGAGGCACTGCATATGGAACTCGAGTTGGCAGGAGCCAGGTCATGCAGAGGTGATAGACCAGATGAAGTTTGGACTCTACCCAAAGGCAACTGCGAACCCCCAAGAGTTTTAAGTGGGGATGGGGTGGTGCTGCAGGGTGACAAGATCAGATTGGCATCTCATGGATCCATTTCTCCAAGGGGTCTCAGGACTCTGTTGTATAGAACCCAGAAGATGCTGCTCTTGGTGACAGGAGCCATTAAAGAATGAAGAGCAGGGGAAGGTAGAGGGGAGATTGAGGTGGAGAATGGAGGCAGGGAGAAGAGCGAGGCGGCCAGTGCAGGAGTCTGGGAACGCTTCAGCGGGCTCAGCTGAGGGGCAAGGTGGCACGGGTGCTCTCCTGCCCTGCCTGCTCGGAAACAACCCAGCATGGCAGGTCAGGAGCAGCAGCTCCACAGGCAGGGGGTCTGCCATCGCTGTTTCTGCAAAGACACCCCCCGCCCCCGCCCCAAATCACTCTTGTCTTACATGTGGCAGAGTTGCTCATTCCCCAAAGGGACCTTCTGAGCAGGGCATTTTGTAATGTAATGCAACAAATTCCCACAGATCCGAATCATCTCATCCTTTTTGATTCGTTTTAGGATGCCCATTTGGGGCTTGAGGGGGTTTCTTAATATACCAAGGACCATACGATGGTGACAACAATGGCAAAAATGGACATGGTAACAACAATTCCGAAGGAAAAAAAGACGGTGCAAAAGGCCAGTGGGTCACGACTTCGCTTCAAGGCTCATTATCATGAGAAGGCATCCTCTTCCTTGGAAATCTAAATGCAGAACACCCAGCTGTATTCAAGAAGCCTGCACACGTGCCAAGTCAGGCAGGGCAAAACCTTATACCTGCATGTTTTCCTAATGTGAGAATGTTCTGTAAATTTCTTTCTAGTGCTCAGTCGAGTTAATATGGAATTTGCATAAGCACTTGGCAAGAAATAACTTATGTCTCTGCAATATTTCCGAGGCAGCATTTTCTACTCCAAATCCTGACCTCTGTAGGAACAGGACTTAACATTTGCCTCCCAAATGTGGAATGGGGCTTTATGTAACTTACCCAGAGAAGTCTTCTTGAAGCACTTGGGTGGGGGGGGGGACTCAAATAGCAGAAACTAACATTTGGTCTCCTTGTGTTAAGTCTTTTCATGTAATTGAAGCAGCCCAAGACACACCCAGAAAAAGCTACAGAACACAAATGTGGACTACAACATCCAAGTAATAGCAATAACATTTTGTTTAGAAATGACTTTTTCAGAGGCATTGCAATGTCCAAAACGGAACTGTCCATCCCTGTCCCCAAAATCACTCTGCTCCTCCCCTGAGTGTTCCCCCATCTTAGTAAGTAGCACCACCCAAACCTAGGAGGCAGCCTTGACCCCTCCCCAGGTCTCACCCACTCCATTACCAAGTCTGGAGAACTCTGCCTCCTAAACAGTCCTGCATGCATGCACTCACACCTGCCCATGCTCTACCTGGCAACCGTAGGGAGCCTCTTAAAAAGTCAACCAGACCATGTTGTTCCCTTGCTTAAAACCCTCCAGTGTCATGTCCAAGGCCCTCCATTTCACTCTTGGTAAATCCAAATTCCTGTCCATCACCTACAAAAGCCCCACATGATTGGATCTGGCCCTTGCTTCCTGTCCAACTCATTCTTCACCTGCATTTCCCTTTTACCCACCCCCGTCGCCTCCCTGACACCACCATTCCACCTGTTGGGAATGACTTTCCTTCCTTTCTTCACTTGGCTGGCCTCAGTTCATGCCTTAGTCCACACTAGAACATCCTGTTCCCTCCTAGGCAAGGAAGGGTTAGGGGTCCATGCTTTCCACTCTACAGACCCTGTGCTCGACTCTAACGATAAGCTTTGAGTCCAGTATTTTTTTTTAAACTCATTCTTCTGCAGGATGAGTCCAGTTTTGAGTTCCACTTGCTTTGAAATTTGACGTCTCCTCACACTGGTCCCCTGTTTCTGAATTCAGACCCGGAGCGCTCACCATTACACCGCGGCCCTCTGGTCCCCTGTTTCCTAACCCTGTCAGAATGACAGAATCATTAGGGAAGCTTTCATAAAAAAATAGAGATGAAACTCATAAAACATAAAATTAACGTTTAAAGTGTAATTTAATGGCATTTACTATATTTGCAATGTTTTACAGTCATCACCTCTATCTAGTTCCAGAACATTTCCATCCCCCCAAAAGGAAACCCCAGACCCATTAAGCTGTCGCTCCCTACCTCCCCTCCCCAGCCCCTGGCAACCACTAATCTCCTTTCTGTCTCTATGTCTAATAGCATTTGCCTATCCTGGATAATCTATATAAATAGAATCATACAATAGGTGGCCTTTTGTGTCTGGCTTCTTTCATTTAGCATCATGACTTTGAGGCCCATCCATATTCTACCATATATCAGAATTGCATGTCTTTTTATGGCTGAATAATATTCCATTGTATAATATACCACGTTTATTTATCCATTCATTGGTAGATAGACATTTGGGTTGTTTCCAGTTTCCAGCTGTTGTAAATACCGCTGCTATGAACATGCATATACAGGTTAAAATTCCCCCTGCCCAAGCCATACTCTCTGAGTTTTCAATGTACTTGGTCTGGGTAGGGTAAGGCATTCATGTTTATCTAAAGGCTGAGATCATGGCTAGACTAACTGAAGCCAGTGGGCCAAGTCCTGCCCACTGCCTGCCTTCCCATGGCCTGCAAGCTAAGCATGGTTGAGAAAAGTAAAAAAGAAGAATATTTTGTGACATGCAAAAATGATGTGACATGTACATTTCAGTGTCCATAAAGTGTTAGTGGCATACAGCCTCACCCATTGGTTTATGAAATGTCTATAACTGCTTTTGTGCTACCGGGTCAGAGTTGAGGAGATACAACAGACATTGTGTGGCCCACAAAGCTGAAGCTAGTCCTTTACAGAAAAAGTTTGCTAGCCCTTGCCTTCATCCATTCTCAGTCTTCTTGTTACTTGATCTTTCAGCAGCTGTGGGCACAGTCGATCACTCTCTGCCTGAAATACTTTCTTCAGTTTGACTGCTAGAAACCCACTGTCTTCTAGAGCTGCCTCCCTGGAGCTTGGGGAAGCCCCACTGGGGTTGGGTCTGTGGTGCCCAGTGTTCAGGAGCTGAGGCGCTTCCACTCCCTCCTACAGATGTCGATTGGGCAGGGGAGGTGTTAGGAGATCACTTAGTGGCTGTGGGCAGGGCACTATCCTTCTCTGGGCCTTGTTTTTCTCTTCTGTGAAATGAGTCAGTTGGACAAGACCATCTCTGAGGTTCCAAGCTCTCTGATGATCACAATACCAAGCACTGTCACCTGACTTACCTTGTCAAGTCCTCCCAGCAACCCACAGAGGAGGGCACCATTTCTATTATTATCACAGTCTTACAGATGACACAACAAATCTTCAGAGAGAGAAAGTGACTTTAGTCAGGTCACCCAGCAAGTCAGTGGCCAAAACAATGTTCAAACTTATGTCCAGCCAACCCCACTCTCTCTCGTAAGAAAGACGTGCTGCGCCTACCATTTAAGCTGATGAGGCCTCAGCAAACTTGTTGAGGTGGGGAGGGCACACTGGCAGGTGGTAGCTGGCGTGTTTTGTGTCATCGATGTGGGCAGCTGTGAGTAAGACCCAAGATGAGAATAATAATAATTTCTTGAGAAGCCCTGGGCAATGTGCCCAACGCTGTGATAAGCACTTAATAAATCTCATGTTTAATTATTTCAATACTCCATGAGGGGGTATATTATTTTCCTGCTGTAACAAATTACTACAAACTTGGAGGCTTAACACAACAGAAATTTATTCTCTCGCAGTTCTGGAGACCAAAAGTCCAAAACCAAAGTGTCACCAGGGCCACACTTCCTCTGCAGGCTCTAGGGGAGAATCCTTTCCTTGTAGGTACATCACTCCAGTCTCTGCTTTGTCTTCACGTGGCCTTCCTATAAGAACACCAGGGATTGGATTTAGGGCTCATGTGAAATCCAGTTCGATCTCATTTTGAGATCCTTAACTTAATTACATCTTCAATGACCCTATTTCCAAATAAAGTCACATTCTGCGATTCCTTGTAGACATGAATTTTAGGGGACACTATTCAACCCAGTACAAAGGGCAATATTATTCCCCAGTCTACAGACCAGAAAGCTGAGGCTCAAGCCATGAGACCAGTTGCCCCCTTAACTAGTACTTTAGTGACTTTGGAACCAATGTGTAGTACTGGATCATTTCAACCCTTACTTCTCCTAAGACAGAAAAATAAAAGGACATACAAAAACCCCACGTGATCCCTATGTTACACTATATACAAAATTTAATTCAAAATGAATCAAAGACCTAAACTTAAGAGCTAAAACTATAAAACTCATAGAAGAAAACATTGGGGAAAATCTTTATGACATTGGATTTAGCAATGACTGGGGATACGACAACAAAAAAGCACAAACAACAACAAAAAAGATAAATTGTATTTCATCAAAATTGAAAATTTTTGTGCATCAAGGAACACTATTAACAGAGTGAAAAGGCAACAAACTACAGAATGGGAGAAAAATATTTGCAAGTCATATATCTGACAAGGGATTAATATAAAGAACTCCTATAACTCAACAACAAAAAACAACCCAATTAAAAAATAGACAAAGCACTTGAACAAACATTTCTCCAAAGAAGATATACAAATGGCCAGTAAGCACATGAAAAGATTCTCAACATCAGTAGTCATTAGGGAAATGCAAATCAAAACCAGAATTAGATACTACTTCACACCTACCAGGATGGCTATAATAAAAAAAAAAAGAAATGGAAAATAACAAGTGTTGGCAAGAATGTGGAGAAATTGGAACCCTCATACATTGCTGGTGGAAGTGTAAAATTATGCAGTTGCAATGGAAAACAATATGGTGCTACCTCAAAAAATTAAACATAGAATTATCAGAAATTCCTTCCATGTATATACCCAAAAGAATTGAAAACAGAGGCCAGGCATGGTGGCTCACGCCTGTAATCCTGGCACTCTGGGAGGCCGAGGCGGGCGGATCGTTTGAGTTCAGGAGTTCAAGAACAGCCTGAGTAAGAGCGAGACCCATCTCTACTAAAAATAGACAGAAATTATATGGACAGCTAAAAATATATATAGAAAAATTAGCTGGGCATGGTGGCGCATGCCTGTAGTCCCAGCTACTCGGGAGGCTGAGGCAGGAGGATCACTTGAGCCCAGGAGTTTGAGGTTGCTGTGAGCTAGGCTAACACCTCGGCACTCTAGCCCAGGCAACAGAGTGAGACTCTGTCTCAAAAAAAAAAAAAAAAAAAGAATTGAAAACAGGGACTTGAACAGATATCTGTGCCTTCATGTTCATAGCAGAATTATTCACAACAGTCAAAAGGTGGAAACAGCCCAAGTGTCCATTGACAGATGATGGATAAACAAAATGTGACCTATACACACAATGAAATACTAGTCAGCCATAAAGATGAATGAAATTTTGATATATCCTACCACACGAATGGACCTTGAAAACAGGCTTAGTGAAATAAGCCAGACACTGAAGGACAAATTTTGTATCATTTTACTGATATGAGACACCCAGAATGGGTGAAATCTTAAAGAGAGAAAGTATTAATAGAATAGAAGTTACCATGGGAGGGAGAGGGGAGGAAGAGGAAGTTATTAGTTAATAAGTACAGAGTTCATGTTGGGAATGATGAAAAATATTTGGGACATAGGTAGTGGATATGAGTACACAATATTGTGAATGTAATTAATGCCACTGAATTGTGCACTTACAGATGGTTAAAATGATAGATATTATGTTATGTATATTTTACCACAATAATAAAAAAGCTGTTAAAAAATGTGAGCTTCTAAGGAAAGCATTTTAGAAAAAGAAATGGAAGGCTTCCCTCCCCAAATGCAGGAGCG
Organism: Eulemur rufifrons; assembly: GCF_041146395.1. Classification (NCBI taxonomy): domain Eukaryota; kingdom Metazoa; phylum Chordata; class Mammalia; order Primates; family Lemuridae; genus Eulemur; species Eulemur rufifrons. The sequence continues at coordinate 24,217,978 of NC_091012.1, read as the reverse complement.
CCAGCTGGGCTCTCAGCTCCCACCCACTGCTTGGCCCACGGCACAGGTCCTGCCGCCTCACCTTGCCTCTGGTGCATGCCTCTGGAATGACTTCCCTGAAGCCTGTCTTTGCAGCACCCCCTGAATCTGGTTCTCACCATCTTCTTTCTGCATAGGCAGAGTCCTAAAGAGAAAGAGGTTTTGTGTTCCGGTATCTCCTCTTATTTCTTCTCACTCTTCATCATCCTCTATATCCAGCCCGCTTGTGATCTCAGTTCTCCACTTCTGCCACTTCTTTTTTTTTTTTTTTTGAGACAGAGTCTCACTCTGTTGCCTTGGTTAGAGTGCAGTGGTATTATCACAGCTCACTGCAACCTCAAACTCCTGGGCTCAAGTGACTCTCTTGCCTCAGCCTCCCAAGTAGCTGGGACTACAGGCATGCGCCACCATGCCTGGCTAATTTTTCTATTATTTTTAAGAGATGGGGTCTCACTATGTTGCCCAGGCTGGTCTCAAACTCCTGGGCTCAAGCGATCCTCCCGTCTTGGCCTCCTAGACTGCTAGGATTACAGGCGTGAGCCATCGCGCCCTGCCCTGCAACTTCTTTTTGGCCCCTGCCCAGGTCTAAAGGGGCCCTGGGGGGTGCCGTTTACCATTTTGCACCTCCAAGCACTCTGTGGCTGGTCTGACAGAGCCTCAGGAATTGCAAGGTTCCTTGTTTCTCCTTGGAAGACAGATTGATTTTCCTGCTGATAAGTGGTAGCTCACCTTCTAGAACATCCACCACCTCAATCATCTCTTTTGGCTATAGTATCCCCCTGGCTCCCCATTGCCTACAGGACCAGGCCACTGTGCCTTGGCCTGGCTTCCTATCTCAGTGCATCTGGCCCAACAGGTGGCCTCACTGTTCCCTGAATGGGCTTTTGTGCCTTCCTGCCTCCTTGCCTTTGCTTATGTGGTTCCTGTTGCTTGTTGTACCTTCTCTTAGCCTTTTGTCCTGGTATCCAAATGCTAATGTCCACTGAGCCCCAGATCAAGATGCACCTCTTTCTCGAAACCTTTGGAGGGCAAATATTGTCTGTTTAGCAAGGAATCATCTATGATTGCCTTGGGTGGGCATTTCCATTTTCCATTATTTTACCAAAATAGCCTATTGTTGATTTTATCTCTAGAGAAAACTTCTGGAAGCCAGGAGTTTACCTTAAGTTTCTCTCCAGGAGCTGTGCATGTGATTGGTGCAAAATGAACATTGGCCAAGTTGGCTTGGTGAAGAGAGGAGGAAATATTTGGTGCTCCTGGCACTTGGGTCTCTCTTTCCATCAGACTCCAGCATGGGGGTGTGGCCCTGGGCCCAGAGCATGGAGGGGGTGAGCCGTGCCCTGGCCCCCACCCCCTGTCGCTGTCATCTGTGGGAATTTTCCTTTAGAAACTCTGCCCTTTGAATTTTTCCAACACTATCTTCTTGTGTTGAAAGATTGGGACAGAACTGTGTGAAAGTACTCAACTCAGAGATCTGCTCACTGGCTGCTCACTCTGTCTTCTGGGAGTCCCCCCTCCTCACTGCCACTACTGCTTCTGCCCTGGTTCCAGCTGTCTCCATCTCTAATGGGAATTACTGGGCCAGCTGCTCCCTGGTCCCACTGCCCTCAGTGCTGCCCCCACAAACCCAGGCTCCATCCAGTGGTCAGAGTGGTCATCCTGAAACAGATTTCTTCCTTTCAGTCCCCAGCTCACAAATGGCAACTTATCTTCAAGCTAAAACCAAGCTACTGAGGGTGGGGTTCCAGTCACCCCAAGTGTCACCCTTTGGCATGCCTCCTACACCTCTGATTCTGCACTTGCAACACAGACTTGTTCATTTCCAAAATGAAGTGCGCACATTGATGTCTCTGGGGCTCAGTCTGGGCAGGTCTCCCCTCCTGGACATCTTCCTCCTCTGTCTCTGACCACCAACAACTAATTCTGAGAGATTCACCTCCTCTCTGAAGCCTGTTGCCCCAGGTCTTAACCCCAGTATGAAGCTTAGCCCCAGTAGGAAGCCAATAAATACTCTCTAAAGGAGCAATTAGTCCACAATGAAATCCCACTTCACAGCCACTAGGGAGGCTATAATCAAAAAGGCAGATAATGACAAGTGTTGGTGAAAGTGTTGGAGAAATTGGAACCCTCATACACTGCTGGTGGGAGTGTAAAATGGTACAGCTACTATGGGGGTTCCTCAACAAGTGAACTATAGAGTTACCATGCGACCTAGCAATTCCACCCCTTGGTATATAAACAGAGAATTGAAAGCACATGTCCACACGAAGACGTGTACACGAGTGTTCCCGGTACCTTTATTCATAATAGCCAAAGTGGAAATGACACAAATGCTCATTATCAGATGAATAGATGTTTACTCGAATAAGCAAAATGTGGCATATACATACAATGCAGTATTACTTGGCTACAAAAAGGAGTGAGATATGCATATGTGCTACAATGTGGATAAGCATTAACAACATGATGCTGAGTAAAAAAAGTCAGACACAAAAGACCACATTGTGTGATTCCATTTATATGAAATGTCTAAAACAGGCAAATACATAGATACAGAAAGTTGATTAGTGGTTGCCAGGGGCTGGGGTGGATGGAAGTTTGGGGGGGGGTGATAGATGTAGGATACAGGGTTTCTTTCTGTGGTGATGAAAATGTTCTGGAATTAGATAGTGGTGATGGTTGCACAACTTTTTAAATATACTACAAACCACTGAATTGTACACTTTAAAAGAGTGAATTACATGGTCTGTGAATTATATCTCAATAAAAGTGTTATAAAAAGAAAGCATTTGGCAAGCGTGTATTGAGCACTCGCTCCATACTGGACACTGCATGAGCGTTTTACCCAATGCTCATCAAAACACTGTAAGGTAATGTAATGGACTGAATGTTTGTGCCTCCCCCCAAAAAATTCACAGGTTGAAGCCCTAACCCCCAAGGTGATGGTATTAGGAGGTAATTATCATAGGTCATGAGTGTGGGTGCCTATGATGAGATTAGTGCCCTTGTAAGAAGAGGAAGTGACACAAGAGCTGTTTCCCTCTGCCACATGAAGCTACAGTGAAAAGGCAGCTGTCTGCAAGCCAGAAAGGGAGCCCTCACCAGTAACTGAATCTACCCCTACCTTGATCTTGGACTTCCCAGACTCCAGAAGTGTAAAAGTCTCTGTTGTTTAAGCAACCCAATCTATGGTATCTTGATATAGCAGCCTGAGCTAACACAGATAGATACTATTTTTCTATCCACTTTACAGTAGAAGAAACTGACACAATAAATAGCTTGCTCAAGGTCACTCAGCCTGTAAGGGCAGCACCAGGATGTGAACCCAGGGAGCCTGGCTTGCAAACCCCTGCCTCTCAGGTAGACAAATGCATGCTGCAGGGTTTGCAGCCAGAAAAAAAAAAAAAGAATTGGTTCCTCATTAGCACTGCTTTAGAAAAAGGGTTCAAGGTGTCCCCCACAGTTGCATTTTCCTGGGTAGTCATGGCAGAATGTGTCTAAGGAGTTAGTGGCCAGATCTCTACCATATCCCTAGACAGGCCAAGTCCCCCAGATCCTTTTTACAAAGGCCAGGAAAGTGAGAAGGGGGTCTTCTGCTTTCATCCAGAAGAGCTTCACAGAGTGGATTTCTGCTGCCGTCTAGCCTGCCTTGACCTTGAAATGAGAGCTGGTAGGCCAAGCCAAGCCAGCAGGGGTGCTTGTTGTCCCAGGGCTCCGTTCAGGGGAACTAGGAGAGAGCTATAGTGAGCATCTGTGGCCTTCAACCTTCCTGATGTCGGGGCAGGGTCTCTGCCTCTATACGTGCTGAACCTTGCATCATGAACACGAGGCACAGGGAAGGGGGCTCCTGATGCCAATATCGGGGTTTGATATTGCTTGTTGCTAGTGGGAGCCCAAAGGCACAGGTCATTCAGCGTATAGAAGATGACATTCAGCTGTAGAGGTAGAGAGCACAAACTCTGGAGCCAGCCAGCCTGTGTAACCTTGGACAAGTTACCTTGCTTCTCTGGACCTCAGTGGCCTGATCTACAAAATGGGCAAAATAATAGCACTTACATCTTAAGGCTCTTGTGTAAAGGAAGCACATTAACACACACAGAAAGAGTACGGAACATCGCCTGGCACGTAGTAACTCTCAACAAGTGATAGCTTTGTATTTTGTTTGGCTAAGTCAATGAGAAGGGAAGGAGGCACAGTAAGACCAACTTCTGGGTTATTGATGGTTTGAATGTTTGTCCCCTCCAAAGCCCATGTTGAAATTTAATCCCCAGTGTGCCAGTATTGAGAGGTGGGGCCTTTAAGAGGTGGATGGATTAATAGATTCATGGATTAGTTAACAGATTAATGGGTTCTCATGGGAGAGGGACTGTTGGCTTTATAAGAAGAGGAAGAGAGACATGAGCTAGCACACTCAGCCCCTTGCCATCGGATATGTTGTGCCGCCTCGAGACTCTGCAGAGAGTCCCCACCAGCAAGAAGGCTCTAACCAGATGCTGCCGAGACTTCTCCGCCTCCATAGCTGTAGGGAATAAATTCCTTTTCTTTAGAAATTACCCAGTTTCAGGTATTCTGTTACAAGCAACAGAAAACAGACCAAGACAGTTATAGATGCTTCCTAAACCACAATGGAAAGATCTGGACATCTTTTTTCCCTGTAAGTAGCTTGTTCTGCTCTAGAAGGAGGGAGGTGAAGTCCTACTGTCTCCTGGTCAGCCCACAGTGCCTGGATGCGTGCCCTGTTCTGGGTACCAGTAGCCTCTCTGAGAGGCATTAACACGCTGGATTTGCTCCAGGAATTTTCATATAAGGAATAATCTCAGGGAATGACTGGGCAGGAGAAAAGATGAATTTAAGGGGCAAAAGGGAAAAGCATGATGGGAGAGATGCCGGGGAGGAAACTCCTGAGGGAATCTGTTCTGTTGTATGTGGCCTCAACTTGTGGAAATAAGTATAAAGGGGACTAGCTATGGGGTGATGGATTCTGGAACTTTCTAAGAGACAGAACAACCTCAAGATGGAGGAGCTGCCTCTTTATGGAGGGAGTTCCCGTTCCTTGAGATGGCTAGCCCAGCTGGCTGGCCTCTTGGGGATGTTTAAGCCTGGTTTCCTTGTCTCCCTTTGAGGTCCCTTCCAACCTGGAGGCAGGAGGCCCTGTGACTCCCTCACCTCCTCCACTGAGTTTGAGCCAGGATTATATGGAAGGCTAGTTTCCAAAACTGTTGAAGAAAAGCAAAAAAAGGGGGGGGGGTTGGCAAGTCCTTTGTTTAGTCTAAGCCCAAATTTGAGACACACCTTTGAGGCTCTGCCACGTCTTGCCTGTGGCCGAACTGAACCATAGAAGGTTTTTCTGCCCACCTTCCCACACTCACCCTATGATCTGGAACTGAGAGAGTGAGACCATGAGAGAGCTCCTGCCAGCTTTTAGTTGTCAAGAGAAGGTGTCATCTTTTCTTTAGAGACAGGATGAATGGGTGAATGGGGAAGGCTACATATTGAAACAATTCCTAGGATTCTGTATAGATCAAGGCCAGGGTCTCGCTGCTGAATTGGGGGCCAGCCTATCCTTTCCAGACAACACAATTGTAAAGTGCATTTCTCAATGTTCCCCTTCATCATTTGATAATGAAATACTGCCATTTAAATGTAATCCATGCCTTTGTAGCGTTCTTCATCAGATCTGCATTGAAAGGTACATGGGAGATTTTCTAAGCACAGCACAATAGAGCAAAAGGCTCCTTAAGTGTCATCTGCTTCAGCCCCCACATTCGCAGATAAAGAGACTGAGGCCCAGAAAGGGGGAGCAACTTGTCCAAGGTCACACAGCAAGGTAGCGGTAACATAAACCAGGCCTCCTGCCTTCATGTGGACTCAGCACCGCCACCGCAGAGTTGTGGGCGGTGTGGCTTCCTGGGCTATGGCAGCTCAGTGGCCCCCTGGGGGCTGCACCTGCTGCCCTGTTCTCCCTGCTTTTAAGAGTCCGTTTCTTTTGTACTAGGCTCTTCTGCCAAGTCCAAATCAAGCAGAATGGTTCTCAACTAGCAGTAGAGTTTTCACTTGTAAACAAACCACAGGAGGGACCAGCCACTGACCCAACAGATGAACAACTTGACTCTCTTTCCAATGGAGCCCAGCATATGAAGTGGTGATAATTGCCAGTTTAAATGTTAGTAAGTTAATGCTTGTGATTTACAAGTGAAGCTGCTTCTCTTATGAAGGGTCCCATTTCCTGTGGGCTGCTCGGAAGTGTAAACAGTTATCAGAGGATTTGTGCTTATTTGGGGTTTGGCTTGCCCATCTGGTGGGAGAGAGAGAAGTTTAGAGAGTACGCTGAGTCTAATTCCACTGTACCCCATGACGAGCCCATCCTGTTCAGCATTCCACTTGGTCCATGAATCAAGCGCTATTCATGGCCACAGAACAGAACGAACCAGCCTAAACCATTTAGCCTGCTCAACATTCTCTAAATCCCACTCCCCCCTTTAAATGCACAAGCTCAAGGCCAGTTTCAAAGAGCAAATACTGTGAAAATGGAGAAATTGTTACGGATTGTACTTGAAAACAATTCAAATGATGTTGAAATACCCTGATCTGTAGGTGGCATGTCTTCAAAGAGATTCACTTGAATGGATTAGGTTGACGAACAGTCACTATAAAATAGTTATTTGTGCATCAAGTATGGACAAATTATCACATATAAGGAGGCTGTGGGATAGCACTTTCACAAACTGATTTTAGATTTTGGCCCAACAGTTCTGAAGGCAAATGTTTTCTAGTCTAAACTGATGATTAGAAAGACAATGGATGAAATAGACTCCAGATGCACCAGTGGGCCATCCCTCCCCGACCTGCAATCCTGCTCTTGGGGTCATTTCATGGCTCAGGAGGGGAGCTGAATCTCAAACGAGTAAATTTTGTGACACAGTAACAGCCCCAGTGGCAGTTTGCGGAGGGGAGAGAAATGGAAGCATGAGCTAAAAAGGGGATTCTTTCGATTGCCTTTGGCTCTCTGTTTTCTAGTCTATGTCGCCATCAGCCCAGAGACTCAGAGTTGATGCACTGGATTCTACTGCAAGTTGCATCTTGATAAACATGGCGTTACCACATAAGCCAGCAATTACATTGCTAGATACATAACCAAGAGAAATAAAAACTCGTGTTCACAGGGAAACTTGTGCATGAATGTTCACAGCAGCCAAAGCTCGTTTGTAGTAGCCAAAGTGGATGCAACCCAAATGTCTGTCAAGTAATGGATGGATAAACAAAATGCGGTCTAGCCATATAATGGAATATTAATATTATTTGGCCATAAAAAGGAATGAAGTACTGACACATCTTGCAACATGGATGGACCTTAAAAACATTATGAAAGAAGCCAGACACAGGTGGTCACATATCGTATGATTCTGTTTATATGAAACGTACAGAATGCACAAATCCAGAGAGACAGAAAGCAGATGAGTGATTGCCAGGCACAGGGGGGAGAGAGGGATAGAGAATGACTGCTTAATGGGTATAGGGTTTATTTTTGGGGTGATGAAAATATTCTAAAGTTGATTATGGTGACAATTGGTCAATTCTGTGAATGTACTAAAAACCACCAATAGTATATTTTAAAATGGTTACATGGTAAATGTTGTCTTTTTGAAAAAAAAATTATTGTGTCAAAATATACACTAATTAACCTTTTAATCATTTTGAGTGTACAATTCAATGGCATTAAGTACATTCACATTGTTGTGCAACCATCTCCACCATCCGTCTCCAGAACTTTTTCATCATCCCAAACTGAAACTCCACACCCATTACACACCAACTCTCTATTACTCCCTGCCCCCAGCCCCTAGTAATTTCTATTGTACTTTCTTTCTCTAGGAATTTGACTATTCTAGGCACCTCATATAAGTGGAGCCATACAGTATTCATTCTTTTGTGTCTGGCTTATTTCCCTTAGCATAATGTCTTCAAAGTTCATCTGCATTATAGTATGTATCAGGATTTCTAAAATAAATTTTATCTTATGTGAATTTTATCTCAATTTAAAAAGCATTACATCCTGATGTGAGGTTTCCCTGTGTGTTAGGAGCAGGGCTCTCTTAAATAACCTTGATGACGGGGCATGGGGGCCAATCAACCCCCATGAGCCCACTGGGCTGTATGTGGCCATTCATACATACATTGTTTCATGTGTGTATTTGAAACCCCTCTGCAGTTGCTGGGGATACAGATCTGTGCACAACCCAGTCCCTATCCTGAGGGAGCTTCTAGTGGTGTGGGTCAGACTGGCCTTCAACGTGAATAACAGATACACAGAAATGCAAGGACAGAGAAAAAGAGAATTGCTTTTGGAGAAGGTGGTGAGGGAAATTGTCCTAGAGGAAGTGACCCCTGGGAAGCTACACAGAGAAAAGAATGAACATGAGTTCTGGAACCAGAGAGATTTGAGTTCACATTCTGGCTTGGTATTAGTTTAGTGTGGCTGTTGTAACAAATTGCCACAAACTCAGTGGCTTAAGACAACACGCATTTATTCTCTTACAGTTCTGGAGAACGGATGTCCAAAATCAGTCTCACTGGGCTAAAATCGAGGTGTAGGTAGGGCTGTGTTCCTTCTGGAGACTCTAGGAGACAATTCATTTCTTTTCCCTTTGCAGCTTCTAGAGGCTGTGTGCATTCCTTGGCCCCTGGCCCCTCCAAGCTCTTGCTTCCATTCTCACTTCTCCTTCTCCTCCTCTGTGTGTCATCTCCCTATGCTGCCCTCTATAAGGACACTTGTGATTGCATTTAGGGTTGATCCAGACAATCCAGGATAATCTCCCCATCTGAAGGTCCTTAACTCAATCACATCTGGCAGTCTCTTTTGCCATGTAAGGTAACATTTACATATTCTGGGGAATAGGATGTGGACATCTTTGGGGGTCATTATTGAACCAACCACAGACTTCATCACCTTTTAGCTAGGTGGTCTTGAACAAGTCACTTTCCTTCTCAGTGATTTAGTTTTAATATCTGGAAGAAAACAGGACTAGTCTTTGCTACCTTGCAGAGCTGTTGCATAACTGAAGGAGATACTGTATGTGATCCAGAAAGGGCCTGATGCCCAGTAAGCATGTACTGCCTCCTTGATGCTCTGAAATATGTGGAGCCTTGAAGGCTGAGTGCATTTGGAGGACTTGAGAAGCAAGTGCAGGCATTCCAGGCTGAGGGAATGGCACCAACAAAGGCACAAAGGTAGCAGTTGTATGGTTTGTTCCAGGAGAAAAAAGTAGTCCAGGGAGGTGGAAGTAGAGGCTGTGGGTAGTAAAGGGAGGTGTCAGTGGACTGACTCATCTACAGGGCCTGATCATGGGGTCTCTTGAAACCAAGTGGGGAGCTTGATCCAGCCATCAGCCATGGGGAGCCACTGAAGGGCTTATCAGGGTGTGACATGGGGAGACATGGACATTGGGAAGTTCATTCTAGGGCAGTGAGGGGGCAGGAGTGTAGCCAGGGAGACTGGCTGGCAGGTTGGCATGCCATTGTGTCCTTGGAAGTAGTTTAGACATTGATAGCAGGGCTTTCCTTGGGGGATTAGATGTGGCCCACTCTGCTGTGTTTATAATGGGCTCTGCTATGTATATGAAAGCTGGAAAATGCCACAATACAGCAGCGTACAAAAGCAGGTGGCCTACTGACAAGAAGCAATAGTCAGGGACTGTGGTGCAGGCCTGGGGCTGGTGGCTGCTGTAACTCCGACAACAGAAAGGGGGCCTCTTGAGGGATCCTGAGGCCTCTCCCATTGCCATTTGGGGAACAAGGTTTGGCTTGTCAATGTGGACTCCAAATTCAGCGGCAAACGGTTTCCCCTCTGCATCTGTGGGAGGCTGAGTAACGGCCTGCAAAGATGACCACATCCTGAGTCCGACAACCTGTAGATGTGATCGTACATAGCAAAAGGGACTTTGCAGTTGGATTTATTAAGGCTCTTGAGATGGGGAGATTATCTTGGATTATGTGGGTGGATCTGAAATAAAATCACAAGTGTCCTCATAAGAGAGAAGCAGAGGGACATTGCACACAGAGGAGAAGGAGGTGTGACCACTGAAGCATGATGCTGTGCTGCTGGCTTGGAAGATGGAGACAGGGACCATGAGCCAAGAAGTGCAAAGAAGGCAGCTCTAAATGATGACAAAGACATGGAAATGGATTCTCCCCTAGAGCCTCCTGAGGGAGGCCAGCCTGGCATGAACCTTGGTTTTGGCTCTGTGAAACTGATTTTGGACTTCTGACTTCCAGAAATGTAAGAGAATAAATATATGTTGTTTTAAGCTACAGGTTGGTGGTTATTTGTTACAGTAGCCACAGGAAACAGACACAACTCCCCTGATGTGATTTGTTTTTGAGACAGAGTCCCACTCTGTCATTCCAGTTAGAGTACAGTGGTGTCATCACAGCTTACTGCAACCTCAAAATCAGCCTCTCAAGTAGCTGGAACTACAGGTGCACACCACTATGCCTGGCTATTTTTTTCTAATTTTTGTGGAGATGAGGTCTTGCTCCTGCTCAGGCTGTTCTTGAACTCCTGACCTCAAGTGATCCTCCCACCTTGGTCCCCTAGAGTGCTAGGATTACAGGTGTAAGCCACCGCACCTGGCCCAGATGTGATCTTTAAAAAGCTACTGCAATTAGAGGTTTGGGAGCAGGATATTTGGTGTCCATTTTCTCCTCACCAAGGACAGTGTACACTGGCCTGAGTTCTCTTATGTGCAATGAGTGCCCTGACTACTCTGGAACTTGCTGGAATGTTTCATGGAATAACAGGAGACATAGAAGAGGGCCATACTCTTCAGTCCTAGGAGACCAGCTTGTCCAGCGTACAGGATCCTGTTCCCTTAGCCTAGGGTTGTGGACAGGGCTTGTCCTACCCAACTCTGCTGAGGCATCTGAAAGTGCTGACAGTATCCGGGCAGAATGTGGTCACAAGGGGTATTCTTTCATTGTCTTAAAAGCCTACTCTGCAGGGTCTCCTCCAAGAAATGACTAAAACTCCTTATCCAGTGACTTAATTCAAGCACTTCTCTCTTCCTTTCAAACAAGTCCTGCTAATTTAGGGGAACCTCAGAGTCTTGGGTGAAAAATTAAAGTGAGACCTCAAGGGGAGTGGAATTACATGAAATGAAAGGAATTCCAGGGAACCCCTGAGATCTCACCTCTCTCTGGTTTGGACCATCCTCCAGGCTTGAAAGGCCATTAGTGGATCAGAAAGTGAGGAGTAAAGGAGCAAAGAAAGGTCTATGCGCCTTAGAAATTCTGCCTTCTGGCCTGGAGGCACATACATTTTCCCAGCCTGTATTGTGGTGTTACCTTGGCAGCCTGTTTTGTGGTCTCACCTTCTTGGCTCTTTCCCAGGGATCTCTTGGCTTACCTAACAATCATCAGGCCTTTCTGAGTTTCTACCGTGTACCCTCACCTGTGCTTGGCTTAAAGTCTGAGCTATACAGTCATCTCTCAGTATCCGAGGGGGATTGGTTCTGGGAACCCCCATGGATACTAAAATCCACATATGATCAAGTCCTTATATAAAATGGCATGGTATTAGCATGCAACCCACGAACTTCCTCCTCTATACTTTAAATCATCTCTAGATTACTTATAATACCTAATACAATATATTAATAAATGCTATGTGTTAATAAAAAGTTGTTATACCATACTTATTTTTAAAATGTATGGTATTTTTTTATTGTTGTATTGTTAGTTTTTATTGTTTCTTGTTTACCAGAATATTTTCAATCTGAGGTTGGTTGAATCTGAAGATTTGTTACGCGGGCATACAGAGGGCTGGCTGTATTTGCTTATTCATTCACCAAACATTCACCACGGGTTATGCTCCCTCTGAAGCTCTAGGGAACAATCTGTTCCAGGCCTCTCTCCTAGCATCTGGTTGCTGCTGGCAATTCTGGGGATACCGTGGCTTGTAGATGCATCACTCCAATCTCTGCCTCTGTCTTTACATGGCCTTCTCCTCATATATATCTCTTTGACCCTGTATCTTCACATGGCCTTTGGTCAAGGACACCAGTCATTGGATTTAGGGCCTACCATACTCCAGTATGGCCTTACATTAACTTGATTATATCTGCAATGAACCTATTTCCAAGGAAGGTCACATTCACAGGTACCAGGGGTTAGGACATCAACATATCTTTTTAGGGGATGTTATTCAATCCACAAAACCTTCCAGTCTTGGAAATACCTTGCTGCTTTGGAGCAAAGTGGACAGTACTCCCCTTCCAGTGCCATCTCTGTTTTTCTTGCTTCTGCTAGCTAGGACATGGGGACAAGAAGCTGCCATCTCCAGGGCTCAGGTATTCAAGATTGGCCAGTAGGCTCAGTGAACCTTCCTCCCTGGCTGACAGTAAATGGAGAAACAAAGGTGGATACTCCAGACACTGTGAAACAATCAGTCTCCCGGCTGGCTTCAGTCAAGCAAGCATAGCTGAGAGAGGCTATCAGCAATGATGGGCACTCCTCTGCCCCAAACTTGGATCAAGTGAAACTTCTATACTAATGTTCAGAGCAGCATTATCTACAATAGCCCAAAGGTGGAAACAACCCAAATGTCCATCAGCTGATGAATAGAAAAGCAAACCATATTATTAGGCTATAAAAAGGCGTGAAGTACTGATCCATGTTACCGCATGGATGAACCTGTGAAAACTTTTTGCAAAGTCAAAGAAGCCAGTCATAAAAGACCACTTGTTGTATGATTCCATTTATATGAAAGTCCAGAGCAGGGAAATCTACAGATACAGAAAGTAGATTAGTGGTTGCGTAGGGCCAGGTGGGGGATGGGCTGGGGGTAATGGGGGGTTGATAGCTGAAGGGCATGGAGTTTCTTTTTTGGGGTGATCAAAGTGTTCTCAAATTGTGGTGATGACAGCACAACTCTGTGAATATACTAAAAACCATTAAATTGTATACTTTAAATGGGCGAATTGTATGGAATGTGAATAATTATCTCAATAAAGCTGTTTAAAAATATGCTACAGATTCCTGCTATCTGTACATAGTATATAGTATACATATATAATGTATAGTTACCATTTTACTATGCTTATATGAGGGTCTCACACTCGACTATCTTGTTATTACATGGTTATATTATTTAATTAAATTGGGTTAATCCCACAAATATTTTTATTTTTATTTTGTATTCTTTAAATTTGTGTTTAGACTGGTCAAGTGCAGTGGCGGGAAGGGGGAAAGAGTAGAACAAGGAGTTCCATCTGTAACTGACTGTGAACAACCAATGGCGAGAACTCAGCATCTTCTGTCCAGTCCCACCCATGTTTTAAAATTGTCATCTGGATTCAATTGACATGCAACAACGAAACCTAAGTTTACCAAATAAACTGCACTTCATTCTTTAAGATAATTGGTATTTTCCCTTACTCTGTCTTGTTCTATTAATATAATAGTAAGACTGGCCTTTACCTTAGTGAATGGATTAGTTTCCTGCTCCTGTTGTAGAAAATTACCACAATCTTAGTGACTTCCAACAACACAAATTTATTATCTTACAGTTCTAGATGTCAGGAATTCTTCAAATGGAGGTGTCAGTAGGGCTGCATTTCTACTGGAGGCCTAGGGCAGAATCCTTTCCTTCCTTTTCCAGCTTTTAGAGGCACCAGCATTCCTTGGCTCAAGGCTCCTTCCTCCATCTTCAACTCCAGCAGCATAGCACCTTCAAATCTCTCTGCTGGGCCAGGCGCGGTGGCTCATGCCCGTAATCCTAGCACTCTGGGAGGCCGAGGCAGGAGGATCGCTCCAGGTCAGGAGTTCGAGACCAGCTTGAGCAAGAGTGAGACACCGTCTCTACTGAAAAAAAAAAAATAGAAAGAAAATAGCTGGACAACTAAAAATATATAGAAAAAATTAGCCGGGCATGGTGGCACATACCTGTAGTCCCAGCTACTCGGGAGGCTGAGGCAGGAGGATTGCTTGAGCCCAGGAGTTTGAGGTTGCTGTGAGCTAGGCTGACACCACGGCACTCTAGTCCAGGCAACAGAATGACACTCTGTCTCAAAAAAAAAAAAAAAAAAAAACTCTCTCTCTGACTCTGAACCTCTTGCCTCCCTGCGATGACATTGGGCACACCTGGAAAATCCAAACTAATCTCCCCATCTCAAGATCATTAACTTAATCACATCTGCAAAGTCCCTTTAAGCACATAAGGTCACATATTCACAGGTTCCTGCATTTAGGACATGAACATCTCAGGGGCTGTTACTCATCCCACCACAGTGAAGTTCCTTTTTAGACAGAGCGTTTAATACAGAGTCTCTCAGAAGACTATCAGTGAGAGTTGAAAGGAAGAGACTTTGCAACCTAGTTATTCTGTGTCTTCTGTAGATGATCTTGCCATTTGGAAATGCCACGAGGCAAAATCTCCTGCTTCCCTGCGTGACGTAGCCTCTCCTCCCCTGGCAACGGGAGGGATTGGTGCCTCCAGTCCTGGTGGCACCACTTTGCACATACTACATGCTTGGTAACCACTAGCTCAAGGCTGACTGTGTGCCGGCCCCAGGAGAGGATGGAGGTCAAACTAAAAAGGTCCCAATAAATGGGCTGTTTCAAGGTCATCACTAAAGAATCTTTTTAATTAATAAATCCACTCTTAGAAGCTCTTCTTGGGAGCTAATTTAAATCTCCCCTACCATGACAGAAGCCCATTTTGTTTGCTCTTGTTTGCTTCTCAGGGCAAGTGTACAATAGCTTCTGAAACAGAACATCTGTAGTCTGGAAAAGCACCATTAATTTACTGTTAGGCCTTTTGGGCAGGTGAAATCATCTCAATTCTTTTATGCTTTCTTCCCAGGGCTTTTTCTCAGAAATTACTCACACTGCAACAAAGTTATCCTTATTCTTCTAAAAGACCCAGAAACTCTCCCATGTCCAATCCTTCACTGCTAACAGATACTCACTGAGTGATCTGCTATAAACTCACCATCTTTCCTTCTTTCCCCACTGGCCTGGCCTTCTGACCCTGGCTGATTCTTGCTTGTTTCATTGTAGGCAGACATCATGGCAGAATAGAAAGAACAAGGATTTGGAATCACAATACATGGATTGGCCAGGCACAGTGGCTCACGCCTGTAATCCCAGCACTCTGGGAAGCCAAGGCGGGAGGATCACTTGAGTTCAGGAGTTCAAGACCACCCTGAGCAAGAGCGAGACACCGTCTCTACAAAAAACAGAAAAATTAGCCAGGCATGGTAGTGTGCACCTGTAGTCCCAGCTACTCGGGAGGCCGAAGTGGGAGGATCACTTGAGCCCAGGAGTTTCAGGTTGCAGTTGCTGTGATGACACCACTGCATTCTAGCCTAGCCCAGTGACAGAGAGAGACCCTGTCTCAAAAAAAAAAAAAAAAAAAAAAAAGAAAAGAAAAGAAAAGAAAGGAAGGAAACATGGATTAGAGTTAAGCTGTGAACCTGCTGGCTGTGTGACATTTGAACCTAAGTCTGTTCATTTGAAAGGGGACTGGGGCTGGGGCTAGGGTTGGAGGTCGTTAAAAATCCCTGTGCTCAGCCTCTCTCTCCAAAAGGTGTGGGGGTGTGGCGAGAGACTCCTCAGGTCCTGCTGATAGAATCTTGCTTTTCCCAAACTTCTTGATCAAGTTGTGGCAAAATGAGCACTGATTGAACTTCACCTTCAGAAACTCAAAGTGAAAACAGCCTTAGGGAATTGAGACTTTGAGCTAGACAGAATGTAAATCAAACCAGCCATCCTTGCCATTAACTCAAAATAGATCAAAGACTTAAATATGAGAGCTACAACTATAAAACCATAAAATTCTTAGAAGAAAACATAAGGGTAAATTTTTGTGACCTTTGCAATGGCTTCTTCCATATTACAACAAAAGTACAGGCAACCAAAGAAAAAATAGATAAATTGGACTTTATAAAAATTAAAAACATTTCTGCTTCAAAGGATATGTCCTGTTGAGAATACCTCCTTGCAGTTATATTATCTTGATAGCCCTGAATAAAAAATCGCATGGGCATAGTTCTGGCATAAGGATAAACATATATATCAATGAAATAGAATTGAGAGTCCAAAAATAAAACCGCACATTTATGGCCAAATGATATTCTACAAGTGTGCCACTACAATTCAACGGGGAAGGAATGATCTTTTCAACAAATGGTGCTGGGAAAACTAGATATTCACATGCAAAAGAATGAATTTGGACCTCCTACTCCACACCACAAACATCTCAATATGGATCAGAGACCTTAATTCAAGAGCTAAATCTATTAATATAAAACTCTTAGAAGAAAACACAGGTGTCAATCTTTGTGACCTTGGATTAGGCAATGGTTTCTTAGATGTGTCAGCAAAAAACACAAACAACTGTGATGCTTAATTTTATGTGTCGACTTGACTGTGCTAAGGGATGCCCAGGTATCTGGTAAAACATTATAGGTGTGTCTGTGAGGGTGTTTCTGGAAGAGATTAGCATTTGAATTGGTGGACTAGGTAAAGCAGATCCTTCCTCCCCAATATGGGTGGGCATCGGCCAATCCGTGGGGGGGCCTAATAGAACAAAGAGGCAGAGGAAAGGTGAATTTGCGCTGTCCTCTCTCTGGGACATCCATATTTTCCTGCCTTTGGACATCAGAGTTTTTGGTTCTTGGGCCTTTGGACCTGGACTGAATTGCATCACTGACTTTCCTGGTTCTCCAACCTGCAGATAGCCAATCAAGAAAATTCTTGGCCAATTACTTCGTGTGGGCGTGTGTGTGTGTGTGTGTGTGTGTGTGTGTGGGTGCGCAGCACTTAATAAATGTAGTCAGTGCTGATATAATTATGGTTGTGGTGTGGTTGTTATTCTCAGCTGGACAAGAGAAGGCTCAAGGTGGGCTAGGATCTGCCTTCAAATCTCTTTAGGGCTACCAGGAGAGAAAGAGTTCTACTTTCTCCCCAAGCCTGAGCGGTAAAAATGGGAGCAAAAGAAGGATGGTATAGGGAAGCAGGCTTCAGCTCAAGGTAGGGGAGAATTTTCTACAAGGCTTTACCAGGAGGTAAGGGGCTGCCTCAAGAGGTAGTGAGGAGCAGGACACTGAAGGTGTGTAAGCAGAGCCTAGACGAGCCCTTGGCAGGGCTGCTGTGGATGGGTCCATGCTGCACGTAGCAGTCTGGGCCAGATCTCTAAGCCTCCAACCTTGAGAAACTCAAGTTTTGTGGATTACACAGTGAGTCAGGTGATAACTCCCTGGGGAGGCTGCCAACCTCCGTGATGCTCTTGTAAACTGGAGAAAGGCCAATTTGCTTCAGCAAGGAGGAGAAGGAAGGAGGCTGACAGTAAATTAACGTGATGGCAGGCACCCTTCAGGAAATGGATTCTGTGAGTAGGTGGAGAAGCTGCTCTTTGGCAGGTTGGCTGCCTGCGTGTGTGTACTGGCTGTGTATATCTCTCCTCTTGGTGTGCACAGGAAAACAGGGCTCCCTCCTGAGAGTTAAACAGGTCCTTCTCCTTCTCTCCCTCTCCTTTTGGGACAGCAGCTCCAGGAGAGGCCAGGTAGGGGCGAGGGCGGTGCAATAAAGGCACAGAAAGGGTAGATGTCTGTGGGCACATGTCCCCAGGCCCTACCCCTGGAGAAGAGGCTCTGGCCAGGTGGAGCTGGTTCACACTGAGTGGGGGGTGACCCCTTGAACACCCTACCCTGGAATGCTCCTGAAAAGACAGGGTTAGGGCCTCTCCCTTTTCTGCTCACCCTCCTCTCAATACAGAGGAACCTACCTCCCACTCCCCAAATCCTGTTCTTCAGTCCCTTGGTAATTCTCCTTTTGAAAAGCTGAGCAATAAAGTCCACAATAATATGATTCCATTCAAATGGAAGTCCAGACTAGGGAAGGCTGTAAAGACAGGAGGTAGGCTAGTGTGCTTCGGGCCAGGGGTGGGGCAGGAGAGGTAGGAGAATAATAGCTTAAAGGGTATAAGGTTTCTTTTGGAGGTGACAAAAATGTTCTAACATTGGCGATGATTGCACAACTCTGAATATACTACAAGCCGTTGAATTGTACACTTCAAATGAGTGAGTTTTGTGGTATATGAATTATATCTCAATAAAGCTGTTTTGTTCAATAAAAGAAAGCCAATCATCGGGCAGTCCTTCGTTAGCTATAGTACTTCTCTCTAAATTTCCAAAGGCTGGGTGGTGGTTCACACCTGTAATCCCAGCCATTTGGGAGGCCAAGGCAGGAGGGATTGCTTGAGGCCAGGAGTTTGAGACCAGCCTGGACAACAGGGAGATCCCATCTCTACAAAAAATAAAAAAACTAGCCAGGCATGGTGGCACGTGCCTGTAGTCCCAGCTACTCAGGAGGCTGAGGCAGGAGGATCGCTTGAGCCCAGGAGTTCGAGGCTGCAGTGAGTTGTGATCGTGCCACTGCACTCCAGCCTGGGTGACAGAGCAAAACTCAGTTTCTAAAATAAACAAATGGATAGATAGATAGATAGATAGATAGATAAACAAAATTTCCAAGGAACCCCAGAAGAATGCACATGATGAGACTGTCTGCCTGGCCTGCCCAGCACCATTCCTGGGGCTGCTGTTGCTCGTGTTGGGCGCAGCTCTGTTGGGGTGGGCACCTCATTGTGATTGCAGATGGTTGGCCAAATGCACCGTGTGTATGCAGCAATGAGAACTATCTGGAAGGCATTTAATATAGTGACTCACAGGGTCATGCTTGGAAAATTAATTCAAATTGGCTTGGCATCAGGCCAAGGAAAACTGTCTGAAGAGGCTGTAAACAGAAGGTAATGGATTGAGCTGAAGGAGGGCTGGAGGGAAGGCAGGGGGAGGCAGCTGGTGGGCGGGGCTCATGAGAGGCTGTGTTGGGGGTGGGGCACTGGAGCCAAAGTCTGGGAACTCTGTTTCCTGCAGGTTCCTCTCCCCACTCTGGAGTCCCTGCCCGGTCTGCTGCCCCTGGCAGCACTGATCTCTGTCATTCCTGGGTATCCCTGGCATTCTGGATATTTCTGTTTTCACCTTATCTCCCTCCCTGCTCTGAGCTCCTTGAGGGCAGAGAGGGGGCATCTGTAGACAAAAGAGAGCTGTGTGCTCCCCCGAGAGCGTCTGTCCCAGCGAGTCCCTGGCAGGCTGCCGAGGGGCCCCAACTTTTTAAACTTACACCTCACTAGACAAAAATATTAATGCGAGCTTAACTTCCAGTAGTGTGCACTGGAAAAATATAGCTTTCTTTATGGGTTTTCCAAAGAGACGTTATAATGCCTTTTTTTTTTTTTTTTTTTTTGCCAGATTTACTGAGGTATAATGTAGAAACCATAAATTGCAGGTGTACAACTCAGTGATTTTTAGGGAAATTTATAGAGTTGTGCAGCCATCACTGCAATCACTTTTTAGAACATTTCCATCACTAAATATGCCTTTTAAACCAGACACTGCCCCATATTCTGATACACTCAGGGGTGCAAGATGTCTCCTTTCTTCCCCTCCCTGGATATGGGGAGTGAAAAACTCAGTGACCCAGGGCCCAACCACCTGGGCTCTTAACCCAGCTCTGCTACCGAGTGGTTGTGAGATGTTGGGCAAGTCTTTCTTCCTCTCTGGGACTTGTTTCCCCTCCTCAAAAGTAAGGGGTTTGGGACTGGATCTGTGGTTCTCAACCTAGTCGGGGGAGACTCAGCTGTCCCTTGAAGGGCCTTCCAGCTCTGGCATCACGGGAGTGTCCCTGCCTGGCAGATGGCAGAGCAAAGGCTAGGAGCTCTGGGACCCCGCAGGTCTAGAGCTCAATACTTGGGCCCAGCTGATGCCTGCACAGCTGGGAGCCAGGGTAAGGAAGCTTCCACATGCATCCTGGGCAGAATGCTTAGGTCTGGGATTCCTTTTCCACATGTTAAAATGCCCCCCATCCCAATCCCCAGCAGGCACACTTACTATCCCCGAAGCTGGAAGTGTGACTACAGTCCAAGAGGCTTCACACACTTGCCATGCCCCTCCTGCCCTCAATGCCTTCCCTGGCTGAATAAATTCAAACAAACATTTCCTGAGTACCAACTAGGGGTCAAGGTTCAGGTGAGAAGGCCTTGCAAGGGATGGGGACATGAACAAGACGTACTTCAGGCCTTGGAGAGCACCACATTCTTCACAGTGGAGGAAATAAGGTGTATTAGTTTTCTATGGCTGCTGCAACAAATGACCACAAGTTTAGTGGCTTAAGACAACACGAATCTATTATCTTACAGTTCTGGAGGTCAGAAGTCCCAAATGGATCTCACTATAGTCAAGGCAGTGTTGTGTCTGTTCTGGATGCTCTAGGGGAGAATTTGTTTCCTTGCCTTATCTACCTTCTAGAGACTGCCTACATCCCTTGGCTTGTGGCCACATCACTCCAACCTCTGCTTCCAGCACCACATTACCTTCTCTGACTCTGACTCTCCTGCCTCCCTCTTATAAGAACCCTATGTGATTACATTGGGCCCACCCAAATAATCCAGGATAATTTTCTCATCTGAAGATCCTTAATCACATCTGCTAAGTCTCTTCTGCCATATAAGGTAACATTCACAGGTTCTGGGAATTAGGACATGGACATCTTTGGCAGCATAGTGAGACCCTGGCTCTGAAAAAAAAAAAATTACATGTAGCTCACATTATAAATAAATAAATAAATAAAATAAACATACGAGTCAGTTTCAGTGGAAAGGAAGAGAGCAGGAGACCTACGTTTATTACATTTTTTAAAGAGAAGTTTTAGTTTTGAAATAATTTTAAATTTACAGAAAAGTTGCAAGAATAGTACAAAGAACTCTTGTATACCCTTCCCCTGGATTCCCAATTGTTAACAGTTTACCGCATGTAGTATGGTTCTCTTTCCTGCTCTCTCCCCACCCCCCATTGTTATTTTTGCCAAACCACTTGAAAGTAAGTTACTGAGATGATGCTCCATTACCTCTAAGTACTTGTGTGTGTTTTCCAAAACTGAAGACACTCTCCTATAAAACCATCATACACCAATGAGAATCAGGAAATTAATATTTGACACTATGACCTAATCCACAGACCCCATTCAAATTTATCTGATTCTCCAAATAATTAATGCTCTTTGTAGCAAAAACAAACAATCTATGCCATCATCATCATCATCATCATCATCAACAACAACAACAACTTTCTTTTACCCAGTTTCCTTTTTGGTCCAGGATCCAATCCCAAACCATATGTTACATGTAGTTGTTATGTCTCTTTAGTCTCCTTCAATGGGGAATAATTTCTCAGTCTTTCCTTATTTTTTTATGACCTTGACATTTTTGAAGAGTACAGATCAGGTATTTTGTAGAATGTCCCTCAACTTGGGTTTGCTTGGTATTTCCTGAGGAACACCTCGGGAATGATGTGTTCTCAGTACATCACATCAGGAGGTATAGGATATGGATTTGTCCCATTACTGATAACGTTAACTTTGGTCGGTTGATTAATGTGTTTTTTCTCAGCCTTTTCCACTGTAAGGTGAACTAGTAGGGCTTTTGTACTTACTAAGCAACAAGCACTTGAGGGGAGGTACTTTGCAAGTGTATAGTGTATAAAATATCATCTGTTCCTCATTAAGCTCTCATCCACTGGTTTTAGCATCTATTGATAATTCTTGCCTGAATCAATTGTTATTACTATGGTTGTCACATGATGACTTTCTAATGCCGTCGTTCCTTCTACATGTATTATTTGTCATTCTGCTGTAGGAAGAACTTTTCCTTCCCTCCCATTTGGTTATTTGTTTATTTATATCAGCATGGGCTCATGAATTCCTATTTTATTCCATGGGGATTAAATAATATATAAATTATTTATATATAAAATATATATTTTTTCCATTTATTTTGATGCTCATATTGTTTCAGACTTGGTCAGTGAGAGTCCTTTTTCTCATGGCCCTGTCATTCTTTGAGCACGCCCTTTCTTTCTTGGAAGTACAGGATGTTCCAGGCTCATCTTGCGACTTCACTGTCCCAAAGAATCAACCTTTTCTCTGAGGAATGCTAGTTCCTTTGAGTGGACAATACAGTGTTGTTTAGAAACCAAGATCTTGGTGCTAGGTGTGCTCTTTGCTATCGGGGTGTCTGCTTCTAGGTTCTCTCACCGGGTAGAACTAGGAAATAGATGTGTGTATAATCATGCACACATACACACACTGCTATAGGTTGAATGTTTGTTCCCCCAAATTGTTTATACTGAATTCATCACCCCAAAAGTGATTGTATGAGAGGGTGGGGCCTTGGGGAGGTGATTAGGTCACAAGGGTGGAGCCTCATGAATGGGATTAGTGCCCTTATAAGGCCCAGGGAGTTTTCTTGCCCCTTCGGCCATATGAGAACCCAGTGAAAAAACAGCCATTTATCTAAAACCAGGAATTCACACCAATTCCTGCCATTCCTATCCAACAACCCAGAATTTATTCTTGCACGCCACTCTTCCATATTTGCACTTCCTTTTCCCTGCAGTGAGAAACCTGGTTCTCATAATCCTCAACATATTTACTATTTTTGCTCAGTTTCTCCATATGGTACTAATCTCCTGGCCACAAAGGCCTTCTCAGCTGTGGCCCCACTGAAGCCTCCAGCTGTATCTGCTGAAGCACTCTGCCCAGGCACTGCAGAACTGAACTTGACACCAACCTGCTGTGTGTCCTTGGCCCACTCCCCTTTTCTGGTCCAGGCAAAGGGAGTGGCTGGGAGAGGTTTGTGCCTCTTCTGAGCAATGTGCAGAGTGCTGTGTATGTGGCCATAGTGCAAGGTGGCGTGTGGCATGGGATAAGGTGAGAGACGTGGACTCTGTTTCCCCTCCCTGACAATGAGGAGTTTGGACTGGGTCAGTGCTTCTCAAACTGGAGGTCAGTGCAGGTGGGTGCGGGTAGATCCTGAAGGAAGAAGGAGTCTGGATCAGGACTGGGTTCTGTGGCGACTGGAGCCAGCAGACTAAACTTGCATCTGCCGGAGTGTGGGAGGGGAGGGCGGAGCTGGTGGAGGGAGGAGACATGATCAAGGCAGAGGCCAGTTAGGAGGCTGTTGCGGGAGTCCAGAGAGGGGGAATGGGTGTAGGAACTAAGGCAGTGGCAGGGGCAGAGGAGGGGACAAGCAACTGGGATGGCCAAGGTCAGGCCACCCTCTCTCCATGCTGCGGCATTTATGGAGAAGCCTCAGGCAAAGACTGGAGATTGGGAGGGAGAACTGCTAGGGGTGGGGAGGTGAAGGCAAGGCTTCTTTTGATCTGGAGGTGACAATGGGACCTCAAAGAGAAGCCTCTGCACAAGCAGATGAAGGTACAGAATTCAGAAGAGGCACAAACAATGGGAAACTTTGTCGAGGCCATAAGGAGGGGGGAGCTCTCTGGGCAGAGAAAGTGGGCCAAGACCTGGGTATTGGGCAGTTGGGGTAGGGAAGCATGGGACAGAAAAAGAAGAGCTGGGGCAGGAGGCAGAGGGAAGAAGGGAAGGGGAGGAAGAGCAGTGGCTCACCTTGGCTGAGTAGGATCCCCTGCGGGGTCCTCCTGGCCTGTGTGTGAACCTCTTGCATCTCTGGAGTGACTCTTGTCCTTAAACTCCAGCAAACATTCGAATCACCTGGGAGATCATCCAACATGAAGATCCCCAACCTCTCCCACCTGAAGGAAGCCTGAGCTGGTTGCCAGTTCATCCACATGGGCCCCATTCAACCCTGTGGATTCCTCAAACAGTCTTTAAGCACCCTCTCCTCCAGGCAGGCGACTGGGATTTGCAGGAGGCTCTGAGGATTCAGACGTTACTGAAGGGTCACATGTAACTCTTCCATTGACAGTTTCAATAAGTTTGGCTTTTTCATGTCACTCAGCCCCAGTGGTGCATGTGGAATTTTTCCTAAAGTGGGCACCCAGCAGTGGCCTGGAATGAATTCCTGATGACACTACTGTCTTCCCTTCTGCCCAGGCAGTGGAGAGGAGATGAGGTCATGCCTAGAAGCAATGTAACAGTGTATATTGAAAATAATATACACTGGTCATATCACCCACGAGCACAGGTGACACACTGTGGCAGGCCCTGACACAGCCTGGTACTTCTTGGTGCCCTGGCTACTCTTCTCACCCCACTCCCTCCCTTGTCTTGAGCCTGAAGCCATCCCCTCACTCCTCCTCTGACTCTACCCTCCTGAGAAGGCTCAGAGCTCTCCTACAGGTCACCTGGCCTACCTGGAGTGCTCATGGCTGGCACCTGAACAGAGGGCTGGCCCCGACAGCCTGGGCCTCTTTCTGCCCCTTGTGTGGCACTATCTTCTGAACTGCTCATCAGGAGCACCCAAAGCACTGTCTACCTCTTAACCTAGCACATCTGGAGCAAGGCATGGGACCCACACGGACAGAGCTCATAGGCCAGACTTGTAAGCAACAAGCCTGCTTGAATCCTATTGGATTAATCCAGCTTCTACATAAGTGTGTGCTTTATAGACTGTTAGCAGTCAGTGATTATTTGTTGCCGACTTTGAAAGCCATATCATAACCCACTTATCAGACTTGGGCCATCGATTCATTGATCCCCAGGTGCTTGCGTAGACAGGGAGTCCAGGGTGTTCCCAGGCCCTGAGGAGAGTGGCAGGGGAGGGCCTGCTGGCAGACAAGGCAAGCTCTTACTGAGCCCTCTGAATCCAGTGGTAATTATTGTCAATTCAATGCAACCCACACTTCCTGGCAGGCCCCGGGTGAGCGGCCCTGGGCAGGTGCCCTGGGGATACAAGGTAAAGCCCCAGCTCTGGCCCTGACCTCCATTGTTCTGTTCTTGGCAGGCCCAGGCCCAGTACCTGCCTGGAGGTGTAAAGCCCGGGGGGCCTCGGTTTTGCAGAGGCACACAGTTGCATGTGGCTGGTGGTCACATTCCTTCCTGTGTAGCAGAGGCCAGACACACACTGTCACTGTGCAGCCTTCTCTCCAACACATGCATATCTCACTCAGACCCTCTCTCACACTCACATGGCCCCTCATGCTCCCTCCCTCACACTTACCCCAGCTCACTCTCTCTCTCTCACACACACACACACTCACACACCTCACACCCATGTGCACTCCCTCACTCACTCACATGGCCCCACACTCTCCCACATGCTCCCTCCCTCACACACAGACACCCACATACACCCACACACACGTGCGCTCACACACACACTGTCACTTCACACACAGCTGTACACCCTCCCGCTCACTTATCCCAGCTACGGTTCTCTCCACAGTCACTTGTGGCAGTCCTGGCCAGGCCACCTGGGTATCCTCATGAGCTGGGGAAACAAGCAGCTCCAGAGGTCTGGGTGAAGGATATGGTTTTCACAAAGCCGTGAGGAAGGAGGGTGGGTACCTAGGTTGAAAGGGGAATAGGACAGAGTTTGATTTAAAAAAAAAAAAAAAACACCTGGAGAGTGTTTCAAAAATACACACTCCTTTGACCAAGCCTCTAGATCTCATTGCCAGGCGACGGCAAATACAGGGCACGAGCGCCTCACAAGCAGCAGGGGAGCACCTTTCATGCACTCAGTCGGCCAGTGAGTCAGATACTCTTAAATATTCACGGAGCACCTACTAAGCACCAAGATGTCAAGAATATATATAACCTTGAACAAGAAGACACAGCCCCTGCCCTGGCAGAACTCACAGACTAGTGGGAAAGACACATAAAGAGAGGATGGCAATGTGGCCCAAGAACTGCTGGGACAAAGGCGCTCTGAGGGCACATTGAGTAAGATCCTGGCCAAGGGCAACCCCAGGTAGCAGTCATCCCTGCCTGCTCTACAGAGGGAGAGCAGACATGCAAATAAATGAGCTCACTGGTTGGCAAACGAGGGTGCATGAACATCTCCCTGATGGCTTGTTAAAGCACAGATTCCTGGGCCCCAGCCCAAGAGTTTCTGATTCAGTAGGTCTGGGGTAGGGTCAGAGCATTTGCATTTCTTTCAAGTTCACAGGCGACCTGATGCTGCTGGCCCAGGGATCACTCTTGGAGAGCCGCATCAGCTCACCAAACTCTCAGGCCCGGGAGTGGAAGCCTGCACCCGGAGGGGAGTG
This sequence comes from Eulemur rufifrons, assembly GCF_041146395.1. Classification (NCBI taxonomy): domain Eukaryota; kingdom Metazoa; phylum Chordata; class Mammalia; order Primates; family Lemuridae; genus Eulemur; species Eulemur rufifrons. The sequence goes on along the minus strand of NC_091012.1, from coordinate 24,191,879 downwards.
CACGGCGGGGAAGGGTCACGTCAGACCTGGGGGAGTGTGGCTTCAGCTGGAAAAGGCTCAAGTCTGTAGAAAGCCAACTGTATTCGTTTTCTATTACTGGTTGAACAAACCACTGCAAACTTAGTGGCTTTAAACAACACGGATATATTACCTTATAGTTCTGGAGGTCAGAAGTGGGAAATGGGTCTCAGTGGGCTAAATCAAGATGTCAGCAGGGCTGTGTCTCCTCGGGAAGCTCTGAGGGAGAATCTGTTATTTGCTTTTTCCAGCTTCTAGAGGCCATGTGTGTTCTTTGACTCATGGCCATGTCACTCCAACCTTTGCAGGCTGCGTGTCCTCACATCTCCTTCTCTCTGACCTTCCTGTCCCCTTCTTCCCTATTTAAGACCCTTGTATTAGTCCCACCTAGATAATGCAGGATGGCCTTCCCCTCTCAAGATCCTTAACTTAATCACATCTGCAAAGTCTCTTTTGTCATATAAGGTCACATACATATTCGCAGGTTCTGGGGATTGAGACATGGACATCTTTGGGGAGACAGAATTCAGCTGACCATGGCAAGTGAGGTTAGGACCAAAGAGTAACAGCAGCTAATCTTAACAGGGCACCCACTATAGGGCAGGCACTGTCCTCCAAGTGTCACGCCTGCCATCTTGGATTTTCACTACAGCCCCACATAGTAAATGCCGTTTTATGGCTGAGGAAGCAGACTTAGGAGAAGTGCCTTGCCCAAGGTCACATGGCTAGTAAGCGATGGGGCCCAAATTTGAACCCAGGGCTCTCTGGCGCCAGAGCCCATGTTTTTGGCCATTAGGCTGGACTGTACTGCCTGGGTACTGCAACCCAGGTCAGCAAGAAGCCTATATCTCCAAGACAAGGGCTTCCCCACCCCACCTGCACCCAGACCCCACTCTTGGATCCTTGCCCCGGCCTCCTTCTGGCGGGGTGGTCAGCTCCTGACCCTTCCATCACCCTCAGCAGGAGGGATAAGAAGTTCCTCTAAGATCCGCAAGGGCTCCCCAGGGCTGACAGGACAAAGGGAGCCATGAGGGCTGGGACTTCTGGGGGACCCCTGTGCAGGTGGCCTTGCATGATGGGAGCTGCTTCACTCCTACCTCCCCAGTAAACCCAGTGACATCTTAATGGGGGAAGGGTAGTCACCCAGCCTACCGGCCTGGTGGTTTCCTGGTTGAAGCTTTTAGAGCAGAGCAGGTAGCCTCCTAACCCTGCCTAGTTGCATGACCTTGGAAAAGTCACCTAACTTCTCTGTGCCTCCAGTTCCTTATCTATAAAATGGGGATAATAATGGAAACCACCAAAGAGATGATACCTGCCAACTACTTGGTACATAACTGCATACACAGTGAGCAATAGGTAATTACGAGCCATTATTCTACCAGCAGCCTCTGCCATGGACACTAGGCTGCCCTGGGGGCTCTGAGACCTTGTTGAAGCTCCTGGCTGTGGTAGCTTTGGGATGGCCACAGCGTGCTACCTTTCCTGAGCAGGAAGCTGAGAAAAGTGCCCAAGGCCCAGCTTCTCGCCCCATCACCCCCAAGGCATCTGGCCTGTCACCTAGACTCCTTTCCTCCCCTTCCCCCAACCAAAGGTGGCAGGGAAGGGCCCTCGGGGCACAGAAGCCAGAATGTGTGTGTGTGTGTGTGTGTGTGTGTGTGTGTGTATGTGTCTGTGTGTTCACGGGTGACCAGGAGCCAGCCCGTGGGGAGGTGCTGGCCCAGCTGGAGCCCAGATCTGGCCCCAGGCCTCTGGTGAGGGGATCTTCTAGGATCAAATTCAGGGAAGGGGCTCTGGGTCTAGAAAGCAGAAACCCTGGGTTCCAATCTCCACATGGCCTTCAAGTCGTTGATACAAATCTATGATTTATATCCCACTACTTCCAAAAAGGACTTGAAGTAGCTTCTAATAAAAACATGTGTGCTTCCTCTGGGAGGCCGAGGCGGGAGGATCACTCGAGGTCAGGAGTTTGAGACCAGCCTGAGCAAGAGCAAGACCCCGTCTCTACTAAAAATAGAAAGAAATTATATGGACAGCTAAAAATATATATATATAGAAAAATTAGCCGGGCATGGTGGCACATGCCTATAGTCCCAGCTACTCGGGAGGCTGAGGCAGAAGGATTGCTTAAGCCCAGGAGTTTGAGGTTGCTGTGAGCTAGGCTGATGCCATGGCACTCTAGCCCAGGCAACAGAGCAAGACTCTGTCTAAAAAAAAAAACAAAAACCATAGCTATATCAGTCTACTCAGGCTGCCACGATAAATACCGTAGACTGACTTAGCCACAGTTCTGGAGGCTTGGAAATCCAAGATCAAGGAGCTGGCCGATTCAGTTCCTGGTGGGGGCTTTCTCCCTGGCTTGCAGATGGCCACCTTCTCATGGTATCCTCACATGGAGAGAGAGAGAGATCTCTGGTGTCTCTGCCTCTTCTTATAAGGGCACTATCCCTACCCGATTAGGGACCCACACTATGACTTCATTTAACTTTTATCACCTCTTCACAGGCCCTGTCTGCAAATACAGTCACATTGGGAGTCAAGGCTCCCACATGTGGATCTGGGGGAGGCAAACATCCAGCCCACAGCAACAGCTAAGGAGGACACGCACTACAGTTACCATCATCGAACAGCAGGTTCAGCTCGGAGCTGCTGAGCGTCAGGCTTCTGTAAGCAATGCCAAAGAGGGAAAAATAATGGAGTACACATGTGTCACGGGCTCCATGTCACTTCCACAGGGCAGCTGACCTTTCCTTGGGATGACTTAATGGAGATTTTGAACATCCCGCTGACACCGTCTCCATGGGAGAAACCCCATAAACGAGCTCCAGGAAAGGAAGGGATATCTGCCCGGGGTCGAGGGAACACTAAGTTAATTCTGTCCAGGTCTGGGGTCCTCTCTCTCCATCCCAAGCAGGATGGACAACCCAGGGGGCCATGAAGTGGGGGGGATGAGTCCCTTATTGCTCTTGGCTACAACCCACCTTAGCTGGGTTGATGATGAGAGAATTTCAGGGACCTGAATTCTCACTATTAGACTCACTTCTTTGACCTGAGACTTTGGCACCTGTTAGCAGGCAAGTGTCCCTGGGAAGGGTAATAAATCCATCCTTTATACTCACCTGTGATCTTGAAACCTGAGGGGGTTGGGGCAGAACTCTGTTATAGGAAATCCAGGTCTCAACCTAAGAGAGAGCCAGCTTTGCGTTTACTACGTGTTAAAAGCGGACGCTGTCTTCTCGGGATCCCTCTGGTTCCTGGACAGCATTCTGGGATTGTGAAAGAGGTGACTGCATTTGGGCATTTATCCCCCTTTTGCAGAATTTATCAGCTTAACTCGCTGGGCACTCCTCAAGGGCAGACACTGGGCCTTGTTCTTGTAGCTGCTGTAATAAATTGCCACAAATTTAGTGCCTTAAAATGACAGGAATTTATTGTCTACTAGTTCTGGAGTCCACAAGTCCAAAAGCAAGACATTGGAGGGCCATGCTTCCTCTGGAGGCCCTAGGGATGAATCCCCCACCACCACCCTGCCTCTTCCAGCTTTGGTGGCTCTAGGCATTCCCTGGCTTGTGGCCATGTCACTCCAACCTTAGCCTTTGTCTTCACATGGGCTCGTCCTCTTCTGCACGTGTGTCATAAAATGTCCCTGTTATGAAGATATGTGTGATTGCATCTGGGGCACCTGGATAACCCCAGACACTCTCCCTGTCTCAAGATCTTTAATTTAACCACATCTGCAAAGACCCTTTTGCACATAAAGTAGCATTCACAGGTTCCAGGGATGAGGAACCATTATTAGCCTCCCATGCCCCTCAAGTACCTGGCCTAGGGCCCTGCTCACAAGAAGTATTCCAGCAGATGTTTGTGGGCTGGCTGAATGAATTCTAATTTGAACTGTAAACCCTAAACCCAGTAGCCTCCAAGTGGATTCTGGACCTCCAAGCAAAGGTTTGTTTTGGAGTTTATTGTTTACTTGTCCTGTATTGGGGGAAGATGTTACAATCAGTTGTGGACTGCAGGGGTAGAGAGAGATGAGCCCAAGGTCAAGAGTACTGGGCTAGTTAGGCCCCCTAGAGTAAGTCAATTGCCCTCTCTAGACCTTGCCTTCTGCAGTGATAAAATCAGATTCGTAATCCCTGCCCTGCCTGCCTGCAGGTACTAGTGCAATGACTGCAGGAAGGAAGGATGTCTAATTTGTACAAATGGCAAGCATTGTTAGAAATATTATAATAGAGTTCAAAAGGAAAGAGAGGAAAGAGGGCAACGTTCAACTCAAAGGATTGCATCTCTAATGGTGGAATTTATAACTGTGGGAGGCCTGCAGAGTTTTTCAAACCCTGTGGGCTCCTCTAGCTGCATTAAAGTAGCCCCGGCACTTCAGCCATGGCCCCTCAAGGCTCTCTGGCCTCCCTGAGTCTGGGGACTGGAGTAGGGGTCTACCCGGAGGACCAGGCTGCAGCTCTGATCTGCTGCTGGCCTTTCCTTCGCTTCTCCCAAGCATGTGAGACAAAGCCCAGAAAGCCATGCCACTCCTCCTGGCACAAAGACAGGGATGGGCTGCCCAAGGACACCAGGCATCAGACTCCCCAGGCAGTGCTCCTTCCTCAGGGACTGACGCAGAGTGGCCCTGGAGAAGAAGAAATGCAGCAGTGACATTAAGTGGGATCATTTTGCAAAAGGACATGAGATTGGTTCATTGGCATTTCACAGAACTCCTATTTTCTTTGTTGTCCCCCACCCTGCCAGATGCCTTACCCACTTGCCCACTGGCCCTGCCCTGGCCTACTTGCCCTCAGGGGTCTTTGCCCTCCAGCCCGCTCCTGGGGCCTCTCTGTGAGCTTCCATACCCGTGCCCTCTCTGCAAACCAGGGTAGAAGTAGCACACAGTGGTGTTGGTGCACAGTGGTGCTGTATGAACTTCGCAAAGGCCAGGCAGGGTTTTGCCTGCTGGCCTCTTCCCACTGGGGGCAGAACGGAGCACGCCTGCAGCGGCACATACAGTGCTGAAAGAGCTGGGCAGAGACAGGAGATTCAGTCCTTAATAGCCAAGCATGTAGCAGACACGTGGGCTTCCCCTTCCACCTGTTCCCTGAGGTTTTCCTATGTTGAGAGCACTGTCTCAGGAGTGGCGAGGCTTTCCTGGCACCAGGGGCTATTTATCAGCTGCCTTTGGGTCCCACAGGGTTCCTTTGTGTGCAACAGCTAGTAACAGCTGGGGTCAATGTTGGGGGCAGCACTGACTCCAGGGCTTCGGGGCTGCCAAGACCCCAGAGGTCATTTGTTCCAGAAGCAGCCAGGAACATGAGATGGGGACCCGTGAGGACAGGTAGAGGGAAAAGATGCTGAGGAGTGGGAAGAAAGGGGCATAGTAGGATAGAAAAGTCACCTGCTGAAGGGGTAGAGCCAAGGCTTCTAGTCTCCGCTTTGCCACTGGCCAGCCTGGGACCTTGGGCAAGTCACCTCCCCTCACTGGCCCTCACTTTCTCCATCTGAACACGAAGGGTAGGACTCGATTCATTCATTCATTCACTTGTTGGCCAAATATGCATTAAGCACCTACTGTATTTCAGGCTTATTCCAGGTGCTGGGGATGTAGAAAGAAACCGGACGAAGCCCTGGGTCCTGAAGAGCAGGATGGGCCCCGAGGACTCGGGGGAGGCCGGGAGGAAAGGGAACCCGGCATGGGGTGGGGTCCGGGACCTGATGCCCGAGCTGGGTTTTGAAGCAGAGGAAGAGTGTGGAGTGGGAAAGGGGCCCAGGAAAAGGGAATGAGTCGTGGCTTTTTTTTTTTTCAGTAGTAAAATACATATGACATGAAATTTAGCATTTTAGCCATTTTAAAGTGTACAGCTCAATGACATTGAGTACATTCACAATGTTGTGCAACCATTACCTCTATCTAGTGCTAGAACATTCTCATCACCCTAAAGGAAACCCCGTCCCCACTAGCGATCACTCCCCACTCCCCTCCCCCAGCCCCTGACCACCACTCATCTGCTCCGTGTCTCTATGGATCTGCGTATGCTGGACATTTCCTATCACTGGAATCACACAGTATGTGGCCTTTTGTGTCTGGCTTCTTTCACTTAGTGTAGTGTTTCCAACGTCCATCCACGTTGTAGCACGTGGATCAGGGCTTCATTCTCCTTACGGCTGAACAACGCTCCACTGTATGGACAGACACAATTTTGTTTGTCCAGTCACCTGCTCATGGCCATTTGGGCTGTTTCCACATTTTGGCTCTTGTGAATAATGCCACAGGGAAATCATTGTGCAATCCCAGGTTTGACATACAGTCCCTGAGTCCCTGATTTCAGTTCTTTGGGGTATATACTTAGGAATGGAATTGCCAGATCATATGTAATTTATTTTCAATGTTTTGAGGAAATAAACTGTTTTGCACAGCAACTGCACATGTTACATATCCCCGGGCAGGGTGTGAGGGTTTCACAGTCTCCACATCCTTCCAGCACTTGTTATGTGGATGTGGGCTTATAAGGGATAGGTTAAGGAAGACAGGTCCAGGATGGGCATGGTGGCTCACGGCTGTAATCCTAGCACTCTGGGAGGCCAAGGCAGGAGGATCGCTTGAGGTCAGGAGTTCGAGACCAGCCTGACCAAGAGTGAGACCCCATCTCTACTAAAAATGGAAAACATTAGCCTGGCATCGTGGCATGTGCCTATAGTCCCAGCTCCTTGGGAGGCTGAGGCAGGAGGATCGCTTGAGCCCAGGAGTTAGAGGTTGCACTGAGCTAGGCTGATGCCATGGCACTGTAGCCCAGGTGACAGAGAGAGACTCTGTCTCAACAGAAAAAAAGAAAGAAAGACAGGTCTGAATGAGACCAGGGAGGGAGGAGGAGGAGGAAAATCTGGAAGCCAGGAGGCAACAAGCAGTCAGTGGTGTCACATGCTAGTGGGGTGACTGAACAGTGCCCGGGGCTGGAGATGGCTGATTAGAGGGCTGTCTCTGGGGCAAGGACCAAGGCAAGGGCCTGGCCAGGCACTTGAGGCACAGGGGGAGGAGGACATGAGGTTCCAGGGGGGGCATGTGGCAGGGCCGGCTCCCCATGCTGGCAGGGGAAGGGGAGTGCCCTCCACTCTTGCTGGGGAGTGGAATGCACGCTGAAGGCCAGAGGCCGCCTGGCCTGACAGCTTGTTGGAAAAGTGTCTGTCCAGAGCCAGCCCCCAGGAAATTTGGCTGAAGCGGGATTTCAAGAAACTTAGGAAAGCCGGTACAGTGCTGGAACCACTTGGCCATTGAAATGGGTTCATGGCAGCTCCCCTGTGGGCAGGGGCCCCGAAAGCCCCAGTGGCCTGCTCAGTGCCTGGCAAATTGTGAAGACTCAATAAATGCATTTGGATGAATGAATGAATGAATGAATGGAGGTTCCTCACAGTCTCCCAGGACTCCATTTGCATGAAAGTGGTGGTGACAGCTGCTGGGGCCATGGATGGCCAGGGTAGCAGCAGACAAGAGCCTGGCAGGTCAAGGGGCCCAAGGTCACTCTGGGCCACATCCTCCTGCCCCTTTCCCTTGGCCCACTCCCTGCTATTTGATGCAAAGGCCTCAGGAAGACCCACAGCGAGGGTAAGGTCCCGAAGCAGCCCTTCAGCAGTGGCCAAGTGCCAAGTCCTGAGCCCAGCTGGCGGGGCCCAAGCCTGATTCCACTCTCTGGCCCCATGGCCAGCAGGGCCTGGTTCAGTGAGGTGCCCGGCAGCCCAGTGAGTGGTGGAAGGTCGAATGGGCATGGTGGGGGTGACCCAGGGCACTGCGGTCTCTGAATGCCCTGCCAATCTCCCCAGCCTGACCAGTGTTTTGCTGAAAACTGGGGATGGCTGCACTTCTAGAACCAAAAGTAAGATGAGGAATGCCAGCTGGGATGGGACGGGATGGTGGGGAGGCAGGGGTGGGGAGTGAAGTGGGGGGTGGGGGGCTCAGGACCATCCCATTGTACTGCCACCCTTTCCAAAGCCTCTCCCATCTACTCTCCTCCCCAGAAGAGCACCCAGGGCACCAGGGGCCCATGCTGAGCCAGCTTTCCCTGTACCTGTTGTGGCTGGAGCACAGGGCCTCTTCCCACCTCACCCAGCTGCCTCCCTGCACACACTCCGGGGGTTCCTGCTTGGAGGAGTCACCTCCAGCCATTTTCTCTCCAAGGCTGTTCCCTATTCCCTCCACTCTGTCCTCCTCCCCTCCCTCTCCTTTCCCTCCCCTCTCTGTACCCCTTTTAGCTCCCCCACTCCTATTTCCTTCCTAGCCCAGCAGTGACCCCCCTCCCTTTCTCCCTCCCCCCTCCTCTCCTCCTCCCCCTGCCCTGGCTGCTGTGCCGGGCACAGGCCTTGCTCCCCCTGGCTTTAGCCTCTCCACTCTCCTTCCATTCTTTGCTGCTGGCCCAGGGAATATGCTATCTCCCTTGCCACGTGCAGGATGAGGCTGGGACCAAATCTCCTGGCCCTTCTGGCCTCCTGCCTGGGGAGTGGAGAGAGGCAGTGGGTCCCCACAGCAGGGCCAGCAGCCATGAGAAGGCCTCATGAAGCCTGGTGTCACCTGCAGGTGGGAGAGGCAAGCAGGGATGGAATCTTGGGGGTCAGGGGGCTGTCAATGCCTCCCTGTCCACCACCCCATGCTCCCTTCTTGGGCACACACAGTGCCTGAGAAGGAAGAGCTAGTGATGACAGAGCGCTGTGCCACGTGGGTGCCTTCTAGGTACTGCTTGGCCTCTTTCTGCTGGACAAGCCACAATAAGAGTCATGCTGGTGGGAAATACAGGGTGACTATTCAGGAGGCCCCTTGGCCATTCCAAAGTAAGTCCCCAAGCTGTGGAGGGGCGCATATGTTTCCCTTAAGAGAATGGGGCTGAGGGGAATATGAAGAGGAAAGGGTAGTGACCAGGCAATCTGGGCTCAGCCACCATTTAAATGTGTGACCTTGGTCAAGTCACTTCCCCCCTTTGGATCTCATTTTCCTCCTCTGTCAAACATTTTGGCCTTTATGGTCCTGGGGGTGCCTCTCAGCACTGGTATTCAGTGATTACAGGCCATTTTTCTGTCCTCTCCAGACTCTCTGACACTGCTAGGCCAACAGGCAAGTGTCAGTAGTTTCTGTTTCTTCAGAACATCAGCAAGATGGCATGTCCTCTTAACCAACATGCTGGCGTTCCCTGCATACTACAGAGTGGCCCTCCAAGTGTGGTCCCAGGCCAGCAGCAGCAGCAGCAGCACCTGGGAGCTTATCAGAAATGCAAATCTTCAGGCCCCACTCCCGAGTCTAAGTCAGATTTCCTGACTTAGAAACTCTGGGGCTGGTGCTCAGGGATCCGGGTAATGCTAGTGCACACTGAAGTGTGAGAACCACTGTGCTGAATGGTTTGCATTAGCAGAAGGAGCAGGGGAACAGTTAAGCGAAAAGTGTGGTTGACGGGCCCATCCCTGGGGGTTGACATTAAGTCAGAGGCACGTGTTCACGCACAATCCGGTTGCACGCACGCACGGCACACACACATGCACACACACACAGACACAGCAGCACTCACTGTTTGCACAATAGTCCCTGACCTGTCCACCCCTCTGCTGTCAGCCTTGAAAATGAAGGATTTCTTTCCATGGACAGCACAAATAGAGTTAACAGACAAGCAACAGATGGGGAGAAGAGATTTGCTGTTTCAAACCGACTAGAGATTAATGGATAATATATACAGGAAAATTCTGCAAGTCAGCAAGAAAAAGACCCAACAGGAAAATGAGCAAAGCATATGAATAGGCAATTCTCAGAAGGAGAAACTGAAAAGGCTAGCTAGTAAGTATGGGAAGAGATGCTCAGATTCCAGATTCATTAGTAATAGGAGAAATGCAAATGAAAACAATGAGATAGTATATGCACATGTCAGATTGGCAGAAATCAGCTGTACGATGCCAAGTGTTGGCTAGGATTAGCAGAAAGAGGAACCATCGTGTGTGTGCCACTGGTGGGAGTCCAGCTATATCCATGCAGTGGCTTTGGAGAGCCACCTGGCAGCATTTAGCCAAATCGAGTGTCCAGACCCACGTTGACCCAGCAAGCCCTTTCCTGGGTACACCCTCAAGAAATTCTCCTGCAGGCCCACCAGGGGATTGTGAGTTTCCTGTGGCTGCTGTAACACATTATCACAAAATTGGTAGCTTAAAACAACAGAGATTTATTCTCTCATAGTTCTCAAGTTCAGAGGTCAAAAATTAGTATCAGTGGGCTGAAACTCAGGTGTCAGCATGGCCACACTGTTTCAGGCCATTCCTTGCCTCTTCCAGCTTCTGGTGGCCACTGGCATTCCTTGGTTTGTGGCTGCATCACTTTGATCTTAAAGGCCAGTGTCTTCAAATCTTTCTCTGCTCTGTCTTCACTTTGCCTTCTGTGTGTGTGTATGTGTGTGAAATCTACTCCCTATTATAAGAATACACATGTACTGGGTTGAAAAGTGTCCCCCAAAATTCATGTTCACCCAGAACCTCAGAAAGTGACCTTGGGCCAGGTGTGGTGGCTCATGCCTATAATCCTAGCACTCTGGGAGGCCAAGGCAGGAGCATTGCTTGAGCTCAGGAGTTTGAGACCAGCATGAGCAAAAGCGAGATCTTGTCTCTACAAAAAATAGAAAAAATTAGCTGGGCGTTGTGGTGAGCACCTGTAGTCCCAGCTACTCGGGAGGCTGAGGCAGGAGGATCACTTGAGCCCAGGAGTTTGAGGCTGCTGTGAGGTATGATGATGCCACTGCACCACTCTACTCAGGGCAACAGAGTGAGACTCTGTCTCAAAAAAAAGAAAAAAAGAAAGTGACCTTATTCGGATTAGGGTCTTCGCAGATGTAGTTAGTTAAGATGAAGTCATACTGGATTAGGAGGGGCTCTTAATCCAATGCCTGTCGTCTTTACAAGAGGAGGAAAGAACACAGAGACACAGGGAAGCCCATGTGAAGACAGAGGCAGAGATTGGAGTGATGCTGCCAGAAGCCTAGGAACACCCGGGGCCAGTAGAATCTGGAAGAGGCAAGGGAGGATTCTTCCCTAGAGCCTTTAGAGGGTGTGTGCCCCTGGTAGACACCTTGATTTCAGGCTTCTGGTCTCCAGAACTGTGAGAGTATAGATTTAAGCCACCAAGTTTGCGGGACAGTACTTTGTCACAGCAGCCACAGGAAACTAATACAACACGTGACTGCATTTCCAGCCCACCCTGATAATCCAGGATAAGCTCCCCATCTCAAAATCCCCAATTTAATCATATCTGCAAAGATCCTTTTTTCTGTATAAGGTAGCATTCACAGGCCCCAGGGATTAGAACCTGGTAGTCTCTGGGAGCCATGACTCAGCCTGCTACAGGGACCCACACAAGGATGTTTGCTGCACAGTGCTTGTGCTACCAGAGGACTGGAGGCAACCTGTGTGTCCACCACTGGAGAAAAGGAGAGGTAACTGAGTGATTGTAAGTGGCCGGCTCCGGAACACACAGCAGCACGAACAGTTAACACATATAGGGCTGAGTTGGAAGAGCACTCAGTAAGAGCCTGAACATATTCTCCAGGGCAGTACTGTTTCTGTTTATTGAAAATACACAAGTGAACACATACACACACACACACACACACACACACTACACAATTTGCCAGAGCACACATTAGAGTGGTTGCCACTAAGGGGAGGAGAATTGGGGTGGGAAACAGTGATTACAAGGACTGGATAGTTTGATATGGCCAGAGAGGGACCTCACAAACCAAAGATGGCATTACCTGAAGGCCAAAATACACAAGGAAAAAGAAAAAGCCTGTGATGGGTCCTTTCTTGGGAAGGCTGGCCCACCCTGGGAGTGCCTCAGTGTGTTTTGCACGAAGACACACTGTCCCATTAGTTTGCGGCAGCAGTGGGTGGCAGCCAGGAAGCTTCATCCTGCCCTTCCTTTGGGGGAGGGAGAAACAATGTGGCCTCCAGAGTGGAAGACATTCTCCTTAGCAACACCAAAGAACAAAGGAAGCCACACTTAAAGCCACTTGTTGTGGCCTGACAGTTGTTTTCCATCTGCTGTGTTGAGTGCTGCCTCCCAGCAGCCTTGAGTGGGCAGCTGACGCTGTTGGCTCACCCACTGGTCTCGGTTCAGGCTTCCCATCATTTTGTTCACTCTCGGAACACGCCTTCGCCTTCCTTTTTCCAGATGCAGTACTTCTCCCAATGCCACTTGGTGAAGTAGCAAGGATGCAAACTAGAATGAGGCCAGTGGCCCTGGAAATAGTCATATAAATGGTCATGAATTCTGAATCATTTTGGTAAATGATCAGCCATTTTTAACCCCTTGGGAGAAGGTCTGATCTTGTTTAATTTCCTCTTGGGTTCCTCATAGTTCCTTATAAAGCTCCCTTTGAAAACGCCATCCTATCTTGACTATGCTTGGGGAAGAAAGAGAACCTGACTTTTGATGTTTTGTCTGTTAGTACCAAGGCCGGAGGGAAAAGGGGAGGAATATTTTATTGTAACCTTTTCTTTATCCTCCACGAAGGCCTTTTAGCAAAACTGACCTTCAATATTTTTAAATCTAACAACAAGAGAAATCTGATTGTGGCATTCAGCTGTGTTCTTGTCTGGGCTCTCCTTGATCCACTTAAGGATTCATATTTTTGGGCTCACCAACAGCTGCTTAGCTTTGCTCTTCATTCCTGTCCACCTCCTCACTCCCACTGTTACACTCATACCCAGGAGACTCAATCTCCATACCCAGGTGGGAATCAAGCGGCGCTTTTTCAACTTCGAAGATGTTCAAGGTCTGTGCTCTTCCTGAGCAAATATTTCATTTGAGCCTCATCACGTTTGACACGGTGGGCAGTCCTTGTTCAAAACAGAAACTGGTGCTAAAAACAAAATTTGTCCAGAGACACCAATATATTCTTAGTTGTTTGCTTGGGAGACAGGGATTTAGTCAAATCAGGCAAGGAAGGACGAGAGAGCAGGCAGGGCTAGCTTGTCTTGTTTCTCCCTCACAGATGTTCCTTGCTACCCTCTGAGAGAGGCCTTCAGCCAATCACTCAGCCCCCCAAGAGCCTCAAATTACTCATCTGAACAATTGAGGTTGTTGGAACTAGATGCGTGTTTTCACACTGTGTCGGTGGAAGGTTCTGGGAGGTGCTTCAGGAGCCACTGTGGAGATGCAGATCCTCTTCTCTTTCTCATCCATACCCCGTCTATCTGCATCTGTTATCTCTATAGGCAATGATTTCATTTGAAAAGTAATTGGTTTTGCTGCCAAAAATGTGTGAAAACCATTGGACTAGATGAATGCTAAAGATTGTGTGTTAGTTTCCTGGGACTGTCATAACAAAGTACCACAAACTGGGGGGCTTCAAGCAACAGGAATTTAGTCTCTCAGAGTTCTGGAGACCAGAAGCCCAAAATCAGCATCACTGAACTGAAAGCAAGGTGCTGGCAGGCCACACTCCCTCTGGAGGCTGTAGGGGAGAATTCATTCCTTGTGTCTTCCAGCTTCTGCTGGCTGCCTGCATTCCTTGGCATGTGGCCACATCGCTCTGACCTTTAAGACCAGCATCTTCAAATCTCTCTCTGCTCCAGCTTCATATCACCTTCTCCTCTGTGTGTCAGATCTTCCTTTGCCTCCCTCTTATTAGGACATATGTGATTGCATTTAGGGCATACCCAGATAATCCAGGATAATGTCCCCATCTAAAGATCCTGAACTTTATCACAACTGCATAAACCTTTTTTTTGCCATATAAGTTAACGTTCACAGGTTCTGATGATTAGGATGTAAGTATCCTTTGGGGGACCAATTTGTAGCCTCAATCTCCATACTTAGGTGGGAGGTTCTAAGATCCCCCTCCCCCCAAATAATCCCCATCTCAGTAGCTTTCTCTACCTTCTAATGTCTAAATGAACCTAAAACTACAGCATTATTTTCTATTCAGCTCCAGAATAGGGAACCCAAACTTTATTCCTTCATCATGAAAGTGTGGATTTGAGAGCCCCACGTGAGCTGTGATGTTTTTATTTCTATAGAACTTTAATGCCAATTATGGGTTGGTTTTGCTTTGTTTGGTCTTGCTGCTGGAAGATACCAGGTGCCATGGGGCACCATGGGGCACTGTAGCTCTTTACACTGAGTGCTAGTCCCGTGGCACATGTTAGGACCACAAGTCCTGGTACATGACCCCCAGCTTGGGCTCTTTCCTTTGCCCTGTGACCTGGCATCATCTGTTCCCCCTCTGACAATGGGGAGAACACCTGAGAGGCCTCACAGCAGTGCCTTCTAGGATCTGTCTGAAAAACATTTTGTTGCAAGGATAGTTTTTTTCTCCCTTTATACTCTATTTTTTTCTGATCATAAAAATAATTCCTAGCTGGGTATGGTGCCACAAGTCTGTGGTCCCTGCTACTCTGGAGGCTGAGGTGGGAGAATTGCTTGAGGCCAGGAGTTTGAGGCTGCAGTGAGCTATGATTGTGCCTGTGAATAGCTACTGCACTCTAGCTGGACAACATAGCAAGACCCTGTCTCTAAAAAAAAATAAAAATTTAAAAAATGTTTAAAGTAATTCCTGCTTAGTATAAAGGTGTAGAATAAAAGATCACTCATCATTCTGCATTACCAGGGTGACCACATTTATTGAATGCTCTCTATGTGCCTGAGCCAGGACTAAGTACACTTTGGACTTTTTCCCCTACAAGTCTCATGACAACTCTTCAAGGTGGGTATTACCAGACCCAGTTTACAGATGAGGAAACTGAGGTACAGAGAGGTTTAGCAACCAGCCCAAGGGTGCTCGGCTAGGAAGGGACATGAACCCCGGTCCCTCTGACTCCAAAGCTAGTGCTTTTGACCTCTGCACCCACCACATGCCCTCAGTACAATTTTGTATTCAAAGCTCTCAAGACACTATGACAGCAAGACTGTATGCCCACCAGGACATGGCCCCACCAGGTCATATCCTCGCCAGGATGTGTTCTTGTCAGGATGTAGCCTCGCCAAGACTGAATTATATCCTGTCCTGCTTGAAGTCTCATTCTGCAAGGCTGTTGTACCATTCTGAGTTTCTGGAGATGACGTGCAGTTGGTGTGGTGCTCATCTGGCTACCAGTTGATCAAGAGGCTTGGGAAAAGCAAGACTCCATCAGCAGGCCCCAAGGAGTCTTTCCCCCTACCCCCACCCCTTTGGAGGGAGGGGCAGAGTGGTGTATTCCAAAGAATGTTCACACAGGCAGGACAACAAGAATGGGACCACCCCTACAGAGTGGCTTTGCTGGGGTAGGGGACAGATGAGATGGTAGGTCATGTGCACTTCTCTGAGTCTTAAATGAACTATCTTGCCATCTATATCCATTTCCTGTATTTCCTTTCCCAGAGAATTATGTGCCTCTTTATCCCTTGGTGCAGTATAAACATGGCTCACATCCATTTCCAAAGTTTCAGAAGTTTTCCAGTCCTCACTCTGGTGGGAGAGGCAGGCGGTACAGTATAGTGGGCAGAGAGCCCTGGGTTCCAGGCCCAGCTCTGCCACTAACATCTATGTGACCTTGAGCCAGCTCCTGGCCCTTTCTGGGACTCAGTTCCCCACATAGAAAAGGAACAGTTTATACCAGATGCTAATGGCCCTTTCACCTGTAAAGTGTATGATTTATAGGGCATCAATATGCTGGCATGTTAAGAGGTGATTTCCAACCCACCATAAATATTTAAATTAGCTGGCAACATATGCTGAGCTCATCACATAATCAGGAGCCATGTTAGTGGAGCGGGATCTAGAGGAGAGAGGGCGATGCCTAATTTGGTCCTCTCTCCCCTCTGGATCCCCCAGTCAAGCATTGCAGAAGCTGGATTTCTGTGGGATCCCTCGTTTATTATCATCACCCAGTTTCTAAGATTAAAGGCAGGAAGCTGGTGGGAGGCACTTCCCAGAGGCCACCGCAGCAGCAACAGCAGCAGCAGCAGCAAGAGCAAGGCCACTGCAGATCTTTCTTTCTCTCTCTTCATCCCTTTTATTCTCTCAGAGCTTTTAGGCTGCTGCACTTATTACCAAACGATGCTGCCCCTCATCTCTGAACACTGGCAAGCTAATTCAATTCCGTTCCAATTTTACTCCTAGTAAGGAACAAAACCCTCTGCGGGGCAATGGGTGGTATAGAGAGCTGTGGGAGGTGGTGCCGGGCCTGGGGGCACTCCAGGTCCAGCGGAGGAGCCAGGCAGGTACAAAACCACCTGGAACCCCCAGCCCGCCTGGCTCTGGGCTCTTGTAGAGCTGCCAATCAAGCGCTGTGTTTGCTATGATGGTTCACCTCAATCTAAGGCGGGCATTGGCATCAAAGAAGCCTCAGGAGGAAGGCGTTGTTTGAGACTGAAGAGTAAGCAGCATCTCCATAGAGATGAAGGGGAAAGGGCATCTGGGCTCTTAGGAATAGTGGCAGGGAAATGCTGAGATGCAGAGCAGTGCTGACATGATCACAGGACCTCAGTGTGTGATGGGGGTGGGGGAGGTCGGTGGCAGGAACCCGGCTGGAACCAAATCTTGAAGGGTCTTTCTGTGGCTTTCTCTCAAAATTATGGAGAGTCATGAAAGGATTATAAAGTAGATAGAAAAATGCACATTTATAAAAGTTCCCTCTGGGCCGGGCGCGGTGGCTCACGCCTATAATCCTAGCACTCTGGGACGCCGAGGCGGGTGGATTGTTTGAGCTCAGGAGTTTGAGACCAGCCTGAGCAAGAGCGAGACCCTGTCTCTACTAAAAATAAAAAGAAATTAGCTGGACAACTAAAACTATATAGAAAAAATTAGGCGGGCATGGTGGCGCATGCCTGTAGTCCCAGCTACTCAGAAGGCTGAGGCAGGAGGATCGCTTGAGCCCAGGAATTTGAGGTTGCTGTGAGCTAGGCTGACACCATGGCACTCACTCTAGCCTGGGCAACAGAGTGAGACTCTGTCTCAAAAAATAAAGTTCCCTCTGGATGATAGGAGAGGGCCGAGCAGGTAGACGAGTTAGGGGCTGGAGTGGCCATTCCGAGGAGAGAGCTGATCACTGCTCAGTAGTGAGAAGTGGAGAGAAGCAGCCAGAGATTTGGTGATGGGCTGGATGTGGGAGGTGAGGAAGAGAGGGGAGCTGAGGGGGTGCAGGGGGGACATGGGGGCAGGGGCTGAGGTTGGGGAGTTTAGTTTGGGACAAGCTGGGGTGAGCAAATGGCAGGTGGAAGTGGCAGGTCACTCATCTGATGACTTCAGCAACTGCCCTCAGGCCCTTTGACCTTTGCCGTCCTTCTCTCTGCCATGTCTGTAGATAGCAGAGTCCTGAATGGTCATTGACACGGGAAATGCCCTCTGTGCATTCAATCCTCTCCTGGTTTGTTTGCTCACTGAAAACAACCAGGCAGTACGCCTGTTAAAAGGACTTACAGGCACAGACAACGTTGGTTCTAGTTCCAGTTTTACCACTGGTGGCCTGGTGCATGTGGGCAAAATACTTGCCTTCTCTGGGTTTCAGTTTTTCCAGAATATGGCAAAACATTTCACATGGTCACTACGCGGTGCAGGTCAGATAGCAGATATGAAGGCAAATTGCGAAATGTCGAGAAACAAAATGCAAGGTAGGATAAGCAGCATTATCATCATCGCAGGCTTCTCTGATCTGTCTGGGGCCATTTGTAGTTTCTGTTTACAGTTCCTAACTCTTATTGTTTTATCTGATCATCCTTTTCTCTGATAACCAGTGAATCATGTAGGCCATGTAGAAACATAACCAAAAATAAATGGAAGGTTGAGATGATGGTCTAGATAAATCATGTTTAAAAGAAAGGCTTTTACTTGAAACATCTCAAGCCAGGCTGATCTAAGAGGCACACCACACTTTAAAAGCTGTCCAGAATCATTAGAAAAGATTACCAAACAGGGAAAATCTGTTTATAAATACAAACATACCTTTTCCGCTTCACTACAAGACTAGGATCAGAGCATCTGCACCCATTCATTCAGCAACTATTCACTGGGCACATACAATGTGCTTTCTTCTAGGCATCTGGGAAACATCAGGGGTAAAAACAAAACAAAACAAAGCAAAATGCCTGCCCTTGAGGAGCTGATGCTCCAGTGGATATTAGTACAAGAAAAGGCCATGGAGTCTGGGCGCGGTGGCTCACGCCTGTAATCCTAGCACTCTGGGAGGCCGAGGCAGCAGGATCGCTCCAGGTCAGGAGTTCGAGACCAGCCTGAGCAAGAGTGAGACCCCCGTCTCTACTAAAACTAGAAAGAAATTAGCCAAACCACTAAAAATAGAAAAAACTAGCCGGGCATGGGGGCACATGCCTGCAGTCCCAGCTACTTGGGAGGCTGAGGCAGAAGGATCGCTTGAGCCCAGGAGTTTGAGGTTGCTGTGAGCTAGGCTGATGCCATGGCACTCTAGCCCCGGCAACCGAATGAGACTCTGTCTCAAAAAAAGAAAAAAAAGGCCATGGAGACCATCTAGTATCTACTCACTGACTGGACAGAGGGGAAACTGAGGACAAGCAAGGCTTGGGGATTTGCCAAGACTCAGGAAAGCTGTAGAAGAGCAAAGAGCAGAGCCACAGTCCTTGGCTCCTAGGTTATTAGTCCTTCTACGGCACCTTTGTGGGTTTGGTTTGCGCAGTACAGAACTATTTGCCCAGTACTTATTTCATGGAGTGACATCACCTGTTCAGCCAGAAAGCAAGGAGTGATTGGCCCTTGAGGGTTGCTTAGAATGCCCATTTCCCAAGTGCACATTAGTTCTACTGGGGACAAAACCTCCCTCACAGCAAATACTCACCAAGTTTGTACTCCATGCCAGGGCTTGGGCTGGGCACCGTGCAGGTGGAGCCACTGAGAGATTGATGGGACTCAGTCCCTGCTCTGGAGGGAGCTGCTGGTAAACCCCAGCAGTGCTGCGGCCTAAGTGCCCCCTTTCCACCTCCCACGCAGAGCAAGGTACACAGGACCCCACCAGGTGTTGCAGCACACGTATTTGTTGAGACAGGGCTAGCGAGCGATGGCGTGGGTGAGTGCGTTCAGACACACTGAGCCATGTTGTCTTGATCCTACAGCACAGGTCACAGACAGCCTAGAGAGGGGTGATTTGCTAGGGAAGATGCAATTCTCAGCAGGGGCAACTCTTTTGATTCTAGTCAAACACAGTTCAGGCTTGTGCCACTGAAGTTTGGATTGTCTTCCAACCGCTGCTCTTCTGTATTGTCTGAAGAACAGAGGTCACCTTCGATTTCTTTCCTATTGCAACAGTGAATCCTTCTTGAGTGCTTATTTTGTGCCAGGCATCGCTCTAAGTGTTCATATGTATTATTTCATTTAATCCCTGCAACGATTTATGAGGTGGGTACTATTACTAGGCTCATTTTGAAAATGGAGAGACTGGGACACAGAGAGGTGCAGTCACTTGCCTGAGACACACAGCAAGTGTTGGGCTGCACAGAGTGGCTCCTGCTCTTCTGCGCCATGCTCCACCTAAATAAATGCTATTCAGCTGCTACACTCTTCATGCTCTTCAGACTTTGGAGCTCTCTTTGCAAGTCACGGTCCTAGTTAGCCCTGCAAGTCAACTGTAGGATTGCGGTGCTCAGAAATAAAGAGCGAGGATCATCCTGGTACCCAGCCTCCCTCCGGGTCCCCAGATCTGCCCTGTGACAGCCAAAGAGGAGTGCCCTGGGGCCTCCCTCAAGGAATGAGGTGAATATACAAGGAAGCCCCAGCGTGACTGAATTAAGTCCTCTGTGGGGTTGGCTTTTGTCCTCTGGTTTTCTCATTGCCCCTCCCCGCAGTCAGATCTTCTTCCTTGTTTGGGTCAAGCAGATTGCAAGTGCAGGGAGAGGGCGTGCCCTGCACAACCAGCGCCCAATAACACAGGCGATTCCTTTGCTTGCTTCGATCTTCATTCGCCAAATGTTTCCCAGTGTCCCCTGGGCCCCGCACCCTCTGCTGGTTGTGGGGAAGCCCAGGTGAGACAGACATTCAAGTACCCACCCAAATGGTGGCCAAATGATGGATATGAGAAGTGCCACAAAGGGGACCAGAGAAAGAAGGGAAAATAAGGGCTGGGAAGTCAGGGAGCCTTCCAGGTGCTGGTGACTGGGCTGAGGTCTTGAGGGTGGGTAGTGCTTGCTTAGGCAAGGGGTGGGGAGGGTCTGAGCTAGTGGGGACAGCAGGTATGCACTTCCAGTGAGGGAAAGGAGAGAAGACCAAGTTGGCATTAAGAGTGAAGGGGAAAAGAAAAAATAATAATAATAATTTTTTAAAAAAAGAGTGAAGGAGAGGCCAGGGAGAAGAGACTGCAGAGACAGGGGGGCCGTGTCCAGGATCTTGAGAAGAGGGGGCCATCCTCACTGCCATGAGAGGACAAGCTACTGGAGTGCTGACATGATTGTCAAATTTACAATGTGAAGAAAGATCACGTTTGCTCTTGGCTGGAGGTTGGCTGGGAGGAGAATGGGGCACAAATTCAGTTACTTCTCTCCACCCCTACTACCAATATCCCAAATCTGAGCACCCACCAGCTGTGGCCTGTGACCTCCTTCCTGGGATCTCTCTGCCTCTGCCCACTTCCCATCCACCCACTCCCCTGCTCCCTGCTCACCATCCTCTTTCCTGTTCTGGCCAATCCCACCATAGCAGCAGACAGAGCTTTCTCAAGTAGAGATTTGAATGGGTCACTGCCTTGCTCAAGATCCTGCCATAGCTCCCCATTGCCTGCTGGTGAGAACCTGTGATGACAACCTCTGCCATGATCAGCCTTGGCCTGCCAATCCTGTACCCCACGTCTGTGTCCTTGCATATTAGCCTTCAGGTCCTCCTACCAGTTCACAGTACACTTTCTCCCAGCCTGGGATAACTCGATCCTTTACTGCCCATGGAATCCTAACCATCTGTGTCCATCTCAAAGTGCCCTCCTTTGTCCATTAAGCCTTCCCAGACCCCACTCCGCCCACATTCAGAAAGACAGCCTTCCTCTTCACCTTTGCTTATCCCTCTATTTGGCATTTATTTCTTCCACACTCCATTCATAGCTGTAGGTGTGTCTGCTCTCTCTAGATAGCAAGCTTCCTTAGGGTGGGGATTCTTCCTGGAGGATGTCTGGAAGTCTTCTTGCCCCAGGGGACAAGAGGAGGATGATACAGGAGTGGCCAAGGTCAATGGAAAATTCATTCATTTGTTCAACAAATTTTAATGGCATGCCTTCTGTGTGCTGTGTACTGGGGAGACAGCAGAGAACAAAACAGATTGAGAGTGGGAAGACAGCCATTCAGCAAGATAGCTGTCGTAAGGGGCAGTACCTTAGCTGGTGTGAAATGCATGTAGACAAATTGAGCAGAGGAAATGGGGTAGGTGATGCTGAGCTAGGGGTTTTGATTTGCAATAGGGTGGTCAGGGAAGTGACATTTGAGTAAAGACCTAAAGGAGGTAAGGGCAAGAGCCTTGCAGATTTATGGGAGAAGAGTGTCCCAGGCAGAGGAAAGAGCAAGTGCCAAGGTCCTGAGGCAGCTTTTCCTGAGTGAGGTTGGAACAGGGCAAGGAGAGAATGGAGGGATGGAATCAGAGGTGTGCGTGCTGGGGGGCAACTTGTGCACACCCTTGAGGGCCATTGTGGAGACTGGGGCTTTACCCTGGGGAGAAGGGGAGCAGAGGAGAGACAAGATCTGACTTAGCAGGATCCCTCTGACCACTGTGCCCAGAACAGACTGAAGCTGGGCAGGGGGACTGACACCTGAGGTCAGCACAAGTGCCATCCTTTTCAGAGTTGGACTATTCCATCATCCACATGGCCTGTTTCTAAGGTCTTCTTCCCATAGTACTGGTGCATTCTGAGGGCCTTTGCACGACTACCTTTTAGGTGTGTCTGCTTTTGTTTGTATTTTTTTGTGGGGAGAGGTCCCTTTGTGAAGCCCTACTGGCAATCCTAAGAAGTTGGTGCTGTAAGAGACCAATTCCTGCTTCCCCTTTTAATGATGAGAAACAGGCCCTGGAAAAGGGAGTGAAGAGCATTTTAAAGTGGCCACACCAATCCCATTTAGAGAGTGGCGGACTTCAGCTCCCCGCTCCCCACGGCAGGAATCCCTTTGGTTCAGGTGAGTAGAAACAGCGTGTACCTCCTCCCCAAGAGGAAGAAGCTGGTCCATTAGCTGCTCGGTGAGTCAGCAGGAGGCCTTTGCGTTACACCCGGCAGGCACTGAAGGGCTGCTGTCACCAGCCAGTCAGAAACTCAGTGGGGGAGGTGACCGCAACCTGCTGCCTGTGTGCCGGTTCTGGATGAGATGGAGATGGGCGGTGACACTGTCTAGATCGGGTAACCCAGCACATGGCCAAGACTTCAGGGCCTGACAGGGCAGGGCTGTTGGGCAATGAGGCACAATCCCACTGGAGTGTCTCCGCCCCTCAGCCTCTCCCCCGCACTCCCAGGCGGTGAGACCCAGAGCCTCCCTTCAGTTTCATCTCCGTCTTCCCCACAGGCCCTGGCCCGCCTGGCAAGTCGTCGCCCTCGCTCGGCTTTAGGGGATTAGGACTGTATTCCCACAGGCTCCTGCGTGGATAGTAAAATGTAGCATTCCTTTGGTCGCTGACCCACTTCCCGCCTTTCAGTCACTATCAAAGGAGCTGCGCAAACCGGGCCGCTGTGGCGCTGGTGCTGCCAAAGACGCCTGTGTCGTGCTAAACAGCCCTGGCTCCCCGCGCCCTTCTCCTGCGGGCTCTCGGAGGCCGCTTGGCCCACCCCTGAAGCAGGACGGTGCAGCGGGAAGGAGCTGCCCCGGGGGGCCCCTGCCCGCCGCCCCCGCCGCCTTGGGACGTGACCGAGGAGGGGAGCGGCGCGTACGCCCGAGACCTTGGCCGCAGCCCGTCGGGTGAAATGCACACGCCCGCGCTGCTTGGTGGCCCTGGGGCCAGAGGTGCTGCCCGAGGCTCTAGGCCGCTCTGTCCCAGGAGATCCCCGCGGCCTGAACTGACAGCCACGTGGGCGGGAGAGGCTGCACAGGGCAGCTCCAGCAGCCGGGTTGCTGCGGGCCTCTCTCAGACTGCGGCTTGGAACCCGGAGCGCCTCGCGCTGGCGCTGGCTGCTCCCGCCGGCTCACCAAGAGCCTTTGCACCCACAGTGGAGCTAAGCTATTAAGGGCAGGACGAGTGTGGCACTAAGGGTCAAGAGACCAGGGTTCCTACCCTGGCTCAGCCACTGATGCATGCGGGGACTTGGGCAAATCTCCGGCCGCTGGGAGGGGGCTGGGCTGGAGGGCCGCTAAGAGGCTTCCTAACTGTGCAGCTCTGCACTCTATTGTAACAGCGCTGGAGACCCTAACCGCCTCAGAAAACATTTCCCTCCCGGAAAATGCAATTCCCACCCAGAGCAGGAGGGGAGGGGAGGGCCGGGAGGCTCTAGGCTGTGAAGTAGTTCAGGGCAGAGAATGCAGGGTGAGCAAGGTGGGGCAAGGGCCTTGGGAAGGCCTAGTCACCAGTCACTGACTCTTGCCTGTGAAGATATGAATTTACAAAGACTCCTAGATCCCGTGTTGAAAGGTCTTGCTTCATTGTAGGATCTCCACAGACAGTTTCCCTAACACCGCAGTCCCCAACCCTGGCCAGTGTGGCCTGTTAGGAACCGGGTTGCGCATCACCGCCTGAGCACCGTCTCCTCCCCACCCCCATCCGTGGAAAAATTGTCAGGCAGCACAGCAGGAGGTGAGTGGTGGGCAAGCAGGGAAGCTTCCTCTGTATTTACAGAGGCTCCCCATCGCTTCCATAACCGCCTGAGCTCTGCCTCGCTCCCTGTGAAAAAATTGTCTTCCACGAAATAGATCCCCAGTGCCAGAAAGGTTGGGGACCGCTGCCCTAATATATTTTAAATGATTCCACAGGCAGATCCCACCCCTGCCCCCAATATCCACTCTGGCTACACTTCCACTGATTCTTGAAAGGAGGCTGGGTACCCAAGTGAGGACTTTGGGGGATGTGGGAGGGGAGTGGGGTGGTGGGCCAGGGGACCAGGGTTTCATCTTTGTTGAATGATGAGGATTCCTCTTAATCTTTCGGGGGACTTGAACTGACAGAAACTGAAAACCTCTTTAAATAGCATTTGCCACACTGTGTCCTATTTCTTATTTACTTTCAATGTTTCCCTAACTTCTCTAGGGAGCAGAGCAGCTTAAGGGATTCTAGTTTGATGTTCTCCTGTGTGGACAGGCTTTGCCTATTTCCAGGGAGGGCCCGGGTGGAGAGCCCTCCATGCCCTCAACCAGTTGCACCGCTGGCCTGGGTGCTCCTGCTGGAGTTACCCCCAAGGCAACAGGCACTGCCATTTGTTGCAGACAGAGGACGTAGCCTGCCTTGGGGTCCCTGAGTCCAGACCATGCCCAGGCGCCCCTGGCTTTCTGTCACAATTTTCACCTTCCAAACTGGTCTATTGTCCTCCCTTGAATAGCCTTTGATTGGTGCTAAGCAGATCACCTTCCCTCACGGCCTCCCTCACCAGCCAGACTGGCAGTGGTCCTGGTGGATGAAGCAGGTCTAATCACCTTTGACACAGGACACTGAGGCTGGGAGAGCTGAGGTGAAATGTCAAAGGGCATACCAGGAAGTCAGAGACCTGGCCCAAAGCCACTACCTTGTCCCCTCCTTGCAGCCTGACCCCCACTTTGCCTCATCTCTTTTCTGCTACTAAGTAGACAGCCACTACATGTACGTGGAATGGAATTATGAGTTTCTGCTGTGGCAGGAGGCCTCAGCGTGTGCTCAGGCATGCCACCAGACACGGGAGGGTGCTGAGGAGAAAACTGGGCTGTGAGGAGCCTCCAAGCAGAGTCTCATGGGGAAGAGTTGGAGGAATTAGGGGTGGGGGGTTGGGCCTAAAGAAGACATGGAGACTTGGGGTGGTGTGTGTTTATGGGGGGCAGGAGCAGGGAACCATGGCAACCATCTTCAGATTTCCAACACTTTCAGTGATGTCATAGGCAAGTTCTGCCAGGTATGACGGCGACTGCAGGTTCAGCTTTAGGCCAAGTGCTTCAGCTCCACATAAGGAGTAGCTTTCTTGTGAGCAGAGATGGAAGTACTTCCTGGGCAGAGTAGGAGCAAAACTTTCATCATTCGCAGTACGCATACAGAAACAGGACACCACTGGGCAGGGCTGTGGCAGCGGGATGGGGAAGGCAGGGTGTTGAGGGTGGTGTCTGGGCACCACTTGCTGTAAGGTAAGGTCTTTTGTGGCTCAGAGATGCTCTCACTTCTCTGGTTTGGCCTTTAAGCTGCCGCCTCTGGGAATGCTCTGGGTGTGCCCACATGTGAGTGTATATATATGTGCTGCTTATGAGTAGGTGTGGGCTTGTAAGTGTGACCCTTGCCATCCACCCAGGGGCCAGCCAAGTAGTGCCTGGTGGGCTGTGAGGCTGACTACTCTGGTTCCTCCATCTTGTCTCTCAGCTGCTAAGTGCAACGTCCCGGTGTGGCCAGTTGCCAGGCAGGGGCTGGACTAGAGGGAGGCCCTACCCATCCTGAGACCCCAGCTTGAATCTCTGGCCTAGAAAACCCTGAAAACCTTGAGAGGTGAGGGTGCTCTGGCAGAGGAGAGGTATTGGTCAGATCACATGTGGAAACCCTGCTCCCCTCTGACCTGGGCAAAGACTGGGGAGAAGGGAGGCCTGGGCAGGTCAGGCCCCGGAAACCTGGTTGTAGAAGGGGCTGGTGTTGTCTTCCTGGAGAAGAGGTCTGGCCTGCCATGAACTTTCTCAAAGGTTAGGGATCGGACTGTGTGAAGGATGGTGACCCCAGGGCTCAGAGATGGCTAGCAATGGAAGAGACAGCCAATAAGAAAGGTGGTAAGCTGCCTATAAGTAGAGCTATGCAAGCAGAAGGTAGGCAGCCACACAGCTGCTTCTAACAGGGCAGAGGGTTGGACAAGGTGGCCTTAAAATCTCTGAACTCCTGAGGGTCTGTAGATGGGGAACTGGGATAGTGACTTGATATCTGCTGGCTCTTGTCAAAAGCAGCACTATCTTTTCCTTTTGATCTGGATTGGATCCCTAATGATGGAAACCTAAGCAGTTCCAGCTACAGAGGCTCAGGCTTGGCCAGGAGGCTCAGAAAAATTGGCAAGAGCAGAATAGGAGTGGAGAGGCAGGTGATGTGTGAGGCCAGATCTCATGCACACCTCAAACACAGCCACAGTTTCTGGAAACAGCATTTGGAAAACTCCTATTCTGGTGGATCTCATTTCTGAATATAGCAATCAAATAGCTGGCTCTCTTGACCTTTCAAAGTGCTTTAGAAAGGGAACCTTCTAAAGAAAAAAACAAACAAACAAATTCGTGGTATCTTTTCCTTTGCATTATTTTCTCCAAATTTCAACCGTTAAACTATCCTCCTTTTCCTCACTCTTCCATTCTTTCCAGGAAGCTAGTGGTACCTCAAATAGACAAGGATTCTCAGATATTTTTCAAACAGGGCTGATACTAGCATTTGGAGTGGGACATTTATTCCTTGTGTGCGACTGTCTGATGCAAGCAGGACATTTAGCATCCCTGGCCATCTCTTCTCCTTATTAAATTCCAGCAACGCCTGACAGTCATCTCAGCAAAGTCCCCGTGAATTTCTGAACATTCCTTGGAGAGGTGACACTGCTCCCCCCACACTTTGAAAACCACTGCCTGAATCCCCCCCAAAAGAAGTTACTTGCTCAAGGCCAGACCACCAGCCAGTTGCAAAGTCAAGACCAACTCAAATCTCATTCATTCATTCATCCATTCCAAGCACTTTTGTTATTCGCCAGGGGGTGTGTCAGGAGAACAGAGGGAGTACGGGCCTGAACCTAGGCAGTCAGGAGGATTAGAATAAAAGTGTTACTCCCTGCCCCCAAAAGTATTAATACAATTTCTCTGCTCTTGCCAACCTTTGCATTTTCCTCTTCTAGCCCGCCTAGCCCGTCTTTTGCGCAATTGTAGGCGCAAATAAGGACTTTCTGGCAATTAGTGCTAAGAGCCTAGTTGCGAACGATCCATAGGAGCGGAGTCAGGCCCTTTTTGGGTGGGCAGCGGGATCCGAAGGCCGAAACCCCGAGGTCTTGGCGAGGAAGCACCTGCACTCTGCCGGGCATCGAGGAGCGAGCTGCAGCCGGGCCCCTGCTGCAGCTGAAACTGGATAGAGGTGGAGGACCACTGGCCCTCGCTGGGCGGACCAGGGAGGTTTGTCCGGGCAGAGGAGCTGACTGGGGGCCAGGGGCCAGGGCCGGGGGCGCCCAGCCCGCGGTGCAGCGGGAGCAGAGGGCAGCACAGCCCTGCTCGACCTTGCCTTCCCACGCCAGAGGCCGAGGCCTCCGGGAATCGCGGGCCGCTTCTCCAAAGTCCTTCGAGATCCCAGCTTGGTGAGAGGAGGGGGTGGCGGGGGGCGGTGGGCAAGCGAGAATATTATTATTATTCCTCTGTTTTGCCTCCGCAGCCAGCGCCGGCGGGTTGTTCTGTTTGAATGAATGATCCCAGAGGCCGCGCCCAATGGGCGTCCGCGCCTGCTTAATATGCATGAGGCTCTCAGCCAATGGCCGGGCGAGGAGGCTGTTTTAAACGGCAGAGCCCGCTGGCCAATCAGGCGGCTCTCGTGGAGGCAGCTAGCGCGAGGCTGGGGAGCGCAGAGCGGCGCGTCGTGCCCTGCGCTGCCCAGACTAGCGAACAATACAGGTACGTTTCGCACCGCCCGCGCCCGCTGCTGCCGCCGCCGCCGCCGCCGCAGCAGCAGCAGCGCCCGCACAACTTTCCGGCCCGCGCCGCCGCGAGCGCACCCCGCAGCCGCCTGTCCCTGCCTCTCCTCCCCGCGCCCTTCCCTCCCCTTCGCCTTCTCTCTTGCTAGGTGGCCGGGAAGGAGGAAGCAATTCAGGTGTTTCAACTTTTCCACTGCTTTCCCCCGCGCTCTCTCTTTCGGGAGTCGGCTCTCTACGCAATTCCCGCCCGGCGGGGGCCTCCAGGGGCAGCGGCCGAGGGGCCAAGGGCCCCGGGGCCAGATGTTCCGGCAGCTGCGGCGGCGGCGGGCGAGCGGAGGGGCGGCTGTGGCTGCGGGCTCGGGCGGCTGTGGCTGCGGGCTCGGGCGACGCGCGTCTCGGCGCTGGGCGGCGGCAGCGGGAAGGGGGCCGGGTGCTCCCCGGCCCGGGACTGACTCCACGGGGGGCGGGCGGCCGGTGCCCGCCGGGGGCTGCAGCGCCGGCAAACTTCGCTCCCGGACTGGGCCGGGCGCCGCACGGGCCCGCGGGCTGCGCCGCCGGCTCCGCATTAACATGGCCGTCGCGGAGCGCCCGGCGGCCCGGGGGGCGCGGGCTGGCCGCCCCCCGCTTGCCTCCCGCCCGCTGGGCGCCGCCGCCGCCGCTAACATGGCTGGCGCGGTGCTGGGCTCCGGCAGGGGGAGGAGAGGCGGGCGGAGCGGGAGGCGGGGGCGCCAGGCGGGCTCCGGCCTCGGCCCCGGCACCCGCGGCCCGGGGCGGGCGGCGAGGAGGGCCGGGGGCGCCGCCGCGGGCCCTGGAGCGGCCGAGCGTCATGGCTGCACTGGCGCCTTTGTTATCCCGAGGAGTGCGCCCCGCGCCGGGGGGCGGGGAGGTCCGGCCCGCGGCCCCCGCGCCCCCGGGCGGCCCGGGCGGGGCGGGGCGGGGTAGGGTGGGGGCTGGCGGGCGAGCGGACAGCGGTGGCAGGGCCCGGGCCGCTTTGTTCGCCGCCGCCGCCGTTGTCGTCGCCGCCTGCGCCGGCCGCGCGCGGATCAGCCATTTTAGCGAACGGGGCTCGGAGGCGCGGCGGGCGCCACCACCACTGCTGCGGCCGCCGCCGGCCCGGCCGCACACCCCCCGCGCGCCGCTGCCGCCGCCGCCCCCGGCCCCGCGCGCTCCCCGGGGGTGACAGCAGCGGATTTCAGGGGCACTTTCTTTCATCAGGAGGCTTTTGACAAAATGGAAGGTGAATTACGGGTGTCCGGGTGACCCAGCACCAGGGCGAGTCGGGCTGCCAGCTGCCGGCCAGGCTCCCCCGCGCCGGGTCCCGCCCCACCCGGGCCGCCGCTGCTGGGCCCTAATGCAGCCCCGCGGGCAGTCGCTGCCAAGGGGAGCGCTTTAGTTTTACATGATGACCTTGGGTGTGGGAAAAGGAAAAGATGGCGGGAAGCTGGGGGGGTGGGACAGGGACGATGACACGCCACAGCAGCATTTTTATTTGGAAACTTTGGAAAAAGTATTCCTGGCTGGACCTGCATTGTGTGTTACAAATGAGCAGGACTAGCCCTTTGATATCCCTTCCCCCTTTACATAGTGACAAATGGTACAAGGGGTAACAGCTCGCTTTCCAGATCACCCTTGTTGTAAAAGAGCCGTTTTTATAAGGCAAAATGCGTCAACAATACTGGCATTTCAGATGTTCTCTATTTTACAGTTCTCCTGCTTTGATTTCGTGTTTAGCAGTGGTGTCAGTATTTTTTCTTTACATACGCGTTGAACAGGTGACCAGCTAGCCTTAAGTTATTGATTTCAAGCTTCTAATACCCACCGCCCCACACACATACACGTCCTCACCATGCCCTTCCCACTTTGGTTATAGTTTCCAAAATGTAGTAGTTCTATGGTGTAGTGCTGAGCACACCCCAGTTGGGTCGGCTCCATTTGGAGAACTTGATCGCTCTTGAGAAGTAACTTGCAAACCAGCGCGCTTCATGCTGGTCAAAAGTTAAATGACAAGTGACAGTGAAGCTGATTTCCTTCCAACTCTGTGCCTTCTGCCAATGGCGTCAGGCATTGTGGGGAGGGGGCTTCCTAACAGCAAGCTTAATTTAAATTTTTCTGTGCCTTTGGTGTATCTTGTAGTTTCTTCAATTCTCTTCAATTCTTCACTGTTTTTCCTCATTGTATTTTTTCTCTCTTCCTTCCATCCATCACAGTCACGATGGCTAAAGGTGACCCCAAGAAACCAAAGGGCAAGATGTCTGCTTATGCCTTCTTTGTGCAGACGTGCAGAGAAGAACATAAGAAGAAAAACCCAGAGGTCCCTGTCAATTTTGCAGAATTTTCCAAGAAGTGCTCTGAGAGGTGGAAGGTATTTTCCTTTGTATCCTTCAAACTAGTCTAAGTTGGACTTGACACTTTAGGATAACTTACCTTCGAAGTCCCTCCAGATGGCTCTTTTCATCCTGTCACCTTAGACTCTTCTTGCTTGTCTTTAGAATTTTATGTGTGTGCTTCTTTTTTTTTTTTAAGGCTCTACAGGGGGTTAAGGCCTTCATCCCCTTTTGCAAGTGGTTCTAGCAGCTGCCACTTTAATTACAGGACAACTGAACAGGTATGTGCTCACTGCATTGAGGAATTTAACAAGTCCTGTTCTTTGCAGACAATGTCTGGGAAAGAGAAGTCTAAATTTGATGAAATGGCAAAGGCGGATAAAGTCCGCTATGATCGGGAAATGAAGGATTATGGACCAGCTAAGGGAGGAAAGAAGAAGAAGGACCCTAATGCCCCTAAAAGGCCACCGTAAGTGACTGTAGGATTCAAGATAACAGTTAAGAGCTTTTATTCTGCTTGAAATATTTTTTTAAACATCTTTTACCTAAAAGATGTTGTGATACCTCTGTAGAACATTCTGTACTTTGAGCTTTACGATGTAGTGCCGACATTGTCCATACGTAAGGCTGAGGTATTTGCGGGCTATGTGCACGTGGTTGCCTGATGGCCTCTTTCACTGAGGACAGGCACCCTATTTCTGGGCGTCAGCGTCCTTAGGTATGTTCTTTAACACCTTTCCCAGTAACTGAAAGGCTGAAAAAGCACCATATATTTCAGAAGTGTCTTAAACATCTAGAATTCACAACTTTGTAGCATTGTACATGATATCACACATCTCTTCACTTTAGGGAGAAGTCATAGTGGTAGGAAGTATGTGGGCCAGGCATGTGGGATTTCAGTTTGTGTTTCTGTCATTTCTTAACTAATTTATATAATTCTCTCCCCCAAGGTCTGGATTCTTCCTGTTCTGTTCAGAATTCCGCCCCAAGATCAAATCTACAAACCCTGGCATCTCTATTGGAGATGTGGCCAAAAAGCTGGGTGAGATGTGGAATAACTTAAGTGACAGCGAAAAGCAGCCTTACATCACTAAGGCTGCAAAGCTGAAGGAGAAGTATGAGAAGGTAAGACCACCGTCAGTCGTGGGCCAGTCTGGTAGCCTGTGCTGATGAACAGTCAGTCAGTGGCCCTGGTATCAGTGGGTTGTGGGGTGTATAGCTGCTCTGCTGGGCTGAGTGCTTAGCATAAGCGTAGCACAGGCAAGGCCCATCTCTCTGCAAGATCAGCCACTTGTGCTGGTGCTCACACTTCTAACTCCAGTTTGTCTTGGGGACAGCTTCAGGCAGGCTTGAACTAGATAACTGGATTTTATAGTGCTATTAACATGACTTAAAGGGCACTTAAACACCCATTAACTTTTAAATGTGAATGGCCAAGAACTAAATTTCTATATGGAAACAAATGTTTCAAATACATACAATAGCAGCCCTCTCTTATCATTTTCAATTCCTGCTTTCTTATTTGAGGCAATTCAATTCCTGCTTTCTTATCTGAGGCAAGGACTGCACGTTTCTTTCTGCCTTTTGCTGAAACAGCTGCAGGGGAGCTTGTCTATTCATTTGGAATGTGTCCCTGTTCCCTCCAGGATGTTGCTGACTATAAGTCTAAAGGAAAGTTTGATGGCGCAAAGGGTCCCGCTAAAGTTGCCCGGAAAAAGGTGGAAGAGGAAGATGAAGAAGACGAGGAGGAAGAGGAGGAGGAGGAGGAGGAGGAGGATGAATAAAAAAAACTGTTTATCTGTCTCCTTGTGAATACCTTAGAGTAGGGGAGCGCCGTAATTGACACATCTCTTATTTGAGAAATGTCTATTGCCCTCATTAGGTTTAATTACAAAATTTGATCACGATCATATTGTAGTCTCACAGTGCTCTAGAAATCGTCAGTGGTTTACATGAAGTGGCCATGGGTGTCTGGAGCACCCTGAAACTGTATCAAAGTTGTACATATTTCCAAACATTTTTAAAATGAAAAGGCACTCTCGTGTTCTCCTCACTCTGTGCACTTTGCTGTTGGTGTGACAAGGCATTTAAAGATGTTTCTGGCATTTTTTTTTTTTTTTTTTTTTTACTCTGTAAGGTGGTGTTAACTATATGGTTATTGGCTAGAAATCCTGAGTTATCAACTGTACATATCTATAGTTTGTAAAAAGAACAAAACAACCGAGACCAACTCTTGTTGCTCCTTGCTTGGCATTGAGGCCGTGGGGAAAGATGCCCTTTGGAGGGGCCGTAGCTCAGGGCGCGCACTGTGAGCTGGACCTGTTGACACTGCAGCGGGCATCCATTTAGCTTCAGGTTGTCTTGTTTTTGTATATAGCGACATAGCATTCTGCTGCCATTCTTAGTTGTGGACAAAGGGGGGTCAGCTGGCATGAGAAGTGTTTGGTTTCTTTTTTTTTTTTTTTTAGTTAAGTACGGTAGTTTTTAAACTGTTTGTTTTAAAGCAAACTGGAGAACTCTTCATTGTCAGCAAAGCGGAAGAGCCACTGCATCAATGAAAGTTCAAGAACCTTCTGTACTTAAACACATTTGCAACGTTCTGTTATTTTTTGTATTTAGAATGCTGAAATGTTTTTGAAGTTAAATAAACAGTATTACATTTTTAAAACTGTTCTCTATTATAACAGTCTAAATTTCTGACTCACAGCAGTCTTAGCAGTGAAACAACTCCCACTCCATTGTGTTTGGAGACTTAGCCTCCCTATAAATGCGGTTAACTTCTCGTTTACTCAATGTGTCCAGCGTACTTAAGGCTGAGATGGAGAGGGCTACTTGAAGCTACCGCGTCATTTTGTTTGTGTCTATTAGTGGCACTAAAATGAATGAAGATAGGGACAAAGGCAAGGTTCGGCAGCTTTCAGAGGTACCGGAAGGTGGGTGGTTAAGATAGAGGCTGACTGTCTAGGTTTATGTTTTTTTGCCTCCCGCCTCCACCCCCACCCCCCCATTTTGTGGGGCCAAATGCATTGCTAAGCAGCAAAAACATCTTTCAGAGTGTATGGTACATTAAAAATCCAGGCCTTATTTTTCCCTCTTTGGTCCCCCCCCCCCACCGGCATGTATAGCAGGTTGCTGTGTGCAACCTTTGAGGAGGCCATGAGCTGTTGCTACTGTCTCCTGGACCCCAATTAGGGGAGGTGGGGTGGGGTGAGATGAAGGGGTAAGAGACGATATCCATTTCTTCTACTTTACTCCTTGAAAACACCAAGCACCCCAAGGGAGACTGTAGGCTCTATCTTGGGTTACCTGAGTTATAGGGCAGGCTGATGGGATCAAGCATTTCTAAGCACTAAATGTATCATGGAAAGTAGGATGGCCTACTCACTGAGTTCATTGAAAATGTAGATTGTTGTCAATGCTATTAAACTGGAAGAAACTTAGTTTGTGTTTCAGTGGTTATGTTAGTGGATGGTGTAACATTTTGTCCAGCTTGGGGTGAGCGGAGATGGCCACAGTGGCAAGTGGTGATATTAAATAACATTTTGAAGGCTGATGTGTACATATATCTTTACTGTCTGTAGTAATGAAGGGTATAGGACTATGTTGTGGCTCAGTGTTAGTACTGCCCAGCATTAATACTTGGATGTGTATGTTTGAGACTATGAAGCACGTGGGAGTGTTTTTGTGGTATTATATTTTAAGAGAAAGCATTTTTTTCAAGATTACTATTTGGAAACTTGCATGTCTGGAGATAGTGTCCTCTCCACCCTGTCAGGTCCTAGATGGGTACAAGTCACGGTCATGGTCACAGCCCAATCTCTGTGTACTCGTAGCCATTCCCTTTCACATCAGAACCGTTTGTCCTAAATGTGTTTCTGTAGTTCTAGAAAGTGACCACTAATTTGAAAACTTGGTCATGAGGTTTGCCCAGAGGCTCTTGTTCCAAAATTGCCCCTTCTGCCCTTGTCACTTGGCATTCTAGGATAAAGCTTCTGCTTCCCAATAACACAGTACCAGGACAAGATTTTGGAACTGTAGCCAGCCTCGTCAAATATGGAAGAGAAATTCAACCTGTAGTCACAAGGGAGCTATTTCTTGCTAAGTGATGCCCCTCTATGTGGTTGTAACTAGACATACCAACTAGGGAAAGGCAAAGACTGGAAGAGGGTGACTTTTTTTTTTTTTTTGTGCTCCCACAGTAGCTAAACAGAAGTAGGGAAGCTGTTTAATCTTTGATTAAGCAAACATTTACGTTCTAAAGACTCAAGTTGAGGCCACTTGACCCATTAGCTGCTTGCAGCAAGGCCACTACTTTTAAGGTTTTCACACTGTCATAAGATTGCCCCTCTGATAGAATTATGCCCTACAGCTTCTTTGAGATGCTTTAAGTGGCATGATGTTACCACCTAAGGCCTAGGCTTAGCTTTATTTTTGGGCCCACTGTATGTGTTCTTGCAGTGCCAAGCTGTTGCTTTTTTTTTTTAATCAAAAGGACAGTACCTGCTTCCTCTAACCACCTTTCTCTTTCAACCCCTTCACCCTGTTCTTGAATGACATTATATCCTTTGGAAAGAACAAGGCTGTGATGTACTAACTATTGTCTGTGTCTCCTGTGTGTCTGTTCTTGTCACAAATGTATTTGGGGATGTTGGATGCATTCATTTTCTGTAATAAAGTTTCTTAATCAGTCTTCCCAAAAAGTAATCAGTGGGCTGTCTGCAATCTGTTTGAGATACTGAACCTCTGTATTTGTGGTTGATTATAATCAAGGTTTTAGAAGCACAAACTTCACTATAACCATAGATCTGAACTACTAATGTTTAATGGAATGATACCATCAAAAAGGGCAAGTGTTAAGGACTCCGAAGCCCCTAGATCAACCAGGGATAGAGGGGGAGCTGGCTCTGGAGCCCTGTGCCAGGGTAAATATGCAATTTATAGGATGCTAATGGGCTGCTGTTTGACAAAGTAGCTGGGTGCTTGTAATCAGCCAGCCCTGCCAACCAGAGCTCCCTCAGGTTGAGGGTCGGGGCTTGGTTGGCTGACAGAGCCGTGCCCAAGAAGGAGTTCTGGATGAGAGCCATGGGCACCACTTACTGTTCTTGGCTCGCAGCTCAGTTTTCTGTGGATCCCAGGGCTACCTGGGAGGGAAAGGCCATAGAACCAGCTTGGCAGCCCTGGGCTTCACTTCCTGCTTCAACCGGAACAGCCCCCTACCCTGTTTTGTATGTTAGGTGTCTTAAGATTTCAGCTTTAAGAAGAAGCTGGGACACCATATCAATAAAAGGAAAGACAGATGATCATCTCAACAGACACATAAAAAGTGTTTGATAAAATCTAATACTCATGATATAAGAACACTCAGAAAACTAGGAGTAGAAGGGAACTCCCTCAACCCACTAAAGGGCACTTAGGAAAACCCACAACTAATATACTCAATGAGAGACTAAAAACTTTCCCCCTAGGTTCTGGAATAAGACAAGGATGCCCACTTTTGCCACTTTTATTCATCATTGTACTAGAAGTCTAGCCAGGGCGATTAGGCAAGAAAAAGAACTAAAACATCCAGATTGGAAATGAAGAAATAAAGCTATGTCTATTTGCAGATGACATCTTTTATATAGATAATCTTAAGAAATTTCTAAATAAAACTGTTAGAATAAATGAATTCAGCAAAGTTGCAGTATACAAGATTAATATACAAAAACTAGTTGTATTTCTATACACCAGCAATGAATAATCTGAAAATAAGACTAAGAAAATAATTCTATAATAACATCAAAAAGAATAAAATATTTAGTAATAAACCTAATAAGTGTAAAACTTATGGGGAAATCTATAAAACATTAAAAAAATTGAAGACCTAAGTAAATATATATCCCATGTTCATGTATTGGAAGACAATATTGTTAAGATGGCAATATTCATGCAATTGATCTACAGTGCAATACAATCCCTATCAGAATCCCAGCTGGCTTCTTTGTAGAAAACAACAAGCTGATACTAAATTTCTTTTTTTTTCTTTTCTTTTTTTTCCGTTTCCTCCTTCTCCTCTCCTCTCCTCTCCTCTCCTCTCCTCTCCTCTCCTCCCCTCCCCTCCCCCCTTTTCTTTCTTTCTTTCTTCTTTCTTTCCTTCTTTCTCTCTTTCTTTCCTTACTTTTTCTTAGAGACAGGGAACTCTATCACCCAAGTTGGAGTGCAGTGGCATGATCATAGTTCACTGTAACCTTGAATTCCTGGGCTTATGCAATCCTCCTGCCTCAGCCTCCTGAGTAGCTAGGACTATAGGTGCATGCCACCATGCCCAGCCAACTTTTGTGCTTCAAACAATACCACTAGGAAAGTGAAAGGAAACTACAGAATGGGAGAAAATATTTGCAAACCATATATCTGATGAGGATCTAGTATCCAAAATATACAAAGAACTATTACAACTCAATAATAAAAAGACAATTCAATTTAAAAATGGTCAAAAGATATGAATAGATATTTCTCCAAAGGAGATGTACAAATGGTTAACAAACACATGAAAAGATGCTCAGCATCATTTGCCATCAGGAAATGTAAATCAAAACTATAATAAGGTATCACTTCACATCCACTACAATGGCTATAATAATAACAAGAAAATAACTAGAGTTGGTGAAGATGTGGACAAATTGGAGCCCTGATGCATTGCTGGTGAGAATGTAAAATGGTGCACTTTCTGTGGAAAACAATTTGGAGATTTCTCAGTAAGTTCAACAGAATTACCATATGACTCATCAATTTCACTCCTAGGTATACACCCAAATAATTGAAAACAGGTATTCAAATGCTTGTACATGAATATTCATGTAGATTATTCTTAGTAGCCAAAAAAGTGGCAACAATCTAAATGTCCATAAAGTGATGAGTGGATAAAACATGGTATGATGGAACATTGTTGAGCCATAAAAAGGAATAAAGTACTGACACATGCTACCACATAGATGAACCTTGAAATTACTGTGCTAAAAGAAAGAAGCCAGTCACAAAAGGTCACATATTGTATGATTCCATTTAAATGAAATGTCCAGAATAGGTAAATCCATAGAGGAGACAGAAAGTAGATTGTTGTTTGCCTAGGGCTGGAAAATACTGGGTGGAAATAGTGG
This sequence comes from Eulemur rufifrons, assembly GCF_041146395.1. Classification (NCBI taxonomy): domain Eukaryota; kingdom Metazoa; phylum Chordata; class Mammalia; order Primates; family Lemuridae; genus Eulemur; species Eulemur rufifrons. The sequence continues at coordinate 24,154,708 of NC_091012.1, read as the reverse complement.
GTGATTTCTAATAGGTCCAGAGTTTCTTTTGGGAGTAAATGAGAATGTTCTAAAATCAGATAGTGACGATGGTGGTACAACTCTGTGAATTCTCTAAAAATTGTATACTTTAAATGGGCGAATTTTATGAAATATGAATTATACCTCAAAGCTGTTGAAAATAAACAATGGAATGTATACATACTTCAAAACGTCATGTTGTGCATGATAAATGCATACAATTTTATCTGTCAATTAAAAGAAAAACAGGCCTACAAAGTCTGTAAAGCAGGAGTCAGCAAACTATACCTGCAAGCCAAATAATGTGCTGCCTTGTTTTTGCATATAAAGTTCCATTGGCATTCAAAAAATAAATAAATGATGGGAAAAGTCCAGGATAAAGGGAAACATTAAAGCACAGAAGGTAGAATATTCAATTGATGGACTAAGTCCCCTGGGTAGAGAGAGGGAATGGATCCAGAACAAACTTCAAGGAATTGACCTTTTATATAATAGAATGCAGGACTCTAGAGTTGTTGGTGGGAGGTGATGGAGTGCTCATCTGGCCATTTGTTTTTCTTGTGAATTTCATGGTGAGTGGAGCAGAGAGGAAGGGTGGAATCTGAAGGATACGCAGCTACGGCAGCATCATGAGGGCCAGGGGAAGTGAGTACTCAGTACAGTCACATGCTGATGAGAGGCAAAGCAATGAAGTGGCAAAAAGGTAACCAGGTGGCCTACAGTAGCTGGTTGAGGGAGTGATGGACATGGAGACCTGAGTCTAGTGTGAGGGTTTGGGAGAGTAGACCGAGAGTGGAGGCACTTCTCCTAGGAAGTGAAGGGGAAGGAAGAGAGAGATGTGGGAGGGGGGAAGCAGGGCATGGGGTGAGAAGCAAAAGCAGAGTGGCTTGTTTGTTGTTGTTCTTGTTTTTAAGGTAAGAGAGACTTCAGAGGTCATGATCAATGCAAACGCTATCTGTATATTGCCAGGCCAGGCTGCTTCCCTGAGCTCCAGACCTGCAGATTCAATTACCTGTTTGACACACCACCCGGATGGCCCATAGGCACCCCACACTCCACATGTTCAAACATAAGCTCATCATCTTTCCCCAAATCTGTTCTTCATCCCAGCCTGCAATCTGCAGCTTCACCCGGGCTCTTCCTTTTCTCACCCTTCGCAGTTCCCAAATCCTGCCAGTTGTAGTTCCTAAAATATCTTGGATCCACCCCACTCATTCATGCTGTCAGTGTAGGTGAATCTCTCATCTCTAAATTGTCCCATGCCTTCTGAGGGCTAGACTAGAACTTGCATTTCCAGGCTTTTGCTCATCAGTTTCCCTCCAGGTAAATCTCTGGCTCAGATGCCCTGGTTGGATCTGTTCTAGTACCATCTACACCAGGGTGTCAGCTGGAGGCGTACTGCAGCTCAGGTCCTTACTAGCTTTTGTCTGGATGAATGTGACAACTTCCCAAATGATTTCCTTGTTTTCCCTCTTACCCCTACTCTATCCCCAGATCTAGTATAGCTACTGACAGATAGGTGGTGCTCAATAAATATTCATTGAATAAATAAATGGTTAACTGAATGAATGAACAGGGACACATCAGGGGGAAAGTTCAGCAGGGCTCGACCATGAAGGAGTTTTCATGATCAGTGGGAAGCATCTAAGAAATTTCATCTGTAGGAGTGTGGTGTGCAGGGTGGTGGATGGTGATATGATCAGATGTGTATTGTAGTTAAATTACTCTGGCAGCTGTGAGGAGATTAGAAGACATGGGGAGAGGCAAGAGTGAAAGCAGGGTGGCAGGATAAGCCGACTGCTACAAAGAGCAATCCTCATTCTTAGTGACTTAACACAATAAAAGGTTTACATCTCACTGACATTACAGTCCAGCTGGATGTTTGGCAGCCAGCCTTTCACATTGTGATTCAGAGATCCCTGCTCCTTCCATTTTGTGGTGCCACCATCTTTAACCCATGACCTCCATGCCACTGCACAATGGGGTTTAGGATCAGCCCTGGAAGTGCCCCACATTCTATGGTCCACAACTGAACTGCAAGGGCAGTTGGGAGATGTGGTCATTCTGTGTGCCCAAGGAGAAAATGAAATGGATTGGTGAACACATAGCATTGTCTCTGCCATTCAGGGGGATGAGATGGGGTGATTGTGGGAGTCTGTCTAGATGAGAGATGCTGGGGGCTTGTATAGGGGTGGCAATGATGGGGGTATAAAAAAGTAGATGGATTCAAGAGGTATTAAGGCTTATTCACCCCACATAACTGCAACTTTGTTCCCTTTGACCTATATCTCCCCATTCTCCCCGGACCTCTGGCCTCTGGTAACCAACCACCATCCTATTCTCTGTTTCTATGTATTCAAGGGTGTTTTTTTTTTTTTTTTCACACTCCATATATGAATGAGATCATGCAGTATTTGTCTTTCTGTGCCCGGCTTGTTTCACTTAACATAATGTCCTCCAAGTTCATTCACGCTGTTGCAAATGACAGAATTTCCTTCTTTAAAAGGCTGAATAGTATTCCATTGTGTATATACACCAGATTTTGTTAATCTATTCATCAGTTGATAGACACTTAGGTGGATTCCATATCTTGAGTATTGTGAATAATGCTGCAATGAACATGGGAGTGCAGATATCTCTATGAGTTGCTAATTTATTTCCTTTGGTTATGTACCCACAGAAGTAGGATTGCTGGATGATAGAGTAGTTCTATTTTTAATTTTTTGAGGAGCCTCCATAGTGTTCGCCATAATGGCTGTACCAATTTACATTGCCAAAAATAGCGTACAAGTGTTCCCTTTTCTCCACACCTTCACCAATGCTTGTTATCTCTTATCTTTTTTTTTTACAATATCGCCATTCTAACAGGTGTGAGGTGATAGGTCAAAGGGTACAAAGTTGCAGTTATATAGAATGAATAAGTCTAGAGATCTAATGTACAGCATAAGGACTATAATTAATAATATTTTGCCAAGAGAGTACATGTTAGGTACTCTTACCAGGAAAAAAGTTAACTATGCAAGATTATGGATATGTTAATTGGCTTGACTGTAGTAATCAGTTAACTATGTCTATGTATATCAAAACATCATGTTGTACACCTTAAATAGATACAATCAAAATTAAAATAAATAAATAAAGTTCTTCACACTGCAAAAGAAAAAAGAGAGAATTTAGGAAGTAGGATTGCTGGAACTTGGTGGGAGATTGGATGTGGGGGATAAGGAAGAGGCAGGAGTGAAAAATGAGGCTAGTTTTCTCATTGGGACACTGGAGGGATGGCAGAGTCTTTCAAAAATAGAGCCCTGAGGGAAAGGTTTGAGAGGGAATGAATGATCTCCCAGCTGAGCATTGTTCAGAAAGGGTAGCCAGGTCCAAGTTCACACTTCCCCAGATACCATTTGTGCTGTCAGTCTAAGCAGATCTCTCCTTTCCCTCTCAGGACTTGACTTGAATTTGCATTTTCCAGGCTTTTCCCCATCGCTTTCTCTCTAGAGAGATCTCCTGCTCCAATACCCTGGTAGGATCTGTCTGCTATGGTACAGTCTCATGAGGGTGTCAGAGCTAGAAATTTCCCTGGAGGGAAGCTAAATCCCTTGGGCTAGAAGGGGGATTCCCCCTTCCACACTCACACTTCTGAGTCTGTTTCTAAACTGGGAGCATTTGAGGAAAAGCTCAAAGAACCTTCCTGTTGTTGGCCTCAGGCCACAGTTGGTTTTGTCAATCCACATAGGAAATATGAGATGCACATTTTCCTAGGCTGTGTATTTTGTTCCAGGCCTGTGGTGGGTTTTTGTTTTAAAAGTCTGTTGGAAGCATGTCAGCGGCGATACTGTGGCAATGTTGAATGCAAAATTTGACAGTTCCCATTGCAAGATATGTAGAACATATGATGCTTTTGTCCTCTGTCCAAACCCTCACTCGTTTACATAAAAAGGGCTGATATTTCAGTGATGAAACATTAGCAGAAGGCTGAAATATGTCACTTAAAAATATTGGGCTAGCCATGATTTTTAAATCCTCTTGTGCTGGAGCTGCTTTTAACTTCTATATCAAGAACTCTCTTCTGCGTATATTTGATTTATCAAATAAAAGCAGCTGATTGAGAAGCATAATCCACAAAGTTTCTACCTTGATTTAGATATTTAAGATCATCCTAAGACTAAGAGGCCACATGGGATTGTAGAAGAAACATCAAATAGTGCACTGCCTGCCTATAAAGCAAGAAGAGTAAAAATACGAATTCCCTTTCCTGGTGCTGCTCAGCCCCCTCCCAACTCCGGGAAGGAGAAAGTCTGGGTTCTGGAGAGATTAAGTGACTGGTCTAAGCTTACACAGATAGTTGGTAGTGGAGCTAAGATTCAAATTGATATCCACTGACTCCAAAGTCTGTGCTATTACCCACTGTGTCCATACAAAGCACATACTATATGCCAAGTCTCCCACTGGAAGCTGAGGATAAGGAAATCGTGGTGCTGTGTCATGATCCCAGCTCCCAAGGAGTTCGTAGACTGCTGCAGAGTTAGGTAAACAGGCAATTAAAATACAGTGTAGTAACTGTGCAAACAGAAGTCAGCAGAGGCTCGTAGGGAGTAAGGAGGAGGAGCAACTTGTGCAGTGCCCAATTAGGGAAGTCTTCCTGGAGGAGGAGATGCTTGAGCTATTTGTTAAAAGTGGAGGAGTTAGCGAAATTTAGAGGAATGGGAAGAGCATATCCAAAGACATAGAGGAGAAGCAGCAAGGTGTGTACTGGGAAATTGCAAGTAGTTTCCTTTTATGGGAGGTGTGTTATTTATTGCTGCATAACAAATCACCCCAAACTTTAAGTGGCTTAAAATAACATTTATTATCTCACAGCTCTGTGTGTCAGGAATCCACTGCTTAGTTGGATCCTCCCTCTGGTTCGAGGTCTTGACAAGGCTGCAAAGTATCCAGGGTTGCAGTCAACTCAAGTATTACTTGCAAACTCATTCACATGGTTCTAGGCAGTGCTCAGTTTCTTGCTGTCTGTTGGCTGGATACTGTCCTCAGTTCCTTGTCACTTGGGCCCCTCCACAGGGCATCTCACAACATGGCAATTTGATTCACTCAGAGTGATCAAGTGAGAAGATCCTTCCACAAACAAAATACATTCACCCCTCCAAAGGTCTTTGAAATGCTCATCACATTACAGCATTAGCTCAAAATCCAGAATCTCGGCTGGGCATGGTGGCTCACACCTGTCATCCTAGCACCCTGGGAGGCCAAGGTGGGGAGGATCGCTTGAGCTCAGGAGTTCAAGACTACCCTGAGCAAGAGTGAGACCCTATCTTTATGAAAAATAGAAAAAATTAGCCAGGCATCATGGTGCATGCCTGTAGTCCCAGCTACTCGGGAGGCTGAGGCAAGAGGATCACTTGAGCTCAGGAGTTTGAGGTTGCAGTGACCTATGATAACGCCACTGCACTCTATCCAGGGCAACAGAGTGAGACTCTGTCTCAGAAAAAAAAAAAAAAAGTCCAGAATCTCATTATCTACACCAGATCCAGGTGTGGATGAAGCTCCTCGGGTATAGTTCCTTAAGTACAGCTCCTGGTGTACAGTTCTTCTCTATCTATAGACCTGTGAAGCTAAAGAGACAAGTTATCTGTCTCCACACCCCAATATACAATGCTGAGATAGACACGATAACCACTATAGACATTCCTCTTCAAAAAGGGGGAAAATGGGTGGCACAAAGAAGTCACTGATCCATAGCAATTCTGAAATCCAGCTAGATAAATGTTGGAAGTTCCATGATTATGTTGCAAAGCCTGGGAATAATTATCCATGCTTTCATTCTGTCAAATTTTTAAAACACTTACTAAACATTCTCCAGAGAACATCTTTGTCCATGTATATTTGTGTATTTGTAAGTGCTTCTACAAGGTAAATTAACAATAGCATTGAACATTAATTATGTGCCACATCTGGTTGTAAGTGCTTTACATACATAACTTTATTTAATTCTCCCTGTTTTATGTTTTATTGGATCACACATAATTGAATTACTTATAATGTTTGGTTCATGAAACACTCAACATAACTCTATAAATGGACAACATATTTATGTATTTTTAATAATGTAATTGACACTCATGACCCTACCACTCCAAAATGGAAAGCTACGATCTTGACAGTAGCCTACATTTAACCACATGGTACCCTCCACCAATTTATTCTCCCATCTACCCCCACTCAAGGGATACCTCATCCTAAATCCTATATTTATCATTCTCTTGCTTTTCTTTAGCTTTATCGAATGTATCGTATACACGTTTGTATGTTTTCCTAAATGCCACATTTTAAAATTTTAGTTGTATTTAACTTTATAAAAAGTTACCATTCTATATGCAATCTTTAAAAAATTTTAGAATTTAAATTTTTTCTTAATATTATTTTGATTGGCAAATCATAATTGTATATATTTGTGGGGTACGATGTAATGTTTTGATATAAGTATACAGTGTGGCATGATTAAATCAAACCAATTAGCATATCCATCAGCTTGCTTACCTATCATTTTTTATAGTGAGACATTTGAAATTTACTCTCAATTATTTTAAAATATATAATATATTATTATTGCCAATAGTCACCCTGCTGTGCAATAGATCTCAAAACCTATTCCTCCAATCTATCTGAATCTTTGTACCCTTAGATCGACAATTCAACTTTCCTTCCCTTCCCACTACTCCAGCCTCTGGTAGTCACCATTCTATTCTCCGCTTCTATGAGATCGACTTTATTAGACTCCACATGTAAATGAGATCATGCGATATTTGTCTTTTTGTACCTGGCTTATTTCATTTAGCATAATGTCTTCCAGATTCATCCACATTGTTGCAAATAACAGGATTTCTTCCCTTTTTAAGGCTGAATAGTATTCCATTGTGTATGTATATGTAATGTTTTAAAGCTTATCTTTTTTTACAAAAATTGCATCGCAAAGATTCATGCACGTTGTTTGCATTGCTTTAGTCCATTCATTTTGACTGCTGTATAATATTACATATTGCATATATACCATAGATTATTTATTTTCCAGTGGGCATTTGAGTTGCCACAGACGTTGGGGGAATATGGGGAGTGACTGATAATGGGTATAGGTTTTGGGGAAGTGATAAAAAAAAAGCTCTAAAATGAGATAGTGGTGATAGTTGCACAACTCTGTATACTAAAAACCATCAAACTGCACACTTTAAATAGGTGAATTGTATGATATATGTATTATATCTCAGGAAAGCTTTTATAAAAACCTCTATGATAATTAATTTGAAAATATAGAGGAAAAAAGATGATACTAATACTAATCTTGACCCAAGAAAAACTAGAAAACTTGAGGACAGAAATAATCATTAACAGGTTACAAAAAAAATTAATTTCTATAAAAAAACTCAGGGTGGTCAATAAGCACATAAAAAGATGCTCATTGGCCAATAGGAACATGCAATTTAAAACTCAGTGCAGTGTCACTACACACCCACCAGAATGGCTAAAATAAAAAAGATACACACCACCAAATGTTGGTGAGGATGCAGAGCAAGCGCAGCTGGTAAGAGTATAAGCTGGTAGATCCATTTTGAAAAACTGCTTGAGAACATTCATTAAAACTTAAACATTTACAAATCCTACGATGCAGTAATACATTCTTAGGTGTGCAAATCGGTACATGCCCACAAGAACATGAACAAGATGTTCATAAGTGCACTATTGTAATAGCCCCAAACGACAAACAATACACATGCTAATCAACTGTAGAAAGGGTAAACAAATTGTGAGATATTCATACAGTGGAATACTGTGCAATAATGAAAGATTATGCAAATGTAGGTATATGTAACAACATGGCTCAATCTTGCAGACACAATGTTGAATGAAAAATGCCAGACATAAAAAGAGTACATACTGCACAATTCCATTTATATGAAACTCAAAACAGACAAAAATAATGGATAGCAATAGTGGCTATTCCTTGGAGTGGGGTGCTGACTGGGAAGGGCAATGAGAAGATCTTTTTGGGGTGCTGGAAACATTCTTTGTCTTGATCTGAGTGGTGGATACATGGGTGTATACGTATATGCAATGCATCTAAGGGTACAGTTACAATTACTAGACTCTATGCATTTTACTGTATGTACATTGTCCCTTAATTAAAAAAAACAGTTATGTCTTTTTAAAAAGGAAAAGGATGTGCATGTCCCAGACTTTGATTTCTGAAAATGGCAGACTAACCCTCTGATTGAAAAACACTGGGGGAAAAAGCACCTTAAAAGCATCAGTTAGCTAATTAGACAGTAATAATAATCATAATGAGCCAAAATCCGAGAGACAAAGGAATCTTGAGAGGTGAGCCTGGCACTGGAAAATGCTTTTGTCCTGGGCTGTTTGGGGTTTGCTGAACCAAGAAGCAGCAGCTGGAGGGCTGAGCTTCACCTGTGGCTGCCTCCAGGGGTTAGGACAAAGAGTCACAGTCCAGAGTCCACTAAGAGCACGCATGGATACTTGACATGTGACAAATGTGTCACTGTGCTAGGACAAATGTTTAGCAGCGCTAGGACAATTAGAGAGCTATATGAAGAAAGGAAATTAAAGCACTGTCTGGCACCACACACAAAAACAAATTGTGGGTGGATTATAGACCTAAGGCTAAAAGGTAAAACAATAAGACTTTTGGAAGATAATATTGGAAAATGTCTTCCTAAAATAGGATAGGGAAAGACTTTGTAATCGAGACACACAAAACAAGTCCTAACCATGGAAGACTGATAAATTGCACTACATTAGAATGAAGAACTTCTGTTCATTAAAAGACATCATTAGGAGAGTGAACAGGCAAGCTAGAGCAGAAGATATTTGTAACACATATAACTGCCAATGGCTTGAATCGAGAATATAGAAAGTATGCCTACAAACTAATAAGAAAAAGTCAGACAACCCTGTAAAAAATGGGCAAAAGATTTGAACAATTAATTCACAAAAGAGGATATCAAATGGCCAATAAGCATATGAAAAGGTACTCAATTTCATTAGTAGTGATGGATACGAAACTTAATCACAATGAGAAATGATCAGATACCCATCAGACTGACGAAAATTAACAAGTCTGACAATTCTAAGCATTGATGAAGATATGAAGCAAGAAGAGCTTGCGGGCTGCTCATGGGAATATATTGGTATGACCACTTTGAAACATGGCCTAGTATTAATAAATTGTGTGCACCTTCCAAAGATGTCCAGGTGACATCTTCACAGCAGCACTGTTTGTCATGGGCCCAAAGTAGAAACAAGCGAAATGTGTGTTGACAGGACAATGAAGAAGTCATTTGTGGTGTGTTCATACAATGGAAATGAATACACTTCAGATATCCACAGCAAAATGGATGAATCTCACAGGCATCATGTTAAGTGAAAGAAGCCAGATGATTCCATTTATACAAAATTCCTAAACAGGCAAAACTGAACTGTTGTTTAGAGATGCACACAGAGATGGCTCAACTATTAAAAAAAAAAAAAAAGTAGTGTTTGCTCTCAAAGCCAAAATAGTGTTTACTTCTGGTGGGGGATGAAGGAGATTATTACCATGAGGGATGTTATGAGCTGAGTCATGTACCCCCAAAATTCATATGTTGAAGTCCTAACCCGCAGTACCTCAGGTGACCATATTTGGAGATAGGGCCTTTAAAGAGGTGATTGAATTAAAACAAGGCCATTAGGTTGGGCCCTAATCCAATCTGACTGATATCTTTATAAAAAGAGATTAGGACACAAACACACACAGCGTCAAGACACAGGGAGAAGACACCATCTGCAAGCCAAGGAGAGAAGCCTCGGGAGAAACCAACCCTTCCCACATCTTTTTTTTTTTTTTTTTTTTTTTTTTGAGACAGAGTCTCACTCTGTTGCCCAGGCTAGAGTGAGTGCCATGGCGTCAGCCTAGTTCACAGCAACCTCAAACTCCTGGGCTCAAGCGATCCTCCTGTCTCAGCCTCCCGAGTAGCTGGGACTACAGGCATGCACCACCATGCCTGGCTAATTTTTTCTATATATATTTTTAGCTGTCCATATAATTTCTTTCTATTTTTAGAGGTGGGGTCTCGCTCTTGCTCAGGCTGGTCTCGAACTCCTGAGCTCAAACGATCCGCCCACCTCGGCCTCCCAGAGGGCTAGGATTACAGGCGTGAGCCACCGCGCCCGGCCCCTTCCCACATCTTGATCGCAGACATCCAGCCTCCAGAGCTGTGAGACAATACATTTCTCTTGTTTAAGCCACCCAGTACATGATACTGTTATGGCAGCCCAAGCAAACTCATACAAGGGGGCATTTGGGAGGGCTTCTGGGTGCTTCCAATTTTGTATTTCTTGACTAGGGTAGCATTTGCTGTAACATAAATTGTTAAGTTGTACATTTCAGCTATTCATTTTTCTGTACAAGTGTTATATTTCACAATAAAGAAGCAAACCAAAAAAGGATGGCTTGGCCTGGGCATGGAAAAAAGATTTTGCTTTCATTGAATCTTCACACCAATCTTGTGAGAAAGACTTGGCAAGGACTCTTTTCCTTTAGTAAACAGCTTTATTCAGATATAATTCACATATCATGCAATTCACCCATTTAAAGTGCACCATTCAATGATTTTTAGTGTATGCAGACTTGTGAAACCCTCATTGTAGTCAATTTTAGAACATTTTCATCACCTCAAAAAGAACCCTGTATCCTTTAGCTGTGGTCTCCCTAAACCTCCATCCACCCCAGACTCTGGCAACCGCTAATCTGCTTTCTGTCTCTATGGATTTGCCTATTCTGGACATTTCACACAAATGGAATCATACAGTACGTGGTATTTTCTGTCTGGCTTCTTTTCTTTTACTTAGCATAAGTTTTTCTATTCATGTTTATCTATTCATCAATTGACAGCCATTTGGGCTATTTCTTCTTTTTGGCTCTTATGAATAATGCTGCTATGAGCATTCATGTACAAGTTTTTGTGTGGACATATGTTTTCTTTTTTCTTTCTTTTTTTTTTTTTTTGAAACAGAGTCTCACTCTGTTGCCCAGGCTAGAGTGCCGTGGCATCAGCCTAGCTCACAGCAACCTCAAACTCCTGGGCTCAAGTGATCCTTCTGCCTCAGCCTCCCGAGTAGCTGGGACTATAGGCATATGCCACCATGCCCGGCTAGTTTTTTCTATTTTTAGTGGTTTGGCTAATTTCTTTCTATTTTTAGTAGAGACAGGGTCTCGCTCTTGCTCAGGCTGGTCTTGAACTCCTGAGCTCAAACAATCCACCCTCCTCGGCCTCCCAGAGTGCTAGGATTACAGGCATGAGCCACCGCGCCCGGCCGACACATGTTTTCAATTGTCTTGGGTAGATACCTAGGATTAGAATTTCTGGGCCATGTGGTAATTCCATGTTTAACTTATTGAGGAACCAGCAAACTGTTTTTCACAAAGGCTGCAGCATTTTACATTCCTATCAGCAATGTATGATGGTTCTGATTTCTTCACATCCTTGCCAACACTTGGTATTCTCTGCCTTATTAAAAAATTATATCTATCCTAGTGAATGTGAGATGGTATCTCATTGTGGTTTTTATTTGCATGTCCCTAATGACTAATGATGTTAAGCATCTTTTTATGTGTTGGCAAGGACTGTTAACTCCATTTTCCAGATGAGAAAATCGCTGCTCAGAGAGGTTAAGTGACTTGTTCCACACCATACAGTACAAGACTCCTTTTTCCTTATAATACACCACTGCCACCTCCATGGAAGGCAGGATCCTCTCAGCACATAAGCACGAAAGTCAGTCCTGGTTCTTGGTACCAGCCACCAGCCCCCCTGGGCGCCTACCTTGGCCCCCACCCCTGGGGCTGGGGCTTTTGGTTTGTCTGGGCCAGTTTCTCTGCTGCCACCAAACCCCTGAAAACTCACTGAGTCCTCTGGCTTCACCTTAAAGTGCCTGCCCTCTGTTCCATCTGAGACCTTCTTCTTGATGACTATGACTTTTCTACAGAGGGAATCTTGGCTTTACCCAAACCTGATACTGAGAAATACCAGCTTAGCAGACAGATAGCAAATCCCAGAATGTCAGGACTGGTCGAGTCCCAACCTTTAACATTCAGAGGGGAAAACTGAGGTTCAGAGAAGGCTGGGAGCTCCCTGAGGTCTTACAGAACATTTGTGGTGGAGTTGGGGGCAGGGCAAAGCTCTTCCTGTTGTGCACATGACAAAAAAAATAGGAGAACATTCTTCTCTTTACACTCTTCTCATGCAAGGGAGCATGCAGCAAGGGCTGTCTTGAGGGGGAAGGGCAAATGCCTGCTGGCTGCCGCTCAGGAAAGAACCAGGCCAGAGCCATACTCCTAAACGTGGGTGGGGTGTTGATGATGGGCAAACAGGCTGTGGCTGCAGAAAGCTGGATTGGACCTGCCCATTGCAGACGTCCTGATTGAGCAGTGCAAGGTCTTCTGCCCTTGTGACAGGTTAACCACAGTCACTTGAGGAAGGTAAAGATAAATGGATTTCTCCTCCAAAACCCTTTGACCTCTGCAAGCTAGCTGCAAAGCATGCTTAGCTGTAGCGGAGTGGCGAGGAAGAGGGAGGGAATGATAGGTCTTTTCTTTTTCAGTTTTACAAGCTTGGACCTTCAGCCAGTTCATTTATTTCCTCAAACCCACAGCTTCTGTGGCTGGAGGGAAGGGAAAGCCAATATCTGCTGGGGGCCCCAGTGATGTTCATGTTCTCCTTAGAGGCTTGCACTGTTAGGGCTAAGCTCCAAGCTTCAGGTCATATTCCCATGAAATCATCCCTCCTTCTAGAATGTCAGTGCTGCAAGAAAGCCTCAAAACTTTCCTCCTTTAGTCCCTGTGGTGCTGAGAAAGCACCCTGGGCTGGGAGACAGAATAACCCTACCATACCTTTCTCACAGGGGCCTTGTGAGGCTAAGATTGGATCATGCATCTTGCTGTACTTCTAAAGTTCCAAATGGGCAGATAACCAGGTACTATCCTTAATATTAATACAAAAAGAGCTACTAATAGCAAGGAAAAAGATAAACCCTGCAATTAAAATTGGGAAAAACTTATTAAAAGAAAGTTCACAAGAATAGGAAAGCAAATGGTCATTAAATATATCAAAACAACTTAGTATTCTAAGAAATACAAATTAAAACAAATGGATATTTTCACTTATTGGAATGGCAAAAGTTAAGAAGAATGTTGACAAGGATGTGAGATATTAAATTATAATAATGTGTCTGGAGGGCAACTTGGCAACATAGCAACTTGTATAACAGTTTTTTAAAGTGCATATAGTTTACTCTTGGGGGGGTACCTTAAGAAAGCAATTGAGATATGTGCAAAAATATATGTGTATACCATCATATTATTCTTTTAAATTTTTTAAAATACTTCAGGTGATGATTTTTATTAAAAGAAAACTTCTGTAATGCTTTTAAAAATATACCAATTCAAAACATGTTTATGTTAAGCAAATAAAACCCATTTTCTTTCTAATTTCTCTTCTGAATACTTACCCAAGTCAAAAATTTCAGGAAATTGATAGGTTTTCCATTTTATATTTCTTTACTGTGGAATTTAGGAACACGCAAATTACATATTAAATATATTTAAGTGGCAGAAACTGACACTTCTATTAGGGAATAAATACATTTGTACTAAATCTTACAGATATAAAACCTACAATTGCAAAGTAAAAGTCTACACAGTTATAAGACTACAGGTCAGGTATGGTGGCTCATGCCTGTAATCCTAGCACTCTGGGAGGCCAAGGCAGAGGATTGCTTGAGGTCTGGAGTTCGAGACCAGTCTGAGCAAGAGTGAGACCCCCATCTTTACCAAAAACAGAAAAATTAGCAGGGCATGGTGGTGCATACCTGTGGTCCCAGCCACTTGGGAGGCTGAGGCAGGAAGATCACTTGAGCCCAGGAGTTTGAGGTTGCAGTGAGCTATGATGATGCCACTGCACTCTAGCCTGGGCAACAGAGCAAGATTTTGTCTCAAAAAAAAAAAAAAAAACCAAAACAAACAAAAGACTACACATCTTTAAACTTGGTATACATACCTGCTTTTTATATTTTTTGTATGTATGGGATATTTCACAATGAATTTTAAAAAGAAAATACATTATAAACTGGAAAAATTGTTGAACAAAGATGGTTATCATGGCCTTGCTTACAATAGTAAAGCATTCCAAAAATTTTATGTTCGGTAGATTGTTATAAAAATGTCCCCAGTGAATTGTACCACCCTGTGTCCATCTTCCTTTGCAATGTAAAGTTGCTGTTTTTTCCTCTTGGACTCTCTGGTCTGGCTTTGTGACTTGCTTTGGCCAATGGTATGCATTAGAAATGATACTGTGTGACTTCCAAGGTTAGGCCTTAAGAAGCCTTGCGGTTTCCATTTTGACCCTCTTGGAATCCCCAGACCACTATGCTGTGAAGCAACCCAGTGCTGGAGGATGAAAGGTGTTCAGTAAAGGGTTAATTTAGCATGCTTGGGTTACACAAAACCTGCCCACCTCAAAGAAAAGGTTGGCCTTTGACTGGCTCCTGGGAGACAGCCTCTGGGACTTCTGAACAGCCTGCCTAATATAAATATCCTGCCCGAGGGTGTTTATATATGCCCTAGGCTCTAGGTTGTGCTGCATCAGTGTCAGCTCTGGGGGGCTGGAGTCCAGGTAGCTGAGGTCAGTCATGTGGGCACTGCATGCCTGCAAGACTGACCCCCAGCAAAATTCTGGACACTAAGGATCAGGTGGGCTTTCCTGATTGGCAACACTTTTCATGTGTTGTCACACATCATTGCTGGGAGAATTAAGCGTGTCTCCATGAGACTGCACTGTGAGTAAATGCCTGGAATCTCGTAACCGGTTTCTCTTGGACTTTGTCCCATGGGCCTTTGCTGATTTTGATCATTATCCTTTCATGATAATAAACCCTAACCATGAAAATACCAGCTTTTCTGAGTCCTGTGAGTCTTTCTAGTGAATGAATCATCAAGCCTGAGGGTAGCCTTGAAGACTTCTGACACAGAGGCATGCAGAGAACTGAGGAGCCCTAGCCCACAGCCAGCACTAACTGGGAGACGTGTGAGTGAGACGTCTGGGGCCCTTGAACACCAGTCAAGCTGTTAGCTGTCTGCAGCTGCATGAATGAGCCCGGGAAAGCCCAGAAGAAAGATTGCCAGGCAAATAGCAAAATCATGAGATAGAACATCATTGTTATTTTTAGGCATTCAGGTTTGGGGTGGTTTGTTAGTACTCACAGGTAGCTGACACACTAAGTGATCAAAATAGGCAAATGGTGAAAGAAGTGATAATATATCCATCCTACACTGAAATACTGAGATGTCATTAAAAAGGCTGACATAAATTCTATACATATTAACATGGAACTATGTTCACTGTATATTTCAAGTGACAAAATGTTATAAATAAATATGTATAAATAATCCCATTTTGAAAGAAACATTTAATCTATATGTATTTATATTTATAGCTAAATGTATAATTAAGATGAGACATATTTATTTTTGACTTGCCAAAACAACTGTTTCCTGTGATTTAACTAGTACATATGATACAATCAAGGCTGGAAGGCGCCATAGCAAGATGTTAACTATGGCTCTTTTTGCTCTGTTTGGGTGGTGAGTAATGAGCATTGTGTTCTTTTTGTTCATCTGTATTTTATAAATCTTTTACATTGAATATATATTCCTTCTTGTCATATTAAGGGAAAAAAGAAATTATTATTACTGTTATAAAGTGCTAAATAAACTTATGGAGCAATGATGAATGATGAGATTAGCCAAGATTCAGGCTCACAACCTGTGGCTCAGAGGAAAGTCACACAAGCTGGGCAAAGCAAATGGAGGCTGAAGTCAAGGATGGAGTCTTCTACATTGGGTGGCTGGCTGTGGACCTGGGCTCATGCTTTGGGTCTCCTTGCCCAGAGCTTTATTAATCATTGCCTTTTTTTCCTTACCAGCTTCCCTCTAGGTACTTACATGAGCAATGCTGGCCTCAGGCCTCCTTAGGCAAGGGAGCATGGGAGGGGCAGCCTAGGCTAGTGGCCACGAACACTTAGTAGAATCCCCTGCTCAGGTGGCTGCCTCTCTTTTCAAATGCAAGCGTATCTGGGGGTAGAGGATGGGATATCTTAGCTCTAAAAGGATCTTTGGAAATCATCTGATATCATCGCTTTAGGATGCAGGACTCTCTCTAGCATGAATCTCCCCAAAAGTCACCATCCTCTGCCTATCTGCTCACAGCCCTACATTGAGGAGGAGCTCGCTCCTCTCAGAGGCGCTCACTCCATGTAGCAGTGAGCAAAAGAAGGTCCATACTTACTTGGTGTGATGATTAATTTTATGTGTCAACTTGACTTGGCCACGGGTTGCCCAGATCTGGTTAAATATTATTCCTGGATGTGTCTCTGAGGGTGTTTCTGGAAGAGATTAGCATTTGAATTGGTGAACTGAGTAAAGCAGATGGCCCTCCCCAATGTGAGTGGACATCAGCCAATCCATTGAGGGCCTGGATACAACTAAAAGGCAGAGGAAGGGGGAATTCCCTCGCTGCCCCACTCCCTGAGCTGCGACATTGATTTTCTACAGCCCTTGGACTAGACTTACACTGTTGGTGCTCCTGCTTCTCAGGCCTTCAGACTCGAACTGGAATTTATTCCACTGCTTTCTTGGGTCTGCAGCATGCATATGGCAGATGTTGGGACTTCTCTGACTCCAAAATCATGTGAGTCAATTCTCTAAAATAAATCTCATTATATGTGTGTGTACACACATACATATATACATATACATATATGAGATTTACTAGAGGGATATAATGAATAGGATGTATACACATACACACATATATATATTTGTGTGTATATATACACATATGTATAGTCATGTGCCACATAATGATGTCACTTTATTCAACTACGGACCATTTATAGGACAGTGGTCCCATAAGATAATCCTACCATGTTTTTACTGCACCTTTTCTATGTTTAGATACATAAATACTTACCATCATGTTCCAGTTGCCTATAATATTCAGTAACATGCTGTACAGGTCTGTATCCCGGGAGCAACAGGCGGTACCATCCGGCATAGGTGTGTAGTAGACTATACCATCTAAGTTTGTGTAAGTACTTCCTATGATATTTGGACAACAAAAGCACCTAATGAAGCATTTATCAGAATGTCTCCCTGTTGTTAAGTGACACATGATACACATATCTATCTATATATAACTTTTTGTTCTGTTTCTTTGGAGAACTCTGACTAATACACTTTTGGAATCCCAAATCTGCCTCAACCTTCACCCTCTTCCCCATAATCTGCTCTCTTCCAGTTGGGCATGCAGCCCATAGGAGCAGTTGAGTTTTTCTCTAAATGAAATACCCCCTTTAAAAAATATAAATCTTTATTGACTGCATGGTATGTTCCGGGAATGGAGCTTGGTGTTTTGGTGTATGTGTGGTATTTTGTTGAATTATCCAAACGACCATGTGAATGAGATATTATCATCCTTATTTTACAGGAGAAACTGAGGCCTGCCAAGAGAGTATGAATGCCCAAAGTAACATACCAGGAAGTGGCAGAGCTGGAGTTTGAACCCTGGTCTCTCTGCTAAAACCCCTATAATATACAGCTGCCTTCATTTAATTGACATCTGGCCCCATGCCACGGTGGATTTGAGGCAGCTTACAATAAAAACATAATTTAATTAAAGAGAAAAACAGAATCAGGCCTAAAGAAAATAGAAAGAGCAGTATAAAATCAAGACCAGATAAAGAACTGCATGAACATGAAAAACATCAGAGCTATAGTTGAGAGTAAAGGTTATCGTTGGCTCTGAATTTCCAAGTTCCAAAGCAAAATGGGAAAGCCAATTAGCTTTATAATTCTCATTACCAGAAGCAAGTGATTTAGCAGAAGCACAGCTAGCAATGAATTCTAAAAGCTGTCCTTGAATGCTGTTCGTACTGTCAATTCTTAGCACTTGGTATCTCTCATGTGCCACTAAGCCCAACTTTGGATCAGATATCAATACTGAGGAAATAAATATATGTACCTGTGTCAGTATCTGTACCTGCATCTGTATCTGTATATGTGTCTCTATCTGTATTTCTTTGCATACACATATCTGTGTCTCTGTCTGTATCTCCCTCACTATCTGTATCTGTATCTGTACCTGTCTCTCTACCTGGACCTGTATCTGTATCTTCATCTGTATCTGTGCCTCTGCCTGTATCTGTATCAGTGTCTCTACTTGTATCTGAATCTGTGTTCTTACCTGTCTCTGTGTCTCTATATCTGTGTCTGTGTTTCTACCTGTATCACTATCTTTGTCATTATATATGTCTCTACCTCTGCTTGTATGCGTGTCTGTGTTTCTACTTCTAGTTGTTTCTGTATGTGAGTTCCTACTTGTATCTGTATCTGTATCTCTAACAGTATCCACACATGTATTTGTGCCTTTGTATGTATCTTGTCTATGTCTCTACCTGTATCTGAATCTGTGTCTATGTCTCTACCTGTACGTATATCTCTATATCTCTGCTTCTATTTGTATCTGTGAGTCTACTTCTATCTATATCTGTATCTGTGTCCTTTATTAAAAATTAAAAAAAATTTAGTGGTGTGGATCTCACTCTGTCTCCCACACTGCAGTGCACTGGTGTCATCATAGCTTACTGCACCCTCGAACTCCTGGGCTCAAGGGATCATCCTACCTCAGCCTCCCGAGTAGCTGGGGCTACAGGTGTGAGTCATTGTTCCTGGCTCGCATTTGTGTCTTTATATGTAACTGTATCTGTATCTATACCTGTATCTGTAACTGTGTCCCTACCTTAACCTGAATATGATTATCTACTTATACCTGTATTTGTGTCTCTACCTGTATCTTTATCTGTATCTCAGTTTCTACCTCTATCTGTCAATGTGTATATGCATTTTTCTGCATCTGTGCCTCTACCTGTATTTGTGTCTGCGTCTCTGTCTGCATCTGTACCTGTCTCCAAGTGTATCTGTATCTGTAACAGTACTGTATCTAATATGCATCTCTGTCTGCATCTGTATCTGCTCTACCTGCATCTGTCTCTGTAACAGTGTCTGTATCTAACTGTATGTATATCTGTGTGTATGTCTGCATCTGTATCTATCGTCTATACCTGTATCTGTCTCTGTAACAGTATCTGTATCTAACTGTATCCATATCTGTGTCTCTGTCAGCATCTGTATCTGTCTCTAGCTTCATCTGTATCTGTAACAGTATCTGGTCCATCGCCTTAACCGCTCGGCCACGACTACACATCGTTTGTAACAGTATCTGTATTTGACTGTAGCCATATTTGTGTCTTTATCTGCATCTGTATATGTCTCTACCTGCATCTGTATCTGTAACAGTATCTGTATATATATCTGTTTCTCTGTGTCTGTATCTGTCTCTACCTGTATCTGTAACAGTATCTGTATCTATATCTGTTTCTCTGTATCTGTATCTGTCTCTACCTGTATCTGTAACAGTATCTGTATCTAACTGTATCCCTATCTGTGTCTCTGTCTGCATCTGTATGTCTCTACCTGTATCTGTCTCTGTAACAGTATCTGTGTCTAACTATAGCTATATCTGTGTCTCTGTCTGCAGCTGTATATGTCTCTAACTGCATCTGTATCTGTAACAGTATCTGTATCTAGCTCTATCCATTTCTGTGTCTCTGTTTGGATCTCTATCTATCTCTCCCTGCATCTGTCTCTGTAAAAGCATCTGTATCTATATGTATTAATATCTGTGTCTCTGTCTGCATCTGTATCTCTCTCTCTACCTGGGTCTATATGGGTACCAGTATCTGTATCTATCTGTATCCATAGCTGTGTCTCTGATGCTTCTGTATCTGTGTCTACCTGCATCTGTCTCTGTAACAGTATCTGTATCTAACTGTATCTATATCTGTGTCTCTGTCTGCATCTGTATCTGTCTCTACCTGTATCTGTCTCTGGAACAGTCTCTGTGTCTAACTATATCTATATCTGTGTCTCTGTCTGCATCTGTATGGGACTCCATCAGTATCTGACTCTGTAAATATATCTGTATCTCACTATATCTATATCTCTTTCTCTGTCTGCAGGTGCATATGTCTCTACCTACGTCTGTATCTAGTAATAGTATCTGTATCTAATTCTATCCATATCTGTTTCTCTGTCTGCATTTCTATCTGTCCATACCTGCATCTGTCTCTGTAACAGTATCTGTATCTAACTGCACCTATATCTGTGTGTGTATCTGTGTTTCTGTCTATATCTGTTCTGTGTCTATCTGAATGTGAATGTCTGTCTGTATCTGTATCTACATTTGTACCTGTGCCTCTGTGTTTCAATAATGTATCTCTGTCTGTATCTGTGTCCCCATCTATATCTAATCTATTAATATTCCATCTCTTATGTATATTGGTATCTAAGCCTGTACCTTTATCCTTATGTGTACCTGTATCTGCATTCGTGTGTCTACCTGTACCTCTTTGGTCTTATGTCTGTATCTCTACCTATGTCTTTATCTGTATCTGTGTCTAGCTGTATCTGTATCAGTATCCATGTCTCTCTCTGTATGTATGTCTCTGTCTGTGTGTCTATATCTGTGTCTCAATATGCATCTCTATCTGTACCTGTATGTGTGCCTCCATCTGTATCTACATCTTATCTGTCCCTATTTGTGTTTTTGTTTCTATGTCTCTACCTGTTACTCTATCTGTATCTGCGTCTCTACCTATGTCTATGTCTGTATCTGTGCCTGTGTATTTGTCTCTACCTGTTTTTGTATCTGTGTCTGCATCTGTATCTATATCTGTGATTCTTCTTGTATCCCTGTGTATACTGGTATTTGTGTCTCTATCTGTATCTTTGTCTCTACATGTATCTTTATCTGTGCATATCCACATATATCTGTGTATCTTCCTATATGTGTGTTTCTACATGAATCTATATGTCTGTATCTGTGCGTGCACCTGTATCTCTTTCTATGCCTATATCTATGTCTCTGAGTCTTTATCTGGTTCTCCATATGCATCTGCATCCGTGTCTCTACTTGTATTTCTCTCTGTATCTGTTACTGTGTCTATACGTCTATATCTGTTTGTGTATTTGTGCCTCTATTTATATTAAATACCTCTCTTTGTACCTGTATCTTATCTCTATTTGCATCTGTATCTATGTCTGCACTGTATCTCTGTGTCTATGTTTCTACCTATGTCTACATCTGTATCTTTGTATGTGGGCTGTCTCTACCTGTATCTGTATGTATGTCTCTATCTGTACCAGTTTTTCTACCTGTATCTGTAGTTTTATCTGTGTCTCTGTCTCTCTGTATTTGTATCTGTGTCTCTACCTGTATTTGTATTTGTGACTCGACTTGTACCCATATATGTGTCCCTATCTGTCTATCTCTACTTCTCTCGGTACTTGTTTGGCAAAAGGACTGGGAAGATATTTAGAAAAATACTAATAGTGGCTAATTATGGGTTCTGGGACATAATCCCAGAATGATTTTTCATTTCTCTCTCATACTTTCTCACCAAGTTTTCTACAACAAGCACTACTACTTTAAAAACTTACTTAAATTTTTAATTTTTTACTATTTTAAACAACTTATCTGTTTAGTTAGTTTAAACAAACAAACAAAAAAAGGAGGTGAGCCTGCAGGTGTGATAGACTGCGCAGCGAATACAGTTGGGGAGGACTGAGACAGTGTTAATCTCCTGAGGGTCAGTGCAAGGTACTTTGGGGCTCTAATCTACCTTCACCCAATTGCATAGGCTCTGAGTCCATGTTGTTTCCTCCATTTAACATTTTGCTTAAAGAAAGGCTTTTCTTTATGCCTAAAGAAAAGTTTGGAAAGCACTGCAGTAGGGGATGCCAGTGGAGAAATGGGCTTAGACTAGATTTTGAGCCCATCCAGTTGGGCTCATGGCCCAGAAGTCAGTGAATATAATCAGGCTGGCAGCATTTGGAACCCATCCCTCCTAACAGGCTAGCTGCAAAGGTCTTTACCCAAGGCTCTATTTGACTTAAGATTTTTCACTGGATGAGCTGGGTTCAGCTTGAGAGAGACTTCAGGTCAACACATTATGAAGCATTCGGCCTAGAAGTATAATGCTGCCAAAATCTATCCTACTGAGAATCCATCGGTACCAATGTGTTTACAGCTTGTCTCAGTAAAACTACCTCCTGGCAGATTCTGTCTATTCCTCCCTAGGTGAGCTCCACTGTGGCTATAAGTAGGTCCCAAGAGCGTCATGGGGAAATTTGGACACAGAGACAAACAGGCAGAGAGAGAAGATGATGTGAAGACACAGCCAAAATGCCAACTACAAGTCAAGGAACTCCTGAGGCTACCAGAGCTAGGGGAGAGGCCTGGAACAGATTCTCCCTCATGGCATTCAGAAGGAACCAACACTGCCAACACCTTGATCTCGAACTTGTAGCCTCCAGACTGTTAGACAATACACTTCTGTTGTTTAAGCTGTCCAGTCTGTGGTATGTTGTTATGGTAGTCCTGGTGAACTAATATAGAACCCCCAGCAGAGATGTTTGAGTGCAGAATATGGGCATTGTCCTGTAGAAATATAATGTGAGCCACATGTATAATTTTAAATTTCCTAGTAGCTAGAATTATAAAGTAAAAATAACCAAAAATGGGTGGAATTAATTTTAATAATGTATTTTATTTAATTCGGTATTTGCAACAAGTAATCATTTCAAGATATAATCAATGTTAAAATTCTTTTTCTCCTACTTAGTCTTTGAAATCCAGTATGTGTTTTATATTTTTTTGCACATCTCAGTTTATTTTATTTTATTTTTATTTTTTTGAGACAGAGTCTCAGTCGGTTGCCAGGGCTAGAGTGCGTGGCATCAGCCTAGCTCACATCAACCTCAAACTCCTGGGCTCAAGCGATCCTCCTGTCTCAGCCTCCCGAGTAGCTAAGACTACAGGTACGTGCCACCACGCCCGGCTAATTTTTTCAATTTCTAGTAGAGACGGGGGTCTCACTCTTGCTCAGGCTGGTCTTGAACTCCTGAGCTCAAGTGATCCTTCCTTCTCGGCCTCCCAGAGTGCTAGGATTACAGGCGTGAGCCACCGAGCCTAGTCCACATCTCAGTTTAGACTAGCCCTGTTTTATGTGCTCTATGGCCACAAGGGGCTCATGGCTACCGGAATGGCCAGTGTCTGTCTAAAGCCCAGGCCCCCGCAGTGGAGCTGTGCATAAAGTGCACCTAGTCTCACCTCATGGGCAGCCAGTCAACACCAAATCTAAATGAGACTGGACATGACTTCTAAGTCTAGGGATCAGTATCAGGAAGCCACATTCTCCTGATTAATAATCCTTAGGCAAACAGCTCTTTAATCTTCACTAAGTTCAGGCAAATCCCTGGTATCCCTGCTCCCAATCCTGGCATGTAGCTCTCCTGAGCTATTGGATACCTAGGATGCGTATGTCCAGCGTGGCATGGTGCTGCTAATGCTGGCTGGACCTTGGCTGCTGACAGTCTCCATGATGGAGAGTCCTGAAACACATTCCATATTTGCTGAGGGCTCCAGCCTCCCTCACTCCTCAGTCTGAGCAGTGCTCCCCCTCACTGCCCACCTGCCATGGTGCCTTGTCTGGGCCCTTCAGTACAACATACCTGCCGGGCATTGCCACCTTCCAACACTGTCTTTCCTCCCACCTACAATTTCAGCCTCCTTTCTGGTTTTACTTATTGGGTTTCAGGGAGCTCAATCCATAGCATTTTTCATCCTCACTGGAAGAGACTAAGACGAAGAGGAAAAAGGCACAGGTAGACTCAAATCTCACCTACTGATGAAGCTGATCTTGGAGATTGTGGCTTCTTAATAGTGACCCCCTGATTTATAAATTTGCTCAGCTAGTGCCTGCCCACTGCAAGCCCCCTTACCCTCCTCTTACCTCCTCAATTACCTGGAGGCTTCCTGTCTGGTCAAGGGCAGTGGAGAGAAAGTGAGAAATGGAAGAAGAAGGAGCTGGCCTTCCTATGCATGATTTCTCCTTTCTAATGTGCCCATCACTGCACTTACTTATCATTGTTTGTGGTGGGACATTTAAAATTTACTCTCTTAGTTATTTTGAAGTGTACAGTGCATTATTATTGACTATAGTCACCCTGCTATGCAAACAATTTAATCATTCCACATTGCATACATATATCAAAACATCAGCTTGTATTCCATGAATGTATAAAACTAGAATTTCTCAATTAAAAATAATATTATGAGCCAGGCTCACTGGCACATTCCTGTGGTCCCAGCTACTTGGTAGGCTGAGGCAAGAGGATCACTTGAGCCCAGGAGTTTGAGGCATGGGCAACATAGCGAGACCCTGTCTCTTTAAAAATAAATAAGTAAGTAAATAAATAATATTAGTGAAAAAGTACAGAAAATACAAACTTGCCCATCATATAAAGCCACTTCTCTCTGGGGAGAAGAAACTGGGTGTTCTCCCTGACCCAACATGACTCAATTACTGATAGCTCTTGAAATGATATCTGAAAACTGCTGTTCTTACGCAGGTGCTCCATCCTGGCCTATGTGCAAGAGTCACAAGATAGTATTGGAGACTCGTGTGTGGTCCCAGGGGTACCAGAGCCACCACAATGGAAGCACTTGCTTGCCAGCAGTTGCTCTGCCTTGCTGCTGTGATGGTTGAGGGGCATATGTCTGTCGACGTGGCAGGCCAGTGCGGAGATGGAGGGGCGGAGACACTGCCCCCTCAGTTCTAGTAGGAGGCACTGGCTGTGCCACCCCCTTTTGGCTCCACTTTGGGCATTCATTCCACCTTCAACAGCTGTTATTTGAGTGTGTAGATGCCAGGCACTGTGTTGGGCACTGAGGATCGGCAATGAACGAGAAGACGTTCATTCATTCAATCAATACTAATGAGTGGAAACCCACCATGTGCCAGGCACTGTTCGGGGCTGAGGCATAGTGGTCAATAAGACCAATGGAATCTCTGCCCTGGTGGGTAGAGGGGGAGGAAAATAAACCAGTAAGTAAATAAACTGATATACCAGATGACGTCAGAGTGAGTAACGGGTTCTAAGGAAATGAGGCAGAATAATGTGATAGAGTGAGGAGGAGGTTGCTATTTTAGAGTGCATGGTCAAGAGAACCTTTTCTAGGAAGGTGACAATTTCACTGAGTCCTGAATGACCAGAGGGAGGAAGAGGATGGATGATTGGGGGCCCTGAGATGGGGATAGCTTGGTATGTTTAGGGAAGAGAAAGATAGTGACGGGCAATGAGGCTGCAAGGAAGACAGGGGCCTGGTCCAGCTTGGCCTTCGAGTCCATGGCTAGTCTATGGGAGACCTGAAGCAGTGTGAGCTCTCCCAGCTTGGACAGAAGGCTCCTCTTTGTGTCATGGTTTTAGAAGGCCCTATTGAAGGACCCCTGCCAACCCCAGTGGCCTTATTGAAGAACCTCCTCTGACTCCGATGTAAATCTATGCGTTAACTTCTTGCCATCCCAGGCTCCCATTGACAAGGAGCATGAAGGTCTAGGGTCCCATTTGGCCCTTCCACATCCCCAGCTGTCAAGGGAACTTGGGAATGCTCTGAGAACTGCATGAAGGGCTACAAAGTTTGCCTGTGAACACTACTGTTGGTTTCACCATTACTTCTCATTGTATTTGTTTTCTAGGGCTACTGTAACAAAGTACCACAAACTGGGTGGTTTAAACAACAGAAATTTATTTTCTTCCAGTTCTGGAGGAGAGAAGTCCAAGGCCAAGGTGTTGGCAGGGTTGGTTCCTTCTGAGGGCTGTGAGAGAGAATCTGTTCCAGGCCTCTCCCCTAGCTTCTGGTGGTGGCTCACAACCTTTGACATCCCTTGGCTTGTGGAAGCATCACCCTGATCTTTGCTTTCATCTTCACATGGTGTTCTCTCTGTGTGTGTCTCTCCACCCAAATTCCCATTTTTTAAGTAAGGATATTAGTCATATAGGATTAGGGCCTACCTTAATGACCTTATCTTAACTAATTACAACAACTCTATTTCCAAAGGTGGTCACATTGTGAGGTACTGGGGATCAGGATTTTACTAATATATGAATCTTGGGGGAGCACCATTCAACCCACAATAATCATTGTATTCATTTCAATGCCTAGCTTGCTCCTGACTTCAGCCTTCATGTTGGCTCTGCTCTGGGCTCTCATTTGGTCCTGGTATAGCTTGTTGAGAAGGTCAAAGCCATTACTTGGGGAAAGGTAGCTCCAGGGTAACCAAGAGGATAGGTCTGTGGGGCAAGGGTCTGGTGGAAGGGTAGGTCTCCATGCAGAGGTACTCAATTATGGAGAAGGAGTGACTCCTAAAGCTGGAACTGGAACTTAGGGGGAGGGTATATCAGTCAGGTTTGGGTTAGGTGATGCTGCAGTAACAAACAACCCAAAATCTCATGCTAACTCAACAAAGGCATATTTCTCGCTTTATGCTGTATGTCCATTGCAAGTCAGCTGAGGTATTAAGCTCTGTATCATTCTCATTCAGGGCCCAGGATGAGAGAGGCTTCATCCTCACCATGTCTAATACATTTCTAGAGAAAGGAGAAAAGCACACGTGAGTGGCACATCAGGGGCCTGGATTACTGCTCTCAGCAACTGGTAGCTATTTGAAGGTCACATCCTGCAGGTGCCAGGGACAGCTATGCCAGATTAGCACAGAGAGTTTGAGAGTGAATGAGCCTTGTGCTAGGTGATGGCATCTGGGCTAGCCTGCTTCAGTCACCAGCTGCCTTCAAGAGAGTGTTGCATGCTCACCCCCAGCAGGGAAGGTGGGGAAAGGAGGTGAGGAGGAGGAGGAGGAGGAGGAGGAGGAGGAGCAAATGACAATGACAACAGCAAAAAGTATAAACAAGCTATCTAAGCCTCTGGAAATGGGGAGACATAATCATGTAGTATCACTCCTGGGGCTCAAGAGAAGTGGGGATCATTAACCCCTCAGAGCCAGATAGAATGGGCAGGGATGCCACATAGTAATCATGATACTACAACAGTGTTATCAGTTATTAGGGGGGAGGGTAATACCCTAAAACCCAGGAATTTTCTCCTCAGATTTGCAGCCCCCAAATCTAGCTCTTATCAGTTCACCCTGAAGTTTGAGGTTCAGTGTGGTAGGGTGATGTGGCAGTAACTCACTCTCCCTAACCCTCTACTGGTTGACAGTTAGACCAGGAGCCACCAGATCCAACTCTCTGTGGAGGAGATCTCTAGTTATCTCTTTATTGGAACACTAGAGCTTGCTGGTCAGGGTATTCCTGTCCCACCCAGGGCACTTGGAAAATCAAATCAGTCGGTACAAGTTTCTCAGGAACCAAGGGAGTTGGCTGGTCTTGAAGGGTATATTGATTTTGGTTGGAGGGAAATCTTGATAAATTCTCCCAGCTCCATGGCAGAGCTCTGGGAATTTATATGCCTAGGTATAAGAATTTGGGGCCTTCTTCTTCATAGCTACAGCTGAATTAATATTACTATAATTTAACTAACTATAGTGGATATATGCTTTTTTATTGTTGGCCCAACATCTGCTCCTTTGGAGAATCTCCTCTCTTCAATCTGCCACCTACTAGATGTGTGAACTTGGGTAAGTTACTTAACTTTGGTTTCTCCATCTTTAAAGTGAAGCTAGTACAGTGGTCCCCCCTTATCCATGAGGGATATGTTCCAAGGCTCCCAGTGGATGCCTGAAACTGCAGATAGTACCAAACCCTATATATGCTATGTTTTTTCCTATATGTACATACTTATGATAAAGTTTAATTTACAAATTAGGCAAAGTAAGAGATTAACAATAACTAATAATGAAATAGAGCAATTATAACTAAATATATATAAAAGCTATGTGAATATGGTCTCTCTGTCTCTTTCTTTTAAAAATATCTTAATATTTTCAGACCATGGTTGACCGTGGGTAACTGAAACCGTGGAAAGTGAAACCACCGATAAGGGAGGACTACTATTAATATAATAGTACCTACTTTATAGTGTTACCATGAGAAATAAGGGAGTTAATACATTAAGTGCTTATAACTTACTAAGCACTCAGATGTTATCAGTAGTAGTTTCATAATCATTTTATAGTATCCCTGCCCATTCCATGTGGTTCAGAGGGGTCAATGATTCCCACCTCCTTCAGCCTTAGGGTTGTTACTGTGTGACTCATGCCTGGCCAACAAGAACACTCTATCTCAGGCAAAGGCAAAGTCAAAGTAAAAGAGAACAGAGATCAAAAACTTATTATCAGAGAAGGTTGAATCAAGAGACAAAGGAAGAATCCACGATGATCTAATAGACAAGAAAAACCATGAACTAAATAACAGAGTTTCAAAAATTCATGTGGAAAAAAGTACTGAAAGTGAAAAGAGATATAGAAACACATATGTAGGAGAGAAATTAATCTCAGCACATAGCAGAATAAGTGGCCAAAGATAAGCAAACATATAGAAGATCTAAACAATAAGATAAAGGTTATTTCTTTTCATCATCTTTTGCTAGGTTATGCTGTGGTGAGAAACAACCTCCAAAGCCCAGGGGCTTACAACACCAAAGGTTTATCCCTTGATCACATTATGTGTTGGTTTGGGTAGGTTTTGGCTCTACCCTATCTGTTTTCTTCATTTGGGGAGCAAGACTGAAGGAGGAGCCCCTCTCCAGGACATGTCAGTGTTGGGGCAGAGGAAAAGAGCAGTGGCAGAGCCAATGATGGCTCTCAAGGCTTCTGCTTACTTGTGTCTCAAATTATTTCCCTTCATGTTTCACTGGCCAAAGCAAGTCACATGGCCAAGCCTGGTGTTAATGAGATGAAGACGTATATTCCACCCACGGGGTGGAATGGCAGTTACATGGCAGAGGGCAGGGATTGTATAGTCTTTTTACATGGACAACAGCAAGCAATTGGGAATGATAATACACTATCACAGTATCTTATTGATACATATCATACTATATAGTGTGTGATCATAAAATATAGCTTGTAAGTACCCTGTCACATTCACAAAAATTGAATGTATATTGGACTACAAAGGAAACGTCAACATATTCTAAAATGTGAAAATAGAATTTTACTTTCAGCAACAGACTAGTTTGTTTCAGTCCAATTCTTAAGCTGAGAACAACTAGAAAAGCTAGAAAAATATTAAGATAATCTGCCTAAGAGCATCAGAGCGCTACTAAGGCAGGGAGTCTTTACAGGGCCAAGATTTGAAAGAGAAGGGAAGCCCAGAGAGCTGATCCTGGAATTTGGCAATTGCTAATTCTGAAAGCCACAGCTAAAAGGATAAAAAGTTATGCAGATTCACCAGACTGGGGCAACAAAATTAGAGTTCAGTGTTCACCAAAGAGGAACCCTGGTAATTCGCCCTCACCCTCTTCCCTCTGATTTCGAGTTGGTACCCTGAAGGGCTACACCCTAAGAGTAAGAGTTAAGAAGAATTAGATCAACCCTGAAAAGGACTGAATATCAGTTTAAAATCATCTCAGTCTCATCTCAGTTGAATTAAGCTAATCTCTCCTAGCCTAAATTCTCTCCGAGAAACAAAACTATGGTGGAATATGCCACTAACCACAGCTTCAGCATACATGATATATTTGAATTTCTTTATAAACCATCTTTGGCACTTAGTAAAAATAACTAGGGATACAAGAAGACAAGATTTGACCCAAAACCAAAAAGGAAAGAATGGCCAACAGAAACAGACCCTGTATTCCTAGTTTACTGAGAGTTTTTTTTTTTTTAAATGCTAAATGGATATTGGATTTTGTCAAATGCTTTTTCTGCATCAATTTATATAATCATATGATTTTTCTTTATTAACTTGTTCATGTGGTGGATTACATTAGTTGATTTTAAATGTTGAACTAGCCTTGCATACCTAGAATAAATCCCACTTTGTTGTGGCATATAATTATTTTTGTACATTATTAGATTCCATTTACTAATATTTCTTTGAGGATTTTTGCACCTATGTTCATAAGAAATATTAACCTGTAGTTTTCCTTTCCTGCAATGCATTTATCTGGTTTCAGTACTGGTGTAATTAATGCTGGCCTCATAGAATGAGTTAGGAAGCATTTCCTTTCCTTCTAGTTTCTGGAAGACATTATTAAATATTGCCATTATTTCTTCCTTAAGTGTTTAGTAGAATTTACCAGTTAAAGCTTTTGGGCCTTGTGCATTGTGTTTTGAAAGATTTATAATTATTGATTCAATTTCTTTAATAGATATAGGCCTCTTCATATTACCTATGAGTGTGGTAGTCTGTATCTTTCAAGAAATTGGTCCATTTCATCTAAGTTACCAAATTTGTGGACATTAATTTATTCATAATATTTTTATTATGCAATATAGTCCATGGGATCAGTAATGATGGCTCCTCTTTCATATCTGATATTAGTAAATGTGTCTTCTATCTTTTTTTCTTGGTTAGCCTGGCTAGAGGTTTATCAATTTTATTGATCAACATTTTCAAAGAAACAGCTTCTGGTTTTATTGATATTATTTATTGTCCTGTGTTTAATTTCATTGACTTCTGCTCCAATATTTATTTATTTACTTCTGTTTGCTTTAGACTTAAACTATTTTTCTTTTTGTAGTTTCCTAACATGGAAGCTTAGATTATTGATTTTAGATATTTCTTCTTTTTTAATATATACCTTTAATGCTATAAATTTCCCTGTAGGCACTGTTTTCACTGCATCCCACAGATTTTGATAAGTTGCATTTTAATTTAGTTCAAAATACTTAAAACTTTCTCTTGAGACTTTGACTCATGTATTATTTATAAGTGTGTTGTTCGATCTGAAAAATATTTGGTGATTTTCTAGCTATCTTTCAGTTTTTGATTTTCAGTTTAATCCCATTGTAGTATATGAACATATTTTGTATGACTTATACTCTTTTAAAATTCTGAGGTATGTTTTATGGCCCAGAATGTGGTCTATCTTGGTAAATGTACCATGTGAACTTGAGAAGAATGTGTATTCTGGAGTTGTTGTGTGGAGTTTTATAAATGTCAATTAGATCACGTTGATTGAGAGTGCTGTTCAGGTCATCTATATGCTTACTGATTTTCTGCATACTGGATCTAGCAATTACTGACAGACAGATGTTGATGTCTCCAACTATAATTGTGGATTTGTCTACTTATCTTTTCAGTTCTATCAGTTTTGACCCTATGAAATAAAACCACCCCTATTTGTAGATGATTATTTATGTAGAAAATCCCAGAGAATCTATTAAAAAAAAGCAACTCTTAGAACTAAGAAGTGAGTTAAGTAATGTCTTGGGATGCAAGATCAGTCTGGGCATGGTGGCTCACACCCATATTCCCAGCACTTTGGGAGGCCAGGGTGGGATGATCACTTGAGCCCCGGAGTTCAAGACCAGCCCAGGCAACATTGTGAGACTCCATCTATACCAAAAAATAAAAAATTTTCTAGGTGTGGTGATGTGTGCCAATAGTCCAGCTACTTGGAAAGCTTAGGTGGGAGGATACCTTGGGCCCAGGAGTTTGAGATTACAGTGAGCCTGGGCAGCTGAGTGATATCCTGTCTCTTAAAGAAAAGGATATAAAATCAGAATACAAACTTCAATTGTATTTATTTTTCCTTTTTTATTTTTTATTTTTTTGAGACAGAATCTCTCTCTGTCACCTTGACTAGAGTGCAGTGGCATCATTGTAGCTCACTGCAGCATAAAACTCCTGGGCTCAAGCAATCCTCCTGCCTTAGCCTCTTCAGTAGATGAGACCACACCTGGCTAATTTTTCTATTTTTTGTAGACACGGGGGGCCTTGTTCTTGCTCAGGCAGGACTCTAACTCCTGAGTTCAATGGATGCTTCCATCTCAGCCTCCCAGAGCACTAGGATTACAGGCGTGAGCCACTGCGCTGGGCCCATCAATTTTATTTCTATATCCTAGTAATGAACATGTGGCAAATGAAAATAAAAAATATAATAATATTTAAAACTGCTCAAAAAATGAAATACTTAGGTGCCTTCAAGGAGTTTGTAGTGTACCCATGTGGTGATCTCTGCTGTAGCCCAGCACAAAAAGATGAGCCTGGCACATCAGTTTCTCTAAGGAACTTGAGCTGGAAACATCGAAGGGTGAGGTAGTGAGTAGTGAGCAGTGGGACCAGAAGTTGAAAGGTTATGAGGCCAAGAGAGCTGAGAGGAGCCATGAGATAACTGTATCTATGCCAAGTTCCAAGGAGGCTGAAGTTATCAGGAAGCATGAACCATGAGAGTGCAGAAGCCACAAGGTAGAAGACAAGTGGAGAGTAGAGGGTGAAGGAGCCAGTTTGTGGCAATAGCTATGGGCAACAAATGCAGAGGTGCTGGGCCACATCACTGACCTGAGTGAAGATCCATAGTTCTCATGTGTGTGCATTGCAGTAGTCAGGACAATTTAGGCAACAAGTAATGGAAATCCAACTCAAACTAACTTAAGCAAAAAACAAACAAACAAACAAAAAAAACATTCATCAGCTAACTAGACTGAGAAGTCCAGGGTTTGAGCTGACTTTAGGAGCTCAAGATTGCCAGGAGTTTGCCTCTCCTTTCTTTTCTTGGCTTTGCTTTCTTCTCATATTTCTACTTCATTTTGTAGACAATTTATTTCTTGTAAAGATCCAATAACAACTTAAAGTTAACTGGTTTTTACTGCTTGTGGTGCTGGCAGAGAAAGATCTTCTCCCAGCATGCACTTCTCTGGAAAGACTCTCATTGGCCCAGTCTCAGTTATGTGTTCACCCTGAGACCAATTCCTCTGGCTGGGGGCATGGATTTATTTTCATTGGCCAGTCTGGGATATGATTGACAGCCCTCCCTCAGGACCACATGGATTGGGAAGAGTAGTCCCCTAACGGAGAAACAAGGTGTTGTTATTGATAGAAGATGGAGGAAGGTGTATGGGCTGCCCATACCCCACTTGTGTACTCCATCCAGTCCTTCTTCCCACCACTAGAGGAAAGTGAAAAGAATCTCTTTCTGGGAACAAGAAGGCTCTCCCTAGAATAAGTGCTCCTTGTCATTTCCCTCCTTAGATTTCAGTTCTCTAAGTGTTTAGGGAAGTTCTGTGTGGCACGTTAAGCGGAAATGGCAAAGAGATCTGTGTCTGTACCAGTTTGAACTTAAAAGAGGCAGGCACATCTTTGGGGTTCAGGGAAGTCCTGAAGTTTGTCTCTCTCATTTGATTCTGAACGTAGGCAGGGAAAGGTGGTGTTACTTTTTAATCCTTCAAACCCCAATAGTCTCCTCCCCAACCATCACCAACTCAGCCTCATTCTCCTGCCTGTTTCTGTCTGTGCCCCTTCTCAGGTTGGACACATACTGCCATCTCCCAGCCAGAACCTAAGCTCCTTTTGAAAAGGACGCTGACTTTTCGGTTCTCTATCCTATTTGACAGTGTGCTGGGACCTACCTGCTGGGCAACTGCTCTGGGGCTGGTGCTCCCACTCAGCCTGCTGGGGATTCAGTTTGGATTCTGTGGGCATGAAGGGGCATGGTAGACTTGCTGGCAGAGCTGGGCACTGTCAGTGTTGTTCTTGGGGATGCAGAATCATGTGCTGGAGCATGGAGTACGTCCCCCAGTGCAACTTGCTAGCACTGAGGAGGAGGAGACTGGCACGGGGGGCAGAGGGATAGAGAGCTGTCAAATGCCATGTGGCAGGAGAGAGCCACTGGGGGCTCAAAAGATCTGGAATGCCATTTTGGGCTTGCTTGGATTTCTGAGTCCCCATCTCTCCAAGTCCTTTAGCCATAACACCACTAGGGTTGCCTTAACTCCTTTTTGTAATGATACCAATGAATAAATAATTAATGTAGTGAGGCTGAAAATTTTTACTCACTATACTCAGATATGTAAAAAAGTTCAGCCTTCCTAACTTCCTATAACTCATCTCATCTCATTTTGAAGCTTCCATTCCTGCTGATGTAGGAGAGAAAAATCATGGATTTGTTAATTAAAGGAAACTAACCCTTTTTAAGTATAAGCTGTTCTCTTTCAGATATTTTAGTTTAGCTAAATGTTCAGTCTCTTAGATTTTCTTCCTCCAAACCCTTCTGTCAGCTAAAATATCTGATAGAAGCATGGGGAGATGCTGTTTTTAAAAAGAAATTATTTATTTTTATTGATGCATAATAGATGTACACAAATTCATGGCACATGTGATGATTTAATACACTCATATAATTTTTAAAGATCAAATAAGTTTACTTGTGATCTCCATCACCGTAAATTGTCTTTTCTTTATGCTAGAACCATCCCAATTCTTTTCCAGCTATTTTGCAATATACAACAGATTATTATAAACTATAGGGGAGATGATTTTTTATCCTCAGAGAGAAGGGGCCCCAGATCCACATGGTGTCTCTGTGCTACCCTCCAGGTCCTTGCTGGTCACTGTGGCCATGTCCTTTGTCCTACCTGGTCACTGAGTGTCCTGCAGAATCTGCTGCTGAAGGGTGCTATAGTGAAACTTGGAGAATGGACAACCAGGCCCTGATCAGGCCACTGCCACCCGACTCTGCCCTATCTTGGATCATCTTAATGGTGTTAAAGGTCTTCCCCAAACACCAATGTGCTGGAAGTTAACTTCCTATAACTCATCTCATCTCATTTTGAAGCTTCCATTCCTGCTGATGTAGGAGAGAAAAATCATGGATTTGTTAATTAAAGGAAACTAACCCTTTTTAAGTATAAGCTGTTCTCTTTCAGATATTTTAGTTTAGCTAAATGTTCAGTCTCTTAGATTTTCTTCCTCCAAACCCTTCTGTCAGCTAAAATATCTGATAGAAGCATGGGGAGATGCTGTTTTTAAAAAGAAATTATTTATTTTTATTGATGCATAATAGATGTACACAAATTCATGGCACATGTGATGATTTAATACACTCATATAATTTTTAAAGATCAAATAAGTTTACTTGTGATCTCCATCACCGTAAATTGTCTTTTCTTTATGCTAGAACCATCCCAATTCTTTTCCAGCTATTTTGCAATATACAACAGATTATTATAAACTATAGGGGAGATGATTTTTTATCCTCAGAGAGAAGGGGCCCCAGATCCACATGGTGTCTCTGTGCTACCCTCCAGGTCCTTGCTGGTCACTGTGGCCATGTCCTTTGTCCTACCTGGTCACTGAGTGTCCTGCAGAATCTGCTGCTGAAGGGTGCTATAGTGAAACTTGGAGAATGGACAACCAGGCCCTGATCAGGCCACTGCCACCCGACTCTGCCCTATCTTGGATCATCTTAATGGTGTTAAAGGTCTTCCCCAAACACCAATGTGCTGGAAGTCCCGGGGCATCATGATTTCAGGAGAGTGGATAATCCAACTGTTCAAAACTGTGTAGCACTGAATTTAAGAAGCACCATTATTTTACATACCCCTAAGAAAGTTAAAACATTACCGACTCAACTACAAAACATCATGGATTGTGACATGCATCCCAATTTCAGAGATGAAAAAATATGCATCTCAGAATTGTTAAAATATGGCACTTAATTGTTATTGTAATGGTTAAGAGCCCAGATACTGGAGCCAGGCTGCTTGAGTTTACATCCCAGCTCTGCCATGTGCAAGCTGTGGGGCCTTGGCTAAGTCATTTACCATCACTGTGCTTTAGTCTCCACACCTGCATAGTGAGGCCAGAACTACTTTTTAGCATTGCCGCGGGGACTGAATACATGTGTAAAGCATTTCAAAATAGTGTCTGGCATATAGTAAGTGCTGTATGCATTTGCTATTCTTATATTTTTAAAATATTATATCCATTATATACATAAGTTAAGAATAAATAAAGGGCCTTTGTCACCACCCCAACCACCTTGCTGCCACTCCTTTCACCAGGTAAGCAGGGCTCTTGCCAGCCCTCCATAAACTTCCTGGCAGCCCTTGCCAAGAACAGATCCTTAGCTGCCCCCATTGCAAAATTGGGGATGTCAGGCAGCCAGCCATTCCCAATCAGACCTCTCATCACTGTAATCCTCAGACACTTCAGGAAAGACAAGCCCTTTCCCACCCCAAATCCTCATCCCATTTATTGCTATAAGCAGTTTCTCCCCAGTTCATCCCAACTATTGTCCCCTTCCTCCCACAAGCTCTTCCCAAGGGCTTTCTAGAACTCCCATTCCACTGCAAACAAATGCCACTACCTTCTCAATCGCTTCCTAGGGGGCTTTCTCCATCATCTTGCAACCTTAACTGGAAATGCATTCCCACTCTATGGTGCAACTTCCTCCACTGCATCCCATCTTGGAGAAGACAGCCATGGAGTCTCCCGGCTCCATGCTTCTGGGTCTAGAGTAGAGCATAATTCTTCTAACTGTCAAAGCTGACCCTTCTGTGAGCCTCTGACTACCAAGCTGAATACTATCTTAAACATAGGTAGGTTTTAAATTATGCAATTAATACACAAAGAAATCTTACTTGTAAAAATTTCATCCTTTACAGATAAAGCCACCCCTCCCCCCCAGACTTGGCCCCATCCCC
This sequence comes from Eulemur rufifrons, assembly GCF_041146395.1. Taxonomy (NCBI): domain Eukaryota; kingdom Metazoa; phylum Chordata; class Mammalia; order Primates; family Lemuridae; genus Eulemur; species Eulemur rufifrons. The sequence goes on along the minus strand of NC_091012.1, from coordinate 24,118,102 downwards.
AGCCACCTTTGGAGGAATCCCAGTTATCCAGTTGCCGCATCTCTCTCCTGACCTTTTCCTCTGCAATAACCCATATACAGAAATGTAGAGGTTTGGCATATGTGCTTTTAAAAAGCACACATGCACACAAATGGCATCTTACTATAAACATCATTCTGCATCTTGCCTTATTCACCTATCTGTCCTGGCAATAGGCAAAGTGGAAACACTTTGATGCATATAATTGTACTTCATTCTTTTAAATTGCTGCCTTGTAGCTCATTTTGGAAACCACAAGGTTTCTTTAACAATTTCTCCAACATGGACATTTATGTTATTTTTGTTTTTCCCTATTATAAACAGTGCAGTGATAAACAACTTTCTATTTGTCAACTTGCACACAAAGGGGAATTTTTTTGTTCTTAATTTTTGAAAAGAATAATGACTTTGTTTTTTATAAAGCAGATAATGTATATTATAAAAATTGAAGCAACTTAAGAATTATAATGAAGAAACAAATAAATTCACCAACAATTTTATCACTGAGAAAAGAAGCAAAATACAATTAACGTCTGGTAAACAACATCCTAACTGCTATGATTTGAATGTTTTTGTCCCCTCCAAATATTCATGTTGAAACTTAATCCCCAAAGCAACAGTATTGGGAGTTGTGGCTTTTTGAAGGTGACTGAGTCATGAGGGCTCCAGTATTAGATGACCTTATGAAAGCGGTTGGACAAGGGGAGTTTATCCCTTTTTGCCCTTTTGCCTTCTGCTACTTGAGGGAAGAGCAAGAAGGCCCTCACCAGATGCCAGATACCAGCACCTTGATCTTGGACTTCCCAGCCTCTGGAACTATGGGAAATACATTTCTATTCTTTATAAATTCCTTAGTCTCAGGTATTCTGTTACAGAAGCACAAAACAGACTAAGATACTAACTATGTCTTTATACACATGTACAAGCAGAAGGCACCAAGCTACCAGTAAATAATTTTATAACAAGGGGATCATACAAATCATACTATTCTTAATAAAAAGTGTCAGATTTGGCTTTACTTGAATTTAAAATATTAAAAAGGAACTAGTGTGAAAATAAAGGAACTGCTGAACTTAATGCAAATATTTCTTACCCACAAGGTCTATTAGTTCTGTGAGCCCCTCTGGGGTTAAAAGGATTACAAAGAGCATTAAACAATTGGAGATATCATTTTCTTTTCTTTTTCTCTTCTTTTCTCTTATCCCATCTTCCCTCCCCTCCACTTCCCTTTCTGTTTCCTTTTCTTTTTCTTGGTAAATCTATATCAGCACTATCAATGGGCTCTTCACAATGGAAGAAGACTTTTACATTTCCTTGTTTCTCCACCTCTCAGTGTCAACGGTTATGATGCATTATATTTTGCAACGATGTGACTCCCCCTGCTCAGTCATTTAGTGAAGGGTCTGTAGTTAGTCCTAGTTTTATATTTTAATGGATTCAATGCTCACAGCTATATATTTCTGAGTTCTGATATATCCCTTGGTTGGCAGGATTTTTCTCATTGGGTAGGATTTTTTTTTTTTTTTTTTTTGGAAGAACTGATGAATGCTCAATTCCCTGAGCCTTTCCTGTTTGTGAGTAGCATTTACTCTTGGATAATAAATTGGCTGGGTGTAATATTCTTCAGTCATACTTTTTTCCCACAGAACTTTGTACACACTGCTTGACTGTCTTCTGGCACTGATCGTTTCTATGGAGAAATACAAGCGAAGTCTGTTTTTTTTTTTTTTTTTTTTTTTCATTCCTTTGGCAACTTGTTTTTTCTACTTGACTGTCTGAAGAACTCTGTCTTTTATACTTCAAGTTAAATAATTTAACCAGGATATGTTTCCAGGTTAATGATTCTATACACATTTTTTTCTTGGTATGTGATATGCTTTTATAATCTGCTGATTTAGTCCTTGCTTTATTTTGAGAAAATTTATTCACAATAGATCTCTGAATATTTTTCCATTCTTTTTGTTGAATTCTTTGAGCTCTTGTTTTATTAAATTCATTCATCCAATCTGTCATAATAATGACTAAAAATAAATAAATGTTATTTATTTATTTTAGAGACAGTGTCTCACTCTGTCACCCATGCTGGAGTGCAGTGGCATCATCATAGCTCACTGCAGCCTTGAACTCCTGGGCTCAAGTGATCCTCTCGCCTCAGCCTCTCCAGTAGCTGAGACTACAGGCGTGTGCCACCATGCTGGGCTAATTTTAAAAATTTTCTATAGAGATGGGGGTCTTACTATGTTGCCCAGGCTGATCTTGAACTCCTGGCCTCAAGCAATACTTCTGTCTCCACCTCTCAAGTTCTGGTAGTATAGGTATGAGCCACCACACCTGGCAACAGATATTTATAAATGGCCTACCAAGTGCCAGGCATTGTGCCAGACAAGAAAATTCTGCCTTCCTGGAGCTGACATTCTAGTGGAACAAAGGAAAAAAAGCAATAAGCAAAACAAACATGTGCAGTAGAGAGTGTATTTCATGGTGATAAGTGCTATATAAAGCAGGGAATATATGGAGCTAGAATTCTAAATAGGGTCACCCTGTTTAGAATAGGGAAGGCCCTATGCAGAAGGTGACATTTGAGAAAGACTCCAGGTTAGACTTGTCCCCGAACTTCAGACGCCATATCCAACTGCCTACTTGATATCTTCTATTGGATATTTTAACAAGAATCTCAAACTTAACTTGTGTGCAACGAAACTCTGGGTCTTTCCCAATATGTGCCACTTGCCATTTACCTCATCTCACTCAATGGCAACTCCATCCTTCCAGTTGTTTGGGCCAAGAAACTTGAAGCCATCCTTGACTCCTCTCTTTATCTCATACTCTACATCAAATCCATCAAAAACTCTGGTTTACCCCATCTTTGGCATATTTAGGTGAATTTGACCACTTCTCCCCACCTCTACTGCTCTAACTCTGGTCTAAGCCACTATCATCTCTCATCTGGATTACTGCCATCACCTCCTAAGCAGTCTCCTTCCTTTCACTCATCCTTTTTCATGAGCTCCCTGGGGATTTAGAGATGGGAAGCCATGGAAACCGGTCAATCAAAGGCTGCTTCATTCGTAGAATTCTGGTAAGCTAGTGTGGAACATGCAAACTTAGGTCCTTGTACTTCTCTGCTAAATCTAAATCTTGAGAGCAGCTCCCAATTGAGCAGGATTACAGAGGGATTGACATTCCTTTGTCATATATGATGCAGTAAGCTTATTAACTAGTTAAAAGCAGGGGCTATGGAGTAAGATGGATCTAAGTTGAGTCCTGGCTCTGCCACTTACATGCTGTGTGACATGGGACAGTTATATAACTTCACTGGTTCTCACTTTACCCAGGGATAAAATGAGGACATAAATCCACATAAAGTAATTATCACAGTGAATACCTAATAAATGGGTGCATTCATTCCTCTGTTCATTCTACACATATGTATTGAGAATCTGCTCTGTGCTGAGCACTGTGCTTGGCCCTGGAGATCCAGTGTTGATCAGAACCAATGCTGTGCCCACCAGTAGAGATTGTGAAACTCTAGCAGAAAAGAGAGGAGACTGATAAAGAATTACCAGTGGGATTAGTTCTGTGAAAGGGGAAGCCCAGGAAGCATCTGGCCTTAGGACCTAATTTAGTCTTGGAGTGGAAGGCAAAGACAGACCTCTCAGGCAACACCATTTACTGTGAAGAGGGAAGGAGAAATAGAAATTAGCCAGATAACAGGGATGATTGTGGGGTGAGGATTCTAGGAAGTGGGAACAGCATGTGCAAAGGCCTGGAGACAAAGGAGAGCATGGAGTGTCCTGAGGCTGAAAGGAGTCCAGCATGGTTCACCTAGAGCAGGTAAGAGAGAGAGTGGCCAGAGAGGGGTCAGAGTGGTAGATGAGGAAGACCTTGCAAAGACTTTAGCTATGATGAGTCCTTGAAGGGTTTTATGCAGGGGAGTGGCAGGACCAGATTTGCATTAGTTAATACTATATTTTCATTACTACTTCATGGTTACATGTCATACTGGAGTTTTCTAGTTTATTCTCTGAAATCCAAATATTTCATAGCCTCATCAGCCAGACAGAATGGAATCACAATGCCATTTATGCTGAGATTTCCGCAACTGATTGCTCTAGGCCTCTGCAGAAACCTAATCCTTTTAACCATTCCCTAGCTATTTCTTGGAGTCCCAGAGGGGGCTTCGTATGTCTTTATACCACTGTCTCCTGGGGAACAACTGAAATCTAAGCAACCAACTTCCCCACCATGTATGTGAGCCCCAGAAGCTTGTGTGTACAAATGAAGGTGTCTCATTATTATCAATGATACAGGCTTCAGACTTCAACTCCTTGCCCTAGGCTGCCCCCGTTCTAAAGGTCCTCCCAATATTTCTGGAAGATCCCTACGGTGCCTTCCTCACATGTGGCCACAAACCAGCCTGCCCAGTGGCTTCTGATTTATGCCCTTTCTTTGGGGCTCTGGCTCTCACATGAGGCCATCTACTGCCCACAGGGCCCCTGGAAAGGCCTTGGCACCACTGCCTCTGGTGATGCCCATTGTGAAAGTGCCACTGCTTACACAAAGGGTGCCTTTTCCCAGTACCCCCCAAACCACCAATCCTTGGGGTGCAAGAATGGAGAGGGATCTTGCACATGGGCGGGGACTATGACCTTCTCCCTGACTCAAAGCCACCCTTTCTCCCCTGGAGCCTAAAGCCACTCAGCTTATGCTCACGGCCTCACAGACTCTCTTAAGAAAACTCTTCCACCAGCTTCCACCACCACCTGTCTGGTTCAGGGGCTCAGCCCCAGCTTCAGAGGCTGCCCTTCCATCTGCTTCCTCCCTCTTCCTAGTCAGCCCCTCTTTCCTCACCCAGTTATGAAGCAAAATATCCCATGCATATCAATGGATAAGAACTAACCTATGGGTGGTGAGATGTTATGCTTTACAGAGCTAGAATCTGTTCTAGCTGTTCAGCCGGCTCCAAGTATCTATATTTAAGTAAATAATTTAACATATTTATTTAAAATTTATTGATGTGAATTTACATAAAGGCTACGCCCCTCCCATCCACCCACAGATACTAAGGCCACCATTTGGGTTTCATGGTGTAATAGAAATAGCATGGACTGTGGAGTCAGACAGAGGGGGTCTAAATCCAAGCTGTGCCACTTTTTTAGTTGCGTGTATTGGAACAAGTTGGGTAACCTCTCTGAATTTCAAGTTCCTGATTTGCAAGAATGAAGATAACAGCACCCACCTCTCAGAACTGCTGGGAAGCTTTCAGGAGGTATCCTGCAACCTTGCTGAACTTGTTTATCAGTTCTGATAGTTTGGCAGTGGATTCCTTAGGATTTTCTTTATACAAGATCATGTCATCTGCAGATGGAGATAGTGTGATTTCTTCCTTTCCAATCTGGATGCATTTCATTTCTTTTTCTTGCCTAACTGCCCTCCCTAGAACTTCCAGTACAATGTTGCATAGAAGTGGATCTTATGAGGAAAGCTTTCAGTCTTTCACCATCAGGAATGATGTCAGCTGTGGAATTTTCATCGCCATCTTTCATCAGAGTAAGAATGCTACTTTCTATTCCTAATTTGTTGAGTGTTTTTGTTTTTAATCATGAAAGGGTGTTGGATTTTGTCAAAAGCTTTTTCTGCATCTATTGAGATGACCATGTGGCTTATGTATTTTATTCTATTGATATTGTCTATTACATTAATTCATTTTTTAGATGGTAAACTGACTTTGCATTCCCAGGATAAATACCTCTAAGTCATGGTGTGTAATTCTTTTTATATGTTCTGGATTCAGTTTGCTAGTATTTTGTTGAGGATTTTTTTCATCTGTATTCATATGAGATATTGGTTTATGATTTTTTTCTTGCCATGTCTTGTTTATAATATATTGAGTTAAAAAAACAGATTGCTCAAACAATATGTGTAGAGTTATTCCATTTTTTGCCAAGAGAAGAAAGTGTGTGTGTTGAGCATGAGCATATTTTGGACCTTCAGTGCCAAAATTGGATAAATCATAACCTGTAAGCTATGAGCTCCTTCTTTATCCCATCCTCTACTTTCTCCTACCAGAGATAATCACTATTCAAAACTTGTGTTTAACATAATTTTGTTTTTGAAAAATATAATTTTATCTATACATATTCCAAAGGGTATATTGTTTAGTTTTAGTTGTTTTAAACTTAATAAAAATGTTATGCTGTATATAATCTTTTGGCACTTTTATCACTCAATATATATTGCATAAGATTCATCCATATTGTGCATGGCTGCATTAAATTAAATTAAATGATTTAATTAAAAATACCTGTGTAGTGATATTCCAGTGGGTAAATGCAACTGTAATTTATAGATTCCTCCTCCTGTCTGTGGGCATTTGGGTTGTAGTTCCAGGTTTTTGCTATTATGAATGGTGCTGCTATGAATATTATATTTTTCAAAGTGATGTACCAATTTTTACTCCTACCAGTTCCTGTTGAACTGCATCTTCTCCTGCCCTTGGTATTATCAGACTTCTTAATTTTTGCCAATTTGAATGGATGTAAAATGGCATCTAATTTTCTCTTGATTTTCATTTCCCTGATGAATAATGAGGTAGATTGTCTTTTCAAATATGTCTTTTCAAATATCAACTATGCATATTTTCTCTCCTGTGAAATGCCTGTTCATGTACTTTGCCTGTTTTCATTGCAATGCTTATCTATTTTTTTTTAATGATTTGTAGTTCTTTGCCTTGGATATATATATTTTTTTTAATTTTAAATTCAGTCCCTGTAGGGACCGTCAAAAATTGCCAGTGCTGACTATATCGCAAGTCCTCATGGCGGGGTATTGGGAAAAGTTTTCAATTAGCAATAATCATGCCTTGGATAAACCTCATTGGCTACGATACTGCCACCGTGCAAAGCTGCCTGGGATATTTTGTTGTTGATATGTGTGGCAAAAATCTTCTCCCAGGCTGGGTCTTATCTTTTCATTTGACTATGATGTCTTTTGAGGAACAGAGTTTCCTAATTTATCAATCTTTTCTTAGTGAGTTTTGGGTCTTGTTTAAGAAATTCTTCGCTACCCTAAATTCAGAAAGCTATTGTCTACTAAAACTCTTTTTAAGTTTGTTTTTGATATTTAAGCATTTGATCCATCTAGAGTTGATTTTTGTGTATGGTATAAGATGGAGCAAAACATCTGTAAGGACATACAAGGGCTGTCTGGAAAGTATTCAGCCATGTAACCATTCTTGTTATATTACTAATATATTAACAATGGCTGGATATTTTCCAGACAGCCCTCATATTTACCCAACATCGAATGGTGGTGACCTCTAGGGGGTGGAGAAGGTGAGGAGAGAGTTTTGGTTTTTTAAAAAAATATATTTGTAATCAAATTAATATGTGCATGCAATTAAAAATCATAGCACTTTCAATATAAGTGGACTGATATTGACAAGCAGCAGGTTCTACCCTCCTCCCTGTTCCTGAGCATTGCTCTCCAGAGATAACAATGGTCAAACTATAGCTGTTTTTACTGGCATTAACCCCCTACGTTTAAAGTAATATTCTTGTGCTGATATTTTAGATAGTATTTATTAAGATCCTACTATGTAAGATGAGGAGTTATCTCTCTTATGCTGGTATTGCCCTTCTTCCTCCTGCTCCTAGTATAGTTCTATCATTATCTTTGGTGAAATATTCAGTGTTTATACTACTACAACTATGTACATATTGTTCACAGCTGAGCCACAGAGTGAACCATGAGTACATTTTCTTTCATATTACAGCAGGTCCTTGAATAAGGCCCTTTTGAATTCCTGGCCTCAAGTGATCCTCCCACCTTGGCCTCCCAAAGCACTGGGATTACAGGCGTGAGCCACTGCACCCAGCCTCAATGACATTTTGTTATAATGTTGATGAGAATAAAAATTGATTCCCAGCCAGGGCCACTGTCTGTGTGGAGTTTGCATATTTTCCCCATGTCTGCATGGGTTTTCTTCAGGTACTCTGGGTTTCTTCCACATCCCAAAAATGTGACCATTAGGTTCATTGGTGAGTCTAAATGGTCCCATTGTGAGTGAGTATGGGTGTGGGTGTGAGTGCACACTGTGATGGGATGTGGTGTGGGTGTGGGTGTGAGTGCATCTTGTGATGGGTTGGCTCCCACCTTGCACCCTGAGCTGCCAGGATAGGCTGCAGCCACTTGTGATCTTGAACTGGAATAATTTGGGTAAATAATTATCTTACTTGATTAATCTTTTTAAAATTAATGTATGTATAGCTCAAATTTATTTTAACATTTAATATTAGAAATGTTTTGGGTCTTTATTTGGAAGTTTTTTTTGTGACCAGAAATTTACCATAGGAACTTAACTCTTTTTTATATCTATTAGCCTATGGTCAAATTGGTTTCATTATGTGTTGTTTCACTTAAGGTCACAGTTTACAAGAACCTATTGAGGACATTAAATGAGGATTTACTGTACAACAAACCTTTGGGTTTTTCATGGAGTCAATATTTGCTTCATTTAGTTCATTTGCTTTTGCTTTCTCTGCACCTGTGATGAAGTTTTTCTTCCAGACTTTCTAACCAGAGATGTATTAATAAAATTCCTCCTAATACAGCCAAACACATCAGGTTTGGTTGTTTATTTTTCACCCTTGTCAATTGCCTTCCTTTTGTAAACTAAAAATAAAATCCTAAGCCCCCCAACTGATTAAACAGACCTCCTCTTGGCCAAAGGGACCAGAGAGAAACCTTAAGAAGATTTATGGTCATGACGGGATAGGAGGTCAGACACCCCTCCTTTTTGGGGTTTAGACACAGCAACTGACCAGTGTTAATATTAAAATAGAGATCATAAGACTGACAGAATGTATTTTTTGTGACAATAAGATATCAAATTATACACAATACCTAAGGCCATGCCAGCCAAGTGTTAAGTCATGCACCCCTACACTTAAAGAATAAACTATGTTCTAACTGCCTGGGGAATGTCTTATGATTCATGGCCTCCACACTGCCCCTGAGTAAAGAAGGAATCTTTTTATGGGTCCCTGAAATCTTATCATGAGTTCCTTAAACTGTTGACGTACTGATTAACACGTAACCTACTAACATTGAAAAGTACACTGATTTGTTTCTGAATCATGAAGTTTTACTGATTGTCTTGTGCCTAAAACATTTTAGCCTGTATGTTGTCATCTGTAGCCAAAGATTGTAACCTCTGTATTGTACCCTTCAATGAAAAAAGACAACTCTGATATAAGGAGTTCCCCTCCCTTCTCCTAAATTTTCTTATAAAAGCATTCTTACTTGTAACAGACTTCAGAACACATCCAACTTTGTTGATGTGTCCTCCCAGGTCGATCCTCAAATGTGGCTTTCAATAAACATTTATCAAATTATTTCTGCCTCACCAGCCTTAATTTCATTTAGCACTCTAATAACTTTGCCATTTTCCTGCTCCAATTTGGACTTGTCATCCTGGGAATTCCCTTCCTCCCACTATTTCTCTCTCATTTTCCTACATTCCATGTTATCTTCTTTTTGTCTTAATTCTTCATGTTGGTGCAGCACATCCTCCAGTAGCTTCCTGACAAGGGGTATATGAGAGTTACATATTTTGGGGGATGGTGTATGTTTGAAAATAGCTTTATTCTCCTTGCATGTTTGATTGATACATTGCTGGATATAGAATTCTAAGTTGAAAATAGTTTTCTCTCAAAAATTTTAAGACATGCTTCTATTGTCTTCTCTAACTCATTGCTGCAGTTGGTGAGTCTGATATTATTCTGATTACTATTTATTTATTGAGACAGTCTTGCTCTGTCACTCTGGCTAGAGTGCCATGGCATCATCATAGCTCACAGCAACCTCAAACTCCTGGGCTCAAGCGATCCTCCTGCCTCATCCTCCAGATTAGCTGGGACTACAGTCGTGCACCACCATGCCCAGCTAATTTTTTCTAATTTTAGTAGAAATGGGGTCTCACTCTTGCTCTGGCTGGTTTCGAACTCTTTTTTTTTTTTTTTTTTTTTTTTGAGACAGTCTCACTCTGTTGTCCAGGCTAGAGTGCTGTGGCGTCAGCCTAGCTCACAGCAACCTCAAACTCCGGGGCTCAAATGATCCTTCTGCCTCAGCCTCCCAAGTAGCTGGGACTACAGGCATGCGCCACCATGCCCAGCTAATTTTTTCTGTATATTTTTAGTTGTCCAGCTAATTTCTTTCTATTTTTCATAGAGATGTGGTCTCGCTCTTGCTCAGGCTGGTCTCGAACTCCTGAGCTCAAACAATCCTCCCTCCTTGGCCTCCCAGAGTGCTAGGATTACAGGCATGGGCTACCGTGCCCAGCCTTCTTTTCCTTTCTTGAAGCTTCTACGATCTTCTTATTCATAGTATTCTGAACTTTCATGATGCTGCATCTTCCTGTGAGTCTTTTCTCATTTATTTTGATAGGTACTTTAGTAGGGCCCTTTCAATCTCATGTCCTTCATGAAGACTCATGCCCTTCAGTTTTGAGAAATTTTATTTTATTTTTTATTTAAAAATTTCTCTTCTCTATTTAGTCTGTTCTCTTTTTCTAGAACTCCTGTTAGTTGAATGTTGAACGTCTTAGATTGATCCTCTAATGAATTATTTTTTCTTTTCCATTTTCAGTCTCTCTCTTTCTCTTTCTGTTTCTGGGAGATTTTTCTCAACTTTATTTTCAAACTTTCTCTTCAAGGGCAAATTTCAATGATCATATTTTTAAATTTACCAATGTCTCTTTGTTTCTTTTCTTCTTTCTTTTCCCATAAACCCCTCTCTTTAATTGCTGTAATATCTTGGCATATCTCTCTGAGAATACTAATGTGTGCATGAGGTGTGCTGCTTCCATTGGAATCTGTGACACTTATGTGGGGGGGGGGCAGCAAGAAGTGAGGGGACACTTGTCAGCTGGTGGTCCTAGGAGCCAGGGAGGAGGAGTTTTATCATTGAGTGGGTAGATTTGCTTAATCCCTCTGCTTTCCCTGCCATCTTCACAGGTCCTGGTGTGCTCCATTTCTCCAGTGAATAATCTCCTGTCTCCTGACTGGAGGTGTAATACCTGACTGGCTGCAATAGAGATGGGGAACTTCTCCTTAAAAGCCTTAATTGACTCCCTTTTTCAGCCCCGTGTTTTAATCTGCCTTCCTTGGTGCCTGGCACTTCCAGTTCCAAAGGCTGTCTGGATTTTGTGGAAATCAGCTTGCTACTTCCCTCTGATGGCTTCCTCTGGATGGCCAAGTTACCTACCAGTCCTCTGTCCACTTTTCAGCTTCCAAAAATTGACTTTTCTCTTGGAGATCTTTTCTTTTGCTCTTTTTGCCATTGCAATCTTATAATATTAAAAAAAAATCCCATTATAGTTGATTTGAGTGAGGTTTCCAGCGAGAGCAGAAATAAACTTATCTGTTCAATTTGGTGTGCTTAACCAGAATTGTTAACCAATTCTTTTTATTTTCCTTAGGTCCTTTGTTACAAATAATTAGATTAGTCATAACCTTTGACTTATAATGTGCTATCACCACTGTTTTTTGTATGGCCTTTATTTTTTCATTTTAATTATATAATTACTGTACAGAACATCTATCATCCTTATATCCAACTTGAGAACTAAGACGTTGCCCATTGCTGACATGTGCCTTTGTGCTCATTCTCCGTCCCATCCACTTTTCCCCATAGCCCCAAGGTAACCACTTTCCTGAATTTTTGTATTTATAATTTAAATGCTTTAAAAATATATATGTATATAATTTATCATATATGTACATATACAGCTATGTAACAGATTCTCATTTTTACTTCTTTTTGAACTTTCTAAAAAAGAGGATCATATTATACCTGTAGTCTTCATGGGCATGCTTTTTCACTCAACATTGTCACTAAGATTTTTTAATGTTATTGTTTGAGATTATAGTTCATTCATTTTCACTGCCAAATAATATACCATATTTTGTTTATCCATTTTCCTGTTGATTGTCATTTAGGTTGATCTTGTTTCAATTGCAAACATTGCTGGTGTGAACATTCTCATGCATATCTCCTATTGTACCTAGAAGTAGAATTGCTACATTATAGGGTACACAAACATTCAATTTCACAATGTTATGCCAAATTGTTTTGGCTAAGTGGTAGTACCAATTTTCACTCCCATCAGCAATGTGTAAGAGATTCTGTTGTCCCTCATCCTCTCCAACACTTGTCAGACTTCTTAATTTTTGCCAATTGAATGGGTGTAAAATGGCATTGCACTATAGTTTTGATTTTTCATTTCCCTGATTGCTAATGAGGTTGAGCATCTGCTCATATGGGTGTTGGCCATATGCGTTTCCTCTTCTGTGAAGTGTCTGTTCGTGGCTTCTGCATATTTTTCTGTTGAATTGTTTGTTTTGTCTTATTACTGATTTGTAGTTCTTTATATACTAATCTGTTGTCAATCATATGCATTGCCAGATATCTTCTTCTAGTTTGTGGCTTGTCTTTTTCATTTTTTTCCAGGTGGCTTTGGATGAACAAAAGTCCTGCATTTTAATGTTGTAAACTTTTCTTTTATAGTCAGTGCTTTTGTGACTAATTTAAGAAATCTGTGCTGGTCATTTGCCTGTTTGCTCTGTGAGTCATTTTCTGCCCTCTCTCTGCTCTGCTTTGAATCACTAGGGGCTACCAGTTAGGTTTGGCTAATGGGACAAACTGGCATAATATTGAAAAACAAGAAGGAGGAGAAGCCAGGGCATTTTCTTCTTTTCTTTTTCTGTTTTGGGTGGCATCTCTGGCAGTGGCAGTGTCTGCTCCATTTTTCCAGCTCTTGCTAGGCCACCTTGTCTCTGCTCCCACTAAGTAGTATCCTGATGGATACCAAATATTAATACTTCCCCACTCTAAGGTGAAAAAGATACTCATCTATGATATTTACATTCTTAATCAATATGAAGTTAATTATTGTGTATGGTATAAGGTAGTGCTCAAATCTCATCTTTTCATGTGGATGACCATTTTTTCCATCTCCACTAATTGAATAATCCCTTTTTTCCTACTCATCTGTCATGCCCCCTCTCTCATATGGCAAATGCCTATAAACTCTACGTCTCTCTTCTGTTTCATTGGATTATTTACATCTATTTGTTCCTGCACTAATTCCATTCTGGTTTTTCTTAGTTTTATTTTATTTTATTTGTAATTGACAAATAATAATTGTATGTATTTATGGGCTACACTGATATTTTCATACATGTATACATTGTGAAATGAGCAAATCGGAGTAATTAGCATATGCATCACCTCAAATAGATATCATATCTTTGTGATGAGAACATTTAAAATCCTCTCTTCTGGCTACTTTGAGATATATAATACATTATTATTGACTATAGTCACCTTGCTGTGCAATAGAACACCAGAACTTGTTTTTCCTAACTGTAACTTTGTACCCATTGATCAACAGCTCCCCTTTTTCCATCCACATCTTCTTCCCCCCACCGCCAGCTGGGCTCTAATAACCACCATTCTACTCTCTACTTCTATGAGTTGAAGCTTTTAAGATTCCACATATATGTGAGATCGTATTGTATTTGTTTCTGTGGACTTGGCTTGTTTGACTTAATATAATGTCCCCTAGGCTCATCCATGTTGCTGCAAATGACAGGAATTCCTGTTTTTTTAAGGCTGAATAGTATTCCATTGTGTATATATACCACATTTTCTTTGGTTATTCACCCATAGATGGGTATTTAGGTTGAATCTATATCTTGGCTATTGTGAATAGTGCTGCGATAAACATGGGAGTGCAGATATCTGTTCAACTTACTGATTTCATTTCTTTTGTGGATGTACCAAGTAGTGGGAATGCTAGATCATATGGTAATTCTATTTTTAGTTTTTTTAGGGAACGATTTTTGGCCATTTTGGAAAAGAGTAAAATCAAAAATGGCTGTACTAATTTACAAGACCACCAACAGTGTATAAGGGTTCCTTTTTCTCCACAACCTTGTCAACATTTGTTATCTTTCATTTTTTTTTTTAGACAGAATCTCACTCTGTTGCCCAGGCTAGAGTGCTGTGGTGTCAGCCTAGCTCACAGCAACCTCAAACTCCTGGGCTCAAGCAATCCTCCTGCCTCAGCCTCCCGAGTAGCTGGGACTACAGGCATACACCACCATGCCTGGCCAGTTTTTTCTATTTTTACTTGTTTTGGATAATTTCTTTCTATTTTTAGTAGAGACATGGCCTCACTCTTGCTCAGGCTGGTGTCGAACTCCTGAGCTCAAACAATCCTCCGGCCTTGGCCTCCCAGAGTGCCAGGATTACAGGAGTGAGCCACCGTGCCCGGCCAATCTTTCACCTTTTTGATCATGGACAATCTAACGGGTGTGAGGTGATACTTCACTGTAGTTTTAATTTGCAATTCTCTGATGATTAGAGATGTAGATAATTTTTTCAAATACCTATTGGCCATTTGTATGTCTCCTTTTAAGAAATGTCTATTCAAGTCCTTTATCTATATTTTAATAGGGCTATTTGTTTTCTTGTTCTTGAGTAGTTTGAATTCCTTCTATATTTTGGATATTAGCCCCTTATTTGATGTCTGATTTGCAAATATTTTCTCCCAATCTGTGGATTGTCTCTTCACTCTATTAATTGTTTCCTTTGCTGTGTAGAAGCTTTTTAGTTTGATACAATCCCATTTGTCTATTTTTGCTTTTGCTGCTTGTGCTTTTGGGGTCATGTATACTAAATCTCTGCCCAGATTAAAGTCATAGAGCTTTACCCCTATGTATCCCTATGTTTTCTTCTAGTAGTTTTATAGTTTCAGGTCTTATGTTTAAATGTTTAATCCATTTTGAGTTGATCCTTGTATAAGGGGTGCGATAAGCGTCCATTTTCACTCTTCTGTATGTGGATATCCAGGTTCCCCAACACCATTGAAGAGATTGTCCTTTCCCCAGTGTGTGTTCTTGGCACCTATGTTGTAAATCAATTGATTGTAGATGTATGGGAGTAGTGTGATGCCTCTAGCTTTCTTCTTTTTGGTCAAGATTGTTTTGGCCGTTTGGGGTCTTTTTGGGTTCCATATGAATTTTAGGATTTTTTTCCTATTTCCATGAAGAATGACTTTGGAATTTTGATAAGGATTTCACAGAATCTGTAGATTGCTTTGGATAGTAGGGACATTTTAACAATACAAATTCTTCCAATCTGTGAATATGAGATATCTTTTCATTTATTTGTGTCATCTTTAATTTCTTTCATCAACATTTTATAGTTTTTAGTATACAGATATTTCACTTCTTTTGTTAAATTTACTGCTAAGTATTTGATTATAGTGAGGTTTGATATCTTGTAGAACAAATCCTCCTCCGTTATTCTTTTCTTTTCTTTTTTCTTTTTTTTTTTTTTTGAGACAGAGTCTCCCTCTGTTGCCCGGGCTAGAGTGCTGTGGCATCAGCCTAGCTCACAGCAACCTCAAACTCCTGGGCTCAAGTGATCTTCCTGCCTCAGCCTCCTGAGTAGCTGGGACTACAGGCATGTGCCACCATGCCTGCCTAATTTTTTCTATATATTTTTAGTTGTCCAGATAATTTCTTTCTATTTTTAGTAGAGATGGGTTTGGCTCTTGCTCAGGCTGGTCTTGAACTCCTGAGCTCAAAGGATTCACCCGCCTCGGCCTCCCAAGTGCTAGGATTACAGGCGTGAGCCACCGTGCCCGGCCTCCTTATTCTTTTTTATTTGGGAATGTCTTGAGTTTTGGGGGCAATTTGCTTTTCCATATACATTTTAGAGCCAACTTGTCAGGTTCCATGAAAAATGTAGCATTTTGGTTACCACTGTCATTTAATCTATAGACCAATTTTAGAAGAATTGTTGTATTTATTATATTGCATATTTCTAGTCAGGAACATGGGTTATGTTTTTATTTAGGTTTTCATAATATCTTTCAATAATGTTTTATAATTTTCTATATACAAATCTTACACATCTTTTGTTAGATTTATTCCTCACTATTTTATGCATCTATTTCTATTATAAATGGTGCTGTTTTTTAATTTAAGAAAACATTTTCTAATTGTTGCTATTGTATAAAAATGTAATTGTTTTCTATATAATGATTTTATATCCAGTCATCTTGCTAAACTCTTTTTCCCCCTCCTAATTTGTCTGTAGAGTACTCTAGGGTTTTCTATGTACGCAATCACGTCATCTTCAAATGACAGTTTTACAAATCCTTTTCCAATCCTTTCCATTATGGTTCCTTTTTTATTTTTGGTGTTATTTTCCTGGCTAAGAATTCAAGTAGAATGCTGAATAGATGTGGTGATTTGGGCATTTCAGTCTTGCTCTTGATTTAAAGGAGATCCTTCTAACTTTTCCACATGTAGAATATTTGTTTTAGATATTTTTGTAAGTGTTTTTACTGAGTTAAGGAAGTTACATTTTCTTCCTAGTTTATTAACAGCTTTAAAAATACGAATTTGGCCAACTAAAATATATACAGAAAAAATTGGCCGGGCATGGTGGCGCATGCCTGTAGTCCCAGCTACTCCGGAGGCTGAGGCGGTAGGATTGCTTAAGCCCAGGAGTTTGAGGTTGCTGTGAGATAGGCTGATGCCACGGCACTCACTCTAGCCCAGGCAACAAAGTGAGACTCTGTCTCAAAAAAAAAAAAATATATATGAATGTGCATTGAATTTTGTTAATGCTTTTTCTGTATCTATTAAGATGATCATAGGGTTTTTCTCCTTTGACCTATTAATGTGTTGAATAAAATTTATAGATTTTTAAATATTAAAACATCCCTGTATTCCTGAAACTAAATCAAATTGATCAAGGTACATTGTCTTTCTTATAAACTGATAGACTTCATTTTTTGTAGTATTTTGTTTAGATTTTTTTTTTTCATAAAATAGGCCTGTAACTTTCACCTTTATTATGTCCTTATTTGTCTTTGGCAGTTATGCTAGCCTCATAAGAATGCATTGGAGAATATTTTCTCTTTTTCTGTGTCTTTCAACAATTTGAATAACAGTAGAATAATTTGTTCCTTGTAAGTCTGGTATAATGTTCCTGTAAAATCATCTAAGCCTAGTGTTTTATTCATAGGAATATTTTTAAACCAATTTATTTAATAGTTCTAGTACTATGTCAGACTGAATGTTTGGTCCTGATTAGTCACTCCTTTATAACAGAGTTAAACATCCACATCTTTGCCATGGCTTAATGGTAAGATGAGAATATTTTTGTGCTCCTTGATTTTGGATTTGCCATGTGACTTGCTTTAATAAACATGATGCCAGCAGAAAGGCTTGAAATGTGCTACCTTGCCACCTTTTGTTGGGCCTGCCTTCTTTTTCTTTTTCTTTTTTTAGAGGTAAGGAGCTGAACTATATTGCCCAGGCCAGTCTCAAACTCCAGAGCTCAAGACATCCTCCTGCTTCAGCCTCCGCAATAGCTGGGACTAGAGACATGTACCACCACACCTGTTGAGGCTTGCCTTCTTGCACACCAGTGATCCTCAGTGGGAAAAGCTTGTTCCAGGTAGCAACTGCTCCTTCAGCCTTGCCTCAGAATGATCACCTATTGAATATACCTGAGCCCAACTTGAAGCCTGGAGCTAAGTTTAACCAACCCACAGCATGAAGCGGAGGCAATTAGATGAGCCCAACCTAGACCAGTTAAACTATAATTGATCTATAGATCCTTGAGTATGACAGTAAATGCTTGTTGTTGTAAATCATTGATTTTTTGGAGGGTGGCAATAGATGACTAATACAATGACAATTAGGTTTTCTGTTGTTTCATAAGTTAGTTAGTGATATATTTTTTTAAAAATTGTCTATTTCACCTAAATATTCAAATTTATTGATATAAAGTTGTTCAACACATTCTTTTATTATATTTTAATGGGTATCTTATCTTTAGTTACATCTTTGTTTTCATTAGTAATATTATTTATTTATGCCTTTGTCTTTTTTCTTGATCACTCTTGCCAGAGATCTGTTTTGTTTGACTTTCTTTATATTTTGACTTTGTTAATCCTTTATATTGTACCTTTGTTTTCTTTTCATTATTTTCTGCTCTTATCATTTTTTTTGCTTTCCTCTACTTTCTTTTGGCTTATTCTATTGCTTTTTTTAAACTTTTTAAGTTGGACACTCACATTATTGATTTTTCAGCTTTTATTATTTTCTCAAATAAGCATTAAAGCTATTAATTTTCACAGAATCCCACAAGGTTTGCTATATAGTTTCAACATCAGTTAGGGGTTTTCTTTTCTTTTTTCAATTTTTTTCTCTGAAATGATCTAAGACCTGGAGTTTAGTGGGCTTTCTAAAAATATATTTTTGGTTTGTTTTATTTGATTACAACAATAAACTCTATAAATGTTCAGTCTTCATAACTCTTCTTCTGACAAATGTATTATTGCATTTACACATTGGAAAAAAATCAGAGGTGACATGGGACATGATGTCACAATAGTGTTTGACAGGAGACATTTCAGAGGTAGAATCACAGGTTTTGTGAATGGCTGAGCATGTGTATAAAGGAATCAGGAGATAAGACCTAAAGATTTCAAGTCTCAGTAACTGGGAGAAAGGCAATTTAAACTGTCAGAGTTGAGTCTGAAAAGGAAACTGTTGACAAAATTTCCACACATCCACCATGCTAAACAGGCCATGGTCTAGCGTGAATAAGTTGGCACTTAAATATTTTTGACTGATGACTGAAAGCTTTCCCATGATTAGTACATTCATGGGATTTCACTCAGGTGTAAATAAGAACTGACCGTCTGAAAGATTTCCCACATTTATTTTGAAAAAATATTAGGATGTCATCTTTATTTAGTTATTCATTCAACAACATAGAGTATACCATTTGCCAAACAGCAAGCATACCAAGGTGAATAGTTCCTAGTCCCTGCTCTCAAGGAGTTCACAGTAAGGTTGTGGAGATAGGTCAATAGTGCCTTTTTTGGGTAACAGTTTAATTGAGATAGAATTGACATATCATACCATTCACCCACTTAAAGTGAATGATTCAATGGCTTTTCGTATATTCACAGAGTTGTGGAATCATTACCACAGTCAATTCCAGAACATCTTAATCATCCCCCAAAGAAACCCTGTACCATTTAAGCAATCACTGCTCATTCTCCCCTCCCCCCACCCCCTGGAAACCACAAATATGCTTTCTATCTCTATGAATTTGTTTATTGTGAATATTTCATATAAATGGAAGCATATAATAGATGGTCTTTTGTGTCTGGTGTCTTTCACTTAGCACAATGTCCTCGAAGTTAACCCATGTTGTAGTATGTGCCAGTAATTCATTCCTTTATGTGGTTGAATGATATTCCACTGTATGCATATACAGTACCACCTTTTGTTTGTCCATTCATCTGTTGATGGGCATTTGGGTTGTTTACACCTTTTGACTATATGAGTAATGCTGTTATAAGTTTCATGTATAAGTTTTTGTGTTTATATATGTTTTCATTTCTCTTGGTTATATGTAGTGTCTGTTGATTTTTTAATTTTCTTTTACTTTGCAGAATCTTTTTTTTTTTTTTTTGAGGAGAAGGAAAGAAGAGTTTATTAATTTGTGGGCAAATGAGGAGGATGGAGACTCCTGTCTGAAATGCCATTGTCCTAATAACAAGCAGAAATACAGAGCTCTTAAAGGGTGGGTTCTCAGCTTCAGGCAATTGCTGTTCAACTACAGTTGATGGTTGTGATCATCCCATCCCACAGAAGACAATCTCATGACCTCCACCCAGGACGTCCCTCCCACCCAGGTTGGGGCTGAGCCATCTCCTGTAGCACAAAGAACAAAAGACATTACCCTGCCCCTCTTAATCACTGGCCTGGGGCAGGGATGCAGGTTTTAGTTCTCAGAAAGGAGTGGAGGATGTTTTAAAGAGGCAGAAAATATTTTTGCCATTTTTTTTCAGGCCATTCCCTCTGTTACATATTCCCCTTCATATCTATGGGAGGAGGGGTGACGTAGTAATTGAGCTGTTAATACTTCCTGCTGATTTGGGGCAATGTTTCAGATGGAAGTTTTATACTTAATGTATGCCATTGCAAAGCTTTGGCAGTATATTTACAATAACATCACCAGGTGAAAAAAGTCATAAGCAATAAGTACAACAGTGAGGATTGACAAGGTGAAATGGATTGTCACCTTGTACACAATGTCTGATACAGGGCTGGGCTAGAAAGAAACATGGAACCTCTGAGTGCAGAGCTATTAGTTGCATCCTATAGGTGATCCACGAGACTGGCTTCTGTAAATTCGGAAATCATACACAGCACCGAACAAGGTTTAGGATGACAAACCCAGCAGCAAGAGAGTTTAACAGAAGAGGCAATAGCCTGGGGAAATCCTCACTAAGGAGCTGTCTTTCCATCCTATAGACAGGAAAAAACAATGAAAGAAAGATTAGCAAAAATATCAATATTTTTATTTTTCCATTTTCTTTTTTTTTTTTTTTTTTTTGAGACAGAATCTCACTCTGTTGCCCAGGCTAGACTGAGTGCCGTGGCGTCAGCCTAGCTCACAGCAACCTCAAACTCCTGAGCTCAAGCGATCCTCCTGTCTCAGCCTCCCGAGTAGCTGGGACTACTCGGGCATGCACCACCATGCCCGGCTAATTTTTTCTATATATATTTTTAGCTGTCCATATAATTTCTTTCTATTTTTAGTAGAGATGGGGTCTCGCTCTTGCTCAGGCTGGTCTCGAACTCCTGAGCTCAAACGATCTGCCCACCTAGGCCTCCAAGAGGGCTAGGATTACAGGCGTGAGCCACCGCGCCCGGCCTCCATTTTCTTTAAACAGATACTTTAGATAGCTTAAAAGCTGGTCCCTCCACTGTGGCTTGGGTTCTCTTCTTCCCTGGGACACCTCTTTACTCTGGTATGATGGACTCAAGGTTTCACTTCTGACAATTTCAACAAGGTATGAGTTGTTAGAGGCACTTCATAGGGTCCCTTCCACTTCTCTGGTTCCAGTTGGGGTGGAGACCTGAAGGAGGAAAACTCATGCATAATGGTTAGTATCTGAACCATTCATTTGGCATATTGCTTTACTCTGCTTTCCTTACTCATGGTTATATTACCATACTTACCTAGGGGTTCGAGGAAGGGTCTCTCATAAACTATTTTTTAGGGGCTTAACTTAAGCCTGCTTCTGAGGGCTATCCTTATCCAGAGGAGGGAAAGTAGCAGCACCCTATTCCACTTTTCTTCATCGATTTTAGAATGTATGTAATTTTTATTCTAGATGTAGGACTTGCTTATTTGCTGCATTACCCCCTGTTTAAAAAAGGCTCCATTGTCGCTCTGTATGGAGGAGGGGACCTTGTGAACATCTTGATGACCTGCAGGATCATTGAGTCCACTGTGTCCAGCTCCTTGGAGAAAACTCTCACCAGGTTCCCACTGAGGCTCCACTCGAAGAAGTTCATGGGCGACCACAAGACATTGTGCACAGATCCAGGTGCAGACGGCAGGAAGCAACACTGCCATGGAGTAGTCACCTTGTGAAATACCCAGGGCTGCCTGGGCTCCTGGGTCCTGCTGACAATGGGGCTGTCAGTCCAGAGACTGAGCCAATAGTTAGAAGCCAGGGCAGCAACTAGAATGGGAGTCTCAGGACACAGACAGCTTGACCTTCCCTGTCTGAGCCTCATCTGCCTCCATCAGTTTCTAGATCTCTTCCTTCTTGGCTTCAGATTTCTGCAGCTCGGCCATGCTACTGTGGTGCCTGCTGACATCCCCACTGGAGGAGGAGGAGCTGCTAAGCTATCTCTGCAACTGCCCATCCTCGGCTTCCATCACCAGCCTGTCATTCTCCATCTCCTTGGCCTCTTTCCTGGACTGCTTGATGCCCCCCATCCCATCGTCCTCTGAGGCTCGTTCCTGCTCCATGCTGGTGCACACACACAGGAACTTGGCGAAGGCAGTGATTCCTGTCAGAAGTGTTCTGGCAGTTTTAGACACTCCCTCCATTTGGGTGATACAAGCCTCTACCCAGCCTGAAAAGATACCTACTAATACAGAGTGAAACTGCCAATCATCGAAAGGGTTGGGCCCCCTACATTTTGGGCTCTAAGGTTGCCTTTCTGTCCTTAGACCACCCCAAGCACATAAACAGTTTGCTGCACATAGGATCCTCCCAAATGAGGTCTCCCCAAATTCATTAAGGCATCACGTCCATAATGTGTACATTCGTGTGCCTCATAAGAGGCTGAACCAATGCTTTGGGTAGGAGAACAAGTCCATGAGAATTTTGTCTCTACTTAGCTCTGCCATACCAAATGTCAGAGTCCCAGTCTTTAGCTTTAAAGGGGGTCTAAATCTAGCCAGGATATCAAGGCCCCAGAAGACAGATCGCCTCCAGCAGCCTCCTTAGCAGTCCTGTCATTGGCCTGATTTCTTTTTGCCATGCTGGCCACCTGTTTGGGCTCAGGCACGGCCTGTATGGAGGCCATTATTTCAGTGGCATACGTAATATTCTTACCCCCCAGGAGACCTCTTTTCTTTCAAATGGCACTAAGAGCATGTACAATAATAAGAGCATATTCGGAGTCCGTATAAATGTTTACCTTTTTCCTGTCGATAACTGCAATTCAGTTTCCTGGGCTGAAGTCCCAGGTGGCAGTGCCACTGTTGTGATCACCGCAAATCCAGTCCCTCATTGTCCATAAAGCTGTTCCATCAGTGAAAAGATCCCAATCTTGCTCTGGTCTCTGCTAATCTGACAGATCCATCCTGCTAGAATACACAGCCTCCAGGACCTCTAAACAGTCATGCTACAAAGGCTCATTCTTTTTGGCTGGCAAAAGGGTGGCAGGATTGAGAATAAACACAGTCTTTAATAACACTCTCATCAAACAAGGCAGGAGAGCCCTTTTAAAACCCCTAATACAGTCTAGAAGCAGTGCAAAGCCACCCTAGTCTCAGGATCTTGCCATTGAAATGCAACTGAGTATCATTCAAGTTCCTCAGTTGTCTCTCACCTAGGCTTCTTCACTTTTGTCTGGCCCCTCTCCCACTGCCCCTTGCCTGGCTTGTAGAGTGCCCATGCGGCTGGGGGAAGGGGCCCACTCAGACTGCTTCTGTCCATGCAGGTTGACACCAATTGAACCCACTGTCAATCTTTCCCAGGGCTCCTGTGGGAATATGTGGAGGAAGGGGGCTCCAGGCCCCCTCCTTTGCTGTCTGAGTCCTGGACTTTGAAAAAACCATTTACTCTCCTGGGGTTTTTGGCTACCTGGAGTCCTGGCAGTGTTCTGTCCTTTCTTTTTACAAAAACACAGACTGTTTAAAGTCCCCTTGGTTGGAACCACAAATAGAGTGTGTGTAGGTTTCAGTTTTTTGTTCTTTCCTGGCATTATGTACTTTCTAATTGCCCTGCTCCAGCTAGAGATATGCCCTCTAGCCAAATTGTGCTTCCTGCTGTGAGAGACCATTCCTAACCCCAAGTCTTAACTTAGTGGGTATCAGCGATTCACGCCCTACCCCACCCCCAGCAGCTGGCCTTTTTACCCTTGGCCTGGAGCTGGAGTAGTATCCGTGCTGGCAGAGGAAGGCACCGCTTCCCAGCCCACCTGCAGACCTCCCACAGGGGCCCCATAACACCCCAGCTGTGGCAGGCACCAGCAGGACTATGTTGGGTGTGCTTCCCCCATCTCCCCCTCACTGTGGGGCGGTGGGCCAGTGGGCCATGCTCACTGGTCCTCCCAACACCCCACAGGGGAATCTATTTAACTAAAACAAAGTATACCCTTAACTTTATCCCAGGCTTTAAGATTGTATTAGGTCATTGAATATGAAATGTCCGACCTCAAATAAATCAGACATTTCCTACCCAATAACCCAGCACAATGGGATCTTGTCCCATTTACCTGATCTTTGACAATATAATTCCAGTTATAGAACAGTATAATTCAAGGTTTCATTTAGCAGCCAGTTCTCCTCAAGCTCCAGCATGTATATTGGATTACAATAACACCGTTTTCTTTACACATAGGTTCTTAGCTATAAGTTGACCAGCCAAAATTTTTCCCAAGGGACTTTTAGATGGAACTTTTCCATGTTGCAACAAAACTCTACAAACAAACACAGACGATACAGGGAATTCCCAACACAAAATGCCATGGCCGACAAAATGGGAACCAGAAACCAGAACCAAATTCTTCATTGAGAATCAGCATCTCTTAATCCAAAGGACACAACTGAGAACCAAATTCTTTCAGACGAGAGAACCAACATCTACCAGTCCTCCCTGGTTCCCTGGGAACCGCAAATAGCTCCATCCAAACCAGGTCCCCTAGTTCCACTAAACCTCGGGATTCCCACCCGCAAATGGCACCTCTCAAATCCAACAGGGAGGTCTGAAACCTCCCCTGCAAATGGGTTGACTCAGGGCCTCAGTATCCTGGGAAACTTTTCTCACAAATGACCATGGCTGTCATGATACTTCCCAAATCTGTTTCCTTCTCCTCAACTCAGTTCATGTTGGTTGGAGCTGTGTCCATTCTGGGAGAAAAAAGACAGGACTCCCCCAAGCTAAAACGCCCTGGCAGCTTCTGGGATAATTCTTTCTTTCTTACCCAAAAAAGTGACACTCCTGCCCCATGGATTGACCTAAATTTGCTCCCTGCTTCTTCCAGCATTTGCAGGGTGCCAATATATTGTGAAGCTGATGGCCCACCCAGAGACACCAAATCTGTTATTGAAAGTTTGACACTTGTCCTCGAGGCCACATCAGAAGAACAAGGACAAGTGGTTTGAGGAGAAGGAAAGAGAAGTTTTATTAATTTGCCAGCAAATGAGGAGGATGGAGACTCCTGTATGAAATGCCATCGTCCTCACTTTGCAGACTCTTGAGTTTCCTTCTCGTGTTTCTTTTTCCCTTATCCATGCATTTTCTGAGGGTGTCTCTCTCTTCCTTCCTTGAAACCCTTTCAGACTATCTCCTGGGTCTTGTATGTTCTTTAAAGTTATCTTCTTGTAATCAGTATTCTGACCTACTGGGATACTTTTTTCAATATTTCCCATTATAGTGCACTTTCTCCTTCTTGTAATTTTTTTATATCATTCCTAAGCTTACAGCCAGCTCTCTTCTTCTATTTCCCACATACATTTTCTCAGATTACCCTTGTTCTCTATGAAGGCTTGTGGCTGTAGCATGAGAGACGGTATGCTGGGATTTGTTTATTTTTCTCTTTACGGGTAATTTGAAGTTTGAAGATTCCCTGCCTTCTAGTTATACTACAGGTATGGGTTTGTATGGTTTTATTTATTCTTGTTATTTAATTATTTGGGGGAAGGGAAGGAGGTGTTGGCAAATTTGGATTATGCTGTTGCCATTATTCTAGCTTCCCAAAATTCCCCACTAATTCATTCCTTAATACTTGGCGAAGGAACTGTCCTCCAGGATATCCTGGGTCATGGGGTATGTATTGTTAGTGGATGGCCAAGCAGATTGCACATGTTAAAGCCATCCAACGTACCATCAGCTGGAGCTTTTGGACTTCTGTATTGTATAGTAAGTATGTCGGGAAGCTCTAGCATTTCAACCTTATTATGTACAGGATATTAGTTAAGTCAAAGCTTTGATTAGCCAACCTTGTAAACTCTTAACACTATTCCCAGGAACCAACGTATTGAACCTTGCAAACCAGATGAATGTGTCCATGCCAATGAATTTAGCCTTTGCTGGGGTTTTGTAATTCTTTTAGACTGTGGACTATCTCCTCCCTGAATAGGCCTTATACCTCTCCCTCAGGGCTACGTTGGTATCTAACTCTCATTATGGCCCTGGAGGCAGTGACAGGTGGTGAGGAGAGGTCTCAGCTTGTGAGTTTACTGCCCAGTGTATGACCTTGAAAGGCCTAAATGTAGGGACAGAAGAGAGAGGCTACCAATTCCTGACTTCTCAAAAGTCTCTATTCCAATTTTCAGAGCCCCTGTCCTTCCCTATCAGTGCCCTTACCTTAGCTGAAGAGACCTAAGGATTGAATAATTCACTGCCACTGCATTTCTGTAACCCTCACAATTAGACCTGGGGGTTGGCCTTCAGTCACACCTTCCCTTGCCTAAGGTGATAGCTGCCATGGAAACCTTCTGCTTCTCTGTTTGTGTCCCCCCCATACAGTCATTCCTAATGTAGTTGTATTCTTAATTGCATGTCCAATTCCAGTAGTCTCATGGCAGAATCTTTTGGGTTTTCTAGATATAAGATCATATTGTCAGCAAAGAGCGAAAGTTTGACCCTACCCATTTGAATGTCCTTGATTTCCTTCTCTCGTCTGATTGCTCTGGCTAGGACATCTAGCACTATGTTGAATAGAAGCAGTGATAGAGGGCAACTTTGTCTGGTTCCAGTTCTAAGCAGGAATGCTTTCAATTTTTCCCCATTCAGTATGATGGTGGCTGTGGGTTTATCATATATGGCTTGTATAATTTTTAGGTAAGTACAGTCTGTGCCTATTTTGCTAAGTGTTCTTATCAAAAAGGGTGCTGAATTTTGTTGAATGCTTTTTCTGCATCTATTGAGAGGATTATATGGTCTTTGTTTTTGCTGCAATTTATGTGGTGAATTACATTACTAGATTTGTGTATGTTGAAACATCCCTGCATCTCTGGGATGAAGCCCACTTGGTCATGATGAATTAGTTTTTTGATAAGCACCTGAATTTGATCTGCTAGGATTTTGTTGAGAATTTTTGCATCTATATTCATAAGGACTATTAGTCTGTAGTTTTCTTTCTTTTTTTTTTTTTTTTTGAGACAGAGTCTCACTTTGTTGCCCAGGCTAGAGTGAGTGCCGTGGCGTCAGCTTAGCTCACAGCAACCTCAGACTCCTCGGCTTAAGCGATCCTACTGCCTCAGCCTCCCGAGTAGCTGGGACTACAGGCATGCGCCACTATGCCCGGCTAATTTTTTTTTCTATATAGATTTTTAGTTGTCCATATAATGTCTTTCTATTTTTAGTAGAGACGGGGTCTCGCTCAGGCTGGTCTCGAACTTCTGACCTTGAGCAATCCACCCGCCTCGGCCTCCCAGAGTGCTAGGATTACAGGCGTGAGCCACCGTGCCCGGCCTGTAGTTTTCTTTTTTAGCAAAGTCTCAGGTTACAAAATCAATGTACAGAAATCAGTAGCATTCCTATAAGCCAACAATAGTCAAACGAGAACAAAATCAAAGATTCAATACCCTTCACAATAGCAACAAAGAAAATAAAAGAGCTAGGAATATATTTAACTAAGGAGGTAAAAGACCTCTACAAGGAGAACTATGAAACACTGAGGAAGGAAATAGCAGAGGACGTAAACTGGTGGAAAACCATACCATGCTCATGGGTTGGCAGAATCAACATTGTTAAAATGTGTATACTACCAAAAGTGATCTATAGATTCAGTGAAATCCCTATTAAAATATCAACATCATTTTTTGCAGATCTAGAAAAAAATACTGCTACACTTCGTACGGAACCAGAGAAGACCCCGTGCAGCAAAAGCAATCTTAAGCAAAAAGAACAAATTGGAAGGCATCAATTTACCAGACTTCAAGCTATACTACAAGGCTATAGTAACTAAAACAGCATGGTACTGACACAAGAACAGAGACATAGACCAATGGAACAGAACTGAGAACCCAGATATAAAACCATCCTCATATAGCCATCGAATCTTTGACAAAGCAGACAAAAACACACACTGGGGAAAAGAATCCTTATTCAATAAATGGTGCTGGGAAAATTGGATAGCCACATGTAGAAGACTGAAACATGATCTGCACCTCTCACCTCACACAAAAATCAACTCACTGTGGATAATAGACTTAAACCTAAGGCATGAAACTATAAGAATTCTTGAAGAAAATGTTGGAAAAACTCTTATAGACAATGGCCTAGGCAAAGAATTTATGAACAAGACCCAAAGGCAATCACAGCAACAACAAAAATAAATAAATGGGAGCTGATCAAATTAAAAAGCTTCTGCACAGCCAAGGAAACTATCATGAGAGCAAACAGACAACCTACAGAATGGGAGAAAATGTTCGCATGCTGCACATCTGATAAAGGGCTGATAACTAGAACCTATATAGAACTCGTGAAAATCAGCAAGAAAAAAAATCAAACAACCCTATCAAAAAGTGGGCAAAGGACATGAACAGAGACTTTTCAAAAGAAGACAGACTAATGGCCAAAAAACATGAAAAAATGCTCAACATCTCTAATCATCAGGGAAATACAAATCAAAACCACAATGAGATATCATTACTTAACTCCAGTGAGAATGGCCTTTATCCAAAACTCCCCAAACAGGCCAGGCATGATGGCTCACACCTGTAATTCTAGCACTCTGGAAGGCCAAGGTGGGAGGATCACTTGAGGTCACGAGTTCAAGGCCAGCCTGAGCAAGAGCGAGGCCCGGTCTCTACTAAAAATAGGAAGAAATTAGCCGGACAACTAAAAAAAAATATATAGAAAAAATTAGCTGGGCATGGTGGTGCATGCCTATAGCCCCAGCTACTCAGGAGGCTGAGGCAGAAGGATTGCTTGAGCCCAGGAGTTTGAGGTTGCTGTGAGCTAGGCTGATGCCACGGCACTCTAGCCGGGGCAACAGAGCGAGATTCTGTCTCAAAAAAAAAAAAAAAAAAAAGTCCCAAAACAATAAATGTTGGTGTGGACACGGAGAGCTAGGAACACTCCCACACAGCTGGTGGAACTGCAAACTAGTACAACCTCTGTGGGAAGCAATATGGAGATACCTCAAGGAGCTACAAGTAGAACTACTACTTGATCCAGAAATCCCATTACTGGGCATCTACCCAAAGGAAAAAAAAAGACATCTGCACTCGAATTTTTATTGCAGCACAATCCACAACTGCAAAGATGTGGAAACAACCCAAGTGCCCATCAATCCATGAGTGGATTAATAAAATGTGATATATGTATACCATGAAGTTCTACTCAGCCACAAAAAACAATGGTGATCTAGCACCTCTTGCATTATCCTGGATGGAGCTGGAGCCCATTCTACTAAGTGAAGTATCCCAAGAATGGAAAAACAAACACCATATGTACTCACCATCAAATTGGTATTAACTGACTTAACTGACCAACACTTAAGTGCTCTTATAGTAGTAACATTCATCGGGTGTTGGGCAGGTGGGAGGGGGGAGGAGAGGGTGGGTATATTCACACCTAATGGGTGTGAAGAGAACTGTCTGGGGGATGGACATGCTTGAATCTCTGACTTGGGTGGGGCAAAGGCAATATGTAACTTAAACATTTGTACCTCCGTAATATGCTGAAAAAATAAATATAAATGCAATCCTGAATTTAAAAAATGGTTGTTCATAGTTTTAAAATTATTTTTTCCCTGTGATTTCTAAAGCCTTAAAAGGAATCTAGGTGCTACCACAATCTTTATAAACCCTATTGTTGCCATGTCAACCAAGTGCCATAGTCACTTTATCTCCTATCACATTGCCTTTCACTTGCACTTCATCCTAGTTAATGGATGGCGATCATGTGAGTAATCATGACGTTTCTGAATGCCATGGATTACCCATGGACTGTTTCATCTTGGCAAGAAGACTCTCTGCACTGCTCCAAAACATGTCCAAGCCAAACCCAGAATTCTATTTGGAGAATTTGTTTCCTGGGGCTATTTCTGGTACCAGAATCCTATTTGGAGAATTTGTTTCCTGGGGCTATTTCTGGTATCAGTGATTGTACTAGGCAGGGTCCCAATGGGAAACATATGGCATAGGAGGGAAAGAGGGTAATTTTTTTTTTCCGTTTTTGAGACAGGGCCTTGCTCTGTTGCCCAGGCTGAAGTGCAGTGGCACTATCACTGCTCACTGAAACCTTGAACTCCTGGGCTCAAGTGATCCTCCTGCCTCAGCATCCTGAGTGGCTGGGACTATCGGCACGCGCCACCACACCTGGCTAATTTTTCCGAGTTTTTTGTAGAGATGGAGTCTGGCTATGTTGCCCAGGCTGGTCTCAAACTCCTGGGCTCCAGTGATCCTCCCACCTTGGCCTTCCAAAGTGCTGGGATTACAGGTGTGAGCCACCATGCCCAGCTGGAAAGAGGGTAATTTAAAAAGGTATAGTGCAAAAACCTGGGACTTAGTAATAGCTGACCTGTAAGCATGCCTAGGCCTGAAGGGATTAGTGGAGGGAGCAGTTCTCAGGACCCAGTTGTATAAAGAGTTGTGTAAACTCACTCCTCTTGAGAGAGGCAGTGACCTTCATTCAGTCAAGAGACACATCGACTCAGGGTGACCTTGCAGGGATGGAGTCAGAGGAATAAATACTGTGACCTGATTCTTTGCCTTCCTCCAATCCCCTGCTGGGGTATCTCTATTCAACCTAACTGGGAAATAGAGGTCAAAGCAGCAACACTGATCAAGTTCATACAAGTTAGCCTTCTGAGGCAGTCAGCAGGTTACAGTAGGGTGAAGAGTGGATCTAGGAGGGGTGGGCGGTAAATCAAACATGTCCAGCTCAGGTACTTCTGGGTTCTGTAACATCAGAAAATGGCTGCATTTTCCATTCACAAACCTGGTCTGAGTGGATATAAATTTTAGCAATTATTTTTCCCTTGGAAATATATAAACATGGCTTCATTGTTTTCTATCAGTTAATATTAAAGATGAAAGTCTGACTCCAATCTGATTTTCTTTCCCTGTGGATAATTTTGATTTTCTTTTTGGAAGCAAGTAGGACTTTCTCTTCATCTTTTGGATTCCAGAATTTCCCCAAGGTATGTTTAAGTGTGAGGTTAATTTTGTCTTTCCTTCTCAGCACTCAGTGGGCTCTTTCCACATGGAGACCCAAATCTTTTAGTCTTTCTCTCCTATTTCCCATTTCCTTGTCATTTTGCTCAGCATTCCATGATCATTCCTTGCAGTGTTCTTTAATTAATAAATCCAGTTTCAGCAGCATTCAATCTGCTAGTCAGTACCTCATTTGTACTTTTATTTTGTCAATCATGTTGAATATTTGTAAGGATTCTTTCTTGTTCTCTAATATTTTCATTTTTCACAGTGGCCTGCAAGAGAGTATCTGCATATTCTCTCAAATCTCACAGAGCATGCTGATTAGATTTTAGAAAGTTCCTTCCTGTTTGTTAGATTAACTCTGTTTCACTGGTTTGAACTCATTTTTCAGATTGGTTTTGCTGTTTTTATTTATTTTTTTCCTGCAGATTCTCCCCATATATTCAGTGATTGTTGTTTGTTTCTTTATTTATTGGTGTTGATAGCTTGTGTTGTGATTAATTCCACTCCCCCATTCTGGCCCCAGCTTTTTTCATCATTACAAGTTGGTTTTAATGGGAAGAAAATCACTATCAGCTACCTTGATTCCTGTTTCACTCCCCAGTGATCTTTTGTAGGGGAAAAATTAAGTAGAGGAGAGCTTCTTGTCCTTTCTGGAGAACTTTTTAGATCTTGTCCCTCCAAGCCAGAGAAAATTGAGACCAATTGGAATTATCTTTATTATCCTATGCCCAGGGGTTGAAGGGTTGTGTGTTGGCTACTAGAATACTCTATCACTTCAATACAAATTGTATTTTGCCTGACACCATTCGCCAGAGATGTTTTCTTCTCTCTTTGGGCCTTTTTGTTGATTTCAGTGGTAGGGGATTTCTGTCAAGCACATTTATACTGGCATCTTTCCCAGAAGTCAATTGGGTTTGTAAATAGAGAAGAAAGAATAAAAAGAAAAGATTGAGCATTGAATTCAAGAAGTTGGAGAGATACAACAATAATAACATCAACAATAGTGGAAACCTAAAGAAAATAGAGAAACAGTTAATAAAGGAAAAATAAAAAATTACTGAAGTAGAAGACAGTTGAAAAAGAAATTGGGGAGCTGGTTCTTTGAAAATATAAAATAAAATTGGCTAAACTTGGGCAAATAATATCAGGAAAAAAGAAGGATCATACAAGTACACATGACTTAGAATGCCAAAGGATATCTCTAGCCCAGATACAGAGGTTTTTAAAAATTATAATATATTATTTTATAAATTCTATGCTAAATTTTGAAAATCTAGCATATCATATAGGGTTTTATAAGAAAATATAAAGGACCAAAATTGACTCAAGGATAAACATAGAGCTCAATGGATGGATAATATTGAAAGAAATTGAAAACATGTTTTCCAAATAATGGTCCCTGGACCACTTGCATCAGAAATCCCATGGAGTGCTTTTAAAATGAAGATTCCTGAAGTCTTAGTGTTCTATAGCACCACAGGGTGACCATAATTAACAACAGTTTATTGGATATTTTCAAATAGCTGGAAGAGCAGATTTTGAATGTTCTCAATACAAAGAATGATAAATATTTGAGGTGATGGATATGCTAATTATTCTTTTTTTTTTTTTTTTTTTTTTTTTTTTTTTTTTGAGACAGAGTCTCACTCTGTTGCCCAGGCTAGAGTGAGTGCCGTGGCGTCAGCCTAGCTCACAGCAACCTCAAACTCCTGAGCTCAAGCGATCCTCCTGTCTCAGCCTCCCGAGTAGCTGGGACTACAGGCATGCGCCACCATGCCCGGCTAATTTTTTCTATATATATTTTTAGCTGTCCATATAATTTCTTTCTATTTTTAGTAGAGGTGGGGTCTCGCTCTTGCTCAGGCTGGTCTCGAACTCCTGAGCTCAAACGATCCGCCCACCTCGGCCTCCCAGAGTGCTAGGATTACAGGCGTGAGCCACTGCGCCCGGCCTGCTAATTATTCTTATTTGATCATTAGACATTATATACATATATCAAAATATCACACTGTACCCCATAAATATGTATTAAGAGTCAATTAAAAATAAGAATAAAAGAAAAAAAATGAGGATTCCTGGGGTTCAACTTGGATCATTTGGATCAAAGTCTTTAGCATAATTTGGGTATGAAAGCCTGAGGATGATAGCCCAGAAGAAAAGAAAAAAGTGCAGGCCAATCAAATAAAAATTCCTAAATAAAATGCTAGCAAATAGAATTCAGAACAATATTAAAAGAATGATGAAGCACATCTAACAAGGATTATTCTAGATGCAGGTACCCAAATGCCCACTTAACATCTCCTCCTGGATATCTAACAGGCATCTCAAACTTAACACATTCCAAACCAAACTCCTGATCTTCCCTCCAAAACCTCGTCTTCCTACAATCCTCCTTGTTTCAGTCTATGGTGACTCCATTCTACTCCCTGGGACTCCTCTATTTTTCTCATGCCTCCCAGCCCTTCTCTTAATGAATTTTGTGGGCTTTTACCTTCAAAATATATCCAAATACAGTCACATACCACATAACAATGTTTTGGTCAATGATGGACCAAGTATAGGATGGTGGTCCCATAAGACTGTAATCCTATACTTTTACTGTGCCTTTTCTATGCTTAGATATGTTTAGATACTCAAATACTGGCCATTGTGTTCGAATTGCCTGCAGTATTCAGTACAGTCACATGTCGTATGGGTCTGTAGCCCAGGAGCAATAGGCTGGACCATATAGCCTAGGTGTGGAGTAGACTCTACAGTCTAGGTTTGTGTAAGGACACTCTATGATGTTTGCACAACAATGGAATCACCTAATGAAGCATTTCTCAGAACATGCCCTAGTGGTTGACACATGACTATATCCATAACCTACCTCCAATGCCAGCTCTGTGGTCCAAACCATGGTCACCCTCAGCTCTCACCGAGACTAGTGCAACAGGCTCCTGCATGGCTTTCCTGCATCCACTCTTGCCCTTCTCCAACCCACTTCCCACAACAGCAGCCACGGTAACCTTCTTCACACATCAACCTGATTGTCACCACCCCCCCAATTTAAAACTCTCTAATTGCTTCCCAGCCACACAAGTCATCTCAAACATGCCAAATATATGCTTATCTTTTGCATACACATTCTTTTCTTAAAATATTGCACATCTCTCCTTTATTACACTGATCTGGAAAAAAGATAGTACAGTTATGCTCAAAATGAGTGCTGGGTCCACATGGCAGGGCCAAGCAACTAGAACATGATTCAGAAATCAGACAGTGAAAGACACACTTGGACATGATCAAAAGGTATTTCCTGCCACAGAACAAGGCCAGGGAAGGATTCTAAAATACACAGCAGGATGTACTCCTACCCCTTAGAATTCAAGGGGCTGATCCCATATTGGCGTGATGAATGGCTTATTTTCTCATGGCCATATGTGGGACTATTTCAACAGCCACTGGAAACCCCAGGAGGGTTTTTGTTTTGTATTATTTATATATTCTTTTTTTTATAAAAGTAAATGCAACACAAATTTAATTCGGGATTGATCCCAACCTTCTGGAGCCAGCTCCTCTGGGGTCAGGGAGGAAACAGCTGTTTTTGTACATTACCATGCAGGTTACATTCATCTTCCTCCGGAATGACTAGAGCCCCCCAGGCAGTGGCCTGACTACTGCAGAGTACAGGACCGGCTCCTGGGAGCAAAGAGGCTCTCTTGTTCTCATTTGGTCATGCGTTCGCATGGTTCCTCCCTAGCCACTACTCAAGCAGGTCCCTCGTAAACAAAGCAATGGCAAAACCCCGAGTTACTACCTCTCAACTCTTGGGTAAGAGGAGTCTTCCCTTGGTTTGGACTTAGAAACCCAGGCCCCAGAGGTGCTATTCTGACTAGATTATATGAAGGGAGTGGGTGCAGGAGAAAAAATGACTAAGATAAAAATGGGAGCCACTGGTACCCATCTGCAGCTACAACTTAGGATGCCTCCAGATGTGGTCAGTGTGACATGTGCAGGGGAGAGGTGCAGAGGAATGGGAGGGTGTTCCTTGGGCAGTATTCTGTCCTACTGGCCTTCACTTCTTGGCCTTGCCCTGGGCAGCCACAGCTTCCATAGCATTATGAACAGTCTCTTCAGCCCCCAGGAACTGCATGGGCTTGATGGGCTTCAAGTTCTTGTCCAATTCATAGACCACGGGAATAGCAGTCGGCAGGTTCAGCTCCATGATAGCCTCTTCAGAGAGACCCTCCAGATGCTTGACCATGCCCTGAAGGCTGTTGCCATGGGCTGCAATCAGTACCCCTCCCCCCTCCTTAATCTGGGGAACTATTTCTTCCTAGGAATGAAGGGCAGAGCTCTGTCAATAGTGTCTTTCAGACTCTCACAGGGGGGTAGCTGGTCTTCAATGAGATCTGCATAGCTACTATCCTTACTGATGTTGCTGTACAAGGGGTGGTTGGGCTCTATTGCAGGCAGGGCATGGTGAGGGGTCAGCATCATAGGAGCGCCTCTGGATCTTGACCTGGGCCTCACTGTGCTTGGCCACAGTTTCCGCCTTACTGAGGTCAGTCAGACCCCCATAGTGCCACTCATTGAGGTGCCAAGTCCTCACCTCGGGCAGCCACATCTGGTCAATGGCACCCAGCACTGTCCAGAGGGTCCGGAGTGCTCTCTCCTGCACTAGGGTGAAGCAGATGTCGTCAAACTCATAGCCAGCACCTCGCTGCGCCTGCCGGCGAGTTTCACCTCCTCGTGGCCAAACGGGCACAGGTCCCAGTCGTCCCAGCCGATGCAGCGGTTCTCCAGGTTCCAGCGCTCTCACCCAGCCGGATCCACACGAGCTTGTGGGTGGCCATGGCAGCGGGCAGGGGATACAGCGCCCACTCAACATTCTATATTTATTTCTTTATCGCCTCCTGCTACCACTGGAATGTGAGCTCCATGAGAGCAGGAGTTGGTTTGCCTTTTCCACTGTTGTATCTCCAGAGCCTGGAACAGTGCCCGACACACAGTAAATGCTTCATAAATATTTTATAAATGGAGGAATACACACATGCAAGGGTGATTCAACACTAGAAAATTCACTGTTAGAATTAACCACATCAGCCAGTAAAAAGGTGACTGAGCACATGATGATTTCAATAGACACCAAAAAAACATCTGATAAAATTGAACAAGCATTCCTAGTAAAAGATTTTGGTAAACTTCTTGATTCTAAAAAATCAATTGCAAACACATAGCCCAAATCATAGGTAATTGTGAAACCCTAGAGACATTCTCCTAAAACTCAGGAAAGAACATGAAGTCTTTCCTATGACTATGTAGCACCAACTTGTTTTTTCTTCTGGTACCTTCACTGGGACTTACTAAGTACCAGATACTGTGCTAAGTTCCTCACACGTACCATTTTATTAATCTTCATGCCAATCCTGTGAGCATGGTGGTATCCTCTGTTTACAGTCAATAAAATGGTGGCTTGGCAAAATTAACCCCTCTTCCAAAGTCATTCAGCAAGTACGAGAGGCAGCTGGGACGCAGAGCCAGGGCTGTGGAGAGCAAGGGTCTGGCTTGACTGTGCCCCAGAACAAGAATGAGCCTTGGGATGATGAACTCCGAATGGCTCCAGACATGAAAAATAGATCATTCTCACTAATAAACAGAAAAATGCAAACGAAAGCAATAATGTCTATCAAATGGCAAATATTTTTAAAAGGGAAGACCAAGCACACTATTGATGAGGGTACAAATGGTGGGCACTGTCTTTCCACACAGCAGGAGTGAAAATGGTGGTCTTTCTGGAAGGAAATTGTCAGCTCGTAGCTTAAACTGTGTGACTGCTCATTTGCTTTGACCCAGCAATTCCGCTTCTAGTAATTTATCCTTGGGGAATAATTCAGGATGTGCACAAAGATTTAGTTGCAGGGATATTCAGTGCAGAGTAATCTTACAAAATAGCTTGTACAGTATGAATCCCATTTTACACATATATACATACATATCTATGTATATCAAAAGAAAGGAGACTGGAGAGAAGTATGCCAAAATATTAACAGTGGCCGGGCGCAGTGGCTCCCTCCTGTAATCCTAGCACTTTGGGAGGCCAGGGCGGGAGGATTGCTTGAGCTCAGGAGTTAGACACCAGCCTGAGCAAGAGCGAGACCTTGTCTCTACTAAAAATAGAAAGAAATTAGCCAAACCACTAAAAATAGAAAAAATTAGCTGGGCATGGTGGCACATGCCTGTAGTCCTAGCTACCTGGGAGGCTGAGGCAGGAGGATCGCTTGAGCCCAGAAGTTTGAAGTTGCTGTGAGCTAGGCTGATGCCACGGCACTCTAGCCCAGGCAAGAGAGTTATACTCTGTCTAAAAAAAAAAAAAAATATATATATATATATATATATAGAGAGAGAGAGAGAGAGAGAGAGATATCTCAACAGTGGTTTTCTCTGGATAATCAGATTACACATGATTTTTTTTTTGTTTCCTTTGAAAACTTTATTTTCTGAAGGTTTATCATGATCATACATTACCATTATAATTAGAGAACACAGTAAGATCATTTTCATTTTGGAAATAAGATGGGTGCTTTCTTCTCAAATGCCTGGCATTTGAGGTGGGATCACCTGTATTTCTTTCAACAAATGATGCTCATCATTTCTATATGCAGCTCTAAGTTTCCATCTGGTGTCGTTTTCCTGCTGCCTGAAGGAGTTACCTGTAACATTTCTTATAGTGAAGTTCTATTGGTGACAAATTGTCTCAGCTTTTTCTTTCACCTGAAAATGTATTTATTTTACATTTGGTTTTGAAGGATTTTGTCCTAGATACAGAATTCTACATTGACCATTTTTTTCTTTCAGTGAGTTAAAGGTATGTTTTTTCCATTTTCTTCTGATTTGTATTGTTTCTGATGAGAAGTCAGTAGAAATTTTATCTTTGTTCCTATTGATGTAATGTGTCATTTTTTTCCTGCTTTTTTTTTTTTTGGGCACAGAGTCTCACTCTGTTGCCCGGGCTAGAGTGCCATGGCATCAGCCTAGCTCACAGCAACCTCAAACTTCTGGGCTCAAGTGATCCTCCTACCTCAGCCTCCCAAGTAGCTGGGACTACAGGCATGCACCACCATGCCCAGCTAATTTTTCATACATATATTTTTAGTTGTCCGGCTAATTTCTTTCTATTTTTAGTAGAGACGGGGTCTCGCTCTTGCTCAGGCTGGTTTCAAACTCCTGAGCTCAAACAATCCGCCTGCCTCGGCTTCCCAGAGTGCTAACAGGCGTGAGCCACCGCGCCCGGCCCCTGCTGTTTTTAAGATTTATTCTTTGTCACTGATTTTCAGCCTTTTGATTATGTGGCTTGGTGTGATTCCATTTTTTTATTCTACTTAGCATGTGTTGAGATCCGTGCCTGTCTAGGTGCAGCCAGGGCTCTGTGATTGAACAAAGTGGCGACATATCCCTACCAGGGATGCCCACATCCAAGTACTTGGTCTGTGCTATAGTTTTGCCCTTGTCAGCTATGAACTTCATTCAAAACCCTCAGCAAAGTTTGCAGGGTTTCTGATGTCTCCAAATCAGGCATATTTGGGTTAAAATCATAAAAATATTGTAAGGTAAGTAGGAGAATGATATGATTCCCATTTTACTTCTGAGTCAACAGAGGCACAGATAAGCAGTAATCTGCCCATGGTCTCATTGGAGGAGAGCCAAGCTCAAATGAAGATTTTTCTTATCTTCCTACTCTTCCATCCTGCCTTTCAGCCAGGGCCCTGCCATGCCTTGCTGGCATGCCCGGACTTCCATGTCCTCACCTGTGGAATGGCCTCAGTTAATCTTCCCAGCCAGGGATGTGTGATGGTGTTTCATGGGTTTCATAAACTTGAAGATGATGGTAACTCCTAGTTCAATTTCAATTAAAATTAACTTGGCTAAAAATTATGTAAACATTTTCTCCTTCAAAACCAGACTAATTTGAAAGTATCTCAATGAGTGTTGAGTAAACATGTGGGATTTACTGTAGATATGATTAATATCAGTTTATAATTCAGCTAAATACCACGATTCCCCATGGTCATTGACTCATTATAAGGTTGTAAATAGATTTTGTTCTTATTTAATGAAAATATTGACTATTTTATATTTGTAAAGGGCCATGACTTAAAAGCATAAGCATAAGAAGTACCTGATATTCTAAGGCAAGCTAATGAGAAGGATAAAATGATAATGATTCTGCAATTTCACCTTAGGATGATTTTCACCAGATGTGTAAATGATATTCACCTCACCAAAATTCCTATAAAACACACCACGTTTCTATTACTTCAAAAAAAAAATCTTAATAGAAAATACAGTGGCAAAGGCCAAAATGATTTGGTCTTTCATTTATTTGTAATAAAGACTAGCAACCCTTGGAGAAAAGTGCTTACAACTAGCAGTCTTGAATGTTGTCTCTTAGCTAATCATGTAGACACAAGATCTAAATTTCAAATAATAACTACGTGATTTTTAAAGTTCAAATACAAGAATCTCAAGCATTAGGTCACAAAAGTAGTTTTTGCATCTACAGTATTTGATCCTGTAACATGTGGTTGAATGTAATTGACATCTTAACATACATTTGATCTTCAGGCTAATCACGCTTGATGTCACTTAAAAGGTTGACAAATCATGCTTTCCACAACTAATATAAAATAAAAAAGAGCATATGCCACTTTTTAAAATGGGAAAAGTCTAAATTTGTCTTTCTGTTTATTATGAGTGTTATTAAAAATTATAGCTAACATGAAAGTATTATGAATTTTATAATCATATACAAATCTAAGTAAAATATTTAGGTTCAAAATAACTTCTTTATCATGTGCCATACAAAAATAACAAAATGATTAAAAAATTCCTAGTGGAGGTTGAGAGATTATACACTATTATCTTCTTCTGATGTTGATGATGGTGATGATGAAAGGGGATTACAGGCCAATGGAATGTTGGAACTTGCCATCTTGGATGTTTCTCTGGCTCTTTGCCACTCGCCCTCACCCCACAGATAGCGCTGAGGAAATAACGCTGCCTTAGGCGTCAGCCATGCTAGGCCGTGCGCATGTGTGAATGTGGGTGTTTGAACATGAGGGTGTCAGTGAGTGCATGTGTTTGGGAGTGATTTTGTGTATGTGAGTATGTATACGTATAAGTGTCTGTAAATGTGTGTATGTGTGACTGTGGGAGTGTGTTTGTAAGTGAGCCTGTGTGTGACTGTGTGCGTGTGTGAGTGAGCCTATGTATGCATGTGTGTTTGTGTGAGTCTGTGACTGTGTGTATGTGTGTTTATGTGTTTGTATGTGTGACTGTATGTGTGAGTGAGCCTGTTTATATACATATATGTGTTTGTGTGAGTGTGTCTGTGTGTGACTGAGTGTACGTGAGCGTGTGTTAGTTAGAGTGTGTGTATGTGTGTGCAAAATAGCCCAAGCCCTGAGGAACAAAATCTGGGTTCATGTGACCGTGGAACAAGAAAATTCTGAAACACACAAGCCTATTGAGTTCAATGAAACAGATTCCCAGCATCCCGAGTGGAGCAGAGAAGAGCAGTGTCATCTCTTTCTCTGCTCATTTGGCAGTTAGTCATGTAGCAGAATGAGGATATATCTGACTTGGTAGAAGCAGGTGCATGGACACACACGTGTGTGCGTATGTGTGTTTTGAAGGGGTGCCAGTGGGAAGCACTCTACAAAGTGGACCAACCTGTCAGCCCAGGTTCAGCCAACTGGGTGCCCTTGGGGGCGAGGGCAACTGTGGGTGGCGGCAGCTAAACCCACGCCACCAGGGCAGAGCAGAAATCTCCCCAGCTCCTGGGCTGGCCCTCCTTTCCTCTCTCCCTCCCTCTCTCTTTCCACCCATCCCCATCCCCCCAGGACACACACACACAAACACACACACACATCAAAGTAGGCTCAAGCCTCTGTCTTTGATAAGCTCAGAAGACAGTAAATCATGGTAATGAGAAAAACAAGGAGCACATCTGCTCCTGATGAAGCATTGCACATGGGCTCATCAATTGCTCTAGAAAGTGTCCTTCGGACATTATTCAGGATGAAGTTGTCCTGCTAGAGTACAGTTTCCCATTCATAATTGGATGATGTGTCAGATTGGTGGCAGGTCCTTCTAGTGTGACCACTATTGTGTTTTCAGTTCAGTCTATCCTAAGGAATTCAGGGATGTGTTTCCAAAGTGTTTTTTTCCTCCTTTTTTCTTCTTCTTTCTGTAACCACAGAGTCCATTTTCACCAAAAAACAATCTTAGCAAGGGCAGTGAATTTCCAGGAGCATCTTTTGGCTAAAAGACATGCTTCTGATGCCTGGATTGTTTTTTGAGTCTCCCATCAACATTAACATGAATTCACATTTGTTTGTGGCAAGGATTGGAGGTAATTTGTGATTGAAAGCATTCATGGACCTGACTGTGAGCCCCTTGGGAGTATCCTCCTCTCCACCAGCTCTGATGCTCCCAGAGCCACAAGGGAGGGGACTTACAAGTCTATATAATCCCCTAGGGCTTCCAAGACTGCTCATGCACATCGGTACGTGGTCATTCAATTCATTCATTTGACACTGTTTAGACACTTAGGATATACCGGTGAAACAAAGATCCCTGCCCTCCTAGGGCTTATGGGACGGCAGTTAGAGACAGACACACAGTAGACATCATAAATAAGGAAATAATATATATTAGGTGCTGTGAAAAAATAAGAGAAGAGCAAGATTGGGGGGGGGTGGTCACAAGTATTAACGGAGTGGTCAGGGAAGGCCTCTGTTAGAAAGTGACATCTGAGCAGACTTGAAGGATGAAAATGACATCTAAGGAAGGTGCATTCCAGCAGAGGGGACAGTCAGAGCAAAGGCCCCAAGGTGAGAATGTGCCTGGCAGGTTTGCAGAGCAGCAAGGAGGCCTGTGTGGCTGATTGAGAGAGAGCAAGGGCAAGAAGAGTATTAGGTGAAGTGGTTAGAGGGGTGGTGGGGTCCGATGACATAGACAGCCTCACAGGCCCTGGTGAGGACTTGGGCTATTACTCTGTGTGAGATGGGAGCCAGAGCAGGGTCTCGAGCAAAGGAGGGGTGGGGCCTGTCTGCTGTGCTGGGAATGGACTGCAAGGCAACAAGGGTGGAAGCCAGCTAATGTAGTAATTCAGTTGAGAAATGACGGGGACTTGTCCCATTTACTGGGTTGAACTGCTGAATTGAGAAATATGCCTCTAGGATAATGGCAGGAATTTAGCAGGGTAGATTTTAAAGCAGGAAATGGATAATTTTTTGGCTATCTGGGGTTCAATTGTGCTTCCAACTCCCTTGAAGCTGGCCATGTATATGGCACTCTAGGAGATAGAGAGAAAGGACAAGTTTGAGGGCTGAATCTAATCCTCCAGGCTCTCGTTAGAAAGGCAGACCATGAGGGGAGGGCTTCTGCTCTCACAGTGAGGCTAAACACGAAAAATCTGTCACAGGTATGGTAGAATCTGGGTCCAAGGATGTGGGTGCATGGTGGGGGTTCAGATTCCTGGCTTGGCAGGTAGGTAGGAAAGAAGGCTGGCTGCTTTTTGACTGACTGCCTGCCTCAGTTTCCCCCTCAGCACCTGTCTGCTATTGATGGTAGTCTTTGGAAGTTTTCAGAACACAGAGAAGGAGAATGGAGAAACTTCTCTCATCTCCCTTTCCTGGTGTGCCCTGAACAGAAACCTGAGGGCAGCTTCTTACACCCCCTCCCAGCCCCCCTGCCCCAGTTGCCTGTGCCATGGAGGAGCTCAGGAAAGGGCTTTGTAGGTACCCCTGG
The DNA here is from genome assembly GCF_041146395.1 of Eulemur rufifrons. Lineage (NCBI taxonomy): Eukaryota > Metazoa > Chordata > Mammalia > Primates > Lemuridae > Eulemur > Eulemur rufifrons. The sequence continues at coordinate 24,075,475 of NC_091012.1, read as the reverse complement.
GCAGGAGGCTTTTTGGAAGCTTGGATGGAGGACCTTCGCAGTGGGGACCTGGAGTCCACGGTACAGTCCCAGGGACATCCAGAATTGTGCAAAGGGTCAGTATTCAGGAGACCAGGCTTCTGGTCTTGGAAGCATCACCATGGTCTTGGGCAAGGCCCTGTCCCCTCTGGGTGCCATCCCTGAAGTAGGGGGTGGGCCTAGGTAACTTCTGAGCCATTCCAGCCCGGACACGAGGGACTGCGGCTTAGCCAGAGGCGGGCTTATCCCCCTGCGCTCAGCCAGCTCCGCAGAGGATGAAATGCGCCGATGCAAGAGAGCACGCTGAGTCTGGGCTTTAATAATTCACTCTACAGCTCGCTCGGAATACAAATGCGGCGGCTGCCGTGCGGGCGGGGCGGGATGCTCCGGCGGCCGCCACCCGGGAGTTCCCTGGGCGAGCCCGCCACCCTGCGGTCAGCCTGCGCACTGCAGGCAGCGCTGCTGTCTGGGCGTTTGTTTCCTTGGTGGGGCGAGGGAAGCGTGTTGGGGGAGGGAGGGGGAAAGGGGAGGTGAAGAGCGAGCCTGCAAGGATCCTGGTCTTGGACTCCTTCCTCTGTGCTCTACCCCCGCGCCCTCCACCATGGGGTTGATCAGATGTCCTGAGAAGCCCCCAAATTCCCAACTTCGAGACTCCCACCTATGGGAACCATTTCAGGGACCCATGGCAGGCCTTGGTTGAGGGAAGTGTGGAACTGTTGGAAAGGAGATTGCTCCCGCTGGCCAGCGAGATATTTCTTTCACAACAGGGAGAGAGATTGGGTCCTAGCCTGGTACTGACACGCTGATTTTGGTGACTGAAATAGTTTATATAGACAGGGGCCCCACACACCTTAGGGGCGCCCTGTGGCAAACAGACTCTTGAAGGCTGTGCTGTTTATTGACAGGGAAATGTCAACACATTAATCCCCCCACTCCCCAAATCTCAGGTGCCTCTTCTGTGCCAGGCACATTGCTGGGCTCTGGGTGTTGGACCCCGTTCTAGACTCAGAGGTTCTCACCTCTGGCAGCTCTGGCCTGTGGGTGCTCCTCAATGTCTCCCATCCTAGTACTAACCAGGCCGAGATGACACGAGATCGGGCACGTTGAGGGTGGTATGGCTATAGACTGCTCTTCAATTTTTAAAGGACTCCTCTGCAGGCTTCCAGGTCACCACCCTCTTTTGGCTTTCCTATGACCTCTCTGTCCACTCCAGGTCTCCCGGGAAGGATTCTTTCCATGTCCCTCAGGGCTCTGTCCTGGTCTCCTCTCCTTCCCTCTGCTCACACACCCTTCCCACCAAGCTCCACCACACGCAGGGCTTCAATCACTACTGTGTGCAGACCGTACCGATGCCTCTGCCTGCAGCCCTGCCCTGTCACCTGCACTCCAGAATCATACACTCCACGGCTAGGTGGACATCGCCACGTGGACAGCCACTCACTGTGCCCAGATCTGACCCCATGAGCTTCCCCATCCCTGATGCGTTCCATGGCATCTGGATCTAGTGAAGACACCTTAGACGCCTTACCATGACCTACAAAGTCACTCATGCCCTAGGCCCTGCTTGCACCCCCCCCCCCCCGGCCCCGTCTCTCATTGACATCAGCCTTTTAGGTCCTCTCAGGGCCACATACTCTCTTTGTTCATATTATTCCCTCTGCCCCTCTCACTGGTTCTTCAATCCCTCCCGGCTTGTGATCCTCCCAATTCATATTGGCCCCCATCATGCATCAGTTTAACCCCCCCCCACCCCCCAGGGCCTGCTGTTGCATTGACCTTGAGGGCCCTTGATAGCTACTCACCCTCTTCTTGAATATAACTCCTTTTCTACTAAGCCTGTTTTCGTGTTTCTCAATACAATGCTACTGGCATTTTGAATGGAGTAATTCTACACTGCAAGGGTCTCTGAAGGACTTACAGCATGCCTGGCCTTAAATGCCAGCAGCACACCCCTCAACCCCAGCAGCTCTATCAACCCTGAAACCTGTGTGCACCTCTCCAAGTGCTCCCTAGGCAGAGCGTACCTCTACTGACTGAGAAGCACTCTAATCTTTCCAGTCTGCAGACCCTTATTCTTTTGGAGAGATGTGGACACAAGATGAGAGCTGACTAGCTCTGCTTTCTGTCTGCCGTTTATTAACTTTGTGCCATCTGCTTCAAACTGGGGGTCAGGTAATAAGGGAGGATGACAGTCATTTAGACATGGGAAAACAGTAGGGAAAACCCGGGGGTGAGGTGACACAGGAATTCACGCCAGGGGAAGGGCATCAGTGCAGCCTTATGGGAGCATAAGGGACTAGGGCCCAGCTTCCAGAAGAAGGGGGCTGTGCTCCTGCCTCCTAGAGGGGCTCACCTGAGGCTGTCCTCTGTAATCCTGGATCTGTCTCAGGGGCCACAGGGCCCAGCCATGCCATTTGACATCCTACAGCTTTGGCTCATGGAGGAAGAGGGAGCTGAAAATGGCACATCTGTGGGCTTGCTTGTACCCAGGAGCTAGTGCCCTGAGGGAAGTCCCTCCCAGGTTTGCCGTCCAGAGTTGGCATTCGGGTTCACTTCAGTTTGGAACTCTGCCCAGATTGGTTGCTTAACTCAGGCTCCTCCCTTGACACTCAGACCTCCCTGGAGAGATACTAGCTCAATACCCTCCTCTGCCTCGTCAGCATCCACCATTTCCTCAAGTCACCACATCTACTCTCTGGTGCAGACCTCCCAAACTGCCCTCCACAGTCTTTGACGACCCCTAAATGCTGAACTTAATGGTCACTTTTCAGTCTTTGTCTTACCCGACCTCTCTGTGACACTGAACTTTTTCTTTCTTCTTGTCCTTGATTTTTGATACATTATTGCTTTCTTCGTTCTTACCTATCTCCCTGACTGCCCCTTCTTGCTCTTCATAGTGTTCGTGGCTGTCACTTATTGGTGACCTATGTTTGCTAGACCAGAGGTTCTCAACTCTTGTATTTGGGTATAAATTTTAGTTCATTAACACTGATGTGCAAGAAATATCATTTTTTTTGGTAAAACAACCTACTTGCCAACACCATGATCCCATTATTCCAGGATGTCAGAATACTTAACCTCAGGATTCCTTCGGAGTTGTGCCACAAATCCAGGACCTCGGGCCTGTGACCCCATCAACCCAGATGCCTCATGCAGCCATTCATCCCCTCAAGTTATCTCAGCCACATCGGGGTGCCCCAGAATCACCCGAGATGTGTGTTAAATCTCTGGCTCTGCCTTCAGAGAGTAACTACCATCTACTGCACTTGACACGTGCCAGGTGTTGTGCTGAGCACGCTACATGTATCTTTTTATGTGGAGGTGGCAAAGAGTTGGGTTAACTGTGCCGTCTCTACAGTCAGACTATCTGGGTCTGAACCCCATCTCTGCCACTGACTAGTTGAGTGTCTAACTTGGTAGAATGTACCAGCCTCATAGAGTTGTCATGAGGATTACATATTCTAATACCTCAAAGTGCTTAGAATGGGGCCTGATGTGGAGTAGGTACCACGAAGTATTTGGTACTACATTGCTTAGTGCAATAATGCTGTCAGCTGGTTGTTTCTTTCTATCCTCATTTTATAGATGAGGGAATTGAGGCGTACAGAAATCAAGTAACTCACCCAGGATCATGGAGCTAGTAAATAACAGAACAAAACCACAAACCCAAATAGTCAGATTCTAGAGATCAGTGGCATTGAGCTTATGGCTACCCACACAGCAAGTGTGCAAAAGAGAGGCTCACTTATGATGGGGGAGAACTACAGGCTCAGAGAAGTGGCTTACCTAAAGTCACACAGTCATACAGCTCATCAGCAGCAGAAGCGCTAGGATTTCAATCCAAGTGTGGCTAATTCCAACCCCCTTGCAAAGATGTGTAAGTATGAATGGTAAAGAATACTTTGGAAACTGTGAATCAACTCAGATTACTAACTCAGGGTAAAAAGAAAAGACGGTTGTGTTTCCTTTGGAATGACAAGCAGATGAGCAGCATTTTAAAATGAACTGATTATATCAGGGTCATCCATGTGTCATCTGAGTCCAGCAGTGAAATATCAATCTTCATCCTACCTGAGTTCCAGTCTGCATTTGACACAATTGCTCACTCCTTTTTCCTTTGAAAGGCCTTTCCTTGGCTTCCAGAACACCACTCTCTCCTGGTTTTCCTGGTACTTTAGTGTCCTTTGCTGGCTCCTCCTTATCAGCCTATCTTCTTAATCTTTTTAGACAATTTTTTTTTGAGACAAGATCTTGCTCTGTTGCCTGGGTTAGAGTGCAGTGGCATCATCATAGCTTACTGCAACATCAAACTCCTGGGCTCAAGCATCCTCCTGCCTCAGCCTCCTGAGTATCTGGGACTATAGGCATGTGCCAGGATGCCCAGCTAAATTTTCTGTGTTTGTTTTTTTTTTTTTTTTTTTTTTTGTAGAGATGAGGTCTTGCTTTGTTGCTCAGGCTGATCTTGAACTTCTGGCCTCAAGCAATACTCCTGCCTTGGCCACCAGAAATGCTGGGATTATAGGTGTGAGCCACTGTGCCTGGTTTACATTTTTTATTTTGCTAAAATATATATAACATAAAATATGCCATTTTAGACATTTTAAGTGCATAGTTCAGTGACATTAATTACAATCGCAATATTGTACAATCGTGCTCCAGAACTTTTTCATTATTCCAAACAAAAACGCTATACCTTCTAAACAATAATTCCCCATCCACCTCCCCCTCCCTGAAAAAAGTGTTTGTTAACTACCATTCTACTTTCTGTCACTGTGGATCTGCCAATTCTGAACACTTCATATGAATGGAATCATATAACATATGGTCTTTTGTGACTGGCTTTTACCTAGCAGCACATTTTCAAGGTTTATCTATGCTGTAGCACAGATCAGTACTCCATTCCTTTTTATGGCTAAATAATATTACACTGTATGCATATCCACATCTTGTTTATTCATTCATCTGTTGAAGGATACTTGGGTTGTTTCCACCTTTTGGCTACTGTGAACAATGTTGCAATGAACATTGGCATACAAATACCTGTTTGAATCTCTGTTTTCAATTCTTCTGGGTAATAGACCTTGTCCTCTTAATTTTGGAAGGCTCCAGTGATCAATCTTCATACTCTTCCCTTACTACATTCTATGTGATCCCACCCACTATCAGAACTTTAAATTCAACCCAATGCTTCTGTGTTCCAAATGTCTATCTCTAGCCCAGAACTCTCCTCTGAACTTTAGACTTGTATCTGCAATTACCTCCTTGACTTCACCAATGGATTGTCTAGTAGTATGTCAAAGAACTGAACGCATCCATGCCAAACTCTTGGTCTTTTTCCCAAACCTGCTACTACTGTATGTTTAGTGCATGGCAGCTCTATTCATTCATTGATCAAGCTCCAGACCTTGGAGCCTTCCTTGACTCTTATTTTTTATTTATTTTTTTTTATTTCAGCACTCTTTTATCACTCCTCACAGCTAATCAATCCATTGATGTGTCAATCTGTTTACCAATCTAACAAATTCTGTTGACTTTAATTTCAAAATATATCCAGAATCTGACCACTTCTCACAACCTCCATGACCACCATGCTGGTCCCAGCCACCATCGATCCTTGCCTAGGTTACTCCAATAGCCTCCTAAATGGTCTCCTTGCTTCTACCATTGCATCTCTCACCCCATAGTCTATTCCTAGCCCAGCAGCCATCGGGGTCCTTTCAGAACATAAGCCAGATCATGCAAAGTCCTCCAATAATGTCAGTGAAATCCTCACAATGGCCTACCCGATATGGCCACTATCACTTCCACCTCTCTGGCATTATCTTCCTCCACTTCCCTCTTCACTCCTTCTACTCTAGCCATACCAGCTTCCTTGCTGTCCCTCTAACAGGCCCCAGTGCAGTCTCACTTGTTGATCCCTCTGCCTGGAACACTCTTTAATCATCTGCCAGTCTTTGCTCAAATGTCACCTTCTTAGAGGGTCCTTCCCTGACCCACCCAATTTAAAGCTTCTCACCTGTGCTCTTGTCCCCTTCCCAGTTTCTCCATAGCACTTCACATCACCTGGCATTCTCTGTCTTATCTCAAACCAAACCTCTTTTTGCCTAGTGCACTTCTATGCCTATTTTTCTGAAATCTGGTGCCTCACTCCACAGCCCCCATTCCAGAATGGCTGAGGTCTCCATGTCTAGGCCCATACCTTCCTCTGTGCCTTCCTCCTTGTAAACCTCATCAGTCTATATGTATATGGCTCATTCTTTCCCAGTCAAAATTGCAAAAAATCTTGTCTACACTTGCTGTCTCCTTTTTGTTACCTCTCATGCACTCTTCAACTCACCCTGATCTGATTTCCTTCTCTATCATGTCACCAAAACAGTTCCTATTAAGGTTACCAAGGCCTTCTGTGTCACCAAATCCCTTGGTCACTTTTGATCCTTATCTTACTTGATTTGCACGCCTTCCTTCTTGAACCCCACTCTTTCCCTGACTTCTGGTTTTTCTTCTACTACTCCAACTCCTCCTTTGCAGGGTCTTATTTTACTCAATCTCTAAACAAAGAGTTCCTCAAGTTCCAGCCTTAGACCTTCTCTTCCTGCTCTTCACCCTAAATCTTCACAAACTCAGCCATCCCCATAGATTCAGTGATTCCTCTACACAGACAACTTCCAAGCCTACCCCTCTGGCCCAGAACTCTCCTGGGAGCTCCAGACCCATAAACCCATGCATGGCTTGATGAACACATCTCCTCTTGGACATCTCAAAGGTCATTCAAACTTAACGTGTTCACAATCAAACTCATGACCTTCCCACACTTACTCCTTCTCCCTATCTTCTTCCAGTGTTCCCCATTTCAATGAATGGTACCACATTCATCCAATTGCAGAGGCTGAAACCTACGTGACATCCTTGATGGCTCCCTATTCACCATGTCTAATCCACTACCAAGCTCTGACAATTTTCGTTCCAAAATAGTATGTTTCAAATCCATCTACTTCTATTCCTCTCCTCTACAATCACCCTAAGTCTAGCCACCTGTATCTCTTGCCTCAACAAGAGCAATAGCCTCCTAATTGGTCTCTCCATTTCTATTGTAGCACACTCCAACCACTCTCTATGCTAAAGCCTAAATGATCTTTTAAAAATGTTAATTACATTATTTCAAAGTATTGATTAAAATTCTCTTTGACTTCCCATGATTCTTAGGAATCAGACAAAAGTCCTTTGTGTGACATCTAGCCCTGGCATGGTGTGGATCCTATGTACACTTCCAGCTATATTTCTCACCTTGTAACTCTTCTAGACCACCAATAAATCCTGTTTGCTCTTGCTACAGGGACTTTGCAGATATTGTTTCTGTTGTTTCGTCTTGACATAATTATCTTCTACTCATTCTTGATGTCTCAGTGCAATCATCACCTTCTCTGACCTCCCTGATTCTGACAGATTCTCCCATCCTACTCTTTCATAGCACCGTGTACTTACCTCTCCTTCAGAACACTTTTCTCAGTTGCAATTCTTCCTTTATTCATGGGATAATACAATTGATATATATCTCCGCCATCAGACTAGAAGTTCATGAGAACAGGTTCTGATCTGTCTTTGTTTACCATTGTATCCTATCACCTAACACAATGCCTGGCACAGAGCAGGAGTTCAACAAATGTTTGTTGAATGAATGAATGACAAGGAGATTGTATGGCTGGTGACCTCAATGAGAGCAACTTAAGGGGTGAGATAGCTGAAGATAAGGGGCTGTGGTCAGATAATGTGGTGACTGCATGAAGAATTTCAGAGGATGAGTACATTTGGGTCATGACTATGGAAGGGGTGGTCAAGGAAGGGTGGAGGGGAAGGTCACTGGGATGAGAAGGCTGATGTGTGAAGCAGGGCACATCACTCCTTGAAAGTTTAATTGGTCATATATGGTGACAGGCAGATGCAGAGGTATCTAGAGGGTTCCAGTGTTTCCTTGCTTTCCTCTATTCTGAATCCAGCTCTTCTTCCCCACCATGGCCCAGGCATCTTGGGCTTATTACCAGGCCCATGGTTGTGGATCTACAGAAGTGACAGTCTCATAAGAGGCAGCAGCTTCCCATAGACTGCCTCACAACTCCTCTTTGTGGCTGACTTAAGCAGCTGAATGTGCTTGGCTTCCCAGATTTTCCTGCAAGCTCTGACTTGTCCATCATACCAGTGCTTTAGGGCAACTCTTACTCTGACCCTTCAAGTCTCCTTTCCAGACCTTCGCTTCCCAGCTCCCCCCACCATTCTGTGAGGTCTAATGTTCCCGACTGCTTCGCTGGCTAAATTATGACTGATACAGTTATGGCTGGGTTGTCTCCTTGGACATTGGAGTTGCTCAAGGTGATAGTCCAGCTTTGGGGGAGGATGAAGACTACGATCTAGTAGGCTAAGTCTCTAATTGGTGACTGAGATGTGGTGACTAGGAGGTCATTATATGACAGCAACCAAGAGGGACATGGAGTGGTAGAATCAGATGGGTGGAGTGAGTAGCTAAGACTAGGGGATTTTACATGCAGACAGCAGAACACTATGGAATGAGAAAAATGCTTGTCTCTCTCTCACCCTTAGGTGAGGGGCCCCAGAGAGCTGCAGGTGAGAGCCAGAGCTCAGGACAGGAGGTGGAGAGAGACTCCAGCTGGGAGAGCCAGGCTGAAGAGTTTGATTTTATACACTAGGGGCAGGCAAACAGCGCAATGGTGAAACGCTTAGTCACAAACTCACTGTGTGACCTTGGGAAAATTGTTTGCCCTCTCTGTGCCTCAATTTCCCCATCACTATGAGATTATGACAGTACCTATCTTGTAGGGCAGTTGAGGAAATTAAATGAGTTAATGCATGCAAAGTGCAAAGAACAATACTCTCTTCGAGCAGTGTTTGGCAAGTAATAGTACACACTAAAGTTTTTTTTTTTTTTTTTTTTTTTTTTTTTTAACATGGACCTCATCAAAACTCTGAGGGGGGCGGTCAGCAAGGCAGGAATTATTAACTTCAGTTGAAGAATGTGATACCCATGTAGGTTAAGGAGTTTACCAAGAAACACAGTTAGGAACAGAGTTGAGACAGGTCCCTAGTCTCCTGACTTGCTGGGCAATGCATTTTGTAGCACTGCTTACTGCATTAAGGGGTTCATAGAAGTGGGGAGTGAACAGGTCAGATGGTGAGCAGTGTTTCATCTACCAGCAAATTCTCCACATCCAATCATGCCTTCAGAGAGCTCTCGGTTACGAGCCGTTCTGCCTAATAGTCACTGAGACTGTTCACCGTCAGCCCCTTCAAGCTGGGGTCCAGGCCTGAATTGTCTGATCCCAGGTCCCTCCCCTAGTTGGAAGATTTAATCTGCCCTCAGTCTGACCCACTACATCCCACTGAGTTCCTGAGTGTAATGTTCAGACAAACTAGTGATCTGATTAGCCCCAGAGCCTCATGCTCTGGTCAGCCCCCTGCGGTGCTAATAGATGAGGAGGAAGATTAAATTACCAATGATGCTGAGGTGGTGGAGCTGCTGAAATGCATTTATAAATGGATTTTTAATATAAAAAATAAGGGCAATTGGCACTGGCAATTAGGATATAATGAAGGCTCTTGTAGCTAGAGCTGCTGATAACAGGGTAATAAATTGAAGAACCAGAAACCCCGAACAAATAGACTTTGAGAGCAAATATCTGGAGCTATTTACACAACCAGTAACGATGGGCTTTTCCTTGCCATTCGTTGGGGTGATCAAAGAGGGGAGCAGACAAGCAGGTAGCAGAAATTACCCCAGTATTATGAGGGGCAGGGCAGAGTGGGATCTTGTAGCACTTGAGAGCAGGGTTCATGGGCCATTAGCAAACAATGGTGGCAAAAGCAGGCTTGGTTAGTGAGGGCCAGGAGGAAGACCTTTAATGACAATATTCCAGGGAAGCCAATCTGAAAAAATAACGACAATTACATCCAGGAATCTGAAATATCACCTGGCTGCAGCTCTGACTGAATTTTTTTAAATAACAGCTTTATTGAGATATAATTCACAGACCATAAAATTCAAAATTCATTTAAAAGCTTTTAAAGTGTACAATCCAGGTGTCTTTTTTATAGAATGACTTTTGTTCTTCTGGGTAGATGCCCAATAATGGGATTGCTGGATCGAATGGTAGGTCTACTTGAATCTGTTTAAGGTATCTCCATATTGTTTTCCACAGGGGTTGCACTAGTTTGCAGTCCCACCAGCAGTGTAGGAGTGTTCCTGTCTCTCCGCATCCACGCCAACATGTCTTGTTTTGGGACTTTTTGATAAAGGCCATTCTCACTGGAGTTAAGTGATATCTCATTGTGGTTTTGATTTGCATTTCCCTGATGATTAGAGATGTTGAACATTTTTTCATATGTCTGTTAGCCATTTTTATATCTTCTTTTGAAAAATTTCTATTCATGTCCTTTGCCCACTTTTTGATAGGGTTGTTCGATTTTTTCTTACTGATTTTCCTGAGTTCTAAATAGATTCTTGTTATCAGTCCTTTATCTGATGGGTAGTATGCAAAAATTTTTTCCCATTCTCTAGGTGGTCTGTTTACTCTCATGACTGTTTCTTTGGCTGTGCAGAAGCTTTTTAATTTGATCAGGTCCCACTTATTTATTTTTGTTGTTGCTTTGATTGCCTTAGGGGTCTTGTTCATAAATTCTTTGCCTAGGTCAATGTCTGTAAGAGTCTTTCCTACGTTTTCTTCTAGAATTCTAATAGTTTCCAACCTAAGGTTGAAGTCTGTTATCCACCGTGATTTTATTTTTGTGAGAGGTGAAAGCTGTGTGTCCTGTTTTAGTCTTCTACATGTGGCTATCCAGTTTTCCCAGCACCATTTATTAAATAAGGAATCTTTTCTCCAGAGTATGTTTTTGTCTGCTTTGTCAAAGATTAGATGGCTATATGAGGATGGTTTTTTATTTGGATTTTCTGTTCTATTACACTGGTCTGTGTCCCTGCACTTGTGCCAATACCAAGCAGTTTTTATAATCACAGCCTTATAGTATAGTTTGAAGTCTGGCAAATTAATACCTCCCATTTTGTTTTTGTTGCTTAAACCCGAATGTTTATAGCAGCACAATTCACAATTGCAAAGATGTGGAAACAACCCAAATGCCCATCAATTCATGAATGGATTAGCAAAATGTAGTATATGTATACCATGGAATATTACTCAGCTATTAGAAATAATGGCGATATGGCATCTCTTTGGTTCTCCTGGAGAGAGTTGGAACCCATTCTATTAAGTGAAGTATCCCAAGAATGGAAAAATAAGCACCACATGTACTCACCAGCAAACTGGTTTCCCTGATCATCACCTAAGTGCACATTTGGGAATAGCACCAATTGGGTATCGGACAGAGGTAGGGGCTGGGGGGAAGGGATGGGTGTATACCTACTTGATGAGTGTGATGGGCACTGCCTAGGGAATGGACACGCTTGAAGTTCTGACGGGGGGATGGGGTGGGGGGAGGGGATGGGTGCATACCTACATGATGAGTGAAATATGCACTGTCTAGGGAATGGACACGCTTGAAGCTCAGACTCAGGGGGATGGGCGGGACATAGGCAATATATATAACCTGAACTTTTGTACCCCCATAATGAGCTGAAATTAAAAAAATTAAAAAATAAAAATAAAGTATACAATCCAGTGGTATTTAAAAGTATATCCACAGTTATGCAGTCACCACCACAATTGATTTTAGAACATTTTATTTTTTTATCCACTTTATTGAGCTATGATTGACATATGAAAATTTCTACAAGTTTAATCAGACATCAATGTGCTTGGGACCATGCTGGGGGTGGGGGTAGGGTTGAGGAGTCAGGTGTCTGCAGCTCTTGGGTCAATCTGTGGTCCCCCTGCCACCTCCATTACTAGTGTTTGAGGTTCATTAGGGCCAGGTGGGTGAGAAAAAGGAAGAGAACCTAAACAAATTTCATAATCTTAAATGGTTGAGTGGGGTTTTTCTTTTGTTTAATTTTTTTTTCTTTGGACCCAGATTTAGAAGCAAAATATTGGGTTTTATATAAGAGATAAAATCAATGAAATAAGGATGAATCATGCCTTTTAAATCATAAAAAAGTTGTGCATATTTAATGTGTACATCTCAATGAGTTTGAGCATAAGTACACACTCATGAAACCATCACCAACATCAAGGCCATAAACCTATCCATCACCTCTGAAAGTTTCCTCCCACCTCCTTTATTATTATTATTATTGTTATTAATAGTAAGAACACAACATAAGATCTACCCTCGTAGAAAATGTTAAATATACAATACAGTATTGTTAGCTATAGGCACTATGCTGTATATTAGATCTCCAGAATTTACTTATCTTGCATAACTAAAGCTTTGTAGCCTTTGACCATCACCTCCCTATTTCTGCCTCCCCACTAGCCCCAGCAACCACCCTTCTACTCTTGCTTCTATAAGTTTGACTATTTTATTACTTTTTTAAAATTTTATTTATTTATTTATTTTGAGACAGAGTCTCACTCTGTTGCCCGGGCTAGAGTGCCGTGGCATCAGCCTAGCTCACAGCAACCTCAAACTCCTGGGCTTAAGCAATCCTACTGCCTCAGCCTCCCAAGTAGCTGGGACTACAGGCATGCACCACCATGCCTGGCTAATTTTTTCTATATATATTTTTAGTTGGCCAGATAATTTCTTTCTATTTTTAGTAGAGACGGGGTCTCGCTCTTGCTCAGGCTGGTCTCGAACTCCTGACCTCGAGCGATCCTCCCACCTTGGCATCCCAGAGTGCTAGGATTACAGGCATGAGCCACCGCGTCTGGCCCAGTTTGACTATTTTAAATTCCACATATAAATGAGATCATACAGTGTTTGTCTTTATGTGCCTGGCTTATTTTACTTAACAAAATGCCCTCCAAGTTCATCCATGTTTTCCAAATGGCAGGATTTCCTTCTTCTCTGAGGCTGACTGATATTCCACCATGGTTTCTTTATCCATTCATCCATTGATGGACATTTAGGTTTCCATATCTTGGCTATTGTGAATAATGCTGCAATGAACATGGAACTGCAATGTCTCTTCAAGATCCTGGTTTCAATTCCTTTGTATATATACCCAACAGTAGGATTGCTGGATCATATGGCAGTTCTATTTTTAGTTTTTTTGAGGAACCTCCATACTGTTTTCCATAATGGCTGTGCCAATTTAGATTCCTATGGACAATGTGCAAAGATTCTCTTTTCTCTACATCCTCATCAACACTTGTTATTTTTTTTCTTACATAACAGCTATTCTAACAAATGTGAAGTGATATCTCATTGTGGTTTTGATTCACATTTCCCTGGTAATTAGTGATGTTGAGCACCTTTTCATATACTTGTTGGCCACTTACAAGTCTTTGAAGAAATGTCTATATAAGTCCTTTGGTCATTTTAAAATTGGGTTATTTGCTTCTTTGCTATTCAGTTATATGAGTTCCATTTATATTTGGATATTAACCCCTTATCAGATATATGGTTTGAAGACATTTTCTCCCATTCCATTGGTTGCCTTTTTATTTTGTTGATGCTTTCCTTTGCTGTGCAGAAGCTTTTTAGTTTGATGTATTCCAGTTTGTTTGTTTTTGCTTTTGTCACCTATACTTTTGGGGTCATATCCAAAAAATTGCCAAGACCAATGTCAAGAAGTTTTCCTCTAGAATTTTTACGATTTCAGGTCTTACATTTAAGTCTTTAATCCATTTTGAGTTGATGGTGTAAGATAAGGGCCCAATTTCATTCTGTTGCATGTGCCTATCCAGTTTTCCCAATACTATTTATAGAAAAACTATTCTTCCCCATTGTGTGTTCTTGGTGCTCTTCTTGAAAATTAGTTGACCATATATGTGTGGGTTTATTTTGGGGATTTCTATTCTGTTCCATTGATCTATGTGTCTGTTTTTATGTTAGTACTGTGCTATTTTGATTACTATAACTTTGTAATGTAACTTGAAATCAGGAAGTGTAATGGCTCCAGCTTTGTTGTTCTTGCTCAAGATTGCTTTGGTTATTTGGGGTCTTTTGTGGTTCCATATGAATTTTAGGATTGTTTTTTTCTATTTCTGTGAAGAATGTCATTGGAATTTTGATAGAGATTGCATTGAATCTGTAGATTGCTTTGTTTAGTATGGACATTTAAACAATATTAATTCTTCCAGTTGATGAACATGGGATATCCTTTCATTTATTTGTGTTTTTTTTTTCAATTTCTTTCATCGATGTTATATAGTTTTCAGTGTACAAGTCTTTCACCTCCTTGGTTACATTTATATTTAAATATTTAATTCTTTTTGGTCCTATTGTAAATGGGATTGTAGTCTTAATTTTTTTCTGGAAGTTTGTTGTTAGTGTATAGAAATGTGACTGATTTTTACATGTTGAATTTTAGAATGTTTCCATCACCCACAAAAGAAACCCCATACCCTTTAGCAGTCAGCCCTCATTCCTCCCATCCCCCCAGCCCTGGTAGTCACTACTCTGCTTTCTGACTTTATAAATTTGCTTATTCTGGACATTTCATATAAATGGAGCCATGCAATATATGGCCTTTTGTGTCTTGTTTTTTTTATTTAGCATAATGTTTCCTTGTTGCAGCTTGTATTGGAACTTCATCCCTTTTCATGGCTGAAGAATATCCCAGTATATATATAGGCCACATTTGTTTGCCCATTCATCATTTGATGGACATATAGATTGTTTCCACTTAGGGTATATTATGAATAATGCTGGTATTAATATTTGTGCTTAAGTTGTTGTGTGGACATATATTTTTATTTCTCTAGGGTATATACCTAGGAGTATACTTCCCCGCAAACAACTGCTTTCTTCAAAAAATAAAAAAGGGGAAGATGTTGAGCCTAAGAAATATTGATTTATAGAAATGCCCCATATATTTTTAGAGACAGAAATGATTTCAGGAGTCTTGCAAGGCTTTGCCTTAAAGGAAAATGTAAACGTGTTAGTTTGCATATCAAAAGCTGCCTCACCTCAGGAGGGCATCTCAATGGTCAGTAGCAGCTGCATTCCAGGCCTGTGGCTCCCACCTGCTCTGGAAGACAAAGCAGGTTTTCCCTAGAGCCACAGGAAGTGGAGCTGATCAACAAAGACAGGCCACCGGGGATGAGAGGTGATCAGAGATGAAAGCTGATCAATAAGATATGCTGCCCAAGCCGGTCCCAGACGGAACCATGCGGTTAAAGTAAATAGCATAAGGGACAGCTCGTGCTTGACTTCTGAAATCATTTCTGTCTCTAAAAATATATGGGGCATTTCTATAAATCAATATTTCTTAGGCTCAACAGGAGTAAAATTGCTGGGTCATATGGTAACACTATATGTTCAACTATTTAAGGAACTGCCAAACTGTTTTTCAGAGCAGCTGCACAGATTTACATTCCCACCAACAAAGTATGAGAGTTCCAATTTCTCTACATCCTCACCAACACTTGTAATTCATTTTTAAAATTACAACTACTATGTGTGAAGTGGTATCTTACTGTGGCTTTGATTTGCATTTTCCTAATGACTAATGAGGTAGAGAATGTTTTCATGTGTTTATTGGCCATTTGTATATTTTCTTTAAAGAAGTATCTATTCAGATCCTTTGCCCAATTTTAAATGGGTTATTTGTCTTTTTATACCTGAGTTGTAAGGGTTCTTTGCATATTCTAGAACTAAGCCCTTATCATATATATGGTACATATATTTTCTCCCATTCTGTGGACTTTCTTGATAGTGTCCTTTGATGCATGAAAAGTTTTAGCTTTGATCAAGTCCAACTTTTTTTCTCTTTTCTTTTGTTGCTTGTACTTTTGGTGTCATCTGACTGCTTTTTAAGGCAGTGGTTCTTGATCTTTCCTACCCTATGATCACCCCAGCCCCATTTCCAATCACTCTGGTGAAGGTCCTTGGTCCCAAGCGAAGACACTAAAAACTCACTTTCTGAGAACACTGACATGCTTACAGGCCTTCAGCTGTGGTGTGGTTAATTGATGGGAAGTTGTGAGGCCAGACCCAATTAATGGGATGGACAGAGGCAGTAGCAAACTGTATTTCCATAGTTCTGCAACACAATCACATTCAACTATTTCCATTAGTAGTTGAAGGTTGTCATAATACTGTGGAAGAAATGTAACCTTTGCAGTGGCTGAACAATACAAAGATGGGATATTTTTCAAATGCCTTTAGTAGCAATGGCAATGAATGTGTTTGTTTTGATGAAAGTAGAAAGGCAAAAATAATATTGGGAATAACCATAACTCATAACTGATAACCGATATGAATACTCTGTTTCCCACCAAGACTAGTCCTAGGTTGAGAACCCATGCCCTGTTTGCCTCCATGTCTCTGCTCCATGTCTTTCAGACTTTCCCCTACTTCATCTTTATGTGCCCAAACTTTACTTGGCCTTTAAAGCCCAGTTCACCTTCATGAAGCTTTCTTTGATTTCTCCCTTCTTTAACCCTTAAAAAGAGCCTGAGGTGAGGGACACTAGTCAACTGCAGGTGGACTGATGACTTGGGGAGAGCCAGGGCTCAGAATAAAGAGCAGAGAGAGCCTCGAGTTGACAGAGCCAGGAAGAAGAACAGTTTGATTTTATAGACTAGGGGCGGCCAAATAGTGCAATGGTGAAATGCTCAGCTACTAACATGTGGTGTGGCCTTGGAAAAATTGTTTTCTCTCTCTGTGCATATGTTCAATGAGATTATATTAGCACCTACCTCATAAGGCAGTTGAGGAAATTAGATTAATTTATAAATGCAAAGGGCTGGGAATGATGCTCCCTTAGAGCAGAGCTTGATAAGAAACACCTACTCATTAAAGGTTTTATTCATGTATTTAAAAATTTTATTCGGTTAAAAGCTCAGCCTTCTCACATCAGAAGCCAAAGGGCAGGTCTCAAGGGCCTCAAGTTCCACTCCCCCCCCCAGGGAGTTCTCATAGATGTTATCATGTGCACAGAGCACACTGGAATGTGGTAGGTAGCAGAGATGCCGGTACAAATGCAATGTCTCCGGTAATATTTGGATACAAAATTTGGAGCAGACACAAGAAATCCAAAAATACTTACAAATGAACTATTAGAATTTATAAGCAATGTCATTTACATAAACCAGCAACAAATAGAAAAAATGTACCTGATACCATTGACTATAGCAACAAAACCATCAATTACATATACTTTAATATAACGAAATATGTACACAATCACCACTCTGAATGCTACAGAGCATTTTCTGATGGAAATTAAAGAAGATCTACAGAAGCAGAGGTATATATCATGCTCATGGATTGGAGGGTCAATATTGGTAAGATGTTAATGCTCTCCAAATTGATCTGCAGACCCAATGTAATTCCAATAAAAATAGTAGTAGATTGTGTGTGTGGGGGGGGGGATGAAGGTGTGTGTGTAAATTGACAAGCTGATCGTGAAATTTATATGGACATGTAAAGGGTTGGGAACAACTAAGACAATTTTGAGGAATTACAAAGTTGGGGGGGCACTTACACCACCTTATATCAAGATTTATAAAGCCACAGTAATTAAGAAAGTGTGTTATTGACATAAAGATATTAAAAAATCCTGAGCGATGGAACAGAATAGAGTCCAGAAGCTGACCCAGATGCTACTGCAGTACAGTGGAGGAAGGATGGCTTTTTTAGTGAATGTTGCTGGGCCTCACCATTCTCCTCAGACCTGAAGTTAAGCACCACTTCTTGAGCTCTGCCCATGATTTGGACCTATTTGTTAATGGCATCACCAAAGGAGAAAACGTGGATTAAGAAGAGGAGAGGACTGGGGCCCTAAGAAACGCTAACATATGAGGGACCCATGCAGAAAGGAAAGTCCGCAGAGGAGAGGAGGAAGGAGCAGTCTGAGAAGCAGGAGGCCAATCAGGACCACGTGGGGCCTGTAAGCTAAGTGCTTCCAGAAGAAGAGAGGATCAGCTGTGCCCAATGCTGTTGAGAGTGAGGAAGATGAGGATTGAGACACACACCTTGGATTTGGCTAGCTGGAGGTCATTGGCGACCTCGACAAGAGTTGTTTTGGTGGAATAATGGATTTAGCAGTCTGACTGGAGAGACTGGGGAGACAGGGGTGGAGCAGGAGTGCAGAGAGGGGGTGCAGGCTATCATTTGGAAGAATTTTACTGTAAAGGGGAGCAGGGCCAAAGGGGACAGCTGGAGGGACATGTAGAGTCAGGGAAGGAGGTTTTTGTAAGGATGTGAGCAACAAGCTTGTCCTGTGCTAAAGTGACAAGGCCAGTGACCATAATTAATTATGTGGCTGACTTTATTCTAAAAATGTTTTATGCATTATCTTATTTGATCCTCACCACAACCCTGTGAGGTAGGCAGATGCAATTACTAACCCAAGTTTACAGCCGAGAAAATAGAGGCTCAGTGAGATTAAGTGACCTAGCCTCGGTTGCCGAGCTAATGAGTGGCAGACTTGGTTCTGATCCCAGGCGAGTGTCACCAGAGTCTGTGCTCTTAACCAACCTATGACACTGCCTCCCAGATTAGAGGAAGACAGTGGAAAGACTGGAGGGATGGAAAGGCAAGAGGGGACAGGCCAGTAAGGTGCTGAGAGGCTGGAGGCTATGGGAGACAGAGCCCAGGGGAGGGACGGACCCGAGGTGGAGACACACACAGCTAGCAAGTGGCCAAATCTGAATCCAAACCCAGGATTCGTGGATTTGGATTCTGGAGAGTGGATAGGATGTGAGCTTGGAGACACAGAGCAAACACGAGGCTGCTTTAGAATAACTTTTTTTTTTTTTCTTGAGACAGAGTCTTACTCTGTCACCCAGGGAAGAGTGCAGTGGCATCAGCCTAACTCACAGCAACCTCAAACTCCTGGGCTCAAGCGATCCTCCTGCCTCAGCCTCCCGAGTAGCTGGGAGTGCAGACATGTGCCACCATGCCTGGCAATTTTTTCTATTTTTAGTAGAGATAGGGTCTCATTCTTGCTCGGGCTGGTCTTGAACTCCTGACCTCAAGTGATCCTCCCGCCTCGGCCTCCTGGAGTGCTAGGACTACAGGCGTGAGCCACCTCGCCCAGCCAACCCTTCTTGTTTTGTTAGCAGCCTGTTTCCACCAGCAGAGCAGGGATCTGGAAGATAAGGGGCCAGTGCTCAACTTCAATTCTGCCACCGACACACTGAGGGACCCTGGGCAAGCACATTGTACTTAGCGCCAATCTAGGCTCAACCTCTTTTAACCACTTTGTGGCCTAAGCAACAAAACCACAAGTAAGTGACCACCCCCACTTTTTGTCTCACCTTGGACCCTCCAAGATCACCCAGCCAGGTCCACCCCCCTCCAGGCCTGCCACTTTTATTAATTCAACAGACATTTGATTGCCTTCTTTGTGCCAGGCATTATGTTAGGCGCTGGGAATCCAGAGGTGAACAAGACAGATGAGATCCACATGGTCAGGAAGCCTACAGCCTGCAGGGCCACAGACCATGAGGAAGCAACTGCACAAGGTGCTTGTGTGAAAGACTGTGGCGGGTGCTAGGAAGTTAAAGAATGGAGTGCTGTCTTGGAGAGTGCGGAAGAATGGACGAGCTGCTGCAGACAGGGTGGGCGGGGAAGGCATCTCTTGATGAGGTGAAGTTTGAGCAGAGACCTGGGCAATGTGATGATGTGTGGACAGAGCATTCCAGGCACAAGAAATAGTGGGCATAAGAGTGCTGAGATAGGAACAAACTTCCATGCTAGGGGGACAGCAAGAAAGCCAGCGTGGCTGGGTGGAGTGAGTGAGGAGGAGAGTGGGGACGAGGTCAGAGAGGTGAGGAGGCCAGGTCATGTAGGGCCTTGTGGGCCATGGGCCATGGGCCATGTTCACAGGCCAAATAATGCCCCCCCCCCACCCCCGGAGATGCCCACACCCTAGTTCCTGGAACCTGTGCATAGGGTAGCTTACATAGCAAAAGGGATTTTGCAGAGGTGATTAAGGTTACAGACCTTAACATAGGGAGATTAATTCTGGATTAACCAGGTGGGTCCAATCTAGTCACATGAATTCTTAAAAGCAGAGATTTTTCTGGCTGGAGCCACAAGAGATGCAGCAGAAGTCAGAGAGATTGGAAATGTGAGGACTGAACATAGCATTGCTAGCTCTGAGCTGTAGGGGCCATAGTCAAGGACTAGAGACAGGTCTCTAGGACCTAAGGGCAGTTCCTGGCTTAAAGCAAGAAAATGGGGACTTCAGTCCTACAACAGCAAGGAACTGGAAGAATCCAACAACCTGAATGAACTTGGAAGCAGATTCTTCCCAGAGCCTCCGGATGAGAGCCCAGCCAACCAACACCTTGATTTTGGCCTTGTAAGACTCAGAGCAGAGAAATCAGTTGATTCCACTCAGACTTCTGCTCTCCTCCACAACTATGAGATAGTAAGTCTGTATTTTATGCTGCTAAGTTTGTGGTAGTTCCTTACAGCAGCCATAGGAAATGAATACACCACAGTGAGGAGTTTAGATTCAATGTAAATGCAGGGGGAAGCCACTGGGAGGTTTTAAGCGAGACAGTGACACGATTTGATTTCCATATCCTAAACCCACCATGACAGTGGTGGGGCGAACGGACTGTAACGGGGCAGGAATGGAGGTCAGGAGATGAATTAGGCTTTTGCAGTTGGTCAGGAGAGAGATGGTGGTGGCTTGGACAAGGGGATGGCAGTCAGGGTGGAGGAAAGAGAGCAGATTTGAGATATGTTTTGGAGTTAGAAACTCAATGACAAATTGGATGTGGGCAAAGACGGAGGGAAAGATCAAGAATGGCATTCTGGTTTGAGCAACTGGGTGGATTATGGAGCCATTTCCTGAGACAGGGAAGAATAGATGAAGAGTAGGTGGGTTTTTGAGCAGGGGGCAGGGATCAGGGCAGTGGATGGGCAGGGAGCTGAGGAAGATGACGAGCTCAGTTTGGGGCATGTGGAGTTTGAGGTGAAGACACCCAGTAGGCAGCTGGATGTAAGCGCTGGACCTTAGGGGAGAGAATAGCTCATGATTGCTGGACCAGTCAGAGAGCTTCTCAGGAGTCCTCTTGGCCTTCCCAGTCATGGCTTTAGGTGGAATTATCTGTAGTGCTGGTAAACTCCAGGTTGGCAGGTGACAAAAAACATTGACTCCTCTTCCTGAGTCCCGAAATTCCTTACTCAAGGAACACTCAGCTGCTCAATTATGCTGAGGAATATTTTTTGTGTGTGTGTGTGTGTGGCCAGAAAGCCTCTAGCAGGCAAAGAGGCTTGGGGAGTCGATGCCAGGGATGGCATGCATGTGGGCAGTAGCTCCCCATTCCTGGGACACTGAGGGGACCAGGATCCATCCTCTGGATGGAGAATGTAATAGGGTCTGGGACTAGCACGAGTCCTGGGAACTGGATGGTGCCTTAAGTTGTGTCTAATTCACCTATCCTGAGAGAGCATCTGGGTGAGGGCTCTACCTGGTCAGTGGGTCTGAGGAGGGATGAAGATGTGTCCTTCCTTATCCCTGGCTTCAAGCAAGGGGCCAAAGACAGCCACAGAGATGACTCTGTCTCCCATGGGCTCTGTATCTTGGTATTAGCTTTGAATCTTCTGTCATCAATGATACCACCTGCTACCCCTTTTGTCACAGCCATCTACAGACTTTTGGATCATTCCTCTCCATCCCTTGGAAATTTTAGCTGCTGGCTCACCATAACTCTCTCTAACATAACTTGACTCCTTCCATAATTCTTGGTGATCCTAAGATCCATATAGATAATTCTTCCAATATTCTGGCTTTTCCTTTTTTTTTGAACTTCTCTCTCCAAATGATCTTATCCACCACTCATATCAGCCAGAATCTATTTGGGAGACAAAACCATGCCAGTTTTTTCAACAGAGAATTGTGCTCTAAGGATTAAAATTGTTAACTAGGTAGCTAAAATGGGAAAAAGAGGTATCGTGGAGGCAACTGCAGGAAGAAGCTCCCACTCTGGGCTAAAGGAACAAAGGAGATAATTACAAGTTAGAAACTTATAGAAGGGGCCCCATGAGCCTGGACCAAGAGTTCTAAGGATGTTGTGCAGATGGCTGGTGCTAGAGACTCTAAGCTTGGAAGAGGGCCACGTGCAGCTGGGACTCAGACGTCAGCGGGAGTCGGGGGAGCTGGCTAGTGTGCATGTTGTTAAATTTGGAGGAGGGCCTGTGGGGCGGGGACCTAGACCTCTGAGGAGGGAACTCTGGCTGGCTTTCCTTCTGTCTCTGAGTAGAAGGACCCAGACCTGTAAGTGTGCACGTGCGTGTTGTGGTGGTGGGAAGGTTGGGGTGGGAGGGACATACCAGCAGCTGGTTCCAGAACATTATACTCTGCTGTTTTTTCTCTTCTTACTGACAGTGCACTCTCAGTCTTCTTTGCTGCTTCCTCCTCATTGCCTCATGTCTGGAACTTCTCTTTTCTGACCCCACTCACTGCCTTATGTTCTCACCTCGTCTCATGCCTTTAAATACACTTAATAATCTGTTGGCTTCCAAATTTATATCTCCAACCAGTCCAGACTCATATCTTACTGCCTACTCAACATCTCCACTCAGATGTTAAATACTTTCATCTCAAACAAATGTGCATATCCCAAAGCGAGCTCCTCATATACCCACCCCTTCCTGCAGTTGGATTGTTGCAGTAGCCTCCCAGCTGCTTCTGCTGTGGGCTCCTGTGGCTGACTGGCCATGAAGACTCGAGCTCCTTCTTCCACAGTAGAGACTTGTTGCAGGGAAGTGGCTGCCCAAATTCCTTTCTATTCAAATAGGACCACATGACTAACTCTTGCCATGGGAGCGTGAGCAGAAATAAGATGTGTCATATGAAATAAGATGACCCTTATCTTATTTATAAGTAATAAGAAAAAAGATAACCAGTAATAAAAAACAAGATAACCACGTGGGTCAAGGTGGTTAAGAAGCAGGTGTTTCTCATTTCCTTTTCCTCTATGTGGTTTAAAACTGGGAGTGATTTTGCCCCCATGCCCACCTGCGCCAGGGGACATCTGGCAGTGCCTGGAGACATTTTTGGTTCTCATGACTGAAGGGGGACATGTTACTGGCACTTAGTGGGAAATGGCCAGGGATGCTGTTAAACATCCTGTAATGCCCAGGACAGCCCCCACGACAAAGAATTATCCAGCCCAAAATGTCAATAGTGCCCAGGGTGAGAAACCCTGTGGGACAGAATCTTTAGACCCTAGTGGTTGGCAGGACCACAAAATTGAAAGAACTTGGGTTCCTGAATAATTGTGTGGAAGGCCATCTACAAACCAGGAACGCCCATGTTGGACTGTTAAAATGAATTCAACCACTAAAATGTTGAGGTTTATTTGTAATTAAAACAGTCCCTTAAGTCATCCTCAACATAGTAGGTGGAGTGCTCCTGTTGAATCATAATTCAGGTTACATCAGCCCTCTGCTCAGAAACTCCCAATGTCTCTCCATCGCTCTCCGAGTAAAAGCTACAGTCCTTAGGACAGTCTAAAGAGCCCTACGCCATCTGGCTTCCTATGAGTGCTCTGGTCGTCTCTCCCACCACTATCCTCTGTTCACTGTGCTCCATCTACCTGGGCTCCTTGCTTCCTCAAACACTCTCGGCAGCTACACCCAACATTCCTTAGCTCCTAGAACACCGGCCTGGGTAAGGATGCAGGTAACTCTCTTCCACCTCTGGAGGCCACGTGCCCTAGCGCCCGCCCCGTCAGCGTGGGAAAGGCGAACCGCAGGGGTACCTCTGCCTGTTTCCAGCACTCAGGCCCGAGGCCAAGGACAGGTGGGAGGAGCCCTGGTTAATTCCTCCCAGCTTCCCTGGCGTGGAAGTTCTCTGCTCACTCCGGCTCACCGTCATTTTGCCAAACTTCCCCCCAGGTTCCACACAGGAGGGGCCCTAATGGCCAGCTCGGGATCCGGGGACACACTACCAGCTTCCCCCCGAGGCTGCCCTGCGTTCACTGTGACGGGCACCACTCTCCGAGCCCCACGTTGCTTCCTGGCTTCTTCAGCTCCACCCAGGAGCCCAGCGGCAGAAGCTTCAACCGCGTCCTCCTCAGCCTCTGCTGGTGCTGCGGTGCCCTCTGCTGGTCAGCGTGCCACATGCCTCGGGCGCTGCTGAGAGTCCCGCATTCTGGGGAACTGTGCCTGCACTCAGGGCACATGCCCCAGCCAGGGCTGCCCTGTTCTCCGCTTCTGGGGCAACTGGCAGGCCACACCTCCAGATACCCGCGGCAGTCCGCTCCGCGTGGGTCGCTTTGTAACTTGGCTCCTCCTGCAGCTGGGCTGTTCCTCTGTCCCTGGTGCCACCAGAAAGCCGAGTATGTATTGGTCCTGCCTCTCCAAGATGGGTCGACCAGGAAGGCCAGCCCTTGACTCCAGTGAGGGGCAGGCTCAGGGACTCATCAGGTCACAGAATTGCCGCGTTTCCTATGGGCTCACGCAGGATGCCTCAGCTTTGGGCACAAACAGGATGGTTTCAACAACAGAAACTTATTGTCTCACAATTCTGGTGGCCAGAAGCCCAAAATCAGGGTGTTTGCAGAGTCGCCTCCTTCTGGAGGCTGTGAGAGAGAATCTGGCGTTCCTCGGCTTGGGCGCAGACTCCCACCTCTGCCCCCATCTTCACATTGCCTTCTCCTCTGCCCTTATAAGGACACTTGTCATTGGCTTTAGAGCCCACCCTGAACCAGCACAACCTCACTTTGAGGTCCTTAATTACATCTGTAAAGACCCTTTATCCAAATAAAGTCACATTCATAGTCTCCAGGTAGACATATCTTTCAAGGGCTGCTATTCAGCCCACTACAGGGCTCATGTCAGGAGGGCATCAGCAGCACACTTCTATACCCTGAACCCCTCCAGCCCTTAAGGACCCAAAAGAGATCTGTGTATGGAGAGAGACACATCTAGTGACTGCTCACACATCACAGAGCAACTGTCTCACTCCTGCTGACACCAGAGGGACTGGAGAACTTAATGCCAGCCAGGTAGATGTGTCACCAGGTTGGGATTGTACTGCCATGGTGCCGGGCATGTCCTTCAGGGCCACTCAGCTCATGGGGCCCTGACTCTGCCACTGGGACCCACCTGGCCAGCAGTGCTGGGTGGGGAGGGGTCTATGTATGTTCAATTCCTCACCGTGCCTCTCGTTAACTAGAGCAAGTTACTCAATTGCCCTCTGTTCAGCTATAAAATGGAGACTTCTGCTGGTGCTTGCTATGATTATTATTATTATTTTTAGCCAGTCAAAGATAGCAGTGAGGGGGGGAGTTGTATGCCAACTTTAGTGACACTAATATTAATAAGTTCTGATAACCCACTAGCATTGGACCAGCCAGTCAGTGCCTGCTATCATTATCTCAGCAGAACTATATGTGGTGGTGTCTACACCCTAGTGATGGTGCCTCAGGAATCTCCAAGTTCCAGACCCAGATGCCCTCTAAACTAACCAAACTCAAGTTCATGTAAGGAGACACTGAGGATAAGTCCTGTGTTTGGCAGAATAATGCCCCCCTCAAGGTGTCCTTTTCCTAATCCCAGACCCTGTAAATATGTGACCTGACGTGCCAAAAGGGACTTTGCAGATGTGTTTCAAAAGGGACTTTGCAGATGTGTTTCAGTTAAGGATCTTGAGATAAGAAATGGTCCTGGATTATCCAGGTGGGCCCTAAATGTAGTAACAAAGTGTCCTTATAAGAGGGAGTCAAGAAGGTCAGAGTCAAAGAAGGAGATGTGACTTTGGAAGCAGAGTCAAAGAGAGTAAGAGTGAGACAAGAGCAGGAGAGATTTGAAGCTGCTATGCTGCTGGCTTTGAAGATGGAAGAAGGGGCCTTGAGCCAAGAAATGCAAGTGGTTTCTAGAAACTGGAAACTGATTCTCCCTTGGAGCCTCCAGAAGGAATGCGACCCTGCCCACCCAGTTTAGATTTTCAACCTCTTAAACTGCAAGAGAATAAAGTTTTAAGCTACTACATTTGTCATAATTTGTTACAGCAGCCCTGGGAAACTACTGTAAGTGCCCGCTGTTGTCAGTATCAGGGTCTCACAAGCACGCCTATCCAGCTGCCCAGTGTATGGGGCACTGTATGTCAAGAAACTGGGACTGACTGTTAGCCTTACCTCAATTCCCCAGAGCCCTCAGCCATTTCTGACTGAAAGCCCACGATTCAGCCACCTCCTGCAATACTTCCACCCATGTTCAGAAACACCCCCCCCCCACCACCAGGAGGCATTTGCAGTCACTGTGGTCAGAAGGATGGCCATGACACCATGACCCCATGGACGAGATCCCACAACTGACCTGGTCTGCAGAGCCTGTGTCCCTGCTGACAATGGAAAAGAAAGCATACTCTGTAAAATAATTTAAAGAGGTTTTTTCTGAGCCAAATTTGAGGATCATGACCCAGAGCCACACCCAAGAAGCCTTGAGCAAGTGGACTCACTGTGGCTGGGCTGCAGTTTGGTTTTATACATTTCAGGGAGACAGGCGTTATAGGTAAAGTCGTAAATCAATACATGGAAGGCATATATTGGTGGCTCAAAAAGGTGGGACATCTCCAAGTAGGGGGTGGGGGTCTGTTTATAGGTTATCGGGGGGTTTAGAGACTCTTTGATTTGTAATTGGTTAAAGGAAATGAAGCTTTGTCTAAAAGCTTGGAATGTTTTAAGTTAAGATAAGGAAGTCTGTTAATCAGAGACAAATCAGCGGCCATATACCCAGACTCAAGTGATTTGCTGTATAAATTGAGGACCTGCAGGTTTGTCTTGCAGAGCCTTAGGCCTGTTAGTGAGTTACATAGGATATCTACAAGAAGGGAGGGGGCATGATGAGGCATGTCTGACCTCTCTTCTCATGGCCAGCAACTTAGTTTTAGGGTATCCCCTTGGCAAAGAGGGGAGCTTAAGATTTTATTTTAGTTTGCACTGCCTAGTGTGTGCACTCCTCTCATAGCCCCAGACCCAGGCCCTGGTGACCCAACCATTCGCTCCACACAAGATCCAGCCCTTTTTCACATTCTTCAGAAAGAAGCCTCGAGCATCAAAAGCATTATTGAACAGTGCTGGTTTCACCAAAGATTTCTCAGGGGAGGTGGAAGAGGGCTTCATAATGACACATCCTTGAGTATGCTACTTTACTGAAGTCCAGTCTCTTCTCTCCCAGCCTCTGCACACAGTGGCTGTACTACAGCCAGGCACTGGGGCCAATCTTCTTAGAGGGTAAGGGGGAATTATAAATAGGCAATGGACGGTTTTGTCTTGTGACTTATATGCCAAGGGATGGCAGGGGTTCATCAAGCCTTCCATCATTGTGCTCTTTGTGAACAAAACATGGGAACTCACTTGGCCAGGACTCCTGGGGAGGGAGGCTAAATGCAGCCATAAGTCTAGAGCCTTCACACTCCACTGATCCTGGATATCTCTCTCTCTCTCTCTCTCTCTCTCTTTTTCTTTTCTTTTCTTTTTCTTTTTTTTGAGACAGAGTCTCTCTCTGTCACCCAGGCTACAGTGTAGAGCTGTCATCGTGGCTGACTGCAACCTCAAGCTCTTGGGCTCAAGCGATCCCCTGCCTTGACCCCCCTGAGTGCTAGGATTACGGCGTGAGCCATTGTGCCTGCCAATCCTAGATCTCTCGAAAAAGCTCTGCAGGCTGGCAGTGTTTATGAAACAGAGTGGCCGGGGGCCTCCATCATTGTCTCTGAGGGGACAGCAAGTAGAAGACAGCCTTCTGTATGCATCTCAGCCAGTTAGAATATAATGATAACCATGATACTGACAGCTGCCTTCCATGGAGCACTTACTATGTGTCAGGCACTGTGCACAAAGATTCAGATAGGTTCACATGGATTAACATATGCTCTCTCATTAGCTCATTGCAACAGCCCCATGAGGTGGCTACTGCCAGCATCTGTGCTTTATAGAATGTGGGGACTGATGCACAGAAAGGCTGAATCACACAGATAGTAAGTGGCAGAGTCGGAATTTCAACCCAGGCAGTGGAGCTCCAGAGCCTCCACTCTTGGCCTCCTCCCTAGTTGAGCCAATTATCAACACAGTGTCTCTTAGCTCCACATCTGACTTTCACTGCCTGGAAGGAACATTTCCCCCTTGCCAGCTGGCATGATCTCAAGCTTTGCTAGTATAGGGCGTTGGCGGGACACCGGAGGATGACAGGGCTTCTTTTCATGGTTCTGGTGTGTTTTGCTTTTTCCTCTTCCTGGGGCACTTGGCTGGTGTGTGGGACACCCAGTAGAGGTCATTCCTGCAGAGTCCAGCAGCACCCCCTCCCCCATGCATGGATTCCCTGTGAGTTCTGTGGGTACCCCACCTAGTTTCCAGGCAAGTTCTAAAGACACCATTGATGACTTTCCAACAAGTTCAACACCTCCTGGGAAATTTTCCAGAGAATTTTTGGAAACCCAAGGGGATGGTTTCTCGCCTGCCATCTTCAGCCCACCGCACCCCAGTAGGAGGCTTCCAGCCCAGTGAACTTCTCCACCATTTAGTGTGCTGAAACCATACCCTCATTAACAAGGGCTGAATCCCAGCCCCAGGGAAGCCTCCTCCCCTTCCTAGTTTGTTTCTTCCTTGGGTATTCTCCCTTCGTCCTAGGATATCCTTTGGAGTCCTTTTAAAAAATTCCTTCTTAGTAGTTAATTAACTATAAACAGTTAATAATTCTTTATAGTAAACCTACATTGTTTAAATTACTGTGTGTTTTGTTTCTTTCCTGGTTAGACCTCAACTAATTACACTAGCTGAGCTCAGACATGGACATACGTATTAACTATATTTGCCTGTATGGTGAAGGAGACACTATTATGTAGTAATTGTTTTAAAATTTCACAGCTATGTAATAATATTGACAGTATTAGTTATCAGTCATTGATCATCTACTATCTACCAGGCCCTTTACATAGTGTACATTAGCTTCTTTAATTCCGACAATAGCACTATGGGTTAGATTCTATTATTGTCCCCCTTTTGCAGAAGTGACACTGAAGTTGTTGGTCCTGTGCAATACTTGAGTTGTCTTCCAAAAATTAGAATATATGACATCCTTTTTGATTTCTTGATCTATTTTATATCTGGATGCCATCTGATTTACTCTGTGACTGACTTTTGGGCCCAAGATTCCCGAACTTCTGAATTGCCTGCAGCAGCTCCACCTGCTGACAAGCCAGAGAAATGCACACAGGCGTTTTTCAGATATATTGTGGGCTCCATTTCAGACCATCCCAATGAAATGAATACTGCAATAAATCGAGTCATACAAATTGTTTGGTCTCCCAGTACATATAAAAGTTATGTTTACACAATACTGTAGTGAATGTGCAATAGCATTATATCTAAAAAACAATGTGCATATCTTAACTAAAAAAGCAATTTTTTTCTAAAAAATGCTAATGATCATCTGAGCCTTCAGTGAGTCATAATCTTCTTGCTGATGGAGGGTTTTACCTCGATGTTGATGGCTGCTGACTGATCGGGGTGGTGGTTGCTGAAGGTTGAGGTGGCTGTGGCAATTTCTTTAAGACAACAATGAAGTTTGCCGCATTGATTGACTCTTCCTTTCACAAAAGATTTCTCTGTAGCAGGCGATGCTGTTTGATAGCATTTTACCCACTGTAGAACTTCTTTCAAAACTGGACACAATCCTCTCAAACCTTCCTACTGCTTTATCAACTACGTTTATGTAATATTCTAGATCCTTTGTTGCCATTTCAACAATGTTCGCAGCCATCTTCACCAGGAGTCTATTCCATCTCAAGAAACCACTCTTTGTTCATCCATAAGAAGCAACTCCTCATCAATTAAAGTTTGATCATGAGATTGCGGCAATTCAATCACATCATCAGGCTCCACTTCCAATTCTAGTTCTTTTGGTATTTCCACCACATCTGCAGTTATTTCCTCCACTGAAGTTTTGAACCCTTCAAAGTCATCTGTGAGGGTTGGAATCAACTTCTTCCATACTCCTGTTAATGTTGATATTTTGACTTCTTCCTATGAATCATAGATATTCTTAATAGCATATCTATGGTGAATGGTGCATTCTTTCCAGACTTTCAATTTACTTTGCCCAGATCCATCAGAGGAATCACTATCTTTGGCAGCTATAGCCATATGGAATGTAATTCTTAAATAATAAGATTTGAAATAAAAATTACTCCTGGATTCATGAGCTGCAGAATGGTTGTTGTGTTAGCAGGTATAAAAACAACATTAATCTCCTAGTACATCTCCATCAGAGCTCTTGGGTGACTAAATACATTGTCCGTGAGCAGTAATCTTTTGAAAAGAATCTTTTTTTCTGAGCAGGAGGTCTCAATAGTGGGCTTAAAATATCAGTAAACAATGCTGTAAACAGATGTGCTGTCATTTAGGCTTTGTTGTTCCATTTATAGAGCAGAGGCAGAGTAGATTTGACATAATTCTTAAGTGTCCTAGGATTTTCAGAATGGTAAATGAGCACCGGCTTCACCTTTAAGTTGAAGTTAGCTGCATTAACCCCTAACAAGAGAGTCAGCCTGTCCTTTGAAACTTTGAAGCCAGGCATTGACTTCTCCTCTCTAGCTGTGAAAGTCCTAGATGGCATCTTTTTCCAATAGAAGGCCATTTCATCTATATTGAAAATCTGTTGTTTAGTGTAGCCATCTTCATCAGTGATCTTAGCTAGATCTTCTGGATAACTTGCTGCAGCTTCTCCATCAGCACTTGCTGCTTCACCTTGAACTTTTTTCTTATGGAGACGACTTCTTTCCTTAAACCTCACGAATCAACCTCTGCTATCTCCCAACATTTCTTCTGCGGCCTTTTCACCTCTCTCAGCCTTGAAAGAATGGAAGCGAGTTAGAATCTTGCTCTGGATTAGGCTTTGGCTTAAGGGGATGTTGTGGCTGGTTTGATCTTCTATTCAGACTGCGTAAACTTTCTCCCTATCAGCAATAAGGCTATTTCACTTTCTTATCATCCATGTGTTCATTGGAGTATCACTTTTAATTTCCTTCAAGAACTTTTCCTTTGCATTTACAGCTTGCCTAACTGGCACAAGAGGCCTAGTTTTTAGCCTATCTCAGCTTTTGACATGCCTGCCTGACTAAGCTTAACCATTTCTAGCTTTTGATTTAAAGTGGGAGATGTCTGGCCTGGACAACAGAACAAAACCCTGCCTCCATAAAAAAATTAAAAAATTAGCCAGGCATGATGGTGTGTACCTGTAGTCCTAGCTACTTGAGAGGCTGAGGCAGGAGGATCACTTCATCCCAGGAGTTGGAGGTTACAAGGAGCTATGATTATGCCACTGCATTCTACCTGGGTGACAGAGTGAGACTTTGTCTCAAAAGAAAAAAAGAATGAAAGAATGAAAGAAAGAAAGAAAATGAGAGGTGTGTGACTCTTCCTTTCACTTGAACACTTAGAGGCCATTGCAGGGTTATTAATTGACCTGATTGAAATATTGTTGCATCTCAGGGAATAGGGAGGCCTGAGGAGAGGGAGAGAGATGGGGAAAAAAGCAGTATCTGTGAAGCATAATAAAGCAAAATGCAATAAAATGAGGAATGAATTATACCTGTATTTGAAAACCTAGAGGTAGAAAGCGTAGGTGGCCTCTGTCCAGCCATGACATCCTCACAGGAGAGCTGTCCCAGACTGGCAGGTCATGGTCTGACCTGCCTTGCCCAGGTCTTTGAACTAACTCCCATGTTGTATTCTATACTGGGGAGGATACTACCCAAGTCCCTTTCTATCCACCTCATCACCTCCTGTAGGCTAATGTCAGTCACCTTCAGTCTTTTATGCTTTTCAATCACTCTACCAAGAAATATTTATTAACTTCCTACTATGTGACAGGTGGTGGCTTGAAGTTACAATGGTGAAGTGGATATGTTTTATCTTGCAGTATTGTCAAGTATGCGAACATCTTGCCACGTTTGCAGAATTCCTTGTCTCATGGCTGCTGGTGTAGGAGGCAGAGCCCACCTCCCAGTATAGAAAATGAAAATGTCACATATCCCAGTATTCCTTGCAGCTATGGTGTAGTACATGACCTAGGCTCAGCCAATCAGAGGCACCTTTCTGGATCTTTGAACCTGGCATTAGTGACCTAAAGAATTGGGGCAATAGAGAATTCTCCCTCTGGTGGTGCTGGCTGTAGCACTTATAAGGAATGTTAGTAGCAGTGACTAGTGTCTCCAGTTTGGGAATTACAAGCTACACCACTAGTGCTTAGTGGTGATAGAAGGAGACTTGCCACCAGGCCATCTCTGTGGTATAACTTGATTCTTTGTTTCTGGCCACATAGGTTAAATCTAGTTTTTCAATGCCCTCAGTAACTTAATGATTCACCAAATGTCCTTTTGCTAAATTACTTTTCTGCTTTATTAAACAACAGTCAGTTTCTACTGCTTTCACATAAGAATCCTGATTAATGCAGAATACAGCACCAGAAATGGGGTGCTTAAAGTGGCAGATCTAATATGTAGAGTTGACTCAATAGAGGAGGTGAGCTGGAGGGCATTGAGGACCACGTGATCATAGGCAGGGAAGATGGTGACCATGGCCATGTAGTTATAAAGCATTTGGTTAAATGGTTGCCTATTGGGACACATACCTTCTGCACACAAGTCTGTATAATTAGGAAAAATGGTAGGGAAATATCTAGATGTTATTATGCTAGTGTGTCTTGGCTGCTTCTGTAGTTTTATGAGGTATTACATACAACAGGCAGCTAACACTGAAGGTGTTCCATCTAAAACTGAGGAGGCAGGAAACTTAGCAAGAGGTAAGATTGAGGAAAAGGGCAAGCCTTATCTACCTGTCTTCTCTCAAATGCTTCTGGATGAATAGACAGAATTATGAGTGAGAATGTCCCATTAATTGCCAAAAGATGGAGGCTAATAAATGAAAGGTAAGGAGGATAGGTATGCTGCAAGGCTTAGAACTAGGAGACTGGCATTTCCATCCCCAAAGACAATGTCTGCACAAGCTCTATGGCTCTAGTATTAACCCATGGAATTGAACAGAAGCAAATAGATCATATGACTCCTAAATCATTTACTGATGCTTCACATTTTAAACTTTTGTATCAAAGTAAAACACACATAGAAAACTTTACAAATTATCACAAAATGGGCACATTTGTATAATCACCATCCAGGTTATGAACTAGAAGTTGGCCAGCACTCCAGAATCCACTTGCCAAGTAGGATCCTGCCCTCCTTTCCAATTGTAAACACTATCCAGACTTCTAACACCATAGATTAATTTTGCCTGTTTCCGAAGTTAATATAAATGGAATCTTACAGTATATATCCTTTGGGTCTGGTGTCTTCTATTCAATATTTTGTTTGTGAGGTTGATCCATAGTGTTATGTGTATTCGTAGTTCATTCATTTTCATTGTTGTTTATTATTCTGTTGTGAGATTACCACAATTTATATATCCATTCTGTGGTTGATAGACATTTGGGTTATTTCCAATTTTTTTTTTTTTTATAGAGATGGGGTCTTGCACTGTCACCCAGGCTGGAGTGCAGTGGCATGATCATAGCTCACTTTAACTTTGAGCTTCTGGGTTCAAGCAATCCTCCCACCTCAGCCTCTGCAGTAGCTGGGATTACAGGCAAGTCCACCATGCCTGGATAATTTTTCTTATTTTTTGTAGAGACGGGGCTCTTACTATGTTACCCAGGCTGGTCTTGAACTCCTGAGCTCAAGTGATCCTCTCGCCTCGGCCTCTCAAAGTGCTGGGATTACAGGTGTGAGCCACCATGCCAGGCCTGCAGTTATTGATGATTACAGATAATACTATGAACATTCTTCTATATATGATAAACACATTACTATTGGCTATATGTCTAGAAGTTGAAATAGTCTTAGATTATGTATACGTTTGGACTTTAGGATATTAATTATTATAAATTGTTTTCAATTCAGCATATGCTCTTAAAATCCATCCAAATTGTTGTGTGTATTAATAACTCATTCTCTTTTTTCAAGTAGTATTCTATGTGCATTTCAACTGTGGCATGGATGTACGACAGTTTGTTTAACCATTCACCTGGGCATGAAGCTGTCCTGGACAAAAACACACCACTACAAAGATTGAGACAACTGAAATTCCTATTTATCAGCCATCTGTGTTTCTTCTTTCATAAACTTTGTTTTTGTATTCATTGGCCATTTTCTGTTGAGTAATTTGCCTTTTACTGTTTGATTTGTACAAGATATATATTGCATTCTGGACACCATAAACTTAAGTGTCATGTACATCGTAAGTATTAGGCTTGTGTTTTTTGCATCTTCACCAGAAATTCTGTCCTACCTTAAGATATGCCATAATTTCTTCTAGTTTTAAAATTTTGCTTTCCAAATGTAAGTCTTTCATCTATTAATATTTGGAATGTTTAAAAATCCTTTTGTGATATAACTTATATAAAGTAAAATGCACCCACTTTAAGTGCACATTTCCATGAGTCTTGACAAATGCATACATCTGTATAATTGCATCAAATTATATAATATTTCTTTCCATCATCCTCCAAATTCCCTTATGCTCCTTCCCAGTAAATCCCCACCCTTATTCCCCAGAGGAAACTGCCTCTCTGATTTGTTCCGAACATACATTAGTTTTTTCCCTTTTCTAAAATTTCAAATAATTATAATCATACGGTAAGTACTTTTTTGCATAAAGCTTTTTTTCACTCAGTATAAGATTTTTGAGATTCATCCATGTTGTTGTATGTAACTATAGTTTATTCCTACTTATTGCAGAGGAGGTTTCCATTCATTTTTTTCTATTCACCAGTTGCCGGAAATTGGGTTGTTTCTAGTTTTGGGCCCTTATAATGAAGCTGCTATGAACAACATATATTTCCATGTCTCTTGAGTACATAGCTAAAAGTGGAAATGTTAAGTAGTATAACAACTGTGTGTATGTTTAACTGTTGGAAGAAACTACCAGCATGCTTTTTAAAGTGTTTGTATGATTTTGCTTTCTCACCAGCAATGTGTGAAAGTTGCAGTTGCTCTGAATTCTTGCCAATACTTGATATTGTCAATTTTTTAAAAAAAAAAAATTAGCTCTTCTAATGAGTGTGTAATGGTATCTTGTTGGGGCTTTAATTTTAATTTATTTGATGACTAACTATGTTGAGCATATTTTCATGTGCTAATTGGACATTTGCATATCTTCTTTGGTGAATTTCTCTTCAAATCTTTTCCCCAATTAAAAAATTCTGTTGTTTGCCTTTTTTTATTGAGTCATAAAGATTCTTTATATATTCTGGTTCTTTATTAGATATATGTATTTCAAATATCTCCTTTCATTGTGTGGTTTGCTTCCCCTCTTCTTTCAAAAAGAAGAACTTTTTTTCGGCATCAGATTGGCACTGACTGATCAACACTATGGTGCTCACATGGTAGTAATATTCTCCAGGGATTGGGGGTTGGGGAAGGTAAACTCACAACTAATGGACACGGTAGCATTGTAGAGGGGAAGGGCATACCTCTAATCCTTGCTTGGGTGAGGCAAATACATAAAATGTAACCAAAATGTTTGTACCCACATAATATCCTGAAATAAATAACCCCCCCAAAAAAATATCAAAGTGAAATGTCAGAGATATCAACTGTCAAATTTAGTACTTGACGAAATCAGACATTCCATACTTAATAACCTTAATATTTCTTACAACTGCATGTGAGTCTACAATTATCTCAGAATAAAAAGTAGGAAGAAATGGTTTAACACTTAAAATGGAAAAAATAAAGCCAGGTCAAAGGACAGCAGATGCCAGCATGACAGTTTAAATAATTTGGGGCTTTATTTTTTTCCATTTGAGGCAGGGCTTGGGAATAAAAGATTAGTAAAATAAATATTTAAAGATTATTTTTTAGGTAATGAGCTACATAATATGGAGGCCAATTTATCTTGTGTGCTGTTTGTTTTCAAGTAAACATTTTCTACAATTAATTACAATAGAAACTATATTTCAGTTTCTGTTGAGAATATTTTTCTAGTTCATTATATAATTAAGCCAATGCATTCAATTCTTATCCATCTCAATAAGAGCTGAATACATCTATAGATATCCCTAAAGTTAATTTAATATTTTCTCAAATTCATTTTTTTATTAAATTGAAATATATATACCATAAAATTCACCATTTTAAAGGGTACAATTCCATGGTTTTTAGTATATTCCCAGTGTTGTGCGACCATCACTATCTAATTTCGGAATATTTTTATCACCCTAAAATGAAGGGCACTCCTCATTCTTTCTTTCCTCCATCCCCTGACAACCTCCAATCTCTTTGCTGTTTTTATGGATTTGCCTATTCTTAGCTTTCCATATAAATGGAATCATACAATATGTGGCATATAGATTAAGAATGATTTAAGAAATATCATCCAGTTACAATATATGAATCTATGTAGTCCAAACTCAAACAAACTTAAAAAAAATTAACAGGTCAGTTGAGGAAATTTGAACATTGACTACAGTCTTGATATTAGGGAATTGTAACATTTTGCAAGGTGCAATAAATTATATGGTGGGTACAGTTTTAAAAAAGAATCTGTGTTTTAGAGATACATACTGAAATATTTCCTCATGAAATATTACGTTGTCTGGAATCAATTCAGGGTAGCAGGTAGTACTGGGGATATAAATGAAAGAAAGTCGTCCATGTGAGAATGATCGTCTGAAGCTGGGTGTTCGGTACCTGGAATCCATTAGACATTTCTCTTATTTTTGTATATTTGAAATTTTTCGGAACAAAAAATACTTTAAAAAATATGAGAGAGTAATTGGCTTCTTTAGGTGGACTTCTAATTATTATATTCTTAATGATATCACTTCTAATTATGAAGTTTCTGGCAGGCTTGTTTG
Source organism: Eulemur rufifrons (assembly GCF_041146395.1). Lineage (NCBI taxonomy): Eukaryota > Metazoa > Chordata > Mammalia > Primates > Lemuridae > Eulemur > Eulemur rufifrons. Next base: position 24,038,509 of record NC_091012.1, on the reverse strand, counting down.
TGGGGTGGGTTCTCTTCTTTAATGAAAGTGTTCCAGTCTAATTCCTATGTTCTCAACAGCTGGTCTTACAGTGACACAGGAATTTATAAAAAACAAAATCTCTTATTATTTTTGTCATGAATTAATACATTTAATTTTGAGTGCCTTATTGGTATCTTATTTAAATCTGAGACATTTTTCCCCACTCCTTCTGATGTGTAGGAGATTTACCTTGACAAGTTTACAGGTCTTGCGGGCAAAGTTTGAAAGGTACAGCTTTCAGCAATTTGTACCTAAATTCCTGCTCTCAAAGGCCCTTCAATTCAAAGAGAATTAAAGAACAATTTTGACACTTGTGATTTAAAAGGGTTGAATTTTTCTTATGTAATTTAAAAAAAAAACAACTTTTGCTTGTGGATACTGTTTATTACTTCATGAACTTTATCTTGAAATTTTTAAGCAGTTGATACATGCACTTTTTAGAGTCTGTTTTTATGAATTAGTACTTTTGAAGTTAATATGGCTTATCATAAAAGACATATCAATGCATTTAGTTATTTTAGAATTTTGTGTTCTTGAGAGTGTTTCTTAATAATTTTTAAAATTTTGATTCCTTGGACAGATTATTCAATAGTAGTAAGTTTATAATGATAAAAAAGTAGAACTTTTTAAATATTGACAAAGCCCAGTGCACTTTTATTTGGGTTATTTGTGGTTTCGTTTTCTATCTAAAAATCTTCTATGCCAACCCAATTGTCACAATGGTTTTCTATGTTTTATTCTAGAAGATTTATAATTTTAGCTTTAACATTTAGGTTGAAGATCCAAATTGAGTTAACTTTGCTGTGTAAATGAAGTCTTTTTCTCCCCTCTAGATTAAAAAATATATTATTTTCTCTTTGTCAGTGTTTTTTTAGCAACTTCATTTTTTTCTTTTTATTTGATACATAATATTTGTACATACTTATGGGGTACATGTGATATTTTGATACATGCATACAATGTGTAATTATTAAATTAGGGTAATTAGGATATTTCTCACTTCAAACATTTATCATTTATTTGTGTTGGGAACATTTCAAATCTTCTCTTCTTGCTCTTTTGAAATATACAATAAATTCTTTTTAGCTATAGTCTCCCTACTGTGCTATTAAACATTAGAACTTATTCCTTTTATCCAACTGTATGTTTGCATCCATTAATCAACCTCTCTTCATCCTCCCCCTTCCCAGCCTCTGGTAACTATCATTCTACTCTCTACCTCCATGAAGTCCATTTTTTTTAGCTCCCACATGTGAGTGAGAACAACGTTTGTTTTTCTGTGCCTGGCTTATTTCACTTAACGTAATGAACACCAGTTCCATCCAAGTTGCTGCAAATGACAGGGTTTCGTTCTTTTTCATGGCTGAATAATATTCCACTGTTTGTATATAACACATTTTCTTTATCCACTCATTCATTAATGGACACTTAGGCTGATTCCACATTTTGGCTATTGTGAATAATGCTACAATAAACATTGAAGTGCAGATATCTCTTTGATATATTCATTTCCTTTCTTTTGGATGTATACCCAGTAGTGAGTTGCTGGATTACATGGTTATTCTATTTTTAGTTTTTTGAGGAACCTCCACACTGTTTTCCATAGTGGCTGCACTAATTTACATTCCTACTACCAGTGTATGAACATTCTTTTTTCACTACATCCATGCTGACATCTACTGTTTTTTGAATTTTTAATGATGGCTATTCTGATAGGGGTAAGGTGGTATCTCATTGTGGTTTTAATTGAATTTTACTAATGATTAATGATGTTGAGCATTTTCTCATATGTTTTTTGGCCATTTGTCTATCTCCTTTTGAAAAAACTCTGTGTGTGTCTTTTACCCACTTTTTAATGGGGTCATTTGTTTTTTTCTTGCAGATTTGTTTGAATTCTTTGTAGATTCTGGATATCAGCCCTTTGTCAGATGTGTAGTGGGCAAATATTTTTTCACATTCTGTAGGCTATTTGCTATGTTGATGATTTCCCTTGCTGTGCAGAAACCTTTTAATTTAATTACGTTTTATTTATTTATTTATTGTTCCTGTATTTGCCTTTGGGGTTTTACTCATAAATTCTTTCCCTAGGCCAATATCTAGAAAAGCTTTCCCTATGGTTTCCTCCAGAATTTTTATGCTTTCAGGTCTTAGATTCAGGTCTTTAGTCCATCTTGAGTTAGTTTTTGTATATGGCAAGACGTAAGGGTCCTGTTTCATTCTTCTGCATGGGCTATCCAATTTTCCCAGCATCATTTATTGAATAGGATGTCCTTTCTCCAGTGTATGTTTTTGTCTACTTGTCAAAAATCAGTCGGTCATAGCTATATGGTTTTCTTTCTGGGTTTTCTGTTCTATTCCATTGGTCTATATCTCTACCTCTATACCAGTACCGACTATTCTATTTTAGTTACTATACATTTGTAGTATAATTTGAAGTCAGGTAATGTGATGCTTCCAGATTTATTCTTTTTTTTTTTAAGATTTTTTTAGTTGTTTGGGATCTTTTTGGTTTCATATGAAGTTTAGGATTATTTGTTCTAGATCTGTGAAAAATGACATCCATATTTGAATGGGAATTGTATTGAGTCTGTAAATCACTTTAGGCAGTAAGGATATTTTAATAAATATACATGAGCATGGGATATTTCCCCATTTGTTTGTGTCATCTATGATTGCTTTCTTTTTTAATTTAAAATTTCTTTTTATTTTAAAAGATTTAGGGGCATAAGTTGAATTCTGTTACATGTATACATTGTATAGTGGTAAAGTCTGGGCTTTTGATGTACCTATCACTTAAATAGTATCCACTGTACCCAGTAGGTAATTTTTCAACCCTCCCCCCCCACCCCCCTTTGGAGTCTCCAATGTCTATTATGCCACTCTGTCTGCACGTGTGTATCCATAGTTGAGCTCCCATTTATAAGTGAGAATATGCAGCATTTATTTTTCTATTCTTGAGTTACTTCACTTAGGATAATGGCTTCCAGTTCCATCTAAGTTGTTGCAAAAGCCATTATTTCATTCTTTCTTTTTTGTTTCAAAATATTAAGGGAGCACAAATATTTTTGTTACATGGATCGCTTTTGTAATGCTTGAGTCATGGCTATAAGTGTGCCCATCACCCAAATAGTGTTCCTTGTACCTGTTAGGTAGGTTTTTGCCCCTCCTCGCCTTTCACCCTTGATTTCCAATGAGTTTTAATTTCCTCTGTGCACATGTGTGTTCATCAGTTAGTTCCAATTTAATAGAGAGTACATGTGGTGTTTGTTTTTCCATTCTCGAGATACTTCACTTAGGAGAATGGTCTCTAGTTCTATCCAGATTGTTGCAAAAGGCATTAATTCATCCTTTTTTATGGCTGAGTAGTACTCCATGGTATACATATACCACATCTTTGTAATTTTGAATTATACAGCAATAAACATTTGAGTACAGGTGAATTTTTGATAAAATGACTTCTTTTCCTTTGGGTAGATACCCAGTAGTGGGATTTCTGGATCAAATGGTAGGTCTACTTTTAGTTAGTTGAGGACTCTCCATACTATTTTCCATAGGAGTTGTACTAATTTGCAGTCCCACCAACAGATGCATTCCTTTGTCTCTGCATCCACGCCAGCATCTATTGTTTTTGGACTTCTTTTTAATAATTCTGATTGTTTTTCTTTAAAAACAAACACCCCCCCCCCCAAAAAAAACCCCAGAATTTCCTACCCAAACCGGCCTAGTGTAACAGGTTAGCCATTAACACAAGAATTAAAAAAAAAAAAAAAAAAGATGCCCTAGTCACTCACGTCATTTTGTCATTTCCTCAGCGGAGGGTGTCCTGGCCTGGTTGGCTGGTGTTGGAGTGGATGGCCCTGGCATAGCTGGGAGCAGATGGCGATGCAGGTGCAGCCTTACGCCACAAGCAAGAGCAAGGCTGAACTCAAAGGGATGAAACAGATCGGCAATTGTTCGTTGTTCAGTCTAGTACTCAGTAAAGACTTAAGGAGAGTTTGATTCTGGAGCTCTTTCTCCATGCAGTTGCCTCATCTCTGGTACTCTGTCCTAAACATTTCTGCTTCCTCAGCCTCCTTGAACTCTGATCTCTGATTCGTCAACTCAGAGAAACTTCTGTGCTCTGCTTGAGTCCCTCCTCCCTGCTCCAGGGTTGGAGCACACCTCATTTCTTTCTTCATCTCAGATACCAAGTGTTGCCTCTTGTCTAATGTCTAAAACTAGTTGTTTCATATATCATGTCTGACATCTATCTGTTTATGGTGGATGAATAATTCCAGATTCTGTTATTCCTTCACAGCCAGAAGCTTTACTTTTAGATGTTTTCCAAACTTTCTGAAATACCTATAAATCAATTTTCTAAAAATATATATATAAAATAAAAAATTAGATTATGAAGAAAAATGACATGCACATGCATGCATGAACACCTACATGCCATGAGGAATAGTAATATTCTTAGGGCCTAGGTTTGGCTGATGGGCGATGTCTGCACTGTTGGTCCCACTTTTTCAGGCTTCAGACTCAGACTCCTGCCCAGAACTTCTGGAAATTCACAAATCCATGTCACGATCAGCTACATTTCCTTACTTGCAAGTACCCATGTTTTGGAGGGAAATTTTCGCTGGACTCAAGGAAAGCTAGCAAGCAGAATCTCATCTGGTTCCTGAGGTTGTGTGTTTCCCCACACTCACCAAATTCTTCAATCGTGCCAAAGTCTCTCTTGGGCACTAGAGGGCACTCCTGCACCGGCAGTGACATAGTCGTCTTCGCCTGTTGCGTCAGTTTCTCCAGCTCTCTGAGACTAAACCTTGCTGGGTCCTTCTTTGGGTGCAGTCAGGGCTGGCCCTGCCACAGGGTCCCATGGGGGTAGGTTTCTCATTTCCCAAGTACCATTTTCCGAAATATCATTTTCAAAGGCCAAATCTCTTTCCACTTCTGTCCCCACTCTCAGAATGACTCAGCCTGGCTTTCCAGAATCCCTTCTAGCATCAAGAGCCACCTTATCTTTTTCTCTCTCAGCCAGTGGTCACTGAGAAAGGAGGTCTAGGTCACTGGGTATGCCTCTTCATGCTGAAAACTTCTCTAAGGCCCAGTATACAGATTTAAAAACAGAGAAATGGATCCCCCAATATTTCTGTGTGCTACAAAGCTTCTCTGGGGAGCACCCAGGAGCTCTAAGAAGTGACCCACGGATCATTCTGGGTTAAGTCCATACCCCTGTCTGGATCTCAGCCTCTTCATTTGTATATTGAGGCAGGTGGCCACGATGATGCCTACACTCTAAGCAGGTGAGACGAGTCTGGCAAGAGCAGAGAGGAGAGCAGGGGCCAGCGATGGGGGCTGGAATTTTTCCTATGCAAGGAGTTAGCCCTAATTGGACCTCTCCTGTCTGGAAAGGGGATGTCTGGGAGAGGGTAAGGAGAAAAATGGAATCTGTAAATTCAGCATGAGCAGGGAGACAGTAATCAGAGTCTTGGGCACCTAATTCTTGGCATATAGCAATGAATCAATAAATATGTATTAAATACATAAAAAATAAGCGAGTGGATGGATGTCAGAATAAGAAAACGAAGGGGCATCCATTAAGGCTTGAAAGTGATGCTTTGGATTAAAACAAATAAAGGCCCTGAGGAATGAAGTGACTTTTGCCCAGAATCACAGTGCTAGTTAGTGGCAGAGCCAGGACTTGAATCCCAGATTTCTGATTTCAGGTCTAGAGTTCTCCTTACTCCAATATGCAGCACAATATGCAGCCCTTGGATATTCATATCCCTGGGATGTTGTAGCAGGCAGGCATAATTGGTGTTCTCATGGTGAGTCACTGCTGGTGCTGGCTGGAAACCAGCATCTCTAGTCATCCATCCTGTTTGCTCTTTGCACGCATGCTGCCATTCCGTACGCTGGGGGTGCTGTTGTTAGCCGGTGGGCTCGTTCGCTCAGTTATTTTCCACTTGTGTCTCTGAGAGTACCCACATATTGACTGGGGGCTGCTCACCGCTCCTGGGCTGCTGCCCATAGTAACAGGTCACTGATCCCTCAGGAACCTGCTCTGATCCCTTAAAGCATTGACTCTTAAACATTTGGGAATCATGAACTCTGTTAAGAATCAGAAAATGACACATATGCACAAAACATAGCATACTGTTCAGGGGGTCCACTGCTGCTAAACAGATTGTGGGCCATGAATTAAGAACCTCTGCTTTTCTTGGACGTTTTTTTCCCTGAGAAAATGTGAACATAGAAACCATGTTAGGAACACTCGACACACAGGAATGACAGCATTTTGGGGGAGCGACAAATTTTCCTCTGGAGAACAAGGTGGGATTGCAGTGGGGAAATGGGGGGATAGAGGATTTCAAGTGCTCCAAAGGAAGTCTTTTCCCAGAGGTCCCTTCTGTCTTTTGTGGAGAGTGCCAGAGGCACACAGCTCAGCAAGTCGTGACTGTGTCATTATGTTCTCGTCAGCACAGATGATTCAGTCAATGTATAAGCAAGCACAATTGCATTTCATAGGACTTTCAAATCAGTTCATTTCCAAGTCAGAAAAAATCTTCCGGAAAGTCTGATCACCACCCCCACAGGGCAGCAACCAGTTCTAGGGGCTTCACCTGTTAAGATGATTTGGCTTGTTTGCAAGTCATTTTCAGAGAGCAGAGAGACAATGTTCCCACTACTCTATAATTAAAGCGCTCAGGGGCAGGCTGAGGGGAGACAGCGAGGCTCTGAGCTCTCATTTGTATTCAGGGAGCGTCTGTAATTCAAGCGGCCCTGGGGAATGCCTCAGATGTGATGTTCTCTCCACAAATTAAGGAAATCTTCTCTCTCAGAACTTCTCATTGCTGCAACTTTGCTATAAGGCAGCATCTGATGTGTGTAAATAACCCTAACTCACCTGTTTCCTTCTTTAATTCATGCAGCTTTTTGTGTTTGTGTAATTAAGCAAACCCTCCTTGATGCGTGTCTGTGTGTGTGTGTGTGTGTGTGTGTGTGTGTGTGTGTAAATCTTAAAGGACTCAGAAGTTAAAGTGTTCATGCCCTTAACACAGCTCCACCGACTCTACCTAATCATTTAGCCTCTCGACCCTTTTGCTGCTCTGTGATTTTGAGAAGCGCAGTGTCTTCATTTTTTTTTTTTTCTTTAACTTCATCACTCTTTGAACCCCCACAATGCCTGGGGTAGGTAAGCTACTGGGCTTTTGGTAAATGACAATTCATTCTGCAGCATTTGAGTGGGAGCATTCCAGCTCCTAGAGGGCTCCCACTTTCCCTGGTCTATTAAATGAAGCCAAGCCCTCCCTATATCTTGCTGCGAGAGCCGACTCCGCAGCAGTTAAAGCCTTTGTTTTTGGTGTTTGTTTAACCATCCATATGCTGCTCACTTTGTTCCCTGCTCTTCTCCCCATCCTTGCCTTACCCCACCGTCCTCTCCATGCCTCAGACCTCTGTCCAGTCTAAAGGAGAGCCTGTCTGGGGTCTTGCTAGATTCTTCCCTGTGTTTCTAGCCCTGAGCACAGGGCCTAGAGCACACCAGAAACTCCGAGACATGTATTAAGCTGAAAGCTGAATGGACCGTTTACTTGCTTGGATTCCCTGCCTGGGTGACTGGGATCAGATCACTTCCTTTTCTGGGGACTTGGTTGTTTTGCTTGCAGAAGAAGGCATGGAATTGCATGATCTCTGAAATATTTTTGTTTTAGAAGAGGGTTTCCTAATTCTATGAATATTTAGTATTTTTCTAAATGTATTTACTTATTCATTGATTACTTTCTTCTTTCCTTTTAGCACAGGGGAAGGAGAATAACAACCCCCAAATAAACAAGTGAACCCAACCAGTACTCCCCTCTGCCTTCCTAAAAACCATATTATCTCTGTTTTATGACGGTTGTTTTTTTCCTTCTTACCAAAGTCATCTGTTCAGGTGTTTTAAAGATGACAAATGGCTAAGTTGGTTGTTCGTGCTCTGTGTTCCTGCTAGTGGAACTGAGCACTTGAATGATAATAATATTTTCCATATCACAACCTCATTCTTTTTCTGATGGATTGAATGACCCCTGGCAAGCCACCCTGAGTCCATATGACCCCACTGCAAATTAACTAGCGGTTCAGACAGTGGGGAGCTTCTGAAAATAGAGTGGGCTCCATTAACTTAACATCAAGCATGACAGGTTCTGAATCAGTTTTTCTTGTCTGAAGGGAGTGCAGGTAATTTCTACCCTAACATATATTGAGCCAGGGAAGTCTGCTAGCAGTGTCCTCTGAGCTCACACATCTCCAGGGGCAGGTGTGGCCGGAGATACTCTTGTAATGGCCTTTAAGCCACCACTAGCTGGCTGTGAAAACTAATCACAAAAGAGGGAACTCTAAGATAGCTGTTACTTTGCCATTTGTAAGCAACCATGAAATATATTTATGAACCAATAGCGGCAGGTATTTAGTAAAAGAAAGGAACAACACTGATGACTAGATTGTAATACATACAACAGTACTGAAAGTATTACTGGTTATAATTTTAAGATATTTGATAGGGAACCTGGTTTTTGTATGGGTTTGGGGAGACAGTCTCTACCATACACTGTTGGAAGGAGGGAAAACTGGCATTACCAAATTGTCCCCCATTAATTTATCTTCCAGATGCTCACAAGGGGGCACACACAAAGATGTTCATTGAAATGATGACTATTAATGAAAAGCTGGAAGCAGTGTAAATGTTCATCTAGACATAAATGACGATATGTACATAGCTGAGAATACTACAAATCTGTTAACAAAGCAAACTACATGACATTTACTCAGCACCAAGCACTGTTCCACGTGCTTTATGTACATTAACTCATTTAATCCTCATAGCAACTTTTGAGGTCAGTACCCACTTTCCAGATGAGCCAACTGGGAGGAGAGAGGTTAAGCAACTTACAGGGAATTGTGCAGCTAGTAAGTGGTGGAGTCAGGATTTGAACCCATGCAGTATGGCTCCAGAGTCTGTCCCCTCAGGTACCTGCTAAGGTGCACTGACCAGGCCAGCCTTTCCCTGAATGGACAAGGAAAGACAGCAAAGGCATATTGGTAGGCCGAAGACGAAAGTTACTGAATAGTGTGCATAATAGGATGTCAGCTGGGTAAGAGAAAGGGTCTGTAGCATACCCATGCATGAGCAGCCTCTGGAAGGACCCAGAAGGGAATGTTAACTGGTGTCCCTTCTGGGGAGTGGCAGCATGACTGGGGCATGAGTGAGTAAGAAGGTGCAAATTGTTCCCATGGGATTGTTGTTTATTTCGTTGAACATCAAAAAAAATTCGGTTAAAGAAAAAAGTCTTAACGTAGCCTCTGAATTTAGAAATGGAGGTCAATTTTAATCAGAGAAGCAGTGTCGGGTAGTAGAAGGAACAAAGAGCTTGGAGCTCGACCTGTGGCTGTTGTAACAAATTACCACAAAGCGGGTGACTTAAAACAGGAATTGATTCTCTCACAGCTCTGGAGGCCAGAAGTCTGAAATTAAGGTGTCAGCAGGGCTGTGCTCCTGCTGAAGCTCTGGGGAAGAATCTTTGCTTATCTCTTCCCATCTTCCGGTGGCTGCATGGCTTTCTTCCCTCCCTGTGTCTTCACATGGCCTTTTTATAAGGACACTAAACATTGAATTTAGGGACCAATGTAATCCAGTGTGACTTTGTTTTAATATAAATGATTACATCTGCGAAGACCTTATTTCCAGGTGGACATGAACTTCTGGGGGACACTATTTATATTAGTCAGACTGAGTTGCCATAACAAAATGCCACAGACTGGTTGGCTTAGACAATAGAAATGTATTTTCTCACAGTTCCTGGAGGCTGGAAAGTCTAAGATTAAGGTGCCGGCAGGGTTGGTGTCTGGTGAAGGCTCTTCCTGGCATGTAGACAGCCACCTTTTCACTGTGTCCTTGCATGGCCTTTCCTGTGTACATGGAGAGAGAGAAGCAGAGAGACAGAGACAGAGAGAGAAATATCTGGTGTCTCTTCTTATGAGGGCACCAATCCTATAGGATCAGGGCCCCACTCTTATGACTTCATGTAACCTTAATGACCTCCTCATAGGCCCTGTCTCCAATACAGTCACATGGGAATTTGAGGCTTCAATATAGGAATTTTGGAGGAACACAATTTGGTCCATAACACTATTCAACCCAGTAGTAGTGGTGTGGTCTTGAGTAAATTACTTAACCTCCCTGGGTCTTAGTTTCCATGTCCGTAAAATGAAAACAGCATTTCCTATCTCAGAGGGTCACTGTGAGGATTACTCATGATAACATATATGAAGTCCTTAATGCAGAGATTGCAGCACAGTAGGTTCTTAAGCCTACTGTGTTTCTCTTCCTTCCCCTTAAGGTCATCTTCCCCAAGACTAATCAGAGTCTTACCAGCTGTTGGCTAAAACCCCTTTCCTTTGCTGGCCTCATGTGGCCATATATCTGAGAGACCAAGGGTGGGGCAAGTTGGTCCCCTCCATGACCATAACCTGCTGGTCTGGAGTCCCTCTGGCCCCTCAAAAGATAGGTTCATGTACTGACCCTGGGAACCTGTGAATGTGACCTTATTTGGAAATAGAGTATCTGAAGATGTAATTAAGTAAAGATCTTGAGTTGAGATCATTCTTAATTTAGGGTGGGCCCTAGGTCCAATGAGCATCCTTCTGAGAGACAGAAAAGGAGCAGGTGCACAGACACACAGAAGAGAAGTTGATGTAAAGACAGAGGCAGAGATTGGAGTGATGCCACCACAAGCCAAGGAGCACCAGGGCCACCAGAAACTATGAATATGCAAGGAAGCATTCTCCCCTAGAGCCTTCGGAGGGAGTGTGCCCTGCTGACATGTTGATTTTGGACTTCTGGCTGCCTAATTGTGAGAGATTAGATTTCCATTGTTTTAAGCCACTCAGTTTGTGGAACTTTGTTACAGCAGCCTAGGAAACCAATATACACTTTTGAACATTTTTCTCTGAAGGTTGGACACAAACACTGGCTAAGGGTATGCCCATGCTGTCCCTACCCTGTGATGCCCTCCTTGTGTTTCTTGTCACCAGTGACAGTCTACTCCTTCTTACTCTGCTGACACAGTCAACCTCTCCGTTGCCCAGAGATACAAGATTCCACCCTGGTCAATAAAGAGCATCTACCACTACTCTAGGAGCTCCCTAGGCTGGAGGCCAGGCTGAAGTACCGATATAGCAGCTGGTGGGTTATCTTAGGGAGGTGCAAAGGAAATTAACCTAGCTAGAGGGGGGACATGCGGTCCATCCTTGTGGTGTGATGGTTTTTTTTTTTTTTGAGACAGAGTCTCACTCTGTTGCCCAGGCTAGAGTGCCATGGCATCAGCCTAACTCACAGCAACCTCAAACTCCTGGGCTCAAGTGATCCTCCCGCCCCAGCCTCCTGAGTAGCTGGGACCACAGGCATGCACCACCATGCTCGGCTAACTTTTTCTATATATTTTTCATTGTCCATCTAATTTCTTTCTATTTTTAGTAGAGACAGGGTCTTGCTCTTGCTCAGGCTGGTCTTGAACTCCTGAGCTCAAATGATCCGCCCGCCTCGGCCTTCCAGAGTGCTAGGATTACAGGCATGAGCCACCGTGCCCAGCCCATCCTTAATACTTTGTTAGAACAGCCCACATTTACTAAGAGCCAGCTTGTGTCAGGCATGCTTTGGAAAGCTTTCCAAAGATTATTTTCCTTATTTATTATGACAACCTTATATTGCCATATTGGTTGTCTCATTATCCCTTTTGTCCAGGTGAGGAAAACAGAAGCACAGAGAGGTGACGTGACATGTCCAAACAGACACGACCCTTATGTGGTAGAGCCGGGAAATTAGACATAGGTATTCAAGCTTCAGAGTCTACCCTCTGAAAATGGCTCAGGAACAGGCCCTTCCCAGGAGCTCTCCAGAAGGCCAGTCTGAGTGGGCTTGGCCAGCCTCCCACAACTGGGACTGTTATACTCATCCCTTCTTCCCTCATGCAGTCTCCCTGTCTCCCCTCCCGGCCCCTTATGCTGGCCTCACCTCGCCTCCCATCCCCTCATTTTGCCAGATGCATGGGCCCCTTTGTCCCTCTCCCTTGGCCTCCCATAAATGCAGCTGCCCCCTGGGCTCCCACACCCTGGGACTCTGCTCTGTTCTTAAGGGTGCGGGTCAGAAACACAGCCTTTCCTCCCGACCCCAGCAGACACTCTGGGCTCCAGGTCCTCCGAGTTCTCCCAGCCTAGCTCCCAGTCTCTCATCCCATCACCACCCCTGCCCTACTGGAGCCCCAAACGCAGACCTTTCAATTGGCACAGGGAATCCACTTGCAGGGCCCTAGTTCCTGCGCTTGTGGTATGCTAAGACTGGTGGGGGACACGGTGCTGGACGAGACAGACGTGGTCTCTGTCTCTTTGAGCTTACATCCCAGTGGACCACAGTGACATGTAGTTAGGCCCTTTGGAACCTGGCTCCAGCCTACTTTCCAGACCTCAACCTCTGGTTTTCCCTCTACTGTTGGTTTCAACTTCCACCCATAGTTCAGCCCTTTGAAGTGGTGAGGCACTATCTTCCAGGGATACCTCTCTTTCTTTCCCACTTTTTATCCCAGGTAAGATCCTCCATATCTGTCTTTGTCTCTGTCTCTCTCTTTCTCTCTCTCCTTCAAGTCCTGGGCTTCATGTACATCAGTTACTCCATTTTGAAAGTGTCTCAGGTGTACTGTCCACAAGTCTAGCTCTTTCACAGCATGGTGTGCAGACCATCTATGATTTAAGGTAAAGTTTGTCATAGCTCTTCACAGTCTTAGACTCAGGTAGCACTGCCCTTAGCACTAGGCAGGAGTGGCCCTTGCCCTGGGACCTGGGTGGGCTGACTAGAGGAGGCCCAGAGCAATACTTGTTAAAGTGAAATACCCATGGCAGGGGCAAGGAGTCCAAAGGAGCAAGGGGTTGTGTTAGACCAGAGCTGATATCCCCCAATTGTAGACCGTGCTCCAGTTCAGGACTGGAGAATTCCCTACCCAAACTTCCCCTAGCCTGCTTTTAGGTACATCTTCCTGAGGGTGGACTGAGCCATTGATATTTGCAGTCCTAGCCCCAAGAGGTGGCTGTTTGTGTTGAGTGTGGACAAAGTGAGGATCTGTCTGCTCAGGTGTCCACGGGCACGTAAAGGAAGCAACTCACTGTGTTGGGTGCAGTGAAAGTGGGAAGGGAAAGGGAACAGATTCAAGCCAGAAGTTGGGGTATGACTCTATCCACACCATCAAGGTCAAGCATAGAACTCTGAGGAAACTAAGAATTTTAGATTTGGACGTACCCTTATGGTCATTAGGAAGGTATAACCATAAAGCTAGGAGGATAGAGCATATTTTTATTTAACATTTCGTTAGCTTCATTAAAAACTTAAATATTTACATATAGAGTGCATGGTCTTCTATTTGTTCTCTTGCCCTGGGCCCCACAAATATTAGGGGTAGATATGGACTCAGGAGCCGTCTCTTATTCCAGCCAGCCTGTCCTGCCATTTTGACTTCCTCTTTGGCTCCCTATGATTTCGAGGATATTTTTCATGACTCATCTCTGAGGGGGCGGCAGTGGGAGCAGAATGAAAGGCAGTCTTCAGAATCAAGAGGGCTCTCAGACACCATCTATTTCATTCTCACTTGTACCCTGACTACAAGACTGTCTAGACAGAAAAACTAAAGCTTATTTTCTAGAACTGTGCAGGTTACTACTATAGTCAGAAGCCACATGTGGCTATTTAGATACAAATCTAAATTAATTAAGAATTAAATGTAATTAAAATATCATTTCCTCGATAGCACTACCCACATTTCAACTGTTCAATAGCCACATGTAGCTAGTGGCTGCCATATTGGAGATACAGAAAGTTCTGTTGGACAGTGCTGGGTTAGAAATCAGGCTTAACCCATCCTGAGGGTGCTACAGATATTATCTCTCAAATCTTTCTGAACAAGCATTACCAGACATGAGTAATATGCTTTTCCCCCCACATTTGAGCACAAACGTACTGTTTACTTTTCCCCAATAATCATATCTCATAAGAAAATTCAACTAGTGAAAAATGCCAAGGTATCTGGGGACTTCAGATAATTTACCACAAAAATAGAAGATGGAAAAAAACTAATTTCTTTCCACTCGCTATCAAAGTTTCATGGTAATTTGATTTTGAATTCCATATAAGATACTAAATTATAAAAGGAAATATCCAATAATTCCTACAGAGTACTGAAGATACACAATTCATTTGCTGGGGATTGGTTTTTCAAGGCAGCCTCCTTAATATATCTCTGTGTCAAACAGAATACCCCACTGTGATTCAAGGAGAGAACTGATGCTGTGATTCTTTTGCTAATCTTCTTTTTGACATAGCCCCAGGTAAGGTTACTAAATGCTTCTGCCAAAGCCCACAGTCCCACACAGGATGAGCCCCTAGAAAAAGCATTTGGTCACACGTTATACACAGCTAAATGAAAGCCGCACAGCTCCTAAGGGCATTTGTTCCTCTAAGGGAGTTTTCTTCTCCAGAATACAGCATTAAGTATTATTGGCTAGAATTGGTGTGGTCCTACTGAGCTTGCATAGAAATTATTTACTGTCATTTCCATTCCTGAAAAGATCTTCAAAAATATGGAATTCTAAAAACTTACAGCTGGAAATGCTTCTAGAAGGCATAAATGAAGTCCAGAGAATGGAAGTCATTTGTTCAAACTGAATAGAGTGAGAAATAGAGATTCAGCCCTTCAAGCCTGGATTCAATGCCCATTTCCATGTTGGTTAGAGGAGAAAAAGTCAGCAAACAAATGGCCAGAGGGGTAACTAGAGAGTCAAGGAGTATATTGTCATGTAAGTAAAGAGAAGACAGTGTTTCAAGACAAAAGAAGTGATTAACTATCAAATACAGTGGATATGTCAAAAAAGTTAAGAAATGGCAAATATTCATTGAATTTAGCAGCATGGAGGTGGTTTTGGGGTGATCTTGCCAAAGGCAGTTTCAAGAGAGTGGTGGAGGCAAAATCCAGGTAATAATGGGTTGAAGAGTGAAGCGAACTACCATTTAAAGATGATAGATTGAGTACTCCTGTTTATCTTTAAGCCCTACTGAGATGCCACTAAAAATAATAAAAGGGAAAATGGCATAAATCAATAATAAAAAAGAGTACATGATCTAGTCCCTTAGTAGAGAGATTCCACTGACTATCTGCAGGACATAATGCAGATGAAAGAGGGGTAACTGAAAAATCAGGGTGAAAGAATCTACCTCCTAGAGTATATGAAGAACAGAATACTGTTAGGGAGGAAGCCAGTTTTGTGGAGACAATTGGGATTTGGAGGTCCCAAGAACAAGAGAGAGATGCAAGACTGAAAAACTAGGCGGAAAAACTATTTGAAAGCCTGTATACAGAGTAGTTGGACGACTGTGCCCCAGAATACAAGTATCCATTCTGGGGAGGGGAAACTCTCCTCACATAAAATGAAATGGATTGAGGACTTCCAATTCCAGGAATATGCCAGGCTGGGTTAAATGTACCAACTCATCTTCTGAGAACAACCAGAGAAATTAGATAAAATACATATTCTAGAAAACTTAAAAGCATAAAAGATCTGAGAACAGAGAGTGAAATTACAAGTCTGAAATCTAAGGAAACATAGTAACTCAGAAAGGTTAATGGAATAAATCCTTCGCTCTGAGGGTATTTGCTGATCCCAGCAAACTTGAACTTAGTGTTTGACAGCCTCCTGGGGAAGGGGTTCAGAAGTTAAAGATCATGGCTGGGCGCAGGGGCTCACGCCTGTAATTCTAGCACTCTGGGAGGCCGAGGTGGGCAGATTGTTTGAGCTCAGGAGTTCGAGACCAGCCTGAGCAAGAGCGAGACCCCATCTCTACTAAAAATAGAAAGAAATTATATGGACAGCTAAAATATATATAGAAAAATTAGCCAGGCATGGTGGCACATGCCTGTAGTCCCAGCTACTTGGGAGGCTGAGGCAGAAGGATCGGTTGAGCCCAGGAGTTTGAGGTTGCTGTGAGCTAGGCTGATGCCACGGCACTCTAGTCCAGGCACCGGAGTGAGACTCTGTCAAAAAAAAAAAAAAAAAAAGAAGTTAAAGATCAGGCTGGAGCATGATAAAGAGTCAAATAGGAGAGTTTCCTTCATAATAAACTGGGATCCCAAAAGGCTATAAACCTCAAGATATGGGTAAAACAGAGTAAACCTGCCCCCCTTCCCAGGTGACTGCAAGAAAAGTTGATTGACTTGGTAGTCAAAAGCCTTCCAACAAAGAAAAGCTCAAAAAGACCAAATGGCTTCAATGGTGAATTCTACCAAGCATTTAAAGAATTAACACCAATCCTCCTTAAACTCTTCCAAAAAATTGAAGAGGCTAAACCATGTCCATCCAAACTCATTCCATGAGGCCAACATTACCTGATACCCAAACCAGGCAAAAAAAAAAACAAAAAAAAAAAACCCAAAAAACTACAGACAAATATCCCTTATGAACATTGATGCCAAAATGATAAACAAAATACTAGCAAATCAAATTTAACAGCACATTAAAATGATTATACACCATGACCAAGTGGGATTTATTACTGGAATGCAAAGAAGGGTTAACATGCAAAAAAATCAATCGATGCAATACACCACATGAAGTGAACGAAGAAGAAAATCCACATTGTCATCTCAATTGACACAGAAAAAAACATTTGACAGAATTCAAGACCCTGTTATGATAAAAACACTCAACAAACTAAGAACAGAAGGAAAATACCTCAATATAATAAGGACCATAGATGAAAACCCCACAGCTAACATCATACTCAATGGTAAAAGACTGGAAGTTTTTCATCTAAGATCAATAATAAGGCAAGGAAGCTCACTCTCTCCACTTCTATTCAACATAGTACTAGAAGCCCCAGCCAGAGAAATTTGGCAAGAAAAAGAAATAAAAGGCATCCAAACTAAAAAGGAAGAAGTAAAATTATCTCTGTTTACAGACAAAATGGTCTTAGATGTAAGAAATCTAATCTTACATATAAGAAAATCCTTATGAAAATCCTTAAAGATTATACAACAAAACTGTTAGAACTAGCAAACAAATTTAGCAAGGTTGCAGGATACAAAATCAAATTCAGCTGAGTTTTTATACACTAACAATGAACACTCCAAAAAGGAAATTAAGAGAACAGTTACATTTATAATAGCATCAAAAAGAATACAATACGTAGGAATAAAATTAATGAAGGAAGTGAAAGACTTGTAGTCTGAAAACTACAAAACATTTCCTAAAGAAGTTAAGAAGACACAAATAAATACGAAGACTTCCTGCGTTCATGGGCTAGAATACAATACTTAATATTATTAAGATGTCACTTCTACCCAAGCAATCTACAGATTCAACGAAATCTCTATTAAAATTCCAATGACATTTTTAGAATGGAAATAGAAAAATCCATCCTAAAATGCACATGAAATCTCAAGGGACCCCAAATAATCATCAGAACAATCTTGAAAAAGAACAAACTTGGAGGTCTCACATTTCCTGATTTTAAAACTTAACCACAAAGCTACAGTAATCAAAATAGTGTGGTTCTGGTATGAAGTCAGATGTATAGTCCAAGAGGATACAACAGAGAGCCCAGAAATAGACCCTGACATATATGGTCAAATGATTTTGACACAGGTTCCAAGACCTTTCCATGGGGAAAGGACAGTCTTTTCAACACATGGTGCTGGGAAAACTGGATATTCATATGCAATAGAATGAGTTGGACCCTTAATTTACACAATACACAAATTTACCTCAAAGTGACCAAAGACCTAAATGTAAGAGTTTAAACTATAAAACTCTTAGAAGAAAACATAGTGGGAAATCATGACATTGGATTTGGCAATAATTTCTTGGATATGACACCAAAAGAACAGGTAATAAAAGAAAAAATAGAAAATTGGACTACACAAAAATTAAAAACTTTTGTGCATCAAAGGACACTGTCAACAGTATGGCACTACTTCAAAAAAAAAAAAAAATAGAATGACCATTTGATCCAGCAATTCCACATCTGGGTATATACCTAAAAGAGTTGAAAGCAGGGACTCAAACAGACATTTGTACACCCATGTTCGTAGCAGCATTATTCACATCACAATAGCCAAAAGGTAAAACAATCCACATGTCTGTCAACAGATGAATAGATAAACAAAATGTGGGATATATATACAGTCAAATATTATTCAGCCATTAAAAAAATTAAGTACTGACACATGCTACAACATGGATGGACCTTGAAGACACACTAATTGAAAGAAGCCAGACACAAAATGCCACATGTCATATGATTCTATTTATATGAAATATATACAATAGGCAAATTTATAGAGATAGTAGAATGGTGGCTTCCAGGGTGTGGGGAAGGGAGGAATAGGGAGTTATTGTTTAATTCGTATAGAATTTCACTTCGGGAAGATGAAAAATGTTCTGAAGATGGATGGTGGTGATGGTTGCACAATACTGTGAATGTACTTAATACCACTGAACTATACACTTAAAAATAGTTAAAATGGTAAATTTAATGCAATGTATATTTTACCACAATAAAAAATTTAGCTATTACTAAAAGAAAATTAAAATAGAAAACAGAGCAATACTGAATCATTAAAGAAGTATAATCAGTAATTCAAACCTTCCATAGAGAAAACTCTAGAACAGATATATTTCATTGACAAGTTGCACCAATTACTCAAAAAAGAAACACTTAGTCTTACACAATTCTTCCAGAGAAATGGAAAACTAGGGGATACTTCCCAACTTATGAGGCAAGTGAAACTTTGATACCAAACTGAAAAAGAACAGTAGAAGAAAGAGAAAATAGAGGGCAATTTCACTCATAAACAGAAATGCAGAAATCTAAACAAAAGAGTAAAAAAAAAATAAAAAAATAAAAACAAACAAACAAACAAACAAACAAAAAACAAAAGAGTAGCAAATAGAGTCTGGTAATAAATTAGAAGGATGACCAACTGGAGTTTCTCTTAAGAATACTAAGTTGGTTTACCATTAGAAAATGAAACAATGTAATTTATTAATTAACATTCCTCAAATTGTTACATTTTAATAGATGCAGATTGTGTATTTAATAAAATTCAATGTGTACTCATGTTAAAAATTTGTGGCAAATAGGAGCCGAAGGGGACTTGCTTAACTTGATAATGGCTCTGCATGTAAACTTGCAGGTAGCATCACACTCAGTGATGAAACACTGAACTCTTTCACTTTGAGATCAAAATAAGGCAAAGTTGCCTACTGTCATCATTTCTACTGAAGATTATACTGGAAGTACCAACTGCCACAATGAGGCAAAGAAAGGAACAGAAAAATCAAAACTGTCATTTTGTACAGACGATCTGGTTGCCTATATAGAAAATCCAAATGAATCAATAGATAAATTGCTGGAATTAATAAGACAGTTTAGCAAGTCTGTTAGAATTTACAATAGCATCAAAATATTTGAAGTGCCTTGAAATTATCAAAGGTTCTGAAAAAACCTTTTTGAAAGACAGTAAAATAAATGAAATTTATTTGAAAACTCAATATTGTAAAGATGTTAGTTCTCTCTAAATTAATTGACCTCTAGATTTAATGCATTCCCAGTCCAAACTGAGGGCATGTGTGTGTGTGTGTGTGTGTGTGTGTGTGTGTATCGTGTTTGTGTCTGAAATTGACAAGATCATTCTAAGATTTATATGGAATGCAAAGGGCCAAGAATACTCAAGACATTTTGGAAGAAGATAAAGATGGAGGGAATTGCCCTATCATATGTGAAAACTAATTTAAAGTTATAGTGATTTACAGTGTGGTTTTATATAGAGATAGAAAAGCCAACCGGTGGAATAGACTAGAGAGTCCCAGAAACACGCCTACACACATTGTGGGCATTCCGTATTTGGCAGACCTGATGTTGCAGATCAGTGCGGCAAGGATGGACTACACAGCAATGGTTCTGTGAAAATTGGGTTTCTGAATACATATATTGAAATGAAATTAGAGTCCTACCTTACACAGTATATAAAAATCAAGCCTAGATAGATTGAAGACCTAATGTGAAAGGAACAACTAGAAAGCTTTTACAAGATGGTATAGGAGAGTATCTTCATGACCTCAGGGTAGGGAAGAATATCTTAAAACAGGTCACAAAAAGCACCACACAAAGCAGTCCAAAGTAGCTGTTTGTAGCCAGCCCAAAAAGAGAGGCTTTGCTGTCTTGGCAACAAGAAAAATAGCCCAACATATTCCCAGTTATACATGACCAGCTGATCCCTATTCAAAGGCAAGGTCAAAGGATAGCTTGAGAATATGTCCTGGGTTCCCTCACCCCTGTCTCCAGATGGGGAGTCATGAAGCAATTTCCTCTCTCAGAGCCTCTGTTTCCTCATAATAATGCCAAACTCACTGGGTTGCTGTGAGGAATAAAGGAGATGAGGCACTGTACCTGGCAGATAGAGGCCATTGGAAAAGAGTGACTATTGTCATTAATACTGCTCGTATGCAGAGGGCTGCTGAATTCTGCCTCTCTGGAGTGGGAGTAGGTAGATCCAGAAGCCTTCCTTCTCCAAGGCTGCAGAACATAGCGCAGGGGAAGGAGGGACGGAAAAGGTTTGGTAATCACCTCAAAATTCTTTTCAATCAAATTACTTGAGTTTTCTGTAAAAGCCAAAGGAGGTGCCAAGTGCATGGAAGATCATAAGAATGCTTTTTTTTTTTAATTTGGGGAAAATTAATGTGGCACAGTGAGAAGAGGAAGCAGACAGTGAAAAGAACACTGGCCAAGTAAAGCATTTTTGATTGAAAGTGGAACTTAACTATGGGAATTTCTAGCTAATTGTCGGCAGGTGCTCAGGGGATGCAGGAGAAAAGGGGACTTCTTTTTGACACTCACCCCAGTCAGGTGCTCCTCAGATCAGAGCCTTGCAGGTCTGGCTGGAGGGGGAGCCTCAAAAATGCTTTTGGATTTTGTTCCAAATGGGTGCTCAGTATGGACCTAAGTGTCTGCTGGGATAACAATACCTGCTTGATCTAATTCCCTGGGTCTTTAAGTCTTGCAAATTGGTGCTGGCCTCAGTAAAGAAAAAAAAAAAACGAGGTCTTGGAGTATTTTTGATTCGGGCTAGTGTGGGATGGCTAGTGTGGGATTGTTTCCTCATTTGCCTTCTCTTACAGAAATCTCCAATGATTTCCTTTGGTGACTCTATAGCCAAATGAATGGCCCTGCTAGGATGTTTCATTGCAATTCATCCTTTTGCTTCTTTAATATTCCAGACAGCCACATCTCCGCCTCAGGCCCTCTACGCACTCTCCTCTCCATCCCAGCCATCCGAGACTGAGGGGGTGGTGCCTGTACAGACTCAGAATTCCCCAGCTTTCACTCATGGGCTTCCCTCTGCCTGGGATGGATCCAGATGTAGTATAAGACAGTCCTGACTGGCTGGTTAAGGTGACAAAGCTACTTCAATAAAAGTGAATTATTTTTTTCTGACTGCTTGTAGGTTTTAACATCATGTGAAAACAGATAGATGGATGTTCACTGCATTTGGAGGTAGCTTTGAGATGGTCTGACTGAGAAGATAAGTTACGTGGGACATGCAAAATTCATCTGGGGAGTCCTGGGAAGGACCTCCTAAAGCTAAGTCTTCCAGTGCAGCTGAAACTGAGATTCTGAGAGAGACTCACCACACCTATTAGATGGCGTGGATAGGAAACAAGCAGTGGCTTCAAATATGAGCCCAAATCAAAACACAGAAGCGTGCATGCCTCAAATGCCAGGGTGGTCAATTTGCATTCAAACTGCTACTCACAAGGGCAACTCTATAGTGCTCAGGGAAACGGGAGGCAGGTATGGATTTAAGGATGGGCCATGAATCTCCTGAGCAAATAGAGGAAGCTGGCTAAAGGGAGTAGGAACCCTACCGAACCAGTACCGGCCAGAGGCAAGACAGCAAGGTGATGGCCAAAGACAGAACTGGACTCCTTCAATCCTGAACCAATAGTCCCTGCTCCACAGAGTCGACTGATCTCTTTTTTTTGGGGGGGGGGGAAGAGGGGAAATGGAAAAAGAAAATCCCTTTCCCAACGAATGCCAAGTCCTTACATTTGACTCATGTAGGATAAGCCACAGGTGGCCCTCAGTCATAGGGGCTGCCAGATAAAATACAGAGTCTCTGGTTAGATTTAAATTTCTGATAATTGATGGATAATTTTTAGTATTAAGTATGTCCAAATAGGGTATAGAATATATTTATACTAAGATTATACTTGGAATTCAAATTTAACTGGGCATCCTGTGTTTTTCTTTGCTAAATTGGGCAACCCCACTCAGGCAGGCCACCAGGGTGACTCTGGCAGCAGGCAAGCAGCGGTGGTCAGGTCTCTGGTCTATGAGAGGGCCAGGTAGCCCTGCTTCCAGGGAGCTGGGCAGGTTATTATCAGGCATTGGGCTGGGAACTCCATCACCAAACAGGGTGGGGTTTAGTCTGAGGATAAAAGCAACATCTGATGAACTATTAATAGAACAGGTATATAAAGTCCCAGCAGGACCATACCCTCAGGAGCAGTGGGGGCACAGAATCACTGGCTGACAAACTTAGATGTCCTCAAGTTGCTAAGGGCAAGGTGCAGGGCTAAGAGCAGGGTTTCTCCAAGACGGATCCCTGTGCTACTTGTATCAGAAACACCTGAGACACTTTGGAAACATGCCGATTCCGGAGCCCCACCCCTGACCTACCAAATCAGAATCTCTAGGGGAAGGCCTAGAAAGATGCATTTTTCCCAAGCACTCCTGGTGACTTTGACATGCACTAAATTTGAGAACCAGTGCTCTAGAGCCAGGAACAAGGTGTGACCTGCAAGTAAGCAGGAAGGCATAGTGGTTAAGGCACAGACTCGGGAGCCAGACAGCCCAAGTTAGACTTCTGGCTCTACCACTTATTATCTGTGCAACCTGGGGCAAGTGACTTAACCTCTCTGGGCCTCAGTTTCTTCTTCTGTAAAGCAGGGATAATAATGATGCCTATCTCAAAGGGCTATTGTCAGGATTAAATGAGAATTTATGAGCAAAGCACTCAGAACAGTGTCTGGTCTAGGAAGCACACATACATATGTGTTAGCTAGTATTAGAGGCTGAGTAGACCTGCTGGGGAGAAAAAGGACCAGTTTAGGCCCGATGGGTACCCATGGCCTGTGTCTTTAAGTGGGGTGGGTTGAAGCAGAGCAAATGGTGGTGGGCTTGTTGCATGAGAAGTCATGAGGATGATTAATAAAAAGGACAGTCTTTAAATGCATGGGTGATCATGCTTGGCCAGGAGAAGGTAAGAAAATGGATATTGTTCATTAAGCTCTAATTAACAGGTAGATTGTACAAGGGGAAAGGAGTCTAAGTGTTACGACAAGTAATTAATGTGCTGCTTCTCTCTCTGGTCACTGTTTGATTTGAAACATCTAACCTGTAGTCTGTATCAGGCATTAAGATCCTGGAACTACTGGCTGCTAATTATTTTGGTGAGCCCCTGCTTGCACTAAAGGAAATGGATGTGTCCTGCTCTCTCTAATGACTCAAGCACAGGGAGAAGATAAAGTGGTTCTAAGCATGATGAATTAAGCCTGGAGGATTTGGAGAGGACAATCATTCTCTCTGTTCATTTAACAAATGTGAACAGTGTCTCCAAGTTGGTAAAGTAAATGTGACCAGACATAGTCTGATTAGGAAAAAATCCAGCACCTATCCCAAACTGCTCTTGAGTTGGCTGATGTCATGACCTGGCTGGCTCTCAGTTGCAGTGACTTGATTCCTGCCTAAATCCCTGTTCAGTTCCTTTGAGGATTCAGCCTTACCCCTGGAGTCCTGGCACAACCTTTGACCTTGAACCAGACCTCCCTTAGCCTAGCCTGGCCCCATGCTCTGTTGAAAGCCAGCTTCCCCTTCTCGAGCTCAGCCAGCCACCTGTGCACTTTGGGTCTGATGTGTTTCTAGGCCAACCATCGTTTGTGCTTTCATTCTGATGGATGTCAAGAAATTTGATTGTTCTTTCTGTGGAAAAGATACAAATCGTGCCAGTGAAGCATCTAGGGGGTGGAGGAGCAGTAAAAGCAAGTCACTCTTAATGTTCTTTTCCATCTGACACACTCATGGTGGCCTGGGATGCTGGGGAGTGCCAACTGGGTGGCTTCTGCCAGGAATTAGAGCCTAGAGGCAAAAGGCCTTGGAGCCTGAGCATGCTGGATACAGAGTCTCTGATCTCCCAGAGAGTCCCTGTTCTTGATGGAAGTGTAACAGAATAGAGTTTAGGCAGAATATTAGAAACTTTCATCATCATCATCGTTATCATCATCATTGTCATCATCATCATCATAATAATAATAGCTAGTGTAGTTGAATGCTTACCCTGTTCTGGGTAGTGTTCTAAGTACTTACATATAGTATCTCCTTTAACCCTCCCATCAACCCTATGATGAGGCACTATGATTATCTGCATTTCCTAATGAGGTAACTGAGGCAGAGAGAGAGAGAGAGAGAGAGAGAGGCTAAGTAACTTGCTCAAGGTCATACATGTGACCAATAGCCGAGCTGGGTTCAAGTTCATTTTTATTTTCAGGAATTGAACCAAATGTAGTTCCCATTCAGCAAGCACTTGCTTGGTGCTGGGATGGGAGAAGCGTGGGGGATGGGGTGGGGGGGGCAGGGCCTGGAGTGGGCACAGCAGCTAACAGGCTCCTGTGTACCTTCCCATGAAGAGGTACATCTTCAAAGGTGTGGAAAGGAATAGAGAATGTCCCACTTATATTCAAACCGAAAGACATTTTTACTCTCATGAGGGTTGTACCAAATTCTCAATGTGCCAGTTTTATATATTAGAGCATCAACCAATGGTCTAACGATGCTTTAGAAAATGGCCTGGTAACTTCAGAGAAGCATTGGCCAGACAAGGTTGGAGTGCTTAGGACAGCCCTTGGCTGTCCAGCCCTATCTGGGGGAGAGGGGAGGTGTGAGCTGGCACTAACAGACCAGCTTATCTATCTTGGGCCAGGGCTGATTGGGGCTAAAAGAGAACCTAACATATTCATAGCAGCATCACTCATAATAGCCAACAAGTGGAAAGAACTCAAGCATCCATTAATGGATGGACGAACAAAATGTGGTCTATCCATATCATTCAGTCATAAAAAGGAATGAAGTGCTGATCCATGTTATTACACAGATGAAGCTCAACACGTTATGCTAAGGGAAAAAAGACAGACACAAAAGGCCACATATTGTATGATTCTGTTTATGTGAAATGTCCAGATAAGCAAATCTATAATGGAGACAGAAAGCACATTGGTGGTTTCTAGGAGCTGGGGGGGTTGGTGGGAGTGGGAAGTGACTGCTAATGGGTATGGGATTTTTTGAGGGGTGATGGAAATCTTCTGAAATTAGATAGTGATGATGGCTGTACAACTTTGAATATACACCAAATTACTGAATTGTACACTTTAAAGGATGAATATTACTGTATGTGAATTGTATCTCAATAAAAACAAATAGAAAAAAAAAAAAACCAGAGCAACAACAATAAAAAAAGAGAGCACAGAGTCTACCCTATCAAGTCCCAGAGCAAAACGTATCTTACGAAGCTGGGTTGTAGGAGAAAGACCCTGGGCTGAGAAGGGATCCAGCCTGTATTTAAGTCTGGGATCCTTCACTAACCTTGGCATGACTTTGGGCAAGCCCTTTCACCTCTCTGGGCTTCAATTTCCCTATCTTTTTAATGGCATTGTTGAGAGAAAAGATATTCCCAATGAACTTTTTAAAACTATAAAATGCTTATTTAAAACTACACTCACTAATTACAGGCAAGATATTATTACGGTGCTTGAGAGTTAAACAGAAAACCTGGAAGGTTTGATGAAAGGCAGACTTCCACCATTGCTGCCATTCCTGAGTAGAAACTGCTCGCTTGCTCTCTCATTTCTCTGGGAGTGCCCCAGGGCTCCTCTATTTGGGTTCTGTATCTTAATGGCTTTTAAATCTCAAATAAAGTGTTTCTGTCCACCCCAGTTATTAGGGCTTCCTAGCAGGCCTTTTATTTTATTTTATTTTAATGTGTGTGTATATAATTCCTTATATAAAATAAATTTTATATAGGGAAGTCTTTTTTTATTTCAGCATATTATGGGGGTACAAAAGCTTAGGTTATGTATATTGCCCATCCCCCCCCCAGTCAGAGCTTCAAGCGTGTCCATTCCCCATCCCCTCCCCGCCCCCCACATCTGCCCGACACCCAATTTGTTTTATTCCCAAATGCTAGCAGGCCTTTTAGAAAGAGACAATTAAAAATCCTTTGGAATCTTAAACTATACACACTGCATTCTACCCAATAAATTGTTGCCCCCTTAACTGTTCCAAAGTAATTGCACTTACTGCACACAAGACTTATTCTGCCCTTGGCAACAGGGACTCTTTCTCTGCCTCATATGTGTCCATGGAACTGATTCCATGTCTGTTTTTCTTAGCACTTGGGCAATGTTCAGAACGTTTATTAAGACGAGTTCATAAAAATGATAAAATTAATTTAACCAGATACAGAATTCTCTCCCTCTAGATTATTAAAATATTCACCTCTTTCAAGCTTGTCTAGTATTGAAAAACCCAAGTCCCACTGGGTCATGATCAAGTAGTGTCCAAGCAGGGGCAGAGGCCAGGGGGGCAGCTCTCTGGCTCACCCTCTCTCTCTTGCCTATTCCTCTCTCAGACCGCTGGACTTCCCAGTGCCTGGGAGGGCCCCCAGCTCTAGGGCCACCTCATCTCAAAAGTACACCACACTGGAGCATAACAATGCCGTTAGGAATTTGCAAGCTATCCTTACAGGCTTGTTTTGGGGGGAGTCCAAATACTTGTTTTCCTTTTTTTCCTTCAAATTTATTTTGTTTGTTTATTTTAATTCAAAACCGCTCCTTCCCGCAAGTGAAATAATCCAAACCCATGGGGAACGAACCAGCGCGAACAGCCTGACGTGGATCCTACAAAATACTCCATGGCGTGGAGGGGCTTTGGGCTCTTTTTCGGGCGCACAGTTGTGTAGGGAGGCCAGCAGAGCCGGTGCTTGGGCTGCATTTATGGGAAAATACTGGCTGAGTCCAGCGGTACGAGAGCGCACGGCTGGGGGCTTCCAGCCAGCGCGAGGAGCAGCGAGATAATGACTTCGAAAAGGCTCCAGGCGGGAGACTGTAACTCGCGCCCGATTCCGTTCATTGTAGCTAGCGCTGCACGGGAGTGGGGGCCTCATCTTCAAACAAGGGGACACAGTCCCAATTTTACGTAGAGAAAGTGAGTGCAATCTTGGTTTTCAGCAGTGTCTGTTTTTCCGTTAAAGGTCTCTGAATATTGAAGTCCGTCACGGAACCCGCCCCGCAGCCTCCATCCCCCCACGCCCATGTGAGCCCCCCACCCACCCGGGGCAGGAGGGTGGCTGTATCCAGACGATGGCGCTCCGGGCCAGTGCAACCCCCTCCCCTCTCCCCCACTGCGGCAAGAAGGCTGGTGTGGAACAAGTTTGAAGGTGTTTGCTGAGATTCTGGGAGGCTTCTTTACTGGAGCCTTAACTTTTAGTAGTGAGCAGAAATTCACTCTCGGGACCAAAGTTGATGAGGGAATGAGTGTCCGAATCGCTCCCCTTTCGTTTAGCCTGAATATTTGAATTTCCCGTGGCCCGAGCACTGGGAGAGCCTGGGTGCACGGCAGGGAACCGTGACGCCCGGGGAGGAAGATCCTCTGGGTGAAGAGGCGGCCTGACAGGGATGGGGTCGAAATGAGACCCTTGGCAGGGGATGGGGAGGGAGAAGGACCGAGATGAATCCTGACTGGGACGGAAGGTGCGGGTCTGACAGTGGCTTCTTGGCATTGCTGCGCGGCACCTCTGCGCCCTTCCCGCTGCTGCGGAGCGGCTCCCTCAGCGTGCCTGACTGCCCCGCATCACCTGGTAGAGAGTACGGAGCACCCGAGAGGGGAGAGGAGCCAGTGCCGCTCACCCCGTTGTGTTTTGTTTTTGTGTGTGTGTGTGTGAAGCGGCAGCCCAAGAGAAGGGCTTTCTCGTCCTTTTTACTTTTTGGTGTAGCATCCCCTTAGTTCCCGCTGCCAGGGTTTCCGCAGCTGGGAAGGAAATGAGCTTCAGCTCTCATTCGCCGCAAAGCTGAGGACCAAGCGGCCATAGACTGCCTCCCCTCGCTCCCAGGGTGTAGACCTGCTCCCCGCCTCCAGAGTCGGGCGCAGGGTACATCTCTTTATGGAGAGGGAAAGACCAGGACCGGAATAAGGGGCCACTCGCCGCTGCCGCTAAGGGAGCCAAGCGGCTTCTGGCAGCAGCAGAAGCGGGGATAAGTTCCTTAGAGATTACAGACCCAGATTTGGGGTGGCACCAACAGTAGTCCCCTGTTCCCCGCGGGGTGCAGAAGGCTCTGGACAGGCACAAGCGCAGGGCATGGGATGGACCTCTCAAGGAGACTGCAGGAGCGATGATCTAGGTTTCTAGGGGTTACCAGCTGTCCCCCACGCCCTGCTGGGGATTGCTGACAGGCTTGGGCTGGCGCTGGACTCCAAGAGAGATCCCATGCTCCCGCTCTGCAATCTACATCTCTTTGCCGGTGTTTGCATTGGAACTGGGAGGGAGAACTCGCTGGAAACGGATGAGCAGCTGCTGCTGGGGCGGGGGAGGTAGACTCCAAGCTAATCATGACGCAAGGTACCTGGGGGATTGGGAGGGGGCAGGCTGGCTAGAAGGGAAGCACATACAAGGCAGTCGGAAGCAAGATGACACCTCGAAGTGGATTTGTCCAAAAAGAGGTGGTGACTAAAGCGGGGGTGGTGTGGGAGCTCTGATTGGTCGGGGGGAGGGATTTGGGGTGGGGCCAGACGCCTCCTGAGGCTTTAAAAGCTCATCGGAGAGGGGCGGAACGCCGTCATTTGCTCTCTGGCTCTCGGAGAGGGAGCCACGCTTTTCCGGAGCTCCGGGCAGCGGAGCAGGTGTTCGCTGTCTGGGCTCCGCTGCTGATCCTGGGCGTGCTGGAAGAACTTAACGGTGCCCAGGAGCAACATGGAGCCTACCCTGGCGGTTCCTACCCCTTATGGCTGTATTGGCTGTAAGCTGCCACAGCCAGACTACCCACCAGCTCTAATCACCTTTATGTTCTGCGCAATGGTTATTACCATCGTCGTAGACCTGATTGGCAACTCCATGGTCATCTTGGCTGTGACCAAGAACAAGAAGCTCCGAAACTCTGGTAAGCCACTCTTCCTTCTCCCTACCCTGTGTGCAGCGACTTGCAACCCTTAGGGTGTTAGTTTGGGTGCCCCCGAATAGAGAACCCATGGACAGTGTTCTTACATTGAACATCCCAGCCTCCAGATTCCCTGAAAGCCTGGTGGGGGGTGATGTTCTGCTGGGGTCCTGAAAATTAGAGCTTCTCAAGGCTAAGGGATCTCAGAGAATTAGCTTTGAGCATCCAAGTGCAAAGCCCGGGTTCCCGCGGTGAGCGGCAGCCCGTTGATTCCTGCTCCACCGGGGCCGATGTGGAGGGAGCCGGCACCGGAGCGGAAAGTCTGGCGGCCGCCCGGGGACAGCAAGCCAAGCGGGACGCCGCAGAGATAGCCGCCCCGAGGCAGCGCGGACCGAACTGACTGACGCAGAGAGATCAGCCGGGATGCCACCCGCTCCGTGAAAGTTAAGTTCGCAGCGGCCGCGGCGGCGCTTACCCGAGCGCAATGAAGCGGCCGTGCCCTAGCCCAGCCGATACCCCGCTCGCCGCGGCCCTGGGGCTCCAGGGCTGTTCCTGGGCGGCAGAGCGCAGACCCCCGCTCCTGAGTGTGGAGCAGGAAGGTCTGAGCCCGCCGGAGGCGAGCTCCGTCCGCCCGTCCCAGGGCGCACGGCAGAGAGAGGCGAGCGGCTGGCCAGGCACGCAGCAAGCAGTGGCAGCGACAGCGGGGACAGCGGTGGCAGCAGCGGAGATCCCGAGGTCCGTAAGCGAGGCACTGGGGGTCTCAGGGCAGGGAGGTTAGCGAGGTTGGCGTCGCGGAGGCGGGGGATATTAGGCAGCAAAACCAGGTAGGGATGGCGGGAGGGTGGCAGGAGAGCTGGAGGGGCGGTGGGGGACTGAGAGAGACTGCAAAGCGCTGGGGTCTAGGAGCCGCGAGCCAGACTTGCAAAGCGCTGGGGTCTGGGAGACGCGAGCCGGGCTTGTAAAACGCTGGGGTCTCGGAGCCGCAAGCCGGACTTCAAAGCGCTGGGGTCTAGGAGCCGAGAGCCGGACTTGCAAAGCGCTGGGGTCTGGGAGAGAGCTGGGCTTGCAAAGTGCTGGGGTCTCGGAGCCGCGAGCCGGACTCCTCCGGCAGCCAATGCGGAGGGGAGGGACCCGGCGGCGAGCCGGGCTGGGTAAGCGCGGGGGATGCCGGGCGCTGGGACCTGTGCCGGGGGTGGGGCGGCAGCCCCCGCGAAGCGGCTAGCGGGAATTGCAGGTTGGGCGGGAGAGGCTCTGGAGGGGAGGGGGGGGGGCTAAGGCGCCCGAACTCAGCGCTTGGGCTGGAGGAGGGAGGAGGCAGTGCCTCAGGTCTTGGTCTCCAGGTTCCCAGTCGGCTGGGGCAAGGGTGGGGGTAGAGGGGGGCCGAGAGGGTCGGAGGACCACCGGCCCCACGCGGGCGGGGTGTGGGGGATTTCTTTGCTTGGACTAGGAGTCCGGAACACCGCACGTTTCAAAACTCAATGACGGGCACACCGTCATTAAAAGTTTTCTTCCAAACTCTGGTGGGTGTGTCCCGTTTCTCCTTTGTACCCCAGAGACCTGGGGTCATGCGCTTGGACGTCACCTTCACCTGCGTGGCCTGGTCCTGAGGTGCCGATCCACGGAGCCCCGGGGCCACCTGCGAAGCCCGTTTTCTTTACTTGTCTCCTTTCCTTTCTTTTTCTTCTTCTCTTTCTTTCCTTCTATAACTCAAATAAAGGTTTTTACGATTGTCGTGTTTTTGTTTTTAAGACTTTGCCCTCTCTCTTTCTTGCTTTTCTTCCCCGAATTAATTACTTTGAGGGAAAACCCTAGAAAGAACCTCTAAGGTAGGAAGCGCTGAGGCCGAGTCTTGGCAGCGCCGGCGGAAGGAGGCAGAAGGAGCCATACCTTTGCCCTTTAAAAAAGCGCTCATTTTCTCCCAGTAACACATGAAATGCAATATTTTGCCAAACCAATGCTAATTAGCAACTAGGTGTTTCCAAAAAAGAGGGCTCTGAGCCTGCACTTGGCCTCTTCCTTCTCTTTTTTTGTAAAAGGTTTTACAAAAAAGGTCCTAGGGCTGCCCTACAGGGCGGGAGTGGGGGGACCCCCCTTACTCTGCTGTTTAGCCCGCAGGCTCCAGCAAAGGTCAGCGCTGGCTCTGCGTGTGGACCGGGCACTTCTGCTAGTCCTTGCGGAAATTTTCCTTTTTTTTCTTTCCCTGCTTACTGCTTCTTTGGTCCCAGACTAAAATTTACGGGGTTTTACCCCTTCCCCTCAGTTTTTACTCTTAGGTTACCTCGGAAATGGTAAGTATTTGAATAGGCTACGTCATCGTAGATTACTGTCTGATCCCGTTGAAAAAGACTGTTTAAGAAAACGGCCTCTAATGCCCTTTTCCAGAATGTCCTCTCTAGGTATGTGTTCGTTATGAAAGCAATGCTAGGCTAGAGTTGGAAGAGGGCTAATTTATCTTTTTTTTTTTCCTTTAGGTTGCGACTTCCTGACGTCGCTCTCGTCTCTGCCCTTGCCCCCCACCCTCCAGCTTGCTTCCTAAGGACAACTCTACATAGCTCAGCTCCACTCCCCTCTTCCTTCTCCCTCCCCGCCTTGAAAAAAGTTTGCATTTTGTTTTTCTTGGGGTCTGAGTGTGAAAGGCTCCTTAGAGGGCTTTTGTGGTCACAGCTCTTTGTGTTATGTTTGCTTCTTTCCCAGGGCAGAGATGATATTGTTTGAAAGGAAAAAAGGTGGGCAAAGAACAGTTCTCCCAAACCTAGCTATGCATCAGAATCACCTGGGACCTGCTTGTAAATAAATAACAATAAAAAAAATGCAACTGCATTTCTTTAAATGAACTCTAGAGTTCTAAATTGTTGCTAATTCAGCTGGTCTTTTCCTCCACCTTAAATTTTAGAGTTCCATACTTTAACCATTTATCCTCCTCTGTCTTCCCCCTTTTCCCTCCCCTGATATATTTTTCAGGCAACATCTTTGTGGTCAGCCTCTCTGCGGCAGATATGCTGGTGGCCATCTACCCCTACCCTCTGATGCTGCATGCCATGTCCGTTGGGGGATGGGATCTGAGCCACTTCCAGTGTCAGATGGTCGGGTTCATCACAGGGCTCAGCGTGGTCGGCTCCATCTTCAATATCGTGGCAATCGCCATCAACCGTTACTGCTACATCTGCCACAGCCTCCAGTACGAGCGGATCTTCAGCATGCGCAATACCTGCATCTACCTGGTTGTCACCTGGATCATGACCGTCCTGGCTGTCCTGCCCAACATGTACATTGGCACCATCGAGTATGATCCTCGCACCTACACCTGCATCTTCAACTATCTGAACAACCATGTCTTTGCTGTGACCATCGTCTGCATCCACTTCGTCCTCCCTCTCCTCATAGTGGGTTTCTGCTACATGAGGATCTGGATCAAAGTGCTGGCTGCCCGTGACCCAGCTGGGCAGAATCCTGACAACCAGCTGGCTGAGGTTCGCAATTTTCTAACCATGTTTGTGATCTTCCTCCTCTTTGCAGTGTGCTGGTGCCCTATCAATGTGCTCACTGTCTTGGTGGCTGTCAGTCCGAAGGAGATGGCAGGCAAGATCCCCAACTGGCTTTATCTTGCAGCCTACTTCATAGCCTACTTCAACAGCTGCCTCAACGCTGTGATCTACGGGCTCCTCAATGAGAATTTCCGACGCGAATACTGGACCATCTTCCATGCTATGCGGCACCCTATCCTGTTCTTCTCTGGCCTCGTCACTGATTTTCATGAGACGCAGGAGGCTCGTGCCCTGGCCCGTGCCCGTGCCCGTGCCCGTGACCAAGCCCGTGAACAAGCCCTTGCCCGTGCCTGTCCTGCTGTGGAGGAAATCCCGATGAGTGTCCGGAATGTTCCACTACCAGGCGATGCTGCAGCTGGCCACCCTGAATGTGCCTCTGGCCACCCCAAGCCCCATTCCAGGTCTGCCTACCGAAAATCTGCCTCTAGCCACCACAAGTCTGTCTTTAGCCACTCCAAGCCTACCTCTGGCCACCCCAAGTCTGCCACTGTCTACCCTAAGCCTGTGTCTGTCCACTTCAAGGCTGACTCTGTCCATTTCAAAGGTGACTCTGTCCATTTCGAGCCTGCTTCCAGCCACCCCAAGCCAGTCACTGGTCTCCATGTCTCTGCTAGCAGCCACTCCAAGTCTGCCTTCAGCTCTGCCACTAGCCATCCTAAACCCACCACTAGCCACATTAAGCCTGCTACCAGCCACCCTGAGCCCACCACTGCTGACTATCCTGAGCCTTCCATCCCTGGTCACCTTGAGCCTGCCACCCCCAGCCACCCTGAGCCCGCTGCTGCTGGCCACCCTGAGCTCTCCACCACCCACTTCCCTGAGATTGCTGCCACCAGCCACCTTGAATCTGACATCCCTGACCTCCCTGAGTCTGCTGCCAGCCAGCTGGAGCCTGCCACCTCCGCTGACCTTCCTGACCCTACTGTAGTCACCGCTGCTGCCAGTGATTACAGACAGGTTGTAGTTATTGACGTCGAAGATGATTCAGATGATTCAGACGAAATTGCTATGTGAAAAGTGCTCTGGTGGGTGGCCAGGTAGTGGTCCACTTTCCAGTTTCTTTTGCATATGTAAGCCAAAGTGAGATACCTTAACTGCATCTACACACAGACAGCGACACACGAAGACACTGACCCACAGACACGGTGTAAGCTACATCCACCTTTCAGGCATCCTCCTCCTTTACATAATGTACTCTACAGAAGTATGTGTGTATGTGTGTGTGCTTGCTATTTTAGAGACCAAATTCCCTCAATTTTGACATCTGTTGTTCTGAGCCTTCCTTTCCTATGGTCGACCATCAGTCCTCAGTGATCCCTGAAGTTTTCGACTTTGATCTTTCCCACTCCCCGTCCCCCTTTCTCCCCTTTCCGCATTTCCTCTGCCTTGTTCCTGCTTTCTTCTCCCATTCCCCAGGGGTGGGGGAGGAGTTGCATGCGCAATGGTAAAGGTGTATTGTGGTAAAGGCTTCTGTCACGTGAATGTGACTGCACAGCTTTATGTTTTTAAATGTGTAACTCTATATTGTACTTTTAATGGCAGTCAGAAAAGCAGTTGCAACCAAGTGCAAGGACTTGCAAGTTTCTTTTCTAAATTTCAGCACGACGTATGACCCATATCTGAAGCATAGAATTTGATAACTCTTATTAAAATAAATTTTTATGCCTATGAGATCAAATGGCAAAAGGAAAAGATATGGTCACACCAAATTATTTCCATTTTGTGAAAATTCAAACATCAGTGCTGATTTTTATAGTCAAGCATGGTTGCAAATGATAAGATGTTTTGACCTTGTTTGTAATTATTTACCTTTGTTTAGTGTTTACCAGAACTTTCTTTCATTGAGTTCCAGAGGAACAAATCCATTCATAAATTAGTTTCTTTTCTTAAAATCCCAATGGTTGCTAGGATCAATTACAGTTATGTTTTTAATACTATGAGTCATAACTACTCTTTACCTCAGAGATTTTTTTTTTAAACAGCCGGATGGTTTTACACGGTTTCACATTTTTTTTTTTTTCATTTACGAGGGAGTTTGAAGTAGTAACTGACAGCCAGAAGCGAATGGAGTACTGCTGTGGAGGTTGTGAGTGAGTGTTCCTCCAAATGCCTTGTTCCTCTCACCCTCCTGGCTGGGGAGTGGGTGAGGAAGATGAGGAGGAAGAGATGCCAACACCAGCCAGTCTCACCACACTCTGCTGAGGTTCAGTGACACACAACGTGAAGTCGTAGATGTCTTGTATCAGCACACTTGACAACCCAGGAAATGACTTTTCTCTAGAATCCAAGCAAAAAAACTGCTGTTTAATAAAAATTTCAACTGTTGGTTCAAACTGACACTTTATGCAAAGTTACTGTACGAAAGGATAAGTGGGAATGTTTTATACTGCCTTAATTCTATTCTGCATTTGTGGTAGCAATTAAATAAAACTTTTTGTGGCTTTAGTGTGCGATAAATTCATTTCTTCCACCAGAGTCACTTGTGGGGAGGGTGCACAAGGTGAGGGGGGAAAAGCATTGACCTTGGGGAATCAGAAGACTTGGGTGCAAGTTCCATCCCTGCTGTGAGCTTGCTGAATCCCAGGGCAAGTTCCTTGACCCCTCTCACCTCAATTTCTTTACTTAGCAAACTGTGGAGAGGTGGGGGGAGGAGGGCCCACCGGGGTTAGTATGTTCTCACTACTGCGGCAACATTGGATGGCCTGACCTGCCTGCTCTTGGACTTCTGGACTGTGCCTGCCATGGCTTCTGAAAACAGGTCCCTCTTTACCCCCCTAGAAGGAGTGAAGACAGGCCCCAATAATGTTACAACCCCAGAGGCTGCTGGGACCAAGGAACCGAGCTCAAGAGGCAGTAGGGGAGGCACAGGTAGGGGAGTGGGTGGTTTGGTACCAGAGGGTGGGTGGTTTGCTCTTCAGCTGGGAGGTGGGTGGCAAGACCCCAGCCACTGGGAAAGGCTCCTGATCTTAGGAATATAGTCTCAAAAAAATCTCTGACAACAGGGAAATTCTCAAAATACACTGCTTAGTAAAAATCAAGATGGATTCAAAATAATATACAGTAGGACACCAATTTTTTTAAAAAAATATGCACACTTAACACATGCACATGCACAGACACACAGTTATGCATATGTAGTTGCTGATTCTAGCCTTTGCCAGGTTGTGAGTATAGACTGAGGTTATCTTACCTCTTACTGCCTCAGTTAAAGTGGTTTGAGCCCCTCCAGCAGGTTGGCTGGACCTCAGGCTGACTGCACCCCTATGCGACATTTCTGCCAGGTATTCCTAAATACCTAAATAGGATGCTTACTCACATGCTTACAAACTGATCAACAGTCAGCCCCCCTCCCCATGTTTCCCATGTTCCTCCTCTCCACCCACACCCAAGGAGTTGCTTTGGGTGAGATTACAAGTGTTCAAACCAAGGGTGCTGTGTCTCAACGCTCTGAACTGCCATTCTCCAGAGGCTTGGGGTGAAGGGTTTTGAAAGGAGATGAGAAAGGCGAGGAAAACTCTCTGCCTTTATTACAAGGTCGTTGCATACTTTGTCCCCAGTGCCTGAAGCAACACTGCTCACACCCAGAGTCCCACAAAGTGGGACTCTTGAAAGCAGCTGCCTCACTGCCTCTGCTCATCTGCTGTAAGTTGCCTTCAAACTTTCCCCTCTGTGCTGCGTCTCCACGCCCCAAATCACTCACACAGGAACAAGCTGAAGTTCCAGCCCAGTGCCTTCTCAGTTCACAAACGGCCCAGAAACATTTTTCTCTGCCTCTTCCTCCCTTATCCTGTTCCCCTCCATCCTCAACAGCCAAGAAGCCTCATAAACACATTTCTGATTTACCCCCACCCCACTCCTAGTGACCAAAACAAGAAGCTGAATGTCGGCGTTCAGGTTTAAGGAGCATTGTAGTTCTCCCTGGAAAAAAAATACAGGGCTTCTGGTTTTACATCAGTGACAACGTAAGGGCCAATTGTGCTGACTTCTGCCTCCAGGTGGGCCTACGTCTGCATAATTAAAGGATTAAAACAATGCAAGCAACTTTTATATGACAGTTTTTCCTAGTCTCTTCTCTTTTAAAATGGAAATATAGTTTATATACTGTAAAGTTTCGGCTTGGCATTTTTTTACACATGTATATACCCATGTAACTACCACCCTGGTGAAGATGTAGTCAGGCCCTCTTGTAATCAATACCCCATCCAAAGGCAACCACTGTGTCTGATCTCATGGTGCATTAATTCTGCCTGTTTTAGAGTTCACATAAATGGAAGCATACAGTATGTATTTTTCTGTGTTTAGCTTCTTTTTTAAAAAATTGTGATAAAATATACATAATATAAAATTTATCATTTTAGCCATTTTTTTAAGTGTGGAATTCAGTGGCATTAAGTGCAGTCACATTGTTATGTAATCATCACCACTAATCATTTCCAGAACTTCATCTTCCCAAATGGAAACTTTGAACTGATTAAATAACTCCCCATCCCCTTCCCTCTGGCCCCTGGTAACCACTATTTCCCTCTCTGTCTCTATTAATTTGCCTATTCTAGGTACTTCATAGAAGTGGAATAATACAATGTTGGTCCTTTTGTGTCTGGCTTCTTTCACTTAGCATAATGTCTTTAAGGTTCATCCATGTCATAGCATGTATCAGTACTTCATTTTTTATTGCTGAATAACATTCTATTGTATGGAAATACCAAATTTTGTTTATCCATTCATCTGTTGATGAACATTTGGGTGGCTTTCATTTTTGGCTAGTGTGAATAATGGTGCTATGAACATTGATGTACAAGTGTCTGTTTGAGTCCCCGCTTTCAATCCTTTTGGATATATGCCTAGGAGTGGAATTGCTGGGTCATGTGCTAGTTCAGCTTTTGCTCAATATCATCTTTGGAATTCATCCATGTTTTTGTTTTAGTAGTTTGTTATTTTTCATTTTTATGTAGTACTCTAGAGTATGACTATATCTTAATATATTTATTGATTCTACTAAATACTATTGATGGACTGTTGAGTTGTCTCCAATCTGGAACTACTATAAAAATGCTTTGATTTTTGTGCCTGTCTTTTAATTTAGTTTTGTATTAAGGAATAATTTTATACACAGTGGAGTACACTAACTAGTGTAGAGCTCTACATCAATATAGAGCTCAACAAATTTTTACATACGTATACACCCATGTATACACACATATCAAGATATAAAACATTTCCAGCACCCCTGAAGGTCCTCTTATGGCAGAATAATTTTGCTGTATGAATATAAGACACCTTTTTATCCATTCTACTGTGGCTGGACATTTGGCTGTTTTCCAGTTTGGGGCTACTAAGCAAGCTGTTATGAACGTTCTTGTACATGCCTTTTGGTTGCACATATAGACTCACTGTTCTTGGAAATATACCTATGTTTGCAATTGCTGGGTCATGAATTATGCTTCTTTAGTTTTAGTAGACACTACTGAATATTTTTCCAAAGTTGTTGAACCAATTTATATTCTTACCAGCAATGGATAAGAGCTCGAGGTGCTCCGGATTGTTGCCAACATTCAATATTTTCAATCCTTTTAATGTTAACAATCCTAGTCTAGTGCTATTTCACTGTGGTTTCACTTTGCATTTCTTTAATGAACAATGATGTCAGCCACCTTTTCACATGATTATCTATCACTTTAGATATCTTTTTTATTGAAGGTCCTGAACAAATATTTTGACCATTTTAAAATTAAAGTTTCTGTCTTTTTCTTACTGATCTGTAGCAGGATATGAGAGAGAGAGAGAGAGAATTTATTTCATGAATGTCTTCTCTCAGTCTGTGGTTTGCCTTTTTATTCTTTTAATTATGTCTTTTGATGAGCCTAATTCCTTAACATTGTGAAGTCCAATTTATCACTTTTTTCTTTGATTGCTTTGTGTTTAAGAAATTTCTGATTAACATAATGACTATATTCTCCTATTTTTTTCCTTTAGAAACTTTATTGTTTTGCCTTTCACATTTAAGTCTATATTCCATTTCTAGTTAATTTTTTGTGCATGCTGTGAGTTAGGAGTCAAGGTCTATTTTTTTATACAGTCAAGATTCATATTTTCATTTTATCACCATTAATTGAAAAGACCATCCTTTGCCCCACTGAATTGCAGTGGAGAGTTTGTTGTCAATTAGGTAATAATATATAAAAATTTCTCTATCTGTTTCTGGACTGTCTATTCTGTTCCATTAGTTTATTTGTCTATCCTTGCACTGATACCACATTATTTTTAATTTAATCAACCATAACTTACATACATTGATGCACGCACATATTAATTGTACAGTTAAATGGATTTTTATGCATGTGTGCATATTTTTGTAACTGCCATCTAGATGAAGATATAGACATTTCTAGGACCCCAGCAGCCTCTTTCATACCCCAGCTCAGTTAATACCTCCCACAGTTAATTACTAGTTGAACCTCTATTATTACAGATCAGTTTGGCCTGTACTTCATATAAAAAGGATAATAATATGGATGTTTTTGAGTCTAACTTCTTTTGTTAAACATTATGTTTTTGATATGCATCTGCATTGTTGGATGTATCAGCAGTTCTTTTT
This sequence comes from Eulemur rufifrons, assembly GCF_041146395.1. NCBI lineage: Eukaryota > Metazoa > Chordata > Mammalia > Primates > Lemuridae > Eulemur > Eulemur rufifrons. Next base: position 23,999,029 of record NC_091012.1, on the reverse strand, counting down.
AAAAAATTTCACAGAAAGGTTCAATGATGTGGAATTGCTTCAATCTATATTAAGTTGAAAAAAAACATAATAAAATGGTATGTAATTTTGTTAATAAAACCAAAATGAGTGTATGAAAGGATACATATGTTTTAACACATTCTATAGGAAATCTATCTTTTTGAAATATGTATTTTTATTGAGACATAATTCATACACCATAAATCTCATCATTTAAAGTGTTCAGTTCAGTATTTTTAGTATATTCACAAAGTTGTGCTACCACCACCACCATTATCTAATTCCTAAATATTTTCACCACCCCAAAGAAACCCTGTAACTATCAGTATTCATTCTCCATTCCGTCATCCCCCATGGCAATCACTAATCTTTCTGCAACCATGGATTTACCCTCTGGATATTTCATATAAATGGAATTATACAATATGTGGCTTTTTGTGTCTGGTTTCTTTCACTTAGCATAAAGTTTTCAAGGTGCATCCATGTTGCAGCATGTATCAGAATTCCATTCATTTTTAAGGTTGAATAATTTTCCATTTATATGCATACACACACACACACACACACACACACGCACACCCCATTTTGTTTATCCATCCATCCACCAATGAACATTTGGGTTGTTTTCACCTTTTGGCAATTATAAATAATACTGCTATAAACAATGATGTACAAATTTTTTTTTTTTTTGGTCCTTGCTTTCAATTCTTTTGGGTATATACTCAGAAGTGGAATTGCTGGATCTTATGGTAATTCTGTCTTTAAAATTATTAAAACAGAAAATGAATGTTGTCAAGGATATGGAGAAAGTGGAACGTGCATGCATTGCCAGTGGGAATGTAAAATGATCCATCCATTGTGAAAACAGTAAGGCATTTCCTCAAAAAATTCAAATTTTATTTTAGCAGACAGTTAATTTAGTGTGCATCAGCTTGATCCTTTTGAGGCTTATTTTTTTGTTGGAGTGGGCCTAGAATAACTTTTACTCTTCAGATAGATGTTCCCCACTCTCAAGGTGTGGTCTCTCTGGAATCTCTGCTGAATGTCCTGGATGGTCAATGATGTCTCTGCATCCTGATTGGCTGGCACCTGAGTTTCTTACAGTCTGATGTGAGTTCTAGCAGTTGTTTAGCTGTTTCTTCCCCAGTAGTGTTTATTTCCTCATTAGCAGTTCTTTGCCCAGCCTCTTAGAGTCTTGCTCTGTACATGAATACTAATTGTGATAGGAAGAATTCTAAAATGGGTCTCAAGATTCCCTTGTCCAGACATCAGTTTGGGCAAGGGCTTTCTGAGTAATACCCACAAAGCACAGGCAACCGAAGCAAAATTGGACAAATGGGAGCACATCAAACTTAAAAGCTTCTGCACAGAAAAGGAAACAAGCAACAAAGTGAAGAGACAACCCACAGAATGCGAGAAAATATTTGGAAACTACCCATCTGACAAGGGATTAATAACTAGAATATATAAGGAGCTCCAACAACTCAATAGGAAAAAAAAAATCACATAATTTGATTAGAAAATGGGCAAAGGACCTAAATAGACATTTCTCAAAAGAAGACATACAAATGGCCAACAGGTATATGAAAAAATGCTCAAAATCATTAATCATCAGAGAAACGCAAATCAAAATTATAATGAGATACCATCTCATCCCAGATAAAATGGCTTTTATCAAAAATTCAGGCAATAAATGAATGCTGGTGAGGATGTGGAGAAAGGGGAATCGTCCAGACATTGTTGGTGGGAATGTAAATTAGTGCAACCACTATGAAGAACAGTATCAAGGTTCCTCAAAAAACCAAAAATAGAGCTACCATATGACCCAGCAATTCCACTACTGGATACATATTCAAAGGAGGGGAATTCAGTATATCAAAAAGATATCTGCATTTCTATGTTTATTGTAGCACTATTCACAATACCTAAGATTTGGAATCAACCTAAGGGTCCATCAGTGAATGAATGGATAAAGAAATTGTGGTACGTATATACAATGGAATATTTATAGTCACAGAAAGAATGAAATCCTGCCATTTGGAACAACATGGATAGAACTGGAGAATATTAAGTGAAATAAGACAGGCACTGACAGACAAATCTTGCGTGTTCTCACTCATATGTGGGAGCTAAATATTAAAAACAATTGATCTCATGGAGACAGAGAGTAGAATGATGGTTACCAGAGGCCAGGAAGGGTAGTGGGGAAGAGGGGGATAAAGTGGGGGTGGTTAATGGGTACAAAAATATAGTTAGATAGTTAGATAGAATCAACAATATTTGATAGCACAACAAAGTGACAATAATCAACAATAAGTTAGGTTATACTTTAAAATAACTAAAAGAGTAGAATTGGAATGTTCCTAACACAAAGAAATGATACATGCCTGAGGTGATGGATACCCTGATTATTCTAGTTTGATTACTACACATTGTATATCTCCATCAAAACATCACATGTATCCATAATAATTTTGTTTAAAAAGGAAAAGATTCCCCTGCCCTGGTGTTCATGCCCTCCATGATCATTTCCTTGAGTGTAGATGGTTTCTCTGACTGGCTTCTAGCCAATAGAACATAACAAAGGGACTTTTTACACGTAATTAAGGTTGTAAATCAGTTGACTTTGAGCTAATAAAAAGGGAGATTACCATGGATGAGCCTGACTTAAGTAGGTAAAAGCCTCTAAAAAAGGTACTGGGTACTCCTTGAGGTAAGAAATGCCTCTTGCCGGCTTGATGAAGTAATAAGCAGCCATGATGAGGAGACCCACACGGAAAGAAGCTGGGGGATTGCATGGCCTTCTAGGATATGAGGATAACTTTCTGCTGATAGTAAGCAAAAAAGCCAAGGCGCTCAGTCACATAGTCACAAACAAATTAAGACAGAAATGAATTTTATATTTACCTTCATATGTTCCATTTCCAGTGACCTTCATTTTTGTGCAAATCCAGGTTTTTATCTGGAAATAGAGGCCAAGGCCTGTTCCTTTCATGCAATGGTGGGTCTGATTGCACTGTTTTTTTCTTGATTATAAGTCACATTTTTCTACCTCTTTTCATGTCTAGTATATAAGAGAACCTTGTAATTGTTTCTGTTTCCTCTCTTAGTCTGATGGAGTGAGGTGCCAATCGCTCCAGTGCTTGAGACTGAGTTGAAGTTTTAATAAAACTTAACTGAACTCTGGTTTATACCTCTTCCTTGGGCATGGACCTCCTGTGCTTTTAATTGAGAGCCATGTAGGGATGGTAATGTCATGTAAACCTGCCCACAGATAACAAGAATAGAAACTGGATTATATGTTTAGAACAATTATTTAAAGACACTAAAAAGTTTCTAAGAGCACCCAGAATAGAGATAATAATTTACTCTATAACTTGCAGCTGTAAGTTTGTGATTTTGTTGCTTTTCTGATATGAGGATAATCCCACAGCTATGTCTACTGAAAATAATGTTAGAAATGACAGCCTTACCAGCTCAAGGTACCAGAGTTCAGAATTCAGGGATATAAAATCAATTTGAAGTTTAAAGGAAAATCCTACAAATATGATTAAAAATTTAAAATGGCAATCCTGTCATCAATATAACTGAAGAAGGAATGTGAACCAAATTCTGAATATAAACTCTACCCAAATCCCTAATAACTGCAGAAAAGCAGTCTAACACCAAAGAGAAATCTATTCTTGAAAGCTAGAAGAAGATAAAAATTTAGACTACACAGACTATAGAAATGATCCCTGAAAGTATCGCACCGTCTGGGGAATGGTCACACTTGAATGTTCTGACTCGGGGGGATGGGCAGGACACGGGCAGTGTATGTGGCCTGAACTTTTGTACCCCCATGATGATAAGCTGAAATAAAAAAAAAAATAAAAAAAAAAATAAAAATTTAGGCTACAGCAATTTTCCAGAGGTGGGCACCAGAGCTCTAGAGGGCACCTGTAGTTCTTTCAAGGGTCCCCAGGGACAAAAGATTTTGTGTGGTGGCAATGGGGATTGGAAGGAGTGGTGTTGGAAAGACTTGAGAATGACTATACAGGCTAAATTGTGGGAGGATTCTCTCCATTTCTGCCCTCTTAGATTGGGGTAGTGATATATCAACATCAAAGACAAATAAATCCTTTGATTGGAAGAATGAGTAGCAGCCACTAACCTATTACTGGCCACAGTGTTATTTAAACAAATTATAATGGGGTAGCTCATATTTAGACAGGTATTTTTGGTTTTTATGAAGGGGTAAGATTTTACTAACCTGAGAAGGAAAAGGGCATTTCAGGTAGGAGGCACAGCATGGACAAAGGCTTAGAGGTGGGAACATGCATGGCAAGCTGTGGACTCCTGAGTTGTATAGTTTCGATGAGGCAGAAGAGTGGAAAAAGAGGCCTGGGATGGAGCTCATCCAGTCCACCCCTCCCAGTCTGCAGTCTGTCCAGAGCAACCCACAAAGGGGCAGATTAGACAGGTATTTTATTGCTTACATAATTCAGTTGTAAAATCCAATTCATTCTTTGGTTTGTTATATAAAGCAATTGTAAAAGTCCTAGCCAATAATTTTCAAAAGCTTTTATTTTGGGATAGACTGAAATTGATCTACTTCATTTAATTATTATGTCTTTTAGGATTCACCAACCTTCCCTCAGACTCAATTAGCTTAAAACTAGAGAGGCTTTCTCCTACCTCCAATATAGAATTTCTGTAGCATTTCTTTGACCAGACCTCTTACTTGGCACTCAACATACAGAATCACATAAGAGTTGGAAAGAACTTTAAAGGTCATCTAATTGCACTTAATACTCAGTGTTGGGAGTTCTATGATGTCTCTTTCAGACACTTATATAGCCTCTGACTGAACACTCCTAGTGATGGGGAACTCTCTACTGCTCAGGGCTGTTCCACGGTTGAAGAGTTAGGTATTTTCTTGGAGGAGGCAAAGGATAAGTCTGAGCAAGAGACTAAAAAGGAATCACCAGAGAAGCTGATGGAGAAAAATGAAGAGAGAGTGGTGTCCTGGAAGCAAAGGCAAAAGAGACTTTTAAGATTAAAGGTTAACCTGACTAAACATTGCTGTCAGGGCCAATAAGATGAGAATTGACTTGTGTCCATTGAATTTAGTCTTAAGAACAGTTTCAAGAAGAAGGGTGGGAGTTGTACCAGAATTGCAATGGACTGAACCATGAATGGCAAGTAAGGGAAAGGAGGCAGTGATCAAGAACTACTCTTTTTTTTTTTTTTTTTTGTACATACTAGTTTATTTTATCATTTTACTACCATAAAACATACACAAATCTATTATAAGTAGTTAAAATTTAACACAATTTATGCACAGAAACGCAGACCATACATGACGCCACTCACATTCCAGAGAAATGTAAACAAACATAAAGATGCAATATTAACTCATAACTGCATAAATTAATTGTAGTACATCCTGTACTAATGTAACAATTTTGTGCCACCTTCTGTTGCTTTTGCAGTGAGCTTGAATGTTGCGTAGATCCATTAAAACACCAGGTGACACTAATTATCTCCACATTAGTAGTTCCTTTCTCCACTAAATTGCCTATCCCAGTAAAAAGCTATCCGTCCCTGAAGAACTACTCTTTTCAAGAAATTTTCTTGGGAAGGGAAGGAGATATAACAATAGCTAGAACAAGATACAGAGTTCACAAAAGGGGTTTGTTTGTTTTTTGTTGTTTTTTGTTTTTGTTTTTTGAAGTGAGACGTATGGGTTTGTGAGCATGTGTGTATGCTAAGAAGACAGAGCCAGACAAGAGAAAGAGACCATAATTACAGATGGAGGTCGTGAGAAGGTGCCTGGGAGAGAATGGGCCAAATCCTTAGTGCGAGGAGCTGCATGGCAGGTGAGTTTTGCGGGGGCACTCCATGGCACCACTGTAGGAGTGAGAAAGGCAGCAGTGGAATGAACCCGGGTGTGACTGTTTGGGGCATGAGACAAAGTGGAGTATGAACAGCGAAGCAAGGGAGTAAAGGATGTTGGGCAGAAAATATTGAAGAGATGGATCCAGCTCCACCATTTCTTAGTTGTGTGACCTTGGGCAAGTCACTTCCTCTTTTGGGGCCTCAGGTTGCTCATTTCTGAAATGAAGATAACAATACCTACTGACTGTTGCAACTGCCAAAATGAGGGCATATGCAAATGGCATCATAAGCCATAGAGCACAGCACCAGTGTGGAGTATAGTTCAAATTTCCTTCTTTCTTCTGAAAGCAAGTGGAACAAGGCCACGAGTAAGAACACTGGGTACATCGGCTAGTAATGGTACAAACCATACACCATCTCTAGCCAGGACCTTCCTTCCCATAAATTGTGCTTCCCCTGTTTTCACAACATACGTGCGCATTGGGGGCTGAGGTTAGACAAATAAGACTAGCTCGTGGAAGACTTTGAAAGCCAGTCTAAGGAGTCAGGAATTGCACTGGATAACTTTGAGTAGAAAAGTGATATTAGACTTACTGTGTTTTAAGAACATTTCATTTAAAATGGGTATACAAGCTGAATTGGAAAGAAAGAACTGGAGGCAGTATGAGTAGCTGGAAGGAGATTGCAATGATCTGCTTATAAGAGGAACAGCTAGGGAATACAAAAGAAGAGACAAATTAGAAAGATTTCGAAGGAGGCAGCTGCTGAATGACTGGGCATAGAGACAGAGACTGAGAGTGGGGGACGTGATGACTAAGTTTCTAACTCAGGAGCCTGGGGGAATATCAATAAGAGAAACAGAAAAACAAGGAAAGGACTTAGCTGTGGGGCATCTGTGTGTGTTGGGGGAGGGTAGAGGATGGGCAGATATGAGGCAGTTAATAGCAAGTTACATTAGGCTATACCCCATTCCACAAGCCACACCAGCCCTCACTTACCATTTTGTATTTTTTAGTGAGATGGTCAGTCAGGTGTGCCCAGAAGAGGCTCAGGAAGAAATAAAGTGGATTTTCTTCACAGATCCTCGAGGCAGAAGGCACAGCACACCAGGCATGACAGCATAGGAAAGCGCCAGGGTCATTCAGAGGCAGAAACAGGAGTGGGATGAACCTTTAGGCCATCGCCTTTACTGGGGTTTCCATGGGAAAGGCAAGTCAGGACAGGTGAACAGTTTAGGATTGGCTAGTTTGAATAATTCCAACAGGCCCTAAATTATAGGGTGGTCTCTAGTTGCCTGGTACCTGGCCCTGGGATGATCAAGACAGAGGAATATTGCCTCCTGGGGTGTACCGGCCAGATAGAAGAGGATTGGCTCTGGGCTCTGGATTGGTTAGTTTGCATAGCAAAGGCAGGCTCCTGGCTGAGTCTTTGGTATCTCTAAGAATTGGCTAGCCCTGGGGGCAGTCTCTCCCCAGCCAGAAAGGTTTTCTAAGATGTCAAAGCATCATTATATACAGAAAATGAAATATACATAAACCTACCTAACCAGCTCCTTGTCCTCCAGACAGGCCAATGTATCCCATCCACCCCACTCCACTATCCCAGAGGTCTTTTGCTAATGTGTATTATAATTGATATAATCATTTCCCTATTGATAGACCTCTGAATGAAATTTAATTTTTCACTATAAATGATACAATTGAGCTTTAAAAAAATCTAATATGGATCAACCCACATAGTCTTCTTTGGGGTCCATGCCTATTCTGAGCTCTGTCTTCCACACCCCATCTTATTGCATGAATACTAGGCAAGTTTACCTGATTTTGCTACCTGGAGTCTCCAAGGGGCAGAAATGAGGTGCTTATGCAGATGGACATGATGACAGGAGCATCTTCTCCTTGAGACTCTGGGTCTTTGAACTCGCTCCACAATAGCAACTCGGTCTATTGTAGTTTCACTCAGTGCCCTCCTAATTCTCCATCCAGGAATTGTGGAGTTCAGCTGATGTGTTCTGACAGTGGCAGTGCTGAGAGATCTTATCTTTTGATTTAACTACAGGTAATATTTTTTCTTTTCTTTTGAGAATCAATTCATTTTACTCTAAATAAGTTGACTCCTGTGTTTTCAGTCTATTCATTCTCCCAAGAAAGAAAAAAAAAATGAAAACCTGCTCCTCCTGTGCTTTCTTGCCCCCAATTCTTCATCCTCCTCTTCTACTCGTCTGTTCTAGAGCCTTCCACTGCAGGAATACACAGTTAGCAGACGTGTTCATTTTCACTTGCTGAGACATAGAATGCCAGTGTTGGGTGGACTTACAGAGACTAGTTCTACAATACTATTTTACAAATGAGAAAACTGAGGTTGAGAGAGGTGAAGTGACTTGCCTAAACAGCTAATCCCTTATTTGATGAACCAAAAAAATAATTTTTTAGGCCCTTTCCTCATTTTCAAACACCCTAGGGTCTCTCAATTACATTCTCATTTATGCTGATAGATTATACTTCCTGTATTCTAACCCTACTCCCCCATTTTGCAGATGAGGAAACTGTATCTCGGAGAGTGAAGCAACATGGCTATCCAGCTAGAAACAGTGAAGCGACATGACTACCCACCTAGAAAGAGGCAGCAAGAAGCCAGAGTCGGATGTCCACTTCAGCAGGGACATAGGCAGAAGTCACAAGGAAGGAAGAGATCAGGGCAATACAACAGAACACAACATGACGTCAGGCATCCAGGATGCACTGAAAAAGTGCCACATCAAGAACAGTGTGTGTTCTTACCACTTGCTGTCCACTCTTGCCAATATTTTGACTTTGACCTGTGTGTTGGTAAGAAGACAAAACAGCAAGCAAGTTCAAGGCACATAAAGTCAATGTGAAAACTCCCTACATCGTCCTCTGTGCTGGCATCTTCATCAGGTTTTCTTTGAGATTCTAAAGGGAGTATACTCCTTTGTCAAATTAGAGACTGCACTGTCCACCTGAATTGCCCTTCAAGGGAAGATCTACATGGAATGTTTGCCAGAAGATATCATAGTTTCAGAAAACACCCCTATTCAGCCACTGTTTGATGGCAGACATGGCCTAGAGAAATAAAGACAACTTGGGTAGCTGGAAAGGAGCACTTGACTCTTGAGTCAAGAGAACTCAAGAATGCAAGTCCTGCCTTTGCCATTAACCAGCATCTGAGCCACTTAATTTCTAATCAGCTTTAGTTTCCTCATCTATAAAATGAGGCTCAGAAAATCTCCCCCACGTAATTCACAGGGCTATTTAGAGTATCAAAGTGAGTCAGTGGTTGTGAAAATGCTTTGAAAACTCTAAATCACTGAATGCCAGGATGGGTTAGCTGGGACCCTGGGCAAGAAAGTGCTTGAACTGCTCTCATTTCCCATGCCAGGGCAGGTTAGTGTGCCATGAGCTCCTTGAGAGCAGGAGAGTAGCTCTTGTTCATCCTTTATCCCCTGAGGACCTAGAACAACGTCTGGCATACAGTATGTGCTTGCTGTATCTCTGCTGAGTGAGTTAATTGACCAGATATTGACAGTCACTTGTCTAAAGGTTTGATTCCATGAAGGTGCCATCATATGTAGGTGAGGATATTCGTTCCTATTGACTTAAACAAGCTGTAGACAAAACATCATAAGCTAATATATTTCTGGTAAAGAGTTAGAAGAAACAATTTATTTGTCTCATTTTACCATTAAGATTTATCTTCTGCTAGGGCACATGCACTCATGCATGCACACTCGCAGGCTCCCTTGCTTATTTCCATTCCCAGTTTTCCATTTCACCTTGGAGGAAGCACTTTTCACTTGCAAATTTACCATATTGTTTAGTCAGAAGAAGGGCTTCTGTCAGAGTGACTTCTAGACAGCTTGCTGAAAGAATACAAATGTTAGAAATTTTTTAAAAACTCAATTTAAGTCAAGTCAGAGGAGGTCAGAGCTAGAAGGAACCTTTGAGATGATCTAGTCCAAGACCATCATTACCTGTGAAAAACTGAGGCCTAGAGGGGAAGGGACTCTCTCAGGGTCCCATTTGTGGATCATAATGGTTTGAGAGCAGAGAGAATGGGAAGAAGAGCATGTCTTACTTCAGAGTGACCCTGGAGTAAGAAAGAACTAGTTTTATGTTCTGATTTTGCAACTGTGTGAATTTGGCAAGGGACTTATTTCACTAAGCCTGTTTTTTTTTTTTTTTAACTTTTAAATTTGGCATAGTGATACACATAATAATTTCTACTTCATAAGTATGATAGTGAATTTTATGTCTCAAATTGACTCAACCAAGCAGTGGGGCAGGGGTGTCCAGGTATTTGATCAAACATTATTTCTGAGTGTGTCTGTGAGGGTGTTTTAGGATGAGGTTAACATATGTATGGCTCTATAGACTGAGTAAAGCCTATGGCTCTCCCTAATGTGGGTGTGCCTCATCCAATCAGTTGGAGGCCTGAATAGAACAAAAAAGCTGAGTAAGAGGGAGCTCTTCCTGCCTGACTGCTTGAGCTGGGACATTGGTCTTTTCTGGTCTTTAGACTCAGACTGAACTTTGGCTCTTCTTGGGAGTCAAGCCTACTGGCTTTTGGACTGGAACTACACATCGGCTCTCCAGCTTGCTGACTGCAGATCTTGGGATTTCAGCTAGGAATCATGTGAGCCAATTCCTTATATTAATAATTCCTCTCTCTCTCTCTCTCTCTCTCTCTCTCTCTCTTTCTCCTTCCCTCCCTCTTCCTTTCTCTTTCTCTCTCTGTTCTGTTTCTCTGGAGAAGCCAGACTAATGCAATAGGATATTATGAAGACAAAATGGGATACCATAGCCCCATCCCAGTATCTGGGATAGAATAGGTGCTCAGTGAATGTGAATTCCTTCTCCTTCTGCTTCCCTTTATGTCTTCACTGATTAGCCTGGTGGGTGGTACATAATAGAGACTTCATAATGTTTGGTGATTGGAATTGGCTGTCACCCTGGTCCCATGTAGTGCTTTGGGATCAGTTGTTCTTTCAGGAAGCAATCCCATATTTTAGGCAGAGATTTGTAGATACAAATGAATTTTCATGCCTTTCACCCATCTGAGTTCCTGTTCTAATGGAAAAACTCAACCGTCAGAACACTGTTCCTTGGCACACTCATCTGCCACCAGACCACTGCAGAGTGAAGGAAGCCAGAAAGGGGTGAGAGTGAGATCAAAGCTGCCAGAAGAAAAATTTTGCCTCCCCTCAAGCCCACAGTCCCAACAAGAGTAATTGCTTTCATTTTGGTTCTTTGCCACTTCATCTGGTAATGGCAAAAAACCTGCCTATCTTCAAGCCCTGCTCAAATGCCACCTCCTATGAGCCTCCACAGTACTTTATACAGCTCCATTTTACACATAAAGAAATGGAGTCTCATAAAGTTTAACTAACTTGCCCAAAGTCACAGACCTAGTATGCAGCCCATTTGAGGGGCAAGAGAATGGCCACCACTTATTGAACACTCACCCTGTACATAGCTGTAGTTATTATCTCCCTCACTGTACAGATATGGAAAATTGGGCTTAGAGACCTGCCCAGGGTATTCTGCCAGTCAGTGACAAACTGGGACTCACAGTAAGTTATGTACTAAAGATTTGCTGAATAAAGGATTGTCTTTCTGGAGCAGAGTTTCTTGACTTTGACACTATTGATGTTTTGGGCCAGGTACGTATTTCGCGTGGTGGAGAGCTGCTCCATGAATTGCAGCATGTTTAGTAGTGTCTCTGGCCTCTACTCACTTCAATGCCAGTAGCACACCTCCCGAGTTGTAACAATCAAACATGTCTCCAGCCATGGCCAGACGCCCCCTTGGGCACAAAATCACCTCCCACCTCCATTTGAAAAACTTTGCTCTGGACCTATGGTCATCAGTCCTTACATGGAACTCCTGCTGTGTTCCAAACTTTGACTGATACCTTTGGAAGAAAAGAGATTATCTTTCCTTCCCTGGAGCATCCTCTCAGGGATGTTCTCAAACTCCTGTATGACTTACAGTTTCCTGGTTTGTAAGTGATTTTTTCAGCTTTGATTTATGAAACTTATCACTCGGTAGTCATAGAACTACAAAGGATGTAAAAAAAAGTTTTATATTTACTTAAATCTTCTACAAACATGGGGTAGGCATCTGTTGGGATGAACTAGAAAAAGTCCAATTAATTAACAAAAAACATAATTAAGCAAAAAAAGTGAAATGAATTGAAGGTGGAATTACAGATATTTTTATCTTGACTTCCATTTCTGTTTGTTCTTGATTCAAACTCAACATGGGCAGTACTCTTTGGATTTATTATTCCAACTCCATTTACGGTAGGCTTCTGTGCCTCTCACGATTCTGATCCAGTTACATGTTCATGTGATCCTTAATCTGAGACAAAGAAAATAGCTATTACCATGGCTGAAGATATCTTGGGATGGTATTGGTGGGAAAGAGAGACATCATTTTGACCTTTGAAAACTTTGGTCTCCTGACTGTGCACTAAGCCCTCCTTGGCCTGAGTTCTCTCTTACTAATTTGTGGCATGACCATGATAGAGGGGAGTCCTCTAGGGGTAGCAGATGTATACTTGACTTCGAGGCCATAGAGAAATCCTTTCCATCTCAGAGCCCTGGTTTTCTCCTGAACAATATGAGAGGCATGCAACAACTGACTAAAAGTTATCATGTCTCTGGTCAATAAAACAAGGACCATTGTTAACCTCTAATAATAGTTGCTTGCATTTGTTAGGCATTTTATAGATATAAAAGACATATAGAATTCCATAGATTCAAAGACACTCTTTTTTATATTGTATTATATAATAGCATCCTCAAAATTGGGTTGCATCTTAAAATTTTTGGTATCTTAGATTAGATGAAATATATAATTTTTTCAAAAAATTGAGGAAATAATATAGGGTTATCAATATTTCAGTCTTGCCTTGGGAGTTGGGTATAGGCAGGTCGACTGAAATGGAACAAGAGGAACATTTGGGAGTTATGGAAATGTATACATTAATGTGGCAGTGATTATATATGGTGTATACTCTTGTAAAACTTCATCAAACTATACACCTGAAAAGGGCTGGTGTATTTTATTGCATGAAAATTACATCTCAATATTGTTGATGCAAGAAGAAAAAATTGGAAGTTTAAATTTAAATGAAAGAAAATAGTCCCTTCTTGTAATTCTCTTTGCCTTTGCTTTCAATACATCAGTGAAATGGTCTCTTAGGTCTTCATCTATAAGATGTAGACAATAGGTTTGTTCAGAAAATTAAATGAGACAATGCTAGTAAAGTGCCTGGTCCAGGGCCAGCCCCAGCATAAACACAGCCTAGTCAACATGAGTTGCTTCTTCTCCTGTGCCTAAGATGGACCCTTGTATAAAAATATAATGATCAACATTCCCATAGCTTATCACTGTTTCGTGAAACAAACTTCCTTTTTCCTAAATCTCAAATCAACCAGGCTAAATTAATAAAAATGAGATCAAATATGATAAAGTATTATATGTGGATGATTTAAGCCAGTAAACTCATGTGCGACATGAAGAGAGCAACTCTGCTATCAGTGAGCTCAAAGGGTCAGATTTGGTCTACGACAGTTTTGTGACATTCCAAAGGTAATGTCTATTATACTTGAAATATTTGCCCCTAGAACACAGCCCCACAGTTTTCAAGTCTTTTCCTACTACCACCATGCATCTAACTTGAAATTTCCTGACAATAGCCTTCAGACTACATGTTCTGAGTTTCTAGTAAAATGATCTTGAAAAATGAATTTCATTTCTCCTGGACCCCAACTTTAAGAGCTTTAACTCAAGTCTGTAAAGTGAGAATATTAACTACTTCCTTCCTTTCCTCAATGTCCACTTTATCTGATAGTACTATCATCTATCCAACTTTATCATGATTAATATTTGCATAGTATAACTTTTTCCATCTTATTACTTTTAGTCTAAGTGTGTCATTGTATTTAAGGCAGCATGTAGTGTGATCTTGCCTTTTTGACTGGTCTTATTAGCTCTGAATTTTGATTTTAGTGTTTAGACTATTACATTTATTATAATTTTCAACATAGTTGCACTCCAGTCTACTTTCTTGCTATCTATTTTTTTTCTATTTATCTCATCTGTTTGTTCTTAGTTCCCTTTCCCTTTTCCTGAGTTATTTTATATTAAGTTGGATTAATTTTATTTCCACTCTTGGCTTATTTGGCATACTTCTTTTTTTTCATGTTTGCAACAGTGTTTAAATTATGAGTCGTTAGCTTATCACATTATACCATCAATCATTTTCATACACCTCACATCAGTGGTTAGAACCTTACAACAGTATACTTTTGAACCCTTGACCTTTGTATTATCATCATATGTTCTTTATGTCTTACAAACTCCACAATACATCATGTGTTTCTATTTTAAGTTAATTATCTTTTTTTTTTAATTTCAGCTCATTATGGGGGTACAAAAGTTCAGGTTATATATATTGCCCATGCCCCCTATCCCCCTGAGTCTGAGCTTCAAGCGTGTCCATTCCCCAGGCAGTGCACATCGCACTCATCAAGTAGGTATACACCCATCCCTTCCCCCCAGCCCCCACCTCTGTCCGATACCCAACTGGTGCTATTCCCAAATGTGCACTCAGGGAAACCAGTTTGCTGGTGAGTACATGTGGTGCTTATTTTTCCATTCTTGAGATACTTCACTTAATAGAATGGGTTATCTTTTTATCACAACTTTGTTTAAGTATAATTTATGAATAAGCTGCACATATTCAAACTGTGCTATTCCAGTGAGTTTTGACATATGTATAATCTGTGAAACCAGTGCCACAATCAAGATCCCGAACATATCCATCACTTCCCCAGAGTTTTCTTTTTCCCATATGCAGGTCTCCTGATGACGAATTCTTTTAGCTTTTTTCTTTAATCTGAAAATGTATTTATTTTACCTTAATTTATGAAAGATACTTTTTGCTGGCTATAGGCTTACAGCATATTAAAGATGTTGTTCCAATCTCTTCCAGCTTGCAATGTTTCTGAGGAAAAACCAGTGGTAATTCTCATCTTAGTTTGCTAGAATTTATCTGCCACCTTTTTCTCTTGCTTTTTTAAAATCTTTTTCTAAGATTTACTGTTTTTTAAAAAAATTATTTTTAATTATTATGGATACATAATAGTTGTACATATTTATGGGGTACATGTGACATTTTGATACAAGCATACACTGTGTAATGATCAAATTGGCTTAACTGGGATATCCATCACCTCCAGAATTTATCATTACTTTGTGTTAAGAACATTCCAATTCCACTGCTTTAGTAATTTTGAAACATACAAGGAGGGGGATAAAGAGGGGATGGTTAATGGGTATGAAAATGCAGTTAGAAAGAATAAGATCTAGTGTTCAGCAACACAGTAGGGTGACTATAGTTTAATATAATTTAATATTTACTTTTTTATCCCACTGCACATTTGAAGATAAAGATTTCCTTTTTATCACTATTTTTTGGCAATTTGATTATGAAGCATCTTTGTGTATGTTTGTGTGTATGTGTGTGTGTTTGTGTATCTGTTTATCCTGCTTAAGTTTCTTGGGATTTTTGGATCTGCAGATTTATTAATTTTAACAAATTTGGAAATTTTTGGCCACTATTATTTTAAATATGTTTCTGATGTTCCCCTTCTTTTTTCTGGGAATGCTATGATGCAAATGTCAGACTGATTTATCCCATATATCACTGATACCCTGTTTATTTTTCCTCCCTGTGCTTCAGTTTGGATAGTTTCTATTGCTATCTCTTCTGGTTCACTAATATCTTCTTCCACAATTTCTAATTTGCTCTTTAGCCAGTATAGTTAATTTTCATTTCAAATATTGCATTGTTCAGCTGTAAAGCTATACATGATTCCTTTTATATCTTGCATTTCTCTCCTCATTATGTTCGTGTTTAATCCTTGAGGGTATTTATAATAGCTATTTAAAGTCCTCTTCTGGTAATTTCATTATCTCTGGCACATCTTGATATGTTTCTATTGACTGACTTTCCTCCTGGTTATTGGAGAAAAACATTTTCTCTTTTTTTACATGTCTAGTAAATTTGATTGGATGTCAGACATTTTGTGACTGTTAATCTGGTTGAATGTCTGGGTTTTGTTGTCTTCCTTTAAATATCATTTAAGTTGTTTTATAGCAGGAAAGCAGGTAAGTTACTTGTGGATCAAATTGATTATTTTGAGGCTTGTTTTTCTACTCTGTTAGGACATGTCTAGAGTAGTCTCTACTCTTGGACTAGTTTAGTCTCCTATCAAGGCATGGAACTTCTGGTGTCTCTTCTCTACTAAATGTTCTGAGTGTTCAACAAGTTCTTTCCACTATGACTGGTCATAACTCAGTCTCTCCCAGCCCTCTATGAACGTGATGAATTGTTCAGCTTACTGCTCCCTGGTAGTTGTTGGCCAGCCTTGTGGATTTTCACTCTATGCACATGCAGCTTGATATTCAGCCAGAGGCTTAAGAAGATCTCTGTGCTGATCTCCAGAGCTCCTCTCACTAAGTTCTGTAGCCTCAGCCTCTATGAGCTCTTTTCTCCGTCTCCTCAGCTCAGTGACATTTCCATTCTCTGTTTGGGTTCCTTCTGTCCAAACTATCTTCTGGAAAGTGCCTCCAGGCAGAAAGCCTCAGAGTTTGTTCATCCCACCTCATTTATTTCTTTTCTCTAAGGGGTACGTTCCTGTGCTGCCTATTGTTCAATATCTAAAAAGAGCAGTTTCATATTTTTTTCTATTTTCTACTTATCAATCTTTTCTTTTGGTGGTAATATTTGCCATTTATTGAGTAGTTTCTCTCTGCCAGACACTATTCTGATGATTTTATGTACATTATCTCATTTAAATCTCATAGCAACCCTTTGAGGTAGGTAATGTTCTTTTTCTCATTTTACAAACCGGAAAACTAAGTTTAGGTGATATGTTCAAGATCATATAGGCAATAAGCAATGTCTATCATAAGGAGTTTAAAATCTAGTGAGGGAAATAGACATGCACATGGTTTCTGCATAAATAACATAATCTAGGAGGATCATTAAGGGAGTGATTAGGGTTAGAGAGCATGTGAGGTTCCATGGAGATGGGATTTCTTAGCTGGACAGTATAGGATGGGTAAGAGAAACTCATCTTACCTGGATAAATACTTTTACTAATGGTAGAATGATTCTTCCCAAAGGATGCTAAATAAAGATTAGCATAGATGGATGGTGACACTGAGATTTAGAGAGGTTAATTAACTTGCACAAGATTATAGTTAACATTGCAGGTGCAACTCAAACCTGGATCTGACTGACACAGCAGTGTGCTGTGGCTGCTAAAAGGAGATCCTTGTCATAAGTTGCATTAATAGGTATGTTGTCTTGGAAGAGGAAAGTGAAAGTCTTGCCCTATTCTGCCCTGTCAGAACAATTCTCAGGTATTGTGTCCAGTTCTGGGGCCCACATTCTTAGAGAGGTTGAGGATACACTTCAACATGTTCAGCAGACAGTCGATACTTGTACAGAGGGCTAGTAGAACTCTGTCAAATGTGGAAGAATTTCAATTTAGCCTGGGAAGGGAGATATCAAAGGAGAAATATTTAATAATAAATAGAGTAATAGATCAGAAAGGTTGCCTTGGATCCTCCCAAGTTCTAGTGACAGAACTTGTGATAGTATCTACAGTTTGGCTAGTGAGCTTACAGACTCTGCCAACTCTCATAGTCTATGAATTTGTGATCAGTGAAAGTTGCTGTTTGTGCCTTATCAAGTTCTTCCGCACATTCTAGTATTAATACTTTGCACAGGGCCTTAGCATAGTAGTGATTCATTAAATGTTTTTTGAATTGAATTGAATCCTTGTCATATAATGGAATCATTAGAAAATTGGAACCTCATTATATTGAAGTTTAACTTGTCAATAGAATTATTAATACTACCCAATTTTTCCACCCCTAAAACAAAAATGCTTTGTTAAGTGATACAATATTTATGTGAATTAGTACTAACCTTTGGGAGGGCCTTAAACATTCCCCATTAATAATTGCTTCTAAGTGATAGTGCATACTTGGCAGGGAATGGGAGCATTTATGGGTTTTCTCTCCCAGTATTCACAGCCTTATAATGAAAGCTATGGCTCACTTGAGGTGAGGGAATAAAGGACAAGGGAGCACTTGGATTCCTCCTTTTGCTCTTCACATTGTGACTGGTGAACAAGGCTGACTTCATTCCACAGCTGGATTGATATGCAAATTTACCTCGACTAATTGGCTTCCCCAGCTGTCTCCAGAGGGCGGATGTATTCTTTATAAGTGCTGTCTAGGGCTGCATTGAGAACATTAGAACTACTTAATTGAATATCAATGAATCTTTATAAACTAATAATGATGGGGAGCCTGGGAAGCATGGTGTAGATTTGACATATTTTGAAGAGGAGTGCCCTTATTTGAATTTGTGGGAAGTGAAATTTTCTCTGGGTTTTACAAAACCCAGTTTAGGCTTCTTTGATCTGAAATCCTTGAAAGCTCCACTGGTGCCTTCTTGAACATATCATTTGCTGAGTGTAGGACATGGGCAAGTGTATAAGTCTATGTCCAGGGATTACCATCCCTCCTTTTCCTAATACAGTAAAACTCAATGATTGTTGTGGTTAATTCTTGCTCAGGCAGAAAGAGTCACTATTCCTTTTCACAAATCAGCCTTAGGGCCTGGGGGACTGCATCCAAGCTGAGTATACCTGGTCTTTTCCTGCACAGGGCACTGGGAGTCAGCCAATATGTCCTTTCTGTACTAGCAGAGCTGGCATTCAGAGACTGGGTTAACGCAGAGCTTTGTCTTTAAGCCCTACCAAGAAGTCTATTGAATCAAACCAAACCAAACAAGAACAACAAGCAACAGATAAAACCCTGTGTAGTTCAAAACAGTTGGGTTGGTATTGCTGGATTACTGGGCTATTCTGAGGCTCACTGAGTTCTGCCTAGGATGAAGATTTAATTTTTCTCCTCTTCTCTCTGTCCCTCTACTACCTTGTGCTATCGAACATTCAAAAGCATCATAAAGATATAATAAAACAGTACAGTATCACTATCAGAAATAGACATAAATTAAAGGAACAAAATTAAAAGTCTAGAAACAGGCCCCAGTATATAAAAATTTATTATGCATTAAGGGTGTTGTTTCTGATCTGGAAGAAGAATTATTTATTCCATAAAAAGTACTGGGATAATTGGGTAACTATTTGGTGTAAAAAGTTATCATAAAGGTAGATCTCATAGGATTCTCCTAAACAAATTCTGATTGTTTAGAATTTGATTACAAAAAAGAAGACTGCAAATCAAGAAAATCATCATAAATAAAATTAAAAGGCATGGCCAGGTGCAGTGGCTCACACCTGTAATCCTGGCACTTTGGGAGGCCATGGTGGTAGGATTGGTTGAGGTCAGGAGTTGGAGATCAGCTTGGGCAATAGCGAGACCCCATTTTTTTACAAAAAAATTAAAAAAAAATAGCCAGGCATGGTGGCACCTGCTTGTAGTCCCAGATGCTTGGGAGGCTGAGGCAGGAGGATCGCTTGAGCCCAGGAGTTTGAGGTTGCAGTGAGCTATCATCACACCACTGCACTCCACCCTGGGCAACAGAGCAAGACCCTGTCTCTGAAAAGAAAATAAAAGGCAAATGACAGACTCAGAACAATATTCACAATACATATATAGTAAGGATTCTGACAAGTCAATAAAAAAGGTGAACTCACTCAATAAAAACATGGGCAAAGGACATGGACAGACAATTCATGATGAAGAAATACAAATACAAATGTGAAATCTCTATTAGTAAAAAAGACCACAAATTTAAAAATACTCTAATTATTGTCTATGAAATGGATGGTTTTTCCTTAAGTACTAATGCCCAGTTATGGCAAAGGTGTGAGGAGATGGACATTCATCTACCCTGTTAGAAAGTAATTGGTAATTTGCATCAAGAGCCTTAACACATAACTGCCATAAGAGTTGTATTTAACACACTCTAGTTTTGACCCCAGGGGCCATGTGAAGCATGTATAAATCTTACTTGTTGATGTTCTTATTTTTACAATTAATATTGACAATTTAATTCTAAAAACATGGATTAAATGAATACAAGTCAATAAATTTCACCTTTCTATTTGTTTACTTTTAAATTACACTCAAAGTTTTTATTCTATTTTTGTAATAAAACACTGTGGCCCCAAGGAAAAGTTTCTGGGATTTTTTTGTGTGGCAGTCAATGTGTTAATATGGTTCATAAACTTTGTCCCAGGAATTCTACTCATTGGCACACATCCTAAGCTGCTCCAGGGATATGTTAAAAGATTTATGTATAAAGGTGTTACTCATAATTGCCTCAAATTGGGAATAACCTAAATGTCCACCAATAGCTATTTAGTTAAATGTATCAGTTAAGAATATTACTGGTCAGGCAATTATGCTGTTTGTATATGAATGCTACATAATTTAAAAAAAATAATATTTTAAAAGGCTATTAATGATATGAGGGAATGCTCACACTATATAAGGTGAAAACAAACAAGATACAAAATAGGATTCAAGGTTACGTCTGCACTGGGTAGCTGCATCTGAAAAACAATCTCTCTCTTGACACTCCAACCTCTACTAACTATTCGCCTGAGATTCCTTTCCTTCCATTTCTTTCCAGACTTTTCACAAGAGTAGTCTGCAAACACAGTCTCCACTCACTCTGCTCTCTTTTGCTCCTAGTACACTGCAGTCTGGATTCTGCCCCTGGACCTGCTCGCCTCAATGTCACTAACAACAGCTCTGTTACTAAGTTTGGGGGATACACTGAAGCTCTCCACTCTGGACAGATCTGTTCCCTTTTCCTCTGCCTACCCTTTCAACATTGGTTTCCCAGATGGGGCTCTTGTCACTGTTCATACTCTTCCTAGGTGATCTTGCCCGCTCTCGTGGACTCCAAGTTGCCTTTGGCAAGGTACTCTCAGATATCTACCTTTAGCCCAAATCTCTCCCCCCTCAAACTCCAGAACCATCTATCAGTCTGTTGTATAGTTTCACCTGGATGTCCCACAGTCACCTCCCAAATCCACATGTCCAAAACCAGACTCGTCATCACCTCTAGTCTCCCAAATCTGCCTCTGTCTTTGATGTTTTGGTTACTGGTGTCACCATGCTCCCAGTAGGATTGTCACTATATGCATATTTCTCTCTTGCACAAGGGTGTAGATTTAACCTCTTTAAAGGCAGGCAGCCCAGCACTTTGTACAATGCCTGGTACCCAAGTAGGTGCTTAACTATTGATTCAATGAATGAAATTATTGGCTTTATATTCATAACAATTATTTTGACCCTTTTATAATTTTGTTTGCATTTTTAAAGCACACAGAGAAAAATATAAATATTGCCTTTATTCTGCCATCTTTTGGAGAAATAATAGAAAGCAAAAAAATGAGAGTACCCCCTTTAGCTCCTCCAATCACCCTCAGAAGGATAGGGGTAAGCCCTGAAATATTTTGGTGCATAGACCTCTTGATTTTGTCCTACGCTTTTAAGCCCATGGTTATATATAAATAGATATAAATATGTTCTTTTTTAAAAATAAAATTGCAATCATGTTAGACATATGAGACTGCAGTTTATTCTTTCATATAACAAGATATCATGGGTGTCTTTACAGGTTATATAAACCTACCCCATGCTTTTCAATGGCTACCTAGCATTCCACTGTGTGGATGTATTATATTAATAATAAATTGAAACATTCCCTATTGATAGACACTTAAATTGTCTACCTCCCCTTTTCTATTATTAAAAACATGGCTAAAATAAACATCTTCATATATACATCTTTATATATATGTTTGTGATAATACTTTTGTGGAATGGATTATGGATTCTTGGAAATGGAATTTCATTGTCATGGGACATACGGACATAAAACTTTAAGAGACACTACCTAGCTTCATACATATGTGTGGTGTGTACATATGTATATGCTCTGTTAAAGAGTGCACGAATACGTGCTCTTTTTCATACCCACCAATACTTGATATTATCCAGATTTTTTATTCTTACTGATCTGGGAATGTGGTGCATCATATTAATTTTTCTGTTCTTTTCTGGTGAAGATGAGCATATTTTCTTATATTTCTTGGCTATATTTTTCTTTTTTAAAAAATTTGGATGATTTGGTATTCATCCATTTTTTGATTCGGTTGTTTGTAGAAATTTTTTAATAGAAAAATTATTAACCCTTTGTCAGATGTGCTGCAAATATTTTCTCTAGTCTATTGCTTGTCCTTTAACTTTGTTTACATGTATATTACCATACAGTTTTAAATTCTTTATGTAGTTGTATTGTCAATATTTCACTTTGTGACTTCTGGGTTCAGACATTTTGACTCAGGGTAAGAAAACTACCTTTTCATATTTTTTATTAGAATTCCATAGTTTTTACATTTAGATCTTTAAGTCTCTTGAATATTTTTTGTATAATGTGTGAAATAAGTCTCTATATATGTTTTCTTCCAAATAGACAATGGTCCCTGCACTCAATTTGTTGAATAAGACTTTTCCCACTTTATTGAAATACTGACCTTATTGTATATTATATCCTTAGACAGATGTATATGTTTGTTTCTAAAAAGCTTATTCTGTTCCATTGATATACTTAATGATTTCTGTGCTGGTACCACATTGCTTTCATCACTGGGACTTAATAATAGATTTTGATATCTAATATATATGTCTTCCCTTATTCTTCTTTTCACAAATTTGTTTATAGTTACATTAAATATTCAAGAAAAAAATAACAGAATCAATTTGTAAAGTTCAAAAAAATTACCAGTGATACATTGATTGGAATCACATTTTTATACTCATTTGAAAAGTATTAATACATCTGGTGACAAGTCTTTCTTTCCCAGAACCAAGGATGTCACTCCATTCATTCAGGTCTTGTTGTGTATCCTTTGCTAAAATTTGGGTTTCTGTCATTAAATCCTTCTGGTTTGCTGTTCATCGAGCCTCTGCTCTAGTGTTTGCATCCATCAAGATCAAATAGGTGACATTATTTTATTAAGGAGGTGTGTGATATGCAGACCAGGGGTAGGGAGAGGAAATCATTATTATACAGCAAATGAATGACAGGGATAGGGCCATGTAGAGTGAGAGAGAGGAGGGGGAAGGAGCAGAAGATAAATAACCTTTGCAAAAGGAGGAACTGTGAGAATCCAACAAAGAGGATGGAAGGAGCCGTAAAAGCAAAGAGTAGGGGGACTTCATGCCCAACATCCCCTTTTGCTCACAGAACTGAGCTGTCAAGGCAGCGGAGAACGTGGATAGAGTGCTTAGTTAATATGCAATTATCCTCAATAAATCTGTTATGAAATGCTCAGAAACTCTGGGTGGGAGCTCAAATCATTTAGAGACTCTTAACCATAACCAGACCCTCAATTTCTCAGTAGCAGGCATGGTCCGGGAAATGAGGGTTATTCATAGATGGTTGGTCTAAGTCACAGGTTATTTGGATAATGCACTGTGGCAGCGTCTACTCGACAGAATATCCAGCTAAGAGCCAGGAAGCCTGAGTCATACTCTTGCCCCTAACACCAACTCACCAAGGGACCTTGGGACAATCATGGAATCTCTCTAGGCTTCACCTTTCCAAAATGCAAAATTGAGATGCTACCTGATCCTGCCGTGTTTACCTAAAGGAGCACTGGAAGGTTAGAACAAGTGTCACTTGTGAGTAAACGGTGAATGCTGGGAAGAAGACAATATGGCCACCATGACAAGGAGTGTGAAGAATTCTGAAGAGTAGCAGTTTAGGCTGCCAGACCCAGAGGAAGAAGAAGAGGACGGAGGGATCCCAGGGTAGGCATAAATCACAGTGGGGAAGCAAACTCAACTACACCACCCACCTGCTTTGGAGTCAGCTGCACGTGAGAGACCTTTTGAAGAGGGAAGACAAGGAAAAACCCAAGACCTGGGGCAGGTGGAAGGGAGGAAGGTAAATGCGGAGAACTGTGAGGATAAAGTGGGAAGGAAAAGGAGCATAATATTGATGTGTTTGCAGGGTCCTGACTGAGGGTGTTGAGAGGAGAGAAGGGGGAGGGGAAACAAGAAGCCACTCTCTAGTTTGCTCAGGGTCAGTGAGACAAACTGGAGACCCCTGCAGGGGGAGATTCCTGGAGATTCATTTGGAGGATGAGAGCAGCTGCTCAGTCAGAGACAATCTGGTGGGCACCCTGCTTATTAATTTGATTGCAACTGACCCACGAGACCGATTAACAGTAATTCACATCCTGGAGAGTAAGAGGTTTGCTAGGAGCATCAGATGGGCAGAGAAATTTGATTTCTGGTGGAGACCATATCAGGAGAAAAGGGGCCCGAGCAGCAGCTGGATGATTCCACTTGGCAGGCCATAGCAGGGAATCTGTTCATTCTCTGCAGGAATGAAACACTGACCTGATTAGGGAGCTATTGTAGATGTATCCACAGTCATAAGACAAGAAGCAGACAGCTCTGGGAGCTGGCCTGAATGCAAGCATGACCCCAAGGGCTGGAAAGGTGAGCAGGGGCTCTCCAGCTTGGAGCAGGCAAGAGTTGGGTCTGGGGAAGAAGCACGACTTCTTTGGGGTTTATTTCCCAGGACATACGCGTGGAACACATTATGAGACAAACTCAGCAAGATGTAGTCTGTATCGTTTTGGAGGACACTTCATAATGGCAAAGCCCAAGGCAGAAAAAAAAGCTGTCATTGTTCCCGTTTTGGTTTGGAAATTGTTTTCAGTGCAGGTGCTGGGGAGGGCCAAAGACAAGAAGGGGTGTAGCACAGAAATTGCAGGCAGGACAAGGGGTTTTGGTGGCTCAACAGTGCTACTGGCAAGGGCATTGGGCATAAACTTTGTATTGGGAGAGAACTAGGACAACCACGCCAGCATCAAGTGCCAGAGGGAAAGGAGAAAAGGAAGGACAGAGTGGCTCAGGTACCTGTGAGTCTACGAGTGAAGGACAAAGGAGGGAAGGTGAACCAAAAGGAGGCTGAATTTTAAGTTTCAGTGGGGGAGAAACAGAACTCAACCAGAAAGGGAGCCAGGGAGGACAGAGAGGATCCCATCAATGGTAGCTGGGCCCAGGACAGCGGGGACAAGAAGGCAGGAGCCTTCCCTCCTCAAGAAGAGAGTGCTTTGCAGGAATCCACTGAGGAGGAAAAGATTGGATGGCGGTGGCAGAGGTCAGGAGGAGGGTGTGCAGGGTCCACTGAAGGGAAAGAACAGAGAGAATGAGCTCAGCAGACCCAGGCTAGATGGAATCAGAATACGGGAGGTGGGAGGTCTCCCCCAGCGAAAGAGCTGGAGGAGAGGGAGGAGGAGGGGAGTGCAGGGAGTTCAAAGACAGCCTCCAAGGACTCATTAAAATGACACAAACACAAATCACAACTTAGCTAGGAACATGTACAACAAGTGGGCTAAGAATGCAGAAGGCCAGAGAGGTAGCTGCTGGGGCCCAGGGAGAAGAGAAAAGGGATGTCACTTCAGTATAAGACAATGCTGAATACAAAGAGGACAGTGTACTGTGGGGGAGGCCAAGGGGTCCGGGGGCTCTTCACAAGAGGAATCAGGGAGCACAGCTAGAGGAGGAGGCTGTGTTTCTCACGCAGTTTGCATTTCCTATGACCTGTGAGATGTGGGTTTCAAGATATACAATTGTGAAGGTGAATTAGGGAGGGAGAAAGCAGCATTGTGACCACAAAAAGCAAGGGAAATAGGAAAGGGGAATGCTATTTGAGCAAACCTCACGTTTCCCCCAAATGAGGAGGAATGTGGGAGTGAAAGGGACTTCCCTGTCCCTGCCCGCAGAGCCAGGGCTGAAAGCAACTGGAGAATGGTCCTTCACAGCCAGGAGGCAAAACCAGCCGGGACTATGGGTCTGGAGCCTCAGTTTGGGAAGATGAGGAGTCCTGGAGATGGAGGGTGGTGAGGGTTGCACAACAACGTCAATGTACTTAACTCCACTGAACTGTATGCTTAAAAATGATTAGGATGGTCAATTTTGTTATGTGTATTTTGCCACATTAAAAGAATTAGTCTGGACAAGAGCTCTACATGTAGAAGCCTCTCTTTGAAGAGCAGTTGTTACTGAGTGAGCTGGCTCTGGGAGAGGGGAAAGGGCATCCAGAAACCGAGGACATCTGACCATCAACCGCAGTGCTTGGCGGAGGGTAGTCCGGCGGTCAGGTGTGGTCTCTGGAGCCAGAATGCCTGGGTTTAATCCCAGTTGTACCATTCACACTCTGTGTGACCTCAGATGAAAGATTTTCTTATTTGTGAAACTGGCATAAAAACAATCATAGCACCTACTCAAAGGGTTGTCAGAGGAATTGAGTTAATGCTGGTTATGTCCTGACACGGAAGAAGCAATGTAACTATCCCACAACTGCCTCCCAATAAAAAGCTCTTAGCTTGGAGACCAATTTCTGCAAAGCACCACGCACAGTGTCTGCAACAACATACGTACTCAGTGAAATTTAGTTTTCTTTTAGCTCTTTCATTTACAAAGTATATCATATTCATTCTCTCATCAATCATGTCAAGTGAAAGACACTTTCTTCAGTCATGCTATAGGAAGAATGGAAACCAATTATATAATACGAGAGTGGAGATCAAAAGGAAGGAAGACCTTCTCCTCTTTTAAGACTTAGCACAAATTTTCTTCAAGGGTGGACCTGGGATCCCGTTCCTCAGACTGACCAGGGTTATGAGTTCAAGACAAAGTCTCCCAACAGCACCTGTAGCTGTTAACTCCCCAAACAGCTGTTCTGCCCCCAAAAGATAGGTCAAGTTCTCTGGCTACTCTATGCCAATAGTGTGATGCAGGAGATTATCTTTGCTTTAAAATATTTGCTTTACAATATTCTAGCAAATATAAAGGAGAGAGGGGATAGATGAAATAAGTTTGGGGAAATATTGATGGCTGCCAAAGCTTAGTGGTGAGTGCGTGGGGGTTCATTATGCTATTCTATCTACTTTTGTGTATATTTGTGAGTTTTCATTATAAAAAAGTAGTTGGGTTATCCACCCAGAATTCTGACTTCCTATATGTATGGAGTTTATATGACTATAAGAAATAGGTGCGTTGGAGCCAGCTTATACCTGCTCATGAGAGTCAATAGTTAAATTTTCAGGAATTTTGTGAGCTGGTTGTTAAACATAGTCATTATTGAAATTAGATTTTATAAGCTTATAATTAGATAAATTATATTAAAAACAAAGGGAAATGCATACTCCAAACTCATTGCCTGTTTATTTTACTACATTTTCTTATTATGTATTACCTTGATGTTAATAACTTCTATTGTATCTGTATGCTGAAATGCTACACAATGGTGTGCTACTGCACACCTCTTCCCAACTCCACGCTCAGTGACATTGCGTTGGTAGTTTGCAATCAGCCATAGTGGCAGTATTTACACCATGGGAACCAGAAAACACTGTAGATCAGGGCTTGGTTCGTTGTGTAGACTTGAAGTGATGGTGAAAATATTGATAATTCAGGTGAAACAAAAAATGTATCTGTAGCCATTACATTTGTGACTAGCACAAAAATTAAGGAAATATTCTTCCAGTATTTTAAAACTATTATCTGATTCAGGAAAAAAGTCACATATATCATTGATAAACAAGTGAATTTTTTGCCATACATAATGCTGAAGTTGAAAGATGTTTCAGTTTAATAGTTATAATTTGTACAAAGATGAAATACAGTTTATATGTAATCATTTAATGACAATAAATTTACTAGGAAAAGAGTTAGCAGACCAGGATGCAGTTACATTTGTCAAATCATGGTTAAATTGCAGCCACAGGTTGCCTGTGGATACAAGAGCTTGGCAAAAATCAATGAAAGCATTCTGGGGGAATCGATTTGCCACATGGAATTTACAATAAAGAGTATTGTATATTTTATTATTATTTGTAAATTCTATGCTATACATCATTTATATCAGTAAAAATTCTCCCCCTCTCTCTATATCTATATCTATATAGATATAGATATAGAGAGAGAGACACACACACTAGCACACCATACTGTGAGAGAAAAATAATTTCCTACAAATAAAACCATTGTTAAATAACTCTAGCAAACAAATGCAGAGTAAATATTTAAAGACTTAGGGTTTATTTTTATTTTAAGAATACCTTTCCTGTTAATCTTAAAACTCAATTTCTAGATCACAAAGTCAAACTCTTATCTTTATGTATCATTATTCTGCTTAATGGGTGTAGATTCCACGGAAATAACTAGAGAACTGGGCATCAGTGCCTCAGAGTTAAAGTAAACTTTCCCTTTGTGACTCTCTAAATGTCTTTAAAGATGATCAATGAAATAGTAGAAACTATTATGAAGATTAGAAACATCCAAAAGAGGCCAGGCATAGAACAGTGTAGGAACTAGACTCTAAGGTCCAAGACATATGATGCTAATGGTCCCCAAGTTCCCTCTGAAATTAGAGACTCAACAATTTCAATTTAAGGAGCTGATATGTATACTATTCCTCCTCTGAGACAACATTTACTCCTGATCTACAGGAAAAAAAACATTTTGCTTTTAACACTCAAAGTGGAAATTGCTTGGTCCCAAAACTATTCTGTTGCATTACAGAGTATTGACAAAATATTAGTCACTCTACATACATACATATTTACATATTCATTTTCATATAAAAACATTCAAACATGCATAAAAATAGAAAAATATAATGAATCCCCATATACCCATCACCCAGATCCAACACTTAACAAATTTACCATTTTAATTTCAGATTACATTTTTAATATAATAGGAAGCTACCTATTTAAAAGAATCTCTTCCTAAAGGTTTTTTTTTGTTTTTATTTTGTTTTGTTTTGTTTTCTGAGACAGGGTCTCACTCTGTCTTCTGCGCTGGAGTGCAGTGTTGTGATCATAGCTCACCGTAGCCTTGATCTCCTTTCCTGGGCTCAAGCAATCCTCCCGCCTCAGCCTCCTGAGTAGCTGGGACTACAGGTGCATGCCACCACTCCTGGCTAATTTTTAAAAAATTTTTTAGAGGCGGGGTTTCACTATGTTGCCCAGGCTGGTCTTGAACTCCTGGACTCAAGTGATCCTCCCACCTCAGCCTCCCAAAGTGCTGGAATTACACGCGTGAGCCACTACACTCTGCCTGAAGATTTTTATAAATGGGAAGTTTCTTCTCCTTCTTCTCCATTTCCTCTCTACCTATCCAAATTATGTTCTTCAAAGTATAGCTCCACTGACACCTCCTCCAGAAAGTCCTCCTTGATAGCTTTTCCCTACTCCTCAACTACTGTAAACATTCTATTAAATACTTCCTCTGAATTTCCATAACCCTTCTTTAAACCCTTCATTTGGCTCTGTGCATTGTGCAGTGGTGTGTGTTTTTGTTTCAGCCCTTCTGTTAAGCTGTTCTGCTCACCTCTGTTTCTACCATAGCCCAGCCTAAGACATTATCTCTTTCTAGGTATCTTGTAACCTGTAGTGGATATATTAGTTTACTAGGGCTGCCATAACAAAGTACCACAAACTTGATCTGGATGGATTAAACAATTTATCATCTCCAAGGTCTGGTGGCTAAAAGTCCTAAATTAAGGTGTTGGCAGGGTTGGTTCCTTTTGAGGGATATGAGGGAGGATCTGTTCCATGCCTCCCTCCTAGCGTCTAGTAGCTTTAGGTGTTCTTTTGTTTGTATATGGGATTCTCCCTATGTCTTCACATTATCTTCTTGTTGTAGGTATCTGTGTCTAAATTTCCCTATTTTGTAAGGACACTAGTAATATTGGGTTGGGGCCTCACCCTAATAACCTTATTTTACCTTGATTATCTCTGCAAAGGTGCTATTTCCAACTAAGATTACATTCTGAACTACTGGGGGCTGGAACTTCAACATGCTCTTTTTAGGGACAAAAGTCAACCCATAAGGGTAGGCATCCATTATTGTTAGTCAGATGACTTCATGGATGCAAAGACTTCCTTTTTTGGAGTTACCTCCTAAAGTAGTTGCTAGTAAAAAATCCCAAATCACCCACCTATCCAAAACCCCCCTCTTAAGTTTCCTTAGATCATCACACTTCTGTCTGTATGTTTCCTTTCTAGAAAAGGGATTCAAACTACAGTGACATGATGACACATTTCTGTTTGATCTTTTACTTTCTAATTTTGCAATCCTTCAAGCCAAAGCTATCTAGAAAGAGTATATGAAGCCCAGCTTTTTCTTTGTGTTATATTACCTAGAAGAAAATAAGATAATTTGTCAGTGATCAAAGGATTTTGCCTTATCCAACACAAAAAAAATATCTTTCCCATTTCCTCTTTGAGCACCCATTGACTCACTTATTTAACTAACATTTATTGAGCACCTACTATATGCCAGGTTCTAGGTTGGCACTGCAAGTACAGTGGAGAATAGACAGCATCATCATCCTCATGGGGATGAATTATAATTGGAGGGGCATGCAACTTCTCAAGCCCAATCTACCCTTCAGAATTTGGCTCCTTCTCCAGGGCTCCCCTCTGCTGATCTAGCCAGATTTTGCAGAACAATCACCTGGCTAGCAAAATTTGGTAGTGCCAATGAATCCTAGTTACTGACATCCCTTCTCCGCTCTCTACAAAATGACTTTTGAACACTCCTTTCTTTATGGTCCTGGCAATTTGCTTGCCCTTCTTGTAAGGCATTCGATATTTATGATGCCTAACATTTTCTTTCAAGCTAGAGTTCAATTTTTCCTTGGCAGTTTTCTTTAGATTGTTCCTGAACTATTAATTTACTCTTTAGACTAGTTATTTTCCAACTTTAATGCTCAGCAAAACATTTTAGTGGTTAGTCCATCAATGCAGGCAAGAGATTAGGGTAGCATGGGCTTAAATGCCGGTGATAGACAATTGGAGAGTAGGTGGTTTAGAGGAGCAGTTCGCCAACTTTGGTATTACATGTATAAGAATCACCCAGGGAACAGGTTTAAAATACATATATCCAGGTTTCACCCTGGACAATTCTGATTCAGTAGGAAGACAACAGCTGCAGGACTACACTTTGAGAAACACTGAACTGCAGCATAGGGTGCTGGTAGGGAATGGACATCAGAGCCAAGGAGGTCAGGATCAAGTCACTGGGGGCCTTCAGTGCCAGAGTCAGCAATCAGGGCCTTGGAATCTCTGCTCTAGGTGGCTGACGGGAAGCCCTGGGAGGCTGTGTGGCCCAAGGTTAGAACTGCCATGAGAACGTTGGTTTGCTGGGAGCATTTGCCTCATGAAAGAGGGGAGGAGGAACCAGCATGGGGCCAGGGAGACCAGCAAGGGCACTGGTGCCAGAGTCCCAGGGAGGGTGTGGTGATGAATGGGGTCCTGGACCCAGACACTCTCCATCCAAATGCATTCCTGCTGGATGCACATGGACAGAAAGGGGAGAGTTGCTTCCAAAAACCCAGGCCAGGAAGGGAGAAAAGAAGTTGCTCTTTTCCCCATGGCATGTGGAATTTTGCTGATGATTTATTGGAATTCTTCCCAAAGCCGGAATTACCCAAATAACTCACTGAAGCTATTCGGAAGGGACCTGATACTGGAGTTTGCTTTAAGAAGTCAACTGTGCAGAGATGTATGTGAAGGTAATTTGTTGTGGCTGGAAAGACAAAGAGATTTTTAAAAATTTTATTCTGTGAGCAGAATATGTTATTAACAGTTCTAAGCAGGATTTTAAATCTGGTATAGATCATTCTCTTCATTTTACAGATGGAGAGACAAGGTTAGGAGTGGTGAAGTATAATAGTTCATCTGAGACTTGAAGGAAAAATCCAGAAATCTTGACTGAAATAATATCCTCTCTCAATCTTCATCTTTGTGCAGCATAGTTAATCCTTGAGTATTGGCTCCAAGGTTGGCATGATGGTTCAATGAGAGAGGACAGGGGAAAAGACTAAATGCATCTGTTTATTTCCAGAAAGCCATGGAAATTCCGGCTGTAAATAAAGATACATTAGGTTTTTGGACTCTTCGTAGACCAATCATGGAAATGGTTTTTGAAAATAGTATGGCCCAAATTAGTTCTGCTGTTCAGAATATTTTTATCTTTTTCCCCCATTACTGTCTAGAAAGTCTTCTAAAAGACAGCTGTGCAATCCCCATCTTTTCTTGGCCACCTTCTGAAGCACAGAGGAGCAGGAAAACATTGAGCCAAACACTGACCCAAACATTTGCCTTGTGGATACTGTGAACAACGCTCCACTGTTTTCAGGAGTAGAGCAGACACTTGCCTTAAGTGAATTGCTGACAAGCAGAGAAGCATGCAACAATGTCTTAGCACTTTGACCCCCAACAATTTCTTTGTTGCCACTTGGCATTTATAACAATTGCAATTTTGACAAAAGACATATAGGACTTGCAGTAAAGATGGGACAATGGAGGTTGAACACAGTGATAATGTATGAAGATAATATGTGCAAATTAAAATCAAAATAGGAAAGTGACTTACAGTATTTGGTGTAACTTAATCACTGTATTAGTTTTCTACTGCTGCTGTAAAAAAATTCCCACACATTTGGAGGTTTAGAACAACAAAAATTTATCATCTTACAGTTTTAGAGGCCAGAAGTCTGAACTGGGTCTCACTGGGCTAAACTCAGGGTGTTGGCAGGGCTGGGTTCCTTCTGGAGGCTCTAGAGGAGAATCTATTTCCATGCCATTTTCCGCATCCAGAGGCCATCCACATTCCTTGCCTTGTGGTCCCCTTGCATCTGCAAAGCCAGTAATGGCCAGTCAAGTCCTTCTTCCATGGCATGACTCTGGTGCTGAATGGTCTTATGCTTCCCCCCTCCATTTTTAAGGACACTTGTCATTGCATCGGGCTCACCCAGGTAAGCCAGGATAATCTCCCCATCTCAAGGCCATCTGATTAGCAACCTTAATTCCACCTGCTACCTTAATTCTCCTTTGCCATGTAAACACACGTATTTGCAGCTTCCAAAAATTAGGATGCTAACATCTTTGGGAGGCCATTATGCTGCCTGCCCACCACAGCCACTAACAGGAGATAGATGAAAGGGATGTTATTTTACTTCAGAGCTAAAGTGCAATGTCATAATTAATAGTCTCTGGCTGTTCTGAAGCAGCATGATTGCCGCTTCATAGAAGGGAGTTGCCTGCAGAGGCTAGCACTCTGTAACCTCTGTGATATACTTCTCTCTTTTTAAAATCCCTCACCATCTCAGTCAACCAACACCCATGTTTGACTACCTACTGCTTAGAAGATACTGTGGAGATTACAGTGTGGAGCAGCCTGGTAGAGTGAAAGTACACTACATTTAAAAAATGTTTGGAAAAATCCCAACATGTGCAGAAGTAGAGAGTACGTATGACTATGCATGTATGCATCACTCACCCAGTCTCAATAGTTACCCAGGTATGTGCCAAACTTGCTTCATCTCCAACACCAACTCACTTTTTGTCCCTTTCTTCTTGCCTTGAATTGTTTTGAGGCCACCCCCAGGTATTCTATCATTTCATTTATAAATTCTTCAGTTCACATTTTTAGTAGATAAGACTCTACCTGAGATTTTGTGATGTTTGGCATTGCCATTAACTAATTATATAATGTTGGACAAGAGGCACCCCCTGAAGCATCAGTTTCCCTTTTCTATAAAATGAAGGCTTTGGGTTAGATGAGTCTGAAACTTCCACCAGGTCTTACTTCTGAGAGTCTAGGATTATTATTTTTCATATTTTTTAGGTTTGTATTATGATTTCATTATTAAATATACCTCTTAGTGAAGGAATATCTTTCTATATAAGAACAAAAGCAATTCCATGCCCTGTGACATATACCTAATGTTACACAACAGAATGAATCTTCTCCCTCTGTTCTGAAGCATCTTGTAGGTAAAAAATTTGAACACATTAAGTCATGAAGAACAGTAACAGCTTAATTCTGTTGACTCTGCCTCTCTGAAATCAAGTGAGACATATAATTCCCATGGTGGCATAGAGTCAAACATTCTAAGTTAAGATTTTAAAGAAAAATATTTGCTATTTAAAATTGTTTGAATTAAAGAAGCATCTTTGAGGTGGAATAGAGCAAGGTAAATACTTGCTGGAGCAAGTTATCTGTATGACACTTCTCTTAATCCCTAATCCAGCAACCTCAACTTTCCAGAACATAGTCGAGGAAGAGGAAAGAAGAAAAACAGAAATACTTAATGACTTCCACCTCTCTAAATCAAATATTTTCCAGTAATTACACACAGACACATGCACTCTCTTTCACACACACTGAGCCTTTGACTTTAGCTTGGTAACTTTTATGGAATAGTGGCTCCCTTGGTCAGTAGGACCTGGCATGGCCACTAAGGGAGGCTTTGGTTAATCAGCTAGAGAAAAATATTCCTCTACATGGGTCTATATATGAGAGGAAGCTTTGAGGATAAGGATTCTTGAGAATGGAACTATCAGCTAGAGATGGAAGTGAAGGGTAATCTGGAGCCAGAGACACATACCTGAAGAGCAGACGTCAATGCAAGTTCCAAGAAGAGCCTGGCAGCTGCCATAACTGGAATCAACTTTGGGTTGCAAGCTCAAGTATTTTGGCCCACTTTCTGTCCTCTAGCATGAAACCCAAAGCAAAGGGCCTGAAGGGTTGGGTGACTTCTTAAGCTCTTCTAGACAGGAGAATTAGGGGCAAGTCATTAAAGTTAGGATCAGACATTTGTTTTCTGTGAATTCCATTGCTGCTCTGCTCTTTGAGTTGTGTCTACATCATATTCTCTAAGTGTCCCAGTTATTGTCGTTCTCTGAAAAATGTCATACTTCCCTCAAATGACCATCAGTCAGGAGGGAGAGCAAGAGAAACCAGTATATGGCTTAGGTACTGGCAGTGGATTGGGTCATTCCTCAGGCAATGTCCAGGGGCTTTCTAGGCAGACATCCAGGAACTCAGGCCTGACTCTCAGGTCAGTGACTAGATCCATGAAGTAGAATAGGGGTTTTGTACATGAGAGGGTAGAGGGTGAGGTAAGGGGGAAGTAGATGTAAGTCAGTTTCGGGAAAGCCCTGTGTGCCAGGTTAAGAAACATATATGTCATTCTCTAGGCAATGGAGACCCTTCACGTTACCCTTGGGAAGTAGCTCAAACAGGACGCACCTGGTGGATGGGGAGAGGAGTGGAGAATGGAGAAGAGTAGTCTGGTTAGCAGGCCAGCCATGAGTGCCTTATTATAACCTCCATCATTCCTGGAGAATTATTTGTAAGTCCATTTGGGTGGTGACACTGGAGTGTAACTTTCAAGCTTAGAAAAAGAATTAATCTATTTTGACTGACAACTACAAATTTGAGGGATTTTTGTACCTAAACCACATAGGAAATAACAGACCAGGATATTGATTAATTATTTGCTTTTATAGGATATTAGTTACTGGAAAACGCAGAACAAGAGTGGGAATGCCTTGATAAGAGGCCAACAGTGCAACAGCCCACCCGCCTCAATCCCCTCCCCACCACACAGCTCTTAAGGAATTCCAGTCTATTATCAGAATGGTTTAAAGGCTAATGAAGAAACAATCTTTTTGTAAAGCAACAAAGAACAGAGTTTGAAAGCAGGTCCAGGAGAATGCAAGAGGAAACACTTGGTTCAGTGAAAGACAAACTTTCCTATGGACATGCATTTCTTTTTTTTTTTTTTTAAATACCATACGTTGCTTCGCAACCTCTAAAGCCTGTGCTTTCAATGCCTGTTCTGTGGGTAACACTTTGCTAAATGCACCATGTGTGGTTAACTGGGGCTGTTTAGGAGGGAAAAAAACTCTAAGAAAAATGAGACTCAAAGCAAGAGAGTTCACAGCAGTTTTTTACGTTTTCTAGACTTTCAGATGGAGGCTGGGGTTACTCTCAACTGAAATGCGCTGTACTCATTTGTTTAAAAAGTTCTGGGCAAAGTGACTGTGAGAAGTGTTTGAGAGAAATACTTTATAGAGGAAAAGAGGAGAGGGAACCCAAATCCAGACAGCCCTCCCCAAAGTGTGATGTTCATGGTGTTGAGAAAGGGATATTTCGTAGGGTGACAAAGCAATGCCAATTAAGCAAATGGCAGGAAGCAAGAAGTTGGAATCCTGCCTCTGATGCTTGTGAACCTTGTGGCTTGGGCAAGTCACTTCACGTTTCTGAGACTGTTTTCCTACACGTAAAATTTAGATCATAATTTCTGCCTTGTCTACAGCACAGAACAATTGGTAGGCTCCAAAGATATAATGTAGGAAAACACGCTCTGCACATGCTAAGGTCTTGATAAATACGAGCCATCATCATTCTTCTCCTCTATAAACTGTAAGCAACTTACATCTTATTCATTTTTAAAATTATCAGCACTGATAGAGTGCCTGACCTTTATTTAGTCATCCCACCAACATTTATTTAGCTCCCTGCGCTCAAGAAGTACAAAATCAAGAGGAAGAGAAATGATAATGCCTTGTTTATATATTCTGTCTTAGGCACTTCATAAATGCTTGTTGAATGAGTGAATGGAAGGTCGTATTTTCTCTTGAGGACAATTAACCTGGAGCTCTAGAACTTGGAAGCTCTGCTGCCCTTCTGAGTAGCTCCTCTCATTCCCTAATAGTTCTGGCCCCTCTCTTGCAGTCTTCCTCTCCATCTCAAACATTCCAGACATCTTCAGTGACCTTGGCGTCTATGAGAATGACTTCCTTGTTTCCAGTGCCCTCACCCACCCCATCACAGCCATGATGACTCTGGAGGTTATCACCTCTCACACCTGCTCCCCCTTTGAAATCATACATTCATATGGCTACAGACTCCCTGACCACCTCAACTTCCAGCTGCCCAATTCATTTATTCCCAGTATATCAATGTTCAACCACATTAGTACTTCCCACCAAGGACCCTTCACTTTTCCTAACCTTTGGCTCCCTCCTACCCCCAGCTTAGACCCCACACACTTCATCACTTCATCCAGTGATGTTCTTAGTCTGTGACAAGAGGAGCCCTGCTCTGGCCTCATTCCTCAGGAAGCTCCCTGGTTAGAGCGACTTCATGGTAATTTCTGAGTCTCCCCCCAGTGCCTGGGACCAACCAGGGACAGCAGTGCTGTCCAAATAGAATTCCCTGAGCCTGGGCCAGAAGCCTAATAGGCTTCAATCCCCATTTCTCCCCTTCAGGGCATTCTCTGCCCCTGTGTCACCTGTTAGACTCTAGTGTCACTACCCACTTGTGGGGTTGATCAGATGCCATAAGGAGCCCTGGACATCCAAACCTACAGGGTTGTTCCAAGGCCCCATGGCTGGACCATGGTTCTAGCAGGGAGACCTGGTAACAATTCTTACTGACTGGTACATTTCTTTGGTAGCATTGGGCAAGACTGAGCTGCCAATGGACACAGGATGAATTCAGAGCTCTGGGCTCCTAATTGTTCATTACTGACCCTTGGGCATGTGCCACCTGTGCACATTCAGACCATGGTGCCATTTCCTGTCCACAGCCCTGAATGGTGGGAGAAAGTGGTGGCAGGTATTATTTACCTTGTGTACCTCCTCTGTCCCCACTTATCAGTACTGGCACCCAGAGTGTCACTCCACCCCTCTGCAGGTGTTATGCTACTTGTCAAGCTATCTTCTGGGAGTGGTCATGCCTGTTCCCTCTGAAGGCTTTGGAGATCATTGCTTTCTACCACCAACAGAACTTTCCTATTAACATCTTCTCTTGTTCTTGATCAATATGGTGATATCATACTGTTCCAGGCTGGAGTTAATCCCTGAAAGAAGATG
Source organism: Eulemur rufifrons (assembly GCF_041146395.1). Lineage (NCBI taxonomy): Eukaryota > Metazoa > Chordata > Mammalia > Primates > Lemuridae > Eulemur > Eulemur rufifrons. The sequence continues at coordinate 23,961,294 of NC_091012.1, read as the reverse complement.
GACAGACATCCATTGCATGAATGGGACCCTTCTCACTCCACTGATGGGCCCCTCACACATCCTCCCTACTGGTGATGGCATGTAGAATGCAGGGTTGCAGTCAGCATGGGAAAAGACCCCATTCTAATAATGTGGTGATTATAGCCCAGGGGCTTCAAGAGAGGACATAGTTGGAAGATGTGTTGTTCTACATTGATGCTATAAAATGCCAAGCAGTACATTGTATGTGACCAAAAAAAATACTTATCAGTCATATCTTCCTGCATACTCTGAGGAAGATGTGCATTTGTGGTCCTCCTCAGTGAAGCGCATTAACAACTTCTGAGGGTCATTTGGGAGCCGATGTCTACAGGTGCCCTGGTGGATGATGGCAGTGTCATAATGTTTTAGCCAGCATTAACTCAATAGTATCAGGGACCTGCAGAGGCAAGAAGGTCTGGATTGTTCCAACACAAGTAGGTGCTGAAGAGCCATGGCATTGTGAGTGACAACGGTGACATGTCCCTTTCAGTGGAAGATATCAAATTAGCCATACAATGTGCATTAGACAACAAGGAACATGAAGAGATGGTTCCTGGGTCTGGGCAGGAAGTCATGGAGACTGAGCCCCATGATGAACCTGCATATGCACTGAGGCACAATCAACACGCCTCTAAGTGCCCCCTCTCTCCTTATTAAGCTAAATCTTTGTCAACAAATCACTATACTTCACATGGGCCCATGAATTTTGTAATACATGTTTTCATTAAATTGTTCATATAGACAGAGAGTCCCTACAAAAAATATTTTTCAGGGGCCCTGCACACACTCTAGAGGCAGCCTGAATTCACCTACTTTGTTACCAACTTTCTCAGATCTGTCACTCCATTATCTGTCTGTTGCAACACATTGAAAACTTCTAGACTTAAATGAGTCCAACTATAAGATTCCTCCAGGCCTGGCTTTAAATTAATGAGTGATACTCGGGGAAAAAAACCACACCATTCATAGATCATAGATGGGTACCACTATGTACTCAAAAGCCTCATCTAGACCTACTGTTCTCCTAATGTGCTTTGTTCTTCCATTCTTCATAGTTGTTTCTTTAAATATCCATCTCTTGTAAGCCTTCAACCACTCCTCTCTATTTCCCTTCCAGATGACCTAGTCTCCTGCTTTGCAGAGAAAATATATGCCACTGAATGAGAATTTCCTCAATTTCCAGCCACTAAGCCTTCAAGCATGTGTGCCCACCTGTAATCCTAGCAACTCAGGAGGCTGAAGTGAGAGGATCACTTGAGACTCCGAGTTCCAGGCCAGCCTGGGCAACACAGCAAGACTCCATCTCCAAAAAAAAAAAAAAAGTCTCTCTCCATAGCCTCATTATTTGTCACCTGCCCTCCTTCCCTCTCTCCCCCTGGAGAATATTTTCCTTTTAAAAAGAGGGTCAGTGTCTTCAGTAGGAGTGATTGGACAAGTCAGAAAAAAATAGTCTTCAAGTTGATGAAACTCTATATAAATGGGGGTGAGCAGGCTCTACAATCAGTAGTAGCGTTTAGTGTGCCATTCTGCATTCTGAGAAAAGTACTATAGGTCTCTGGGAGGTAGGCTTAGATGCTGGTCAATTTCTATATTACACTTTTCCTTCAGAGATACAGAAATCCTCACTCGTACACATTCAAGAAAAGGGTATGTTAAAAAGTTAATGTCAAGGATTTGAAGGACTGTTTTAAATCTCCTGGAAATACACCATTGCAAATTCCATGTTGGCCAGAGATTTAAATGTGAAAAATAAAAAGATAGATCTGTAAAACATGTAGGTGAATATTTTTACACTTGTGAAGCACAGAAGGCTATTTCTTCTACCATAACTTAAAGATAGGAAGTATAATGCAAAAGATTGACAGATTTCATTACATGTAAATCTAAAACTTTTGCACAGTGCACAGAGATAATAAGCTGCAAAAAAATTTTGCAACATACATGACAAAAAAGAGTTAACGGCCTTCATGTTAAAAAGTTCTTAAAAATGTATAAGGAAAAGATAAACAACCCAACAGAGAAATAAGCAAAGAACATAAATTGAAAAGTTAATAAAGAGTTGAAAATATGATCAATCAAACTATTATTCAGAGAAATTTATTGTTGGTGTGAGTATAGATTGGTGCAAAGTTTCTGCAGGGCAATGTGAAGAAGTGTATGAATCAGCCAAGGATGCAAAGAGCTATAATGAGGATAGCCTTGTTTTTGTCAAGGCTTTCGTCACAGCCTTATTTACAGAAACAACATATTAGAAATAGCTAAAATGTCCATCAGTGGGATTTAGTTAACTAAACTATCGGTGTATCCATATCAAGGATTATTCTGGATGTGTTAAAAATGATGATGTAAATCTGTATTGACTGTCACTAAATGATGTCCTCAGCATATTATTGTGAGAAAAGCAGGCTACAAAAACGACATGCATAAAATAACCTTTCTTTTTCATGAAAAAAAAGTTTCTGTGCACATGATAAAAGTCTGCACTTACATCAAAATTTTAGTTATGGGTTCTCTAGTGTGGGATTATGTGTGATATTCAGGATTCTTTTTATATTTTTGAATTATTTGCAATTTTTTAATTATAGTGTTTATTTATTTAACAAACAAGCTCATAGTGCTCATATATGTCAGGTACTATTCTAAGAACCTTGCATTTACTCATTTTCTCAGACCAGAAAAATGTAATTAATAAAGTATTTCTGCACGGGGGGTCAAGTGGAGGGGGAGGATCTCAGAAGCAAGAGGATGCTGGATAAAATGAGACTCAGAGAGAAGAAACCAACGATGTTTTGACTCAAAGCTATCTCCTTTTAATGACACAACAAGGTCAGCAGGTCATGGGAGCCCCATTCCTTTGCCTTTCTCTGATTCCTTTTAATGATGAGACAACTAATTAGCCATTAAGGATTAGCCAAGGAGGGCTTAAGCAGAGGAGCCTGCTGAAGCCAGGAGAGAGGGGCTTTCAGTAACACAGGCCTGGCTTTGATTCTGGGCTCCACTATTTATGGCCTGTGTGACTTGGGGCAAGTTGTTTCCCTCTTCAGAATCTCAGTTTCCTCATCTGCAAGGTGGGGGCAGAATTTTCCTAAACTGGAGCTCTCTCACTTCCTCCTCTTCTGTAAGGAGCCAGGAAGGCTGGCCTCCATCCTCCCTAGATCATCCCAGCATCCCCCGGTCTGGGACAGCTGGACCCCATAACTTTGTCTACCCCTTTAAGCCCCCAGGGGCCAAAGTATTTTATTCATTTGGTTGCTGGGTTAACCCCAGAACAAGCTGTGAAGTCAACCTTGGCTTATCTGCTGGGATCTGGAATGATTGATCCTTAGTCTTGGAGTTCTGAGTGTTTTGCATGTCAAATGTGCCTGTTGTCCTTTCTGGTAGACCTGTCCTAGAAGCACCATTGATATACAGAGTGGTTGATTACCATGTGGGGAGAGTCTGCTTGACATGTTATCCTCTGGCCAAAAACCTCTCTAAGAACAGATTCATTTTGCAAATGATCAGCAAACCCCAAATATTTCTTGATCCTCTCCTGCTCAGTCCCAAACTGCCCGAGAATCTCTCCTTTTTTCAACTTCTTGAATTTTTTACTCCTTCTTCTATCCCGTACCCACATTCTTATACCATGTGTTTGAATATAATACCAAGATTTGGAGCACACCTGACAGGATTTACGACCATGGGCCAGGTCATGCCATAAGTTTGGCCTGGCCTCACCTAAGGGTTGCCTGGAAGTTTGGATTTCATGATGGTGTCAGAGAATTCTAGACTATCATATATGGCAGGTCCTTTAGAGAACACCACCTTCTGCAGATGTCAAGACTGAGGTCCAGAAAAGGGGCAGGGTCTTAACAAAGATTATGAGAGTAAAATGGTGGAATCAGGACTGGATCCCAGGTATACTGGTTCCAAAGACAGTACAGCAATATTTTTATCAATGTCAGTTTTTCATTCACTTAACAAATATTTCTTGAATGTCTACTTTGTATCAGGCACAGGGGACACAACAATGATCACAACAGACATGGTCCCTGTCCTCCTGGAGCTTATAATCTGGTAGCGGGGAGACAGACTTGGGTCACAGAATAGTTGGAAGAAGTAATAAAGCATGGTGGGTATGAGTATGGACTCTAGAGATTCCCTGTTCAGTGTTCTGATCTTTCTTCTGCCACTTGCTGGCTATGTGAACTGGGGCAATTTATTTAACTTCCCTATATCATGGTGACCTCATCTCTATTAAAAAATCAGTAGCATTTTATACAATAACAATAAACTATCAGAAAAATAAATCAAGAAGACAATTCCATTTACAATAGCACCAAAAAGAATAAAATACTTAGGAATAAATTTAAACAAGGTGAAACATCTGTACATAGAAAACTGTGGAAATATTTGTGAAAGAAATTGAAGAAGATACAAACAAATGGAAAGATATCCTGTGTTCATGAACTGGAAAAATTAATATTGTTAAAATGTCCATACTATCCAAAGTGATCCACAGATTCAATGCAATGCTTCTCAAAATTCCAATGATATTTTTCATGAAAATAGAAAAAAACAATCCTAAAATGCATATGAAGCCACAAAAGACCCTGAAGAGACAAAGAAGCCTTGAGCAAAAAGAACAAAAACGGAAGCATCTCACTTCCTGATTTCAAATTATATTACAAAGTTATAATAATCAAAACAGTATGGTACTGGCATAAAAACAGCTGCATAGGCCAATGGAACAGAATAGAAAGCCCAGAAATAAATCTGCACATTTATGATCAATTGATTTTTGGAAAAGATTCCAAAAAAGACACAATGGGGAAAAGGACAGTCTCTTCAATAAATTATGTTGGGCAGACTGGATAGCCACATGCAAAGGAACAAAATTTGACAGTTATCTCATGCAATATACAAAAATCAACTCAAAATGGATTAAAGACTTAGATGTAAGAGCTGAAATGGTAAAACTGTTAGAAGAAAACATAAGGGAAAAGTTCCATGACATTGGTCTGGGCAATGATTTTTTGGATGTGATCCTTAAGGACAGACAACAAAAGTAAAAACCGATTTGCTTTTGTAAATGGGACTATAAGAAACTAAAAGTCTGCTGCACAGCAAATGAAACAAGCAACAGAGCGAAGAGACAACCTATACAATGGGAGAAAATAATTGCAAACCATACATCTGGTAAGGCATTGGTATCCAAAATATATAAAGAACACAAAAACCCAATAGCAAAAAACAAACAAACAAATGACCCAATAAAAACAAAATTAGATTTGCTTTTCTCTGTAAAAATGACAAAATTTTCTTGGATTATTGGTCTTCTTTTAATAAGAGATTAGAAAATGTTTTTCTTTACCATCTAAATAATCTGACTAAAAGACAAAGATACAGGACAAAGATACAGTCTTATCAGACTAATTAACTGTGCTGTGTGCTGACTTTACAATGTCCTTGATTAGTTAAGAGAACAAAGTCCTCTCACTTTTGAAGGATCTAAGGTTCTTTACACACATATTACCTCCCATGTTTACTTTTTAAATCTTTTGTTGTCATTTTGGTTAAATAGGTAGCTAAGTTATTATTACTTACTAATCCATGATCTTATTTAATCAAGTGTTCAAACTTCCTGACAACTTTTGACATTTTTCTGTCCCCAAATAAAATTCAAAATGATATGTTTTATATCCAAAAAAAAAAAGGACAAAGAGCCTGAATAGACATTTCTCAAAAGAAGACATACAAATCACCAACAGATATATGAAAAAAATGCTCACCATCAGTAATCATCAGGGAAATTCAAATTAAAACCACAGTAAGATATCACCTCATACCTGTTAGAAGGGCCATTATTTAAAAAACCGAAAAGTAACAAGTGTTGGTGACAGTGTGTAGAAAAGAGAACCCTTATATACTGCTAATGGGAATGTAAATTGGTACAGCCATTATGGAAAACAGATGGAAGTTTCTCAAAAACTTAAAGCTAGAACCACCATATGATCCAGAAATCCCACTACTGGGCACATACCCAAAGGTAATAAATCAGCACCTTCTAGAGATGTCTGCACTCCCATGTCCATTGCAGCATTATTCACAGTAGCCGAGATATGGAACCAACCTCAGTGTCCATTGATGGATGAATGGATAAAGAAAATGTGGTATATATACACAATGGAATACTACTCAGCCTTGAAAAATAAGGAAATCCAGAGGTTCATGGATGAACCTGAAGGACATTATGTTAAATGAAATAAGCCAGGCACAGAAAGACAAATACCACATGATGTCACTTATATGTGGAATCTGAAAAAGTTGAATTCATAGAAGTAGAAAGCAGAATGGTGGTTACCAGGGGCTGGAGGTGAGGGGTGGGGATTAGAGAAATGTTGATCAAAATTTCAGTTAGACAGGTAGAATATGTTCAAGATATCTATTGTACAATATGGTGACTATAGTTAATAGCATGTATTGTATACTTAAAAATTGCTAAGAGAGAAGATTCTAAGTGTTCTCACAACAACAAAAGTATCTGTAGTAATGCATATATGCAGCTTGATTTAGCCATTCCACAATGCATACATATGTCAAAATGTATGTTGTATACCATAAATATATGTATATATTTTACCATAAATGGTAAATACATACATATATGTGTACCATAAATATATATACATATAAATATATGCAATCTTTAAGTGTCAATTTTAAAAATAAATAATTAATTAAAAATAAATAAAAGTAACATGGAGATATCTGCAGGGTTGTGAAGAATGAATATAAATCACTTGGACCAATGCTTGGCACCTAGTAAGTACACAAAAGTGTTAGCTAATACAGTAGCACCACTATAAAACCACATAGAAAAGTGTGCTAACAAGGACAAGTGCTTTTTGAGTCCCTAAGGTAGGCATTCAGTGTTCTAATGGGAGCCATCAAGAGCTGGCAGAGAGCCAGGAACCAGCAGGAGCAGTCTGTTCAAGCCTTGTCCTCCCCTGGCCTATAGGAGCTTGGAAAGAATTCTGGTCCCAGATGACCTGGTCAAGGGCTTTCACCTCTCAAGCTCCAGTTGCCATATCTGTGATGAAAGGAAGTATATCTGGGTGACTTCTCTGATTGCTGTCAGCTGAGTCAAGGAGAATTATCAGGGCCCAGTGTTATGCTGAAGAAGAAAACACTACTCAGATTTACTCTTCAAGTTGCCAAGAGGTTATTCTTGTTCTTTCTTATTCAGTGAGATCTCTCTTATAGAACTTGGTGCCTTTGAAAGGATGCCTGTGAAAGGCACTGCTAAGGCAGAGTATTCATTGCTCTCAACAATTAAGTCTTATTATTTCTCTACCTACAGACCACCTGGGAAGCTGCTCTCTAAAGGCAATTAGATTAGTAAATAAGATCGCTCCCTTTTTTGGACTATCCTGGCATTTTCTTTTCTGCCCATTTTAGGGCACTTGTCACTCTCTGTCTTGAAATCTAGTTTTGTGCTTGTCCAGCTCGCCTTGGAGACTGGGAACAACTTGAGGATAGAGACTCAGGTTCTTTACCTTTGACCACCTCAAAGTGCTTAACACAGAGCCTTGAAAAGACTAAGACCAAAATAATCGTGTGGGATGGATGAGTTCAGTGTGGTAATGATTTCTAATGCATGGACCACTACTACCTGCATCACAATCACCTTGAGGGGAACTTGTTTGGAAATGCAAAACCCAGGTCTCCTCCCCAGCTGTATGAATCAGAATCTTGGAGGAGGAGGAGCAGGAGTCTGCATTTCACCAGGTATTCTAAATGATTTGCATGCATCCTACAGTTTGAAGACCACAGGTTAGAAGTTCTAAGTATTTAGTTGAAGGCTTAGTGGGACAGCAATTCATTTTCTCAGTTGTCAGCTAGAGAACTGAGTTTTAAGGTCTTGTTCAGCACTACTATGTTCCGCTTACAAAAATAAAATTTTGGAAATCTCTTTGTATTTCCAACAACAACAAATTACCTTCACATACATCTCTGCACAGTTGACTTCTTAAAGCAAACTCCAGTATCAGGTCCCTTCCGAATAGCTTCAGTGAGTTATTTGGGTAATTCCGGCTTTGGGAAGAATTCCAATAAATCATCAGCAAAATTCCACATGCCATGGGGAAAAGAGCAACTTCTTTTCTCCCTTCCGGGCCTGGGTTTTTGGAAGCAACTCTCCCCTTTCTGTCCATGTGCATCCAGCAGGAATGCATTTGGATGGAGAGTGTCTGGGTCCAGGACCCCATTCATCACCACGCCCTCCCTGGGACTCTGGCACCAGTGCCCTTGCTGGTCTCCCTGGCCCCATGATGGCTCCTCCTCCCCTCTTTCATGAGGCAAATGCTCCCAGCAAACCAACGTTCTCATGGCAGTTCTAACCCTGGGCCACACAGCCTCCCAGGGCTTCCCGTCAGTCACCTAGAGCAGAGATTCCAAGGCCCTGATTGCTGACTCTGGCACTGAAGGCCCCCGGTAACTTGGCCCTGACCTCCTTGGCTCTGATGTCCATTCCCTACCAGCACCCTACGCTGCAGTTCAGTGTTTCTCAAAGTGTAGTCCTAGGGCTGCTGTCTTCAGAGTTACCTGGAAGTGTTTTTGAATTTGACCCTGTGCCATGCATTCTCAGTATCAGAGTTCTAAAAATATGCAAGCCATGGCCACTCCAAAGCTTCTACTGCTGCTAGACATTACAATGTAATTGTCAGAAAGGCCCTATTATATTTACACAAACTCTGTTAAGTAATCTGTTTTCCTGACACCTTTAAGTGGAGCCAGTGGATGGTCAATGGACCAGGCCTTTCCAAAGATCAGTATTTTATCCCAAACTGTCCCAGACTCCAATGTCAAGCCAGAGAGGCAAGTCCAACCCACAGATATGAGGGGAGATACGAGAGTTTGAATCCAAGAAGATCAGTTGCAAATGTCAGAAGTAGGATTATATTAAATATACAGAAAATGGACCCTGGAGTCCATTTTCCAGCCTGGAGTCAAAAGCCAGGCTGAAACAGGACTGGAAGGGATATACTGGGAAGCAATAAGAAAAGTTGCCAACATTAGAAGTCAACAGTGTTGGGTTACAGCTTGAGTATCCTTTATTGAACATGAAGTCTGTAACTCTGAACAAGTCATCCCTCCTGGCTTAGCACCTTTTGATGGCTTCCTAGTGCCTACAGAATAAAGATCCACACCCTTATCCTTGCTTGTAATGCACCACACAGCATGCACCCTGGCTACATATTCATCCTCATCTCCTTTCACTCTCTGTGACCTGATCAATTGTCTGGCCTTACTGGGAAACTTGCAGTTCCTGTACAGGCCAATGCCTTTCCATTCTCCTTCTTTTCAGTGCTGTGTTCCCTGCATGGATATCATTGTTTCCTCTTGTTTGTCTCCTTGTCTGCCTTCAGACCTCTCTTCTGTGAATCTTTCCCTGACTCTCTCCATGGTATGAGCATTTTTTTTTCCTGTGGGCCCATTGCATCCTTCCCTGTCCTCCAGTGGGTTTGGTGGTAGCCTTCTCTCTCTCTCTTCATAGGTTGTGAGCAGCTTGAAGGCAGCCTGGTCCCAGGACCCTGAGCTTTCTCAGTATGTCCTGAAGTGCTGGCATAGCCCAGGGCCCTGTGTAGACTGGTCACTCAAGAGAGTGAAGCTCACTTATCGAATGAAGCTATCTATGAAAAAAGGTATAAGTGAGATGAGTTGAGACGAGACTAAAGCAGACCAGATTAAACCAGATAAAATGAGATGTATGAGATGTAGAAAGATTAGGAGAGCAGAAAGAGGTGCTCAGCCTCATTCCTTTGGGAGGTGTGTGTCACCTCAAATATGTTGCTTCTGCCTATGACCCCATCTGTGAGAGTGGCTCAACCAACTCTGTCCGTGATCCCCCTACATCCTTAGGACTGGGATCTCTAGTGGGCCTGATGGTGGGAGTGGGGTGGCGGGGTTATGAGAATCTTTGCAGGGGAAATATATGCTCACAAATGCCTCATTGATGTGCTCCCTGCTTTCAGTAGGGTCCTCCAAATTGTGAGCCACCCCAGTGACTGGCTCTTCCATCAGTGATGGCTGTGTTGGTCACAGACACCAAGCATCCACTTTGATGTGGTGTTGGAACCATATAATATCATTCTACTAGCAAATCTCTTACCTCCTGTATCCTGAGTGCTATGAAAATCCAATTGATATTTCACAGAAGTCCTTAAAAGTTCCATGTTTGGGATAAAATGGATTACAGTGGAATATATAGGAGAAAAACAACAACAACAACAACAACAAAAAGCTTGGCTGTGGGGTGCTGGCTTTTTTCTAATCTTGACCAGTGACAATCTCACATGTCTTCAATTATCATATCTATGGTATTCATTCCCAAGTCTTTTTGGTAGCCCCAATATCTCTAAGGAGCTCCAATTGCCTGCTGAGCAGTGAATGCCACCCAAGTGTCCACCTTGAACTCGCAAATTCAATGTACCCAAATTGAAACTCATTCTTCTTCTCTCTATCACACATCCGCCACCCCCAGGACCCCTCCCCCTGACATAGCTCTATTTTTTTTTCACAAAGCCTCAAAGCCTCAAGGTCAAATGCTGTCTTTCACTACTCTCTATGCTTTGTTCTGTACATACAATTGGTGGATACCAGCTATCAATCCCATTTTCTTAATATCACTCTTCTCAATTCTTGGTGCCATGGCCATTGTTCAGAATCTCATTACCAATCACTTGAAATAATAATTTTGATTGCTAAGTCCTTTCTCAAGATCTGCAATCATTCTCTATTTCCTTGAAAAAATAGTCCTAATTCTTCAGTCTACCATTCGAGGACTTTAATAGTCTAGTCAAACTTTCATTTACAATTTTGTCTTCCCTTTACTCTAACTAATATGAATACCTTGTGTTTCTCTCAGTACACCCTGAGATTCATTACCTATATGCTTTCATTCAAGTTTTTAAGCAAATATTTATGGCATACCTATTACATGTGTTAGGCCTTGAAATTTTGCTTATAATCCTCTTTCTGCCTGAATTGCCCTTCTCTCCATCTCCATGTTTCCAACCCTAGCATTTTTGATGTGCCCCCAAGCTCCAATGCCACCTCCCCCAAGAATGCTTCTGTGAACCACCAGCTGTTAGTGATCACCGCTCCTCAGAGTGTCCATGGCACATTATCTGCACTGCTCGTACAGCATGTGTCACTCTGTGCATGGTATGTGTGCACACAGTTCTTTCCCACCGCTGGATCAAAAGCACCTTGAGAATGGGACCAGTGTCTTGGTTCCCTTCTGTGGCCTCTGCTTTGCACATAGTGGGCATTCAATAAACGCCTAATGAATGAATAAAAGAATGAATGAGGCTTACCCCTCTGTTTTTACCACCTATGTCGCATTAGAAGCAGAGGGTGGTGCTTGAGGAAACAAGCATGCTGAGAGCTGGGCTGGCTGATAGACTGGTCAGGAGGAAAATTACAGAAAATCTACACAAAGCTGACACAAAAGCTCAGAGCTAATTTAAGACCATTGAGAACACAGGGCAAAGAGGCTCTGATAGCAGCCTTGTATTACTGCCCAATGAGCAAACATTATTCCAGAATGCTGAATTCGGGGCACTGAAGAAAGGTGGGGGCTGGTCTGAGTGTAGTGTTGTTTACAACTAATTGATCACAACCAATTACAGATTCCTTTGTTCCTTCTCCACTCCCACTGCTTCACTTGACTAACCTAAAAAATAAAATAAATATTTTTAAAAAATTAAAAAAGAAAGGTGGGGCTTCAAACATAATTCTCTTTAAACAACAGACAAGTTTGTAAGCCATCTTGCAAGATTACATCAAAAATGATTAAAATGGTTTTTAAAGTGTTCTTGGGTTTAAAAGGGGTTACATTGTGTGCAAAGTTCACGTCTGAGGACTATCTGATTTCCAACAATGCTAGAGAAATGAAACGTTATTCTAATAAACAGTATATTCTGTATATCTAATTTCTCATTCCATTCCCTTCTCCCTTCAGTATATTCTACATTTGTGAAGGAAAAAGAGAAAGATACTTTTTAATCCTCTAATTAAATGTCAGACCATTACCCAGGTAGCCACAGGACTGTGTCCTCAGCACATCTGTCAGAGCTGCTATCCATCAACCTTCCTTTTCTAGGCAAAAATGTGATTACCTCTTGGAACGATGTCAACAATTTCTAACTGCAGAAAGTTGATCTAGTTTGATATTATTCACAAAGGGATGTATTACTGGAAACATGATGGATTTAAAAAGCTATATTCTGATTGTATTTTGATTATGAATCAGAAATCAGTACTTGAAATGCTGACCTTTCTTCCTTCTTTCTGGACATCAGGTACACAAACAAATTGCATTAATTGTGTTAATCATAAGACTCTGTTCATGGCACTTCATCATCCTCAGACCATGCCGGGCTTTATTTATATATTTTAAAATATGTAAAAAATACCTGTGACCCCACCATCCAACCTAACAACTAGCTAAGAACTATGAAGAACTTACATCCACCTTCGTGCCCCTCCCCATCCCGGTACCCTGCCCTGTCACTCCCCCATGAGAGAAAACTATAACTCTGAAATGTCTGGTTGTCACCTCCTTGCTCTTTTATTTCTCCCTTTGCTTTTCTACTAGTTTAATCCCATATGTATGTGCTCCTAAACAACATATTGTTTAGTTTGGCTTATTGCATTTTAGTAAGGATATCAATATCAACTAGTGTTCTAGAACTTGCTTTTTATTATTCAACTTTTTGCTATAGCCACCCATATTGGTTTTTGGGACCTGAAGTTCATTATATTTCATTGTTAAAGAATATTTTAATGTATGAGTAATCATTTGTCTTTCCTTCTGTTGCTGAGGATTTGAGTTGTTTCCAGATTTTTTCATTTGTTTTTTGCTATTACAAACAGTGCTGCTATTAATATTTTTATACACGTCTCCATGTGCACATACGCAAGAAGTTTTCTTCTGAGTCTTGGCTATGCAAATGTTACACTTTACCAGTAAATTGTTTTCCAAAGTGGTTGATCTGTGTACACCAGCAATTTATAACAAATTCTGCTCTTAATGTTAGTGTAGTCAAATTTATCGATCTTTCCTTTTATGGCTAGTGCTTTTTTTGTATCTTGTTTAAGAAATTTCTCCTTGCCCTAAGATCAGGAAAACATTTGCCTCTATTCTCATCTAAAATTCTTTAAGGTTGGTTTTCTTTGTATTTTTTATTTTAAACTATTTATTTGACAAAAATTATATATATTCAAGGTATATAATGTAATGATTTGATATAAACCTACATTGTGTAATGATCACCACAATCAAATTAACAAACATGTCATTACCTCCCATGCTGTACATTAGATCTCCAGGACTTATTCATCTTATAATTGAAAGTCTGTACCCTTTGACCAACATCTCCCCATTTCCTTCACCCCTTCCAACCCCTGGTAACACCATTCTACTCTTTGCTTTTATGAGTTCAATTTGTTTAGATTCCACATACAATGAGATCATGCAGTATTTATCTTTCTATGTCTGGCTTATTTCAGTTAGCATAGTGTCCTCCAGGTTCACCCATGTTGTCACAAATGACAGGATTTCCTTTTTTTATGGCTGAATGATATTTTACTGCATATATACCACATTTTCTTTACCCATTCACTCACTGATGGACACCTGGGTTGTTTTCATATCTTGGCTATTGTGAATAATGCTGCAGTGAACATGGGGATGAAGATATCCCTTTGAGATACTGATTTTATTTCCTTCGGATATATACCCAGAAGTGGGATTGCTCTATCAAATAATAGTTCTATTTTTAATTTCCTTAGGAATTTCCATACTGTTTTCCATAACAGCTATACCAATTTACATCCCCACCAACAGTTACCAAGGGTTCCCTTTTCTCCACACTTGCATTTCCCTGATGATTAATGATGTTGAGCACCTTTTCATGTACCCATTGACCATTTGTATGTCTTCTTTTGAGAAATGTCTATTCAGATCCTTTGCCCATTTAAAAATCAGGTTATTTGTTTGTTTGTACATTAGATCCCCAGGACTTATTCATCTTATAACTGAAAGTGTGTACCCTTTGACCAACATCTCGAAGTTGTGTGAGTTCCTTGTGTATTTTGGATATATCAGATGTGTGGTTTGCCAATATTTTCTCCCATTCCATGGATTGTCTTTTCATTTTGTTGATTGTTTCCTTTGCTATGCAGAAGTTTTCAGTTTGATGTAGTGCCACTCACTTGTTTATTTTTGCTTTTGTTGCTTGTGCTTTGGGGATCACATCCAAAAAATCATTGTCAAGACCAGTGTCAAGGAGATTTTCCCCTATGCTTTCTTCTAGGAGTTTTTACAGTTTCAGATCTTACATTTAAGTCTTTAATCCATTTTGAGTTAATTTTTATATATGGTTTATGATACGGGTCCAATTTCATTCTTTTGCATGTGGATATCCCATTTTCCCAATATCACTTATTGAAGAGATCCCACTGTATATTCTTAGCACCTTTGTCAAAGATTAGTTGATCAAATATGTGTGAGTTTATTTCTAGGTTCTAGATTCTGTTCCATTGGTTTATGTGTCTGTTTTTATGCCAGTACCATACTGTTTTGATTACTATAGCTTTGTAATATAGTTTGAATTCAGGGAATCTGATGCCTCCGTCTTCTTTTTTCCTAAGATTGCTTTGGCTATTGGGGGTCTTTTGTTGTTCCATATGAATTTTAGGATTTCTTTTTCTATTTCTGTGAAAAATGGCACTAAATTTTAATAGAAATTGCTTTGAATCTATAGATCCCTTTGGGTAGTATGGATATTTTAACAATATTAATTCTCTTAATCCAAGAACATGGGATATCTTTCCATTTATTTGTGTCTTCTTCAATTTCTTTCATCAATATTTTATAGTTTCCAGTATACAGATCTTCTACCTCCTTGGTTACATATATTCCTAAATATTTTTTTCTTATTGATGCTATTGCAAATGGGATTGTTTTCTTAATTTATTTTTTGGGTTGTTAGTTGAACTGAATTTTACATGTTGCTTCTGTATACTGCAAGTTTAGTGAACTCATTTATTAGTTCTAACAGTTTTTTGATGGCATCTTTAGGGTTTTCTATATATAAGAATGTGTCATTTGAAAAAAGAGACAATATAACTTCTTCCCTCCCAATTTGGATGCTTTAAGTTTTGTTTTTGACATTAATGTCTTAAATCCACCTAGAGCTGTTGTTTCTGTATGGGGTGAAGTAGGGACCTATTTTTTTCCCATATCGATAACACATTTTTTCAGCTCCAATTATTGAATAGTCTCAAAGGCCTTCATATCCATCTTTTTGAATTTGTTTTTTTCTTGAGTGTCCTAGTTAACATTTCTTTCTATGAGTATCCATTTTGTCCTAGCTAAGTTAAGGAATATAGGGTTTTTCATGTCTAGGTCAGTTTAAGAAGAATAGGCAGTAGTGGTGGTGAAAGCGTTTGACCTCAACCACTTTTCTAGATGTCTGGTGAGATTGGGGCTAGAGTGGTACCATATACTGCTTTAGAGAACTGACTCAGTCAGACAGCCCTGGATTCAAATCCCAGCTTTTCCACTTACAAGCTGTGGAACCTTGGGAAAGTTATTTCACCAATTTGAGTCTTTTTTTTTTTGTCTGAAAAATGAGAGTAAGGATATGTTCACCCCATAAGACCACTGAGATAATTAAAGGAGAAGACACATGTAAAGTGTCCAGCTGAGTGCCTAGCATACATAGTTAGCTTGGGTAAGGAGAGCTGGGATTATTGTTAGGGCCTTTAGCCCAGGTTGGCTGTCCCCACGACTTCCATTCCTGTTTGCAAGTGTGGTCATGGTGATGGGAGAGTATCCTTGATTAATAAACCTATATATCTTTATATACCATATAACTCTTATTTACCTATACATGTATATATACCTATAGATATTTTTATCCTCTATATCCAGGGCTTGACAAGAAGGAATAAGGTGCCAGTGACTGAGATATTGCAGGGTAGAATGTCACAGTATGGCTGCAGTCACTGTTGGGGGTAATTGATATGGATTCCTTTCAGCTTTTACCAAGGTCCATTGTTTATCTTTTATTCTTTATTAAAGCTTCTGAACCAGATTCACTTTTTTTAAAATTCAGGATCTTTTAAAATGAGGATGACCTTTTCAATTGCCCTGAGCCCCCCAGCCTGATTATTTCTCACTTCCTCGGCATTTTTCTGGCTTCTGTTCCCCTGTCTTCTTTTTGTCTTAGCCTTTCTCCTTTCCAGTTCTAAAGTACTTTATTACTCTATTGTCTCATTTTCCTGTTTCAAATTTTTCTGATTTTATTTTCTGTATCTTGAGAAATAGAAGTCTTATTTTACATACCTTTTTACTTTTTGTCTTATGCTTTTGAAAGCTGAACTGTGATCCTTTCATTTCTGTCAGTGCTCATTCCCCTTTCCATTGTACATGTCATTCTGTAAATTGATGCAGATATACATATATATATATATATATTTGATTGAGGTATATTTTTCCATAGTCATTAAGACAGACTTTATTAAGCCATGTGGAAAAGGATGCTCCCCACTCTTTGTTTTCATCAGGGTGCTGCAGTGAAACTTTTGGCTGATGAAGTTATTCTCTTTTTTATTATTTCAATAGATTCAGAGATACAAGTGGTTTTTGGTTGCATGGTTAAATTGTATAGTGGTGAAGTCTGGGACTTTAGTGTACCTGTCGCCTGAATAGTGTACATTGTCACTAATAGGTAATTTTTCATCCCTCTACCCCTCCCATACTCCCTGAAATCATTCTTAATATTATTTGCTTTATTTTTTTTCTTGAACTTCCTTAGGAATAATACACTCAAGAACCAACATACAAGAAAAAGGGACTCTGTGCCCTTCACAATGTCTGCCCATATACTTTTCCAGAAGGATTTTGCTGTTTTACATGTCTTTCAACTGAGAAATAAAGTCCTTCCTCACCTATATACTTTCCAGAATTTATTGCTGATATTTTTCCTGATTGCTACAAAGCATATTAGTGGGAAATTATATATTTTTACAAATTTAATTTGCACTCTTGCAGGTGTATAGGATTTGTAAATCACATTCATTTTTGTTGTTCTGTTGATACCAGTGATCAAGTTGATGTCATTTGTGAAGAACAATTTTACAACTTGCAGGTTATTTTCCTAACTATTGTCTCATAGTCTTATATAAGCCTCACATCTGACTCATTTTATTAGATTGAATAAAATAGCTTTAATGTCTTAGTCAAAGTTATCTAGCTAGTAAGTGACAGATATTACCTAAGCTCCAGCCAGGTCTCTTTCTGCTGCCTGTCACTGCCTCTTCGAGTGAATTGATGGGTTCTTACTGGTAATTGTCCTCCTCTCATCTCACTGTCCCTTCTTTGCTTTCATTTTAAGGAGAGAGGAATGACTAAACCATAAAATTACATTCCTGATGAAAACCTAGAAAAATTGGTGTTGCGTTTGATCTTTTCAACAGCTGGTTTCTCAGAGAATCCTAAGTCAATACTACTGGGAGGGGCCTTAACCCTCTCCTATATTCATTGAGCACTGGATGCTCGTTGAATGATTTTGCAGGTCCCTATGTAAAGAAACTTTTTAATATAGCCTGTGGCTAAAAGGAATCCAACCCAATATTTCAATGATTTTAAAGGCAATCATTTTAATCACTCATTTTACACATGTTTGTAGCCAGGTTGTACTGATATCCACAGTGTGTTTATTAGTGAGAGACTGGGCATTTGTAAAAGACACTTGACTAATAAGATAAAAGACACTCTGCTAATGAACAGGCTGACGTTTTATCTGTGTCAGGTCCCAGGGTGATGGTCTCTATTAAATAACTGATTCAGTGTTGTTTCTTGTTTCCCAGCTCCCCAAAGGCCACCTGTAATGTATGGACTTCCAGTGCCCTTTCTTCTCTCCCTCCTCTTTTGTATTTGTTTCTCATTCTCTGCAAGGTGGCAGTTTTCAAATGCAACTTGAAATCTGAGTAGAAAAAGCAAAACCCTGGGAGTTGTGTGTGTAAGGCAGCTTAATGAAGCATTTCTAGTCAATACTTAGGCGGTGAAAATTAATCAGTCATGACTTCTTGGATCCTTCAGAACACACCCTTAGGTCACTGCCTCATTAAGACCTTGAAGTTATTCATTGCATTTTACTCACAAATCATCTTTACCCTTTAAGGTAGGCTGCATGAGGTATGTTCTTCCCCAGAGCAGACATTGGTACCATTTTGGTTCTGTTGATTCCCCCCTTGGTCTTAGGGAGTTTTCCCCAAGGAAGCTCCAAGCTGTGGAGATGGCTCAAAATGGGATTTTGGAAATCCAAATCTAAAAACAGAAAGGGCTCTCAAAAGCCTGTCCCTGGAGCCCTCCAGGAACAAAACTACTCAATTTGTAGCCTTACTGGGGGGACTCAGTCTCTTTGTTTTTTCTCAAAGAAAAGCTATGTGGTACTAGAATGTCAAAGACCCATTGACTCAAGAATCACAGTTTGGAAGGACTGCTTTAGTCAGCACAAGATTATAGCATCCAGCTCCTTGCAAAGAGGAACTCACTAGCAGTTAGAGCACTGGGGGCCTAATTGAGGGGGCTATCTCAAGAAGTGAGCTCCCAACTATCTCTGGGGATGATCAAGTGGGAGTTGGATGACCTCTTCATTGGAATGCTATCAGAAGTTTGGAGTGATAATTAGAGATTTGAACTTGATGGTTATTCAAAGTCTCGAACAGCCTTAAAATTCAAGGACTTCACACTTTTTCTAATAGAAGATCTATGCAGGAAAGTGAACCTGGCAGATGATTGGAGAATTTGTATGGTGAAAACAGCCTGTGATTTTTTTTTTTCAGGCTAAGTTCCCCATATCTTACATTTAGTGAATTAAATCTGGATAACGGCAATAGTTTAGGATTGATCAAGACCTTAACCTCAGAGAATATCTTGGTAAGGTGAAGTTTCATGGGAAAGTATTCAGTAATTGAAATCTACATACCTCACTTGTTTTTTCTATCCATTGACCAGTTACTGTGTCTTTGTGCCCTTGCTAAAGCTAAAGAGTCTTCCTGCTCAGAAGGCAGCCACAGCCAATTGGAGAGAGCAAAATGGAGCCCTTGGACCTTCCAACAGGTCTCACTTTTATAATACCTTCTAAAAGCATCTCATTCCATTCTCCCTAATTTTGAAGTGGGAAGAGTTCATGTCTGGAGTTCTCTCTGCTCTTTGGAGATTGTACTGGTGAGGCTATTTGGGCATATTCAATGCTCCCTTTAGAAAAAGTCCCAGGCTTCTCCTCAAATTCCTTATTTCCACCTCCAAGGGTAGGTTAGAAAAGGAAAAGGAGAAAAGGAGATATGAGCATGAAAGTGTCATGTGCTCTCCCCTTTGTTCTTGGTCTGCTCCCCCTCTTAGAGTTCCCAAAAGGGGGATGGCAGATGTAGACAGGTCTTCTCTTTGTTCATTGATGTTGCAGCCAACCTGAGGTTAAGGCTAAAGAGTGGTTCAAAAACTTGTTTTTTTTGGGGGGGGAGGGCATTTGCAAGCTATTCTGATCTTGCAAGAAATACAAATCCCACAGTAAAGGTAACATCCCATAATACAATGTGATAAGGCAGCAACATGATAAGGAAGAAAAGACATCTGCCATCTGGTTTAACTGGGGCTCTGCTTCTGAGTAGCCCAATGACCCTGGGCAAACCCCTTCTGCTCTGTGGACCAGCTTTCCATGCATAGCATTCGGAAGTTTCACTTTTTGAGGCAGGGTCTATGTTTAATCAATCTTGTACTTTTTCAGTATCTAGCACAGGTCTTGGCACATAGTAGCTACTCATGCTATTTTGTCTGGCTTTGAAAGCCCTTCCAGTGCCAACATTCTACAATGATTGAGCAATGATTTTCCTGTGACAACGAGCTAACAGAGTTACTTTTTGCCAGGGGAGAACTGAAAAGCAGTTGATGAGTCTCCCAGGATCACTGATCTGTCCTTGGAGGGCTCTTATCTCTTTCTTGGGACTGGGAGGCTGCTGCTAATACCTTTGCTGCCCCAGGCCTGCCCTGTCCCTCCTTGCTTACTCTCCACCCTGACTGATCCAGCTGTTCTTGTTTTAAAGTGTACTTAAGCATTCAGTTAATATTGCAAATGAGTGGAAATTCTCATTTAAGGGATGCATTTGACACCCAGGGTTTATCCACTGTAAACACATTCTGGCTGAAGTTTGATTTGTATCTAAAGCCTTGTGGGAAAGCGTCCTTGCTTAATAATCCAGAAGCCCTGGGAGATTTCTCAGGTGAGCAAGGAGGCATTCTAAATATCTCATTTGGGGGCCTGTTTGAGGGGGAAAGAGATTCATCCCAAGTGCCCATCCGTGATTCACAGAATGAGGTCATATCTTTAGCACATATTTTCCAGTGTTAGTTTAGAAATTATTGTTTATAAAATTAGTGAATCCATTGAATACATAATCTTTTAAAAATCTTGCTATATCCTAAAATGTGCTTTTGAGAATAAATTATTTTCTTTCCATCAGGAACACTTGTTTATTTTTTGTAGTGTTAAACAAGGGACAATATGACATAAATATAACATGATATAATTCTATAAAAAGATTTTTCCCTTAACACAACTCTTTGTGACAAGGTCAGATATATCAAAGAAATAGTAATGAAAATGTTCTTGTGTGCAAAATGAACATTTAATTTGGAGCTTTTTTTTCATAACTCACAGATATTTGTTGCCAATGTTTTAATTCAATCTCTACTCAAAGGCCTACAATAGTCACAAAAAGTCATTAACAACATTATTTCAGGAGAAACATGAAAGTCAAAGCATCAGCATTTATGTTCAGTTGCTATTCGACAGCACATGCTTTGAAGGGGGGAGATGTTCTGGAATTGTCAGGAAATCTCATTAAATTGAGAGAGTTTTGCCAATTATCACATGAACTGTGTTGCAAATAGTAGAAAATTGAAAGGAGCTTCTGAGAATCAGGGAAGGAGCAGAGTCTGAGACTACTAATGGGTTAATCTACATCTAGACAGAAAAAAAAAGCATTGGAGGCAGGGAAGGAGAGAATATGAGAAGATGTGACTTTGCGAGAATTTAGCAAATCCCTAGGCTTGGGGCAACATACTTTCCCACAACAGTTCAAACAGAACAGAAACTTTATCAAATGACTTGCTTTTTCCTTACGCATTAAGAAAAACCTCATAAATATATGCCTTTCTGCAGCTTCCTCCTATCTGCCCCCACCCCTTGGGATGATAGGGACTGCAGATGTCAGCTGGGTGACAAGTAAGTGACTCTTGCCACATGCCAGTAGGTCAAGTCTGGTTTTAAGGATAAAGGTACTCCTCAGGAAGACAGATGTAAACACATTCTTTGTTTAAATGACTACGAATAAAGAGGGTCTGCAGACTCCAGGCCTTCCCCCCACCTCCGACTTCACAGTAACTACTTTCTTCAGGGGCCAGCTAGGTGTTAAGTTGGGGCATTTGGGGCCTGGACATCATTCTTGTTGCTCAGCATTAATCACTGCAGCCCAAGAAAGCAGCCACCATGTTATTTCAGACATTTCTCTAGAAAATCAAACCAGAATCTTCACATAGTTTGTCCCACAGCATCCTTGGGCCAGCCCTGTGAGCTGTGAGGTAGATAGAGCAGAGATAACTGTCCAGATTTCTCATGTGAATAACCGGGGCCCAGAGAGGTTAAGTGACTTGCCCAAGGCAACACAGTCAGTCAGTGGTGAAAGCTGAACTTGAAACTGGTTCTAATTTCAATTCTCCTTGACAGTAGTTCATGCAATAGATCCATTTTCCTGATTTCACTGGCTTCACCCTTGGCCTCAGACACAAAATAGAGCAGCAAATAAAATGGAATGAATGGAATTAGAACCTTCGTTATGATAACTCTAACATTGAGTACATTTATTAACTGTCCAGATTCCCTCTTCTTACAACTTTTGTTCAAAGGTTAAAGTTGACCATTTTCTTTCTAGCTCCTGTCCCATATACCTGGCGTTCAGGCCAGGCAGAGTCATGAAAACTTCAGAGGAAGATAGAAAAGAAGGATTTGTGGATAGGACAACTTGTGTGGTGTGAAGGAGAGAAGGCTCACAGCAAGACCCATGGAGCACAAGAGATTGGTGGCTACAGTCCCTCACCCTGAGTGGGGAGGTATTATCCTGCCATTTAGGCATTTAACAAGCCTGTACTCTCCTTGACAATATCTACATGTGGCAATAAGAATCAATCATTTCAGGCCCCTCGGGGCTGTTTGCTAAGTAATCCATCAAATAGCTGAAAGGGTAATCCAATTTGGTGGGCGTGATGACGAAGTACAGTTATCTGAGTCATTCACTTCGTGTACGCAAGTGGATAAGTGAAGAGTTGATCAGAACCAAACTGCCAAAATAATTGAATGAAGAAGACAGATTTGGTGTGGTGTGACCTTTGGGTGTGGGAGGTGAGGGGTGGCAGAAGGAAGAACAAGGACTCACAGACACGAGGAAGGCAGATTCTAATTCAACCCCAGAAAGACCTTCCAACTCACAGGCTGCAGACATGTGCACAGACTGTCTCCATGAGGAAAGAGGTACCTGCCACGTCCCAGGAAGTGCTCATAGAGGGTGACACTCTCTGGCAAGGGCTCTGTGGAGGAGATTCCTAGGTTAGGTGGGAGGCTGATCTGAGCTCCTTTTCCTTAAGGGTTGATCTTATGATTACCGCTTCTCCACCAGCTAATCCTCTATACAAGGGACTGCCCCAAAAAAGACCATTAGGAGGGTTCCAAGAAATGGCACTGATCATGCAAATGGTAAGTGTGTTCTGTGTAAATACGGCCTGAGTTTCTCCTTGGATGTGAATGATATATTTAAGTTGGGGATTGTAAATTTCTTGAGGGGAGGGACCATATCTTATTCACCTACTTTGAGTAAGACACTGTACTGGGCACTTAAAGGAGATATGAAGGTGAGGAAAGTACAGCCCCTACCCTAAAATCACCATGGTCTGTTGGGGGAGGTGGTCGGCACAGTCTATACAAAGTTTGTAAATAGCGCAAATCAAAGACAAAGTATGAAGAGTGACACAAGAGAAGTTTGCAAAGCTCTGGGAACATCAGAAAAAGGAAGGCTTATTCCAATAAGGAAGATGTCGTGAAGGAGGTGGCATTTGACCTCAAGGGATTGGAGGAATTTTGACAAATGGGGCAGGAGAGGACTAGAGGAATAGGTAGCAGAAAACTGAGGCACAGTAAGGCTGAGTTGGAACCAGGCTGCCTGGATCTAAATCCCAGCTTGGCCAGCTGGTAGCTATGATTTTTAGCAAGTTGCTTAGCCTCTATGTACCAGAGTACTTAATCTTTACAATTGGAATACTAATAATATGTCCCTTATGGGGTTGTTATGAACACCACCTAAGTTGATCTAGGTTAAGGGCCGAGAACAGTGCCTGAGACTGAGAAAGCACGCTTCATTATTCTCATGCCATGCACACAGTAGTCGAAACCCATTTATGGCTTTGCACTTACCACATTCTGAGGTAATGAGTGCCCTGCTTTTAATTGCCTGTAGCCTAATGAAGCAGACAATAAAAATTGGAACTCTTTTTTCCTAATTAAAGTCTTGGAAGAACATAAGTCATCCGCAATTTACTAATAAACAGGCCGTGCACCAAAAGCTTATTTGTACATCTGGTGTTTGGAACTCTGAAGACATTTGTCCATGGAAACACTGTATTCAGTTGTGGCTAGATTAGTCCATCAAAACCACATAAGCCACAATGAAGCAAAATACCAGGCCTAAAGGCACCAATGGGAGTTCTAGAGTCTTGAAGTGGAAGGTTCCTCTAGTGGAGGGGGACAAAAAGGAGACCCTTACCCAAAGTTGGTAGTGGGACAAGTTACTTCAACTACCATTTCCTAAAGAACCCACTGCGCCTGGCACTGTGCTTGGTGCTACAGGGGATTTCAGATAGTTCAGAGATGAACTCCATTTGGTCGGTCGGTCTTTCTTTCTTTCTTTTTTTTTTTGAGACAGAGTCTCACTCTGTTGTTGCCCGGACTAGAGTGCCGTGGCATCAGCCTAGTTCATAGCAACCTCAAACTCCTGGGCTCAAGGGATCCTACTGCCTCAGCCTCCCAGGTAGCTGGGACTACAGGCATGCACCACCATGCCCAGCTAACTTTTTCTATATATTTTTCATTGTCCATCTAATTTCTTGCTATTTTTAGTAGAGACAGGGTCTCGCTCTTGCTCAGGCTCGTCTCGAACTCCTGAGCTCAAACAATCCGCCTGCCTCGGCCTCCCAGAGTGCTAGGATTACAGGTATGAGCCACTGCACCCCGGCCTATTTGGTCTTTTCTTTATGGGTGTTATCATTGACTGGGCCTCTTCCCTCCTCCCCCTTTCTTGGTCTTCAGGCCCCTCAAGCTATATTAAACCTTTCACTTCAGCATCCTTTTTAGGCTTGCTCCTTAACCCCCATCAGTGAAAAAAGCGGGGGTATCAGTTATAACACAACTCAGTGTTAGAAGGGAAGCAATCAAGTTGAAAAAATTCAACTTGAAGTTGGAGCTAACAAGTAGGCAGCTCAAGCCAGTCCTCCATCCACCCACTGGTTGCTCCTCTTACTCTGTTGTCCTGTCAAAACTTCGTGCTCTAGGAATACATCAAGCTATTTGCGTAAGAATTTTCACCCAGTTAAATGGGATTCCAGCTAGGGCACAGGGACAAAAGTGGAGTGGAAAGGTGCTGACATGATTATTTGTAAGTCAGGGACTAGATTCATCCATCATCTTCATCTTTTCTCTTGCAACTAATGTGTGTGTGTGTGGGTGGGTGGGTGTGTGTGCTAGACTGAGAGAGGGAGAGAGTCTGCAGTTCACATGCAGAGGGCCTCATGAAGACAAGAACCATGCCCAAGCTTGATCTCATTGACCCAATATCAAGCTGATAGGCCTAACAGTTCACTCAACATTATTCAAGAACTGGAAAAGTGAAATTGGTGACAAGCTCATAGCCTCAGGTCTGTGATGTATTGGCTTCCCGCTCCCCACAATGTGCTTAGAGGAAAAAACGTCTTCTAGAGGTGATGAAAAGTTTAACATGGCCAAGAAAGTTTCTGTTGAAATGAATTTACCATAACAAAGGTGCTGAAATTAAAGGCTAGCTTCTAGGGTTTCTGATTTCAAAATAAGCAAGTCTCTGGTTATTGTCATATATCAACACTACATCATAGAGAGAGAGAGAAAGATTGTTCTGCAAAAGCTAATGCAGACAGGCAGCAAGTTCCCTTTTAGTTAAACTTATTTAGAAACTCTCCAGAGAACAAATCCAAATCGATCATGGAACAATTGATCAATGATGACTAAGTGCGGCTCAGCATTGATTTGTTTTGCATAGCAACAGAGCTATTTGTCTGAAAGAATGGCAAATAAACCCCAAAGCCACTCCCTTCAGCAATATGTGAATGCAAATTCAACCTTGATATTTTTTTACTTAACTTCTGCATTGTATTAATTTTTTTTTTCCTGGAGGGAAGATTTTTGTTCTTAGAATACGGGGAGGGGGCTGCATGGCGAACAGTCAATGTGCTTGCAAATTTACCTGGTAATTTGTAAAAGAGAAACTTATATTGACTTTTAAAATGTAGAAAATTGATGAAGGCAAATGAATCCTCAGATCCATTAAATGAAATCATTTTTTGTTTTCTAGTTTGCTAAGATAGAATCTTAGAATTATACAGAGATAATATTGGGGAGAGCCAACAAGACCATTTGAGTCAACAGAAGAAATGAAACTTTTTAATCAAATGTTTAATCAAAATTTTAATCAAACTTTCCCTGGTGGCTCACCAATGGAAGCAACATTCGATGAATATAAAATATGCTTTGGTAATAATATCTGCATCATTTGCACTGGGTCCAGAAGTAGGTATATGGGATAGGGGGTCTTCACTGGTCCCACAGTTCCCGAGCCTATCTTATGCACCGTTCCTGGTCTGTCGCTTGCTGTAACACTCAGTGGTTCCCTACTGTTGACCTCAGAATGTGCACCGTGTTCCTGCCAAAGGGTGTGGAGGTCACAATGGAAGGGTCCTGTTTGCTTTGCAGGCTTCTTTTCCTCTGCTCAACTCTTAAATGCCAGTGTTTCTCAGGGTTCCTCTGCCCTAGATCGTCTTCTTTCCCCAGACCACGCATTCTCCAAGGCAAGCTCAGTCATTTTGGTGGCTTCAGTTATTAACTGAATGTATGACCTTGTAGACCCAACACTACCTACTGGGCATCTTTATCTGAAGGATCTTCCAGTTCAGCATGTATTTTCTGTTACCCCTTTTGCATTCCTGATCCTAATTAATGACATCATCATCTGCTAATCACTCAAGCCAGAAACTTGGAAGTCATCCTAGACTCTTCTCTGTCTCCCAAACCCACATACAATCTCTCATGAACTCTTATTGATTCTAAGTACCCACTCTAATCTGTCAATTTCCCTACTTCTCTGGACTAGCTTTAGTCCAAGGCATCCTTTCTCTTGTCTGGACTTCCACTTTCCCCTGACCCCCTTACCATCCATTTTCTACACTGCCCCCAGAATGAGGCTGCTGAACAAAACAGAACAAAGCAAAAGCACAATGTGACCATACCACTTCTCCCCTTGAGAAATATGCATTGCCTCCCCATTGACTGTAGAATCAAACCTAGCTTTGCCTAACACCACTGGAAGACTTCTTATTTCTGAAACAGACCATGGTGGTTTTTTCAAGCCTCTGTGCTTCTGGACACACTATCCCCTCTGAGCAAATGGCCACCATAACCTAGTGATAGTTAAGATAACAGGCTCTTTGGAATCAGATAGATCTAGGTTCAAATCCTGGCTCTGCCTTCTATCTAAACTAGCTGTGTGACCTTAGTAAGTTACCTAATCTCTCTGAACCCCAATTTTCCCACTTCTTAATTGGAGATAACAAAAGCACCCACTTCACAGAAATAAATGAGATAGTATGTGTGAAGCACTTGTCATTGGTCCCTGCTTTCTCTATTGAGTGAGTGCCTAGCTGAGACCCAGGTCAAATATCACCTGCTCTGGAAATCTTTTCTCGGCTAATGGTGTCATAATTGGTCTTTATCTCCTTTATATTCCCATAAGCACTTTTGTTCATATATAGTTTTGCCACATGCCCACTTGCACTCTATTTGTCTGTGCCTTTGTCCCTGCCCTAGCACCTGGCACAACACCCAACACGGTGAGCACACAGTGTTTGTTGAATGCTGAATAAGCAAGGAAGACTTCTGGAATGTTATAGTTGTCCTTTAAATGTGAAGGTGTACTATATCACTGAATAACCTCAGCTATGAGGAGGAAGGGATTCTCTTAGTGCTCTAGTGTCCCTTCAGTATTTTTATTTATGAAATATAACTCCTTGCCAAGTTTTTGTTTATCTACAACTCTGACTTTTTCTCCCTCTCTACCCTGTGAGGTGAGAGTTTCCAGTGATAATTCCACCTAGACATTCAGAGCTGTCAGCGTTTGCCTACACCCCTCAGCTCTACCAGAGGCTGCATCTGGGGACGGCAAAGCCAAGGCCATGTTTACCCCAGACTGTCTTTCCTTCACTCTGCGATGATGGAACAAAGCAAAGGCACCTTCTTGTGATGATTATCCTACACATGTCCCTTGCCCTTCTGGGCCTCAGTTTCCCCATCTGTTACCTGAGGCCCCACTAGATGATCTCAAAGGCCCTTTTCATGGCAAAAGTTCTCTGATGGTGACTAACATTTGCCTGTTGGTTTCTAGAGATTACACTGTGTTTTGTGTTTTTACACATATTATCTCCCTTTATGAAATAAAATGCACAAGATAAGTATTATCACCTCTATTTTTCAAATTAAACTGAGGCAGGAAAGACTAGATCAGTTATACAAACTCCCACAGAAGTTGCAGCCAGCTCCTATGAAACCAAATCCCTTGCTCTATCCTGTTACTTAAGGTCTTCCACGTAGACCAAGGTGAGCAACGCGCCTCTCTGTGATGTGCACTTGAAAAACCTGTGCTTATTGCCACATCTGTTCTCAGGGCCACCATGGTAGAGATCAGGGCACAGAGCAGTGATGAAGACCCCAGGTGAATTAAGGGGAGAATACACCTTGTCAGTGCATGATCTTTGGGAGAAGGTAGCTCTAGGTCTCATTCTCTCACACAAGTCCAGAGGCAATTAAATTAAAGAAAAATAATGGAATAAAATTGAACACTGAGATCCTCAGTTCAGCTCATACAGGCAAAAACTATTTTTGCAGAATTGAGTTCCATCAATACAATGTTTCTGAAGACATCTTAGATTCATAGATTTAATTACTGCCCCATATCCTCAAAAGTGGATCACACCAAATTTAACACATACCACCTTGGAGAAAAAAACTGGGTTATATATTCCATGGACTGACATAATTTTTAAATCTGGAAGGGGCATTAGGAATCATTTAGTCTAATATCCTTATTTTACATACACGGAAACTGATGTCTAGAGAGATGAAGTGACTTTCCCAAGGTCACACAGAAAGTCAGTAGAGTAGTGAAATGAGGACCTGGGTCTCCCAACTCTCAGTCCAAGTGTCTTTTTATTGTACCTTGTATCATTTATTTAAATCCAGATGCTAAGTGTGACGATATCTCAGTGGAAGAGAAAGGAAAAAAGAAAGATTCATCTGTTTAAAGGAAAAAAGTGCCAAAACTAAATGACTCTTAGATTATAGCCATTAATCAGTTAAAATAATATGAAAATATCACTATCACCACCACCATCCCCCTCCTCCCCCACCACACCCACACATACAAACACCTCCTGCTTGCCATGAAAAATTCAGATCTGTTAGTGATCAAAACCAGCTCTGGGTCTGGAATAGCCTTTTCTGGGAATATATATATACAAACTTTGGCAGGAGTTCAATCAGAGTGGCTCAAACATCCACACCCACACCAAATCCTGGACAATATCAGTCTCCTGTCAAATGCAGACATTTTCTGGGAACTTGGGAATGATGGTGATGGCAACCTGTGGTCCTGAAGACTCACAGGCCAATCTAGGTGAATTTGATTAAGCAAATGGGTATAGCAGAATAAGCTTTAACCTTCCATCATTTTATCATTCTTCATGAAAGTTGATTAAGTATCAAAAATAATCTCATTAGGAAAAGTATCCTATATTTCATATCTTTTCAAAAGTTGAAATTCAGACTTAGAGGGAGTTGTTTTGTTTCCTATATTTTATAACTTTCACATATTTGTGAGCATATTCTTCACTGGCTTTTGAGTTTGGATACTCTAAAATGATCATTTCAAAAAGCTAGGTAAAAATGATGCTGTGCGATCAGTGTTGTGTGATATCATGACTGTTTCTATGGAAACAGGGCCTCAGACAGCAGTTGTGCTGCTGAGAGTAGAGCCAGTGGAGTTCTTCATATGGGTGCCTGAGGGGCTCACTGAATGGCGCAACAAGACTAGTTCCAGAGTCCACTTGGTGGGGATGGGGTAAGAAGGGTAGAGCTCCTACCCCCATGTCAGGTATGCTTTCTGGTTGAGGGACGGAGAAGGGTGAAGCCTAAGAGTAGAAGGTCTTTAGTTCTTGTGGCTGAGTGGCGCTTTGCCAGTCAAGGGCTGACATCAACTCTTGGTGAGTATGTGGCCAAGTTGAGAAGAAGGATAAGACACAGAAAAGCAAAGCCATGAAAGATCATGAAATGAAATGACAAAGGGAATCCTGGTCAAAAAAGGAGAGTTGGGAATTAATGACCGTGAAGGTAGTTCCATAGAATTAGCAGTAGGACAAAGCAGAAATACTCTGGGAAATGCCTTGCAGACCCAGTTACTCGGTTACAATCTTAAGTTGCCCAACAGAGGAAATAGTACTTCCCCAAAAAGAAGGGCACCAGAAAGACGTCTCAAATCTTGCTGTCTTAGAGACTTTGGAGCCAGTGGATGAAGTTTATACATAGAAAGAGAGGGTAAGTCCTAGGTGCAAAGACAGAGCATACTAGAAGGAATTAAAATGATAAAAGACAAAAGAATTGGGTGCTGGAGAAAATTATCTCAAATATTGAACTTCAGAAGTGTGTGAGTGTACCAGCTGCTGAAGCAGCCGATAGAGCCAAGCATATTACAGAGAAGAGGAGGAGGAAGCCACGGGAGAGGAAGCGAAGCTGCACTGCAAGTCTGCCTGTACTCAAGTGGAAAATAATCAGCCCTGTGTGAGACTTTTTACGGAAAGCACAGGCAATACAAAGGCAGGGCCGAGGCAGCAGGAATGAGCTTCACTTCTCAGGTTTTCATTCATGCAATCTGGCTTTTGCTTCTTCTGCTCTCAGATTGTTCTGGTAAAGGTCATCATTACTTATTCATTCATTCATCCATTCAACAAATATTTAGTAAGAACCTACTCAGTGTTTTGCACTGAGCTTGGCACTCCAGACAATATGAGAAGGGGTTAAACAAGGTCCCTGTCCTCAAGGAGCTTCCAGTCCTGTAGGGAGAGGTATTTGTGTGATCAAGCAAGTTCTCTAAAGTTTTTAATGGTCTACAACAGGAGTTTTCAGTGGCAGAGTGGGGCTGCTAAGGAGTCAGTGGTCCATTCCTAAAGAGAAGGTCAGGAAAGATGGCTGTTTTTCCTATATTTCTCATCTAGGTATTCTTCCTAATACCTAGGAAGAATCCCAAATCAAAACCCTATGTCCAACTCTCTCTCACTCCCTACATCCAGACTTTCAGCGCATTCTACCAATGCTACTGCCTATCCATAATTGTCTTGGATTTGCTCCCTGTTCTCCATCCTCCCTACCACTTAGTTCCAGCTTTGTCACCTCCTGCTTGGATTGTCCCGTTACTCCTACTGGGTTCCATCATCAGCCTCTCCTGTGTCAAATTCATCCGCCACACCACAACCTTAGCTGTCTAAACACCAGGCTGTTCTTGTAATTTGTATATTTTAAAACTTAGGATGGCTCTCCTGTTTCCCTCCAGAATAAATTTTAAAGTCCTCAGCCTGCTATTCAAGGCTCTTCCTAATTTGATCTCTACCATCCAAATGTTCCAGCTTTAACTCCCATCACTTCCACTCAACACACACAAACACTGTGCTCTGGTCATGCTGTGCACTTCCCTTTCCCTGAATGGCATTGTCCCCAAGCACTTTCATATCTCTGTGTCTCTGCTCATGCTGGTGTCTCTGATTACAATGCCCTTTACACCTTCTCACCTCCTGTTCACACTTCAAGGTCTACATCAAATACTGCCCTCTCTATATAAATAATTGTTCTCTCCATTTTAATAACATTTTCTCCTCTTTCTAAAAATCTCTATCACATCATATTCCTTTACTTGTTTGCTTACAGCTCTCCCCCTCTACAGAGAGGGCTAATTAATGGATTTAATTTATCTCTGTATCTCCAGTGCCCAATACTGTATATATGTTGGAATGAATGAATGCATGCATGATTGAATGAGTGGGCTGATAATTTCAACCACCATAACACTAGTTAACTAAGCAACTGCTTCTTAACCCTTTCTTACATTGATGTGTGTTCCAGAACAGCTTGGTGTTTGTATGTGTGTGTGCACGTGTGCGTGCATGTGCTATTATTTTGTTGTTTGTTAACCAAGTTATTAAGCTATCACCTTTGCTCTCCACCCTTTTTTCAGCTCTCCCGGGGGGTAGCTGGAAGTCTGGCGGAAATGGTCTTCAGACAGCAGCATATCAGCAGTGTCTATCATCTACGGCTCTGAAGAGAAACTGATTCTCAAACCTGCTCCTCAGAGAACCAGGGAACCCACTTTGGGGCTCAAATTTATGTTGCCATCACTCTTGGAAATAAAGAGTTTTTATCCCCTTATATCCTAGCATGTTGCCAAGAGCTTCTTACTGTTCTCTTCCTGCCTTCTCTCTTACAGACACCCCTTGCAGTTTCTTCTGCAGATCTCAGTACACTCCTGTGGCACTTTGTCACAGCGTTTTCCGCAGGCATTTTGCCTGACCTCTTAGACCTTCTGTAAGGTGGCTGCTGCTAACAGAAAATGGAAGCCAAGGTTTTATATAAAATTCATCTGTAGAATATTGTCCTCACACTGTAGAAAAACTCATTAGATTTCAACAGAGGTATTCATATCTAAAGGTCAAATCTCAGGGAACTTTCTGTGCTGCTTCTTGGTTCACGCTGGACACTAGTCATTCTCTATTTAAAGGAAAACACATTTAAAAATATGATTTGGGGACTTATTTCTTTCTGTCATTAATTTACATCATATAATGAGCACTTATTATGTGCCAGATATTGTTGTAGGTTCTGAGGCTACAGTGACAGACAAAACAGATCACAGAATCTGCCGTTATGGAGTTTACAGCCAAGCATGCAGACAGTGCAGGGCAGCTATGAAGGTGGGGTGGAGATGGCAATGACGAGATGCACAAAAGCAAGTAACTAGACAAATACATAAAAGAATTGCAATATGTTAGTAAGTGCTATGAAAGGAGTGATCAAATGCAGATCTTTCAAGGACAGCACGTTTTAAGTCATATAAAAGTTACTTCCCATAGGTGCCCACTGAACCATCACTGAGTGGATGGAGGAAGGAAGAAATGAAGAAAGAAATTGAAAGGGCACTTGGAATTTTAATTGTGATCTAACCAGTTTCAGATATTCCTTGAAGGCCTTTCCCAAGGGAAACAATGCCACTTCTTGACCTCCTTGGTATCCCCTGGCTGCCTGTCTCCGCTGCCAGGAGAACTGCCTGAAAGGGTGCTCAGCCACTGGACCTTCTAGAGGCTTCCCTGAGGCCCCCTCTTCCCCCTCGCCCCATTGCCCTGAAATAATCTCCTTTCATTCCCTCAGTCAAGTCTCTTAGCTGCAAGAAAATGTTGTAAGTTTTATCTGTAACTTTTTAAATGCTAAATTTGGTCACTTACTAGACAAGTCATACCCTACATTTGACTCCATTGAAGAATCATGATGAAAGATTGCTTGGTGAAATGACCATTGGATTGGGAGTTTGGACACCAGTTTCTGGCCCTGGTATAGCCATTAACTCACTCTGTCACCCAGGGGAGACCATAGTATACCTCTAGGCCTTGGCATCTCCACCAGGACAATGGAGGAGTTGACTGTGTATGAAAAATTCAGAATAAGCAAAATCTGGCAAATCTCGACAAGGTATTTCAAACAAGCTAATCTACTGCTTGGCTACAAGATTATTCACAAAACCTTAGCCCATCACAGAACTGTGGAAGAGTCATGCCTTGCAACACTGGCCCTAGAAAGCAGCTGCACTGTTTTCTAGCCTAAGCCCAGTTTGGACATCTTGGACTAGTACACAAATGATAGTTATGAAATACTGAAATTCAAAGTGATTTCTTCATCTGAAAAGACTAAATGCAACCAATGCTATGCCCTGGGAGGGTAAGTAGCAAGAAGAATGGCCCGTTATTTTGGCCAGTGATTTTCTTTCAGGTACTCCTTTCCATGTGGAAGTTATTTCTGGGTGTGCTCAGCCTGGACCCTTCCCCGGCAGAAGATGGGACGCTCACTGTGTGCTTAGATGGGCTGCTTGAGGGCCCTCTTACCTGTGAAGAAAAGAAAGCCTGTGTTTTTCTTCTTCCTGCTTCTGTACAATAAATTGCCAGACTAAAACTGAACTGTTCAATAAATATTCCTTTTTATTACTGGAACTACCAGAGACCCAGGGCTTGGCTCCATAATTTATGATGGTGTTTGCTTTCTCACTTTCTGCTAAGGTTTTCAAGATATAAAAAGTTTTGGCAGGGTCTATTAGGTCTGATTTGAAAGCCAAAACCTATTTCTTCTATCTCTAATGTGTCTCCCAAATTCATCATCATGCTTTCTTCTCCAATCTCAATGCTGCTTCCCATGCTCAGGCCTTTATCATGTCATACCTAGACCACTGCAGTAGCCTCCTAACCACGCTCCTTATGGGATTCTTTCTAAAGCAGAGCTATGATCCCAGCACTCCACTGCTCAGGAACCTTACATGACTCCCCACTTCCTACAGAATTAAGTCTAGATTCTTCTATTTTTCATTCCCAACTATATTCCTAAGTTATCTCCCACTGATCAACTTCCTCAATTCTTTTTTTATAAATTATGAAATATTTCAGGTATGTAGAAAAGTATGGAGAATGTAACATTTGAAAATCCATGTGCCCACCACTTAGCTTTTTCAGATCCTAAGAATTTGCATATTTGCTTCAGATCTTTTTTTTTTAAGGCACAAAACATTGAAGGTCCAATTGAAGCAATTACCACCTCACTCAAATCTTCTCTCTCCCCAGAGTTAATCACTATCTTAAAATTGGTTTTTGGTTTTTATCATTCCCATGTTTTTTCTAATTTTACTACAAGTTTACATATTCTTAAATAACATATATATCATATTGTTTTGTATACTTTTAAACTTTATCTAAATGGCAACACACTCTGGCCTTCTGCGATGTGCTTTCTTCACTCAATATTATGTTCTTATAATTTTTCATGTTGACGCATGTAGCTTATAGTTCATTCATTTTACTGCTGTATAGTGCTCTTCTTTATGGATATACCTCAATTCATTCATCTATTCTTCTGGTTCATGTTTCCATATTTTTGCTATTAAAGAAATGTTACAATGACTATCCATATACAAGTCACATTCTGCACAGTGGGAAAGCATTTTTCTAGGGTATTTCCTTCTTAGACCTGGAATTGCTATGTATTCATTTTTCAGCTATGCCAGATATTGCCATTCTGCTCTCCTAGGTTGTACCCTTTTACACTCTTACTATTTACAGAACTTCCTGCTCCTACACATCCTTGAGATACTTAGTATTCTCAGACTTTTCAATTTGTGTCTATTATATGGATGTGAAATTGTATTTTATTATTGTTTTACTTTGCATTTCACTGATTACTAGTGAGCTTGAACATATTTTTATAGGTTTAGTAGCCATTCGGTTTCTACTATTGGTAATTGCCTGTTAATATTCATTGCCAAGTTTTTGAGCTGTTTGTCTTTTTCTTATTGATATTATGAGTTCTTTGGTAATTCTGGATATCAATATTTTGCACGTTATATGCATTATACATATCTTCTTCTGGTTTGTGGCTTTTCTTTTCACTCTGTTTACAGTGTCTTTTATTGAGTAGATACTTTACATTTTAATATGGTAAAATTTATCACTCTTTTCCTTTATGGTTTGTGTTTTTTGTGACTTGCTTAAGAATCTCTTCCTTAATCTAAGACCATAATGACATTTCCCTATATTTTCTTGTAAAAGTTTAAAATTTGCTTTTCACATTGAGTATTCTAGCCCACTTGGGATTAATTTTTGCATATGGTTTGAGGTAGGGATATATATATTTATACTTTTATTTGATTTTATGCAGATAACCAATTTTCCCAGTAGCATTTATTGACTAGTCTTTTCTTTATTCACTGATTTGTATATATCTCTGTTATATATCAAGTTCCCATACATGTGTGAATCTGTGTCTGAGCTCATTAAACTATTCTACTGATCTGTTTGCCCGGCCCTGCGCAATATCACATTGTCATAATTATTATAGTTTTATAATAGGACTTGGTATCTAGTAGAGAAAATCCCCCACCTTGTTTTTCTTCTTAAGACTTTGATGCTTATTTTTGGCCCTTTGATTTTCTGTATGAATTTTTTAAATTAGCTCATCAAGTACCATAAAAAACAGTTGAGATTTTGATGGAAAGCACATTGAATATATAGAGTAATCTGGAGAACTGGCATCTTAATGATGTTGAGTGTTTTCATCCATGAGCATAGTATATGCTACTATTCCTTAGGTCTCCTTTTACATTTTTTAAAACAATCTCTTAGAACTTTATCTATAAAGATCTTGCATGTACTCTCATAGATTTATGTCTAAACACCTTATAATTTCTGTTGCTATTGTAATTTAAAAATTATATTTTCTGGCTGGATACAGTGGCTCACTCCTTTAATCCCAGTAGTTTGGGGGGCTGGGGTGGGAGGATCATTTGAGGCCAGAGTGGAGGTCAAGACCAGCCTGGTCAACATAGTGAGACCCCATTTCTACAAAAAATTTAAAAAAATTAGCTGGGTGTGGTGGCACACACCTATAATCCTAGCTAGTTGGGAGGCTGAGGTGAGAGGATCCCTGGACCCCAGGAGTTGGAGGCTGCAGTGAGCTATGGTCATGCCACTACACTCCAGCCTGGGTGATAGAGAAAGACCCTGTCTCAAAAAAAAAAAAAAACAACTATATTTTCTAATTGTGTGTTCCCAATTTGCTTTCTAACCCATTGTAATAAGGCTCTTACCCTACTATTCTGCTGAAATTATTTTCATTTGTAGCTCCCAACTAAAAAAAAGTTAAACGGACAAGGCTTAATTTTTGTAATACCTTATATTCTTGACCACTTCCTCATTCTTGAAACACCTTTTTCCTCAGTTTTATCCATGAAACCATGTTCCCGGTTTTCCTCCAACATTTTGTCGGTTTCTTTTATAAGTTCTTACGTTTCTTTCTAAATATTTGTTTCTCAGTTTTTGACTCTCTTTTCCCTGATCATGGGAAATCTCCCATGGCATCACCCACTATCTATGCAGTGAATGCATATAAAACTCCATCCCAAACCTCTGTCCTGAGATCCAGACCCATAGAGCCAATCACCTACTGGATGCGCCATAGGCTTCCTAAACTCAACATATCCAAAATGGAACTCAACATTTTCACCTCTCAATCACCTTTATTCTTGTGTTCTCAATATCAGTGAATGATTCCTCCATCCACTCAGGGGCTCAAGTGAGAAACTTGATAGTCACCCCTTACTTCTCCATCCCTGTCACTTTATCACCTGCTCTGTGGATTTTACTTTGACATGGCAGTCAGAGCGAACCTCCCAAAATGAAACATGACAATATCACTCTCCTGATTGAAACTCTTCAAAGTTCACTATAACCTGACTTTCAAAAACATGGCCCTCCCAGCTTGGCCCTTATCTTACTTTCCAGCCTCATCTCAGCCCATATCTACCTCTCTCTCTCTCTCTCTCTCTCTCTCTCTCTCTTTGAGACAGAGTCTCATTCTGTCACCCCAGGTAAAGTACAGTGGGGTCATCACAGCTCATTGTGACCTCAAACTCCTGGGCTCAAGCTCTACTTCTCTTATATTTCCTATCATGGTTAATGCCACTTCATCTCAGTTACCTAGGTCAGTGAACCAGGATTGATCCTTGATTTCTACCTTTTAATATAGCTAATTGGGTCATCAAGTCCTATGTATTCTTTATCCTAACATCTCTCATGTCTATCCGTCTCTTTCCACATGTAATGCCAATACCCTACTCCAGCGTGCATCACACTCCCTTTGTGCTCTTGGCTCCATGCACACGGTAGACTACTTGCAGTCCCTAAAAGCACCACACCATTTCATATCTTCATGTTTCTGCACATAGTTTGCCTTCCACTCTTCCATAATGCTCTTCTTTCTTCCTTCTTGACTAAGCTGCAAGGTAAATCCTTCTTCGATCTTCAAGACTCAGCTTAAGCATCCCCTCTTCGAGGAAGATGGTCCTGACTCTCTCAGGTAGAGTTGTTAGACTTGGAACAACTTGAGAGCCAGGGTTGTGTCTTAGTCACCTCGATATCCCTAGATCTTACACAGTGCTTGATACATAGTAGATACTCAAAATGTTGGAAGATTTGAATGATCGGTGTTTCTCTTGCACATACTCTAAGCTCCTCCAGACTGACTTCTTGACCTTCCCTGAATACACCATGGACTTTCCCACCATGTTAATTCTATTGTACCACTTGCTTGCCTTCTTCCATTGGCAGTGGCCCAGTAAGCTTGGATAATCTTCATATTACAACCTCTTTAAAACAAGTTTTATCATGTGCATGGCAGATAATTAGAGGTAGCAAGGTCATGGTGTCTGCAAGCAGATAAGAGTGATATAAATGTCTCAACACCTTCTTGCTCCTGTACTGACTTTTTCATTCATCCACTCAGCTATCCACCTATCCCCTCAACAGATATTTGAGGTGACTCCTGAAAGAAGAAAGCTATTTCCTAGTTTACTAGAGGGTCATCTCAGACTACACTGAAATTCACGAAGATGGGAATCTCAAACTGCCTAATCTCCTCAGAGATCCTGACTTCATTCTTCTTGAGGTGATCATGCACCAGGGCCAACCAAAGTAACAATTCACAGGCAGATATTTCACATCAAGAATCTTCCAGATTCTAGCCTCTCACTGAACACCATTGTTTCAAATGGTCATAGAATAAAAAAATACCTTTGCTGAAGTAGAAGGTGATCAATGAGATGATGTAGAAAGGGCACTGAATCAGTGGTCAGAGAATTGAGGGAAAATGGTAGGGGCCTACACAGCCTAGTTCATGGGACATAGGCAGTGAGAAAAGAGATAGGAGCTTGCCTTGCATTTAGTTATCTGGGAACTGATCTCATCCTCCCAACTAGAGGGCAAGCTCTTTAACTTCAGGGACTGTTATTTTCACTCATTCATCCCATCAGTCAATAAGTATTTATCAAGTGACCACTATGTGCCAGGCACTAAGCTAGGTGTTGGGGATATACCAGTGACCAAGACACACAAAAACCCTTACTCTCATGGGGCTCACAATTCAGAAAGGTAGGCAGTAAAGAAGTAACTGTGAAAACTGATGAGATTTGTGGAGAGAGGAGCACAGGATGTTATGGAAGTAAAAAGAAGGGGCTGAAGGCACAGTGGTGAGGACAACTGCCCTGATGTTCTCCCAGCCCTGCTCAGCAGAAGGCAGGGTAGCCTGTTCTGAAACCATCCCCACCAGAGAGGCTTAGGTTGTCTCCACATAGTCTTCCCTGTGAGCTTCACATGGATGTGCATGAGATACCAATAGCAGTCATTGTGAGCTGCAAACCCAAACGTATAAACCAAGCTTTACTCTTTAATAGACATTTATGGAGTTCCCTTCTTGTACCATGCAGTATTCTAGATGAATAAGAGATGGCTTCTACCCAACAGAGCTTACAACCTTGTGGATCTTTCATGGGTTATTTTAAGTACTGACACATGAGAGAGATACAATGAAGTGTTAACAACTGTGGTTGCTGTTGAGAGGTGAAACTATAGCTTTTATGCCCTATGTTTCTTTGTTTTTCAAATGTTCTATGATGAGAATAGGTTACTTTTACAATGGAAAAACTGTATTAAATTTTTAAAAAAATAGAAAAAAGTGACCCATACATTTTGCATTTATACACCAAAATAGGTCATTTTTCAAACTGATCTTAGAAGCTTGACTTGTAGCCTGAGCCAGTGCCATTCACAAATTCCCAGTTTCCAGCCTGTGGCTTTGGTTACCATGGAAAAGTAAAGACAATTAGAAATACACCTTTGAAACTGTATGGAAATATGGACTCCTGTGTATTACTCATGAAAAATCAAATTTCAGAGAAATGGTATAAAAAACACCCAGCTATTGAACACACACGATGAATATTTTGTCTCTTTTCTCCTAACAGGAAAATAATTAGAAGAAAGGCAATAATTATAATTAGTTTAGAAAGGGAGATTAGAGAGAATGAAAGAGGAAAGATGAAAAAAAATATTGCATAGAAGAAGCAAAGATCACCAAAGAAAAGGAAAATAAATAAAAGGGAAAAGCAAGAAGAGGAGGGGAAGAGTGGGCCAAGAGATGTTCACATGTAGAAGTAGACATGAGCAAGGCTTGCAACAGGCCTGGTAGGACCCTGGAGGACTGACAGTGGTGCCAGAGAGCATGTTCAATGCAAAAGCAAGTGGGTAAATGCCAGTTGGCTAGTTTTAGAGTTTGGAAAGAATTCACGAAAGATCAAGAGCCTAAAGCAAAAGATATCGGGGCTCCAAGGCAAATTGTTGAAGCATGGAGGTCCAGCAAGGAAAGGACACTGAGCCCTATGCCTGTTACCTGGGGTAACGGAGGGCCTGCTGGGTGTGGGGGTGGGGTCACTTACTTGCCATGGAGTCCAAGGATGAGAAGT
This sequence comes from Eulemur rufifrons, assembly GCF_041146395.1. Lineage (NCBI taxonomy): Eukaryota > Metazoa > Chordata > Mammalia > Primates > Lemuridae > Eulemur > Eulemur rufifrons. Next base: position 23,921,166 of record NC_091012.1, on the reverse strand, counting down.
GCAAGCCACCGTGCAGGGCACAAAGGGAAAGGCTGCACATTGAGATAAGGTCCAGGAGTTGCAAAGTGGGTTCACACCCACTAGATCTGTAGCTTGTTAGACCCTCCTAACTATCCATGAGTGTTTAGAATACTATCTACCCTTGTTTATACAGGTGGACAAACTGAGGCAAACTGAGAGAAGTTACATGGCTGCCCCAAGGTAATACAATGTCTAGGCTAGACTAAAATCCACTCTTCCCCTGCACCCTCATTTATCTCAAAATGAATCGACCCTGAGAAGGGCTGTACCTGTACTCAGGTAATTCCACACTCATCATAGCACAGCAGCTGTCTTCACTCCATGCCTCCTCCCAGCTCCACAAACACACACATGCACACTAAGGGAGAACTGAACCAGATCCAGCTCGGAGCTCTCCTAGGCCCTGGATGGAGCTGAGGTCCCAGAGATGATGAGTGTCCCTCAGACAGAAAGTACAATGCCCCAGGGATTGAAGGAGCTCAGGAAGCATCTATTGAAGAAACAACAGGACTTCTCTGAGCACCCCACCTTGGGAATAACAGTGGGCACGGGAACATAAGGCACATTTGGGGACCTGAGGACCTGGTCAGAGCAGAGAGATGTGGGGCTGGGTGTGCAAACATCTTCTCTGTATTTACTTAGGGGAAGGAAGGACTGATCACAGGCTCGAGACTTTCACCAGTTTGTAGCTCCCTGCCCCCAAAAAAGTCTTGTCCAGAAGTACAGGCTGCAGAAATGTCACATGCAAGGTAAATGGGAGGAGAGGGGCCTGGGGCCAGTTTCTATCCAGTGAGTGTCCACTGTCTGAGACTACGAAGAGTCCAGACATATTGGATGAAGAGCGTTGGGGTGAAGAAAGCGAACTCTTTTCTTATCTTTGCCTCAAAAACATTTGTGCAGTAGTTCTGCCTCAACAGGTCTTCCCTGCCATGCTCTTCTCCGGGGAAGCAGCAGAGTGGGGTGAGAAGGCCCTGCCAGGGCCCTGCAGTCCAATCCCAGCCTGGTATTCAGCCCTTGGGGGAGGCTGTCTGTGACCTGACACCTCGGAACTTCCCTGTCCTTGTCTTTCAGATGGAGCAGTCAGTTCCTACCTATTAGTCTACCTACTAGGGTTATTATAAGAATGGAAGAAAAGGTGTTGATGCCCCTTAGGCTGAGAGGCTGTTAGGGCAGTTGTGAGTGGAGGGGCTGCTTAGGTCTGGCTTCAAGGAGACCAGGAAAGTGAGGCCCAGGGAGGGAGGCACTTGCCTAAGGTCACCAAAGGAATCATGGATTTCCAACACCTGGTGAGGCTGGCATCATCAGATCCCTGGGCTCGGAAGGCTTCTGAGCAGCACTGACACTGTATATGGTCAGGGCCCGGCCGGGAGGCTGGGATGTTGCCCGGGCAGCTGCTCACAAGAAATAAAGGGCCTGTGCCAACACCCTTCCTTTCCCTGCCAGGGAAGGAAATGAGAGAACTGAGCTTCGTTTACTTATTTCAGGTTCCAAAACTTTCAACGGTTTTTAGGCAGTAAAGGGGCAGCTAATTTTTTTTTTTAATTGAAGGAAAGAAAACAAAAAGGGTTCAGAACATGGCCAAGTATGCATCTTATTCCCTCCAGATGCATAGCCTTCACTCCATGTCCTTAATCAAGGGGAGAAGATACCTTCACAATGACAGCGTCCAGACATGTCCCGCGGCAGACCACAGGCAAAAACCACTCGGCTGCAAAGCCCTTATTTCCCATGTCTCTGCCCTAAAAGGGGAATGTCACCATGTCATACAGAGACCCTCTTTGTGAGGGTCATAACTCTATTTGTCCCCTGGATACTATTGGATTTTGGTCCCAATTACCCTAAGTGTATATTCACAAGTTATTTTATTTAAGAAATAAAGAGACAAGCTAGCTATGGAACAATAAAGACAATAATTGCTTTTAACATTTCAATCTGTACAACTTCCTCAATTTGTACCTCTGATCTCAAAGCTTCCTGTGCCGAGGGTCCTGCTCTCAGAAAGATTCCCACAGCTCCTTCTGAGGCCTGTGTCACCTGCTTCCAGATCTGCTACCCTTGCACTCGGGCTTTTTTGCTCCCTAATTTAGGTGGTGGCAGCAGCATTGTCCTCACTTTTAAATGTTCAAGGCTCTAGCACATGTTAGTCCATGTGACCTCTCAACAGCCCTGGGTAGGTGGCAGAGCAAGATCCATAAGCCCCTGTTCAGAGGAGGGAATTAAGACTTAGAAAGGTGCAATAGCACCAAAAGCACACAACAAGAGGTGCTAAAAGTGATGGAGGAGCTAAAAGTGAACGCCAGGACCTCTCCCTCCTAGCTACACCCTGCACCCTTTGGGATGCTGGGATCACCTGGAGATTCCAAAAGGACTTGTCCTTTTTTTGTTGTTGTTGCTGTGATCAAGCCTTCCTTGGTATCACAGTATGTAAGTGCTATATGATAAAAATAATACCTTGATATTTGTATGTCTGTGTTCTTAGCAGCATATTTACAACAGTGCAAAGGTGGAAGCAGCCCAAGTGTCCATCCATGAATGAATGGGTAATCAAAATGTAGTCCATCCAAACAATGGAATATTATTTGGCCTTAAAAAGGAAGAAAATTTTGAGACATGCTCCAGTTCATTGAGGACATGCTCAGTGAAATGGGTCAGGCTCAAAAGAACAAATCCTGTATGATTCCACCTCTATGAGGTCCCTAGAATAGTCAAACTCATAGAGACAGACAGTAGAATGGTGGATGCCAGGGGCTGGGGGCAGAGGGAATGGGAGTTAGTGGTTAATAGTTACAGAGTTTCAATTTGGGAAGATGAACAAGTTCTGGAGAAGATGGTGGTGATAGCTGCACAACAATGTGAATGTACTTAATGCCACTCAACTGTACACTCAAAAATGGTTGACATGGTAAATTTTATCTTAAGTGTATTTTACCACATTTAAAAATATATATATATATGTACGTATATATAATGAGATACCTTGAGTGTCCACATCCCTCCTCTCTTTGTCTCATTATATCACACTCTGTTTGAAACCTTCGGTGTCCACACACTGCTTGGACCTTATGGTCTACACCTCTGAGCTCAGTTAGCAGACCTACCCACCTCTCTTCTTTTGTGCACATGACACTCCAGCCAATCTGATTTTTCTAGTCTCTTGCCTGGAGAGAAAAGGTTTAGGTACCAGTGTACTGGGAGCCAAGAGTGGTGAAGGTGGCGGGGTCCTCTGCTTTCAGCATTTGGATCACATACATTCACACCATTCCCTGTTTGGGTAGAAGTTACTGTCCTCAACTATTCCTGGTGTCCCCCAGTCTGGAAATGCTCTGTTTAATCCTCTCCAGAGAAAAACATCTCCATGTCCTGGTTCTACAGTACCTGGAGCTGCCTGTTTTTGAGCTCATGGAAAATTCTGTGGTGTAGATCAGGTTGTTTCTCAGCTGTCCCCACGGCCAACCTGGACTCTCCTTCCTTGGGTCCGCTAAGTCAGCTACATCAGGCCATTTCTCAGATTCTGAAACACTGCTAGGCTTCTCTCCCCTTCCATTCTTTTTGCCACTGTGATACTATGTTTTAAAACATAGAGGCACTCCTTGACTTTTACTGGAGTTATCTGGATAAACCCACTGTAAGTGGAGAAGCATACGGAATGTGCTTTAGTACCATTCTAAAGTCGAAAAATCATAAATTGAACCATTGTAAGTTGGGGACTGCCTGTAATCCTTTACCTCACTTTTGGGAGGAAATGAAATTAGATGCACATGGTCATTCCACCATCTTTACCTGAACTTTGAGCCCAATCTTTTTGGCACCAGGGACTGGTTTCATGTGGTTTCATGGAAGACAATTTTTCCACAGACTGATGGGGTGTGGAGGGAAGGCAAGTGATGGGGAGCAGCTGTAAATACAGACGAAGCTTTGCTTGCTCACTGATCCACTCCCTGCTGTGTGGCTTGATTCCTAACAGGTCTGCAGCCTAGGGGTTGGGGTCCACAGTCTTATTTAACTAGTAGAACCAAGCCAGGAGACGCCTGGAGGAAAGCACTGCAGACAGAGGGGGCAGAATCAGAGATCTTCCAGCTACAAAACAGGGTGGTGTGCACAGGAAACCTAGGTCGTGGAGGCTCAAAGTTGGTCATGAGGAGCTTGGGAAGCTGTGGTGTTGGCTGGTAGGGACGTGCACTGCACTCTGCAGCACATGCTCTCACTGCTGTTGTGGGTGTGGCTGGCGCTCCAGGCAGAACAGTACTAGCTTGGCCATCAGTTTGCAGAGCACGTGCTTCTGGTTGCTTTGACTGGCCCTGCTGAATTAATGAAGCAATGAGCTGACTCCTTCACTTACTTGAAATTTGACATTTAAAAGCTTTTTTTTTTCTAATAATGTCTCCATTTAGGATTGCTTTGATGAACAAATAGACACAAAATAATTTAAATGGCTGTCAAAGGCACCAAGAAAGATGCATACGTCATGCCTTGTCCCCACCGCTCCTGCCTCCTTTTGCCATAATGTAAGTATAAAATGCAACTGCTGGGCATCAGCAGCAGTCATCTGAAAAGGCCCATTCAACTCCTTTTTATCTCCTGAGTCTTGTGGCTTTAACTAGCATAACACAACCTAACCTAACATAACATAAAACAGAATTTCAGACGTGACCAACACAAAGTTCAACCATCCAATGGCAGAATCAGTAGAAAAAAATCATCTGCTTTAGAGGACTACCTTGGTTGCAGGGTTGCGACTAAGGTGAGGTAAGTGAGGCACTTGCCTTGGGCATAACATTTAAGGTGGTAATCAAGATAAACAATATTTCAATGCAATATTTAAAAAAATTCAAATTGACAAACTATATCCATAAACCAGCCACTTGTTTTAGTAAATGAAGTTTTATCAGACACAGGGCCAGGATTATGGAGAGATGAGTAAGGCACAGTTGTGCAAGTGCAGGGATGAATCCTGTCTATATTTAAAATATTAATATTTTCACTGTGTGTGGTGGCTCACACCTATAATCCTAGTATTTTGGGAGGCCGAGGTGGGAGGATTGCTTGAGTCCAGGAGTTCAAGACCAGCCTGGGCAACATATTGAGACTCCATCTCTACCAAAAATTGTTTTAAAAAATTAGCCAGGCATGGTGGTGCACACCTGTATTCCCAGCTACTTGGGAGGCTGAGGCAGGAGGATCACTTGAGCCCAGGAGTTCAAGGCTGCAGTGAGCTATGATTGTGCCATTGCACTACAGACTGAGTGATAGAGCAAGATCTGGTCTCTTAAAAAAATTGATATTTTGCTCATCATGGATTTTTAGCATTAGTTTTGATTTTTAAAATATTACATTAAAATATAATTTTTCTTGATTACTGAGGTTTTGGATGCCCCCTTAAATTTTGCACTCAAAGAGAGTGCCTCACCTACCCCACCCTTGTCCTGGCCCTGCTTGATTGAACCAAACTGAAAGCTGTTCTCCCTCAGCCGCTTCCATGCTTCACCCTGGGGCCCTCCCTCCTCAGTTAAATTCAAAGGCACAAATTAATCCCCTCCCAGAAACAGCTAAGGGGATAAGAGTATCAGATTATGAATCTTGCTTGCATATGGGACTCTTAATATCCATCAACCTTTCCTTTTTCCTTTAATATAGCCAAGTATCAAATGAAGTTAAAATTTGGACCTTCAAACCAATAAATACAATGATCAAAGTCTAATTGAATTATGACATACACATTAAATCCAATTTGAGAGAGGGACAAATAGGACAATTTGGATGGAACATGCATATATATAGATGTGTCCCCAACTATGCTTTTTGGCACAAACCAGTTTAGACTCAGATGAAATCCCATCTCTATGTCAAACTTTTTGAATTTATGGTATTTGATTATTTTCTAAAGATTGAGTCTCTTTAAAGTATGGTTGTAGCAATAGAAGCCTACTTTCAACTCCACACAGCTCAATTTTCATTAACCCATATTGTAGCAAAACAAGATTTTGGGATTGCAGGTAAGTGCAGGGTTCACAATCCCTGTCTGAGCACACAGGCATAATTGAGATGGGGGCAGAGGAGCATCCCATATATGGAAGAGCTGAGCTGAGTCTCCTAAGCCATCCAGAGATACCTTTAAAGCGTAAAGATGATAATATTTGCAATGATGCGCATGCATCCTTTTCAGAATGTGTGCAATTGCTTTCTCAGTTCCAGCAATTTCCTTAGTGCCATTGTATTCTACTAAGTAAATGAGCATTTTTAAATAAAAAGCAATTTGTCTAATCAGCAGGGTTGGCTGGGCACAGTGGAAACACAGAGTGTGATTAAAATTACACTAGCAGTATAAAACATAGCAATTGAGTCATTGGCAGCCCCCTCCCATAACCTCATTTAAGTCTTTGTTCTTCTTCAGAATGAAGCTCTAACTGCAAACTGCATACAGCAACATCAGGCATTGTTACGCCTAGTAATGGCTCCCAGCCAGGGCCAGCAGGGCTCACTGGAGCTTCAGGCCCCAGGGAAGAGGGCCAGCCCCAGAAGCAGTTAGGAAGGTGGACCGTGGTACCAGGAAAATATCAAGACATTCCACCCTGGGGAGTTAGATCTCAAGCAGTGTCCATACTGCCAAGTAGGCATGGCCTAGGCACAAGAAATTTCGGAACCAGAAAGTCCCAAGACGAATTGACCAGATTTTCTTTAACAGACATGTTTAAAGCTAAGATCTATGGAGAGGGTTGATGGGGAGAGGAAGAGAATAGATTAGGATTTGATATTTATCTCCTGAAACATCTACTTTGATTTTTAGAGGATGCCAAAAGCAAAACTAAATTGCCAGGGACCTAGTCAGACATAGAGGGCTATCTGTTAGTTGGTAAGTGGAGTTAAAGAGTTTAGGAAAATCAAAGTATGATTCATTTTGGACTAGCCAGATAAGATACATCTGATCGATTTGTCAGCAGGTACAAGGGACTCAACTATTATGTTGGCTTGAAGGAAGGACTTATGGGGGAAGGCCTGGCCACAGCATGGCATGGCTCCTGTCTTAGAGGAACTGGGCTGCATTCTGAGGCAGGCCTTTGACCCTGGACACAAATTCAGTTGTGATGATTGGGACACGAAGGGGCATGAGATGGGAGGGAGCTGGAGGAGGAACAAGGAGAATGTTGGGTTGCAGTCCGGCTGCTGCTGTCCCTCCTGCCTCAGGACGCAGGTGTCCCATTGCCAGGTATGTGCCCAGGTGGGCCGAGCTCTGGACAGTGCACAGCTGCTGAGGCTGCCAGTCAGGCACTTACCCCTGTTCTTAATTTCCTAGGGCAGCAGTAACAAAATGCCACAAACTTGGTGGCTTAAAACAACAGAACTTTATTCTTTCACAGCTCTGGAGGTTTGAAGTTTGAAAACAAGGTGTTGGCAGGGCCACAGTCCCTCTGAAGGCTCTAGGGGAGAATCCTTCCTTGTGTCTTCCAGCTTATGGTGACTGCAAATATTCCTTGGCTTGTGGCTGCTTCACTCCAATCTCTGCCTCCATTTTTACATTGCATTCTCCCCACTGTGTATGTCTTCTCCTCTTCCGTCTCTTATAAGGACATCCTAAACCCAGGATGATCTCCATATTGCGAGATCCTTAATTTAATTACATCTGCAAAGACCCTTTTTCCAAATAAGTTCCCTTCCACAGGTTCCAGGGGGACATATCTTTTGGAAGAACACCATTCAACTCACTATGCCCTGGAGTTTGAGTCTCTCTGTTGTCCCACATCCCTTTGTGTAGAGAATACTTGAATTGGAACAGCTATTGGTATTCAGAGTGTTCAAAAGACTTATGGAGAACCAGTGGTACCATCCAGTGGGCTGCGTTGTGCAAAGAGGTCAAGGCCCAGACGCTGCAAGACAATTGGCCTTTAGGTGCAGATAGGTGAGTTTGCCTTCCTTCCACCAGCCTTTATTTTTGAGTTTTCCCACCCTTAGCCCTCTTTCCAAGAAGCAGCAGACCTTGTCCTGGGAAATTAGTTGAAGGAGGCGGACCTCCACAGAGTAGTGCATACGCCTGTGGGTAGTCTTCTAGTTCTTCAGCATTGTTCATGGAAATGGGAGTGGCAGGAGTGGAAGAAAGGGAGGGAGGAAGGCAAATTGGAAGAGAGGCAGGCTTTCCATCTATCCTGCCAACCTTCACCCTCAACTTCCCTCCTAGTGCGGGCCCACTCTGGACCACAGTTCTTTTATTTATTTATTTTTTTTTTATTTTTTTTTTTTGAGACAGAGTCTCACTCTGTTGCCCAGGCTAGAGTGAGTGCCGTGGCGTCAGCCTAGCTCACAGCAACCTCAAACTCCTGAGCTCAAGCGATCCTCCTGTCTCAGCCTCCCGAGTAGCTGGGACTACAGGCATGAGCCACCATGCCCGGCTAATTTTTTCTATATATATTTTTAGCTGTCCATATAATTTCTTTCTATTTTTAGTAGAGATGGGGTCTCGCTCTTGCTCAGGCTGGTCTCGAACTCCTGAGCTCAAACGATCCGCCCACCTCGGCCTCCCAGAGTGCTAGGATTACAGGCGTGAGCCACCGCGCCCGGCCTGGACCACAGTTCTGATAGTCTCACAATGCTACCACTGGAATCTTTGCTATAACCGATATCAATCATGATGAATGCTTTTCAAAATGGCTTTACAATCTTCAGGAAGAAGAACTTTTTCCTCTGTTCATAACTGAGTGAGTCTTTTCTTGTGGAGGGGGGCATTCAGCTGCATACCTTCATTTCTGTTCCTTTTAAATTAGAGGGAACATGGGGTGGAAAGAGCTCTGGCTTGGGAGTCAACAGATATGGATCCTAGTCTCAGCTGGGTCACTGCCAAGGTATGTGACCTTGACCAAGTGCTTTCCCCTCTCTGGGCTCCAGTTTCTTCAACTATAAAATGAAAGATTGATGGGGCAATGTGTTCTCTGAGGACCCTTCCACAACTGAGGCTCTTTACCTCTCCACTGGTGACACTCTCGGGGAACTGCTTTGCACAGGTGAATGCCAAGCTGAATTTCAATGTCTCCTACGCTGGAAATTACTAATGTTCCACTCCCCTGCTCTAGTCCCCAGACGGAGTGGCACTCACTTGAGATAATTAGTCTCTCTAGTGGGCCTGCCTTGACTCACGTCTCAGCCCCAGGACTCCAATGGTCTTGTTTCCTAACACACCTGGATCCAATGGCTGGACCTTTCCTCTGAGAGAGGAAGAGGTGACACTGAGGCCAGAAGAGACATGGACATGACCCCAGTGGCCCTCCCGACACCCCAGCCCTTCCTACACACTCACGTACACCACCCTTGTCTTTCTAGAGCCAGCTCTCTGAGTTTGACTCATCTCCTTTCAAATAAATAGATGTTTTCCTGAGGCTCATTTATTATGAAGTGTTCTTTCCAAATTGAAGTTAGTAATATATGCTCACCAAAGAGGGAAACAAGATTTATCTTTCATGAATTCCTACAAATTACATCAACCAACACAGATGAAAGAGAACAAAGATTCTGTCAATATTTCCTGTATAAGAAAAACATGAAATGTCTCTCTTCAGAGCTGCCTTGATAGTCCCCTTCCCACAGGCCTTTGCATGTGGAGGGTGCACTTACTTCTACAAATTCAGAGGGCTCCAGGATGAGTAGAAAGTGGCATCAAGCTTGCACATCCACCCCCCATCACTGACAGGCTTCATGACCTTGGGCAAGTCATTTCCCATCTATGAGTTTCAATTCTCTTCTCTAAAGATGGGGTCATGGCATGCCTGGCCTGGCTACCTGCTCCATTCACAGGGTAATTCAGAGGGTGTAGCCACCACTAGGAAATCATTGCCCATTGCCAACTGTTCATCACTGCCCACACTACCCTGTGATCTTCAAAGGTAGGGCACTTGACAGGGTCTCTGAAGCACATGACCCAGGGTCAGCATTCACGTGGAATAGTGTATCAACAGTGCAGAGCTGTGGCCCTGGGAGGAGGACTAGCCTATATCACAGTCTGATGTGGGCAGAGCTGCTTCTGGGGCTCCTTGCTGTGTGGAGGAAGAAACAATTTGGCCTATGGGGACTGTAACTGACTCTCATGCTTGAATAGCATTTGGTAGTCTATTAAGGGGTTTCAAATCAATTATTTTATCCATCCAGCCATCCTGTGAGGCAGAGTTTATTATCTTCATTTTCTACAAAAGGAAAGTAAGGATCAGAGAGGTTGGCTGACTTTCCTAAAGCCCACAGCTCATAAGGGATGGGCCTGGACTTTACACCCAAGGGTTCAGGCTTCTGGAAGCTCTTCCCACAATCCAGACAAGCACTGAGTTTGGGGATATCAAGGACAGAGATATGGACAATGAAGTTTTTTATACATAAGTGAAAAGGAAAATTCATCCATATGAATATTCATGTATTTATTCATCTAATATTTATTCAGCAAATATTAACTAGAGGCTTCTGTTGTACCAGGTGGGGCACTGGGCTCTTCATTTAAAATGCCAGTCAATCAAGTAAGATGTCAGATTTGCTTTTTATTTTTCTTAGTCACAGATATAAACTTGTAGTCAGAGGATCAGGACTTTGAGGATGATTTCAACATCCGTTTGCAAGGGAAGGATTTTCTTGTAATTTTTCATCCTCTTTTCAAACTGGAGAGGCTGTCTGAATAGTGCTTAAGAATACAGATCACAGACTCTGGACCTAAATTGTCTGGGTTCAAATCTCAACTCCACTATTTCCCAGCTGTTTGGGTCCTACCAGCTGCCAGCAGCTCCCAAACCTCTGAATGCATCAACCCAGAGGCTCAGGGCATTTCACTCCCAAAATCCAATCTTTTGCCCTGAGCACGATCTCTGATCCAAGTGACAGAGGCAGGGGAGGTGGATAGACCAGTGATTCCCAAAATTGGTTGCATGTCAGAATCACCAGGAGCACATGCACAAAAATGCAGATAACTGAGCAAACCCTAGCCTCTACTGAATCCAACTTACTGGGGCATGCCCAGAGACCAGTATTTTTTTTCTCTGTATTATTTCTCTTTTTAAAAAAAAAACATTTTTAATTGATACATAGTAGATACAAATAGTTTTGGGGTACATGTGATAATTTAATACATTCATATCATTTGTAAAGATCAAATCAGAGCACTTGGGATATCCATCACCTTAAATATTTGTCTTTCCTTTATGCTAGAAACATTCAAATTATTTCCTTCTAACTATTTTGGAATACAGTAGATTATTATAAAACTATAGTCACCCTACTGATCTATCGAACACTAGGTCTTATTTCTTCTATCAAACCATATATTTCCACCCTTTAATCAACCCTTCTTCATCCCTCCATCCCTCATATTCTTCCCAGCCTCTGGTAACCACCAATCTACTCTCTATCTTCAGCAGATCTACTTTTTTAGCTCCCAGATATGAATGAAAATATACGATATTTCTCTTTCTGTACTTGGCTTATTTCTTTTTTTAAATATATATATTTTTTAATTCAGAATATTACAGGGGTACAAACATTTTGGTTATATAAGTTGCTTTAGTACCATTTGAGTAAAACTAATAAGTGTGTCCATCACCCAGATAGTGAGCATTGTACCGGATAGGTGTGAATTTACCCATTCCCTCCTCCTCCCTCCCCCTGCTGGATTTCTGATGAATCTTATTTCCATATGTGCACATAAGTGTTGATCGATTAGTTCCAATTTAATGGTGAGTACATGTGGGGTTTGTTTTTCCATTTTTGTGATACTTTGCTTAGAACAATGGTCTCCAGTTCTATCCAGATTAATACAAGAGGTATTAGTTCACCATTGTTTTTTGTGGCTGAGTAGTACTCCATGGTATACATATACCACATTTTATTAATCCACTCAAGTATTGATGGGCACTTGGATTGTTTCCACATCTTTGCAATTGTGAATTGTGCTGCTATAAACATTCGAGTTCAGATGTCTTTATTACAGAATATCTTTTTTTCCTTTGGGTAGATGCCAAGTGGTGAGATTGCTGGATCAAATGGTAGGTCTGCTTGTATCTGTTTAAGGTATCTCCATATTGCTTTCCACAGAGGTTGCACTAGTTTGCAGTCCCACCAGCAGTGTATGAGTGTTCCTATCTCTCCGCATCCATGCCAACATTTATTGTTTTGGGGCTTTTTGATAAAAGCCATTCTCATTGGGGTTAGGTGATATCTCACTGTGGTTTTTATTTGCATTTCCCTGATGATTAGAGACATTGAGCATTTTTTCATATGTTTGTTGGCCATTAGTCTATCTTCCTTTGAAGTTTCTATTTATGTCTTTTGCCCACTATTTAATGGAATTGCTTGATTTTTTTTTCTTGCTGATTTGCTTGAATTTTTTATAGATTCTGATTATCAGCCCTTTATTGGATGTATAGCATGCAAATATTTTCTCCTATTCTGTAGGTTTTCTATTTGTTCTGATTGTTTCCTTGGCTATGCAGAAGCTTTTCAATTTAATCTGGTCCCATTGATTTATTTTTGTTGTTGCTGTGATTGCTTTTGAGGTCTTCTTCATAAATTCTTTGCCTAGGTCTATAAGAGTTTATGTCTGTAAGAGTTTTTCCAACATTTTCTTGAGAATTCTTATGGGTTCATGCCTTAGGTTTAAGTCCATTATCCATCATGAGTTGATTTTTGTAAGTGGTGAGAGGTTGTGCTTGGCTTATTTCACTTAACATAATGACATCCAGGTCCATCATGTTGCTGCAAATAACATGATGTCCTTTTATAAAGGTGGAATAGTATTCCATTGTGCATATATACCACATTTTCTTTATCCATTAACCCTTTGATGAACACTTAGGTTGATTCCATATTTTGGCTATTGTGACTAGTACTGTAATGAACACGGGAGTGCAGAGATCTTTTCAACATATAGGGATCTGTATTTTTAATAAGTCTTCTGGATGATTCCTATCAGCTGGACACTGGGTCACCACTTGCCATTGGGGACTCATTGGGCCATATTACTCCTAATGTTTTAGCATTCATGGTGACAGCTTTTTCATCCCAGTTGTTCTAGAACAGGGTAGAATATACTCTTCCTTTTCTCCCATGCCATCTTCTCAGGGTTTACTGTTACCAAGACATAGCAACTGTGTTATGTACTCAAAGATGAGGCCCAACCATTCTTCGGGGGAGGTGGGTGAAACAACCTTGAGTTACTCACAAATGGCATGTTTTGTGTCATATAACAGCTTGCATCTTTATACTGGTGAGTCTCAGGTTGCAGAGGGATGAGTCTTCACTATGCCCTGTGAGAAGTTTAATTAAAGTTTCCCAAAAAAGACACTGTCTCCTGCTATAGCCCATGGACATATCTACACTAGAAATTAATGGGAGGTTTAGAAAAGCAAAAGGTGTTTATTAGAAATGTACCAGTCTCCCCATGTCGGGCTTACACAATGATAATGCCTTCAGGATGTGTAGAATGAGTGTCGTTTTATTGGGGTAGGGCTGGGGTCAGCCAGGGGCGGGGAGGAGCAGCATAATTTGGGAGAAGAGAACTTTGATACTACCCGAGAAGAGGTAGTTTGTGTTTGACCATTACTGACCCCTACTGGAAGGTAAGGCTGGCAGCACTTGGCAAGGAGAGCACTGAGTTGGGAGTCAGCAAAGCTGAGCTGGGATTCTAGCTCTGCAACCAGTTTCCTGGAAGTTCCTGGGCAAGTTCCTTAGCTTCGCCAGCCTTTGATGGTACCATCTGTAAGTCTCCCCAGCGTGAAGCCTAAGGGCAGCATCAGTGCAGGCAGAACAGTTCTGGTCTATCCTGTGCCCTCATCCGCTCTGCAGCCTCCACTCAGAACAGTGACCTTGCATGTCACTTTCATAGGGACAGTGCACCTTCTCAGTTCAGAGCCAGCATTTGGCAGCTCCTCTTGGGTCCTCAACTGAAGGCTTCTTGAAAGCTCATAAGGTACCTCAGGCCAATAGCAAAATGTGACCTTAAGCTCCCCATTGCCTGTCATCCACAGAAAGGATGTTTCTCACACACAGCAAAGCACAGTCGGAGAGCACCTGGCTTCTGTTCCCCTTTCCCCTGCAAAATAAAATAAAGCAAACAAAAAGCCATCCACATACAACCCCTTAAACCAAAAGCTATCCTAAAAGTTACATCTTCCAGAGGGCTTATTTTTGTGTTCTTCTGTTTGGTGGTGAGGGATTAACAGTACTGGGAGGAATGGGACATTCTCAGAACACTCTTCCGTGGTGGGCAGTAGCAGTTCAAAATGCGAGCCTCCTGAAGGACCCAGCGATGGGACATGAGAGCTGGGGCCAGCCATTCATGGAGGAGCACCTGGGCCTGACTCATGTGCAGGAACCACCTCAAACTTCTTAGTTTCCACTGGTAACCTGGCACCCGGCACCGCTGCACTCCAGCCTGGCAAGCACAGCCAGGCTGCCTTCAAAAGTGCAGCCATCTCCCCAGAAGGAGCTTCTGCACTCTCTGTCTCAGAGCCCTGTCTCTTCCCTACCTTTTCCTCTCTCTGCCCTCTCTGCACCTGGGGTTAGATGTGCAGGGGAAGGTGGAAAGGACAGAGGCATTATTATTAACAGAGAATTTTGCTTTATCTATTTTATTCTGAAATCAGTGCAGAAAATGATAGCTGGATTGCTACCTTTCTAGTTAGCCACCAACGGTTCTCCTAGAAGTACCCATTTTATTATTGAATAAACATTTGGGCTGTGTTGAAGTTGGCACAAATGCAGGAAGACTACTCAGCTTGGAGGAATCTGTTGGTTTTTTTTTTCTACTTGATCCACGGGTGACACCAGACTCCTATGTTTATATTCCGTTTCCTTCAGTGTGAAGAATAAATAATAGATTGTGATTCCCTGATTAAAGTTAAGACCTCAGCAGGAGGAAAACGTGCTCAGGTCAGTACTGTCGAGACCTGTAAGGAGGGAAAGATTCCAGACACTGCTCATACCTCAAAGAAGTGACCTTTTGCTATGAATTAATCATTTGGAGATCGTATTTCTCATGTGCTTTACTCACAGGAGGAATTGATTAGAGGCTGAAATTAATTGCAAACCGGGATTAACCATTTGCTTTTATACTGTGGTTAAAATTTATTTTTCAGCTGTAGTTGCCTTAATGCCTTTATGGCAAGGTTTTTCTTTACTGTACTGCTAATTCCAGGAAATTCCCTGCAGTGAATGGACATGTCTGCCCACTCAGTCACTCAAGAAAACATGAAGCCTGAAAGGTAATAAACTAAACACTGCCTTGGATTAGCAGAGCCTGGCCTGAGCAGAAAATGTTTAATTCTTAATCAGAAATAGATCGGATCACTTCAGAGGTTTGAGGGCAAAGGCTGGAGCAGCTACAGTGAGGGTTATTCACAGTGGCTGAAAGGGGAAAAATACCGAAGGGGCTCAGTTCATAGCTGGTTTAATCTGAAGCAGTGAGGCAAGATGATCACCCCAAAATGGAGGCACTTTTTGGCTGTGTTGTCACTGGTGATGCAGAGGGTCCAGTCAGGGGATGGTGAGAGTCTTAGGCCCTTTGCACCGGACAAACACCATTTGGAATACTATGGGGTGTTTTAGGGGCTATCTTTCTAGGGTGGGGGGAGCCAGACCATAGCAAGGTCCAAGAAAATGTCACTGAGCCTGTCAGAAAGAGTGCAAGGCTCTTGGGAAACCCGCCGTCAATTTCTATCCTAAAGGAGCTCCTAGTTTGTGTGCAAATTACAGTAAGAAAATGTAGTCAATGCTAAGTGGCACAAGGGAGGCCCTGAGAAAGTGTAAGGTCCATTCAGAGGAGGAGTGCTCACTTCCACCTGTGGTCACAGGGATGGGGACTTTGGTAATTGCTCTCCTCTGACCTCCCACGGCGCATTGTTTACTCCTGTGTTAGAGTGCTCAGCATGCCGGACTGCGATTGTCTGTTTATGTGTCTGTCTCTCCAATTAGCCCTCAAGCCCTGACAAGGCAAGGGGCGCGCTTTGTTCATCGCCCTATTCCCAGGACCAGACACAGTCTCCACACAGAGAAGGGCCTCAGGAAAGCTTTGCTGAACTAAACGGGGAGAGCAAAGCTGCTTATGAAAGAGCAGCACTTTGGTTTTCCCTGTAAGGAAGGAGGTGATTCATTCCAGCCAGAGCGGTGGGGGGCGGATGTATCTGTGTATGGCTTTGTGTCATCTCCCCAACTGGGCTGTGAGCTCCTTTCAGGTGGACTGTGCCCCACTTGTCTCTGTGCCTGCCCCGGGCAGGAACTTACCAACATGGGGCACTGAGCTGACAGGAATGCCACCTCTTCCCCAAAATTCACAGAAACATGGATAAAACACATCCCTACACTGCCTTTAATACTTGGTAAACAGAGATTACTTGCTTGTTATGAAGGAAAAAAATATTACTTTACAGCAGAGGGATCAGGTTGTCATTACCTTAACCCTAGCATCAATCTTAGAATCCCAAATAATGAGACAACCAGATTTTATGTGCCTCCTAGTGTGATGCAACAGGAAATACACAGCATCCTCTATGAAATATTCTTACAAAAAGTCAAGCCATTAAACCTGATTTTCAACTTACAGAAAATATGGGGACAGAGGATTAAGTTAAACAACCACAAGGAAGTAATCAGATAAAGCTAGAACACTGAGCAATCTACAACACAATTGATTTTTTTCTACAAAAAAATCAGTGTCATAGAGATGGCTCTAGATTACAACGGAATAAAAAGACATAAAACATGCAGTGTGTGATTCTTGATTGAATCCTAATTTTTAAAAAATCAGCTATAAAATGTACTTTGGAAATAATTCATGAAATTTGCATACTAATTGATAATAGGGTGATTTTCTGAAGTATGATAATGATATGATGGTTATGTAGGAGAATGTCCTTATTTTTACGGAGATGCACACTGATATAATTGGAGGCAAGATGCCATTGTGACTGTAACTTATTTTAAAATATTTCAGAAAACTAATAGGTAAAGTAAATTGTGACAAGAAGAAAATACTTGTAAATCTAGCACATGGATATTTGGGTATTTATTATACTATTCTGCTTTTCTAAAAAAAATCTTTTAAAAATAAAAAAATAAAATATATTACCAAATTCCAAGAGAAAAAAAAACACATGGAACTCTCTGGGCACCCCAAATATAGAGAAATAATCAAGCCAGAACAGTAAGTATAAGTTAATCCTGGAGCAGCCCTTAGGGAATGTGAAACTCATAGAGGTCCCAGGGGCTGCGCATTGGGTCCTCGGAATAGAGAAGAGACATGTTAGGAAGACATGTCCATGTTAGGGGAATTGGAACTAAATCCCTTGCATGAAGGCCTGAGCCTTGAAGTAGCCCTCTTCTTCACAGACTAGAAAAAACTCAATCACCCAGTAGAAGGAGTGAGGAAACTTAACGTCCATCCAGGCTTTGGATAGACCCAATGAGAAATGTCCCCCATGAGAAATTCTGCATTTCCCATGGATAGGAGGTCAGAATTTACACTATTTGCATGGGACAGGAACCACAAGTCAAGACATTATTATAAAAGTTGGTCTAGAACCATTAAAACCCCTGGGACCCTTGGTAAAACAAACAAACAAACAACAACAACAACAAAACACACCAGGCCAGTCCATAGAGACTCTTTCACAAACCAGGGCACGTTGTTCTCCAAGATTATAAACAATATAGCCTCACCCTAAAATAAAAATTACAAACTATATAAGAAAATAAACCTTCATGAGGGGGAATCAGCAGACACAACAGAAGAACTAGCACTCTAAAATCTTAGAATAGTAGAATAATCTAAAAGAAATTATAAAGCATATGTGTTTAAAATAATTGCAGAGATAAAAATAAGCCACAGTGAAAGGACAGAACAATGCAATACAAGAAGAATTGAAAAACAACACTGGTTCTTCTCAAAATGAAACATGCAGTTATTAAATTGAAAAATTCAGCTAATGAGATAGCAGATGGGACACTGCTGAAGAAAGAAACAGTGAACTAGAAAATAGAGCCAAGGAAATTGCCCAGAATGAAAGACAGAGATATAAAGAAATGGGGAATTTGAAAGTGTCATTAAGGAATTTAGAGAATGGAATAAGAAGGGCCAGCATATCTAATAGGAGACCCATGAAGAGAAGATGTAGACAACGAGAGAGAGAGGGAGGCAATATTTGAAATGACAAAAGCCAATGATTGAAATAAGATACAAGTCTTCAGATGGATGAATCACATCGAGTCTTGAGCAGAATATATAGAAACAAATTTACCCCTAGACATATTACGATGAAACTTTAGGACACTGAAGAGAAAAAAATATTAAAAACTTCCAGAGACCAGCCTGAGCAAGAGCGAGACCCCGTCTCTACTAAAAACAGAAAGAAATTATATGGACAGCTAAAAATATATATAGAAAAAATTAGCTGGGCATGGTGGTGCATGCCTGTAGTCCCAGCTACTTGGGAGGCTGAGGCAGGAGGATTGCTTTAGCCCAGAAGTTTGAGGTTGCTGTGAGCTAGGCTGACGCCATGGCACTCTAGCCCAGGCAACAGAGACTCTGTCTCGAAAAACAAAAAACAAAACAAAACTTCCAGAGAGAAAAAATAAATATTACCCTCAAAGAAATGACAATTAGGCTGAACATAGACTTTTCATCAAAAAACAGATGCTAAAAGACAGGTGAATATCTTCAATAAACTGAGGGAAAAAAATGCCAACCCTGAATTCCACATTCAAATTATTATTCAGAAGTAGAGCAAAAAAAAAAAAAAAAGACATCATCAAGCAAATAAAGCCTCAATAAAATTAGCAAATTAAATCCAGCAATATACCCTTTAGCCTGAAAAGTGTGCCTTGGCTACCTGCTTTGTGAATTTGAGATAACGATGGCGATTATTATTTCAAACTCTAGAATTCAGAATAACAATTATTATAACATTCACACATTGCTTTGCTGTTTACAAAGCACTATATGTATAGTCTCTTAGTTGATCTTTACAGAAACTCTCTGATTGATGGAGTTCCCTTTTCACACTAAATAAACAGGAGATCAACAAAGTTAGAGAATTTGGTCAAGGGCATGTCATCTGTAAGTAGACAATGTGGCCTAGACTCTGGCATTTTGGACTCCTAGTACAGTGCACTGTTCTTGTATTAGGCTGCCCCCTCCAGCACAAACTTGCTCCTCGAAAGTGACAGGCTGAACTGGCAAGAATGTGTGAAGGTCTGTTTCCGTTTTGAAGATATTAATGGCTGAAGAATCCATAACCTCTTTAGTGGAATTTTTTTAGTGTTCCTGGAGGTCAGAAAGTCCTCCCTTACGTCTAATGAAAGTGAGGACTGCTTTGGTGAAAGCTTGTTTCCTCTTGTTTGATTTTTCACTAACAAAGGGAATACCTTGTTCGGGATCCTCCTTCTGACATCCCTCACTATTATCTGATTGCAGGGAAAATAGAGTGCAGATGCTTTCAAGTGGATAGTTTCTCTTGCTATGTCATTGTCCTTCTTCCCTTTAATCTGTACATTTTTTTTTTTTACTGACTCTTTAGTCACTCTTCCCCCCCTTCATTTTTCTCTAAGTTTGGGATTTGACATGTTCTCTCTTAGAGCAATTTCTGCCCATCAATCAATCATCAAATATTTCTGAAACACCTACACTGTGCTTAATACTTCACATTCTTAAAAGCAGCAATTGACTTTGTGTTAAGTGGCAGTAAGTTTTAGAAAAGTGATAGCAGACGCGCCACCACATATCCTCCATCAATTTCAAGTAGACTGAGTGGGTGAAAACCTCCTGTCAAATCGGGATTCCTAAATTGGACAAAGTTGCATCCTGGGTAAATGGACAGCAATCCATGCTGTATGATTTTCCTTCTGTATAATCAAGAGATCACAGTCATTTCTACTCGCAAACTGTCATTCTTTTAATTTCTTACAAAGGTCAGGAGTATTTCATCTTGCAGAAAAATCGATCATTTCTCCCTCTTCCCATCTACACTAGTTTTTTTTTTTCTTAGCTTCCCTGTTTAGAGGAAGGATGGACACTACTTTTTCCCCAATCCAAGAGCATTACAATCCTCAGATTATCATCTTTTTCCCTCTCCTTTCATCCTTTTCTTTCCTCTCTCTCCACTTTCTTCACTCCCTCTTTCCTTCCACTCCTCCCTCCTTTCTTTCTTTGGTTTATTCATTCATCACACACTCATAAGGTACTATATCCCAGGTTCTAGGGGCACAGAGGGGAATGAGACAGGGCCCCTGCCCTTAATTTGCTCTATAGGATGAACAAACAAGTAAATAGACAGTGATTGGAGAACGTAGAAGGAGCTGGTAGAGAGCTGAGTAAAGGTCAAGGGAGAGATGTGGGCTCAGGTCCCCACATATCAGCCCAGAAGTGGGCTCAAATTTAGCTCTATTCCTTGCTGGCTGTGTGACCTTGGGTAAGTTAATCGACCTCTCTGTGACTTGGTTTCCTCATCCATCAAATGAGGATATTAGTATCTACCTTAGGCAGTAGTTGGAGAATTTGCTGAGATATGCATGTAAAATTCTTAGCAGAATGCCTAAGACATAGTATATATGAGCTAGTGTCATCATTATCAGAATCAGTCAAGTCTCAGGGTGGAGATGCCTGAATTTTTACTTACTTAATTCCCACATTGTCCAGAAATAGCCAACAGACCTTTTCTACACCGTGAATACAACTTTTGCATGGCACATATTCCTCTTCTTGGTCTACATACTCTCCTTGGGCAATCTCTCACATCTACTTTCATGGTCTCAACTGCCATCTATCTTCTGGTGATTCTCAGATCTTTATTTTCTGTCTAAACCTCTCTCCTGAGAATCAAGACCCATATACCCAGCTGTCTTCTGCTCATCTTAACTCATATGTCCCTTAAGCACCTCAACTTCATGTGTCCAAAATTGAACCCTCCTCAAGGAATTTTCAGTCACTAGGGGAAAGCTCACTTTTTACTGAGTCAATTAAGGGAGACTTCAAGGAGGAAGTGGCATGAGTTGAACCTTCAAATAAGGGTATAATTTAATTTTAATTTAGACTTGGTAAGAGGAAAATGAAACCATTCAAGTGTAAGACAGGTGCACGGAGGCAGGAAAGCTTCAGGGTGTACAGTGGAGAGCCAGGTTTGGTTACGTATCTTCAAGTCTTCCTTCTTAATGTTCTATTTCACTCCTTAGGAAATATACAGCTCCTGATGACTCTCCACACATCTGAATGTCTGAAAGCTGCAGAAAATTATAGATTGGTGCTTGGATATCTGGGGCCAGACTGGAATGAACTAGTTCCTCACCAACTGTGGTTCGTGGTCTGAGGACCTCATGAGTAGCTCCATGATAAACTGTGGGCCACACTGTCACCATGGCCCTCTCTGGTCTGATGGCATCAAGATCAGTAGAAAGGCCTTGTCTCCACTGAGAGCCTCTGAATGCTGCTGATTGTTATGGAACATGGAATTACTGAATGATGTGCAATACCATCCACTAACAGCACTTGCTAACCCTCGCTGATGTAAGAACTGCATTTTGGAAGAACTAAACATGGAAATTGGGCTCTATTTCAACGTAGACACCTCATCTGTAAGGTGAAAAACAGTAACCACAATCATTTACTGCTCGCGAAGTAAGTACCAAAGCTGCCTAGTTCTTTACAGTGATGGTTATAGTCTCAGGCACAATGGCAAACATGGATCATAACAGCACATTCAAAAGCCAGTTGCAAATAGTTTTAACTGTTTGAATTCAATCATATCACCTAGTGTTTTGCAAATAACTGACTTGGGTCCTGCCTGAAACTCACTGCTGACCAGTTGCTGGTGGGACAGACTTGCAGTGCTTTGGGGTATATTGCTGTTACACATACAGATAAGATGGAGAGGCCAAGAAAGTCCATGGTATTTATTCTAAGAGGAAAAGGCTGGTCCTTTCACAGTTGGATGAATACACAACAAATGACTCCAATCTTCCCCTGCACCTTCAATACCAGTGATCCCTGGAGGCTAGAGTTAGCTTGGTTAGCTACTCCAGGGGGGTGCAAGCTCCCTGCCATTGAAGAGTTCAAGCCTAGGCTGGATAACATATGATAAGTTCCTTAGGAGGGGACTCAAGCATCTGAACTTTTAAAGGGTGTGACTCTTTGTTACCTAAGACTGTGCAGTTCTATGAATACATTAGCTACTAACAATCAATTGTACATTTGTGAAAATCTTAAAATTATACTCCTAGGCATCAAAGAAGATATGCCTCCTCTAAATAGGGCCACCTGTAGAGTGATTGCTAGTTCGCTTTTCTTCAGGTCCAGACACAAATTGAAACAGGGCTTCTGGAAGCAAGTGTTTAGCGTTTGTTCACCTTACCTGTGGATACAGTTCTGACAGCAATTAGACAATTAGGTAACTTTCCTGTTCACTCCTAATCCTAGTTTTGTAACCCTTTGGGGATACCAACCTCAAATCTGTTTTCCAGCCCTGCTCCCCAGTGAACCCTGATTGCCAATGCTTGTCCCACCCCGAAAGACTATGGAAATCCTGCTCAGCGCCCCCAGCCTCTTAGTCACTGCTTGGAATTGGAAAAAGCCTTGAAAAGAAAAGTGGTGCCAAATTTCAGGCTCACCTCTCTGTGTCTCTCTTCTCTCTGGCATCTTGGTCTCTTAAGTCCTCACTGCATTGGTAGTTCCTCAGTGTCTTCAAACAGATTTTTTTCCCAAATTTTGTTCAGCTGTTCTAGTTGTTTTCAGCAGAAAGGTCAGTCTGTGACAAACTATTCTGGCATCATCAGAAGTAAACATCCTTCTGTGTCCTTTGGTCATGACTCTAATAATTGCTGATAATTTTAGGCACCACAAGAAGTCTTCAGCTCACCATGTATATTTTCTGCCAGAGACGTGGCAGAAAACCATTTTTCCAAGGAGCCCTGGCATTTTTCAATGGGAAATCACATTTAAACATCACATGCTGGGCATTAGGAATATTCTTTATTACTGGGTTGCACTGTGTCTTTGTCTTTTCAGTGGATATAGCCAGAAAATATGCACCTTTTGAAAAGCAAAATCTAAGGAGTTCATACTGAAATTTTCAATTAATGAGAGAGATTATAATGCATTTTACTTAATGTCTTTTATTCCATAATGGTATCTCTTTTCTCTTATGCTGAAAATCATTTTTCCAAATAGCATTTACAATATCATTTATTTGCTGTTTTCTAATATGTATATATAGATATAATTTGTTTTATTCTAATATATGTGTGTGTTAAAATAACAATACTGTCATAACTACTAACAAAAGACTGAATGTAATTTAATATTTCTTCCTGTTTGTCTTCAGTATATATTCCACCAGGGAAATGCAGTCAAAATACTCTGTATCAAAAATCTTCAAATTATTCTGTTCTGTATGATTATGCCATCAACTTGATATACAGATAGGTTTATTTATTTAAATTTGTTTTCAACTTTAAGGGATTTTTTTCTCTGATTTAATTTTGCTTTTAAATGATATGAAATATTAAATGGTTCTAAATCCAAAAGTATAAAACAAAAGGTTTAGAGATTTAGCTTCCATCACTGTCTCCTCTACCCATTCTCTATTCTCCCTCTTTACCTATGGACAACACCTTTTTGTTACTTTTTCATTTATTCTTTCACTATTCAGTCGTGTGTGTGTGTGTGTGTGTGTGTGTGTGTAGGGAAAGAGAGAGAGATGAGAGAGATTGTCATGTCTGAGCCAAAACCTAGATTCCATCCTTAAGGCTTCTCTTTTCCTCACCCTACAAATTCCATCAATCAATAAGTCCTAGGGCTACCTCCAAAGTACATCTCAAGTCCTAGCAGAGCTGCCTTCATCTCCTGCCCCCAGCTGCTCTTACTCCTCCGCTCCTGAGCCTGCCAACTCACTCTCCCTGCAGCAGCCAGAGGGAACTTTTCAAAGCGCTTTGCAAAGAGAGCACTAATCTGCTCTTTCCTGCTGTGAGCCCTTCCTGGGACCTGCAGGCATCGAGTGGGCCCCTGAACCACTTATCCAGCCCGGGGCAGACTGCAGCCTTCTTCTCCTGGCCCACTTCCCATGCCTGGATGCACTCCTGAGATCCTGCCAGTTCTTCCTGACTACAACCCTCTTCCCCAGGTCTCAGCTGGATGAACTCACACAGCCTGATAATGTTTTTAAATCCTCACATTTGGCACAACTTTAGAGTTGTCCAGTGAGAAAAGACAGCATTGGAGAGGAACAGGAGCTTGCTCAAGTTCCTACAAGAGATGTTTCAACTTTTTTGTTTAACAAACGTTTCTTGAGCTGTGTACCAAGGTCTGTCCTAAGACATGGAGAAAGTGGAGATGATTCTGCCTGGAGCTGCCTTTTCCCAAAGGCCATCCTGGCTGTGAAAGACCGTGTAAGGCAAACTGTGAAGACAGAGGCATTGCCACGAGCACCTGAATGGGCATCTGCTGAGTGTCCTTGCCAATCCCACCCCTTTCCGGCCCCCCGCCCTTCTGCTATCTGGCTGGTCCTCCAGGTCAGCACGCAAGCGAACTGGAGAACTGCTGCTGCTGGGGGATTTACAAACAACCTGGGCTGCTACGCCTTCATGATGGCCTTGCCCCTGCAGGCTCAGCCACGCCTGTCCTCTTGAAGAAACAGCGTGTAGTGCCGTACAAGGACTACGACGAAGCCAAGCTGGTGGCCTTGGGGAGCTGCAGCCTCTGCCTGTGTCCCATTGCCCTGGCTCCTGGAGCCCCATGAGGACCAGGGTGACCAGAGAGCCCCTGAGCATCTCCCCCCGAGCCTGCGCCCTCCAGGCGGCACAGAACGGCTCCGCAGTGCCACCCAGAGGTTGCCAGCGCCAGCCGGCGGAGAGAGTTTTTATCTCTGAATGTGGGGGTTTTGGGGGATTGCTGGGCAATGGCTGCTACACTGGAGGTTTGGAAGTGTGCTGGAATGGGCTATATTTGGAGGTCATTTCTGGATGTATGGCCGTACATTCAGTCCCCTCGGTGCGTGTGTCCTGTAGCTCCCTCCCATCCCTGGTGCACACACTTAGGGCTGCTGTGACTCCGACAGCTCTGGAGAAAGCCAGGAGCCACCTCCAAACCTCTAGTCTTAATCGAATAGTTAAAACAGGAGAGAGAGTCCTGCAACACACCAAGGCCTTTCTGGAAGGTAATTTGGTGTCATAGAGTAAAAACCTTAACAAACAAATCCTTGTACCCAGCAGTGTCATTTAAAATTATTTATCCTAAGGACATAATGTGTGCAAAGATTTAACTGCCCAGGGATGTTCACAATAGCCTTGTTTTTCATAGGGGCATAGAAAGGAAACAACCTAAATAAGTATACAATTATTTAAAATAAGATAGATGCATTTTCATCCACTTGGAAATATGCTCATGCTATATCATTAGGTGAGAAAAGCAGGTTAGAAGAAAAGAGCGTGTATAATATAATTTCATTTACATAAATAAAAATGATATATGTATTACATGGATTAAACCCAGATTAGGTTATGTAACAAAATATTACCAGTGATTGCCTCGAGAGGAGAAGGAGGAGTGAAAATTATATGTGGTTTTTTAACTTTTTTTTGGCTTATTGATATACTCTTTTTATTGCAACATAGAAATATCCACATTGGATCTTTCCTTGCCTTTAGTTTTTTCTTTTACTTCCTGAGATTTTTTTTTTCAATTGCAAGAGTAATACAGGATTCTTGTAAAACAAATCAAACCAGACAGAAGTATGTAGAGGCTTTCCCTCTCACCACCCCATTCCCCAGAGAGGACTGCTGTGAATAGGTTGGCATATATATTTTCCAGACATTT
Organism: Eulemur rufifrons; assembly: GCF_041146395.1. Lineage (NCBI taxonomy): Eukaryota > Metazoa > Chordata > Mammalia > Primates > Lemuridae > Eulemur > Eulemur rufifrons. The sequence goes on along the minus strand of NC_091012.1, from coordinate 23,895,338 downwards.
GTAAGCACATATAAACATGTATGTATGTGTATATTTTAATATAAATGGGATCACACTATATACACTGTGCTGTAACTTGCTTTGTTCACTAAACAATATGTCATGAACATCTTTCCATGTCAATATATAGAGGTCTATTTTATGTTTTTTTAAAATGTATGCTTTTCAACAGTTGCATATTATTACCTTGTACATATATACTCAAATTTTTATTTTCTGATTGCCTACAACAATATGCATTACTTGTGTAATGCAAATACAATAAAATGTTTTCTTAGAAAAAGAAAAAAAAAAGAGGGAGAAAGGAAGGAAGAGAGGGAGGGGAGATGATATTTGTTCACCTTCACTTTCATGTGGATTTGGGGCTCCTTCTACTTGGGAGATAGCTTTGATTCTAGAGGGCCATCAGCGTTTGATGAGGTCCAGAAAAAAGTCTCACTTACTCCATGATTAAAGAAAAGAAGCCCAGAGATCTTGAGATTTCTTGTGGGCTTGTCCACTGCAGGTAACCAGGCTTGGAGAAGAAGCCAGCATCAGAGCAGAAATTCTATCTGGGATTCCAATGGCATTTATAGAACAAAATAATAATAAATCTAGAAACAAAATCAATCATAACAACAATCACAGCAGTTAAACAAACTACTTTTTTTCCTTTTCAATATATTTATTAACCATTTGCATTTATTCTGTTTTTCCCATTTTAGCTTTATTGAGGTATAATTGACAAATAAAATTGTATAAATTTAAGGTATACAACAATATTTGATATACCTAATATATTATGAAATGATTACCACGATGAAATTAGTTAATACATCCATCACTTCACATAGTTACGTGTGTGTGTGTGTGTGTGTGTGATGAGAACATTTAAGATCTATTTTCTTATCAAATTTCAAGCATACAATACAATATTATTAACTATAGTACCCATGATGTAAATTAGATCCCCAGAACTTTTTAATCTTATAACTGCAAGTTTGTACCCTTTGACCAACATCTCCTCATTCCATGCAGGCCCTGTCACCACCATTCTACTCTCAGTTTCTATGAGTTTGACTTTTTTAGATTCCACATATAAGTGAGATCACACAATAGTTGTCTTTCTCTATCAGACAGTGCACTTAGTATACCCTCAAGGCTCATCCCTGATGTTCCAAATAGCAGGATTTTCTGTTTTTTAAGTCTGAATAATATTGTGTGTGTGTATATGTGTGTACGTGTGTGTATCACATTCATTCATCTGTCAACAGACACTGAGGTTGTTATCCTTCTTGGCTATTGTGAATAATGCTGAAATGAACATGGGAGTGCAGATATCTCTTCCGTTTCATTTCCTTTGGATCTATACCCAGAAGTGAGACTGCTCAATCATATGGTAATTCTTTTTAAAAAATTTTCAAGGAACCTAACAGGTATGAGGTGATATCTCATTGTGGTTTTGATTTGCATTTCCCTGAGGATTAGTAATGTTGAGCACCTTTTCATATATCTGTTGGCCTTTGTATGCATTCTTTGGAAAAATGTCTATTCAGGGTTTTGCCCATTTATTAATCAGGATATTTGTGAGGGTTTTTTTTTGTTTGTTTGTTTGCTGTATGAGTTCCGTATATTTTTTGGATATTAACTCTTTATCAGATATATGGTTCACAAATATTTTCTTCCATTCCATACACTGCCTTTTCATTTTCTTATTTCCTTTGCTATGCAGAAGCTTTTTGGTTTGTAGTTTCACTTGTTTATTTTTGCTTTTGTTGTCTGTGCTTTTGCTGTCATATCCAAGAAATTATTGCCAAGACCAGTATGAAGGAGCTTTTCCCCTATGTTTTCTTCTAAGAAGTTTACGGTTTCGGGTCTTATATTTAGGTCTTTAATTCATTTCAAGTTAAATTATGTGAGTGGGGTAAGAAAGGGGTTCAGTTTCTTTCTCTTGCATGTGGATATCCAGTTTTCCCAGCACCATTTACTGAAGAGACTATATTTTCCCTGTTGTGTATCCTTGGTACCTTTGTCAAATATTAGTTGACAGTCTATGTGTGGGTTTATTTCTGGACTCTCTGTTACATTGGTCTATGTGTCTGTTTTTATGCCAGTACCATACTATTTTTTATTTATTTATTTATTTATTTAGAGATGGGGTCTTGCTCTGTTGCCCAGGCTGGAGTGCAGTGGACCAATCTTAGCTCCCTGTAAGCTTCAACTCCTGGGCTCTAGCAATCCTCCCACTTCAACTCCCACATACTGTTTCAATTACTATAACTTTGCAACATAGTTTGAAATCAGGGAGTGTGGTGCCTCCAGCTTTGTTCTTTCACACGATTGCTTTGGCTATTTAGGGTCTTTGTGATTCCATGTGAATTTTAGTATTGTTTTTTCTATTTTTGTGAAAGATGCCATTCGGATTTTGATAGGGATTGCATTGAGTCTGTAGGTCACTTTGGATGGTATGAACATTTTAACTATACTAATTCTTTCAATTCATGAACACAGATAGCTTTCCATTTATTTGTATCTTCTTTATTTCATTGATTCTTATAGTTTTCAGTATACAAATTTTTCACCTCCTTGGTTAAATTTATTCTTTTTTTTTGTTTGTTTTTATTGTTATTATTATTTTACTTTTTTATTATAATTTTAGCATATTGTGGGGGTACAAAAGTTTAGGTTACGTATATTGCCCTTGACCAACCCCGAGTCAGAGCTTCAAGCGTGTCCATCCCCTAGACAGTGCGCATCACACTTATTATGTATGTATACACCCATCCCCTCCCCCACGCACATCTCCCCGACACCTGATCAATAATTTATTCTTAAGTATTTCCAAACCACCTTCTAATCTCTTGCCTAGGCACAGGACAAAACCTCCCCGTAACTTCCTCCTCCCACACCCAAACAACCCACACTGTGAGTATGACCTCCTGAAGCTTGCTTTAAGATGGTCCAGTTTGCCTGCCTTCCTTTACAGATAAGAAAAAGAAGGTCCCGAGAGCAAAGGGCCAAGGCCAAAGCTAACAGGGAGTCGGTGACAGAGATGGGCCTACGACCTAATGAATCTGATTCCTGAATCACTGATACCTTTTCCTTCCTTCCCTCCCTCCCTTTTTTCCTTCCTTCCTTCCTTCCTTCTTTCCTTCTTTTCTTTGTCTATTTACCAAGACTACTTCAGAAACAAAACTTATTTTTCATCATAAAACGTATACATACTAATTACGTAAAATTTAGTAAATATAAAAGCAGAAGGAAGAAAAAGACTCAACCCACAACCATTCTGTGGCAGAAATTTCCCACATCTCTCTGGCTCCTGTCTGTTATCTGTATTAGAGTCATTTTTCATAGTTTCAGGCCCACTGACAGTTTCTCTTCTTATTTCCAGCATGCCTGTGTGTGTACGAATTTTTCTTTCTGTTCTCTCCTGTCTGTGGATTTAGAGCAGGCCAGAGCACACTGCAGTGTGTGCAGCTTACTATCTTTAAGCCAGAAGTTTGTCTTGTATCCTCTCCACCGCAGCCTCTGGGGCCAGATTTCATCTCGGCTATCCCCAGACTTTGTTATCAAGAGCTTTGTGGCTCAACTTTGGCCCCAAGTATAACTTTGAATCGTCGGGCATTTTAGCTTTATCGCTCAAGTCCTACTTAATTCGTGGACTTAATTCTGTGGATTTGAGCTCTAGATGCAAAAAGCTTCCATGTGGACGAGTTCTAAGTACATCTTCAGTGAAGGGAGAGCTCCCCACCAAAGTGGGTGTCCTGGGAGCTCCTGTAGTTGTGCTGAGTCTTTTTCCCCAGTGGGGAGGGCAGGGCAGGCACTCCGATTTAGTCAGATTCAATGGGCGGCTCATGGCTGTGAGGTACCCAGAATAGTCCCTGCTCATAGTAATCACTCTAAGTGTTAATAAAATATCTAAGTTGCTACACTGAACAGGTACTACCACCCAGTGTGCCCAAGGTTTGAGATACCAAGTTCCATAAAAAATGAGCAACGTTCTATTTGTTTCCTTTCTGTCAGGTCAGAATCCTTTCACAATTGTTTATCCTAAAATACTAGGAAGCCTGTTGAAACAGTTGTAGAGGATTTTTAGCAGCCAAAAGTGGTGGCTTAGGGATAGGCCCTCTTCTTGTGATGGCCCCACCCAGAAAATGAATAGCCCAGACTCAGTGCATGTCCCCCCATCTGCAATTGCCTCTGTTGTGGAGAGGTGCTCATACAGCCTGGGCTGTGCGTCTGCCTTGGGAAGTGCAGAGTGTTGGAAAAGTCATACTCAATGACTCTGTGCCACTTTATGTCACTCAGGTGGCCCCTGGGAGTGGGCTGCCTTGTTTTATAATAGCAAAGCCACTTTATCTGCATGGCAAGCCCAGTAAAAATAAGAGGCCTCTTTGGGAAAAGGAGGAGGCCTAGAAGCTTGAACTGTTGGCCCCAGGATTTCACAAAAGAAAAATGTCTTCAAAGGAAGCTGTCCTTGGTGATTTTTTTTAAGGAGATAGTAGTTAAACTGTAGAGCATAAAGGAAAAAAACTGAAATACTAGATGAAAGACAATTCAGCCGAATTAGAGAAAGTGCATGGAGCCCCACACTTTGGTTGATTAGCTGCATTGCCCGCCTCTGCCCTTTCTTCAGTCATTCCTGACTTCCCACTTTGTGCCTGGCACTGCCACATCCGTTACCTCCATTCAATTTTATGGCAGCCTAGGGAGAGAGTGGCATGGCCACAGAGCACCAGCTCTACCGCTGGGACCCAGGAACCCATAAGGTAAAAGAGATGAAAGGTCTAATCCACATCTTTCTGGTGAAACAGAAGATGGGCAGGAGATGAAGGCCTCTACCCCGCTTGATTTCAAGGACAGGGAGATTTTGGGTAGAAATAAAGGCTAAATATAAGAAGGCTTTGGTTCTGAAAAACACCTTTTTTCAATTAAGGGGAGATTGAGAGAGAAAGAACTGATTGCACATCCATGTGGCTAGGTATTACAGTGCTTCAGAACCAGATAAGCACTTGGGGAGAGAGATGATACAGAAAGAACACCCTTTGAGTACAAAATTGACGCAGTTTTTATGCGAAAATATTCACTGGGCCTTTCAGAGACTAATCACCCCTACTTTATAAAATGATTTCCCTTCCATTATCCCATTTGATCCTCACAGCAGCCCTGTGAGGGATGAAGGGCAGGGATGATTATCCTCATTTGGGAGACGAGCAAATTGCAGCTCTTACTGCCAAAGCAATAGCAAGAGAAGAGTGCGGCAGAGCTGGACCTAGAACCCGTGGTTTGGATCTCCAGACTACTAGGGTTCTTATCTCACCCAGGAAGTCTGCCTCTCAAGCCCCCAGAGTTCAGATCTGAGATGGGCATGTGTCCAATAAGAAGCACTAGGATTAAGGTGCTAGGAATTCACCAGGGGTGGTGGGGAGGAAGAGGGCACTTTGTCTCAGTGCAAGCAGACCCCATTCATTGCACCCCCGACTCAAGGGCTGACTGCACTAGCGCTATGTGATGAGCAGGAGTGCATACAACTCCTCTGTCAACTCTAGGGGTAGGTAGACTCTATTATTCTGCTCATTTCACAGATGAGTATGCAGAAGCACAGAGAGGTTAGGTATCTTGCCTAAGGTCACACAGCTAGCAAGTTGAGGAGTTTTGAACCCAGCTGGTCTGATTCCAGAATGTCCTCTACAAATCTCTTTGTTCTATTGCCTGCTGGTTAGACCAGTTTTGTATTGATGAATTCACAGAGAAGTTAACTGCTATCTACTTCAATCCCATTTGAGATGGGCCATTATTTCAACCCACCCATTAATTGTAGGGAAACTGCTACTTGAATCCCACCAATAGTTGGAAAATTGCTCCTCAAGTCAGTCCAGCATAAACTCCTCTAATTGGTTTACTATGAGAGGGTATCAAAGGGATTAAAATAAGAGAACCCTAAAGGGGGGAGACCGAAATGGGCAAGGGAGGTGTCTCCTGGGCAGCTGCCCCAGTCCAATCGTTTGTTCCTCCCGAAACCTGTCTCCCCTTATAGAGACAGTATTCTGTTTTTGTCTATCGAAGGCACTAGTTCCTTATGGAGAAGACTTGGGGACTGGATTGTTGCATGAATGGATTTTGTCCACTTTTTTCTCGGTGCATTTTGCAAGGAGTGCCTAGATCAAGATACAGATGCCTGGGCCGGGCGTGGTGGCTCCCGCCTGTAATCCTAGCACTCTGGGAGGCCGAGGTGGGAGGATTGCTTGAGGTCAGGAGTTCGAGACCAGCCTGAGCAAGAGCGAAACCCTGTCTCTATTTTTTAAAAAATAAATAAAAAAATTAAAAAAAAAGATACAAATGCCTGGTTCCTTAATAAGTAAGACAGTTAGGGTGCGGTTTAGGTTTTCCTCCTTAGGGCACCAGGAGAACCCGGAGCTGCGCCAGACCGAGCTGGGCTGTCCACGCTGTAATGCCCCGCCCCTTGCCACCTTACCACGCCCAGTTCCCCGACCCCAGCGACTCTGCGCCTCTCTCGGGCTGTGGGAGTCCGGTTGGAGACTTTGCCCAGGCTTGTTGACAAACATGCTCTTCCTGATGTGGGACTGTGCAAAGTGGCCCCGTTGGCTCACAGGCAACTCGCTTAGGCTGGGGGTGGTGAGGGAGGGCTCAGAGCCGGGTCAAACAAGTCAGCCCCCGCTGCCTCCCTGGCCGCAGTCGCCCTCCAGACACCGCCGGCCAAGAGCACGTGCCTTCTAGGATCGCCTTCTCTCTACGAGCTGGGCCACGGACAGGGAAGACAGGTCTGGGACAAAAGAGGCCTCTTTAAATGACCTTTTCTGCTTGTAAGAGTCCTGTATACACATTCCAGACAAATCATAAAACCATGAGAAAGGGTAAAATATGAAACAAAAATTGCCTCACTCCCCAACCAATGTGAACCATTGTTAACGTTTTGTTGCATATGTACATTATATATACATACATACATATGTATGTAAATACACTGGGATTTTTACAAAATTGGGGTCAAACTCACTATCCAGTTTGGATCTTGATTTTTTAAACTTAATATTTATTGAGAATTGCCTGATATTATTCAAAAATCACTTAGAACATGGATTAAAACAGCTCCATTATATGAATGTGCCAAATTGATGTAAGTATTCCCATATTACTGTACATTTAGGTCGCTTTCAAATTTGCACTTTATTAATATCACTGTACTGAATGTCCTTAAACACAGTAATTATATTTAATGATCAAATGGCAGGCATTTTGCTAAAAATTTTACATGGATTCAGAGTTACCATATATGTATACTGAGCAAAGGCACTAGCCAGGGGGAAAAGTGGGTATTTAAATCCAGCCCACTATCCACTCTGCAGGCAAAATCGCCTGGCACAGGACTGCTCCAGCCTGGGAGCAGGGGAGCAGCCTTTTTCTTTGCACAAAGGCTCTGTCCACTTTCCAAGCCCTGGACATCTGCCTGGAAAAGGAGCAATTTATCAGCAGAGTGGGGGTGCCTTTTTAGAATTTCCCTAAATCATAATACAGATTAGCAGCCTGTATGACTCAAGGGACGACATTTTTAAAAAGCAAAAAAAAAAAAAAAGAAAAGAAAGAAAGAAAAAGAAAAGGAAAAGCAGCCTGAAGGGGATTATCTCAATGCTCGTAACCACGTTATGATGAAGGCACTACTATCCCCATTTTGCAGATGAGGAAAGTGATGCATGATAGTCCGATGACTTCCTTAGAACAAATGTCCAGAAGCAGAACTGTTTGGTATACATGGCCAAGTGTCCTACAGAAAGGTGGACATTTATACCCCCTCCAGCAGCATAGGAGGCAGATGTTTCCTCTCGCTTGTCACACTATGAAGCAAAAAACTTTGATATATTTGCCAGACTTATAAGTAAAAATCTCTCATTATTTTAATCTCTTTCTTCACCAGTGAGGTTAAACTTTTTTTGGTTTACTATTCATTTCTATTACTTCTTGTATGATTATTCTATTCCAATCTTTTACCCACTTTCCTCTTACGAGGTCTGTGTTGTTCTTATAGACTTGTGATACTGTTTTATGTTAAGAGTATTAACACTTGGTCTATAATTTCTATTGCAATTACTTACTGCCAGTTATATCTCTCAGGTTAGATTTATTACTAGATATTTTGTATATTTTATATTGTGATTGTGAATGGGAGTTTTTCTTTTCCATTATGTGTTCAAACTAACTATTGCCAAATTATATCAGCAAGCTTTGAATTTTTGCATATTTTAGTCTGTGCCCAGTCACTATACTGAATGAACTCTTGCATGGGTACCAGTAAGTTTTCAATGTGATCTTTCAATGGGCTCATGAAAAATTTAAACTTGGAATAAATCAAACAAGAGATGTGCAAGAGAGTATTAAGAAAAACCTAAATAAATAAAGAAATATATTGTGTTCATGGATTAGAAATCTCAAGAATGCAAAGATGTCCATTCTCTTCCAAATTGATCTGCAGATTCAATGCATTTCTAATAAAAATCCCGACACATTTTTTCATGATACTTGACAAGTAGATTCAAAAGTTTATATGGGAGAACAAATATCCAAGAAAATCCAAGGCATTTCTGAAGGAGAACAAGGTGGGGCACCTGACCTTATCGGATATCAGAGCTGTCTTTGTAGATCACTGGGATGGGAGGGGGAGTAGACTATTCACAAAATTGTGATGATGCAGCTTATTATGTACATTGAAAAAAATGAAATTGGATCCCTACCTCTCACCATACGTACAACTAAATTCCATGTGAATTAAAGGCTTAAATGTGTGTTTCCAGGTCTAGCGTAAATAGAGGAAAAGCATACCACCCTATTCCTCTCACAAATTACAGTGGAAAACCCGGGACAAAATACACAATTATCAGAAGATGCTGAAAGGTGGAGGAAAGAGAGATGACTGGCCAGGAACCTCAGGACTCAAGGGAAGGCCTAGCAGTGAGTTCTTTGAGTGTATTTTTGTTTTTGTTTTGTTTTGTTTTGCCTCATAGCCTACGTACCAGAACAGCTCAGGACCCAGAAACATTAATGGGTGCTGACTAAAGAATTTCTAATAAAAAGTTGATTCCCTCTAGCCAGTCCTCTCTAGAACTACCTGCTCTGCTGCAGGTAAATACCACAAAAGAAACCATGCCCCCTGTCCATCTGGTGTTGCAGAGCTGGAAAGGTGGAACCCTGTCAGCCCTCCCTGCTCTGCACTAGTGAGCTGGTGCCCCTCTCCTCACCTGGCCCCACCTTATTCATAAATTAACCCAAAGTGACTCACAAGTCTAAATGCAAAATATAAACCATAAAACGTTTAGAAGAAAACATAGGAGAATATCTTCTTGCCCTGGTATTCTTAGACATGACACTAAAAGCATAACCATTAAGAATTTGATAAACTTGACTTCCTCAAAATTAAAAACATTTGTTCTGCAAAAGACACTATTAGGAAGAATAAAAAGATAAGCCACAGCCGAAGAGAAAATATTTGTAAGTCATATGTTTGGCAAAGGACTTGTATCCAAAATATGTAAAGAACTCTTGAAACTCAGCAGTAAAAAAGCAGATGATTCAATTGGGCAAAAAGATTTACATTGACACTCTACCAAAGAGGAAATCCGGATGGCAAATAAGCACATGAAAGATGTTCATTAGCATTAGTCATTAGGGAAACATAAATCAAAACCACAATGAGACATCAGTGCATACTCACTAGAATGGCTAAAATAAAAATAATAAATAAAAAAGAAAATAACATATTGTGACAATACTAAATGATGAGGGTGCAGAGAAACTGGATCACTCATACATGGCTGGTGGGAATATAAAATGGTACTACCATTTTCAAAAACAGTTTGGCAGTTTCTTATAAAGTTAAACATACATTTATCATATAACCCAGAAATCCCACTCCTGTATATTATCCCAGAGAGATGTACTTTATATTCACACATAAACCTGCATATGAATGTTCATAGCAGCTTTATTTGTGATAGTCAAAAGGTTGAAACAACCCAGATGCTACTCAATGGGTGCTATGGTTTGAATGTTTGTCCCCTCCACAACACATGTTGAAATTTAGTCCCCCATGTGGCAGTATTAAAAGATGGGAACTTTAATAGGTGATTGGGTCATGAGGGCTCTGCCCTCATAAAAGCACTAATCCATTCATGGGTTAATGGATTGATGAGTTATCATGGGAATAGGACTGTTGGCTTTACAAGAAGAGGAAGAGACACCTGAGATAGTACACTCATCCCCCTCACCATGTGATGCCCTGCACCACTCTGGGACTCTAGAGAGTCCCCACCCGCCAACAAGAAGATTTTTACCAAATGCAGTCCCTTGACCTTGAACTTCTCAACCTTCATAACTATAAGAAATAAATTTCTTTTCTTTATAAATTATCCAGTTTCAGGTATTCTGTTATAAACAACAGAAAAACAGACTAAGACAATTGGTGAATGGATAAAGAAAATATGGTCAATCCATACAATGGAATACTACTCAGCAATAAAGAAGAACAAACTGTTGATACACACAATAACCTGGGTGGATCTCAAGGACATTATACTGAGTGAAAAAAAGCCAGTGTTAAAAGGTTACATACTGTATTATCCCAATTTATACAACATTCTCAAAATGCTAACACTATAATTATGGCAACCACATCAATGGTTGCCAGGGGTTAGGGGTGAGGGGAGAGTTGTACAAGGGAGTATGCTGATTGTGGTGGTGATTAAAGAAATCTATACATGAGTCAAATTTCACAGGCCTACACACTAAAATTTAAAAGTGTGCATGTAAAAACTGGTGAAATCCGAGTAAGATCTAAAGGCAATAGGCAATCTAGTATCATATCAATGTCAATTTCCTAGTTTGGATCATTATAATATGACTGGGTAAATATTATAATATTCAGGGAAGCTGAGTAAAGAGTATAAGAACTCTCTGTACTATTTTTTAGTATATTTAAAAGTCTAAAATTACTTCAAAATAAACAATTTTAAACCACAAAAGTGAAAAGCAAAATTATAGATTTTTTATTAGATAATACAAGACCATATCTTTATAACTTGGAGTTAGGGAAAGATTTCAAACAAAATACAAAAAGCACAAACCATAAGGGAAAAGACCAATAATGTACAGTATGTTACTATTAAGAACTCCTGGCTTGGCACAGTGGCTCACTCCTGTAATCCTAGCACTGTGGGAGGCTGAGGCAGAAGGATTGTTTGAGCTCAGGAGTTTGAGGTTGCAGTGAGCTATGATCATACCATTGCACTCTAGGCAGGGCAACAGAGCGAGACTCTGTCAAAAAAAAAAAAAAAAAAAAACCAAAAAACAAACAAAAAAAACAGCCTTCTGTTCATCAAAATAAGCCCATATGTTGTCTCCTGGGACAGCACATGGTATGGTGCCTTTTAAATAAATTAATAAAACACGCAAAACTAAAGAGCATATAATTTAGGCATGTATAAATATACAAGAAAAAATTTTAAAGCAATTAAATGAGAAAATTTAATATAGTGGTTAACGATGAACAGTACAGTAAAACGGTTAAGAAGCAGACTTCCTGGGTTCAACCAAATTCTGGTTTTGTCACCAAATGCTTGTGTGACCTTGGCAAGTAACTTAACCTCTCTGTTCTCCAGTGGCCTTGTGTGTATAACATAGCTAACTCACAGAGTTATGGTAAGGTTTAAACGAGTTAATGCATCTAAAGTGCATAAAAGAGTGTTTGGCACACAGTGATGACCATATAAGTGTTGTCTACTATTATTATTTGGACGAAATGAATGGCAGAGGGATGGAATAGGAGATAAGGCCATAGGTGAATTTAAGTTATTACTAATGCTTTAGTTTTTAGATTGGCAGGGTTTCACAAGTACTTATTACATTATTAAAATTAAAAAAAAACCACACAAGATATTCCAGCATGGACCAGTGAAGAGGGTGAAAAATTAAGAGTGAAAAGACAGGCCACACACTGGAGAAGATATAGGCTGGAGTACATACATCATCAAGTGGTTAAAGTCTAGAATATATAAAGAGAGGTAGCAGACAAACTAGCGAGGAAAAGGCAAATAATCCAATAATAACAAATGAGCAAATGTCACTACCATGCATTTCATGAAGGGGAAAGCCCAAGTAGTCCATAAACACAAAAAGATGCTCAAACTCAATAAATATAAATTAAAATCACAGCAAGATACCCTCATTTTGTTAATTTTCTAGGGCTGTCATAACAAAACACCACAGACTATGTGGCTTAAACAACAGGAATTTATTTTCTCACTTATTTTATCTCTTAGTTCTTGAGGCTAGAAGTCCAAGATCAAAATGCTGACAGATTTGGTTTCTTCTGAGGCCCTGTCCTTAGCTTGCAGGTGGTCAGCACTCATTCTGTGCATCATCTGTGTCCTAATCTCCTCTTTTTATAAGGACACCAGTGGCATTGGGTTAAGGCTCACCCATATGACCTCATTTTACCTTAATTATCTGTTTAAAGGTCCTATCTCCAAATATGGTCACATTCTGAGGTACTGTGGGTTAAAGCTTCAACATATGAATTTTGAAAGGACACCATTCAGCCCCTAACTGACCAAAATGGCAATGTCTATCTCCAAGAGAAACTTGTGCACATGGACACCTGGGCACTTGGAGACATGTACATGTACAAGAATATTCATAACTGCATGCTGGTTATAGCAAATGTCCTTCACCAGTAGAAAGCATTAGTAAATTATAGTAGATGCTGGTGAGTACATGTGGTGCTTATTTAACCTAAACTTTTGTACCCCCATAATAAGCTGAAATAAAAAAAATTATAGTAGAGGCATACAATTGGATCCTATCTAGCAGAGACAAATGAAATACAGTTATATGCAACAACATAGATGGATCACAGATGCATCACTTTTGACCAAAAAAAAGCAAGTCAGACTGACACATGAAATACAATATAAAGTTCAAAACTAAGCAATATAATGTTTAAAAACACATACATGTGCTAAACTTAAGGAAAATCAAGGGAATAACAAACATAAACAATATAATAGTGATTAGTCCTGAGAAAGAGAGGAAAGGGATATACGTTTTAAAAGTAAACTCACTGGTAGTAATGTGTGTGGAGTTATTATTCTTTGTATCTTACACATACTTTATAAATATTTTCTATTTACTCACCATTTTATTAAAAATTATCTTTAAAAACTTGGCATTTGAGGAACAGGGAAAAAAGAGTTGGAATTTAACCCCCAATCACAGTTCTTTATAAACAATGAAAAGATTCTATATACTCTCTCAATATTCCTTGGTAGGCAGCCTCTAAAATGCCCTCCAAAGATCCTCACCTCCTCAGATTTGTGTCCTCGTACAATCCCTTCTCCTTGAGTGTGGGCTAGACCTAGTGACTCATTTCTAATAAACAGAAGACAGCAAAAGTGATGGGAGGCCACTTCCAAGATCAGATTACAGAAAGACTGCTATTGTGAATTGTGCTATGATAAACATTAGGGTGCAGGTGTCGTTTTTATAAAATGACTTCTTTTCCTTTGGGTTGATACCCAATAGTGGGATTGTTGGACCAAATGGTAGGTCAGCATTACCCTGACATCAAAACCAGACAAAGACAATATAAGACAAAAAGTCTCAAGAAACCAGAAAACAATATCCTTCATGAACATAGTATAAAAATCCTTAACAAAATATTAGCAAATTGATCAAGTAATATATAAAAGTAGTAATATACCATGAGCAAGTGATACTTATTCTGAAAATGCAAAGTTGGTTCAATATTCAAAAACAAATCAATGTAATCCAACCTATTAACCATCTAAAGAAGGAAAACCATATGATCACACATTCATTCATAATCAAACTCTCAGCAAACTAGAAATAAAAGGGAACTTTCTCTTCTTGAAAAAGGCCATCATCAACAACAAAAATATGCTCCTAATGACATAATTTATGGTGAAAGACTGAATGCTGCCACCCTGAGATTAGGAGCAAAACAAGGATGTCCACACTCAACACTCCTATTCAACATCGTACTGAGGGTCTTAGTCAATGCAATAATTCAAGGAAAAGATGCCTTCAGATTGGAATGGAAAAAATAAAGCTGTCTAGATTCACACACAACATGATCATTTAGGTAAAAAAATCCCAAGGAATCTACAAAAAATCTACTAGAACAGGATACAAGGCCAATGTACAATATATAAAAAGTCAATTATATTTCTATTATTAGCAAAAAATATTGAAAATTGAAGTTTTTACAAAGTATCAGTTTTTAAAAAGGAGAACAAAGTTGGAGGACTCAGACTATCAAATTTCAAGACTTACTATAAAGCTATAGTAAACAAGACAACACAGTATTGGTGAAAGTGCTAACACATAAAGCAACCAAATGTTAACAATGTCCAGAAATAAATAAACATAATAAACTGGTTTTTGACAAGATGCAAAGGCAACTAAACAGAGAAAGTATAGTTTTTTTAACAGATGGTGCAAAGTAATGAACTTGGATGGATATCTTGCACCATTTACAAAAATTACCTCAAAATTGCTCATAGGCTTAAATGTCAAACCTGAAACTATGAAATTTCTACAAGTAAACATAGGAGAAAATCTTTGTGACCTTGGCTTATGTAAAGATTGCTTAGGTAGGACACAGAAAGTACAAATCAAAATAGAAAAAATTGATAAAATGTATAAATTGGACTTCATCAAAATAAAAATTTTTTAATTATGTTCTTCAAGAGACACTATTAAGAAAATGAAAAAGACAAGCCACAGACAGGGAGAAAATATTTGCAAAATGCATATATGATAAAGGACTGGTAACCAACATCTATAAAGAACTCTCTAAGCTCATGTGGCAGACTGAATAATATCCCCCAAAGTTATCTAGGTCCCAACCCCTGGAACCTGTGAATATTACCTTATGTGCCAAAAATGGATATGATTAAATTAAGGATCTTGAGATGAGGAGATTATCCTGGATTATTCGGGCAGGCCCTAAATATAATCACAAGTGTCCTAAAAAGAGGGAGGCAGAAGGAGATGTGACTATAGAAAAGAATGCCATGTGACCAGGGAGGAAGAGATTGGGGTGATGTGGCCGCAAGCCATGGAATACTAGCAACCACCAGAAGCTGGAAAAGACAAGGACCCTGGGACCCTGGATCCCTGGAAGCTCCAGAAGGAATCAGCCCTGCTGACATCTTGACATCCCTTAAGACTCAGTTCTGAATTCTGGCTTCCAGAAATGCAAGAGATTATATTTCTGTTGTTTTAAGCCACTAAATTTGTGATACTTTGCTACAGCAGCCCTAGGAAAACAATATAGCTCAGCAGTAAGCAAATAGTCTAATTAGAAAATAGGCAAAAAACGTGAACTGACACTTCACCAAATAGGAGATAAGAATGACAAATAAGCACATGAAAAGATGCTCAACATCTCTAGTCATTAAGGAAAGGCTAATTAAAACTGCAATGCAGTACCACTATGCACTTACGAATGGCTAAAATTTAAAAAATAAATGACAATATGGAGCAACTAGAATTCTCATACTTTGTTTATGGAAATGCAATATGGTGCAGTCACGTTGGACATCAGTTTGGCAGTTTCTTATAAAGTTCAACACATGTTTATCATACAACCTAACAATCCTACCCCTAGATATTTATCCAGGAGAAATAAAGACATGGCTATATTTTTTTAAAAAACCTATATGTGAATGTTTATAATAGCTTTATTCATGATCACTAAAAACTGGAAACAATCCATATCCCTCAACTGGTGAATGGACAAACAAATTGCAGTATATCCATACAATGGAAAGCTATTCGGCAAGAAAAAGAATAACTTACTAATATGCAACAATGTGGATGAATCTCAAAAGGCATTCTCCTAAATGAACAAGTTAGGCAAAAAAGTCTACATACTATAGAATTCCATTTATATGACATTTTGGAAAAATTTAAATTATTGAAATAGGAATATAGATCATTGGTTCCCAGGGATCTGATCTGGGGGTAGGAGAAGACAATTGCCTACAAAGGAGCACAAGGGAACTATTTAGCATAACAGAAAAAGTCACTGTCTTGATTATGGTGACAATTAAATGACTATATGTTTGTTAAAATTCGTAGATCTGCATACCTAAAAAGGATGAATTTTACTGTAAGTATATTATACCTCAATAAATAACCTCTAAACCTCGCTTGGGTGAGGCAAAGTCATAAAATGTAACCAGAAGATATTTGCACTTCAGTGTTTATTGCAGCATTATTCACAATGAATAAATTATGGAATCAGCTTAAGGGTTTGTCAAGGGATGAATGGAAAAAAATGATGTGGTGTGTGTACACAAAGGAATATTATTTAGCCATGAAAAAGAAGGAAATTTTGTCATTTGCAGAAACATGGATAGACCTGGAGGACATTATTTTAAGTGAAATAAACCAGGCACAGAAAGACAAATATTTCATTTTCACACTCATATATGGGACCTAAAAAAAAATTGATCTCAAGGAGGTAGTGAATAGAATGGTGGCTACTAGAGATTGGTCAGGGTGGTGGGATGGGGTAATGAAGAGATGTTGGTGAAGGGGTAATTCTGTTTAATAGAAGGAAGAAGTTCTGATGTCCAGTGGTGCAATGGGGCAACTATAGCTGACAATAGTTTATTGTATTTCAGAATAGCTAGAAGTTTTCAAATGTTCCCAACATAAAGCAATGATGAATGTTTTAGGTGAATCTTGTCCCAGTTACCCTGATTTGATCATTGTATGTTGTGTGCTTGTATCAAAATGTAACATGTAATTCATGAATATGTACAATCATTATGTATCAATAAAAAATTTAAAAAAGGAAATTTTAAATTGGTACAAACACTAAGTTGAAACGAATGACAATGTAGATCAATGCGTATTGACACTGGAAATTGTCCTTCAATATGGTTAAGTGAAAAAAAATTGCAAAACAGCAATAAAGGAAAAATTGAGATGTGTGTATGCTGTGGACTGAATGTTTGTGTCCCCCTCAAAATTCATATGTTGAAATCCTAATCCCCACTGTAATGGTGTTAGGAGGTGTGACCTTTAGGAGGTGATTAGGCCATGAGGGCAGAGGCGTCATGAATGGGACTAGTGCCCTTATAAAAGAGACACGAGAGAGATGATTTTTCTCTCCACCATGTGAATATACAATGAGAAGACAGCTGCCTGTGAACCAGGTGGAGGGTCCTCACCAAGAACTGGACCCTGCTGGCACTCTGGTCTCAGACTGACAGCCTCCAGAACTGTGAGAAACATACGCTCGTTGTTTAAGGCCCCCAATCTATGGTATTCTGTTGTAGCATCCAGAACTGACTAAGGCACTGCCTATTTATGCACATACATCCACATACACATATGTGCATATGTTTATACATCAGGAAGGAAATGCATAAAAATATTAACAGTGTTCATTCATGGTTGTCAGATTCTCTCATTCGTTCATTCTCTCCTGGATGTGTGGCCTTGGAAAAGACACTTGCACTTTTTTGTCCTTAATTTCTACATGAGTGAAGTGACAGAACTACACTAGCATATTTGTGTCTTAGGACCTTTGTACTTGCTGTTCCCTTGCCGTCACCCTTGCCTGGGACATGGTTTGGCCCACAGCTCTGGTTTGGCTCAAATATCAGCACCTCCAAGTAGCCTTCCCTGTCCACCCATTCCTCTATATCCCCTTACCCTGCTTTATCCTCTTTATGGCAGTCACCACTGCCTGACATTGTCTTATATATGCATTATGCTGATTGTCTGTTTGTCCCAATAGAATATTAGCTCTATGAGGAAAGAATTTTGGTCTGTTTTGTTCACTACTGCTGTTTCCCAAGCACTGAAAACAATGCATGGCACTTAGTAGGTGCTCAATAAATATTTATTAAATAAATGGTTGAATAGATCTTCCAGAATGATCCTTCTAGAATTGTTAACTCCTCCAAAACTTTCACTATCTTGAGGAATTTACAATCTAATTGAAGGGACACAATCCTTAAATGAAATAGCTACCACCTGAGTCACTACAAACACTATGGGAACAGAATGGGGGGAGGTTCGGTTGCCTTGATCCTATAGATCTTTATGGAGTCATCCCCCGACAGATCCAGAAAACACTCTCTCTGAATGTCCCACAGCAAAACCTGCTATACTTTATGCATCATTAAAAATTTAGGGCACTCCCAGTCTGTTCCACCAGCCTTCCCAGGTAAGTGGAAGCTGAGCTTAGGAAAAAAGTGATGTGGTCCCACGGAGCGGAAAGGTGGGAGGCAAGCTTGATACTGCAGGCCCTCATTAGCTAAGACTGCCGAAGGGCTTTGGCTTCCCTAGCTGCCTCTGTGCCAACTGCTAGGGTCGTGTTTGCTCCGCAGAGGCCCAGCAGCTGCCAGACTTGGCCACAAGTGTTTACCCTGCTGTGCTGGCAAAGGCCCTGGTTCCTCGCCAGCTTCTGTGCCTTCTCTAACTCGACAGTAAACAGTTTTTCACCCTCAAGGCACCTGGTATCTAGAGTACTCTCTCGAAGGATATCCTCCTGTCCCCAAAGGATGCTCATGAGCACAAGCAACCTTGGGTGCCTTAGCAAAAGTTGGAGAAATGGTGAGCAGGCCCAGCCCAAGCTTCAGGTTCAAGCTGAGGCAGTCAACACCCGGGTCTCTCTGTGAGACCCACTCTGACCATTGTGCCTAAAATGAAACACCCCACCTTCCTGCTCCCAGCTTGCCCTACCTGCTCTGCGCTTCCCCACGTCATGTCTCACCTCCTAACATGATTTCCTTTGTTGTTGTGAATTGCCCATCTCTCTCCATGAGGATTTAACCTCCAAAAGGGGAAAACTTTTTGATGGTTTTGTTCAGTCATGTTCACAAAATATATATTCTCAGTGCCTATTTAAAATGCTTATGTAGAGCTTACTATTAATATGTGCCAAGCACTGTTTTATGCACTTTGTATCTATTAAATTATATAATCCTACAAGAACCTATGAGGAAGGCACTATTAGGATACTCACTTTACAGGTAAGAAACTGAGGCACAGAGAATTAAATTACTTCTCTAAGGTCCCATAGCTAATGCATGAGTTGAGATTTGAACCCAGGCTCCCTTAACCACTAGGGTATACCACTAAAAAACAAAGCAAGGTAGAGCCTGGCATATAGTAGGCACTCAATAAATGAATACAAGACTAAATCAATGAATGGAACTGTGAAGTGTCTCCCTCCTTGTGTGGAGAATCTGGTCTGCTATTCCACCACCATCACCACCCTCCCCTCCCGCCTCTCCCTAAGAGGCCCTGTGTTTTCTCAACAGTCTTTCCTTCCTTCCTTGCCTCCCTTTCCTTGTTTCCTTCACTTCCTCTTCCTTCTTTCCCTCCCCTCCCCCTCCATCCCTTCTCTCCTGTCCTCTAGGTGATGTTGGGGGCGTGGTTCCAACCCCTCTCCATTCATTCTTTCCTCTGGGCCACAAATGCTCTCTGAGCACCTATATTGCCAGGGACTAGAGGAGCCATAAACATGCATGAAACCAATTCTCTGAGCACAATAAAGGAATAATCTGAAGGGAGCTTGGAGCTGGGGAGAAAGACACTACCCAACAACTCTCACAAAAAGCAGACTGAGAGGAGTGAAGGAGGACAAGTAGGTTGTGAGGATGATGAATTAGGACTTGGATGTTAAAAAATGCTTCACAGAAGACGTGGCATTTTAGCTGAACTAGTAAGTATGGCTAGGATTTCAAAAGATATCAATGAGAAGTGCATTGTAAAGTGAGGGGGAAATCGAGCAGCCCCAAAAGGCTGTTGGAATTGTGAATTTGGGGCAGTATGTCTCCAGAAGAGATGTTCTCTCTGGAGGGTATAGACTAGGTTTTGTGGGCCATGCTTGTCAGCCAGAGAAGGTGTGCCCAGAATCTGTCCCAAGTTGCAGACCTGTGGGACCTCTTCAGCGTTCCCCAGCACAGTCCTCTACAGGGAAGATGTCTTTCCTTGAGCTTCCGCTCCACCTGAGTGAGGTAGGGGCTGGTGGGCCTCTCTGTTCTTCTCACTCATGTCATATCACAGAACCCAACCAGACCCTCTCTCCTCCTTTCTTTCACTCCTCCTTTCTTGCTTTCTCCCTTTCTGTTTATACTGTCTCGATTACAGCTCCTGCCTATCTGGCTTTCTTACCTCTAACCACCCCTGGGGCTAATTTGAGCCCTACTGCCTCTCCTGAGTGGTGGCTGGTTTCTCACCCTACACTGTCATAGCCTCGCTTGGCACACTGTCAAGCAGGAAGACATGCAGCAGTAAGCCTCTGGTATGTTCCTACTATGTGCCAGGTCTCTGGCCAGGGAAGGCACCCCTCTCTTCACCCCCCACAGCTGGTGCCTCGCCATCTGGGAAATGAAAGCGTTGAATTCTGTGATCTTGAAAGTTCCTTCCAGCTGCAACATTCTGGGGGAGTATTTGAATGCCCTCCTTTTGAAGCTCCGAGTTCTGTAGGAAAATGATTACCATAAAAATGTTTCCAGGTTGGTGCACTGGCTTCTGTCAGGGCCTCACTGTTTGACAACCGCTGTGCAGACTTAAGTGATATTTACACACAAAAATGTTTTACTGTGGGACGCCATCATTACCCTGGTGTCAGGGGCCAAGGATAACACCCCATTACAGGCCTTCCCTGTTATATGAAGAAAGAAAGATTCATTCACTCATTCAGCTAAGCCCAACTGTGTACACAAGGCTGTACTAGGTGCTATAAAAAATATGCCTGATCTCACCAAGAGCTCGGAGAACACAAAATCATCTGATTTTGGAAGGAAGGGACTAGTCATGTAGTGTAATCCACCCCCTCCTCCACCCTAGAGTGAGAGGCCCTCCGCTCCAGCCACTGTGCGCCAAGGGACAGATGCCATTGTACCTCAGCTCGAAAAGTCTAACAGTTACAGCCCTCCTAGTTCCACCCACATCTGACATTTGACAAGGTCACATGGGAGCCCTGGCCAGAGACACATTCGCCCCCAGATCTGTTTGCTCCTAGCCCAGTTGTCTTTCTCCTATGGTCCCATTGCCTCTCTGAAAAGGACTTCGCAGCTGGTGAAGTGACTACTGCACCCACTGGATCATTAGATCCTCATAAGAAACTGTTTCCAGATGAGATAAGCAAATGTTCAGAAAGGGACACTCACCTGTCTGTGGTCCTACAGCAGCAAGGCCAGACCTTTGGCCCCAAGCATGGTTCTTTCCACTGCAACCCAGCTGTTTCCCCACCGGGTCCTGTGTGTCTGCCTGGTGGACCCCTAGGTGAGATGTCACAGGGATCAATGTAAGGGCATGTATTTTTGATCTAAAAGATCCACAAGGATCAGTCAGAGAAGACTTGGCAGTACCTACCTAGGGATTTGGGGGACTTGTTGACAGTCAGGTCAAGGCAATGAGATGTGGTCACCAGAGTGTCTTGGGCAGGGTTTACATAAATAAGCACCCCCAATGGGGGGAGGAGATACTTAGGCTGACCTCTGCCACTGACAGCCTACTCATGGAGACAAGACAAGCCACTTGACCATCTTGGGAGGCACCAAGCTCCTTGTTCTTAGGGGCGGGAAAATAGGGGCTGGATGACTACTGGGCAGTTTGCATTTCTATAAAGGATTTCTTTTGTGTGACTCTGTGACCTCCCATGGCCCCATGCATTCCCAGAGGAAATACCTGCTCTAACATGTCTTGGGGACTTGGGGCCATTTTAAGAGGAGAGGTAGGGAATGCTGTCTGTCTGGGCCCAGCCCTGAGATATGTGGAAAGCCAGGTGTCCATGTCATGTGTCCAAATGGAGCAAGAGGCACCAAAGTGAAGGTGACACTCCCCCAGTAAAGTGGCTGGCAGATAGGTAGGCAGCCAGCTGGAGTGACAAGGTGCATCACAAATACTGCATATTTTTTTTTTTTAACAAATTGAGGGTTTGGGACAACCCTGTGTCGAGCAAGCCTATCAGTACCATTTTTCCAATAGCATGTGCTCACTTCATGTCTCTGTGTCACGTTTTGGTAATTCTTGCAATATTTCAAACTTTTTCATATTACTATATCTGTTATGGTGATGTGTGATCAGTGATATTTGATCTTACTATTGTCATTGTTTTGGGGTGCCATGAACCACAGCCATGTAAGACCGAAAACTTAATTGATAAACATTGTATGTGTTCTGACTGCTGCACTGAGCAGCCGTTCCTGATCTCTCTACCTCTCCTCCAGCCTCCCTAATCTCTGAGACACACAATATTAAAATTGGGCCAATTAATAATTCTCCGATGGCCTCTAAGTATTCAAGTGAAAGGAAGAGTCACAAGTCTCTCACTTTAAATCAAAAGCTAGAAAATGATTAAGCTTAATGAAGAAGGCATATTGAAAGCTGAAATAGGCCAAAGACTAGGCCTCTTGCACCAAACAGATAGCCAAGTTGTGAGTTCAAAGGAAAAGTTCTTGAAGAAAGTTAAAAATGCTACTCCAGTGAACACATGATGATAAGAAATTGAAACAGCCTTACTCTGATAGAGAGAAAGTTTTAGTGGTCTGGATAGATCAAACTAGCCATAACCTTCCATTAAGTCAAAGCCTAATTCAGAGCAAGGCCCTAACTCTCTTCCATTCAATAAAGGCTGAGAGAGGTGAGAAGGCTGCAGAAGAAAACTTGGGAGCTAGCAGCATTGGTTCATGATGTTTAAGGAAAGAAACCGTCTCCATAAGAAAAAAGTGCAAGGTGAAGCAGCAAGTGCTGCTGTAGAAGCTACAGTAAGTTATCCAATAGATCTAGCTAAGATCATTGAGGAAGGTGGCTACACCAAACAACAGATTTTCAATGTAGATAAAACAGCTTTATTTCCCTTAATATGCCATCTAGGACTGTCATACCTAAAGAGAAGTCAATGCCTGACTTTAAAGCCTCAAAGGATAGGCTGATTTTCTTGTTAGGAGCTAATGGCAGCTGGTGACTTTAAGTTGAAGCCAATTCTCATTTACTATTCTAAAAATCTTAGGGCCTTTAAGAATTATGCTAAATGTGCTCCTCATCTATAAATGGAACAACAAAGCCTGGATGACAGCATATCTGTTTATATCATGGTTTACTGAATATTTTAAGCCCACTATTTAGGCCTACTGCTCAGAAAAAAAGATTCCTTTCAAAAGATCACTGCTCACTGACAATACACCTAGTCAACCAAGAGCTCTGATGGAGATATACAAGGAGATTAATGTTGTTTTCTTGCCTGCCAACACAACATCTATTCTATAGCCCATGGATCTGGGAGTAATTTCAACTTTCAAATATTATTATTTAAAAAATACATTTCATAAGGCTATAGCTGCCATAGATAGTGATTCCTCAGTCTAATGGATCTGGGCAAGGTAAATTGAAAACCTTCTGGAAAGAATTCACCACATTAGATGCCCTTGAGAACATTTATGATTCATGGAAGGAGGTCAAAATATCAACATTAACAGGTATGTGGAAGAAGTTGATTCCCACAGTCATAGATGACTGAGAGGTTCACGACTTCTATGGAGGAAGTAACTGCAGATGTAAAGGAAATATCAATAGCAAGAGAAATAGAAGTGAAGCCTGAAGATGTAACTGGATTGTTGCAATCTCATGATAAAACTTGAACGGATGAGGCATTTCTTCTTATGGATGGGAAAATAAAGTGGTTTCTTGAGATGAAATCTACTCCTGGTGAAGATGCTGTGAATGTTGTTGAAATGACCACAAAGGATTTAGAATATTACATAAACATAGTTGATAAAGTTAGCAGCAGGGTGTGAGAGAATTAACTCCAATTTTGAAAGAAGTTCTACAGTGGGTAAAATGCTATCAAACAGCAGCTCATGCTACAGAGAAATCTTTTGTGAAAGGCAGATTCAATTGATGGGGAAACTTCATTGTTGTCTTATTTTAAGAAGTTGCCACAGCCACTCCAGCCTTCAGCAACCACCACCTTGATCAGTCAGCAACAATCAACATCAAGGTAAGACCCTCCATCAGCAAAAATTGCCATGTGCTGAAGACTCAGATGATCATTACCATTTTTTTTGCAATAAAGTATTTTTAAATTAAGGCACATACTTTTTTAGACATAATACTATTAAAGGGGTGGGGAACCTGCAGCCTTCTGATTTCAAGATTGTTCTTTTTTAAGCACCAAAGGAGGCAAGAAAAGCTTCATCTTTCTCTGCTGCAGCCCTTTTAATGAAAGGATCTGTTCTGTAAAATTTGGATTCAGTCAAAAGGCCGCACTCAAGTATCCAGAAGGCCACATGTGGCCCCAAGGCCGAGATTTGCCTTGTTGTGGTTGTCTAGAACCCAACCTGCATTATCTCTGAGGTATGTCTTGTATGAGATTTCTTTCTGTCTTTGCAATCCCTTTAGATGGTTGCCTGTGATAGTCACTATATTCTAATTTAATGCTTAGTCAATAAAATTGTTCTCTTTCTCTTATACATTTATGGAGAGGTTTTCTGCGCTGGGAGGAGATTTTGTTTTTAATTATATTTCTCCCAACAATGTACACAAACTGACATGCGTGCAGACACACACACACACACAGTCACCCATATCCTCACACACAAAATGAAGTACATACACACACACACACACACACACGTGCATGCACACACAGTGACATACCCAGCCCCACACACTAGAGCACACACCCTTTTCACGCCACTCTTCTTGGAAGGCAATTTCTTCTACCAGGACAGGAGCCAGAGGAGCAGCCTGGGACCGGTTAGCCGAGAAGGCAAAGGCCATGCATACCGAGCCTGGAGTGTTTTCTTCATCTTTTATTATATAGTTAAATTATCCATGCCCAAATCACCAGCTCCTCCTTGTCTTGCTTCTTCTAGGTATCATTTTCCTGCTGCAGCAGCTTTGTCCCCCTCTCTGGTGTTCCTAGCTTTTTCAATTCATCATGGAAAAAGTAAAAAAGGAGAACAGGAAAAACAACCACCATCACCCAAAACAAAATTTATAGCTATTTCACATAGCGATCTTGTAAGAACTTTGGGTTTCCCCTTGAAATGAGTTTTCTCACTCACTCACTCATTTATTAATTATGAATTTATTTCGTTCAACGAATATTGGGAGTGCAGCTCGGGCTGGGGGTGCCAGCTTCCATGGGACAGAGAGCTAGAGCCCGGAGGCTGGACCGCGTGGACTGCAGACTGCCCCAGGCCGGGACCCTTCCCTATTGGGCTGCGGGCGGGCGGGGCTGCTTGGCCGGCCAGGCCCCGCCCCCTGTAGGCAGGAGAGACGCTCTGGGACCAATCAGAGCGGCCTGAGGTGGAAGCGGGCCGCAACCTGCCCTCCCCCGGCCCGCCCTACCCCCTTGGCTCTAGGGAAGATCGCGTGGAAAGCCGCCTCTTAGGGCTCTGGCACCCAAATCCCGGACCCTGAGTCTTGGCGAGCTCCAGCCTGCTCTCTTGGCGCTGGCACTCGCTGTTTCATTCAGCCAACTGTTCGAGAGCACCCCCTCAGAGCCTGGCCTTTTTTGGGCACAACGTGTGTATATCTTGGGGACATCAGTCCTCAGGGTGCCCTCGTCTAATTTCTCTTCTTGTAGAGTAGTCTGGTTGCCGGCCCATCTGGAAAGCACTTGGGCCAGGATCCTTCACCATAAGGTTGGTAACTGAAGCCCTGCGGCCCCTCATGGGCTGGGGTTCCTCTTCTTGTATCAAGCCACTGGTGTGCTAGGGGATGCAGGACCCTAGGCTGACCCCACACCATGCTGGGCAGGCAGCAGGGCCCATTTCCCGACTCCAAGTGCGTACTTTCTCTTTGCCAGAAGGTCCACGGACTCTACTAGTGCCGTGCAGGTGGGGCAGGTGGGTGAGAACAGTCCTGAGCCATGGACCCTGAGCACTCCCTGACTCTGTTAGCAAGTCCCCCTCACTGGCTCTAAGATGGCAGCTTAGCTGTTTGTCAGATAGAGCTGGAAGAGGTTGCCTGAGTAAACTTTAGGGCAATTGATTAAGCATCAGGAGACAAAGGGCATTATGAGGCCTTTACCAAACTCTGAAATTTTTCTCAGCCTCAGTTTTCCCTCCTGTGAAATGGGTATAGTATAAATTGTAGGAATTGTGAACATACTCAGTAAAATGAAGTACAAGACACGTGCTTTAGGGCAACAGTGGTGGCCAGAGGCCAATGTGAGGTGACTAAGACCCTTGAGTAAAATGCAATTCATTATCCAGGGGTTCCTGACAGTGGAGGTTTTTACTATAATATAATAACCTCTAGCTTAGACTCATGTTTCCCCTAGAAGTGCAACTATGTTTTTTCACCAGGGGGCATGATTTATCAATTTGTATTTTTTTTAAAAAAGACATCACACCCTACATTAGAGAGAAGCCAGAGTTACTGTCTCTCTCACTTTTTTTTTATTTTTATTTATTTTATTTATTTTTTTTTTTTTGAGACAGAGTCTCGCTTTGTTGCCCGGGCTAGAATGAGTGCCGTGGCATCAGCCTAGCTCACAGCAACCTCAAACTCCTGGGCTCAAGCGATCTTCCTGCCTCAGCCTCCCGAGTAGCTGGGACTACAGGCATGCACCACCATGCCAGGCTAATTTTTTCTATATATATTTTTAGTTGTCCAGATAATTTCTTTCTATTTTTAGTAGAGATGGGGTCTCGCTCTTGCTCAGGCTGGTCTCGAACTCCTGACCTCGAGTGATCCACCCGCCTCAGCCTCCCAGAGTGCTAGGATTACAGCTGTGAGCCACCGCGCCCGGCCCGCTCACTCTTTTTTTAAAATACGAGGTTTTTTGATTGTATGGTGGAGCTTATTTCTATTTTTCTTATTTCTTAGTTTTAAAAACACCAAGCTGTACAGGGCTAGGCTTTGGAAAGTATCAGTTGGTATTTCAAGTATGGTGGTTCCATCCAACCCCACAGTCAGCCACCCAAAAGATAACTGCAGGGGACTATAGTTTTGTGAGTCAGTAAAGCAAATTGCCGGAGGAGGTTTGCAAAATTTGACTTTGGGTGTATATTTTCCATGTCACTGTGTTAATAGTACAAGTCTACAACAATGTGGTGGAGAAAACACTAGACTGAGTGTTAAGAACTATAAATTCTTTCATCCTATTGCTGACCCAGGAAGTTTGAGGCAAGTCACTTCCCATCTTTAGCTCTCAGTTTTCTCAACTAAAATGAAAGTGCCAGACTGGGGCTCTTTCAGTCTGAGAATCAGAAACTGATTCTCAGGGAATAACTGAGGCACTGCTATGGATTTCTCTGTAATGGCCACACCCCCTGACATGCTATTTCATTCCCATGGCAACGGCTCTGTTTGGGCTCCACTTGCCTCTAATTCTTGAGCAGCTGCTGCAGGTAGGAGGTTTCAGGGCTTTGTTGAGGGGGAAGAGTGCTGGCTAAATTCTTTCCTTCTCTTAGAGATTCTGAGTTTATGCTAAAAGTTCTCTCTCTACCTCAGTGTGTGCACAGTGAATGTTGGTAAAGTGTGTAAGTCAGCAAGACAAAGAGGAACAAGAGCTTCAGTTTATATAAAAAAACACTAATAGGTGAATTAGATTAGATGTATGGCATTTTGCCACATATCAAATCTCATTTATGAATGGTTCCTGTTTGAGTTTTCATACAACTGCTATACAGGCTGTTAATATGACAGTGTAAAAGTGCTGGCCTGGGAGTCAGGAGTCGAGCTAGGCCCCATGAGATAGATATGTGACTTCCAACAAGTCCCTTGCTCTCTCTGGGCCACAGTTTCCTCACTTATACAACAAGGAGTTTAGACTACTGCTATGGGTTTGAATTGTGGGTCCCCACCCAGCCCCCAAATTCATATGCTAAAGTCCTAACCCCTAGCTCCTCAGACTGTGACTTTATTTGGAAATAGCATTATTGCAGATGTAGTTAGTTAAAATAAGGTCATACAGGAGTAGGGTAGGCACCTGATGCAGCATGACTGGTGTCCTTATAAAAAGGGGAAATTTGGACACAGATACAGATGTGGGAAGAAGGCCATTTGAAGAGAAATGCAGAGATCAGGTTAATGCTTCTATAATCCAAGGAATACCAAAAATTGTCAGCAAACCACCAGAAGCTAGTGGAGAGGCCTGGAACAGATGATTTCCTCCCAGCCTTCAGAAGGAACCAACCCTGTGGACACCTTAATGTCAGACTTCTAGCCTCCAGAACTGAGAGATGATTAACTTCTGTTGTTTAAGTCACTTAGTTTGTGGTGCTTTGTTATGGCAGCCCCAGCAAACTAATACAACGATGTAAGTGGTTCCCAATCTTTTCACCACCAAGAACTCTTTTGCTCTTTGTCCTCTCATGGACCCAATTCATTTATTTAACAAATATTTATTGAGTGCCTACTATATACTAGACTCTGGGGATACATGAAGTCACAAAGCAAAGATCCCTTTTCTCATGTTCATTGTTTTAAAAGATTTAGTATACCAAATATACTATGTCTTATTTTATTTTAGTAATAATCTGTATACAATATTTTCCTATGAGATAACCAGGATAAACTCATTGTGATATAATTTATGTCAAAATCAAAGAAAGGTGATGTTTTAAGTAGCTTTAGATGCCTTATACAAGTAAACACATTCATTAGATTTTTAAAAATATTAAAAATTGTCCCCAGAACCACCATTACTACATTTATGGGTCCCTAGGGGTTCAAAGACCCCATTGTGGGTTGATTAGCTAGAGCAGGGGCCCACAAACTTTTCCTGTGAATGAGCCAGATGGTAAACATTTTGGACTTTACAGAGCAGTACCTCTGTCACAACTACTCAATGCAGCCTTGTGGACAATACAAACCAACGAGCATGGCTGGTTTCCAAAATTTTACTTATGGACATTGAAATTTGAATTTCATATAATTTTCCTGTGTTGTGAAATATTATTCTTTTGATTTTTTTCAACCATTTAAAATTGGAAAAAAACATTCTTAGCTCACAGGCTGTAAATAAACAGGTAGCAGGCTGTATGTATTTGGTTGGCCGGCCACTGTCTGCCTACCCCAGAGCTAGACTGATTCTCTCTAGTTCTGCCTCTAGTTCTTATATTAGGTGGTTCTTACTCACCTAATGAAGTCCAGAGAGGGATTATTAAGTTTGAACTAAAACCCAGGCTTCCTGCTGCCCAGTCCATTGCCCTTTCCACGGCTCTAAGCTGCTGGTTTAGTCATGATTTCAGAAGTGGTCTTTGTATCCTTGTGGTGCAGAAAATAGATGTGTGGTCAGTGGCCCTTTCCAGGCGTTGACCATGTAAGGGCTGTCCTCTATTAGCAGCCAGTGGCAACCTAATTTTGTCAAGCCTGGCCGCAGGCTTACGCACCCTTTTCGTTTATACCTCTCTCAGATTGCGCAGGCCCCGGAGGCCCATCTGTCCTTACTATTTGAGTCCCTGTTGTCTCATTGGCGGCTTTCTGAGCAGCTGCAAAATATGTTTTTAACTTTTAAGTGGAAGTTGGGGTCACCGGCAACGGGCCTGGAACAGTCACTCTCAGCAAGGGCTTTTTCAACTCTGACATTCTGTAGTTTTATGGAATTGGGTGAGTGTTACACTAACTCCTCCCAGCTTCCAACGGCTGGACTGCCTTCCACTGCGGGCAGTAATTAATGAGGCGTTTGTTTACTGGTGGAATAACGTGCATTGCTTTTTTGTGTTCTTGTTGTCGTCGTAATCTGCTCAGTTGCCTAGCACCACTGCCGTCTGCCTGGTAGTCCTTCCTCACCGCTCATCTGCTTGGGTACCCTCGCAGCCCCAGCTCAGCGACGACGGGGACCCAGACGAAGACAAGAGAGGCTCAAGCGAGTTCAGGGGGCGGCGGCTACGCTGCCCGCCCAGAACCATGTTGCGCGGCAAGTCCCGGCTCAACGTGGAATGGCTGGGCTACTCGCCCGGCCTGCTCCTCGAGCACAGGCAGCTCCTGGCAGGGCGCACGCCGCGGAACCCCCGCCGGTAAGTCACGTGAGTGTTTACCGGCACCCGCGCTTGCGCCTGCCTCAGCTCTGCGTCGCCGCGCTATGCTGCGCCTGCGTACTGCGGCCCGCCTCCCGGCGCTCACCGGCACTTCCGGCGCGGTGCGTCTCGAACTGTAGCCCGCCGGGCCTACTGAGCGCGGCCGCCGAGTCCAGCCCGCCGCCGAGCGCCTGCTGCCGGCCCGGCGACCCCATGGAACGCCTAGATAAAGCGGCGCTGAACGCGCTGCAGCCGCCTGAGTTCAGGTAGCCCTGAGCGGGGCCCAGTCCGAGAAGCGGGCTGGCCCCAGCCTGGAGCGGGGCATGAGGGAAGGCCCTAGCTGAACAGGGTGGGCGTGGAGTCCGGCTGCGGGGTGGGAGAGAGGGAAAGCGGATTGGGGACTGCAGCGTCTGCACGCCTGGCCCCGACCTGACCTTTCACTTGGGAAAAAGGAATGCCCCGTCATAGGGGATAGGTCAGTGGGCCTTCAGCTCGTGCTCCTATCCTAGCACTTCCGCTCAACTGTCGTTTATATTGTGATCTTGCTGTCTGAAGTCTCCCCATTGCAGGGTGAACTTTCTGAGGACAGAAACCTGGCCTCCTTCATCTCCTGTTCTCTATGGGGCCTGCATCATCGGGGCTTAATAAACGTCTGTTGTATGAATGAATGAATGTAAAGGAATAGTACCCTGATGTGGAACTGCTTCACTTGGGGAATTAGTCAGTAAGATGGGGGCTGGTGGCTGAGCAAAAGGAATCTATGAGAGGGAAGGCAGGTGGTTCTGACTCACCTCAGTAGGTAACAGAGTAGTGAGGGAGTTACCTTACCATTCATTGAGATCTACTGTGTGCCAGGCTTAGCGTAGGTGCTTTACATATATCGTCTTAATTCTTAATTTCTCTAACTGCTTAGTTTCCTGATTTTATTGATTCAGGGTAAGTGACTTGCCCAAGATCACAGAATTAGACCACACAATTAGTAAGCGTTGAAGCTGGCATTTGAGCAAACTCACTGACTCCAAAACCAGTGATTTTTGGAGCCCTGTGATGTTTTTTCTCTCCCAAAATTACTATTCACTTATGAGGATACCAACAGATATTTTTATTAGATACATTTAGAATACACTGTAGCCCTCCTAGACTGATTCTAGTTTCCTAATGCAATATGCAATGAAATCTTGGCAGTGAAAGAAAGAATTCTGTTGTAAGTCTTGTTTGCCACAAAAGGGAATGTGTTAGGCTCTATCTGCCCAATGTTTGCTGCAGAAGTTTGTATGAAGTGGGGAAACTCTAGGTGGTATTATGAGTGGAGGCACAGTAAGGTTCATCTTGAACTTTTACCTTTGTATGAGGACAGCTTTAATTTTGGCCTTTCTCATTCCTCGTTTCTAACAAGTCTGCTCAGTAACACGCAATCAGAGATACGTGGAAGAAATCAATTGAATAACATAAGTTACTTTATTTTGGAATAAACCACTGATTCTACCCAAGCTGGCTTGTGCCAGCAGAACCAACAGCTGCTGTGCCTGGAAGCCAAGGAGAAAATATGTCCTATAAACATTAGAGGAAGTTTGCTAGTTTTTAAAAGTTTGTTCACTTAACTTTGACTTTATACTTAGTTCCATAGTAATGAAATCACATAGTAATGAGGAAAGTAGTCAGATTTTTGAAGTTTGAGGTAAAGAGAGAAGTGAGATGAAATTGAAGATAATTGTTAAGGTATGCTGTGTATAGATTGCCTTGGAGCTAGAAATTAACATGTAGAAAAGGTTATGTTGGGGTGGTGGGATTGCAAGTGATTTTGTTTAATTTAAAACATTTTATGGTGTTATATCATCTTTTCAATAATAAACTTTTTAAAAGCCAGGCCAGATATGCAAAAGAGATAATCTAAAGAACAAAATAATCAGTTAACCTTCCCTTTCTCTAGATTCTCCAAGCTTCGTTCATTTATCGAGTTAGATAATCTGAAAGTTTCATACCTAAAGTTGCATACTTTTACTCACCATAGAAACACCATAGGTCAAGTGTTTTTTTTAGGGTCCACAAAAGAGGTGGCCAAATAGTGACTGTTTTTGTATTTTTTGTAGATCCTTTACTGCAGACAATCACATTCTTCATGAAGATTACACAATAAATTCCTCTAAAAATTTACTATGAGGAAACGGCTTAGGGGAGCTTTTGTATATTAGATGAGAGTTTTATAGCTCAGTAATAAGTGAGATATGTTAAAAGATTCATGTACCAAATGAAAATATTAGAACTTGTTTTTACACTAAGAAGCATTTCATTACTCATACATGTGCAAGACATGTAATCAAGAAACAGACGTGGTTAGTTATATCTAATATGTTACATGTTCTATCCAGTGTTTGTGGGGGGGGCGTTGTACAAGTCTTTTTAAAAATAAATTTTATTGTGTATACTTGAAATTCACAACATGATGTTATGGAATACATATAGATAGCAAAATGATTACTATAGTGAAGCAGATTAACATATCAATCATCTCACATAGTTGTGTATGTGCGTGTGTGTATGTGTGTGTGTATGTGACTAGAGCAGTTAAATCTACTTATGTAACAAAAATCCCTAATACAATACAATTTTATTACCTATAGTCCTCTTGTTGTATGTTAGAACTCTAAACTTGTTCATCATACATATCTGCTACTTTGTATCCTTTGACCCTACTTCTCCTCATTTCCTTCTCCTCCCCCCATGGTTCTCTATTCCTGTGTATTTGCTTTTTTTTTTTTTTTTTGGTTCCACATATAATTGAGATCATGCAGTATTTGTCTTTCTGTTTCTGGCTTGTTTCATTTAGCATAATATCCTCCAGGTCCATCCATGTTGTGGCAAATGGCAGGTGTCCTTTTTTAAGGCCAAATAATATTTCACTGTATATATACATATCACAATTTTTTATTTTGTGAAAACACTTAGGTTTCCATATCTTGGCTATTGTGAATAATGGGTGCAGTGAACATGGAAGCACAGATTATCTTTGTGAGATGGTGGTCTCATCTCCTTTGGGTATATACTCAGAAAAGGGATTGCTGGGTTGTATCTTTAGGAAACTCCATACTGTTTTCCATAATGGCTGCACCAATCTATATTCCCACCCACAGTGTAGTCAGGTTCCTCTTTCTCCACACCCTCACCAACATTTGTTATCTCTTTGATAATAGCCATCCTACCAGGCGTGGGGTAGTATCTCATAGTTTCCCTGATGATTAGTGATGTTGAGCGCCTTTTCGTATATCTCTTGGCCATTTTTATGTCTTTGGAGAAATGCCTTCTTAGGTGCTTTGCCCATTTTTTAATTGAGTGTTTTTTTCTGCTGTTGAATTAATTTGGGGATCAGATGGGTGGTTTGCAAATATTTTTTCCTAGTCTGTAATTTGCCTTTTCATATTGTTGACTGTTTCTTTTGCTGTGCAAAAGCTTTTTAGTTTAATGCAGTCCCATTTACTTATTTTTGCTTTTGTAGCCTGAGCTTTTGTTGTGATACCGAAAAAAAATCCTTGCCAACATCAGTATGAAGGAGCTTTCCCCTCATGTTCTTTTCTAGGAGTTTCATGCCTTAAGACTTTGTTTTTATGTTATAATTATTTTATCCATTTTGAGTTGATTTTTGTGTGTGGTGTAAGATAAGAGTCCAATTTCAGTCTTTTGCATGTAGAAATCCAATTTTCCCTGAAGAGACTATCCTTTCCCCATTGTGTCCTCTTGGTACCCTTGTCAAAAATGAATTAACCATACATGTTTGCATTTATTTCTGGGCTCTCTGTTTCACTGGTATGTGTTTTTATGCCAATACCATACAGTTTTGATTACTATAACTTTATAATGTGATTTTAAATCAGGAAGTGTGATGCAAATACAGATAATTTTACTTCTTCCTTCCCAATTTGGATGCCTTTTATTTTTTTTCTTGTCTCATTTATCTTGTTATTGCTTCTAGTACTATATTGAATAGAAATGGTGAGAGTGGGTACCTCTGCCTTCTACCAGATCTTGGTGGAAAAGCTTTCCATTGTTTCCCATTGAATATGATATTAACTGTGGGTTTTTCATAAGGGGCTGCTATTATGTTGACAAACCTACCTTTATGTGTAAATGGTTAGGAGTTTTTATCAGGAAAGGATGCTGAACTTTGTCAAATACTTTTTCTGTATTAAATGAGATGATCATGTGGTTTTTATATTTCATTCTATTAATGTGATGTATCACAGATTAACTTGCATAGGTAAAACAAGCCTTGCATGCCAGGGATAAATCCCACTTGGTTATAATATATAATCTTTTTGATGTGTTGTTGAATTCAGTTTGAAAATATTTTATTGAGGATTGTTGCACCAATATTCATCAAAGAGGCCGGGCGTGGTGGCTCACGCCTGTAATCCTAGCACTCTGGGAGGCCGAGGTGGGCAGATCGTTTGAGCTCAGGAGTTCGAGACCAGCCTGAGCAAGAGCGAGACCCCACCTCTACTAAAAATAGAAAGAAATTATATGGACAGCTAAAAATATATATAGAAAAAATTAGCCGGGCATGGTGGCTCATGCCTGTAGTCCCAGCTACTCAGGAGGCTGAGACAGGAGGATCGCTTGAGCTCAGGAGTTTGAGGTTGCTGTGAGCTAGGCTGACGCCACGGCACTCACTCTAGCCTGGGCAACAGAGTGAGACTCTGTCTCAAAAAAAAAAAAAAAAAAAAACAAAGAGACTGGCCTATAGTTTTCTTGCTGTGTTTTTGGCTTAGGTATGAACGTGATGCTGGCCTTGTAAAATGTACGTGGGAGTATTGCTTCTAGCTCTATTTTTTCCTGGTGACAGAAGCTCCAGTCCCAGTGGGAGGGGTGTGCTGGTTCGCCCACTGGCCAGGTTGGTCTCCTCCCGGCCAGGCGAACGGAGCGGAGGCATCCGCTGCCAGAAGCTCCGTGGATGGTGTTGGAGGCTTCCCTTGACAGAGCCCGGATTCCAGCTGGGAAAGGCGCATTGGTTAATCTGAAGGTCTTCCCTGTTGGTCCAGTGTCTGGTGCCTGGTCGGCCCTAGGCCCAGCACGGCCACTGCTTCCTTGGACCAAAGCTCCGATTCCAACATCTGGGGCAGCACATTCGTTCTTCCACCCAGCATGCTGGCTCAGCTTGTCTGCTTATGGGAGTGCTGTGACGCTTTCTCTCACACTGGATTTGAATGAGTCTCTCGAAGATGGTGATATATTCCCCATGTTTCAGCTGAAGAAATTCCAACTGCCCACAACAGGATCTGGAGGATCTTTGGATTATGACTCCCTGCCTCTGATCTTCCTCCTTTGACCTCTGCTTCCAGAGGGCAGGTTATTCAGCATCTGTGAGAGTTTATAGTGTGAGGAACCTAAGAGTGTTTGCCTGTGGCTATACTGGTTCTGATTTTATCTTTGTTTACTTTATTTCAGAAATGAAAGTTCTTTAGCATCTACCCTGAAGACGCTGCTGTTCTTCACAGCTTTAATGATCACTGTTCCTATTGGGTTATATTTCACAACTAAATCTTATATATTTGAAGGTAATCCTAGACCCATAAAACAAGGCATTTTCTCCCTACCAATTAAAGGTTTTGTGCTTTTATGACCTCTCTATATCTGTAAACTGGGTATTCTTAATTTTTTTCTTTCGTCTGTTTTGCTTTTCAAAAGTCACATTGCTCATAATGAGCCTTTATGAAATGAGCTTTTTCATCATTTATTTCAGCTTGACATCTTATTTGTTTATGGTTTTCTGTGAAATAGCTTGTAGATTCTTTCTCTTTCTCTTAGTATCTCTTTGAGAGCAGGGATTGGCTGACATGGGAGGAGGAATTTGGGGGAATGGACTTTTAGTGTCATATAATGGAAGGAAAAGAAAATGAAGTCCCCTTTTTGTTGTTAAAGTCCTTAGATGAAGTTATAATTATGGTTTTGTTTAAAATAATGTTCTTAGTATATAGAAGATACTCAGATCTTGTAATGAATACTTAGTTCATTACCAAAATATTGCTTTTTAATTGCTTGACTAGTTTAAGAAATATACAGCTAATAAAAATTATTATGCTTTGTTTTTTTGCTCTTTGGTAAATTTTGGAATAAAATGGAAACTTTTTTTGTCTTGATAGGCGCCCTTGGGATGTCCAATAGGGACAGCTATTTTTACGCTGCTATCGTTGCAGTGGTTGCAGTCCATGTGGTGCTGGCCCTCTTTGTGTACGTGGCTTGGAATGAAGGCTCACGACAGTGGCGCGAAGGCAAACAGGATTAAAGTGAACATCACCTTTTGATAGCATTAAATTGATCTTTTTAAAATGGTAAATGCTGAGGGTGGGGGACACTGATGATTTGAATAAAGTTGAAAGAGCCTTAAGAAGTCACATTTGAGTAGTGTAAATTTTGATCCTTCTAATACAGTAGTTTGTATAATTGATTTTAACTGTATGAGTCTCATTTGCAAATGAGAATTTGGAAAAGTTAAATTAGTTACAAATGAACATATTAGTTACACATCATTCTGGAAAGAATTTAATTATCTTACAACAAAAAATGTTTTATAGCATTTTGACTTATAGTTGCTTTTGGGTTTTACTCCTTTGAATATATTAAGATGTACACAGTGAAGCAAATCTAAACTTCATTTTATGCTGGAACACTTTCCCTAGCTATCATGAAAATACCAGGTCCTTGGATTTGGGGTTTTAATTTCTATGGAAAGTCGCTTAAATATTGGGCACTGGAATTAATCTGAATGTCACTAAGGAATTTCACATAAAGTGTAATCCCTAGTCAGTAGAAATCTTTCATTACATTATTTTATGGGAACACTTGGCTAAATCACACCCATTCATGTAAAAGGACTTTGATTTACTGAAGGGTCTAGAGAGCAAAGCAAAGAGTTTGCTGCTTGGGGGCACTCAGCCTGCTTCTTAAAGTCCCCTTGCAGGCCAGCTTTATGCTTTTCAGGCCAACTGTTTAATGATATGGTTTGCTCCCTCATTCAACATTGAAGTTAGGCTTCAATTACAAGGTTTGGGGAAGCTCCATTTAAAATAGTTTTTCCTACAGTTTTTTTCTTATGATAGTGTGTACATTTAAATGTGTTCATTTTTGCATATGTTGGGAGTATAAACAATCTTAAAAATGGATTATTTTTATCACCCAAGATATATTCTTCTTGGGATTTATGGTAGTGGTCTTTTTAAATCAGAGCTAAGTTTTATACACACACACACACACACACACACACAGAGATAGGTAATTTTTGAGGCCCTTTCTGATGGAAAAAATAAAAACCCCTGATTTTATGTGGGTATACTTAGTCTGTGTTCTTTCTAGCCATTTGGCACTATTTGTGTAATCTAAAAACACTACCCCCCACAAATATTTGTTTTTTTTTTAATTATAAAACCATAATATATGTTGTTTTTAAAAAACTAGAAAATTACATAATCAAACAGGAAGAAAATTAAAATTCCCCGTAATGTTGCCACCTTAAGATAACCACTATTTTGGTTTATATCATATATGCATCTTTGAAAGCCATTTCTAATGTTAGTTTGATACACACTAAAAGTTTACTCTTTTAAAATTCAAATTTCCTGTTACTGATAATTCTAATACAATGGCCCTTGCTGAAGTGTTTGCCATTACTGATTTTTTTGTTCACCTTTATTATTTTTTATATTGTGGAACTGGACTAAAGGAATAGAGAGATGGTTAGGCCTAAAAGTCAAGTAGACATTTGTATTTATTTAATTTTTGAGAAAAATAAAAGATCAGGATGATTATTATAGAACTTTTTAATTCTTGCTTATAGTTAAATGTTGTCTACAGTTTAAATGTCTTTAAGTAGTTATTTTAAATGTAAAAGGTCGTTTGTTTGATAAAGACTACAATTTTAGTATAATGTTGAGTCCGAAGTATTGTGTGATAGATTTCTAGATGATCCCCTCTTAAGATGCCCTGTTGGATTTAGAATTGTCCACCTAATTTCTTTTTATATAATGCCAAGGTATTTCTTGTACTTTTGGGATCTTAGTGCTATTTGTAAAATATTAATGTCTAATGTTGGATTATTTTGTTTGGTTTCAGATATTTGCTGAATAGGTAATGATATGGGTCTTTTCAGCAATATTTAAACCAGGGATACATGCAGAAGCAGTTGTAATTTCTTGGAAATAGTACCAAGTGTTTGAAAGTTAAAATTTAATGCTAGGTTGATATTTAGGATTATTTCAAAATAGGCTTGTTTTCAAAGCAGTTTTTCCTAGGTTTTAAACTGCAATCTCACTTGTTTGCTGGTGTTCTTAACTATGGTAAATAACATACAGTATTTGACAGATAGATATATTTTTCAAGATGCCTCACTTATTTCCTCTTGCACAGTGTATATACTTCAAAATGTATAGAAAGGAAAGCGACAGATGAGCCCTTATAAATGTTTTAAGGTAGGAATATGTTCACTATTGTTTGAAAACTGATTGTAAGAATAACCTCAATTAGGAAGTGTAACTTGAAGTATCCGTCCAAGCTACTGATTTAACCCTATTTACTGTAACATGTTACCTTTCTCACCTCCCATTTTGCCCCCCAGAATTTAATCCTTTTTCCCTGTTGTGCGGAAAAACGGAAAGTCTGCTATAGAATGCATCTGATGTCATTAGCTCTTAAAATGGATACCATTTCACATATAACGGTAGAATTTGGTTTTGCGTTGTTAGTGAAGAAACTTAAACCTGTCATTAAAGAGTCCCTGTGTCTCATGGGAATCTAACAGAAATACCTTGTAGTGATTAGAATGTTTTCATCACACATATCTCATTGGTTTTGCCAAAAGAAGCAACTAATTGACTTGTTTGGTATTTATTTTCCATTTTCATATAAATTTTATATATATAGTAAGAATACCCAAGGAGTAAGTTATACCCAAAGAAAGATTAAACCTGAGGTACATGAAACAAAGGATTTAAATCCTGTTTTAAATCTATCCTGTTTTAAACCTATCTAGTGTGTAGTTTTTGTCTCTAGACAAGTTCGTGTTTATTGTTTAATTTATACTCATGTGAAGTTGTAAACTATTGTTAGGCCCATTTGATAAATGGTTCAACTATGGCACAGAATTTGTCACTTGTCTTAGGTTAGTGGCAGGTTTCTCTGCTGTCAGGTACCCTGTGTTGTCCACCAGAATAGTACAGCTATTAATTCAGACTGTACTCCTATGTTTAAGATAATTTTTATATGATCTGGGCTGAGGTAGCACATTAATAAGTGGATAAGATTTCTTTTTCCTTTTTCAGGGGGAAAGAGTCACCTTAAAAAACAAATTATTTTCAGGGACTTTGGGAACCTAACAATAAATAAATATTACACATAATCTATGAATAGCTTAATCCTTTATATATTCCTTAAAATAGTTGGGAATTCCTTGATATCACTCCTGGCCACACTTTTCTTGCCTGTGTTATTGCTACGTGTCCTTCAAAGTAATATCTGCATTCCTTTTAAGATGTTCTATAAGTCATATTTGTCAGTTACACAAAGTAGTCTTCCTTTTTCCCATGTTCAGTGAAATCTCATTGAACACTAATAATAGCAATAGCTAACAACATCTGCACAGCACCTTACGGTTTGCAAAGAACGTTCACACATTCTCGTTTGAGTTTTGCATAGTGAACCTGTTACGAGATGTCTCTTGATGTCGATGCTAAAAGTGTTAGAATCTTTAAATCACTAGAGTCATTGAATATGATGTAGTATTGAATAGTGCACTGACTAGGGGGAGGATTTAGATGTGCTGCATTTCAAGCCGTGTGTAATTATCAAAATGGGGGGCGTGCGTTCTTTAGCCACTTGAATCAGATTTACTTTTGTAAATGATGCTTTTCTAACCATTGTCTGGATGGATTTTGTATTCATTATATTCTAGCCTGTAATTTGTATAAATTTATCATCTGTTGTCATTAAAAAGTGTCTGTAATGCCACTTTGATGTGTCCTTATTCAATTAATAAGTTTTATTAGCCTCTCTGTTTTCAAAAAATTATTTGTTGTAACATGTACAATACATACACAACTTGTTTTCTTAGATTTGTTGGTTTGCCTCTCTGTTTGTACCATGTAGATTATATAAAGAGCTGTATAGGCTTTTATGTAGTCAATGTAGACCAGAGATACTCAGACTGGTTAGGTGTGTGTGTGGGATGCCAAGACTGGAAAGGCTGGTTATACTCCATATGGGGTGGGCCCATCAGAATTGGGTGACAGTGGGGATAAGAGAGCTCCTTGCCCTGTAGCTTTTTTAAAAAAATTCATTTAGGAGTGAATGGGCTTTAAATACTACTAAAGGAGAGTTGAGAAATACTTGTGGTTAATTAATTAAAGATGGAGGTAGATAATTCCTGGCGATGTCCAGCATGCTGCCTTCTCATGACCAACACCCTGCATCCTCTGTCCTCTGATCACCTATTGATTGCACTCACTCCAGCTCTTTTTTGTTGTCTGAGGGCTCCAGCTAGTTCTTATTAATAAATACTATCCCCTTCCAAAAAAACATGTGAGACATCTTAGTATCAAAAAGTACAGATTATGAGATGTCCAGGGAACTCAGGACACAGGTAATAGCATTGCAGAAACCACAGAACAGTGATTCTAAAAGTTGACTGGAAAGCCCTTATAGGACTTATTAAAACCCACAGATTGCCCACATCTAACCCAGACCTTCTGAATCAGAATCTTTGGGATGGGGCCTGGAAATCTTGAACAGGTAGTGATCTGATATGCAGCTTGAATGAGAACCACTGCTAGAGATTTAGAATTGTGCCTCTACATGTATGTTTTGAATGCTGGACTTGAAGATATTTGTACAAAGCCTGAAATAAGCACACAGTTTATTAGGCAAAGGTAGAATCCTGTATAATATTACATTGAAGGTGCAATTTAAAGTAAGACCTTTGCTGGATCCCTGACAA
This sequence comes from Eulemur rufifrons, assembly GCF_041146395.1. Taxonomy (NCBI): domain Eukaryota; kingdom Metazoa; phylum Chordata; class Mammalia; order Primates; family Lemuridae; genus Eulemur; species Eulemur rufifrons. Next base: position 23,854,343 of record NC_091012.1, on the reverse strand, counting down.
TCCATATTGACTTTGCTTCAGCGTTAATGAATTATGTTGAATGAAAATTTTTAGTGCAAGGAACAACCACTTAGAAACAACTGAGGTGCATAGAAATGGCCACTGCTGCTCCTGTGATGCCTTTCCCTTATTTGGTGTCCTCGCTGCTGTCGTCTTTGGAGATAAGGAAAACCTAACAGGCGTTTATGTGAGTCTGTGGTTTCAAAAGTAAAGGAAGTAATGGAGAAAACCAGAAATGGTTTCCTAGGCATATCTGTTCTATTAATAGTCTGACTCCACTGCCCCTAAATACCTTTCCTCTCACTGCTTGCATCTCTGTACTTCTTTCACATATGCCATGCTGTTGCGCCCATTAAAGAGGCATTGAAGGTAACCCTTTGGGAAAATGCAGGATGCAGGTGGAGAGCAGTTGTTCACATCCTGGCAACCCAGCTGATACTTCCCTCCAAAGGAGCATCCAGTTGCCCTGAAGCAATGGATATTGTAAATTATACACCCTGTATCTCGATGCTTCTCACCACCTTCACTGTTCCCACTTGGGGCCAAACCAGCTTCACTCCTCGTCTAGAGCCTCTCAGTGGCTTCTGATGCTCTTCTTGCTCCTGTAGTCGTTTTGCCACAAGGTCACTAGAAGGTTCCTTTGAAAATATTAGATCAAACATGCCATGCCTCTGCTCAGAATCCTCCAGTAGCTCCCCATCTCACTCAGAGGAAGAGTGTAGGCCGTTCCATACGTGGTCTACAAACCAGGCCACTTACCTTCGTTTCATTCCTATCTCCCTTGCTCGACATTCGCCACCCTGCTGGGCTGCTTCGTGTCCCCCAAACCTCCCACGCTCACTCCCATTAGCTGTTTCCTCTTCCACAGATCCTCACATGGCTGACTCTCCTCCTTCAGGTCTCAATGCTCATGTCACCTCCTCAGGCCTCTGCCAACCTAATGTAAAGTAGTGAGTCCCCCATCACTATCACAACACTTAACGCCGGCCAAAATTATCTTATTTGTTAATTTTCCACTTCCACTAAGATGTAAGCGTGGGAGGGTAGGTGCTTTATCTTATTCACCACTGAATCCTTGGTGCCTTGCACTTGTCTTGGTAAGGATGTTCTTGATCAACTGCAAATAATAGAAAATGCAATTTCAACTGGCTTAAACAATGGAAAAGATCAGAGGTGGGGCTAATCCATAGACATGGTTTAATTAGGTTCCTGCTTCATTGTGATTCTCTGCACCTTCTCAGTGTGTTGGCAACATCCTCAGGCTTCTCTCCCTAATGGTGACAAAATGGCTGCAGCTATTCTGGGCATCCAAGCAGCATTCCACAGATAATCATTCAACTACTGAACAAACCTTTGGGCTTTACTCTGGACTAACTCAGGTCAATGCCTACCTGTGAAATAGTCAGGTAGGCCAGACAATCCCAAGCATTGGTGGACAAGTGACCAGTCCTAAACCAGTCACTTGGGGATTATACAGGTTAACATAGGCCAATCAGTGCCCACACCTGAGGGATGGGTTTGATGCTGGTGAGGCTGCCAGCAATGTTTGCTGCAGGGTTCAACAGATTTGTTAAATGAGTAAGTCCATATACAGTATATACATATATGTGAATATATGTTAATAGATGTAGATATGGATATAGATATGGATGCAGACAAAGATGTAAATATGAATGGAGGGATGGGAGTCATGACCTTTGGAGCATGGAAGAAATGTCAGCATCAGGACAGGGCAGGGTCTGGGGGTGGGGCCATCCTCCAAAGGACCTTATGCCAGCTCCTAGTAAATGGGAAGATACTGACACAGGCCCCCTGTACTAAATTTTGTCAGCTCTACCTTAGGAAGAAGCAGTGGTTGGAGCATCATTAAATATTTTCTGCCATCTGTATCTGTGGCCCTCTGTTCCCAGGACTCTGCACTTTGCTCTGAAGCCCTAAAAGACAGCCCCTTTCTCAACCACCCCCACCCCACCCCTCACCACTGCATGTGCAGTTTTTTTGCACACAAGCAAAGCAGCAGGGCAGCTAGATGTGCTCTTCGTGGATGTGGTGGTGCCAAGATTTTCGCATTTACTGAAGTGTCAAAGATGCTCACGACATGTCCTGCTGATGTGGGTCTGGGAAGACCTACCAGTTCTCTTCCTCTTGCTCCGCTGCTGAAATTCTGCAATTATCAGCAATGCTACCACATTCTGACCTATTAATATGCACATAAACAAGGATAATTAGAGTAGAAACAGAATCTGATTTTCTCAGCTATGTGTAAACTATAAAAATACACATTTTGAAGAAAAATGTGTTGTATAGTCAGATTTTGTTGCTTTAAAATATTCACAATAGAAAATGAAATTTTGGGGGCTGTGAAAAATGAAGTCTCTTCACATTTCTATATTCCATTTCTTTCATAATAATCGTATGTAGGACAGGCCAAGAGCACCACACATTTTTTTCCTGGTATTGCTGCTGCTTCTAGCTAGAGATAGTCCTCATCCTCCACGCTACTCACCTTCCCTCCAACCCACCCGGACCAACTAGAATTAAGACAAAAAGTGGGAAATGGGTGGGAAATTGAGTGGGAAATGAATGGAAAGCTCAGTAAAATGGAAAAAGCAAGAAAGGTTAAACCAGTTCTTTCAAATGACTTGGGCAAAGAGTCTGAAGGGGACTGCCACCTTTGGTAGGAAGAATTCTAAGATGACCCCAAGATTCCTATTCCCTATCTGTCTCTTCCCCTTGAATACTGGCAGAACCTGTGAACAGGATAGGACAGTAGCTTCCTTGGTTAGATGACTGTATGAGCTTCCTGTGGCTGCTGTAACAAAGTACCATGCACTGGGGGGCTTAAACAGCAGAAATGTGTTGTCTCCCAGTTCTGGAGGCTAGAAGTCTAAGGTCAAGGTGTTGGTAGTGTTGGTTCCTTCTGAGGCCTCTCTCTTGGCCTTGTAGATGGCTGTCTTCTCTCTCTGTCTTCACATGGTCTTCCCTCTGTGCGTTTTTGTGTCGTCATCTCTTCTAGGGCCCACCCTAATGACCTCATTTTACTTCAATTACCTCTTTAAAGGCCCTGTCTCCTGACACAGTCACATTCTGAGGTACTGGGGGTTAGGACTTCAAGGTATGAATTTGGGAGGGAGGGTGCAAAATTCAGTCCATAACAGTTACGTTATGTGGTAGGCAGAATAATGACCCCTCAAAATGTCCATCTCAGTCCTTGGAACCTGTAAATACACTACTTGATCTGGCAAGCAGGTATTAAGGTTGCAGATGTAAAAGGCTGCTCTTCAGCTCATTTTAAGACAGGGAGAGTATCCTGAATTTTTTGAGTGGGCCCAGTGTTATTTATCACAAGGCTCTTGTGGTAGACCGTTGAAGAAATGGTCCCCCAAGGATATATTCACTTATTAATTCCTAAAACTTATTACTTTATATGGCAAAAGAGTGAATATTACTTTATATGACATCAACGTGAACCCACACTGACAAATCTTTATCACCCAAATTTCATAGTGTACATCAGGTAGGGTTCACTTTTGGTGTTGTACCTTCTGTGGGTTTGCACAAATATATAATGACATGTCTCCAACATTATAGTGTCATACAAAATAGTTTCACTGTCCTAAAAATCTGTCTTCCACTTGTACATTCCTACCTCCCTCCATATCCCTGGTAACCACTGATATTTCTACTATCTCAGGAAAAGGCAGAAAATTTTACCTTTTCCAGAATGTTATATAGTTGGAATCATACAGTATGTAGCCTTTTCAGGCTGGCTTCTTTCACTTAGTAATATACATTTAAACTTCCTCCATGTCTTTTCATGGCTTGATAGCTCATTTCTTTTTATTGCTGAATACTATTCCATTGTGTAGATGTACCGCTGTTTATCCTTTCACCTATGAAGGACATCTGGTTGCTGTCCAATTTTGGTGATTATGAATAAAGCTAGTATAAACATTCATGTGCAGGTTCTTGTGTGGACATAAGTTTTCAGCTCATTTGAATAAATACCAAGGAGCAAGATTGCTGGATATTGTGGTAAGAAAGTACGTTGAGTTTTGCAAGAAAGCCCCAAACTGTCTTCCAAAGTGGCTATACCAGTTTGCATTCATACCAGCAGTAAATGAGAGTTCCTGTTGCTCCACATCCTCACCAGCATGTGCTGGTGTTTTCAGTGTTTTGGATTGTGGCCATTCTAATAGGTGTGTAGTGGTATCTCATTGTTCTTTTAATTTATAATTCCCTGATGATACACGATATTGAGCATCTTTTCATGTGCTTATTTCCATCTATATATCTTCTTTGGTGAGGTGTTTGGAACATTTAAATAACAAATATTTTAATAAAGATCAAAAACCTAACAAACTTTTCAAATCTTTTTTTTTAAAGTTATCTCATTTTGGCTGCTACTTCCCTTTACCAGTAATAAGACATGTTTTGTAAAATCTGAAATTAAAACTAAATATATGAATCAAGAATGTCTGATGTTTGGGAAGCACATTGGTTAAGGAGATGAAGGACCTGGGTTCTGGTCTCATCTTGCTTCTAAGTGTGGGATCTTTTAAGAAAGTCACTTTCCTTTCTGTATCTCAGTGTCTTCTATGAAGTAAAGGGAAGGGCTAAGATAATTTCTAAAGTTCTTGTAGCTCTGGGTTTCTTTTGGGTTTGTGTTTTATGTCAGTCACTAGAGTGACCACCATCAACATATATCTGAGCCCTTTGATTGCCTCGTGATAAATTTAATATTATTATCTTGAAAATTTTCCATATTTCTTGTCTGTGCTGAAATGAAGAGCTTTGAATTAGGTTGAAACCTAGCAACCAGCTCTCCTGAAATACCTCATTGAATGTGTTGTTTGTAGAGAGTATCAGGAGAGAGTATAGATGGCAAAAATGGTAACCACGCTTCACTGTTAATTTCATTTGGTGACTCATCCGCTCTGTCATCCAAAGGTGGCATTGATCTAAATTGTGACCTTTTCTTCTATCTCATATCATTAAAATAATGCCAGTAAAAGGGCAGTGACTCACCACTGGAGCAGATTCTTCCTGAGAAAATTAGCGGTGCATTGTCATGGAAAGCTTGGGCAAAGGGTCTTTTATTAGCTTCACCTGGTGAGCAAGCAGCATCCTTTGCCCAGCTCATTAAGTGCCTCTTCTATAATAGTTCCTGTGGATTCAATCTAGCCTGACTATGTTATTTTGTTGAGTCTCTCCCATTTTGGCAGTCCTTCAGGCTTTGAATGCACAAAGTAATTTTCCACTGAATCAGTTGTTAATCCTCATTGCCTGCATAATTTGAAGGGGCTTAGGGGCCTTGTTTTGCACTCTGGAACAGTCTTCATACGTAGTTTATGGATACAAGTCCCCCTATGGACACATCTTAATTGTATGTCTTCACTTGTCCAAGTAGATACTCTGAATCACAGGAATGTTGAAATTATTGTTTTCTAGTTACCAAATGAGCACATCACAGGGAAGAACAATCTAGGCCTTTGGGTCTTAAGAATAAGGCCTAGTAATTATACACAGTTTGCTTATTATTTCAGCATGCCCTGTATGTCATGGCAATATTTAATAAGAATAATAATTTTCACTAATGTTTATTTTAATCTACATTTCTCTAGCCTACCAAATTCTAGAAGGCGCTGGATGTAAATGCTTGTATTTCCTTTGTAAAATGCTAATATAGCATTATGTGTACTTGAAAACTTGATAAATATTTCACACAGTTGGAAATAACCATCTCAAGATCCTCTAGTCTCACTCTTCATTGTACAGATGAGGCCTAGAGGGCAGAAGTAGCTTGCTGAAAGTCACACATCAAGTCATGAAAAAGCCGAGATGACAACTCAGTTCTCCATCTCCCAGACCAGCCCTCTTGGTATCTCAGGAGCCCCTTGGCATCAGAGTTCCTGTGGATAATGTTGAGTGTTCAAGAGAATGTTATATGATACTCTCTGTCATCTGTTTAAGAAGTGTACAGTATATTTAAAACAGTGCTATCACAAATGGTCCCAGTGTATAAGCACTTGGATTTAAAGGGGATAAATTAAGATATTTTAAAAATTTCCTTATATGGCCCTTCTTGGTCCCTAATACATGACATGGCTTTAGGCTTGTGCTTATAAGTCAGTAAGATTGATTTCCACAGAGACTCAAGAAATTTAATGTCATAGCTTCATGGAACACCACATATGGACTTCTGCTGTGGCATAAAGTACTGAGAAAGTCTCTTCCCCAAAGTTGGCAGAAACAAAATCACTAATGTGTAATCACTGGAATGGATCCTTCTGGTGAATAAGGAGCCAATTATCACTTTTTGGAGGTAACATTAATTCTTGGCTCCCTGGACTTGGTTACCAGTTAGTGTCTAGTCATCCTTTTTATAAATTCATTTCCAACCAGATATGGATTTTCTTTTCTCTAGAAGTTTACATACTTTTATAAGAAGCCTGCCTGAACTAAAGGTAAATAACTAAGTTGAATATTTATGTTTCAGAATAGTTTTAAATGAATTTTAAGAAAATTTAGGGCAATACAATAATTGGCTGAATCACCAAACTAATGTGAAGTTTCAGAGGCTGTATATAAATAGTAGTACTTACTGGTTTCATATATCCATGGGGAGTAGTCAACTAGGTTGGATTCCGGCAATCTCATCCCAGTCTGTGTAATTCTTGAGTTCATTTTTCTGAGGCTGATGCTGTAGAGATCAGACTTTTTTATTCATTCATCCAGATCTTAATTATCAAATATTTAATGAGTACATTCCATGTGCCAAATGTTGGGGACAGAGAGGCATGAAGGACATGGTGCCTAAACACAAATACCTCCTAGACTGGAGAGGGGAAGTGGCAAGGAAATGGGGGCACTCCCCTTTTCAAGGTGTTCCAATAGATGTCTGCAAGTGGGGGCCTCACAGGAGTCAGTTCCCTTGGGGTCATGGAAGTTTGCTACAGGCTTTATGGGTGACATGGCACCTGCCACGGGAGAAAGCAAAGGGGTTGGCAGTGGCAGTTGGGGAAGGTCTGGAGCTAGGACACAGAGCACAGCAGGGAGTGTGACATTGGGGTAGGAAAGGGTGAGAGGGACTGGGGCTGGGGCAGTGGCAGGGTGAGGACACAGAGGGCCTTGTGAGTGCTGTGCTTGGCTAGAAGGGAAGGAAGTTCAATGTGGCTGGAGCAAAGCTGCAGGGCTACAAGGGTGGAGAGGCTGGGGACAGAAGCACAGGGCTGGGGAGAAAGAGATTACACAAGAGGGAGCCAGGGAAAGGTGTTCAGCAGGACAGGCACATGATCAAACCTGTGTTATCAGAAAGCTTCCTTACCTACAGTGGGAAGAAGTGACAGGATACGGTGGTTATTTCCACTATTTTGCCAATACTGGGCTGCAGTGAACATTGTCCTTAGGTACATGGGAAACCACAGAAAAACAACCAGCTTCCCCTGACTCCCTTCGGTTGGGGATCAGTGGGATGAATTGTGGCTTATTCATGTGGCTTTTTGCCATTCACAATTCACAAAAGGAAATGAACCAGTTCTAAGTGTATCAACATAAATAATGCCGAGGGGGTGAAAGCAAGTTGAAAACCAGGCTATATGCAGTGCGGTACCTTTTATGCAAAGTTTAAAAGCACAAAACAACAGAGTGTATGGTTTATGGATGCATGAGTGCATGGAAGGGTACATAGCTACCTCAAGGGAGCATGTGCCTCTGTTGGGGCAGGGAGAGGGAGTTGGGTATGGCCTCTAGGTGTTTGGTGAGGCTTTATTTCTTTAAAACAATAAGATATCTGAAGCAAGTGTGGTGAAATGTTTACAACTGTTAAATCTGGATAGTGGGGACATAGGTGCCTGTTGTCTTTTTACTTTTCAGTGTGCTTAAAATATTTCAGAATAAAAATTGAAAGTAGAAAAAAAAAATAAAAGAAAATGTGTATTGTATCAGGGTCCTCTTGGCTGCAAGTAAGAGAACACGTCCTCCATGAAAAATAGGCCCAAGGGTAGGGTTTTTAATGATCCCATTAGGAGTTGACAAACTATGGCCTGTTGTGAGCCAAATCTGGCCTGCTGCCTGTTTTTGTACAGCCCATGAGCTGAAACTGTTTTTTACATTTTTAAATGTTGAAAAACAGTTCTGTGATATGTGAAAATTATACGAAATTCCAACTTCAGTGTCCATAAATAAAGTTTTATTGGCACACAGCCATGCCAATTTGTTCAAGTGTTGTATATCTGGCTGCTTTTGCATTGCAAGGGCAGAGCAGAGGCAGAGATGGACTGCAGAGCCTAAACTGTCTACTATCTGACCCCTTAAGAAAGACTTGCTGACCTCTGACCCCTTCCATTTAACAAAAGAGTTCAGAGGTGGGTGGAATGATAATGTTGGGGCTCCAGGTCCATTCTCTGTATGCCATGGCTCCAGGCACCATGTACCTCCGGACAGTGTCCAGAGGCAAAGGGTGGGGCTTGCCTCACTTGACTCTCACTGGTTAACTGGGAGGATATTTTTTCCCCGGAAACTTTCTAGCAGATTCCTCCTTAAATCCTACTGGTTAGAAGAAGGTCACATGGCCATCCTGGGGCTGGGGGAAGGACTTGTCTGATTTTCTAAGTCTAGGGGAGGCTTCAGTTAGGAGGGAAGAAGGGCTAGAGGAGCAAATGGATGGGCGGCAGTACTTGCCTCAAGTATAAACTTAAAAACTGAAAGATTGTATTGGAAGAGGCAAGAGGGGATGTGGGGAAATCACTTAGGAGGCACAGAAGTGATGAAATGATGGGGGCTCAGACCACGGGCATTGTATGGAGTGGAGGTTGTTGGATTCAATATTTTGAAGGACTGGCCAGTGGACTGGGTGTTGGAGGAAAGAGTTCACTGAAGCAGTGCTCCAGGGTTTCTGGCTTGGACAACTGGGTGTCATTCAGCAAGATGGGGCAGATGCAGTTTTGGTGGAGAGATGAGGAACAAGTCTCAATGTCCTCACTGTTCTGCCTTATTTTCAAGTAATATTGAAGTGAGAAAATAAAGCAATGACAGTGTTTTTGTTTACAAGAGCTATAACTCCAAGCGTTATTTTTCTACAGAAGAGATGGAGTTATTCATGAGTAAGTGGAACAATGTCATGTCAGATCCAGCATTTGGCAGTTTACAAAGTGCTTTCATATCCACTATTTTATTTGACTCTCAACTCTGGGAAATAGATGCAGCAGGATTCATCTGCATTTTACATATGCGAGAGCTGGGACACAGACAGGAAGGTCAAAGGCTAGACTGGAACGTGTGTCCTCTCCTAGGTCAGAACGGGGCTGTTTCTTTGACATATACCCAGCTAAGAGTCCACTTGGTTTTTTTCTTCTTTCATATTGCATGCAAACCTTATGTATTTTACATTTAAAAATATCTTTCGGCCGGGCGCGGTGGCTCACGCCTGTAATCCTAGCACTCTGGGAGGCCGAGGCGGGTGGATTGCTCAAGGTCAGGAGTTCGAGACCAGCCTGAGCGAGACCCCGTCTCTACTAAAAATAGAAAGACATTATATGGACAACTAAAAATCTATATAGAAAAAATTAGCCGGGCATAGTGGCGCATGCCTGTAGTCCCAGCTACTCGGGAGGCTGAGGCAGTAGGATCGCTTAAGCCGAGGAGTCTGAGGTTGCTGTGAGCTAAGCTGACGCCACGGCACTCACTCTAGCCTGGGCAACAAAGTGAGACTCTGTCTCAACAACAAAAAAAAAAAAAATCTTTCTTTTTTTTATTATTTACTCCCCCCAAACCAGACAGTAATTTGCATTGTTCACTTATTTTTAAACAATTGTGTGCAACTGTTTTGATTCATCTTTAAAAGCTTATTTCCACAGCACATAACAAAATTAATTAAATTGCTTTTTGAAGAAAGGCTGCTTTGTTTCTTTCCCACTGAAACGATGACTCATGAGGTCCGACTGAGTCTCATTTGTATTCCTCCCCGGCAGGTAATTTAAATGTGATTTATACAGAAAGTAAAATAAAGAAGCAAAAAGAAAAAGAAAAAAAAATGAAGAAAATTAAGGCTTGCTTACTTCTTTGACAAGTTATCTTAGATGTGGAGCTAGATGGTGCCAATCGTTCTTGTTGACAGCAGTGTTGATAACTGGCATTTCTGGGTCCCAAGTGGTGTAAATGGTACAGGAAAGGTAGATTTTGGCCCTACCTGAAGAAACACTCTATGATCTGCCGAGATGCTCTGTGGTGGAACCTGTTGGCTTGGGTGGCACTGAGCTCTCTGATGCGTGGGTATGATCATGTGATACAGAAGGCTGCTTGGTGGTGGTTGTGTGTGTGTGGGGGGGACCCTGAAGGACTTTTTATTTAACAGCACGTGGGGCCTGGCATATAGAAGGAACAGAAAGGAGCCCAGCCAGCCCGAATAGCAGGAGACTAGGGGAAAGTTGGGTAGCAAGGTGTGGCAAGATGATGGAGCATCCTGAGTAGAAACAATATCCTGAATTAAATTGTCATCTTGACAGTCACTTTTTATTTTATAATTAGAAACTTTTTGGCAATTGGGAACATAGCACCTAGCACACAGCAGACACATAATGAATGTTTGCTGAATGCAAGGGTTAGGGAAAAGAAGAATGACTGAATGAATGGACTTGTGCATGACAGAGGGAGGCGAGAGCAATGGGAGGGATTTTGAGATGCCTTTCTGTGGACTTGGGAAAGTGGGCTTTGAACTCGGGGGGACTCTGAGCCTACGTTCGCGTAGTGTGAACATTGTGGCTTTGCACCAACTTGTGTTCTTCCGGTTAAGTATGGGCCAGGTGAGCATTTCACCCCTGGGCTTCTGGCAGCAGTGGGTGTCAGGAGAGTGTCCAAGTAGCCTTTGTGTTGTGTTGTGTTTATTTCAAGGAGGTGTATCTCATGGAAAAGCAATAACATTAGGAGAAGTATATAGTGTCACAGGTTCTGAGGGATGCTTTTGGCTAATGCCCATAATCACTTTGTGCCTTAATGTCCTCATGGGTGAGTAGAGACAAGACCCACCTGTTGCGCATGGATTTGTACAAACATCAGCCAGATGACATCTGTGAGTTGCTTTGAACACTGCAGGGGTGCATTTAAGGTGCCCTTATTTAGATTATTACTCCTGTTTGCTGATTAATGGTGTTTATTTTAAAATTGATTCTGGAAAAATACCCAAACAAAATGAAAATCCACTCCTGTTGCTAGCATGGTCCACTCTGTGAGATCACAGATTTCACTCAAAGGCTACATTTCACAGAAAATAACTATAATTTAAAAATATGAGCCTCTACTAGAACCACCTTTGAGTCTGCACCCATTTCATTGCCCTTCCAGCTATAGCCCAAATACCTCCTGAGCTGTTTGCTAACAATGTTTATTAACCACAGGCCTGGGAATAGCCAGACACATCCAAGTTAGATCACTTTACTAGACCCAACACTCAGCTGGAAAAGCAGAAACATTTCTCTTATGATTTCCACTGGTCACTCTTGAAGAAACACCCCCTCCCCAAAAAAAAAAAAAAAAAAAAAAAACCCCAACCTTTTCTATGTCCACAGAAAACATTTCTCCCCAAGAGAGTGTACTGAACTTTCCTCTTGTCTGTGCTTCTAGCTGGCAGGTCCTGTGCTTTCCTTCCACATGTTTTCTTTTACATGGCTACTGAGTTCCAGCAGGCTTGACATTGGTCTTCACCTAAAGAATTTGAGAAGTCAACCTCACTGCCACCGCAAGCTGAGTCGGGATACATACCTGCCACTGAATAGTAGGGGTTAGCTACAAAAGGCTCAGGAAGAGGTTCTCATCTTTCCGAGTCTAACATTCTTTCCTACCAAGTACGTGCGAAGAGTAAATAAAAGAATGATTCATAACATAATAACTACTATCCCCTTCATTATTCCTTAATGTTTTATTCATCTCCTTTATGAACTAGGGACATATGCTAAAAAAGAAGATATTACTGTTCTTTCTGCCTCCATAATAAACAACAGTAATTACGTGGTGGAATGCATCCCCTTTCTCTACAGGGAATCAATATTTGCTTCAGGACTGAACAAAATGAGAAATTATGACATCACCAAATTCACTTTTGAAATTAATATGAAGCACTTGTCATGAAAATATGGATCTTCCCAATGGGGAAAAATGTGACTAACATCAAATGATCCAGAAATATGAAAGTGTCAGGCTGTCATTTACCTGAGCAGTTTGTTTTGGTTCTGCCAAGGGAGCCTTGGGGGCAATTGGCAATTGGGAAAACAAACAAGACCAAAAATCAAAATCAAAAACAAATAAAAACCATTTAGTTGCCTCCCACTTCTTATTAGATGGCCATATGTTCACTGACTTCTTATCTGAGTATGAAACCAACGAAGCAGCAGAAGAGATCATAGAATCTTAGAGCTTGATGAGTCTAGAAGTTTCTTAACTGTTTTTCTTTTAAACACAACTTGTTTTCCTAATAAAACAATGTAGAGGGTTGTTCTGGGAGTTTTGTGAGCATAACTAGCCCAGCCGAAGTGCCTGCAGACATGCCTGTTTGTGCGTGGGCACACACACATGTGCTGAGGGCCAAGGAATATTCGCTCACACCCACCAAGCCCACCTGCACAGGAAGCTCATGGCCGTAAGGAACTTGCAAAAAACACCAGTCCATTCCAAACTGCTCTGGTGAAGGAGGGCGTGGAGTCTCAGAGCTGCCCTGGGACAGGCCTAACATCACCTGGCCACACGAGAACTACAGCAGAGCTGGGCCTTCCAGGCCAGGCCCATGCACCCCAAGTAGGGCTCCTGACTTAAACTCTGGCTGTCTCTCTACACTCACCTTTTTTCTTGGCCCCTTCACCTGAGGAAAATTTGCCTGGCCATTGAAGGGTATTGCTATCATTAGCCAGCTTCATATTTTCAGATGTTAAAAACTTCCCTGCTCTGATGTTAATGTGGACCCAGTCAGAACTGAGTTTTAGGCATGAATAATCTATGGTCCTTTTGTCTTTGATTAATTTAGTGACATTTTATTCCAGAAAGGAAGCTTAGAAGCTTGAAACATCCCTCCTCATTAATAATAAATTTTCCACTTTTGTAATACAAACATAATTCAAGTCCTGATTAAAATGTCCCAATTTTTTTTTTCAGTAAGGAAAAAGCATTTATAACTCTCCTTTGCCATATGTTCTTGTCCCAAGTGCTTGTCATCTCGATTAAATTGCTCACAACTATTTGGAATTTAGAAGCTTTGGCAGAGCTAGGCAATCATATTTCAGAGCCTGTACTTACAGCATTATCTGCCCTGTTTGTATGGGTGGTGCCAAAGGAGCCAACTTAGATATGGGGTCAGGAGCTATTTTTAGTGCGTTTCGGAGACATTATTAATTGAATTTGGTTGCTCTCTGCTTCAACTCAAGTGCTTGGCATGCCATCATTTAACTGATGAAACCTGGGACAGAACTAAAGGCTATCAAAATAAAGCTCAGGTTAAATTTGTGGGTCAGTCTACTGTCTTTTTTGTTGTTGTTGTTTATCATTTAATAGTGAGTACATGTGGTATTTGTTTTTCCACTCTTGCGATACTTCACTTAGGAGGGTGGTCTCCAGTTCTGTCCAGGTTGTTACCAAAGGTATTAGTTCACCTTTTTTTATGGCTGAATGATACTCCATGGTATACATACAACACATTTTATTAATCCACTCAGGGATTGATGGGCACTTGGGTTGTTTCTACATCTTTGAGATTGTGAATTTGCTGCTATAAACATTCAAGTGCAAGTGTCTTTGTTATAAAATGTCTTTTTTTTTCCCCTTTGGGTAAACACCGAGTAGTGGGATTGCTGGATCAAATGGTAGTTCTACTTGTAGCTCTTTGAGGAATCTCCATACTACTTTCCATAGAGGTTGAACTAGTTTTCAGTCCCACCAACAGTGTACAGTCTACTGTCTTGAAAACAAACCACAGGATTAATAGCATACCACCAGTTCAGTTCTCTCACTAAGAGAACCACTAACTAGGTATTGTGCAATGGTCTCTCCCCAGTTCTAGAGTCATTGCAAAGGAAGGTATCAGGGGCTTGACCAGGAGCATAGCTGACCCACACCACACCATCCGCAATGCCCTGCCCCTCCCAGGTCAGCCTTGCAGAGTCGTAATGGGACCTGACCCACGCACACCAGCTGCCTTGGCTCTAGGTAGCAGTACTGTTCACTTCAGTTTGACAAATTACACCAAATGTCTGTTGTTTACCAGGCTCTGCACATGGCAACAGGGACCTGATGATGGACAAGTCACGGCACCATATGAGTCTCGTGAGGGGTGGAAGGACAGAGGCATCAGTCAGCAGGCCACTAGCACTTAGGAAGTGCACCAGAGGAGAGGTGGACATGGTGCTTTGGGGGCATGAGAAGAAAGCAGCTAACCCAGGCCAGGAGGGCAAGACCAGCAAAATCAGGCCTTAGGGGAAGCTTCTGGGAGCCGTGATGCCTGGGCTAAATATTTTGTAAAAATTAAAGTATAACCCTTTTTCGTATTATCAGAGGATATGTATTCATTGTAGAAAACAATTACTACTTCCCAAAAGGAAAGAACAAAAAACCCAAAATACATTGTAATACCACCACCAGAGATAACCACTTCTTACATTTGAAGTACATCCTTTCAGTCTGTCTATACACACAAATGCTGTAAAAATGTCAGTAAGTCACTCATATAGTAAACAACTGATTTATTGCTTCCTTAAAAAAAAAAAACTAATGGTGAATATTGTTCTTTTTATTTATTTATTTTCTAATTTAAAAATAAAAATTGTATATATTTATGGTGTATGACATGATGTTTTGAAATACATAGATATTGCGGAATGGCTAAATCAAGCTAATTAACATATATGCATAACCTCACATACTTACCAATTTTTGCAGTAAGAACACTTAAAATCTACTCTCTTAGCAACTTTCAACAGTACAATACATTGTTATTAACTATAGTCACCATGATGTACAATAATCTTTTGAACTTATTGCTCCTGTTTAACTGAAATTTTGTATCCTTTGACCAACATCTCCCCAACCACCCCCCCCCCCCGCCCCAAACGCTCAGCCTCTGGTAACTACCACTCTACTCTGCTTCCATGAGTTCGATTTTTTAAATGCCTCATGTAAGTGAGATCGCGCAGTATTTGTCTTTCTGTGCCTGGCTTATTTCACTTAGCATAATGTCCCACAGAAACTGTGAAATAATCAGTATTTATTGTCTCTGTAAGCCAATTAGTTTGGGGCTAATTTGCTATGCAGCGATAGATAACTAATGCAATAGATCGCTTAGTTTTGCTATATTTTTTATTTCTTTGATTTTTTTTCATTTAGCAATAGATCTTTTTTATTGTATATATTTAAGATATACAGCATGATGTTTTGATACACATATACATATTGAAGTGGTTATTACAGTCAAGCAAATGTACATATCCATCATCTCATATAGTTACCTTTTTTTTTTTTTTTTGGTAGCAAGAGTACCTAAAATCTCCCCTGTTTTTACCCTTTGATCTATGTCTTATTTCCTGTGCACCTTTCCTTCTCCTGATAACCACCATTCTACTTTCTGTTTCTATGTATTCAATTTTTTCTTTGATTTTTAGTGAGGTTTTCTTCAAATGTCTATTGACCATTTTACTTTCCCTCTCTAGTCTATACCCTTTATCATATTTTTAGGGTTTTGGTCCTTTTTGTATTCATTTTAAGATCTTTATACATTAAGAATATTAACATTTTGCCTATCATAAACCTAATATTTTCCCTCAGTGTTCATTTTCCTGAGATGACTCTTAAAGGCACAAGACAAGAATGGTGGGTAGAGGCCATGAGATTGCAGGTAGAGGGGACAGCATGAGCAAAGGCATAGAGGAGAGGAGACAGGCATCCTGGGGTGTGTGGGGAAGTCACTTTGGATAGCAAGGATTTAGAGAAAGAGAAGATAGTTTGGGGAGGAAATTGTAGAAATAGTAATATGCAAAAAGAAAAAGTTAAAATCACATCTAGTTCCACAGTCCAGAGAGCACAACTGTATGCTATACCAAAAAAGCAGACCCTCTATCCTGCAGGGGGCAGAGAGACATGAATATCTTGATATGCATTTTTTGAAGGGTGGCACTTAACAAGGATTGTTGCCAGATTGACTGCATTTTGGCAGTGAACAGAAGGAGAGACGTGTGGTTTCTGGTGTGGGCGACTGACACTAATGATTGAAGGAGGAGCGGGCGTTGTGGGGGATGGAGGAGAGAATGGATTGTGCTTTAGACCTTCGTTAAACTGAGGTACTTGTCAGGATATCGGGAGGGTGAAAAGAGATTATATGGGTTTGGAGCTCAGGAGATGGGGCAGAAAGAGCCATCACCCTGGCAGAGAGGTGAAGCATGGGTGTTCTTGAGCTCCCCAGGGTCACTGTGTGGACTGAAAGGAGAAGAGGATTCAGGACAGAGCCCCTGGAGTCCAGGCTTTAGGTGACAGGTGAGGGAGAGGAGGCCAGGAGGAACCAAGAGGAATGAGAATCAGAGTGTGTGGCATCAAGAAAGAGGGCATGAGCAACAGTGTCATATGATGTTTCAAGAGCCTGGAGGATCAGGGCTGGGGTTCGGGTTACAAGGTTGAATGTTGACCCACGTGGACAAGGTGGAGCTGGAGTGTGGGGGTGGGGGAGGGAGGAGTGCAGAGCAGCAGGGCTGGGTAATGGAAGTGGAAACCTCATGGATCTTAGAATTCAAGGATGCAGCTTAGATGGATCTCTCGATGAGCTTTGGTGATACAGAGACAGCACAACTGATTTCTCAGATAATAGATGAACTTTTATTATTTCTTGAGAGAGAGTAACTAATGATATTTAACACTCTGAACTTTTACTCTGTGCCAAGTGATCCTGTGCATGGATGTTCATTTTCACTCTTCCAGTACCCTAGGAGGTCTAGCTCATTTTTAAATGAAGAAATTAGGGGTCAGAGGAGAAGTGAAGCAGCTGGTCCAAGGTCACACAGCCAGTACGTGGCAGAGCTGAGGTTTGGACCAAGGTCTGGCTGACTCTAAAACCCCTGCTCAGCTTTTCTGTCATAGTGCTTCCTTGAGGGGCTTGGTGGTGAGAAAGAGCCAGGGGCAGCGGCAGCTGTGGCTTGCATCATAGCAGGCGGTATCGTAGTTAGGTAGAACAGGTGTTTCTCTTAGAATGTGTGGATCAGTGGTAGTGCCACCAAATTTTATTCATTGCACAAAACTCTTTTTTTCCTACGGTTAAGTCACATGCTCTGGTATGGTGGTGTATCGGAGAAATCTTTGAAATAAGCAAGTTCCGTTTTTTTTCCTCTGCTTCTAGGGTTCCCTTAGTCTTCTTATTTTTCTCTTACTCCACTGGCTGCTCCTTCTCCCTCACCTCTGGCACTTCCTCCCCATCTAATCTTAAGGTTACAAGACATAAGCCTCATGCCTTGGACATCCCCACATCTCTCCCTACAATTATGGCCTTTCTAATCTTATTCAGACTCATGGCTTTCAAAACCATATATGTACTACTCCCAAATATGCATCTTTAGCCAAGGCCTCTGCCTTGAACTCTAGACTTCTTTAGCCAACTGTGAGCTTTGCATAGCCACTGGGTTGTGCAGTAGACATCGCAAATCTAATGCCTCATCTTCTCTCCCCTGAACCTGCCCCACCTGAAGACATCCACAGCTCAGTAAATAGCAGTTGTTCAGGCCAAAACCTTAAAGTTTGACTTGACCTCTCTTTCTCATACCCCACACCGAATCCATCAACAAATTCTATCCATATTTCCTTCTAAATATGTAAATCCACTTCTCACTACTGCTGCTGCTTCCACTCCAGTCCTAGTCATCCTCGCCTCTCTTACCTGAATCACACCAGGATCCTCTTGTCTTGCTTCCGCCCTTGCCCCATTCAATCTATTCTCTGCACGCTTGCCAGGGTGATGTTTGAAGAGGAAGAGTTAGATCACGTCACTCTTCTGCCCAAACCTTGCACTTAGAGTAAAACCAGAAGTCCTATTTCATCTTCCTCTCAGCCCCTCTCTGGTTTTCTCTTCTCCTGTCTCCCTTTTGCATTTGAATGAACAAGGTTGGAAGAGGGGATGCGGTTTGCTTCAAAGAAAAGGTAAGGTATATGGAGAATAACATCAGACGTGAACCAAGGAAAGACGTAGTGGTTTTGAATAAATGTAAGAACTTTGCTTCCTAAGTACAGCTAACTCTTCATATCCATGGGTTCCACATCTGGGAATTCAACCAACTGCGGATAGAAAATATTCAAAAAATAAAAAAAAGAATGGTTGCATGTGTCCTGCACACATACAGACTCATTTTTCTTGTCATTATTCCCCAAACAATACAGTATAATAACTATTTACATAGCATTTACATTCTATTACATATTATAAGTAATCTAGAGATGATTTAAAGTATACAGGAGGATGTGTTTAAGTTATATGCAAATACTATACATTTTATATTAGGGACTTGAGCATCCCTCGGTTCACCACATCTGTAGGGGTCCTGGAACCAATCCCTGATACTGAGGGACAACTGCGTATGGACTCTGGTCAGAGCACCCAACAGTTCTCCTTACAATGACTCAGGGCAAAAGGGCAACCAGTTGTCTAGAGGGATGACTCGGGATTAATTCTTTTACAGACAGAGGAAGGCTTTGTTATGCTGAAATTTGGTATGTTGTAATTTTTGCTTGCTTGTTTGGTATTGTTTTGAGTCTTTTAGTCCCCTAGGGTGTGCCACAACTAACTATAATAATTGAAAGTAGGCTATGAACACAAAAATTTGAGGACCACTTGTCTTGATTACAATATTCTTGAACCTAACAAAAAAAAAAAAACCCACACAGTAGCAATTTTAGAGCCTGATACTGTCTGAAATTGATGAGTGTACTGCCCCCTCATTTTGTAGATGGGGAGGTGGGCTAAGAGAAGTGACCTTCTGCAGTGTCACCAGGGAGTCCTCCTGCCTTCTCTTGAGCACTGTTGATAAGGCTGTCGTGCTGAAGGCCCCTAGCACTAGTTTATTTGGGAATCAGTGAATTACTCTGAAATACTGTAAGATTTTTATGAGTATCAATGATCTTGAAAATGGGTACAACGTTTTTCTAATTTCACATGGAGTTGAAGTATTTATTTTGAGGGTAAGTGCTCTAATCATCTACAATATGATTCATGAGAGGTTTTGATTTAAGTCTTGTCAGTGAATTTCTGCTAAGGTGGTATTTTGAAATCAATACATTATTTCCAGTGCCAATAGAACACAGGGCTGTACCCATGTGCTTTGCTGTCAGAGGAAGTTTAAAAGCTCTTAATGGATCAACAGATTTTGAATGAAACAGAAATCATTAAAAACCTCATGCAAAATGATCATAAAATAAAGGCATGATAGTAATTCGAAAGTGATTTTTAGATCCACAAGACTAAATGGGCTAAAATTGCTTATACACAACTAATCATGGCATACTAACTTTCAACTTTTCGAATAGAACTTTCATTTGTTAGTTGTTGAGACTCTTTGCTTGCATTTTTGGAGATATCAAAGCCAGTGAGAAAATTATAGACTTTACCAAACTAGATCACATCAGTCAATGGGTGTTAGTGAGAAGCCTGGCCTGCTGCTGAATCTCAACAGTGTCATGCCGCAAAACAATACTGGCATTGCAGACCCAAGGAAGGAGATAGACATGATAAATTATAAACAAGCTTAGTCAGGAAGCATTCAGAAAGTGCCTACTATGTGCCCTAGCAATGTGTTAGACAATGTGGGGGGTCCCAAGTGGAAGTGATGCTCAGTCTGTTAGAAAGAGATGAAACCAGAAAACATGGCCCTGTCTGCAGTCAAGTATGAGATGAAGAGTGTGGGCTTTGGAGCAAGACTGCCCCGAGTTCAAATCCTGCCTTCACATTGTTGTAGCTCCAAACCCAGGTAAGGTATTCTAACTTCTCTGAGCCTCATCTGTCAGTTGCGGTTAATGACGGTGGCCACTGTGGTGAAGATATATACAAGATTATGTATATAAAGTCTGTGCACTTGTTATGTACTGAATATATGTTAGCTATTTCTCTTCTCCTGTGCAGCTCCTGTACGTGAGATAGTAATGAGGCAATTAATGAATATCTTTTCATCTTGAGAAGAGGGAAATCTGTGTGTCCTGAGTGCTGAGCTGGAATTGACAGAGGAGACTACATGGAGGAGATGGGAACTGGTAAGATTGAGATGGTCAGAGGAAGCAAGGACAACACATAGTCTGGGGCTTCCCAATTATTTTTTACATAAGGACCTATGTAGAAAATGATAATATTGTACCACACACTGGGGTTAGACAAATGAGGCTGTTTACAGCTCAAAGTGTCCTTCCCACAGGCTGGACCCCTGCCCAAGACACTGCCCAATCAATAGAAGGGCTGAGGGTCATTATCTACACAAGCCTGTGACTTGTTTGTAACCACTGGTTGGGAAGCTCTGGTATAGAGAACTTAAAAGTTCAATGACCTGCACCAGCTCCCCAAAATCCTTTTTGGAATGAGGCAGGGGGTGAATGAATAAGATCATGATCAGCTGGTTCCCTATACCATTTGGCTTTGCAGTGGCCAAAGACATGTGGTGGCACTGTTTACCAAGGTGTGGTGCCAGGGACTGGGGAGAGGGACCACATGTACACAAGGAGTAAAGGCCAAATGTACGAATGTCTTTGGTGCCCTCACTCTCTTTCTTGCCTTCCGTAGGTGAGCTCATTGCACCGGCCTTCCCTAAGCCCCTGAAGATCTCTCTGCCTAGCCCATGATGCTTTGTGTATCAGCACTCAATACATATGTGTCAAGTTGAGTTGAATAGGTAAAGCAACTGACAAAAGCCCCTGCCCTGCATGTTTCAGCTTGTGCTTTGCCCAAATGCTAGTGTACAGGGGCAGGGTCCCTGAGCACATTACTTCTCTGTTCTCCTTTGTCCTTTTCTCCAAGCCTTGGTCACTGGGTCCAGGATTCACTTCCAACATAATGACTTCCTAATTATAGTTACACTTGGCCCTAGTGTTCTCCCCCAACTAAAAACGCCCCAACAGCTAAGTTTCAAAAGCTAGACCTTTCATAAAGGAGGTAACAGGAAGGAAATTCTTACACATACTATAACAGGGATGAAGCTTGAGGACATTACGCTCCGTGAAATAAGCCAAGAGTATAATAGTGTATGGTTATACATACACAAGACAAATAGTGTATGATTCCATTCATATGCAGTATCTAGGGTAGTGAAACTCATAGAGACAGAAAGTAGAATGGTAGGTTTCAGGGGTTGGGGGAGGGGGAACAAGGAGTTCATGATTAATGGGGACAGAGTTTCAGTTTGGGAAGATGAAAATGTTCTGCGATGATGGTTGCACAACAATGTGAATGTTCTTGATGCCACTGAATTCTACCCTTAAAAATGAGTAAGGTGATAAATTTTATGTTATTGTCACAATTTTTAAAAGAAGAGGAGGAAAAAAGAGGTACCAGACTGGTCTGTAGACCTCAGAGAGAGAAAGCTGCATGAAGGTTGAATAATAAACTTGATCCTTCATTTTATTATTGAAAGAGAAAGCTCAGCATGTGTCCAAGTTACTGCAGTTTTCAATCACAGTTTGTAATGAGCTGAGTCACCTCTCTTTATTTCCTCCTTCTGGCTTCTTTCCATTAGTTTTGAAGTGGATTTAAAATGTATTAATACTTGGATAGGTGAAAGAACTAGTTTGAGTGGACTCACTGTTAGGCCTCATGGGCACCTAGAAATGGGATGAGGGCAGAGAGGAGGACATGGGGGGAGAAGACAGCAGCTGTTGAGAAATGTGTCTAGCAGTGTCACCCACTATGCCATAAGAACAGGACAATGAGGAGGCTCTGCCCTGTGGGTTAGTTCTTGGGAAAGGATACTTATCTTGCTTTCTTTCCCATGGCGCCTGCCTACGGCTTCTGGCACTTCCTAAGAACTGGATTGTAGTCTCAACTGAGCCACTGCCTTGTGAATTTGGACCAGTCCCTTGTGGGACTGGATGGTTCCTAGGGGCTCTGCAGCCCTGAAAGTCCATGGGTTCAAGCCTCAGAGCTTCTTACCACTCATAATCCCTACAATGTGAGAACAGTGCTTTTTCCAGAGACCTGATTATTTGCTTGCAGGGTGTTATGGACTGAATTATATGCCCCTGAAAAAAAGATACGTTGAAAGCCAAACCCTGAGTATCTCAGAATGTGACCTTATTTGGAGAAAGTGTCTTATAGCAGTAATCAAGTTAAAATGAGGTCAGTAGGCTGGGCCCTAATCCAATATGACTGGTGTCCTTATATAAGAGGAAATTTGGACATACAGACTGACACACACAGCGGGAAAATGCAAGGAAAGAGATCTTTTCCTCACAGCCCTCAGAAGGGCTACAGACAACCCTATAGACACCTTGATTTCTGATTTCTGATCTCCAGAACTGTGGGACAATACATTTATGTTGTTTAAATCACCCAGTCCGTGGTACTTTGTTACAGTAGCCCTAGAAAATGAATACAAAAAGTAAAGCAGGTTTCCATCTCAGTGGGCATTCCTGCCTTTTCTTACCAGGTAGGTTTTATAAATGGAAGGAGGGACAGAAGGCTGGTGATAAAGGGTTTCTTTTTCAAAGGACTTGAAGCACCTTTCTTGGTACAGTGATTCATTGCTACAGCACCGGAACCTCCCTGAGAGAGGGCAACTCCTCTGTTACACAAACCTCTTCTTAATGCATTCTTGTCACTTATAAAAGGAAAGAATATTTGGTGCTGAGATGGAGGGGCTGTTGTAAGGAACTTAGGATGCTGAAGACTGAGTCATATGGGCTCTCAATGCTCCCTAATCAGAATCACTTGGCTATTGCTAAGGTTTAGTAAGTCCATCAACAGCCTCTCACCTCCTCTCAGTTCATTATAGCGTGCAGCTAGAGTGCCTATTATGGCAGATATGCACTGTCATCAGCACCTTAGACATGAAATTATGCTTTGTATATAGTTGGTCAAAGCACCTCCACTCAGCTCATCACGATTTTTTGACTAGGACCAAGGAAATTGCTATCTGATTATTCTCTTCAGTTTTCCAATCTGGTGTCTAAAGACTTGACCACAATAGTTTTTTGTCTAAAAAGATGGATCCTTATAAATGAGATGAAGAGCTGTTCAAAGTGGTTCACAGAACAAACTTCATTTCATCTCATCAAAGTATAGTGTCTTCCTCATGAATTCTTTTTGGTTTAATTTCTCTCCAATAAGTTCCACTGCCTGCACTTGTGCAAAATGTAGAACAGTTGTGGGAGCCAAGATGTCATATTAGAAAGTAAATCAAATGTGTTGATTTTTTACTGGAATACTGGCGTTTTCTTCAAAGCCTTTTTGTTGTTGTTCAAAGAACTGTTACAGAGAAGCAGGAAGGTAAGCATTGAACAAGAAGTTACCCATGTCTGTGATTACAAAGTTGTTCCGTCTTCA
The DNA here is from genome assembly GCF_041146395.1 of Eulemur rufifrons. Lineage (NCBI taxonomy): Eukaryota > Metazoa > Chordata > Mammalia > Primates > Lemuridae > Eulemur > Eulemur rufifrons. The sequence continues at coordinate 23,830,819 of NC_091012.1, read as the reverse complement.
GTGGGTCAATCCTCTTCTCTCTCTACGCTCTACCCAAGGCCATCTTGTCCACTCCCCAGTTACCATCTTCATGCTCTAATGCCCAAACACATTTCTCCAGCCCAGACATCTCTGAATTCGAGACCTGCCTCTTGGACACCACCATTTACTTGTCCCCTACACTCCTCAAAACAACCTATTCAAATCACCATCATCTTGTCCCACCCAACCTGCTTCCCTTCCACTACCTAGCATCTCAGGGAATGGCACCCACAGACTTGCCATGCTCTTGGAAAATCCTTCTTCAGTTTCCTTCCTCGACAACTTCCCCTTCCTCCGCATATCCATAGCCAAACCTCACAAACTCAATCTTCTAAGTCCTTTGCTGCTCCTTCCACTCCTTTCTACCTTCATGTTTACTGCAGTTAGTTGGTGTGCCCTGAGCAAGGAGATACCCATCTGGGGTTCATGTTTTCTGTGGAGGATTCACATAATGGCCCCATTCATGAGTGAGTCTCCCCAAGTTTTCTTAGGTAGGCATCCCCATGGAGCCTTTCCCAGCAGCAGGTGTAAGGAATGGGTTTTTCCTTCTCAAGGGGAGGTCTGAGGCAAGGGGAAAGAGAGAAGCTCTGCCATGTAGCATGAGAGCAGTATTAACAGTGCTGGCACACTGTACCCTTCCACCCCAGACCCCAGAACTCCACCAGAGAAAGATGGAGTAGAAGCCAACATACTCCCTTTCTGCTTGGGAGGCATTTTCCGTCTGCTACCTGGGAGAAAGTGTGAGAGACAGGACTGGGCCTGAGCCCAAATCAGGAAGTAGGTGGGGTTTGTCTTTGGTGCCTCCCACCTTCCTTTCTTATTCTTTTCTGCAGTACTCTAGGTACTCAGTACCCTCATGCTGGCCTTAGGTGCCCACAGCCCTTGATTGCTGCCTGACCCACCTTGTCAAAGTGATCCTAGGTCATAAATGAACTCCTCTACCTCCGCCATCATTTACTCCCTCTGTGGGCTGGGGAAAGGCTTCAGGTAGGCAGTGCCGGTCAACAGTGAGATCACACCGAAGAATGGTCATGGAAAAGGTCTGATTGCCTGCCAACAAGGTGTGATTCTTTTTTTTTTATTTCAGCTTATTATGGGAGTACAAAAGTTTAGGTTATATATATTGCCCATGCCCCCCCACCCCTCCGAGTCAGAGCTTCAAGCATGTCCATTCCCCAGACAATGTGCATTGCACTCATTATGTAGGTATACACCCCTCCCCTCCCCCCCACATCTGCCTGACACCCAATTGGTGTTATTCCCAAATGTGCACTTAGGTGATGATCAGGGAAACCAATTTGCTGGTAAGTACATGTGGTGCTTATTTTTCCATTCTTGGTATACTTCACTTAGTAGAATGGGTTCCAACTCTTTCCAGGAAAACATAAGAGATTCTATATCACTGTTATTTCTTATAGCTGGGTAATACTCCATGGTATACATATACCACATTTTACTAATCCATTCATGCATTGATGGGCATTTGGGTTGTTTCCACATCTTTGCGATTGTGAATTGTGCTGCTATAAATATTCAGGTTTCTTATTCAGAGGAAAAGGGATGTCTCTAGCCCAGCTCCCACCGCCTTTCTTCCTCCTGCTCCCTTCCAAGTCTTAGTCTCCTGAGTTTGGACTGTACTAGAGAAATATTTGTGGTTGATGATTGTGATTGCATAGATTGACCTTGTTCCCATGGCTTTGTTTTCTATTCTCAGCCCTACCACAAGAGAATACAAATGTGTAAGAGTTTGTCTCTAAAGAGAGAACAGAGGAGCTTGGCTGTCATCTGAGCTTACTCCTTTCAAGTTGCTAATGAAACGCTAGCCCTAAGGGCTTGGCATTCATGTCACATAGTCCTCTTCTATGCACATTGGCAGATGCCTGGGTTGGATAGAGAACAAGAATGGTGTGCTCCCATTTACTTCCTACCAAATTCAGCTTCTGTACAGCCTTTCTCTTTCCTATTCCACCTGATGATTTACCAGTCCTTTGTCTTAATTTTGTTTTAAAATAAGACTTTATTTTTTTAGAGTAGTTTTAGGTTTACAGCAAAATTGAGAGGAAGGTAGAGGGATTTCCTATATACCCCTGGGCCCCTATACATGTACAACTTCCCCCACAATCAACATCCCCACCAGAGTACAACATTTGTTACAGTTGGATTAATTTTCGAATTATGAAATATGTCAGACATACAAATGAGGAAAAAAAATTAATGCAATCAATGCTGATATACCCACCACTCAGCTTAAGTAATAAATAGTAAAAATGCAATCGAAGTCTCCCACCTTGATTTCATTCCTTTGCATCCTCCACAAGGTAATCACTAGTCTGAATTTAGTGGTTTTCATTCCTATGCCTTTCTCTATTCTCTTACTCAATATTCCTATATTACCATAAAATATGTAATATTGTTTTGCATGTTTTTAAGCATCACAAAATAATATCATGCTATAAATTACCTTTCTGCAACTTGTTTTATCTGTTGTTGAGATCCATCCATGCTGATATATGTACTTTTGGTTCATGTATTTTAACTACTGTATAATATTCCATTGTAGCAATGTACCACAATGTATTTATCCATTCTCCTGTTGTTGGACATTTTGGTGTTTCCAGTTTTCTGCCTTTACAAACAAGTGTTGCTCTAAACATTTTTATTCATGTTTCTTGGTGGAATAGTTTCTTTAGGGCAGTGTTTTAAAAAATATTTTTCTTTTGAAATAATTTAGGACTTAAAGAAAAGTTGCTAAAATAGTGCTGAGTTCCCATATAATGTTCACCCAGTTTCCTCTAATATTAATATTAAACAAACACAATACAATGATCTAAACCAAAAAATTAGCACTGGCACAATACTATTACTAACTTACAGACTTTATTAGAATTTCAGTAGTTAGAGAAGTGTTTTTAAAACTTCACATTGTGACCCATTAGGGCAGTTACTCTCAATTTTGGCTACACATTGGAATCATCTGGGGGAACTTTAAAAACTACTGATGCTGGGATCACACCCCCAAAATATTCTAATTTAATTTGTATGAGGCTATGAAAATTTAAAAACTCTCTAGATGATTGTAATATACGACCCAAGTTGAGAAGCCGCTGCATTAGTAGATCATGAAATCGATTTAATTGGTCATGCTGAGTAGTAAAAAAAAAAATGAAGCAATTGAAAATATGAGAGGGCTTTGCAGAATAAGAATTCTTGCAGAAAACTTTTGCTTCAATTATAACTATACATTGGGTTACAATGTAAAATGAATTTAATACTATGACTCATGAACAAAAAAGATTTTAAGCTACAATCTAGGTTATATGTGTAGGAGTGAAATTATTGGGTCACAAAATACGTGCATCTTTCATTTTACTGGATGTTGTCAAATTGCTTGGTATTTCTATTAAATCACACTCTACCAGCAGTGTACGAGAGCCCCAGCTGTACCACTTCCTTGCCAGCACCTGGCATTGTCAGACCTTTATCATTTTTGCCAATCTGGTGGGTGTGAAGTGGTTTCTTGTGGTTTAGTGGGCATTTCTGAGGTGACTAGGATGGTTGAGCACCTTTTTACCTGTACATTGATCAGGTTTCTTCTTTGGGGAATTTCCTATTCATGTCTCTTTTGCCCATTTTTTTTTTTTTTAAAATGGGTTGTTTTGTAGTTTATTGATGTATATTTTGGGTATCAACCCTTTGTCAGAAACCTGTGCTGCACATATCTTCTAGCACTCTGTGGCTTGTCTTTTCACTTTTTTTTTTTTTTGAGACAGGGTCTCACTTTGTTACTTGAGCTAGAGTGCAGTGGTGTCATCATAGCTCACTCTAATCTCAAACTCCTGGCCTCAAGTGATCCTCCCGCCTCGGCCTCCCAAAGTGCTAGGATTACAGGTGTGAGCCACTGCGTTGGGCCATCTTTTCACTTTTTGAAATGCTATTTCTTGCACAGAATTTTTATTTGAAGGTAGTCAAATGTGTTCATCTTTAGCTTTATGATTTGTGCTACTTATGTCTTTTTAAAATAATTTGTTCCTCACCCTGACGTCATGAAGATATTCCGCCTCTATTTTCTTCTAAAAGCTTTAAAGTTGTGTTTCTCACAACTGTTTGTTATGTCTTTAGTGCCTCCTTGAATTTTATTTTTTTGATGAGATCAATGTAGATTCACATGTACTTCTAAGAAAAAACACAGAAATCCCCTGTACATTTTGCCAGTTTCCCTATTATAGATACAATCCACTGATCTTATTCAGATTTTTCCAGTTTTACTTATGCTAGTGTGTGTGCATGTATGTATTAAATTCCTTCTTTCTTTCTTCTTCTTTTTTTTTTTTGGAGACAGAGTCTCGCTCTGTTGCCTGGGCTAGAGTGCTGTGGCATCAGTTTAGCTCACAGCAACCTCAAACTCCTGGGCTTAAGCAATCCTTCTGCCTCAGCCTCCCAAGTAGATGGGACTACAGGCATGTGCCACCATGCCTGGCTAATTTTTTCTATATATTTTTAGTTGTCTAGCTAATTTTTTTTCTATTTTTAGTAGAGACGGGGTCTCACTCTTGTTCAGGCTGGTCTCGAACTCCTGACCTCAAGCGATCCTCCCGCCTTGGCCTCCCAGAGTGCTAGGATTACAGGCGTGAGCCACCATGCCCGGCCAGTATTAAATTCTATAATTTTTCCCCCCTGGATAAGTATCCACGACCACCATTAAGATACTGAATGATTCTTCCATCACCACAAGGATCTGTCATGTTGCCCTTTATAACCATACTCACCTCCCTCCATCATCCACACTCTGGTCCCATCCCTAATCCCTGGCAACCACTAATATTCTCTTCATGTCCATAATGTTGTCATTTCAAGAATGTTATGTAAATGGAATTATACAGAATGTAACTTTTCATGATTGGCTTTTTCACTCAGCATAATTCTTTGTTGATTCATCTACATTATTGTGTGTGTTGTTAGTTTATTCTTTGTTATTGGTGAGTAGAATCTCATGGTATGACTGTACCTCAGTTTGTTTATCCAGTCACCCATTGAAGGACATCTGGGTTGTTTCCAGTTTTGAGCTCTTGCAAATAAAGCTTTTATGAACATGCATGTACAGGGTTTTGTATGAACATAAATTTTCATGTCTCTGGGATAAGTGCCCAGGAATGCAGTTGCTGGGTTGTATGGCAGTTGCATGTTTAGTTGTATTTGAAACTGCCAAAATTTTTTCCAAAGTGGCTGTACCATTTACATTCCCGCCACCAATGAATGAATGGAGTGATCCAGTTTCTCTGCATCCTCACCAGCATTTCGTGATGTCACTATTTGTCACTGTTTTTTATTTTAGCCATTCTGGTAAGTGTACAATGATATCTCATCAACGTTAGAATTTGCATTCCCTGATGGCTAATGATGTTGAGCATCTTTGCTTGTGTTTTTTTTTTCCTGTCTGTGTATCCTCTGGTGAAATGTCTCTTCATATCTTTTCTAATTGGATTACTTTTTTGTTGTTGAGTTTTGAGAGCTCTTCATATATGCTAGATACAAGTCCTTTGTTATGTGGTTTGAATTTTTTTTTCCAGACTGCAGCTTGTCTTTTACTCTTCTTCACATGGGCTTTTGCGGAGCAAAGTTTTAAACTTGATCAGGTCTAATTTATTGATTTTTTCCTTTTACAGATCATGCTTAGTCCAAAATCCTAAAATTTTTTTCCTATTTTTTTCTAAAAGTTTTACAGTTTTGTCTTATACATTTAAATTCATGATCCATTTCGAGTTGAGTTTTGTATAAGGTATGAGGTTTTGGCATATGTTCATTTTTTGCCTATGGATGTCCAATTGCTCCAGCACTATTTGTTGAAAAGATCATCCTTTCTCCATTGAATTTATGTTGCACCTTAGCCAAAAATCAACTGGGCATATTTATGTGGACCTCCTTTGTTTTTTAACCTATTCAAGGCTTTAACTGGCTCCAGGTCCCAAAATACATTGCATTAATTTCCTCTGAGATGTACAAAAAAGATGTAAATCATCATTTTGTAATGATACAACATTGTAATTAAGAAGAATTTTGCAACAATAATTAAGCACTGATCATGTAGCGTGAATTTAACTTGATCATTGTTGGTCTCTCTCAACTCTTCAGGAGGCTAATTCTAACAGTGAAATTAGCCTGGAGCCATAGAGAATTGTGAGATGAATCAGAACTTCAATGTATGAAAAAACAACATTTAACTTTGATGGACTAAGAGGGAAAACGTCAAAACTATTAGATCATAGAAAAATCAGAAGGAAAAAGTGCAGGTGGGAGTGGCCTGGCCATGAGGTTCTGCCAGCAACTGAAATTGAAGGTCTCTTTCTATTTTATCTACTGGGTGGGCCTTTGCTTATATATAGTTATGTTTCCCTACACAGCAGTTGTGTTCTTGGAAATTTGTGTGCATGTAACTCTCTAATGTAGGATGTACTAGAAAGAGCCCTTTCTAGACTGGGAGACAGCAGACCTGCATCTAATCCCAGTTGTGTCTCTAACTTGCTGTGTGACCTTAGACAACAGGTTAGATCTATGGACTTCTCTCCACTCTATACAATGCAGTTCAATTTAGAAAATATCTTCTGAGTGCTGCCAACTCTATGACAGGTCCAGTGAGATATATTGAGGTGAGCAAAGCACAACTCTTAATTTTGAGTGACTTTCTGGCTTATAGGTTATACCCATAATTTGCTGAGCACTTGTATAGGTTAGCTGCTATGCTAAATATTTTACATGTCTTATTTCCTTTAATCCTCACAGTAATCTTGTGAACTAGGAGCTAATATTGTTCCCATTTTACAAATGTGAAAACTAAGGCTTCAAAGGGTTAAGTAGCTTGTCCAGGGCCACGTGCTTGGTGGCTCTTTAACCACAAGTTCAGATTAGCTCACTTTGGTCTGGGCTCCATATGGAAGACATGATCTTGATCCAATAGGACTGAGGGTAGCATTCTGACAAGCAGAAGGAAAAACAGAAGTTAGGTATGTTCATTAGCACTTTACAGATGGAGAAGCTGGGATGTAAAGAAGTTGTATAACTTGTCCAAAGTCACAGAATAGTCCAGGACTCAAGCCCATGTTGTTCTTTCATCTGATAGAGGAATCTTTCCCCAACCTCTCTGCTTGTATGTGAATCCCAACTCTTTCTCGTTTTTGAGAATCTGGTGCTTTATCAGTTATTCTCTGTTTTCTACAGGAGTAACCTCTTTCTCTGGGCAGTCTCTTTGCCCTGAGCAGTTAAATATGAATATGTACAGAAATCTTCCTGCATTACATATCCCTCCTCCCATCCTGACCTCAACTGCCTCTCAAGCTACTGAGCTATCTTTCTCCTACTTTCACAGACAGCATTCTGGAAGGAGTTGCCTATACTCAGTGTCTCTACTTCCTCCTCTCCCACTCACTCCCCTCCCATTGCAATCTGGCTTGTGTCCCCAACACTCTTACCAAAGTCATCAATGACGTCTTTGTCACTAAGTACACGTTTCCCATTTTCATCTTGCTTAACTTCTCAGCAGCAGTCAATGAACTTGACTACTGCCACTTTTCTGAAACAGTTTTACCCTTGACTTACAAGACATGGCATTCTTTTTTCCCCTCTTACCCCTCTCTCTCTCCTTCCTTGTCTCCTTTATAGGTTCACTGTTTCCCTACTTAATCATGTTATATTATTCTTTTTTATATGTCACTGGATTCAGTCTACTATTATTTTGTTGAGGACTTATATTTCTGCATATGAGGCATATTGGTCTATAGTTTTCTTTTCTTGTAATGTCATTGTCTGATTTTGTTATCACAGAGTAATACTAGCTTCTTAAATTTACAATGTGTTTTTCCCCTTCTATTTTCTGGAAGAGATTGTGTAGAATCAGTGTTAATTCTTCTTTAATTGTTTGGTAGAATTTTCCAGTGAAACCATCGGGGCCTGGAGAGTTCTTTTATGGGAGTTTTAAATTATGAATTGAATTTATATAATAGTTATAGAGCTATTCACATTGTCTATTTCATATTGAATGAGTCATGGTAGTTTGTATTTTTCAAAGAACTGGTCCATTTGTCTAAATTATCAAATTTATGTGTGTTGAGTTATTTGTCGTATTCCAATATTATCATATTGGTGTCTGCAGGGTCTGTAATGACATCTCCTGTTTTATTCCTGATATTGGTCACCTGTGTTCTCTCTCTCTTTTTTGGTTAGTCTTGCTAGAGGTTTGTCAATTTTATTGATCTTTGCAAAAAACCAATTCCTTTGTAAATTGATTTTACATTATTTTTCTGTTTTCAATTTCATTGATTTCTGCTCTTATCTTTATTATTTCCTTGCTTCTGCTTGCTTGAGGTTTATTTTGTTCTTCTTATTCTAAGTTCTAGAGGTGGAAGCTTAGGTTATTGATTTGAGATTTTTTCAATTTTTCTAATATGTATGTTTGGTACTAAAAATTTCCCTCTAAGTTCTTTATCTGTGTCCCACAATTTTTGATATGTTGTATTTTCATTTTCATTCAGTTCAAAAGTTCAATGTATTTTTAATTTCCCTGAGACTCCTTCCTTGATCCATGGATTATTTAGAAGTGTGTTGTTTAGCTTCCATGTATTCATATATTTCTCTATTATCTTTCTGTTATTGATATCTAGTTTGACTCCATTTTGCTCAGAGAACACACTCTATATGATTTCAATTCTTTTAAATTTGTTGAGGTTTATATTATGTCCCAGAGTATAGTCTCTCTTGGTATATGTTCCATGGGCCCTCAAAATCAGATAATAGTCCTCCAATTTTGTTCTCTTTTTCTAAAATTTTTGTCTATTCTAGTTCCTTTGCTTGTTCATATAAACTTTAGAATTTGCTTTTGTTATCTATTACATCTACAAAAACTTTCTGGGATTTTTATTGTGATTGCTTTGAATATACAGATTTGGGGAAATTTGACATCTTAACAATATTGTCTTTCAAACCATGGACATGGTATATTGATCCATTTAGTTAGGACTTCTTTCATTTTTTTATCAGTGCTTTGTAGTTTTCAATCTATGGATCCTGCACATATTTTTTTTAGATGTGTACCTATTTCAACTTTTTGATGCTTTTTAAAAGGATATTTAAATTTTTTTTTCAAATTCTAATGCTCCTTACTAGTGCATTTAATTTTTATATGTACTTTATATGAAGTACAATTAATTTTTATATGTAGCTCTTATATCATTCAGCCTTGTAAAGCTAGCAGTTCTAGGAGAGTTTTTTTTTTTAATAGATTCTTGGGGATTTTCTATGTAAACATGTCATCTACAAGTAGAGACAGTTTTATTTCTTCCTTTTTAATCTATTTGCCTTTCTTTCTTCCTTCCTTCCTTCCTTCCTTCCCTTCCGTCCTTCCTTTCTCCCTCCCCTCCCCTCCCCTCCCCTCCCCTCTCCTCTCCTTTTCCTTTCTTTTCTTTCCTTTCATCTTATAGTGGACATCCTTGCCTTGTTTTGGATTTTAGAGGGATGACATTCAGTCTGTTATTATTGATTATAATGTTGAATGTAAATAATTTTGTAGATTCTCTTTATCAGATTAATGAAGTTACCTTATATTCCTAGTTTATGTAAAGTTTTGTCATAAATAGATGTTGCATTTTATCCAGTGCATTTTGTGAATGTATGGAGATGGGGTTATATGCTATTTTTTCTTTAGGCTATTAATGTGGCGAATTGATTGATTTTTGAATGTTGAACCAGCTTTGTGTCCCTGGAATAAATCCCACTTAGTTGTGTTATATTATTCTTTTTATATTTTCCCGGATTCAATCTGCTATCATTTTGTTGAGGACATTTATATTTCTGCTTATGAGGGATATTGGTCTGTAGTTTTCCTGTAAGTCTTTGGTTTTGGTACAGGGGTAATTTTGGCCTCATAAAACGAGTTGGGAAGTGCTCTCTTCTTTTCTATTTTCTGAAAGAGATGGGGTAGAATTAGTATTATTTGTTCCTTAAATGCCTGATAAAATTCATGAGTGAACCCATCTGGTCCTGTAGTTTTCTTTATTGGAAAATTTTAAACTATGAGTTTATTTTTTATAGATATAGGGCTATTTAGGATCAAAATTTTTTTCATTAGGCTTTGTTTTTTAATTTTTTCATGTTTACTTAGCATTTATTTTGTGCCAGGCATTGTTTCAAGTGTTTTACATGTATTAGTCTTTTAATCTTTTCATCTTCACAATGTTATTAAGGAAAAAACTATTGTGACCCCATTTTACAGTTGAGGAAACAGGCACAGAGTATTTAGGTATCTTTCCCAAAGTCACAATCCTTAAGTGGCAGAGCTGGGATTTATTTATTTATTTTATTTATTTTTATTTTTATTTCAGGATATTATGGGGGTACAAACATTTTGGTTACATGTTATGACTTTGCCACACCCAAGCCATGATTTGAGGTGTGCCCTTTCCCCCCTACAATGCTCAACACGTCCATTAGTTGTGAGTTTACCCACTCTCAAACCCCCAACCCCCAGTGCATATTGCTACTGTGTGAGCACCTTTCTGCTGATCAGTTAGTGCCAATTTGATGGCGAGTACATGTGGTGCTTATTCTTCCATTCTTGTGATACCTCACTTCGGAGGATGGGCTCAAGCTCTATCCAGGATAATATAAGAGGTGCTAGATCACCATCGTTTTTTATAATTGAGTAGTATTCCATTGTATACATATGCCATATTTTATTAATCCACTCATGGATTGACGGGCACTTAGGTTGTTTCCACATCCTTGCAACAGGGAATTGTGCTGCCATAGACATTCGAGTGAAGATGTCTTTATTATAGAATGTCTTTTGTTCCTTTGGGTAGATGCCTAATAGTGCTATTGCTGTATCAAATGGTCTTTCTATTTTTAGCTCTTTGAGGTATCTCCAAATTCTTTTCTACAGAGGTTGTACTAATTTGCAGCCCAACCAGCAGTGTAAGAATGTCTCTCCACATCCTCGCCAGCATTTGTTGTTTTGGGATTTTTTTGATAAAGGCCAATCTCACTGGGGTTAGGTGATATCTTATTGTGGTTTTGATTTGCATTTCCCTAATGATTAGCGTTGTTGAGCATTTTTTTATATGTTTGCTGGCCATTATTCTGTCTTCTTTTGAAAAGTTTCTGTTCATGTCCTTTGCCCATTTGTTGATGGAGTTGTTTTATTTTGTCTTGTTGATTTTTTTTTGAGTTCTAGATAGATTCTTGTTATCAGCCCTTTATCGCAAGTGTAGAAAGCAAATATTTTCTCCCATTCTGTAGGCTGTCTGTTCACTCTTATGATAGTTTTCTTAGCTGTGCGAAAGCTTTTTAATTTGATCATGTCCCATTTATTTATTTTTGTTGCTGCCATGATTGCTTTGGGGGTCTTCATCATAAATTCTTTGCTTAGGCCAATGTCTGAAAGAGTCTTCTGTACATTTTCTTCTAGGATTCTTAAGGCTTCACGCCTTAGGTTTATGTCTGTTATCCATTATGAATTGATTTTTGTAAGAGGTGAGAGGTGGGGATCCAGTTTCAATCTTCTGCATGTAGTTATCCAATTTTCCCAGCACCATTTATTGAAAAGATATCCCTCATGAGTATAGATGCAGAAATCCTTAAAAAAATTTTAGCAAATTGAATCAAACAGCATATCAAAAAAATAATTCACCATGACCAGGTGGGCTTTATCTCAGAGAGGCAAGGGTTGGTTCAACATACACAAATCTATAAGTGCAATACACCTCATAAATAAAAGCAAGAACAAAGACCATGTGTTTCTCTCAATAGATGCAGAAAAAGCATTTGACAAAGTCCAGCACAGCTTTATGATAAAAACTCTTAACAAAATAGGCATAGATGGGACATACCTTAAAATAATTAAGGGTATATACGATAAACCCGCAGCCAATATCATACTGAATGGGGAAAAATTGAAACCATTTCCACTTAGAACTGGAACCAGACAAGGTTGCCCACTATCTGCACTTCTGTTCAACATAGTGCTGGAAGTCCTTTCTAGAGCAATTAGACAAGAGTGGGGAATTAAGTGTGTCCAAATGGGGGCAGAAGAGATCAAACTCTCACTCTTTGCTGATGATATGATATTATATCTAGAAAACCCCAAGAATTCAACCAAAAGATTCCTGGAATTGTTAAATGAATTCAGTAAAGTCTCAGGATACAAAATCAATACACACAAATCAGAGACATTCATACATGCCAAAGCAGTCAAGCCAAAAATAAAATAAAAAATGCAGTACCTTTTACAATAGCCTCAAAGAAAATTAAATATCTAGGAATATATTTAATGAAAGAGGTGAGAGACATATACAGGGAGAACTACGAAACCCTAAGAAAAGAAATTGTAGAAGACATAAACAGATGGAAAAATCTACCTTGCTCATGGATTGGCAGAATCAACATTGTTAAAATGTCCATACTGTCTAAAGTGATTTACAGAATTAATGCAATCCATATCAAAGTACCATCATCATTCTTTACAGATCTAGAAAAAATAATTCTACGCTTTGTATGGAACCAGAGAAGACCTTGTGTAGCCAAAGTAATCTTAAGCAAAAAGAACAAACTGGGAGGTATCAGTCTACCAGACTTCAAGCTGTACTACAAGGCTACAGTAACTAAAACAGTGTGGTCCTGGCACAAGAACGAGATATAGACCTTTGGAACAGGACTGAGAATCCAGAGATGAAACCATCCACATATTGTCATCTAATCTTTGACAAAGCAGACAAAAATGAAGAAATATTTTTGAACACCAAGCAAATATTTCTACCCTGTCTATCATCATTGTTGAGGTATCCCCAGCACCCAGCCCATTGCCTCAGAAGTATACAGTTAATAAATATTGACTTGAATGCAGTAGAATTTTGTGTTTTTACTACAACCCCACAGGACCTGGAGGAACCTAGGGTCACTCCTAAGGAATTTTGACTTTGTTTGGAATGGGGAAGGCAGACTAGGCTAGGGCTTCTTAACTATCCATAGTGAAAAACAAATTTAAAAACTTCTAATTCATTGCAGATAAGTAGTTTTCTAAAATATAATGAAAATAAGTCACTAGAAAAATGAAATGAAAAGACATGCAAAATACAAGTTCTTTTTATTATTGTATTCAACAGACATAAAAGTATTTTGTCAAATTGCTGTAAACATTTGTCAATGCTTGTTCTCAATTTCTATACTTGCCTTATTATATTGGAAACAAACATTTTGTGCACTGACAGCTGTCTGTGAGCCACACTTTGAATAGCACTGGGTTGAGTAATCTCTGGGGTGTACAGTGTGGATTTCCTGCTCACAAGCATTTCAGGACACTGAAATGTCAGTTGAGGACAGACCAAACCAACAGCATCCTGAAGAGCTCAAGTTACTAGATTTTAGAGTACTAGGAGTTCGTCTAGAAAGCAGTACTCTTGAACAGAAATCTTACCATTTTCAAATGGGCCAACATGTAACACATTACTGACTGGGGCACCTGGGAGAGACCCAGAACTCACATCGGCATTTTAGCAAGAGCACACATATTTTACAACATGCATTTTTGCTTGTACTAATATATTAGAGGAAACACTGGTCTACTACATAGAACTAAAATCGAAATTAATAGCCTCTATTCCAGAGCAAAGTCATCCACCTAAAATGTCTTGGCCTCACTCTTCATACATTCCCTTTATTAAGTATGATCCTTCAGAATCATTCAGCGTTATATTATTATTTTCCCAGATAAATTTCCTCTCCTTCCTCTTTTGCTTTTTTCTTCCTGGCTAATGGATACTAAGGAGCTTTATCACAGAATATACTTTCAGCATCATGTCAGTGTGACTAGTAACACCAGATGTAAACACAGATACCAAAAAGCCTGTTTAAATGTATTGCATTTCCAGGGAGAAATACTTAATAAAGAGAAAAGATAGAAGTTTTTACTCCAGGGTGCACAATGGCCCCTTCTCAATCAGTCGAGGCAAATGGAAGCCTGGCTGGCTTCAGAGGAAGCAGATGTGGCCCTTTTGTCCTCAGATTACTTCAAGTAGCAATATTTGTTGATAATTTTCAACAACTTTTGGATTTTTCCAATACTTTTAGCTTGCATCCTAGAACCAAACATATCGTTTCCTCTTCATTTCTGGGCCATGACTGTGTAAAATATTGAGAAAAATATTCATAAAATAGGGAATGAGATTTTCTTAATGGTAAGAAGTGTGATTGGAGTCTACAGTGCTGACTTAAGAAACATATTAGTGTATTTTTGTAAGTTGAAAGAATGGGCTAAAGAGACTATTTTAACAAATAAAATCAGGAAAGAGGGGGAAGAAAAGAAACATGTTGGTGAACAGTAAGGCAAAATTATTTTTATGGGTTGAATTTTGTTCCTCCTAAATTTCCTATGGTGAAGTCTTAACCCCCAGAACCTCAGAATATGACCTGATTTGGAGATAAGGTCTTAATAGAGCTGATCAAGGTAAAATGAGGTCATTGGGGGGACCTAAACCAATATGACTGGTGACTTTATAAACAGAAAATTTGGACATGGACATAGACAGAGGGAAGATGGTTGATGTAAAGACACAGGGAGAAGACGGCCATCTACAAGAGAAAGAGGCCTGGAACAGATTCTTCCCTCACAGCCATCAGAAGGAACTGACCCTATTGACACCTTGCTTTGGCACTTCTAGAATGCAGAACTGTGAGACCACAAATTTCTGTTCTTTAAACCACTCAAAATGTCTCATAAGTCATCCAAATCTATAGTACTTTGTTATAGCAGCCCTGGCAAAGTAACACAACTCTGATCCATCACTTCTGCAGAATCTTCCAGAGGGCTCACTGGCTTCCAGCACCATCCAGAGTAAGCCAGAGCTATTTATTTTTTCAGGCAACTATGGTGTGTCTGTAGGCATCAGGGTATGTGTGGATGTGTATATGTGGGGAGTACAGCATGTGGGTGAAGAGAGAAAGAGAGAAGTCCCGGAGAGATGTCCTCAAGGCAGTGAGAATATAGAAGCCACAGGAAGACCAAGTCTGCCAGTTTTCTTTCTCACCTCTTCACAAGCTTATAATACCATATTATTTTCTTGATTATTTTAAAGAACATTAATTCTCTTACCTGCCAAAATCTCAGGAAGTATAATAATAAAAGTCAAATCTCAATTCACCTTCCACTTCCATGAATTGCAGAAGGTATCATAATGTATACTACCACTGCTTGAAAAGTTGGGATATAGAGTCATGTTTCCCATGCCCCAAAGAGGAGTAGTCATTTGGAGGCAAAGTTAAAGGGAAGAGAGAAAAATTTTCATGGTGCTGTGTGCTTGTGACCTACGGGAAGTGACTAACTTTTCTTTCACCTCAGCTTCTGCTGTACCTGCCTCGAGCAAAAGCTTTGTAAATGTGGGCTGATGGTGTGGGTTGGTGTTACACAGAAGAGTTAAGGCTGGGCCTAAACTTAATTTGTGGTAATTTTGTGATAACTGGGAAAAACAGCAACCCTCAGTATTTCTGTAGTGATTGTACCCCTGGTTCTACCTTGGGGCATTCCCTTCACTCCCCAAAGCTTCTGTTGCTTGGTAGGATCTTGCTGGGCATACCAGGAAAGGAATATCCTCTCCACGACTTTCTGCTCACTTCAGGAGGCCTAGCTTTCAGGAGAGCAGACCAACATTGGAGTCAGTCATTTCAAGGCAAAATCACACCTCATCCCTTGCCCCAGCTAGCTTCTGGAAACAATTAAACAACTTACCTATTTCATGGGGAAGAATCCTTTTACTCTTCCTCTAAGCAGATGTTTATTGGGCCCTAGCCATGTGTCAGGTAATACACTAGGTGCTGTGGAAAGCGCAGTTATCAATATAGATCTGTCCTTGGCTTTCAGGAAACTTCCAGTCTGATTTCAGTGGGTGAAATAAAAACTTTGCTGCAGTCAATTGACCAAACTCTGGACTTTTGTCAAAGGTTCACTCATTCATTTATTCATTCGACAATTCATTCATTCAGCACCAACTCTATGGCAGACACTAGGGATAGAGTGGTGAATAAAGCCTCTCTATCCTCTCCCTTTATGGGTATACAGACAGTAAACAAACAGTGACAGGAGGGATATACAAGGGATGGACCCTGTTGTAGGGGGCAACAGGGGAAGCAGAGTCAGGGCATTGAAGGCCTCCACGAGGAGGAAGAACCATCCATGCTGGGACTTGAAGGATAAGGGGTTCACCTGATAAATGGAGGAAGGGTATTGCAGGAAGAGGGGGAGGGGGTGCCAAGGCTTTCTTC
This sequence comes from Eulemur rufifrons, assembly GCF_041146395.1. NCBI lineage: Eukaryota > Metazoa > Chordata > Mammalia > Primates > Lemuridae > Eulemur > Eulemur rufifrons. The sequence goes on along the minus strand of NC_091012.1, from coordinate 23,814,502 downwards.
CAACATCTGGCCCCATTATGGGCAATCTGGTTTCATAGGACACCAGTCTGTCTGTGCTGGGAGAGCCCCGAGAGACTCTGGTTTTCAGAGAAGTCTGAAGGCATGCAGATGAGATAGTACATGAAGTGTTTGGAGAACATAGATTCAATCTAGCCTGGCTGGTTCATGGGATGTTGGGAGCAGAAAGGAGGAACGTGCGTGTGTGTTCCCATTTGTCTAAGGGAGAGGGCTTGATATTGAGTTTGGAAAGGTAAACTAGAAAAGGCCTGTGAAGCCTTGAATGTCAAGTTAACAAGTTTGGACCTCATCCTAAAGGTTGTGAGGTAGTTTTGTGAAAGATCAGATATGTGTTTTAGTAAGGGAAAGCTGACTGTAGAGTGTGAATGGATTGACCAACTGGCTTACCCTTTGTCTCCTCTTCTAGAATGTAAGCTCCAAAGGAAGAGGGACTGGGTCTGTTTTGCTTATCATTGAATCTTCACCACAGTGCCTGGCACGTAGTAGAGCCTCAGTAAATACTGTTTGAATAAATGACTGAATGAATGAAGTTGCTGCAAGTGTCCAGACAAGAGATGGTGCAAGGTTGAACTGTGTAGCACTAAGTTTCATGTGATATTGTGGAGATAAAATCAATGGGACCTGGTAATCAAAATGTACATAAAGTACTAAGCAGTAGCTAACCATTCAGTAAGTGATAGCCATTACTGGCTTTGTACACATGGTGAAATCTAGGCTGCCTCCCAGGTTTCTGGCTTGGGGTCCTAAGAATATAGTGGTGCTCAGCACTCCCCAAAAGTCCACTGGGTTAGAGAGAAGTGTGGGAGTGGGTGAATGTGGAAGGGAAGATAATGAATTTAGTTAGAGACATTGAATTTGAGGAACTGCCATTAGATTATTGGCAATGATGATCCAGGAGGCACAGCAGACAATCCTTAGGTACTCTGTGCTATTATTAGCAGCTTCATCATGAGGCAGCCGAGGGCCAAACAACAGAACAAATGCAAAGGCCACTGTTGTCCTGAAAAGTTTGGACCTGATTTGAGTCCTGGGCAGTGTGGCTCTCATAGGAGCTTATTGTCAGGAGAGGTGCTCCATAGGGTGAGGCTTAGGTTAGACTAGCTTCTTGCTGAGATTTTGGGGAGTATGAGATTTTTCTTTTTTTTGGCTAGGACTTGGAAAACAAAGGAGGAGGAGGAGGCTGACCAGTCAGTGTCACTGGGAAGAGGTCTGTTGAGCAGGCTTACTGTCCAGGTTCAGCAGACTGATGTCTTACCTCTTCTGGCTCTTAGGACATGAGAAAGAAAGAATAGGAACATGACACCTTAGCACTCTTTTTGCTCTTTGAAATATCTGAGGATTTTTCAACAAATGCAAACATCTACACTGGATTTCACTCTGATTGTGAGCAAATAGTTGAGTCTGGTCAAATTATGTCTTCCTCACTGCTGGCCACCTGTCTCCTCCATCACTGTTCTCCTTCCCACACCAGAGGCCCCACCTGCCAAACCACCTGCCCAGCTGCCTACCTGCCTGTATGTCTCCCCACCCACCTGGCCCACTGGCTGCACAGGCTCTCCAGTGCCCTCAGGCTGCATCAGTTCCAGTTGGCATTGGCTGCCTAGACCACAAAAAGGGTTCTTCCTGTGGCAATTTACTTTTGAATGAGTCACACAGCAAAGACAATCTTCTCAACGTATCCAGTCCTGCTCTTCATAGTTCCTGAGGTTTTGGTGAGAACGGATGGTATTAAGAATCACCCAGCTGCTTGAGCCCAGGATGGAAGGCCTGTTCCCCTGGGACCTCTGCAGAGCCCACTCCAGGCAAGAAATGGGGTAACGTGACTCTGATGGAGGATGACCAGACTGGGCAATGCCACCCTCCTCTCCATGGGACACTGGTTTTGTTTTCTACCCTTTGAGCAAATTTCCACCATTTGCCACTGGGCAGTGAACAATGGAGAGACCTGGCCCTTATGGGAGCCATGGAGTTTGACTGGGCTTGCAGGCACCTTCCTCTGGTTCTGGGCACACAAAGTAGGTATATAATAAGTGATTGTGACCAAATTGAATCCTACTCTTAAATCAAGTGCTGGCCTCAGTGATTAGCTCCTGTCTTTGGGTTCTCAAGGAAGATTCCATTGCCCAGCTTTTAGCAAAATACTTCCAGGGGAAATTGAAAGTGTGACTGGTACCTTCCTTGGCAAGCTGATCACGCTGAATTCTGTGGAGGAAGCCCTGGGCATGGTAATATCTTAACTCTTGTTCTCAGGTACCTCATCAGATACAATTCACATTGACCATATTACATTTTTAAGGCAGTTTGACAGCCACAATCTCATTAAAATGCACAACAATCCAGTGAAGGCCACACAGGGCAGGAATTGTCACCCCACTTTTATAGATGAGGAAGCTGAGGTTCAGAGAGGTGAAACAACTGGGCCCAGGTGGAACAGCTCAGAAATGGCTAAACTGACACCTAAACTAAGATTGTTTACTTCCCATGTCAGTATTTCTTTCATTCCTTCACACTAGCAGGTACTTTGCCTGTAAGGGATCATGTGAAGCCAGCAGACAAATGGCATTCATAAGAGTTATACTGGGGAAGGGTGGCAGCTGAACTGGGCTTTATGTTTTGCTGTGCTATGTTGCAACTTTCCTTAAGTGGTATGGAGTCAGGCTGCTTTGGTTTTCAGCTGTTTAAGAAGTTCTCTTCTGTCAGATATCTGTGCCTTCTGTAGATCAGCTAACCCACAAACATGCTCTCTAGTCTTAGGAATGTGAATCAAAGTACTTTGATTTTCACTGAGAAGACCTGATTTCTTTAATATATAAAATCATAGAATCTCAGAGCTGGAAGGTAATTTAGGTCATTAATCCAATTTTCTTAATCAACTTAGGCTCAGAAAAGAGTGACTTAGTCAACAACACAGCTAATTATTGGCACAAATGATATGCAGGGGGCTCCTCAAATTTTAGAAGATTTTCCCTGTAAGTCTGAACAGCTTGGGAGGAGGACCCCATGGTAGATCTGGGTGGGCTATGAAGAAGCTGCCCACTCTTTTACCTTTTTAGTCTGGGCCTCTTTGGATTTAGGGGCATGCAAGTAAGATGGTGACTGAGGAATCAGGGAAGGCCTTCAGATAAGGTGGGGGAAGAATACTGTCATGGAAGTCAGATAAGACTGGGCAGTAAGTCATGGCCCACCACTTAGGTGCTTTGTCACTTTGGACAAATCACTTAACCATAGTTGTGGCTTTGATCCCTCCCTTGTTGATAAGATGGGCATAGTACCCCACTCTTAGGAATATCAAATTAGGGAATGACATATATAGATAGATATATATAGCTATATACACACACATATATGTGTGTCTATCACAACACATATTGATAGATAATACATGGAAAGACATCGTCTCCATAAGCGGGCAGTCCACAAAGTCCTTGAGACCAGGTCCCCCTTGTCATTGTTACCATATGCTATGGTTTGGACGTTTGTCCCTTCCAAATCTCATGTTGAACTTCCATCCCCAGTGTTGGAGGTGGGGCCTAGTGGGAGGTGTTTCGGTCATGGGAGGTGTATCCCTCATGAACGGCTTGGTTTCCTCCCCATGGTAATGAGTGAGTGCTCGTCACTCCATTGGTTCACAGGAGAGCTGATTGTTTAAAAGAACCTGGCACCTCCCCTAACTTTTGCTCATCATGTGACGTGCCTACTCCCTCTTTGCCTTCTGCCTTAATTGGAAGCTCCCTGAAGCCTTCACTGGAAGCAAATGCTGGAACCATGCTTCTATACAGCCTGCAGAACTGTGAGCCAAATAAACCCCTTCTCTTTATAAATTACCCAGTCCCAGGTATTCCTTTATAGTAATGCAAAATGGACTAACATACCACCATTCTTTTTTTTATTCTTATTTCAGCATATTGTGGGGGTACAAAAGTTTAGGTTACGTTTGCAAATAGCACCAGGAAGCATTAACATCAGCACCAAATCCAGCTATGTGTTGAGCCTGTATAAGTATAATGTCATTAACTGTCAGGGCTGTTACGAGGACTAAGTGAAAAAAATTCAAAAACATATACCTCTCAATCTGTCACAGAGGGGACCTTCAGAAAGTGTGGTGACCCAAACGTTTGTGGAATGAACTGATGATAGCGCTGAGTGCATCGGGCAGTCCTCTCAGTGGCCAGTAATGCCCATGTGCTCAGATGAATTGAAAGGGGGTATTGTACTGGTGTTTGTGGAGAGCCCCATAATCTTCAACTCTCTGGGCTCACATCTAAGGTTCCACAATGAGTTGGGAGTAGAGCTAAGTGGGGATAGCATTCAACTCAAGGGTTCTGCAGTGACAACTAGTTGAACCTGGCTGGCAATTAAATATGGGCCCAGATGTGGCCTGTTTATATTTTTCCTCCTGTGACTTGGCAACTTATCTGACTGAAACTAGGGGTATAGATGGCACTGGAACTAACTGGAATCTTCCCTGGCTCTGTGTCTTCAAGTCAGTAGGTGATCACAGTGGTTACGTAATGGTGGAATAACTGGGAATTCCAACAACACAGGGATAGGAAGGGGGAAGCTGGCCAAGGCTTTCAGTGCTGTAGATAAAATAGCCTAAGGTTTCTGTGGAGTCACCTGCCTGTGGAGGAATCAACCAGACCAAGCTGGAGTCTTAGGGCTGACAGCTGGGGTGTTTTGTGTCACTTATGAAGTGAGTGCCCCCTCTGTGCCACAAAGTTCCCAGCCAAAGGCCTGGCACAGAGAAGGTACATAGGAAACATTTGGTGAATGAGTCCTGTTGGAGACTCATGGATCATTGAGGACCCCAGAGCTTTTGTTTGTGTGAGTTACATCTATTGCTATTTAACATAATATAAAACTGAGAAAATTTAAATGTATTCTTTATTCATTTATAAATAACATTTTATGAAAATAACCATATTTTCCAAGACAAAAATGTTAGTGAGAAGAGTGGCATTGTTTTATGTATTTGCAAGTCTCTTTAACATTCAGCTTAATAGAAGACAGCTGAATTTTCCTACCTGTGTTTCCCTTCAATATACTGTGATATATATCAAGCAGTCTCTTGAAAACTCCACTGCACACACTTATGAGAGAAAAAAATCTAAATAATGACTTAGTGTTATTGTGAAAATAGTCTTAATCTAGTGGACTCCCCAGCAGTCTGCAGAACTGCTGCTCTAGGGCATTAGATCTAGGAGTGTAATTTCTTGGTCATGCATGTTTTAGCCTTTAATATTTCCAAACTGCTCTCCAAAGCAGTCATACCAATTTCTACAATCAGCAGCAGTGTTTGAGAGTTCCAGTTTCTCACATCTGAGTCAATTTGGTATTATCAGACTTTTTAAAGTTTACCAGTCTGAGGGGTATGTTTTTAATTTGCTTTTCCCTGATTACTAGTGAGATTGAGCATCTTTTCATAAGTTTATTTGATTGCCTTTTCTGTAAATTCCATGTTTATATTTTTTGCACAATTTTAATGTATCTTTTTCAGTATTGATTTATAGGAATTCATTTTTTTTTTTTGAGACAGAGTTTCGCTTTGTTGCCTGGGCTAGAGTGCAGTGGTGTCAGCCTAGCTCACAGCAACCTCAAACTCCTGGGCTCAAGCGATCCTACTGCCTCAGCCTCCTGAGTAGCTGGGACTACAGGCATGCGCCACCATGCCCAGCTAATATTTTCTATATATATTTTTAGTTGGCCAGATAATTTCTTTCTATTTTTAGTAGAGATGGGGTCTTGCTCTTGCTCAGGCTGGTCTCGAACTCCTGACCTCGAGCGATCCACCTGCCTCGGCCTCCCAGAGTGCTAGGATTACAGGCGTGAGCCACCACGCCTGGCTGGAGTTCTTTATTCTTGATACTAATCCTTTGTCAGGAATAAATGTTCCAAATACCTTTTCCATGATATGGCTTGACATTCAGTTTTTTTTCCCCTGATGTCTTCTGCTGCACAGAAATTTTTAATTTTAATGTAATCAAAATTATCTATTTTATGAGTTATACTTTTTGACTCTTATGTAATTCTTTCTTGCTCAGAAGTCATAAAAATATTCTTATCAATTTTCCTCTAAAAGTTTTAAACATTTTGTTTTCATAATTCTTTACCTGAAAACAGACAAAGATTTTGGTACTATGTTAGGCAAAGATATACTTTTATGTTTTTATATAAAGATAACTAATTGTCCTAGGATTATTTATTGAATGTACCATCATTTCCCCTACTCATTTTCATATATGTGGGGAGCTGTTTCTAGAGTCTCTATTTTGCTCTATTTGTTTGAGTTCTCCTGCTTTGTTTTACTTCTTCGAAATATTTTGCTTATTCTTAACACTTTACTCTTAAAATTTTTATGAGATATAAAATACATAAAAAGGGTATATAAATTGTGTGCCATTTAAATTATAAAGCAAGCAGCCAACCAGTACCTTAGAAGCCCTTATAAACTTCTACCCAATCATATCACTCTTCATCCCCCAAAGGCTACAGGCAAATACTATCCTTGATGCTAGGTTAATCATTTATCTGCTTTTCTTTGTAATTTTACCAACTGTTTGTATATCTCCTACAATTATATTGTTTAGTGTTGCCTATTCTTTAACCTTATATAAATGGAACCATATCATGTTTTCTCTTCTGATTTGCTTCTTTTACTCATTATGTTCCTGAGATTCAGCTTTATGAGATGCACGTGACTCTAGTTCATTCATTTTCACTGCTGTCATAGTATGGCATTGTATGAATATACCACAATGTGTTCTAATAGGCACTTGGGTCGTTGCTTCCAGTTTATGCATATTGCAAACACTACTACCAGGACTGTTGTACATGCCTCGAGATGAACATGTGAAAGTGTTTCTCCAAACTAAGTAATATATGGGTACATAAACTGGAAACAATGACCAAGTGTCTATGAGTAGTGGTAGACTACTAAATGCAGGTCACCTTGTGTAGCTCCTGATTTTAAAGGAAATGATTTTGTATTTTCATCATTAATGATGTTGCTGTGTTTTCTTTTCCTTTTTTTAGATGCCAGTTATCAGGTTAAAAAAGTTCTATTCCTAGAATAGAAATTCTTTGCCAAGAATTTGTATAAGTTAATTTAAAATTTTGTCAAATGCTGTTCATACATCTTTTTAGATGTTGAATTATATGTATTATCTCCTTCACTGTGTTACAGAGGAGAATTACATTAATTGATTTTCTAACCTTGAATGCTAGGATAAACCTTACTGGGCCATATTTTCTTTAGGATGTTTATGTCTCTGTTCATGAGGGATATTTATCAGTAGTTTTCCTTATTATAATGTCTTTGTCTGGTTTGAGTATCAGTACAGCTGGCCTTGCCTCAGAGTATGTTGGGACATACTTCCTCCTCTTCAATTTTCTGGAAGAGTTTGTGCAGAATTGGTATTATACCTTCCTTCATGTTTAAGTAGAATTCACCAGGGAAGGTATTTGGGCCTGTAGTTTTCTTTGTGGGAAGGTTTTAAATATGAATTCAAATTAAAAAAATATATATATATCCAGGTTCTCTCTCTCTCTCTCTCTCTCTCAATCAGGTATATATTATACATCAGATATATATCTCTCTGTATTATCTATATTATATATTAGGATATATATGTATATTAAAGTTATCTTTTTTATATTTGTAGAATCTGGATTGATGTTCTTTGTCTCATTCCTGATATTGGTGATCTGCATCTTCTTTTTTTTTCTGATCAGTGTGGCTAGGCATATCAATTGATCTTCCCAAGACTAGCTTTTTATGTTAGAAATAGGGTCTTTCTCTGTCACCCAGGCTGGAGTACAGTGGCACAATCATAGCTCACTGCAGCCTCAGACTCCTGGGCTCAAGTGATCTTCCTGCCTCAGTCTCCCAAGTAGCTGGGACTACAGGCACACACCACCATGACTGGATAATTTTTTTTCATTTTTTAGAGATGGGTCTCGCTCTGTTGCATAGGCTGATCTTGAACTCTTGGGCTCAAGTGGTCGTCTTGCTTCAGCCTCCTGAATAGCTGGGATTACAGGCATGAGCTGTTCAATGTTCTTCTTCACTAAAGGCATGGCTCACAATTATATAATCATTGACTTATGGGTTCTAGAAATTTCCCTCAAGTAGCATCACCACTTTGGCTCAGATATCAGTAGTAATGACAATCAAAATTAAAATGGTTTGCAGTCCCATCAGCGGCACCGGGGCTGCGCTCCACACTCCCTGGTCCCACTGTGCCGGAGCTGCCAGGCATTGTAGCCTGCACCACACTGCATGCATTGGTGCGAGTGACACTGTCTCTGGCCCCCAAAACTTCTTGTATATAAGACTCAAAGCATAATACTTTTATGAAAAGAATAGATAAATTGGACCTCATTAATTTCTAAAACTTCTCTATGAAAGACATAATTAGGAGAATGAAAAGAGCAACTATGGACTTGGAGAAAATTTTTCAAGGCACACATCTGATAAAGGACTTGTAACCAGAATATAGTTTTTAAAACTCTCAAAACTCAATAATAAGAAAGCAAACACTCCAATAAAATCTTTAAAATTATTTGAAAAAATATTTCACCAAAGAAGACATTGGATGGCAAAGGAGCACATGAAAAGATGTGTTCAACATCATTAATCATTAAAGAATTGCAAATTAAAACCACAGTGAGATACAAACCTATTATGGTGGTTAAAAAACCACAATTCTAAGTGATGAAAAGGATGTAGAGCATTCTGGAATGCTCATGTATTGCTAATGGGAATGCAAAATGGTACAGCCACTTTCAAAAACATTTTGACAGTTTCTTGTAAAGTTCAACCTACACTACCTATACAACCCAGCAATCCCACTCCTAGGAATTTGCTAAGAGAAATTAAAACTTATGTTCACCCAAAACCCTGTATGTGGGGTTATTCATAACTTTCAAAACTAGAAACACCACAAATGGCCTTCAACAGATGAAAGAATAAACACATTGTGGTACTTGCATACAATGGAATGCTCTACAGAAATATAAAAGAATGAACTAATACAACCACATTAATGAATCTCAGATGCATTATGCTATATGAAAGAAGCCAACTTCAAATAGCTACGTACTATATAATTTCATTTACGTATTCTGCAAGAAGAAAAACTAAATGGACAGAAACAGATCAACGGCTGTCAAAGGGTAGGAATACTGAAAGGGGCTGACTACACAGGGGCACGAGAGTATTTTAGAGGTGTTGAAGCTATTCCATATTTTGAATGCAATGGTAGTTATACAACTCTTTGTGTTTGTCAAACCTCATAGAACTAGACACTAAGCAAGATGAATTTTGTATGTAAATTATACTTTTGGGTTAAAATACTATGTAGCCCATTCTTCAGGTTGCTGGAGTTCAATGAAAATAAATCAATGAACACGAGGCAGTGTTTGTAGTAGGGAAGAGCAATTGCCTTTTTTTTAACCTTTTGCATTTTATTAGGTATTTTCAAATTAACCTCCATACACTTGTACCAATATATACTCCAAGCAGCAATGCATTAGAGTTGTTTCCCGTTTCTTCCACATTACAATGTTTCATGAAACTTTGACCTTTTGGGAGGTGGGGAGAAAGAAAAAAAACTTTGACCTTTGTTCCCCCAGCCCATTGAGAGATCTGTGATCTTTGTTTGAAAAGGGTGTGTGATAAAAAAACAATCTATTTTTCCAAATGTAGTAGTAATGGCTCTGTCGTTTTAAACGTACACAATACTTAGGAGATAGTTTTACTTAGAGTGAAAATATTTTGCCAGGGACAAAGTCAACACAAAGAAACAAATAGCACAATAATAATAATAATAATGATAATAAGTGCAGCTCGTTTGAGTCCCGCAGCTCTTTCCCATCAGAGGGTCCTCCCTGGATTCTCACAGTCACATGCAGCCACAGCATCACTGTCCCCTATGCACTGAAATGGAGGTGAATTAAAATCATGGGGCAGCTGCTCTAACATGGAAAATCTGCAGCTTTCATAAAGTAGCTGCATCTGAACTTTTTAACAAGACAGACAAAAGTTGATCATTCCATAGGCTGAAAACAGCAAAAACACAAAATTATGTTGTTTCTTTTCCCCAAGTGAAATCCACACGAAAAGTTCTGTGTGATTCCAAAATGTCCAGAGCAGAAATAGAGTGATGTGAAATGTCAAAGACCCCATTATTTTGTAAAGAAAGTATACCTCAAAATATTCTAACTCCACATGAGAGAAACAAAATACTGTCTGCTCACCTAGTGCCAGCCAGTGGATCTTGTGGTGGGGCGGTATCCTGCGTGGCCTCTGGACTGTGCCATGCCATATTCACACGGAGGTGCTTGGTCCTCGGGAAGGACCATGAGGGTTTTTTTTTGTTTGTTTGTTTGTTTTTTTATTTCAGCTTATCATGGGAGTACAAAAGTTCAGGTTATATATATTGCCCATGTCCCACCCATCCCCCCCAGTAAGAACTTCAAGCGTCTCCATTCCCCAGACAGTGCACAACACACTCATCATGTAGGTATACACCCATCCCCTCCCCCCAGCCCCCACCTCTGTCCTATCCCCAATTGGTGTTATTCCCAAATGTGCACTTAGGTGATGAGCAGGGAAACCAATTTGCTGGTGAGTACATGTGGTGCTTATTTTTCCATTCTTGAGATACTTCACTTAATAGAATGGGTTCCAACTCTCTCCAGGAAACAACAAGGATTCTATATCACCGTTATTTCTTTAACTTGTAGTTAAAAGCTGCGCCCAAAGGCGGCAGCATTGGGGAGACGTGATTTTTGTTCAAGTGTGACGTCTGTCTTTAAATTAAGGAGTTTTAAGGCCACCTGAGTTTTATATTTTCAGTGCCGAAAGGTGAAGCCCAACAATGGAAGGGCCCTTTACAATGTTTCCTTTTGGTACCAAGAGTTGGTATTTTTAAAGAAACGCTCTCCCAGTTCTACTTTTGGACACCCTTTTCCATCACAGCGTTCACACTCAGGGCAATGAAGATCCTCTCGACGTCCTCTGTTTTGATCTGCTTCAGCTCTGGCTGCTCTGGTGACATTCTAGCGCTTTGTGGGCGGGGTCCGATGCTGACGTGAGGGTCGCCAGCATAAGGAAAGGACTCGCCGCTGCATTATTCACCTAGCCGTGGACTACAGCGGGGATTGGCACCAGCCACGCTAGTGACCAAGACTGCTGGCATCTGGTAGGTGACGTGACGTGAACTGTCTGTACAACAGGCGGCTGGGAGATATCGCGGTGGTTTCCAGAATTGTAGTAGAGCAAAGACTTGTGGTAGCTGTCACTGGACAGTGATTAATATGCTGAAATAAAAAAGAAAAAAAAAACTGGTCAGATGGATAATTCTGGGTAAGTCAGGTTTCCTGGATGGCGGCGAGTTTAGGTTGTGAGACTCCAGGCTCAGGCTCTGGGTTCCCGTGAACCTTCCCTCAACAGGCTCTCTGGGGTTCCTGCCCACATAGAAGGCAACGCAGATAGAAGTCACCAACCTGTGTCCGGCACGGGCTGCACAGCCATGGCTGCCGCTGCCCAGGGGCATGAAGATCTTCAGGTAATGCCAGGAGCTCACTCCACCGAGCCGTGGGATAAGCTGCACCCAATGGTCACTGAGTGCTTATTCGCCAGGTACTAAAACTTGCAGCCCTCACCGCCCAGGGCCCGGTGAGGACAGGCAAGCGCCGCGGGCGCCATTAGTCTGCATGAAGCCCTGCCCCCTGCTGGCGGCAGGCCGTAAGTTGCCTACCTGGCTCCTCAGTGGAGGCTCAGGCAGTGAGTGAGCAGCCTGAGGGCAAAACTTGAATCTTTGTTAACTTGATTAATTAAGTGAAAAATGTTGTCTCATTAGAGTTTTAAGTGGTAGTTTTCTAAGGACTGGTCAAGACCTTTGCTCAATTTTGGATATAATTGCTAACCTTTTCCATTCTTGTGATACTTCATTTAGAAGAATGGGCTCCAGTTCCATCCTAGTTGTTACAAAAGATATTAGTTTCCCATTTTTTATGGCTGAATAGTGCTCCATGGTATACATATACCACATTTTATTAACCCACTCATGGATTTTTGGGCACTTGGGCTGTTTGAACATCTTTGCAATTGTGAATTGTGCTGCTATAAACATTAGAGTGCAGGTGTCTTTTTTCTAAAATATCTTTTTTTTTTTAAACTTTGGGTAGATACCCAGTAGTGGGATTGCTGGATCAAATAGTAGTTCTACTTTTAGTTCTTTGAGATATCTCCATATTACTTTCCGTAGAGGTTGTGCTAGTTTTCATTTCCACCAGCAGTGTATGAGTGTTCCCATCTCTCCACATCCATGTCAATATTTGTTGTTTTGGGACTTTTTGATAAAAGCCATTCCCACTAGAGTTGAGTAATATCTCATTGTGGTTTTGATTTTCATTTCCCTGATGATTAGAGATGTTGAACATCTTTTCACATTTCTTGTCCATTAGTCTATCTTCTTTGGAAAAGCTTCTGTTCATGTCTTTTGCCTTCTTTTTAATGGGGTTATTTTTTCTTGCTAATTTGCTTGAGTTCTTTAGAGATTCTAGTTATCAGCCCTTTATTAGATGTATTGCATGCAAATATTTTCTCCCATTCTGTAGGTTGTCTGTTCACTCTATTGATTGTTTCCTTGGCTGTGCAGAAGCTTTTTAATTTGATCAGGTCCCATTTATTTGTTTTTGTTGTTGCTATGATTGCCTTTGGGGTCTTCTTCATAAATTCTTTGCCTGGGAAGATATTTATAAGAATTTTCTAACATTTTTTCAAGAATTCTTATGGTTTCATGCCTTAGGTTTAAGTCTGTCATCCATTGTGAATTAATTTTTGTGAGTGGTGAGAGGTGCAGATCCTGTTCAATCTTCTACATGTGGCTGTCCAATTTTCCCAGCACCATTTACTGAATAGGGATTCTTTTCCAAGTGTATGTTTTTGTCTGCTTTATCAAAGATCAGATGGCAATATGAGGATGGTTTTATATCTGGGTTGTCTGTTCTGATTCATGGTCTATGTGTCTGTTCTTGTGCCAGTACCAGGCTGTTTTGGTTACTATAGCCTTCTAATATAGCTTGAAGTCTGTTAAATTGATGCCTACTGATTTTTTCTTTTAGGTTAAGGTTGCTTTGGCTATGCAAATTATTTTCTGGTTCCATGAGAAGTATAATTTTTTTTTCTAGATCTGCAAAAAATGGTATTTTAATGGGAATTGTGTTGAATCTGTAAATCACTTTAGATTGTGTACACATTTTAACAATGTTGATTCTGCCGATCTATGAGCGTGATGTGTTTTTCCATTCATTTACATCTTCTGCAATTTCCTTCCTCAGTGTTTCATAGTTCTCCCTGTAGAGGTCTTTCACCTGCTTGGTTAGATATATTCCTAGGTATTTTATTTTCTTTGTTGCTATTGTGAAAGGTGAGCAATTCCCTTTTTTGAACCAAGTTTCTGTTCCCAGGTATCTTACAGAGCAGTAAAAAAGCCATTTATTTTGATTCCAAGTGCTAGTACCTGAAAGTGATGACCAGTCCTTGCCACTGCCATCATATGCAAAATGTAATATTATCATAGACTTGGATGGTCTTAGTGAGGAAAGAGCACAGGGATTAAAGCAGCCACAAAAAGTGTTAGGCAGTATAATTGGACCACTGAAGAAATGTTTCTCTGGGTCTGTTCTTTCCTTTTGTGGGGTTTGTAGCTCTCTTCCATGTGTAACAGAGGGCAGCTTTGGGGTATGACCCAATGGAAAATGGAAATTTGGGGGAGGATTTTTAGAATGTTCCTGTTGCACAAATTTAGCCAAACAGACTTTTCTTGATTTTTGTAATTAGTTTGCTCCAGTTTGCCTCAGTGGGCTTTTGTTTAGAGAGCAGCTTTAGAGAGTTACAGCTTTTATCCTCAGACATCCAGATTCTATCTGTGTACATTCTGAAATCAGTCACTGCTGTTTTAGTGGCTTCAGCTTAGGAATTCCCTCAGAGCTCTGATGGGGCCCATCAGAAAGAAGCAACCTGTCTTGGCCTTTGCTCTCCTGCTCCGTCTTGATTTTGCAAAGTTCCAAGCAAACACAAGAATTATGGTACCTTGTCAGGCACAGAGGAAGGCCCTACATCTGTCCCAGGTCCTTGGAACTTCCAGTTCTCATTATCAGCTTTTATAGAAACTTCCAGTGGGGCCTAAATAGACAATAGTCCATAAGCCACTGCCATTACATGGATTTCAGAAACAGAATTCAGCCTTGGACTCTAGAGCTGCCTGTAGCTTATCTTAATGCCACAAGAGGATTGAAATGCATTCCTCTAATTAGCCAGCCATATGGCTCTGCCACATACATGAGCTCTACCAAACACAGTCAATCAAAGTTTATGGGCTTGTTTCCATTCAGTCCCCAGTCTCATCTGCCCTTTCCCACCTCTGTACCATTGCTGTTGCTGTTCCCTCCACCTGGAATTCTCCCTCCCTCCCAGCCTTCCCAGTTATGCCTGTTGAAATTCTCCCATTCTTTTTTTTTTTTTTTTTGGATACAGAGTTTTTATTTTTTTCCAGCATATTATGGGGATACAAAAGTTTAGGTTACATATATTGCCCATGCCCCCCCAACCCCAATCAGAGCTTCAAGCGTGAACATCCCCTAGACGGTGTGTATCACACTCCTTATGTATCTATACACCCCGCCCCACATCTGCCTGACACCCAATTAATATTATTCCTAAATGAGCTCTTAGGTGATGATCAGTGAAACCAATATGATGGTGTGTGCTTATTTTTCCATTCTTGGGATACTTCACTTAGTAGAATGGGTCCCACCTCTATCCAGGAAAGTACAAGAGGTGCTATATTACCATTGTTTCTTATAACTGAGTAGTACTCCATGGTGTGTGTGTATATATATATATATATATATACACACCACATTTTATTAATCCACTCATGTATTGATGGGCACTTGGGTTGTTTCCACATCTTTGCCATTGTGAATCATGCTGCTATAACCATTCGGGTGCACGTCTTTTTATAGAATGTCTTTTGTTCTTTTGGGTAGATGCCCAATAATGGGATTGCTGGATCAAATGGTAGGTCTATTTGTATCTGTTTAATGTATTTCCATATTGCTTTCCACAGAGGTTGCAGTAGTTTGCAGTCCTACTAGCAGTGTATGAGTGTTCCTATCTCTCTGCATCCACGCCAACATTTATTGTTTTGGGACTTTTTAATAAAGGCAATTCACACTGGAGATAAGTGATATCTCATTGCCGTTTTGATTTGCATTTCCCTGGTGATTAGAGATGTTGAACATTTTTTCATATGTTTCTTGGCCATTCTTCTGTCTTCTTTTGAAAAATTTCTATTCATGTCCTTTGCCCACTTTTTGATAAGGTGGTTTGATTTTTTCTTGCTGACTTTCCTGAGTTCTACATAGATTTTTTTCTTTTATGCTCTTAGTCTAGCCAAAGGCATGACAATTTTGTTTATCTTTTCAAAGAACCACATTTTTGTTTTATTAATCTTCCGTATAGTTTTCCTGTTGTCAATTTCATTTAGTTCTGATTTGATATTATTAATTTCACTCCTTCTGCTGGGTTTGGGGTTGGTCTGTTCTTCTTTCTCCAGCTCTTTGAGTCTATTCATTAGGTTGTCTATTTGTAAATTTTCTGTCTTTTGGATATAGGCATTTATGAAAATAAACTTTCCTCTCAGGACTGTTTTAGCTGTGTCCCATAGATTTTGATAACTTGTGTCTCCTTTGTCATTTAGTTCAAAGAATCTTTTGTTTTCCATCTTGATTTCCTCATTTATAAAATAGTCATTCAGGAGAAGGTTGTTTAGCTTCCACAACTTTGAGTAGAAATGAGAATTTCTGTTAGGGTTGATTTCTACTTTTATTCCACTGTGATCTGAGAAGATACATGGTATAATTTCTATTTTTAAAAATTTTTTAAGACATGCTTTGTGTCCTAGGATATGTTTGATCTTAGAGAATATCCCATGAGCTGATGAGAAAAATGTATATTCAGTGGATTTTGGATAGAATGTCCTTTAAATGTCAGTCAGGCCCATTTGTTCTAGAGTTCTGTTTAAGTCCATTATTTCTTTATTTATTTTCTGTTTGGAGGATCTGTACTGTGCTGTCAGTGGTTTTGAGATCTCCGGCTATTATGGTGTTGCTGTTTATCATTTGGTTTAGATCAAGTAGGGTTCGCTTTATGAATCTGGGTGCACCTAAGTTGGGTGCATACATATTAAGTATAGTTATGTCTTCTTGTTGAACTTTACCCTTCACTATTATATAGTGAACACCTTTGTCTTTCATTACTTTTGTTGATTTAAAAACTAAGTTATCTGAAATCAAAACTGCCACGCCAGCCTTCTTTTGGCTTCCGTTTGCTTGAAATATCAATTTCCACACCTTTATTTTCAGTCTAAATGCATCTTTGCAGGTTAGATAAGTTTCCTGGAGACAGCAGATACTTGGCTTGTATTTTTTTTATCCATTAGGCCAGCCTATGTCTCTTGAGTGGGGAGTTCAAGCCATTCACATTTATTGAGAGAACTGATAGGTGGGGCAGATTTCAGTTCTTCCTGTTGGGTAGAACTTCATTTCTATGTTTTCTGTCTTAAGCCATTGTGGTATCTGGCCTTTGATCTTTAGCTTTTGAGTAATTTTACCTTCATGAATGTTTCTTGTGCTGGTCCGTGTGCAACTCTGTTTTGAGTACTTCTTGGAGGGCTGGTCTTGTCTTGGTGAATTCCGTCAGTCTTTGTTTATCTGCGAATGTCTTAATTTCTTCTTCATATACAAAAGTTAGCTTTGCTGGGTACAAGATTCTAGGCTGGGCATTATTCTGTTTCAGAAGAGTGAGAATGGGGCCCCAGTCTCTTCTTGCTTGTAAGTTTTCAGTTGAGAAATCTGGCATTATTCAGATGGGTTTTCCTTTGTATGTTACTTGTGTCTTTCGCCTTAAAGCTCAAAGAAGGGCCTCTTTAGTGGATATTTTAGTCAGTCTGATGATTGCATGACGTGGTGTCTTCCTATTTGCAATGAATCTCCCAAGGGTCCTTTGGGCTTCTTGTACATGTATATCTAGATTTTTAGCAAGGCCTGGGAAATTTTCCTCCATTATATCTTCAAATAGTTTATCCAACCTTTTCATATTATCTTCTTCACCCTCAGCAATGCCCATAACTCTCACGTTAGGCTTCTTTATATACTCCCACATTTCTTGCAGACTTTGATGTTTTCTCTTATTTCTTTGCTCTATTTCTGTGATTGACTTATTTAATTGGAATGTGTTATCTTTGATCTCTGAGATTCTTTCTTCTGTTTGATCTACCCTGCTCTTGAGGCTTTCCACTGTGTTTTTTAGTTTCCTGAATAAATTCTTCATTTCCAGGAGTTCAGTTTGATTTTTCTTTAATATTTCGATCTCTTTAGTGAATTTTTCTTCCAAGTCCTGGATTTTTGTGTGTGTGTGTGTGTGTGTGTGTGTGTGTGTTGGTTATCCATTTTTTCTTGCATATCATTGAGTTTTCTTATGATCCATGTTTGAGATTCTTTTTTGGTTAGTGTTCTGAATTTGGTTAATGTCCATTGCTAGAGAGCTGGTGTTCCTCTTTGGATGTGTGTTTTCTGTTTGATTCTTCATACTTCCAGAATTCTTTCGCTGAGCCCTTCCCATCTGGTCAATGGTTGCTTCCCACCTTTCAGTTTTCATTTGGAAAGTAACACGCCGTGTGCAGGCTCTGTTCCAGTGGATGTTGTAGGGGCAAGGCAGTTCACCACTGCTGCCTAACAGCCTGGATGTGTGTGCTTCTGTGCTTGCTTCCTCTGTCACTAGGGGGAGCCACTTATGTGTTGTTTCGGGTTCTTCTACCACAGTTGGGGGGCTGCTCCTGGGGGGAGAGGTTACTTGGGGAGCCTGTTTTGGCCTCTTGCAAGGTTTTTTGTTCCCTGGCCGCTGTTCCCACTGTTGGCAACCAACCAGAGGCAATAGTCCAGCCCCAGGGTTTTGATCCGACCAGATGATCAGATCCAGTCTGACAAGTCAAGTCACTGGGCTGTCAGCTTTTAATCTGTGCCACAGGCCCATGATTCACACTAGTTGCAGAGAGAGAGTGGTTTTTCTTGTCTCTCCCTACCTCTAGAGGTGGCGCCTACCACTTCCCGCACGAAAGATGCTGGCTAGGGGGAGGGGGTGGTGTCACAGTCTGCCTAGCGCCCCAGTGGCTGCAAGTCCCACGGAGGATAGCCTCCCATGCCCCAGTGCCTGTAGGACCTGGGCGCTAGTCTCTCATGACTGGGGAAGCACTCAGAGTTCACACATCAAAACGGGTCTGGCTCGTTGACCATAGGTCATGTAACGGCGGAGCTTGTCGTGAGAGTCCCCAGGCTGGGGGAAGGGAGCCACCTGATACCATATTACACCGCAGTGGCGGGGTTGTGGACCCTGAAAATGGTGACTGACCACCCGCAGAGCGCTGGCACTGGGGGTGACTGATCAGGGGTTGGGAGGTGCCAGGTGGGGGGGGGGGCTGAGTCATCAGAATGCCCCCTTGTCTCTTTTATGTCGCCCTCCCACAATCTCAGGCCTGTTCAGCAGGAGCTCTCGCTTTTTCTGATCCACCCTGAGCGGGCCTATTAGCCCATGGTGGTTTCCAGGTTAGAGTCCCCTATTTAGTGTTCACCTCCGTTGATTTGGACCCGCTGAGTGGTGGAGACAATTTGCCTGTCTCCTAACTGCCTCCAGTGGTAGCCCAGAGCATTCCCTCCCCCACCCAGTACAGTCCTGGCACAGAGCTTGGGGAGTTCAAGATGCTTCCTGCTAATGTCTCCTTTCCACAGAGCCCCACGTCTCCCACGGTGATTTTGCACCGACTTCAGGCAGGTCCCTGTGCGAGTGGGTGTGGAGGCCAGCGAAGTAAGACATTCTCCTGTGGGACTGATCCCAGCTTACTCGCTGGCGAGGCAGGCGCAACCATCCCACGCTCTACTCTCTATTGATTGTCTCGCACTCTCCAGATTTTTGTAATCTTATCTCCTGTTCACCTTTTCTTTTTCCTGCTTTTTGTGTCCCATGCTGATTCTTCCTCGATTCACAATGCTGTTCTTGCGGGGGAGCGATCCACTCATGTGTAGCTGACCGAGATCTATCCCTCCCTCTCTGGGAGCAGGAATCCAGGAGGTTACCTCCACTCCGCCATCTTTTGTCTCTCAAATTCTCCTATTCTTTAAGGCCAAGTTCTCCTCTCTCTGGGAGGCCATCCTGAGACTTTATCCTGAAATGCTCTCCCTCCATTGACCTTCCTGAATGATACATATGTTCCGGTCTCAATATTTTTTTCTAGACTGTAAGTGATGTGAGGAAAAAGACAAGATTGTAGTCATCTCTGGTCCTGTCCGCCCCCCTCCCCCAACTCCATATCTCACCTCTGGGTCTACCACAGTGACCTGCCCAGAATGGGAAATCAGAAAATGTTTGCTGACGTGGAAAGCCAGAAATCAGGATGAGCAATTGATTGAAATTCTGTTCTCTGCATTAGCCCATGGGAAATTAGATAGGTTTTGAATGTATGCTACATGGCATCCAAATATCTGATATTGTTTTTAAGTGTTTGAAATTTTAATACATAAAGCTCAGTTATAATTAAGACTTCAAAACTCTATAGAATTCTTCCACTTCCACACAGAAATTTAAAAAACACAGCAGCAAACAAAAATGGATGTCTCCTTGAATTTGAGAAACTTGTGGATTCTGATTGTTTAAAGAAAACTTCAAAGCAGAAGGGAACTGATCAGTATTTAATTCAAAGAATTCATTTGATTACAGATGAGACGCACAATTCCCTGTATAAATGGCAGCAAAAGGCTGCATTGTCAATTAGAGAAAGGAACACAAATCTGGAAGTTGAATTCATGCCTTGTCTGATTTGAAACCTGTATTATTTGCTGTTGAGATTTATATAAGATTAGATCTCTCTGCTTAAACACTAATCAAGCTTAACAGAAAGAGATATTGCAAATAAACAATGTTCTCTCAAACAGTGTTTTTAATATTTTCATTAAAAAGGAAATCTAGCTTAGCTTTTTATTGCAGACATTGATGGCTCTATAAATTTTTATGAGACATGCACTAGAATTCATGTGTCCTTAATAAGAGAAGGATCTCCTTGCTGGCTTACGGATGCAGCATGGCTTACAAACCTCTGAGTTAGCACTCAGGGAGTTCTGGGTTCCCTGTTCTGGTTCTACTACAGACTTTAGCAAGTTGCTTCTCCTCCCTGGGCCTTGGTTTCCCAATGCAGAGATAATTGAGTTGTGTTTTTCTTTTCTTTCAGTGAACCTTGAGCAGTGAAGTAAAGATAGTTAAGTTGTAGTTCTCCCACTGTTTTATGTTATTGTTCAGTACTTAGTTTACTTGTAACCATACCCTATAGTTTTTAAGAACACTAACAACTTAAAAGACTGATGTGGCATTAATATTTTAAAAATGTCTCTGGTGTTTCCTCCCTCTGGCTACATTAACCTTACCATCATTGGGATGAGTCAGTATTAAAAACAAACAAGAAAAAGGCAGACTTTTCTCAGTTTCCTCAGTTGCATTTATTATTATGGAGAAACATCATTGAAAGTATTATATGTAAGCAACATGCCTTAACTTGCTCATTCTTCATCTGTGCCTCTAGTTCACTGTTTAATGCATGCCTGTGCCACATAGTTGTAAATTGGTTTACCAGCACTCAGAATCTGGTCAATACACCACACTGCCATCTGCAGAGATTCATTTGTGGGCCCTGCCACAACATAGGATGCTCTCATGTCTTGGGACCCAGCTGAGAGTGGCTGCGGGGGCAGTGGTGGTGGAGCTGGGCTGCCACAGCTGCAGTAGGGGTCAGTCGGTGGCAGAGGGTCAGCAGTAGTAGCAGTGGTGAGGGTGGCTGATGGTGGCAGCGGCGGTGGCACAGGGCAGCTACAGCGGTGGTGGGGGTCAGTAGCGGTGCAGGGTAGGCTGCGGCACCGCTGGTGGGGCGGCAGTGATGGTGGTGCATAATGGCAGCGACGACAACAGTGGGGGTTGGAGGTGATGGTGGGGTGGCAGCGGTGATAGCACAGGGACAGCAGTGGTGGTGACAGTGGCGGTGGCATAGGGTGGCCACGGCGGCGGTGGGGTCGCGGGGGTGGTGGCAGTGGGTTGGGGCGGTGACGGCGGCGGTGGGGGTCATTGGCGGTGGTGGCTGTATGCGGTTTGGCATTGGTGTCGGTGGCGTGGTGGAGGGGCAGTGGCGGTGAGGCAGGGGGATGGGCAGTGGTGGTGGAGGGTGCCTGCGGCAGCGGCAGTTGCATGGTAGCCATGGTTGCGGCAGCCGGTAGGGGTGCATGTCATCTGCTCACCGGGCATGCGCGAGCATCAGGATTCCGCATCGCTTCCCTGCCTGGCAGGGCCAAGGGGGTGGCTCCAATCATGGATCTGACCCCTGGGCGAAAGTAGCCTTCCGGGGTTGGGATGCAAGCCAGCCGCCCCTTCTCTCCAGAGTAATGCAGCAACACCGCCTCCAGTCAGGTAGAGGCTTGCTGCTGTGGAGGGGTTGCAGGATCCTCAGGGGAAGCATGGAGTCTGGGATTTTCTCCTGTGTCCCTTTGCCACGGTGGACACCTTCCCTAATTACCTACTGTCATGCTGAGCAGCTCATCCACTTCTGTCGTCTTCACTTCACTCCCACCTCCTTTCCATGGATTCCCAGCGCTCTCGCTCATACGATCAATCCAAAGGTGCATATTCTCCATCCTGTGGAAGGGCGTTGTGCAGGCTGCTTCTAGCCTCCATCTTGGCCTCCAACCTCTCTTCATATATTTAAATAGAATTTATCTACCACATATATAATTTTATTGCTTTCTGGCTTGTCTTTTAATTCCCAAAACAGTGTCTTTCAAAGAGTTGAAATTTTTAATTTAGGTGAAGTCCTATTTTTTTCTCTTATAGATTAGGCTTTGGCATTCTATCTAAAAAATCTTTGCCTAAACTAAGCTCACAATGATTTTTCCCTATGGTTTTATCCAGAAGTTTTTTTTTTAATTATTTAGTTATTTATTTTTAAATTTACTTATTTATTTTAGAGACAGGGTCTCACTTTGTTGCTCAGGTTGGAGTGCAATGGTCCTATCATAACTCACTACAGCCTCAAACTCCTGGGTTCAAGCGATCTTCCTGCCTTAAGCTCCCAAGTAGCTTGCACTATAGGCATGCACCATCATGCTTGGCTAATTTTTTTTTCTGTTTTTTTGTTTTTTTTTTTTCAGATATGGGGTCTCTTTATGTTGCCCAGACTGGTTTTGAACTCCTGGCCTCAAGCGTTTCTCCTGCCTTGGCTTCCCAACGTGCTGGGATTACAGACATGAGCCACCACCTCCAGCTGAAGTTGCATATTTTTAGGCTTTACATTTAGGTCAGTGATCCCTTTTGAGTTCATACTTGTATGTAATGTGAGGTGTGAATGGTCATACTTTTTTTTTGCGTATTGACATCCAATTTTCCTAGTACCATTTGTTGAAAAAAAAATGTATTTGCTCCACTGAATTTCCTTTGCACTTTGTCAATATTTAATTGTCTATGTATGTGTCTTAGTCAGAATTTTCCAGAGAAACAGGACCTATAGGATAGATAGCTATATAGATATATAGAAAGATATTTATTATGAGGGATTGGCTCACACAGTCGTGGAGATTGAGAAGTCCCATGATCTGCCGTCTGCAAACTGGAGGCTCAGGACAGTGGTACAGTTCCAGTCCAAGCCTGAAGGCCTGGTAACCAGGAGAACTAATGATGTAAGTCCCAGTCTGAGTTTGAAGGCCTGAAAACTGGGTGGAGGGACGGGGTCAGTCGTGTAAGTCCTAGTCCAAGTCTGAACGTCCAAGAACTAGGAGTGCCAATATCCGAGGACAGGAGAAGATGAATGGTACAGCTCAAGCAGAAACAGTAAATTCTCCTTTCTTCCACATTTTGCTCTATTCAGGCCTTCAATAGATTGGATGATGCCCACTCACATTGGGGAGGGCAAGCCTCTTTGTTCAGTGTACTGATTCAAATGCTAATCCCTCCTGGAAACACCCTCACACACATATGAAAAATATTATTTTACCAGCTATTTAGGCATCCCTTAGCCCAGTCAAGTTGACACATTAAAACTACTACAATATATATTGATTTATTTCTGGAATCTCTATTCTGTTCCACTGATCTACCTTTATGCTGATACTACATTGCTTCGAGTATTGTAGCTTTATAAAGAGCCAAAATTAGGTACTGTTTATCGTGTAATTTTTTTTCCTGAAGTTGTTTTGGTCTTTTGTATCATCATTTGAATTTTTGAGTTATATTGCCAATTTCTACAAAAAAACTGATGGGATAATGATTGGGATTGTGTTGAATCTGTAGACAGAGAAGAGTGGGCATTTTAACAGTATTGAGTCTTCTAACCCATGAACAAGGACTATATCTTCATTTATTTAAGTCTTCTTTAATTTATCTTAGCAACATTTTATAGTTTTGAGCGCACGGGTACTTCACCTGTTTTGTTAAGTTTTTCTCTAAGTGTATCATACTTTTATATGCTATTGTGAATTTTTTTCACTTTAACATCTGGTCATTGATACTATATATAAATAAAATTGATTTTTGTATGTTGATTTTGTATTCTGCAACATTGCTAAACTCATTTATTAAATTTACTTGCAAATAAAGGCAATTTTACTTCTTTCTTTCCAATCTAGATGCCCTTCATTTTTTTCTTGCCTAATTATCCTGTTCAATGGAGTGGTGAAAGCAGACATTCTTATCTTGCTTCTGATCATAGGGAAAAGCATTCAGTCTTTCCACTTTAAGTATGATGTTAGCCATGGTGTTTTTGTACATTGCCATTATCAGATTGAGGAAACTCCCTTCTATTCCTAGCTTGCTGAGTGTATCATGAAAAGATTTGGATTGTGTCATCTGTGTCTATTGAGATGATTTGTTTTTTCCCTTTAATCAATTAATATTGGGGATTACATTGACTGCTTTTTGGATATTAAGCAAACCTTGCACTCCTGAGATAAATTACACTTGGTCATGGAGTATAATTAATCCTTTTTATAGGTTGCTGAATTCAGTTTGCTAGGATTTTGTTGAGAATTTATGTGCCTATATTCCTAAGGGCTATCCGTCTGTAGTTTTCCTGTGATGTGTTTTTGTTTCAGGGTAATATTGGCCTCAAAGAATACATTTGGAAGTATTCCCTCCTCTTTTATTTTTTAGAAGTGTTTGTGAGGGATTGGGGTCAGTTCTTCCCTAAATATTTGATAGACTTCACAAGTGAAGCCTTGAAATCTGGCCTTGAAATTTTTTCTGGAAATATTTTTAAACTGCAAGTTCAATTTCATTAATGGTTATAGGAATATTTGGGTTATGTATTTCTTATTGAGTGAACTTTGGTAGTTTATGTCTATCGGAAATTTGGCCATTTCCTGTAAGTTGTCAAATTTATTGACATACATTGTCATAATATTTTCCTATCATTTTATTATCTGTAGAATCTATGCTGATGTTACCTTTCTCATTTCTGATATTGGTTAATTTGTATCTTTTATCTCTTTTTTCTCATCAGTCTGGCTAGAAGTTTATCAATTGTATTATTCTCAATCCCTTTTGGTTTCATTGATTTTCTCTATTTTATTTTTATTTTCTACTTCAGTGATATTGCTTTGATCTTTATTTCTTTTTTCCACTTTCTTTGGGTTTAATGTGTTCTTCTTTTTCTAGCTTCTTAAGGGAAAAGCTAAGGTTATTGATTTGGGGTATTTCTTCTTTTCAAATATAGGCATTTAGTAATATAAATTTCTCTAAGTACTGTTTTAGTGGCATCACATAAATTCTATATTGTATTTTCATTTTTATTCTATTTAAATTATATTCTAATTTCATTTTGATTTCTTCTTTGTCCCATAAGTTATTTAGGAATGTATTGTTTAGTTTCCAAATATTTGAGGATTTTCTAGACAAATTTCCCTTGTTGATTTCAAATTTAATTCTATTATGGTCAGAGAACAAACTCTGCATGACTTCAGTCTTTCTAAATTTATTGGGACTTGATTTATGACCCAAAATATTATCTATCTTGATAAATATCTGATATGTACTTGAAAAGAATGTGAATTATGATGTTATTGGGATTATTCTATAGATGTAAATTAAGTAAATTTAATTGATAGTGTTTTTACTGATTTTCTACTTGTTTTTTTTTACTTATTGAGAGAAGGATATTGAAATCTCTGACTATTATTGTGGACTTGTCTATTTTTCCTTGCAGCTCTATCAGTTTTTGTCTCATATACTTTAAAGCTCTGCTATTAGGAACATAAAAGTTTAGGATTTTTCATTCCCTTGATTAATTGACAACTTTATTATTATGAAGTGACTTCTTTGTCCTTGATAATGTTCTTTCCTCTGAAATCTATTTTGTTGGATATTACTATAGCTACTGTGGCTTGTGACTAACTCTATCATCCCTTTCCTCCAGGGAGAAAAACTTGAAAGAGAGACCCTCTACCTAGGGAGATAAATGGACTAAAACTGATCACAAAGTGTCTCCTCCAAGAAGCTAGAATGTTCTTGTAGCTTTTCATAAAAAAGAATTTCACCAGTGTCTGTATTTTAAGGCAAGGTCTACTTCTTCAGCAGGCCTCGGGAGAAGGGAGGGAAGTAGGATGCTAACAGTGTCAGTGGTAAAATAAGGTAAGAAAAGTATCTGGTGGATGAAGACAGAGTTTGAGAAGAGCTTTTCTCATAAGGCACATGTGCCCCTGGTTAAGTCAAGCTCCTTCCTGGGATATGTTCATTAGTTGTAGGTTGTGGTTTTTTGCATGCAAACATCCAGCACAACTTGCAGCAAGCATATATCTGCCTCAACCCCTTACACTATTAAAACTCAAGCCTGGGTAGTAGACCTGTTGAGATAAGCAGAACTGAAATAAGAGTAGGATACCCAGAAGAGCAAGTCTATTCACTGAAGTCTTCACAGCCTGTAGGCAGTGGTTTGAGACTGGAAAACAGAAAACTGAGGAGAGCTAGGTGGACACTAGAAAAAGGAGGTGGGATGGAAAAGATCCTTGGTAGTAAGCCAAGACATGTATGGTCTTCAGGGTGTGTAGAGGAATTTGTAAGAAGGAAGTGGATGATTCACATCTCTATAGAGACTTAAGTATTAATGTGTCCACATTACCAGGGGTGGACTGTAGCTAAGACATACAAATACTAGGCAACAGTGGATGGTGGAGAACAGAATGAACCACTGAATGGGGTGGCCATGGGGAAAGGCTTGGAGGAGATATCTTCTCCCTACCATGTGACCCACCAGAATAGACATGGGGAGATGAGGGTGGCATGTCAGTGTGGGAAAGCTCTTTAGGGTTGCTAAGGAAATCCTCCTTTTCTCCCATCAGAGCGTCTTGGCCTCCCCAGCATCCTCCTCCCTTACCCTGATGTCAGGCTGGTGCCTTGTGATGTCAAAGCCCCTCCCCCCAGGGCTCCCACTGGCTGGGGAGTGGCTCGGTGACCAAACAAAGCTCAGGGGCGTGGCCTGGCCCTATCCCTGGGAGGATATATATAGGGAGGTCGGGCGGCCTGGGTAGACCTCTGGGAAGCGCTGACACGGTAAAGATGACCAGAAAACCAGAAGCCTCCAGCACTGTCATTGAACAACCAACTATAAATGTCAAAGCAGGGAAAAAGGGGAAGAGGAAGGCCCCTCGACAGCACAGGTCCAGAGGCAGCTTCAAGGTGAGTGACCCACCCAAGCTCCTCCCCCCCTTCCCCTCGAGTCCTGTCCCCCAGACTCCCCCCCCTGCCCTCGCCCGGCACAAACCCCCTTCCCATGCTCCCACCCCACCTCCACCCTCTTCCCCCAAACCAGTGCCCTTCTGTGATCTCCCTGTTGTCCTTGCAGGTGCCCAGGAAGACGAAAGGACCCCTTCGAGGGACTTTGAAGAGAAAAGCTTCTCCAAAAGTGACCACTCCTTCAATGAAACCCAAGGAGGGGAGAGGGCCGACACCGTTCGACCCTTGTCACCAGCTTGCAGAGGGACTCGGTCAAAATGAGCCAGAGCAGGCCCCAGAGAGCGGGGAGAGCTCCACCACCTCAAGTGTCACCCTCAGCAGCCAGTAACCTCGGAGTGAGGCCAGGGACCTCAGAGCTATCTGTGAAGTCTCCAGAGGTCTGGCTGCCGGGACATGGCCAAGCATGTGAGGAGGAATTTTTCACTAACCGGGTACACCGTGGTGATGCGAATAAAAATCAACCACTTGTGAAATGAAGTCTGTCCGCGTGTTCTGTGATGGTGGGGAGGGAGGAAGGAGGGAAGAGGCGGGTGTGTGGGAAGGGAGGGGGTGGGTCCTGCGGGGTTGGGGTCAGAACAGCTGGTCCACGGGGAGCCAGACACGGAGGATAAACCCTGGGGCAGGGCTGAGCACTGGACACAAACTTCCTTCACAACACTATTTCACCAGTAAGGAGGAAAAAGGCCTGGTGTTTTTTAATGTGTTTGCAGGGGGCTGTAGTGGGGCAGCAACATCAGGGTTTAGATTGCCAGAACCTAGAATGGGATGAGGTATGCAGGCTTACAGTGCCTTTAAAAAGGCAGACAAATATATCACCTCTATGCCAGCTTCCTCAGAGTGGTGTTCGTTGCATCCTGCCCTATGTTGTAAGCAACTAAAGATCCTGAAATGGACCAAAAATCTCACCCTACTAAAGGTCAATGATAACACCCCCAAAGGCTGAAATAATGGTGTTTAGAGGCAACAAACCCAACACTGATCAAGCCACTTTCTTGTCAAGGAGAGGAACAGTTGGCTGCTGAGGGCAGGGAAGTGTGGAAGTGGTTTCCCCCCCTGGTGCTTTGGAATGGGGAATTTTATAATATATAATGCTTATGTTACCCAAAAAGGAAAATATGAATGATATAAATTTTTACCTATGAAACCAGAAATATTATAGCAAAGTAAATCCAAAGCAAGCAGAATACTGAAGTAAGGAAATACTAAAGAACAAAAATCAATGAAATTGAAAACAAAATTATTAGGGAAAATCAATGAACCAAAAAACTATTTCTTTATAGAAATCAATAAAATTGATAAACCTCCAACCAGATTGACCCAGCAAAAGAGAGAGAAGACACAAATCACCAACATCTAGAATAAAA
Organism: Eulemur rufifrons; assembly: GCF_041146395.1. Lineage (NCBI taxonomy): Eukaryota > Metazoa > Chordata > Mammalia > Primates > Lemuridae > Eulemur > Eulemur rufifrons. Next base: position 23,786,239 of record NC_091012.1, on the reverse strand, counting down.
GATCTCACTAGAGATGCTATACACATTAAAGGAATAACATGGACAACTCTATCCCCATAAATGACAGCTTATATAAAATGGACAAATTCCCTGAAAGATACAAACTAACAAAATCTCTTAAGAAGAAGAAGAAATAGGCAAGCTGGCCGTGGTGGCTCATGGCTGTAATTCTAGCACACTGGGAGGCTGGAGCAGGAGGATTGCTTGAGCTCAGGGGTTCGAGACCAGCCTGAGTAAGAACGAGACCCTGTCTCTATGCCAGGTGCAGTGGCAAGCACCTGTAGTCCCAGCTACTCAGGAGGCTGAGGCAGGAGCATGGCTGGAGCCCAAGAGTTTGAGGTTGCACTGAGCTATGATGATGCCACTGCACTCTAGCTGGAGTGACAGAGCAAAACTCCGTCTCAAAAATAAATAAATAAATAAATAGGCAACCTGAAAAGTTACATTTCTGTTAAATAAATTGAATTCATAGTTAAAAACCTTCCACAAAAGAAAACTTCTAGTCCAGATGATCTCATTGGTGAATTCTCCCCAACATTTAATGAGAAACTAATACTCATTCCATCACACAAACTCTTCAGAAAATAGGAGAGGTGGAAATACTTCCAAACTTACTTTATTGTCAGCATTTACCTGATTACCAAAACTAGACAGAGGCATTACAATAAAGGAAAACTACAGACCAATATCCTGTGTGAACATAAATGTAAAAGTTCTCACCAAAATATTAGCAAATTCAATCTAACAATATATAAAAAGGATACTGCATCATGACTAAGTGATGTTTGTTCTGGAAATACAAGGCTGGTTCAACATTCAAAAATCAGTCAATATACTAAAGAAGAAAACCACATAATCATGTCAGTTGATGCAGCAGAAAAAGTATTTGACAAAATCCAATACCCATTTATGATAAAACAAAACAAAACAAAACAAACAAAACGTCTCTCTGCAAACCAGGAATAAAAGTAACTCCCAGAACCTAATAAAGGGCATCTATAAAAATCATAAAGCTAACATCATATCTGATGGTGAAAGATCGAATGCTTTCCCTCTAAACTGGAAAAACAAGGCAAGGATGTCTGCTTTCACCACTGCTATTCAATATCATAGTGTAAATCCTAGTAAGTACAATAAGGGAAGAGAAAAATAAAATGCATACACATTGGAAAGGAAGAAATAAAATTGTCTTTATTAGCAGTTAGCATCACTAAGTAGGAAACTCCAATGAAATCTAAAATATTAATAGCCCATACATATTATCAGTTTAAGAGTCACAGTGCAAGTTCACAGTGTAAAAGTTCAACATACGGAAATTGTTTCTATATACTAGCAATTAATATTTGGAAACTGACATTTTAAAAGCTTTATTGAGGTATGTTGTACAAAAACTGCATATGTTTAGTATATACAATTTGATGAGTTTGAACATGCATTTTACCATGAAACTATCACCATAATCAAGATGATAATATAAACATATCTATCACCTTCAAAAATTTCCTTGTGCTCCATTATCTTTTTTCTCTACGTGGTAAGAACATTTAACATGAGATCTACCCTCTTAACAAATTTTGAAGTGTACAATAGGCACTCTGTTGTGCAGCAGATCTCTAGAACTTATTCATCTTGCATAAATGGAACTTTATACCCATTGAACATCAGCCCCCTATTTCCCCCTACCCCCAGACCCTGGCAGCCATCATTCTATTCTCTGCTTCTATGAGTTTGACTATCTTTAATACTTCATATAAGTAAAATCATGCTGTATTTGTCCGTGACTGGTTTACTTCATTTAGCATAATGTAAAATAATATCATTTACAGTAGCCCCAAAATATGGAATACTTAGGTATAAATCTAACAAATTATGCGCAGGTTCTGTGCACTGAAAACTATAAAATGCTGGTGAAGGAAATAAAAGAAGACCTACATAAATGGGAAGACATACTATGGTCATGAATTAGAGGAATCAATATCATTAAGATATCACTTCTCTACAAATTGATCTATGGATGCAGTCCCATCAGAATCATAGCAGGTCTTTTTGTAGATATCAATAAACTTATTCTATAATTTCTATGGAAAGAGATATGAAATAGAATAGAAAGAAAATTTTGGAAAGGAAGAACAAAGTTGAAGAACTCATACTACCTTCTTATAAGACTTAATATACAGCTACAATAAACAAGCTAGTGTGATATTGGTGTGTGATAATGGTGGAGGAATTGACAAATAGATCAACAGAAAAAGAATAGAGAATTTAGAAATAGACACATATGACACACACATGTGACCAATTAATTTTTGACAAAACTTCAATGTCAATTCAATGGAGAATAGCCTTTTCAACAAGTGGTACTTAAACAATTGGACATCCATATGTTAAAAAAAAGAACATTGGCATACACTTCAAACTTTATACAAAATTAGCTCAAAATGGATCATAGACCTAAATGAAAAGCATAAAACTATAAAATTCTAGATGAAAACAGGGAAAAAAATTTGCCTGACCTTAGGTTAGGCAAAAAGATCTTAGATATGATATGAAAAGCATGATCCATAAGAGAAAAAATAAACTGGCTTCATATAAATTAAAAACATTTCCTGTACCAAAAAAACCCCACTATTAAAAGTATAAACATACAAGCTATAGACTGGGAGAAATGATTTGCTAATCACATATCTGACAAAGGACTTGTATTTAGAATATATCAAAAGCTCTCAAAACTCAATAATATGATCAAACAATCTAATTAGAAAAATGGATAAAATATTTGAAAAGATACTTCGCCAAAGAAGATACATGATGGACCATGTATATAATATATAATATATATGTATACATAAAAGCACATTAAAAGATACTCAGCATCATTAGTTGTTTTGGAAATGTACTACAAACAATAATGAGATAACATTATACATCTATTTGAATGACTAACATTCAAAAATTTTTAGGCTAGGTGAGGTGGCTCACGCCTGTAACCCTAGCACTCTGGGAGGCCGAGGCGGGTGGATCGCTCAAGGTCGGGAGTTTGAGACCAGCCTGAGCAAGAGTGAGACCTGTCTCTACTAAAAATAGAAAGAAATTATCTGGCCAACTAAAAATATATATAGAAAAAAAAAATTAGCTGGGCATGGTGGCACATGCCTGTAGTCCCAGCTACTTGGGAGGCTGAGGCAGTAGGATCGCTTAAGCCCAGGAGTTTGAGGTTGCTGTGAGCTAGGCTGACGCCATGGCACTCACTCTAGCCCAGGCAACAGAGCGAGACTCTGTCTCAAAAAAAAAAAAAAAATGTTTTTAAAAAGGAAAAAACTGGCAATCCAAGTGCTGGTGAATATGTAGAGCCACTGGAAACCTCATACAATGCTGATGGAAATGCAAAATGGTACTGCCACTTTGGAAGACATTTTGGCAGTGTTTTCAATAAAGTTAAACATATACTTCTCACGTGACTCAGCAATCCCACTCCTAGATATTTATTTACCCAAGTGTAATGAAAAGAATAAGCCATTGATACACACAATAATGTGAATTAATCTCAACTACATCATGCTGAGTGGAAGAAGCCAGGCTGAAAAGTACACATACTCTCTGATTCCATTCCTATGTCATCCTAGAAATGGCAGAACTATATTGATGGAGAACAGATCAGTGATTGCCAGGGGTTATGTGTGTGGGGCAGGAGGTTTGACTACAAAGAGGTAGCTTAAGAGAACTTTTCTGGGGGTAATGATGGAACCATTCTGTCTTGATTGTGGTATTAGCTGCATGACTCTGTACACTGTCAAAACTCATCAAACTGTACACCAGAAGAGTGATTTTTTTCTGAATGAAAATAAAAAATAAATTTTAATTTAAAAATTATAAAAGAAAAAAGATTCCACTAGTTGATTGTGGATAAAAGTTTGTAAGGGAGCAAGCATGGATTGAGTGCCAGTTAGTAGATTATTCTAATTTTCCATGAGAGATGATGGTAGTAGGCTGGAACAGGGTAGTGACAGCAGAATTGGATCAAAGTAAGCAGATTTGAGAGCTGTGAGGAGTTAGAAGAAACAGTGCATGGTGATTGATTAATTGTGTGGCCGAGGGAATTGGATTAGTCTAGAATTACTCTTAGGTTTCTAGGTTGTTAACCAGAGTCGATATTGCCGTTTACCAAAATAGAGAAGAAGAGGAGAGCCAAGGTTTGGGAGAAAGATAATATGTTCATTCAGTGGCATGGGACATTGTCAAACAATTTTTGTGTATGGGATGTCAAGGTAGAGATGGCCAGCAATGACTCAGATATCGAAGTTTGGTACTCAGAGGGAAAAAGTCTGCACTAGAGATGAAAATTTGGGAGCCCATCATGTTGGAAGTGTTTCATCAACATATTCAACACATTTCTTACTTTATTTGGCCTCTGTTGCATTTGTCAGTTGTTGTCCTCTCCCTCCTTTTTGAAGCTCTGTACTCTCTTGGCTTGTATGCCACTTGCACCGTAGTGGTTCTCCTCACATTTCTATGTCTTTTTTTTTTCTAGTATTCCTTGTGGATTCATCTTTTTCCATCCAATGAATATGTCTTGAAAACCTACTATGTGCAAGGTGACATACTAAGTGTTAAGGATGCAATAGTAAGTAAGAGCCAGTGCCGGCCTTCAAGGAGGGTACAGCCTAGTGACCTCTTCCTCGGCCTGCCCTTTAAATATTGGTATCCACAGGCTTCTGCCTATTGCTCTTCCTGGTGTTCATGTACTGTGTTTCCTGTCAGAGTCAGTCAAGTCTAATAATCCTCCATGCTTACCCCCCTGGACCTTCTCTTTAGTCTTTGATCATTCTTTGAGCTATATTTATTCAGAGAATACTTGAACCTATGCTCAAGTGGTGGCCCAAGAAGCAGAATAAATGGACTTTTAGCCCTGGCTCTGCCATTCAGTGATTATGTGACTTCAATATGTCTCTTGCCCCTCTCTTGGCTTTGAGGTCCCATCTGTACAAAAAAAGGGTAGCACTAGGCAATGTCTTTTTAGGACAGGCTATAATTCTGTTTCCTCAGGCTCTTTTCCAGATCTTTCTTTGGCTTTCTCTTATCCTCAAATTTTCTAAACTTTATACCAGCAATCATATCTCAGAGCCTGGAAGGCACTTACAACTATAAGGTTCCCTTCCAGATCCTGGGCTTTTGGCCCAGTGGCCAGTCATCTCATGGCCAAAGCCAGCTCACTCCTTAAATAAGATGTCAGAGCTCCTTCCTTCCTACTACATCAGTGAGCACACCTTGAACTCCTGATGCCAGCCAATCTAAAACATGCCTGCCTCTTCCTGCCTTACCTCCTGCCTAAACCCATTCTGTTCCAGGGATACAGGTATTCCATTGGAAAGGCAGCCCCACTTATCACCAAAGCTGATATGTCTGCTTCTCTCAGACCTCAATCTGTATCAGGGACAGCCATCCTGTCAAAGTGGAGCTTTTAGCCACCTAGGCACAGATACCTTCAGCCACTGGCCTGCTCTGTCCATGTGAGATTTTGTAACATCAGCTTTAATGCTCTAGAAACCAGGTCTGCTTTTTCAGTCAGGCTCCCCACAATTCCAGAACATTTTCTAACAAGGACTTAAGATTTCCATTTTTACGGACATCCAGATGACTTAGTCCAGGATTTGAAGTTGCCACCTCTAACAAGCCCCACCGTCACTTCCTGAAGGATAAAAAGAAGGTGATATATTTTTTCCTACAGGGAAGAAGAAATTGGACTCATTTATTCACCAAGTGGTTTGGGTTCCCAACTGTGTACCACATTATCAGTACTTCTTGGGGGCCTCAATTGGAAAGTACCTGCAATGCAGCCCTGTTACAAATGTATTCAGATCAGCCAGTGGAGAGACACAAGCTATCAGACACATTAATTCCCCTTTTATCAATCTGTGCTTATTTATTCTCCTACATTAAGCTCATACAGCAGAGACCAGACTATCTGAACCTTGTTATCTCCCCAGCTGTTAGAAATACCTCCGTCCCCCTCTTCCTGTAGGGTACAGTCCATGCTCTTAGGCTTGATGGTGCCATGAGCAGGAGCAGAGTTGCCATTCATTTTGGACAGTACTTGCTTAAGTCATACATACATACATTCTTGTTCAGGTCCCAAGTGAAGACTTCTCAGTTTAACTGAGTGTCAGGACTCATTGGCCCTTGGCAACTGCTCAGTCGGCTTTTACTCTAATTTTTTATTGCCAGAGAACAAACATCACAAACCCTAGTAAATTTCCATTTGTTCCTTGGCTTCCAGGAAGCTGCCAGCCAAGGTCAAAGCCCCATGCAATTCACCATACCCTCTCCATAGCAGGGAACACCCTCTCTGCCTTTCTTACCCTAATTGCCCCACTGATCACTGTGTGTTGGCCTCTAGGTGGCCCCATAACATCTAAGATGAATGGGAAGAGGCCTGAATTATAAATTCAGAAGTATTCACAGGGTTTTTGGGAGTCTAGGTCTCACTCGAGTACCTTCAAAACAGGCTTGTTCCTGGGCCTTCACAATCTGACTTCTGTTCACCCTCCAGGCTCATTTTCCCCCAACTTCCCATTCACTTATTCTACTCTAGCCATGAGTCTTGTTTTACTTCCTTTAATGTACCAAGTCATTTCCGGTCAGGGCCTTCGCTCATGCTGTTCCATTTGCTTAGTACACCCCTTACCTCTGCTACTCCACCATCCTCACCCACTCCATCCTTTAGGTTTCAACTTGTTAAATATGATTTCATTAGAGAGATCTTCTCTCACCTTCCCAAATTGGAAGTGCTATTTCTTAGCACCCTATACTCTTCCTCGATAATACCAATCACAATTTGTAATTATTTTTGTAGCTTTCTATTTAATGGATCTCTCCTCCACTAGGCTGTAAACTCTAGGAAGTCAACAACAGTGTTTGGTTTTGTTCTCTGCTTGATTTCTAATGCCTGGACCATAACTAGAGACTCAATATATATTTATTGAGTGAATGTATGAATGACTACCCTGAAGATCAGGCAGAAATGTCAATCCTAGAAGTAGATAACTCAATCCATTTGGATTTACCACTACATTACCCAGACACCCTAGGTACTCAGGGCTCTTGCAGTTTCACTTCAGTCAGAAGGCAGGTCACAGGAAATCTTCCCCATCTGAGCTCTGGCTCAGATGTCAGTCAGAAATCCTAGATTCTTCTTCTAGCTCTTCTACTTACTAGTTTTGTGATCCTAAACAAGCCTTCTGCCACCCAGGACCTCAGTTTCCTTCTATGACAAATGGGAATAGTAATTCTTATCCACACAGTACTCATGTGATAATCAAGTGAGACAGGCTCTATTCTTTGGCGCTTTGTAAACAGTGATGCACTGTGCATTCATACAGAATGGCTACCACTATTAATGTCCCACCTCAGTTATCATTGTTATTGCCACCAAAGGTTCCCTCAAAACTTCCCCAAATCAAGGCGTTGTGTAATGCTCTGGGACTCTGGAGTGAGTGGTTGCTTCACATAGAGCCAAAGGAGGCACTCACTGAGAAAGCATATGGACCAGCCCACCCCAGCCTTCTGGAGTAGATTATAGGGTTTTCTTTCCTGAAAAGCTAGATCATAGCAGCTCAATCGAGAATGGGACATTTTGAGGTCACAGCTCATTGTTTCCACAGCAGTGTGCTTATGAAGGACCCAGGGATGTCCCAGAGGGACTGACAGCTCACTCTTCATATACAGAAAGTTTGTGCTGGTCAAATTCCAAAAATGCCTCATGTCACAAGGAGAGTAGGTGTTCATTTCTAAAACAGAACAGAGCCTCAAGGAGACATCTAATCCAAGAAGGGCTACACTCAGCCAAACTCCACAGTAAAGGGCTTTATAGCCCAGGCTTATGGAGGCAAAGGTAAGAGAACACCTAGCAGTTTTACAGGAATGAAAGCCCCCTTGTCCAGATGCAATTCATCCCTAAAGCCTGAGGAAGTTTTTAGATGTGATAAGAAATACACAGTTTGTAACGGAAGCACCTGCTTGGCTCATGGTGGTAATTAAATATTTGTTGAATAAAATAGTTTCTTTGCAGAATCACAAAGAATGAGACTTGAAAGAGGCAAAAGTTACCCTGATTTCCCAAAAGCATAAAGAGGAGAGCTCCAGAAACGAAAGATTGGGTAATTTTGAAGACTGTTTGAACATCTGTTCCCAAAGTGAGCTGATTAAAAAATTGCCGTCAGACTGGACGAATATCTTTTAATGACATGTATCACAGGACTCTGTGTCTGGCGTTGTTGTAGTCATTGTTTATAGCATACCATAGGTGAAGATGTAGAAGCCAGGCTGGCCACCCTTGAAAATTCTCTGCTTGCCCTCATGGAAATAGGCTTACTCTGCTCTGAGATGTCCAAGTCTGAGAAAAGGTCTGGGCAGTTCAAGCAGAGTATCCAGAGAAGATTCCATGGAGTAAAGTGCCTGTGAATAATGAAGAAAGAGCACAGCGAAGGTGAGCAGGGGAGGTGATACAGGACGCTTTTCAGGATGAGGGAGTAGATCAGCTATGCTGGATTGGAAACTTTGTTTTGGGAAGAAGAATTGAAGATGAGGGGCCGGGCGCGGTGGCTCACGCCTGTAATCCTAGCACTCTGGGAGGCCGAGGCGGGTGGATCGCTCAAGGTCAGGAGTTCGAGACCAGCCTGAGCAAGAGTGAGACCCCGTCTCTACTAAAAATAGAAAGAAATTATCTGGCCAACTAAAATATATATAGAAAAAATTAGCCGGGCATGGTAGCGCATGCCTGTAGTCCCAGCTACTCGGGAGGCTGAGGCAGTAGGATCACTTAAGCCCAGGAGTTTGAGGTTGCTGTGAGCTAGGCTGATGCCACGGCACTCACTCTAGCCCGGGCAACAAAGCGAGACTCTGTCTCAAAAAAAAAAAAAAAAAAGAATTGAAGATGATAGGATTGGTAGGACAGTGTGCAGGGGCCAGATCAGGAGGGCCCTGAAAGCCTGGCTAAGTAGTTTGAATTTTATGATTCTGGCAATGTGCAACAATTCACTGACTTATTCATTCACTCATTCAGCATGTATTTATAGATACCCTAATTTCTGCCAGACCTTGTACCTGCTCCTGGCTGGGCATACAGAGATGAGGAAGATGGGATGATTTCCAGATGCTCACTGTCTTGTAAGGCAGTCCAACTCCTCAATAAACATCTGATTACAAGAATGTGCCCAGAATGCAGGGAGGAGGGGGTATTAGGAGAGTCACTGCAGAGGTTCTGGGGTGGGGCTTGGGGTTGAGAGTGCAGTCAGTTTTGTTCTTTAGGTGAACACTTCCAAAGTGCCTCCTATGGACCAGTAACTGTTGCATGAATGTGTAACACAGGACAATGGGGAGAGTTTTTCATAAGCAAATGTATTAAAAACATTTTCCTGTAAGATTTTGAATTTTTCCTACTTTCCTGATAAAAAATTCCTATCCTATTTTGAAGCAGTGGTTATTAAATAGATGGTAGCTGGACTTCTTTCATATGTCCTTACTTGGAACAACAAGAAGTTCCACCTCATGTCACTCCCTTCCAGCTGATTTCATTTATGCCAGTGGGTGCCTTCTGGAGTGTGGCAGATCCCACCTGGGAAAGCACACAGGGCAGCAGCCAAGGAAAGGAATCCTAATTAGAACAGAAATCAAGTTGACAGAAACTAGCCTGAGGCTCTCCTGGCACATGCCTTCATCACACACAGGCAAAGAGGGTAGAGACCTGGACAAGTCCAAAGAGGACCCAGCATAAGAAAATGGGCTCATTTAAAATGGAAGGGATTTATTTGGGTATCAAAAAGAATGCCAGGCTGGAGAGGTAATTTACAGAAAAGTGACTTGAAGAGCTCCATGAACCCTCTTCCCAGTGAAATAACCATAAATGGTAAATATTACTGAAGACTGCAATTTAAAGTTTCTGAAAATTCAGAGTATTCAGAAAATGGAGAAAGATTTACTCAAAAATATCTACTAAATTTGATTTAAGAAGACATAGTACCTGCCTTCTAAAAGCTTACAGTTTGATCTTTATTGGATCCTTACTGCTTACCTACTACTCACTCCCAAACGGGATGAGGTGCCCTTCTCAGGATTCACCCAGCTCCTGAACATATATGTATCACATTATTGTCACTGTCATGTTATGTGTCTGTCTCTTCCTCTACACTGAATTCCCTAAATGCGGAGATTACACCAGTTTACCCTCAGATACCTGGCAACTACTTCAGAGGCTTTCACATAAAGTAGCCAGCCAGTATATAGGCATTGAATGAGTACCCTTGTGAAGAGAAAGCAGGACAGACATTTTTAATCTCGTTTCACAGATGAGGAGATTAGGGATCAGAGAGAAAGTGACTTGTCCAAGGTCACAGGGATTATTAGCAGAATCAGAATTTGAACCAAGAACTTGACTCCCAGCCAAGCTCCTTCCAGTAAGATCTGAAGTTTTAGAGGGGGGAAAAAAGGACATAAATAACCCAAGAGAATCTTTGTTGTGTACAAGGCATGGGAGAAAGTGGTAATTTTCCCAGATTCAGTGGCTAAAATGGAAAACCTTAGGGAAATTTCCAAGAGTCTTTGCACTCTACACCCAGATTGGGACATTTGTTTATCATCAGATACCTACACTGTCATGGTTTCTTTTGCTCATGACTTCTTTTCCCCTAACTTCCTTCCATCTCTATTTTCCCTTTAGTTCAGCTAAGAGACATTGGAGTTTTTCAAATGGGACTCGCTTGAATATTTGGGGGAAACAGAAGAATAAATAAAAAAGACAAGAAATCACAATTCAAGAAGCCAAGCACACAGAAGTCTAGAAGCCCTGTGTTTGGGAGACTGGTAACTAGTCCTAGGACTTTGTAGTTAGAATTTACATTATACTTACTTTATTATGACTATGTAAATATTACAGCAGTGCCACGTAATGTATATTGATTACATTTCCTTTCTTATAGAACTTTACTTTTTTCATGGAATACCCACCATACTTTTCATTTGTTTTGTTTCCTATATACCTATCCCTAATTATTCTCCCAAATTTCTTCCAGCACTGCAAATTTATGACATGTATTGGCACAAACCTCTTTGAGTTTTATGATCTGTATTGGCATGAATTTTTTTGGTTTTATCATATTGAAGTTTTGCCTAGCTTTTTTTTTTTTTTTTTTTTGACAGAATCTTTATTGCCTGGGTTAGAGTGCTGTGGAGTCAGCCTAGCTCACAGCAACCTCAAACTCCTGGGCTCAAGCAATCCTACTGCCTCAGCCTCCCGAGTAGCTGGAACTATAGGTGTGCACCACCACACCTGGCTAATTTTTTCTATTTTTAGTTACTATTTTTTTCTATTTTTAGTAGAGATTGGGTCTCACTCTTGATGAGGCTGGTCTCTAACTCCTGAGCTCAAGCTATCCTCCTGCCTCAGCCTCCCAGAGTGCTGAGATTATAGGCATGACCCACAACACTTGGCCTTGCCTAGCTTCTTGAACTTGTAGTTTTTTGTCCTCTGCCAAGTTTGAGAAGTTTTTACCCATTATTTCTTTGAATATTCTTTCAGTCCCACTCTTTCTGTTCTCTTTCTGGAATTCTGGTGATACAAATGTTGGTTTTTTAGTTGTCCCACAGGTCCCTGAGGTGCTGTTAATTTTTTTCAGTCTATTTTCTCTCTGTTGTTTAGACTGAGTAAATTCTATTGATCTGTCCTCAAGTTCACTGATGACTATATCTTCTGTTATCTTGATCCTACTATTAAGCCTATCCAGCAAGGTTTTTATTTATGCTATTTTATTTTTCATTTCTATAATTTTCCTTTGGTTATTTTTTATAACTTCTATTTTTTGCTGAGCTTTTTCATTTTTTAATTGGTTTCAAGATAATCTGTAATTGCTTGTTGGAATATTTTTATGATAGTGCTTACTGTGGCAATATACCCCTTCCAGGGATGCTAGGTCACCTGGTGTAGCTGGGTGGAGGAAAATATTCTCTGGTCTGCAGGGACATAAGAGCATTTCCTGGGCTGGATCACTCGTTGTGGCAGGGCCCCCCGTCTTGCCTTTTCCTCTGGATCTCCTGGTATCTCTAAAAGGGGAGATGAATCTCATGCTACAAATTGTCAGAGGAGCTCCTGACCTCCCTAATGTTGGTGGTTGGGCTCTCATTTAATCCTGGGGGGGGGTAGTGAACCTACCTGGGCTGCCTTCTATTGTTAGCTTGGAGGTTGGGAAACATCGTGTCTAGGTCACCTACTTCTGTTGGGTGTGGGGTTTGTAAGATGCTTTGCTGCTGTGTCTTCCTCTGGTCTTGCAGTTCCTAACCAATCCATCCTTCTCTTTCCATCTTTCAGAATCCTTCTTTGGTTTCTTCTTGCACTATTTCCACGGTTTATATACTTAACTTAGGTTGGAGGTGCAGTGGAAAACATGTCTACACTGTCTTTGCTGTCTTATAAGGAGAATTTTTTATAATTCATCAGATGATTTTATTTTTTCTCACTGGTCAAACTGGTTCAAATATGTACACTTACACTTAGTTGGCCATCATTAAAAAATTGATATACATATTTTTAAACAATATATTTCCCCATTCTTTTCTGTCCTTTCTGGAATTCCCATTAGTATGATATTGAATTTCCTACATTAATTCTCCAATTTTCTACCATTTTTCTTACTTTCCATTTCTTAGTCATTCTGTTCTATTTTCTATGAGATTTCCTCAACTTTATATTTTAACCCTCTACTTAAATTTTAATTTATTACTTCATATTTTTAATGTCCAAGAGATTATTCACAGTCTGCAAATATTCCTTTTTATAACCTCCTCTTCATTATTTATAAATGAATATTTTCTTACTAATATACCTTTGATGAAATTATTTATAGATTTCTTTGAAGTTGTCTTTGTTCCCTGTTTTGTCTCACTTTCATGCAACTATCTTTTTTTGTTTATTTGTATGTTTGCTTTCAGTCTTGTCTTTCATGTAAACAGCTTTCCTTAAATATCTCATAATTCTTTGTCCACTGTCCATTTATGTTTAAGAGGGAAGCACTGAAATGCTGATTGAAAGCTCTCTTTGGGAAGATCTCATCAAATGATAGGTTTCACTATAGAATTGACCAATGGGAACATGGTCATTTTTGGCGTGGCCCTCAAATGTCAGTTTCTGTTGTTCTTTTATCTTGGGATGGTCATTGTCTCCAGAGAGGTGTCCTTTCTCTTGCCTGGAGTACATAGGTCTCACTACCAACGTTCTAGTTGTCAAGAAAGGGGAATATGCTGGAAGTTCGCTATTTATAACAAGACTTTCCTCTCTCTTCATCCTTTCAATATGGAACCTTAACCTTGCCCTTTGTTGTTTTTTGTATCTCCAGATTTGTGTTCTTTCAGATTTAGTAACCAGGAAGTATATACACTGTCTTCAGACATTTAATTTTCAAACTTTTGTTCTTACATTTCTATTCTAGACCTGTTGCTCTAGGAAATCTTTGGTTAATGGCAATAAAAGTATCTGGCCTCCTATATAGAGTGAAGTAGAGTAGTACTAATGGACTGGATTTTTCAAACTTTAAAATATCCTATTGTAGGAGTTTTTAATGTTAAAAGAATACTGTAAGCAGTACAGCACAAGAAGAGCACTGTTCTGAGTTGTGAGTGAAGAGCTCAGTTTTAGCCAAAATTCCCGTGTGTCACCTAGGGCGTGTCCCATGCCCTCTGTGCTCCTCAAGTCCCCTTCTGTAAAGGGAGTTGAAACTAGAGGCTCCCCAACATTCCTCAATGCTCTGAGGCATTCAGAATTCTAGAAATACTTTTATATGTATTGTTATGGTTATTTGATATTAGATAATACAGTACTAAAAGATATAACCAAAGCTCAATTATTAAATATGGCCCCTTTTAAAGTTGTTTATGTTGTATCTAAGAAGTGGCCAGACAATAACTTCCCTGAAGAATATAGTCCTTATGAAAAGTACTTTTTTCAAGAAGAAAAGTGGCACAATTTATTATTCTCATGGGACAATCAGAGAAATGATACCCAGAAGTGTTAGTTGATAGGGTTAATTAACATTGAGATAAACGTGAGATTAACAGAGCCACAGCGAGACCCAATGCCCAAATAACAAATCCAGTACTCTAGAATATACCAATTAGTCAAACTGTGTTCAGGGCACTTCAATATCTAGTTACAGAAATAAAATAATCACCACACCCACCTTTCAATATACCATTACAGGTGTTAAAATTGACGAAGCTATGAAGTTGAAAAATCTAAGGTCTTTTTAGTCTCTAATTTTTTGTGCTCATTTACAAATACTCTCAAAGTTAAATTTTAACTTTCTTTTGTTTCTTCTATTGCAGATCTCTTACTAGCTTCAAAGAAGCTTCTTCAGGAGAAGTGTTAGTGAAAGTTCAGTACTTGTCCCTGTGGCTGAATGAAGAACAAATGAATAATGAGAACAAATGGTTTGACGAAAAGGAAAGGGAAGTTTATTAATTTGTTGACAAATGAGGAGGATGGCAGACTCTCATCCTGAAGTACCATCATCCTATCTATAAGCAGAAATACAGAGCTTTTAAAGGGAGCTTTCAGCTTCGGGCTATTGCTGTTTAACTATAGCATCTCCAGAGAAAACAACCTCCTGATCTCTGCCAGGACAATTCCATTGGCCATCTCCTGTGGTATAAAGAACAAAGGACACTCCCCTGCCCTTATGATCACTGGCCTCAGGAAGGAATGTAGGTTTTAATTCCCAAAAAGAGTGGGGGAGGGGTTTTAAGAGACAACTTGTAATACATTTTACCCATTTTCAGGCGGTTCCCTCTGTTACAGAAGGATGAAGTGATTCTTACATATTGCTAAACATAAAGATTTTAACATTACTTCAGAACTTTTCTCTATGATGGATTCTGAGGGTAACATTAGCAGTCAAGTGAAAGCGATTTTTTTCAAGCCATTAATTGTCATATACAATTAAAAGATGAAAATATAAAGACAGTCTGGATGATTATGACAAATTTAATACAGTATTAAAATATCAAGGAAGGAGAAAAATTCTGTCTTTTCTGGAGTAGTATACCCTAAATTCATTTCATGACAAAGGAATGCCTTGACTGGATTCAAAATGTTAACATAAAGAGTTTTAGGATTTATTAAATGATTTTTGTTTTCTCCTGACTTTATAGTCTTCTAAATTATCCACATGAATAACTTCTGTAATAAACCAACTTATTTATTCAGAAAAAATAATTTTTTAAAGTGGTTATGTTGGGATATTTCATCTTCAGAATCTGAAATTAATTATTGTAGTGCTCAACATGGGCATAGTCAACTGGGTGGCTATTTGGGATCCAGTTAAGAGAAAAATCCAATCTTAAAAATGTAAAAATAAACTTTAAGATGAACATAGTGATATCATTGTTATTTCTGGGAGAATCAATATCATTTTCTTAATATATCAAGTTCATTATATGTAAAAGTGTATCCCTGTATCTAATCAAGACCTTCCAGACTGTTTTTCTGAGTCATTGTCAGGCATGAGACAATGGTGTTTTTTGATCATTATAATGTCCAAATGACTCCACATGACAATGTATCCCAATATGGCATTTTAAAGTGAAAGGATTTTAGAAATCTGACTCAACGTCTTAATTTACAGATTTGGAAAATTGAAGCCCAAAGAAATTCAGAGACTAGCCTGAGGTTTCACAAGTACTTAGTAACTAATCCGTGGCTCTCTTCTCCTCTCAAGCTAGTGTCTGTTTTCCTACATGTCAAAAGTAAGAAATTTTCAGATAAAATTATAATATCTTAAGCATTATAATTCCATCCTCTTTTCTGTCAAAAACTATACCAAACTGCATCTTTTCCACAAAATCTTTGTAGATTCATGGGGGCTAGTACCATGAATGCATTACAGCTGAGAGAAATCATCCACTTTTTGATTCAAAAAGTAATTGTTTTAGCTGTCTTTAAACAATTTGGCAATGTGTATCAAGGGCCATAAGACTTTTCTTGACCTAATAATTCCATTTCTTTGACTCTAAGGAAATAGTTTTTTGGACACTATGCTAAAGCAATAGTTTGATGCACAGAGATGGTTATCACATTATCATAGGGAAAAGTAGAAACAACCTGAATGTCTAATAGTAGAGGTATTTTTAAATAGATTATTGTATTTCCATACAATATATTATTATGCAGCCATTAAAGTCAGGCTGTAGAATTTTATTTAATAACATGAAAAGGAACTTTAGTATAATGTTAACTTCTAAAATCAGAATATAAAATTATATGTACAATATGGTCTCAATTATGTAAAAGAAATATAAATGAAAGGAAATGTACCAAGGTAGTATCAATGATTACCTCTGCCTGATGAGATTTTTTTAAACTTGTTTTTTAAACTTTTCATTTTTCTACAATAGGTATGTATTGCTTTTATAATCATAAAAAGAGACAAAGATGATGTATGTTCAATTGTTACAAAATGATTAGAATAAAGTACTTGAAACATAATAGTGAAAAAGGCTTTTTTTTCTTTCTTATGCATTATTTATAAGGAAAATAATTCCCATCAGTCCCTATTTTCAGAAAGCACAAGGTACACTCTTTACACAGTTGCCAGTATAATGCTGGGGTAATATTGGTAAAATGCACAGATGATAACTCCAGAGACATCTCTGTTGATTAACTGACGCTTTGAAATGACTACATGAAAGGGTCCCTCTCCAACAAAAATAACATTTTGTCCATGTCCTCTAATTTCACACAATGACAGTGTAATTTAAATATATATGTTTTTGAAATTTTCAATCTAGTTAGAAGCAGTATTATGTAAACATTTTGAATATTCAATTTAAAGTTCAACATAATGGAACAGCACCTATTTAACAACCATGCTATTCTACATGAGGACAAAGACAACTTTTACAAGTTTTAATTGGCAGGGACCTTTTTGCATAGAAAGGTTACCTTCATTTGAATACCCTTTGTATTTATGTGTCAGTGGCTGCCTGAATAGCTCACCAATCAGTTGATGGATCATCCGTCCCCATTTTATAGATACATCTCTCAGATGCAGATCAATCAATTTTGAAGTGAACAAAGGGGCAAAGGTCCTTTTTGAGCTGTTCCATAGGAGATGAAAATGGAAATGAATGGTCAGCAGGCCCTTTCATGCATCAAGTTGCTGCTGACTCATAGGCAGTAGGTACTGTTTGTCCAGCCATGTGGATGGATGTAGGTAGTTCAATCTCGCACATTGTCTTCCAAAGTTGTTTTTGTGGTGAAAGAGATGCATTTCCAAAATGGTAGGTTGACAGTGTCTAGGTAGCAATAATTGGCAGGGAAATAGCACACACATCCTACTTCCTGCACCCTGTTTTCATGAAGCCATCAACTAATCATCAAACTTGATCTGGCCCTGTTCTCAGCCCTTCCATTCTCTTATCGTTTTAGTACCTCTTTGCCCTCAGCTACCCAGTCTTTACATCATCTCCTCCCTCTATATTCTATTCCAACCTTCTAACTCACCACACGACATCTTTCTTTTTGAGTTCCCAGGACCAGACCCTGGCCGGTCTCTGGTTTGATTCTGCTTTCACTTCTTGGAAGCTGATGCCCATTTACCTATGGAATCAGCTTCCAAGAAGTGAAAGCAGAATTTTTACCTGACCTCCAGCCCTACCAGAATTTACCCTGACCTCCAGCCCTTCCCCTCTCCCCTTACACAGGGCTCTTGTGTAGAGACTCCCCACAGAGCTCTAAACAGAGCTGGTTTCAAACATCTGCTGAAATTAGCCCTTCACATTTCACCACTGACCAGAGCTAAGACTAGTTCAAATAAACAAATAATTAGAGTTGAAAGAGACATGGGGATGTTCAACAACAAACTAACATGCAACATTATCCAGAGGAGCCATCTAAATTAGAGCTTATTTTACCACATCAGCAGGGAAGTATATAATTTGAAAACATTCAAAGGGAATCACTTTCTGCTCTTGTGCCTCATGCTGAACATTATCCAGTCCCCCAGTCCAATTTTTCACATTATCCCATTTTCAAGTATTAGGTGTGAATAAATAGTTTGTTTATGTAAATGAAGGACAAAACTCAGTGTCCTATAAGGTGAAACTGATTGCATCCCATCGAATGTAAAGCCATGAAGTTTTAAGAAATCAGGCTCCAAAGAAGTCTTGAACATTTTTGTTAAGGCACTATTTTTTAGGGCCCTGTTGTTTGTATGCGCTGGGCAGTTTATATAATAGCTTTTAAGATGCTTGTTAATGTTGAATGTTCTCTCTCTTGTAGACCATTAAGTGATTTACTACTGGTGAGATCCAGAAGTACTGAAACAACATGACTGAGAGCTTCCACCACTCACAACGTATCTGTGGGCATGGGGAGTCAGCAAATTCCTCAGTAGGCAGTGATTATTAGCAAGTTCATTAACCATTTTCTCCAAGCCCCACAAAGCCAAAAAGCTCATTGCTTGCTTACCAGGCAGGGTGGGCCTTGCTCTCTGGTTCTTAGTGACTGAGATAACTGAAACGTGTTTATATTTTCCAGCCAGAAGCAGTTACACTTAATGCTTTCAATATGGAATCACTCTGGTTAAGGCACTGAGCAGAATTTAAAAGAATCGTTGAGTCTTCGAAATTAAAGTATAAACAGAGGGCAATTTTAAGAATTTGTAAATCCTTCTTCCTGGTTCTGAAGTCTTTCCCTGCGGCTGACATTATGCAGGGCTTTGTCATTTTCCTCTAGGGGAGAACCACTAAGTCAAGCTCCCCAGGAGATTTTTTGGCTTGACTAGCCATAAGTTTCCTCTGAAGTCAAACATTACAAATTCTTAATTTTGACATTCTGAATTAATGATAAATCAGGCCAAGAAAGACTGAAGTTTCATATTTGGTAGCTATCAAAGTGACCTTTGCTAAATAATGTATGTGAATGAGTTTGAGGAGGTGGGGTAGGTAAAAGACATAGGTGAACACAACTAAGGAGTACCCGGTCCTAAAGTAAATTTAAATCATCTGTTTTCAACTGAGTGGCATCCTGTCTGCATAGTATTCCCATCTCTTCCTTGCCATGTACTCCTGATAATTGTTTTCCCATCTTCATTTGTGTTGGTAAACATGGAAATAAAGAAAGTGCCTATCTTTTGAAATACTCTTTAAACTCCACTTTTGAATGTTTTAGAACAACTAAAGCCTCTGTTAGGATTTCTGAAACTTGACTACATTTTTGAACAACTGATTATAGGTTTTCTAGAATTTTAGGTAGTTAATATGTGTATCAAGTGCTTACAGTTAATGTGCAGATGATACTGCAGCGTTATCAAGAAATCAATCTACATTTACTAGTATTCTTATGGCACGCCCAACAGTAAGGCAGCATTGAAATAGCAGGCCTGGACTCCATTTTTTGTAAACTTATAATCTGGCTGCAGAGGTAAGTCTTAGGCAATGTTTATAACCACAAATAGATGATTCAATAAAAAAAAAGATGTATGACCTAGGATCAATATTAAAGATAGAGAAGGGCAAAACTCATATGAACTAAAATAAAATATTAAGCCCTCCCCAGCTGACTGAATGGACCCCCCCCTCCACCAAGGGGATACCCTAAAACTGAGTTGTTGGCCATGAGAAGGGAGGTCAGACATGCCTCATCATGCCCCCTCCCTTCTTGTAGATATCCTATGTAACTCACTAACAGGCCTAAGGCTCTGCAAGACAAACCTTCAGGTCCTCAATTTATACAACAAATCACTTGAGTCTGGGTATATGGCCGCTGACTTGTCTCTGATTAACAGACTTCCTTATCTTAACTTAAAACATTCCAAGCTTTTAGATAAAGCTTCATTTCCTTTAACCAATTACAAATCAAAGAGTCTTTAAACCCACCCATAACCTGTAACCCTCCCGCTCTTGAGATGGCCCACCTTTTCAGGCCAAACCAATGTATGCCTTCCATGTGTTGATTTATGACTTTAACTGTAATCCCTGTCTCCCTGAAATGTATAAACCCAAATTGTAACCCAACCACAGTGAGTCCACTTGCTCAAGGCTTCTTGGGCATGGCTCCGGGCATAGGCCTCAAACTTGGCTCAGAATAAAGCTCTTTAAATTATTTTACAGAGTTTGGCTTCTTTTCCATTGACACTCAGTGCTAGAGAAAATGAGTCAGGGATTTAATTAAGGAGGTGAAACTTGAGTGGGATTTAAAAGAAGCTGAGATGTGGACACAGAAAGAACAGTTATGTCAAAAATCTTGAAAAATGATACTCCCTCCTATTTAACATATTAAATACAACAGGAGTTGTATTTAACTCATACTAGCTTTGAGCTGGGGGCCTTGTGAAGCATATGTAACTCAGTCGTCTCTTCACTTTGGGAGCCATGAGAACTATTTTTCAAGTTGCATATAACTCACACACAGAACACAATTAAAAATAACAAATTTTTCATTAAATTAGAAAGGATTGTTTTGTTTTCAAAGTTTTTATTTTATGTTTAAAATAAAACACCGTGGTCCCAGGAAAAAAAATTTTTTTTTAGTGTGGCAGTCAATGTGTTAAAAATAGCTTCTTCTGACTAGAAACAAGAAGGTGAAAAAAAGGTAAAGAATGGTGCATTTCATTTGATTAATGTGTAAATATCAGCTCCCCCAACCTAAAACCATTATATGTATAGTAGCAACTCTAATGTTAATAAACTCTGTATTTCTCTTATTAAATATCTCTGATATGTTACTGCTGAAATATTTCTGATGAAATGCTCCTGATAAAATATATTGTTTTGTGTATAGTAGATATTCAATACATTTTTATAGAATTAAACTAAATTGAGAGGCCACTAGCTTAATTTGTATGGTTATGAATAAATTAGTTGAGAAGAAAAGGATTCAAGTTTCACAAATATTCAGTAAATAATGCAAAAGCATGAATTTATGGATAGTGATATAGTTTTTGCTTTTTGGTTGATAATATTAATAGATATGAATGTAGATAATGTATATACAATTTTTTTATTTGGACTTTTATTTGGCAGGTAAGCCCAAATCTACGATTTGTCTAAAATATAGCAGAATTTAAAAGAATCTCCTGCATGCCAATCTTAAAAATCAAACATTAACAAGTATATTTGGTTTCATTTCATTCAAAATATTTGAAACTATGTAGCTCAATTAATTCTGGTCAAGAAGTTTATTGACCATAAACAACAAAATCACCATAACAAAATATTACCAAAAATATGTGTTTTCTCTAATAAAATGTTTAATAACTCTTATTCCTCTTGTATCAAAGTAGATTAAGTACGAGAAATGACATAAATTTTAAAAGTGGCTTTTACTTGCTTTCTGCAAACACCGCAAACATGGTAGTGAATGAGCAGCCTTTTTATTTTCCCCATTTGTTAAAATCTCCATAATTTCATCTCTTTATTTTGTTATATATTCATTTTGCTATTCTTTATTCATTCCTGGCATCATTTATATGGTGTGTAAAACACTAATGAATAGGTTTATGCCTAGGTCTTTTCTCCATTTGGAGATTATTATCAGGAAGGAGATCACTGTATCAAAGGCTATACTCACACATGTGGCCATACTGTTTTCCAAGGACTGACTGACTTTCTAAATGAGTCATCCAATGTTTAACTATAACACAGAGAGGCAAGATGTTTTATTTCTCTTAACATTGTATCCCTAGGGCTTTCAAATCCTCGCTTGAGTTCTATAGTTTTCCTTCGCTCCCTTTACTAACCTGTCTTTGTTTTAGTCCTTCCTCATTTGTGCCTCCATGATATATAGAACTATTGAACAATGTGCTCATTTATATATATTTTTTTATTAATATTTTCTTTTTTAAAATTTCAGAATATTACAGGAGTACAAACATTTGGTTACATAAATTTATTTTCTCTGGTTGAGTCAAAATTATAAGTGTGCCCATCCCCCAGATAGTGTGCATTGTACCTATTGGGTATGAATTTACCCATCCCCTCCTCCCCATCCCATCTGCTTGATTTCCAATGAATGTTATTTCTGCATGTGCACATATGTGTTGATCAATTAGTTCCAATTTAATGGTGAGTACACGTGGTGTTTGTTTTTCCATTCTTGTGATACTTCACTCAGAAGAATGGTCTCCAGTTCCATCTAGGTTAGCACAAGAGGTATTAGTTTACCATTTTTTATGGCTGAGTAGTACTGCATGGTATACATATACCACATTTTATTAATCCACTCATATATTGATGGGTACTTGGGCTGTTTCCACATCTTTGAATTGTGAATTGTGCTGCTATAAACATTGGAGTGCAGGTGTCTTTTTTTAGAATGTCTTTTTTTCCTTTGGGTAAATACCCAGTAGTGAGATTGCTGGATTAAATGGTAGTTCTATTAATGCTTTTAGTTCTTTGAGGTATCTCCATACTACTTTCCATAGAGGTTGCACTCAGTTTGATCAGCAGTGTATGAATGTTCCTATCTCTCCACATCCATGCCAGCATTTATTGTTTTGGGACTTCATTTACTTTACATATTTCTTTATGTTTTTTACTTTCCATAAATGTTTTCACATATTCTCCCACTGAATTTTGTCAATCTTATGGAATCTGTTAATTTCAACAATAAACAGTCCTACAGTCCATCTCATCTGCTCTCAATGGTACAGTAATTATTGTTCCAATTAGATTTTACGTCACATAGCATTCCTCTCCATGTTTCAGAAAATCACATTTTAACTTTTTGCTTATATATACACTTCTTTCAAATTTACAAAGATTTTCTAATGAAAAAATGGAATCTGTTCTGAATATAAAACAAATTCAGAAGTTGCTAACCCTACAATTAGGTCACTGTGAGTACAATTAGCTACCAATGTTTGTTCTAAAGTAACAAGTGTTTGCCTGTGTCAGTAATTATTCATAGATACAATTTTGCACTTTGCATTTTGACAATTAATTAAATCATGCAGTTAAATTATGCACGATAGGAGGAGGGACAAGATGGCGGACAAGAAAAACCGCCAGCCAGAGTGTCTCTGCAAGAAAGACAGATTTTTAGAAGAAAGAGAAAAAAAAAATAAACAGTCAGACAAACATAGATCGCATGCGGGTCGGAAGGAAGGGTGCCTGAAACTACAAGAGACTCCATGGGAAGACGTTGCAGAGGAGAACTGGAAGGAGAAAGGCCCCCAAGAGGCTTGGAGACCAGTGACAAGGGTAGGTGGAGCGGTTAAATTTCCCCTCTCTTGCATCTCAGACTACTGGTGGGCTCCTGAGCAGTTGGAGAGACCTGCTAACACCAGCCCAGAGACGGCCACCGCCAGTGAGCGATGAGCCTCTTGCGGACAGGGCACCAGGCTCTCAGCTCCCGCCCTGCAAACCCGAGCTGATGGGCAGGCGCCATATTGCTTCGTACTCCTCTTCCCCTTCCCTACCGCAGCTGCAGCTGCCGAGAGAGACAATTTAGCCACCACCTGGAGGCATCTGCAGGGAATAGGACTTTTCCTTTTGGGGCCCTACAGTGGATTAAGACGTACTTAGACTGTGAGCTTCCTACCTGCCAGCCCTCCTAGGTGCTCCTTGTCTGGACTCCAGGAGAGCGGGGAAAATCCCAAGGCAGAGAGACATTGATCCAGCTTGGGCATCCCGTGGGTGAATTGAGACCAGCACTCTTCTCCCTGGCAGGGTCAGGGATTGATCTCCAGGGCCCAGGGGACAGGCCTGCAGACCAGATTGCATACACCCACTTCTCAATTGCATTGCCCGGGGGCACAGAAGGGATATTTGTGAATGAGTCTACTATGTGTAAGGTTTTTTTTTGGATTGGCCGGCACCAGAGAAAGAAAGACGAGCAGAGTTGAAAGGGATAAGTAAAGAGGCTTTATTGGAGCACTCCCGGGGGAGGGTAACGAGTCCCAAGAGAGGGGCCCGGGCGGGCGAGATTTTCGGGTCCTGGAAGAGAGAGAGAGAGACCCGAGAAGTTGCCCCTGCCCAGAAGTCTGAGTGGGTTTACATATGTTTTTTGGGCTGGGGGCTGGGGGTTTCTTCGGTGGGAAGATTTCAGCGCGCGAAGAGTGAGGAATTTCTTTGTTGCAGTTTTAGGGCAGATATTGAGGAATAGGAGGGACTTCTTTTTTTTTCATAAAGTAAGGGAGAGGTGCCTGCCACCAGCCTTACACTAAGGTGTGTGTGCCTTAAAGGGCACATCAGCATGCTTGAGGGGCAACCCTACTCCCAAGGGAGGGCCGTGTGACCAGCTCAGGCTGCGGCAATCTTGGTCAGGGAACCTCCCAGCCCACATCACAGCCAGGGGAGATCCGCTAGCTTGAGGTCCTGACTGCTGACAGAGGCCCAGGAGAAACTGCAGAATAGGGGAGGGTCAAAATGAGCGAGGTCTGCTCCAACTGTCTAGGGGATGGACCCATTTGAAGCTCTGACTCGGGGGGTGGGGGGCAAGGGCAATATACGTAACCTAAACTTTTGTACCCCCACAATATACTGAAATAATAATAAAAAAATAAAATAAAATGTGATTATATATGTGTGTGTATATACATATATACACACACATACATACACACATACACAAATACAATGAATATTACTCAGCCTTTAAAAAGAAGGAGATTCTGTCATTTATGACAACATGGATGAGACTGGACAACATTATGTGTTAAGTGAAATAAGCTAGACACAGAGGGAGGAATGCTGCATGATCTCACATATATGTGGAATCTAGAAAAGTGTCAAATACATAGAAACAGAGAGAATAACAGTGGTTATCAGGGGTAAGAAAGGAGGATGGAAATGGGGAAATATAGGTCAAAGGGTACAAAATTGCAGTTATGTAGGATGAACAAATCTACAAATCCAATGTGCAACATGAGGACTATAGTTAATAATATTGTATTGTACACTGGAAATTTGTTAAGAGAGTAGATTTTAGGTGCTCTAACCGCACACAGAAAAAAAGATAACTATGGTAAGTGATGGATATACCAGTTTTGACTGTAGTGATCATTTTACTATGTGTATATATATCAAAACATCATCTTGTACACTTGAAACAAACAAAAAAAATATTAATTAAAAGAATAGAAATTTGTACCATTTGTCCAAACAAAAGCCTGGACAGATTACCCTGTTTTGCAAGACAACAGAACTATACCCTATGTAGAAAATGAAGGTTTCTTTTGCCCCTTCTCACACCATCACCCAAGACCCAAGAGTGATTTTCTCTTTAATTTGTAGACCATTTTCATTGCCCCTAAAATGTTCCCTCATTTCCCTTTGGATCCAATCACCTCCCTCTACCCCCAGGCCCTGCAACTACTGATTCGTTTTCTGTCCCAGTGGTTTTGCCTTTTCTAGAACATCATGTAAATGGGACCATACACCACGTGGTCTTTTGTGTCAGGCTTCTTTTACCTGACATGTCTTTTAGATTCACCCATGATGTTGCATGTATCAGCAGTATATTCATTTTTATTGATGAGTAGTGTTTCATTGTATGACTATGTATCAATTTAAAAAAAATAGAGACAAGGTCTTGCTATGTTTCCCAGGCTGGACTTGAACTCTTGGGCTCAAGGGATCCTCCAGCCTCAACCTCCTGAAAGGTTGGGATTACAGGCATGCACCACTGTACTAGCTCTATCACATTGTTTTTATCCATACCAGATATATTTTGATAAATGTTACACTCTGATGTGCTCTACCCCTAGGAAGCCATGCTTTGTTTGAACTTTACCTATATATAGAAAATATAAATAGACTCTGTAACACCCACTGTTTATTGTCTACCAAACCCATTCCCTATCCCATCTCCATCTCTAACCTTCCTCTACTCACTTCTTTGCTGATTTCTCTTCTTGCTGGCAGTCATGACGCAGAGAAGAAGTCCTAATCTGGCCTCCACCAGAGTGGAACTTCATTAGATTAAGCTAATCATAGCAGTTCCATTTCTGTGGCCATGGTGTAAAATTATGACCAATAAGACTTGATGGGAAATCTTCTGGGGGCTTCTGGAAAAAGGCAACTCCTAGTCCTTACTCTCCTGATCTCTTTCGTCTCCATAATCTCCTGATTGTGAGATCAGAAACTTACTCACATAGGAACCCACAGCAGGTAAGCTCTAGCAAGGTTGTCAGTGGGCTTTCTGAAATGAAATTTTTGAGAGCTATAGAGTCTAGGTACCATCACATTGACCGTTGTGGAAAACAAACAAAAAGAGCATGATACAGTGTACAAAATACCTAGCCAGTACTGTTTAAGACTGTCAAGGTCATGATTTAAAAGAAATGAGAAACTAACACAGACTGGAGGAAGCTAAGGAGACATGATGACTAAATGCAATGTGGGATCCTGGATTGGATCCAGAACATAAAAAGGACATTAGCGGGAAAACTGGTAATATTTACATGAAGTCTGTAGTTTAGTTAACAGTATTGCACCTGTGTTAATTTCTTGGCCAAAGCCATGGTTTTGTAAGATGTTAACATTAGGGATCATGCAGGGCCTCATAGGAGGTGATGAAGACTTTGGACATTATTTGAAGTGTGAGGGAAGGCTGTTGGGGGGCTTTAAGCAGGAGACTAAAGCAATCATATGTATTATTCCAATTCTAGCTGCTGTGTTTAGAATCGACGACAGGGGAGAGGAGAGCAAGGATTGTGGCTGTTGTAGTAATCCAGCATGGCAAGACAGGACAGTGTTTTGTCTTGGATTTCAGTGCTACAGGAGAAAGTAATGAGCAATGGTTGAGTTCAGAATAAAATTTAGCTGATAAAACTTGTTGATGGATTGGATGAGGATTATTAAGGGAAAGAGGGGAGTTAATTATTTTAACTTTAAAAACTTCGGAAAATGATAGTACCACTGACCAAGGTGAGGGACAATGAGATGGATCAGGTTTGCTGGAGAACAGCACTGGGTCTGGGGCCTTGCTAGGTCTACCAGGAGGTTGTATTTCATTACTTTGGGAGAGATCAGGACTAGGGATATAAAATAGGTAGGATATAAAGCCGCAGAACTTAGAGAATTTCCTGTGGCAGCAACACTGTCTACAGAGAGCAAAACAGGGTGAAAAAGCTCGGGAGAATCCTCCAAGCATGTAATATGTGTTAAATTACACACACACACATACACACACACACAGATATCCTGATACAAGTGCATGGGCCTTCCCCTCCCACTGAAAACCACTGCTCTAGGCCCTCCTATGAGGCATTCAGCAGGGGCATCAGGAACTGATGCCTTTTGTAAAAAAAAAAAAAAAATTATATATGTATAACTGAAACTTTGTACCTTTAGCCAATATATACCCATTTTCCCCACCCGCTATCCCCTGGCAAACATCATTCTACTCTCTGCTTCTCTGAGTTTGACATTTTTGGAGCCCACATGTGGGTGAGATCATGCAGTGTTTTTCTTTTTGTGTCACGCTTATTTCACTGAGCATAATTACCACCAGGTTCAACCACATTGTGCTAAAAATCTCCTTTTTTAAGGCCGAATAATATTCCTTTGAGTATATATACCATAATGCTTTATCTATTTATCCATCAGTGGACACTTGGGTTGATTACATATCTTGGCTATTGCAAATAATGCTGCAATACACATGAGAGTTCAGATATCTCTTCAAAATAAAGATTTTATTTCCTTTAAAAAAAAATAAAAGGACCGAAGGCTGCTCCAGACTGCAGGTCTCAGACAGGCCCATCCCCACACACAGACCTTTTGGTTGACTGGGGGCATTTCAGCCCCTCCCTAGTAGCTTTTCCCAGAAGCAGAGAACAGACCAACAGACCTTTTTTTTTAAATGTTACAGTTTATTTGTTTATTTTTTTATTTCAGCATGTTATGGGGGTACAAAAGTTTAGATTACATATATTGCCCTTGTTCCCCTCCTCTCCCCCCACTGAGTCAGAGTTTCAAGTGTGTCCATCCCCCAGACAGTGTGCATCCCACTCATTATGTAGGTATACACCCATCCCCTCCCCCACTCCCATCTGCCCAACACCCGATTAATGTTATTCCTATATGTGCTCTTAGGTGTTGATCAGTGAAACCAATTTGATGGTGAGTACATGTGGTGCTTATTTTTCCATTCTTGGGATACTTCACTTAGTAGAATGGGCTCCACCTCTATCCAGGAAAATACAAGAGGTGCTATATCATCATTTTTTCTTATGCCTGAGTAGTACTCCATGGTATACATATACCACATTTTATTAATCCACTCATGTATTGATAGGCACTTGGGTTGATTCCATATCTTTGCAATTGTGAATTGTGCTGCTATTAACATTCGAGTGCAGATGTCTTTTTTATAGAATGTTTTTTGTTCTTTTGCATAGATAACCAATAATGGGATTGCTGGATCAAATGGTAGATCTACTTGTATCTCTTTAAGGTATCTCCATATTGCTTTCCACAGGGGTTGTACTAGTTTGCAGTCCCACCAGCAGTGTATGAGTGTTCCTATCTCTCCGCATCCACGCCAACATTTATTGTTTTGGGACTTTTTGATAAAGGCCATTCTCACTGGAGATAAGTGATATCTCATTGCCATTTTGATTAGCCTTTCCCTGATGATTAGCATTTTTTCATATGTTTTTTTTTTTGGCCATTGGAGAACAGACCTTTGATCCCTGCTAATAGCATTTGAGGAGCTTGAGGGGAGGCTCACCCAACTCGGCTCCACCCAATCTAACTCACCACTAAGGTGGAGAATAAGGACACACCTGGAAATTCCAGGGCCCCACCCACCCCCTGAGGCACTAGAGTGCCTCTCCAGAGGACCAAGAGCTGGTTGCAGGACCCAAAACAACACTGCAGCCTGCTTCTCCCAGCAAAAACCACCTACTGACAGGGAGATCTTCCTGCACACCCTTTAAGTGCATCTGCTGACTCATCACACAGGCTGTGGTCAAATCTCACACACAATCACCACCTACTGGCTCAGAGGCTAAACAGAGCATGTCATCATCCAAATGAAAATCTAAAGGTAAGAAGCAACAGCTGATCCAAATAGGAAAGAATCAGTGAAAGAACTCGGGAAGTATGAAGAATCAAACGGAAAGCACACTCCCAAAGCGTAACACCAGCTCTCTAGCAATGGACATCAACCAAATTAAGAACACTAAAATGACAGAAGAAGAATATCACACATGGATTGTAACAAAACTCACTGACATGCAAGAGAAAATGGATAACCAACACAAAGAAAACCACACACACACACAGGAAAAAAATACAGGACTTGGAAGAAAAATTCACTAAAGAAATTGAAATATTAAAGAAAACTCAAACAGAGCTTTTGGAAATGAAGAATTTATTCAAGGAATTACAAAACACAGTGGAAAGCCTCCAGAACAGGGTAGATCAAACAGAAGAAAGAATCTCAGGGATTGAACATAACACCTTCCAATTAAATAAGTCAGTCACAGAGATAGAGCAGAGAAATAAGAGAAAAGAGCAAAGCCTACAAGAAATGTGGGATTATGTGAAGAGGGCTAACATGAGAATCATAGGCATCACTGAGGGTGAACAAGAAAATACACAAGTGTTGGATAAGTTATTTGAGGATAAAACAGAGGAAAATTTCCCAGGCCTTGTTAAAAATCTAGATATACAGGTACAAGAAGCTAAAAGCACTCCTGAGTGATTCATGGCAAACAGGAAGACACCATGAGACACAGTCAACAGACTGACCAAAATAACCACCAAGGAGTCCCTCCTACAAGCTGTGAGGCAAAAGAAGCATGTAACCTACAAAGGAAAACCCATGAGAATAATGGCAGACCCTTACAAGCAAGAAGAGACAGGGGCCCCATTCTCACTCTTCTCAAACAGAATAATTCCCAGCCTAGAATCTTGTACCCTGTAAAACTAAAGACCTTCTCAGATAACCAAAGACTGAGGAAATTCATCAAGACAAGACCTGCCCTCCAGCAAGTGTTCAAAACACTGTTACACACAAATCAGCACAGTAAACACTAACCAATGCAAACTCATCCAAAATCTAAAGGCCAAAGGCCAGATACCACAATGGCTCAAGATTGAAAGCAAAGCAACAAAGCTCAGCTCAACAGGATGAACAGAAATGTGCCCTAATTCTCAATTCTCTCAATAAATGTGATTGGCTTCAACTGCCCACTAAACTGACATAGGCTGGCCAAATGGGTAAATACACACAGCCAAGAATCTGTTGTCTTCAGGAAACACATCTAACCCACAAGGATGATTTCAGAATGAAGTTGAAGTGATGAAAAACAATATTTTAAGCAAATGGAAGCAAAAAAAAAGCTGGCATGGCAGTTCTGATTTCAGAAAACTTAGTCTTCAAATCAACAAGGGTAATGAAAGACAAAGATGGTCACTATATAATGGTGAACGGTACAATTCAACAAGAAGACATAACAATTGTAAATACTTATGCCCCTAACTCAGGTGCACTGAGATTCATAAATCAAATCCTACTTGATCTAAACAAAATGATAAACACCAACACCATAATAGCCGGAGACTTCCACACTCCTCTGACAGAGCAGGAAAGATCCTCCAAACAGAAAATAAACAAAGAAATAATGGACTTAAAGAGAACTCTAGAACAAATGGGCCTGACTGACATTAACAAAACATTCTACCCAAAAAGCATGGAATATACATTTTTCTCATCAGCTCATGGGACATTCTCTAAGACTGACCATATCCCAGGTCACAAAGCATGTCTCAAAAAATTTAAAAAAATAGAAATTATACCATGCATCTTCTCAGACCAGAGTGGAATAAAATTAGAAATCAACTCGAACAGAAACTCTCATCTCTACACCAAGTCATGGAAACTAAACAACCTTCTGCTGAATGGTGATTGTGTTAAGGAGGAAATTAAGGTGGAAATCAAAATATTCTATGATATAAGAGGCACAAGTTACCAAAATCTGTGGGACACAGCTAAAGCATTCCTGACAGGGAAATTTATATGTATAAATGCCTACATCGAAAAGACAAAAAGATCACAAGTAAACAATCTAATGAATCATCTCAAAGAATTGGAAAAGGATGAGCAAACCACCCCAAACCCAGCAGAAGAAAGGAAATATCAAAGGTCAGAACAGAGCTAAATGAAATAGATTACAAAAAAACTATACGGAAAATTAATAAAACAAAAAGTTGGTACTTTGAAAAAATAAACAAAATTGATACACCTCTGGCTAGATTAATGAGAAGCAGAAAAGAAAGAACTCTAATAAGCTCCATCAGGAAGGAAAAAGGAGAAATTGCAACTGATGCCATGGAAATACAAAATATAATCTATGAATACTATAAAAACGTCTATGCACATAAACTGTAAAATGTGGAGGAAATGGACAAATTCTTAGAAACCTACAACCTCCCTAGGCTCAATCAGGAAGAAATAGAATTCCTGAACAGACCAATATCAAGTACCAAAATTGAAACATCAATAAAAAAACTTCCTAAAAAGAAAATTCCCAAACCAGATGATTTCACACCCAATTTTTCCAGACCTACAAATAAGAACTTGTGTCCATCCTGCAGAAATTATTCCACAACGAGAAGGATAGAATCCTCCCCAACACATTTTATATATCCAACATTACCCTGAAACCAAAACTAGGAAAGGACGTGACAAAACAAGAAAACTACATACCAATATCCATTATGAATACCGATGCAAAAATTCTCATAAAATCCTAGTAAATGGCATTTGGCTGCACATCACAAAAATAATCCATCACGACTAAGTGGGCTTCATCCCAGAGATGCAAGGATGGTTCAATATATGCAAATCTATAAATGTAAATCACCACATAAATAGAAGTGAAAACAAAGACCCTATGATCCTCTCAATAGACACATAAAAAGCATTTGACAAAATTCAGCACCCTTTTATTATAAGAACATTTAACAAAATAGGCATAGACAGGAATTACTCGAAAATGTTGAGAACCATATATGACAAACCCACAGCCAACATCATACTAAATGTGAAAAAAACTGAAAGGATTCCTGCTTAGAAATGGAACCAGACAAGGTTGCCCTCTATGACCACTTCTATTCAATATAGTGCTCTAAGTCCTAGCCAGAGCAATCAGACAAGAGAAGGTAATCAAGGACATCCAAATGGGGGCAGAAGAGGTCAAACTATTACTCTTTGCTGACAATATGATCTTATATCTAGAAAATACCACAGATTCTGTCATGAGACTACTGGAATTGATAAACAAATTCAGCAAAGTCTCAGGATAGAAAATCAATGTACAGAAATCAGTACCATTCCTGTACGCCAGTAACAGTCAAACTGAGAACCAAATCAAAGACTCAATACCCTTCACAATAGCAATAAAGGAAGTGAAATACCTAGGAATACATTCAACTAAGGAAGTAAAAGATCTCTCCAGGGAGAACTATCAAACACTGAGGAAGGAAATAGCAGAGGACGTGAACATGTGGAAAACCATACCATGCTTATGGGTCAGCAGAATCAACATTGTTAAAATGTCTATACTACCCAAAGTGATCTACAGATTCAATGCAATCCCTATTAAATTACCAACATCATTTTTCACAGATATAGAAAAAATAATTTTACTCTTTGTGTGGAACCAGAGAAGACCCCGTTTAGCAAAAGTAATTTTAGGCAATAAGAACAAAATGGGAGGTATTAATTTACCAGACTTCAAACTATACTACAATGCTGTGGTTATTAAAACTGCATGATATTGGCACAAGTGCAGGGACACAGACCAGTGGAACAGAACAGAAAATCCAGATATAAAACCATCCTCATATAGCCATCTAATCTTTGACAATGCAGAAAGAAACATACTCTGGCGAAAAGAATCCTTACTCAATAAATGGTGCTGGGAAAACTGGATAGCCACATGTAGAAGACTGAAACAGGACCCACACCTTTCACCTCTCGCAAAAATCAAATCACGGTGGATAACAGACTTAAACCTTAGGTGTGAAACAATTAGAATTCTGGAAGAAAATGTGGGAAAGACTCTTATAGACATTGGCCTAGGCAAAGAATTTATGAAGAAGACCCCTAAGGCAATCACAACAACAACAAAAATAAATGGGACCTGATTAAATTAAAAAGCTTTTGCACAGCCAAAGAAACTGTCACGAGAGCAAATAGACAACCTACAGAATGGGAAAAAATTTTCACATGCTACACATCCGATAAAGGGCTGATAACTAGAATCTATTTAGAACTCAGGAAAATCAGCAAGAAAAAATCAAACAACTCTATCAAAAACTGGGCAAAGGACATGAACAGAAACTTTTCAAAAGAAGACAGAACAATGGCCAACAAACATATGAAAAAATGCTCAACATCTCTAATCATCAGGGAAATGGTAATCAAAATGACAATGAGATATCACTTATCTCCAGTGAGAATGGCCTTTATCAAAAAGTCCCAAAACAATAAATGTTGGCGTGGATGCGGAGAGATAGGAACACTCATACACTGCTGGTGGGACTGCAATCTAGTACAACCCCTGTGGAAAGCAATATGGAGATATCTTAAAGAGATACAAGTAGATCTACCATTTGATCCAGCAATCCCATTACTGGGCATCTATGCAAAAAAACAAAAGACATTCTATAAAAAAGACATCTGTACTCAAATGTTAATAGCAGCACAATTCGCAATTGCAAAGATGTGGAATCAACCCAAGTGCCTATCAATACATGAATGGGATTAATAAAATGTGGTATATGTATACCATGGAGTACTACTCAGGTATAAGAAACAATGATGATATAGCACCTCTTGTATTTTCCTGGATAGAGGTGGAGCCCATTCTACTAAGTGAAGTATCCCAAGAATGGAAAAATAAGCACCACATGTACTCACCGTCATATTGGTTTCACTGATCAACACCTAAGTGCACATATAGGAATAACATTAATCAGGTGTTGGGCATATGCAGGAGGAGGAGGGGATGGATATATACATACATAATGAGTGCGATGTGCTTCATCTGAGGGATGGACATGCTTGAAACTCTGACTCAGGGGGGGAGGGGGGCAAGGACAATATATATAAACTAAACATTTGTACCCCCATAATATGCTGAAATTAAAAAAAGGAAAAAAAAAAGATAGAATTTCTTTTGAAAAAAAATAGCACTCCTTAAATTCCTTTTATGTATTTATCAATAATTTTCCCACAGGTAAAATATACCAGACTTCTTTCAGGTATACCACTATATGTTACTATCATACCAGGAAAAATGAACATTTGATGGAAACTCAAAACACTCATTGATCCATTATTTCAGATGTGAAGGAAATATTACCAAAGCTCCACAAAATTGTGTCCAAATGGACTTAAGATCAATGAAAGTGTTGGTGTCCTGACAAGCCAGGAGTGACTTGATGTTGACTTTGTATTATTACAAGTATGCTCTGTTTTGTCTCAAGTGGTGTCAAAATGAGATAATTCTTTTCCTTACCTCACTTGGCTTGTTGTGTTCCAGGGAATTCCTTTGGTGATTTCTATGAAATGTCTGGGCTTGCTGTAAAGGCTACTTATGACCGTCCTTTCTTTGCAGACAAGTGCCTGGTCTTTGTTACTGGCCAGTCTCCTGGAAGAAAGAGCAGAGGTAAGATGGCACCTCTAAGCAAGACCACTAGAGTTTCGGGTGGAAGATCCCCATATCCCGCATGCTGTGTTTGGGCAGGATGGACATCTGCCAGCTCTTCCTGCCTTTGGTGAGTATTATATTGTGGCTTCTTATAGAAGTTACAGCTTTACTGACCAGGACCACCTTCCTGCCAGGCCCTGTTCTAGACACTTTGCATGCATCATCCCATTGAATCATCCCAACTTTCTGAAGCAGGTACTATTTATTATTGGCCCCACTGTCAGAGAAAGACATGATGGTTTTAGAGACTTTAACGATGGACAAGATTTATACTTAAGACAAAACTCTTTCTTTTCTGCTTTGCTAGTACTAATGTCTCTGCTTTTGGGGTGGGAGTCATGCTTTGTTTCTCAAGAAGCTTGGTTGTAATGTTATCATGATTAAAGCATGTAAACATCTCTCTCTTTTGAATGTTGTCTATGACAACTCAGTGCTAAATGCATAAAGTTAATTTATGTAGATGACATGCTCTACAAATGACAAGCATTGCATACATACATACTGTCATTATTCCCTTGTATGTAAATCTGGTACCTAAAGAAGGTAAGTGATTTGCTTAAGGACAAGAAGTGCATGAGGGTCAGGGGTAGATGGGACCTGATTTCTCTGCCCCTCATACAGTACTGTGACTTAGAATTTTAGAAATGTTACATAAATGCCTGCTTCACTAAATAACTTTTTGCTCTATCATTTCCTGGTCATTTCAGATGTCATGCCATACTGAAGCCTTTAAACTTAATGTTAATAATTAGAGTGTGTTTGTGGAGCCTGAAGGATTTAGATACAGGTACAAATCAGAATGTTCTATTTAAAATGTACTCAGGAAGACCCATGCTGTTTTCAAATGAGCCCCTTCTGAAATGGAGTTTAGGAGCTTGGTTTAAAAGTTCATAAAAGTTTAAAATTTGATCTTTAATTTTGATATAGAGGAAATAATACATCCAAAGTCCACCTTTCAAGCCAGGTGTGGTGGCTCAGGCCTGTAGTTCCAGCTACTTGAGAGGCTAAGGCAGGAGGATCTCTTCAGCCCAGGAGTTAGAAGCTGCAGTGAGCTATGATTGTGTGTGTGCACTCTAGACTGGGCAACATAGCAAGACCCATTTCTAAAAAAAAAATTAAAAAAGAAAAATGTTAATCAAAGACCACCTTTTAGAGTGGTCAAGTTTTGAAATCA
Source organism: Eulemur rufifrons (assembly GCF_041146395.1). Lineage (NCBI taxonomy): Eukaryota > Metazoa > Chordata > Mammalia > Primates > Lemuridae > Eulemur > Eulemur rufifrons. The sequence continues at coordinate 23,750,356 of NC_091012.1, read as the reverse complement.
GATGGATTAAGTGGGAGATTGAAAGCTTTAGAGCCCTTATTGTGACATACCCTCCTTGTCTGAGGGGCAGGAGTTTTCACTATTGTGAGTAAATTTAATATTAATGATGTTAAATTACTATTTACTTTGTTCTTCCTGTGCTTAGTGGTGGAGCAGAATTAAAGTTGGATTTCCATCTTTCAACTATTTGAAGATCTTTTTAACTTGTCACAAAACTTGCCAGCTTGAGAAAACAACATGTAGTGTTAAATCTGCTCCTTACTGAGGATTGTTCAACTCTAGAATGAGTAGCTAGCTGAGGGGGGTTGTGAAATCATCTTCCCTGTGAGTCTTTAGAAACATTGGAAAAGTCAAATCATGTAACATAGGAAAACCCGGCAATACTCAGTGGGTGTCTCTTCTGGAAAAGGCAAGAGAGGAGGACAGATTGGGAAATGTGAAAAAAGTCTGCCCTTGTGGTTGGGATCACCATGCTTAAAGAGTTGGCAGGTCAAGGGGGATCATTGTGTAGTTGCCCTCCCTCCGACCTCTCGGGTTTCAGGCACCACCAACACCCTGCTACGCAGGACTTGATACTCAACAAGGAGCACATTTTGGTTCCTCTCAGGCTACAATGGGCCTTTTGATCGAGATGGAGTCCTAACTTCTTTAGGTCCATAATGGAGCCCTGATTGGACTCAAGAAGACCCCCATCTTCTGGACTCCATCAAGTGCTGCTCAGCAAGTGCCCTGGGGTCCATGAAGGATGGAGAGCCTAGATTGGGGTGGAACCTTGTGACTCAGCTAGCTGAGGACTACTCGGAAGGAGCTCCAGCACCCGGTTCCGGAAGTTCCGGACCCCAACACCTCAAGGTCAAGGCGGAAGTGCGCCCTGATCCCGCCTTGCACCCTGGGAGCCGACTCAACCGTCCTTTGGCGTTCATTGTCTGAGGAGTTGGTCAGAAGCCGCTCCTCAAGGCAAACCCAAGGGGCTTCCACTGGAGGCCAGGGGAACCTGGTAGAGCTTCAAGGCCACCCACGGCCCTCACACACCCCTTGCGGCAATAGAGGATTGAGCTAGGGTGAGTGCGGTTCCGGCGGAGGTGCCGCTGGTGAGGGCTCCTCTGAGGTAAATGGTCTTGGGTGGCGGTGGGGAGCCCCCTTGCCCTTGTGAGGGTAAGGTGCCCACGTACCCCATCAGAGAGAGTCCCCCCCCAGGGCCCTCGTTTTCCTGAGCACCTGGGGAGGGTTTATTGGGGTGATGGGGGGGTGGGGGTTGCGCGGGTGCTGAGCGGAAGGATCGCTTGAGCCCAGGAGTTCAAGGCTGTAGTCAGTGATTATTGTGGCTGTGACTAGCCGCTGCACTACAGCCTGGGCGGCATAACGAGACCTGGGCTCTTAAAAAAAAAAAAAAAATGGAGTTGTAATGTACGTGACTGAAGCTTATGTGCATATGGACAAATGCCGCTGTGTAAGTAGATAGGGCCCCCAAAGTAAACCAGTTCCAACTCAGTTTGAGAAAAAGCTTTGATGGTTGGTAGAAAAATCTGTGGTGTTTATTTTTAAAATTGATTCTGAGACTGTTCTTTGAGGAAAAATAGCGAAATTGAGTGAGAGCGGGACGGACCCGTGGAGTTTTGAAGATTTTTTTGTGCCACGGCATCAGCCTAGCTCACAGCAACCTCAAACTCCTAGGCTCAAGCGATCCTCCTGCCTCAGCCTCCCAAGTAGCTGGGACTACAGGCGTGCACCACCATGCCAGGCTAGTTTTTTCCATATATTTTTAGTTGCCCAGCTAATTTCTTTCTATTTTTTTAGTAGAGATGGGGTGGCGGTGGGGAGCCCCTTTGCCCTTATGAGAGTAAGGTGCCCACGTACCCCATCAGAGAGAGTCCCCCCCAGGGCCCTCGTTTTCCTGAGCACCTGGGGAGGGTTGATTGGGGGGGTGAGGGTTGCACGGGTGAAGCCCCGGTGTCTTCAGCGCCCCAGTGGGCACCATTGCAGGTGGCACCCCTTGACTCTTCTTTGGAAATGTTCTGTCAGCCGAAACTTCAGGAACGGGGTTGGGAGGAAAGCAAAGGTTGGGGCTGTTGCGGGCAGGCAGCTCTGGGCGGGAGGGGTGGGGGAGAACGCCGGGCACCCGTGCACTGTGGAGGCGGGCACGCTGCAGCGGGGGCACAGCGAGAGGTTTGCAGGGCTTTTAGCAGATTGAGCAGTTGTTCACTGTGAAACCTTAGACTTTGGAATTTTGAGGGCAACAGTGGATTTTCAAAGGATCCGCTTGAGGTTTTCTTTGTTGTTTTTGGAGTTTGCTTGTTTTCTGCGTTTTTCTTGGTTTTTGAATGATAAGGGTTTTATATTGGGGTGTGTATTTGAGCATATCTAGACAGAGCATAGAAGTCGTGGTTACCTCAGAAGACGCGTTCTTGTAAAATGGAGTAATGCCACCATGAAAGTTGCAGCGGCGTGCATCTAAAGAGCTGTAGTGGAGTCAGCGTGGTGGCACGGGCCTGCAGTGCCAGCTGCTGGGGAGGCTGAGTGGAAGGATCGCTTGAGCCCAGGAGTTCAAGGCTGTAGTCAGCGATTACTGTGGCTGTGACTAGCCGCTGCACTACAGCCTGGGCGGCATAACGAGACCTGGGCTCTTAAAAAAAAAAAATGGAGTTGTAATGTACGTGACTGAAGCTTATGTGCATATGGACAAATGCCGCTGTGTAAGTAGATAGGGCCCCCAAAGTAAACCAGTTCCAACTCAGTTTGAGAAAAAGCTTTGATGGTTGGTAGAAAAATCTGTGGTGTTTATTTTTAAAATTGATTCTGAGACTGTTCTTTGAGGAAAAATAGCGAAATTGAGTGAGAGCGGGACGGACCCGTGGAGTTTTGAAGATTTTTTTTTTTTTTTTTTTTTTGAGACAGAGTCTCACTCTGTTGCCCAGGCTAGAGTGAGTGCCGTGGCGTCAGCCTAGCTCACAGCAACCTCAAACTCCTGAGCTCAAGCGATCCTCCTGTCTCAGCCTCCCGAGTAGCTGGGACTACAGGCATGTGCCACCATGCCCGGCTAATTTTTTCTATATATATTTTTTAGCTGTCCATACAATTTCTTTCTATTTTTAGTAGAGGTGGGGTCTCACTCTTGCTCAGGCTGGTCTCGAACTCCTGAGCTCAAACGATCCGCCCACCTCGGCCTCCCAGAGAGCTAGGATTACAGGCGTGAGCCACCGCGCCCGGCCTGAAGATTTTTTTTTGTGCCACGGCATCAGCCTAGCTCACAGCAACCTCAAACTCCTAGGCTCAAGCGATCCTCCTGCCTCAGCCTCCCAAGTAGCTGGGACTACAGGCATGCGCCACCATGCCAGGCTAGTTTTTTCCATATATTTTTAGTTGTCCAGCTAATTTCTATTTTTTTAGTAGAGATGGGGTGGCGGTGAGGAGCCCCTTTGCCCTTGTGAGGGTAAGGTGCCCACGTGCCCCATCAGAGAGAGTCCCCCCCAGGGCCCTCGTTTTCCTGAGCACCTGGGAAGGGTTGATTGGGGGGGGGTGCGCGGGTGAAGCCCCGGTGTCTTCAGCGCCCCAGTGGGCACCATTGCAGGTGGCACCCCTTGACTCTTCTTTGGAAATGTTCTGTCAGCCGAAACTTCAGGAACGGGGTTGGGAGGAAAGCAAAGGTTGGGGCTGTTGCGGGCAGGCAGCTCTGGGCGGGAGGGGTGGGGGAGAACGCCGGGCACCCGTGCACTGTGGAGGCGGGCACGCTGCAGCGGGGGCACAGCGAGAGGTTTGTAGGGCTTTTAGCAGATTGAGCAGTTGTTCACTGTGAAACCTTAGACTTTGGAATTTTGAGGGCAACAGTGGATTTTCAAAGGATCCGCTTGAGGTTTTCTTTGTTGTTTTTGGAGTTTGCTTGTTTTCTGCGTTTTTCTTGGTTTTTGAATGATAAGGGTTTTATATTGGGGTGTGTATTTGAGCATATCTAGACAGAGCATAGAAGTCGTGGTTACCTCAGAAGACGCGTTCTTGTAAAATGGAGTAATGCCACCATGAAAGTTGCAGCGGCGTGCGTCTAAAGAGCTGTAATGGAGTCAGCGTGGTGGCACGGGCCTGCAGTGCCAGCTGCTGGGGAGGCTGAGTGGAAGGATCGCTTGAGCCCAGGAGTTCAAGGCTGTAGTCAGCGATTACTGTGGCTGTGACTAGCCGCTGCACTACAGCCTGGGCGGCATAACGAGACCTGGGCTCTTAAAAAAAAAAAAAAAAATGGAGTTGTAATGTACGTGACTGAAGCTTATGTGCATATCGACAAATGCCGCTGTATAAGTAGATAGGGCCCCCAAAGTAAACCAGTTCCAACTCAGTTTGAGAAAAAGCTTTGATGGTTGGTAGAAAAATCTGTGGTGTTTATTTTTAAAATTGATTCTGAGACTGTTTCATTGAGGAACAATAGGCAAATTTAGTGAGAGCGGAAGGACCACGTGGAGTTTTCAAATTTTTTTTTCGTTTTTTTTTGAGACAGAGTCTCCCTCTGTTGTGGAGGCCGGTTGTGTGTGCTAGCTCACAGCAACCTCAAACTCTTGGGCTCAAGGGATCCTACTGCCTCAGCCTCCTAAGTAGCAGGGACTACAGGCATGTGCCACCATGCCCGGCTAATTTTTTCTTTATATTTTTAGTTGTCCAGGTAATTTCTTTCTATTTTTTTAGTAGAGATGGGGGTCTCGGTCTTGCTCAGGGTGGTCTCGAACTCCTGAGCTCAAATAATCCGCCCACCTCTGCCTCCCAGAGTGCTAGGATTACAGGCATTAGCCACCTCGCCGGGCCTGAAATCTTTTTCTCTCAGTGTAAGAAGGAATGGCAGGTTTTGGATCTGATTGGGGAGGGGACAGGGCAGCTTTGGACCCCTATATTCGTTTAAAAAATGGTGTTTTCATTTAATAATTGTACAAAATGCACTATGTGTATAGCCAGAGAAATCTAATGAATTATTTTACCAGTGGTCCCTAATATTACTTTGTTATGGACAAACGTACTGGCATTATTCTGTGAATTTGCAGAATTCTGCACGTGCTTGTAAATAGTGATATATTTGGGAACTCCAGAAGTAAAACTGCTGTGAAGGTATGTGCTAGGGGTTTTAAAATGGACATATCCGAAAGGAAAAAAAAAAAATAGCAGTGGCATGTGATCAGTTGTTTAATATTGTAAAACACAAATGCCTGATGCCGTGGAGGGTGTAGAGGCCAGCAGACTGAGGAACTGAGATTACAGGAACCAAATGTTTCGGAGGTTGTCATAAAAGTAGGGGAAGCAAATATTTTTAAGATTTCAAGGAATTTTGCTCCCTGTTCAAAAATAAAAGCCCCCAAATGAGCTTGCAAAGCTTTCTCATGTGGAAGCTGTAAAATCTGGCTGCTGCGTCCTCTGGAGGCTCCCTGCCTTCTTTCTGGGCCTTCTTATGCAGTACCTATTTTTCTGACCCTAAACATGAGGTAGGAACAGCAGGAATAATTCTCATTATCTGATTAGAGGAAATTTGCACTATGACTTTTCAACTTATTTTTTTGGGACATAACAAAATAAGAAAATCTACTTTTTATGTAGTGATTAACCCCTTCATGGATTGTATTTTTCTTTTTTAAATTTAAAATGGAACGTGAGGAGCCCCACAGTTCTGATTGCTTCATATTGGGATAGCAGTGTGAGCAAGCAGGTCATTATAATAATCATCCAGGTTTCTGGCTGGGGCAACTGGTGTTATTACATGTGTAATTAGATTAAAAGTAAGACGGCTTTTACTTGTGCAGCTGAGTGGCTTGAGGTGTAGGTCCCTGTGACAGGGGACCTTAGGTGGTGGGTGAGGCCAGTAAAGAGGATGTGCCATGACCAGGGTGGGGCATTCCGCTTTTCTTGTCTTGATTAGTTATTTTACTACTACAAAATGATTTTCTTTTGGGTCCTTGCCTTGTGAATGTTGATATTTCTATCAGGAAAGTATTTTTAAACACTTCTGAGAAAGATTTTCAAATATGGTGTATCTTCATAGATAAATAAACAAGCATGGTGTTCTTAATGGAATGAACTCGCACTTTGTTCCTACTTATCCTTGCTTACTTTGAAGTTAGTTGCTTAACTCTGAATATCATGGCAGAGGGAGATTCCCAGGCTGAAAGTCCATTAGAAGGATGGCAGAACCTCTTAGCAGAGTAGGAAGAAAATTTAACTTCCTGAGTAATCATGAAAATTCCTCCTGTTTTATAAAATTAAGTAATTCTGTAGTCAACTAGGTAGCTAGTTTATGTTAATTATGTCAGAAGGCATTAACAATGCTCACATTCAGAAATAACTATGGCCGAATGAAGTGCTTGTTCTAGAAAAGAAAATAGCCCAGTTATATCTGCAGTAGTTTTATTGTGCTTATTTCTCTGCCTGTTCTAGAAGAAAATGGAGTATAGAGGTGTTAGGACGCTAAGGCAGTAAAAGAGAATCCTTTCTGCTAAACTTCAGAGAATAGGCAGAAAGAAAACTTTGGACTCAAGACTTTGAAAGTACTAAGGCCAGTGTGTAAGACTTAGTAATGATACTTAGTAATGAGAACTGCTCCTCACCCACTGTCAGTCCTTATTCTGGGAGATATCTGCCTCTGAGATTAGCCTAGCAATTCCTAGTGAGGATTGGGAGTGATGGGGGTGGAGGTGGGGTGGAAACTGGACCCTTCTTTCATTAGCAAAGCGCAGGTGTGGGGTCTATTCCTCCTCCTCTTCCACAGCAAGTCAGGAGCCAGTGTGGGGTGGTCCTCCAATGCCTAGCGTTTGTGTGAAAATTTATTTGCAAAGCATTTCACAGGTGCCCACTTTTTCTTGACTGGTAAGAATGAAATGGACTAAAAATCCTCCTTTAAGTAACTGAAAGCTGATAGAATTGATAAGAAATTAGAGTTATGGGGAGAGCAGTTTGTTGATGGTAGTAAAACAAAAATTTGTGGTAAAAGTATAGTTTAACTCTCCTGGTTTTACGTTTTATTCTAGTTTTAGTCCCTTTTTTTTTTTTTTTTTTGGAGACAGGGTCTCGAGTCTTGCTCTGTCACCCTGTGTAGAGTGCAGTGGTGTTACAACAAACTCCTGGGCTCAAGGGATCCTCCTGCCTCTGCCTCCCAGGTAGCTGGGATTACAGGTGTGTGCTACCATGCTGGGCTAAGTTTTCCATTTTTTGTAGAGACAGGGTCTCGCTTTTGCTTACACTGGTCTCATACTACTGACCTCAAATCAGCATTTCATTCAACACATATTCACTCTTGTTACAGGCACTTTCTGAGCTAAAGAATGGGGAAGGCAATTGGAAATAAAGACATAGGCAATGCTTTTTGGGAGTCCACAGACTCGTGGAGCAGAAAAACTTGCAAACAAATTGTTATATCTTGATGCTTTTTGCTTTGAGCTTTTTAAATATGTGATTAAGTAATCTGGACGTTGCAGAGGAGGGAGTGACTGATTTGCCCTGAGGGGTAGGGCCTCAGCACATCTTCCTTAAACAGGAGGATGTACATTGGGCTTTGAAGGATGAATGTAATAACTCTAGAAGGAGAAGGCAGAGGAAACAGTATGTATGAACAAAATCATGGAGGCGCAAAAGAGCCTGGCGTTTTCCAAAGAAGGAGGTGACAAGATGAGGGTGGCTAGCCCTGAGGCCTTTGGAATAGGAGGGATAGGCAGCCAGCATCTAGTGGGTGGATCAGTTTGAGGGTTTGCCTTTTGTTTCTTTGACAGTAGGGAGCCATTGCAAGGTTTTAAGAAAAAGAGTGATTCCCTAATACAGATTGAGTATCCCTTTTCTGAAATGCTTGGGACCAAAAGTATTTCAGATTTTAGAATACATGTGTTTGTATTTTACTTACTGGTTGAGCATCCCTAATCTGAAAATCTGAAATCCAAAATGTTCCAATGAGCATTTCCTGTGACCATGATGTTGGCACTTGAAAAGTTTTGGATTTTGGAGCATTTCAGATTTCAGATTTTCAGATTAGGGATGTTCAACCTATACCACATCTGATTTGGAGGTAGACTCATCAGGATTTGCTGGGCTGGATTGAAGTTGGAGGCAGGGTGAAGGAGATGGAGCTTTTTAGCAATGATCCTACCAGTTTCTGTCATATATGACTGGTTCTACTCACTGAGATGGGTCCCACTGTCCAAGGCAGGAGGTGTTTGGGCAAGTATAGTTTAGGATTTGAGCATGAGGTGCTGATGGAACATCTAGGAAACTACTGGATGTGCATCAGGGGAGCAGTCTGGGCTGGAAATAAAGATGCAGAGTCATTTAGGTTTCCCCTTGGCAAAAGCTTCTGTGGATGAGTAGCTCTTCTCTATGGCTCTGTTGTTAGGAAACTGAGTCAATGACCAACCTGCTCCAGCCATAAAAAGCTGCTCTGTCTCCTGTCATGCTAATGCTTTGTTTGAATGTTGATAGGTGAAGCTGTGTGACAAAGGCTCCCAGTGGATTTTCAAAGTGATAATCTGTGGACGTTAGTCTCTTAAAAAACAAGAGCTAAGCAATTGTCAGATTTTTAAGTGGAAAACACAAACTACCTCTGAAGTAGGCCTCCCAGTTTACACTCCGTAAAGAAATTTTACATTTTCCGTTTGTCCTTTATCAAGAGCTTAAAGCCTTACAGAGGCTTTGTAAGGCTTTTTCCAAATACTACATAAATATTAAATTGACTTACAAATGTTTGTGAGAAATAAAATATTGGTCTTGTTATTTGAAATGTATTTATGGGGTGTGTGTGTTCTGACTTGAGTCTAGCTAATATCCCAGTAGGGTAGGATGCTCTGGAGGTTGAAGATTTTTTCTTCTGATTCTAACAATTAAGCACATTGTTTAAGTAACAGGTTGTTCTTTGATTGCAGAGTGTTCATGACCACTAATAAATGTCCCCCATATTTAATTATAAAAGTTGTACCTCTGGGAGGGCAGTGAGCTAAGGGCTGTCAGCCCTTTTATATGCTAATACCTGAGATCAAGGCATAATAGATATTACTCAATCAAACTAATATTTAGCTTTGGAAATTAAATCATAAATTCATGAATTTAATTAGTGTTCGTCTCTCCACATTGATATTTAACCATAATATATGTATACACACAGTGTTCTAAGAGTTCTCCATTTTGATTTATTTTTTTGACTACCTATGTTTTAATTTCTACATTTGTTAACTTCATGAATACTATTATTTTTCAGGAGAAAGAATCCACAAGATGTTGAACTCCCAGTGTGTCTTCCCCCAAGCTTGTCTCCTTGTTAAGGTGACCCTTAACATTCAAGGTTAAGGTTAACCTTATCATTTAAGGCATTCACAAAATATGTGGGTGTGAAGTATACCTTATACTTTTCAGGGAACTTCCTTGTCCTTCGTGGTATGTAATCCTCCTGAGAGTGACCTTATGGGGTAGGGAGGCCAGGGTTTAGCACCATTTTACAGGTACTCAGAGAGGCTAGGTCGCAGAGCTAGTGCAGAGCTGGGACTGGATACCAAAAATTCTCACTTCAAGAGTGATGTTGATTTCCATTAGTTTTGCAATTCTCCCTAGGTAAGCCACTGAATTAATAATTTTTAAAGTATGTATTAAAGCAAGTATATTTTGTTGGCTTGCTATCCTCTATTTTTAGGTCTCCAGGTCAGTTGTTTTCTAGTAGGAAGCAACAAATATATTTTTTTAGTATAGGCAATAAGTTTTGAAAGCTTCACTCTCCTCATTGGGCTGGGTCAAGACCACTTTGAAACATTCCTGGGTACTTTGCTTACAGGACTTAGGGCTGTTTACTCTTTGCCTTCTTTAGTATCAACCTCCTTTGCTAATCGTCTTAGGAAACCTAGGTGCAAGCTTTGCTGTGAGGCATGGACCACACAGCACTTTGAAATGAGAAAGCTTTAAAGTAACAGGCAGGAATTTGACTGGGAAATTGAAAAGTCTGTCTGCACAAAATGATTGTACTTTGAGGTGAAATTCACAAACAAAGTCAATCAACATGCAGAATCTGGAAACTCTCAGTGAGAGTTGTTTCATTTTTCTACACATTCCACAAGAAACAAGTTGGAACTTTATTGTGTAAAGTTCCAACATATGTGATCACAGAAGGTATTTGAAGTGTATTGAACAGGGGAGGGTATTGTAGCTGTCAGCCAGGGCGTTTGCAGAGCCTCACTTTAACGTGCATGTGTCTTAGTCCTCAGCATTGAGAAAAGAAATGGTGTAGGAGTGGGGGCTGGGGAGAAGGGGTCTGGCATTGGGTAGCCTAGAGAGTGACAATTATGGAGATCGTTTTAAGTGATGAGGTCCATAGCCTTTCTTTCAGGAAATGGAAGATTTCTTTGGCCCCTCTTTCTAATTCGAGAACAGTGTGGCTGATAAATTGAGAACTTTTTTACCAACTGGTATATATTTTTTTGATCTTTCATGTGATATTGGCAGTTAGTTCATGTACTAATCTTAAATTATTTTCGTTGTATATGGATTTTCATGTGTGGACACTATAGGGGTGAGGGGAAACTTGCCCTTTTCCCTGAAAGTTCCCTGAAAGATCAACTCACAATTAAGGCAGATCAATAAGAGAGAGAGAGAGGTTTATTTACTATGCACATGGGGAGAATCACAGAGTGATTATTCAATATCCTTATGGGATCCAGATATTTTTATATACACCTTTTAAAGGGGAGGGAGAGATGAGCAGTATAGATAATTCTGTTTAGGAGCAATAAATAGTTGCTAGGAAGGATGAAAAGTTACTTGGGAGAATGAATAGATGGGGGGAAACAGATTGACCTGTAAATGATTGTCTTAGTAAATTAAATTAACCTGAAAGATAGGTATTATATTTAAAATGATTTGGGCCTGGTCTGGCTGCATTCTTGATTGTTTTTTTTTTTTTTTTCCCTGCAATATACTGAGATAACAGGGAGGGGAAGGGAAGTCAATTATTCTTTTGATTGGTCAGTCTGGTTTATGGTTTACGCAGATAGAGCGAAAGCCCCTTCCTGTGCTTCTTGATGTTGAAGGTCCTGTTAATCTCTAAGAGCCTTCAATTCAAAATACCAAGGAGTCATATTTTGGGGTGAAATTTCCTGAGCTCCTTCAACACAGCCCCTTTAAAAAATTATTCAACGGATTCTAGGAGACAACTTCCCTGCTTTTCTGGATGAGGCAGCCAAGAGTATACAGAACAGTGGAGTAGGATTTTAGGAGAACTAGGGTATAGGCTGAGGATTACTTTAAGATAAAGGGTTTAAAATAAGTTAGGAGAAACCATTTAATCTCTAAAGGGCTTGTTCCCCCACTCAGACTTTTCCTGATTAAAAAATTGTATTTACAGAATTTTTACAGCCATGTAAAATAGACTGGAAAGAAGTACTCCAAAATAGTAATATTTACCTTGAAGTGGTAGAATTATGTTTACATTGTCTATTTTGTAAATTTAATATTCTTAAAAATAAGAAACCTAAAATAAATTTCCTTTTAAAAAATGAAATCGCAAAAGAAACAAGAAGCCTGGCTCTTTCCCTTCATTCTAATAGGAAATGATTATAGAGTTCTACAAAACTATAAAACTGTTGAAGGGGCTACATAATGATGAAAGGTTTTTGATCTCTTTTGGAGGTATTGTAGGGAACAGCTTTGCAGGCGCTCCCACAGCCCCTTTACTATGTGGAGATTGGGCTCTGGGACTTTTGTCTTGAGTGGTAAACACCCAGCATGTAGCCAGAAGCACTAGCTGTGGGTACTCCCTTATGGAGCACTTTTTGGGTCTGAGGCTGACAATTGTCCTGCTTCTTATGAGGTAAACTGTCAGTCCTGTGGGCTGCCAGCTGCCTTAGCTTTACCAAAAGGAGGTGATTCATTCATTCTTTTACTATGGATTGTCAGCTGAATAAAGTGGCCCACCACAGCCTTAGGGACAAAAGCTCTCCATTAGGATTACACTGCCAGGTTTGAGAATGGCCCTTTCAATGCTGTACAGCCTCAAATAGGGGCTCTACTAAGCTGACCACCTTTATGCAAATCTCTCTTCTTTGTCCAAAGGCCCCCTCAAGACAGAGGCCAGCTAAGTCTTTCTGGGCATGTAGGCTTTGTATAGGGCTGGGAGATCGCCCAGGTTAGGTGTTTCTAGGAAGAAAAGTGGACTGAAATGGCTTTGTAAATGCTACTGCTAATAAATTGAACACAGGAAAAACTTCTTGTGCTTAAGATGTTACTTGGGAAAAATAAATTATTCCTCGAACAGAACAGATTGTGGTGGCATAGAGTTCTGGAGTGCTGAAATAGTTATTCCTTGCCATTATGCAAAATAATATTGCATCTTTATTTGTTTCCAGTTTTTTCCAGCTGCCTACATGATCCTGAGCTTCTCTTTGTCTAGAATGGAGAAGCTGCTCGTCTTTGTGCTCATCTCCTCAGTTGCTTTGGCTCTTTTCTCTCTCCTTGCTGCTGCTTACTCTATCCTTTTAATTAAATATTTCCAAGTCTTATCTTCTCCTCCTCAAGTCACTCCCTTGGGGTACTCCAGTGATTGGCTTAATTTCACATACTCTGTGAACATGTCTTGGACAATCATGGATTCTGCATGCTGGAAGAGATGTACAAGTCATCTATCCAACTCATGTCTACATGGTCAAATTGATAATTCTTGTCAAATAGAGGGTGGGTTTTCTTGCATGTTTCATTGATACTTAACATGCAAGAGAACTCCAAGCTGGTGAATTTTCTCTCAATACTCTTTCGTGACATTGTTTCCCTTTAGTAGAGAACACCCTGGTCTTCTGACCTTCAGCTACTTCAGCCCCCACCGTCCCAGGCCCATAATAGTAGTAGTACATCTGAATCTTAGTATCTGTTCCTTCTCCTGTTTGTCTGCTTCCTTCATAGCTTGTGTGGGATCCATCCTCCCTTGCAACCTTCTCTTCCTTCTGCAACAACTACCTTCTGACCTCAAGCCTCTTCTCAGCCTGTCTGCTTGTGCACCCTGCATCATCTCTTTAAAATTAGTTTGATCTCGTTAGTCCATTCTCAGAAATTTGCACTAGTTCCCAGCTACCTCACATATTAAATAAAAATGTTAACATCTTTGGTTAGAGAACTCAGCCTGATCTGACTGCCTCGATTTACTCATTTGATTCTTCTTAACACCTTTTAACATTCCAGCTGCTTGATTCTTAGAGAATTCTTTTGACAGTTATATAGCTCTTCTTTGAAATAATAATGGTATTTTTATTTTGTTTAGGTCTTTTTGCTTTAGGGCTAACAAAAAAACGATAATAATAACAATGAAAACTGGTGCAGTGCCTTGCTCATGGTAGATAATTGGGGATATTCATGATGAGTAAATAAATGAAAGTACTTGGAACCACTGTAGACACCTTGATTTGCCCAGAAACCAGAAATGCAGGATTCAACATCCTGGAGACAGGATTCGTGCTTCTTTGATAATTTCCTATGGAGTCATGTAGAGTGAATCTTAATAAATATAAACTGAGAATGGCCTAAAGTACTCCAATATAATCTGTAATATGTTCAGGTTCTTTACCAAAATTAAATTTTTCTGTCAGTTTATGTATATGACTCTTCCTGTTTAAAAAGTTCTATTATGCAGTGTCCCAGTATCAATTTTCTTTAGCCTGTTTTCACTGATTGGCTCTCAATATTTTAAACTGAAAATTGAATGAAGACAGAAAAGTTACCTACAAAATTCTTTTTTTTAAATGATTCATTAAGATCTCTTTAAATGGTTCACTTAAAATATACCTTTATATGAACAGAGATGGCTATCTCCATATTATCTGTCCTACATTTTTTCCTACATCTTTTTCTGTATCTTAGGTCATTCTTTCATGAATCCCAGAGTCTCTGGAGAAAGCTCTTCATTTTTTACAATCTTCAACCAGCTGAATGTTATTCCTCACAGTTTTATAGGCTATGTTCAGATAGCCATGTGTTGCGGAGAGAAACTTACCCTGTTCCCTGCACTGACAAGGAGAGACTGATAACACATAACTTTGATACAGTGCCAAGTGAGGCAGAGGCCATGAGGGATACAGGCAATGTGCTATGGAGATGGAGGAGAGAGGATCAGAAAAGGCTTCTTGGAGAAGATGCTCTTGGGGATGTGACTTGAAGGACTTATATGACTTCAATAAGTAAAGATGTGGGGAAGGACATTTTAGACAGGGAGACTGTGATGAGCAAAGGCTGGGAAGTAGGAATGAAGAGTGAGTGTCTGGATAATAGCGAGTACTTCCTGTAATTCAGAGGATATGAAGAATGGTGTGATTGGAAAGGTCATTTGGGTCATATTGTAGAAGGCTGAGACAGTTTTACTATGGTGATGCTTAAAGCTGCAGACAAGAGAACACATGTGACCATGATATTCCACAGATCTTAACACCATCTCTAGGGCTTGTATCACAGACCACTGGATAAAATAGCATCAGAAAACTCAGACCCTTTGGTCAAGTATGCCACCATGGTGATTGCAGGAGGCTGGCATTGGGAGGAGACTAAGGAAATTTGACTTCATGCAGAAGCTAGAAGCAGCATAACAACATTTTTTTTGGGGGGGTGAGGAACATTCTCAGTTTCTCCACCCCATAGCATTGCTGTGGGAATCATAACACTGTCTGGAAAAATCATTTCTAACCTATAAAGTCTTGGTGTTTGAAAAAGATTCTCTTATCTTTATTTTAAATGTGCGGTTACATGATTATTATCGTCCCTCATGTTGCTAGAAGGGCTATTTTTGATCTAAAAACATTTCCTTTTTCTAAGTTGATCTACATAGACTGTCCAGTGCCCATACACAACACTCGTCAGTTTCTTAATCTCTTATTCTAAAGTAAAGAAATGATTTTTGTCTTTTAGACTTTACTTTTGTATTTACCTTTTATATTTTACTATGAACTTGTAATCTAATGGAAGTAAGATTCTTCTGTGTTTGGAAATTGATCATCAAGTTGTAAATGATTAGGGAAAACCTAAATAATGAGCTGCATTTTAAAATAATAACAATAATACCTGAGTTAGTCAATAATTCATATAATCAAGACATGCTCAGTCATGTTTAAAGCACAGGTCAAGATGTAACATCGTTCAGGTAGTCACAATTAACTCTTACACCAGTTAATTGAATACATGTGAAATTGTATAGCATGACTAATAAAAATATCTGTTTACAGATGTCCTTGATTTTCACCAATTACAACTACAGATTTAAAATGCAAATCATATTATATCTTGAGATTCTACTTGGTCAGTCTAAACATAGCACTCTCCCAATTTCCCTGATAGTATTGTAAAATCAAGTGAAGAAAAGAAAAGATGTCTTGGTTTTGATAAATTGCTGATTTTAGATCAATAAAAGGTGTGTGTGTGTGTGTGGTGTGTGTATGCATGTATGTGTACTTGTATATTTATATGATCATGTTCTCTCATAAATGAAAGCTAAATGTATATATTTCCTTTGAACTGTGACATATAAAATAAATAATGTAGCATATATTTATTACAATACATGTAATTTGGTTTTTAGGTTCTGTGAGAACTTTGATACTTCTGTAATGAAAAAGTGAACAAATATGGAAAATAGGTTTATGAATCTTAAAATGTAATAATCATAACTCATTCTCACCCAGTTCTTTCAAAGGGGGCATTTTCCCAGGCATGCAGCTAGTCAATTCCCTAAACATATTTTTAGAAATTGTATGAAACTTACATGTCTCTTATGCCAAGTTTCTCATTTTATAAAAATCTCTCAATAGAAACACAAATTGTCTTTGTGCAGCCTTGAAATTCCATACTGGGAGTATTTCTTTAATATAAGAATTCTACCGTAGTGGTACACATGGTGAACAGATTTTATCTTGTTTCTGTATTCAAACTTATTTAAATGTCAAGGATTAAGGGCATATTAATTTCTGGTTCACAATATTCATATGAAAGAGGCTTATCTTACGTAGATAATTTTGATAGAGATACAACAGCAGAGGGACCTCTGCTATTACCACATTCATCTTTCCTTAGACCCTTCATAAACCTTGGGGGGATCCCAAGACTGATATTTTTGTCACGAGGCCCATTAAATATTTATTGTTAGGCTTTTAAAGTTTCTTTTCTGTCATTCATAAGCCAAAATGCATCTTGTCATGTAGGTGCTGAGGATGGGAAGTAAAGCAAGACGAGACACACTGAAGTCATCTTGGAAGCTCCCAGTGCTCCTAAATCTGTTAAAAGTGCTAAGATGTCTTTTATAAAGAAATATGCTTCACTATATTTAACCAGAATTTTCCAAATGTACTCAACCAAGGAATGCTTAATTTTTATTTTTTCTTATTACCTATTAACATCCTTTGGTATTAGTGTTCTGCAGGGCCAGTGACCTTTAGGAAAGTTCTGGTTTACTTGTACTAGACCATTTTATATATGTGAGCCCAGGCATTCTTAAATGTCCCAGGAATAATATTTACCAGTCTTTTCTGAGCAAGAATATCAGCAGTTAATTGCAATGTCAAACTTCTTAGGACAATTGGCCATGGATGTTTTCATGCCAAATTCCCTGATGCATTGATTTAGTTTCCAGCAGATTTGAAGGTAGCAAAAACTCCTGGGATATCTCCAATAGGTTTAAGACTGGCCTTCTAGGCTTAAGCACTTTCTCTGCTACAGAGACATCCAAACAAGCCAAACTACCCAAATCAAGAATGACTTTGTTGACACAGTCCCCTCTGCTCTTAGATGCTGTTGCACAGGGATGACATTTGCTAGAGATTTCTCCCCTCTCCCTCTCCTCTGAGTGGCTTTGAGATGATGGATTTTGATAACTGCATCCATCTTCTTGGAGAGAGATAGTGTGGAGAGCAGTGATGAGCAAAGAGGCTCTTTCCCTTCCAAGGAGGCTGGGAGGGTGTGTTGCTTCAGTGAAGAGTTAAAGAAAATAGTTTTAGAATATGTTGCTGGTGATTTTATTTCTTCTTGCAGAATCATCTGTTGAGCCATTTGGGTCACAGACCAAATCCAATTCCATGTTTCTGAGAAACCATCCTTTACAACACTGTAGAAAAATAAGTTTGGCTGTGCTTTGATAAATTAACTTTTAAGGGAACAGTAAAATGGAATTTTCCCATTCTGTAGAACTTTTAAATTCTTTGCATCAAGTGTCAGTGAGTTTTCTTTTCAATGAATACGATTAAAATTCTATATAAAACATAATTTTTAAAAAGTCAGCATCTGTTTATATTGCATATGAGGTAGATCCAGCATGGACAATTTCATAAAAAGGTTAATCTTACAAGTCAGTAAAGGCTTCCAGTTTAGCATAAGCCTCTTACTAACTTAGCTGTGGTGTGTTTGGTCATTTTTGTAAAATATTTGGAATAGGCGAGTGACTAGAATAACCTTAATTTCTATAAATTCTAATAAACTTGTGGGGAAATATATAAATATAAATATCAGTATGTGTTCAGTATCATCATAATGAACTTTTACTCCTACATGAGTAATAACGGATGTTTTAAAAGTGTTATACAGATCTGTAGAATCCAAGTCAAAAGGTAAGTTGTTATTCAGCTTATGTAAGTATTCAGCTTTTGTAAGGAACAAAGGAATAACTCTGTAGGAAGCCTAAAAACTGTAGACATTTTAGGGACTGAAGCATACTGAAATGGATGTGAGAGTAACAGGGATAATCTTGACTCAACTCTAATTTTTTAAGTAATTGTGGGGGCAGGGAGGAAATTTCCTTTATCCCCTTTCGAAAGTTCACTGAAAGATTAACTCACAATTAAGGCAGATTAATAAGAGGAAGAGGTTCATTTACTGTGCTCGTGGAGAGAATCACAGAATGATTACCCAATATCCCAGTGGGATCCAGGTACTTTTATATCTCCTTTTAGAGGGGAGGGGGAGATGGGAAATATGGGTAATTCTGTTTAGGGGCAAAAAATTGTTGCTAGGGAGGATGAATGGGTAGGGGAAACAGATTGGCTTGTAAATGATTCTCTTTGCAAATTAAACTAACCTTGAGAGGTAGGTATTATATTTAAAATGATTTGGGCCAGGTATAGTTGCATTCTTGATTTTTTTCCCTGCAATATAGTGAGATAACAGGGAAGGGAAGGGAAGTTGATTCTTTTGATGGGTCCATCTGTTTATGCAGATAGAGGGAAAGCCCCTTCCAAGGGCCTATTGATGTTGAAGGGCTTTTAATTCAAAATACTCTTTATACCAAGCAGTCATATTTTTTAGTGAAATTTCCTGAGCTCCTTAATAATCATGTGCAAATTCCAATTCTTTAAGCAATATTAAAACATGATTACTTAATTCATTCATTCATTAAAAATTCTTGGGAGAAAGTAAAGATGGGATGGTGTGCAGGTAAGAAAGAACTTCTGTTCTTCTGGATTTTGGGAGGCTGTCCCTTAGCACTTCACATTATTTTTTTTTTATTTCAGCATATTATGGGGGTACAAAAGTTTAGGTTACGTATATTGCCCTTGTCCCCACCCCCGAATCAGAGCTTCAAGCATGTCCATCCCCCAGACGGTGCACGTCACGCTCATTATGTATGTATGTACCCATCCCCTTCTCCCCCCTCCCATCTGCCCAACACCCGATTAATGTTATTCCTATATGTGCATTCAGGTATTGATCAGTGAAACCAATGTGATGGTGAGTACATGTGGTGCTTATTTTTCCATTCTTGAGATACTTCACTTAGTAGAATGGGTTCCACCTCTATCCAGGAAAATATAAGAGGTGCTATACCACCATTGTTTCTTATAGCTCAGTAGTACTCCATAGTATACATATACCACATTTTATTAATCCACTCATGTATTGATAGGTACTTGGGTTGTTTCCACATCTTTGCAATTGTGAATTGTGCTGCTATTAACATTCGAGTGCAGATGTCTTTTTTATAGAATGTCTTTTGTTCTTTTGCATAGATGCCCAGTAATGGGATTGCTGGATCAAATGGTAGATCTACTTGTATCTCTTTAAGGTATCTCCATATTGCTTTCCACAGAGGTTGCACTAGTTTGGAGTCCCACCAGCAGTGTATGAGTGTTCCTATCTCTCCGCATCCATGCCAACATTTATTGTTTTGGGACTTTTTGATAAAAGCCATTCTCATTGGGGTTAAGTGATACCTCATTGTCATTTTGATTTGCATTTCTCTGATAATTAGAGACATTGAGCATTTTTTCATATGTTTCTTGGCCATTCTTCTGTCTTCTTTTGAAAAATTTCTATTCATATCCTTTGCCCAGTTTTTGACAGGGTTGTTTGATTTTTTCTTGCTGATTTTCCTGAGTTGTAAATCGATTCTAGTTATCAGTCCTTTATCGGATGTGTAGCATGCGAAAATTTTTTCCCATTCTGTAGGTTGTCTGTTTGCTCTCGTGACAGTTTCTTTGGCTGTGCAGAAACTTTTTAATTTAATGAGGTCCGATTTATTTATTTTTGTTGTTGTTGTGATTGCCTTTGGGGTCTTCTTTATAAATTCTTTGCCTACACCAATGTCTATAAGAGTTTTTCCCACATTTTCTTCTAGAATTCTAATAGTTTCGCAACTTAGGTTTAAGTCTGTTATCCATCGTGACTTGATTTTTGTGAGAGGTGAGAGGTGTGTGTTTTGTTTCAGTCTTCTACATGTGGCTATCCAGTTTTCCCAGCACCATTTATTGAATAAGGATTCTTTTCCCCAGTGAATGTTTTTTTTCTGCTCTGTCAAAGATTAGATGGCTATATGAGGATGGTTTTATACCTCGATTCTCAGTTCAGTTCCACTGTTCTGTGTCCCTGTTCTTGTGCCAATACCAAGCTGATTTAATACCACAGACTTGTAGTATAGTTTGAAGTCCGGTAAAGTAATACCTCCCATTTTGTTCTGATTGCCTAAAATTTAAAATTGCTTTTGCTTAAAGGGGTCTTCTCTGGTTCCATACAAAATGTAAAATTATTTTTTCTATATCTGTGAAAAATGATGTTGGTAATTTAATAGGGATTACATTGAATCTGTAGATCACTTTGGGTAGAATAGACATTTTAACAATGTTGATTCTTCCGATCCACGAGCATGGTATGGTTTTCCACCTGTTTATGTGCTCTGCAATTTCCTTACTCAGTGTTTCATAGTTCTTCCTGTAGAGGTCTTTTACCTCCTTAGTTGAATATATTCCTAGGTACTTTATTTTCTTTGTTGCTATTGTGAAGGGTATTGAGTCTTTGATTTGGTCCTCAGTTTGACTGTTATTGGCATATATATGAATACCTCTGATTTGTGTGTATTGATTTTGTATTCTGAGACTTTACTGAATTCATTTATCAATTCCAGTAGTCTCTTGGTTGAATCCTTGGGGTTTTCTAGATATAATATCATATCGTCAGCAAAGAGTGAGAGTTTGATCTCTTCTGTCCCCATTTGGATACCCTCGGCTTGTATTTTTTTAACATTGGACCAGCCTATGTCTCTTGAGTGGGGAGTTCAAGCCATTCACATTTATTGAGAGAACCGATAGGTGGGGCAGATTTCTGTTCATCCTGTTGGGTAGAACTTCATTGCTATGTTTTCTCTCTTGAGCCATTGTGGTATCTGGCCTTTGATCTTTAGCTTTTGAGTAGTTTTACATTCGTGAGTGTTTCTTGTGCTGGTCCATGTGCAACTCTGTTTTGAGTACTTCTTGGAGGGCTGGTCTTGTCTTGGTGAATTCCGTCAGTCTTTGTTTATCTGAGAATGTCTTAATTTCTCCTTCGTATACAAAACTTAGTTTTGCTGGGTACAAGATACTAGGCTGGGCATTATTCTGTTTCAGAAGAGTGAGAATGGGGCCCCAGTCTCTTCTTGCTTGTAAGTTTTCAGTTGAGAAATCTGGCGTTATTCGGATGGGCTTTCCTTTATATGTTACTTGTTTCTTTCATCTTACAGCTCAAAGAAGGGCCTCTCTAGTGGATATTTTGGTCAGTCTGATGACTGCGTGATGTGGCATCTTCCTATTTGCAATGAATCTCCCAGGGGTCCTTTGGGCTTCTTGTAACTGTATATCTAGATTTTTAGCAAGGCCTGGGAAATTTTCCTCCATTACATCTTTAAATAGTTTATCCAACCTTTACATATTATCTTCTTCACCCTAAGGAATGCCCATAACTCTCACGTTAGGCTTCTTCACATACTCCCACATTTCTTGCAGACTTTGGTCTTTCTCTTATTTCTTTGTTCTATCTCTGTGACTGAGTTCTTCATTACCAGGAGTTCGGTTTGATTTGTCTTTAATATTTCAATGTCTTTAGTGAATTTTTCTTCTAAGTCCTGGATATTTTTGTGGTTTCTTTGTGTTGGTTATCCTTCTTTTTCTTGCATATCATTCAGTTTTCTTACGATCCATGTTTGAAGTTCTTCTTCGGTTACTTTAGTGTTCTGAATTTGGTTAATGTCCATTGCTAGAGAGCTGGTGTTCCTCTTTGGGAGTGTGTTTTCCGTTTGATTCTTCATACTTCCAGAGTTCTTTCGCTGAGTCCTTCCTATATGGATCAATGGTTGCTTCCCACCTTTCAATTTTTGTTTGGAAGGTAACATGCCTTGTGCAGGGTCTGTTCCAGTGGATGCTGTAGGGGCAAGGCAGTTTGCCACTGCTGCCTAATAGCCTGGATGTGTGTGCTTCTATGCTTGCTTCCTCTGTCACTATGGGGAGCTGCTTATGTGTTGTTCAGGGTTCTTCTACTTCAGTTGGGGGGCTGCTCCTGGGGGAAGGGGTTACTTGGGGAGCCTGTTTTGGCCTCTTGCCAGGGTTTTTGTTCCCTGGCCGCTGTTCCCACCGTTGGCAGCCAACCGGAGGCAAAAGTCCAGCCCCAGGATTTTGATCTGATTGGATGACCTAAAACCAGTTGGAGGAGTAAAGTCACTGGGCTGGTGACTTTTCATCTGCAGCCAAGATTCACACTGGTTGCAGAGAGAAAGTGGCTTTTTCTTGTCTCTCCCTACTTCCAGAGGTAGCACCTACCACTTTCCACACCAAAAATGCTAGCTAGGGAGAGGGAGTGGTGCTACTGTCAGCCCAGTGCCCCAGCAGCTGCAAGATCCAGGCGCTAGTCTCTCATGACTCAGGGAGCACTCAGAGTTCACATATCAGAAAGGGTCCGGATAGTTGACCGTAGGTCATGTAAGGGCGGAGCTTGTCGCCAGAGTCCCCGGGCTGGGGGAAGGGAGGCACCCAACACCATATCACACCACAGCGACTAGGCTGTGGACCCCAAAAATTGTGACTGCCCACCCGTAGATCGCCAGCACTGGGGGTGATTGTTCAGGTGTTGGCAGGTGCTGGCTCGGGGGGCTGAGTCATCAGAATGCCCCCTTGTCTCTTTTATGTCACCCTCCCACAATCTCATGCCTGTTCAGCAGGAGCTCTCGCTTTTTCTGATCCACCCTGAGCGGGCCTATTAGCTCGTGGCGGTTTCCAGGTTAGAGTCCCCTATTTAGTGTTCACCTCCGTCAATCTGGACTGGCTGAGTGGTATAGGCAATTTGCCTGTCTCCTAACTGCCTCCATTGGTAGCCCAGAGCGTTCCCTCCCCCACCCAGTACAGTCCTGGCACAGAGCTTGGGGAGTTCAAGATGCTTCCTGCTAATGTCTCCTTTCCACAGAGCCCCACGTCTCCCACGGTGATTTTGCACCGACTTCAGGCAGGTCCCTGTGCGAGTGGGTGTGGAGGCCAGTGAAGTAAGACATTCTCCTGTGGGACTGATCCCAGCTTACTCGCTGGCGAGGCAGGCGCAACCATCCTACGCTCTACTCTCTATTGATTGTCTCGCACTCTCCAGATTTTCTCGATCTTATCTCCCATTCACCTTTTCTTTTTCCTGCTTTTTGTGTCCCATGCTGATTCTTCCTCGATTCACAATGCTGTTCTTGTGGGGGAGCGATCCACTCATGTGTAGCTGACCGAGATCTATCCCTCCCTCTCTGGGAACAGGAATCCAGGAGGTTACCTTCGCTCTGCCATCTTTTTCTATCTCCACATTATTTTTATTGTTAGGCAAGATCACCCATGTTGGTTTTCCTCAATGGATTGAAATGGAAATTCTACTGAAATATAATGGGTCAAAATAGTATTTTCTCAATAATTGCCCTTTTGCTTTGTAGCAATTCAATGTCTACTTCCTCTGTGGTTCTGCTAATTACATCCTGAGCTTTTAACTGGCCAGGGAACCAAGAGCTTCACTGTGTCTGAGTTCAGGGGTTTGAATTTAAGAAAAAGTATGATTACTTTAACTCAGATGCTCCCATGCTATGTATAACATCAGATTCTGGTGTCTGTGCCTCTGTGCCTGTGTTCTTTCTGCTCTTTTCATCTTTATTCCTTCCTGTTGGCTTCCAGAACACTTTACATGTAAATTTTTTATGGAATTTCGAAATTTTGACCTTGTATTCTAGTTATGTATTTACATGTCTAATCTCTAAAGAGCAGCACAAATTGACTTCATCTCTTTATCCCCCAGAGTCTGCCTTAGAGTCCATACTTAGAAAACGTCTATAAATTGTTAAGTGAATAAATGGGATTTGGTTTACACAGGACCCTTCAGAAAAGATCTGTTACCTGAAAAAAAAAAAAAAAAAAAAAAAAAAAGATCTGTTACCTGATGAGGGGAAGCATACTTTTACTTTCAGAAATGAGCCTCTACTTTTTACATAACAGCTATCTGGTAAAGAGAACCAGGATATTAGGATATAGGATTTTCTCCTGTTGACCTTTTCCCTTTAATATGTTCCCTTTACTTCTTTTCTGACAGATGAACTATCAGTTACCCTTTTTGAGTTTCTCATTCTTCATTTTTGGTAAATCATCTGGTTGATTTCTTTTAGAAAGGAACCAATATTAGAACATGGGGCCGAAATGATGAAAAAGGAGAGAGGAAAAGATCAGGGTGGAGAAAGAAAGTGTCCACTGATGCATGAAGCCTGGAAAGAGAGTCAGTGAACAGCCAGCTTTGTCAGCTCAATTCTGCATAGCTCTCAATTCAATAAGTAGCTGAAATAGATAGGACAGGGTTATGATGTTTGAAGAATAGAAAGGGAAATTTCTCTGTGTAAACATCTGACTTTAGAAGATGTTCAGGGACAATATTCTCAAAAATATGTCCTTGGATCTTGAAGGAGTCTAAGAGTATCATCCTTGGTTTAATGCCACGTTCCACTTGGATGATGACAGCAACAAACACTTAAAGGGGCTTTGGGAGAGTTGGGCTCAGCAAGAGGTCTGGCAGGGGCTTAGATCCCAAACGCTGAAGTGGGGAGAAGCAAGGAGGAGATAATGACATGTACTTTAAGATTCTTACCTCCTACAAAGTCCAGAGTGCTGCTGCACTTCAACTTTGATGCTATCTAGAGTTTTGAAGTATGTTTTGCTATAGACCAGAGATTCTCAAATATTCAAATCCTGTGTCTCAGCAATCACTGTCAAGGGATTGAGCTCTCACTGTGATAGAAACCAAACCCACTTATTTTTTCAGCCAAGGACATTGATGTGTTTACAGATACTTTGTCAGCATATTTATGATTTTTGGTGAGTTTCAAGAGCATGATCAATTGCAGAAAGGCTATTGGACATAAATGTGATTGCTATAGAACATCAAAGTAATTTGTTAATAGACAGAGGAACCATAATTGGGAGAAACATGGAATGTTAATGATTATTGCTAGTGGGCTGAAAGGTCACAGATGGAAATGGGGTGGAATTCAAGGAGAGTGGGCAGGAGACAACATGTGACACTTTGCAGATGGGCAAGAATGTTGAAAGAGGGCCAATGATGAGTAATGAAATGGTGGTAATGAAAAAGTGGTGAGTGAGTACTCAGGTGCTGCCATGGACTCTTAGGGTGGCCTTGGGAAAGTTAGCTAAATTCTCTGGGATCCATTTCCCTCTTGTAAAATGGGGAAGATAATACTAGTGCCTGGGATGTAGTAAGTGCTTAATAAATATCACCTAATGTTATTACTGTTTTTAACGTTTCTGAAAATCTACCTTTCTACTACTATATATTTAAATTCAGTAAATATGGTTGAGTCTGAGCCCCATTCCAAGGGAAGTTTATTGCTTAAATATAAAAATAACATAATAAAGATGGTTTCATCTCCAAGGAACTCTTACAGCAAAGGACCTGAAGACAGATCCCCAGCAAGTCCCAGCCTAGTTTCTTTGTGATTTCAAGGAGGAATGATAGTAACTTACTCTTGGTAATTAAATTGAAAAATTCAATATCTTTCAGTTCTAAATGTCTTTTAGAATTCACAGATTGTTTAATCTTGATAAAATCTTTTTTAATTGTGGCGTTATAATGATTCGTTTAAATGGCTCTCCTTATTGACTATGAACTTTGTTGGGCAAAGACTGTGTCATCTTCATCTCCGTCGTCTCACACTTGGCATTGCCAAGACTGGTGTAAAGTAGGCACTCCATGAGCACATTGGGCATAAGTGCAATATTTCAGGTTTTCAACTTATGGTGCTTTCATGTGTCCTAGTCCTAAAAGAATCCAGACTAAGCTTAAGGGAAATTAAAAGATGATCTAAAAGATATGATAAAACTTTACAGATGCTTCCTATTAATTCTCAGCTAGATTTTATAAAATGTCAATTTGGAGGAGATTTTGAATTTAAGAACATCAAAGTTGGTGTACAATGGCATAACTAGAAGTGTAGGGACTGTGAGCAATAGTTTTAGAATTGCCCTCTGAACCCCACGGTGGATCACTCTCATTAGGAAGTGAAGGCTAGTCTTAGTAACAGAGATTGAAGGAATCAATTAGGGAAAGAGCTCCAGACAAGACATCCAGAGGAAAAGCAGGAGTACTTTCCCTATGAATCTTTCATTAGAGCTCCTTTTCCCCATCTCAGGGGTTAGTGTTTCCTATACAGATTGATTTCTCTGTTCAATATTAGAACATACTTTGGGAATAATGAAAAACATTAAGTCCAAAGGATGATTGAATTCTACTTAAAATCTTAAAAATCTTGTTTATCAGCTGGATATCTATGGGCTTATTTGCTAGGTTTTGTTGTCCAGCTATTGTAGCTTACAAAGATAATGTGCATATTTGAGCAGCAGAGATTTCAGATCAATTTTCCTTTTTAGGAAGTGAAGTCCCACAGGGATGTCTTATTCTTTTAAAGGAAATTAATTGTAGGGGTGAAGGGAAACTTGCCCTTTCCCCCAAAAGTTCGCTGAAAGATCAACTCATGATTAAGGCAGATTAATAAGACAAATGTTCATCTACCAATACTATGAGCATGGGGAGAATCACATAGGGATTACTCAATATCCCAATGAAGTTCAGATATTTTTATACACACTTTTAGAGGGGAGGGGGAAAATGAGGAGTATAGGTAGCTAAAGGGTTGCTAGGGAGGATGAATGGATGGGGGAAGCAGATTGACTTGTAAATTAACATGATAGACAGGTGTTATGTTTTAAATGATTTGGGCTAGGTCTGAATGCATTCTTGATCTTCTTTCCTGAAATATATTGAGATAGCAGGGGAAAAAAGGGAAGTCAGTTGCCCCCTTTGATCTTTTGATCAGGTCAGTCTGGTTTATGGAGAGACAGGGAAAGCCCCCTCCAATACTTTGTTTATCTTGAAGGGCCTGCAATTCAAAATATTCTTTATACCAAGGAGTCATATTTTGGGGTAAAATTTCCTGAGCTCCTTCATTCCCCTTGTCTGGAACTTCCCTAGAATTTTCGCACATTAAAATCTTGGAGAGAGAGTTCAGGTAAGTAGTCAAGTAACAAGAGGTCTGAAAAGAGAAACAAGAACATAGATTATAATGAGAATAAATAAGTAGAAAAGAACAGATTTAAGCACATTTCCCCACACCCCATTAAACCAGTCTCCCATTCTTGGAAATAGGTCTTCATTAATCTGATGGAGAATATTTATCTTGTCTTTTAAGAAGTGTAGATCAGTCTCTACTGGCCCTGAGTGGCAAGCATTTTTGCCAATAAACCACGCAAGCTCCTCCGTGTGAGGCTGTCAGGGCATCCAAGAGGCAGCAGTTTTCCAAATACAACAGAGGCTAGGCTGTTGACTTCTAACTAAAGTGCTCCCAATGCTTGCCTGGTGATATTGAAGTCTTGTTCTGTTACCATGGAGAGATTCAAAACTGTCTTTTCAATCCCATGAGTTCTAAATGTCAGGCAAAGAATCCGGAGCACCAAAAAGAGCTTAGAATTGTGATATACAAGTGGGTTTTTTATAATATCATGCCTAGTATGTTTTCTTGGTACCACTTTATGAACAAAAGAGCCCAAGTTTGTAATCTGGCTGGCATTTAAAGTGGAGTACCTGGTAACAAAGGGTGTCAGATAACTAAGTCTACAGCATCCAGACCATGTAGGTGGGAACCACTTGTATACCTTATTACTGTACACAATAAAAGACCAGTGTAATTTACAGTTAGGGTCAGGTTGGAACCTGTGACCTCCCAGTCTGGAGTTTACTGTGCCTCGTCTTCCTCATTGGTGTTTCCGTATCTCTAGTGTCCATGTATCCCTGCCAGTCTATGGGAACAGAACAGATTACAAAATATTTGATATTAAAGGCCTTTGGTCCAGTTCTGGAAGTTATCAGTTATATGGCTTGGTTTTGTCATCTAACCAAGTCAGCCTAGACTTTTGGTCTGTCCATATGTAATCTTTAGTGTCCAGCAACTTAACAAGGGGAGTGAGTAAACTACCCCAAGTTGCACAGGCATGGCTTGTGAGCCATTCATAACATCTGGTGATTTGACAATCATTAACATCATGAGGGTTATGGTCAGCACTATATAATAGGTGCAAGAATGCCATCTGTGGAATCAAACGTTAGAGTCTGATCATAATATTGTCCTAGTATGTCACCCAGAAAAGATGCAGCATTATCCCTGTTTTCAATGCAGGGGGAACAATTCCTTTTCAGTGACATTATCTGAGCAAAAGACGGTTTTGAACTTCCACAGAGGGTTTTCTGTGTCCACTTGACTCACCAACAGAAGCAGCAGCATGATGTTCTTTCTCTGGTTTTACATGCTACATCTTGTCATACATACATCTTCTGGACTGGTTCTACCAGGCACTCACATTGGCATAACTAAGAATGAGTTCAGGTTCCTTTGCATGGTCTAGATGTTGGCATAATCATCAATTAGATGATTAGTCAGTGTGGCCAGGGTTTGAAAGACCGGGACGAAGGGATGCCAGGTCTGTGCCTGATCTGCTGGAAAAACAGTAAGGGATACTAAGAGTAAGGCATAGTTTGAAAGACTCATAGTGGAAGATTAAAGGGAGAATGGGATAGGTTGAGGATATCTCCACTCAGCTTCTAACATGCAGTCCTCAAAGGGAGAGGTGTAAAAGAAGAAGTGTTTAAAAAGACCATTGGGGGAGGGCTGTTAAAAAAATAAAAGGAATTTATTAATGAAAAACGAGGTTTCTTGAGCCAACATCTTCGGAAAAAACTTTCTACTTTGTGAAGATGTCTGCTTCAGGGGCCTGGGAACTGACCCTGGAAATCCTTAATTTCTGGTAACCTGTAGGGGTCGTCCTCCAATTATCTCAGTGTAGTTTGGCATGGCTTGTGTGAATCCAGGTGCATTTTTCTTTTATTTTTATGGCAGCATAAGTAGTTAACAGTACTTTATAAGGGTCTTCCCAGTGAGGTGACGGCACATGTCTTCTTCTAAAACTTTGATGTACACATGATCTCGTGGTCAAACAGGATGACAAGGCCTGTCAGTTGGCAGAGGCCATGCTCCTTTCACCTGTTGATGACATGCTTCAAGCATATTAGTTAGCATCTGTATGTAACTAGTCATAGTATTGAATTCTTCACTTAAATCCCCGTAGTGTTCAGTCAATCCAGGAATAGAAGGTTTATAGGTGTCAGTAGGCATGGGGTGACAGAACACTGTTTCAAAAGGGGTTAAACCATGTCTCCTAATTGGAGCATTCTGAGGTTTATAAGAGCCCAAGGTAATGTCTCTGGCCATTTAAGTTCAGTGTATTGACAGACTTTTCTCAAAGTCTTTTTTATTTCTTGATTTATACATTCCACTTGCCCTGAGGATTGGGGATAATATGGAGTATGAAATTTTAATGAGTACCCCAGAGCCTGTGTAAGCAAGTGGTTTAAAATGAGTCCCTTGATCTGACTCAAATGAGGAATAATCTTAGTTACTAATTTCTTTACCACTGTTGTAGCATAAGCACATCTAGTTGGGTAGTATTTAGACTATCCACAAATCATGTAAACAATAACCAATGAGAGAAGCCTCAAAGCTGAACATAAATTTATAAAATCAATTTGGAGTGCCAAAAAGAGATAGTCCGAGCTTTTGGGACCAGTTTCCTCCAAGAGATTTGGTGAGATTTACAAGTAGTGCACTAGGAAATAATTTGGTCAGAGATATTGTAGACCCCAGGGCAACACCAATCATATATATATGTATTTTTTCTTAATTATCTCCCATTTACACATATCTCCCATGTGATGAGAGATAAGTGCAAGTCAGAAAGTTAAAAGGGGCTACAGGAACCCTGTTTGGCCCAATATACAATCTATCTGATGTTATAGGTCCATTGGCTATAGGTATGTCAGCAGAAATTAAGAAAAGAGATTTCCAAATTGTGTCAACTGCATGGCAGACTCCAAAGGCATATTTGCAATCTGTGTAAAAGAGTGGCAGCCAATGTGCAAGCTTTACTGAGGACTATAACAAAATTGACTCAAGGCATTTTGAGGTAAGCTTGAGTGCCCTGAGATATTTCATGTCCTAAGTAAATGACAGTTGTCCAGACTTAGAGGCTTTATGGTCTCATTCAACTAGAGTCTTTAAAAGAATGAATCTAAGAGAGCACAGAGAGCACCCTATTTACAGAGTAAAATATCATCAACAGGCTGAGCAAGTACTGAATAAGAGTGGATCTCTGGATAAAGGTTATAGAGTGTAAATTAGTTTAGAGAATGAGAGACTATTGAAGGAGATTCACAGTATCTCTGAGGTATTCAGGTCCCTGTTAACTATCTCCCTCTGAAGGTGAATGTACAGATAAATTGTGAATCAGGGTGCAACAGAATCGAAAAGAAAGTTGAGCAGAGGTCAATTACTGTATTCTTAAAGTCACAAGAACTAAAAAGCATTTGAGTTAGTGTCTATCTTCTTGATAAAATATTTGATTTAAGCACTTAATAATTTTAAGCTAATTAGAGCTCTTTTATATAATTTGACAATAAAATACCACATACACATGACATATATAGACACATAGACATATAGACATACAGACAGAGACAGTTCTAATAGCTCTTTTAAGAATTTTTGTTTGACATCTCTTAAATATTACCATTTTCTTTTATTCAGACTATCAATCTTTTAATTACATATTTTATTGTTTTAAGCAATTACTAGCTAGGCAAAATTTTTCCTTTAGTAATATTTTGCCATTTTGGTGTTTGTTGCTTCTAGGGCCTAATATTTATACATGTATATGTAGGCATAGCTAGAAAGTAGAGTACTCAGTTCTTCATAAATTAAGGATCTTGTTTTTACTTTAAATCTTGACTTTGGCTCTCAGATCTCCATGATCAACTTAGTCAATGATTTTTCCTTACCCAAGAGCACAAGAAAAAAAGAACAGAGGGCTAGAACACAGAAATATCTGTGAATTCAGGAAGGCTGGGGTTTGCACCCCCTGTAGTATTACTATTTACAGTTAGTTTCTGTCTGACCTGGTCAGATATTTGAGGCCTCTAACTGGAATCTAAGCTAAATAATTATCAGATCCAACCTGATCCCAGACCTAGTTTAGTTTCTGTTGCAACTTCTGAACCCAGTTAGTATCAAAAATTTGCTCAAACAAACTCAGAAAGCTCAAAACACAAATCTGTGGCACTTTGGAACCTGAGAGAGAACTTACTCATAAGCCTCAGTTGCAATGAGAGAGCAAAGGGCAACAGGTCCAGCAAGTACCTCACTTGGACTCTCTGTACTCCTGGGGTCTCTGGGAGTTCTATCTCAGAACCCACTTTTGATAAAAATTAAGTTTAACAGAGTTTAATTGAACAAAGAGCAATTCACAAATTGGGCAGCTGAGCTAGAACAGGTTCAGAGAGACTCTAATGCTGAGAAGATTTAAGGACAGAAAAGAGAAAGTGACATACAGAAAACAGAAATAGCTGGATTGGTTATAGCTCAATATTTGCCTTACTTAAATATAGTTTGATCTGTTGATCACCTTTTATTGATCAAAACTCTGTGATCCACAAAGAGGAAGGAGTAGAAAGGAGTGAAGATGAATGAAGCAAACTTTAGCCAGGACAAACAGCTGACATTTTGCTTTTGAACTTTTAAATATCCTTTTAAGTGAAACCAATAAGCCTTAACCAAGGCTACAACTTAATCAAAGAAGCCAGAGTTGTCTTTAAAGAGGTAGAGAACAGTTTTTACAAGATCTAGAAAAGCCACAAAAGCAAATCAAAGAAAGAAAAGTCTCACAAGTCATAAATAAGATGTAACCCACAATTTTGTCCAGTCATATTTTCTAGGGTTCCAGATTTTCAGCTGACCATTCATACATAAATACCTAAAAGCCCCATATGTCTCTACAGATTATAGGAAAGCAAAAGCTGTGTGCAGAAGAGGAGAGAATCAATGAATGGCAAAAGTTATACAAATACCAAACCAGAGCAGGCTCATTCCCATGTCTGGGAATCAAACCAAGGTTGTTGAGGTGAAAGTACAGAACTTTAACCATTAGGCCACAAAGCAAATTGGCCCGTACCATCATTCCCACAGGGGCAGTGTTCAAACAATTTTTTTTTATCTTTGTTTTAGATCAGATATGCACTCTTCAATTTTGTCAAGAGAATTTTTAAGGCTAGCCACAACATTATGTGTACCAAAAAATATACCAATACCAGAGTTGCTCTCAAGACTAGTCACTCACAAAAACTTTTCTCTCATTAATCTTAAATTTGGAAAGGACAATGATCTTCTACCATCTGCTCAACCAGACCCCACAGAGAGGGAAACCAGGAGTCTGGCTGTTAAATATTGTATCTTACCATGTTGCTGGCTGGTCAGAGTTCTGATTTTCCTCACTGTGGCTTTCAGGAGAGCAGAGAAGCTTTCAGATCCTGCCAGCAACACCAAACTGTAGGGGTGAGGGGAAACTTCCCCTTTCCCCCCAAAAGCTCACTGAAAGATCAACTCACAATTAAGGCAGATTAATAAGAGAAATGTTTGTTTACCAATACCATGAGCATGGGGAGAGTCACGTAGTGATTATCCAATATCCCAATGAAGTTCAGGTATATTTATACACACTTTTTAGAGGGAAGGGGGAAAATGAAGAGTATAGGTAGCTAAGGGGTTGCTAGGAAGGATGACTGGATGGGGAAACAGATTGACTTATAAATTAACCTGAAAGACAGGTATTATGCTTTAAATGATTCAGGCTAGGTCTGGTTTCATTCTTGATCTTCTTTCCTGCAATATATTGAGATAACAAGGAAAGGAAGAGAAGTCAGTTGCCCCCTTTGATTTTTTTTTGAGACAGAGTCTCGCTCTTTTGCCCCGGCTAGAGTGCCTTGCCGTGGTGTCAGCCTAGCTCACAGCAACCTCAGACTCCTGGGCTTAAGCAATCCTTCTGCCTCAGCCTCCCGAGTAGCTGGGACTACAGGCATGCACCACCATGCCCAGCTAATTTTTTTCTATATATATTTTTAGCTGTCCAAATCATTTCTTTCTATTTTTAGTAGAGACGGGGTCTCGCTCTTGCTTAGGCTGGTCTCAAACTCCTGAGCTCTCAGAGTGTTAGGATTACAGGTGTGAGCCACCGCGCCTGGCCCCCCTTTGAGCTTTTGATTAGGTCAGTCTGGTTTATGAAGATAGAGGGAAAGCTCCCTCCAATGCTTTGTTGATCTTGAGGGGCCTGCAATTCAAAATATTCTTTATACCAAGGAGTCATATTTTGGGGTGAAATTTCCTGAGCTCCCTCAAAATAAAACTAATGGTGAACTTCCCTTTGCCTCTTGGGGGTGGAGGTAGCCCTGGACAGTTATAGATAGCATGAAACAACACTTTAACTATTAGATGCAAGAAACTTGGAATTCATTTATCTTGTAAATGCTTCCATAGGCCATTATCCATACTCTGATAACCCTTTGAAATGGCTTTAGACATGACGAGGGTGGTAAGCCCCACACACAATTCACTTTGGAAATTAAATAGCTGGATTTCTCTGGATGTATTTCTTCTCTAAAATCCTAGGACTGTTAGGGACCACATCTCTTTAATTTTGGTATTCTAAATTCTCATTTTCTCTCTTTTGTCATCTGAGCATATAAGACTATACTCTGTCACTGCCAACTTTGCAAAGAGAAGGGAGAGCTGTTACGGTCAAATCATTTGCACCGAATTCTTTATATCATCTTTTGTACTTATGAACATTTAATTGGATTGAATAAATATTCAGTGCTTTGTGTGTATGGTAATCAGTTTGAGATGCTTTAGGATGTAGAAAGTTGCATAAGACTTCCCTGACCTGAGGAAGCGTACATTATAGTGGAAGAATAAGATAAATGCACATAAAGGGCAAGGTTGGGGATAGGAGTCTTCAAAGGAAAGACTTAGGGGAAATCCAGGAAATCTTCTTAGAAACTATGGCATAGGTATGTTTCCGGGAGTCTAATGTAGTTTTTAACCCTGATACCAGACTCTGTATTCAAATCTTACTAGCTGGTGATCTTGGGCTACTTTTCTGTGTCTCAGTTTTCTCATTTATAAAGTGAAGATGACAACATTGTAGGATACCTCATAGAGATATTGTGAGAATCACATAAGTTACTTGCTGCAGAGTGCTTCGAGCAGGGCCTCTCCATTAGCCTGGAATAGTAGGGGACCCAGAGGAGGTCTTTAGAAGGAAGGACAGGACCAACTCAGTGCATTATATCATGTTGGCTGCTAAATGAGGATGGACTAGAGGGGGGCAAGTGTGGAGACTATGGAGGAGGAGATGGTTGCAGGAATTGAGGTGAAAGGGCCTGAGCTTAAGGCCTGGTATTGAAGATTGGCAGGAGTGGGAAGGTGTCAGCCACAGTGCAGAGATGCGATCCATGGGCAGGCTGGGGATGCTGGTCAGATGGACCCAAATAAGGGGAGAGAAGGAAGAGGTATTATGAAAGTTGACTTGGCAACCTTCATTTGTAAGAAATACTGGGGATGCTGATACTTGAGGAGTTTTGTAATATAACGGATTTTTTTCTGCTAATATCCTGGTAGTTAAGAAGACCAGAATTTCTGCTCCTTTTAGAGGGTGGTTATGCCATGAATATGGAAATTTAATTCTGCAGAACTTCTGTTGTTTCAGCCAAGATAGGGGAATGTTGAATTCTGTTGATAAATAAGAAAGGGAAAGAAGCAAACATCAAATCGCCTTTCTGCTGCTGATCAGCAGAATTGCTACATGGCCTTGGCATTCAGGAAGACAGGATTGTAGAAGGGACACTCAGTTTGACCATGGAGGAGGAAGCAGATTACTTAGGAACTTTGTGTACAACACAGGCAAAGGCTGGGTGACAGGATGTAGAAGATTCCATCCAAGAGGGTGGCTAGAAAGCTTTCTTCGGCAAGAGTGGATATGATGCCTGTTATGAATCATATGTAACTTAGGTGATGTTGTTCAGAGAGCATGGTGGTCATGGACTGGATTCATAAGTTTCACATTTACTCACATGCTGTCTTCCATATGCATTGGGCCTCCAAAATATAGAGCTTTCAGAGTAATCATCTCAGAGTTGAATAACAGAAGAACAAAGTGGGTAGTGTAGCAACATAGGCAAAGCTCATTTCCCTGAGGTTTGAAAAGTACTACAGAGGATATGATGAAGCAAATGTGTACAGACTGTTTTATTTGAATCCCAGTGCCAGCAAGTACTAGCTGTGTAACTTTAGACAAGCTACTTAAACTTTGAGTCTCAGTACCCTCATGTGGGAAATGGGAGTAACAGCACCTATCGAACAGGGCTGTTGTGAGGATTAAATGATGATTTGTATGTAGTAAGTTCCAAAAATGGTGTTTATTAAGGCTCTACCTCTACTACCACTGCCCTGCTGCAAGCCTTTGCCCTTTCACAGCTGAACTCCTTGGGTCTTTTAACTCAGTGCTTCTCAAAGATTAGTGTGCATAGATGTGGCTTAGAGAACTTGTTACCATGATGATTCTTATTCTGCAGACTGGCACAGTCCTAGAATTTGCTCCCAGGTAAGGCCAATGCTTCTGGGCTAGGGACCACACTTTAAATATTATAGCAGGGGTCTAATTGGCATCCCTTTCTTCAGCCTCAACTTCTTTCTAGCAATTTACTCCACTCCCACCATGATCCTTATAAAACATTAGTTATATCTTTATAAAATATCAGTCAAAGCCATAGCATTCCCTAGTGTCCTGGGGGAACATTAGGGCAGATTCAAGTTCACACTACTCAGCTAAATATCAAAAGTTCTTTGCTTCTGGCCCCAGGCTACCTTCCTAGATGTTCTAGATTTCAGTCACACTGCTGGGCAGGCCTTGCACTTTATTATTATTATTATTATTTTGCATTTTTTATTGTGGTGGTAAATATATATATATATATATATATATATAACATACAACTTACCTTTTAACCATTTTTAAGCATACAATTGAGTGGCCGTAAGTACATTTACATTGCTGTGCTATATAAATCACCACTATTCATCTCCAGAACTGTTTTTAATCCCCAAGTGAAACTGAAGTAACTCCCCATGTCCTCCTCCCCTCAGCCCCTGGTAACTACTATTCTATTTTGTTTCTTATCACACTTTGTTTACAAATATTTATTGAGGCTTTACTCTATGCCTGGCACTAAGCCAGGCACTTTGACATCCATTTTTGTTCCCAGTTTACAGATGAGAAAACTGCGGCCCAGAGAGGCCAAGTAACTTGCCGAAGTTTACACGTGAGGAAGCAGTACAGATAGCTCTTAATCTCATCATACCATGATGTTCCACCTTGGTGTGTGAGGTACTTTCCTCTCTAGCCACCAGTTGAGGTCCTTTGTATCCATTCCCCAATTATCTCAGTGAAGCTTCTAGTCCAATAGTGATTACTCCCTTGCCCTAAATCAGTGGATTTATGGATGCCGGTGTTCCCTGCAAGCCTGTGCACTGCTAGGGTGCGGTGGGGACAGGGGTTGAATAAATTGCTGAGATTTTGGAACTGGCATGAGCACAGAAGGGTTTTACAGAAGTTCCAGAGACTTAATTGGAATAGACTTCGATTAGGAATTTAATGGATTGCTGTTCTACTTTAGGACTTGCAGATGTTTTTACTGGACCATCTAGAAACTTGAAATATTCTGCCAGAATGTTCAAGGATATAAGGAATCTTTTGCTTCTTTACTATTCCTTATTTTCTCAGGCTAAGAGAACATTCCATACAGAATTCCCAAAAGTGGGAAATCAATAATAAATACACTTTTAGATCTGACTTTATTTCTTTGAAGATCTGGGGTTGCCTTTTTTTTTTTTTTTTTTTTTTTTTTGTACCTGTCTGTCTTTTAGGAACAGAATTATCTGGGCAAGAGGTAGGTATTCAGCAAACTTTGGCTGCTCATTTGCATTTTTCCAGGTAGTACTCAGTGTTCTGTTATTAATTTATTCATCCACCATTTATTCAACATGAGTTTTCTGCCAGGCATAGTTTGTGCGGTGCTGTCAACTGTCAATAGTTGGCAAAATTGACCTGACCTTCTCCTTAGAAGGAGCCACAGAATATGCACTTGTGCTCAGAATATGCCTCAGCTTTGGTCTAGGAAAGAGTGGACATTTTTTTTATTTCTGAATATTACAGGGGTACAAATGCTTTGGTTACATAAATTGCCTTTGAACTGCCCAAATGAGAGCTATAAGTGTACCCATCCCCCAGACAGCATGCACTTCACCTGTTAGGTGTGAATTTACCCATCCCCTCCTCCCGCCTCCCACCTGCCCAACACCTGATGAATGTTACTTCCGTATATGCACATACATGTTGATCAATTAGTACCAATTTAATGGTGAGTACATGTGGTGCTTGTTTTTCCATTTTTGTGATACTTCACTTAGAAGAATGGGCTATGCACATGTGTGTTCATTGCTTGGTTTCCTCCAACAACCTTGTGCAGTGAGAGCTTACTGAAAGAACTAAGGTTGAAGAAAAGCAAAGCCACTCACTAGGGATACCTCAAAGGAACCAGGAGGCCTGATCCTGTTTCTGGATCTCTTTTGTAGCGTGACTTTTCCACTTGCACTTCCTGGCATATTCAGGATGGTGCATGGCATGCATATTATATAATGCAGTATAAATTAATTTCCATTCTTGATTTTATCCATTGGAAAGTTATGTTCTCTTAAGATGGATGAGTAACTGATAAAATATAGTCTTAGCAGTTGTAATTTTTGAAAAAATTTTGATTGAAAATAAATTGGAAATTTCCACTGACTTGGTTTATATATTTGTGCATACACATTTAATATCAGTACTGCCTACTTGAGAATTGTAAATATTTCATTCTTTCTCACTGATTAAATACCTTTAATAAACCTTATATAAGTAAGAGAAGATGACTTCATTTAAATTGATGAAATATGCCATCATGCATTTCCCCCATAAATGTAAAAAAAATTCCTGGAACCATATTGTGATTTGAAAGAACATTTTCCTTTACTTGAGCGATTGTTTATAAAAATGTGTTTGTCTCTCTCTATATATAAAGAGTTCATCCCTGGTAATGCACAGCAAAATTTATAACTACAAATATATGGTGTGATTATCTTCCACAATGGCATTTTGGATACTTTGAGGTTTTTACTTTAAAATAAACAAATATTGTAACCAGAGTAATATCCAAAGATGTGTTCATCTCTGCATTCTGCTTTTCTTCAGACCCTCTCTGGTTTTCTTTAAAATTCCATGTAAACATTTTAAATGATGTTTACAGGAGCCAAACACTTTCTGGCCATTACTGCAATGTGAGGCCACAGGGCTTTCCTTCTCCCTGTCAGTCTGGCTGAGCTGACTGACAGACAGGTTGGGGGTTGGGCAGACTGGTCAACAGAGCACAGTTCTGGCTACTGCTGAAATAGGATTGAATTTGCTGAATAGCTGATTAGGCCTCTCAGTGACTGCCTGGGCTTCAGGCAACTCCACAGAGAGGGCAGTTATTCCTGGGTTCTAGAGCGCTAACTAGTTAACTTCAACCTCTTCAGATGTGGAATAGTGAGGATGTGCTCTCTCTTTCCCACTCTCTATGAATGATAGAATATTGTTCATGATTGTACTTATCATCAGAAACTACTGGTGACATTTTCAACTTAACTTTGCACAGTTAAGCCCAGAACCTCATATCTTTTATTTTATTTTATTTTATTTATTTATTTTTATTTCAGCATAGTACAGGGATACAAATGTTTAGGTTACGTATATTGCCCTTGCCCCACCCAAGTCAGAGCTTCAAGCATGTCCATCCTCCAGACAGTGCACACCAATTACATGTGTATATAAGCATCCCCTCCTCTCCCCCCACCTGCCTGACACCTGAGATGAATGTTACTACTAAATGTGTACATAAGTGTTGATCAGTTAATACCAATTTGATGGTGAGTACATGTGGTGCTTGTTTTCCATTCTTGTGATACTTCACTTAGTAGAATGGGCTCCAGCTCTATCTAGGATAATACAAGAGGTGCTACATCACCATTTTTTTTTTGTGGCTGAGTAGAACATCATGGTATACATACATCACATTTTATTAATCCACTCATGTATTGATAGGCACTTGGGTTGTTTCCACATTTTTGCAATTGTGAATTGTGCTGCTATTAACATTCGAGTGCAGATGTCTTTTTTATAGAATGTCTTTTGTTCCTTTGAGTAGATGCCCAGTAATGGGATTGCTGGATCAAATGGTAGTTCTACTTGTAGCTCTTTGAGGTATCTCCATATTACTTTCCACAGAGGTTGTACTAGTTTGCAGTCCCACCAGCAGTGTATGAGTGTTCCCATCTCTCCACATCCACACCAACATTTATTATTTGGGGACTTTTTGATAAAAGCCATTCTCATTGGAGTTAAG
Organism: Eulemur rufifrons; assembly: GCF_041146395.1. NCBI lineage: Eukaryota > Metazoa > Chordata > Mammalia > Primates > Lemuridae > Eulemur > Eulemur rufifrons. Next base: position 23,711,188 of record NC_091012.1, on the reverse strand, counting down.
TGATAGCTCATTGTGGTTTTGATTTGCATTTCCCTGATGATTAGAGATGTTGAGCAATTTTTTCATATGTTTGTTGGCCATTAGTCTGTTTTCTTTTGAAAAGTTTCTGTTTGTGTCCTTTGCCCCCTTTTTAATGGTGTTGTTTGATTTTTTTCTTGCTGATTTACCTAATTTCTATATAGATTCTAGTTATCAGCTCTTTATCAGACGTGTAGCATGCAAACATTTTCTCCCATTCTTTAGATTGTCTGTTTACTCTCGTGATAGTTTCCTTGGCTGTGAGAAGCCTTTTAATTTAATCAGGTCCCATTTATTTTTGTTGTTGCTGTGATTGTTTTTGGGGTCTTCTTCATAAATTCTTTGCCTAGGCCAATGTCTATAAGAGTTTTTCCAACATTTTCTTCTAGAATTCTTATAGCGTCATGCCTTAGGTTTAAGTCTGTTATTCACCGCGAGTTGATTTTCGTGAGAGGTGAGAAGTGTGGCTCCTGTTTCAGTCTTCTACATGTGGCTATCCAATTTTCCCAGCACCATTTATTTAATAAGGATTCTTTCCCCCAGTGTATGTTTTTTTCTGCTTTGTGAAAGATTAGATGGCTATATGAGGATGGTATTATATCTGGATTCTCAGCTCTGTTCTTGTGCCAGTACCATGCTAGTTTAGTTACTATAGCCTTGTAGTATAGCTTGAAGTCTGGTAAATTGATGCCTCCCAATTTGTTCTTTTTGCTTAAGATTCTTTGCTATACAGGGTCTTTCCTGGTTCCATATGAAGTGTGGAATTATTTTTTCTAGATCTGCAAAAAATGATGTTGGTATTTTAATAGGGATTGCACTGAATCTGTAGATCGCTTTGGGTAGTATAGACGTTTTAACAATGTTGGTTCTGCTGACCCATGAGCATGGTATGGCTTTCCGACGGTTTACGTCCTTTGCTATTTCCTTCCTCAGTGTTTCGTGGTTCTCCCTGTAGAGGTCTTTCACCTCAACCTCATATCTTTGCAGTTTTCTTTTTTGGTACTTTTATTATCCATGTTCTTTGTCTCCTGAAGATTTATTCCAGCCCCTTGACAACTGTACTTTTTTCTCATGAGCCTCTCCCCATCCCTATCTCAGCTTCTTTACTTAGTAAATCTTTGTATTGCGGTCCAAAAATTCAAGTACTTTTTCTGACCAATATCCTTAGTTGCTCTTGTTGTCCTTGCTGTCCAGAAAAACTCCAAGCAAGGGTCAGTATGATCGTCCTCCACTTCCATTCCTACATATGGGCTGCTGGGTGCTGTTGGAGAAAGTGTCACTTTTATTTAGATCAGTACCACTATAGAGTCATACTCTCTACTGCATGTTGTGCATTACAAGGACATACATACATTAGATACCATGATACCCTGACTCTGTAAGCAGACCTAAGACAGCACTTATTCTGACACACTAGACTTACCTAGCTGGCCCACTGCACGGAGATTGGTCTCCACATGTTTCTCTCATTCTTACCACAACAGATGACATTAAGATACCTCTCTGTACTGCCAAATTTTTGCTATCACATTCTTCTTTGGGAAGAGTGCATTCTTCTCACAATCCTTTAGATTTTATACTGCTATTAATAATCTATAATTAAAGCTACAATTTATTGGGTGGCTACTCTGAGCCAGTCATAGTGCTACACACTTTATATACATTAACTTAATTCTCACAAAAACTTTAACTTAATTCTCACAAAAACCTTAACACATTGGTATTATAACCACCATTTTATAGTTGAGATAATTGAGACTCATGGGGTTAAGGAGCTCGCCAAAGGTCACACAACTATAAAAAGGTAGAGTTGGGATTAGAACCCAAGTCCAATTGATTCTGAAGCCCAGACTCTTCACTGTTCAAAACACCCAGGGTGTCCACATTATTTTTGAAAGGAGTCTCTTAATTCTGAATGTCACATATACTAAGTATAACAAACTTTAAAAATGTGGAAAAAAATTTGTTTAATCACCCATTGTTCCATCATTCAAAGACACTTCTGTGAATGCTTTGCTTTATTTCTAGTCCCATTTTCTACACAGTATTTCATTTGTTCATTTGCTTAACATGTTTTAAATGATTGGGTTTATATAGCATATATTAATACAAAATTGTAACCTTATTATTCAGCCAACATTATAACAAGTATTTTTCATGGTACAGATTCTTCACAAATGAGCTTTTCAGTGGCCTCTGCATTGATTAAAAAACATGAAAAATCTGGGGAGTGTCACAAATGCTGAGACTTTCCATGAAATAAGAAATGTAGCCTAGGGAGGGAGGATAAAGGGACTCCTAGTCCTAGGCAAATGTTACTCTATTTCAAACTGAAGAATACCACAAGTGTAGACATTTCACATGGAACTGCATTAAAATTCAATTTTATAAATTCTCAGAACAAAGGGGGATGAGTACAAGTATCTGAATTTGTTGGAAAGGTCATCAGCCCTGAGATATGTAAGTCAATTCCTTGAATTACAATGTTATAATCTTTATTCTAAGACTCTTTTCTAGTCCCCTAGGTTTGTTCCAGAGTCATGATTTGCTATTCTGCTGATGCTCAACCTAGTTTCTATTCTTCTGTAGCAGCCGGGTATAGTAAATGTTGGGCACTATAAAGTAGTCCAGGGATGGTGGGAGATTTAACACCCTGGGCCTAACCTCATAGTAAATGAGTTCTGGAATCATTCTCAGAATGTGATTCACTTTGATTCTAATTCAGGATTATGCCTTTAGTGTGATTTGGTCCTAAATATTTGTACTGGGATATATAGGCACATGTTAGGTATGTCACATAGACCCCAGATATGGACCCTGCAACATGTTTCAGGAGCATTAGCAATAGGAGCCCAGATTTTGATCAGCAAGTCACTTTTCTCCAGAGAAGTTGATATTGCCATGGAGCCTGAGCTAAAAGTCTAATGACATATTTGGGTCTTGGCAGTTTTGACAGTGAAAGATTGAGATTGAGGGTTCTTTTAACTGTAGACTTTATTCCAGTTAAACATTGATAATCCTATATCATCATAACAGTCACACTGGAGAATATCTATATAAGTGACTCTCAACTACAGAGAGCCAATAATTAATTAAATCCATTTATTCAATGTGTTTCCTTGTGAATTAAAAACAAATATATATGTATATCTATATGTGTGTGTGGACACACACACTCACTCACATTTTTTCTCAGAAAATTAAAAGTGGATGAGAACAGTCCACCCACCTCCTCTCAAACAGAAGAAATCATTGCAAGTGTGACCCTATTGACCTTTATATTATACCTCAGTAATAAAATTTGATGGGATTTTAGATTATTTTCCATTTATTTTGGAAAAATGTACCCAGTACATACCTGTGCTATTCTGACAAATTGTTATTTTGCATAGGAAGGCTGGCTACTCTTGGTCTGAGAGCTTTTAATTAGCCTCATAATTAGCCTTACTCTTTCTCAGTCTTTTTATGTTCTTTCACTGGTATGAGTTTCTGAGTTTGTTGTTTTAGAATGGATTACGAAGTGGAAAAGGCAGAAAGTGCATTAGCAGTTGGATATTTGCACCTACCCTACCTTGTCCAGTAGTTAAGGACAGTGGTCAGATGCTCAGCAATGTATTTTGAGCATCTGCTTCGTCTAGATCTGGGTGCTGTTGGAGATATCAAAGACATCTAAAGCATGGTTCCTGTTTTTAAAGAGCTTGAAAGCAAATTTTGTTGCCCCCAAACACAGAAAGGGCTATATTAAACACACACACACACACACACACACACACACTTCATGGTGAAACTTCAAAAGTATAATGCCTTTTTTTGTCATAAATCAAATTTCAATGTATGCATAGATCTGTTCCTGCATTGTTTCTTCTGTTTCATACATATGTCTTTCACCATTATCCACTAGCCTAAGTATTACAGCTTTATAATAAGCCTTCATGTCTAGTAGGGCACATCCTTTACATTGTTGTTCTTCAAAATTATTGTGTATATTTTTGGCCATTTGTTTTCTACAGGAATTTTGTAATTGTGAAGTTACATAGAAAAGCAAAACAAAACAAAAAACCTACTAGGTTTTGATCAGAATAATGTTAATTTGTAGATTAGTGGGAGAGGTCTAATAAATTGATGATTTTGACACTTCTTGTGCACAGACATGCATATCATTGCATTTATTTAGGTCTTCTTTTATGTGCTTCAATAAAGCCTTATTATTTTCTGAGTAATGTTTCTGCACATTTTTGTTAAATTAACTACTAAGCACTGTATAATTAATTTCTTTTCTATATGAAGAAACCTATAAATGTTAAGAACATAAAAAAGAGATTTGAATAATTGGAGAGATATAACTTTTGTCGATGAAAATATATAATAGCATAAAGATGTATAATGTAATTTTAGTAAATTACAATAAGATTATTCATGGTTTTGGAGTTAAAATTAATTTTCATAGTCAATCAGTTTGAAATAATCTCTAATTTCCTTTGGGGTTTCTTCTTTGAGCCAGAAATTATTTAGAAGTATGTTATTTCCAAATATTTGGGAGTTTCCCAGATATTTATCTGTTCATTATTGATTTCTAATTTAATTATGTTGTGGTCAGAGAACATAATCTGTATGATTTTAATGCTTTAAATTTATAGAAACTGCTTTTATGGCCCAGAATATGTTGAATTTTAATGAATGTTCCATACACAGTGGAAGATAATGTGTGTTCTATAGTTGCCTGGATGTGGTGTTCTGTAAACATAAATGGACCCAAATGTTCTGGTAGTATTGTAAGTCTTCACTATCCTTATTTATTTTCTATTTATTTCTATTGATTACTGAGAGAGGAGTGTTGAACTCACCAACTCTTAATTGTGGATTTGTTTATGTCTTCTCTCATTTCTGTAAAACTTCTCTCATTTCATCATAAAGCTTTGTAATTAGATGTATACCTATTTAGGATTCTTAGGTCTCTTGATTGACTTCCTTTATCATTATGAAATGTCCCTCCTTTTCCTTAGTAATATTCCTTATCCTACTTTGTCTCATATTAATATAGACACCCAAGTCTTTTTTCACTAGGGCTGCATGCTATATTTGTTTCTATCCCACTTTTAACCTATCTATGTCTTTATAATTAAATTGAGTTTCTTATAGATATATACAGTTTGGTCTTGCTTTTCAAATATCTACTCCTGACAATCTCAGACTTTACAGTTGTGTATTTATTCCATTGGTAGTTAGTATAATTATTAATGTGGTTAGATTTAAGTCTACCGTCTTGCTGTATATTTTCTGTTTGTCCTATTTGATCTCTGTTCCCTTCTTCGTCTTTTTCTGCTGTTTTTAGAATTAAATGAGTATATAATTCATATTTTATTTTATCTCTTCTTTTGATTTATAATCTATATATTTGTGTCTTTTGTTTGTTGCTCTAGGCAATTTGTAGTATACATCTTTAATTTACTGTAGTCTGCCATGAATTAATATTGTGCCACTTCATGTATAATGTAAGAACCTTACAATGGTAGATTTTTATTTTCCACACTCCTGTCTTTGTGCTATTGTTGTCATAGGTTTTACTTTGGTGTATATTATACACTCTACAGTACTTTGCTTTTACATCAATTATCATTTAAAGAAATTAAAGAAGAGAAACATTTTTTATATTTATGAACATATATATTCTTGCCAGTGTTTTCCATTCCTTTGTGTAGATCTGAGATTCCACCTGGGACCATTTTCCTTCTACCTGAAGTACTTTCTTTAACATTTCTAGTAAAGCTGGTGTGCTGGCCATGACTTCTTTCAGACGTGGTTCACCTGAAAATGCCTGTATCTTTAGTTTTCTCATAAGGGTATATTTTTGTAGAATTCTGGGTCGATTTTCTAACCCTCCCTCCTAGTACTTTAAACATGGTTCATTGTCTTTTAGTCTAAGTTGTTCTGATGAGAAGTTAGGCAGAGGACATTCTTTGTTTTTCTCCTGTATTAAATTTATCTTTTATTTCTATTTGCTTTTAGGATTTTCTCTTTATAATTTGTTTTTGGCAATTTGTTTTTTTCTTTGTATTTATTTTTTTTAGATTCATTGAACTTCTTGAATTTCTGAATTTATATTTTTAATCCAGTATGGGAAAAAATTGGCTGTTATGTAAAAAAATTTTTTTGCCTCCCCTTTTGGGAATCCAGTTACATATATTTTAGATTGGCTGATATTATCCCACACTGAGACTATGCTCTTTTTCAGTCTTTTCCCTCCACTCCTTTACTCAGGCTGCATGAAACTCAAATGCCTTCCAGCTATGCCTGAACTGTGGTTGTTATTTAGTTTGAATTCATAGTATTTGTTCTCTCCAGGGTTGTTGGTCTTTGACTGGCTAATTGTCCCCACCAAAACTCATGTTGAAATTTGATCCCTAAAGTGGTAGTGTTGGGAGGTGGGGCCCAGTTGGGGAGGCACAGCTTAGTATTCAGCCAAAGCTTCAAGAGAACCCCTGTGCAGATTTCTGGAGCTCTTTTTTTCCCCCCATAACTCCCTTTCTTCTGATACTCTGCTCCATAGATTCTAGCCATCTTGACCTTCTGAGGTCTTATATCTGCCTCCTAAACGTAGTGAGGCCACTGTACTCTGCTTGGGATTCTTCTCCCTGAACCATAGTGTGGAAGCGCCCCCAGGTAGAAATCTGGGATTACTGTAGTGCTCATCTCATTTTTACTCTTACCTCCAAAGATCTCAGGCATGTTCTTCCTGTTGTTCAATGTCCTAAAAGAGGCATTTACTATAATTTGTCCAGTTTCCTAATTGCTCCTGGCAGGAGAGCTTTTCCCATATCAATTATTCCATGGCCATAGGCAGTGACCCTTAGTCCATTTTGTGTTGCTATAAAAGAATACCCAAGACTGGGTAGATTATAAAGAAAAGAGGTTTATTTAGCTCATGGTTCTGCTGGCTGAGAAGTTCAAGGGCATGACCCTGGCATGGCTTTGGCTTCTGGTGAGGGATTTCTGAGGGAGAAGGTCAAAGGGGAAGCTGATACGTGGAAAGCAAACAGGAGGAGGAACCTTGACTTATAAAAACCCACTCTCACTTGCACTGAAACTAATTCATTTCCTCCCCCCAAAAATCTAATTCAGTCTCCGGAGAGCAATAACTCACTCACTACTGAGAGAAGAGAGAATGACACCAAGCCTCATGACCCAAACACTTCCCACTGGGCCCCACTTCCTAACACCACCAATTTAGGGATCAAATTTCAACATGAGTTCTAGGGGGAATGGGATGGTAAACCATATCCAAACCACAGCAGACCCCTATAAATTTTGTTGCTATTATATCTCTTAAAAATATTTTCTAACTTTTGTTGCTGATATATAGGAAAAAATTAATCTTTACATATTAATCTTGTGTACAGCAAACTTGCAGAACTATTTTATTTCTAATAATTTGCAGCATTTCTTGGATTTTCCATGTAGATAATCAAAATATTCATGAATAAGGACAGTTTTATTTTTCCTTTGTAATAGTTATTCATTTTATTTACTAAGATTTTCTTATCTTAATGCGTTGGTTATTACCTTTAGCACTGTAATAAGTGTTTTAGCAGCCACTCTTGTTTTTTTCTGAATCTAAAAAATTCCTTTAATGTTCCACCTTTACATATGAGGTTTGTATGTTTTTGGTTGATATCCTTTATCAGGTTAAGAAAGTTCCTGTCTATTCTTAGTCTGTTAAGAATATTAAAAAAAAAACATGTATGTGTATTGAATTACATCAAATGTGTTTTTTTGGCATCTACTATGATGATCACATGCTTTTTCCCTTTTTCTCTTGTATGTTGAATTACATTTTTTTCTATTGTGAAATTACTCTGATATTTCTGAGATTAACCCTAATTTTTTAATACCCTGCTGTTTTGGGTTTGCAAATTTTACTTAGGATTTTTTTCATCTGTATCGTAAATAAAATTGACTTATAAAATTTTCCTTTCTCATGCTGCCCTTTTCTGGTTTGGCATGAAGAATATACTAGCATTGTAAAATGAATTGGTTGGGTGGCTTCTTTTTTATCTGTTTTCTGGCATAATTTGCATGAGATAAGAAATACCTACCTATCCTTTAAATGTTTGGGAGTATCCATCTGTGAAACCATCAGGCTATTTTGGGGGGGTTTGGTTATTTTTCTGTGGATAAATTTTTAACTATTGAATTAATTTCTTTAAATTTATAGGATTTATTCAGGTTTTCTTTGTAATCTTAAACAGGTTTGGTAAAATACATTTTTTTCTAGGTAGTATTTAATTTTGTTCCTGATTTCTCTGTTTTCAAATTTATGTGTGTAGAGTTGATCATACTGCATTTTACCATGTTTTATTTATAGGTATGTCCCTTTCATTCCAAAATGTGTCTTCTCCTGTATTTCTTGATTAATCCTGTATAGCAATGTTATATTTTACTAGTTCTTTTTTTAAGAAACAGATTTTTATATCTTTATTTTTATTGCATTCTTTATTGCATAGTATGGTCCTATACTTACTATTGCCTTGCTTCTCCTTTCTTTAGCTTTACTTTTATTTTTTAAAGATTTTTTTGGTTCACTGGTTAGCTCATTTATTTTCATTTTTTTCTAATAGTCATTTAAGACTCTAATTTTTTTGTTACTGCTTTAGCTGCATCTTACAGGTTTTAATATGTAGTATTCTTATAATACTTTAGTTCTGAATATTTTCTCCTTTTCAGACCAAATTTAGGAAGTTTTATTGTTGTCTTAAATGTCCAAATCTATAGAGTTTTGTATTATCTTTTTGTTGTTGATTTCTAATTTAATTGCATTTGGGCCAGAGAATATGGTCCATATGATAGTATTCTTTGGTATTTGTTGATCTTTTATGGCCCAGAATCACCTAGCTGTCTTTTGTGTTCTGAAATTTCACTGTCATGTTTCCAGGTGTGGTTTTATTTTAATTTATACAGATTGGGTCACATTTTCCATCTGGAGAATTTCAGCCATTGTTTCCTTACTGCCTCTCTCTCATTCTTGCTATTATGTCCATCTGGAACCTCTATTAAATACAAGTCGGACATTCCCATAGTGTCCTTCATGTCTCATAACCTCCTGTTTCATATTTCCCATCTCACTTTCTCTCTGTAAAGACGATGTGGTAAGTTTCCTCATCTCAATTTCATTTACTGATTTTCTCATCTGGTGTGTCTAATAAATTGCTCAATCTATCCTCTCAAAATTAATTTCAGTGCAAATTTCATTATTTATAGAATTTCTCATTTGTCTTTTTTTAACATCTACCTTTTCTTTTTCCATATTTTGAGTTCCATCTATATTGTCTTTAATATTTTAAAACATAATTACTTTATAATGGCTTTCAGATATTTAAATTATTTGAAGTTCTTGGGGCCTCATACAGTGTGTGTATGTCCCTTATTTCTGGTACGTAGTGGATTATTTCCTTGTGTATTTTATAATTTTGAATAGTGAACTTATCTTCAGCAGTGCCTTATCTGTAGAAATCTGTGGAATCTGGCTTTAGAGAGTATCTCTTCAGAGTGGGTTCATTCACCTTTGTTTCTCCTGGAACTCTAAGGTTAATTCAGTATGGTGACACTTTTTCCCCCATCCAGAGAACATGCCGAGACTGGCAAGCTTCCTGTTTTCTTCCTTTGTTTAGTTGGAGGATTTTTTCAATGAAATGGTAACCTCTGGGTGTCCTGGCTATACATATGGAAAGGGTGGTGGGTTTTAGTTGCAGTTCCGGGCTTGGGTTCTCCTTTACCCAAGAGAACATTAATACCTTTGTTACATAGCTTATCCATCTCCATCCAAACAGCAGCACAGGTTCGTGTTTTGTTTTCAGTGTCTTTCCAATGTTTGAATCCATGAACTTTCCCTTACTTTCAGAACATTTAAAGGATGTTTGCTATAGTTTAACTACTGCTACTTAACATGTATGTATTTGAATGCCAGTGACTTCTATGTTGAGGCTTTGGCCTTGAGGTGATGCGCGAGTCTAATTATTGAGTTAAAAGCAGAGCACTTAGGTGATTTCAGGGCCATTATTTTATGGGCCCAGAATTACTATAACATCAATAGTAGATACCGATTTCATCTCCTGTGGTGTGTACATGCTAGGTATGAAGTTTTGAACTTGCATCTGTCTTTATTTTCTTAAATGTTCTTGAAGTTAGTGAAAGTTAAATGAATTTAAAGGTCTGGAATTAAACCTACCAATATTTGTCTTTTGGATTAAGTAGTGTAACTTCACAGAATGTTTTTGTAACTTTTACAAATATATTCATTTGTAATGTTATTATCAAAAATATTCATGGGGGATCACATAATAAAGCAAGTCTTCAACATCTACATAATATATTAGAATGTTATTGGTACTTAATGAAATTCTATCTTTAAAAGAAGTAGGCATTCCTTGAAGGAAAGGTGTTTTGCAATTGAGAATTTTGATTAGTCTTACTGCTTTACCATGATTCACCGTAGACTGATTTCTTAGTAAAATGTTGCTTCACTTTGATTTCAGAATTCTTCATTACATCACTGAGTAATGGATGACAACGAGAAAAAAAGAAAGAGGTATAAATTCATAACTGACTGATAGTTCTGTTAAAACTCTCTCCCCTACTCCTTGTCCTATATTCCCATTTCACATCTAGCAAAATCCTACTTCCTTGGGGAAGCCTGACTCACTCAGAGAAATTTCATCTTTCTAGTGGGTTTTTCATAACTCTCAGTTCCAACTCTATTATAATACTTAGCACATTACCTGTTTACCTGACAGCCTTTTTCATCAAACTGTGTGCTCCATTCCTTGCACAGTGCCTGCCCAGAGCTGACTCTAGTAAATGGCGGTTAAATAACTGATGGGTATACACTCTCTATATGTTTAGAATCCTGTTTTTGAGCCTTGACTTGCTTAGAACCTAAAGTCATTTATTTATGTTTGAAAAGATAAATTAACTTATTTTTCCACATTAAACTTCTAAAATAAATTCAAGGGCTGCTGGAGGACCCCTGACTCCCCCATCACTTGGCACTAGTCAATAAGTTTTTATCAAAAATTTCCAGTATGATATGTGGTTTTTAAAGGTAAAAAAAAATCTTAATTAACATTTTATTGCTCAGCCTTCTCTCTGAGAAAGAGCATTGGCTTTGAGAGAGCTTCTTGAGTAATTGTAGATCACGTAGAAAGAATTTTCTTTAATCAGAAGTATTCTTATTAAAGTAGGTGATAACATTAATATATGGTAGAACAAAGACCCACCATTAAATTCAAGTTAATTTGAACTTATTTTATGTACTTGTTAGGCCACATAAGAATTTGCTGGGCCTTTCTGTGGAAGAAATGGAGACAGATATGGTCCCTACCCTCAAGGGCCTCACAGTCTAAATGAGACTAGTTTGGCTTTCATTTCCTCATTTTAATAGTGATAGTTACTATTGTTCTATGGGTAATCAAGGGACTAGATTTTTGCTCAAATATTGACAATAATTCCTTTGTTTCTTTCTTATTTCCCCCTTCTGTTGTTCCATCATCTGAATTCCCAGCCCCACCCTTGCCATTAATAACCTGATTGTTTTTGTCAATTAGGGATGAAGTTGATGAACCTGAAAAGCCAAGGAAGGACCAGTTCAATTCCTTATTTGCAAATCTGCGCACATTGCTGCAAACTCATGGTTATCCTAAGAAAGGAGACAAATCTAGAGCATCACAGCACATGGCTGCCCTCTCACAGAGGAAGGAAGGTTTGATTTGTGCCACTTGACCTACCCTTACATTTTTTGATTAACCACATTGAAAATTAGCTGTGGGTGGGATAACTGGGTCACTTACTTTACCTGAAATGTTCTTTGGGAGGGATTAATGATTAGAGGATCTCTTGAAGTATTTTCTAATACACAGAGAGTTTGTTTCTTTCCATTAATGAGTTTGTTTCTGGTTGGCACTTAAAAGGTTATTGAGGTTCATGCAAAAGTGGAACAAGGAAATGAAAATTAATAGAAGCATATGTGAGAAATAATAATGCAAATTTCTGTATCTTAGTCACTTACAGGCATATGGTAAATGTTACTAAGGGAAGCATGGCCCTGAAGTTGTAAAATATTACCTATAATACTTAAATAGGTTTAACTCGAACATCTGAGTGGGTTATGCCAATAAGCATATAATTATGCTGCAATAATCTCTTACTTTAAAATAAAGTATTTTTAACCCCATGACAGCCCCCAGCTATTGCCCTATTTCTGTGCACCTTCACAGCAAAGCTTATTGAAATAATTTTATAGGCCCTGTATCCATTTCCTCATATCCCATTCTTTGCTCAACCCACTTCACTGAGGCTGTAGCTTCTACGGTTCCACTACAACTACTTTTGTCAGGAATAACAGTGACCTCCACATTGCCGAATTATTTGGTCCTTTAACTGTCTTCATCTTTCTTGACTTTTTGAAACCATTGGACAAGTTACCACTCCCTCTTTCTTGAAACATTTTTCTCTCAGCTCCTAGAACAACACACTCCCTGTGTTTCTCTCTTAGCTCATTGGCCTCTTCTTCTTTGTCTTTTTTTTTTGCCACCTCTTCCTCCCCTTTCAACTTCTAAACATTGGTATGCCCCAGGGCTCAGTCCTTGGAGACTTTTTCTTGTCTATATCTATAGAGTACTCATTTTCTAGGTACTCTCACCCAGTCCTTTGATCTGGAGTGCTGTCTGGACATCAGTGACCCCCACTTTTTCAATCCATCTCCAGCCCTTCCCTCCTACCTGAGCTCCATGCTTGAGAGTCACACTCATAAAATCAGCAAGAGAGTTTCCTATGTGACTTCTTCACTTGGCTGTCTAATAGGAAAGTTGATGTGGCTGTAAAGGAACTCTTGATCCCCCTCCACCACATTGCCTCTCTCACCCACACCTCCAGTTCTCTCCATATCAGTAACTGGCAACCACCAGTCCTTCTGCCAGCTGCTCAAGCTAAAAATCAAGAAGGCATTCTTATTTTTCCACTTTAATCACCAGCTCATCCAATCTATCAGCAAATCCTTTTGGCTTTTACCTCTAAAATATATCTTAAATCCATTCATTTCTCACTATTTGTGTAGCCTTGATGCACCACCCTAACCCAGGGCACCATCATCTCTTACTCTTTCTGCTTTTTCTTTTTTTAAAAATTGGCAAATATAAGTTGTATATACTTATGGTGTACAACACGATGTTTTGATATATGTATTCATTGTGGAATGGTGAAATTGAGCTAATATATCCATTACCAAACATGGTCACCATTTTTTTGTGGTAAGACCACTTAGAATCTACTGTTTTAGTGATTTTCAAGAATACGTTACATCATTATTAACCATAGTCACCATGATGTGCAGTAGATCTCTTGAACTTATTCCTCCTTTCTAACTGAAAATTTGTATCCTTTGAAAAAACATCTCCCCACTTCCCCATCTCTTATTTTTGAAACACCTTCCTAGCTAGACTCTCTGCTTCTATTTTTGCTTCCTGCTTTATTATGTTTTCCACAAACAGCTATAGGGATCTTCTATAAACCTAACATGTCATTCACCTGCATAAAAGCACTTCATGTTTCACTCAGGATAAAATATCAGCTCCTTACCTTATACCCTACATGATCTATCCCTTCCTGTCTCTTCAGACTTCATTTCCTGCTACTCTATCCTTTGGTCATCTCACTGTAGCCACTCTGGCCTCCTTTCTTCTCTTTAAATAGGCAAAATTCTTTCCTGTTTCACTTTGCACTTACTGCTTCCTCTGCCTGAGGTGCTTTTCTCCTGCGTTTTCACGTGTGTTGCCTTCTTATCATTCAGATCTTATCTCAGATGTTATCTTCCTATTTAGGCTTTCCTTGATCACTCAGTCTCAGTTATTGTACTATCTATCTGATATCTATCTGAACCCATCTGTTCTGTTGTCTATGTGTTATCTGTCTACACTGCCCCACCAGTCTTACAGACAAAAAGACAGTCACCTTATTTGTCTTGTTCATACTGTATCCTGAGCCTCTAAAACAGACTCTGACACATAGCAGGATCTCTGTAAATATCTTAAAAGTAAATGAATAAATGAGGTTAAGTTTAACAACAACTACTGAGTCCTTACTGTGACTTAAGTATCATGCAAGACACTGGGGATATAATGAAGAATTGGATATGGTGCACATCCTAGAGACAAAATAAGAACAAGTTCATGTGTAATAGTGAAGTAAAAAAGTTCTTTATGATTTATTGATAAAATACATTGGTTATCCTTTCTTGGCAACATATGGGCTCTCTTGTCTATATTTTTTATTTCTTTGGAAGAAGTATGGGAGATGAAAGTCAGTAGGTGGAATTGAAAAGCAATGGGGAAATTACTTCAGAAATTGACTGTGGGGGAGTATCATGGGTACTTTCCTGAGTTTGAGGAGCTATGCCCAGAATTGAGTTTCCAATCTGGGACAGTGGTTAATATCACTGATCTGGAGGCAGTTATGCAGTTGTCATGGTTTCATTTTCATATTACTCTTGCTTTCCACCCAGTTACATACCCTCTTCATGTTCCCTCTTCAGTGAGAGTTCTGGAGCTCCTCTGCTCATGCATGACCTCCCTCTTACACAAATATACTCATTGGAAAGGATCTGAGACTCATGCCCACTGAGAGAAAGCAATAGCCACTTTCAAAATTATCCTTGTCAAGGGAATTTACATTTTTATTAGGGACCAAAGTTTATGCTATGAGTATTTCATTTTTCTGTAAGGAGAAGGAACCAACGTATATTGAAGTGAAGCATTAAAATCACTTGAGATTGGAGGGCTGTGTTAATGAAGTCCCTTTGCTAGTGAAATTAGTAGAGCTGGTGGAATTGGGGGAGGTATAGAGGGGAAGATGTTGATAGCAAAGGCTCTGAGTGAGCACAGGAGCAGAAACACTGTTCATTGGGAGAAACGGAAAGCCTTAAAGAATGGAACAGGATGGATGGGAGATAGAACAGTGCAATAGCTTTTAAGAGATACAAGATAAGGCTTGAAGATATTCTAGTTAGGGGCCCTTGCTCAAAGCTTAACTGGATGGAACTAAAAAGTGAAATTCCAAATTTCACTCAGAACTTGGGAGTCTGAACTTGCCTAGAGCCCTTGACCTTATCTGACAGATTATGGATACTGGGTTTAGGTAGAACCCAAGAGAAGGAAAGAACTGGAAGTTCAAAATAATGAAGTTGTTGTATAGATTATAACGTGTGGAGTAGAAATTGAGTTTGATTATCTTCAAGGTCTTTTTCTATTCCAAACACTTCTGTGTTTATAATCATTTATAAGCAATTAGTTAGTCTATACCAGATCCTTCATTAGCACTCAGCATTTTCTCATGAGAGTCTTTTCTATAAAATTAATTATAACTTGAAAAATGTAATACCCTTAGCCAATAATTGTAGTGTGACACTTTTTTATCCTTTCTTCCTTTATCTGAAAAGGCAAAATCAATCCAAAAGCCTCTCAAGAGAAACCACGTTGGATTCCAGCATTTCGTACCTATGAAGACTTCAACCAAAAGGCACTGCAGGTAAGAGGGCTTTTGTTCTTTGATTACTTCATATGTTGAATAATGCAATAGAAGATAAAGAATAGTGTTTTTCATAGTGTGGCTAGGAGACCATATGCATCAGAATCACCTTTGGAGCTTGATACAAATACAGATTCCTGGGTCCCAACTTAAGCCATCTGAAAATTAGAATCTCAAACCTGGTAGGGCCATTTAATTTCTCACAGGCTCCCCAGATGCTTCTTATGCCAAGCAAATTTTGAGGCCTACTGATCTTTGGGTGACAATAAGCACAAACAAATCTTTGTATAGGTTAGTGACAAGTTACGTGAATATTTGGTAGACTCATTCAGCATAGATTGTTACACTCTAATGAATAAGACTTCAAGTCATTTTTTTCCCTCCGGGACATCAGGTTTTTGTGGTTCCTATCTCCAGGGAAACTGATTAGTTTCACTAAGTTCAAAGGCCACATACTGCACCCTGAAGGACCATAGTGTTTCAATCAGACAGATAGGGATACAAATTTTGCCTTTGTCACTTTCTCACTGTGTGTCTTGAGTAAGTTACCATCTCTGAACTTTGATTTCTTTCTCTTTAAAATGGGTAAAAATTATCTCTATTTCACTGAGTTGTTGTGAGAATAAAGTAAAGTAAATATGTTGTACAATTTCTAGTGAAGTGTTTGGCACATATTAGATGCTCAGAAATTATGAGCTCAGGCCCTTTTCCCCTTTGGTACTGGCTGACTACCCAGCATTGTGACCATTAGTGGTCATTATGTCTGAGAAAGGCTCTGTGTGGGTGAATCTTTTCAAACCTATCCCAATGCTGAAAGCAAAATTCTTCAGACTGCAGAAGTGGAATCAGTTTTGAATAGTCTCTAGTTCATCTTTCTTCCTTTCAAGCAACAAATCCCCTCACTTTTTAAGAGGTTTTGTTTTAGGGATCATATACATAAATATTTGCTGTATAGAGGCCTTAAAATGTGTTGTATAAAATCCTGTTACTAATTTTATGAAAACAAATGCTTACTTGAAATCTTTTAGCTACCATCTAAAAGATTTCTATTATATCCTGCAGGAATAGTTATGTTCACAGCGACAGAATATATGGTATTAAACTTTTATTTTCTTTTTTTTTTTTACTGGACCTTCAGAGTTACAGGTATTAAACTTGAAGGAATCAGAATATCTGTAATTCCATCCTCTTTACTTTTTCCCCTCCATTAGGCTTTAATAACTTCCCTGGAAAAGTCTGTTTTTTTCGTGTAAAAAACAAGCTAGCTCAGTCTGGCTAATCAGAGCTCACTTCAATCAGTGATATGGAAACATCAGGGAATCTGGGAAGAGGGATAGTAGAGGGCTCTTTTTCTCCACTTCCCAGTTTCAGTGTAGCTTTGGCCATTCTTTGGAAGCTTGAAAGAAAATGGAGTTTGGAAAAAAGAGAGGGGGACGGGGAAGAGATAGACCTTTGTTTTTTAGAGCCTATATTCCAGAGCCATGACTTAGCTTTGGATGTTTCCTTCCTATTTGCCACACTGCTGGTCAAAGGTAACAGCCTCCTGATGTCTACATAACAACCTACACATTGCTCTCATATAGAGTAGCTGATTTCATCCTCACAACAAGCCCATGATGAAGTTAATACTGATGTCGATCCCTCTTGCTGTAGGAAAGAAGAGACCAAACCTGGGAGAGCTTGTGACTTGCCCAAATCTAAGAGCTGTTGTTGAGTTGCACAGCTGAGACACCATTTTTGCCTCACGCTCCAGCCCATGGGAGTCCAAAGTAACTCAGAGCAAACCATCTCAGTAGGGAATTTGGTAATCAAAATGCCAAAGCAAGCAGGCATACAAGAAATGAGTAGAGGAGCAAAATACCTTACTAGATTTGCCTAGATTCTTTTCTGAACTCAGATGTCTGGAAGGTGACTTCAGGCTCGTGGCAATTTTGGACTTCAGCTTTTGATGTCAGACAAATAGGAAATAGCAAATATCAAATTGTAAAAAGCTTTTATTTTAAAATTTATCTTACAAGGATGTATATAGGATATATTTACACTTAAAAGAATAGTACAGGTAACACTGAGCTTAAGAAATAGAACATCATCAGATCCTTTGAAACCTCTTCATCATAATCTTCTTCCTTGCTTTTATTTGTCTTTTTAGGACATGTGTATGTATCTCTAAGTGATATATACTGTTTTGTTTTGCATGGTTTTCACCTTTATTTAAATGGAATTATATTGTATGTATTCTGTGACTTTATGTTTTTGTTCGTTTCTTTTGCAGTTCTTCCATGATGTCACACGTAACTGTAGTGCATTCATTTTTGCTTCTATATTGTTGTTAGAACAGATTACACAATTACTATCCACTCTACTGTTGATGTACTCTTGGAATCTGTTTTAGCTCACAATCCTTAGAAAATAGAGACTGAAGCAAAACTTACATGCTAAGGTTTTAGTGGGATATGAAATCTCAGGCTAGTGAGGGTAAGGGGAAAAGAAAAGTAAGGCAGAGAAGGAGGAAAATGAAATATATGGTGGTTTATTACCAAGCTGAACATAGATTCACAAGAACACACAGCTGGTTGCTCAGTCACTTTTAAACTATGTAAAGCCGCCATACTTTGGAATAGTCTGTGTGGTGAAGGGAAAAGATTGTATCTACTAGTTACTTTCTGTCTCTTGTCATTAGTCAAGAGTCACACACAGGATATTAACTACTCTATCCTTTGGGTTACCTGACCCTTCTGGGAACCCACTAGGGTACCCAGATCCCATGCCTTGAGGTAGATAATGTTATAGCTTTCATGAATCTAGTCACTTTGGATAGATACTGAAGTCCCTCTTGCTGCTAGTGATAGGAGACTAGGCAGGGGCTGAAAAAATGGAGCAAACATCTGTGGCTTGATGGGGGTGGGCGGGGAGTTATGAATCTTGAGGAAGTGCATAAACCAGGACTGATACAGCTATAGTTTTTTTTGCTATGGCGAGCAGTGCTGGTTTGAACATTCTTGTCCATGTATCCTGTTTCACATGAGCAAGAGTATTTTTTTTTAGGTGTATATCTAGGAGTGAGATTGTTGGGGGGTAGGGTGGAGTGGTAGGGTGGCCCCCCTATCTGCATGATAATGACAAATTGCTTTTGAAGTGGCTGGTTTTTCCTGTGTATTCTGATGATTTATATCCCCAGTAGTAAATGGATGAAAGTTGTTGTTGCTCCACATCATCCTTGCTGATTTTTAAACTTTTGCCAATCTGGTGGGAAAGAAATGGCATCTTGTTTTATTACAAAGGACAATGAATATCTTTCTACATGTTTTAAAGGCCATTTGTGTTTCTTCTGTGAGATGCCTGTTTCAAACCTTTGCTCAGTTTCTTATTGGATCATTGTTCTTTTTTATTGTTAGTATGGTGAAGACTTTTAAAATAGATTCTGGGAACTAATCACTTGCTATTTATGTGTGACAAATTTCTCCTCCCAGTTTGTAGCTTGCCTTTTCACTGTTTAAGGTTACTTTTGGCCGGGTGCGGTGGCTCACGCCTGTAATCCTAGCACTCTGGGAGGCCGAGGCGGGCGGATTGCTTGAGCTCAGGAGTTTGAGACCAGCCTGAGCAAGAGCGAGACCCCGTCTCTACTAAAAATAGAAAGAAATTATATGGACAGCTAAAATCTATATATAGAAAAATTAGCCAGACATGGTGGTGCATGCCTGTAGTCCCAGCTACTCGGGAGGCTGAGGCAGAAGGATCACTTGAGCCCAGGAGTTTGAGGTTGCTGTGAGCTAGGCTGATGCCACGGCACTCACTCTAGCCTGGGCAACAGAGTGAGACTCTGTCTCAAAAAAAAAAAAAAAGGTTACTTTTGACAAACAGAAATTATTAATTTTAAAGTAATTAAATTGATCAATCAAAGGGCATTTACTTCCTTGTTTAAGAAATTCTTACCTACAACAAGTTAAGAAATACATTTTCTTATATTTTCTTTTGAAGGCTTTGACATTTTATCTTTTATATTTAATGTCTAAATACTTTTTGAGTTCATTTTTGTGTGTGGTATGTATATGATGTGAGGGAGAGATATTATAAAGATGAAAAGAATATTTTAAACTAATGATTCAATTCTTTAATGATTATGAGATTGTTCATATTTTCTCTTTCTTCCTGAGTTACTTTTGGTAATTTATATTTGTCTAAAAACTTGTCTATTCCATTGCTTTCAAATTTATGGGCATAGAGTTGTTCATAATATTCTCTTGTTATCTTTGTAATGTCTGAAGCTTCTATAATGATATCCACTTTTCAGTCCTAATATTGTTTGTGCATTTTGCCCTGTGATTTATCATACCAGAGGTTTGTAAATTTTATTGTTCTTTTCAGAGAATTGACTTTTAACTTTTTTGATTCTCTCCATGGTATCTGTACTTTTTATTTCATTAATTTCTGCTCTTACTTTTTACTTTCTTCTAATTTTGGGGGGTTTATTCTTTTGTTCTCTACCTAACAATTTGAAATTAGATATTTAGCTCATTGGTTTGTAATCATTTTTCTTTTCTAATATATACATTTAAGGCTAAAGATTTCTAAGTATTGTTTTAGCTGCATTTCATAGGTCTTGATAGTTTTTTTAAAAAAATTATTATATTTTGAATATTTTCTGATTTCCATTATGATTTCTTCTTTGGACTGTTTTTTTTTTTTATTGTGGTAAGAGATCCATAACATGAAATTTACCGTTTTAACCATTTTTAAGCATAGAGTTCAGTGGCATTAAGTACATTTACATTGTGCAATCATCACCATCATCCATCTCCAGCTTTTTACAGCTTACATAACTGAAACTCTGTCCACATTAAACAATAGCTCCCCATTCCTACTTCCCCCAAGTCCCTGTTAACCACCATTCTACTTTCTGTATCTGTGAATTTTACTATCCTAGGAGCCTCATATAAGTGGAATCATATAGTATTTGTCCTTTTGTGACTTGCTTATTTCACTCAGTATAATGTCTTCATGGTTGATCCATGTTGTAGCATGTGACAGAATTCCCTTCCTTTTAAAGGATGAATAATACTCCCTTGTATGTTATACCACCTTTTGGTTATCCATTCATCTGTTGGACATTTGAATTGCTTCCACCTTTTGGTCATTGTAAGTAATGCTGCTGTGAACATAGGTGTACACATTTCTGTTTGAGTCCCTGCTTTCAGGTCTTTTGGGTATATATCCAGAGGTGGAATTACTGAATCATCTATTAGTTTGTTTAATTATTTGAATAACTGACATACAGCTTTCCATAGCTTCGTCATTTTACACTACCACCAATGGTGCATAAAGGTTCCAATTTCTTCACATCTTCCCCCAAACTTGTTATTCTTTGTTTTGTTTTGTTTTGTTTTTTAATCATAGCCATCCTAATGGCTTTGAGGATATCATGACTTTATATGTCCAGATGCATAATCCTGCTCGCAATTATTCAGGCTTCTTGAATCTCAAGATTGGTGTATTTCATTACTTCTGGAAAATTTTCAACCTGTATCTCATTGAGTATTTCCTCTTCTCCATTATCTCCTTCTTGGAACTCTGATATGACATATGTTGGACTTTCTCACTCTCTTCTCCATGAAATTTAATTTCTCTTCTTTTCCATTTGCATGTCTCCTTGTGTTGCATCCTGAGTTGTTTCTTCAGCTTTATTGTCGCAGTTCAAAATTGTTTTTTGAAGTTGTGGTCCAACATGCTATTCAACATATACATTGAGTTTCTAATTTTGATGATAATATCATTTGTAGACATTTTGTTTGATTATGTTTCATATCTGTCTGGTCAGTTTTGAGTCCCTTATTCTTCATATTTTCATTACCCTTTGTTGTTTATTTAAGTGTACTAAGCACACTTATTTTATATTGTGTGTTTACTAATTTCAACATCTGCTATTTTAAAAATCTGCTTCTGCATTTTATTATTTCTATTGCCTCTTGTTCATACAGGTTTATCTCTTCCTGTATTTGTTAATTTTTTAATATAAGCTCATATTATTTGTAACTTTATCTGCATGAATTCTTTGAGCCTTGATTTTATAATTCTCCAGAAGTGATTTCAATTTATTTTTAGTAGACGACTGGGGTCAGGACCACTTTAAACTAAATATTAGACTTGAGTTGTTGAGGTAGTGTCTGAATTCCAGCTCCAAATTTGTGTGAGTGTGGACTACTATTTAGTACCTCCTAGGGAAGACTATTTTTTTCTTACTCCTCCCAGGGTTGAGGCTGAGGCAGGCATGCACATTCCCTATCTCCTTTTGCTGGATAAGATTTTTATATTTGCCTGCTGAAGGTGTCACCCTTCAGGAGACCTGGCTTTATGCTGTAGCCTCAGCTTTGCTTTCTGTCCCTCAAGCTCTAGGCTATTAGTGTTGGGCAGATATTCCCAAGGCAAACACAGGCTCCAGTGTTCCCTTATATCTTAATTCCCATGTTCTAGTCGTTGCTGACATCAGATCGGTTCCCTTACTTTACCATAACCTTGGTCCTGTTTTGAAAAACAAGTTTTTATATATTTTATTCATCATTTTAGATGTTCTCTACCAGGAGGTATTTGTCTGGATATCTAATCCATTATATAGCAGGAAAATGATGGTAATATCCAAATTTATAAGTAGATGACTAACCACAAATGAAAGTGTCCTTAAAATATTCTTAGCATTTTTGAAATTAAATGTGCTTAAGATGAAACAACCTACACAGGGAAATGAATCTTCCTAGCTTGTGTTGGAGAGTTTTGTGTTAATTGGGTGTATATTGAAATTTGTTTGTTTAAGTGACACATCATTTGATAAACATTTCATGCTTAAGGTTAAGTAGATTCTGTGTAGGAGGCAGAATAATGGAATTTTAATTAAGTCTGTGCCTACTTTATTGATATTTAAGGACTGCAATACATTTTCAGTGTGCTGTTATAATTATGCATTTAGAAATAAAGCTATCATTTTATTATTGTTCTACTATTTAAGTACATTATTATTTTCTCTTCATTAGTCATTAGATGGCTTTATGATTACACTGAGCACAGATGGAGTGATCATTTTTGTGACTGAAAACATCGTTTCTCTCCTTGGCCATTTACCAGTAAGTTCTTCCAGCTTTTGTGAAAGTGGATCATTCTGGTTTATCATTTAGGGGTTCATTGTTTATTTTCAGGGGCATATAACTAATCAGAGAAGATGTTCTCAACGTTGTCAAAATGTGCCTCTGTTTTATTGCCATCTCCATTGGTTTCAGAATACCATAGACTGGGTGGCTTATAAACCCACAAATTTATTTCTCACAGTTTTGGCATTTGGGAAGTCCAAGATCAAAGTGCCAACAAATTTGGTGTCTGGTGAGGGCTCACTGTCTGGTTCATAGCCACATTCTCACTGTACCCTCACATGGTAGGAGAGTCAAGGGAACTATTTGGGGTCTTTTTTATAAGGACACTAAATCCCATTCATGAGGGCTCTTCTCTCACGGCTTAATTACCTTTCAAAGGCCTCACCTCTTAATGTCATCACATTGAGGGTTAGGCTTCAATATATAAATTTTGGAGGGACATAAACATTCAGTCTGTAGCAATGACTTCATATTCCACTTATGCATAAGTGTGAGGAGGGGCTACATAGATTACATTCACCACCAACAACTCTCCGCCTCAAAACCTCTGCCCCATAACCTCTGGGGTCATTGTGTTAATCATGTCTGGATGGTTGTTTTCGTAGTATATCCCTCATTCCACAGAATTGTCTCAAGAACTTGATAAACCCTGACCCAGAGACCTATAGCCCTCAAATTTAGAACATGGAAATTAATAGTAGCTTGGTTATATTATTCTGTAGTTAAGTTGGAAGTGGGTTTGAAGCTTATTGCACTAATTAAGCCATGCCAGCCAGCATGTTTCACAGCCTTCTTGGAAAACCACAGAGCTTTTATACCCTTTTCTTTTTATTTACAGATGCTAGAATCTCTCTCTTCTATTTCTCATTCTCTTTCTTTTAAAAAAACAGTTTACATTTCCGAATTCAGCTTATATTGGTAGAATACCAAAGCAGCTGAATAAAATGCAAATATGAGTGATAATTATTGAATTGGACTTTAGACTATTTATGTCACAGAAGGCAAGTATCTTATTAAATCTATATTAAAATAAAGAATATGTGAGTATGATCCATTACAGCTTAAATTTTACCATAATGAAAACCAGAAAACTACCTGAATTCTTGTGGCATCAGATACTACTTAAACCAAATTGGTCATTTCATTGAGACTGATAACTTTTTCTTAATATGTGAGGATTGTTTTGTAGTGATGGTGTTAGTTATATTATCCTTGTTTCTTTATGTATTTGATTCCAAGTTTTCACTTTCTAGAGGTTCTTTCACCCTTCAACATTTGCAGTATCCATCTCTCTCTTACACACACACACACACACACACACACAGAATCACCATAAGGTAGAGATGTCTGGAACATGTACTACCAACCTTAAACCACAGACTTGATTACCTGAGATTGGTGTACTTAAAAGTATAACTGTTACACATGTACATAAACATTAAATGGGAATTAAGTTATATATTCTCATAAAATAGGATTAAAAAGGAATATTTACCTGAAGCACAATTCTACACTTCCTCATTAAATCCTAACTGTTCTTAATTTTTAACCACAGGCAATCTTTTTCTCAGGCATTGATTAAAATTTCATCTTATAAGTCACCCATCTTATATTAAAATGTAGACAAAACACTTCTAGAGTGTACACCTGACACCAAGAATCTACAGTTTCATTAAACGTTCAAGGCACCTTTGTCTATAGGGCAACTCTAAACTGAGCATGGTAAGGTGGAATGAACTTGGTCTTTGGAATCAAATAATCTAAAGATTAAAATTTAGCTTTGTCACTCACTCAATAAATGACCTTTAGTTTCTCATCTGTAAGTAGGAAAGTACTTAGAGAATGCTGGAGGTGGGTTATTATAAATAGTGTGGTTAGCAAAGACCTGTCTGATAGAGTGACATTTGAACAGAGACCTGAATGGAGCAAGTATGTGCATCATGGAGATTACTGGAGCAGGTGTGTTCCAGACAGAGTAAAAAGCATCTGTAAGGGCCTTAAAGTGAGAAATGCGTTTGTTGTGGAAAAGGTACAGCAAAGAGGACCATATGACTGGAGTGCTGTGAGCAAAAGGAAAAGAGATAGGAGATGATGAGGTCAAAGTGGTAACAGGGGTCCACCTTGTTTAGAACCATTGTAATGACTTTGCCTTTTCCTTTGAGATGGGAGGAATCCATTGGGGGTTTTGGAACAGATGAGGGAAATCATCTGACTTAAGTTTTATCCGTACCACTTTGGCCGTTTTGTTAGGAATTGGCTATGGGGAGCAGACATGGAAGTACACAGTCTACTTAGAAAGCTATATAAATGGTGATGGGGAGGATTGAGGTGAAAGTGGAAGTGTTTTGTAGGTAAAATAAGTTTTGCTACTAGATTGGAAGGCGGTATGACAGAAAGGTGAGATGTGTCCAATTTATGATGTTACAATACATGCCATTAATAAAATGATGTCTATGATCATGATCAGTTATATCCAAAATCTGCCATCATATTTTCACAAGCATTGATGTCCTTAGGAAAACCTGTAGTCATTTGTACTAGTAACTTGTAGTCATTAACCCCTGTTCTCAGCAGCCTGCCCTCCTACTCACCCTACTCCATCATGCCCTTGAAAAATAAAATAAACTCTAGGAGTTTACATATTTTTATTATCTTTTGCAATTCTAAAACAAATGAAACTTTTAAAACATACACTTTATAACATGGGTAGAATTTCTCAGCATTGAATTTCTAAGGGACTAGAATTTAGCAGGTTTTGAACATAGGTATATGGTTAGTTTCTGATAATTGTGGTGAGATTTGCTCTGTTCTTCCTGAGAAGCTTACGGCATAGTAGAGAATTAGTAGTGATGAGACTCATTTGATTCAGGATCCAGCCTGAATCTCCTGCAGAGGCTCTTATCATTCCCTATGCCCTATACACTTGAATAGTTTTCTAATGCATGTTTAATGTGAATGTCTCTGGCAGGAAAAAAAAATGCTTCTTTCCTACATTCTCAGTAAATGTCATGGAGTGAGGTAAATTTTTTTGTTCTGTTTTTGGCACGTCTGGCACTCACCATACTAATGTGTGACAACTATTAGTTATTTGCAAACTTGGCTTTTAAAAAACCACCTTAATTTTTCACTGGTATTTATCCTTGCTTCATTAAGTTCTGAATACCTTGATCTTTCTGCCTTGTGTAATAAGAAGAGCAAATGCCAAGGATTTACAAAAATAACATGAGGTTGATAATGCTTTCAGGTCTCTGCCCTTTTTCTAACTAAGGAGCAGAGTCACTGGAATGATTGTTATGTCCACTTTTTTAGTTGATGGTTAATTATAAAGCTTATTGTCACTATTCCCATCCCTAGAGAATTAATAAGAAACACATTGTCTCACTAGTTATATCCAAGGGAATATAGACTATCAAAAGGTAGCGCAATTTGAATTCTTTTAAGTGACAATGCTATCCTTATTCTCCTACTAATGAAAGAACATAGTGCTTTGTACCTCTTGTTATGGTACTGTTTTATATTTTGCATCATAATTGTGCATATTTAACCTGCCCTACTGGACTGTGTACTCACTGGAATTAGAAATCATGTCACAGTCATCTTTTGTAACTCTTAGGAGTACTCAGTATAAAATTTTATTTAATGAATTACTTCATGTAGAATGTCCAAAATGCAGGAACTGGTCCAGTAGCAAATTTTCTGGTCCTAGTGCAACTTGAACTTGAGGCAGCTATGGTGTAGTGGAAGGAACAATACACATGGAGTTGGATGGAGCTTTTGCATGAATCTCATTTCTGCATTTCTGAATTCCCAACAGTTGGACACACTTTAATTTCCTGATTAATAAAACAAGGGATAATTCTTCCTCTCACAGGGGATTAAGTGAGCTAGTATTGTGAACTTACCTAGCACAATGTCTAGCACGGAGTACTTGTTTGTCACGTGTTAGATGAATGAATGAATAAGTAGTTTCCACTAATCAGAGATAACTTGATTTGGCATCTAAAATGTATTTTATTTTATTATTTTTTTAAATTAAATTTATTTCTGATTACAGAAGTAATTCATGTTTACTGTAGAAAAATTTGATCTTCACACAAATGGCTACATTTCCTCTCTAATTTTTTTCTGTGCATGTTTAAATTATTTGCATGTTACAGTTATGTAAACCATTCGCATATGCTATACAGTCTTTTTTTTAATGTTTTCTTTTTTTTTCTTATTTCTTTTTTATTTCAGCTCATTATGAGGGTACAAAAGTTCAGGTTATATATATTTCCCATGCCCCCCCATCCCCCCGAGTCTGAGCTTCAAGTGTGTCCATTCCCTAGACAGTGCACATCGCACTCATCATGTAGGTATGCACCCATCCCCTCCCCCCACCCCCATCTCCCCCAAGTCAGAACTTCAAGCGTGTCCATTCCCCAGGCAGTGCGCATCGCACTCATGAAGTAGGTACACACCCATCCCTTCCCCCCAGCCCCCTTGTATTTTATAACTAAACCGATAAAATCATTTTATTGAAAAATTTAAATTTAATGAAAAACTACATTTCTTTTGGGAAGTCAGTATTTAACTATGTGACTTTCTCTGTCAAAATGTATTGCCTGTTAATTCCATAGTGTTTTGTTTGCTAAATTAAGGTAATGTTTCTATCCAAAATCAAGCCAAGCATTTTCTTGATTGAGACAGGATTCATATGCTAATTTGAACATTGGCCACCTCATAGGCTAGCTTGTACAAATGGGCCATAAAGATATATTTCAAAATATTGACTATAAATTATTAATACCAATCAGTTAAAAAATCATTGGAATTTGTGGTTCATTACCCAAAGCCATTATTCAGCTACAGAGAATACTTTGTTTATTACTTTGTTCCTATCACATTAAAAACTCATTACCTCTATGTCTGATATTTAATTTATCTGTGCATCACCATATTTCAGCTACATGTTGCAGCATTATTCATTCATTCACCTAATATTTATTGAGTGCTCACTGTGCCAAGCTCTGTTCTAGGTGTTGAGGATGTAGCAGTGAATAAGACAAACAAGATCTCTGTTCTGATTCAATTTACATTTTAATGGGGGAGACAAATAGTAAACAAATAACAAAAAAGGCAGTAAGAGAATGTCAGGGAGTTGGTGCCATTTAAAATACTTTTGAGTAAAGACCTGAATGAAATGAGAAAGAAAGCCTTTGCAAATATTTGAGAAAGAGTGCTTCACATTGAATGAAGGGCAAGTTTAAGGGCCCTAAGAATGAGTATTTGCTTGTTGTATTTGGATATGAGTGAGGAGTTAGGTATATTGGGAGTGCAGTGAGCAACAGAGAGAGAGAGAGAGAGAGAGAGAGAGAGAGAGACAGAAATGAAATAAGGTCAATAGCAGCAAGGAACCAGAACATAGAATGGTAAAGGCCCCGGGTATGAGGCCTTTGGCTTTTATTCTGAATGACCTGAATAGCCAGTGGAAAAATTTGAGCAAAGGAAAAACATGATCTGACTTATGTTTTGAAGGGATCATTCAGGTTCTTCTGTGGAGAATGGAGTGGTGTTGAGGGTGTGGCAAGAATGGACACTGGCCATTTGTGGCTATTGCAGTATATCATACTGGAGATGAGACTTGGACAAAGTGGTGAGAAGGGGACTGATTCTATATGTATTTTGAAGGTAGATCTGTTAGAGATTGCTGATGGACTGGATGTTGAGTTTAAGGGAGAAAAGGTAAGTCAAGGATAAACAAGTGGGTAAATGGTGGTTGCCATTTACTGAAATTAGGAAGCCTGAGGGGGGAACATGTTTTGTCAGAAGCTCTTTTGGATATCTTACAGCTGAAATCCTAATAGACATCCAATTTGAGTTATTGTGTGAATATAAGTCTAGAAGAATTCAGGGAGAAGTCTGGACTGGGGATGAGAATTTTGGAGTCATCAGCAGATAGGTGGTAGTTAATGAAATGGAACTGGAAGAGACACCTAGGGAAACAGTGTAGTAAGAGAAGAGGTCTAATGACTAAGGCCTGGGCACTCCAATACCTAATAGTCAGGAAGAAGAGTAAGATCCAGCAAAGAAAATTGTGAAGGAGTAGCATTTGAAGTAGAAGCATATCCATATGTGTGATGTCCTGGAAGCCAAGTAAAGAAAGTGTATCAAGAAGAAGGAGGGATCAGATATATCAACTGCTGAGATTTTGGTAAGATGAGGGCTGAGAATTAATTATTGGGTTTGGCAATGTGGAGGTCATTAGTTTCAGTGGAGTGGTTAGGATAAAATTTTGATTGGTGTGGTTTCAGGGGAGAGTGAGAAGTGAAGAAAGGCAAGATGACAAGTGTAGTTCATTTCAAGGATTTTTGTCCGAAAGTACATCCGAGTAGAGCTATAGTTGGAGTAGAGGAGATAGTGTCAAGGAAGATTTTGAGTTTTTAGAATCTGTGTTGTTGTTTTTTATTTTCCTAATAATTTTGTTTAGTTTTTTATTGATACATAATATTTGTGTTTATTTATGGGCCATGTGTGGTATTTTGATACATGCATGGAATTTTTAATGATCAAATAGATGACATATTATATATATATGGTGCAGTACTTATGTGTTTATGGGAAGACCCATTAGAGAGGGAAAACTTGATGATGTGGGGATTAGGGGGAGAATTTCTAGAGCAAGGTCTTTGTATAGTCTAGAGGAAATGGCATGTAGTGCACAAGTGAAGGAGTTAGACTTAGGAAGACACTTATTCATTAAAATGGGGGAAAAGCAGATCTCTAGGCATAGGAACAGAAAGGTTGGTAGATTTGCTGCAGGGAGATGTTGACATTTCTTTCTCTTTTTTTTGTTTCACTGAAATAAATGAGGTTAGTTGAAGGAGGCCAGGGATTTGGAGGTTTGAATAAGGAGGAAAAGGCAATAAATAAATGGTCACATTGAAGAGTAGGAGAAAAAATTGTCTAAAGAAATGATTACTGGGAAGAGTTAAGTACTCATTTCAAGTAATATACTATATGGTTATGGGTTTTTCTTCATCCATATTCAGTTGCTTGGGTGAAGGTATAGGGTAGATGAAGAGTTGGATGTTACCAGAATTGAGATTTTCCCAAGCAAATATGGCAGAGGGAAAGAGCGCATGGGGATGATTACAGTGTCTATGGAATCTGACTTTGGAATCTGAGCTGGATAGGGAGGGATGTGAGGATTTGAGGAAGATAACGCACAGTGAAAATGTGATAAGAATGGACTTATCAGTGAATGGAATAATTGTTGGAGAAATGGGGTACTTGCATGACTGTACTGGAAAGGTAGGAGGTAGTGGTAGTCATAAAGTGAAGTGATGTGAATTGTATTTTTTAGAGGTATGACAGGTATAACCATAGATGGCAGAGGACAAGCTCCCTGAGGGTGAGGTGGGTAGAAGCACTGAGCAGTATTAGCATGTATAAAAAAAATGCTCCATTTATATAACCAAAGCATTTGTACCTCTACAATATTCTGAAATTAAAAAAAAATTCCTCTCTCTCTCTCTGTCTCTCTCTCTCTCCCCCTCCTTCCCTCTCTCCCCCCTCCCTCTTCCTCTCCCAGGCTGACATCATGGGCAAAACATTGTTCAGCTTTCTTCCTGATAAAGAGAAACATGAAGTCTACCAAAAGATTACTCTCAAACTTCCTTTTTCAAACTCAGGTACAGATTTTTTTCAAATAGTTAAGTTCCTTAGGTTTTAAGAGACAAGTAGCAATCAATCACTCAGTAGAGTAATTTTTTAAAAGGCATTAGAGTCAGTATGGCTGTTGTATTGGTTTAATTTCATGTAATATTATAAATTATATTTCTAGTGTTAAAAAATGTCTCTTCCATTAAATCTTGTTCTTTACCATGAATCCTGATTATTGGAGCATCTGTATAATTGCATTAGTGCTATATAAATAATGGACCATTGTGCATAATGTTTTAGCTGGTACCCTACTCTACAGATAAAACATAGATAGTTGTGTAAGCGCTAATGTTCGTGCAAAGAAAATAATATTTTTGCAAGACCTAGTCTAAGTAACACATTAGTCATATGAAATAATCCAGCAGAAGATGGTAAAGTTCAAATGTAGACTTGTTTTGTATTTGTTCTCTTTTGAGTAGGAGGACGTATTGAGTTTTGCTGTCATTTAAAAAAGGGAAGTGTTGAACAAGGTGGCAGTCCTGCTTATGAATATGTGAAATTCATTCTGGGTGTAAAAGATTTTTCTAATGGTAAGCAATATAGTTTAGCTTATTTACATGATGTTCATGTGTTGTGTATCCCCACATTTGATAACATAAATGCTCTTGTAGTTTTGGTCCTAGCAAACTCTCTGATATCCTTATGGCCACAGTTTCTGGCTATGCACATTAATTACACTATAAAAATTAATAATGAAATTTACAAGATGGGTTCATATAGAAATGTGGTACACTGAGGAGATAAGGATTGCTCTTTACTTTTACCAAATAAGGAAATGATTGCTAAGACATAACAAAAGAAGTTTAGTGCATAGCCAAGCTTAAAAGAAAGGAAACTCCATATGTACCAGAAATTAAAGAATAAAGCAGTACCACAGTGGTAAAAGGAAGTTGATTTTGTGGTGGCTTAGGTGGATGTTAAATAATGCAGAGGCTTCCTTGGCCGGGATCTAGAATTCTAACGCCCACTCAAGGACGAGAATATAAAACCTAGAGATCAGTAAAATGATCAGTAAAGTTCTGTCCACTGGCCTAGAGGAAGAGTAAGTTTGCCTTCTCTGTAGGAATTTGAATCGACAAAAAAAATGTGCCATTTACAGGAATTCAAAACCCAGATTTGTGTCATGTGTGGGTATGGGGTTTGATTTACAAATTTTGAGGTTTCAGAAACTGCAAGCTGAGAAATCAGCATACATTAATTAGCATTAACTAGTTTGGGGCCATTGAAACATTTGGGGTTTGAATCGGAGGTAAATAGTCCAAATAAATAGCTAACAAATATATGAAAAGATGCTCAAACTCACAAATAAGCAATGAATGAAAAATTTAAAAACCAATGAGATAGCACTGTATATCCATCAAAATGGCAAAAATCAGAAGCGTAAATAATACCAAATATTGGTGAAGATGTGAGAAATAAGTAAATAAATAAAAATTAGCTCACACAAAGGTTGGCCAATAGATTTGTCATGTTTCTTGGAAATTAAAGGTCAGACATC
Source organism: Eulemur rufifrons (assembly GCF_041146395.1). Taxonomy (NCBI): domain Eukaryota; kingdom Metazoa; phylum Chordata; class Mammalia; order Primates; family Lemuridae; genus Eulemur; species Eulemur rufifrons. The sequence continues at coordinate 23,679,262 of NC_091012.1, read as the reverse complement.
TTTTTTTCAAATTTTTTTGAGACAGGGTCTTGCTCTGTTGCCTAGGCTAGAGTGTAGTGACCTCATCACAGCTCACTGCAAGTCCTGGGCTCAAGCAATCCTCCTGTCTCAGCCTCCTGAGTAGCTGTGACTACAGGCATGTGCCCCCATGCCTGGCTATTTTTTCTATTTTTTGTAGAGATGGGGTCTTGCTCTTACTCATGCTGGTCTCGAACTCCTCGCCTCAAGTGATCCTCCCATCTCAGCCTCCTAGAGTGCTAGGATTATAGATGTGAACCACCGTGCTTGTGCCTGGCCTTTAAAAAATTTTACTTGACTGTGTACACACACAAATTAAATACACACACACACACACACACACACACAAAAATACCTAAGTGGTCTATATAAAAGGGAAGAGCTAAATTTCTCTTGGAGACTAAAGTAACAATACACAGGGTAATGACAGAATACTAAAAGCCAAGCTGAACTCTCAACACCTGACTGATTCTTAGTAATGATTTCTTTATGTTTTGTTGGGGACCATTGTGGGGAGGGTGGGTGGAAAGGAAGGAAGACAGAGAAAATTCCATGGCTTAGAATTTTGAAAATGCCAATGGGTTGGAAAATAGTACACTGATGTGGCAGATGTTTGTCTTCTTGTTTAATCAGTCCACCTTTCTATTAAATTGTCACATGGGTGTCTATCTCCCTTAGAGCCTTTTGTGATCTTCGGCAGCTACTTTCCGAAATGCCTGAGTGCTGGGCCATTTGCTGCAAATTTTGGGAAGAATTGGTTTTATCTTGTGGGAACTGTTTGTATTCTCAGGGCTCAGACCCTACGGGTGAGTATGCTGTGTGTGCTTCCCTCATTGTGGTGATGTGGGCTTCCTTTGAAGGCCCACTTCCCCTTTGCTCTCTCAGCTGGGGATAACATTGTGCAGAGGGTTGTGCTAGGATCAATGAGTAAGAAAACATCAGCTCCTTTGTTTCAAAAGGTAAGCATCTCAATGGAGATTTAGACACATTTGAAAGAGATGGTGGTCTTGATATCATATAAAATATTGGTGCTGGGGCCAGAACATATTAATAGAAGTGAGCATTTTGGTGGTAGATAAAGGGATGCTTCTGACACAAGGTGAGTTTTGAGGCAGGTTTTCCTTCATTGAGGAGCTGATATAAAGGCTTTTTGCTCACTTTGTGTTCTAATAAAGCACTCAAAGATTCTCTCTCTGAAAAGAAGAATTCATCCGTAGAATTCATCTGATCTATTTAAGATCAATTAATTTACTCATTCAGTAATGTATTTAGTAAACACCTACTATGTTCCAGGTACTATGCTAGATGCCAGGGAAACATTAAGGGAAATAGACAAGTACCAGGAAGATGATAACAATATAATAATGTGCTAATGACTGGAGGGGGTGGGGAGTTCAGAAAGAATAGTCAAAGTCTCTTCCTGATGATTTGTCTTTCAAGCAAAGACCCCCAGTGATGATAAGAAAGGAAGGTCACCCAGGTAGACGGTTCAACAGCTGTAAAAGCCTTGAGGTAGTAACTAGCTTGGAGAGTTCCAAGGAACAAAGTAGGTTATGTGACTAGAATAAGGTGAAAGAGGGAAGGAGTAGTAGAAAATAAGATCCAAGAGGTAGGCAGGGGCCAGCTTATGTAGATCTTTGAGATCCATGATAATGAGTCTGGGTTTTATTCCAAGTGTATTAGAAAGCAGGAGGGTGACATGACTGATTTTTTTTTAAAGGTCAGATTGACTTCTGGGTGGAAAATGGAGTATAGAGAAACAAGAATGAAAGCAAGAGGACCAATGTCAGAGATTATAGGGGCTTGGACTATATGACTGTAGTAATGGAAATAGAAGTACACAGATTCAGGATATATTTTGGAGGTAGAGCCCTTGCTGTTAAGTTGGAAGTGGCTGGGAGAAGAGAGAAATGTCTCAAGAAGGACTCTTAGCTTTTTGGCCTGAGAAACTGAGCATATGGATGTTCCCCTAACTGATTTGAACAAGACTGGGACAATGTGGATTGGGCAATATGGGAGGCCCAAATCAAGAGCTCTGGTTTGGCCATGTTAATATTTTTTATTTATTTATTTATTTATTCATTTATTTTTTTGAGACAGAGTCTCACTCTGTTGCCCAGGCTAGAGTGAGTGCCGTGGCGTCAGCCTAGCTCACAGCAACCTCAAACTCCTGGGCTCAAGCAATCCTTCTGCCTCAGCCTCCCGAGTAGCTGGGACTACATGCATGCACCACCATGCCCGACTAATTTTTTCTATATATATTTTTAGCTGTCCATATAATTTCTTTTAGTAGAGACGGGGTCTTGCTATTGCTCAGGCTGGTGGCCATGTTAATATTATGATGGCATTGCAACATACAACATACCCAACTCCTTACCTTACAAGGGAGGCCTCTAGATCTAGATCACCTGGGCTCAAATCCTTTCCCTATCAGCTGTGTGACCTTGGCCAAGTAACATCCTTTAGCCTTAGTTTCTTTTTCTATAAATGGCAATGATAGTACCTCTTTTTAAGGTTTTGTTAGGAGAAAATAAGACAGTTTCTCATATATGGTAAGCATTCAGTAAATGTGAGATATTACAATGGTCATGGTTGTCATTATTACTATCATTATCATTGCTAGTTGTCGTTGGGATTCAGAGAGGGCAAAGAACTTGCTTTACTTTTCATCCCTGGTTTAAAATGTGAGTTTTTCAGTCCCTATTTCGGATATTGTGAAAGGCACCTTTACATTCAATTTTAGAGCAGTGATATATGTCATCATAATCTTCAAATTTAAGATGATGAGAAAAGTGGTATAGAGAAAAACAATTGAAGGAAGTTGCCTGGTTTGATTGCCCCATTCATTATTCCTTCTTGGTAGCTCTCTGGGATTTAACTGTCATATCTGCCATGAGAATGTAGACATCTTATTGTGGAGGTCAACCCCAATATCTACTTCTTCCTCTGAGAAAGAGGAAAAATCTGATTTGGCTCACAACTTAGTTCCCCTCATGGCAAAAAAACTGTTAGTGATCTATTCCAGTTTCTGTCTGAGTCTCTAGGCTATTTGTTCCATATTAGTGGACATCTTGGAAAACACATCTCGTGAGAACATAGGGCTTTCTGGAAGACTTTTTACAGTGTGACCATATAGCACAGTGGAAAGAGCAATGAACTCAGAATTCAAATTTTGAAATTCTGCTCCTGGATCTACTAGCTCTATACCTTGGAACAAATCATTCTATCTCTATAATCCTCAGTTTTCAAATCTTTAAAATCCAGTGCCTTTCTCACATTGACATGTAGATTAGTCAAGACATTCGATACAAGGATGCTTCCAAAATTATTACATGTTATACAAATGTCAGAAATTTTTTACTTTATAAATATATTTAAGTATCTAAATGTGTCAATTTTTCTTCAGGAACTTTGCACTGCAAAGGAATCCAGTGAAGAAGTTGTATATATACAAGATTCAGATGAAGAATGTTTTCCAGCGAGCCGCAGGTGAGAGGTAGTGTTGCTATAGGTAATGGTGACCTAGAATACAATTTTACTAAACAAAACTAAATCAAGAGAAATAACACCTACAGATATTTTTTCTATCAAAATTAAAAGAAACAAACAACCCCCCAAGACAGGTAAATCTAGAAGACCAATCTATAGTCTGAGTCTCCTCTCCCAGCTATTATAATTCATATTTTTCCAACAGAATATAAATGCAAGTGATTGGCTTTTTATTTTTCAAAAACATATTCAAGCAATATATAGAAAAAACTTAATGGACACAGATATTTAATGACTTTCAAATTAAGGTAATACTTTTAAAAATAGTACTTCATTACTTTTTTTCTTAAAAATAAAGTTAATATTTAGACACTTTTAAATGGCATATTAGAAGAGCAAGTATACATTGTAGTAACTGCTAATTATATAGGCATCCCTCTTTTTATAAATATAATCTGTTCCTTAAAATTTTTAAATGAATTTTCAGAAAATAAAAACCAATATTCCATTATTTTAAGTGGGAAAAATAAAAAATGCATTCTAACACAGGTAAATGCTGATCAATTTGCCAAATATCACTAAAACCCCCATATACACCTATTTAACAACCCACCAAGTGTTTCTGTTCAATATAAATTAATTATAATACTATCTAGTTATTCAATACTTTTTTTTTTTTTTTTTTTGTTGAGACAGAGTCTCACTTTGTTGCCCAGGCTAGAGTGAGTGCCGTGGCGTCAGCTTAGCTCACAGCAACCTCAGACTCCTCGGCTTAAGCGATCCTACTGCCTCAGCCTCCCGAGTAGCTGGGACTACAGGCATGCGCCACTATGCCCGGCTAATTTTTTCTATATAGATTTTTAGTTGTCCATATAATGTCTTTCCATTTTTAGTAGAGACGGGGTCTCGCTCAGGCTGGTCTCGAACTCCTGACCTTGAGCAATCCACCCGCCTCGGCCTCCCAGAGTGCTAGGATTACAGGCGTGAGCCACCGCGCCCGGCCTAGTTATTCAATACTTGATAGACTTAGTAAGTATGTTTATATGCAGTATGCCACAATACCATATACTATACAGTGTACAGTATTGGGGGTGTATTATATTTTCCTTCTACATTGCTGTGTACATATACTGGTAAATAAATAATATATTAAAGTTGTGCACTACATTCCAGTAATACTTAGCAAAATAAAATAAACAAACAGGAGAACTTAGCGAGAGGTTTCTTAGGATTCAGGGCATGCTTGTGTGTGGTCTGGTGGTGAGAGGAGGGAGCTGGAGGCTGTGGTCACAGTTACTGTTAGGAGCAGGAGTGGGAAAGAAAGCCAGAGCAGGTGAAGGAATGAGTTAAACAGGAAATATCTGAGGTTCATCTGGATCTGAGGGAAGACAGGGAGAATCTTCCCTTCTCATCAAGAGGAGTTCAGAGGTGCTTGTCTGTGAACCACTGAAGCTACACACAGAGCAGTGGGATGAGAAACAGAACTCTCAGTGCCTGTCTGTTTGAATCCCCTTTGCTTGCTTAAAAATTCTTGCTAACATGAGGCTTCATGTGTTATTGTGTGTTGAATGTAACTTGTCTGCTCATGATCACATTCATTTGTACCAGCAAGCTTTTTTGGGGGGTAGAATATAAAATTTTCTTATAAATCTCCAGCATTTGTTTTGTGGTTTATAGGAGTTGTGGACACATGCATAGCTTAAGACTTCTAGCCATTCAGTTCTCTTAATGTGCTTTATCACTCCCAACTTTTCTTATAGTGCATGGATTTCAGTAGGCCTCTTAGGCTTGCCCACTTTCTTCATTAGTTTCTTTACTTTTTAAGAAGATCTGTTACTGAATAACATAGAGAGGAGGATAGCTACAAGACATAACATGTTCAAACAATGTGAACCCAAGACATTATCCTATTAGGAAAATGCTGAGATACAATACCAGCACACCGGTGTGTTCTTGCCTAGGTGTACATGACTTAAACATATTCTTACATGCAACCTAAAACAGATTTATTTGGTACGTTTGGGTGATAAATTTTGTGTAAAAATTTAGCACGTCATTATAGTAAATATTCGGATGGTGAGAGTTCAGAGAGTAAAGAGACATGTATTTTATTTTAAAGTAGAGTTTACTTAGATGAAAAATATTCTGATGCAGAAAGAAGCCAGCTGTTACATCTATGCCACCAGTCTTCATAAAATATAATAAGAAAAGCATTTTCTGATGGCTCAAAATAATATCCTTTCTAATATCGTAAGAAATTATGACTTCAGTGTGGATGAATGCATGGTAGTTTTATATAGTTTATATTTTCATAAAATATAACTAAAGTTCAAAAACTAGTCAATTGATTGTTTATCATATAGAAAGATAGAAAAATGACACTTATGGAAAAAACTGATACATTTAATGAAGAAAATTCTGCTTAATTCCAGACCCCCTTTCCCTCTTATATTCCTCTCCTCTCCTCCAACTCCAGGGCCACAGCTCTGGCTCCAGCCTCTTCAGCTCTCACATGATGGATTGTTGGTGGACCTGGTTGGTCCTGAGCTCTGTAAGCAGGCCCTGTCACCCTCATCCCTGTCTAGCACAGAGCCTGATAGTGAGTAGGCAGAAGCGACATCTGCCGATTGATTGATTGATTGATCCTATCATAATGGTAATCCATTCCAGGCCATGATATCTCTCAAACATAATGCACTATTGTTATAAAGCAGAGCAAGCCAGTACTATATTGCCCTACTTTTTTTTTTTTTTAAATAAACTTGTTCCTTGTCCCCACTATATTTTCAAATAAAAAGAAGGAGAGGAGATCATATCATATCAAAGTCATGGTTTGCAGTCATTAATATTCTGGCTATTTTACCCTAACAGGCATGGTTAGAAAAGTGATCGGGCACAAAAGTCATAGGGACCTACAGCTCCCAAAGTGCTTCCCTTCTCTTGATGACTTTTTCTTCAAAGATTAAACAGCATCCTGCTGAAAGGCTTGAAAGTTTTACCTATCCTTATGAAAGAAATGCAACGAGGGGAATTTTAAGTGTCTAGAAGAAAGGATCTGTTTCCATGTAAGATGTCCTGTTTATGCATGTTTCGAATCTGAGGCTTAAGAACCTTTCAGGAGAGGGACTCAATAGCTGGGGTATTTTTCATTGAACTCCTAGATGCACTGGAGTGGAAGTTCTTGCTTGCTTGAACCATTGAAGGAAGAAAAGAAATAAAGAAGTAAAGGATGTGTGAGTCAGTGAGGGCCAGGCAAAGAAGTGAATACTGAGTAGCCCTCTGCCATCTTACTTATGCTAGAGCCAGAAGTAAGCAACTAGCCATTCTTTTAGTCTGCCCAGTTGTATGCGTTGGTAAGGCCCAAATCCCTATCATAGCATCATTGTAACACAAGTGTATTTTCTACTTTACACATCATGGTATGATTTCATGTCTATTAACCCAGTTATTTTCCACACATACATAAGGTAGAATTTAGATCCATTACACAACTGAAAAAGTACAGTCCCAGAGGATGTATGACTTGCCCAGATTCACACAGTTGGTTAAGCAGTAGAGCTGGAATTGGGACCCAAATAATTTTGAAGTTTAGATCAGAATTTATTATTCTTTGGCATACAGATGTCCAATTGTTCTGATACCATTTGTTGAAATATGATCTTGTCCCTCTCCTGTTCAGAGACTTTCATTGGTTTCCCGATTGCACTTAGAATAAAATCCAAACTCCTTTTGTATGGTCTGTAAGACATACTGCTCTCATGCCTATTTGGTTCTGAAATCAAATTTTACGTTACACCTCGTTTTATCTATCATACTCCAGCAATCCTGGCGTCTCCTCTTCTGTGAATTCTCAAAGCTTTTTTCTAACACAGAGCTTTTGTACATATTTGTTTCCTCAACTTGAAATAACTTTTCACTGTGTTGTCCAGTGATTGGCTCATACTGGTCCCCTAGGTCCACTTTTGATTCTTTTCCCTGGCATTCTGCCTTTTCCTTCATCATTGTTTTCTTTTTCTATGTTAATTTTTGTATTATTTCAAACATTTATAAAACTTCCAATTACTCAACAATGCATATTGGCATCCTAAAATTAGGATCAAAGGCATTATAAATTGTTTTTTACATTGGTATTTTGTTAAAAGCCAAATACATTGTTTAAATTTATAATAACTGAACAAACCACAAGGGAATCTTTTTCAAATGTGTACAGAGCAATTCTTTTTTTTTTTTAATTTCAGCATATTACGGGGGTACAAATACTTAGGTTACAAATATTACCTTTGCCTCACCTGAGTCAGAGCTTCAAGTGTGTTCGTCCCCCAGACGGTGCGCACTGCACCCATTAGGTGTGTATATACCCATCCCCTCCTCCTGCCTCCCATCTGCCCGACACCTGATGAATGTTATTACTATATGTGCACTTAGGTGTTGATCAGTTAATAACAATTCGATGCTGAGTACATGTGGTCCTTGTTTTTCCATTCTTGGGATATTTTCTTCATGTAGTAGAATGGGTTCCAGCTCTTTCCAGGATGATATAAGAGGTGCTATATCACCATTGTTTTTTGCGGCTGAGTAGAACTCCATGGTATACATATACCACATTTTATTAATCCACTCATGTATTGATAGGTACTTGGGTTGTTTCCATATCGTTGCAATTGTGAATTGTGTTGCTATAAACATTGGAGTACAGATGTCTTTTTTATAGAATCTCTTTTGTTCTTTTGGATCGATGCCCAGTAATGGGATTACTGGATTAAATGGTAGTTCTACTTGTAGCTCTTTGAGGTATCTCCATATTACTTTCCACGGACCTGTGCTAGTTTGCAGTCCCACCAGCAGTGTATGAGTGTTCCTATCTCTCTGCATCCATGCCAACATTTATTGTTTTGGGACTTTTTGACAAAGGCCATTCTCACTGGGGATAAGTGATATCTTATTGTGGTTTTGATTTGCATTTCCCTGATAATTAAAAATATTGAGCATTTTTTCATATGTTTCTTAGCCATTAGTCTTATCTTCTTTTGAAAAGTTTTTGTTCATGCCCTTTGTCCACTTTTTGATAGGGTTGTTTGATTTTTTTCTTGCTGATTTTCCTGAGGTCTATATAGATTCTAGTTATCAGCCCTTTATCGGATGTGTAGCATGCGAATATTTTCTCCCATTCTGTAGGTTGTCTATTTAGTCTCCTGTTAGTTTCCTTGGCTATGCAGAAGCTTTTTAATTTGATCAGGTCCCATTTATTTATTTTTGTTGTTGCTGTGATTGCCTTTGGGGTCTTCTTCATAAATTCTTTGCCTAGGCCAATGTCTATAAGAGTTTTTCCAACATTTTCTTCTAGAATTCTTTTTTTTTTTTTTTTGAGACAGAGTGTCGCTTTGTTGCCCAGGCTAGAGTGAGTGCCGTGGCGTCAGCCTAGCTCACAGCAACCTCAAACGCCTGGGCTTAAGCAATCCTACTGCCTCAGCCTCCCGAGTAGCTGGGACTACAGGCATGCGCCACCATGCCCGGCTAATTTTTTTTTTTCTATATATATTTTAGTTGGCCAGATAATTTCTTTCTATTTTTAGTAGAGACGAGGTCTCGCTCATTGCTCAGGCTGGTCTTGAACTCCTGACCTTGAGCGATCCACCCGCCTCGGCCTCCCAGAGTGCTAGGATTACAGGCGTGAGCCACCGCGCCCGGCCTAGAATTCTTATAGTGTCATGCCTTAGGTATAAGTCTGTTATCCATCATGAGTTGATTTTCGTGAGAGATAAGAGGTGTGGATCCTATTTCAGTCTTCCACATGTGGCTATCCAATTTTCCCAGTACCATTTATTGAATAAGGATTCTTTCCCCCAGTGTATGTTTTTTTCTGCTTTGTGAAAGATTAGATGGCTATATGAGGATGGTTTTATATCTGAATTCTCAGTTCTGTTCCATTCATTGGTCTATTTCTCTGTTCTTGTGCCAGTACCATACTGTTTTAGTTACTATAGCCTTGTAGTATAGCTTGAAGTCTGGTAAATTGATGCCTCCCAATTTGTTCTTTTTGCTTAAGATTGCTTTTGCTATACGGGATCTTCTCTGGTTCCATACGAAGCAAAGAATTATTTTTTCTAGATCTGCAAAAAATGATGTTGGTATTTTAATAGAGATTGCATTGGATCTGTAGATCACTTTAGGTAGTGTCAACATTTTAACAATATTGGTTCTGCCCACCCATGAGCATGGTATGGTTTTCCACCTGTTTAACGTCCTCTGCTATTTCCTTCCTCAGTGTTTTGTAGTTCTCCCTGTAAAGGTCTTTTACCTCCTTAGTCAAATATATTCCTAGGTATTTTATTTTCTTTGTTGCTATTGTAAAGGGTATTTAGTCTTTGATTTGGTTCTCAGTTTGACTGTTGTTGGCATATCGGAATGCTACTGATTTCTGTACATTCATTTTGTAACCTGAGACTTTGCTGAATTTATTTATTAATTCCAGGAGTCTCATGGCAGAATCTTTGATGTTTTCTAGATATAAGATCATATTGTCAGCAAAGAGCAATAGTTTGACCTCTTCTGTCCCCATTTGAATGCCCTTGATTTTCTTCTCTTCTCTGAGTGCTCTGGCTAGGACTTCGAGAACTATGTTGAATAGAAGCGGTCATAGAGGGCAACCTTGTCTGGTTCCAGTTCTAAGTGGGAATGCTTTCAGTTTTTCCCTGTTCAGTATGATGGTGGCTGTGGGTTTGTCATATATGGCTTTTATCAGTTTTAGGTAAGTCCCATCTATGGGTATTCTGTTAAGCGTTCTTATCATAAAAGGATGCTGAATTTTGTCAACTTCTTTTATTGTGTCCATTGAGAGGATCATAGGGTCTTTGTTTTTCCTTCTGTTTATGTGATGAATTACATTTATAGATTTGCATATGTTGAACCATCCCTGCATCTGTGGGATGAATCCCACTTGGTCGTGATGGATTATTATTATTATTATTATTATTTTTGATAAGCACCTGAATTCAGTTTGCTAGGATTTTGGTGAGAGTTTTTCCATCTATATTCATAAGGGATATTGATCTGCAGTTTCCTTTTTTTGTTGCATCCTTTCCTGCTTTTCATATCAGGGTGATGTTGGCTTCATAAAACATGTTGAGGAAGATTCCTTCCTTCTTGATGTTGTGGAATAATTTCTGCAGGATAGGCACCAGTTCTTCTTTGTAGGTCTGGTAAAATTTGGGTGTGAAACCATCTCTTCCGGAACTTTTCTTTTTGGGAAGGTTTTTTATTGCTGTTTCAATTTCAGTACTTGATATTGTTCTGTTCAGAAATTCTATTTCTTCCTGACTGAGCCTAGGGAGGCTGTGTGTTTCTAGGAATTTCTCCATTTCCTCCACATTTTCCAGTTTATGTGCATAGAGGTTTTTATAGTATTGATAGATGATATTTTGTATTTCTGTGACATCAGTTGTAATTTCTCCTTTTTCATTCCTGATGGAGCTTATTAGAGTTCTTTCTTTTCTTCTTTTGGTTAATCTAGCAAGAGGCATGTCAATTTTCTTTATTTTTTTCAAAGAACCAACATTTTGTTTTATTAATCTTCTGTATAGTTTTTTTTATTATAAATTTCATTTGGTTCTGCTCTGATCTGTGTTATTTCTTTTCTTCTGCTGGGTTTGGGGTCAGTATTCTCATCCTTTTCCAGTTCTTTGAGATGATTAATTAGATTGTTTATTTGTGATCCTTCTGTCTTTTGGATGTACACATTTATGGAAATAAACTTTCCTCTCAGGACTGCTTTAGCTGTGTCTCACAGATTTTGATAACTTGTGTCTCCTTTATCATTTAGTGAAAAGAATCTTTTGATTTCCTCCTTAATGCAATAATTGTTCAGCAGAAGGTTGTTTAGTTTCCATAACTTTGTGTAGAGATGAGTGTTTCTGTTGGTGTTGAGTTCTAATTTTATTACACTGTGGTCTGAGAAGATACATGGTATAATTTCTATTTTTTTAAATTTTTTGAGACATGCTTTGTGGCCTAGGATATGGTCAATCTTAGAGAATGTCCTATGATCTGATGAGAAAAATGTATATTCAGTGGCTCTTGGGTAGAATGTTATCTAAATGTCAGTCAGGCCCGTTTGTTCTAGAGTTCTAAGTGCATTGTTCCTTTGTTTATTTTCTGTTTGGAGTGTCTGTCCTGTTCTGTCAGAGGGGTGTTGAAGTCTCTGACTATTATGGTGTTGGTGTTTATCATTTTGTTTAGATTAAGTAGAATTTGTTTTATGAATCTGGGTGCACCTGAGTTAGGCACATAAATATTTAGAATTGTTATGTCTTCTTGTTGAATTGTACCCTTCACCATTATGTAGTGACGATCTTTGTCTTTCATTACATTTGTTGATTTAAAGATTAAGTTATCTGAAATCAGAACTGCCATGCCACGTCTTTCTTTTAGCTTCCATTTGCTTAAAATATTGTTTTCCATCCCTTCACCTTGAGTCTGAATGCATCCTTGTGGGTTAGATGTGTTTCCTGAAGACAGAAGATACTTGCTTGTCTATATTTATCCATTAGGCTAGCCTATTTCTCTTTAGTGGGCCATTCAAATTTATTGAGAGAATTTAGAAGTGGGGCACAATTCTGTTCATCCTGTTGAGCTGAGCTTTGCTGCTTGGCTTTCAATCTTGAGCCATTGTGGTATCTGGCCTTTGACCTTTAGATTTTGGATGATTTTACATTGGGGGGTGTTTGTTGTGCTGATCCGTGTGTAACACTGTTTTGAGTACTTCCTGGAGGGGAGGTCTTCTCTTGATCAATTCCCTCAGTCTTTGCTTATCTAAGAAGAACTTTATTTGTCCTTCCTATACGAAACTTAGTTTTGCACAGTACAAGATTCTACGCTGGTAATTATTCTGTTTGAGAAGAGTGAGAATGGGGCCCCTGTCTCTTCTTGCTTGTAAGGTCTCAGTTTAGAAGTCTGCCATTATTCTCATGGATTTTCCTTTGTAGATTACCTGCTTCTTTTGCCTCACAGCTCATAGGAGGCCTCTTTGGTGGTTATTTTGGTTAGTCTGATGACTGCGTGTCGTGGTGTCTTCTTGTTTGCAATGAATTTCCCAGGACTGGTTTTAGCTTCTTGTACCTGGATATCTAGATTTTTAGCATGGCCTGGGAAATTTTCCTTTATTATGTCCTAGCTTATCCAACCCTTGTGTATTTTCTTCTTTACCCTCAGGGATGCCTATGATTCTCATGTTAGCCCACTTCACATAATGCCACGTTTATTGTAGGCTTTGATCTTTTCTCTTATTTCTCTGCTCTATCTCTGTGACTGACTTATTTAATCGGAAGGTGTTATCTTCAATCCCTGAGATTCTTTCTTCTGTTTGATTTACCCTGTTCTGGAGGCTTTCCACTGTGTTTTGTAATTCCTTGAATAAATTCTTCATTTCCAAAAGCTCTGTTTGAGTTTTCTTTAATATTTCAATTTCTTTAGTGAATTTTTCTTCCAAGTCCTGTATTTTTTTCCTGTGTGTGTGGTTTTCTTTGTGTTTGTTATCCATTTTCTCTTACATGTCAGTGAGTTTTCTTACAATCCATGTTTGATATTCTTCTTCTGTCATTTTAGTGTTCTTAATTTGGTTGATGTCCATTGCTAGAGAGCTGGTGTTCCGCTTTGGGAGTGTGCCTTCCATTTGATTCTTCATACTTCCTGAGTTCTTTCACTGATTCTTTCCTATCTGGATCAGCTGTTGCTTCTTACCTTTAGATTTTCATTTGGATGATGACATGCCCTGTTTAGTCTCTGAGGCAGTAGGTGGTGTTTGTGGGTGAGATTTGACCACACCCTGTATGGTAAATCAGTAGATGCTGTAACAGAGTGTGCAGAATGACCTCCTTGTCAGTAGGTGGTTCTTGCTGGGAGGAGCAGGCTGCAGTGTTATTTTTGGTTCCTGCAACCAGCTCTTGTTCCTCTGGAGAGACACTCTAGTGCCTCAGGGGGTGGGTGGGGCCCTGGAATTTTCAGGTGTGTCCTTATTCTCCAACTCAGTGGGGGAAGGTGGAGGCTTGAGGCTGGGTGGAGCCCTCAAGCTCCACAAGTGCTGTTAGCAGGGGTCAAAGGTCTGTTCTCTGCTTCTGGGCAAAGCTTCCAGGGAGGGGCTGAAATGGCCCCGGTCAGCCAAAAAGTCTGCATGTGGAGGTGGGGTGTCTAAGACCTGTAGTCTGGAGCAGGCCTCACTCCTTTTGACCCTCCCCTATTCCGCCATTTCTTCGGAGCCTCTTCCAGCAGGGAGGACCGCAAGCCAGTGGATCTCCCCTGGCTGTGATGTGGGCTGGGAGTTTTCTTGCCCATGTTCACAGCCTGAGCTGGAAGCACATCCCGCCCTTGGGAGTAGTGTTTCCCCTCAAGCATGCTGATGTACCCCTCAATGCACACACACCTCAGTAGGCTCATTCACAAATATCCCTTCTGTGCCCCTGGGCAATGCGATCAAGACCTAGGTGTATGCAATTTGGTCTGAAAGCCTGTGTCCTGTGCCCCAGAGATCAAGCCCTGACCCTGCCAGGGAGAAGAGTGGTCTCAAGTCACCCACGGGGTGCCCAAGCTGGATCAATGTCTCTCCACCTCAGGATTTGCCCCACTCCCCTGGAGTCATCAGGCAAGCAGCACCTTGGATGGCTGGCGCGTAGGGAGCTCACAGTCTGAGTACCCCTCAGTCTGCTGTAGGGTCCCAAAAGGAAAGGTCTTGTTTCCTGCAAATGCCTCTGGGTGGTGGCTAAATTGTCTCTATTGGCAGCCGTGGGTAGGGAAGGGGAACGAGAGACTGAAACAATATGGTGCCTGCTGATCTGCTCGGGTTTGCAGGGCAGGAGGTGTCCTGAGGAAGCTGGGAGCCTGGTGCCCTGTCCGTAAGAGGCTCACCGCTCACTGGCAGCAGCTGTCTCTGACCTGATGTTGGCAGGTCTCTCCAACTACTCAGGTGCCCACCAGCAGTCTGAGATGCCAGGGAGGGGAAATTTAACCACTCCACCTACCCTTGTCGCTGGTCTCCAAGCCTCTCAGGGGCCTTTCTCCTTCCAGTTCTCCTCTGCAATTTCTTCCTGTGAAGTCTCCTGTAGTTTCAGGTACCCTTCCTTCTGACCCTCATCCGATGTATGTTTGTCTGCCTGTTTGTTTTCACCTTCTTCTAAAATCTATCTTTCTTGCAGAGACACTCTGGCTGGGAGTTTTCTCGTCTGCCGTCTTGCCCCATCCCATCATTCTTATTACAATTTGTACTTTCAGTTATCGCTGAACTAATCATTCATTGTCTAGATTACCCAAGAAACTGTAAACTCCATGAGGGTGTGTTCTTAGTGTCCAACACTGTGCCTGCTCTGAGAAATTTTGCTGTCTAGTGTGTAGATAGACAAGTAAATAAGAAGCTATAATGAAGACACCATTCCACATGTAAATGCCTTTTAAGCTCTTTTTCTGTTTCTACATAGACTAAAATGTCTTCCCCTCTATATTTTGTATGCTTGAGTCCTCCTCACCATTCAAGAACCAGTTCAATCTTCCTGCTCTGAGAAGTACTCCCTGCTTACCAGTTTGGAAGAGCTCTCCCCTCCCTGCTTTCCACTATCTTAATGACATTCTCCACTTTGCCCTGAGATCACAGAGACTGACTTAGCTCTTCTAGAAAATAAAAAGCTTCATGAGGGCAGAATCCAAATTGCATTCAGCTTGTGTCTCCCTCAGTATAGAGACTAGCTCATTATGTTCAAGTAACTGGTTTTATGATTTCTAGAATGCAATCATGTTTAGCTATGTGTCATATTGCCACTAGAAAGTAATGGGGCTGATTGTAGAATGAAAAAGAAAAAAACAGGAACAAATTTAAAGTTATATCTCATATTTACACAGCCAACACTTAGGCCATCAATGTTTTAATAAGCATCAAGGACGTAAGGTTTTTTTTTTTTTTTGCCACATGCTGGGACTTGACTGGTCTTTTATTTCCTCAGCTTTATTTCCAAATCTGGCTGCGTAATAGTCATATAAAAGTGACAGAAAAAAATATATACAATGTCATCTTAAATGGATGACTGAATGGATTATAAAGAGGGAAGATTGAGATTCCAAATAAAACATGGACTGTTTGGCAAAACCATACCATGAACATGTGTACCCAGGCCAGGACCTCTGAAACTACTAGTTGTATTAAAAAGAAATTGATCCTACTCTGTTTTATGATGTAAAAATGTTGTATATGTGTTCTTTTATTGAAGTGAAAGCAAATCACTTTGACTAAACAATGATGAACTTTAATTCATAAAATAGTTTTCAGACTGGAAAAAATATTTGGTAATAATATATCCAAATATGAAATTAATGAAGTATGAAAGTAGATGCAGTACCTGAGGAATTATAAAAATCACATCCAAACTGCCAGTTCTAGTCCTTCAAAGACCCTGTTTTCTTTGAATGGGAGATACATCCCTATAGTACACCCTGTCCTCAGCTCGAAGGCTTGTTGTTAAAGGTTTTTATTTAGCAGGAACAGAGCAAACTTTCTTTATATCTTACCACACAGTCCTGTTCTTAGTATAGTCTCTTGTCTGATTTATGAATTTCTCCTGGAATGAATTTTCCACAAATATATGATGGGGAACTGTGTAGCCTTGACATTCATTCTGCTCATGAATGTCTTTATTGTTAGCAGCTGGCATCCAGGCTGGGGTCCAGGTGTGTTCCAGGGACTCCCCAACCAACACTATATGTCTCCTTTTCTACATTTGAAAAGGGGTCAGACCACTGAACACTAATCAGATTCTAAAGGTGCCTCCTTATTTGCCTAATATTTCTACACTGTTCAGAGGAGGCCAATATCAGCAATATTGATTTTGAGATGATAAAACCCTGAAATATATGTATATGTATCTATATATATTTGGTTATTGATGGCGTACCATATTTTCAAAGCAATAGAGTTTTTGTTGACTTGGTGTGTGTTTGTCTGGTTTCTCTTCATTCATTGACATTAGAGCAATGCTTATCATGGGTTACTTGCTCTTTTAGGTACTGGGAACATCAGACTAGGTCGAGGATTTCTACCATGTTGACAATTTGTATCTACTTTTTAAGTGTTTTCAATATTGTGTATTTCTTGTTTTTCCATTTTGGTGAGGAAATACCACTGAGTGCTGTTAGATGTTTTTCCTCTTTTGATGTGTTTGTGGAAAGCTGGTATAACCTAAAAAGCACATTGGAGGAGATCAAAATTGCTCTTTAGAGATGGTGTTTTCTATGAAATGAATAGAGTACACTTTTGGTGGAAATTTTCTGATTTAGACTTTATCCTTTGTAAAACACCTAAATATATGAACATTGGAGCATTTGAGTTTTGTTTGCTTTTATTTGTGTATGAGTAGTGGTTTGAAGTAAGTCTATTTACAACTAAAATATGAATTGAATTTTTGTAGCTATGTGATAAAAGTAATTGCCTGTCAGATAATTTTAAAAGGGACCTTGTATTCTAAATAGTTGACACTCAATATTTTGTTTTAAATCTTCCTTTTCTATGTAAAAATCATCTGAACGAATCTGTATGATGTAGATTCACTTATGTATCAGCTTCAGATGTAACACCTTCATATATATCAGTTATATATCATCTATAGATAGATTTAAATAGAAATATATTAACCCACATAAAGGATATGACTTTGGGCCAGGCGTGGTGGCTCACACCTGTAATCCTAGCACTTTGAGAGGCCTAGGTGGGAGGATTGCTTTAGGCCAGGAGTTTGAGACTGGCCTGGTCAACATAGTGAGACTCCGTCTCTAAAAAAAAGAAAAAAAGATAGACAAATTAGCTGAGCATGGTGGTGCAAGCCTGTAGTCTCAGCTACTAGGAAAACTGAGGCAGGAGGATTGCTTAAGCCCAGGAATTTGAGGCTGCAGTGAGCTATGATGACGCTACTGCACTCTAGCCTAGGCAACAGAGTGAGAACTTGCCTCAAAAAACAAAGAAAAAGAAAAAGAAAAAGAAAAAAAAAGAATATGCTTTTTGAAAGCCACAAGAATCTATATCTGTGGCTTGCATAGGAAGACAGGAAGGCTGAAATGGAAGATGTCATTGATACATTTGCCTTATAGACCCTAATTCATCTTCTCGTGGACATCAACATCAGTCCTCTTCACACCTTCACACTGTGGCCAGGGAGCAGTGAGGAGTGTGGTGCTCAGAGGAGGGCATTGGAGAACAGAAGGGCCAATTATTTCCCAAGCCATCCCATCTTGTTTCACTTTCTGCCTATCTCCCAATCCCAGCACATACCACAGGCACATAAACACACACTCCCTGCCCCAAACATTTCCCTTGTGTACCCTTTTTGGCCCTGGAGTAATGGATTAGAAAATCGTGCTCTTTTTGCCAGAACTTGCACCTAAAAACTGCCAGGGTCTTAAATATAGGATAGCCAATGGTATAAATTACTCTACTGGAGAGAATTGGTAGATTCAAATAGCACACTCCTTCCATTCAGAATATCTGAATGAAATATACTTTTCCTCTTCTGAAAAAAAAAAAATTTTCATGACTGAAAATGATCTCTTAAGCCAAAAGAAAATTTCTGGAATCAGACATTCAGAAAGTGTTTCCACACTGAAATGCCAAAATAGTAAAAAAAAAAAAAAAATGGAATTTTTTGTCCCTTTGTTAGAAGAAAACTATGATCTTAAACAACTTCAGGTCCATCAGGATCTTTCCCAAGTAAGAATGGAATGGACATTTTTGGTGATGCTCTAAGTTGCCTGTTGGCTTCTGTTGTCATTAGTGGGAAAGAAACTATCTCCTTGCTTGTGTTTTTTTCAAATATTGAGATGTCTGTTTATAGTTCTAGTCATCTATTTGAGAGAAGTCTCAAAAAACTCCAGGTGAATTAATCAAAAATAAATATTGGGAAAGTGTTCTGCCAATGACCAATGTGTCCATTGGCCAAATCACCAAAAATCAGTTCATCCAAAGCCAATCCATTGAATGACCAATTTACAAAACTTACCCAAATTTACTGATTCATCAAAAAACATGTTTTAAGAAATACTCTTCTTGAATATATTCTAAGAGTCTACGAACATGTTTCTGAAAGAGACTAGATGGTATTAATAAATATTTTAGGCTTTGCAGGCTACATAAGGTCTCTGTAACATATTTTTGGGTTTTTGTTTTTATAACCCTTTAAAAAAGTAAAAATTATTCTTACTTTGTAAAAAAAGAATAGGCTGCTGCTGATTTGGGACTCATAGGCCACAGTTTGGACTCCTTATATAGTCAATGTATTAAGTATCTTCTCGTGTGAATATATTATTTTTGATTATATGTAATGACTGCATTCTTGATTATAGTCAATGTATATATAATTGTTATCAGCATTTTAAGTAATGTTCAATTTGTCAAAAGTTAAAAGTCACGGGTTTGTCATTCTTATGAATAGAAACAGAATTTCAAGATTTCATATGAATATTTTTAGTTTATGCTAATTTTAATATTAATTAGTTCAAAAACTCATTTTCTAATTTTCAATGACTTAGTATGTTTCAGATTCTGTGACCAATATCACCAAATGATTCATTTGCCAAATTCACCATTTTTCCCAAGACTCATATCTTTTAACTCTGATAAAGTTTGGTGATAGTATTAAAGATATTTTGCTTGGCCAGTTTTTTCTTTAGTATTTTAAGGAAGGTTTCATTTGTCTGTACCACAGTTCCCTACTCCTGCAGCTAGACTGAGCAGTAAACAAGAGAGGGGAACTTGTAAAACAAAGAAGAGCTAGCATCTAGCACAGCCTGGGCTGCCAACCCCAGAAGTTGGGTTGGGAGGAAACTGGGGATCCATGTGAGAAGGAGATATGGAGCCAAGCAGGTTTATGAAGGCACGGGCACTCTGAAATTCTTATTTCCTACCACAGTCTTAAACTCTGTTAATCCATCATGCTGCAAATTTTATGAATGGTTTAAAGAAACGGGTTTTTGGTAAATCAGTATATTTGGCCCATTTGGCAAATAGATACTTTGATTTACGGTCATTCAGCCAATTTGCCTTCTGGCATGTTGGCTTTTGGAAAAATTAATATTAGTAAATTGACTTGGTGTGTTGGTCTGCTTCCATCCTGAAAAGCAATGGCTTTTCAAAAGCAAAAAAGGAAAGCTAAGAAGGATCCGGGAGTGGGTCACGTTTGCACCCTTTCTGGAAAGAATGGAGAGCAAAGTAGTGTGTACAAACTATTTGAGAGTTGGTAATAGCTCACACTCATCTGCAGTTCATTCTGTGGAGGATGTTCTTGGGTTAACTTGTGGTATGACTATGAAGTAATGGAATTGATTTTAACATATGGACTGTTGATTTCAAGGACATACACACTTTGATAATAAAAACAAATGAAGGCATATTGGACATGTGGCATGGCAAAATCAAGACATTTTTGGCTGGTTGAACAAAGCTAGAGATTATTTTACTACTCCCTAATGGTGACATAACTATTGCTCTCACTGATATAAGGAGTTGGCAGACTGGGTTCATATTCTGGATTTGTCACATGAACTCATATGTTATTCACCTTGTGAAGCTTTATTTCCCTTGTCTATAAAGTGGGGATAATAATGGAACATATGTCATAGGGTTGTTGTAGGATTCAGAAAGGTAATATGTGTAAGATACCTACCACAGGGTAGGAGCTCAGTAAATGATGGTATCTTCCCTGTCAGTCAGAGATGAGATTTGTTGTGGGTAGGAGTGGGGCTAGTTAGCAATTGCCTTATCATAATTGAGGATGATAATGAAGCATTCACTTCAGGTTTTTGATTTCCTGAACCGATCAAAATTATGTCCATTACCTATCTGCCTTTGGATAAAGTTCCTAAAATGAACTAAGTCCATCTTCAAATAATGTAAGTCTGTTAAGTTGACCGTGTCTCCAATGACTTATTTAGTAAAAGGTGCTATATTGAAAGAGAAGGTCCTATCAAATATTTAAAAGGCAGGGTAGTTGTTTTATATTAGGAGGGATTAATATTTGTACAGTCATTCAGGGGATATTTACAGGTGTACATTGTGTGCAGAGCCCCGTAGCCACAGAACACTCTCCTCTTCTCCCCGCCACCAAAAGGAAGGCATTAGTCTAGGTGCTGTATATAGTGATAGCAACATTTCCAACTCTCCCGTTGCAATTTCAAGTTACAAAACTCAGAGTCTTGATCTTCAGTCTGCTTATCTTAGCACTGGAGAGTCTGCTTCTTGGTTCTGAAGGAATAGAGAAATGATAGAATGTGCAGAACTTATCTTTGAGGAGCACATTTTCTAGGAGAAAGAATTAAAATCACAAAAGAATAATTGTAAGGCAAATTATAGTATTATACCTCCTAAATCATACATTTAAGTGGAGTGAAAACTTAGAGGAATGGAGCGATCAAAGGGAGAATGGTTAATGAGGACATTTGAGATGATCATATTTGTATAGGACTCTATAGGTTATGAAGCACCTTTTCTCTCTTTTTTAATTTTTGAAAATTTTAATTTTTTGTGTGTTTGAAGTTGAGAACAGTATTTTTTCATACTTATTGACTTATAATGGAATAATAAAATTGTATTTATTTAAGATGTGTGACCGCAGCTTCTGTCCTCTTCTGTGATATTCCTGGAATACTGGAGACAATAGTGGGAGCTGGGGCAAAGACGAAGCTATTTCAGGCATAATCCTTTGGGAACCACTTCACAAGAATCCTCTCCTAAGAGCATAGTGACTCTCGAGGGGAGGTGGGCTCTGGAGGTGCTTGTAACTATCTAGTTGTCAAGGATAGCTGAGATGTTGGTGGGTCTGAAGGAAAAGAGGCTGCCTGATACTTGACCTAAGATTTTACATTTCAGAAAGGGCAGGGTAGTGGGTTTCTTCTGCAAGCCTGTGGATTACCTTTGGTTAGAGTAACTTTAAAAATTAGATCTGTAAACTTTGTTCATAACCTGCAACCAAGAAGGGAAATCTGGTTTTCCTTTCTTCCATTGCTTCAGATTAGATCATCTCAGCTGTAAATTAAACAAGGAGAGACATTTAGGATTATATTTTTACTGTCATCAGTTTCCTGACTCTCTGCCACAACTGTTCAAAACACACCTTAGTTTGTACTCCATTGACGTATGAAAGGACAGTATTCATTTGACGTCTTTTTAGTATTTACAGTTTCATTTATATAGTAAGTAGAAGTAGATGATATTTTGAGCCAAGAACAACCTTGCATTAAAGTAATTCAGCAGTGTTGAGTACTTTACCAAATGAATATCTAACCTCAGTGAAAGATCTAAAATGGTGAGAGAGTTAAGAAACATCAAGGGCTCAATTTAAGAGTAACATTTTGAGATTTTACATAATAAGACAGAAGTACTTTTCTTTGTAGAATTAGAAAGTGTTCTTTTCATGTAACTACAGCTAGCAAAATGTTCTTTGATCTTTTTCTTTCTTTTTGAAAATTAAATGATATGATTTGGAAAGGAAAGTTGTGTTTGTACCTGTTCCTAACTAAAGGTCAGCAACGGATATGGCTGAAAACCCTCTGTTACATGCCATATCCTGAACCCAAATTCATTATTTATATGTACAAACTAATTAAGTATGAAGTATTTCTTAATGCTTTTCTTTAAAAATGTTTGTACTTATTTGTGACTTGTATATTCTTATTATAAGTTAAATATTTTCCATTTATATTAACTTATATACAGGCATGAAATGTAAATTGACTGAATAATTTGGAAAACATTTCCTTTCTTTTATTTACATTCTTGATATTCAGGTCGGTAGACTTGAAGCAAAACATAGTTGCCTCACATTATTTTGTTGTCAATATCAGTGTTTTGTGTAGTAAAACTCACCACATCCTTGTTAATATAGCACTCTCCAATAGAACTTTCTGTGGTGGCAGAAATGGTCTATAATCTGCTTCATCCAACACAATAGCTACTAGCCACATGTAGCTACTGAGTACTTGAAATGTGGCTACTGCAACTGAAGAACTAAATTTTTAATTTTATATAATTTAAATTAACTTAAATTTTAATTTAGTCACATGTTGCTAGTGGCTGCCATATTAGACAATGCAGCAATACATTCACTTGCTGTTTATCTCAAATATAAAGATGATCACTTTTTAGAAGCTAGTATAAAGGCATACATTGCTTTTAAGGAACAGATAGAAGTCTCAGCTTGTTCTTTAAAATAATTGTGTCCAGCCAAGCAGAGTTGGGATGAAGAATGTGCAAACATTTTAATTAAATTGACTAATAAGTTTTATTTGCTTATTCCTTTATTCACTCAGCAAATATCCATTAAGCACCCAGTAAGTGCTCTGCATTGTGCTAAGTGCTTGGGATACAAGAAGTTTAAGGCATGTTCACTTTCTTCAAGAAATTCACCAGGTAGAAAAGGTGGACAGAAAGTAATAAGAAACTTTCATATAAGACAGAAGGGGGTTGAGAAAGAGAGAATAGTTAAGGATAACATGCAGGTTTCAGCATTGAGTGACCGCATGGAGGATGGCACTATTCACCAAGCTAGGAGACACTGGAGGAGAAAGAGGAGTCTGGACCATGTTGAGCTGAGTTTAGATGCCCAAATGCGTGTACTGAATGCAGTTGCATATATGGGTCTACAGTTCAGGAAGAGGTCTTGAGATGGAAATGTGGGAGTTACCCCTAGTTGAAGCCAAGGGATACAATATGGTCTGCAAGGGAGATAACATGAAGAAATAACAGAGAGCCAAGAGAAACCTTGAAGAGGTACCAGCATTTATTAAGTGAGAAAATATTCTATTAGGCTAAACTGGCTTATAAATTTAGTCAAAGACTAACTTTTTTTAATTTTAAAATAATCTTTATTAACAATTTTATTTTTAAATGATGTGTGGGCCAATTTACAGGTAACACCATTTATGTCTAAGTTACTTGACACTTGAAAATCAAATCAGTAAGAAATACATATTAGACATTTTGTAATTCAGTCATACATACAAATGACTGAATTAATTCATTAACTAGTTGTTCCATGCTGTGGAAATTAATACTTCCTAAATATTACTTACTTTGAATATCCAAAAATATTTTTCAGGCTCTTCTTAATTTTCTAGTATTAGAAATGAATGATGTAAATAAAATGGATTTTTGGCTGGGTCTTGTCAAATACAGAATGAAAAATTTCTCTCCATTGCATCAACATTCACTTTTTGAAATCATGCTGAATAATCCAGTTATTCTATTATTTATGTGTCTTCTGAATGAATTCAGAAGCTTTCACAGTTATTTTGTCACTGTCTTGCTGTTCCTAGGTCTTGTTTTTTATAATATTTATTATCAGACTCCAGTTTCTCATTTTGTGGAGTAAAAGGGGCTTTTCAAAAGAAAAACTTGAAAAAATAAATTTTAATAACAAATTCTCACTTGTGAAAAATTTTAAGGCTTGAAACACTATTTTCAATATTAAAAATAAGTTTCTCATTCATTCATAGTTTCTCCCTCTCCCAAACTCCTACTTAATTGATGAAAAGTAAGCTAGTATTTAGATTCTAGTGTGCCACAAAGCTGCATTCTTACCTTGGGCATCGAAATTCTAATTTTGACAGAAATGAATTGTTAATGAGCCTGAGAATGGAGAATTTCTCTAATTACAGGAAATAAAATTAAATTTTGCCTGAAGGCATTTATTATAATTTCAGTTGGTTTAAAAATTGAGAAAGAACATTCTACTCATACACCTTGGCTTGATTTTTTATCTTGCTGTGCTCACCACTGTTAAAAAGAAGCATGGAGACCTGCAGGAAACTTCATTCTAATGATGTTCTCCATAATTTTTTTTTGTAGATGTGATGCAGAACAACTTTCTCTGTAGGAAAAGTGACACCTCAAAGATTGATGATATCATGTATTAAGAAAAATAAAACAAATAATTTTTCTTATTTGAGCCTTATTTTCATTGTATGATAGAAAATTTTGAATAATGGCAAGTGAGATATGCTTACTATCTCTCTTTTGATCTATTTATAGAAGTGTTCGTGGTCAAAGAAGAAGTTCTAGAATGGAAGTTCTGTGTGTTCCATCTACTGCTGCTGCCTCCAAAGTATGTATATTGAGAGCCATAGATTTACTGCTTGGACCCGTATTCCCATGATGTTGATTATTTAGTTAATGTGTGTTGCTTTTAATTTAATTTCAAGAAGATTTTAATTTCAAGAAGTATCTCATATGGGCATAGCAGATGAGCAATGTTCCACATTTTGCTATTTTGTAGACATTTCTTGTTGGGAGCCAGTAACTGCTTAGAATGGTCCCTGGATAGCCTAAAAAAGGATTAATCTAAGCTCTGTTCCAGACATTTATCAGTGTCTTTTTGTTTTTTTGAGTGCATTTTATAGTGAAAGTTTACTGATCTGCCTGCTGCAGAGTAGACTCATAAGATTGCGTCACACCATCATGGGCAGAACCCAGTCCCTAATTAGCCTGGGTTGTCCCCATCCTTTCCTTAAGACATTAACTCTTTCATCTATTTACTCATTCATCAGATGTTACTAGAGAGAATCCTTTAGGGACATACATTAATAGAAATCTAAAACCTGGGTCATTCCTCAATAATCTGAAACTCTAGCCTTGGAAATAAAATCAAACTGCAAGAAGAAAGGTACTGAAGAACAAAAGAGACATTTCCAATGTTAAAAAGTGGCAGGGTGATCCTTCACTTTACCTGCTACTCCATGGGTGCATGTAACACAGCTGATAGACTAGATCACCACAGTAGTAACAGTACTACAGAGAAAAAATATGGCTGAGGCATAAGAAGATAAGGTTTTGATTCCCGATAATGCCACTTACCAGTTAGGTGGCCTGGGGAAAGTTATTTTACCTCAGAGTGCCTCAGTTTCTTCATCTGTAGAATGGAAATGGTAATAATAATATCTGCCAGGCTATCTCCTAGGGATGTAATAATGCTCAAAGGAATCTTACTATTATCTTGTCTGTATTCCTGCAATAGAAGGAAACCTCTGTGAGAGCAGGGACCTTTGGCTGTCTTGTTTTTTTTTTTTTTTTTTTTTTTTTCAGCTTATTATGGGGGTACAAAAGTTCAGGTTATATATATTGCCAGTGCCCCCCCATCCCCCTGAGACAGAACATTCAAGCGTGTGCATTCCCCAGACAGTGCACATCGCACTCATCGTGTAGGTATACACCCATCCCCTCCCCCCCCACCTCTGTCCGATCCCCAATTGGTGTTATTCCCAAATGTGCACTTAGGTGATGATCAGGGAAACCAATTTGCTGGTGAGTACATGTGGTGCTTATTTTTCCATTCTTGGGATACTTCACTTAATAGAATGGGTTCCAACTCTCTCCAGGAGAACAAAAGAGATTTCCAATATCTTGCAGAAGGCTTGGAACACATAGTAGGCACTCATAAATATTAGATACACAAATGAGTAATTTATGTTAAAGCACTCTGTTATTTTTATAAAACTCTTCAAATATATGGTAAAGGGATTTCAAGAGCAGTACAGACAGGCTACATGTGTGGAGTCTCACTCTGGATTTCAGGCTTCGATGTGGTTTTTGCCTGAAAGGATTCACACATTCCTGGGGACGGTGCAGACAGCAGGTCTTTTCAATATTTGTTCTCTTATAACATGGAGATGCTGTGAGCACATAGTTTAAACATGAAGTGCTAATTTTGTATTGAATTTTCCAACTATTTCTCATTTAACAAGGTACTTCTGTGTAAATAAAACTTTCTCCCTTCAGAGGAAGTACTTCTTTTTATCCTAGCATTCTGTTTAAAGAAGTATGAGACAAAGAGGAAATTAGGTAGAAGAAGGCCAATTTGAACAGAGCAATGTTCTGTTTACACACAAACTAATAACAGGTATGCTAGGAAAAGAGGCCAAGCTAACTATATAGCTCTAGCCATCAGTCTAACATCTACCCAGCTGTCACGTTTACTTCATCAGTCAATCAGCTGACAAATATTTGCCCAGAATCTATAGTGTACTGCATGTGACCTATAGTGTACTGCATGTGAAGAATCCGGAGTCCTTAAACTTAGTGTGTTTTGAGGAAAGCTGGATTAAAATATCCTCACTTTACAAAGCATATGAAACCTAAGTTATTATAACATTTGAAGAAAAGAGTTTCTTTAAAAAAAAAAAACCCATAATTCCACTGCCGTGGCACAGATGCTATTTAATTGTGCTTATTCCTATTCAGTCTTAGTCCACCAACATATATATTTTTCATATAGTTAGGATGAAAAATGTAACTTACATGATATTTCATACTCTTGGCTTCCACTTATCACCGTGTAAGTTCCATTTTTCTACAGTCTCTATTTTGATCATTTCAGTAACTGTACATTATTCCATGGAATTGGGGAACGTCTGCTTCCAACCAAGATGGAGTGGGAGGGGTTATATTAACTTTCCTGCCTAAAGTAAGCAAAAATAAAACAGACAAAATATATGCCATAAGACTTTTCAAGATAATGGCCATCAGGCAACAAAGGCTAGGAATCCTTTAGCAATGGGAAACTAATGAGGTGAGCCCCACAGTTACTACAGCTTACTACCTAGCAAGTTTCTAGGCCATGTGGCAGAGAGGAAGAACACATGGAGCCCAGTGGACTGCCTGAGTCAAGGAGATTGAGCTGAGAGTATAAGGAGACTAAGTTTGCTAGCAGAGTCCCAGAGAGGAGAGAGCTGCAGGGAGAGAATGCCAGAGATCTATGAGAGTCCCCCTCTATAGAGTGTTCAGCAGATTACTGATTGGCACACGTATTTGAAGAAGCTACTTGAAGTGGGGGCAGGGAAAGAACCATCTGAGAGGATTATTGGGAATAATTCCAGTACTCACAAAGGGCTGGTAATAGTTCTTGTTTGTACCAGCCACACTGGAAATCCTCTTAACATACAGGGCACTAGGTAAGAGTACACAGAAAGGTCTTGCCTTGGGCCTGGGGGAAAGTTAGCCCTAGGCTAAACATTGCTTTGGTTCCCACTAACAAATCATAAAGGCAAGACTGAAAAGGATCAAACTGTTTGCAAGTGTCTTCCATCTGTTTTGTGCATTTTGTTTTTTCAAGGCCAGTGTGTTTGAAATGGTTTGAGGTTTTGTGGTTTCTTGACACTCTGAGGAACTTAGAACATATTAGCTTCCTTTTACTTGGTAAGCTGTCCATGGCATTTGCAAATGCACACAGAATACCTGAGATGGGGTAATTTATAAAGAACAAAGATTTATTTCTTATAGTTCTGGAGGCTGGGAAATCTAGATTGAGGGGCCTACAGCTGGTGAGGGTCTTCTTTTTGCATCATCACAAGATGGAAGAAGGGCAAGAACCCTATCGAGAGAGAGAGAAAGGAGACAAACTTATCAGGAGCTCAGTCCTGTGGTAACTAACCTACTCCTGAGATAATGGCATTAATCTCATGCCCTCATGACCTAATCACCTTCTAAAGGTCTCACCTCTCAACACTATTGCATTGGGGATTAAATTTCCAACACATGAACTTTGGGAGAAACATTCAAACCAGAGTACCAAGTATAATTTAACTACATTCTAGAACAAAGATGAAGATATTTATAGAATACGAAATATTTATTAACCTATGAGGTACAATTAACAATACTGTGGCATTCAGTCAAAGATTACCAGGCACACAACGAAGCAGTAATATATGCACCTTATTGAAGAGAATAACCAATCAATAGAAACCCATGCAGAACAAACACAAAATTAGTGAACCAAGATACTAAAACACTTATAACTGTGTTGTGTATGTTCAAAATTTTAAGTAGAGGTGTGGAAGATAGAGAGAAAAAACCTCAAATTGAAATTTTCGTGAAAACTATGCTGGGTGAGACTGATGGCAGATGAGACACTGTAGACTTAGTAGATTAGTGGATTTAAAGACAAAGCAATAGAAACTGTCTAAAACTAAGCATAAGGAGAAAAAAAATTTAAAAAAGAAAAGAGCATCAATTTGCTGTTGAAAACTTCAAGAAGCCAAATATATATATACATGGAGTCTTCAAAGGGTGGGGGGTGGTTGCAGAGAAAAATATTTGAAATAATGATAGCCAGAAAATTTTCCACATTTGATGAAATCTGTAAAGCCAAATATCCAAGGATCTCAACTAAATGCAAGCAGAGGAAACATGAAGAAAACCACACCAAAGCACACAAGCCCCCTGCCAGGGATCATCATATTTTGGTCTATATCAACTGTTGCTATAGACAACCCTGTAATCAAAAAGAATCATGTTCTATTGAAAACAGCTGTTAATTGACAAGGAACTGAGAACAAGGTGTTTGTATTGGGTATAAAGTTCCTTTAACAAAACCATTACCTCACCATTTGGACAGCAATGGCTAATGTGGAAGCATTGATGCCAATCTAAAGCAAATCTTTCCTGTCTGTGTACAAAGTACTTGCTCTTAATGATGAGTTTAGGGGATGTATGTTACCAGCTACTGACATTCTGCCACCCATTGCTAGAGATCTGTTGCTCCTGAACCATGTTGCACTAAACAGGCATGTTTGGCAGAACTGGGGCTTGTTCATTATCAGGTTGCTTTCTCACCCAAATCCATTGTGCCTGGCAGTGGCTTTGAGCATGAACCAAGGGTTTGGTGAGGTGGAAAAACCATAGTACATATCAGACTCCAAGCAGTCTACTTGAGCTGATTGTGTGCAAATGGAAGGACACAATAAACCTGGCTTAGGGAGTAATCATAAAAGCACCTTGCAGTGATGTTACACCTACTTCGATTAAGTGGTAGGCACTTAATTGTTTATTCATTCAAGAGATACTTAAGTGTCTAGAAAGTTGTCTAAGAAGGTCAGCCCTAAAGAATAATGATAATGCTAACAACTAAAGTATACTGAGGAATTCCTATGTGTCAACCATGGGGCTAGGTGCTTAACCCTCACAATAGCCCCATGTGGCATTATCATTCCAGTTTTACAGATGGTGAATCTTGGGCTCTTGCTATTGAATAACTTGCCCAAAGTCACACAGTAAGTGGCAGAGCCAGGATTCAAACCCAGGTCTGTCTGATCCCAGTATCTATATTTCTTACTACACAATGAAGCATGTACTTTCAAAGCTGTCTGTTTGTTCATATTGCCCTATTCTTTGTTATACAGTTTTCCTTTGTTTCTTTATATCTTTGAACATTTTAAATGTATTTACTTTTAAAGGCCATTTCTGATTCCTTCATTTACTGATTCATTGAGCAAGTATTTATTGAACACCTACTATATACTAGACATTGTTTTAGGTTAGGGGGATGGATTCATCATTTAACAAAACAGTGAAAAATTCTTGCTCTAGAGGAGCTCACATTCGAGCATTGGGAAACACACAATAAATTAGATAAACATATTGCTAAACTTGAGAGAAGTTTTGGTGAAGTATGGTGGGGTGCAGGAAGTTAATGTCTGATTGGAATAGGTTTAAGAGAGGATGATAAAATTGGAGACATTGGGTATAGAAAACCCTTTTGAGAGGTTTTTCTGTAAAGAGAATCACATAAAAGGGGTGGGAGGTGTAGAAGGGGTGGCATCCAGAGAGGATTTTTTTTTTTTTGGCTGGAGAAAGTAGGTGCTGAACTTTTATTATAGGTAGCTATTATTGTGTGGGTTATTTGGGTTTTTTTAATCTTATTTCAGAATATTATGGGAGTCCAAAGGTTTCGGTTATATAAATTGCTTTTGTGCTATTTAAGTCAAAGTTGTAAGTGTGCCCATCACCCAGATAGATATTGTGCATTATAGCCATTAGGTGTGAATTTATCCATCCCCTTCTTCCCTCTCCTACCTGCTTTATTTCAGGTGAATATTATTTCCATATGTGCCTGTAAGTGTTGATTAATTAGTTCTGATTTAATGGTGAGTACATGTGGTGGTTGTTTTTGCATTCTTGTGATACTTCACTTAGAAGAATGGACTCCAATTCCATCCAGGTTAATACAAGAGGTATTAATTCACCATTTTTTATGGCTGAGTAGTACTCAGTGGTATACGTATACCACATTTTATTAATCTGTTCATGTATTGATGGGCTCCTGGGTTGTTTCCACATCTTTGCAATTGTGAATTGTGCTGATGTAAACATTCAAGTGCAGGTATCTTTTTATAGAATGTCTTTTTTTCCTTTGGGTAAATACCCGGTAGTGGGATTGCTAGATCAAATGGTAGTTCTACTTTTAGTTTTTTGAGGTATCTCCATACAACTTTCCATAGAGGTTGTATTAGTTTGCAGTCCCACCAGCAGCATAAGGTTGTTTCTATCTCTCCACATTCATGCTAGCATTTGTTGTTTTGGGACTTTTTGATAAAAGCCATTCTCACTGGAGTTAGGTGATATTTCATTGTGGTTTTGATTTGCATTTCTCTGATGATTAGAGATATTGAGCATTTTTTCATATGTTTGTTGGCTATTAGTTTATCTTCTTTGAAAAATTTCTGTTCATGTCATTGGCCCACTTTTTAATGGGGTTGTTTGATTTTTTTTCTTGCCGATTTGCTTGAGTTCTTAATAGACTCTGGTTATTAGCCTTTTATGAGATATATGGGATGGAAATATTTTCTCCCATTCTTTAGGTTGCATATTCACTCTAATGATTGTTTCCTTGGCTGTGCAAAAGCTTTTTAATTTGACCAGGTCCCATTTACTTATTTTTGTTGTTGCTGTGATTGTTTTTGGGGTCTTCTTCATAAATTATTTGCCCAGGCAGATATCTATAAGAGTTTTTCCAACACTTTCTTCTAGAATTCTTGTAGTTTCATGCCTTAGGTTTAAGTCTGTTATCCACTGTGAATTGATTTTTGTGAGTGGTGAGAGGTGCAGATCCTGTTTCAGTCTTCTACATGTGGCTATTCAATTTTCCTAGCACTATTTATTGAACAGGGATTCTTTTCCCCAGCATATGTTTTTGTCTGCTTTGTCAAAGATCAGATGGCAATATGAGAGTGGTTTATATCTGTTCTGATCCATTGGTCTATGTCTCTGCTCTTGGGGCAGTACCATGCTGATTTGGTTACTATACCCTTGTAGTATAGATTGAAGTCTGGTAAATTGATCTCTCCTGATTTGTTCTTTTTGCTTAATGCTGCTTTGGCTATACAGGGTCTTCTCTGGTTCCATATGAAGCATAGAATTATTCTTTCTAGATCTGTGGAAAACGATGTTAGTATTTTAATAGGGATTGGATTGACTCTGTATATCACTTTGGGTAGTATAGACATTTTAACGATGTTGATTCTTCCGATCCAGGAGCATGGTATGGTTTTCCACCTGTTTATGTGCTCTGCAATTTCCTTCCTCAGTGTTTCTTAGTAGTTCTCCCTGTAGAGGTCTTTCACCTCCTTAGTTGAGTATATTACTGGGTATTTTATTTTCTTTGTTGCTATTGTGAAAGGTATTGAGTCTTTGATTTGGTTCTCAGATTGACTGTTATTTGGTTCTCAGATTGACTGTTATTGATGTATATGAATGCTACTGATTTGTGTACCTTGATTTTGTAACCTGAGATTTTGCTGAATTTGTTCATCAAATCCACTACTCTCTTGGCAGAATCTTTGAGCTTTTCTAGATATAAGATCATATCATCAGCAAAGAGTGATAGTTTGACCTCTTCTGCTCCCATTTGTATACCTTTGATTTCCTTCTCTTGTCTGATTGCACTGATTAGGACTTCCAGTACTGTATTGAATAGAAGTGTTGATAGAAGGCAACCTTGTCTGGTTCCAGTTCTAAGCGGGAATGCTTTCAGTTTTTTCCCATTTAGTATAGTGTTGGCTGTGAGTTTGTCATATATGGCTCTTAACATTTTGAAGTAAGTCCTGTCTATGCTTATTTTGTTAAGTGTTCTTATCATAAAAGGTGTTGAATTTTGTCAAATGCTTTTATGTGTCTGTTGAGAGGATCATAAGGTCTTTGTTTTTACTTCTATTTATGTGGTGAATTACATTTATAGATTTGCATATGTTGAACCATCCCTGCATCTCTGGTATGAAACCCACTTGATCATGATGGATAATTTTTTTGATGTGCAGCTGAATTCGGTTTGCTGGGATTTTATGGAGAATTTTTCATGTATATTCATAAGGGATATTGGTCTGTAGTTTGTTTGTTTGTTTGTTTGTTTGAGTCCTTTACTGGCTTTGGTATCAAGGTGATATTTTCTTTGTAAAACATGTTGGGGAGGATTCCTTCCTTCTTGATGTTATGCAATAATTTCTATAGGATAGATACCAGTTCTTCTTTGTAGGTCTGGTAAAATTTGGGTGTGAAACCATCTGGTCTGGGATTTTTTTTGTTGGAAGATTTTTTATTGATACTTCAATTTTGGTACTTGATATTGGTCTGTTCAGGAATTCTATTTCTTCCTGATTGAGCCTAGGGAGGCTGTATGTTTCTAAGAATTTGTCCATCTCCTCCACATTTTCAAGTTTATGTGAATAGAGATTTTTATAGTATTCATAGATGATATTTTGTATTTTCATGGTATCAGTTGTAATTTCTCATTTTTCATTCCTGATTGAGCTTATTAGAGTCCTTTCTTTTCTGCTTCTGGTTAACCTAGCAAGAGTTCTGTCAATTTTTTTTTATTCTTTCAAAGAACCAACTTTTTTGTTCCCTTAATCTGTATAGGTCTTTTTTATCAATTTCATTTAGTTCTGCTCTGATCTTGGTTATTTCTTTTCTTCCCTGGGTTTGGGATTGGTTTACTCTTCCCTTTCCAGTTCCTTGAGTCGATTCATTAGATTGTTGATTTGTGGTCTTTCTGTCTTTTCGATGTAGGCTTTTATGGTTATGAATTTTCATCTCAGGACTACTTTAGC
This sequence comes from Eulemur rufifrons, assembly GCF_041146395.1. NCBI lineage: Eukaryota > Metazoa > Chordata > Mammalia > Primates > Lemuridae > Eulemur > Eulemur rufifrons. The sequence continues at coordinate 23,645,866 of NC_091012.1, read as the reverse complement.
TGTATCCCACAGATTTTGATGACTTGTGTCCCCTTTATCATTTAGTTCAAAAAAATCTTTTGATTTCCATCTTAATTTCCTCTCTGATCTGACTATTGTTTACTAGTAAGTCCTTTAGTTTCCATGACTTTGTGTAGCGATGAGTGATTCTATTGGTATTGATTTCTAATTTTATTCCACTATGGTATGAAAAGATACATGGTATAATTTCTGTTTTTTTAAATTTATTGAGGCATGTTTTGTGGCCTAGAATGTGACCAGTCTTAGAGAATGTCCCACAAGCTGAAGAGAAGAACGTATATTCAGTGATTTGGGGGTAGAATGTTCTATTAATATAAATGTCTGTTAGGCCCATTTTTTCTAGAGTTCTGTTTAAGTCCATTGTTTCTTTGTTTATTTTCTGTTTGCAGTATCTGTCCTGTTCTGTCTGAGGGGTGTTGAAGTCCTCTGCTATTATGGTGCTGCTGTTTATCATTTTGTTTGGGTCAAATAGGATTTGCTTTAGGAATCTAGGTGCACCTGTGTTAGGTGGGTAAATATTTAGAACTGTTATGTCTTCTTGTTGAATTGTTCCATTTACCATTATATCGTGATCATCTTTCTCTTTCTTTACTATTGTTGATTTGAAGTCTATGTTATCTGATATGAGAACTGCTACACAGCTTTCTTTTTATTTCCATTTGCATGGAATATTGTTTTCCATTCCTTCACCCTGAGTCTGAATAAGTCTTTGTGGGTTAGATGTGTTTCCTGGAGACAGAAGACACTTTGCTTATATTTTTTTATCCATTCAGCCAGCCTATGTCTCTTGAGTGGAAAGTTCAAGCTATTCACATTTATTGAAAGAATTGATAAGTGGAGTGGATTTCTGTTATTCCTGTTGAGTAGAACTTTATTGCTCTGTTTTACCTCTTGAGCCATTGTGCTGACTGAGCTCTGACCTTTATCTTTTGGGGGTTTTTACACAGGTGGGCATCTATTGTGCTGATCCATGTATAGTGCAGGTCTGAGTACTTCCTTCAGGGCAGGTCTGAACTTGGTGAATTCCCTCAGCATTTGCTTGTCTGGAAAAGACTTAAATTCTCCATTGAATGTGGTACTTAATTTTGAAGGATGCAGAATTCTAGGCTGGCAGTTGTTTTGTTTAAGAAGATTGAAGATGGGGACCTACTCCTTTCTGGCCTGTAAGGTTCTGGGCTAAGTCTGCTGTTATCCTGATTGGTTTTCCCTTGGAGGTCAGTTGTTGCTTACTTCTAGATTCTTGTAGAACTTTCTCTTTCACTTTAACTTTGGCCAGGTGAATGCTATGTGTCTTGGAGATTTTCTGTTTGCTATGAATCTTCCCAGAGTTTGATGACCATCTTGTATCTGGATGTCTGGATCTCCAGCAATACTGGGGAAGTTTTCCATAATAATTCCTCTCAAATAGATTTTCCATGCTTTTAGCACTTCCTTCTTCTCCCTCAGGTATGCCTATAATTTGTATGTTTGTTCACTTCATGTAGTCCCATATCTCTCTAATTGCTCTGCCATTGTTGTTCTCTTCCCTGCCTCTTTAAATGATTGGATTAGCTTGAGAGCCTTGGCTTTAAGCTCTGATATTTTTTCTTCTCCTTGGTTTAATCTGTTGCTGAAACATTCTGTTGCATTTTGAAAATCTGCGAATGACTCTTTCATTTCTTTAAGTTCTATTATATCCTTCCTAATTTTGTCAAACTCTTTAGTGACTTAATATTAATTTTCTGAAATATTTTTTGGGCTTATTTTTATTGGTTTTCAACTTTCTCTTCAATTCCATTCATCTTATTTGCCATCTATATTCTGTATTACATTTCTGTCATTTCAACAATTTCCTTGTAGCTGGAGTTCACTGTTGTAGCTTTGTTGCGATCCCTTGGGAGTGTTGATCTGTTTGGATCTTTCATGTTGCCAGGATTTGTTTGCTGGGTTAGTAGGTGTGGAGGACTCCTATTCCTTGCTGGGAACTCTCCAGATAGTTGTAGGATGTTCAAGTTGGGAGCTGAATGAGACTCTCTTAACTGAGGCTGGTGTTGTGAGGAGTGCTCTACCCAGGGTCTCTGCACTGAGGTAACCACAGCAGCAGGATAAGGTTGCCATGAGTTCCTAGGTAGTGGGTGTTTGCTCAAAGTAGGTCACAGTGTGCTGGCAGCTTGAGGCTTGGGGATCCTTGGTGGGCTGTTGGACTTTGGAGCAGCTCTTCCAGCCTTACTTTGGTGGTGGAGGCTCTGGGTTGGAGTCTTAGGGTCCAGATGCAGTGCTAGAGACTTGGGGATGGTGTTTCCAGCCTGGTGGGAGTTCTGGAATCACAGGGGTGGAGCCTCGGACTCCAGTGTGAGAACCTCAGACCTGGGACTCGAGAGGAGCCACAAGCAGAACTTCTGAGCAGAGCCTCTGAGCCAAAATCAGGGCTGTGCAGATGGCAGGCTGATCTGACCTGGAGGGCAGGTTCAAGGCCAGGCAGGCAGGCGGCAGCTAGGGTCTGGAGTACAGATTTGAGGCTGAGCAAGCAGCAGGCTGCTTCTCAGACACAAGGGTCCCACGGGTGCCAGGTCAGGCATGCAGAGGTCACAGCTCTTCACACCCGACCTAAGAGCCACCGAAGCGGTTGCCCAAAACCTCTCAGTTCGGGGCCTGCTGCTCTCCAGTAAATTCCTGTGCCTAGGTCCTACTGCATTCTCGGGTTGAAGGACCTGGCCTCAAGTTCAAGGATATGGCTGAGGGAAGCCACAAGTCAGTCCACTCCCTCCCCAGCCCAGTGTAGAACTGGCGTGGTGCACCCGAGAGTTCAGGATGGCTTTAGCTGTTGCCTGATCCCCACAGCACCTGTTGTCTAGTGCAATAGCTCTGCACAAACTCTAGGCAGGTCCCGGTCTGAGCAAGTAGGAGGTCTGTGGGGATGGTGGGAGCAGTCTTGCAGTTCACTCTGTACTATGTCGGCAGGGTGAGCACGGCACTCCCATGCTCTATTCTCCCATTGTTCCCCTCACATTCTCTGATCTTGTTATATGTATCACCCTGTCACCATTTTTTAGTGTCCTGTGTTGCTTCTCTGTGAATTCACAATGCTACTTTAGGGATGAGAGATCCATATGTAGGCAGCTGCCTGCACCTTTCACTTCTTTTCTTGGGAGCAGCGAGCTGGCAGGCTGCCTCTAGTCTGCCATTTTTTTTTTTCTTGAGAGGATTTTTAAACTCAGTGTATTTTAAAAATTCTGCTGTATTTTATTCCTATTTTCCCCTTGTCTATTCAATCTGCTGTCTTGATTGGAACCCCTATGCCCTTTTCTCCCCCCAAAAAACCTAAAATGCAAGGATCTCTTAAAAATTGGCCAGAGCACTTATGACATTAAGCTACCACAGGGAAAATATGAAGATTTGGGGACATACTTTTTGAATGCCTCCCCCCACACACACTCATTTCCAGTTCACATAACCGTCATGTATTGGAACCTGCATTTGAAGCCTACTCTATGTCCAGTCTCAAAAGCCATGACTCTCTTTTCATATCCCTTAAATACTTTTCATGGAGACAGTTATGGAATAAAGGTGAATCCAAAACTCTTTTCAACACTGTAAAAGCATATTAAAAGCCTTCCAGTCCCCATGTATGCATTTTCATTTTATTTTTCTTTTTGGCTTCTAGCTGTCTTGCTTGAAAGACTATCTTCAGGCCTTAGTCTTAATAGCATTTTAAACTGGTGTGTTTTGCTTCCAAAATAGTTTCTTGGCTTTATTTTTTTCAGGCCAATTACCATTACCACACATGATGTTGTCATTTAAATTAATTTAAACTCACTGCATTTTATACTGATAAGCTAAAACATATGAACACATAAAAATGGACATCTTAATATATGGGTATATAAATTTCTATTGAAAATCATCCTGGAAGCAAGGATGAGTGATTAAATCAATAGATGGCTATGATAAAGAATAGAGAGAAGAGGACAGAGAGAGGTCATATCCCATCTCAGTGAATACCACCTCACTATGATATGTATCTAAATAATGAAAAGATTCCCAGATCTCCAGCAACATACCACTTATTTTAAGGAGTACAAAACATAATCACTTGAACAGTGAGGTTACACAATTTCCTGAAGTTCAAATGCTGGATGAGATCCAACAAACAGGTCTCTTGCAGAAAAATCATCATGAGTCTGTGTCTTAAGCCAGTCCAAAACAAACAAACAAAAAACTCTAAACATTTCGGCAGAGAATTAGAAGATTTTACTGATAAACCTAAGTTTCATATGAGCCGTGATCCACAGACTATTCAAAAAGGATCCAGTTGTTAAGGAAATCAAACTGGATCACTCAATAGAAATATAATTTGTATATGGTTTAAAGAAGAAAATGGCTTAAATAAAGGTAGTCAGGCTTAGGGAAAAGAGCACTGAGTTTGGCTTTAATGGATTCTGTCTCTTGTTTTGCTCCTAACTTGCTGTATGGCCTTGCCCTCTTTGACGCTATCAAGTGAGAACATTGCACTAGAAATTCTCAGGGTCCTTTTCACCTCTCTGCTAAAAGTACTTTTGCTAATAATACTTTCAACTTTAATCTGCCTAAAAAACCTGGGGTAGTTGTTAAACAGCCCCCAGTTGACCTTTTCTTGCTCTAAGCCTAGGTTCCATGTGAGGAACTCTGGGAAAATGGCCCCATCAGTAATGGTACAGCTCCTCCACTGCTGTGCCAGTTCTCTTTAACACATTGACTGCCACACTAGAAAATAATTTTTTTTCCCTGAGGCCAACATGTTTTATTAAAACAAAACAATCCTTTCAAATTTGTTATTTTTTATTGTTTTCTGTGTGTGAGTTCTATGCAGCACAATCCATGTTTTTAGCATTAAATTGTCAATATTAATTGTAACAATAAGGACATCAACAAGTAAGATTTTCATGAACCAACTGCAGGGTTTTGCTTAATGAGGCCCTGGGCTCAAAACTAGCTTGAGTTAAATACAACTCACATGGCGATCAATGTGCTAAATCAGTGTGTTTGATTCTAATAATAAGAAAAGGAAGATGAGACGATTGCCATCCTTTGCTACTACAATGATAGCATCCTACCAATACCATTGAAAGGCATAATATTTTTGCCATGGCCTTTGATCTATAAACATTTTTAATGCTATGCTTTCGGCATATGTGTACTGTGCTTCTCGAGTTTGGCAGTGTATACGTTGTGGCATCCATAATCTCTGTTAGTTGTTATACTCCAGCAATATTTTTCAAGGACATGTTTGATAATGACTTTGTGTTAGCTTTTCAGTTGATTGCAGCAATGTTAGAAATTGTGATATGAAATACATCAAAGTTTTGCATTCTGCCTGTGTTTCCCTGTTGTTTATATCTCTAACCCCAAAATGAAATGTCATAGCTTTCTCTTTTGGAAATTTATAGGATCAAGGTGATATTATAGAGGTCGAGCAATATGTACCACAAGAAACCCTTGAAGTAATTAGAATACGGTCTGATTCATCTTGTGAGTCCAGCATATCTTCCCTGGAAATTATGCCTAAATCACCAGGTAGGTACACTTGAGAATTTGGATATGGACTATCAGAAGAAAAATAGTGACCTATAGGGTAGTTACAGTTTTCAAATGAAAATAATGTTCTATTTATAATGGTGTGAAATCACAGGAGCAAATTCCAACTTTCTTCATCTTCTGTAAATTTTTGAGATGATGATTTGAAAGCAATAAAAATGATTATCTCATCACAGGTTCAAGTGGTTTGGAATGGTATCATTCTCTCCCATTTAATTTTAATCTTCTAAAGATTGGTGCTGGATCTCAGTCCTTGAAAGAATAGCATTTATCTTTTCATACTTATGTAGTCTGTTCTGCTGTGGCCCAGGCTAGAGTGCCATGGCGTCAGCCTAGCTCACGGCAACCTCAGACTCCTGGGCTCAAGCAATCCTTCTGCCTCAGCCTCCTGAGGGACTACAGGCATGTACCACCATGCCTGGCTAATTTTTTTCTATATATATATATATTAGCTGTCCATATAATTTATTTCTATTTTTAGTAGAGATGGGGTCTCGTTCTTGCTCAGGCTGGTCTCGAACTCCTGAGCTCAAACGATCCACCAGCCTCAGCCTCCCAGAGTGCTAGGATTACAGGCATGAGCCACCACGCCTGGCCCCAAAGAAACCTCTTGTTATTAAGTTTTAGTGGGCATAAAGGGAGAAAGGGATAGTATCTCAAAAACAGTGATATTTCTTGCATAAGTTCCAATATTAAAGAGATTTCATAACTATAATTGTATAAAAAGTATGAAATTTAAGGAAATGGTGGATGCATAATGCAGATCATATCTCCTAATTAGTTGAATCTTATCGTAGGTAATTTGTATTGTGGAATCTCCATATATGGAAGTAATAGCCTGTATTTTAATTTTTATCTTATTCTTTTTTTTCACACTTTTTAAACACAGTTTTAGTACTTTTAAACACTCTTAGTTAACAACTCTTCCATTGTTGCTGTTAATCTCAAAGCTTTGTTTAAAAAAACCCTTTCAAAACAATTGATTTTTGGTAGGAGAGGGCAAAGTCCATGAACTCGTGATTTCTAAAATTTATAAGAACAGTGATTACTTTAAACCTATTTATCTGGACTTATCTTGTGGCTTTGCTGTACTGAATTATTCGTGTTTATTACTGTTAAAACAATGATGGAGAAATCCTTATAATCTTCCACAGCTGACTCTTCCAATAAAATGGGGCATATTGAGATGGCTAGCAACATATGGCCTGTGTGGTAGAAATCGAGTAGCTCCTAGGTTTCTCACTATCATTTATTGATGATAACTTAGTAGATTTGTTCATTTGGAATCAGAAAATTATAAGTGTACTATGAAGATGCTAAACTGATTTGGAAAGTGGCTCATAGTGGAAAAGGAGTTAAGTAGATGAGTTTGGCCAAAGATCTAAACACTGGAAGCATCCAGAAACCATAATTTTCCAAAATATTTTAAATGGTCATCCAAAACTCATACCACAATTGGAGGGTGATTTCCTCATGTCCACAGCATTGTGATAAGTTATGAATGCAACCCTAGGCTGCCAAGAGCAGGTGGGAGGTGTCCTGGTAGTTCACTCTGCCTAATCCCGACATTTCTCTTTTCTAAACTTTTTATCTTGAAATAATTTTGGACTTACAGAAGAGTTGCAAAAATAGTACAAAGAAAAAATAGAAAAATAAGGGAACGTTCCTATTTAGGGTAACCTTCACTCTGCTTTCCCTAGTGTAACATCTTACATAACCATAGTATAATTGTCAGAACCTCGAAGTTAAGATTAATGCAATACTTTTAACTAAGCTCCAGCCTTAATCGGTCTTCCCCAGTTTTCCCTGAAAGTCTTTTTTCTGTTCCAGGAACCAATGCAGGATCCCTCATTGCATTTAAAACACATGTCTCTTTAGTTTCCTCCAGTCTTTGATGGTGTCTCAGTCTTTCCTTATTTTTAATGTTCTTGATAATTTTGAAAAATACGGGCCAGATATTTTATGGAATGCCAATCAATTTGGACTTGTCTGATGTTTTCTCAAGATGAGATTGAGGCAGTGAATTTTGGGGAAGAATACTGCTGATGTGATGGGCCTGCTCAGTGCATCCTATCAGAATGTACGTGATGTTGCTATATCACTGGTGATGTTAACTTGATTACCTGGTTAAGGTGGTGTTTCACAGATCGCTCTACTGTCAAGTTACTGTTTTCCCCTTTGCACTTACAAAATACTTGAGGGGAACTACATTGAGAACATGCAAATTTTTCCTTAAACTCTCCTCCACTCATTTTAGCATCATTAGTGGAATTGGTCTGCAGCAATTATTTCTATGGTGTTCTAACGCTGATTTTCTATTTCCTTCATTCCTTGTGTATTTATTAACTGAAGTCTTTGTGTAAGAAAGAGCTAGCTGTTCCTCCTCCTTCTTTCATTCATTCACACATTTATTCATTCATTCATTCATATCAAGATGGATTCATGAGTATTATTATTATTTGGTTTGTAATCCAATACCATCATTATTTTTTCATTTTCCCAGCTTTGCCTAGTGGGGCTCTTTTAGATTGGCTCCCCTGTCCTTTCACCTTTCCTGCACCTTTTTTCCCCCTCACTTTCTTATTTCTGATGTTACAAATTGTTCCAGGTCACTGAAATCAACACCTTCTCTAAGGAACATTAGGTCCTTTGAGAGTGGTATTTAGAAACAAAGATCTGGGTGCTAGGTGTACTACAGGTGTGTCACTGCTTCCAAACTCTCTCAGTGGACAAAGCTGAGAAAGATATGGATGCATACTAACCCACGCATGCACATAGACCCATCTGTATTTATTTCAGCATATAAAAATAGCAACAACAGGAGTTCTTTCATATCTCCTACTCCACTCCAGCACTGTAGTGTTCATTCTAGCCTTTTCTCTCTGCTTATTTCTGATTTCTATCTCTGACAGTGAGAAATCTGGGTCTCATTATCTACAGCACATTTATTGATTTGTTCAAGGCACAAAAATACCTAAAAAGTAGTTTTACAATTGCTAACCTATACCCCTGAAGGAGCAAATTTACCATTTATAATTAATTTGTGTGTGCAATTCTATTTGTCTTTAGCCTACGGTATCCAGGCAGACTGCAATTTTCCAAAGTTACTATTAATAGGTTAGCTTCCTTATTTCTCATCCTCTTTAGTGTGGATATACCACTTATTTGTAATAGAGTTAAGATTCATTTGTCACAGTCTGCATTCCAACCTGGGCTTCCCCAAATCCTGATCAATTTATTTTTAAATTTATGTACAGTAAAATTCACTCTTTGAGGTATACATTTATATGGGTTTTGACAAAGGCTAAGAATCCTGTATGCATCCCACAGTACCAAACAAAGCAGTTCCATCACCCCCAAAATTCCATTGCACTGCTCCTTTGTACTCATCCTTTGTACCCCATTCCCTGGCAACCATTGATCCATATTCTGTCTCTGTAGGTTTCCCTTTTCCTGAATGTCATGAAAACGGGATCATACAAGATCTAGCCTTTATGGTCTAGCAAAATGCATTTAAGATTCGTCCATGTTAAGATACTTAGCAAAATGCATTTAAGATTCATCCATGTTGCATGGATCAGTGGTTCATTCCTTTATATTGCCAAGTAGTACTGCATCTTTATGGATATATCACAGGTTTTTTTAAAATCCATTCACCTGTAGAAGAATGTCTGGGTTGTTTCTGAGTTTTTGGTGATCATGAATAAAGCTACTATAAACATTAGCATAGAGGTTTTTGTGTTGTGTGAATGTTTTTAGTTCCTGGGTATGGGACTGTCAGGTCATATGGGAAGTGTGTGCTTAACTTTATTAGAAACTGCCAAACTGTTTTCTTTCTTTTTTTTTTTTTTTTTTGAGACAGAGTCTCACTCTGTTGCCCGGGCTAGAGTGAGTGCCGTGGCATTAGTCTAGCTCACAGCAACCTCAAACTCCTGGGCTTAAGCGATCCTACTGCCTCAGCCTCCCGAGTAGCTGGGACTACAGGCATGCACCACCATGCCTGGCTAATTTTTTGTATATATATATTTTAGTTGTCCATATAATTTCTTTCTATTTTTAGTAGAGACGGGGTCTCACTCTTGCTCAGGCTGGTCTCGAACTCCTGACCTCAAGCGATCCACCCGCCTCGGCCTCCCAGAGTGCTAGGATTACAGGCGTGAGCCACCGCGCCCGGCCTGTTTTCTTTTTTTTTTCTTTTTTTTTAAGTTAATCCTTCCATTTTTATTTATTTTATTTTTTATTTTTTAATTTTTTTTTATTTTTTGTTTGTTTTTCAGCTCATTAAGGGGGTACAAAAGATCAGGCTATATACATTGCCCATGCCTCCCCATCCCCCCCGAGTCTGAGCTTCAATTGTGGCCATTCCCTAGACAGTGCTTATCGCACTTATCGTGTAGGTGTGCACCCCTCCCCTCCCCCCACCCCATCCCCCCCAGTCAGAACTTCAAGCGTGTCCATTCCCCAGGCAGTGCGCATCGGACTCATCAAGTAGGTATACACCCATCCCTTCCACCCAGCCCCGACCTCTGTCCGATACCCAATTGGTGTTATTCCCAAATGTGCACTCAGGGAAACCAGTTTGCTGGTGAGTACATGTGGTGCTTATTTTTCCATTCTTGGGATACTTCACTTAATAGAATGGGTTCCAGCTCTCTCCAGGAGAACCAAAGAGATGTCATATCGCCATTATTTCTAATAGCTGAGTAATATTCCATGGTATACATATACCACATTTTGCTAATCCATTCATGAATCGATGGGCATTTGGGTTGTTTCCACATCTTTGCGATTGTGAATTGTGCTGCTATAAACATTCAGGTGCAGGTGTCTTATTTATAGAATGACTTTTGTTCTTCTGGGTAGATGCCCAATAATGGGATTGCTGGATCAAATGGTAGGTCTACTTGAATCTGTTTAAGGTATCTCCACATTGCTTTCCACAAGGGCTGCACCAGCAGTGTATGAGTGTACCTATCTCTCCACACCCACGCCAACATGTATAGTTTTGGGACTTTTTGATAAAGGCCATTCTCCCTGGAGTTAAGTGATATCTCATTGTGGTTTTGATTTGCATTTCCCTGATGATTAGAGATGTTGAACACTTTTTCATATGTTTGTTAGCCATTTTTATATCTTCTTTTGAAAAATTTCTATTCATGTCCTTTGCCCACTTTCTGATAGGGTGGTTCAATTTTTTTCTTACTGATTTTCCTGAGTTCTAAATAGATTCTTGTTATCAGTCCTTTATCTGATGTGTAGTATGTGAATATTTTTCCCATTTTGTAGGTTGTCTGTTTACTCTTGTGACTGTTTCTTTGGCTGTGCAGAAGCTTTTTAATTTGATCAGGTCCCATTTATTTATTTTTGTTGTTGCTGTGATTGCCTTAGGGGTCTTCTTCATAAATTCTTTGCCTAGGCCAATGTCTGTAAGAGTCTTTCCTACATTTTCTTCTAGAATTCTAATAGTTTCTGACCTAAGGTTTAAGTCTGTTAACCACCATGATTTGATTTTTGTGAGGGGTGAGAGCTGTGTATCCTGCCAAACTGTTTTCTAAAATGACTCTACCATTTTGCATTATTCAAATAATGTCTTCTGCTGTGCTTTGCAGGGCTACTGAAGCCAGATCATGTCACAACACTTCCCAGAGCACTTTGAGGTCCTGAGGTCCCACATTCTGGGGAACTCAGTTGTTTAGAAGTGATTTATGACTAGGTTAAATTTGTTTTAATCAGTTGGATGGTACCAAATTTCCAGAAAGAGAGCCAAAAGACTTTTATAGTGAGTGAAACAACATTTAACAAGTGGAATGGGTTTAGGCACTAGCGTAAGCTGGACGGTGGACAGAAGTAAATTCAAACACTCCTTCCTTTTTCTTCATTTGCACAGGTGAACAGATGTTTAAAGTAATGCTGTGAATGATTCCTGGTACCTGACACATCTCATCCTTAACATGGAATAAAACTGGACTTCCTTGTTGTATAATCTCTTTGATAACTTTGGTACTTTTGCTTTTTTAGTCACAAACTCCACTGTACTTTCTTCCTCAGCCATATTATCCTCGCCTAGCTTTGAATATGAGTCTGAGGTAGATCTGAATGAGGACAACCCTGTGGACCAGGGAACAGAAGACTCAATGGAGCAGCAGGACCTGGTGGGCTCAATGGACACAGTGGACCTGGTGAAACAAGAAGGCCCGATGGACACAGTAGACCAGCAGGATGCATTATGCCCAGGGCCCCAGGAGGACATGATTGACCTGGTGGAGAAGAAGGCCTTCCCCTCCTCCAGTGAGGCTGCTAGCACCAGTGCTCAGGTACCTCTGGGAGTCTTGCTTCACATATTTGTCTGGACCACTAGACAAAATCCCAATTTTCACTCTTTTGACCAGTTTCACTTTACAGAAAACATGCTCTTTATTTTTTAAAAAACTGCATCACTGTTTCTGTTGTACTAGATTTTCAGATGCAGCTGAGAACCCAGTGGGCCCTTATGAACAGAGAGGTTTGAGCCAAGGACACTTTGTACTTGACAGAAACTTTGAGCCAAATAGGAAGCTTAGCTACTAAGAAAAGGCAGTAATTTTAAGAGCCTTGTTCTTCATCACCTGTAAGGGGATGCTAACCATCTCAAGGGATGACAACTGCCCTGACCATCCATATCAGCCCTCCACCTGTACCACAAGCTAGATTTTCCCAATTGAATTTTTATTAGGTTAGAACATAGTGTTAGAGTGTTAGAAATATCCAACCTTGAAATGCCAGCACCAATGTATGGTCCAAAGCCAAATCAATCAAAACAGTTGGATTAACTACTGCATAGCTCCTCTACCCCCAAATTTGTGTACATTGTCACAGATTTGGACAATCATCTTTTATATTAGACTGGATTATTAAAATCAGGATTGGCAGCCAAGATAATGAGATTATGGTCAATTATGTGGATTTGTGTATGTTAATCACTGAGGCTAAGATGAGTCACTCCATCCCTAATGCCAAAGGCACCCTCACCCAATGAAGAGAACTGAGGGCTAGGAGACAATTGTTTGAGATTGGCCCAGCAATGTGACTTTGGCAAGTTCCTGAGCTTCAGTTTCTCCATCTTGAAATGGTCTTCTTGTTTCGAAGAGATTTGTAGACTGTTGTGGAAATTCTTTGAACTATTTAAAAGGCAACTTCTGTGAAAGTCCATTTTGTCCTTATTTATGTCCTTATTATGCTAAAAAGTTGTGGTCCCCCTTTCACTGTTGACAGGTTTCTCTTCTCTTTTAAATTCATTTGTAATTAAATCTTAAGTATAGCTTTGTTTAAAATCACCGAAATAACCAGGAATGAATGTGTGTAATTTGGCTCTGCAAGTGATAGTGTATTAGGCTTATTTCTGGATGCCATGTATTGACAGCGTCGACTGTATCCAGAAGATGGAAACCAGGGTAGGGAAGGGGCTGGAAAACATCATATAATCATTAGTTGATGATTATCCAAACAACTAAAGAGCCATCATGCTCATGAAGTGGAAGATGTGCTTCCAGTGGCTCAAACCAGGGCTGAGAGCTAGAAGCTGCAGGGAAGGCAGCTTTCAGATCCCGTCAAGGAAGCAATCTGACACTATTAGCCCTTCTCAGATGGATTTGGTTACCTCATAAAATTGTGAGGCACCTCCCCTTCAATGGAAAGGTTAAAACCAAGGCTTGGTAGCTCATTTTCCAGGGACAGCAGAGAGAAGATTCCTGCCTAGAGAGGGCAGGTAGATGTGGTAACCTGTAAGGTTTGTCTCTTCCAGACCTGAGTTTAGAGAGTTTTGTATGTGTGTGTTTTGGTCTAATGGATACCTACTTTCTTATAGGAAGAGATATATAATACATAGTGAAAGAAGGACAATTGAACAGTTTTCAATGGACTAAAAATACATACATTATTTTTATTCTAACCGAGAAAAAAAACAAGTTGTTTAGTTTCCACTCCTCCCTCCCTCCCTCTCTCTCTCTCCCTCCATCTATCTCTATCTCTATCTCTATCTCTCTCCTTCCTCTCTCTCTCTTCTTCTCCCCTGCCCCCAACTCAGCTGTGTACTTACATTAACCATAAAGGACCACAGTATGATATAACAGACTGCCTTATTTTTGGTCTCTATATAGGTACCTTTTCCTCATCATTAATATTGGAAATTCTTTATGGGTTGGGACCACGACTCTATCATCTTGTATAGACACACAGTGTTCAGCATAGTTCAGGGAAAACAACAATCATTTCCAACCACTGCTTACAACCTTGACAGATAGTTTTTTTCCAAGAATTCCATCTCTTTTCTGTTCTCATAAATCAATCATTTGAGAAGTCGTATCTACTTTCTCTTTTCTTCTTCTTATTTTTTAAACTTTATTTTACTTTAATATATTCTGGATGGTAATCTATCCTTTTCTTATAATTGATTTTTTATTGATATATCATAGTTGTACATATTTTGAGGGTACATGTGATATTTTGATACATATATAGTGTGTAATGATCAAATCAGGGTAATTGGGATATCCTTCACCTCAAATACTTACCTTTTCATTTACAATTTGTCTCTTCCAGCTATTTTGAAATATACAGTAAATTGTTTTTTACTATGATCTGCTTACTGTGCTATCAAATACTAGAACTTATTCCTTCTATTTAACTGTATGTTTGTATCCATTAACCAACCTCTCTTCATTCCCCCACCCTCCACCAGCCTCTGGTAACTATCATTTTACTCCCTACCTCCGTGAGATCCACTTTTTAAGCTCCTAAGTATGAGTGAGAATATGTGATATTTGTCTTTCTGTGCCTGGTTTATTTCACTTCACATAATGTCCTCCAGTTCCATCCATGTTGCTGCAAATGACAGAATTTCCTTCTTTTTAAAGGCTGAATGGTATTCCATTGTGTATGTATGTCATATTTTCTCTGTTTTTGGACACGTAGGTTGATTCCATATTTGGGCTATTGTGAATAGTGCTGCAATAAGCATGGGAGTGCAGATATCTCTACGATATACTGATTTCCTTTCTTTTTGGTATATGCCCAATAGTGGAATTGCTGGATCATACGGTAGTTCCAGTTTTAGTGTTTTTGAGGAACCTCTATACTGTTTTCCATAGTGGCTGTGCTACTTTATATTCCCACCAACAGTATGAGAACATTCCCCTTTCTCTGCATCCTCACCAGCATTCCTCTCCTCTCCTCTCCTCTCCTCTCCTTTCCTTTTTTTTTTTTCCAGAGTCTCACTCTGTTGCCCTGAGTAGAGTGCTGTGGCATCAGCCTAACTCACAGCAACCTCCAACTCCCGGGCTCAAGCAATCCTCCTGCCTCAGCCTCCCAAGTAGCTGGGACTACAGGCATGTGCCACCACACCTGGCTAATTTTTCTATTTTTAGTAGAGGTGGGGTCTCGCGCTCTTGCTCAGGCTCGTCTCAGACTCCTGAGCTCAAGCCATCTTCCCACCTCGGCCTCCCAGAGTGCTAGGATTACAGGTGTGAGCCACTGCGCCTGGCCTCTCATTTATTTTCTTAATTTCTCTCAAATTTCTCTCCCTTCCTTTCTATATCTTCTACCTCTGGTCTGTTTCAGGCCCTTGTTACCTCTACTTTGAATCTCCCCCACAGCCTTCTAGTTGGCCTTTCCCTGACTCCAAACTTCCTTTCACCTGCCAGTCCATCTTCTGCACTGCTGCCAGAAAGCATATTCTACAAAACAGATCTGAGCATGTCACTTTCTGAATCAGATCTATAGTGTAGAACGCTCCTTCTGGCAGCAGTGCCTAGTGATCTGTGAATAAAATTCAAGTTCCTCGACTGCATGAACCTGTACGCTCTGCAAAAAAAAAAAAAAAAAAAAAAAAAAAAAAACCTCTTCTTTCTGCCTTCTTTTCCACATGTGGCTTGCCTTATCCCTTCTAATTCCAGCCAACCTGAAGCATAGTTTGTCCCCTAACACACTCTCTAGTTTTATAAACCTGTACATTTGCTCATTTCAAGATCTGAGGCTGTTCTCCAATTTAAAATTAGATTTCCAGGACCAAGAGGAGAATATTCATCCAAGTACTATGATTGTATATGAGAACAGTAAGGGTTCCTACTTTCTAGGGCTCTGTGAAGATCAGATCTGTGAATTTCCATATAGTGCTTAGAAGAGTACCTGGCACAAAGGAGGTACCAGCTGATGATTATCTCTATTGCATTGCTAACAGGGGCCCTACTGGTGGATTGTCATTTGTGATTTGACCCAGGGGAAGAACACTTTGGCACTGCAGGTTGTTTCACATCTCTGGGCCAATTTCACATCTTTCTTTTTGGGAAAAAAAAAATGAAATGATCTCCATGGGCCATTTTTTATCTAGAATTCCTGGATTCTCTAACCATTTCTTCAAACTTTCTTGTAATGAATGAAATCAGGATTAGACTGCCACTATTTGCATTCTCAGGCTTTCCAAATTTTGAAGTAAAACAATATGGTAGTATTTGGAGAACGACTGTCCCTATACATGAACCGTAAGTGATTCCTCCCCACAGCCATCACAACCATCATTGTCAATTGAATCCTCCTTCGATAACCGTGATGTGGAACTGTTGGAGAAGTTCAGGAGGCAGCCAGAAGAGAGGACTCGGGTGCTGCAGGTTATTATCAAAAGCCAGCAGGATGAACTGCAAGTGATCAAGGAGCAGCTTCAAGCACTTCAGGATGCTAGCGTTCAGGTCAGACAAGTTCTACATTAGTGGCAGAAGAAGGAGGAGAGAGGGACCTTGGCAACCCTTAAGGAGTTAGTCAATAGGGCCTACCAATAGTGACAGCTGCTGCCCACAGGGTGGCATGGGACATCTAGAGTGATCTCCAGCAGGCACTTTTAGTTTTACCCTTCTGCTCTTGGCTACAGGACCCAAGATGGGCCCAGCCAGGCCTCGGCAATGACAGATGTGGTTTATGTATAGCCAAGGCTGCATGTAGGCTTGCCTGTGGATAATCCTGCTCCATGCCCAGCGTGCCTTGTGCCCTAAGAAAAGGTGTGTACTATGAATAAGACCTTTGCGATACTGTTTCCTTACAGATGCAGCCTACTGCAACATGCCAAGCTGTCAGTCCTAATAGCCAGTCTTCAGGGGAAGTGCTTAAAAAACAACGCACTGGGCAAGTGAAGCGGTCCCTCTCAGATCTCGACGAGGCCAAAAGGTTTTGTGCTTCATATTCATTCCCGTCTTTGAAATTCATTGAGAAGTTTAAGGAGCCTTCTCTTGTCTCCACCCAGGTATGGAAAGCCTGTTTTAACTGTGTAGCTGAAAGAGGATTACATTTTCATGAGGATTTGGACTCACCTGGTTTTCCTTAAGGGGTAGTGGCTACCCAGTTAGCTGTAATTCATTTGCCTAAGATAGTAAAAAAATCCCGGGCTACCTAGACCTGAACACACATGTTAGACCAGGTATACATACATATGCATATGTGTTAGATTAGCAGACTCTCACATCCAGGAGCATGATGGCAACTAGTGTCCAGCCAAACAAGCAGACAGTCACACAGATCACTATGTGCAGGGCGGCTGGACTACTGTTACCTTCTACCTTGAGAAACTGAAGTGAGAGAATTAAATTTCCCCGGGGCTCCTGCACACAATGAGGTATTTTTATCACTTGTCTTTTCATGCAGCAGGAGCAGAAGAAGCTGCAGGAGAAGGAGGAGAAACAGGAGAAGGAGGAGAAGCAGGAGAAGGAGGAGAAGCAGGAGAAGGAGGAGAAGGAGGAGAAGCAGGAGAAGCAGCAGCAGCAGGCACAGCAGATACAGGAGCAGCCAGAGCAGCATAATGTCATGGTGGGGAACCAGACCCTGCAGAAATGCCTCAAAAATCCAGCTGGCCTGCCTGTGCCACTCTACAATAATCCTGTTACTTTTATGCAGACCACGTCTGTTGCTGTTCCTGTCCAAATGGTAGATGAGCCACCGCCTTCTGACTCCTATCAAGAGGAAGACCCTGTGCACCAGGAAAATGAGAGTCCTAGGTGGGTAGTGCATAGCATGGTGTTAAGGGCTAAGATCACTGCTTTCCCCTCGTAGCTGGGTACCATGCCTGAGACCATAGGTGACCTGTCCATGTGGCACCAGCAGTCTTCTCATCAACAGCAACTTGCTCTCAACTCATCTTTTTCTGTGGCTGCTGGCCATTCTGCCGTGCATGTATGGTGCATGGCTAAGCACCCATTGATGGAACAGAGGAGTCCCCCTGAAGAAGGGACTAGATGAGGAAGCCTCAAAGCCAGGGAGTTAGCATGCAAACTTTGAAATCACTTGGCTTGATTCCCCAAGCCCAGTCCCTTGTACAGGGTGTGTGTAGAGTAGTCTTGAGTGCCCACAACTGAATAACTCCTGGGCTTCCAGGTTCATTCCACAACTTCCCTGAAATCCAGTGATCACAGTAGATCAGGTAAAGGGATCTCCATGGCATTTATTATCAACAGCAGAGAAGTGGGTGTTAAACAATTGCTAGATTGTCAAGATCAGCCAAGGAAACATAAGGGCTAAGTCCTGGGTGGAAGTAAGGGAACACAAGCACATTTCTGCTCAATAATAAGGTCTTTGGTCCCAAATGCCAAAAAGAGAAGGTTCTGTTCAGCAGTTAAAGGATTGCTTAGCATATAGTTGAGGCCCACTAGATAATTGTGAATGAACGTTAGCTCTTTGAGATGTGCCTCCCAAAGTTCTCTGGATTTCCTTCTGAGCCTTACTTTAGAATCAGTGACCTTGACATGTGGAGTGGGCTAGAGTTGTGTTGTCCAGCTGGCCTGATCATCAGAATCCACCTGATGATGCTGCTGAAAGTACAGATTCAGAGTCTGGGATGGGGCTCAAAAGTCTATACTGATCACAAGACCCCCAGGCTTAGAGTTATGGAGAGAGCACTAGTTTGAAGTTAGGAAATAGGCCTTGCAGTCTCCACTCAGCCACCAGCTCCCTTAGTGATTTAGAGGTAGGAGAAATGACTTGCCCATGGCCACAGAGAGTACAGTCGTGGCAAGACCAGAACTGTCCAAGGAATAGAAATAAAAACATTTGAGACAGATGACTGTAATTTCTCCTAGTGTCTATATTTGCTTTACTTTGGCAAGTTGAGTCTTATTCAGGCCAAAGTGAGGAGACATATAAGTGAATCCTGATGTAGCCACCAAAACCAAACGTGCCTGAAGCATCTACTGATGACCAAGGGAGTGTCTCGTGGGCCATTATTACCAGATCCATGGTACTGCAACAGATTTCTTCTCTTACAGTTTTCTTCCTGAGGCACATCAGGGCCCTCCCATGGATCAGCCACCATTGGGGTATAGCTCAAGCACTCAGCCAATTTCTTCTACCAGCTTTCCTCCGTCTCCCATAAATACAGAAGTGAAATTGCCCATACTGGAGACCCCAGAGGATTACATGCAACTTTGGCAACAGCCGCCTGCTCCACAAGGTCACCTTTTCCTTCCAATGAGCAGGCCCCCATACGGGGTCAAGACCCCTGGAACCAGGTACACTACATCCCAGGTCAAGAGGGGTTCTGAGCCCCTTCATTAAGAGGCAGCCACTCTAGGAGTGTGCTCTGTGTGTGAAATCCAGACTTCAAAGCTCAATAAATTTGAGGGCAATTGTTCACATGACGGTAGCACTCACTGCTGAGTAAAAATGTGCTCCACAGTGTTACTTGAGAAAGTGAGCTGGCCTGGATCTTAAATGTAATCTGACTGAAACTTCTCTCAAAAATATATTACCTGGGCAAAGTGAGCCATGCCATATTTTTAATGCTGAGCTCGTCTGAGCCCAAGCCTCTTTCCAGATTTGTGGATTTTTATATTATTAACATTAATAGTTCTACAGAATCTAGGGCCTAGTGTGGGTTTGTTTCCTTGTACTGAAAATAAACCTAGGGTCCCTCTGTTGAGTGCACTTAGTATCCATCTATGGGGTGCCCCGTATTTGGCAGGGCAGACCCACCTTGAGGACCATCTGCAGTGGCCATTTTTCCGGGATGGAAGCTGGTCCAGATGGCAGTTACACAGTGGGTTTTGCTCCAAAGTAAGCTCCCAGCAGGCCCCATGGGACCATGTACTCTCAATCTGACTGATGAGTAGTACTTACAAAAGGTATTTTCATTATGGCTTTAGAAACCTGAATATAGCCTAACCTTTGTTTTTCTTTAAACAACCAAATCAAAACAGCAACAAAAAAAGCAGTAAGCTGAGGCAGAATGAAGGAGTTTAAATATTTTAAATGTGTAAAGGCATGATTATTTTTCACATTCACATCTTGACCAACTGGGCCACCAATGTTGCCAGAAAGTTGGTTCCTTAGAGGGACTGCCCATAAAGAGATTGGAATGGTCAATGGCTCCTGTAGTTTTGTTAAAAAGCCAGACTCTGGTAAAACCTTTCCTTGTGCGTGTTTTTGAGGCACTTAGCCTCCTGGGTGGGGTCCTGAGAGGCAGAGCCAGCACAGAGCTGAGCAGGTGGCTCAGGGAAGTAGAGAAGGTGGGATTCTCCAAGGTTGCTCAGCCGGGGGAAAGCAGTGGATCAGCCTAGGGCAGGGCCATGTGGAGCTTCCCTGGCCACAAAGCTTCAGGGGCTCCCACTGTCCTCAGGTGAGGCCCCAGCTCCTCCTACTCTGAGCTTCCGTGCCCTTGCCACCCTGCCCTGGCTCAACCCCCACTGCCTTCTGGACCCTGCTTCCCTGTAGGTCCTCAGACACCTCTAGCTTTCTGCCTAGTGCCCATCCCTGCTCCTTCTGACCCCTCTGTCTTCTCCACGCCCTTGAGTACCACTTGTTGGACTCTTGCATCACCTCACCACGTAGCCCAAGGGATCTCTCCTTCTCAACCAGAAAAGGCCCCTCAGCCCACTCTTTGTAACACCATCGTTGTGTGCATCCTTCCCCCCTCCTCCACACTCCAGTGTTGGTTGGAACATCTCCTGCACTTTGCTAAAGTGGGCCGAGTAGTTGCAAATCTGGGGCCGCATGGACATGGCTGAGTCCAAGGCCTAAGGTTAGGGGCCTTGGCTGGCTGTGGCTGGCAGAGAAGCTGCTGAGAATGAAGGGCCAGACACAGACCCAGGAGCTTTAAGGTAACTTGGGAAAGCTGGGTCTGTTTCTGCTGGTCTTTAAGCCATGATGCTGCTGGGAGATGGAAGAGGAGAGGAACCTCATCTTCCTCAGCCCCTCGTTCTCCAGCACTTTGCAGGCTCGTGTTCCAAAGAGGGATTTCTCAGCAGCTGGCTGACTTGAACTAAAGGGATCCTCCCACTGCCACGAATGGGCCCAGGACCTCTATCAAAGGATTCCACCTTGTTCTCTTTTTTCCCAGCAGGGACAGTCCCCCGAAGCAGGAGCCCAGGACCCCCCAGATCCAGAAGCTTCTTGGGACCCAGCCGAGTGCCAGCCACAACGAATGACATACTTCCTGCCTGCAGAGAAGCCCAATGTGGATAAAAAGCAGCAGCAGCATTACTTTTGTGACCAGCCATGAGAAGAAGTGGGGAGGGGTCAGGCCAATGAGGTCTGCATAGCCAGGGGACCTGCACGTTGCAGAGTCCCTTGTAGTAGGGGTGGGAGGGGGAGGGGAGACTTACTTTTCTTTCCTGATATGTTTATAACTGTTTGTTGAGCAATAGCCTGTTCCTTGGCAGTCATACTGCAGAGGCAGCCTGTGATCCCTAGTGTGCTAATGTTTGACACCGCTGTCCCCTGCCTACCCTGCCCAGCTTCTCATATCCATGTTCCACCATGGGCAAGTAGGCTTCAGAGAATCTGCTCAAATTTTTCTGCAAAAAAAAAACAAAGACAAAAAAAAAAAAAAAAACAGAGTTGTTTGCAATCTAGTAGTAAGAGGCTCTTCTGTCTTACTTGCAAGAATTCCTAGGCCTTGGCCTTGATGATCAAGCCCTGCTTCTCTCCTCCGCAGTCTTGTCAGAGAAGCCCAAGGGGGATGGGACTCCAACAGCGTAAATTTGAATTCAGCTCAACAGAAGCACTTAGGAGCTAAAATAATTGTTGGCTTCATTGCCTAATAAACATTTTCTTGCATTGCAACTCTCTGTGAATTTATGACTGGCTTTTGGAACCTGGCTGTGCCAAGGTCCTGAGTGAAGGGCTCGTTTCCTACAGTTGGGCCCCTTGTGCAGGACCTGCTCCCCTCAGCCTCTTGCTCACACCTCAGCTCCATGCCATACTTGCAGCGGCTGGTGGCTTCTGCCATCCTATGTGACTGTGCCCAGGCTCTCCATGTGATTCATGTGTGATGGCTCCTTCACTGACATCGAGGGCAGCCACAGGCCCACTGGACCCTGAAACAGTTGGCCTAAGGGCTGCCTGCCCAGGTTGGACAGTGTTAGTGCCTCACATGTTATCTGAGGTGAGCCTGGATACTAAAGGACAGGATGCCCCTTCCCTTTGCATGCGGGTTCTTCCTCTCCCATCCATAGCCTTTTACATTGATAGGTATAATTCCTGGAGGAAAAATGATTTTGCTCACTGGTCAAGCACCAGGGAGAGTACCTTCCCAGCAGTGTGCAGGGTGCAGGGGGGACGCTTGGATAGCCATAGCAGAGGCCACCGCGTGTCTTTCTTAAGGTAATGAACCATTGCTGGAAGAAAGCAAAGGAAGCCCCAGTCTCCAGTGGCAAGTTAAAGTAAAGGGGCATGTTGGGCCTCACACCCCCAGGAGGAGGCTGACATTCCTGAGGCAGCATGATCTCTACCGAGGTGTCATAAAGTGAACGTTTGTGTCCCCTCAAAACTCTTATGTTGAAGCTCTAACTTCCAGTATGATAGTGTTTGGAAATGGGAGGATGATTAGGGTTAGATGAGGTCAGAAGGGCAGGGCCCTCTTGATGGGATTAGTGCCCCTACAAGAGGAAACACCAGAGAGCTTGTTCTCCCCTCAGCCTCTGTATGTGCGTACACAAACACACATGCACGACACCACACACACAGAAAAGGTCACATGAGTGAGATGGTGGCCGCCTACAAGCCTTACAAAGAGGCCTTAGGATAAAACGTACTTTGCCAGTGATCTTGGACTTTTCGGCCTTTAGAACTGTGAGAAATATATTTTTGTTATTGAAGCCACTGACGTATATGGTATTTTGTTATGGCAGCCTGAGCTGATTAAGACACATGGGCTATTTGTTTTCAGGAGTGTCCCTTCGCAGCTAGTGGGCCCAGCTGAGGGCCCTGTCAGTTGTTGGAGTCAATCACTGACACTTAGAGGTACATCTGTTGCGGTCAACAGATGCAGAACATTCCCAAAAGCCAGTTACTTGCACCACCCAGCGGAGATAGGAACAGAGTTCAGGAGCACTCTTGATACCCTCTTTGACTTTGGATAGGCAAACTTAGATGTGACTGGCATTCCTGGGTGTCAGCAGGAACTCTCTTGCCTCCTGTACTGGCAGCTGCCTCTCTTCAGAGGCCAAACTCCAGCTCAGAGGCAGAATCAGCCACATCCTGCCAGAGAGTCAGGGTGGCACAAGTGCAAAACCAAGCCAGACCTGTTGAAGCAGTGAGGAAGGAGTGCAAGGGAGTGAGAAGGCACTGCCACTGGCATGCAAACTGGCCTTCTAGACCCAGGGCAGGGGGAGGGCGGGTGGTAGTGGCATGTGGGCCCCTTCCAGCTATGCAGCCAGCCTGGTACCATGCTGACCACAGGGGAGGCTCAATTCTGCCTTGGGAAAGTCACTTAATGTTCTCTTGGCTTCAGTTTCTCCATCTGAATAAAAAGGAGTGCAGAGGAGATAGTGCCTTTCCCACCCAGCTCCTAGAGCGGATGCGGGCACATGAATGCAGCAGCAGTGCTAAAGAGCCTTGGGGAGAGGCACTGTGAAAGCCCACTAGGCTGGAGGCGTATGGCTAGGGTTACAGTTTGAATTCAGTGTTTAGAGTGTGCTTGGGCCAGGGTGTGTCCCATCCGGGCGCCTTTATACTGGATTTACCACCTGCAAGGATCCTGAACAGGGCGAGTCTGTGGTCACGCTCCAGTCAACAGCTTAGCTCCTGGCTGAGCCCCACAGCCAGGATGTCAGAGGGTCTGGGGTGCTGTCCAGGTCTGCTTTTTCCCAGGGATCCCCCAAGCATGAGCCCTCTTAGGAGGGGGCAAGTGGGGAGTTCCAGACGCCAAAAGCCCCCAAGCCAGTGCTCCTGTGCAGGATGGTCCTGCTCATTTGTGAATTACCAAACTGGTGAGTTCTCTGGCCTCTTATGCAGTTCTGGGATCCCTGTTTCGAGGTGTCTGTGGTGCTGCCGGGAGGCTGCGCCCAGCTCTCTCCTGACCTGCACACTTAAGACCTGGCTGCCTCTGCAGATTAGCAGTTCTACTTGGAGTCAGTTGGTGCTTATCTTTCTGCTCATTGTCCAAGGCACGAACCCGAATTCCACCAGCTGTCCCTCTGGAGCTGGCCAGGCAAAAGGATGACAGTGTTGGGACTGAGCAGGGAGGCCTGTACCAGCCTTGCCCGGGGCAGGAGAGAAATCTGAGCATGACTTGGGTCAAGAATACCTGCCACGGGCCAAGCTTCCAGTGCCACAGCTCAGACTGGGAGGAGCGATGGCTGTGCCCGTGGTTTGTGTTAAACTGCTGTCTAGGAATCTCTGTGGGACTCTGCAGTCCATGCCACAAAGTTTTGCCGGGGAAATGGTCAAATGGAAGCTGCACTGGAACTACTCAGGACAGATATTTTCTGTCCAGCAGCCTCCCTTCCAGCCTCACATGCTGCCTGTGCAAAGTGCACACCTCGAGGAAGCCTGCCCTGTCTTCACTCTCGGGCTCCTCTTGGGGGTGAGGGAGAGAGCAGAGGGAGAGGAGCTGTTCCTACAGCAGCCGGAGGCCAGGCAGGCCGCAGGGAAGAGGCTGGGGAGAGAATCAGGTGAAGCAGTCCTTGCTCCCAGGACCCCCACTGCAGCACATCCAGCCTCTGCTGTCTGGCTCTCCTTGGTGGCAACCTCATTCCTGCGAGGCCCCAGGGTGCCAGTGCCTTCTGCCTCGCATCCTAAGCACAGTGGCCCACACACTACTATATGGCTGGGCACCTGGCTTGGAACACAAGGGCTGCCTGTTCCTGGAGTTTCTTGGCCTTGCTGTGCACCTCTGCTAGGATGGCTGTGGCCTCCTGCCTTGCCCCCGCTTCCTGGCCCACCCCAGCTTCCCCCTCAGGGAGTAGGCAGAGGTACCAAGGAGCCAGAGCACCTCGATCTTGTTGGAGTAGGGTTCCTACAGTAGGAGCGGGCCCAGACACAGTAGATCCAGGAGCCCCCTCCCTGCCCCCTCCTCCCTTCCATAGGAATCTCTGCCAGCACCTCCAGATCTGATGCCATGCGGGGGAGGGAAGCCCCAAACAGCCACCAGCAGCCCCAGGATTCAAAGCAGGCAGTGCTGGCCCACATGACTTAATGGCGGTTGGGTTTGAATTTGTTTATACGTCCAGCATGAAGCCAACTTGACTTCACCTATCTGGAAAAGCGCAGGAGTTGCATTTCTATGTGGGCTGGCGGGGTGGGGGAAGTTGGAAGAACACGACTGAGGTGCCCCAGCCACACACATGGCAGAGCTTCCAGATACAGCCACTGCAACCTCTACATCAGCTCATACCCAGGTGGGCAGCACAGCACTCCTTGCTGAGCGAGACTCAGTCTGTACATAACAGAACATTCCATGCACAGACTTACAGTTGAATATTCATATGTTTTCTAAACACATCAAAAATTTATAAACGTTCCTATTCCCAAGTGCATTTTATAATAAGGAAGAATGTTATTAAAACTACCAGCCCCTGTCTATGTTCTTCCAGCACACAGCACAGCACTGGCTGATGCCCACTGCGGTGTCTTGAGTGGTTTCTGTTTTTAAATTTTTTTTTATTTCAAAATATTAAGGGAGCACAAATGTTTTTGTTACATGGATACCTTTTATAACGCTTAAGTCAGGGTTTTGAGTGTGCCCGTCACCAGAATAGTGTTCATTGTACATGATAAGTAGGTATATTTTGAAGACAGTGAAAGAGAAGGAAGCCTTGGAACATTCTGGGGTGTGAGTGCTGTTGGTCTCTGCCAAAATCCCTGGGAAGAAAAGGTTGAGGAGAGGCCAGGGTCTGGGAACCGCAGCTTCGGGGCAAACTGCCTGCCAGAGGGAGAGGAAGGAGCTGCTCCTCTAAGACATGGGAACATGTCTCCAGCCTCAGGGCAGACCACAGCAAACTCTACCCCACCTTTCAAAATGAGCTATACCAATCTCAATGAAAACTCTCTGGTTTTATAGCTAGGAGCCAATTACACATTCCCTAGGGGTTATGAAATAATTGGGGTTTTTGTTTTTGCTTGTTTTAATAGGTAAGCAAGATGCTGAGTGGTTCTCCATTGCTTATCAAATAAACTCCAAGCTCTCCACCTGGCCTTGTCTGGCCTAGCCCTTCCTCTCTCCACCCTTCCTACACTCTGCCCCTAGTCTCATGGAACCACTGGATTCCATACGAGTCCTGGCCGTTTCTGCCCTCGTGGATTTGTCACTGTTCCATATACCACATGCGGTTCTTCCTGTCCCTGCATTTCCAACACTTGGCCGCCATGCAGAGTCCGGCTGGGAAGGACCCTCACTCCCTGTGCCCCAGCCCCAACCTGTGCGTCACTCCTGCTGCACATGTGCCATCACCCTTCTAGACTGAGCTACAGTGGGCAGATCTTGGAGGTTCCCATAACACAATTCCTTGCAGAGGAAGACTTCCTTCTATGAATGTTCCACATCTTTGCAAATCAAGCCCTTAGCAGTACCTGGAAAATGTTTCACAAAGAAAACCAGCTTCTTGAGACAGCATCATCAAGTGGGAATTCAAGTTGGACTTGGGACAACTGCCCAGCAGCTTGGAGGGGCCAGGAAGTCCTTAGGGCCAAAAGGTAGCTCCTTCCCTAGCCCCTGGGTCCCAGGAAAGCCTTCCTCCTCTTCTCACTGTCTATTTAGCTCAGGTATCACTGTTCTGAAGCTTCTGAGCATTAGCCAGCCACATTGCAGCCTTCCTCAGGCTTCTTCCTCAGGGAGGAACTCCTCCCTGAGGGTATGCAGAACCTGCTGGCATGCCCTGTTGTGGGGGGGGCAGTTCTGGTCCCTGGGATGGCAACTTGCCCTTGGGAGTGGGGGGATGAGGGAACTTGGTGGATGTGACAGCAGGCTAAAAGCAGTGAATGTAAAGCACTGCACAGAAGCTGGCAAGTGTCCCCAGTGGTGGCTCCCATCAGCCTCCGCAAATCCCTTTGTGGGACACCTAAGACCGGACCGCTGCGGGGAGATGGGGGTGGTGTCGAGGAGCGTAGGGGGAATTGACAGTAAAAATTAAATGCCAAGAGGCCAAAAAATCCTGGAGCCATGGATGTTTCCTGCCCAGATGGAGATCCTGACCCCCAAGGTCAAAGGGTAATTAACCACATGGTCACCTTGTTGATGAAACAAAACCCACAACCCTGCGGAATCAAAACATGTCAAATGCAGAGAGGCAAAGGTCGGCAGACAGGACAGACAAATTGCAGTATTTAGAATAGCACGGTCAAGTGTTTGTGTAATCTGTTTCCAGTTCTAACCTGTGCAAGAGGGGCTGGAGGCTTAGCTGACAGGGAACAGAGACACAGGCTCAGCTCTCTGGGTAAGAGCCAGACTCACAGGACGATTGAGACCCAGATCCTTGGAGCATATGATCAGCTAAAAGATCCAGCCTGGGACTGCCTGCAAAAAAAAGGGGTATCTGGGGACAGCAGAGCATCCAAGACAGGGGGTAGGACCTCTCAGTTTAGTGCTGCTCTTTTATTCTGTTCCTCTCATCTGTCAGCAGACAGTGCCCACCAGTTTCCATCCAGGATGTGGTGCTGAGGGAGGCAAGACATTGAAGTTTTAGGCTTCTACCTGCTAGTCACCTGCTGTGAAACCCTGGGCCAATCACTGTATCCCTCTATGTCTCTGTGGACTCGCTGGAACGCAGGGGTAAAGATAAGACGCTTATCTGAGAGTGGGGCTAGAACCCAGAGCCCTCCTGATCACAGAACCAGTGAATGAATGAGTGAGCCAATGTCATCTGTCTCCCTGCCAGTCTGAACCCTGTGCCCTCGTCGTCTCTGCTGAAGATACAGAGCGGGTGCCTGGACCCTGAGGGCATGGCCATACTGCAGAGGCTACCCCCTTCCTGTTGCTTTCACTTCCCTCTCTTTCCTCTCTCCTGCTTCTTTCTCAGGACACTGTTCGCCTCCTTTAACTACTGAACTCTCCCCTCTCAGAGACAGGTGCTGCCATCCTCTTAGTCACCAAGCTAATGTTCAGACATCTGCCTGTGTCCTCCCTTTCCTCCGTCTATCACCTCAAACATAATTGCTTTCTCCATTGACACATGGGAGGGGGCAGCAAGTATGAGTGGATGAACAGTCACATGTATAGTCTCCACTCTCTGGTGTTCCCAGGCCCAGAATGGGCTGGGGGTACAGGAGACATCAGGGAGAATGTGTTGATCAATGGGATCTGTCTGCCAGAGCTTTCCCATGTCCCTCCTTAAGCACAAACACATTTCCAGGCTGTAGGCACTTAGCTCTAGGATGCTGCAGGTTACGAGCAAGCTGGAAGGCTACATACAGGGTACCAGCCTTAGGGACGGTGTTTGATGGCTCCTCGGGGCCAGCACATATATTGGGCTTCTTGGTACAAGCTTCCCATATGTTAGGGTGGCCAAGAACACTCAGAATCTGTTTCCTGTGGTTTCCCAGGGCTGGGGCATTGCATAGAGCCCAGGCATGGACCTGGAGCACAGGATGGATATGAACAAAGGAGGTTCCTTTATCTGCGTCTTAGGGTTCATGGTTTCTTCCATCCTTGCTCCGCACACCCCACTGCCAACATTTTGGTGGTACCTACAGCAGGCTCCAGCTCAAGTAGACGGCATAATGCACCTCAAAGCCCAAGGGAAGCTCAGAGCAGGCAGGTGGACCACTGGAGTCCAGGACACACAGCCCCCAAACTTTAGGTGGGGCGTGGTTGAACTCATTTCTTGTCATCTCTTGCCCCCTGGCGCACTGTCTCGGTATTGCAGCTCTCCAGTCTGCTGGCTACCCACCCACTCTGGGCTGGGCCCTATGCCACACAGAATTCTGTTCTCAAGATTTCAGTCCAGCCCTTGGTCAGCTGCCTGAATTTCCTTTCTCTACTCTCCTTAAGGTCCCTTCTATCCGTGATCCATCATAAGCCCTTTTCTTTCCCTTTTTTTCCCTCTGTCACAAT
Organism: Eulemur rufifrons; assembly: GCF_041146395.1. Taxonomy (NCBI): domain Eukaryota; kingdom Metazoa; phylum Chordata; class Mammalia; order Primates; family Lemuridae; genus Eulemur; species Eulemur rufifrons. Next base: position 23,617,014 of record NC_091012.1, on the reverse strand, counting down.
TGACTGTAAATCCTCAACCTTGGATGCACCCAACTATGTGTGCTCTGTGTGTCTGCACTTAAGCATGGCTGTGCTGCTGGAGAGGCTCACCCAAACTGGCAGACCGCGTGCCCCTGTAGGTTCGTAATCTCCAGCCTCGCCAAGGCACACTTCACCTCTCAGTCCCAGTCTCAGAATGGCGATTTGCTCTCTCCCCATGTCTGCCCACTTACCTCTTGCTTGCTTTGTCAATACTCAGTCTAGAAATGATAGGATATGGAATAAAAATTCCCTCATTCTCCCATCACCAACCCTTCCTTGACCTTCTTTGGAACTCAACCTTTCTTCCTTTCCTGAAGCTAAAATGGTGGCAGTATCCCTTCTTTCTCTGGCTGCTGCCTTCCTCTGTGTGCTGGATCCCATCCCAGACCACCGGCCCCTCTCTCCAGCGTCACTGAATTTCCCCTTTCTACTGAAGCAGTCCCATCGCCACGCAAACGTGCTGTAATATTTACCACTTTCAACCCATCAATCCTTGACTCCCACATCCCTCTCCAGCAAGTGCCACATCTGTCTGTGCCTTTTCAAAGCACTTGCCCGCGTGCACCATCTCTACTTCCTTTCTTTTCCCAGCATGCCCATCAACATGCTAAGGTCCAGCCTCAGCTCCTTCCACCCCACTGAAATAGCTGATGACCTCCACGCTGTGAAGTTCACTGTTCACTTCTACACCCTTGTGCTGCTCTGGCTCTCAGCAGTGTTGATCCACTGTGATCCCTTCCTTCTGTGAGCGCTTCCTGCTCTGGGATGCCAGGATACTCACTTCTATGGTGTCTCTTACCTATCTCTTACCTCACTGGCTGCTCCTTATCACTCTGCTCTCCTGGATTTTCCTCCTGAGTTCCCAACAGTGGAGGGACCAAGACTTGGATGTTGGGATTGTTTTCTACCTCCTTTCACACACTGGGCGATCTCATCAGTCCCATAGCCTTAAATCACTCACACACACACACATTTCTTTACTGAACCCAGACTCATATTTGCAACTGCATAATTTATACCCTAAAAATTAGATACCTACCTGTCATTCAAACCTAATCTGCCCAAAACAAAACGTTTGGTACTCCCACAGCTTGCTCCCCCCACCCCTGATAATCTTGCCTCTTTCGGCAGATGGAACCACCATGCACACAGTTCTCTAATTGAGAAGCCTGGCGCTATGGGTTGAATTGTGTACCCCCAAACACTCATATGCTGAAGTCCTAACCCCCAGAATCTCAGGATGTGACATTATTTGGAAATAGGGTCATCGTAGGTGTAAATAATTAAGATAAGGTCATACAGGAGTAGGGTGGGCCCTAATCCAATATGACTACTGTCCTTTTAAAACACGGACATATGGATACAGAGTCATGACAGAGGGAGAGCACCATGTGAACATGAATACATAGATTAGGGTGGTGCTTCTATATGCCAAGGAATGCCAAAGATTGCCAGCAAACCAGCAAAACTGGGGCAGAGGGATGGAACAGATTCTGCCTCACGGCCATGAGAAGGAACCACCACCACCAACACCTTGATTTCAGACTTCCAGAACTGTGAGACAATAAATTTCTCAGTTCAAGCCACTGTTATGGACTAATTTGTGTCCCTCTGCCCAGTTCATTTCTTGGAGCCCTAACTCTCAATGTGACTATATTTGGAGATAGGACCCTTAGAGGAGATAATTTAGATTAAATGAGGTCACAGGGGTGGGGCTTTAATCTAACAAGACTGGTGTTCTTTTAAGAAGAGAAAGAGACATCGGAGTATGTTCTCTCTCTGCCTTTCTCTCTCTTTCTTCTTCTTTCCTTTCTTTCTTTTTCTTTCTTCCTTTCCTTCTTCCTTCCTTCTCTCTCTCTCTCCTTTTCTTTCTTTCTCCTTCCTTCCTTCCTTCTCTCTCTCTCCTTTTCTTTCTTTCTTTCTTTCTCCTTCCTTCCTTCCCTCCTTCTCTCTCTCTCCTTTTCTTTCTTTCTCTCTCTCTCTCTTTCTTTCTTTCTTTCTTTCTCCTTCCTTCCTTCCTTCTCTCTCTCTCCTTTCCTTTTCTTTCTTTCCTTCCTTCCTTTCTTTCTTTCTCTTTCTTTTTCTTCCTCTCCTCCTCCTCTTCCTCCTCCTCCTCCTCTTCCTCCTCCTCCTCCTCCTCCTCCTCCTCCTTCTTCTTCTTCTCTCTCTCTCTCTCTCTCTCTCTCTCCCCCTCCCTCCCTCCATGCACACACAGAGCAAAGACCATGTGAGGACCTAGGAAGGAGGCTGCTATTTGCAAGCCAGGAAGAGAACCCTCACCAGGGACCAGATTTGTAGGCACCTTGACCATGGGCTTCTAGTCACCACAACTGTGAGGAAAGAGATGTCTGTTGTTTAAGTCACTCAGTCTGTGGTATCTTGTTATGGAGGTCCAAGCTGACCAATACAGCCACCTGGTATGTGGTACTTTGTTAGGTGGCCCTAGCAAACTAATACACCTGGGGTCATCCTTAACTACTTCATTTTCCCCAATCCAAATAACCAATCAGTGTCCCTACCTTGTTGGCTGTGCCTCCAAAATCTATCTGGAATCCATCTACTGCTTCTCCTCCCCAGAGCACCCATATCATTGCTCACATGCACTACTGCTGTGACTCTCTTAGGTGGTCTGCTTATCTCCATTCTGGATTTTTAGAGTCCATTCCTTACAAAATATCCAGAGTGATCTTTATAAAATATAAAACCCATCATGTCTCTCTTGCTTAAAACCACCCAGTGCATTCCACTGTACTTAGAAAGATGGCGAGCCCCTTGCAAAGTTGTCTAGGTCCTCTGTCTGAACCATCTCTTCCCACTGTCCCTCACCCCTGTCACACTGGCCTCTTTTCTGGCCCATGGACATTGAGAAATTTTTTGCCTTGGAGCTTTGCACTTGCTGTTCCCTCTGCCTGGAATGCTTTTCCCCACCCCCTCAAATCCACTTCACATGGCTGACTCCCTGTAGGTCTCAGCTTAAATGTCACTTCCACAGAGGGGAAGTTGCAATTGTGAGATCCAAAAAGGGACATTTTGTCAATTATATTTTCTAACTGGTTATTGTTGATTTATAAGAAAGTTCCTGATTTGTGTAAAATTGACTTGCATCCATCTGCCTTGCTGAAAACATTTCTTGGTTAATCATCTTTAGCTTTCTATGCAGGAATCAAATAATTTGCAAATAATGACACATTTTCACGATGCATCATTTCCAATATGTGTGCCTCTTGTTTCTTGTTCAAATCTTACTACATTATTTTAAGTAAGATCCCCTCCCTTGTCATAAGCTCACCTAACAACACCACACATCTCTTTTTCTTTTTTTTTTTATTTTTCTCCACCCCAACACCACACATCTCAATTTGTACTTATATATTGTTGTGTTGAATGAACAAGTGAATAAATTAAATAAGCTTGAACAAGTAACTATGCAGCTTCTGCCCTCCCCTCTGTACTCTGAGCATCATGTTCATGGAGTGGGGGCCGGGACCGAGTCCAGAGACGTGCACTAAGAACAGGAAGGCAGGAAATGGAGATGCTCTAATGGAAGCGTGCAGTGGCTTGCTGAGTGAAGGGAAAAATGACAGTGAGACCATTTCTGGCTAAAAGGGAAGTGTCAGCACGGGCTCTCACTGCATCGCAACTCCAAATGGATGTCGTCAGGTAGAGGAGGGGGTGGTGCACATCACAGGGAAAGGAAGCAGCCATGGCCAAGGCCAGGAGCTAGGGGAGTGTTGTGAACCCTGCCTCACTCATCTAGGGCTATCACACCCGCAGGCCTCTGGATTCGCTCTTTGCTTCAACTGTAAGCCACCACAAAACTACAAAATAAATGTGTGAAATATCTGTCTGATCCCTGGATGGATGGATAGGGCTTACTATGTTTAAAAGAAATGGAAAGAATCACAAAAGAAAGGCAATGTAATAGATTTATCTGCATTAAAATAATAAACTTCTGTATGGGGAAAAGATAAGAATAAAAGGCAACCAAGAGCATAAATGTGTGCTGCATAACATGCAAAGAACATGTGCCAATCAATTAAAAAACACTAAGATTGCAGCAGCAAATTGAGACCACATAGATCATTCATAGAAAAGCAAAGGCAAATGGTGAATGAACATGTGAAAATTGAAACATGATTAAAAATAGCAACTAAAATGAGGAACTATTTTAATAAATTTTGCAAAGACAATTAAATTGCATTATTTCCTGCTGGCAAGGGTGAAGTGAAATGAACACTTTTATGCACTGAGATTTGGAACAAACTTGTTGTATAGCAACTCAAATCTACAAAGTAAGACCCTTTAAAAGTTCATATTCTTTAACCCAGTAATTTTACTGGTAAGGTTCTATAATTCTATTAATACTTTTAAGAAGTAGATAAATATTCGTTTAAAAATATTCATTTGCAGTGTCAATTACAATAATGAAAAATAGAAACAATGTAAGTCTCCAATTACCTGAGGAATTCTTAAATAAATTTTGAAACCTCCATACAATGGAATAGTTTGCATCCATTAAAAAATACTGCAAAATACAGAAAAGTCATTTAATGAAACTCAACCTCCACTCCTGATTAAAATAACAAATACTAGTGAACTAAGAATGGAAAGGGTTCTTCCTCAACATGATGCACTCAGTGTGTCCAACCCAACGGTAAATATTGGCATGAACCATGAATTACAAGAGGCATTGTCATGAAAGCCAAGGACAGGACACTGTAGTTATAAGATTAGAACAAGAAATAAATGACATACATATCGAAAAGGAAGAGACATGCTTATCAGTATTTGCAAATTCTATGATCACCACTTAGAAAACTAAAGTGTTTTTTAGCAAAGCAGATGTATACAAATAATTTCACAAAAATCAACTTCTTTCTGACAAACCAGCAATAACCAGTTAGAAACTATAATGGAAAAAAAACCCATTCAAAATTGCAACAAATCTATCTATCTATCTATATAGCAACTATGCATAAAATATTTTTAAATGTGCAGGACCTATAAGATGAAAACTAAAAAACTTACTAAGGAAAATTAGACAAGATTTAGGAAAATATAAAAGAATACCAAGAACTTGATTGGAAAGATTTATATTGTAAAGATATCAGTCTTTCCAAAACTTAATCCATAAATTTGATGTAATTATAACCAAGATAGCAATGGTATTTTTTTGATAACTTTATGAAACTATTCCAGAGGCTAGAGAAAAGAATAAATAAGCAATAGTGAACAAGAAAATTTTGGGGGAAAGGAGTAGAAATAGTTGGGAGCAAGGGGCAAGAGGGTAACTTGATCTGTCAAATATTAAAAGGCCTGTTAAAGCTACACTGGTTCCCACAGTGTTACTGCCTTAGAAATAGACAGGCTATAGCAATAGCAATGAACTAAACCAGAAACAGAATCAACAATACACCAAAAAAAAAAAAAACCCAAAACAAAAAACTGCTAAAACTGGTATGGAAGAATTGTGGCTCCAGATTTACTTTAGAGACAAATTTGAAGGGTGAACTTGTGGTCAGTAGGGAGGGGAGGAGATTCTTGAAGACCAAGGAAATATTCATTGTCCATTTCAAATACATGTTGAGCAGCAGTTAATGATAGTCTCAGGGCCTGAAGTCTCCTAAGCTACGCCTTCCCTCCAACAGTGGTGAAGAAAAGATGGTATTCCCAAAACAGACTAATCACTTAGAAAAATCTAGTTAATCAAACCTTACCTTAAATCTTAAACCAAGTTTAATTCCAGGCGGACTAAACATTTACATGTTAACATGAAAACATAAAAAATGTAAGGTGAAAATTACGACTATTTTGAAATGTTGGAAGTGGAGAAGGCCTTTCCAAGCATGAAAGCAAACAGAGAAAATGGTCAAATGCCAAAGATGTGTGTACAAATGAGGCCATAATAGCATTGTTTGCAAGGCAAAAAAAAAAAAAAAAAAAAGAAAAAGGAAGCAGGAAAGCATTAGGTCATAAGTAAAGAAGTACTGGTTCAGCCGTGAGATCACAAGACATTGTTAAGGGGAAAAAAACAGTTCATAATTCCTTTGTCTGTGAGAGAAAAATGTGTGTGTGGAAGGAAACATACAGAAGAATAGATACCAAAGTACTAAAGTGATTCTCAACAGGTCATGGGATTATGGGTGATTTTTAACTTTATACTTCATATATTTAATTTTTGTATGAATATTTTTATAAGGTACACTTTATGCTTTTATAATTAGATTAAAAACAAAGGAAATGAAAAATATTTATAGCATATGAGCTAAATGATGTAAAATTGAATTTGTAGAGTGAAAAACAAGAAGGCAATATACAAAAATTTTAATAATGGCTTTCTCTGGCTGGCGGGATTGTGAATGGTTATTTCCAAAATTGCTACAATAAGAGCTTATAGTTTTAGAATCAGAACAAAAACTATATATGCAATTCCTGAGCTATGTGGTGAGAAACACAATGAGAAAGGCAGGAGGGAGCTGAGGCTACAGAGACAAACAAGGCAGAGAGGTCCCTGCCCTCAGGGAGCTGACAGTCTGATTGGGCAGGCAGGCAGGGCACAAGGCAATAGGAATGAATCAGAAAAATGTCAGAGTGGCAAATGCTCAGGAGGAAAGAAAACGGGAGCTGGGATATAGCATAGAGGGGGAGAAGCTATTTTGCAGAGTATATCTGGGAAGGCTTCTCTGAAGATGTGACAGTAGAACAAAGATCTAAAGGACAAGCAGGAACCAGCTATGGGAAACTCGGGGGAGAAGTGGCCTCAACTGAGCTCACCTTCTACCACTCTTCCATGGTGATCTTGGCTCTAGCCATACTGAGCTCCTGTCAGCTCCCCACGTCCCCAGTTCCACAGGGACAAAGTATCTTAGATGGGCTAACTTATAAAGAGCACAAATTCAGTTCTCACAGTTTAGAGGTTAGAAAGTCCAAGATCACGACACCAGCAGATTCAGTGTTTGGCAAGGACGCTATGCTTCATAGATGGCTCCACCCTCATGACCTGATCACCTCCTAAATGCCCCACCCTCTTAATACTATCACATTGGTGATTAAGTTGCAACATATGAATTTTGGGAGGGACACAAACATTCAGACCATAGCAAGGGGCTAGGTGGACCCAGGGAAGTGGGTGAGAAATTTTCCATGGCAGCCTCACAGAAGACAGGCAGGGGAGTGAGAAAGGGTTTTGCAACAGCTCCTCTCAAGACTGCCCATCTTCCGGTGTTACTGGGAGGATCCCTGGGTGTTACACCAGGACTTGAGCCAGACTGAGGTTCAGCCTTGCCTCTGTGGCCTGTGTGAAGTTATGTAAGGTCGTCAAGGTGTCTGGTGGAGCCCTTCCCTGATACTCCTTGTGCCTCAAATATGCCAACCACAGTCTTGCCTCAGGGACTTTGCACTTGCCATCTCCTTTTTTCTAGAATACTCTTCTCACAGTTATCTGCACAGCTCTCCCCCTTACCTCCTCTAAATGCTGTTCACATGTTACTTCTCAGTGAGTCCTTCCCAGACCAGCTGATTTAAAACTGCAATCCTCATCCTCTAGCCCTTCCTCTAACCCTTTCTGCTTTACTTTTCTCCATACACCTCATTACCATCTGACATGCTACCAGAGTTCAGTGATTCTAAGAAGTGTGTGGGTGTGTGTGTGTGTATAGATATATAATTTTTTTCATATTTAATTCACATTTTCCCATTCTGTGTTAATATTTCAGTCTCTGAAATCAGGGTGAGTCTCATCTGAAAACGCCAGGCCTGTAGGGTTTCAGCATTTGAGAAGAGACTCCCTCCCCTCAAGGTGATAGGAACCCACCTCTTTAACCTCTAGGATTCAATGGCAGTGGGGAAGGGGTGGGGATTACCTAGATTAGCTACATTTCCTAAACTGGAGTCCCAAGTGGACTTTAGGACCCAGAGGCTTTTTATTTATTATTTATTTATTTAGTAGCTAATGTTTATTAGCTGCTTTACTTGTGATACCTTATTCAATCATTAAAGTACCTTTTAAAAGAGAAATATTATGTCCTCCATTTTGTTGGTGGAGAAACCCCAAAATATTAATTGCCCAATGTCTCATAGATAGAAAATGGAATTTTTCTTTGAAAAGTAAATTATTTAAAGAAGGCCTGCCTCCGCAGTAGCCTTGATGGCACAGAGGACAATGCTGTGTGGCAACACGGGGATATCCACAAGTCTAGGTCAAAATGTGATTCAGTAGAGTTGGAATCCGTATGTGAGCAGCTTTACTTTAATCAATTTATTTTGCTTCTATTTTCCTTTTTATGTAAGCCCTGGAGAGATCTACAAGAAAAATCAATGTCTGATTAAGTCTAAAAGGACTCTTTCAATAAGGATAAAATATAAACTCTATGTGCTAAGAAAGCATTGTCTCATGACTTAATTGGAAGCAAAGCTTAGTTGGTAGGTCATGCAATTGATGCCACCTTAGATTTGATGGAATCTGATCTACGTTGTGCTTATTTACTAATGTGTTGTCTGTCTTCCCTTGCTATAACACCCACGAAGACAAAGTCTTTAGTCTTCTTGGTTCATTGCATCCTGTCCCCTAGTGTTCCCGGAAGCATCACTCTGATGCTTGGCGAACATTCCAGGCAAGGCCGTGGCTCCAGAAGCTTAATCCCTTCTGAAAATAGGCATGATTCCCTCCCCCTCATCATAAGATTCAGAAGCAAGGAATGTATTTGGACTTGAGTTTGGAGCCCTCCAACGTGCTTCATGCAGCTTGTGTGGTGATGGTATCCAGAGAGGCCTGGCAGGGGTGGAGGCGGGAGCTACAGTGCCCACAGTGTCCAGTAGGTGACGGTAGGGAGAATGAAAGGCCCCCGTGGCTGAGTCCTCTTGGGAGGACTTGTCTGCCCAAGCATCTTTTCCTTGCCTGGGATGTGTGCATATGTGTTAGCTGGGACAGGAGGTGTGTGTGAGTGGGAGGATGGTGAAGTTCCAGATGGGCTATATAATGGCCACTCAGCCTGTCTTTGGCTTCCCAGCCTTGGACTGAACCCTCCTGGGGGTCTGTTCCAGGCCTAGGGGTGCTCCAATGACCCCTTGTGCTTGCTCACTTGACCTGCCAAATTTGAGATCAGGCTGCTTCCTCCTAGAGCCTATCACTTCTGGGAGGCCTCTGCTGGGGTTAGTGGATGGTGTGTGTGTGTGTGTGTGTGTGTGTGTGAGAGAGAGAGAGAGAGAGAGAGAGAGACACACACAGAGAGACAGAGAGACAGAGAGAAGAGGGTGGAAAGAAAGAGAGGCTTCATGGGTAGAAAGTCTAGACTAAAGCAGCGTTTCTGAAAGTTTGGTCCCCTGGGGCCCCTGCATCCGAGTTACTAGGCATGCTGGATGATGGGTAACCCACCAACTCAGGCTCCCCCTCAGGCCTACTGATTCTAGACAGAATGTAGACGAAGACATGAGAATTGCCATGACTGAAAAGCATCCCAGATGAGTCCTGTGCATCGTAGTCTTTGGGGAATACTGGTCTAGATGTTCCGCTATCCGCAGTTAGAGCAAGTGGCTGAAGGGACAGTGATCACCCAATGAAAGGAAGGAAATTCCAGCACCAGAGCAGAGGTGTGAAAGGGACCCTTCAGCCACTGTGGATCATATCTTGGCTGTTGTGAATAGTGCTGCAATGAACATGGGAGTGCAGATAACTCTTTGACATACTGATTTCCTTTCTTTGGGGTATATAACAAGCAGTGGGATTGCTGGATAATATGGCATTCTATTTTTAATGTTTTGAGGACTCTTCGTACTGTTCTCCATAGTGGCGGTACTAGTTTACATTCCCACCAACAGCGTATAAGGGTTCCCTTTTCTCCACATCCTCATCAACATTTGTCATCAGAAAATGTGGTACATACACACAATGACATAGGGAATGCTATTCAGCCACAAAAAAGAATGAGATCCTGTCATTTGCAACAACATGGATGTTAAGTGAAATAAGCCAGGCACAGAAAGACAAATATCACATGATCTCACATGATTCTACACTTATGTGTAGAATCTTAAAAAGTTGAACTCACAGAAGCAGAGCGTAGAAGGGTGGTTGCCGGGGGCTGGAGTTGGGGGTGGGGTTGGGGAGATGTTGGTCAAAGGGTACAAAGCCATTTAGACAGGAGGAACAGTTCAGGAGATGTGTTGTACAGCAGGGCGACCATAGTCGATAACAATGTATCGCATGCTTGCAAAGTGCTAAAAGAGTAGATTTTAAGCGTTCTCACCACAGAACAATAGACCTTGGGAGGTAATGCATATGTTAATTAGCTGGATTTAGCTATTCCACAATGTACACATATTTCAAAACAACATGTTGTACATGATATATATATAATTTTTATTTGTTAATTTAAGAAAAAGAGCTCAGAGTCAAGGCTCAGGGAAGGGCTGACAGATTGGGACCAGGGGTGGGCTCAGTGGTGTGCGACCTCTAGGGTAAGTGAGGTGGTGGGGAGCCCAGGGATGCAGTGCCCCTCAGGTTCACAATGAGCCCAAGGAGTGGAGTGAGGGCTTGGGAAGGCAACAAGGTGGCAAGGGGCTGGTGTTAGGGTAGTCACACATGAACATGCTTGGTGGTTTCAATATCTACATAGATAGTTCAACCCCCAGGCCTCCTACCCCATTGACCGTGCTCTGTGCTCCTCCCTACCACAGCCACTTCCTTCTGCGGTCACATCCTGAGACCGTGACAACATCTACATCCACTGCCCCTCCAGAACCTCCACGTCACGCATCTAGCTCCCCAGCAGCCAGCTCACTCCTTTTAGTGTTACAACAATCCTCTGACCCTTACTGGGGCCCTCAAACCAAAGATTCTACCATGTTTTACTCTCCTTCACCAAACCCTGATTCTGTCCTTACCTCCCTCCTTACCCAGCCTAAAATCCATGGCCAGTCATTACCCTTTCTGCCTTGAATCCACACACAGCTACTGTGTGCCTCTGTCATTTCCTTGTACTCATCTGGCAAAACCCCAACCCTGATGCAATGCAGCTCTCTACCTACTCTGGTTCTGTGCCGGTGGGACTGGACCTGGCCGGAGCAAACTGCACACACATGCTGAGCAGTGTCACTGGAAAGTAATGGCTGCCAACCCCCAAGTGGGTCCTTAACATAGCTGCACAATCACATTGCAGTTCCACAGCACCCCCGCCGCCCCCCCCCGGTCTCACACTCTCCTCAAACCACTGACACCCCTACCCCCACTCCCGGTGCTGACCTGGCCTCCTGTTTCACTGAGAACTTCTCGGAGCTCCGCTGTGGCCTCCCACCTACCTGCATCTGTGCCTATCTCCCCCACATCACCAATTTCTCCCTCGGTACCAGCTCATTAGCATACTACCATGTCACCACTGTAATCTATCCCATATTTTAAACATACTTTTTATCTTGTCCCTTCATATCCCTATAATTCCCCCTTTTCTCTGTTCTCCTTTGTAGCAAAACTCCTCAAAAGACTTGTCAATCAGCACTCTCTGTTTTCAACTCCTCTTTTCCCACTCTTGATTGAAACACTCGGATCTGCCATTGAAACACCCTGATCTGCCTTTGTACCTCCATGTTCCCCTGGAATTGCTCTTGTCAGGTGACTCATGACCTCCACATGGACAGACGTGATGTTCCATGCCTTGTCCTCATCTTACTTGCCCAGCCCGTGGGACTCAGATGGTTGATGGCTGCCTCCTTCCTGATTCACTCTCCTCAGTTCCTCCATGTCCTGCTGGTCCCCTCCCTCTCCCCCCACGGCCCCTCCATCTCCTCTGCCAGCTCCCTCTTGCCTGCCTTGCCTCCAAATGAGGGACTGCCCAGGGCTTAGCCCTGGGGCTGCTTTTTTACCCCTCCATTCCTTATCCCGTGGATCCCAGCCAGTCTCATGGCATTTACCAACTCAGTGTCACTTACTCCAGTCACACCTCCAGGCCCTGGTATTGCCCTGAGCCCCACACTCCTGCACATGACTAACCTATCCTGTCTGCCTTGCCTCGGTTAAAGTGCCTTCCTTCATCCCTCCCATTCCTCAGATCAAAAACCTGAGTGCCATCCCTGACTTCTATCTCTCTGTCCTAGCCCAGCTCTCAACTGTCATCCAACACAAATGACTCTCCCATCAAAACCTCTCCAGCATCTGGGTTATTCCAATAGTCCCCTAGGCAGTCTCCCAGCTCCACCCTCTCAGTGCAGCCAGACTGATAATGTATATGAATAGAAATCAGGCCATAGTACCGCTTAACTCAGAACCCTCAATGTCTCCCCACGTCACTCTGCATGACGCCTCATCACCCCCATCTTGGCCTCTCTGACCCTATCCCCTACCACCCTCCTCTATTGCTCACCCTCAGCACACCAGCCTCCTGGCTGACCCCAGAACACACCAGGCTTGCCTCTGCTCCCACTGCTCTTGCACTGTGCATCTGTTGACCTGGAACAGGATGGCCCCTCTCCTCCTTCGAGTCTTGGCTCAAGTGCCGTCCTCACTGTGGGGCCTTCTCTGACCGCTTTATTTCAAATCTCTGCTTTATTTTCCCCACAGCACCAATCATCATCCAGCAGCCTGTATCTTTGACTCCTGCTTTTTTGTCTAATATCCACTTTGTTTAGTTTGTTGGCTTCTGTAATCCCAGGTCCTAGAACAGCCCCTGACACATAATATCACTGAGTAAATACCTGATATATGAGTTTGCTCAGGCTGCCGTTTTTGTTTGACAAAGTACCATAGGCTGGGGGGATGGGGGTTAAACAACAGCAATGTATTCTCTCCCAGTTCTGGAGGCTAGAAGTCCAAGATCAAGTTATCAGCAGAGTTGCTTCCTCCTGAGGCCTCTCCTTGGCTTGTAGATGGTCACCTGCACCCTGTGTCCTCACATGGTTGTCCCTCTGTGGGTGTCTGTGTCCTTACCTCCTCTTCTTATAAGGACATCAGCCCTATTGGATTAGGATCTGCCCTAATGATGTCAATTTGTTTTATTAATAATTACCTCTTTAAAGGCCTTATCTCCAAATACTGTCACATTCTGAGGTCCTGGGGGTTAGGGCTTTAACATATAAATTCTGGAAGACACAAGTCAGCCCCTAACACCTGATTGGTTAATCACTGTGCAGGGATGGAGTGAGTCACTTATAGGGTAAGGGCCACTATTAGTGAGGGTAAGGATGTAAGGGGATGGAGGGGCAGTAGAGCTCAGAGAAGGTTCAATTCTGGTGTGGATGAGTGTCAAGGAAAGAGTGAATGAGGCTGGCAGAGGTCACTCATATCAGCCAAAGGATGAGGTGCAGGGATGGGATTGGGAGAGGCAGTGTGAGGGGAGGAGATGAATTGGTGGAGCAGAGACATGAGGATAGGAAGGACTGGCCCGGGCTTGCAGAGTGGAGAAGGTGAGGTGTCAGAGGAGTGGTGGGTGGTTGACAATCCTATACCCTGGGAGAGGATTGGGGTGTTGGAAATGTCACCTATGGAGCAGGATCATCTACATACTTTGTGGAGCCCAGTGTAAAATGAAAATGAAGGTCTCTTGTTTGAAAACATTAAGATGGTGACATCAAGGCCTTGAACGAAGTGTGCTCAGCCCTTTTAAGCATGGGGCCTTATCTGACCCCACTGGTCATACACCCATGAAGTTGGCTTTTCTGAATGGAATCTGGAACAGAAATGGAGACAGGTCAGAAGTCAGATCAATTTCTGGATGGAAGGTCTGTCCTCTTGCATTGTGTTGGGAATTTTTGCTGAATTATAATCTGCCTTTTGCCACCTTAATTTTTCTTTTAGCAACTATAGCATGTCCTCCCACAACCCTTAATGCAGTGCCTTACACATGACAGGCACTCAGAAAACAGGTGTGGTTATGATATGACAAACTGTGTTTGGGGAGCTCACCAATGCAGAGGTAAGAGAAGGGTGAATGTTGGCTGCGATGGAAGTGAGGAGAGGGAGTGAAGGTTCATTTATATGATGAGAGTCTGAGCTGTGCCAGTAGCCTAAGGGAGGCTAAAGTCATTGAAATTTGGTTGGAAAAGGAAAGCCACTTGAGGACACTAAACTGCTCAGTGCCTGGCCCAGGCAGTGAAGCCAGTGGCCAAGCCCTTCCTATACTGCTTCAGGGAGCATTGTTCAGACCAAGATCTAAAATCATGTGGCGGGAGGGATGGAGGGCCAACTGCAGCCCTCCACTGCCAGTCCCCAGGAGTGCCTGAAGCCATGCTGTAGGGAGTTAGAAAGCCCCTGAGGAAGCCAAAGAGTCTGGGGGAAGCTGATATCCCAAGACTCGGGCTCTTCACAGGAAGGAAGCAGGAGCTGGAGCCACTGTTGGTGTTGGGGACAACATCGAGGTGGTATGTTGAAGGCTGACCCTCTCTCCAACTCCTCACCTCAGCCCCCTTCAGCCTCAGCTCTACAAGGATCTAGTGAGCACCTTCTACCAATGAGGCTTTGTGTCGGATGCTAGGGACACAGGAAGAGACAGGTCCCTGACCTGGAGAGAGGAGGCACCCTGCAACCTACGTCAGCAACCCCATGAATGCAGTGCAGCTCACACTTAAGCACCAGGCACACTTTGCATGATTCCCTCCTTTACCCTGTTAGTATCATCCCCATTGGACAGATAAGGGAACTGAGATGCAGAGAGGTTAAGTCACTTGCTGAAGATCGTAGAGCCACTACGTGGTACTGCTGAGACCGCACTACACTCCAGAGGCAGTGCTCTTCCTCCTTCCTATCCTTTGCCATCCCCAGAGGCCCCTATGTTCAAAGTCTCTGCACTGTGTGGGAAGAATGAATGCAAGGGCACCAGACCCACAGCGGGAGGAAAGGCATTCTGGGCAGACAGGGAACTAGAAGTAGGCTGGTGTTGTTTGAGCCAGAAGCTCAAGTGGTGCGTAGACCCCTGTGTGCATACTGGAAGGGGTATGCTTTCAACAGTTGTGTGCGCGAGGGTCTGTGGCTGTTGAGATCAGGATGGGGACATGCTGGTGCAGTAGCAAACTCGGGTGTTTCCCCCACCAGTCATGACCCCAGCTCTCTCTCCCTAAACTGGAGTTTCCTCCAAAACATGCTCAGCCCTTCAGGCACCAAAGGAGCCCCATTCTCATCCTCAGGTGATCTTGGTTTTTTTCTGTGGAACCCTGTCCCACAGCTTTGGGACATAGCCTTCCTTGCCTTCAACGTGTGGAGTGCCACAGACTCCTGCAGCCTAGGACAGCCAGCATGCCAGGGAAGAACTCAGAGAACAGGGGGCTGAAATGGAAGGGAAAGCACTTTGGGGGACGTGGGGGGTAGAAGGGCAGGGACCAGGGCAGCGGGGATCTCAGCCCCTGGTAGCTGGGGCAGGTTGAGTTACTCCACCAGGGATGGGAGTCGGGGTAATTCCAGGGACACCTTCTCAGGCTGATTCCTATAAAAGGCACAACTTGCGCTGAGGGGAAGAGAGGGACGGAAGCCAATCCCTGTGCTGGGTGGGCTCTAGAGGTGCAGAGGATGAAAAAGAGCTCTGACGACCCAGCAGGGCGCACCAGGCCCCTCCTCTGGGAGGCTTTCCCAGACCTAGAACCTGACAGCACTCAGGAACTGCCTTGCCCCTCTCTTAGCTGTCAACATTGTCCTTGTCGTGTGGGTCCTCTTGGACTAGTGTGATCTCTGCTACCAGTGTCTTGTCCTGACATGCTGAACCTCCCACAGGGTGGCCTCCGAAGGAGCCTCCCCTCCTCTCCATCTAGCCTTCGTTGCAGTCCCAGACCATTCCTTCCTGTCCCCTTTCTGCACCTGAGAGTCTCCCAAGCGCATCTTCTCCTTCATCTCGCCAAAGCCCCGCGGGGGAAGAAGGATTCTCCCCATTTCTCAGATTTTACAGGAGAGAAGCCTGAATTCCCAGGGCCAGGGGGCGGGGGGAGGTAAGTGAGGAAGCCAAGGTCACTCAGTCATTGCCAGAACGCAGTCTCGACCCAGCCTTTCTTCTGCGGGACCGGTGGGGCCCTGAAAAGGCGGGCCCAGGCTGCTGGCCCGCGTCCCTCTCTTCTTGGTGGGCACCCGGGGCCCGGCCGGCCCGAATGGCAGGTAAGCCCGGGTTGGCACAGGAGGGGGGGTTGGGCTGCGCGGGGACGCTTGGTGCGAGGGCCTTGGGCTCGGCCGCCCGAGCCCGCTGCTGCGCCAGGTCTTCCGAGGGGCCGCATCCCGGATCACCACTGGGCCGGTGCGGTGGCCAAGGTCCCCTGCATGCCCCGGGCCCGCCGACCAGGCCCCGCCCCCCGGCGGCACGGGCGGGGGCAGGGGCGGCGCTGGAGGAGTGGGGCGCGGGCGCGCGGTGCTCGGTGCGCGCCGCCGCCCCTCCGGCCCAGCTTGCCCGCCCGCTCTCCCAACCCCCTCGGCCCGCTCTGGTCGCCCCCACCCCTCCTTCCACTCCTTGGCCCGCTGGCCCAGCGGCCCGGTGCGCAGGGCAGTGCGACGATCGCGGCCTGGCGATCGGAGCACGGCGATCGTGGCGCGCGAGGCTCGGGGCGCGAGGCCAGACCTGGCGCAGCGGGGTGTGTGGGGTGGGCAGCGGAGCAACCCCCAGAGGAGAGCAGGGGCAGGCAGGGGGGTGCCGAGGTAATGGGCAGGGCCTGGGCTTCCAGCTGAGAGGGGCGGGGGCTCCAGGCGCACTTCGGCCTTGGCCCAGCGGGCGACAGGGCTCCCGGGGCTGCGGGAGGACAGCGGCGCGGGGAGGGCGGGAGGGAGGAGACCGCTGGGCTGGGCCGGGGGGCTTGGCCGACGGGGAGCAGGTGGGCGGGGACAGGGGCCCTGCTGGAAGAGGCGCAGCAGCGAGGTGGCGGGCTGCGTGCGCAAACAGGGCGGCCGCCTCCTGGGCCCGGAGAACGGTGAGGCCGCTTGGGTTGGGCGCCCCAGGCCCTAGGGCATGGTTCGGTGTCCAGGGCCGCCGAGCTGGGCTCTGGCACTGTTGGGGAGGGGGGATCTGGAGGCTTGGCCGGGCCAAGGCGTTGGGGGTCTTGAGCAGCCCCGGACAAGTGTTGCTGGGCCAGAAGCAGGAGTTCCTGGGCAGGGCGCTGGTGTCCGGCAAAGGTGGGCAAGGACAGGCACTTTCAGTGCTGGCATGAATGGAAGGGGACAAGGGGGCCCCAGAGTTTGAATTTGAGCCTCATTTGGGAGCTGCCTTGTCACTGGGTGGGTCGATGAGTCATGAGATTTGGAGATCACAGAACCCTTTCTGGCGATCAGTTCTGAGTGACAGAAATAAAAAGGGCTAGGGTTTGGAGAAGTGGTTTGGAGGCCATGCCTTGGGACCCCAGGTGCACTGATGGCCACCAAGCTTCATGTGAGGGACTTTGGGAGCCGTGCCCCAGAGTGAGTGCTGTGATTCAGAAGCTTCAGCCTGGGGTGGGGTCGAGGAAGGTCTTTGTGGTGGCCAGTTCCCCTCCTTCCTTCCTCTCCAGGCTGCCAGGATTCAGCTGTGTTCCTGTGGGGAGTGGGTTAAAAATTCCATCAGCCTACAGTCAGCTTTACAGTAGCCACCAGAGGCAGGAGGGACATATACATGCGTGACTGCAGCATCATTCCCTGTCGTGGAGCCCTCACGCTCGCTTCCTCACTGTTGCCATAGTAACTGCCTATTGATGGTGTATTTATAGGGGAAGAAGCAGGCACTAAATTTTGGGGGTAGGAGAAGGCCTCATGGTAGGCCGCAGCGGCAGTGATGGTGGCCTCAGAATTGCCAGTGGAACTGTTTAGGGGACTTCCTGGCTCGTTTGAAGCCTAAAAATGAACTAAGGACTTCAGCAGGTGTGTGAGGATAACACGCATTTGGGTCTATGATAGGTGTGGGTGTGCATGCACCAAAGGTGGGTGTGTTTGGGACAAAAGGTGGCTATATGTAAGTTGTTATGTAATGTTTCCACATACAAATTTAAAAAACACTGCAGTTCTCTTCAATAAGCAATGAAACATATTTTTCTCTCTTCCCTTATTAGTAAAGCCTTTCCTGATTATTTTCAAACTGGATACAACAGCTCCATTTTTCTTCAATCAAAAAAAAAACCTCCACGCCCTCACTACATGAACCTCAGAGAGCCATGATGGAAGTAGAATTTGGAGATAATATTCCATCTTTGCTCTGATAAACACTGAGGCCAGTTTGCTCACAATGCAGGCCCGTCTGTTGACAAATTCACATGTTGATAGTTTTGGGTGATGTCATTGTGGGGTTCAAAAGAGAATGCCTCTTGACATGGTGTTTCCACAGATGAATGCTAGATTTGTTGTTTTTCCTTTAGTTTTAAATTTATGATTTATATCCTACCTGTTTGCTGGAAGGATTAGAAGACATATAAATTCACAATAAGATTCTGAAACCATAAATAGAAAACTGTATCCCACATCACAGGAGAGAGGCATATGTGCTCAACAGCTGGGCTGCCAGGGTGCCTGTGCTTGACTGGCAATGCTAATGCTGAGCTTCCTGGCAGCCCAGGCAAAAAGGGGCACACAAGGGGTTACATGGTTCACGTGTCTTGCATCTAGTTAGTCAGAAAACCAGAGCTTCTGCTTGGGGAGGGAAGCAGTGGGGTGACTGCTCCCCAGATGTGGACAACTGAGCCGGTGCTCTGGAATATGTGTGTGAGTGGGTGTGTATGTTATGGGGAGGGGCAGGAGGAGCAATGTGCTGTGCCCGCGGTTTATGTACTGGCTGGATAGCTCCTTAGCAGGAGGAAGGCTTTTGAACAGTAGCTCGCATTAGAGCCAACTCTTCTAGTTAGCATATTAGTGTTGATCATCTAAATCCATGTCTTGGTACTCTGCTGTGGTGGTCTTTAACGCAAAGAGAGGAGAGATATCTGGTTCCAGAAGATTCCAGGTATCTGCCTCCCTGTCAGGTGAAGATGAACCCAGCAGGTCATCTAGGTTTGGGCCTAATGGGTATGGCCAGGGATCTCAAGAATGCAACTGTGTTGTGCATGGAGGGTCTGACCCTCCGAGACATATGTCCCCAGAAGGTTCTTGGAGGCCAGTCTCAACCAGGCCATGGCATCTGAGATGGTCGTTGTTGCTGCCTTAAGCTTTGTTTTCAGGGGAACGTGCTTGTCATTAGAGGTATCTGGGACTCGCCATGGTGATCAAAATTAGTTTCGAATTCAGGTTCTGCCTCTGTCACTGTCATTTTGCTTAACCTTGCTTGAGTCCCTGTATCTCTGGGCTCATTTCTTCATCTTCCTCTGAGGGCCTTTCCAATTCAAAGGTGCAAAGACTCACTGAGGGGAACAAGGAAGGAGGAGCCTCAGCCTATAGGAGTTTTCCTTTTTTAAAGAAAAAGGCCAACTCTTAGGTCTTCTAGATGCTCTGAACGTGTTCTTGGGGGACATAGCTGAGAGGTTTGCTTTGGGCTCTGCTGGGATCCTTGAGGGGCTCCGGAGAAGAGCTTGGGGGGAGCATGAGAAGCAGTAGGAGCTGAGTGCTGCAGAGAGGGCACTGCAGCACATGGGGCATTGCTTGGACCTTTTGACCAGGCTTGAGGGGGCAGGAGGTCACATCCCAGGGCTAAAAGGGTACCCTTCAGATTTCTGGGAGTGATTTCACCACAACTTTGCTTTTCTCCTTTGCCAGGCAAGTGAGCCCCTGGAGCTGAGGGAGCATCATGGCAGGTGAGTTTTTTCCATGCCCAGGCGGAGCGGTGGAGGGCTATGCCCAGGGGCCCATGGGAAAGGCGTGTGCCCATCTTTCAAGTCCTTCCCAGCTTGCCTGTCCCCAGGGTGGCCCTGTGGCCATTGTCCAATGGGCGGAGCAGCAGCTTTGCCCTCTCAACTCTGGCTCCTTCCTGGAGCACGTGCTGGATGCACTTCCCCAGGCTGCTCGAGAGACACTAACGTGACAGGCAAAGACATACTAGCCAGGGCACCAAGGGCAGTTGCCTGACATGGGAACTAGGAAGGCCCACCTCTAGATGAACACCAAGAGCAAATATCACCTCTTATTTCATCCTTTAAATTTCGGCTCAGGCTTATGCGGGCGCATGGTTCATGTCATGCTGCTCAGCCCAGCTGGATCTGAGGGTCTCCCTTTGCACGGAGATGTGGCTGCCACCCAAAGGCATTTTTGCAGGAGGGGTCTTTGCCCAGTCTCCAAAGGCTTAGACTCCCCATCTAGACCCTTCTACCTCCCATTCCCAGAGGCACCCTCAGGTTCATGTGTGCCCAGGCTCCTGATCTAGCCCAGCCTGGCTTGGTACTAGACTGTCTTGAGCAAGACTCTTGATGCCAGGTGATCTAGTAGCATAGGTGGCTGGCTCAGGTGGAGGGATGCCACCCTGGTAGAGTTTTATGGGATTATTTGGTATCAGTCTCACCAGCATCAGCCTCAAAGAGGAATACATTCTCACAACAAGGAATCTGACTTTCCCTTTTCAAGGTGATGCAGAAGATACTGGGTATTTATTCACTGATGACTACAATACTCAAAATTCTTATTCTTTCTTGTCCCTGTGTACCATGCACTTCTCTCTTAGTTGGTTCCCATTTTCCTCCATATAATCAGGGGCCTGGGCCTTGTTGCGTCCATGGTATTCTAGACGGGAGTGTATGACGCCACAGGAAGTCAGCCCTTCCATCCCTTGGTTGGGAGCCTGGCATCTTGCCTGCTCGCTTTGCCTTGTTTCCCCCCATGATTGTGCTTCATGCATGGATTGGGCCTGGCTTGAAGGCCATTCCAAGCCTCAGTGCAGCTCTCTCTTCAGTGTTTCTGGAGGCCAAGAATGCCCACTCAGTCCTGAAACGGTTCCCTCGTGCCAACGAGTTCCTGGAGGAGCTGCGCCAGGGCACCATCGAGCGAGAGTGCATGGAGGAGATCTGCAGCTACGAGGAAGTCAAGGAGGTGTTTGAGAACAAAGAGAAAACGGCATGTACCGCCCTGGGGCTGGCTTCTGGGGTAGGAGTGGCCTCAGCAATAGCCAGAGCAGGCCCTGGTGTCTCAGATGGATTGAAGCAAGGAAGGGAAGCCACCCAGCCTAAGGTGTGGCCACGGGGCCATAGAGGAAAACAAAAAATGTGCTTACATTCCCAGCGCCTGACTCTTGGGGGGCCTCTTCACTTGGGAGCGTTGTCCTTTGTCCATGATGCATTCCGCAGCTTCTCTGCTAGGTCTCCGAGGCCAGTCGGATGGGGAAAGGTGGGAAGCAGCTGCGGGCTTTGCCGACATAATACGGCCTTGCTGAAGGCCTCTGAGGTCCGCCCGAAGTGTGAATGTCTGGTAAGTGGTGCTTCTTCTTTTGCAGATGGAGTTCTGGAAGGGGTACCCGAATGCAGTCTACTCAGTGCGAGACCCCTCACAGAGCTCAGATGCCATGTATGTGGTGGTGCCCCTTCTGGGCGTGGCGTTGCTGATTGTCATCGCCTTGTTCATCATCTGGAGGTGCCAGCTGCAGAAAGCAACCCGTCACCACCCCTCCTATGCTCAGAACCGGTACCTAGCCAGTCGCGCCGGGCACAGCCTCCCCCGGGTCATGGTGTACCGGGGCACTGTGCATAGCCAGGGGGAGTCCTCTGGGCACCGCGAGGCAGGGAGCAGCAATGCCCAGGTGGTGCTGGGGCCCAGCCGGGGGGGCAGAACCACAGTACGGCTCGAGAGCACCCTCTACCTCCCTGAGCTCTCCCTCTCCAGACTGTCCAGTGCCACCCCTCCCCCCTCCTATGAAGAGGTGACTGCGCCCCAGGAGAGCAGCAGTGAGGAGACCAGTGTCTCTTACAGTGACCCACCCCCAAAGTATGAGGAGATAGTGGCCGCCAACCCTGGCACTGACAAGTAGTAGGATGCGTGTCCCGTCCTGTATGAATGCCTCTTTCAGAGGCCTCCTATTTTCTTTTTAACTTTTTAAAGACTGTGCCACCACAAAACAGCCTTAGCCTCCTTGTTGCCAAATAATTCCCTAACCATGGAGTATTAGGAAGTCAGTTGTCAGAGACAGGTGGGGAGGGTGGGGTAGGGAGCATCATGGTCAAAGCCCCCTGGGAAGAGCTACAGGCCCCAGCATCCAGCTCTTCCAAGCGAGCGCTCCCCCAAAGCTCCACCATCCTGTCCTCCCATTAGGGACTGGCTTATCTTATGCCAAAGGAATCAACCCATTGAGTCGATTGTGGCCAGGAGGGCCACAGGCCCGGCCCCGGGGCTGTGGGGCTGGCTGGAGGCCTGTCTGTGTGTGGAAGCCTAAGCCACAGAGGATAGTGAGAGAAGCCAGCCCTTCAGCACCCCCTTCCCTTGACAGTTCTGTCCTTTCTGTCCTTGCTTACACTTTGAGGGCAGGGATAAGGATTGAGCAACAAACAAAATTTTAAAAAAGTAATGACAAATAAATAAATAATGAGTACAATAGAACAAAACTCTAGAACCCAGGCCATTCCTAGGAGGCCTAGTGAAATCCATCTTACAGATCTGTGACACTACCCCCTCCCCCTCCTCCACACTCCTGGAAGGAGGACGGGGTATGTGAAGGATGTGGGGCAGGGTCTGGATGGCAGAGCTACTTCCTACAGATTTACCAAGGGGCCCATGTGACTTTGCCTCCCCCAGACTTTGCCTCTGCAGACATGTGCACCAGCCATGCTAAAACCACTACCCACTAGCACAAGCCCACTCACAGCCCTGGAGCACTCTGCCGTGGGATACACTGACACTCCTGGCCCTACCTGTGCAGCCCATAGCCTTCCAATGGTTGGGGTGCAGGCTGGGCAGAGCTGAAGTTTTCTCCTTGTGAGGTTGATAACAGGACCTTGAGCTTGGCTTCCTTGGCACTGTGCTCTCTGGCTTTGAACTTTTAGGATACTTCCCTTTTTGTGAATAGGTGCATTGAAATTGAACTTCAGATTGAGGATTTCTCCTTAGGGATGGTGCCCACCTAGGGAGAAGATCCCAAAGTGTCCCTTTTTAAACATTTCTTTGTGGGGGAGCCTGTGACCTGGGATCAAAGGCCCATCTGGGGTTTGCTCTGCCAGCCTGTTTTCTGTGAGGCTTTGGACAGCAGTGGGGCAGAGGTGACCTGCCTTTTAACTATCAGTGACTGCACAAAAGATTCTGTTGACACCACCTCCCCCAACTCCCATCTCCATCCTCTGGCCTTAGCACCAAACAGTTTTTCCTCTGTGGTGCTTTAAAAAATGTAGCAAATTTTTGTGTGGCCCAAAAGAGTACACAGCCTAGGTCCATCGGCAACCACAGTGGTTTAAAACCCCCTCAGTCAACAGCTTCTTTCTGTCTAAACAGCTCTCCAAGACAGACATTGAGACTCAGTCTTCGAATGCAGCCCCTCCTTGAGGCCACAGATGACTTCTCAAGGCCCCTCCAGGCCTGGGGACTTGCCCCCAATTGTGCTTCAAGTCAGGAGGCCCATGTTCTGATCCCAGTGAGGCCACCAGCTTGGATGGCTTGCTCAAACCTGCAGCCAG
Source organism: Eulemur rufifrons (assembly GCF_041146395.1). Taxonomy (NCBI): domain Eukaryota; kingdom Metazoa; phylum Chordata; class Mammalia; order Primates; family Lemuridae; genus Eulemur; species Eulemur rufifrons. The sequence goes on along the minus strand of NC_091012.1, from coordinate 23,593,566 downwards.
AGTTTTCCACCCTCCCCCTACCTGTCGGGGCCCATGGAAGCTGAATAACCTAATGCCTGTGAGGTGCTTAAGGCACTAGGGAGCCAGGGAGGTTAGCCCTTAGGAAGATTCTTCTGGAAATGTGTCAGTTATAAGGGACCAGCCCTTCATATGCCTCTGATATCGAGTCTCCACCTGGGGAGTCAATCACCTGCCAGTTGACCTTTCTGTCCCCTTGCCCCTCCCTCCTGCAAAGCTCCAGACATGCTGACCAGGTGGCATTACACCTTTCCTTCCTTCCTCCTTCCCTCCCCTGTCCTTCCTCACAAAGGGATTCTGGCCTAGAAGGCCCCCACTTTTTCCTGACGGAGGCTGGGGCCCATCCCATTTGGCCACGTTGGACAACCTGGGGCCAGGCCTGGCCCTCCCAGTGTTTTCTCAAGCAGGTGCCCAAGCATGACCTGGGAACTGGCGAGAAGATACTCACCCCAATGCATCTGCTCACCAGTTAGCATGGAGCCAGGCATGGCCCCCACTGATCAGAGCCAAGAGATGCCCTCTGCCTTTGGCATCTGTTGTGCCCTTCCCTGCTGTGCCGCCCAGTAGCTTGAGGCTGGGTGGTGGCAGGAGAGAGTAGGAAGTGGAATCCTGGAGACTAGCCCGCAGAGGGCAGCATGTGTCCTTCAGGGGCTGGGGACAGGCCACGGGGACAGCCAGAGGCAGCTCCTTAAGGCCCGTGGTCTTCGGTTCAGGTGCTTCACAGCGTCCTTCCAGGTGGGCTTGTGCCGCAGTGTCTGGGATGGTTTTGCAGCACACGATGGGCATCACTCCTGCGGTGCACACTTGGCTTGTGCGAATGCCGTGTACATATCTTTTCAAACTCTGTCTTTGTATGGACGTGGATTTGATACAATTATAACTCTTCAGTAGCCACATTTTTGTTGTTTTTGGACTTGTATGTATGTGTGTGTGTGCACATGTGCACGTTGCCTTTTCTCATTGCTTATCTGAAACAATAGCCGGTGTGCGGCTATATTTGTACCAGGAGGGATCCGGTCTGAAGGGAGGAATGTCACCTCCTGGGGCTGGGCAGCCTGATGACAGGGCCCTGAGTGGCGAAAGGTGAGATTAGCTGTTGGAGCCCCCCCGAAAGTCGCTACCTTCTGCCCCCTCACAAAAGGCTTTGGAAAAAGACGAAGCAGCTCCATTCTGTGGGCCTCCGCTCAGTGGGACCGGCTCACACGCCCTTTTGGCACAGTGCCCTCGGCCTGGGCCTGGGCTCCTGTTCTGCAGGTGTCAGCAGCTGAAAGAAATCTGAGCCCTCCTGGGCATTTTTTTTTCTTTTGTGGAAAGATGTGTAACTATTGACTTTGGGTATGGTGGGGTTAGTTATTTAGATATTTTTCATTAAAAAAAAAAAAGAAAAGGCTTTAAAAAATTCCTTGAAATATCACTGTCCCTTGTTTTCAACCAAAAACTTTTTAAGGCTTTTTAAAACAAAAATCAAAATCCTATCCCTCCCCTGCTCCTTGTCGCCTTGGGTTTTCAAAACGAAAGCACAAGCGCAAGAGTGGGGCGCACAGGTGCCCAGCGTGCGCTCGCCCCCGCACAGCTGCGTCGCGCCCTGGCTGAGGGAGGCTCGATGCTGAGCAGTCTGAGTGGAGAGGCCCGGGCCTCTGCTCTCTGCCTGTCCCTCTGCCAATAGTGTGAATTCCTTAGGGTGCTTTGGAAAACAGGAATCTGCCCGACTTGTTGGACATTGCCTTTTTGGTAGCCTGAATGTGAGGAATTCAGGACAGGAAAGTGTCTTTTTGTTAAGTAGTTGGAGCCAGATGCTTCCCCTCTCCCCAGCCAGAGTTGATCCTTTGACAACCAAATGGCATCCTATGAGAAGAGGGAAAAAAAATCAGCACTGCCTCTAGATTGTTCTTTTGTCCGAGAGACAGAGAGAGAGATCAGGGAGAGAGGCCCTCTCCCTCACCCAGGCTCTGTGTTTGTAGGATTGAGAGAGTGCGCAGTCTGCTGTGGACTCTCACGGTCAAGGCTGAGATGGAGAGCTTGGCGGCAAAGCTGCAGGCCTCGGCGGCTTGTCAGATTGACAAGTAATGAAGCTCCATTTCAGGACTTCACCAGTTCAGAAACAAGCACATCCTCCCCCACTGAACTCTACTGATACTAATCACCATAATTAGCTAATTTAAAAGTACTGTAATCAGACTGCTGGCAACTACAGTAAAAGCCCATTAATTTGAAGCCCACTAATTCAGAACTTAGAGCAAATCAAAACTGAAGATAATTCACAGTAGCTGAGATTCTTGCTACATTAAAAACATTCTTCCCTTTAGTCAATTTTCAGGGTCTTCTGTGTAAGAGGAATCCAGTTTAAAATGAGTACTTTTCTCAAAGAAAAGGCTCAAGATATTAAGGATCCCTTCACTGTGCCTTCAGCTTTGGGGTTCAGCACTTCTCGTATGTACAGGGTGATCTCTTGTTCTCTCTCCGTTGAGGGGATGGTGGGTATTGCAGCCTTTCACTCTACTCCTTTATTTATCCTGTGAATAGCATAGTTAGTGAACTAGACTGCAGTTTAAAGTAGCACACGTTATGTATCTTTCTAAATATTCTGTCAAGCAGATGCTTCGCTATCAGACTGGCCGCACCCATCATTTGCTCCCAGATGTCCAACTTAGGGAGCATTCCCTTTCCCAGGCTGTGGGCGGCAAGTCTCTCTCTAGCAAGAATTTCTCTGACAAAGATCTCCGAACAGCACACTCCCTCAGGCTCAGTGCCTCCCAGTTGTCACACTGTGCTGCCATCTGACCCTGAACAGTGCCTGCCCCGGCTGCCCCCGGCACAGACCTTCAGCATCGACAAATCCCCGGCTGCTTCTGCCTCCCAGTCGTCTCCCCTTACAAATGCCGCGTTCCCAGGCCTGGACACACATGCTGCTTCCCTCTGTAATTGTGAATTTGTGACCGTGGAAACCCTGATATGTGCAACTGAGCTTATAAAAATGATTACTGTGAAATGGTTCAATTTTGGTACCGCTTTAAACTGTGCTGTATTCCTGTGTTGACCTTGTCCGCACTCAGTAATATGTCAGCATTTCACTGAAGCCTGGGGGCAACTTGCTTCTGATTCCTTCTCTCTCTCTCTCTCTCTCTCTCTCTCTCTCTCTCTCTTTACAATTGTTGAGTTTAGCTGTTAAACTTTGTCTCTTTCTGTACAAGAAAATAATGAACAATAATAAAGAGCAAATGATATCCACTTGAATCCTGCCCTCATCCATCTTGGATCCCTGCTGACTCCCAGACTCCCATGGGTATGGATGATTGGGTCAATCTGGTTTGTCCAAAAGCCAGACTGTAGATAAGAAAACAGCCCAAACCAGTTCAGGAGCAGGAAGCAGAGACGTCTGTCCGGGGTCCTAAAGTTTGTCCTCCTGCTATGTAAGATGATCTCCTGACCCTTCCCCCTGGGATGAGGTTAGTAAGATCTGTCACAAATCACAGTTAGTTAGCAACTTCCCTGTCACCTGATCCCTGGTTACTAACAGAGGTGTCCCTTGCTAGAAGGATGCCCTTCTTGATTTCAAAGCTGGGGGAGGGGTGAGAGGGACACATACTCAGGCTTTGCCCTGGCTGGGCTTCCTGAATTTTGAGGATAGCAAGGGTCAGGGGTGGTTCTGAGGGCAATGATGCCTTAGCCTCTGCGCAGAGGAAACTCCCAGCTGTTGGTGTGGAGAGAGATATAGCCACAGGAAGTCGCTGGCATAGGTTGTACCAAACCCCAGTAATGAAAGTAATCCACACTTTAATAGGGAAAGCCCTGGCGGTGGTGGGACAATGGCAATGAAATTCAGGGCCTCCTTAGAGGGTTGAATGTAGAGGCTGAATGCCAAGAATGGCAGGCAGAGGCCTTGGCCTTCCTTCTTGTCCCAGGCTGGGAAGTGAAATGAAGGCTCTTCAAGCAGACATCGGCACACAGAAGGGGTCATGTTCTTGTTAACGGAAAAGGACCCAAACTCTGTAAAATAATTTAAAGAGGTTTATTCTGAGCTGAATGTATGTGACTGGCCCGCAGCACATGGCCTCAAGAGGTCCTGAGAAAATGTGCCCACAGTAGCTGGGTTACAGTCTGGTTTTAGACATTTCAGGGAGACAGGAATTACAGGTAAAGTCATAAATCAATACATGGAAGGCATACACTGGTTTGGCCACAAAGGGTGGGACATCTCTAAGGAGGGGCTTACAGATAATAGGTGAGTTTAAGGTTCTTTGATTTGCAATTGGTTAAAGAAATGAAGCTTTGTCTAAAGGCTTGTAACTTAAGATAAGGCTGTCTGTTAATCAGAGACAAGCCGCTGGACATTTACTGAAACTCAGGTGATCGGGTGAGTATATTAATGACCTGCAGGTGTGGTTTGAGCTCTGTCTCATAGTAGCCTTAGGCCGGTTGATGAGCTGCAAAGGACATCTCCAAGAAGGGAGAGGGACATGAAGAGGCATGTCTGACCTCCCTTCTCATGGTCAGCAACTCAGCTATAGGGTATTTCTGGGGTCCCCTTGGCCAAGAGGGGATCCATTCAGTCTGCTGAGGGAGTTAAGATTTTATTTTAGTTCACATTCTGAACATGGGCTTTGAACTTTAGGTTGTTTTGCCAGAGACAAACATTCTAGGCAGTGACTTAGGGTCCCAGGCTAGCCCAAGCAAGGAAGCTAATACAACAGGTTTGCCCCAGGCTCCCAAAGTCCTCCTTGGACACCATCCATGGGACTGGGCCTCACTTGCTTGCCCACCTGCTCTACCATACGGCCACGGTGCCAGGGTAAAGGCGCTTGAATTGCTTGTGGTGGGTGAGGGCAAGTCAGGGGATGATGGTTGGGGGAGACGGTCCCTCCTCCAGTCTCTCCCCAGTCCCCGCTGGAGCAGACACAGAAAATCAGTTGACAGGCAGAAGCTGTGTTTCAGGGTTATGACTTGGGAAGGTGGGGCCTTCTCCTCACCTTCTCTCTAGCCCCCTATCCTGCACCACTGCCACCCCCTCATAGCAGCTGGCCTGAGACCACTTGGAATGAGGGATAGAAGGACAGCGGGGAGGACCTATGACTTGTGCTTGTAAGTGTACACCAGCCCCTGTATGTGCACTGACTGAGACAATCCTCCCAAGAAATCTGTGATGTGGGGTTTATAATCTATCTTATTTTATAGCAGAGGGAAGCAAAGCCAGAGAGGGCATGTCGTTTGGCCAAGAGCTCACAGAGAGGAGGTACTGGCCCCTTTGTGCAAATCCAGGTCTGCCCTGATTGCATAGAGCACGTTGGTCTCTTGGGAAGGGTAGCTTTGCTTTTGTCTCTGTGTTGACTGTCCATTCCTCCAGTGTCCCCTCTGCCTCTTCCTGCCTGACTGTTAACCCCTTAAAGGCAGGAACCATGTCTAAATTTTCTCACTACTTCTGTCCCAGAACACAGCACAGTGCCTGGATCACAGTAACTGTTCAATTAAAAACATGTGTTGACTGACTGTATCCTCCAATCAGAGCCTGAGCTCCAGGCATTATTAAATAGTTTGCTCGGGTTGCCATGACAAAGGACCACAGGCTGGGGAGCTTAAGCCACAGGAAAATATCGTCTCACAGTTCCAGAGGCTAAAAGTGTGAGGTCAAGGCAGTAGTAGGGTGGATTTCTTTTGAGGCTTGTCTCCTTGGCTTATAGATGGCTGTCTTCTCCCTCTGTCTTCACAGTATCATCCTTCTGTTCCTGTGTCCTACTTTCCTCTTTTTATAAGGACACAGTCAGATTGGATTAGGTGTCGCCCTATTGACCTCATTTCACCTTAATTACCTCTTTAAAGTTCCTATCTCCAAATACAGTCACATCCTATATGACATCCTGAGGGTTAGAACTTCAACATATGAATTTCGAGGGGATGGAATTCAGCCTACGATGCTCCATTCACGGCGTGGGGAGTCTGCTGCTCTTGCCCAACCTGAGCACACTGTACACACTCCAGAAAAGCTTGAGGGGTGGACATTGTGGCTTCTCTGAGATGCTGGCAGAGACAGGGGTACCTTGTCAGTCTTAAGCCAAGCCCCAGAGCAACTTCTTCCCTGCCACAGCTGGAAAGACCTGGGACAGCTGCCAAATGTCCCCACAGGGCAGGTGGGGTTGGGAGAGGAGAAACAGGGCTCAGAATGGTTTTCCAAGGGTCCCTCTGCGGGAAGTGATGGGAGGAACCCAAGGCCTGAAGAAAAGACAGAATGTTTGTGCCTCACAGATTTTTTTTTTTTTTATAGATAAAGTATGTTTTGGGGACTCACAAGACTGGCAGCTCCAATAACAGTGACTTTCAACAGTTTCTCTGAAGAGCTCAAACTGTGTGATGGATTCAGTTGCACCAGGATTTATGTGCTATGAAAATAAGAGACTGGGTGACATTTTATGTCAGGCTAGCTGCACTGAGTCACAGGAGCCCAGTGGGCAGGCCAGTCAGTGGTGGCACCCCTGGGTCCTGGAGCTGACAGGGCATATAGGGGTGGGAATACCCTCTGCCTGGAGCTCTGGGCACAGCTGGGTGGGGACCATAACAATGGTGCATGACGAACTTTACGTCCAGGGGCTCAGGTGTGGGGGCTTCCAGAGAAAGCCTTCCTGAGGAAGCCATAGCCAATCAAAGAGAAGGATATGCAGAAATCAGCCAGGCAAAGAGCATGGAAGACACCAAGCCATGTAGAGGGACAGCACGTGGAGGGGCCTGGAGCATGCAGCAAGCCCATCGTGTTTTTAAGGAAACAGGAAGACAGGATAGCATGAGGGAAAGACTTGTGCAAGATGAGATTGGCAAGGCAGAGGGAGGCCAGCCTATGCAGAGCCCTTCCAGGCTCAGAACTGTAGTGTTTTACCCTGGCAATGATGGGAGAGCACGGAAGGGTGCTTTAAGGAGGGAGAGGACATAGCCAGGTACGCTCTGCCTGCCATGTGGACAATGGGCTGCAGGGACTTGAGAATCAGAGAGATCAGAGAGGTCAGGCTATTGCAGCTGTCCAGGCAAGAGATGGCGATGGGATGGACTAGGCTGGTGGTGGAGGAGACAGAAATAGACCATTGAGAAAGTTTTTGCTCAAACTTTGGTATGCAGCATAGCATCTGATTGTTTAAAATGCAGATTCTCATACTCCGCCACCAGAGTTTGATTCCTTGGGTCTATGGTGAGGCCAGGCATATGCACTGTCACCGAATTACCCAGTCAATTCTTCTTCAGGGGACCTTTGCATCGCACTGGAAGAAACATTGAATTCTATGTTTAGGAGGCCAAATCACGCACGCAACTGATTGGGCTGGGAAGGGGTGAGGAGCAATTCCAGATGACTCTCAGGTTTCGGGGCTCAGTATTGGAGTAGATGGTGTGGCTCTTCTCTGGGAAGGGTCACGCTGGAGGAGGAGCAGATTTACAGGAGCAAAAGACCGTGGGTTTGAGTTGAGGCATGCAGTGTGAGGTGTGGAGTGTGTTCAGGCAGAGCTGAGGAGGGAGGCCTAGGCTGGAGCAGGAGGGAGCAGAGTTGCTCAAGTTACCAAAAAGACGATAAGTGTAGTCTTGAGTTCAGACCCAATGGCCCAGGAGGGAAGCCAGACAGGTGAGAGGAAAACCATGGGAGTGTAGTGTCCTGAAAACCAAAGGAGGATGTGTTTCCAGCAGGAGACGGTGGACAATGATATGAAATGCTTCCAAGAAGTCAAGGAAGATGATAGTGGAAGTGAATTCACTGGGTGGAGCTGTCATTGGTGGCCGTGGCTAGGGGCAGCTTCAGTTCAGTGGCAGCTGAGGAAGGCCACCTAGAATGAACACAGGGATGTCTGGGAGGCAGGAATGTGCAGGTAGCTCGCAGGGTGCCGCAAGCTTTTCAAGCAGTTGGGAAAGCACAGTAACATGAGACAAGTTGCCAAGGACAGATCATTTTGTTTTGTTTTTTGACATTCAGATCATTCCGATTCTGCAACTATTTTGCAATCTCCTATTACGTGTGTAGGCAGTGTGCTAAGCACAGAGGACACAGCGAGCAAAGCAGACAAGGTCTCTGCTCTCACAGAACCGGTGTGGGAAGGAGGCAATGATGTGAAATGCCAGGAAGAATCATGCAGGCGAGGGAGGGAAGTGGGAGAGCCAGGAGGGGACGAGACCGTGGCTAGAGCTGGAGCAGGGGCCCCAGCATGCGGGCAAGGCCAGGCCAGGCCCTGGGAACTGAGTTCTTCACATCCCACGGCTCCTTACCCACCTTTGCCAGGCAGGACCACTGAGGCACAGAGAGGCCAAGTGAATCCCCCAGGGCCACATCTCGGACTCAAACCCATGGCTGGGGAGTGGGCAGGAGAACGTCAGAGCTGGGGTTCTGATCCACTCTCTCTGCCTGGTGTATGCGGTTTGTCAGACAGGCCTCTGTTGTCTAAGAGTGGAAGGCAGGTCAGAGTGCAATAGGGGTTGAAGGATGTTTTTGGAAACTCTCTTGAGCCAGCTCCTCCCTGGGAGCGCCTCCGGGTCTAGCAAGGCCCCTGGAGTGTTAACCTGCTCGCCTTGGTTTGCCACTGAATTAGTGAACTGGATCACATCCCAGCTGTCTCTGTCCTCCACCCCAGCTTTTCCTTCTGTAAAATGGGGCCCAAAATGCTCAGGAGGAGTATGTACTTTATAGATGGGAGCTCTTGTCATCAGCTTCTTGTCTGAAATAACACACAGCTTGTCGGGGCTGCGTTTCTCACCTCAGGCCTTCTGTTACCGCCTCTTCTCCAGCCTGGAGAGGCACACACTGCTTGCCATTTTGAGCAGGCCAGTGTCTGACACTTCGAGTCACTATTGTAGCCTCTTCATCATTGTTGGCCGTTTTCCCTTGGCCTCTGGTTCTCCTGATCTTTACATACACGCCGCATTTCAGTCACTGGGCATGTGGACGATTGGAAGCGGGTGCATTTTGATCTGAGGACTCACTACACGGCTGAGGTCAAGCGTTCTGTGAGGTCACCTTGTCCAGCCCCTCCTGGGAATCAGGAAACAGGCCCCAAGGTTCCTTGGACACAGAAGCAAAGTGCCTTGGCCTCTCAGTTAGGGATGGGGGGAGGGGTAGGTGGCTTCTGGGCCATTGTAGGAGCAATAGGCAGGTGACTAAGCCCCTCCAGGTTTCTGAACTTGCTGCCAGCTTTTGGAGGAAAGGATTCGTGCATGGAGCAGTGGAGAGAAAAGGAGGAGGAAGAAGGAGCTGCTGGTCTTTGTCCCCACGCACGTGCAAAACGGTCTCTGGCTCCCAACCCCCAACAACTGGGTGCTCAGGAACCGCCGTCCTGTCCGCTGGTTTGTAAGCCAAGGCTATGCCTCTCCCCCGCCCCTTCTGCTACAGGTGCTCCTCTCCTACCCTCAAGACTATCAGAATTTCCACTCAATGCAGGAAAGATGTTTCTACCAATCTGAGTCCCCTTGGGAGGTAGCAGGCTGCAGAAGCTGTAGGGGCTGGGGACACTGGTTGGGCCATATCTCCCTTTGACCCTTTCCTCTCAGATTAGCCAAGCTCTAGTGAACACCCACCACACACCCAGCCAGGCAGGGTGTGGTAGAATTAAGGGGATGACCGCCACACAAGCAACGCCCTGCTACTGTCCCCACAGACCCATGGACTTCCTTCCTGTCTGCTTGCGTCTATCTGCCCACTAGAGCATGAGCTCCATGAGGACAGGGAACTTGTCCCCATTCCTAGTGCCTAGCACGTGGTCAATCTGTATTCAAGACAGCCATGCTGAATGAGAGGAGCCCACATTTGCAGACAGAAAATGGGACATTGAAGTGGTCCTGTCCCCATGATAGGGGTGGGTACTAAGGGCTGCCCCAGGTGGTCCCGCCACTTTCTTTTTCTCCCTCTCTGCTCACAAGGTGGCCTTCCTTCCCCAGGCCGAATACAGTCCCTGCAGTTTGATCCTTTGTCTGTTTGTCCTTCCTGTCTCTTTAAGGAGAGGAGGGACAGCTGCAAGGCTCTGCTAGTCCCCATTCCCCTTCCTCTCTAGCTGGGGGAGGGCCCTGGGGCTCCAGGGATGACCTCAATACCAGCTGCTTCCAAGAGCAGGAAGGGGAATTGTTTACAGGTCTGTAAGGTTTATTAACAACCCAAGGGGAAGCTCCCAGCTGCCTGGAATATCCGGGTGGGCTCACTCACTTGGGTTTGGGGCTGTAGCTGCCTCAGACTGGGCTCTGAGCAGGGTCAGCAGGCAGGAGGTCATCTTATCTGGTGGCTTTCATACTTTCCTTCAAGACATTTGGTTTGAATGACCTGTTACATAAAGCCCCGATATAAGAAAGTGATAAGAGCAGAACCACTCTGGATGAAAAGAGACTGGGGTCTGCCTTGAAGCCTAGGCAGCCCCCAGCATACTTCCCTGAAACCATGAAACACAGCCTGAAACCGTGTTTTGGATCAATCTTCCATGTGAAGATGGGAAACTGAGGCTCAGAGCTGGGAAAACAACTTGCCTTAGATGTCCCAGTGGCAGAGCTAGGAGTCTCTTAAAGGTGTGCTGGCTTTGGGCCTGGGTTCCTGCCACCTCCCACTGCTGTTTGCAAGCAGACCCTGAGCCTGTGAGAGTCTGAGCAGAGTCTTCTGCTGGCCGAACAGCTGGAAGAGCCCAGTAGTTGAAGGCATTGGTGGAGGCAGGTGATTGGGCAGGCCAGGACAGGCAGAAAGACAGACAGACACAAGGGCAGACAGGCAGGGAGCAGCCTGAGTTGGACACCTGCTCTATGGGTGCCTGGATGCCCTGTAGGTTTCAGGAAAACTTGGATGCAATTAACTGGATTTGTTTGGTCCCCAGTGGAGGCTCCGAGCTCACGATCACCTTTAGGGAAAAAGATGATATGTTTCCTTTGGAGATGCTTGGCTTGAAGGGAGAGAGTGCTTTCAACCCATCTTTTTCTGTTAATAAAATAGCTCTTATTTTAATAAAGATCCAAGCCCTCCAGCAAACAGTTCACAGGAAAGAAATACAGAAGATCAATAAACATATGAAAAATTGCTCAGGTTTATTCATAATTAAAGCAATATAAATTAAAGCAACAATGAGATAGATATCATTTTTCACCCATCAGAATGATGCCTTTTAAAGTTTCATGATATCTTCTGTTGATAAGGCTGTGAAAAAACAAGCATTTTCTTCCCCTTGGTGGGGTCCCACTTTGTGCAGCCTCTTCAGAGGGTACTTTGACAATATTGGTCAACGCAGATCAAAAGCATCAACACACATACCCTAGAACCCCACAATTCCACTTCTAGGCACCTGCTCTATAGAAATATTTATATATGTGTGAAAAGAGACGTTTAAGAACACTCAGTGCTACATTGCTTATAAAAGTGAAAAGCTCTGGACACCCAAAATGTTCATGAGCAGGTGCTGGGCTGCGTTCAAAAGAAATGAGCTAGATGTATTCTGACACGGAGCTATCCTCAAGGCACACTGTTCACTCAAAGAAGTAAGTTGTGGAATGGCATGTACCTCAGAGGTAAGATCTCATTTGTGTGAAACACTGTACACTGCAAACATATAAGCCAGATGTGCTCTGGACCCTTCCTTTCCATTCCCAGAAACATCTGTCAAACCTCCTAGTGAGCAGAGCCTTCCACTGAGGTGTTAAGTCTCTGCAGCCCATCATGCACACTTGGCCATGGGCCATCTTCCTGGACCCAGGCATCATGTAAGATTTGGCAGATCACTCTGCACCCTGCGTGCTCTAGCCCTTCAGACACCTGAGGTCAGTACACCACATAGTGGAGGCTTTTCAGAATGGCTGGAGTGCACGTTTAGGGCCATTTCAGGAGGAACTTACGGTGCATTATAGATTATAATTATGAAAAGGTTAGCATGTTAGAAGACATGCTAAGAGACAAGTTCAAAGTCACACAGCAAATTTTACCTCTCACTTCCTAGCCATCCTTGGCACCTAATCCAAGAGAAGCAGGCATGCTAAGGGAGTGAGATGCCAGGGTTTCTGTGTGGCATTGGGGGCCCAGGGATTGAGAAAGAAGTCTATCCGTGTCTTTGCTTGGCTTTGGGTGGGAGATTCCCATGCCACCAGGGGGCAGTGCCTCTAAGTGCACCTGGGTCCAGTGCCCATGTACCCAAGAAGCCCCAGCAGGTCACAGCCAGTTGGTAGACAGAGGGGACTCTGGTCTGGGGTCATTAGCTCAAGGCCCTGTGGTGAGCCAGCCCCGACACTGCTCTGCCTCTGCTGACTCCTCAGTGCTCCTTACAATCCAGCCACCCTGTGGGGAGGGGATTGTTAACTCCATTGTCCACGGGGAGACTGAGGCCCAAAGGGAAAAACTTGCCCAATGTCAAATCTGGAGGCCATGGTGAGATAGGATTGCCAGATAAAATACAGGATATCCAATTAAATTTGCACGTCAGATCAACCATGAGCCATTTTTTAGTGTAAGCATGGTTCAAAGGTTGCATGGAGCATACTTACACTATGGAATAATTTGGCGTTTGCCTGACATTCAAATTGACTTGTTGCCTGTATTTTCATTTGCTCACGCTGGCAACCATGGCCAGGCAGAAACCCATGGCTCCCAATTCCCAGGCTCCCGAGTCCCACTGAGACATGCAGCAGTTCCTCTGCTCCTAAGGTGGCCCTCCAGGAAGCTTGAATTTCATTGCAGCTGCTCTGCTGGAGCTGGGAAGGGCTTCTTTGGGGCCCCCCAGGAATCCGGGCAGGCCCTATATCAGCTCTGCTTCTGGAGAGCTCAGTCCTAGCACTGGACAGGTGGGACAGGGGTGAGGACAGGCAGCTCTGGCTGTGCCACCTTCTCAATCCTGGCCCCTCTCTTTCCTCTCCCTTTTCTGACTCCCTTCTTCCTTTCTTCCCCCTTCCTATTTTCCTCCTTCCTTTCTCCTCTTCCTCCCACCTGGCCCCAGCTGTGTTCCTTCTACAAATAGCCTCCTCTTTCCCCAAGGGCTCTGGGGCTGAGCCCTAGCATTGAGGATTCACCACTGGTAGTTGTAGCAATCAGGGTGGCCAGAGGACAGAGCCCATAGGATGTATACATGTATGTATGTGTATGCATATGCACATGTATGTAGAGATTGCCATTAAGGAACTGTCTCACGTGGCGGTGGGGCTGGCAAGGCCGCAGTGTGCGGGGCCGCCCGGCAGGCTGGAGACTTGGGCAGGAGCCGACCCGCCGTCCCGAGGCAGAATTTCCTCGTCTCTGGGAAACCTGTCTTTGCTCTCAAGGCCTCTCGACTGACTGGCCGAGGCCCGGCCGCGTCATCCAGGATGAGTCATCTTTACTTCAAGTCCGCTGATTGTAGACGCCACCCCAGCTGCCAGATACCTCCGCAGCGACACCTACACTAGGGCTGAGTGGAGTCACTGGATACTAGGGCCTGGCCCAGGTGACACCTGAACCTGCCCACCACAGTGGTTGAATCAGTAGGGAAGCTGAGGGAGAACTAGGGGTTCCAGTGGCTGCAGGCCACTTCCCTCCTGCCCTTCCCTCCCTTGGTTCTCAGGGTTCCTGCCAGGCTGACTCAGGTCGAAAAAGGCCACCTCCCTGCCTGGGGACTCTGGATTGGGGGAGGCAGGATGTACTCTGCAGAGAATACCTTCTGATGTGGCGGTGTGGCCTGAATTGTGGGCCAGAGCTGGGCTTGCAGAAGCCATGACAGGCCTGGGACCTAACCCCGCTTTGGCCACTGTCTGACTCTTGGTCTTTGTGCCAGTTCCTGCCTCTGCCTAGAAATGATGGAGAGTGGACCCTGCCTGCCCCTCAACAGGTTAAGTCCAGGGATCTGTGAGTCAAAGCATTTCTCACGGGCAAAAGCTCTGAGCTGTATCTCTTTTCCTAAGTTGCTTACACAGTAGCAGGGGAGAAGGCCATGGACCAGCTAACAAGATACAACAGGAACAAAAGGTGCTGAGTCCAAGGCCTGAGCCCAGAGAGGGAGTCTGGCTCCACCCCCATAGCCGGATATATATCGTCCTTGAGCTCCTGCGCCTTGAAAAGGTGATTTTCCAAGTGTCTCTGCTGTGCCTGCACCCCGCGCATCCTTCGCCAGAGCTTACAAGTGAACAACTGGCTGTGATGGCAGGAGGCCCCTCTAGCATCAAGGAGGAGATGGAAATGTCCATGGCCAAAGAACTGGGTACTGGAAGTCAAGGGCAAAGCCAAGAGCAACTGGTGATAGCAGGTGAGGATCCCCTGAAATGTCCCTTGGCTAAAGCCAACCATGTAGACATGTGTCTACACCTGGGCATATGGGTGTTGGAGAAGGTGCATGTGTGCCTGAGCAGATGCTCAGATGTATGCAGGTATATGTTTAGATGTATGTGTGGGTATGTGTGTGTGTCTGGGCCTTTGAGTATTTGTGAGTTGGGTGACAGGGGAGGTGAGGGAAAGGGATAGATGATGTGAGCATTTTGTAGCCCATGGGTGGGAAAAACACGTGTGATTTTTCTGTGCTCTCCTTGTCTAAGCCACCACTGTGTCTATTGCAAAATATTTAGAGGGCTTAATTTATAAGATTAATCATATAAATTCTGTCTCTCAATCCTCTAGTGCCTTCTCTTACCCTTAGGAGTAAAATCCAAATTCCATGATCTACAAAATCCTATCAGGGTCACCTCAGCAATGCCTCAGCAATGCCATATGACCTACACAGAAAATACCATTTCTATAGCCCATAAAGATGACCCACTCCATACCGCATTTATGTTCATTCTTATAATGCCCCAAGCCTGCTTCTTCCTCACAGCCCTTTCACTCACTCTTCCCTCTGTCTGGAATGCTCTTTGCCTCAATTTCCCATGGTTGGGCCCTTTATCTCATTCAGGGTTGTCTCCAACTTTTCTCTCTGTCTGAATTTGTACTGATGGATTATTTTCTGCTTTGCAACTGTCAAGCCTGCCCCCCAGATACACAAACAAATGATCAGTTCCTTGATGGTTGGGATCTTGTCTCTTGGTCATTGCTCTCTCCAGTAACCTAGCCTACAGCTCGACCCTCAGTGAATTAATTTTTGCACAGATGAACAAGCAGGCCTGGGATCAGGCAATGGGCAGTGCTGAATGGGTGCGGAGTGATTCCTAAGAAGTTTGGGGAACTTGTCTTCTTTCTGGTGTGTCTTGTGCCCAGAAATCCCTGGCACAACTTCTTTGAGTATTTCTGGGGCCTCTGTTCTTCTCTCTAGAAATGATGGAGCGTGGATCTCGGTCCCTGGGTGCCTCCCAGAGGCGACAGAAGTTGGAATCAAAGTCTGCTGGCTCTGCTGCAGCCCAACTAATTTGGAATATGACTGCCACCCGGCCCAAGAAAATGGTACTGTATGGGGTTCTTGGCACATGGTGGACAGGTTGGCATTGGGAATATTGGCTGTAGGGGCTACAGCCTGATCATGGTAGGTTGAGCAGGGCCAGAAGTTGACTTGGGGGAAGGAGGAAGCTCCTGTTTGCCAAGCATGCAAATGAGGGCAGGGAGGTCCAGTGAAAGGTCAGGGACATCTGGTTTTTTTTTTGTTTGTTTGTTTGTTTGTTTGTTTTTGTTTTTTTTTTTTAAGGGGTCTCTCTCTGTCACCCAGGCTGGAGTGCAGTGGCATGATCATAGCTCACTGAACCTTGAACTCCTGGGCTCAAGCAACGCTTTTGCCTGTTCTAGGGAATCACATAAGTCCCACAGTTCTGTAGCCAATCCTTTAAGCTACATTTGCAGTGGATAAGGGAAAGTCTTAGAAAAATGATTGCAATACAGTTGCAAAGGTTTCTGAAAAAGGCAACCAGGTTAGAGATGACGGAGACCTGACTGTTACAGGGAATTACGTGAGTTTCATATTCTGTAGCCAATCCTTTAAGCTACTTTCATTGTGGATGAGAGAAAGTTTTAGAAAAATGGTAGTTATATTGTTGCAAAGTTTACTGGGAAAAGGCAGCAAAGTTAGAGAGGGAGGGAGACATGACTGCTCTAGGAAATCACCTGAGACCCACAGTTCTGTAGCCAGTTCTTTAAACTACATTCACTGTGGGTGAGGGAATGTTCTAGAAAAATGGCGGCCATATTGTTGCAGAGGGAAAAGACAGCCATTTGGGAGGCGGAGGGAAGCTTTTAGAAAATGGTGGTTAGACTGTTACAAAAGTTACTGAGAAAAGGCAATAAGGTTTGAGAGGGAGGGAGACTTGACTGTTCTAGGGAATGTATTACAATAAATGCTGAAATGATTGCCCCCAGTGATTAATGAGAAAAAGAGCTTCCAGGTTAGAGAACTCCTGGGACTAAAAGTAAGTCGGAAATAACGAGTTGGCTTCCTGTATCCAAAGACAGAAGCCAAATAAAGCTGCCCTGGGAGGTCTGGCTCCAGGAAGCCACTCACGTCCCTGAGACAAGGGGGGCATATGACCTCTGGATTAATTAAAGTTAATTCTGAAGATTAGAGGACTAGACTATTTAAAAATAGAGACATTATATTGAATTTAGAAATTAAATTTAGAAATTTAGAATTAAATCTAATTTTTAAATTCTATTTGTTTATTCATTCATATATTTATTTCTGAATAAAATAATTCATGGAACTGCCACCGGGAGAACCACAATATGCAAAGACAAGAAAAATTAATAACACTATCCTGCTGACTTGGAAAAAAAGTAGTGTGCCTTAAAAAGTACATGAAAATATAAATAATGCTTTTGAAAGGATTAACAGAGGGAAGTTGGTTCTCACTGCAGCTCATAGATTTTCCTAACTTCAATCACGTGTATAAAAAACTCTTATGTTTTACAATGTATACAACTCCAAATAGGGTTCCTAAAATTAAAAATGAAAAAGAAACAAGACAAATTACTGCTTTCAAGCAGTTAGACCAGTCTTATTGTGGGTAATCACAATAAAAGGTATCACCAACTTGAAGGTGTTGTTGTTAAATTAATTCTTATTTTATTGGTGTGTTAGCAACAGACTATGTTATCTCAAGGAAAGAAACAAACAAAAGCCAGCCACCAGCCAGTCATCCTTATTTTGCCTTCAAATCTCTCAAAAATGTTTTGTAATGATTCCAAGCTATAGGAGAATCAAAAGATGGTCTGAAAATTGTACTAGGAGAAACTCTTGATCAAATTCTTCTTTATAATCCTGGGATCTCCCTGAGACACGCTGTCTTTTTAATGCCATTTTTGAAGTATCTTAAGAAGAGAAAATATTATAACTGTGAACTATTATCAGCAAAAAATGTTGCACCAGTTTATCAGTGTGCTCCTTTCAAGAAAGAATAACTTTGCATTATCGAAACTGATGGAGCATGCTGGCACAGTTCCTATGAAAATCCTTTACACAGACATTGTTCCACCTTCAACTTAATGTTGTTACTTAGGAACAAAGGAAAACTGCAGATCTTTCTCGGGTAACAGGTGAGCTTCGGTTGTCTGTTCATTTCTAAGAATGAGGCTATTAGAAGGGCTAGCCCAGAGCTCTGCATGTCTTGGTCAGGCACGTCAAAGGGAGGCTATACTTAAGCAACGAGGACGAGTGAGGAACCAGCTGTCATGCGGGGCACCCTGAAAATGCCAGAATGAGGAGGGTTTTATTTTGTGTCACTACCACTCCAGATTTCTTATTCATTTGGTTCAGGTTTTGGCTTGAGGGTAAATAAAGTGCCTGGCTGCCAGCCGGGTGGAGTGAAAAGGGTAGATGACTGTTTCATGCACTGATCTTCAGTTAATGTCCCCATTTTCTACCCCATTCTTGAGACCCCACCCCCAATTGTCCCTGTAGCCTCCAGGTCTGGGTCCTCTCTAGGTGCTGCTGATAGGGTCAGCTGAGCCCTATCTGCCCCCATCCATGCTGAGGCTGCTTCACTATCTGGCTTCCTCCAGCCTTCTTGCTTTTCAGAATTCCACAGTTTTGTTGAGTTCTTTCTTTTGTTGATGCCTCTCCTAGTGTCTTCTTTCTTACGGGTTTGTGTGATTTTACTGTCTTCAGTGACACCTAAGGAGTCTTAAGAGGAAGGAGTTTTGAATGTGAGAGGCATCCTGGCATAATGGTTGAGTGTAAACTCTGGAGCAAAATGTCCTGGATTCAAATTACTGCTATGCTACTTACCAGCTGTGTGACTTGGGCAAGTTACTTAACCTCTCTGTGTTTCAGTTTCCCCATCTTTCAAACTGGGGTGATAGTAATACCAGTTTCACAGGGTCATGATGAGGATTCAGTTACTTGCTATTGGTAAAGGATTAGAGGATGGCATGGTCCCTGGCATGTGGTAAGTTAAACAAGCAGCTCGTGAAATATTTCATCCTGAACTGGAAACCTACAGCTATGATTTGAACCAGGCAGGTCTGGCACCGAAAGTCACATTCTGTTCCTCTCCTCCACACTGGCTCTTCAAAGGCATCAGACACCCCTGGCCAAAGAGCTCTGGGGCCAGAGACATACAGTCTGGGGAGTCATTAGCAGATGGATAAAAATGAAAGCCACAGGGATGTTTGGGCTTGCCCAGAGAAGGTAATGGTTTCCCAGTAGCCAGGGTTCTCTCCTTAGCTCAGATGGACACTGACCCTGCATCCTAGGGAAGTGAAGGCACCTCACCAGGCCCCAGTTTCCCTGGCTGCCAGGTGAAGTTTCACAGTCTCCAGTAGGTTGCTTGGCCTCTCAGCTGATGTCTGCATGTGAAAATTCCTGCAGAGGACAGGGACCCTTGTCACTGCTGTTCCTTCCATATAGCCTGATGGCCAAGAGCTACTGAGGAACATGTGTAGGTAGGGTGGTGGCAGACAGCCAGTTTATGGGGTTCCCAGGCTCTCCTAGTGCTCTGAGGCTGCCAGCCCTGGATTCCAGAGGATCAGGTGCCATGTGACTCCCCAGGGGTGTGCCATTGGTTCTGGGCACACTGTGGGGAAGCTGCTCAGGTGGACTGAGCAGGCTACTTTGACTGCCCCCTTCTTTCTTAGGGGCCCAACCTGCAGGTGCCCAGGATGTCCCGAGATCAAGGCCATGGTGATGTCCATTCCCAGGAATATCCTGGCAGCTTCCAAGGCATGAAAGTACAGCATGAGCGGTAAGAGCTAGAGCCTGGTGGGCCCTGGATGCTCGGGGAGAGCCCAGAATGGGGCAGAGGGGCTGGTGAGCAGACTGACCAGGAAGGGGCCTGGGTGCCCTGGCTTCCTGACCGTGCGGGGCCTCTGAGTGCTCTGTGGCTGTGCTGGGCGGGGTGGCTTCCAGCCCTTAGGCCCTGAGTCCTCTCTTCCATGGAAGGGAAGGACTGGAGGCTAATAGAGTCACTGTCTGAGATGCCCCTGACCTTACCTGCTTGCTCACATGGCCGTCCTGTGTGCTCTGCTAGGGCCTGTCTGGGACCACCAATAGGTCTGACCTTTCATCTTTTCATTTTTCCCAGCAACCCGGAGGCAGACATGCTGGCGGAGATTGGCCTGGAAGAGCTCAATGGACTGGAGATGGAAGTCATGAGAAGACAGGTGAGCAGGGACCCCTCGAGTGGGTGGAGGCAAAACCACAGTGCCTTGCAGTGGGCGGGCCTTGACTGCCTGTTTGAGGCCATCTTACCCTGGAGCACTGGAGGTGAGGAGGCTCCCTTCCTCTTCCTCCCGGTCCCCATAGCTCTGGCATCCCATCTTGATGCTCAACCTCAAACATACGCTATCCCTGAGGTGCTGGGAGGGAATAGCAGATGAGAAAAGGAGGAGGCATAGGGTAAGAGCACTGTGTCCAAAGACAGTGATACCAAGAGGTCTGACAGAGGTGTTGCCTTTGTCCAAATCAAGTCCAGGGCTTCTCAGGAAGAGACCCCAGGGGACCTGGGCATGGCGGGGCATCTGCCCTGGTGGCCCTCTCTGGCTCCTGAGTGTCACTGCATCCTGGGCCCTCACTGTGGTTCTGCTGCTGCCCCCACACCAGCCCACCCCACTGTCGAAGAGCCCTCCTTCCTTGGCTTCCCCAGCAGAGCTGGGATAGGCTGGCTTCAGGGAACTGGAGTGAACACCAAGGGAGGGGACAAGGAAGCTGTGCCTTGGTCCTGTGGGCCCAGCCCCCCCCCCCCCCCCCCCCCCCCGCTTCTCACTCAGGGGCACTTTGGCCCTCCACAGACAGCAAAGCCCCTTCCTGCTTTAGCTTCACACTTTCTCCCACTGCCCTGCTGTGGACTCCCTGCCAGGAGCCTTGCTCGCCAGCCCTGCTTTTGGTCCCTCTGCAGCTGAGTGTGATCACCGGGCGTTTGCGTGCCCTGGAGGACCAGAGCACTGCCTGGCGTCACAGGGATGTTCTGTTCTTCACCATGCTGGTGTCAGCCTGCGCCGTCAACCTGTGGCTGTGGATGCGCCAGTGAAGCTTCGCTGCCGCTACAGTGTCGCCAGAGCCCTCCCTCCTTCCCTTTTTTCCTTCTGTCCCTGGGCCACCCTTGCCCACCCTCCTCCCATCTCCCAACAGCCCCAGGGCCATTTTCCAACTCTGTTTAGGCCCCTTGCCTGGGGAGGTCAGGTCACTCCGTGCGGAGGTCCCAGTTGCTGGGAAGGTGGAGGAGGTCAAAAGGGGCTGAGCTGCTGCCCTTGTCGAGGGCGAGGAGAGCAGCATCTGGTCCCCACAGTAACACCAGTGTCAGGCGCTGCCTCGTCTCTGTGACCTCAGTACCCCTTCTGTTCCATCCTCTGTGGCCAGGGGTTTGGCTCTGTCTTCCTCCCTCGTCTGCTTCCAAATTACGCGCAGGGCTCTGCATAGAGTAAACATGCTCAATAAAAGTTCAATGATAGCAGCAAAACTTGGTGTCAAGGTTCTTGCATCAAAGACTCATTTGTGGCAGCAATAAGGGTGGAGTGCACTGGGGAACAGCCTCTCTGGACACAAGACCTGTGGCCGGGACTAGGCTTCTGCCACCACTTCAGGGGCCCTGGTCCCCTCCACTCCCTCATCTGCCCCGCCCTCACTGCCCCCAGCCCAGGCAGAGGGCGTCCTGGGGGGGCCTTTGCAAAGTCCTTCCTGTTGGGCCCGTGCCAGTGAGTGCTTGTGGGGAGTGGCTCTGCAGAGCACACCTGGGCCAGATGCTGTGGGGACTCAATTGGAGGAAATCTGGAAGGGAAATTGAGTTCCAGAGAGGGGAAACTTGTCCCTGGGGTCGTCCAGAAAGACAGGAACAGGACTGGGTCTGGGTTCTTCTGAGTCCTAGCCTCCTACAGACTCGCTGGGGGTGAGGTCCTGACTCATTCCTGAGGCTGAACAGGAGCTGCACATTCACTGCCGCCCTATGCACACATGCCCTGGGGCCACAGCCCCATGACACACCTCAGACAGGTGTGGGACTGAGCCTGAGAATTTGGGAGTGCTGCCTGCCACTTGGGGGCCTGAGCACAGGGCAGAAGACCTGCTGCCCCTTTCTCTGGGACCAAGGGATCAATACACCTCACTCTGGGGCCAGGGGCCCAGAACTTTTGGCTTTTGTGGCTAAGTGGACCTTCCGCAATTGCCCAAATCTGTCAAGGGTTCTCCATCGGTAAAGGTGGGAGAGTATGTTAGTCCCTAGACATGCAATAAACGAATGTGTGTGTGTGTGTGTGTGTGTGTGTGTTGTCGGGAAGGGAGAGTGGAGGGGAGAGCTTGAGTCCTAGAGTTTGCTCTGTCCCTGCCTCACCCCTCTCTGGCCCCCAGCGGGGCTCTATGCAATCAGGGGGTTCCTCCACTCCTGGCACTCTGGAGCCTGCAATATGTCTGAGGTAAGGAGGCAGGGCCTCCTGTCAGCCCTGTGGGACCCCATGCACGTAGCCCCTGGAACCTGGCCCTGCTGAAAGCAGAGACAAGGACACTTGGTGAAGAAAGAGTTGGGAGATTCTCTCTCTGTCCCAGAGCACAGAGAGTAATGAGGTGTCAGATGAAGCCCCTCTACAGAACAGGGAAACAGCAGCACCCAGACATAAGTGCTTCTCACCAGGAGAGCCAAGGGGGCCAGGGAGAACTGGCAGCATTACCTGTTCCCTCCAGATGGGCCCTGGAGTCCTGGGAATCACCTTGCAGGCCACCCCTTCCCTCCCTGCAGCCGCAGGACAGACCGGGGCCCAAGATGCAGAGGAGTACTCAGGGAAGCTGGGAGACAGAGCAGCCTACCTGTTCAGACCATGGAAGGCAAGCTGAGCCGCTCGAGGGGCCAGGAGCTAAAGCTGCCATGAGGCAGCCCTCACACGGTCCTCCCCAGGCTGCCTCTGCCTTCTGCCCTAGTCAGGCCGTGCAGGGAAGCTCAGAGGGGGAGGAGACTGCAGCCGAGCGGGGTCGGTCTGCCCTTTGGGACCAGGTGTGCATGTGCCTGCACAGACAAGGACATGTTTGCAGAAAAAGTCTGGTTGAAAATATGTTTTGAAACAAAGGTTCACCCTTGGGAGCAATTTAGTTGAGTTGCAAACAAACAGTGTGGTGGCCCCCGGAGGAACACCTCCTGAGCTAGGTGAGCTTGCCCGGAGCCCTTGGCTTGGCCTGGCTGCACCTCCGCCCTGCCCTGCCGTGTGGACACTTGGCTGGCTCCCGGTGAGGCTGGGGGCTAGTTCCTGCTCCATTTCTATAACTCCCTGCCCCCACCAAGAAGGCCTCAGAGAACTCCTGAGAGGAACCAGAGCCAGAGCTGCTCATGCTGGGCCCCTCTGCAGAGTTCCTTCAGAGGCACAGTGATAAATTGTGGGGGCTGGCATCTCTGCCACACTTTTCTGATCCTCCAGCCCCTGGGAGACCCAGGTAGGCTCAGGGGGACAGGTTAGCACTCCTGCCCAGCCCTCTGGCTCCGACCGACCTGGAGTATGTGCCCTTCTGATTCTATGTCCCTCACAAGCTGTCCTTACACTGCCCAGACTCTTCTTCCTGAGCCCAACCCTTCTCCCAACAAGCCGTTAACTTCCCCATGGAGAAGCAGGGTGCTGTGGGGGAAGGGGGCTTGGGGAGAGGGACCCTTTTGGCATTTTGCTTATCGCTAGTCTGAACTTCCCATTGGCTGCTCAGGCTTGGTATTAGAGGGGTACACAGTCAGTGCCCCAAGGGTCAGTAGCTTCTTGAGGATAGGGCTAGCTTCCATTGCCTCTGCATCCCTAGCACCCAGTGGACGTAAAGGGCTGGCACAATGGCCTCTGACCAAGGTCCCCAGAGAGCAAGTCTGGCCTCGGTCATCCCCATCTGGCCTTTAGGGCATGCCCTCTGTAGGAAAGCCTTCCCCATCTAAGTAAGTCAATTCCAACCACTGCTTGCCACAGCACACCTACTGAGTGCCATACATATCACTTTTCCAAAATATGTAATAACACAAGTCATGCCTGAATGCATTTTCCCAAAAAAGGCAAACACTGCAGGTGTAGCTAACACAGACCTTTGACCCCAGTGCCAAGCCCTCCACAGAGCAACTCCCATGGTGGGCTTGGTGTGCATCCTTGTGTACTCCTGCACTGTTACACGCAGATTTTGCACCCCAGGCTTTGTGCACAGGATGGTATTGAAGCTTCCCCCAACAGCCCCTGAGGGAGGGGCCTGTCTTCCCAGCTGGCTGTGCCCTTGGTCGTGCTGTGCCCTGCCCCAGTGAGCTGGCCTCCCAGTCCTCCTCCAGCCCTGAGCAAAAGCTGAAACTCAATATTCCAGTTCTTCCGGCCCAGGTGTGCTTCCCAAGTGGCTGGGGGAAGGTGAGAAGGGGAAGGGGACATGTGGGGAGGGGACCTGAGGGTGCATGGAGGGCTCTGGTGTACCTGGGAGCAGCCTGAAATCCTGGCCTTTTACAAAGGAGCTGAAGGCTCATTGCCCCAAGGCCCTTGCCCCTTTCTTCCCCAACCCCAGCCTCTCTCCGGGGCCAAGTCCAGGGGACCATGGAAAGGAAGGGGACCTCTCAGGGCAGCCCCAGCCCAGGTCCCTCTTCTCTCTCCCAGATTGCTCCCCGGCTTGCCCTCGGGTCAGGTGGGCTGGCCGGGACTGTGCCATGGCCTGGAGGCAGGTGCATGGGGGCCGTGAGCTGGCAGCTCTGAGTCCCCAGACACAAAGCCCTGAGCACACTCCACGCAAGGGAGGGCTCCTTGGGGAGCTTGGGAGAGGCTGGCTCCTGGATCTGGGCAGGTGAGCGGTTTCCACAACCAGGCAGCCCGGCATCCTCTCCTTGCCTGCTGACAGCCCAGGGTGTACGGGGCCCATAGGCAGGACAGCTTCTCCAGTGGGCAGGTGATGCCCTGGGCATGAGCTCCTCTGGGCCTCTGTCAGCTTCTCCTGCTGGCCTCGGGCAGGGTAGGGCGGCTGCCAGCTGAGTCACGGGGGCTCAAGAACTCCCCTGGCCTGGGGACAGAAGCAGCAGGAGGTCTCTGCTGGCTTCAGGTGCTGATGAGCCCCCAAGGGCTTGTCTCTGATTGGAGGCTGTGCGGAAGGACCCACGGATGCTGACTGTGGCCAGGAGACCCCTGCCTCTGAAGCCATCTGATTGGTGAGGAAAGGTGCTGACCTGGGGCTGAAGCTTTCCTGTGACCACGGGTTGGTGGCCTCCACGAGGTTCAGAGCTCGAACCCATGAAAGTTTGCAGGCCCTAGAGCAGGGCTTGACCTGGGCCCTCATAAGCATGGCCTGCCAGGGAGCTGAGGAAAGTGGCCATGTGGGGAACCTGTCCCCAGTCAAAGTAGCCAAATGAATTGCTTGGGGCTCTAGGAGGGTGGAGGCAGCTTGCCCTGAGGCAGCTGAGCCTTCGTCCTCCCCTAGGAGAGTGGCAAGGAGGTGACAGAGGGGCCAAGGGGCCACCTGGCCAGGCAGGGTTGGTGGGGGTGGGTAGTTGTGGGCCTTACCACTGCCTGCTCAGTGCAGAGCATTTCCGGGTCTCCCAGCCTCAGGGCTCGGGGAGTGTGACACTTGGAGCTCCATGGCACTCTTCACATGAGGAGCCATGGAGGTCAAGGTCAGGGGCTATGTGGGCCTCTCCCAGAAACCCCGCTGGGATTGTAGCCTTTGCTTTTGGTCCTTCAAGCTTCACCGTGGCTTCCTCAGGAGTTCCTTGGAGGGGAGCACCCACTTCAGGCCCCTCAGGCTTTGGGAGCCTGCCCCTCGGCCATCTGGGCAAATGCATCTGCAGCCAAGCCCTTGGAACTTCTGGCTGAGGGAAGATTCTGGAGCCAGGCAGCAGGCTGGGGCAAGGACAGGCTCCCAGGGGCATGGGCTCCTCTGGGCCTCTGCCAGCTTCTCCTGCTGGCCTCAGGCAGGGTGGGGCAGCTCCCAGTTTTGGCCATGCATCTGAGTTTGCCTTCCGTCCCAGCTGGAGTCCAGTCCAGCAGACGTCGGCTCTGTCTGACTGTGGCTGTGAGAGAAAACTCATTTGGGGGCAGCCTCATCTCCAGATGTCCTGCCAGTGGCTGGGCCCCCGGGCCCCTCTTTCTCCACAGCTGGGCCCCTTCCAGCTGATCCCTAACACCACTCATCAGCGGCTGGGTTCTCCAGAGAGAGGGACGCTGGTGCCGGACTGGGCACATATATGGGCTCCGAGTTGAGGCTTGCCTGTGGCAGATGGAGTGTGTACCTGGTTGGTCCTCAGGTGTCACGGTGGCCACAGAACTGCCAGGACCAGCCCTGGCCACATCCCCACCAAGCTCCACCATGAAGTGGCCCCACAGGAGATGAGGCTGAAGGGGTTTGAATGCCCAGGTGTGGAGCCTGGAGTTTATTATGCAGATGGTCCCCCCTCCATTCAACAAATAGCTGACTTGCTCTTTAATCCTGGGACTCAGCAGGAAACAACACACACGTGGTCCCTGCTCACATGGAGGTGGCCATCCAGTGGGGACAGACAATAAGCAAATAAATTCATAGTTCCTCGTCAGGGGCTGATAAATCTGTGCTACAAATAAAGTGGGGAAAGCAAACGTGAAACAAGGCGCGAGTTTGGGAAGTGCTGAGCCAGTCAGGTGGTTCGCTCACTCGCCAAACACATATCAAGCACCTATGATGTGCTTGCCACTGGGCCAGGCTCTGAGCATTAATGACTAAACAAAACACGCAAGTCTCTGTCCTTACAAAGTTTATTTGTGGAGCGAGGTTTTCTGTCCGTGAGGTTTAGAAGAGGCAGGGACAGATGGGCCCAGGTGTGGTCCTGTTGAACTCACCGTGGTGGTGAGGAAGGCCTGGGAGAGCCAGGGATCCCGAGGTGGACAAACAGCGCATCAGAAGGTTGTGACAGCGTCGGGGCAAGGCCAAGGGCAGCAGCAGTCAGGATCCATGGGGAAGAAGGTGCTGGAGACACGTTTCTGCAGTAGAACCAGCAAGATTTGGGGACCAGGTGGGAGGTATCAAGGATGACTCTTAGGTTTCTGAATTGAGCACGTGTAGGGAAAATGTGCCTTTCTTGAGATAAAGCATTGGGGACAGAGGAGCTGGGGCCGAGGGGCAGGAGGTCATGTCAGTTTGGGGCATGGTGGGCCCGGGGGATAGAGATGGCACATGGACATCTGAGGATGTGGAGCTCAAGAGGGGCTTCTCAGTGAGGACAGGAGGGTTTAGCGGGGTGAGCTACAATGGCCAGGGTCCAGCCTGTCCTGGGTCGCCTCCTAGGGGGAGCCTCCCTTGGGGTGCGGACAGTGTGTGGCTGATGCCAGGTGTGCTGCCCCAGTTCCATCTTTGTCCGTAAAGAAATGAAGCCTCCCTTGGCTAAAGCAGCCTGGCCGTGGAGAGTTTCTGACACAGTGGTGTCCACATTAGAGGCTCCAGTCCCTTGTCAAAGCAGTGATGAATCCCGCCAGCCCGCCAGGCCTGTTGGGCAAAGCCCCGCCTCCCCTGTGTCCTGCCGGAGATTTTACTCAACAAATAGTTCTCAAGTATCTATTAATATTTCGTGAAAGTGCTAGGCTGGAACCTGACCTCAGGAAGGCCGATGAGATCCAAAGGTGATAGGCAGGTGGCTTCTGCAGCCCTCCTTCCCACAGCGGGCCCCTCTAGCTGTTCCTCCTAGGCCCAGGCACAAGCGGTCACAGCAGTGTCAGCTCCACACTCCAAAGTCGGCCCAAGAGCCTGCCGCTTCTCCTGTTGTTCTGACCCAAACTCTCCTGGCTCTAGTTGCCTTCTGAGCTAGCTGTGTGTGCTTTTGAAGCCAGATTGCTTGGTGTGAATCTGTGCAATGGGGACAGTAATCGTTTCAGCTTTGCCAGATTGTCATGGGGATTAAATGAACTCACTTGTGTCAAGTGCTTAGACCCTAGATCGCCAGGTTCTAGCTGCTTCCTCTCAGTCCTCCCTGTTCCTGTCTGCCACCCACCTCCCTGCTTCCCTGCCTGCCTGCCCTGCCACCCTGCCACCCATAATGTGTATGGCCCTGCCCTTGGCACCATTCTCTGCCTGCAGCCAGGACCTTTTCCACTGCAATGGGAAATATCTGATATTGACTCTCTGGGGGACTAGTTTCTGGTTAAGACTTGTAATCTGATGCTCTAGGCTGTCAATCATGGATGAGATCCCCTCCCAGTCACAGTGGAAAAGGTTTGGCTTGATCTGGTATTAACTTGAACCTGAAATCAGGATGGCTGGATTGGTTTTTAAATTTTTTGAAAACTTTTAAGGCTTAAAGTAAATAGCCCTATAATCCCCTCCCAATTATAGATATCATGTACAATATTAGAAATTATCAAAAAATATAAAAAAAACAATTTCCTGGCACCCTGAGACCTGAGAACTAAAATCTGTTGTATCTTGTACAGTGTATGTATGTCTGTGTGAATATATAACACACATGCAAGCATAGACTACACTCAATAACAAAATGGCACATTCCACTGGAAATCTATTTTCCCCTTACCACATCATATTTTCCCTTGACAAGAAGTATTTATCTTCTACAATATCAATACCATTTTAAGGGCTGCATAGTATTCCTACTTATGGACTTAGTTCACTTGATTAATTGCTTAATTCACCGTAACTGTGAATACAGATTGCTTCCAGTCTTTCATTAAGGTATATAGCTCTGTGACTAACATCCTTGCACTTCTATTTTTATGCTTTTATGGACTATTGTTCTGATATATTGATTCATAAGATCTCTGTTTATGCTAAAACATCCACTATTTCCTTTTCTCTGTCAATTTTTTTTTAGTTTATTGTCTTATTCTTAACTTTAGTTTTAATATCTATTTTATGTTCAGTGTTTTTACAGTATTGCCTTCCTATCTCAATATCATATAAAAATTTTCCTATTTGCCAAGCAAAGTGGCTCATGCCTGTAATCCAAGCACTCTGGGAGGCCAAGGCAGGAGGATCACTTGATCTCAGGAGTTTGACACCATCCTGAGCAAGAGCGAGATTCTGTCTCTACCAAAAATAGAAAGAAATTAGCTGGACAACTAAAAATATATATAGAAAAAATTAGTCAGGCATGGTGGTGCATGCCTGTAGTCCTGGCTACTCAGGAGGCTGAGGCAGGAGGATCGTTTGAACCCAGGAGTCTGAGGTTGCTGTGAGCTAGGCTGATGCCACAGCACTCCAGAGCAGCCAACAGAGTGAGACTGTCTCAGAAAAAAAAAATTCCTATAGTTTCATCATTGTAGTTTTGTTGTTTACATTAGTATTTTTTTATCAATATATAATAATTATACATATCTATGTGGCACATGTGATATTTTGTTGCATGCACACAATGTGTAATGATCAAATCTGGGCAATTGGGGTATCTATCACCTCAAACATTCATCATTTCTTTGTGTTGGGAATATTACAAATCTTCTTTAGCAATTTTGAAATATGCTATAAATTATTAACTGTAGTCTACTTAATTTTGTTTTAATTTCCAGTACTTATGCATTTCATTTCCTTTTTCTTGCTTATTGTACTGGCTGAGAGATCCAGTACAGTAAGTATTGTCTAGAAATGGTAATAGCTTACATTCTTTCAAAAAATTCCTAATCCCAGGAAAAAAGAAAACAATTTTTACAGTATTCAGTATGATTTTATATATATGTGTGTATATATATATATATATATATCTTCTAGGAGGTTAAGGAAAGTCCTTTCTATTGTAATTTTCTAAACATTTTTTTAAAATAAGCAGGTTCTGAATTTTGTCCAATTCTTTTTCAATGCCAATTGAAGTGATCATGTAAATTTTTTTCTCCTTTAACTAGATCAAGTGTTCTAATTATGTTGATTGAATTCTTTAAACCCTTATTGAATTTTTTCTGCTTTTCCATCAAGGATGGGCTGGACTGTACTAGAAGCTGGGACATCTGGTTACCTAGAGGGTTGCATGAGCCCCCTGGGAAGACCCACTGGAGCAGTTCCGTTTTCTGAGCTGTGTCTTCTGAGATTTTTCAGAACTTCTCCAAGCTCTAGCCTTTATGATGCTTTCTTCCCTCTCTTCCTCCTTTTCTTCCTCCCTTCCACCAGCGTGCACGCGGTGCTCTCCAGGAGCCAGTCCAGTGCCGTGTAGGGATGCAGTGTCTAACCGTGCAGACACTGATGACTGCCCTCAGGCAGTGCACACTCTAGTGCAGGAGTGCTGACAAGAAGGTGGCGTAGTATGGACACAGGCTTCACCCCAGGACCATGGAAACTTGGCAAGTAGCTGTGGACAAAGAGAATGAGCCTGGGTATGCTCTTCAGGGAGAAGTTGGAGTGCCAGGCCACCCTGAAGGCCAGCAGCTGAGGGCATGCAGGTCCCGATCAGTCACCAATGTCTGTCTGCTAAAGGGCTGATGGTGGTGATGCATTCTATGTGGCGTGGGACAAGATGAGCTGCAGCTGTCCAAGGGCAGCCAGAGAACAATGTCCTCTTGGAAGCTGGAGGGAGAGCCTGCAGCTCAGCAGAGAAGTCTTGCTGTCACCCTTACCTTTGTTAGTGCATGTTAGATGCCAGCCTTACTTTTGTGACTCAGAGCACAATGTGTCTTATTTCTCTAGCTACTTTTAAGCTACTATTATCAATGGATTTGGGCAATTCGATAATAATGGCCTTGGTGTAGTTTTCTTCATGTTTGGCATTGTCCCACAGCTCGCTGATGCTTTTTCTTTTCTTTTTTTTTTTTTTTAACTGCTTCTCTTTTCTCTCTGTGCTTCATTTTGCATGGTGTTATTGTGTTGTCTGTAAATTCACTAATTTCTTCTTCTGCAAATCTGATCCTCTGTTAATCCCATACAATGTGTTTTTCATCTCAAAAATTGTAGTTTTCATCTTTAGAAGTTTGACATGGGTGTTTTTATATATTCCATACTCCTGCTTAACTTTCTGAATATATGGAATACAGTGGTATTAACTGTTTTAATGTCCTTTTCTGCTACTTCTTTATCTGTCTACTCTGGGTTTATTTTGATTGATAGGCTGTTTGGTCTTCACTGTGGAGAAATTATTTGCATACCTGGTAATTTTTCAGTGGATGCCACACATTGTGAATTTTACCTAGTTGGATGCTGAATATTTTTGTATTTCTAAAAACATTCTTGAGCCTTGTTCTGGGATGCAGTTAAGTTACTTGAGAAGAGTTTTGATACTTTTGAGTTTTGTTTTTAAGGTTTTCCAGTAGGACTAGAACAGTGCTCAGTCTAAGGGCTAACTATACCTCACTGCTGAGGCAAGCCCCTCTTGGTAGTTTACCCAATACCCCACGAATCATTAGGTTTTCCAGTCTGGCTGGTGGCATCAGGCACTATTCCAGGCCCCGAGTGAGAGCTGAAGGCTGTGATGTGTAATTTGGGGGGATGCTTCTGTCCTCAGCCAGGGATAGCTTCCTCACCGATGTGTGCTGGCAAGTGCTCAGCCGGATCCTTGAGAGGTCTCCAGAGCTCTGTACGTACTCTGTTCTGCAAACTCTAGCTGCTTTGGTCTCCTCGGATTCTCTGCTGTCTCTGCAACCCAGGGAACCCATCAGGCTCCACCCGCATTTCCCCTCTCTGCGCTCTGGCCTAGAAATTGTCACAAGGGAGTGACTTGGGGCAATCACAGGGCTCGCCTCATTTGTTTCCTGTCTCTTAGGGATGACTGCCCTTTGTTGCCTCATGTTTAGAGTCTTGAAAAATGTTGTGTCATATATTTTTCTAAGCTTGGTTATTTCATTCTGGAGGGCATATCTCATCCCTGTTACCCTATCTTGGCCTAGAGGAGAAGCGTCATATGTTTCTTTAAAATCAACTAACTTATATAGCAGGGACCTGAGCTGAGCAATGGAAGTAGAGAAAGGGGGAATAAAGTTCAGGGACCATTATAGACTATTCATTTAAAACTTATTTGCTGAATACCTACCATGTGCCAGGCATGGAGAAAAGATGGTATCCTAGATGAATGTGGTAATGGTAGAGAAAGTGAGAAGTGATTGGATACACGGGGTGTTTTGAAGGTAGAGCCCGCATGAATTGCATATATGGAGAGTGCATGGGTATGAAAGAGAAAGGAGACAAGGATGATGTTCAGGTTTTTGACCTGAGTAACTGGGATAGTGGCATTGCCTTTACTGAGATGCAGACGAGTATGGGAGGATATGGTTTGGAGCGGAAGACCAAGAGCTTAGTTTTGGACATATTGAGCCTGAAATATCTATTCAAAATCCAAGTGGTTATCCAGAGGCAAACTGGAGTTTGGGGGAGAGGTTGGACTGGTGTTAGAAGTTTTCAAGTCATCAGTATGCAGAAGACTAGAGGAGGAAGTGATGACAGGAGAAAAGACACCAGGTCCATTGAAGGACTGAGTTTGGGACACCCCAATCTTTAGAGCTGGGGATGAGGAGGAGGCTTCCTAAAAGCACACAGAGAAGTGGCCAGTGAGGCAGGAGGAAAACAAGGGGAGTATAACATATTATTTCAGGGAGGGAGTGATAAGCTTTGTCGGATGCTACTGAGAAATAGAATGGAATGTGAACAGAGAAGTAACTCTTAGGATGACTTGTGTTCCTGGCTGTCTCCGCTTTTAGTTTGAGAGCAGCGCTGAGATCAGAGATGTCTAGACTCCTCTCTCTAGCCTCAGCACCCAGCACAGGACCTGACACACAATCAGCGCCTTGGCCATGTGCATGGGGTGGCCGAGTGAATGTGAGGGCTGTGCACTGGAACTTCTAGTCTTGGCTGTGTGACTAGCTTGTCACTTCTCTCTGACCTTAACATCTCTAGCCACACTCTGAAGGAATTGTCCTCAAAATGCTTTCAACCAGAGTTCAAGAGACTCTACAAAGTGTTGATCTGGCAACTCAACTTGTGGATAAGGAGAAAAGCGGCCCAGAAGTACACTGTGACTGAACTTGGGCTTTTTATAGAATCATCATGCCTTACTCTCGTGGAAAGGCACCCTCCCTGGGGACTCCAGTGTTCACCTAGGATCCCCTGCCCATCTCCATTCTCTTTGGCAACTACATGGTCTGCTTTCTTCCTTGCCAAGCCTAGTGTCATTGTCATGCTTTTTTGGTGTCCCCTGTCCATCCCTGCAGCAGCTATTGCAAACCTTCTGGCCTCCTGCAAAGTCTGTATGTGCTCTGAAGCTGTGACCCCCTCCCGTTTCCCTAAGCTGGGGTCTTAAGACCAAATCCGTTCACATGTCCCTCACTGTCCTCTACACCCTCCTCAAATGTCTATCACCTCTTTCCCTCCTGGCCTGCCGCTCAGTCGCCATCACCCCCACCGTGTTCTTCCTCTGGTACCTGAACCCACCCATTACAGCCATCCTTCTTGGGCTCCAGCCGCCACGAGAGCTGCTCACGGGCACACATATTTTCATTATCTACTGAATCCCTCCTCAAAACCTTGAAACTTGCTTTCTTATCTTGTTGATGTAGAATAACAATAGCAACATAGAGAATCTGTCTCAAGCTCACATCCTCCTCCAGCTCCCACTCTATTTCTCTGTTTTCTCTCTCAGTCAGCCTTTTAGGAGTTAGTTACATGCCCTATCTCTTGCTTGTCACCTCCTACTCCTCACTCGGAAACCCTGTTGGACACACTGTCTTTCCCACCACTTCTTGACGCTGTTCTTGATAAGGTCGCCAGCTGTCCTCTCGGCGGAACAAGTGCCCAGGCTCTCCAAGCTGCCCTTACCTTCCTGACTTGGGCTCCCTTCCCAAACCCTGCCTTGCCTGAAACTCCCTCCTCAAGGTTGTCACACTCCTCGCTCAGCCCTTGGGCTATCTGCCAGAGCTGCAGCTCTTCTGAGCTGTGACCTCAGCCCTCTTCTCTGCTCTCATGGTATGGGGGTGGGCTCATCCCCCCTGAGAGCCTCAATTCCCATGTGAATGCTGACAGTGTCCACGTGCCCCTCAGTCCAGACCCCAGTGGGTGCTGGGCCAGCCAGTGTTGGCTGCAAGTGGGCCTGGAGAGCCGTGGTGGAGGCTTGAGACCAGG
Source organism: Eulemur rufifrons (assembly GCF_041146395.1). NCBI lineage: Eukaryota > Metazoa > Chordata > Mammalia > Primates > Lemuridae > Eulemur > Eulemur rufifrons. Next base: position 23,560,285 of record NC_091012.1, on the reverse strand, counting down.
CCAGGGCCTTGGGGGTGGAGGGCAATGGTTGGACAGGCCTTTGACATTTTGTGGGGGGCATCAATCAACTCAGGACAGAGGCTTCTTAGATGTGATGAAGGAAAGAAGGCCTTATGGTTGACAACCAGATTTCCTGCTTCAGTGACTGGGAAGAGAGCAGGCCCCGTTCTGAGGTGTGTAAATAGGAGGAGAAGCCAATTTGTAGGTGAAGGTGTCAAGCTTGGTTTTAGCTGTGTTGGGTTTGAGGGTTTGAAGTATCTCAAAGGAGATGTCCAGTAGGCAGTTGAGATATAGGTGGGGAGCTTGGGAGAGGTGCCTGGGCTGGGTACTTGATTTGGGACATGGTGGTGATTAGAGCCTTAGGACTGGATGAGATTTCGTGGACAGGGTGTGGACATGAGAATCACCAGCCTAACTGCCGTGTTCGGGGCAAGCAGCCTGAGCGGCAGAGGCAACGAAAGGGAGGGAGTGTGGCGGAGCAGCAGTGCGGGCAGCAGGGCTGAGGGAAGGGCATGCTCTGGGCAGAGTAGGAGCAGGGCTCACGGCAGGGGGGATGAGAGGCATAGACTTGCCATGTGCCCTGGTTAGCTTCAACACCCCCTTCTCCAGGAGGCCAGCCCTGAAACTGATCAGTGTGAGTGGCCCCAGCTTTGTTTGCATTGCCTGGAAATTTCTGTCTCCATGGTCTGCTGTCTCCAGGGTCCAAGCAGGGACTCAGAGATGCTGGTTTCTTTCCCTCAGGTCCCCTCATTAGCATCCTGGTGCCATCGTTCCACAGAGAGCACCAGGCGAGCAGCTCTGAGGCTGCTTGACGTGTCTGCCATCACCATGGTGACAGCTTCAGAAGCTCGGACAAGCTGGGCAGGGCGGGCTCTGGAACAGCTTCAGGGCTGTGCACCCAGCAGTAGGCAATCTGCAGTTGTGCCAACCATTTCTGGCCACACCTGGTAGGGCATGCTGACCAGCCCCGGCAGGGAAGAGCTGTCCCAGCGGCTCCCACCACAGCCTCTCTGACTGTGGCAAGAAAGGGACACTGTGGGACACAATGTCCTGTCTCTCTTTGAGATTGTTATCTCCTGGCCTGTTCCTTCTCAGTCTGTTTTGTGCACAACTCTTAACTGTTGGGGTTCTCCCTGGCCCCTCACTCTGTCCCCTCTTCCCCTGTGATCCCACTCACTTGGCACTTGCTCTCCCTTGCTTCCCACACCCAATCCACCTCCGAGTCCCACTCGTTCTCCTTCCCAAATAGTTCCACACCCTTTCCCTCCCTCAAAACAAAACAAAACAAAACACACACACACACACACACACAAACCGTTTCAGCCATCTTCCAGCGCCCTTGCTTTGCAGACGTCTGGCATATGCTCAGGCTGCTCCCTACCCTCGCCCCGCCCAGCCCTCTGGTCCTCGTTACCCAAGACCACTCATGCTCCTCAGCTGGGAGGGATGCTGCCCTGGGCCAGGGACACACATCTCTCTCGGGCTCTGGGTTTGGCAGGGGCTGGTTTAGAGGTGCTCATCTGCTTAAGCATGTGCCAGACGTCTGCAAAGCCAGAGTGCTGGAAGATGGGTTAAACAGTTTGTGTTTGTTTGGTTTTCTTTTGTTTTGTTTCAGCTTTGATAGTCCATATGGCAAAAAAAATCCACTAGGGTAAAAGAAAGAAAACCCACATTTTATAGTTTAGCACTGTTTCCATTTTAAATTACTTATCAGGGTGGAGGGAGTACCATGATTTTCTTGGTATTTGGAGCCTGGTACTTGGGCAATGCTGAAGCTTTCCAGGTGGGCCCGGGCCTGGGTTCGAGCCCATCCTGCCCACTTGTAGCTGTCCTGCCCTCCATGAGTGTCAGGGTCCTCTGTGACCTTCTTCTTGGACCTCTCCCTGGCAGATAAGGGTCCTGATCATACATGGAGGATGACCGAAAAATCCAACGGTGTGAAGAGCTCTCCAGCCAATAACCGCAACCATCATGCACCCCCTGCCATTAAGGCCAATGGCAAAGATGACCACAGGACCAGCAGCAGGTGAGTCCACTGAGGCTGCATGGTATTGGGAATGGCCCAGAGTCTGCTACTTCCTCCCAGCTCTGCCTTTTTGTCACAGAGCAGCAATACCTGGCTCTAGGACAACCTCTAAGAGGATCATGGGATTTCTAGGCATGTGCCAGGAGGGCAGACATGGCATGCCCAGAGAATCCTGGGTCAACTCTGCTCTTTCCTCTGCAGGCCACAGTCTGCGGCTGATGATGACACCTCCTCAGAACTGCAGAGGCTGGCAGACATGGATGCCCCACAGCGGGGGAGGGGTGGCTTCCGCAGGTGGGTCCTACCACTGCCCTGTTGTTCCCCCACTCCAGCACATGGGGCCTGTCAGGGTGGCTACTGTGGCCCTCTTCCTCTCAGTTCCACTCGGCCTGTCCTCTAAGACCTCCAGGGAGCGCTATCAGTGCCAGCCAAACTTAATTCTCCTTGCTCCTGATGCCTGAGTAGCCGCTAAGGCTCCTGGGAGAAGAGCTCATAATGGCCAGTCATATTTGGCTGTTTCCACACTGGGGGAGATATCCTTCCCAGCAGAGGAGTCTAGGAAGAGGGCCTGAGGTCTCCATTGTAGAGTCTCGGGTCCCATGATGAAATCAGGAAGCCTGGGGCAGGCTTCATTCCTGGCTGGTCCTGCCTTAACACAGCCTGCATCCTGTCCTGAAGGCCTCCTGTTTGCTCTGCACCATCAACTGAGATGACACCTCCCATAGGAGCGTTTCCAGGACAACCTCTCCCCTTGGGCTGCATTCAGGCTCATGCCTAAGCTCCAGCCCTCTGCCCTCAGTGCTGGCCTCTGTCTCAGCTCCTAGCGCACGGGGACTCATGGCCTGGCCTGTTTCCAGGTTTCCCTTCCTGTCTTCTGTCTCCCTTAGCAGACTGAACAGAGGGTCTCCGCTGGGCTCATGCTCCTTCTCTCTCACCTCTAGGATTGTCCGCCTGGTGAGGGTCGTCAGAGAGTGGGCCAACAAGAATTTTCGAGAGGAAGAACCTAGGCCTGATTCATTCCTTGAGCGTTTCCGTGGGCCTGAGCTCCAGACCGTGACGACACAGCAGGGGGATGGCAAAGGCGACAAGGACAGCGAGAGCAAGGGCACCAAGTACAGTTGTCCAGCCTGTGGGGTGAAAGGGCCCCCAAGCATGTGATGGGAGGGCTCTGTGGAGTTTCTAATGTCACTGCCAGGGGTGGACCAGGGGCTATGCTGAGCCCAACAATACTGGGGAAAGTGGTGGGTAGGTGTGACCTGTTGTGTTTTTAACTACAGCACATTTGCATTGTCCTTGTCACGGCCTCTCCAACATTCAGTGCCTTCTTGCCATGGGAGCTTCCAGTGACTTTTGTCCTCTTAGCTGCCCCTTGCCAGATGTCCTCTTGCTGCTCCCCAATTCGGTCCAGCTGCAGTAGTCAAGGAATGCCAAGGGAGTGTGCTCACGGAGCACTCTGGCGGGCACGTCCTTCCTAGCTCCCTCCGATATGGGACGAACTGGGTCTTGAAGAGGCCATGTGGGGTGGTGGTGGGGGCGGTGGTGGGGGCAGTGCGGAGGGTGCTGGTGGGCAAGGCCCGAATGATGGAGCAGGAGAGTGCAGGGAAGGCAGACAAGGCAGAGCTGGAGGGTCTGTCCTTTGAGGAATGAGTAGATGACTGCAAATGTCTGGCCAAGCCGACATTCCGCACCTCTGGCCAGTGGAGGAAAAAGACCCTTGCCAAGGCAGGACTCAGCATGTGGGAAAGTGATTTGGAGGCTGGAGGCCAGAAATGGAGTCGGGGGCGGGTAGGAAGCACACGGTGTTCACTTGCCTGGAGTTCCTGTGTGCCCTCACTGCCGCCCTGTGGAGATCCCTCCCCAGGCCTGTCCCTACTGAAAGCTCTGTCCCTGGCATGCCCTCTAGAGCACACAGAAGCCAATGGGCCTATCTAGGGTCAGAATGAGCAGAAGGGTGTCTCTCACCCATCTGAACTCCACTCACGGGCCTGGCACCAGCTTGTGGGTCCCTGAACAACCCACCCTCACCACACACATCCTCTTAGGCAGTGCTTTCTTGGGGACCCTTGTCCTCTGGGGGCTGGGGTGCTGCCACACTGGGGCAGGGGACCTGATCCCTAAGCCTGGCCTCTCTCTGTTTCCTCAGGAAGAAATTTGAATTCTTTGTTTTGGACCCAGCTGGGGACTGGTATTATCGCTGGCTATTTGTCATCGCTATGCCTGTCCTCTACAACTGGTGCCTGCTGGTGGCCAGGTGAGCAGGCAGGGCCTAGGAGGGAGTGGCCAAAGCAGCCCAGTACACAGGCCCTTGGGTTGAGAGCACATCAGTCCCAGCTGTTGATACAGAGTTTACCCCAACTCAGCCCTCCTTCCCTGGCTACCAACAATACCTCCATCTGCCCTATTAGCCCCAACCCTCCCCCAATTTAATGTGCCACCACGGCTGCTAAAAACTGGGATTTGATTATGCCACTCTCTCCTCATAAACCCGTCAATGGCTCCCCATTGCCCACAGGATGAAGTTCAAGTCCTGAGCATGGCCTTCAAGGCCCTCTGGACCTGGCCTTCTCCCTCTCTCCACCTTCTGGACACACCCTGCCCCCACACTCACTACTCTTGGATCAGAACATGCTGCTTCCTCAAGAGAAAATTCCCTTTCCCCGCATTCAACCCATGGAGAGTCTTCTCCCAGCAGGCTCAGTTCAAAAGCCACTCTCGACAAGCAGCTTTGCATGAAAACATCCCCCACTCCACTCCAGCCCCGCCTCAGTCATTCATTCAGCAAGGCTTGGACTGAACACCTGTTGGGAGCTGAGGAGGATGTGGTGAGAAGAGTGCTAGTGTGCTGGGGGCTGTGGGACAGCCTCGGTGGGAATGGGAGGGGGATGGAGTTTGATTCTAAATGTGACTGAGTAGTCAGCATTAACCGCTCCTCCCTTTGACCATACACTCACTGGACCATCATCCTGACTCTGCCCTCTCCCTAGGCCCCTCCCCACTCAGTCACCAAATACTGCCCATTCCTTCTAAGAAGCTCCTGCAGCCTCCAAACTTTCTCCATTCCCACTACACCCTCTCTCACCTGGACTGGCCAGTGCTGTGTGTTGGGTGCTCAATAGGTGTATGTTGAGGAGATGAGCATGGAGGTGATTCAGCTGTGCACTGTAGTTTGTTCTTCCAATGACTTATTCATTCTTTTAACTCACACCCATTGAGCACTCGAATCCTGGTGCCCTGGGCTAGGCATGTTGCACAAGTAATGACTAAGAGGAGATCTCTGCCTTCCTGGAGCTCACAGTCCAGTGGGCAAGACACAAAAGTAATGGCCAGCGGTGATGTCTATGTAATGATAAAGGTCGGGGTAGAAGTTCCCTGTCAGTGTCTCCTTGGCACCAGGCTAGCTATGACTCAATAGTGCCCCTGGTGGCCATCCCAAGCCCTGTACACAGTGGCCACTCAGTCTGGGGCCTCCAGGGGACCTTGGCTGGCTTTGAGGGTGAAGCACAGCCCTGTCCTCCGCAGAGCCTGTTTCAGTGACCTACAGAAAGGCTACTACCTGGTATGGCTGGTGCTGGATTACTTCTCCGATGTGGTCTACATCGCAGACCTCGTCATCCGATTGCGTACAGGTCAGTGAGCAACTGGAATGAGCAGGCAGTAGCATAACCCATAAGTCCAAAGGCCTGAGTCCACATTTTGAGGAAGCCCACTGGACACGATGTTGGACTCAACTGCTTGGCTGAGAACTTGGTAGGTGACTGGCCTTCTTTGAACCTCATGGTCCCACATGCTTAGAGAGGTTTGGATCTGGGGGTTGTCTCTTAGGGTCCTTCTGGCCAGCCCTGCTATATGAGTTCTATGCCTCCTTGGGAAGGAGAGTTGAGTGGGCAGTTTGTTCCTTGATGAGCATTAGCGTACAGAGAGGGACAGGTCTGAGGGCAGAGGTGATGTGCTCGCTTGCATCTCTACTAGGTTTCCTGGAGCAGGGGCTGCTGGTCAAAGACCCCAAGAAACTTCGGGACAACTACATCCACACATTGCAGTTCAAGCTGGATGTAGCTTCCATCATCCCCACAGACCTGATCTATTTTGCTGTAGGCATCCACAGCCCCGAGGTGCGGTTCAACCGCCTGCTACACTTTGCCCGAATGTTTGAGTTCTTTGACCGCACTGAGACACGCACCAGCTACCCCAACATTTTCCGCATCAGCAACCTGGTCTTTTACATCTTGGTCATCATCCACTGGAATGCCTGCATCTATTACGCCATCTCCAAATCCATAGGCTTTGGGGTGGACACCTGGGTTTACCCCAATATCACTGACCCTGAGTATGGCTACCTGGCTAGGGAATACATCTACTGCCTTTACTGGTCCACGCTGACCCTCACCACCATTGGGGAGACACCACCTCCTGTAAAGGATGAAGAGTTCCTATTTGTCATCTTTGACTTCCTGATTGGTGTCCTCATCTTTGCCACCATTGTGGGAAATGTGGGCTCCATGATCTCCAACATGAATGCCACCCGGGCAGAGTTTCAGGCCAAGATCGATGCCGTCAAACACTACATGCAGTTCCACAAGGTCAGCAAGGAGATGGAAGCCAAGGTCATTAAATGGTTTGACTACTTGTGGACTAATAAGAAGACTGTGGATGAGCGGGAAGTTCTCAAGAACTTACCAGCCAAGCTCAGGGCTGAGATAGCCATCAACGTCCACCTGTCCACACTCAAGAAAGTGCGCATCTTCCATGACTGTGAGGCTGGCCTGCTGGTGGAGCTGGTGCTGAAGCTCCGTCCCCAGGTCTTTAGCCCTGGGGATTACATTTGCCGCAAAGGGGACATTGGCAAGGAGATGTACATAATTAAGGAGGGCAAGTTGGCAGTGGTGGCTGATGATGGTGTGACTCAGTATGCCCTGCTCTCGGCTGGGAGCTGCTTTGGGGAGATCAGTATCCTTAACATTAAGGGAAGCAAAATGGGCAATCGACGCACAGCCAATATCCGCAGCCTGGGCTACTCAGACCTCTTCTGCTTGTCCAAGGATGATCTCATGGAAGCTGTGACTGAGTACCCAGATGCCAAGAAGGTCTTGGAGGAGAGAGGTCGGGAGATCCTGATGAAGGAGGGGCTGCTGGATGAGAACGAGGTGGCAACCAGCATGGAAGTAGATGTGCAAGAGAAGCTGGAACAGCTGGAGACCAACATGGACACCTTGTACACGCGCTTTGGCCGCCTGCTGGCTGAGTACACCGGGGCCCAGCAGAAGCTCAAGCAGCGTATCACGGTCCTGGAGACCAAGATGAAGCAGAACAATGAGGATTACTACCTGTCAGATGGGATGAACAGCCCCGAGCCAGCTGCAGAGGAGAAGCCATAAGGGCTGGGGCCCAACTGCCTCTCCAGTCTTGACCTTCACCCCAAGAGCTAGAAGAGCTGTATAGATCTCCAGGTTTCTGTGCATTACCCTCATGTACTGTGAATGCTTCCTGAAGCCTCTCTGACCCCAGGTTTTTGGCCTAAACATCAGGAGTCCCTCTCCAAGTCTAGCTAAAAGCCAAGCTTGTGGCCAGTGCAGACTGTGTTGGGCTGGCTTCAGCCTGCCCAAGTCTGAGGAAGGAAGAGGGGAGCAGCTGGACTGTCTTCCAGGGGTCTGTCCTGGGACTGGAGGCCTGGACAACCATCTGCTTGGAGGAAGTGCATCTGCAGATCCGTGGGCACCCTGCGACAGCACTCCCTGTTGTCTGGCTCCTTTGCACCTAACCACTCCCCACTTGGTTCTGGTCCCCACTTTTTCTAACATGTGCTCTGAATGCCCCCATTTCTCTGCATATGTAGGTAGTTTGAGCACTGGCTACATTTAGTTCAGGTACCTGGTGCTTATCTCCCAAGGCAGGCCAAGATGTGTGATGGTGGAGGGGGGTGGGTAGGAGGGTGTTCACTCAGGACTGTCCCTCCCTGTCAGACACTCAAACTCCTGCTCTGCCAGCCAGGAGTGGGGTCTCAGCTTCTCTGGGCCAGAGAGATGGTGATGCTCCTGGCTTCTGGTCCATTCCAGGGCAGGGCAGCTAGCAATCCTCCTAGAGAAAGAGGCGGCCGGCAGCTCTGGCCATCACTCCTCTATGCAGAACATCTCCGAAGAGACTCTGAAGGCTGCTGGTGGACAGGAGACTCTTCAAGTTAATGTAGGCATTAGAGACACCTACACAGTAATAAATTCCTTTGAACTATCTGTGGTTACTGCACAACTCTGCTATTTGCATTCTCTCCCTCCCTCCATTAAACCCTCTCTCTTCCCCATACAGTTGTCCCTCGGTGTCCCCAGGGGATTGGTTCCAGGACCCCCTGTGGATACCAAAATCTGTGACTGCTCAAGTCTCTGATATAAAATGGTGTAGCATTTGCATATAACCTACACATCCTCCTGAATACTTTAAATCATCTCTAGATCACTTTAATACCTAATACAATGTGAATGCTATGTAAATAGTTGTTATACTGTATTGCCTTTTATTTGTATTTTTTATTGTTGTATTATTTTTTATTTTTTTCTGAATATTTTCACTCTGCAGTTGATTGAACCCGAGGATGTGAAAACTGAGGATATGAAGGGCCTACTGCACACAGGGGTGTACAAACATCCATTTGAGATCCTGTTTTCAATTTCTTGGGTAAATACCCAGAAGTGGGATTGTTGGATCATATGGTAGTTCTATTTTTAAATTTCTGAGGAATCTCTGCACTGTTTTCCACAGTGGCTGCACCATTTTACATTTCTACCAACAGTGTACAGGGGTTCCAATTTCTCTACATCCTCACCAACACTTGTTATTTTCTGGTTTTTGTCCCCTCCAACCCCATTCAGAAATCTTTCTATCTGAAATACACTCTGCTATATTCCCCTGCCTGCCCAAGCCCTGTAGTCTTCAGGACTTAGCTCAGGCACCACCTCCTCAGGGAAGGCCCCCTTGTCTGCAGCTGTTCCACCACTAGTCAGTCAATTACCCCTTCTCTAGGCTCCCACAGTGCTCAAGAGCCTCTCTGTTCTGGCCCTTAGACTGTGTGGTCAGTTTTGATGGATCTGGTTTCCCCTACAGACTGTGGGCTCTTTGAGGGAAAGGCCAAGACAATCTTCCTCTCTGGTCTGTTTGTAGCCTCGGTGACATGTCTGGCAGAGAGGAGACATTCAGAGAATATTTATTCATTGAAGGAGTAAGTGAACACAGGAATGAATGAATGAATGAACAAACAGAACTGACCAAAACTATGCTTCCATCTGCCAGTAGCTGTGTCTTGACAGAAACATTGGTTCTTCTGCCTGGGGACTTGGGGAGGATGTCCTGGACCAGCAGGCACTTGAGCAGACATTACAAGATGTCAGAAGCCTGAAAGCAAATTAGTGGGCAAGAAAATCTAAGTGCAGACTCAGATGCCTTCCTGTGAATGCACACCACTTACTTATTTATTCTGGTAAAATACATATAACATTTACCATTGTAACCATTTTAAGTGTATAGTTCAATAGCATTAAGTATACTCACATTGTTCTGAAACCAATTTTTACATCTTGCAAATGAAAACTGTTCCCACTAAAAAAACTCCTCATTCCTTCCTCCCCACCGCCCACAGCAACCACCATTCTACTTTATTTCTATGAATTTGACTAGTCTAGGTACCTCACCTACATGGAATCACACAGTAATTTTCCTTTGTGCCTGGCTTATTTCATTGAGCATAGCATTTTCAAGATTCATCCATGTTGTATAATGTGTCAGAATTTCCTTCATTATTTGAGTCTAAATAGTGTTCCATTATATGGACAGACCACATTTTGTTTATCCATTCATCTATTGATAAACACTTGGGTTATTTCTACCACTTGGCAATTGTGAATATTTCTGCTATAAACATGGGTGTGCAAATATCTCTTTTCATTTCTTTTGGATATATATCCAGTAGTGGAATTGCTGGATCATATGGTAGTTCTATTTTTAATTTTTTGAGGAGCCACCAGTCTCTTTTCTGCAGTGATGACACCAATTTACATTCCCAGCAACAGTGCATCAGGGTTGCAATGTCTCCACATCCTCACCAGCACTCATTATTTTCTGTTTTTGAACAGTAGCCATCCTAATGGGTGTGAGGTGATATTTTATTGTGGTTTTGATTTGCATTTATCTAATGAGTCATGATTTTGAGCATATTTTCACATGCTCGTTGGACATTTGTATATCTTCTTTGGAGAAATGTCTATTCAAGTTCTTTGGTCATTTTCTGATCAGGTTGCTAAGCTGTAGAAGTTCTTTATATATTCTGGAATATTAACCCTTTATCAGATATGATTTTCAAATATTTTCCTCCTTTCCCTGGGTTGCCTTTTTACTCTGTGGATTGTGTCCTTTGATATGCAGTTTTTAATTTTGTTGTCATCCAATTTATCTATTTTTGCTTTTGTTGCCTGTGCTTTTGGTATCACCATTCATTTTTATGTGAATTCATTCTTCTAGCCAGATTTCTTTTAAATTTGGTGTAATTTCTTTGCCTTTTCTCTACCTTACAGTAATAAATCTTAACCAGGAGAAGACTCACCTGGAGGTCCTGGTCCCTGAGAGTGGCAGCAATAGGGAGATAGCATTCATGGTGGGACCGATCTTTGTGTCTACTCTCTCTTTGGGCACTGGGCTGGAAGAAAAGGCTCTAAGTCCCTTCTGCCAACAGGAAGAGAAGTCTTTGAAGACCCAACCCACTGCTTGCCAAGATGCTCATTGCTAAGGCTGCACTGCGAATTTCAGTTTTCATCATGTGTTGGAACCTGGGTGAGATGTTACTTTTGCAGCCCTGAGATGGTACTGTGGCCAGAGGCAGGGGATGACTGCATTACAATTTTTTGTCTTGATTTTAGCAAGAAATCTGCAGTGTTTTTCCCTGGAGCCTGGTTAACCTTCAGTTTAGCCCCAACAGCTGCCCAATTTCCAGCCCACATCATGGGATGGACCTTGTGTCTTGAATCTGGTTCTCCCCAGGGCAAAGCAGGTGGCTCTTCTGGATCACATGGGCAGCCCACTGGTTGAAGACACAGACTTCAGGGCTCAGCTCCCACCCTCTCCCCAGCTTCCCTTTCCCCAGATTGGGTCCAACCTCCCACAACTTTTTGCTGTGCCTCAACCATTTATGTTCTTTTAAGCTTTCAGGACTTTTCTCATGCTCTTCCCTCTGCCTAGAGCATCATTTTCTGCCTTTTCTTCGTTTGAGATCAGGTCCACAGGTCCTATCTCTGAGCCCACTGCAGCTTTTTATGAGAGATTCCTTATACACTGGTCTGCAAGTGTCTGTTTAGCAATTAATCTCTTCTTTTCATCTAAACACAGTTTGTTCATTGAGAAAAGGATGAAGCAATAGCATAAGAATATCTGTGCAGCTTGTCTGTGTGTGTGCGTGTGTGCTCCTGTGTCTGTCTCTGGCCAACCCCCACCTCCCCCACCTCGGGTTTCTCTCTCTGCAAGAGCATGACTCTCTGCTGTCTGTCGCTGGCCCTCGCCCCCGCCTCTCTCCTGTAGCTGGCTGCAATATAAGAACTGAAGTACAGTTTCCATTATGTGTTGTATTTATTTAGCACAGCCTGATGTTCCCTGCTCTTAATGTAAAAATGTTTAAATTGGAATTTTTTTTTTTATTTTCCTGTGAAAATACTCATTGAAGGTAAATTGCTCTATTTGAATATGGCCGTCAGTTTGCTTTTCTCTGCACTGGTGACCTTCTTTGGAAAACAAAGCCCCTGCTCCTGCCCGCCCACCACTCCTCCTCCCCTTTCTATCTGACCCTTGGTGGCCCCTGCCTGGCTTGCAGGCTGCCGCCCCCGCCCGGCGCAGCCTGAGTCCCAGCCTCAGCAGCATTTATCTGTTCCTGGTCTGGAGCTTAAAGCTAGTTTCATCACTAGTCCCCTCCCTTGGGGGGAGGCAAAGGCAGAGGGTCTCCCTCTTTTGTTTAGCCTGGAAACAAGGAAGCCCCCAATGCACAGAGATGGGGAACCCGACCACCAGAGGGCGCACGGACCTCAGGAAAAGCTCTACCGTGCAAACCGCCCCCCACCCCGCCCACCCCCCATTACCACCAAGCAGAGGCCTGAGCAGGGCCTGCCCAAGGGGTTAGGTGGCTGTCCCCAGGGCCTTGCACAGCTGTTGGACCAGGTCTCTCACAATGTTCTGCTGTGGTCCCTTCGAATGCCCTCCGATGTTCCTGGGTGTTAAACCAGTCCCCTAGTCCCAGTCTGCATGCTAGGTGCAGACTCTGCTGGAGGTTGGGGAAGCAGGGAAATGTCAGGGTTGAATTGCAAGGGGACTTGGACACCATGGTTGTCAGTACTATTTTAATGTGTATTCAGAAAAAAATGCTAATAGTCTGCAAATCCCTTGATGTTGTAGATAGGATTGCTTGGTATGGAGCTAAAGAAAACAAGCCTGTTTAAAGTTGATTTAAGGAAAATGTTGTAAATTATTGTTCTGATGGCACATGAAGGCAGCACACAGATGACAGTGTACATAGGTCCCAATGCCCACTGACACCACCATGGTATTTCACAAGTAACAGCCGCACAACCGCCCTCTTTGTTGCTCTTCTCGCAAATCAGCTCACCTTCCCCATGTTGGAAATGGCCCATCATCTGTACTTCTCCTTACTCAGGCCAAGCCCAAAAGTCATCCTGGATTCCTCTCTTCATCTGCCACATCCGGTCGGCCAGGACATGGCCTGTGCTTCGCTTTCACAACACAGTCAGAACCGTGCTCCTTGCCCACCTCCACTGCGTGCCCTCGGCCAGGTCACCACTGGCTTGCTCCTGGACAGCTGCAGGCACCCTCTGCAAGCCATTCTCCACCAGGCCTGTGTGGGAAGTTGCATCCCATCTCTCCCCTGCTTACAACTTGTCCTTGGCCTCCAGACTCAGGCCGTGGTCTCTAGGTTTTGCCTGTGCGGCTCCCACCAGGGCCTCCGGCTGCTTTCTCTCCCCTCTGCTTCTCCTGCCCCAGGCCCTCTGGTCTCCCTCCCCTCAGTTCCACGCTGGGCCAGCTTCTTCCTGCCTCTTCCTCTGGGCCTGGCGGTGGCGGGCTCCTTGTCATCAGGACTCCACAGTGCAAGGCGCCCCAGCCCCTCAGCCATGCTTCATCTCACCACCCTGTCCGCTTTGCCTTATACACGTATCAGCCCCCACAATCACCTTGTTTATTCATGTCCGTTTCCCGCATTAGAATGTAGGCACCCTGAGGTAAACATTTCTGCTGGTTCCCCACTGCGTCCCCAGCACCTAGAGCAGCTGCTGGCACATCACAGTGTGCTTTAAATGCTGAATGCTGGGGACTCCTTGGGGGCTGGCTTTCTCCCCTCTCTCTGACGGATTAGACCCCACACGCTCTGCCCATCCTCATAGCCTTGCAGAGTGTGCTGCAGCCATGCACGACTCCGTGGTGTTCCATAACTCACCCGGAGCCATCCAGCAGGGAACTCGGTTTACACTTACTTCTCTGCCTACAACATTCCTCTCATCCTTCAAAGTCATCTCTAATGTCACTTCTCTCCTGAAGCCTTCTTTGATCCCCTACAAGCAAGTGTATAGTCCCTATCCCCAGGGTTCATTTGTATTTGTGTGACATTCATCCTGCCTGCCTGTAGCCAAAGCTACTTTTGGGGAAAGTGTGTGTGTGTGTGTGTGTGTGTGTGTGTGGACTTGGTCCCTAGAAGGTTCTGCTGAAGACAGAGCCCCCCAAGCTGAACAAGGAGCTGGGGTAACAGGCATGGGGTGCCATCTGCTCCCAGCGGGAGGGATGGTGTGCCATACTGGCTGTGGGTTCAGTTGCAGGTAACCTTCCCCCTGGCAGGGACTGAGCTGCCAAATACTAAGTGGTTTTGCTTCTCTCTGAAGCAGACATTTCCCTGGAAGGGTAATCCAGCCCTGATTTAGGGCCTGACACCAAACCAACTCTAGCTTGGGTGATGAAGATGCATTTCTAGATAACAGGTTTGCTAAGCACAGGTCCAGAAGGGGCTAAGTGCTGTAGATGGGACCAAGGCCATGCTTCTGGAGGGCTGGGAGGAACACTGGCCTGGGAGCCAGGAACCTAAGCTGGGTTCTGTTCCACTCCCACTTTCTGAGGACTTGGAAATTTCTACTCCTGGAAACCCAGGACATAGCACAGTAGGGCAGTTGGGGAAGAGGACATTACGTTTGTATCCAATAGAACCATCTTTCCTTGGCTTCCCCAGGCTTGGTGAGGCTCTGTGGTTTCCCGACACTTTTGACCTGGCTGTATACTCACATGACTCCAACTGGGCAGGGTTAAGTGGGTCTTTCTGAGCAAGCTGCTGTTTTGCCTTCTGAGGACAGATTTGTCCTTGGATTTTGAAGGATGCAGAGGAGCTTGCTGGGCAAGCAGGATGGGGTGCCAGGGTCCAAGAAGCCAGCTGAGCAAGAACGTTGCAAAGCAAGGCCAAGGGCCCCCGGTGTGGCCTCCTGGGATGGGTGCAGTGGAGCCTGAACCCAACTCTCTCAGGCTCCACAGATGCTGGAGTTAACTTGGCCTCACTGGTTGAACTAAACAAATTACTTTCCCTTTTGGGTTCAGTTTCCCACCTACTTTAAGACAGGAGTTTCTCAGGCTTTCTTTAGCCCTCCTAGGAGGCAGGCAGAGGATAGATTCGTCCTGTCTTAACTCATACCCTTGCATCACTCAAGTTTGTTTTAGCGCTAACTTCCAGCTAGGCCTGTGGAGTTGCCAGTTTCTATGGATCAATGTTTTTAATTAGATGGGTTTTCTTGTTTCTACTTTATTGGATTGAGTAAGCAAATTAAATTGAGCAATTTGTTGTTAGGTCAATTAAATGCCAACTGGGTTTCATAACCTGGGCCTGGGCCACATCCAAGTCCTTCCAACTTTTTCCCCAGAGTGGTGGGATCAGAGGCCAGCTGGAGGAGTGGCTTCCCCCGGAACTGTGGGCCACCCTCCGGCTCCTAAAGGTCAGAGTCCCTGGGGCATAGCAGACTCTCTTGAGTGGGTGGTCAGAGAGGAGGCTCAGCACTGGACTTGGATGGGAACAGTGGTGAGATGATAATAATCAGGAGTTCCTAGAGTTGCCTGTGGACAAGGAGCTGCCTTGAATTTGTGTAATAGCTTTTGTTTGCCTATCTGTCTAATGGGTAAGATCTCTGCGGATCCTTTAGTTCCAGCACTCTGGGGCACTCTGGCTCTGGGTAGGTGGGATCTGCCCCAGTCTCACCAAGATACAGCTGGTCTGTCTGGTGCTGGAGGGGACCTCAGTCTCCGGAGGCGGAGGCGGACTGAGGTGGAATTGGCAGGTGGCCCCTGGGGGCGAGCAGCAGCCCAAGCCGGCCGAGGTCTGGGCGTCGCCCGGCAGCCTCGGGCTCCAGACAACTCGCCCTGCTGCGGTTCCGCCTCCGGCGCGGAGCAGGGTGGGGGCGCTCTCGCGCCGTGCATAGGGCGCGCCGCCGGCTTCCCGGGCTCTTGCCCACCCTCCACGTTGCGGGAGCCCTTTTGTATGCCCTGGACTCTAGGGGAGAGTCACCTCAAGACCCCCAGGAAAGAAGAGATTTGAGGAGGGCAGTAACGGGCACAGGGCGTTGCAGGAAGAAGCTCTCTGGTGCCTGCCTAGATTTCTCCATCCCCACAGCCCCCTGAGAGCCTCGCCTCTCGTCCTCTCCTCTCACTGCCAGAGATCCTGGCCACATCTGCCAGCTGCACAGTGCCACCCTGCAGAGCTGTTGTTGGCAACTCTTCCCTTTCTTGTCCAAGGAAAGGGAGGAGGGGTGTAGCTGTGTGGCAGTCACCTCTGGGACCTGTTCTGAGAGAAGGTAGGGATGGGGCCTGGGAATGAGAGAGTGAGCAGGCAGGTCTGTACACAGGCTGCCCAGACCTGTTGAATTCAGGGAGTTAATGACAAGATGTGACAGGCGTACAGGGACAATGGCTGGAGGGCTCCAGCAGGGTCTGGGGACAGGCATTCAGGGCATCAGGCTTGGTAAATAACATTAGCAAGGCGACAACCTGAGCAGGCAAATTGGGAATGCAGACAGGGCTCCGTGACTGGGCTGGCTGTCTGCCTATGAGTCACCTCTGTGGATCGATTTCATCGCTGAGCACTTGGATATGCAGTGTGCTTAGAAAAAGAGGCTGGGTTGGAGTCCCCCTCAAAACCAGTGGAACAATTTGGGTGCACCACCAGTGGCCCAAGAGTATCGCCCCCTCAGGCCAGGCCCAGAAGATTTGGCCCCTGTCTCCTCCCTTTGGCCCCTCTTTTGCAAGGGCTAAGTTCCCCAGGTTTCAAGGTGAAACTGATTTCTCTAAAGCCACCCTGATTTGGCGGTCTCCGGAGATCCCTCAACCCCACTCCATCAAGCCACCTCTTCCTGCTCTGTCTCCTAGTCCCTGCTCAGTGCCTGTCCCCGAGGAGATATCAACAAATATTTGTTGAAAGAATGAGAAAACCAGTGCATTTCTTGATTTTTTTGAGGTTCTTGAATTTGTGTTTCCTACCATACCTATGCAATGAAAGTATAGCCCTTTAAGAAACAGCAGCGTGTCCAGTATGTCCATAACACAGCCGCTGCCTCAGGAAATAAACCAGCTCTGTGCAGATGTGGGCTGGGACGTAGGTGGGGGACAAAGAGTCCGGGAAAGCGGAAACCTGCTGTGAAGAGAGGCCAGGAACGCGGCTCATTTTGCAGGCATGATCTTGCTCTTCCTTTTCTGTTCTGACCATGTGGAACAAAAAACAGTTTGCTTTGGCCCAAAGACAAGGCGGGCGAGGCAGTGGCTGTGTCCGAACATGCTGAGAGCTAATTGTACCTGCTGTAGAACAGCTTCAGGTATTATCTGTAGAAGGCAGTGTGGAGTGGGTGGTTCAAAACACTGGCTGCCGTAGGCATGCTACCCAAAGCTGCTTTTGACTCCAAGGTGACAGCAGCCACCAACTGAGCCACCGTGGGCCTGAAACCCAGGTTTCTGGTGGGTTGTTTACTCAGTTGCAGAGATATCATCACAGCCAGATGGAGTAACCACTGAGTGGTGACATTTGAGGCTTTTGAGATGGAGCTGGCTGAAACTTGATTTTTGTCTATTTTCATATCTTGTCATGTATTGAATCATTTTTGAATAGCATGAAAATCTCATCCACTAGTTCATATTTGCCTGTTATTTTATAAGTAAGTGTCTTTCTCATAGCCAGTGACCATCACTAGGTCTGAGAAGACCTCTGGACTAGTACTTTGGACTAGTGGCCTTGCAAAGCCACACCTTGGAGCTGGAAGTGGCTTTTCTCCACTACTCAGAGGCATGGGGGCTGTAGTGAGTGGCCAGCTGTGAGGTTACTGCCACTCTCTCTCCTGAGTTCTGGCAGGGACACCAGCACAGCCCCATCAGGAGCTCTGCGCCAGAGCAGGAAATGCCATCAATCCTCCCTGGTCACATTCCCAGGCCCAGGGGAGCTGCTGGAGATGTCACACATATATCACCTACTTGGTACATTTCTGCCATTGCACCAAGGCCTGCTAGAGGACAGTGGCAATGGCTTTCTAGGGACTAGAAGAGTACCCAAGGGAGTAAGGAGGGGGGTGGCTTCACAAACATGGTCTCAAATCTTCTTTTGTGCACTTGGGGACATCAAAGACTAACTAGGGCCCTACATTCAGGCAGTCAAGGAACCAGGGTTAGCAGTCAAAGCTAGGGCTAACAGGGCCGGGACTCTGCCTGTGGAGTCTGCACGTGTGTATGTGCGTGCTGGACACTCCTGGAGGCACGTGTGTGTTTGTGTGGCGTTCCCAGTGTCATTCACATCCATGCCCACACCTGCCCCTTCAACCACCGCCACACCCACCCCCAACCCTGTGGTACATGTGGATTTCAAACAGAAACTGAATTTGTCCTGTTTCAGAAAAACAAATTTAATATTCAGGAAAGCACACACTCCAGGAGATGTATGTTCTAGTCCAGAATGGGAGTGACATTGAGCAAGCCTATGCTTCAGTGTCCCCATGTTCAACAGAGGACTGGACTAAATGGCCCCAAAGGGCCTTCTAGCTGTGGTGACACTGGCTTACCGAGGGCCCATTTTGCTCCAGGCGCTGTGCCTGTGGGGTTTCATTGAAGCCTCTCATTAACCTGACAAGCTAGGTTTACCCACTCGGCACACACAGTAACCGAGGCACAGGGAATTAAACACCTGGCCACAGGTGTCCCGCAAGTAAGTGAAAGTGCTGGGACGGGAACGTGGGGCTGTTTGGCTGCAGACCTGCTCAACCTGCTGTATCAAGGCATTTCCTGATGGAGTTGGCCCAGGGGTCTGGCACTCTGGGCCCTTGCCCAGCGGCAGCTTGACCAGTGCAAAGGCAGATCAGATACGGCAAACCTCAGAGCTGCTCAAGGGGGGTGGTTGGCTAAGGCCAGCTGTTTTCCTTTCAGCCTTGCTGCAAGCTGGGAGGTAGGGAGCCTTCACTGAGATGGCATGTGTTTAATCATTGTGTCAGCGATGACAGAGGCTCTCAGTGTTTGGTTAATCACTAGCTGTTCCCACTGTCTGAGTGCCCTGTCCCCTGATCTCTGCATTACTGGCTTCTTCTTAACATTCAATCATCAGCTTAAATGTTTGGTCACTCAGTCTAATGTGGCCACGCAGCGACTCTCTGTCACATCACCCCATTTTAATTATCTGGCCAGCACTACTTGCTCATAGTGTCCTCCTTTATGTCTTTCTCTGTTCAAGGTCTCTCTGTCCCCATCAAATAGTGTCAGATCACGTCTGTCTTGTTCTCTGTTGTACCCCTAAGTCCTGGTACAGTGCTTCACGCTCAGCAGGGACTCCGTGAATATTTGCTGGACAAATGATGATGCTCTAATGGCAAATAATAGTGACAAGAACCGTGCACCAATGGAGTGCTCAGTTATACTGCCCTGGGTGCTGGGGACACTGAGGATAATTTTACCGATTTCCTGCCTTCCTGGATTTCCAGTCTGGTGGAACAGACCTGGTAACAGATCACTGTAGGCCCGTGCCAGATGCTGAGTACTATGAGAGTCAGATTTACAGAGGGTGCTGTAAAGTCTGGGGAACACAGTGACTGACTCTGTCTGGGAGAATCCGGGAAGGTATTGAAGGATGAGTAGTTTTCTAGGCAGAGTAACAGTATGAGACATTTATAGTAAGGGAAGCAATATGTGCAAAGATGAGGAAGGAAAAAGGTCTGGTGTTCAGAGAAGTGGGGCAGTGCTTTGTAGGGCTGCAGAGGGCTGGGTGTGGGAGAAGATATTAATAAAATAGGCAGATAAAACAGGAAAGGCAGGCAGAGGTCTGGCCATGGAGAGCATTGAAAGCCAAGTGGATGGCACATATAGTAATAACATTCATCGGGCGTTGGGCAGATGGGAGAGGGGAGGAGGGGATGGGTATATATGCATGTAATGGGTGTGGTGCGCACTGTCTGGGGGATGGATACACTTGAAGCTCTGATGCGGGTGGGGAAGGGCAATATACATAACCTATACATTTGTACCCCCATAATATGGTGAAATAAAAAAAGAAAAAAAAAAGAAAGCCAAGTGGAGGCATTTACACGACGTTAGGTTGTATATTTGCGACGTTTAAAAGCAGAGGAGACACACAGTCAGATCTTTGTTTTAATGCTGTTGTCTGCTGGCTAGCAATATGGACAGAGAAGAGGGGAGAGGTGAGCAGGCTGCCTGCTAAAGCAGGAGTCCACGTTCAGGGCTCCACTAGATAGGAAGGCACACAGAGGCTGTGTGTGTGATGACCTGGCTTGTAAAGGAACCAAAGCCTCATGTGTAGGAACATTAGCAACACCGGCTCCAGCCTGTACCATGAACCCTGACCAAGGTGCTGGACTTGAACACCAAGACCTTGGGGGAGGGCTGCCTTCCCAAGCATCCTGAGACCCAGTGGCACCAACTGAGTAACTGGAGGAGTCTCCAAGCAAAGAAAGAGCTTCTGGCAGCTACTCCAAAGAAAGGATATGTCCTGATGCCTCCCACCAGCTTATCCTGCAGCCTGGAAATGCTCCACCCCTGCCACATCTGGCCCCTCTGAAGACATCTCCATGCAGGGTGAGGGTGAAGGGCCGCTGGGCATGTGGCGTGGTAGGTGGATGGACATGAACCTGCACACACATGCTGTAGGCCTGGGGCTCTGGGATGAAGCAATCTTTGAGTAGCCATCCTGTGTCTGAGTGACAGACTCTGAACTCCAGCCCCTGCCCAGCGCCCTGTGCTGCAGGGCTCTCAGCTATTGGTTTAATTTGACACCAGGAGGGATGACCAAATTTGTGGCAAGCTCTGGGAAATAGGGGAAGGGTTGCAATATTGCCTCCTCAAAGTCCCAAGTCACTGAAATGGAAATTGGCTGCCATGTCAGGAAGGAATAAGGGAGAGAAAATTGCCTTGTGAGCAATTCAGCTTGGTCATAAATATCTCCAATAATCCTTCATGCCACACGGTGCTGTGTCAGGCGCTGAGCTCTTTCCCATACATCAGCCTGCTCGGTCATCACAATGGGCCTGTGAGGTAAACAGGGCCAGGACTAGCTTCCCAGGGTGGCGTGGGTAGAGCTGGGGCTGGAAGCCAGGCCCCGTTTTGATGCCAGTTTTGCACAGGGGCTGGCCCAAGGGGTCCTTATGCTGTGCTGGGGAACCAGGAACTTAGAGACAGGTTAACGATGAGAGGCCAGGGGAGCTGGCTGCCTTCTGTGCAGTCCTGCCTGGGAGCTCCTCCTTCCTTCTTCTCCTTTTCCTTTTTTTTTTTTTTTTTTTTGGTTTGTATCCAGGTAAAATCCACATAGCATAAAATTTACCATTTTAACCATTTAAGGTGTACAATTCAATGGCATTTAGTACATTCACAGGGTTGTGTGACCATCACCACTGTCTAATTCCAGAACATTTTCATCACACCAAAAGCAGACCTCATACCCATTAGGCACTCACACCTCAGTCCCCTTGCCCTTATTTTCTTTTAAAACTTGCATTATTACAAGTTACTTGTGGCCCTCAGGTGCAGAGAGTTGAATGAAACCCAGCCCTCGCTTCAGGCCCTGCTTGCGTTTTAGTTTTCAATCCCCTTTGTCTCAGGTCCCCACACCCTTCGCCTCCTGGGCACCCATTCTAATGCTTTTGAGATGAGTCCCTGAATATGTATGCATTCTTATAAAATATAGCGTTGTTTTGTGTATGTGTTTTTAATTTGCATAAATGTTATTGTGCTATAAATCTTGTTCTGTTTCTTACTTAAAAAAAGAATCAGCACTATAATTTCGAGATCAGTCCATGTTGCACATACATCTAGTTACTTCAAACTGCTGCTTAGTTTTCTGTTTAGCCTGCCCCTTCTCCTGGGGATGGAAAGATGGCCTGTCCCTATTTCCTTGCAGTGCCACAGTGGCCACTCCTGGATATGTCCTGATGGGACCAACATAGGGGTAGTCCTCTAGATGTGGGCCCACCGGATCAGAGAGTTCATATGTACTTAATTCACTAAGCCCTGCTGCACTGTTCTGCAAAACAGTAGAGAAGTTGACACTCCTCCCAGGAGGTCACAGGACTCCAGTGTCACCTCCAGTGTCCTTGCTGACACATGGTATTGTCCAATTTTCTAATACTTGCCAAACTGATAGGGGCTAAGTGAATCTTATTGTTGTTTTCATTTGCATTTCATTGATTACTACTTTTTTGCATCTTTTTACACATTTTAGTGGTCATTAGATTTCGTTTTATGTAAATTGTCCATTCAAATTCTTTCTGTTTTTTTTTTTTTAATTTGGACTCCTGTCTTCTTGCTGAATGATCCCTTCTTGTTGGTTTTAGACATCAAGAGTACCAAAGTATTCACCTCTGTCATTTATCTTTTTTTAATGTTATCATTTTGTGAACAGAAATCTGTAATTTTGTTTGGTCACATCTGTCAATCCTTATGGCCTGAAGATTTTATTTTATTTTTATTTTAAATTTTTTAATTATTATGGGCACATGATAGTTGTATATCTTTATAGGGTACATGTGATGTTTTGATACATGCATACAGTGTGAATTAATCAAATCAGGGTAATTGGGTATCCATCACCTCAGGCATTTATCACCTCTCTGTGCTAGGAACATTCCAATTCCACTCTTTTACTTATTATAAAGTATACTCTGACTCATGGTTGATCATAGTTTACTTTTTTGTACTGTCAAATATTGTTCATTCTATCTAACTTTATTTTTGCACCCATCAACCATCCCCACTCCATCCCCCGCTCCCCACTACCCTTCCCAGCCTCTGGTAACCATCATTTAACTCCCTGTCTCCATGAGATCAATTGTTTTTATAACAATATTTAGCTCCCACATATGAGTGAGAACATGTAAGATTTGTCTTTCTGTGCTTGGCTTATTGGCTTGAAGATTTTATTTTAGGTCTGATGCTATCCTCTCCAAGCCCAAAAGGTATTTGCTTACATTTTCTTCCAATAGCATTATGTTTTTATCTTTTATATTTAGGCTTTGAATCCATTGGAAATCAATGTTTAAATATGGTGTGAGGTGGGAGTCTAACCACTTTTCTCAGCACTATTTACTCAAAAAACCCTTCCTTTCCCCATTGATTTGTGGTTCCAACTTTAACATATATATTAACTCTCTATTATTTTCCTTTGATGTCTGTTTTTCCCCCTGCACCAGTACCTATTATTTTTTAAATGACTATAGATTTGTTTTAGATTTTAATATGTGTAGGACAAGTCTTCCTCTTTGCTCTTCTTCTATACAAATTGACTTAGCTATTTCAAGGCCTTTATTCTTTCCATGTTCTCTTCTTTTCTTAACTCCTGTATTAAAAAGCTCATGGCATTGGCACTGAGTTGGCAGCAGAATGGGAAACTCTCGTTTCTCCTGGGTCCTGAACAGAAAGAGCTACTTCTTTAAGGGAGCTAGTGATTTAGTCATCACAAATTTCTTTCAGGTCTTTTGTTTCATTTCAGGACCTGTAAGAAGCCCCTGAGGAAGACATGCCCATGGTGCGGATGAGGATACTGAGGCTCAGAGAGAGGTAGGGGTTCCCAGAGATGTGGAATGATTTAGTGAGAGAGGCGGGACTTAACCTCATGTTTCCTGAGTCCCTTTCCTTGGCTTTCATCACCACATTATGCTAACACACATTGTTCAGAAAAAGTAGACGACTCATGCTCCAGTGCACAAACACTTGCCACTGCCCACTTCCTGCCTGGATGGACAAGCTAGACGGACCGCGTGGTCAGATTGCTTTGAAGAGGCCAAAGCTGAAGGCCAATAGGCATTGTCAAGGAAAGTCATCAAGCATAGTCAGGAGGCTATGGTCAAAGCAAAGGGGAGTCTGGGAGCCCCAGGCCCTGCTGAGACAGCGCAAGCTGTCTGGTGGGACATGGGGACACTGCAGGGGTGGATGGATATAGAAGCAACTGATGGATCTTAACAAATCAAGCCCTTCTACATTCCATCAGGGAGAAGTACGGGGAGGGGTGCAGGTAGAAAGGGACATGATGGCACTGGTAACTGCATTTAGAAAGTCAGAGGCAGGCTGGGTCTATCTCTTTCAGGAGCGGGTACAGGCAGCAGTGGTGCACACAGCAGGGCTTCCTCAGATGTCTTGCAGAGAGGCTGGAAATCTACATAGGGACTCAGCCAGAGCAGCAGAGAGTGAAAAGAACTTGAATGCACAGACCCAGTGGGGTCTCATAGGGGCCCAGCTGCCATCTGAGTGAGCCACTGCCTCAGGATGGGGGTGTCTCTTAACCCTGGAGGTGTGAATGTGGAAGCTGTGCATGTGTCTCCTATTTGGGGTATAGGTCATTCCATACCACTGGTCTGCTGGTTCCCAAGCCTACTTGGGAGTCATCTTGGGAGGGGGTTCAAACAGAGATGCCAGCATCTATCCTGCTGACTCACTGCCAGGCTGGGGAACCAGTAGTTCAGAGCACTGCTCCTTAAACCACCTGTGATGGCAGGACTTGTTTTTCAATTTCCATTCTGTCACAATCTATACTTTTGTAAAATACAAAATCACACACTTCTGCATTGTAGCCACGTCAAATTGCTAAAATGCTCTCTAAATGCTACACTTATCTCATCTTGGGCCCTGAGCAAACTGCTTGCCAACTAGCACTTGACTGCAAATCACACTTTGTGCAGCTTGGGTTAAAAGATCATTCATCTAGAGGTCATTTCCAGCCTGGAGGTTCTAGGCTGCTATGTCTCTGCTCCTAGTCAGCAAAGGCTGTCCTGCCCTTATTCCAGCTTGTGAGGCTGCCCTGGGGCCAGGTCCTCTGGGTCTCATTCGTCAACTGAGAGCCCAATTTGCCCTGTGATTGTATTAGGCCCCCAGTTTCCTGCTCTCTGTGAAGGTGGCAGCTTACACAGGTTGGTAACAGAGCCCAAAGACCAATGGAGCTATGATGCTTGGACAGTCTTTTTTGATTAGTGGGGCTGGCCCTTCCCATTCTCCACCTTATGTGCTAAATAAAGGGTGCATTGAGTTAGCAAAGACCTGGCCTGGGCCAAAGGGTTCTCTTGTGATCTCCAAAGTGGAATTCCCAAACCAGAGGCCCAACTTCTCTGGCCACACTTCAGGGGCTATTGTCTAGAGAGTGGAAGGGCTTTCAGGTGGGTCTGACTTCAGGGCAGGCTAAGGGAAGATGGTGTCAAGGGAAATTGGCCACCTTAAATCAAAGGAATGAAATGTGTCACAGTGATTGCTAAGGTTTTGTCCCACTTGAAAATTCCATGGTTCAGATGCCTAGTGTGGCTGATCTGCTTGAAGAAAGACAGATTTCTCTCATGTCCACAAACACTTCAGTTCATTGCAGCAACACTTACCGAGCATCTTCTAGCTGCTGGTTCCTGTGCTGAGCCCCGAGGGAGGGAGGCCAGCGAGTTCACACACAGCCCCAGCGTGGGAGGTGCATGGGGCTCACAGTCCAGTGGAAGATAGAAGGTAAAATTCCTAATGGGACACGATCACCAAAGCATTGGCCAGGCTGGGCTGTCAGCTCCATGAGCACAGGGATTATTGTCTGGCTTGTTTACTACTGTGTACACAGTGGCTGGCGCTCACTCAATATTTTTTGAATGAAAGCTCTTTAATGTTCCTATTCTGGGTGCCTGTGATTGATGGTCAGTTTTATGTGTCAACTTGGCCAGCTATAGTCCCCAAATATTCAATCAAACACTAATCTGTGTGTTGCTGTGAAGATATTTTGTAGCTGTGTTTAACATCTACAATCAATTGATTGTAAGGGAGATTATCCTAGATAATCTGGGTGGGCCTCAGCCAATCATTTGAAAGGCCTTAAAAGCAAAACTAACGCTTCCCAGAGAAGGAAGGAATTCTGCCTGTGAATTGCAGCGTCAGCTCTTGCCTGAGAGGTTCCAGCCTGCTCTTCCTGACAGCCTGTGCTATGGATTTTAGACTTGCCTGGCCTGCCCTGCAATTGAATAAACCAATTCTTTGCTCTGAATCTATCTATCTATCTATCCATCCGTCCACCTGTCATCTATCATCTACGTCTATCTCTCTATCTCCTCGGCCGACATCTTAACTCCACCCCAGCTCCCAGAGTTCTTACCCATGTAGCACTGCTCATGCTGGCTGTGAGCCTGCTGAGGACAGGGACCCAGTTGCCTTCATGTCTGCAGCCCGGTGCCTAGCTACGCTTTGCTCCGAGTGGTCCTCCTGAATGATGGTTGGATGAATGGTGTGCAGGTGATGGGAAGCTGAGGGCAAGGTGTCATGGTGACCTCTCTTTAGGTCAGCTCATCCACCTTCCACAGTTTCAGCAATGACCTCTGCACCCGTGACTTCTAAACCTAAACCTCCCGTATGGGTCTAGTGCTCAGAGGAGAAGTCTGAGCTGGAGCTGGTCGTGGGACCTCAAAATCGATACGAGAGGCAGCTGCGTGCAGTGCTGAGGCATCTAGGCTTATGAGCCCAACTGCCTGGGTTTAAATCCTTGCTTCTTCACTGATTAACTGTGAGGCCTCAGGCAAATTATTTAATTTTTCTGGGACTCAGTTACCTCACTTAAGAATGCAAATCTAACTGTCTCCTTGGCCGGGCGTGGTGGCTCACGCCTGTAATCCTAGCACTCTGGGAGGCCGAGGCGAGTGGATCGCTCGAGGTCAGGAGTTCAAGATCAGCCTGAGCAAGAGCGAGACCCCGTCTCTACTAAAAATAGAAAGAAATTATATGGACAACTAAAAATATATATACAGAAAAAATTAGCCAGGCATGGTGGCGCATGCCTGTAGTCCCAGCTACTCGGGAGGCTGAGGCAGAAGGATCGCTTGAGCCCAGGAGTTTGAGGTTGCTGTGAGCTATGCTGACGCCACGGCACTCTAGCCCGGGCAACAGAGTGAGACGCTGTCTCAAAAAAAAAAAAAAAGAATGCAAATCGCCATCATCATCATCATCACCATCATCATCATCATCATCATCTGCTTCATAGGGAGAATGCAGGGGAGGGCCTGGAATGCAGGGTGCCCCTACTGCATTAAAGCCCTGGTAACTAATATTATCATCTTCCACTCATATTGCTCTAAACAAAACTCAAGACCTTCTCTGAGCTGTTCCAATAAGAATGTATTCTGCATTCAATAAATGTCTCTATCATCCACACCCCTTCCACTTCCCACTATATTTTACATTATGTCAACACTAATTCTTAAATACCTTTTTCCCCAACCTCCCTTCCACCACCATCTTTCTTGGATGACTGCAATAGCCTCCCTAACGGTCTTCCCGGTTCTATTCATGCCCCCTCTCCTCAGAGTCCATCCCCTGCACAGCTGCTAGGGGGATCTCTGCAAAGCTTGCAACTCCTGCTTAGAAACTTCCAGTGGCTTTTCATCTCATGATGAACAACATGCAAACTCTTCTCCCTGCCTCCAAGCCATGCCCACCTCCTGCCCTCATCCTCTGCCTCTGCCCATTCTCCACTGTGTTCTGGCTATGCTGACTCCCTTGCTATTCCTCAAGCACAAATGCTCCCTCCTACTGTGAGGCCTTTGCACATATTGATATCTTTGGTGGAAACCCAAATTAATCCCTCCTATTTATGTCCCATTTCACACACTATCTCTGCAAGGAAGACTTATCTGACCTCCCAGCTGAGGGCAGGTTCTCCCTTGAGCGTGCTCTCATTGCATCACAGCTCCTAGCCCAGATGCAGATACTCCCTTATTGGTATGCGTCTCTGATCAGTGTTTGCCACTTTCACTAAAGCCAAAAACTAGCTCCACAAGGGCAGAGACTTTATTTGCCAGACAGAAAGCTGTATGGCACATAGTAGATGCTCAATAAATAGTTGTTAAATGGCTAAATCACTGAGGCTTGGGAGATAAGCAGACTTTTAAATAAAAATTACAGAAACTTAGCAGTTGGATGTTACAGAAGGAGGAAAAGGTATTCTAAGTGAAAAAATGACACGAGCAAAGGCACAAAGCCATGGGAGCAGAGGGTAAGATGAGAGAATGATGAGGGTCCTGGAATAGCAGGAAAAGGTCCTTGTGGGGCAGTGGTGGGAGGTGAGCATGGAGGGACAGTGGGGAAGGGCACACCTGGCCTTGTGCTCCAGGTGACAGAGCTTTAATTTTGTCTGGAGGGCAGTGGGGAGCAGGGAGTGGTTTTGCCATGGGGAAAGCTGGCCAGAAGTGCAGACTCTGCCTTCTTCATCTGGCCTCAGATATCTTTCATTATCAGCCATCTTCAAATGCTCAGGTTGCATTTTCACAAGCCAGGACAAGCCCCATGGAGTCCCAAAGGTTCTCTTTTCCTGTTCTACATTTTCTGAAGCCTTGGAGCACTTTTTGTTGGCTCTGAGAAAGGCTCGTGCTAAATCATCGACACCAGATGTTCCAATAACAAGTCATTTTTCAAAGTCAGAAAACTGGGGGCCAAGGCCACAGCTACAAGTTTGGAGAAAAAGTGTTGGTGGTTTTGGGAGGGGTTAGAATCACTGTAAGCTCCAGACTTTAGGGTCTGGAAGATGGATCTAAGGCCAGAGTGAAAAGAGGACAGAGAGAGAGAGAGAGAGAGAGAGGAAGGAGAGAGAGGAACATGAGAGAAGCCAGAGAGAGACAAAGACAACAAGGCAATAAGAAAATACAGAGACACAGAGACATGGAGAGCTAGAGAGACACAGGCAGAAAAGCCAGAAGGCCCAGGAGTCAGAGGGAGACTGGCCATGAGAAAGGCTCAGAGTGCAGTGAGAAGTGCCCATATGTGATGCTGGTGGGCTGGCCTGCTCAGCTTCTGATAAATGGCTTCTTCCTTCCAATGAAAGGGGATGTATGAGCAATGGAGTCAGAAGTTAAGTGTGTGTGTCGGGGGATGAGGGGTGGAAACAAAACCAAAATACCAAGGGAAGCCAAGTGAAAAATAAGCTTGTCGACTGGTTAAGAAATTCACCAGCAAAGTTTTTATAGCCATCCATTTTCTTCCTTTCGAGCCTAGTCTGTGAAAAGTATGCAAGAATGCAGGTGTGGGGGCTTCTCACCCTCAAAAAGTATCTCAACATAGCTACTGGCATTTTGAGCACCCTGTTCAGGGTTCTGTCCCCAACATGCCTCATGATCTAGCCCTAGTCTAGGCAAACGGGGGCTCCATGTAGACCCTACCCCTAGCACTCAGCCCCAGTCATTGAGTACCCCACCCCAGCCCCATGTCTTCAGGGCCACTGCTGGAGTCCCAAGGGGTGACATTCAATGCCAAATAGAAAGAAGAATGCTTTCTGGCTTTCCACTACTACATTGGATGAAGGGACTATGGGGTGGCATGTCTCTTGTTTTCACTTTTAATGTCAATTAGAAGGAAGCTTCACATATTCCAGGTGATTATGGCAATGCCTGTCATCAGCAAGGTGTGCAGGACTAGATCTGGATTGTACTAAGTAGAGCTTCATTCTGTTATGCTACACTGCTGGCTCTAGGCACCGCCTACCTCTCTCTGGGCTTCTGTCTTCCCTTTCTAACAAAGAAAAAGGACAAGTAATCACTAAGGGGCCTTCCACTTATGACATTCTAGGATTCTCAGTGTTTTCAGAATCCCTAATTGGTGGTAACCCACCCAAGACTCTCATGACCTCAGAAATATGATTTGAATGGTTGTGCCACTGGGTGGACTCACAACTGTCTGAGCAATTATAACAACAGGGTGTCCATTGGAAGTTGGGGTTTGACATGGGTTAGAGATCTAATGTGACATGTCTCAGAACTCTGTTCTTGATCTTGATCAATCCCAGATCTATAGAAGTGAGTCAGGTGAAGCATAGAAGGCAACTGTGCTAAATTACCCAATGCTCCAAGGCTTGGAAAGAAGGATGGAGCCATTGCTAGTTATAGTGCCCTACCCCAACTCAATGAGATGACTTTTGGAAGAGTCATGCAGAAAGCCATTATTTTGTAAAAATAAATTGGATGCCCTTGATTAAAGAGCTCAGGCTCTGAAGAAAGATGAGAAATACCTAGTTTGGTTGACCACAAAGCTCAAAAGGGATCCAGAGTGCAATGTGGCTGCAGAAGTAGCTGCCACAGTAGTTGGCTACACCATCCAGAACGAAGGGAGTAATGACTCCCCTCTGAGCAGACCGTGTCTAGAGTCTTGAACTTAGTTCCAGGCCCCGCACTTGACTAGGGATGGATACAGCCTACCATGTGCAGAGGAAGACTACGGGGTGGGTGAAGAGGAGAAACAGATGAAGGAACTGTCCAGTGTGGAGAACAGCAGATTCCCAGGGAATATGGCCACCCTCTTGAGGTGTCTGAAAGTCTGTCCTGGGGACCAGGGACCACAGATTGCCTATTTGTGGGCCCCAGAAGGAAACCTTAAGGTGAGCCAGTAGGCTGCAGAGGAAGCAGCCTGGAGGTCTGGGTTTTGTTAACAAAATAAAAGTGTTTTCTATGCTCCCTGATCCCCAAAACAGACATGCTACTTCATGAGGACATTCTAGCTGTGAGTTTGAGGGAGTATTCCCAGGTGACTGTATGAGCAGGTATCAAGGATCCTGCAGCCATTGCCCTCAGGGTCTAAAAGGCCTTTTTTGGACACTGCCGGTCATTCATGTGTGTTTTTGATTGGTCATACGTTTGTTCATTCATTCACAACCCTTTCCTGAGAACTGAAGAAGACCTGGGACCTGTCACCAAGGAGCTGCAAGGCTAGTGGGCTTCCTGGGGCCATAGATGACCCCCGAGCTGTGCATTCATAAGACCTGGGAGCAGAGAGCCTTTGCACAGAGTACTATCCCTCTGCTAGCAGCCCCATGTCCTGGAGATGGAGGCCACGTGTCTTCAGGAGAGCTGGCCCAGCCTGGGAAGGGGCGTAGAGCCCCAGGGGAGCCATGATCAACATTCTGTCTGGAACTGAGCCATGACCTTAGCATCATTCGCACTGTGGTGTTCATTACATCTCCCTCCTGCCTGCTGCCAGAACAGCAGTGGCATTTGGTGGCACCACAGGCAGCAGAGACATCAGGGAACTCTCCCTTGAGGAGGTGTGATTCACCGAGGGTGAGAATGGCCAGATTGCAATGATGCAAAAGCCTTACAGATAAACTTGCCAATTAGTATGGAAAAGAATGAGGTCCCAAGAACTTTAGAAACCTGTATTTGTCTCTTCTCTTTCAGAGCAGCAAGAATTTTGGAGGCAGCCTGGAGTCCCTCGCAGAGCAGGAGAGTCACGGTGGGCCCCTTGGGATGGAGCTGTGGAGCCACAGTGTGAGCCTCTGCACTCCTCAGCATTTAACTGGCAAATCGCGTACTGTGGCAGAGGTGGGTTTGGTTCCCAGGGATGCTGAAGGAACACACGAACGTGGTGCCACAGGGCTTCCTGCTGCTCCCTCCCATGATCAGGGGGTCTGGGGAACAGGCGACCGCAGCTCCCTACCCCATGTATTGCCCAGACTTTTGTCTCTTTAATTTGGTGGTTCCATTTTTGCCTGGGGTCAGCAAGAGAGGAGTTGTGGGGGTTTGCTCTCCTGGAGCTGCCAGCTGGCCCAGGGCGTCAACGGGCTGCCCGTGGCTGCCTTCCTTCTGAGCTGCCCTGTGGAGCTAAGGAGCCATAGGTGAGCTTAGGCACATTGCCACAGAGGCCAAACACACAGATTTCTCCAGGGTTTGGGCTCCCTGTACTGGGATGCCCTGCTGCAGAGGCCATTTATCAACATGATGATAGATACTTAATCTGCAGCCTGAGCTGCAAGCAGTGATAGCTGTAGACAGAGGCAAGGGGAGATGTGTAGTCCGCATTAATGGGGCTGCCTTTAACGTGGCCAAATAAATAATGAAGGAAGGGGATAATGAAGGCGCCTTTATGATCACCATGAAAGGGTCATACTGCTCCATGGTTCTGCAGTGTGCTGTGCTCCACTGCATTTAAAAAGAAGGCAGGCAGCAAGCAAGCAGGCAAAGGGGCTAGGGAGAGGGCTGAGGACCTTCTGGGACAAGCAGTGGCTCCCCCACTGACCCTAGTAAGCAGGGCCACACCCAGCCCTCCATTCTGACCAGCACCATTGCTACTGCCACCACCACCAAGGGCTTGTCTGGGCCCCCTCCCCATGAGCGCATGCCTGGGTTTGCAGGATCCTCCTAAATGACTCCAAATCTCTTATTGACGAGGGAAGAGATAAAAAAGTTCAGATGATTTAATTGGTTTTCTTGGGACTAGTTGACACGAAACAAACGGGGTGGGCAGTGAGTCATGGGGACGGTTGGGCTCTGCCTCTTGCAGCAGGTGTGGGGGAAATGGACTCCAAGCTGCTTCTGGAAGCCTGGAGTTCTCTTTGCATAGGACACATGTTTAAAGTTTCAGAAGCTAGCTGGGTGGGGTGACATTTACTAGGAGCTTCTGAATCTCTTCTTCCTTCTTCACTGCCTTAGGCAAGGGAGCAAGGAGCCACGGCCAATGCCTCCTCGCACAGAAGGACTCTTGAGGGTGCTAGACCAAGTTAGCCCCGGGGTTACCCAGCCAGCTGCCGAGGGTCTGTGCAGCTGAAGAGAGAGAGAATGTCGCAGGTTGTCTGGGAATACAACTTGATACAAAACTTCTGGAAGGCCTTAAGGCTGCCAGAGACAAGTCTATGGGATGTTCTACTGAAGCCTGCCTGTTTAACTAGCTTGGTGGAAAATAGCTGGTGAGTAGGGCCCTAGCTTTATTTGCCTGCTTTTATTTAGAAAACTGTCTCTTTTTAGGAGCATCGAGTCTAATAAATGTTTATGCTAAATGGTTTAAACCAGGGTAATAATGGTTCTGGACTAAGTAGCTTTCAA
Organism: Eulemur rufifrons; assembly: GCF_041146395.1. Taxonomy (NCBI): domain Eukaryota; kingdom Metazoa; phylum Chordata; class Mammalia; order Primates; family Lemuridae; genus Eulemur; species Eulemur rufifrons. The sequence continues at coordinate 23,527,924 of NC_091012.1, read as the reverse complement.
ACTCCTGTTTGACCCTGAAATTCTCTTATTCATTTGTGATGATGAAGTCTTATGGATAAATGGAAACACAGGCTACATTTTTTTTTTCTGTCCAGTTAATAACGTTTGTGAGAAGCCAAGCTGTTTGGACCATGAGACAGTAACCCAAGCACCATGATTCCTTCCAAGTTTATTTAAATTGGGGCGAAGTACTGGGCAATACTCCACCGTTTCTGATATGTTCATCTTGCAAATTTAAGTCTTGGCAGGGAGGGTCAAAAGATTGGCTGGCACCCTTGCACAGGGCTGGCCACTCAGTGGGCCCATGGAGACGCTTGGTGCATGTGTAGATAAATCAATGCCTACATCCTTCTCTGCAACCACCTTCTTTCCTAGGATGTTTGACCATTTCTCTAAACATCTTCCCCTCCATCTGCTGGCATGTTCAGATCAGAATGGGACTTGTGAGAGCGAGCCTGGTGGAGATGGGCAGACCATCTAAACTCTGTGTCTAGGGCATCGCTTCACTCTTTTGATGCATTTCCCCTTTTTGAATTGTTTTCTTATTGGGGCTTCTCCTCCTTTTTTTTTTCCAGGTTTTTTTTTTTTTTTTTTTTCTGTTTTGAGACAAGGTCTTGCTCTGCCATCTAGTCTGGAGTAAAGTGGCCCAATAAGAGCTCACTGCACCCTGGGCTCATGTGATTTTCCGGCTTCTTTGGCTCCTTTCCCCTCAGGTTTGTGGATTTGTGCCATGCTTGCAATTGATGGAGTCTGCAGGCTCCGGCTCCAGCCTTCCTTGATTCCACGGGCTCCATCTCAGCTTGCCCAGCAGGGCCAGCCCTGTCCTGAGATCTCACACGTAGATGGGCAACAGCTGGCTCTGTGCCCTGCTCATCTGTTGACTGCCACTCTCTGCACTACCGGCTCACAGACACTCTGCTTGGGAGTCATCTTGGGCCCAGAGGGCCTTCAGATGAAGGGATTCCAGGTATCTGGTGTCTGGAGATTCCACGTTAATCTCCCATTGACACTTCCCACATTATCAACGCTACAGGGGCTGTCCCCCAAAGCCAGCTTGTGTCTTCCAACCTTTTTGTCTTTGCACCCACCTCCTCTTCCACTTAGAATGTCTCTTCCAAACCTATTAACAGAGTTTTTCAAATCTCAGCTAAATAGCAATTTCTCCTCGAAGCCTTCCCTGTTCCCTGATGAATTCAAAGAATCATCAAGTTGGAAAAGGGCTCTGAAGTCATCTAATCCAACACTCCATTATACAGATGGGCAAACTGAAGCCCAGGGAGGGCCCATGCATGCCCAGCAGCACAGAACACGTTGGTAGTCCACAGCGCAGCTGGGACTCAAATGACCCGCTCCTGACATTTACATTGTTTTATTCTGCTCCCTCCCCTTCACCTGGTTGTCAGTTGTTGCTAGGCAGTAGAAATAAAGCAAACACACATAAACCCTCACTGTTCAGAAAGATTAGAGGAAATATTGGAAGAAAACATTACAAAATATTAACTGTGGCTATCTTTGGGTGGTCAGAATGTGGATGACATTTTCTACTTCTTTCTCTTATTTGGAATGTTTCAAATATTCCTTAATGAGCATATATTGCTGGTAAAATGGAGAAAGTCACTACGTAAGCAAAGAAAGAAGAGGAAGGGGGGGGCAATGGGAAAAGAAAGACAATGCCTTTCAAAGCCAATGTGGGTGTGGGGGCTTTCTGGAGAGCCTGGTGCTGCCTCAGAAGGCCCTGCACACCCCTTGCCGGGGAGGAAGCAAGCCAGCTCTTCTCCTTCAGATTAAGAAGCACACAGCTCTCACATGGGCCCCAGCCCCAGCCCCAGCCCCAGCCCCATCCCCAGCCCCAGCAAGCAACTGTGTCCCAGGGGAGAGGCTGCTTGTCCAAGAATTACTGACCTCTTGACCCACATCTACAGTGGTGACTTCGCACATCATCTTTATAGGTTTCTGAGCTTACCAGGCTCCCTTGCAGACATTAAGCCATCACATACTCCGTGCCAGGTTCTGGGGTGTGAGCTATGGGATGGGCGTGATAGAAACAGGGATCAGTTGCAATTGCTGGCCTGGAGGGGCTCTCAGTTAAGTGAAGAACACAGATGTGCACATAAATAAGGCAAAGGCAGGATGGAGGGGGCTCTCAAATCCCATCCCAGATGCCTGGGGGATGACATCAAGCCCCTCCTGGGAAACACAACTGTCTTCACGGGACAGTATTGCAGCAGCTGCTTTCACGGCTGCTAGACTCAGCTCAGCTCCTGCCTGCTGAGCTTGGCTTGGCCAGGGTGAGTCCTTACAGGCTTATGTAGGCCCTCTGCAGCCGTTAGGGGTGAAGAGGGCCCAGGCCTGGATCAGGTGGTGAGAGGGGTCCCTGCTACCGCAGTGTGTCCACCCCAGCTCTCTGCTCCTGCCACAAAACTGTCCTCACACTCTTTTCCTCCCTTGTTCCCCGCCTTGCTGCCAGAGCACCCCTTACAGCCTCGCCACCTTCTCCCACCCCCAGGAGTGAGGCCCTCTAGCAGCCTGGCTAGGCATCTCCTGCCCTGCTAGTGTCCCTGGGCCACCTGGATGCTCAGGGCTCATGCACACTTACGCTTTCAGGTCCAAGAGCACTGGGAGATGGAACTGTCAGGACAGCAGCCCTGGACAACCAGGAAGTGGAGTTGGAGGGAGGCTGGTCCAGGACTGTTTCTCAGAGCAAAGGCTGTGTTTTCCAGTGAGACTGAACTCCCTGCCGGGGGGGTCAAAGGCAGTGAGAAAATGGAGGGTCTCCATACCACGCGCTGAGAAGTTAAGAGCAGGCAGCATTAGATTCTTCCTGAAAGCTCCACAGGGAGCCAGGATTGGAGCTTGCCCTTGGAAAGTGTCCAGGCCTTCCAGAGAGGCTAACGGCCGGAGAACAAAGGTCTCCAGGGCAGAGGGCTTCAGTGCAGCTGAATTCTCAGGTTTGGCTGTGGGAGGAGTACTGAATGGGCTGGCTGGGTTGAGAATTTGCAGCCTTCATGCCAGGCCATGGGCAAAGTTGGGGTACTTCACACGGCACCATTCCTCCCTTAACTGTGGCCCAAAGACACTGGGGGTGGAAGAGCGGGGACAGAGGAGGGGCCAACCTTATGCATACCTCCTAGACATCGTCTTTGTTCTCTGGTGTCCTTAACTGGTATGCAATTATGAGCCCTGAAGGTTTTGTTCGAGTTCCACGAGCTTGTCAGCTGCAGGGCATGAAAGACAATATTTACTGTGTGGGCACCGAGCCAGGGTGCTGTGTGTGTGTTTTCTGCTGCTGAGGGTGCACCTTCCACTTGGTTTTGGGTCAATTAAAGGTGCTCGGAGACATGCAGATGGAGCCGACTTGCACACCTGAGGGCAGGAGCCTTTCTTTACAAGCCACAGTGCTACTTGCTACATACCACCCATGCACATGCCCACCATCCCTGAAGGAAGGGAGAGCCCCAGTTTCCTGAGGGTCCCCAAAGGCCTAGTCAGGCTAGGGAATATAGAAACAGGGAACAGGGACTCCTGACTTGGTCTACCTGCAGCCAGTGCTCTGAAAGAACATGTTGCTGTTTTTATGGCAGTGGGAGGTAGGAGGAAGAGGGAGAGAAAGAAAGGTGACTTACCCTTCACTAGGAGTAGGGCTTGGGAACCGCATTTTCACTCAAGGCTTCTGTTTTGAGCTGAATTGTGTCCCGGCAAAATTTGTAAGTTGAAGTCCTAACCCCAAGTACCTTAGAGTGATTGTATTCAAAGACAGGGTCTTTAAAGAGGTGATTAAGTGAAAATAGGGTCACTAGGGTGAGCCCTAATCCAATGAGACTGTGTTCTTATGAGAAGAGGAGAGTAGGACACAGACACACACAGAGGGAAGACCAAGTGAAGACACAGGGAGAAGACGGCATCAACAAGCCAAGGAGAGAGGCCTTAGGAGAAACGAAGCCTTCTGTCACCTTGATCTTGGACTTTGTAACCTCCAGAACTGGGAGACAATAAATTTCTATTGTTTAAGTCACCCAGTCTGTGCTACTTTGTTATGGCAGTCAGAGTAAACTAAGGTGACTTGTCTAATCTTAGGAAGCCTAAAAATCACAGGGCAGCTGGTTAAAATGCAGATTCCTGGGCTCACCCTAAGATGATGTTATTTAGGAAGCCTGTGATGAAGCCCACTGATTCTGTTTGCTCAAGAAACTCTGTAGGGGGTTCTGACACATGAGGTCCCTGGGCCGCACTTTGAGAAACCAGGTCCAAACTATTGAATTTGGACTCAAAAATACTGGTTTGAGTCATAGCTCTGGGCTTATTCACTCTGGATCCTTGGCCAAGTGAGGCTGCTTTCTGGGCCCCAGTTTCTTCTCCTGTAGAATGGGGTCAACACTTCCTTTCATGCCTAGCCCATGGGCTGAGCATGTGCGTGAAGCGCGAAGCTCTGGCTTCCTGTCAGGGATGGTGTCTTTGTCAGCTTGGGCTACCATAACAAAATACCATCAACTAGGGGGTGTTAAAGAACAGACATTTATTTTCTTACAGTTCTGGAGGTTGAGAGGTCCAAGATCAAGGTGCCAACAGGATTGGTTTCTGGTGAGGGCCTTTTTCCTGGCTTGTAGACAGCAGCCTTCTTGCTGTGTCCTCACATGCTGGGGAGGGAGAGGGAGGGAGGAAGGGAGGGAGTGTGAGCACTCACAAGCTCTCTGGTATTTCTTCTTGTAAGGACACTAATCTCATCATGAGGGCCCATACTATCAGGACCTCATTTCACCCTAATTACCTCCCAAAGCCCCCAAATACTATCACACTGGGGCATAGGGCTTCAACATATGAATTTTTGGGAACACAATTCAGTCCATTGCAGGTGGCAATGGTGCTGATAAACCGGTAAGTCCATCTTAGACCCTCCCCCGCCCAGATCTCTGAGACTCAGGGGCCTGCATTTCCAGTTCCTGCACAGTGAAATAAACCTTGAGGCCTTGCTCCTTCTTTGTATTTCCCTTGAGGATTCTCACCCTTCCTGAGCATAGGGACTCTGGGGGATGGTGGACCCGGGATGAGGGATATGGAGATGGGAGTAGTGAGGCAGCTGGGGGCCCATCAGGTCTTCCTCCTGTGGACAAGCCAGGCTAGTGAACTCTTCCATATGGGACTCAAAGGTGCTGGGGCCTCCTTGGGCTGCCCCTGCTCTGGCACCCTGCTCTTGTAGAGGGCAGTCTCAGCATATTGCTTAAGCCTCAAAAAGAACAAATCCAACAGCAAATGCATTGACAGCTAATGTGGCATTGTACTGAAGGTTTCAAGGAGAGACAGGGAGGTATCATATATCAAAAAACAGAATTTATAAAACAGCCTCTTTAAACATCTTGGCTCTTTTCTGAAAATTCATCTTTGATGGCAGCTGGCTCAATGCTCCTCTCTCCCCCAGCTGTGTCCTCTTCAGCCTTTCCGGCCTCTCAAGCGGGGGTCCAAATCACAGCTTGACACAGACCAAGTTCTCAGTTAGGGCCTGCTGCATGCCTGGGAAAATCCAGGGCCCTTGTCTCCCTATCTTGCTGCATGGGCTATGATCCGCCTCCTACTCACAGACCCACTGGCTCCAGGCCTGAGGTGGGAGGTGGGCACGAGGGTGTGGCATGTGTGTACACAGCCCTTCATGGAGGTCTTGTTCATAGTGGAGGCTGTTTCCATGGCTCAGTCCCCAGCATGCCAGCTTCCTGCCCCAGCCAGCTACTACACAGCTCCTCCTTTTGGTACACCATGACCACTCACCCAGGAGCACTCTCACACCTCACAGAGTTTGCAGAGCAGAATTGCTAGAAAGTTCTCAGGGGGCATTTAGGCCAGCTTTTCATGTAACAGGTGAGAGAATTCAGGCCCAAGGATGGCAAAGAACATTCCTGTAACAAGGGGAGCAGAGACATGGCAGCAGGGTGAAGCAGGGGTCTGGTTGCTTTTGTCTCCGCTTAACTTTTGGTCTTGATTGAGTGCCCTCATTCATCTTTGGATCACTGTGGGGGTGGTAAGCGATGCCATCTGGGCTTTCATAATCAGTTCAGAAGCCGAAAGGTGTTGGTCAGGAGCAGTTAATCTCCCTGTAAAACCAACTTCTTTCCTGGTATGCCTGGAGCAGCACGCAGAAGCAGAGCTAAATCTTCTTTCATGTAATCCGATCCAGAGCTGCGCAGGTCTCCTTTGGTTGTGAAGTGAAATCTGGGCTGGGAGGCAGTAAGGGATGAATACTGCTGACGTGGCAGGAGAATGAAAGGGGTTTGTTCTGCTGGGAAAGTGGGCTTGGCAAGGGAGTTGTGGTTTCCTGCTCCAAAGCCATTCTCAGACTCTTGGTTTCTCTCTTGGAATGGGCTGGAGGCCTTGTGGGGTGGAAAAAGGCATGAGGTTAGGACTCTGGAAAGCTGGACTCAGGTCCTGGCTTTGCTTCCACCTCTGAACGTGGCCTTGGGCTCAGTCCAACCTCTCTCGGGGCCTCTTTCCTGTCTTCCTGGTGGGGAAATCCAGACAGAGTCTCTACATAGGCTGAGGGTAGCAAGCAATAAGAGGTAGGATGTGCAGCACCCAGCTCTCTGACTTGCACACAAAGGCCCTGCCTGTGTAGGCACGGCTGCCAATCTGCCAGGCCACACTCTTCCAGACTGTGGTCAGGAGGCAAGAAGATGAGGAGGGGCCCAGGCCTTTCTGCTTGGAAGGAGTTTGGTGAAGAAGCTGTCTGCTTTGTGCAGAAATAGGCAGAAATCCTGGGGAGTTTTGGAGGGGGGTGGGTCAGAAGCCAAGGCCAGAGTGCCTGTGGGACGAGGGACTTCCAGATGGGCCTCCTTGGCTCTTGGGGGAGGGGAGGGACTGTCACAGCAAGCAGCTCACTCTCTACATGCACAGAGCTCCAGCAGTAGGCCTGGCAGGAGGCAGTGACCAGAGAGGGGGCCTCCGAGAGGCACCACTCTCCCCTTGTTCTCAAGCTTAGTCTCACTTTAGGGCCTTGCTAGGGAAGCTCTGCCTCTCAGAGTGTTATGTGACTGGCTCCTTCTTGTTTGTTCATGAGTCTCAACTCAAATGTCATTTCCTCAGAGGCCTTCACTGAACCAGCCAAACTAAAGTAGCTACAGGGCTATGAGCCCTGTGTGTTTGTTTACCTGCTTACTGTCCATCTCTTCTCCTTGAACATAATCTCCTCAGGGCCAGCACATCGTCTCCCTTGACCTTCACTGTATTTCCAGTATCTGACACGTAGCAGGCACTTAGGAAATGTTTGGGGAGTGAATGAATAAATGAATGATGTGTAGAAGTTATCCAAACAAAGGTAACGGTGAGAAAGGCAACCTTGTCCAATCCTCCAGGAAGAGTTAGTCACTCTGGTCTCTTAGCCCTCATGCTGTGATCACAGCATGTGAAAATGTATCTGCATACATGGCCACCTCCCCAACAGCTGCTAAACCCCAGGAGGACCAGAGTTATTTCTGTCTTGCTCACCATTGTACACTTTGTAACTCAGGATGCTTGGCACATAGGAGGTCTTCAATAATTTTTGTTAGTTGACTGAATGCCTAAATCTGTCCTCCTCAATCAATGGAACATAGATGGAATGAAACCAAACACATCTATCTTTTACAGATGGGAAAACTGAGGCCCAGGGCCACCTGTCCATGGTCAAACCTGAGCCAGGTCAGAATGTGGGTCTCAGCAGCAGGACTATTTTCCTGTATATGATTCAAAAGTTGGCCCAGCTGAGATGTCTTTTCAAAGCTGAGCGACTAAGCAAACCGAAGGCCAATCCATCATTTTTGCTTGAAGACAAAGGGAATCTCATTACAGAGGCAAAGGGCATACTCGGTGAAATGCCACATCAGCCAGGACTGGATTAGCCTGGACAAGATACAGGAATAGAGCAGCTATGTCGAGCCCTAGTGAACACCTGCCCCTGCTAATAGGGAGCCAAGCTGGCTTTCCACCCCGCCAGTGCCTCCCCTTCCCAGAAATCCCAGCCAGATGCCCCCTCTTGTGGAAGGTGCTCCCACATAATTCTGATGATGGGATCACTTACAGAATTGATATTTGCTGAGACAGTCCTGCAGAGTTACAAAGGTCTTAAGAAGACAGGCTTTGGAGTCAAACAGATCTGGGTTTGAATCCTGTCTTTTCTACTTATAAAACTTGCCCTTGGTCAAGTGATTCACCTCTCTGCACCTCAGTTGCCTCATCTGTAATTTGAGGATAATAAGAATAAGGTTCATTATGCAGGGTTTTGTGAAAATTAGAGGGATAATGTGAGTACTTAGTAAGCTGTGCAGTTCTGTACTCATGCTCTTTTTGAGGAGTCTACCCATGTTCTTCAAGGCTAGAACTATTGTTATTTCATCTCTATAGCCTCATTTGAGCCCAGTCCAAAGCTGGGTTCAGAGTGGGTGCCAGTGCAGGCTGCCATCCTGTTTGGGAGTCTAATGCTCAATGAGCATAGACAGAGATGTTGCCAACAGGGGTCTTTCCAGTTGTGTAGAACACTTGAGTCTTTACATGTGTGCCTTTGATGTAGTGGGCACCATGTCTAACCCCAAAGAGACAGGCAGGCCAAGCTTCTATGCAGGCAGGATGGGCTATGATAATGTAGTTGGACTCTTAGCAGTTCTAGCACATGGAGGAAACTCCAACACTGGACCCACAGTGCTTCGCAGAAGAGATTCACAAGGTGGGTACCTGTAGTTACTCTGCCCTTGCCCCAGCCCAAGTCAGTTCTGAGGACCTAGTCCACTAGCCAACAACCCAATGGAAATGGAGCTGGGCCAGGAAGCCACAAATCCTGTGTTCTTAGCTACTGGAAGGAAATCCTTGCCTTGGTGATCTGAAAGTCAGGTGAGGAAAGAGACAAGACTGAGGCAGATCAGGTTGTGGAGAAGGGTTGATCTGGGGGCACTGTTGGATTGAAGATGTTGCCTGCAAGGGAGCCAGAAGCAAAGCCTGCTCCTTAACTGCAGCCTGAGCTACAAATTACCACCCAACCAACTCAGCGTCATTCAAAGAACAAGACTACCAGAGATTCAAAAGCTGCTTCTTCATATCCTGAAGTGGAAGCAGGATGGACATTAGAGAAGACACTCACTTTATTGGAATCATCACTCTGAACAGCTGTATTGATTATGTCCATAGTAAATATTAGTGTAAATCAGATCCTAAACCAGCACCCAGATTTGTATGGCCTTCTCATCCATCACAAGCCCCGGCCAATGCCTGTGATGAAATGTGGATAAGTCATTCATTGGAGCCCATTACACTGGGGAGAAGGTAGTCATTAAATATGGTAAGGACCAATGGATGAATTTAAGTCTTATGCCTGGCAAGACTTTATTGCTTATCCCTTCTCTCTCTCATCATTAATTTCCTTGAATTTTTTTAAATGGATATACATTAATTTTGGATAGTTCTGAATTGAAATTCCTAGTCTATGTTCCATAAGCTGTAGGATTGCTCTCTCTTATTTAGTGTATTTATTTTTAATTTAAAAATATTAGGGGATACAAATGTTTTTGTTACATGATTACCTTGTATAATGCTTAAGTGGGGGCTTTTAGTGTCCCCATCACCAGAATAGTGTTCACTATACCCCATAGGTAAGTTTTTGCTCCTCCCACCCTGCCCCTCTCTTGTTTTCCAATGTCCTTAACGTATCTTTGTGCCTGTGTGTGCCCATTATTTAGCACCCAATTATTAGAGAGTACATGTGGTGGTTATTTTATCCATTTCTGGGGTAGTTCACTTGGGATAATTGTCTCCAGTTCTATCTAAGTTGTTGAAAAAGACATTAGTTCATTCCTTTTTATGGCTGAGTAGTACTCCATGGTGTGTACCACATCATGAAATATATATCACATTTTCTTTATCCACTCCTGAATCGATGGTCACTTAGGTTGATTCCACATCTTTGCAATTGTGAACTGTGCTGCAGTAAACATTTGAGTGCATGGAAATGTCATCCCTTAGGTCACCCTACACAGAAATATCACAGTCATCTAAGTGTCTATCATCTTTCTCACTCTTAACATCCAGTCACCAAGTCCCAATAATTCTATTTTAGGAATGCATTTTCTCATTTGCACTCTACCACAACACTGCTTCAAGCATGTACTTTTTGTCTATGGATAACCACAATAACATCCCAAGTGCTATCCATACTTCTTGTCCAACTTACACTTCATATTGCCATGAAATTAATCTTAAAGCACATCTCTGACAAAGACTCTTCTCTAATTAAAAAATCATTATAGGGATGGAAAAATATACAATGTGCAAGAATCGGAAGACACTATTTGTGAGATGTCAATTCTCACAAATGGATTTATAGATTTTATTTATGGATTTATAGATTTTATTTATAGATTTAACACAATCATGTCATAATCATGACAGTTTTTTGATTAAAATTGACAAACTGATTCTAAGATCTATATGAAAATGCAAAGGACTTAGAAAACTTAGAGTAATATTGAAAAAGATGAGCAAAATTGGAGGATGAATTTTACCTGACTTCAAGTCTTGCTCTAAAGCTATACTAATAAAAACAGCATGTTACTGGCATGAGTACTGACCAATATCAGTGTGACAGATAAAGATCCCAGAAATAGATCCACATTTATACAGTCATTTTAAATTTGACAAAGGTGCCAAAGCAATCTAATGAGAAAGTAAAAGTCTTTTCAATAAATAGCACTGGAATAACTTGCTATCCATATGGATAAATGAACCTTGAACCTAGTCTCACACCCACCATACACAAAAATTAATTGGGGATGGATCAGGGACTTAAAAATAAAGTAAAAGACCATAAATCTTTAAAGAAAACATAGAATGCCCTCATCACGTCAGGGTAGTCAAATGTTTCTTAGCCAGGACACAGAATATAGAAGCAATACGGAAAAGTGACAAATCCAACTTCATAAAAATAAATTAAAAACTTCTGCTCATCAAAAGATTCTGCTGAGAAAATGAATAGGTAAGCTAAATATTGGGGGAAATTAGTTTAAAAACCATATATTTGACAGGGGACCAGCATTCAGGATATGTGAAGAACTTCTACAATTCAATAATTAAAACATAACCAACAAAAATGAGCAAAAATTATTGAATGAATACCTCACAAAAGAAATATGAAAATGGCCAATAAGCACAAGAAAGATTGCTCTCATCATTAGTCATCTTGGAAATGCAAATTAAAATCACCATGAGCTATCACTAAACCATCATCAAAGTAGTTAAAAATGAAAAGACTGACAATGCTAAATGTTGATGAAGATGTGGAGAATTGTCACACATTGTTGGTAAAAATGTAAAAGGATACAATTGCTCTGGGTAAAGGTCTGGTAGTTTCTTATAAAACTTAACATCCCCCTACCCTAGACCCAGCCATTCGACTTCTAGGCATTTACCCAAGGGCAATGAAAATACATGCTTATAAAAAGAATCATACAAAAATGTTCACAGCAGACAAATCAGGTGTTCATCATTGGGGGAATGATAAGCAAACTGGATGAACATGGTATACAAACTGGATACACAAAATGTGGCACATTCATCCAATGAATAAAACAGAATTGCCCATGCTGTTCGATGAATCTCAAAAGTGAAAAAATCTAGACACAAAACAGGACGTTGTTGTTCAGATTCAGATTTCTGCTTTCTCCACGTGGCACTGTATTAGACTGTGGCTTTTTTTCTCTATGTAATAAGTTAAGTTTCCCCCAAATGTCTTTCCATTTATCTCAACATACTTCTATGCTGATTTGAGATGCCTCCTTTATCATATACCAAATATTCATGTATTTGAGTCTGATTTTAGACATATTCTGTACACTAATCTGTCTCTTCTCTCACACTCTGTGGTAATTACAGTGACTTTAGAATACATTTTAATATCTGTTAGGGGAAGTGTCCCCTTATTTATTTTTAAAAAATATTTCTAGCTATTATCAATTGTTTACATTCCAGATTAATTTTTTTTTTTTTAGTTTTTGGACTCTGTTTTTAATATGAAAATATAAACTAACTTGCTTTTACTTCTGTAGCTTTCTTATTATGGGTCAGATGCCATTAAAACAAAGAATGAGGCATGAGTCCACATTCTCCGTTTTTCCATGAACTATTTTGAATTGAATGCATGAAATAAATACATGATAACCTGGAATTTAGAAGTTTTATTACATTCAGTTTGTTTCAGCAGAATTTGTCCAGACTAAGCTTTAGAATCGACCTAAGCCCAAAAAATTTCAATTGGAATTTATGTTAAATGTGTATGTAGATTGATTTGGGCAAAATTGACACTTCTTTGAAATGTGGTTTCCCATATAGGAATAAACTATCTTGTTTGCTTAGATCTTTCTAAATGGCACCTGATAGTATTTTATGGTTTTTGTCATATAGGTGAAAGTTGAAATGGCCGATAAGGCAGGGATATAGTAAGGCAAGGTGGGCACGCCAGTCCAAAGCTCCTTAAGGTGCAGAGAGCTAGCTTGAGAATAATAAAACACAAGCATCCCTTACCCTCTCCCCATGTGGCACCAGCCCCTCTCCTCTGGTCTGGCTTCATTAGCTGGTGGATGTTCACTAGTTGCTGTACATTCTTTTTTCCTCCTTTCTCCAGAAATTCCCTTTGGGGAAAAGGGTAATGTTCTATATCTGCACTATCCACTATGGTAGCCACTATTAGACAATGATGATCTGGGACATTAGTTTCTAAGTATGCCTAGGATTTGGAAGGTGGTATGGAGATTCTGATTATTCATGTGAGTACTTAGGCCACTAAATTCATGGCACCATGAGGCTGTTACCAATGTCCACATGCACTGATGCCATTTATGGACAGGCCCCTCTTGACCTTTCTTGCTGGCTATAACCTCTGGGTATCTGAGCACTCCTGGGGCAATCCCAGCTCAGTCCAAGAACTCTCTGATGCCTCTCTAGACAGAATTCTCAAGCCTCTTAGTTTCACTCATTATCTCTTGTCAGACCTTGGTGCTATAAACCAAGGACTTGGATAATTTGCTTTGCTGTAACACCCACATGAAGGAGGGATCAAAGGCCTCTCTAGGACTCTCCACTGTGACTGCCACATTGGCTGACTAGAAAATGGGAAGAACATTTCAAGTGGAGATAGAGGTCTGCACACTGACATCTGGGTGAGGGCCTGCACTGGGAACGGTATCCAGGAACTGGAGGCCCAGTGCAACTGCTGCAAGTAATCAGTGAAGAGGTGCAGCCAGCGGTCAGCGCTGTGAGTCACAGAGCTAATGGAGCCAGGGCCAAGTCACAGGCCAGGAACAAAACCCAGAGATTCTGGGATCAGGCAGTTCCTGCATGGACTTGACCAGGAGAGTTAGCAGCGGAGGCCAGAAATACAAAGAAGTAAAACAAGAAGATGCCAATCTTCTGGGCATCCACAGTCATTCTTGAGAGGGTTGGTCATCTGTTCTAGAGGAGGACATACTTGCACGTTTCCTCAGAGTGGGTCAGCTGAGACCAGGAGCCAGATGAGTGGCTGAGGCAGGAGAGAAATTATAAACAGCAAAGTTAGGAAGAGGGATGTGTGATAGAGGCTTCTCTGTGTCTGGGCTGGAGATCTAGGTTCCTAGATGTGGATGTCTGGCCAGACAAGCTGATTAGGGGAAAGAGTGGTGCAGAGATAGGACTTTTGGGGGAACCTATGACAATTCAAAGGGGCAGAGGCCCTGGTTGAAGCTAAGAGTCCCAGACTGGTCATGGTAAAAATGCCAGCTGAGATTACAAGGACTCGCAGGGTCTCAGATGAGTCTAAGGACAGTTAGGGAGTGACAAAGGGCTAATAGAGACCTCTAGGTTCTGTGAAACCCTCAAGGTGAGTCCTTGTGCCTGGGACTGTACCCAACACTCCTCTCACTTTCTTCCCGTGGGCTCTACGACCATTGTGAGCTTACACTCCCCTCCTCTTGCTCCTTCATTAGGGCAATGACCCCAGAGGGTCTTCCTGGTTGCCACTTTCATTTCTCCTGCCCTAAAGAAGTCACAGGCCTTCTGTACTAGAAAATTCTGGAAGATGTTCTGGAATCTTCCAAAGATATCCTATACCACTGTTTGTTTCTGGTTTTAGTCTCCCTTTTACCCTTTTACTCCCTTTTATTCTGTGATAGTTCCCAGAATCCCATGCCTCGGAATTCCTCTATTATCCCAGAGGGGGAAGCTCATGATACTTTTCCTGTTTCTCAGAATTTTGCCATTCCTTAGATCCATGGCTTCCTGCCTCCAATGCCTTCTTTCTAGTCCTTGATCTAAAACAAAACGAAACCAAAAACCAAAAACAACGGATCCCTATCTCCCAATCATATTCAACTGAGTTTTTCTCATCTCAGGGGCTATGGACAAAGCAAGTCCCAAGTTCCTGGGTCCCTATTCCCATCTGATGGAAAAAAGTCACAGTTGGACATTTCCTACAAGGAGCCTAGAGCAAAGCTACAGTGGAGGACTCTGATGTTGGGTCTGATTTCACAGCACATGTATGTGGAAAAAAACATTTATGTATGCTTGTTTAGAAATCTGATTATGATCTTGGAATATTGTTTTAAACATTCCATTCTGGCATAATTCAGTTTCCCAAGTCCACGTTCGAACAGAAAAAAAGTTTGGAGAGTGGTAATTGTTAAGGGACCATCCAACATACATTATGAATACCATACGCTCTGGCTTTAGAGGGAAGGAACTTAGGTTTGGAGAAGGAACATCTAATCCCTCCTGATTAAGGAAAAGACAATCACAGGGTTTCATGCTGGCAAGTAGCTCATACACGGCCACCTTCTTTTCCTTTTTGGCCTCTCTCAGATTCCTTGCAAATACAGGCAGAAGCACTATAAGGAGAAGAAAATGACAGCTCTGATTAATGACTTCAGTTGGTAGCTATTAGGGAAGAGCCACAAGAATGATTCCTTCGACGTCACAACTCATGACAAGGGGAGGGTGGCGTCAAAGGAGAGGTGGCCAAGTTGTTCCTCTTTCTTAGATTCTTTGCTTGAGATAGCAGTCAAAAAGTTGAAGGAAGCTTAATATAAACCTGATAGAAACCAGTGGACTAAAGCAAGGGAAAGAGAAGGAAAGTACTAGGATTGATGAATTTAGGCTTAGCAAACAAGTTTCTTTAGGGGCTTGGGTTTCTCCAAACCCTGCTTTGGTTGTATATTCCACTTAAATAGTCATTCTAGTTTATGTTAATGCCCAGCTGTATTAATAATGTAGTTTCTTTGTTAGGTTAAAATTGAGTTATAGAGCTTATTAATCTTATTCACTTAGCCATTCCCCAAAAGAGTCTGTACCAGAAGGACATAACTAAGACTTCGATGCCTACTACCTGGTGACTGTTTGTCCTAATTGCAAGATAATACTGGAGAGTAAGTAGCCATCTTCTTTGAGTCTGCCTACACAATCTCATATTTGTATTAAACTGGTAATTACCAGTGTACTTGATGGACATGGAGCCCACTTGAACTTCCTCGTGATGGTGATCTGTGGTGAACAAGACCCCGATGAGACTTCCAATCCACAGACCCTCAGGTACCTCATTTGCCCCATTTCTGCCTTTTGGGGGATTATCAGTGTGCCTGACTTTGCCTTGGAGATTGGCCCCTTGCTGATAAACTACATATGGTCTTGGAGGTCACAGAAGGAAGAGAGACAATAAATTATTCTCTAATTGACTGAACCAATGAATCTGACCTTTTCTGAACAAAGCTATGAATCTTTCAACAATGAAGCAGACACTTGGCAGATTAGTCATTGTCAGGTTTGTAAAGGGCCAACCTACCCAGACAAAACAGCTCCCCAATACTAACGAGATGGGAGCATCTGTGCTCAAGGAAACTGCCAAGCCTATCTCTGCATGTTGACAGGGAGTTGCCTGCTTGAGTGTTTTGAGGGGAGGATCAGATTAGGGGACAGAGCAGAAATGGTTGGCAAGTTGGCAAAGATCAAGGGCTGGCTAGGTCATATAAGCCTCAACGTGAACAGAGAGTACCAGATTTCAGAAATGACAGGGGGCAGGCTGGGCCAGACAGTGGGAGGAGAGCCGCAAATGAGGAGAAAAACATTTAAGGGGAAGTGAGGAACATAACAACCAGGAGGTTCTTTCCACAATGCTCATGGTCTCCCACTGTCTAGCAAAGAGCTGTGTCTGGCTGAGGCAGAGCTTAGTCTTCCTCCTCCTCTGGAGAGACCTGCACAAAGAGCTGCTTTCCTTGGCTGCAGAGGACATGGCCAACCACTCCTGTTGGCTCGGGTGGGAATAAGCCAGCTTGAGTTTCAACCATAGAGTAGGTATAATCAATCAAAGAAACTTTTTCCTAATACCTACACTGCTCAGGACACTGTGTCAGGCCAGGTCAGCTGGAAGGCATTGGCTATCAGAACAAAGTCCAAGCTCTCTAGTCATCTTGGGCCCCTCCCTGAGCTGGTTCCAATCTACCTCTCTAGGTTCATCTGCCACTTCTGCCCCTTACTCACAAAACCTTCTCTTTAGTCATATGAATCAACTTGCTATTCCCCAAACTCGCACTCTTTCCTGCTATTGTGCTTTTGCTCAAACTTTTCCTTTTACCCCTCTGACAACTACCTCCACCCCGCACACATTCCTCACCTCCTTGTTCTTCAAAGCCCAGTCCAAATGCTACTTCTTCCAAGATGCCTGGACTGATACCTCCCTTTCAGTTGGAACAACTTGCCCTTCTTGTGTCCTCTGTCTGTTTGGTGGCAGAGTTAGGTGTGTGCAAGTGACCTGGGGGAGCTG
Source organism: Eulemur rufifrons (assembly GCF_041146395.1). Classification (NCBI taxonomy): domain Eukaryota; kingdom Metazoa; phylum Chordata; class Mammalia; order Primates; family Lemuridae; genus Eulemur; species Eulemur rufifrons. The sequence continues at coordinate 23,511,141 of NC_091012.1, read as the reverse complement.
TTGGCAACAGGGACCAAAACTGACTCAGCCCTGACTACACAATAGGATTTGTCCCAATCCTGGTCTGAAATGGGTTCCAAATACACACTTGGTAGAATGAAATGCATTTCTTCTACCTCAGAGAAGGAGAAAATCTTTTTGCTTCTTCTTCCAATCTTTCTCAGTTTTGATTTATGGAGTTCATTAACTTAGTTATTTTCCTCTCTTCTCATCCTTTGTGCCTGGTTCTCTAGAAGGCTGATCTTTTGGTTCCAAGGTAGAATTAAATAACTAACCTTTGTGGAGCACTTTGTAGTTTCAAAGCACTTTCCCATCCACTACTTAATTGATCTCCACAGCCACCTGTGAATTGTCCCCAATTTAGAGCTCAGGAAACTGTCTCCTATCTGAAGCAACTTGTTCAGGTCAGGGCAATTAAGTGGTAAACAGGGACCAGAGCCCAGACTGTCTGCCTCTAAATCATGTTCTCCCCACTAACAGCAACCACACAACAGAAACAAGTGCCATGAGCATTTATTGACCACTCACTCAGTGCCAGGCACAATGCCATGCACCTTGCATGGGTTATCATGTTTTAGCCTAACAACAATTTTGTGAGGCAGGTGCTATTATTACTTCCAGTTTATAGAAGATTCAGAGGTTTAGAGAGCTTGGACCACCAACTGAAGGGCACATGGCCAATGAGTGGCAGAGTTGGTGCTTAAATCCAGATCTGACAGCCTCCACTGAGCCTGGTTGCTTGGAACTGCAGTTTCCAAGTCATGCTTCCCCTGCACACTGGTAAGGGCTGGTGCTTTGGCATTCTCAGCTATCTGGGTGCACTCACTTGCTAGGCTAGAAGAATTAGCGCTGCCCTTGCAGCCAGAAGACTTGTTTACCAGTCCTGGCTCAGCTATCTGTGTTGGGAAAATCACTGGTTGTTCCTGGACCTCAGGTTTTCATTTGGCAAAGGGGAATCTTATCTCTGTGTGTCTGGGCACTGAAGAGGGCTGGAGAGTCCAAGGGAACTGGGTTTTCCCTGACTCTTGGCAAGGCTGCCAGCCACATTTTGTTTGCTGGTCACATCTGCTTTAACACAAACTCCATTCTGTTTCCAAATCAGTTCTTCTGAGGTTTTCCCTATTTCTTTCCCTCCCAATCACTCTCATAGCTCTCTCACCTGCAGGAGACTCACCTCCTACTTTGAGTTGTGTGAGGCAACATGCAGTGGTAGGTAAGGACTTGGACCTTGTTGTCCCACAGATCCAGGCTTGAGTCCTCTCTCTTCCATTGGCCAGAAGACTGATACTTGATCTCTATGAGTTTTATTTCCTTCCTCTGTACAATATGGGTAATAACTGTACCTATCTTATGGGTTATTGTGAAAATGACACCAAATAATACCTGAGGTGCACTCAGCCTGAAATCAGGAACAGTGCACATACTTAAAAAGTGGTGATTATAAATGGTATAATTTCTTCTCTTGAGCCTGAAATGTTGGCATTTTTTTCCACCTCAATATTTCTCCTTTCCTCTGGGCCTAAGGCCCACTCCTCTCTGCTGATACCCTCACCCAGCTCCCTGAAGTCCCAGCTTTTCTTATCATCACTCTGCTGGTTCCTGCCCTGCAGCCTAGGAAATGCCTACGTATGTCCTAGGCTCCAGGAGAATGGAGATTGCCTTCAAAGCCATCTCTTCCTCACCCTGTCTGCCTCCTCAGCTCCTAGCCACCTGTCCCTGGCTCCCAGTGCTCTCCAGGACATGATCCCAGCACAGTTACTAAAGACCTGACTGCCAAATTTGATGGCCCCTTCTTGGCTTCCACTTCCTCCAGCCCTCTGTACAGAGCTGCTAACTCCACCCTTTGGAGATGAAGCTCTTTGTTCTGAACATCCTTCCCTTCCTCGTGTTGCAGATTTGGTTTTCTTCTCTGTCACCAAACACACCTTGCACTTGAGTCCCCCAGAAAAATTCTGAAAACGACTCAGGACAAAGCACTGAGACAGGACTGCTGGGCTCTTCCCAATCCTGTTGCCACCCTTGGCTCCTCTACCCTCCCATCTCCTAACAGAACCACTCCCTAAGCTTCTGGCCTTGGCCCAGGTCTATCTTGCCACTTTCTCCCCTGGAGATTTCTCTCACTCTCACAGTTTCAGCCCTCACTTCTGTGAGGGCTGGTTCCCAGGTCCCTATCTTCGGTCCTGTTCCCATCTGAGCCCCAAAATCTTTGCACATCAGTACAAACACCCGCTGTTCCTGCTTAGCTGATTTCTTACCATAGCGCCAACACCTCCTAATCCCCAAGGCTTGAGATCTATGAGTCATCTAGGAGAGCTTCCTTTGTATCTTCCCCATCAGAAACCAAGTCCTAGGAAAGCTGCTCCCCACCCCTTCTCTCCAAGCCCACTAACCTTGGCTTCTTTCAGCTCTTACCATTTACCATTCTCACCTCCTACCTAGTCCCCTGACTTCCAACCTTCCTTCCTCCGGATCCCTCCCCCACCTCAGCAGCCAGAGAGATCCACTTACAGCCGAGACCTGATTCCTACCTCTGCTTTAAATTAAAGGGAAATTACCTGAAGCTCTGACTGGGGGGTGGGGCATGGGCAATATACATAACCTAAACTTTTGTACTCCCATTATAAACTGAAATTTAAAAAAGGAAATAAATAAGAAGATAAGAAAAAATAAATTAAAGGGAAATTAAATATGATATTTTTATTTCAAGATAGCATCCATACAAGGATACCAATCAAAATTGTTCACCTCTCTCACTCTGTCTCTCTCTGCCTCTCTAGCCATTCTCATCTCTAATCATGAATATGAAAGCAAGGTTGGAATAAGCCTTTCCCTGACAATCATTATGGTCTAGGGGTTGAAGCTATTTTTAATGTTCTTTGAATTTTTCTGTATTGATTTAATTTCTAATTAGGAGAACACAAATTTTACAATAACAATAAAGCCATTATTCAGCGAAAAGAAAAAAAAATCTCTAATGGCTCTTCCTCTGTCATTGGGACAAAGTCCAAATTCTTTAACCTGGCTCCAGGGGCCCTCTATGATCAATCTCCGCCCACCTTTCTCTCCTCACTGGAGGCCACTCCTCTCCACCGGCCCAGGGCCATTCCCTTTCATTGCCAAGCCTTTGCTTGTGTCTGTCCTCTTGTCTTCAGCCCTGCTGCTCTTGGCCTGGATCTCATCCGATCACTTCCTTCCTGGACTATGGAATGAGCCCTGTCTCCCATCTACACTCATCCTTTTCCTTTTCCCTCTGCACACGATACTGATACTGAGGTCATCTTCCTGCTGCTGCAACCTGGTTCTAGTCAAACCCCACCATGCACATCTGCCTGCGCTCCTGATATTCTCGCACTCACCAGTCCTAGTCCTTGCCTTGCCCTTCCTCCTTCTCTTCTTCACTACTTTCAAAAGCACATCTCTCCCGCCAGGTGATGCAGGCAATGGCAAAAGGAGGTGTCTCTGTGGACCACTGGGTCTTGCTTGTTCTTCAAGAGCTGTCATGGCTTCAACCCTTCCCTCAAGTGCAGCAGCATTCCGAGGAGAGGCAGGACTGGGAATGCAGACTGGGGACAGAGACAGTGGCTAGGAAAGACAGAGGTGGAGTACCCAGTGGCCAAGGTGGGCTTTGCAAGCCCTTGTTTTTCTAGTGTGTACATGATCCTGGCAACTCACCTTCTTCCCCAGACATACCACGGGAGGCAGAGGGAGCAGAGAAGATGCCTTCAGGCACCAAAGGGACCTCAACCATTGAGATCTTGGGATGCCCAACAGTCCCTTCCACAAACATCAGTGTACTGTGGGGCCACAAAGCTCTGCAACCAAGGGGCAGTGCTGTGGGCAGCCCCTGTCCCCCTTGCCTCAGTCCTGCCAAGCCCCACTGGTCTTATGTTGCTGAGAAGGAGGAGGGCGAGGTACCCAGGCAGGCCACCATCCCCAGCCCTCCTGTGCCTGGCTCTATCTCCATGAGGGAGCTCTTTGCAGAGATTACTTATCTACTCCTCAGGCACCTCAAAAACAATATGTCTACAGCAGAACCCAACTCTGCCTCCCTGCTCCGCCACCACCACCACAAGCTGTTCTGCCTTCTGCATCCCAGATCACAGCTAATGGTACCATCATCTGCCTTGTCCCAGGCTCCACACACACATCATGCTGTTTCACAGCTTGCTGCCTTCACACATGCTGCACATTTGCCCACAGTACCTGTGTCCCCTCCCTCCCCTGGTCCCCATCAAGACTCAGTGTAGTGGTTAATGCCTATGAAAATTTCCCCCTTATCCTTCTTTTTCCTGAGACTAGACATGGAGCCCCTCTGTGCCCCTCAGCAACTAGGGATGCTGCATTGCCATTGTCACTTTCTTGTCTGCTTTTTCCATTAGACCTGGGGCTACTTGAGTGAAGACACCATATATTGTACACCTCTGGGTCCCTGTTACTGAGCACAGAACTCTGTATACACTTGATGCTCATTAGGAGCCGAAATATTTTATGTATATATGTATAAATCCTGATGTATCATATGCATTCATAAATTCTCGACTGTTTCCTGACTTTTATGTCCTGAATTCAGTCATTCACTACATTCTGTCCCTTTGTATTCTAAATTATCCCTTGGTTAGTCTACTTCTCTTCCAGTCTAGGACCTTTTCCCTAGTTCAGGCCACCACCATCTGAATGCCACATTTTCTCTCCTGCAGTCCGTTCTCCACACCGCAGCCATATGGAGCCTTTCAAAGTGTAAATCTGCTTGTGTCGCCTTCTGCTTAAGACATTCCAGAAGCTTGGCACCACCCTCAGTGCAAAGTCTAAGCCCTCATGGCAGCTCATGTCTGAGACCCTCATGTATCCAGCTCCCGCAGCTCTTCCCAGCCTCATCTCCCACACTTCTTTTCTGGGCTCCTGGAGTTTCAACAAACAAACCTTGCTGTTACCTTCAATTGCTGGATTTTCCACCCCATCCCCAACCCTTTGCTCATGTTGTTAGCTCAACCTAGAATCTCCTCCCTTGTATCCCATCTGTCCACATTTTCCCCCTGCTTCCAGGCTCCACTTAGTGCCTTCATCCACATGGCCCTGGGGAGCCTGGCCACCACCAGGTCAATGGCTCACACCAGGATGCAAGTCCCTTGGGCCAGCTGAGAAAGGACAGGGTACTGTCTGGGTGGGCCCTTGTCTTGGACATGGGAATGCTGAGTCTTCCTATCTCTGCAGAGACATCTTTGGCCCAGAGAAATCTTTCTCAGTTTGGGGGTGAGGAGGCCACCGACCCCTCTGGATGCCTCAAGGTTACCGCTCTGCCCTTCAGTTGAGTCTCTGTTCCAGCTTTTGGCAAGGCTGTGGGTTGCTGTCTTCACTTAAGAGAGTCTTGGGGACACTTTTATGGGTGACTAATGTTGTGCACTGGGACACTTCCCCAAAACACAGCCCTCCCACCAGCCAAGCCAACCTCAATATCTGACTTAGAAGATGAGGCTGAGGAAGGCAAATGGAAATGAATTTGATTTTAGGATATGCTCTTGTGGGTTTCTTTCCTGAGATCAGGAGAAACTTGGGCTCAGAGCTTTCCTTGTAAACAGATGGATAACTTGGCCAGAGTGGCCAGGAGACTTTTAACAAAATGACTCTGTGCTGGGTCAAAAAGAATGACAAGGCAGAGGCTGAATAACATGGGAGTGGAAGGATCGCCTATGCTCACAGCTATGCCAGGAAAGGTAGAATTTAGTGCAGGGTTTAGCTGAGGGCAGAGTTCAGGGACTGCTAGGTCAGACCTGGGATATTTCTCGGAAAGCAGCTTTGTTCTGAATTCAGGGAGGGGGTCAACAAAAGCAGGATTTTCAGAGCATCTACTTGGTGCCAGGTACTGGGTAGGCCTTGGGGACACATAAATGACACAGAGTTGAGTCCTGCCCTGTCCCTTTCTTCAAGGAACTTGTGGTCTAGACTGGAAGGGGTTACATCCTCAGAAGAACTGTGAGCTGAAAAAGCTCCTGTCTGCCTAGAATTGGGAGGGAGGTAGGAAGGGGTGGCAATTGGCAAGAGTCAGCAATATTCCCAAGCCTATCCCATGGAAACTTGGAGACCCTACCTCTCCCCCTACCTCAAACGTGCAGCGGTCCTCTGATTCTATCCAGTGTGGAACGAGTCAGTGGTGGTAATGCTTTGCACTATGGATGGCGTGGAGGACAGGGGCTCTCTGTTGGGCTGCTTCCAATTTTCTCATAACTCTGAGGTCTGGAGTTTCAGAAACATAGCTCATGTGGAATTTCTTGGCCTATGCTCTCCTTTTGTTCCCTCCCCTGGAATGACTTAAACTTCCACTCTCAGCCCTGCCTTCTTTCCTTGATAGATGTGTCTAGAGGGCCATTCTGGCTTAGGAAGTGAAAAATGAAGCACAGCTGGTCCTAATTACTTGCTTTGTCAGGACCCAAAGTGCCTTATTGACTAGTGTAGCTATGGCCTTACTCCTCAGCCTTCTCTGAGTCACTGTGGCTGTGTCAATAACCATGCTACTGCCTCGTTGTCTTAATGGCTGAGGCCGATTGACTGTTTGCTGACCTGATTGATTACCTGATTTCCCAACTTGAATCTGTCCCAAAATAGCACCTCTAGTGGAACACATGGGCTCACTCCATGAGCTTTTAGCGCAATCACTTCAACCTTCTGTGCTTTGGTTTCCCTGTCAAGTCAATAGGTTTGTCATGAGTGGGTGTGCTGATTTTCTGAGAATCCCCAAAGGGTTTAGTGGAGGCTGAGGACAAATGTGCTACAGTGAGTAAGCCTCGCCAGTCCCAAGCTGTTCCTGGAGGCCTGCTCCCTGTCTTAGACCGGTCCCTTAGGACCTCCAAAGATAGAAGAGTGGGGGGTGCACGCCGTGTGCACATACAGGCACCCATGTGTGAACATGAGGCTCTCTCTCCTCTGCCTCACTGCCTAGCTGCCATGGCCTCGGTCACTCTGATCTCAGCTTCCCCATCAGTTCCTCGGGGAAGCCCCTCCTGAGTCCCTGAACCAGGTCAGGACATCTTGGTCTTCACTCTCTGAGCAGCTTGCAGGTTTCCTCCTTAGCACTTACCCTAGCTGGTAATGATATTATTTCTCTGACTTTTTGGTTAGTGTCTGTCTCTCCCACTAACAAGTTCCACAGACAGATGACCACAACTCTTTCACCCCTGGAGCCTAGCACAGAGTCCAGCACGTAGTGTGATCCCTGTTCTTTCTACATCTAGAGCTGCCACAGTAATCCACGCACCCCTTCCCCTCCCCCCTCCACAGGCCAATAGTTTAGCCACCAGTCCCCACCCTTCTCCCTTGCCCAGTCCTCTCCCCACTCCCTGCAGCCCATTCAGACTTACAGAGGCCATATTTATTTTTTCAAAAACATCTGGCTCTAACCATCTTCAGGGGCTTCTGGATCTTCTGCCACTCTCGCCTCTTTTGCCTCATCTCCTCTATTATCCACTTCAATTTTTCTGTTTTAGTGAAGCCCATCCTTTTAAGTATTCTCTTCCTTGCACCAATTCCACCCTTTTATACCCATCTAGGTCCACTGCCCCTTTCTTGTCTGGCATAAAATGTAATTTCCTTCAAGGAGTTTCTCCTGATTAAACCCTCTCACCTCCTGGCTCAGTTCATCAAACACAGTACTCCCTAACAGATTCTATGCAGTTACCATGAGGTGTCTAGCAAATAAAATTTAAATGTTATTTAACAATATTACTGAACGTTTATGGAGTGTCAGACACTGTGCTGGGCACTGACTATGACTGACACACTCCTTTTCCCATAGAACTGCAGTCCAGTGGGGGAGCCAGGCATGGAATAAGTGCAAGAGTCATGACTGCTTCCAAAAGGCAAGTGCAGGGTGCTCAGGGAGCCGGCCCAGCCTGAGGTCAAGGAAGGCATCTCTGGGGAAGGGCCAGTTCAGCTTGGATCTAAGTCTAAGTGACGTAAAGCTGGCCAAGGGGTAGCACAGGGGCAGGATAGGGAAGGAGATCTAGGTAGAGGAATGGCCCGTGAAACAGAAGCAAGGGGGGACAGCAGGAAAGAGAGGCAGAGGCCAGAGCATGCAGGAGCTTTAGGTGTGGGAAGGAGTTTGAATTTGATTTCAGTGAAAAGTGAAAATCAATTCTCTGGCACCCACCTTGGGCAGTTTTGCCGGGACACCCCCAAGTGAACAGCTTTCATCGGCAGATTTCCGACAAATTCCAGAGGGGGATTTCTAGTAAGTCTGCAGCACCACTCAGTGTGCCATGGCCACACCCTCCCCAACAAGTTCTGCTTCTTGGCCATGGGTGATACAAGGGGACTTTTCCTTTTTCCCCCATTTTAAAAACTTTTTATTATGGAAATTTTGAAACATGTATACAAGCAGAAAGAATAATATAATGAACCCTTTATAGCCATCATTGAGCTTTAATAATTATCATCATGTGCCCAACGTTGTCATCTATAAACCTCCCCATGTTCCATCACTCATAATTTTAAAGCAAATCCAAGATAAATCATTTCATCTTTAAATAATTCAGTATGTGTCTCTAAAACATTAAGACTCTTTATTCCCTAAGTCACAGCACCATTATCACACATAAAAAATAGTTTCTTAATTATCATCAAATATTTATTTAGTACTCAAATTTTCTTGATTGTCTCATAAATGTCATTTAGTAATTGGATCCAAAATGTCATTTAATAAGGATCCAAAAAGTCCACATATTGCATTTGGTTTATATTTCTTTTAAGTCTGTTTTAATCTCCTCTTCCCACCTCCACTTTTTCTTGCTATTTATTTATCGAAGAAACCTGGTCATTTGTCCTTTAGAATATTCCACAGTCCAGATATTGCTAGTTGCATTCCCATGGTGTCATTGAACATGATCTTTTACCCCTGAATTTCCATAAACTGATGGTTATAGATGTAGGTTTGACCAGATTTAGGTTTGTATTTTGTAGTGTAAAATCCTTCACAGGCACACATATCAGCATTCCTCCTGTTATATCAAACGCTGTGATGTTGAGATTGCTCCCTCGGTTTATCATGACACATCCATGATAAAGTTGCCTGGCAGCCTACCACCTAATGATTCTATAAGCCATTGTTGATCATTGTCTCCATTCTTTATTTCATTGTGGGCTACAAAATGATGATATCACAATTCTGTCATTCCTTGTATATTTATTAGATGGAATTCTTTATAAAGAAGAATTTCCCAGTACCTCTTTTCAGAATACTTTGGTTTCTTAACATCCTCCAAGGGTGATGTATGAATGCATGGATTGGATTTGTTTAACTCTATTGGAGTTACTTTTTCCCATCTTTGGGAAGAGGGAGCCCCTCTGTGTTGGTTTCTGTGTCCTTTTGAGAGGACCCCTGTTGTTTTCTGTTTTTGTTTTCTTTTTTAGATGTCTTTGCATATAATAACCCCATTGTCTTTGATAGATGACTTGCTTTCCTTTCTCCAGCTTTACTGAGGTATAATTGACAAATAAAAATTGTATATATTTATGGTATATACTGTGATGATTTGATATACATATACATTGTGAAATGATTACCACAATCAAGCTAATTAACATATCCATCACCTCACATAGTTATCGGATGTGTGTGTGTGTGTGTGGTGAGAACATTTAAGATTTACTCTCTTAGCAATTTTCAAGCATACAATACAGTATTAACTATAGTCACCAAGTTGTATAATAGATCTCTTGAACTTATTACTCCTGTCTAACTGAAACTTTGTACCCTTTGACCAACATCTTCTCATTCCCTCTGCACCCTGACCAGAAACTGGTAACCACCATTTTACTCTCTGCTTTCGTGAGTTCAACTTTGTAAGATTCCATATATAAGTGAAATAATATGGTATTTGTCTTTCTGTGCCTACCTTATTTCACTTAACGTAATGTCCTCCAGGTTCATCCATGTTTTTACAAATGGCAGGATTTCTTTCTTTTTAAAGGCTGAATAGTATTCCATTGTGTATATATACCACATTTTCTTTATCCATTCATCTGTTGATTGACACTAAGATGGAGTCCATATCTTAGCTATTGTGAATAATGCTGCAATGAACATGGGAGTGCAGGTATCTCTTTGACATATTGATTTCATTTCCTTTGAGTATATACCCAGTAGTGGGATTGCTGGATCATATGGTAGCTCTACTTTTAATTTTTTGAGAAACCTCCATACTGTTTTCCATAATGGCTATACAAGTTTACATTCATGAGGGGGCTTTTCACTGCATGCTGTACGTCACTCTTAGGGGTAGTGGCTGCTTATATCTGTGATTCCTACGTTCTTTGAGTTATTTTTTATTAATACTTGTTACTAGCCAATCTGTTATTAATCCAGCCCCTTGTCATAGTTAATAATTCTTTTTTAAAAAATAGCTTTATAGGGTATAATTTATATATCATAAAATCTGCTAGTTCTGAGTGTACAATTCAATGACTTTTAATAAATTTATGAAGCTATGAAACCATCACCATAATCTAAGACATCTTATGCCCAACAGCAGCCCTGGACAACCACTATACTTTCTGTCTCTTTAGATTAGACTTTTTTGGACATTCCCAGAATACATGTTGTTCTATGTCTGACTTCTTTCACTGAGCATATATTTTTTAATTGTGGTAAAATATGCATAACATAAAACTTACCATTTTAACCACTTTAAGTATACAGTGCAGTAGTATTAAGTATGTCCATGTTGCTGTGCAACAGATCTCTAGAACTCTTTATCTTGCATAACTGCTAGCTAATAATTCTTTATATGAAACTTTCCCTGTTCAAATCATTGTGTAGTTTCCCTGTCTTGACTGGATTTAGGCTGATGCAGAAGCGAATACTGTGGCCCAGGAAAGAGATAGGGGAGCTTGGACTAGGAGTAGCAGTGGAGTTGGAGAGAAGGGGACAAATGCATGACAGTTTTGATGCTAAAGTCAACAAGATGAGCTGATGAATTGGATTGAGGGGTAAAGGAAAGAGGAGAATTCAGGATGACTCCTAGTATAGCAGCTTGGGCACTGGGTGAGGGTAGTGCCCTTTATTGAGGGGAAAAGCACTCATTTGGCAGTAGTGTACTTGAATGAAGGGATGCATCCTTCTCAAATTTTCCTTTGCTTCTGGTATGTACTTGGCATACTCTGTATCAGTGATTCTCAACACTGGCTGTACATCAGAATCACCAGGGAGCTTTTAACATCTATGGGTGTCCTGGACCCATCCCAGACCAATTGAATCAAAATATCTGGAGATGGAATCTAGGCACTGATAATTTTAAAGAGCTCTTCAGATGCTTGTAATGTGCATACAGTTTTAAGATCCATGGAAGTAGATGTTAAATTAGAGCTTGTCATCAAGCCAAAGGGATTTAGGGTGCGGCCCCATTGGATGGCCTGGATAATTAGCACGAATAGGCTAGTTAAGACAGCATTAGAAGCTGTCACAGGAGAGGGGCAAGATGGTCAGAAGTGTAGATATTTATTAGGCAGCAGAGTTATTACTGTGCCTCGGATGCAATCTACATGCCTGGGTCCATGTCAGGTGCTTTATACCTATCATCTATTGTATCTGTCAGGGTTCTCCAAAGAAACAGAACCAATGGGGTGTGTGTGTGTGTGCATGTGTGCATGTGTGTGTGTGTGTGTGTGTGTGTGTGTTTAGGGAAAAAGAGGGAGAGAGAAAGAGAGAGAGAGAGATCTTAAGTCATTGGCTCATGAGATTGTAAGGACTAGCAATTCCATAAGGAAGGCCAGCAGGCTGGAAACCCAGGCAGGATTTCTATGTTGCCGTTTGGAAAGCAGAATTCTTTCTTCTTTGGAAAACCTTAGCCTTTGCTCTTAACACCTTTAAGTGATTGGATGAGGCGCAATCACATTATGGAGGGTGATCCGCTTTAATCAAAGTCTATTCATTGCAAATATTAATCACAGCTAAAAAAAAAAAAAAAAAAAAAGCTCCATGGCAACATTCAGATAAGTGTTTGACTAAACAATTGGGCATCATAGCCCAGCCAGGTTGACACATAAAATTCACCATCACATCTACTTTATTCTCATCACACTATAGGAGAGATACCATTGTATCTATAGTGCAGATGAGAAATCTGAGGCTCAGCAAAGAAAGATAATTTATTTGCCCCAGGTCACTCAGTTAGCAGATGGCTGTGCAAGGAATAAAACCTAGGTCTCTGGGACTCCACAGCTTCCATTAAAACCAGAGAAACCAAAAATCGATTTCTCCTGTGCTCTTTGAACCTTAGGCTGTGTTGTGCTAAGGAGTGGAGGGCCCAGCAGTATTCCCCCTGCCTCGATCAGAAGGACACTAGGATGTGTTTTCTCCCTTCCTTTTTTGTCTGATACTTGCCCATGGGTCTCTGGAGCAGCCGTCTTCTGCCCTTTGTGAAGGTACAGGGTCTTCCCAAGAATTTGCCAAGGAGGTAGCCTTTCTTCCCCACCCAGGGGCTAACCCAGCTTGCCTCTCTCACTTCCTACTTAGAAGTCAGGCTTTTGCTAACACCTTGAGAAAGGAACTTTTTTTGTAGCTCTGGGCTCTGCTGTGAGGAGCAGGGGGCAGGAATCATCCTCAGATCTTACCTTTCTTTTCTGCTACACTGGTATCTTGTTGGTGGGATTTGACACGTCTCTGCTCAACTTTCCAAAGGGCTTTTACCTCTGCTTCTTCAGGGAAGTCTGGGGTCTGGAGTTCTATATTTAAAATGACTCTAGATTTCTGCTTCAAGCAGCAACTTGCTTGAGCAAATGACAAATGTTATAAGTGATTATTGCAAAAGGAAAACAAATCTCCATTTGCAATCTAATGGGAGACATTTCTATAATCTTTGCCTCTGGCATAATGGTTTCCCTAACAGCTGTTTGTTTGCTCAGGTATGTGGTGTGAGTGATCATTTCTTCAGCAGGAGAATGGATTTCCCTACTCTAGGCCATTCAAGGTCCCTGGGAAAAGTTGAGGAAGCTATTAGCCTGATACCCTAAGCAAGGAGGAGGAATGTGATACATGCTCTTAGAGCTAAGCTGTAAATCTGGTGACTTCCAGCTGCCCCCAGGGTTTAACTCTACCAAGCCTTCTCACCAGGAACCACAGGGGCTATAGGCATTCAGTTTTAACCAACATTCCCAGAGCACCCACCCAGTGCCTGGCACCCCTCTATGCACCATGGACGTAGGGTGACACAGACATGACCCCTGCCCCCAAGGAGTTCATAGTTTGCACAGGAACACAGGGAGAGGCACGAACACAGAAAGGGGCATAGAGAGGTGAGGGAAAGCTGTGTGTGTGGTATATTGCTTAAACTAAATCTTGAAGTAGGGTACTAGAAAAAGACATTTCAAGAAGACATTTCAAGAGCTCAATGGAATGCTGGCAAATATTCAACAATAAATTTTTCTGAAAAAAATAAATCTTTGATGTGTAGTGTTTTCCAATTTCCATTCTGTAAATAATCCTACCATGACCCATTTTAAGCTACCTACTTGGTTGGCATCAGCTGAATGTGCAGCTGGGAAGAGACACAATGGGCTGTCAGGACATGTTCTGAGCTGGCTCCAGCATACCGCTGGATCTGGCCCCCACAAAAACTCAAAGGAGCCCCTCTCAGCTGCATGGTGGTTCTAGAGGCTAAAGAAGTGAGACTAGGGCTAATGGGTGATAATGTTGGAACAGTAAGCAGAACCAGGTCACAAAAGGCTGGTGGGTTATATAGGCCTCTATGCTGCAGGCAGTGAAAGACCACTGAAGGGTTTTAAGCAGGAAAGTGACACAATCAAAATATTACTTTAGAAACATATACTTGGTGTTCACAATCAAAATTTTTGGTTACCTACTACATCAATGAAACATTTTTGAAAATATAAACCCACAGTATATAAACATGTACAACCGAGCTGAATACACTGTGTACATAACACACCTAAATGTCAGGGACAATGATGAGAGAAGGCCTAACCAACGTTGCAGGAAAGTTCAAATCTTTTCATTCTGCCTCTCAGTGGGTCACCCTGAGCACCTCACTTTAGAGACCAATTGAGTAGCCAATGAGATTGAGGCCAGAGGCTGGGCGACCTGTTGGTCTGAAGTTAAGGTGTGAGAAGATGGTGGCCTGGACTTGGGGTAGCAGGAGGGATGGAGACAAGTGAGAGATCTGAGAATCATAAAGAGGCAAAACCCACAGGACTCTGATGGACTGAACAGGGGTGTGGGAGAAGGAGGCATCACTCACTAAGATGGGGAACACCAAAGGGCAACTAGAGTCTATTTTTGGTGGAGGGGAGAATGACTCATGATAATTACCATAACTTAGTAAGTAGCCACCATGTGTCTAGCACTGCCCAAGGTGGTTGCAACCAGCCAAAGGCCTCAGATTCACCTTTGTGCCCTTCAGCAGTTATTTATTGTAACAAAAATATTATAACACCATTAAATGACATTACTGGAAGTTTACAAAGAAAAATTAGCCCATTATCCATGCATCTTAGCCCATAAGAGCTCATTTTCTATCCCGTATTGCTTCCCAGGCCTTGGCCACATGTGTGTATTTATTTTTACATTGCTCTAATTACAGTATACTTAAAGTCTTATATTCACCCTTTTCACATACAATCCAATTGTAAGCCTTGTCTATGTCATGACATTGTCTTTGTAATGATCATTTTTAATGGCTGCATAATATTCATTGGAGATGATTTGCAACAATGTTCTTAACCATGTGCATATTGTCCAATTGATTGTATTCAATTCTTTTGTATTATAGACAATGTGGCAAGGAATTACTTCGTGGCTGGGTCTAATTTTGGCTGACCCTGACTCACCCTGAAGTAAAGAGCTACCCTAGCTCTGTCCTCTTCAAGGGAAAACATGCAAACATGGTTTCCATGAGTGGGGCCAGAACAGTCTGCTAGACATCAAATGCAGACTTCCATTTTTTTATGGAGGGGAAAAAGAGTACGTTTCTTTCCATTCAGCAGGAGGTGGGATCCAGTGAGGTAGGGAAAGGACTGAGACCAAGAATGGAAGGTGGTACAGCCACGTGTGTGTCCGTGTGTGTGTGTGCACGCACACACATGCATGTGTGTTAATGGGGTTGGAGACCAGGAAGCAGGCCAGAGTGAGGTTGTGTCAAGGAGGGCACATGACATTAGGCAAAGCTATGGGGCAGGAGAGGGGTGTATTTGATGGGACATTGTGGCATTCTTAAAGAAAACAAAATGCCATTAAGCTGTCAGCTGTTTTAATACTATGTAAGTGTGCACAATAACTGCCCATCTTTCCAGAAGCAGCCACTGTCCATACTATTCCCACTGCTTCTTAGTCTAATCCATCTGTGGACCTCTCTCATTGCAGATCCTGCCTCAGAAGCTGCTGAGCTATGATAGTCAAAGGCCTTGTATGCCCTAGATAGTTTCCTCAACCCTGGTTCCTGGGCAGGGTCTCGGGTAGGCCACAGGACCACCCAAGTGGCAGACTCCAGGGGCTGAGCAGCCTCTGCTTCTCTCTCAACCTTCTGGAAAGATCTGAGCTGCCTCAGTTGGTCTAGGCTTCTAGTTGAAAAGGGTCTGCCAATGGGAATGGCTATTAGTTGCTGAGGGACTGCTGTGGCCATAGGGACATCGCCCAAACTTGATATATCTCAGCCACTTCAGCCAGCACAATTTCATGTTTCACATTAGGAACAGTTGATGTTTTTTTAAATAAATTCCAGGTATTAGGATTAATCTGTTGCTTCTGTTCCCTTCAGTCGGAATGAATCCCAGCTTATTAGGCAGATAAGATCTTTTCTCCTGGGGCCTGAGCCATCACATTGAGAAATTACTTCGCATAAAGAAAGGAGAAAAGGTGACACCACAGTCAGTCCTGGTTCAGGGAATGAGGGTCTGGGGCAGAAGCAGTCTCCCTCCACAGTCTTGGGAGCCACCTTGTCCCCAGCGAACAGGAGATACGATGGCTGATCCTTGACAGAGCCTCTTTCCCTACAGAGAGTCGGGGTGGCCATATGATTAGGTAAGAGGAAAGGGTTTGACTTTCTACATACCTGGATTGCATCCCAGATCTGCCATAATAGCAGTATTTCTGAGCATGTACTACATGCCAGGCAATGTGCTGAGTGCTGGTGATAGAGCTGTCAACAAAATAGACAAAAAAAAAAAAAAAAAAAATGCCTGTTTCATGAAGACAGACAATAAAGAAATAAATCAAATGTATAAGATATCAGATCATGATACTGTAATAGAGAGAAAAACAAAAGCACGAGGTAGGGTTGCAGGCGCATTAGAATTTTAGATAGGGTGGTCAGACGAGGGTCTGCTGAGCAAAGACCTGAAGGAAGTGAGGGAAAGAACACTGTGGCAACCTGGGCAAAGGGCGTTGCAGGCCAAGGCACAACGTGGGATGCATTATGACTCTGCAGATGATGAGCAAAGACATCTCCACTCATGAGGCTCCCTTGTGTCACTACTCATGTAGTTCCGACACACATGAGAAGCAGCCTTGATGACCAGGTTTTCTCAGTGCACTGCTTAGAGTTTTAAAATCTCAAGGCCTTGAAAACCACTGACTGAAGAATCCACAAATAGTCACCCAACGTAAATTTTGTTATGCAGCAGGAATTTTTTCCCATGCTCACTCTGTGACCTTGAGCCAGCCATTTGCCCTCTTTGGGCCTCATTTGTTCATCTGGAAAATGGGGATATAATTATATAATTGTTTCTACAGAGGTAGAAACCTCGTCATCTAGAGGTCTCTGTAAGGCTCCTGTGAAACAATGACAATAGAAGTATTTCGTACTCAGCTCTCTGAAAATAGCAGGGATTATCCCTACTGGCCTGAAAAAAGTCCTGGCTTCCAGTAGATCAAGTTAGGCATTAGCCTCTCCCCAGCACCTCAGCAACCAGAGGGCCACACTTAGGCCTCAGCCAGTGGGCAGAGTTCTGTGACTATGCTCAGGGCTAGAGAGGGGAGCAGAGAGTTCATGTAAGGTATGTGTACTCCCTGTGCCGACCTCGGTTTCATGAACGCAGAAGGCTGAGATACGGGCTCGACACCTACAGCTACATTTGGAGGCCCACTTAGATGTCTTGCATGAATTTTGTATTGCAGTGAAACAAATTTGCCACAAATGTAGCAGCTTTAAACAACACCCATTTATTCTCTCACAGTTTCCATGGGTCAGGAGTCTGGGACTGCTTAACTGGGTCATCTGCCTGGGATCTCACACATCAAGATATGGGCTAAGCTGGGCTCTTATGTCTCTAAGGAAGAATTGGCTATGAAGCACATTCAGGTTGTTGGCACACTCCAGTTCCTTGCGATGGTAGGACTGAGTTCCCAGTTTCTTTGTTGGGCATCTGTTGAAGGCTGCTTTTAGCTCCTAGAGGTCACTCTTTGGTCCTTGAACATAAGCGCCCCCCCCCCCATTTTCAAAGCTAGCAAGATTGCACTGAATGTTTCTCTTGCTTTGAATCTCTTTGGAAAACACCACTTTGGATAGTCTCCACATTTCATAGTAAACTGACTTGAAACTTTATATCAGCAAAATCCCTTTACAGAAGTATTTAGCTTAGTGTTTAATTGAATAACCAGAGAACAGGTATCTTAGGGAACCATCTTTAGAATTCTGTCCACCATGTGTCCCCACTGAGTTATTAGAATCATATCAACAATTTCCCTTTGTGGGCTACTCCCAGTCTCATTAAATGAAACAAAGATTACATCTCATGATCCTAAAAGTCCCCGGCTTCCTGCTAAGCACAGAAAGGAAACAATACTTCCCTCTTTTTATTGTCTTTTTGTTTTTGTTTTTGTTTTCCTCTAGTGGTCTGGCTAAGGTTCTGCCCTGGGCATAGGTATTGGGTATTTCCAGAAGGGGTTGAAACTCAAACTGTCAATCATCATCAATAGGGAAGAGTCCATTTCTCAGGCAGGAAACTGGAAGTCCAAGGCAGCTCCCAGGAAGGTGGTGGGAGAAATGTCTCTCAGGTCAGTCAGGAAGGGCCAAAGGCCAACTGGGTCAAGATCATTCTGGCAGAATACCAGTAAGAGACCCCTGAGGTGAAGCGACTTCCCAACGCTCAAAAGTTGGGCCTATGTTGGTCTACCTGCCACTCTCCACATAAATATTCTCCCTCTGCATTAACCTGGAAGGCAATGTTTAATCTTATTAAGCCAAAAGGTTTCCAAATAATGATGCAGCCCACAGGCCAACAATGCAATGTAGACAGGGCTTGCTATTGAAGGAGACCATAATTCCTGGCCCAAAGTGATGCCAGTAGGCTGTCCTTCTAGCTATCTATAGGCACTTGTATCAGTCTGAAATGTACCATTGTCTTTCTGGAAGTCCCATCACCGGTTCTTCCACTGGAGTCCGGATCAATGACTCAGCTCACCATTTCTTCTGATGAGAAAACTGCATTTCCTTCAAGATGGTAAATGATTTCAGAAACTATGATCCCAAACATTGAGATCAAGCAAAGGAAGATATGACTGAGACAAGGGTCAAGAGAAAGCATGCAAGACAGGGTGGGACCAATCAGATGGTACTGCTGGAGAGCCTCAGGTACCTGCCACTGACCATCTTCAAATGATCAGAAGAAGGTGGGAGGGAAGGAGCTCTGGGATTAAATACAAATGACTTTTCCTAAATGCAATTAGAATAACAGTCTGTGTAATTCAGAATGAAAGACCCTGAAACTTTCACCTTGGGTCTAGGGTGGGAGGGCAGGAGAGCTGACTCTGTCCTCATTAAACAAACAAATCTTGCTCTGCTCTGATTGTAGCTCTCTTTTCACAGCTATGATTACAATAGTAGACAAGTCACACACTTCTTACTCAATACAACATCAGAGAAGCAAAACCCAGTGAAGACTGCACAGAAGTGGTGCATACTCAATGTGAAGGAATGGATGAAAACCCAGGAGACATCCAAGTAAGAGAGAACTTCAAGAAACAGAGTGTGATCCTGGTACTGCCTCATTATGTGATATGGTGACATTTTGCCTCATGGGGAAAGCATGACTCCTAAAGCTTTTCTGTCTAAATGTTCTGGAGGGGTCAGGAAGAGTTCCTTCAAAGCGTGCTTGCCAGGTTGGATCATCCTGTGTATTAAAAATACTAGAACAGGCTGGCAGGAACAACCTGGCAGCTGCCATTCTCTCCTTTCCTCTTCTCTTTCTTTATCTATTTTTCATTTGTATCTGGGCTGAGTCAACTGCTGCTCTTAAGAGACGGGGGTGGACAGCTTCCCCTTGCATCTACAGTACCATTAAGGATCCACTAGCCCAGCTCTTTTGACAGATGAGGAAGACTTGCCCGGTCTCAGTTTCTTCATTGGTCAAAGAATGGCAGACTCAGGCATAGAACTGCAGCCTAGTTCTTAGTTCTTTGGGGATGGTGTTATGAGAAATCTGACAATGAAACAAAAAGCTGAAAGTCAGAAGAAATTGGATAAATATTTTGATTTTTTAAAAATGCTAAAATGGGCTCAGGAGAACAGAATAGGCCAATGATCATGTAAGGTTGTAGCGGTGATTAAAAGCTCACCTCCCTGCAAAAGGCCCAGTTCCAGAAAGTTTTATACGTTGATGATTTTATTAATATCAAACTTTCCATGAAAAGATAATCTCTCCTCTCTATAAGTTATTCAGAGATCGGAAAGAGTAGGAAAGGTGACCACTTTAGTTACAAAGCTACTATAATGTTGATAGCAAAACTGGAAACGGACAGCAAAAGAAAAGAACATTTTCAGAAAACCTATAATAAAATATTGATTACATTGAAATAAAATAGTAAATAAATCTAATGGTGTATTAAGAACAGAACAAAACAAATAAAAAGATTGCATCATGGCCAAGTAAAGTCTATCCCCAGGATGCAAGAATAGCTCAGCATCAGGAAATCTGTCAATATCATCTATTATATTAATGCACTCAGAGAAAAAATGAAAAAAATATCTTATAGATACATAAAAAACCTTTAATAAAATTTAACAACTATTTGTGATAAAAATTTTAAAATTCTTACTAAAGGGATCCCCTTCACCTCTATCAAGACTACCTGTTAAAAACCCACAGCAGATATCATACTGACTAGAGGAGAAACTTTGGAAGTGTTCCCTTTAAGGCAAGAAGCAAGATGAGGACAAAGATTAGTACATAAGTCCTAGAAAGAAATAAGAAGCATAAAGATTGTTAAGGAAGCAAGAAAATGAGCATATTTGAAATTATATGATTGTTTACAATAGAAAGCTGAGAAAATTAGACAAACTGTTAGAACTAATGAAAGCATCCAGCATGTTTGCTAGGTAGAAGATCAATACTCAAATATCAATAGTATCTTCTACACCAGCAATAGCCAATTAGAAAATATAAAGGCACCGATTTGGGACTGGATAAATGAAGTGTGAAAGATACAAATGATGGGAATATTTAGCAGTGAAAGGGGAAGAACTAGAAACATGGGTAAATCTCACAGTGGTCACGTGGGTGACAAGAATAAGAGGTGTGATTGGACCACACTACTGGCTACCATTTATTGTGTGCCATGTTCTGCCCTCTGTTCTAAGTGCTACCCAGTTCATCCTCATCACAAACTTATCAGGTTGATACTAAAATGATCCCTGCTTTATAAGTAAGAAAACAGAGGTACTGAGAGGTTTACAAAGCTTACTTGAGGTAACCCAGTTAGTGAGTTGTGAAGGTAGGATCCAAATCCAGACAGCCTGACTTCAAAGCCTGTGCTTTTAACCACTGCTAGTACCCAGCACTGCTTTCACGGCAGTGGTGTGAGGTGGCTGCAGAATGGGAGTGTCCTCACCATTTATCCCCCACTTGACACTGCATCTTACAGTTTGTAAAACACCTTTTTGCCCAAGATCTCAGGTGGTCCTCATGTCACATTTGCAGAGGAGAAAAAAGGAGCTCAATAGAATAGGTGAATGACTTACCCAAGGAAATGAAGGAGCCAGGATGAGCACCTGGCCTCTTGACCCCCACTGTGGTGCTTTGTCCACTACTCTGAAGCCAGGGAGGGCCATGACAAGGCTGGAAACCATCTTTGCTGACTATTTGCTGTAAGGCACCTATTTTTTGTTTTGTTTTAATTTGTTTTGTTTTTTTTTAATTATCTTTTTAGATTTCCAAACAGCATGGACCAATTCTTTGGTAAAATGCAATAAAACAGAATTACCAGAAGAGTGAAAATAAAGACATAAATTATTTTCTAATTATTTTTATTATTAAATTTAATAGGCATTATCAAATTGCTATAAAAGTTTGGAAACTCTTGCTCTTCATCTCTGTCCTTACCTCCTTGTGGATGGGCACAGATCCAGGGACCACCTGAGCAGCACCGATCTGGGTTTGTGCATCCTTTCAGCTTTCCTTCCCTGACACTGTCCTCATGTTCCCTGAGAGACCCAGCAAGGAAGCCTCCCTCCTCCCACAGTCACCTGAGAGATCTCCAGAGAGCCACCCACTAAGGAGCAAGGCTGTTGTCAGGATGCAGAATGGGGCTAGAAAAGAGGGCCTGGAGCCCAAGGATCAGCAAGCCTCTGGGCCCCTGTCCAGAGTCCCCTTGTGCCGGATTCTGGTTGGAGAGCAGGGGTGGGGGCAATGGAAACCACCTAGAGTGGTTAGAAAAAGTAACAGCAGGAAGAAAGTCAGTTGCTGATTGATTACAGTGAGAAGAAACTAGTTGTTTAACAGGGATGCACTGCCAGAACTCTGACTCCAAGGGCTGTAGCCGTGGATAACCGCCTGGCAGCTACCCAGCAGGCTCTTTGGAGAAACAACCTGGAGTGAGCTCTTTGCCTAGAGATGTCTCTTGTAGTGCAAATTTCTTTCAGATGAATATATGGCTTTGATCTGGGCTCTCTGTCACCAAGATCAGGGCACTGGGGATGGATTTGGGGCAGGGCCCGCTTCACAGGTGTGCAAACAGGGCAGTCACCCAGAGCCCTGTGATGAATTTAATGCTCTACTGTTGCTGTCTTGAGATTCTTAATAATTTTGAAGAAGGGGCCCCACATTTTCATTTTGCACTGGGCACCACAAATTATGTAGCTAGTCCTGATTTAGGGTTTGTGTCCAACAGGACAACCCACAGAGTGCCACCTAGGGAGGTGCTGGGTTACGGAAAGATCAGGCTGGATTTCCTCCCACACAATAGAACAAAAATGCCGAATCCCTACCGAGCAGAAGAGAAATTGGCAGTCGTTGGTATCACATATTTCTCCTTGTAAATCAGACAGCATCAATTGTGTTGGAGGGGGGTGGTAAAACTGTATTGAGAATACCTAATGAGATGTTATGATCTGCTTGTGTTTCCAAGCTGAAATGAGTCAAACTCCTTGGTCTTGTTTTCCTTGATGAGATTCTAGCAACCTTAGGAGAAGGATTAATTAACAACGATAGTTGTGTTGGGTGCATTATCTCTTTTAATCCTTATGCCTCTTCAAGGTAAATATCATTACCTCCATTTCGCAGAAAAAGAAACTGAGGCAGGGAACAGTTAAGTGGTTTGCTTCAGAGCCAATTCTCTCACATATGATACCATTCGCCTTCTCTGAGCAGCAACCACATGAGAGAGCCACCATGGGGACCGGAATCTATTAGGAATCCACACCTCTGGGACTGAGAAAAATTGTGGGGTGCTGGGGACCTGGTGTCACACATGCACATGCTCTCTCAGCACAGCCACCAGTCTGCTGCTAAGCAGACCTACTGAGTGCCCTCTCCTCTGCCCCTCCCCTCTGAATCCACCTGGCCTGTCTCCCTCTCTCTTCTTTGCCTTGTGGGGTTAAGAAAAATCCCTCTCACTTCCTCGATAACAGTTATGCATTTGCTCCCATATTTCTGGGTCTCTCTGAGTCTCTCTGAGTCCCTCTGAGTGGGCTGCTACCAGGCAGCCCTGGGGCAAAGGCGATTGGAGAGTAGGTGGAAGACAGTGTGGGAAGGGCCACAGGCCAAGAACAAGGCAACTAATCCTCCAGAAATGTACCCTGCTCCCTTCCAGAAATGGCACTGTGCTAGTATACTGCTTCCATTTAGCTTGGAAATTTGTCACCTCCTCTCCAAACACCTAGATCAGTGTTTAGAACTAATGATAACAACTAAGTCTAGAATCTAAGAATGATTCCACTCAAGTGTTGGCAGGTGTGAAGTAAATCAAGTAAATCCTCAGACTGATCTATCGTGCCTTTGGGGAATTTGTCCAGCATTCTCCTCCCTGCAATTGCACATTTGCCAAAGTGCTTGCTTTTTATTGGCCTCTGACGTTGCGATTCCTGCTTTCCACCTGGACTCTCCTCATCAGTTGCCCAGCATTTTCAATCTCTTCCTTTCTTCTGATCTTTCTCGTAAGCTTGTAACCATTTTTATCTTCCCTATTCTAAAAAAATAAATAAATAAATCTTCCCATTCCTCGTGAAGCTTGCCTCTCTCCTCTTGATGATTGCAATTTTTCAAGAGTAGGTCTATATGTGATACCTCCTCTTCCCTCTTGCAACTTCTTAAGGCCTCGGACTCTGCTCCCATCTCCACTTCCCCCACGGTTGCCCATGACTACCAGCTTACCATCCCCTTCCACTCCAGCACTGGGAAAGAGGCTTCAGCCTCACTGTGACAGGTCCCTACTCTGGGAGAACACACCAAGCCCCATCTTCCAGAAGCTGCTCAGCCTCATGTTCTAATTCCTTCTTCCTTAGTTCTCATAATACAGCAAGCTGCCTGTTTGAATGCCCTTGTAGGATGGCTCCTTGCTGTTCTGCTTACCTACAAAGTTCTGTCCCAGGCCTCTGCTCTTCTTTTTTTACACTCTTTACCTTAGAGACCACACCAATATCCCAGATCCAGCCATTATCTCTGATAAACTCAAGAATCTGTCTCAGTTCAATTTTCCTTCCTAAACTCCAGAGTTATACATGGAGATACTTATGAATCTCCACTTGTATATCCAGCAAGCACCTATAATCCTATCTGGGCCAAATGGAACTTATGATGCTCTC
Organism: Eulemur rufifrons; assembly: GCF_041146395.1. Classification (NCBI taxonomy): domain Eukaryota; kingdom Metazoa; phylum Chordata; class Mammalia; order Primates; family Lemuridae; genus Eulemur; species Eulemur rufifrons. Next base: position 23,487,124 of record NC_091012.1, on the reverse strand, counting down.
AGTCCTTCTCTTGAAACCTCCCATGTGTTCTTTGTTTCAGGAACCGATACTATCATCCATCTATATAAGCAAGACAAAAACTTGGAATACATTCTTGACTCTTCTCTTTTCACCAGTTCCTAAGTTGTCTTCTCTTCTTTTTTTTCACACTCTTCCTGGATGATTTCATCCATGCCTTTGGCTCCCGAATCAATTTTCAGCCCAGACTTTGTTTTGAGCCTCCAGACCCATGTAGCCAATGCCTAGTAGACACCTCCATTTGGATAGCCTACATGCATCCCAACTCATCATATTTAACCCTTAACTCATGTTCTTTCCTACCCCAGTCCCCTGTCCTGTTCTCCTCTATTGCCCATTTACCTTTATAAATGACCTCACCAACCAATGAGATTTCCTCACAGAAACTAGGAAGGCTCCTGCCCCACTCACACCTAATCTATTACCATGACATGTCAATTCCACTGTGCACCACCAAGATGCATCTGAAAGTCTCCCAGAAGTCCACTTGTACGCCCCATGTTAAGAATTTCTGATCAAGAGGCTAATCAATATGACACAAACATCTGTCCCTAATCTAGGCTTCCTTCTTGTGCTTTAGGCCTATTGTCCAGCTGCGTGCTGCATGCTGAACACTGCTATCTGGCTGTCCTCCGGCTCCTTAATATATCCACCACCAAACCCATCATCTTTTCTCCTCTGTTATCTCTTCCATGTTTGTTTGTTTTTGTAATGGCACCACTACAGTCTTGGTCACCTGTTCTAAAATCCTCTGAGGCATCTTTGAGGCTCATCCTTCACATTCGCTCAGTTTCACTGATTCGACCACATAACACTCCCATCCTTGCTTGCCTCTGCATTTCTCTCCCTACTGTTCTACTTCAGTCCATCAGTGTTCTCTGGCTCCCTCAAGGATCTGCTTGCCTTGAGTCTCTGTGATCTCTCTGATCTCACTTCCAAATTCATCTCTTGAGCCTGGCTCTCAGCATGACAGAACTCCACTCAGAACCATCCATGGCTCCTCCTCTTACCCACACAACCAAACCCAATGAATGTTCAAAACTTTGCTTGAGGGCTAAGTCTTATTTCCACTAATACCCTTCCACATAGCCTCTGCTCTAGAAAAATAAGACTATTCACTATTCCTTAAACATACCTTGTGTTTCTACCTATGGATCATTCCTGTGCCTCAAGCACATTTTTCCATCTACCTTTGTCAAACAAAATTCTACCCCTCCTTCAAGGCCGAGGGCCAGTACTGACTCCTTCATCAAGCTTTCACTGAACAGAGTTCCTCACTAGCTCATCGTTGCACTATTGTCTCCCAGCAACCCAGTGCCTCCCATATTTTATGGCAATTATCTGGTTTTGTGTCTTTCTCCACATTTAGATTTTGAACTTCATAAAGGCAAGATCATATCTTAGTTCTCTCTATATTCCCAGGACCTGATGCATAGTAGATGCTCAGGAAAGTTCACTGAGTGGAAGCCTGTATGTAGCCTTTCTGCCAGAAATATAGGCATTTGTGAAAATACTTATATCCCCAAGTGGACTGTAAGCCAGGTGAGGGCATGGTCAATGTTATCTGTATCTTTCTGCTCCTGCACATAGTAAACTCTCAAGCAGCGTGTATTGAATGAAAGGAGTGTGGAACAAGCTGGATAATCATATGAAAGCTCATAATTTTCTTTGCACACTAAGGTAGGTTTGGAGAAACCTAAAGCTCTAAGTCACCATGGAACTCCGGGTACTATAGATCAGGGGAGATGAGTGAAAGAGTGTATTAGTGAAGAGAATATTAGTGAAGAAGTGAGGAGGGAGTGTGTGAGCTAGTGAGTGAACAGAGGAGAAGGATGGGAAAGAATAACTGAGCCTCTGAGTGAAGAAATGAGGGAGTGAATGAATGAGGGACTGAGTTAACTAATTTAATGACCAAGCGAATGTATGTTTGTGTAAAAAAACAAATGAATGAATGAACATATTATTTCTCCTTGGTCTTTGCATGCCTTGTTTAGCTTTCTGCATTGCTTGATCCCTTGGTAGGGGTCTCACACACCATTTGGAAGGATCTCTGTGTCCTCAGATTTTAAATTGCAGCCAACCTACGCTGCCTCCAAGGATATACTCTCAAACTTCTTTTACATATATATTTTAAAAAGTTGCCACAGAAGCAGCACCGCTTGAAAACTCGATTAATTACTAATGTTCTTCATCATTTATCAAGTGCTGGTTGTTGCTTGTAATCTTTAAAGGGAGTGAAATTAAAAGAATTAAGAAACAATTATGTGTGGAAAAAAATCACCCTCCCCAAATCTAATCACCTCCTGATGGAGAGCTTCGTGCCAAGATGTCTGGGGGCGGGGGGAGGAGGCTCCTGCAGCTGGTCTAGGGGAAAATGAGTCGTGACCTGGCAGTGTGATATGACAGAGAGCAGCCCCTTCTGAGGGCCCAGGAAGTAGAGCTGCGCCCTGCTAGTCTGCCTGGGGAAACAGAGCTATTGCTTGTAGGGGTGGGAGCTCCTGTGCCTCCCCAGGGAGACCCCAGGCTGCTGAGAAGCTGGGTACCCCTTCTACAGCCTGCTACCCCTCATCATGTGGGTGCTTGGGAAAGGCAAATGTTGTAGGGCAAGACTTCACCAGAAAGATAGCCAGTTGCAAGAGTTTTAGGCTAAATGAGGGGCTTTGCTACTACCCATCCTTCTATGCAAGTGCAAGGTCAGCATCTGAGAGTGAGAGCTTTCTGGTGGGCAAGGCAGCTGAGGCTAACGTGTAGCTCCAAATTCGGGCTCTTCTTCATCCTTTCAGGCTGGCCACTGTGGCCAGCTTTACTGTCCCCTTCCACTCTAGTGCTGGGAAAGAGGCTTGAACCTCACTCCAGCTGGTGGTGACTCCAGGAGAACTGCAAGGGCCTAAGAACCATTCTCTTGGGCAGATATGTCAAAGAGCTCTGTCTGAACACTGGGTCCTAATGCTTGCTCCTTAAAAGTGCAGATGGGGCATGCCTGGGTGCTAATTCCAAGTGTGAAAGACAGGCTGTTCCTTAGAGAGGGGCCTGTGTGTGCTGCGTAGGCTGGTGTCCTAGCAAAAGCACAGCCTGGGAGGCAAGAGACCTTGTCCTCACATGCACCCTGCTGGGCACTTCTTCTTTGTGTTACCAGGTACAAAGCAATGTCCCATCTGTTTCCTAATCAGTTTCTCCAAACAACCTTCAGAGGTGGGCAGCCTCTACCTCTTTTAGAAATGGAGAAGCTGGCTCAGACAAGTGCCTAGACTTGCCCAAAGTCCCATGGCCAGAGAGTAGTGAAGCCAGGATCTGGAGCCAGGCCTTCCTTCATTTTCTAGATCTTGCTCTGCTCCTTCCACACCGCATGGCCCAGGAGATTGCCTAGCTTACGTCCCAGCTCCCACATTTGCCACTCCTGTTCGTGGCGTCGTGAAAATGGCAGGAATCATAGCACTCATATGGAGCTTAGTACATGTCAGGCTTCATTCTCAGAGCTGTACAGATAATACAGCATTTTATTTTCACAAAATGCTAGGAAGTTGATGTGCTAATATTATATGTACTTTAAAGATTAGGAAACTGAGGCACAGAGTAGTCATCTTGTTTTCTCTGGGTCACAGAGCTAAGAAGTACTGAAGCCAGGGCTTGAACCTGCTTCCTAGGTCACTGCTCTTAGCACTACATTCCAAGTAAAATGGTCCTCCTGGAAAGCTGCCTTGGGTCCCTGCCCTGCAAGGAAAGGGATCTCAGGGAACAGGCTCAAGCTGTGGAATTTTCCACAGCTTTTCACAGAGTGCCTGTTGCGTGGTCTGCCTCATGGCTGGGGCTCCCAGTCTCTTTTCTGCGTCATCCTCCCCAACTCCCAGACGACCAGGGCTCTCTGTCAAAGGGAGCCCAGGCAAACTCAATGAGAAGTGAGATGTAGTAGTCCAGGCACGTGTGTGAGCATGTGGAATTGCCAGGCTGGCTGCAAAAGCCTTGATTGCATAATGGCATTTAGAAAATGGCACTTGTCTTTTCTTCAAAGGCCTTCAAGATGATGAATTGGGGCTTATTGAAATGGCCTTAAATCAAGCCTTCTGTGCACAGCAGCTTGCTCAGACTCATGCAAAGTAGATTTCTATTCTCAGTGGCTAATACCAGTAACTCCTTATCACTGGCTAGCTTCTGGGCTGGTGACAAGTCGTTGAAGAGAGATGGGAACAAAAACTGCCCCACAAAACAGAGAGTGTGAGGTCCCTATGTACCTATGGGGACCCTGAGGCCACAAGAGACGAAGAGAATGATCCAGAGGTATTCAGTAAGCCAGTGAGGAGGCTGCCTTTGGAGCCATAGGCTAGTATTCTTCCTCATGCTTAGGAACCTTGCCATGGCCATCTCCCCATGGGGCCACCCTGGGGTCTGCCTGTCCACTCACAGGCTCTCATTCTCTGGCAGCAACCTTGAATTTTCATGACTTGGAGAGTAAGTATCTCCTTAAATTTCACACCCTCAGTGCCTTGCTTTTCTCACCCTAGCCCAGGCCCATCCTGGCAGCCACACCTGACCTCCTGTCCAGGAAGCAGAATTCTTCTGAGAGGCATTAGTGACCCTTCCACCTTCATTGTGCCCCAGTTTCCTCATCTGCTAAATGAAAATAATGGAGCCCTTGCCTTCTCTACATCACTGAGTGGAGGGAGGAGCCTATGGCAGGAAGACAAGAGAAAAGTCTTGTACTCCGTAAAGTGCTGTGCACAGTGGCTGTGGCTGACATTCTGCTGCCGGGCCCATCTCAAGCTGGCTTCCTCACAGGCTATTTTCCTTGATCTCCACAGAAAGAGGCTGCTGTGTGGCTGACTGGGGCTGGCAGCCATGGCACTGTAGGTATAAAGTAAAACAAAACAAAGCACAACACAACACTACTGCCACCAACAAAACATCAGAAAGAAACAATCTAATGAATATGGAATTGATTGATGAGACTTGACAACAAAATTCTAATATTTTTAAGGGGAGGAAAACTGCAAGCAGGGGCTGTACTGACAGATAGGAGAAACATGAAGCTGCCTGTGTGTGCCTCCTGTACACAGGGGCCGGAAGCAGAGATGATAAAGCAATGCAGACAAAGTCCCTGCTTTCAAGGATCCCCCAGTCCTGGGAACAGATGGATTTGGATGTGATTGCATGCTCTGTAATAATGACTAACAATAAGGAAATATAGGAGGCTGTGGGAATCTGGAATCACTAACCCAGACTCAGTAGCAATGGTGGGGGGAGGGGGCTGGGGGGTACTTGGAGATGAGGAAATCTTACAGGATCTGATGCTTGAATTGGGAATAGAACAATGAGTAGTAGTATATCACGTGGAGAGAAGGGAGAGCATGAAAAAAGGTATAGAGGTGGGAAGGAGCAGCAAGTGCTCCAGCAAGGCTGAGACCTCAGATACAAGGAGTGGTGGGAGGGAGACTGGTGAGGTTGCCCAGGGTCAAGTCCTGCAAAGCCTTGAATGCCAAGCTCGGGAGCTTGAGCCTAATCCCAGGAATGATGAGGAAGAAGCCACTGGAAGAGTTGAGCAGAGGAGATCTATGATCCAACTCAATGCTCTCAGAAGATCCCTCTTCCTGCCATGTGGAGAAAGGACAGAAGAGAAACAAAAGTAGAAGTGAGGACACCAGAGAGGAGGCAGTTCCCAAAGTTCAGGTGAAAGATGATGGTAACTTGGACTTAAAGTGCCACCAAGGGGATGGAGATAAGGGAGCAAAGGCAAGAGACTGGGGAGAGGTAGAATTGCCTAGACTCAGGGCCTGATTGGGTGGGTATGATAAAAGGGAGGGAGGTGTCAAAGGAGATATCCAGGCTTAGGGATCACCAGAGGTAGAAAAGCCTCAGGAAAAAGATCAGGAATTCCGTTTTGGAGATTGAGGCATTTGCTGGTACATATAGGCAGACATGGCTAGTAGATATTTGGGTATACAGGTCTGAAGCTCAGAGAAGAAGTATGATCTAGAGACAGAGGGTTAAGTAGGACAGAGAAGGAAGGGCCAACAAAGGAGACTGATAATGACTATCTAGAGAGATATGAACAAAACCAGACAAGCTTGTGATTTTCTCTTTGTGATGTTCCTGAAAAGTCAAGGCAGATGAAGACAGAGAAGTGACCAATGGATTTAGCAATGTGAAAGTTACTGATAATGTTCAAGTTCAGTGGAGTGAGTAGTGGGGTTAGTGATAAAATTGGACCAGATGAAGCTATATTGCAATGATCCAGGAGGGTGATGCTTGTGGTAGTGGAGGTGGTGGGAAGTGGTTAAATGTTACATGTTGAAGATATTTCTGATAATACTTGTCAATGGATAGGATATGGGAGCTGATAGAAAGAGAGGAGTCAACTTTAACTCATAAATTTTAAGGAAACCAGAGCAAATGGGTAGATGTTGGTGCCCTTTATTGAAATGGGAAGAAACTGAGGAAGAAACAGACTTAGCAGGAGCTGGCTAGTCAAGAATTATGTTTTATATATGTTGAGTCCAAGATGCCTGTTATACACCCATGTGGAGATGACAGCTAGTTTGACATGTGAGTCTAGTCAGAGGAGCGGTCACAACAGAGATAAATTGGAAAGTTATTGTTACCCAACAATATTGCAAACCAAGTAACCACCTAGGGAGGGAGCGTAGATGATGAAATAGAAAAGGTCAAGGATGGAGGCCTGGAGGCCTTCAACATTCAGAGGTCTGGAAGAGGAAGAGGCTCCAGCAAACGAGACTGGGAGGAAGCAGCTACAAGTCGGGTGAAAATTGGCTGAGTGGAATTCTAGGTCTTGCTCACAGAAGAGAATATTTTAAGAACAAAAGAGTGTTTAACATGTCAAATTACTGTTGAAAGGTCTAGAACAATGACGACAAGAGTGATCATAAGCTTCAGCAAGATGCAGGCCTTTTATTTGATAAGAACCATTTCAGTGAAGTGGTGGATCAGAAGGTGACAGGAGCAAGGGCACGATGTGAAACACAGAAGAAGAGCCGGAAAGTGAGACAATTCTTTTGCAGGTGTTTGGCTCTTTCTGAGTTAAGCAAAGTGGTAACTGGAGAAAAACAGGGCTCGAGGTTGGATCTTTTGAAGATGGTAGATAGAAGGCATGTTAGCATGTGGATGATGATTTAGTAGATGAAGATAGAGGAGAAAATGACTGCAGTGATATCCTTGAGCCAAAGGGCGTGGGATCAAGGTCACAGCTGGAATCTTGCCCTAAGATTAGAGCAGGGACATTTCATCCAGAGTGACAGGAGGGAATGCAGAGTTGATGACCATGACTGTAGGCAGGTGGGTGGACATGTAGGCAATGGAAGGGAGCAGGACTCAGTGTTGAAAAGATTCAGAGTCGAAAAGTGGGCCACATTAGCAGTCTCTTGTAAGTATATGGAGGACATGAAATGGGATAAATGTCCAGGGTATGGACTGACTTGAAGGTCACCAGAGAAACTTCTGCTCACAGAAGGAAAGGAAATGATGCAAAGTTTCACAGATCCTAAGTGTCAGTGCTGGGATAGGAACTTAGACCTGTCTGATTCAGGAGCCAGTGCTCTTTCTCTGCAAAGCTCCACCTGTGGGTGGAGGTTGGTTTGTGGATTGCAGTGACATTCTTCCTACACCAATGTTTATAGCTGCTGGTCATGTGGCCTTGGTATAGAGCTTAAGTGTGTCTGGTCAGAGGCAGGAGGCTGGCTAGGTGACCTCTGGCTTTTCCCCTGCCTGAGCTCCCTGGCCTGAAAGATCAGAGATTGAACATTTTGGCCTCATAAATTGTTCACAAACTCTGACGGCAAGCTCCAGATTTGTCACTCCCTAATGTAGCAGTGGCTACAGCTGGCTGACATCAAGCTCTGGGAAGCAATGCAGTAAATCATTTTCCCTTTTGTGCGAGAAGAAAAAATAGAAAGTTATATTCTTCTCAGATTTCACTTTTGAATGCAAATACTCCCTCCTGCAAATAAGAAACCAGTATGACCCCCAGGGAACAGGCTTTTTAATAGGTACTGTCTGGGTAATCCCCACACAGAGAGGAAGAGCACTGAACAGCAATCAGAATGTGTTGCTGCAGCAGCTGGTATACTTCTCTCACTACAACACAAGGTAGAGGTTGGGTTCCCCATTCTGCAGGTTGGGGACTGAGATTCAGGAAGGGTGAGAATTCACTCAGGTCATCTAATCCTGCTGGTAGGAGGCAGATCTGGGTCTAAAATCTGGGCTGGAGTTTAGAGTCCTGTGCTTTAGTCAGTAGTCCATTTGGTCCTGGGTGCGAGTAAGGACTGGGGTCTGCCAACCTATGTGGAACTGAAAGCAGTCTAAGTAATGAAAGAGCAAAATGATGATGATCTCTTCATTAACTCCTCTGGACATCAGAGAAGGAAATTATACATACAGGGAAGCCTCAGCTGCACTCACACTTCATGCCCTGTGGTCATAACCAGATCCAGCAGCCTGGACCCTACTGAGGGCCCCAGCATGTCCAAAAGCATGACCATTGCAGGCATCTGGTTCCCCTCCTCAAGGCTGTGACATTTATTTTTGTGTTCACCACAAGACATACAGCAGCATGGAGGCAAGGGGGGCTGTTGGCCATTTTGAACAATGCTTCCAGAAGCATCTTTCAAGCCAATTGGCTCATCTCTGGTCAAATAAGCATGAGTTGCCAAGAACAAAGAGCAGGAAATGAGCCAGTGATGCAGCACTGAACTCCTCTGTGGCCCCACAAGGTATGTCCTTTCTCTGGGCCTTTGTGTCTCCAACTGAGACAAAAGAGCTGGACTGGAGGGCCTTTGAGGCCTCCTCTTTCAATTGTTATTCTTTAAGATTCATGCTATCTTGTTCTTTTGTGTTCTCCCTCTCTCTCTCTCTCTCTCTCTCTCTCTCATCATTTGATTTGCCAAATTCCCTGGAGCTTAATGTAAAGTATAACAGGTTTTGTAATAAACATTCCACACTGTATCCAGCCAGAGGTATGTGCTTGCCTCACAGGACTCCCCTGGGGTAAGGCTGCTTTATTCTAACAAGGCAGAATTGTGACCTTTGTCTGAATTCCTTTGCAGTCCTGACCTCTAGAACCAGTTGACAAAGCACAGGAGGAACCCCATTCCACATACAACAAGATTGGTCTTGTGAACATGAGGACCTGCATGGGGTTGGAAGGTCAAGGGACTTGGACTTTGACTTAGGGTTGGACTTCCCCTTGCGTGATCACCAAAACTAGGGCAGAGAATTCAGTAGGCAACACCTTCTCATTAATGATTGTGGGAGGGAGGAACAGAGCGATCTTGTGAGCTGGCCAGCAAGAGTCAGAGCCCACTTTCAAGGACACACAATGAGTAAGATACCTGGGACTATCTCTCCAGACTGTTCCCAAGTCTAATGAATTCCCATTGCCCATCAACCAGGGCCCCTGTGATCTTGGGAACGAAAAAATTGAATTTCTATTTTCATTAACTTCTAATTGAAATTTCTCATTTCATTCCATTTTGAATGTAGGCGATGAACCACTGTAGCATTAGTAATACGTGACACTTTGCCACTGAGATAAATCATAGCGATTTTCATATCACATTATTATTGCAGCTATATTCATATAGCCTTTATAGTGGGCATTATTTTGAAATTACCATAGTTGTTAGACTCATCACTAGATTTTTGTCAATTCATGCATTAATAAGGAAGCATTTATGTTCATATATCATGCAAATTTGGTTTAATGTTTAGATATAATTTGTTTCCTTTATAATCTTAGGCATTTTTTATGTTTTAAATTATTATTCTGAGAAGGGACCAATGGGCTTCATCATTCAACCAAGGGTCCATGGCATAGCACAAGGTTCAGAGCACAGCAGTCTGTGAAGTGTGGGGCTCAGAGCCTGGCACAGTGGGCTTTCACTCTCACAGAGCCCTACTGCAGGGGCCTGCCCTCTCCGCCTGTCAGACACTATGCTGGAAGTCACCATTCACTGCCCAACATCAAGGCAGCTCACTGTGCCCACATGGGCTGCTTTGGGTCTCATTTGGATCTCACTGCAGCTTGTTGCCCCACTGTCCACTTTCAGTCTAGGCTCTACTGAAAGGCCTGCACCTCCCCTCCTTCCCCTGCCTCTGCTCTCCGACCACTCGCCTCCTCCCAGGTCACTGAAAGCACTACTGTGTCTTCTCCTCCTTCTACCCAGACCACAGTATAGGTGGCACAGTGGCCAATGGAGGCCACAGTACCACACTTGCCCCGCCTTTGCTTGCAGGACTCCCAGGGAACTCAAGTGGAGGGAGTGAGATTGGGGATTCAGGGAGGTGCTGACAGGGCTGAGGGCAGCAGTGGTGATGGAAAGGGGAAAAAGAGAAGCACACTGGCTCGCAGCCAGGTCTTTTCACTCCATGACCTTCTTGCCCACCCTACTGTCTCTGTTCAGACCACATCTCTTTAGTTTCAGGTCCCTTAATAGGCATTGAATGAGATGTTTTCTATTGGGGACCCATGGTGGATGTGCCCAGAGGGTACTTTTGGAGTGAGTGAGGCAAGTGAGTGAATAGGATAGAGAAGGCAGGCTGCCTGGTTTGGAATCTTGACTCTGCCACTTATGAGCATGTGACCTTGGACAAGTTGTTTAATCTCTCTGCACCTCAGTTTCTTCATCTGTAGCGATAATAACCACTTATTTCACAAGATTATTGTGAGGATGAAATGAATGATTTCCTTTACAGCACCTAGCACAGTATAGGCACTCGATCAATGATAGTATTATTGTTTTTGTTAAGCCAGTGTATGTTTGCAGGGAGTGAGCAATGAGAGGGATTCTGGATGCAACATGCTTCCCGATTCCTGGAAGCACAGTTTGACATAAGCTACCTCTGCCCCTCCCAGAGTGCTATACTGGGATCTAGGAGGGAGGTGACTTTCCAGTCCACTCTGTTATCCCTATTCAGACCACATCTGTTTGGAGTTTATGGCCCTTTAACAGTGCCTCCCTTCCTCACAGGCTGTTGTGGGCATTGAATGAGACCTTGCCTATACAGGAATGGGAACTCCTTGAAAGGTAGAGCCCTGATGCAGACTCCCCAGGAAATTCACTGTTAACAGGCAATTTCTGTTTTGGAATCTAAATTCAGCTGCCCACAGCTGCAGCCTAGTTTTACAAAAACCCACTCACCCAGAATCACTGAGCCTGGATTCCACAGTCCACTGCCCCAGTGGCCAGATACATGACCACTCCAATGCCCCGCACACCCCAGCCCGCCCCTGCCAGAGCCAGACCTCCTCGCCTTTGCTCCACTGTTTCCCTGTGCCCCGAGCCACAGCCCACTCCCTTCCCCCAAACCCAGTCCTCCCCATCCTTTAAGGTCCAGTGCCAGTCCCACCTCCTCCAGGAAATCTGTGCGGACTGGAGTCATAGATTCTCAGACGTCAGTACTGCAGCCGCCCACACATTACTCAGCCTTCATTGAATGCCCCTCCTTTGGATTCCTGCAGCACTTAAGGTCTGTGCCAGATAATTTAGCACTTAATTACAGACTGTCATCAATTGTGTCTTAATTTTTCCTTGTGCATTAGTGTGTTATCCCCAACTCTATCAACGACTTTTAAAGGACAGAGAAAAGTAAAGACACCAACGTTTCTTCTCGTCACTAATGTAGGAATATGACTGTTAAGGCACCTATAGAGTTGAAAATGAAATATTTGGCATGCTGTCACTCAGGCACCCTACTCCCAGATCTAAGTCTTATTCCAGAGCTTCTCTCTGTCTCCAAACCTGCTTGGGAGTCTCCTCTTGGGGCACAAGGAAGTGGAAAAGAGCAATGTGTCCAGCTTGCCAAGGAAGGTTGTGCGTCTATCAGCCACTCTGTGTCCAGGACTGCCCTTATTCCACCTGTCTCTGGACCCCACTGCTGTGACCCAAGTGCTCAGACATCTACATTTTCCTCCCAAGGGCCTGCCCGCTTACACTAGGCTTCTTAATATGGGGGCCAGAGGTGGAGCCAGCTGTTCTAGGTGGGTGGCTGGGACACATAGGAACATGGCTAGCCAGGCTGCCAGCAGAAGGGATTGATTTAAAGGGGTAGATCTTGCTCCAATCTGCTCGGATATGCTACTGTGGATTGAGGGCATGTCTGCCCAGTGGGCCCTTGACACATACAAGTTTGGCAAAGATGGTCTTCACATCACCCACTCATAATGTTTGTTTGGTCTGCTTTCCCAAACCATGCTGCCAGTGGCATGGTGACTCTTAGCAACATCATGACCTCCAGTACCCCTACCCTCCAACCTCGTCCTAGAAACCGCCTCCCTGCATGTCCATCAAGTTAATTTCTCTCTGTCTGGCAGCTGCAGTGGAGGAAGGAGTGCTGTGGAGCTAGGCAGGCCATCGTGACATTTAGTTGGCCGTATAGGTTGCCTTTCCCAGCAGACCATGAACTTCTGGATCACAGCACTCTCTCTTTCTCCTCTTTGTGACTGCAGCATCCAGCATAGATGTGTGTGAACAAGTACACAGAGCTGCAGGGGCTGTGAGGGTGTGGACAAACATCCTAGCTTTCCACATCAAACCAAAACTCAGTTTTCCCAAGTTCCACGCTGACGCTGTTCTCTCCGGACTGCCCATGGCCTGCCCAGCTCCACAGCGCTCTTTCCTCCACTGCAGCTGCCAGGGGAGTTCCAGACAGAGAGAAATTAACTTGACAGACAAGCAGGGAGGCTGTTTCTAGGATGAGGTTGGAGGGTAGAGGTGCTGGAGGTCATGATGTTGCTATACGTCACCATCCCACTGGCGGCACCACTTAGGCTCCAACGTAAGAGCTGAGGGAGGCCCCTGAGACTCTGGTTACAAACTGCCTTATCCCAGGGAGGCATGTACAAAATGGGAGCTATAATTATTGTCTTAGTGTGTTTCTTGACTTTGGATCATCACTGCAGACACTACATTAGGGCAGATGTTGATAGCCATGGTCCAGTGGAAAAAGCCAGGGACTTGGCGTCAGGGATTTGCATTGTCATTCTAGCTATGTGACCTTGGGCAATTTATTTACATTCCTTGCCTGTTTCCTAAGCTGTCAAATGAAGTTAATAATAGTACTTTTGTCAGGATCAAATGAAACTGTATGTTTTAAAGTTCCTCCATGGAGCCCGACATACTATGTGTACTCCACAACTGGTTACTGGTTTGTCATTGAAAACCATCCTCCCTCTCCTCAGCAGCAGCAGCAGAAGCAGCAGCAGCATCTTTGTACTGATTCCTTCTTTCCACTGTGTCTAGTCTGTATCCCTCTCAGCTAGATGAATCCCTCAGAGAATGGGTAGCAGAGAACCTGAGAGTATAAACAGTGATATTGTCAGGTGGATCCAAGCAGCTTCTGGCAAAGAATGGATGGCTGTGGCCAGAGGGGGCTTCTGGGCTGAAGGAGGGAAGGGAGGATAGAGTTCATGTGTTCAGGCTACTGTCTTCCTTTGAGGAGGTTGACTTGTACATTTTATCTGATGAGTGTGTTAAAGCAGTAATGAGTTCAGTGCTGTCCTTTTTCTAGGAATTAATGATTGGGGAGAAAATATGGTCCTTATTTCAGCCATTAGTGCTGGCCTATTACTGATTCTGATAAGGACTATATTAGTGCTCTGGTGAGGGCATTGGCCCTGTGTTTTCCTGGATTGGCTGATTGCCTATGGGGATGCTTTTGGTGCTTTGAGCCTCAATGTCCTTCCCATTAGCCACGAGCTGTCTCTACAATTTTATCCTTGTTCCATACTTATACTAATAATGTTTGTATGTTTGGGCAGATTTTAAGTAATGTGATGGCCAATGTCATTGCCAACCCTCAAATTAGAGAGTACCCTTTAAGTAGAAGACACTTACCTTGTCTACATATAACATTTGAAAGAGAATGGGTGATGAATTTTGTTGCCTTAGGTTATTGCTATTTAACACAAGAGTGGGGGCCACCAAATCTGGGTTTTTGTATTCAAAAAGCTAGCAGCAGGATTCTTCTCAACTCTGTTACAGCCCTCTTTATGTGTCCCTGGGGGCTGATTTGGCTTACTCCTCCAGGTAGAGGCAACAAAGTATCTCCTGGCATTGTTGCACCCCTCCAAGCACATGAAATTCATGGTAAAGGGAAGGAAGGAGGCAGAGGTAATTATTCCCACCTTACAAAGGAAGAAATAGAAGCTCAGAGTTTAAATGCCCTATCCATAGTCATTTTGTATGTCAATGGCAGAGCTAGAACTGATCTCAGGGTTTCTGCCTTCAAGCCCAGAGCCATTTTGACTCTCATACCTTTGGAAGATACTCCCCACATGCACTTATGTGCAGCCAGGGCCAAGCACGCCTATGATCCCACTAAGCTGCCAAACAGCATGACAAATGTTCTAGGGCTGGCTCACAGTTTTCTGCTGCTTCCGTCTCATGTGGTATCAAGCTTTTGGGCTTATGTTATGCGGTTACAAGTGGCTTTCTTATTTTCCTAAAATTTCCTCCTTCAAGCTTCAAAGTCCTCTCGTAAACTCATGAATTCTGGCATTATGAGACAAATTTGGTCATTCTTTCTTATAGTCTCTATCTTGCCATCTCACTCTCCCTATGATGTATCTTTAGGCTCTCCAGAACTGTCCACCTACCCTAAAAAGAACTCCTTCATGCATCCTTTCCAAAAAGAATGCATGTTACTTCTAAACTTCATCCTTTGGGATATCGTAGTGAATTAAGAGGCATGTAGCAATGTGGCAAATAGTGTGTTCTCTTGAGTCAGGTGGTATGAGATCAAAACTCAGCTCAGCACCGATGAAATGCATGACCATAGAGAAGCAACTCAACTTTTCTGTTAGTTTCCTCATATTTATTAATAAAATGGGGATAATAGTGCCAACTCCTAAGGTTGTAGGGAAGGAAGGTTCATATACATTGCTTAGCAAAATACCTGACACCAAGAAAGTTCAGATAATCAATAGTAAGTAGTTATTACAGTTATTAAGACAGAAATGCTCACTGTTCTCTGCAGAGCTTACCTTTCTGATAATCTAGGCCAGTAATACTCTAAGTGTGGTCCAGAGACTGTTACCCATCCTTGATTGGATAAGGAGCTTGTGCCAGAATGTAAATCAAATCATCATTAATCACTCTGTTTAATATAGTTGACATTTATTTCCTAGCAAGACTTTCTCAATGAAGGAAGTAGTGCATTGATTTAGATTCTGCAGCAAATGCCTCATTTTGTAACTGGCCTGTACTTTGAGTAGCACTACTCTTGAGGACTTGTAGCCCTCCCTGGAGTCAAAATGGCTTTGGGCTTGAAGGCAGAAACCCTGAGATCAGTTCTAGCTCTGCCATTGACATACAAAATGACTATGGATAGGGCATTTAAACTCTGAGCTTCTATTTCTTCCTTTGTAAGGTGGGAATAATTACCTCTGCCTCCTTCCTTCCCTTTACCATGAATTTCATGTGCTTGGAGGGGTGCAACAATGCCAGGAGATACTTTGTTGCCTCTACCTGGAGGAGTAAGCCAAATCAGCCCCCAGGGACACATAAAGAGGGCTGTAACAGAGTTGAGAAGAATCCTGCTGCTAGCTTCTTGAATACCAAAACCCAGATTTGGTGGCCCCCACTCTTGTGTTAAATAGCAATAACCTAAGGCAACAAAATTCATCACCCATTCTCTTTCAAATGTTATATGTAGACAAGGTAAGTGTCTTCTACTTAAAGGGTACTCTCTAATTTGAGGGTTGGCAATGACATTGGCCATCACATTACTTAAAATCTGCCCAAACATACAAACATTATTAGTATAAGCATGGGCTCGGGCCTCACCTATGAGCTTGTGATTTTATACAACTGTCATGGGCACTGGCCACCTGCTTTTATGAAACTTTCCCCGGGTGACTTTAATGTTTAACAAATCTGGGAGAGGGCACAGGCTTTGGAGTGAGATACATCTGGTTCAAATGAAAAACATTAGAAATGTTAAATACAAGAGTAAATAAAAAAGTCTATTTCCCTCTCTTATTTCTTTAAAATATAGGAGACTGATTAAATAAATATACTGTCTTATGGGGTTTATAATGTATGTATCACATATATATGAAACAACTATAGCATAAATGGTGGTGGAGTGAATGGAACTATACAGTTGCAAAGTATTTACATTTTATGTGACAATATTTTCTGTACAATATTAATGCTAAGTAAACTATGAAAACTTAAGGGTGTACAATTAAGCACTTAGAGCAAACATTAAAAAGTAATACAAATAGACAGTATGAATAGGCCTGTATGTATTAAATAAATTGAATCAATAATTAATAACCTTCCAAGCCAGAAAGCACCAGGCTCAGATGGGTTCACTGGTGAATTCTACCAAACATATAAGGAAGAAATTATACCAATTCTCTATAATCTCTTTCAGAAGATAGAAGCAGAGGAAATATTTTCCAACTCATCCTACAAGGCCAGAATTACTCTAATACCAAAATCAGACAAAGACATTACAAGAAAAGAAAACTAAAAACCATCTAGAAATCCCATTACTGGGTATTTACCCAAAGTAAAAAAAAGACTTTTTATAAAAAGAGACCAGCACTCAAATGTTTATAACAGCAAGATTTATGGTTGCAAAGATGTGTAAACAACCCAAGTGTCCATCAATACATTAGTAGATTAATAAAATATGATATATGTGTACCATGGAGTACTACTCAGCCATAACAAATGGTGAACTAAAATAATACCTCTTGTATTAACCTGCATGGAACTGGAGATCATTCTTCTAAGTGAAGTATCACATGAATGGAAAAACAAACACCACATGTACTCACCATTAAATTGGAACTAATCATTCAATACTTATGTGCACATATGAAAATAACACTTATTGGAAATCAAGCAGGTGTGGTGGGGAGGAGGGGATGGGTAAATTCACACCTAACTGGTACAATGCATACTATCTGGGGGATGGGCACATTTATAAATTTGACTCAAATGGTACAAAAGCAATTTTTGTAACCAAATGTTTGTACCCTGTAATATTCTGAAACAAAATTAAAAAGAAAAAGAAAATTAGAAACCAAGATCTTTCATTAGCATGTAAAAATGCTCAATAAACTATTGGTAAATAGAATCCAATAATGTGAAAAAAGAATTATATATCATGAACAAGTGGGAATTGTCTCAGGTATACAAGGTTGGTTCAACAATAAAAAATAATTTAATGTAATCCACGCATCAACAAGCTAAAGAAGAAAAATCACATTGTCATGTTAATAGATGCAGAAAAAGCATTTGACAAAATCCAGCACCCATTTATGATAAAAACTCTCACAAAAATATGAATAGAGGGGAACGTCCTCAACTTGATAAAGAACATCTACAATAAACCTACAGCTAACATCATACCTAATGGTGAGAAACTTGAAGCTTTCTCACTAAGATCAGGAACAAGGAAAGGATGCCCACTCTCACCACTGCTTTACAACATTATACTGGAAGTCCCAGATAATGTAATAAGACAAGAATGTGAAATAGAAGATGTATAGATTGGGAAGGAAGAAATAAAACTGTTTTGTTCACAAATTATATGATTGTCTATTTAGAAAATCTGAAAGAATCAATAATAAAAATAATACCGCCTAGAACTAATAAGTGGGCCGGGCACGGTGGCTCACGCCTGTAATCCTAGCACTCTGGGAGGCCGAGGCGGGTGGATTGCTCAAAGTCAGGAGTTCGAGACCAGCCTGAGCGAGACCCCGTCTCTACTAAAAATGGAAAGACATTATATGGACAACTAAAAATCTATATAGAAAAAATTAGCCGGGCATAGTAGCGCATGCCTGTAGTCCCAGCTACTCGGGAGGCTGAGGCAGTAGGATCGCTTAAGCCGAGGAGTCTGAGGTTGCTGTGAGCTAAGCTGACGCCACGGCACTCACTCTAGCCTGGGCAACAAAGTGAGACTCTGTCTCAAAAAAAAAAAAAAAAAAAAAAAAAAAAACAACTAATAAGTGATTACAGCAAGGTTTCAGGATACAGGTTAATATACCAAAGCCAATTGTTTTCCTATATACCAGCAATGAACAAGTAGAATTTGAAATTAAAAATTCATTACTATTTACATTAGTACTTCCTCAAAATAAAATACTTAGATAAAAATAAAGAATATGTACAGCATTTATATAAGAAAAACTATAGACCTCTGATGAAAGATATCAAAGAAGAACTAAATAAATGGAAAGAAATTCCATGTTCATGCATAGAAAGATTCAATTTGTGAAGATGTCAGTTCTTCCCAACTTGATCTATAAATTCAATGCAATACCAATCAAAATTCCAGAATGTCATTTTGCTGGTAAAAACAAACCAATTCCAAAGTATATATGGGGAGGCAAAAAACACAGAATAGCCAACTCAATATTCAAGATGAACAAAGTCAGATGACTGACACCACATGACTTCAAGACTCACTGTAAAGCTACAGTAATCAAGACAGTATAGTATTGGTGAAAGAATAGACAAATAGATCAACAGAACACACCAGAGAGCCCAGAAGTAGACCCACATAAATACAGTCAACTGATTTTTGACAGTGGAGCACAGACAACATAATGGATAAAACTAGTCTTTTCAACAAATGGTGCTCAAATAATTGGATGTGCATATGCAGGAAAAAATGAATCTAAACACAAACCTTACATTTTACACAAAAATTAACTCAAAATGGATCACAGACAGTAAAATTCAAAACTATAAAACTCCTCGAAGATAACATAGGGAAAAATTCATATGGCCTTGAGAATGGCAATAACTTTTTAGATATAACACCAAAGGTATGATATCTGAGAGAAATAATTGATAAGCTGGACTTCATTAAAGTTAAAAAACTTCTGTTCTGTGAAAGACAATGACAACAGAATGAGAAGAGGAGTTACAGACTGAGATAAAATATTTTCAAAAGACACATCTGATAAAAGACTGTTATCCAAAATATACAAAGAATTATTAAAACTCAACAAAGTGAAAATGAACAACACAATTTAAAAAATGATCAAAAGATTGGAATACATATCTCACCAAAAGATATGCAGATGACAAGTAAGCATATGAAAAAATGCTCAATATCATATGTCATTAGGAAGTTGTAAATTAAAACAATCATGAGATACCACTACACCTATTAGAATGGCCAAATCCAAAACAATGGAAAACATCAAATGCTGGTGAGGAGGTGGAGCAGCAGGAACTCTCATTCACTGCTAGAGGCAATGTAAAATGGAGCAGCCACTTTGGAAAGCAGGCAGTTTCTTACAAAAACAAGCATACTCATGTGCACATATAGTAGTAACATTCATCGGATGTTGTGCAGGTGGTGGCGGAGGAGGGGATGGGTATATTCACACCTAATGGGTGTGGTGCACACTGTCCAGGGGATGGACACGCTTGAAGCTCTGACTCGGGTGGGGGAAAGGCAATATATGTAACCTAAACATTTGTGCCCCCATAATATGCTGAAACAAACAAACAAAAAACAAACATACTTTTACCATGTGATCCAGCAATCGTGTTCCTGGTATTAAGTCAAATTAATTGAAAACTACATTCACACAAACATCTGCACACAGATATTTATAATAGCCTTATTAATAATTGCCAAAACTTTGATGCAACCAAGATGTCCTTCAATAGGTGAATGGATAAATAAACTGTGGTACAACCAAATAATGGGATATTATTTAGCACTAAAAAGAAGTGAACTATCAATTGTTGTTTAGGGACTTTTTGATAAAAGCCATTCATTCTCACTGGAGTTAGATGATATCTCATTGTGGTTTTGATTTGCATTTCCCTGATGATTAGAGATGCTGAGCAATTTTTTGCATGTTTGCTGGCCATTATTCTGTCTTCTTTTGCAAAGTTTCTGTTCATGTCCTTTGCTCACTTTTAATGATGTTGTTTTGATTTTTTTCTTGTTAATTTTCTTAAGTTCTACGTAGATTTTTGTTATCAGCCCTTTATTGGATGTGTAGCATGCAAATATATTCTCCCATTCTGTAGTTTGTCTGTTTGCTCTCGTGATAGTTTCCTTGGCTGTGCAGAAGCTTTTTAATTTGATCAGGTCCCATTTATTTATTTTTGTTGCTGTTGTGATTGCTTTAGAGGTCTTCATAAATTCTTTGCCTAGGCTGATGTCTATAAGGATTTTCTCAACATTTTCTTCTAGAATTCTCAAGGTTTCATGTCTTAGGTTTAAATCTGTTATCTGCTGTGTGTTGATTTTTGTGAGATGTGAGATGTGCAGATCCAGTTTCAGTCTTCTACGTGTGGTTATCCAATTTTCCCAGCACCATTTATTCAATAGAGACTATTTTCCCCAGTGCATATTTTTGTCCATTTTGTCAAAGATTAGATGACAATATGAGCATGGTTTTATATCTGAGTTCTCAGTCCTATTCCAAAGGTCTATAACTCTGTTCTTGTGCCAGAACCATGCTTTTTTGGTAACTATACCATTGTAGTATAGCTTGAAGTCTGGTAGACTGATGTCTCCCAATTTGCTCTTTTTACTTAAGATTGCTTTGGCTATATGAGGTCTTCTCTGTTTCCATACGAAGCGTAGAATTATTTTTTCTAGATCTTCTAAAAATGATGATGGTATTTTGATAGGGATGGCATTGATTCTGTAGATCACTTTAGGTAGTATGGACATTTTAACAATCTTGATTCTGCCAATCCATGAGCATGGTAGTGTTTTCCATCTGTTTACATCCTCTACAATTTCTTTTCTCACTGTTTCATAGTTTTCCCTATATAGGTATCTCACTTCCTTAGCTAAATGTATGCTGGTGTGGATGTGGAGAGATAGGAACACTCTTATGCTGCTGGTGTGACTGCAAATTAGTACAACTTCTTTGGAAAGTAATTTGGAAATATCTCAAAGAAATAAAGATAGAATACCATTTGATCCAGAAATCCCACTACCAGGCATCTACCCAATGGAAAAAAAGACATTTTACAATAAAGACATCTTCACTTGAATGTTTATGGCAGCATAATTCACAATGGCAAAGATGTGGAAACAACCCAAGTGCCCATCAATACATGAGCGGATTAATAAAATATGTCGTATGTATACCATGGAATACTACTCAAATATAAAAAACAATGGTGAACTAGTAGCACCTCTTATATTATCCTGGGTGGAGCTAGAGGCTATTCTTCGAAGTGAAGTATCATAAGAATGGAAAAACAAGCACTACGTGTACTTGCCATCAAATTGGTACTAACAGATCAACACTTATGTGCTCACATGGAAGTAATATTCATTGTGTACACCAAGAGTGAACCCTAACGTAAACCATGGACTTTGACTAATTTTGATGTGTTAATGTAGGTTCATTAATTGTAACAAATGTGCCACTCTGGTGGGAGATGTGGATTATTGGGAGAGGCTACGCATGTGTGGAGGCAGGGGGTATATGGGATATCTCTGTACTTTCCTCTCAATTTTGCCATGAACCTAAAATTGCTCTAAAAATAAAGTTAATCAATTTAAAAGAGTAATGTAAAGGTATATATATATATATATATATATATATATATGCAATAGATAAGATGAAAGCATAAAAATATTCAAATAGGCTGGGCATGGTCACTCACGCCTATAATCCTAGCACTCTGGGAGACTGAGGCAGGAGGATGGCTTGAGGTCAGGAGTTTGAGATCAGCTTGAGCAAGAGTGAGACCTCGTCTCCACTAAAAATAGAAAAATTAGTCAGGCAACTAAAAAGAAACAAAAAATTAGCTGGACATGGTGGCAAATGACTGTAGTCCCAGCTACTCGGGAGGCTGAGGCAGGAGGATCACTTGAGTCCAGGAGTTTGAGGTGGCTGTGGGCTAGGCTGACGCCACAGCACTCTAGCCCAGGCAATAGAGTGAGACTCTGTCTCAAAAAAAAAATAAATAAATAAATAAATAAATTCAAATAAACCAAGAGAACACAGGAAAGGAGGAACAGAAGGGAAAAAGCACAGAGGAGACACTGAAACCAAAAGAGCTAAATATATTAATATGAATAATTGTATTAAATGTTAACCAAAGGGCACTTGAATTAAAAGGCAGAGATTGTTAGACTATATGAAAGCAATATCCAACTATATGCTATCCACAAGAGATACAATTTAAACATAAAGACATAAAAATATATCTTCCACACAGTTACTAAAGGAAGAATGGCATTGCTACTATTAAATCAGCAAAATAAACTTTAAGGCAAAGAGTATTCTGAGAGATAGAGTAATGTTTCATAATGATAAAAGGGTCAATGCATCAGAAAGACATAACAATCATAAACATATATGCAGTTAATAAAGGAGATTCAACATACATGAAGCAGGAATCAACAGAATTAGGGGAAGAAAATAGAGATATCCACAATAATTTTTGAAGATTTTAGCAGTCCTATCTCAACAATTGGTAGAATAACTAGGGAAAAAATTAGTGAAGATACAAATCACATGAATAACATGATCGACCACTTTGAAAGCACAAGAGGAATTAGAATTTATTTTGTATTCTGAATGATAATGAAATGCAAGATATCAAAATTTGAGTAATGCAGATAAATCAGTGCTTAGAAGAAATTTAGAGCACTATGCTTATATTAGAAATGAAGACAAGATACAGTCTAAGAATTTATTGTAAAGAAACTAAAAAAATAAATTAAACCCTAAGTAAGTAGAAGGAAGGACACAAAAAGAAAACAGAAAAAAACCAGTGGAGAAAATTAACCAAACTAAAAGTTTGTTCTTTGAAAATATCAAGAAAATTGATTAATACCTCTTTAGATTAATTAAAAATAAAAGAGAAGGAAAGCAATTTACTAATATGAGGGGTGAAAGTGAGTTTATCACTATGTGTCTAGCAGACATTAAAAGGATAATAAGAGAATATTAGGAACAAATATCTGATAATAATTTGAAAACTTACAAGAGATAGACAAATTTTTTGAAAAATACAACTTACCAAAATTGGCACAAGACAATATATTAAATATGCATAGCCCTATATCTATCAAAGAAGTTAAATTAATTATCAGAGACATTCATGCAAAGAAAACTTCAAGTCCAGATGGTTTCACTGGAAAATACCATCAATCATTTAAGGAAGAAATGACACCTATCTTACACAAACTCCATCAGAACATAAAGCAAGAGGGAACAATTTTTCAGACCTTTTTTTATAAGGCCAGCACAACCATAATACAAAAATATGACAAAAGGCACTACACAAAATTACAGAACAATATTCCTCATGAACATAGATCTTAAAACACTCACCAAATATTAATTTAATACATGTGTGTATACATATGTGTATATATAATATATTAAATACATATGTATATAAATGATAATACATCATGGTCAAGTATAGTTTATCCTTGGGATGCAAGATTGGTTTAGCACTTGAAAAGTAATCAATATCATTCACAATATTAATAGAAAAGGGAGAAAATCATATTATCATTTCAACATACACAGAAAAAGTATTTTACAAAATACAACAAACATTTTTTATAGAAACTCTTAGCAAACTTATATTCATAGGATCATACTACATCTGACAAAAGGCATAAATGAAAAACCTACAGCTAGCATCATATTTATGATGAAATATTCAATGCTTTCAAACTAAGACTAGGAAAAAGGAAAGATGCCCATTCTCACCACTTTCATACAACATTGTACTGGCAATCATAGCCAGTGAAATGTTAATAATTAAAAAGAGGGAAAAAAAGGAATAAAAGAAAAGGCAAAATATTTGGAAGGGAAGAAGTAACACTGTCTATATTTACAGATAGCATAATTATTAATGTAGAAAATATTAAGGAATCTACAAAGCACCTCCTTTAAATAATTAGTGAATTTAACAATATCACTAGATATAAAATTAATATATGAACAGGAAATTTGAAAAATTTTATTGATAATAGCATCAAAAAACATAAAAGTTAGGACTTAGTTTAACAAAATATGTGTAAGACCTCTATTCTGAAAATGACAAGACATTGTTGAAGACTAAATTACTGGAGGTATAGACCATTCTATGAAATGGAAGACTCAATATCATTAAAATGTCAATTATCCTCAAATAGATTTATAGATGCAATGCAATCCAAGTCAAAATCCCATCAGAGGCTGGGCGTCGTGGCTCATGCCTGTAATCCTAGCACTCTGGGAAGCCGAGGCAGGAGGATTGCTTGAGGTCAGGAGTGCAAGACCAGCCTGAGGAAGAGCGAGACCCCGTCTCTACCAAATATAGAAAGAAATTATATGGGCAGCTAAAAATATATAGAGAGAAAAATTAGCTGGGCATGGTGGTGCATGCCTGTAGTCCCAGCTACTCGGGAGGCTGAGGCAGAAGGATCACTTGAGCCCAGGAGTTTGAAGTTGCTGTGAGCTAGGCTGATGCCACGGCACTCTAACATGGGCAACAGAGCGAGACTTTGTCTCAAAAAAAAAAAAAAAATAAAAAAAATAAAGAAGGCCGGGCGCGGTGGCTCACGCCTGTAATCCTAGCTCCCTGGGAGGCCGAGGTGGGCGGATCGTTTGAGCTCAGGAGTTCGAGACCAGCCTGAGCAAGAGCGAGACCCCACCTCTAAAAATAGAAAGAAATTATATGGACAGCTAAAAATATATATAGAAAAAATTAGCCGGGCATGGTGGTGCATGCCTGTAGTCCCAGCTACTCGGGAGGCTGAGACAGGAGGATCGCTTGAGCCCAGGAGTTTGAGGTTGCTGTGAGCTAGGCTGACGCCACGGCACTCACTCTAGCCTGGGCAACAGAGTGAGACTCTGTCTCAAAAAAAAAAAAAATAAAAAAAAAAAAAATAAAGAAAGAAATCCCATCACAACTTTTGTATAGAAATGACAAGCTGATTCTAAAACATTTATGAAAATACAAAAGACATTGCATATCTATAGAAATCTTGATAAAAACAAAATTGGAGTAGTTACATGACTTCCTGATTTATAGAATTACTAAAAATGCTATCATAATCATAAAAGTGTGGTACTGGCATAAAGATTAACCTATGGAACAGAATTAAGAATTCAGAAATAAACTCACAGTGTATTGTCATTTGAGTTTATTCTACATTCCCAAAACAATTTAATAAGAGAAAGAAATTTTTTTCAACAAACAGTGCTAGCACAACTGGACAGCCATAGCGGAAAAAAACTCACTCACCTTCCTCACAGTGTACACAAAATTGAACTTAAAGTGGATTATTAACTAAGATGAAAAAGCTAAAACCATAAAGATTTCATAAGAAAACAAATAAAAACATCTTTGTGGTTTGGAGGTATGCAAATGTTTCTTACACACATCACAGAAAGCAATAACCATAAAAGGAAAAATAATGAATTAGATTTCATCTAAATTAAAAATTTCTTATTATCAAAAAATGATAAGAAATTAAGTATGTAAGCCACATACAGGGAAAATATATTTTATAAAACAATTATATGAAAAGGTCTGATAGCCAGTACATATTAAGAAATCCTAAACTCAATAATAAGAAAACTAACCTAATTTTATGATGAACAAAATATTAATATTTCAGCACTCACTTCATTAAAGAAGATAATATGAATGGCCAATAGGCACATGAAAAAGCGTGCAACAAATTAAAACCACAGGGAGATACCACTATATACATACCAGAATGACTAAACTAAAAAGACTGATATACCACTGAATATTGCCAATGATGTGGAATGACTGGAAATGTCATAGATTGTTGACTGGAAAGCAAAATTGTACAACTCTTTTGGAAAAATGATCGACGGCTTCTTACAAGACTAAATATACACCTGCTTAGTGACTCAGAAATTCAGTTTCCAGAAATACAACCAAGAAAATTGAAAGCATTTGTTTACTTAACAACTTATACATAATTGTTTATAGCAATTTTATTCATAAAAGCTGAAAATTGAAAACAACTCAGGCGTCTTTCAAAAGGAGAATGAATTAAAAAGCTGCGGTATAGTCAAACAAATGGAATGCTACTCAGAAATATAAAGGAATGAATTGCTCATACATGCAATGACTTGGATTAATCTCAAAAATATTATGCTAAAGTGAAAGAAGTCTTACATAAAAGAGTACATTTTATAGTATTCCTATTTAATGCTATGTAAAGTTCTCAAACAAGCAAAACTAATTTATAATAGAAATAAATCAAATTGGGTGGGCAGTGTGGGGATTGACTGGAAAGGGACAGAAGGGAACTTTCTGGGGAAATAGGGATATTCCATACTTTGATATGGATTTATACCACATAGGTGTATTTATTTGTTAAAATTCAGAGAATGTGTTCTTAAGATTTGAGCATTCTATTTCATATAAATTTATATCAGAGAATAAAAAGTGATCAACTACCATCAAATTTTAATATGATTGCTGAAGTATTTAGTGAGAAGTGTACTGATATCTGTAATTTATTTTGCAATCATTAAAAAGAACATGGATCAATTAATGGATTGAAGGATAGATGGATGGATAAGTATGTAATAAAGCAAGTATAGTAAAAACAGTGGTAGATACTACGGGGTGGTTACGTGTGTGTTCACTGTAAAATTATTTCTATGTTACTGTAAGTTTGAAAAAAATTCACAATAAAATGTTGGAAAAAGAAGTCAATAATGAAGAAGCAATGGAATGCTTAAAAAGACTCAAAAAAGGTTTGAGTGAAGAAAAAAAGATGAGTCAAAGAGAAAACAGCAAGATGGTACACTTAAACACAATCATATCAATAATACTTGAATGCAAATAGTCCACAAACTCCATATAAAAATAAAACAAAGTTTGAGTAGATGAAAAATGAAAGATCAGACTGTATGTCATTTACAAGAAATACAGTTTAAATGTAAAGACTCAGATTGGCTGAATATAAGAAGGCAGAAAAAGCTATACCATGCAATTGCTAAACAAAAAAGCTGATATGGTTACATTAACATAAGAGAAAGTAGGTGGGACGCAAGAAATTAGCCGGACAGCTAAAACTATATAGAGAAAAAATTAGCCAGGCATGGTGAGGCATGCCTGTAGTCCCAGCTACTCGGGAGGCTGAGGCAGTAGGATTGCTTGAGCCCAGAAGTTTGAGGTTGCTGTGAGCTAGGCTGATGCCACAGCACTCTAGCCCAGGTGACAGAGTGAGATTCTGTCTCAAAAAAAAAAAAAAGGCAAAGTAGACTTGAATAGAAGAAGAATATCTGTAAAATAGAGGTATAGTCACAACAATAAGATTGTCAATTAATCAAGAAAACATAGTAACGCTAAATGTGTGTGCCTCTAATAATAGAGCTTCAAAGGACATGAAGCAAATATTTACAGAAAGTAAGGAAGAACATAGTTGAAGACTTTAATACCTTTTGCTTCAAACATAGTTGAAGACTTTAATACTTTTTCCTCAGTAATGGATAGAACAAGTCCACAGACAATCAGAAAAGATACAGAAGACTCAAAAATCACTATTAACCAACTTGACTCACTGGGCATTTATAAAGTACTCTATCCAACAACTGCAGAATACACATTCCTTTCTAGTTTATACAGAGCATTCACCAAAACAGATCATATTCTAGGCCATGAAACAGGTCTCAATAAACTTTAAAGGACTAAAATAATGGACAGTATGTTTTCTGAACACAATGGAGTTAAATTAGAAATTGATAATAATAAAATTGAGAGTACCCACATATTTGCAACATACTTCTAAATAACCACAGGTTAACCAAAAAAACAAAAAAAAAACAAAAAAACAAACAAACAAACAAACAAAACAAATCATGAAGGAAGTAAGAAAATATTTTGAAGTGAATGAAAATGAAAGCACAAATACAGGCCGGGCGCGGTGGCTCACGCCTGTAATCCTAGCTCCCTGGGAGGCCGAGGTGGGCGGATCGTTTGAGCTCAGGAGTTCGAGACCAGCCTGAGCAAGAGCGAGACCCCATCTCTACTAAAAAAATAGAAAGAAATTATATGGACAGCTAAAAATATATATAGAAAAAATTAGCCGGGCATGGTGGTGCATGCCTGTAGTCCCAGCTACTCGGGAGGCTGAGGCAGTAGGATCACTTGAGCCCAGGAGTTTGAGGTTGCTGTGAGCTAGGCTGACGCCACGGCACTCACTCTAGCCGGGGCAACAGAGTGAGACTCTGTCTCAAAAAAAAAAAAAAAAAAGAAAAAAAAGAAAGCACAAATACAAATATCACATCTCAAACAGTATGATTTTTACTTTTAACCACGAGGGAGAAACTGCTGCAAGGCTTTTCCTCCCGCAGTAAACAATAAGAAATATGGACAAAATACATGAAATAACTTTTTTAAAGACATTGAACAACAGGAAACATAAAATCATGATCCATGAGTGAAAGAGAAACCAACAAATGAGGTGAGACTTACAATCACCTCAGTCTTGTTCCTAGAGGCAATTTCTGGACTGTAGTACAAGGAGAGGGGACAGTGATCAGCTGTCTTTATGAGTTGAAGAGATAGATATTGGTGTTTAAGGAGTCCAAGGTGGCTATAATTTGTAGAGCAGACTGTTAAAGGGGCATGGGAAACTCAGAGAAAGTGCTCCAGAAACTTTTATAGGGTCCCCTTGAGTATTTGGCTGAACATCTAGCTGTGCATATGTGGGGTGTAATTTCACAAGGTTGAACAATTAAAAACTGCCAGAGAGGAAACAATTATAGGAGTGCTCTGAACAGGGAAATTCCCAGAGCTCACACTGGGCTGGTGATCATTTGATTTTCCATCAGCTAGAGTGGAGAAAACTTGTTGAATACAAAGAAAATTCAGTAGAGAACCCAGAAGGATTACACCTTATTAGTGAGGCTAGGCTAGACCTAAAATAAAGTTTACTCTAGTATTGCCCCAAAGAGAAGTTTAAAATATGCCTTGAAAGGATCAAGCTGATCCATTAGTAGCTTAAATGCTGGCCATTAAAAAGGACAACACTCTTTAAGGTAATACAAAAAACCCCAACACTAAACAATGTAAAATAAAACTATCTGGCATGCTATAAAAATTACTAGGCATGTGAGAAAAGTGTATATGGTGAAATGCAAGAGAAAAATTAGTCATTAGGAATAGAACCAGGAAGGACAGAGGTGAGGTAATTAGCAGACAAGAAACTTTAATACAGTTACCATCAATATTATAAATATATTCATGGAGTTAAAGAAAACATGAACATAAGGAGGACATAAATGGAAAATATTGAAAAGGACCAAATGAAACTTCTCGGAATGAAAAGTACAGTAACTGAAATAAAAATTTTACTGCATAAGTTTAATAGCAAATCAAACACCATGAAGGATGAGATCAGTAAACTTGAAGATCTGGCAATGAAGACTATCCAAAATGAACCATAGGGAAAAAAATCTAAAAAATATAATCACAGCTTCAATAAACTATGGAACAATATCAAGCAATCTAACAAACTTGTAATTGTTGTATCCAACAAAGAAATAGTGTCAAACTTTTTTGAAAGGAAGACGAATGAAGGGGAACACAAAAATATTTAAAAGAATAACTGCCAAACATTTCCTAAATTGGATGAAGATTATAAACCCTAAGAACCAATAAAGTCAGTGCACCCAAGCAGGATAAACACAAAGAAAAATTCATCAAGGAACATCAGAATCAAATTTCTGAAAACTTGTAATAAAGGGAAATCTTAAAAAAACAAGGGGGAAAAGATACCTCATGTACAAAGGAACAAATATAATAATGATATCAGACTCTTCAACAGAAACAAATGTAGGGAAGAAGAAAATGGAGCAGCATTTTTATGGGGCTGATGACAAAAAAAAAGCTGCTAACCTAGAATCCTACATTCAGTGAAAATATCTTTCAAAAGTATTGATGAAGTACAGACTTTTCCAGGGCTGGGCACGGTGGCTCACACTTGTAATCCAAGCACTCTGGGAGGCCAAGGCAAGTGGATCATTTGAGCTCAGAAGTCTGAGACCAGCCTGAGCAAGAGCTAGACCCCATCTCTACTAAAAAACTAGAAAGAAATTAGCTGGACAACTAAAAATATATATAGAAAAAATTAGCCGGGCATGGTGGCACATGCTTGTAGTCCCAGCTACTTGGGAGGCCGAGACAGGAGGATTGCTTGAGCTCAAGAGTTTGAGGTCACTGTGGGATAGGCTGATGCCATGGTACTCTAGCCTGGGCAACAGAGTGAGACTCTGTCTCAAAAAAAAAAAAAAAAAAAAAAGAAAGAAAGAAAGAAAGAAAAGAAAAGACAAGACTTTTTCAGACAAACAAATATTGAGAGAGTTCATCATCAGCAGACACCCTTCAAGAAATGTTTAAAAGTTCTTCAAGAAGAAAAACAATACCAGAATGAAACTTAGATCTTTAGAAAGAAATGAAGAGTGTCAGAAATGGTAAATGTAGGTAAATATAAAGTAATATTTTCCTCATTTTTATATATTTTTTCAAACATTGACACTTCAAACATAGAAACAATGGATTGATGGGTTTATAACAAATAGAAATAAGCTGCATGTCGACAGTAGCACAAAGGACAGGATGGGAAAAAGGGAGTGTATAACTGAAAGGCTTTTACATTATACACGGTGATGTATAGCATAGTGATATAGTATTATTTGAAAGTGCAATGTGATAAGCTAAAGATGCATATTGCAAACTCCAGAGTAAATACTAAGAAAAGGCAAAGAGCTCTAGCCTATAAGACCATAGTAGAAACAAACTAGAATACTAAAACAACATTAAATTATTTTTAAAAATCAGTAGAAAAGCAAAAATAACAAAATGGTGCATTTAAAGCCAATCTTACTGATAATTATACTGAATATAAATGTTCTAAAAACTTTATTTAAAAGGTAGAGAGGGGAGTAACATCAGCAAGATGGTAGAATAAGAATTTTTGAGCCCCACTCCTTCCCAAATAAAGTTCAACTAGAAACTATCCACAGACTAGAACATCATTTTGAAAACCCCAACACCTGGAAACAAGCCTGAGACATCCATGTGGTACATATAACTGAACAAAATCCATACAAGAAGAGTAACTCTCACTATAACTACGCCCTCTCATTTCCCTTCCCCAAGTTGGCATAGCACCAGATGGAGAAAGTTTACCTCGGCTCACAGTTTCTACAGGGGAGAAAGAAGAATTGGAGGCAATCACCCAGCTTTCTTAGCATTCCAAGACACTTCTCAGGAATCACACTCTGGTCTCAGTTCACAGGGAACACTAGGGAAAGTGACATGACTTGACTGCCCAGGGGTCAGATAGAAAGGAAAAAACTGAGTAGAACATAGATCTTGGTGGTACCTCCATGTTCCTGCCAGGTTTAGTGCTGCTCTATCAGAGATATCAGCCAAGGTCATAGTGCACCTGCAAAGCTGAGCTGGTTGCCTTTAGAAGCACAGTGGGAAACATAATCTAGATTGAGCTCCTAGACTTCTAGTCTCCCTACCCAGCCTCAGAACCCACCCAAACAACCACACTTAGGCAGGGAGACTACCACCTTGATGGATTTCAGAGAACAAAGAATATAGAATGGCCAAAAAGTTGGCACAATGACTTTGCCCAGGCAGAAAGACTCCCATCTTTGCAGATTTGAGGGAAGTGAGGGGCTACATTGGCTTGATCCAGGAAGACAAACAATGGCTACACATAGCCAAAAAGCCCAACCCATGGCCCTTCCCAGGCAGGGAGAATCCCACCTTTGTGCATTTTAGAAAAATGTAGAAGTTAGTACTGTTTGATCTGGGAGGTCAAACAGCCATGCTATTCAGCCAAAAGCTCACCCTATGGCTCTCCACAGACAAAGAGGTAATCCTAAATTGGGGGTGGGGGTGGGGAGGCCTCAGGAGCTTGATTTTGTTGCCCAGTATCCAGTATGTGGCCTCCAAAGCTGGAGCCAAATTGTCCCCAAACCTGGGCAGGCCTACTGAGTGTCTGACTTGGATGCAGCTCTCAGATGTCAAGAAATGCCTTGGGATATATTACAAAGCTATAGTAATCAAAACAGCATGGTATTGACATAAAAACAGACCTATAGACCAATGGAACAGAATAGAGAGCTCAGAAATAAACTCACACGTATATTGTCAAGTAATCTTTGACAAGGGCACCAAGAATATCAATCGGTAAAGGATAGGCTCTTCAATAAATAGTTCTGGGAAAACTGTACATCCACATGCAAAAGAATGAAATTGGATCCTTGTCTTACACCATATGCAAAAATTCACTTAAAATGGATTAAAAACTTAAACATAAGACCTGGAACTGTAAAACTACTAGAAGAAAACATAGAGGAAAAGCTCCTTGACACTGGTCTTTGCAATGATTTTTTGGAAATGACACCAAAATGACAGAGAACAAAAGCATAAATAAACAAGTGAAACTATATCATACTACAAGAGCTCCTGCACAGAAAAAGGAAACAAGAAAATGAAAAGGCAGCCTATGGGATGGGTGAAAATACTTAAAAACCACAAATCTGAAAAGGAGTTAATATATAAAATATATAAGGAACTCACACAATTCAATAACAAAACAAAAACAAAGAAAATAAAAACACCAAAAACCAAATACCCCAATTAAAAAATGAGCAAATGACCTGAATAGATATTTTTCCAAAGAAGATCTACAAATGGCCAACAGGTATAAGATAAAATTCTTAACATTACTAATCATGAGAAAAATGCAAATCAAAACACAATGAAATACCACCTCACACCTATTAGGATGGCTATATAAAAAAGACAAAAGATAAAAAGTATTGGCAAGGATGTAGAGAAAAGGGAATTCCTTGTGCACTGTTAGTGGTACAGCCATTGTGGAAAACAATATGGAGGTTCCTAAAGAAAAAAAATAGAACTACCATATGACCCAGCAATCCCTCTTTTGGTTATATATCCACAAGAAATGAAATCACCAGCTCATAAAGATGTCTGAACTCTCATGTTCACTGAAGAGTTATTCACAAAAACCAAGATATGGAATCAATTTAAATGTCCATTGATAAATAAATGGATAAAGAAAATGTGGCATTTATCAATGGAATATTACTCAGCCATAAAATAAGTAAATTCTGCCATTTGCAAAAACATAAATGAACCGAGAGGATCATGCTTGAAAACCTTTGTGCTTGAAATTTTGTAAGAGAGTAGATTTTGCATCCTTGCTCCCCACACACAAGTGGGAACTATGACTGGTGATAAATATGTTAATTAATTTTTTTAAATTTCAGCTCATTATGGGGGTACAAAAGTTCAGGTTATATATATTGCCCATGCCTCCCCATCCCCCCAAGTCTGAGCTTCAAGTGTGTCCATTCCCTAGACAGTGCACATCGCACTCATCATGTAGGTATGCACCCATCCCCTCCCCCCACCCCCATCTCCCCCAAGTCAGAACTTCAAGCGTGTCCATTCCCCAGGCAGTGCGCATCGCACTCATCAAGTAGGTATACACCCATCCCCTCCCCCCACCCCCCACCTCTGTCCGATACCCAATTGGTGTTATTCCCAAATGTGCACTCAGGGAAACCAGTTTGCTGGTGAGTACATGTGGTGCTTATTTTTCCATTCTTGGGATACTTCACTTAATAGAATGGGTTCCAGCTCTCTCCAGGAGAACCAAAGAGATGCCATATCGCCATTATTTCTAATAGCTGAGTAATATTCCATGGTATACATATACCACATTTTGCTAATCCATTCATGACTTGATGGGCATTTGGGTTGTTTCCACATCTTTGCAATTGTGAATTGTGCTGCTACAAACATTCGGGTGCAGGTGTCTTTTTTATAGAATGACTTTTGTTCTTCTGGGTAGATGCCCAATAATGGGATTGCTGGATAGAATGGTAGGTCTACTTGAATCTGTTTAAGGTATCTCCATATTGTTTTCCACAGGGGTTGCACTAGTTTACAGTCCCACCAGCAGTGTATGAGTGTACCTGTCTCTCTGCATCCACGCCAACATGTACTGTTTTGGGACTTTTTGATAAAGGCCATTCTCACTGGAGTTAAGTGATATCTCATTGTGGTTTTGATTTGCATTTCTCTGATGATTAGAGATGTTGAACATTTTTTCATATGTTTGTTAGCCATTTTTATATCTTCTTTTGAAAAATTTCTATTCATGTCCTTTGCCCACTTTTTGATAGGGTTGTTCGATTTTTTCTTACTGATTTTCCTGAGTTCTAAATAGATTCTTGTTATCAGTCCCTTATCTGATGTGTAGTATGCAAAAATTTTTTCCCATTCTGTAGGTTGTCTGTTTACTCTCGTGACTGTTTCTTTGGCTGTGCAGAAGCTTTTTAATTTAATCAGGTCCCATTTATTTATTTTTGTTGTTGCTGTGATTGCCTTAGGGGTCTTCTTCATAAATTCTTTGCCTAGGCCAATGTCTGTAAGAGTCTTTCCTACATTTTCTTCTAGAATTCTAATAGTTTCCGACCTAAGGTTGAAGTCTGTTATCCACCGTGATTTGATTTTTGTGGGAGGTGAAAGCTGTGTGTCCTGTTTTAGTCTTCTACATGTGGCTATCCAGTTTTCCCAGCACCATTTATTAAATAAGGAATCTTTTCCCCAGAGTATGTTTTTGTCTGCTTTGTCAAAGATTAGATGGCTATATGAGGATGGTTTTATATTTGGATTTTCTGTTCTGTTCCACTGGTCTGTGTCCCTGCACTTGATGTTATATCTAGAAAACCCCAAGGATTCAACCAAGAGACTCCTGGAATTGATCAATGAATTCAGTAAAGTCTCAGGATACAAAATCAATACACATGAATCAGAGGCATTCATATATGCCAATAACAGTCAAACGGAGAACCAAATTAAGGACTCAATACCCTTCAAAATAGCAACAAAGAAAATAAAATACCTAGGAATATATTTAACTAAGGAGGTAAAGGACCTCTATAGGGAGAACTATGAAACACTGAGGAAGGAAATTGCAGAACATGTAAATAGGTGGAAAACCATACCATGCTCATGGATTGGTAGAATCAACATTGTTAAAATGTCTATACTGCCCAAAGTTATCTACAGATTGATTCAATGCAATTCCTATTAAATTACCAACATCATTTTTCACAGATACAGAAAAAATAATTTTACGCTTTGTATGGAACTGGAGAAGACCCCGTTTAGCAAAAGCAATTTTAAGCAACAAAAACAAAATGGGAGGTATTAATTTGCCAGACTTCAAACTATACTACAAGGCTGTGATTATAAAAACTGCTTGGTATTGGTACAAGTATATGTTAATTAATTTGACTATGGTAATAAGTACACAATGTGTATGTGTGTGTGTGTATACATAATCATCACATTGTATACCTTAAGTATACACAATTTTTATTTGTCAATCAAATATTTTAAAATTCAACAACAAATAAGAAATGCCTTGAGACACCCTCACTACGCATTTTAAATTGATCTTTGAATTGAACTGTACTTCTCTGGGGCAGGGAAGGGGCTGAGGTGAGCACCCTGTGCAGGGCAAGGCTACTGACAGGACCTCTAGGATTCAGCACCTTATACCTATGAACCTACTGCACCTTCATGATCCCTTCAGCTCTGGAATAGAGCCAGGGTGTATCTGTAACCATTTCCCAGGTGAGGAAACCAGAGAGGGAGGGGGTAGACTTGCCATGGCACAAAGGCCTCCAGGTGCCTGAGCTAACTCTGTCCCATGACCCTCGTTGCTTTTGCTTATTGGAGATGGCTGAGAGGAAGTGCTTACCTATCTCTGAAGCTATTTTCTCACCTTGACCTGGGTCAAGGGTTCTCAAACATGAGCCCTCGAGGCTACCATGGGTAGAATGGAAGGAGAAGGCACTCAAGTAGGCATTGAGGGGGTTTCACAACTTGTATCTGTTCTTTACTTGAGCCCTCCATTTACAGAGCGAGGCTTTCAAGCTAAATGAACCTGAACAGTCCTGGGATGGGGGACTCTGCCTTATACTTCTATAGTTTTCACAGTCCTCAGATTTCAAAAAATTGTCCTTTTTTGCTCTTGCTTCTCTTCCCTGTGGCCTTCCTCCCTCCATCTCTCTCCACTATCTTCCCTAGCCTCTCACTTGTCCAGCCCCCCAGCTCCTCAAAGACCATTTTCCCAAACTGCAGATTCTTTGAACTGAGATGCGCCCAAATACTTGTGATGGGGCACCGGAATTAGGGGAAAAATGATGGGCATGTGGAGCCCAAGGCTTGCCGACCAAGTAAGCAGTCCTCAGAACTGAGGGACAGGCAGGCCCCTTGCTGCATGCTGGGACTGCAGTGAGTGAAATGGCAGCAGCTGGAAGCCAACTCAGGAAGAGCAAACACTTCCTTTCCCTCTGAGCCAAAACTCAGTGGGCCTGTGGAGAGCAGGGAACATGTGCCAGCTTCCAAATGCATTCAAGTCAATGACTAGTTGTTGGACTTTTACTCCGTGCCAGGCCCAGTGTTGAGCTCTCCGATGCTGTGATGAGTAATCCATGAGTCTCAAGGCTCTCCCAGCCTTGCAAGTGAGAGGGACACATGCACAGAGCAAGCTGTGGGGGTTGGAGTAAGGAAGGATCCTCAGTGATTGGGCACAAGGAGGGAAAGAATCGGAGGCTAGGCCTTAGCATGGAGTTGGGAAGATAGTGGAAATTATGAGAAGCAGATATGGGGGGAGGCACACCAGTGGGAGGCCACAGCATGCAGAAAGGCACAGCAATAAGGATGTGCACAGTGAGATCAGGGGCCTAATTGGCAATCATATGCCAAGTTCTGTGAATCCTCCAAGACTTAGGAATCTGTTTTTCCATTCTTACCAGCCTGGACACTTCCCTAGATCATCAATTTATTGCCTTTTCCTGGGCACTTGATAGACCCCCTCAATTGACTGCCCTAACTTCCAATGCCCCCCATCTCTGACCTGACTTCCAGGACATTACTCTAAAATGTAGCATGGATGGTATTCCTTATCCTCTCCAACTCCAAGCCCAGAGAGAAGGGAAGAGGCTGAGCACTCTGAGGAGTAGGAATTACAGACTCTTAGGGGCCTCATCATGCTACTGCAGGTAGGGGTTGGGAACTTTCCGGAGAGGGCATGTCTTCTTCAGTTTTAGGCTTTTCTGTTAGGATTGGGAATTGACTGACATTCTAAAGAAGATTGCCCTTTCAAAACCAGAGTTTTTATTCAGCTTCAAACCCTCAGAATTTTAAAGAGGCCAGGAAGTTTCACAGAGTCTCAGCTGTCACTGGTTCCCAGACTAAGACCCTGAAGACATGGCCCGAAGGCCATTGGATACTATCTGTGAGCTCATCCTGGGATTTGGACTTGGGCTTTGGACAGCAGGAGGCCCAGTGAGGAGATGAAGGTCATCTTCAGCTTCTTTCGTTCTGTTCTCATTGCACTGAGAGGCTAAGAGTAGGGGAAGTGGCCTGGGGATTTGGAAGAACCAGCAGATAGAGGAAAAGGGGAGGAGGCAGTGAGCTATAGTGGAAGGGACCTAGCTTTGGAATCAGATGGTCCAAGGCCCAGTTATGCCACTGACTAGCTGTGGACCTGGGGAAAATCAGGTCTCTGACTCTAATGATCCTCATCTACAAAGTGGGGCTGATAATAGTACCTCATGCATAGGTGTATTGTGAGAATTTAAGATATGGCTCACAGGATGCCTGGAAACAGGGTAGACCCTTAAAAATAGAGCTGTTGGCAGAAATGGTATTATCATCCATCATTACCACCAACATCATCTTGATCAACAACTTAGATCCTTTGGGGACCTAGAGTAGGTGACAATGAGTATGCTTGCCACTGGACACATGTGGCTCAATTACCTTATCTTGATATGGATGACTCGAGAAGTTACAGGAGTCTAGGACAGGGCCTAGGTGTAAACTTATTAAGGGAAATCCAAGTTGCCTTGGAGCAACATCTACATAAAAAAAGACTCTTGGCCTTCTCCTGGAATAGGGATGGTGTACAGGCACTGTAGTAGTCAGAGTGCCCTTGTCAATATTTCTGTGGCCCACACTGGACCCAATCTTCTTTCAGGCCAACCTTGGGTGTATTCCACCCCCTGCCACTTTTGTCTCTACAGCCTGATTCCTGATGGCTCAGTGGGGGAAGGAGCAACACAGGAGCACCATCCTTAGGCAGTCATGCTGGCTTCACAGCTATGGCTCACTGAGGATGCCAACTGTGAGATGATGCTGTGTTCCACTTACACTGGAGCATGCTGCCCTTTGAAATGCTCAAGTGCCCACTCTATGTGTGTGGAGTAATGTATTACTGTGTTTTTCAAATGACAGGTATTAGATGTGCATTAGAGATACCGCATCTCAAGGACAGATCAGATGAGAACTCCATGACCCATTTGCTCCTTTTCTGGCCTTCTTGAGCCATGCTCTCCCAAGACCACACCAATACCAGGAGCTCTCTGGGCTGACATTCTGTTCCCCATCCCAAGGGGCTGGAAAAGTTATGCCTTTGTCTGAAAGCTAAATGTGACCCTTGGAAGACAGGTGGAACAATTATTATTCTCCCCATTTTACAGGTATGCTAACAGAGATGGGAAACTGAAGTGAACTCCCATTAGGCCAGACAGCTATGGAAGGAAGAGAAAAAAATGTGCTATCTAGGTAGGAGCCCAGTGGGCTCTGAATGTTGAAGAACCTCATATGGCAATCAGACAAATGACACCAAAGGTTATCTGCTACACTTGATTCCCTCTCTCTCTCTCTCTCTCTGTACATATGTGTGTGTATATATATATATATGTGTGTGTGTATGTATATAAAGAATGGTAAAATGCACATAACACCAAATTCACTATTCTAACTATTTTAAAGTTTACAATTCAGTGGCATTTAGTATATTCACAGTGTTGTGCAACCACCAACACTATGTAGTTTCAAAACATTTTCATCACCCTAAATGGAAACCCTATATCCATTAAGGGGTCACTCCCCATTATCCCTGAACCCTCCAGCCCTATATTAGTACTTATCTGCTTTCTGTCTCTATGTATTTGCCTATTGTGAACATTTTACATAAATTGAATCATACAGTATGTGGCCTTTTGTGTCTGGCTTCTTTCACTGAGCATGATATTTTCAAGGTTCATCCTTGTTGTAGCATGTGTCAGTACTTCATTCATTTTTATGGCTGAATATTCCATCACATTTTGTTTATCTATTCATCAGTTAATGGAAATTTGTTGTTTTTACATCTTTTGGCTATTGTGAATAGTATATTTTTAACAGAAAAGTTAATTAACTGTTAATGCATACTCATTATCATGCAACATAGTGATGGACCATAAAAGAGAAGTCAGAAGAATATGACTCCAAGGCAAATCAAGTTTACAATGTGTATCCACACTGAATCTTGTCACAGAATGAAAAACTTAGCATGTTATACTCTTGGACAGAGGAGCAAGAGGCACGTATTCATGGAGCCACTCA
Organism: Eulemur rufifrons; assembly: GCF_041146395.1. Lineage (NCBI taxonomy): Eukaryota > Metazoa > Chordata > Mammalia > Primates > Lemuridae > Eulemur > Eulemur rufifrons. Next base: position 23,447,630 of record NC_091012.1, on the reverse strand, counting down.
TCCAACAAACACGTGTGGAACATCTTCTTTGTGCCAGGTACTGAATAAAAGCAGTTGAACAAACCATATAAAAGTCGCAGCTTTCACAGAGATCACAATCTTATGAAGAAAAGATATTGGTAAACAGTCATTGGCAATAGAGTGTGATGAATAATTATGGGCAAGGTAAACTGACGGGATAGGGAGCACAGAGGAAGAGCAGAGAGTCAGAAGCATTCACCTTGAGGATCTAAGAGTTGACAGATGAGAAAAGTGAGGCAGGGGAGAGTGTTCTATGCAGAGGGAGCAGCATGTTCTAAGACATAGAGTTATATAAGGAAAAACCAAAATAATCAATGGGGAGCCACTGAAGAATATATAAGAAGGAAATGTCATGATTAATTTTGCATTTTAGAAATATCACTTTGGATGCAGAGTGCTTAATGGATTTGAGAAGAATCAAGGGTTAATGCAGAGAAACCAGTTAGGGTCAATTATGGCAATATAGGCGAGCAATGATGTTGCTTTGAACTGCTATGGTAGGGCTAAAGATGGATAGAAGTGGACAGATTCAAGATTTAATTTATGAGGCAGAATTAACAAGATATGGTAATGTTTCCTTATTTGAATTCTGTGAGATCTCACTTCCTCGATTTTCCTCCTACCTCACTATCTCTGCTCCTTCTCAGTTTCTATTGCTAAATCCACCTTCTGTTCCTGAACTCTTATCTTTAGAGTGACTCAGGACTCAGTATTTGGTCTCGTCTCGTCTCTTCTCTCTCTTCTCTTCTCTTCTCTTCTCTTCTCTTCTCTTCTCTTCTCTTCCTATACTCTACCTCTTGGTGATCTTACAGCTTTCAATATCGTCTATATGCTTATGGCTTCCAAATTCATATCTCCTAGCCCAGACCTCTCCTCTAAACTGCTGACTCATATATTCCACTGCCAAGTTGACATCTGTACTTGATTATCAAATAGTACTTTTCTTTTTTTTTAAATTCTAGCCAGAATAATTAGACCACAAAAAGAAAATAAAGGCATCCAAATTGGAAAGGAACAAGCAAAACTACCTCTATTCACAGATGTCATGATCTTTTATGTAGAAAATCCCAAAGAATCCACAAAAAAGCTACTAGAGCTAATAAAAAATTTCAGCAAAGTTTCAGGGTACAAAATTAACACATAGATATCAGCTGTGTTTCCATACAGCAGCAATTAATAATTCAAAGAATAATTAATAAAGCAATTTTATTTATAATAGCATTTTAAAGAATAAAGTACTAGGAATAAATTTAACCCAGGAGATGAAAGACATGTACAATGAAAACTGTAAAACATTGCTGAAAGAAATTAAAGAAGACCTAAATAAGAGGAAAGACATCCTGTGTTAATTGATAAGGAGATGTCAATAGTGTCCAAAGCAATCTACAGATTCAACACAATCTTTATCAAAATTCCAACAGCCTTTTTTTAAGAAATAGAAAGCTGATCCTCAACTTCATTTGAAATTGCAAGGGTCCTCAAATTGTCAAAACAATATTGAAAAAGAAGAACAAATTTGGAGCACTCACACTTTTTTGATTCTAAAACTTAATACAAAGCTGCAGTAATCAAAATAGTGTGGTACTGGCATAATGATAGACATGTAGACCAATGAAATAGAACTGAGGTCCAGAAATAAACCCACACATTTATGCCCAACTGAATTTTGGCAAGGGTGATCAGTCCATTTAATAGAGAAGAATAGTCTTTTCAGCAGATGGTGCAGGGACAACTGGATTTCTAAATACAAATAAACAAAATTGGACCCCCTATCTCACATCTTATATGAAAGACAATGAATATGGGTCAATGAGGAGCTAAATAATAAAGTTTTAAGAAGAAAACATAAGATAAATCTTCATGATCTCAGATTTGGCCATAGATTCTTAGATAATACATCAAAAACACAGGCAAAAACAGCAACAATAGATAAGCTGGACTGTATCAAATTTCACTGTGTACACTATAAATATGTACAATTATTATACATCAATTTTGAAAATGGGCAAATAACTCAAATAGACATTTCTCCAAAGTAGATATACAAAGGGCTAATAGGCATGTAAAAAATGCTCAACATCTATAGTCATTAAGAAAATGCAAATCAATACCACAGTGAGATGCTACTTCACACCTACTAGGATGGCTGTGACTTAAGAAAAGGAAAAAAAATGTTGGTGAGGATGTGGAGAAATTAGAGCCCTGGTACATTGCTGGTGGAAATATAAAACACCAGTCAACCCACCACTCAGACCAAGATCAAGAGCATTCCCTGACACCTTGGAAAGCAACTGTGTGTTCCTTCCCTAGCTCATCCCTGGCCTTTCTCCCCATAACAGGGACTATGGTGTCAAATTTCGGGTTATCATGCATTTGTCTTTTATTTTTAAGTTTTGAAATATATATTTCTAAATATATGTTAAAGAATCTGTTGTTTAGTTTTACTTGCATACTTTCTAAAAATGGTATATTTAATATAATGCACCATATTAGTAGAATAAAGGAGAAAACCTACGAGATCTTCTGTGTAGACAGAAAAATCATTTGACAAACCCTAACATCCTTTTCTAATAAAAACCCTCAACAAACTAAGAGTGGAAGGGAACTTCCTCAACCTGATAAACAGTTTTATGGGGGAAAAAAAAAACCCACACAGATAGCATCATATATAATGGTGCAAAACTGAACTTTCCCCCTAAGGCTACCTCTTGAAGTGAAGCAGGAGAAGTGCTTATACAAACCACCACAGTAATAGATGTGATCCTGCTTTGTAAAATGTAAAGCCCTGTGTCCACGGAAGGGCTTAGGGTTCTGTTCTATGTTTTTCTCTACTTTCCCACAGCCTAAGACTTCCTGGGGCTAGTCCTCCTCCCTGAATTTTCCCCTGAGTGTGCTGGCTATGCTGGAGAGATTAGCTCTGTGCAGTCTTCAGGCTTGGATTGGAAGCTATAGCCCTGAATGGAACAGAAGGTTTGGCAGCCATTTAGAATCAATTGATTATGATTAAAGCCTCAGTGGGTAGTGTAGAGTCCTGCAGACAGAAGCCTGTCACTTCTGATTGTGTTGCTACTCCATCATCTCTGGCTGACTTCTTGGCATGCTGATGCAAGGAAGGAACCTGGAACCCCAATCTGATTCCCCAGTGCCTGTTGGGATGTTCTGGGCCTTCATGCCTGTCAAAGAGGGGAACACCTCCTCCTGTCCAGATACAGCCACAGTTTTGGCTGTCCATCCTTTCACTCCACCCCCAGTATGTCAATTCCTATTAACACTTGCCTGGACAATTGCAACAGCCTCCAAACAAGTCTCCCTGCCTCTACTCTTTCCCTTTCAGGCTACTTTCCATGCAGCACCCAGGGTGAACTTGTGCAAATGAAAATATGACCATGTCATTGGCCTGCTGAAGAGCACCCTCAAGACAAAGTCAAATCTGCTTACACTCCAGAAAGCCTTTCAGGATCCTTTTTAAGAAAGTGATCAGCCATTGCTCTGTTGCCAAGTTACTGAGGTTTCAATTTAGATGCTAGTTAAATATTATCTATGACAGGATGACAACAACAGCAGCAGTTAACTTTTGTTTAGTGCTTTCTGTGTGCCAGGCACTGAGGTAAGCACTCTACATGTATTATCTTCTTTAATACTCACAGCAGGAAACCGCTATCTGTATTTCCAGTTTATAGATGGAAAACTGGCCTCAGCGAAGCCATGTAACTTCCCAAAATTTATCCAGGTAGAAGGAGCATAGCCTGGATTTGAACACTGCCCTGTGTCTTAATGACTCTGTGTGGGAATTCCCAAAGTCTCTATCCAATGGTCGACCTGCAATCAGGTTGCTCACCAACCTAAGACATCCTGTTGCAGTGGGAGGCACTCTGTTTATCAGCTCTTACGTTGGTTGAGCAGCAGTCTGCCTCCCTGGCCTCAGCTCTGGCTGCTAGAGCCTGGAAGAACAAGTATCTGCCCTCTGTGCCTGTCTTGCAGGGACTAGGAGCCAGTTACTGAGTTTCCTCCTCATTCTACCTGCCCCAAGCCTTTGGGGACCATCAGCCCTCTGGTCAATTTCCTTTGGAGTGCTCACCGTATTACAAGTAACTCATCTCTGTAGTCCAGAGACAGCTGTTGGAGAATCAAATTTGCTTCTTGGTTAAGGGCTTTGGAGTCACACAGGCCCAGGTTAAAATCTCCACTAGACCCCTTTAGCTCTGTGACACTGGACAGGTAACTTAACTTCCTCAAACCTCAGTTTCTGCATCCATAATACGGGAATAACAATAGTACCTTTCTCATAAGGCTATTGTGAAAATTAAATTGAATTAATTTAATGAAACACTTAAAATACTGCCAGGCACATAGTAAACAATAAAACTGTATTTGTTGCACTGTATATTTTCCTGATTTGACTGAGAACAGGCATTTCCTTTTATTTTATTTAAAAAATTATTAAGGTATAGCTTACATGCAGTAAAGTATACAAATGTTAAGTAAATGTTTACATTTGTATAAACATGTATAGCCACAACTCAGATCAAGCTTGGGAATATATTCCTTCCCTCACTCCCCTTTCCATTCAATATCCTATTCCTAGATGTAGTCAATAATCTAATTTCTATTACTATAGACTATATTTGTCCCTTCTAGAGTTTCATATAGATGGAACCATGCAGTTTATATTTTTGGCTGCCTTCTGTCACACCACATAATATTTTTGAGGTCATCCATTGTTGTAAAACATATCAGTAGTTGATTCTTTTTATTGCAGTGTACCACATTTTGTTATCTATTCACCTATTTATGTACATTTTTGATATTTTTATATTTGAGGGCTAATACAAATAATGCTATTATGAACATTTGAGTACAAGCCTTTGTGTGAAACTAAGTTTTTATTTCATTTGGGTATATACCTAGGAGTGGAATTGCTAGGTCATATGGTCACTCTATGTTTAACTTTATAAGAAACTGTCAAACTGTTTTCTAAAGTGTTTGTACCATTTTACATTCCCACCTGAAGTGTGTGAGGGTTCCAGTTGCTCCCCATTCTTGCCAATACTTGTTATTATCAGTCTTTTAAATAGGTCTTTCGTAGCCACTCTAGTGGATGTGCAGTAACAGGAATTTATTAAATGACTATATTCTGGACCCAGTCCTGACATAGGGTTTGTATGTGACATTGATTGGACACAGTAGGTACAAAAATTTCATTTATGAAATGAAATTTTATAATGCTGCCTTATATTCATTCAGTAGCATTACCACACACACTACAGTACATAGCAGCACTGTGAGTAGGGATCTCAGAAATCATTATCCTCATTGTACAGATGAGGAAACTGCACCTTGTTTACTCATTAAATAGTGAACATCTGCCATGTGCCATGCAGGGGTGGGGAACATGTAGCCTTCTAGGTCTTTAAGTGCGGCCTTTTGACTGAATCCAAATTTTACAGAACAAATCCTTTCATTAAAATGGGTTCAGCAGAGGAAGACGAAGCTTTTCTTGCCTCCTTTGGTGCTTAAAAAGAAACAATCTTGAAATCAGAAGGCCACAGATTCCCCACCCCTGCTGGTGGCAGCCATAGATTTTTGCCTGCCACAGTGAGAGTTCCAGGCCATTGGGGAGGACGGCTCTTGGACAAACTCTCAGTCACACAAACCAGACACTTGAGACCAGGCTAAATTGGACCTCAGCCCGTTTGACCATGCTTTCTCTTGGGCTCAGTCCAGTCCAGGTTTAAGAGTCCTTTCTGCAGAGGACTTATTTTTGAAGTAGAGATAATGATGCTGTCTTAGCAGGACTGAGATGAGGAGTAGAGGGCTCTCCAGGGCTGGCACATAGCAGATAACCAGCAAGAGGTGCTGTGGTTGTTAGGTATGGACCCTTTGACCATCCTGGTGTCACTCGGACTCATTCATCCATCACTAGGGGTGAGGGTACACCATGGCTAGGCAGAAAATCATCATTTGTAATAGACAAGGTCCACCCTAGGGACTTTCCATTGGGGAAATCATCTTTGGGGACACTCACTATTGTCCCTGCCCAAGGCCTCTTAGAATCACTGGATGGTCTGTCCTAATGGTCACCTGAAAGCAATTTTCACTCATTGTACAAGGCCTATACCTTAAATCATATCTCCTCCAAACTTCGCTTAAATAGGGTGGCAATCATCCAGCAGTTTTCAAGTGATGCAGAATGATTACATAGGCAGAAACTAGATTGGCAATGTTATCTGTTTGAAAGGGCAGAGTAGGACAACACATGTTTCTTCCCACACATATATCCCACTTCCTCTGTTTGTCCTTTGGATAGCATGGTAAGGAAATGGGGGACACTTCCCAAGGGGTCTTTCCTGCCATTTCCCTAGGAGAAGTAAGGCATATGTTGTTTTTCTGAAAAGCTAGTTCTTGGAGAGTTTTTGCTTTTAAATAATTATGCATCCATGGCAGATTCATCAGTTTATAATATATCACTTAGTGACAAGCAATTGGTTGTTCTGCTTCTAGCACAAACCATAGCAGCCTTCAAAGGGTGACTAACACTAGCTCTCCTACGGGTAGATGAGCATAGCCCTGGAGTTGAAATGGGACGGGGAATGCTAATTTAAACTGAACGGGGAGCTTGAAGGCATATCAACCATCCAAGAGGCCATGTTGGAGACATTGCCAACTTATGCCTGCCCACTGCTATAGGTTCCACTTGGAGTGCCCCAACAATTGTAAATAACACTCTGTTCCCAAGGGGACTATGTAAGTCCCTGCTTCTCTTTGTCAAAATTATTTTGGTTGTTCTAGGTATATGCATTTCCATACTAACTTTAACTTAAGATTACCTATTCCTACAAAATATTTCTTTTGTGATTTTTGATTGAAATTGTATTGAATCTATAGAAAAATTTAGTAACTAACATTTTAACAATATTGGGTTTTCTGACCCAGGAATACAGTATTTCTATTTATGCTTCTCAGCAATGTTTTATAATTTTCAGTGTATAAGTGTTTCATGGCTTTTGTAGTTAGATTTCTTTGATACTTTTTGAAACTATTGTAAATGATATTTTAAAATTTCAATTTCTCTTCTTTGTTGCCAGTATAAAGATCTACAATTGATTTTTGTTTATCCTGTAAACTTGCTGTGTTAGTTTCCTATGACAGCTGTAACAAATTACCACACACTTTGTAGCTTAAAACAATGAAAATTTATTATCTTACAATTCTGGCTGTCAGAAGGCCACAATTACTCTCAGTGGGCTAAAACCAAGGTGTTATCAGGGCTTTGTTCCTTCTGGAGGCTTTGGGGGAGAATCTATTTCCTTTCTTTTTTTAGTTTCTAAAAGCTGTCCTTGACTCATGGTCCCATTGTCCATCTTAAAGCCAGTAGAATATCATCTTCCAATCTTTCTCTCTCTGACTCTGCCCCGTTTGCCTCCCTTTATAATTACATTGGATCCACCCAGATAATCCAGAATAATACTCCTATCTCAAGACCCTTAACTTAATCACATCTGCCAAGTTCCTTTTGCCATGTAAGGTAACATATTCACAGGTTCTGGAGATTAGGATGTGGGCATCTTTGGAGGACCGTTATTCTGACTACAACACTTACCAAAGACACTTATTAGTTTTAGATTTCTCTTTAAGATTCAGTCACATTTTCTATGTGGATGACCACTTTGCCTGCAAATAAAGAGTCATATTTTTTTTCAATCTACATGCTTTTATTTCCTTTTCTTTTCCTCCCTCCCCCCTTTCCTTCCTTCCTTCTTTTCTTTTTACTTTTGGTTTTATTGTACTGGCTAGAGTCTGTAGTACAATGTTAAATAGAAGTAATGAAAGTGTACTCCTTATCTTGTTCCAGATGTGCTATGGTTTCTTGTAAGTTCCCTTTATCAGGCTGTAAAACTACCCTTCTATTCCTAATTTGTGTAGCGATTTCATCAGTAATGGATTTTGGATGCTGTCAAATGCTTCCTATGCTTCTGTTGAGATTATCATATGGGTCATTTTTACGTTTGTTAATGTGATGTATTACATTAATTTATTTTCAAACATTAACACAAATTTGCATTCCTGAGATAAAATCCACTTGCACATCATGTAGTATACTTTTTACATGTTACTACATTCAATTTGCTAAAATTTTGTTTCAGATGTTTTAAAAAATGATGTACTTAAGGATATTGGTCTGTAGTTTTCTTTTTCTTGTAATGTCTTTGTTTCTTTTAGTAGTAAGGTAATGTTGGTCTCATAACTTGAGATGCGAAATATTTCCACCTTTTTGATTTTCTTAAAGAGTTTACATAGAATTGATATTATTTCTTCCCCAAATATTTGGTAGAATTTATCAGTGAAACCATCTGGACCTGAAGTTTTCTTTGTGGGAAGAATATCAATTATAAATTAACTTTATTTAGTATATATGTAGCTATTCAGGTCTTCCATATCTTCTTGAATGAACTTCAATATTTTATGTCTTTCAAAGAATTGGTTTATTTCATCGAAGTCACCAGTGCTGCTATAAATATTCATGTACAATTTTTTGTGTGAGAATTTGTTATTTTTTTTTTGTTTTAATTTTTCTTTGGTATAAACCTAGGAGTGAAATTGCTGAGTCATAAGGTAACTCTATGTTTAATCATTTGAGGAACTGCCAGACTGTTTTCCAAAACAGATGTCTCATCTTGCATTCCTATCAGTGGTATATGAGGAGTCCAATTTCTCTGAATCCTCACTGACACTTGTTATTATCTGACTTTTTTTGATTCTAGCCATTGTAGTTAGTGTGAAATGGTATCTCATTATGGTTTAGATTTGTGGTGCTTTTTATTTTGATTACCAATGATGTTGAGAATCTTTTCATGTACTTATTGGACATTTATATGTCTTCCTTGGAGAAAGGTCTGTTCAGATCCTTTGCCCATTTTTAATTGGGTTATTTGTCTTTTTATTATTGAGTTAAAGAGATCTTTATACATTCTGGATATGGATCCCTTTCAGATTATGATTTGCAAATATTTTCTTCCATTCTGTGAATTGTCTTTTTACTTTTTTGATGGTGTCCTTTGAATCACAAAAGCTTTTAATTTTTTAAATTTTATTTTTAATTGACACATAATAATTGGACATATTTATGGGGTAGAGTGTAATGATTTGATATATGTATACATTGTGTAAAAAGGTTTTTAGTTTTGATGAAATCCAAATTATCTATTTTTTTCATTTGTTTCTCGTGCTTTTGGTGTCATAGCTAAGAATCCTTTGCCAAATCTAAAGTCGTGAAAGCTTGCCATGTGTTTTCTTGTAAAAGTTTTATAGTTTTGGCCCTGATATTTAGTTATTTCATTAATTTTGAGTGAATTTTTTAATATAGTGTTAGGTAAGTGTCCAACTTCATTCTTTTGCACATGGCTATCCAGTTGTCCCATCATCATTCATAAAAGACTATCTTTTCCCCACTGAATCATCTTGGCGCTTTTGTAGAAAACAAGTTCAGTATAGACAGATGGTTTTATTTCTGGACTCTCAATTCTATTTCATCTATTTGTCTATCCTTGTGTCAGTACTACCTGTATTGATTACTGTTGCCTTGCAGTAAGTTGTGAAATTAGAAAGTGTGAGTCTTCCAGTTTTGTTTTTCTTTTTTAGGATTGTTTTGGCTATTTGGGGCCCCTTACATTTCGATATGAATTTCAGAATCAACATGTCAATTTCTACAAAGTAGTGAGTGAAGGTTCTGCTAGGGATTGTATTGAATCTTTATATCATGCGGGGGAGTATTGCTATCTTAACAGTATTAAGTGTTCTGATCTATTAACATGGGATAGTTTTTCATTTCTTTAGATCTTCTTTAATTTCTTTTAACAATCTTATGTAGTTTTCAGAGTATACATTTTGCACTTATTTTCTTTCATTTATTCCTAGGTGTTTCATTCCCTTTGATGCTATTGTAAATGGAATTGTTTTCTGAATTTCATTTTCAGGTTGCTCATTGCAAGTTTATAGATATACAACTGATTTTTGTATATTGATCTTGTATCCTGCAAACTTGGTGAACCCATTTATTCATTCTAATAGTTTTTAGTGAATCCGTGAGAATTGATTACATACAAGATCATATATTCTGTGAAAACAGATACTTTTCTTCTTCCTTTCCAATCCTTTTATTGCTTTTCCTTGCTTAATTGCCCTGAATAAAATCTCTAATACAACATTGAATAAAAGTTACAAGAGTGGGCATCTTGTTTCCAACCTTGGGGGAAAGTATCCAGTCTTTTACCATTAAGTTTGATGTTAGCTGTGGGTTTTTGGTAGAACTCTTTATCAGCTTAAGGAAGTTTCCTTCTATTCCTAGTTTGTTGAGTGTTTTTTTTTTAACCAAGAAAGGGGGCTGAATTTTGTCTGCATCTATTGAGATGATCATGTGATTTTAGTGTTTTATTCTATTATATGATGTATTACATTAATTAATGTTTAGATGTTAAACTAACCTTATATTCCTGAGATAAATACTACTTGGTAATGCTTTATAATTCTTTTTATATGTTGCTAGATTTGGCTTGTTGGTATTTTGTCAAGTATTTTTGTGTGTCCATATTAATAAAAGATCTTGATCTTTAGTTTTCTTTTATTATAATGTCTTTGTCTGGTTTGGCTATCAGGGCAATATTGGTCCCATAAATCAAAGTTGGGAAGTGTTCCCTCATCTTCTATTTTGTGGAAGAGTTTGTGAAGAATGGGTATTAATTCTTTCCATGTTTTATAGAATTCACCAGTGAAGTCATCTGGCCTTGGGCTTATCTTTGTGGATACTTTTTGATTACTAATTTAATCTCTTCACTTCTTATAGGTCTATTCATATTTTGTTTTTCTTCTTGAGTCAATTTCAGTAGAATGTTTCCTTCTAGGAATTTATCCATTTCATCTAAGTTATCTAATTTTTTAGTATACCATTGATCCTGGTATTCCTTTATTATCCTTTTTATTTTTGTAAGGTCAGTAGTAATGTCCCCACTTTCATTTTCATTTCTAATAATTTGAGCCTTGTCTTTGCTTTTATTCATCAATCTAGCTAAAGATTTGTCAATTTTGTTGATATTTTCAAAAAACCAGCTTGTGGTTTCATTGATTTGTCTCTATGGTTTTTGTATTCTCTATTTCATTAATTTCCACTGTAATCCTTATTGTTTCCTTTTGCTTATTTTAGATTCAGTTTGTCCTTTTTTCCAGTGATGTAAGGTGGAAGGTTAGGTTATTGATTTAAATTTCATTTTTTTTTTTTGTATTTCATTGACCTCTGCTCTATTTATTTTTTTATTTCTTCTGCTTACTTTAGGTTATATTTGTTCTGCTTTTTCTAGTTTCTGCAGGTCAAAGTAGGGCTTGATAATCTGAAGTCTTTCTTCTTTTCTAATATAGGCATTTACTGCTATAGATTGTGTCCTATGTTTACTGTTTTAGTGACATCCCACAATATTGATATGTGTTGTTTCAGTTTCATTTAGTTCAAAAGGCTTTCTAATTTCCCTTTTCTTTTTGATGCATGTATTATTTAAAAGTGTTTTATTTAGTTTCCCAATACTTGGGAATTTTCTAGAAATGATTATGTTATTGATTTCTAATTTAATCTCATTGTGGTCAGAGAACATATTTTTTATAACTTTAATATTTTAAAATATATTAACACTTTTTAATATTTACTTTATCTAATTCTAATATCATTATCCAGACTTTACGGATGAGGAAACAGACTCAGAACAGTAACTTGACTTGCTAAGCTGGTAAGTGTTAGAGCCAAGAGTCAAACATGCAGTGAGGGTGAGGAGCCAAGGCCTGTCTTTAATTCTTCATCACCACAGTGCTTACAACTCACAGCGTTCTACCTGATATATTAACACTTTCTTATGGCCCAAGATATCGTCTATCTTGGTAATTGTTCCATGCACATTTAAAAAAGTGTATATTCTGCCATTATGGGTGAAGTGTTCTATAAATGTCAATTAGGTAACATTGGATGATAGTGTTGTTCAATTATTCTATATCCTTATTGATTTTCTATTTATTGAGAGGAGAAGGTATCAAAATTTCTGAATATAATTGTGCATGGGTCTTTTTCTCTCTGCAGTTCTATGAGTTTTTTTTCTTTATGTATTTTGCAGCTCTGTTACAAAGTACATAAACATTATGAATTGTTATATCCCTTTGATAAATTGACCTCACTACCATTATTACATGACCTTATTTATCCCTGGTAATATTCTTTCTTCTGAAATTTACTTCATCTGATATTAATATAGCTATTCTAGCTTTCTTTTTATTAGTGTCATTGTGGTCTATCTTTTCCCATCCTTTTACTTAGACTATTTGTGTCTCTGTATTTAAAATGTGTTTCTAAGGTGGGGCATGGTGGCTCAGGCCTGTAATCCTAGCACTCTGGGAGGCTGAGGCAGGAGGATCACTTGAGGTGAGGAGTTCAAAATCAGCCTGAGCAACAGCGAGACCCCATCTCTACTAAAAATAGAAAAAAAATAGCCAGGCTTTGTGGTGCACACCTGTAGTCCCAGCTACTCAGGAGGCTGAGGCAGGAGGATCACTTGAACCCAGGAGTTTGAGGCTATTGTGAGCTATGATGATGCTATGACACTCTAGTCTGAGAGATAGAGCAAGACTCTAAATAAATAAATAGTGTTTCTAGTAGGTAGCATAAAGGTGGATCTTGTTTCTTTATCCAATCTGACAATCTGTGCTTTTTAATTGTCATATTTAAACCATTAAATGTAATGTGATTATTTATGTGGTTAGGTTCAAATTTATCATCTTGCTGTCTGTTTTCCTCTTGCCTCATCTGTCCTTTGGTCCCCCTGAAGCTCTTTTGAATTAATTGCATATTTTTATGATTTAATTTTATTCATTTTTGTCTTACAAACTATAAGTCTTTGTTATTTAGTGGTTACTTTAGGGTTTACAGCAAACATCTTTAACTTATCATAATCTGCCTTCAAATTATACTCTATAATTTCACATATCCTATAAAACCCTAACAAGTATACTTTCATTTGTCCCTTTCTAGTCTTTGTGCTATTGTTGACACATATTTTCTTCTACATATTTTATAAATCTCACAGTACATTTTTATTATTTTTGCTTAAGATGTGATTATCTTTCAAAAATGAGAAAAAGCATCATATATATTTACTCACATAGTCACCATTTGTGGCACTCTCCATCATTTATCTTCACATTTCTATCTGTTATCGTTTTCCTTCTATCTTCCTATTTACTGCCTGTAACTTCTCTTGGTGGGAACATCTGCTAGTGGTAATATCTTTTACGTTTTGTATGTCTGAAGAAAACCTTCATTTCTTCTTATCATATCATACCATGTCATATCAGTAATTTTCACATAACTTCATTTTTGAATGATATTTTTCCTGGGTATGGAAATTTACATTGACAGGTTTTTGTTCAATACTTTAACAATGTTGCTCCACTACCTTCTCATTTGCATTGTTTCCAACAGAAACCTTATGCCATTCTTATCTTCAGTCTTCTAAATGTAACATGCCTCTTTTCTCTCTTTTTTAGATTTTATTATTATTTATTACCTTTTTTCAGAATTTGTTTATGATGTGCCTTGGTGTAGTTTTCTTCATGTTTCTTGTGGTTGGTGTTTGCTGAGATTTTTGGATTGGTGGGTTTATATTTTTTATCAAATATGAAAAATGGCCATTATTATGTCACATAATTTTTGCCTTCCCCCCATTTTCAGAGACTCTAATTATATGTATATTAGGCCACTTGAAGTTGCTCTATAGCTCAGTGATGCTCTGCTATTTTTTTCATTTTTTATTAAATAAAATTTCAAAATATTGAGGGGGTATAAATATTTTTGTTACATGGATAGCTTTTGTAATGCTTGAGTCATGGCTATAAGTGTGCCCATCACCAACATAGTGTTCATTGTACCTGTTAGGTAGTTTTTTGCCCCTCTCCTCCCCCCTCCTCCCCCCTGCTTGATTTCTAATGACTGTTACCTCCCTCTGTACACATGTGTGCCTCTTGGTTAGTCCCAATTTATTAGAGAGTACATGTAGTGTTTTTTTTTCCATTCCTGAGATACTTCACTTAGGATAATTGTCTCCAGTTCCATACAAATTGCTGCAAAAGGCATTAAATCATCTTTTTTGTGGCTAAGTAGTAATCCATGGTATACACATACCACATTTTGTTGATTCACTCACGAATTTATGGGCAGTTGGGTTGATTCCACATGTTTACAGTTGTGAATTGTGCTGCAACAAACATTTGGGTGCAGTTGTCTTTTTGATGAAATGACTTGTTTTCCTTTGGGTAGATACCCAGTAGTGGGATTGCTGGATCGAATGGTAGGTCTACTTTTAAGTCTTTGAGAAATCTCCAAAGCATTGTCTTTTATTTCAGCTTTCTTCCTTGAATGGTTTCTGTTGCTATATATTCAACTTCACTTTTATTTTTTCTGCAATATCTAATCTGTTAGTCAATCTCATCTTTTTAGTTTTCATCTCTAGAGGTTTGATTTGTATCTTTTTATATCTTTCACATTTCTTCTTAACTTTTTTACCATATGGAACACAATTATAATCATTGTTTTGATGTCCTTGTTTGCTAATTCTGATATCTGTGTCAGTTCTGGTTGGTTTCAACTGATTGATTTTTGTTTTTATTGTTTAGATTTTCCTAGTTCGTTGCATGTCTGCTAATATTTGTTTGGAATCAGACATTTTGATTTTACCTTATCAGGTGCTAACTATTTGTGTATTCCCATAAACATTGTTAAACTTTGTTCTGGGAAGCAGTTAATTAGAAAGTAAGACCTTTGGGATCTTACTTTTAAGATTTATTAGGTGGGAGTGGGACATTACTCAATCTAGGGATAATAGTTCTCCACTTTTGAAGCAACACTACTGTGTACTCTACTTAATGCCTGGTGAATTATGAATTTTTCTAGTCTGGCTGGTGGGAGCAGGTACTATTTCAGGCTGTGTGAGCACTGTGTTCTTTACTTTCATCCTTTTAGATCATTCTTTCCTAGCATCAAATAGTTTTCTCACATGCATGTGCTGATCAGTATTCTAGTGGATAACTGAGGGGGACCCTCTACAGATCTCTGGAATTATTTCTATGTGTCTTTCTACTTGCCAATATTCTGCACTATGAATTCTAGCTGCCAAAGACTCTCGGCTCCATGTCCTCCACTCAGGGACACTGTCAGGCTCCACCTGGGTTCCCCCTCCTTGTATCACATCTTGGAAACTTTTGCAGGGCAGTAAGCTGGGACAATCATAGTGCTTGCCACCTGTTTCTCTTTTCTCCAGAATTGCTGTCCTTTGTTGACTGATGTCCCATGCCTTGAAAACTGTTGTTTCATATACTTTTGTTTTCTTAGGCAAGAGAATAAATCTAGTCCCTGTTACTTCATCTTGGCCAAAAGTGGAAGTCACAATTAAAAAAAAATCATTTAAAATTAAATTTACATTTAAGCAGCCACATAGCCATTTGAGCAGTGCACTTCTATAGGATTACAGAAGTTCAGTGAGGCTAAAGTGCAGAAAGCAAGAAGCATGTTATCACGTCGCCAGATGAAGCTGCTCCAATCAAATTATTCGTTTTGAGTTCAAGTTATTTGTCATTCCAGTTTTGCTTAGCCCCTCTTGTCTTCCAGACATGAAGTCATTTTCTCAATGAAAAGCCCCATCTTCCACTGCTATTGCCTAATCATCTAGCACTATCAGTAATTTCATTCCCCCTTCCCCTCCCCCAAGAGGAGGGTTAGTTTCCATTATATCCTCCATTGAGTCCACTGTGGTAGAGTAGCGAGTGCTGTGCTACCTTGGCCTGACCCAACTGGACCCCACAGAAGCTCTGGTTCCTCCTATCACTTCTAGACTCAGATGAAGTGCCTGGAAGAAGATGAGATCTCATTTCCATAATGGATGCCTAAAGGGTGGATAATACAATCTGGACATGCAGGCAAGTTAACAGCTTCTGAGTTGATTTTTCAACGATAAGCAACAGGAGATATGATGGACTATTCTGAGGCTAGGTGGTTCCATTCCACCTGCCCACAGATGCCTAATGTGATGGAGCAACTGGCTAAATTTCCTTTTAGACTGTGGCCAGCTCCACACTCTGCCACCTGGTATTTGCTTTCCAGCCTTTCTTACCTCACTTTTCTTTTCCCCTCATTCTTGCTGTCTTGAGACTGAACCTCTAAATAAAACCTTAGGATATAAACTTTGTCTTCAGCTGTTTTTTAGGCAACACTGTGTAAGACTGCTTTGTAGATCATGGTAAGAATTTAGGACTTGAGGGTCCTGGAGAATGCTTGGAGTGTGTGAGGCAGGAGAGAATGCTTATAAACCACAAAAAAAATATGGAGAAGGAGAAGATTAATTTGAATTTGTACATGTTAAATTTGAGGATACTGTGGGCGATCCAGTAGAATGGATTTAATTCTGTCTTGGGACAGAATAAGCATGCATTCAGCAACCTCATTGTCCTCTCTGTGGCTCATCCATTGGCCATCTCTCCACAGTTAGTGGGGACAGGACCCAAGTCTCTTGGTCTTTTGGTTTTTCCCAGTAACAAAGCAGAGGTCAGGTCTCTGGGACTGGAAATATGTTTTTTTTTTTTAATTTGCTTTCTGTCCCTTAATTCACCTAGATGCCTATAAACAGTGAAAAGTACTGTAGCTCTTTAGAGACCAAGGGGTAATCTGAAACCTGCAACAGGAAATTGACATCCAGTTGTGTTTGCTGTGGCCCCTAATACAGCAATCTGAGCTGTGCCAACTTTACGCTACCACCACAGGTTCTCTGAGAGGCAACAAGCTGCCTATAAGCCCACCTGCATTATCTGCCTCATTTAGTTGGGCCTTCCACTCAGCAATGTTCTCTCTCTCCTGAAGAGTCTCAAGGCTCAGCCTATTCATCAGGCTTCTGTCTGTAGCTTCGAGGATTTAGGTTCAATTCTGAGGAAAAGTCTCGTTCCAGACATAAAGCTTGGGACTTTTGGGCCCTCACTGCAGGCAGCTATGAAGCAGGTCTAAGTTATTACTCAGGCCGAGTTGTTAAAGATCCGGAAATTGAAGCTATTTGTACCCTTGCCAAGCACAGCTTTCTGGTCTGGAAGAATCCCGGCTGTGTCTTAGATGGATGAGTAATTCTCTGCCCACACGGTGCTTCATCTGTAGGCAGGGGCCAACTACCTGTGTAAATAAATAGACTGATGGGGCAGAGATTTGGCAAACCATCCTGCACATTTGTGTGGCCCCAAGGCCTCCGCCTGCCTACTTATTAGTCTAATATGCCAGGAGCTAATCCCAAGTTGAATCAGCCCAGGGCAAAAGGACATGGTCTTGGTTCTTGTCTGAAAGATTTTGGTTAGCTTCAATGCCACAGATATTTGCAGAGTCACTGCCATAGGCTATACTTGGTCCTTGCCCTATTGATGTTCACAGTTTAGAAGTGCAGGTAGACCTATGGCCAGCTAATCATTCTATGAAGAAATTAGTAATAAGTTCTTTCAGCTACAAGTTACTGTGGCGGCCAAATAACCAAAGGGATTATATTCCAACAAGGTGTCCTGGGGAGGTATCATTTGAGCTGAGTCTTTTGAGAAGTGATACTTTAGACAGGTAAATATTAGACACAAAGCATTCCAGGTTGATAGAACTGTGTAAACAAGAGAAAGAAGTGATAAGGAACAGCCTGCTCAGGGGCATGAGGAGGATGAAAAGTTGGGAAGGGAGGAGATGTGACAGCCAAGGGAAACACATTAAGGACCCTGCAGCCACACTGTCAAGTGTATTATTTGGTATGTTCCCCAGAGCCAAGGAAGACGTTTGAAGTGCATGGAGTTGGGCAGAGACATGATACTCATAAAGATCTGTGTTTTGGAAAAGTCGGTCTAGAAAATAGATTGTGTGGAGAGAAAATACAGAGTTCTATTTGAAGACGGTGGCAGGATTTCAGCAAGAATGAGAGAAGTCTAAGGCACTGGAAGTGAGGTTGGAGCAGAGAGGGCAGATTGGAGATATATTATGGAGACATAACAGACAGGATTTGTCCTCCAATTGCAAAAGAGGGAGAGGAAGGCAGTTCTCAGGATACCTCCCAGAATCTTCCAAGAAGATAAAGGCACTACTCCCGAAATGAGGAGTCCTGGAGGAGCAGTAGAGTGGGCTGATGGCAGTAGGTTTGACCACATTGAAGTGCAAGGTGTATGTTGGGAAGCCAGGCGCACAGCAGGCAGTTGATCATGTGGGCCTTTCTGCGAGAGAAAGGGCCCAAGTGAAATGTTTAGATTTTTTTCTAATCTGGCCTGCTACATTGTACTACCAGTGCTGAGCTCAGGAAGGGATGTGGATTCTTTTTACCTTGTGGGGCAGAATGAGTGCATTACCACTGGGACGGGCACACCTAATTCCAAAAGCCTTGCCAGATATCAGACTCTATGAGACTCTCAGCCTGGCCGTAGTCCTCATTCTGGCCATGCTAGGGAGTAACTTCAGTTAAACAGCCTGCAGAACAACAGAGCAACAATTTTGTACATTTTATTATTGGCATAACACCCCAAAGTAATGGGATGATTTGAGTAGCTTTTAGAGGACTTTGGGGGCAATTACTAGGACTCAGTAATGGAAAGATAAAACATCTTCTGCTGGGATTAAATACTTTCCCTTAGACCTTTGCAGAGCTATTGATGGGCTGATGGGGACCCAACCAGGGGACTTATTCTGCAGAAGGCCTGGAGGCCAGTTCACATGAGCCTTCTTGGAGTGGGAATGTGGGGGTGATAGGTGTGGAAAAGAGGATAAAGAAGCCCCTAACTCCTGGCATCCCAGCATCCCAGATGCAGAATGGGAAAGCCCTCAGATTTCATCTCATCTTTCTCTCCATTGTACCAGTAAGGACACTAAAGCTTGGATAAGGAACAAGGACTGGTCAAAAGCCACATAGCCATTCAGGGATGAAATCAGGTTTGACTCCAGTTCAGATTCCTAACTTGATGTTTGTGATAGTTAATTTTATATGTCAACTTGACTGGGCCACAAGACACTCAGATATCTGGTTAAACATTTTTTCTAGATATGTCTGTGAGGGTATTTCCAGAAGATATTAACATTGGAGTTGGTGGATTAAGTAAAGCAGATGGCCTTCCCCAGTGAATGTGGGCATCATTTAATCTGTCTAAGGCCTGAATAGAGTGAAAAGTGGAGGAAGGTTGAACTTGCTCTCTGTCTGACTAATTGAGCTGGGACATCCATTTTTTCCTGCCCTCAGTGCTCCTAATACTTAGGACTTCAGATCCAGACTGAAATCTACACCATCAGCTCTCCAGCTTTCAGGCCTTTGAGCTGAGTCTCTTGCAGATAGCAGATTGTGGGACTTCTCAGCTTCCATAATGATATAATCCAAGACCTTATAATCAATCAATCAATCAATCTATCTATCTATCTTTGGGTTGAGTCTTCCACTATACCCATCCTGCTGTGGCTAGTTCAGAAGCAGCAGCCATGGGCCTATAAGCTCAAGTTCAAGATGCCAGGCTTTTTCCTCACTGGACCTGAGCCTATAGGGGGAGGGGACAAGGAAAGAAGCCTAGATAGTACTTTGTTGAGAATGATGCTACAGGGAATTAGGGCCCCTGGCCTCGGCATGTGGGAGCTTTCCCCTCAGAAGGCCACTCGAAGTCACGTCTTCCTAATGGGAGGCATTGCCAGGGGCTGTCCTTGAGCATAGATGATTGGAATACAGTCCAATGTCCTGCTTCATTAACCACCATTGACACTCAACAGAAAATCTATTTCAAACCAGTTTTATCTATTCTTTCCAGCCTCTGAAATAATCATGTATTAATTTTTTCTTTGCTCTGGTTCTTTTTGAGATGGAAACTTTCACTGTCAGCCACTCTTTCTCCAAAGTCTCCCATCTGCAGCCAGATGGATGTTGCCTCGCCACCTTCCACTTGGTCACCTCTAGTTAATCCAGACCTGAGTATTTGTGCCACTTCTCAGGAATCCTCCCAGAAGCACAAGCCCAGGGTTAAATGCTCCAGAGAAACTGAAGCATGATCCACCTCTCCCAGACCATGAGGGAAACTGGAGAGCTGGGGTAGCAATGGCAGGCAAGGGCAGAACATCTGTGATTTTGGCAGTGCCTTGCTGAGTACCTTCTGTAAGTCCCTCTCCTCAATTTTGGGGATCAGAGAAGTTTGGGGAGATGGTGACAGAGACCTTTGGGAAAGACTAAGGCTGGTTCAATGCCAGGGCACTGGTCCAGATGGGCAGTGACTGACAGCAAGCACTGTCAAAGAAACAACCTGAATGACTTACCTCCACTATGCCTGGTCAGCCATTCTAAGACTTTCCACTGAAGCCTGGAGCACAGGGATGGCATCCAAGATTCCTGGCTCAGAGTAGGCCCCATGGAAATGATTTTAGAATTAATGATTCTAGATGGACAGGACATGGTTCATGGACAGTCATTTTCATTTAACTTTCTCTAATTTGCTCTTCCAGGTATTTGCACTACACTTCATTTCATGTGTTAATTTTGATACGGGGCTCTGGCTTATAAGTACTTAACACAGTAAGCAGTCAATGTATATCAGCTGCTACTATTATTAATCAGCCCTTTAGGTCTTGTTTAATGGCCTGCAGGTATCTTTAGTGTCCAACTAGGTCTTTTCTGTGGGAGGAGGAGTTCCTGGAAGACCTGGCGCTCCAGGCTTTTTAGTCTCTGGGGTGACCTCACTCCTAACAGTACCCAAGGTCCTAGGAGCACATTTCTTGCCCAAGGGCAGCAGCCCAATCCCAAGCAGGCATACAGAGACTGAGGGAGAAGAAACAGGGAACTCAATGCCCAGTGGCAATGGTGTCCCTACATGGGGGCACCACTCTGTCAAGTGTAAAACTCATCTTGGCCACAGGCACTCTCTGTGGCACCCAGCCCCACAACCAGGACAGGGATGAGAAATTGTGTCTTCAGAAGGGCAGAAACTTGTCTAGGATGTCAAAGCAAGGTGTGGCAGAGTAGGATAGAAGCCAGGCTGCAGCCTTGCCCACATCAGGTGGCCTCTCTGCTGCCTAACCCCACATTCTTGGGAGTCCTGCTTAAGACTTTTAAGGGAAGGAAAGATGTTCTCCTCCCTCCTATTTCATTCCTAGGAAAATAAAAGAACTTGGAGAAAAATAAGAACATCAGAAAAAACATAAAGGCATCTCTCTCTATTGATAGCACCTTCTCCCAGCCTACTCAGCCACTCACATGACTGAAGCAGGGCTAAAGTTTGACTGTGTCCTATTCACCTCTCACTGGGCAGCACCACGCAGAGAGGGCATCTCACCTGGGCTGCCTGCTTCTTATCTGCACCCTATGATCTTGTCTCCACACAGCAGCTAAAGTGATTTTTACAAAACAAATGTTATATCTCTGCAGTCCCCATCTCATTGAGAGTGAGTACCCAAATCTTTATAGTGGCCCAAAAGACCCTGCATCTATGGACCGTGTTGTCTTGATGACCTCCATTCTTCTCCTACACCTCTCTTGACACACTGCACTCCTGCCACCCCCAGCCTTCTGGCTGGCCCTCCATCTCAGAATGCGCAAGGACCTCACACTTGCAGTTCATCTGCCTGGGACATTCTGCCTGTAGATGTCGGCATGACCCACTCCCTCACTTTCTGTGAGTTCTCTTCAAGCAGCCCCTCCTTACAGAGGCATCTCTTGAATGCCAGATTGAAAGTAGCTTCCTTCAGATGCAGAGAAAAGGAAACCCTGAACACTTTTGGTGAGAGTGTAAATTAGTACATCCATTATGGAAAATAGTATGGAAGTTTCTCAAAAAAATAAAAATAGAACTACCATATGATCCAGTAATCCCACTGCTGGGTATATTTCCAAAAGAAAGGAAATCAGTATGTAGAAGAGATATCTGCACTCCCATGTTCATTGCAGCACTGTTCACAATAGCTAAGATATGGAATCAATCAAAGCATCCAGCGACAGATGAATGGATAAAGAAAATGCAGTATATATGCACAATGGAATGTTATTCAGCCTTATAAAAGAGGAAATCTTGCCATTTGTGACAACATAGATGAACCTGGAAGACATTATGCTAAGTGAAATAAGCCAGGCACAGAAAGACAAATACTACATGATCTTACTTATATCTTGCTACAGTCTGAATGTTTGTGTCCCCTCCAAAATTATGTTGAAACTTAATCCCAAATGCAACTGTATTATGAGATGGGGCTTTTAAGAAATGATTAGACCATTAAGCTCTGCCTTTATGAATGGATCAGTGCCTTATAAAAGGGCTTGAGGGGGGTGAGTTTGCCCCTTCTGTCCCTTTTGCCATGTGAGGACACAGCATTTGTCCCCTGACGGATGCAACAAGGTACCATCTATGAAGCAGATACAGGGCTCCCACCAGACACTGAATCTGATGGCGCTTTGATCTTTGATTTCCCAGCCTCCAGAACTGTGAGAAAAAAATTTATGTTGTTTTTAAATTACCTAGTCTGTGGTATTTTGTTATAGCAGCACAAATGGACTAAGACATATGTGGAATCTAAAAAAGTTGAACTCATAGAAGCAAAGAGTAGAATGGTGGTTACAGGGGAGTGGTAGGAAAAATGGGAAGATGCTGGTCAAAGGGTACAAACCTTCAGCTGTAACAAGAATAAGTACTGGACACCTAACATACAGCATGGTGACTATAGTTAATCATAATGCATTGTATTCTTGAAATTTGCTAAGAGATCAAATCTCAAGTGTTCTCAACACACAAAAAAATGTATTGTGGTAATCATTTCACAATGTATACAAACACCACATTTTACATCTTTAAGATATACAATATTTATTTGTCAGTCATATCTCAATGAAGCCGGAAAAAAATAAAGTACCTTTCTCAGCCTCTCTCTATCACATCACCCTGTGTTAATTCTTTGCAGGGCAGTTAACACCACCTGAACTTTTTCTTGTTCATTTATCTGTTTACTCCTACACTGGCTGCTCCATCATCCTGGGACCTGGAGATTTTAACGAACACAGTAGTCCTTTCAACTGACGATGGATATGTAACATGAGTGAGAAATAAAACCTGGTTGTTTTAAGCCATTGAGATTTTGTAGTTGTTGCTGCAAAAAAACCTAGCCTATTCTGACTAATATAATTGTCAAGCCAAGTCATTAAAAGCTTCAGGGATACTTTGGAAATTGTAGTCAGAAGACTTTCCTGAAGTTGTTGGGGGGCATTCCTAACAGGATTGCTGGAGGTCTGCTTCCACACCCAGTGAGTGCCACATTGATGTCAAATGAAGGATATGATTTTCCCAAACAGGGCCCTATTGGTGTTTTGGGTGGAAGCATTCTTTGTTGTGTGGGACTATCCTTTATACAACAGGATATTTAGCCCTCCCAAAAATGCTAGTCATATTTCCTTAGGCAATGTGACAGCCTCCACCATTTTCAAATGCCTCTAAGGGGACTATATGGCCCCTAGTCAAGAACTTCTAGCATAGATGTTTGCAGGCCTTTCCATTATGGCAGTCACTCAACCCTTAAGGTGAATCTTTCTGTGCAAAAGCTATGAAGGTACCCATGTTCAGACAATGTGAAGATAGTGGACTGAGTGGTAGAGGCAATTTATTATCTCTATTTTATTAATAAAAATACTGAAATTTTCAAGGTGAAGTGACTTGTTGGAGGTCACAGAGCTCATGAGTGGATTCAAGCCTTCTGGCTTTTGGTTCACACTGTACACTCTGCCCTGACATGTGTGCCCAATGCCCCCCAGAGCATCTGGATGTGAATGAAGTCCCAGCAGCAAGGCTTAACTCCTTGAGTGAAGAGTGAAAACCCAAATCTCAGCTTGATCCTCCAGGGAACTAAAGTCCTGTGGGCAGGAGCAGGTTGAGAACACTCCACGTCCAGAGACTGCCAGGTTACCCTTGTAGTCTCACTGTAAATATCAATTCCTTGGGGTTGGTGGAGTGGGGTGTTCCTTTTTCCTCCCAGATCATGTAGCTCCTTTGTGCCACTGTTATACACCACATAGCATCCTGTTCTTCCCCTCCATGGATCTCATCTCACTTACCATTGCCTTTCAGTGTCAGTTACCATCCCTCCCTCCTCTCCCCACCCACTAGGAAGGGGTGAGCTCTGTGAGGTGATCCATCCTGTTTACTTACATATTTCCAGTCTCTGACACAGTGTTTGGCACATATTAAGTGCTTGTAGTCATCATTAGTACTGTTCTTCAGCTATTTATGGCTTCTGCACTCAGGATATGTGGTAAGATTCAGGCTTCCAGCATTATAGTAATGAATACGTAGTGTGAGTGAGACACAAATCTTTGTTTAAAATAAGCTGTTAATACTATGGGACATTGTTTATCACTGAAGTATCATCTGGAATATCCTGACTGATGTAGCACACAATAGATATCCATGGAAAGAATGGTTATTTACCATATCAACTTGAATATGGGGGCCAAAACTGATAAGAAGACAGAAACTTGTAAGAAAACAATAGAAGGTACAGAAGATACCCTTATGGAAAGAGATATAGAATAAGTAAAATAGAAAATTACTGTACCCCCATAATAAGCTGAAATAAAAAAAAATACACATGAAAGAATATAGGCTATTTATAAAATGAAAATATAATTAAGATTGCTAATATCAAGTACTACTGGGCTCAAACTAGAGGTTAATGGAGAATGATCTAGAAAGTTTAATGCATTGCTATGACTTGGTTAAATGGTAATGTAGACTATTGGAAAGAAACGGATGAAGTGGAGCAAACAGTAAAAATGTAGGAAGAATGTTGGTGGCCATGGCTAGGACCCAGGCAAACATCTCATAGCCTGTGTGACATAATATATACCTGCATATAAAAGAGACTTTTGGATGAAACCTTTCTTATTCTTTAATAAAATTCGATATCATGTTTGAAATTCTTTAATATGTAGTTCTTTATTTTCTATATGGCACAAGAGTGGAAATGTTTTGAGGTGGGGCTGGAGTTTTGAGTTGGGATTGGAAGCAGCCTGGATTTCTGGGGAGGGATAAAGGGATAGCTTCAGAAGTTAGGGGACAGAGAAAACATTTCTAGAGTGGACAAACTACTGTAGTTTGGCCCCCCCAAAGAGGATCCTGGACCCTGCTCTGCCACCAACTCACTGTGTGATTAAGCTCAGAGCAATCCCTTTCCCTGTTTGTGCATTGCAAAGCCCCTTCAGCTCTTATCATCTATGGTTTAAGAATTCTGGCCCAAGTCAAGGCAGTAATATATGGCAAGGTTCAAGGCACACAAAGAGCAGACAGCCAAGAAGAGAGGCACAGAGCTCATAAACTAAATACTCAGACATGCTTGAGTAGGTGTAGCTCCACGTCAGGTTAGAGTTTTCTTTTCAACATCTGTTTTAATAAAAACAATAGCAGTAGTTGACATTTATTGTACACTAAGAGTCAGGCTGTATTCTAAGTACTTTACATGCATTATCTCATTTAATCCTTACAAATGCATAAGGAAGGGTGCTATTATGATCTCCATTTTACAGATGAAAAAACTGAGGCTCAGAGGGGTTAAGTAACTTGCCCAAAGTCATACAACTAAGAGAGGGTAAGTCCAGCATTGACTCCTGGGGATCTAGCTTCAGAAACCATACATCTTCATCAGGCACCTGTGGTTAGGACTATGATGAAAAAGGGTTGGAGGAAGCAGCATGACTGTGCAAGCAAAGTATAGAACAGGTATTTCAGGTGGTCAGAAGATAGTACTTTTTAATGTGCTTACTATCCCACCAACAAATAGCCAAGGCCTGCTCCCTGATCCTCGCCCATTCCTTTAGGCTGTCTTTCCATGATTTTAAAATATTGCTTCTGGTAGCTCCCAGCAGGCTCCAGCATTCTGGGCCTGGTAAACTTTGGTCAGGAGCAGTTGCTCAGATGAAAGCTATTGAGGATGAGGCAAAAAAGGAGGGCTCCTGCATTTGGGTGTGTTTGATTATGAGAGAATAGTGAAAGGGTGTCTCAGTGTCAAAGCCAGGTCATGAGCCACACCTTTTAGCCCTGGGAATGAGATTGCAGGGGGCAGGTGGAGGCTACAGAAAGGAGGCAAAAGCTTCCTTCCTTAACCCATTGCCAGGTATATTTGTGAGTCGGTGAGCAAGATTTGTGAAAAAGGAAGGGCTTTCTGTAGATATCTCTGGCTCTTAACTCAGTCTGCTTTTGGTTGGGACCAACAAGAGAAAGTTCATGCACTCTAACCTTTAATTCGCTGGTCTCCTGGTATTCTGTAAAGAGTAGCCTGGGGTCAAAAGTTAATAGCCAATTAGAGAGTAGCAAAATCTGAGACCAGGAAAAGTCTCTACATCAGTTAGAGAAGGACGCAGGGCTGCTGCTGGCTCTTGGCGTAAGAATAGAATGTGCCAGGCAGCGGGATCAAGATTAAAAGGACCTGAATTTTCAAAACCCTGATGAGTGAAGCTTTTCATTTAATAGGGATAAGCAGCAACCATTAGCTGTATGTGTCATTCCTCGCATCATTGTGTTTCCAAGGCAACTGGATTACCAGGGAGACTTGGAAAGTGTGCATTGCTCATAAACTATGTTATCAGGAGTGGCTCCTGCCCTAGCAAGGCCTTTGAAACCATAGAGAATATAGTTTGTGCTTGTATTTTCCAGAATGCCTTCAACCTTGATCTGTATTCTCCAGTGCTCTGACTCAAACAGTTGGTCAGGAATAAATCAGTTTGGGCAAGGCTGTCCCCTTACTTATAGCTACAACTTGCATTGACACAAGAAGTTACTATTTTGGTTCAGGCAGACCTCCTGCCCTGGTGCTAGACACACAAGAAAAGTAAGACTAGATGAGAAGAGACCAGATGCTCCCAGGTGGACCTGAATAACCATTATTCATTGTCTGATAATCCTTTTCCTCCCTTTCTCTCTTCATCTAACTTCAGGTCAAGAAGAATTATTGCTGTTGGATGCTTCACTGCCAGAGGGGGTAGAGACTGAGAGAGTCTGCCTGTCTCACTCCTTTGGCCTGTCTCTTCCAAAACTAATATCCATTCCTGAGCAGTAGAGGAAGTGGGGAGAAGCAATAGCATATTAGGCAGAATGAGCCAAGCATGTGAAGCCCCAGATTTCAGAAAAAAGAATGTGAAAGAACTTCAATGTGGCAGGAGAATAGAGCAGAAGCAAAGAGACAGATGTGAGACAAAGCTGAAGAGGTAGCTATTGGAGGGCTTTAAGTATGGGAGAGAAATGATCTGATTTTCTCTTTAAAAAGATCACTTTGCGGTATCTCCAGATTCTTTTCCACAGAGGATGATATGGGCCATCATAACCACCCATCTAGCCATCCATCAATCCATCCATTCCTTTCTTCAGTCATTCTTACTCTTCTATTCCATCACATTCTATAGCCCAGGTCTGCAAAGGGAGGGAAGCTCTGGCTCATAGGCAGAATGGGGTGACTAGTGGAGTGAGGGAAAATTGGAGAGTGAGGCAGGAGGATGGAAGATCAGCTAAATAAAATGAACTATTTAATAAAAAGGCATGACCCAAGGAGTTCATTCAACTCCAGTGAACAGATAATGTCCTGTGTTTGGAACACTGTGACAGCTACCCCATGTCTACTCCCAGCTTTTCCAATTTATTGTCTCCAGCGCAGCCAGAAGGATCTTTTAAATAGCTAAACCAATTCATCTTTCTCCCACGCTTAAAAGCTTCCAGTGGTTTCCCATCACATCTCAAATAAAATACACCTACCTTTCCACAGTCTTGCAGGACACTTCCTGCCTCCACAGTCTCACTTGTCACCAAGATTCCCCTGGGTCACCCTGATGAAGCCCTCAGTTCTTTTTTCTGTTCTTCTAAGAAGCCAAGATTTTCCCCCGAGTTTGCTCATTCTGTTCCCTCTGCTTGGAATCTGTTCCCCCTGATCTTTGCAGGGCTGGCTCTTTCTCATCACTTAGGTCTCAACTCAGACGCCACCTCCCTAGGGAGACCTTCTCTGATCACAATATGTATTTACTAATTAATTGTCTCCTCTAACAGAAAGCCCAGCATGAGGTCTATGCTTTTCACTACTGTATCCCAGGGTTTCCATATTTGTTAAATGAATGAAGAAGTGACTGAATGGACCCTTCTATTTCCCACTGGGAGGTAGATGTTAGTACTGTACCTCCACTTCACTGATGTGAGGCCTAAAGAAGTGAAACTACTTGCCCTGGATTGGAAGCCAGGTATAAAGCAGCTGCCCTGAGTCACAGCTCTGATGGTAGGCAGGAGGTCTGCCTCCCCAGTTTCTCATGCTGGACAGAGAGTTTTGTAGTCAGGAGCCACCAAGCTCCCTTCTTTTCTCTTCTCCTGCAAGCTCTAAGAATTCCCCAAGAATCACAGAGGTTAGGAGCCAAATTCCACAGGCTAATATGCATAAATTACCCAGACCCAGTAATGAATTCAGGGAGTGCTACCCAGCATCCTCACAGCCATTTGGGGTGAGAGGTTGGAGGAAGCAGCTCATCACACAGCTGCTCCCTTCTGTTCATGTAGGATGGCTTCATTATGCCCAAAGAAATTGGTCAATAATGGAAGACTTAATCAAGGCAGTTATTTAGCCCCATGCAGCTGGGGGGGGGTGGGGTGGGGGAGTATATAGCAAATGCAACTAAATTCAATACAATTAGTTTGTGAGTAAGGAGTAAGGGCAGAATCTTTCATCCTGGTGGGTAATTTTATTGTGGGGGTGAAACTGAATGCCAGTGGCCAAATAATCAGAGCTGATGGCTGTGGCCATTCGGCCAGCTCACCATCACATGTGTATCTCATACGCTCATGCTCCAGGTGGTGGAATTCACCACAACAGGGACTCATTGTGAGCTTAAAGGCCCTAAACTAGGAAAAAGATTATGCCACCTCTCTCATATGTAATTAAAAATAATGGTTTAGATATTATATAAACCATAAATTGAGTGTAAGAATGTTCTACACAGTCCTGCTTTTGCCCATGATGATAGCTATCTATGTGCTTTGTTTTTTAAATGTCTTTTTAAAATGCCTCTTTGTTTCTATCCTCTCTCCTCTCTCTCTCCCTGCTGTCTTTAGCCTGCTGAACTAGAGAAGCCCAGCAGGTTTGAAGACTCTCATTGTCCAGATGAAACCTGGCTGTGCTATGGGGGGAGATAGTGGGAAATGGGAGCTTTATAAATCGGTTAAAGGCTCCATTATATGCAGTCTTTAAAGGAAAGCACTCAATTTATTTTCATTATGTAAAGCACATGGATTCTTATAGCAGATTAGACCCAAATAGTAGCCTGGAGCCTTGGTGCTGGCTTTGATGCACAAATAAGCCTGGTTTGTAGTTAGCACATTAATTTGGTTGCAGTGATAGCTGTTAAAAGGCTTTGCTCTTTTGCAGGCTCTTCCTTCCAGACTGTCAGCCCTTTCCTCCCAGGGGAGGCCTAGCCCAATCCAGGAGGAAGGAGCATTTGTGGAGGTTGGAATCCA
The DNA here is from genome assembly GCF_041146395.1 of Eulemur rufifrons. Classification (NCBI taxonomy): domain Eukaryota; kingdom Metazoa; phylum Chordata; class Mammalia; order Primates; family Lemuridae; genus Eulemur; species Eulemur rufifrons. Next base: position 23,418,047 of record NC_091012.1, on the reverse strand, counting down.
TAGGAAGTTACTATTATTCTGAGATATCTGCCTGTCTAACTTATCTGCCTGAGTTTTTTTCCTAGCTGGTAAGTACAAAGAAGTTTCCTGACCAATTTCTTAGGAGAGTAGACAAGGCCTTTATGACCTTGTCTCTCACTCACAACTTAGCTGGCGAGCTTCATCTATAGCCTGTCTTCACCACTGTTCACCTGGGAGTCTGGTGACACAGGACTTCTTGCTGTTGCCCAAACATGATGTGCATCTCTAGGGCTTTTCAAAAGCTTTTCCCTTTGCTGGGAATGTCTCTCCATTTCTTCACCTGGTGCCCTCCAACTCAGCTCTCAAGACTCATCTCAGTGTCACCTCCTCTGTGAATGATTCCAGAAAACCCCGGCAGATTTAGTCCCTTCTCTGTGTGCCCCAAACCTATGTCCATCTCTCATTATACCCATGTGCAGTATCATTGCCTATTCCCTTGTAGGCAGGAACCCTGTCTCATTCCTTCATGTATCCCTTTTCTCTTCTTCTTGTCCCCCCAGGCCTCCACCCCAGTGCCTAGCACAGTCATTGGTGCATGGGAGATTTTCAGTAAATGCTCACTGACAGGGTGGGGGCGTGGTAAGTGGGGACATGTTCTTTTTGAGAAAGGCTTGGTTGAGAGCCTTGCTACTGAAAGTGTAGCTCCCAGACCAGCAGCATCAGAACACCTGACAGCATCTCAGATCCTGCCTCAGATCTACTGAGTCAGAATCTGCATCGAACAAGATCTCCAGGTGTTTCTTATGATTATTAAAATGTCAGAAGTACTGTGAAAGTTGATGGAAGGAGAGGAAAACCCAAAAGAAAACAGTGCATTCATGATCTTCTGTCTGTCACATAAACAAGCTAAAGGTCAGAACAAGTTCAAATGCTCACAAATAAATGGGGTGCTGGGATTGTTCAGAGTAGCCTATGAGAACAGCTTGCTGACTGATTCCCCATGGTCCCCAGATTCCTCCAGATTATGTCTGTCTGTCCCATCAGGACCAAGCAGAGAGTGCCCTGGCAATGAGGTTCTACAGCCAATGTGAAGCCAGGCATCCTCAGAGCTGGCTTCTTGATTAAAGTCGGCCAGCCAGTAACCCAGGCTGGCTTGCTACATCACCAAGCCAGCATGTTCCAGCCTCACTCCAAGTCATTAACAACACAAATCATTTCCACTAAACCCTCAGGTTTATGTCAATCTGGCCAATTTCAATTTAATTTTATATATATATATATATATATATATATATTTTAGAGAATGGAACCAATTTTAGCCCAATTAATACCATTGCACATATGAAAAGCCCCATAATGGTCCCATCCCTCTCAAAGAAAAGGAAAATTCACTATGCTCCAAATCACACACATCACACAGTTGGTCCTGGAGCCAAAAATAGTATTCTTTCTAATTAGTCATTTTTGATGCCCTTTTTACTTGAAAATATCTTTTCCATCTAATTCTCCTGGTTCTCAAGTATTATCACCCCTTCCCCATCTCAAAGAGAGTTGGAATTTTCCAAGTCCACTCACTAACTCCCTTCTGCCAAATTTTACCTGAAGCAGGCCCAACACCAATGGGTAGACAGACGTGGAGCATTATCCAAAAGCTCAGATGCTGAAATCCCAGTTAAGCTACTACCAGCAGACCTCAGATCACATCCCCTGACCACATGCCCTGGTCCTTTGAAGTCTCTCATGCCTTCACTCCTGCTGAGGTCACTTCTCCTTGACCTCAGACTGGTCTCCTTCCCCTGGGTGCATACCTTTAATCCTAGTCCAGCAGCCTCCTAGAAGTCTCTCTTCCTTCCCTCCCAAGCCAGGCCCCCACACGTGGTGGGTCAGTGGAACAACACTGTCCCCAGTACTCTTAGTTCCTTTGCATTCATCTCTTTCCCCTGCATCCACTCAACAAAATCCCAACCCTGGGTGGAGTAATAATCCACAATCCAACTTCCTTGATTTTAGACCCAGCTCTGAGCCCAGCTGGGGGAAATCACGCAACCATGATTAGCCTCATGATACATCAGGGTTTGTCCTCAGCTGAGCAATCATTGTGGCCAGGGAATCCTTTTACGTGGCCATAGTAATCTTCTGCCCCAGTTTTCATCCAGCACATAAGGATAGACAGGTTGTTAGTGAGAGGCAAGCTCAAAAAGGTCTTGTATGACTGCAAAGAAACTGGCCAGCAAGACTTTCTGAATGTTTACATTTACCAGTCACTACTATAAATTTCTGCTTTCCTCAAGCCTCCTAATCAATTGTCATCCTTCTTGCCTATAGAAAACAACTTTGATCTTACTTCCCTGACAAAATTGAGGCCATCAGAAATTACATCTCTTAACTTCCTGACTCTGCCCTCTTATCGATTTATGATAGTCTTCTCTGACCATGTTACCTCCAGCTTAGAGATGGCTCCCCCTCTGTTGAAAGGTAAGCACTTCTCCCACACTCATGTCCCTATGTCCTTAGTCCTTCCCCTTCTATCTCCTCATCACTCTTTTCCTCTCTCTCCTGCTTCTTCATGCTCCTTTCCTCTAACGTCTTCTCTACACTCAAAAATACACTCAAGTTGCTGTAATCTAAAGGAAAAAAGATTCTCATGATTCATTTTTAAGCCTATAAACCTATGGACTATTGTTTTTCCTTTATTATCTAGCTTTATTGAGATATAATTGTTATACAAAAACCTGCACATAATTAATGTACACATTCTGGTGAGTTTGGACATATGCATACACTCATGTTATTCTCCAGCCGACACCATTTTATCTTTTGCCCACTCCTTCTACTTCCAAACTCCTGGAAAGAGATATGTGTGCTCATTATTTCCATCACTTACCAACTGCTCACTTACTTATTAGTCTTCTCTGCCACTCTGGCCTCTGCTCACCACTTCACAGAAACTGTTCTCATCAAGGTCACCCAGTGATTTCCAGATTGCTAAATCCATTGTCAAGTCTCAGTCCTCTTCTTACTTGACACTTTGGTAGGACTGGATACTGTTGACTGACCACTCCCTCCTTGCAACAGTACTCCTTAGACAGACTGTCTCTTCCCATTCTCTTTGGGGTTGCCATTTCTTTTACCATCTATCCAGTGTTAGACATCCCAGGGTTCCTTTCTCAAGTCCATAACTTTTTCCCTGGACATTCTTCTCGACCACTATGGGTTCAACCACCACCTCTAAGCTCAAGAAACCCCTCCCCACAAAAATTTCTATCTGCAGCTCTTAGCTCTCCTGAACTCCCAATACATATAATAAACTATCCCCTCGACTTATCTAATTGGACATTCCACAAGGCATCTTAAATGTAGCAAGTCCAAAATAAATTTGTCATCTTCCTCTTGCCCTACCCCACGCAAATTAACTCCTTCCCTGTGTTTCCTATTGCAGTGATTGATTACATCATCTTCAGTCACCAAAGCTATGATTCTGGGAGGTATACAACTAGTCATCACATCCTGCCAATTTCCCTGTGATTAACATTTCTCAAGTCTGTCCCTAGCTTTTCATCTTCACTGCCATTATCTTAGTCCAGGCTCTCATTATTTCTCCCCTTGACTATTACAACAACTACACCATGAAAAGCAGCCTGCAGAGGTATGGGTTACTGATCTTAGAATACTCATTTTAGTATCAATGGCACTTGGAGTCTGTAGGTAACTTAAAAGTAGATTAACACAACTCTGACTCACAGATCTGTTGGCTGTGTTATTGATTTTACATTGTTTGGCTGGATGTCTTGGGAGCTCAGGCAATGTTTCCAGCCTGTTTCCAAAAGAGATATTCTGTAAATAATTCACATAAGAAAGGGGAAGCTTCCTCTCTTTATCATAACATTTCATAGTCCCCTTCCAAGTTTAGCCTCATGCCAACACTATAAGAACAGGCATCACATTTCCAAGAGAGATGAGAGAAATCAACTGCTGCCAGAGTTACCTTTACCTTTACATTGAGTATGTGATTCCTGGGAGATCACTTCTGTCTTCTTGGGAGTTCTCAACACCTTGTGACACTTTTTCTAGAAACACTGAAGGACCAGACATCATTGCACACAAGGTGTCTCTAGGCCACCCTCTCATCTCCAGCATTGCTATTTATTCATTCAAAACTATTAATTGAATACCTACGCCACACCAGATGAAGTTCTAAGTGCTGGAGATTCAGCAGTGAAAAAAATAGAGGCAAAGACTCTACCCTCAGAGAGCTTACCTTCTCAGGGGCTCAGGCACCCCATTTATGCTCCTTGCACAGCAAACCTGCTTGAAAAAGTTATTTCCATGTACTGTCTCTACTTTCTCATCTCACAGTCTCTCTTCAACCATCTGTAATTAAGATTCTGTCCCACAACTGCTATAAAATAGCTCTTGTGAAGATCACAAATGATCAACATGTTGCCTAATCCAAGTTTCATTTCTGTATCACTTTGCTTGACCTCTCTCTGATGTATTCAACCCCCAAAAGTTCTCTCTTCCTCCTGAAACATTTCATCTCTTAACTTCTGCAACACTACAATCTTCTGGTTGTTATCCTTATCTCTACATGTTGGAATATCCCAGGCTTCAGTCCTCAAACCTCCTTACTTTTTTCTCTCTGTTTTTGCAACTCCCTAAGAGTCTATCCATTTTAATGTCTCATCCATTCCAAAGGCCTCAAATGCCATCTAGAAACCTACAACTCCTCAGACGTCTTCATACTCACTCATCCAACTGCCTCCTCAATATTTTCTCTTTGATGTCTAATTGGCATTTCAAATTACACGTGCCTGTAATGGACACCAGTTGATTGTCTCTGTAGCATCCAGTCTCCACCTGTTGGACCTCCCAAAAGCTTCCTTACTTTCCATGATTTTCTGATGAGATCCGTATGCTTCTGGGAAACCTAATTCCACTCCCACCCCACCCCTACAATCTAGATGAGGAGCGTGTAACCTAACTTAACACATTCCATTCTTGAGGGCACAATGATTGCTTCCAGGACAAGCATGTGATCCAGACTAGTCCAATTGCAGTGGACTTCAGGACTTTTTCTTACCTGGAGTTTTCTACTCTAGATGTTCTTCCTTGATTTACAGATGTGAAGTATGGATATGAGGCCTGCAAGCGCTGCAGCAGTTTTGCTACCATGAAGCAAGTCAAACTGACATCCAGAGAAAGACAGTGCTGAAAGATTAAGAGCAATTAAGCCAGAGCTCTGATCAAATCATTCCTGAAAGCCTTGTGTGCTCTGGAGTTTCTTTGAGGTCTGTGAACTATTACAATACCTTTACTGTTAAAGCAAGTTTGATGTGGGTGTTACGTCACTTGCAGTCAAAAGCATTTGTTATATTGTGCAAAGAAGAACACTTGATTCTCCTCCTTCCTAACCTATTGTTCCCAAGTCCTCCCCATTTCACTGAACCAATTATTCAAGCCACATATCTAGGTGTCATCCCTGACCTCCCTCTCCCTCATCTCATATCTCTAACCTTTTATTACCTCTCCTTTTCCTCTCCCAGCCACTGCAGAAACCTCCTATTTCATTGTCGTCCTGTTTCCACTATTTCCCCCTTTCAATCAATTCTCCACACAGCAGAGTGAACTTTTAAGAACAATCAGGTCATATCACTCTCCTGCTGAACCCTTCCAGTGGCTTCCCATGACACTTAGAGTAAAACCCATACTCTTGGCCATGATTACAAAGGCCTGCATAATCTGGCCTCTCACTACCTCCCCACTTATGTCTCTTACAACTCTCCTTCTTGCTTATTCCATTTCAGATAGATTGTCCTTCTTACTTGTCTTTGAATAAGCTGCTATCTACCTCAAGGTCTTTGCACTTACTGTTTCCTTTTTAAAATCACTTTCTTCCAATAACTTTGTATGGCTTCTTCCTTCCCATCATTCAAGTATGAGCTCAACTATTAACTCCTGAGATAGGCCTTCCCCAACCATCTTATATAAATTAGCTGACATCTCCACCCCTTTCCAAACAATATTTCATTACTCTGTTTTATTTCTGACAAGCCATCATAATTGCCTAAAATCGTTTTGTTTACTTTGTTGACTTATTTATCATCTGTCTCCCCAGACTACATTTTCAATTTCATGGTGGCAGAAGCTAAGTATATCCCCTTCACCACTGTATTACCAGAGCCCAGTATTGTATCCATAATTGGTTGCTTAGATGGATGAGTAAGCACACAAATGACATAGATCTGGCATATCAACCAATTGAGAGGCAAAGGCAAGAGGGTTCTAGGTCATCACAAGTTTAATAAGTCTGACAGTGCAGGAGTCTCAGAGAACAAGGGCAAAAAATATTAAGCAGAGAAACTGCAACTCCAGACTCCCTCTCCCTCCACCAGCATATGCACTTAAGCCACGAATCCAGGAAAATCTTCTCCAATTCTGACAGAAGACTCCTCAAAGCACTTACTACAAAAATGTTGTTCAGGACATTGCTCACTATAGCCCATCTTATCCTCTTCATGAAGACCCCCAGAAGCGATTCCTTTCTCATATATCATGGGAAATAGTTTTGCTTCTGTGAGCAACTGGTTAGTTTTTACACTTTGAATCCTAAGGATCACATAATGGAGAGTTTTTCTCCCAACACTGCTGGCCAAAACATACCAAGCTAAGCCAAAAGTTTAGGATTCTATAGCATGGGTTCTATGTACAAATTTTTCCCTGGCTCCATCCTTTTTTCCCCTAATTTTTATTTTTCCTTAACCCGATGCCTGGATCTTTTTATTATAAAAATCCAGTTGTGTTGTAAGTGCTATTTAAAATTTTCTAAATCTCATTTTTGAGCAATGGGAAGTACAAAAATAAGAGAAAATAATCTCCTGAGCTTATTTTATAGGTACATTATGGTCAGCTGTTGTTGGGACAAGAATCTCTTGAAAATGTAGCAAATAGATGAATCAGGAGATTCTAATCAGTTGGTCTGTATCTGTCAGGGGTGTCTTGAAATCTTTATTACTCACCAAGGCTGTTTTTGAGAGCTCACTTTCCTTTCTGTAGAAAGGGAATCTGAAATGGAGCTAGTAGCTAGGGGACATACCTAGCTTACTGCCCTGGTTCTCATCTGGCAACCAAACACTGGTAACAGTCCCTTCTTCTACACAGCCCACCATCAGACTGCAAACCAAGGTAAGTACTCCATCCTATAGGCCACAGGAAGCTATTGAAGAGTTTTAGGAAAAGTTACCCTACAACACATTACTCTGTCTGCAATGTTAGGAACAAATTAGAGAGGAATAGGACTACAATCAGGATGAGTTACTGAAAATCAGTTATAATAAACTAGGCTAGAAGTGATAAAGGCTGTACCAGCCAGGGTTCAACCAGGGAAACAGAAGCCACTCTAATTTTTTATAAGATGATAAACGTAATGCAGGAAACTGGTTACATAGAAGATGTAGTTACTGAGAAGCCAAATTACGTAAGATGAGTCAACCCAGAGATGAGCAACAGCAAGAAACCTCTACCACCCCTAGGCTGAAGGAACAAAGAATGGAGCCAGTGTTTCTGGAGTCCTGGGACAGGGTCACTTGGTGGAAACTGGAATCATGGAGTATGTGTTGTTAGAAAATGGAGTCACAGAAGAGACAGATACAGTTCAAGGCAGACAGAGGAACAAAATATATACTTGGATTCCTCCTTCCTCATACCTTCCAATCTCCCTCCATGAGGGACAAGAGCTTAGGAAATGCAGCCTGAGAAACAGTGGAGCAGAGGAAAGGTGAGAAATAGCTTTGAAGGCAAATGGACCAGCAAAGGGGCCTATATCAAGATGTTGGCACTGGGGATGGAGAAGAGAAGATGGAATCGGAAGTTACTTAGAACTAAAATAAACACGAGTGATGAGCACTGATTTCCTATTCTGATGACTGCTGGATTAATCACAGCACTCTTATACAGGAGTACAGGAGATGAGGCTGGTTTGGGTCTTGTTGAGATGCCTGTTAGGGGAGAGACCTGGCAGACAACCATATTCTCAGCTCTGAAGAGAGAGATTGGGCTGGAGAAAGGGAAGGAATGATATTAGCCAGGGAGTGTATGGTGACAGAGGAGAGGTTGGGAGGGTCTGGGGCACAGTCCTGAGGAGCACTCACATTTCATGGTTGGACAGAGGAAACTGAGAGGGATTGGCAAGCCATAGGAAGAAAGTCAGGGGAAAGTGATGTGTGGGAACACAGAAGAGTATTCCATGGAGGAAGGTTCTAGGTCTTCTACTCCAGTGACTTTGGACAAAACCAGTCCTCTCTTCTCCTGCATTCCCTTCCTCTCTACCACTGGTCTCAGCTTGTCTCTACCCTGGCACTGCAAGACATTACAAAGCCTTCCATTTGAGACCCTGTAAGCCCTGCTGCCAGCATTGGCAGTGCCAAGCAACATAAACTGAGCACCTCCCCTCCTCTGTGCCAAGCAGTGTGCTGGGCAATGCTGGGGCCACCAGGATGGCTCAGAAGCAGTCATGACCTTCTGAGACACTATCTGGTGGGCTAAATGAAGGATCCACATGAAGAGAGCTACTCTAACACAGAAGCACATCCTGTGGGGCCAGAACATGAGTAGATGGATATGTGAGGCATTAGAGGGAGCTAGAGAGGGACATATTTCTCTCAGGAGGTGAATCTCAGCTGATGCTAAAGAAACATGATTTTCAAAAGAAGATATAAAAATGGCTAACAAACATATGAAAAAATTTTCAACATCTCTAATCATCAGGGAAATGCAAATCAAAACCACAATGAGATATCACTTAACTCCAGTGAGAATGGCCTTTATCAAAAAGTCCCAAAACAGTACATGTTGGCGTGGATGCAGAGAGACAGGTACACTCATACACTGCTGGTGGGACTGCAAACTAGTGCAACCCCTGTGGAAAACAATATGGAGATACCTTAAACAGATTCAAGTAGACCTACCATTCGATCCAGCAATCCCATTATTGGGCATCTACCCAGAAGAACAAAAGTCATTCTATAAAAAAGACACCTGCACCCGAATGTTTGTAGCAGCACAATTCACAATTGCAAAGATGTGGAAACAACCCAAATGCCCATCAATTCATGAATGGATTAGTAAAATGTGGTATATGTATACCATGGAGTATTACTCAGCTATAAGAAATAAAGGTGATATTGAATCTCTTTTGTTCTCCTGGAGAGAGTTGGAACCCATTCTATTAAGTGAAGTATCCCAAGAGTGGAAAAACAAGCACCACATGTACTCACCAGCAAATTGGTTTCCCTGATCATCACCTAAGTGCACATTTGGGAATATCACCAATTGGGTATCAGACAGAGGTGGGGGGTGGGGGGAGGGGATGGGTGTATACCTACATGATGAGTGCGATGCGCACTATCTGGGGAATGGACACACTTGAAGTTCTGACTCAGGGGGATGGGGGTGGGGGGAGGGGATGGGTGTATATCTACATGATGAGTGCAATGTGCACTGTCTGGGGAATGGACATGCTTGAAGCTCAGACTTGGGGGAATGGGGGGGCATGGGCAATATATATAACCTGAACTTTTATACCCCCATAGTAAGCTGAAGAAAAAAAAAAAGACATGTGAGTCTGAAAGAGGAAGGTAGAAGTGCTGCAGATAAAGCGCCAGAGGCATGAAGGAAAGGGAGAAACAGGGCCTGAGCTGGAGCTGGAGCAGGAGCAGCGGATTCAAGCATGGGCCAGCAGCAGGCCATGAGACAGGAGAAGGAGGCCAGAATTTGGCATGGGATATGATGGTCTGAAGGTGAGAGGCAAACCGGCCTGCACGTCTTACATTGTGGCCTGGTTTGCTGAGTATTCCCACATGCATTACTCTGCTACTCTGCTAGAGCCATATGCCAACCCTCAATCCCCACCAGCCCCCAAAGCACTTCCCACCACATCTTCCAATGGAATCTTCTTTGTAGTACTTAGCAGGCCTGGCATAATATATTTTGGTCATTTATGTATTCTGATCTCTTTTAATAGGTTGTAAGCTCCCCAAGTCATTGTTTAACTGTACTCCTAGTACCCAGGACAATCTAGCACAAAATTGGTGCTTAGTAAACATTTGTTGACTGACCAAAGTATAGAAATGGTTTGCAATGTGGTCCATACTATATGGCTGGGGAAACTGAGGCCCAGAAAGGTGAAGCAGCTGTGCCAAGGCTGCATAGCCAGAAGGGGCCCTAGCTGGAAGTGGAACCCAGGCATTCTGATTCTCACTTTGCCTCATCACCATTACACAAGTGCCTCCTTTCTCCTATACAGAAGCAGGAGCCCAAGCTCTGAAATCCAAGGTGTGGTTCCAATTCTTGCTTTGCCCCTTAGTGGCTGTGTGACTTCCAGCACATTACTTCACTTTTCTGAGCCTCTGTTTCAGATTGTGGTGAGCTGGACCTCTCAAGATTGTAGGGAAGACTCACTGAGTCCATGGACACATCCTAAGAAAGGGGCCCAGGCTCCTGACCTGTGTGACCTTTGGCAAGTGGGGCTCTCTGCCAGAAAGACAGAGGCTGGTCCTGGGACCTCCAGGGGCATTCCCATTCCAATCATCGAGGGGTCTGTGGGTTTCCAAGAGCTGGAGAGGAGAGTGCCAAAGCCACTGGCAGAAAAAGGGCCTCTTTCATCAGACTTACCATGGGTTTTGTCTGCAACATTCCAGCCCTCAGACTGTGACTACAAGATGCCAAGCAGCCTGTCACTTGTGGCTCTCACATGGCTCTCACAAAGGTTGATGCCTTTGCTCTTGATGTGCCTTCCTCAGGAAACATCTGAGACCACAGCCCAGGTGCCTGGTGTGTGAAGCAAGCTGAGGGTTCTCCTTCAGTAATGGAGTAGTATTGGAGTATGTTGAGGAAGCAGCTGGGAGTTAGGCAAGGTTGAAGTTCCTCGATAGTAACTACAGGAGAAAGGATGAGTCACCAATCTGAGTCCAGGGAGGCCAGGAAGGCAGAGCCAGACTTGGGGGCAGGTTGCGCACAAGAAAGGGAGAGACAGCCTGTGATCAGGCCAGCAAGCTGGCCTTCTCTAACACCACTGATCTGGTATTCCTCCTGGATGGTTGCTGCCTGTCTGTGACAGTGACTGCCCTTCTCTGTATGACCGAAAAGTGCTCCTGATTGGCAGAGGCATACTTCTGCACTTCAGGTCACTTCTACTGAAGGGATGGTTTGACTGTAAAAGGGCAAGAAGACACTTTTGGGGATGATGAATATATTTTGTACCTTAACTGTGGTTGCAGTAGTATGGGACTATACATTTGTCAAAACTCTTTGAATTGCCTCTGAGTATTTCAGAGAAAAAGCAAGCAAAAAATCAATAAGGATATAGATGACCTAGACAGCACCATTAACCACATTAACTAAAGTTTACAGAACACTGCATCCAAAATAGCACAATAAACATTCCTCTCATGTTTGTGGAATGTTTAACAAGATAGATGGTATTCGGGGCCATAAAATAAACCTTACAAATTAAAAAATTAGAAATAATAAAAAGTATGTTCTCAGACCATAATGCAATTAAACTTAAAATCAAGCAGAAAGATATCTGGAAAATGCCCAAATATTGGAAATGTTAAAATATGCTCCTAAATAATCTATGGATCAAAGAAGGAGTCTCAAGAGAAATTTAAAAATACATAAAGTTGAATGAAAATGAAAATATACAAATAAAAATTTGTGGATTCAGCTAAAGTAGTCCTTGAGGGAAATTTATAGCATATTTTAAATGTTTATATTAGAAAATAAGATTTAAAATCAATAACCAAAACATCTACCCTAGGAAACTAAAGAAAGAAGAGCAAGTTAAATTTAAAGTAATTTAAGAAGATCCCATTTTCCTTCTCACACACCTGCCTCTTCCCTCCTTCCTCCCTCCCCACACACATCATTTCACAAGTGGTTGATTTTATTTTCATTGCCACCGTGTAGCCGGTTAGTGAAAAATTCCTCGTCCACACGCTTGGCCATGTCCCAGCAGCCAGACCTCTGGAGACTTCGCAGATAGCTCTGAGGTCGCTGGCCTCACTCCAAGGTTACTGGCTGCTGAGGGTGCCACTTGAGGTGGTGGAGCTTTCTCCACTCTCTGGGTCCTGCTCTGGCTCATTTTGACTGAGTTTCTCATCCAGCTGGTGACACGGGTCGAATAGTGTTGGCTCTGTCCCCTCCTTGGGTTTAATTGAAGGGTGATCATTTTTGGAGAATCTTTTCTCCTCAAAGTCCCTCGAAGGGGTCCTTTTGTCTTCCTGGTTACCTGCAAGGACAACATGGAGATCACAGAAGGGCACTGGTTTGGGGGAAGAGGGTGGAGGTGGGGTGGGAGCATGGGATGGGGTGCTTTCATGCGGGCCAAGGGCGGTTTGTGTTGGGTGAGGGGGGGGTGGGAAGTTGGGGGGTGAGGACTCGAGGGTAAGGCAGGGAGGAGCTTGGGTGGGTCGCCCACCTTGAAGTTGCCTCTGGACCTGGGTTGATGAGGGGCCTTCCTCTTCTTCCCCACTTTGACGTTTGCGGGTGGTTGTTCAATGATGGTGCTTGAGGCTTGTGATTTTCGGGTCATCTTCTCTGTGTCAGCACTTCCCACTGGTCTACCCAGGCCACCTGGCCTCCCTATATGTACCCTCCCCAGGATAGGGTGTGGCCACACCCCTGAGCTTTGTTTGGTCACCAGCCACTTCCCAGGCAATGGGAGCCCTGGGGGGAGGGGCTTTGACATCAGAAAGCACCATCAGGACATTTTCATGGGGAGGGGGAGTCTGATGAGGAGGCCAGAATGCTCTGGTTGGAAAAAAAGGGGGCATTTCTTTAGTACCCCCAAAGAGCTTTCCCAAACTGACTAGCACAGCTCTTTTCCTCCCACGTTCAAGTTCGGTGGGGCACATGGCAGAGAGAGGGTATTTCCTTCAAGCTTTTTCCCAAAGTCCCCCTATTTCAGTGGTTCATTCTGTTCTCGCCCACCATTCACCGTTACCTAGCTTTTCTTTGTTTTACCAGAAATCCCTCCACGGTAATATGGCCGCATTTAAGTCTACATGAAGATGTTAGTCATTCCCATTTCTCTCCTAAAAAATGTATGCACTTTGAAGACCACTCATTTCTTGCCTACTACCAGGGAACTTTTCCATCCCACTTCCTTTTCCCAGTGTCCACAGAGGTTCCTTCAGGTGTACTGCTTTCCAGTCTGAAATCACTGCCTTCAGGCTGTCAGACTTCAGAAAACAAAACAAAACAAAACAACAACAACAAAAAAAACTTGCTCCATTGGGTATCTATCTTATTAATCCTGTTACAGCTGTGAAGTCATGCTCATCTCAGCAGATTCAGTACTCAGGCTTGGGTTTTAACAGTGTAGGATGAATGAAGCAGATATTCATGTGCCAGAAGTTATGTGGGATGTTTGCACATAGGAAACTACAACCTAAGACTGATGAGTTCATGGAGCAGGTTGGAGTTGGATAAGATTGTTCAACATTGTAGTTGAGGTTCTGTACAGTGTAACAAGTTAAAAAGAGGCCTCTGGATTGGAAAGGGAGAGGTAAAATTGTCTTTATTTACAGGAAATATGAATGTATGTGGATAATTCTATCAAACTAAAAAATGCTTCTAGAACTAATCATTGAGTTTAGCAGTGTCACTGGATACAAGATCATTATATTTGTACTTTTATAGTAGCAAGGAGCAGTTGAAAATTGAAAGAAAAATATACTATTTAAAATAGCATTAGAATATATGAATTAAAAGTGATAAATATGGCAAAAGATGTAGCTCTTCCTATTAAAAACTATAAAACATTACAGAGATAAATTAAGGAAGATATAAATAAATAGAGATATGAACTTTGTTCATGAGTCAGAAAACTGAATATTGTTAAGATGTCAATTCTCCCCCATTTTTTTTTATTTCAGGATATTATGAGGGTACAAACATTTTGGTTACATTTTATGTCTTTGCCTCACCCAAGCAAGGATTAGAGGCATGCCCTTCCCCTCTACAATGCTAACCGTGTCCAATAGTTGTGAGTTTACCTCCCGCAACCCCCTAATCCCTGGAGAATATTACTACTGTGTGAACACCATAGTGTTGATCAGTTAGTGCCAATTTGATGGTAAGTACATGTGGAGCCTATTATTCCGATCTTATGGTACCTCACTTCGGATAATGGGCTCAAGCTCAATCCAGGAAAATATAAAAGGTGCTAGATCACTGTCGGTTTTTATAATTGAGTAATATTCCATTGTATACATATACCAAATTTTAATAATCCACTCATAAATTGACGGGCACTTGGGTTGTTTCCACATCCTTGCAATAGTGAATTGTGCTGCCATAAACATTCGGGTGCAGATGTCTTTATTATAGAATATCTTTTGCTCTTTTGGGTAGATGCCTAATAGTGCTATTGCTGGACCGAATGGTATTTCTATTTTTAGCTCTTCGAGGTATCTCCAAATTCTTTTCCACAGAGGTTGCACTAATTTGCAGTCCCACCAGCAGTGTAAGAGTGTTCCTGTCTCTCCACATCCTCACCAGCATTTGTTGTTTTGGGATTTTTTTGATAGAGGCCAATCTCACTGTGTCCCCAAATTCATTGATAGATTAAATGAAATCCAAATCAAAATTCCAGAATGTTTTTTTGATTTTTACAGAAATTGGGAGGCTGATTCTAACATTCATATAGAATTACAAAGGACCTAGAAAGACCTAGCCAAAGAAAACTTTCAAAAATAGAACAAAGTTGGAGGGGCTACCCTACTTCATTTCAAGGCTTATAAACTAACAATAATCAGGATAGTGTGGTATTGTCACAATTACAGCACTACATCCATGTAAAAGAATGAAGTCCAGGAAAGGATCCACATGCATATGCATTTATAGACAACTAATGATTAATAAAGATGCAAATGAAGATCAAAGGAGAGAAAAGATAGTCTCTTTGACAACTGGGCCTGGAACAATTGAACATCTATACACAAAAACTGAATTTCAATCCCTATCTATCTCTCCATCTACCTAAAGAGAAAGAGAAAGAAAGCTATTTTAAGGAATCGGCTCAAGTGATTATGAGGTCTGGCACAAATGAATCTGTAAGGCAGGCCAGCAGGCTGGAAATTAACACAAGCATTTTTATATTACAGCCTTGCAGCCGAATTTCTTCTCCAGGAAACCTGTCTTTGCTCTTAAGACCTTCAACTGATTGGATGAGGCCCACTCACATTATGGAGGACAATCTGCTTTACTTAAAGTTAACTGATTGTAAATGTTGACCACACCTACAAAATATCTTCAGAGCAACATCTAGACTAGTGTTTGACCACAAAACTGAATACTAAACCCTAGATAAATTGAAATTTAACACTAACCATCACACATACCTTGGACCATATAAAAATGTAACTCAAAATGAATCACAGGCATAAATGTAAAAATTAATTTTTTTCTAGGAGAAAATAGAAGAAAAAATTTGTTACCTTGGGTTATGTCTTGTGGGCTGCCATTACAAAATACCATAGACTGAGTGGCTGAAACAACATAAATTTATTTTTCCACAGTTTTGGAGGCAAGAAGGCCTATATAAAGGTCTGGCAGGGTTAGTTTCTGGCGAGGACTTTATTTCAGGCTTGTAGATGGCTGTTACTCATTATGTCCTCCATGGCCTTTCCTCAGTGTGGGAACATGGAGAGAAAAAGAGAGGGGGAGAGGAGAGAGCAAGAGCATGCACAAGAGTGTGCACACACACATAAGAGCACTCTCTTGTGTTTCTTCTAATGAGGATGCTAATCCCATCAGATCAATGCCCCGCCCTTACGACTGTATTTAACCTTAATTACTTCCTTAGAGGCTCCATCTCCATACAGCCACACTGGAGGTTAGGGCTTCAAAATATGAATTTAGTGGAGGATATAAGCATTGGCAAAGAATAGACACATAGATTAATGACACACACTAGAGCCCAGAAATAGACCTGTGTACATATAGTCAGGTGATTTACAACAAAGGCACAAAGGCAATAATGGTGAAAGTATACTCTTTCCAACAAATGGGGCCAAAACAATTGGACAACTGTATGCAAATCATAATGATAATAATCTAGACAAACTCTTGCATACTTCACAAAAATAACTCAAAATACATCATAGATTAAATGCAAAATGCAAAAATTATAAAATGTCTATAAGAAAACATAAGAGAAAATCTACATATCTTTGAGTTTAATAATGAGTTTTTAAATTCAACAAAAAGTATGATTCATGAAAGAAAAATTTGCCAAGTTGGACTTTATTAAAATAAAAATCTTATGCTTTTCAAAAGACACTGTTAAGAGAATGGAAACAAAAGCCACAGAGTAGGAGAAAACATTTGCAGTACACATAGGTGATAAAAGACTTGCCTCTTAAGTCTCAATGATAGAAAATAACCCAACCAAAAAATAGGCAAACGATTTGAATAAACATTTTACCAAAGAAGAGATACAGATGGCAAATAAACATTAAAAATGCTAAACATCTTTTATCATTAAATAATTGCATACTAAAATGAGATACCAGCACACACCTATTTCAATGTCTAAAATTCAATAAAACTTACAAGACCAACTGCTGGTGAAGATGTGGAACAACAGAAACTCTCATTCATTGATGATGGAAAGGCAAAATGGTACAGCCATTTTGGAAGACAGATTGGTCATATAGCCTTTATTGACATTTGTTTAGTTTGTCATTTTCTTAAAAAAAAAACTGAACATACTCTTATCATAAGATCCAACAATCATACTCCTAGGTATTTACCCAACTGACTTGAAAACCTATGTCTACATAAAAACTTGCATGTGAATGTATATAACAGCTTATTTCATAATCACCAAAAATGGAAGCAACCATGATGTACATCATTAGGTGAATGGATAAACAAGCTATGGGACAACCATACAATGAAATACTATTCATCAATAAAAAGGAATAAGTTACAAGCCACACAAAGACATGGTTGAGTCTTCAATGCATATAAGTGAAACAAGCCAGTCTGAAAAGGCTAGATAGTATATGATTCCATTTAAAGGACATTCTGGAAAAGGAAAAATTATGGAGATGAAAAATGTATCAGGGGGTTATAAGATGAGCACAGGGGATTTATTAGGAGAGTGAAACTACTATGAATGATACTATATTGGTGGACATATGGTTGCTTTTGCTATGAAAGTTTGTGTTCCCACAAAATTCATATGTTGAGAACCTAACCCCAAAATGATGGTTTTAGGATCCAGGGTATTTGGGAAGTGATTAGATCATGAGAGCACAGCCATCATGAATGGGATTGTGACTTTATAAAAGAGACCACAAAGAGATTCCTTGCCCCTTCTTCTATATGAGGATACAGGGAAAAGACAGCTGTCTATGAACCAGGAAGCAGGTCCCCACCAGGCACAGAATTTTCCAGCAACTTGATATTGGACTTGCCGGCCTTCAGAACTGTGAGAGATAAGATTCTGTTATTTATAAGCCACCCAGTCTGTGGCCTTTTTATTATAGCAGCCCAAATGGACTAAGACAATGGCACTATGCTTATGTCAAAACTCATAGTACTTTACAGCACAAAGAGTAAACCTTAATGTATACAAATTTAAAAAAAATAGTGTAAGAGGTTGGGGAATCCCAGGATAGAATGCAGAATGTCACACACAAAAAAATAACTGTATTATAAATGTATGAAACAACCCCAGTGAAGTAGGTAAGGGAAGAAGTTACTGACTTAAGTAATGTTGGAAATGAGTGAAATCTGTAAGACTAAAGGCCAAAGGGACTACACATAAACACTGCACTCTAACTGACACAGTTGTTTCCAGTGGGGGTACAGGGGTATAGGTTAACAGATCTGAATCTATTATTCATTTAACTGGAATTGAACTATTAATTAAATGGATGGGAGACGGTGGGAGCCAAGTTTCTCACTGATGGAGTGGGAGGCTATAGATAAGCAAGGAAAGGAGGCTAAAATGATCCTTGTGGTAATGGATTAGAGCTGGAGACATCAGTATAAATTTATGCTCAATTTAATACAGAAACAGATGTTTCCATATATAAATTTAACAGACGTGTATACATGTTATATACACACATATATTTCATTGTTCTGTCAGCAGAGAAGACCTATAACTAACTACCCAGTAGCAATGAGCACACCAAGCACCCAGATGTAGATTTTTAGAACCATTTTCCAATAAAAGAAACTAGATCTCTTTTGAGAAATGGGTGATCTTAGGACTGGGGCAAGGCACATGATGAGCCTGGAGTAGCTTGTAGCCCTCAAAATTAAGAGCTGAAGAATATGTTAAAGGACACCACAGTGTTGCATTCAGCAAATCCAGAGTATGAGAAACTGGAAAGAACACAATTCCAAGGAAAAAGAGGTCATTTGGCGGGAACCTACAGATTAAAAAAGACTTAAAGAGCATAATAAAAATCACTATATAATAGTATATTTGAATATTCATCTAAAGAAACAAAGTTTTTTAAAAAGTAAGAGTCTGTTGGATAACTGTATAAAATAGTTGGACATTTGACAATCATTTATTTAATTTTTCAGAAATGATAACTATATTGAGTTTATTTTTGATTTAAAAAGTTCTTATCTTTTAAAAATGCATGTTGAAATATTTAAAGAAGAAATGATATGATGCCTTGGATTTGCTCCACATTATTCCAGCAACTGAGATATAGGTAGGGGGAGTATAACTGGAACCAGATTTGCCATGTATTTAAGGTTGTTGACTCTGAGTATCAGGTATACGGGGTTCATTATATTATTCTCTCTATTATTGTGTATTTTTGAGGCTGTCTGTAATAAAAAGTTTTTATTATAAATATCATGCCATTAAAAGTGAAATCCTAAGTGAAACTGACCACTTTTTAGAAATTAAATAAATGACAAAGTTAGTCCAAAAAGAAAAACTTTAATGGAACTATACAAACTGAAACTGCACAGTACTCAAAGCTCAAGCTATGTGGGGAGTTAGCTACGCTGCCAGCAAAGAATCAGGTCCCTCAGGCAGGGGTTACTGCAAAGGATAAGGAAATAATAGAATATAGAAATAAAAGAATACACGGAGACAAAGGTACAGTTTATAAAGAATAGATTTATAAAAAAGGTGGGAGGCTCGGGAGGCCTCACAATATCCTCGTAAATTGTAGGGCCCCAATGAAGGTTCACATCGGTATTTATGGGTACAGTGATAGGTTGCCAGGGGTAACAGATTTACATAATAACAGGTAGTTTGTTTTAGGTTAAAAGTCTCCCAAAAGGCTTCTATAGATTCCTTATTTACCTATGTGAACAAAGGGTTACAAAATCTTTCTAGGACAAACTTCTAAGTTCTAAGATAAAACTATCACTTTAGCAGAATAGTTAAACAGAGACATAGTGGATCCATATTTCTTTATCTAGTTATTGTGGATTGAGACAGGTCTTCAGAAGTCAATCAAGAGCTGTGCCTTGGGCTAACTGCTTTTAGCCACAAGTGTCTGTCTTTGGGGTGGGCACTTTGATCAGCTCCCATCCCATGGCTCCATGTAAAACCTGCTTTGTGGTTCAAAGCAGGTGAAAACCACAGGCTTGAGACTGCAGCATCACCTTGGAAAGCAGCTTCTACTGACCTTTGAGATGCCCTCCTGAAGCAAGGCAGCTTTTGATATTCGAACTAACATGTTCACATATTCCTTCAGGGCAAAGCCTTTCAAAACTCCTGAAATCATGTGTCTCTAATATAGTAATATTAATCCAGTGACCAACAAAGCTACTTTCAATGTTTCAGGACATGGCACTTTGGGAGGCCAATTTTACCAAATGGTCAAAGAAAATTAATCACCATCTTATCAACTCTGTCAAAGCATACAAAAAGATGGACAATTGTTCAACTCATTCTCCAACACTATCTCTTCTGCATTCAAAAAACTGATGAGGACCCCCCTTGCATGAAAAGAGCACTTGAGGCAAGCTCTCTCACATAGCAGCAATTATTCTACCTAAATTAGTAGCATTCTATCATAGTAGGGAATTAAACGAACAAGCAGGCTTTGCCCAAGGAACAAAAATATGACTTAACATCCAGGGGAAAAAATTCCATTGTAATTTCTTACATACAAAATAGAGAAGGAAAAAAAAAAAAACATTTGATCCTGTCAATGGGTACACAAAAAGCTTTTGAAGGAAATTCCACGTGTGTTCATGGTAAAAACATTGAGTTAACTAATACTGAATAGAACTTCAATTTCCTAAAATCAACAGCAAACATACTTAAATGTAAAATGTTAGAAAAATTATCATTAGAGTCAGGAACAAGATGTAGACGTATGCTCTCATCTCTACATTTCAAAACAGCACTGAGACACAAAGTCAGAGCTATGCATATAAAAATAAATGAGGGGTATGAATATTGCAAAAAAATATAATGTTTAGTAACAATATCATTATCTATGTTGAAAATTCAAAAAAATAGACATGTAGAATATTCAAGTGAATGAGAGTTCAGAACCAGGTGTACAACATATTACTAAAGCAAAATCAAAATCTTTGCCACACAAAAACAGTAACTAACTAGAACAATTAATATACAAGATGCAATTTACAATAGCAACAAATTTCAAGAACTATCTAAAAAGAAGCCTAAGAAAAATGTATACAGTTTTTAGAGGCAACTATAAAAGTGTCCTGATAGACTCAGGTAAAAGGAGTTTGAAATAAATAGAGCAGCATAACATATTCATTGATAGGGAACAGAACATTATAAAAATGTCAATTCTCCTTAAATTATTTGCAATTTAGTGTCTTACCTGTAGCTGTCTAAATGACAATCAAGTGCAGGCTGTTGTCTTCTGCTCCCAAAATCCACCCTAGAAAACTATAGAAGGGAAAAGGAAAAAATAAATAATGTAAGTAAAAAAATCTAAACACCATAACATGAGAAAGCCCTGGGGGAAACTGAAGACTGTATTGAACTGGTGCCTGTGTTTGGGGTGTGGGGAGCAACAGGGAAATTGGGGATGTCTGTAGCCTGCACAGAAGGCAGATGACAGGATGGATAGGAGGCAAGTTTAAAACTTCTGCCTCCCAGTCCCCGCTTCATTGTACAATCTGAGGCAGACCTCACACCTCCAGTGACAGTAGCCCTGGGGTAATATAAGAACAGCAAGAAAATTGGGTTGATTGAAGGCAGTACAGCTCCAGAGTCCTGCTAATAATCACCTGAAAGAGCCATAGTGGGTGAGGACTGGCCTTCCAAAAAAAATTGTTCCAGTAGAATATAAAGAATGGAATAGAAGTAGAATAGAATATCAGAGTGAATGATGCATACAAAGGGCATTCTTTCACAGAAAAAAAAAAATATTGCTACTTACGTATCTACATAGAAGATATGTAAAGCCTATTTCCTTGATGTATAAAATAAATCTTTTAGAGCACAGGTTTCAAAGTCTACATGCAGCTGGGGAAGAGCTCTGTTGAAAGGTGCCCGTCTTGTCCCACAGGCCACTACAATCCCAGCTGCTGCAGCCCCCAGCCGGCATCCAGCCTGGGACCCACAGCCGTTCTCCGCAAGGGCTGCAGCTGAGCCCATGCTCAGGGGTGGCAGGGACAGGCACCTCTCACCGAGCACTTAATCAAAGAGCAGGAAACCACGATGAGGACCCTCAGAAGTGAGGACAGAGGGTCCACACACCCCACAGAGTGGGCCTACAGGGTCCTACTCAGCCCCTGCTGGCAGCCCTGGGACACTGGACATATCATCCGCCTGACTACTGCCCTCCCTCGACGGCCATCTCAGGGGACTCTGGGAGTCAAAGCCTGGTGAGACCCGAGGCCCTTTCAGGCCCAGAGAGGGCGGGGCCCCGGCTCTGCCAGGCATCAGGGGCGGGACCCTGAGAGAGACTGAGGCCTCCCACCACCAATCCCGTTCCACCCCTGCTGTCAGCCCTGGGAAGCCCCTGGTACGGGGTTCCGGATGTGACGTCAATGGACAGCCGCCGGGGGGCTGACTGAGGCGAGGGCGTTTATCTGAGGTCTCGTCTTCTGGTCGACCCTGAGGAGAGGGTCCAGGCTCTGTTAGGAGTGAGGTGAGATGACCAGGGTGGACTGAGGAGGCCCCGCCCCAGGTAGAGGGTCCCAAATAATCCAGCTCTGCCCATGCTGTCACTCTTGAGACAGATGTGTCTGGCTGAGCCCCTCCCCCAACTTCTCCCTCAGAGGACTCTGGAAGTCAGAGCCTGATGGGACCCGGGCAGACTACGGTCCATAGAGGGGGGGATCCAGGCTGTGCCACATCCTGATAGGAGGACTCACAGTCCATCCTTGTCCCTGCTGTCAGTCCAGGAAGCCCGAGTGTGTGTTGGGGGGCGGGATCTGACGTCCAATAACGTCCATCTGGGGGGCAGACAGAGGCGAGGGCCTTGGTCTGAGGGGCAGACTTCACATCGGTGGAGAGGAGAGGGCCCAGGTTCTGTTCGGAGTGAGGTGAGATGACGAGGCTGGAACGAGGAGGCCCCCACCCCAGGCAGAGGGTCCCCAAATAATCCAGCTTTGCCCCTGCTGTCAGCCTGGGAAGCCACTGTGGGGGCGGGGAGCTGGATGTGATGTCCACCGACATCCATCTGGGGGCCTGACAGAGGCGAGGGCCTTGGTCTGAGGGGCAAACTTCACGTCGGCAGAGGGTAGAGGGCCCAGGCTCTGTTAGGAGTGAGCTGAGACGATGAGGGTGGACTGAGGGGGCCCCCACCCCAGGTGGAGGGTCCCCAAATAATACAGCTCTGCCCGTACCGTCAGCTCCGTAAGCCCCTGGGGGGCGGGGGGGGGCGGCTGGATGTGACATCCACCGACGTCCGCCAGGGGGCTGACTGAGGTGAGGGCCTTGGTCTGAGGTCCAGACTTCAGATTGACTGTGAGGGGAGCACCCAGGCTCTGTTAGCAGTCAAGGTGAGATAATGAGGGCGGGCTGAGTAGGCCCCCACTCCAAATAGAGGGTCCCAAATAATCCAGCTTTGCTCCTGCTGTCAGCCTTGGGCCACCGTGGGGCAGACCTGTCAGGCCGAGTACCTCCCCCTTAGGATTTAGGGGACTCTGGGAGTCAGAGCCTGCTGTGACCTGGGGCTGACTCAAGGCCATAGAGGGTGGGGGTCCAGGCTCTGCCAGGCATCAAGATAAGGACCCTGAGGGAGGACTGAAGCCTCCCACCGCCCATCCCGTTCCACCCCTAATGTCACTGCTGGGATGGTGTGGGGGCCACTGACTTACACCTCGGGGGTTAGAGAGAAGTAAGGGCCTTGGTGTGAGTGGAAGGGACCAGGCAGCCAAGAAGAGAACACACAGATAAGGAGGAGGGGAGGGAGCCTTAGAGTTCAGGATGGGGGGAACCCCACAGATGCCTGTCCTTCCATCAACCCTGGGAGGCCCCGTGCAGGGTGGCCTGGCACCTGCGTCTTGACAGCCACCTCTGGGTCTAAGGGAGGGTAGGGGCTTGGTATAGTGAGCACGGCCTCAGGTGAGAAGAGGGAGATGCCCAGACCCTGCTGGGAGACAAGAGGTGGATGGAGACCCAGGATCCCAGGACAGAGGGGCCCCAACCTTGCCCCTGCTTTCATCGCTGGGAGACCCTGGGCAGGGTGGCCACCTGTGGTACATCCACACTTCTTTACGGCCATGAGGAAGGTGAACACCTTGGTGTGAGGGAGGACTAGGGGTACCCCACTCCAGAACAGTGGAGGCCTCCCAGAAACACCCTGTCCCCACAGTCAGCCCTGGAGGCTCCAGGCAGGGTGGCCAGACCTGGTGCTCCCTCACTACTGCCTGAAGGGGCTGAGTGTGGTTACAACTTTGGTCTGAGGGTGGCAGCTCCAGGTCGGCACAGGAAAGAGTCCCAGGCCTCCTAGGCATCATCAAGGTGAGGACACAGGGGGATGAGTGAGGGGACCCTTGTACCCCCGATAGAGAGAGCCCATCCATGCCCTACACCAGTTGTTGGCCCTGGGAGGACCCAAGCATGGGTGACCAGATGTGCTGGCCCCAGACTTCTACGTGGGGAGCGTGTCAGGGAGGAGAGGACCTTGTTCTGAGTGGTGCAGCCTCACATCAGCTGAGGGAGGAGTCCCAGGTTTTGTCAGAAGTCAAGATAAGTACCCTTAGTGAGGACTGAAAGTACTTACCCACCCCAGAAAAGAAGGGACCCCACAGAGTCTGGCTTCTCTGTTTTCAGCTCCCCGAGGATACAGGTGGGAGCAGCAAGACATGGCAAGCTCTGGCTCTCACGGCAGAGGGGGGAGGGGCATCCTCAGGAGTTAGAGCTTGGCCTGAGCTCAGACGGACCATGTCAAGTCATCAGGGGTGGGTGGAGGCCCTGCCAGGATTAAAAGTAAATACCCTTAGGGTGGGTTGAGGGAACTCTCACCACAGAAGAGTCTGACCCATGCCCTGCAGTCATCCCTGGGAGATGTGGGGCCCACTCACTGCCTTCTGCTCCATATCAGGGATGTGAGCTCTTGTTCTGAGAGTTTCTCAGGCCAGCAGAGGGGTGGGGTCTAGGGTCCTCCAGGCAAAAAGTGAGGGGCGTGAGTGAGCATGGAGGTGACCATCCACCCCAGAATGGTGGGGACCTCACAGAGCCTGGCCCACCCTCCTGACAGCACTGGGGATACCAGGGCTGTGCCTGTATCTGCAGCCTGAGGGCCCCTCACTTTCCCTTACAGGGGCTCCAGGAACCCACGGTGAGACCTTGGTCTGAGGCAGTGTCCTCAGGGCACGGAGCAGAGGAGGCCCAGGCTGTGCCAGGAGTCAAGGTGAGGTACACACTCTGAATGTGTGCCAAGGGCCCTGCCTTTCCCAGCACACAGGGGACCCCACAGTGCTCAGCCCCACCCACCCACTGTCAGCCCTGGGGCCTCATGCTCTGCAGGCCGCTGTCCCTGAGGACCTATCTCACTTCTTCGTTCCGGTGCTTAGAGGACAGGCCGACCAGGAGGACAGGAGCCCTAGGAGGAGAAGGCCTGTAGGACAAGCCTTTGTTAGAGCCCCCCAGGGTATGTTTCTCACTGAGTCCACTGACATGCTTCCTCTCTCCCCAGGCCTGTGGCTCCCCATCATCCAGCTCCTGCTCACACTCCTACTTGCTACCCAGACCAGAGCCATCATGTCTCGTTGCTACGGTCAGGTATATCAGCACTGTAGGCCTGTGAAAGGCCTTCAGGCCCACAGAAATGCACTGGGCCTGGTGGGTGCACAGGCTCTGGTAGATCAGGAGGAGGATGCCACATCTTTCTCTCTCTCCTGTTTCACCTCCTCCTTCCCCTCTGCCTCTCGTTATTGTCTGATCCTGGGCACCAAAAAGGAGGTTTCTGCTACTGAGATGCTGAGCCCTCCCCAGGGTCCTCAGACAGCCTGTTCCTTCCCTACTTCCATCAAAGCTACTCCATCAATCAAATCAGATCAGGGCTCCAGCAGGCAAGAAGAGGGGGGTCCAAGCACCTTGCAAACCCAGCCAGATGCCAAGTCCTTGATTAGAGATGCCATAGATGACAAGGTGGCTCCTTTGGTTCTTTTCCTGCTCCTTAAGTATCGAACCAAGGAGCCAATAACAAAGACAGAAATGCTGAATAGTGTCATCAAAGACAAAGATCACTTCCCTGTGATCTTCAGTGAAGCCTCTAGGTGCATGCAATTGGTCTTTGGCATTGATGTGAAGAAAGTGGACCCTGCTGGCCACTCCTATGTCCTTGCCATTGCCCTGGGCCTCACCTACGATGGGATGCTGAATGATTTCCAGAGCGTGCCCAAGGTCGGCCTCCTGATAAATATCCTGGGTGTGATCTTCTTGGAGGGCGACTGTGCCCCGGAGAAGGTCATCTGGGAAATGCTGGGTATAATGGGGGTGCATGCTGGGAGGGAGCATTTTATCTATGGGGAGCCCCGGAAGCTCATCACCCACGATTGGGTGCGAGAAAAGTACCTGGAGTACCGGCAGGTGCCTGGCAGTGATCCTGCATGCTATGAGTTCCTGTGGGGTCCGAGGGCTCACGCTGAAACCAGCAAGATGAAAATCCTGGAGTTTTTGGCCAAGGTCAATGATGCCATGCCCGAAGCCTTTCTTATCTGGTATGAGGAGGCTGTGAGAGATGAGGAAAAGGGCAGCCAAGCGAGAGTTGTAGTCAGAGACAATCGGGGTGCCAGAGCCAGTGCACGTTCCAGGGCCACAACCAGCAGCCTCTGCCCCAAGCGAAGTCTGAAGCAGATTCTTATCTCTTTGTTTGGAGAGAGCAGTCACTAATCTGAGCAGTGGAGAGGCAGGGTGGGGCTTGGGGTATAATATCTTTGTGTATAACATCTTGAGTGTATGACATTGTTGTGTTAGTATTCAATATGGGTGACTTGGAAATTATTTTTTCTTTTTGGTGTTTTTGAAATATCCTTTTTAATGGAAGGTTTAATTAACTTCAAGTTCTAGGTTTAAAAATGGCACTGCTCACAAATATATTGCTGCTTATCACTAGTGCAGCCCCTGTGGAAAGCAATGTGGAGATACCTTAAACAGATTCAAGTAGACCTACCATTCGATCCAGCAATCCCATTATTGGGCATCTACCCAGAAGAACAAAAGTCATTCTATAAAAAAGACACCTGCACCTGAATGTTTATAGCAGCACAATTCACATTTGCAAAGATGTGGAAACAACCCAAATGCCCATCAATTCATGAATGGATTACCAAAATGTGGTATATATATACCATGGAATATTACTCAGCTATTAGAAATAATGGCGATATGGCATCTCTTTGGTTCTCCTGAAGAGAGTTGGAACCCATTCTATTAAGTGAAGTATCCCAAGAATGGAAAAATAAGCACCACATGTACTCACTGGCAAACTGGTTTCCCTGAGTGCACATTTGGGAATAACACCAATTGGGTATCGGACAGAGGTGGGGGCTGGGGGGAAGGGATGGGTGCATACCTACTTGATGAGTGCGATGCTCACTGCCTGGGGAATGGACACGCTTGAAGCTCAGACTCGGGGGGATGGGGGGGCATCAGCAATATATATAACCTGAACTTTTGTACCCCCATAATGAGCTGAAATAAAAAAAATATTGCTGCTTATCCAGTTTAAAAGTTTTCCTATTATATAATACAAATTGGGAAATCTTCCATTTTATTTTGTGATCTGGGACAAGATAACATGGCATTGAAATAGAAGCTTCCTTGGAAATGTGAAACAAGTCAGGAGTAAAATAGATGGGATTAAGAAATAAGAAAACAAAAACTAAGAGATAGTTAGTTCTTACCTTCCCTTATCTTTTTAGTATGTCATTCTGTAAAATTAAAAGATATATACCTGGCTATGCTTGGCTTATTCAAGATTGTAAGAGAAATTAAATCTCAATAAATGATACCCCCTGCTCACTGGCTCATTTCTTCCCCTAACATTCACTCTTTGGAAGGTCCTGGGTTGCTGGAATTACTAGGATAAGCCAGACCCTTTCCCCCCACCAATAGGATGGTAGAGTCCAGGAGCTACAGCCGCATAACAAAGGTGGTGAGATGTCCTCCTAAGTCCTAAAGAACAAGTGACAGAAGGGTGGAAGGGTGGTGCTTCTGCTGAGAGCAGTGGGGTGTGAGGGCCCTGAGCCAGGGCGGTTTGGGGCTTGGGGAAACTGCAGTTCCTTCTGTGGGAGTTGGTTGTAACGAAGCTGGGTGGTGGCAGGGCCAGACTGTCAGACCATGTGACTCGTGACTTAGGGCTGAGAGCAAAGCCTGGAAGAGAGAACTGCCCTGAGCAGTTCCTTCTGGATGCTGAGCAAAGCAGAGAGGAATCTCCAGCTGGGGCGGGTGTGGAAAGTGTCCTGTGCTTTTGTCCCACTGTGGCTGAGCACAGTGCAAGAAGGAGGTGATTGATACCCATCATCTTCAGGGATTTCCATGAACATATAGTGATATTTCTTTGAAGTGGTGCCCTGAAGCCTCTAAACTGCCACTCTTTTCCCTGGCCTGGGAGAACCAGAGCAGACTCCATTAGATTATTTTAATTAGGTCACCTTTAGTGTAATTTGGACAACTCTTAGCAAGGGCTAAAATTTGGGTGGGAATGAAATGAGTGAAAATCATGGTTTGGAAGTAAAAGCAGCTGAGAGGGAGGGAAAGATTGGTCCTTGACTCAAATTCTAGGAATTTGAGCTGCATCCAGCTGGGGAAAACTCCACACTCAGATTAAATAATAGATTCTCTAGGAGTGAAACTTCACTGAGTTTTATTTACAAAGCAACATTTTTGATTGATTTGATATTCTGTGTCCTCTTGCATTGTGTATTCTCAGATCTGAAAAAGAAAAACACATTTTCCAGAGCAGAGGATGGTAGGGTGTGAGAGTAAAATAATATTATTATAGAAATAACTGCCAATCATTAAAGATCCAGCATATGCCAGGCTCTGGGCCAGGTGCTGTACATATGTTGCACACATTCCAGTAGTCCTACTGAACAGGGCTATCAAACCCACTTTACAGGTGAAGAACCCCATGTTCACAAGGCTTGGTCAAGTCCCAGGATCACATGGCTAGTAAGTGAAGGGGCTCAGACTACATGCCTGGTCTGAATTCTCCAGAGCCCTTGCTGAACGTTCCCACTCTCCCAGCCTGAGGCTGACCCCCTGGATCCACTTCATTTCTCTTCTCAGCACTGCATCATGTCCCTCAGGTGCAAAAAGAGGGACCCTGAAGCCAAGGTAATGAAGACAAGTCTAAACGAGGTAACAATGAGAATCAAACTCCACTGGGAGTTGCCTGTGGCTAGTTCCTTGGCAGCTGACTCTTCCCAGCTGTGAGCATTTCTATCTAGTCCCACATTACAGTGTGCTTCCCCAGGTGGCCCCCATGTGTGCCTTCCAACTCCGGAACCTGGCCTGCTCACCGTCTTGTCACTGGTCCCCATGGAACAGCCTAGAATCACCTGCCTTCCTCCTGACAAAGAGCATTTCTTCTCCTTTCAGAAGTCCTCTGGCTGTCCCATCCCTCATGCAGGAAACCCTATGATATCAACAACCCTTTTGACATGAAAATTCCCATGGGGACAATGCCTTTTAGATACCTAGTTACCTGTCTGGTTATCTTCAACACACTAAGTGTTTTTCAAATGGGCTGTGAGTAGAGTCTGATTTGACATATTATCTATTTGTTCCTGGGATATAACCCTGAAGTTAGAGGAGTTTGAAACCACCTTAATATTTGAAATCAGATTTTAACAGGGTGCCTTATTTGGAACTCACTTATGAACACATACATAGATGAATGGTCAAAAACCAAAGCCCCCTCATGAGTACTAGATGAGGAAAGACTTTGGAAATCACTATGAAACAAACATCTACTGAGGATGAATTCCTAAATGTCTCCAGTCCCCCAGGAGGTGAAAAATGATTCCTTGGAAGACACGTCAGCTTTGATGAAAAAAGAATAACTAGGCAGCCCTCCACTGTCTCCTTATCTGACACCTGCCCCGCAGGAAAAGCCTGGCTTTCAGCTCTCCTCATGGCACTTGTACAGGTGTTCAGGCAAGTTTAGTCAAGTGGAGGGTAGCAGAGACTCACAGGTTAGGATTTTGCCCCAGTATCCAATGGAATGGGAAATCCTCAGCCTCCTGAGATTATAAGGGTTGTTGCAAAGGGAAGTACAGAAAAATGCTATTGCTAAACCTACAGAATCATTTCAAAATTAGATATCATCCTGTAATTGAAAGCACCTGTCACATAGTAGATGTCTGAAAATTTGGAGAACTTCAAGGCAAATTTGGCCTTCTCAGAAACTTTTCCTAGAAATGAGAAGTATTGTGTCACAACAAGTTATAATCATTGCTTTCTGTTGAGTGCCTACTATGTAACAGTTTATGGGAGAGACTATAGTACTCATCCACATCTTGTCTTTCTCTCCTTCCTGGACACATGGGAATAGTACAGTCCATTTGTAGTGAGAAACGGTCATGTGACTACCCTTTTTCACTGAATAATGAGCAGGAGCGTTGTTTGTCCCATTCAGGTGTTTAAGAGCCAGTACTCCATTTCCATTCTTTCTCCCTCCTTTTAACAGCAAACAAGATGACTCCTCGTGAGATGGGAGAATCACAAGGAGGAAGCAGCCTAGACCCCTGGGTCACCTGAGAGCAGAGAGCCCTTGCCAAACTGCATCAGAATTTATGTGCATATAAAATAAATTTTTGTTGTGTTAAGCCATGCAGATTTTAGGTTTTATCTGTTGCATCAGTTAGTAATTTTAACTGCTATTCTAACTATTTCTGTGATTAGGTCTAACTATTTCTGTGGTTAGGTCTATATAAACATTTTGATTAAAAAGGTAGTACTGTGCATATTCTTATTGCAAAAGATTCTAAAAATATAGGTTTTAATAATTCACAATTTTCACCTTTACCAAGTTCCTTCAAGGTTCAGCCCCTTCATCAGAGGGCATCACAATTAACAATCTGGTGTGTATGATTTTAAAGCTGACTCTAGGATTTTCATCGATAGATATACTATAAAAGTATATTGTTTTTATTGAATATACCTGAATAATGATGTACGTGTTGATCTGCCACTACCTTTGTCACTTCATAAAGTGGATACAGCATCTTTCCATGACAGTGCATATAGATCTACCTCACTTTTGAAAGTACTTTCTAGAATTCTACCATAGGTATATATGCACCATAATTAATTAAACTATTACTTCCTATGACACATATATTGTTTCCCATTTGCTGTTTGATGAATAGAATGAAATCAACATCTTTAAATATGAACTTTTGGGCAAACATGAATGTTTTATTATAAGAAAGACATTAACATCGACATTGGGTTAAAATGAAAAGAGTGTAAATAGTTTAACATTTTATAAATATTTCTAAGATTTTATTCCAAAAATGCTGTACCAATTCACATTCTCATAAAAATCATAAATGATTTAAAATTCTGAAATGCCAACGTACCTTTTCCTTTAGAGACGAAAAGATTTGGTCAGAGTGACCAGGAGTCAGGGAAGGAGAGCAGACAGGACTCCTTGGTGAGTGAGGGGTGTTGGGGAGATCCCGAGGACAGCAGTGGCCAGAGTCCAGGAGAGAGACCAGATGCAAAGCCATGGCCACAGAGCCCCAGGCAGGCTGGCACTCAGAGCTCTGCCTCTAGAGCTCAGCCCAGTGGGGGAAGGACCAGAGGGAGAGAAGGGGCAGGGAGGAGGGAGGACAGGACAAGGCCCATGAATGGGCTTGGGAAATCGGGGGCCCATCTTTTGTCCCCAGCTGGAAGCTGCAGTGTGATCTGAGTGGCCAGGCCTGTTGGGTGGATGCAGGCACCCTGGCCCCCTTAGGAGCCCCCAGCTCTGTCGGGAGGAGTGTAGCTGGCACCCTGCATCACTCTGGGTGAGTCCCCTCAAGTCCCTTGACCCCTCTAGTGGTCCAGGGTACCCTGGCCAGGGTCCCAGGCTGGGAGCTGTCTCGACGCCTGTGGGGGCCGGGGTTTCATCCCCTGTGTACCCTGGGCCCCCTCAAACTCCACTGCGAGGGTGGGTGGGTTGGTGATCGATACCGACAGGTGACACAGGCCTGGAAGAGCACTGGGCGGGGGAAGGCAGCAGTGCGGCTGCTTGGAGGGGAAACTGGAGGAAGGACACCCTGGGGTTAATCACCCCAGACTCTGCCATGAGGGGCTGGCTGTGGATGTGCCGTGACAAAGGAGGTGGCACCCTTCCCTGTCACACTGACGGGGAAGTGTGGGGCCCAGTGCAGGAAGCATCAGGCCCTGTCCTGTTGGCAGCATCCACACCTCCAAGACGGCGATTAGGCCTGGGGAGAAGACGTCCACGATGACACTCTCAGGGACAGTCCAGGGGAATTCTGAAGTCAGATGAGCAGTTGTGGCACGTGCCTTCCATGAAGGCAGAAGGCCCAGGCGGGGGGCAGGCTCCACACTTTGAATTGGCCAATGGGACCCTCTGGTATTTTCATCCATCCATTCCTTCCTTCATTCATTCATCCAGCAAACCCTTATTGAACATCTATTGAGGGAAAAACACCAAGTAAACAAAAGAAGGGACCAGTTACTTAATTCAATCTGCTGTGGGGAGGGTGATGAGGTGGAGACACACGTGAGAGTTTTAGGAAGTCGGGGTCTGTGAAATGATGGGGAGAATCTATAATGATCTGACTTTTGGGACTGCTGAGTAGGTGGAAGCCGCTCCCCTTAGCTGAAGGTGAGGGGGAAGGAGGAAGATTTGGTGGCAATGGGATGAGGAAGAGTGGGGAGGATGAGGTCAGTGTGGACTGTGCAGATGGGGAGGTGCTCTGGCCCATCCGGGTGGAGGTGTCCACTGGGAAAATGGGTCTGTCTATGTGGACAGGAGCCAGGGCTGGACCTGATGTTTGGCTGCATCAACAGGGGTCTCTTCAGGTCACGGGTTTAGGTTAAGCAGAGTGCTGTGTAGATGGTGGCCTACATGCTATAGGATGCCAGCTCTGATCCTGCAAACACAGTTGGAAACTAGAATGACATAAAGCTTAATAAATCCAGGGAAGACTTTAAGGAGAGAAAGTACTCAACCAGAAATTCACCACTCAGATAAAAATTTCCTGTGTGTGTGTGTGTGTGTGTCTGTGCCTATGACTGTGTTTTTGTGGCTCGTATTATATATACATATCATCCTTTTTTAATGTAACATTTACTATCTCAGGCTACTTTTAGTACTCTTCTCTTGGCATCCTTGTTGAAGGCTTAGTGTACACTCCTCACTAATATCCAGATGTTTGTGCTTACTCTTTTGGCTATATCCTTGGGACATATATATTTAAGCACCCTCAGCAAGAGCAGAGAGATTGGCTCATTTTACTTTCATCTGCTGCCTCTGCTCCCTAACACGGCACACAATCTCCTTGACTGATGTTCAGATTGCCTAATCTCAATCAAAATCTATGTGGGAAGCTAAAGAATGTCCTCCTAAATGGACTCACTTCCTAATCCCTGGAACTTGTTAATGTGACTTTATCTGGCAAAAGGGACTTTGCAGATATGATTAAGAATAGTGAGATGTGGAGACTATTATAGATTATGCAGGTGAGTACCTAAATGTAATCACAGAGTCCTTAGAAAAGAGAAACAGAGATTTGAAAGACAGAAGACAAAAAGGTGACCCCAAATGCAAAGATTGGAGGGACTAACCAACAAGCCCAGGAATGCTGGCAGCCTCAGAAGCTGGAAGGAGCCAGTCATGTCAATTTTAGTGCTGTTTAAGACTCATCTGGACTTCTGGCCTCTAGAATTGTAAGAGAATAAATTTGTGTTGTTTTAAGCCACGCCATTTGTGGTAATGTTACAGTGACAAGGAAACTAATACAATCTATTAAAATGTGTAGCTTAGGTTCCTTTAAGGGCACAAGGTGAAATGATTCCTGTATGAGTTCCTTATTCAACAGAGAAGAGTAATTTGAGTGTGGAGTTCACAGCATCCACTCTAGTCACATATGTTCCCACTTTAAATGACAAGTGCTACTTAAATGCCTGATATATGTAGGCTTATTCAGTCACTGTGTTACGGCCTTGGGTACAAAAAGGGAAACAGCTGGCACTACCCATTGGAACTCAGAATAGAAAGACACATGAAAACCAACAGTGTACTTCCACTTCTCCCCTCTTAGCCTCTCGGCTACTGTTGGCACACATTTTACTCCTACTTATGCTATATACTCCACCACACATTGGGATTATTTTTATTTTAAACAGTCAATTATCTCAAAAGACATCTGATAGGAAAATCATCTTTATACTTACCCATATACTTGCAATTTCTGGTGCTCTTTATTCCTTTGTATAGATCCAGATTTTTATCTGGGATCATTTTCTTTCTGCCTGGAGGACTTCCTTTAATGTTTCTTGTAGTGCACATCTGTTGGTGATTAATTCTGAAAAATACATTATTTCACCTTTGTTTTTAAATATATTTTCACTGAGTGTAAGATTCTAGGTTGACAATTTTGTTTTTCTTTCACTGCTTTAATGATATTGCTCTTCTCTTTTCTGGTTTTTATTGCTTTTGACAAGAAATATGCAGTTGTCTTTATCTTCATCACTATGTAGGTAAAGCATTTTTTTTTGCATCTGGCTACTTTTAGGATTTTCCCTTTATCACTGGTTTTAAGCGATTTCATTATTAGATGCTGTTTAGTTTTCTTCATGTTTCTTGCTCTTGAGATTCTTTTAGCTTCTTGAATCTGTAGGTTTATAGTTTTCATCAAATTTGGATAATTTTCATTATTTCTTCAAATGTTTTTTATCCTTAATATTCCCTCTTCTTAAGGAGTCTCTAAATGCATCTCTATTGGGACATTTGAAGTTGGCTCTAGCTCACCAATGGTCTACTCATTATTTTCAGCTTTCTTTTTTCTTTCTGTGCTACATTCTGGAGCGTTTCTATCACTGTATTTTTAAGTCCACTAATGTTTTCCTCCATCATGTCTAATCTACCATTAATCCACACTGTTATATTTTTTCAACTCAAACATGGTTTTCATACATCAAAGATCATTTGGGATCCTTTTTTATACCTTCTATGCCTCTATTTTACATGTTTGATCTTTCCTCTTATTTCTTGAACATGGAATTCAGTTTTAATAATTGTTTATTGTCCCTATCTACTGTGTATCATCTGTCTCAGTTGTATGTCAGTTTTATCAATTGATTTTTGTTTCTATTATTAATCTTACTATCCTGCTTCTTTGAATGCCTGATAATTTTGATTAGATGTCAAACATTGTGAATTTTACCTTGATGAATGCTGTATATTTTTTTATGTCTGTTTGTTATGTGAGATCTGATCAGTGTTTAGTCTATGGTCAATATTTCTTCACCACTGATGCAAAACCCTTCTGAATACTCTAACCAATGCCCTGTGAATTGTGAATTTTTGCACTTCACTTGTTGGGAATGGGGAATATTCCCAGCCTTCTATGAGCTCAGATCTCTCTGTGTACATTTATCCTCTTCAATATTCTGTAGTGCCAGCTCTAGCTACCTTGACCTTTCTGGACTTCCAGCTCCATGTCCCCAGGTCAAGGATACAATAAGGTCCTGCTCTGGGAGGCCGAGGTGGGCGGATCGTTTGAGCTCAGGAGTTCGAGACCAGCCTGAGCAATGAGCGAGACCCCACCTCTACTAAAAATAGAAAGAAATTATATGGACAGCTAAAAATATATATAGAAAAAATTAGCCGGGCATGGTGGCGCATGCCTGTAGTCCCAGCTACTCGGGAGGCTGAGACAGGAGGATCGCTTGAGCTCAGGAGTTTGAGGTTGCTGTGAGCTAGGCTGACGCCACGGCACTCACTCTAGCCTGGGCAACAGAGTGAGACTCTGTCTCAAAAAAAAAAAAAAAAAAAAAAAAAAGGTCCTGCTTTGTGCACTGTCATCTGCACTCTCTCTTCAGGCAATAAGCTGGGAACAATTGAATGGCTTGCCTCCTTTGTTTTCCACCTATTAGAAATCTCTGCCCTTTGTTACCTGATATCCAATAGATTGAAAAATGCTGTTTCATATATTTTGTCTGTTTTCTTAGTTGTTTCAAGTACGTGTATAAATTTGGTCCTTATTACTTCATCTTAGCCAGAAGTGGAAGTTTTATACTAAAAATTTAAAACCTATCTATGCATGACAAAAATCCCAGCATTTGAAATTTATTCAAATTAAAACCAGGATTCAAGACTATGGGACACGTACGTGTGTTCATATAGACATACATAGAATTGGGAGAATGTACAGAAAAATAGCACCAGTGTTTTTCTCTTGGTAGCAGAAATATAATGGATTTCTTTATTTTCTTATTTATGCTTGGAGTATTTTCCAGTACTTCTGAAACACATATGAATTATCTTCATAATTACAAAATATTATAAATATTTAAAAATGTGATTTATACTACCAAAAATAAACATATATTCTTTAGATGGTTTGTTTCCACTATTGATCAACCTCTTGCTTGATTCTTTTCAGCCTCTGATGTGCTTACCATTTGTGGAACCAGAAAGAAACAGATACTTTGAAATACAGTTAGTAGGTTATATGTAGTCAGTCACCCAATGTCATTCAAATACAATGCTATTCAAATAAGAACATACTTTGTTTTTAAAGCCCTTTCCCTAGAAAAAGTATTAACTTATATTTTTAAAGGAAAGTTATGTTTATATTTAAACCATATTCTAAATGACATGATTGGATCCAATATTTATATAAAGGACTCTGTGTAGGCAATGTTGGCAGAAGAAATTATTTATGATTATATTCATTATTATGAATGTTATTTTTCTCTTTTTTAATTTCATAATAAACAAATTATCATTTTTAAAATGTGCGTTGGTCATTATTGTCATTAATTCCAAGCAATGTCTAAAATGTACTTTTATTTAAGTACATTTATTAAGTACAATGTCTAAAAATGTACTTTTATTTAAACATTCCTTGATATTTATAAGAACAGTGCAAGATTTTCATAAGAATGATCAGCTATTTCCTTCCCAGATGATTATACATCATCATAGTTTCTTAAGTTGTAACACGATTGTCTTTCACAAAGTCAGTACCATGTAAAAAGAACTGTAATTCATGATTTTGTTAATATTTCTTCTATACTATAAATGTTATGTGCTCATCTCACATACTTATTTTCTGCGATCACAATTCCTCTGCTTTAATGTTTTCATTTCCACACTGTCCTAACCAAGTCATTCATGGTCTCCCACTTTGATATGATTCTGTATTATTTTTGTGCCTCAGGAATTTTTCACCAACATATTGTTCATTCCTTTTATTTTCCTTTTTAGAAGAACTACACATCCTTTTTCCTTCTGAGAGAAATTCCTTTATTTTTGTTACATAGCCTTTTTTTCTAAAACTCATAAGTGCCTGAGTTTTACTAAATTATTTTGATCCAAAATTGTTTCTATAGATTTTCAGATATAAAATGTATATTCATAATTTACTTCTTTGCAATGGGATCTTATATTTTTATTTTTCTCCATTTAAAATATGGGTTCACATTCTCCCCTCAAAAAAGATAAAATGAAATTAGTAAACACTAGTATTTTTGCCAATACCTTGTTCTTGCCAACACCATTTTATATTCAGCGAGCATTTTCCCCTTGTGAAATAAAAAGTGTTTCTTATTTTGCCATGTTCTTACTTTGTTTCCTTTATGTGCATTTGCTGTATATTTAAATGATTTGTGGGCTATTCCACACTTTTAAACAATTTAACATTACTACTAGATCATAAGATATTTAGTAATTTTATGGTTATATTATGTGTTATGTCATTTTTGCCTTTTCTCAAAACTCCTGTAGCATATATCCCTTGTTGCATATGTACAGTTTCCTATACTTATAGCTGTGTCCAAAGCCACTGCTTCTCAACAACCCTCCTTTTAAAATTTCTCAGGCTGATTTGGCTCCTCTGATCTTTTAAAAAAAACAACAGGGTTTGGTTACATTAGTATTCATTGTTTTTCTAATTTTAATTTTGTTAATTTCTTATCTATGTTATCCCCATACCTCTCCTTGCCATAGATACATTTTACCTTTCTTTTTATAGTTTCTTAAGGGGGAAGCTTAGATTATTGCTTTGAATCCTTTCTTTCTTTCTAATGTAAACACATGATGACATAAATTTCCCTTTAACCATGTCTTTGGCTGAATCTCAGAAATTCTGATATATTGTATTTTTATTTTAAATTGAAAATATTTTCAAATTTCCCTGAATAATTTCTTTCAAAATATGGATTAGTAAAAATGTGTTGTATAATTTCCAAATATTTGGGGACTTTACAGATATCTCTTTTATTAACAGACTGGTTAATTTATAATGAACACAAATTAATTGGCTCAGAGTTCTGGAGGCTGGGAAGTCCAAGATTGAAATGCCTGGTGAGGGCCTTCTTGCTGCATCATCCCATGGTAGAAGGACAAAGAGAGGGTGAGAAAGGTCAAGGGATCAAACTTATAGCCTCAAGCCCTTTCATCACAAGCATTAATCCATTCATGAGGGTGGAGCCCTCATGACCTAAACACCTCCCATTAGGCCCCACCTCTCAACATTTTTACATTGGGGACTAAGTATGCTATACATGTTTTTTGGGAACACATTCAAACCACAGCATATACTTTGTATGATTTCAATTCATTAAAAAAATTTTAAGAGCTGTTTTATGTCCCATTTTGGTGAATATTCCATGTCCACTTGAATAATATATATCCTGGTGTTGTGTGTAGTGTTCTGTAAATATTAATTAGATCAAGGTGATTACTAGTGTCATTAGGGTCCCTTTATACTTACAGATGCTCTATTTACTTTATCATTTATTCAGAGATGAATGTTAAAGTCTTCAAATATAACTGTAGATTTAATTATTTCTCTTTTTAGTCCTATCAGTTTTTCTTTCATGTATCTTGAGGTTCTGCTTTTAGGTGCACATACTTGGGATTGTTATGTCTTTTTGGTGGATTGATTCTTTTATCATTATGTCCCTATTTGTTGAAAGTAATTTTCCTTCTTATGAAATAAAATATTTCTGCTATTAATATTGTTACTGTGGATTTCTAATTTTCTAAAAAAAAAAAAACCCTAAATACTCTTCTTAAAAAAAACTCCTAAAATTGATAAATAAATTCAGTAAAGTCTCAGGTTACAAAATTAAGGTACACAAACCAGTAGCATTTCTGTATACTGATAACAGTCAAGCTAAGAGTCAAATCAAGAGCTCAATATAATTTGTAATTGCTGCAGAGAAAATAAAATAGCCAGGAATATACTTAACTGAGGTGAAAGATCTCTACAAGGAGAACTACAGAACACTGATGAAAGAAATCATAGATGACACAAACAATTGGAAAAAAAAATCCCATACTCATGGATTGAAAGAATCAATACTGTTAAAATGTCCACATTGCTCCAAGTGATTTACAGATTCAATGCAATTCTCATCAAAATACCAATGCCATTTTTCACAGAACTAGAAAAAAGAATCCTGAGTTTCATGTGGAATAAAAAAAGAGCCCGAATAGCCAAAGCAATCCTAAGGAAAAAGAACAAATCTGGAGGCATCACATTATCTGACTTCAATTTATACTATAAGGCAATAGTAACCAAAACAGCATGATACTGATATAAAGGTAGACATACAAATCAATGGAACAGAATAGAGAATCCAGAAATAAAACCATATAGTTACAACTGATTTTCAACAAAACAGACAAAATTATTTTAACTGATTTTTTTAAAAAAAAATGTCAAATGATAATTTTTTTCTCTTTTGATGTTTAGTTCTAGGTCTTTAATCCATGTATAGATTTCTGTAACCACAACCATAAGCAGAATATAGAACTATCTCATCACCCTCTCCAAAACAAATTTCATGTGCTATTCATTTATAGTTATACCTTTCCTTTACACATAATTTTGGTAACCACTCATCTGTTCTCCATTGCTATAGTTTTGCCTTTTCTAGAAATTTATATAAATGTAAAAAGAGAGAATGTAATTTGTTGAGACTAGTTTCTTTTACTAAGCAAATTGCATTTGAGGTTTATCCAAGTTGTGTATCAGTAGTTCACTCCTTCTTATTACTCAGTAGTATACCATTGAATGCATACACCACTGTTTATCTATCACCTATGGAAGGACATTTCCAGGTTTTGGAAAATATGAATAGAACTTCTATAAACATTAATGTGTAGGTTTTTGTGTGAACATAAGTTTGTACTTTCCCCAGGACTGGCATTTCTGAGTCATATGGTAAGTGTATGTTTATGAGAATTTACCTAATCATGTTCCACATTGGCTTTACAATTTTATATTCCCACCAATAATATATAAGAATTCAAGCTGTTCTTCACTCCTGCTAATGAGTGAAGTAATGATATTTTTAGTAATGATATTTTTAACTTTTTTAAAAAATCATTTTAATTTTATCCTTTCTCAAATTTGTGCTGTGATATCTCATCATAGTTTAATTTGCATTTCTCTATGGCTAATGATGTAGAACAATATTCCATGTGCTTATTGGCCATCCACATGTCTGCTTTGGTCACGTGTTTATTTATATATTTTTGGCATTTTTTAAATTGTTGTTTCCTTTCTAATATTGAAGTTTTGAGAGTTCTTTATATAATCTGCATGTAAGACCCTTATTGGATTATGATTTGCAAATATTTTCTAGCAGTTTTTTGCTTGACTTTTTAATCTGTCTTTCTCAAAGCAAATGTTTTTCATTTTCAAGAAGCCTAATTTATCTTTTCTTTTCTTCTGTGAATCATGCTTTGGTGTCATGTTTAAGTCTTCTTTGCCTAATTCTAGATCATGAAGATTTGACTCCATGTTTTCCTTTTAACAGTTTATAGTTTTTCATTTAACATTAGATAATACGTATTGAGTTAATATTTGCATAAAGTATGAGGTGTAGGTATAGGTTCAACTTTTAACATATGAATGTCTAATTATTTCAATACCACTCATTAAAAGGCTAATATTTCTCATTTGAATGGTCTTAGTCCTTTATAAAAACTTCATGGGCTGTATTTGTGTGAGTCTATTTCTGGACTCTATTTGGTTCTATTGATCTATGTTTATCCTTTAGCCAATCTGAAAATCAGGTAGTATTGTTCCTCCAACTTTGTTTTATTTAAAAGAATTATTGGAGCTCTGCTAGTTCTTTTGCTTTTTGAGAAACTTTTTAAAATGTGCTTACCTATATTTACAAAAAATTCTATTAGGACTTTGTTGACATTGCTTTGAATTTATATAGATCATTTTGGCTAGGACTGACTACTTAACTATGTTGAGCCTTTCAGTTCATGAAC
Organism: Eulemur rufifrons; assembly: GCF_041146395.1. Taxonomy (NCBI): domain Eukaryota; kingdom Metazoa; phylum Chordata; class Mammalia; order Primates; family Lemuridae; genus Eulemur; species Eulemur rufifrons. The sequence goes on along the minus strand of NC_091012.1, from coordinate 23,377,164 downwards.
ACAGTATGTATTTCTATTTATTTTGGTCTTCTTTGATTTTTTTCCATCAGCATTTTGCATTTTTCAGCACAGAGATATTGTGCATGTTTTGTTAGGTTTATACAGAAGTATTTTATTGATTGGAGCTATTAAAAGTGGTATTTTAAAATTTTTCATTTCCAATGTTTGTTGTTGTTATATGGATTTGTTTGTGTATTTACATTATACCTATCTTGAGATCTTGCTAAACTCACTTATTAGTTCTAGGAATTTTTTGAAATTGCCTTGAATTTTTTTATGTAGACAATTATGTCTTCTGAGAATAAAGACAGTGTTATTTCATTCTAATCAGTATGCCTCTAATTTATATTCTTTGCTTTATTCCATTGGTAAGAGTTCCAGTATACCGTTGAAGAGGAATAGTGGCCATAGACATCTTTTACCTTGTTCCTAATCTTAAGGGGAAGGCATTTGGTCTTTCACTGTAAAGTTTGATATTAACTGTAGATTTTTTGTAGATGTCCTTTATCAGGTTAAGTTACTTTTTATTGTTCTTTCTATGATAATTTTTAATCATAAATGCATGTTGTGTATTATTGTCAAATGCTTTTTCTGCTTTAGTTGAAATTATTATAAAACTGTTTAGTCTGGTCAGGCACGGTGGCTCACGCCTGTAATCCTAGCACTCTGGGAGGCCAAGGCAGGTGGATCGTTTGAGCTCAGGAGTTCGAGACCAGCCTGAGCAAGAGGCAAGACCCTGTCTCTTCTAAAAAACTAGAAAGAAATTAGCTGGACAACTAAAAATATAGAAAAAAGTAGCCAGGCATGGTGACTCATGCCTGTAGTCCCAGCTACTTGGTAGGCTGAGGCAGTAGGATTGCTTGAGCCTAGGAGTTGGAGGTTGCTGTGAGCTAGGCTGACACCATGGTATTCTAGCCCAGACATCAGAGTGAGACTCTGTCTCAAACAAAACAAAACAAAACAAAGCAAAACAAAACCAACTATTTAGTCTGTTAATATCATCTATTACATTGATTAATTATGAAATTAGCCATGCATTTCCCAGATAAACTCCATTTGATCATGGTGTATTATTATTTTTATATATTGTTGGATTCTATTTGCTATTACTTTGTTGCGAATTGTATCTATGTTCATGAGCAGTATTTGTCTACCATTTTCTTTTTTGTGTGCTATCTTATCTTGATTTTAGTATAAGGGTTATGCTAACCTTATAAAATGAATTGGGAAAAGTTTCCTCCTATTGTATTTTCTGGAAAAGATTATGTAGAGTTGGTGATAATTTTTTAAATGTTTAGGAGAAATCACCATGAAACCTTCTGCATTTAGAGATTTCCTTTTCATAAAGTTTTAAAGTATTTCTTAAATTTCTTTTATAATAGTTATAGTACTATTCAGGTTATCCATTTTGTCTAGAGTGAGTTTCTGATTTTTGTAGAATTGTTTAATTTCATCTAAGTTCTTGAATTTATATACATAAATTTTTGCTAGTATTTTCTTTTTGTCCTTGTAATGCCTACAGGATCTGTAGTAATATCCTTTGTTTCATTTCTGATATTAATCATTTGTGTTTTTTTTCTTTTTTACTTTGTCTATCCAGACTTTTATGAATTTGATCTTTTTAAAGAAATGGCTTTCGGTTTCCTTGGTTTTCTCTGTTTGTTTTCTGATTTTAATTTCATTGATTTCTGTTATGGTCTTTTATTTCCTTTCTTCTTTTGCTTTTTTTTTCCTGTTAATTAAGGTGGAAGCTTAAATTATTGAACTGAGACCTTTCTTCTTTTTTAATCTAAACATTAAATGCTATAATTCTACTTCTAAATACTGCTGTAGCTACAACCACAAGTTGAAATATGGTGCCTTTTAATTTTAGTTCGGTTCAGTGGAGTTTTATTTCCTTCAGACTTTCTTTTTGACTCATTGATTGTTTAGGAGTGTGTTTTTCATTTCCATGTATTTTGATATTTTCCCATTGTAATTGTTATTGTTTGATTTCTAATTTGGTTCCATTATAATCAGAGAATGTACTCTGTATGAGTTCAATTTTTGAAAATTTGTTGAGGCTTGCTTTATGACCAAGGATATTGTATTTCCCAGTGAATGTACCATGTGTCCTTGAAAAAATTATGTATTTTGCTGTTGTAGGATGCAGTGATGTTTGGATGAATAGTGTTTGGGAGCCACCCAGGGTCTTGTCTGAGATCTGTGTGATTGTCTACCACTAGTGCAGTTCTCCAAATCTTTGATATCCTGTTTATGTTAAGATTCCTGTATGAGCAGGTCAAGTTCAGCCCAGGACTTGAAAACAAAACCTGATGGGATTCTTGATGACATTCCCTTTTCTCAGTGATCTGGACCATACTTTTTGGCACCCGTGAAACTCCCTTTTGGTCTTCTAGCTAGAAGGGGGTCTGTAGTCTAGCCACTCTACTGTACACTCCTCTTGGATGGGTCTTCTTCAGTGGCCAAGTGGTGGCAAGGTAAAAGGTAGAAAAGAGGATTTCTCACACATCACACCTTTTGGATCAACGTTCTTCTTGCCTGAGTATATGAACAACTTTGTAAGTGCTCCATGAACACTTGAGAAGAACGTGAATTCTGCACTTGTTGGGTGCAGGGTTCTATAGATATTCATTAAATCTCTTTCACCATTTGTATTGATAAAGCTCCTATATTTTTACTAATTTTTTTCTACTTAATCTATCAGTGACTGAGAGAGGTGTAAAAAGTTGCATACTGGGATTGTGAATTTATCTATCCCTATTTTTAGTTTTATTGATTTTTGTTTTATATGTTCATATTTTATATTCTCATATAAATGCAAATTTTAAAAAGTTATAACTTCTTGATGTATTGAACATGTTAGCATTAATAACTTTCTCTCCTTATTTTTAGTAATGCTTTTTACCATGAAGTCTACTTTGAAATTAATGTAGCTATGCTGACTCCCTTTTGATTTGTGGTTTGATGACATATTTTTTCCATTTTTTTTTTTTACTTTTCACTTTACTATACCTTTATATGTTAAGTGGCTCTCTTGAAAATAGCATATGTAGTTATTAAGTATTAAATGTCCGATTTCTTTAAGTATTAAGTTTGACAGTTGACATCTCTGATATCTCATTTCACTTTGACACTTCATGTTTTATTTTTTTTTGTGAAGGTACATCCTCAGTCTTTCAAACACACATTTTGGCTTGTGATTGTCTTTCAAATTTCTTTTTTAGAGCAATTTTTGTAAAACCATGGATAAGTCAAAAATGCATGTTATTTTTGAATATGAGTTCCATTGTGAAACCAGTGCAGTGCAGATGGCTAGAAATATCAACAAAGTGTTTGGGAAGGATGTGGCTAATGAATGCAAAGTACATTAATGGTTTGAGAAGCTCCATTCTGGGGATTTTAATCTTGAAAATGAGCCACGTGGGCAACCTGAGACCAAAGTGGATAATGATGAGCTGAAAGCTGTAGAGAAAGCAAATCCATCTCTACCTACATGTGATTTAGCAGCAAGGTTTGATGTTACTATTCCAACAATATTGGACCATTTGAAACAAATGAGCAAGGTAAAGAAGCTGGATAGATGGGTACCACATGAAATAAATGAGTATCAGAAGAGAAATTGTCCCAAGGCTTGCCTTTCTTTTCTGTCATGACATAAAGATGAACCATTTCTACACCATATTGTTATGTGTGATGAAAAATGGATTCTTTTTGACAGTCACAAGTGTTCAGCACAATGGTTAAAGATGAAGTGCCGGAACACAGTCCAAAGCCAAATATTCATCAAAAGAAGGTACTAGTGTCTGGTGGTCTGGCACTGGTATTATCCACTACAGCTTCATGAAATCTGGGCAATAGATTACAGCAGATGTCTACTGCAACCAATTGGATGAAATGATGAAGATGCTTGTGATTAAGCAGCCGAGATTTGTCAATAGAGATAGGCCAATCCTCTTGCAAGACAACATGTCACAAAAGCAACACCACTCAAACTACAGAAGCTGGACTTGTAAATTCTCTGTCATTCAGTGTATTCACTAGATCTTGCACCAAATGACTACCACTTCTTCCAGGCCTTGCAAGGAAAAATACTCAATTCTCAACAAGCTGTGGAAAAAAATGCCTTTCACAATTTCATCACCACTAGCTCTCCAAGCTTCTTCACTGCTGGCATAAACAAGCTACCGTTAAGATGGCAAAACTGTGTCAAAAGAGTTTAGGCACATACTTTTATTAATTGTACTGCTTCTTGTTTGAGATATAATAAACTACACTTTTGATTTGAAATCGGACATTTCGTATTTAATGACCTCTAGTTAAGTTCTTCTTGATCCTGGTACTTAACTACCCTTCAGCCCTTCAGTCTGTGTGTGCGCTTAATAGTCTGACAGCTTTTTATTTTAATAGGAACATTTAATTATTTTCCAGTTAATGTAATTACCAAAATATTTGGGTTTAAATAAGCCATCTTGTTTTTTGCTTTATTGTTGTCTCACCGATTCTATGTTGTTTTCCTTTTTTTTTTCCTTTTTTTTTTTTTTGGATGGATTTTTCCCCTCAATTAACTTGGAAGCAATTCATCCTTTTACTGTTGTTTTTGTGGTTAGCCAACAGATTCCACCATGCTTGCTTGACTTAGCAAAGTCTTGTATAAATTAGTAGTTATATCCTCTTCCCTGAAATTACAAGGGATTTAGAATACTTTAACACCATTTAAACCTTTCCATTTCCAAGCATTTATTATCATTTATTTTAATTATATATATTATTACACCCAAATACACACACATATATACACACATGCACATGTATATGTTCCCCTACAAATAATTATTATATTATTATTTTATAAAGTCAATATTCATTTAAGTTTACCCATATATTTACCATTTCTTTGACTCTTTGTTACTTCCTGAATTTTCAAGCTTCCAACTGTGATAATTTTCCTTCTGCTGGAGAAATGTCTTTTAGTATTGTTTTTAGGAGAGTTCTGATGGTATTGAATTATCTCAGTTTTGTTTGTCTCAAAATGTCTTTGTTTCACCTTCATTCTTTTTTACTGAAGTATAATTGACAAATCATAATTATATATATTTCAGACGTACAATGTGATGTTTTGATACAGGTATACATTACGAAATGATTACCACAATCATGCCCCAAGATATCCATCATGTTACCTAGCTACCATATTTTTTTAATATATAAAAAAGACAAAAGATAACTGGGTTGGTGAGAATGTGGAGAAAAAAGAACCCTGTACACTGTTGGTGGGGATGTAAATTGATACAGCTGTTATGTAAAACAGTATAAAAGTTCCTCAAAAAATTAAAAATAAAACTACCATTTCATCCAGCAATCCCACTTGTGGGCATATATCCAAAGCAAATAAAATCACTATCTCAAAGATATATCTCCACTCCTATGTTCATTGCAGCATTATTCACAGTAGCCGAAATGTGGAAACAACCTATGTGTCCCTAAGTGTCCATCGACAGATGAATGGATAAGAAAATGTGATACATGTACACACACACACACATGAATAGAATATTATTAACCTTTATTCTTGAAGTATATTTTTCTGTGGGTATAGAATTCTAAATTGCTAGCTATGTTTCTTTTTTTTTTTTTGAACACATCATACAATTGTACTGTGCCTTCTATAGTTTCTGTTGAGAATTCAGCTGTCAATTTAATTATTGTTCTTTTGAAGTATGGGAAGCCAAATAATGGTCTCCCCCAAAGATATCCTCTTCCTAATCCCTGTAACCTGTGAATGTTAGTTTATGTGACAATTTAAGACTTTTGAGATGGGGTAAATTAACCTGGATTATCCAAGTAGGTCCTAAAAGTAATCACAATTGCCTGTATGAGAGAGAGGTGGAAAGAAATTTGACACAGACAAAAGAGAAGAAGGCAAAGTGACCACAGAGGCAGAGATTGTAATGATATGGCTATAAGCCAAGGAAAGCTGGTTGCTACCAAAATCTGGAAGAGGCAAGGAACAGATTCTCCTCTAGGAGCCTCTGGGGGGAGCAAAGGCCTGCTAGATTTTGGCCCAGTGATACTGATTTTAGATTTCTAACCTCCAGAACTTTGAAAGAATAGTTTTTTTGCTGTTGTTTTAAGCTACCAAGTTTGTGATCATTTGTTAAAGTAGCCATAGGAAACTAATACCTGGTGGCAATCAAAAGAATATTTATAGATGTTCTTGAATAGATGTTTCTTCGTTTGCTGTTCCTCCTTAGGATCATTTCTGGAGGCTTTAATTGGTTGTTTTTTTAAAAAATATTTTTCACCAGTTTCACTAAGGAGCAGTTAGGCAGAGTTCTTCATACTGTCATGCAGGAAGATCTCTCCTTTTCACTTTTTAATTAGCAAAACTCTGTAGAGTCCTAAGGTCAGTACTCTTTTCCTGTCTTCTCCAAAGCTTACATGCATGAATGCACTTCCTTCTATGAACTTTTGACCAAGAGTCTAACTTTAATTTGGCCACCATTGAAAGTGTCTGCCTCTTTTCTTACTTTCTCTTGGATTGGGATCTAATCAAAGTATAAAAATAGAACATAATCACTTTCCTCATAAAGGGTCAATATTTCCTGGCATGGAGTTAATACCATATTGCCCTTGATAGGCTGGATTTGAATTTTGACTACCACACGGCTGGCTGCTAGTATTCCCTTGTTGTCAGTCATACTCGGTGATAAAGATAGGAAACACCTAACTGACCTCACCTCAGGCTGCTGTTATTAAGTTATTAAAATATGAGACAGATTTGGCACAGATCTGTGGACAGATCCACACCAAGACTGGGTTTCTAATTTTGAGGCAATAATTTTATTTTTAGATGCATTCCCAACACTTTTAAAAGTCCATTCTTTTGGCAAATAAACCAACTACAGTGTTACATACAGCCACTGTGCCTGAGTCCTTGCAAAACTGAGTCTATCTTTTGGGATGTGTAACATGGGACTATCATGTGCTTTGGGCCACACTTCTTGTCCATTTCATGAAATTTTCCCCAAATTTCAAGTCCTTTACTTGAAAGGTGTATATTTGACTTTGGAGAAGTCATAATGCTGCATTTCCCCCATGAGGTTATACTTATCCTTCTGGGAGTTATCTGTCTGAAGGTTTTATTTGCCTGCCTTTAATTCTTTTCCCTATCAACTTCACTGGAGCCCAGGAAAATCTACATTTATCAAAGAATCAAGTATGCCACATGGTTATTGAGCTCAAACTAAGAGTGTATAAGCTGAACTAGATTGAATGTGCCATGCAGGATAAAGCAAACATCAGAGTTTCAGTATCTATTGTCAGACCTTACATTTTCAAGAGTATAAATCAAGTACAAGACCCTTTGGATTCCCTTTGTGATACAGAGCTCCAGATGTGCTTCTTTGTGCAAAGGCTGAGAATTTCAGTGATTTGGTGAAGGGAAAGAAAAGCCTTACCTGCACAATCTTAACGAATTCATCCAGAAATGTCATTGGCTCAACCTTAACAATATTTCCATCATTGGTCTACTTCACCCTGGTCCCAGCCACCATGAACTCTCACCTAGACTATTGTAATAGTCTTCTAAATGATATCACAGACAAATTTTAGCACTGTATCTTGGGTGATCCTTATAAAAACTAAGTCAGATTAGGTCATTTCTCTATTCAAGAGCCCTAACATTCAGAGGAATAGCCAGAGTCCTTACTAATGACTAGGAATCTGTGATGGTTAATTGTATGTGTCAACTTGACTGGGCTTAGGGACACACAGATAAATGGTAAAATATTGTTTCTGCAAGTATCTCTGAGGGTGTTTCCATACTCACCATCAAATTGGTATTAACTGATCAACACTTATGTGCACATATGGTAGTGACATTCATCAGGTGTCGGGCAGGTGGAAGGGTAGAAGGGGATGGGTATGTTCACACCTAATGGGTGCAGTGTGCACCATCTGGGGGATGGACATGCTTGTAGCTCTGACTCAGGCGGGGCAAAGGCAATATACATAACCTAAACATTTGTACCCCTGTAATATTCTGAAATAAAATATATATCAGAAAAGAGATTAGCATTTGAATAGGTAGACTGAATAAGATCACCCTCATTAATGTGGGCGGGCATCAATCAATCTGTTGAGCTCCAAATAGAACAAAAATACAAAGGAATCTATTTAGAACTCAGGAAAATCAGTAAGAAAAAATCAAACAACCCTATCAAAAAGTGGGCAAACGACATGAATAGAAATTTTTCAAAAGAAGATATAAGAATGGCTAACAAACATATGAAAAAATGCTCAACATCCCTAATCATCAGGGAAACGCAAATCAAAACCACAATGAGATATCACTTAACTCCAGTGAGAATGGCCTTTATCAAAAAGTCCCAAAACAACACATGTTGGTGTGGATGCGGAGAGACAGGAACACTCATACACTGCTGGTGGGACTGCAAACTAGTGCAACCCCTGTGGAAAGCATTATGGAGATTCCTTAAACAGATTCAAGTAGACCTACCATTCGATCCAGCAATCCCATTATTGGGCATCTACCCAAAGGAACATAAGTCATTCTATGACAAAGACACCTGTACCCAAATGTTTATAGCAGCACAATTCACAATTGCAAAGATGTGGAAACAACCCAAATGACCATCAACACATGATTGGATTAGTAAGCTGTGGTATATGTATACCATGGAATATTACTCAGCTATAAGAAATAATGAAGATATGACATCTCTATGGTTCTCCTGGAGAGAGTTGGAGCCCATTGTATTAAGTGAAGTATCCCAAGAATGGAAAACCAAGCACCACATGTACTCACCAGCAAATTGGTTTCCCTGATCATCACCTAAATGCACATTTGGGAATGACACCAATTGGGTATCAGTCTCAGGTGGGGGGTGGGGGGAGGGGATGGGTGTATACCTACATGATGAGTGCGTTGTGCACCGTCTGGGGAATGGTTACGCTTGAATGTGCTGACTCGGGGGGATAGGGGGTGGGGGGAGGGGATGGGGTATACCTACATGAGGAGTGCAATGCGCACTGTCTGGGGAATGGACACACTTGAAGCTCTGACTCGGGGGGATGGGTGGTACATGGGCAATATATATAACCTGAACTTTTGTACCCCCATAATAAGCTGAAATTTAAAAAAAAATAAACACATTGAAAGCAGATAAAAAAAATACAAAGGAAGGGCAAATCTTTCTCTTTACTTAATCTAAGACATTCATCTTCTCCTGTCCTTAGACATCTGCACTCTTGGTTCTAGGGCCTTTGGATTCAGACCAGGACTTAACACCACTGGCCCCCAGGTTCTAGGGCCTTCATCTTGGACTGGATCTACATCACTGGCTTTCATGGACCTTCAGCTTGCAGATGGCAGATCATGGGATTTCTCACAGCACACTACCTTGCATCATTCTGGCACCTCATCTGTAAATCCTTCTCTGGGATCTCAATATAAAAAAGGCTTACCCAGCTCCCAGAAACTCCTTAACTCCATTACTCTATTTTATTTTTCCCCATAGCATTTATACACAGGTTCTGGCACATAGTAGGAGCTCAGCAAATATCTTTTGAATGACAAAATCAATTATCTTATTTGAAATCAGAGCCATATCACAGAAATGGTGTAAATGTGTGGGCAATGATGTTGAGATGCTAGGTGTCTTAGTCTGTTTTTGTGTTCCTGGGCAATTTATAAAGAAAAGAGGTTTATTTGGCTTACAGTTCTTCAGGCTGTAATGGAGGAATGGCTCCTGCATCTGCTATGGTGAGGGCTTCAGGGAGCTTCCAATCAAGGCACAAGGGAAAAGGGAAGCAGGCTTGTCACATGGCAAGAGAGGAAGCAAGGTGGGAGGAGGTGCCAGGCTCTTTCAAACAACCAGTTCTTTTGTGAACTAGTAGATCAAGGACTCTCTCATTACCAAACCATTCATGAGGGATCCTCCCATGACTCTCCCACTTGGAGATCAAATTTCAACATGAGATTTGGAGGGGCTAAACATTGAAACCATATCACTAGGCTAGCCTCTGAACTTCATATACTCAAGGCATGAGACCTGGATATGGGCACCATTGTTCTGGCCCTTGCTTCACTGTTGCTCTCTAGCCAGCTCCAGGGAAAGCCTGTCCTGAATTCACATGGTGATTTGTCTCCTTTTGAGGTATAATATTACTAATTATATAGAGGTCTAATACTGAAATGAAATTAGAAATTTAGTCAGACTCAAACTCTAAATATGCCACCCTGCCTCCAAACTCCTCGAGGCTGTATAGCCAAAGATGGCCAGGCATCTCCATTCTGGCTGTCCTTGGCTGTCCTTCCCAGAAGCTGAGTCAGTATGCCTTGGGTAATTCAACTTATCTCCAGATCTTGGGCCCAGTTATTTCCCCCATTCCCTGTAAAAAAAAAAAAAAAAAAAAAAAAAAAAAGGCCACATGTGGGAAAGAGGAAAAACATATATTTCTATTTATTTGATATAAATATTGAGAATTTTGGCAATTTAGCATGAGGAACCCAAGAGTCTGGTCATGGCTCATTCACAATATCAGAAGAGGGCAGAAGTTGTAGCAGCGGGCCTTTTAAGTTTCTCTTTACATCAATTCATCCCAATGGCCAGCCACTCTCTTCCCATGGCATTTGGTTGTAAGTGACTATTACACTGGGAGGGTGGAACTATAGAAGGGCACATAAAAATATTTTTTAATTTTGGAGCTTGTGAAATCTTTGGAAAAGCCTCTTTCTCAGAGAATCAGCTTAGGAAAGGGCATTTCCTGGACTCCAATTGTGATGATACATGTTTTAGCCAATAAAATTGCCTATATCTCTGACAGTCAAGTTGTATCATTCTTTAATATTCTTGGGTCCTGGGGTCCTCAGTTTCAGGGGCAGGATGGGTGCTGGAAGTCATTGCATTCTCCCTGTTCTGAATGACTGAAATGATTTTTCTATTCATTCCTCTCTTCTGGGGCTTTTCTATATCTTAGCAATCTGCAAGGCAATGAACAACTCAAGGGCTGCTATAATGTCATGTTTTTCATTGTGTTCCTTGCAATGCCTAGGACAATGCTGGGCAGTTATTAAACATCTGGAGTTGAGTAATTTTGGGGGCCCAAGGAATAAGTGGTCTGAATGGGGAGACAAGCAAGTGTTTCTCCTTGTCCCCTCATTGTTTTCCTGTGCAGCTCAGAGCTGGGCCCTGTGGAAGAGTGCACCTCATATGCTTGTTTATACAAATAATATGAGCCTCATAGATGGTGTTAGGGACTGAATTGTGTTCACCCAGATTCATACATTGAAGTCCTAATCTCCAGAACTCCAAAATATGACTGTATTTGTGTATAGGGCCTTTAAAGAGGTGATTAAGTTAAATACAGTCACTAGGGTTGGCCCTAATCCAATCTGACTGGTGTCCTTATGAGAAGAGGAGATGAAGACATAGATAGGTACAAAGGGACATCCATGTGAAGACACAGGGAGAAGGTGGCCATCAGCAAGCCAAGGAGAGAAGCCTTGGAAGAAACAACCCTGCTGATACCTTGATTTTGGATTGTGGAGAAGAAATTTCTGCTGTTTAAGCCCCCCAGTCTGTGATACTTTCTTATGGAAATGCTTGCAAACTAATAAAGCTGGCATTAATGTTCTTGAGTATTAATGAGTTGTCTTGTTTTTCCAAATACGAAGGCATATCACATTTGACTTAAGAAATGCAAAAGTCACAATGTCACACTTACTCATGATGTTGTTTAATTTTTCAAGACTTCCTTCTGTATAGTTTTGCATTCTCTCCACTGTTTACATCTCTAGTATCTGTTGTAGGTGGTGGTGCCAGAAGCCATACAAGATTGGCAGGAATCCATGGTGGCCTTCTATGCTACCTGCGTGGATGTACTGAAAGAGTCTTGACCTCCTTAGTCCAGGCCCGTGGATCTCCTCTCATTTGCAGCTAGCCTTTGAAGGCCCCAGGTTGCCAGACTTCTGGGGAAAGTAGAGGAAACTGAGCCAGCACAAGCACAAATGAGAGAGAAGCCCTGGGAGGCACTAAGTAACCCTTAGTCACTCACCAGGAGAGACAAGTGTTGCCCCCCCCAGGGACTTCCTGCTCCAATCTATGCTATAAAGGAGTGGTTTCCCCCCTCTCTAGTACGGTGGCCACTGTTTTTTCTTGCTCTTCTACTGTGCTGTGGTTTAAAGCTGTCTTTTAATACTCTTTCTGATTTGTTTTATGGTAATGGTAATGGTGAAATCAATTTATTTCTGGTTCTAAACAAGATAGATGCATGCCCATGGTAGATAATAGAAATAATGAGAAAAATACAAATAATAAAATGAAAATTATATATATTTATAGTAACAGCTTATTTAATGGTATAATAATAAACCTGTTATATTAAAATCTGATTTTTTCACTCAGTAATTCTGTGGACATCTTTCATGTCAATACAGACATAGACTTTTTTTAATAGCTGCAGAGTATTTCCTTGTGTGGATTTACCATAAATGGATTCAAACTACTAATCTCTTGATGGACAATTAAGTCATTTTTAATAGCCCTCTCTTAAACAAGACTGTGATATATCATCTCTATATGTATATCTTTGTTCATTTGTCCTATAATCTCTATGAGATAATTTCTTAGGAGTATAATAAACTGGGTAAAAACTATGCATATTTTGATACATATTGCTAGATATCCTTCCAGAAAGGCTGCACCAATTTACACAACCATATAGAGAATACATATTTCCTGACACCTCTCCTAACATTGTATACCATTAATATTTTTCATCCTTGCTAAGTACACATATGTTTGTGCGTGTGTGTGTTTGTATCTTAGATTGCTGGCAAAGTTGAACATCTTTTCATATATTTTTTCCATTCATGTTTTGAATTTTCTTTTCATGTCCTTTGCCCAGTTTTATTTTTTTTATTTCAGGATATTACGGGGGTACAAACATTTTGGTTACATGTTATGACTTTGCCATACCCAAGCCATGATTTGAGACATGCCCTTTCCCCCTACAACAGACACCGTGTCCATTAGTTGTGAGCTTACCCACCCCCACCCCCCAATCCCTAAAGAATATTACTACCATGTGAGCATCTTAGTGTTGATCAGTCAGTGCCAGTTTGATGGTGAGTACATGTGGTGCTTATTCTTCCATTCTTGTGATACCTCACTTTGGAGGATGGGCTCAAGCTCAATCCAGGAAAATATAAGGGGTGCTAGATCATTGTCATTTTTTTATAATTGAGTAGTATTCCATTGTATACATACACCATATTTTATTAATCCACTTATGGATTGACAGGCACTTGGGTTGTTTCCACATCTTTGCAATAGTGAATTGTGCTGCCATAAACATTCGAGTGCAATGTCTTTATTATAGAATGTCTTTTGTTCCTTTGAGTAGATGCCTAATAGTGCTATTGCTGGATAGAACGGCCCAGTTTTCTATTGTGGCCTTTGCCTTTTGTTTTGTTTTCTTTTTAATTTGGTTAAAGCACTGGTAGTTTAGAGTCATTAACCCTTAGTGCAAACTACTCTCACAATTTACTTGTGTTTCCAATGTTCTAACAGTGCATCAAGTTGGAAGCACTGATCTGTACCCCCTTATGACTGAAGCACTCATTCTCTCAGATGTCATGAGTGTTTGTGGCTGAAGAGTTTTCACTGAGTCTCTTTTCCAGAGATCACCCACAGCTAAAGGTCACACTCCCTTTCTGGAGGCAGCTTGCATCCATTAACTGGTGGATGTGGGGATATAAAGACCTGGCTCCCTTGCCCCAATTTAGGAAACTCTGAAGAGTTCCCTCAGCTGAAGTGATGCCCATGGGATTGGTGAGTCCTTTGTAATGAACGCATCACAGTTCAGCTTCTCTTCTTAATTCTGATTCCTTTCTTTCCCACCCAAATGTTGATCTGGAGAGTCCTCTCCAATCCACTTATCGCTTGCAGTTCTCCATCTCAGAGTCTGCTTCCTGGAGAAACCAACTAGCAACAATTAGTGCCAGGAATGGTTTGAGAAAGCCAGCTCTAAAATGGGATTTTAAGTTGGATTACCTCACCTCACCCACATGCAGGCTGATAATGAGAACCTCATCACTGGTGGTAAGTAGAGCACCCAATAGCACTGCAATTGATAACCTTAACTGGTGATGGACTGAGATGGCATACAAGTGGAAGAGAATGTGTGGCAGATGCAAAGTATCAGGTGCCTGAGAAATGCAGGGCAAACAATAAGAAAAATGGAATGGGTGAATTGTGCTCAGGGCAATAAAAACATTGGAGAGAGACAATCAAAGGCTGAGGGTGGTTAGCCACCCATTCGAGGCTAAGTGTAAAAAACAGAAAACCTCCTTGGCAACATATAGAAAAACTCTTCCTGCAGCCAGAAGGCAGGCAGGAAAAACTGACTATGAGACCCAGGGCTTAATTATAAGAGGAGGAGGTTAAATTCTAAGCTCTGGAGGTCCCTAATTGGGACTCTGAGATAAGGAGTAAGAACATCTGGGTTGATGTACAATGGCAATTTTTCTGAACCTCCTGGGTTTTCAGAAGGGGACCATTTTTCCTGTTATAAAAATTGTACTCTGTGCTTGCTTGAAGGCCATGTGGCCTTTAAAGACAACATATATCACCCTCCAGATCTCCCTCCACTCACCCCCCATAAACCAGAGTAATAACTAGGATTCAAGTCACAGTATAACCTGGTCAGGAAAGTGCTGAATCTGCTAATAGATGAGACAGACTATATTCCAAAGGACCTACAAGAGCTGTGGCAGTAAGCATGGGTCTGGGTTCTGAGAGTGCTGGATCCCTGGAGGCAGAGCGAAACACTGGATGAGAGAGACATTACAGGTATGGAAGTACTCTCTTGTAATACAAGATGTAACAGCCTGCCAAGGCCCCTGGGAAACAGTGTTAACATGCTGTTAGCATTTTCTTAGAAGCATGAAGAAAGTGATGGTCCACACTAAGTTAAGGGGAAATGCCAGAACTATCAAGACAGATGGTGGAGGAAGGGATCAAAACACTCAAAAATGAATGTGAGAGTGGATATCCTGCATAAGGCCAGAAAATCCACCCAAAAGACTATAGAAGAGCCAGAATGATGCTATGTGTACCAAAGTAGTAAGAAATGAACTCATGAGAGAAGTACCAGCAACATCAAGAAGAATGTCACTGATGGCTGCCTGAAGGACAGTATTATATATAAAGGAAGCAGAATTAACCAGAGGAGAAGCTGAACTGTGATGCGTTCATTACAAAGGCCTCACCCAATCCCATGCGCAGCACTGCAGCTTAGGGGACACTTCAGAGTTTCCTAAATTGCGGCAAGGGAGCCAGGTCTTTATAACCCCACATCAACCAGTTAATGGATGCAAGCTGCCTCCAGTGAAATGTGCTGTTACAGGATTGGGATCCCAATTAGCAATAATAGGACCCCACCACAATAGAGGTCAGGTGATGGTGCTTAGCATGATGAGCAAGGTGGCACAACTATCAGAATGAGCAGCGAAGTCACAGTAGCAGCCAGGGATCTTACTTGAAGAGGGATATCAAGGTAGTTATTAGAAGAGAGATGTCCTAGTGGCAGATACCAATGCTGTTGCTACATCTGTGCAACCAAAATAAATCAGATACAGATGATCGGGAGGATGAGGGACACCTCAATAAAAAGTTAGTTTCCCTTGCCTAGTTTCTGGATGGGAGCCTTTCTTCAAGCCCAGAACCCATTCAATGAATTGTATGTATGTATACATATGCATATATAGACACACTATTTATTTTATATATACTATATATACTATTCACTCATATACACTATGTTCATACTGTTTTATATATGCATATACATGCATGCTATTCATTTTATATGCATGTGTGTGTGTGTGTGTGTGTGTGTGTGTTTATCACCCTGGGCCTCTCTTCTTCCATACAAAGTTAATGACCAGGTAGACTGCTTGCAGCTCCATCCATTGGGGAAATTTTCCCTCTCCATTGACTTTTCACATCACTCCTCAATGTGACAGTAATGTAGGCTCCATCCTTTCTCAGCTTGCCCCCACTATTGAATTCAACTTGTCTGCAAACCATGCCTAGCCCTTTTCCTTCTCTTTTAGCTGGTTGCATAGGATTTCACAGATGACCACTGGCATAAGCTGATAGCGGGTAGCTGACACAACTGTAACATAAGGATCTGGGCTACTGCTCCAGCATTCACTCTTGCCCTCTGGTGCTGCTCAGACTCAATGTAGGAAAGACTACTACTGGTTATGTCCTTATGATTTGGTGTGTCTTAAAGCAACTAGCTCCCAGACACATAGTCACTTGGTGTCCCCTGGTCAAGCCAGGGCCCAGAAGCACACCAGAAGCTGCTTCTAGAAAAGCACATAATTCTCTGATGCAGGTGGCATGGCCCTGCTCCAGAACTCCAGGGGCCTGCATGATGATTCTTCCACAGGGGCTGGCCTCACACCCTAGACTGCCTCCTTTCCCACTATTGACGCCTCTGACACCATAGGGTCTGATGAGATGATCCAAGAGCTGCTTGTATTGTAACCTGGACATGCTGCAGATCCCTCTCCTGCTCCTAGGCTCTCTCAAGGTTCTCAGCCTTCTGTGTCACCCGATATGTGGACCAGAGTAGGTATCCTGTGGGTGGCATGTTTTTTTCCCCAGAACTCAAAAGAGGCCTGCTAGGTAGACCACTTCCTTTTTTGCACTTAGAGATTCAAGATGCAGTAATTTGTCTTTTAAAAACATTTTTATTTATTTATTTTTATTTCAGAATATTAAGGGGGTACAAATGTTTTTAATTATGTTTTGTAATGTTTGAGTCATGGCTATAAGTGTGCCCATCACCCAACTAGTGTTCATTGTACCTGTTAGGTAGGTTTTTGTCCATCCCCTCCTCCCCCTCCCCCCTGCTTGATTTCCAATGACTTTTACTTTCCTCTGTGCACATGTGTTCCCATTGGTTAGTTTCAATTTATTAGAGAATACATGTGGTGTTTGCTTTTCCATTCTTGAGATAATATGCTTAAGATAATGGTTTCTAATTCCTTCCAAATTGCTGCAAAAGGCATTAATCCATCCTTTATTCCAGGGTATACGTATACCATATTTTATTAATCCACTCATGAATTGATGGGTATTTGGGTTGATTCCACGCCTTTGTGATTGTAAATTGTGCTGCTATAAACATTTGAGTGCAGGTGTCTTTTTTACAGAATGTCTTTTTTTCCTTTGGGTAAATACCCAGTAGTGGGATTGCTGGATTGAATTGTAGGTGTACTTTTAGTTCTTTGAGGAATCTCCATACTGTTTTCCATAGAGGTTGTACTAATTTGAAGTCCCACCAAAAGTGTGTATAAGTGTTCCTTTCTCTCTGCATCCATGCCAGCATCTACTGTTTTTGGACTTTTTAATAAAAGCCATTCTAACTGGGGTAAATTGAGGAAAGAAATCACAGAGGACACAAACAATGGAAAAGTATATTGTGCTCATGCATCAGTAGAATCAACAGGGTTAAAATGTCCTTACTTCCCAAAGTGATGTACAGATTCAACACAATCCCCATCAAAATACCAATGTCTTACTTCACAGATCTAGAAAAATAATTCTATGCTTCGTTTGGAAACAGAAAAGTTCCTGAATAGTCAAAGCAATCTTAAGCAAAAAGAACAAATCTGGAGGCATCGCATGAACAGACTTCGAACTATACTATAAGGCTATCGTAACCAAAACAGCATGGTATTGATACAAAAATAGAGACATAGACCAATGGAACAGAATAGAGAACCCAGATATAAAACCATCTACCTAAAGCCAACTGTTCTTTGACAAAGCAGACTGCAACACACACTGGAGAAAAGAAGCCCTATTCAATAAATGGTACTGAGAAAATCAGTTAGCCACATGCAGAAGAATGAAACAAGACCGCTATCTCTCACCACTCATGAAAATTAATTCAAGATGGTCAAAAGACTTAAAAACTGTTCTTTGACAAAGCAGACTGCAACACACACTGGGGAAAAGAAGACCTATTCAATAAATGGTGCTGAGAAAATCAGTTAGCCACATGCAGAAGAATGAAACAAGACCGCTATCTCTCACCATTCACGAAAATTAATTCAAGATGGTTAAAAGACTTAAATGTAAGGCATGAAACCATAAGAATCCTAGAAGAAAATGTAGGAAAAACAATGATTTGTCTTTTACTTCGGAGGAGACATCCTAGCAAGCTTCTGACTAATGGGCCCTTAAAAATTTCAGTGAAGTAGCAGAGCTCTGAATCCTCATGGGGTCTATCTCCCACCCTGTGGAATGCATGTATCTTACCGAGGTCTCCAGTGTGCTGGCTGCCTCTTACCCCTGATCAATCAGAATGATAGTGTTGGTCTACAGATCCAATTGATATTCTTCATGATATCCTGACAGCCTAGATCTTCTATGACTATCTTATAACTAGTGGTGTAAGTGTTATCACAGCTCTTGGAAAACCTGTAAATAAAAGTTCTTATCCTGTCCACTGTTTTTGATCCTCTGTTCTAGTTGGAATGGAAAAATACACATTTGGGAATCAATTGCTGTATTCCATGTACTTGAGGCTTTATGAACTTACTCTGGCAACAATATGACATAGCAGCTGTGATCTGGACTACTACTGAATGAAGCTTGTGGCAATATATAGTCATTAGCAAGGATTCATCCAGTTTCTACAGGGGCCAGATTGATGAAGTAAATGAAGATATGATGGGAACATCCTTAAGATCTCTAAGGATGGTACTAATTTCCCTTACTTGGCTTGAAATATTGTTTTTTATTTACTATCTTGGCAGGGGGAGGGCATTTTTAGAGATTTCACTTAGCCTTTCCCACTACAACAGCTCTTTTTTTTCTTTTTAAATTTCAGCTTATTATGGGGGTACAAAAGTTCAGGTTATATATATTGCCCATGCCCCCCATCCCCCCGAGTCTGAGCTTCAAGCGTGTCCATTCCCCAGACGGTGCACATCGCACTCATCATGTAGATATACACCCATCCCCTCCCCCACCCCCCCACCTCTGTCCGATACTCTGGTTTCTCTTCAAAACGAATAAATCTTTCGCCTTTTACAATAGCTCTTATAACACAGTTCCACCGACAGTGTGTGAGTGTTCCTATCTCTCCGCATCCATGCCAACATTGGTTGTTTTGGGACTTTTTGATAAAAGCCATTTTCCTCAGCCTTTGAATCCCTTCCTTTACTGTCTTCCAAGGCAACTCGGGCATTTCCATTTCACTAAGTGTTGATTATCACTTTCTTCAAGCTTCTCAGAGCTTCTTTGGCAGATATTTTGACCAATCCCTTGCCAGGGTTAAATCTCATGTCTTAAGAAACTGTCTCCATGTCAATGGATCCTTGGGTATCCATTTTTATATTCCAGCCCTCTTAATAAAGCATCCTCACAACCCAGTCACTGTGTTACTCCCTGGACTCCTGGTATGTGGAAGTTAATTCCTGTAGCTCATACAGGATGTAATATCTTTTTTCTTTTATTAGACCTAGGACTTCCCTAATGGATTATGCCCAGATTTAATTCCAATTATTGGCTTAACAGCCAGGAAAGGAAGTTGGGTGGCTCCTGAAGTGAGCACATGTTACCTTAATAGAGGAAGGTCTCTAAAAGGTCTTCCAGTACTGCAAGAGTGCTGACTCTTAACAGGGAGGAGTGGACCATCTTTTCTGCCTTTGAGGGCCCAGGGAGATCGACAAAGCCTCAATCCTTGATGGCACACATCCAGATGACCCCATTAAATGTTTTAGAATCCCACACTTTCCCCAAAGGGCCCCCACTTTAGCCTCATAGACACGCCTTGGCTGTATATTTAGTCATCTCTGGAGATTTACAAGTCTAGCTCTTAAGTTCTGCATTCAATCCTCATCTATGCCTGTTCTTCCACTGCAAGAGATAAAGCCCTCTTTGTAAGCTTCCAAAAAAGTTCTCTCTCATACTTACCCTTTAACTGTTGTTGGCAACCCTCAGTTTCTCATCTCTCTGTAGAGCATCAATACAATTTAGTAATAACTGGTAAACTCCACTCTCTTTGTATACAATGTTTTCCCCACAGCCTTCAAATTCCTGAATCAGCAATGGGATTTCTCTTCACTGGGATGTTTGTCCAGGTAACCACCAGTGAAATATTCAGAATTTGGACTGTCACAGTGTGCCAGATACTATCTGTGCCCCATACACCACTCAAGATGGGTTGTTCCTTGCCAGCCAGGTGGCGAGTGATCTAATCTCAGAACTGCCTCTTACTGCATGCATTCTTGTATTATTTATGGCATCAATTGTGTCAGTTCAGGTCTGACAAAGTTTCAGCCAGGCCTATGGGGAGCTCTGGTGCAAAGATTGCTTGTAGGAGGAATCCTGCATTTGGCAAATGTGTCCATACTCTAGCACCCCTGCTATATTCAGTCCTGGGCTAGGAGCAGCCCAAGGACAGTGTGCACTCACCTGAAGCACACTTATGCTAAATTTATTTGCTGTTTATCTGAAATTCAAATTATCTAGAATTTCTATATTTTATTTGACAAATCTGGCAGGGTTGGAGGTTATATGTGGGCATAAGAGCATGGTTACTACTTACTAAGGCTGATTAAGCTATTATCTTTGCCTGCAAAAGAGATCAATGGTGAGTCCCCAATGTGTCACCATTCTTGAAGGAAGCCATTAAGCAACTTGGGGAAAAATTGACTACATCGATTCTCTTCAAAACTGGATGGGGCAATGATTCATCTTGACCACATCAACGCAATTTCTGGATATGGGTTTGCTTCTTCTTTCCTGGAGGTCTTCATCCAGCACCACTATTCAAGAGCATAGTGTTTGATCCATTGAGACAGGATTTTATACAACATTGGATTGGACCCAAAGATCCACTTTCCACTAAAGGAGTGCAACATTGGGCCCATGACCTGAGATTCTATCACATACTGCACTACGCAGAAATTGCTGGCCAGATAGAGTGATGGAATGGTGTGTTGAAGACATAGCTGAAGTGCCAGCTTAGAGATGATACTGAGAGGATGGGGTGCCACCCACCTGGAAGCATTTTGCACCCTAAATCAATGACCATAAGCAGTAGAATATACATGTTTGGGAACTAAGAATTAGAAGTAGAAGTTGTTTTATCATCCTGATAATTCACTTGGGGAATTTGTGCTTCCCATTCTCATAATTCTGGGTCCTGCAGGTTTAGAGCTCTTGGCTCCCAGATTGTAAGTGCTTTCACCAGGGGAAAACAAGAGTCCCATGAAATTTTATCCATGGCTGCTATGCACCAGCCAAAAGAAAACAAGTCACCATCCTGACAGAGGTAATTCACTCCAATCACCAGGAAGAGATCAAGCCACCATTATACAATTGGGGCAGGCAAGAATATGTTTGGCGTCCAGGTGACCCACTTAGGTAGCCCTTGGAAATGACAGACAAGTCCACCAGACATGGCCTGAGAAAGGCTTGGTGTCCAGAGGCTCAGACCTTTCAAGGATGAAGGTTTCAGTCAGTCCAGCAGGTAAGCTAGCTAGATCAGCAGAGATATAGCTGAGGATGAGAGGAAATCTAAGATGAGTAGTACAGGATGAAGATGGTGAGTATCAATTAAGGCCCCAAGGCCAGCTCTGGTGGCAGGGGCATAGTGTTTCTCTAATCTTCTTATAAATCTTCATCAGGAAAAGCAGCTCAACATAACCATCGGAGAATTACCCTAGAATTTATTTGTATGAAGCAAATGAGCCTAAGCAAGGTGAGGGCTGAACTACAGTAGATGCAGTGGTGTTCCACCCTGCCAAGACCTCCCTGCACCACTCCCCCTAGGGCGCAGCTCTTGTTTCTCCAGCTGCTGAGATTGTTGGAGGCTGACAGCCCTCAAGTGAGTCCCTCACTGATATATCCAAGTTCATGCTCACATCCAGTGATGGGGCCTAAGGACCCAGCCCTCTTGCCCTGATTTGTGAGATTCTGGACCATCCTGACTCCAAAACTCCGATGTGTTCATCTGCAGCCCTTTCTGTGAGTGCCTGGAAACCCAGTTTCTCCTCCACCTGACCTTGCTCCCTCAACTCCTCCCAAAGGCGCAGATCTTAAAAGCACTTCCCAACCAACTTCTTGTACAACTAATCTTGGTCTCAGAGACTGCTTCCCAGAAAAACTGACCTGTGACAGTATTTTTTTGCTTTTATTTTTGTTATTATTTCTTAGTTTGGAGGCATTTTTCAATCTTTTCTTTTATAGTTTCTGGTTTTTCATATCACACTTTGAAGGGCCTTTCCCATCCCAGGAATATAAACATACTCACCCATATTGTCTTATAGTACCTTTATGGTTTCCTTTTTAAAAAGTTCTTAATTGTTTTTTATTTCAGCATATTATGGGGGTACAAAAGTTTAGGTTACGTATATTGCCCTTGCCCCCCTCCCCACCCGGAATCAGAGCTTCAAGCCTGTCCATCCCCTAGACGGTGTGCATCACACTCATTATGTAGGTATACACCCATCCCCTCCCCTCTCATCTGCCCGACACCCAATTAATGTTATTCCTAAATGTGCTCTTAGGTGATGATCAGTGAAACTAATTTGATGGTGAGTACATGTGGTGCTTATTTTTCCATTCTTGGGATACTTCACTTAGTAGAATGGGTTCCAGCTCTATCCAGGAAAACATAAGAGATGCTGTATCCCCATTATTTCTCATAGCTGAGTAGTACTCCATGGTATACATATACCACATATTATTAATCCACTCATGTATTGATGGGCACTTGGGTTGTTTCCACATCTTTGCAATTGTGAATTGTGCTGCTATAAACATTCGGGTGCAGATGTCTTTTTATATAATGTCTTTTGTTCTTTTGGATAGATGCCCAATAATGGGATTGCTGGATCAAATGGTTGATTCATCTGTATTTTGGATGTGAAGAAAGGTAGGAAACTTCGGGGCACCAGCCCCACCTGGCAAACTCAGCTTCATGTATTGTTTTTCAAATGCTTAACTGGTTCTCTCTATGCTGTTTATTTTAAAAATTCCTCTTTCCCAAAACTTTTCTAAGGTGTATTTTTCTCCTTTTTTAAATTTCTAACTAATTTTTCTTCCATTGTGTTTAGAAGTCATACTGCTTAAATTACGAATTTTTCTCTAAGTGCAATGTTGGCTGCATCCCATGGGTTTTAATATGTAGTGTTTTCTTCATTAATTTTATTTTTTAGATATTATGTACAAAATTATGGTTTCAATTTCTTCATTTTTAAAGAATTGTTGATGTAAACTTTTTAAAATTTACGAATGGTAGGAATTTTATGTATTTGTAGCTTTACTATAATTTAAGGGATCTGTTTTGCACTATTTCTGTTTTGCACTATTTCTGTTTTGAAATCCATTTAAGCATGAGTGCTCACAAAGTTGCATTTCTACTTAGCCCAGGAGCCAGACTGTCCTTGTTCCCCCTTGCATCTTCCTAATGTAAGTGAAAGTGAGGAACTAGGTTCCTTGTTCTAGAATTTTTACTTGTATTTTGCTGTGGGTTCCTTACATGAAAGTGAACATCATTCTAAGGACTTTATGGCAAAAATATTGGCTGTTCAGATGCCATTTTTGTCTCCTCCTTGGTTATTGTTACTGTTTCTGAGTTCCTTTAGAGTTGGAAGTGTCATAAGATGCCAGGGCCAACACTTCCCAACACACCTTTAGAGACTCTTCTTTGGAAAGTGAATCAACCAAGGTTTCCAGGCTTGTTTCAAGCCAAGCCAGGGCATTAGGATTTTGGGGGTCTGGTCCTACTCCACGACTGACTCCTTGTGTGATGAGACAAATCTCTCCTTCTTTCTGTGCCTCAGCATCTCTATCTTCACATGATGGAGGGGGTAGTGTTCTGAGACCAGTGGTCCCCTGCAACTTTCTAGCTATGACAAGGTAGGGGCTGGAATGGTGGGCAAAGCAAAGGAACATGGAGGGAGCAGAGGCATAGGAGCAAGTCAGGGAATCTGTAAAGGGGGCCAGTCTCCTCCCTTTGTTCCCTGCTAATGAGAGAAAGGTACTTGGTCCATGCCTGGCAGGTCTGGAGGTCACAGAGGGGAGAGGGGAACAGACAGAGGCCTGAGTCATGGACTTAAGATTTAAATCCTGAACCGAGAACAAACGTGAATGTCAGAGAAACCAGCCACACTTTGAATGCTTTGCTGATATATTTATTCACATATTTCCCCTTTTCAGATGATGGTGACAAAAAGCAGATGGATCCCCCACCCTCCCCACCCATCAATAAAATACAGACACAGATTTCATTTAGCATATATAAGCATTGGGGCGTGTCCAAATTCATCTCACTGGGTTACCAGAGCCAGAAGAGGTTTGATCTTGGGGGCAGTCTGAGCACCTCGGGCCCAGGAATTGAGTAGGTCAATGCTGAAGAGAGGCTGCCATTCTGGGCCCTGCCACTGGGGTGTCAGCAGAGGCAATAGAATCAAATCATGGTGAACTGATCTGCCTAGCCCTGTCATGTGGTCTAGAAGATGACAGTGCACTCCTGGATAGCTTCCAATGAGATCCACAGTCCCATAGAAATCTGTGCCTCAGGGATCCCCTCTGCACAAAGGGGATAAGAATTTTGCCCTAAAGATGTCACAGGGCTATGAGGCTCCAAATAGAAATAATCTGTCAAAAGTGCTTTGCCAAAGGTAAAGTGCCATACAAATTTAAGGGAATTCAATTGATTGATTATGATTGTCAAAGTGCCCCGGGGATAAGAGTGGACTGGCTCATGGGTCCAGGGGCCAAGGAAGTGGTAGAGCTCCTATGCTGTGCCTTGGGTAGGCACCCATCAATGGTGGGTAGTTCCCGCTGCAAAGCAGAGTTTCCTTAGTTTCTTGGCCCCAGGAAGTCACCAAGGCCTATCACCTGGGTCAGGGCTAGGAAAGTCACTGGGAAAGTTACAGAAAAAGTCACAGGGGTCAAGGAGGAGGAAGAAGGTAGCATATAAAGCAAGGGGTAATTACTATCATCACACACAAAAACAGATACCCATTGGATGCAGGGCATTGAGTTGGTAGTGTGTATGAAAGATGGAGGCAGAGGGGGAGTGGGAGGTGTCACAGCAGCAGAGAGAGAGATACTATCCCAATATGCTCACTTGCTAATCCCCTTCCTCCTAAAGGGACAATGCCAGTGTGTGTCAATCTGCAGAGGAAGTGGTGGGGGTGCAGGGAGAGAAAACCAAGAATATAATAATCTGACTCAAGGATGAGGGTCCCTTCCCCCATTACACTGTTGCCCAGCACCTTAGGGAGGTGTCAGGAACAGGCAAGCAGTTGATCTGTGCATTTTGAGGCCAAGGCCAGAGTTGGGCCTGGAGCACAACAAAGGACAATAATGGGTTTCTAGCAAAAACCAGTGGTTGTCAGCACTTTTGGGAGATAGCAAACCTACTCGTGCATGGGCACGGTTTTAGGGAGCCAATCACTGAGAGTGTATGATTTTTAACACTGAGCATCCTGGATGCCCCTTGAAGAATAGAGAAGTGGGCCATTTTACTTGAAATGGACTGCCAAGGCGATTCAGTGAATGGGCCAGGTAGGGGAGAGGGCCAGCAAAGACAAAACCTCTGCAGGCTCCTATTTGGGGAGTGTAGAAGGAAAGACTTTCTAGCTGCTCCTGCTGCTGCTGCTTTCCCCCAACTCCCTTAGCAAGGGGCTTGGGACCTCCTGGGGAACTGGGGAGGCTGCCCCACAGGGTGCCAGCTGGCACCTACAGGTTAAGGCAAACAAGCCAGTAGAGCACATTGAAGAAGAAGAAGGTCACTGGGAAAACAATTCGAGAGTAGTTATCCAGGCGGTAGATATGGATGCAGAGGCGGCCATCCTGCCAGGTCCTACCCTCACAGTCGGGGACCATGCAGAAATACTTCTTAAGACCCTTGAACCATGCACAGAAGGACAGCCTGGAGTAGAAGCTACGGGGACCCTCGGGGCTACCTGGGCTAGGGGACCGGTGGACTGAGCAAGACGGGAGCTCCTCTCCATCACTTCCCTCAGAGGTGACAATCTCGCACACAAAAACTTCCTGATGCTGGCGGGCGTGGGCACGAGCACGGGCACGCGCACAAGAACGGGCATAGGCACGGCTATCGATACGAGGCTGAAATGGACAAGGGAAGAAGTGTGGAAAAGTCAAGGGAAGATGAGTCAAACTAAGTGCTGCCTCAGGATTTTCTGGAAACTCTGTCCTTGGCACATAATTTATTGGCCCCCAGAACTCCCACCAACACATCAGGAAGTTTATTTCAACTCCCCCCACAACCCTGGGTAACCCCTCATCACTCAGCAAGCTGACCACCCATGTGCCAAAACCCTAGTGCCCTCACTGGCATGCCTTCACACTCCAAAGCCTCGCTACCACTCCCACACCCAGATCATACATGGCGGAGTTTCGGAGAAGCATGAGCTTTCTTCTGGTTGTAGGTCAGGAAGTTGAGCACAGCAAACTCCATCAGAGCGCAGAAGCAGTAGAGAAAGCAGATGGCGATGTAGAAATCCAAGATTGTGATATAGGAGACACGTGGGAAATTCTTGCGAGAAAAGGTGCCCAGTGTGGTCATGGTGAGTACGGAGGTGATCCCTGCAAGAGCACAAGAGTGGAGGCGGGCTCAGCTCCTGATTTATACATTACACACTGCTCAAAGGACTCTATGAGAAGGCAACTCTTTGCCCTCATTCAGCAAACTCACAGCCATGTGACTGTGCTTATGCCACCGACCCCCTTACCTAAGGAGGTCCTGGCTGGAGCAGACTCCTTCTTGATCCAAAAGGAAACCCAGGAGAGCATCGTGGTTACAGAAGAAGGGACGTAGTTTTGAATGACAACAAAGCCAAACCGTCTGCTCACGTTGAAGAAAAACGTCATGACCATGAAGTCACCTGGAAGACATAAAGAACACCACTTCTTCACAGCACTGACGTGATGGTCTCCCCCAAGCAGGACATACACACTAAGGGTCCCATTGTTCAGCTCATGGGATTCCCTACCACAGTGCTGGGACAGAGGCACATTGTTCTGATGTGATACATACAGGACCAGAAGCAGCCCAGAAAGGAGACTCACTGAGACCCACGGGCAGCTGAGAGCTAGGCCAAGGCCAGAATCTTAATAGCCTCTTTCTCTGTTCCATGCCCAACGTCTGTCTTTCCAGGGTGGCAGGAGAGTCAGGTGAAAGGGAAAGATTCAGTGGACACACAACTGATGTCCACATGGCTGTCTGAGGCCTTCACACCCATTGAGATGCCCTATACCTACACTGCTGGCTGGCCCTCACAAGGTGCACGCTCAGGAAATGAGCCCAGGGAGGCGTGTGCTGTGATGGGAAGCATAGGATTTCTTCGGCCTCCTTTCTACACATGCATATGATGGCAAAATGCCTTGGTTAGCACTGATCCACTGCACTCACCTTCCCCCCAAACTTCTGATGGATCCCTGCTCCATGTGAGCTATAGAATCAAGTCTGTACCCTGTAATCTGACACTAAAAGCCCACCATGACCTAGCTCCAACATCTTATATACACACATACCATTTACCTTATGCTAATCCTATCTGCTCTCAGATTCTCTGAGATAACTCTATACTCCCTGTTCTTAGTCTATGGACTTAATACAAACTGAGTGTTTCAGGAAAAGAGAAGAATTAGCTGAAAGTGAAAATTTCAGTCAGCCCTCTAGATGTCGTATCCGCACAATATACATCCACAAGGCAGACTGAGGTCTTCACGTTCACTTGGGCATTGTGCCCCTGGTCTTGGCTCTCACTAGACAGCAATGGATCCTACAGGACCTGAAAACAACCTACATCTCCAGTTGGCATCTTCTTTTGTAACTTTCATGCTGCTTTATGCTATGACACACCCATCCCAAACACTCTGCATGTTATCATGACTCCATGGCTTGTTTGGGATTTTCTCTGAGCCCAGAACAGCACTGGTCACTCTCACCATCACACTGGATTTGTAATTGCTCCAATCCTGGATCCTCAATGAAGCTAAGCTCCACATTCCCACTTTAGTGATGCTGTAGAATTCCTTGGCCTTGAATTAGATGGGCTTTTAAATCTCTTCAAGGCAGGGCTCATATGGACCCTGTGGCTTAGCCCCTGCCCATATAAACCCAGCATAGCCTGGAACCCAGCAGGTACTCAGCAACTCTTGCTGCTGCTGGGCAACAGCTTTGTAAAGCAGACCAGATCACTGACCTGTCCATGTGTCCTCCTATTTTAGAAAGTAGATCACCTGCCCAGCAGGTCTGGGTAGGCTGGAGCTGAATGAGAAGAGCAGCCTTTCCTACTCACCTTGGCAGCACTGACACTCAAGGAGCAAGACTTCTCAGATTCTTCTGGAAAAAGGCAAGGAAGTAGCCTGGGCTCAGTGGGAAACCTGTGTCCAGAGTAGTATCTTTGAGAGAGAACTCCTCCAGAGCTGCTGCAGGGACCACTCTCATACTTCCCTACTGGCCAGAATGTATTTATCAAAAGTTCTCTTGCCCTGGTGTCTTGACTATAATTTAAGACACTTCTGATTAACTATCCTCCCAACCCCTGCAAAACTGCTGAGTTTATATATACTTGTTGCTAGAAGATTCATTATTCTATTGCATTTTCTACTTTAATGTTATTTGTTCTGGCCAAGGAAGAACCTTCTCTGCTTGTCAAGGGATGGAAATTTGTCTTGAAGGCCAAGAGACTGATGCTAGCACACACTTTCTTCTTCCTGAGTGAAGAAGCATAGGTAAGGAAGGAAAGATATCTAGGGCTGAGAAGCCAAAGCAAAAAAAGAAAAACTGCTACAGATACTTTCTGCCCTTACTCTTATCATCTTTTGCCAGACCATGGTCAGTTGTTGTACTGTCAGACGGACACAATCCAAAAGACTATGTCCAGAGGACTGGGACTAGAGGATGAATGGACCTGAAACTTTGAAGAACAAGGAGGGAAAGGAACCAGGGCCAGGGCCCTGCAGACTATAACAGAATATGATCCAGGGCTGCAATGATAATATTGGTCCTTTAATCTTGGCCTCATGGAAGAGTGACTGGACCTAATGTAAGCTGGATAGTTCTAAGGAAAAAGAAATAAGTCCAATGGGTAGAACGTCCAGAGATTCCAATTTTAGATGACTAGAGAGAGTTTTCTGATGGACAGAGCTGTCTAGAGAAGAAAGAAACCCCCTTGCAAGAGAGTGAACTCTTGACCACCACTAAGAGGCCATCAGAGGTTCAGCAGCCATCAGTGAAGGATGATTCCCTCTCTGGGGGCAGGACTGGACTCTTCGAACCTCCTGAAGCAGAGATTCTGTGGTTTAAGGCCCAAGATGGTCAGAGTAGCAGGCTACCACTGCATCCTGAACCCTCAGGAGCTAAGTATAGGAGTCTGCTCCAGATGGAGAGAACTTCCCCAGGGGCCAACTGGAAGAGTTTGAGACCAGTCCCAAAGATAACTCTGCCATTGGAGAAACCATGACTCAAGATCAACTAATCTTCAGTCAAAGACAAAGAAGACCTCCTTCTTTCTCCCTAAGAACTCTCCTCTCTCCCAAGCAGGTCTGGTGCTTACCTATCATCATTGCTTTGGTGATGATACTGGCTCTGGGGCTTTGTAGTCACTAGGGCACCATTTTGAAACAATGCACAACCATCTACTAAACGGAACCACTAGTGACTTGAAAGCCCCTAGGCCTTGTCTCCTCTGCCACTTTTGATGATGGGTCCCCACCTATCTGGGGGAAACTGCAGTGCAGAAAGCCAAGAGGCAGGCCCATGGTTAGCTGGCAGAAGAGCAAGGATTCAAGTCAAAGGTAGTAAGACTGCTTCCCCAGAGCTCCCAAGAAAAAGGAAAGCATTTGTAAAGCAGCCCAGCCCTCTGCCCCTGCCTAGTACTGTGCAAGCAAAGCTCTAGCCAGAGAAGCATGAGCTGTCCCCATGCCCAGTGATCAATTCAACAAGTGAAGCAAAAGCAGATTTTCTGCCTAGCCACATGGAAGCAAAGCAAGACGCCTCCCATGACAAATGGCTGGTTGGGTGACTGGCTCCATCCACAATCTGGAAACGATGAGGGCAGTGGTTCCACTGCCCTGAACTTGGTCAGTACGTGTGAAGAGGGTTTCCAGGGCTGCTCTGGGAGCTACCCCAGGGAGGTCCCTTGGCTCCTCATTCAGATCACCTAGGAACACAAGCAAAGATGCTCACATCTTATTGGATGCTAAAGTTTAAGAGACCCAGGACCCTCCCTTTTCATCCTTGTTAGAGACAATGTCAGAGAACCAAGGGTCATCAAAGCTATGTTGAATCCACCATGAAGCCTTTGACCGGAATCTGTGCTTCTCAGAGCTGTCCCTTTAAGATAAATGTTGATGCAGCCAGTGGCCATTGTAGCTGCTATAACTTCCTCTAGACTATCCCAGCCTTTACCTAGCTGACATTAGAACTATAGCCTCCACCTCCCATTAGGATGGACCTTGCCTCCCATTCAACTAGCTTGGACTGTTTTGGGTATGGAGAATTCACATGAGCTCCATTCCCCAAAGCCATACAAGTAGTTCAGTGTTGTAACAAAGACCTTCAAACTGAAGGGTCTACATGACAAAGCTAGCTGCACATTCTGACAGCAAAAAAACTTTATCTACTTACCTAACCTCTCAGGGGACTTAGCAAAGCACTTACTTCTTTGCAGATGAGACTGAGACATAGTTACAAAGTCTCAGTTTCCTCTGCAAACAGTTGTAAGTGCTTAGCATTTATAAGACAGGAGCCATGTTCTACAATACTTCCATGGGATGACTGCATAGCATTGGTATGGACGGCCACCTCTAGTCATCCCTACCACCCTCCTGGGCCTCTGCCTAGCCTTAGCTCCTATGGCACACTTACCAGATGGGGTTGAGATAATCTCAGTTTTGTTGCTCACTCCTGTAAAATCAAATTGGAAGAGCTTCCAGGAGTTCTTCTCATTGATTTCAAGCTGGAAATCTTCCCACTTGTAGAGCAACTCACTTTCAGCATAGGAAACTGGAAAGCAATGTGGGGAGGAGGTTTACATGAGACTACGAAAACCACCTGAAGTCTCCACCAGCATGAAGTCAGCCTAAGCAATGCCTTGGGGTCCTGACTTCAGCCTCACCAGCTCTAGAACCTTGCTTCTCTTACCTCATTGTTGAAGTCCATTCAATAAGTGCATTTACTGAGCATTCCTCAGTATCAGGCCCTGGGTTGGAAATACAGAGGTAGGCATGGTATGAATCCTGCCCTCAAGTATTCACATTTTATTGAGTACAACAGTGAGTACACAACTGTGATTTTGGGAATTGCTCTGAAAAACCTCTGCCCATTGAACAGTGGGGAAACAAAGCAGGGAAAGATCATTTGGGGATACACTCAGAAAAGACTTCATAAATCAGGTGGTGTTCCCATTAAGTCTTGAAAGTCAAATAAATACTCTCCATAGGGATGAGGCTGAATTGGGGGTGGAGGCAGCACAGAAAAGTGAAAGGTGAAATGCCAGAAGTTCAGAAAGGCAGAAGCAGGAAGCAGGGATCAGTTCATGAATGGCCTTGAGGGTCATTCTAAGGAATTTGGAATTAATCCAAGAGCATTAAGGAAGGATCTGAAACTAAGAAGTGACATGGTCTAGATGATGCTTTAGCTAGGTCACTCTCGTCCTTCTGTGAGGATAGCATGTTGGCAAGGAGGCCAGTGCAGTAATCCAGGCATAACAAAATGAAGGCAGGAGGTAAAGCTGTGACAGAATTCAGAGAAACAGACAACATCAATAGAGATTTGGGAAGGAACACCAACAGGAAGTGTTTACTGATTAGATGTAGGAGGTGAGGGAGAGGGAAGCATCAAAGTTCTTGGCTTGGACAACTGGGTGGGTGACAGTGCTCTTCAATGAAACACACCAGAACACAGAAGCAACACATTTGTTTTGGGGGTAGACGTTTTAGAGGAGACGTGCAGTTTCAAAGTGCAGATGTTGCAAAAGTCCAAATGAAAGATGACAAAGGCCTAAAGCAAGGTAATGCCAGTGGAGATGGAAAGGGGCAGCACTTAAGAGGCAAGTGACTGACTTGAGGTGGTGGAAGGGAAACGCAGGAACTCAACATGAGGCCAGGGTTGAGCAACACAGTATCGTCAGCAAGAAAGGAGATGAGGATGGAGGATGGAAGCCCTGCACGACCTTGGCAGCGTCTTAGGAGAAAAGCGGAGGCAGAAAAATGTAAAGGGCAAGGATGAGAAAAAGAAGGGGCCCAGCATGCGTCTGGGGCCCCAGAAACCTAAGAAGGTACTCACAGCTAGAGAAAGACAGAGGGCAAGAGTGAGAGTCCATTGGAAATTTGAGCATGTGGAGTGAGCATCCAGCATCAATGGTCATCCTGGAAGGGAGAAAGGAGCCTCATTTAGGCTGGCCCCAAGCACTTACACATCCATCCAACTTTGGTCTAGGGACCATCACCAATGAGTGGCAACAATAGAATTTAAGACAAAAAGCTCAAAGGAGAGACAAAAAGAGAGGAAAACAGCTTGGAAGCATCTGGCTACTCTGGGCTCTATCATCAGAGAAGTGCACAGACCAACTTAAGATTGGCTTTTGTTTCCTGCCCAGCCCAGCTTCCAGGACCTTCCAGCACTTTCCCACTCTCCACCACCTGCCTGTCCCCATGCCACCACTAACACATGACCTTCCCCTGCCAGGCATTCAAGTATCCAGCCTGGTTTTAGGTACCTTTCCAACTGCTGTGTTGCCACCCCGCCTGGACAATTCCACCACCATGGACGTGTCTTTACATCCAGTGCCCACTTGGGATGGAACTGTCCAGGCAGTGTAGTCATACTGGTACATCCTAGTTGGGGGAGCTCTGGACTGGGAGCCAAGTAACACTGGGTACCAGTCGCAGCTCTGCCACAAACTTGGTGTGTATCTTTGAGCAATATATATATATATTTAATTTTGAAGCCTCAGTGTCTGTATCTACACATGAGGGGCTTGGGCTCATGGTCTAGGAAAACTAGACAGGCCCTTAGAAGTATCACTCAGGATGATATCTCTGCCCATGGGTCTTTGGCTAAAATTCTCAGAAAGGGAGGGAGAGTCCCAGGAGGTGAAACACCAGAGGCTTGACATACCTAATCGTATACAACACCTTGCCATCCTTGTGGATGCGGACCATCTGGTTGGGCATGGTGATCACATGCTCTTGGGTCCTCTTAGAATTCTTAAAAAAGGTGTCTGGGATCCACAGCTGGCTCACCACATTGCCATTCAGAACAAGTGTCTCAAAGGTATCATTGTAACAGAGGCGTTTATCATACCAGGTCTGGTAGAAGATGATGTCGATGGTGTACTCCTGGTGGAAAGGATAGAAAAGCACACATTTGAGGATGAGCAAACAAACTTGCATCTTTACTTGTCATCCTCTTTGTTAAATAGGGGACTAGAAATAATTTGTAAATACTGCCCCCCAAACTGCCCTATGTCCAGAGCTGGCATTGAGACCCTTCTTCTACCAGTGGGCAAAGGCCCTGTGCCATTCCATGATGGGCCTATAAAGTAGATAGACCCTTTGGGATCTACTTAGGTTTGCATAGAGGAAAACAACATGAGTTTGGCTGTAGGAGTTTTCTATTTCCAGGCGTTCCCAAAAGAAAGTAACATTCCCAAATAGAAAACAGTCTAGGAGGACACACTTAATCTAGAAACACGGCAATGGTGGCTTAATTCCATGGGCTGGGCTCATCACTTCATTGCTCCCACGTAGGGCCACTGTGCTACTCCAGCTGGGTCAACACCCTCTCAGCCTCAACATCTCCATAGTAAATCAAACATCTCAGCTCAAAATCATTTAAAAAATCTATAAGCACACACACCTTTGACTGTATACAGTGGTTTCCCATTTGAGCTTTTATTGGGGAGCACAAATGTTAATTAACTTCAATCCTTCATTCTCCAGAATTACATTAAAAATGAAGTGTTTTAAGTCATAGAGAAATGTCTATTTAGTTTCGTGTTTTTTAAACAAGGAGAATCATTTTGGGCTTTGTTTTTCCTTTCAAACAAGTGCTCATAACCTCTTAATGTATGTGTGCATGTGCATAGATATACCCATGATTACTTGGTCTCCAAATAGCGTGTATTCCATAAACTATCTCTTAAACATCTAGAATGATATTTAATAGGAAGAAGCTAGAAATTTGCACAACTGGTAATAAAGGGAAAAAAAAACCACTAGACTGAAATAGAACTGCAAGCAGCTTGAACAGCAAGTACCAGAACTAGGCCAAGATAGAACTGTGAGGGTTAGCCCAACCTCCCTTATTTTTAGAGGTACAGAAACTGAGGCTCAAAGAGAAAGGGGGCTGTCCAAAAGTCACACAAATAGTCAATGACAGCATGCTGGCTCTGCTGTTCAGCATTAC
This sequence comes from Eulemur rufifrons, assembly GCF_041146395.1. Lineage (NCBI taxonomy): Eukaryota > Metazoa > Chordata > Mammalia > Primates > Lemuridae > Eulemur > Eulemur rufifrons. The sequence goes on along the minus strand of NC_091012.1, from coordinate 23,342,649 downwards.
CATGGCCTTGCTGTGGGATGGCCTTCACTTGCACCAACAATCCCTTGGGGTACCAAGGTCCAATTTTCTCTGCAGAACCCCTAGGCTAGGTCTTTACCCTGAGTTATCCTGCACCAAGCAATGAGCACCATCCAGAAATCTACAACACCGGAAGCTAGTAGAGCCCTCAAGGAAGAGATCAAGAAAATCCCTGCTTGCCTTAGCTGCCCAGGAAAAAGGTGGTGGAAGCAGCTGCCACATTGCTGGCAGCCAGCCAGGGAAGGGAAGACTGAGAATGTGTCCTGGAGCAGGCCAGAGAAGCAGACAGAAAAGACCTGACAGAGCATAGCTACTGCTCATATGGGAGCCTCTGACCCCACCCTACCCCGCCCCACCTGCCTTCATAAATGGCCTTCAAAGTGTACCTATAGTCCCAAGTGGCTGGCAGCTTCAACTTGGCCAGCAGAGCACCCTTCATTCCCAGGCCATGTAAACTGCTTGGTAGCCAGTGGACACCTTCCCCTCCACACCCATGCTGTGCTTGTACTCTATGTTATAAAGTGTTTCAAATGCTCATTTAATTTCTATTTGACAAGATACCAATTGGTAAGTTTATCACACATCAACAGATAACTAACAGTTCAATTTTTCCCCAGTTCAACAAAGGAGCTTGGCATGTACATCTCTTTTGGTTCAGCTGAAACTCTAAAAATTCAGTGTTTAGGAATCAGCTTAATTAGAATTGCCTATGATAATTACCCCAGCTAGAAACAGTGTTAGCAACTGTTGATGCTGCAATGGGCAGTCATTCCCAGACTGGTCACTGTCTTTTAAGCTCAGACTGGGTGTTCCAAAGTGCAGCAAGGAGATCAGTAGAGACGTTTGATTAAAATCCGCATGCCATGAGCTCAGGTTTCCCTCCCTGAGGACAAGGCCTGCACTCTATACAACATCCAATTGACTGAAGGGCACTGAAATTCCCAACTACATGACCGATGCTGGGACACACAACTTTGCTGAAGGCTCAGTTGCATCAAACATAAAACAGGGATTCGAATGGCAGCCAGCTAGGCTGTCACAAGGGTCCAAGGAGACAAATGTGGCCTAAAGTCCTGGGGCCCTTCCTCACCAAGCACCAGAGAATAGGGACCTCCCACAGCTTTCAAGAATTATTTGGAATCATGCAGAAGCTGAGACTTCTCAGGGGAATTTAATACCACATGTGAGGGTTCGGGAGTTTCAAAAGGCACTTGGCCCAGGCTAAAGCACCACCTTACTGGCAAAAAAAAAAAAAAAAAAAAAAAAAAAAAAAAACCAAACCACAAAACAAAACAAAACCAACCAACCAACCAACCAACCATAAAACCCAGAAAAAAATAAATCAATCAAGTTGTTGGCTCCTTTGTGAACCAGTTCTGTGTTCCATGTAGGTTTGGTGACTGCTGGGTTACTAGACTGTATCCTTCAGGCTTCTCAGGGGAGGCCAGCGCTGGCAGCGTGAATAGGTGTGGAGCAAAGACAGACAGGCATTCTGCTAGCAGGTGTGGGGCCCCTGCTCTGCTACCACAAGGGCTCTTGCAAATGATAGAGATTGGTTTCCCCATATTATATCTTACACAAATAGCAAGGAGATTGTAGTCACAAATTTTCCACCACTCTTCAGTTTTACAGCATGCTCTGTCTCATTCAGGAAACGGCAAAACAACTTAGGGCCATTTGCTCCATTTGTCAATATGTGTGTTCTTCCCACTCAACCTAAGGAAATTTAGCCACCACCAATTGGGTGTGGGGTGAAAGGTTAGGGAGGAAGGAGCAAACCAGCTTGCTGGAATTTAGACTTGTTACTTCCCAACCAGGTTGGCAGTGTCTTAAAGTCCACTCAAAGGAGCAAAAAAAAAAAAAAATACAGAGAGAGATGTACAAGGTTCTAGGAACCATTAGGTCATTGTGGACTGAGCCCTACATTTAGCTGTGGGCACACGAAAGGGGAGGGGCAGAGACTGCTGCAGGAGGCTCTCTGCACAACTAGAAAACAGTCCTGAGCCACCTTCCCCACCCCCATACCAATAACCTGAAAGGTCTATTTCCTCTTAAGAGTAAACAGTGGTGGGACCACAAGACCTCAACCTCTGACTCTTGTGCAGAACCTAATATTTCTTGTTTATAAATAATTTTAACAAAACTGATTGCTAAATTCACACTTTTTTTGAAAGGGTAAATTACAAGGCAAAAAGGAGACTACAATTCTTGTTGGGGTAAGCACATTGATAGCAGCAAAAAAGTAAATCTGACATCAAGGAAAGAGGCAAAAAAGTGCCCCAATTTTAAAATGTAGACATAAACTCAAAATGATCTGTCTGCTCTCAGGCTTCTGTCCTCCCTGTTAGTTCCTAGCATGCCATTCTAGGAGCTGCAGGCCTTTGCCTGCTCTAACTGGAGAGCATCATGGCCATGTGTGAGAGGCAGACTCAGAGATGGCCCCAGTGATCTTCACTTCCTAGGGTTTGTGCCCTTCTGTGTTCCCTTCCACTTGACTGTGGGCTGGCCTCGCTTCTAATGAAGGGAATACCACAGAATCAGTGGGATGTTACTCTCAAAATTAGATTGTAAAAAGTGCGTGGCTTCCATCTTGAGCACCTTCTCGCACACTCTTGCTCACTCTGAGGGAAGCCAGCTGCCATAGTGTGAGTTACCTTGTGGAGAGATGCACATGGCAAGGACTGAAGGAGACCTTCAGAACACAGCCAGAGAGGAAATAAATCTTGCCAATCATGTGACTGATCTTAGAAGTAGATCCTCCCTCAGTTGAGCCTTCAGATGGGACCCCATCCCCAACTAACACCTTGATTACTGCCTTGTGAAAGACCTTGAAAGAGAATCCAGCTAAGCTATGTCTGGATTCCTGAGCCATGCAAGCTGTGAGATAATAATTATTTCTTATTTTAAGACACTATGTTTTGTGGGTAATTTCTTACATAGCAATGCATAAGTACAGTAAGCCTCAAGAACTGGGCAGCCCAACAAAGCATCAAAGGGGGAAACCACACTCTTCCACTCAGCCTATATAAACACCTTGGTCTTCCATGAAGGTTTACTTACCTTTGAATGTCTATTTGCAAGGCCCATCTCAGAGCCAATCCCCTAAACTCACCCAGTCATAGGGTGCTTGTTAAACACCAAGGGGATGCTAAAACTGTGTCTGCCCTGGGCCAAGACAAGTCTATGGCTGTGATGGACCTGGTTGACAAAATCTTCCTCATTGTCAGGCTCCACAGATGCAAGTAACTTTTGCAGAGCATCTTTCATCATTTATTTGCTGAGCTAACATACAGTGAGTCCCTGACATCAAGGAGCCCATAGTGGAGAGAGCAAGGCAGACATGGAGCAGATAATTACAATGAAATGAGGTAGGGAAGATCAGGAAAATGACTGTGATATAAGCTGGAAAGATGTGAGTGCCGGAGAGAGAAATGTGGTGTGAAAAAGAAGGGAGCAATTAACAGTTGTGGAGGTTTAGGAAGATGCCATGAATGAGACATCATCTGAGCCAGACTCTGAAGGAGAATGCAGCTGACAAGTAGCAAAGTGGAGCCTCAATGCTCAGAGGTGCAAGGTGGTCTGGGAACACCCATACTCTAGTGTAAGCCAGAACACGTGTTCTCTAAAGGGGTAAAGAGGAACACAACCATGGAGGGCCCTGAGTACTAGAGTGTGAGGTTGAATCACATGCAGTAGAGGGGGTGGGGGGCAGTTCAGGTGCAGGACTACAGGAGACACGTTACTTGCAGGCAGTTTAGTAGGTAGATTAGGATAGGCGGAGACCTTTGCATATTCTAGGTGAGAGATGGTGAAGGCTAACTAGGGGACAGTACTGACACTAGGATAATTCCAGTAGAAAAGCAGAGAAGAAACCAGGGCAACATAGAGAAACAGTCTTAGAGCAAGAGCTGGTAACCACAGACTTAAGTCAGTACCAATAATTATCAGAAGAAAAGAGCCATTCCATTGTGGTGTTTAAAGTTGCTTTATTATTTTTATTTTGAATGAAAGACTGGAACATCTAGTCACGATTCTGAAGATCCTCTTCAGGCAGCAAGGGACTTACCTTTTCCAGCCTCGTCCTCAAGCAAGTCAGTGATAGTTAAAATCTATCCCTCCCTCCAAAAAGCAAAAAAAAAAAAAAAAAAAAAAAAAAAGAAAAGAAAACACAAACAAACACACCCCAACAAAACTCTTGGAGTCATTACTGAAACACAGAGCAGAAAGCACATGTGGAAGGCCCCCAAACTTAGTACTCACCATTTCCAGGATGGACAGAGGGCCGAGGCTGTTGACAGAGAACTCAACAGTGACCACAGTGGGTTTCTCTGTAAGGGAAGCAGAAGCAGCAGAGGGTAAGTGTCAAACAGGGGCACGGGCAGGGGAGGGACTAGTCAGAGGGCAGAAGAGGGGAGATGGGTAACGGCTGGACTGCACAGTTGCAGTATCCAGTCCTACTTCTTTATTTGTTCCTTCATGGTAAGACCCAGATAATGGACCGTTAAGAGTTGGACACATACCTTAAAGATCAACCATCTAGTCCTGTCATCTCATTTTATAGTTCAAAAAACTGAGGGTCAAAGAAGGGAAAAGTCTTGACAAGGTCAATGGCATTGCTGAGACGAGAGTTAATATCTCTCACCTGACTGGCCAGCAGCACACAGATGCTCCTGTCCATGTGCACAGCACCCTCAACTTTGCCCCAGGCCCATTCTCCACACCTAAACCCTCAACCCCCCCGCCCTCCAGAGGGCTACTCACCCCCAATGCCAGGGCGCAGTTTGTGGTCATAGTTACTCAGGATAGTGTTCAGGATGCGAGAAGCTTCTGGCAGTTTGCCAACATGGCGGCCAGTTGCAGGCGCAGTGAGCCCAGTCTCAGGCACAGTGGGCACAGTCGTAGGTGCAGTGGGCCCAATCTCAGGTGCAATCAGCCCAGTCTCAGGCGCAGTGAGCCCAGTCGTAGGCACAGTGGGCCCAGTCGTAGGTGCAGTGGGCCAAGTCGCAGGAGCAGTGAGCCCAGTCTCAGGTGGAGCGGGCCCAGTCACAGGCACAGTGGGCTTTGTTTCTTCAGCGAGGAGCTGCCTTTCAAGAGGCCGGGGCTCAGGGCCGAAAGGCCGGGGCTCAGGGCCATAGACAACATCCTCATGGCCAGGGGCTTCATTCCTGGATGGAATCGTAGGTCCCTCAACCCTGGAACACACAAAGGAAAACTGAAGCTCTGCACTCCACTCTGCAGGGGCCCCAGCTGGTGCCTCTTGGGACAGAAGCAAATCAAAAGAAGTTTGCAACACAAAGCTTACTTAAATAGTGACTGGTAATAGCAAAATTATGAGACAGTAACAGATTATACTCATTAAATTCTTTTAAATCTTGCTGCTTTGTGAGGACTTCCTATGCTATCCCTCTTTTATGATAACTCTTTATTTAAACAGAATCAACAATAAAACTGAGACCTAGATTTTAAAAGGATTTTCAATGTAAAATGAAGTAAGAGGGCATTTGTGAGCTCTGGCCCATTAGCCCTTGTTACTGGCCTTGGCCTTACCACCTGGGAATAATGGGCAGGCCGAGGTCCACGTCCAGGGCTGCTGGGGAATGCTTGCAAAAGCCAGAGTGGCTCATTCCAGAAAGGACCAGAAAATTGCAGGAATATTTTACAGTTTTGTTGGTTTTGTAATGCTCGTTGAATTAAGGGTAGTGGATGCAGGGAAAGGGGCTAAAGAACAACTCTTTGTGGCTATCTAAGCTCTGAGTAGTCCACCCTGAGGGCCACGGCCATATACCACATCCAAGAATAGAGATAAAATAATAAGAGTAATTAAATTAAGCAAAAATTTTAAGAGGTATCTGCTAGTGTATGAAACTCATCTATGGTGTTAGAAGTCAGGATACTGCTTGCTACCTTGGCTGGGGGGCAGTGAAAAAAGGCAGCTTCTGAGGTTCTTCTCATGTTCTGGTCCTTGATTTGGCTTTCTTTATACCATCATGGTCATTTTCTGACAACTCATCAGCTGTACACTTAGGATTTGAGCACTTTTCTGTATATATGTTCTCATTCAATAAAAAGTGTTTTATAAAATAAAAATGCCCCATCTGATAATATCTGGATCTTATTTGGATCCTGATTTTAAAAAGCAAACTATTAACAATCCCCTCTTTATCCCCACTTCCCCACTACCCTTCCCAGCCTTTGGTAACCAACACGGAACAAAAATACAGCTAAATAAAAATAAGACCTAGTATTCAGTAGCACAATAGGGTGACTATAGTTAACAGTAATTTATTGTATATTCTAAAATAACAACAGAGTGGAATTAGAATGTTTTTAACACAAAGAAATGATAAATGCTTGAGGTGATGGGTACCCCAATTACCCTTATTTGGTCATTATACATTGTATGCTTATATCAAAATATCACATGTGCCCCTTAAATATGTACAACTATTATGTAACCATGATAATTAAAAATAAGAAAATAAAAAAAGACTAGCATCATAATGGCAAAATACGACTCTTTCCACCTAAAATCTGTAACCAATTAAAGATGTAAACATTGGCACTGCCATTCAACATTTTACAGGGGTCCTGAACAGCACAATAAAGCAAAAATGAATTAATTAAATAAATAAATATCATACAGATTGGCAAAAAAGTGCAAACTATTAAATAAAACAGACAAAAACCATTTATAACACAAATAGGAAAGATTTGAACACTGGATAGTTGAGGTATGAATAAATTATTCTTAAATTTTTGTCATAATAATGGTATTTTCTTATGCTTTTGAAGTCTTCAATGACTAGAAATACATACTGAAATAATTACATACAAAATGAGATGGTGTCTGAGACATGCTCCAAGACCATCTAAGTGGGAAATAGAGGGTGAGTGGGGTACAAAGAAAATAAGAGTGACCATGAGTTCATAAATGATGAGGCTGGTGATGGGTACGTGGAGGTTCAGTGTACTATTTCCTTTACTTTTATTATATATATCTCTGAAAAAATTATAATTAAAAGCTTTTTAAAAAGCCATCAGCCCAAATAAATCTGTGATGTTGGAAGGCAGGAGAGTGGTTTCCTTAGGGAAGGCGTGTGTACTGGGAGGGGCATCTGGTGAGGCGTGTGTGCACATGTGTGTGCGTGTGTGTGTGCGCATGCATGCATACGTGCATGCATGTGTGTGTGCGTGTGTGTGTGTGTGTGTGTGTGTTCAGGGGGCTGGCGATGCTCTATTTCCCAATCTAGGTGCTGGTTACATGGGCATGTTTACTTTGTGAAAATCCACTGAGCTATTAACTCATGATTTCTGTGCTTTTACATTTGTATGTTATACTTCCAAAATGATTTTTTTTAAAAGCTATCAGGCAATTCGCTTCCAAAAATAAGGGGCAAACAGGGCAGGAGACGTGGGCATGGCCCCTGTACTGCAGACCAAGGGGCTGCCAACTTGGGCAGTAAAATACATTTTTCTGCAGTATTTCAAGCTCTTTGAATTGCTTAACTGGCATACAGATGCTCCAAGTCTATGCCATTTCTCATGCCTGAAGTGGCTAATTACCATTGTGGGCTAGGGAAGAACTAGGCTTTGGAAAAGCAGTTTCCACTTTCAAATGTCACATCCAGAAGATGTCCTCTTTCCCTGAGGCTTTTTCATGTCCCCTGGACACCTAGAGGCTAATCTCCCAGCCCTTTGAAGAGAAAGGGGTCGGTGACTATGGGGGCGGGGGAGAAGGAAAATGGAGGCCTGAGACCCTGCAAAACAAACGACATGGCTGGGAACATAGCACAATCCAAACTGGCATCCAGTGGGAAGCTGGGCACTGCCAGCCAGGACCACCCAAAAGCCTGCAGCAGCCCCCACCAGACATCTGAAACTCTTCAACGAGAACCCCCTCTCCAGGTTTAAAAGCACAGAGGCAAACCAACCCGAAAGCACTGGGACCACCAAAGCCCTCCTGCCCCTGGAGTAGGTCTGCAATGAAAATAATATGGGAGGGTCTTGCTGTGTCTTTAATCCTAAAATTCGCTTTTGCCAGTTAAACAAACAAACAAACAAAACCAACCAACCAACTGAACAAACAAACAAACAAAAAAACCCCATCCTTGGATCCTTGGGGTTAAGAAGCTGCTGACAATGCCAGCCATTAAACTCACTTTCAGAGCTACAAAGAAGAAAACTTGAAAAACACTCATACATTGGATTAGTGGGATTTTCCACAGGGGCTTTTCAGGCACCCACATCCCTCCAGCCCTCAGGTCCAGGATGGGACTGAATCTCTGCAGCACCCCTCCCCCCAGCTGGCTGGTGTGGGGAGAGGAAGAGGGAACATACGAGAAGAGGTGCTGGATTTTTCCCCAAATTGGCTCTCTTTTTCACTGTGTAGATGGAGAAACTGAGGCCGAGATAGAGGAAAGGCCATGCCCAAAGTCACTCAACTGATTTAAGGCTGAGCCTGGACCAGAGAGAGGTCTCCTGGTTCAACGTGGCTCAGCACACTCCACTGTCACCTTCCCAGCTCCCTCCTGACATCACAGGTTGCTATGTTGACAGTGTCTGAACATCAGTTACTGCAGCCCTCCCTCCTGGCTGGAAGGGTAGTTTCCATGTCCACAGTCCCTCTACACTGCTGTTTTCCTTTCTGATCCCCTCCCTCCTTCTGCTCCCCCCATCAGACCTAGCCAGTAACCATGTCAGCCTTCTCGAAGAGTCCAAATACTATCTAGAGGGATATGGATGACTGGAAATTCTTAGCACGCATTCACATTTACCAAGCCCCTGCTGAGGCCAGCTCCACCCCAGGGCACCAGTGAGCCATCAGGGAGCCACACAGCCCCTCCCCTGAGGAGCTAACGCAATCTGGAGTGGGGAGAGAAGCCATCCCCCCCTTTCCAAAACAGATAAGCAAGACACAAAGCCCAGTGCCATGGAAGCTTCTAGAGAGCTCAGGAAGCTTAGGAACTTGTGACAGTTCACATGCAGCAGGAACCATCTGAAAAAAATGAAGCAGTCTTCTTCCACCCTAAAATGCCAGAAATCCAAGGGACACCAAGACTAGGAGAGGGTGTGAGGGAAGCTGGCTGCCCAAGGGAAGCCTGAAAAGGGATTGAAATCTACAACCCAAACCCAAACCACAGACCTCAGAGAATAACATTCATGGCCTCTGGCTCCAGGCAGCCCAAGCCACAGCAGGGTGTCTAGGAATGAGGAAGGAAGGGGGGAGGCTGGCCGGGAGCGGGGAAAGCTGGGACTGGGAACCCTTAGACTAAACCAAAGGTCGTGCCTGGGACTGGCACCAAGAGGAGCGGCGTCATGGGAAGCAAGTAAAGTCAGAGTTGCCTGGCACAGTGCCTGCTACTCAGTAGTCACTCTGAAAAAAAAAAATGTGAGCAAGAGAGAACAGACTAAGCAACACTCAAACATTTTTGGCGCAGTTAAGCACCCCCAGCCCGCGCGCCCCGTTCTCAAAGTCCCCTGATCCCCAGCAGCGCGAGGCTGCCCCGTGGCTGCCCCTGGCCTCTCCCCTCTTCCAGCGCAAGACTCCCTGAAGAAGGGGGTGCTCGCCCGGCCGCCGCAGTGCTTTTAGCGAGAGTCTGGGGTGCGAGTGGCCCGCAGGCAGGCGTCCCGCCTTCCTTTGGGGACTCCCGTCCTAGAGGCCCGGGGCGCCCATCCTAGAGGGAGCCGGGCGGAGGCTGCCTGCGCGTCGAGGAGACGCGAGACTCGGCTAGCCCGGGCGAGGGCCCAGAGCCAGGCGGGCGCGGGGCTCGAGGAACGCGGGGCGGCCGGGGGTCCTGGGAGCCCGTCCCGCTCCCAGGCAGAGGGAGCTGGACGCGGAGGGCTCCTGGGTCCCGGGATGGAGACTTACCTCGACTGGAAGGTCAAGAATATGCTCAGGAAGAGCAGAAGAACTTTGGGCAACATTTTCGGCGGAGACTGGCGCGACCACCTGTGCGGAGGCCGCGGCGGACAGTCTGGCCGCTCAGCGCGCGCACAGGGTTTTGTTGGGCGCAACTTTCACTCCTCCCACTCGCCCCGCCCCGCGCTCCCCACCCCGGGCCCGCCCCCGAGCCCCGATGGAAATCTCCGACGACGTGACGGCGCTGCGGCAGCAACGGGGGGAGGAGGAGGGAGAACTGTCGCTAAGGCCCCCCGCCCCCTACTGCCACCACTGCGGCGCTGCCAGACAGCCAGCCGGGGGCTAGGGAGGGAGGAGAAGGCGAGCGGGTGGCGCGCGGGCCCGGGAGCAGGGAACTGGCGGCCGGAGGCTATGGTTGGGAGGGCGGCTGCAGGCTGAGCCCTGCAGGGCCAAGACGCGGGGCTGGGTGGGCTTTTGCCTCCGCCCCGACCCCCTCCAGCCCGCTGGCGCGCCGCGTCTCCAACTGTGCTCTTCCAACTCTGGCTTGTGCCCCACCACCTGTTGTACCCCGTCGCTCCCCCACTTCTCCTGGCCTCCCCTAGTTGCCTCTCTGATTTTCCCTGCCATCACTCCATATCGTCCGGGCCTTGGGAGCGTATCTCTTGGCATGCGAAGGAAGCTGGGTAACTCAGCACCTTCCTTGGCACACGGAAGAAGAGAGGCTTGGGGGTCTCCCCAGAAAGCTCTGAGCTACACCACAAGCCAGCTTCCCTGGTATTTCAGGGCTGGGGAGGACCCGCCAGCAGAGGTGCAGGCAGAAGCATTCACTGGAGAACTTCCTCTGAACCCCACAGAGGCACTGCCTTTGGGGCTGGGTGTGAGAGGGACCACCTGGAGTGGAGGAGGCCTTGGAAGCCGCCTCTATAAGACTGAGTGGCCAGATCTTTCTGGAGACTTGGCTCCAGGTGATAGCAGAAGTTATAAGGCACGGAGGGGCAAGGAGCAGTGCCCTATTCAAGAGGCTAGGGGAGGGCATGTCAAGAGTCTCAGACATACTTGGACTTCATCTTCCTTGCCTAGACCCTGCAGATTCACTTCAGAGGGGAAGGAATTGCAAAGGTTTGCATAACAAGCTGATGCCAAACACTACAGCGTCCTCACCTGTTGCTCTAGAAAGGCCACGTGCATCCCAGCTTGCATGCCGGCTCCTTGGAGAGGCTTTGCTCTGCCACACTAATCTAATACACCTTCTCCACCACCCCATCCCCCAGCCACAGCACTCTGCTTCGTCATTTTCACAACATTGTTCACGAACAGATGATTTTCTTCAGCATTTCTTTGTGAGCTTGTTAACAATGGGTCTGCCCCACTGATATAAGCTCAGTGACACACACACATGCACACGCACAAAATGTATCTGTCTGGTTCTCCACTGTATCTCTGAAACTTAGAAGACATCCAGACACAGTCATACAGTAGCACTCAACAAATATTTGTTACTGGCCTGTGTGCAGCTGTGTGTGTTCTAGTACCACCGAGCCCACTGGAACCTGGACTTCCTTCAGACTCTGGTGCAAGAGAGAAGAAAAGACTGCAGGACACATTCAGACCTCCTGTGTGTATGTTTCCTGGCCCTGTCACAGGACCAGCTTCATGGGCATGTGACCTGCCCCCCCCAACACACACAAAGAAGATGCTTTCATGCTTTGCTTTCACCCTGTTGAAATTCTTAATAATTTTTGAACAAGCAGCCCTGAATTTTTCTTTTTCCCTGGACCCTGCAAATCATGTAGCCAGTCTTGCCCTTTGGAGACATGCTGCAGAGCAGGGACAAGGCAAACACAGCCTTCCTGAGCCCACGAGGAAGAGAAGGCTTCTGGTCCATCCACCTGCCATTCCAAACAGCACCAGACTGTTGCAGAGATGGGCAAGTCGGCACTTCTGTAGCTGGGCACCGATTTGAGGTGTCATCTGCATCCGCATGGAGGACACTGACATTGGAGCTCCAGGAGATGAGGGTTTGTCTGATTGACCTATATTCCCCTGGGTCAAACGCAGTGCCCAGTGACCAGTAGGCATTAATTACATTTGCTGAATGAGCAGCTGAATCCCAGGTAGCCAAAAGAAGCAAGTGGTTACAGCTCCGTCACCAGAGAATCCCAGGCAACTTTCTCTTCCAGGCTGAGATTAATCATACTTTGCCATCTCTTTTATAAACCTCATCTGTAGGATAGCTTCGAGGACTTGCAGACACTACTTAGTGTTATTATCATTTTGTGGTTCTCAAAGTATTTGCTATGCATTGCTTGGTCTGCACCAAGCCCTGGATTTGGTAATGGGGGTATATAGAGCAAGGACTCAGACACAATCTTGGCCCTCACGTATGTTTTTCACGAGAGGAGTGAGAACTTGTCTTGGAAATTACTAATGCAAGGCAGAAAGTCCTGAAGGCCCAGAGTTCCTGGGGAGATGTTTACATGGTCCTGAGCCTCTTGCAGCAAGAAGAGGGGCTTACCAACGGCAGAGGTATAGAGATGGGCAGCCCCAGCTGAGAGCCAGAAATGCACCACACATTTCTGTTGAAACCAGAAATGTGTGGTGCTTGACAGTGAACAAACAGGAGTTTGCCAGAGGCATTCCTATGAGGAGGAACTGTTGGATATAAAGCTGGAGTGGGAGACTGGACAGGCTAGTGCAGAATCTTGAATGCTGAGCCAAGAGACCGCACTTTATCCTGCGGGCAATGAGGGACGTTGCGTGTCAGAACTGTGCTTCAAGAAGATCCCGCTGTTGGGGGCAGGCAGGAGAGTTTGCAGGAAGGAGAGCAGGAGCCTCTTTTCTCCCAGAAAAGGAGTCGTGTGGATCTGAACAAGAGCAGAGCCACGGGGATGGCCAGAAGGGGAGCCACAGGAGGGAGCAACATCAGGATGTGAAATTGACAGATGGAGTAAGGGAGGAGGCAAAGGAGGGAAGGTTACTGGAGAAGGCTCACAGGGTCTTCTGAGGTGACCAGGGTGGCAGAACAGAAATACGGAAGGCAGGAGGAGGAGGAAGAGCTCTCAGTTACAGCCATGAGAACAGTTCCTTGCATTTTGCATTTCACTTTTAATGTTTCATTAGGTAACTTCCCTCTCTCTAGCTGTTTGTACTTCAGATATCCTTCTCTTCAACTCGATATTCAAGCTGGATATAAACAAAATGTTAATAGAGCAGCTGTATTTTCATAACTAAACCAAACTACCCATTGATCAGAATAGCAGAGAGCAACCTTGTAAGTTGTGAATGATCAATTTTTTTTATTTATTTCAAGATATTATGAGGGTACAAACGTTTTGGTTACATTTTATGTCTTTACCTCACCCAAGTGAGGTTTAGAGGCTTGCCCTTCCCCTCTACAATGCACACTGCATCCATTAGTTGTGAGTTTACCCCCCCCAACCCCCTAATCCCTGGAGAATATTACTACTATGTGAGCACCATAGTGTTGATCAGTTAGTGCCAATTTGACGGCAAGTACATGTGGAGGTTATTCCTCCGATCTTGTGATACCTCACTGCGGATAATGGGCTCCGGCTCAATCCAGGAAAATATAAGAGGTGCTAGATCACTGTCGTTTCTTATAATTGAGTAATATTCCATTGTATACATATACCAAATTTTAGTAATCCACTCATGGATTGACAGGCACTTGGGTTGTTTCCACATCCTTGCAATAGTGAATTGTGCTGCCATAAACATTTGGGCACAGATGTCTTTACTATAGAACGTCTTTTGCTCTTTTGGGTAGATGCCTAATAGTGCTATTGCTGGATCGAACAGTATTTCTATTTTTAGCTCTTTAAGGAATTCCAAATTCTTTTCCACAGAGGTTGCACCAATTTGCAGTCCCATCAGCAGTGTAAGAGTTTTCCCATCTCGCCAGCATTTGTTGTTTTGGGATTTTTTGATAGAGGCCAATCTCACTGGGGTTAGGTGATATCTCATTGTGGTTTTGATTTGCCTGTGAATGATCAAATTTAATAACCAACATCAAACCACCATGTGTCCTGCTCTTTATGTGGTTTAGGGATAATACCAGAGCTGCCGGTCATAAACTCTGTATGTTCTTGCCGTACCTAGGCACAAACTATAGCACATGCACAGCATGCTTTTCATATTAGGCCAAGGGAAAAATACCAGCCCAGAGAAGCCTTGCAAAACTCTAAGCTTAAGTACCTGGGCTTGCAGCAAGACTGAGATGCTGGAGACACTGGAGGAGGCAAGCTGGAGAAAGAACTACCTGTGGGGCTAAGCCAGGTGTGGAAGTGAATGAAGGGGCAAGTAGGGGACAGTCAGGCTTCAGAGCAGAGAGATGGACAGTGGAGTCAGAGGCAGAATGGGGTAGTGACGGCCTCTGTGCTCCACTGCAGACAGGGCAGGGTTTGAATTTCAGATCCTCCACAAGTTACTAGCTAAATGACTAAGAACAAGTTATTTAAAGCCCTCTGAGCCCCACATTACTCATGTGTAAAATGGAAATTATAACGCTTTCCACCTCCCATGGCATTTGGGACAATTTGATTGTACAGACCATGTAAAGCATTTAGCATCATGTCTGGTACATGGTTAGTACTCAATAAAACTTACCCACCATTCTCACTGTTACTGTTATTAGCTAATAACTGATACCAAAAGTGCAAACACACCTGATATCCCTGAAGTCCTGAATAGCAACAAGAAGTGTCTGGTGAAGTAACAAGACCGCAGCACCAGACATACACTGCAGATCAAAGGGCTCATGTCCTAATGAGGTTGAAATTCTGTGGACAAAACAGGATTCTAGATCTCAGGAAATTGGACCACTAAGTGAGCACCCCAGGCTTCTGGCACCTAGTCCTCAAGGGAGAAGAGAAGCATGACTAGGGGTAGAGATTGAGGGTCCCTGGCATGTGGGTGGTATTGAAAACCACAAAACTGAATGCAGTCATCCAGGGAAAGAGAAGACAGCTTAAGCTTGAGTCCTCAAGGGGGTGTCACAAAAGCCAACAGAAGAGAGGGCATTTCTAGTAGGCTGGTGGTTCCAGCCATGTGCCAGTAAGACAAGAACTGAATGGTGCCCAATGGCTTAATCAACAGGGAGCTCATTGGTGAGCATGGGGCAGTATCCCATCCACACAGAGTTAAGGAGTGCATGAGATGGGCCATAAGAGAAAGGAGAGTGTGACTGTAGACAGTTTGTTTGAGAGGTGGCTGGAAAGCAGGGAGAGTTGTCCTGTCTTCCACATCAAGCATGGGGAGAGAGGTTTCATTCAAGGGCCATGTCTGTTTCTTCTCTGCATCACCAGGGCCTTGGAGAGGAAGGGAAAGAGTCAAGGAGGAGCTAACAATGGTGGCAAATGCTGCTGGTAAGCAGTTGAGAGTAAGGAGGTTTGGAAAGTGTGCACCGTGAGGGGTGACTGTGAGAGGAGGATGTGAAGTCAGCAAGTGTAGACAGCTCCTTGGGAAGATTTACCTGAAGGAGGATGGAGTGCAACAGCTAGAGGGAAGCAGTATACTACATTATAAGGTAGTAAGTGGTTTGGAGAAAACTAAGCAGACTAGAATAAGTAGGACTGGAGTGCTGGGGGAGTGAGTTATAATTTCAAATAGGATGCTCAAGGAGAGCATCACTGAGAATTGATGTCTGGGGGAAGAGTGTTCTAGTAAGAAGGAACAAAAAAAATGAGAGTTACTAAAGTCACAATGTGCCTGCCATGTTCCAGGCACATCAGAAAAGGTGGTGCAGCTGGAGCAGAGTGGAGGAGAAAGTAGTAAGAGATGAGGTCAGAGGGATAACAGGGTGGGGCTGGCAAATCATGGAATGTCATATAGTCACTGAAAGAAGGTTGACTTTTACTCTGATTGAAAATGGGAACCATTGGGAGGGTTATGAGCAGAGGAGTGGCATCATTTGAATTACTTTTTTTTTTTTTTTGAGGTGGGAGAACTTTATTTCTCCCAAAGGCGCAGTAACAGCGGCCACAGCAAATCTTCAAGTAATGAGTTCCATGACAAGGAAATGGCTTGTCAATGTCTAAGATGAGATGCTGCCACTACAAACTAGAGCCTTGAGTTCTGAGATCAGATTTTTTTAAATTTCAGAATATTATAGGGGTACAAACGTTTTGGTTACATAAAATGATTTTGAGTCAAAGTTACAAGTGTGCCCATCACCCAGATAGTGTACAGTGTATCCTTTAGCTGTGAATTTACCCATCCCTTCCTCCCTCCTTCCACCTTCTTGATTTCTGATGAATGTTATTTCCATATGTGCATATAAATGTTGATAGATTACTTCCAATGTAATGGTGAGTACATGCGGTGTTTGTTTTTTCCATTCTTGTGATACTTCACTTAGAAGAATGGTCACAAGTGCCATCCAGGATAATATAAGACCTATTAGTGCACCATTGTTTTTTATGGCTGAGTAGAACTCCATGGTATACATATACCACATTTTATTAATCCATTCATATATTGATGGGCACTTGGGTTGTTTCCACATCTTTGCAATTGTGAATTGTGCTGCTATAAACATTCGAGTGCAGATGTCTTTTTTATAGAATGTCTTTTTTTCCTTTGGGTAGATGCCCAGTAATGGGATTGCTGAATCAAATGGTATTTCTATTTTTAGCTCTTTGAGGTATCTCCATATTACTTTCCATAGAGGTTGTACTAGTTTGCAGTCCCACCAGCAGTGTATGAGTGTTCCTATCTCTCAGCATCCATGCCAACATTTGTTGTTTTGGGACTTTTTGATAAAAGCCATTGTCACTGGAGTTAAGTGATATCTCATTGTGGTTTTGATTTGCATTTTCCTGATGATTAGAGCATTTTTTCATATGTTTGTTGGCCATTAGTCTGTCTTCTTTTGAAAAGTTTCTGTTCGTGTCTTTGCCCACTTTTTAATGGGGTTAATTTTTTTCTTGCTGATTTTCTTGGGTTATTTATATATTCTAATTATCAGCCTTTATCAGATGTATAGCATGCAAATATATTCTCCCATTCTGTGGGTTTTCTACTTACTGTAATAATTGTTTCCTTGGCTGTGCAGAAGCTTTTTAATTTGATCAGGTCCCATTTATTTATTTTTGTTGTTGCTTTGATTGCTTTTGGGATATTCATAAATTCTTTTCCTAGGCTGATGTCAATAAGAGTTTTCCAACATGTTCTTCTAGAATTCTTGTGGTTTCATGCCTTAGGTTTAAGTCTGTTATCCATCATAAGTTGATTTATGTGAGAGGCGAGAGGTGCAAATCGAGTTTCAGTCTTCTACGTGTGGCTATCCAATTTTCCCAGCACCATTTATTGAATAGGGTTTCTTTTCCCCAGTGTATGTTTTCTCTGCTTTTTCAAAGATTAGGTGAAAGGACCACTGTCTTTAGAAGAAATTGATAATGGCAAAGATAAAAACAGAGGGGCTAATTAGGAGGCAACTGCAGCAATCTAGAAAAGAGATGATGGTGGCTTGAAACAAGATGGTAGCAGTGGAGATAGTGAGAAGTACTCAGACTCTGGAGATATCTTGAAGGTAGAGACAACAGGATTTCCTGACAGATTATATATGAAGTGTCAAAGAAAGAGAGAAGTAAGGATGACTGCAGAAGGGTAGTATTGTGACATCTGAAATGGGAAAGGATATGGATAGAACAGGGTTTGTTTGCTCCTGTTGTGAGCTTTGTTTTGTTTTATTGGTAGGTAGGTCAGGAGTTTAGTTTTAGACATGTTGAGGTGACTATTAGACTTGCAAGTTCAAGTGCATTCATGAGTCTGAAGTTCAGGTGGGAACAGTGTAGGCTGGAGATGTAAATTTGAGAATCATCAGTATAGAGATGGCATTTAAAGCTTTGGACTGGATGAGACAGACATAGGAATGAGTGTAGCTGGAAGAGAGAAGGACTGATCTCTGAGGTATTCCAGCATTAAGAGACTTGGGAGAAGAGAAGGAGCCAGTGAAAAAGACTGAGAAACATGACCAGTGATATAGGACAATCAAGAGAGTGAGGCATTCTTCAAGTTAGGAAGGAGGGATCAAGTGTCAAATGCTGCTAATGGGTCTAGAGGGATAAGACGAAGAATTGACCATTGGGGTTAACAGCATAGCATGTAAATCATTACTGTCCTTGACAAGAGAAATTTATATAGGGGCGTGTGTGTTCACATGTGTGTTGGGAAGGGTGGGAGGCTAAAGACTGCTTGAAGTGGGTTCACAAAAGACTAGGAATTGGAGCCAAGAAGTGTAGAGAACTCCTTGGAGGACGAGTTTTGTTGCAGAGGACAGCAGCAACACGGGGCAGTTGTTGGAGAATGAAGGAGACTTGAGAGAAGTTTATATGGAGAAAATAACAGCATGTGTGAATGCTGAGGGGAATGCCTGAGTACAGAGTGAAACTCTTGTGAAACCTTTGTGCTAGAGGGGAGGTGCGGGGGTCTGGGATGTCACTAAGTGAGCAGGAGGGGATGAGAGGTAATATTTTGGAAGGTGACAACCCTACTTCCAGACTCTTAGGGACATGGTGTACTGGGAATAAATCTTTTCAGGGGGCCCCCAGAGCTGGTGCTTAGTTGCAGTGTACTGACTGGGTTAATGATTGAATGCCTGGCTGAGAGGCCTGCAGAAAAGCCATGTCATCCAGGCAGAGAGGAGCTAGAGTTGGATTGGGAAAAAGAGGTAGAAGCAGTGTTCAGAGACAAGGTGGGAGGGTGGAGACATCTTGTGCTGGCAGGCCAGTGAGAGGTTTGGAAGATGTGGAGGGGATGCAGGAGCGGTCAGGGGTTCCATATAAGTTGCAGAAGCACAGAGAGGGTAGCATGGGGGGTGGTTATTGTGGCTTGAGGGAGATGACTGACTGCATCCCTGTCCCCTCCCCTTCAAATTCAGGCTAATTTAAAAATAAGATGCAGGAGTCAGAGAGACACAGTAGTATAGATACTTCCGCCACATCTCCTAATAAAGGCAACAGAATCTCTAGCTTAGATCTGTAGCCAAATGGGCTTCCATAAAGGCCACCCCATCCCTCACCCCACCTCAAATTAAACTTGGCCACCATTTTTGAGGACAGGCAAGTGACAAAAGGCAGATGATGCTCCTACATGTCATGGGGAAAGGAGAGAAGCCATTGCTGTATTCCCTACACCCTGTCTTACCATTCAGGGAGGAATAGGGATAAGCAGAAATGGTTCCCTCGTAAGGCGTGCAACAGATCTTTCCTGTTTTATGGACCAAGTGGAGACACTGAATAGAAGAGGAATCATTCACTTACAACCTCCAGGGTTTTGTTCCTTTTAATCCCTCAAGCTTTAATGATTAAGTCTGAAATTAACCACAGGTGGAGGTGAGACCCTCATGTTTGTAGCTGAGGCTGGAAGGAATGAGTGTGTATATCACACAGCCCCTGGTTACAAGGACAGTTCTCACCTTCATAAAGTCCTTCCCCCAATATCCAGCCCTGTCCCCTTTGTGTATTCTCACTCTTGTACAGCCTTGCCCTCCTCTCTCACATGTGCTGTGCTGGGTGCTGGGGGTGCAGTGACAAGCCAGACCAAGTCTTTACCTTCAGGAAGTTTATATTCTTATGCAGCAAAACAGGCAACACATACACAAGGAAGTAAATCTGATAATTTCCAGTACAAAATGCCACGAAGACGTTAAAATTAGCAATGTAGTGAATAATGACTACAGGAGAATGACTCGGGGGGACTGTCAATCTGGCCAGGATGCAGAGGACGTCTTGGGCTCCTCTTGGGTTCTCTGGGCAGATCGGAACCTCAGAACAATCAGCTCCAAAACCGCTTTTGCCATCTCTAATTCTGATGTGGAATACAGGGAGCGGGAGGAAGGTAAAATGACAAGGCTATTAATATACGAGAGGCTGCCAAGCCATTATCGTTTATTTCAAGTGGTGGTAAAAGCAGATGACTCATCCTTCAGAGCTGCAGGACTTTGCACCAAACAGTCTGGATGGTTTACTGGCTTGCTTATTCTCCTGATCCTGAAGTTCAGGGGACAGAACTCCAGAGCTTGAATAACCCTGAGGAGCAATATTTCTTCACCCCAATCCTAAGAAAGATTTTCCCAAAAGGTCTCGAGGGAGCAGATAGATGTTTCAACACTGACTGGGAGCAGGGAGGTTTCCCAGGATAGATGAAGCCAGGCAGCTGCATTGAAGAGGCTGTGTTTTTCTTGCCCTCTCACCAGCCACACTTCCTTGCCTTGTTATAGGTTAAAGAGGAAAGGAGGGAGTCTCTTGCTGGCATTCGCAGAAGTATCTCTTCCCTAGTGCCCTGGTCAAATATATTACTGAAAGACATTTCTTCTCCCAAAGCTGTGGAAAATCAATTGTTGAGTTCATAATGCCTGCCAATCAGTTGTAACAACTGGGAGTGTTGAGTTTGGTCAAGTGCTCTGAGAGGCTCCTTGGATGGAAGCTCTGCCATCAAATCTACAGTGTGTAGCATCCTGTTTTACAAAAGGGATTTGTTCCAACAGATTGGGAGGTGAACTCACAAAGGAAATATGTAGTTTCAGTGCAAAAAAGGTCTTTTTAAAGAGCAGGTGTTCTCTCTTTCCTGATGCATCATCAATAATATCACTAGTTGGATCTCAGTTCCAAAATTATTAGTGTATGAAATAGAAAGGGCTCTGTGGTGAGTGAGATCAGTTTGAGACTTCCTGTTTCTATGGGCAACTTTGACAGGAACAACAACAGAGAATATCTTTCTTACTCTAAGAGCCTAGTATGATGGGCTTTCAGAGGAACCATGATTTGGACTATAAAGGAGTTGATTAAGCTAGCTCTAACTTTTTCCTGCAATTGGAGTCTCTTTTATAGTGTCTCTCACAAGTAGGGCATTCAAACTTGGTGTGAACTAGGGATAGGGAGTCTACTACCTCCACGGGGCAGACACTTTTAGACAAGCTCTACAGCAAAGAAGTCCTTTGACACGGTAAGTAAAGAATTT
Organism: Eulemur rufifrons; assembly: GCF_041146395.1. Taxonomy (NCBI): domain Eukaryota; kingdom Metazoa; phylum Chordata; class Mammalia; order Primates; family Lemuridae; genus Eulemur; species Eulemur rufifrons. The sequence continues at coordinate 23,321,792 of NC_091012.1, read as the reverse complement.
TCTGAGAGAAGACAGAGGAACCAATCTACCGTCCCTCACTTTTCAACCCTGAGTTGTCCAGGACAAAACATTTCAATGTGAAATTAGAGAGCCTGTCCCTACCACTCTTGTGCTCTGTGCACTTAGGAAGGCATGCTTTGAGCTCCCTCTGTGTAAGTATCCACCCCTTGACATTCAGTATTCATTTTCACAAGAAAAATAAGTGACACATTATCTTAATACCTTTAATATTATATGGACCAAAGATTAGCCAAGTATATAGAGACATCACACTTGTCAACACTAAGGCTTCTGCCGTTTCTTCATAGGAAAGTCCTCAGGACTTCCCTCAGAGCCTGTTTACACTTAGTCTAACCATCCTGTGGAAATCTGGTTTCCCAGCCCACAGAAGCTTAACAGCAAAATTAGAAGAGAACAGGGCTTATTCATCTGATAACCTTGGATACAGATAGTTAGTAGTATTGAGTTTTTGGGTTTTTTTCTTATATTATTCATTATTTAAATCTAGACTTTTTTCTTTTTTAACTTCAAAATATTAAGGGGAGGCCAGGTGTGGTGGCTCACACCTGTAATCCCAGCACTCTGGGAGGCCGAGGCAGGTGGATCGTTTGAGCTCAGGAGTTCGAGACCAGCCTGAGCAAGAGTGAGACCCTGCCTCTACTAAAATTAGAAAGAAATTATCTTGCCAACTAAAAATATATATAGAAAAATATTAGCCGGGCATGGTGGCGCATGCCTGTAGTCCCAGCTACTCGGGAGGCTGAGGCAGTAGGATTGCTTAAGCCCAGGAGTTTGAGGTTGCTGTGAGCTAGGCTGATGCCATGGCACTCTAGGCCAGGGCGACAGTGAGATTCTGTCTCAAAAAAAAAAATATTAAGGGAGTACAGTGTTTCTGTTACATATAGACTATGTATAATGCTTAGGTTGGGGATTTAGTATTGTTATAATCAATGCTATTAGCCATAGAATTTTCAGTGTGTTCTTGGGAAAATCACTTTCCTTTTCTGACCCTCAGTTTCTGTTTTTGTTTGTTTGGTGTGAGAAAGATGATAGTTCCCTTGCATACTTAGGCTGTGTTATTGCTCAAGTCAGCTATTGTGTTGGATCATTTATGGTGTTTTTAGCTGCAAATAATGAAAACTCTTACTCAGACTGACTCAGACAACAAAAACATTTAATAACAGGAAGTCCAGAGGTATGTGGGCTGTTGGGTTGCTTAATTCAGCAGCTGAACATGTCATTGAGGACCATCTCACAGACTTCACAATGTAGTTGGCTCTTTTCTTTAGTGGCAGAATTTGAATCAGAACAAGAACTAGACCTAAAGTCATCTGTCGACTAACTCACAGTTCTGTTCTCTGCCTGTGCTCCCTTAGGATTGTGGATATTCCAACGTCAGCAATTGCCTTCTGTGTGAGGCTGTGTTGGAAAAAAAATCACTGGAAGCTGAAGAAAGCTATTTCAGGGCACTGTTTATATCAAATAGGCTGGGTAGTCCCATAACTCCAGGAAGAAGCTGATTCCATGATGAGGTTTATGGTATACCAGAACGAAGAAAAGTCAAGGAGGTTGGAGAAGACTTGGTCTGTTCAGGATGCTTCTCTTCAGGAGTGGTGAGAACATTAGATACTTAGAGGGATAGGGTGGGAAGTGAAGCTGGAATGTGTTTCTCCTCTAGGTGTACAAGGGGCCCTTCAAAGATTTAAGGAGAGGAGCCTGGTCAGATTTGTGTTTTTGAAAGGTTAATCTGGCTATGATGGTAAGTCTGGATTTGGGGAGATGGATGTGAGACCAGAGGCAGCTGGGTCTCTTAAGACTCTGTTGCAATATTCCAGGATAGAAATATTGAGAATCTGACCTAGGTTAGGGAAGAGGGAAAGGAGAGAAAGGGCTGAAAGCCTGTCAGGTATTAATTAATCTCAATCTGGTGGTTGCTGACAGATTGTGAGCCAGTGAGGAAGAGTTTGGCCAATGAGGACCTTCAGGTTCTAGGCTTGGCCCCCCGAGTGCCTCACTGATGTGGGCTCCACAGGAGAGATAGGAAGCTATGTGATGGAAGGTAGGGCTTTGGGATATGTTCACTCTGAGTCCAAGTGGAAACTTCCAGGAGGCAGTTGAATATATCAGGCTGGGGCTTAGGACAGAAGTCTAGGTCAGAGACTGACTTATGAATATTAAGAATAGTATTGCATAGCATTATGTATTTTCCAGAGCATCTCCATCTTCATGATTGAACCCTTACCCCGATTCTATGAGGTAGACATCATTTTCCCCACTTCTCAGCTGAAGTAACTGAGTCTCAGGGAAATTAGATGCACCTAAGATTACAATTAAATTGCCTAAAATTACACAGTCAGGAAGTAACCAAGTTGGGGCTAGAATAGAGCTAGCTAATGCTAAATGCCACGTTTCCCACTGTTCTTCAGACAGCAAAGTCAGTTATTGGTAGAAGCTGTGAAAATTGCTGAGGTCCTGATTTGCATTTCTCTGATGCTTGAAGGTGCTGACTCGGGAAGGGGGGGGTGGGGAAGGGAGGGATATATACCTACATGATGGGTGCAACGCGCACTACCTGGGGAACAGACACGCCTGGAGCTCTGACTTGGGGGGAAAGGCGGTACAGGAGCAACGTATGTAACCTGCAATTCTGTATCCCCCATAATAAGATGAAATAAAAAAAAAATTGCTGAGGTCCCTCAGAAAGCTTATGGAGTGCAGAAGACGGAATCTTGGCACTTTCACGGAAGTAGACGTGGGCTGCCTGCAGCTGGGCCTGCAGAATTCTGATTGATGGGACAGAATTACTATTCCATTTGCCTTTGGACCTTGCCTAGACTCTTGACCCAGAGGATGCTGTGTCTTTGCCTTTCCTGGCTCTCCCCCATACCTATTCCAGCCCCCTCCTGCCTGTATTCCTACTGGTGTCACTCACTTCTGGCTTGTAGTTTAGATCGTGGCTCTGTAAATTGTGCTTTGTGCTTCTGAACCCTGGCTGCATCCCTAGATTGTTGACTCACTGGACCCACCCTGGGCTTCCCTGTTTGGGTCCTGGACTCTGTGCAGAGCCTAGGCTGGCTGGGCTTCAGGCTCTTGACCCTGATGACCAGGGACTGCTACAGGGAGGAATGAATTCAGTCACATTTATTCATCCCTTCTCAGGCCTGCTTTCTTGCCTAGTAGGTCATAGAGGGATGGCTGTGATTTGCTTGACTGGCAAACAAAATTCAGTGAAAGTTCACAGGACACGTTAGACAGAAATGAGGGCTTTGTAGACTGGAGGGCAATACTCTAGGTGGTTCTTGTGGAGAGGCAGTGAGGAAAATCTAAAAGGCAAGTGTTAGCCAACTTGGGGTGAGTTGGAGGAGGAGAGTCCCAAGGAAGAAAATGGAAGCTCTGATTCCCGCCCTCAGGGAAATGGGAGGCCTCCTCTTCAGGTCCTCAGAGAAGGAGGAGGTGAGCAAAAGAAATGCCCTGAGGACCATCATACTGCTCGTATCACATTTTCCAGCCTCAGGAGTGAGGGGTCTGCAAGAGGGTATCCAGAGAAAGGAAGTTCACCTCTTTAAGCATCAAGGCTTTTGAAAAGTGTTGTTTAAACCACATTAGGAAAGAAACACATCTCCCAGATAGGGCATGTTTTTCTACCTTAGTGAAATGAGGCACACCAGACATATATAACTTATTCCTAATGACTCCTGGCTCTTCTTGTGAACTTCACTTCGTGTCCTTTGCCATGGCATTAGTTGTTCCTGTTGCTACTTAGATGTAGTCACTTTACTCCTATGGAAAGTGGCCCCAGATGGATGTGCTTTTTGAGTCATGTCTCTCTTTTTACAGAGTTTCTTCTCTTTCTTTGCTGTCAATCTGTCAACTGCCACTTCTCATGATCGTCAGCGAGCCTGCTTCTTGCATGAATCCACTTTTTCTTAGTATTTCTCATTCGCTTTGAGATTGGAATTTAGATACATTTGTTTCAGAGAATTTTAGGCAAACTAGAGTTTGTGGACTCTGAGTTAAATCCTGAGGGGCACCCTCTGAAAAGAGTGCTCGTGACATGGAGCTTCAGCTTCATGATCACGATTTCAATTGTTCCAAGGGCTTTCCCTTTTTTTCTTTCTCTTGCTCTCTCAGTTGTGTTCTCATTAAGCACAGCTTATTCATTCTTTCAGAAAATATTTTCTGAGCATTTCCCATATGTCAGAGATTCTTCTGGAGCCTGAGGATGCAGAAGTAAGCAAAGCAGGAAAGGTCTTTGACTTCACAAGGCTTTCATTTCGTGGGAGGAGACATGTTCAAAAATAAATTCATGACATGATACATTTGGAGATGAAAAATACTAGGAAGAGAAATGAAGTGGGTGGAATGATATCATACAGGTCATTATTTTTAAAAGGATGCTGTGATTGATAAGGGGATTGAATGGAGGGAATGAGCCACATAGCTATCTGAGGGGAGAACATTCTAGAGAGAGGGAGGACAAATACACAGTCCCTGAGGTGAGTGAATGCATGCCTGTTATGTCAGAGAAATGGCAATGGGGCCAGTGTGGCTAAGCAGAGTTGGCAAAGGGAAGTGTGGGAGGAGATAAGGTCAGAGAGGTGATAGGGCAGGATGCTGAAATGTCTTCAGGGCCATTGGAAGGACATTAGTTTTCACTCTGAATGAGATACGGGACCATTAAAGAGATTTCTTTTTTGGAGACAGGGTCTCACTCTGTCATCCAGGCTAGAGTGCAGTGGTGTCCTTGTAGCTCACTGCAACCTCCAACTCCTGGGATCAAGCAATCCTCCCACCTTGGCCTCCCAAAGTGCTGGGATTACAGGCATGAGCCACTGCACCTGGCCTAAAGAGATTTTGAGCAAAGGAGTGATATTAGCGGCTGAATTGTGTCACCCCCCTCCCATTCATATGTTGAAGTCCTCACCCCTAATACCTTGGAATATGACTGCATTTTAAGGTCAGGTCTTTGCAGAGGTAATCATATTAAAATGAGGTCATTGGGACGGACCTTAATCCAGTGTGGCTGGTGTCCGTATAAGAGGAGATGAGGACACAGACACACACGGAAGGAAGACCATATGAAGCCCCAGGAAAGGTGGCCATGTGCAAGCCAAGGAGAGGGTCCTTAGGAGAAACCAATCCTGGCCACAACTTGATCTTGGACTTCTAACCTCCAAAACTGGAAGACAATATATTTATGTTGTCACCCAGCCTGTGGCACTTTGTTATGGCAGCTCTAGCAGACTAATACAAGTGGCATGATCAGACTTAACTTTAAAAACAGCACTCTGGCCCCAGTGAGAAGAATGAACTATTGAGACACAAAAGTGGCCACATAAATAACCTGTGGATATGAATATTGAGGGAGCATAGTGGATATTGTTCAAAAGTGTGCATTGGACCCAGAATTGAAGGGGTTGACGAACATAGACAGGAAGAGAACAGAAGGCAGGTGTGCCAGGGAGTGTGAGTGACATGTGTGATGGGATTGAGAACCTGTTATAAGCAATGGTGCAAAGACAGAAAACATAATGGTCTGACTATGCTTAAGGATCTCTACTGGAAACACACACCATCAAACCAGCTAGGTAAAGAGAATCCTATTATTATGGGGCTGTTGCGTGTCCTGGGAAACATAAGGGCAATAGGCAAGGCAGCAATAGAGGTGAACTGAGATAAGAATCATAGAGCAGATGACTCTTAGGAGAAAAGAAGGAACATAAGATAGTGGAAAAAATGCAGGTGCTTGGAGTTAGAAGATTGGGGTACTAAATTCAGGCTTGCCACTTGCAAGGTAGGTAACTTTTTGAGCCTTGATTTATTTTTCCATTGTAGCCCCAAATTTACACCTTGCCTGCCCCATGATGCTGTTGGGAAGGTCACGTGTGATAAGAGCTGAAGAAGTGCTTGCTAAGATAAGCTGTACAGAGATATTCACGTATAAATGCAAGTAAAAGGTTCATACTAGCCTTTGGTTGTGAAAGAAGCAAGGGAAAATTGGCAGGGCCAAAACCGCTAGCTGTGTACCTGAATCCAGTTTCCTTTTCTTCCATAAAATACAAATTATAGCTGGGCACGTGGCTACCCAGCTATATCACATTTCCAAGAATCTCCTGCAGTTAGAAGCTGTCATATGACTACCTTATCCGTGATGGAATGTAAGTAGTAGTAGCTTGTGCCACTTCATGGCCTGGATCTTAAGACCACAATGTGTCTCTTCCTTGTACTCTTCTTCCTTCCCACCAGCTGGAATCCTTTTAAGGTGGCCACCCACATTTAATTATTAATAGGTAGATGATGTCAATGTCTGAATGGATATCCAAGTAACAACTTAAGGAACTTGGGTTCCTAAATGACTTCAAAGGGGCACAACGACCACTTGCCAACCATTCATATCAGGATTGTTAAGTGAGAGAGATATAAAGTGCTTTGTTTTTTTTTTTTTTTCATCTTATTGTTATGGGGGATACAGAATTGCAGGTTACATATGTTGTACATGTACCGTCTTTCCCCCCAAGTCAGAGCTCCAGGCGTGTCTGATCCCCAGATAGTGCGCGTTGCACCCATCATGTAGGTATATATCCCTCCCTTCCCCACCCCCCCTTCCCGAGTCAGCACCTTCAAGCATTACCATTCCTCAAACGGTGCGCAATGCACTCATTGTGTAGGCATACACCCATCCCCTCCCCCACCCCCCACCTCAGTCTGATATCTGATTGGTGTCGTTCCCAGATGTGTATTTAGGTGATGATCAGGGAAACCAGTTTTCTGGTGAGTACATGTGATGCTTGTTTTTCCATTCTTGGGATACTTCACTTAATATAATGGGTTCCAACTCTCTCAAGGAGAACCATAGAGATGTCGTATCTTCATTATTTCTTATAACTGAGTAATACTCCATGGTATACATATACCACAGCTTACTAATCCAATTATGTATTGATGGGCATTTGGGTTGTTTCCACATCTTTGCTATTGTGAATTGTGCTGCTATAAACATTCGGGTACATATGTCTTTGTTACAGAATGATCTTTTTTCCTTTGGGTATATGCCCAATAATGGGATTGCTGGATCGAATGGCAGGTCTACTTGAATCTGTTTAAGATACCTCCATAATGCTTTCCACAGGGGTTGCACTAGTTTGCAGTCCCACCAGCAGTGTATTAGTGTTCCTGTCTCTCCACATCCACGCCAACATGTGTTGTTTTGGGTTTTTTTGATAAAGGCCATTCTCACTGGGGTTAAGTGATATCTCATTGTGGTTTTGATTTGCATTTCTCTGATGATTAGGGATGTTGAGCGTTTTTTCATATGTTTGTTAGCCATTCTTATATCTTCTTTTGAGAAGTTTCTATTCATGTCATTTTCCCACTTTTTGATAGGGTTGTTTGATTTTTTCTTGCTGATTTTCCTGAGTTCTAAATAGATTCTTGTTATCAGTCCTTTATCTGATGTGTAGTATGCAAATATTTTTTCCCATTCTGTAGGTGGTCTGTTTATTCTCGTGAGTGTTTCTTTGGCTGTGCAGAAGCTTTTTAATTTAATCATGTCCCATTCATTAATTTTTGTTGCTGCTGTAATTGCCTTGGGGGTCTTCTTCATAAATTCTTTACTGAGATAACAAAGCACTTTATACATTGAATATCTCAGTCAACATATTGGTGGATCTCTGTTACAATAGCTTAACTTTACCCTAACTAAAATAGAAGTGTATCTTGAAGCAGGGTACTATTGCAACACAATCCCAGCAGGTAGGTGGTGAGGACAAAGATATTGATATTATAGGCATGGAAGCTGGTGACTGTTTTCATGTCATGGCAAAGTATGGTAAAATTGTCGCCTTAAATAACTTTGAATTTAGTTTAATGCCTACTGAGACTATAGCTCTAGAGAAAGTGTTTGGAAAGAGTCAGAATGTTTGTATTGGCTGTTCCTTGATGCTTTTAAAAGAGCATCACAAACAGGCAATCTCCGACAAGAATTTCCCCGATTTGCAATCAGAGATGGAAGGGAATAGAGACAGTCCAAAGGCGTGGGATCCCAAGGTTTGGGAAAGGCCACTACTTAAGTAATTCTAAAGGGCTAGAGAGAAGACTGGCATTCTTGAAGGTTCAATAGAACTTTTCAGCCAATCAGAAAGAGATGAGACTGTGGCAAAGATTAGACTGAGGGCTGCCTTAATGTCTAAACCTAATGTTTCAGCTTATCGCAGGAAGCCACCACTAAAATGGTGCAGAGAATCATCAACCAAGCAAAGAAGCAAAGAAATAAAGTGAACTTAAGAGCTGTGTCTATGACTAGAACCTAAAATTGACCAGAAGCAAATATACCAGAAGCCTTACAAATTTTGTGTTTAAGAAAATTGTTACAGAAATTTTCAACTGGGTAAAAAGGAGAGAGAATATAGCATGATGAACTCCCAAGTACCCATTTTTTTCACCTAACTTCAACAATCACCAACTCATGGTGAATTTAGATTCCCCCATACCCTGACTTATTCCTCTCTCCCTCCTCTGGGATTATTAACAAGTGTCGTCTTTTAAATTATTTTTTTTATTGAAGAAACACACACACACACACACACACACACAAAGTGAACATAACCTAAGGGTACAGCTCAATGAACATATTCTTGTAATCAGCATCAATCTCAAAAAACTGAACATGCTCAGATCTCCAGAGCACCCCTTGAGCTTCCTTCCAGTAATTACACATTCCAAGTAAATAACCACATTATGGTGATTTCTGTCACCATCGAATAGTTGTGTTTGTTTTGATTTTTATGTAAATGAAATATATAAAGTTTGTATTCTTTTGTGTCTGGCTTTTATTGCTAGCCAGAATATCTATTGAGGTTCTTTCATGTTGTTGCATATATCAGTAGTTACTTCTTTTCTTATTGTTGTGTAATATTCCATCTTATACTACATTTTTAAAAAATCCATTCTACTTTTACTGGACATTTGGAATGTTTCCAATGTGGGGTTATTATGAATAAATCTGGTATGAAAATTCTTGTACATATTAATTCATGCACATATTTCTTTTGGTTATACTCCAAGAACTAGAATTGTTAAGTCAAAGAGTGTGCACATATTCAACTTTACTAGATATGGCCAGTTTTCCAAAATGGCTGCATCAATTCGCACTTCTGTCAGCAGTGGATGAGCGTTCCCATTGTTCCTCATCCTCACCAATACTTCTTATAATCAGGCTTTTTCATTTTAGCTACTATCGTGGGGGCTCAGTAGTGTGTAACTGTGGTTTTAATTTGCATTTCTCTGCTACTATTGAACATCTTTTCATTTTTAGCCATTTGGGTAACTTTTTTGGTTGTTAAGTCCCTTTTCTCTTTGGTTTTCTACATTTTTGTTATTGATTTTTAAAAGTTTTTTTAAAATATATTCTGTATATGAGCCTTTGTTGAATATAAGTATCCTCTCCCACTCTATAAGATTTTGTAGCCTTTTAAAGAATTTTTTCCTATCCCAATGCTATGAAAATATGTTATTATATTGTCTTCTGAGAGCTTTAGCATTTTATCTCTCACATTTAGTTGTGTAATCCCTCTAGAATTGATTTATGTGTATTGTGGGATATGGGGGTCAATTCATTTTTTTTGCAAATGAATAGCAAATTGATCTAGCATTGTAGTGGCACCTTTGTTATAAATCAAATGACAATATTTCTGTGGATTTGTTTCTGGTCCGTCTATTCTGCTGCATTGGTCTGGATTATTGTAGCTTTATAATATGTCTGTTATCTGGTAGTGTCAGTCCTCTGACTTTGTTCATCTTCAAGATTGCCTTGGTTATTTGTAGACCTTTGCATTTTCATAAAAATATAGAATAATTTTGTCAATTTACACACACACACTCAGACACACTCAAACCTGCTGGAAGTTTGTTTGGGAATTGTGATTAATCTATAAATCAATTTTGGGAGACTTGGCATCATTAAAATATTGAGTTTTCCCATCCACGAACATACTAACACAGTTCTGAGACAAGTTTATGGCTAAAGAAACTACAACCACCCAAATTTCCATCAACTGACAAATGGATAAAAAAATGTGGCATATCCATACAGTGGATTATTACTCAACCATATAGAGCAATGAAGTGCTGATCCCTGCTACCACATGGAAGAAGCCAGTCACAAAATGGCTCATATTTCATGATTCCACTTATAAGAAATGTGCAGAATAGGCAAATTTATAGAGACAGAAAGAAGATAGGGGTTTCCAGGGTCTGGTGGGGATGGAGGGATTGAGGGTGGATGATATCTAAAGGGTATGGGGGTTTTTTTGAAGGTGATAAAATTGTTCTAAAATTGATTGTGGTGATGATTGCACAACTCTGTGAATATACTAAAAAACATTGAATTATAAACTTTAAGTGGATGAATGTATGATATGAAAATTATATCTTATTAGAGCTGCTGCACACACACACACACACACACACACACCCAACTATGGTCTGACAAATTTCTTGATTGTTCAAGCCCTAAATCACCCACATAAAAGATGCATTCTCTAATATTGTGCCACCTGGAGATTTTGGAGAATTGCTGTCTGCAGTACTTGAAGGCAACTGTGGGCTGCTTCCCTTGTGAAGACTGTGCCTTTTGTGCACAAAGAAGGATGCACACAAATACTAAGGTGGGCAGATTGTAATAAACATTGTTAATTGCCCACCAAACTCACTTTCCATTTATTCCATTATAATAGGATTACAAGAGAACAACACATGGCTGCTCCTGTTGACTACATTTTCTAACACCCTCTGCAGTTAGGTGTGAACATATGACTACAATCTTGCCAATAAATTGCAAGCAGAAGTGATGTGGCCTTCTTTTGTGCCAGGGTCTTACAAGAGTGGATGTTCTCTTCCCCATTCTTGCTGGCTGAAACACTTTTGTGGTAACCACTGATTTTAATCATGTATAAGATGACAGACATGTCCCAAAGCTGCGGTCCCCAAACTCTGGGCTGCGGCCTGGTACCGGCCCATGGCCTGTTAGGAAATGGGCCATGCATCACCACCTGAGCTCCACCCCACGACAACCCATCCCCCCATCCCCAGTTAGTGGAAAAATTGTCTTCCTTGAAACCAGCCCCAGGTGCCAAGAAGTTTGGGGACCGCTGTCCCAAGGGATAGAAGGAATCGAGGAACAGTGACTTTCAGGGAAAGAAACTGGGTTCCAGAATGATCTTGTGATGCAGAGCTAGATCATTCACATTGGGACTACTACATGAAAGAGAAATATAAACACATATTCTTCATATATAAATATAATATATATATATACATATATATATACACACACACTTTAATCTGCTCTATTATTAGTTATCTTTTTTGTAGCTTAGGTTTACCATAACTAATACAGGAGGTAGGGGGGTCTTCATTTTTTGATATTCCATTTTCAACTGAAAATATGGAATTCAGAAGCTTGCACTTAACCAAGCCCAAGGAAGAAGCCACCATTTGCCTCAAAATTTATGGTTATCACTTGTTACCTGGCCTCGCTCAGAAGAAAGTGCCTACATGTGGCACTTCCTGTCATGCCAATAATTGGCAATTGGCCTACAAGAGAAGTTCCTCCCACAGGAGGGCCCCAGGGAGGGAAAACAACACCACAAATAAAGGATTCAGACCCGGGTCTGAGATTATGGCACTCACTGAAAACCTCTGAGATATTTACCAGGCTTCTGGCTCTTTAGAGTCCCACTAGGTTGCTAAAGACTTTGTATTCTCTGTGGTCTATGTTCAGATTGGCTCAGGCTTTGAAGTAGAGAAAACACACTCATTTATTCATATGAAAAGAACTCTTTGGTGGTAGGAAGGCCCAGGGGTAAAAGCTATCTCCAAATTCTTCAGACTCCTTTATATTTTCCAAGAAAATCAAGTTATTTCAAGAAAGTTTAGGGAGCTAGAAAAGAAAGTAAACAAATACCCAGTGAGCTTTCTCAGGGGGAAATAAGGTTAAGTTATGAGGGTTATTTGTTATTTTTAGAAAGCTGCCTCTGAAGGCTGGAACTGATTTGCTCCTGACTTACTGGCTCACTGAGAGGGAATTCTAGAATTCCACTGCTGAACATACAGGAGTCAGAATCCAAACTTGTTGATGTAACAGCAGGGACACTAATTCCCAGAGAGGGCAAGGGACTTGCCTAGGGTCACCTAGCAAGTCAGTGGTGGAGCTGGGAGGTGGGGGGTGGGGGAGGGGATGGGGGTATGCCTACACGACGAGTGCATTCCACACCGTTTGGGGAGTGGTAACACTTGAAGGTGCTGACTCGGGAAAGGGGGGGTGGGGAAAAAAATATGAAACTATTGTTTTTAACTTGCACTGTTCACTTAATAATTTATCATGAATATTTCCCATATTATTTCATATCATTGTACAAGAAATAATGTATACATTATGAGGACATACTGTATCTAACAAGATATACTGTTAGACTCTTTGATTCTGTAAAACTAAATTGAAAAAATATATATATATAATAAAAAAAAAATAAATAAAACTAAAAAAAAAAAAAAAAAAAAAAAAGAAACCATTCTTCTAAGTGAAGCATGACAAGAATGGAAAAACAATCACCACATGTACTCACCATTAAATTGGAAGTAATCAAACAACACTTACGTGCACGTATGGAAATAATACTCATTGGAAATCCAACAGGTGGGAGGGGGAGGAGGGGATGAGTAAATTCACACCTAAAGGATACAACGCACACTATCTGGGGGATGGGCACAGTTATAACTTTTACTCAAACTGTACAAAAGCAATTTATGTAACCAAAACATTTGTACCCCTGTAATATTCTTCTTGACTACCTTCATGTATAATTACTGCCCTAGCCCAGACTCAAACAGAAAATCTCACTTTCTGTAAATTACTTGTTATGTCCATGGATTTTGCACAAAAATTTTCCTTACACAAAATTCTTGCTTCCTGGGAAGCTAAGAAGAGTTGCTAGGCAAAGACCAGGGAACAACCTGTAAACAGCAGGGCCTGTACTAAGGAGGCATACATGGGATGGATTTGGCTCCATTCTGTTAAGCCTCTGAGCCAAAATTGCTGTCCATCCCCCTTCTACAAAAGCACAGTAAAAGCACAGTGCCTAGTGCCTCTCACCACCCTTGTCCCCTCCTGCGCCGCCCCCCCCACATCCCATTGGCATTGAACCTGTATATGTGGGAGGTGTGAGCTGGCACTGTATTTGAAAGACAGAGCACATTTCTTTGTTTGTTTGTCTTTGACCAACCCCCAGCAGGAACTTAGCAAAGTCCAAAGGCTAGAATCACTCACCAACTGTGACATTCTAATGGGCTATATGCGAAAGATCATGCAGGTGACTCAGCAATGTCTGGTAAGCAGTTCTGAATAGTTTCACCTACAGCTGCATCCTGATAAACAGATTGGTTAGTAATCATTCAGACTATTTTTTTTATGATTAATAGTGCAGCTTGAATATTCTCCCAGCTATGGGCAAGATGATGTGAGTGACAATTCAAGATGGGTTTGTGGAGGTGGGGCTCACCCAACCCCTCCAGAAATAAGTGTTCTCTTTAGTGAGTAAGACCATTTGCAGGGGTAAGTGTTGGAGAGAAAGAAGTCCAAAGGCTAGGGAAATTCCATTTGTGGGTGGACAGATGAAGCAGATCTTGAATATCCATCGTCATCAGAACCACTTGGGGAATGTGTCAACATGCAGATTCCTGGGCCCTGCCATGGACATTTTGATACAATAGGTCTTGGGAAGGAGATTCTGTTGCTGGTAGGTCAAGTGAGGACTACATATTGATAATTGATCTCAATTACACCAGAGACTCATCTGAGCCAGAGTCAGGTGAGCTGGAAGGTTCTGCTTTCCATCTTCATATGTACCCAGTTGCTCCAGTTGGCCAACTAGTCCTTGGTCAGTATACTACTATCTGAAATAACCTGCTGGCAATAGCCTCTCATACCTGCACGGACCCTTGCAGTTTCTAAAATGCCTCCCAGGCACACATTCATTTGGTTTTCATGTGAACCATGAAGTAGGTTGGGACTCTGTGAAAGAAAGTGTCTTGCTCAAGACTTCAAATCAGAGTTGGCAAGCTGTGATTCAGACCCTAATCTTCAGTTTCCAGCTCAAGGAATGTCCTGCCCCACTAACCTCTAACATGTTCAGTCACAAGACAGGCAGCTTCTGATTTTATCCAACTGCAAAATGTCTTTTGGATGATTTGCCATTTATTCCAATTTCTCCAATTTGAAGGGACTTTGTAAAGTGAGACTCAGAGATGCTCTTGGCAGTGAGAACTGTGGAGCAAAGGCCAACTCTCAGAAGAATTCTCCTTTGCCACTAGGCTGCCAGTGCCCCTCCCACTACCCGCTGCTCTGTCCAGAGCTCTGCCCTCCTCCTCTGCCAGCCAGGCTGCCATCCCTTAACAGGGTGCTATCTCCTACACCTCTCCTTCCTTCTATCAGAGCACACTGCCATGGATTGGGCTCCTCTCCTCAGAATCACCAGGTCTAGTGGTGCACACTAATATACTGAGGCCAGAGAAACCTGGGAAGCTTGGCTTAAACCCCAGACTATTCCTCAGGGAGGGTCTTTTTTCCCTCCCCCAGACCCAGGAATCCTGCCTGCCAATGATCTTTCTTAAATTTACAATCTGACTCTGTTGTGGGTATTGGCCCCAAAGATGGGCTTCAGTGTAGGCTTCAGCCCCTCAAGTCCCCTCTCCCAGCTCTTGGGGATTAAAGGCTCTTCCATCCATGCCCATGAAGAATGCCAAATTTGCTTATGGAAAAAGCTTTTGGAGATTGTTTGCAGCCAATAGGTAGTCACACAGAAGCCCAACTAGTGTCACATGTAACAGGCCTGAAGGGACAGTTTGCTCATTGCCCCTTTTCACATTTCCCCCTCCAAGTAGGTCCTCATCTCAGCCTGAAGATTATTTCTTTATTCAACATTTTTTTTATTGAGAGCATAATATGTCCCAAGCTCTGTAGCAGGCTCTGGTGACACAGCAGTGAGCAAAGCATATAAAAATTGCTGTTATTGTGACCCTTACCTTCTTGCAAGGAAATACTCACAGTGACTGACACACATGATACATGTAATATGAACTACATTTGAAGGTGAGAGGGCTAAGGTAAAAAAGCAAAAAAGGAGAGTAAGGGGTATGTGTGTGTGCACATACACATGTAATTTTAAATAGACAATCAGTAGTAAAGGCCTCATTTAGAAGGCAACAAAGGCCCAAAAGAGGTGAAGGGTGAGTCATGCTATGGATACCTGGAAAAACAGCATTCCAGACAGAGGAAAGAGTCAGTGCAAAGTCCCTACAGTGATTGCATGCTTGGCATGTTCCAGGAAAAGTAAGGAGGCCAAGTGTGGCGAAAGTGGAGTAAGGCAAAGAGTATAAAGTGTTGAGGTCAGAGGGGTTGGCACAGTGGAGGGGGAGCAGATATTTGGGGACTTTTTATGTCTTTGGATTTTAGCTCTTGCTATGAGAAAAAATGGAGAGTCATTGTGTGACCGGGGAGTGTCATGATCTGGCTTAAGTATTTTAAAAATCTACTTCATTGAAGCATTTTTTACATACAATAAAATGCACCCATTTTAGTTGTAATATAGTTACATGAGGTCTTTGGAACATGCACAGTTGGGTAATCACCACCACAAGCAAGATACCGAACATTTGCATTACTCCAAGAAACTTCTAAATGCTGTTAGGAAGTCAACCTCCCACTCTCGCCTTCTATTCTGGGTAATGCCACTGCTCCAATTTCAATCACAATGCTTTATAATTTTGTCTAGTCTAGAATTCAAAAAAGCACAATCATACAGCATGGACTCTTTTATAATAGCCTTCTTTTGCTAAATATTATGCCCATGAAATTTCTCCACGTTGTGTGTAGCAGTAGTTCATTCCTTTTTAGTGCTGAGTAGTATTCCATTGTATAGATATACAACAGTTTATTTATCCATTCACTTGTTGGTAGATATTGATATGATTTTCAGTTTTTGGCAAACATGAATAAATATGAAATGAAAATTTGGGTAAAAATATTTGTGTGGCCATATAGTTTCAACTCTCTTTGGTAAATACCTAGGAGTAGAATGACTGGGCCATATGGTAACTATACATCTAATTTATAAAAAGCTTCCAAACTGCTTTACAAATTGGTTGTATCATTTTACATCCCCACAAGCGGTGTAGGAGAGTTTCAGTTGCTCCCTGTGCCTGGCAGTACTTTGTATTGTCGGTCTTTTAAATTTTAATTTTGGCCATTCTAATGGCCACAATGATATCTCACTGTGGTTTTAATTTGGAATTTCCTGATGAATAATATTGTTAGAGCACCTTTTAATGTTTTTATTGGCTATTCTTATATATTTTCCTTTATGAAATATCTACTCATGTCTTTTGACCATTTTAAAAATAGGTTGATTTTTTTTTTATTTCAGCACGTTATGGGGGTACAAAAGTTTAGGTTATGTATATTGCCCTTGGAACCCCTCCCCCCTGAATCAGAGCTTCAAGCGTGTCCATCCCCTAGATGGTGCGCATTGCACTCATTATGTATATGTATGCCCATCCTCTTCCCCCCCACATCTGCCCGACACCCGATTAATGTTATTCCTAAATGTGCTCTTAGGTGATGATCAGTGAAGCCAGTTTGATGGTGAGTACATGTGGGGCTTATTTTTCCATTCTTGGGATACTTCACTTAGTAGAATGGGTTCCAGCTCTATCCAGGAAAATACAAGAGGTGCTATATCACCCTTATTTCTTATAGCTGAGTAGTACTCCATGGTATACATATACCACATTTTATTAATCCACTCATGTATTGATGGTCACTGCTGGTGGGACTGCAAACTAGTGCAACTTCTGTGGAAAGCAATATGGAGATACCTTAAACAGATACAAGTAGACCTACCATTTGATGCAGCAATCCCATTATTGGGTATCTACCCAAAAGAACAAAAGACTTTCTATAACAAAGACATCTGCACTCGAATGTTTATAGCAGCACAATTCACAATTGCAAAGAGTGGAACATAGGTTGATTTTTTAAATTAATTTTAAAATGAAATAATTCTTTATAGATTACAAACAAATTCTTAGATAAATGTAATGGGAATATTTTCACTTAGTAGTTTTCCTCTTGGTTTTCTTACTGTTGTTTTGGAAGAGCAGAACTTTTCTTTTTCAACATATTATTAGGAAAATGTTGAAACATACACCAAAGTAAACACTTGTATACTACTGCCTAGATTCTACCATTGTTTCACATATTTCCTATATCACATCTGTCTATCCCTCTATCAATCCATTACTTCATCTTATGTTTTGTGTGCACTTTAAAGCAAATTAGAGACTAAAATGATTTTCCTCATGAATACTTCATTAGATATTTCATTAACTAGAATTCAATATTTGTTTATCATTTTTCTTTAAAATATTTTATTGAGGCAAAATATCCATATATCATTTATCATTACCATTTTTAAGTGTACAGTTCAATCAATGGTAAGAAATAATTTATATTCTTTTTCTTCCTTTCATCCCCCCTCTTTCCCAGCCTCTGGTAACTACTGATCTACTCTATCTTCATGAGATCTACTTTTTTAGTTCCCACATTTGAGTTAGAATATATGATTATTGTCTTTCTGTGCTTGTCTTGTTTCACGTAATATAATGACCTCCACTTCCATCCATGTTGCTGCAGATGACAGAGTTTCATTCTTGTTATGGCTGAATAATATTCCATTGTGTGTATATACCACATTTTCTCTATCCATTCATCCACTGATGGGCACTTAGGTTGGTTTCATATCTTGGCTATCATGAATAATACTGCAATAAATATGGGAGTGCAGATATCTCTTTGATATATTCATTTCCTTTCTTTTGGATGTATACCCAGCATTGGGATTCCTGGATCTAGTTCTATTTTTAGTTTTTTGAGGAGCCTCCATACTGTTCTCCATAATGGCCACACTAATTTACGTTCCCACCAACAGCATGTGAGGGTTCCCCTTTTTCCACATCCTTGCTAGCATCTATTATTGCCTGTCTTTTTAAACATTGTTTTAATTTAAAATCTACACGTGATGAAATGCACAAATCTAAAGGGCATATCCCTTGAGTTTTGACAAATGCCAAACCTGAGTAAGCTATATCCTTAGAAAGATACAGAACATCATCATTAACATTTACAATTACTTCATGCTCCTCCCAGCCAATCCCTGGAAGCAACTGCTGTTCTAACATTTATTTAGGATCAATTACTTTGCTTGTTCTAGAACTTCATATGAATGGAGTCATACAGTATGTACTCTGTTGTGTATGCCTTCTTTCGCTCAGTTTGAGATTGCTTTTCTTTGCTATATTTTTCATAGATCCATTAATGCTTTTGCGTGTATCAATAGTTCCTTCGTTTTTAATGCTGAGTAGGATTACATTGTATGAATATACCACATTTTGTCCATCTATTCTTTCATTGAAGAACTTTTACTTTTTGTTTTTCCAGTTTTTGGTTACTATGAATAAAGCTGCTATGATTATTCTTACACAAGTCTTTTTGTGAACATATTTTTTCATTTCTTTTGGATATATACTCAGGACAAAAATGGCTGGGTCAGATGGTAGGAATATGCTTAGTTATGAGAAACTTGTAGACCTTTTTCAAAGTTGTACCATTTTAAATTCCAACAAACAATGCATAATAGCACCAGTTTCTCCCCTATTCTTTTTAAATCTTGGCCATTCTGATGTGTGTGTAGTGGTGTTTCCTTTTAGTTTAATTTTACTTTTCCCTGATAACTACTGATGTTTAATACCTTTTTATGTGCTTTTTGGTCATTTATATATTTTTCCCTCATGAATGGTTTGCTCAAATATTTTTCCCACTTTGAAAGTATTTTGTAGTCTTCTTCCTATTGAGCAGTAGGAGTGTGCGTATGTGCTTGTGTGTGTGCATGTGCGTGTGCGTGTGTGTGTCTGTATCTTGAAAAACAGTCTTCTGTCAGATATCTGTTTTGGGAATATTGTCTTCTAATCTGTGATTTGTCATTAATTTCATCAATGGTGTCTTACATGAACAGAAATTTTCATTTTAAGTCCATTTTATTTTTTTATGTATGATTATTGCTTTCTGGGGCCTAAGAAACCTTTGCCTATTTCCAGTTCTCAAGGACATTCTTCTTCACTTTTCTTTAAAAGCTTTAGGATCTTAGCTTTTGCATTTAGGTATGTGATCCATGTTGAATTAATTTTTCTTTATGGTGTGTAGTAGGGTGGCAGGATATTTATTTTCAGTATAGCCATCCCATTATTCCAGTTCAAAAGATTTTTTATTGCCCTCTTGGATTGCTTTGAAACCTTTGTGAAAATCAAAAGACTGTATAAGTGTGACTCTATTTCTGGGCTCTCAATTCTGTTCCATTGATCTATGTGTCAATCCTTATGACATTTCTAAACTATCTTGATTAATGTGGGCTTATAGTAGATCTTGAAATCCAGTAGTATAAGACCTCCAACTTTGTTCTTTGTGGAGGCTTTTAATTTTGATGAAGCACAATTTATCATTTTTCTTCTTTTATGGTTTGTTATTTTTGTATCTTGGCTAGGAAATCTTTTTCAAGTTTATGAGAATTTCCTCCAAAGTTTCTATCTAGAAGTTTTATACTTTTAGCTTTTATATTTATATTTATGCTCAATTTCAAATTTAAATGTGTATGGTGTATATGGGGATTAGGGATCATTTTTTTTCCATATTCAGAAATCCAGATTTTCTAGCATCATTTATTACTAATAGAAATACTTTCTTTTTTCATTGAATTGACTTGACACCTTGGTTGTGATGGTCTAAATGGTTGTGTGGCTCCCCAAATTCACGTGTTGAAATCTAACCTTCAAAGTGATGGAATTACGAGGTGGAGCCTTTGAGAGGTGATTACTGAGAAACTGGCCCTCATCAGACATCAAACCTGCCTACTCCATCCATGATCTGGGACTTCTCAACCTCCTGTGAAAAATGAATTTCTGTTGTTTATAAGCTGCCTTTTTTAATGGTATGTTTTATAACAGCCTGAATGGACGAAGACATTGGTTTAATGTCAATTAAATGTATATGCACAGGTCTATTTCTGAAATCACTCTTCTGTTTCAGTGATTTTTATGTCTAAGTGTTATATCAATACCATACTGCTGCTTTGCTGCAACTTTATTTTAAATCTCAAAATCAGGTAGTAGAAGCCCTTCACTCTGTTTTACTTTTATAAAATGGTTTTAACTATTCTAGAACCTTTGTATTTCTGTGAAAATTTTGGGATGAATTTTGTTTAAAAAAACCTACTGGAATTTTGATTAGAATTGTATTAAATGTAGAGATCAATTTGGGGGAATAGATAACTAAACAATATTGCCTTTCAATCCAGGAGTATGGAATTTCTCTCTATTTAATCTTTTTAAATTTTTCTTAGGGGTATTTTTAGTGTGCTGTTTACCATAACTTTTGTACTTTTGGTCCTAGATGGTTTCTACTGTGAAGTTATTGTTAAAGGTATTTGTCATTTATTTCCAATCATTTACTGCTAGAATATAGAGATATAATTGTTTCTTGAATATTGACCTTTTATCATAACATTTTGTCAAGTTTATTTACAAATTCTGGTAGGAATTGTGTGTGTGTGTGTGTGTGTGTGCGCGTGTGTATGTGATTCCTTAGAATTTTCTTCACAGAATTATGTCATAGAGACATTTTACATCTTCCTTTCTAACTTGTATGCCTTTTATTTCTTCTTGTTTTATTTCTCTGGCTATGACTTCCAGTACAATATTGAGCGGAAGTGTCATGAGTCAATATCCTTGCTTTCTTCCTGATCTTAGGGGAAGTATATTCATGTATTTTAACAGATTGAGGATGTTTCCCTCTATTCCTTGTTTTCTGAAAGCTTTTATAATGAATGAATGTTGACTTTTGTCAATGCTTTATTCTGGAATAATTCTATTGAAATAACCATATGATTTTTCTTCTTTATTCTTTTAATGTGGTGAAATATAATGATTGATTTTTGAATGTTAAATTAACCTTGCATTCATGGTATAAACTTCACTTGGGCATGATGTATTGTCATTTTTATATATTGTTTTATTTGATTTGCTGGTATTCCCTTGAGAATTTTTTCATTCATATTCATGAAGGATATTGGTCTATATTTTTCATCTCTTGGAAGGTTTTGCTTGCCTTTTAAAATGACTTAGGAGGTGTTCCTATGTTTTCTAAAAAGATTTGTATAAGATTGGTTTTATTTTTTATCCAAGCTTTGAAAGAATACACCAGTAAAATCATTTAAGCCTATTTTTTATTTGTGGGAAGTTTTTTGAAAAACTTATAAATTTAAATTATTAAAATCTTTGGGCTGCTAAGATCATATATACCTTCTTAAGTCACGTTTGGTGACTTATGTTTTCAAGAAATGTGTCCATTTGATCTATATTATACAATTAATTGGCATAAAGTTGTTCATAATATTACCTTACTATCCTTTGAAATATGTAGGAATTTTAGTGCTAACAACTCTTTCATTCTTGATATTAATAATTTATATTTTATCTCTTTTTTCTTAATTAATGTCAATTTGGATTTTTCAATCTTATTAATCTTTATAAAGATCCAATTTTCTCCTTTGTTAATTTACTTTACTATTTGTTTTATATTTTATTTATTTATGCTCTCATTTTTATCATTCCTTTGTATTTTTTACTTTTCATTTAATTTTATCAGTTTTATTTCCAGCTTATTAAGGTAGAAACATAGAGCATTGTTTTGAAATATTTTTATTTTGATATATGCTTTTAAATCTCTAAATTTACCTCTAACCATTGTTTCACCTGTATCTCACAAATTTGATATGCAGGTTTTCATTATCATTTGATGTATAGTATTTTAAAATTTCCTTTGTGATTTTTTCTTTGACAACTATCTTATTTAAAATTGTGTTATTTAATTTCCAAATATTTAGTGATTTACTGGATATCTTGATATTGATTTCAAATTTAGTTATGTTTTATTCACAGCACATTTGTGGAAGATTTCAATATTTAGAAATTCATTGAGTCTTATGGTTCATTTTGCAAATCTTATTTGTACTTGAAGTTAATATATATTCTGAAGTTGATGATTGTAATGTTTTCTAAATGATGTTGTTCAGGTCTTCATTGAATTTTCTTTGTTTACTTGTTTTATCATTTACTGAAGCAGTCATTTTACAATATTCAACTCAATGTGGATTTAGCTGTTTCTCAATTTAATTCAGGTTTTGCCTCAAGCATTTTTAATCTCTCTCCCTCTCTCTTAACATATATATATATTTTTTTTAAAAAATATATATATACACTTGTCATGTATTCCTAAAATATTGCCCATTTATTTATTTGTATTTATCATGCTTGGGAAAATATTTTTTCTGTCTCATATATGTCTTCTCCTAATGGAACTCCACTTACACATATTTTAAACCACTTGATATTGTCCTAAAGATTCTTTTTTAAATTTATTTTTGTTTGTTTTATTTTAATTTTTTTTCTTTCAGCATATGACGAGGGTACAAATGTTTAGGTTACATATGTTGCCCTTGCCCCACCCGAGTCAGAGCTTCAAGCGTGTCCATCCCCCAGACGGTGTGCACCACACCCATCAGGTGTGTATATATACCCATCTCCTCCTCCCGCCTCCCACCTTCCCAATACCCGATGAATGTTAGTACTATCTGTGCACTTAAGTGTTGATCAGTTAATACCAATTTGATGGTGAGTACATGTGGTGCTTATTTTTCCATTCTTGGGATACTTCACTTAGTAGAATGGGTTCCATCTCTAGCCAAAAAACGATATCACCATTATTTTTTGTAGCTGGGTATACACATACCACATTTTATTAATCCACTCATGTATTGATGGGCACTTGGGTTGTTTCCACATCTTTGCAATTGTGAATTGTGCTGCTATAAACATTCGAGTGCAGATGTCTTTTTTAAATAATGTCTTTTGTTCTTTTGGGTAGATGCCCAGTAATGGGATCCCTGAATCAAATGGTAGGTCTACTTGTATCTGCTTAAGGTATCTCCATATTAGTTTCCACAGAGGTTGTACTAGTTTGCAGTCCCACCAGCAGTGTATGGTATGAGTGTTCCTATATCTCTGCATCCATGCCAACATTTATTGTTTTGAGACTTTTTGATAGAGGCCATTTTCACTGGAGTTAAGTAATATCTCATTGTGGTTTTGATTTGCATTTCTCTGATGATTAGAGATGTTGAACATTTTTTCATATGTTTGTTGGCCATACTTCTGTCTTCTTTTGAAAGTTTCTGTTTATGTCCTTTGCCCACTTTTTGATAGGGTTGTTTGATTTTTTTCTTGGGTTTTCTAGGGTTATTTCTGATTTTCCTGAGTTCTATATAGATTCTAGTTATCAGCCCTTTATTGGATGTGTAACGTGAATATTTTCTCCCATACTGTAGGTTGTCTGTTTGCTCTCATGATAGTTTCCTTGGCTGTGCAGAAGCTTTTTAATTTGATCAGGTCCCATTTATTTTTTGTTGCTGTGATTGCTTTTGGGGTCTTCTTCATAAATTCTTTGCCGAGGCCAATGTCTATAAGAGTTTTCCCAACATTTTCTTCTAGAATTCTTATAGTTTAACAACTTAGGTTTAAGTCTGTTATCCATGGTGAGTTGATTTTTGTGAGAGGTGAAAGGAGCAGATCCTGTTTCAGTCTTCTACATGTGGCTATCTAGTTTTCCCGGCACTGTTTATTGAATAAGGATTCCTTCCCCCCCCAGTGTATGTTTTTGTCTGCTTTGTCAAAGATTCGATGGCTATATGAGGATGGTTTAACATCTGGGTTCTCAGTTCTGTTCCATTGGTCTATGTCTCTGTTCTTGTGCCAGTACCATGCTGTTTTAGTTACTACAGCCTTGTAGTATAGCTTGAAGTCTGGTAAATTGATGCCTCCCAATTTGTTCTTTTTGCTTAAGATTTCTTTTGCTATGTGGGGTCTTCTCTGGTTCCATACAAAGTATAGAATTCTTGAGTCTCTCTTTTTCCTTATTTTTCTCCTCTTTTCTTCAAATTGGATAATTTCTATTGATCTGTCTTCATGATTACTCTTTCTGCTGCCATTCTCAGTCTGCTGGTAAGCCCATCTTTATATACACACCCCCCCCACACACAAATATTATACATA
Source organism: Eulemur rufifrons (assembly GCF_041146395.1). NCBI lineage: Eukaryota > Metazoa > Chordata > Mammalia > Primates > Lemuridae > Eulemur > Eulemur rufifrons. The sequence goes on along the minus strand of NC_091012.1, from coordinate 23,297,522 downwards.
ATACAGATTAGGTATTTCTTATCTGAAATGATTGGAATCGGGAATGTTTCCGATTTTGTATTTTTTAAAAAGAATTGGAACATTTACATGATTCTTATCAGTCAAGCACCATTAATCCAAAAATCTGAACTCTGAAATGCTCCAGTGAGCATTTCCTTTGAGCATCCTCTTGGTGCTCACAATGTTTCAGATTTTGGAGCTTTTTGGATTAGAGATATTTAATTTGTACACTACATATTTCAGTTATTTTATTTTCTAGTTGTAGAATTTCTTTTTCTATTTTTTCTATTTTTCTATTGAGATTTTCTATTTGTTCACTACTTAAGAGCCTATTTTCTTTAATCCTTTGAATGTATTCATAATTGTTGCTTTAATGCTATCTACTAAATCTAATTTCTGAACAATCTCTGGATCATTTTGTACCAATTGCTCTTTGCTTGACTATGGGTCACATTTTCTTATTTCTATTTATATCTAATTAGTTATTATTTTATAAAAGACATTGTGAATGACGCATTGTTCTATCTCTAAATTCTGTTCTTTTCCTCCAAAGAGAGTTAATTTTTGTTCTGGGTGATCTCACTGGTCACTTTAAACTTATTTGGCTTGGCTTTAGGCTTTATTTAGGGGGATCTGTGAAAGCCAAAGGTGTTTTAAATGCCCCTATAACTTGAGACTCAGCCTTCAAACACTTTTTATCATGCAGAACTTGTTAAGGCTTAGTTTGAGACTTGGTTTGGTGGGTCTAGAGTAGGCTTCACTCAAGGAGGTAAATTTGAGGCTTCACTTGTCTTAGGTATCAGTGTCATGTGCTTCCTGTTCTCTAATGCCTGAAAAAAGTTGTATCACATGTTTTGTACAGTTTTACAATTGTTAATAACTTAACTCTTGCTGGGTACCAGTTACTCCATTTCAGCTGAAAGCTATGACTTAGTTTTTCAAAAGACACTCTGGCTACTATGATAAATGTGGACTATAGGAGGGCTAAGTGGCATCAGAGGGACCATTCAATAGGGATGATGGTAGCTTGCATCAGTGTGGTAGCAATGTAAATGTTAAGAAATCATTGGATTCTATGTATATTTTAAAGTTATTTGAAACAGCATTTCTTGATAGGTTATACATGAAGTATGAAAGAGAAAGAGAAATTAAATATAATTCTAAGGTTTTTGGCCTGAGTACCTCAGAGTATGAAATTCCCATTAACTGACATAGGGAAGGCTGTGGGTGGAACAAATTATGGGGATTAATCATACGTTTCATTTTGGACATGTTTACTTTAAGATGTCTATTAAACTTCCAAGTGTAGATGTTAAATAGGCAATTGGATATATGGGTATGTAGTCTGAAAGAAAAGACTGACCTGAAGATATCAATATGGAATTCAGTGGTATATAGATGGTATTTAACGCCAGGAGACTGAAAGTGAGTGTAGATAGAGAAGAGTAGTGGTTCAGAGACTGTTTCCTACATCACTCCAACAGCAAAAGTTCATGCTGAAGAGTAAGAATAAGCAAAGGAGACTGAGGCATCACTGAGGTAATAGGAAAACCAAGATTGCATGGTAACTTGAAAACTGTTAGAAAAGTATATCAAAGAGGAGGCTGTGATTGACAGTGATGAATGCCATTGGTAAGTCATGTAAGATAAATACTGAGGCTTAATCAATAGATTTAGTAATAGAGAGGTCATTGTTGACCTTGTTATAAGAGCAGTTCCTATGGAGAGAGAGAGAGAGAGAGAGAGTTGTAGTGGGGAGGCAGCAAGGACTGACTGGAACAGATTCAAGAGAAAATTGTAGATGAGGAATTTTACACGATGTAGACAGGGAGTACAGATGATACTATAGACAGTGTAGAAATGAGGCAGTACCTGGCAGGGGAAGTGGGTGGAAAGAAGGTTTTGTTGATCTGAAAAAATAACCACATGATTGAATAGTGGTGGGAAAGAAGAATAAGTAGAGAGTAAATATGATGCATGAGAGAGAAAGTGATCTAGTATGCAAGTAGAAATATAGACTTTAGGTAGAGTCATGGGTAGTCAGTTTATAGTAATAAGCATAAGACAGAGTATATGGGTACAGTTAGTTGTAGGGAGTGGGTGTGGTAAGGGTAGCATACAGTTCTTTTCTGATTATGTCTATTAATATTTTTCTGAGTGAAGTAGTAAGTATCGTCACTTTTCATGAGAGTGAAGCCAAGAAAAAGTAAGGTTGTGGGCTATATGTCAGCCAGAGTGAGTTGAGGCCCATGGTGGCAACCCAAGCTCCCTATAAGCTTGCATAGGCCTAGCATCAGCCCAGAGGGCCAGAGGAGAAAAAGAGGAGGGATTTCAAGGCATCAAGGACTGTTCCAGGATCTGAGGACCCCTGCAGGTAACTTAGCACCCAGTTAGACAGCAGAGGACATTGGTGAACAGGCAGCATTGTGCAAGTGCTACAATGTCTTCCTCCTTTGGTGATGCAGCTGCTACAGAATTGGCAGAAGTGGAGCCTTGCCAGGCAGAAGCACACTTGGATGGCTTGTAATGACCTCAGGGCTGGCCCTGGGACCAGAATGGCTGACTCCTGACCTGACATGTCTGCACCAAGCACCAGCTTTGCTTTGTTTTGAAACACTGGTTTGCTCTGTGGTGTACCTGAGTGAGCTTTAAAAGAGGCAGTGAAAGGTGTGCATGTGTACTCATGGGAATTACCCAGGACTCTACAAACATGTGGCAAAACACAGGCCTGGCAGGCTCCATTGGTCCCAAAGCTGAGGGGGAAAATACTATCAAAATGAAGCCTCAAGAGGGAAGACACTGATCTGGACTCATTGCTGTAAAGGGGGTGGGGCAGGACTAGAGTCCATTTTGCTACCATCTTGGTAGTAAAACAAGGACATTTAAATTTAATTTTCAAATGTTTTCTTTTTCTTGGCTAAAAATATTGTGCTTATTGTATAAAATTTACAACATATCAAAAAGTATAGAGAAAACAAATAAAATCACACAATCCCACCACTCAGAGAAAAAATAAACACTGTTGCAAGGCATTTTCTTATATATACATACAAACGTTTATGCAAAAGTGAGATCACACCGCATCTGTAAAGTTGCATCCTGAGTTTTTCACTTGAAATTATATAGTGACTGATTAGAAAACCAGCAGCTGACAATTATATGAAATTTTAAAAGTATAAAAATGTAAAAGATGAAAATAACAACTACTCTAACTTCTTCATTCAAGGATAATCACTGTGAGTGGCCAATTTTAAGTGACTGAACGTTCCTGTGTATGGTTTATTCTTAATTGAATTCAGTAGTGTTCAGCCCTTTTCCCATCCCTCAATACTAAGGAAATTTAAAGTACTAACATATATGGTTTACAAGGTCCCCTCTCTAATGGAGTTCTAGCCCCTTATAGACAAAAACTAAATCCCAGAAAAGTTCGCTACAGCTCATGTTGCTATGTCCAGCTACTTTCTCCTGTGTAAACTGGACAATTTCTATTTCTACCTCCTCCCAGCCTCCCTTCACCCTAGCTGGCACCAATGCCCTGAGTGACATGAATAGAGTTTAGGAAAGTCAAGTTAGCCTGAAGTGGCAGAATGAAGGGCAGCTCCTAAGGGATGTGAGAAGTAACAGAGTGAGGCTGCTTATTTGATTGGAAAGGAGGCCCTGAGGTCTTTCAGCAGGAGAGAATTTGGCTCATTCATTCAATTATTCATTTGTTCATTTATGGTGGGAGGAAAACAATTGTTATTTTAAGAGCTGGCTGTGGTTTGGTGTTGGCCCTGGAGGAAAGCTGAATTTTATTAGAAAACAAGATTCCTTGTTTATAAAATCATCTTATTAGGGCCACGTGGCCATGAGAGGCACAGCCAGCGGGCACAGAGAAGGTAGAAAAGGCAGGATCAACAACAGATGTTTTTCCCTTTCCTCTGGTGAGTCAGGAAGAATGAAGTTTGGAAATTCTAGAATTGATGGGGAAACTTGAGGAGAGGAGGAAGAACTTTAGAGAAGATGAGAACAAGTAGCATACAGGACTATAGGGTCAAGGTGGCAATGATATTGTACATTCCCTGGGACCACAGGATAGTCAGGTTGCATATTTAATTCTAGTGTATTATTGTGATGGACTATAGTCTCTCTCTGCTATCCACCCCCTGCAAGAATTCATCATCGTCATCATTGTAATTGTGATATTTACTAAGCATGTACTATATGCAGTCACTGTACTGTTTAATGTGTATGATATCATTTAATCCTCACAATAACTCCATGAGGTAGATGTTATCAATATTCCCATTTTTCAGATGAGGAACCAAGTACAGAGTGCCTAACTAACTTGTTTAAAGTCAACCAGTTAGTAAGGGTTTCAGGCAGGACTTAGATTCAGGTCTGCACTATAAAACAATAATCTTCACACTTTTGTCATTGCCCATCCCTTCAGTTACATGTTTTTGATCATCTATCTGAATATATGAATATTTATTTGTAGATTATAAATATGTGCCATGTGACAATCTCTATATTGGAAATATATTAATCTACATTATAAAGCATATTTAAAGCTTGAATTCTAAAAAGGAAAATATAAATATGAGCTAAAGAATATCTTATAAATATTTTATAAATCGTGATGGCTTTACCCTGCAATTTTCTAATTTCTCAAGGTATAATATACACTAAATGTAAAGTTCATCATTAACAATAGTAATAAAATATCACATTTCATATTGTCTGGATAATTTCAACTTTCTGCAATTTTTTGTCACATCTGGTTACCTTGTCACGCAGCTGACAAAGGGTTTGTTCCCATATTAGTTGAAGTGTCAGTGGTGCCATTTTCTTGTCATTCATTTATGCTTACATTGTTAGTGTTATCTTCAATCTGCTGTTTCTTTGCAAGAAAGTTTTTAATGCACTTATCTACTTTGTGAAGTTTAGTTGAATTAAAATTGGGTGCCTTTTTTATTTTAGACAGTCTAGTGGGTGTGATGTGGTGTCTCATTGTGGTTTCGTTTGGCATTTCCCTAAAAACTAATGATACTGAGTATCTTTTACATGTTTTTTGGCCACTTGTATAAAATCTTTGGAGAAATGTCTACTCAGATCCCTCAATAATTTTTAGCTAGATAATTAGCCTTTCTTTGAATTCTAAGAATTCATTTTATATTCTAGATACAAGTCCCTTTTCAGATATCTAATCTGCAAATATTTTCTCTCATTTTATGCTTTGGAAAAAATGTGTAGAAATTGGAACCTTCATACCTTGCTGGTGGGATTGTAAAATGGTGCAGTTACTTTGGGAAACAGTTTGGCACTTAATCAAAAAACTAAACATAGTTTGCCATATGACCCAGTATCTACTCGAGAGAAATGAAAACATATGTCCACACAGAAACTTATACATGAATGTTCATAACAGTGCTACTCTTAACAACAAAATAGTAGAAACAAACTGAATGTCTATCAACTGATGAATGGATAAACAAAATGTGATATGTCTATACATTGAAATAATATTTAACTATAAAAGGAATAAAATATTGATCCATGCTACTATATGTATGAGCTTTGAAAACATGAGGATAAGGGAAAGAAAGGCCACATACTATATGATTCCGTTCATATAAAATGCTCAAGATAGGCAAATCCATACACACAGAAAGTAGTTTAGTGATTTCCTAGGGCTGAAGGGACAGCTGGATGGAAATGAGAAGTGACTGCTATTGAGCACAGTGTCTTCTTTTTGGGGTGAAGAAAATGTTTTGGAATTAGGTAGTGGTAATGGTAGCACAACTCTATGAATATACTAAAAAACCACTAAATCCTATATTTTCAAGGGGTGAATTTTATGGTAAGTGAATTGTATCTCAATAAAGCTGCCATGAAAAAGAACTGGTCTGTAAATCCATCTAACTCAGCACTGATGGTGTGTTCAAAATGCTGACACACAGTCATGGGGACCTTACTGTCAATGCTAGAACATTGTGCATCCTCTCTTTTTTCTCAGGGTACCTCACCCATAGCACAAGACTCAGGACAGCCTGTCACACAGATGGACAAAATGAGACAAGACAACATGTCAACATGCATACTCCGTATCAGAAAGGTAAATTTCTGTCTCACTTTAAAAATTTAAAGACATAGAAACAAGTTGTAGTGTCTTCTTTCTCACATCACAATGGATTACTCCCCTGTACCTCACATTAGAGACTACTTTTCTCAGCCACTATGCTCTAGCACTGTACTTAATTTGTTTCCAGTAAAAGCCAGTTACACATAACAGCCTGGCCAAGTAATCAGAGGCCCAGCTCTGCCACTACTCAAATTCCAGAGAAGAAGTAGCAGTTGAGCATACAAGAGAGAGAAGGGAGAATTGCTAGGGTAAGTCTATGAGAAATTGGGACCAAGTGTGATTCAAGGCAAGGTGGGAGGGATTCTATAAAAACAGAAGCATGATTACCTCTAACACAAATGAAGGGAGAAAGTGTAAATGGTGCCAGCATGGGTAGTATTATAGGTTTGCTATCCATAACACAGGGAAATTTACTTCTGATGGTTTCTACTTTGTGTATGTGTGTGAACTAGGGGGTGAGATCCTATGCTAAGAGTGAGGGGGGAGTTATGGGAGAGAGTTAGAGGTTTGAAGATGGTAGATATGGTTTGAAATAATTGTTGATAAATCAGAGGGTAAGTTGACCAGAGGCTGTGGCAGAATTGCCAAGCAGTGTTGGAGGACTGTTTGAAATTGATAATCATGCATTTTGAATTAAATCAACTTTCCTTCTGTGCGACTTTTGCCGGCATTGTCATCTGCAGAAGCTCAGGCATAGAGAAAGCAGATTTTTCTCTTTATTCAGAGTTGGAGTAAAAAAACTGAGGAGTAAGAGAATTTAGGCAAGGTATTGGCAAGGATGTCACTGAATGGATGAGCCAAACAATCCAAATAGCAAAAGAAGTCCGACGGTAAGGAAAGGGCTGACAAACTGGGAGCAACAAAAGAGTCAAAGGTTTGTGAGCCCAAAGATGGTGAAGAACGGTCATGGCAAAGAGTACAGCAAGCAATCCAGAAGGACGGGAGTTTGCTGTCAAAGAGTGGGATGCTTTCTGGAGGTGGGACAATAACAGGAAATAACAAGATCTATGGTGTGATGGCGAGAGTGAGTGGCTGGGATGAAATGAGAAGAGGATCTTGGGAAATAAGGAAGTTAAGAAACTGAGAAGTTAGGGGGCTGGATGAATTAGCCATATATATGGATGCTGAAGTCATCCAGGATGATGGCAGAGCTTATGGTGCAGAAGAGCAAGAACACTGTGAGCCAGATACCAAGAACTCAACAAGTGGGAATATTGTGGCTAGGAGAATAGAAAAAGATCTGTAGGTTAGAAAAGTAAAGAAAGAGAGAGTTTGGTATGCCTGAATGACATAGGACCCAAATAAATGGAAATTTCTTTGTTGTTTTTGTTTTGTTTTATAAAAAAGTGGAGGAGTCATGGTTTGGAGCAAAAAGGACACCAATGCCATTTCTAGACCTCGAGGCATGTGAGCTGTGAGAGAATAAACAGCCTCAACTCACATTTAAGAGTCATAGGAAAGGAGTATTCTCAGAGGGATCTTGAAAGACATACTGACAAGCATTGGAGGGAGAGACAGCAAAGGAGAAGCAGCAAAACTGTGACTATTAGTCATGAGAATGCAAACAGCATGATAAATTATGAGTCTTTTAAGCAGAAGCAATCATCACACCTCCAGAGCCTCTGTGTTGCAGTAAAGGGCTATTACACAGTCTGAGCCATATACTGCAGGCTCTATTTGCTACTCTAAATGTAGCATAGGAAACATCACCATTACAAGGATAAAGGAGTAAAGTCTAGAGAGGAAAATGGGCTTGCCCAATGTTCCTCAGAAAATCAATGTTGGATTCACAAGGCAAGATGTGGACTACCTCCTTATATCCTTTCCAATGGTTCTTAAAGGATACCTTAAATGTCATTCACCACTATCATTTATTTTCTGACCGCCTGATGTACACAGGTATAATAAGCGTTGGGGGTGGTTGTGCTCTGTGGCTCCTTTGGTCTGCTCTCTAAGAGCAGGCTCCTTGAACTGAACTAGAATGGTTCTGCTCACTGGACTTTTGAGCCACAAAGTAGAGAGACCTAAGGACCAGGAAAGCCTTGGACTCTTCCATGGCTGGCTGATTCTTATTAGGCAGCTGTGGAAGTTTTAAAACATGGCTGAAAATTCTTTACCACTCCTCATAATTGGGGGGGGGTCTATATACCTCTGTCCTTTGAAGCTCAGTGGGTTTGTGACTTCTCCAATCAATAGAGTACTAGAAAAATGATACTCTATTATTTCTGAGGCTGGGTCATAAAAAGCCATGCATTTTCTACCTGGGACACTGGAACACTAGCCCTTGGAGCCCTGAGCTGCCATGTAAGAAGTCTGACCATCCTGAGACTGCTATGCTGATGAGGAAATGTTTAGATATCCTAGTTGACAAGGCCAGCTCAGCTTAGACTTCCAGCCATCCCCATCAAGGCACCAAACATGTCAGTGAAGCTGTCGAGGGCCGTCCAGACCAGCCCATCAGCCAGCAGAATACCTCTGAGTGATACCTGTAGAGGGAGTATAGGCAGAAGAATCACCCAGCTGAGTACTGCTGAATTCTTAACACATGGAATCATGAGATATAATAAAATGGCTATTGTTTTAATCCACTAAGTTTTGGGGTAATTTGTTGTGCAGCAGTAACTAACCACAACACAGAGCCAGAAGAGAAAAACACTCAGTCCTTTCCTATTAGTTTCATTCCCTGCCACATACTCCCATGCTTATTCTACCCTATGCTACTGCTATGTGGGACTTCTGGGGCATACCTTTCACTCTCCTTACTATTCCACTCATCTGAACCGCTCTTTCCATCTCCCCAACTGAACTCTCATTCACCACTCAAGGACCACCTTGAAGGTCAGCTCCTGTATGCCTCCTTCTCTGATTGCCTTGGAGGAATTAATAGCTCCTTTTCCCTGTTCCTATGAGACATTTGCTAAGACCCTTCCTCTAGCACCTTTACAGGATCATGATCTGTTGTGATCCACCTGTTTCCATTCTTAGACTGTGAGATCCTTGAGGGCAAAGACTAGGTCTTGTTCTTTTTGGCATCTCCTCTAATGCCAAAGATGTTGCCTAAGTGGGTTTCCAGATTGTGTTAGGGATAGACAAGTGGCCCTGATAGAGCAAGCCTCATTCCCTAGAAGGAAGGCAGCTCAGTAGGGGGAAGTGAAAGTTATAGCACGGTGATATCAGGTTTACCTGCCAGTTGATTTCCAGGAGTAGTGTGGCATCTGTATACAGTGATGATTCTCTAAGGACTGAATACACAGAAGGGACCAGAGGCAATCTTGAGGAAGTGGACTTCTCAGGGAATAGATCTTTTCTTCCTCTGGAAATCTATCATTTTTCCTTTTATTTTTAGTTGACAAGCAATAATTTTACATATGTATGGGATACAGAGTGATATTTTGGTACATGTATACAATATATAATGAACAAGTCAGGGTAATTACCATATCACAACCTCAAATGTTTTCATTTCTTTGTGTTTGGAACATTTAAAATCCTCTCTTTTACCTTTTTGAAAATATACAATAAAGTATAGTTAACCATATTTGTCCTACACTGCTGTAGAACATCAGAAATCATTCTTTCTATCTAGCTGTAATTTCATATTCATTAGCCAAACCTCTCCCTATCCTCCCCTCCCCCTACCCTTCCCAGCCTCTAATAACCACAATTATACTCTCTACTTCCATGAAATCCACTAATCCACTTTTTTTTTTAGCTCCCACACACGAGTGAGAATATGTGCTATCTATCTTTCTGTGCTGGGCTTATTTCACTTAACATAATGGCCTCCAGTTCTAACCATGTTGCCACAAATGATAGTTTCATTCTTTTTTTAATGGCTGAATAACATTCCAGTGTGTATATATGCTACATTTTCTTTATCTATTCATCTGTTGGTGAACACAGGTTGATTCCATATCTTTGCTATGGTGAAGAGTGCTGCAATAAAATGGGGGTGCAGATATCTCTACAAGGTGCTGATTTATTTCGTTTGGGTATATACCCAGTGGTGGGATTGCTGGATAATTTTTTGAGAAACCTCCATATTGTTCTCCATAATGGCTGTACTAATTTACATGGTATATAAGCATCCCCTTTTCTCTGCATGCTTGCCAGTATCTGTTATTTTTTGTGTTTTTTTCCCATTTTATCTTATTTATTTTTTTCACTCTGAACAAACAGCAAAGTTTTAAAACAAGACTTAGCAGAAACAAAATTGACAGCTTTGATTCAATGCAAATTATTATGGAGTTAGTACTATTTAGACCATTTCAAACTAATTTTTCAATATTTTGAGTTATTTATTAATATGTTTGTATAGTGGGGGATGTTGCTTTAACTGTTTGCTGTAAGTTTTCAAACATACTTATTTGGCACCTCGATAACTAAAGAGGCAGGAGAGATACTCTTGACAGACTCTTCATTTTGCTTTTTTGTGTTTTTGGTAATAGCCATTCTAACTGGGGTAAGACGATATCTCATTGTGGTTTTGGTTTGTATTTCCCTGATGGTTAGGAATGTTGACCATGTTTTTTTCATATACTTGTTGGCTATTTATGTGTCTTCTTTGGAGAAATGTCTTTTCAGACCCTTTGCCCATTTTTAATTGGATTGTTAGTTTTCTTGCTGTTGAATTGTTTGAGTTCCTTGTATATCCTGGATATTAGTCCCTTGTCAGATATATAGTTTGCAAATATTTTTTTCCATTCTACAGGTTGTTTTTTCACTCTGTTGATTGTTTCCTTTTCTGTGCAGAAGACTTTAAGTTTGATATAGTCCCAATTGTCTATTTTTGTTTTTGTCTCTTGTGCTTTTGAAGTCTTAACTATAAAGTATTTGCCTAGACCAATGTCCTGAAGCATTTTTCTTATATTTTCTTTTAGTAGTTTCATAGTTTGGGGTCTTACATTTAAACCTCTAATCCATTTTCAGTTGACTTTTATATACAGGGAGAGATAGGGATCTAGTTTTTTTCTTCTGCATGTGGATATCAAGTTTCTCTAGTACCATTTATTGAACAGGGTATTCTTTCCTGATATATGTTCTTGGCACTTTTGTGAGAATTTACCATTTTTTTGTTGTGTAGTTTGCTGAGTTCTAGTTGGTAGAGGATTGACTGCTCAGAAATGATAGATCAGAGCAAGTGAGCACCTGCAGGAATATGTCAACATGTACCACCAGGTAGTTAGAAGTTTGAAATGGCTCTTCACATATGTCCCCACTTGATGAGTCTGGAATGAGCCCTGAAGCCTGAACATATGGGCCTAGAAGTCCTGGGTTGAAGGTTATGGGCTCAGGGAGCAGTGAAATGAGAGAGAGAGATATTGGGAGGGAGAGAGAAAGAGACTGAGAGACTGAGAGAGAGAGAGGGCAAGGCTTCTTTTTGCTTTATAAGATTTACTTAAATAGATTCAGTCTTCCCAATCAGTCTCTCAGACCTGAGGACCTGGGTCATAGTTTGGCATGCATTCTGATTCCTCCCAGTTCTCTATACCTCTGACCCTGGATGCACTGGGGGAACTTGTAAACCTTCTGCCTGACTCTTGAGACGTGGCAGCCTAACTGTTCACATGCTCCAAATAAGTCATTCCCGTGTCAGGATCTCAGTTTTCCATCTATAAAATGTGGGATCTTGACTGGTTGGTATCTGAGGATTCCTCCTGCCCTGTCTCCACCAGCAGTTGCTAGAACAGAGACTGTGCTTGTGGCCTCTCCCTTTAAACAGGCCCTGGCTCCTGGCCACCCCATGGAACTGTGCATTGTCAGGTTTCCAAGAACAGGTTGAGACTTTTGTACTTGGCCAGGCCAGGAGGCCAATTAACAGTATATTAATCACAGTTCCAGATGCCCAATCTACTTATTAACTGAGTCATTATTAGATTAGACCAATTAATAGTTTTGGACGGATTTTTAAGCCCTGTGTGGCACCCATGATGTGAAGGTGACAATGTGCAATTAACAAAGCAACAGGTGATAAATGGCAGTGACCTTACATGGAGAAGAAAGGCCCACCCCTAGCCCCTTTGATTCCATACACAGAGAAAACATTTTGGAAAAGTCAGAACTGGGATAGGGAGTACGCCAAGAAAAGAAATATTTTGCAAACCTCATTGAGACTGATGCAGCTTTGGAAAACTAACTTTTGTTAACTTTGTGGCATTACTATAAATAGAGTATCCAGACCAAGGGACAAGCAAGTATATTCCTTATCTGGGCAGCAGTTGGACTCCTCAGGCCTCTCTCTTAGAGAGGCCCAGGGACCAGTCCCAGACCTGTGCTGTAGGTATTTTGGGAGAGTTCAAAAGGCAGGGATCATCATCTTTGGAAAGAGATCTCTATCAGTGTGAGCTCTTCAATAGAGGGGGCTTATGAGGACAGTATTCATAACACCCTTCAAGTGAACATCCTGCATGCCAAAGAAGTGTGCAGCCTAAATTCTCAAGGCCCTTTTGGAAAGTGCACTCCTCCGTGAACAAAAATCAAGGCAGAGTGGCCTGTACTGTGGCCCAGTTGGAAGAGAGTAAGATCTTGAATCAGATACTTCTGTGTTTTAGTCTTGGCCTCTCACTAGTTGAATGGCCTTTACCTGTCTGACCTCTTAGCCTCTCTGAGACCACCTCATCTCCTTAGGAAAATAGCTGTGATAATAATCCTTAGCTCACAGGGATTTGTGCCAAGGTGGCTCCAGCTTGGGTAGCACCAGAAAGCCACCCAGAGAAGCAAAGCAAATAAACATCCAAAGGTCCCCCAGTTTCTGAGCTCAGGATGCCCATGGCTTGGATTTTCCACTCCTCTACTGGCCTCACTGGTGGCAGCATGCTGGTTGTTCTGGTGACTGCAGTTAGTAAGTCTGGGGGACTTGCCTGCCCTGCAGACTTAGAGCACAGCATGTGGAAGATAGTAGCCTCCAAGTTAGGCTCCAGGGCCAGAGTAGCATAGGAAGCTTCACATAGAAAGGCCACTAACCAGGCAATGCACCATGAGGAATTCAACTGAGGGGGAGCCAGCTTGCTTTTTTCCAACAACCACACATCTATGCCTTAGTCAATCATAGCCTAACAGCTCCTGATCTGTGCCTGAGGCCAGATAATTACACATCTGCCTTAGGCTGAATCTCTGGTGGGCGCTTATGCCGCCTAAGGCATTTGTCCTTTCAAGCAATTTGCTCCCAGATATTAATGTCAAAGTAGTATCAGGATTTCCAGAATGAACTAGCTTAGTCTGACAAATTCTAGTTTGAAAAACACTAGATTTACAGTGCATCTCACACTGTAAAAGTACCTGTGACTCTTTCAGGGGTCTCGTTAAAATACAGATTTTGACTCAGAGACTCTGGGGCCAGCCCGAGATACTGCACTTCCAGCAAGCTCCCAGGTGATGGTCCCTGGGGTGCAGCTGGAGTAGCAAGGGACTGAAAAAGGCTCAAGCTAAACTTTAAATGGGCCAGGCCACAGCAGTGGCTGGTGTCTGAGGGGAAATGCCTAGGAGGGAGCTCCATCCCTGGGCTCTGGGGAAATAATGGTCACAATAATGTTCACAGTGCTAGCTCAGAGTTAGGATTCCAGGGGCCAGATCTTAGCACCCTTATTACCTTGTGGAGTTCTGAACCAGAGAGGCCTGAAGTCAGATAGATGGAGATCAAAGTAACAGCTCCAATACTTATTAAATCTCCATGGGGGGCCTTGACCTAGATAGGCAGCCACTGCCCCTCCTCCACCCCTGAATCCAGCAGATGAGCCCACCCAGGCATTAGTGCACCCTGCTCACTGCATTCCAGCCCCTATCCCAGACCTGTTCAGCTCACCTCTGGTCTCTACTCAAATGTCACCCACTCCCCAAACTGCCAGGTGCACACTCTTTGAAATACCTCTCCCTTCACCCCCTTTATTCCTACTCTCCTTTGTTGGCAGCACTTATCATTGTCTATTCAGGTGAGCAGGCTCTTCCGTTGGAGTTGTCCCTTCTCTTCTGCCCATTGAAATTCAACTGCAATACTCACTCATAGACACCTCCCCTGGGAAGCGAACCATTTGCTGCTCCATTAAACAGTCTCTCTACAGGTTTACTGGACCTATTCCAAAGCTGGTCAGCCTCTCTGGCACCTTGCCCCTACTATGGTCTGAATGTTTATGTGCCTCCAAAATTCATAAGCTGAAACCTAATTCCCAAGGCAATAATATTAAGAGGTGAGACATTTTGGAGGTGATTGGGTTGCAAGAACTCTGACCTCATGAATGGGAATAGTATCTTTATAAAACAGCCCAAGGGAGTTTTTTGTTTGTTTGTTTGTTTGTTTGTTTGTTTTTTGCCTTCTCTGCCATGTGAGGACAAAGCTAGAAGATGTCATCTATGAGGCATGGGCCCTCACAAGACATGGAGCGTGCTGGAATGTTGATCTTGGACTTCCTGGCCCCAAAACCTGTGGGCAATAAATTTCTATTGTTTATAAATTACCCAGTCTAAGGTATTTTTTATAGCATTTCAAGTGAACTAAAACAGACTTCCTTGCCAAATTTTTCTACTATTGGTCTGTGGGGACCTGCCCTGAATCATGGCCCATACCTGGGAAATAGGGGCTACATGAGAATAGCTTCTCCTGGATAGCAGCAACTTCAAGATCTGGCTTATCATGGGAAAGGTCCCACTCTTGGCAGGCCGGGGACTTTTAGTCCCTGAGGCCCAGAGAGAGAAAATCACTTTCTTAAGATCAAACAGCTTGCAATAGGCAATGTGTATTCTCAAGGTCCAGTTTCTTGTCTCTACCTGCATATCTTGAATGTCTTACAGCTCTTCAGACTCAACAAGACCAAAAGCAAATTCTTGATTCCACACCTCCCCCCATCTCCTCACCCTCCTGCACCAAATTGAGTTCTCTTCAAGTGGGCCCATCTCAGAGTTTTCTAGCTGGTGTGCTCAACACCAGTGTATCTCAGATGGCCTACAAGTATACCAGTATAATGCTTCCACTCCAGCTCTTGGGACGGCTCAAAAGAACCCTGGGTATATGGAGCTCCTGAGTGGGTTGCCCCTATCTTCCTTCCCTTTGTCCCTTTTGTTTACCCCAGTGTGCTACGTGGATATTACCATTTTCTGTGTTTTAAGTTGTGACATATGTTGGGAATACCTTCTCTATTTCAATGAAGAATCCTCCTTGATATCCCCTCCTTCTCTCTCATTCCCCGTGTCTCAGCCATCAGCCAGTCTGGTTGGCTCAACCTTCAAAACTTTTGTCACATCCATACATTTTTCTCCATTTGTAATACTCACAGGCCAGACCAAGCCCCCATCACGACCTCTCCTGCATCATGGTTGCTCACTGCTCTGTCCACTCCCTCCCCACTGGCACTGCAACCAGGCTGCTCTTTTGTCCATATCGTAGAAGCAATGAGGCATAGAGAAATTGGCTCTGGCTGGAAAGCAAGATGCCATGTTCTACTCTCCACGTTGTTCTTTGTTGCCAATTATCTATGTGGCTTTGGAAAATTACTGTCCCTAATTTGGACTTAGTGTCATCACATCTGCAGTGGGAGTGAAGGTGAAAAGCTGGTCTCAACAATGTCAGAAGGCCCTTCCTGCCCCTCCCTTTCTTCTGG
Source organism: Eulemur rufifrons (assembly GCF_041146395.1). NCBI lineage: Eukaryota > Metazoa > Chordata > Mammalia > Primates > Lemuridae > Eulemur > Eulemur rufifrons. Next base: position 23,281,808 of record NC_091012.1, on the reverse strand, counting down.
AGTCAAAATTACCATAAATTGTATCACCTCAGGCATTCCCTCAAGTGTTTGCCAAGCTTCTGCCCCAAGTGCAGCACTTTGACACTCTCATTCCTACACAATTACATAATTGGTAGTGACCACATCTGCTGCACTTCCCAGTCTTCCTCCTCTGAGTCCACATTTGTTTAAGCTGGACCCCTGAATGCTGCCATCATGCCCAGACCCAAGTCTTTAGCTAACAACAGTGATTTTTCCCTGAAGGCTTTGAGAATTGTGACTGACTAGCATGTTATAGGTTATAAGTTATGTTAGCTATTAATAATATCCTTTGAATAAAAATGTTTTAACATAATATTATATATTTTTCTCTTAGAAAAAGGAAGGGCACTTCTGGCCCCCAGTAATGGCAGGCTAGGCTATTTGGTTGAAACCTCCATTTAAAGACAACTAAAATGATGGGTAAAGTATTACAAACAAAAAAATTGATATCATAGTAAAAAAATACCAGATCAAAATTTTAAAATGTGGGAACCTAGAGAAGTTAAGCAAGCATGGAAGCTGTTTTTACCAAGGCATATTTCAAATTTCAAATTTGTGAGTTTTATTATGTTTTATGGTCTCCTGGAGTGAAAAATAGGATCAAATCTCAGAATCTGAACAAAATAGATTGTAATTGCCTGTATAGGCATAGTAACTTATGTACAAATATCTGTAAAATATTCACTAACAGTAAATAAAAGTAAACAGCATTGCAACTTAATATGGATCATGCAACTGAAACCAGTGTCATGTTATTTTCTATCATTACATTATCCGCTATTAAATAAAATTTTAAAACCACAGAAAAAAAAAAAACTCCAAAAAGGAGCTCCTCCAAACAATAACCTGGGGCCCTCAAAGGGCTATATAGCCTTGGGTAAGGATGAACTCATAATAAATCCACCCGCTCTTGATCTTGAATCTTGACTAGTAGTAAAGCCAATGTAGGCTAAAAAATCTCCAGTCTTGAACTTGAATGAGATTGTTTCAGATTAGAAAAGTCCCTGGTTGTCCCACAGAAACAAATGCTAATATTTTGTGAAGAGGATCACATTAATCATAGGCTTCATTACCATTACAGTGAAAGATAATGAGGCACACAAGTCAACTAGACACCATCAGTAATAACAAAAACACACAAAAAAGAGATGACAGAAATAAACTTTAGAAATTCAATTGTAAAACATAGATTATTAAATAATTGTACTTACTATGTATAAAGTAATAAAAGAGAAAAACTTGAAAATATCTGCCAATTAAAAATATATATATTATAAATTAGGAACTCAATGTATGAGTTTAACAGTAGGTATTATATAGCTGAAGAAATAATTAGTGAAATGGAAGATAGATAAGAAGAAATTATTCAAAATGTAGCAAGTAGACATGAAAAGCTAGAAAAAACATATGAGACTAAGAGACATAATGCATACAGTAAAGAGCTCTAACTTACATTTAGTTGAAGTCTCAAGGGGAGAAGAGAAAGAACATTAGGTAGAGGCAAAATTTGAGGGGATAATGTCAGAGAAATTTCCAGAACTGATGAAAGGCACCAATCCACAGTTTTAGCAATCCCCCTCCTCACCCCTTCAAATCTCAGGGACAATAAATAAAAAGAAAGCAACAACTAGATACATTATAGAGAAATTTCAGAAACCTAAGACAAAGAGACCTTAAAAGTAGCCTGATAAAAAGACACATTACTTTCAAAAGAGAATATTAACAGTTGGCTTCACAGCAGCAACAATGGAAGCCAGAAAATAGTGAAATGATATTATCCATATATTGAGGTAAAATAACTACCAACCTAGGATTCCATACCCAGTGAATTCTTGTGATACTTCACTTAGTAGATTGGGCTCCAGCTCTATCCAGGATAACAAGCGGTGCTAGATCACCATTGTTTTTTTGTGGCTGAGTAGAACTTCATGGTATACATATACCACATTTTATTAATCTACTCATAGTATTGATGAGCAATGGGTTATTTCCACATCTTTGCAATTGTCAATTGTGCTGCTATAAACATTCTAGTGCAGATGTCTTTTTAAAAGAATACCTTTTGTTCCTTTGGGTAGATGCCCAGTAATGGGATTGCCGGATCAACTGGTAGTTCTACTTGTAGCTCTTTGAGGTATCTCCATATTACTTTCCAGAAAGGTTGTACTAGTTTGCAGTCCCACCACAAGAATGGAAAAACAAGCACCACGTGTACTCACCATCAAATTGGTATTAACTGATCAACACTTATGTTCACATATAGTAGCAACATTCATCGGGTGTCAGGCAGGTGGGGGGGAGGAGGGCATAGCTACATTCACACCTAATGGGTGTAGTGTGCAACATTTGGGGGATGGACACGCTTGAAGCTCTGACTCAGATGGGGCAAAGGCAATATATGTAACCTAAATATTTGTACTCCCATGATATGCTGAAATAAAAAAATACAACTTAAACCTAAGGGATGAAACCATAAGAATTCTAGAAGAAAGTGTTGGAAAAACTCTTATAGACATTGTCCTAGGCAAAGAATTTATGAAGACCCCAAAAGCCATCCAGCAACAACAAAAATAAATAAACAGGACCTGATCAAATTAAAAAGCTTCTTTACAGCCAAGGAAACAATCATTAGAGTAAATAGAAAACCTACACAATGGGAGAAAATATTTGCAGGCTATACATCTTATAAAGGCTGATAACTAGAATTTATATAGAACTCAGGAAAATCAGCAAGAAAAAATCAACCCAATTAAAAATGGGCAAAGGACATGGACAGAAACTTTTCAAAAGAAGATAAACTAATGGCCAACAAACATATGAAAAAATGCTCAACGTCTCTGATACTCAGGGAAATGTAAGTCAAAACAACAAGGAGATATCACTTAACTCCAGTGATAATGGCTTTTATCAAAAAGTCCCCAAACAATAAATGTTGGCTTGGATGTGAAGAGATAGGAACATTCATACACTGTTGGTGGGACTGCAAACTGGTACAACCTCTATGGAAAGCAGTATGGGGACACCTCAAAGAACTAAAAGTAGACCTACCATTTGATCCAGCAATCCCACTACTGGGTATCTACCCAAAGGAAAAAAAGAGATTCCATAAAAAAGACATCTGTACTCAAATGTTTATAGCAGCACAATTCACAATTGCAAAGATGTGGAAACAACCCAAGTGCCCATCAATACATGAGTAGATTAATAAAATGTGGTATATGTACACCATCGAGTACTACTCAGACATAAAAAAATGGGGAACTAATACCTTGTTTATTATGCTGCATGGTGATGGAGCCCATTCTTCTAAGTGAAGTATTACAAGAATGGAAAAACAAACACCACATGTACTCACCATTAAATTGGTATTAATCAATCAACACTTATGTGCACATATGAAAGCAACGTTCATCGGGGATCAGGCAGGTGGGAGGGGGAGGGAGGATGGGTGAATTCACACCTAATGGGTGTGGTGCACACTATCTGGGGAATGGACACACTTGTAACTTTGATTTGGGTGGTGCAAAGGCAATTTATATGACCAAATTTATGTACACCCCTAATATTCTGAAATTAAAAAAAAAAACTCAAAAAAAGAAAAAAAACTAAAGGCAACCTACAAAATGGTAAAAAAATACTTGCAAATCACAAATATCTAATTTCCAAAATATATAAAGAATTATTAAAACTCAACAACAAAATGACAAAAATACCCAATTAACAATGGGAAAAGAATTTGAAGAGACATTTCTCCAAAAATATTCAAATAGCCAGCAAGCACATGAAAAAATGCTCAACATTAGTTATTAGGAAAATGCAAATTAAAACCATAATAATATATCATTTTACATTCACTAGTATGGCTATCATTAAAAAATATGGAAAATAAACAAGTGTTAGTGAGGATATGAAAAAAGTGGAACTCTCATATATTGCTAATAGGAATGAAAAATGTTTCAGCCCCTTTGGAAAACAGTTTGGCAGTACCACAAGAAGTTAAACATAGAGTAACCATAGGGCCCAACAATTATACTCCTGTGTACATACCCAAAAGAATTTAGAACAGATGTTCAAACTAATAATTGCATATGATTGTTCATTGCAGCATTATTCATGATAACCAACAAGTAGAAGCAACCCAAATGTTCATCAGCTGATAAATGGATAAACAAAATGTGGTACATCTATAGAATGAAATATTATTAAGCCATAAAAGGGATGAAGTACTGGTACATTTTACAACATGGATGAATCTTAAAAACTTTATACTAAGTGAAAGATGATAGCCATGAAAGGCCATATATTGTATGATTCCTTTATATAAAATGTTCAGAATAGACAAATCCATAGAAACAAAAAACAGATTTGTACTTTCCAGGTACTAGAAGCAGAGATCATGGGGAGGGACGGCTTAGCGGGCATGAGATTTCCTTTTGTGGTGAAAGAAAATGTTCTGGAACTAGATTGGTAATGGTTATACAACATTGTGAATGTACTAAATGTCATTGTGTTACACATTTTAAACTGGTTAAAATGGTAAATTTAATATGTATATTTTACCACAATTAAAAAAAATGAAACAATACCAATCTTACACAAATTCTTCTAAGAATAGAAAACAGAGGTAACATCTTTTAACTTACTCTATGAGACTAGAAAAGCATTAATACCAAAAGCTCACAAAGATAATACAAGAAAGAGAAATTGTACACTTCTCTTCCTCATAGATGCAAAAATCCCAAATAAAACATTTTAAAATTGAATCCAGAGATATATAAAAGGGAAAATACCTAGTGGGGTTTATTTTTGGAATGCAATTTTTAATATTTAAAAATAAATGAGAAAATAGATGGAGCAGAGTTATAATCTGGAAAATAATACATGAATCTGACATCAGCCTGGTACCAAGCCAAAGCAAACCTGCAGACCGTAAGTGAGAAGTATTTCTTTGTTGTTTAACTATATAGGAATTTTGAAAATTTATATAGGAATTTTGGAATTCAGCAAAAATTGAATAGAGATGGATTTACCATATTAAAACTTGGTAGCCAATATTGTAAAAATGTCAACTGTTTCTAAATTAACCTATAGTCAATTCAGTCACAATCAAAATCTTAGCAGGATTTTTTTTGTTGGAAAAATTGATAATCTGATCCTGTATATGGAAATCAAAGTGCCGAAAATAGAAGAGTATCTTGAAGAGAAAGAACAAAATAGGAGACCTTACACTGACAAAGCAAGATATATTATAAATCTACAGTAATTAAAACAATGTGGCATTGACACAGAGACACAAATAGACAGATGAAGCAAAATATAGTCTATAGACATCCATATCATAAAATCTCCTGATTTATGAGAAAGGTGTCAATACAATCCAGTAGAGAATGGATAGTTTCTTAAATAAATAGCCTGAATGTATTAGATATTTATATTGGGAAAAATCAAATCCCAATAAGTACGTCATACCATACACAAAGATCAATTCCATATGGATCATAGACATTATTGCAAAAAGTAAAATAAGGTTTTGAAAGATAATATAGAATATGTTCATAACTTTGGGGCAAGAAAAGACTCTTTCTTTTCTTTCTTTCTTTTTTCTTTTAGAGACAGGCTCACACTCTCACTCAGGCTGGAGTATAGTGGCACAATCATAGCTCACTGCAGCCCTGAACTTCTGGACTCAAGTGATCCTCTCACCTCAGCCTCCCAAGTAGCTAGGAATATAGGCATACACCACCATGCCTAGCTAATGCTTCTTTATTTTTATAGAGATGAGGTCTTTATGTTGCCCAGGCTGGTCTTGAACTCCTGGCCTCAAGCAATCCTCCCACTTCAGCCTCTCAAAATGCTGGGATTACAGGTGTGACCCACCGCTCCAGCCTAAGATTACTTAAATTAGAAAAAAGAAAAAAAATATATATATAAATAAGTTGGATCTCATCGAAATTAAGAACACTGTTCATCAAAAGATACCATTAAAAGAGAAAAAATGCAAGCCATATACTGGGCTAATATTTGGCAATATATATTAGACAATACATCCAGAATGTATTTGTGTGTGCTTTTATGCACAAATATTCCTGCAAATCATTAAGAAAAGAACAGAAATCTCCTACTCACCAAAATGGGCAAAATACTTAAACAGGGACCTCAGCAAGAAGAATAAACAACTAATTAACATATGAAAATGCCTACATGATGAGTGCGATGTGCGCTGTCTAGGGAATGGACACACTTGAAGCTCAGACTCGGGGGTATGGGGAGGCATGGGCAATATATATAACCTGAACTTTCGTACCCCCATAATGAGCTGAAATTAAAAAAAAGAAAAAAATAATTAGTCATCAGGGAAATTCAAATTAAAACAATAATGAAATTCCACTGCCTACATGAATCAGAATGGTTCAAATTAAAGAAACAGAAATTGCCAAGTGCTGGCAATATATAGAGCAACTGGATTTCTTATTCACTGCTGGTGAGAATGTAATTGGTGTATTTTTTCTAGTCTTGGTTATTGATAAAAATATACCGAAAATAAATTTTTCTTTTTAAGTGTAATGTTCTATGAATTTTTATAAACAGATAAAGGTATGTAACCACCACTGCAATCAAGATATAGACTATTTCCATTGCCCTAAAAAGTTTCTTTATTCTCTTTTGTAGTGAATACCCTCTACCCATTCAGCACCTGGTAAACACTGGTCTGTTTTCTGTCCATATAGCTTTGCCTTATCAAGAATGTCATATAAATGGAATCATAAAGTAAGTAGATTTTTGAGTCTGAATTCTTTTACTTAGCAAGATGTATTTGAGATTCATCAATGTTGTGGGTACCAGTCATTCATTCCTTTTTATTGCTGAGAAGTATATCATTTTAGGGAAATATCACAGTATGTTTATCCATTCACCAGTTGGCAAGTATATGGGTTTTCCAAATTTTTGGCAATTATGGATAAAACTGCTATAAACATTCACCAACAAGATTTTGCATGAACATTAGTTTTTATTTCTTTTGAGTGTATACCTAATGAGTGAGATTGATGTGCCATATTGTAGGATATGCTTAACTTTGTAAGTAACTGCTATACTATTTTACAAAGTCGTTGTACTATTTTACAATCCTTCCAGAAATATGTGAAAATTTCAATAACTGCATCCTTTCTAGCACTTGGTATTTATTATTGTTTTTACAAATATTATAGTAGGTATGTAGGGGTACTTCATATTGGTTTCAAAGTGCTTTCCCCTGATAACTAATGACGTTGAGCATCTTTTCATGTAGCTATTAGTTGTCATCAATATCTCTTCTTTGGTGACATGTATGCTCAAAAATTTTGTCCATTAATTTATTCAATTGTCTGTTTTCATATTATTGAGTTTTGGGGTTTCTTAATATATTCTAGATACAAATTCTTTATGACATGTGTGGTTTGTAAATAATTTTTCCAACTCTGCAGCTTGCCTTTGCATTTTCTTCATGTCCTTTGAAGAGAAGAAATTCTGAATTTTTATAAACTCCAATTCATTAATTTTTCTTGTGGTTCTTATTTTTCATGCCCTATCTAAGAAATATTTGTCTAATCTAAGGTTTCAAATATTTTCCCTATGTTTCTTGTAGATGTTTTATAGTTCTCTTTACATATTTAAGTCTATGATACAATGCAAGTTAATTTTTTATATGGTGTGAGATAATGGTCTAGGTTCTTTTTCTTACAAATGTCCCATTCTTCCAGCACCATTTGCTGAAAGCACCATCATTTATTCCCTGAATTTACTGTATATGAGTGGGTCATTTTCTATTAACTTTATTTTGTTCCAGTGATCTGTTTATCTATACTTTTGCCAATACCACAAAGTATTTTTTTTATTGTTTTTTATTTCAGCATATTATTAGGGTACAAATGTTTAGGTTACATACATTGCCCTTGCCCCACCCGAGTCAGAGCTTCAAGTGTGTCCATCCCCCAGACGGTGTGCACCGCACCCATTACGTGGATACCACAAAGTCTTAATTAATTTGGCTTTATGGTAAGTCTTCAAATCAAGTAGTGTTAATCTTCCAACTGTGTTCTTCTTTTTCAAAATTGCTTTGATATGATACTTATTATTTATTTATTTTTCTTTGGTTTGCTTTTCCAAAATCAGCTTAAATTTTTTCTATTTAAAAAATCTAAAACCCTGCTGGCATTTTTGATTGAGACTCTGTCAAATCTATAGATAGATTTGGGAGAATTGACATCTTAATAACATTGAAACTTCAAATGTATGACTTTGGAATAGCTCTCCAATTATTTAGGTGTTTTTTGATTTCCTGCATTAATGTTTTATCAATTTTTTACCATACAAATCTTGCTAATATTTTGTTAAATTTATCCCTATGTATTTCATATATTTTGGTTCTGTTGTAAATGCGACTTCTTAAAAATTTCAATTTCCCATGATTCGTTACCAGTATATGGGAATACTATTGATTTTTGTATATATTGATCTTGTGCACTTCAACTTTCTTAATCTCACTTATTAGTTCCAATAGCTTTTATGTGGATTATTTAGAATTTTCTAAGCAGAAAATTCTGTCAACTGTAAATACAGCCAATTTAATTTCTTTTTCTCCAATATGTATGCTTTCCTTTTCTTTCCTTACCACACTGGTTAGTGAACCTAAGATAATGTTAAATAGGAGTGGTGAGAGGGCACATCCTTGTCTTGTTCCTAATCTTAGATGGAAACTATATATCTTTCACTATTATTAATGTGTATGTCAACTGTAAATTTTTCATATATGCACTTTTTTTGATTGGAATAAGTTTCCTTTAATTCTTAATTTGCTAAGAATTTTGTATGGATTCATGCTGAATTTTGTCAATTGCTTTTTCTGCATCTCTTGAGACTATCATATTGGTTTTCTTCTTTATCCTTAATTAATACATTTAGAACTATTTAGGTTGTCTATTTCTTTCTGAATGAACTTTGGTAGTTTATGTCTTTCAAAGAATTTGTCTATTTTTCCTTGGTTATCAAATTTATTGGGATAAATGTCATTATTGAGGCCCTCATTATTCTAAGAGCTTCACTGACAAAGTTTACAAACCATAAATTTCATCTGTTGCATGTGTATAATTCAATGATTTTAGTAAGTTTATAGAATTTAGTAAATTTATTGTACAACCATCATCTAAATCTAGTTTTAGAACATATTCATAACCCCAAAAAGATCCCTCCCCCCCGTTTCTATTTAACCTCCAATCCCATCCTCAGACCCAGGGAAATGCTAATTTCCTTTCTGCTTCTATAGATGTGACTTTTCTGGATATTTCACATATATGAAATCATACAATATGTATTCTCTTTTTGTCTGGCTTCTGTCACCACAGTGTTCTTGAGGTTCATCCATGTTGTAGCTCAATAGCATTCCTCCTTTATTATCTTTTAAAATTGTATATGATCTGTGTTAATAGTTCCTCTTTTAATCCTCATATTGCTAAATTGTGCCTTCTCTCTCATACAAGAGGTTTATCAATTTTGTTAATAATTTCAAAAAAGAACATAATTTCATTGATTTTTCTGTATTGTTTTTCTGTTCTCAGTATCATTGAGTTCTTATCTTTATTATTACTTTCCTACTGTTTGCTTTGCATTTCATTTGTTCATTTATTTTATTAGGATGGAAGCTTAGCACTTGTTAGGCTAGTGATTAAGGGAAGATTGTGGATGTCCTGGTCCAACCTCAGGTTTAGACAGGATCTGTGTGTCTAGTCCTCAAAGATGGGGTTTCCTCTGTGTTCTTGCTCCTCCTCCCCATAGCAGCTAGTCTCTGCCTTGTATTTGTGGCAGAGACAATTTCCTATCCCTTTCCTAGTCATAGCAGAAATTTTAATTGCATTGGTAGACTTATTTAGTTCAGAACTCTTTCTGCCACTCTCTTGTGGTTCATGGGATTTTTTAGGGGGTGGGAAGACTTCTACCTCTCCCTTAGCAGTAATTTGTCTTTACATATTCTCTGTAGGTAACAGAATTAGCTCCTCCTGTTCCTGTTGACTAAAGTCTTTTACTTCATGTAAGAGAAAATTTTGAAGAGGGTGTTTGGGTTTCTTTCTTTTCGTGCAGTGACAACTGATACCTCCATGCTTGTCTGCACCACTAAGGTGGACTCTCTTTGTTCTCTCACCCTGGATTCAATCTTTCTCACAAACACATTGTAGTCTTCCAAGGAAGAATTCATGAGTGAGACTAAAGCCCCCTGTTGTCTAGGGCTCCCAGGCATCCTATGGAGTCATGCTAGACATGCTAAGTCTGTAGAGTTTGTTAAAATTTTAGCTGATTATCTTACCTGCTTGTGTGGCTGCTAGTGCCTCTTCCTCCTGTGCTCTGACACAGGTGAACTGGCACACACATCCTGTCTCTCCCTGCGACCTCAGGTGTCTGTTATATTAAGAAATACTAGGATTTTATACTTTATTATTCTTTGTGTTAAGGTGGGAGCAATGCTTTTTCTAACTTGTATATAACCTAGGTGGAAATGGAATTTTGTACAAATACTTTCAAAAAGACTGTGGCAGTATCTACTAAAGCTAGACATATGAATATCCTATGAACTATCAATTCCACTTCTACATATATACATAATAGGAATATGTACAAAATTCACATAGAAAAAGTTCAAAATAGCATAATTTATATTAGCCCAAATCTGGAAATACTCCAAATCTCCTACAATAGTATAATGATAAAATAAATTATGGTATATTCATACAATGGAATATTATATATCAATGAAATGAATGAACTACTGTTAAAAGCAACACGAATGGATCTCACAAACATAATTTGAGCAAAATAAGTCAGATACAGAAGAATACATGCTGTGCAATTCCACTATTATAAAATTCAAAACAGGTAAAACTGTGACATTAAAAATCAGAATAGTATACTAATTATCTCTGGGTTGGATGGATAGGGGAGTTATTAGAAAAGTCATGAGGGGATTTCTGGGATGCTCATTATGTTCTATTAATATTCCCTTTTTCTTTCTTCTTTTTTTTTTTTTTAGTAAACTTCGTTTTTTAGAACACTTTTAGATTTACAGAAAAATTTTGAAGACAGTACTGAGAATCCCCACACATCTCACAGCAGTTTCCTTATTTTAACAAATGGCTTAATTTGGTACATTTGTTACAACTAATGAACCAATATTTATATATTATTATTAACTAAAGTCCATACTTAATTCAAATTTCCTTAGTATTTACCTGATGCTCCTTTTCTGTTCCAGGATCCCATCCAGGATACCATGTTACTTTTGGTTGTCATGTCTTGTTAGGCTCTTCTTGGTTGTGGAAGTTTCTCTTTCCTTGTTTTTGATGATCTTGACAGTGTTGTGGAAGACTGCTCATCAGGTATATCATAGAATATCTCTCAGTTGGGATGTGTCTGATGTTTTTCTCATGATGGTACCGGGGTTATAGTTTTTTGGGAGAACAACCATGGAGATAAAGTGTCATTTTTATTACATCACATTCTATTAATATTTTGTGACCTGATTTTTTGTGATGCTGGTGTGATAAATTTGTAATAATTTCTGGATATTTGTAGATGCAACTTGTCTACTTTTCTGTATGTCTGTAATACTTTCATCAAAATATTTTAATTTTTTTATTTCAGAGTATTACAGGAGTACAAATACTTTGGTTACATAAATTGCCTTTGCATCACCTGGGTCAGAGCTACAAGTGTGCCCATCCCCCAGACAGCACCCACTGCACCTGTTAGGTGTGAGTTTATCCATCTCCTCCTCCCCCTCCCACCTGCCCAACACCTGATGAATGTTATTCCATATGTACACATAAGTGTTGATCCATTAATACCAATTTAACCGTGAGTATATGTGGTATTTGTTTTTCCATTCCTGTGATACTTAGAACAATACCAGAGGTGCTAGTTCACCATTTTTTATGGCTGAGTAGTACTCCATGGTATATATATACACCACATTTTATTAATCCACTCATGTATTGATGGGCACTTGAGTTGTATCCACATCTTTGCAATTGTGAATTGTGCTGCTATAAACATTCTAGTGCAGATGTCTTTTTTATAGAATGTCTTTTTTTTTTTTCCTTTGGGTAAATACCCAGTAGTGGGATTGCTGGATCAAATGGTAGTTCTACTTTTAGTTCTTTGAAGTATCTCCATATTACCTTCCACAGAGGTTGTACTACTTTGCAGTCCCAACAGCAGTGTATGAGTGTTCCTATCTCTCCGCATCCATGCTAGAATTTGTTGTTTTGGGACTTTTTGATAAAACCCATTCTCACTGAAGTTAAGTGATATCTCCTTGTTGTTTTGACTTACATTTCCCTGAGTATTAGAGATGTTGAGCATTTTTTCATATGTTTGTTGGCTATTACTCTATCTTCTTTTGAAAGGCTAAGCAGTACCTACTCTTCAAGAGTCTGGGCCTCAGGCTTGTGGACCCCTCCTAAGTTCGGGGCCACCAACACCACCTGAGAAGTTTCCTTCATCAAAAATCTGAGCTTCAATTCCACAAGGCCCCTTTTTTCAGTTTCTGTGTTTTAAAAAGTTTTAATAATTCCAACCTCTTCCTTTTGTTCCACCAGCCCTACTATTTCCTGCCATTGATCCTTTAGAGCTCTCTCACTTTACCCTTAGAGTTTTGTAGCTAACAATTGTATACTTAGTAAAAAAAAAAATTATATTAAATACTCTCAGTTCTGTGTCATTTATGTATCCTGAATTATAAACAAAGTGGTAACAGGAGTGGTTCCAGGAAGCAGACTCTAAAAATGGGATTTGAGGATTGGTTTGGTTATGCCTTTGAAATAGAACATACTGTTGAGCTCTGAGTCAATGGAAACTTGGATTTTAGTAATACATGTATCACCTTTGGTTTATTGTGATGAGATGCTTGTTGACATACGTGCTTTGAGAGGCCAAACAGCTGCCATATTGGCTGTTATGAAAGTAATGATGACTTCAAAGACTATAGGGTTGGACGAATACTTTTGAGGACAATGGAACTTGTAGAGAATGAAAATTACAAGTTCAGGCTTTTAAACTTTCAACTCAAATCAGAGAATGAGAGAGCTGCTATGGTGGCCCTAAAAGAATTTATTTCTTGTAGTCATGGGCCAATACTGCTGAAAATAAAGTACTAAATTTAGATTCAGGTTGTATAATTACAGTATAAGTTAAATTTAACAGGCTTACCATCATCAAGGATAATGATACTTTTAAAATGTTCTTTTGACTTTTGTTTCTTTTTTATCTTTTTGGCCTGTGAAGAAGATGGATAGATCTCAGAGAATAACTGCTGATTATTAATACCTTGGTCAGGTGATGACTACAATTTCCACTACTATTCCAGATATAGCGTCTTTGTAGAGAAATCAACACAGTTCTTGGCATCTGATATTTGTCTGCTGACCTTCACAGTTCTTTCTCTCCATACCAATTTGTGAAAAGATTGCTTTACCTGAAAGGGGCAGTAGTACATCTTCACAGTCTTTCCTCAGGGATACACAAATTCTGCTCTCTTCCAAAATATAGACACTAGAAATTTTGATTGCCTTGACATTCCATACTACACACTGGTCTACTCTATTGATAACATTATACTGATTATATATGTAATCAGGAAGTACAGGGAATAGCATGTACTTTAAATGTCTTGGTAAGACATAAGTAAACCAAATGGTGGGAGAAAAAAAACATAAAAATTCAGGAGTCCACCACCTCAGTGAAGTTTCTGTGAGTCCAGTCGTCTGGAATTTCTTGAGAGTCTCTCCAAGGAGAAAGAGAAGTCACTACTTTTTACTACTTGCCAATGAAAGAGAGGCATAGTTTTATTTACTTCTCTTTTTTTGAAGCAATATATACTGTTAATACATTTGAATATACTGGTTATATCATTTTTTTCAGTATCTTATAAAGTTACCAGTGTTGAGCAGGGGCTAAAGCAAGAAAAGGCTCTGCAGCAAGTCCAAGCTGCTCTTTGATTTTAATCTTATAATCCAACAGATTCAATGATACTCAAAATATCTGCAGGAAATGGGGATACTGTATGTATCCTCTGAGAAGCAGCAGTAGGAGAATTGCACAGCAGATCTATAGAGTGAAGAAAAAATCTGTGCTCTTTTCTGAAGATAATGTCTTTTGAAAAACAGTTTCCAGATTGCTTCTGGACCTTAGTATGGAATGAATACCAAAACATGGGATATCAGATGATCGTGCTCCTCACTTTCTATCATGGACTAAGTATTATGTGAGCTAGGAGGCCATGGAGTTAGGCATGCACAGCAGAAATTTATCATCAGTTGGAAATGATATATAACAGGTAAGGTGGGAGCAGGTCTGGAAAACACAGGTAATCTGCATGGGCAGGTTGCTCAAACTGACACCTGATGTATTGAATCTTCTCACTCTATTCACATCTATCACTTAATATAGAGTCTGTTAAACCAGTTGACTGAGAAGGAAATATCAGGCTTATTTTATAGATATTTCTGTATGATATTCTGGAAGTGAATAGCTGTAGCATTAAAACCCCACTCAGGGGTGGCCCTGACAGACAGTGGTGGAGGGAATTCTTTCAGTGGGCAAAGCTTCAAGCTGTACGTTTTGTTGTTGATTTGGTCTGGAATGAAATATGGCCAGAAGTACAAATCTTTACTGATTTGTAAGCATTTCTCAATGATTTGGCTATATGGCCAGGGACTTGGAAGGAATGTAGTTGGAAGATTGGTGACAATGAAAGACCTTTTGGGATGGTCACAGAATATGAAAGTATTTGTATGCTATGTGAATGCTAGTCAAAGGACATATACTGCAGAGGAGGTTCAATAATTATATGGACAAAAAAGCACATTCTGTGAATTTCTTTTAACCTTTTCCTTTATCCACCTAAATCCTTGCTCAAGAGATTTGGGTCACTCAATGGTTCCCTTAACAGAGTGGCTATGGTGGAAGGGATAGAAGTTATGCATGGGCTCAACAACTTACCTGGCTGTTGTTACTGTTGAACACCTTACCTGCCAACATCAGGGAACAACAATGAGCCCTGGACATGGCAACATTTCCTGAGGAGAGACCAGCTAGCCATCTGGTGGCAGCTTGATTAGAATGCCTATAATCCATCATTGAGGAGGAAGACGTTCATCCCCATGGGAATAGACACTTGAAAATATCTGGCATAATATTATAAAATGGTGGAATAGTGTATTGTTAGGATAAAACAATCTGAAATTGTGGCATTCTGTTTTACAGGATATGCTATATGTTTTGAACCAGAGATTACCAGTTGTCTTAGTTTGCTTGGATTGCCACAACAAAATTCTATACATGGGGCAGCTTAAACAAGAAATTTTATTTTCTCATAGTTCTAAAGGCTGGAAAGTCCAAGATCAAGATTCCATCAGAGGTCAGTTTCTGGTCAGGATCTACTTTTTGGCTTCCTGAAGGCCTTTTCACCCTTCTGGCCTCATTTAACTTTAATCACCTTCTCAAAGGCCTTGTCTCCAATACAGTCAGTCGTCAGTCACATGGGCAGTTAGGGCTTCAGCATATAAATTTTAGGGGATAAAATTCAGTATACAGCACCAGTGTATGGAGCTTTCTCTCCCACAGCCAGAATACATGGGTGTGTAAATCAAGGGATAGAAGTAGGCATGTCCCTTCTAACTAATACATCTCATAACCCATTTGTGGACTTTTCACTTAACAGACTCCACAACTCAGAGCATTTCTGGTTTGGAAGTCTTGGTTACCAAAAGAGTAATGCTTTCAGAAGGGGATGCAATAATATTTCCATTGAATTTTAAGGTGAGACAACTGCCTGACCATTTTGGGCTCTTCATTCTACTACACTAAGAGCCAAAGAAGGGAGCATTGTTATATTGGTTGTGGTGATGGATTTTCAAGGGGAATTGTGTTGCTGTGACCCAGTGAGGGCAGGGAGCACTATGTTTGGAACTGAAGAGATTCTCCAGAGCTTTTTTTTAGTATGGTCATGTGCCACATAATGACATTTCAGTCAACAATAAACCATATATATATATATATATATATATATACACACACACACACACACACACACACACTACAGTAGTCCCATGAGATTATAAGACTGTATTTTACTGTACGTTTTCTATGTTTAGCTATGTTTAAATACACAAATACTTACCATTATGTTCTAATTGCCTACAGTATTCAGTTCAGTGACATGCTGAACAGGTTTATAGCCTAGAAGCAATAAGGTATATCACATATCCTAGGTGTGTAGTAGTCTCTATCATCTAGTTTTGTGTAAGCACACTCTATGATGTTCACACAATGATAAAATCACATAACAACATATTTCTCAGAAGTATTCTCATTATTAGGCAACATATGACTGTACTTTCACATCTAAAAATAAAAGTTAATGGAAAATTATAACAACCAAAAAAAAAAAAAAAAAAAAAGAGGCAGGACCATTAAAGCATCAGATCTTTGAGGAATGAAGCTTTGGGTCATGTTACCAGAGGAAGAACCCAAACCAGTTGAGATCATAGCTGAGGGAAAAGATAATATGGAATATGTAGTGGAAAAAAGAAATTAAAAATGTCACTACGGTCTCATGACCAGGCACAGAAATATGGATTATAGCAGCTACTCATCTTTTCTCTTCTTTTTCCCCATATTATTTAAGTTTAATTGGTGGTTAACTTTACAATTTAATCTTTATATAGAAGAATATTCAGTATTGTGACTGAAATGTGAGGAAAAATTAATATATCTCAGAGATGAATAATGTGATTGTTTCCCAGAAGTAGATGCAATTATTTTGGGGTCTTTCCATCTCACTTTGAAGAGACGGTGAGAATGTCCTATTTTGTACAGAGGATAGTTGGATTTTATCAGGGAGACACACAGAGTTGTTTTATAGTTTCATGGAAGTTTAGCGGTATGGTATAGAAGTGTAGAAGGGTGTGTATCGAGAAGGATGGAATTCTCCCCAACACGTTTTATGAAGCCAACATAACTTTGATATCAAAACTAGGAAAGGATGCAACAAAAAAAGAAAACTACAGACTGATATCCCTTATGAATATAGATGCAAAAATTCTCAATAAAATCCTAGCAAATCGAATCCAAGTGATTATCAAGAAAATAATCCATCACGACCAAGTGGGCTTCATCCCAGAGACGCAGGGATGGTTTAACATACACAAATCTATAAATGTAATTCACCACATAAATAGAAGCAAAAATAAAGACTATATGATCCTCTCAATAGATGCAGAAAAAGCATTTGACAAAATTCAACACCCTTTTATGATAAGAACATTTAACAAAATAGGCATAGATGGGGCCTATCTAAAAATGATACAAGCTATATATGACAAACCCACAGCCAACATCATACTGAATGGGGAATAATTGAAAGCATTCCCACTTAGAACTGGAACCAGACAAGGCTGCCCACTGTCCCCATTACTTTTCAACATAGTACTGGAAGTCCTTGCGAGAGTTATCAGGCAAGAGAGCAGAATCAATGGTGTCCAAATAGGGACAGAAGAGATAAAACTCTCACTCTTTGCTGATGATATGATATTATATCTAGAAAACCCCAAGGATTCAACCAAGAGACTCCTGAAATTGATAAATGAATTCAGTAAAGTCTCAGGATACAAAATCAATACACACAAATCAGAAGCATTCATATATGCCAATAACAGTCAAACAGAGAACCAAGTTAAGGACTCAATACCCTTCAAAATAGCAACAAAGAAAATAAAATACCTGGGAATATATATAACTAAGGAGGTAAAGGACCTCTATAGGGAGAACTATGAAACACTGAGGAAGGAAATCACAGAGCATGTAAACAGGTGGAAAACCATACCATGTTCGTGGATCGGAAGAATCAACATTGTTAAAATGTCTATACTACCCAAAGTGATCTAGAGATTCAGTGCAATCCCTATTAAATTACCAACATCATTTTTCACAGATATAGAAAAAATAATTTTACACTTTGTATGGAAATTGCAAGTCTTAAGGAAGGAGATGGGACTTACTCCTTCTTGCCTACTTCCTGTGTATTTCTTTTGTGTTTCCTGCTCCTATGAGGATCACCCTAGCAACACTTCTTCATCCAGCAGCAGTGCCTTCCTATAGCAACATCTGAATCCAGCTTGCAGTATTTCAAACTCTTGCAAAACCAGCATTATCCTCTAAGAGGCACCATAATCAGCTTCCTGGTACTTCTTCCTGAGAGGCCTGAGTTCTATACCCACAAACCCCTCTTTTGAGCTTAGAGACACCAGCACTGGCTGCCAGGGAAACTTCCTAGAGCCTTGGGCCTCTCCTCTGAGCTCAGAAACAGCAGAACTGGCCATATGGAGTTCTCTTCTCGGAAGTCTGAGTTTCAGCAACAAAATCATACTCTTGTGAGCTTCTAAGTTTTAAATTTAAACCTCTTCTTTTTGTTCTACCACCCTACTTCCTGCAGTTACTACCACTATGATAGATTAGTGTTTTCTTTTTACCCTTTTGGTCATATAATCAAATTATACCTAGTTAGCAATTTTTTTCTTTTTTATTTCAGCATATTATGGGGGGGTTATATTACATTCTCTCTATCTAAAGAATTGGAATGGTTCCTGTCTCCTCCTTAGGCATGACTTGCACACTTTGGGAGTATTGAGGAATGGTTATTTCTAAAATTCAGTCCATAGGTTACAGTATATTAGTGCAAGATACTCCTGATGGGAGTAAGGGAGAAATGGGTATTACCTAGAGATCCTAGACTTGGAAGCAAGTGCATGAACTATGAACTTTCAGATTTATGCCTTTTGAGGTGGGGTTAAATGTCTTTTAAAGTGTTAAGGGTGTTCTATAGCATTATTTTCAGTAGGAGAAAAAATTAGATGTACATATATATGTTGAAAGGTTAATATTAAAGTCAAAATGATGAGCTTTGATGGATATTTGTCACTCATTGTGGTTGCCCAGACTCTAAATCTAAGGCTAGAGATGAGAAGCAGCAGTGACTGCACAGAATCCACTCACTTGGAGGTAGTGTCAGCAGAACTAACACACCTGTTTCCCGAGGCAGCAGTGACAACCATGGCTCTAATACCAGTATCCCATGTCTTGCGTCAGTCGTGCAATCTGCATTATTTGTGTCCTTCCATGGTAGGGAATCACATGGCTACCTTCTCTAGCTCAGCCTTGTTTTTTTCTGGGAAGTCTCCAAGTCTAGTTACCAGCATTCACCCGAGAATAGGTGGGTTACTCAATTTCCTTTTAGCTAATTTTCTTTGTGCTTATATAAGTCTGAGTGAGATTTGATTATTTGCAATGAAGAACCCTGAGTGATACACTACTATTCTCTGCTAGTCTATTCTCTGACCCTGGTTGTTATTTAACAGGTTGCAAAGAAATGCTAAGGTCTCAGAAGGCTAACAGAAAGGTTAATTTGCCTTTTGCCTTTTTAGCTCAGTCTGAAGTCTTATTTCTACCTTGGGATGTGGGTTCCTGTTTCTCCCTTACAGCCCTCAGAACCACACATGTGCAGCTGACTAACTTGAATGGCTTCTAAGCCTTAAGGCCCTCCATCTAGATCCCATCAGAGGCTCCATAAATATGGTTTTTCTGAATTCCAGAATCCTATCATATGCCCTAGGTGAATCTTAAAGCATGTGTATTCAATGGAGAAGCCCAGAAGTAAAGGCTGCAGCTCCAAATAATCTCTAGGTTAAGGCAGAGAGAGGCATGAAGATCTGGGAGGTGGGGATGGGGAGGGAAAAGGAGATCCAGTCCTGGTCTGGCACTGTCATTCACTTAATTTATGACTTTTGATGGATCACTTACTTATTCTGTACCTTCCATTTCCCACCTGTCTAATCATGGGATTAAACTAGATGATATCTAAGCACTCCTCGTCAGCCCTGATTCCTTCAAGTTTTGCCAACTGGCCTATGAGGATTTTACTGGAGAACCTCTGAATCTAAGAGTAGAGTCAGAAAATATATCATTTAGACATTAAAATTTCCCAGAGCCCTTACTTGTTTGAGAATCTTCCATCTTTGTGGCATGTTGCTGAGAGATGATTGGTGAGCATAAGCCCTCTCGGGAGTCCTCTGGTGCTTGAATCGTAGCAAATGATCTTGATAACTGATAAAAGAAAAGTGTCCATCCTGTATGAAAAATAAAGAGACTGAAACTCTAGCAAAGTTTATCTCATCTGGTAGGATGAAGGTTAGTTATGATCAACACTGTGGGAGACTGGAAAGGAATCTTGCAGGAGAACTTGGAAGAGGAGGCTATATGGAGGGCTTTGAGGCTACCATGCTTCTCAATGGAAATGGAGAAGTACGCATCTAGTATCTGCTAAATCAGCCCATCTCCTGGAGCCTAATCTCCAAGTGGGTTGAATTTGTGCTGAACACTTCAGCATGTGCATGTATATGTGCACATATATGTGCACATGCATGGGCCTCACCCACACACTCATAGTCATCATGGGGCCTGGCAGAACAAGGCACATGTTTCATGAAGTAAGCAAATGGAATGAATTATATCTAGGGCTGTCACATTGTCTGAATTGGCAAAGTAGCTGAGAATCAGCCTCTGGACAGCCCTTAACCACTTCAATGTGTACCTGCATAGCAGATCCAGTGAAGTGCAACAGGAGTTCCCTCTTCTCCCCCCTCCTGGAAAGCTTCCTCTTAACTGTAATAACATCTTTTCCTGAGACCAGCTCTGTGGTGTGTGGGAATCAGTTGGACAGGTTAAGCTAAACTTTTCATGGCTGAATAGGGACTGGTAGAAAATGCGAAGATGAATGAAGTGCTAGTAGGTCTGGCAGCCAGAGATGAATGGGCAGGAAGTAAAGAGGAGAGTAACAGAGAAAGGAAGAGTGCCCATCACTAGTGAATATCCACTATGAACAAATCACTTTGCTGGGGAATAGGTTTCCTTTCAGCATCCTGGTGAGGTAGGCCATGACCCAGAAATCTGTTCTCTAGTGTTGTCAAATCATCATTGGTGGATACATTTGCCTCCTCCACTAAACTGTGACCTCAGTGGTGGGCACTGAGTCTTGCACCTCTATGCATTCAATAGAGCTCCTAAGAGCTCTAGTAAGGCTTAAGTAAATCTGTCTCTAAGCCAGCAACTTCCATACCTTCTTTAGAACTCCTCTCCTTTTCAAGCATTTCAAGATTGAGTCATCATCAAAAATGTGATTGTGAGCTTCCTGTGGCTATTATCCTTGTTAACAATTGCTATTATGATTAAGTATTACAATAATCACTATGGAAATTGCCAGTAGAACTTCTCATGACAATATTAATGATTATAATTTAGCTCCTAGAAGCTTGAAATGTTGGAAGAGAAGTTTCCTCCACAAAGTTTTGTTGAATCTAAAATGGCAGGAGGAAAGGTTACCTAGGACAATTTCAACATGCAGAGATTTGGTTTTGTGAAGTCCAATCAAAGGGTGCTTTTTGGTTAAGGCCAGCCATAGAAAACTGTGTGAAGAGGTCAGCCAAAAGGTTGGTGAGTGTACCCGAGTGGGCTTTCAGAAACAACAATCCCACTGTTGCTAGAAGCTAGACTGACAGCGCCATTCTCTTGCCAGTCACTGGTCCCATGGGCTAAGCACCAGACTCAAGCACATATTACCAGACTTTGTAAATAACACATTTCTTTCTAGGAAAAGAGATTGTGAACCTTGGTTCCTATCAGGCAGGATTTCCTTCTCTTACCCTTATGCGTTTCACCTTGACAAAGAAGTATGTTGTATCTGCACACTCCTTGGCTCCTTGAGGATGCCAGAATTTGAATGGAGGGAGAAGAAAAGCAGAATTAGGATTTTCTCAGTAAAAGGCTGTGTCACCAGATCCTATTAAATTCCCCTTCACAGCAGTCCTGAGTCCCAGCCTACCCAGCCTTAGTGCCTCCTGTGACACCATTTTCCTTCTTTATTCAGATGGAGATGTCCTCTGTTTTGTTAGCTACCTCCACAAGGTAAACTCCTGTCAATAGGCTATAGGTGCAAGATTTTCATAACAGGTGCTTCTGATGCTAAGCCATAATTCTGCTCTTGCTCCCTCAAAATGCAGTGTAAAAGCTGAAACAAAGTCATATTTGAATAAATGTTATGATAGTGATAGCAAAAATATACTAATGGACACAGAGTAAAGAGCGTTATCAAGTCCAACTAGATTGAGAAGGACTGGTTTCATGAATGGTGGGGAAAGGCATCTTAGCTTGATATAATGAACATATTAAAGTTTTAGACAACAATTATAGGCTACCTACAGAGTTTTCTCATCCATACAATATTTACCAAAAAATAATGATCATGATCTAGGCTATAATGAAAGCATTAAAGGATTTCAAAGAATTAGGTATCATACAGACTGATCTCTTATCACAACAAAATTAGGTAGGAAGTAAAATTCATTGAGTGTTGGGCAGGTGGGACGGGGGAGGAAGGGATGAGTATATTCACACCTAATGGGTACGGTGTGCACTGTCTGGGGGATGGGCATGCTTATAACTCTGACTCGGGCAGTGCAAAGGCAATATATGTAACCAAAGTGTTTGTACTCCCACAATATTCTGAAACTAAAAAATAAATTAAAAAAAACACCAAGGTCTAGAGCAGGGTATATAATATAAAAGGAATTTAATAATAAAAATGATAAATAGAAATGACTATATATGTAGAAATTTAAACATACTTCTAAATAATTTATGAATTAAATTAGGTATGAGAATGAAAATATAAAATTACTAAAACTTTATGAAAGCAGCACATATGAAACCTTCACAATACAACCAAGTCAGTGCATTTATTTTTAATAGCACTGTGAGGTAAATTAACATACAACAACCTATGCATGTTTAAAGCATACATTACTATGTCTTTTAATGTTTGTGTATGCCCCTGATGCCATCACCACAATCCAGAGAATGAATGTATCCCCCACACTCCAAAGTTTTCCCATTCTCTGCATAATCCTTCCCTTCCTATGTGCCTACCTCTCTCCCATCCCTAGGTAATCCGTGATGTAATTTCTGTCACTATAAATTATTTTACATTTTATAAAATTTTATTTAACTTTAATTTAGGGTGACTAATCAACCATTCAGGTTTGCCTGGAAATGAGTAGTTTCCTAGGCTATGGGACTTCCATCCATGCTAATAGGTGTGTAATGGTATATTATTGTGGTTTATTTGGCATTTTCCTAATGACTAATGTTGTGTACTTTTTCATATGCTTGTTCATGGCATGTTCTTTGGTGAAATGTCTCTTCAAATATTAATATTTTGCCTATTTTTAATGGAATGTTTGCTTTCTTATTGTGGAATTTAAGGAATTACTTATATAATTTAGATAGAGTCCTTTATGAGAGATATTATTTGCAATTATTTTATTCTGGTCTATGCCCTGTCTTTTTATTCTCTTAATGGTGTCTTTTGAAAAAGCATAAATTTTAATTTTAATGAAGTTTAATTATAATTTTTTTAAGAGTCAGAGTCTCACTCTGTCACCCAGGCTGGAGTGCAGTGGTGTAATTATAGCTCACTGCAACCTCAAACTCCTGGGCTCAAGTGATTCTCTTTTCTCAGCCTCCTGAGTAGCTGGAACGACAGGCACACACCACCACATCTGGCTAAATTTTAAAAATTTTTATAGAGACAGGATCTTACAATGTTGCTCAGGTTAGTCTTGAACTCCTGGGCTCAAATGATCCTCTCACCAAGGCCTCCCAAAGTGCTGGGATTACCGGCTTGAGCCACAGTGCCTTGTCTTTTTCTTTTTTGTAAACATGGTTTTATGGTTTTAGTGTCATGCCTAAGACATTTTTAGGTCATAATTTCGTTTTTCTTCCAGAAATTTTATAGTTTTGAGTTTTACATTTTAGTGTCTTATCTATTTAAAGATTATCTTCATACATCTTGAAGTATAGATCAAAGTTCATATCTCACGTGGATGTGATTGGCATATACATAGCCAGTGTTAAAAGCAAATTTGTGAAAAAGACTATCTTTTCTCCACTGTCTTGTTGTTGTACCTTTGTTGAAAATCAGTTTTCCATATATGTGAGAGTCTATTTCTGGACTCTATTCTGTTTCATTGACCTGTTTGTCTACCTTGATGCTGATATCACAGTGCCTTGATTATTGTAGCTTTATAATAAGTATTGAGATTAGAAAGTGTAAGTCGTCCAATTTTGTTCTTCTTATCAAAATTTTTGGTAATTCCAGCTAATTTGCATTTCCATATGAACTTTAGAATTAACTTGTCAAGTCTACAAAAAGGCTATTGTTATTTTAATTGGGATTACAGTAAATCTATAGTACAATTTGGGGAGAATTGATGTCTTAACAATATGCCATCTTCAGACAAAAGAAAGTACATATTTCTACTATTTAGATTTCCTTTAATTTCTCTCAATAATGCTTTAGAGTTTTCAGTTTATGTCTTGTTCATGTTGTTTGATTTATCCCTAAGCACTTCATAATTTGATACTACTGTAATTGGTATTGTTTTTATGCATTTCAATTTCTGATTGTTCATTGCTAGTACATAGAAATAAAATTATTTTATATTGATCTTGTATTCCATAAAAATTTCCAAATTCATGTATTAGTTATAGCAGCATTTGTAAAGATTCCAACAGATTTTCGAAACAGATGATTATGTTTTCTGTGAACAAAGGCAGTTTTATTATTTTCTTTAAAAAAATAGATGTCTTTTATTTCTTTTTCTTGCCTAATTAGCCTGGCTAGAACCTCCAGCACATTGTCAAATAGAAGTGTTGAGTGGACATCCTTGCTTTGTTCCTAATCTTAGGAAAAAATAGTCTTTCACCCTTAAGTATGATGTTAACTGTAGATTTTTCATAGATGATCTTTATCAGGTTGAGAAAGTTCCCTTCTAGTCCTAGGTTTAAATAATGTTTTTATTATGAAAGAGGGTTGGATTCCTCAAAATCTTTTTTTCTTGTTTATTGAGAGGATCATATTTTTATTTTTCAGTTTTTTAATATGGAGAATTGACTTGACTGATTTTCAAATGTTAAATCAACCTTGAATTCCTCATAAAAACTCAGTTTGGTTAAGATGTATTATCATTTTTATATGTTGTTGGATTCAATTTTTTAAAACATTGCTCAGAATTGTTGCATCTCTGTTAATAAGGAATGTATGTCTATAGATTTCTTTTCTTGTAATGTCTTTTTCTATTTGGGGCATGGATAGCCTCATAGAATGATATGGGAAGTATTCCTTCCTCTTCAATTTTCTTTAAGAGTTTGTATAGAAATGGTATTATTTCTCCAACAAATGTTTGATAAAGTTCACCAGTAATACCATCTATGCCTGGCGTCTTCTTTGTGGAAAGGTTTTTAACTACAAATTCAGTTATTTTAATAAACATAGGGTTATTCAAATTATTTATTTTTTCTTAAGTGAACTTTGGCAGTTGATGTCTTCCAAAAAATTTGTCCATTTCACCTAAGCTCTCCATTTTATTGTCATATGGTCTTTCATACTATCCAAGTATTTCCTTTCTAACATATGTAGAATCTATAGTCATGTTTCCTCCTAATTTCTGATGTTGGTAATTCCTGTCATCTCTCTTTTTTTTCTGATCAGCATGGGAGGAGGTTTCGTGATTTTATTAATCTTCTCAAAGAACCAGATTTCTCGCCACTGAATTTCTCTGCTGTTCTTGTGCTTCTATTTTATTGATTTCTGCTCTTATATTTATTACTTTACATATTGTTACTATTTTTATTTGTGCTTCTCTGTTTTTTAAGGTGACATCTTACAGCATTAATTTGAGACTAATTTTCTCCTATAGGCATTTAGTGTTATGAGTTTCTCTCTTAGCAATGCTTTAGCTGCAACACATAAAATTTGATATATCATGTTTTCATTTTTATTCTGTTTAAAAAGTTTCTAATATTTTATTTGTTCTATGACTCATGTCTTCTTTAGTAACATGATTTTAGTTTCCAAACACTTAGCAATTTTCTATATATATTTGTATTATGATTTCTACCTTAATTCCATTTTGGTTAGAGATCATATTTTGTATGATGTGAATTCTATTAAATTTATTGATATGTTTTATTATATAGAATATGATCTATCTTGATAAATATTCCAAGTATATGTTATTAGATTTCAAAATATTAATGAGGTACTAGTTTTTTTGTTATGTGGATGAATTGTACAATGCTAAAGTCAGGGATTTTAGTGAGCTCGTAACCAGAGTAGCATACATTATAGCCAATAGGTACGTTTTTATCCTTCATCTTCTTCTTTACCTCCCCTCTTCTTAGTTTCCAATATCCTTTACATGACTACATGACCATGAAAACCCATTGTTTAGCTTCCACTTATTAGTGAAAGCATGTGTGATGTTTGTTTTTCCACTCCTGAGATACTTCACCTACGATAATGTTCTCCAGTTCCATCTAACTTGCTACAAAAGACATTATTTCATTCATTTTTATGGCTGAGTAGTAGTACTCCATTATATATATGGTACTGGTATAAAAGTAGAGACACCGACAAATGGAACAGAATAGAGAACCCAGACATAAAACCATATAGCTATGACCAACTGATTTTCAACAAAGCAGACAAAAACATATGCTGGGGAAAGGATGCTCTATTCAATAAATGGTGCTGGGAAAAGTAGATAACCATATGAAGAAGAATGAAACAGCATCCCTCTCTCTCACCATATATAAAAATTAAATTAAGATGGATTAAAGACTTAAATGTACCATCTGAAAGCATAAAAGTTCTGGAAGAAAACATAGGAAAAGCTCTTATTGACATTAGGCAAAGGATTTATGGCTAAGACCCAAATCACAAATACAGCAACAACAAAAACAAATAAATGAAACTTAATTAAATTTAAAAGTTTCTGTACAACAAGTGAAATAATCTACACAGTAAATAGACAACCTACAGAATGAAAGAAAATATTTGCAAACTACACATCTGACAAAGGACTAATATCCAGAATCTACAAAGAAGTCAAAGAAATCAGAAAGAAATAAACAAATAAACCCATTATACAATGGGCAAAAAACATGAACAGAGTTTTTTCAAAGGAAGATAGAAAAATGGCCAATAAACATAAGAGAAAATGCTTAACATTACTAATCATCAGGGAAATGCAAATTAAAACTGTAATGTGATACCACCTCACCCCATCAGAATGACCATTGTTAAAAAATTAAAAAAATATTGATGTTGGCATGGATGCAGTGAAAAAGGAATGCTTATACACTGTTAGTGGGAATATAAATTGGTATAACCTCTATGAAAACAGTGTGGAGATTCCTTAAAGAACTAAAAGTAGACCTACTATTTGATCCAGCAATCCTACTTCTGGGTATCTACCCAAAGGAAAAGAAATCATTATATCAAAAAGACATCTGCACCCAAATGTTTATTGTAGCACAATTCAAAATTTCAAGGACATGGAATCAATCTATATGCCTATCAATTGATGAACTGATAAAGAAAATGTGAGATATATATATATATATAAATATATATATATATATATATATATATATATATAAATATATATATATATAATGGATATGATGCCAGTAAGTCCCTGTTGTGCCTGCTTTCTGGTGTGATGCTGGTGCACAGTCTCCAAGCAGCTCCCTGATCAGTCCAGAGGCCCGCCATGGTGGGAGGCCACCCTTGCAGCTCAGGTTGCAGTGTCCACAGAGGGATTGTGGAGCCCTGAGGTTCTCTCCTGTGACCTTGACTATGTGTGGGCACTTTCCCCAGGTACCTTCTGATCTTGCCCAGTAGATCACTTCCTTCTTCTTCACTTTAGATGTCTCCAGTCACTTCTCCAATGATTCATAATGCTATCTCCAAAATAGTCCATCCATAGGTGAACATCTACTTGAAACTTTTAGTCCTCTCCTTGAGAGCAGAGAGTGTGAGCTGCTTTTAGTATGTCATCTTACATGTCTGTGTGTATACTTGAAAAGAATGTATATTCTGCTGTTGTTGGGTTGAATGCTCTATAAATGTCATTTAAGAAAGACCTAAAACCAATAATGTTAGCTTTTGCCATTAGAAACTAAAGGAAAGCACATTAAATCCAAAGTAGCATAAGAAAATAATGAAAATTAGAGTAGAAATCAACTAAATTGAAGACATAAAAGGAACAAAGAACATCTACAAAACCAAAAGGTGGTTATTTGAAAAAATTGATAAACCTAATCAATAAAATTAGTAAACCTCTTGCTAGGCTAAGGAGAAAAAGAGAAAAGACACAAAGGGATTATCACCAATTCATAGACATTAAAAAGATAACAAACGAATACTAAGAACAACTCTGTGCCCACAAATTTGGTAAGTTAGATGAAATGTACCATTTTCTTGATAATAAAAATCTACTAACACTCACTTGAGGAGAAATAGATAACCTGAGTAAGTCTGTATCTATTAAGAAATTCAGTCAATAATTAGTAATCTTCCAAAACAGAAAGTACCAGGCCAAATGGTTTCACTGTTGAATTCTACCAAATATTTAAGGAAGAAATGATGTCAATTCTCTACAATCTCTTCCACAAAATAGATGCAGAGGGAATACATCCTAACTGATTCTATGATGCCGTGATTACCATAATACCAAAACTAGAAAAATATATTGCAAAAAAGGAAAACTACTGAGCAATATCTCTGATGAACATATATGTAACAAAGTCCTCAAAAATATTAGCAATTCAAATCTGACAATGTGTATTTAATAGAAAGAATTATACACTATGAGCACATGAGACTTATTCCAGGTATGTACGGCTCATTCAGCATTCAAAATTCAATTAATGTAATCCATCACAAGAAGCTAAAGAAGAAATATTATGTAATCATATCAATAAATAGAGTTTTTGAGAAAATCCAACACCGGTTCATGATAAAAATTCTCAGCAAACTAGAAATAGAGGGAAATTTCCTCAACTTGATAATGAACATCTACAAAATCCCTTCAGCTACATCATACTTTTTTATTTTTAATTTTTTTATTCTTATTTCAGCATATTGTGGGGGTACAAATGTTTAGGTTATGTGTATTGCCCTTGCCCCCCCAACCCCCCCCCGAGTCAAAGCTTCAAACGTGTCAATCCCCTAGACAGTGCGCATCACACTCATTATGTATGTATACACCCATCCCCTCCCCCCACATCTGCCTGACACCTGATTAATGTTATTCCTAAATATGCTCTTAGGTGATGATCACTGAAACCAATTTGATGGTGAGTGCATGTGGTGCTTATTTTTCCATTCTTGTGATACTTCACTTAGAAGAATGGTCACAAGTGCCATCCAGGATAATACAAGAGCTATAATTCACCACTGTTTTTCATGGCTGAGCAGTACTCCATGGTATACATATACCACATTTCATTAATCCACTCATGTATTGATGGGCACTTGGGTTGTTCCCACATATTTGCAATTGTGAATTGCGCTGCTATAAACATTCAAGTGCAGATGTCTTTCTTATAGAATGTCTTTTGTTCTTTTGGGTAGATGTCCAATAATGGGATTGCTGGGTCAAATGGTAGGTCTACTTGTATCTGTTTAAGGTATCTCCATATTGCTTTCCACAGGGGTTGCACTAGTTCGCAGTCCCACCAGCAGTGTATGAGTGTTCCTGTCTCTCTGCATCCACGCCAACATTTGTCATTATGGGACTTTTTGATAAAGGCCATTCTCACTGGAGTTAAGTGATATCTCATTGTGGTTTTGATTTGCATTTCCCTGAGGATTAGAGATGTTGAGCATTTTTTCATATGTTTGTTGGCCATTCTTCTGTCTTCTTTTGAGAAATTTCTATTCATGTCCTTTGCCCACTTTTTGATAGGGTTGTTTGATTTTTTCTTGCTGATTTTCCTGAGTTCTAAATAGATTCTAGTTATTAGTCCTTTATCAGATGTGTAGCATGCAAATTTTTTTTCCCATTCTGTAGGTTGTCTATTTACCCTTGTGATAGTTTCTTTGGCTGTGCAGAAGCTTTAAGTTATTTTTAATTCACAAATAATAAGTGCATATATTTATGGGATACAATGTGATGTTTTGATTTATGTGTATATTAGAGAAAGATTCAATCAATCATCTCACCAAATTATCTCTATTTTGTGATGAGAATGTTAAAAGTCTATTCTTTTAGTAATTGGCACCATGCTTATGGTGAGAAATAAGAAGTTTTCTTCCTATGATTGGGAAATAGGCAAGGATACCTCCTCTCACCTCTTATTCAACATCTTACTGGAAGTCCTAACTAATGAAATAATGCAACAGAAAGAAATATAACATATAAAGATTGAGAAGGAAGATAAACACTGTATCAACCAAAAAGTTGATTCCTGGAACTAATAAGTGATTATTGCAAAGTTGGAGAATCCAAGGTTAATATCCAAAAGTCAATTGGTTTCCTATATATATGCAATGAATAATTGGAATTTAAATTTAAAAACACAACACTCTTTACATGAGAACCCAAAAAGTTAAATACATTGATATAAATCTAACCAAATATGTATAAGATCTATACAAGAAAAACTATTAAACTCTGAAAAAGGAAATCAAAGATGATCTAAATAAATTGAGAGATATTTTAAGTTCATAGATAGGAAGACTCAATATAATTATGATGTCAGTTCTTCCCAACTTTATATGGGTTCAATGCAATCTCAATCAAAATTCCAGCAAGTTATTTTCTAGATATGGTCAAACTGGCTTCTAAAGTTTACATGGAAAAGCAAAAGACCCTGGATAGCCAACACAACATTGCAGAAGAACAAAGTCAGAAGACTGACACTATGTGACTTCAAGTCTTACTGTAAAGCTACAGTAATCAAGGCAGTGTGGTATTGGTGAAAGAATAGACAAATAGATTAATGGAACATAATTAAGAACTGAGAAATATACCCTCACAAATGCAGTTAATTGATAGTTGACAAAGGATCAAAGGCATTCAATTGGAAGAAATGATAATCTTTTCAACAAGTGATGCTGGAACAACTTGACATCAAAGTACAAAAAATATCATGAATCTAGACACAGATCTTACATCTTTCACAAAAACTAACTCAAAATGGATCATGGACCTAAATGTAAAATACGAAACTATAAAACTTCTAGAATATATCAAAGGAGACTATCTAGGGGGACTTGGGTTTGGTGATTATATCTTAATCATTGGGGTAAGACAACTGCATATAGTTCTCAAAACTCATCAAATTACACACTTAAAATAGGTAAACTTTATTGGATATAAATTATATATCAATAAACTTATTTATTAAAACAACTTAAGCTATAGTAAATTAGTGATACTAGCACAAGGACAAATAGACAAATGTAACATAAATTAGAGAGTCTGAAATAGCATATCTTTGCATATTTGGAGAGTTTATTTTTGACAATTCTGGCATACAGAATTTTTTTTCACCATGAATCTGCTACATTGAATATCTATGTGAAAAAAATAAAATTTGATCACTAACTCAAAAGCAATATGTGACCAAAGCATTTGTACCCCTGTAATATTTTGAAATAAAAAAATACCTATTTTGTAGGATTAAAGGTAACATATACATAATGCACCTGCCATGCTCCTCGAATATAGCAGGTATTCAGTAAACTATTACACTTAAAAAATAAATAAATAAAACAATCTCAGGTGTATTATAAATCTAAATGAGAATAGTAAAAAAAATAAAGCTTCTAGATGAATATATAGGAGAATATCTCCATGGCCTTGGAGTAGGGGAAGATTTTATAGCCATAAAGTAAAAGATCTATAAACTGGACTACATTAATAACCATGGCGTTTGTCCATCAAAAGATACCGTAAAGAGAACGTAAGGTCAAGCCACAGGTTGTTGCCATAGAAGAAACTATTCAGAACTTCTCACCAGACATTGCTGAGTCACCTTCATGATCTTTGTTATAGGTCCCCTCAGAGAAGCAGAGTTGGTGAGAGAGTCTAACCTTTGGACTTTGCTAAGCTTGTCCTTAGCAGGGGGGTACTCAGAGGATGACAAACAAAGAAATGTTCTCTGTCATACCTCTCATGTTTGAAGGATCAGAGTCTAGAGTATGGGAGACAGTGTGGGAAAGGGAGTGGAGAAAGGTACAATATTTTTATCATGACATTTGTATAGGGAGGGTTGCTAAGTTCCCATTCCCTTGTGTGCCCCCTGCCCCATTGTTTATTAGCAGATCCATGGTCTTTGTTGGCCTTCATTTCATCTCAATGTCCCAAGCAGCTAAGATTTTGTAAGCAGGGATATTTTTGTGCTGAGTCCATAAATATGTCCATAATTTACAGCAAGTTAGTGTTTCATTCTGGGCCTGGGCTAAGATATACTTAGTCAAGGAGGCAGTAACAACCATGCATTTTTAAAGAGTATATTGGAGGAAATATAACAGGATCCAGGAAAGTCTTTCTAGGCACTAATGGGTTCTCAAAGTAATCTAGTGTGTTATCAGGAAAATAGTCTCAGGATAAAGATGAAGCCAAAGGTATGACTATAAAAAACCCTTTCTTAAAGCTTCATTGACCTTCTCAGACAGAAAAAAAAAAACTTTCTAAGAATCTTAAGGCATTGAAGGAGGACTTCTCAGAATTTTGAGGACATTGTCATGCCATGGCTGTCTTACAAGGACCCCAAGTTAAGGAAGGGATTATCTCTTGAAGAGATTTGTAGGTTTAACATTTGTCTAATGGAGTTGATTATAAATTGTTACATAAAACTCTGCAAAACTTTTAAAGGAATTATACCAGCATGCATTGAAAAGGGTAGAAATAATATAAAATAAAAGGAGATCTTTGGACCCCACCCCCAAATTCTACAATTGGAAGCAGGCTGAAAAAACTATTGAGCTGCAAACACAGGTTACTTTTTATTAAAAAGGAAGACTCAGAAAACAGAACAGAGTAAAGACAGCAGAGCTAAGAGACAAGGAAAATTACTCCTAGGAAATAGGACTTGTCCCTAATCAAAAATCTGGCAACATGTATCCACCTGCCTTGAGAATTGCTATGGAGCAATAAAACCCACGTTCCTGCCATTTTCCTCCTTTTTGAACAGGAATGTCTGTTGCAGATATCCAATGCCTGTCCTATCATTGTATCATGTGAGGTAGATAACTTGTCACTTTAGTTCACAGGCCTTCATATCAGGAAGAACAATACTGAAGAAATTGAACACAAAGAGTCTCATTCACATCTGGACCTGAATTAGGTGACAAGATACTAGACCTGATGCCATGGCCAGGATGGACTTTGGTAGCGTGGGGGATGAGGGGTCACGGGGGAGGCAGAATGTGTTTTGCCTATGGAAGGAATGTAAATAATGTATAGCCAGAGAGTGAATTATGATGGTTTTAAACCAAGGCAGCAAGTCCTTTGACACTCCTCCTATCAACAGGAACTAAGTCCCCTGCCTGTGAATCTGAGTAGGCTGGAGATTGCTTTGCTTAGTAGAGTAAAACGTAGGTGATGCTATGTTATTTCTAAGGTTAGATCATACAAGGCAATTCAAGCTCCTGCCTTGTGCTGCTGGAATATTCACTCGTGATGCCCAAGGACACAATGTAAGAAATCCAACAATGTAAAGCAGCTCTGTTGTGAGGAAGTCCAAATCACATGAAAAGGCCATGTGTAAGTGCTCTGGCTAACAGAGTCAGCCAAGCCAAACTTTTAGTCATCCCACTGCTCATGACAGACATGAAGAAGTGAGTGAAGAAGCCTTCAGATGATTCCAGACATTCAAGACACTCCCATCCATTCAAGTGCTACCAGCTGAGGGATTGGATATTGGGTTATGGAGATAAGTTATCCTTCCTGTGCATTATCCAAATTTCTGACTCACAAAATATGTGACTATAATAAATTGGTTTTTGTTTTATGTTCCTACATTTCAAGTAGTTTGTTGCATAGCAATTAATAACGGGAATACTCTTCTTATCCAGAATATATAAAAATACAAAAATCATTTTTTAAAAAGCCAGACAATGCAAGAGAAAAATGGGCAAGAGATTTCAAACAAGCACTATCCAAAGGAAGATATCAAAACGGCCAACACGCACATGAAAAGGTGCTCAACCTTATTAGTCATCAGAGAAATGCAAATTAAGCCATAATGAGATACCATTTCACACCCACCAGAGTTGCTAAAAATAAAAATACAAATAACAAATGTATGTATAGCTAAGAGAACTCCAATAAACTACTAGCAGGAGTATAAGTTGATTCAAGCACTTTAGAAAAATTGTTTGGCAGTAATTTCTCCAGTTAAAAATATGCATATACTGTGAATAGCAACGTCACTCCCAGGCTTACATTTAACAGATATCCACACACACGTGCACTAAAAGACTTGTACACAAATGTTCAGAGCAACGCTATTTGTTAGGGCCAAAGACGGAAACCAATCTATATGTCCATCAAGAATAGAATGGATAAATTAAATTGGGGTGTATTAATAATATGGAATACTGTGCAGCAATTAAAATGAATGATCTACAGGTATATAGAACAACATAGATGCATCTCAAAACAAAACCTTTTGTGAAAAAAAGCCAAATATGAATAATACACACTGTGTGGTTCTATTTATATATAGTTCAAAAAATAGGAAAAAGTAAATAGTGGAATAAGACACAATAGTAGTTTTTTGGGAGGTAAAAAAGAAATAGTGACTACAAATGAGCATGAGAAGATTCTGGGGTTTTGGAAATGCTTCTTCTTAACGTAAGGGGCTGTTACACTAGTGTATTCACTGTGTAATAATCCAGTGAGCAATGGGTATGCAATTTTTGTAAGTAGGTTATACTTTTCTAAAAAAAAAAAAAGTGGGAAAAAGACAATGGAGATTTCAAGTTGACAGATGAAATGAGGTGCACATGGAAAGAGGGGAAGTTGTCTGTTATTCACCATGATTTGATTTTTGTGAAAGGTGAAAGGTGTGGATCTTGTTTCAGTCTTCTACATGTGGCTATCCAGTTTTCCCAGCACCATTTATTGAATAAGGTATCTTTTCCCCAGTGTATGTTTTTCTCTGCTTTGTAAAAGATTAGATGGCTATATGAGGATGGTTTTATATCTGGATTCTCAGTTCTGTTCCACTGGTCTGTGTCTCTGTTTTTGTGCCAATACCAAGCTGATTTAACAACCACAGCCTTATAGTACAGTTTGAAGTCTGGTAAACTAATACTTCCCATTTTGTTCTTATTGCCTAAAATTGCTTTTGCTAAATGGGGTCTTCTCGAGTTCCATACAAAGCATAAAATTATTTTTTCTATATCTGTGAAAAATGATGTTGGTAATTTAGTAGGAATTGCATTGAATCTGTAGATCACTTAGGGTAGTATAGACATTTTAACAATGTTGATTCTTCCGATCCATGAGCATGGTATGGTTTTCCACCTGTTTACATGCTCTGCTATCTCTTTCCTCAGTGTTTCATAGTTCTCACTGTAGCGGTCTTTTACTTCCCTAATTAAATATTTTCCCAGGTACTTTGTTTTCTTTGTTGCTATTGTGAAGGGTATTGAGTCTTTTATTTGGTGTGAAACTATTAGAATTCTAGAAGAAAATGTGGGAAAAACTCTTATAGACATTGGCCTAGGCAAAGAATTTATGAAGAAGACCCCAAAGACAATCACAGCAACAACAAAAATAAACAAATTGGACCTGATTAAATTAAAAAGCTTCTGCACAGCCAAAAAAAAACCTGTCACGAGAGCAAACAGACAACCTATAGAACGGGAAAAAAATTTTTGCATGCTACATATCTGACAAAGGACTGATAACTAGAATCTATTTAGAACTCAGGAAAATCAGCAAGAAAAAATCAAACAACCCTATCAAAAAGTGGGCAAAGGACATGAATAGAAATTTTTCAAAAGAAGATAGAAGAATGGCCAAAAAACATATGAAAAAATGCTCAACATCTCTAATCATCAGGAAAATGGAAATCAAAACCACAATGAGATATCACTTAACTCCAGTGAGAATGGCCTTTATCAAAAAGTCCCATAATGACAAATGTTGGCGTGGATGCAGAGAGACAGGAACACTCATACACTGCTGGTGGGACTGCGAACTAGTGCAACCCCTGTGGAAAGCAATATGGAGATACCTTAAACAGATACAAGTAGACCTACCATTTGACCCAGCAATCCCATTATTGGACATCTACCCAAAAGAACAAAAGACATTCTATAAGAAAGACATCTGCACTTGAATGTTTATAGCAGCGCAATTCACAATTGCAAATATGTGGGAACAACCCAAGTGCCCATCAATACATGAGTGGATTAATGAAATGTGGTATATGTATACCATGGAGTACTGCTCAGCCATGAAAAACAGTGGTGAACTATAGCTCTTGTATTATCCTGGATGGCACTTGTGACCATTCTTCTAAGTGAAGTATCACAAGAATGGAAAAATAAGCACCACATGCACTCACCATCAAATTGGTTTCAGTGATCATCACCTAAGAGCACATTTAGGAATAACATTAATCAGGTGTCAGGCAGATGTGGGGGGGAGGGGATGAGTGTATACATACATAATGAGTGCAATGCACACCGTCTAGAGGATGGACATGCTTGAAACTCTGATTTGGGGGGAGGGGAGGGCAAGGGCAATACACATAACCTAAACTTTTGTACTCCCATTATTATGCTGAAATAAAAATTACAAAAAGAGGGGAAGTTGTGAATTTACTGTGAATTCTAGTCACTAGACTAAGAAGACTAGTGTGAGGGGCTATGTTGAATGGGAACCCTCTCATCAGATAAGAAGCTCTCACGTGTGTAAAAGCTTCTCAACTGACTGGCAAGAAAAGGGAAAAGTGTGGGCAACAAGTGTTAATAAAATGATAAATAAAAAAGTGCATGAGTAAATATATTTAAAAGCCTGTTGTGGTAGTGTGGTTTATTTGTTTCTTCTGAAGGATAGAGAAAAGGAAAAGATGAAAAATTGTTCATTGTGCAATATATATCCCCCCACGACACTACAGATATATGATAAAATTTAGTAAATGTGATTTGAGTAGCTATCTTCTGAAGCAAGAGGAATCACAGGAACTGTATTATCAGGACATTAAGAGGCTAGAGCAGGGGTGGGAATCATTCTGTAAAATTTGGATTCTGTCAGAGGATATGACTTGGAACTCCCAGAACTTAGGGGACTGGGCCAGTTACTGAGCTTGCAGGTCTGCTAGTTTTTTGGTGAGTATCACTGCTATTCACATGTGTGCCTCATAGCATGGAGCATGGATTGAGATAGATTATGTTAAAAAGTTCCACTTTCCTTTCATCCATTCAAGAAATATTTCGTGTGTGTGCTTACTACATGCTAGGGACTATTTTAGATCCTGCAAAGGAAGGTGAGTCCTTTCTCACAGGTCTACAAACTAGTTGGAGAGACAGAGGAACAGATCAACAAGTACCACACAGAGCACCTAGGGATGGCGGTGGGCACAGCTGAAGCATTGGGACTCATTTTGGGTCAAGGGGCCCTCAGAAAGGGTTAGGAAACAAAGAGAGAGATTAATAGGAAAGGGCACCCTTGGCTGAGCCTCAGCAAGTCATTCAAGGAAATGCAAGTAAATGGCTGAAGCAAAGGGTATCAAAAATGGCAGGATATTCAGCTGGAGGCAGGGCATGGCCTTGACCATCAAGACCATGGTGTCAGGAACTGTGCTGTGTCTGGGATTTTATCCTACTTACAAGTTTTCCCGCTGTAGTCTCACAGATGAGCCTTGGGTCAAAGACAAAGGAAGTTATTACTAGTGGTACAGCAAGAAGCATGAACTTCAAGGATTTAACAGTTTTTCTCATACCTCCCCTGATGATCCCATGGTGGTGACATAGAGTAACTCACATGGATACTGTGCATGCATGGGGTTAATATTACAGCTGGGTAACACCACGATTATGGAACCTGAATCTTTTATAATGGACTGTAAGCAGACCTACCTGACCCTGCCTTGGAGGGACACATTAGACATTACCTTTATTAGACTGGAGAGCAAGCAAATCTGCCCTTTCCTCTGGAAAAAAAAAACTATCTGTATCTTCCAAGGCTGTACACTATATACACATCCTTGAAAATACAATCAGGAACAAAAGGTCAGTTAGTGCCTCACCTTCCAAGATGTGCAGGAACACAGCCACCCATGTAGAATTTTCTCCCATGATTTAGGGGCTTGAAGGTTATATTGTGAAAGCAGAAGGGAAGGGAAAAGTTGAGAGAATTTTAATCATGGAGGAGATTTTAATTTCTTTGTTTAGCTCATTATTTGGATAAATAGACTTTTGTTTTAGAACATTTTTAGATTTACAGAAAATTTGAGACAATAGTAGAGAGTTCCCGGATGCCCCCAACCCAGTTTTCCTTATTATTATCTTACATAAGTATGGTACATTTGTTATAATTAATGAACCAATATTGATACATGACCTTGACAATTTTTAGGACTACTGGTTAGGTACTTTGAATAATGCCCATCTACTGGGATTTGTTAGATGTTTTTCATATGGTTAGATTGAGGTTATGTGTTTTGGGCAGAAGATCACAGAGGTAAAGTGCCATTTTCATCGTATCAGGGACACATACTATCAACATGATTTATCACTGCTGATATTGCAGGGATACATTCTATCAACATGACTCATCACTGATATTGACTTCTATTACCTGGCTGAGGTAGTGGTTGTTAGGTTTCTCCACCATAAAGTTATTACTTTTTCCCTTTTCCATACCATACTCTGAAAGGTAATCACTATGCACAGTGACTTCTATTCCACACTAAAGGAACGGAGATTTATGCTCCCCTTCCTCGAGGTGGAAGTACCTACATAAATTATTTGGAATTCTTCTGCAAGGGGTATTTGTCTCTTTTTCCCCCATTTATTTATTCAATTACTTATTTATATCAATAACAACTCATGGAAATTTATTTAATACTTCAGGTTATAATATAATACTACTTCATTTTGTTACTCAAATTGATTCAACCTTGGCCACTGGGAGCTCCTTCAGTTGGCTCCTTCATCCCTTTGACATATTCCCATCAATGTAGGGTTTTTTTTTATTACTTAATACCTTTCTGGAACTACAAGATGCTTTGGCTCATTGTGTATATTTCTTGCCTTGGTCCTAGAATTATTTCTCTAAGGAACCTTGGTTAATTTATTAGAGAATGGCTTTAGAAACTTAAATCTGACTGCTAGGAGTGCTCATTGCTACTGGGAATTCATTGCTTCTAGGCCCTCTCAGCTGACAGAACAAGGAGATATACATGTGTACTAACATGTATATACACATATCTATAAATATTTATTTATTTATTTATTTTTATTTTATTTTTTTTTTTTTGAGACAGAGTCTCACTCTGTTGCCCAGGCTAGAGTGAGTGCTGTGGCGTCAGCCTAGCTCACAGCAACCTCAAACTCCTGAGCTCAAGCGATCCTCCTGTCTCAGCCTCCCGAGTAGTTGGGACTACAGGCATGCACCACCATGCCCGGCTAATTTTTTCTATATATATTTTTAGCTGTCCATATAATTTGTTTCTATTTTTAGTAGAGATGGGGTCTCGCTCTTGCTCAGGCTGGTCTCGAACTCCTGAGCTCAAACGATCCGCCCACCTCGGCCTCCCAGAGTGCTAGGATTACAGGCGTGAGCCACCACACCCGGCCTATAAATATTTAACATAGGAAAAATTGTATCTATATTAAGCTGAGCATGAATTCAAACTAATGTCTCCAACTCCTCTTCCTCTTGCTTATTTGTAACCTCCCACTCAATCAGTGAAAAATATGGCCCTCCCATCTGCTATTCATTTACTTACTTGCTCAGTTCCAGCATACACCTATAGCAGTACCAAATTGCTAACCTGTACCTCCAGGGGAAGGGAAACAACTTTATCAATGAAAGTACTGTCCTTACGTGCAGTTCATTTTGCCTTTAGTCCTACAGACTGTATTCATTTCCAAAGTTACTTTGGTCAGCACATTTTCCCCCAATCCCTTCAGTAATATTGTTTCATACAATTATAATACAGTTACATTCTATTGTCACAGTATGCATTCCTTCTTGGTATAACCTGACTACTGAAATGATTTTTTAATATTTGCATACATTGAGGTTTACACTTTGTGCTGTGAAGTTCTATGGGCTTTTACAAATGCATAATGGTATGCATCTACCAATAAAGTATCATACAGAATATTTTTACTACCCAAAAATCCCCTATGCTTCAGTTATTCAACTCTACTTCCATCCTCCAAATCCCTGACCACCACCAATCTTTTTATTCTCTATAGTTTTGCCTTTTCCAGAAGTTCATGTAATTGAGATCATACACTTTTTGCACCTTTCCATATTGGCTTCTTTTACTTAGCAATATATATTTAAGGTACATCCAGGTCTTTTCATAGCCTGTTAGGTAATTTCTTTTTATAATAAATCTAAATAAATTTTAACATATGGTTATGCTACAGTTCAGTTACCCATTCATCTACTGAAAGGCATCTTGGTTGTTTCCAGTTTCTGGTTATCAGGAATACAGATAATATATAATTTCATGTGCATGCTTTTGTGTGAGCAGAAGTTTTCAAATAAGAGTCATATATATTTAGTTTTGTAAAACTATGTTAACTTTTTAAGAAACCGTCAAACTGTCCTCCAAAATATTTTGTGCCATTTTACATCCTCAAAAGCAATGCATGAAAGTTCTTGTTATTCCATATCTTCATCAGAATTTAGTATTGTTCATTTTTAGATTGTAACTATTTTTACAGTTATGTAGAGGTATCACTTTGTTGTTGTAATTTGCAGTTCCCTAATGACAAATGACATTGAACATCTTTCATATGCTTATTTCACATCTGTATATCTTCTTTCTTGAAGTGTCTGTTCAGATCTTTCATTTGTTTTTGATTGGGTTGTATGATTTCCTATATCTAAGCTTTAAATGTTATTTGTAATATTTTGGATACAAGTTCTTTATCATATATATATTTTTAGAATATTTTCTTCCAACCTGTGGCTTGTATTTTCATGCTTTTAACAGTATATTTCACAGAACAGTATATTTTCATTTTAATCAAGTCCAACTCATCATTTTTTTTCATGAATCATATTTTTGGTATTGAATCTAAAACCCCATTGTCAAAGCAGAGATCACTTTAAGACATTATAAAATTATAAGAATTAAAACAGTGCAGTGCTGTTTCAAGAAAAATAAACCAGTGGAACCCAATGGAGATCACAGAAACAGACCCATACATATATGGGTATATGCTTTATGACAAGGGTGGCACTGCTGAGCAATAGTGAATGGATGTTTCATTCAACAAATCTTACCAGGGCAAATGAAAACCATATGTAAAAAGGGAATTTGACCTTTACCTCTCAATCTACACAAAAATCAATTCCAATATGGATCATAACTCTAAATGAGAAAAGAAAATCAATAAAACTTGTAGAAGGTAATACACATGACTATTTTTGTGGCTGTAGGGTAACAAAGGACAAAAAGAAACTAACCATAAAGCACTAATAGTAAATGAAAGGACTGACAAATGGAACTACATTAAAATTAAGAGCTATGGTAATTATTTTAAAAGCATTAAAAGAATGAAAAAGCAAGTCACACTGTAGTAGAAGACATTTGTAACACGTAAAATGAACCAAAGTCTCCCATCTAGAATGTATAAATAACGTTTACAAATCAATAATAAAATAACAGAATGATGTAAAAATGTGTAAGAAACTTAAACAGGCACTTCACAAAGGAAGATATACAAATAGCCAACGAGCATATAAAATGGTAATCAACCTATCGTGAAATGCAGGAGTGAAAATTTATACCACCATG
Source organism: Eulemur rufifrons (assembly GCF_041146395.1). Taxonomy (NCBI): domain Eukaryota; kingdom Metazoa; phylum Chordata; class Mammalia; order Primates; family Lemuridae; genus Eulemur; species Eulemur rufifrons. The sequence goes on along the minus strand of NC_091012.1, from coordinate 23,239,796 downwards.
AGACACTACAACATACCCACCAAAGCTGAGAAAATTAAAATAATTGTTCAATCAACTGTCAGTATGGATGTAAAGTAGCAGGACTACTCAATACTCACACACCACTGGTGGGAGTGTAAATTGTTATAGCCACTTGGGAAAACAATAGGGCATTATTCTCACTTGAAGAAATGATATAACATACCCCAGCAATTTCTGTGGGACATGTACATGGATTTTAATGGTAGAATTATTCGTAATAGCCCCAAACTGAAAAAACCCTTAATGTTTACCATTAGTAAAATGTATTTTTAAATGGTGAATTATTTATGCGATAAAATCCTATACAGCAATGAGAATTAACAAACAAATGCTAAATCACCAACATGGACATCTCACAAATATAAGCTTGAATTAAATAGAAAGAAAAAGAATATATACTGTATTATTCCATTCATATAAGGTCAAAAATAAGCAAAACTAGATTATTGCTCAGCAATAAAAAGGAACAAACTACTGATACATACAATAACATTGCAGAATTACAAAAATATTATGATAAAAAGCCAGATATGAAGCAGTATAAATTGTATGAGTCCATTTACATGAAATTCTAGTGAAGGAAAAACTAATATATGGTAACAAGAAGCAGATAAGTAGTTGCCTGGGTCCTGAGGTGGGGGCAGATTGACTGCAAAAAAACACAAGGAAATTTTATGGGCCAATAGAAATGTTCTACATCTTGATTATGGTACTGGTTACACAGGAGTATACACTTATCAAAACCCATTGAACTGTACACATAAAAGAGGTGGGTTTTATTGTATATAGTTTATTTATTAATAATGTGTAATAATTAAGGAACATTTTTACATAATAATATGTAATAATTCCTAAATAAAGTTGATTTTTAAACAAAAAGTAATTTATGGTGATAGAAGTCAGTGGTAGTTGTTAGGGGGTTAATGACTGATGGAACATAAGAGAGACTTCTAGGGTTCTGTTAATAATGCCTACTGTAAATCTGTGTGGTAGTTAGAGTTGTTTTTACTTTTTGAAAATGCATCAAATCATATAGTTATTTGTGCCTTATTCTGTATGTATATTATACTTTAATAAGAAAGTTACATTAAAATTGCCAATGAAAATTAGCAAGGACATGAAGCAAAATAAATTCTCATAAATTGCTGGTACAAATGTAAATTATTAGAACCACTTTGGAAAATGGTATGACATTATCTGCTAGATAGGAAATATATATAAAACCATAAATTACTATCTTAGGCATATACCTAAGAATGATATGCATATATGTTCACCAAAATCTATGTACAAGAGTAGCTTATTTATATTAACTCCAAATTGGAAACAAGTTACATGTCCATCAACAGTAAGATGAATAAATTATTTAAGGTATAGTCATATAATAGACTATTGTACACCAATGAAAATTTTAAATAACAAGAGCTACTTCAACAACATGAATGAATGTCACAAATATAATGTTGAATGAAAGCAACCAAACAAAAAAGAGAGTGTTTCCATTATAATTTCATGTATACAATGGCCAAAGTCTAGGTAACCCTAGAATCTGCTTTTGTTTAAGAGGTAGAAAGTCACAAGAGAACATCACACCCATACTAACAAAGAGAAAAAGCCATACATTCTATAAAATCATTGTTTTTCTTGAACCATTCAGAGTTGGATTTGCAAGGCAATCAAGGGAATGAAATTCCAAAGGATGACAATCCCTCCAAGGAGAATCAGGACACACAAACTCTTTCAACTTTGGGGAACACAGGAGTAATAAGCATCATAGAAGCAGGTAAGAAGAAATCATCTAAACTTTTAATGAATTCCTAAAGAAGTGTGGGTTATCATATCAGTTTAGATTTACTTGGAGTCCCAGACATAGAGGAATTCTTACTCACTGAAAACTTCTTGTTCTTTGACCTCCACTGGGCACAAATAAGAAGGACTGGCTGGATGGCAGGAGACTGAGAGAGGCTCTTCAGAGAGGGGCAGCAAGCCCTCTCAATCCCAGAACCTCTGAGGGAGGGGCAAATGCAAAATCTGCCCACCTCTGTGGGAGAGATAGGAAACCCTTTTTTTTTTTTTTTTCTACCTTCAAGCGCCTTGCAAAGATCTATAGCTTCTGAGAAAATGGTGAAAGCAAAAGCTATCTGCTCTTGGTGACGGGGCTGAAAAAATTGGGAAGCCTGGTATCCTGCACCAATACAAAGCAGAGTTCTGGGACTTTTTGATAAAGGCCATTCTCACTGGAGTTAAATGATATCTCATTGTGGTTTTGATTTGCATTTCCCTGATGATTAGAGATGTATACATGTTGGCGTGCATGCGGAGAGACAGGAACACTCATACACTGCTGGTGGGACTGTAAACTAGTGCAACCCCTGTGGAAAACAATATGGAGATACCTTAAACAGATTCAAGTAGACCTACCATTCGATCCAGCAATCCCATTATTGGGCATCTACCCAGAAGAACAAAAGTCATTCTTTGAAAAAGACACTTGCACCCGAATGTTTATAGCAGCACAATTCACAATTGCAAAGATGTGGAAACAACCCAAATGCCCATCAATTCATGTATGGATTAGCAAAATGTGGTATATGTATACCATGGAATATTATTCAGCTATAAGAAATAACGGTGATGTTGCATCTCTTTTGTTCACCTGGAGAGAGTTGGAACCCATTCTATTAAGTGAAGTATCCCAAGAATGGAAAAATAAGCACCACATGTACTCACCAGCAAACTGGTTTCCCTGATCATCACCTAAGTGCACATTTGGGAATAACACCAATTGGGTATCAGACAGACAGAGGTGGGGGGTGGGGGGAGGGGATGGGTGTATACCTACATGATGAATGCGATGCGCACTGTCTGGGTAATGGACACACTTGAAGTTCTAACTGGGGAGGATGGGGGAGGGGATGGGTGCATACCTACATGTTGAGTGTGATGTGCACTGTCTAGGGAATGGACACGCTTGAAGCTCAGACTCGGGGGGATGGGGGGGCATGGGAAATATATATAACCTGAACTTTTGTACCCCCATAATGAGCTGAAATAATAAAAAAAGCAAAGCAGAGTTCTGTTATCAATATCAATGGGGCAAGAGCAGGAACTCTCTCCTGCCTTAGACTGTCCCACAGATACAGGGCAGAGTCTGGCCACCAAGGGAGGGAGGCAAGGAAATGTTAAGAAGGCCTCACCTCCAAGAATTAGACATATGGGCCCTGAATAAGACAGAGGTTGGACCAAAATAACAAAGAACTCTGGCTGCTGCCACGACAAGGCTAGTATGGAATAAAGAGCAGCAGTTTTCTACCACCGGGAAATGAGTGGAGGAACACAACTTGAAAGCCCATATATGCTGAGACTGCCAAAACTCAGAGAGGAGCAGGAACACTGAAAAACATTCTCTAACATCACAGGCCTCACACTACACACAGGTAAATATGAGAAAGGGATCCTATCAGATTGTATAGTAAGTACTGGGCTCAACCTGAGATGCCTATGCAGAAATCTTCCTATAAATAGGATACCAAAGGCTTGGAGAACTGTACTGGTAGTAGATAATAGCACAGGTCTCTAGGCCTTGGATGGTTCACAAAAACTGTGGATCCAAATATCACTACACCTAACAACAGCAAAATACGTATTTTTTCAAGTGCATATGGAACATTTACCAACATATATCCCAGGTAATAAAATAAACATCAAGGAATTATTGAAAAATTGAAATCATCCCGAATATAGATTACATAATGTAATCAAACTAGAAATTAAAGAATAACGAAGCAAAAGGAAAGTCTTAAAACATTTGGAAGTTAAACAACACCCTTTTAAACCATCCCCTCAAATCAATGTCCCAAACAGTGGGTCAAAAAAAATGTCTCAAGGAAATAAAAAAGGCACTGAACTGAATTAAATTGCAAATGCAACATATTAGAACCTGGAGTATGCAACTATAGCAGTGTTTCAAGGGAAAATTAGAGCATTTAATGCTTAGATTAAGAAAGAATATAGTTCTCAATTCAGTTGTCTAAGCTTTCACCTTAATTAAGTAAAAAAACGATGAAAAAAATAACTCAAAGCTGGCAGAAGAAAGGAAATAAAAAAGAGAACAACAGACATAAATGAAAAATGAAATAAGAAAATAAATAGAGAAAATCAAGAAACTCAAAACTGGTTATTTGAAAAGATCAATAAAATTAATAAAGCTCTAGACAGAAAGGCGAAGGAAAAAAGAAAGAAGACACAAATCACCAATATTAGGAATTAAACAGGGGATATCATTACAGATACTATAGAAATAAGAAGGATAAAAAGGAAATACCAAGAACAAGTTTATTTACATAAATTCAAGAACTTAAAGTTGAACAATTCCTCAAAATCAGACACTACTTAAACTCACCCCAGACAAAATAAAAAAAATCTCAAAAGAATTAAAACTATTGAAATTGATGCCAGGGTTTAAAATTTTTTGAAAAAGAAGTCTATAGATCCAGATGGTTTAAGTGAAGAGCTCTCCCAAATGTTTAAATAGAATTAACACCAATTCTACAAAACCTCTTCAAGAAAATAGAAGGTGAAGCTATATGTCCTTACTCATTTAATGAGGTTGGCATTACCCTTATATGAAAAGTAGGCAAGACAGTGCAATAAAAGGAAAACTACAGACCAATAATTTTTGTGAACATGTAGTTCAATAATCCCCCCCAAAATATTAGTAAATATAATCCAGAAATATGTAAAAAAGGATACTATACCATAACCAAGCAAGGTTTAGGTATACAATGCTATTAATAGTTCAATATTTCACCATGTAAACCATCATAACAGACTAAATAATTTTATGATCACCTAGTTGAAGGATAAAAAGAATTTGACAATATACAACTTCTGTTTGTGAGGAAAACTCTTAGAAAATGAGAAATATATAAGAACTCAACCTAATAAAAGACTTCTACAAAAAGAAAACTATGGCTAATATCAAACTTTATGGTGAAAGACTAAATGTCTTCTCTCTAAGATCAAGAACTAGTCAAGGATGTCCACTCTCACCACTTCTACATAAGATTTTAGTGCAATTCTTACCAGTGGAATAAAGCAAAAGAATAAATTGAAATAAATAAAAAGCAAATAGATTGGAATAAAATATATGGCACTGTCCCTATTCTGGGGGACATAACTGTCTAGGTGTACAATTCCAAGGAAATTAAAAAAAAAATAAAAAATAAAAAATCCTAGAACTAACAAATGAGTTTGACAAGGTGTAAGAATACAAGATCAATGCACAAAAACTAATCATATTTCCATATAATAACAAAATATAGAGAACAAAAAGATAATTTCAATATCACCTAAAAAGAAATAATTAGATATAAATCATAGAAAACATGCATAGGATCTATATGCTGAAGACTACAAAATGCTGATGAAAGAATTCAAAGAACTCCTAAATAGATGGACACATTTTGCTTGTGGACTTAAAGACTCAACATGGTAAAGAGGTCAATCAATTCTCACCAAATTGATATGTAGATCCAAAACAATGCCAAACAAAATTCCAGCAGGAATCCTTGTAGATACAGACAAGCTGATTCAGAAATTTTATATAAGAGCAAAAGAACTAGAAGAGTTAAAATGATTCTGAAAAAGTAGAATAAAGTTGGAAGAATCACTCTACCAATTTTAAGATTTACTCTAAGCCTATGGTAATCGATACAGTGTGACACTGGCGAAGGGGTAGACCTATAGATTAAGGGAACAAAATAGGGAATCCAACAATAGATCCACACAAATATGGCCCATGGAGTTTTTACAAAGGACTAAGACAATTCAATTGAGGAATTTTGCTCATTTCAATAAATTATTTTGTGCTTTATACAAATAGATAATATATCTAAAGAATAAATGAAAAACTATAAACAGTTTTAAAAGAAAACATAGGAGAAAAATCTTCATTTTACCATACAAAGTATATTCTGTACCCATAATAGAATTAAACTAAAGAATATAAGAAATAACTTCAAATTCCAAAATATTTGAAAATTAAGCAACATGTTTTTATTAACTATTGTTTCAAAAGAAATTCTTAAGGGAAATTAGAAAATATTTATAAAAGAAAGGAAAATAAAAATACAACATATTAGAATGTATGGGATTCAGTTAAAGCAATGTTTAAAGGGAAATTTATGTCACTAAATGCTTATTATATTAGAAAGGAAGAAAGAACTCAAATCAATAATCGAAGCTTCTACTTTAAAAATGATAAAAAGAAAATAAATTAAACCCTAGGGAACAGAAAGGTGGGAATCATATAGATAAGAGCAGAAATCAATTAAATCGAAATTAGGAAACCAATATATTAATAATAATAATATCAATGGGTACAAAAGCTGTTTCTTGGAAAAAAATCAGAGAAACTGAAATATCCAATGATATTCAAAAAGTTCTTCAGAAACAAGGCTTTGGACACAGTTAAAGTATAAGAAACTGTAGATATAGAACAAGGGATATATGATACATGAACTTCCAGAAACAGTAAAAATGACAGAACATATATTATAATCATATAAATGAATAAATGTCTCATGATCTAGTAGAACATGTAATTGTTTAAAAATTTGGGGATAGCCGGGAAGATGGCGGAGTGGTGGTGACTGCCTGGATCTGCGCTCCGGTGAGGAAGTCGTCAATCTGGACCTGCCACAACGCTAGAGGACTGCTCCCACATAGAAACAGCGGTGTGAATCCACGGAAAATCAACGAGGGACAAACAGAGCGAGTGAGGTCTGAGGTGAACGAAAATTAGGATCGCAAAACTCTGCAGAACGTGGGACAGACAGTAGTCAGCGGAGCGTCGGTCAGCTGCGCCCGCCCCCAGGTGGGGCGGGGGCAGCCTTCTGGGAAAGCGGCTTGCTCTCCTCACTGACCTCCAATCCCAATAGTTTGGAGACCTCTCGCAAGCCAGCGTAGAATCGCTGAGGGAGACGTGGGGCATTGCAGACAGGAGGCTTTTTCGGGAGAATAGCTTGGAACCTGGGGAGTCTCGGCTGAGACAGCCCTTGGCGAGGAGGGACGGACCTGCGCCAGGGCGGAGGGGCACGAAGGATCCTCGAACAGTGAATTGCGTTGTGCCTCCGTGCTGCTTTTTTTGGCGGTTCTCCAGCCGGTGGCCCCCGGCAGCTTTGCTCGCCAGCCCCCCAGCAGCGGCGGTCTCTGCCTGCAGGGGAGCCAATCCCCCTCCCACCCCGGGGCGCTGCGGGCGCCATCTTGAAAGCAAAGGCGGAACCCCTCGGGAGCCATAAGTTGCCGAGCGGCTCTCTCTGCCTGGCGCCCTCCACTGGTCTCTGGGCCCGCGCAGGGAGCGCGGGATATGCATGGGCACACTGGGCAGGAGACAATAAAGGGTGAACAGCTTGGACCCTGGGGGAATCTCCGCCGGGGCTGCACTCGGTGTGAAGGGGCGGAGCTGCACTAAGGCATAAAAACACAATCATTGAGTCGCTGAACTATATACTTCAGATTTGTGTATCTTTTCATTTAGCGATGTGGTGTGGTGTTGTGTAGTTTTGTTTTTGTTCTTTTTTGTTGGTGTTTTTGGTGTTTTTGGTTTGGTTTTTTGTGTTTTTTTTTTCTTCTCTTCTCTTTTTCTTTTCTCTTTCTTTTTCTTCTCTTTCTTTTCTTTCTTTTCTCTTCTCTTCTCTTCTCTTCTCTTCTTTTCTTTTCTTTTCTTTTCTTTCTTCTCTCTTTTTGCCTTCTAACTGGGGAGCCACAGTGAGCTTCGGAACGGGCCAGGCCCCTGGCTCTGGTAATACTGGAACCTGAGCAGTCACCCCCAGCACTGGCGATCTGCCGGTGCACAATCGCCATCTTGGGGCCCACAGCCAAGTCACTGTGGAGCAATAGAGTGCCAAGAGGCTCCCTAGACGACCCCCTCCCCTGGTCCATGGACCTTATATAGGGGCCCCGCCCATGTGTAAACACTGAATACTTCTCCAGAAGCGAGAGTGTGGAGCCTGGTCCCTGGGGACATTGGCCCAAGGCAGACTTTTGCCTGTGGGAGCTGCAGCAACTGGGGCGCTGAGCTAGCGAGGGCACCGTCCACTCCCCATAGCTAGTATCTTTCCTGCGGATAGAGACAGAAACCACCCCTATAGAGGAAGAACCAAAGGGAAACAAACAAACAAACAAACAAAGAGAATTTCGGTCTACTACTAGTGTGGACCCTGCCTGCCTTCTGAAAGACCACAACACAGTGTCCTAACTCGCCAAAGCGGCCTTGGATCACTCCAATCCTCTAGGATTGGACCCATCAGAAGCAGTCCCCCAACAGAAACAGAAAGATCTCTAAACAATACACAACTGTCTCCCCCTCTTGCCAAAAGAAGCAACATACCTAGACTGCTTCACAGCCTAAGAATAGAGCACAAAGAGTGCTGTTAACCAGACTAAATCTATAAGAAAAGATCCAACGATAAATCTAGATGGGAAGGGCCCAGCAAAAAAACACAGGGAGCACAAAGAATCAAATGGAAAGCTCACCCCCAAAGAGAAATACCAGCTCTCAACCATTTCACACAAACCAGACTCAAAACACCAACATGTCACAGGAAGAATTCCAATTATGGATTATAAACAAGCTGAATAATATACAAGAATCAATGGATAACCAACACAAAGAAACCACAAAAAAAAAAAATACAGAATTTGGAGGAAAAATTCACTAAAGAAATTGAAATATTGAAGAAAAAACAAACTGAACTCCTAGAAATGAAAAATTCACTCAGAGAGCTACAAAACACTGTGGAAAGTCTCAAGAGCAGGGTAGATCAAATAGAGGAAAGAATCTCAGAAGTTGAAGATAACTCTTTCCAACTAAATAAGTCAGTCACAGAGATAGATCAAAAAATTAAGAGAAATGATCAGAGTATTCAAGAAATGTGGGATTATGTGAAGAAACCTAACTTGAGAGTTATTGACATTACTGAGGGTGAAGAAGACAATAAGCAAGGATTGGACAAGCTATTTGAAGACATAATCGAAGAAAATTTTCCAGGCCTTGCTAATACTCTAGACATACAGAATCAAGAAGCTCAAAGGACCCCTGGGAGATTCATAGCAAATAGGAAAACACCATGCAACATAGTCATCAGGCTGACCAAAATATCCACTAAAGAGTCTCTTCTCCGAGCTATGAGGAGAAAGAAACAAGTAACTTACAAAGGAAAACCCATCAGAATTACGCCAAATTTCTCAACTGAAACCTTATAAGCAAGAAGAGGTTGGGGCCCCATTTTCACGCTTCTGAAACAGAATAATGCCCAGCCTAGAATCTTGTACCCAGCTAAGCTAAGTTTTCTATACGAAGGAGAAATTAAGACATTCTCAGATAAATAAAGGTTGAGGGAATTCACCAAGACAAGACCAGCCCTCCAAGAAGTACTCAAAAGAGAGTTACACACAGATCAGCACAAGAAAGATCAACGAATGTAAAACTACTCAAGAGCTAAAGATCAAATTCCAGATACCACAATGGCTAAGGAGAGAAAACATCACAATGAAGTTCTACCCAACAAGCTGAACAAAAAACTGTCCCACTTATCAGTTTTCTCAATAAATGTGAATGGCTTGAATTCCCTGCTCAAGAGACATAGACTGGCCCAATGGATAAAAAAACACAATCCAAATATCTGCTGTCTTCAAGAAACTCACCTAACCTGCAAAGATGCATTTAGACTGAAAATAAAAGGATGGAAATCGATATTTCAAGCAAACAGTAACCAAAAGAAAGCTGGTGTGGCAATCTTAATTTCCAATAACTTAGCTTTCAAACCAACAAAAATAATAAAAGACAAAGATGGCTACTACATACTGGTTAAAGGCACAATTCAACAAGAAGCCATGACTATACTCAATATATAGGCACCCAACCTACGTGCACCTAGATTCATAAAGCAAACCCTACTAGATCTGAACCAAATGATAGATAACAATACTGTAATAGCTGGAGACTTTAACACCCCACTGACAGTACAGGACAGATCCTCTAAACAGAAAATAAACAAAGACATAATGGACCTAAATAGAATGCTAGAACAAATGGGCATGGCTGACATCTATAGGACATTCTACCCAAAGTCCACAGAATATACATTCTTCTCATCAGCTCACAGGACATTCTCTAAGATTGACCATGTCCTAGGACATAAAACATGTCTTAAAAAATTCAAAAAAATAGAAATTATATCATGCATCTTCTCAGATCACAGAGGAATAAAAGTAACAATGAACACAAACAGAAACCCTCACTCTTACTCAAAATCATGGAAGCTAAATAACTTTCTCCTGAATAATTATTCTATAAAGGAAGAAATCAAGATGGACGGCCGGGCGCGGTGGCTCACGCCTGTAATCCTAGCACTCTGGGAGGCCGAGGTGGGCGGATCGTTTGAGCTCAGGAGTTCGAGACCAGCCTGAGCAAGAGCGAGACCCCATCTCTACTAAAAAAAATAGAAAGAAATTATATGGACAGCTAAAAATATATATACAAAAAAAAAAAAAATTAGGCGGGCATGGTGGTGCATGCCTGTAGTCCCAGCTACTCGGGAGGCTGAGACAGGAGGATCCCTTGAGCTTAGGAGTTTGAGGTTGCTGTGAGCTAGGCCGACGCCACGGCACTCACTCTAGCCTGGGCAACAGAGTGAGACTCTGTCTCAAAAAAAAAAAAAAAAAAAAAAAAAAAAAAAAAAAAAAAAAAAAAAAAAGATGGAAATCAAAAGTTTCTTTGAACGAAATGACAGTGGAGATACAACTTATCAAAATCTATGGGACGCAGCTAAAGCAGTCCTGAGAGGAAAATTCATATCCATAAATGCCTATATCAAAAAGACAGAAAACATGCAAATAGACAACCTAACGAATAGACTCAAAGAGCTGGAGAAAGAAGAACAGAACGACCCCAAACCCAGCAGAAGGCGAGAAATTACTAAGATCAAATCAGAATTAAATGAAAAGGACAACAAAGAAACTATAAGGGAAATTAATAAAACAAAAAGTTGGTTCTTTGAAAAGATAAACAAAATAGACACACCTCTGGCTAGACTAACCAAGAGCACAAAAGAAAAATCTCTAATAACCTCCATTAGGAACATGAAAGGAGAAATCACAACAGACGCTACAGAGATACAAGATATCATCTATGAATTCTACAAAAATCTTTATGCACACAAACTGGAGAACGTGGAGGACATGGACAAATTTTTAGAAACACATAGTCTTCCCAGGCTCAACCAGGAAGAAATAGAGTACCTGAACAGACCAATATCAAGAACTGAAATCGAAACAGCAATAAAAAACCTTCCCAAAAAGAAAAGCCCTGGTCCAGATGGGTTCACAGCTGAATTTTACCATACATACAAAGAAGAACTGGTGCCCATCCTACATAAACTATTCTCCAATATTGAGAAGGATGGAATTCTCCCCAACACGTTCTACCAAGCCAATATAACATTGATACCAAAACCAGGAAAGGACGCAACAAAAATAGAGAACTACAGACCAATTTCTCTCATGAATATAGATGCAAAAATTTTCAATAAAATAGTAGCAAATCGAATCCAAGTACTTATCAAAAAAATTATCCACCACAACCAAGTGGGCTTCATCCCAGAGATGCAGGGGTGGTTCAACATACGTAAATCTATAAATGTAATTCACCACATAAATAGAAGCAAAAACAAAAACCATATGATACTCTCATTAGATGCAGAAAAAGCATTTGACAAAGTTCAACACCCTTTTATGATAAAAACGCTTAACAAAATAGGTGTAGATGGAACCTACCTAAAAATGATACGAGCCATATATGACAAACCCACAGCCAACATCATTCTGAACGGGGAAAAATTGAAAGCACTCCCACTTAGAAGTGGAACCAGACAGGGCTGCCCACTGTCCCCATTACTTTTCAACATAGTATTGGAAGTCCTTGTGAGAGCTATTAGGCAAGAGAGCAAAATCAAGGGAGTCCAAATAGGAAAGGAAGAGATCAAACTCTCACTTTTTGCTGATGATATGATGCTATATCTGGAAAACCCCCAGGATTCAACCATGAGACTCCTGGAATTGATTAACGAATATAGCAAAGTCTCAGGCTACAAAATTAATATACACAAATCAGAGGAATTTATATATGCCAATAACAGTCAATTGGAAAACTAAATTAAAGACTCAATACCCTTCAAAACAGCACCAAAGAAAATAAAATACCTAGGTATATACCTAACTAAAGAGGTAAAGGACCTCTATAAGGAAAACTATGAAACGCTGAGAAAAGAAATAGCAGAACTTGCAAATAGATGGAAAAATATACCATGCTCGTGGATCAGAAGAATCAACATTGTTAAAATGTCTATACTACCCAAAGTGATCTACAGATTCAATGCAATCCCTATTAAATTACCAACATCATTCTTCACAGACGTAGAGAAAATAATTATACACTTTGTATGGAACCAGGGAAGACCCCGTATAGCAAAAGCAATTTTAAGCAACAAAAACAAAATGGGAGGTATTAATTTGCCAGACCTCAAACTATACTACAAGGCCGTGGTTCTTAAAACAGCCTGGTATTGGCACAAGTTCGGGGACACAGACCAGTGGAACACAACAGAAAATCCAAATATAGAACCATCCTCATATAGTCACCTAATTTTTGACAAAGCAGGAAAGAATATACTCTGGGGACAAGAATCCCTATTCAATAAATGGTGCTGGGAGAATTGGTTAGCCACTTGTAGAAGACTGAAACAGGACCCACAGCTTTCAGCTCTCACAAAAATCAAATCACGGTGGATAACAGACTTAACCCTTAGGCGTGATACAATCAGAATTCTAGAAGAAAATGTAGGAAAGACTCTTACAGACATTGGCCTAGGTAAAGAATTTATGAAGAAGACCGCCAAGGCAATCACAGCAGCAACAAAAATAAATGAATGGGACATGATTAAATTAAAAAGCTTCTGCACAGCCAAAGAAACAGTCACGAGAATAAACAGACCACCTACAGAATGGGAAAAAATATTTGCATACTGCACATCAGATAAAGGACTGATAACAAGAATCTATTTAGAACTCAGGAAAATCAGCAAGAAAAAATCAAACAACCCTGTCAAAAAGTGGGCAAATGACATGAATAGAAACTTCTCAAAAGAAGATATAAGAATGGCTAACAAACATATGAAAAAATGCTCAACATCCCTAATCATCAGAGAAATGCAAATCAAAACCACAATGAGATATCACTTAACCCCAGTGAGAATGGCCTTTATCAAAAAAACCCAAAACAACACATGTTGGTGTGGATGCGGAGAGACAGGAACACTCATGCACTGCTGGTGGGACTGCAAACTAGTGCAACCCCTGTGGAAAGCATTATGGAGGTATCTTAAACAGATTCAAGTAGACCTGCCATTTGACCCAGCAATCCCATTATTGGGCATATTCCCAAAGGAAAAAAGGTCATTCTGTAACAAAGACACATGTACCCGAATGTTTATAGCAGCACAATTCACAATAGCAAAGATGTGGAAACAACCCAAATGCCCATCAATACATGATTGTATTAGTAAGCTGTGGTATATGTATACCATGGAATATTACTCAGCTATAAGAAATAACGGAGATACGACATCTCTATGGTTCTCCTGGAGAGAGTTGGAACCCATTATATTAAGTGAAGTATCCCAAGAATGGAAAAACAAGCATCACATGTACTCACCAGAAAATTGGTTTCCCTGATCATCACCTAAATACACATCTGGGAACGACACCAATCAGATATCAGACTGAGGTGGGGGGTGGGGGAGGGGATGGATGTATGCCTACACAATGAGTGCATTGCGCACCGTTTGGGGAATGGTAACGCTTGAAGGTGCTGACTCGGGAAGGGGGGCGTGGGGAAGGGAGGGATATATACCTACATGATGGGTGCAACACGCACTATCTGGGGAACAAACACGCCTGGAGCCCTAACTTGGGGGGAAAGTTGGTACATGGGCAACGTATGTAACCTGCAATTCTGTATCCCCCATAACAATAAGATGAAATAAAAAAAATAAAAAATAAAAATTTGGAATAGCCATCAAATCATTTAGATCTACAACAAATGCATATAAAGGAACAAAATGATAATATGCAAAAATAAGGAATGGTTTTTATTTTGCAAGGGGAAAATACTAGTTAAATATAAAGCAAGATTGGCAAAAATGTATTGGTAAAAAATACTGGGGTTTAGTAATTCCATCTGATTCTATTTTGGAGATGTGAACTTGTGTTTTAAAAGAGAAAAATAAAAATATAAGATTAGTCCATTGCAAAAGATAAATTATGTGTGTATCTATGAAGAGGAAATACAGGAGGGAGGAGGACATGTGGTTCTTTTAAAATGGAAAGAACAAAGGACAGATGATATATACAGTGGTTAGATCACTCCTAAGGCACAAGAATAATATGGGATCATATCAATATCAGAGAAATCACTCATGACTTTGTTAGGACAGTGTGTGAATGAAAATATTAAATTGGATGAATTGGGAATGCAAATAAAATGAGTGTCTGAGATATATAAAACAAACAAGCACATAACATCTGCAGTAATGAAGTAATAATGAAATGTTGAATGATAGTTCATTTTACATGGTGTTTTCTTCATGAAAGATAGTCATGCGTGAACTTAAGAAGCTATGTATTCAAAATACATTAAGGAAAATGCAGGTCATTGTTATGAAAATATTACATCCTTCTTATGAAAATCAATGTTTTAGAAAAGTACACGTTCAATTATGGCTAGGAATTAAAGGCATTAATGACTTAGAAACGTATTTTTAAATAATAATTTGTTTATTATGAGTTTTTACAAAAGACATATAAACAAGTTTCTGACAAGAGACATACATATATATAAACAACACTCATAATAATGAAAGTTATCATTGATAATTCCTCCTGCCAATATTGCTTACATACAATCCAGCTTACAAATATTGAATCCAATCATGTTATAGGGAACATGGCTTGTAAATATAAATGTAAATATAAATTGTAAATATAAAATGTAAATATAAATTGTAAATATAAATTTTAAAATAAAAATTTATATTTTTAAAATATAATTTTAAACAATTTAAAAATTTTAAAAATTTATCTTTTTAAAATCAAAATTATTACTTTTCTAGAGGGAAGGTTTTAAAAATAAGATAGATTCTTAACTGTGAAGCATTTTATTTGAAAGTCTAAGAGAAGTTGGATGACTATGCATAGTCTACTAAGTGGATTTCAAGGTTTTTTTGTTTCTCTATAGTTACACAAGCAGCAAGCATGCCAGGGCCTGAATAAAATTCAGCAAGAGATTGATCAATATTGAAAACAGACCATCTAGAGAATGCATGCTTATTTTTGGTAATCTAAATAACATTTTAAAATATTTACAATATTTTATAATGGTAATTCATATGTACTTCAGAAGTGTTAGAAATATTGAAAGCACAAGTAAGAGCATAAAAAATCACTTATATTTTCATAAGCAGAAGAAAAATATTGTTGGTATTTTGCGGTATATACTCCCAGTAGTATGTAGATATGTCTCCATGAACATATGTATGTGTTCCATAGTCTTTCAATCTGGTTTTAATTTGAGTAAGTTGAAATGATTGGGAATTTGTCATGTGTAGACAATTTAGGTTCTAAATTTGTAGTATAGGACTTCTGATTATGGCTAAGGTGAAAAAACAGGGACTAAATTTACATATCTACCTGAAACAACTAAAAAACAGACAAAGTATATGAAACAGTGATTTTTGATGTATTGGACATCAAGCAAGGAACAGGGTTCTCTGACAGATGAAAACAAGTGAGGCAAGCCCAGTGATTGCCCAGGCTTAGTGTGTAAAGAGACATTGCAGATTACAGTGCACAGAAAGGGAGCCTGATTGTCTCCTTGAGTTGAGGACAGGGAGCCAGGAGTCTAGGGATGCCAAGGTAGATAAGAGCTTGTAGGACAAAATTCCAGAGAAGAGAGAAGTCCACAAAGAGAAATCTCTAGAGATTGTGAAGATCTGGAAATTATTCCTCCTCCCATTAGTCAGAGTGGAAATCTTCATAATTCATGGGGCATTGGAGGATACATAATGGTTTTGCTGAAAAAGTAAGGAAATATGGACCATACACCAAACACTGTTTTTATCTCACCCAAAGTTTAAAAGCAAGACCCAAAACAATCACACTGTTTCCAAGTAATTTCACTGAGTCTCACAAACAAAACTCAAAAATATTATTTATTTACAAAAACACAGAAATATCCAGCACTCATGAAGATAATATTCATAGTATCTGACATCCAAAGCCAAATTACCAGGCAATGAAAGAAGCAGGACAGTAGAATCAATAATGAGGAGAAAAATTAAAACTGACCTAGAAATGAGATAGACGATAGACTTAGTAGATAAGAACATCAAAATAGTATTGAAGCTAATGTATTCTCTATGTTCAAAAAAGATGAGACAAGGTTAAACTTGTTACACTGGGACATGGTAAATATAAAAGAGATCTTAAATAAGCTTTGCGATATGGAAACTATAATATCTGAGTCGAAAAAACACACTGGTTTGGATTAATGGCAAATTAGACATGTAAGAAGAAAGGATTAGTGAACTTGTTGATATAGCAATAAAATTTTACAGAATGAAGCACACAGAGATAAGAAAAGGAAAACAATGAATATAGAATTAGTGAGTTGTGGGACAACTTCAAGTGGCCTAATGTACATATATTTAGAGACTCTGAAGGAGAGGAACGGGGAGGTTAGAAAAAATATTTGAAGAAATAATGCATGAAAAATACCCAAATTTGATGAAAACTGTAAACCCACAGATTCAAAAAGCCAAAAGAATCTCAAGAACAAGAAATATGAAAAAAACTATACTAAGGCCCATAAAAATCAAATTACTTAAAACCAATGATACAGAGAAAATCTTAAAAGTATCCACCAGAAAAAAGACACTTTACCTACAAAGGAACAAAGATAAGGAGAAGAGTATATTTCTTGTCAAAAACAATGAAACCAAGAGGAGAGTGTAACAATATCTTTAAAATACAGCAAAAATAAAACTGTCAACCTAGAAATCCAGACATTGTGAAAATACATTGCAAAAAAAAGGTTAAATAAAGGCTTTCTGTGTAATACAAAACTTTAAATAACTCATATCCAACAGATATGCACTCCAAGAAATATTAAAGGATGTTTAAAAGAAATGTTAAAGGAAGTCTTTCAGGCAGACAGAAAATGATACCAGTTAGAAATCTGTATATAACAAAGGAATGAAGAACATTGGGAATTGCAACTTTGTGGATAAATACAATTTTTCTATTATATAACTGTCTTTTAAAAATTATGGACTATTTAAAATAAAAATAATCACAATGTGAGGTGGAGTATATAGCATAAGTAGGAGCAAAATGTGTGCCAACAGTAGCCGAGAGGCTAAGAGGGGAGAAGTGGAAGTACACTGTTGGTTTTCATGTGTCTGACTATTCTGAGTTCCAGTAGGTATGGCCAGCTGTTCTCCTTTTTGTGCCCAAGGCCCTAGCACAGTGATGGAGCGAACCTACATATATCAGGCATTTAAGTAGCACTCATCATTTAAAGTGTGAAGGCAGTGTGACTGGAGGGGATGCTGTGAACTCCACACCCAATCACTCTTCTCTGCTGAATAAGGAACTTACAGGAATCACTTCACTTTGTGCTCTTAAAGGGAATTAAGCTACACATCTCTAACAGATTATAGTTGAGATTAGGCAGTCTGAACATCTGTCAAGAGGACTATGTGCTGTGTTGGGGGAGCAGAGTCAACATACGTAAATAAAATGTACCAAGCTTCCTGTTCTTGTTCAGGGTGCTTTATGTGATCTCAGAATACTTTCAAAAGAAGGAAACATGGTGAAAGTGCTAATAATGTTACTTGGTGCTGATAGGCTACGAGGTAAAGGCAGTAGCAGAGAGGCCTCTTTCCCAGAGGAGAGTTTGATGCAGGGCTGGGAATGCAGGTAGAGACAGGGATTGGGGTCAACAAGAAAGAAGAGCATATGCAAAATCCTGAGCGAGGGTGGTGGGTTGGAGGGAGAGTAGGGTAACCAGTCCTGTTATGACAATGGAGAATACATGAGTGGGTAGGAGGACAGTATGTGCCTATGTATGTTTAGGTCAGGGGCTAGGGGTGGGGAGACAATGAGGAGGTTCGGAAACCAAAAATGGAATGGTAACATATAGAGGGAATGCAGAGTTTTGGAGATCATAAGGTTTTGGCAGTGCCTGGCAGCAAAGTTGGGAGACAGTGGGTTGGGTAGACTGGTGTCCACACAGATGGATGCCGGTGCAAAAGCTGAAGAATGTCCATGTCTGAGGAAGGGCCTTCTAGCACAGAGCTTGCCCAACAAGCCTGGGGATGTCAGGGCCCACTTCCCCGAGGGCACAAAAGATACTGGGTGGACAGGACTCTGGGATTGGGGTCTTTATTTAACCCAGACTACTCTGCCTTCCCTGTGTTTGTGGATTGGATTTCTTTGGAAGGCTGTAGTTGCAATAAGAGTTCCTATGTCTAAAATTTTGACAACCACTGTCCACCAGTTAGAAACAGGATGCATCATCAAGTCCTGACTCCCAGGTACTTGGACCCAAGCTTGCCTTTTGCCCCTTGCTCTGTTTCTCATGAGAATCTTTATTTAGTAGTGTAGAGCTACCAGCTGCCTAAAACATCACACTATGTCTGGGTATTGGTAGTGTTGTACACTTAGTCTTGGACAACAGGTGCTAAGAGTATTAAAAGTAACCTGATATGCCACATGTGAAATTAAAAATGCATTATATATAATTGTATATATACTATGAGCCATCACAAATATATATGTACAAATTTATATTATATATTTGTATATACATTAAATATGTACACATGTAAATATACATATAAATATGTATATATGTAACTATATACATATATTTGTATATATACTTGTGTATTTATGTATGTACATATACACAAATATATGTACGTGTATGTATATATGCACACATATATACATATTATACATATATATGAAACATTATCTGTTTGGATTTCTAGAAGAGTTCTTCTTCCCTTTAAAGACTTTCCTAATTTTCCTCCCTTTATTAAGCTTCATGTAATTCTATTTACCAAATAAATCTGTTTACAAGAGATGGAATGGCATCATGTAGCATGTAGGCCAGGATCTATACAACACTCATTTGATTTTACCTAAACCTACGGCCTCAAATGATTTCTACTGATACAGACAAACCTAATGTCTAGCCAAGGCCCTTCTCCTGATAGTCATGTTTCTTGCTGCCCACTGTACAGCTCCACTAGGATAGGTGATAGAACCTGGCCATCTACTGGTCCACATGGATCTCATCATCCATGCCTTTCCTCAACTCTATCCCTAAATCAAATAACCAACTCTTCCTCCTTCTCCCTCACCTTCAGCTAGGAGGAGCGGCTTCCACCTAGTCAGCAGCCCCAAAAGTCAGATCATTAAAGATTCTCCCCATCATTTCACAGACCCTGACTTCCTAAAACTCTCACATGTGTCTCCACCTCATCATCCTCCCCGCATCAGACTGAATTAGGTAACTGGTCCCTTCTTTTGTTTTGTTTACTTGGTGTTTTTCCTCAATATATGTTCAATAACTGTTTGCTGGATCAATGAATGAATGGATCAAAATACCAGAGGGTCCCACTGGCCGATTCAAAGTGTGGAGCCTGCCCCCCGCCTGGGCCTTCTGCCTTCATGGAAGGCACGTGCCACAACTGCTCATCTGACTTCAGAATTCCCCTGGACTGTCCCTGAGAGTGTCATCGTGGGCGTCTTCTCCACAGGCCTAATCGCTGTCTTGGAGGTGTGGATGCTGCCAACAGGATGGGGCCTGATGCTTCCTGCACTGGGCCCCACACTTCCCCGTCAGTGTGACAAGGAAGGGTGCCACCTCCTTTGTCACAGCACATCCACAGCCAGCCCCTCATGGCAGAGTCTGGGGTGATTAACCCCAGGGCATCCTTCCTCCAGTTTCTCCTCCAAGCAGCTGCACTGCTGCCTTCCCTCACCCAGTGCTCTTCCAGGCCTGTCTCACCTGTCGGTATCGATCACCAACCCACCCACCCGCACAGTGGAGTTTGAGGGGGCCCAGGGTACACAGGGGATGAAACCCCAGCCCCCACAGGCGTCGAGACAGCTCCCAGCCTGGGACCCTGGCCAGGGTGCACTGGACCACTAGAGGGGTCAAGGGACTTGAGGGGACTCACCCAGAGTGATGCAGGGTGCCAGCTACACTCCTTCCGACAGAGCTGGGGGCTCCTAAGGGGGCTGGGGTGCCTGCATCCACCCAACATGCCTGGCCACTCAGAACACACTGCAGCTTCCAGCTAGGGATGAACGATGGGCCCCCAATTTCTCAAGCCCATTCATGGGCCTTGTCTTTTCCTCCCTCCTCCCTGCCCCTTCCCTCCCTCTGGTCCTTCCCCCGCTGGGCTGAGCTCTGGAGGCAGAGCTCTGAGTGCCAGCCTGCCTGGGGCTCTGTGGCTGTGGCTTTGCCCGTGGTCTCTCTCCTGGACTCTGGCCACTGCTGTCCTCGGGATCGCCCAAAAACCCCTCACTCGCTGAGGTGTCCTGTCTGCTCTCCTTTCCTGGCTCCTGGAAACTCTGACCAAATCTTTCCTTCTCTAAAGGAAAAGGTATGTTGGCATTTCAGATTTTTAAATCATGCCCAGAGGCATCTTGTAACACAGGACATCACTGCCTGAATCCAGCTTTATGTGGTTGAGGAATTAAGTTAATATTCTGTTTAGCCTAATTAGAAAATGGGGAGACACAAATTAAAATAACAATAAGACAATACTTTCCCCCATAATTTTGACCAAAATTTAAAGGAATAATGAAATAAAATGCTTCTGAGAATGAAGGCTACTCACCTACATTAATTTTTGTGAATACAAATTGGTATAGCACTTTCTGAATACAATTTTGACAATTTTTATAAAAATTTACAATATTCACAATTTTTCCACTTTAACCAAATAACTTCCTCAATATGTGAAATGTGGTTACCTTTGAGTAGAGGGTAAATTTTGGAGGAACTTTTTAAGGGGAGGAAGTATGTATTTACACGTTTTCAATAAGAGTGTATGCACTCTTACCTTTGTAACTGAGATACGTAAATATACCTAACAACAAATACAGTACCTGTATATTAATCAAAGTAACTGCAAGCTGATGCAACAGACAAAAATTGAAATTTGAATGGCTGAACATAATAAAAGTATATTTTTTGAGCTCACAGATTCTGATGTGAGTTGGCAGGATTTCTCATCTCTCAGGTGACTCAAGGATACAGGATGCTTCAATATTGTAGTTCTGCCATCTCAACATGGAACGTCCATGCTTACTGTTGAATGGAGGGAAAAAGCATGGAAATGGCATACTGGCTCTCAAATGGCTGGATGTGACAAACAATGCTTTTGCTCATATTTCAATGAAAAAGGGTAGTCACATCACCCTTTGTAACTACAAGTGGACTGGCAATGTAGTCCTTCTGGGTGCTCACAAAAAAAGAGGAAGACAAGATACAGATGAGCCTCTGTAATTTCTCTTATATACTGTTATGTGTAAGATATGAAATATTCAATTTCGAATCAAAAGTGTAGTTTATTATATCTCAAACAAGAATCAATACAATTAATCAAAGTATGCGCCTAAACTATCTACACAGTTTTGCCATCTTAATGGTAGCTTGTTTATGCCAGCAGGAGGAAGCCTGGAGAGCTAGTGGTGATGAAATTGTGAAAGGTGTTTTCCACAGCTTGTTGAGAATTCGATATTTTTCCTTGCAAGAAGTGGTCCAAAGCCTGGAAGAAGAGGTAAGTCAGTTGGTGCAAGGTCTGGTGAATATGGTGGATGACAAAGAGTTTCCAAGTCCAGCCTCTGTAGTTTGAGCAGCTTTGTTTGTGCAACAGGTGGTCGATTGTTGTCTGCAAGAGGATTGGCCTGTCTCTATTGGCCAATCTTAGCTGCTTAATTACAAGTATCCTCATAATTTCATCCAATTGGTTGCAGTAGACATCCCTTGTAATCAATTGACCAGGTTTCATGAAGCTGTAGTGAATAATACCAGCACTGGACCACCAAACAGACACCATTAGCTTTTTCTGATGAATATTCGATTTTGGACTGTGCTTCGGCACTTCATCTTTATCCAACCATTGTGCCGAATGCTTTTGATTGTCAAAATAATCCATTTTTCATCACACGTGACGATATGGTGTAGAAATGGTTCACCTTTATGTCGTGACAGAAAGGCAAGCTTTGAGACGATTTCTCTTATGACACTTGTTTAATTCATGTGGAACCCATCTATCCAGTTTCTTTACCTTGCCCATTTGTTTTAAATGGTCCAATACTGTTGGAATAATAACATCAAATCTTGCTGCTAATTCATGCCTAGGTTGAGATGGATTCACTTCCACTACAGCTTTCAGCTCATCATTATCCACCTTGGTCTCAGATCACTCACGTGGCTCATTTTCAAGATTAAAATCACCAGAACACAACTTCTCAAACCCCCGATGTACTGTGTGTGTTCATTAGCTACATCTTTCCCAAACACTTAATTGATATTTCAAACTGTCTGCACTGCATTGTTTCTACAACGGAACTCATACTCAAAAATAACACAAATTTTTGACTTATTGACGGTTTCAAAAAATTGCTCTTAAAAAAATTTGAAAGATAATCACAAGCCAAAACATGCGTTTGAAAGACTGAGGATGTACCTTCACGATAAAAATAAAACAAGAAGTTTCAAAGTGAAATGTCAGAGATATCAACTGTCTAACTTAGTACTTAAGGAAATTGGACATTACATACTTAATAACATAATAGTACATGTTCAACAATAAGCAATTAATATAATTTATTATGATAACAGTCATCTTCATTTATTGAAGGAGTTTCTGAGAAGGCTAAATTTGCCTTCAATTCTCCAACTTTTTCAAGTGCCTACTATGTGACAGGTGCTTTCAATTACACTATCATATGTAATTTTCCAAGGATCCTGTAAATCTCAGGCAGGAAGGGTTTGCCTTCTTCATGAAATAGCACTTTTCTGCAGTACTCTTTGCAATATTGTCTATACTCTCAGGCTTAGAATTTATCTTTCCTTCCAATGCATGTTAAAAATCTTAACAGTCTCTGCGACTCTCCACATAGCTGAACACTAATACAGGTGCTCTTAGGCACACTGAAATTTAGAATTTCCCTCTGGGACAGGTACCCAGGCAAGAAACAGTAAAAGGATGACTATTTTTTCCTTTTTTAATTACAGTGAGCATGTCAACCAAGAAATGATTTTTCACGTCCTAGAGGGCTCCAGAGATTTTAGGAATTCATCCTCTTTAGGTGCTTCCTGCACAGTGATTTCCATGGTCTTTCCTTATCTACTATGAATACCTATGAGGGAGGTTTTGGTTTTTGACCACCTAGGTAAGCTCATTCATCTGTGTATGTGTTCCTGAGCAAGTTTCAAATGAGACATCCCAGTACAATCTTACTGCAAATACAAGATGGTTTCAAAAACCCACCATCTACCTTTAGGATTATATCTGAAGAACTAGTAGATTATGGGTCAAATTAGTCTCTACTCACCAGCTCACTTGGAAAACAGTTTGTTGAAGATACCTGGGTTAATGACCAAATGTCTCAACATCATTGTCCAAAGTCAACTTTTATGCAGAAAGGTCTGTTGCTGTAAGAAGGATTTCCAGGGCTAGGACAGGACAGCCAGAGTACTTCTGCAGGGAGTAGGCATGCTCTATATCGTGGGGTGAGCAGTTGATTCTGGGCTGTTCTGCTTGGAAGAGGGCATAACCCCCAGAGGATACAGCAGTGAAAAGCTTGGCAGCAGATCAGGCTCCAGATTTGGACAGAAGAACACACTGAAGACAACCAAGGGAAGGGTGCTGTGATGTGGAAAAGTGTTGGAACTAGACAGAAATGTCAACTCCTGGGTAGGGTCAGCTCTCAAGGAATCTTGGGAATTGAGACAGGAGGCTCCTACGTTAATTAAGTCCACAGGCAACCCCCGAGGGTATTTGATTCTCATTGTCACTTTCTTTAGGCCTGCCTTTAGTACCTTGGCCTCAGGGGTCTTTTTTGTGTCATCTGAGAGCTGTGATGCAGTGCTGTAAGGAGAAATGGAGTGGAGCCAGGAGGTCGGCCTCCGGCTGGGAGGAGTGGGAACAATGTAGGCTCGGGAGGATTCAGGCCAGGTATCTAGTCCCAGCCCTGTCACTTACTAGCCCTGTGATCCTGGGACCTGACCAAGCCCTGTGAACATGGGGTTCTTTACCTGTGACACCGATTTCATAAGCCCTATTCAGTAGGACTGTTGCAATGTGCACTGTGTATGTAAAGCGCCTGGCACAGTGTCTGGCATATGATAGATCTGTAATGATTGGAAGTAATTTCTAGTATTATTGTGACCCCAGGCCCTAACACCCTCTACTCTGGAATTTTTGTTGTTGTTTTTATCCCGTACATCTCAGAATATGCAGCTCAAAATGTTTTTCACCGAAAATTGATGCAGTTTCCTGTTTTGACAGTGCTTGCATGGAACTTAGCACTGGTCCCCAAACCGGCCAGCCACTCAGAGCCAGCCCTCAGCCATCTCCTCATTGTGCCTTCTGATCACCCCAAGGCCCCAGCCAACACTCCAGCACCATGCAGCCGCTGCTGCCTCTCTGTAGCCACCGCCATGAGAACCGCCAACCCCTTGCAGGTGCACGGGAGCTACCACCAGGATTCAGAGGCTGCCACCGTCAGCTCTACGCCTCCCATGTCTACCTGCCCATGTCTTATTTCTTTGACTGTGATGATGTGGCTTTGAAGAAGTGTGCCAAATACTTCCTTCACCAACCTCCTGAGGAGAGGGAACATGCTGAGAAACTGATGAGGCTGCAGAATCAACAGATGTGGCCGTATCTTCCTTCAGGATATCAAGAAACCACGCTGTGATGACTGGGAAAGTGGGCTGAATGGATGAAGTGTGCACTACACTTGGGAAAAAGCAAGAATCAGTCACTACTGGAACTGCACAAACTAGCCACTGGCAAAAGTGACCCCCACTTGTGTGATTTCATTGAGATGCATTACCTGAATGAGCAAGTGAAACCCATCAAAGAATTGGGTGGCCATGTAGCCAACCTGCCCAAGATGGGAGCCCCCAAATGTGGGAGAATATCTCTTTGACAAGAACACCCTGGGAGACAGTGATAATAAGAGCTAAGCCTTAGGCTAACTTCCCCCTATAGCTATGGAGTAACTTCCCTGGTTACCAAGACAGTACATTCATGTCGGGGTTTCTTTTACCTTTTATATAAGTTGTACCCAAACATCCACTTAAGTTCTTTCATTTGTACCATTGCTTCAAATAAAGAAATTTGGTACCCCCTCCCAAAAAGAATATGCAGCTCAATGGGACATGGAATCCCAAATCAGTCAAAAATGTTGCTTCGTAAATAAAACTCAGTAAATTTTCCCTCTTACAGGATATATTTTCAAATTTGAGTGTGTAGGACTCTTTCACAGCTGGATACAGCTCAAAGAGCCTGGAATTTGAGTCAAGGGCCAACTCCTTCCCTCCATCCAAGCCACTGTTTTCATTCATTTCACCCCCATCAAATATCTAGTCCTTGATTAGAGTTGTCCAAATTACACTAAAGGTAAACTAATTGAACTACTTTTCTAATGGAGTCAACTGACTTCTGGGCATCAATTCATAGGCTTATTTCTCAGGAAATCCTTATTTCTTAGGAAATCTTTGCAGAGGATGGGTATCAATCACTTGGTTCTTGCATGATGCTCAATCGCAGTGGGACATGAGTACAGGACACCTTCCACATCTGTCCCAGCTGGAGATTCCTCTCTGCTTTGCTCACCATCCAGAAGGAACTGCTCAGGGCAGTTCTCCATTCCAGGCTTTGCTCTCAGCCCTAAGTCACGAGTCACATGGCCTGAGAGTCTGGTCCTGCCACCACCCAGCTTCATTACAACTAACTCCCACAGAAGGAACTGCAGTTTCCCAAAGCCCCAAACCACCCTGGCTCAGGGTATTCATGCAGGACTGCTCTCTCCTGGAGTCCCACACCCTCACCCTCTTCCTTTTCCTCTAGGATTTAGAGGACATCTCACCACCTCAATTAAGTGACTGCAGCTCCTAGACTCTACTATCCTATGGTAGATGGTAGATGGTAGATAGATGGGGGTGAGTCAAACTTACAGTAGTATCTCCTGTATTAACACAGTCTTCCAAAGAGCAGATACTCAGTGAATGTTTGGGGAAGGAATTCACCAGTGAACAAAGGTTTTGTTTATTACAATTTAATTTTGACTTGAATAAGCTAACAAGATCCAGGTATATATTTTTTAATTTTACAGAAACAATGTACTAATATGATAAGGAAATAAAAAACACTTTTATATTATACAATGCCTTACAGTTAACTATAGTCAACCTACTATGCTATAGAATACCTGAACTTATTCTTCCTATCTCATCGTAATTTTTACCCATTGACTACCCTCTTCCTTCCCCAGTCTCTGGTAACCACTGTTCTCTTCTCTACTTCTATGATAGCAACTTTTTTTTTTTGTTAGGTTCTACATATGAGTGAGATCATGTGGTATTTGACTTCCCTCTTAAAACCCAGTGAAGAATCTGCCTGACTTTACTTAGGGTAGGAGAAGCTGCTGGTGGCACTAAAACTTGCACTGGCCATGGCAGTAGTATCATCTATGGGGGAAATTCTGGTCCAGGCTCTCTCTTCCTCATCTCTCAAAGCCTCCTCATACCACAGTGGGAAGGATCTAGGATCACTCCCATTGATCTTGGCCAAAAACTTTAAGAGACTCATCTTGCTGATTTCAGCATGGGCCCTCGGACCCCACAAGAACTCATAACATGCAGGATCACTGTTGGGCACCCTCCGGTACTCCAGGTACCCTTCCTGGACCCAATCATGGTTGAGGAGCTTCTGGGGCTCCCCATAAATGAAGTGCTCCCTCCCAGCCTGCAGCCCTAACACATTTAGTGTTTCCCAGATGACCGCTTCCAGGGCGCGGTTGCCCTCCATGAAGATTATGCTCAGGACAAATATCAGCATGCCAGTCTTGGGCAGGCTCTCAGCATCATTGAGCATCCCATCATAGGTGAGGCCCAGGTTTGTGACAAGGATGAAGGAGTGGCCAGTGGGGTCCACTTCCTTCACTTCAATGCCAAAAACCAGCTGCATGCACTCTGAGGCTTCACTAAAGATCAGAGGGAAGTGGTCCTTGTCATTTTTGAGGACAATGGTTAGCATTTCTGCCTTTGTGATAAGTTCCTTCATTCCATACTTGAAAAGAAGGAACTGCATCAAATCAGCTACCTTTTCATCTATCTCGTTTCGGGACAAGGACTCAGTGTTTTCCAGGGCCTGTGAGGTGCTTGGACTCTCCTTTTGTTGGTTGCTGGAGCCCTCATCAAATTGGCTTAATGGGGTGGAGGTGATGGGAGTGGGGGAGGAGCAGACTGCCTGAGGACTCTGGGAAGGACTTGGTTCCCCAGCAATATCAGAAATGTCCTCTGGGGTGCTCGACATTAGAGGATAGCAGGAGGAGGGAGAGGAAGAGTAGGAGGTGAAAGATGACGGAAAAGAGGAGGAGCAGGTGGAGGAGGATGAGGAAGTATCCTCCTCCACAGCTGAGGGATCCTGTGCACCCACGAGGCCTTGTGTCTCACTTCGGGACCAAAGACCTTCTTCAAGCATGTAGCGCCGACGCTTTGAAGGTGGAGCCATGATGGCTTTAGTCAGAGCAGCAGGCAGGAGTGTGGGTAGGAGTTCACAGGCCTGGGGAGAAAGGGAGTGTGTCAGTGGCCTCAGTGAAAACCACACCCTGGGGCTCTAAGAAAGGCTTGTCCTACAGGCCTTCTCCTCCTAGGGCTCCTGTCCTCCTGGTTGGCCTGTCCTCTAAGCACCCGAACGAGGAAGTGAGATGGGTCCTCAGGAGAAGTGGCCTGCAGAACACGAGGCTCCAGGGCTGATAGTGGGTGGGTGGGGCCGAGCACTATTGGGTCCCCTGTGTGCTGGGAAGGGCAGGGCCCTTGGCACACATTCAGAGTGTATACCTCACCTTGACTCCTGGCACGGCCTGGGCCTCCTCTGCTCTGTGACCTGAGGACACTGCCTCAGACCAAGGTCTCACCGTGGGTTCCTGGAGCCCCTGTAAGGGAAAGTGAGGGGCCCTCAGGCTACAGATACACGCACAGCCCTGGTACCGCCAGTGCTGTCAGGAGGGTGGGCCAGGCTCTGTGAGGTCCCCACCATTCTGGGGTGGATGGTCTCCTCTGTGCTCACTCATGCCCCTCACCTTTTGCCTGGAGGGTCCTAGACCCCACCCCTCTGCTGGGCTGGGAAACTCTCAGAACAAGAGCTCACATCCCTGATATGGAGCAGAAGGCAGTGAGTGGACCCCACAGCTGGACACAACTGCCCAGGGCTTTGGAAAGAGGACAGGAAGAGGCAGCCAGATTTGGTGGGGTCCACGTGTCCTGCAGGAGGAGGCTGCTCAGTCCTCAACTTGATGTCTGGAAGAGCCTGGGACCCTCCCTCTGTTGACCTGAAGCCACCTCCTTAAACCAACGCTGCCTCCAAGATACACCAGAAGAGGGAGTAAGGGGAGACACACTGTTCCCTGTGTCTTTCCTAGGCTGACAGGACGGGCAGGGAAGGGCTGAGTCTTGTGTGTTGGGTGAGTAGTGTCCCCTCAGATGAAGGCCTTCACCTCCCTGAGACCAGTGATCCAGATATGAGATCACTGTGAGACTGTTTTTGTTCTGGGCTGGGGGTGCCCTCAATCCTCCCTCAGGGTCCTCACTTAGACTCTCAGGTCAGAGAACAAGGGCAGGTTTCCCATGTATGAGATGGGGGACTGCCGAGTCCTTGCTCAGGACCCTGGGACTCCTCCCTCTGCTGAACTCAGGCCCTGCTCCTCAGACCAAGGCCATCCCCTCCTTGTCACTCCAAAGACGGAAGCAAAGACGCACCACATCTGGCCACCCTGCCCAGGGCCTCCCAGTGCCAAGGTCCCCTTCTGTTCTGGATTATAAGGTCTGCATTATCCTCCCTCTGTGTCCTCCCCTTGACCCCTGGCGGGGCCTGTGCCCCCACACCCTGAGGATGTGAGTCCTCACCCCTCAAATTTCTGAAGCTAAATTCTGGAAGTGTCTCAGTCTGACAGTGAAGGCGGGGCTGGGCCTCCTCTGTCCTGGGTCACCTTAGTCCTCTCTCAGTCCTTCCCTTGTCTCCTAGGAGGGCCTGGGCATCTTCCTTTGCTCACCGGAGGCTGTACTCATTACAAAAAGCCCCTCCCTTCTCTAATACCCAGATGTAGCTGTCAGGAACCCCGTGCCTGCTCACCCTGCATGGGACCTCCCACGGTTGACCACAGAGGCAGGCATCTGTGGAGCCCTCCCTGCCCTGGAGTCTAAGACCACACTCCCCCTTCTCTCAGCGTCCTCATCTTGGTGATTGGCAAGCCCTGGGATCTTCCCTCTGTTGACCTGAGTCTCGCCCCCTCAGACCAAGGTCCTCACCGCCCGAAGAACGCCTGGGAAGTTGGTGGACATCACATCTGGACAGCATGCTCCTGGGATTACCAGGGTCACAGCAGGGGCAGGGGTGATTCTATGGGGCCCTCCCTCCTCCCTCAGCATCTCACCTCACTCCTAACAGAGCCTGGGCCCTCTCTCCTCCGCCAATCTGAAGTCTTCCCCTTGGCCCAAGGCCCTCGCCTCTGTCAGCCCCCACAGGCAAGTTGGTGGACGTCACATCCAGCCCCGGCCCCACAGGGGCTTCCCCGGTGGACAGCAGGGACAAGGATAGACTGTGGGGCCCTCTATCGGGATGTAGGGGAGCCTCTTAATCCTCCCTTACGGCCCTGCCCTGTATGATGCTGAGTCATTCCCGGGTCACACCAGGCTCCGACTCCCAGAGTCCCCTAAATCCTAAGGGGGAGGGACTCAGTCTGACAAGTCTGTCCCGGGGTGGTTCACGGCTGACAGCAGGGGCAAAGCTGGATTATTTGGGGTCCCTCTACCTAGGGTGGGGCCCCCTCCATCCACCCTCGTCATCTCACCTCACTCCGAACAGAGCCTGGGCCCTCTCCCCTCCGCCGACGTGAAGCCTGCCCCTCAGACCAATGGCCGCGCCTCTGTCAGTCGCCCAGACAGACGTCAGAGAACGACACATCCAACCCCCCCCCCCACAACCGAGCTTCCCCGGGCTGACAGCAGAGGCGGAGCTGTATTATTTGGGGACCCTCTACCTGGGATGGGGGCCCCCTCAGGCCACCCTCATCATCTCACTTGACTCCTCACAGAACTTGGGCCCTCTTACCTCCGGCGATCTGAAGCCTGCCCCTCAGACCAAGGCCTCGCCTCCGTCAGCCCCTCAGACGCAAGTCGGTTGGCGTTACATCCGGGCCCCCACATCCGGGGCTTCCCCGAGCTGACAGCAGGGGTGGAACGGGATTGGTGGTGGGAGGCCTCAGTCTCCCACAGGGTCCCGCCCCTGATGCCTGGCAGAGCCAGGGCCCCGCCCTCTCTGGGCCTGAGAGGGCCTTGGGTCTCACCAGGCTCTGACTCCCAGAGTCCCCTGAGGTGGCGGTGGAAGGAGGGCAGTAGTCGGGTGGACAACATGCCGGGTGTCCCAAGGCTTCCAGCAGGGACTGAGCAGGACCCTATAGGCCCTCTCTGTGGGGTATGTGGGCCCTCTGTCCTCGCTCCTGAGGGTCCTCATCGTGGTTTCCTGCTCTTTAAGTGCTGGGCGGGAGGTGCCTATCTCTGCAACCCCTGAGCATGGGCTCAGCTGCAGCCCTTGCAGAGAATGGCTGCGGGTCCCAGGCTGGATGCCGGGTGGGGGCTGCAGGGCCTGGGACTGTAGTGGCGTGTGGGACAAGATGGGCACCTTCCCGCGGGGCTCTTCTTCAGCCGCATGTAGACTTTGAAACATTTTGTCCTAAAAGATTTGCTTTTTATACTGAAGAGGCCAATGGATTTGGGGAGGTCCCGCAGTTTTTAAGTTATCTAACACTGCGTTGTCTAATGCAATGATGATTTTCTTTTTTTAATCCTCATTCCTATTAAAAAAAATTAAGTGCCTAGCAAGTATATGTTTAAAATATATAATTTCATGAACGAATACCTACCCTTACTCTGTGTGGTTCACTCGCTATTCTAAATATTATATTTTTAATCCATTCTTTACTTTCTATTAAAATAATTTTTCAAAAAGGCCAGTCATCTCTCTAAGGTGGCTTCAGGTGGTCTTTAGCACCGACTCCTGAGTCATACTTCCTAAGCCAATCCTATCTTGCCTGCTGTCTTGACATTACCCCAGGGCTACTGGCATCTGTGGTGCGAGGTGCTACCTCAGTTTGTGCAATGAAGCAGGGCTAGAAGTTCAAACATTTTTGCTTACCCATCCTTTCATCTGCCGTCTGTGTAGCCTCCAACCTTCCCAGCTGCCGTGTGTCCGCCACTCCTCTTACTCCAGACACACATGGGATTCAACAGTCTGCAATTTCCTCGGGGTTTTCTCACATTTTGTTGTTTAGATTTTGTTGGATGTTGACAATGTTTTTTTCCCCCTTCTCCCTTCCAGGGTTGATTTTGGAGTATGAGTCGGCAATGTGAACTTGACGCTCATCTTGTCCTACAGGTGAAGCACTAACTTTGTAAAAAATTTAAGTAGAATTCACATCTTTATAATATTTTCTTCTCAATTAATGAATATGGAAAAATGTTCTATTTCTTTGGGATTTTTTTCATCTAAATCTATCAGCAAACTTTTATAGTTACCTCCATTAAGATCTTGTTCATTTTTGGTAGCATTCTTTTTATATATATATATGTATATATATATTTTATTTTATTTTATTTCAGCTCATTATGGGGGTACAAAAGTTCAGGTTATATATTTTGCCCATGCCCCCCCATCCCCCCCGAGTCTGAGAATTCTTTTAAAGTAATTTTTGGACTTTTCTTTTTTTTTGCTGTTGTAAATGGTATATTTTCTGTTACATGTTCTAATTATTTACTGCTTTTTTTATGGCAAGTTCATGATTTTGCTATAATGAGCTCCCATACAACATTTTTTCTGAAGTTCTTTATTTTTTTAAATATTCCACGTACTTATTCCTTTGAATTTTCTTTAAAGATAACATTGTTTCCAAAGATTTCTTTTCAATATTCATATTGCTTATTTATTTTAAAATTCATAGCTCTGGCTATGTGTTCCAGTGTGATTTTGAACAGTAGAGGTGATAGCATACATTTTTGTCTTGTTCCTGGCTTTAATAGTAATTCGTTTAACATTTCACATTTAAGTGTGTTTGCTATAGATGTTAGGAAATGGAAGTTCTATTCCAGTATTAGTTTACTTTTTTTTTTAGCAACAATTTATTTTGAATTTCTTTAAAATGCTTTTTATGTAGCCATTGACATGATCAAGTTTTTTTTTTCCTCCTCTCATTTGTACACAGGGAATTAAAATTGAAAGCATTTTTCTAATGTTAAATCATATTTTTATTCCTTGGACACTGCCTGTTTGTTCATTTAGTTTACTGCTATGTTGAATATGCTATTAAATTATTTAGAATATTTGCTGCTGTGAGAGAGAGCTTGGCTCAAGTGTTCTTTTCACTGGGTGTTCTCATCTGGTATTTGAATCAAGGAGTCCTAGCCTGGCAAAATGAATTGGATAATTGCCCATCTTTTTGTATGCTTTGGAAACGTTTACATAAGATGGTAATTTGTTTCTCCCTGATCATTTGGTAGAACTGGCCTCTAAAATTACCATGCTCTGGAACATTTGACAGTGGCTTGAGTTTTGAATATTATACAGCTTCAGTTTGTATTGTTTGATTAAATGTCTAAGTGGTCAATTTCACTCAGGATTTCAAATTTAGTGACATGATATTTATAATAAAACTTTTTATTACAGAAACTCTCAACATATACAACAGTAAAGAGAATAGTATAATGAACCAGTATACCAGATGCTCAGCATCAACAAGCTTCAATACATGCTCAATCTGGTTCCAATTATACCCTCGCCTACTTCCATCTCTTACTATTGGAATAATTTGAGGCATATCCAGGACATCATAGTGTTTTATATTTAAGTATGTCATGTGCATTTATAAAAGGTAAGAACTCTTGTGTTAGACATAAATGGAATATAATTATATTTCCTAAAATTTTAAATAAGTAATCA
Source organism: Eulemur rufifrons (assembly GCF_041146395.1). Lineage (NCBI taxonomy): Eukaryota > Metazoa > Chordata > Mammalia > Primates > Lemuridae > Eulemur > Eulemur rufifrons. The sequence goes on along the minus strand of NC_091012.1, from coordinate 23,206,344 downwards.
TCAAATGCCAAGCTATTTTTCATATTTACCTGGCAGATATATCCTCTAAAATTTGTTTCTTTAAATTAGTGCTTAAATATGATCTAATCATTGTAATTGTTTGTTATATCCCTTAAATCCTTTTTAATCTATAATTTCTCTCCCCATTACCTCCTTTTCCTTGCAACTTAAAACAAAAATAAACAGGTCTTATGTTTTTTCCAGGTTCCTATAGTATGGATTTTGCTGACTGCATCACTGTCGTGTCCCTTAAGAAGTTTTTCAGATCTTAATTTTTGATGCTACAAAATGCTCCAGGATCATTTTATATGCACTTGTCCTTTGGTGTCCATGGGGGATGAGTTCTAGGACCTCCCAAGGATACCAAAATTCTCAGATGCTCAAGTTCCTTATATAAAATGACAAGAATATTTGCACATAGCCTATGCACATCCTCTATATATTTTAAATCACCTCTAGATTACTTGTAATACCTAATACAATCTAAATGCTATGTAAATAGTTGTTATACTTTCTGTATTGTTTAGGAAAATAATGACAAGAAAAAAAGTAAGTACATGTTCAGTGCAGATGCCATTTTTTTAATTTTAGAATATTACAGGGGTACAAATGTTTAGGTTACATATATTACCTTTGCCCCACCTGAGTCAGAGTTACACGTGTGCCCATCCCCCAGACAGTGTGTTTTGCACCCGTTAGGTGTGAACATACCCATCCCCTCCTCCCCCCCACCTGCCCAACACCTAATGAATGTTACTACCATATGTGTACATAAATGTTGATCAATTAGTACCAATATGATGGTGAGTACATGTGGTGCTTGTTTTTCCTTTCTTGTGATACTTCACTTAGTAGGATGGGCTCCAGCTCCATCCAGGATAATACAAGAGGTGCTAGTTCACCATTGTTTTTTGTGGCTGAGTAGAACTCCATGGTATGCATACACCACATTTTATTAATCCACTCATGGATTGATGGGCACTTGGGTTGTTTCCACATCTTCGCAATTGTGAATTGTGCTGTTATAAACATTTGAGTGCAGATGTCTTTTTTTTAGGAGCTTAAATTTTAATTGAGGGAGATAGCTAATGCACATATGTGTAATAAATAAGTAAATTACAATAGTATGTTAGAAGTGAAAAGTACAATGGAAAAAAGAACAAGCAGAGCTGGTCAAAAGGTCTGGAAGATGCAGACCTGAAACAGGCAGTTCCAATCAAGAGTGACAAATGCTTTGGGGAGGTAGCCCAGGGCCCCCAGAGCACACTGAGGGAACCGGGGGTGGCCCAGCGTAAGCGTGGTTCTGGGGTGGGGCAGATGCTGAGGTGGGAGGGATCGGTGGACGCTGTGGTATCTGAATAGAGCCTTGGAGGGTAGACAGGCATTGGGTGGGGTAGGAGTTGGTGGTCGGCGCAGGCTGGGTTACTGGAGGTACAAGAGGCCCCACTTGGGGCAATGACTTGCCTTGTAACCACGGGCCAGAGATTCTGAGTCCCGGAAGCACCTCAGCCTGGTTTCTTGCTTCAGCCTGCTCTAAGTCCAAACAGTCTGTGGCTTTATGACACTTTTGAGGGCACAATGTCCTTTTGCTGTGAGCTTCCTACCCTATAGTACTCCTCTTGAAGTCATATTAGCATTTTCAACAAATCACAATTTCTAGGTTCTTCCAAACAGTGAATCTGCACTGAGCGTTCCTAGCATTTAACAGAACAATTGGTACCTCTCTCCAACTGTTACTGACATTCGTCATAGCCCCTGGTTTCTGGGTCCACCACGCCAGCAGCTGTATCCTGCCCTTTCTCCTCTTCCTCAGGGTGTTGATCATGAGTAATAACAACACCTCATGATGACACAGCAATCTTCCTCTTAAGAAGGTCGGGATGATTTAACACGATGATTTTATGATAATCCAGGTCTTTTTGGGTTTAAAAAAAAAAGTTTGCATTGTTTTTTATTGCTGAGGGTTTACCCCTAAATTGCAGATGGGAGAGCTGGGTGCATTGTGTGGTCTCAGCCTCTGAGAGTAATGGAGGGCCCTTTTGGAAGAAGATCCCTGGGCTGCAAGCAAAGTGGTGTGGATCATTTATTCATCATGTTGCTTTTAAAAAACAAAATAGCCTTTTCGTCTGTGCGCCGCAAGTGAATTGGCCAGGACTTTCCCTGTGTACAAGGGTTCCCCTGATGCCTCAGCTGATGGTGTGATTCCAGTTTGAAGGCTGACAGGCTTCAGACCCAGGAAGAGCCAGTGTTTTAGCTTCAGGTCAAAGGCAAGAAGAAAACCTGTGTCCCAGCTCAAAGGACATAAGGGAGGAAGAATTTTTTCTTATTTAGGGGGAGGGCCAGCCCTTTCATTCTATTCATGCCTTCACCTGATTGGAGAAGGCCCACCCACACTAGGGGGCACAATCTGCTTTACCCAGTCTACCAATTTAAGTGTTAATCTCACCCAAAAAACACCCTCACAGACATACCTAAAATAACCTGTAACCAGATATCTGGGCACCCTGTAGCCTAGACAAGTTGACATATAAATAAAACTATTAATACCACACACGTACAAGTGTGTTTCAGAGTATGAGGGTCTCTTTATCAATGGAAAGGTATTAGTTACTCCTGGGGTAAAATTCTCAGTTGTCACAGAGAGGACTTTGATTTACAGATTTCATGGTGATTTAGTAGCAGATGTCTTTTTTATATAATGTCTTTTTTTCCTTTAGGTAGATGCCCAGTAATGGGATTGCTGGATCAAATGGTAGTTCTACTTTTAGCTCTTTGAGGTATCTCCATATTACTTTCCATAGAGGTTTTATTAGTTTGCAGTCCCACCAGCAGTGTATGAGTGTGCCTATTGAGTTCTGCATCATGGATTCAACCATCTGTGGATCTAAAATATTTTTTAAAAATTGCATCTGACCTTTGACAAGAAAAACAGTATGCATATGTTAGGTACAGATGCAATTTTTTTTTTATTTCAGAATGTTACAGGGGTACAAATGTTTAGGCTACATATATTGCCTTTGCCCTGCCTGAGTCAGAGCTACAAGCATGCCCATCCCCCAGACAGTGTGCACCGCACCCATTAGTTGTGAATTTACCCATCCCTTCCCCTGACCTTTGACAGACGCAAATTTTTTAAAATATTTTTGATCCATGAATGGTTAATCCATGATGTGGAACTCACAGATATGGAGGGCCAATTGTATTTCATGCCCCTGTCCTAGAATCAGCCATTTCTCCAAGGAGCCCTAATTCCTTTTATTTAATGATGGTTTTGGAATCCTAGATCTCAATGCTAGGTGTGCTTGTTTCTACTGGGGAAATATTACTTATAAGCCCTCTTGGCTCACTGGGCAATGAAATATATATGTGTATATACACATATCTATAAATAAATATGTAACCATCTATATCCATATTAAGCTAAACATGAGTTTATGCTAATGTCTCCAACTGTAATCTATTACAACAAAGACTATTCTAGCCTCCTCTTCTAACTTACCAGTAACATCCCATTCTAACAATGAGAAACCCAGGTCCCACCATCTGCCAATCCGTTCAATTAATTGTTCAATTCCAGTATACATGTGTAGTGGTTTCAAAATTGTTAACCTGTACCCCTGTGGGAAACAACTTTACCAGCTAGAGTATAGCACTTATATACAGTTCCTTTTGATTTTAGCTTTACAACATTCATTTTCAAGTTACTTAGGGAAGCAAATTCTGCTCATACCCTTCAGTGAGTTTGTTTCATACATTTTAATACATTAGAATATTTTTCCACATTCTGCATTCTGTCCTGGGATTCCTTGATATCCTAAATTATTTTTTTTAATTTTTATACATTAAGGTTCACTCTCCATGCTGTAAAGTTTTATGATTTTAGACAAATGCATATGATACTGTATGCACATTACAGTATCATAAAAATAGCTTCATTGCTCTAATAAATCTTCTGTGTTTAACCTATTTATGCCTTTTTCCATATGTTTACCATATCTATAATTTTTCCCTTTCCAAAATATCATATAAAAGGAGTCATATACTTTCTAGCCTTTCTCAACTGACTACATTCATTTAGCAATATGCATTTAAGATCCATTCATGTCCTGTAGGTCATTCTCTTTTATTGATGAATAATATGCCATTGTAAGGCTGTGTCACAATTTGTTTATCCATTCAACTATTAAAGGACATCTTACTTACTTCTAGTTTTTGGCTATTAACAAATAAGCAGCTATAAACATTCATGTGCACGTTATTGTGTAGATGTAAGTTTTCAAATCAGTTGAGCAAATACCCAGGAATGTGCATGCTGGATCTATGGTGAGACTGTGTTCAGTGTTTTTAAGAAAGTGACAAATTATCTTCCAAAGTGACTGTACTATTTTGCATTCCTATCAGCAATGAATGAGAGTTCCTGCTCTGCATTTTCACCAGCAATTGGACTTGCAAGTTCTTTTTTTTTTTATTTTAGAAATTCTAGTAAGTGTATAGAGGTATGTTTTATTACTTACTTTGCAATTTCTTAATAACAAATAATATTCAGCATCTTTTCCTGTGCTTATTTTCTACATGTATATCTTCTTTGATGAGGTGTCTGCTTAGATCCTTTGCCCAATTTTTAAGTGAGATTTTGTTTTTTATCGTTAAGTTTTAAGAGTTCTTTATATTTTGCATACAAGTATTTTATTAGATAGGTGTTTTGCAACTATTTTCTCCCTGTCTGTGGATTCTCTTTTCATTCTCTTTACAGTGTCTTTCACAGAGCATCCATATTTTTCTTTTAACAGCATCCAACTTACCAATTTTTTCTTTCATCGGTTTAAAAACTCATCACCAAATCCAAGGTGATTTTCCATGCAGATTTTCTCCTAGAGATTTTATAGTTTCTGCATTTTGCACTTAGATCTACAAGCTATTTTGGGTTAGTCTTTTGTGAAAGGTGTAAAGTTTTGTCTGGATTCCTTTTTCTTTTTAAAATTATCTTTATTCGTAAAATTGCTTTTGCGCTTTTGTCAGAATTCAGTTGGCTCTATGGGTGTGAATCTATTTCTGGGCACTATTCTTTTTTATTAATCAATTTCTATTCTTTTACCAGTTCTATGTTGCCCTGATTACTTTCCCTTTACAGTAAGTCTTGAAATTGAGCAGTTGGAGTCCTCCAATTTTGTTGCTGTCTATATTGTGATATCTATTCTAAGATATGTATATAAAATACAGAATCAATTTGTCGATATCTAGAAAATAGCTTGATGAGAATTCGATTTGGATTATGTTGAATCTATAAAACACATTGGGGAAAACTAACATGCTAACAATTTTCTGTCTTCAACCCATGAACATAGAATAAATTTCCATTTTTTCTGATCTTTGATTTCTTTCATCAGTGCTTTGTACTTTCCATAGACAGATCATATACACATTTTGTTAGAGTTATACCGAGGTATTTCATTTTGGGGAAACTATCATTGTAAATGGCATTTTAAATTTAAACTTTCAATTGTTCATTGTCAGTATATAGGAAAGCAATCAACTTTTTTATATTAATCTTGTTTCCTGTGACCTTGTTATAATTCCAAGAGTTGTGTTGTTGTTGCTGTTATCAATTCTGTGGGATTTTCTACATAGACAAACATTTCTTCAGTGAACAAAGAGAGGCATAATTTTTTCTTCCCCAAAAGTACGTATTTTATTTTATTTTCTCATCTTATTGCACTAGCTAGGACTTCCACTATAATGTAGAATAGGAGTGGTCAGAAGAGATATATTAATACTTGCTTTTTTTCTGATCTTAAGTGAAAAACATCTAGTTTCTCATCATTAAGCATGATGTTGCCTGTAGGGTTTTTGTAGATGCTCTTTGTTAATTTGAGGAAATCCTTTCTATTTCTTGTTTGTTGAGACTATTTTTATCATGAATGTCTTTTGGATTTTATCAAATGAACTTTCTGCATAAATTGATATAATAATATGATATATTTCTTAAGCCTGTTGACATCATGAATTACATTAATTGATTTTTGAATGTTCAGCCACCCTTGTGTACTTGTAATAAATCTCACTTGGTCACGGCATATAATTATTTTTATACATTGTTGGATTTGGTTTGCTTATATTATATGGAAGGTTATCAGATCTATGTTCATGAGAAATATTGGTCTGTAGTTTTGCTTTCTTGTAGTATCTTTCACTGGCTTTTGTGTTAGGGTAATGGTCTCATAGAATGAGTTAGAAGTGTCCTCTCTGCTTCTATTTTCTGAAAGAGATTATGGAGCATTGCTATTACTTATTCTTGAAATGTTTCATAGAATTCACTAGTGAAATTATCTGGGCCTAGTAATTTCTCTTTTGGAAAGGTATTAATTATTGATTCAATTTATTTGGTAGATATAAGTTAATTCAGGTTATCATTTTATCCTTGTGTGAGTTTTTGCAGTTTGTTTCATTGAAGATAACTTTATCTAATTTACCAAATTTGCAGATATAGAATTGTCATAGTATTCTTTCATTATCATTTTAATGTCTGTCTATGGGCTCAGTAGGAATGACCTCTATTTCATTTATGATATTGATAATTTGTGTCTTCTGTCATTTTTTTCTTGATAAGCCTTGCTAGAAGAGCATCAGTTTTGTTGATCTGGTCAAATAACTAGACTTTGCTTTCATTTATTTTCTCTGTTGTTTTCCTGTTTTTAATTTTATTGTTTTCTGCTAAACAGTTCATTATTTCTTGTCTCTGCTTGCTTTAGACTTAATTTGCTCTTTTTTCTCTATATGCCTAAAGTGTAATCTTAGGTTTTGATTTTAGATCTTTTTTCTCTAATACATGCATTTAGTGCTGTAAATTTATCTCTAAGTACTACTTTTGCTAATAACCCATGAATTTTGATAATTTGCCTTTTTAATTAAAAATATTTTAAAATTTCTATTTATTCTTGTTCCTGGCCCATAATATATTTGGAAGTGTGTTGTTTAATTTATACATTAAATTCTCTCTTTCTTCTTCTTTTGGTATTCTAATTACTTAAACGTTACACCTTCTGACATTGCCCCATAGTTCCTGAATATTCTGTTCTGGTTTTTAAAAAGTTCTTCTTTCTTTTTTTATTTCAACTTGGGAAGTTTCATTTGACATATTTTCAAGCTCACTGATTCTTTCTTCAAAATGTCCATTCTATTGATGCACATATCAAAAGCATTCTTCATTTTCGTTAGTGTTTTTGATTTCCTATTGAATATTTATCGGAGATACCATATCTCTGCTTACATCTGCTTATGTATCTGCTCTTGCATATTGTCTACTTTTTCCATTGCAGCCCTTAATGTGTTAGTCATAATTATTTTTAAATTCCTTGTCTGATCATTTCAACACATGTATCATGACTGAGTGTGGTTCTGTGCTTGTCTTGTCTCTTCAGACTATTTTGTTTTTGTTTTCGTTTCTGAGATATGGTCTCCCTCTGTTGCCTGAGCTAGGGTACAGTAGTGTCATCATAGCTTACTGCAACCACAAACTCCTGGTTTGTGGAAACTACATTTTCCTGACTCAGCCTCCCAAACAGCTAGGACTACAAGTGCGCAACACTACTCCCAGCTAATTTTTTTAAAATTTTTTGTACAGATGAGGTCTCACTGTTACCCAGGCTGGTCTTGAATTCTTGGCATCAAGCAATACTCCCACCTCGGCCTCCCAAAGTGCTATGATTACAGGCGTGAGCCCCAGCTCTTCAGACTATTTTTTTCTTACCTTTTAGCTGCCATGTATTTTTTTTATTTTTAAAAAGACAGGCATGCTATATTGAGTAGGAACTGAGGTAAAAAGGCCTTTATAGTGTGCAATTTTATGTTAGTAGAAGTTGGATTGTATTTAATGTTCACTGCCCTATAGGTGACAGAGGCTTAAAATACATTTAGTGTCCTTGGTTTCTTCTCCTCCTCTGTTGTCTTTGAGATTTCCCAAGAACTACTTCCTAAATAGATTTTGTGTCTTACAGTTCTTTCCACTGTAATCCATTGTTATTATAGTGGAGACCTGTTGATGTAGTGGTAGGGTGTGGAAGAGAGGAAGCCTTATATTAATATTTTGCACTATTACCACAGCTTGTGGCTTAATTTGAGGGAATGACACTAAAGTCTTGGACTAGTCAAGGCTCTATCAGAATCTTTCTGGGCCCACTCTAGGGGAGACCCAATATTCTCAGAGAGGAAGTTATGGCCTTAGTACGTCATGAAGTTATGTCTATTCTTTTGTTATAAAGCCTAGCACTATCAGTAACTTTGCATGTATGGTATTTTGCATATAACTGAGTACATCTTTAGAACAAATTTATAGTAACAGAGTATGTTTATAGGTCAAAGGGTATGTGTATTTTCTATTTCTTCTTCAGTCAACTTTTGTAATATATTAGTGATTTATTTTCTAAAATATTGTCCATTTAATATAAATTGTTAAGTATTCTGGCTACAGGTTGTTCATTGTATTATTATCTTATGTTTTAAACTCTCTAATGTATTTCTCTGTCACCTTTCCTTCTTTCTAAATTCCATTGGAGTTTTATTTCTCAAGGCTGACCAGAAGTTTGTCTTATTGTTTGTAATAACTACCTTGATGTTTAATTTTATTTATAAATTTTATTTTTTTTGTTTATATGTTTTCTATTTCATTGGTTTCTGATATTATTTTGATTACTTCCTTCATCCTGTAATCTTTTGGTTAATATTTTGGGTTTTTCTCACTTCTTGAATTGAAGGTTTAATTTATTTAATGAAAGTGGGTTTTGTTTTATAAATAATTTCTAATAAATGTTTTTAAAACTTTAAATCTTCTCTGAATATTGCTATTTGCATGTATCCCATAGGTATTTATATGTAGCAATCTCATTGTCTTTCATACTGACCCAGATTTTTATTTTGTCTTTACTCAGGAGTTATTTAGACATATAGTGGTATTTTCCAGGTGCTTTGTTCATCTATTTATCTATCCATCTATCAGTTATCCATTCATTCCTCAGTCTCTCACTTATTTGCTTATTTATATAGTCTATTATGGTGCAAGACTGTAGCTTGTATGATTTCTATTTGGGGAAACTGAGGAAATTTTAGTCCTCTAGTATATGATCAACTTTTGGAAATACCCCACGAACATTTGAAAAGGATATATTTTTTTGTGGTTTGGATGCAAAGCTCTATTTATGTATATCTAACTGTTTATTATCTATCTTTCATTTATCTGTAGTAAGCTGAATCTCATGTAACAAAGAGACCCTAAAACAGGATGACTAAAGGAAAATAGTCATTAATTTCTCTTGCATACAATAGTCCTAATTTATGTGACCCAGGAAGGGCGACAGCTTTGCTTTACCTAGTCAGTCTAGGACCCACGTTCCTTCTGCTTTGCTGTTCTGCTATCCCTGGAATGTTGTCCTTGTTTGCATGATTTGAGCTGGGACTCAAGCACATCTTTGTCCCAGACATTGGGAATGAGAAAGAGGAAGTCCAAAGCGAATGCTTTTTATTTTAGCAATGCAGGCATAACTTGCACAGATTACAGTTGCTTACATTCCATTCAAAAGAATTCAGTCACAGGGCCTCACCTGCTTAAAAGGGAGGCTGAAAATGGGGACTACAGCTGGATAGCTGAGTGTAGCAATCTGCCACAATATGTATTGATATGCTTATGCTTTTGTACATATGTGAATTCAAATTCATTAAATGATACTTTTATAGAATAGAATATAGAATATATTCTATATTTCTATTGTTAGGTTTATTAGTTTTACTTCTTTAAACTGTTAGTTTCTGAGAAAGAATTGCTAAAATTTTCTGTTATGGTTGTACATGTGTCCATTTTTCCTTGCTTTTCTGATATTTTTTACTTTGCTCAGTTTAAAGTGAGATTATTAGATGAATAAATGTTATGGTTTATTATAAACTATACACTTATAATGTGTTTAATGCATTTTAATGCATCTACTGTTTATAATAATAATATTGTCCCTATTGCTTCCTTTCTTTTGGCATTTGCCTTGAATGTATTTTATATTTATTTATTTTCCTACTTTCTCAGTCATTTTGTTTTAGCAATGCCATGTAAATAGCATGTAACTAGATTTCTTTTTAGAATAAATTTGAATATCTGTTTATTTTAATGGGGTAAATTTAATCAGCTTACATATATTTAAATCACATATATTTTGATGTAAATGTTTGTAAGTTTTTTTTTGTTTTTTTTTTTTTTTGTTGAGACAGAGTCTCACTTTGTTGCCCAGGCTAGAGTGAGTGCCGTGGCGTCAGCTTAGCTCACAGCAACCTCAGACTCCTCGGCTTAAGCGATCCTACTGCCTCAGCCTCCCGAGTAGCTGGGACTACAGGCATGCGCCACTATGCCCGGCTAATTTTTTCTATATAGATTTTTAGTTGTCCATATAATGTCTTTCTATTTTTAGTAGAGACGGGGTCTCACTCTTGCTCAGGCTGGTCTCGAACTCCTGACCTCGAGCGATCCACCCGCCTCGGCCTCCCAGAGTGCTAGGATTACAGGCGTGAGCCACCGCGCCCGGCCTAAATGTTTGTAAGTTTTATTGACATATAATACCTTACAATTCACATACCATGCAATTCATCCATTTAAAGTGTATGATTCCATAGTTTTTAGTATACTCACATAGTCATGCAACTATGAGCACAATTTTAGAACATTTTTATCATCCCAAAAGAAACCCTGTACACACTAGTTATTACTTTCTAACCTATCCCATCCCTGCTATACGTAGAAGACTACTAACATACATTCTTTCTCTATAGATTTGCATACTCTAGACATTTCAGAGAAGTGGGATCATATAATATGTGATATTTTGTGACTGAATTCTTGCACATAGCATAATGTTTTTAAGGTTCGCCCATGTTGTAGAATGCATCAGTACTTTGTTCTTATTTATAGCTGAATAATATTTTATTGTATGGAAATACCACATTTTTTATCCACTGATCTGTTGATGGGCATTTGGATTGTTTCCACCTTTTGGCTATCATAAATAATGCTGTTTGTTATAAACATACATGTACAAGTTGTTTGGACATATGTTTTCACTTATTGTGGGTATATACCTAAGAGTAGAATTTCTGGGTCAAATGATAACTATATGTTCAACTTTTTGAGGAAACACCAAACTGTTTTTCAAAGTAGGTGTACCATTTTCTGTTCCCATTTATAGTGTACAATGGTTCCAGTTACTTCGCATCCTTACCAACACTTGTTGTTATCTGACATTTTGATTGTCATCCTACTGGGTATGAAGTGGTATCTCATTGTGGTTTTAATTTGCATTTCCCTGTTGATGGTCATCTTTTTATGTATCAATTGGTCATTTGTATATCTTCTTTGGAGAAATGTCTGTTTAAGTCTCTTGCAGGTTGGGTGGTTTATCTTTTTGTTGTTGAATTGTAAGTATTCTTCATGTATTCTAGATACATGATATCAGCTATCTGATGTGCAAATATTTTCTCCCATTCTGTGGGTTGTCTTTTCACTTTCTTGATAATGTCCTTTGTTTGAAGCACAGATTTTTAAAATTTTGATGAAGTTCAATTTATCTGTTCTTCTTTTTGCTATTGCTTGTGTTTTTTGTGCTTTTGGTGTCATAACAAAGAAAATATTGCCAAATTCAAGGCTGTGAATATTTGCCCCTAGTTTTCTTCAAGACTTTTATAATTTTAGCTTTTACATATAGGTTTTTGGTCCATTTTGAATTATTTTTCATGTAAGGAATGAGGCAGTGGTCCATCTCTCTCTCTCTCTCTTTTTTTTTTTTTTGTTTTTTTTTTTTGGTTTGTGCTTATCTAGTTGTCCCAGGGCCATTTATTGAAAAGACTGTTCTTTTGCCATTGAATGGTCTTGGCACCCTTGTCAAAAATCAATTGAACATAAATATATCAGTTTGTGTTAGGGCTCTCGATTCTATTCCATTGATCTATATATCTATCCTTATGCCAGTACCACACTGTATCAATTACTGTAGCTGTACAGTAAATTTTGAAATCAGGAAATATGAGTCATCCAACTTTGTTCTTCTTTTCCAAGATTGTTTTGGCTATTCAGGGTCCTTTGCAATTCCATATAAATTTTAGAATCAACTTTTACATTTCTGCAAAATAGGCAGTTGGAACTTTGATAGGCAATGCATTGAATCTGCAGCTCAATTTGTATAGCATTGCCATGTTAACACTATTAAATCTTTAATTCACGAACATGGTATCTCTTTCCATTTATTTAAATCTTTAATTTCTTTCAGCAATAATTTGTAGTTTTCAGTGTACAGGTATTGCACCTCCTTGGTTAAATTTATTCCTAATTATTTCATAATTTTTGATGTTATTTTAAATGGAATTGCTTCTTAATTACATTTTAAATTGTTCATTGCTGGTGTCTAGGAATAGAATTAATTTTGTATATTGATCTTATATACAACCTTGCTGAACTCACTTATTAGTTCTAATAGCTTTCAGTTGATTCCCTCGGATTTTTTATATACAAATTTATGTCATCTACAAATAAAGATAGTTTTACTTCTTAGTGTCCTGTATGAATATTCCTTTTATTTATTTTTCTTGCCTAATTTCTTTGACTAGAACCTCCAGTACAATGTTGAATGAATGTGGCAAAAGCAGACATCCTTGTCTCATCCCTGATTTAAAGGAAAAAGTATCCAATTTTCACCATTAAGTCTGACATTAGGTAATTATATACTGATGATGGCATATGATTGGATCTTTTTAAAAATCCAAGCTGACAATACCTTTTGATTAGATTGCTCAATCCATTTATATTTAATGCTATTACTGAATAATTAGAATTATGCCTGTATTTTACTTTTTGTTTTCTATCTGTCTCATGTCTCTTTGTTCCTCTCTTCATCGTTTCCTGGTGTCCTTTACATTTAGTGAATATTTTCTAGTGTAACATTCATTTCTGTAATGAGTTTTTCATTATATTCTTTGAATTATTTCCTTAGTGGTTGCATTAGGATTTACCATATATATTTTAACCTATCAGAATCTCCTTTAGATTTCTGGTAACTTAATTCTAGTGGTATATAGAAACATTACTTTTTTTTTTTTTTTTTGTTGAGACAGAGTCTCACTTTGTTGCCCAGGCTAGAGTGAGTGCCGTGGCGTCAGCTTAGCTCACAGCAACCTCAAACTCCTGGGCTCAAGCGATCCTACTGCCTCAGCCTCCCGAGTAGCTGGGACTACAGGCATGCGCCACTATGCCCGGCTAATTTTTTCTATATAGATTTTTAGGTGTCCATATAATGTCTTTCTATTTTTAGTAGAGACGGGGTCTCGCTCAGGCTGGTCTCGAACTCCTGACCTTGAGCAATCCACCCGCCTCGGCCTCCCAGAGTGCTAGGATTACAGGCGTGAGCCACCGCGCACGGCCAGAAACATTACTTTTATATAGCTCTATTCCTTTCACCCTTTTTGTGACATTTTATTATGCCTATTAAATCTATACATGTTACAAACTCAATAATGCACTTATAATTATTACTTTATGTATATTAAAGAAGCTGGGTGATATGTGTGTGTGTGTGTGTGTATATATATATATATATACACACACACACACACACATAGGTGTGTTTTATATTAACCTTCTTATTTGCCATATTAAGTTCTCTTTATTTGTTCCTGTAGATTCAAGTCACCATCTGGAGTTATTTTTTTTAACCTGGTACATCTTTGGCTCCCATTCATCTCCTTCATGCTATTATTGGCAAATATATTACTTTTCTATGTGTTATAGGTCCTACAATACAAATTAGGTGCATACTGTTTTATTCGATTGGTTGATTTTAATCAGTTAAGACAAAAAAGGAGGGAAAAAGGAGCATGAAGAGGCATGTCTGACCTCCCTCCTTGTGGCAGGCAATTTAGTTTTAGTCTATAGCCTTGGCCAGGAGGGGTCCATTAAATTTTTTTTTTTATTTTAAAGCAAAACTTTAAAATAAAAAAAAATAAAAAATAAAAAAGGAGGAAAATATCCATTTAAACTCTTTTTTTGTTGTTGTTTTTTGGGTTTTTTTTTTTTTTTGTCACCCAGGCTAGAATGCCATAGCATCAGCCTAGCTCAGAGCAGCCTCAAACATCTGGGCTCAAGTGATCCTCTTGCCACAGCCTCCCAAATATCTGGGACTACAGGTGCATACCACCACTCCTGGCTAATTTTCCTATTTTCAGTAGAGACACTCTCACTCTTGCTCAGGCTGATCTCGAACTCCTGACCTCAAATGATCCTCCCAGAGTGCTAGGATTACAAGTGTGAGCCACCACGCCTGGCCATTATTCCTTCTTTTAATGATCTTTACTTTTTGTATGGATTTGAATTATTGTTTGTGCTTATTTTCTTTCAAACTGAGTAACTTTCTTTCGTATTTTTGTGAGGTGGGTCTACTAGCAATGAAATTTCTCAATTTTTTAAGCTGCAAATGTTCTTATTCCACTTTCATTTTTGACAGATTCATTGGCTGAATGTAGGATTCTTGGTTGATCATTTTCTTCTTTGAACATTTAGAGTATATCACCTCGCTGTCATCTGATGTCCATCATTTCTGATGAAAAATCATTTATTAATTTTATTGATGTTCTCTTGTAAATGAGGAGTCATTTTACTCTTGCTGCCTTCAAGATTTTCTCCTTTTCTTTGGTTTTCAGCATTTTTACTATGATATGTCTGTTTTCAGACCTCATTGTCTTTATCCTATTTAGAGTTTCTTGAGTTTCTTGAGTGTCTAGGTTAATTTTTTCATCAGATTTGGGACATCTTCAGTCATTATTTCATTTGATTATTTTTTCTGCTCCTTTCTCTCCTCTACCTCTTGGTATTCCCATTATGTGTAAGCTGGTATGCTTAATGGTCTCCCACATTTCTCTGAGGTTTTATTCAGGTCCTCTCATTCTTTTTCCTGTGTTTTTCAGATTGCATAATCTCTATTGAACTTTCTTTAAATTTGCTGATAGTTTCTTCTGCTATTTGAAATCTACTGTTGTGATCCTCTAGTGAATTTTTCATTTGAATTTTTTAATTTTTCAACTCTACAATTTTCATTTGATTCTTTTTAAAAAATAATTTATATCTCTTTGTTTATATTCTCTATTTGATGAGACATTGTATTTATATCTTCATTTACTTCTTTAAGCATGGTTTCCTTTAGTTCTGTGAACATATTTATAGTGACTACTTGAAGTCTTGTCTTTGTCTTTATATATCTCATAATTTTTGTGGGAAATTGGAATTTTAGATAATATATTGCAGCAATTCTTGGTACTGCCACTCATTCCAAAGCCTCTTATTTTTATTAGCTTGTTTACTTATTTAGTGACTGACTAGGTTATTTTAGTGATGTCTATTTCTTCCACAGTGTGAAAGGTCTGATGTCGCTCTTCAGAGGGCACAGTCTTTAACAGTGTCAGCAGTCACCTTGCGGTGACAGTGGTTTTATTGTGGGATTCTTTGTCTCTTTCCCTATCCACACCCAGCTTTTAAGCTCCAGTAATTTCTGGCCAATTGCTCAATTGTTTTCAACAATACACTGAGATTAAAATTGCTCCATAGATTGATCTAATTAAATTTGGGCTCTTTGGCAGAGATAGTTTTTGAGTTCGATGTTTGAGGTTTGTTCTGACTCAGAAGGGCTCTTATGTATCTCTATCTCTGGTTATTTCTGACAAACTAGCTGGCCTGTGGTCTGGTTTATATCTCTAATGAATCTACCAGTATCATCTCTTTATTAAAATATCTATTGTTTTTGAAAATGCTTTTAGGCTTCAAAATTCTCATCCTCTATTAAGTGAAGTCAGTTCCTTTAGGAAGAGCTTCAGAGATCTCTGTTCTTGCATGTTGCCTCTCCCCCTGGTTAAAATCTCAGCCCTGGTTCTGAAGCTGGAGGCAGAGCCAGTGGAATACTTCTTTTTAAATAACATCCCTGCTTTAGGAGCTGTGTGATTGGGGTGTGTGTATGGAGGGTTGTCAGTAGCCTCTCTTGGCAGGGGAACTTATGAGCCAGTGTGAGGCAAATCAAGTCCCAGTATTGTCAGTGCACTGTGCCCAAGACAGAGTTTCTGTCCCACGAGGGAAATCTGACTTCTCAATTGCACTCACCTGGAACTTGGAGAGTTCAGGAGACCAGGCCTGAAGAATCCCTCAGCAGAGAAAAGCAGTTAGGTCTCATAAGTGACCTAAACTTTGCTTGATTTGCAAACATACGCAAAACTTAACTTGAGCTATTTCTTGTAAATATCTTTATTAAGGAAAAACAAAACTTAAGCCCAAACAATCAGAAGTACCCCAAAAAACTTATAATTATATAACTAGGGACTTTCCAATGGGAGAAACCAAATAAGGCAATTGTAAAATGGTAACCAATCAAATATTTTCTTTGCTTTACTTCTGTGTCCATCCTATAAAAGCCTTCCCATCACATTCCCTCAGTGGAGCTCCTGAACTGTTACTGCTGTTGTTTGCTGAAATAAACTCTTTAAAAATTTTTCATGCTTCAGTTTACCTGTTTAACAATGTACAGCTCTTCCTGGGAAGATGCCATGGTCTTAAACTGGGACCTAGGAGAGAGGGAACCCTATGTTCTTGGCTACATCCATCTGTAAGGAGCTTCCTTCACATTGTGATGGGGGGACATCATGATTTAAATGCCACAGACTCTCAATGTTGCTATCAAATGTCAGAATGTTTTCCTGAATACATTTTTCTTCATTTTCTGTATGCCCTTAGGACCATTTCCAGAGGTTTTAGATATTAATAGTTGTTTTAAAAATAATTGTTATCAGTTTCATTGGGGCATACATCCATGCAGTGTTCATGTTGCCAATGCAAGGAGTAGAACTCCCTTGGTATAATTTTTGTTACTTAGCTTTAATTTTTATATTTATCTTAGTTTCCATGTAATTTCTTTCTCCATTTTTGCTATGGTTTAAATGTGTCCTCTAAAATTCATATGTTGAAACTTAATCACCAATGTGATAATATTAAAAGGTGGGTAGGTCCTTAAAGAGGTGACTAAGTCATGAGGATGGAGCTCTCATGGATGGGATTAGGGCCCTTATAAAAAGGCTTGAGAGAGTGAATGCACTATCTTCTACTCTTCCATCATGTGAGAAAACAGTGTTCATTTCCTTTTCTTTGACCTCTATACCTTCCACTGTGTCAGGGTGCAGGAAGAATGCCCTCCTCAGACACACAACCTGCCAGCATCTTGACCTTAGACTTCCCAGCCTCTAGAATTGTAAGAAATAAATTTCTGTTCTTTACAAATGACCAGGTCTGTGGTATTCTGTTATAGCAGCATAAACAAACTAAGATGATTTTCTTCTTTCCTCATGTTTGCTATATAGATAGCATTGTATTTTTCCCCTCTACATTAATCTATTGTTTTGGAAGTTCTACTATTTATTTCCATTCTGAAAGATGTTGTCTTAAAACTGATTTCAAAAATATTTAAACTTATATTCTCCCATCAACAAAGAATATTAATCAAATTTTAGCTTTTCTCTAAAACAAGTCTTCTAGTAAGGTTTTGTTTATTTTATGTTCCTCCCACATATTTTTGGGTTTCATTTATATCAACTGAATTTTTATTTCAAATCATATTTTAAATAATGTCATTTCTATTTTATAAACCATTGCATTAAATTATATTAAATTTTATAGCCTTATTATCAACTATTTATTGTAAGCTACAAGTTTTATTTTTTGCTCTCCACTATTTCTTACCTTTTCTTTTTGGTTGGATTATGTTTTTCTTTTGCCAGAATATGTCTCAAAATGATTCTTTCAGTGATACTGCACAGATTGTCAATTTCCTGAGTCCTTGTATCCCTGAGAAGGCCTTTATTATGCCTTCATACTTGATTGATAGTTTTTTTGGTTAGGGAACACTAGTTTAAAACTCTTTTTTTCTTTAGCAGTTTATAGATGTTACGCCACTGTTCCTAACAACTTGCCTTGCACTTGAGAAATCTGATACCAGTGAGATTCACATTTTCTTAGGTAACTTCTTTCTTTGTAGAAAATTGTATTTTCCCTTTATCCATGGAGTTTGAAAAATGATCTAAAATATGTCCAGATTTCTCCTGTTAAGTTATTATTGCTGCTGTCCAAATGTTTCTGGTTCTCCTCCTGGGCACATAATAGACTGTACTTCCACCTAATTGAAGTTACATGTGGCCATGTGACATGTATTTGCTGATAAGATTTGATAAGAGGTGACATCATTTCCATGAAAAGTTTTCCACGTTCTCTTCCTTCTGTAATAGTGATTATGGAAGACCACATTAATCATCTAAACCTCTGAAACCTGGCCCCTGTGTAATTATAATAAGCAGAGCCCTCTTGCTGCCTAACATTGAACAAGTAATATAAAAATATTTTGTTGTTTCAAGCCACTGATATTTTTGGTTGTTTAATATTACAGTATAATCTAACCTATCCAGACTGAAACAGGAATTGATACTTAAAGGTATCACAACAAAATAATAATATTAATAATAATAACAACACATATATACCATTGGCTGAGGTACCAGATGATGGGTACCAAGTAAACTGTTACCAGAGGGTGGAAGAACGGTGTTCCATGTTTTATAGTGTTTAAATATCTGCTTAAACTGTTGCCTGCATTAATTTCTAAGCCAGATAATCTACCTAATGAATGTGTAGCTCTAGGGGAAGAGATTGGAATAGAGAATGTTGGCACTGTGTGTTAGCTACTGTTGACCACATTTAACAAGGTATTACAAAAGCTGAGGTCAGAAAAGGATTTACTAGTTTACAAGCAAAGATGAAAGTGAATACAGAGTCTAGAAATGTGAAGACTTGCAGGGTTGGAAAAGGTAATTAATTGCTTCTCAGCCCTAGTGAGCAAAAGACAAAACAGAGAAGATTTTTGGTGACAAAAGTTTATTAAAACTCTCATAGAAAGGATTAAATGAAGGGCATGGTCATTTGATCATTGTAAAAATCTCTGAATTGGCTGTGTTGTCTCAAAGGAAAGACCAAATTTGGGCTATTGCTGCAAGTAAATCTTTTTTCATTGGACAAAATAGGAAAAATAAATTTAAGGTGTAGCTCTCCCATAAAAACCCGATAATCACAGTTAAGTTGTGAGAGACATGAGTATGAGAAAGCGAATAAATATAGTAAATATGCAAAGTGTTTTTAGAAATGAATTGTGGGTATGGTTATTGGCATTAGGAGCTGAGTCAAACTAAATAGAGAAGAAGCCTGGACTAAATTAACTGTGACTGTTTGAGCCCTAAAATGACTCTTGGGCTTCAAATCTACTATAAATAGGAAGCAGATTGTGTTTTTCAGCCCCCAAGAAGTATAATATATATTTCCCAATGCTCAATCAAGTTGTGGTCAAGGAAGATGACAGGAAAAAAAAAAAAAGAAACTCTTTGTGGGCAGAGACAAGGTCCATAGAGAAAAATTGACTGAAGATCCCTTTCTGCAAACCAGAATCAGAGTTTAATCAAGGAACATTCCTACCCCTAAGTAAGGGACCGTTTCTGGTCTGCCTAGTGGGATTTCAGAATTGCTATTAACCAATGACTGTGATTTGATTCCCATTCTTCTCTCTGGAGGGGATTGTTTATTGTGGTTATCCTTTCCTATTCCACCATTGTATATTGCATATGAGGGGCAAACAACTTTTATTTTTAGTTCATAATCCTCTTGACTAAGAGGGGACACCTCCAGAACAGATAAAGAAATTTCCAAACACTATTCAGAGATCCTATATTTTGAGAGTAAAGGAGTGATGCAATGGAACTTTTTGATTCCTCTCATGGGGAGAGATAAATGTGTTCCGCATGAAGAAAGGAGAGCAAACAAAATATTCAGCGATAAGAAAGGAAGACTGGGGTGGTAATTAGTGCTATCTAACAAATATTCCAGTTCTCTTCTCAACCACATGGCATGATTGCTCTTCCGCACCCCTTGGAATTAAGTGTGGCCATGTGATTTTTTTTACCCAAGAATTGTGAGCCAAAATTATATATTTCATCTAAAGATGTAAGTTTTAAGAGCCAGTGTGCAATTTCCCACATTCTTTTACCCTGCTGTGTGATGTGGAAGCAGGTGTTGTGATGAAGTTTTCATCAGCATGAGTTGCTGAGTGATTACAATGAGCAGAGTCCCTGTGTTGACCTGCAATGGACACATAGTGTGAGAGGAAATAGTCCTTTGTTGGCTTAAGTTCTGTGATTTCAGTTAGTTTATTCTCACAGCTTAACCAAGCCTAGCCTGACTGATGGATGCAGTTTGGTCTCTTGTCTTCTTTTCAATACTAGACCCCCATTTCAGCTGTTTTATTCTAATTCTTTGACTAAGCATGGTTTTCCCTAGTGGTAGTAAGGAACCAACCAAGGTAGCAAGGTGCCACAATTATTATTTACTCAGGGCAAACCACAAAAGCCACCAGGAGAATGATTGTCTTCTATCTTCCAGCTCTGGGGTTTCCCCCTGTGTCGTAAAACAACTGGTAGAAAATATGACATAATATAGATGCACAGACATCTGATTTACTTACACACATTATAACCATGTTTGTGAGAAGTGAAGAAGGTTCAGAGTTTGCAGATGGTTAAGTTTTTAGTATTCCTATTTATTAATATCATACTGAATGCATATACAAGATTTCTAGAGCAGAGATTAATTATTATTTACTTTTAAGCAAATAACAACTGTGTGGTTCCCCTGTGCTCCAATTTCTTATACCTGGGATGACAAGAGGAGAGCTGAATGTTACTCTACACATGCAGAATTTGTGTTGCAGGCAAGGAATGCAAAAGTGAATCTGGGCATTGCAATAGAAAGGAGAGATGCTTTTCCTACTGAAAGAAAGGAAACAAACCCTTGCTCCTTGGGAAGGAGCTGGTGTTCCCACTATTTTTTTGAACTGTAAATAAATTGCTCTATGGGGAAAGATCAAACCAAAACCATTGTCTCCACCTTTACAATCCAGGAATGTCTTCATGGCCCTAAAGTGTAACACATACCTCTGATGTTAAATCTCTCTGGAGTTCTCTCACTATTTACTCAGTTGTTAATTATATTCTATGGATTGCCCTTTTATCCCAGGTCCCAGGATTCAGTAGGATTTGCTAAGCAAGCCTTCATATTGCAGAAATAAACTATTTTCTCTACAAGTCCACACAAGACCAGTAAATTCTTTTAATTTAGCTCAAGTATGAGAGATTCAAAGTTGGCAGGCTGTTAAGTTTTTAGTATTCCTATTTATTAATATCATACTGAATGCTATGTGATCTTATCCTCTCTCCACTACACAGTCCTCTCCAAATGTCTTGCCATCTTCCTCTAAGAGGAAGCTAGATAGATCATGTCATTTTCCTACTCAAATTGCTGGTTATTTTACTGACACATGGCTTTTCTCATTGCAATACAAGTAACATAAGGAAAGAGCCTAAAATTAGGGCACCTGATAGTGATACATGTATAGCTAAGTCTTGCTTGGACACTAGTTGAACTCCAATTGTGTTCTTGGCTTGTCTTGGTCACAGGAATGAGAATATATTGTAGTCTGCTTATTAACTTCTTTCTCTCTAGATCACCCTTGAATCTACCAATTTAACACAGTCTAGTTTTATTAACTAAACTTTTCACATTTTCCTCTGATTAACACTACTTATTTTGGTGGATCCTTTTTTATCTTAAAACTCAAGCCTTTCTCTATATTAATGGAAAAAATCAAACTCTGTAAAATATTATAAAGAGGTTTACCCTAGCCAAATATGAGTGACCACAGTCCAGAGAGACAATTTCAAGAAGTCCTGAGAAGGTGCACCCAAGGCAGTCAGTTTACAGTTTGGTTTTATATATTTCAAGGAGACTGGAATTACAAGTAAAATCATAAATCAATACATGGTAAGTATACATCAGTTCAGCCCCAAAAGGCAGGACATCTTGAAGCAGGAGCTTACAAGTCATGGGGGGCTAGGGATTCTTTAGTTGGCAATTGGTTGAGAGTTTTAAACTTTGTCTAAAAATTTGAAGTCAATAAAATGGAATACTTAAGTTTAGGGAGTCCATTATCTGTCATGTGATACAATGCCTGCAAAAAATAAAGGCTTTTAAACTAGATTTTATGGATTGTAAGGTGTGACTTAACCCTTGCCTTGCATGACCTTAGGTCTTGTTTATAATTTGGTGTCTTATTGCCACAAAGAATTTGTTAGGTCAGTTTTATGATCTCTATTTTAATATTAATGCTGGTCAGTTGTTGTGTCTAAACTCCAAAAGGGAGGAGTATAATGAATTGTGTCTGACCTCCCTTCCCATCGTGGCTGGGAACTCAGTTTTTCGGGTTTCTCTGGGGTTCCCTTGACCAAGAGAGGGTTTGTTCGGTCAGTTGCAGGGATTAAGATTTTATCTTTAGTTTACATCTAACTCAGGGAAACTTTAGTTCTTTATTTGATTATTTCATTCTCTCCATTCTCTTTGGTCCCTCTGTCTGGGACTTCCATTAAATAGGCATTTTCTGTTTTAGATCTGTCTTCCAAGTCTCCTAATTTTCATGCCATAATCTTCCTAACCTTTTTTTTTGGCACCACATCTGGGAAGAATGCCTTCAATTGATCTCCCAAGTCACCAATTTGTGCTACAGATAATATATTTCTGCTATTTAATCATTCTACTGAGATTTTTATAATAATGATTGTTAGTTCAAAATAACTGATTCTTCTGATTAATTATTTTTGAAGGTTGATGCTCTTGTTTAGTAGATATGCTACCCTCTTCCATTTTTAGAGGATAATAATGACACCTATTTTTAAAGTTCTTTTTGTTTTCCGTACTAACAATTTCCTCAGTGGTTGGTTTTTATTTTTGTGCATTAGGTGTCTTGCATTCATGCTGTTTGTTTTCCTTAAATATTTGGTGATCCTTGTTTGTTCACAGATATAAATGAGGATCCATCTCTGTGGTTCACAACTGTGTTTGCTTCTTATAATTACTTTGGGAGCTTTAAAAAACCTGGCTATAAATGAAAAGGCATGCCCTTGCTAAATAATATGTCTTCAGTACCATACTATAGCTGCAGTGAGTAGATTGATTTCTTTGAAAAATTTAGCCAGTGCCAGGTGTTAAGAAATCTTATATCATGTAACTTACAAATTGGGGATATTAATTTACATTTATGCCATTGCACATTCAATGCAATTATTTTGTGTCTCTTAAAAGTTTATAAAACTTATAATATTAAAATCATGTTCCAAACATTCCCAAAGACATGAAGCACATTAAATATTCTTGGAATAAAATAAATAAATAAATAAATAAAAATAAAAAAACCTGATGTGCAGACCATATCATAGACCAATTAAATGAATATTTCTGGAAGTGGCACTCAAAGACTTGAATTTATTTCTTTTTATTTACTTCTTTCTTGGGGTATAATTTACACACAGTATAGTGCAAAAATTGCAAGTGTATAGCTCAGTAGATCCTTTCATATATATGTATGTATACATACACAATGCACGATGACTCAGGTAAAGATATAGACCAATGGTTGGAAAACTTTTTCTGTAAAGGATCAAATATTTCTGGCTTTGTGTTCCTGCCAAAACTACTCAATTTTTATAGTACAAAAGCAGCTATGGGTAGTATGTAAATGAATGAACACATCTGTATGCCAATAAAATTTTACAAAAGTAGGTGGTGTGCCCAATTTGGCCCATTAGCTGTAGTTTGCTAGGGAATCCACCTCCTTCTTTTAGGATGTCTTGAGAAATTCTGAAAGCCCTTATCTTCACCCCATTGAGCCTAAACAAGGTTCTGCAATAAGAATCGCTTTCACTGGGTTCCACATTTTTTCTAGGTGGAATCATGGAATCCCTTAGATTCATTATTAGCTCATTCATTCATCCACTCATTGTCTTACTCTGTGTCAGGCCCAGGGCTGAGGACTGAGGATGCAATAATGGTTTGAATTATTTTGTTATATTTTTCTCATCTCAACACTGATGCCTTTAATTTCATCTTCACTGAAAATCGTGACTCCAGGCTCACTACCATCCTCTCTACTCACAAACTCTGCCATCCTTCTGGGTATCTGCATTATCCATGTGGAACCCCTATCCAACTTCCTTGATCTCACCACCATCAATGGCTTTCTCCTCCACTAGGCTTGAGATGTCCACTCCATTGGCTATATTTTAAATCAATCTACTTTGATATCTTACAATCAAGCATTCAATTCTCTAACCATAACTGCTATTGTTACAGACACCAATCTATCCCTAAAATACCTGTTTTCCAACTCTTTAAAAAAAAACTTCAATCCTTTCTACTTCCTAGTCTCTTGCCAATACTCCCAACTCCTTTTCCCTATTGTCCTCATGTCCAATTTACCCACCAGCCATTCTTCCACTGACCTCATTTATGTAGTCTGATGAACACTGGCTGCTAGAGAAAATCTTGCCAGTAGGCAGATTGACTTTGAAAATCCATAGTCTCCAAATTAAACTGGATCTTTGATGTCTGGTCTTTACTTTGACTATCTAAAATCTTCTCTATTCTTCTCAAGCCACTTTTCATTCATTCTCAGCGTATACTTTCATCTCCATATTTTCAAATAAAATAGAATTCATCAGAAGTATCCTGTGTACTTCCCTCCACTCCATTTAAAAATTATCTGCAATTTCATTAAAAGTGATCTCTCTAGGATTACCAAAGATTTCTTTGTTGCTAAATTCAATTATAATATCTATATGGATGACTTTGAAATACCTATTTCTGGTTCAGGTCTTTCTCCTAATCTCAGATCCATAATGCCCAACATCCTCCTGAACATCTCTACTTGTATTTCTCTAAACTAAACCTATGAGATTGCACATTCTCAACACCAAGCCATAATTAACAAATAGCACAGCCAACCATTTAGACATCTAAGCTAGAAACCCAATTATCAAGCTATAATCCTGTTCCACACACACACATGTAGTGACAGACCAAATCCTATCCATTCTGTTTTTTAAAGTGTTTTCCTATTTGTCTTTGGCTGGGGTGTTAGAGAGGCTGGACTTCACTATCATTGAGAGGTGTTTTTCACTATCTTTGTCTGAAACACTGTCTATTGCCTGAACAACTTTAATAGCCTTCTACCTGGCCTCCCTGCTACCAGTCTAACTCCTCACCTTTCTGATCCTACCAGCAGCAGTCAAAGAGATCTTTCTAAATCTAGCCTGACCATACCATTCTCCTAGTTAAGGTCCCTCAGTGGGTACCCAGTGATCTTTAGATAAAGTCCAAACTCCTGACCCTGGCCTATATAGCTCTGTACTCACATCGCCATCATGTGTGCCTACACTATGTTCTCTGTCCTTGTGCCAGTACTTTCCTTCTGAGCTACACTTGACTCCTAACAGTTCCTTAACATCTACTTTCCCTCTTGAGCCTCTGAACCATTGCACATGTTGTTTCCTATACAGAGAATACTAGTTCCCCCTGCTAATTTCACGGAGTGGGGATGGAGGGGCACAGGGGACAAGGAAGCACTGTTTGAAAAATTCAGCTCAAGTTTTATCTTACACTTCGAACTTTTCAAATGTAAGAAAAGGGATATATCTGGACAGCCTTGAAAGGGGAGAGGGAAGAAAGGGTCATTCTCCTTGATCTTTCTCTTCACTGCTGCCAGTCCCTCAAGCCTCATCCTCCATTTTCTTTTCTCCCATCGTCTTGGATGATTGGCAACTAAATGAAATCTGCTTGAAACATGGCTTCAGGGGGCAGCCTGGGAGGGAACACCAAATTCCTCACATACCAGTTACCGAGGCATTGCTACAAGATGAAGATGTTTCCACATAGCTCCTGGACAAGGCTGCACCATTATTTTTTCTTGGTTTCAAATTGCATCCTTTACCCCTTGTTCTTTTGAGTACATTCTTCCTAATTTGAACCCCCAGGAAAAAAAAGTGAAACTTCTGCTAGCCTGAAGCATGAGATCCACAAAGGCCAGGAGCAGGGGCATGACAGTGAATGGATGGGGAAATTGAGTGCCTGTTTTCTTGCTGTCTTTATTCTCTGGCTGATAAAAAACAAAGAATCATTAATGCAGTAGCCTTGGTCTGATTTGCTGATTTATACACTCTATAAAGACAATTAAAAATTTGTTCTGTGAAAAAAATTGTGTTTATATGTTTACATCAGAGGAAAGTTGTACTATACAAAAACTGTTGTTCATATGTGAATAATTGTAATAAATTGAGTAGATGTCATAAAATGAAGCAGTCATTATCTCACGTTCTCACTCATAAATTGGTGCTAAAAATATGTACACATGGATGTAGATAGTGGAATGATAGACAATAGACACTTGGAAGGGTGAAGGGTGGTTGATGAAAAAATACTTATGTATGTTATTTGGGCTATGGATACCCTGAAAGCCCTGACTTGTCCATTACAAAATCTATGCATGTAACGAAATTGCACTTTGTACTCCATACGTTTATATAAATGGGAAAAATATAAAATTTAAAAAACAAGTTTTCCTGGGAGCCAGGGAAAGTAAAGCACCAGTTCTGTCTTCCATGGGAATCCCTTTTGCTGTTGTGGAAAGATGCGCTTTACTTTCCTAGTTGATAGAATGTGACAGTTCGCAAACTCAAGTCCTTCCTGTACCAGGACTTCAGGGAGGCCCTGCTGAAGACACTTCTCCCCAGGCCTATGTCTTCTGAGTCCTCAGGTCTGCTGTAAAGCAGGAATCTGAGGCTCTACGTGATTCTATAAGAAGGTAGCATCCTGCCCAGAAGCCAGAGCTTAGGGCCTGCCCCCAAATCCAATGACAGGACCTTAAACGCGGCTGCCCCTGATCCCACAACCTCTTACTTAGTTACTGGATTCCCCTTCCCGACTGCTCACTGAAGACATCTTTCAAGTGAATTTCATTTAGTTGTCAATCCCTCAAAGAGGTGGGTGGGGGAATGAAAAGGGCAATAATTGGAGGAGGCTTAGAAGGCTGGCAGCAACAGAGAAAAAGGTCAAAAAGGGTGGCCCTTTCCTTCCTTTCTCACTCCCTCCCTGCCCCCCTTTCAGGATTATCTATACATTACACTGTGGCTTAGCGTCTCTGTGCATCTCTCTGCCCCATTTTTCCCAGAGGCAGAGAAACATTGACAGTTCTGTGCCTGGCACTTGCGAGGACCTGGGAAGTACAGATACTGACAGTCACTCTCCTCAAGGAGCCCACAGTCTCATGGTAGACAGCCAAGTAACCAGCACGGATAACACATTGTTATCAGCACTATGGCAGTCATAGCATGATGGGTGGGGGAAGTAGGACAGGGACATAAAGCACTCAGGGATAAGGCAGAGCCTCAGATATTCAGACCCTCAATCCCTCAAGTTTCTCCCAGTGTGACATTGCCTTCCAGGCTTCATTGCCCTCCAGGTGCAGAGACACTTCTATGGCTTTGATCTGTATTTTAAATGCTTTGGCCCCTTATCCTTTTGCTCTGACACTCATCAAAACCCCCAACTTGTATGGCTTCTCCCTGCCCACACATGGCCATCCTAGGTAACTCCATCCTTCCTATTATGTCTTAAAGGGTGTTCTTTGTTCACCCATAGTGATAACAGCCTTTAGTGTCTCTCGATTGTTTTGAGGATAAGGTCTGAAGGCCTTCCCCTGCCCTTACAGAGTCCTTTACAAATGACCTGACTCTGCTTCCCTCTCAGCTTCATCTAATAGCCCTCTTCGCCTTTCTATCTCCCCCCTAGCAATAATTAACCACTCAGTGTCTGTAGCTTTCATCTGTGTACATAATATTCCTTTGGCTTGATCACTCTCAGTGTATGTTTGTTCTCTCTCTCTCTCTCTCTCTCTCTCTATGCCTTTCCCCCTTATCCTCACCCCACTTTGGACAAGGACAGGCTAACTATTCAGTCCAGGTCACATGTTAGATGCTAGTTTTCCAAGGAAGCTCTTCCCTGAGCATCTCAGGCTGGTCAAGGGCCCCCATACCTGCTTCCCCAGACCCTAGCACTCAGCTCTCCCATGGCTCTTTTCCTGTCTCTCTGCCATCAGATTGGGCCCTCCTTAGAGTACATCTCATGCTTGGTTTCACTGCAGAACCCCAGCACTTGGTGCTGGATTGGCACTCATGCCAAGGAGGCTTTCAATAAATATCTGCTGAGTGAATGACTCTTCTTCCATTTATTACCCCAAACACAACAGAGGCTGGCTAGCATCTGGCAAACAACTATACCAGTTACAAAGAGAGAACTGTGCAGAGGACATGCCCCAGAGACAATGCATAGATACTGCTTCTAACCTATGCCACAGTCCCCACAACATCTGGAGAAACACACCCAAACACATACCCACAGGCAGGCTCTGGAACACCAGAGCCTCCATCTCCCCTAAGCTAACCAGCTCTGTGCAACCACCTGAATCACAGAGTCGTGGTAGTCCCCAAGAGGCAACAAAGCTTTTCCTAACTACAAATGCTAGATAAATGGGATCTAACTTTGTCCAGTCTGTGGGGCCTTAAATGAATCACATGACCTCCCTGAGCCTCAGTTTCATAATCTGTAAAATGGAGATAATAACGGTATTCACTCCAAAGTGGTGTTGTCAGCACCTAACACAGTGCCTGGCACCAAGGAAGCATTCAGTGAATGGTGGCTCTCACCCTTAGTCTTTTTATTATCTCTAGCCCTTACAGCCCACTCATTTACTTAATTTGGTCCCATGTTCGTCTGTAACTCTTTCATCTCTCAAATTGTTCTGGGTTATGATTTTGGGAAAAAGGTCCCCATAATATTTATTTGTTCACTCAACAGTCATTTCCTGAGCCTTCTACTATGTTCTAGGCACTGTGCTAGTGTCTGTGAATGTGGAGAGAAAAAGAGGATGATGGAAGGAAGGAAACTGAAATAACTAATGCATGTCAGGTGTCTAATGCATGTGATCTGCTCTATTATACCACCAGTATCCTTTCTCCCCCAAGAGCAGATTTTTTTTCCCCAGAAAGAGATTTGGTATCCAGAGAACAAACAAGATAATTTTTTCAATTTCAAAATAAAGAAAGCCACAAATTACCAACCCATATTGGAAAGCATATAACTGTGTTGAGAATTGTGATAATACCTTACACTTTGATCTGATTACAGCTCAAGGGATAAACATGAGGGTAGCAGTCAGTATTCACCCTGTCAGGCACCAGGACTCTGGGACATCATGAGCACTGGATTTCCCTCCCCTCCCCATGCCTGCTTTGCTGCTGTTTGCACCCAAAATTCACATGATACATTTCCTTCATGTAAACAATAAGAACCATTTCAGACTGCCTTGTTTGTACACAGGCACAATTGATTTCAGCTCTGATAAATTTGGCTAGAATCCTGGAATATCAGGCTCCAAAGGGCCCTTAACAATCACATAGATCAAGATCCTCATTATACAGGTGAATATTTGAGACCTAGAGATATGGAGAGCCTATTCCAAATGAGGAACATTGTTGGGATTAGAAGATTTATCTCCTGCATATGAGTGGCATTCAAGAGTCCAACAATCTTTCATGTACAGTGGCTCATTTAATCTTTGCAGTCATCCCTGGAAAAGTTTTCTTACTATACTTATGTTACATAGAGGTTAAATGACTTGCCCAAAGTTACACAGCTGGGGCAGTGGTCTAACCCAGATTAAAACTCAGTATTTTTAACTCCCAGTGCCTGTGTCTTTTTATCATTCACACTTACTCCAACCACCAGCAGCTTTTTCCTATGACCATGTTGGTATCTTATTCTTCTCATGGGTTTTGACAGAAGCCAGTCCCAATCAAAGCCTCTTACATGGTCATATATTAATACTTATAAGAGGAAATAGCCACCTGCCCAAGGTTCAGACCCTGCCACATCTGTCATCGTGGTCCTTGAAGGGGATTGTAGTGTGACCACAACCTAAAAGCAAAGTGCCTAGAACTTTGGCTGAGGCAACCATTGACCAGAGTACCAGCCAGCCTTGGGCACCATCTCCCATTGACCTTTACCTGGAGGAGGCCTGCCAGTTCCATGGAAGCCTGGAAAAGTTGGCTCATCATCAGACACCAGCTCAGCATGGACATGGATTGAGGAGATCAGACAGCTTCAGGGTCAATAGCAGCTGCCCTTGACATCAGCATGGAGGGGACATAGTGACTAATGAGATCTTGGATTTCACTGGCTGGCACTATTTCTACTGGGCGTTGACTAGCTCTCTATTTTGACAATAGGGCTTCATTAAACTTCCCCAGGTCTCCTCTCATCAAGAGGCAGGGAAGGGGCTGATTAGATTCCAGGTTAGATCTATATTTCAGAAAGGGGGCCCACACTGAGGTGTATGAAGATCTGAGAGCTATTTACCCAGAATGACACCTGCAGGTATAAAAGTTCATTCGCTGTAATGCAGAGCCCTAAGCCCCCAGCCTGGCACAGCTTTCAGGGCTACCTTGAGGCTATGATAAAACTGAGCAATCTGCAATGGGACCCAGCAGTGTTATTGTCCTTTATGCACTTATGACCCTTCAGTGACCTGAGAAAGTGCATATGGGCTTCAGAATAGAATATGTTTGTTGGGCAGCAAGGCTAGAAAGAGGCTGCAAGAATGGGAAGCTCTAAGACCCTGTGTCTGAAGGAAATTGGCTTGGGATGGAGACAGCAATCCCAGGGGCCAGCAAGTAGCTTTCCCCAAAGCAGCTCACGTGTGCTGCTGTCATCTTTCTGAACCTATGGAAGCCAACTTTCTGGAATCACAAGTCAGAAAAATAATGGCATGTAGCCAGATTCTCAGGTGAATGAGATGTTGTGTCTTCCACACCACCTTTTAGCTCCAGAGTCACTGTAGGCACCACCCACCCTAATGGATAGAATGCCTGGATAGTCAAGACAAATAAATTTGACCATACACTTATGATCTCACTCACTTCCGGGCCTTTGTGTTTTGCCTGGCAAATTATGAATCATCCTCTAAATCCCAGATTAGAAGTTAGTTTATTCAATAAGTGTTTGCTGAGTTTGTACTGTGGTTTTGGCCCTACACTGTGTTGTACAAGTACAGCTCTCCCTCATAGTGCTAGATCTAGTGGGAGACTGCAATGAAACTTGGTGAATGTGAGGCTAGTGAGAGAAATACAGAGTGGAGTGGAAGCACACAGCATGGCAAAGCATCTAGTCTGGGAGGACAAGGGTCTGAGAGATGTGGCTTTTCAGGTGAGAACTTGGGAATGAGCAGGAGTCAGCCAGGTAAAGGCAGGGAGGGAAGGAACATGCTAGGCCAAAGAAACACCCTGAGTCATATCAGGGCTCGATGTGTGATTGATATGGCTGACAAAATGTGAGTGAGAGACAGGGATTGTGGCAACAGGTCACTAGCAGCAAGCAGGACTTTGAAGGCCAAGGCTAGAGTTTTGATTTCAGTCTATGTGCAGCAGGATGCCATGGAAGGATATTAAATAGGCAAGTGACATGATCTGGTTTACAATTTAAAAGGGTAGCTCTGTAGTAATCCAGGTGAGAGATCATGATGGAGGTTTGGACTAGGGTGCTGGTAGTAGAAGTAGGAGAAGGGGATCCAAAATGGGATTTAAGCTGGAGGCTGAACTTACAAGATTTTCAGATGTTCTAGATATGGGGATGGGAGAGAGGTGCCAATAATACCTCCTAGGTTTTTGTCCCGAGTATCTGGGTGAATGATGCTCTATTTATTGACAAAAGATGACCAAGGGAAGAATTGTTGGGGTGGAGGAATCAAGAGTTCTGCTTTGAACATGTCAAAAAATTTGATGTGAATGAATTAGGCTAGAGATGTGGATTTTGCAGTTGTCAGTGTAAAGGAGATGTGGCTGTTTCCGTACATGTCTGCACAGTCTTTGGCTCTCTGTGACCCTTCCTCTTCACCCTGCACTGGCCTTAGGTAAGCTGTATTACTTCCTAGGACAGTGAAAGTCATGCAGCTTCTACATGCTTCTTTTAGAACGTTTGTTCTCCAGGATCCCTCTGGAGATGTTATCTATGAGAGTCCAGAAGCCCTTCTGTGAGAAGCCACAAGGAAAGGCCATGTACAGATGTTCCAGTCAATAGTCCCAGATGAACATGCCCTTCAACCTTCACAGCCCAGCTGCCAGAATGTGAATGAAAGCCCCAAGCCCCTAGTCTGGCACCCAGAACCTCTTCCATCTTCTCAGTTTAGGACCCAACTCTTGCCATGCTGAACAGGACTAGAGCTAGTCAACTAATACACCTGTATCTTGCTACAGACTCTCCTGCCACATGAAACTGGGACATGGATTCTTCACCTCCAGATGTTCCAGTCTATTAAATCACCCTCCACTTGTTTGAATCTTTCTATCTGTGACGCCAGACATTGTGGAGCTGAGACAAGTCATCCCTGCTGTGCCCCATCCACATTCCTGACCTATGGGTATAATAAAAGTGATTGTTTTGCTTTGGGGTGATATGTTATGCAACAAAATATAATGGGAATATGTGGTAACTGAAGCCATCAGGACAGATGAGCTCACTCAGGGAGAATGTGGAGAGTGAAAAGAAAACAGGGAAAACACTGGAGGGAACCCCAGCCTTTAAGGGATGGGAGAAGTTGAATAGCAAAAAAAAAAGGAGAAACAGAAAAATGGCAGGGAAAATGCAGGGATATCAGGAGATTGTGGTGTCATGGAAACCAAAAAGGGACAGTTTCAAGAATAAAGTAGTTGTCAACAGTGTCAAATGCTGCTGACAGATCAAGTAAGATAACTGGAAAATGCCTTTAGGTTTTAGTAACAAGGGCAGTGGTGACTCAGCAAGAGCAGCTTCACTGAGAGCAGATAACAAAGTTAGAATTCTTTGAGAAGAGAGGAGCAGAGATGAAGAACAAAGGAGAGGCTGGCCTGTGACAGAAGGAAGGCCACCTTTTTCCTGTGGCAGCAGAGAAGGGAGAGGTGGTGTGTAGATTCCGGGAAGTCTGTCTATTTGGTCATAGGAACTCTAGGGAGTTCCCTTCTGAAGATTTCTGTTCTCCCCTGAGCTGAAACTTTGGAAGAAAAAACAAAGGCTGAGGTCTGTTTGGCTTTCTCTCTGTGCTCTCAACTCACCTGGGAGCCCCCTGCCCTGCACCAGCACCCCCTTCATCTCCTCAACTGAGGTCCCAACGTTTCCCATACTCAGACTGCAGCTGGACCACTGACAATCCTGTGTCTCATCACAGTAGACACTGCCACATGGAACTTAGGGCAAGGATACGGGAGTGGGGTGGGGTTGGGAGGCTGAGGAGATCACTGCTGGACCTGAAAGTTTGACCCCTGTATTCCAGGTTTAGCCTTCTCGTTGTCCTTACTTGGTGCTTAATCAAATTCCTATGAAGTTGCCAACCCATTTGAGTTGTGTCCTAGGGAACCAAAGGATGGGGTTTGTGCTCTTGGCATGGGCAAGCATGAGGGCAGCAGCAGAATCAGGGGGAGGGGCATGATGGGGTCACACCTGGGGACAGCTGCTGGAAAGGATACTCTGTTGACTTGGCTCTGATCAGAATCTGATATAACTAATGAGGAAACTGAATCACAGCTCAGGGAAAGGACTTGCCCAACACCACCCAGCAACTGTGATGGAGTTGAACCCTAGTTGAAATTTAGGTGTCCATTCTTCTCAGTGCTTTTCCCATGGTATCAAATTGTTGGAGCTGAAGCAGAAGGAAGGCAGAGCAGATCTAACTAAGTTGTCCCTGCCATTTGATACAACATGCATGGAACTGGAGGACATTATGATAAATGAAGTAAGCCGGGCACAGAAAGAAATACTGCATGATCTCACTCATATGTGGAATCTAAAAAGAAAAAAACTAACAATCAAAAAAGCCCCAAAACTCGAATACATAGACTTGACTGTAGTAGTCATTTCACTATGTATATGTTTATCAAAGCATCATGTTGTACACCTTAAATATATACAATTTTAAATAGAAAAGGTGGGAGGCCCCAGAAGGCAGCTTTCTTATCAACATGGGCAGGCACCTTTGGCATCACTCCAGCAGTGTCACATGATGAATGTTCTTAGGCTAATTAGAAGCTGTTGAAGCTGAAGAGCAGAGATCCCTGCCTCCAATTCTACGGCCCCATTGACAGAGTTTCCCCCAATTGCTTCCTTCCTCTTACTTTCCCCTTCCTATTCTTTCCATCTCCTGCTAGACTTCTTGCAAGGATTCAGAGTTCCAAAAGTCCTCCTTCTTAAGGCCAGCCTTGACCCTCTGAAGCATGTCACAACACGGATGTATCCTGGATAGGCCAGTGGGCTATGCTTGAGGCTTTCAGAGGGGACTAGTGCTCAATCATGCCTTCCTTTCTTGCCTTCAGTACTCTAGCATGAGTAATAAGTACTAATAGATCATTAAATGAATCTCCATATTTAAAAGCCCATAGGAACAAACAATTTCATTAACAAAAAGCTATATAAAGTAGCTTAAAAGAGAGGACATTTATTAGTGCTGTTTTAGAAAGCTGCACGTTGCATCTGTTTGTTTCCGTTAGTCTCCATCGATCATGGTTTGGGTAGTCTACTCTCCAACACCACCCTGAAGAAAACCATCCCCATGTAGCTCTGATCTACATTAGCATTCATTTATTCAATAAATGTTTACTGAGTGCCTACTACATGCTAGACACTCTTCCAGCAGCGTCTAGACTGGTACCCTCGGTGAAATGCTGGGGAGCTCTCTCTCATGCTCTAAATATCATAAAATATTCAAAGTCCTGGGGTACCAATCCCAGCCTGGGGCAGAGTTTCAAACTCTAGGGGAGCTCAGCAACAAAAGTGCTGATGGGAAAGAGCTTGAGATTTCCCACAAGACTAGGGGAATAGTTTTCAAAGGTAAAGTGGCTTCAGAAGGTTTTTGAGGAAACATGAACACTTAAATATCGGTATCAGACAATTTTACAAAGGAGGCTGCCAGCTGTACCTCACACAGTTGTTCTGGGGGTGTGATTGAACTGGTCAGGGACTATGGGATTGCTGCAGCCAATTAGATGATCACAGGGCTGGATCATGCATGGAGGGTCAGATTGTCCAAGTCCCTGCTTTTATTTTGCATAAAAAACCTTTTTTTTTGAAATGCTATCCCAAGAAGATTTTTCCCATCCTTCAGGAGCCAGGTGATTGCCTCACGCAGATGTCATGAGATTATTTACCAGATTTCTCCTAACTCTGCAAGGCATAAGGGTCATCATCCATTTCGCAACACATGACTTCACCAAGGAGACACTCACTCTCACTCTGCCTAATAACTATTGCCTTAAGGGAACTGTTGCCTAAGGGAAAGAGTAATCAATGGAAAGGAGAAAGCCTTTAGAATTGCAATGAAAATATATCTGTTTCCTGGGAGTATAAAAATTTAGCAGAAGCAGGAAAGCTGTTTTCTTCTCTTTCATATGGGGTAATGAGACCCCTGAGTCAATCAAAAGCTATGTTGTTACATGGATTCCATTTTGGATCATTGTAATACATTCTGGCTCTGGGGATATCTTTCTTCCAGTTTATTCTAATGGTGTTAAGAAGTGGAAAGTAAAGATGGCATGGGAGTGGGGGTGACAGATAGTCAAGAACATAGTACCATCCATGTTAGACAAAAAGTGACCAAAGAAAGTTCTCCATCCCAAGTACAATTCAGAAAGAGTTTAATAAACAGCCGCTAAACATTGCACCAAAGCATTTGGAAACACAATTTCTACAGAGAGGCAAAGGTCAGGCTTCCATTCTAAATTCCTTAAGACAATCATTAACAGCCCCGTCCCCCCACCCCCATCCCCACATATCCACAAGACTATACTCTTCTAGTCATGAATTTACCTACAGACACAATCTTAGGAATAATGGGACTGGCATGCACTATCCCAGCAATGGCAAGGAAGCGGGGAATGGGGAGAAGATGGATGAAAAGGCAACCAGCAGCTAATGATACACCCCTTAGGAGCTTTGTCCAGGGGTGGGTAGGAGGAATCTGCTTGTGGTGCCATCTGTGGCTTTACCTTGGGCTTCTAGGATGCTCTGGACTAGTGCAGTTATTCAGATCCAAAGTGGCTGGGGCTGTCGTCTCAAACAGTCTCATTCCCTTGAGCCAAGACTATCAGAAGTGGTCTCCTTGGGTGACACACTGTGACTTTCTAAAAACCTTTTTGGTGGCCAGCCAAACTGCACTCATGACCCACAAGGCCCACTGAGATTGTGCTGATTCTGAGGTCAGCATGGACCTGGCTTCTCGGTCCTTTCTTCATTTTGGCCTTTGGAAAGGGGTGCATTACAGCTCTTTAGTAAAGACACTTGAAAGGAGCCTAGGCAAATTATTCAAAGTTCTGGGATTCAGTTTATCTACCTTATAAAAATTTCATGTTTATGCCTGTCTCTCTTACTCACATTAAGATTAAGAACAAATATGATCAAATGGCCTCTAAATAATATATTATAAAACTGGAAATAAAGTTAATGATCTAATTGACTCAAAAATTGACCAGAGATATTTATATGAATCTCCAATTCACCCATCATAGAATCAGCATCAACAGAAAACCATAGGTTCCTGATGGGGTGGGAGCAAAGTGCCTGGGCCTGGCTAGGGTGTGGAGTGTGGACGGTATGGAAGGAAGCTGACTTTCACCTGCCAGTGGCCCTCTCTTTTGAGGCAGACTTCAATTCTCAACTATCATCCACCCCAAACCTCTTGTCTGATCCAGTATTTGATTAGTTGCCTTGTCAGGGAGGTGACTTTTTTCTCTCTCCCATCTTTAAAAAATTCTTGCATAGGCATTTGATCTAGATCTTTTTGTTTCTATTTGTATCATTTTAGCTTACATAAAAAATACTTGATCTTTTTTCCTGAAGAGTTTGTAGGAGGTAAAGAGTCCAAACTAAGTAGTGCCCAGGTGGGTCAAAGGCATTGAGGGAAGAGGACTTTCCTGGAGGAGAGATATATCAAGGAGGGTACTATTTTCCTGAGGAGCTGGACACAGCAGGGCACCAGTCATCTTGGTGCCAGGCTGGCCCAGCTAGTCCGGTTTGTTTGGGTCATACATAGGTAGAACATGGTGAGCCTCAATTGTCTCCAGTAACCTCCAAGCCAAAAAAGGGGTTGGGGGCCATGTTCAGAGGTTGGAACTGGCTCCCACCTTTGCTATCATACTTATGCCTAGTAGGCCCTGCTGTGGGAAGGGGAGGTGGCAGGCAGGACCACATGGGATAGCCAAACCTGGCTCCCTAGTAGGTCAGAATTATCTGATCTGAACCAATCAACAATTCTCCTCGGTCTGGACCTCTCATACAGCCAAGTCTCCCACTATAGGGAGTAGAATCTCTTGTTCTTTCTGCAGTGGGCAGAATACAATAAAATACATGCAGTGCCCTCAGCTGGGGGAGACTGGCAGACTAAGATGAGTAACTGGATAAATGGCAGTGTTTGATTTTGATGGGGGTATAGTCAGCAATGTTAAAAGGGACAAGTAATTTTTCTGTGGTTGTTTTTTTTTTTTTTTTCATTGAGATTCATAAATATGAATTGAGAGTCACAGCTTGATAGAGGGTTAAAAAGAAGAATCCTGAAACAGATGAAGGGGAGCCCGGGGTTTGGATGCTTGGATGCTTCATGGGGTATACAGTGCTCTGGTTGCTGTGCCACCACCACTAACTACTGTTTGCGGATCATGCCCTTGATAGCTGACTCCCGGTTGACGTAGGTGGCCCAATACACCAGATTGAATATGGCAAAGAGAACAGGAAAGATGATGCGGGAAATTTTGTCAACCTTGCTGACACTGTTGTAGGTCTTGGTCTCAGTCGGGCTGTCCTGCACGTAGGTGGCCTTGGGCGAAGCAATGATTGTTGGGGTTGAGGAAGCACTAGCAGTAGCGCCCTTGGAGATGGTGGAGAACTCAGTGTCCTTGGCCAGGTTGATGGGATAGGTGGTCCCCACGATGTTGAAGGTAGTGCTGGTTTTCTTTGTTGGAGCTGCTGGTGTTTTCTTCTAGAGGCCAGGAAAAAGAGGGGAGAAGGGGATAACAAACAATAGTTTAATTAATTACATGGAGAACTTTGAAAGGCTGCAGGGAGGGAGCAGCCATAAGGGAAGTTAAGGAATAGGGGCCATGAAGCCAATAGCACTAAGGAGCCAAGTTTGTGTCTAGGGATAACCGAAGATGAATTTGAAAACAAAAAATTTGCATCATCCTGGCTTTTGAGCTATTAGGCTTTGGCTAAGTCACTTTTCCTTTTTGAGCCTCATTTCTTCATCTGTAAAAATGAGAATCAAAATAATCTGCAGGGTTGTTGAGAGGATCAGATGAGAGAGTAGCAGTAGAAATCACTGATAAACTGTGGAATGTTGGTCACATGTGGGATCTTGTGTGTCCTGTGATTTGATCCTCACAGCAACCCTATGAGGTAGCTGGATGAGATCACTCCCATTTGACAGATGAGAAAACTTGGCCTTGGACTAAGTGGCAGAGCCCACAGTTGCAATTTGGGCTCCTGACTTTTACCCAGGGCTACACTGTGCTGCTTTCTACAGGCATGAGGCACTTTGTGGTTACCAGAGAAATAACTCCAAAAGGCTGCGACCATCAAGTAGCACATCTCCTGTGAGGAAGAGAGCTTGGTGAGTCTGAAAAGTCATTTCATCTTAAAGATATGATAAATACCATGGCATGTTTACATGCATCATTACAACAGCATCCCACCCTTCATGCACTGTAACTGTGTTCAGCAAGCTCAGGGGCATACCAAGGTTTTCCACTCTTCCACGGCTGCAGGTAGGAGCCACATCCCCCCTCCACAGAGCTATGCAAATAACCCCCTCTGACACAGCAAAGGCAAAAATAGCTGGAGGCTTGCTATGGCACTGCCCTTTGGGCTTATGTTTCAGAGTAAAAGAAACCCAAACACCCAGTGGGAAGCAAGCACATACACATGTGCCCATTTGTTCTCTCATATATACATTTGTGTATACATGGAGCCTCACAGGAACTTCCTTGATACAGAAGATGACAAGAAGAGACAATGCTTAGGATGTGTTCTGAATCAGAATAGAGGGGCCGAGGAACAGGGGCGGCCAAGGTAGCAGGCCAGACCCAGACTCAGGGCAAAGGCAGTAGCCTAGTTCATAGT
Organism: Eulemur rufifrons; assembly: GCF_041146395.1. Lineage (NCBI taxonomy): Eukaryota > Metazoa > Chordata > Mammalia > Primates > Lemuridae > Eulemur > Eulemur rufifrons. The sequence continues at coordinate 23,167,133 of NC_091012.1, read as the reverse complement.
CTACAGACTGTTTACTGCCTCACTCCTCACTCTGGTCTTTTCTTCCTTCCATCTCTCTTTGGCTGTAGGGAAAAGTAGGTACATATGAGCTTCAGAAATGCCCTAATTTCATCCACCTCATGTGTCTCTCCTTCTTATTACTTTGCTTCCCAGCACCCAGACTTTACTCCTCCACTTCCTACTTGTTTCCTTCTTGGCTTTCTCTATTCCCACCCTCTCTTGCGACCCCTTTCTCCTAATCTCTTCTGTTTTCTTTTCTTCTTTACTTCAGGGGCCCCATTGTTTTTTATCTTTTGTCCTTTAGACCGCACTGCCATTTACCTTCCTGATCCTAATAATAATAACTTTTGCCCAATATTTACTGAATGTCTACTGGTCCAAGAACTATGCCAGATATTTAGGGATAAGTGGAAAGGTTAAAACATGAGTCAGCTTCAGTCCCTGTCTTCCAGGAGCTCATAATCCAGTGTGAGAGAGAGCCTTGTGAATACTCCATTGTCATATAATGTGATCAGAGTCCTAACAGGTATGAGCAAAGTGCTATGGGAATTCAGTTGAGGGAGGGACAAAGTACCTGCGGGTTTTGGAAAAGGTGGCTCAGAGAAGGCAATGAGGTTTGTGGTCTGTGTCACAAAAGATGAGTAGGAGCTAGCTCATCAAATGAAGATGCAGCAAAGGCCAGTGCACAGGTCAAGGGCACTGTTTTTTTGAGAGATGACAAGGAGTTTACCGTGACTGGGTCACAGTGTGCATGGCAGAGTTGCGAGAACTGAGGCCATCCAAACAGGCAGTGCCCAGCTCTTAAAAGGCCTTGTATGCCATGCTCTCTTGCTCTGCCTGCCTATGCTGGCCTTAGTCTTTTTAGTCAGGGAGCAGAAGTATGATGGATAAGGGAGTGTTTGTTTAAGTAAATGACCAGTCTGACTAATAGGACATTTTAAAAGCAATATTGTTCTTTCTTTTTGAGGATTATAGTCACATTGCTATGAGTGGAAGGGGGACAGAACTCAAAGGTTTCTAAGAACCTTGTAAATGGCTTAAATACTACATGGGACTCATTTATAATTAGCAAATTCATTGTGTGAATAGAGTCCTGCTGTTAAAGGCCTTTGCTATTAAATAAAAGAGTGTTTTACTTGTTTGCCTGCTTACTTATTAATTTGCTTAGTAATCTCTTTTTTCATGGGTAAACAAAAAAAAGGAAATAAAGAAAAGAATAAAGGAAAGAAGAAAACACTACCTTGACTTTGCTAGAAGGTTTCACATATGTTATTTCATTTAGTCATTTTATAAGCTGATTATGACTAAGTCTCTGAAACAATCATTCTGAACAACAAACACTTTTTCTTTAGAATCAAAGGCACTTTGTGTGTTCTATAGATGAGGAGAAGCAGCAGTTGATTTGATCACAGATTTTTTAAGTAATAAAGGAAGATAACCTTTTAATTTTTCTCACCACTTCCAACATGACACATTTTAATCGCCACTATGACTTTTAATAAATCATTAAAGAAGGAAATAAAAGCAAAATTTGTAGTGTCAAGAAGACAGGAGCAGAAGGCAGAGATGAATGGTTACTATTTCCCCATTTCTGCAGCTAGTTTTCCAGTACTTCTCCTTGATAGATACAGAGTAAATTGACTTAACTTTGAATTGTCATTCTATTCCTACTTCCTTAGCCAAGTGCCTGGCTCTTAGGCACATGATAGATGTTTACTGAATAGAAAAATACCCTCCATTGAAGATTCTCAATATGATTTCTGTTTTTTTCACCCTGAGTCTTGACCTCTGCTACATAGGGAGCATATCTCTATGTTCAGCCTGGGGTAATTTCCACACCAAAAAAGCTGTAATTGACTCCTCCAAATTCCCGAAGCAGTCTGACTCCAGGACAAGAACACCTTTCCTTCCAAAAAGCCATTTCATGAGGGTTTTGGGATGGGGCAATAAAAACTTTTATAGACAAATTCATGTCCAACTTAAGAGTCTTCCTGAGATGACACTCCTGTCAATTGTTTCTAATTAAAGGGTTCAGTTTACCTGAAACCCAGCCAGGACCTCAGAGTATGTGGCTACATGGTCCAGTAACCATATACTGTGTCGACCCCTTTATAGGCACCCAGCTTTCCTGAACCCCAGTTTCCAGAAGTGGGGCAAAGCAATAAAGTTCATGCTACATGGAATTCAAAGATGAATAAAATCAACAACACAAAAATGAATAACTCAATTAAAAAAATGAGCAAAGGATTTGAATAGACATCTCTCCAAAGAAGATATACAAATAACCAAAAAGTACATGAGAAGATGCTCAACATTACTAGTCATTAGGGAAATGCAAATCAAAACCACAATGAGACACCATTTCACATCCATTAGAATGGTTCACTATCAAAAAATCAGAAAATATTAAGTGTTGGTGAGGATGTGGAAAAATTAAACTCCTTGTACTCTGTTGGGAATATAAAATAGTGTAGCCACTATGGAAAATGGTATGATTGCTCCTCAAAAAATTATGAATAGAATTGCCATATAATCCAGTGGTTGCACTTCTGTGTACATGCCCCCCAAAATTGAAAGCAGGGCCTCAAAGAGATATTTTTACACCTGTGTTCATAGCAGTATTATTCATAATAGCCAAATGGTGAAAACAGCTCAAGTGTCCATTGAGAGAAGAATCAATAAACAAAATGTGGTTTATACACACAATGAAATATTATTCAACCTTAAAAAGGAAGGAAATTCTGACTCATGCTACAACATGGATGGACCTTGAGCACATTATGCTAAATGAAATATAAATGTTAGGTGATTTCACTTCTATGAGGTATCTAGAGTAGCAAATTCATAGAGACAGAAAGTAGAATGGTGGCTGCCAGGGCCTGAGGCAGGGAGGAATGGGGAGTTGTTGTTTAATGGGTACAGAGTTCCAGTTTTGCAAGTGAAAAGAGTTCTGGAGCATAACTACACACTTCAAAATGGTTGATATGGTAAGTTTGATGTTACATGTATTTTACCACTATTAAAATCATATATGTAAATATATGTAATCATATATATGTAATCATATATATATGCAATCATATATATATATATATACACACACATATATATATATGATGAATCAGAGACCCTGCTCTCAGGAAATGTAATCTAGTGAGGAAGATTAATTAAAATAAGAGAGAACTAAAATATAAACTGGAAAGCACAAATAAGAAACACTCAGAGAGGCATAAATAATGAGTCAAGAGAATTCAAAAGAGGAAGGAAACATGCTGGATTTGGAGCGGTCAGGTAAGCCAATAGAAAGGAGAGAAAATGTAGATGGAAGAAAAGTCATCACTTGTATCAGTTTCCTGAAAGAGTGGGAGGTTTCCAGAGCATAAGTGTTAAATTACACATGTCCAGATCACAACTCAGAAGGAAAGAATGGATGAGACTCAGATATCATCTATGTTTTGTTAGGGAGAAAGGGGCACAGTAAGCTGAGGCAAATCTCATACAATTGCTTCTACATTCCCCAAGAGGAAGGTGAAAAGAATGGTTAAAACTTAAAATAGGTTTTGTAGGAAATTAGGAACACAGAGAAGGACTGTAGGCACAGGTTGAAGAACCAGCATAATTCAAGAGTATATGCTCACAAATGTCACCGATCCATCAATAGCTGTGGAATTGTTTTAGAGAGCAATAGAAGCCTTCGATTAAAGTGACTGAGGAGGTCAAGGGTGCTGATGAGTGACTGCAGTGATATGCCATGGGACCTATGCTAGATAGAGAAGCAAGGAGAACAGAAGGAATCATTCATTTATTAAATATTTACTGAGTGTCTCCTATGTGGCATGTTCTGTGTTAGGTGCTGTGGGTGCAGCAGTAAACAGTAAAGCATGGCCCCTGCCCTCAAGAAGTTCACATTCCAGTGAAGGCAGCATGTAATAAACATAGAAGCAAAGAAATATATACAGTAATGTAATGTCAGGACGTGGGAATTACAACAGAGATGCATGAAGCAGGGCAGAGGCAGAGAGAGATGATGAATGCTATTCAGGAAGGTCTCTCTAAGGAGGTAAGAAGACACCTGAATAAAAGAGAAAGCAAGCTGTGAAAAGATCTGAACAACAAAAATTTCAGAAAGAAAGAACAGTAATGACAAAGTACCTGGAGTTGAAATGAGACTGATTTTTCAAGAATCATCAAGGAGGCCACTATGGGCTGAATGGAGTGAATGAAAATTTAAAAAGGGTGGTAGGAGGAACCATCACAGATCTGAGACCAGATAGAACAGATCCTGTAAGGCTTTGAAAGCCATGGTAAGGATTCTGTAACCTTATCTAAGGTTAGTGGGAAGCCATTAAAGTATCTTGAGCAGAATTTTTTTTTTTAAAGGAAAAATCAAAGTCTTTATTTCAGTTAGAATTGGGCCCATACAACATTGCAATCTGAAACCTGTGTCACTGTCTTTATCTTGGTGGTAATGGCCTACCAATTTATTCCATCCCTGGGAAGATTTTTACCACCCTGGAAACTAATCTCTGAGGGTTAATTTTATTTTCTTTATAAAGAATAATTTTGTTGACAATAAAAATATGTTTCATATGAATAGAATTTACATTTTATCACAGTTTTTCATTCATTTTTTCCTAAAATTATACTAAATGACTAGATGAATTAAGATTTTTCTGAAGATCAGGAAGTTTATTAAGTTGCCCAATGTCAAATAGCAAGGAAGTGACAGAGCTGGTATTATAGCTCAGATCTTATGAGTTTAAACTAGTATTATTTCTGTCAAATATTGATAAGGTGTCAATTGTTCAATGAGTTAGCTTTTTGCCATAATGTATTTCCTTCCACTTATTCAGGAGATTGTAAACAAAGTTGTGAGTAGCTATAGGAAATAGCGATAGGCCTTCCGTCTATGGAAGGCCAGTGACAGAATGATATTGGGCAAGGACACCTTTCAACGGCTTTATCATTTTTATTGTTCAGGGTAATAATTCTGGCTACTATCATAAACACACCTTCAAATATTATTAGTTTTTTTTTATTTCAGCTTATTATGGGGGTACAAAAGTTCAGGTTATATATATTGCCCATGCCCCCCCATCCCCCTGAGTCTGAGCTTCAAGCGTGTCCATTCCCCAGACAGTGGGCATCGCACTCATCAAGTAGGTATACACCCATCCCCTCCCCCCTGCCCCCACCTCTGTCCAATACCCAATTGGTGTTATTCCCAAATGTGCACTTAGGTGATGATCAGGGAAACCAGTTTGCTGGTGAGTACATGTGGTGCTTGTTTTTCCATTCTTGGGATACTTCACTTAATAGAATGGGTTCCATCTCTCTCCAGGAGAACCAAAGAGATGCCATATCATCATTATTTCTTATAGCTGAGTAATACTCCATGGTATACATATACCACATTTTACTAATTCATTCATGAATTGATGGGCATTTGGGTTGTTTCCACATCTTTGCAATTGTGAATTGTGCTGCTATAAATATTCCGGTGCAGGTGTCTTTTTTATAGAATGACTTTTGTTCTTCTGGGTAGATGCCCAATAATGGGATTGCTGGATCGAATGGTAGGTCTACTTGAATCTGTTTAAGGTATCTCCATATTGCTTTCCACAGGGGCTATGCTAGTTTACAGTCCCACCGGCAGTGCATGAGTGTTCCTGTCTCTTCGCATCCACACCAACATGTGTTGTTTTGGGAATTTCTGATAAAGGCCATTCTCACTGGAGTTAAGTGATATCTCATTGTGGTTTTGATTTGCATTTCCCTGATGATTAGAGATGTTGAACATTTTTTCATATGTCTGTTAGCCATTCTTATATCTTCTTTTGAAAAATTTCTATTCATGTCCTTTGCCCACTTTTTGATAGGGTTGTTTGATTTTTTCTTGCTGATTTTCCTGAGTTTTAAATAGATTCTTGTTATCAGTCCTTTATCTGATGTGTAGTATGCGAAAATTTTTTCCCATTCTGTAGGTGGTCTGTTTACTCTTGTGACTGTTTCTTTGGCTGTGCAGAAGCTTTTTAATTTAATCAGGTCCCATTTATTTATTTTTGTTGTTGCTGTGATTGCCTTAGGGGACTTCTTCATAAATTCTTTGCCTAGGCCAATGTCTGTAAGAGTCTTTCCTGCATTTTCTTCTAGAATTCTAATAGTTTCATACCTAAGGTTTAAATCTGTTATCCACCGTGATTTGATTTTTGCGAGAGGTGAAAGCTGTCGGTCCTGTTTTAGTCTTCTACATGTGGCTATCCAGTTTTCCCAGCACCGTTTATTGAACAAGGAATCTTTCCCCCAGAGTATGTTTTTGTCTGCTTTGTCGAAGATTAGATGGCTATATGAGGATGGTTTTATATTTGGATTTTCTGTTCTGTTCCACTGGTCTATGTCCCTGCACTTGTGCCAATACTAAGCAGTTTTAATAATCACAGCCTTGTAGTATAGTTTGAGGTCTGGCAAACTAATACCTCCCATTTTGTTTTTGTTGCTTAAAATTGCTTTTGGTATATGGGCTCTTCTCTGATTCCATACAAAGTGTATAATTATTTTTTCTATATCTGTGAAAAATGATGTTTGTAATTTAATAGGGATTGCATTGAATCTGTAGATCACTTTGGGCAGTTTAGACATTTTAACAATGTTGATTCTTCCGATCCACGAGCATGGTATGGTTTTCCACCTATTTACATGCTCTTGAGCAGAATTTTTATAATTTACAATTTTAAATAATCTTTTCTATTGTTGGGCAGAGAATAGATATGTAAGCATGAAAGCAGAGGAATAAAATTAGGAAACTATTCCTGACAAGAGTAGTGAAAGATGTGGTGTATTGAGTGTTAGATATGGAGAAAAGTAGGTAGATTCAAGATATATTGTGAATGTGGAGCAATCAGGACTTGCTAATGAATTAGGTTTTGGTGGTCTGAGAGTGGCAGGGTGGGAGGCAGGTAAGAAAAGGAGAAGATCAAGAATGAATCCCAGGTTTTTGGCCTGAGTGTCTGGAAGAATGGTGGAGTTATTATAATAGCTGTGCCGGGAAGACCTAAAGATAAGCAAGTTTGGGGGGAAGATCGGGAGTTGTGTTTGGTTGTATTATATTCCCATTGGACAGCTCAGTGGAGAGATAGACAGTTACATATATCACTCTGCAGTTCAGGGGAAAGGTCTAGGCTGGAGATAATGTATTTGGGAGTTGTTAACCTCTAGATGGCCATTTATTCAATGTGTTGGGATTGAATGAGATCTCATGAGAAGTGAGTACAGATTCATGAGAAAAGAGGTCTGAATACTGAGCCCTGGAGTGCTCCAACATTTAGATGTCAGGAAGAAGACAAGGATAGTACAAAGGGAAATACCAAGGAAGAAAGTGAAAAACAGGAAATCCTGATGTATGGGAATCTAAGTGAAGAGCTAGAGCTTGAAAGGAGACATATTTAATATAAAACAGTGGAAGAGTAATATCCTGAAAGCACTATTGGAGATAAAGAGGATGTAAACTACACTTCTAGAAAATGGGAGTCAGAAGTTTACCAGCTTCTGCCAAGCAGGAAAGCACTGGAAGGGAAGTCTCAGCTGAGAATCAGATATCAGTTAAGATAGAAGGTGGATGGATCATTCAGAGAAGAAGCTGATGGTGCAGAATGTTTTATCTTCCAGTGAACAGGAGTTCCTGAGGGAAGGGAGGGAGAGTTTGTGAGGAGCAGGAGTATTAGTCTAGAAAAAAGCACAGGAGAGGATAAGGATAAGAAGAGAGGGGAGGATAAATAACCACAGAGGAAACTACAATTTGAGTATTGACCAAGGTTGGCATGGAGGTGAGCCCTGTAGAACATATGGCTCCATAGGTCCATAAACAAAGTTTATTCTGAGGCTCCTTTGATCTCAGGTGACAGTTACAAACATATTAGCACTGTTAGCTGACACTCTCACAGTCTTCCTGAAAACACACTAGAACAAGTATACAGGCAATCAGATTGGTTCATTTCCCAAACCTTCACCTAGTGGTAGAAACGGTAGCACTGCCTGGCAGGTGGGACAGCCCAGACCTCATTTGATAGGCTCAATTGTAGCTTATGATGTCAGATGAGTCATCCAACTGAAAAACAAAGAGAGAACTTAGGATGGTTGCAAACAATGTAAACTAGTAGTAAAAATCCTGTATATGCAATGAGTATGGAGAAGAGACAATAATGTTGGTAAGTGATCAAGAAGAAGAGAAATAGAGTGATGGAGACAGATGAATTGAACATCAAAGGACAGAGTGGCTTGCATGAAATGAAGTAGTAATGGCCTGAAAGCAGCAGGAGGGAATGGAGAAGTGGCTTCCACTTGCAAGGGCAGTAGTTTCCTCAGGAAACAGCCAAGTGTTACTTAAGGTAAACAGGAAAAATGATGAGGTAGCATTTTGGTTTTCTGTCTCTTATGACACTCAGCACTTGGTTCTGTATCAATGCTCTGCCTGTGTATATATTAATATATATACACCTTACTTTCCTTCTTAGACCATCAGCTCCTAAGTGCTGGGGCCATGTAGTTTAGCTCTGCATCTCACTGATATTACAGATTAACTGTATGTTTTTGTTTTGATTGATTCACCAGTGAGGGAGTACTATTATTGTCAGGCCATTTATGTCTACTGTAGAACAAGGTGGGAAGACCACCAGTTTATGAGTAAAACTTAACCCAGATTAAGAGTACTAACCCCACAGAGAAATGAATTGATTTGTGGTTATATTTACCGGAAAGCCCCATAGATTTAAAAGGCATTAATGATAAGAAACTAAATTTTTCCAAGATGTAGACACAAATTGAAAATATTCTCTAATACAAAAAAGGTGAAATATTATTCTAGAGCAAGAGGTTAGTGTTTTCTCATTTGAAAATAAAAAAAGAAAGAGCCTAAGAATTATTGTTTCCAAAATTTAAGCAAGACATTATGAATATTTTAAAAGTCATTCTAAGAATAATTATCTTCTTTTTAAGTGTCAAGGCTTATTTCTTCATTTTAATTTGCCTTTATTATTTTTGTGTTTAATAACTTAAAGTAATAATGCATGTAGTTTAAAATAATAGAACATCAGGAAACCCTTACCTCAATACACCCCAACCCATTGTCCAGCTCCTTATAGGTATTTCTTTTTAATTCTCTTAGTTGATACTTGTAATAGTTATTTCTATATTTTTAATAATATATTTATACTGCTATAAGTTTTGCTCACTACCAGTTGTCTTTTCATGATAATGATTTATCTCACTTATGCAACCCTTCCTGCATCCTTCAATACAGCTATAGCAAGATTTTTAGTTCAGTCAATAATCCTGTGATAACATCATTATAAATGACTATAGAAATCCCTCTAGGCTCCTGCTCCAAACTGCACTGGTTCCTCTGCAGATTCACTTGCTGTGCAGCTGTTATTTTAGGACTTCCCTTCACTTTTTATAATTTTTAATTTTTATTTATTTTTTAATTTGACAAATAATAATTACTTATAATTATCATATACAACACCATGTTTTGGAATATGTATACATTGTGGAATAGCTGAATTTAGCTAATTAACATATGCATTATCTCACACACATCATTTTTTTGTGGTGAGAACACTTAAAATCTACTCTGTTGGCAGTTTTCAAAATACAATACATTATTATTAACTATAGTCACCATAATGTACCATAGAGCTCTTGAACTTATTCCTCTTATCTAAAGGAAATTTTGTATTCTTTGACCAAAAACTCCTCTCCCCACCAGTGCCTGGTAACCATCATTCTACTCTCTATTTCTATGAGTTCAACTTTTTTAGATTCCATATGTGAATGAAATCATGCAGTGTTTGTCTTTCAGTGCCTGGCTTATTTCATTACACATAATGTCCTTCAGGTTAATCCATGTTGATACAAATGACAGGATTTCTTTTGTTTTAAGGCTGAGTAGTATTCCATTGTGTATGTACATCACATTTTCTTTATCTATTCATCAGTTGATGGACACTTAGGTTGATTCCATATCTTGGATATTGTGAATAGTGCTGCAATAATTATGCTAGTGCAGATATCTCTTTGACATACTGACTTCATTTCCTTTAGATATATACAGTAGTAGAATTGCTCAATTATTTGGTAGTTCTATTTTTGGCTTTTTGAGGAACCTCCATACTGTTTTCCATAATGGCTGTTCAAATTTATCTTTCAACCAACAGGGTGCAAAGGTTCTCTTTTTTCCAAATCCTCCCAAACACTTCCCTTTCATCTTTTGGATAATATAGCCATGCTAACAGATGTGAGGTGATATCCCATTGTGGTTTTAATTTTCATTTCTCTGATTGTTAGTGATGTTGAGCATATTTTTTTATACTTGGCCATTTGTATGTGTTCTTTTGATAAATGCCTATTTGGGTCCTTTCTCCATTTTTTAAGTCAGGTTGTTTATTTTTTTGCTATGGAGGTGTTTGGGTTCCTTATATATTTTTTATGTTAGCCTCTTATCAAATGTATCATTTGTAAATATTTTCTCCTATTCCATAGGTTATCTTTTCACCCTGTTGATTGCTTCCTTCATTGTGCAGAAGCTTTTAAGATTGATGTAATCTCATTTGCCTATTTTTACTTTTGTTGCCTATGTTTTTCAGGTCATTTCCAAAAACTCACTGCCTAGACCAATGTTCTAGATCTTTTCCCCTATGTTTTCCTTTAGTAGCTTTATAGTTTTAAATATTATGTTTAAGCCTTTAATCCATTTTGAGTTGATTTTTGTATATGGTATGAGATACAGTGTCTAATCCCATTCTTCTGTGTATGGCTGTCCAGTTTTCCCAGCACCATTTATTGAAGAGACTGTCTTTTCCCCATTGTGTGTTCTTTACACTTTTGTGGGAAGTTAATTGTTTGTAAATGCATGGGTCTATTTTTAGGGTCTCTATTCTCTTCCATTGGTCTATATGTCTTTTTTAAATGCCAGTGCCATGCTGTTTTGATGAGTATAGCTCTGAAGTACATTTTGAAATCAGGTAGTGTGTGCTGCCTTCAGCTTTGTTCTTTTTGCTCAAGATTGTTTTTGTTAATTGGGGTATTTTGTGGATCTACGCAAATTTCAGGATTTTTTTTTTTCTATTTCTATGAGAAATGTCATTGGGATTTTGATAAGGATTACATTGACTCTGTATATTATTTTGAGTAGTATGGACATTTTAACAATTTTAATTCTTCCAATGATGAACACCGGATAGCTTTACATTTATTTGTGTCTTTAATTTCTCTCTTCAGTATTTTATAGTTTCAGTGTACTAATCTTTTACCTCTTTGGTTAAATTTATTTTGGTTAAGTATTTTATTATTTCTTATAGCTATTGTAAATAGGATTGTTTCATTGATTTCTTTTTCAGATAGTTCATTGTTAGTGTACAGAAATGCCACTGATTGATTTTGTATCTTGTAACTTTATTGAATTTGTTTAATAATTCTAAAAGCTTTTTTCAGTGGGGTCTTTAGGGTTTTCTATATATAAAAGCATGCGATCTGCAAAGAGGGACAATTTAACTTCTTTCTTTCCAATTTGGATGCCTTTTATTTCTTTCTCTTACCTAATTACTCTGTCTAGGTCTTCCAGTACTGTGTTGACTAGAAGTGGTGAGAGTGTGCATCTTTGTCTTATTCCTGATGTTAGAAAAAAAGCATTTAACCTTTCACCATTGAGTATGATGTTAGCTGTGGGTTTGTCATACATGGCCTTTATTGTGATGAGGTACATTTCTTCTATACCTAATTTTTGAGAGTTTTTATAATGAAAGGATGTTGAATTTGGTCAAATGCTTATTCTTCATCTATTGAGATGATCATATGGTTTTTGTCTTTCATTCTGTTAATGTGGTATATCACATTTATAGATTTACATATGCTGAACCATCCTTGCATCCCTAGGATAAATCCCACTTGATCATGATAAATGATCCTTTTAGTGTACTGTTGAATTATATTTTGCTAGTATTTTGTTGAGGATTTTTGTATCTATTTTGTTCATCAGGGATATTGGCCTATAATTTCCTTTTCCTGTTCTATTTTTGTCTGGTTTTGGTATCAGGGTAATGCTGGCCTTTTAAAATGAGTTTTGGAATATTCACTCTTCTTCAATTTTTTGGAAGAATTTGAGAAGGATTGGTATTAGGACTCAGGCTCCAGGCTTATACCAGTAGACTGTGGTGCCAGGGTTCACTGGGATGGGCCTGGACCCTGGTCTGCTGGAGAACTCCTAGACCATGTGTTTGCTGGAGCCTGGGTCCACAGGAACCAGCCTAAAGCCTGGCACCAGCCTGGTGCTGGGACTGGCATGGAGCCTGGGTCTGTGGGGTCAGTCTGGAACCTGGGAGACTATCCCTTCATTTATCTCCTCTTTTGGATACCCTCTTTTCTGGGTCTTATGTCTTTCCTTCTCTTTTGTGTTCTACTCTCTTGTTTTAATAGAAAATATCATCCAATATTTCCTTAAGGCAGAGTAAGTGGGAGATGACATTTTTGAGTTCTTGCAGGCCTAAAAATGACTACTTCACCTCTCCACTTAATATTATACTTTGATTATCCATAAGATTCTAGGTTGAAAATCATTTGTCCCTCAGATTTATGAGATTTACTGCTCCACTGTGTTCTAGAATCCAATGTAGTTGAGAAGTCTGATGCCATACTGTTTATCATTGCCTTTTAAATAACATTTATTTTCTTATAGCTGAGTAGCCTTTCTAGAATCTTTTTAGACTAGCTTTATCCCTGGTTTTCTGAAATTTCAAGATTATGTGCCTTTATGTTGGCCTATGAAGATACTTCTAATCTGAAGGCTTATGTCTTTCCATTTGTAAATATGTCTGTGTTAGTTCTTTGTTAATTTTCTTCCTTCCCTTTTCTCTTTTCACTCATTCTGCAACTTCTGAGTTGGATGGACTTCCTGAATTCATCCCTAGATTTCTTATCTTTTCTTTCTCTCTCTCTTTCCCTCTGCCCTACTTATAGGATGATATATTTTCCTACATCTCTATTGAAATTTTTATTTTGGCAATTCTTTTAAATTTCAACAGATCTTTCTTATGCTCTGATTTCCTTTTATACAGCATCCTGTTCTTGTTTTATGTATATGATATGTATTACAAATCTAGGGTAGAAGTCAGTTTTGTTTTTCTTAAGTTCTCTTTAATTCTATAAGTTATCTCTGTTCCCTCCCTTCAAGATGAGGTGTTTCATTTTGTTTGTTTGTTTGCCTGCTTTTTTTTTCTTTTAATCTTTGCTATTTTCTTCCACATTGCAAACTTTGCTTTGGTGACCCTTGGTATTCCAATATTATTTGGCAACCAAGAAGATGTCTGTATGCTCAATGTACCTGAGCTGAGCTTATTGATTTGTGGGCTATTATTTAAGATGACCAGGTGGAAGCAGGTAATTTTGGAAGGTACCACAAAACATTAGTAAGCAACAACTTTTATCTAGAAATATTCATCTTCTTTACAAGAGAAACCTTGCTGTTCTTTGTGGAGATTATATATCTGGCTGAAGACATGTCACATATTTTGCAGGCTCTGGGGTCATGACTACTCTGTATACAGACTTTTAACCAGTACCCCTAGCTGTACCCTTGTGCTTCATTCTTTGCTATATTGTGTGTCTCTGAACACTGGATTTCTTCAGGGTTCTGTCTTAATCCAGCTTGATAAATTGGTTATTATTCCCTCCATTCATATTCATTCTTCTCCAGATGTGTTAAAAATCTCTTATCTTATGGACATCCTTTGTCCAGCTCTCCTGGCGCTTGTAGTTTTACACACCTTTTATTCCTTTACTCTCATTTTAGCGGGATCGTCAAAGGAAGCAGTGAGGTTGATCCTCAGAAGCCCACAGTTCATCCATTTTTTTAGAGTGCAATTACAAGGTAGTCATTTATCTTTATTTGAAAATAAGGTTTTATTTCCATCTCTTCATTTTTTTCTTTATAATCTTCCCTCTCACATACTATCTAATCCCTGATCATAACACAGATCAGAAATAAATTTTAAAATTAATTATATCATTTAAAATCTGTTTCATGCACACCCATTCTAACTTTATAAAACAAAAAAGGTTAAATATGACTCTCTTGAGGAGGAAAGAAGAAACTAAGTTATGATTAAATTCTGATATTTCCACTTCCAACACACTTTACTTTTTTTTCCTGTGGGTCTCATTGTTAGTTCCTCCACATTGGACCAATATAGACAAAGTATAGCACCCTCACATTAGAGACCCACTTTTATGCATTCCATAGTTTTTTTTCAATTCTCATGATCTGCTTTTTGTAGATAACTTAAATGGATCGACCATGGAGAGACACTACAAAGGAATACAGAGATCGTCATCTTTGCAGAAGAGTTTTATACCATTCTTTTGGTTCTTTTTTTATTTTCACCACTCTTTAGATGGAGAAATGGTCATCATTTTTAACATCTACCTCTACAGTTTTTAACAATCTATTCTAGTCCTCTCTCTTCCTTCAAACCACTCCCATGCCTCTTTCTGGCCACGGGGGAAAAAAGTCTTTCTCATTTTTCACAAAACATCCATGGCCACCTTTCAGATATCTGAAAATAGCAATAATCATCCCCTTGAGGTATTTCCCCTCCTCCAGTGTACTAACCAAACTGGAACAGTGTACTTTAAACATGGGCCAGCCCAATCAGAACAAGTGAGATGATAAGCTCTTTTTATTCTGTACTGGTTGGCCCATGTTTAGAGTATATATCTTAACTCATACTCAATCAAATTGGGCTTCTCAACAATTTCACCACATGGTAGGCTTACATTATATTTGCTTTTCCATCATATCCCAGTATTTTATTTCTAGTGTTCAGTGTTTGTTTAGCTTTTCCATACCAGAACTAATTTTTGTACCTGTGTGTAAGAATTTATATTTGATTTAGCAAATGTTAATCTTTTAATTTTAGCCTGTCCTTTCAAATTTTGGAAATTCCTGATTCCTAATTCAAAGAATACTCCTAGCCCAACCAACATTCACTAATACCAGCTTACAAATTTGAATCTTCTACCTTATATGTCTTCATTTGGGCTATTGATGACAACATTTGAGAGAGGAGGGTCAAAGACAAAGCCCTGTGGATGTCCCCAGGGACCTCCATTCAGGTTGATGTCAATCCATCAGTCAATTTTGTTTGACTTCAATTGGTCAACCAATTTCATCAGCCTAATTGTACTATTTTTTTCAACTACTTTCTCTTCTTCATGGAGGTGTAATTTTAAAAAAGTTAGACATTTTCTGGTCCACCAGTCCAGTAAACTTTTCATAAAAGCTCATGAGGTTAGTTTGACCTAATTTCTTCTTAGTGTACTCAGGCTATATGTCAGTGATTGCTGCTAATTACTCTTAAAATATCTACTTAGTAATATATTTTAGGGACCTTTCAGTTTGATTTGTCAAAGTCGGGACATTTTTGCTCCCCTTTCCTCCGCAGAACCAACGAAAAATAGTAAGGCAAATGAGAGATAAAAAATGAAACCCTATCTTTGATGAAACTTGAAAGCTTTTATAACCTTGATCCCAAAAAGTAAGTGCTCCCATATGCAGTGAAAATTGTATCAGGGTGAAGAAGACACAAGGATGCCTGCTGATCTGGATTTCAAGTCAAGAATAGAGTCTGAAATGTGGGTGGCATGACCCGAGAGATGAAATAAATGATCTCTCTTTTGAAACAGAATCAATTTTCATGCTGGTAGAGAGAACATCCTGGAACTGTGACTACCTCATAGTGGCAGAGGAGATAGAGACTGGAAAGTTAAAGGGTATGACACTACATATGCATACATGTGCATGTGCATACACACATACACATACACAGACACACTCTTGTGTAATACATAGAGGGATTTCCTGTGAACAAGGCAAACTTCTTGCTAGTTAGAAGTGGAATCATAACTACAGGGAGCAGTACTCATTAAAGTTTATATAGACAGCAAATGATGCTCCAACTACTCACTCTCTACCACTGCTTCTCAAGTACTCACTACTATCCTGCTCCTCTCTCAGCCACTACCCAAAACAATGTTTCCACATATAACAGGGCTGGTAAAGAACTCCTCTGATGCAACTCGAAGTAATAATTGAAGAGAAACTATTATGGCACTGACAAAATATATTGTAAAAAGGAAGAAAATGATGAATAAAGCATTGTTGAAGAATATACAAAAGAAACATGGAGCACATGAAAAATAAGTCAGCAGAGATCATAAAATAAATGTAAGGAAAAATAATACTACCATAGAAATGAAGCTGAATGGACACTGTTGAAACTAGTCAGGGATATGTAAGATAGGCTTGAGAAAATTGAGTAAAACTAAAGTAAAAATAACAGAGTTAAAATTATTAGATAAGAAAAGGTAGATATGGAAAACAAACAAACAAACAAAAAAAAACTCTATGGTCTGTGCCTCTAGGAAGAGAACAGAATAAATATAGTTTTCAGGAAAGCTTTTATGAAACAGAAGCCATGAATCTATAGGTTTAAAGGACAATATGGTGTCCAAGGAAAAATTTATATAGATTGATAAAGATATATCTTTGTAAAGTAACTGGAATTCACAATAAAAAGAACATTCATATGGGCTTCTAGGCCATAAAATTAAGTCCTTTGCTTTATGAGAAATTCTCAGGCTGACTTTAGATTTCTGGATAATAATATTGAATGCTAGAATTGAGTATAGCAATCAGTTTCTACAAAATCACCAGAGAAGGAGAATGTGACTCATGGATCATACAATAGCCCAACTTTATTCAAGTATAAACACAATGGACAGGTGATTTTACACATTCAAACTAATAGAAAATATGAAGATAGCCTTGCAGCAACTAAGCAATGAATGGAAAAATGGATAAAAGGACCATTTTGAGGAAATAGTCTGTTTAAATACAAAACTATGACTAAACAACTATAGTATTTATAGTTACATAAAAGGATATAAATGTTATGAAACTTGATACAGAAATAGTAGTATAACAAACAGAATTTGGGAAATGACAGAGACTGGTAAAGAGAGAAGGTGAGAGGCAGGTGTAGGTGTATATTGACTTCCTTGTATCTTGTAGTGGGTGAGTGGGGACTAACATACTGTGTTCATAGCTGATAAATCAAGCTATAGAGAAATAAATATTTTAATGGTACAAAGATATCAACTAGAATAGGTATAATAATAAAACCAACAAAAAATTCCTATGGCATAGTAGATGGTGGAAGTAGAAATACACTTCTTTCTTCATAATTTATAGCAAGGATTTAATAAATTTTGTCTTAATAAGTAGTTAAAATCTATTCTAAAATTTTGCCAACTCACCAGTCTGCACTGTATGGAATACATCTTTTCCCCTAGTTTGAAAAAATCATTAGCATTTTTCTTCTCCATGATTCTTTGAATAGTACTGGAATAGTCCTGGGATCACATCTGCCCATTGTTTTTAGCATCTTTGGATAATCTTCATCTAGAGCTAGAAACCTGAACTTAGTTAAAGCAACCAGGGACAACAATCTTGATTTCACTGTACTCATGTTGTATTCCTATCAGTCTAGATGATTTATTGTTTTTTTCTCTCTCTTCCTCCTTCCTATCCATCCACTAATCCAACCAACATTTATTCAGCTTTTACTATGAGTGAAATGCTGTGCAAGGATGCTAGCTAGCTAGAAATAAGATGCAGATAAGCCCCTGCCCTCAAGATTTTCACAGTCTAGTGAGGAGGCAGACAAATAACTTCAGTTCAAACAAATTCTTTTAATACCAGGAGCACCCACCCCCCAAGAAAAGCTACATCTGTCTGGATGATTCCAGAAAGGCTCTATGGAAAAAGTAGCATTTCAGTTGTGTCTTAAAAAATGAGGTCTTCACCAGGCAGAGAATAAAGAAAAGAGCATGACAGGTAAAGAATACAAAATAAGCAAAGACGCAGAAGGAAAGATGATCATTTTGGTTTAACTATAATGTGAATATACTGGAAAGTGAGGGGCAGAGGTGGCCCCAAAGATTGTTCTTTGGGTTGAAGATAGAGTTCAAGCCTCTGGATGACTTTGTAAGTCCAGCAGCATCATGCTTAGGTTTTATCTTTCATCACAAGACATCAACCCTCCATGATATGTGACCTCCTTTCTTTGTGCCCAGCCAACATGCCAGGTTGCCAAGAAGCACTCCAGTTGAGAATTGGATTGATGACCCCAGTGAATAGCACATAGCCCTGCCCAGTTCCTGCAGGCTATAGGCTGCCCACTCCTGGTCCCAATACAGTTCTCTCAGGGGGTGCTTCCCAGCCCCTCCTTTACTGTATCTCACCTTCATCTCCAGGGCCTCTGGCACCTTCTTGCCTTCCCAAGCCCAACTCCGTTTGGTGAAGTAGTTGACAGTGGCAAATTCGATCAGCGCAGAAAATACAAAGGCATAACAGACGGCTATGAACCAGTCCATGGCCGTCGCGTATGCCACTTTAGGTAAGGAGTTTCTGGCACTGATACTCAAGGTGGTCATGGTGAGAACAGTGGTAACACCTGGTGAGAGAGAGAATGAAAACAATTTGCAACTGGAAGACATGGAGAGATTATTTGATGAGATCACCAACTTCCTACTTGAAAGGAAGAGCTTTATCTCACTCAAAATGGTCCCTTTAAAGTGAAAAACAGAGACTGTCAAAGCTAGATAGGTCCACCTTGTAACCCATCCATCCCAACTGGCACAGGAATAGGAATCTCAGTATAGTACTTTTAACAGCTGTCCTCTAGCCTCTGCTTAAATATTTTCATTGAAGAATAAGTAGTCCAGTTTATTGTAAGAGAGTTTTTTAATTAGAAAAACTTGTCTAATTAATTGAAACCTGCCTTATTCTAACTGCCAGCCCACTGACTGATCTCAGAGTTCCTTTAGTGGCCATGCAGGAAGGAAAAAATCTTCTTCTTCCTCTCCAGGACAGGCCTTCAGAGACCTGAAAAGGATGGCTATGTTTCCTTGGGAATCTGTTCATCTCCTGAATGAACATGGAGATTCATGGTCTCCTCATGAACTCTTTTCTCTTGTTCATCTCCTTTTCCATTCTGGTAGTTTTCTTCTGAACATCTTTCATAACAGCCTAAGACTCAGTACATCATCTGAATTCAGTAGGCTTTTCACTTCCTTAATTCCTTAATTCTGGATAATGCAACAAATCATTGTGGAAAATGGTTCTGTAGCTGCATCACACTCTAGGTCCCTATTGAGCTTTGGAGCCAACCAAAGCTATTCCAAAATCTGTGTCTTGTGAGTTTTTGCCAAACTAGAGCTTGCTTTTAGACCAATTGATTCTTTTTGGGAGTGGTGCTGGTGTTATTAATCTAAATTCAAGATTTTATTCACTTTTAGATTCTATTTTTAGAATTTTTTTTCTAGTCTTTTTGTATTTTAGATATGCATATGAATCGGATAGTGTTATGGTTAACATTATAAGCTTTAGAGCCAGACTGAGCTAGGCTGAAATATGGGCAATCCCACTTAACTGGTACTATGATCTTGAATAAAGTGTTTTACCTCACTAAGTCTCAGTGTTATCATGTGTAAAATGGATGTGATAATAGCACATTATACAGATATTTATTGGAGGATTGAAAGAGATGATATTTATTAATATAAAGTCTATAGCCTAATACCTGACACAGAGCAAATCACTCCATAAATAGTAGCTTCTATAATTAACATTATTATTTTACTGTTGTTATTAATAATAGTATTACAATTATATAATTAATTATGCTAGCATAATTGTCACATTTTAACAATATTATCATAAGAAGTTTACAATTGCTAGCAATAGTATTGAAGTCTCAATGAGTATTACACTAGAAATTAGGTATCCCAAGTGATGCCACTTACTTGCTTTGTATCTTAGGCAATTTCCTTAATCTCTCTGTGTCTCCATTATCCTCATCTATAATTATTCTCAACTGTCTCTATCCCCTGGGATTTTGAAAAGGCAGTTGCTGTACACAAAGTCCTTAGACTTGAGGAAGAAAAAATGGTCAGAAGTTCTTTCTGAGAGTTGTCATGCTGAAGATGTTGGGGAATGTAAGCCTCATGAGCATGGGTCAAGAAGGGCATGGAATGAAGCCCTAATGGGATGAAAGATGCAGTATGGAAATGCAAGCAGGAAAGGCACTGCCTCTGTTAACTCTACCCAGAGAGCCAGCCTTGTGTGCTGCAGATTGTGGGGCTTCCTCTTCTATCTTACTCTCTTGGGGTACTTTACTTAGACATTTGCTATATAAATGAAAATCTCCAGTGGGAAAAACTCAGTACAGTTACAACAGAGAGACCCCAAAAAGAGCACCTTTGCACAAACTAGGCAGGGAGTCATCAAGGCTGATTAACAAAAAAACATTTTAAACCATGTCAGGAATCAGCCACACAGCTAGTAATTATTAACAAATTATCTGAATTTGTAACCTAGTAAGCTCTGAGAATGGACCCAAGGCTCAGTAAATCTCAGATCCTAACAAGAAAGGAGTGAGTTATGGGAGAAACAAACTATCTTATTTATGGCTATCAGCAAATGCAGTTGTCCACCCTGGCACATTCATAGAGGGTGCTAGTACTTAGATGGAGAGAACAAAAACACAAGTGTTTTTGTGCCATATCTCAGTAGAGATTTTTAGAGCTCTAGTCTCTAGGGCTTAATTAGAACTGTCAGCTTATGAGAGCTATTAGCTAGTCAGAGCTGGTAGGACCCTCAATCAAACATTTGGGACATTTCATGGATGGACAATGAGATGAGATTCTCAGCATTTTAAAACAGACCCAGCCTGTCATCGAGTGCTTCTCTTTCAAGCCTTTTCTAGAAAGCCTTTCTTAAAAGGTTCAGTTAGAACAGACTGTCCTTCCTCATTTCCTTCGAGTACTTCTAGTACTCTTACTTGATAACATATACCTGTTCTACCAAACCACATGTGTGATGAGTGGAACTGACTTTCATCCTCAGGCCCAGCCAACAGCCCATGACACTGTATCACATTTGCTCCCATCATAGTTAATAATGTACTTTTTTGATAGTTAACTATATTGTTATTATTATCAATAATATAGTTCTTATTGTCTGTCTTCTTTTCTCTAACATTACCAACTGTCTGTCCTAGGAACACAAAATTTAAAACATTTCAGACCATAGCATTCAAAATGAGCACCCATTATCCCCCCCCACCACAATATAATCAAAATTAATCATGTTTGATACACCTGTTTGTCTCAGACACCACCACAAGGGCAAGGCAATTTCTTAATTCATTGTCAGTCAGGCTTAATCCTGTTTTACAAAGTACATTGTTGAACCTGACCCTACCTGTCATACTTTCTTTCAAACCCTTCCAACTGTCCAACTTTGCTGCCCTATGGCAAATTCATTTAAATTCTCAAACTCTTCATTGAATGCATATACCCCTTTTGGTCTTAACTAAAATTTGACTTTCCTCTTGAGTACACTGTTTTGGTTCTCAAAAGGTATTGATAATTCAGAATCAAGAGCTCAAGAGCTGGGGTCCACATTTTTCTTGAAGTTTAGTACTCTTTGGACCATTATATGATCACAGCCTTGTGATAACCTGTGCTTCTTTGAGACTTCTACCATTTGGTGATACCTCTTCTCCACCTTTTCTCATGGGTATTATCTATAGAAAATTTCTACCACCCTAAAGGTTCCTTTCTGTTCATACCATCCCCTGCTTGGTCTCAGGTAAGCGCTGATCTGCTTTCTTTCACTATATGGATTAGATTTTTTCCCTTAGAGTTTCACATAAATGTCATACAGTATGTATTCATTTGTGTCTGTCTTTCTTAACTCAGCATCATATTTTTTTTTGTTGTTGTTGTTGAGACAGAGTCTCACTCTGTTGCCGAGGCTAGAGTGAGTGCCGTGGCGTCAGCTTAGCTCACAGCAACCTCAGACTCCTCGGCTTAAGCGATCCTACTGCCTCAGCCTCCCGAGTAGCTGGGACTACAGGCATGCGCCACTATGCCCGGCTAATTTTTTCTATATAGATTTTTAGTTGTCCATATAATGTCTTTCTATTTTTAGTAGAGACGGGGTCTCGCTCAGGCTGGTCTCGAACTCCTGACCTTGAGCGATCCACCCGCCTCGGCCTCCCAGAGTGCCAGGATTACAGGCGTGAGCCACCGCGCCCGGCCTCAGCATCATATTTTTAGGTTCATTCATGTTGCATCCGTCTTTAGTTCATTCCTGTTAATTTCAGAGTAGTATTCCACTCTATTGATATAATTTTTTTATTCATTCACCTATTAATGGACATCTGGATTGTTTCCAGTGTTCAACTATTATGAATAAAAATTCTAGGACAATTTACATCCAAGTCTGTGTAAGCATATGCTTTCATTTCTCTTGGTAAATACCTAGGGAGGGAACTAGAAGATTATATGGTAAGCATATGTTTAACTTTATATGACACTGTCAAACTGTTTTTTAAAGTGATTGTAGCATTTAACATTCCCAGAATGTATAAGAGTTTCAGTCAGCATGCAATCTTGACTTACAAAAAAACTATTATAGTATTAATTGGTACTTTTATACTTTTCCCTGATAATGGAAGTCCTTAGAACATTTTGTCTTCATATATCCCCATATCAACTTATATAGATTACATTATGGTCTGGTATTTTATTCTAAATATATTGTTTACCCAATGAGCCACTGTTACCATGTTATACATTCAATACTTATTTACCATTTATTATTTTCATCCTTCTTTTTAAATACATCTTTAATCTTCCTTCTGAGATAATTTTCCTTTTGTTTGAAGAATATCCTTTAGTATTTCCTTTAGTGAAAGTCTATAATGATGATGAATTGTTAGTGTTTTATTATGTTTTTGGCAGAAAATATCTTTATTGCTTCTATTGAAGGCAGCTGTCAATCTATTTGTTATGACTTTAAAGGCAATGCATATTTTTCAGGATTCTGTTAATATTTTTCTCCTTGGTTTTTGTTTTCAGAAGTTTCATTACAATGTACCTCTGTTTGTATGTCTTTTACTTTCTCCTACTTGGGTTCATTGAACTTTTTGTAATTGTGGCTTTATATCCTACAGGTTTGGACAGTGTTTAGCCATTATCTCTTTAAAAAAATTGTTTCTATACTATTCTCTCACTCCTCTCCTTCTAGGAGCCCACTTATAGCTGCATTAGAACTTCTCAATAAATTTTACGCCTTTTCTCTCTCATATGCATTTTACAATTTGTCTGTTTAGTTTCTTCTGACCTGTCTTCCAGTTCACGGATTCTCCCCTCAACTATGTGACAATCACTGAGTTTTTATCTCTATTTTCCAGTTCTACAATTTCCAATATATTCCATCCCCCATGTAATTTCCATTTATCTTCTGGAATTCTAACATTTCTTTCATCTACTTAAGCTTATTCAGTATAGTCATTTGAAAGTTTGTGTCTGATAACTCAAATATCTAGAGTTCCAGTAGGTCCACATTTTTACTTAGGGTATAATTTATACACAACAAAATAAAAATAGTTTGATTATACATTTTAAAGTATTCAGGCAAATGTATACAATCATAAAACTATTACTCCAATCAAGATAAAGAATATTTCCACCACATTAGCAAGTTCCCTCATGCCCATTTCAGTCAATCTATCAACCCAAAAGGAGGCGCTGGTTTGATCTCTAACACCATAGCTCAGCTTTGCCTGTTTTAGAGTGTCACATAAGTAAATTCATATATTCTGTATTACTGTCTTTGGCTTCTTTAGCTTGATATAATTTTTGAGATTTATCTGTATTGTTGTGTGAATCCATAGCTGCTAATATATTATATGAATATACCATAATATTATATATTCATCCATTCATTTGTCCATGTGCTTATGTTTGGATGTTTTCCAGTTTGGGGCTTCTATGAGTAAAGCTGTTATGAACATTCTTACATAACTCTTCTTTGGATTTATTATTATTATTTTTATTTTGGCATATTACGGGGGTACAAATGTTTAGGTTACATATATTGCCTTTGCCCCACCCGAGTCAGAGCTTCAAGCATGTCCATCCCCCAGATGGTGCACACCGCACCCATTAGGTGTGTATATACCCACCTCCTCCTCCTCCCTCCCACCTGCCCGACACCTGATGAATGTTACTACTATCAAAGTTAAGTCAGTTAATACCAATTTGATGGTGAGTACATATGGTGCTTGTTTTTCCATTCTTGTGATACTTAACTTAGTATAATGGGCTCCAGGTCTATCCAGGATAATACAAGAGGTGCTAGTTCACCATTGTTTTTTGTGGCTGAGTAGAACTCCATGGTATATATATACACCACATTTTATTAATCCACTCATGGATTGATGGGCACTTGGGTTGTTTCCACATCTTTGCAATTGTGAATTGTGCTGCTATAAACATTCGAGTGTAGATGTCTTTTTTATAGAATGTCTTTTGGATTTCATTTAACTTGGATATATACCTAGAAGTAGAATACCTAGGTCATAGGGTAAATGTATTTTTTTAACTTTAAAGGAAATAAACTGTTTTTCAAGGTGGTTGTATCATTTTACCCCTCTATCAGCAGTGTGTGAGAGTTCCAATTGCTCCTCAAGCTCACCAATATCTGACAATGTCAGTCTTTTTCATTTTAGCCATTCTAGGTTTTAAAGTAATGTCTTCATGACATTTTTGTTTGCATTTCCCTGATAAAAAATGATGTTAAGGATCTTTTCATGTGCTTATGGGCATTATATATATTATTTGGTGAAATATCTCTTCATTGTTCATGTCTTTTGCTCATTTTTTAAATTGGATTCTTTGTATTTTTTTATTGAATTGTAGGAGCTTTTTATATTTTGGGATACAGATCCTTTGTCAGGTCTGCACATACATAGGATGTTTTATCCCAGACTATGGCTTACCATTTCATTTTCTTAATGTTACCCTTTGATGACCAGAAATTTTTAATTTTGGTGAAGTCTAATTTGTTCTTTTTCTTTATTGTTATTACTTTTTTTGTGCACTAAGGAATTTCTGACTATGAAAGGATGCAAAAATATTGTCTTATAGTTTCTTCTAAGAGCATCACACTATCAGCTTTTACATTAAAGTCCATGATCAAACTCATATTAATTCCCTGCAATGCCATCTTTGTCATAAGTCAAGTTTCAATATATGTGGCTCTACTTTTAGGCTCTCTATAGCTATTCATTTATTTATTTTTCTTTTCTTTATGCCAATAACACACTTAGTTACTATGACTTTTTAATCACTTTAACATCTCGTGGGGCAAGTCTCCCAACTATGTATTTTTTTAAGGAGGATATTGGCTATTCTTGGCTCTTTTATATTACATAAAAATTCTGCAATCACTTTTTAAATTAACATTTCAACTTGCAGGTTCTCACATCAATGCAATTATTGTAAATATGAATTCTAAATTAATGTGAGGCCAAGTTTGAATTAAAAAATAAATTTTCAAGGAATCCTATATTTCACATGCATCCCAGGCCAAAATAAATATGCACCCTTATTGTCTCTCTACACTGATAAGTGTATTTTTCTAGTATTCTTTTGCAATGAGGGCATAACCTTTCAGTGGTATTAGATTTATGGGAAGGGCTCTTGTATTAATTTCTTACAGCTTATGTTAGAGACAACCACAAATTTAGTTGCATAAAACAATACCAACATATTCTTACTGTTCTGGATGCCAGCAGTCTGAAATCAGTTTCACTGGGCTGAGGTTAAGGTACAGAGCTGTACTCCCTCTGGAGGCTCTAGAGAGATAATCCATTGCCTTCCCTAACTTCTAGAGCTGCATACTTGGATTCCTTGGATCATAGGCCCCTTCCTCTTTATTCAAAACCAACAGCAAAGCATCTTTAAATCTCTCCTCCTTCCATCATCACACTGATTTCTCCTCTATAGTCAAATCTCCCTCTGCCTCACTCTTATAAGGATATTGTGATTGCATTTAGGGCCCATCCACATAATCCAGGATAAGCTCCCGATCTCATGATCCTTAACTTAATCACATATGCAAACTTATGCTTGCCATATAGGTCACATTCACAGGTTCCAGGGACTGGGACACGGATATCTTTGGGGGCCAATACTCAGCCTACCACAATCTTAGTTCTAGCCCATAGCTTCACTTAGGCTCAATGCCTTCCTTGTGTAACCTTAACACTAAAACTCTTGTGTACCAAGGCCAGTAGTCCATCCACCTATCTTATCTTCCTGCCACAACTGTATCAGTTCATGTGATCAACACTTCAGTTTTCAGTTCCTTCTTTCATTTGGTCCCCTGAGTACTTCCTTTAATTTCTTATGCGCTCAGATGTTAAGAATGGTTTCTATGTTTTATCTAGCTTTTCTAGGATTTTGTAGAGGAAGGTTTTTCAGGGTATCTAGTTTTATATATTTCCCAAAATTGGCATCTTTAACCTACTAGCACATAGCTTCTGCTCCCTCCACTTTACTACTACAACTGTTCTTTTCAAGATCATTAACAACCAAGTACATCACTATATCCAACAGACAGTTTCTATCTGCATCTTATGTAAATGCACAATAGAATTCATCCCAGATGATTATTCCCTGCTTCTTGAAATACTTTCCTCTTTTTACTCCCATGTTATCACACTCTTCTGATTGTTTTTTTTTTCTTTTTCCTACTTTACACATCACTCTTTCTCTTTCTCCACTGCTGTCTCTTGAAACATCATTTACTATTTATTTCACTACCCAGTACAGTTTCAGAATATCAGTAGGAATGCCTTCTGTGTGCATACCAGGTATACTCAAGCATATGCTGCATAGCCACCATTGCCATGGGGGCAGTTTAGTAGCTGAACAGAATTAATTAATATTTATCTGCTATGGTGGGAAAAACATGCAAAAATGTTTTATATGTTGTAAGTCTGTGAGAAAAAGGTGCTAATGACATGTAAACCTTTTCCTAGACATCAGTAAACTCATATAGAAGAAAATTATTTTGATTGTACGCACTATTGAGAGACTCTTCAAACTTTGTGCAGCCTTTACTGAATATCAGATAATTCACACTTTCAAAAAGGCCAGAGGAGAAGCAGCAAAGTCTGATGCTCATATTAAAAAACGGGTCTTAAAAATGCCCCTAATCTACTTCTCTTGTCAGCTTGCTTTCCCACCCTTTACCTTCTCCAGTCTGTGCACTAAATTCCTCTCCTTTTCACTGAAGGCTCAGTCCCTTCCCAGCTCCTGGGGCAAACCTGACTAAAACAGGAAACATTTCAGTAATCTCATTACTTAACATTTTTCTTATTTTTACTTTCTTGTTAAGAATTTCGTTGCCTGAAACCCCACAATCTGATGATTCAGTTACTACTGCTAGCTTCAGACATTGCTCTAATTCTCTCTAGACATTCTTCTACCTTTCTCACCTTTAATCTGACAGCCCATGGTAAATCCTTGCAAATGTCTCTCCCCCATTCTCCATAAAGCAACACTCACCAAAGACCGTTCGGGCAGGGACAGACTCTCTATTGAGCCAGAAAGACACTTGTGACAGAATGACAGTCATGATACATGGCAAGTAGGTCTGGATCACAAAGTAGCCAATTTTTCGCTTGAGATGGAAGTGGGTTGTCATGACGACGTATTCTCCTAGAGAGAGAGTAAAATTAGGTGACATGTAGCTACATAAACATTGTTAAATCAAGTTGGGGCCCCATTCATTTCACAAAGCTCCTTAATATTATATGTAAGACAAGACATTGCAGTGTTACCAAAAGCTCAGCACTTGTCCTCGAGGCTGCATCAGAAGAATGAGAACAAGTAGTTTGAGGAGGAGAAGGAAAGATGAATTTATTAATTTGCCGGCAAAGGAGGAAAATGATAGACTATTGTCTCAAAGTATCAAATTCCTCCCCCATAAGCAAAAATACAGAGCTTTTAAGGGGAGGGTTCTCAGGTTCAGGGTATCAGTTGTTCAACTACTGTTGATGGTTCTGATTCTTTTATATCCAGAATCTGCTTGGACCTCCCAGGACCTTTGCCAGGATGGTTCCAATTCCTGCAGTGCAACGAACAAAAGACACCCTCCTGCCCTGCCTGACAGCTGGCCTGAGGCAGGGATGCAGGCTCTAGCTCCCAAAAAGAGTAGGGGAAGTTTCAAAGAGACAGGAAACATTTTTGCTGTTTTTTTCTCAGGCTATCCCCTCTGTTATACCAGTACCTCCCAAGTCCATATAATCAGAGCTCTTTAATAATCATGAAATAGTGTGCTTTTTGTGTGGAGAAAAAAAAGGCTAACAGTGTACCAATACAGCTTGCTGAGAACAATTTTAACACAAGTTCATTCAAGTAAATGAATGTCCTCACTTAAATAATAAGAAATAACCATTTTTTTATAGTACTTGCTATATGATAGGCACTCATCTGGCACCTTAACATTATTAAAAAATTTAATCTTCACCAATAACCCTATGAGGTAGGTGCTATTGTTATCCTAATTTTATAGGTCAAGACACTGAGGCAAAGACAGATTGAGCAACTCACCCAAGGCTACCCAGCTAGTAAGTAGTAGAGCCCAAATTCAAGCCCAGACGGGTTGGGTCCACAGTTTATGATTTTTAACCATTATGCTCTGCTGTTCTAATGGACTTACTCAGAACCAAAAGTTCACATAGCAGAATGTGGGCTGAGCTACATTATCCCATGCCCAAAATAAGATGAACACTATTGCACTCTTACTGGGTGTCAGACAGTTTTCTGAGTGTTTTTGGAGTATTAACTTACATCCTTCTCACAGCTCTGTGCGGTAGGTACTAATTATCACTCCATGTTGTTAAACCTGTTGGTCAGTTTCAGTCTTACTGGATTTATCAGCAGCATTTTACACAGCTGAGCCCTTCATCTTCCTGGAATCACTCTCTTCACAGAACTTCTAGGCCATGATACTCTTCTGGTTTCCTTTCTACCTTGCTGACCACTCCCCACCCTGCTGCCCCTCCCCGGTCACCTTTGCTATTCCTTTTAATTTCTAAATATTGGAGGATATCAAGATTCTGTACTTGTACTTCTCTTTCCTGTCTCACTCATTCTCTTGGCATTCTCATTCAGCCTATGTCTTTAGTACCTTAAACTCTCATAATTCTCTAGTGCACATCTTCTGCCGGGCTTCTACTTGTTATGGAGTGAATTGTGTCCCCCCCAAAGAAGACATGGTGAATTCCTAACCCTCAGTACCTCGGAACATGACCTTATTTGAGAAAAGGATTATTGCAAATACAATTAGTTAAGATAAGGCCATACTGGAGTAGGGTGGGCCTTTAATCCAATATCACTGGTATCATAAAAAGAAAAGAGAGACACACAAGGAGAACACCATACAATAACAGAAGTAGAGATGCATCTATGTGTCAAGGAGTGCCAGCAACCACCAAAAGCTAGGAAGAGTCATGGGGCAGATTGTCCCTCAGATCCTCTAGAAGGAACTAACCTTGCCGATGCCTTGACTTCAGACTTCTAGACTCCAGAACTGTGAGAAAATAAATTTCTGTTGTTTTAAGTTGCCCATTTTGTGACACTTTGTTACAGGAGCCCTAGGGTTCCTTACTCAACTCTAGATTTATATATTCAACTATCTATCAGATGTCACTACTTGGAGATCTAATAGGCATCTTCACCTAACGTGCAAACCTTGACTTTCACTCTTCCTATCCCCCATCCCCCTCCAAACTGGCTCCTCCAACAGACTTTCCCATCTCAGTAAATCAGTAAATGGTACCTCTCAGGTGCTTGCGTGCATGTGCGCATGCTCTCTCTCCTCTCCTTCTTTCTCTCTCTTGTGCATGGGTGCATGCACACACACACAATCAATCAGCAAACTCTTTCATTTCTTTCTTCAAAATATATCCATAATTTGGCCACTTCTCACCACCTCCACTGCTACCACCCTGGTCTAAGCCACTATCATCTCTCACCTAGGGTGCTCTAATAGCTTTCTAAGTGGCCTCCTTATTTCTGTCCTTGCCCCCTCTTTAGTTCATTCATAGTACAGCAGCCAAAGTGATCTTATTAAAACAGAAGTTGGATCCTGTCTCCTTTATGTTCAAGAACCTCCAATAGTTTGCCATCTTTCAAAGAAAATAGTCTACAAAGACCTTGCAGTCTGACTGCTCTAATAGCTCTTTTATCAAAGCTTCTTATTTTTCACCCCTCTCCCTCCACCCACATTTGGTTTTGGCAGGATTCCCAAATGAGGTAATTTCCCACTTTCCTATCCTACCCACTCCCTTGTACCTAAGCCTAGGAAGCACCATCTGGTCATCCAAAACTGAGTATACAATCCATATTGTGTGTGTATTCACATCCTAGCTTGTTTATGCGAACATGAAAAATACAAGTCGGCTTATTTTTAATTTAGCAAAGCATCTTGTATAAAACTATGAAATGTTTTTCCTTATTACCACTTTGGAGTTTCTACTTCTTTTCTTTCTCTCTGCTTCTTTTTTGATCCTTGGCTTTCTTCGTTTTCTCTCTCCTATGTATGTTCATCACTATTCTTTCCTCTCCTTTTCCTTCCCTTCACTCTTTCCCTGCTGAAAGGGCCTTGAGGTCTTACTTTTTCATGAGAGTTAGACTTTGATTAGCTTGAATAATTTTCCCCCTTCCCTTTCTTAGTCTGACACTCTGGAACCCGTACCTATTAATTCTAGCTCTGATTCTGTGAAATATTTAGTACTGATATCTGAAACATGAAATAAATATTATTCGTAAATTAGTTACATTCTGTGGATCTGAAAGGCAAAGTAAATGGACTTTTCAAAAGCTGATAAAAATAAGCATTTGTTTTGAATAACTGATTCAAAACAGTTGAATAAATTGTCTTCAATCTTCTCATTTTCTACCTTTCTTTCCTTCTCTTTCTGTCTTGCTGTCTCTCTTCCAAAAAGGCAAAGAGAATTGTCCTTAGTGAAAATTAAAGTCTTTTACTAGGTTGAGAAGATTTACTGTTTCTGCCCTTGTATTTGCATATTTACCTGCATTCCCTGTAAAATAGTCAAAGGGACAATGGAAAGCCACTTTTGCACATTCACAGGTATTCACAGTTTAAATCATTTCTATGGGTGAAAATTACAAGTGGACTTTCAGAAAGATTAGCAAATTAATTCATTGTGTCAATTAACCAAATAGGTTTTCTTAAATACAACTCTGATATTTTTTATCTCTTTACATCTTTTTCTCTGCCAAAGTGAGAACTGAAGCGTTAATCAGATTGGAAGATTTTCCCAACTTCCCCCATTTTATTTCCACCCTTGTGCCCCAGCTTATTAAGCTCATTAAGTACCATCTGTGTTGTGTGTGAAATATTCAAGGGTACAATATAAAATATATAATGCATATGTATTCACAAATTAGTTATCTATGGATCAGAAATGCAGAACAATTTAGCTAATTAATGCTTTACATAACTGAATATATTTTCCTAAAGTGGATTGTTAGATTCCTTCCCTCCCTGCCTCTACTGCTGCCTCTCTCTGCATTTATTTTGAAGGATGACCCTTTAAATGGTTTGAGAAATTTTCCCTTGCCTTGAGACTCCAGCCTATTAAGCTCCATCTGTGTTAAGTGTGAAATATTTGAGGATACAATGTAAAACACATTTGCAACTTAGCTAGCATCCAAGGTTGTGAAACACACAACAGGATTTTTTAAATAGCTTGGCAAATTAACTCATTATACAAAGTAAGTGAATATATTTTCTTAAATCCATCTTTGGTATTTTTCCATCTCTCTATCTTTGTTCCTTGCTCTTTATCTTGCCTCCTGTCTTCTTTTTATGTCCATCTGTCCAGTTTCTTTGTGTTTCTTTCACTCTCCTGTTTTCTGCTTTGTCTTAACTAACATATGCTACACATCTACAGAGATAATATACACAATGACAATAATAAGAAAACTGTTATTCTAACAACTGATAAAATTTCTAGGAAAGATGGAAAAATGAGATCATGCATCCAAACTAGCCTTCAGAAAATTCATGTAATAATTTGCCAAAAGAGGAAAAATAAGGAATGGAATAAAGGAGCTCAGGAAATTTCACCCCAAAATATGACTCCTTGGTATACAGTATTTTGAATTAAAGGCCCTTAGAGATCAATAGGCCCTTCAAAAGGGCTTTCCCTCTATCTGCATAACCAGACAGATCCACCAAAAGAACAATGGACTTCCCTTCCCCTCCCTAGTATCTCATTATATTGCAGAAAAGGAAATCAAGAATGCAACCAGACCTGACCCAAATCATTTAAAACATAATACTTGTCTCTCAGGTTAATTTACAAGTCAATCTCTTTCCCCCCATCCATTCATTCTCCCAAGTAACTATTCATCCTCCCTAGCAACCATTTACTGCCCCTAAACAGAATTACTTATCTGCTCATCTCCCCCCTCCCCTCTAAAAGGCATGTATAAAAATGTCTGGATCTCATTGGGATACTGAGTAATCACTCTGTGATTCTCCCCATGCACATAGTAAATAAATTTCTTCCTCTTATTAATCTGCCTTAATTGTGAGTTGATTTTTCAGCTAACTTTCAAGGGAAAGGGGAAGTTTCCCCTCACCTCCACAGTATCGACAGCTAGCCACAGATTTTGAGAAATTTCATTCATTTATTTAATACATATTTGAATCTGGAGCAAAGAGCAGAAGGCCTCTGCTTGGAGCAACTTCACACTGAGAACTGACAGCATTTGGAGAGAAAGCCTGTCATACCAAACAGAACATCCATGGATTGTGAGGCCTTTCTGTGGCAAAGCTTCCTGTTCGTATGCTGGACCCTATGTGGAACAGCACAGTCACAATAAAATCAGTATACATATGTGTGAGGTAATAATATTTATATGGTGCCTAAATCAATAGATATAAAAGGGTGTGTGGCAAAATGTCTCCCTCTCATATGTGCTCCCAAATCACCCATCTCATTTCTCCTTCCTTTAGGTAACTAGAGTTAACAGCCTCTTCTGTATCTTCCTATAAATATTATTTGTATATCTATATATTATATTTTATATATGCCAGTTTCAAAACTAGTTTGAACATATTTATCTACAATAATTAAAATAATGTCATGTAGAAAAAGAACAGAGAAAGTATTGAAGACTTAATTATAGGTATAGAATTGTTTTAGATTCCTATTAATTGGTATTGGTATTTTAACAAATTACCATAAACTCAGGGGCTTAACACAGCGCAAATTTATACTCTTACACTTCTCGAGGTCAGATGTCTAAAATGGGTTTCACTGTGCTAAAATCAGTGGGTGGGTGGGGCTGCATTCTTTTCTGGTGGCTTTAGAGAAGAAAACATTTTCTTGCGTTTTCCAGATTCTCAAGGCTGCCTGCATTCCTTGGCTTGTGCCCCCCTTTTTCATCTTTAAAACCAGCAGCAATGCATCTTCTAATAATTTTCTCTCTGACTATGGTCTTATTGCCTCCCCTTTATAAGGACAGTCATGGTTACATTAGGCCCACCTGGATGATCCAGGATAATCTCTTTACTTTGAAATCTGTTGATTTGGAACCTTAATACCCCTTGCCATGTAAACTAACATGTTCACAGGTTCTGGGGGAGTAAAATGTGGACATCTCTGGAGGGCCATTATTCTGCCTACCCCAAGAACTAAATGTACATTTTAATCTGCTTTAACAATTGTGAACTAAAATAAAATCTTAAGGATCCCCCGCCAACAGGCTGACTCAATGGACCCCCTCCTGGCCAAGGGGATATCCTAAAACAAAATTGCCTGCCCTGAGGAGAGAGGTCAGACATGCCTCATCATGCTCCCCCCTTCATGGAGACATCCTTTGTAACCTATTAACAGGCCTAAGGGTATGCAAGACAAACCTGCAGGTCCTCAATTTGCACAACAAATATATGTCCATGGCTTTGTCTCTGATTAACACCTCCTTATCTTAAAACATTCCAAGCCTTTAGACAAAGCTTCATGTCTTTAACCTATTACAAGTCAAAGAATCTTTAAACCCACCTATAACCTGTAAGCACCCCCGCCCCCGCCTTCGATATGCTTTCCACGTATTGATTTATGACTTTACCTGTAACCCCTGTCTTCCTGAAATGTATAAAATTAAACTATAACCCAACCACAGTGAGTCCACTTGCTCAAGGCTTCTTGGGTGTGACTCTGAGTCATGGTCCTCAAATTTGGCTCAGAATAAATCTCTTTAAAATTATTTTACAGAGTTTTGTTTCTGTTAACACAATGAAAGCAAAATTTTAGCTGGCAGAATTTGGAAGAAAGGAGATAAGGACAGAAGGGTTGACAGAATAAGAAATACAGGTAATTATTCCATCCAGCTATCAGGACTTGGAATGAGCATGGTGGAGGAAAAAGAAGGTAAGGGGTAATCCAAGTAAGCTAAGCACTCATATACATCAGAGTAGGGAATCTACATTTCATTTCTAATGGTACA
Organism: Eulemur rufifrons; assembly: GCF_041146395.1. Lineage (NCBI taxonomy): Eukaryota > Metazoa > Chordata > Mammalia > Primates > Lemuridae > Eulemur > Eulemur rufifrons. The sequence continues at coordinate 23,132,615 of NC_091012.1, read as the reverse complement.
TTAACTGAAGAGATAACAAGGTTTATAAATTTGGAAAGCAGAATTTTATTTCTCGTAAAGCATTGCAGCCTGCACGGTGTCCAGCCATTCTGGCAGGCTGGGAAGCAATAGCCTTGGGTTGAAGCTCAGAGCATGCACTTCTAGGGAGGGACAATGGGAACAGGAATTTATGCCGAGCAGGGTGGTCTCATATACCTATTTAACAAGCTATGGGAGGAGTCATGATTATGTATGAAAGGAGAAACATACCCTTGCGCAACTGAACTTTATGCCCCTTCATAGGTTGCATGTACAATAAAAGGCAGCCCTCTGGTATTAAGAGGTGAAGCAGAGAACATTTTAAACTCTTCATGTGCATACTCCACAGTCTGGCTAGAACCACTCCACGGTTAACAACAGAGGGGGAATAGCAAAGCATGTCTGACCTCCTCTCATGACACAGAACACGGTTTTAAGATTTCTCTGGGGTTCCTTTGACCAAGAGTGGGTCCATTCAGTAGGCAGGGAGCTTAAGATTTCATTCTTATTCCTCAAGTAAAAAATGAAGAGATAGCAGTTTAAACTCATTATTTAGAACTATGAAGGGAACCACGAGAAATAAAATACAAGTGGTTAAAATGGGAAATGCTACTTTTTAGTATAAACCTTTCTGTTATTTGACTTTTTTCTTTTTTCTTTTCCTTTCCTTTACTTTTTGCCCCCCCTTCCTTCCTCCCTCCCTTCCTTCACTCTCTCTAAATCAAAAGTAAAAAGGGAATTGTGCTGCTATAAACATTCTAGTGCAGATGACTTTTTTATAGAATGTCCTTTTTTCCTTTGGGTAGATGCCCAGCAGTGGGATTACTGGATCAAATGGTAGTTCTACTTGTATCTCTTTGAGGTATCTCCATATTACTTTCCACAGAGGTTGGCCTAGTTTGCAGTCCCACCAATAGTGTATGAGTGTTCCTATCTCTCCACATCCATGTCAACATTTATTGTTTTGGGACTTTTTGATAAAGGCCACTCTCACTGGGGATAAGTGACATCTCATTGTGGTTTTGATTTGCATTTCCCTGATGATTAGAGATGTTGAGCATTTTTTCATGTTTGTTGGCCATTAGTTTATCTTCTTTTGAAAATTTCTGTCCATGTCTTTTGCCCGCTTTTTGATAGGGTTATTTGTTTGTTTGTTTGCTGATGTTCCTGAGTTCTATATAGATTCTAGTTATCAGTCCTTTATCGGGTGTGTAACGTGAATATTTTCTCCCATTCTGTAGGCTGTCTGTTTGCTCTCATGATAGTTTTCTTGCTGTACAGAAGCTTTTTAATTTGATCGGGTCACATTTATTTATTTTTGTGGTTGCTGTGGTTGCCTTTGGGGTCTTGTTCATAAATTCTTTGCCTAGGCCAATGTCTATAAGAGTTTTTCCAACATTTTCTTCTAGAGCTCTTATAGTTTCATGCCTTAGGTTTAAGTCTATTATCCACCATGAGGTGATTTTTGTGAGAGGTGAAAGGAGCAGATCCTGTGTCAGTCTTCTACATGTGGCTATCTAGTTTTCCCAGAACCATTTATTGAATAAGGATTCTTTTCCCCAGTGTAAATTTTTGTCTGCTTTCTCAAAGATTAGATGGCTATATGAGCATGGTTTTATATCTGGGTTCTCAGTTCTGTTCCATTCATCTATGTCTCTGTTCTTGTGCCAGTACCATGCTGTTTTAGTTTCTATAGCCTTATAATATAGCTTGAAGTCTGGTAAATTGATGCTTCCCAATTTGGTCTTTTTGCTTAAGATTGCTTTTGCTATATGGGATTTTCTCTGGTTCCAAACAACCTAAGTGCCCATCAATAAATGAATGGATTAATAAAATGTGGTATATGTATATCATGGAGTTCTACTCAGCCACAAAAAATAATGGTGATCTAGCACCTCTTGTGTTATCCTAGAGCTGGAACCCATTCTACTAAGAAGTATCCCAAGAATTGTAAAACAAGCACCACAAGTACTCACCATCAAATTGGTATTAACTGATCAACACTTAAATGCACATGTAGTAATAACATTCATCGGGTGTTGGGAAGGTGGGAGGGGGAGGAGGGGATGAGTATATACACACCTAATGGGTGTGGTGCACACCATCTGGGGGATTGACATGCTTGAATCTCTGACTTGGGTAGGGCAAAGGCAATATATATTACCTAAACATTTATACCCCCATAATGTGCTGAAATAAAAAAAAAATTTTAAGTAAAAAGGGAGAAGTTCATGTTGTGATTATGAATGTAGACTTTGGAGCCAGGTTGCTGCCCTTGTTTCCAAACCTTGCTCTATGACTTACTGACCGTGTGACCCTCGGAAAATTATTTAATCTGTCTGAACCTTGATTTCCTTATCTACCAACCTGAGATAATAACACTGCCCATCTCAGAGTGTTGTTGAAGGGTTAAATGAGTTAATACATATCCTCAGGGCAATGCTTGGAACATATTACATGCTAAAAAATTGATCATTATTAATTCCACCACCATGTCCATGTATCATTTGATCAATAATAAGAAAACAAAAATGACAATATCCTGTTGCATTAGTTTGCTAGGGCTGCCATAATAAAGTACCACATATTGGGTGAATTAAAACAAAACAAATGTATTCTCTCACAGTTCCAGAGGCTAGAAATCTGAAACTGAGGTGTCAGCAGGGCTGTGCTCCCTGGAAACCTGTAGGGAAATCCTTCCTTGCCTCTTCTTAGCTTCAAGTTGTTTGCTGGCAATCTTGGGCTTTCTTTGACTTAGAAGCATCACCCCAATCTCTGCCTTCATGTTCATATGGTGTTCTCCTCCCGTGTGTGTGTGTGTGTGTGTGTGTGTGTGTGTCCAAATTTTCCCCTTTTATAAAGATATCAGTTATATTGGATTAGGGCCCTCCCTATTGCAGTATGGCTTTATCTTAAATAATTACATTTGCAACTACGCTATTTTCAAATAGGGTCACATTCTGAGGTACTGGGGGTTAGTACTTCAACATCTTTTCAGAGGGCACAATTCAACCCATAATACCTGTGTTGCCAAGGGTGAGGGAAAACTGGCATGCTCATACACTGATAATGGGAGTATGAATTGTTTAACCTTTCAGAATAGTAGTTTGTCAATATGTATTAAATTTTTTAAATGTGTCTACTTTCTGAAATAGCAATCTCAATATTCTGTCTGTATCCTAGGCAGATAATTACACAGGAGCAAAATGCTATATGAAAAGGAGGATCTTCACAGTTTTGTTTATAGCATTAAAACACAGAACATAATAGTAGATAATTCGTTAAATAGATTATGATTCATATACATGAGATCATTACAAATAAAGATATTATTTTACTAAGTTTCACGCTGAGATGCTGCACTTTCCACTAACAACACATATTATATCAATGTAAAGAATGTTCTAGCCTTAGAGGAAGGTTTTTTACTTTTAAATTTTTTAAACTTAAAGTAACCAAAACAGGTAATAATGAATATGTGTACATCTATTTGTTAATATATTGTTAGTAAATTTGTGTACATTTTATTTGGATCCAGTACATTTAATGACTTGAAAATGTGTTTAGAATATAAAATTAAATAGAAAAGAGCTTATAAAATGGCATCAAGTATAGCTCCATTTATATAAATACATATTTCTATAAAATATGCCAAAGGAAACTTCTTAAATGCCAAAATGTACAATAATGAGTTAATTTACCAAAATATTCTAAGAAGATTTTTCTAGATAGTGGAATCACAGAGTATTTTAACTTCCAATATTTGCTCCTCTGTGTATTTCTAATGTTCCCATCATGAACGTGTATTGTCCGTGTGATAAAGATGAAACAAACAGTGTTTTAATAAGAGTTATAAAAATAAAAAGAGAACTGGGGCTGCTTGGGCAACCAATGATTGGTCTCAAGAGTTGAAGACAGGCAGGCAGTGCCCAGGAGGGACAGGGAGGTGAGCAGAGTGAATAGATACAGATAATTTTCTCCCTCAGGTTGGAAATCCCAGGAGGATGGGAGGGGGAGGGAGGAAGGGGAGTTCTTTTGCCTCTAGGGCCCAGCCGAGCTGTGCGGGTGTGCCCTGCTGTGCCCTGCTGTTTTGTGCTGGTGATGCTGCAGCCTCATCTCCTCCCCAGCCTCCTTCCTCTTTTCCTGAAAGCTCAGGATGTGGGAAGGAAGCAGAAAGGCGGTGGGAGGCCTGATGAGAAACAGAGGTAGCAGGAGCAGCAGGAGCAGCAGGAGCAGCAGCAGCAGCAGCAGCAGCAGCAGTGGAAGCTGCCTGGGCTGCCCTGGAAGCAGGAGGCCAGCTCCTCTGTTCAAACACATAAGAGGCTGACAGAGCTCAGGAAATATCACCCCAAAATAAGATTCCTTCGTATAAGGAATATTTTGAATTAAAAGCCATTCAAGATCAAAAAGCATTAGAGGAGGTTTTCCCTCTATCTGCATAAACCAGACTGACCCAATCAAAAGATCAAAAGAACAATTGACTTCCCTTCCTCTCTGTGTTACCTCACCATATTGCAGAAAAGGAAATCAAGAATGCAACCAGACCTAGCCCAAATCATTTAAATAAAATACTTATCCCTCAGATTAATTTAATTTGTAAAGAGAAGCATTTACAAGTTAATCTGTTTTTCCCTCCCATTCATCCTCCCTTAGCACCATTTGTTGCCCCTAAACAGACTTACATGTACTCCTCATCCCCCGCTCCCCTCCAAAAGGACAGGTATAGAAATATCTGGACTTCATTGGGATATTGAGTAATCACTCTACGATTCTCCCCACACGCTTGGTAAATAAACCTTTCTCTTATTAATCTGCCTTATTTGTAGGTTGATCTTTCAGCAAACTTTGGGGGATAGAGGAAGTTTCCCCTCACCCCTACAGGGCATAGTAGGACAGATGAAGGGACAGGAGGGCCCTTGAGGCCTGCTGAACAGCCCCTCTCCCTACTTGGGGAGGTGGAACTGCTGACCAGGATGGGAGAATGCTACCACCCTCCCCATGCCCCTCCAGTGAAATGGATCTTCAGAGAGAACAAACGAAGTACTCAAGGGGACAAGAACAACTGCCTGCTCATGAGGCTTACGTCCAGGAGGCTTGAAGAGCGCAGCACGGATGGACTGTCATGCAGATGTGGATAGGTGTGCTCCAATACCATCTTGGGATGCCCATTTCTGCTCTCTCTCCTATAAAGGTGGAGGCACAGGCCCGGGCTCCCTGGGCAGCGGGTACCCCCAGAGGTGGGCACAGCAGACAAATAGCCAGGGCACCACAGCTGGTGAGGGGCGGGGTAGTGGGGGGCTCTCTGCCCTTTGAGGGCAGTCATTAACGGCGCAGATTCAGGCAGCCTTGCGCGAAGCCTCCCGCCCTCCCCAGGGCTACACCCAGTTCCCAGCTGCTGAAAGAAGATTCGCCCCCCGCCCCGGTGGTCACCTTGGCTTTGCCCTTCGATGGGGCCCTGGGCAGGGATAACAATGCAAGTGCCCCTTTGTGGAGTGCGTCCCCTCGCCAGGCGGGCGCTGTACACATACAGTCCAGGAATCAGGGTGTGACGCCTGTCGGCACAGATGCAACCCGCAGTGGGAAGTATATCATCCTCCCGTCCTCACCCCGAGCAAAGGGAGCCCGGGAGGGTCAGCGACTCGCCCCAGGCCACACTCCCAGGGATCAAAGCCCTGGCCCGCATAGTGGCCCGGGCAAGCCCAAGCATGATGGTATGGAATGCTCCTTGGGGCAAAGGGATGGGGCCCAGGTGGCCGAGGTACACCCATCGCCAGCCACCTCTACTGCTTCCTCCAAAGCAGGCACTTGGCCTCAGCAGCCAACTCTCACCCCTGGGGAGGGAGGGGACTCTTCAGACTCAGGCCAGCCACACCATACCTGCTTGTGCCACTCAGCCTGGTCCAGCCACTAAGGCCTGCCAGCCACGACCCCCGGGGTCCTGGCAGAGGAGAGCGTGCCCACCACCCATTCCGCAGCCCTACGCTGTCTATTTCTTTGGCATCTTATTCTGAACAACTTGCAGCTTCCCCAACAGGCCATGTTCTCTCCTATCTTTGAACATTTGATACCTCAGTATTGCCTTTCCTCATACTAATTCCAGATCTTTAAACCATGTTCATTTTTCAAATCCATTTCAAAGGCCACTTTTTTCAGGTACCCTCTCCTGGTCCTGAGATGGATGGAGGACAGGGGACAGACAAGATGGCATATGGTGACATTATGAGTGGGAACAGTTTATGTTCAAATAATGAAACAAAAGGATAAGAGCACCCTACTTCATTTATAATTGTGATTGCACACAAATGTTGCTTGAAAATTCTTGTTGAAAACTCCCATCATTTCATAGCAAAAAATGTTACATGATATGTGGGCCCCAGCATATACTCCATTTTGACAAATACCCTGAGGTTAGTTGGGATTCAGGATACCTTTTTCCTCAAGCCAGGTGAACTGATCAGTTTCCAAATGGGCAGAACTTAAGGCTATAGAACTTAAGTCTAGTTCCATTTGTCAGTATCCAAGGATTAGCCATTGATAAGACCTGGAAGGTTTTGCCAAACAAGCTTTTTTCTGAGGTCGGTTGTCCACTTAAGAAAATAATTCCATGGCTACTCCCCGAACCTCCTGGCTGTGTGTCTGACCTTCCTTGGGGCTATTAACACATTGGCTGCCACAACAGAAAAAATATTTCCTTGGGGCCACAGTGTTTTATTATAAAAATAGAATAAAAACTTTGAAAATAAAATGATCCTTTCTAATTTAATGAAAAATTTGTTATTTTTTATTGTTCTCTGTGTGAGTTATATACAATTAAATTGTCAATATTAATTGTAACAATAAGAACATCAACAAATAAGATCCAACTGCAGGGTTTAGCCCAGGGGCTACCCCTCACTTAACATGTATGCTACAGCATAGAAGCCTGCACACCACAAGGCTCCCAAGGTAAAGAGACATGTGAATTACACATGCTTCATGAGGCCCCTGGCTCAAAACTATCGTGAGTTAAATACAACTCACATGGCAGTTAACGTGTTAATGTGCCACCTCAGGCACATTACCTTATCTGAGTTAAGAAAATGTCTTGATGAAATCTTTAGGATCAAAACTCATGCCTTCCCCCTGGGAATGGCCTCTCTCTGCTTTCTCTTTTATGCTCTAATGACCTTGACCTTCTGCCCCACTCCCCAAGAGGCAGAGAAAATCATGGTAAAGACAAGAAGATAGTCTTGGAAGCCAATCTGCCTGGGTTCAGATTTTGGTTCTGCCATCACATAACTGTGACATGGGGAAAATTACTGAACTTCTATAAGCTTCCATTTCCTCAGGATAATAGTACCTTTGTCATAATGTTTTTGAATATTATATAAGTTATAAGCACTTAGAGCAGTGACTGGCATGTTTGTTAAATAAAATAAGTCAATACCTGTGCTAGACCGGATTATCTCTGTCCCAACAACATGTCCCAGCAGGTCATACTGGTTCAGGCGAGAGCCATCCTGTGCAACTTCCACAGATTTGTTCTTCCCAAGAGTCCAAGAATAAACTACTTCAGCTGTTGTATAGGCATCTAAGGCAGAGAAGGGTCAACAGGGAGAAGTTGAAAGAAAAGGAGAATGATTATCCTCAATACTAAACTCGAATGAGATTGAAATACAACTTCCATCCCCAAAGAGTTCTTGGCATATGTTCTGTCTTCAATCAAAGCACATTCATCCATCCGTCCATCTGCCCACCTAATAAACACTCATTGAATAACTACTATAGTATGTGCTGAGTACGTTGAAATGAACCCAAAGTAGTCTCTTCCTTCAATGATACGGTCTTCTGAACTGCCAATAAACTTTTCCTTCTCTTGAAGGGTAAACACTAGAGGCAGGGGGAGGAATAGCTAAAATATTATCTCATACAGATGTCAAACTCAAATGCCTACAGGAGACTGAGAGGTACCTTAAATGAGCAAATCTGGCCAGTTGTAAGAAAAATAAACTACCAGAAAAGTAATACAATTTTCTCTAAATATAGAGTAAGCATATTAAATAAAGGAAAAATTCATACTAGTGATGTTTTAAATTAAAAATGAAAAAAATTCCAATTAAAAATTGCAAAAATTATTACAATTTTCTTTTATTATTTATTACCATACATTTATTTATTACCATTTATTTATTTATTACCATTTTAATGTGCAAACCTGACACTTTTTCTTCTGTGCTAGTGTTAATGTCAAGTCTTGCACGTGGAATTCCAATGCCAAGTACAAAATTTTGTAGGTTAACTTTAACAGGGGTATAGGTAAGGAAAATGGTGGGAGAATGAGATGGGGTTATTTAGTTTTGGTCAATATCTTAAAGAAATGAATTGATTCTTTTCCAGACATGATTGACTCTGCATAGTGGATTTTGTATTTTAGGTGAGTACCTAGGCTATAAAGGGAAGCTGACCACCATACTGTATACCCCTTTCCTCTAAGTTTGAACTGTCTGTTGTTCAAGCCATTCAGGGGTGGGTAGTGGCAACTACTATGCCTATAATATGCTCTATTTAAACCTTATACCACAAAGCTAATAATTCTTGGTGGATCTGCCAATGAACAAATGTAAATTCTGAGTCCCCGCAAAACTTTGCAACATTGGATATACATTTTGTAACAAGTATGACATTAACATCTACTCACATGTACTAATTGTGATACTACCTGCTTACATTATATTAATATTTTAAGACTTTTTTCAATATATGTAAGTAAAACATTTCCTGATTGGCTTGTAATCAGCAACATGTCAAAAAATTCTTTAATCACAGCAAAATTCTTATTGATATCATAAAATTATACATGACTGTATGGTATTTTTTCCTAGCTGTACTCTTATAAGCTGCAAAAGAAAAGGTCACAAGAAATTTCACTTTTTCACATCACTTGCCCTGTATATGGTGTCAGTCATCTCTTCAACACACCGACAACTATTCTTCTAGTTTGACACATAATTTCTGTTACAGTTAATAGACATGTGTTATAAATTTAGCATGTATAAAACACTTTTATTCCTAGAAGGTTTGTGGCTGAATGCACAACTTCATTTTCTAGCAATACTTAGCGTATGTATTCAAACACAAAACCTGTTGAATTTTCAGTATTTTTTTAAATTAAGATTTTCATTGTACACATTTCCTATGTACAAATTATAGTTTTTTTATAATGAATTGCATAATTTTGACATGTGAAGCTCTAGTTTTTGAAGAAAAGCATACTTTGTAAGCCTTGGAAACAAAGCATCCTCTGCTACCTACAGAGTATCTAGTGTTCCCGACTGGAATTGTACCTCTTAAACTACTATCACCAAGAAGAAAGAGAAATTGTCTCAAGGCTTTTCTCTTACTCTTACCTAAAATTTATTCTGATATTAAATGAGGATTGTCACAGTGCTATTAGTGAAATGTGATTTCACAAAGCCCTTGTCCTCTCATTTTTCCCCAGTGCTTTCTATCTTTCCCCCTATACATATGCTTGGGGTACCCCTACTTCTAAGCAGAGAAGCATCTGTATAGGTCTTCTTACCTTTGCTGTTCAGATAGTTGTAACACCCTATGTTTAAAGGACAATGCAATGTTCCATCCAATCTACCAAAGAGTATGACAATGTAAAAATTAGAACAGGCTTGTTGGGAGACAGGGTAAAGAACGAAAGATATTTTTCACTCTTAAGGGAAAAAAAAGGAATTTCTTGCTGGATCTCTTAACTTAAGCTGAGCACCTGGTGCAGACAACCCTGAATATTAGTCCTGAAATTCCCAGCAGATCCTAATGCAGATGTGACAATAAATTGTGCAGCTTCCAGTACCTCAGAAACTTCACTGGGCCCAGAGTAGCAACTTGATTTATGTGAAAAGCAATGGTTTAGTTTTGTTGACAATAATATATGGGAACAGAAGGATTTGTGGAGGAAAAAAAGATACCCTCTTCTCATAAGATGGAGGTCAAAGCAGGAACGATGTGAACTAATGGAAAAGAAGGAAGACAGAGAAACAAATTATTAATAAAAAAATAAAACAACAAATTGAAAACTACTTGTTGAGTGTCTGCTTAGAGGCTGACCCTGTACTGGCAAAGAAAGGTTGATATGGCACAGTAACCAGAGTCAGGGAGCGCACAATCTATTTGGGGAGACAGAACACAACATAGAGTAAGTTTGAACATAAGAAGTATGCACACTAGTGAAACAAAAACCGGGTATTAAGTGAAATCAGAGGTGAGCACTATTAGGCCTGCTCAGAGTGGAGTATAAGAGCAGGATGCATAAAGTAGGTGATACTCAGAAGATGAGGCCACCATTAGTAGGTGAAAGAAGGACATTCTTAGCAAAAGAACAACATAGCAAAAATAAAAAGTATGTGAGCACATGGAATGGTAAGGGAATTCATGATATTACTGGACTTCAGGCTAGAGAAAAGTCGAGGGAATATTATAAAATATCCTAACTGCCTACCCTAATAAATAAGGGCTTTTGTCCATTGGCTAAAAGGAGTTGTGTATGTACTTGAAGGAGAGAGCTGACATGTGGCCATGTATGCTTTGGAAGGATCACTCTAGCTGCAGTATGGATGACTGATGGGAGAGAGTTAAACTGAAGCCAAGACAGCATTTAAAATGTCACTACAATGTTTGGTGTGAGTGACCTGTAGGCATAATATATGATAGCAGACAGTAGGTTGAATTGAGTGGGGAGAAGATTTCACAACTAGAACAGATTATAACTTTTGGCTTTTCATAATGGTTAAGAAAGGAAGGAAGGACATTTGAGGAAGGATTCTAAATGAACCTCAGATTGTAGCTTTTGCAAGTATATAGATAATAATGGAATTTATTCACCCACTAGGGAACAATTCTTTCCCTTCAGACCTTTCTATTTTTTCTTTCCTTCCTCTGTGGCCTTGGACTCCTTTAATCCCTCAGCTTCCCTGCTATAAAATACTGTCCCTTCTTCTCAATTTAAATCATTCTATTTTCATAGAGGATCTGGTGTAGTGGGGGTAGGGTTACAGAAGAAAGGATATCTATGTGACAATTAGAACTTTTGCACTCCCAGAATGGGCCCCTCAATATATTTCATATCAACTATGATGGAAAAAGTGTCTTCTTGCCTTTAGTTGCTTTGCCAAATGCCTCTTTCTGTTACCTGAGCCTTTGTATGTAACAGAGCCCAGGAAAATGGGAAGTAAAAAACAGTCCTGCCACAGTAACACCAAGGAGAAAGCATTCCCTTTGAACTCATATTGTCAGAAACTGATTGAATGCTTGCTTGACTGACTGATTCAGTCAGTCACTCATTCAACAAATATTAAGGCATTATATTAGATAGTGAAGGTACAGAGCTCATAAGACGCTTGAGGTCTCACGCTCTCATGAGCATATGGTATAGTGAGGGAAGACAAATAGTAAACAAGTATCTAAATAAAGTATATAATAATAGAGAGTAATACAAGCTATGAAGAACATAAAAGTTCTGTTGTGCAGAGAAGTGTCATTAGATACAATGATCAGAGAAGATCTCTCTGAGGGAGTATTTTTTAATCTGAAACACAAAAAATGAGAAGGAGCCAGTCATGCTAAGAACTTATTGGAGAATATTTCAGGCCAAAATAACAAGAAAACAAAACAAAAACCAAAATCACAAATCCTCCAAATCGGCAAATGCAAAGTCTTCTAAGAGGAAGAGTTCCAGGAGGTCAATGTAAAAGGGAGAGAGATAGGAGATGAGGTTGAAGAGATAAGTAATAACAAGAATACAGGATATAAATCAAGATGGAGAACACAGAAGAAGGTTTTAGAGAAGAGATAATCAGTTTGGTTTGGACATACTCAGTAAAAATCGAAGGGTTCTCCAGTTTTCCCAGCACCATTTGTTGAAGGGACTGTCCTTTCACCAATGTGTATTCTGGCACTTTTGTCAAAAATCAGTTGGCTATAAGTACACCAGTTTATTTCTGGGTTCTCTGTTCTGTTCCATTGGTCTATGTGTCTATTTTTATCCCAGTACCATGTTTTTTTGGTCACTATAGCTTTGTAGTATACTTTAAAGTCAGGTAGTGTGATGCTTCCAGATTTGTTCCTTTTGCTCAGGATTTCTGTGCCTATTCAGGACCTTTTGTGGTTACATATGAACTTTAGAGTTTTTTCTATTTCAGTGAAATGTGTCATTGGTATTTTGATAGAGATTGCATTGAATGTGTAGATAGTTTTGAGTAGTATGAACATTTTTTTTTTTTTTTTGAGACAGAGTCTCGCTTTGTTGCCCGGGCTAGAGTGAGTGCCGTGGCGTCAGTCTAGCTCACAGCAACCTCAAACTCCTGGGCTTAAGCGATCCTACTGCCTCAGCCTCCCGAGTAGCTGGGACTACAGGCATGCGCCACCATGCCCGGCTAATTTTTTGTATATATATATTTTAGTTGTCCATATAATTTCTTTCTATTTTTAGTAGAGACGGGGTCTCGCTCTTGCTCAGGCTGGTCTCGAACTCCTGACCTCGAGCGATCCACCCGCCTCGGCCTCCCAGAGTGCTAGGATTACAGGCGTGAGCCACCGCGCCCGGCCTAGTATGAACATTTTAACAATATTAATTTTTCCAACCCATAAATACAGGATGTCTTTCCATTTATTTGTATCCTCTTCAATTCTTTCATCAATGTTTTATAGTTTTCTTTGTGGAGATTTTTTGCTTTCTTGGTTAAATTTATTTCTAGATTTTTCTTTTGTGGATATTATAAATGGGATTGCTTTCTTGATTTCTTTTTCATATAATTCACTATTGGCATATAGAAATGCTACTGATATTTGTATGTTGATTTTGTAGCCTGCCACTTTACTGATTTTATTAATTCTAACAGGTTTTCTTGGTGCAGTCTTCAGGGTTTTATATATGTCATCTGCAAATGGGACAATTTGACTTCCTCCTTTCCAATTTGGATTCCTTTTATTTCTTTATCTTGTCTTATTGTTCTGGCTAAGACTTCCATTACCATGTTGGATAGAAGTGGTGAAGGTGATCATCTTTGTCTTGTTGCTGATTTTAGAGAAAAACCTTTCAACTTTAGTATGATTTGCTATGGATTTGGCATATGTGGCCTTTACTGTGTTGAGTTACCTTCCTTCTATACCTAATTTGTTGAGAGCTTTTGTTATGAAGAGAAGCTGAATTTTATCAAATACTTTTTCTGTATTTATTAAAATGATCATGTGGTTTGTGTCCTTGATTCTGTTAATGTGATATATCGTATTTGTTGATTTGGATATATTGAAACATTTTTGCATTTCTGGAATGAATCCCACTTGTCTCTTTAGCAAATGGTGCCAGGAAAACTGGATATCCACATGTAGAGGAATGACACAAGACCTCTGTGTCTCACCATATACAAAAATCAGCTCAAAATGGATTAAAGACTTAAATGTAAAACCTATAATAAAACTATAAAACTCCTAGAAGAAAACTTAGGGGAAATTCTCCATGACATTGTTCTGGACCAGGATTTTTTTGGACAAGTACGCAAAAGAACAGGCAACCAAAGCAAAAATACACAAATGGAATTTATAAAACTAAAAAGCTTCCAAATGTCAAAGGAAATAATCAACAAAGTTAAGATAAAACCTTCAGAATAGGAGAAAGTATTTGCAAACTATACATCTGACAAGGGATTAATACCAAGACTAAAGAACTCAAACAACTCAACAGCAAAAATAAATAAATAATCCCATTAAAAATGAGCAAAAGACCTGAACAGATACCTCTCAAAAAAGACATTCAAATAGTCAACAGTTATATTTAAAAAAATGCTCAACATCACTAATAATTTGGGGAGTACAAATCGAAACCACAATGAGATATCACCTCACTCCAGTTAGAATGACTATTATCAAAAAATACAAAAGATAAATTCTGATGAGGATGTGAACAAAGGGGAACTCTTATACACTGTTGGTGGGAATACAAATTAATACAGCCACTATGGAAAACAGTATGGAGGTTCTCCAAAAAATTAAAAATTTAACTACCATATTATCCAGCAATCCCACTACTGGGCATATACTCAAAAGAAATAAAATCAGTATGTCAAAGAGATATCTGCATGCTCATGTCTATTGCATTCAAGTTATGAAATCAATCCAGATGCCCACCAATGGATGAATGGATAAAGAAAATGTAGTATATATACACAATGGAATATTATTCAGCCATTAAAAAATGAAATTCTGTCATTTGCAGCAACATGGACGAACCTGGAGGAAATTATGTTAAGTGAAGTAAGCAAGGCACAGAAAGACAAATACAATATTATATCATTCATATAGAGAGTATAAAAAAGCTGATATCATAAAAGTAGAGAATAGAATGGTGGTTACCAGAGGATGGGGAAGAGAGGGGAGAGAGGAGATGGGGAGAGATTGGTTAATGGGTACAGGGTCACAGATAGGAGGAATAAGTTCCAGTGTTCTATTGTACAGAATGTTGATTATAGTTAACAATATTGTATGGTATATTGAAAAATAGCTAGAAGGGAGGATTTTAAATGTTCTCACAACAAAGAAATGATGACTGAGATGATGGAAATGGTAAACACCTGATTTGATCATTACACAATGTATATATGTTATCAAAATATCTCACTATGCTCCATAAATATGTAAAATTATGTGTCAATTAAAACAAAATAAATTTGAAAAAATCCAGTAGTTCTGATAAACCTGACAGCTACAGCCTAAGGTTGGTATACATATGAAACCAAATGGAAAAAGTCACTCTATTGGTTTATAACTAAACCAAATAATTAAAATTTTCAGGGATTTTAATTATCCAAAGTGACAGGACAAGTACTAGTCACTGGTTACTAGCAAATCAAGATAAAATTTTAGATTTCTAGTATGGAATATATATGTTTCTTCATATATTTAGATAATCATATGGTGTTTGTCTTTTATTTTATTAATATGGAACATTACATTGAATGATTTTTGGCTGTTAAGCCAACTTTGTATTCCTGGGATAAATCCCACTCAAAGATGGTGTATAATAAATTTTATAGAATGACTTTTGTTCTTTTGGGTAGATGTCCAATAATGGGATTGCTGGCAGAGACACCTGTAGCCGAATGTTTATAGCAGCACAATTGACAATTGCAAAGATGTGGAAACAACCCAAATGCCCATCAATTCATGAATGGATTAGTAAATTGTGGTATATGTATACCATGAAGTATTACTCAGCTATAAGAAATAACGGTGATATGGCATCTCTTTGGTTCTCCTGGAGAGAGTTGGAACCCATTCTATTAAGTGAAGTATCCCAAGAATGGAAAAATAAACACCACATGTACTCACCAGCAAATTGGTTTCCCTGAGGGCACATTTGGGAATAACACCAATTGGGTATCGGACTGAGGTGGTGGGTGGGGAGAGGGGATGGGTGTATACCTACACGATGAGTGTGTTGCGCATTGTCTGGGGAATGGTCACGCTTGAATGTGCTGACTCGGGGGGATGGGGTGCGGGGAGGGGATGGGGGTATAACTACATGATGAGTGCAATGCGCACTGTCTGGGGAATGGACATGCTTGAAGTTCTGACTCGGGGGATGGGCGGGACATGCGCAATATATATAACCTGAACTTTTGTACTCCCATAATAAGCTGAAATAAAAAAAAATATAAATTGTTTGAATGAGTTTACTAGAAATCTGTTAAAGAATTTTTATATCTATAGCCATAAGAAATATTTTTCTGTAGTTGTATTTTCTAATTGTCTTTGGTTTTGGTATCAGGGTAACATTGGCCTCATAGAAGGAGTCAAGAAATTTTCTTTCCTATTCTATATTTTGGAAGGATTATTTATGAAAAAAATGGCTTCAATTGGTATCACTTCTTCTTTAAATATCTGGTCCAATTGAATGGTGAAGTCATCTAGGCCTGGGCTTTTGTTTGTGGGAAGCTATTAAATTACTAATTTAATCCCTGTACTGGTTATAAATCCAATAAAAATTTCTATTTATTCATCAGTCAGTTTCAGTAGTTTATGTATTTCTAGGAAATTTTTCATTTCATCTAGGTTATATAATTTGTTTGCATATAGTGGCTCATAGTAGTCCCATATAATCCTGTTTATTTCTGTAAGGCTAGTCGTTATGTCCTTTCTTTCATGATTTTAGTAATTGGATTCTTTTCTCTTTTTTGCCTGGTCTGTCTAGCTAGAGGTTTATCAGTTTTGTTGATCTTTTCAAATAACCAACGTTTAGATTCTTTGATTTTTCTAAACATTATTTGTTTTCTTTTTCATTTCATTTCATTCTAATATTTATTATTTCCTTCCTTCTGCTTTGTTTGGGTTTAATTTGCTCTTCTTTCTCTAGCTTCTTAAGGTAGAAGGTCAGGTTATTGATTTTTAGATCTTTCTTTTAAATATAGGCTTTATAGTTATAAATTTGCCTCTGAGCACTGCTGAAGCATCCCATAAATTTTGGTATGCTGTGTTATCATTTTCATTCATTTCAAAATATTTTCTAATTTCCCTTGTTATTTCTTATTTGACCTATTGTTTATTTAGGAGTGTGTTGTTTGATTTCAACATATTTATGAATTTCAAATTTTCTTTGGTTATCAATTTCTAATTTTATTCAATAGAGGTTAAAGAACATATTTTGTATGGCTTCAAATTTTTAAATTTATTGAGTCTCATTTTATGGCCCTAACATATGGTCTATCTTGAAAAATATTCCATATGCACTTGAGAATAATGTACATTTTGATTTTTTGGGTGGAGTGCTCTATAAATGTCTGTTAGGTCTCGTTGGTCGATAGTGTCGTTCAAGTCTTCTATTTCTGTGTTGATCTTCTCCCTAGTTGCTTTAGCCATTATTGAAAGTGGAATATTGGAATCTCTAATTATTATTGTTGAATTGTCTATTTCTCCCTTCAGCTCTATCAGTGTTGCTTTATGTATTTTGGGGCTCCGTGGTTAGGTGCATATATCTTTGTAATTATTACACATTCCTGATGAATTGACCTTTTAATCAGTACAAAATCTCTAAGGTTTCTACAGAGTGGGGGAGAGTAAGATGGAAACAGGGCTTCCTGGTCTTGCTGAGCATTAGCTATTCTTGTTGGATGACATTCCTCAGATTGTTGTGAACCTTTGGTCAATTTCCAGAGTTTGGAGAAAGTTTATTTTTGATAATTGTTAAAAATTGTCTACTTGCTTTTATGAAGGAGTAGATTTTTAGAAGGCCTGATCTATCACTCCGGAATTACTTTCTCACTAGAGATTTTCTAAGGTTAATTTTAACTACCCACTCAGGAATTTAAAAATTTAAATCACTTTTTCCTTGATGTACTTTATTTGGCCTCCAGGACAACATGTTACCTTAGATTTCCTCATACTTCCCCTGTCCTCTCCTTTACATGTATTAAATAATTTTCTTTGCTCTAGCCTCTAAATGTTGTCATGTTTGAAGAAACAGTCCTTATTCCTTTTCTCTTCCATATATACAGTCATTTCCTTACTGATCTTATCTAGCCATATGGCGTTAAATATCATCTATATAGATGACACTTAAATTACATCTCCAGTCCCGATCTCTTTTCTGAATACCAGATTTATATCCTATGTAACCAGCACCCAGAAGCATCATTTGTGTCCCTTTCCAATAACAATCCCAACCCAGGATAACCACTATCCCGACTAGTGTTTCTATGTGAAAATTCTTTCCTGGCATTGTATTGGGAAATTCATATATTTTTATGAATATTAAATCTTGAAAAATGAGCAAAAATGGAAAAAGTATAATTCTCCTCTAAGAATTAAAGCTTAACAATACATATACAGACATTAATAACTTGCAGGAATTTATTGATGTCAAATGAAAACTCAGAGCAAGAAATGCTGACATATTCAGTCAAAGTTTTAAAATTTTCAGGTATCAGGACAGCAGTACATAGGACAGAAGTGGTCACAATCTTATCAGTTGATTTTCCTTATTATAAGTGTGTGCTAATGGCTCTCTATTCTTCTAATGGTAAGTAATTCTTGTAAATTGAATATTAATAAATTGATATACATCGTATTTTATATGCATAGTATACTATATACAAACCCTGAGAGTGTTCATCCAAGAAATAAGGGGCTTGGAAAGTAAAATAAATCCTTAAACTGGCAATTTTGAACTGTGACTCTGTGTAGCACTGTTTACTTTGCTAGGAGAGTCAAATGCTGTTATTCAAATACTGTCCAGTAAGGTTTGCTGACATTTTCCAGTGTCTGAATAATCTTCTATATACTACCACTCTTTGTTAATACTTATAAACTTATTATTTTTTATTTATTAAAATAGTGGGATACCCATGATTATGAGTAAAGAACATCAAGAAGGTTGGAATGTTCTATGAATAACATTTATTTTATAAAATTCCTAGGAACTCCAACTGCTTGTTCCTGAATCCCATTTCTCAATATGTCAGGAATTAAGAAATACATCCAATGACAATATTAAATAAAATATTAAAGACTTTTAACACCACAGATTAGTTTTGCCTGTTTTTGTATATGATATAAATGGAATCATACTTTACATACACTTATGTGTTTAGCTTTTGCTCAGTATTGTGTCCGTGACCTCATCCATGTTGTTGAGTGTAATATAATTGTCATTGCTCTGTAGTATTTCATTGTGTGAATATGCTACAGATTTTTAATGCATTCTAATGGACATTAGGGTAGTTTCCATTGTGAGTCTATTACATTAACTGTGCTATGGACTTCTTTATATGCTTTCTGGTGGACATAAACAATGATTTCTGTTTGGAAATATATTCAGGACGAGAAATGCTAAGTTATATGATATGCACATGTTATATTATATTATAGCACCAATTTCTGAAAACCTTGGTACAAATTTACTTTCTTATCAGTAGTGCATGAAAGCACAGATTTGCTCCACATCCTCACCAATAAGTGGTATTTTCTGCCTTTTTCATTTTAGTCATTCTAGTGGGTGTGTAGTGGTAGGCTTTGGATTCTAAATCCACATTTTCCTGCTGACTAATGTAGTCAGTAATTGTATGCATGTGTGTGTGTGTGTGTGTGTGTGTGAGTGTGTGTGAGAGAGAGAGAGATTGGGAAAGTCTGCTTTATAAGGTGCCTGTTCAAGACTTTGCCTTTTCTCTATTGAAGTTTCTGATACTTTTTATAGATTTGTAGGAAGTATTATGGCTTTGAGTCCCTTGTCATAATATACACGATGCAAATATTTTCCCTCACCATGTAGTTTGCTCTTCACTCTCTTAATGGTCTTTTAATAAAGAAAATGTCTTAATTTTTTATATGTTCCAAGTAATCTTTTGCTTTTATGGTTAATGCTATTCTACATTCTGTTTAAACAATCTCTACCTCTTCCAAGATCATGAAGATATTCTCTTATGTTTTCTTCCAAAAGCTTTATTGTTTTACCTTTCATTCATTCACATTTAGATCTTCAATCCATCTGGAATTTATTTTTGTTCATGATGTGAGGTAAGAGTCAAGACCAATCTATCTTTCTCTCTCTCTTCTCTCTCTCTCATTCATTTTTCTATTCTGTCTCATTATTATATTTGTCTATCTTTGCAATAATAATGCCTTGTCTGAATTACTATAGCTTTAAAATAGGTCTAGATATCTGATATTAGATGAGATTTGATTGTAAATTTCCCAGTTTTATTCTTCAAGATTGTCTTAGCTATTCTTGGCATTTTAATATTTCCATATAAACTTTAGAATCAGCATTATTTTATTTGTATTTATCCTTCTTGGTGTTTGCACTACTTCTTGCATCTTTGGATTGATAATTTTCATCAGTTTTTAAATGATTGGCCTTTAACTGCTTAATTATTGCTTTTGCTCTTTTCTCTACCTGTTTTCCTTCTGCAAAATTATACATTGCAATTTCTTTTACTATGTTCTACATGCTTTTTATTCTTTTCTGTATTTTGTCTTTCCATGCTTCAGTTTTGCTATTTTCTGTTTACCCATTTTTCATATCTAATCTTTTTCTTCTTAAACTATCCACTGAATTCTGAATTTTAGATATTGTACTTTTATGTAAGTAATTTCCAATTTATTCTTCTTTCTAGATTCCAATTCTCTGTTGAAATTCTCTATCTTTGATCTGTTCTAGTCATCTTTTCATCTTTTACTCTTGAACGTATTAGCCATAGTTTTTTAAAGTCCTTGTCTACAAATCCTGATATCTGGATCATCTGTAAATCTGTTTCTCTATTTTGGTTTTTGTTTTGTTTTGTTTTTAAATCTTGGTTTTAGGATTCATCGCCCTGCCTATTCATATAAATAATGATTTTTTATTGAATTCCAAACATTTTATATTAAACTGTAGCACTTTCACATAGAAGCCTCTCTTACACCAGAGAGGCTTCATTCTTTCCTTTGCTGTGCAGATAATGTGGGAAAATTATCACCTTAATCCTATAAAGCTGTGGTCCCTAACCCTTGGTTGTTGGAACCCAGCTGTATCACTCACCACCTGAACTCTGGCCCCCCACCCCCACCCCCACCCGGAATCCTAACCCTCTGCACAGCAGGAGGTGAGGAGCGATGGGTGAGCTGTGGCTGCAGGAGAGCAGTCTAAGCTTCATCTGTATTTATAGCCACTCCCCACCTTTTGCATAACCACCTGAGCTCCGCCTCCCCCCTCCCCACCACCTCCCTGGTCCTTGGTGCCAAAAAGGTGGGGACTGCTGCAACTGGGCTGGGTTATAGTTTGGGTTAAATCTGGTCCATCTCTGCTGTTCCCTTGTAACTAGGATATAGCTCTCTAAGGTTTTAAAACTGATAGCCTGGCATGTCGTCGTCGTCGTCTTCTTCTTCTTCTTCTTTTTCTTTTTCTTTTCTTTTCTTTTTTCTTTTTTTTTTTTTTCCTTTTTTGTAGCATTGGGAAACTGCAGGAAAAGCAGCACTCCGTTACAAAGTTTTTCATATTAGTTTTTGGCACCATGCTGTGTGCAAAATCAAAATTCACTGATTGTGTTGTGGGGGGGGGTATCAACCAAGAATATGAGACCTTTTAGAGCTCTACTTTTGTCACCCTAGCACTCCCTGCATGACCATCAAAATCATTGCTGTTTTTTTTCCTATCCACCAGTATCAGCCCTATGTGTGGGGCTCCAATCTAAGCTGCAATCCACTGCCAGAAGAGGCAAGTGCCCCCAGGGATGAAGAAGCTGCAAGTCACAAGTTCATCTGTGAGAGGTTCTCCCCTTTCTCCAGAATTTTAGTATCTTCAATCCTTATTGTTTCTACAGTTCTAGGTTTTCTAGTTGTTCATGAAGGCAGCACTGTCCTACTCAAACAACTCTGTCCTACTCAGAAGGGAAGTAATATTCATCTCATTTAATAGCAAATTCATTAGGTCAAAAATCTACAAGTCACCATTCAGTTCTCACTTTTTATAATATGCTATATCTAATCCATTAGGTGATACTGTTGGATCTTCCTTTATAATGTACCCAGAATCGGGCCACTTTTCATCACTTTTATTACTATCATCACTCTGATCTGAGCCATCATCACCTCTCACCTGAAATATTGCAATAACCTCCTAACTGGACTTCCTGCTTTCATCTACTTATATTATTTTAAAAAATCTCTAGTAATTCTTTTAGAACATAAGTCAGATAATGCCATGTTTTTTTTTTTTCCAAAATATTCCAATCACTCCCATTTTCCCTTAGACTATAATTCAAAGCCCTTTAATGGCCTATAAGACTCTAGTTGGCCTGGTCCCTGGTTTGGTCTCACCCTGTCCTTGCCCTCTACCACTTCCTCACTCTTCCAAGCCACATTGCCTACTTTGATATTTTCTGAACAAGCCAGATACTTCTCTACCTTAAGGTATTTTTCCTGCTTGTTCCTTCTACCTGGAGCACTATTTCCTCAGATATCTGCATTGTTAACCCCTTTACTTCCTTAAAATTTCTGTTCAAATGTCACTTTTTTAAAAAAAAAAAGTAGAACGATTCCGATCACCCTATTTTCAATTTCAATGGCATGACTAGTACTTGCATAGGTGGAGGATTACCCTGATTCGGTAGTACTTTGATGTTTTTCCATGGTGTTTCTCACTTTACAACATACTTTAATTTTTTCATTCATTGTTGATTTTATCTTTCACTGTCACTCTCCTCTCTATAATATAAGTTCCACAAGGACAAGGGTTTTTGTTTATTAATGGATGAATTCCAAGCTCTTAGAATAGAGCCTGACACAAGGGAGACAATCGGTATATATTTGACAAACTAATGATTGAAAAATATGTCACACTTAATTATTTGAATCTCTTCAAATGCACTTTCTATTTCAAAACACAGAGCTAAATTCAATTTAGACATGATCAACACAAATCTTGATATATTACTCTGATGACTCCCTATGTGAAACTTTCTCTAAAATTCTTAGATTGAAAAACACACTCAAATTCTATTCAATTTCAACTTTTCTAATCATTTGAAAATGGGTTATATATCTACTACTGTCTCTGTAAGATTTATAGCTATTGGGAAAGGCAATACTCTAAAAAATGAGAAAGTCTTTGGAGTCTCTTCCTGCCTACCATTTGCTGTTGAGAATTGGCCAGAGGTATGTGAAGATGTAGGTAGGATAGACATTTCAAAAAAAAATGCATTCTGTTTGATATATCTTGTCTTTAGGAAGCAGCTACTGTACTCTGTATCAGTTCTGTCTTGCTCTGGCCTTTGGGCAATTTAAAATACATAGGTTAATGTTTCAATCTAATGACAGAAAAATTAGTCTGAAATAGTCAAATAAGGTTTGCTGCTTAGAAAGAAAATTCTATTAAAGGCTAAATCTCATACTGATCAGTTAATACTGTTCAACCCCACTCCTGTGACCCACTCCCATACCAGCCTGGATTAAATGCCTCAGCTTTGGAAACCCCTAGTAGACACAATAGAATATGTTAAGTTTCTTTTGGAAGATTGGGAGAAAAAAAGAATGAGAAAATACATACAGCTTCCAAACTTCAGTGGGCAGGCATGCACATCCATGGGAAAATCTTCCAAATGCATGGGACACTCAGCATGAATTGTTAACCTAAAAGAAAGGTGAACAGAAAATGCAATTAATCTAAAATAAATGTTCTTAAACATAAGGCTGAGTTCCCACTCAGCAGCAATGGT
Source organism: Eulemur rufifrons (assembly GCF_041146395.1). Lineage (NCBI taxonomy): Eukaryota > Metazoa > Chordata > Mammalia > Primates > Lemuridae > Eulemur > Eulemur rufifrons. Next base: position 23,109,372 of record NC_091012.1, on the reverse strand, counting down.
GTGATCCTAAGAATAACAGGGTATTTTATTTGCTTAGGTTCAGTGAGTTTCAAGTCTTTATATACATAAGGGATGGATTAAAAGAACTAGATAGCCTCTCAAAGCAGCATTTGGTATTCAGATTTTTAGATCAGATCTGAATCCTACCCTATCACCTTTAGAAAAACAAATATAAATTATCTTCCCTAACTCTGCTTGCTTAGCCACCCCCCAAGAAGCCTGGAAACACCAGGTTCTGACTCATTCACTCCTGATCGCAGTTTAATTATTTCTGAAATAATTCTTCTCAGCAGGCTATTGTATGAGTTAACCAATTTAAAGATTACACTGGAGAGGAGAGATATGTAGAAAGAATATCTTTACCCTGAAAATGAACAGATGCAAAAGACAACTTTGCTGCTCACAGGGACTGCTATTGCTTTATTGAAAGAGACAGTTCTTGGAGAACATAAGTGCACACACACACACACACACACACACACACAGAGACACGCAGCAACTGACCACTCCAAACAAAAATGCAAAGATAATGGAGGACATCAGAAAATTCAGAGGTCAAGTGTAAAGTGCTCATGCTTTCCCAACAGAGGCAACATGTGGGAAAAATTATGCATGGATTCCTCAACGGAAATCTGGATGGGGTATGATTTGCCATGTCCATGTACTCATTTCCCTGTGTTAGCCTGCATAATAATCTATTCCAAGGTTTCACCTCTAATTTTTTTCAAATGTTTTGAGGACCAACTTTCCCTGGCTTAGATGGTAGCCTCCTGTGTAGAAATGGGACCCACACAGCAAAAATTACAGTGTCACTTATTCCTCTAGTAGCTTCCTCCCTTAGACAGATACCTCTGCCCAGACCATTTCAGGACCGAAGTACTACTAAGGACAAGAAATCCTGCTTAATAAAACATCAGTATATAAGACTGAGAGGAATATATATGATTTCTAGGCAATTACCGGAGAAGTCTGATGGAGAAGTGTCTTGTTGAAGCAAAAAATAAAGAAATGCCTGTAAGGAATCCCATATTTAGTGTCCCAATTTCTCACTCTCCTCAATCCCAGTGCCACTGTAACAATGTCAGTAAGCAAGATCTTAGCAAGAAGATATTCCCAGGATATTGCTGCCTAACACTGTTTCTCTTTGGTTGATGAGAGTGAGATACCAGGAGATATTTATTGTCAAATTACACACATCTACATGTCTAGGAAGGCATAGGAGGTTCAATGTATAATTGTTATCATTACAATAATCATTGCTAATAACCCATGAGATATTCACAGCATGCTACAATTTCTAAGACACGGTCATAGATAATCCTATTCAGGCTTACCCCTAACATTTGTGATGTAGGGACCCTGGTTGTCTGGAACCAACGGTGCTATTTACCCCATATTATACCCATAGTAACCCTGTGAGTGACATATTACAGGCATTATTACCATCCTTATTTCAGAGACAAGAATTCATGAAGTTAAAGTGATTTTTCTCAGAGTCACAAAACCTAGCAAACCAGAGTGCAAATCCAGTGTTCTTTCTACACCAGCTATCTTCTATTCATCAGAGAGTAAATGTTTCCTCAGCTCCTCAGGAATCTTTCAGTCATATAATAGATGCTCTAATTATCTCTGGTTACCTTTGAGCAAGCATTTTCTATGAATAAGGTAGTTATGGGATAATACCAAGAAAAGAAGGAAGAACCAGAGGCAAAAGCACAATTTCTGCCCTCACAGTGATTACCCATACAGGAGGAGAAAAATAACACTCACATATGCAGTTAACTATTGACACAGGGCAGGAGTTGAGGACATTATTAGCCTGGGTACAAATTGCTTTCTACTGAAGCAAAAGCTTGAAGAGCTATTGAAAGTCCTAGCTAGGTGGAGGGAGACAGGGAGGGCAAGAAGGGAAGACAGTATGATGCAGAAGGTCAGAGATCATTAGGATGTGTTTAAGAATCAATGAAAAGAGCACAGAATAATTTGGCTTGTGAACTACCCTGGCCCCACAAACATTTGCTTTTTCCTCTCTGCTCTGTGCTTAGGTGGAATGGGCAAGAAGTGGATGGGAAGGAAGATAGAAAAGTTATTATAAAAAAATCACCTCTGCTCCTAATCAGAAATCACTACCTTTGCATCCTGCCTTGATAATCTATTTGTTGTGGTCTTATTCTTCACGTCCCCAGAACTGCTTGGTAGACATAAAGTAATTTCCCCTTGGCATTATTCATAAGAGGCAGTATCTTGGAAATAATAATATAAATGGAGAGAAGGAACACAAGTTTCTTTATTAAACTCTCATGGAATCTTTTCAGTGTCCAACACCAGGAGCAGGTTTTTCAGTGAAAAACATTTCTCTTGTGTCTGGTTCTTCAAGTCACAAAACCCCCTTTGCGCCTTAAGAATAAAGGTCAGATTGGTGGAATATTGCAGCTAGCTTGAGAATTGAGCTTTTGTTCAAGACACATGGAAATTTTGTAAATATCCAAGGGATTGGTTGGAACTGCAAGGACACTTGCCATCTAATTCCAACCTCTTACTGTTTAAATGGGGATATTGAAAATAAGAGATGAGTAACTACTTGCTGAAGGGCACATAATTGGTTTCTGCCTTCCAGTCTGGGGTTCTTGCTAATAAACACCTGGGCACATTTGCTTTAGTTAGCCTGCTGTGAGCAATTTATATCTACTATTGCCGCTCTGATCATTTGTGAGGTTGTTACACATCCATCAGCTTTAGCAATCAGGCAGGATTGGAGATGCTGGACAGTAGGCCACCTAGAGCCTGGCTGACTGAAATGAAGTGAACTTGATTTTCGTGCTAGTTCCTTCCAGAACTGTATTTGTTGGTCTCAGCTTTGTAACTCATCCAGTGGCTGACAATAGCTAAGGTTTTCTTCCAAATAGTCCATTTTCTAATCTCTGTAAAATATTTTTCTTCTCAGCCCTGGAGGTCCATCAGGTCATTGAGAGAAAGCTTTGACATCTAGAAAAAGGAGTCTCTGCCACAAGACAGGTATTGACTCCAAAAGAGTCCTGACATACATAGAGCCTCTTAAACCTAGAGTTGAAGAGAATGTGTACCTATCTTCAGTCACAGATGCTAAAATACATTTATTATTTTATTCAATTAAGTTATTTATAGCTACTCTCTTCCAGGCCCATTTTTTCTGCCTAAGCTCACTGCAAATATCTTATATTCATGCATTCATATAACAAACATTTATGGAGCACTCATAGGTTATCAGGAAAGATATGTGGACCCAGCCTTTGATGAGATTACTGTCTGAGATAAATAGCATATATGTACACAAACAGTCCCAACACAGTGTATCAAGTTCTATGATGGGTGCTGTGGGTACACAGAAGATGAAGGAATTATTATGCTTGGGGTCATAATAGAAGGCATTATGTATAGGACCAAGATCACCTAATATGAAGCTTAAAATTAGGGTGAGACAAAGAAAGGCATTCTAAAGAATATTACATATGCTAAACCACAAAGGCATGAGCAGTCTGGCCTATTTGGGTGATTGTTTGTGATCCAGCAGTGCTAGAAGGAAGTGTATGAGAGCTGGGGTTGAGGATAGCTAGGAAGTGGTGGGAGATGAGGCTGGAGCCAGATCCTGTAGAGCTGTGGGCATCATACTCAGCAAGATCAACTTTCTAAGTCTTGAACTAAAAACTGGCAAAGTCAGATTGGTCTTTCAAGAAAATAATTCTGGGGACTGTGATGAAGGTACTATGTTCTTGTTAGCACCATTTATCTTGCAAGATAACTCAGTGGGCATGGCTTGGAAATTGCCATTTAACTTATTGAATTATGGACTGGAGGATGACACCTACAGAGTTGGCAGATCAGTGACATGGTTATTACTGCAGTCTAGTTAAGAAAGGATAGTTATGTGAACTAAGAGATTAGCAGTGGAGATGGAAACATAACTAAAAATATTTAGAGGAAAAAAAATAAGTCAGAATTTATGTTGACAGAATGAACTTTTCTCAACTTCAGTTTCTTCATCTGTAACAAAGAATAGAGATAATAACTCCTGCCCCTATGTACCCCATCCATCCATTCAACATTTATTCACTCAACAACTTGATGGATTTATAGGGTGATGGAAGGCACAAATCAGAAAAAAGAAGCCAAAAGGTTTAGCTACTCCATAGGATTATCACTATCATTATTATCTTTATTACATAAAGAAAATAATTTCAGACAGAAAATTGAGACAGAATCAAAGCCTTTAGGTGACATGGTTGCCTCTGACTTCAGGTCAACAATATAAACAAACCCTGTAAAACTTTCTCCCTTTTGCCTCCTTTTCCAAAATTTCTCCCTCTTCATGGATTCATTTGTGGAGCTCTACTAAAGCTAGTTGTATATTTGTTAATAGGTTTTAATGAGCTTTTTGCAAAAAGGTCAGAGACCGCTCAAAGATGTGACATTAAGATCACAGGGCCTCAGTCACCATTCAGGGTTTGGCCTGCTTTGATTCCTGCTTACTCTGCTCCAGGTCTTTCAACATGCCAAGTTCTTCTACATCATGGCCTTTGTACTTGCTATGCTTTCTGTCTAGAATGTTCTTCTTTTAAATATCTGGATTACTAATTCCTGCACTTCTTCCAAGTCTTTGCTTAATTAGCATCTTCTAAGTGAGGCTTATTCTGACCATCACAGGGTGGGTAGTAAACCTTGCCATGTTCTTTCTTTTTCCATAATACTTAACATTCAGCATACCATATAATTTATTTTTTTCTATTTATCATCTATTTTCTTTCTTTCCTTACTATAAGATTATGGATCTTTAAGCTTATTTTCTCTTTGACATGTGCCTAGTGTAGTACATAGCACATTGTAGGTATTCAATGAATATTTATTGAATGAATGAATTGCTGAATGATTTTTCTGTCCTAAAGGCATATGTTTCTATGAAGATCCTGCAGAGAGGAGGTGTTGGTTGGGCAAGACAGAATTCAGGTATTATTCCTGAGGTTCTAGGCAAAATAGTATCTTAATATAACTCATTAACACATAATATCTCGGCCGGGTGCAGTGGCTCACACCTGTAATCCTAGCATTCTGGGAGGCCGAGGTGGGTGGATTGTTTGAGCTCAGGAGTTCGAGACCAGCCTGAGCAAGAGCAAGACCCCGTCTCTACTAAAAAAATAGAAAGAAATTATATGGACAACTAAAAATATATATAGAAAAAATTAGCCGGGCATGGTGGCACATGCCTGTAGTCCCAGCTACTTGGGATGCCGAGGCAGGAGAATTGCTTGAGCCCAGGAGTTTGAGGTTGCTGTGAGCTAGGCTGATGCCATGGCACTCTAGCCTGTGCAAGAGAGTAAGACTCTGTCTCAAACAAACAAACAAACAAACAAAAAAAAAACAATATAGTATTTCAATTTATTCCCTTCAGTGGGCCCATAGTTCCTTTCCTAGAATTTCAGAGCTAGACGAGCCTTACAGAAGCATTTATTTTATCCCCTTATTTCTTTTATATATGAGAAAACAGAAGGAAGGAAACGTATCCCAAGTCACCCAACATGACTGGGGCAAAGCTGAGTAAAAGTTTCCTGACTCACTGGTGTATTCAACAAATATTTACTGATCACCTAGTACATGCCAGGTATTGTTTTAAACAATGTAAGTACAGTAGTCCACTCTTTTCCCTGAGGGATACATTCTAAAACCCCCAGTGGATGCCTGAAAGTGCAGATATTATCAAACCCTAGATATACTATGATTTTCCTATACATAAATATCTATGAAAAAGTTTAATTTATAAATTAGGCACAGTATTCTTTCACTTTGTGGCCATTATGAAGTAAAATAAGGGTTTCTTGAACACAAGCACTTTGATACTGAGACAGTTGATCTGATAACCAAGATGGCTACTAAGTGACTAATGAATATGCTGAACAAAGGGAGGATTCACATCCTGGCAGAACAAAGCAGGATGGCCAACATTTCATCACACTACTCAGAACGACAGAAATTTAAAATTTATGAATTGTTCATTTCTGGAATTTTCTATTTAGTATTTTCAGACCTCGGTTGACTGCAGGTAACTGAAATCACGGAAAGTGAAACCACAGATGGGGGTACTACTGTACATCAGTAAAAATACCAAGATTGTTGTCCACTTAGAGCTTACATTTGAGTAGGGGAAGATAAAAAATTAACAAGATAAATCAGTAAATTATATAGTATATTAAAAGGTGATATGCCCCAGGAAGAAAAATAAGAAGATATGGGTACAGAGTATTGGGAAGGGATTGTAATTTTCAATGAGGTGATATTTGAGCAACAACCTGAAGTAGATGAGCAAATGAGCCTTGTGAAAACCTGGGGAAAGAGCATTCAAATTAGAAGGAGTAGCAAATGCAAGGGCCCCATGGTAGAAGTGTGCCCAGTGTGTTGAAGGAACGGCAATTAGGCTACTGTGGCTGTAGTAGAGAAATCAAGCAGAAGACTGATAGAAAATGAGTTCAAAGAGGAAACTACAAAGTATGGACTAGATAGTGTAAGGCTTCCAAGAATATTTTGGGTTTCATTCTGAGTGAAAAGTGGAGACATTGCAAGATTTTAAGCAGAAGGATAACTAGATCTTGGTAATATTTTAGGATTATTCTGGCAGCAGTGAAGATAATAAGTTGAAGGAGGGCAAGGACAAAAGCAGGGAGATGAAATCTAACACCGCTTCATAATTCAAAACTCAAAAATCTAGGAATAGGAGACAACTTTCTCAAATAGTCAAGGGCATTTACAAAAAATCCACATCTAGCATCATATTAATAGTGAAATACTAAGTTATTTCCCCCCCCTAAGATCAAGCAAGGATGTCTGTTCTCTCTTATTCAATTTTTTATTGAAGGTTTTAGCCAGTCAAAAATGAAAAGCATTAGGGAGTGACTGCTAATGGGTATGGAGTTTCTTTTTTGAGATGCTAAAATGTTCTGAAATTAGATAGTAGTAATGGTTGCACAACTCTGAATATATTAAAAATCATTTAATTGTACACTTTAATAGGGTGAATTGTATGACATAGGAATCATATTTCAATAAAGCTGTCTAAATAATTAGGCAAGCAAAAGAATATTAGACAAAGATTAGAAAGCAAAAATCAAAACTGTCTATATTTGAAAATGACATATTCAGACATTCAGTGTTCATAGATCTTGAAGACCTAATATCATTAAGATGTCAATTCTCACCAAATTGCTCTATAGATTCAAAACACTCCCTTTCAAAATCACAGAATTTTTTCTTTTTGTAAAGAAAGCAAGCTGATTTTAAAATTTATAGGGCAATAAAAAGAATCTAGAATAGCCAAAGCATCTTTCAAATAAAAATCATGAGTACTTTCACTTCCCAATTTTAAGATAAACAACATAAAGCTACAGTAATCAATATAGTGCAGTTTTGGCCTAAAGATAGATTATATAGACCAATGAAAAGAATAAAAAGTCCAGAAATGAACTTTGATATTTATAGTCAATTTATTTTTTACCAAGGTGCCAAGGCAAGTTAATGGAGAGAAAATAGCTTTTTCAATACATGGTGCTAGGAGAATTCGATATCCACATGCAAAAAAATTAACTTAGACCCTTGCCTCACACCATAAGTAAAAATCAACTAGCAATGTTTCATAGACCTAAATTTAATAGCTCAAAATTCTAAAGGAGAACATAGGAGAACATTTTTGTTACCCTGAATTATGCAAAGATTTCTTAGATATTACACCAAAAACATAATCCATAAAAGAAAAAATATGACAAATTGGACTTTATCAAAACTCAAAACTTTTGCTTGTCAGAAGACACCATTAAGAAGATGAAAAGACAAGGCACAAAGTGGATGAATATATTTGTGAAACATATCTGAAAAAGAACTTATGTGAAGAATACATAAATAATAAAACTCAATGAGAAGAAAAACAATTTAATTTAAAAATGAGCAAAATATTTAAATATACATTTTATCAAAGAAGATATTCTGTTAGCTAATAAGCACACGGAAAGATGTTCAACATTTTTGGTCATTAGAGAAATGCAAATTAAAACCATACTAATATGGCTAAAATGAAAACACTGACAATTTCAAATGTTGATGAGGATTTCGAGAAAACAGAAACTCATAAATTGCTGGTAAAAAGCACACTTTGGAAAATACTTTGGCAGTTTCTTAAAAAGTTACTCATAAACTTACCATAAGACCCTGTGGTTTCACTAATTCTCTACTACCAAAGAGAAATGAAAACGTATGTCCACAGAAGGACCCATTCATAGCAGCACTGTTCACAATAATCAAAGAATGGAAACGATCCAAATGTCCATTAAATGGTGAATGGATGAACAAAATGTGCTATATTCATACAACAGAATGTTAGTCATCAATAAAAAGAAATACACAACAACACAGATATCTCAAATGTGTTATGCTAAGTGAAAGTGGCCAGATATAAAATGTCACACATTGTATAATTCCATTCACATGACATGTCCAAGAAAGGCAAATCTATAGAGACACAAGGTACATTAGTGGTTGCCTGGGGTTGAGGAGAGAATGGAGAGTGACTACAAAGTTTTAGAGGGACTTTTGGAGGTGATAGAAATGTTCTAAACCTGAATTTTGGTCATGGTTGCACAACTCTGTAAATTTACTAAAAATCATTGAATTCTATACTAAAATGAATTTTATCATTTGTAAATTATACTTCAAAAAGCCCTTATTTTAAACAAATCAAGAGAGGCAATATAGCATAGAGGTTAAGAGCATGGATTACAAGTTCTAGTCAGAGCAATTAGGCAACGGAAAGAAAGAAAAGGCAAAGAATTTATGACTAAGACCCCAAACGCACTTATATCAACAACAAAAATACATAAATGGAACTTGATTAAATAAAAAGCTTTTGCACAGAGAAGGAAATAATCAACAGAGCAAACAGATAACCTAGAGAATGGGAGAAAATGTTAGCAAACTATATACCCAATAAATGGCTAATATCCAGAGTCTACAAAGAACTCAAATCAGCAAGAAAAAAATAACAACCCCATTAAAAAGTGGGCAAGAGACATGAACAGAAGCTTTTCAAAAGAAGATGGACAAATGGACAACAAACATATGTAAAAATGCTCAATGTTTCTAATCATCAGGGAAATGCAAATTAAAATCAAAATGAGATATCACTCTACCCCTGTCAGAATGGCTATTAAAAATTCCAAAAACAATACATGCTGGTGTGGATGCAGAGAAAAAGGAACACTTATACACTGTTGGTGGGACTGCAAATTAGTACAACCTCTATGAAAAAGTATGGAGATTTTTCAAACAACTAAAAGTAGACCTACCATTCAACCCAGCAATCACACTACTGGTTATTTGCCCAAAGGAAAAGAAGTCATTTTATCAAAAAGACACTTGCACTCAAATGTTTATTGCAGCACTATTCACAATTACAAAGATGTGGAATCAACCTAAGTGACCATCAGTTCATGGGTGGATTAACAAAATGTGGTGTGTGTGTATGGGTAGATATAGATATAGACATGGATATACCATGGACTACTACTCAGCCATAAAAAGAAATGAATTAATGTCTTTTGCTGCAATTTGGATGGAACTGGAGACCATTATTCTAAGTGAAGTATTTCAAGAATGGAAAAACAAATACCATATGTACTCTCTAATAATTTAGAACTAACTGATACACACATAGAGAAGTAAAAGTCACTGGAAATCCGGAAGGGAGGAAGGGAAGGTGGGGAGGGGTAAAAACCTACCTAACAGGTACAATGAACACTATTCAGGTGATGGGCCCACTTATGGCCCTGACTTAAGCATTGTACAAGGTATCATATAACAAAAACATTTGTACCTCCTTAATATTTTGAAATAAAAAGCTTTTAAAAAGATATAAAAGGCATTCTACTAAGAAAGAAAGACATTAAATTATGTCTGTTTGCAGATGACATGATCATAATATAGAAGACCCTAAAGACTTCACCAAAAAAACTGTTAGAACAATAAACAAGTTCAGTAAAGTTGCAGGATACAAAATCAACATACAAAATCCAGTACTGTTTCTATACATTATCTGAAAGAGAAATGAAGAAAACAATCCCATCCTTGATAGCTACCAAAAATACTTAAGAATAAATTTAACTGAAGAGATAAAAGATCTGTACACTGAAAACTACAAAACATTAATCAAAGAAATTGAGGAAGACACAAGTAAATGGAAACATATTTCATGTTCATGTATTGGAAGAATTAATATTGTTAAAATGTCCATACTACCCAAAGTTATCTAAAGCTTCAATGCAACCCTTATCAAAATCCCAATGACAGTTTTCACAGAAGCAGAAAAACCAATCCTAAAATTTGTATGGAAACACAAAAGATCCCAAATAGTCACAGCAACCTTGAGTAAAAAGAATATATCTTTGGAGAAAAGGGAACTCTTGTACACAGCCATTGTGAAAAACATTAAGGAAGTTCCTCAAAAAAATGAAAACAGAACTACGAAGTGATTGAGCAATCCCACTGCTGGGTATATATCCAAATGAAATGGAATTAGTATGTGGAAGAGATATCTGCACTTCCATGTTCATTGCACCATTATTCACAATATCCAAGATATTTAATCAACTTAAGTGTTCATCAAAAGATGAATGGATAACAAATGTATTGTATATACACAATAGAATACTATTCAGCCTTTAAAAAGGAAATCCTATCATTTGCAACAACATGGATGAACCTGGAGAACATTATGTTAAGTGAAATAAGCCAGGTATAGAAATACAAATACTGCATGATCTCACTTATATGTGGAATCTAAAAAAGGTGATCTCATAGGAGCAGAGAGTAGAATGGTGGTTACCAGAGAGATTGGGAGGATTGTGGAGATATTGGTCAAAGGATATAAAATTTCAGTTAAATATGAGGAATAAGTTTAAGAGATCTATTGTAAAACCTGGTGACTATAGTTAATAACAATGTACTGTATACCTGAAAATTGCTAAGAGAGTAGAATTTAAGTGTTCTCACCACAAAAAAGAGATGTGAGATAATGCATATGATAATTAGAGTGATTTATCAATTCTACAATGTATCATGTCAAAACATATATCAAAACATTCTGATGTATATCATAAATATATACAATTTTTATTTGTCAATTTAGAAAAATAGAGCATGGATTCCAAAGCCAGACTGCCAAATTTAAAACCCAGTTCCACTATGAATCCAGCTTATAGTAGGTGTGTGCAAGTTACTTCAGTTCTCTGTGCCTTATTTGCTAACATGTTGCAGATGCTAATTAAAGCCTTAATACTGGATGGCATTATGAAGGGAGCGATGGTATATAGGAAAGATAAGAAGTCTAAGGATGGAAGCACAGAGAAAATGTACACTGCATGTGTAATACAGACCAAAATTTTTACCACTTGTATTAGAAAGTAGCCCTTAACAATTGCAAAAGAATTCCATTAGCATATAGAATGATATTCCTTATGAACAAACAGAAGAATCCAACATATTTTAACTAAATATCATACTTTTAAGATGTAAGTATAAAGCAAGAATTCTTTACTACACTATTATATTATCTCTTAAGGGATCCTTTTTGTGTACCTTCTTGTTGGCAGCAATATAAAACTGAGATCTTATCCAAGCCTTAAAACCCAGTGTCCATTTTGACTCCAAATTGTTTAGGCTATATAGTAACATTTGAAAGGCAAAAAGCTGAGGTAAAATTAATAAAAGTTCTAAGCAATTAACTCCTATTCTTGAAAGACTTCCCCATTCATATGAAATGAAAGTGATAGCATCGGTAAGGGGGGAAAGAGAAGGAGGAGACAAGGAAAAAGGGAAAGATTAATAGTAGTATAATGAGAATCATTAGCAATATTAGCTGTTGTTATTATGTTGGAGAAACAAGATTTGAAACAATGTCAATGTTGTGAAGCCCGTCCTCTTATTCTTTCTTTATATATTTAAAATAAATTTTTATTTTGTAAAAGAAGAAGTCTAAGGACAGGTTCAGCATTACATGAGTGATAACTCAACATTTCATCTATTTGCTATAGCATGTGCTACCTATGGGTAATACTACTTTTACCTCAGGCAGAGGGTACATGTATCATTAGATTCTCAAAGTGAGAAGGGAGAATGAGGTAAGGGGTAAACAACAGACTGCATATGGGAGTTTGAAACGTTTTCTCCAGCAATTATGCTGTGCCATCTTACTGGCATCTCACTGGGTTAAAAATCCCTGCTATTGACTTGCTCGTTTCTACTCCTTTGTAATTGAGACAAATTAGTGACTTGGTTATCTGGTGCTATTACCTTATCCTCATTGGAAATATCTGAATAGATTTTAAAAACAAGCACACATATCAGAGATTATTCTTACTATGCTATTTGATAATTATTTTTCTATTTTATTATACAATTGATACAAAAGCCAGTATTTACTTTGCACTTACGATACAGTGCTTTGCATTTTTAGGATTGTTTTGGGGGTATGTATGTCTTGGCTCCTGAACTAAATTGAATACCACATGTAAGTCATTTGCTTTTAGATGGGAATCCAGCCAATGCACTAAGCTAATGGGAAAATTTTCCAACTCAGAAACTATTGCATCCATGCCCTCAGTGCCTGCTATGGCTGAATGTTTACGTCCCCCTGAAATCCACATATTGAAATATAACCCCTGATATGATAGTATTAAGCAGTGGAGTCTTAGGGAGGTGATTAGGTCATAAGGGCTCTGCCCTTATGAACGGGATTAGTGCCTTTATAAAAGAGGTCCAAGGGAGCTTGTCAGCCTCTTAGGCCACATGAGGACACAGCAAGAAGGTGCCATCTTTGAAGCAGAGAGCTAGCCCTCACCAGACATTGAATCTGTTGGCACCTTGCTGTGCACTTCCTGACCTTCAGAACAGTGAGAAATAAATTCTGTTGTTTATAAATTACTCAGTCTAAGGTGTTTTGTTACAGCAGCTCAAATAGATTGAGACAGTGCCGAATGCCTTTGGTCCAGGGAAAGTGGTCCTTCTGGAAAATGAGGTTCTGGTCCTCATATCTTGATAATACCTCTAACCTTATTAAACCACTTTCCCATTTCTTTGCCCTTTAATACTGCAACCTCTGGCACACATTCCTTACCCAATATTCTATGTACAAAAACCTATGAATAATTTGATATATTTCTGTGGGGCAGTTAAGATCTAGGTGATCCATTTTCATTCATATTAATTTTACTGATTGTTTTTTTTTTTTTAAGTGGGGGCATAGAATAGGAGAAAACGCTAGAGGAAAAAAAATTCCACACTAACTAGAATCCTTAATGTTAAAGACCTAAAGTTTATTGAATGTATGTACTGGTTGTTCAGTGAGGTTATCAACCTGCTAAGGGTAATATAGGAGGGAACAGCTTAAACTTCATAGGAGTCAAGGGTTCTTGGAGTTCAGTATGAGCCCCACTGCAGGCAATCTGTCAGCTAGGCCTTTTGGAAGTAGAACAATCTGCTCTGCACTCTGAGGAATGTTCTTTCTAAAGTCCAAAGTACAGATGACACTACTTCAGGAGAGGTTGAGGTGCCAGGCAGGCTATTTCTATAATCATGGAGTAAAGGGCAGGATCTGGGATTTATGGTGAAAAAGAAAGGATACTAAATCATTAATAGCCATTATCAGGACAGGATGAGTCACTTGAAATATACCACCACCAAACACCCAAACCAAGCATCACATTATTCACAAGAATCCCAGTTGTCTGTAGGCTTCCCATTAAATCCTCAAGCTGTAGACAAGAGGCTCAGTACACAGGAAGGCAGGCCACCACTTTACTGCTGCATTTAGCCTTCAGAGGGAGCATATCTGAGTTTTAACAATTACCTCAGAGGTGTAGCTCCAGCTTTATTTTCTGACACTCACACTTTCCCCCACTCTCCAGCCATCTGTAAATATTGTGATTTCACAAAACAATGCCTCATGTGTCTGGGTCTTTGTGTGCACTATTTTTCTTTCGGCCTGGAATGCCCTTTCCTTTTTATATGTTCAACACATTTTCTTCAAGTCTTTGCTCAAACATTACCTCTGCCATGACACTTTGTCTGTGCCCTACAAGCATAGTGGTTTCCTCCAGCTCACAGAAATCCCAGAGCACTTTGGACAAATACTTTAGTCCATACCACATAAGATTATCAGTGTCTGTTTATGTGTCTGTCTTCTGTTCCTCATTGTGATCCCATCCCTAGTGTGGTGGTTGGCACATAGCAGATGGTTGATAAATGTCTCTTGATTTAATAATTATTTCTGTGAGATAGGCAGAGCAGGAATTTTCAGCTCCATTTCCCAGGAGAAGAAACTGAGGCCCAGAGAAGAGAAATGCCTTGTCCATGGTTACACTGCTGATTTGTGCTGGAGTTGGAAATCACACCCAGAATGCCTAATTCCTATTCTAATGTTTATTCCTTATAACACATAGTCTCTACTATGTCCAGGGGTAGCATCTAAAATATCTTTGGAATAAGAGGGATCCTTCTGTTGATCTGGAAATCTCCTTTGTGTTAGAATGAGCTTTGAAAAGACTCAATCTCCCTGGAGATCAGCTTATTGCTTGCAGAATAAAAGCAGTCCTTGTTATTTCAAGGCCCTAATTTCCATTTGGAAATGGCAAAAATGAAACAAATGTGAGGCGACCTCTCAGGAATACTTTCTTCCTCCCCACATTTAGCTGAAATTCCAGTTCCCTTGTGAAACCCTCCCACATCTGGGCCCATGCCCCCAAGTCCAAGTGAATCCTGTAATTTTTAGCTCATAACACTTTGTTGTTGGCTTTTTGTGAAACTTCCATTATAACTTACAGTACAGTGAATGATGTATCCTATCTATTTTCCTAAGGTGTGAGCTCTTGGAGGGCAGGGGTTGATGTCACTACACAGAGTGCACAGAGTAACTTGGGATTGACTGAGGACTTACACTATTACTTGCTTCTCACCTCACTGTAATCTTCTCAGAGCCCCAAATGAGCCACTCCATCTCTTCTATGCTCTTACTTCTGTTCATTAAAGTGAGGCTCAGTTGCTCTGTGAGCCAGTTGCTAGCTTAATGAATAAGAAACTGCAGGTGGAATCCCCTAGAGCAAAAGCCATTACAAAAAAGGACTGTGTGAAGCAAGCTCTCAATGCATGGTTGATCTGATTACATTAAGTCCTATATGACTAACAATGTGGCCCAAATGCTTTCCCTGGTTCCTAGACATTTTAGAGGCACACTCTATAATGAAAACTCAAGTGCAAGCTAAAGAGAGAAGATTTACTGATAAAGTTTGGGAGAGGAGGTTCCTGACATCATGCAGAATTTATCCTTCAAATAATTTGTCCATGGAGCATCCCAAATATATAAGCAAAACTAAGTCAATCATACAATCAAAGAATAAAGGAAGGCATCATTGTCTGAATATGATAGTAACCCTCTCTTAATTGGTTCAAAACATAAGTTTCCTTTTGATGATTCAACATGGATAAACTAGTGCCTAGTTCCTTTGATTGAGCTAAATGTAGGACACTATTACTGTGACACATAACCCAGAGCAGACACTTTGTGCACTATATTCAATTTTACAAAATCCACTTTTTGATAGGGTTGTTTGATTTTTTCTTGCTGATTTTCCTGAGTTCTAAATAGATTCTTGTTATCAGTCCTTTATCTGATGTGTAGTATGCGAAAATTTTTTCCCATTTCAAAAGAAGATATAAGAATGGCTAACAAACATACGAAAAAATGATCAACATCCCTAATCATCAGAGAAATGCAAATCAAAACCACAATGAGATATCAGTTAACTCCAGTGAGAATGGCCATTATCAAAAAGTCCCAAAACAACACATGTTGGCGTGGATGCGGAGAGACAGGAACACTCATACACTGCTGGTGGGACTGCAAACTAGTGCAACCCCTGTGGAAAGCATTATGGAAATACCTTAAACAGATTCAAATAGACCTACCATTCGATCCAGCAATCCCATTATTGGGCATCTACCCAAAGGAACAAAGGTCATTCTATGACAAAGACACCTGTACCCAAATATTTATAGCAGCACAATTCACAATTGCAAAGATGTGGAAACAACCCAAATGCCCATCAATTCATGAATGGATTAGTAAATTGTGGTATATGTATACCATGGAGTATTACTCAGCTATAAGAAATAACGGAGATACGACATCTCTATGGTTCTCCTGGAGAGAGTTGGAACCCATTATATTAAGTGAAGTATCCCAAGAATGGAAAAACAAGCATCACATGTACTCACCAGAAAATTGATTTCCCTGATCATCACCTAAATGCACATTTGGGAATGATACCAATTGGATATCAGACTGAGGTGGGGGGTGGGGGGAGGGAATGGGTGTACACCTACATGATGAGTGCAGTGCGCACTGTCTGGGGAATGGGCACGCTTGGAGCTCTGACTCGGGGGGATAGGCGGTACATGGGCAATGTATGTAATCTGAACTTTTGTACCCCCATAAGCTGAAATAAAAAAAAATAATAACAAAAAGATGGAAAAAAATTTTTTACAAAATCCCATTGTGTCAAAGTTCTCCTGAGTTCCAGACCTGCATTTCCAACTGCAGCTTGTCATGTCTACCTCAGACTCATTATTTAAAATTGATAGCCCACATATTCCCTTATTAGAGGAAGTGATGTGATGTAAAGGGGACAAAAAGGCTTTCATTAACATAAGAGTGACTTGGGTCCCTATACCAGCTCTGTCACTTATTAGTGGTGTGACTTTGGTCTATTGAAACTTCAGTTTACTAACTGTAAAAGTGGGGATATTAATAACAAAAACAAAAACCTCCACAGAGTGGAAATGTGCCAGAGCACATGCCAAGCAATTCACATGCCTTATAGCATTTACTCCCTACAAGAGCCTTAGGAGGCAGGTATTGTTATGATTCATCTCATTTTACAGACGAAGTACCAGGACCAGTCTTACTGCAGAACCCACCTTCTTATTCACACTAAACTGTGCTCCTGTAGTATATATACATGATCCTTGCTGTGGGGATTAAGTGAGATAAATACATGAGGAACATCTAATACAGTGCCTAGAATATAGCAAATTCTCAAGAAGTGTAAATTTTCTAACCATCCCCTCCCCTATCCATAATATCTTTTTCTTCTCCTATAGTGAGGTTTTGTTTTTGTGTTTGGGTTTTTTTTTTTGTTGTTGTTTTTTTTTTTTTGCTAATAGTACCAAAATCCACTCCCAGTATCCGCGGATGATATGTCAGGGACATAGGGACATGCTCAATGTATCGTTTTCCTCACTACCCCATATCCAGCTGGACTCCAAGTTCTATTGAAAACCTTTCTCATACCATACTTGCTGTTTCTTCTCTACTCTCACTTTCCACTGCCTTTACTTGGGCCCTTGTCATTCTTCCCCAGACTATAAAATGGTTCACTAACTGGTATCCCTGCCTCCAATTTATCCTCCAGAGTGAAACCAAAGATTTTAATTGAAAAACAAAACAAAACTGGAATTGGCAGAGACTCGTCAACTGTTCACCAATTCCACTTTCCCTTTTTCTTGGTCATGCAGCAATATTTCTGTTCTCAGCTTCCTTGCAATTAAGCATGTCCAGGTGACCTCATTCTAGTCAAAGGAATGTCAGTAGAAATGAGTATGCCACTCAAGGCCTGGCCTATAAAAATACCTCCTACAAACAATCTGCCATGCTCTTTCCTCTTTTATGCATTGATACAGATAAGCACAGTGGGCTTGGAAACCATGTGTTGCACCACTTGGAAATGAGCCACTTGTGGAACACCTGCCTTGTTTGAACTTTAAGAATCAAGAAATATACTTCTATCATATTTGAACTATTATGAATTTTTGGGTTCAGCAACTTGTATTAGCACAAATGATCTCATTCTGTCACTTTTTAAAAAACCAACATGTTAATAAAAGGATACATGTATATGGTTAGATAGGAGGAATAAATTCAAGAGACCTATTGTACAGCATGGTGACTATAGTTAATGCTGATATTGTATTTTGAAAAATACTAGGAGAATGGATGTTAAGTATTCTCACCACAAAAATCATAACTATCTGAGATAATGCATTTGTTAATTAGCTAGATTTCACCATTCCACAGTGTATGTATACTTCAAAACAGCATGATGTACACAATAAATACATACAATTTTATATGTTAATTTAAAAAGTAAATAAATTTTTTAAAAATAATGCTTCCCTGTAAATACAGGACAAACATATTCTGTATCACTTCCAGATGACTATCTGCATGATTCTATTATGCAGAAATCCTTCAAAATAGGTATGCTCTTGGGCTATATTTCTCACTACCCTTCCTTATCCACTGCCATTTTCCGAAAGCTTATTACTCTTTCACATTCAATGGGAATGTTAACAATTGGATCATCATTTTTCTTCCAACCTTAGTACTTCCATTATGCTAGGAGACTTCTTTGCTTTCAGGAACCATCCATACAACATCCTGAACCCCAGTGACTTCCAATCAGGGACCAAGTACCATCAATGCTACCTCTTGAGCATATTGCAAATCCATATCCTTCTTCGAAACCTTATTTAGTGGAAAAAGCAGTAGGCTGAAGTCAGACAGACCTGTATTGACCTAATAATGACATCATCTGGGGCAAATCATTTTTATTTTTTAACATTGACTTTCTGGATCAGTTTGACAGGGACCTTATTACATACTTATATTGAATAATTGTGAAGATTAGAGACATTTTACATAAAGTACCTGACACATAGTAGGTGTTCAGTACATAGTATATTAATATACATACTATAATTATAGTTATTTATGTTATTATTCAAGTATTATAGAAGCTTCCTAGCTAAATATCTCAACTTCATCCTTGCCTTCCTCCAATCTGCCTTCTACACTATTCCCAGAATGATCTATCTAAAATGCAAATATGTTTGAGTTCTTCCTCCACAATAAACTCTTCAATGCATCCCCATATTTTTATGCCAACATAGCCTATGAGCATCTCTCCCTACCCTAGTGCTCTGGTCCAGTCACACTGAACTTCTTTTAGTTTCTTCAGTATATCATTACTACCTCCCCCGCTCACTTCCTAGGTCTTCATATACTGTTATACTCTCTCTCTGAAATATTTTCTCCTTATCTTTTAATCTAATTTATTTCTACACATCTTTTACGTCTTGGTTCGAAGGTGATTTCCTCTGAAATTTATTGTTGCTATTCCCCACAGACTCATTTCATTGTCCCTGCTAGATCCTCCCATAGTACTTTCTATTTCCCCTATCATATCTCACAAGAAACATGAATTTTCTGATGCATGATGTCAATTCATGAATACATGTCTTTGTGCATGCTAGTTCCTCTGTCTGGAATACTCTCCTCTACTTCAGCCTGTTTTTCATCTGTTTAAGAGTTATCTACACTTCCTTCAAGATTCAAGAGACAAACTATGCATTGCCTCCTTCTGTAGCTTTCCTTGATGCTCTGTTTTGGATGTTTCTTATCCTGTGATTCCATCACATTTTTAACCTCTGTTTAGTTCACAAATTTTATATTATTGTGCAGCTATCTGTGCATATGTCTTTAACTACTAGGCTGTAAAGCCATTAAGAGTATGAACTGTGTCTTATTTATCTCTGTAGCTCAGCGAATATCCCAGAAACTTAAACATAATAAGCACTTGTAAATGTGCTGAATGAGTGTTTCAAGCAATGGGATAGAAACTAGTTAAATTCAAAAAATATTTGTCCCTCCTATTCAGATGTCAGTGGGACTTTTTTTTTACTGTTATATGTTATGAAACATTTATATACAATAAGAATAAAGACCAATACAATCAATATGTTTACCCAGATCCTCATAAACAAATAAGATGTTATTAATAGAGATGAAGTTCCCTATAGATCCATGCCTGAATAAGAAAAAATACTTCATAAATGTGTGTATCATTTTGGGCTGGGCTCTGTTAATCATCTATGTCTTATCTATTTTAGTATGTGTGCTGCTGAAGTAAGCAGCAAGTAATGGGCTTTGGTCTGCATTTTTATGGTTGTTCTGAGGTCCCAAGATGAGACCAGGCAAAGCTTCTTTCTAAACTGCCCTAGTTATATACCCATGCAATGCTTGGTCAGATTTTTCTAGGAAGTTGTCCTGTAGTTTTTCCATGGAACTCACACAGGATTTCTGAGGGTCAAAATAATGATAGGGATGCTGTAGAATAACACTTCCTGTAAAATCCTAAGTGTTCTGCAGACCTTATCCACTTTGCAATTTTCATGTGCCTGCAAGACAGACATCAGCTATATTATCATCAGACTGGAGAAAGTACACCGTTTGTGACTTGTGAAAGGTCACTAGGTGAATCAATTGTAGAGCTATAAAGAGAGCCAGGCTTTTATGTTTCAATTTTGAGCTTAGGTCTCCCTCCAAACTCACTTTCCTGGATCCAAGGTGAACTATCTACTATGTAGGAGATCAATGGCTTCATCATGCTTCCGTACTTCTGTACTCCGTCTGTTCTGTACCTCAGAATAAACATAAGGTCATTCAACATAGACTCCCATCTCATCAAACTTGACTTTCTTGTCCAATTCAAACTAGAATGAAAAACCAAGGATCATTATTTCCCCATTCATCCAACTTTATTTTTAGGTAACTAATCCTTTGCTCTGCTTTATCCTCTGCCCTCCTCAATCTGTATCTTCTTTTCTTCATATTTCAACATTCCCATCCTCCACATCTCTTCTATACCTTGTCTTCAAAACTCAAAAACCTATCCTGTATCCTCTCTTCCTTTCATTGTTCAGTTTCTACTCTATCCTGCTCTCCTTATCCATTCTCTATTCTTTCCCCTACTATTTGCAATCTCTGCTGGGTTCAATACCTTTCCTGACTACCATTTTCTCCTCCC
Organism: Eulemur rufifrons; assembly: GCF_041146395.1. Lineage (NCBI taxonomy): Eukaryota > Metazoa > Chordata > Mammalia > Primates > Lemuridae > Eulemur > Eulemur rufifrons. The sequence continues at coordinate 23,088,388 of NC_091012.1, read as the reverse complement.
TCTAGCTTGCTTTATTCATTCATTCATTCATTTATTTCAGAATATTATGGGGATACACACATTTAGGTTACATATATTTTGCATTTAGGTTACATATTTTGTCTTTGCACTACCTGAGTCACAGCTACAAGTGTGCCCATCCCCCAGACAGTGTGCAACACACCCATTAGGTGTGACTATATTCATCCCCTCCACCCCCTCCCACCTGCCTGACACCTGATGAATGCATAAGTGTTGGTCAGTTAGTACCAATTTGATGGTGAGTGCATGTGGTGCTTGCTCTTCCATTCTTGGGAAACTTCACTTAGTAGAATGGGCTCCAGATCTATCCAGGATAATACAAGAGGTGCTACATCACCATTGTTTTTTGTGTCTGAGTAGAACTCCATGGTATACATATACCACATTTTATTAATCCACTCGTGTATTGATAGGCATGTGGGTTGTTTCCACATCTCTGTAATTGTGAATTGTGCCGCTATAAACATTCAAGTGCAGATGTCTTTTCTATAGAATGTCTTTTATTCCTTTGGGTAGATGCTCAGTAGTGGGATTGGTTGATCAAATGGTAGTTCTACTTTTAGTTCTTTGAGGTATCCCCATATTACTTTCCATAGAGGTTGTACTAGTTTGCAGTCCCTCTATCTTCTCTTCCATTTGCTTACTGTCTTTTACCCATCCACACCTCCTCCTCTTCATTCTGTCCCTCCATCCACTTTATTCCATACGTCCTCTCTTCTGTCTACATCTACTCCACTCCACGCTTTCCACAATTGTATGAACTCTTATCTCCTCTTCAAACTCTTCTTCACATTATTACAAACATGACTCTCTTCCATCTGTTCTTCCTCTAATGCTCTCGTGTCTCCAAATTCTCCTTCATACATTATATCCATTCATACCTGTCTTGTATCCTATACTCCCCACCTCCTTTTCAACATTTATATCTAACTTCATAACCTTTCATGTAATGTGAGAAGAGTTGTCCCTCTTCCTTTACAAGTAAAACTCTATAGTTTTGATACTCTCTCTTTTATGGTTTTCTCTGGGAACTTGTCAGCAAAACATTATTTCTATTGTATCTTCAATCATTGTCTTTCTACTGACTCTTTTACTATCTCACAAATATGTGCCAGTCTCTCCATTAAAAACAAATACAAGTAATTTTTTTTTTACCCCTGAATGTAGCTTTTATACAGCCCTTCCTTTCATTTTCAAACAAGCTTCTGGAAAGTATTTTCTATGTTCATTGTATCCACTACCTTAACTGTAACTCCTAAAAACTCTTCATTGCACTAGCCACTCCATTGAAATAGTGTATGTGAAGAACACTAATGTTTTCCATGTTTCCAAGCCTAGTACATACTTTTAAGTCTCTGTATTTCTTGATATCTATGAAATAGCTAATGATACTGTAAAAATGTGTAAATAATAGTAAACAGCATGATCCTGCAGCTAAACTACCAGAATATGAATGCTGGCTCAACCATCTACTATCTATGTGAATTTGAAAAATTTTCTTACCCACTTTGTTTCTCAGTTTTCTCATCTGTAAAGTGGAGATAATAGTACCTATTTCATAGAGTTGTTATGAAGGTTATAAAAGTTAGAGTGATTATAACAGTGCTTGGTACATTGCATGTAATATATTGATGCTATTATTGATGTTATTATTGATCACTTATATCTAGAAAACCCTAAAGACTCCAATAAAAGACTCCTGGAATTGATAAGTAAATTCAGCAAAGTCTCAGTTTGCAAAATCAATGTACACAAATCAGTAGCATTTCTATATACTAATAACTGTTGAGCAGAAAGTCACTCTCATCTTTTTGAAACTCTTTAGTCCTTTGATTTATTAGTCAAGATGGGTTAGATTAATATGAAATAAAAACAATCTGAAAATTTCAATGTCTTAAACCAACAAAGTTTTATTTCTCAGTCTTGCTATCTATCTCTGGTTGGGGGTAGGGGCACTTGCTTCTATGTCAGCCTCAATAAAAAACAGAATGATGGACCACCTGGCATAATGCTAGTCACTGTGAGCAGGAGAAGGCAACATGATAAATCATGCACTGGCTCTTAAAAGGCTTCCTGTCCTCCCTCAGACTGATGCATCCTTTTTTACGCTCACATTTGGTTAGCCAAAGCAAGTCATTTGTCCATGCCTAACTTCAAGGCTCAAGGGAAGTATAATGCTACCCTGTACCCAGATGGAGGTGAACTGAAAACATTAGAAAGTGGCAGTATTGACTTCTGCCACTTAGCTTTAAGATACTGCACATTAGTGGTTCTATTTACATCTTCCTTACTTTTCCTTCCTGGTCTCCTTCATAAGTCCTTCTTTCTCCCCTACTGCCTTAATAGTAGTAGTGCTATATGATTGGATCTTTGGGGTAATTTTCTTCTCAATCTACATACTTTCCTGAAGTTATCACATTCATTCTCATGGTTTCAATTTGTCCTGATATACTAACAATACCAAACTTTATATCTCTAGCTTGTATCTCTCTCCTGATCTTAAGACTTGAATATTCAGCTGCTATTAGACTGTTCTCTGTGTATCATCTAAATCATCTCAAGCTTGTCCTGTCCAAAATTAACTTCACAGACTTATCTAAATTTGTCCTAACTTTCATATGGTATATTCCAGTTTGTAGTACCATAATGCACCAATGTTATTTGGAGTACCTACAACTTTGACAACCCCTCCTCTCTGTCATTCTAAAGTTGTTTGTATTTACTGCTTATTTCTTCAGTGTATCTCACCTTCTCCATCTTAATCCACTGCTCCAAATTAGAACTTTATCACTTCTCACCCAGACTATTTCAGCTGTTTCCTAGCCATTTTCCCTAATTCCAGTCTTGTTACCTTCAAACACATTCTTTATACAGTATCTGCAGAGGCATGTATAAAATAGAAAACTGACCTCCTCATTCTCTTGCTTAAAATATGTCATTCCTAATGTAATTCACCACATAAAAAGAACTAAAAACAAAAACCACATGATCCTCTCAATAGGTGCAGAAAAAGCATTTGACAAAATCCCAGCACTCTTTTATGATAAGAACACTTAACAAAACAGGCATAGACAATACTTACCTAAGAAATGTAAAAGCCACACATGACAAACTCACAGCCAACATCCTACTGAACAGGGAAAAATTGAAAACATTCCCACTTAGAACTAGAACCAGAATAGGTTGCCCACTATCACCACTGATTTTTTATAAAGCAAACAAGAACATACACTGAGGAAAAGAATTCCTATTGAATAAATGGTGCTGGGAAAATTGGATAGCCACAAGTAGAAGACTGAAACAGGATCCACACCTCTCACCTCTCATAAAAATCAAATCACAGTGGGTAACAGACTTAAAACTAAGGCATGAAACTATAAGAATTCTAGAAGAGAATGTTGGAAAAACTCTCACAGACATTGGCCTTGGCAAAGAATTTATGAAGAATACCCCAAAAGCAATCACAACAATAACAAAAATAAATAAATGGGACCTGATCAAATTAAAAAGCTTTTGCATAGCCAAAGAAACTATCACTAGAGTGAATAGACAACCTAGAGAATTGGAGAAAATATCTGCATGCTATACATCTGATAAAGGGCTAATGTTTAGAATCTATATAGAAATCAGAAATATCAGTAAGAAAAACTCAAATAACCCCATTAAAAAGTGGGCAAAGGACATGAACAGAAACTTTTTAAAAAATTTTTATATCAAAAAAATAAGTGGGGGGCTGTAACACTCGGGAGCTGGGCCTATCCTCTGCCCTCACTTCCCTAGACAGAGATAGAGGGCAAAGAATGGGGACACCTGAGCCACCTTCTCTGCCGTGCCTTCTCAGCTGTCCTGGAGCTGATCACGGAACACTGCCAGCAGTGGAAATGCTATAAGAAGATAAACTAATGACAAAACAAACATATGAAAAAGTGTTCAACATCTCTAATCATCAGGGAAATGCAAATCAAAACCACAATGAGATATTACTTAACTCCAGAGAGAATGGCTTTTATCAAAAAGCCCCAAAACAATAAATGTTGGTGTGGATGCGGAGAGATAGGAACACTCATACACTGCTGGTGGGACTGCAAACTAGTACAACCTCTATGGAAAGTAATATGGAGATACCTCAAAGAGATATAAGTAAATCTGCCATTTGATCCAGCGATCCCATTACTGGGCATCTACCCAAAGGAAAAAAAGACATTCTATAACAAAGACATCTGCACTTGAATGTTTATAGCAGCACAATTCACAATTGCAAAGATGTGGAAACATCCCAAGTGTCCATCAATTACATGAGTGGATTAATAAAATGTGGTATATGTATACCATGGAGTACTACTCAGCCATAAAAAACAATGGTGATCTAGCACTTCTTGTATTATCCTGGATGGAGTTGTAGCCCATTCTACTATGTAAAGTATCGCAAGAATGGGAAAAACAAGCACCACATGTACTCACCATCAAATTGGTACTAACTTATCAACACTTATGTGCACATATGAAAGTGACATTCCATTTGTACCTTAAAAAATAAATGACTTTAATTTATAATCCTTGCCAAAAATTTGAAATAAATGTCAAATTTGGTTATAGAGGGGGAAATGTAGGAAAATTATGTCTTAAAACTTTTAAAGCTATCTAAATGCATTCTAAAAAGTCATTTCTTTTATCAGCAGGGATTATGGACAAGATGTTTGCTAATAAAAACAGGTAGTTAATTCTGTCTTTACCTAAAAAATAAATAAATAAATAAATAAAGTGACATTCATCAGGTGTCAGGCAGGTGGGGGGAGGGAGAATGAATAAATGCACAACTAATGGGCATAGAGCGTACTATCTGGTATGGGCACACTTATAGCTCCAACTCAGGCCATGCAAATGCAATATATGTAACCTAAACATTTGTACCCCTGTAAGGTTTTTGAAAAAAAAAAAAAGAAAAGAAGCTAAAGAAGGAGTGAATAGAAGAAAGACATACTTTTCTGAAACCCCTGCTTTTGTAAATTGCTTGATCATATGAATTAATTTATTAGTCTAATGCAGGCATTGACAAACTTTATTTGTAGAGGGCCAGATAGTATAAATATTTTAGACTTTGTGGCCATACTATCACTCTCACAACTACTCGACCCTACCATACATGAAAATAGCCATAGGCAATATGTAACTGAATGGGTGTGACTGGGTTCCAGTAAAACTTTATTTCAAAAAAAAAAATGTTACTCCATTCCTCACAACTGCTCACCTGGTTTTCTCTGTCTAGAATGCCCTTCCTCTCTACCTTCTATCCCCTACCTACAAGTTTTATGACAACATTCTACTTATCTAATAATATAAAAATTAATGCTAATACCAAAAATCAGGAGCTTAGCTGTTGCCTCATCCAGAGACTGTTTTCTCAACCTGATCCAAAAGAATAAGTTAGATCACCCTCCTTTGTCCTCCCATAATTATCCATATGTTTAGTGTTTCAGTTAATATTATTTGTGGTTATCTAATTAGTCTTTCTCCCCTATTATATTATGATTGTCCTAGGGACAGAGACCATGTTTCATTAATTTTTGCATACCCAGAATTTAGTTTAGGGCATGTATATATTAGGAAGTCAAAACACGTTTGGTGAATGAATAAAAACTTGTCTTTTTTCCATCCACGATTTCCCTCCCTCTTGTTCATCTCCTCTAGTGTCCCTTCCCCTAATTCTCTATGACTTCTCTTCTTTCTTCCCATCTACTACATCCTCTTCACCAAGTTCTCATGTATCTTTAGGATATGCTAATACATACCCTCTTTATTTTACTCTATCTTCTCCTTTACCTTCTCAACTGTTTCTTTTTTCCTCTCTTCTCATATTCTTTCTCTTTTCTCCACCCTTATCTCCCTGATACACACACACACACACACACACACACACACACATATATATATAAATTGATTTATATATATAAATTCTTGAGAGGAGGTATATATATATATATATATGTAATATATATACATACATATATGATCTATTTTCTCCCCTCTCCACCCTCTTCTTCTCATTTCTACCTACTTTGTTTTCTTCTCTATTCTATGTTCATTTCTCCTCTAGTCTCTCATCTCTTTCTCTCTCATTTAAATTTTCTCTTTTTTAAGAATTTATTTGTTATCCTTTCTTTCTTAGCCCTCTTCCTGTCTTTCAAATTCTTGTAGGAAAAAACCCTCAATAAATAGCAAATTTGAAATAATGAGCAACTAGTATACAGACAAACACACTTCATCTATTCACCACATATTTATCAGGCACGCATTATCTGAGTTACATTGTGCAAAATAACAAATACACAAATTTCAAATAGCCATGGAATCTGTACTGAAGGATTGCACCTATTCTTTCAATAAAGGTTTGCTCAGTTACACAAAATCAACACTCATTAATGTAGGAGGAAGCTTTAGGATGTAATAACCGACAGCAAAGGAACAATCAAAAGCATAAAAGCAAACACAAGAACCAAGAAAGTTTTTTAGTGTTGGGGCAAAGAATCTTATTGCACTGTAAATGCTTTCAAAGTTATTATTTTTGAGAGCAAAATTCAATGCCGAATAACTCTAATGAGAACAACAATAATGAGTCATGAAATACATAAAAAATGATGTTTTTATGGATTGGGAAGTAGAAAAGTATGATATATATTTTATATTTAATGAAGATTTCAATGCCAACATATATATGCTTTACATACACACACACACACACACACACACACACACATATATATATATATATACATGCTTTACGTATATATATATATATATATATATATGGTGTTTAAAAGGTATCATCTTAAGTTATTTGGAAATTTCACTTATATCAAACACCTCAGCACCCCAAGAAATGTGACATAAAATAGATGTTACTGTAATTTTGAATTTATATATATAAAACACTGTTTCAGAAAATACTCATCATGATCTCATTTGATTCGCATAACTCTGCATTATAGGGGTATTTTGTTGCTGCAGTTAAACCTAGTCTATTCTGACTACCATAGTGTTCATGCTGTTTTATATGCTTTTGTGAGTTTGTGTATTTAAGTGTCCTTGAATATGTGTATCCCTCTGTGATAGTCCACATGTGTCTTTGAGTATGCATACATTAATACATCATGAACATATATCTGTGTGTCTAAGAATATTCATATGTGTAACTATATATGGGTATCTAGAATATGTATATCTGTGAGTATGCATACATGCAAATACATTAGGAAGTATATACCTATATGTGCATTTCTAATCTATAAACTTGACAGAATTTTTAGTAGATAAACTAAAACATACTGCTTTCAACCCCAGTCCTACTGTCAATATACTTTGAGCAGGGGCCACCACTCTCTGACCTCATTGTGTAGAGGAGGGTCCCGTTGTCCACCAGTCTGAGCAGCTTGTTGGGTGTGGTCATGTTATGAGCCACCGATTTCTTGCCATTGTGGAAGAAGGTGTCAGGAGTCCAGATCTTACTAGCCAGGAGGTTGTTCAGTGGAAGAATCTTCATGGGTCCATCAAATTTCAGTCTTTCATCATGCCATGTCTGTCGAAAAAATACATCAATAGTGTACTCCTAGGGACAAAAAGAGAGAGAGAACAATGTTTCAGTAAAGTTCTGGTGAGGGCCCACATTACCTTCAGCAACTATTAATTACCTTGAAATATTTCCTCTGATGCAGAGAAGAAACAGTATGTTAACAGTTGTTGCTTGTAAGAAAGGCAAATGATTATGATTGAGAAACAGTGCCATGGTGATCAATAAATATGGACAAGGCTTTGCTCAGGAAGGTCACTGACAACACTGACCCACACATCAAACAAGCTGACCACAAGACTTTGCCTTACAAAAAGACAAGCGCTCCCTTCTCTATGCAGCGACGTTTTTTTGTTTTGTTTTGTTTTTGTTTGTTTGTTTGTTTGTTTGTTTTGAGGCAGAGTCTCGCTCTGTCACCCAGGCTAGAATGCTGTGGTATCAGCCTAGCTCACTGCAACCTCAAACTCCTGGGCTCTTGCCTCAGCCTCCCAGGTAGCTGGGACTACACCACCACGTCTCTATTTTTAGTAGAGACGGAGTCTCGCTCTTGCTCAGGCTGGTCTCGAACTCCTGAGCTCAAATGATCCTCCCGCCTTGGCCTCCCAAAGTGCTAAGATTACAGGCATGAGCCACCACACCTGACCTGCAGTGACATCTTTATAAGAACAAACTCCTTACCTGATCTCTACTGTTGAATGATCCCATATGAACATCAAAGGCCAATATAACAATTACCATAATACCATATTATGAGCTTCAAAACCAAAACCTTATTATTTTAACACACATTTCATCTGAGCCTCAAAATAACAATATGCCTGATGGGTGAATAGCTTATTATCTCTAAGAAATAAATATTATAAATAAATAGGATGAAAATAAACACAAATAGAAAAATTAGGTAAATGAACAGCAAATTCATGAAATGGATAAAAATTGCTAATAAACATGAAGAGAAAGTTCAAATTTTTTATTAATCTAAATACAAATTAAAATAACAATAAATGTTCCAGGTTTTGGTGACAGAATAAATTGTTTGATTATTTGGGTGTATCTTCCTGTAGCTATTAATTATAAATTCTGAATAACTATATCTATATCTATATCTATGCATATATATGCACTTATATTACTCAAAAGCAATGGAGAGAGACTGAAAGCAGACAGAAACCCTTAAAAGATGGCAGCAGCAATGGATTAGAATTGTGAGTTTGTGGTTTTTATTTCCTGAAGATGCTCCCCAAACCTAGAATTCCTTTGGCATATATAACAGCCTCACTGGCTCAGGGTGGCAGAGAATCTTGAATATTAGGAGTGTGGCTCCTGAAAGTAAGACAGTCACAGAAGGGATGGGCCTCCAAATCTGGGTATATACTCTTCCCAAAATCTTGGCTGACCACTATGCTACACACAAATGGGGGAGACTCTGGGGCCCAATTTCAAAAAAGAAGGTAGAAACAGTAGGATAGTAGTCCACTAAATGAAAGAACTGTGCTGAGTGATGGTTGTGAATTTGCTGCCATTAGACTGAAGGAATTCCTTACTCCATTACAACTCAGGTAGCAGAAATCTGAAAACTTATTAGCTTAATGTATCAGAGGAAAAACTCAAGACTGAAAGATGAACTGAAAATTCATGAGGAAGTCTTAGAAGCAAGAGGGTGAGTCCCAAAATCTGAATACAAACTCTGTCCAGATCCTTGACAGACCACCAAACTACAAAAGGCACAGGGGACACTTCAAGGTAGCCAGAAGGTAGCAAGATAGCAAAGTAGCAAGAAGCAGCAGCACCCAGAAGTTGCTGCAAATCCTTTGGTTTAAAATCCCCTAATGGCTTCAAATCATACCTGGAATGAACTTTCCCTGATGTAAGCTGTCCCCTGCCTTCCTCTCTGACCTCTTCTCCAAATACCCTTCCCTCCACAGACTAGCCAGTCTGAACTCTCTTGCTCCAGTACACCAAGTGCATTCTTGTCTAAGGATTTAAAGATAATATAAATTATTGTATAAACTGAAACATTTTAGAGAGAGAGAGAGGAGGCTGTATCAATAACCATGACAACAAGTGTAAACTAGGACTGTGGCAGATGAAAAGCTGGAATTAGACTCCCACATAAAGCCAAGATCCTGAAGGGATCTGGCCTCAGCAAAGGGGTGAACTACATAAAATGAACTGACAAAGCCAGCCCACAACACAAAAATTCAAAAAGGAAGGGGGAAGTGTTGAGGGGAAAGCATTTCGACTGAAATTTAGCAACCTCAACCCTAATCTTATGCAAGAATGATGTTCAAATGTACACTATCTGCCTGATCAGGAACCTAGAAGCTGAGAAATTAACATAAAAATTGGCCTTAGGCTGGGGATACCACTAGATTGACTTGCAAAAGTAAGCACAAGAGCACTTTGGAGGGACATAACCACAAATAAGTGCTTACTGAAAATAAACTCACTATCCACCACAACAAAATACCTAAAGAAATGGTCATGAGCAAGAGTCATCTAATACAATATATAGTTGAATTAGAGACTCTCCAAGGACTTCATATAACAGAATTATAAAATAGAGATTACGAAAGAACTATAATTAATATGAAGATTATGGAGGGAGAGGAGCAAGAGAAAGCAGATTTGAAAGAGGTCTATTTGAAATTGACCTTTGGTAAAAGAAAAATAGTCATTGAAAATAAAAACTCAATGAGTGAGTTACATAGCAGATTAGATATCACTAAATAGAGATTAGTGAACTGGAACTACATCCGATGAAAATTGTTCGGTTTACATTTCAGACAGATAAATGATGGAAAACATGAAAGACAAGTATAGTACTATGGAGGATAAAATGAAAAGGGTCAGCATGTGTCTATTATGATTGTAAGTGTGAGACAATAGAGAAAATGGGTGAAAAACAACATTCAAAGTAGTAATGGATAAAGTTTCCCAGAATTGTTGAAATATATGCATCCTTAGCTTTAAGAACCATAAAGAGTTGCAAACTCACTAAATTAAAATAGATCCCAGCCAGCACATAATGGATTTAAAGAACACCAAAGCAGAGATCATAAAAATAGCAGAACATAAAGGACATATTATCTACAATAACATGACCATTTGACTTATAGCAGACTTCTTTTTTTTCAATATTTTAATTGTTTATTTTTAAATATTTCCCTTAAAATTTAGATATACTGATTTGCTTTCTTTTTTTTTATCTTTCTGTGCCTGATTTATTTCACTTAAAATAATGTCTTCCAGTTCCATCCATGTTTCTGCAAATGACAAAATTTCCTTCTTTTTCATGGCTACATAATATTCCCTTGTGTACACATGCCACATCTTCTTTATCCATTCATCCCTTGATAAACACTTAAGTTGATTCCACATTTTAGCCATTGTGAATAATGCTGCAATAAACACAGAAGTGCAAATATCTTCTGGTTACATTTTATGCCTTTGCCTCACCCAAGCAAGGTTTAGAGGCATGCCCTTCCCCTCTACAATGTTCACTGTGTCCGTGTCCATTAGTTGTGAGTTTACCGCCCCCAACCCCCTAATCCCTGGAGACTATTACTATCGTGTGAGCACCATAGTGTTGATCAGTTAGTATCAATTTGATGGCGAGTACATGTGGAAGCTATTCCTCCAATCTTGTGATATCTAACTGCAGAAAATGGGCTCACGCTCAATCCAGGAAAATAAAAGAGGTATAGCAGACTTCTTAAAAGCAACAATAGAAGCCAAAATATAATTAAAATGCATCTTGAAAATGTTGACTAAAAAGTAACTGTCAACCAAGAATTCTATAGCCAACTAGATTATCAAAGTGAAGTCAAAATAAAGATAGTTTTTCATTTGTATAAATTTAGGGGGTACAAGTGCAATATTTTTCCATGGATATATTATGTAGTGTGTTTAGACAAATAAAGTAAGGTAGAGAATTTACCATGGAAATATCTTCACCCTTACCCCAGATTTTCTCATGGCTGGGTCACTTACAGCCTTCAGGTCTCATTCAAAAATCACTATATCAGAGAGGCATTTCTTGATCATCCTCTCAAAAATAGTAATCTTCCATTCTCCTTACCATGAGTTACTTTTCTTCTTCATAGCACTGAGAAAATATATCTTTGTTTACTATTTCTTCTACTCCAACAGCCTGGATGTTCCATGAGAGCAGGGACTTTGTTCTGTTTGTTGCTATATCCTCACACCTAAAACTCTACCTAGTATATAGTTGATGCTCTACAAGCATTTTTCAATCAATGATTGAATGAATCCTCATGAAAAGAACTACTAAAAGAAGTTCTTCATGCAGTTGAAAATGAAGCCAGTAGGAGGACGCAAGAAGGAATAGTGAGCATAAGTACTGACAAGCTTAAGGGTAAACTAAACAATTAATGGATATCTACAAATAATAGTAAGGGCTATAAAAACAGGGTGGAACAAATAATTAGAGTGACCTAAATGGGAGGATGGAGTAGAAACATGTGGGTTAATGCATTCTTGTATTATTTGGGAGGAGAGTAGAGATACTGAGTATCATTAGATTTTAGGCCAAGTATGTTTATTAACATTTAAGGTAATTACTCAAGAATATAATTGAAATAGAACATAAAACTTATAAAGCAATAGACAAAAACAAATGAGAACATAGAAAATGCTTCAGTGTTATAGAAAGCAAAGAAGAAAATAAAGCATAGAAAAATATGGAGAAAAGAATACATAAAATAAGATAGTATAAATAAACTAAATATAACTGAAGGATAAATAAACAATGTAGCTATGTGCTATGTACATACATGAGGCATACCTAAAAACATATAAACATGCACACGGTTTAAAAGTAAAGTGATGGAAAATATGTTATGGGAATATCATTTTTGGGGGGTGAGTCCATATGAAAATAAAGGTGATAGAGCTATAAAATACAGACAGAATGGATTATAAGACAAACATTTTTCTTTGGGATAAAATATTACACTAAAAAATTAAGGCTCTCAAGTGGAAAATATAACAACTTTAACTTTGTATGTACCAATAGCATGGACTCAAAATACATAAGGGAAAAACGGAATTACAAGGAGAAATCAACAAACTCATAGACTCTCAATAAGTGGAAGAGCAATCAGACCAATGATATATATGATTAAAAAATTAGAACAACCCAATTGACAAGCATGAGCTAACAAACACTCATGGTCTTATCCGCTTAACACCCAGTAAATCATAAATAGAGCATTTATCCAAAAAATGAGTATGTGCTAAGCCATATGGCAAATCTCAAGAGACACAAAAAGATTTCATATCTTATGGACCATCTTCTTTCAATATGAGGCATTAAATGAGGAATTAGGAACATAAAGCTTTACATTTGGAAATTGAAAAATACTATGAAATTTTGTTAAAAAATCATAAATGATATTAGAAAATACTTAAAACTGAACAACAGTGAAAATGTTATGAAATCTTGTTTTGGGCTCCTAAAGTGGTACTTGGAGGGAAATAGCCATACAGAAGTCTTAAAGGTAGTCTTAAGAAAAGGAAAACCGGGGCCGGGCGCGGTGGCTCACGCCTGTAATCCTAGCACTCTGGGAGGCCGAGGCGGGTGGATTGCTCAAGGTCAGGAGTTCGAGACCAGCCTGAGCAAGACCCCGTCTCTACTAAAAATAGAAAGATATTATATGGACAACTAAAAATCTATATAGAAAAAATTAGCCGGGCATAGTGGCACATGCCTGTAGTCCCAGCTACTCGGGAGGCTGAGGCAGTAGGATCGCTTAAGCCGAGAGTCTGAGGTTGCTGTGAGCTAAGCTGACGCCACGGCACTCACTCTAGCCTGGGCAACAAAGTGAGACTCTGTCTCAACAAAAAAAAAAAAAAAAAAAGAAAAGGAAAACCGGGTGTGGTGGCTCACGCCCATAATCCTAGCACTCTGGGAGGCCAAGATGGGAGGTTTGCTTGAGTTCTGGAGTTCGAGTCCAGCCTGAGCAAGAGTGAGACCCCGTCTCTATTAAAAAAAAGGAAAAATTAGCCAGGCGTGGTGGCACCACCTGTAGTCCAGTTATTTGGGAGGCTGAGGCAGGAGGATCGCTTGAGCCCAGAAGTTTGAGGTTGCAGTGAGCTATGATGACACCACTGCACTCTAGCCCGGACAACAGAGTGGGACCCTTTCTCAAAACAAAACAAAACAAAACAAAGGAAAACCAATAAGCTAATGTACCTTAAGAAATCAGAAGGACCACAGAATACCCCAAGGAAAGTAAAGAAAAGGATGATCCAGATAAGAGTAAAAATCAGTGGAACAGAAAACACAAAGAAATAATACAGATGGTGAAAAAAACCAAAAATACCCAGGTTGCTTTGTAAACAATAACAATATAGAAAACTTCTGATAAGTTTAATTAAGAAAAAGAGATAAACTTAGGGGAAACACTCATGGGTAGAGGTAGATACATGAGGTTCCATTATGTTATTTTCTCTACTTTGATGTGTGTGTGTGTGTGTGTAGCCTCTATAGAACAGATTGTAGGGAAATAAGAGTAGAGACGGGAAAATCAGTTAGGGGCTTTTTAGAGTTGGACATGCCAGAAATCCAGAAACGATGGTGGCCTGGACTAGAGTAGTAGCAGTGGAGGTGGTGATAAGCAGTTTAATTTGGGATCACATATGAACATAGATACAAAGACTATGAATAAAATAACACCAAAACAAACTAAGAAATGTATAAAAAGTAAATCATAATTATCAAGTTGGATTATTTTAAGGAATGTAAAAACAACCTAATATTAGAAAATCTATTAATATAATTAACCACATTAACAGATTAGAGAAGAAAAATCATGCAATCAATCTTAATATGAGCCAAAAGAGAAGCTGAAAATTTTAAATGCATTCGTAACTAAACACAAACACACGCACATACACACACACCCCTCTTAGAAAACTATTAATATTTAATAGAAATGGAACATGTAGTGAATATCTGTCATATTCATTACTACTTACCATCACTTGTCATTTGGCCCTTCTAGGAGGTCTTGTGGAAATTCTCATATTATAAGTCCTTCCTTTTCAAATTAAAAGTCAAAACTTAGATTTCCAGCATTTCTTGGAGCTAGAATCAAGCTAGTGATCTAGGAGCCACGAGCACACACACACACACACACACACACACACATAGACACACACAAGCAGTAATACAAGTATTACGGTATACATCTTATTGTGACCATGTCTGAGTTTCTGTAGGGTAACTACTGATAAAATTTGTGATTCATTAGAGTGCACATTTTAACTTTTTTCAGATAGGGCCAAATAATTTCGTGATGGATTGTATCAATTTATAATTCCATTAGCAGTGTATGAGAGCTCCACCTCTCTCCACTTTTGCTAGTACTTTGCATTGTCACACTTTATTTTTGACACTTTGATGGCTATGAAATGGTACCTAATTGATTTTATTTGCATTTTTCTGACAGTCGGAACATAATATCATTGCTTTTTAAAGCAAAAAACAGAAACAACCCAAATGCACATTAACAAGAGAATGGATAAATATATGAGTAAATATTCATACAATGTAATAATCTATAGTAATTAAAAATCAATGAATTAGAGTAAAATGCATCAAAAAGAAAAGCTTTTAATGCACAGTTAAAAAATAAGTTGTGGAATGATACGCATGCCATGATGTATTTTATATAAAAGTTTGGAAGTATGAAAACCACTATTTGCTATTTATGAATGTATGTAAAATATATATATTCTAAGGTATAAATCTAAATTATGTATGGAAATTACAAAAAGAAAAAGCAAATTTATAGTTGTAACTATTTTTGAGGAAGGAAGGAGAGAGGGAAATGGGATCAGTAGTGTAAGGTACACAGGGGATTTAACCTGGATCGTTAAAGGTTTTTTTTTAAAACACAATAAGAAATATGGTACACTTTTAATATTTAAAAAAGTTGGGTGATGGGTGCTTATTTTTTATATATTATTCTCTACACAGTCAAAACTACTGAGGAAGCCAAAGTGATTATTTGCTCCATAAGTATCCCATGACCTTTGGCCAAAAGCAATCAGACTTTGACCTGACCATTCTAGAAATGCAATCAATTCCTTCCTTCCAAATTGAGCCCTTGTATACTCTCCAAGGATGATTGTCTCCAAATTGACAAATGCATTCTGTTGTTTTGTGAGGCATTTAAATCAAATATTCCAGATAATAAGCCTAAGTCTGCCTCCTGGGAAAGGCACTTAATACATTTTCTAGACAGAGCAGAGATGACACTTAGCTCTTGGGGAAGCATTTCTGGCTTGGTGTTAGATCCTGAATGGCTTCAACTCCCCAGTACTGCTCACTGTGCCAAAGCAGGCTCCCAGGAAGAGCCTGCCATTCTTATTCAACTTTAGCAGGGTGTGGGGCCAAGGTACTTAACAACTGCACTACAGTGAAGGCCTTGCCACTTTCCCCTTACACAGGCCACAGCCCTTTATTGTGGCCATCCTCTCCTCTCTCTGCTCTTTAACGCTTCTCTATCAGTCTCTATTTTGGAGAATCATAATAAAAATCCCTCTTTCTGATGTATTTAGCCCTTGAAATAGTCTTATTGGCATTGTTTATGTGTCCTGCCTGTCTATGCTACATAAAAGTATCCCAGGAGATTCCTGGTCATGGACTCCTAGGAACTCCGTGGACATAGACCCCTTTCTATGTTGCATCTAGAAATATCATATCCTATGGAATAAGAAAAATTTACAGGCTAAGAGACTCTCAAAATATATAAAGGTTCCCACCTATTCTGTGCCTCAGACTGCCAGTAAGGGATGGCTTGAAGTGGACATAGCCACTTTTTCCAGTGCCAGGGAGGAAACAGGTACAATAATTTCAAGTCCACTGCCACAAGGAAAGAAGTTCCTGTGCTACTTTCTCTGTAATTTACACATTTTTTTTCTTTACAGTGTTAGGACATTTGGATAACTTTGCATGATTTTTATAAGCAGTTGTCAGACCAAAATGTTTGTTACCTGAATCTGTTATTAAGAAACTTAAAAAGAGAGAGAAAGTCACAATTGTTAAAAATGTCTCCAGAGCCTCTTCCCACCCACACATGCCTGCTTGAATGGGGAAGGAGCAGAGAGAGGAGCTGGTTGAGGCAGGGGCTGTGTGTGTGCTTCTGTGGTATCTCTGGTGTAGATGTCTGTTTCTATGTATGTATCTATAGAATGCCGTGGATAGCATGTGGGCTGTATGTACTCTATAGCTATTTGTTGTGTGTACGTACATTTGTTTGAACGTATTTGTGGATATTGGTGCACGAGTGAGAAGGAACAAGTGAGTATGTGTGCATGTGTGTGTTAAAAGAGCCACTTCAATTACTTTCTTATAAAAATCCTAATCCATCATTAATTCCCAGACATACAAAGGAAGATCTGGATATCTCTAGTAAATCTGGTTATTCCCAATGGCCTGTGAGCTCTGTGAATATAAGGATCTGTACAGCCCTTTAATGCAGAATTGGGCTCCTATTTAATGATCAGCTGGCAACAAGTTTACTGCATGCCTGGATCTGAAGCTGTGGCCAATACTGGTCAAAAGGTTGACAGGGAGCAATCTAGACATACAGGCTTTCTTGCTGCCCTTAAGAGAGAGCCATCTCCTCCATTCCTCATATGTCCAACATGCCCTCACTGAGCTCTCCCTATGTGTCAAGTGCTCTGTTAAGTACCAGGGAAGCCATGAAGACTTGATACTTGCCCTCAAGGAGTACACAGAGAGTCTCCTATACCCTTCTCTTTATTTAACACTTGAAAGATGTTCAGGCCTCTCCCTTCCCCCTGCCTCCCAACCACACATGTACTTATGACTTTCTCTCCTGAGAACTAGCCAGCTTCTCTGACTCCTAGATCTCACCACTGATTAAAGAGCCATGTAAAATCAACATGCCTAACTCAACTCTCAGCCTCCAGGCTTTTTCCTCTTGCAGTCTACCCTCCAAAGACAATCAGATGAATTATTCTTAAATAGCACTCATATATTTTCTTTTTTTATGTCTTTTTTTAATTTCAGCTTATTATGGGGGTACAAAAGTTCAGGTTAGATATATTGCCCATGTACCGCCCATACCCCCGAGTCAGAGCTTCAAGCGTGTCCATTCCCCAGACAGTGAGCATTGCACTCATCATGTAGTTATACCCCCATCCCCTCCCCCCACCTCCATCCCCCCGAGTCAGCACATTCAAGCGTGACCATTCCCCAGACAAGGCGCAATGCACTCATCCTGTAGTTATACACCCATCCCCTCTCCCCACCCCCCACCTCAGTCCGATACCCAATTGGTGTTATTCCCAAATGTGCCCTTAGGGAAACCAATTTGCTGGTGAGTACATGTGGCGTTTATTTTTCCATTCTTGGGATACTTCACTTAATAGAATGGGTTCCAAATCTCTCCAGGAGAACCAAAGAGATGCCATATCACCATTATTTCTTATAGCTGAGTAATACTCCATGTTATACACATACCACATTTTACTAATCCATTCATGAATTGATGGGCATTTGGGTTGTTTCCACAACTTTGCAATTGTGAATTGTGCTGCTATAAATATTCGGGTACAGGTGTCTTTGTCATAGAATGACTTTTGTTCCTTTGGATAGATGCCCAATAATGGGATTGCTGGATCGAATGGTAGGTGTACTTGAATCTGTTTAAAGTATCTCCATAATGCTTTCCACAGGAGTTGCAATAGTTTGCAGTCCCACCAGCAGTGCATGAGTGTTCCTGTCTCTCTGCATCCACGCCATCATGTGTTGTTTTGGGACTTTTTGATAAAGGCCATTCTCACTGGAGTTAAGTGATATCTCATTGTGGTTTTGATTTGCATTTCCCTGATGATTAGGGATGTTGAGCATTTTTTCATATGTTTGTTAGCCATTCTTATATCTTCTTTTGAAAAATTTCTATTCATGTCGTTTGCTCACTTCTTGATAGGGTTGTTTGATTTTTTCTTGCTGATTTTCCTGAGTTCTAAATAGATTCTTGTTATCAGTCCTTTATCTGATGTGTAGTATGCAAAATTTTTTTCCCATTCTGTAGGTGGTCTGTTTATTCTCGTGACTGTTTCTTTGGCTGTGCAGAAGCTTTTTAATTTAATCATGTCCCATTCATTTATTTTTGTTGCTGCTGTGATTGCCTTGGGGGTCTTCTTCATAAATTCTTTGCCTAGGCCAATGTCTGTAAGAGTCTTTCCTACATTTTCTTCTAGAATTCTAATCATTTCACACCTAAGGTTTAAGTCTGTTATCCACCGTGATTTGATTTTTGTGAGAGGTGAAAGCTGTGGGTCCTGTTTTAGTCTTCTACATGTGGCTATCTAATTTTCCCAGCACCATTTATTGAATAAGGATTCTTGTCCCCAGAGTATGTTTTTGTCTGCTTTGTCAAAGATTAGATGGCTATATGAGGATGGTTTAAATTTGGATTTTCTGTTGTGTTCCACTGATCTGTGTCCCTGCACTTGTGCCAATACCAAGCAGTTTTAAGAACCATAGCCTTGTAGTATAGTTTGAAGTCTGGCAAATTAATACCTCCCATTTTGTTTTTATTGCTTAAAATTGCTTTTGGTATACAGGCTCTTCTCTGATTCCATACAAAGTGTATAATTATTTTTTCTGTATCTGTGAAAAATGATGTTGGTAATTTAATAGGGATTACACTGAATTTGTAGATCACTTTGGGTAGTATAGACATTTTAACAATGTTGATTCTTCTGATCCACAAGCATGGTATGGTTTTCCACCTGTTTACATGCTCTGCGATTTCCTTCCTCAGTGTTTCATAGTTCTCCCTGTGGAGGTCCTTTACCTCCTTAGTTAAATATATTCCTAGGTATTTTATTTTCTTTGTTTCTATTTTGAAGGGTATTGAGTCCTTAATTTGGTTCTCCGATTGACTGTTATTGGCATATATTAATGCCTCTGATCTGTGTGTATTGATTTTGTAACCTGAGACTTTACTGAGTTCATTGATCAATTCCAGGAGTCTCTTGTTGAATCCTTGGGGTTTTCCAGGTATAACATCATATCGTCAGCAAAGAGTGAGAGTTTGATCTCTTCTGTCCCTATTTGGACTCCCTTGATTCTGCTCTCTTGCCTGATAGCTCTCGCAAGGACTTCCAATACTATGTTGAAAAGTAATGGGGATAGTGGGCAGCCTTGTCTGGTTCCAGTTCGAAGTGGGAAAGCTTTCAGTTTTTCCCCATTCAGTATGATGTTGGCTGTGGGTTTGTCATATATGGCTTGTATCATTTTTAGGTAGGTCCCGTCTATGCCTATTTTGTTAAGCGT
This sequence comes from Eulemur rufifrons, assembly GCF_041146395.1. NCBI lineage: Eukaryota > Metazoa > Chordata > Mammalia > Primates > Lemuridae > Eulemur > Eulemur rufifrons. The sequence goes on along the minus strand of NC_091012.1, from coordinate 23,068,460 downwards.
TCTTATCATAAAAGGGTGTTGAATTTTGTCAAATGCTTTTTCTGCATCTATTGAGAGGATCATATGGTCTTTATTTTTGCTTCTATTTATGTGTGAATTACATTTATAGATTTGTGTATGTTGAACCATCCCTGCATCTCTGGGATGAAGCCCATATATATTTTCACTGTCTACTTTTCACTGTCCATATATTTTCAAATCCACTCAATGGCTCTGGATTACCTATAAGACAAACTCTACCACATCCCTATACAACTATTTGTACTCACCCAACAGGTGGAAAGAAGCCTTGTGCCCTGCTAAGTAGTAGTCCCATTGAAAATAGACATACAGCAAAAAATCTAAGTAGTGAACATGGACATTAAATATTTTTCAGCATATTTTCCCTGATATTAAACAGTAAGATTTTTATTTACAACACAAAATCAGTCATTCAACAAAAACTTGTTGTGCATCTAATAACTGCCAGACATACAGAGCAGGTAACATCTGTTTTGTTTCTCTAAATGGTAATTATTCAATCAAATATCTGATACTCAGTAGGTATTGACAGGTGGTCTATTAGTTTGAGGCTTTCTGACTCAACTCTCCGTGGCATTCTTTGCTTTGGCAGTAAGGGACAATGATGGGAGAAGGGGCAGTCTTTGCAGATGGCTCATGAGTCACCCCTTTGCTAGCTCTGCTGTGCCCTGCCTGATTTCTTGAGTTTGTTTTGAAGCTCTACTTTTGCCCACATCTGTGTAGAAGGGCCAGTTTCCAGAAGTTGTTTAGACTCTTTGTTCATACTATATTATTCTGGCTAGTCCACATTCCCAGTAGCCAGAGCCTAGTTGCAAGGAACAGACTTCTTGGCACCACCAGGTGTTTGAGAAACCCCACCACAATGGTCTCCTCACATGAGCTATCCCTACCAATATGTGTGTGGTACCAGCAATATTTGGGGGGAGAGGTCAGGGAATTTAATTGAGGATATGAGCCAAGCCAATTGTGAAAGATGTATCATGGAAGGAAGAGGAGGGTACTACTGGTGGGGGTATATGCTTTATATGTGAGTAGGTGGGGAAAGCAGGACAAAGATGGAAACATGGGGTGGTGAGGGCAGGTAGAGCATTCATATGAGATAAGATGTCTCCTTAGGATATAGCTACAAGGCCCTACTATGTAAAATCCCAATTTATTGTCTTTGATCTGTTACATCTTCTTTTACTTTTACCTTTGAAAGAACTATACTTACCATGTCAGTGTCTGACACAGGGCCAAAACTGGTCACATAGATGTCAGTCTTCACTTCAGTCACTGCATCTGAGAAAAAGAAAGTAGAAAAGCAGAGTCATGAAAGGCTGTTGCCTTAGTTCACAGAGAATCTAGTGCAGTACTCTGAATGACAGGATACCTGGCACAGTCATAGGAAAACCCCTCAGAAACCTCTAACCTGTACTACTTCTTCAGAGATATCATGCTAGGTACAGGTTCAAAGTCTACCTCTTTAGATATCTTTGAGAATGACAGCAGAATCCCAAAGCATAAAAGCTTAGAGAGGGCCATTAGAGATCCCTGACATTCACAGGAGCTGAGCTCTCACACTGGGCTTACTCTTACCTGTGGTAGGTTATAAATGTTGCAGTATCCAATTCTTTTCCACTTTTAGGAATAGAGGATGATTGTACTTCCCTACTCCTGCCTGCTTAAAGTAGAGAGGGGCAATGTGACTGGCTCTGACTGTGGGAGAAAGAAATATGTGCCCCTCCATAGCTGGAGCAATTAATGTCTAATGCAAGACTTTCCACACCATAGTGGCCATGGAAAATATGTTGATGTGGTGCCACCATAAAATTGAAAAGTCTGGAATGATGAGCTAACATATGGAGGACAACTGCCCTGGACAGTTGCCTGGATCCAAAATAGACTTTGCATAAATAAGAAATAAACTTTTGTTGGGTTAAGCAACTGAGATTTGGAGATAACTGATATCACTCAATACACTCTCTGCATTCATTTTCCTTTATTGCAACAATCTCTTTTCTTGTCTACCTTCCCACCTCACCCAAGAGCTTCTGAAGTGCTTGTTACTCAGATGGTGCTCACTAAACATTTTTTGTAAGAATGGATTAATCTTATCACATATTTGCCAAATTGGAAAATGACACTGTCTTAGTCCATTCAGGCTGTTATAACAAAATAACTTAGACTGGATCATTTATAAACAACAAAAATTCATTGCTCACAGTTCCGGAGGATAGGAAGCCCAAGATCAAGGTGCCAGCAGATCTGATGTCCAGTGAGGGCCTGTTTGTCACAGATGGAGCCTTCTGTGTCCTCACACGGTGGAAGGGGCTAGAGAACTTGCTTAAGCCTCTTTTATAAAGGCACTAATACTATTCATGAGGGCAGAGCCCTGATGGCCTAATTACCTCCTAAGGCCCCATCTCTCCTTTTTTTGTATAAGTTTAAAGGGTACAAGTGCAATTTTGTTACACGGATATATTGTGTAGTGGTGAAGTCTAGGCTTTTATTGTATCCGTGATCTGAATAATGTACACTGTACCCATTAAGTAATTTCTCATCACTCACCTCCTCCCAAACTCCCATCCTTCTAAATCTCCAGTGTCTATCATTCCACACTCTTCATCCATGTGTATGAATTATTTAGCTCCCACTTATAAGTGAGAATCTGCAGTATTTGTCTTTTTGTGCCTGGCTTATTTCACTTAACATAATGACCTCCAGTTACATTCATGTGCTGCAAAAGACATTATTTCATTCTTTTTTATGGCTTAATAGTATTCCATCGTATATATAATCCACATTGTCTTTGTCCAGTCATCTGTTGATGGACACTTAAGTTGATTCCATATTTTTTGCTATTATGAAGAGTCCTGGCATCTTTTTGATATACTGATTTCTTTTCTTTTGGGTAGATACTCAGTAGTAGAATTGCTGGATTGAAATGGTAGTTCTATTTTTAGGTTTTAAGGAAATCTCCATACTGTTTTCCATAGAGGTTGTACTAATTTACATTCCTACCACAGTATATAAGTGCTCCCTTTTCTCTGCATCCTCATCTACATCTGCTGTTTTTTTACTTTTCAGGAATAGCCATTCTGACTGGTATAAGATGACATCTCAATGTGGTTTTAATTTGCATTTCTCTGATGGTTAGTGATGTTGAGCACTTTTTTCATATGCTTACTGGCCATTTGTATGTATTTTTTTCAAAAATGTTTATTCATGGCCTTTGCCCACTTTTTAATGAGATTACACTTATTGTTATGAAGTTGTTTGAATTCCTTGTAAATTCTGGATTTAAGTCCCTTGTTGGTTGCATAGTTTGCAAATATTTTATCCCATTCTGCAGGTTGTCTGTTCACTCGATTGATTATTTCTTTTGCTGTGCAGAAGCTTTTTAGCTTAATTAAGTACTGCCACAATGAGGATTGAATTTCAACCTATGAATTTTGGAGAAACACAAACGTTCAGACCACAGCAGACACCCAAAGAAGTGAAGTTATTCCACAATTGAGTTTCTCTTTTCCTGCTTCTATCAGCTGTTTACCCCATTGCAGCCCAGCTAGCCCACCCACTCTAACATCCCTCAACCTAGCATAAGCCAAAGAAAAAAGCAGCCTCCTCCAGCCTACTAAAATCCATTCCAGCCTACCAAACATTTCCTCATTACAATATATCAAAGAAGTCCCACTCCAGCCCAACATACCTGACTCCAGTTGAGTAAACTACTAACACAACTAACAGCAGTAAAGCTCATGTGAGACTTGATGTATGTGTATAATGGAGCAGGTTACTGCACTATATAGTACAATTTCTTTTCTCTCAGGAAGAGTTAGGGAACATATTTACTCCATCTGTACCATATTAAGCTATGCTCATCCAGTCCTGGGTTCTGGCCCAAATGTACTTTAGATCTTGTTGATTTCCTACTTTCCAGAACCATCCCTTAGGCTTAATATACTCTGCCCTTACTCAGGTACTGATGTGTTCACTATACTCAAGGCCACTGCACTCATCCACAAACATTCCATTTTCAGAAGACACTATGAGTACCATTTAATAATCAACACTATAATCAATTTACCAAAAGACACAATTTACTTCCAAGCTTAATCAGCAAATAACATGTCTCTGAAACTGGAGCTGTGTTTTAAATAGCTGGGCTCTCATCTAGAGCACAGGATTCCCTGGCAGCTATTTCTGTACTTGAAGGAGAAGAGGCAAAACTTCAGAACCCAGAATATGCCCCCTAAAAGCTCCACATACACTGCCAGGCTCATTGGCTGAAGAAGTAAATGCCTATATACCTACTATGTGGCATAATAATCTCTAATTGCCCTACCCCCAAGTACATAAAACAAAATAAAGTCATTAATGTAACAGATCACAATTATATTTGAATCCAGTATTCCAAACAGGACATTTCAGACATAGAACAACTTTCTACATGAGTGTAATTGTAAGATTGTAAGATAGTCGTGCAGACTTACAATAGCCTGCAGAAAAGGAGAAGAGACAGTGAAGTAACAAAATCGATGGGTACAGTGGGACTAGAGAGTTAATGGGTAGGATGTCTTGATGGCAATCTCAACTGTAAAGTAACCAAGGAAAGTCTTCCATCAACATTGCCTCTTCCTCGTCCTCCTGCTCCCCAACATAACTCAGTTTCTAATGCCACAGGGATATTTGATATCACTTCAGTGTTCTACACAGTGACCACTATGCTGGGATGGCACTAGGATGGCTAGTCCTAATTTTTGGCTAGGAAATCCAGCTGCCTGGGGGCAAGGTATTGACAGCACAGAGAGGAATACCCTGCAGAAGGATGGTACAGTGGTTAAAAACATGACTAACTGGGTTTGGATTTAGGCTCTGCCACTGCTCTTCCTGTGCCTTTTGTTACTTAACTCCTCTGTATCTGTTTCTTTATCTGGCAAATTGAAATAATGATAGCACCTACCTCAGAATTTCCCTGAGGATATAAGGAGATGGTATTTAGACCAGTAATTAGAACAGATTCAATATTCAGAATATGTTAACTGCTGCTGCTGCTTAATACTATTTCAAAGCCTAGACTGCATGAGCCACCCATAAGGACAGGTGGAAAGAACTCACACAGAAAGTCTAAGGTCCTGGGTCTCCAGTGTAGAAGATAGTATCCACCCACCACTTAAGTTCTACTGTGTGAAGGAATGATTAAGAATTAGCTATTTCATTTAACTAAATGCAAAGACCAGTGAATTAAACTAAAATTGGTGAGGGCCACAAATCACTGAGTCTAGCTTCTGTTCGCAGCCTTCTTAATAGAGACAAATGTGAACTATTAATTAATGAAAGATAAGAGGGGTTTTTCTTTTTTATTTTGCAATTATTTATAGATGCTCCTTGGCTCTTTCTTCATTTGCTTTGGAGATTTAATTTCTTTCCAATGTTATCATCTAAAACAAAGTGTGAATAAAATTATCTTTTCCTTTTGAAAATTTACTGCAGTATTGGAAGTGTTTGAGTGGTCCTGAAGTGCTCTGCATATATGCATTATGTGCACATAGACATGAGCACACACATCCTTAACCCTCAATGGGACTTGCATTGGTGGGGAGCTCATTAACCAAGCTCTGCATCATTTCTGCTTCCTGCTGATCTGAAAGAGTAAAGATAAGCCAAGCAGCAAGTGGTCACTGTATTTATGTTGAGTATGTTGCCCATAATAAACTGTATTTTTTGGTTTAACTTTAAATACATGCTCAAGATACCTTGAATTGTCTCCATAGAGCAGAAACAAGTCTCTATAGGTTTCGCAACTCTAGCTGTTCCACCCCAGCACACACATCCACTTTGGTCTTAGCACTACCCTTTGGACCCACAGAACAAAGTCTGCTTCCTATTCCTTTTGAGATTTAAAGACCTTCGGAGATTTAAAGAAACTTATCCTTGTACCCCCAAGTCTGCCCCTCTTCCTTTACAGACTAAATGTCCCAAATTCCTTTGACTATCTTCCCTCTTTTGACATGGTTTTGAGCACCCTCACTGTCCCCCATTCATTTGCCTGGGGCTCAGATATGATTTGTTCCTGGCCCTGTGAAATATGTTTTGTGGTAGAAGTTTGTCACAATTCCATTAGACACACTATCACAAGATGAATGATATGAACAAAAGCCAACTATACCCCTTTATCTCTTTATGGGCTATGATGGACTCTTCAATCCCTTAAAATGCTATCATAAGAATAGCGAAGTTTTGAGGATTGAAGCTTTGGCCAAGACAACAAAGTCTCGACTTTCCTGTTTTCTCACTTCCAGATCACTGGGAATTTTGTAGAATAAGTGCTCATTGTTGCATACACTTTTCATCTTGAAGAGGGACTGGGTTCCTGGAAATGGAGCTCCCATCTGACTAGTTATCTGGGTCTGCTAGCTACATGGACTTAGGGAGGGGGGTGCAATGACTTACGGACAAGCTCCTGCAATCTAAGAGCTAGAGTGCTTTGTTCTCATGTTAATGGTCTTTCCATTTGTCTTTGACAATCTTTGAGGACTGAGATACGATTAATATAAGTACTCATTGAATCCCCCTCCCACTCTCCCACAATAGTATTAATCACAGATAAACTCTCTGGAAGAATCACAAACAGGTAGTTTAGGGAAGCAGAAATTACAAAAGACTGTGTCAGAAGTCCTGAGCTCCAATGTAAGCTCTGCAATTGACTCACGCCCACTTTTGTAGGTTATTTGGGCAAACCTCATAACTTTTGACATTTTGTAGGAGTGGGGTCTAGCATTTTGCTTATTTATACTACTTCACCTAGTGTCTGTTACCTGGAATATGCAGTAAAACTCTAAAAGCCAGATGCTTTCCCGCTGGACTTTAAGTGGAGGAGTGTACACAACATATGTTTATAACACAGCACCAGGAAGAAATGCCATAAGATTTAAGAGACCACAATCACCACCAACTTAACCACTGTGGGTTCTTGTTGACATCACTACTGTTCTACTGTTGCTAGACTCTTTAGTCTCACAAAGGTAGTATAGAACAAAGTTCACTGATTTTTTTCCCCAAAATTCTTAGTTATTTCAGTCTTAATGAGGTCCCAAACTTAACCTTTCAGCCCCAAGTCATATACAGTTCGTGGGCAGTAGAAACCATACAGATCACTGTATTACATTCACTGGTCCCACAAAAACATAGATATTCTTTTTGTGCTATCACCCTCAGCATTCCACCTCCTTTATCATTATCCCATTCCTCAACCTGGAATTTAATACTTAAATTGTAAAGCACCAACACATATTTCCATGGTCAATTCAAATGGTTTCATTTGTTTTTCACTCACTCTATATTTTTTCTTCCTACAACCTTTCCCTTTGCTTTTTCCCTATACCTATTAATGGTTAGTTAACCCAATACTTCCCCAGAATTTAGTAGAAACAGTACTGAATCTGATTTTGGAAGATCTTGGTACAGACCCTAACAGTGTTAATGACAAGCGCTATGATCTTGAATAAGACTTTTACCTCCCTGAGCTTCAGTTTGCTTATTTAGATGATGAAGAGTTTCAACAGAAATCTTTATGGTTTATTTAAAAATAATATTCTGTGAATCTTTGGTTATCTGTTTTCCAAGGCCAGAGTAGATCAGAAGCACAAAATTAGAAGTAAAGAGACAAGCCCAATGGCAGAAATAAGAAACAGATACTAATGTAGTAAAGGAGTAGACAGAAAAAATAAGAATATCCAGGCTTTGGTACATGGGAAGAAGATAACTCAAGTAGTACTTATGACTTTTCTCAGGAACAGTTGATGTGCTTAATGTTCTCAGTGACATTAATATAGGCTTATAGAAGCACCTTCCTTGGGTATCTTTTCCCTCAAACCTTTCAGGTGACATCTCTTTCCTGTAAAGCTGATGTTGACCAGAGACCAAAGGAAATATTTGAATTTGTAATTACAGAGAAAATGGGCGGATGTATGGCACTAGCCACCCACATAGAAAGAAATAACAGTAACAAGTGTGGCAGAAATAAAAACATTAGAAAGCTGTCTCTTCAGTGGTTCATAGCCCTTCACTGCAAATAAAGTCCACTCCCAAGAGCTAATAGGATTTCCTTGAAGCGATATTATAACAAAATTAGACAGAGAAGTTGAAGCAGTGCTCAAATGATGAGCAAAACATAACTTGGAGGCTCACCACACGTCTTCTCCACTCTAGAGCAATGTCCTTGAGCCGGAACAAGCTGAGAGCCAAGGGAGAAGCAATAAAATCTTTAAAATGGTTGAAATATTCCAAAATGTTATAGGAATGTGATGGTATTTTTCCAGAGCCTACAGATTCTTGATTAGCCTAAACATAAAATTAGTGGAAAGATCACTAGTATAAGATATAAAGATTGGGTTAGTCCTGGTCCTACCTCAAGTTAACTATGCCTTAGTTTCCTTATGTATAAAATAGGGAGTTGATTATGTTATTATTCCAATATTAAAAATAGCATAGTTTCCAAGGCCATAATAGATTAGATGAGACTACCTGAGGCAGATATATTGTCATTCTTAAGAAATGTTTTGGACATCCTGGTAAGATGGCATAGGTAACTTCACATTTCAATATAACCCCTCTGGTCAAAACACACAATATGATAGGTAAAATATAAAAGATATAGTTGATTTAAATAAAATATGAAAATTTATCATGGAACAGATAAAAAAGGAATAAGCAATGCTGAAGCCAGAACTCTGGGTCTGAAATAAAAAGTAAAGTAAAAGGGACCAAAATTGTTCTGTACAAAAGAGGAGACTGGAAGCAGGCTGAGTGCTTGTGGGGCAGAGCTGGGCATCTCCTTGAAAAGAAGCTAGAAAAAGTGAAGCTGAACTAACTGATGCCTGGGGTATGACTGTTTGAGTTTGTGGGCATTGTTGTATTTGAAGAAACTTCAAAATACTACTATAAGTCCAGCTTGGAATATGAATAAGGGTAAAAAAAAACTACAAAACCACCTGAAAAGAATAAAATGAAGTTGAAAAACTAAAATTAAAACAAAACTGAACTCGTTTCTGGCATGATGGAGAAATGAATTATAGCCTTTCCCTCCCATTTATTATAAATAAAATTTCTGAACAAAGGATAAAGAGCAACTATCATGGACTCTGAGAAGTAAGTAAGATCAGGTGAATTATGGAGTAAAGTTAAAATTTGGGGAAGCATCCCATAGAGGAATAAGTTTCCTATTGTTTTTTTTCTCTCATGGGTTTGTTCCAAAAGCAAAGCTGTAAAGTGGGACTGTGGCACAGGTGGCTAAAACTGATGAAAACCTCATCTGTCTTTCTGGAAAAATAGGGAAAAGGGTTTCTGTAGGCCAGAGAGTGTGGGGGTATCCCAGAGTGCAGAGGGTTAAAGAATATGTTCCACTAATTCTGTGTATGAAATTCCATAAATCATAGGCTCACCCTTGAGGTGCATATGCATGGGCCAAATCCAAGGCAGCATATCAAAAGCTTTGAGAGCTATTTTATGATTTAAATCACTGCCTAAATTTCAGACTAATCCCTGAGTAGTACAAATATGGGACAGACCCAAGGCTGCATAGCAAAGACTTTGCTAGTTTAACTATAAACTTAGACTTAAACAATGCTCCAAAACATAGTCCTAGGTGGATAGTCTTCTAAGTGGATAGTCTCCTAAGTGGTAGATGTGCAAGATAAACCCAGTGCAGCATAGTAAAGGCATTGAAATCTGGAAAAGATGGGGACTACCACCCATCGGAGGTAAGGCAGACCTTGTGGACTGAACTGAGCTGATTACCTGCTAAAACAAAGAAGAAAAACATCAACATTCTCCAGAATATTATATGAGGGCCCAGACTATAACATAACATAATATTCAAAATGTCCTTGATACAATCCAGCATTACCACTTAGAAAGAATCAGGAAAATGTTAACAATCCTTGAGGGAAAAGACAATCAATAAATGTCAACTGCAAGATGACCCAGATGTTGGGAGTATCAGTCAAGACTAAAGTAGTTATTCTAACTATATTCCATGAAATAAATGAAAACATTTGAAATGACTGGAAAGATCAAAGTCTCAGTAGGGAAATTATAAAATATAAAATAACCAATTTAAAATTTTTGAAATGAAAAATGCAATTACCAAAATAAAAGATTCACTGGATAGGATCAATAGCAGAATGAAGATGACCAAGGAAAAAGTCAGTGAACTTGAAAGGATATTGAAAGAAATTTTCCAATGTGAAGAACAACAAGAAAAATGACTAGAAAAAAATCAGCCCTGCTGTACAATATGATAAATTCTAAAGACACAGAGAGCACTGGCGATCCAGAAGGAGAGGGGAAAGAGATTAATGCAAAAAAAAAATTTTTTTGAACAAACTGTGCTCAGAAACTTCCCAAGTTTGCTGGAATACATAAATTTACAGAATCAAGAAGGTTAGCAGACATAATACAGAAAGATTAAAAGAACATCATGCCTAGACGTATAATTAAACTGCTAAATACCAAAGTAAAGAAAGATCTTACAAGAAGCTATTAAAAAAGAACATATTCTATGAAGGGGAGCAATGATTTGAAAGACTGAAGATATATCATCATAAATCACGGAAGAAATAAGACAGGGGAACAGAATCTTTAGTATGCTTAAAGAAAACAATCATCAACCTCAGCATTTTATATCTAGCAAAAAATATGTTTCAGAAATGAAGTAAAAATAGACATTCTCAGAATAAGAAGACTAAAAGAATTTGTCACCAAGAAATCTACTCCATTGGTAATTAAAAATAAAATAAATATATAAAAATAAAAAAGTGGGTTTTGGAAAAATCAAAAGATTAATAAAATTCTAGGAAGATTGACCAGAAAGCAAAAAGAAAAAAGAAAATATTCTGAAGAAAACAGAGGAGGGATGTCACCAAAATTGGCAGAGTAAGGAATTCCTGGATTTCATTTTTTTCATTTTCATCTAAAATCTATCTTTCTTGCAGAGACACTCTGGCTGGCAGTTTTTCTTGTCCACCATCCCTTCACAAAAACAACTCATAAGCTTGGAAAAACTGTCAGAATCATCTTTCCTAGAACTCTAGGATTTAATAAAAAACTTACAACAACCAAGGCAACTGAAATGAAAGAAAAAAAAAGCTTCTCTATTGAAGAAAAAGAGCACTGTAGTATTTTACCTCGCCCACCTACCATTTGCCATCCCCTCTACCCCTCTGATCCATGGCAGCTCCCATCTTCGCACTCAGGGTATAGGTTAATAGTGCTGGAGGGAGGAATACAAACCTTATTCTCAAAGAATTGTGATTTAGTCTTCCAACATGAATGGCAGCTCCCTAAGGAGATAATGCAATGGCTTCCTTCTGTTTAACCCAACTCAGAGCATTCCCAGCACTGGGGCTGCTACTGAGATACATTTGCCAAAAGCATTTTAAAAGTAAAAGTCTTGAACTCTTGAACTCAAACAAATCAGCAAGAAAAAAACAAACAACCCCATTAAAAAGTGGGCAAAAGACATGAATAGAAGTTTTTCAAAAGAAAAGATAGACAAATGACCAATAAACATATGAAAAAATGCTCAGCATCACTAATCATCAGGGAAAAGCAAATGAAAACCACAATGAGATATCACCTTACCCCTGTCAGAATGGCCATTAATAAAAAGTCCAAAAACAATAGATGCTGGTGTGGATGCAGAAAGGAACACTTATACACTATTGGTGGGACTGCAAATTAGTATAACCTCTATGGAAAACAGTATGGAGAGTCCTCAAAGAAACAAATGTAGACCTACTATTTGATCCAACAATCTCAATACTGGATATATACCCAAAGGAAAAGAAATCATTTTATCAAAAAGACACCTGCACTTGAATGTTTATTGCAGCACAATTCACAATTGCAAAGATGTGGAATCAACCCAAGTGCCCATCAATTCATGAGTAGATTAACAAAATGTGATTATATGTATACCATGGAGTACTATTCAGCTATAAAAAGGACTGAATTAATGTATTTTGCAACAACCTGGATGGAACTAGAGATCATTATCCTAAGTGAAGTATCTCAGGAATGGAAAAAGAAACACCACACGTACTCTCTAATAATTGGAAGCTAATCAATGGGCATACATGGACACAAAAAGATGTAAAGATTATTGGAAATCAAGAAGGGTGGAGGGGTAAAAACTTACCTATCGAGTACAATGAACACTATTTGGGTGATGGCCACACTAAACGCCCCAACCTAAACATCACAAAAGGTATCCATGTAACAGAAACATTTGTACTCCCTTAATATATATATATATTTTTTGAGACAGAGTCTCGCTCTGTTGCCCGGATTAGAGTGCCATGGCGTCAGCCTAGCTCACAGCAACCTCAAACTCCTGGGCTCAAGCGATCCTCCTGCCTCAGCCTCCCGAGTAGCTGGGACTACAGGCATGTGCCACCATGCCCAGCTAATTTTTTCTCTATATATTTTTTAGTTGTCCAGATAATTTCTTTCTATTTTTAGTAGAGACGGGGTCTCATTCTTGCTCAGGCTGGTCTCGAACTCCTGAGCTCAAACAATCCGCCCGCCTTGGCCTCTCAGAGTGCTAGGATTACAGGCGTGAGCCACCGTGCCCGGCTCCCTTAATACTTTGACAACAAAAAAAGAATGTGTAGAAAGATATATGTAAAGGATGTTTACCAATGTGTTATTTGTAATAATCAAATATTAGAAACAACCAAATGTCCAATAATGGAAATTGGTTAAATAACTTGGAATGTGCCCACATAATTGAGTACCACACAGTTCTCAAATATAATGTTGTAAAAATAACAAAATATATAGCTATTGGCACATTATGGTACTAAATAGAAATATAACTATTAATTTCATGCTTATTACTTGCCAAATAATTTTGGGGCACTTGGTATCATTGTGAGCAAGGAACATAAAAATCTTAGCCCTTGAGTAATTTACTTCTAGCAGTGATATGTACCAAAAGCTTTATAATTAGTAGATTACTTGGATGTAAATAAAATTTAATTTTAAGCCTTATTGAGGCAGATATTTTAAATTATTATTGATCCTCTGCAGACTCATTTTGCAAAAATTCTTTCCTTGAAAAAAATTACTTGCATAAATTCTGCTGTTTCAATAAAACCGAAGTGTCAGACAAGGTTATATTTGTGTGTGTGCATACATGTTTGTGTATTTTGAGGTGGAATGTGTAAAAAATAAAAATACCATAACTTGCAGATATTCATAAAATATTGGTAAATAATATGATTCTTGATGTAATAAATCTTAAACTTGTTACTTCAGAGCCTTTTTCATCAATCATTAAAAAAATTGTCATAAAATACTATAGTAATAAAGCCATTTCCTGCAAATAAAGTAAAAGTATTGGTCATGGCACCCTGAGAGTAGGGATAACAGGACAAGCAATAGACTGAAAATCCTGTGAAGAAAAGAGTTGGAAAAGGAGATACTTGCGTGAATAAGACTTTTTAAAAAGCTCCCACATATACCATGTAATTGATAAAGCCATGCACATGTCCAGGGATGGAAACGTGCTCAGAAAAGGCTTGAGAAGACCCTATGCTTTCACCTCTGAATTACCTTCACACTTCCTGCAAAGACTAAATGAAAGCTAAGGCAGAGTCAATTCTCCCTAAATAGATCTATAGATTGAAGACAATCCCAAATAAAATCCAACAGTTTTTTGGTTGTTCTTTTCTTTGTTTTGTTTTGGGTAGAAATCCACAAGTTGATTCTAAAATTTATACGGAAATGCAAAGGAACTAAAATTGCCAAAATGAATTTTTAAAATGTGTTCTTAATTTGGAGGATTCCATAGGATTTCAGTGTTTCAAGATTTACTACAAAAGTATACCAATCAAAACAGTGTGGTATTGGTGAAAAGATAGATACATAGATCAATGCAACAGAATAAAGAATTCAAAAATATGCCCCCACATTATGGTCAAGTGATTTTCAACCATAATGATAATGCAGTATAGAAAGGATATTTTTTTCAATGAATTGTGCTGGAACGATTAGACAGTCATATGGCAAAACATTAACTCCAATCCCTACTACACACTATATATAAAAATTAACTGATAATAGATGATAGACCTAAGACTATAAAACTTTTAGAAGAAAAAAATAAGGGAAAATATTTATGACTTTGGGTTAAGCAAAGACTTTCTTAGATATAACACAAACATTATAAAATATAGAACAAGTTGTTGGGTTAATCTTCATCAAAATTAAAAACTTCTCTTTTTCAAAAAAACCATTAAAAGAATAAAAAGACAATTCAAATGTTGGGAGAAATATTTTCATATCCCATTTCTAAAAATGTACTTGTATCCAAGATATGTAAATAACTTTCAAAATTTTATTATAAGAAATCAAACAGCCTTACAAAAAATTGCAAAAGATTTGAACAGATAATTCAACAAAGAAAATATACAGGTAGAAAATAAGCATGTAAAATATGTAAGCAGGAAATGCAAATTATAACCACAACATGATAACATTAGTAGCTTATTGGAAGAGTTATATATATTTTTTTAAAATGCATAATACCAAGTGCTTGCGAGAATGTGGAGCAACCAGAATTCTCATTCATTACTGCAGTAATGCAAAATGGTATGCCCACCTTGAAATATAGTTTAATAACTTTTTATGAAGTTAAACATACCCTTACCATACAACTCAATACTCATACCCCTAATTATTTACCCAAGATAAATGTAACCTATGTCACACAAAAAACTCCATTATGAATGTTGATGTCTTTATTCATAATCACCTAAAACTGCAAATATCCCAAATTTCCTTCAACTAACTGCATCTTTGAACTATAATATATACATACAATGGAACACTATTTAATAAAAAGTAATTAACTACTGACAGATGCAAAAACATGGATGAATTTTAAATGCATATCACTAAGTGAAAGAAGCCAGACACAAAAATCTATATACTGTATTATTCCATCTATATGATATTTTGGGGGTAAAATCATAAAGACAGAAAATAGATCAGAGCTTGCCACTTTCCAGGGGCTAGCGGTAAGGAAAGTGAATAACAACAAACAAGCATGATGGAATTTTTCCATTCAATGGAACTGCTCTATATCTTCATTGTCTTAGTAGTTATATGATTGTATACCACAAACAGCAAATTATACTGTGCATGAGTTATACATTCATTCTTCAAAATTACAAAATTTAACTAAAATTAAATCTAAAAGTGAAAACAAGCACAAAGATTCCCATTCAAATAAGCCTATACTTCAAAACCAATGATGCAAAAAAGTATACCCAAAAACTATTCCATGCATATATGGAAGCTTGATATATGATAGGACAGGCATCATATTATATACTAGAGAGAAAATAATAGACTAATAAAAAATGCACTGGGACCACAGGTTATCCATGTGTAAAACATACATTCGTACTTCATACCACATATAAATATTAATTGTAAGTGTATTAAAAACCTTAAATAGGAAAAGAAATTTATGAAAGAAGGAATTTGAACACCTAATGAACATAAGATGTCCAAAATCACTAGATAATTAGGGAAATGCAAATCAAAAGGAGGTACCATCTCACAGCCATAACCTGGCAAAAATCTAGATGCATGATAGTACTAAGTGTTGACAAAGAAGTGATACAAAGAGCACTCGCACACTGCCAGGGAATGGGGGGGCAGGTGAAAACTAGCATCACCATTTTGCAGAGGAATTGTGCAATGTCTGCTAAAGATTAGATGTGTATACCCTATGACTCACCCGTTCCACTGATAGGTCTATATTCAACAGAAATTTGTACATGCACAAAAAGATATGTACAAGCATGTTCATTCAGTGTTTAAAATGTGGTTCTCTTTCAACTTAATGGCAGTAATAGGTATCTTTCAGCAAATAGAATTCTTTATTTCCCTCAGAAATCTCCAATAGAGGCTCCTTTGCAATGACTGTAGGTTAATGTGTTGCATGTGAGATGTGGTCTCATTCCGTTTTGCCATGAAATGAGTTAATGTGGTGAGTCTGGCTGAACTGAGCAGAACCCAAGCTTCCTGCCCAGAATCAGACATCTCCACTTTGCAACTCAAAATGAGTGGTTTTCCCTCTGATGCCTTTGTTACAGTTTCCTATTCTTTTGAGCCTGTTAGGAAGAATTTTATTTTCAAAATACACTGTCTGCCAAGCTGCCCTTCCCTAACCTCAGTGTTAAACCAGAAATCTCTCATATTTTCCCCTCACATCAATATTAGCCAATACCTGCTCTTTTAATTTTCTTATGAGAAACCATCCTCTAAAAGTTGCCATACACCTATAGTGCCCCACTCTTGCCAACTCCAGCTTTGAAATGGCTCTGCCCTGTTTCGGTACCCTTTGTTAGAAAACATATCATCTCTCACCAAACCTTTATATTTACATATTGGCAGACTGGAACTTTCTGTAAGAGTATGCTGTTCACTCATTCTTATTTCACTCTTTTCCTCTTTGTACCTCACAGATATGGTATAAAGAAGCCTGTATTTAGAACCAGTAGTCCTGAGATTCAATCTGACTCTACTCTTTTTTTTTTATAAACTTTAAAAATAATTTCTTTTTTTTTTAATTTTTTTAAATTTTTATTTATTTATTTATTTTTCAGCTCATTATGGGGGTACAAAAGTTCAGGTTATATATATTGCCCATGCCTCTCCATCCCCCCGAGTCTGAGCTTCAAGTGTGTCCATTCCCTAGACAGTGCACATCGCACTCATCATGTAGGTATGCACCCAACCTCTCCCTCCACCCCATCCCCCCCAGTCAGAACTTCAAGCATGTCCATTCCCCAGGCAGTGCGCCCCCAGCCCCGACCTCTGTCCGATACCCAATTGGTGTTATTCCCAAATGTGCACTCAGGGAAACCAGTTTGCTGGTGAGTACATGTGGTGCTTATTTTTCCATTCTTGGGATACTTTACTTAATAGAATGAGTTCCAACTCTCTCCAGGAGAACCAAAGACTACTCTTTTTTGGCTAATTTCCCTCAATCATTTTAGTCTTAGTTCTGTCTCTGTGAAATGGGGATATCAATACTTGCCCTCACAGGCATATTGTGAGAATTAAATTACATATAAGATGCCAGATGTGAAAAAGTATTTTAAAATTGCAAAGTGCTATTCAAATGCTAGTTATTACCAGTTCTATCATATCCATTATAGTAGAATTTTCTTGTACCTTTCTCAACATCTTCTGAAATTTTCAAAATATTTGGAGAAGGAAAAATTATCGATCTTGTGTGGATTCATTAGAAACTCTCAGAAGTTTTATTTATTTGTGTGGGGAGGGTCAGGACTTCCAGGGGAGGGGTAATTATTTATTTTATTTTTTAAAAACATAGATTGAGGGCTATACTCCCAGAAATACTGATTTGGTGGTCTACGTGGAACCCAGGAATCTAGATTTCTGCAAGCCTTCTAGATGATTTTGATGATCAACAAAGTTTGTGAATCACTTCTCTAAGATGTTAACTCCCTCCTAGTTCCCAGCGTCTCAAAACATCTCTCAGTTAGCCCTGTCTGATGAGTTTGCTTTGCATCCTGTTTCCTTATAACTTGTCTCTGCCTTTACAGTCAGTCTCTTTATATGAGTGCTTAAGTTGTACTATTTGGCTCTCAAATCTGGTATCTATAGACTCCACATTCTGCAGCTTACAAGCCAGGTCTTCCCCAGTCTGTGCTCAGCCCAGATACCAGCTGTAAGTTCTCTCAGGTTGTTAAGTAGGTGCTATTTCCAGTATCTCTGTGCTTAGCCTTGCTTTGTCCACACTCCAGCTAGAAATGACCTGGATGTAATTTTTGGGAATGAAACTGGAGATTTGGGCTCCAATATTTGCCATCAGCACCACTGCTATCTATTGCCATTTCTGCTGTTGCAACTTCCTGAGAAATGTACTGGTAATACTAATACCATGCCCTTTCCCTTTTAGTCATATTTGAATCAGAAGCACTTGAGCTTTAAATTCACAGAGGAACAGTGCAGACTGTTTACATGTGTTTGTGCTTAAGGTTGGGAGAGGTTTAAGGTTGGATAGGTGGGTTGGTCAGCTGAGACCCATTTCTAGTCTTCAAAGAAGCACTAAGCATGGTTGATAGCCTTACCCGGAAAGATAACCATTAACACTATTTAAGATTCCAGCAGGGAACATGTGGCCATCAGACTCAAGCTCCTTGCTCAGGCTGGAATGAATCCCAGAAAAGGGAGATATCATGAGGTCAAAAGCATGACTGGCAGCTCACTCAGATTGACTCATTAACCTGGCCACAACCAAAGACACCAGGACACCTACATTACATCTAGACCCACCAGCTGCTAACATAATCACAGTAAGTATACTTCCAAATGGGTCACTTATAACTATACTTCAGATAAAGAAGCCATTTTTTTTCCATGAAAGACAAGTCCATGGTAGTACTACCTATACAACTGGATTAACATCTATTCCCTACATTATGCCATAACCTATTCTGTATATCGAAAGGGTATTTTCCATTCCAGTGGCATTCATAGTATAATATCTTGAGTATGGAGTTTTGACTCAGATAACATCAATGATAGACTCAGGAATATCAAGAGGTTTCATTGACTAAAACTTCTCCCCACCAGACCTAAGGCTACCTCCCTGGTAGACATTGCTGATAGCCATAACCATTAGGAGATGAAGAGATGACCAAAGAAAACAACAACAATGTTAGGAAGATGCTATTATCTGTCATTTGATGTCTACATTTCTTCTTAGTCCTGATCTTTTCCAGCTGCAGGTACTGGAAGACCTATACTTCTCTACTTTACTTTGGGCTTCTGCTGCCAACATTATTTTGTTCCCATGATAGGCCAGCTCTGCCTGTTATCCTACTACAATGGGGTCCAGACCTATATACCATTAATGAAGTTGTCTTAAGATATTTGAAGCAGAGAACTTGCATTCTGCATTCCCTTACCTCTCATTTCCTCATTTCCATCATGAATATGCAGTAGTTTTGGCATCTGAGGTTCAACTTCCTGACAAGCAGATATACTTCTTCACTCCTGAAGCTAAGGGCCTCTCCAGTTATCTAATCTCCACTTATGGCCAAGGGTCCAATATTCTTCCACCTACTTGATGAGAAGTTTCATGCTTAAATGTGGAGGTAACTCCATTTCTGCTAACACTTATGCTATCTTATCTCTCTGAGCAATTCAGAGAGCTGAGCAACTCAAGCTAACTCCTCAACCAAACTGGACTTCTATGTACTTACCGTCTTATACATATAGGATAAGGATGATTGGAAAGTGGTTTTCCAGATAGGTTTTCATCAGCAGGAGTATGTTTACCAAAATCTATGTAATATCCCAACTATTTTCCAGCCTTGATAAATTCCATATTTTAAAAATGCCTCTTGAACAGTGATTCAATAGTCTACTTGAACAGCTGCTTGTTTGTCATTTCCAACCTGAAATCCCTTGAATACCTGATCTAGGTTATTTTTTACTGCTTATGTCAGCATCTTTTCTGGGCCAATCCCAGGAAATACATATAGGCTAGTTTTGAAATGGAATTTCTGAGCCACATCTTATCTGTCACAGCATCAGTATGATGTTGAACAAAGTGTCAGTAGTTCTGATGTGAGAGTTTTCCATTCCCAGGCAATTAAATATACCCAGCAGTACTTAGGTTGGACCAATACTACTAATGCATGATTCACTTTTCACTTTTCTCCACTGAAAAACTCCCTGATGTCCACTCCTGAAAGCTTGAAGATAATAAGACAGAGAATGTAATCTAGGCAAAAAAATGTGGTTGTCTAACCCTGCATGCTTGCTCTAAGTGGTCTGGCAAGCATAAGAGGCATGCCAATCCACAGTGGAATCTACTAGATATTCAGGTTTCTATTCAAGACAGTACTTGGAGGCATAGAATTTTGAGAACTGTCAATCAATGTATATTTTGAAAGAGAAAGTCTATGTATAGGTATTCCACAATGCTACTCTAGTAAGTCAACTAATCTCATTTATAACAATGAGTATGGCTTTAACAGACTTTTCACTGGCCCCAAACCAGAACTATCATCCTATGTTGTATCATTATCTATGACACTTACATGGCCTGAAAGGTTATTGCAACACTCTCTAACCCTCAAAATCCCCTGAGCATTATTACCTTGGATTTTAATCTCTTATTTCTCATTCTAATGAGGGTAAGACAATACTCATCGCTATTTACTCTAATCCTATTTGTCAAAGTCCTCTTCTACCTCCATGAATAGAAAAGATACTTCATTTCTGTCCACACTTCCCTCTGGGTTTTGAGCATATAAACTGGGTCCTTTAATAATCTCAATACTGCTTTACCTCTCAGTGATAGTGCCACTGATTCATTTACCTTGCCACCGAATAATTGTTATGAAACAATTTGCTCCATTCCTCTAGATGGAATACTTCTTTCCATAGAAACATCAGCTTCTACCTCCACAATTTCCTAAAAACTGCAAGTGATACCCTGGTGGTTGATCATTCCCTCAATTAACCAGGTTGCCCAGAAGGATCTCATTATATCTGGTGAATCAGGCTTTTGGATAAGGAATACATTGGCCAGTACTGGACCTTGGGAGAGGACAAGATGACACTTGGCCCTTCTCTCAATACATTTGAATATTAACTCAAATTTGAGCCTAATGTTCAAAGCTGCATGGCCATTAATTCCTGTGCTCCCTTCAAAATAACAGTAATCATCAGTCTAGTTGTCTTCTGATTATAGCAGTATCTTGTAGGCATTTTCTGTCTTTTACTGGTTTCTTCCAAATCCAATCTTTCCTCAGGGATGAGTTGGGATAATCCAGAAAAGTGGAGTATATTTTAAAGAAGTTGAACATACAATACCTTGGCCAGTTCTGGGATTAGGGGTTAGGCCCCAAAAAGCCATAATGGCACTATTTATCCCACCTTCAGAATGTTCCAGAGATTGTGCAAGTCTTCCACTTAGTGACCCCAGGGAAACAATGCTTTTATTCTGCCTATGGAAAGAGTGTCAGAGATGTGGTATCCTGATATCTGGACCAGCTCAGAACTGTTAGTAGCTCCCACAGGCAAAGCCAAAGGTAATATATAGTATTTCTGTGTGGCTTGGTGAAAATGCCTCAGAAAACTCACCAGGTTCTACTTTTTACCCTTATTTTCTCACTCAGCAAATCTACTTTTCTTGCTCTGTCATTATGGTTTCCATACTATTGCTTGGTAACTGGTCCCTCACTCTCTGCATAGTTGGCAGAAGTTGGATTGCTTGGGCTCTCACTTTTCATTTTCACTCGAACATTTTCTTTCATAGATTTCTTATCTACACATTCTGAAGTCCATAATCTAGTCATTCTCCACTCAGCTCAGACACCAAGAATTCCAGCCTAACTTTGAGTCCCTGGGATGTCACTTTGTCGAGACAGAGAGAAATCATGATACAGATACCTAAATAACTAAGCTCACAAAAAGTAAGAAGTGATATAGGTATCCTACCAACAGAGAAATGAGCTTTGAATAGGAAATGGCCAATTATAACTGAGGGAATTGATAACTCATGTTTATCATACTTAATGTTATGAAGTACTCTCATATATATTATTCATATGATTTTCATGATAAATCTGTAAGGTAAGTATTTACTCATTAAACATATATTGAGAACCTACTATGGGCTAGGCAGTGTTTGGCAATTTAACACTGAACCAAATAGTCAAAAACACCCAACTTCCTAAATCTTGCATTCAAGTGGGGGGTGGGGGGAAAGCAGAACAAGTATAAATAATTAGAAAGTAATAGATGCAATAAGGAAGGAATAAACTGAGAATGGGATACAAAATTTTAAATAAGATTGTCAGAAAAGGCCTCATTGAGAAAGTGTCATTTGAGCAAGAAGAAGCTCCTGCAAAAATTCAGTTGACAGATTATGGTGGCTCAGACCAAGATGATAGCAGTAGAGGTGGTGGGAACTGGTCAGATTCTGGGATGTTTTGATGGCAGTGCCAATACAATTTGTTAATGACTTGAATTTGGAAGATGAGTCAAGTTTCCTGAGAAGCTCAAGGGTATGCTGATTATCCCCATTTTGTAGCCAAAGGAAGGACATGGAGGCTCAGAGAGGTCAAGTGACTTTCTTGAGGCCATTCAGCTAGAATGAGCTGAAATAAAGTTAAGAATTAAGGAAAACTATGAAACACTGAGAAAAGAAATAGCAGAACTTGCAAATAGATGGAAAAATATACCATGCTCGTGGATCAGAAGAATCAACATTGTTAAAATGTCTATACTACCCAAAGTGATCTACAGATTCAATGCAATCCCTATTAAATTACCAACATCATTCTTCACAGACGTAGAGAAAATAATTATACACTTTGTATGGAATCAAAGAAGACCCCATATAGCAAAAGCAATTTTAAGCAACAAAAACAAAATGGGAGGTATTAATTTGCCAGACCTCAAACTATACTACAAGGTCGTGATTCTTAAAACAGCCTGGTACTGGCACAAGTGCAGGGACACAGACCAGTGGAACACAACAGAAAATCCAAATATAGAACCATCCTCATATAGTCACCTAATTTTTGACAAAGCAGGAAAGAATATACTCTGGGGACAAGAATCCCTATTCAATAAATGGTGCTGGGAGAATTGGTTAGCCACTTGTAGAAGACTGAAACAGGACCCACAGCTTTCAGCTCTCACAAAAATCAAATAACGCTGGATAACAGACTTAAACCTTAGGCGTGATACAATCAGAATTCTAGAAGAAAATGTAGGAAAGACTCTTACAGACATTGGCCTAGGCAAAGAATTTATGAGGAAGACCCCCAAGGCAATCACAGCAGCAACAAAAATAAATGAATGGGACATGATTAAATTAAAAAGCTTCTGCACAGCCAAAGAAACAGTCCAGAGAATAAACAGACCACCTACAGAATGGGAAAAAATTTTTGCATACTACACATCAGATAAAGGACTGATAACAAGAATCTATTTAGAACTCAGGAAAATCAGCAAGAAAAAATCAAGCAACCCTATCAAAAAGTGGGCAAATGACATGAATAGAAACTTCTCGAAAGAAGATATAAGAATGGCTAACAAACATATGAAAAAATGCTCAACATCCCTAATCATCAGAGAAATGCAAATCAAAACCACAATGAGATATCACTTAACCCCAATGAGAATGGCCTTTATCAAAAAACCCCAAAACAACACATGTTGGCGTGGATGTGGAGAGACAGGAACACTCCTACACTGCTGGTGGGACTGCAAACTAGTGCAACCCCTGTGGAAAGCATTATGGAGGTATCTTAAACAGATTCAAGTAGACCTGCCATTTGACCCAGCAATCCCATTATTGGGCATATACCCAAAGGAAAAAAGGTCATTCTGTAACAAAGACACCTGTACCCGAATGTTTATAGCAGCACAATTCACAATAGCAAAGATGTGGAAACAACCCAAATGCCCATCAATACATGATTGGATTAGTAAGCTGTGGTATATGTATACCATGGAATATTACTCAGCTATAAGAAATAATGAAGATACGACATCTCTATGGTTCTCCTGGAGAGAGTTGGAACCCATTATATTAAGTGAAGTATCCCAAGAATGGAAAAACAAGCATCACATGTACTCACCAGAAAATTGGTTTCCCTGAACATCACCTAAATACACATCTGTGAACAACACCAATCGCATATCAGACTGAGGTGGGGGGTGGGAGAGGGAATGGGGGTATGCCTACACAATGAGTGCATTGCACACCGTTTGGGGAATGGTAACACTTGAAGGTGCTGACTCGGGAAGGGGGGGTGGGGAAGGGAGGGATATATACCTACATGATGGGTGCAAAGCGCACTACCTGGGGAACAGACACGCCTGGAGCTCTGACTTGGGGGGAAAGGCGGTACATGGGCAACGTATGTAACCTGCAATTCTGTATCCCCCATAACAATAAGATGAAATTAAAAAAAAAAAGTTATTTGGGAAGGAAAAAAAAAAAAAAGAATTAAGGTCTTCCAGCCCATGCTGGAAGACTTTATGGTGGAAATGGTATTGAGTTAGATCTTGAAGAAAGAATATGATCTTGAATGGTAGAGAGTTGTAAGAGCATGCTAGGCTAAGGGCATAGCCTGAATGAAGCCATAGCTGGGCTTCTAATGCAGATGGCATTTCTACTAGATGGGAAGGGAAAACCATAGGGAGGCCCCTATGATGAACACTGCAGCCCTCCAAACAGAGTAAGAGAAAGATGAATGACTCAAAAAAGAGAAAGAAGGCAGCAGAATAAAGCATGAGGCCAAAGGATGATAGTCAGATGGGAGACATTTTCACAAACGGGAGGTACGGTAAAAGCAATAAGAGATCAAAATTTTATACAAAATTTGAGATCAGGGCTGCCAGAGTTCTTGAAGGAAGTTGAGCATGGTGAATAGGAACTAGTCAAAAGCAGTGTGCTTGCTGATTGAAAACACTGCCAACCTACACAGTTCAGAAAGTGAGGCCGGGCACGGTGGCTCACACCTATAATCCTAGTACTCTGGGAGGCTGAGGCGGGAGGATCACTTGAGCTCAGGAGTTCTAGACCAGCCTGAGCAAGAGCGAGACCCTGTCTCTACTAAAAATACAAAGAAATTATCTGGGCAAGTAAAAATATATATAGAAAAAAATGAGCCGGGCATGGTGGCACATGCCTGTAGTCCCAGCTACTCGGGAGGCTGAGGCAGGAGGATCGCTTGAGCCCAGGAGTTTGAGGATGCTGTGAGCTAGGCTGATGTCACAGCACTCTAGCCTGGGCAACAGAGCAAGACTCTATCTCAAAAACAAAAACAAACAAACAAAAAACCAGAAAGTGAAATGACAAAGTGCCCAAGACAGAAGGCAGTGAGGGGACAAGAAGTTTGCAACCCTTTTTAAGTGAGACAGAATGAGAAGGTGATACCACAGGGGGAAGGAAAAAAGATAACTACCTGCACAAGAGCTTTTTGCTTAACCGAAAAACAAAAACAAGAAGAAAAGATATCAAGGCCTGCAGAATTAAGAGGAGAACCTATCAATTATTTCCCACTCAGAGTTTTCGTACACCTCTTCTATTGTCAAGGCTCTGTGCTAGGTACTAGAGGGGAAGAGAGAAATTAACAGGACATAGTTCCTACCTTAAAGTAGCTTACTGGGGAAGAGGAATAACAAAGGGGACACAACACAGAATCATGTTATTACCTACTTAGTAGCTAGAGCTACTTCTCTTAGGAACCGTTTTTAAAATCCACTGCATAGGTGGTAGTTTGAATGACAGAAGAGACTCCACTCATTGCCTTGCCTCATGCCTCCTCTTCTATTGTGAAGCCTTCCAGATTGTTGACTATTTGTAGCTTAAGCCAAGGGATTCCAGTGGGAGAAAGGTAGAAAGTTGAATCTGAATAAAAGCCAACTGAGAAATCCCACCAGAGCTTGACTAAACCATTAATGCTAACTATGTCATTTGAGGCACATAAGGGTAATGTCCTGATACTCAAAAGTTTCTGCCCAGGGTCTATCCTGAATACTTTCTATTGTTATTTCCTCTTCTCATGTTTTCAGAAATAGCAGTGACCACCTGGGGATCCTAAATGACCACAATGACACAGAAACACTGTTCAGGTTACCTGGAAGTGAATTTCAAGTTACTTAGGTATTATTGCTATCAGGAAAATATATATATATATATTTTTTTTTCTTATGTGATAGGTGGGGAAACTGCTGTGCTAAAAGGCAAGGCACTTATTTGAGGTTATGTGATAAATTGGGGCTAAAGCTGGGGATAGAATTCAATCTCTTCGGTCCTGACCTTGGATATATTCCAGCCATCTAGACCCATGTCTTCTTTAACAATGGTTGGTAGCACTCTGCTTTTCCACACTAATGGGATCCCAGGAAAGGAATGGTCTAGAGAAGAGTTATGGCAGGAAGTTGTTATATTATTATAGTAGCATATTTGTGGTAGCAGGTAAGTCTTAGATACATTTAAAGGAAGACTACAAAGAATTGATGAAAAGAGAACTGTAGATAACTTATCTATAGAAGTGCCAAGCAATTGCAAGAGCTATTACTGTAAGGGTGAGTTAAAAAATGGATTTTCTCTTCAGATTTTCTCTCTTTCTCAAATTAAGCAAGAGACTAGAATGTGGAAATGTTGGTGATGGGCGAGAGGGTAAGGGCCTATGAATGTGTGACAGGCGGAAGATGAATCAGTTCAAAGGCAGCTCATTGACAGGTGATTGCTGGCATTATTGGTTTGTGATAAGGATCCATTGTAGCTATCTTGCTATGACTAGACACATATGCAATATTTTATACATCCTGACTTTTGTACCTGTCCTCTGCCTAGGATACCCTTTGTCATCTTTTCTATAATTCTATATCAAATTACTTTTCCTCTAACTTACAGATCTTTTCCTCTTTGAAGCATTCCCCAATTCTCTATTCCAAGGGGTATACCCCTTGTCTTTGCTCTCTCAGTACCATGTGCATACTGCCCTTGTGGCCTTTATCACACCCTATCATAATTTTATGTTTTCAAGTACTTTGCCAACTACATTTAGCTTCTTGAGGGCAGGAATCATATATTGCTCATTTGTGCCTACCCAGAATCCAATAAAACAAGAAATGAATAAATAATTATTGAATTAAATAAATGAATGAAACTGTTAAGCTGCCCATACTCCAGAATAATTTCTTATTTTAAAAGTAAGTAAGATCTTATCACTTCCCTGCGTTAAACCTTTCTGATGGCTTCATAACATACCTCGATTAAAACTCAAGTCCCTATCATGACATATAAGTCCTACATGATCTGGTTCCTGCCTACCCCTCTAATTTTGTTTTCCCTACTGAACCTCACTGTACTCTACCCCCACTGGCTGTTTTGGTTTTGTTTTTTAATTTGTCTCTGGAATGTATCAAGGCTTTTATCACCTCAGATTTGTCACATACACTGTTCCCTCCACCTGGAAAGCTCTTTCTGGTGAACTTTCATTTTTTTAGGTATTAGTTTAAATGGCAGTTCGTCAGACAGGCATTTCCTTACTCCTTCCCTGAAGTTTGAATTAGGTGTCACTGCTGTTCTATCTCACATCACAGTTTGTAAAGAGAACTTGTATGATCATTTATTTAATGTTAATCTCTCCCACACACTAGATTGTAAATATAAATAAGCAGAATTTTTGGTCCATTTTACTTACTAAGCTAACCTCTGCACCAAGCAGAATGGTTGGCACATAGCTGGTGATCAAAAAAAAAAATGTGTTAAATAAAAATATGGGTAGATAGGTGTATAAATGGAAGGAATTCTGGCTTATTTGCTTTTAAGTCACCTGGAGAACCTCACAGTTGCTTGACTTGGTCATTCTTAACACTAACCAGACAGAGAAGGGGTCAAACTTCCCAAAGCTCCATATCTTCAATATCTTGTCCTGCCTCTAAACTGATCAAGGCTTGGACCAAAAATAAACATGCTAAAATAAAACAAACAAAAAATATTGTTTCTCTGTTGCCTGATTTTGTGGTCCTATCCGTTTACCCTCTGAGCACCTGGTAATCCTCTGTTGGTTACAAATTGTTTTATTTTTGTATCTTCTAGAATACTCTCTGGTATAGAGGTTAAGATATAGTTGAATGGAATTGGAAGATTCAAGGTGGAGAATAAGAAGGAAAAGATAAGGCAGAGAGAAAATACCTTCCTGTCACCTCAGCAGGCAGGGCTTTACAAACAGTTATAGCAATGATTCCCAAACTTGGCTGCATATTAAAATCACTTGAGGAGCTTTAAAACTTCTGATGTCCTGGTTCTACCCTAGGCCATTTAAATCCGAACATCTGTGGGTAGGATGCAGGAATCAGCACTTTTTGATATGGCAAAATACAAGGAATCAGTATTTTTTAAAGATCCTCAGGGAATTCCAATGTGCATTAAAATTGGTGCACAAAATCAAATTTGTGCATCAAAATTTGGGCACCACTGCACTGAAGTCTCACTGGTCTCATTGCATGTGCTGAGGGTCCTTGGGAAAAACTACTGCCATGTGACTCCCTTGATTAACCCTCAGGCACCCCCTTGGTCTAATTCCAGAGCCACACCTACTGCGTGGAGCTTTATATTAAGCACAAATTTAATAGAACCTGTTGGGCAGAAAGTGAAACCAATTAGTAACAAAAGACTGCAGTCTTCTAGTTGCTAATATATACTGTCCTTCCCCACCAGTCAGTGATCCAGAAAATGTCCATGAACCTCTCCCCATTTTCCTAGTTAGGTGTTTGTGCAAGAGAACCATCCTCACAGTTTTCAATGACAAATAGTGGGGTTTATACAAAGTACACAGACTTTCATTTCAAACATGTTGAGTTCTCTCTCTCTCTCTCTCTCTCTCTCTCCCTCTCGCACGCGTGCACTCTTTGTCCTCTCCACTTCTCTCCATTTCTTTCCTCCTTTCCTCTCCCATCAAAAAATCAAGTAAAACAGTTTAGCAGTTTCTCAAAACTTTAAACATAAAATTATCATGTGACCCCACATTCCATTGGTAAGTATAAACCTAAGAGAACTGAAAACAGATGTTCAAACAAAAGCTTGTACATGAATATTTATAGCAATTCTATTTACAATAACCAAAAGGTGGAAACAGCTCAAATGTTCATCCATGAATAGCTAAACAAATTGTGTTCTATCCATACAAAGGGATACTATTCATCAATAAAAAGGAATGACATACTGATACATGCACTGATATATGGATGTAAATCCAAAATATCATGCTAAGTGAAAGAAAGTAGGCATGAAAGGCCACATTTTTTATGATTCCACCTATAGGAAATATCCAAAATATTGGTAAATACAGAGAAACAAAATGCAGATTGATGGTTTCCAGGGCTGAGAGGAGGGGGGATGGGGAGATAGTACCTAATGGGTATGGGGTTTTATTTTGAAGTGATGAAATGCTTTGGAAGTAGATAGAGGTGATGGTTCCATGTCATTGTGAATTTCCTAAATGCCACTGAACTGTTTACTTTAAATTGATTAATTTTATGTTATGTGGATTTCACCTCAATACATTATTTAAGATAAATAAAGTCAAGTCTTAATTAGTCATCCCATTGGCTCTGTCTCCACCAACCACTACTAAATGGTTTGGAGTGGGATATGATTCAGTATTACTCTCAGTGGAGGAGCAGTGAACACTCTGGACCGGAATTCAAGAGGACAGTATTTTTTTTTTCCTAAAACTGGATCAATTTTGTCAAGTTTCTTCTCTGCCAAGAGCCTCAGATTCACCATCTGTAACCTTCCCATTCTCTTAGCAATGTTGTGAGGACAAAATAAGACATGAATGTAAGGACTAAATGGATATGAAGGTGCCCTGCTACCAGTCCTTCTGTTTCCTATCTTCCAAAATTTTATTGACATCTCTATCTGCTGTCATCTTCTATCCTTTCTATGTGTCCTTGGGATTTTATCCTTTTTAAAATATGTTTATTGACATGTTGGGCAATTTATTTTCAGAAAAGAGAATATCTTTGATCTATCAGGTATAATTGCAAAGCCTTTTGTACTTTATGTTTTATAAAATTTATATAATGAACATATATTCTTTTTATAATCACAAAAAACACAACAAATATTGTTTTTAAAGAAAAAAAGTTCCCTGCTATACATCCATGAGGAGTAACAAGGGTCCTGGGAATCTCTTCATTTTTTCCTTCCAATTAAAGAAAGAATTCTTTCTGCACTAGTAGCAGCATATAAATGAATATTGTTGCATTTATTCTTTTCTTCATATTATTTGAAACAATTTTCATAATGGGAGGATTAAATTGTAATTGTTTCTTGTTAAAACATTAATACTAACCTTATCTCTAATCACACTTGAGTACCTAATACTGTTTACATTTATGCTGGTCTTTTTAAGGAAGTTAAAACACAGAGTCTACATGGGCATAAAATCAGTATTTTGGGAAAATAGAACAAAGAAATTCTCAAGAAACCAAGGATAAGTTTGTTTACCCTAACATAATATAAAAAACTTAACTTTGGAAACTAGTCCTTTCTCTCATTGAGCTAACTGCTATATGTAATCTATAATATCTGATGAAAAATACTATGTCTTATTCATCCTTTTATCCCCAAAGTACCTAGCAGGATATCTGGCTTAGAAAAGGAACTTAGTAAATGAATTAATAAATAATTTAATGCATCAACATCCCTGTAACAGTGGTAGAAGATATGAGGACCATTTATTTGTTGATGGAATCTTAGACAGCAGAGGGGCTAGGAAATTTTCCCAAAACCACAGAAAATATTCTTAGTTTAACTGTGCTATGTTATTATCAATGCCTTGGGAAGACAGACTTAACTGGTTACATAGGCTATTTCTTTATTAAGGCTAAAATTACCTGACAATAAAATTCTAGGTCAAATTAGGAAACAAAAAAACCATAAGCATTGGAAAAAGTGATAATTACTAGCAGGAGCTACTATGGGTTCACTAAAAACAAATTATGCTAAGTCTACCTTTTATGGAAAACAAAATTGCCACATCAGAGAGAGGAGCCATTGACAAGGTATATCTGGATTTCATCACAGTACTGACAAACTGTATCATATATCTGTGATGCCACACGGAAAAATGGAATAGATTAGAGTATATTTATGTGATATGTTAGTTGGCTAAAAAACTCTATTTAGTGGGTCAGTGTCAAACATTTATGTAGCCTCTGGTGCCTAAAATGAGGTTTTTTAAAATAATTAAATGATATTAAAAAATAATAAAGACATAGAAGGCATGATGATTCAAGTATGTAGATAGCATTAAGCTAAAAATGATAGTAAATACATTGAATAACAGAAATAGAAAGTATTATGTGGATTGAAATTATTAGAGTGAAATATATAAGATGAAATTCCTGTATTTGTGATCAAAAATAAATACTGTAATACATAGGATTGAGGAGATTGGCTCATCAACAGTCATGAGAAAAAATCTGGTGGATTTTAGTTGATCAAAAAGCTCAAAATAAGCAAACAGAACAATGCCATCACCCAATAGGCTAATTCTATTTTAGGTTACATTAATAGAAGTGTGATACATAAAATGGGAGAGGTGATAGTCCCTGTTGCTCTGTGAGATAGCTGGAAAACATCTGGAGTATTGTGTTCAGCACTAGATAACACACTTTAGGTTAGATATTAATAAACTAGGTAGTCTCCAGAGCAGCAGTTCCCATGCTTGCCTATGGATAACTTGTATCCTAAGTGAGAGGTGTTCTGGGGGGCCAAAAAGGTGCCATGGTCACAAAAGATTACATACTAAAACTACTTCCTATATATTCAGAACTAACATTAACATATAAAGGAATCTATGTAGTCCTGCATTAAAACTCATTTGACTTTGTTAATCTACCCAAACATTTGACAAAATAAAATCTTTTCTCAAAACATTGGATCACTTATTGATTTCTCACAGGATATTAATATTCAGTGAAACACAGTTTGAGAAATGCTGAGAGAACAGTGATCAGGATTGTAAAAAGCCCTAAAACCAGATAATATGAAGAACACTTGAAGACACCAGAAAGATAATTTCCCTCAAATTTCCTGAGGCTCATCATGTAAAAAGGAAAATAGACTTTAGAGAGAAAATTCTTCATAATTAAAATTTATCAACCATGGATGGAACTTTCCAGTATGGTTTAAAGTGGGAACACGACCTCACTTACTAGAGGCATTCAGGCAGAAGCTAGACAGCTAACTAGCAGAGATGATACAAAGCATATTATAGTCCTGGAGGAGAGGCTGGTCCAGAAAAAGTTGGAAGTTTCTTCAGGAGTTAACATTCTGTGCCTCGCTAACCAGCTCACAGATATTTCATGATTTGATAAGCACTTTAGCTGGAAGGTGTCTACAATATACAGTGATGCAGTAATGAGCTGAAACTTGGTGATTGTGTTTGCCCAGGAATACAGAGTGCACTCCTTGGTAAAGTAAATATTAAATGCCACACTTAATTTCATACCAGCTAGCCATTGCACACTAGGGGGCCAAGTACTGCAGTAAGATGATAGATGTAACACTTTAGAATCATCAAACTAGCAAATGAAAGAGCCAAAATCTATACTCATTTATAGGCCATCAAGTAAAGGAAGGTATTTGACAAGCCGTGGTGGTACAACTACAGCTATAACTAAACTGTCCTTCTCTTAGTCCAAGACTCTTATTATCACCCCAATAGTTACCAATCCCTTGAGGTCCTATGACCAATAATAATCTGGAGTCCACTGAAGAAGAACTTATCCTTAGGCTCTAATATAAACCTAATTAATGTTAAATAAATCTACATTTATTCATCTAAGTTTTCCCTGAAGAATTAAGTGCCCCATCAGCCAAATTTAGACTTGGTGTGTTATACTGCCACAAACCTTTTTGAATTTCATTACTGTGCCCTTTAATTTGCTGATTTCTTTTCTATTTAACTCCCTCTTAGCTAGAAATCAAAGTAGCTCATCAAAATGCTATGGTTATCTCCTTAATATAAAGATATCTTGCTTACATACAAGATCACATCTGTTTTTCAATTTGGAAATAATTCTGCATGCTGTTCCTTTCCATCCGACACTATGAACATTGCTCTGACAAATATTAATATGGCTTCTCTCTTCATAATTCATGGAAAAGAGAATGCTTACAGCCATTAATTCATTCCTTTTGTTCCTTTTCCTGGTGGGGAATGGAAACTATTTCCCAAAAAGAATGCTAGATTAAAATTGCCACTTGGGAGAAGTTGTATCCTTTCTGTCCACCTTTTGCTCAACCCTTTTCTTACAGATGAGAAAACAGACTTGGGGAAGGTAAGAAAGTGCCCCATGATTACACAGCTAGAACACCTGGCAAAGACAGGACTGACCTCTTGGTATGTCTGACTATAAAGTCAATGTTCTCTGGTACAAACCCTGTTTGAAGGGGCAGAGATCCATGCCAAGGCCCTAGAGTGCTTCTGCGTTCACCCACAAGCATCATCTTGCTTCTCATTTTAAAACTTCATGGTCGGATATGTTCTTTGGAGGCTTTGGAACTTAAATTCAGCAAGTTTAACCATGCTAATTATTGAAAATTTCATCCTAATAGCATGAATTATCCACCCATCACACCTTTGTGTAAGCCAACCTTGCATAGATCACCAGATGTAAAGGATCAAAATCATTTGGATGGGAACTGTGAACTGAGAACTGACCATTGTTTTTCTCCCAGGGCCATTTTCTAATCCTTGACATTGCTCAGAGGCCAATGACCTGTGTGCATCACTGGTAGAAACCACCAAAGCTTTTAGTGGATACCTGAGGCTGGTATAATAACATTGGAAAATTGAAGGGTTTAAAATGTGTGGGAAGCTTCTCTCACACACATCATTTGATGAATTCTGAGGCTGCACAAGAAGCTGAAGAGCTAGGCCAAAACATCTGAAAAGTAGAATCAAATGTCCTGTATCTTTGCAGCACTTATAACACAAAGACTTGCCAGGGAGAGAAGGACTGAAAACCAAAAAGGCAAGAGCTGAAAGTCTTAGAAAAGAGCTACAGCCACTTTTCACCTGAAGACACTTATAATTCTAGACAAAGAAATAGTCTGAGAGTTCATGTCTGACACCTGAAAAAAGGCCATTGCAGGGAGACAGAGAAGCCAGAAGGAAATTTGCAGTTCAAATGGGACTGGAGTGACAAAACTGGAGATCAGAAGAGTACCAACCACATGAATGGTCTCTCCTTTAAGTATGCACAAAAATTTGAAGATGTTTGGGAGTGGAAATCTAAATAGATGGGCTGATAATGTATGATTGGTAGAACAGATCTCTTGCTCTGGTTCAGTGCTAAGGAGGAGACCAATAAGGATCTCAGTTAAAAGCATTGGAGGGCCACAACCTAGGAACACAGCAGAATGGGAAATGGATTGAGTCTTATCAAAACTGAAACCAAGCTTCAGATCAGATCAGTCTCTGAATTGAGTTGATGGGTTTCTTTACTTTACTTGCATGTAAGAGGAAAGGGTAAAACATCCTGGTGGAAAATAACATTATCTGAATGCTCCTTTGTTCTCTTACAACATAAAAGATAAAGTCAAAAATTACTATATAGCCATTCCTCAGTGTTTGTGAGAGATTGGTTCCAGGACCTCTTGTAGATACCAAAATTCACAATGCTCAAGCCCATGATATAAAATGGCATAATATTTGCAGATAACTACACATCCTTCCGTATGCTTGAAATCATCTATGTATAATAGCTAATACAATGTAAATGCTATATAAATAGTTGTTATACTGTTTTGTTTAGGGAATAATGACACGAAAAAAGTCTGCACATGTTCAGTACAGATGCAATTGTTTTTTCCAAATATTTTTGATGCATGATTGGTCGGGTCCACAGATAATGGAAGGCCAATATATGTACACACACACACACATACACACACCTATATACACACATACATGTGTAAACTAAATCCAATAAAAGTCAAAACAGGACAAAAAGGAACATAACAAAGTGAGCAAGTAGAAAAAATATTAAGGCAATATGAATAAATTTTTAATAAATCACTTTAAATATAATTAAGCCAAGTAGTCCAAGTAAAAGGCAAAGATTTTCAAACTGGATAAAGCAATGAAACCCGACTGTTAGCTGCTAACAAGAGAAACATTTAAACATAAGGACACATAAAGTTTGAAAACAAAGGATAGACAAAGATATACAATGCAAACACTAATTCCACTCTCTCCACCCCCAAAAATGCAGTGTATCTTTACTGATTGTAGTGAACACAGACTTTAGGGCAAGAAGCATGATTGAAATAAAGAGGGGCTCTTCAAAATAATAAAGAAGTTAATCAAACACGGAAGTATCACAATCTATATGCAATCAATATTATAAATGTAAAAATTGAGAGAATCAAAAGGAGAAATATCATATCACAAGTCAGATAAAAATATTTTCATATACTAAACTTAATAAATGATTATCAAGAATGTTATATGTTAATATTGTGAAACAATTTACAATTTGGATAGACAAATTTCTCGAATATAGAGTAATGTTATAGAAGATCTGAAAAGCTCAGTTAACAAAGATGACTGATTGATACCCTGCACACAACAATGAGAATAGTCATGTCATTTTCAAGAGTACATGGAAATTTTCCCAAAACTGACCTTATGCTGAACTGCTAAAAAAAAAAGCCTTGAAAAATTTTACATGATTGAAATCATTTAGACTATATTCTCTGATCATAATGGAATTCAGAGCTAAAAATAAGAATCAAAATAATAAGAAAGTCACCAACTCCTTGAAAATTAAACAATACATTTCTAAATAATTCTTGGATCAAAATGAAATGAAAAACTGAAAGAAAAGATTTTACATAAAATATACATAACAATGAAGATAAATTTCAAAACTCGTGGAATGCAGCTAAATCAGTATTCAGATGAAATGTTTGGCCTTAACATTATATATTAGAAAAGGAGAAAGACTGAAAATAAATGAGAGGAAAAAACAAGTAAAAGATCTGAAATCAATGAAATATCAAAAAAACATAAAAGAACACAAAAACAACAAAGATAAGTGTGGTCCTTTGACAAGAATAATAAATTTGATGAATCCCTAGAAAGACAGATCAAGAAAAAGAGAAAACACAAATGAACAATATTAGAAATGGAAAGGTGGTTATCACTATCGGTCCTACAGACTTAAAAAAAACAATAAGAGAATATTAATAATTTCTTGGCAATAAATTTCACAATTTTAATTAAATGAACAACAAATTTCTTCAGAAAATCTTCCTATAGAAATGAGAGAAGAAATATAAAATGTGAATAGTCTAATGCCTATTAATTATGTTTAGAAACCACAAATAAAACAACAGGCTCAAATGGTTTTGTTTGTGAATTACTGTAAACTTTTAGGGAAGACGTAATGCCAATCTTACATGAACTTTTCCAAAAAATAGATATGGAAGAAAAACATTCTAGCTCTTTTTATGAGGTTGGCATAAACTTATTACCAAAACTGAATGAGGACATTGCAAAACAGGAAAATGTCTCTCATTAAAAGAGATGCAAAAATTCAAACAAAATATTAGCAAATTAAGTACAATGATATATAAAAAAATAATGCACCATAATCAGCAATTTTATTTCAGGAATGCAAGGGTGGTTTATCATTTATATTTTAATTAATTCATGGTATAAATTTAATTATAAGAACAGGAAAAAAAAATGGAAAAATTCACATGGTAATCTTAATAGACATAGAAATAAGCATTTGGTAAAATGCAGTATTTATTCATGATAAGATTTCTTAGCAACCTAGGAATGGAAAAAATATTCCTTAATCATATAAAGAATATCTACAAAGTAAACCTACAACAAAATTCATTACTAATGGTGAAATATCAAAAGTTTTTCCACTGAAATTAGGAATAAAACAAGGATGCCTGCTATAATATTACCTCTTCTGTTCTACTCTAATTGAAGGTGATATGAATCTGCATGCAGAAAATCTTAAAAAAATGACAAACTATTAGAATTAGTACAACAAGGCTTTTGGATACAAGTACAATATATAAAACCAATGCATATTTCTACATAGCTATAGAAAATTTTAAAAATAACATAAAAATCAGATCTCAAGGCACAGATCAAACAAAAATATACAGGACCTATACAATGAAAATGTGAAAACAATGAGAGAAATTAAAGAACAAAATAAATGGAGGGATATATTTTGTTAATGAATTAGAAGATTCAGTATCATAAAGATAAAAAATTTCCTCAAGTTAACTTATATATTCAATGTAAAGCCAATTCTAGCAGATTTTTTAAGAAAATGATAAGATGATTCTAAAATTTATCTAGAAATACAAAGGGCCATGAATAGCCAAGGCAATCCTGAGGAAGAAGAACAAGGCTGGAGGACTTATACTACCAGTTATCAAACCTATCATAAATATATGGTAATTAAGACAGAAGTGGAACTTATCAAAGGGAATGAAGGTTGGTTTAAACATTTGAAAATCAATCAACATAATTCACCATATCAGGACACTAAGACAGAAAAATTACATAATCAACACAATAGACACAGAAAGAGTCTTTCAAAAATTCTAACATTTCTGTTAAAAGCTTTTAAGAAACTAGCAGTAGAAGAGAACTTCCTGAAATTGGTAAATTGTATCTAGGAAAAACCTACACTTACCATCATATTTAATGGTGAAAAACTGAAAGCTTTCTCTCTAAGACCAGGAAGAAGATGATGATGTCTGCTTTCACCATTTTTATTCGACATTACATGTGAGGTCTATGCAGTGCAATAAAGCAAGAAAGAAAGGTCATCCACATTGCACAAGAGGAATTAAAACTGTCTTTCCTCTCATATGACATAATCATCTATGTATATAATCTGACAAATCTATAAAATATGCTACTAGAATTTCAACTTCTGGAATGAAACCATGAGGAGCTCTGCAGATCTGCTCCTCAGTGAAACTGAAATTTATTTTAAAAACAACCACTTAAAGTTTGTGGAAACGGTCTTAATGTTGGTGTGAATGGGGAGAGATAGGAACACCCATACACTGCTGGTGGGACTGCAAACTAGTACAACCTCTGTGGAAAGTAATATGGAGATTCCTCAAAGAGCTACAAGTAGAACTACCAGTTGACCCAGCAATCCCACTACTGGGCATCTACCCAAAGGAACAAAAGACATTCTATAAAAAAGACATCTACACTCGAATGTTTATAGCAGCACAATTCACAATTGCAAAGATGTAGAAACAACCCGAGTGCCCATCAATACATGAGTGGATTAATAAAATGTGGTATATGTATACCATGGAGTTCTACTCAGCCACAAAAAAACAATGGTGAACTAGCACCTCTTGTATTATCCTGGATAGAGCTGGAGCCCGTTCTACTAAGTGAAGTATAACAAGAATGGGAAAAACAAGCACCACATGTACTCACCATCAAATTAGTTTTAACTGATCAACACTTATGTGCACATATAGTATTAACATACATCGGGTGTCGGGCAGATGGGAGGGGGAGGAGGGGCTCGGTATATTCACACCTAATGGGTGCAGTGCACACCGTCTGGGGGATAGACACTTGAAGCTCTGATTCGGGTGGAGCAAGGGCAGTATATGTAACCTAAACATTTGTATCCCCATAATATGCTGAAATAAAAAAAATTTTAAAAAAGAAATTGCTCAAAAAATGAGAACATAACAAAAGGAAACAGAAGCCAGATTGAATAGATTCCCACTAGGCAAATGTGGAAAATTATGAGCAAAAATTTTAACCAAAATGAAAAATGATATTAATGGAGTATAATCCACTGAATAAAAAAAGAATCCATTTATATGGACATTAGCTAAATAATTAAAGATAAAGGAAGTTTTTTTAATAGAATGTCACCTAATAAATGTAGAATAACAGATTTAGAAAATCACCATTTTGCAGCCATAATTGTCATTATTCATGCAAGAATATTCAATAGCTGCTAAAACAATTGGGTGCAAGTTGGAAGAGGAATAGAATAGTCTCAAAGCATTTCCACACAAATTACTTATTAATTATAAACTGAAAAAAATATTAATTTTAGAGTAGAAGAACTTGGTGAACATTCAAATTAACATTACCAATAATGGGCAAACAGACATCATGTCCCTTCTTGAGTAACACACTGAGAAAGACTCAATTAACTCCTGTGGTGTTACTTCCAAAAATGAATAAGAAAGATCTAATCAAAGTCATAAAAGACAAAGAAATGCTGAGTATAGGCTAAATGGACATGACAATAAATGTAATACATAATCCTGGATTAAATCCTAAATCAAAGAAAATTGCTATAAAGGACACTTCTGGGATAATTGGCAAAATTTGAATATGGACTACAAATTAGAAAATGATATTATGTTAAGTTATATTTTCTGAATTTATAATTATATTGTATTTTTATAAAATAATTTCTTTGTTCTAACAAAATTCACATTGAAGTATTTAGGGATAAAGGGACATGATATCTACAGTTAATTTTCAAATGGTTCAGGGAAAAAATTACACAGAAACACACATATACATGCACACTACACACACACTTGCATACTTTCTGTTTCAACACAGCCCATGATATATTACAATGCATTTACCTTATTGTGATCATATTGTTAATTATACTAAACTTATGGCCAACTAATATCCCACCTAGCCAGTAGACTTCTCCTCTTTGGAGTGTCAGGCTGATATGTGGTCAGGGTTTTTGGAACAAAGGCAAGTTTCCCAGCTGTGGCTCTTGGGCCACACCTGTCATACAGGCAGGGATTGGTGTTTTGTTACTAGAAATGGGCATAGGCTAACTTTGAGGTACAGATGCTCCTCAACTTATGATGGGGTTATGTCCTGATAAAACCATAATAAACTAAAAATTTTGTAAGTTGAAATGCATCAGGCTAAGTCTGCTAAAATCATCATAAAGTCAAAAAATTGTCAGTCAAA
Organism: Eulemur rufifrons; assembly: GCF_041146395.1. Classification (NCBI taxonomy): domain Eukaryota; kingdom Metazoa; phylum Chordata; class Mammalia; order Primates; family Lemuridae; genus Eulemur; species Eulemur rufifrons. The sequence continues at coordinate 23,028,810 of NC_091012.1, read as the reverse complement.
TCATTGTAAGTCAGGGACCATCTGTATGGTACTCCAGATGCATTTTCCTAAGTGAAATCTGGAACCTTCCAAAACCAGACCAGAGAAATCACCCACTGAAATGAAGGATTAGAACTAATTTCCAGTGCTCATAGGGAAGAAACTTAGCTTTACGCTAACCTCATTGCTCAATGGACTACGTCTAACCACTCTTTTTAGATGACAACAGCCAAAAAGAGGAAATTAAAGTAATAACTGACCTCCAAGCCCAGGTCGCAGGCGGTTGTCATAGCCATCCAGAAGACGATCCAAGATTCTGGTAAAGATAGTGATGTTGTCAGTGCTGTCATCAGGAATATCTGGGGCATGCTTAGGAGAGAGTCTGGGGCGGTGCAAGGAAAAGAGAAGGAAAATAATAGTTCTTAATAGGAAAACTTACATATTGAAATATTTTATTTCAAGACAATTTCAACCAATAGACTTTGCCAGTTACATAGCCCTACATCTTAACCAAAACAGCGAGTACTTCCTATTTGTCACAATGATTGCCTGTCTAGGAGGCAGACGGTGGTCAATACCTGAGCTCTTACTCCAGCACGGGCATGAGCTTTAACAGGCATATGCCTCAGCTCCATCCCAGCAGGGGAGAGACACAAGCAGAAATTCTGGACAGAATGTCACTGGGAACAGTACCTGGCATACAGTTGATTCATCAAATTTTGTTGCATGACTAAACAGGCCCCAAAATAAAGAAGAGAAATGTTGTCACTGAAAACTCACCTCTCTTCTAGCCCAGAAAGACATAAGTTCACAGAAAAACAGAGTCAGGCAGATCCTTGAATTGCATTTAGTCTACCCCAACCCCCACCCTATGGAGATAGGGCAACCAAGAGCAGTAGTAGTCCATCAAATGTGAAAGCTACCAAGAGGACTCATAAGACACTCCTTAATCTCTCTTATAAACCAAACTTTCCCACAGCCATATTACTAGCGAGAGGCAAGGATAGGGCTATAATCCAACTTTTCTGATTTTCTAGTGTCCCTCGGCTATCTCCTGCTTCTCCAGTTTTGATGTCTTCTGCAAGCCTTTCTGAGCATTAGGCACTTTACTAGTCACCTAATCAGGCCCAGGCACTGAGACTGATACTTTCACTTTTGGAGAAGGAGCTTGGTATGGTTTGACAGTACTGGAAATAAAGAAAGGCCCTGAGTAGTTCAGAGGAGAGCAAGGTATGATGAAAGAAATGGCTATTTCCAAGGGTCAAGAAGCATGATGTATTAATACAATCAAGAAATGAACCAAGAGGTAAAAATCCTGGGTTCTAGTTCCAGCTGTACTGGTGATTTGGGGGAGACCATTAAGCAACTTATAGTACTATATGTTTGGGGGTCTCAGTTTTCCCCATTTTTAACTTGAACCCAGAAAGTTGACATTAATTAATGTATAAATAACTATTCCCAGAATCCGGTTAATCAGAGCTATAAAGTCACAAGATACCAGTTAAGAAGGAGTCTACTAAGAAACAGACAATATGTCTTCCCACCAATATTTATCCTTAGCAGTGAGCAAGGATCTTGTTCTGAAAAGACCCTGAGAGAGATCTACAGAATAGTAGAAACATTTGAATTGAATAGTTCTCACTCTAAACTGCCACTCTCTGGCTGATAACCTTGGAAAACTCATTTAGAACCACAAGTTCCTCAATTTAAAAACCAATTCAATTCACTTAATCACTCAATGCATTTTTATTGAGTATTAATTATGTGCCTATTACTGTTTTAGGTGTTATGATGGAGCAGAAAACAAAATAAAGTAAAATAAAACAACTAATCCTTCCCTGGCTTAATTTACAAGGTTGCCGACATAATCAAATTATAAAATAGATACATATGAGGAAAGGGAACTAGGCTTAAAGAATTTGGCACATGCATTTGAGTTTTTTAGTTTTGTAACCTTAGGCAAGCCATATAACACCTCTAGTAATAGCTATGGCACCTTTGAAATTAAAATAACTTCACAGATATGTTGTATTAATATTAAACAATATTATATATTAAAATTGTCAGGCTTAATGCTTCATATATAGAAGTATTAAAATTTTATTTTCTCTTCTTTAAAATAGTAGTTTATGCACTCAAATGCATTATTCAAATATAAATATTAACAACAAAAAATTGTTTTTGTCGTCAGACAAAATCTATAAGGAAAGCTTCAGCCAGAGAGACACCATTACCTAGTCAAGAGTAGAGATGACTGGGTAAGTGGACAGATCACAAGAAGTTATACAGATGCCTCAGTGGGAAGGGGGAAGAAAGAAGGGAACTGCAGTGCAGAGCCAACGAAGTGACATCAGTATGCTAAAGCGGTAAACACAGACACCCTGTCCGGTGACAGCCCACTGTAGGCTTAATCCACCAATGTTCTGGATCCACCTGACACGGTGGGGGGAGGGAAGGTTGTAGTAGCTCAATTGATTGTATGCAAACCTCTTTCTCATTATCCCTTAACTCTCATCGCGGGAGATCTTGCTCCACCTTGGATAGCCTAATTCAATTTCTGAGAAATTGATACATAAATTGAATGAGAAATAATTTCTTGGATTACTAGAAGAGGATAGAAAGGAGAATCCTCATAGAAGCATAGACAAACTATAAAGGGCTTCAGAAATTATCTAATCCAGATGGATTTTTAGATGGGAACACTAAAGCCCCTGAACATAAGTGTTTAATCACCCTGAGAGTTAATGGGTAAGCTAAAATTTTGATTCAAAATTCCTGAATATAAGGACAATACATGGTGCCACCTCTCTTATTGAAATACTAACTTCCACGAGAATGCATTTCCATCCCCTGCTGACTGTTCATATGTTAGGAGCATTCTTTGCCAATAACTTTAAAACTTTTAAGTCAAAAATCAATGCTAAATAGCGCCCCAAAACTATTTTCAATAGGTTTCTCTACAATTTTACACTTGATCATTGATAATTTTTTCCCCTTATGTGCACTAAATTATTGCATAGGGAGTTAGAAGTTGGTTTAATCTAGAACCTAAATCAGGACTCTATTCTTCAATAACTAAATTGCAGTGAAAATGGTATAGTTTGTGACCATCCAAAAGTAGTTTGGGGAAAAAGGAAAGAATCATGGCATGTCAGAATTATGGAGGACCTTAGAGATTATGTATTAATAATTCTTTCCCTTCATTTTACACATGGGACACCTAAGACACTGACCCCAAAGACAGAAGGTAATTGCTCAATGCCACATGCTTATCAAGTTGATGAGATGGGGGAATGACCAGTTGGTGAAGCAGTCAGAACACATGTAACATTTATTGATTGACTTCACCATCTTATATAGGCATGATTCGTGGCACTCCAAAACAATTATAATCACAGATGACAATAACAGCTATAATAATAATGAAAAAGCTTGAAATACTGCAATAATTACCAAAATGTGTCACAGAGACACAAAGTGAGCATATGCTATTGGAAAAATTGTGTCAATAGACTTGTTTGACACAGGGTTGCCACATACCTTCAATTTGTAAAAAAAAAACAAAAAAAGTGCAATATCTGTAGCACAAGCAAGTGAAGCACAACAAAACAAAGTATGCCAGTATTTCCATATATGTAGAATGAGGATAATAATATCCTACCTTTGAAAGTTTTTGAAAGAAATAAGTAAATAAGACAATAAATATACAATTGTTTTGTAAATGAGGATTGTTCATTAATTACTCTCCAAACTCCTGAAAATGCAATGAGAATCCTTTGAAAGACATGTACTTTTAAGCTACAGAAGAAGGCCAAGCTCACTGACCGGCAAGAGATTAAGTGCAGGATATTGCAGTAACAGCATTAGTTCAACAACTTCATCAAGGACTCTGGTGTGTTTATGTTAGGGGGAATCATGAGAGGCACAGATGTGGAGTTGCTGATGCAGTTCATACAACAATCAAAAGAGAAGAGAAATTTACTTAATTAAAAGGATGGCATTTTTCCTAGTACTTCATATCTCCTGGGGGAAAACAGATTTTTAAAAATAATGAAAATTCATAATTACTGCACAGATCATGTCTTTTCACTGCTCACAAACCTTCCATAACTCTTCACCATTTACCAAATAAAATTCCAACTCCTTAGCCTAACATTCATGGCCTTCTGCCATCTGTTCCAAATATATATTTACAGCTGCAAATTCTACTACTTTTCTTTCTGACCAGAAATCATAGTCAAATAAGATTACTCACCATTTCTCAACTTTCTCCATGTTTTCATTTTTAAGCCCAGTCTTTCCTATAAGTGGAAAGGTCTAAGTAAAGATTCAGCACTAGGGACGCCAGTAATATACTGGGGAGGGAATGAGAAACACCTGGAATTCAATAGCACACATTCTAACGACTTTAAAAAAGCCGCTTAAAGGGAAAAAAACTGATTTTTAGCTAGAATATGCCCAATCCGTCTCAAAAAATGCAGCTGTTCTTTTCTGAAATAGTTTCTATAGACTGGTAATAAAACTAGAGAAGGACTGACTTGAGACACACCCACCCAACACATGCCCTGCCTATTCACACTAACTTTATTTGCTCAGTTAAAATAAAATAAAGACCAAATCCTTCATGCCTTCTTGGTAACTGAAAGCCACTGTTTCACAAAAAAAAAAAAAATGCACAGGAAGATTTAACTAGTATATGTTGTGAATCATAAAATAGCAAGGTAAGTAGACCTTAGAGATGTGATTCCATATGAACATAAGCAGACATACCCCAACTTAAAATGTATTGTAATCCGAGCAAAGTTTTCAAAGAAGTAAGAATACATTCTTCCTTTGAAACAATGCCATAAAGGTAGCTAGTTTTCCAGGCAATATTATGCAGGTCTATTATTCATAATTTATCTGAATGATTGTAACCATAGTGCCAATGCATGAGCACTATTTCAGCAATATTTTTGGTTAAGTGGACTTTCATAGGCCAGACTGAGAACCATTTATAACACTGTGTATATGGAGAAAATAATTTTGACAAGAAGGAAGGGAAAACCACAGTACTAGGAATATTCTCTCCCCCATTATTATTTGCTTTTTTCCCCCACACTCACAGCTATGATAAAAGCAATGAGCTGGCCACCAGCTCAATCAATCCTGGTGGCTGATATATCCTTACAATGGAGAGTCCTAACAATTATCGTCTTAACAAGTGATCAAACTTAGTATCAGTAATACTGACAATCTTTCCTCCTGACATGATGCATGAGGAAGTCACAGCATCACCTACCAACTATACTTGGTCCTGGCCTCAAATGTCCATGTAAGGTTTTTGGATGGTCGGCACCAGAGAAAGAAAGATAAGCAGAGTTGAAAGGGTTAAGCAAAGAGGCTTTATTGGAGTGCTCCAGGGTTAGGGTAACAGGTCCAAAGGGAGGGACCCGAGCGAGGTTCCCGTGTCCTGGGAGAAACCAGGGGCTCAGGAAGTTGCAGTGGTCTGGGACTGAGGCAAGGGTATTTATATGCGGTGAGGTGCATAAGTGGAGGGGGCTTTTTCTGGGAATGGCGGCAGGTGCTGTTTTTGGCCCAGTGCCTAGGTCACAGAAAGCAGGATGTGGTTGAGCCCGGGCTGGGGTGTTCAGCTAGCAATGACAGGATGTAACTCTGAGGCAGGCTTTTGCCTGCCACTGCAGAGAGTAATCTGCCTTTAGCAGAGTTTCTCTTTTTTAGGGGGGGGGGGGTTCCCACTACCAGCCTTACAGTCAATCCCCATCCAGTATCACAAATGCTACACATTTCCATTTTATTACAGAAAATGGTAAGTTCAAATGATATTTCTTATTCTTCCAGATCCTATAAGAAAACTACACTTGCCCCAACTTAATACAGTATACAGCCATGTGGCTGAGATATTAAGTATTCAGAGATTGAGAGATTGTTATGTATAAGTAAATGTTCACATGCATGAAAGAAATGGACATGTGCCTAATTCTTACTTGAAAGTGGCCAAACTCATAGAAAGCAATAGGTTGTAGTTGTTAATAGCCAGCTTCTCTGAGTTTTAGTCCTAGCTCTGCCACTTTCTAGCTGTGTGAGCTTTGGCAAGTTACTTGACCACTCTGTGTCTCCATGTTTTATCTTTAAAACAGGAATAATAGCATCACCTCACTAGCAGGTCTGTTATAAGGATTATATGAGTTAACATATAAAAGTACTTAGAATAGTGCTTGGTACATAGTAAGAGCTATATGAATATAAAGTTTAAACTAATGTGATAGAATATGAAAACCACAAATAAGTATAAATTCTTGAGTTTCAAAATCAGTTAATTAGAGAACAAAGGAGAGTGTCCAGTTTGAGGCAGTGTCTGAAAAACCATAGTATGTTGGAAGAATAGTTGAAAGAAATAAGTTAACCTGCAGACAAGAAAGCATGAAGTAGATCTGAGAGCTGCTATGTGGAAGAAGAAACCAATGTTACATGTCCTTATAACTGGGAGGTGTTGGGGCTTCAACTCAATATAGGAAGCACCTGGATCTATGCCCTGTGGTAGTGATGCAGCTTATCACTGGAGGGATTCAACCTGCCAGGTCAATCATCAACCATAATGCAGGAGGGATTTCTGCCCAGGATAGGAGCCTAAAAACTGACAGCCACTCAGGTCCCACATCTGGTTATGAAAGTTTAAAATTTGATAATTGAATGCTAAGAGTATTGATGAATTGATTCCATAATAGAGATTGCATGTAAATAGAAGGGATTGGACTTCAAATCACAGTAAATACATTTATGGCCACAGGTGCTAGTTTATTCTGAGATTAAGAGGACTGAGAGAATACCTTTCAAGATGCTTACAAGGACTGACTCCTTTGAACAGTGGCACCAAGTTAGACTGTAGACGTGACAAGGAAATAAACAACTCTCCCATTATCTCTTCTTCAGTTCACAGCATCAGCTGTCACCACTGCCACCACCATATAATCTTAATGCAGAAAAAGTGTTAGTGCTGTGCCATGTTCCTCCCAAATCATGGTCTCCACTTTATTCTTAACATGTAAATATTAGGCCTTGTGCACAAAGTTTTTCATTTTCTCTTTCATATATATTCTCCACTCTTCTCCATCCTATACTCTTTCCTAGAAGGCTGACATGTATGAACTATATCAACAGGCTCCATTGTCCTCTGGCTTCAACTCGAATTTGGCCACCTTGGCTGAAGATCAGAGGAAGAAGAGTAAAGTCTTGGCATGTAATTCCTTGACTATCTCCCTATGATATCTCCTCAGGCTGGTGATTTCTCCCACTAAGAATCTCTGCACCTCTTCAGAAGCCTTGTTGTACATGCTATGTCTGTCACAGGCTTTCGGTTCTTGCTCTATTCCTTGTGGTTTCCATCTACCTAGACCATACTTTATTATTAGTCTCTCTGCAAATCTCCCCTTCTCAAATAATCTTAATTGAAATGTCCATCTGTATTCTTTGGGATTCTGACAGATTCAACAAACTATAGTCAGACCTTGAAGGAAGATCCATTTGGCACTTAATTGCTACTTAGGAACTTACTTGTTGACCCATTATGAAATTGCTGCTATTCAACCATTTTGACCCAGAAAAATGACAGTTTCATAATGGTTCAACTAAACATTGTTCACATATATAGTTCCATTTGCTGATGGTCAAAATACTAGACCAGGAAGCAGGGGTATGAGAAATGTATTCATTATATGAAGTTAAAATTGTTCTCTGTAGATTTTCCTCAAGAACACAGGACCAGGAATCAGAGATTGATGTTTTAGACCTGGCTCCACCGTTAATTTGCTGTAAGAGCTTAGGGAAGTCAATTTTCCTTTCTGAACCTCAGTATCTTCATATAAAAAATGAGGGATCAGATTTAGATGCTTTCTGCAGTTTTTCCCATCTGGGCTGTTCTAAAGTTCTAGAATCCCAAATCTCTAATTACACTATTAGTTCCTTGAAAATAGGAACTGTATCCTCAAAGTATTGATCAAAGATTCCTTACATCAGAATCATCTTGGTAATTTGATAAAATTCAGATTATTAGCCACTATCCCTAGAGCTCCTAAATCACAATCTTTGAGTGTGGAGACTGCTTTCTTGCTTACACATACCAAATGTTGAGAACCATTGCATCTAGCACATGATTTATACAAAGTACTGCTCAATAAACTACTGTTGAAGCTACTGAGGCAGCCAACCCAGGTGATTTAATTGAATGAACCACTAAAGTTGGATAAAATAATACAGCAAATGGATTTTTTCAACACAAAAACCAAAATTAACAAATTATGAAAACAAGCAAACAAAAAGAACCAGTAGCTCTGTTAAGTATCAGAATTACTAGCATATATGATATATTTTAAAGTTATATTGATTTCTTTATTTCTAGCAAGTGTAAATAGAGTGCCAACCCTAATATTTAGAGCCAGGTTTTTAGTAGTGTCATCCCTCCAAAGTATGAATTGCATTAGACTTGGAAGAAAGTAAACAAAAAATGTTTCTAGTTCAAGAAACATGTACTCATTATGCCTCTGTATTAAAAACAAGCACTTCACTTTGCTTTTTCAGGTAAGATTTCTTGGCCTCCTCTTTTACTATAATTGCTAAAATGATTGGCTATCTGGTTTTCTAATCACCAAGAGGGTGTAAACAAACCAATGTAAAGAGGAGAGGTGACAATTAACACTGAAAATAGAGGCAAAAAGAAAAAAGACATAGAATGAATATAATTATTATTTTTTTATTTTTAGAAACAACCAAGATTGTATTATTTTTATTTTAACATCACCATGTTGCACAGGTTGGTCTGGAACGTCTAGGCTCAAAAGATCCTCCCTCATCAGCCTCCACAGTTGCTGGGACTGCAGGCACATGCCATTGTGCCTGGCCTTGAATGTTATTTATGATGACCAAAAGCTACCAAGAAAAGGGACTACTCTGTTTAAAATCCTTGTTTAGGATTGTAAGAAAATATATGCAATACATTTTTTAGAAAACTTTATTCTTAGACTTAAAATTAAAAAAGGCTTTAATGCTTGAAGAGGTAAGAGTCTATATTTAAAACTCCATCTTATTTAGAATATCTATCATGGCCCAGTGAAATCAGATACATGAGAAGTTAATAATAACAGAATTGGTTTGATTTTCCAAACCTGGGAAAAGAAAAAAATGAGTTTCATATGCCAAGATTCTAAGGACATACAAGTCCAGTTCTGCAGCCTCGGCCCCAGAGATTACTGCAAAAATGCTGATAGAAGATGAAAAGACTCAGAGTACATTAAGATAATCAACCCTGCAAAAATAATCGGGAACAATTCCTATTTCAAGATGCATGTTTCCAAGAATATAAGACAATGACCAAATGTAAAACCAAAAAAAAAAAAAAAAAAGGAAAGGCACTACCAAGGAATAAAATATTCTGTGTAATACTGAAATATTGCAAGGCTAATGGGCCATTTCTAGTAATAATATTCCCTGCATGAAATGGGATTTTAAAGTCTGAAGGAAGTTCAACATCATTGAAGAACACAGGGTTTGGTGGCAGGAGAACTAAGAAATAAGGCTAACAAGATAGGTAGAGGCTGGGTCATAATGCACCTTATAAAATCATGTTAAGGTGTTTGGACTTTATTCTAGGGACAATAGGAAGCCATTAAAAGGCTCTAAATAGGGTAGATATGCATTATAGAAGAAACACTGGCTATAGAGTAGAGGTTAGTTTGGAGGGGAACAAGACTTTAGGAAGTAAGGTAAATTAGAGGCTCTTGCAGTGGTCCAAGTGGGAAACAACATTAAATTAAACTAGGGTGGTAGCAGGAAAGTTGGGAAAGAGTAGATGAATCCAAGGTATGTGGGAGGTAGAAATGACATATCTTGGTAATTGATTCAATCTGGAGAGTGAAGGGGAGAAAACTGGCAAAATTGATTCCAAGCTTCTGGCTTGAGCAGCTGGGTGTGTGGTAGTCCCATTGGCTGAAACAGGAAAAAGTGGAAGAGGAATATTTTTTGTTTATTTGTTATTTGTTTTATTTTGTTTTTTCTTTAGGGTGAAGGAGGAAGATGGTGATGACGAGACTACTTTGGACATGCTTAATTTAAGGAGTTTGTGGAATAGCCACGTGGATATGTCCAATAGACATTTGGATATAGAAGTCAGATACTCAAGAGAAGTCAGGAATGAAGACTGAGATGAAACTCATTGGCATTTATGTAACAATGTCATAGAAATGGATGAAGTCACTTAGGGCATTTGTATGGTAAGAAGAGCTCCTAGAACAAAACAAAGAACACGAACACCTGAGGGATGAACAAAAGCAGAGAAGACTATAAAAGATCTTTATATCACAGAGGCCTTTGATATAGCTGCATAACATTGTGAAAATATTGTAGAAAGCATAGCCATATATGCATAAAGAAAACCAGGTGCAATATTTATTATTGGTACTATGCCCAGATTACCTTTACTGGGCCAGTGAAACCATCCTCCAGCTACTTTGGAGAATTACCACCTGTTGAAGGGAGCCACCTCACCCTAAAATGTCTGGGAGGATATGCCTTCCTCCAGGAGGCCCACAGGCAAGGACTGATTGAGATGAGGATATGAAAGCCTGGGCCCTTTGCCTGAAGGTAGGACAAATCTGTAGTGCCCTTTATGTTTCACACCTCCCCAGGTCAAATTGAGGCTGTACCTTTGTTTTACTTCTTCCCTTTCACTGTCTTGCTCCCCTTACTTCCTTATAGGTTTCTCCTGAGTGAACCTCAATAATTCATTTGCTCAAGAATCCTTGTTCCATGCCTTGCTTCTACAGAACCCAATCTAAGCATCAGGGAATTGTGGTGTTTCTGAAGTCAAAGAGAGAATTATTCTTAAACTTAAATTTATATTTTATGCATGTTTCTATGTGTGTGTTTTATTTCATAATAAAAAGAAGTTAAGGAGGGAGAAGTCAAGAACATTTAATACTGCAACATGTTACTAAAGTAATTGAGTAACATAAGGACAGACAAGCTGTTCATTTTAGCAACAGAGCCAACGTTGGCCATCTTGGTTAGAGAAGTTGCCTTAGAGGCATGGAGTTGGAAGTCAGATAGCAGCAGGTGGAGGAATGTGAGAGATACATAGAGACAATGAAGCATACCACCTCTTTAGGAAATACGGCTGTGAAGGGGAGCAAAGACTTAAGGCACTATCTAAAGGGAAGATTTTTAAATTTAAGATGGGACATTCTTGATCATGTTTAAATGCTAATGGGCCAGAGCCAATAAAAAGTGACAGGTTGAAGATGATCTAAGAGAGAAAAGATAAAATTGAGAGCAAAAGGCTGGAGAGAACTGCTTTTAAGATATTACAGAAGAGGTTCAAGCATGCGCTAGGCAGTTACCTAAGAAGAAAGACCTTTGAGATCTCTTTCCATCTTGAGGGTATGAGCTGATGATTTCTTTCCGAATACAATGTAATGTATAAGTATCAGAGTATTTAGGTTCATCTGTGGGGAAAAATCTGAAGTTTTGGTCTGAGGCAAGCCTTTACCACAGTCTTCTTTCATTCCAAGAGTTAAGGGTTCTTACCCGCCAATATCCTGCTTCACAAAGTCCCCAGGTTCTTGTCGTCTTGATTCCCCTTGGCCAGTAGTTCCAGGGAAAATATTGACCAGGAAAAGAAGCCCAACGCTGGTCACATAGTAGTGACTCATTTGGGTGATCATCATCTTCTTAGGCACCAACTTGCAGAGACCTGTGAGATTCACAGTTCAGAGAAAGGGAAAGAGGTAAAGGGTTGAAAACAAAGGAAGAGAGGAGAAAGAAGTAAAAAAGAAAGATCTTATTCAACTCTATTAGAGACATTTAACATCTCTAGTTTCAGTTACTCAATGCTTAATTTCATTGTCCTCTCTACACAGCTTATCAATGCCACCAAAATTAATTCTCAACATACCCCTCTCCTGAATATACCAGAACCCATACAAGAAAGGATGCATAGCATAGTGTAAAGAGCTCTAGATCAGTAACCAGGAGTCTTACATTACAGTTCCATTTCTTTCCTTGTCTTCTCATATGACTAGGTGAGTTACAGAACTTCCCTTAGCCTCAGTTACCTCTTATAACCCAAAAGCTTAAAATAGTTTCTCATGCCTTCATTTTATTTCCCTCCAATGCCCTGTTTGATCTTTAGTGTCACAAATGCCTTTGCCTTGGTTAACTGTGTAATATTGTGGAGAATTGTGGTATATTGAGACCTGGAGTCTCTTTATAGTATTTTTGGTACTGATTCTCATCTTGATAGAGTTAAGTAATTTTCCAAATTATCAAAGGGTCTGAAGTAGGTAGACTGTTTTCTCTGGTTCAGGTTGATAAAATACTCAATAATGAGATGTCATAGTTCTTGAATAAGAATGCAATGTTTAACCATGAAGAGATATTTGAGGGCAATGCTCACTCCTTTAGATAGGGGCCGCCACACAAAAAAATCCAAGCCTAGCTTCTTGAAGTCCCTAAGAAGTCAGCAAATTATACTGATGATAGAATTGGAGTTCCCTATATGCAGGGCTGTTTTATGAAATCTGGATGGATAGAGGTTTACTAAGAAAGTAGCCAATAATGTGGCCGGGCGCGGTGGCTCACGCCTGTAATCCTAGCACTCTGGGAGGCCGAGGCGGGTGGATTGCTCAAGGTCAGGAGTTCGAGACCAGCCTGAGCGAGACCCCGTCTCTACTAAAAATAGAAAGACATTATATGGACACCTAAAAATCTATATAGAAAAAATTAGCCGGGCATAGTGGCGCATGCCTGTAGTCCCAGCTTACTCGGGAGGCTGAGGCAGTAGGATCGCTTGAGCCCAGGAGTTTGAGGTTGCTGTGAGCTAAGCTGACGCCACGGCACTCACTCTAGCCTGGGCAACAAAGTGAGACTCTGTCTCAACAAAAAAAAAAAAAAGAAAGTAGCCAATAATGTGACACTTACTTGCTATCTTTAATCTGTGTGGTTTCTTTGAATCTGAGACACTCACCAGTTGAAAGAGTCCAAACTCTGACCCAACATTATACTGTTTTTCAGTCATATCAGTGTATTAATTTTCAGAGGGAATGGCGGGACATAAAACTTTTTTTTCCAAGGAAAGATTACACAAGAGACCAGTATGTAAAACAGATGCATGTTGGGGAGCTATTATGGTTAATAAAATTAAGAACAAGATTCCTTTTAGATTCATCCCACCCCCCAAAAAACAGCTGCTGAATTCTATATTAGGCTGTCTCTATGAATCTGGTATATACATATGAAAAACTATGACACTGGAGAAGATGGACTTTTGGCATGATGAAGTGTCCACATTAGAGATAGAGATAATCATAGTATTAGGTTGTACCATAAGAAATTCCCAATATTTGACAATTGTTTCACAAAAATGGCAACTTCTGCTTATAGCCCTGGCTTGGGCAAGGCAAAGGCATTACATATAACCAAAATGTTTGTACCACCATAAGATCCTGAATTTTAAAAATGGTAATTTCTTATGGTCAACCTAATATATGTGCTGTGACATTCATGGTTCATGAGCTATAAAAAAGTTGATGGGCAATTTACAGGAATGGACAGGAACAGTATGGTTCAAAAAATCACAGTGTGTAAGAAAATCTGGCACATGATAAGACAACTCTGGGGCATGAGTAACATCCATAGAATAGACACTAACCATGATATATACTCAAACATCCACAGTGCTTTAGCAGACCCTCATGTTGTGTGATCACATGACAAGGGTTAATGCTGAGATAATCATGATGCTTGAATAAACAATTACTCTACAGGAATAGAGAGACTTGGTACAGGATATGACCATGATGATTATGGTCATCATTACCCCAAGTATGTCAATGTTTCACTATGGTCATTAAGATGCCTCTCAGACATCTTAAAACTAACATGCTCAAATCTAAATTTCAGATATCCACCCTCACACACATATTCAGACCTGGTCCTCCTACAATCTTTCCAGTCTCAAGTAACAGTAACTACGCACTTCCATTTGCTCTGAGTATAATCTCTGATGGCCTTCTTGACTCCTCTTTTACTTTCATATTACACATCCAACCTGTTAGCAAGTTCCATTTGCATTCCATTCAAAAGGAAACACATCCATAATAAAGCCACTGGTCAGCACCTCTGCTGCTACCACTTTGGCTCATCATCTCTTGTCAAGATCTTTTAAAAAGCCTCTTAACTGGTCTTGCTGCCTGTGCCCTTGCTCCCCTACAGTCTGTTCTCCATACAGCAGCCAGAGAAAACTCTCCTCTGCTCAAAATCCTTTGATTTCTTCCCCTTTCAAAAGCCACACTCCTTTAGAATTTTTCAAGATTATAATATATTAATATTATTAACTATAGTCACCATGTTGTACAACAGATATCTTAGATTCGTTGCACCTATCTAACTGAAATTTTGTATCCTTTGGCCAACATCTCCCCACTCCACCCCCAACCACTCCAGCCTGTGGTAACCACCATTCTATTCTCTGCTTCTATGAGATCACCTTTTTTGAGATTCCACATATGAGTGAGATCATGAGGTATTTGTCTTTCTGTGTCTGTCTTATTTTATGATGTCCTCTAGGTTCACCCATGTTATCACAAATGACAATATTTCATTCTTTTTAAGGCTGCAAAGTATTCCATTGTGTATATGCCACATTTTCTTTATCCATTCATCCATTAATAGATAAGTTCATTCTATATTTTGGCTACCGTAAATAGTGCTGCAATGAACATGGGAGTGCAGATATCTCTTTGACATACTGATTTCATATCCTTGGGATATATACCCAGTACTGGGATTTCTGGATCATACAATAGCTCTATTTTTAATTTTTTGAAGAACTCCCATTCTGTTTTCCATAATGGCTATATCAAATTACATTCCCACCAACAGTGTCCAAGAGTTCCCTTTTCTCTACATCTTCACCAACACTACTTGGTTTTTTTTTTGTTAATAGCCATTCTAACAGGTATGAGGTGATATTGCATTGTGGTTTTAATTTGCATTTCCCTGCTGATTAGTGATGAGCATTTTATCATATACCTGTTGGACATTTGTATGTCTCACCACAAAAATGATAACTATGTGAGGCAATGCATATGCTAATTAGCTAGATTTAGTCATTTCACAATGTGTATATACTTTGAAACATCATGTTGTAAATGGTAAATACAGACAATTTTATCTGTCAAATAAATAAATGAATGAAGAAGTTAATTTTTAAAGCCTCACTATGCTCTACAAGGACCTACATGATCTAATCCTCAGTTGCCTGGCTGACCTCATCCCCTATTACCTTTCCTTCTCTCTCACGTACTCCACTTCAGCCATTCTGTCTTCCTTGTTGCTTTTTCAATATGTCAGGCATGCTCCTGCCCCAGGGCCTTTGCACATGCTATTACCTCTACCTGGTATGTTTTTCCATCAAATTTCCATGTAGTTTGCTCCCTCATCTCCTTAAGGTTTTTATTCAAATATTACCTTTTCATTGCGGCCTTTCCTGGCCACCCCATCTAAAATCCCAAGCCTTCCACACATCTCTGATATGTCTTATGAAGTTACCTGCTCTATTTTTCTTTGTTTTGCATCTCTAATATATATTTTATGAATTTTTTGTTATTACCTGTTTCACAAATAGAATATAAACTCAATGAGGATAAGGATTTTTGCTTTTTATTCAGAGATATATGCCCAATACATAAAAGACTATCTGACAAAAAATGGGTACTTAATAAATAGTGAATTAATGAATAAATGTTATTGTGACAAAGTCACATTCTTAAATCAGGTAAGATGATATAAAGGATAGGGTGTACAACGGGCTTTGGAAACTGCCAGACCAAGAGGTTACTAGGTACTACCAAATACTAGTTGTGTTAGGATTTAAAGACCTACTTCTTCAATGAAAAGTGTGGCTAATAACATCCATCCTGGTTTAAAAAAAAAACAATTATTTGGACTGGACAACACAAAGAACAGTATATAATAGGATTCATCTTCTCTTATTATCTAGGCTGACGCTTGTTATTTGTATTCTGATGTTTTTGGTCCTATGACCTTATATTAGCTAAAGGGATTTTGTATTCATTTTATTAGTTTTATAGCATGTGGATTTTAACTTTCAGTTTACTTTATGCCTCAGTATTGAACTTCTTAACCCTTTTCTAGTATTTTTCTAACCTCTGTTTCCTATATATTTTTCCATTAAAACTGCTATGTTAAACATAAATAGAAGTTGAAAAGCATTTTGTCTTTTGGATGACTCTTTGCTTTATGTTGCTTTCTTTAAGCAATACTGACGTTAGGTGATCCCTAAGTGACTCTTTTTTTTATTTCAGCATATTATGGGGGAATAAAAGTTTAGGTTACATATATTGCCCTTGCACCACCCTCCTCTGCTGAGTCAGAGCTTCAAGTGTGTCCATCCCCTAGATGGTGTGCATCCCACTCATTATGTATGTATACACCCATCCCCTCCCCCACATCTGCCTGACAGGCGATTAATGTTATTCCTATATGTGCTCTTACGTGTTGATCAGTGAAACCAATTTGATGGTGAGTACACGTGGTGCTTGTTTTTCAATTCTTGGGATACTTCACTTAGAAGAATGGGTTCCAGCTCTATCCAGGATAATACAAGTGGTGCTAGATCACCATTGTTTCTTATAGCTGAGTAGTACTCCATGATATACATATGCCACATTTTATTAATCCACTCATGTATTGATGGGCACTTGGGTTGTTTCCACATCTTTGCAATTGTGAATTGTGCTGCTATAAACATTCGAGTGCAGACATCTTTTTTATAGAATGTCTTTTGTTCTTTTGGGTAGATGCCCAGTAATGGGATTGCTGGATCAAATGGTAGGACTACTTCTATCTCTTTAAGGTATCTCCATATTGCTTTCCACAGAGGTTACACTAGTTTGCAGTCTCACCAGCAGTGTAAGAGTGTTCCTAACTCTCCACGTCCACACCAACATTTATTGTTTTGGGACTTTTTGATAAAGGCCATTCTCACTGGCCTTAGCAAAAGCAATTTTAGGCAATAAGAAAAACAAGGGAGGTATTAATTTACCAGACTTCAAACTATACTACAAGGCTATAGTTCTTAAATCATCTTGGTATTGGCACAAGAACAGGGACATTGACCAGTGGAACAGAACTGAGAACCCATATATAAAACCATCCTCACATAGCCATCTAATCTTTGACAAAGCAGACAAAAACATACACTGGGGAAAAGAATCCTTATTCAATAAATGGTGCTGGGAAAACTGGATAGCCACATGTAGAAGACTGAAACAAGACCCACACATTTCACCTCTCACAAAAATCAAATCACGGTGGATAACAGACTTAAACCTTAGGTGTGAAACTATTAGAACTCTAGAAGAAAATGTAGGAAAGACTCTTACAGACATTGGCCTAGGCAAAGAATTTATTAAGAAGACCCCTAAGGCAATCACAGCAATAACAAAAATACATAAATGATACCTGATCAAATTAAAAAGTTTCTGCACAGCCAAAGAAACAGTCACGAGAGCAAACAGACAACCTACAAAATGGGAAAAAATTTTCGCATGGTACACATCTGATAAAGGGCTGATAACTAGAATCTATCTAGAACTCAGGAAAATCAGCAAGAAAAAATCAAAAAGTGGACAAAGGACATGAACAGACACTTTTCAAAAGAAGACAGAACAATGGCCAACAAACGTATGAAAAAATGCTTCACATCTCTAATTATCAGGGAAATGCTAAGTAACTCTTGATTGCTTTTACCAGGTAATATGTGTTCATCAGTTTCTTTCCTTTTTCATTTCTAGTGTATTTTGATTTTTTTAAAATTAGTATGGATGGAGGGAAGAAGGATAACTTAAATTGGATGAACTTTTCCTCTAATGAAGACAAGCCATGGGTGGGTGACCAGGAGAAAAGAGGCTTTAGATTGACACAAGACTAGTTTTAATTCCTAGCTTTCCCACTTGCTAGGTGCGTGACCTTGGGAACACGACTTATCACCAAATATATTTTTTGGTATGAAAAGGAGGATAATAATATGTCCTTCAAGGGTGGCTGTGTATAAGTAAGATTATAGAGAGATAGTATTTAATTCAGTGCCTAGCATATGCTTGTAAGCATCATTAACTGAAATTACTAGGACTACTATTATTACCATTATTATTAATATTACTATTTTAAGCCTTCAGATAGTTCTTTCTGATCTGACCCCTAGCTGAATGAATTATAATCTATTACATCAGACTAGGGAAGTAATGGAGAAATCTTCACTGAAATCTTTGCCTACTTTAGATAATTGATATCAACATAGTTTCTTGCCCATCAAAGGACTTTAAGTTAGCAACTTCTTAACTATGTAATATGCCAGTGGGACAAGAGGCTTCCTTTTTGTCCCTTCCTTTTAGCCTTGGTAGTAATTTACAAAGATGAACACTTGAGCTCCCAAAATGCTTATGTCTATCAGTACATGTAAGTGGTTAAATCTACACTGACAGGTGAGATATGATATTGGTAAAGTAGACGAAATGAACAGTTTAAATAACTATTAAAGTTCCTCAGGGTAAAGTCATCTGTCGGTTATTGTAGAACAGCCCTCATGATTGCCTTACATAAGAATTCACCAGGTATAGCCAGTCTTCTTCTTCAACAATGTATTTACGTCTCTTGTCAAGATACAGTTGGATGGATTGCAAAAGCTTATGCTATTTGTAGTGGTTTGAAAATGTAAGTGTTTACATTAAAAGGCAAGATAATACCATGTTGAGTTTCAAAATAATTATAACTATTCCATCTTATACATCAGGTGAGATTTCATAGTTAGGTTCAGGTAGTTTTGGAATGGCAGTGAGTCAATCCACTTCACCTGCCAGAAAACAACCAAAAGACTAGACTAGGTTGTAAGTAGCAAGGAACGCAGTGTTCTTTATCTCAGGACTTTTAAGATCTTTATCCTTAGAGATCCCAACATTCCCCATCTCATTGCAAGTATAACCCCTCTTCATTGGATAAAAATAATGTCACATTTTGACTTTTCTAATTAGTTAGTTGGGTCTTGAAATATCCAGTTTATCAGAAAATCTTTGTATATCTCCCCTGAGAGCTATCTCATATTTACCTCCTCCTTGAATTCTTCAAGAACCTAAGGGTTTCCCTAAGTCCAAGGAAGACAATGTTCTTTTATAAGTCAGAAAAAGGGGTCATAAAGACATTCTAATCATTAAAAAAATCCATCCTGTAAGGACTATAAACATTAAATAAGATAACATGTGTAAAATGCCTAGGCAAAGACCTACTGGGATAAGTTTGCTGATAGATCCTGTCCAAATACAAATTCATTTTATCACAAACATTTGAGCACCTATTATATGCAAGGTACTGATTCAGCCAATTCTTCTATTGGAATTCCTAAAATAACCTTATCTCAGTACCTAGAAACCACCAGATACTGACAGTCTGCCTACCAATGCCCCTGCTTGAATGACATAAGGCACTATCTGCCTGAGTTTCCCAAAGTGCTGCCACCCAGATACTACAATGCCAATTCTGCCATTTGTTTGTCTCAACTTGTCGCCAGAATTCCATTTAAGGTCACTTAGTTCTACCTGGCCTCAAAGTACTGTCATTCTTAAAGATTTTTCAGTCAAAAACATCTTAGTTCCAATCCTTGATATACCATATAGAAATCTGACATTGGGCAAGTTATTTGATTCAACATTCTAATCTATAAAATGTTTATAATAATACTGTAATACCACAGTGTTATGAGAATGAAATGATCTAATTCATATATAGAATTAAGGATTATGCTTGATATATAGTAATCCTTAGTCACTGTAAACTACAGGTTAATTCCTTAACGTCTTGTACTGCAATGAGCCTCAACTCCACCCTAATCCAGTCATCTACCCCATGGTTAAATTCATGATCTCAAATAACTCTCTGACCACATCTTTCCAACCCTTTTCATCTAGTGCCTTAATACTGTCAGTTCTTCTACCCACCCCCATGGGCCCCCATATCCAGAATCTCCAATCTATTGATATTAAAACCTTTGACTTGCTCATCATTATGTTTATATTCTCATTTCCTTTCTTACCTTAGCTTAGATTACATATGTAGTCCTTAATTAAAATCCGTATAATCATGCTCTGGTATGTACCCTCAACACACCTGCCTCTCTCTTGCTCTGTTGTACCCGCCTGTGGGGGGGGGAATCAATCCTGGATAAATCCAACTCTTGACCTGCAAATAAGCATCAGAATATAGCTAGAGAAAAATGCATAATTATGCCTCACTGGCCTCTCTTTAAATTTTCTGCAACTTACTTCAAATGTCCCATGATCATTTTACATTTGTCAAACCATCTCACTCTCCCATTCTCTCAGACAACTATGTTTTTACTTTCTTTTCTCTCCATCAACCTCAAATAATTTCTCCCAGAATCTCAGAAAATGGCTTTGCTTCTTATTTTACTAAGCAAAATAATAGCAATCAAAGTATGATGCCTTATTCTTCCTAATATCAATTATACAAACCTACTTCAATCTCAGCCTTCCCCCTGTTGCCAGGGGTGTCTATGCTCCTACTTAGTGCTAGGACTGCCACATGTGTCCTGGATACTATTCCCTGTCTCCTGCTCAAGGATATTACTTCAGTGATTGTCTTATCTCTCCCTTACTTGTCAGCTTTTCCCTCTTTACTGTCTCATTCTTGGTAACATAAAAGTGATGTGATATCACCCATTATTCTAAAAAAAAAAAAAAGCCCTCCCTTGACCTGAAATTCCCCTCCAACTCTTTCCGAATTTATCTGCTACCCTTTATGGTGACTCATTTCAATAACTGTTTCTAGCTTAACTTCCTTACCAATCATTCGCTCATACCATCCACATCGATCAAGTATTTTCACCTATTACTTCACTGAAACCACTTTTATGACTCATTCATTCAAAACGTATGGAGTATCATCTATATTCCAGGCACCATTCTATGTGTTGAGAATACATCAGTGAACAAAATAGTCAAAAATAGAATCAATGAAGAAAAAGAAGAACATTAAACCAAGGACTCTTCTCTCACATATGAAATCCATACATATCCATTCCACATCCATACCTTGATTTCTCTCTTCCATACCCTATATCCAAATTGTCAGAATGGATCCAGACTCTGACCACTTCTTACAACCTTCATTGCCCCAAGCTGGTCCAAATCACCCGCATGACAGCAACGAATGGGTAACTTATCTCTCTGCTGCAATTTGTGTTCCCTAACAGTCCATTCTCTGCACAGTAGTTAGAGTGAGTTTTCAAAAATATATAAGTCAGATTATATCACCCTCTTCTCAAGCTTTTATAGTGGATTTTCATGAAATCCCAAGTACTTACCATGACCTATAAGAATCTACTTAATTTGACCACTGGCTGTCTCTGGAAACTCACCTCTTATTACTCTCCCTTGCCCCCACTCATACCAAGTCACACTCGTTTTCCTGATGTCCCTTGAATACACCCAGCATGCTCCTGCCTTAGCGAATTTGCATGTGCTCTTCCCTTTGTCATAAATGCTTTTCCTCCATATGTCAGTTTGGCTAACTCCCTCACTTTCTTTAGGATTCTACTCCCATGTCATCACTTCAGAAAAACCTTCCCTGATCAATTTTATCTAAAACTGCACTCTCCTCCGCTCTTTCTACATACTTATACAGTTTCATTTTGCTTAGAGGATATATCATTACCTAAAATTACATTATATATTTGTTTATTGCCTGTTTCTCCCATTATTTATAAGCTTCATTAGTGCAGGCACTTTATGTCTGGGCCATAGAATAGTGCCTGGCACATGGTAGCTACTCAATAAAATATTTGTCAGAAAAAAAGAGTGAATGTTTTCCCAAGTTCATGCCCACACAACTCTGGGCATCCTTTCCTTCTCAGAGATATGTTCTCAAGACTATCTTTCTCTTCTAAAACCTTTCCCTGTGCCCTTTCAATCCTTCATTTTATGGAAAACAAATGTCCCTATGTTCTCAACGTCTTTACAAAAATTCTCCCCTCCTCTTTACCTTAAACAAATTGGGTTTTATATCAAAGACACTACTTCATCAACTTTTCTCTGAAGTGTGGCACATACATATGCCCATACATTATGCAGCTGAGAGGATAAGAATTATCTCATCTCCATGCAACTTCAAAACTATCCCTCCTCTATTCACCTGTACACACTCCTTCTCATTTGAGGTTCATGCCATCTATCTGTATCACCCTCTGCCTTTTAATTTTACTTCAATCTCCTTGTAGCCTATCCACATTGATTCAAAATCATTGCCCAGTTCACACTCATGTTCTTCCATCATTTTCAGTATTTCACTATTTGTGTAGGTAACACATCTAGCACAGTTATTTGACCTACACAATCCCTATGATCTTCTCTTCCATTGTATGTTAGTAATCTATGCCCATAGTCACACCCTGTACCTTATCCATAATTGCTCCCGCACCACAAATCTTAAACTACAGTATCTGTAATTTCTGACCTTATTCTGTTATTCTTCTAGTTTCTAAAGTCTTACTAGTACTGAACTTGCTCTTTAAAATTAGTGCTCCAGTCTATTGATCCTTCCATTGTCTCCCAGCCTCTTGGGCTTAGTTTTTATGTTAGTTCCTTTCATTTCAATACTGGATCCAATGATAAATCACTTGAACTACTCTTTCACTTGCACCTTGTTTATATGACCTTCCATTGTATTTGCATAGAAACCCTTTTTTTTATCAGTCCACACAAAATCTGTGCTCTCTGAGACTGATGAATGCAGCTGAAGAGAATCCCACAACTATTAAAATCAGCAGCACAACAAATCCATTGTCTTTAATGCCAGCACTCTTCAATAATCCTTTGATTTGTCATAAACCAGCCCTCTTCCCTAATCCTCTCAACTGTTCTAAACCTTTGCCATTCTTCTCAAGTTGACTATTTAAGGAAACTTGTATCTTTTTTCAGTAAAAAGTCAAGATGATCAGGAGAGACAAACCACTGATAGCAGACCATAACAGTACTTCACTGATATCCCCTTGGATCTCTTCATCAGTATCATGTGCCCTGATTTCATTGTGCCTTCCCTCCCAAAAGGCAGCATCTGCATCTCTTTGTCTGAAGGCTGGCCTCTGGTTTCTGAAACTAACTTTTGCCTGTGCACATTGAGAATCATAAGTGCCTGAGAATTTGATTCCCCAAACCAGAGCATCCCTCAATCAGGGCTGACAGGTGCAGAGGTATAAACACTACAGCTTCCTGATAGAGACAACACTTAGGTGTGACCCACACAGTTTTCATGGTACCTGCTTGTCCTCCTTTGTCTCCCTGCCCCACTTCCACTACTCTATTGTGTTTTCCTAGGAATACTTCCTAATAAACCACCTTCACATGAATCCTAATATCAGTGTCTGCTCCTGTGGAACTCAATTTAAGACATCAGCCTTTTTCCAACCTACAAAATTAACTTATTTCACTTTTATATCTATCCTTACTTTCTCTTCTCTTCATTTCAAGAAATGAGGTTAACCTGCCTCCTCTTAGAATAAGCCCTCAACCTAAGTTCCTGATCTCATCAACTCCTTTCCGCCCATCGACTCTCCTTGCCTGTATCTTAAATCTCTTGTTCTCTCATGGCTACTTTCTCTTAGACTATAAACATAATAAAATTTCTCTCATCTTAAAAAGTTTTATCAATATGCTCTTTCTAGCTATTATCTTCTTTCCTTTCTTTATCAATCAAGCTTCTTGAACTGGTAATTTATAATCGTTTATTCCACCTCATTCACTTTCTATTTATTTTTAATCAACTATATTCTGCCTTCTTCCCTGATTATCTCATTGAATTCCATGTTACCATCCTAATTATAATACACCTCTGTCCATTTCTACTCTCTTTTGTGAGTTTCTATATGGATACCTCTAAATTTAGGGCTCCCTGGCTCTGAATTAATATAATTCAAAATATATCTCCTCTCATTAAAAGAGACAGACAGCAACAGAAAACAGTGGGGGGAGGAAGATTTGATTGTCAAAGATAATGAAAAAAAGGCAAAAATCCCATGTCTAAAAGGGATTTTTATTATATACATTGCTATCAAAGATGGATTCAGATAAACATTCTTGGACTATACAACACATGTCCCATCCTCTGAAAAAGAACATAGAGATCTAAATACTGCTAGGAAAACACAAATCAATGTCACATAAATACCATAATTTAGAAACCTAGGGGTTGGACTAGCCAAAAACGTATGTGGTCATTCCTTGATATAATGTATTTTGTACTGTACTCTTCTTTGAGGTATATACAGTATAGTTGCTATTCTTCATTCCCACTATTAACAACAACTCATAAAACTTCCTGTTCTCAATAACACTACTGTGCAATAAATAAAATAAAAAATTAGAAATAAAAGGTGAATGAAATAAATTGAGTTGTTGAGGCAAATTAGCACACCACTCAGCATGCAACAGATTAAGCTGACAAAAATAAAGACAGATTTAAATATCATAATTATTACAACTGAATAAACAGAAATTGAAATTTGTTCTCTAAATAACACCATTCCAAGAATAATTAAAGCAGTAAAACTATAAAGCAAAACTTTCTTTTGTGGGAGAATGAACCCAAAGGTGGACAGATGAATAAATTAATAAATTGGAATTCTTGAATGTCTTTATGATTAAACAAGACAGAAGGAAAAATAACTCAACAAACAAAAAAAGAAAACAAAAGCAAAATAAAATCAACAATCCAAGAAAAAGTAAGAGAAAAAGAATACAGTGCTACCAAACCAAGTTGTGGTTTTGACAACCTCATGGAGCAAGGCATGCATAAACCAAAGCCTAGAATTTCCCAATGGTGGGATGTCTGACCACATGCATGCATGAGTGCACGCACGCACAGACACACATGCTCACATGCAGCTCTGATGCCTCAAGGGCTGCAATTTCAGAGTATCACTGAATCAGAAGTAAACCTGTATCTCCTCTCCAATCCCCAGGAGACTGCAGGGGAGTTGCCTTAGTTTAAATAGAGCATAGAGAAATAAAGATAGTAACAGACATAAAGATGTCCCCACAAAGGTTTTAAACCACAAGCTGTCCTCTCTTTCTCTCAAGTTTGCAACTCATATTCACATTAATGTTTGATCCAAGAAATCTCAAGTCATGATTTTAGCTTAAAGTGACTGCAAACTGTGCTCCAGATGACTTGCAGAAGTAAACATAAATTATCTCTGGAAAATAACATTTTCACATTTGGCTTTGGAGAACCCCCCCAAATAATTTTCCAAGGCATTGATAAGTATACAGATAAAAATAACCACACACAAGAAATCTAGGCACTATGAGAGAGAAACAACAGAAACAGCTAGAACAGAAATCAAATCCCACATCCTTCAGATAGTGAATTTATCAGATACAGATTATAAAAGGTTTATGACCACCACAAAAAAAGCTTAAAATATCTCTGGAGAACAGGACAATATAAACAATACAGTAGGAGATTTTATAAAGAACTAAATACAATTTCTACAAATAAAGAGACTTTGAAAAGTAAAGTGTGTGTATTACTAAAACATCCACTAAATATAAACAGAAATAAATTGTATGTCTTTTACACTAGAAGAGGGAAAAATGATTCAAAAACTATTAATATAAATAAAGAAGAAGTAAAATAAAAATGAACATAAAATAGGCAAGCTAAATGAAAGCATTAAAAGAAGATGATAGTTTCAAACCCAGCTATAATAGCAATTTATTTTTACATGTAAAGGCTCTGTTTCAAATAAAAAGGATAAATCAGACTAGATTAAAAATAATAAAAACTAAATTAACCACATGCTGTTTACAAGAGTCATATCTAAAACATAAGGGAAGAGAAAAGTTGAAAGTTGAAAAAATATACATGGTACGTACATATAAACCAAAAAGTCATTTCTAATAACAGGAAATAAAGACTATAATGTAAAAGGCTTTCCTATAAATAAAAAGGGAAACTTTATATGATAAAAGGTTCACCTCTCACAAAAATCAATTCATGATGAATAACAGACTTAAACCTAAGGCATGAAACCATAAGAATTCTAGAAGAAAATGTTGGAAAAACTCTTACAGACATTGGCCTAGGCAAAGAATTTATAAAGAAGACCCCAAAGGCAATCACAGCACCAACAAAACAGGTAAATGGGACCTGATCAAATTAAAAATCTTCTGCACAGCCAAGAAAACTATCATGAGAGCAAACAGACAACCTACAGAATGGGAGAAAATATTTGCATGCTACACATCCAATAAACGGCTAATAACTAGAATCTGTGTAGAACTAAAAAAAAAAAAATAACAAGAAAAAATCAAGCAACCCTATTAAAATGGGCAAAGGACATTAACAGAAATTTTTGAAAGAAGACAGACTAATGGCCAACAAATATATGAAAAAAGGTTCAACATCTCTAATCATCAGGGAAATGCAAATCGAAACCACAGTGAGATATCACTTAACTCCAGTGAGAAGGGCTTTTATCAAAAAGACTCCAAACAACAAACGTTGGCATGGATATGGAGAGACAGGAATACTCATACACTGCTGGTAGGACTACAAACTAGGACAGCCTCCATGGAAAGTAATATGAAGACACCTCAAAGAACTAATAGTAGAACTACCATTTGATCCAGCAATCCCACCACTGGACATCTACCCAAAGGGAAAAAGACATTCTGTAATAAAGACATCTGCACTCGAATGTTTATAGCAGCACAATTCACAATTGCAAAGATGTGGAAACAACCCAAGTGCCCATCAATACATGAGTGGATTAATAAAATGTGGTATACGTATACCATGGAGTTCTACTCAACCACAAAAAACAACAGTGAACTAGCACCTCTTATATTACCCTGGATAGAGCTGGATCCCATTCTTCGAAGGGCAGTATCACAAGAATAGAAAAACAAGCACCACATGTATTCGCCATCAAATTGGCACAAATTAATCAACACTTATGTGCACATATGGAAATAACATTCATTGGGCATTGGGCAGGTGGGAGCAGAGAGGTGAAGACAGGTTAATTCACACCTAATGGGTGTGGTGAGCACTTTCTCGGGGATGGACATGCTTATAGCTCTGACTCAGGTGATGCAAAGGCAATATATGTAACCAAAGTATTTGTACCCCAGTAATATTCTGAAATAAAAAAATAGTAATAATAAAGGTTCAAGTTACCTGGAAGGTATAATACATTTTTGTATACCTAATAGCACAGCTTCAAGTTATATAAAGCAAAATTGACAAAACTACAAAGAAATATAGACATCTGTCACATCATAACAGCAGATTTTAACAAATTCCTTTCAGAAGTTAACATAAAGATTAAAGATATCAGGACAGATATAGAAGATTTGAACAAGAGTAAGTAACAAACCTGACCTAGTGGAAATATATAGTATCCCTATTGATGGCAAAAAATATATACATTTTGTAAATCTCACTAGGTATATTTACAAAAATTTACAAGGCTATTAAGCAAATCGCAACAACTTTCAAATTATTGAAATAATGTAGGGTATCTTATACTGCCACATGCAATTAAGGTAGAAATTAGTAATTAACTGATAATGATAAAATACATAAAACATTAGAATTTAAGAAACATACTTCTAAATAACTCATGGTAAAATAAAATAAAATGTACATTAGAACATATTCTTTACTGTACAATAACCAAATCACTATCAAAATTATGGCATGCAGCTAACACAGTACTTAAGGAACAACATGTAGCTTTAAATGCATATATTAAAAAGAAAAAATAAAACTTAATGAGCTATACATCTAGTTCAATTAGAAAGCATAAGAAGAAAATAAACTCAAAGAGAAGGAAGATGATAATAAATCTCTTTTATAAATTATTTTCTATTTCAAAAATTTATGCTCATATCTTTATTATCATCTTCCTTCTGTTTGGGTTTATTTTTTGATTGGTTGATTGATAAGACTTGACAAGCTAATTCTAACATTTATTTGGAAATGCAAAGGCCAAGAATAGCCTCTTGAAGTCTTGAAGAAAAATAAGGTGAGTGGACTTTCTCTACCAAATATTGACTGATTTTTTAAGTCTTTTTCTTAATATTATTTTAATTGACAAATCATGATTGTCATTTATGGTGTATAATATTTATGATGTAAAATATGATATTTTGATATATGTATACATGTGGAATGATTAGATCAAATAAATTAACATACCCATCACTTCATTCTTATTTTCAAAGATACAACATATTATTACTGACTATAGTCACCCTGCTGTGATATAAATCTCAAAACCTATTCCTCCTATATGTCTGAAACTTCATACACTTTGATCAACAACATTCCATTCCTTCCCTCTCCACCCCACCCAACTTCTGATAAGAAACATTCTACTCTCTACTTCTATGAGTACAACATTTTTAGATCTCACATTTAAGTGAGATCACGCAGTGTTTGTCTTTCTATGCATGGCTCATTTCAATTAGCAATTATGTCTTTCAGGTTTATCCAGGTTGTCACAAATGACAGTATTTCCTTCTTCATTAAGGCTGAGTAGTATTTCATTGTGTATATATACCATATTTTCTTTATCCATTCACCCATTGACAGGCACTTAGATTGATTTCACATCTTGGCTATTGTCAATAATTCCAATGAACATGGGAGTGCAGATATCCCTTCATCATATTGATTTCAATTTCTTTGGATATATACCCAGAGGTGGATTATATGGTAGTTCTATTCTTTTTTCTTTTTTGATCATATAGCTTTTTTTTTTTTTTTTTTTTTTTTTTTTTTTAGACAGAGTCTCACTCTGTTGCCTGGGCTAGAGTGAGTGCCGTGGCGTCAGCCTAGCTCACAGCAACCTCAAACTCCTGGGCTTAAGCGATCCTACTGCCTCAGCCTCCCGAGTAGCTGGGACTACAGGCATGCGCCACCATGCCCGGCTAATTTTTTGTGTATATATATTTTAGTTGTCCATATAATTTCTATTTTTAGTAGAGACGGGGTCTCGCTCTTGCTCAGGCTGGTCTCGAACTCCTGACCTTGAGCGATCCACCCGCCTCGGCCTCCCAGAGTGCTAGGATTACAGGCGTGAGCCACCACGCCCGGCCTATCATATAGCTTTTAATGACACTTTTTTTTATTTCAGCATACCCTTTTATGATAAGAATGCTTAACAAAATAGGCATAGACAAGGATTACCTAAAAATTATATAAAACCATCCTCATATAGCCATCTAATCTTTGACAAAGCAGACAAAAACATACACCAGGGAAAAGAATCTTTATTCAATAAATAGTGCTGAGAAAACTGGATAGCCACATGTAGAAGACTGAAACAGGATCCACACCTTTCACCTCTCACAAAAATCAACTTACGGTGGCTAACAGACTTAAACCTAAGGTGTGAAACTATTAGAATTCTAGAAGAAAATGTTGGCAAAACTCTTATAGAGATTGGCCTAGGCAAAGAATTTATGAGGAAGACCCTAAACGCAATCACAGCAATAAGAAAAATAAATGGGACCTGATCAAATTAAAAATCTTCTGCACAGCCAAAGAAACTGTCACGAGAGCAAACACACAACCTACAGAATGGGAGAAAATTTTTGCATGCTACATATCCGATAAAGGGCTGATAACTAGAATCTATTAAGAACTCAGGAAAATCAGTAAGAAAAAAATCAAACAACCCTATCAAAAACTGGGCAAAGGACATGAACAGAAACTTTTCAAAAGAAGACAGAATAATGGTAGTTCTATTCTTAATTTTTTTTATTTCAGCATATTACAGGGGTACAAATGTTTAGGTTACATATATTGCCCTTGACCCACCCAAGTCAGAGCTTCAAGCATGTCCATCTCCCAGACAGTGTGCACCGCACCCATTAGGTGTGTATATACCCATCCCCTCCTCCCCCCTACCATCTACCTGACACCTGATGAATATTATTACTATATATGCACTTAAGTGTTGATCAGTTAATACCAATTTGATGGTGAGTACATGTGGTGCTTGTTTTTCCATTCTTCCATTAGTAGAATGGACTCCAGCTCTATCCAGGATAATACAAGAGGTTCTAGTTCACCATTGTTTTTTTGTGGCTGAGTAGAACTCCATGGTATACATATACCACATTTTATTAATCCACTCATGTATTGATGGGCACTTGGGTTGTTTCCAAATCTTTGCAATTGTGAATTGTGCTGCTATAAACATTCTAGTACAGATGTCTTTTTTATAGAATGTCTTATTTTTCCCTTTGGGTAGATGTCCAGTGGTGGGATTGCTGGATCAAATGGTAGTTCTACTTGTAGCTTTTCGAGGTATCTCCATATTACTATTCTTAGTTTTTTGAGGAACTCTATACCTTTTTTCATAATGTCTCTACTAATTTACATTCCCACCAGCAATATATGAGTTCCCTTTTCCCCCCATCCTCACCAACACTTTTCTTTCATCTTTTTGATATAAGCCAATTTAATAGGTGTGAGGTGGTATCTCATTGATATGGTTTGTTTGTCACCACCAAGATTCTGTTGAAATTTGATCCTCAATGTGGTAGTTTTGGAGGTGAGGCTTAGTGGTAGCTGTTTGGGTCATGGGGGCAAATTCCTCATGAATGGCTTGGTGCAGTTTTAGCATAGTTAGTGAGTGAGTGAGTGAGTTCAGCTCTCCCAAGACTGGATTA
Organism: Eulemur rufifrons; assembly: GCF_041146395.1. Lineage (NCBI taxonomy): Eukaryota > Metazoa > Chordata > Mammalia > Primates > Lemuridae > Eulemur > Eulemur rufifrons. Next base: position 22,998,004 of record NC_091012.1, on the reverse strand, counting down.
GTTCTCAAGACAACAGGTTATTTCCCTCGAAAGTGGGTTGTTATAACATCAGGATGCCCCTCAAGTTTGGTCCTTTTGTAGGTGCTCGTTTCCCCTTTGACCTTCTCCACCATGTTTTGACATAGCACAGAAGCCAAGCAGATACAGGCACCATGCTTCTTGTACAGCCTGCAGAACCATGAGTCCAATAAACCTCTTTTCTTTATAAACTACCCAGCCTCCACTATTCCTTTACAGCAACACAAAACACTAAGACGTTTTGCTTTTAATTTGCATTTCCCCAGTGATTAGTGATGATGAACATTTTTTTATGTACCTGCTGGCCATTTGTATGTCTTCTCTTGAGAAATGTCTGTTAAGGTCCTTTGCTCATTTTTAAATTAGATTATTAGGTTTTTTGCTATTGAGTTGTTTGATTTCCTTCTATATTTTGGATTAACTCCTTATCAGATATATGGTTTGCAAATATTTTCTCCCATTCTATGTGTTGTCCTGTTACTTTGTTAATTGTTTCCTTTGCTGTGCAGAAGAGTTTTAGTTTGTGGCCATCTTGTGTATTTTGTTATTGTTGTTGCTGCTTGTGCTTTCGGGGTCATATACAAAAATCCATTGCCCATGTCAATGTCATAAAGTGTTTCCCCTATGTTTTCTGCTAGTAGTTGCATAGTTTTAAATCTTATATTTAAGTATTTAATGCATTTTGAGTTGATTTTTGGATATGGTGTGAAATGAGGATCCAGTGTCATTCTTCTGCATATCCAGCTTTCCCAACACTATTTATTAAAGGGACTATCCTTTCCACATTGTGTGTTCTTGGCACCTTTGTTGAAAATAAATGGACCATAAATGAGTGAGCTTATTTCTGGACTTTATATCCTATTCTACTGAATTATGCTTCTGTTTTGGTGCAAGTACCATGCTTTTTTAATTAAAATTTCTTTAAAATATACTTTGAAATCAGGGAGTGTGATGCCTCCAGTTTTATTCTTTTTGCTCAAGATTGTTCTGACTATTCAGGTTTTTTTGTGGTATTACATAAAGTTAAGGATTATTTCTTCATTACCCTAAAACCATAACTAGACAAGGACACTAACAAAAACAGAAAGAAAGAAAATTACAGGCCTGATGAACATAAATTCAAAAATCCTCAACAAAATATTAGGAAGCCAAATTCAATAACACTTTAAAAGAATCACCAGGATGCAAAGATAATTTGACATATACAAATCAAAAATTTTTATGATGTACCACATTAACAAAATAAATGGTAAAAATCATATGATCATCTCAATAGATGCAGAAAAAGCATTTGACAAAATTCAATACCCTTTCAGGGAAAACTCTCAATAGATTAGACATAGAGGGAATGTACCTCAACACAATAAGGGCCACATATGACAAACTCATAGCTAACATCATTCTCATTGCTGAAAAATTAAAATTATTTTCCTCTAAGATCAGGAACAAGACAAGGATTCTCACTCTCACCACTTCTTTTCAACACAGTACTGGAAGTCCTAACCAGAGCAATTAGGTAAGAGAAAGAAAGAAAAGGCAATCTAATAGGAAAGGAAAAAGTGAAATTATTGCTGTTTGCTGATGACATAATCTTATATATAGAAAACCCTAAAAATTCCACCAAAAAACTGTTAGAATTTATTTAAAAATTCAGTAAAGTTGCAATATACAAAATCAGCTTACAAAAATCAATAGCATTTCTAGCTGAAAGGAAATCAAGAAAACAACCCCACTTACAATAGCCACAAAAAAAAATAAAAACACTTAGGTGTAAATTTAACCAAGAAGGTAAAAGACCTTTACACTGAAACCTTTAAAATCTTGATGAAAGAAATGGAATAAAACACAAATAAATGAAAGATGTTCAATGTTCATCAACTGGAAGAATTAATATTGTGAAAGTATCCATACTACTCACAGGGATTTGCAAATTTAATGGAATCCCTATCAAAATCCTAATGTCATTTTTCACAGAAATAGGAAAAAAAATGAATTTTTTAATAGATTGTAGTTATGGCAGAAGGGTATTGGACCAAGAGAGACAAACAAACAAAGGGCATAGAGAGTTCAGAAACAGATACAGGCATGTATGGCATTTGACTTATGACTGAAGTAACACTGAAGACTCCCTGAAAAATGCAGAATTTTCAATAAATGGCTCTAGGACAATTGTTTTTTTTTTCATAATTCATACAACAATTAAATTAGAATCTTACCCATATATACAAAATGTATTACAGTTGGGTGGAAGAAAAAAAAGGAAAAGTAAAACTATAAAGCCTATAGAAGTGAATGCGTTCATGGACATTTAAATTCAGAACTCTGTTCATTAAATAATATAAGACAAAGCATAAATAACAAGCACAGAATGGTAGATGCTTCCCACACATCATACATGTATCTGATTAAGAAACATTATCCAAAATATATAAAGAATTCCTACAGGATCATAAGAAAAAGAGAGAAAATCCAGTCGACAAAAAAATGGACAAAAGACTTGAATAGTCACTTCACAAAAGAGGAATTCCGAGTGTCATTAACCATACGAAAAGGTGTTTACCTCATTAATAATTATGGAAACAAAAATGAGAGCCAAAATAGGCTTTTGCTACACACTCATTGATTAACAAAAATTTTTAAATTCTAATAACATTAAGTTTGATGAGCGTAGGAAGCACCAGGAATCTCCTACACTGCATGTAGGAGTATAAAATGGTACAACCTCTTTGGGGAACAGTTTGGCATTAGATTGTAAAGTTGATGGTACACACAGCCATGATACACTATTTCCACTGCTAGACATATACCTTAAAGAAACTTATGTAGAAATGTGCCAAGATAATTGTGAAACAATGTTTATAGCAGCACTGTTCTTAAAAACAGAACTAGAAACAACCTGAATGTCCATCTTATTACACAATGGATAAATTGTACTGTATTCATACAATGAAATACCATACAAGTATGAAATAAAATGAACTATAATTACATGCAACAGCTTGGACACATCTCATAAACCTAATGTTAAATGAACAAGCAAGCCACAAAGGAACACAGCATGATTTCATTCACATGAAGTTCAAAAACAGTGAAACTAAACTGCATTTGATTATAAATATAAGAAAGTTATTTTAAAATGCAAAATTCAGGATAGTGGTTACTTCCAGTGGGGAAAGAAAAGATTGAGATCAGTAATTGGGTTCATTATAAGCTTCAGGACCACCCACAGTGCTATAGATCTTGACTTGGATGTGTGGTTGTACACGTGTTCACTTTATAATTATTCTAAAACAGTGTGCATCTTTATATAATAGTTCTGTATGTGTGTTGTATTTCATATTTTTAAAATTAAAATACAGAAAAGTAAGTCCTATGCACAGATGAATGCTGAAAACTTCAGAATGCTAATTACATCAATACACTTCCTTAAAATCTTAGTCTTAAGATTGATTGAAGAAATGCAATTAAAGCAATAAGGCACCACTCCACCTATCAAATGAACAAAAGCTTTTCTAAAAAATGCTAAACAATTCTGCTAAAGATAGGACGAGACAGGAATTCCATATATATATCTGCTAATGAGAGCATAAATCTATGCAACCTTCCTTGAAAACAATCTGGCAGCATGCATAAAAAGCCTGTAAAAAACTCCATGCTCTGACTCAGTAACTATACTTCTAGGAATCTACTGGACAGAATAAAATCAAAGATGCAAAAAGATTCATGTTGAAAGAGTACATTTTTGCATTGTAAAGCCACCACTAGTGCTTAATCATTTGACCATAATGCACACCAAGACAATCTCAGAACATAGGCTGCCAAACATGATAGAAAACAAAGAAAAACATCTTTAATGAGGATGATTATGAAAATAATAATAATATTATAATAGTTTATACTCATTTAGTACTTACTGTATGCCAGAAACTAAGCACATTATATACAATAGAAATTTTGCTCTCACAACAAGTATATGAGATAGATATTATTATTACTATTATTTTAGGGATAAGGAAACTAAGGCAGAAAGATAAGAGATGATTTGTGTATCAGACAGTTTAACCTCACTATACATCAGTGGTTCTGCACTACCTCTACTGGACATGGTAGAAGATTTTTAAAAAATACACAGAGTAGGGGGATTAATGGCTATATTGCTGATACAGACAGCAATTCCTGTTGAATAAGTACATATATAGTCCATTGCCAAACATCCACTGTGCCTGAGCAGCCACCACAGTAGTCAGAACATTTGATCACAGGCACACTCAGATGATCCTGCAATATGAGCTGATATCCAAGATGATGGAGGCATGGGCAAACACAATACTGTAAAAATCATTAAACTGTTATTCATGATAGATATGATCCATTCTTTTATTCTCAGTTCAGGGGTAGACAATAACTGCATTTTCACACAATCATGGTATATGAGTAGAAGTCAACCCTAAACAAAATATATGAGCAGAGATTCTTTATTCATGCTCAGTCTACTATGGAGAATAAGCTAATAACCTACATGTAAGAGAAAATAGATATGGCACAAAGAAAACAACTAGTAAAATTGCATAGATGATCACAATACATAATCAAAAAGCCACAATACAGGCAAGAATACCTTGGTCCAGGAACAAACGGTAATGGTGGGAGATACCATGACATATGCTCAAATGAACACATACAAGAAAAACCATCACTAGTGTTTGAGCATTTGGCCATGATACACACCAATATACCTTGAAACATAGGCTACCAATTATGATTCAGGTACAGGTAGAAATGGTACAAGTAGTCAATTATCATGCTATTCTTGCTTAGGGAGACAAAATGATGGTGAAAAACACAACACAGCAATGACTGGCTTTGCCAAAGGAGTGAAGGTGCAAAGAAACAAGGTGCAAAAGGAGAAATCAAGGCATGACATCAGATGACCATGTTGAATGGACAGCCACTGCCAGTAATTTAGCATGTGACTGAGGTGCAGAACCAAACAATCTCATAATGCAAGCTGACAACCATGGTAAAGAACAAAGACATAATACAAATGCTATAACAATATCAGCAAATACTTAGCATTTACCATGTATTGGGCACTAATCTAAGTATTTTACATTTCAATCTTTGAATCCTCACAACCCTATGAGGTAGGTATTATTATCATTTATTTTATAGTTGAGAAAACAGAGACACAGAAGAGTGAAATGACTTGCTCAAGAACATCAAGCTATTAAATAGCACAATTGGGATTAAATTCAAGTAGTCTGGCTTCAGAGTCAACACTGTGCATATACACTGATGGTGTCATGCTTCCTCGGATGGATGTGCTACAAGATTAAAAACACAGAGCACAGGAACAAATGTCTTTGGTCCAGAAGTAGACGGCAATGTAGCAAAAGTAGACACCGTAGCACATGCTCAAACATCCGTGGTGCATGAGCAGCCACCACAGGAGTCTGAGCATTTGACCACGATGCACACTCAGGTTCTGCAACATAAGCTGACATCCAATATAGGAGTAGATACTGAGGACGAAGGAGGAGGCAAACACATTGAAGTAACAAATAATCATGGTGTATAAAATGACATTCACGTTATAGAAATTTCCATTTTAAATACAAAACAGACAATGATGGGGCATTTTCACACAATCATTATGAATGAGAAGATCATAGTAAAACTTCAAACACAGTAAAATAATGGAATGCATTACACACATTCATACAACCATGAAAAATGAGCCAACATCCACTTAGAGCCAAGAGACATGGTATGGTAGAAAATAATGATGAGTGGAGATCTCACAGATTGATATGGTACAAAATCAAAACATCTCAATACATGAATGATTATTTCAGATGCAGGTGGCCAAGGTGCACAGAGAGACACCATGAAACATGTTCAGACAATAGTTGGTGAAAGTCGTCAGTGATGTTTGACCATTTTATTCTGATATACAAAAGTACACAAAAACAGTCTATACTCTGACATGGTAATCATGACAAAGGAGCTACGAGACACAGACACGATATACAAACTTGTGCTCTGAGAAGCAAATCATGTTGTGATGTTCACAAAGATAAATATTGTGCCTTACAAAAGAGCCATGGCAAAGGAGTAAATAGCTTTGTCCTTGAGTAGATACCAGGTATGCCTAATGAGACCAGACAACATATGCTCAGATGACCATGTTTCATGAACAAACACCACTAGTATTTGAGTATTTGACTATGATGCTTACCTACACAATCCCATGACATAAATTGAAAGTGATGATACAGGAGCAGGTAGACATGATACTATGCTGGTTAAAATAGATATGGTTGGTGATTAAAATTTACAATTCTATTTAGTATAGGAGCAGATGGCAATGAAACAGGTGAAATCATGGTATATGCTTAAACAGCCATGGTGCATGAACAGCAACCATAGGCATTTGAGCATTTGACTGCGATGCACAATTAGCCCAGTGACATGAGATAACATCTATCAATTTGGAACAAATAGACACAGAGAAGAAAAAGACTGGAGTGATCCAGGAGTAGAGAGCCATGGAATATGAGTAAATGCCATAAAACACATAATAATATACAATATGCTTAAAATACCATTTCCCTGTAGCTCAGTAGGCAATGAAGGTTCCTGCTCAGAAACCATGGGGTATGAGCAGACAAGCATGCTGCATGCTCAGACAACCATGGTGCATGAGCAAAAACCTATAGTACAAAAGCAGGTGGGTGTGATACAGGAACAAATAACATAATGAGGAATATTCCCAGATGAATAGGACATATGAATAAAGGAAACATAATACATGGATACATCTTCTTTAGGCCAGCAGAATATGAAAATGATGCTAGAGGAAATAACATGGCACACACTCAGACCACTGTGGTGCATGAACAACTACCACTGATATTTGAGCATCTAACCATGATGTACACCCAGGCATCCCAAAGAAACAAGCTGATGACCACAATATAGGAGCATATGAACAAGGAAGGATATTAGGAAAGATAATGACAAAAGAAGAGCAGAAAACAATAGTGCCATAGCTAACAGAATACTAAAGATGGCAATGATTCAAAGGGAGACCTCCATGGCATATGCTCATATCATGGTGCTTTAAACATTATCACAGGCATCAGAATTTGATCATAATGCACACTCAGACAACTCCAGAGTTTAAACTGACAATTATGATACAGAATCAATGGACACCATATCTTCTTCTTCTTCTTCTTCTTCTTCTTCTTCTTCTTCTTCTTCTTGTGTAATGTAACCACATTACACAATCAAACATGACAATTGTTTGCCTTGATGCCCATGATGCAGGAAAAGTAAAGTTACTGACAATGATAGCTATGGTAAAAAAAAAAAAAAAGAAAGAAAGAAAGAAAAAATAGCAGAAGACAAATGAAGCATTCTTCTTCTTCACCATCACATACATCTTATTAAATTCCAGACAGTGTTTAAAATATTTTATGTATAATAACTTGTATAATCCTCACAACAACCTTATAAGGTATTATTTTTGTCATTTTGCAGGAAACTGAAACATGGAGACATGTACTGATGTGTCTAAGATCTCACAGCTGTAAGTGGATAATACAGGATTCAAATCCAGTCATTTTGGCTTCACTATCCATTCTTTTAAACATGACAATAAATGACAATATGCTGTGATTTTCTGACAGACATGATACCAAATTTTAAAACAGAGAAATGAGTGGCTTTGCTCCAGAAGCAGATGGCAATGTTGCAAAAGTAGACACCATAGCACATGCTCAAACATCCGTGGTGCATAAGCAGCCACCACAGGAGTCTGAGCATTTGACCACGATGCACACTCAGAAGATCCTGTAATATGAGCTGATACCAGGTTATAGTAGATGGTGATGACAAAGGAGAGACAAAAACTCATTACAACATCAAAAACCACAATGTAGAAACTAATATACGGGTACAAAATATTCATTCCCAGTACAAGAGTAGACAATGACTGTGTATTTTCACATAAGTATGGTGTTTAAGTGGAAATTCATAGTACAACTTCAAACACAGTAAATGAGCAGAAATTCATTATTTGTTTAGATTATCATGAAGAATGAGTAAATTTGCATATGAAAGAGGAGATAGATGCAGTATTCCAGAAAAGAATCACAGAGCGAAAACTGCTCAGGTGATAAAAAAAAAAAATACAGGAATGTATGGCACTGATTCCAAGAATAGATCAAAATGATGCAGGATGCTCAGATGACTAACAAGCAAAAAAAAAAAAAAAAGGCATGTTTGAATATGTGTTCGTGATGCACAACCACACACCTACAGGACATAGGCTGTCAATTATGATACAGGTGTAGATGGACATGGTATAGAAATAGACTATGGTATGATTCTTAGGTAGACATGGTATGTAATAAAAAATAACCATGTAAGGAATGAATGACTTTGGTCCAAAGGAAGATGACAATAGTATAAAAGGAGATTCACATGGACATAATGTCTTATAAAAAATAACTATGGTGAATGACTATACAGCATTTATGTTTGGGCCTGATATACACTCAATTTATGCTATTACATGAGCTAATAGCTATGATACAGTCAGTAGAGATGGTACAGGAGCAGACAGCAAATATGGAGAAAACATCCATTGTGCAGGAAGGAGCTAATGACTACAATCCAAGAATTAATATCCATGTTATAGAAGTTGTCATTCTCCACACAGAAGGAGATCACAGTCAATGAGAAAACACATACAATAAAATACAGTTAGATATCCTACAGGAATGATATACATTCAGATGCATGTCACTATCCAATATCCATAACATAGAATCAAATTTTCAGTCAAGAATAAGATGACAAGGGTACAAAATAAGACCCCATGCCATATGATCAGACAGCTATCGTACATGAACAGCCACCTGTTATGTTTAAACATCTGATCATCATTCACAATTTGACACCCCAAAATGTGAGGTATGAATGATGACACAAGAGGACAGACATATCACAAGAAAATATCCAAAATACAGGAGCTTTGGGACATGGTATGGGAGAAAAGAGCGATGTTGAAGTAGGAGACAGACGTGACCGATATATGAGTTAGTAACAATGCTGCACAATATGATAACCAGGACATAGAAGGTAGACAATCACAGATCATGCTCAAACATCAGTGGTATGTAAAAAGACAACCAAATTGTGGTACTTATTCAGATGAGCATACACAAAATTTAAAGGCCATAATACAAAAGCAAATATCTTCAGGTGTAAATGTTATTATGGGTTGAATTGTATTCTCTAAAAAAGAGATGTTGAAGTTCTAACCCCCAGTATCTGTGGGTGTGACCTTACTTGGTAACAGGGTCTTTGTAGATATAATCAAGTTAAAGTGAGGTCATATTGGATTAGGGTAGGCCCCAAATCCAATCACTTGTGTCCTTATAAGACATAACTAACATATTCTCAAAAATTGTGATATATGACATAATAAGGTTCAGGTTTATGTGCATAAGCACTTCTTATATAGAAGCAGATACTTATAATTCAGGAGCAGAAGAAGGCCATGGTGCTTGCTTGGATGTGTAGAGAATTATATTAGAATGGCAAAGGGCAATGCTTCAGGAGAAGATAACCATATATATAATTTAAATATGGGACCAGTTGCCTATGATTTGTGCCAAGATGACCATGGTATGTGCTCAGATGACCATGGTACAGGAACTTATAGTGTAATTCAGTATAGTATATACTACCATGACACATAAACCTTAGCACATGCTCAGATGATCATGGTGCTGAAGTAGGTACCCATGGCACAGAAGTAGCGAATGTTCAAATGGCCATAATATATTAGCAGCTAACCACATTACACAATCAAACATGACAATTGTTTGCCTTGATGCCCATGATGCAGGAAAAGTAAAGTTACTGACAATGATAGCTATGGTAAAAAAAAAAAAAAAAAAAAAAGAAAGAAAGAAAGAAAAAATAGCAGAAGACAAATGAAGCAGGAAGCAAAGGCCATAGCAAAGGTGTAGAATCAGAGAATCAGAATCATTACAATCATGACACATGAACCTAAGTCCACAGTTCCATATGTAGAGCCATAACACAAAAGGAAACAACCATGGTATTGGAGCAGATAGTCCTTAAGTGGAAGTAGACAACTATAATATATATTTTTTAAAACAAAGATACATGAGCAGGAGCCAAGTCATCTGAAAAGACAACCATAGCACATCATGTTAAAACAGCCTTTGTGTGTAAGCCAATGGCCATGGTGTAGGAGTAGGTGACCTTAAGTATAAAAACATACAACCTCCCCAGAAGCTGGGCCCAGGGAGGTATGCCAAGGAACAGAGGCATATTTGGCCTCTACAAGTGATGTCGCATGAGAACTACACTCTCTGCACCTTCTGTGGCTTGAGTGATCAAAAAACTGATGGCCAAAACTTAGACACTTTGGAAAAAGGGAGCTTTAATAATAATTATACCAAGATAATAGGTGTAAGCTAGGACTACCTTGGACATATGGTCACCCTGTCTATGGCTGTTTAAGATTTTTCTTCAACCTGATGACTAAACAAACTAAAACCTCTTTCCTTTTTACAATATCCTATGTGTGCTCTTTGCCACAAGGCAGAAGCCACAGGAGAGACCATACTTCAGGTAGGAAATGCTCTTGGTCATGTCAAACCTCTAGATCTGGGAAAATAAATAAACCCTACTAGTGCCACACTCTTAAGTTCCCCTTTGATCCAGACTATTTGTATTCCGAAGGAAATTTTAGTACTTCAGCTGTTCAACAATATTGAGAAAAAACATGAATGATACATCTATGACTTTGCCATTAACCTTTCTAAAATGTACTTACCTTTCCCCATTTTTGTTTTCTTTTCTCTTTCATTTACTTATACTAAAAAAGACAAATTTCTCTTCTTTCTTAGATCATTACTTAACTTCTCAGAGAACTATTTTCCTCATTTATGAACTGGGAATAATACTCACCTTACAAGGTGGTTAGGATTAAATGAGATACTGTTCATAAACTATATATCCCAGGCTGAAGCATGTGTATCATCAACAGCATCATCACTCTGTAATCAAGTCCTGTGCTGCTGGGCTGTCACACTTGATACCCTCTAAGGCTACCCTGACTACCAGCAATGGCCCAGGGCCATTCTGAAGTCTCAAAGTGACTTTAGTTATAATCTCTTTGCTCAATATCAGATCATTAGCTTTCATATCTGCTTCTAGCCACAACTGTAGCCTGCCTTCCTTTTGGCTTCAAATCTACCATAGGCTGAAAAAAAGACTCCCAAGTATATCTAAGTCTTGTTTAAATGAGTTAGGCTCTGAACAAGGCCAGAGAAATCAAGTGGCTGGGTTTTCAATTGCTGGTTAAATCTTTTACACCTTTTTCAGTTATAAAGCCCTGGTCTGTTCCTAAGGGCCAGGCCCACAGAACCACCTGTCCATTCCTCCAGATGGCATAGCAGACCCTGAAGAGGACTGCTCTAACTTAAATACCTTCTAAACTTATCATTTTGTAGCCCTTCCTCTGGCTGTGGTTTTAATGAGAAGGAGGACAGTGTTGACTCACATGTCATTGGTTCTATACAAGCTATGATCTTTTTGTCACTGGCATCCACCTACCCACCTGAGGCTTCTAGGAAACAATGAATGAATGGTATAGAAAAAAACTTTTAGAAAAGAGACATGTTTTTTCTCTTTATGAATAAAAAAAGTACACAGAAGTATTAAAACAATTCAAGTTTAATTTGCTCATATACATCTGCATATAGACAAACACTAAATTCTATAACATACATAATGTCAACATGGGAAAATACCAAATTTGTCATTACACATACCAATAAATGAATACATTTTCTCCAGAATTAAAGAAAGTATACAATCATGTTGTGTGCTGAGAATAATGGAAGGGGATCAGGAACACAAAAAAGAAATAAATAATCATGGTGTGGGAATGTGACTTTAAGATGTGCATGGAAATAGTCATGATATATTAATATGTACTAATCCTTCAAGAAAGAAAAACCCTTTAATGTCTCAGAAGACACAAAAAGAATTTGATTGTTGTCTGGTAGAGAACTAACTTCTGGTCAGGTAAAAGCCAGGTTCCCAAAAGGCAAACTTCCTGCTCTAGTAAAGGCTACCCAAATCAGGTCTGGGGCAAGAGACACATTATGCAGGATTAATTCCAGTCCTAATTCTTGGAAGTATCTTAAGATAACAGAGATGTCCCATCACAGCCACTCAGACTAGGGGAGTAAATGCTCAAGCAGACAAATTTTATTCATTTACTCATGATCTGAGCAAATATTTTAAAACTGTGCAAAGTTCTGACAACACAACATTCAACAAAATAGACAAGATGCTGAACTTCAAGAAGTTGATAATTTACAGGGAGAACTGCAAATTATAATAAAATACGATTTGGAGAATAGAGGAAGACATCATGGAGGAAGTGACATGTGAACCAAGACCTGAATAATGGAGTAGTAACCGGTGAAGCTCGGATTGATAAAAAGAGGAGGGGCCGGGCACAGTGGTTCACACCTGTAATCCTAACACTTTGGGAGGCCAAGGCAGGAGGATTGCTTGAGCTCAGGATCTCGAGACCAGCTTGAGCAAGAGGGAGACCTCATGTCTACAAAAAACAGAAAAATCACCCAGGTGTGGTGGTGTGCACCGTAGTCCCAGTTACTCTGGAGGCTGAAACAGGAGGAACAGTTGAGACCAGGAGTTTGAGGTTGCAGTAAACTACAATCACATCACTGTGCTCCAGCCTGGGTGAAAGAGCAAGAACTCATCTCAAAAAAAAAAAAAGGAAGAAGAATTTTCTATCACATATGAACACCATATGGGCAAGAGATCATGCTATGCTAGAATATATGAAATTAGTTCAGTGCTTCTGAAACAAAGAGAGAGAAAAGGAGAGTGGGTAGAAAGAAATAAGGTCAGAGAGGTAAGCAGAAACAGTTCATGTGTGGTCTTGCAGCCATTTCAATGAATTTAGGTTTGATTTTTAGAGCAAAGAGAAACCACTAAATAGTGTTGTCACACAGGCAGATTTGCATATTAGAGAAAGCATTTTGGTTGCTAGGTACAGATGGAGCTCAAAAAGGGTAAAACTAAAGATTGGAGGCAAAATTGATGCAGGGGAATAGAGCAAGAAGTTGGAATCAGATGCAATGAGGCAATTCTGCAATAGCGAGAAGATAGCAAAACTCTACAGAAATAGCTTTGAAGCTCTTCTGAGCACCCCTAGATCTATAACCTAAGGGAACCCTGGTGGCTTAATTATTTGATAAATACATTATTAGACAGCCCAACACCACCTTCTGTAGTAGGAATTGAAGTCTTTATGTTGAAGAGCTAAAATGAATAACATACAGTGGGAACCTCAACATTGCAAGTGAGAATCTGGGGTGGAGAAGTTGGGGAAGGGACATCTCTCCCCTTGAACAGAGAGGATGCACACACAAATGTACACACTCATCACTTTGAAATGTATAAAATATTTTCTCATATTTATTAATTTATATTTTATTGATATTATTTTTAATTATTTGGTTAAGAACATAGACATTAAAATTTAATAAAAGTGGCTCTCAGTGTGGTAGCAAGATTTTGGTCCCCATGATCTTTGTCTCCCAGCATTATGCCTGTGAATATGTTAACATTATAAAGAGACTTTGCAGATGGAATTAGTTGATAATCAACTGACTTTAAAATAGGGAGATTATCCTAGGTAATCCAGGTAGGACCAATGCAATTGCATGGGTCCTTAAAAACAGAAAAGGGAAGCAGAAAAAGAGGTCAGAGATATGCGGCAGAAGAAGAAGCAGGAGATATTCAAAGCATGAGAGGACCTCAATCCTCTGTTGCTGCCTTTGAAGATGAAGAGATCCATGAGCCAAGGAATGCAGGTGGCTTCTAAAAGCTGAGAATAACTTCTGGCCAACAGCCAGCAAGGAAACAGGGACCTCAGTTCAACAACCACAAGAAACTGAAATCAATAAACAACCTGAGTGACCTTGGAAGCAGATTCATCTTCAGAGCTGCCAGAAAAAAATGCAGCCCTGACAATATTTTGACTTTGGCCTTGTGAGACTTGTTAAAAAGAGGACCCAGTTCAGTCAGCTGGACTTCTGGTCTATAGAGTAGTGAGAATAAAAATATATATCGTTTTAAATTGCTATATTTGTTGTAGTTTGTTACATCAGCAATAGAAAGCCAATACACTTAGTTTCTTCATCTCTAGGACAAAGATAATAATAGTGATTTCTTTTGGATTGTGTGATGATTTAATGAGTATTATATACTTGTACATAAATTGATTAGAGTACACAGCACATAATGGGCATCCAATAAATTGTTGAAAATGATGTTACAGTAATAATAAATTATATCTGCATATTTATGGTATGTTTTTCCATTCATTAGTAGATTATATGCTTATCTCAATCCTGATAGGTAAGTAGGATAAGAACTTTCAACCTACATAATAGATAAGAATATAAAAACACAAAGATATTTTTACTTGCTCACAAACCAATAACTGGTAAGTGTCAAAGAAGGGACTGAACCCAAATTTCTAACTCCTAGTCGAGTGTTATGTCCATAGTTCATTTAAAATGTGAATACTTCTAGAAGGAGTTACTATGATGCGAAAAATTCAGTTATATTATTGGGAATGGGAGAAATACCTTTTGTCAAGTTGTTGTTTAATGCCTCTAGTATAGCACAGGGCTGACCTAGGCTCTGGGAATGAATCTTGAGTATTTGTAAGAAATATAATTTCATAATGGGTTTGCTTGGATACCATTCTAGAAGAGCAATAAAGACTATAGGATAGAGAGATTTGGATAAGGTCATGTAGAAACCAGCACTAAGGAATTTAGGAATCTGATATAGCTGTCTCAAGAGAAAAAAAACGTGTAGTTCTTAAACCCAGAGTGTTCTGGTTTCAGCCAAAGCCATTAATCCTCTCTGCTTCCTGCTTCTTCAGCTCACTCACATATCCCTTCCAATAGCTCCACAAGTCAGCTTTATTTCAAAGTACAACAATCTCAGCTATAAATCCAGCATGATATCTGAAGCTAGAAAGCAACCACAGGCAAAAAAACAAAGGCTACTTTCATATGTCCAAATTGAGAAGGACAATAGTACAGTATCTCCCTAAGGAATATTGCTCATATCTAGATAAATGGTGAACCAAGGAAGAATCTGCTATTCCAGAAGCTAATAGAGGAAAGCCTCTTTTCTCTCTTCTGCAGATTGTGGCAATACCTTAAGCCAATGCTGATCTCTACCCAGCCATTGTACACTGTCTACATGTTGAGGTGGGGAAGGACAGTAGGAAATTCATGGCCATTATCACACAGTAAACACACGACTATGTCTGTATGATGCCATCTCTTTTTGTTACACAGATAAATTTATGGCACAGATTTTATTTGATCTCTGAGTTTGGGGCATTTTACTTCCTCTGCTGGGCCTCATTTTCTTTATTTGTATAATAAGATGAACAGTTGAACTAAATGATGCCTAAACTTCCAAGCCTGATATTCTATAATTCCAAGAAATATCAGCTGAGAATGAAGCAGGAGTCTAGGCAGCACTAGGTCCTTATTGATCTTTCTTTCCCTAGGTCTAAGCTTTGCTTAAAATTAGAAATCGTCAAGCCCACCAATTCTGGGGTAATAAGAAAGGAATACAAGGAAAGTGGACAGTCAAATAGCATGATAAAATATTGATGAGATAATTAATTACATAAAAATTATTGACTATATAGCATGTGATAAATACTGTACCAAAAACGATGATACAGATATAAAAAATGTCAAAATGTCCTCCAAGGAATAGAGAAAAAATAACTAACATTTACTTTAAGGCAGAATTAACTAACCAAAACAACATTATAAGCACTATGCTGTTAGGCAATTGGAGAAGAAATAAATCATAATTTGGGAAGACCAAAGAAAGTGTAAAATTGAATAAAGAAGGTTGCATTTTAGTGAAAATTTGAAATTTTTTTGATATAAGAAGAAATAGGATGGATGATTTTTACAAGAGTTAATCTGTATACCTGTTAAAAGAAATACCTTGTCTTAACAAAGGAATACTTTTAAAAACATTTTAATTTGGTTACAGATATTTATTAAACTCTATAGAAAACTTTATGCTTAACGGTGAAAAATTAAAAGGATTCTCTCTAAAATGAGGAAGGAGATAAAACTGACTACTAACACTGACACTATTCAATATAGTATTATAAAATTCTAGGCAATTAATTAAGCTAAGGAAACATGAATAAATATTAGAAAAGAAGAGAAAAACTATCATTTACAAAGGAATAATAAAGAGTTTACTATAAGATAGATAAATATTATATCAAAATACACTAGTAAATATCCTTTGCAAACATCATCAATAACCAGTTAGAGAATGCAGTGGGAGAAAAAAGACCATTCACATTAGCAACAAAACTATAAAATTTGAGAAATACATATATATAAATATACACAAAATCTACTTGAAGAAAAGTATAAAACTTTACTAAGAATTTTTGCTTATGGCTGTGATGGACAACTTTTTACAACAGACCAACTCATTCACCATGAAAATGTAGAAAACTTAGGTAAAAAATTGTGTGTGCATGCATGTGTGTGTATATGTGTGTGTGTGTGTGTGTGTGTATTTCACCAGAGAGCTACCAAAACAAACAGAATTTGAGAGGCAAGGATCCTGAAGTGAAAGGAAACTCACTAAGGTGAACCTGACATACTATGCTTTAACCCCTTTCAGAATTAGTTGACTGGTAAGTAACCACGTAACACAGCAAGAGAAGCTAAAAAGTCAAGCAGAAAGCAGTTACTAAGAAGAGATAGAGAAGCTGAGCAGAGTTTTCTATAGTCTCATGGAAATGGTGAGACAAAAGTCAAAGTTCAGGGCTTTATGTAACCCAGGTTTTGAAAAACAAGATCTGGGAGAAAGTAGAAGACCAGAGAAATGAGTCTGACAGCCTGAACCGCATTTTCCATAGAGGCATTTATTGATTTCCAAATAGCTGCACTAGAGAATTCAAGCAGAAAAGAGATACTAAAATGATGACAAGCTAAGCAGAGCTATTAGCAGTCTCACAGAGTTTGGGACCCAAGAAAGTGAAGAGTCCCTGGTAAGCTCCCACAATTTCAGCTGGAATGCTGAAGGACTACACAAAGAGTAAGGGTAGACAAGAAAGATATAATGCCTTACAACAAAACCTCATTCTTGCAGGTTCTTGATCTCTGATTGGATCACTTTAACTGCCTGTCAGAAACTAAAGTAAATATTCTCTTTAAAAAGATAACAGAGGACTTTGGGTTCCAGACAAGATGGTACAGACTCATTTTCCCCTAAGATAAGAAAACATAGACTTCAGTGACCACAAAGGAGAAAGAATACAGTCTATAAAAGATAGTTTGGAAAAGTCATTAAACAAACAAAAAACCATAACTCACAAAAAAGCAACAACAAAAAATCCTGGAGAGGAGAGAGAATTTGGTTTCCAGAGTAAATACAGTATAATTTTCAAAATGTCCACTTTACAAAGACAAAATTATAAGCCACACAAGGATACAAGAAAGTATATCTCATTCATGAGAAAAAAGGAAATTAGTAGAAACTGTCCCTTGACAAGGCCCAGCCACTGAACTTACCAGAGACTTCAAATAAACTGTTTTAAATATACTCAAACAGCTAAAAGAGACCACTAATAAAGAAATAAAAAAGCCAAGAAAACAATGTCTCACCAAATAGAAAATATCAATAAAGAAATAGAAATTATAAAAGGGAACCAAATAAAAATTCTGAAATTGAAAAATACAATAACTGAGATGAAAATTTACTGGAGAGATTCAACAGCAGATTTGAGCCACAGAAAAAAAGAATCATTGAACTTGCAAATGGTTCAACTGAGATTATCCAGTCTGAAAAGAAAAAAGAAAAAAATAACAAAGAAAAATGCCATATATACACGCAAAAGAAGGGATGGAATCCTTTCTACTTACCATATGCAAAAATTAACTTGAAATGGTCAAATATCCACATCTAATAGCTAAAACCATAAAATTCTTAGGTGAAAAAAATGGAAGTAAGTCTTCACAAACATGGATTAGGCAATGGTTTCTTAGACACAGATCAAAAGCACAAGGAAAAAAAAGAAAATATAGATAAATTGAAATCCATCAAAACCAAAAACTTTTGTGCATCAAGTGACAGAATCAAGAGAGTGAAAAGACAACCCATAAGTGGGAGAAAATACTTTCTAATCATATATCTGATAAGGGTCTAGTATCCTCAATATATAAAAAAACTCTTACAACTAAACAACAAAAAGACAACCACCCACTTAATAGATGGGCAAAAGGTAAATTTTATACATCTCAATAAAGCTGCGTTTTTTTTTTTCAAGAAAGGATCACATAAAGGTTCCCCACTTCTTACCAAATTTTAAAAAATGGGCTAAGGACTTGAATAGGTATTTCTCCAAAGAAGATATAATGCCCAAAAAGTACATTAAAAGATGCTCAATGCCATTAGTCATTAGGGAAATGCCAGTACAAATCATAATAAGACACAACTTCATGCCTACTAGGATGGTGATATTTTTAAAAAAAAAAAGATTAAAACAAGTATTGGTAAGGATATGGGAACATTAAAACTTTCATATATTGCTAGTGGGAATGTAAAATGGTACAGCCACTATTTGAAACAGTTTGGTGAGTCCTTAATAAGTTAAACATAGAATTAACCTATGACTCGGTAATTCTGTTCCTGAGTATATACCCAAACTAATTCAAAACAGATGTTCAAACAAAAAATTGTACAAGAATGTTCATAGCAGCACTATTAACATAGACAAAAGATATAAACAACACAAATACCCATCAACAGATGAATGGATAAACAAAATGTGGCATATCCATACAATGTAATATTATTCAGCCATTAAAAGAAAGGAAGTATTGATACATTCTACAACATGAATAAACCTAGAAAACATTTTGTTAAGTAAAAGAAACCAGACACAAAAGGCCATATGTTGTATGATCCCATTTTTATGAAATATCCCAAATAAGTCCATCGATAGAGACAGAAAGCAGATTAATGGCTGTTAGGGGGTTGGGAAAGTTAGGAATGGGGAGTAACTACTTAATAGATATGAGGTTTCCTATTGGAGTGGTAAAATGTTCTGGAACAAGATAGTGGTTATGGTTGCACAACAATGTGAATGTACTGAATGTCACTGAAGTGTACATTTTAAAATGGCTAAAATGATAAAAATAGTAATAATAAAACTTAAGAGACCTGAAGGATATTTGCATAATGGTAGTTCAAGAGCAGGAGGAGGAGAGAGAAAGGAGCAGAAAGAACATCTAAAGAAATAATGGCCAAAAATTTCCCAAATTTTAAGAAAGATATGAATCTACACACCTAAGAAATTTAACGAGCTTCAAGTTAATTAAATTCAAAGAAATCCACACCAAGATACATTATAATTACATTTTTGAAAGACATAAACAAAAATAAGATATTGAAAACAACGTAAGAGAAGCAACTTATCACATACAAAAAATCCTTAATAAGATTAACTGCTGATTTTTTTCACCAAAAACCTTAAAAAGGAAATCCCAGGCCATATGGATTCACTAGAGATTTTATCAAATATTTAAAGAAGAAATGACACCAATTCAACAAAATCTCTTCTAGAAATTAGAAGAGGAGGGAACACTAATAAACTCATTTTATGAGGTCAGTATTGCTCTGATTGCAAAAACCAAACAAAGTACAAAAAAATAAAATTATGAGCAAATATCCCTCATGAATACAGACACAAAAATCCTAAGGAAAATATTAGTATATTGAATCCAGCAATATATGAAATCAATCATACACTATGACTAAGTAGGATTTATTTCAGCTATGGAAGGTTTGTTCAACATTTGAAAATCAGTCAATTAAATCCACCACCACATGCTAAAGAAGCAAAACCATTTGATCATATCCATTGATGCAGAAAAATCATTTCAAAGAATACAACACATATTCATGATGAAAACTTTTAGCAAACTAGGAATGAAGGAGAACTTACTCAACTTGATAAAGAATACCTGAAAAAAGAAGTCAAGCTGAAATTATAATGGTGAAAGATTGAGTCCTTTCCTCCTAAAATGAAGGCAAATGTGTCTGTTATTATCATTCTTACTTAACATAATATTGGAAATCCTAACCCATACAATAGGGCAAGTAAAAGGAAATAAAAAGCATACAAAATGGAAAGGAAGAAAGTAAACTGTCTCTATTTGCAGATGATATAATTTTCTATGTAGAAAATACATGATTCCTAAATAATTATTTTTTAAAAAAATTCTACAACTGATATGTGTTTGGCAAAGTTGCAGGACACAAGATCAACATACAAAAATCAATCCTATTTCTATATACTAGCTATAATGTTGAAAGAAAAATGAAAACACAATTCTGATTGGAATATAAAAGAGTGCAAGCACTCTGGAAAATTGTTTGGTAGAGTCTTTAAAAACTACACATGCATATAAGACCTATCAATTACACTCTTGAGCATTCATCCCAAGGAAATGAAATTTTATGTACACACAAAAACCTGTAAATAGATGTTCACACCAACTTTATTTTTAATAGCTCCAAACTGGAGACAACACAAAAATATTTCAACAGGTAAATAGATAAAAAAATTCTCGTACATCCATACTACAGAATACTACTTTGCAATAAAAAGGAACCAACCACAGATACATGCAGCAATTTGAAGGGATCTCAAGATCATCATGTATAGTAAAAGTGCCAGTCTTTCACCAAACAAGATATACAGATGATAAATAAGCATATGAAAAGATTCTTAGCATCATATATCAGTAGGAAATTGCAGATTAAAACAACGAGATACCATTACTGCCTAGTACAATAGATAAAACCCAAAACATTAACACCACCAAATGCAGGCTAGGATGTGGAACAACAGGAATTCTCATTCATTGTTAATGGAATGCAAAATGATACAGCCACTGTAAAAGACAGTCTAGTGGTTACATACAAAACTAAACATACTCCTACCATATGATCCAGCAATCACATTCCTTGGTATTTACCGAAATGAGTTAAAAAACTTGTGTACACACAGAAACCTATATATGATTGTTTGTAGCAGCTTCATTCATAATTGCCAAAACTTGGGAGCAACCAAGATGTCCTTCAGTAGATGAATGGATAAACAAACTGGCACATCATGACAATAGAATATTATTCAGCACTAAAAAAATGGGCTATCAAGCCACACACAAAATATATGGAGGAACTATATAAAGACTAAAGAGAACAGTGGTTTCAAAGGGTTTGGGGGAAAAGAGGAAGGGACAAATAGGTGAAGCAAAGGGGATTTTTAGAGCAGTGAATCTATTTTGTGATGGTGGATACTGTAATGGTGGCTACATGACATTATACATTCATCAAAACCCACAGAACTGTATAACACAAAGAGAGAAACTTAATGCAAACTATGCACTTTAGTTAATAATGTATCAAATATTGGCTCATTAATAGTAACAAATATACCATAGTAATGCAAGATATTAATAATAGGGAAAACTGGGAGGGAAGAGGAGAAAAGGATATATAGAAACCTTCTGTACTTTCTCCTCAGTTTTTCTGGAAACCTCAAACTATTCTAAAATATAAAGTCTATTAATTTTTAAAAAGCAAATTTCAAAAAGGTTATATAGTACATGATTACATTTATATAATATTATTGAGCTGACAAAATTGTAGAGATGGAGAGCAGATTAATGGTTCCAGGGAAAGAGACAGGAGTGGGTACTACTATAAAGGAGTAACGTGAGGGAGTTTATTCATAGAGATTGAATAGCTCTGTATTTTGATTGTGGTGTTGGTTACAGAAAACTATACATGGGATTAAATTGTACAGAACTACACACAGAGACACACTCAGACAAGCACGCACACAAAAATGAGTGCATGTAACACCATGCTTATGTGACCGCAGTTCAATAATGTTAATGAGGTCTGTGGTCTAGTTAATATTGTTACTACAATGATATCAGAACTTCCACTAGAGAATCTAGGTAAAGAGTTTACAGGGCTCTATGTACTATTTTTGCAACTTCCCATTAGTTTATTATTATTTCAAAATAAATAATTTTAAAAATATAACATCAACCAGGGCTTTTTCCATTTGCATTTAAAATGCCCAGCATTCAAACAACAATTACCAAGAATGAGATGAGGTAATACTCAGAAAGGAAAAAATACTGGGAAAAGTCCCAGATACAATCCATGTACTGTAATGCTAGCACAGCCTAGAAAATAATGATAATTCATTTTTTAAGAAAATAAATATGATGGAAATTTTCACATAATACTAGAATCTATAAAAATGAACAAAGATATTCTAGAACTGAAAATTACAATAACTGCATTTTATGATCTAATAACTACAACTGATAGCATAGGCCATCAACAGTCAATAAAGATGCATAAGATTTCAACAAAATAATTAAAAAACTTAACCTAAATGACACATATAAAACCTAACACCCAAAAGTGCAAGAATTGCATTTTTTTAAAATGTACATTGAAGTTAAACAAAATTTACTGTAGAATGCACCACGAAGCAAACTTCAACCGATTTCAAATGATTTACATCAGAATATATTCTCAGACCACAGTTTAATTAAGTTAGAAATCATTAATAAAAAAGATAATTAGAAAATCACCTCAATTTGGAAATTAGGCAAATCACTTCTAAATAAAACTTGGCTCAAAGAAGAAATCCAAATTTAGTCAGAAAATATCTTATACTACATGAAAACGAAAATATAGCAAATCAAAACTTCTGGGATACAACAGAGCCATTATTAGAGGGAAACTTATAGCCTTAGATGAACATATTTGAAAAGAAGAAAGGATATAAATCTGTGATCAAATATTCCATCTGAAATAGTAAAATAAAAGCAAATTAAAACTTAAGAGTGTAATCAATGAAATAAAAAATTTGCAATAAAGAGGCCCAACAAAGACAAAAGTTGATTGTATGAAAGAACCAATGAAAATGAAAAAACACCCAAAAGACTGATGAATAACAAGCAAAAAGAAACAAATAACCAACGTTAGGAATGGAAAAGAGGGCATCGTTACAGATCCAATAGACATCAAAGAGATGAGAGGATATCATTTTTTAAAAACATACTTTATGTCAATAAATGTGAAAATTTTAAAAAATGTACATTTCCTTAAAATATAACTTAAAAATTGACAAAAGATAAAAAATCAGAATACTCCTATAACTAAAGACTTCCGCCAAAAGAAAACTTGAGGCCCAGATGGCATTACCAGTGAATTCCTTTAAATATTTAAAGAGTAAATAACATTAGTCTTACATAATCTCTTCCAGAATGTAAAAGAAAAAATAGTTTTGCATCCCAATTCATTTTTGAAGCTAACATAACCTTAATCCCAAAACCTAACAAAAACTTGACAGCAAAAGGAAAACTGAAGACTAATCTATCTCACTTATGCAAAAATTCTAAAATTCACACACATACACGTACATGCACACACATACTCTCCATCCAGTTTTGCAAAAAAAAAAAAAAAAAAAACATGAAATGCAGGAGTTATACCAAAAATAAAAAGCTGGTTTCACACTTGAAAATCAGTCAATGCAATTCACCTCACTAGTAGAATAAAGAAGAAAAATCATATGATCAACTCAATAGATGTAGAAAAAAATCTGATAAAATTCAATATTAATGTGATTTTTTAAAAAAAAAAATTTGCAAGCCAAAAATAGAAACTTCCTTAATCTGATGAAGGGTATATATGGAAAAAAAAAAGCCTTACAGTGAAAATTATACTTAATAGTGAAATAATGAAAATTTTCCCCTAAGGTCAGGAATAAAATAGAAGATGTGTATGATCTCCACTTATACTCAGCATTGTGCTAGAGGTTCTAGGCAATATGATAGGTCAGGAAAAAATAAAATATGTAAAAATTTGAAATAGAGAAATTAAAATAAAATTATTTGAAAAATTAATGAAATTATAAAAAAATTGGCCACATTAATAAACAAATTCATCAATATCTCTGAGCACAAGATTGACATTCAAAAATTGATTCTATTTTTATATAACCACAAAAAAATTTGGAAAATAAATTTTTTTAAAGATACATTTATAATAGTATCAAATAATACTAAATATCTAACAATAAACAAAAAATCTGTGCAAGATCTCTATGCAACAAACTACATAAATTATTGAGGAAAAATAAAAATCTAATAATTATATATATCATGTTCACAGATTGTAAGACTCTACTTTGTAAAAATAATAACTATCCCCAAATTGATGATCCATAGATTCTGTGAAATTGCACTACACATTCCAAGAGGTCCTTTATTATGTGGTAATTGGCAACCTGATTCTAAAATTTAGAGGGAGAAGGACAAAATTAGAGAAATTACACTATCAAATTATCAAGACTTATTAAAAGATTTTATAATTAATCAGATGCCTCTTGGATATCCACATAGAAATGAATGACTCTGGTACCCTATCTCACACCATACACAAAATTAATTCCATTGATATATATATATATATGTGTACAGTAATTCCTCACTTAACATCACTGATAAGTTCTTGGAAACTACAACTTTCCGCAAAATGACATACTGTATAACAAAATCAATTTTACCATAAGTTATTTTATATAAATAAGAGCTAAGATCCTATGCGACACAGTACAACTTTTCACAGAAAGTCACAGTTACCAAGAACTTATCAAAGACATTAAGTGAGGACTTACTATATACATATACCTTTATATATATATATATATATACACACACACACACACACACACACACACACCCCAAAACATATAATATAAAAGGGTAGAACAATAAAACTTCTAGAAGATAACATAGGATAATATCTTCATGATACTGGGGTAGGCAAGGGTTTCTTAAAGGGAACGAAAAGTACCAACCATGAATTAAAAGACTGATCAATTACACTACATTTAAATTAAGAATCTCCGTTCATCAAAAGACAACAATAAGAGAGTGAAAAGGCAAGCCCCACAAGGTATATGTGCAAACTATATATATGTGTATATGTGTGTATATATGTATATATATATATATCTGACAACTAGTACTCAGAATATAAAGAACTATAAATCAGTAACGAAATTACAGATAATAGAATAGACAAATGAACATAAGATTTCAATATACTTTTCAAAAAAATATTTAAGAACATCCAAATGGCAAATAGCATATGATATGATGATCAAGCTCATAAGTCATCAGGGAAATACATATTTAAATTGCTATGATGAGATACCAAAACATACATATTGTAATAGATAAAATTTAAATGTATAACAGTACTAAGTGCTGGACAGGATGGACAGCCATAGGAGCTCTCATACACTGCTAGAGAATGTGTAAATCTGTGCAAAGCTTTGGAAAGCCCTTGTCAGTATCTAATAAGTTGAATATTAGACATACCCTATGACCCAGCAATTCTACTCCTAGTTATATAAACAATAGAAATGTGGACATGTTCAGCAAAAGAAATGCATGCAAATATTTTACTGCAACATTACTCATCATAGTACAAAATGAGATATACTCCAAATGTCTATCAACAGTAGAAAGGATATATATTATAAGTTGTGGTTTATTTATAGAATGGTATATTATACAACACTAAAAATTAATGAACTATAGCTTTTGCAACAACATGCATGAATCTCAAAAAACATTATGTTGAGTAAAACAAGTCATACATAAAGGAATATATACTGGAATACAAAGGAGTATTATTTTACTTAAATGAACTTTAAAAACAAGTGAAACTAGAATAAGAAATCAGGATATTAGTTACCTTTGGGGAAAGGGAGTATGGACAATAACTGAGAAAAGACATGAAGGGATGGTTCTGGGGTGTTAATTTTCTATTTCTTGATCCAGATAGTAGTTACATGGGCTTGTACATTTCATAAAAATTCATTGAGCTGTACATTTATGATTTTTCATTTTTTCCATGTATTCTACACTTCAATTTTAATGTTTTTTTTTTGTATAGGAATGTTCATAGGAGTTTTTTTTTTTTTTTTTACTTTTTTATTTCAGCATATTACAGGGGTACAAATGTTTAGGTTACATATATTGCTTTTTCCCCACCCTAAAAAAACTTTAAACCAAACAACTACTAAAAAGAATACCTAAATAAATAGATACATAGCATGTTTCTGGCTGGGGAGAGCTAATTATCTTAAAGATACCAATGGTCCCAGGTTTTTCTATAATTAAATGTACTTCTAATAAATGTTCCAACACAATTTCCTTAAAATAAAGACTGGGGAGATGTTAGTCAAAGGATACAGAATTCCACTTTGGAGGAATAAGTTAAAGAGATCTATTGTATAATATGGTGACTATAGTTAATGACAATCTATTGTATACTTGAAAATCACTAGCAGAGTAGATTTCAAGTGTTCTCATCAAAAAAGAAAATGATAAAGATGTGAGATAATGCACATGTTAATTAGTTCTATGTAGGCATCCCACAATGTACACATATTTCAAAATACCATGTTGTACACCATAAATATATACATTTTAATTTTTCAATTAAATAAAAATTTGTCCAGCTTGTTTTCAAGTTCATGAGTAAATGCTGCAACCATTTTTTAAAAAAAATAACTATAAGAGGGTATTTGACCTAATAAAGAATGAAACATACCATAAATCTATAGAAATAAAACATTGTAGTACTAGAATATTTGAATGTCATTGTGTGTATGCACCAAAACACTAGTAACAATTGTTGCCTCCTAGGATGGGAACTGGGTGGCACTTAGGTAAAAATGGAAAAGAGATTTACTTTTCACTGTGCACAACTTTGCACCCTTTGAATTATGATCCTTGTGCATGAGTTACTTATTAAAAAAGCAATTTATAAAAATTAAAATTTGGTATTGAGGTAAAAATGGACAAAGAATCAGAGACATTAAACCAAGCATTCCAGAAACAGATCCATGTGTATACAGGAAGGAAATTAGTGTAGGATGAAAGAGCAATTTTATGATCAATGAGAAAATTATGGACTATTCAATCAATTGAATGGACAATTGAGTGCACAAATGGCTATCCATTTAGGAAAATAAAAAGTCAGACTCACTGTGCACAATGGAATATAATACTACTAAATGTAAACAAAAATGTTGAATATACTAAAAATTATAGGAGCATATTTTAATGAAATTGGGAAAGATCAAGAGATTTGAGTACACTTTAATTTTAAACTTCTCTGTAACAAAAAGATCCCATCAATAAAGTTACATATAAGCAACATTCCTGATGTATAAGGGGCTAATATAAATCAGTAATTAAAAGATGAAACAAAATACAAAATTGAGCAAAGGCTGTAGACAAATAATTCACAAGGGATTGTTACAAATATACTCAACCTCAATAGCAATCAGAGAAATACACACTAAAATAAGATATTTGCATTTAAAAACTATGGGAGGATAACTAAGATAATAATTTAAAAGTTTCATTGTGGGGTTGGGAGAAGAGAACAGGATTCACAGGATTTGTGATAAGAGCAATTTTTGTGTTGTATATTTTTATTTCTCTTATTTTATTTTTGAACTATGCAACTGAATTCATTTTTTCTGGGTCCCAGCATTCTTCTAAAAGCAAATACTCTTCCATCATTCCCTCTCTCAGTGAATGGTAGCATCATCCACCCAAACGCAGAATCAGAAACCTTCAAGTCACCTTTCACATCTTTCTCTCCAACAGTCCCCATATCTACTCCATCTGAATTTCTATTAATATTACCCCCTAAGACTCTTCCAAAATATTTATATCTCTTCACATGTTCCACTACAACCCTAGTGTAAGCCACCACAAACTCACTCTTGGCCACTACTAAAGCCTTATTCACGTAAATATTTACTAAGCACCTACTTTGTATATGATACTGTGCTTATTGGTTTTCTGGATTCTACTCTTGTCCCCTAATCCATCCTGCACACTGCAGCCAGGTTTAATATTTCAAAATCTGATTGGTGAGCAGCTTCCCCACCACTTGAAATATCTAAATGGCTTTAAGAATTACCTTAAAAATAATAAAAGTTATTAACATAGGCAAAAATTAATAGCATGGTCTGGACCCAAACTATCTCTCTAGCCCTATATTTATATCAAGTTCATATCTGCCCTATAATCTCACACCACATGGTCCTCCTTTCAGATCCTATAGTGCATTATGTTGTCTATCCTGCATAGACATCATATCCCCATAATCTCAATAGTTCCTTGCCTAGAAAACTCTTTTAAAAAAGCAGTCAGAACAAATAGAAAGCATTGTATAATAATGAATATTTATAATATAATATAATAGTTATTATTATATATAAACTGATTAAATGTTCTGATTAAAGACAAATATTTTCAGATGGAATTTGCAAAGACTATATGTTGGATACAAGACACACATTTAAAATATAAATATGCAGAAAGGTGGAAAAGACAAGGATGGAAAGATATACCAATCAAAAATTAATCAAAATAAAGCTGGTGCAGCTAAATAAATATCATATAAAGCAGACATCAGAGCAAAAATCATTACCAGCAATAAAGAGAGACACTTCAGAATGATAAAAGGTTCCAATCACCAGGAAGATATAACAATTCTAAATTTGTAGGCATCTAATATTGCTTCAAAAGATATGAGGTAAGATATGAGATCAAGAAGCTAGCCAAACCACAATGATAAATAGACAAATACAAAATTATTATGGGAGATTTTAATACATCTCTCTTAGTAACTGATGAAATAAGGAGGAAACAATTCAATAAGGATATACAGCATCTAAATAACATTAACAAATTGGACCTAACTGACGTATATAGAACACTAACTACACTCAGTAACTGCAGAATACACATTCTTTCCATACATACATGAAGTGGTTACACACTGACCATATTTTAAGACAGGGGACAGCAAATTTTTCTGTAAAAAGCTAGATAGTAAATACAGCAAACTTTTCTGTAAAAAAAAGTCAGAAAAATATTTTAGGCTTTGTGGGTCTCACACAATGTCACATTTTTTTTCTTTTTAAAACTACCTTTTAAAATAAAAAAAAAACTACCCTTTAAACATGAAAGAAAGATTTTTAGCTTGCAGACCATACAAAAGCAGTGCATAAGCCAGAGTTGACCTGTGGACCATAATTTGCTGACTTCTAGGCCAACTCTCAACAACTTTCAGAGGATTGAAATTCTACAGAGTACGCTCTCTGGCCACAGTGCCATACAACAAGAAATAAATAATCAAATGACAATTAAATTAGAACACCTCCATCATTTGGAAATTAATAAATACACTTCTAAATAACCCTGGGTTAAGGGGGAAATCATACTGAGATTAGACAATATCTTAAACTGTATAATATTGAAAATAATTCATATCAAAACTTGTAGGCTATAGCTAAAGTCATGCTTAGAGAGATGTCTGTGGCTTTAATATATTAGCAAAGAAAAGTTGAAAATCAGTGAGGTATGCATCATTTTCATGATGTTAAAAAAATAAGAGCAAATTATACCCAAAGAAAGCAGAAGTATTAAGAAAGATAAGGCCAGAAGTTACTCAAAGAGAAAGTAAATATACAATCAAGAGGATCAACAAAACCAGAAGTTGTTTATTCAAAAAGTATAACAAAATTGATAAACTCCTAGAAGGACCAAGGAAGAAATAATCACAAATAATCGAAGTGTGGAATGAAAAGAAGAATGTAACTACAGGTCCTACAGATATTACAAATATCATAAGATGCTAAGAAAACATTAATGCCAGTAACTTGAAAATATGATTAAAATGTGCAAATTGCTACAAAAATGCAACCTACCAAAACTGACTTAAGTCAAAATAGAAGATCAGAGCACTACTATAATATTAAAGAAATTGAATCTGTAATTTAAAACCCTTTAAAAAATGTAAGGTTTCGACAATTCACTGTTATTTTCTGAAAATATTTAAGGAAAATGTAACACCAACTTTACACAACCAATTGCACAGAATAAAGTCATTTTCTAAAGCCAGCAGATCTTTCATACCAAAATTTGACCAGGGCATTAGAAGAAAGAAACTTTTACAGGCCAATTTCTCGAATGAACATAGATGCAAAAAAAATATAAACAAAACACTATCTAACCAAATCCAGCAATATCTGAAAAGAATAATATATCACAATCAAATTGCATTCATTACAGGATTGTAAATTTTCTTTAATATTTGAAAACCAATGTAATTCACAATATTAACAGGTTAAGGAGAAAACTCATATCATCTCAAGTTATGAATTTTATCAAATTTTTATACAACATCCATTTCTAATGAAAACTATTAGCAAACTGCAAATCGAAAGAAATTCCTTTAATCTGATAAAATGTACCAATAAAAAATCTACAGCAAAGATCATACTTTATGGTAAAATGTTAAAAGCTTTCCCTCACAGCATCCCTAGACTCTTACTCAATATTACATCCCAGTTAATAATCTAGATGTTTTCCCAGTAAAATTTTAATCTTACTATACCCCCATGAGATAACTGGTCTTATTCTCATTTATATATTAGCAATTGAGTCTTAGAGAAGGGTTCAGTTACTTGCTCATAGTCAAGAATCATGTAAATGACAGCAGAAATTTGAACCCTATGCATGGCTGCTTCTTGCAATGCCAATCCCTTGATTCCTTCTACATCATTTACCCTATCTATAGCATCAGCAAGTCCTTCCCATTCTATTTCTAGATGACATCCTGAATTACGCCAATTCTACCCCACCCCTCGCCAATGAAGCTGCCATCACCATTGCCAACTGCCCTGGCACAAGCTGTTGTTATCATTCATCTCTACTACTATAATATGCTTTTAATTTGCCCACACTGGTACAATGCCAAGTCTTCCTCCTCTGCTTTTATGTAATAGTTTTCTTTGTTTTTGTTTTTTATTTGGAATTAATTTCAGGTTTTCAGACAAATTCCAAAAATAGAACATACTCTTTGCCCATATTCACCAATTGTTAACATTTGCCACATTGCACCTCTATACCTGGAAATACTTCATTGTTCATTTCTTGAAGAACAATAATATACTCTTATATAACCCACTTATATACAATAAAAAATCAAGAAATTTGTCATTGATATAATGCTATTATCTAGTCTACAGTCCATATTCAAATTTCACCAACTGTCCCAATAATGCTCTTTATAGCAGTTTTTGCAATCCAGGATCCAATCTATAATCACACATTTAGTTGTCATATCTCTTTTTTTAATTTTAATTATCATGGGTACAGTTTGGAACATTTCTCCAGCCTTTCTTTGTTTTTCATGACATTGATATTTTTGAGGAGAAAAGATCAGTTATTTTGTAGAATATCCTTCGATCTGAGTTGGTCTGATGTTTTCTCACGATTAGACCTGGGTTATGGGTTTTTGGCAAGAATGCTAGGTAAGTAATTTTGTACTCTCCTTAGTCCATCACATCAGAAGACACATGAATTTTTTATGTTGTGATGTTCCATTTGGTCAATTGGCCAAAGTGGTGACTTCCAGTGTAGTAAAATACCTTTTAAATTGCTCTCCTGCCTTCTGCTTATACTCCCCCATCTGTCTCCATCTGCTTCTCCATTCCTACTCTATTCCACTGCCTTGATGTTCTTGAACAAGATACATTTCTTCCTATCTCAGAGCCCATACATAGGCCCAGAAAGTTCTTCCACATCTCACTTTGAACACCAGGCTCCTTTTCATCCTTTAGGTTCAGCTTAAATAGTAACCCTTTAGAAAGGCCATCTCTGGTTGCCCTGTCTAAATTAAGTCTCCTCTGCTTTCCCCTATCAGAGAACTTTGTGCATTTCTTTCCTATGACTTCTCATAATTCCCAGTTATTTATTTATGCAATTAAGGGTCATGTCTACCTTCTCTCACTAGACCATAAATTGCACAAGAGCAAGATCCTTTTTTACTGTTTTGTTTACTCCTGTATCTTCTGCTTCTTACATAGTACCTGGCACATCAGCAATCAATAAATATTGGTTGAGGAAATGAAGCGCTAATATTATTTAAGGCCATCCAAGAACAGGACAGATTCTCTCCCTTAATTCAGAAACTGGCATTTTAAGACACAGCCTAGCATAAGGAAAACATTTTGACATCACACAGACCCAAGTTTAAAGCCCATATCAGAATAATTATGTATGATTTTGGACTTTCAGAGGCTTGATTTCCTCATATGCGAATAGTGGATACTGTCACCTACCTCACTGGGTGAGTAGGATTAAATTCTTTTAAAACAAACTAGAGTTATGCTTAGTGCATAAAAGAAGCTGTATAAGTGATAGACAGGGTTAATCTTCTGGATTAAGAGATATTCAGTCTTTACAAAAAGCACTCTTACAAATCATACTGCTTAGCTTGCTATGTATTCACAAGTACGGGTGAATTGGTTAACTTCCAAGGGAACTCACGTCCCTCACAGTCAACTCTTCATATTCAATTCTACCCTGGACCCAGCCCTGTGGTGGATGCGGTGAAATTCTATTTTGCTTCCAAGAGTTCCCCTCATGAAAATCAGTCTCTTCAAACAGGTAGGTATACTTCCACTGTACTTCCTCTGTCACTCCCTTTCTCTGTACTTTCTCTGTCACATCCCTTATCATAAGTGGTTTTGTATTAATTATTTCTGTGTGCCTGAGTTTATCTCCTACCAGATTTTTACAGAATAATAACAATAAGAAACTAATGATAGTGGCAAACATTTCTACAGCACTTAACTATCATATTTCATCTAAGTTGCTGTCAATTTTAAGACACAACAATATTTTCCATCCCACTAGAAAGTAAAAGTATTGCCAAATAAACAATAATATGTCATTGATAGTTAAGACTCATTCTGATTTTGGAGATGTTAAAATATAGGAAGAAAATATGCTTCTTAAAATTGATGAAACATGATCTGCCTCATAGGGCACCATTCTAAGCACTTAACAATTTACTAAGTTATTTAACCCTCACAACAACCCTGTGAGGCAGGTATGTTATACTGCCTCTTGATTAATCCCCTCCAATCTAAATATCTCTCTTCTCCACTCACTCTTCTTTTCCCCCTCTGGCATCACCATAGCTCTCATCACCCAATTCTCCCTCCATATCTACTTTTGACTTCCTTGACAACCAATCCATTCCCTGTTGCCAGAATTAGCTTTAAAAACTACAAATTTGACTATGTCATTCTATGTTTAAAGCCCTTCAATAACTCCTCTATGACCCTGGAATAAGGTCTAAACACCCCATGAGATGATCCTCTGTGATACAGCATGAGATGACCCTCCATGATATTTTCATCTCTCACTCCCTATGCTCCAGCTATACTACGATTTTTTTTTTTTTTTTGAGACAGAGTCTCACTGTGTTGCCCTGGGTAGAGTGCAGTGGCATCATTGTAGCTCACTGAAACCTCAAATTTCTGGGCTCAAGCGATCCTCTTGCCTCAGCCTCCCAAGTAGCTGGGACTATAGGTGCATGTTGTGTTGCCTGGCTAATTTTTCTACTTTTTTAGTAGAGACGGGGTCTCACTCTTGCTCAGGCTGGACTCGAACTCCAGATCTCAAGTGATCCTCCTGCCTTGGCCTCCCAGAGTGCTAGGATTAGAGGCGCGAGCCACCGTGCCCAGCCTATACTGCCCTTCTCTTACCTCCTAGAGTGCAACATGAATTTTCCCATAATGAAGGCTTCACGCAACCTGTTCTCTCTCCCTGGAATATTTTGTTATCCATCTCCATCACCATCACTGCTAGAATGGTTAACAGCTAAAGATCTTTACATTCAAAGCTTGAGTATTATTTCATCAAAAAAACTGCCTATCATGTTCCCCACTAAGCTAGGTCCACATTTTAATTTATTTATAACACTCTTTGCTACTCCTCCATAACGTTCAGCTCACCTGAAAGTTACTTGTTCAAAGCATGCCTTCCCTTTTAGATTGTGAGCTCCAAGAGAGCAGGGACCAGGTCTATCTGATTCTCTATTATATCCTCAACACCTAGTACAGTGAACTGATATATTTCACATATTTAGTAAATAGATGTTAGAATGAGCTAAAAACATTTTGTCTCTCACCAAGAAAAAACAAATATTCGCCAGAGAATGTCGCCACTTGCACTGCGTTCCAGCCTTACCCCAAGAAAGAAGTGAACGAGTATTTGAAGAAGTTCCGATTGTTCAGATGATTGCTGCTTTGACATATTTGTATATCAGCGAGATCCAGAAACAGCATCCCATTCATCCCTAACCATCATGTACTCTTTTCAGTGTCAGCTTGCTCCTCCCTTTCAGTTATTACCTTAACAGTTTCTTGAGGGTCAAACATATGTTCATATTAAAGTTGTCATTAATAAGTAAGAAAAAAAAGAAAAAAGAAAGAAATAAAAACTAAATGCTCAAGAAAGCGGTCCATGAAGTGGAACTTAAATATATCTGAGAAGTTCTGCAGACATCAATGACATGGAGCCTCAAAAAGTAAACACTGATTTGTCAATTATGGCCACAACATCTACAGTCAAACCCTAGCTAGGACTGCAGCACACCAAAACATTTGGAGAGCTGTCACCCATCCATATGGACTACTTAGATAATCCTAAACATCTTTATATGAAAATGCATGTAATAACTAAAATTATTCTTTTATTTGCCCGAGAGGTACTTGACAAACAAAGAAACCATTTACAGAGACTCACAGATCCGCCAATTAGAGACAGTAATTTAAGAACTAAATCACCAAGGAAGGAGAGATCCTGTCTCATTTGCACAATCTCCTCAGGCTGCTGCCCCGATTTACAATTGCCCCATCCTAACAGTGTACTGACTCATAGTCCCTTCCAACTCAGCACCCAGATTCCAAAACATGCACCCTGCAGACAGTGATTCAGAGCCCTGGCTGCTATGCTGCAGTGTCCCGCCTTTCATCCAAAGAGCTATTCTCAATAGCAGTCCCCGGGGCTGCAAGCAGACAGATGAAGCTGTATACTAAAGAGTAACTGCAGATTTGTAGTTTGTCCCCAGGGTATAGGAGCTATAAACAGGAATATGCAATGTACATAGTTCAGGCAACTTGCGTTTATCTAAAAATGGGGAATCTGCAGACCAGACACAAAAATAGAGGAAGGTTACATTCATATATACCAATTTCAACCTCCAGCCCCCAATGAACACATAACCAGGAGCACTGGATACTACCCAAGATCCCCAAATGCTTCTGGAGACTATGTCATTTATAGATTTCTAAACAGGCACTAAGAAAGCAGGAGGAAATCACTCCGTGAGTAAATATGAGAGTGAGTTATAGAACTGACTTATTCTTAATTTCTTTCTTTCTGCTGCAATGCCACTTGTACAAGGAGATAGTTTTTGCAAATATTTGGCAAGCTTATACCCACTCTCCCAGAGCAAGAAAGTTTCTGAAGCTAGTACCAGATGAAAACTGAGAAAGAAAAATGTATTTAAGGCAAGTAAGAAACTGGGGAAAAACAATAGACCACTGAATATGAAGAATATTCTTAATGGGTCACCAATGTGGAAGGCAAAGAAAAAAAAAATGAAGAGATTGACTAAGGGATCCCAGTACAAATACACAGCCAAACCCTTGTGTCAGTGGAAGAAAGGAGAAGGGTAGAGATTAAAGAAGAAAGAATCAAATTAAAAGAGAGGTAATAACAATAACTCAATCTATATGAGTGAGTGAGACAGGTCAGAAAAACTGGTAGGAAAACGATTTAGGGAAAAAAATCACAAGCAAAAGTACCAGTTCAGCCATGCCAGACTTTCTAGTGTTTGCTAAATATTCCATTCCCTATTCCTGTTAATCTACCTCTAATATGCCTCTCAAATCCATCTCCTTCCCCTCTCTCTCTCTCTCTCTCTCCCCCATCTCAGCCAAAACAGCATTACTGGCCTCCTCACATTCACTCTAGCAGCCCTCCTGCAGCATTAATCTATTCTTCACACAGCAACCAGAGGGGGCCATAAAAATGGAAATCAGATGACTTTACTACCTGGCTTAAAACCATTTAAAGGCTCCCTACTGCTCTTTAAGAAAAGACTAAACTCTTGAATTTAGCCTACAAGGTCCTTTAAGAATTAGCAAAATCTTACCTCCCCAGCCTCAGCTCATACTACTCACTGTCAGTGCCACACCAACTTCCTTTGACTAACTCCAGTGCAATGGCGTCATGCTTTCTCACCTTAGAGACAACTTCAGACCATGGCACCACCTTTGTTAGCACCATTCACTCCTTTTGAACCAATCAAAACCATTGTCTTCAACCTAAAGATTAGTTACTTTCTCACCATTTTCCCTATTTCTTTGTAAAGTCCCAACATCAACCTGGCAACCATGACTTTTCCGCACTCCTGTCCTATCTTCCTTCTATCTGTCGTAATAAAACTGTCCTGCTGAGGTAACCATTGCCATCATCCTGACCTATAAAATTCCTTTGATATTAATCTGGGGCCCTAGTTTTAGGCAATTCCATTGTTCCTGCCCCCAGGCTAAAAAACACCTGCCTGCCTGATGCAACAACCTAGAATGATACTCAGGCATATGAATGTTACAATCTATGATGACAGATTAAGCATGAAAAACTAATCAAGGAGAACTCTTCATAACTAAGGCTCCAAATGGTGAGTAGTCATTATTTGAGGAAGAATGTATTATTCATCTAGAAATCCCAAAAGACCATTATGTCAGGTTAGTACTTTTACTTCACATAGGAAAAATCCTCCTTTCTCAGCTCCAAACATAGGATAATATACTAATGATAGCTAAATCATAAAACATACATTAAAAAATAAAAACACAACCACAATTGTTAAAGAAAAGAAAAAAAGAATAGAAATATGTCCATGCGGCTGAAACAACAACAACAACAAAAAAATTAGCAATGGGCCGGGAACTTGGGGTGGGACGGCTAAAACCACTCAACCACCTGGAAACAGGCAGAGGCAGCCAGAAGTTTAATTACCGTGGGGTAACTTAAACCAGTAATATCAAATGAGTGGCAGGGTAGCAAAGCAAGATCATTGCAGGAAA
The DNA here is from genome assembly GCF_041146395.1 of Eulemur rufifrons. Lineage (NCBI taxonomy): Eukaryota > Metazoa > Chordata > Mammalia > Primates > Lemuridae > Eulemur > Eulemur rufifrons. Next base: position 22,960,668 of record NC_091012.1, on the reverse strand, counting down.
CCAGGAGATAAAGCAGGGACTCCTACGCATAATAACTTAAAAAGTGCTATGACCAGCACAAGAAGCTGAGACTTGCAATAGAGGTGCTGCCTAGGTAGGCCATAGGAGACAGTTATGCAACTAAGAGTTGCATCATGCCATATACTGCCTCAAAAACTCGATCTTTGGTATTCATCTACTGATAATATAGCTCAAGGAACAAAAGCCCCAAACTGCCAACATAAGAACTGGTTTTGAACTGGGGACCGATCAAATAAAAGATAATCTAGCCATTTCAGGTAAGCTTACAGCAAGCTAAAATTTCAAAACCTATAAAAAAACCATCTTGAAAGAAGAATAAACAAATTAAACAAATGTGAAGTTACAGTCCCAGAGAAATACAGTAATTTGAAAAAGACTTTAAAATAAATGTTTAGCATCCACAAAGAACTAAAGGAATAAAATCTATGAAAAGCAAGAACAAGAGGTTATAAAATAAGAAAGACACATACATCCTGTAAATCAAGACTATAGACTCTGAAATAAAAGTTCAAAAGATAGCATACACCCTACATTCAATATGGCCAGGAAAGAATTACTGAAATTTAAGATATTTCTGAGGAACAAACTCAGAATATAGCACTTGAGACATAAAAATGAAGAAATTATTAAAATGAAAGAGAACTTAAGAGACCAGAAGAACAGTTTTGGAAGCTCCCACCAAAGCCTAATAGTGGTTCTAGAGGTAGAAAACAGTGAATATTAAAGAATGATAATGCCAAGAAAAAATATATATATATCTCTCAAATTTTAATCATTATGTAAGAGTAGGGGCAAAACAAATACACTTTCATACATACTAAACTGAAATAGTTTACCACCCACAGATTCTGAAAAGAGAAAATAACTATAAGAAATAACTACAAGGAAATATAAAAAAAATTTATAAACTATAAGATTTTTAAAAATCCCAGGATAAGCACAGTGGCTCACACCTGTAATCCCAGTACTTTGGGAGGCCGAGGTTGGAGGATCACTTGAGGCCAGAAGTTTAAGGCTGCAGTGAGCTATGATCACACCACTGCTCTCCAGCCTGCGCAGAAGAGCAAGACCCTGTCTCTTAAAAAGAAAAAAAAAAAAAAAAAACTTTGAGTCCCTCCCAGTTAACTATACTTGGTTGAACATAAACATTTGCTTCAGCATCATCTTAAAACCCCATTAAAGTGGCAATAAAAAAATTTATCTTAATTCACAAACCAACAAGGACAAAGAGAAAAAAAAAGATGAGACCAAAAAAGCATTTCTCAAGACCCCTCCAACCCTATTTGCCAACAAGGATACAAGAAATTAGGTCTGTTTCCTCCAAAGAAGAAACTTAGAATACCCATTTCTATTGAAAATTCTCAGTCCAAGAGAAAAAAACCTAAATACATTAACATTACGGTTCTCAACATAATGACCTCAGCAGATAATACACTACCTCATTCAACATTTTCAATCAGTTTTTAATGTTCCACTCTTACATAGGCACCAATAAACAAGGAACACAAGACCCAAGAGAAAATCCTCTAACATGAAAGATAAACAACAAAACGAAACTTTTAAAAAAGAAATTTGGAGAGAAAAGGAGAAAAAAAACATAAAAATTCATATCATTGATAGCATCAGAGATCAGAGAAAATATTGCATCCACAAAAAAAGGACAAGTTGCCATAAAAAATTTAAAGAACAATTTTAAAAAGGCATTAGAAAGTAATATCAAGGGAGCAAATGCAAAATTCTATAGAAAGGTTTGAACATATCCTCCAAAATATACAGCATTTAGAAAAAGAGATGGAAAACAGAAAGGGCCAACATTGAAACAATAGGAAGGAAAAGGAGAGAGACAGAGAGAGAGAGAGAGAGAGAGACATGGAAATAGCTAGAGTGAGAGAGTGAAAGGGAGAGAGAGAGGGAATGGCAATGAAATAATTCAATAAAATTTCAAGAATGGAAGAGCCAACTGAGTACCAGCACTACGAATGAAAGGAGACAACACTGTTTGAATGCAAAGGATGAAAAGAATATCCTACATGGGGTAGTACTCAGCCATGAAGAAAGATGACTTAATGCCTTTTGCAACAATTTGGATGGAACTGGAGACCATTCTCCTAAGTGAAGTATCACAATAAGGGAAAAACAAACACCACATGTACTCTCTATTAAATTGGACCTAACTGATGAGCACACATGCATAGAGGGAACTAAAACTCTATTGAAATCAAGTGGGGGGGAGGGGGAAGGAGGGGATGGGTGAAAACCTGCCTAGTGGGTACAATGAATAATATCTGGGTGGTGGGCACTCTTGTAACCATGACTCAAGCATTATAAAAGTGATTCATGTGACCTAAATTATTTGTACCCCATAATATTTTGAAATAAAAAAAAAATCCTACATATTTCAAGAGAAAGAGAGATAAAGTTGAGTACAGATGTTAAAGATTCAGAATGGATTCAGACTTTCTAACAACTATTTCTAGAAGCTAGAAGGGCGTGGAGCAAGGCTTTCAAACTTCTACAGGGAAATAATTTCCAACTTACAAATCTATACCTAAACCAACAATGAAGTTTGAGGGTTGAATAAAAACAATTTTAGACAGTAGGCTCTCAAAAACATTTACCTTTCCCCTTTGCACCCTTTCTCAAAAAAATTGAAAATGTGCCCCCACAAAAATGAGAGAATAATGAGGAAACAAATAGGGAGTTCAACTCAAGAGAAAGGAGAAAGAAATCTAATGATGGTGATGGAGATTCCAGGATGACAGCTATGAGCAAGTAGATACAGAATCCAGTCCAGACTGTAGTAGGGCAGAAGAGTAAAGGAACAATTTCAAGAAGATAAAACTAAGAAAATATCTTTATGTCTGAATATACTGAGAAGAGATGTAGATAGACACTGGCACAGAGTTCGAGATTCAATTAGTTCTAAGTGCATAAATGATAAGCATTTTTAAAAAGATAATTATTTGAGGACGAAAAGATGGCGGAGTGGTGGTGACCTCCTGGATTTGTGCTCCTGGAGAGGAAGGCATGGATCTCGGCCAGCCACAATGCTAGAGGATCGCTCCCCCGCAAGAATGGCGGTGTGAATCCATGGAGAATCAGCATGGGACACAGAGAGCAAGAAAAGACTGAGGTGAATGGGAAATAAGATTGTGAAAATCTGAAGAGTGAGGGACAGACAATAGAGAGGGGAGGGTGAGATGGCTGTACCTGCCTCACCAGGGAGTGAGGTGGGTTCAGCCCCACAGGAAAGCAGCTTGTTCCCCCACTGACCTCCATACCCACTCAATTAGGGATCTGCCTGAAGTCGGTGAAGAATTGCCGTGGGAGATGCAGGGCTCTGTGGAGAGGAGACATTAGCGGGAGGCATTTTGGACCCCGGAGCGCTGTGTGCGGACTGCAACTGGCGGGTGAGGGTCTGCAATAAGCTGCAACGACAGGTGCCTAGCAGACGCTGAACTGTCTCCTTTACGCAGGCGGCCGGGATCCCTCGGTCCCGGCTCCTCAGCCCCTGCCAGACCCTGAGCATTGACCCCCAGCGCCAGTGATCTGCAGACAGGTGACCGCCATTGTCGGGGTCCACAGCCTAGCTGCTGTGGAGCGATTGGGTACCGTGCGGCACCCTGGATGGCTCCCTCCCCTAGTCCGTGGACCCCCACTAGGAGCTCTGCCTTTGTGTGAACACTGAGTGCTTCCCCAGTCACGAGAGAGTGGAGCGTGGACCTTGCGGACATTGGGGTGGGGTGGACCATAGCCCATGGGAGCTGCAGCAGCTGGGGCGCTGGGCGAACGAGGGTGCCGCCCCCTTCCCCTAGCCACTGTCTTTCTCACAGAGAGAGGCAGAAACCACCACAGGAGAAGAAGAGGCAAGGAAAATACGCTTTCTGTCTGCATTCAGAACAGCCCAGTGTCTCGACTCTCAAACCGGATTTGGGTCAAATCAATTCTCTGGGGCAGGACCCAAGAGGAGGTAGCAAAATCCTGAACAACACGCGAAGGGCTCTGCCTAGTGACAGAGGAGGCAGCTCGCCTGGTCTGCTACACAGCCTAAGAACAGTGCGCATGGCGTGCCTCTATCCAGACTAAAGCTGAAAAAGGTATCTTAACGATTCATCCAGATGGGAAGGGCTCAGTGAAAGAACTCTGGGAGTATAAAGAATCAAGCTGAAATCTTGCCCTCAAAGAGAATTACTCAAAGAGTTCTTCACCAATTGACACAAACCAGATAATAAATAGCAACATGTCACAGGAAGAATTTCAAACATGGATCATAAATAAGCTGAATATTAGGAAAGAAAAAATGGATAACCAACACAAAGAAACCACAAAAAAGATCCAGGACGTGGAAGAAAAATTCACTAAATAAATTGAAATATTGAAGAAAAATCAAACTGAACTACTGGAAATGAAGAATTTATTCAAGGAGCTACAAAACACAGTGGAAAGTCTCAAGAGCAGGGTAGATCAAACAGAAGAAAGAATCTCAGAGATCGAAGATAACACTTTCCAATTAAATAAGTCAGTCATAAAGATAGAGCAAAGAAACAAGAGAAAAGACCAGAGTCTACAAGAAATGTGGGATTATGTGAAGAAGCCTAACGTGAGAGTTATCAGCATTCCTGAGGGTGAAGAAGACAATAAGCAAGGGTTGGATAAGCTATTTGAAGATATAATTGAGGAAAATTTCCCAGGCCTTGCCAAAACTCTAGATATTCAGGTTCAACAAGCTCAAAGAACCCCTGGGAGATTCATACCAAATAGGAAAACACCACATAATGCAGTTATCAGACTAACCAAAATATCCACTAAAGAGGCCCTTCTTCGAGCTGTAAGGAGAAAGAAACAAGTAACATACAAAGGAAAGTCCATCCGAATCATGCTAGATTTCTCAACTGAAACCTTACAAGCAAGAAGAGATTGGGTCCCCATTCTCACTCTTCTGAAACAGAATAATGCCCAATCTAGAATCTTGTACCCAGCTAAGCTCAGTTTTATATATGAAGGTGAAATTAAGACATTCTCAGATAAACAAAAACTCAGAGAATTCACCAAGACAAGACCAGCTCTCCAAGAAGTACTCAAAACAGAGTTACACACACGGTCCAGCACAAGAAAGACCCACGAATGTAAAACTATTGAAGAGATAAACATAAAAACCCAGTTATCACAATGGCTCAAGAGAGAAAATAGATCAATGAAATTCAACCCAACATGAAGAACAGAAATCTGTCTCACTTATCAGTTCTCTCATTAAATGTGAATGGCTTGAATTCCCCACTCAAGAGACATAGACTGGCCCAATGGATAAAAAAATATAAGCCAAGTATCTGCTGTCTTCAGGAAACTCACCTAACCTGCAAGGATGCATTTAGACTGAAAATAAAAGAGTGGAAATCGATATTTCAAGCAAATGGAAGCCAAAAGAAAGCTGGTGTGGTGGTTTTAATCTCCAACAACTTAGTTTTTAAATGAACAAAAGTAATGAAAGACAAACATGGTTACTATATACTGGTGAAGGGTACAATTCAACAAGAAGACATAACTATACTTAATATATATGCACCCAACTTAGGTGCACCCAGATTCATAAAGCAAACCCTACTTGATCTGAAATGATAGATAAAACACTTTAATAGCCGGAGACTTTAACACACCACTGACAGTACAGGACAGATCCTCCAAACAAAAAATAAACAAAGAAATATTGGACTTAAATAGAATGCTAGAACAAATGGGCCTGACTGACATCTACAGGACATTCTACCCCAAAACCACTGAATATACTTTCTTCTCATCAGCTCTTGGGACATTCTCCAAGATTGACCATATCCTAGGACATAAAGCATGTCTTAAAAAATTTAAAAATATAGAAATTATACCATGCACCTTCTCAGATCACAGCGGAATAAAAGTAACAATGAACACAAACAGAAACCCTCACTCTTACTCAAAGTCATGGAAGCTAACTAACTTTCTCCTGAATAATTATTCTATAAAGGAAGAAATCAAGATGGAAATCAAAAGTTTCTTTGAATTAAATGACAATGGAGATACAACTTATCAAAATTTATGGGACACAGCTAAAGCAGTCCTGAGAGGAAAATTCATATCCATAAATGCCTATATCAAAAAGACAGAAAACCTGCAAATAGACAACCTAATGAATAGACTCAAAGAGCTGGAGAAAGAAGAACAGAATGACCCCAAACCCAGCAGAAGGCAAGAAATTACTAAGATCAAATCAGAATTAAATGAACAGGACAACAAAGAAACTATAAGGGAAATTAATAAAACAAAAAGTTGGTTCTTTGAAAAGATAAACAAAACAGACACACCTCTGGCTAGACTAACCAAGAGCACAAAAGCAAAATCTCTAATAACATCCATTAGAAACATGAAAGGAGAAATCACAACTGATGCTACAGAGATACAAGATATCATCTATGAATTCTACAAAAATCTTTATGCACACAAACTGGAGAATGCGGAGCAAATGGACAAATTTTTAGAAACACATAGTCTTCCCAGGCTCAACCAGGAAGAAATAGAGTACCTGAACAGACCAATATCAAGAACCGAATTTGAAACAGCAATAAAAAACCTTCCCAAAAAGAAAAGCCCTGGTCCAGATGGGTTCACACCTGAATTTTACCATATATACAAAGAAGAACTGGTGCCCATCCTACATAAACTATTCTCCAATATTGAGAAGGATGGAATTCTCCCCAACACGTTCTACCAAGCCAATATAACATTGATACCAAAACCAGGAAAGGACGCAACAAAAATAGAGAACTACAGACCAATTTCTCTCATGAATATAGATACAAATATTTTCAATAAAATACTAGCAAATCGAATCCAAGTACTTATCAAAAAAATAATCCACCACAACCAAGTGGGCTTCATCCCAGAGATGCAGGGGTGGTTCAACATATGTAAATCTATAAATGTAATTCACCACATAAATAGAAGCAAAACCAAAAACCATATGATACTCTCATTAGATGCAGAAAAAGCATTTGACAAAATTCAACACCCTTTTATGATAAAAACGCTTAACAAAATAGGCATTGATGGAACCTACCTAAAAATGATACAAGCCATATATGACAAACCCACAGCCAACATAATTCTGAATGGGAAAAAATTGAAAGCACTCCCACTTAGAACTGGAACCAGACAGGGCTGACCACTGTCCCCATTACTTTTCAACATAGTATTGGAAGTCCTTGCGAGAGCTATCAGGCAAGAGAGAAAAATCAAGGGAGTCCAAATAGGGAAGGAAGAGATCAAACTCTCACTTTTTGCTGATGATATGATGTTATATCTGGAAAACCCCCAGGATTCAACCATGAGACTCCTGGAATTGATTAACGAATATAGCAAAGTCTCAGGCTACAAAATTAATATACACAAATCAGAGGCATTTATATATGCCAACAACAGTCAATCAGAAAACCAAATTAAAGACTCAATACCCTTCAAAATAGCAACAAAGAAAATAAAATATCTAGGTATATACCTAACTAAAGAGGTAAAGGACCTCTATAAGGAAAACTATGAAACACTGAGAAAAGAAATAGCAGAACTTGCAAATAGATGGAAAAATATACCATGCTCGTGGATCGGAAGAATCAACATTGTTAAAATGTCTATACTACCCAAAGTGATCTACAGATTCAATGCAATCCCTATTAAATTACCAACATCATTCTTCACAGATGTAGAGAAAATAATTATACACTTTGTATGGAACCAGAGAAGACCCCATATAGCAAAAGCAATTTTAAGCAACAAAAACAAAATGGGAGGTATTAATTTGCCAGACCTCAAACTATACTACAAGGCCGTGGTTCTTAAAACAGCCTGGTACTGGCACAAGTACAGGGACACAGACCAGTGGAACACAACAGAAAATCCAAATATAGAACCATCCTCATATAGTCACCTAATTTTTGACAAAGCAGGAAAGAATATACTCTGGGGACAAGAATCCCTATTCAATAAATGGTGCTGGGAGAATTGGTTAGCCACTTGTAGAAGACTGAAACAGGACCCACAGCTTTCACCTCTCACAAAAATCAAATCACGGTGGATAACAGACTTAAACCTTAGGCGTGTTACAATCAGAATTCTAGAAGACAATGTAGGAAAGACTCTTACAGATATTGGCCTAGGCAAAGAATTTATGAAGAAGACCCACAAGGCAATCACAGCAGCAACAAAAATTAATGAATGGGACATGATTAAATTAAAAAGCTACTGCACAGCCAAAGAAACAGTCACGAGAATAAACAGACCACCTACAGAATGGGAAAAAATTTTTGCATACTACACATCAGATAAAGGACTGATAAAAAGAATCTATTTAGAACTCAGGAAAATCAGCAAGAAAAAATCAAGTAACCCTATCAAAAAGTGGGCAAATGTCATGAATAGAAACTTCTCCAAAGAAGATATAAGAAAGGCTAACAAACATATGAAAAAATGCTCAACATCCCTAATCATCAGAGAAATGCAAATCAAAACCACAATGAGATATCACTTAACCCCAGTGAGAATGGCCTTTATCAAAAAAACCCAAAACAACACATGTTGGCGTGGGTGCGGAGAGACAGGAACACTCATACACTGCTGGTGGGACTGCAAACTAGTGCAACCCCTGTGGAAAGCATTATGGAGGTATCTTAAACAGATTCAAGTAGACCTGCCATTTGACCCAGCAATCCCATTACTGGGCATATACCCAAAGGAAAAAATGTCATTCTTTAACAAAGTCACATGTACCCGAATGTTTATAGCAGCACAATTCACAATAGCAAAGATGTGGAAACAACCCAAATGCCCATCAATACATGATTGGATTAGTAAACTGTGGTATATGTATACCATGGAATATTACTCAGCTATAAGGAATGATGAAGATACGACATCTCTATGGTTCTCCTGGAGAGAATTGGAACCCATTATATTAAGTGAAGTATCCCAAGAATGGAAAAACAAGCATCACATGTACTCACCAGAAAATTGGTTCCCCTGATCATCACCTAAATACACATCTGGGAACAACACCAATTGGATGTCAGACTGAGGTGGGGGGCGGGGGAGGGGATGGGGGTATGCCTACACAATGAGTGCATTGCGCACCGTTTGGGGAGTGGTAACACTTGAAGGTGCTGACTTGGGAAGGGGGGGTGGGGAAGGGAGGGATATATACCTACATGATGGGTACAATGCGCACGACCTGGGGAACAGACACGTCTGGAGCTCTGGCTTGGGGGGAAAGGCGGAACAGGAGCAACGTATGTAACCTGAAATTCTGTATCCCCCATAACAAGATGAAATAAAAAAAAAAAAAAGAAAGAAATAGCAGAACTTGCAAATAGATGGAAAAATATACCATGCTCGTGGATCGGAGGTATCAACATTGTTAAAATGTCTATACTACCCAAAGTGATTTACAGGTTCAATGCAATGCCTATTAAACTACCAACATCATTCTTCACAGACGTAGATAAAATAATTATACACTTTGCATGGAATCAGAGAAGACCCCATATAGCAAAAGCAATTTTAAGCAACAAAAACAAAATGGGACGTATTAATTTGCCAGACCTCAAACTATACTACAAGGCCGTGGTTCTTAAAACAGCCTGGTACTGGCACAAGTACAGGGACACAGACCAGTGGAACACAACAGAAAATCCAAATATAGAACCATCCTCATATAGTCACCTAATTTTTGACAAAGCGGGAAAGAATATACTCTGGGGACAAGAATCCCTATTCAATAAATGGTGCTGGGAGAACTGGTTAGCCACATGTAGAAGACTGAAACAGGACCCACAGCTTTCACCTCTCACAAAAATCAAATCACGGTGGATAACAGACTTAAACCTTAGGCGTGATACAATTAGAATTCTAGAAGACAATGTAGGAAAGACTCTTACAGACATTGGCCTAGGCAAAGAATTTATGAAGAAGACCCCTAAGGCAATCACAGCAGCAACAAAAATAAACGAATGGGACATGATTAAATTAAAAAGCTTCTGCACAGCCAAAGAAACAGTCACGAGAATAAACAGACCACCTACAGAATGGGAAAAAATATTTGCATACTACACATCAGATAAAGGACTGATAACAAGAATCTATTTAGAACTCAGGAAAATCAGCAAGAAAAAATCAAACAACCCTATCAAAAAGTGGGCAAATGACATGAATAGAAACTTCTCCAAAGAAGATATAAGAATGGCTAACAAACATATGAAAAAATGCTCAACATCCCTAATCATCAGAGAAATGCAAATCAAAACCACAATGAGATATCACTTAACCCCAGTGAGAATGGCCTTTATCAAAAATTCCCAAAACAACACATGTTGGCATGGATGTGGAGAGACAGGAACACTCATACACTGCTGGTGGGACTGCAAACTAGTGCAACCCCTGTGGAAAGCATTATGGAGGTATCTTAAACAGTTTCAAGTAGACCTGCCATTCGATCCAGCAATCCCATTATTGGGCATATACCCAAAGGAAAAGAGGTCATTCTGTAACAAAGACACATGTACCTGAATGTTTATAACAGCACAATTCACAATAACAAAGATGTGGAAACCACCCAAATGCCCATCAATACATGATTGGTTTAGTAAGCTGTAGTATAAGTGTACGATGGAATATTACTCAGGTATAAGAAATAATGAAGATACGACATCTCTATGGTTCTCCTGGAGAGAGTTGGAACCCATTATATTAAGTGAAGTATCCCAAGAATGGAAAAACAAGCATCACATGTACTCACCAGAATATTGGTTTCCCTGATCATCACCTAAATACACATCTGGGAACGACACCAATCGGATATCAGACTGAGGTGGGGGGTGGGGGGAGGGGATGGGTGTATGCCTACATAATGAGTGCATTGCGCACCGTTTGGGGAATGGTCACGCTTGAAGGTGCTGACTCGGGAAGAGGGGGGTGGGGAATGGAGGGATATATACCTACATGATGGGTGCAAAGCGCACTACCTGGGGAACAGACCCGCCTGGAGCTTTGACTTGGGGGGAAAGGTGGTACATGGGCAACGTATGTAACCTGTATTCTGTATCCCCCATAATAATAAGATGAAATAAAAAAAAATTTAAAAATATAGAAATTATACCATGCATCTTCTCAGATCACAGTGGAATAAAAGTAACAATGAACCCTAACAGAAATTCTCATTTCTACTCAAAGTCATGGAAGCTAAACAACCTTCTCCTGAACGATCATTTTATAAATGAAGAAATCAAGATGAAAATCAAAAGATTCTTTGAATTAAATGACAAAGGAGACACAACTTATCAAAATCTGTGGGACACAGCTAAAGCAGTCCTGAGAGGAAAATTTATTTCCATAAATGCCTATACCAAAAAGACAGAAAACTTACAAATAGACAATCTAATGAATAGACTCAAAGAGCTGGATAAGGAAGAACAGACCGACCCCAAACCAGCAGGAGAGAAATTATTAAGACTAAATCAGAACTAAATGAAAAGGACAACAAACAAACCACAAGGGAGATTAATAAAACAAAAAGTTGGTTCTCTGAAAATATAAACAAAATAGACACGCCTCAGGCTAGACTAAACAAGAGCAGAAAAGAAAAAACTCTTATAACCTCCATCAGGAACATGAAAGGAGAAATCATGACTGATGTCACAGAGATACATGATATCGTCTATGAATTCTACAAAAATCTTTATGCACACAAATTAGAAAACGTGGAGGAAATGGACAAATTTTGGAAACACACAGCCTTCCCAGGCTCAACCAGGAAGAAATAGAATTCCTGAATAGACCTATATCTAGATCTGAAATCAAAACAGAAATAAAAAGCCTTCCCAAAAAGGAAAGCCCTGGACCAGATGGGTTCACATCTGAATTTTACCATACCTACAAAGAAGATCTGGTGCCCATCCTACATAAACTATTCTCCAATATCGAGAAGGATGGGATTCTCCCCAACACTTTGTACCAAGCCAACATAATCTTGATACCAAAACCAAGAAAGGATGCAACAAAAAAAGAAAACTACAGACCAATATGCCTTATGAATATAGATGCAAAAATTCTCAACGAAATCCTAGCAAATCGAATCCAAGTGCTTATCAAAAAAATAATCCATCACGACCAAGTGGGCTTCATCCCAGAGATGCAGGGATGGTTTAACATACACAAATCTATAAATGTAATTCACCACATAAATAGAAGCAAAAATAAAGATCATATGATACTCTCAATAGATGCAGAAAATGCATTTGTAAAAATTCAACACCCTTTTATGATAAGAAAACTTAAGAAAATAGGCATAGACGGGGCCTATCTAAAAATGATACAAGCCATATATGACAAACCCACAGCCAACATCATACTGAATAGGGAAAAACTGAAAGCATTCCCACTTCAAACTGGAACCAGACAAGGCTGCCCACTGTCCCCATTACTTTTCAACATAGCATTGGAAGTCCTTGCAAGAGCTATCAGGCAAGAGAGCAGAATCAAGGGAGTCCAAATAGGGACAGAAGAGATCAAACTCTCACTCTTTGCTGATGATATGATGTTATATCTAGAAAACCCCAAGGATTCAACCAAGAGACTCCTGGAATGGATCAATGAATTCAGTAAAGTCTCAGGATACAAAATCAATACACACAAATCAGAGGCATTCATATATGCCAATAACAGTCAAATGGAGAACCAAATTAAGGACTCAATACCCTTCAAAATAGAAACAAAGAAAATAAAATATCTAGGAATATATTTAACTAAGGAGGTAAAGGACCTCCACAGGGAGAACTATGAAACACGGAGGAAGGAAATCACAGAACATGTAAGCAGGTGGAAAACCAGACCATGCTCATGGATCGGTAGAATCAACATTGTTAAAATGTCTATACTGCCCAAAGTTATCTACAGATTCAATGCAATCCCTATTAAACTATCAACATCATTTTTCACAGATATAGAAAAAATAATTATACTTTGTATGGAATAAGAGAAGAGCCCATATACCAAAAGCAATTTTAAGCAACAAAAACAAAATGGGAGATATTAGTTTGCCAGACTTCAAAATATACTACAAGGCTGTGATTATTAAAATTGCTTGGTATTGGCACAAGTGCAGGGACACAGACCAGTGGAACAGAACAGAAAATCCAAATATAAAACCATCCTCATATAGCCATCTAATCTTCGACAAAGCAGACAAAACATACTCTGGGGAAAAGTTTCCTTAGTTAATAAACGGTGCTGGGAAAACTGGATAGCCACATGTAGAAGACTAAAACAGGACCCACAGTTTTCACCTCTCACAAAAATCAAATCACGGTGGATAACAGACTTCAACCTTAGGTCGGAAACTATTAGAACTCTAGAAGAAAATGTACGAAAGACTCTTACAGACATTGGCCTAGGCAAAGAATTTATGAAGAAGACCCCCAAGGAAATCACAGCAGCAATAAAAATAAATAAATGGGACCTGATCAAATTAAAAAGCTTCTGCACAGCCAAAGAAACAGTCACGAGAATAAACAGACAACCTACAGAATGGGAAAAAATTTTCACATACTACACATCAGATAAAGGACTCATAACAAGAATCTATTTAGAACTCAGAAAAATCAGTAAGAAAAAATTGAACAACCCTATCAAAAAGTGGGCAAAGGACATGAATAGAAATTTTTCAAAAGAAGATATAGAAATGGCTAACAAACATATGAAAAAATGTTCAACATCTCTAATCATCAGGGAAATGCAAATCAAAACCACAATGAGATATCACTTAACTCCAGTGAGAATGGCCTTTATCAAAAAGTCCCAAAACAATACATGTTGGCGTGGATTCGGAGAGACAGGTACACTCATACACTGCTGGTGGGACTAAAACTAGTGCAACCCCTGTGAAAACAATATGGAGAGACCTTAAACAGATTAAAGTAGACCTACCATTCGATCCAGCAATCCCATTACTGGGCATCTACCCAGAAGAACAAAAGTCATTCTATAAAAAAGACACCTGCACCCGAATGTTTATAGCAGCACAATTCACAATTGCAAAGAAGTGGAAACAACCCAAATGCCCATAAATTCATGAATGGATTAGCAAAATGTGGTATATGTATACTATGGAATATTACTCAGCTGTTAGAAATAATGGCGATATGGCATCTCTTTGGTTCTCCTGGAGAGAGTTGGAACCCTTTCTATTAAGTGAAGTATCCCAAGAATGTAAAAATAAGCACTACATGTACTCACTAGCAAACTGGTTTTCCTGATCATCACCTAAGTGCACATTTGGGAATAACACCAATTGGGTATCGGTCAGAGGTGGGGGCTGGGGGGAAGGGATGGGTGTATACCTACTTGATTAGTGCGATGCGCACTGACTGGGGAATGGACACGCTTGAAGTTCTGACTGGGGGGAATGGGGGTGGGGGGAGGGGATGGGTGCATACCTACATGATGAGTGCGATGTGCACTGTCTAGGGAATTAACACGCTTGAAGCTCAGACTCGGGGAGATGGGGGGGCATGGGCAATATATATAACCTGAACTTTTGTACCCCCATAATGAGCTGAAATGAAAAAAAAAAGTTTAAAAAAAATAAAATAAATGATGGAGAGAGGAAAAGAAAAAATATATATAATTATTTCAAGGAAAATAAAGCAAAAATTTGTATAGAAATGGAGAAGTAATACTAATACATATGATAGGCAGAATAATGGCCTTCCAAAGATGTCACTATCCTAATCCGTAGAACCTGTAAATATATTATGCCATAGGAAAAGGGGAATTAAGGTAGCAGATGGAATGAAGTTTGCTAATAAGCTGGCCTTAACATAGGCAGATTATTCAGGATTATCTGGGCATACCAAATGTAATCACAAGTGTCCTTAAAAATAGAAGTGGGAGGCAGAAGAGTCAGAGTGATATGATGTGAAAAAGATTTGTCAGCCATTGCTGACTTTGAAGATGGATAAAGACTGAATACTTCCTGCAACATGATCAGTAGTAAGGCAAGGTCATCTGTTTTAATCACTTCTATTTGACATTCTATTAGAGGTACTATCCAGTTCAAATACAGAAAAAAAAATGAAATGAAATGAAAATACAGAAAAAAGGGATACAAATTGGAAAAGAGGAAATAAAACTGTGTCTATTACCAGATAGCATAATCTACCTAGAAAATACCAAGGATCTAAAAATCTATATACTAACAATAAATATTCAGAAGTTGAAATATTTAGAAATGCCACTGACAATAGTATCAAAAGGCATTTAATATTTAAGATAAATTTAGTGAAATATATGCAAGACTTATGCACTGAAAACTACAAAACATTTTTGAGAGAATTTAAGAAAAATAAACAATGAAAAGATATACCATATTAATGTATCAGGAGATTCAAGATAGTTAAGATGTTATTTCTTTCCAAATTGATCTTTACAATTAATTTGATCCTATTAAACTTCTAGTGGGATTTTTTGAGGAAAAATTGATAAGCCAATTTATCAATTTATATAGAAATAAAAGGGACCTAGGATAGCCAAAGATAATTGTTTAAATGAAGAAGAAAAATTTGGAGGATCCATAATACCTTATTTCAAGATTTACTATAATGTTATAGCAGAGTTTCTGAACCTCAACAAAAAGGCAAGATGATATTTTGTTGTGGGGAAGCCACCTGGCCACTACCCACTAGATGCCAGTAGCATGCCCCTCCAGTTGTGACAAACAAAATATCCTCCAGACATTGCTAAATGTCCTCTAGACATTGCTAAATGTCCTCTGGGAAAAAATTGCCTCAATTGAGAACCACTGAACTATAATAATTGACACAATGTGGTAATGTTTCAAGGTTACACAGATACATCAAAGAGATAGAATAGAGTCCAGAAGTCGCTCTAAACATATATGGTCAATTGATTATGGACAAAGATGACAAGGTAATTCGATGGGCAAAAGATAGTCTTGTCAACAAATGGAGCTGGAAAAATTGAGCATCCATATGAAAAATATATATATATATGCCTAGAACCTTACCTTGCCCCAAAGGCAAAAGTCATCTAACCATGCATCAAAGATATAAATCTAAGAACTGAAAGTAAAAACTCTGGAACAAAACAAAAGAAAGGATAATTTTGAGCATAGTTAAAGCAAAGACTTCTTATAATACCAAAAGTATAAGTCATAATAGAAAAACCACTAAGAAAATTAAAAGACAAGTGACAGAAGGGCAGAAAATATTTTCAAAACATGTAACTTTTAAAGGATTTGTATTATATTGTATATCATATATAGTACTTTACATATGTGTGTATATATGTATATGTGTGTATATAATATAAATATACATAAAAACCAAATAATAAGAACACATATATCCCATTTTTAGAGTGGGCAATTTGAATGGACATTTCTCCAAAGGAGATACACAGATGAGCAGCACTATCATTAGTCATAGGAAAATGCAAATTAAACCACAATGAGCTATTACTACATACTCACTAGAAAGACTAACAATGCAGGATACAAGGTTAATATACAAAAGTCAATTGCTTTCCTATATACCAGCAATGGACAACTGGAATTTGAAATTAAAAACACTACCCAACAAGATAGGTATATGATCTATATAATGGAAACTATGAAAATCTGGTGAAAGAAATCAAAGAAAATCTAAATAAATGAAGAGACATTCCATTCCATGTTCATGGATAGGAAGACTCAGTATTATTGGATAGAAAGACTCGTTATTGTTAAGATCAGTTCTTCTCAACTAATGTATAGATTCAATCCAATTCCAATCAAAATCCCAGCAAGTTATTTTGTGGATATCAATAAACTGATTATGCAGTTTATATGGGAAAGCAAAAGACCCAGAATAGTAAACACAATACTAAAGGAGAGGAATAAAGTTGACTTCAAGAATTAATATAAAGCTACAGCAAATAAGACAGTATGGTATTGGTAAAATAACAGATAAATAGATTAATGGAACAGAATAGAGACCCCAGAAATAGGCTCACACAAATATAGTCAACTGATCTTTGACAAGGGAGCAAAGGCAATACAAATTCAACAAACGGTGCTGGAATAACTGGACATCCACATGCAGAAAAAAGATGAATCTAGACACAGCCCTTACACTCTTCACAAAAATCAACTCAAATTGGATCACAGACAGTAAAATGCAAAGCCATAAATCTCCTAGAAGATAACATGGGAGTAAAGAAAGCATGATCCATGAAAGTAAAAATTGATAAACCTGGCTTCATTAAAATTTAAAATGTTTTCTCTGTGAAAGACACTGTTAAGAGAATAAAAATATAAACCATAGCCTGGGAGAAAATATTTTCAAAACACATATCTGATATAGGACTTTTATTTATTATACAAAGAACTCTTAAAATCCAACTATAAGAAAACAAACAACCCAGCTAAAATGGGCAAAAGAGCTGAACAGATACCTCAGCAAGGAAGATATACAGATGGCAAATAAGCACATAAAAAGATGCTCAATTCATGTTATTAGGACATTGAAAATTAAAACAATAATGAAGTACCACTACACACTTACTAGAATGGCCAAAACCCAAAATGTTGGCAACACCAAATGCTGGTAAAGATGTGGAACCACTAGAATAATCATTTATTGCTGATGGCAATGCAAAATGATATAGCCACTTTGGAAATAGGTAGTTTCTTACAAAGCTAAACATAGATTTACCATATGATCCAGCAATTACACTCCTTGGTGTAATTCTCCTAAAGGAGTTGAAAACATATCCACACAAAAACCTACACACAAATGTTTATAGCAAGTTTATTCATAACTTCCAAAACTTGGAAGCAACTAAGATGTCCTTCTAAGATACTAAAATAAACAAACTGCAGTACATGCAGACAATAGAATATTATTCAGCAATAAAAAGATATGAGCCATCAAGCCATGAAAAGACATGGAGGAACCCTAAATGCATATTGCTAAGTGAAAGAAGTCAGTCTGAAAGGTTATAATTGTAGGATTTCAACTATATAACATTCCGGAAAAGGCAAAACTAGAGATTGAAAACCATGAGTGGTTGCCAGGAGTTCAAGTGGGATGGAGGGATGAATCAGTGGGGCACAGGGAATTTTTAGGGCAGTGAAACTATTCTATATTATACTATAATGGTGAATAGATGACATAAATTTGTAGAACACAAAGAGTGAACCCAAATGCAAACTATGGACTTGAGTTAATCATAATATATCAATATGGGTTCATCAAGTGTAACAAATGTGCCACATGCAAGATGTTAATAATATGGGGAACTGGGGCAGGGGAAAATATGGTAATTCTCTGTTTAACTTTTTTGCAAATCTGAAACTGTTCTAAAATAAATTTTATTAATTTTTTTAAAAGACTGAAAATGCCAAGCACTGGTGGGGATGTTAAGCAACTGACATTCCTATACACTGCTAATGGGAATGCAAAATTATATAGCTACTTTGGAGAACAATTTGGCAGTTTCTTATAAAGGTAGACATTTGCTTCACATATAAACCAAAAAATTCCCTTCTAGGTATTTTCCTAGTATAAACAAAAATATATGTGCTAACAAAAACCTGTTGAACAAGAACATTTATAACAGCATTATTTATAATAGCCAAAAAGTAGAAACAACCCAAATGACCATCAACTGGTGAATGGATAAATTATTCAGCAATAATAAAGAACAAACAATAATAAAAAATATGCAACATGGCTGAATCTTCATAGCATGTGCTAAGTGAAAGAAGCCAAACACAAAACTCTACACACTCCATTGATGTGATAACATAAAAGAAGCAAAACTTTAAGGACGGAAAACAGATCAATGGTTGCCTCAAATTGTAGGTGGGAGAAAAGAATTGACTGTAAAGAATCACAAGGGAACCTTTTAAGATGAGGGAAATTTTCTCTACCTTTATTGTGGTGGTGGTGGTGGTTGCATGATATATACATTTGCCAAAACTCAAACTGTATACTTACAAAGAGTAAATTTTATTTTATGCAAATTATTTGTTAATAAACCTGACTGAAAAGTGAAAGATGTTTAGGAATAGGTCTAATATGTAAGAGTATTATTAATAAAATGCAAATCTTTGTCAAGAGTTCTAAAAATAGACTTGAATAAATTCCAAGATAAACATATTCATGAATAGGAAGTCTCTCTATCAAAAAGATGTCAATTCTTCTCCAAATCATTCTATACTTTCAATATAATTCCATGAAAAAACAACATGATTTTATTTGAATTTGATAATCTTATTTTAAAATTAAGATATAAAAGCAAAGGACCAAAAATAATCACGATAAGCCAGAAAGACCAAGAAGAGTGGTGTGAGTGAGGACAGGAAGTGAACAATAAGTTGACCGTACAAATATCAAGAATCATTATAAAGCATTCATAAGTAAAGCAATACAAGTGTGGACAAATGGATTAATGAAACAGAATAGAAAACCTAGAAATTGACCCAAGCATGTATAGAAGCTAGGCAATATGGTGGAGTTTGCATTCTAAACTAGTAGTGTATAAATGATATTTAAAATAAATGGGGCCGGGCGCGGTGGCTCACGCCTGTAATCCTAGCACTCTGGGAGGCCGAGGTGGGCGGATCGTTTGAGCTCAGGAGTTCGAGACCAGCCTGAGCAAGAGCGAGACCCCATCTCTACTAAAAATAGAAAGAAATTATATGGACAGCTAAAAATATATATAGAAAAAATTAGCCGGGCATGGTGGTGCATGCCTGTAGTCCCAGCTACTCGGGAGGCTGAGACAGGAGGATCCCTTGAGCTCAGGAGTTTGAGGTTGCTGTGAGCTAGGCTGACGCCACGGCACTCACTCTAGCCTGGGCAACAGAGTGAGACTCTGTCTCAAAAAAAAAAAAAAAATAAAAATAAAAAAATAAAAAAAAAAAAATAAAATAAATGGTATTTTACAGAGAAAAAATTGAAACATATTTCACATCACATTCAAGAATAAAATCCAGATGGATTAAAGAGCTAAGTGTAAAAAAAAGTTAAACTCTTTTTCAAAGAAAATTTGGAGAACATTTTTTATGATCATGGCATCAGAAATATTTCTTAAACATAATACTAAAAGCACAATTCATGAAGGAAGTGATTGATAAATTTGACATCAAAAAATTTAAAACTTCTGTATGATAAAGGACCCCATAAAATAGAAAGCCAAGTAACATATTAGAAGCACATATATGCAGCATATATAGCTGACAAATAATTAGTATCCAGAATATATAAAGAAGACTTCAAATCAGTAAGAAAAAGCAACCCAAGAGAAAATGAAGCAAATGTGAGTGGCTCTGGGTGTCGTGTTTGGAAGGATGTAGAAAGGAATAAAGTGGGGCTAGATATAAAGGAAGTTAGTTTCTCTGTAATGTTTTATTTATTTTATTTAAACATATCTGAAGCAAAAATGACAAAATGCTATCATTTGTTAATTCTGTGTTGTATATATGTGGTTATTTGTTCATCATTATTAGATGCTTCTCAGTTACTTTCTATATATTCTTATTTTTTAAAAAAGAATAAAACAAGAAAATAAACTTATAAACTCTAAATTTTTAATAATAAATTTGAACATATTGAATAAATAGACGTTAAAATTATAAGTAATAATTGCCTGTATATCAGCCATAATCAATTAGCAGAAATAATGGAAGAAAGATTCCCTTCACAAATAAAATCATAAAATAAATGTTACTGCTATTATACACTGTATATAGGTAAACAAATTGAGGCTTGTAGAGACCACACAGCTAGTAAGTAGAAGAGCTGAGCTTTAAAAATTGTTTTAAAGCTACAAAAATATTTAAACTTTGTAACTAGGACAAGAAGAGACACACTAAAAGAAATGGAAAATAAATAAATCCCAAAGAGAACATACTATATATAACAATTTATATATTACAGAACAGTAAGAAAATGAATTATTCAATATTTGCTGCTGTGAAACAATTGACAGGGAAAACAATTTAGAAAATTACCTCATGCCACACAGCAAAATAAATTTCAGAAAGATTAAGCATATACAATAAAAACTAAAACAAAATCCATTTAAGCACTTTTCCAATTTTGAATGGGTAAGAACTTCTTAAACATGAATTCATCATAAGAAATTACAAATGAAAAGATAGATATAATTACATAAAAATTAAGATTTCTATACATAAAAGTTAATTTAAAATGCAAACTGGCAAAATATTTTCCTCACATTCAACAGAAAAAAGGTCAATGTCTACTAAATGTGTACATTATCCATACAAATGAATAAGAAACATAAGTTCTCAATAGAAAAATGTACAAAAACCATAAATAGATGTTCATAGAAAAAACAAAAGTAATGAAGAAATATAAAATATATTCATGCTCACTACAATAAAAGAAACATATGTTAAAACAGTAAGATACCATTTTGTCCCTATCAGATTGTCAAAGATTTTAAAAGAGTGGCAATAGACAGCAATGGCACAGGTGTATGAGCAGAAATTGACACTCTTACACAGTGGGACATATTCACATATATATCAAAAGCTTTTTAAAAGTTAATATCCTTAGGCCGAGTAATACCTCTTAAATAAAAACTCATCTTACTAATTCATTCAACAAATATTTAGTAAGGATTTGCAATGTATCAGACGTTTATTCTAGGTACTAGGGGATACAACAGTGAACAAAATAGGGAAAAATCCCTGTGCTTGAGGGTCTTACATTCTAATACAAGGATCCAGACAATAAGTACAATACTTAGACTGCTAAGTGATGATACAAACCAAGGAAAAATAAATAAAGCAAGAAAGGATAAGAGTGAATGTTGGAGAAGGGTTTGCATTTTTGACATAAGGTCATTATAGAAGCTCTCACCAAGGTGACATTTGGATAAAGACCTGAAAGAGGTGGGGTTCAAAGAAGGAAAAATAATTTAAATGACCAATATGGGATCAATCAAATAATTGTGGTAGAAATTGCAGAACTGAAAAGTATGCAGCCATTAAAAATTGTTTGAAGGCTGCTGAGTGACATGGGCAATGCTTATAATACCAATGCAAAAGCCAAATATAAAATAGTACATATAAGATATAATCCTGGCCGGGCGCGGTGGCTCACGCCTGTAATCCTAGCAATCTGGGAGGCCGAGGTGGGCGGATCGTTTGAGCTCAGGAGTTCGAGACCAGCCTGAGCAAGAGCGAGACCCCATCTCTACTAAAAATAGAAAGAAATTATATGGACAGCTAAATATATATATAGAAAAAATTAGCCAGGCATGGTGGTGCATGCCTGTAGTCCCAACTACTCGGGAGGCTGAGACAGCAGGATCCCTTGAGCTCAAGAGTTTGAGGTTGCTGTGAGCTAGGCTGACGCCACGGCACTCACTCTAGCCTGGGCAACAAAGTGAGACTCTGTCTCAAAAAAAAAAAAAGATATAATCCCAATTATGTAAACATGGAAACCCACTTGGAAGGAAATATAGCAAGTTATCTCTGCACTAGGGACTTAGAGGTGATTTGTATTACTGTGTCTTCATTTTCCAAATTTGCTATAATGAGGCTGTTTTATTTTTTATAACAAGAAAAAGAAACAACTTAATGATAGATATTACAGTCTTAAGGTAGATTGGAAAGTGTACAAAAACTTTTAAATGAAGGTGCTGGCCAGCTATGCCTAGAGTACTGGGTCCAAGTTTAAATATCACACATCAAGAAAGATACTGAAATCTGAAGTGTCTGCCATAGAAGGTATTCAAAACATATATCCCATGAGCTCAAGAACTAGGAATAATATATAGGCTGGAGAAAAGATGAAAAGAACAAAGCATCTTTAAACATTTGAATAGCTATTACAGGAAAGGGAAATAGAAATTACTCAGCATTGCTGTTGCTCCAAGGAGAAAGACCAATGGGTTGGATTCAGAGGACAGATTTCAGATCAGTATGAATAATAACTTGCTAACAATCATGGCTGTCTATTATCAGGTGGTGTTAAGCAACCTTTCCTGGAACCATTCACACTGAAAATAGATGACCATATGTACTGGATGATAAGACTGCCATTACATAATTGCTAAGGACCCTGCCATTTCTGAGCTCCTCTTGTACTACTCTAAAAAGTTATTTTATGCTATGATCACTTACATAATTCCATCTCCATCTACCTCCCCTTCCCTTCAAAAAATATATGTAATAATACTTGTTACTTTTAAGAAATCATTTTTTAAAGAGCAAAGCACCCTTCAAAATACACATCATGGAGATTTTTATGCCTCCTTCTGTGTACAGTGAGGAGACATACTTTGCAAAGAAATCAATACCATTAAAATCATGTTTTAAGTATAAAAACATTTTTCTATTACCAACCAGTATTTCTCTTTACTATATATCTTCCCCCTAGGAAAAGACTACCTGGACTATTACATGTCAGGATATGAGATAATCACCTCTCCTGTATTTCATGGTATCTTGTACCATTTTATTCTCAGTGACTTTAGTTTATTTCAAATCAGGAGTAGCAGAAATATCACCTAATACTCAGCCTTACTACAGATTTTAGAATACAGTCAATTCTTTCCTTAGCTCTCAGGACAGTCACAATTTCAGCCATCTCAGGAATAGAACAAGGGCCTTCTTGAGAGCTCTTCCAAACCCTGCAAATACTTCCAACAAAATTAGCAACCTTCAGAATTCTGTTTAAAGTCATTAGTGTTGCTTAAGTAAGTGACTGAACCTGAAATACCTGCATGGGACCATGAGAATGTAGCATAGAGCAGAGCATGAACTATAGAACCTTATAGCTTGGTGGGTCTTTATAAATATCTGAATGGATTAAGTTTAGGCCATGTCAGTCACCTGGCCCAAAACCCTATTCCAACCCCCCCTCCATTTTACAGTTATGAAAACTGAGGCTCAAATAAGACAAGTGATATGTCACAAGTAGTTGAGTTAGTATCCAAGCCAAGACTAGAATGAGTAGGCCATCAGAAATCCCATTTTAAGAGGGATTGTTAATATGTAATTCTGCATAAAACAATTTTTTTTCTTGTCGGGTGCCTCGTTGTATAAATTGCTGAATCAAGAGAGTTGGGGGATCTGGGAAGGGTGCTGGATCATTGAAAGTTTCATTAAGCTACATGCCATATAAGCTGGTTTTCAAGTAAATCTGTGCTGCTGTGGACATAAGCCTGCAGGGACCCTTACCTTTCCTTACTATTTCAGCAGTATAATCTACCAAACATCTGCAAAATGAATATGCATCGTCCAGCTGAACTGTTAGTAAGAACTGTGAGCATCAGACTGGGAAGGACTGTTAGAAACTGGGTGCCATTTACCTTTACTCAACTGTGTTGCAAAATTTAATAATGGTGACCACTCCTTCCTTCTTAAAGCAGTACATTTTCCTCTACACATGAATCACAATTTATGCCTATACAGCTCAGTGACTATCTAGAACAATGTCTATCTCCCCATCTAGGCCCCAAGGTGGCAACAACTATGTCTATTTTGCTCACCACTATATCCTCCATGCCTAGTAAATGGTATGTATTCAGTAAATATTTTTCCAACAAATGGATGAGGCTCTACTCTCTTGGCACTTTCACAATATTGTGCTCTTACAGTTTTCCTTCTATATATCTGACTTTCCCACCTTTGTAGCCTTCACACAGGTTCATCGTTTTTATCCATATCCTAAAGATTAGCATTCTCCAAAGTACCATCCTTGGATCTCCTTTTTCTACTTCAAGTATTGAGAGGCAATGACTCTCAAATTACTCTCTCCAGTTGAATTTCTTTCCAGAGCTCTGATCACATATTTTCAACTATACTCAGTACATTTTATTGGGCTATAGCAATAGTACTATCTGTGTGATCTCAGACAAACCAAGTCTCACCCTCTCAGGGTCAGTTTTCTCATCCTTAAAATGAGGGAGTTTCATCTCCTTTGCATATAAGGTGCCAATTTTCATAGTTAACATGCAATATTATTTACAGTCAAGCCTTCCATTTATCTTGCCAAACATTTCTCACATACTGTATTTCGCCATACATTTTACTCCAACACAACTGGCCTCTGCCCAGAATACCTCTTCCACGCCCCAGCTCTGCAACACCAAAATTTATATAATCTGCCAAGCTCAGTTCAAAGGCCACTTCCAGGAAGCTGGCTTTGATTTCCTTGAAGCCCTTTACCTCTCTTTTGTGGGTGTGTATCTCACCCTCCTAGTACTGTAGTTGTTGGTGTAATTTCTTCTGTCTCCTACTTAATTGTGTCACCTGGAGGGCAGAGGCTGTTTCTAAGTCATCCTGTGTCTCCCATATTGTCTTTGGCTCATAGTAGGCATTTAGTAAACTGAATGGATTCAGTTTAGGCCATGTCAGTCACCCTGCTCAAACCCCTTTAATCAGTCCTTGTGTTTCTGGAATAAAGACCAAAATCCTTACAATGGACCAGTATAGACACACTGGCTTTTTTTACACTTCCCAAATTCATTATGCTTCTCTCATTACAGGCCCTTGTATGTGCTCTTCCCTCCATCTAGAAAACTACTACATCACTCCATCATCCTCTACTTCAGCCCCATACACATCTCCACTCAGCCTCAATATTACTTCCTCAAGAGTGCTTTACTTAAACCCTAAGCTAGATCAGTTTCCTCTATTATATATGTTCATAGCCCCACCCTCCATACTTTTCCTTTGTAGCATTTACTATTGGCTGAAATGACATAGTTGTGTAATTATCTGATTAACAACCTCTTCTGTATCCAACTATAAGCCCTAGGCAAGCAGGAATAATGTCTGTTTTGCTCATCTTTGTATCCTCTGCACAGTATCTAACCATATCACTGAATAAATTACTAATAATAAATAATTAGGCGAATGATTGAATTGTCTGAGTTAAGGGTAAAGACTTGAGACTTAGAGTATACACACTCTTTGCCTGGCTTCCTAAAATCCCTTCAAGATAAAAATTGAGATGCCAGGTAGAGCTCTGAAATAGTCATGCTGGCCTTCTATTCACCATGAGAAATTTATAAAATAGAATGAATGCTGTCTCCCCAATGTGGAAGAAAGCCAAAATTGCCTTTCTTTAATGAATATATGACCCCATAACTAACACCAATAGTCCATTAACTCATTTAACAAACATTTAGTAAGCACCTACTCAATGCCATACACTAGGCTAGGGGCTGAGGGTACAATAAACTGAACTGATACAGCCTCTCACCCATTTAGAATATACAATTCATACATGGAATTTATACAAGCTATAAGAAAACTAAGAGTTTTAAGGAAAAAAAAAACCTTTTTAGCAGTCACAACACCTGAATAACGCTACTTTGTGTACACGTTAATTTCTCCATCAAATGAGATATTTAACTGCAGGGCAAAAGATTATCTGACAGGTAATTTAGAAGTTATAGCTGGGCCTAATTTGGACCTCTTAAATTAGATGGGCAGGTAGCCTAGATTAGTATTGCTCAAAGTGTGGTCTGCGGACCAGTGCCTGTCTGTGAACTTTTATTATAAGACAGTGACAACTGAAGTGCAGAAATTTGAGAGTAAACACTTAGAAAATGTTACAGCAATTTGAAAAAATAATTTTATGTCTGTTGAATCTAATAATAAAAATGCAGCCTTATATTTTGTATGTCTTTTCTTTCATTTCCTAGTAATTCATAATTAATGCATTTTACTAAGGTGACAGTCTTCTGTGATGGATTAGGGTAAAAAAGCCTACTGGTCCTTTGCTAAGATAATTTGACAAACACCACTCTAGCTTTGCTACTTGAAGTGTGATCAGTGGAACATCGGTTTCAGGATCCCTTGGCAGCTTGTTAAAATGCAAAATGTCAGGCTCCGCCCTAGACCACCACCCAATCAGAATTAGCATTTTAGCAAGATTCCGGGGGAATATTTTTGCACATTAGAGTTTGAGAAACACTGACCTAGATGATTTCTGAAGCCCCTCATAACCATGAGATTTTGTGATTTGCTTCAGATAGAGAATTTCCAAGCTGAAAGCCCCTTGGAGAGAGTCCACCTCATCATTTTATAGATGGAAACACTGAGGCCCATGGAGGGCAAGTCATGTGTCCAAGGTAATTGGCAAATTATCAGAGCCAGGAATGGAACCCGAATTTGCTAACAGCCAGGTCAGTGTCCCATTCCAGCACACCATGTGCCCATTCTTGTTCCACCCAATCCTACTCTGTACCATCCCCTCAGGGACCTCATTATTCCTGAGATACTGTCTGATACAACAGTTGATTTTTCTACCTTCCATATAATATATGAACCTTGAATCACCACTATTTCAAATGTCTTCTTTATGATAATTGCCCTTAATCACTCCCGCCACTCAAATCTTCCCACATCCTTATTGTCTGGGTGCTATATAGACATTCTGGGGCTTTAGAAGGACTAGAAGCAACAGATTACTGGTTTTTAGGAATGCAAAAGAGACCTTCGTTCCCATCAGTCCAGTTGACAACAGATAGCAAGCTCTTCCAAGGAAGAGAACATACACTATCAGAGCTACTTTAGAAAGCTCAGTACAATCAGTTTGTGGCTGACAAACAAGTGGGATATTAGGCCATATTAAGAAAAGTCCAGTTTCCAGAATGAGGTACATTATGGTCCCTCACTCTGTAGTCTTGTTAGCCCCAAGGCTTGATGGGAAGGCATGATTGTAGTCTTCAATTAATTGAAGAACTATTATTGAGGAAAAGCAAATTTGTTCCAGATAGTCCCAGAGAAGCAATGAATAGAAGTTACAGGAAAACAGATTTTGGCTTATAATGGGAAATACTTCCTGAAAATCAGAGTTGCTCAGTGACACAGAGAGCCACCTAATGAACTCTCTGCCACTGCAGGGGGTTCAAATAGAAATCAGTCAACAAATTGGATGCTTAGGACTAATTTAAGAACTGGGTGGAGAAGTAAAGCTTAATGACCTTTAGGGTTCCTTCCAGTTCCAAGGTTTTAGTACTGTGAAATTTTCAGTATAGGAAAACTCCAAACTCTCAGGAAATAAGGGCAAGGTCTGTTCCTAAAAGGCACTGTTCGAAGCTGAATGTGGGATGGATGGGGCCATGACAGTGGAAAAGTGAAGTCTTTCCAGGTATCATTTTCAAAGGAAAGCAGGCTGGCCAAAGAAAGCCTTTTGGCAAGCCCCTCCAGGAAACTTAGGTGAGGCTTAGCTCCAGCCTAACTTCCTGTTACTGTACACAAAGAGTAGGCCACTACTTTCCAAAAAATCTGACTAAGCAGCACTGTTTCTATTGTACCTATACTTGCCTAACAGACAAATATGTAAAACTCTCCCCAAGGAGGCAGTAGTGCTCAATGGTCAAGACCATGGATTCTATCTAGAACCAGATTGCCTGTGTTTTAATTTTCAGCTGGCACATTTAATTGCTGTGTGATCTTGGACAAGTTACTTAACCTCTCTGTGCCTCGTTTCCTCATCAGTAAACCAAGGATAATAGTAGTGTCTGCTTTGTAGGGTTGATGTAAGAATTCAACGAGGTAATAAACACTAAACCTTCAGCCCAGGATCTGAAACATACTACACACTCAAAAATGTTAGTAATTTGTATTATGGATGCTATAATTACTATTACAGGCAGCACAGCAGTGTCGTTAACTCAAAAAGTCCCCATCAAGCAATCAGATCCCTTCCCCTACCAATTCAGAGGGGCTACACTACAAGAGCTTCAGCCAGTCCTTGCATAGCTCCAGACAATAAGAACCTGCTGACCCCTCAATAAGCCAAACCACTCATGCTGAGAATTCTGGCTCCTCACCCTGCTCTCCCAAAATCCAACAGCAACCCCTCCCCCCAGTCCTCCTGCCCATGCCACCCAAAGCCACAGTCAGAGGAGTAGCAAATTGGGAAGCCTGTTCCAGACAAACCATCAGGTGTTTCCTCTCTCCCAAGGACACAGCTGGACCTAACAAGATGCTTACCAGTGGGACAGGGTGGAGTATCTGAATACATGGTCTAGGCTGTCAGCTCAACTACCTGGGATTGAAGGTGGTCAGGCAATGGGGCTTCCTCAGGAAGCAAGACAAACCTCCCAAGTTTGTAGAGGAAGTCAGGCCCAACCCCACAAGTGAGCCCCTTAAAGGAAGGGGGGAGGTCTCAACCTGCTTCAAAGGAAGCAGTTATTTACAACTTTCTGCTCACTTGCATCTGGGGGAGGTAATGGAGAGATGTGGAAAGGGCTGCATGGTACCCTCCTTCTTTTTCATTTCCAGCAGCCAGAAGCAGCTGCAGAGAAAGAGTTAAAAGAGGGAGGAAGCTCCAGCCATTACCCCGTCCCCATGCCTAGGGCTGTCTGGGGGTCATGACAGTGCTGTCTGCTCTGGCTAGGGGCCACTCTGTGGCTTTCTGCAGCAGCTGCCGGGCCCCCCAAGCAATTTGCAAGGTCAATGCTGACCTGCTTTGAAAGAGGAACAAAACAATTCACCAACAATAAAGCAAATCATGCATACAGCACATAGCAACCCCCTTCTCCAAATCAGGTTTTACCCCAGTTCCTCCCTTCCCAGATGCCGCCTCTGGGCTTCCACCAGCCCCGCTGGGGAACCCAGGATAGCATCACAGCTGCAGAGCATGTCTCGCTCGCCTCCCCAGCCAACCCAAGGAGACTCTCAGTACGGGGAGAGATGCTATCGCTAAAGGAGACCTGAGCTTGGGGGAGGGGGAAAAACGAACATTTATGTTTCTTACCGAGCACCACAGTCACTTCCCTCAAGCGGAGAGGAGAGAAGGATGAATGAACTGAAACAAGTTGGAGGTTGAGCCCTGACAGACCTCGGCTGCTTCTTCTCTTTCTCTAGATCTCTCTCTCTCCAGGTCCCTCTCTCGGTCTGTCTCTCTGGTTTGCTCGCTAGCTTGCGCGCGCTCACGCTCTCGCTCTCTCTCTCTTTCTCCCCTCCCTCCCTCCCTTTCTCTCTCCCTCTCTCTGTCTCTCCCTCCCCCCCTACCCTCCCCTGCTCCCCTCCCCCTTTGCTGGCTTTAGGTTCACCACTGCCTGGTGCTGAGCACGCGGCTGTGCTGGGGCTCTGAACACAGCGCTGCACAAGGCTTTAGATCTGTGGCTGTTTTACGAAAAACTAAAGTAGTATTTTATTCTTTAAGGTATCCAGCAGAGAAATAGAGGGAAGCTCAGAGAGAAGGGGAGGAGCAGAGGAAACAAGGGGAAGAGAAAGAGAGCAAAAGGGTAAGAGTGAATAGGAGGATAAAGGAAGTATGGATTACCGCAGCTGATGTGTGATGCTTACTTGCTGCTCCAAGACCGAAGAGTGAGCTTTCTCCCTTTCTCTCTCTCTCTCCCTTACATCCCCATGGGCGTGCCTGCTAACCCAGGCTCCAAATAAAGGTTTGACAATCCTGTCTGTTCAGATTCCATTTCTGAGGACAATAATGAGCTAAGAAAAATGTACATCAAAGAGGTTGTCATTCACACTCCACTAAGAAGAAAGAGTTCAGCCACATTGATCTCCTATTGACCTAACTTCCACCCCACCCCCAACAGTAGAAATGCGGACCAATTCAAAACTGTCAGCTGGAGCTTTCCTCAAGGCAAGACAGACAAGTAGCAGAACCACAATGCTTTTCTTTCAAAAAATTCTGAAGGTAATATAGGTATATGTAAGTGTGTGAATCTACATGTGAGTTTGCACAAGGGGGAAGGGGGGAGAAGGAGATTGATTGACTCAAAGTATAAAAAAATATATTCTCATTGGAGCAAAAGAAAAACAAAGCAACCTGGGCAAAACACAATAACAATGCAACATACATAGGGTAGAAAGAGACCTAAACTAAAACTAAAATAAGGAACTTAGGTTTGAGTTCTGTCTCTGAAAATTACTGTGTTGCCTTTGACGAGTCATGTCTTCAATTCAGCCGTCAATATCCTCAGTGACAAAATGAATGGTGATAGATATAGATGATCTTAAAAGATACTTCCAGATCTAACACTCTAGGGTCTAAAGACAGAAAAATTCCAGGTGAAGGAGGAGTTGACAATGAAAAATAAACTACCAAATTTCAAAGGCTCTCCAAAGGTAAGTCCCCAAATGGGACCCCAAATCACATTGACTCAACATTCCTTTTTTAGTGTTTCAGGGTCAATATGAATATAAGCATATGAATAAACAGCTGCTCCTATCAAAGAATTCAGCCTCTACCCACATATAATGATAATCACAAAAGTTTTCTTATTCAAACCCCTCATACTGTGATTCCTAGTTCATTTAGTCAGAGAACCAAAGAGCATCTGATTGAAAGTAAGTTATGTTGCATGTTTTAAGTATACTAGCCTCAATATGCATACAGCCACTGGGACATAGTAGGCATTTAAAATTTTGCCCAAAGGGTGCCATTTCTATGTAAACTATCATCCTGTTGAGTTTTTCCCCCAAATTCCTAATATTCTCTACTCCACAGTGAGTTACATGTGCTACACTCCAACTGCACACTTCTTCAAAAGCTTTTATCCATACATTGAGTGTGTAGAGAGATGGGAACCCATAAGCTTAGAGACACTGAGCTAAAAGGATCCATTAAGATAACCATCTCATCATACAAGAAGAGAAACTAGACTAAAGAAAAAATATAACTCATACAAAGTCATAGTGAGTCAGTGGCAGGGTCAAAACCAGCAACCAGACTGCTGATCCCAGAGACAGTATTTTTTGCCTACCAAAGCAACATGTAAGTTGTACATAAAGCAAGTGTGTATGTGGGCACATAGCTATGCACACTCCTTCCTGTGTAGATTTCTTTCATAAATGTCCATTGGATTTAGTGGATTAGTAAACTGGAAAAAAAGAAATGTTATGAATTGATGTAAGGTTTATGTATTAGTTTCCTAGGGCTACCATAACAAATTACCATTAATTTGGTAGCTTAAAACAACAGAAATGTATTGGATCACAGTTCTGGATAGCAGAAGTCTAAAATCAAGGTACTTCCAGGACCACAATCCCTCCAACGTTTCTAGAAGAGAACCCTTCCTTGCCTCTTCCAGCTTCCAGTGGTTCCTGGTAATCCTTGGTTTATAGAAGCATTACTTTAATCTCTGCCTCTGTCTTCAAATTGCCTTCTCCTCTATGTCTTCATGTGTCCAAATCTCCCTCTTTTTTATCTTATAAAGACACCACTCATTGGGCTTAGGACCCACCTTAAATCCAGGATTATTTATTCTCAAGATCTTTAACTTCCTTCTGCAAAGACCATGCCATCTAAATAAGGACACATCCTGAGGTTCTGAATGGGCATGAATTTGGGGGGAACATAAAATCCACTACAGTTGTTAACTTTTCTTTTTGTCAAATTAAGATCCCAAACAAACAAATAAACCATCTGGGGTGCCATCATTTTAAAAAATTAACACGAACGAGTTGGATGAAGATACTCTCAGAATCAAAACTCTTCTTTAAAACACACAATTTTACTCGTGAAAAATTAACAGTATTTTCATAATTTTGCTCATTTTACTGCAAACCAAAGGAAAAAAAAGAAAAAAAGAAAAACTATACTCACAGCCCAAGTGGCTTAAAGAAGGAGAAAACAGAGTTTAGGATGACCACTGCAGTTGAAAACTCATGAGAGAAATACAAGAATGGAGAAAAATATAGAGTGGGAGACCCAGATTCTGTATAAACTGCTTAACTCTCTGGTGGAACCATGAAGTATGCATGTGGAGACAGATTCCAAATAGCCTAAATAAAACTGAAAGAATTAAACAGTCTTCAGTGCTGCCCACAAGAGAGAGTTTGGAATTTCAATTTAGTCACATTAACTGTCTATTCAAACAAAACAAATCAATACTCTACAGGAAAATAAAAGAGAATAAAGGGACCCTATAATATATAATTCACAATGTTCAGGGTACACTCCAAAACTACTACTAAAGCAAAGAAATAGGAAAATATTACTCATACTCAAGAGAAAATACACTCAATAGAGACTGGCCCTGAGATAAGCCTGATGTTGAAATTAGCAGAAAGGATTTTAAATGATCTGTCATAAGTATATTAATGGAAATAAAGAAAAATGTACTTGTAATAAATGAACAATAGGAAAGCACAGCAGAGATAACAAAAAAGTTTTAAAACCAGATGTAAATTCTGGCACTAAAAGTTAAAGTATCTGAAGTAAAATTCACTGGGTAGGCTTAACAGCAGATTGCAAATGACAGAAGAAAGAGTAGGTTAACTAGAAGATAAATCTATAGATATTATCCAATCTGAAATACAGAGAGAGAAAAGATTGAAAAAACACAAAAAGAGTGTCAGTGATATATAGGATAACATCAAAGTTATAACATACATGGAATTGGAAGCCCAGAAGGCAAACAAGAGAAGAGGAAGAAAAAAAAATTTGAAAAAAAATGCTTAAAATATTTCCAAATATAATGAAAAGCTATCAAATTAACTATATGAAATATGTGCAGGTTTTTGTATATCAATTGCACTTCAATAAAGGTATTTGAAAAAAAAAGGAAAAAAAAACAAATATAACAAAAACACATACACATACAGATTCAATGAGCTCAGTGAACTCCAAGCAGGATACTACAGTCAGCCATATGATAGCCAAATTACTGACCAGCAAGTATAAAGGGAAAATCTTTCCTATTTATTTTTTTTTATTTCAGCATACTATGGGTGTACAAATGTTTAGATTACATATATTGCCTTTTCCCCACCCAAGTCAGCGCTTCAAGCATGTCCATCCCCCAGACGGTGTGCACTGCAACCATTAGGTGTGAATATACCCATCCCTTCCTCCCCCCTCCCATCTGCCCAACACCCGATGCATATTACTACTAAATGTGCACATAGGTGTTGGTCAGATAATATCAATTTGATGGTGAGTACATGTGGTGCTTGTTTTTCCATTCTTGCGATATTTCACTTAGTAGAATGGGCTCCAGCTCTATCCAGGATAATACAAGAGGTGCTAGTTCACCATTGTTTTTTGTGGCTGAGTAGAACTCCATTGTATACATATACCACATTTTATTAATCCACTCATGGATTGATGGGCATGTGGGTTGTTTCCACATCTTTGCAATTGTGAATTGTGCTGCTATAAACATTCGAGTACAGATGTCTTTTATACAGAATGACTTTTTTTCCTTTGGGTAGATGCCCAGTAATGGGATCGCTGGATCAAATGGTAGTTCTACTTTTAGCTCTTTGAGGTATCTCCATATTACTTTCCACAGAGGTTGCACTAGTTTGCAGTCCCACCAGCAGTGTATGAGTGTTCCTATCTCTCTGCATCCATGCCAACATTTATTATTTTGGGACTTTTTGATAAAGGCCATTCTCACTGGAGTTAAGTGATATCTCATTGTGGTTTTGCTTTGCATTTCCTTGATTATTACAGAAAATCTTGAAAGCATTCAGGGGAAAAATGTACACTGAAGAACACAATAAAATTGACCATTGGCCTCTCATAAAAAAAAGTCATCTTTAAAGTGCTGTTTTTTTTTTAAATCTAGCAGTACAGAATTTTACGTCCACCAGAAATATCCTTCATGATTAAAGGCAAATATTGACATTTTCAGATAAATGAACATTAGGACAATTTATCATCAGCATATTTACACTATAAGAAATACTAAAAGGAATTCTTAAGTCTGAAATGAAATGATACCAGATGAAAAGCTGGAGCTTCAGGAAGGAATGAAGGGCATAAGGAACAGTAATATGTGGGTAAATATAAAATAATATTTTTCTCTTAATTTATTTGAAATATATATGAGAGTTAAAGGAAAAATCATAAGATTATAATGCACAGTATATAATATACATAGAAATAATATGCATAACAATTATAACATAAAAGAGTGGGTGGGAGAAAACTAAACTAGACATTGGCAAGTTCCTTAAATTTTACATGAGGCAATACAATATTAAGTCTACGTAGACTTTGAAAAGTTAAGGATGCATGGAGAAGAGTGAAATCAACAAGGTGCTAGAATAGTAAGTCCCAGCCTTTATCTCCTCACAGAAACACCTATTTAACAAAGATACACAAATGAAAATACCTTTATGAGACGTACAGAATCCAGTTAAGAGGTGGAATACTCAAGATGAGCACAAAAAAACCAAAAACAGTAATAGGTAAGAAGAGCAACTTAACTTTACTCACATCAGCCTCTCCCCCAAGCTGGCAAAGCTCAGCACCAAGAGTTTGCCTTGGCCCATGATTTCTCTCTCAAGAGAAAGGGAGAGTAGAGCATGCATCTAATGTCCCAGGCTTTTCAGTTTACTGCCTTAAGGACTAGTGCCTTAGGAGGTTGCCAGAGACTAGGGACAAGAAGGAATAGGGGATTATTATTTACTGTGTATAGAATTTCAGTTTTATAAGATGAAAAGAATTATGGAGCTGGATGGTGGTGATGCTTGCACAACAATATGAAGGCATTTAATGCCACTGAACTGTATACTTAAAAATAGTTAAGATAGTAAATTATAAGATACGTGAATTTCACCACAATAAAAAAAATTAGAAAACAATTGAAGGAGAGATAAAGACTTTACCAGACAAACAAAAGCTGAGGGAGTCCATCACCACCAGATCTGCCTTATATAAAATTTTAAAGGGAATTCTTCAAGTTGAAATTAAAGGACACTAAACAGCAATACAAAAGCA
Source organism: Eulemur rufifrons (assembly GCF_041146395.1). Taxonomy (NCBI): domain Eukaryota; kingdom Metazoa; phylum Chordata; class Mammalia; order Primates; family Lemuridae; genus Eulemur; species Eulemur rufifrons. Next base: position 22,924,873 of record NC_091012.1, on the reverse strand, counting down.
TATAAAAGTATAAAACACACTTGCAAAGTTAAATATCTAGACAAATACAGACTACTGTAATATTGTAATGATGGGGTATAAATTACTCTTACTTTGAGTATAAAAGTTAAAATACAGAAGTATTAATAACTATAACCACAAAAAATTGTTAATAGGTATACAATACAAAATATGCCAATTGTGACATCAATGACATAAAGCAGGGAGTGAAGAAGTAAAAGTGTAGAGTTTTGTATGCAATTGAAGTTAAGTTTCTATTAGCACAAAATAGACTATTATAACTCTAAAGTATTTTCTGTAAAGCTCATGTCCTCAAAGAAAATATATGTTGAAGATATACAAAAGAAAAAGATAAATGAATCAAAGGATATCATTATTTTTAAAAAATCAACAAAAAACAAAACAAAACAAAAAGACAGGAAGAGAGGACAGAGGAACAAAAGAACTACAAGACAGAAAAAGTAACAAAGTAGCAATAGTAATTGCTATTATCAGTAATTCTGTAAACATAAATAAATAGAACTCCCAATCAAAAGCCATAGAGTAAATGAATGAATATTAACAACAACAACAAAAAAAACTTGGCTATATGCTGTCTACAAGAAACTCACTTTAGCTCTAAGGAAATATATAGGCTAAAAGTAAAGGCATAGAAAATGATATTCCAAATAAATGGTAATAAAAAGACAGCAGGAGTGGCTATTAATTTATATCAGGCAAAATATATTTTAGAGCAAAAACTGTCATGATAGACAAAAAAGAACATTATATAATAATAAAAGGACAAATTTTCAGGAGGATATACTAATTATAAATGTATGTATCTACTATCAGAGCACATAAATCAATAAGTCAAACATTCACAAACCTGAAGGGAGAAATAAACAGAAATATATTAATATTGATAGTAGGAGACTTTAATACCCCAGTTTCAATAATGGATAGAAAGTTGAAACTGAAACTCAATAAGGAAAAATGAATTTGAATAACATAAGGGATATTGGTCTGTAGTTTTTTTTCTTGTTGTGTCCTTTCCTGGTTTTTGTATCAAGGTGGTGTTGGCATCTTAAAATGTGTTGTGGAGGATTCCTTATTGCTCAATGTTGTGGAATAATTTCTGCAGAATAGGCACCAGTTCTTCTTTGTAGGTCTGGTAAAATTCGGGTGTGAAACCATCTGGTCCAGGACTTATTTTGGGGAAGCTTTTTTATGGCTGCTTCAATTTCGATACTTGATATTGGTCTGTTCAGGAATTCTATTTCTTCCTATTGAGCCTGGGGGGGGGGTGCTATGTGTTTCTAAGAATTTGTCCATTTCCTCCACACTTTCAAGTTTATGTGCATATAGGTTTTTATGATATTCATAGATGATATTTTGTATTTAAATGATATCTGCTGTAATGTCTCCTTTTTTTCATTTCTGATTGAGCTTATTGGAGTCCTTTCTTTTCTGCTTCTCATTAATCTAGCAAGAAGCATGTCAATTTTGTTTATTTTTTCAAAGAACCAACTTTTTCTTTTATTTATCTTCCATATAGTTTTTCGATATCAATTTAATTTAGTTCTGCTCTGATCTTTGTTATGTCTTTTCTTCTGCTGGGTTTAGGGTTGGTTTGCTCACCCTTTTCCAGTTCTTTGAGATGATTCATTAGATTGTTTATTTGTGATCTTTCTGTCTTTTTCATGTAGGCATTTATGGATATAAATTTTCCTCCCAGGACTACTTTAGCTGTGTCCCACAGATTTTGATAACTTGTGTCTCCTGTGTTTTTTAGTTCAAAGAATCTTTCGATTTTCATCTTAATTTCCTCCTTAACCCAATAATCATTCAGCAGAAGGGTGTTCAGTTTCCACGACTTTGTGTAGAGATGAGAATTTCTGTTGCAGTTGATTTCTAATTTTATTCCACTGTGGTCTAAGAAGATGCATGGTATAATTTCAATTTTTAAAATTTGTTGAGACATATTTTGTGGCCTAGGATATGGTCAATCTTAGAGAATGCCCCATGAGCTCATGAGAAAAACATATATTTAATGGTTTTGGGGTAGAATGTTCTATAAATGCAGGTCAGGCCCATTTGTTCTAGAGTTCTGTTTAAGTCCACTGTTTCTTTGTTTATTTTCTGTTTGGAGGATCTGTCCTGTTCTGTCAGAGGGCTGTTGAAGTCTCTGGCTATTATGGTGTTGTTGTTTATCATTTTGTTTAGCTCACATAGGATTTGCTTTATGAATCTGGGTACACCTGAGTTAGGTGCATAAATATTTAGAACTGTTATGTCTTCTTGTTGAATTGTACCCTTCACCATTAAATAGTGATCATCTTTGTCTTTCATTACTGTTTTTGTTTTGAAGACTAAGTTATCTGAAATCAGAACTGCTATGTCAGCTTTCTTTTGGTTTCCATTTGCATAAAGTATTGTTTTCCATCTCTTCACCTTGAGTCTGAATGCATCCTTGAGGGTTAGATGTGTTTCCTGAATCATCTAAAAGCTAAAGGTCAAAGGCCAGATTCCACAATGGCTCAAAAGAGAAAATAAAGCAGCACAGTTGAGCTCAACAGTATGAACAGAAATCAACCCCACTTATCAATTCTTTGAATAAATGTGAATGACTTGAACTGCCCACTAAAGAGACATAAGTATCAAAAATTCAATTAGGAAGAAACATAACCAGTGAGGAGAAAGACTTGTATACTGAAAACTATTAAATACTAACAAAAGAAATTCAATAAGAGACAAGTTTATGTAAAGACATCTTGTGCTTATGATTTGGAATAATTAATATTTCTTTTATTTCAAAGTATTATGGGGATACAAATATTTTTGGTTACACAGATAACTTTTATAATTCTTAAGTCATGGTTATACGTGTGCCCATCACCCAGATAGTGTTCATTGTATTACAAAGCTGCAGTAATGAAAACAGTGTGGTACTGGCATAAAGACAGACATATGGACCAATGGAACTAAATACAGTACCTAATATAAACCCACACATATATAATCAATTGATCTTCTACAAGAGTGGCAAGAATATACAATGGGGAAAGAATGTCCTCTTAACAAATGATGTTAGGAAAACTGGATATTCAAAAAATGAAATTGGACCCTTATACCAGACACAAAAATTAACTCAAAATGGATTAAAGTCTTAATTGTAACACCCGAAACTAGAAAAGTTCTAGAATGAAACATGGGAGAAAAGCTTTTGACATTGGTCTTGGCAATGATTTCTTTAATATGACACCAAAAGTACAGGTAACAAAAGTAAAAATATACAGATGGGACTACATCAAACTAAAAAGCTTCTAGACAGCAAAGCAATCAATCAACAGAGTAAAGAGACAACCTACAGAATGGAAATGGGAAATATTTTTGCAAACCATACATATAATGCAAAATGTATGAGAAATTCAAACTCATTAGCAAGAAAAAAACCCAGTTTAAAAATGGGCAAAAGACCTGAACAGATAATTCTCAAAAGAAAACATACAAATGGCCAACAGATGTGTGAAAAAATGCTCAATATCACTAATTGTCAGGGAAATTCAAATCAAAACCACAATGAGATATATCACACCTGTTAGGATGGCTACAATCAAAACAGCATGGGATAATAATCTGGATCTCAGATTTCATTTCATGCTTTATACCTATAAACCATATATATATGCCTTATAGGTATATAGCATATATATATAATATACAATATTCCATTTTATAATAATTCAGGTTTTTTTAGAAAAGAAATCCTCTCATTTCCAATAACATGGATGAATCTGGAGGATGTTATGTTAAATGAAATAACCGAGGTACAAAAAGACCAATACCGGATGATCTCACTTATATATGAGTCTAAAAATGTTAAACTTTCAGAAGGGAGTAGGATGGTGGTTTTCAGGAGCTAGTTGGTGGGGGAAATGGGGAGATGTTGGTCAAAGGGTACAAAGTTTCAGTTATGCAATATGAACAACTTCTGAAGATCCAATATACAGCATGGTGACTATAGATAATAATACTGCATATATTCTTGAAATTTGCTGAGAGTAGATCTTAAATGTTCTTATCTCAAAAAACAATTGTAACTATGTGAGTTGATGGATATGTTAATTAGCTTTATTGTGGTAATCATTTCACAATGTATATGCATATCAAAATATTACATTATACCCTCTCTCTCTCTCTCTCTATATATATATATATATACCATTTTATTTGTCTATTATACTTCAATAAAACTGAAAAAATAAGAGAACTAATATACAGGGATTGGGGATAGGGAATTTTAAGGCAGTGAAACTACTCTGTATGGTATAATAGTGGTGGATTCATGTCATTTTAAATTTGTTCAAACCCATAGAATGTACAACACCAAAAGTAAACCCTAATGTAAACTATAACCTTTGGGTCATAATGATGTGTCAATGCAGACTCATCAATTGTAACAAAAGTACCGCTCTGGTGGGGGTGTTGATAATGGGGAAGACTTTTTCTGTGAGGAGGTAGAGATATACGGGAAATCTCTGTACATTCTGCTTAATATTGCTGTGAACTTAAACTTCTCTAAAAAATAAAAACTACTAAAATGATTGGATTTGCTATATGAATATCAGAGAAAGTAGACTGTAAAACAAAGTCTTAATAAAGGCTATTTATTATGAGATACATAGAGATTTCATAACAATAAAATGTTTAATTCATGAAGACAAAACAATCATAAATGTGTATGTGACTAATAATAGAACTTCAAAATGTAAAATGCAAAGTTTGACAAAATTAAAGAGAAAAATATAGAAATCCACAGGCAGAGGTGCAGATTTTATTATCTCTCAGGAATTGATAGAATAACTGGTCAAAAGAAAACAGTAAAGACATAGAAACACTATAGTTACCAACACTCTCAGCAAATTTGACCTTATTGGAATTTATAAAACACTACACCAACAACTACAGAATATACTTTATTTAGTATTATGGCACATCAAATAAGAAAGAATATTGCCAGGTCATAAAGTAATTCTCAAGATAATTGAAAATACTGAAATCTTCCGAAGTATGTTCTCCGGCAACAATGGAATTAAATATTGTTGTTTGATCAAGAGAACTGAAAGCACAAGTTCACAAAAAGTTTTGTATAGTACACAATGAAATACTATTCAGATTTTTAAAAAGAAGGAAATTCCATCATTTCTGATAACATGGATGAACCTGAAAGACTTTATGTCAAGTGAAATAAGCCAGGCACAAAAAGACAAATACTGGCTGGGCGCGGTGGCTCACGCCTGTAATCCTAGCACTCTGGGAGGCCGAGGCGGGCGGATCGCTCAAGGTCAGGAGTTCGAGACCAGCCTGAGCAAGAGCGAGACCCCGTCTCTACTAAAAATAGAAAGAAATTATATGGACAACTAAAAATATACATATACAGAAAAATTAGCCGGGCATGGTGGTGCATGCCTGTAGTCCCAGCTACTCGGGAGGCTGAGGCAGGAGGATCGCTTAAGCCCAGGAGTTTGAGGTTGCTGTGAGCTAGGCTGATGCCACGGCACTCACTCTAGCCCGGGCAACAGAGTGAGACTCTGTCTCAGAAAAAAAAAAAAAAAAAAAGACAAATACCACATGATCTCACTTATATGTGGAATGTAAACAAGTCGCACTCATAGAAGCAGAGATTAGAATGGTGGCTACCAGAGGCTGTGGGGATGGGTTGGGGGGAATGGGAAAAGAGAGATGTTGGCCAAAAGGTATAAAGTTACACTTGGACAATAAGAATAAGTTTTAGTGATCTCTTGCACAGCATGGTAACTAACCATAGTTAATAATATGTCATATATATATATATATATATATATTTGAGTTATGCTCATTTTTGTAAATGGGTTCTTTCTTTTTTTATTTCAGTATATTATGAGGGTACAAACGTTTTGGTTACATTTTATGGTGATTATTAAAATTTGGTATATGTGTACAATGGAATATTAATTATAAGAAATGACAGTGATCTAGCACCTCTTACATTTTCCTGTATTGAGCTGGAGCCCATTATCCGCAGGGAGGTATCACAAGATCAGAGGAATAGCCTCCACATGTACTCGCCATCAAATTGGCACTAACTGATCAACACTATGGTGCTCACGCGGTAGTAATATTCTCCAGGAATTAGGGAGTTGGGGGTCGGGGTAAACTCACTACTAATCAACACCATGAGCATTTTAGAGGGGAAGGGCATGCCTCTAATCCTTGCTTGGGTGAGGGGCCTCTATCAAAAAAATCCCAAAGCAACAAATGCTGGCGAGGATGTGGAGAGACGGGAACACTCTTACACTACTGGTGGGACTGCAAATTAGTGCAACCTCTGTGGAAAAGATTTTGGAGATACCTCAAAGAGCTAAAAATAGAAATACCATTCAATCCAGCAATAGCACTATTAGGCATCTACTCAAACGAGCAAAAGACATTCTGTAATAAAGACATCTGCACCCGAATGTTTATGGCAGCACAATTCACTATTGCAAGGATGTGGAAACAACCCAAGTGCCCGTCAATTCATGAGGGGATTATTGTATATTTTAAACATTCTCACCACATTAAAAATAATAAGTAGGTAAGGAGAATAATATGTTCATTAGCTTAGTTTAATCTTTCTCCAATATATACATACATCAAAATATCACATTGTACTCCATAAATATAAACAATTATTTGTCAATTTGAAATTTATAGAGTAGTAAATAAGTGTATGAAAAATACTTAAAACTAAAAAAAGATAATGTTGATCAAATACTAACTAAACATTTAGAAAGTGTAAAATTTTCAAAATCTATAATTATACATATAATTGTCCATTAAAACTATAATTTTATATATAGAGTCATCCTTTGGTATCCATGGGGGATTGATTATAGGGCCCATTACAGATACTGAAATCCATAGATGTTCAAGTCCCTGGTATAAAATGGTGTAGTATTTGCATATAACCTACACAGATCTTCCCGTACACTTTAAATCATCTCTAGATTATTTATAATACCTGATACAATGTAAATGCTATTAAAGAGTTGTTATACTGTACTGTTTAAGGAATAATGACAAGGAAAAAAGTCTATACATGTTCAGTACAGATGCAACCAATCATATTTTTTCAAATACTTTCCATCTGTGGTTGTTTGAATCCATGGGTATAGAACCCACAGATGCAGAACAGATGGATATGGAGGGCAGACTATATTTCTAATTAACCTAGACCTATAACCTAAGTGGATCTTTCATATCTGAAAGGTGGACATTTAAAATAGTGCAACCACTTGGAAAAAGTCTTTGGCAGTTTCTCACAAAATGTATCATATAACAACAATCCAGTAATTCTATTCATAGGTATATAACCAATAGAAAGGAAATCATATGTTCACAAAATGACATGTACAAGAAAGTTCATAAAAGCTTTATTCATAATAGCTAAAAACTTGGGGGAAAACAAAGTCCATAGCAATATAACTGATAAACTTTGGTATAATCATATAATTTCTATTTTGTACTAAAATGAAACAACATGTATGGATCTCAAAACTGTGATGTTGAGTGAAAGAAGTGAGATAAAATATAATACACACTCTATGATTCCATTTATATGAATTGCATGAATAGGCAAAAGTAATCTATGATAAGGGAAGTCAGAACAATGGTCACTTAAGGGGCAGGAGAGTGACTGGGAAGGGCACAGGGGAACTTTCTGAGGTTGTGAAATGTTTTTTATCTCAATCTGGGTGATGGTCACATGAATGTATCCATTTGCCAAAATTCGTCTTTTCAATTATTTAAGATATGGGGTTTTCATTATGTGCATATTGTATTTCCATAGAGCACTGTGAGGAAACCAAAACAAAAAATAACCTGAATATTGCTATAAGTATTAAAGAAATTAAAAATTAAACTCTTCCCACAGAGAAAAGGTAGGCCAAAATGGATGGTTTTGCTGCAGTTTCTACCAATCATTCAAGAAAAAAGTAATTATGATCTAACAAAAATTCTTCCATAGAATAAAGAAAGGTACAACATTCCCCAAATCATTTTATGAGGCTAGTATAACCTTGAAACAAAAACCTGACAAGGACTGCATGAACAAATAAAATTAGAGGCCATTCTGACTCATGGTCATGAATGAAAAAATCCTAAAATATGTTCACAAATCATATCCAACAATATATAAACACTCTAATACATCATGACCTAGTTGGGTTTATCCCAGGGAGGCAATTCTGGTTAAAATTTTAAAAATGTAATTCACCACATTAATATTTTAGAGGGTAACAATATTTTCATTATGTAAGGAGGCATAAGCAAAAAGGCCTGATAAAATTTAGTATCCATTATCTCTAAAAAAATAGCAAACAAGGAATACTGGAAAACTTAATATGAAAAAATGTATCTATTAAAATATTGCAGGCCGGGCGCGGTGGCTCACACCTGTAATCCTAGCACTCTGGGAGGCCGAGGTGGGAGGATCGTTTGAGCTCAGGAGTTCGAGACCAGCCTGAGCAAGAGCGAGACCCCATTTCTACTAAAAATAGAAAGAAATTATATGGACAGCTAAATATATATATAGAAAAAATTAGCCGGGCATGGTGGCGCATGCCTGTAGTCCCAGCTACTCGGGAGGCTGAGACAGGAGGATCCCTTGAGCTCAGGAGTTTGAGGTTGCTGTGAGCGAGGCTGATGCCACGGCACTCACACTAGCCTGGGCAACAGAGTGAGACTCTGTCTCAAAAAAAAAAAATATTGTATGTATCTGTAATATATTAAAGTACTTCTGTTTGACATTTGGGATATAACAAAATGGCTTCTATCATTACTACTATTTGGAATTATAGTAGAGGTCCTAGACAGTTCAGTGGAATAACAACATATACTTATGTCCTAATTTCTTTTTTTGAAAAAAAAAATCAGTATATAAAAATAAATATAAAATGTCATTATTTCTAGGTTATATGATTCAGTGCATAGAAAAATCTGAAAGAATCTATGGATAAAGTATTACGTTTACAAAGGGACATAAGTAAAATTGCTGGATACAAAAAATAATATACAAAAAACAATCTTTTACGTCTACAAATGAGCAGGAAACATTTAAATCACTAAAAGATATCAGTTATACTTGTATCAAAAATATCTATTCAGATACGCTTCTGAATAAAAGGTTGTTTAAGGCAGAAATCTTCTACAACTAGGAAGAAAACTGTATAAATTACAAAAATCATAATGTTAAAGGTGCCAGATAGTTGTGGAAACAAAGATTAAATAAATTACAACTCTAAGAGGGGAAAACTTTTCCAAGGTGAGTTGACAATGTCCAATTGTTTTTCTCTCTTGAAAAATATGCCAACTCAGAGAACAGGCTGAGGACCAGGCTTATTCAGGCAAAGAGCCTCTGCTGGGAAAAAGAAAAACCAGCAAAGCTTTTAGCAGTTTGATAGGGCTAGTGTGACAAATAAAAAATTTGATGACACTCAAATGCTCAGCAGATTTTCCTCACTGAACATTTGCTGACTTCTGGCACAGCACAAGAATATGGAAAGCTAGGGAAAATATTTCTAAAAGGTAAAGTGAAATCTCCAGCAACCACTCAGTTGTTAGGAAACAAACACGTGCCATAATTTTAAGCTACAAGGGGCTGCAAACTATGAATAACAGATCTGGATCTTCCACAGTCTTTCTGGGATTAAAAGATTGAAATCTACCATATTCTGACCTCCTAGAAAAGAGAAAGAAACCAGAAGTAGTCTGAGTCTTACTAAAACTGCAATACAGCTTTCACCATGATCAATTTTTATGAGATTAAAGTAAGCATCCCCTACCTTATGTGCCTAAAAGGGGAAAAGTGGAACTCTTTCTAGAATATCTCATCTAGAGCCTCTGTAATTTTTTATACATGGTACATGACATGCAATAAAAATATTACTAGATAAAAAGGTAATAAAAGAGGACATGTAAATCAAAAGAAAAGAGATGCAGAACCACAGATGATCTGGATATTGAAATCATCAGAAAATGACTTAAATTAACTATTATTAACATTTTTAAAAGAAATAGAGGAAAATTTAAACAAAAGAGATGAAAGAATCAAGAGCTTTAATAGCAAATTTGAATTAATGAAAATAAGAATTAATTGGATATCCTATAATACAATGGAAAAGCTAAGAACACAGTGCATAGATGTAACAGGATATTTGACACAAAAGAACAGGATTATGTAACTCTAAAATAATAGAAAATATTGAAACTGAAGCATAGGAACAAAAAGAATTTGGAAAAAGTAACAGAGTACCAGAAACATGTAGGACACAGTCCAAAGTCTAACATACATGGAATGGGAGAAGAAAAGGATTGGCAGAAGCAGTGCTCAAAGAGATAATATTCGAAAAGTTTACAAAACTAATGAAAGACATAAACCCACAGAATCAAGAAGCTCAATGGACCACAAATAAGATAAACAAAGAAAAAAAAATCATACCTGCACACATCATAGTCAAGCTTCCAAAAAACAAAAATACAGAGAAAATCTTAAAAGCAGTCGGAAGAATAAAAGACACTACATTCAGAGGAACAACTGTAAAACTGAAGGCAAACTTCCTGAAAGAAACAATATAAGTCAGAAGGCAATGTTATGACATTTTTATAGTGCTAAAGTAAAAATAAACAGACAGAATATAGAATTCTTCCCCCAAAGAAAATATTCTTCAACAATGTGGGTGAAATAAAGAGGCTTTCAGATGAACAAAGATTAAAGGAATTCCACACCAGCAGACCAACACTAAGAGAAAAGAAAACAAAATAGCAGCAAAGAAAATGCTTCTGTCAAAAGAAAAATGATCCCAGACGGAAACATGAAAATGCAAAAGGGCATGAAGAACACCAGAGAGAATAAAATATGTGAGTAAATATAAATGGATGTTTATGGTATAAAAGAGTAATTGTAATATTTTGCAGAGTTTAATTATATGTAAAACAAAAATAAGGCCGGGTGCGGTGGCTCACGCCTGTAATCCTAGCACTCTGGGAGGCCGAGGTGGGCGGATCGTTTGAGCTCAGGAGTTCGAGACCAGCCTGAGCAAGAGCGAGACCCCATCTCTACTAAAAATAGATAGAAATTATATGGACAGCTAAAAATATATATAGAAAAAATTAGCCGGGCATGGTGGTACATGCCTGTAGTCCCAGCTACTCGGGAGGCTGAGACAGGAGGATCGCTTGAGCTCAGGAGTTTGAGGTTGCTGTGAGCTAGGCTGACGCCACGGCACTCACTCTAGCCTGGGCAGCAGAGAGAGACTCTGTCTGAAAAAAAAAAATTATAGACAAAAATAATGCAGAAAGGTGAAAAAGAGATAAGTAGAATATAAAATTTCTAGTAGCATCAGAGAAGTGGTGGAAATAATTTGAATGAGACTGTAACAAGTCAAGGATTCCTCCTGTAATTTCTAAGGTAACCGCTAAAATAATAGAAGAAAGTATAACTGACAAATTAATAGAAAAAGATGTGCAAAATAAAAATACTCACTGCTCTAAAGTAAAAAGGAACATAAACAATTCAAGTAGAAAATTTATGGTTAAGTGGCAAATATATTCTAAATGAAATTATATACCAGTAATCAAATTAGAAATAAATAAAATATTCCCAAGTAAATACTAAGATTGTCTGAATGGATGTTTAAAAACCCAAATATATGCTACTTACAAGAAACACATTTTAAATGTTAAGATACAAAAAAGTTGACTAAAAGGACTAAAAAACAAGTCATTGACCAAAAAAAATGGTGACACTGTAGTATTATAATATTAGAAAAACAAAGAAGCAGTACTATAGACAAAGAGGGCTGTTTCATAATAAATGGATCAATCAAATAGGAAGGCATCAAAGTCGTCTACGGGAGGTGAAAGGACAGCATTGCTAGCAAATCATCTAACATAAAAACATCACTGCATACAAGAGGATGCTGGCCCCATTGTTTGCTTCTTACTTTACTAACTGTGGCTTAACTTATTTTTTTAAGAGCTTATTTTGCAGAACGAAAAAGTACAAAGAAGATAAGAAAATGGCATGTAGATCCCTCACCATCTGCCAGAGCACATTCTGAGAAGTCAAATAAAACCAGCCAACAGAAAACAACTGCTCTGGAAAACAACTACCTTTCATTATCATTTTGCAACTACAACTGCTCTGTTCTTTATAACTCCAATAAAAGCCTAAGCCACTCATCCTCAGGGCCAGCATCCCTTGAAAGCATTCCTGCTTAGAACTGGAACCAGACAAGGTTGCCATCTATCACCACTTCTATTTAACTTAGTGCTGGAAGTCCTAGCCAGAGCAATCAGACAAGAGAAAAAAATCAATGGCATCCAAATGGGGGCAGAAGAGGTCAACTATCATGTCAGCCAATAAATTAATATTACTGTATTAGAGATGGAAATGATTTCAGGAGTTTTGCAAGGCTTTGCCCTGAAGGAATATGTGAACATGTTAGTTGGCATATAAAAAGCTGCCTCACCTCAGGAGGGCGTCTCAATGGTCAGTAACACCTGCTTTCCAAGGTGACACTGTAGTCTCAAGCCTGTGGTTCTCGCCTGCTTAGAATGACAAAGCAGGTTTACATGGAACCATGGGTTGGGAGCTGATCAAAAAGACCTGCCACCTGAGAGACAGACATCTGTGGTTGAAAGCAATTAGCCCAAAGGACAGCTCTTTCTTGACTTTGACTACCTGTCTCAATTCACAATAACTACATAAAGAAATATGAAGCCACTATGTCTCTATTTAACTTTTCTGCTAAAGTCATAGTTTTATCTTAAAACTTAGAAGTTTGTCCTAGAAAGATTTTGTAACCATTTGTTCACACAGATAGAGTTAATTAAGAGATCTATAGAAACTTTGTGGGAGACTTTGGACCTAAAATGAACTACCTATTATTATGTAAACCTGTTACCCCTGACAACCAATCACTGTACCTATAAATACTGATATAAAACTTCAGTCTTGGCCCTAAAATTCATGAGAATATTTTGGGGACACTTGATCACCCTCACTTTTTCTATATTCAGAAATCTATTCTTTATAAACTATATTTTTGCCTCTGTGTATTTTTATTTCTATTTTCTATTATTTTTTTAATCCTTTATGACAACCCCTGCCTGAGAGACCCAATTCTTTACTGGGAGCATAAATAACTCCCCACACTATCACTCTTTGCTGACGATATGATCTTATATCTACAAAACCCCAAAGATTCTGGCACGAGGCTCCTGGAATTGATAAATAAGTTCAACAAAGTCTGAGGTTACAAAATCAATGTACGCAAATCAGTAGCATTCCTATATGCCAACAATAGTCAAACTGAGAACCAAATCCAAGACTCAATACCCTTCGCAATAGCAACAAAGAAAATAAAATATCTAGGGATATCTTTAAGGAGGTAAAAGACCTCTACAGGGAGAACTACAAAACACTGAGGAATGAAATAGCACAGGACATAAACAGTTAGAAAACCATACCACGCTCATGGGTGGGCAGAATCAACATTGTTAAAAATGTCTGTACTACTCAAAGTGATCTACAGATTCAACGCAATCCCTATTAAAATACCAACATCATTTTTTACAGATACAGAAAAAATAATTATATGCTTTGTATGGAACCAAGAAGACCCCGTATAGCAAAAGCACTGTTAAGCAAAAAGAACAAATTAGGAGGCATCAGTCTACTAGACTTCAAGCTACACTACAAGGCTATAGTAACTAAAACAGCATGGTACTAGCACAAGAACAGAGACATAGACCAATGGAACAGAACTGAGAACCCAGATATAAAACCATGCCAATATAGCCACCTAATATTTGACAAAACAGACGAAAACATATACCGAAGAAAAGAATCCCTATTCAATAAATGGTGCTGAAAAAATTAGATAGCCACATGTAGAAGGCTGAAACAGGATCTGCACCTCTCACCTCTCATAAAAATCAACTCATGGTGAATAACAGACTTAAACCTAAGGCATGAAACCATAAGAATTCTAGAAGAAAATGTAGGAAAACTCTTTTTTTTTTTTTTTGTTGAGACAGAGTCTCACTTTGTTGCCCATGCTAGAGTGAGTGCTGTGGCATCAGCTTAGCTCACAGCAACCTCAGACTCCTCGGCTTAAGCGATCCTACTGCCTCAGCCTCCCGAGTAGCTGGGACTACAGGCATGCGCCACTATGCCCGGCTAATTTTTTCTATATAGATTTTTAGTTGTCTATATAATGTCTTTCTATTTTTAGTAGAGATGGGGTCTCGCTCAGGCTGGTCTCGAACTCCTGACCTTGAGCAATCCACCCGCCTCGGCCTCCCAGAGTGCTAGGATTACAGGCGTGAGCCACCGCGCCCGGCCAGGAAAACTCTTATAGACATTAGCCTAGGCAAAGAATTTATGAAGAAGACCCCAGAAGCACTTACAGCATCAAAATAAATAAATAAACAAATGGCACCTGATCAAATTAAAAAGCTTCTGCACAGCTAAAGAAACTATCACTGGAGCAAATAGCCAAGCAAATAGACAGAATGGAAAAAAATATTTGCATGCTATACATCCAATAAAGGGCCAATAACTAGAATTTATATAGTATTCAGGAAAATCACCAATAAAAAATCAAATAACCCCATTAAAATTTAGACAAAATACATGAGCAGAAACTTTTCAAAAGAAGATGGATTAATGGCCAACAAACATATGAAAAAATGTTCAACATCTCTAATCATCAGGGAAATGCACATCAAAACCATAGTGAGATATCACTTATCCAGTGAGAATGTCCTTTATCAAAAAGCCCCAAAACAATAAATGTTGGCATGGATGCAGAGAGACAGGAACACTCATATACTACCAGTGGGACTGCAAACTAGTACAACCTCTGTGGAAAGTAGCATGGAAATACCTCAAAGAACTGAAAGTAAAACTACCATTTGATCCAGCAATCCCATTACTGGGCATCTACTCAAAGGAAAAAAAGACATTCTATAAGAAAGATATCTGAACTTGAATGTTTGTAGCAGCACAATTCAGAAATGCAAAGATGTAGAAACAACTCAAGCACCCATCAATACATGAGTGAATTAACAAAATGTGGTATATGTATATCATGGAGTACTACTCAGCCATAAAAAACAATGGCAAACTATAACCTCTTATATTATCCTGGATGGAGCTGGAGAACATTCTTCTAAGTGAAGTCTCACAAGAATGAAAAAACAAACACCACATGTGCTCACCATTAAATTTGTACTAACTAACACTAATGTGCACATATGGGAAGTAACAGTCATATGGTGTCGGGCAGGTGGAAGGGGGTAGGAGGAATGAGTAAATCCACACCTAACAGATACGATGAGTGCTGTCTGGGGTATTGGCATGCTTGTTGGGCAGTGCAAAGGCAATTTATGTAACCAAAGCATTTTTGCTCCCATAATACTCTGAAAGAAAAAAATTTTAAAAAATGATAACTTAGATTGCATCAAGAAACACCAATTAAAAATGGAAAAGCAATCCACAGGATGGGAGATGATATTTGAAATACATATATGTGGCACAGAATTCTGGTCAAGAACATATTAAGAACTTCTATATAACAATAAGAAAAAGGTAGGCAAATGATGAACAGAAATTCATAAGTATATTATAATAGCCAACAAATATTTGAAAAAATGTTCAACTTCATTCTTATCAGATATGCAAAAAAGCAAATTAAAGCCACAAGGTGATACCACTACATTCCCACTGGAATAGGTAAATGTAGATGAAAAATATTAAATACCAAATATTGGCAAAAATGTTTAGACGTAGTATGCTGATAAATGTTTAACAACTCTCTGACTTAAACAATGAATAAATAAAAGCCCAATTTGTAGCTTTTTTCCATTTTCCATAGTGTAATACTGCCACCACAGCCAATTTCAAGCAACCATCCTGAGATCACTGAATGTAGATTTGGGAAGAGATGTTCACAATTGGCTCTTGAAAGCCAGTATGATCTGTCTCCAGAACACCACTGATATAGAGCAACAGTAATTCTCACATATTACTTGTGGGAATGTAAATTGATACAACCAGTTTGGAAAACTGGCAATTTCCTCTAAAGTTGAAGATATGCATATCCTTATTACACAGCAATTCTACTCTGGGGTATTTACGCAACAGAAATGTATACATATGTTCACCAAAAGACATGTTTAAGAATTTTCATAGCAGTGTTATATATAAAAGCTAAAACCTGGACACTACCAAAATCCCTATGAACAGTTTAAAGGATAACAAATTGAAATAAAAAAAGAAGCATGTTTCTACTCTAACCTTTGGAGTAAGTTATTAGAACATTTTATTTCTCCACTGAGCCCTAATTGGCCACATAGATAAATCCAGCAATAAAAGACAAATGTAAGCATGCTTATTTTTTAAAAAGAGCAAATTGTAGTATAGTTACATAATGGAATACTATACACCAGCAGCCAACAAGCTACAGCCCACAGGAACAATCCAGCCAGTCCTCCTTTTTTTTTTTTTTAATAGCCCTTGAATGTTTGTTACATTTTTAAATGGTTACATTTTAAGTGATTATATAATTGCCTAAAGTCATCAATTTTACCTCTTGGACTACACAGATTAAGATATTTTCTATCTGGCTCTTAAGAAAAAGTTTGCTGACCTTTGCTATAAATCAGTGAGGGCGAATGATCTACAACAGTGATCTCAAAGTGTAGCCCCTGGACAAGCAGCAGCAGTAGCACCTGAAAACTTGTTAGAAATGTAAACTCCCCACCTCCACCTAAGACATAGTGAATCCAGCTCTACAACTCTAAACATTAATTAACATCACAAACATAATGCTGCATGTAAGAATACAGATACAATAAAGAACATACTATATGATTTCATTTATATAAAATTTTAAAACAGCTATTTAAAAGTCAGGACAGTGGCTACCCATGGAAAGGGATTAGTGGCTAGAAGGAAGCATGAGGTGGGCTTTTGTACTGGCTTCCAGATGGCTGCCTTCTGGCTATGTCCCCATATGGCACATGAGAGAAAGATGGAGACAGAGAGAGAGAGAGAGAGAGAGAGAGCGCGAGTGCACATGCAGACAGGAGCACACTCTGGTGTCTCTTCCTCTCTTATAAGGACACCAGCCCTATCGAATTAGGGCCCCATCTTACAACTTCATTTAACCTTATTTCCAGTCACATTGAAGGTTAGAGCTTCACCATAAGAATTTTGATGGAACATAGTCAGTCTATAACATATTCTAAAGGAAACACTAAGGGTTTCTAAAGGAAACACTCAAGGAGAAAAAAAGTAATACCATATGGAAGCTCGGAAATGCAACAACAAAAAATGGAAAGCAATAAAAATGGTTACAGTATTAACAAATACTGGTAACACAAACAATGATGTTTTGCTGGGATATAAAAACATATGAGAAAATTAAGTGAAAGTCAGGTAGTAGGTAAGGTATTCATGAAGCAAGTAAAAGTATAAATTTACATTAAACTGTTATGAGTCAAGAATGAATTTGCACTTTTTATAGTAAACACAAAAATAATAGCAAAAATATTAAAACTTCAAGCTAATAGAATAAAAAAACTTATATATCTACTTAAGTATTCTACAATAAGGCAAGATAAAAGAAAATAAGAATAAAGGCAGGTGGAACAAACAGAAATCACTAATAAGTTGGTCAACATAAATGCAAATGTAAAAGTCTCAGGATACAAAATCAATACACACAAATCAGAGGCATTCATATATGCCAATAATAGTCAAATGGAGAACCAAACTAAGGACTCAATACCCTTCAAAATAGCAACAAAGAAACTAAAATACCTAGGAATATGTTTAACTAAGGAGGTAAAGGACCTCTATAGGGAAAACTCTGAAACACTGAGGAAGGAAATCGCAGAGCATGTAAATAGGTGGAAAACTATACCATGCTCGTGGATCGGAAGAATCAATATTGTTAAAATGTCTATACTACCCAAAGTGATGTACAGATTCAATGCAATCCCTATTAAATTGCCAACATCATTTTTCACAGATATAGAGAAAATAATTATACACTTTGTATGGAACCAGAGAAGACTCCGTATATCAAAAGCAATTTTAAGCAATTAAAACAAAATGGGAGGTATAAATTTGCCAGACTTCAAACTATACTACAAGGCTGTGGATATTAAAACCACTTGGTATTGGCACAAGTGCAGGGACACAGACCAGTGGAACAGAACAGAAAATCCAAACATAAAATCATCCTCATATAGACATCTAATCTTTGACAAAGCAGACAAAAACATACTCTGGGAGAAAGATTCCTTGTTCAATAAACGGTGCTGGGAAAACTGGATAGCCACATGTAGAAGACTGAAACAGGACACACAGCTTTCACCTCTCACAAAAATCAAACCACGGTGGATAACAGACTTAAACCTTAGGTGTGAAACTATTAGAACTCTAGAAGAAAATGTAGGAAAGACTTTTATAGACATTGGCCTAGGCAAAGAATTTATGACGACCCCTAAGGCAATCACAGCAACAACAAAAATAAATAAATGGGACCTGATCAAATTAAAAAGTTTCTGCACAGCCAAAGAAACAGTCATGAGAGCAAACAGACAACCTACAAAATGGGAAAAAAATTTCACATGCTACACATCCGATAAAGGACTGCTAACAAGAATCTATTTAGAGCTCAGGAAAATCAGTAATTAAAAATCAAACAACCCTATCAAAAAGTGGGCAAAGGACATGAATAGAAATTTTTCAAAAGAAGATATAAGAATGGCTAACAAACATATGAAAAAATGCTCAACATCTCTAATCATCAGGGAAATGCAAATCAAAACCACAATGAGATATCACTTAACTCCAGTGAGAATGGCCTTTATCAAAAAGTTCCAAAGCAATACATGGCGGCGAGACTGGAACACTCATACACTGCTGGTGGGACTGCAAACTAGTGCAACCCCTGTGGAAAGCAATATGGAGATACCTTAAACAGATTCAAGTAGACCTACCATTCAATCCAGCAATCCCATTATTGGGCATCTACCCAAAGGAACAAAAGTCATTCTATAAAAAAGACACGTGCACCCAAATGTTTAAAGCAGCACAATTCACAATTGCAAAGATATGGAAACAACCCAAGTGCCCATCAATACATGAGTGGATTAGTAAAATGTGGTATCTGTATACCATGGAGTATTACTCAGCTATAAGAAATAATGGTGATATAGAATCTCTTTTGTTCTCCTGGAGAGAGTTGCAACCCATTCTATTAAGTGAAGTATCCCAAGAATGGAAAAATAAGCACCATATGTACTCACCAGCAAATTGGTTTCCCTGATCATCACCTAAGTGCACATTTGGGAATAACACCAATTGGGTGCTGGACAGATGTAGGGGGTGGGGGGAGGGAATGCGTGTATACCTACATAATGAGTGCGATGTGCACTGTCTGGGTGATGGACACACTTGAAGCTCTGACTTGGGGGGATGGGGGGCGGCATGGTCAATATACATAACCTGAACTTTTATACCCCCATAATAAGCTGAAATAAAAAAAATGCAAATGTATTTGTAATTATAGTAACTGTACAGTAATGCTCCAATTAAACAAATATTGTCAAACTGGATTTTACCAAGTATCAGTTACATGGTATTTATAAGACACAACTTCAAAATATAAAAGGAAAACATTGAAAGTAAAAAAATGGAAAAAGATAGATCATGCAAACTCTAACCAACAGCTGGCTGGTACAGCTATGATAACATGAGACAAGGAAGACTTCAAAGCAAAATGTTAACTATTTGAAATTTATAACACTTAATAACATAGCCTCAAAGTATCTAAGGGAAACACTGACAAAAGTAAAAGATAAAAAAGAAAAATTCAGAAGCATAGTGATAAAATTTAATACAGTTTTATCAGTAAATGCTGGAATAAACAAAAAAACAAATTAGTAAGGATTAAGAAGATATGAAAATACAATTAGCACAATGACCTAATCAATATATATGTGAAACATTATACCCAATGACTACAGAATACATATTCTCCAAATATCCATAGAACATGTATAGAACTGCCCATTTTGCTGGGTCATAATGCAATTCTTTACATATTTCAAATGAATAAAATCATAAAATAGTTATTTAGCTATAATAAAATTATATTAAGAAACAATAATAAAAGATAATTAGAAAACCCCCTTCATTTGGAAATTAAGCAATATACTTATAAATAATCCAAGGGAAATTGGAAAATATTATGATGTGAATGATAAAAATACTATTTATTAAGGTCACTATTTATTAAAACTTATAGGATTTGACTTCTACTTCTGAGTAAAATGGGTTAGTTCATGGCCAGTCAATATTCCCACTGCAAACAATTACAAAATGTCAGATGGATTTTGAAAATCTTATATGTTTATAGACACCAAAGAACTGTGGAAGTAAGCAAGACTAGAGGGAATACAATTCCAGAATGAGGAGAGTCTTTCAGAGGTAAACTGAGCATCTACAGCTGTCTCTGAGAATATGTGCTGATCCTGGACATCAATTTGAGGCTGAGAATCTGGACTACGTCTCAGTGGATAGACTCTGCTGGGTGACAGATAAATTAAAGGGGCTTCTGACAGTTACATAAGGCTGAAGTGACAAAATTTAGATTATACAGGCCTCAAATACATGACTTGTTTCTCCTTCAAGATATTTGCTAAATTCCTAAGCTAAACTGAACAGGAAGATGAAGAGCTTAGGCCAAAATTTTGGAAAAGCAAGGTAGAATTATTTCCAGTCTCCAGGTGATTAGGAGGCAAAGGCTAGAAGTATTGAGGGCAGGACTAAGAACACGTGACAAATAAAAGCACGAGAGGGAGTAATAAATTAACACTAATACCTTCTATCCACATTTTGCATATCCAGAACCTGCTAAAGGATAAGAGTCCACACTTGGTCCCTGCCAGACCTTTTGGCAGACTAGAATGACAAAATTGGAGTCTTGAAGGATGTTAAATGCACATGCTAAAGAGATAATGCAAAAAACCTCTGAATCACATAGAAAAAAATGCCCATAGTCTCTCAGTGCTCAGATTAGAAAGACCTCCCATGTTTTCATGGCAAGCCCTAGAAATGACAAACTGGGATTAACCAAAACTAAAAACCAGCTTCCACCAGCTCAGTCCATGATTAAAATATTTAACCCCCTACTCTATCTGCCTAGCAAAGGAAAGGTGACTCCCCCTTTAGTAGAAGATATCATCTGGAATGTCTGTTTTTATACACAATCTCCAGCAAACTAAATAAACTTAATTTAATTTGCAGCAATTTAAAGTAAAGCCACAATAAGATATCGCTACATAGCCATCCAATGAGCAAAAGTTAAAAATTCTGACATACAAAATGTTGGTAAGGATGTGATACATCATGAATTCTCATACAGTATCATAGAACTGCAAGTTGGTACAACTTTGGAAAATTATTTGAAACTGCTTCATCTATTTGAGTATATACATAGCCTATGACAAAGCAATTATACTCATAGGCCATTACCCAACAGAAATGCATGCACATTTGTATCAAGAAACATGTCAAGAGTGTTCATAAGAGCATTATTGTGATTCTCCATTTACTCTTGATTTAAAGAACAGAAAATAATCTTTGGTGTTGGGAGAATCACATGAGATCTATAAAAGCTAGTTGGGGGGAATCATATGAAGCCATAAGTATAAAAGCACAATAAATTATATATATATTCAAATATCTGAATCCCACAAATAAAATGTTGAACAAAAAGACCCTAGCTTTGGAGACAGAAAAGCTTAGGTATGAACTGTGTACCCAGAAATTGTAGTTTTTTACCTTGAAAAAGTATTTAACCTCTCTAAGCTTCAGTTTATTCATTTGTAAAATGGAACTAAATAATAAGTTTTCATAAGAATTATGAGATAATATATGTAAAGTAACTAAAACAATGCCTGACGTGTAAATAAAAAAAAAACCTCAATAATGGTTTCACTGTTATTGCTATTGTGACTAAGAAAATGGTGGCTTTTGTAATACTTTCCATTTTGCCAAATGCCTTGACATTTATTATTTTATTTGACTCTTCCCCACAATTATTATAGATGGACCAAAGATCATGTTCTACATTTTAAATCATGAATAAAATGAGACTCCCAAAGGCAAAAAGAGTTGCTCAAAGTCAGGCAATAAGGTACTGAAGAACCAAGACTAGAACACTCAGGTCTTCACTCTTTCCCCCCATTGCAATGTACTTTGTACAATGCTACATTACCTGCAAACAGGGTATGAATCTACTCATATTCAACTCAAATTTTACCTGCTGCTGACCAGGGCTCAGGAGCATTCTCTTAATATCCAAGAAAGTCACAAGCACTCAGCTGACTGAGTATAATGAGAAATTTTATGATGCATTTATCCTACCAACTTTCCCCTGCCCTCACCCCCTCATTACATCACATCCTTTCACATTCAGCTTAAAGTCCATGATCCATCATTCTAATCACTTGCTTGTGCACACAACACGATTGTCTCTATCTCCTTCCTCTCCAACACATCTTTATCTCTGTCTTCCTCCATCATACTCAATTAGCAAATCAAAATTCTGGTTAAATCTAACTCAATGCCTACTCTTAGGCTAGGCCTGAATGAGCAGCTGAATATGTGAATGACTGGACAAAAAATACATGATAAAGCTTCCCTGTCCAAACTCAAGTAGGTCCTTGGTGCTGCTCAATAATCTTACCACATTTCCTTTCCATCCATTCTCCCACTCTCCTAGAAGACTATTTCCCGCCTCCTCTTTACTGAAATCACCAATACCTCCTTCCCACCCTCCCTCTCAGTCAGTGACTTTGCTTTCTATTTCACTGAGAAAATCTAGGCAATCAGACATGGATATCTAAGAGCTTTCCACATCTCCGTGCCCACTAGCATTGTGTGCATATATTATGCCTTATTTTCAGTGACTATGGATAAACTGTCCCCCCTCTTACCCTTCCACTTGTGCACTATATGCTCTCTTCTCTGTCCCTTGAAGGGTAGCACTACAGAAATTCTGCCCTTTCTTGTGCATTATCATTTCTTCATCTTTACTGGAGAATCCTTGTCAGCATTCTCTGATATATCTCATTCTTAAAACCTTTCTCTTAATTCCCACATCTCCTCTCAGATACAACTTCCATTTCTTGACTCTCTTTACAATAAAACTCTTTTTAAAAGTCATCTAAACTCACTAACCATCTCCAATTTTTTCATTTTTCCCCATTTTATTGATGTATGATTGAAAAATACAAATTGTACACCGAGTGTATAATATGATGATTTGATATATGCATATGTTGTGAAATTGACAACCACAATCAAGCTAATCAACACATCCATTACCTCACATAGTTCCTGCTTTTTATTTCTTTTTGGTCAGGTATAAGCACTTAAGATCTACTGTCTTGGTAAATTTTAATATTAGACAGTATTATTAACTATTTATTATTAGACAGTAATATTAGTCACTGTGCTGTGCATTAGATCCCCAGAACGTATTCATCTTATTAAAGCTTTGACCAACATCTCGTCACTTTCCCTACTCCCAATCCCCTGGCAACCACTGTTCTACTCTCTGCTTCTATAAGTTTGACTTCATTTTTTTTAGATTTCACGTATAAGTCTTCCTCTGCCTGGCTTATTTTAGTTAGCATAATGTCCTCCAGGTTCATCCCTGTTGTTACGAGTGGCAGAATTCCCTTCTTTTTATGGCTGAATAATATTATATTACATATATAGCACATTTTCTTTGTACATTCATTTGTTGTTGAACACAGGTTACTTCCATATCTTAGATATTGTGAATAATGCTGAAATGAATATGGGAGTGCAGATATTTCTTTGAAAAACTGATTTCATTTCCTTTGAGTACATACCCAGAAGTGGGATTACTGGATCATATGATCAATTCTGCTGTTGCAGCTCTATATTGAATTTTTCTGTTCTGTCATTGTATTTTCAGCCCCAGGATTTCTAGTTGGTTCTTTTTTGTGGTTTCTGTGTCTTTATTAAACTTCTCACTTTGTTCATGCAGTTTTCCTAATTTCATTTAGTTTTCTGTGTTATTTTGTATCTCATTAAGCTTCTGTGAGAAGATTATTTTTTATTCTTTGCTGAGAAATCTGTAGTTCTCCATTTCCTCGGGGTCAGTTACTAGAGCTTTAGTAGTTTCCTTTGGTGTTATCACGTTTGCCTGATTCTTTGTGATTTGTGTAGCCTTGTGTTTGTGTCTGTGCATTTGGAGAAAAAACACCTCTTCCAGTCTTTACAGACTGGTTTTGGCAGGTAATGACTTTCCCCTGTTGGGCCCCTAGGCTACTGAG
Organism: Eulemur rufifrons; assembly: GCF_041146395.1. Lineage (NCBI taxonomy): Eukaryota > Metazoa > Chordata > Mammalia > Primates > Lemuridae > Eulemur > Eulemur rufifrons. The sequence continues at coordinate 22,900,417 of NC_091012.1, read as the reverse complement.
ATTGCCTCTGTTATCACAGTTGAGTGAGGCTGGAGCTGGGTCACATGGATGCTGCTGGGTCTGTAGTTGGCGAGCCTGTTGCCCAGGGCTCAGTTGAGCATAGATCCTGATCCTATATGGTCCTTAGGAAGACAGGACTCTTTCTAGAAACTTGGTCAGTAGGGCTGGTCCTGGAACAAGAGTTTGCAATTGGGTCCACGCCAGGGTCCACAAAGAGTGGGCCTGTTATCAGGTATGTGGACCAGTGTGGCTCCTGCTGGGTGCCTTAGAGGACTCCCACAAGGTTACTGTGTCTGTCCCTTGGCAGGCAGAACTGGCCCTGGTCTACAAGTAGACCAAGATCTACAGGCCTGCTGCCATTGGCACAGACACTGTGTTTCCCTTTGGGTCCCTGGGAAGACAAAACTGCTCCTGGACCATAGTTGAGAGAGTTTGAAGATGGGTTTCAGGACTGCTTTAAAATCCTCAGTGGGACCAAGGTCTGAAGGTCTGCCTCCAGAAACACAGTCAGGCATGACTCCTCCCATGTCCTCTGGAGGATGGTTCTGGTGGCAGAACCAAGGCTAAATGGGACTTTAACTGAGTCCACAAGGGGCTGGGGCTGTTTCCAGGCTTGTAGCTGGGAGCATAGTCAGTGAACAGGTAGGGCATGGGCTTGCTCTCTCAAATCAGACCTCCTTGGTCTTGGACTCCACTGGGGTTTCACAAGATCCTTCCTCAATCCCAAAGCCTTCACAAAGACACTTTTGTCCATGGATGGATGCCCAATTATTGTTGCTATAGGGGGGATACTAGTGGGTGGACTTCCTATTCCAACATCTTGCTCCCTAATTTCTATCATCCTGTTCTCTTTTGAGTTGGCTTTACTGATACCTTTATATAGCACTTAACTCCACTTTTGCCAAATACAAATCCTGTGGTCGTTTCATGTGACTTTTCACCAACATTTGACTACTCATTCCTTTTTAAAAGATTTTCTTTATTTGGCTTCCAGAATACCACACCATTCCATCTTTATTTTCCTACTACCCTCTGGCTAATCATCAGTCTCATTTGCTGGCCACTCCTCATCTCTCTGCTTCTAATGTTAGAAAGCTCCAGGGCTTAGTGCTTAAACCTTTTCTATTTTCTCTATACTCCTTAAATGATCTCCTCTAGGCTCTTTAATTATGTTTATATGCTGATGACTACATAATATATATTTGTAGAACAGATCTCTTCCCTAATGGGCACCTAAAACTTAACATGTCCAAAACCAAAATACAGATTTCCACCTCTAAATCTCTTCTTCTGATAGGCTTCATTATCTTATTAAACGGCAATAGGAAGCTTCCCATTGTGGATACCACAAAGAACTTGAGAGTTGTCTTAACTTCACTCTTTTTGCTCACACCGTACATCCAATTCATCAGCAAATCCTTTTGGCTCTACTTTCAAAGTACATTCATAATCTGACCATATCTAGCCACATCCATTTACACTGCTACCACTGTAGTTGGCCACCATCACCTTTATCCTGGCCTATTGTAATAACGTCATAGGCTGCTGATTCTGTCTTTGAACCCCTACTGCCTATTCTTCACAATGCAACCAGAGTTAGCCTTTTAAAACATATGTAACATTATGTCACTCATTTGTTTAAAATTTTCCAATAGCTTGCCACATCACTCAGAAGAAAATCCAAAGTCTTCATAATGGCATACAAAACCCTAAATAACTTTTTAGACTTTAATTCCTACTGCTGTTTTCATACATTATTTCACTTTACTGCTTGCTATTTATAAATACATCAAGCATGTGCCCACCTCCGCCTAGAATACTCTCTTCCAGTGCATGGCTCTCTTCATTCTTCCAAGTATCTATTAAAACATAACCTTAATAGAGAGGATTTCACCATCTTACTCTATGAAGAATTAGCAATCTCTCACACACTTTCCTCTTTACTATGTTATATTCTTATCCATAGCACTTACCATGTGATTAACTCTATTTGTTCATTTTCTATCCCCCCACCAGCATATCTTCATGAGGCTAAACAGTTTGCCTGATGTTTTATGCTGTTTTGTCAACAAATAGAACAGCTCTTGGCATAAAAAAGTTCACAATAAATATTCATTATATCTGCAAAGTCACTTTTGACATGTAAGGCAAAATATTCACAGATTCATGAGATTACAACATGGACAACTTTTGAGGGACATTATTCAGCCTGCCATAAGGTAAAAAAACAAAATAATAAAATAGGTAACACTTATATAGTACTTACTATGCACCAGGCCATCATTCTAAGCACTTTATTGAATTCTCACAAACCGCACTAATTGGTAGTTTCTATTGTTATATCCAGTTTACTGCTATTCAACAAGATTATTTTTCCAGGAGGGTAGTGCATCAACAAGAGGTTGGATTAGGTAATTAGTAAAATATTTTCCAAATCCAAACTTCTACAATTCTTATTTTTTATTGGACCAATTTATGTCATAAGTAGGGCATGAAGAGGCTCTGCTGCTTGTATTGACATAAAATTCAAAATGACCTAGAATAAAACCATCTATCTGGCAACTATTCATATCTGTCACTATCTGCCAATCCCCTAGGAATCCCAGCCTCCTCCTCTAATGCAAGAATTCACTACCATCCACCCAACCCCCAGATGCTTTTGGCTTATCTCTGCAGAGACAATAAAGTTCACCAATATTCTTTTTGCTTCCCTATATTTTTCATTCCCCTTAATTGTGGGCAGCTTCATGCAACTAGTTCTGCATAATTCAATGTGTGTGGAAGGAGCCTGTGCCGCTTCTAGGCCAAAGCAGTGAAAAGCCACAGTCCTTTATTCTACCATGAGAATCATGAAGGCAAATGGGCCAAATGATACAGCTGTAAAATGTCCTCAGCCTGTGTCCCTGGCTAAGCAGAGCTCCTCATGCAACCAACCTTGGAAAGGTACAAAAAGGAAGAAAAAAATGTTAATTTAGTTTGAACATTAATATGGGGGCAGAGGGAAATCTCTTACCACAGCATTGCCTAGCCAAACCTGACTAACACATCTTCACTGGCAGGCAACTCCAAGTCCTTTGCTAAGCAGCTCAGACTGCACTTAGTATCTCTACTGCCAAGTAATATATGCACAGTGTCTGCCTGAAGAAGGGAGAAAGAAAGCCACCTGGAGAGTCATTTATTCTAAGAGAAATGAACAGGACATCTAGTTGTGCTGATCTCCTTGGAAAGAGTAATATGGGACCTGACTATATCTCCTCCTGAGACCAGATGCTCAGGTCTGTTTAGAGCCTAGTCTCATTCCAAATTGCTATACATGAAGGTGACCTATAGTTCTGTAATTAATTTTGTACAGTTAACACAGCTGATTTTTGTTTGTTTGTTCTCCTTACATTTTTTCAACTGAGTGTTTCCTGAGAATATATTATGGGAGATGATTGAGGTTGAAATTCCCTTTCCTCAAGGAGTTCACAGTCTAATGGGAAAGTAGACATGTACTCACCTAATTATTAAATAAGGTGGAATCAAGTCAGTGATGTTATTGATGCACATGCTCTGATGGAATGAATGAATGACTCAAGAGGACAGCGTCATACCGAGGAAAGGATCAACTATAAGTGTCATTGTTTCACTCTCCACCATTCAGATCTACACACCCTCCACCACCACCAACAGAATAATCCCAGGTCTTTAAACCTGGATATTACATTTTATTTACATAATATTTTTACAATGAAATAACTAGTATTTTTCTCACCATTAAACTTTAAACATTTTTGAACATTCTTCATGCTGTTTTCTCTGTTTTTATATTAAAACAGCTTTCAATAGTTTTAGTTGAAGTATATCCTATACCAAAACAAAATTTAATGCCCTTAGCAAAGACTTGAGGGACTCAGGCACATATATGCTAGTGATAAATTTGGTGAAACCCATATGATCTTGGAATTGTTATTAATTTGTCATAAAGAAGGATGATGATCTGGCTTTAGAGCCAGGATATGAAACCTTCTACTTAAGGCTACCAGAAGAACCTTCCATGCCCTAAACTTATTACCAGTCTTACACTGCGCTATCTGTACCTGCTCTGGCACTAGGGACAACTGTGCCATGGATGCTGCTTTGGTCATCTTTATAGTAGGATTAAGTTGGCTGATGCACTTTCTATATAGTATTAGGTCATTAAATATGAAAAGAACAATTTTGAATCAAAAGTTTAGTTTATCATATCTCAAACAAGAAGCAGTACAATTAATCAAAGTATGCATCTAAACTATTGACACAGCTTTGCCATCTTAATGGTAGCTTGTTTATGCCAGCAGCAAAGAAGCCTGGAGAGCGAGTGGTGATGAAATTGTGACAGGAATTTTCCACAGCTTGTTGAGAACTGAATATTTTTCCTTGCAAGAAGTGGTCTAAAAAATTTCCCAGGCCTTGCTAAAAAATCTAGATATACAGCTACAAGAGGCCCAAAGGACCCCTGGGAGATTTATTGCAAATAGGAAGACATCACATCATGTAGTCATCAGACTGACCAAAATATCCACTAAAGAGGCCCTTCTTAGAGCTTTAAGGTGAAAGAAACAAGTAACATACAAAGGAAAGCTCATCCGAATAACGCCAGATTTCTCAACTGAAATCTTACAAGCAAGAAGAGACTGGGGCCCCATTCTCACTCTTCTGAAACAGAATAATGCCCAGCCTAGAATCTTGTACCCAGCAAAGCTAAGTTTTGTATATGAAGGAGAAATTAAGACATTCTCAGATAAACAAAGACTCATGGAATTCACCAAGACAAGACCAATCCTTCAAGAAGTACTTAAAACAGAGTTGCACATGGACCAGCACAAGAAACACTTATGAATGTAAAACTACTCAAAAGCTAAATATCAAAGGCCAGATACCACAATGGCTCAAGAGAGAAAGCATAGCAATGAAGTTCTACCCAACAAGATGAACAGAAATCTGCCCCACCTATCAGTTCTCTCAATAAATGTGAATGGCTTGAACTCCACACTCAAGAGACATAGGCTGCCCCAATGGATAAAAAAAATACAAGCCAAGTATCTGCTGTCTCCAGGAAACTCATCTAACCTGCAAGGATGCATTTAGACTGAAAATAAAGGGGTGTAAATTGATATTTCAAGCAAACAGAAGCCAAAAGAAGGCTGGCGTGGTGGTTTTGATTTCAGATAACTTAGTTTTTAAATCAACAAAAGTAATGAAAGGCAAAGATGGTCACTATATAATGGTGAAGGGTACAGTTCAATGAGAAGACATAACTATACTTAATATGTATGCATCCAACTTAGGTGCATCCAGCTTCATAAAGCAAGCCCTACTTGATCTAAACCAAATGCTAAACAGCAACACCCTAATAGCCGGAGACTTCAACACCCCGCTGACAGCACAGGACAGATCCTCCAAACAGAAAATAAACAAAGAAATAATGGACTTCAACAGAATGCTAGAAAAAATGGGCCTTACTGACATTTATAGGACATTCTATCCACATTCCACTGAATATACGTTCTTCTCATCAGCTCATGGGGCTTTCTCTAAGATTGACCATTTCCTAGGACACAAAGCATGTCATAAAAAATTTAAAAATAGAAATTATACCATGCATCTTCTCAGATCACAGTGGAATAAAAGTAGAAATCAACCCTAACAGAAATTCTCATTTCTACTCAAAGTCATGGAAGGTAAACAACCTTCTCCTGAATGATAATTTTATAAATGAAGAAATCAAGATGGAAATCAAAAGATTCTTTGAACTAAATGACAAAGGAGACATAAGTTATCAAAATCTGTGGGACACAGCTAAAGCAGTCCTGAGACAAAATTTATTTCCATAAACGCCTATATCCAAAAGACAGAAAATTTACAAATAGACAACCTAATGAATCGACTCAAAGAGCTGGAGAAAGAAGAACAGACCAACCCCAAACTCAGCAGAAGGAGTGAAATTAATAAGATCAAATCACAAATAAATGAAATGGATAACAGGAAAACTATATGGGAGATTAATAAAACAAAAAGTTGGTTCTTTGAAAAGATAAACAAAATTGACACACCTTTGGCTAGACTAACTAAAAGCAGAAAAGAAAAATCTCTAATAAGCTCCATCAGGAGCATGAAAGGAGAAATTACAACTGATGCCACGGATATACAAGATACCATCTATGAATTCTACAAAAACTTTTATGCACACAAACTGGAAAATGTGGAGGAAATGGACAAATTTTTAGAAACACACAGCCTCCCTAGGCTCAACCAGGAAGAAATAGAATTCCTGAACAGACCAATATCAAGAACTGAAATCAAAACAGCAATAAAATCCTTCCCAAAAAGAAAATCCCCGGAACAGATGATTTCACACCTGAATTTTACCACACCTACAAAGAAGAACTGGTGCCTATCCTGCAAAAGCTTTTCCACAACATTGAGAAATATGGAATCCTCCCCAACACATTTTATGAAGCCAACATAACCCTGATACCAAAACCAGAAAAGGACGCAACAAAAAAGGAAAACTACAGACCAATATCCCTTATGAATATAGATGCAAAAATTCTCAATAAAATCCTAGCAAATCGAATCCAGGTGCTTATCAAGAAAATAATCCATCACAACCAAGTGGGCTTCATTTCAGGGATGCAGGGATGGTTGAACATACACAAATCTATAAATGTAATTCACCACCTAAATAGAAGCAAAAACAAAGACCATATGATCCTCTCAATAGACACAGAAAAAGCATTTAACAAAATTCAACACCCTTTTATGATAAGAACACTTAAAAAAATAGGCATAGATGGGGCCTACCTAAAAATAATAGAAGCCATATATGACAAACCCATAGCCAACATCATACAGAATGTGGAAAAATTGAAAGCACTCCCACTTAGAACTGGAACCAGACAAGGTTACCCAGCTTGTTCAGCTATTCAACATAGTGCTGGAAGTCCTTGCGAGAGCAATCAGGCAAGAGAGCAGAATCAAGGGTGTCCAAATGGGGACAGAAGAGATCAAACTCTCACTCTTTGCTGATGATATGATATTATATACAGAAAATCCCAAGGATTGAACCAAGAGACTCCTGGAATTGATAAATGAATTCAGTAAAGTCTCAGGATACAAAATCAATGCACACAAATCAGGGACATTCATATATGCCAATAACAGTCAAACTGAGAACCAAATAAAAGACTCAATACCCTTGATTATAGCAACAAAGAAAATAAAGTACCTAGGAATATATTTAACTAAGGAGGTAAAAGACCTCTACAGGGAGAACTATGAAACACTGAGGAAAGAGATAGCGGAGCATGTAAACAGGTGGAAAACCATACCATGCTCATGGATCGGAAGAATCAACATTGCTAAAATGTCTATACTACTCAAAATGATCTACAGATTCAATGCAATCCCTATTAAATTACCAACATCATTTTTCACAAATATAGAAAAAATAATTTTACGCTTTGTATGGAACTAGAGAAGACCCCGTTTAGCAAAAGCAATTTTAGGCAATAAAAACAAAATGGGAGGTATTAATTTACCAGACTTCAAACTATACTACAGGGCTGTGGTTATTAAATCAGCTTGGTATTGGCACAAGAACAGAGATACAGACCTGTTAAACAGAACTGAGAATCCAGATATAAAACCATCATCATATAGTCATCTAATCTTTGACAAAGCAGACACAAACATCCACTGGGGAAAAAAAAATCCTTATTCAATAAATGGTTCTGGGGAAACTGGATAACCACATGTAGGAGACTGAAACAAGACCCATATCTTTTAGCTCTCACAAAAATCAAATCACGGTGGATGACAGACTTAAACCTAAGGTGTGAAACTATTAGAATTCTATAAAATGTGGGAAAAACCCTTATAGACATTGGCCTAGTCAAAGAATTTATGAAGAAGACCCCAAAGGCAATCACAGCAACAGCAAAAATAAATAAATGGGACCTGATTAAATTAAAAAGCTTCTGCACAGCCAAAGAAACAGTCACAAGAGCAAACAGACAACCTACAGAATGGGAAAAAATTTTCACATGCTACACATCCGATAAAGGACTGATAACAAGAATCTATTTAGAACTCAGGAAAATCAGCAAGAAAAAATCAAACAACCCTATCAAAAAGAGGGCAAAGGACATGAATAGAAATTTTTCAAAAGAAGACCAAAGAATAGCCAACATACATATGAAAAAATGCTCAACATCTCTAATCATCAGGTAAATGCACATCAAAACTACAATGAGATATCACTTAACTCCAGTGAGAATTGCCTTTATGAAAAAGTCCCAAAACAATAAATGTTGGTGTGGATGTGGAGAGACAGGAACACTCATACACTGCTGGTGGGACTGCAAACTGGTAAAACTTCTGTGGAAAGCAATATTGAGATACCTTAAACAGATACGATTAGACCTCCCATTTGGCCCAGCAATCCCATTACTGGGCATCTACCCAAAAGAATAAAAGACATTCTATAATAAAGACATCTGCACTCGAATGTTTATAGCACCACAATTCACAATTGCAAAGATGTGGAAACAACCCAAGTGCCCATCAATACATGAGTGGATTAATAAAACTTGGTATATGTATACCATGGAGTTCTACTCAGCTATAAGAAACAATCGTGATCTAGCACCTCTTGTATTTTCCTGGACAGAGTTGGAACCCATTCTACTAAGTGAAGTATCCCAAGAATGGAAAAATAAGCACCACATGTACTCACCATCAAATTGGTTTCACTGATCATCACCTAAGAGCACATTTAGGAATAACATTAATTGGGTGTCGGGTAGATAGAAGGGGGAGGGGATGGGTGTATACTTACATAATGAGTGCGATGCTCACCGTGTAGTGGATGGACAGGCTTGAAGCTCTGATTTGGGGGAGGGGAGGTCAGGGAAATATACATAATGTAAACTTTTGTACCCCCATAATATGCTGAAATAAAAAAAAATAAGTGATCCAAAGCCTGGAAGAAGTGGTAGTTAGTTGGTACAAGGTCTTGGGAATATGCTGTATGACAAAGAGTTTCCAAGTCCAGCCTCAGTAGTTTGAGTTCATTGTTTGTGTGACGTGTGGTCAATCATTGTCTTGCAAGAGGATTGGCCTATCTCTATTGACCAATCTCAGCTGCTTAATCACAAGCATCCTCATCATTTCATCCAATTGGTTGCAGTAACATCCACTGTAATGGATTGACCAGGTTTCATGAAGCTGTAGTGAATAATACCAGATGTGGACCACCCAACAAACACCGTTAACGTTTTTTGATGACTATTTGATTTTGGACTGTGTTTTGGCACTTCATCTTTATCCAGCCATTGTGCCAAATGCTTGCGATTATCAAAAAGAATCTATTTTTCATCACACGTTACAATTTGGTGTAGAAATGGTTCACCTTTATGTCATCACAGCAAAGAAAGTCAGGACTCAAGACAATTCCTCTTCTAACACTCATTTAATTCATGCAGAACCCATCTATTCAGCTTCTTTACCTTTCCCATTTGTTTCAAATGGTCCAATATTGTTGGAATAGTAATGCCAAACCTTGCTGCTAATTCACATGTAGGTTGAGATGGATTTGCTTTCACTACATCCTTCAGCTCATCATTATCCACCTTGATCTCAGGTCACCCACAGGGCTCATTTTCAAGGTTAAAATCACCAGAATGGAACTTCTCAAACCCCCGATGTACTGTGTGTTCATTAGTCAGATCCTTCCCAAACACTTCATTGATATTTCGGGCTGTCTGTGCTGCATTGGTTCCACAATGGAACTCATATGCAAAAATAACACAAATTTTTGGCTTATCCATGGTTTCACAAACATTACTCTAAAAAAAATTGAAAGATAATCACAAGCCAAACCATGTGTTTGAAAGAATGAAGATGTACCTTTACAATAAAAATAACACAAGAAGCGTCAAAGTGAAATGTCAGAGATATCAACTGTCAAACTGACGGAAATTGGACATTTCATACTTAATAACCTTGATTAAACTCAAACACAGTCAACAGTTTAATACTAGAAAGTGACTCTCAAGTTGAGGATGGTGACATCTGATCATAAAGTACCAACTCTACATCCCTCTGACTGTTATTTTCCTCTCAGTGAATGCAGTTTACTCAGGAATGCAATTTAACACTTTAGTTCAACAAATCCTTTCATGTCATTTCCCCTTAACTTATAGATTGAAATTTTTTCAAAGAAAAATTTATTTTTCTAAATACTAAAGGAGTAAAAGATAACAAACATAGAAAGTGTAAAACACAAAAAGGAGACACAGCTCAGTTTCTATAGGGCTCACCTACTTCATTGGCTATCTTTCTGCAAAGAGCTGACACAACCTTGCAGTACCTTGCTTGCCTTGATTCCTCCTTTTGCATATGACCACTGTGCTATTTTGTTCTAACTAAAAAGCTGTGAAACCTCAGCCTACTACCCAAAGTTCTCCCCCTACCCCGGTCAGGATAATACCATCCATGGTATGAAGAAATGGAGAGAAAGAGAGAGAGAGAGAGAGGGGGGCAGAGAGAGAGAGAAAGAGAGAATGGACAAAAAATGGATTGCTCCTATATTGACTACCTATTAAGATCCTCCTGCTCAAATCTGGCACTCTTGTCCCTAGGCTGAAGCATACATTTCTGTCTCCCTGATAAATCACCTCATGGGTGATACTCAGCACCTTCATAAAGGCGTTATTCCCATGCCAAATATAGATACAACATTACTCTAATGCAGCATCGATAAACCTAGATTTACATATATTTAGAGAGAATGACAGGACAGGTGGGGAGTAAAAGAGCATTTCATCATACACAGTGCTTTTCAAAATATAGTTCCAGAATTGTCTATAGCAGAATCTCTCATATAATGGAAAATCCTGTGCTCCACAAAAGACTTCTAAATCAGTGTTGAAGTGGGACCCACAAGTCTTCATTTTTATAACAGATCAGATGATTCTGATGTACTGAAAGTTTGAGAATCCCTGGAATAAAGGCTCAGGCAAAGTTAGATTATTAAATTCAGATTATATTAACACCAAACACCTATTATGTCCCTTGAACTATATATGTTATATACTTTTATGTACGTGAATTCCTATAAATCTCACACCAGCCCTGTCAAAAAGGTCCCACTTCTTTCAAGGAAATGAAGGCACATAGAAGTGTCTTTCCAAGACTAGTACAGCTTCTAGAAGCATAGCTGCTAGACGTGGATTTAGTAAAGGACAATGTGCTAGTTCCACAGAGAAGTATGGGAGGAAGAAAAGAATTGAGGAGTGGTTAAGCATATGGACTCTGGAGTCAAAGTTGGTTGGGTTAAAATCCCAGTTTTATCACTTTCTAGCTCTGTGACCTTGCAGAAATGAAATCTGTCTTAATCTGTTTTCTCTTGCTTATAACAGAATACCTGAAACTGGGTAATTCATTTTTTCAAAAGGAGGTTTATTTGGCTTATGGTTCTGCAGACTGAGCACTTCAAGGCTCTGGCTCTAGTAAAGTTTTCTGTGCTGCATCATAACATGGTGGATGTCAAAGGGAAAGTGAGTATGTGTAAAGAGACAAATACCCAAAGAGTATACTGGCTTTATAACAAGCCACCATTGTGGCAACTAATCTATTCCAGAGAAAACTAGTCCAATCTTGCTAGAGTGAGAACTCACTTACTATCATGAGAAAGGCACCAAGCCATTCATGTGGGATCCACCATCATGATCCAAACACCTCCTACTAGGTCCCAACTCCCAACACTCCCACATTAGGGATCAAATTTCACCATAAAGTTTAGTGGGACAAACCATATCCAAACCATAGCATTCTCCTCCTCGCCCACTAAAACTCATGTTCTCACATCAAAATACAATTATTTCATCTCAATGGTCTCAAAACTCTTAACTCCTTCCAGGACCAACTCAAAAGTCTCATCTGAGACTCAGGAAAAGTTACTTCCAGTTATGAACCTATAAAACAAACAAAAAAAAAGTTATTTATTTCCAAGACACAATGGTGGGGCAGAAATTTGGCAAACATCCCCAGTTCAAAAGGGATAAATAGGCCAAAAGAAAGGAATGAAACACAAGTCTGAAACCCATCAGGGCAGACATTAACTCTGAAACTCCACCATAGTCTTTCATTCCTGTGCCACTTTCTGGGCATACTGGTGTGAAGGGTAGGTTCCCAATGTTTTGGGCAGTCCTGTCCCCTTGGCTTTGCTAGATGCAGCCCACTTGGCTACTCTCATGGGTTTGACTCAGGTGACTGTAGCTTTTCCAGGCAGGTGTTGTGCACTGGTGGCTCTACAGTTCTGGGGCCCAAGCGGTGACCCTACCCCTATAGCTCCACTAGGCATTCCTCTGATAGGGACTCCCTGTGGTAGCTCTACTCCTGTGGCTGGTTTCTGCTTGGGCTCTTGGGCTTTCCAACACATCCTTTGAAAGCTGGGTGGAAGCCACCAAGCCTCCACAGCTATAGACCAAAATCTACTTTGTTTGAATGCATTAACATTGGTAAGGCACTTAGAGCAATACCCTCAGCACACAGTAAGCTCTATATAAGTGGCAGCCATTATTATTATTTTGTCACTTTAATTGTAATTATGTACATTAGCATCAGATCTCCTTTAGCAGCAATAGATATATCCAAAGAGGTGGTCTCCTGCTACTCCACCACCAGCTCCCTAAGGAATTGCTCATCATCAGTATATACAATATCTCAGGATCCCTGCAAAATTTCAGAGAATGGTCTCTAATTCTGATTCTATGCTACAGGGAGAGTTCCATCCTCACAGGTCTATTACAGTGACTACTGTGTCTACCATTAGAACCATTCTATTATGTTCGTACATTAAAGAGTCCAGACAAATTATAAGTAACTTAGCAGGGTTAAGAGGTAACACATGAACCTGCTAAGTCCTTGAAAAATAGCCAACTGAAACTTAGTTAAAGCAAAATTCCAAGAAAATGGAAAACCTCCTGAGGAAATATCAGAACACAGCTTATCACAGTATGTGGCACTTGGGAGAGGCTCTAGCACCAATTTATCTCACAGTAACTGATTCCCGTGTAAAATAGCAGCAACTTAAGGCCTGCCAGCTTTCCTATAACTAAAGTAGTTTTGCGTTTTTTGCTTTTTTTTTTTTTTTTTTTTTTGCTAGAAGCAGCAGCAGACCTTGGTGCTATGGACATCACTAAACTACTTACTGTGGATTCTTGGGAATTCTTCATGGAGATAACAAAAAGCAAATACCTGTACAACGGATAGGTGGGAAAAGGAGAAAGGGCATCAAAAGCAAAATGCAGTTATAATTGCCTTCTCCCCCTGCCTTCCTGGGAAGAGGGGAGTTGGAAAGTGGTCCATGATACAAGCCATACCTCTATCCTTCTCCTTCACAATGGCAGAGGCTGGCCACCATGGGCAGGGGAGGTGGCAAAGAGGAAGATTAGCCAGAGAAGACAATGCCTGTTTTTCCTCTACAGAACTAAAGCAGGACACACATATGCCCCACCAGCCCATGCTGCTATCTCGGTTGATCAAAGGATATGAAACTTCATAATTCAAATAACTACTTTTACAAGAGCAAGACCTAGCTTCATCCAATCCAAACATATATGTTCCAAGTAGCTGCTACCCAGTAAAGACCAGTTCTTCTTGGAGGAAGCTTCAAGTAATGACTATTTGTTGTCTTTTATCATTTAGGTTCTAAATTTCAGAATCTTCACATTATAGGGCTGGAAGGAACTTCAAAGATCATACTGCTGAGTAGTCAAATAAAATAAGGAAAGAAGATTAACCATTGGCTATGAAGTGATGGATGCTCAATAAATATTTATAGATATGAACTAAATTGAATTACAGTGGGTTATCAAGCTTAGGAACACAACTTTTGATAATGAATGAGATGTGACTACAATACATTAAGATACGATTTTCTTGTTTGGGTACTAAATTGGCTTCTCTCCCATCTCCTGTTTGCAATAGTTCTTCCAAGATATTGAGAAGGGCTCAAACATACCATCATAAAGTTCTTTCAGTGTTCTGGGATGCAATTGACCTGCACTACAAATTGAGTTCATTTATTTGCTTGTTGTCTACCCTCTCTTGGAATATAATTCCTTCTCTACAAAGCTTATTCTAATGTTTTGCAATGATGGCACTACAGGTATTGAGGTGGAGAAATCCTCTTATAAGACTTTTAGTACCTCTGGCTCTTGCCCTCTAAATGCCAGAAGCATGCTCCCATCCCTCAGTTATTGCATAACCAAATAACCCACATATCCAGTACAAAACACTCCCTCATGGGATAGTAACTCTTCTGATTGTGAACCAATGTATACTTTCCAATTTGATGACTCATCCCTCTATTGGAAAATGTGGACATAAAACAAGAGTTGAGTGACTTCTTTCTGTCTGAGATCTGTTAACTTTACACTATCTGCTCTAAACTGAGTGGCAGGAATAGGTAAGATCAGGGACAATTTAGATAGAGTGAATGAGATGTGGAGAGTGATGGATATATAAAAAAGAGATGGCACAGGCATTTAGACATGGCAAAATAATGAGGAAATGGGAAGCAGGTGACATTAATTAAACAAATTTTTTAGTTCCTACTGTGTGCCATGCACTGCTGTTATAAACACCAGTCAGCAAAACAAAGCTTTTTATCCTCAAGGAGTTTACATTATTATGGAGGAGACCGATAATAAACAAACATATACTTGATGGTATGAAATGCTGTGGAAAACAGCCAGATAAGGCCTCTCTGAAAACATAACTTTAGAGCTGGTAAAAGTTAGGAGGAGATTACTGTAGGCTGGTGGTGGGCACCCCTCCCCTCCCTAATGGAAAAAGAAGATGCCCACGAGACCTGCCAAGAACAATGCCTGCAAGGCCCAGCTAAGTTAAAGGATGACCACACCTGCATGGTTACTCTGATAAGAGTCACGGATCCTGGAGTCCACACATACCACCAGCCCCTCCTATTTCTCAATACCCACCCTAAAACTGCAACAAAGAAACTCCTCACTCTTCTCACTGAAATCTTCCCGCCGAAGAGACTCCCATCCCCCAGCCCTAAAAACATATATAAACCCACTCAGACTTCTGGGCGATGTCACTTCTCGGGTCTCTCTCTCTCTCCCGGGACCTGAGAATCTCTACAGGGCCCCTCTCTTGGGACCCGTTACCCTCACCCGGGAGCACCCCAATAAAGCCTCTTTACTTATCCCTTTCAACTCTGCTCATCTTTCTTTCTCTGATGCCAGCCAATCCAAAAAACCTTACAATTACAATATTCCATAAGAGAGATGATGATAATGTAGTCTTGAGCAGAAGTGAGAGAGATGGTATAATTCCAATGGAAGCTGACAGGATTTGCTGAAATTTGGGGTGTGCACAGGAAGAGTAAAATATTACTGCAGAATTATTGGTCTTATCCACTGGGGAGAAAAGGAAGAGCAGGTTGCCATTTACTGAGCTGGAGGAGGAGGTTTGCTGCTGTTGGATTTTGGGTTTTGTTTTAGGAGAGGATAGGCTCTCAAGAGTTTTGTTTGAGTCATGCATTTGAGTGGAGATGCTGAACAATCAGTTGGAAATATATCAGAAAAGAAGTTAAGGCTGGAGATATGAGCATTGTCACCATATAGATCATATTTAAAATCATTGAGGAGATCACCTAAGGAGACAGTAGATCAAGAAAAGAGGGCTTTGGACTGAGCCCAAGAGCACCTCAACATTTGGAAGGCAGGAAAGGAAATGAGTTAAAGAAGCTGCTAGTGGCCAGTGAGGTAAGAGACAAATTAAGGGAGAATAGGTGACAGAAGCCAAGAGAAGGTAAAGTTTCAAGAAGGAAAGAAAAACAAACAGTTTCAGTTGCTGCTGACAGAATCTGTTATCATGAGGAATGAGATTTGACCATTGGATTTGATAAAGTGTAGGTTCTTGGCAAACTTCACAAGAGAAGTTTCAGTGAAGTGGTGAAATGGAAAACCTGACAGCAATGGATTTATAAACAAATGAGAAGAGAAAAGTGAAACAGTGAGTATAAGAAACTTTTCTGAGAAATTTTGCTGTTAAAAGAAACAGAGATATACTTAATAAAGCAGAGGAGTAATGGGAGGGCACAGGAGTTCTTTTGAGTATTTTTAAGATTAAATGTATTACAGCATGTTTATTGACAGGTGAAAATGATTCAGTAAAAAAGATGAAGCAGGAGAGAGAGGTGAGACTTGCTGGAGTGCTGCCCTTGAGTGGGACCCACGGTACAAGTGAAAGGATTAGCATGAGCTGAAAGTACACATGGTTCAAAGAAATAAGAGGCAAGGCACATTATATGAGTACAGATGAGAGGTAGATAAGTGACATGGTAAGAGCATGAGGAAGTTGACTCCTAATTGCTTCTATTTTCCCAGTGAAAAGTAAGAATTGAGGAGAAAGTATTGGAAGTTTGAATAGAGGTGACAGTGTGCATTATTGTTTAAGAATAGGAGAGTGAATGGAAAGGGCACTTGACTAAAGACCTTAAAAAGTTCTTTCCTCATCTACAGGCATGGATAAAACCATCCAATAAAAAATTAAACTATCTCTTCTTGTTGTTTAATTTTTTGTGGCAGCCATCACTAATTAAAATACAAATTTCATAATAGTTGGCCCGTCTGAAGCTTTGAGGAAAGGTCATTGATAACTAGAGGTGCCTCATCTGATGCTGTTGCAAAAATGAGCCTTTATCCATCATTTTATTGGACTGGAGCAAATGGTCTGACTTCGGTTTTGACAGAAAGAGAAAAGTACTTGATAAGTCAGTAATTGATTAGGAAAATGTATAGAAAGCAACCTTGCCCCCAGTGTGGCCATGTCTCAACCCTATGTATCACAAAACAAAGCTTTCAACATGTGCTCAGTCAGTCAAAAATACCTCCCTGAATCAAGTTCTGTGCCAAGCCAGGGGCTTAAAAGTAGAAAATAGAGGCCAGGAAAGGAACATTGAGAAAAATGCAACCTGCTTCCTGATGTATCAGCTCCATCTGTGCTCATATTCTAGCAGGGAAAATAACACAAGTATGAGAACAACTCATTTAGCATGAAAGGCAGGACTTACATACTAGATTTATCACCGTTTGTTTGGCCAAACCTCTGCCTAGAATTCTAAAAATTCACCACTGGATATCCATGCACAGTAGGAATAGATCTGATTTAAAAGAAAATAACACCAAATAATAAATATCAAATTTCCCCCAGTCTCTCAAAGTGTTCAAATGCTCTCTGGTCTCTCAAATTGCATGAATATGCTCCAGTATCTCC
This sequence comes from Eulemur rufifrons, assembly GCF_041146395.1. Lineage (NCBI taxonomy): Eukaryota > Metazoa > Chordata > Mammalia > Primates > Lemuridae > Eulemur > Eulemur rufifrons. The sequence goes on along the minus strand of NC_091012.1, from coordinate 22,883,083 downwards.
AAGTGTCAGGAAGTAATATCTGTCATAACTTATAGCCTCTGAAAGATTTGTCTATAGTATTTCTCTCACTGTTGGCCTGCTCAACTTACATGTCATCATAGGCATAGTCATGTTACTGGACAGAGCCAATCACAGATCTTCTTTCAGGAATAAACTGGTCACCATTATCAGGCTCAAATAAGTCTGAAGACCTTGCCCAACTAATGTCTGCCAACAAGTAGACAGAGAATCAGGCTTCACCAGGGAATTCTTCACATCCACAAGGGAAACTGGGAAATTTCCCAGGTCCATTTCTGTTCTCTCTAATAACTGGCCTGTTTTAGTGACTACTGTCTTCAGATTCCTGTCCTTTATGAGAAGAATATTGACTCCAGTCCTAAAAATGGCATTGTGCCCCTCATTTCATCACGTTATGATGAGGCAATGTGACTTCTTCACACACCTTGGCACAAGGTTGCTGGTGAAAAAGGCTTATTGTCACTTCAAAGGAACCATCATTTAAAAACTCCAATATATGTTAAAGCTCACAGGTTTTGACAAGCATCATAAAATATACATGAAAAATATCATAGGAACATAAATGTAGGAACCATTGCTGATGACTGAGAAAGGTCAAGAAGGCTTCATGGGAAAGATGTCCCTGAAAAATAGATAAAAATTAAGCAATCAATTGATGACAGAGAAAATATATTCATAGAAGAAGGAAAAGCTTACAGAGAGACAAGTTTGCAAATAACAGGAAGTCCAGTTTTCTGGGTAAATAAATGTAACTGATAAGGTGATAAAAGATAGATGTGGTCATACGATTAGAAGACTTGAAAGCCAGGGAATTGAGTTCAAATGAAATCATTCTGATCATCTGAGAGAACAGAGTGTACATTGTCATTATCACTTTAGTGTGAGAAGTATAGTGTTATAGTGTAAGACAGAGATGAACTCTTGGTTCTATCCATAACTATCTGTATGAACTGGATCAATTCATTTCACTCAGTTTATCCCACATATGTGTAATGATGGACTTAGAACGAATGGTCTTTATAGGCCCATACTGCTCTGACACAATGTAATTGGAGGAGGCTGACCTATTCTCCCTAGTCAAGCCTATATGTGACATCTATTGTACAACATGATGACTGGAGTAAATACTTGAAAATTGCTAAGAAAGTAGATTTTGTGTTCTCACCATAAAAAATAAATACATGAGGTAATGCACATGTTAATTAGCTTGTTTTAGCCATTCCGTAATGTATATATATTTCAAAACATCATGTTGTACACCATAAATATATATAATTTGTATTTTACAATTAACCGTTGAAGCTCTGACTCAGGGGGAGGGAAAAGGGCAATATATGTAATCTAAACATTTGTACTCCCATAATATGCTGAAATAAAAATAAATAAATAAACAGCATCAAAAGTGCAAAAAATAAAAATTAAAAAAAATAAAATTAGAGGATTTTGATTTTCCAAAGACATTGTTAAGAAAATGAAAATTACGCCACAGACTGAGAGAAAATATTTACAAAATATATACCTAATAAAGGACTTGTATGGAAACTATATCAAGCACTTACATCTCAGTAAGTAGAAGGCAAACATTTAACTTTTTTAATGGACAAAATATTTGCTCTGTCACTTTACCAAGCATGAATGACTCTCACAAATATCATATGGAGTGAAGTAAGGAAAGCCCAATAAAATAAAACATATACACCAGATTGCATTTATATAATGTTTAAGAACAGGCAAAACTAAACAATATTGTGTAGGAATGCATATATTCGTGCTAAAACAATAATAAAAACCAAGTCATTCTAATCATAAAACTCAGGATATCATTTCCTTTTATAAAGGAATTAGAGGGAAGTGATTTTCAAGGGATACATAGTGGGTCCTGGGTTGCTGGTAATGTTCTATTTCTTGAGCTAAATCATGGTTAAGCAGGTGTTTTGCTTTATAAACACAGGTGTTCACTTTTTATAAAATTGATGAAAAGAAAAATTTTAAGTACCCATAAGGAGAACAAAAGTAGAAGGCAGTAATTAGCAGCCACTAGAAAATAAAAAAGGAATAAAGAAATCTTAATATATAAAAAAATCAACAAAGAGAGTGATGTCACAGAAAATGTCAGAGTAGGGAACTCACAGCCCTCTCCCTCCACAAAAGCAACAAATAAACTGGCAAAAATTTTCAGAATCAATGTTTCAGGACTCTGGAAACTAGTTAAAACTTACAATAATCAAGAGAAAGTTTAACAAAGAAAGTAGCTGCTGTATTTTAGTAAGAGAATGCTATGGCCTTTTAAATTTCCCACTTACCATCTTCCATTTCTCAGATCAACAGTGGTCATGAAGATGGCAACCCACATTCCTGGTGCAGGTTTCTAGTGCCAAAGGGAGCAATAAGGAACTTTATTTGTGAAGAATTATGATTGTGTTTCAATTATTCTGGAAGCATCTGGAAGGATTAACACAAGGGCTTGCCTTTATTTCACACAATTTACAGCCTTCCCATGACTGAAGTGGCTTCCTAGGTGGTATTTGCAGAAAGTATTGAAAGACAAAGTGTTGGCTAAAGGAATCCAGAGCAAGAAATAGGCACAAGCCATAGAAAAACTGAAAATCACGGGAATGAGGTTGGGAAAGGAGATATGGGGGAGAGAGCAATAAGGACTTTTAAAGCTCTTATATATAGCTAGGAGTCAAGAAGGCCATGCACATGTCCAGATCTAGATATATGCTCAGAAAAGGTCTGAGAAGACCCTAAGCTTTTACCACTAAATGACCCTCAGGCTCCTCACAAGCAGTAAGTGAAGATTAAGGCAGACATGTAAACAACTAAACATTAAAAGAGAAAACACAGTGACAATATTCTATTATTAAAGATTATTTTTTTCTTTTTGACTTTTTTTTTTTCTTTTGGCTCCAGCCGTTTACAGAAACCCGGTTAAACACTATCTGACCACTAAACTAATGGAATATAGATTTCAATGGCCACACACAACAAAGAATACAGACCTTATGAAAATAATTTAGAAGAGTCACTAAACAGCCTACTGTAAGCAACAACAGCAACCCTGGGGAAGGGGATAATCTGAGTTCCAGAGTTGCCACATTATGCCATTCAAATGTCCTGTTTTTAACAAAAATTTACAAGCCATACAAAGAAACAAGAAAATATGGTCCATTCACAGAAAAAAAAATGAACTAATAGAAATCATCTCTGAGGAAGCATAGACATTGTATTTACTAGACAGTGATGTTACATAAGCTGTTTTAAATATGCTCAAAGAGTTCAAGGTAATCAAGAACAAAGAATTAAAGGAAACCAGGACAATAACTTCTTACTATAGAAAGAATATCACTAATGAGAGAGAAGTTATAAAAAGGAAGCCAAATGGAAATTCTAGAGTTGAAAAAGTAGAATAACTGCATTGAAAAATTCACCAGAGAGTTTCAACAGCAGATTTGATCATACAGAAGAGAGAATTAATGAACTCAATGATAAGTCAATGAGGTCATCTAGTTTGAGGGACAGAAAGACAGAAAAATGAACAAAGTGAACAGAGCCTAAAAGACCTATGGGATATCATAGGTTACCAATGTTTGCATAATGGAAGTCCCAGAAAGATAGAAGAGAGAAGGGAATAGAAAGAATATTTGAAGGATGAATGGCCCAAAACTTCCCAAATTTGATGAAAGGCATCAATCTACACATTCAAGATATTCAACAAATTGCAGGTGGAAAAAAATCAAAGAAATCCACACTAAGACACATTACAGTAAAATTGCTAAAAGGCAAAGGCAGAGAATTTTGAAAGCAGCAAAAGAGAATGACTCACTATGTACAACAGAATCTCAATAAGATTAAGAGCCTATTTCTCTTCAGAAACCTTGGAGGCCAGAGGTTGTGGCACAACATATTTATTTAAAGCACTGAAATAAAAAATTAAAATTAAAAAAAGCACTGGAAGGAAAAAAACCTGTCAACCAATAATTCCATACCTGCCAAAACTATCCTTCCAAAATGAAGGAGAAATAAAGACTTTCTCAGGTAAACAAAAGCTGAGGGAGTTTACAATTTTTAGACATGCCCCACAAGAAATGGTAAACAGAGTCTTTCAAGCTGAAATGAAGGACTCTATACAGTAAGTCAAAATCATATGAGAAAGTCTAACCTAAAGCTATCTGCATAGGTAAATATAAAAGAAAGGACTATTTCTATTTTTGTTTGTAACTTTTTCCCTATATCACTTAAAAGACAAATGCTTAAGATAATGACTATAAATCCATAAAAATGGGCACACAATGTATAATAAAAATGTGGTTTCTGACAAAAACAGTATGGGAGGCTAGAAACGTAAAGGAGCATCATTTCTGTATACTACTAAAACTAAGTTGGTATTAATTCAAACTTGATAGTTATAGAGTTAAGATGTTAATTATAATCCCCAGGAGTTATCATTTATCTTAGTGTAATCACTAAGGTAAAAACTAAAAAAAAAAAAAAATGAAGAAAAGGAAATAAGGAAGGAATCAAAATGGTTCACAAGAAATGAGTTCATCACAAAAGATGGCAGTAATGGAGGAACTGAGGGGGAAAAAGAGATAAGACATGTAGAAAACAAACAGCTAAGTGGCAGAAGTAAGTCCTTTTATCAATTATTGCTTTAAATGTCAATAGATTAAAATCTTCAATTCAAAGATAGAGATTGGCATAATACATTGTCAAAGGCATTATCCAACTATATGCTGCCTACAAGAAACTCACTTTAGATGCAAAGACACACTAGGTTTGGAAATGAGAGGATGAAAAAGATGTTCCATGCAAATAGTGAGCAAAAGATGACTGGGGTAGCTGTACTAGTATTAAACAAAAAAGACATTAAGACAAAAATTTTCAAGAGACAAAGAAGAATATTATATATTGATAAAGTGGTCAATCCACCAGGAAAATATAGCAATTCTAAATATACACACATATAATAACAAAGTCCGAAAATATGTGAAGCAAAAACTGACAGACTTGAAGGGAGAAATAAACAGTCTTATAGAAATAGTTGGAGATGTCGGCACCCCACTTTCAATAATGGACAGAACAACTAGACAGATGATCACTAATGAAATAAAAGACTTGAATGAGACTATAAACTAACTAGACCTAAGCAAAGAATTTACAACTAAGACCTCAAATGCAAATGCAACAAAACAAAAATAGACAAATGGGATTTAATTAAACTAAAATGTTTCTGAATAGCAAAAGAAATAATCAACCTACAGAATGGGAGAAAATAGTCATAATCTATCTGACAAAGGACTAATATCCAAAATCTACAAGAAAAACAACTCAGCAAGAAAAAATAACCCCATTAAAAAGTAGCAAGTGACATAAACAGGCATTTTTCATAAGAAGATATACAAATGGCCAGTGAACATGAAAAAATGATCAACATCACTAAACATCAAAGAAATGCAAATTAAAACCACAATGAGATACCATCTTATTCCAATTAGAATGGCCATTATTAAAGGTAAAAAACAATAGATATTGGTAAGAATGCAGTGAAAAAGAAACACTTATACACTGTTGGTGGGAATGTAAATTAGTACAACCTCTATGGAGATCAGGATGGAGATTTCTGAAACTAAAAGTAGATCTACCATTCAATCCTACAATCCCACTGGTTATCTACCCAAAGAAAAAGAAATCATTATATCAAAAAATGACCTGCACTCATATGTTTATCTCAGCACAATTCACAGTCACAAAGATATGGAATCAACCTAAGTGCCCATCAGCCAATGAATAGACAAAACGTAATTTGCATATACTATAGAATTCTACTAAGCCATAAGAAAAAAATGAAATAATGTCTTTTGCATTATTGGATGGAACTGGAGGCCATGAAGTAAGTGAAGCAAATCAGGAACAGAAAAATAAATGCTGCATGATCTCACTTATAAGCGGGAGATAACTGTGGCTATGCAAGGACACACAGAGTGGTACAATGGACATCAGTGACTCAGAAAGGGAAAGGGTTAGAGGGAATGAGGTATGAAAAATTACCTATGGGATATAACAGACACTATTCAGGTGATGGGTACACAAGCCCAGACCTTCCCACTATGCAATATATACATGTACCAGATTGCAACTTGTACCTCCTAACTCCATTTTTAAAAAAATAAAAAATATACTAACTAGACCTAACAGACATACATATAACACAGAGCACTCCACCCAGAAACAACAGAATACACTTTTTTCTCAAGTGCATATGGAACATTTTTCAGCGTAGAAGATACACTTGTCCACAAAACAACTCTCAATACATTTTTAAAAAACTAAATTAAACATATGTGCAACCTGAACATTTGTACTCCTGTAATATGCTGAAATAAAAAAAAATATTGTCTCTGACAATACAGTGACATGAAAAACAGTAACAGAAGGAAAAGTGAAAAATTTACCTATATGTGGAAATTAAAAAACACACAAAAAACCAATGGGTCAAAGAACTTATTACAAGTAAAATTAGCAAGTACTTTGAGAGAAAAGAAAATGAAAACACAAAATATCAAAACTTATATGGTACAGCAAAAGCAGTGATCAAAGGGAAATTTTTAGTTGTAAATGCCTACATGAAAAAACAAAAAAGATCCAAAGTCAATAAATGAACATTTATTTCTTAGGAAACTAGAAAAAGAGGAGCAAGCTAAACCCAAAATTAGCACAGGAAGAAAATAATAGGTATTATAGTATAAATAAGCTTAACAGAGAATAAAAACAACAAGGAGAAATGATTAAACCACAGTTGGCTCTTTCAAAATATCAACAAAATTGATAGTTAGATAAATGGATCATGAAAAAGAGGGAAGATTCAAATTTCTAATGTCGGAAATGAAAGTGGGAGCATCACTGAAGACCCCACAGAAATAAAAAGCAATATAAGAGAATGCTATGAACAGTCATTTACCAACAGGTTAAATAATCTAGATGAAATGGGTAAATTCCAAGGAACATGCAAACAACCAAAACTGATTCAAGAAGAAATGGAAAGTCTGAACAGACCTATGTTAAGAGATTGAATCTGTAATCAAAAACACCCTAACAAACAAACAATCAAACAAACAAAAACTCAGAATCAGATGGTTTTTGTTTGTTTGATAAATAACACCAAATATTTAAAAGAAAAATTAACACCAATCCTTCTCAAACTCTTCAAAAACAGAAGGTAACCAGGAATACAATGGTGGTCCAACATACCAAAATCAGTCAATGTAATACAACACATTAATGAAATGAAGGAAAAAAATTTATGGTGATCTCAAATGATACAGGAAAAAGCATTTGACAAAATCCAACAGCTTCCATGAGTAAAAATATTCAACCAACTAGGAATAGAAGACCACTACCTCAACATGATAAGGAGCATTTATAAAAAATCCACAGCTAGCGTCATTCTCAATGGTGAAAAACTGAAAACTTCCCCCTAAGGAATAAAACAACAATGCCTGTTTTCACCATTTCCATGCAATATGGTAGTATAATTTCTAGTCAAAGCAATTGGGCAATAAAAGGCATTCAAACTGAAAATGAAGAAGAAAAATCACCTCGTTTTAGAGATGACATGATCTTGTATATAGAAAATCACGAAGAATACACAAAAAAAAAAACTATTAGACTTAATAAATGAACTCAACAGAATTGCAGAATATGGGGAGGCATGGGCAATATATATAATCTGAACTTTTGTAGCCCCATAATGAGCTGAAATAAAAAAAAAAGAAAAGAAAATCTCATTCACAACAAGAATAAAAATTATATATTATCCAGAAATAAACCCAACAAGAAATGCCCAAGACCTATATAAATAAAATTATTAGAATTTCAACAGAATGAAAAGAAAAACTCTGCATAGAGAAGCATATTTTATTCCAGATGGCAAGATTCAATATTGTAAAGATGTCAGTTCTTTCCAAACTAATCTATACATTCAATTCACTCCCAATAATTAACTCAACTATATTATTTATAGAACTGATCATATGATTTATTTGTACAGATCATTTCTTCAAAAAATAGTGAAAAGAAAAGAAAAAGGAAGTGCTTGCCCAGTATCTGTACTGAAATAGTATGGTTGTTGCTGGGGTAGAAATAAACTATTATTATCAACAATAATAGCAACTAGTATTTATGTATCACTTGTGTGTGTGTGTGTGTATGTGTGTATTTTCAAGGTGCTGTTCCAAGGTCATAATGTATTACATTTAATTCCAGGAACATCTTCTTATCATTCTCATGGTACATATTTGGAAACTGAGGCACTGAGAGGTTAAGTAATTTAATCAATTATACAGCTAATAAATGGCGGATCTGGGAAATGAACCAAGTAATCTGGATCCAGAGCCTGAGATCTTAATTACTATGTTTAGCTGTCACTTTGCTATTGGTGTCAAACAGAAAATCTGTATTCTAATATAGTCATATATAGATTTAACTTATGATGAAGGTAGCACTTCACATAAGTGTGGAAAGGATGAACTATTTAATTAATAGTGGAGGTAAAATTGGCTATCCATTTAGAACAAGTTATATAAGATTCCTACGTCATCTCAAACCACAAAATAAATTCCATATGGCTTAAATATATAATTAAAGGAATATACTGACAAATTTATGTAAAACTGTAAAATTGTATAGCAAAAAGCATCAAATATTATAAAACAGACTGGGACAAATATTTACAATATATGTTCTAGAGTTAGTCTCCCACCCCCTTGCAAAAAAAATGCAGTGAATAATAATAGACAATTTATAGAAGGAATCCAAATGGACAATAAACTTATTAAAATAACCTTACTAGTAATCAGTAAATGAGAAATTAAAACACATTCAATTGGAGAAAATTTAAAAGATTGAGAATATCTAACAATGATGATGATATATAGAGAAGTAAACACTCCCTCTTGCTCTTGGTAGGAATGTAAACTAGAAAGCCTTTTTGGGTTTTAATACAGCAGTATCTATCAAAATTTTAAATGAGCATTCATTTTAACACAGCAGTTTCACTTCAAGGAATCTATCCTACAGATAAATTTGCACATGTTTGTAAAGATATATGACATTATAAGTGTAATATTCATAGTAATATAAAACATATAAAACATACATCAGTATAAAAATAGTTAAATTATGTTATATCTATATTATGAAATAATATGAAGTCATTAAAAGAATAAGATTTACAGCAAGGAAAAAACCAAACAACCCCACTAAAATGTGGGCAAAAGACATAAACAGAGGTTTTTCAAAACAAGATATACAATGGCCAATAAACATATGAAGAAAATGCTCAGCATCACTAATCATCAGGTAAATGCAAATTAAAACCACAATGAGATACCTACCCCTATCAGAATGGCATTAAAAAAATAAAAAAACAACATATATTGGCATGGATGTAGTGAAAAAAAAAAAAAAACGCTTATGCACTGTTGGTGGGACTGTAAATTAGTAAACCAAAGGTAGACCTATCATTCAGTCCAGCAATCCCACTTCTGGGTATCTACCCAAAGGAAAAGAAATCATTATATCAAAAAGACACCTGCACTAAAATGTTTATTGCAGCAAAATTCACAATTGCAAATATGTGGAATCAATCTAAGTGCCCATCAATTGATGAGTGGATGAAGAAAATGTGATATATATATATGTATATATATATATATATCACATGAGATATATATATCACATTTATATATATCTCTCATATATATATATATATACACACACATACACACACACACACACACACACAAACCGCACACACATATGCACACTGTGGAGTATTACTCAGCCATATAAAGGAATCAAATGTCATTTTTGGCAAGTTGGATGGACCTGGAGAACATTATCTTAAATGAAGTATCTCAGCAATGAAAAAACAAACACTGCATGTTCTTACTAATAACTGGGAGCTAAACTATGGGTACACATGGTTGTAAAGTGTCATAAAGGACACTGGAAACTAAGAAGTGGGGAGAGTGGGTGGGAGGTGAACGATAAAAACTTTCCTATCAGGTACAATGTACACTATTCTGGTGACAAGCACACTAAAAGCCCTGACTTCAGCATTATATAATCCATCTATGTAACAAGAACACTTATACGCCCTAATATTTTGAAATAAAAATTATAAAACAATAAACAAAATAAAATAAAAAGAAATTAAGAAAGTGAAAAAAGATTAAATCTGAAGTAAATGAAATAGAGATTAGAAAAACAAGAAGAAATCAAATAAAAAAATTAACAAAACTTTATATAAACCAACAACAAAGGGAAGAATCAAATAAATAAAATTATAAATGAAGGAGGAGACATTACAACTGATACCAAAGAAATACCAAAGATCATAAGAGACTACTATGAAAAATTATATACCAACAAATTGGAATACGTAGAAAAAAATGAGTAAACTCCTAGAAATATACAGCATACCAAGACTGAATCATGAAGTAGTAGAAAATTTGAACAGATGAATAACAAATAAAATTGAAGCAGTAATCAAAAACCTCCTAACCAAGAAAAACCCAGGAATTGATATCTTCTCTGGTGAATTCTACCAAACATTTAAAGAACAATTAACAGCAATTCTTCTTAAACTCTTCCTAAAAATTGAAGAAGAGGGAGCACTTCCAAACTCATTTTATGAGGCCAGCACTACCATGATAACAAAACCAAAGAAAGATACTACAAGAAAATAAGATTACAAGCTGATATCCCTGATTAACATAGAGGCAAAAATTTTCAATAGAATACTAGCAAATAGAATTCAATAGTACATTAAAAGGATCATACACCATGATCAAATCAGATTTATCCGTAGGATGCAAGGATGACTCAACATATAGAAATCAACAAATGTGATATATCACATTAACAGAATAAAGCAAAAATCATATGATCATCTCAATAGATACAGAAAAAGTATTTGACAGAGTTCAATATAATTTCATGATAAAAACTCTCAGTTAATTTGATATATAAGGAAAGTACCTCAACATAATTAAAGGCCATATATTACAAGCCCACAGCTAACATCCTACCCAATGGTAAAAAGCTGAAAGATTTTTCTCTAAGATGGATACAAGGGTATCCACTCTTGCCACTTCTATTTGTCATAGTACTAGAAGTCCTAGTCAGAGAAATTGGACAATAAAAAGAAATAAAAAGCATCCAAACTGAAAAGAAAGAAGTAAAATTGTCTCTGTTTACAGATGATGTGATCTCATGTAGAGAAAACCCTGAAGACTCCACCAAAAAATGAATTCAGTAGAGTTGCAGGATACAAAAATCAACCTACAAAAGTCAGGTGTGTTTGATTATACTAAGGATGACCCTATCCAAAAACGAAATTAAGAAAACAATCCCATTTACAATAGTACAAAAAGTAATACAATATTTAGGAATAATTTTAACCGAGGAAGTAAAAGATCTGTACAATCATGTATCACTTAACAACAAGGATACATTTTGGCAAACTTGTTGTTAGGTAATTTCATTGTTGTGAAAACATTATACAGTGTACTTATACAAACATAGATGGTAGAGCCTACTACACACCTAGGCCATATGGTGTAGCCTATCACTCCTAGGCTACAAACCTGCCCAGCATGTTACTGTGCTTAATAGTGTAGACAATTGTAACAAAATGGTAAGCATTTGTGTAACTACACATATACAAACATAGAAAAGGTACAGTAAAAATATAATACAGAAGATTAAAAGTGGCATACTTGTATAGGGCATTTACCATGAATGGAGCTTGTAAGACTAGAAGTTGCTCTGAGTCAGTGAGTCAGTGAATTAGTGATGAGTGAATGTGAAGTCTAGGAAATTGTTGTACACTACTTCAGATTTTATAAACACTATATAATAGGCTACACTAAATTTGTAAAAAAATATTTTTCTTTATTCAATAATAACCTTAATGTGCTATAACTTTTTTACTTTATAAACTTCTAATTTTTTTTAACTTTTGACACTTTTGTAATAACATGTAGCTTGAAACATAAACACATTGTACAACTGTACCAAAATATTTTATTTATTTGTATCCTTATTCTATAAGTTTTTTTTCTTTTTTTAATTTTTAAACTTTTAGACTCTTTTTTGAAAGAAGTAGAAAAAACAATCATAAAACTTATATGGAACCATGAAAGACTCCAAATAGTCAAAGCAATCTTAAGCAAAAAAGAGCAAAGCTGGAGGTACCACACTTTCTTATTTCAAAATATTTTACAAAGCTATAGTAATCAAAAGAATATTGTACTGGACTAAAAACAGATATATAGACCAAAGGAACAGAATAAAGAGCCCAGAAATAAATTCACACATTTATGGACAATTGATCTCCTACTAAGAAGCCAATGTGCAATGAGGAAAGTATAGTCTTTTCAATAAATGGTGTTGTAAAAACTGGATATTCACTTGTAGAAGAATAAAATTGGACTCTTATCTCACACCATGTTCAAAAATCAACTCAAAATGTATTAAAGACTTAAATGTAAGACCTGAAACTACAAAACTACTAAAAGGAATCATAGGGAAAAACCTCTTGACATTGGTCTGGACAATGATTTTTTGTATATGACACCAAAAACATGGGCAACAAAAGCCTCGATGACTAAAAAGCCCCCCAAAACAAACAAGCAATTGCATCAAACTAAGAACTTTCCACACAGCAAAGGGAACAATCAGCAAAGACATAACCTACAGAATAGGAGAAAATATTCACAAACCATATATTTGATAAGAGGTTAATATCAAAAATATATAAGGAACTAAAGCAACTCAATAATATAAAAGCAGCAACCCAATTGAAAAGTGAGCAAAGAACCTGAATAGGCTTTTTATAAAAGACAACACACAAATGGCCAACAGGTATATGAAAAGGTGTTCAATATCACTAATCATCAGGAAAATGCAAATCAAAGCCATAATGAAATATCACATCACACATGTTAGAATGGCTGTGATAAAAAAAAAAAAAAAGAAAGAAAGAAACAAGTGTTGACCAGAATGTGCAGAAAAGGGAACCTCAGTACACTGTTTGTGGGAAGGTAAATGGGTACAGCCATTATGAAAAATGGTACTGAGATTCCCCAAAAAATTAAAGATGATACAGAAATTGCACTTCTGGGTATATATCCAAAGGAAATAAAACCAGTATCTTGAACAGATACTGCACATCCATGTTAATTGAAGCATTATTCACAATATCCAAGATATGGACACAATATAAGCATCTGTTGGCAGATTAATAGATAAAGAAAATATGATACACACACAGAGACACACACATACCCTCGCATACCCTATACACAATGGAATATAATTCAGCCTTAAAAAATGAAGTAAATCCTGTTATTTGCAACAAGGATGAACCTGTAGGACACTATGCTAAGTGAAATAAGCTAATCACACAAAGATAAATACTGCATGATCTCACTTATATGTGAAATCAAACAAGTTGAACTCATAAAAGCAAAGAGTAGAATGGTCGTTGCCAGGGCCTAGGGATTGGGGGAAATGGGAAGATGTTTGTCAAAGGGTACAAAGTTTTAGGTAGGATGAATAAGTCCTGGATATTTAATGCACAATATGGTAATTATATTAATAGTTAATAATACTTATTTTATGCTTGAAAATTGCTAAGAGAGTAGGTCTTAAGTGTTTTCATTACACACAAAAAATTAGTAACTAAAAATGGTGCAGCAATGGATATGTTAATTAGCTTGATTATGGTAATTATTTCATAATGTATATGTATATCAAAGCCTCATGTTGTAAAACTTAAATATATACAATTTTTATTTGATAATTATACCTCAATAAAGCTGGTGGGGGGAAGAAAAAACTGTTCATTTGATTTAGCCACGTGTAGCTCACTGATTGACCTTGGCATGTTCTATTCAGTGAAATGCTGAAGGAGGCACTTCACCTTCTTCAGCTGGAAGAAAAAGCTTGGATTAAAAGTGAATGGAAACCAATTTGCTGGTGAGTACATGTGGTGCTTATTTTTCCATTCTTGGGATACTTCACTTAATAGAATGGATTCCAACTCTCTCCAGGAGAACCAAAGAGATGCCATATCACCGTTATTTCTTATAGCTGAGTAATACTCCATGGTATACATATACCACATTTTGCTAATCCATTCATGAATTAATGGGCATTTGGGTTGTTTCCACATCTTTGCAATTGTGAATTGTGCTGCTATAAACATTTGGAGGCAGGTGTCTTTGAGAATAACACTAATTGGATATCGGACAGAGGTGGGGGCTGGGGGAAGGGGATGGGTGTATACCTACTTGATGAGTGCGATGTGCACTGTCTGGGGAATGGACACGCTTGAAGCTCAGACTTGGGGTGATGGGGGGCATGGGCAATATATATGAACTTTTGTACCCCCATAATAAGCTGAAATTTAAAAAAAAGTGAATGGAAGACAAAAAAATAGAGAAAGTGAGTATAAAAAAGAATTCCAAGAAGTTTGGCATTAAGCAAGAATATATGTAGATTAATAGCAGGAAAGTGATGTTGGAGACCCTCCTGAATCAACCTCCTAAATACTTTCTGAGAAAAGCAATAGTATAAGCCATAAATCACAAAGTGATTATGCCCACAGGTATGAGACAGATCACCTAAATTAGAAGAAGACTGTGTGTAACAGGACCGGTAACAAGTGACACTGACTTCAGTTTGGGTATCAATAGCATAGTGGAAACTATGGTGAACTGGAAACCACATTCCCCATCTGAAAGGAATAGCTATGACTCAATTCCAGAAGACTGTAACTATGTTGAGATCCAGATCCTGTATTGCTAGATCTTCCAATTGTTCATTAAGCACAGAAAATCAGGATATTAACACCATGCAGGCCAATGCTGTGGATCCAACATGTCTACAGGTAATATCTAGAGCAACTACCAAAAAACTGTACAAAGACATACTAAAAAATGCTAAAAATAAATCAAGATGTAATCCTAAAAAAAGTTTATTTAACCCATAGAGAGACAGCAAAAGAAAAAATAGAGAAAATTGAAACAGAAGGAACAAACAAAAAACAAATAAATAAATTGGCAGACCTTAGTGCCAACTTAGCAATAAGTACATAAAATGTAAATGGTGCAAGTACACCAATTAAAAGACAGAGAGGGCCAGATTAGATTAACAAAATCAAGACCCAACTATATGCTGTCTACTAAAAACTCACTTTAAATATAAAGGCACAAACAGGTGAAAAGTAAAAAGATAGGCAAAGATGTACTTTGTGCACTCATCAAAAGAAAGTTGAAGGGACTAAATAAATATCACACAAAGTAGGCATCATATCAAGGAATTTATCAGGACTAAGAGAACATTTTATAATAGTAAAGAGGATAGTTTACAATAACAGAGCTTCAATATACATGAAGCAAAACTTGATGAAACTGAAAAGGTAAGTAAATAAAGTATTCCGTAATCTAAGCCCAATCTAACTTTCTAAACTTATTTCATGCTTATTCTATGATATATGCCAACTAGATGCTTTATTGTTTTTGAAACATGTAACAGACTTTCTCACCTCTGGGTCTTTATGCAATCTCTTGTGCCTACAATGCATTTCTCCCATTAGCATCCCCTCATGTCCTCAATTTCAGGGCCAGATTCCAATGCTATTTCTTTAAAAGGTTTTCCTTGATACCAGCTATGACGTCTCCCTCCTTTGAAATCTAACTTCAATGTAGTGTGTGCTTTTCTTAAAGCATTAAAGTGAGCTATTTATATTAATATATCCATCTCTTGAAGGATAGAGGTCTGTCTTATTCATCAGCATATTCCTAATACTTAATTATAACATAGTGACCACATAAATGTTTTCCAGTAGGAACAAAATTGAATAACTCATTAGAAAGAAAAGCATAGGTGATAATGAGGAGGAGGCCTTAGGTGGTGTGATGATTTGTTTTATGTGTCAACTTGACTGGGATCTGGGACCCAGATAGCTGATAAAATATTTCTGGGTGTATCTTTGAGAATGTTTCCAGAAGAGATTAGCATCTGAATTAGCAGACTGAGTAAAGAAGATTCACCCTTACCAATATGGGCGAGTGGGTATCATCCAATCCACTGAAGGCCCAGATGGACAAAGGATTCATAGCAGCACTCAGAGTAGTCTGACTTGTGTAGACCTATGGCACTGGCTAGTTAAACATGGTGTTACTAGAAGTTGATTAGTAAGCTGTGGTATATGTATACCATGGAATATTACTCAGCTATAAGGAATGATGAAGATACGACATCTCTATGGTTCTCCTGGAGAGAGTTGGAACCCATTATATTAAGTGAAGTATCCCAAGAATGGAAAAACAAGCATCACATGTACTCACCAGAAAATTGGTTTCCCTGATCATCACCTAAATACAAATCTGGGAACGACACCAATTGGATATCAGACTGAGGTGGGGGGTGAGGGAGGGGATGGGGGTATGCCTACACAATGAGTGCATTGCGCACCGTTTGGGGAGTGGTAACACTTGAAGGTGCTGACTCGGGAAGGGGGGGAGGGAAGGGAGGGCTATATACCTACATGATGGGTGCAATGCGCACGACCTGGGGAATAGACACGCCTGGAGCTCTGACTTGGGGGGAAAGGCGGTACAGGAGCAGCGTATGTAACCTGCAATTCTGTATCCCCCATAAGAAGATGAAATAAAATAATAAAAAAAAAAGAAGTCAAATAGATACTTGATCTGCTTAAGCAGAAAACTTCCATGTCAAGTAAACAAAAGTCTAACTTGAATGATAAAAAAAAAAATTCAATTGTTCTTCTTTCCTAAAGTAGAGAGACAAGCAAGTTAAATCTGTCCCTCCACGCTTCCTTTCTCCTGTCCCTACCACCCTGCTCAGTCTTGTCTTTCCAAGAAGAAAAGCCTCCATCATAGCTTGCCAGCTGCAAGGGAGAAAATAAGGAAAAAATGCTAACTCCTTCAATCCTTCTACCAATTACAAAAAAAAAAAAAAACACCAATTTATATTTCTAGTTTATCCTAACCTTTTGTTTTGTTTTTAGAACCCCAAGCATTCTATTTAAATCCCAGGAGTCTAACTTTAAAGAGTCTTGTACCAGCAGAAATCATATGCAACATTTTGTGTGTGTGCACACATGTGTATTTTGGAAAGGGTAAAGATCCAAAGCTTTTATCAAATTATCAAACTGGGTGGAGGAGTATTATATTTTCTCATTAATTTAGAATTTATGACAAACATTTTGCTAAGTGGAAGTCATTTCAATGTAAAGTGTAAAATACCAGTTAAGAGTTGGTATACTTTAAAAGAGAGAGAAATACATAACAAATTAATATTAAAGACTTTAATTAATTTATGGATTATAGTCAAGGCCAGATATGGTCCATTCCTCTATACCTTCTCATGTTGGACACTACATAGTATAAATTAATAGTCATAATCCTGACTTTAAATCATTTCATGATTATGAAATCACATTTATATGATCAAATAAAAGTTATATTATGCCAAAAAAAAAAAAAAAAAACAGAGCATCGCAGCCCCTCAACCAATTCCCAAGACATGATGCAGACTACAGACCCAGAACCCCTTGAAGGAAGGGGAGGTTGGGTCCCCTTGAAGAAGAATCCCTGTACACTACTAAAAAATTATACTATTAATCTTTCTTTCGGCCTTTACCAAAGGGATCTACAGCCTTTTACCAGCATAACTGTGCATTGGTAAAAAGAAAATAATCAGATCCTTCAGGGACTACTGGACACTGGATCTGAGCTGACATTGATTCTAGGATACCCAAAATATCACTGTGGCCCTCCAATCAGATTAGGGGTTTATGGAAGTACAGTGATCAATGGAGTTTTACCTCAAATTTTTCTCACAGTGGATCAGTGTGAGAACCCATCCTGTGATTATTTCCCCAGTGCCAGAAAGCATATTAAAATAGACATACTTAGAAGCTGGTAGAATTTGCACATTGGCTCCCTAACCTGTGAAGTGAGGACAATTATGGTTGGAAAGGACAAATGGAAGCCATTAGAACTGCCTCTACCTAGGAAAATAGCAAATCAAAAGCAGTATAGCATTCCTGGAGGGATTTCAGAGAATGGGAGAGTTGAATGGGGACATGGCACCATTTCCTGGGGTGATGAGACAGCTATTTGGCAGCAGGTTGATTACATTGGATTGCATTCATCATGGAAGTGGCAGCATTGTGTTCTTAATGGAGTAGATACTTAATCTATATACATATTTGCTTTCCTTTCATGCAATGCTTCTGCCAAAACTATCATCCTTGGACTTATAAAATGTCTTTGCCACCATCATGGTATTTCACACAGCATTGCTTCTGACCAATGAATTCATTTCACAAAGAAGTGTGGCAATGGGACCATGCTCATGGAATTTACTCATCTTACCATGTCCCCATCATCCTGAAGCAGCTGGCTTGATAGAATGGCAGAATGACCTTTTGAAGATTCATTTACAGTGCCATCCATATGGTGATACCTTGCAAGGCTGGGGCAAAGTTCTCCAGAAGGCTGTATATGCTCTGAATCAGCATCCAATATATGGTGTGGTTTCCTATAGTCAGGATTCACGGGTCCAGGAATCAAGGGGTGGAAATGGGAGTGGCACCACTCATCATTACCCCAAGTGATCCAGTAGCAAAGGCTTTGCTTCCTGTTCCTATGACTTTATGCTCTGCTGTCCTAGAGGTCTTAGTTCCAGAGGGAGGAATGCTTCCACCAGGAGACACAACAATGATTCCACTGAACTGGAGTTAAGACTGCCATCCAGCCACTTTGGGCTCCTCATGTCTCTGAGTCAACAAACCAAGAAGTGAGTTACAGTCTTGGCTGGGGTGATTGATACAGACTACCTAGAGGAAATTGGACTACTTCTCCACAACTTAGGTAAGGAAGAGTTTGCTTGGAATACAGGCAATTTCTTAGGGCATCTCTTAGTATTACCATGCCCTGTGATTAAGTTCAATGGAAAAGTATAACAACCCAATCTAGGCAGGACTACAGACTCTTCAGGAATGAGGATTTGAGTCAGTCCACCAAGTAAAAAGTACAACCAGCTGAGGGGCTTTCTGAAGGCAAAAGAAATACAGCGTGAGTAGTATAAGCAGGTAGTGATAAATACCAGCTAAACCATTTTATCAATGACCAGTTACAGCAACAAGGAATGTGATAGTCATGAGAATTTCCTCCTTATTTTGTTATGAATATGTTGTGTGTATATATACATATATTAAGCAAATATTTTTGTTTTCTTTCTTATTACCTTGTAGTATAACATAAGACATATTGACTTTATATCAGTATTTCAGTATTATTAATTTTACACCATACAATTTAAGTTAGGGGATATAAAGAGAAAAGTAAACATCACTCAAGAACTTTACCTTCTCTTCTGGGGAAAGGATTAGTGTGTTTTTGGTTGTATGTAGAATAGTTGCATTATGATAGGTAGAAGTACGACCTTGTTATTGACTTTATTTGGAGATTAAGTATGGTTTAAGGAGGTGCATATGGGTGTTTAATTTTATGTGTCAACTTGAGTGGGTTAAGGGATGACCAGAGAGCTGGTAAAATATTATTTCTGGGTGTGTCTGTGAAAACCTTCCTGGAAGAGGTTAGCATTTGTATAGGTATATACAAATACTTATACAAATGAGTAAAGAAGATCTGCCAATGTGGACAGGCATCATCCAATCTATTGAGGGTTGAGATAGAACAAAAAGATGGAAGAAGGGCAAACTTGCTCTCTCTTCTGGAACTGGGAGATCTATCTTCTCCTGTCCTTGGGCATTGGAGCTCCTGGTTCTTGAGCCTTCAGTCTCAGAGACCTACACCAGTGACACCACACCCCTGCCTTTGTCCTCAGGTCTTTAGCCTTAGACTAAATTATGCCACTGGCTTTCCTGGTTCTCCAAGTTACAGACAGCATAATGTGGGACTTCATGGCCTCCATAATCACGTGAGCCAATTTCTGTAATAAATCACATTACCCTATTGGTTCTGTTTCTCTGAAGAACCCTGACTAATGCAGTTGTTAACTAAGTCTAGGGTGTATCCAAGTTTCATTCATTCATTCATTCATTCACCCAGACCTACTTTTTTCCTTTTTTCAACAACCTTCTGTAGCCCAAAGCTTGTGCTAGTTAATAATCATCATACCCCATATGCACCCCGAATTTAATAGTTTTCAAAATTACTTTTACATCAATAATCTTTTGTCTCCCTTACCTTTAAAATGATCTACAAGTTCTGATGTGTCTTTGCTGCATACAGACGTCCTCATTTTACTTCAGAAGGTGAGACAAGTAATGTAGGATGACCCCTTCTGGAAATATTAAAGCACTATCTTTACCTTCATTTTGCTTCCCATTAGGAATAGTCTAAGCAGATAGGTACTATTCCTGTTGACTCCATATGCATTCTCTGTTTACTGTCTCAGCACCAACCTATATATCTGACCTGTAATCCACATAGTATGTAGATACATACCATACTGCCTTGGAGTTGTAGTCAATTGTATTTTTTTTTTAATTTCAACATATTATGGGGGTATAAATGTTTAGGTTACATATATTGCCTTTGCCCCACCCAAGTCAGAGTTTCAAGCATGTCTATACCCCAGACACCATACACTGCACCCATTAAGTATAAATATACCCATCCCTTCTTCTCCCCCACCTTCCCAACACCCAATGAATGTTACTGCTATATGTGCACATAAGTGTTGATCAGTTAATACCAATTCAATGGTGAATACATGTGGTGTTTGTTTTTTCCATTCTTGGGATACATCACTTAGTAGAATGGGTTCCAGCTCTATCCAGGAAAATACAAGAGGTGCTAGTTCACCATTGTTTTTTATAGCTGAGTAGAACTCCATGGTATACACATACCACATTTTATTAATCCACTAATATATTGATGGACACTAGGGTTGTTTCTACATCTTTGCAATTGTGAATTGTGCTGCTATAAACATTCCAGTGCAGATGTCTTTTTTAAACAATGTCTTTTGTTCTTTTGGGTAGAAGCCCAGTAGTGGGATTGCTGGATCAAATGGTAGGTCTACTTGTATCTCTTTAAGATATCTCCATGTAGTCAATTGTATTAACCTTTTGCTTTTATCACCACAAGCCTGGATATCACATGAAGAAAGGTAAATACAACACTCGTCCCAAATGGGAGGAAAAATCACAATGCATGGCTGAGAATTTAGTAATAGCTAGGTACCTACTGAAAAATGTAAAACCCTAACTAGGAACTCATGATATGAACCTGCAGAAAGGGACAGTGAGGTTCTATGTACACATTTGATTGTATTAGCCAAAAGATCAGAGACCTGACTGTAAAGATAATTGCAGAGATTGTAGAGAAACTACTCTGTAATCTGTTTGTATTTTATTTGCTTTCTGGAGTTTCTTACTCTCTAAATGAAGTTATTTTGTTTAATTTCAACCAGTTTCCACCCAAAGAAAAGGCAAATAATTTTGGCCAAGATCAAAAAGGAATATAGAGTCAGGAGGGGGAAAGTCAAGTGATAACAAAAGGTATGGATCTCAACTTGGGCAGCCATATATTTCTAATGCTACATGGGTACAGCCAAGATTGAGAACCATTACCATAGAACAGTGCTTCTCAAACTTTAATGTGTATACCAATCACCTGAGGGATCTTGATTAAAAAGTAAATTCTGGTACAGTAAGTCTAAAATGGGGTCTTGTATTCTTCATTTATATAACAAGCTCCCAGCTGATTCTGAAATTGCCATTTCTCTGACCACACTTTGAGTAGCAAGGCCTTAGAGAAATTCTTCAAGATAGGTCTAAGGAGGCACATGCAATGATGCTCATTGGAGTTCTGGTGTGTATTAGCAGGGAGGAAGAAAAACGAAAAAGTGCCTTAACTATCCCTTAGTGGAATAATGGGTAAATAATTTGTAAATTTTCATAAAGGGAATCACTGTTCAGTGGCTAATGTTGATGAAGCAGAGCTTCCATATATCATTATGGATAAATATTTTAAAATATAGTGATGTTTGACCAAAGCAAGGGTTAGAATACACTTTGATACATTTAAAAATACTAGATACAATATTATGCTATGTGGAGTTTATGAATATATAGGTGCATAGTTAAAATTTTGAGATGTTCATGGAAATGATACACACAAATTTTAGAAGACTGTTTAGCCTGGGGGAGTGAGCAGAAAGAGATGAGGATGCGGAGTTCTATCTTTATTTGGCAAGTGAAAGAAAGGTCAGAAAGAACCTAGCTCTGAAGTATATTTGCAGTAAGTTAAAAACTGTTGTATCTGGATGATTTGTTATATTCTTTTTTACCTTTCAGGATGTTTGAAGTATTTTGTTATTAAATTTTTTGAACATCTAGGGCTTTGATGCCTTTAATTTTTATCTTATGTCATATGCTACAGTGAGGAAATGCTCTGGTCTCAATGGTAAGAACCTCGTTGTGAAATGAATCACTGTGATTTCTCTCTTGTATCTAGTCCTGTTCAGCTCTATTAAATCAGCAAATAAAATGCTACTTTCAATATCCTCACAATATTTCTGTCCCTAGTCACAAATTTCTTGTCCTAACCCTTTTTATACTCTGTTTACCCTCTAGGTCCCTCTATACCTTGATGCATTAGTCTCAAGTAGAGGCTTCAACAAATTTTCTCTGAATCCAATAGTGTAACCTGAACCTCCTGGGATCATTTCTGTTTTAAGCTTCTTCTCTAAGAAATAAAAGTTAATGCTTCCAGTAATAGGTAATTCGGGTAAAATGTGGAGACCTTCCTTGTATCTGAAGTCCTTCTTTGGCTGTATAATATCCCCAATTGTAATCAGTATTGCAAGATTCCAAATTATTAGTGGGGCCTAACATCACAGAATCTCCTCAAAATAGCCCAGTGTTCATGTAATGGGAAAATGCTCCCCAAACGGAAATATAACATAAAAGCAGATGTTAAACCATTTAAAAACATAACTCATAAAATACATATTTAGCTGTTCATTGACTTCCTTCACCTCTTATAATGATTACTTTGATGAAATGGAATAAAATTGTGGCTGGAACACATGCCAGTGACTAGAAGTCAAACTGAGGCAAGTCACTTCCGCACTCTGGACAGTTCTCGAATTCGCCATTTAGAAAATAAAGTTTCTAGTGCAATATATTTGCAGGACTGATAAAAGTCATTATGTTTACGAAAATGATAATGAATTAGTATATTTCTCCTTTAGATAAATCATCAATCTTCATTCAAACTTTTCCATTTTAGTCTCTATTCTCCTTTCATTAGTCTTTTACTCACTTTTTCTAATACCCATGTTCCTGTCCTCCCATTCCTTAGGGACAACTCTCATCATGAAGATGTGCTGCTTAACCAAGCTATCAGTGGTATTTTCCTAACTCCCTAGAATACTGCAGATAGAATAAATGCTTTGAGGGTCCATACCAAAGGGAAATCAGTAGCAATATATAATACTTAACACTTCAACTCAAGTTTAACTGACTTATTGCCCACTGTTTTCTGTCTGAAGCACTTGTCCTTTGTTTTCCTACTACTTCCTGATATACAGATTCAATGCAATCCCTATTAAAATACCAGCAAATTTTTTTTTCAGATCTGCAAAAATAATTCTACACTTCGTATGGAACAAGAGAAGACTCCGCGTAGCCAAAGCAACCTTAAGCAAAAAGAACAAATTGGGAGGCATAATTTTATAAGACTTCAAGCTATACTACAAGGCTATAGTAACCAACACAGCATAGCACTGGCACAAGAACAGAGACATAGACCAATGGAACAGGACTGAGAACCCAGATATAAAAGCATCCTCATATTGCTATCTGATCTTTGACAAAACTGACAAAAACATACAATAGGGAAAAGAATCATATTCAATAAATGGTGCTGGGAAAATTGGATAGCCACATGTAGAAGA
Source organism: Eulemur rufifrons (assembly GCF_041146395.1). Taxonomy (NCBI): domain Eukaryota; kingdom Metazoa; phylum Chordata; class Mammalia; order Primates; family Lemuridae; genus Eulemur; species Eulemur rufifrons. The sequence continues at coordinate 22,859,029 of NC_091012.1, read as the reverse complement.
ATGAAACAGGATCCGTACCTCTCACCTCTCACAAAAATCAACTCACAGTGGATAGCAGACTTAAACCTAAGGCATGAAACCTTAAGAATTCTAGAAGAAAATGTTGGGAAAACTCTTATAGACATCAGCCTAGGCAAAGACTTTATGAAGACGACCCCAAAGCAATCACAGCAGCAACAATAATAAACAAATGAGACCTGATCAAATTAAAAAGCTTCTGCACAACCAAGGAAACCAGCATGAGAGCAAACAGACAACCTACAGAATGGGAGAAAATATTTGCATTATACACATCTGATAAAGGGCTGATAACTAGAATCTATATATAAACTTAGGAAAATCAGCAAGAAAACATCAAGTAACCCTATCAAAAAGCAGGCAGGACATGAACAGAAACTTTTCAAAAGAAGATAAACTAATGGCCAAAAAACAGATGAGAAAATGCTAAACATCTCTAATCATCAGGGAAATGCAAATCAAAACCACAATGAGATATCACTTAACTCCAGTGAGAATGGCTTTTATCAAAAAGTCCCCAAACAATAAATGTTGGCGTGGATGTGGAGAGATAGGAACACTCATTCACTGCTGGTGGGACTGAAAACTAGTACAACCTCTATGGAAAGTAGCATGGAGATACCTCAAAGAACTAAAAGTAAAACTACCATTTGATCCAGCAATCCCACTACTGGTTATTTAACCAAAGGAAAAAAAGACATTCTATAAAAAAGACATCTGCAATGGAATGTTTATAGCAGCACAATTCACAATTGCAAAGATGTGGAAACAACCCAAGTGCCCATGAATACATGAGTGCATTAATAAAATGTGGTATATGTATACCATGGAGCACTACTCAGCCATAAAGAAATGGGGAACTAATACCTCTTGTATCAACCTGGATGGACCTGGAGCCCATTCTTCTATGTGAAGTATCACAGAATGGAAAACAAGTACCACATGTACTCACCACTAAATTGGTATTAATCGATCAATCAATACTTACATGCACACATGGGAGTAACATTCATCGGGTGTTGGGCAGGTGGGTGGGAGCAGGAGGGCACATCTAATGGGTGTGGTGTGCACCATCTGGGATGGACTCTAATATAGCTCTGACTCAGGCGGAACAAAGGCAATATATGTAACCTAAACATTTGTACCCCATAAAATTTTAAAATAAAAAAAAGTAAATGACATGGGGGCTACTATATTATATAGACTAGTCTGAGAAGGCATCATAAGAAGATAAATTTTATCTGATTGAATTTAAGCTTTAATTCCTTTATTTCACAGATGAGCACTCACTCTCTTCCCTTGCCTTGCTCTCTGCCTTCTGTTTCAACCTGAAAATGTGGTGGGAGAGAAGCTCTTCTATTCCCAGATTGTGGAAAGCAAGCCAGAGGTAAAACTTCCCCATGAATAAATAAGCTTTCCACACCATCCTCTATAAGAAAAAGAAAAAAAGAAAAAAAGTGATTCTTTACTGCCTGAATTCTGTGATTTGTTTTTATTTATAATTAACAATGTACATATTGCAAAAAAAAACTCACATAAAAAATTACATTGTAAATAATATACTATTGGTGGGAGTTTATAGTCCTATAACCTTTCAAAGGGTAATTTAAAATTCCTTTGCCTGAGAAATTACACTGCTAGTCATCTATCTTCCCAAATTTATCCATTCAACAATTACTGAATACCTACTACGTGCCAGACAGTGAGCTACACGCTGAAGGGAGAGCAGTAAACAAGTAGGGAGTGAGACTATAAAAACAATGTCAGGTAGTGATCAGTGTTCTGAAAGAAAATACAGTACAGTGTGCCCATTTCATTGCTTTGTTCATAATCATTCATAACTTATATCATTTATGGCAAGCATTTTTGTGCATGCATTTCATATGTATCAAAGAATGCATAACAAAAGAAAAGAGAAAGCAGATAGGCCAGTGCATTTTATTGATGAATAAAAGAGAGAGAAAGCAGAATAAGGGGATGGGAGTGAGGGGGAAAGGGAGGATGTCATTGTTTATTGGGTGGACAGCCAAGGAACACTTCTTTCTAATAAGGCAACATGTCAGAGAGACATAAAGTATGTCAAAGGGTGAGCCACATAGAACTCTGGAACAAGAGCCTTCCAGATGAAGGAAACTGAAAATGCAAAGACTCTGAAGAAGAAAGGGGCTTGATGTGTTTAAGAGATCATGGAAAGGTCAGTGTGGTTGGAGTAGAGTGAGCAATAGGAAATATCATGGTCATGGAGGTGGTAGGTAGCCATATTCTGAAGGCCCCTGTAGACCATGGTAAGGAAGTTAGACTACCTAAGTGAGACCAGAAGACATTAAAAGGCATTGAGTAGGTGTATGTTTTAAAATGACCATGCACTGGCTGCTGTGTATAGGACAAATGATAGGAGGGCAAAGATGTAGAAATGCACAGACACAAGTACAATTATGGTCACTACCTCTGTGTTTAAAAGAATAAAAAAATAACAACAGCTCAAATATCCATCAATGAGAATAGGTTAAAGAAATGATGTAATGTGAAACCATCTCCTGGATCACTAGGCAGCCTTTCAAAGAAAATGAGGCAGAACTATGTGTAATGATTTGGAAAGATGCCTATAATATGCTGTTAAGTGAACAAAAAGCCAGTTGCAAAACAAAATGTCTGGTAAGATTCCTGTTTAGTTAAAAACAAAAAGAAGAAAACATGTAGAGCTACACACACACACACACACACATACGCACACATCCTTATTTGTAAAAGCATAGAAAAATCAGAAGTATATAGAACAAACTATTAACGGTAATCTATGGTAGACAGAATAATAATCCCCCAAGATATGAACACCCCTAATCCCTGGAATTGTGAATATGTGAACTTACATGGTAAAAAGGACTTTGATGATGTGATTAAGAGTGTGGATCTTAAGGTAGGGAGATTGTGATGGTTCATCTGGGTGGATCCAATCTAAACACATAAGTCCTTAAAGGTAGAGAACCTTCTCTGACTGAATCAGAAAGACAGCAGCATCAGAAGAATTTGATGCCCTGATGCTGGTTCTAAGATGTAGGGGGCTGTGAGAGGACCACAGTGAGGCCTCCAGGAGTTAAGGGCAGCCAGTGAAAGACAGTCAGCAATGAAAGGGAGACCTCAGTCCTACAACCACAAGGCACTGAATTCTGCCAACACCTGAATGAGCTTGGACTGTGATTCTTCCCTAGAGCCTCCAGAAAGGAATACAGCCCTGTTTACAATTTGACTTTAGCCTGGTGAGACCTGTAGCTGACTTCTGAACTCTGACCTCTAGAGCTATAAACTAATAAATGTGTGTTGCTTTAAACCACTAAATTCGTGGTAATTTGTTACAACAGCAATAGCAAACTAACATATAACCTCAGCCAGCAGAATCTCACAGCAAAAAAAGGAACCTGAGCAAAAACAGAAAAATGAGATCCATTAGATCAGATTGCTGGTCCCCACTCCCAGAGTCTCTGATTCAGTAGATCTGGGATGGGCTTCAGAGTTTGCATTTCCAAGTTCCCAGGGGATGAGGGTGCTGCTGCTTCAGGAACCACCTTTGAAAACAGCTGGTTAATAGAATAGAGTCTGGAACCAGACCTCCTAGAATCACATTTTGGTTTCACCACCTACTCGCATTTGATCTTAAACAATTTTTTATCTTCTCTTTGCCTTATTTTCCTCAACCATAAAGGGGATGATGACAGTAGTACCTACCTCATAAACTTATTGTGAGGATAAATCAGTTAATACATGTGAAATGTTTAGAAAAGTGCCTGGCACACAGTTAGATCTAGGTAAATACTAACTATTATTACTTTGCTGTCTATTTTTTTTTATTTCAGAATATTATGGGGATATTTGTTCTACAATCTTTTTTAAATCAAATAGAATCTCTCATTGAAAGTCATTCATATCCTTTTCCATCTGCCTTCCTTTTTTCTCACTGTCTCTGACATCCATCTTTTGATGAAAGTGTCCTTAATAAAGCTTTTGTTGTGGCCTTCCCATTAACCTTTAGACCAAAACCTTTATAGATAGACCTCTTTCTTCAGCAAACCTGGCCCTCACTGGAGTAGAAAAAGCCTCCAGCTGCAGACCAACAGTTGCCCTTTCTCCTTTCCTGCACCTTATCCTTCACTCTTTTTCCCTTCAGTTGAGGGAGAAATGCTTCCAGGAAAGGGAACTGCTATAACAGCACATCTCTCTTGCTCAACCTTCTCTTTCAATATTTTAATAAATGGGCTAGTCTGTCCTACCCTGGGTGAGCTCTAGAATTATTCTCCAGAGAATCTGATGAGGAGATACTGAAATAACTAATGTTATTTACTTCAACTTTTGCTAAACTAAACAAAATAGTTTATTCATCATCATGTAGTGTCTTTTTGATAAGCCACCTCTACTCATGCTCAAAAAAATATGTGGCTTTAAATAAATTCAATCAGCAGACAAGGCACTTGTAGCTCTTCACATTGTCAATCTATTGGCAGTAGCAGCAATTCCAGCTAAACACGGAGGAGGCCAGCAGGCCACTCACTCTCAACCTCCCCTCCCAGTTGCAAACTGAGCCTGACAGTGGCCTCCACCAACACCTGGCCCACTCTCCCCTACCCAGCTGCTTATGCCAGTAGCCGGGTTCTCAGCCTAATTGTTATCTTTTATCTGCAACAACTTTGAACTCAGGGGAATTTTCCTGGAGTTGCAAATTTTACTGGGAATAAGTTAATTTACACAGATGGGTTGTTGCTTCTCTTCCAGCTATCCAGCCTCTTGGCTGGAAAAGGCAAGAAACCAGTTACCTGCGCAGCGCCCACAGATCCCAAAGAAGCTGGGGTGGGGGAAGGTGACCAGACGGCCCTGGCTCCCAAGCCCTGGCCCCGCCCCCAGAGCAGGCCTAGCCTCACCCACCGACCCAGTCAATTCTAGCCCTAGAGTTTTAACTCCCTACACGGCTTGGATCCTACACAGAACTGAAACTAGGCCAGCCGACCCACTAGTTAGGGGAGGAGTGAATTTAATTATAAGTACTTTTTAAATCCCAGGAAATCCATCTTTGCAATTGCTTGTGTTGGCTTTTCAACCAGGAAGACCTCGGGTGTGTGCTAAAGCATCTTGTGAAAGTGCTAAGGGGGGAAGCATCACCTCAGAGACAGACACTGCCAAACAAGGAGGCAACCTCCTCACTTTGGGAAGACCTCGGGGCTAGGCGACTCTGCAGGCAAGGCGGCAGGAACCGCTCAGAGCGCTGGCTGCGACTCCGCCTCCCAGCCCGCCTGCTCAAGAGGAAGGTAATGGGAAACTCTATTGATAATGCTAATAGTAACATCATATATGATGTCATATGTAATCATAATATAATGGCGTCAAATATAATTCTTTGTTAACATTTCTCCTTCAGTGTTTTAACCCAGTGAGTTCCAAATTTGACTAAGAATTCCAATCACCTAAGGAGTGATTCCAAATTTTGATGCCCAGTGACAATCCATACCACCCAAACGGGAATCTCTAAAGGCAGGAGCCAGTGGGCAGTGTTTGTTAAAGATGATTCCAGGAGATTCCAATATACAGCAAAGTTTGGGGACCCCTGGCTGAGCCCAAAGGAGAGACCTTGTAGCTAACGTTTTGGGTTTTTGTTTTGTTTTGTTTTGTTTTTGTTTTTCAGAATATTATGGGGGTACAAACGGTTTGGTCATGCAAATTGCTTTTGTACCATCTGGGTCAAAGTTATAAGTGTGCCCATCCCCCAGATAGTGTGCATTGTACCCATTAGGTGTGAGTTTGCCCAACCTCTCCTCCCCCCTCCCATCTGCCCAACACCTGATGAATGTTACTTCCATATGTGCATAAGTGCTGATCGACTAGTACCAATTTGATGGTAAGTACATGTGGTGCTTGTGTCTCCATTCTTATGATACTTCACTTAGAAGAATGGGCTCCAGTTCCATCCAGGATACTACAAGAGGTGCTAGTTCACCATTTTTTATGGCTGAGTAGTACTTCATGATGAAAGGGCAGCCTTGCAAAAATAACAGGAAACTACCTAATTCTACAATTTCCCCAGTGACAGTTAAAGATCAATCCTATGAGTTCTTTCACTAACAGGCACTCTGCAGCAGTTCTGTTTTGCACAACTTCTGAAGAAAGCTGAATGGATGGAAAAGAGATGTAACTTTCTCTCTGTCAACATTGTTTTTTGAGAATCTGCTTTTACAGAGCTCCTGAGTAAACAGCAGAAGAATGAGCTACAGCCTCAACCATATCTGGAGGACAGAGTCACATCTCCTGTGATAATCCCTTCCCCAAAGAAAGGCGGGAAGCCAACTCTTGGACTTTGACATCCTTGCAGTTTTTGTTATCCACCCCGTGCCACTTTTGTTATCAACTGACAGCCACCACTATCTTTTTCCTCTTCATCCTCCATAAAAGCAGCGAGCCACTTGGCCTCCCTGCTGGCACCCCCTTCTCTTTCTCTGGGATGCCACGCCATCTCCCTGCTCTCCCTCTTTTCTCTCTCTTTCACTCTCTGTCTCTTTCTCTCTCTCTTCTAAGAAAAATAAAATAAACTTTTTTTTACTTTTATATCTTCATCTCTGCATGAGAAATCTTTCTCCACCTGTGCTATGAGTACCTACTAGGCTTCCACCCTAACAATGGTATACATATACCACATTTTATTAATCCGCTCTTTCTGAGCTGAGCCAACTCTCCACATGAAGTACTCTCTCCTCCAGTTTCCTGCCTGTTCCATTCCTGCTGTTACTTTATTTGTTTATGTATTTATGTATGTATTTATTTATTTAGGATGCAAAGATCCCCCAGGCATATAATGTCTTTAACGCAGGGACTGTAAGAAGCCATGTTTTACAAACCACCTACTACCACTCTGGGCCTCTGCCAGTTTCCCATTACCCATCCTGGGCGCCATTCAATATGAGCCACACTCTGTCCTTCTTCTACTCCCTCATCCCCCAATCTATGACTGTCCTGTTTCCACCACAGTAAAGCACTCCCTAAATCCTGGCTCCACCTTCTAGCCATCAATGCAGGCACAACCCAAATGCCATTTCCTCTGTGAAATCTATCCTGATCTTCTCTCGAAGTTGTCTCTACAAATCTGAGAGTCAGACCTATAGATTTTATGAAAAGAGCAGCACACATGGGTCAGTAGACCTGGATGTGAGATTTTACTACTGTAAAAGAAATGCTAGTTGTTGAGCCAATTCTATTCTCCCCTTATTCCTTAACGGATCCTGGACTGCCTAACACTGTGCTGATGTTAACTGGGAAAAAAATAAACGTCTATGTTGATCTATCAGACCTCTTTATTAACAGCTGAACCTAAAAAAGTGGAACAAGTAGTTGCTAGCTGTGAGATCCTGGACAGACCATTGTTCTTTTGAATCTTAGTTTCTTCAACTATAAATTAAGGAAAAATGGAGCTGTGAGGATCATTTAAAATCAAACAATTAGTCGAGCTTAAGTCTGTATATTAATCAAATAATCTAATAAAAACTTCTCACTTTGTAGACAATGGAACTAAGTACTTAAAGGGGAAGTGATTTTTTCAAGGACACAAAACAAATTAGCAGATGCAAGAACTGAAACCAGGGCTCCTTTTGATTTGGAACCCAACTTAATATATCAACAGAGTGCATACATACTACTTTCAAATCATTGCAAGTGGTAATGAGAAAATATTGATTTAAAAACCATGTTAGTAGATGATCAAAAACAGAAGGAATTCCATTAGTAATTGCTTTTAGGTTTGGAGCGTGTGGGAGAAATCTTATAGAGAGATAACCAACAGTCAATTATCCCCATGCTATGTATGGAATAGTTTATTCTCTCTCCATTTATATGAAATTCTATATTTACGTGCACACACACACACACACACACACTGTCTCACGGATCTATTTGTATATTCCTGTGCCAATAACTTCTTGTGCTAATTAATGGTAAGACAAGCCCCTCCCCCATGTTCTTTGTAAATTTTTTTTTAGCTGTTGTTACTTTCTCTTTCTAATGAATTTTAGAATCAGATTCTCAAGTTTATACAATATCTTACTGGGATTTTGATTGGGATTGTATTACATTTATAATTTGTAGATAATTCACATTTTTACTATGGTAATAGTGCTTATTATGTGCCAGGTACTATTCTATGTGTCCTGCCATGTGCCACATAATTTTCTAAGCATTTGGGATGCATTTGCCAAAATATAGACATTTGCCAAAAAACTTGAAAAAAAACAACAGAAATTCTTATCCTCAAGGAGCTTATGTTTGGCAGAGGTAGTCAGGCAATAAATAAGAAATAAGTAAATTATACCATATGTTAGAGGGTAGTGAGTGCTACAGAAAAGAAAATGAGGGAGTAGGAGATAGGGGAATCAGGAAAGCAGGGTGCAGGTCACAGCTCAGTGAATCCTCACTGAATCTGAACTCTGTGAGGTGGAGATTATAATGGCTATTGCCACTTTACAGAGAAAAGAAATTAAGGCATAAAGAGGTTAAGTAATTTACCAAGGTCATACTGCTAGCAAGTGACAGAGCCAGTATTTGTACTCAAGCAGTCTGGAATCCAGATTCCTGAAGCCGGAGTCAGTATTCTTAACCCTATGCTACATCCCATCCAGGTTGCATGTTTCTCAATTTACCCACATCCTTCTATCCGTCAGTAAAGTATAACATTGCTTCGTTTAGTCTCGCACATTTCTTGTTAGGTTCCTTTCTGGGTATTTATAGTATTTCTTGTTACTGTGATGTAGAATATTTTTACCATGACATTTTCTAATTAGCTTTTGGTAGTGTATGAAAAAGCCATTGATTTTTTGTGGTAATCAGCCATCTCTTTGGGTGCTTATAAATTCCAATAGTCTTCAGGTTGATTTTCTTGGGTTTTATAATTAGAAGTGCCTATAATAACAGTTTGTCTCTTCCTTTTCATTATGTTTTTATACGTCATTTTTTTTCTTTTGGTTCTAAGTATTTTCAAATTTTCATTATGATTCCTTTTTTGACCCATTGGTTATTTGGAAATGTGTCACAATTTCCAAATATATTTGGATTTTCTAGTTATCTTATTGTTATTGATTTCTATCTTAATTCTACTATGGTTAGACAACCTACTCTGCATGATTGCAGTCATTTGAAATTTGTTGAGCCTTGCTTTATGGCCCAATACTGTATATGGCCAATTTTGGTAGCTACTCCATATACAACTTAAAAAAAAAGTGCATCCTGCCATTGCTAAATGCAGTGTTCTATAAATGTCAATTAAGTGTGTTAACCATGTTCACCTGTTCTATATACTTACTGAGTTTTTATCTGGTTATTTAGTCTGGAGATTGTAACATGCATGATTGAATTTTCAGAGTGCAAGATGAATTAGTACAGGACCGTTCAGGGACTTTAAAACACATTAATTCCAATTACTCCCTCTTGCCACTTGTGGCATTTGTTGATTTTAAAAAAATATTTTAGATCACACCTGTAATCTTAGTGCTCTGGGAGGCCGAGGTGGGAGGATCACTTGAGATCAGGAGTTCAAAACCAGCCTGACCAAGAGCAAGATCCCATCTCTACAAAAAATAGAAAAATTAGCCAGGCATGGTGGTATGGGCCTGTAGTCCCCCCAGCTATTTGGGAGGCTGAGGCAGGATGATTGCTTGAGACCAGGAGTTTGAGGTTGCTGTGAGCTATGATGATGCCACTGCACTGTACTTGGGGTTACAGGGGAGACTCTGTCTCAGAAAAAAAAAAAATTTGTGCACTTCACTGTATGTAAATGTTACCTTAAGAAAAAAGAACCATAAACAAATTTTAAACCCTAAAAAAATTAAATTTTAAAAAACATTGGTATTTTTGTTTAAACATAATTAATATTTGTCCAGATTTTTCCTTTCCATTGCTTTATTCTTTCTTGAATCTACTTGGGATAATTTTCATGATGCCCAAAGAACACCCACTCTTTAGATATTTTCTTTTTTTATTATTTTTTTATTTTATTTTTATTTTTTGTTTGTTTTTCAGCTCATTAAGGGGGTACAAAAGATCAGGCTATATACATTGCCCATGCCTCCCCATCCCCCCGAGTCTGAGCTTCAATTGTGGCCATTCCCTAGACAGTGCACATCACACTCATTATGTAGGTGTGCACCCCTCCCCTCCACCCCACCCCATCCCCCCCAGTCAGAACTTCAAGCGTGTCCATTCCCCAGACAGTGCGCATCTCACTCATCAACTAGGTATACACCCATCCCTTCCACCCAGCCCCGACCTCTGTCCGATACCCAATTGGTGTTAATCCCAAATGTGCACTCAGGGAAACCAGTTTGCTGGTGAGTACATGTGGTGCTTATTTTTCCATTCTTGGGATACTTCACTTAATAGAATGGGTTCCAACTCTCTCCAGGAGAACCAAAGAGATGCCATATCGCCATTATTTCTAATAGCTGAGTAATATTAGATATTTTCTTTAGTGCAGATCTCCTGGTGATGAATTCTCTCAATTATTTTTTATTTGAAAATGTCTGTGTCTTGCCTTCATCTGTGAAGGATATCTTAAAGAATAAAGAATTTCAGGTTGGCAGTTATTTTATGTAATTATTTTAAAGATGTCATTGTGTTTGCTTCTGGCTTCTATTGTTTTTTTGACAGGTCAATATCAATCCTACAGTTTCTCCTTTGAAAAAATATATCCTTTTTTCTTCTGGCTGCTTTAAACATTTTCACTTTGTCATTGATTTTCAGCAGTTTGACTGTTATGTGTATAGGGAAACCCCTGCTTGAGTTTCATAAGACTTTTACAATCTTTGGCTCAATGTGTTTCATCAATTTTAGAAAATTCTCAACCATTATTATCTCCTTAAACATTACTTTACTTGTCTCTTCTCTCCTTTTGAGATTCCCAAATGACATATGTTAGACTCTTTCACACTATGCCATAATCTCTTACCTTCATTTCTGTATTTTCCATCCTTTTGTCCCTTTTCCATCTAAAAATTTTTCTTGAGAATTATCTTTCTGCTCACTCATTTTGTCTTTAGCTATGTTTAATCTATTCTTAAACCTATCCATTAAGCTCTTACTTTATTGATTTCCATGAGTCTGTCAAAAGCTCAGCTGAGCTGTTTAGCCTGTCATTCAATACTTTTCAGAATCAGTAATTTCTTAGAAGGATAAAGCAGAACCAAGTGCCAGACTCTCCTTCCTGGGCTTCCATCATCTCTGAAATCTTGGCCCTGAAAATTCTCCCTGCCTTTTTAGTTCCTTGATGACTTCAAAGAAATGTTTTGAAATATTTTTGTTCAGCTTCTCTAGCTGTTTTCAGTAAGAAGGTTGGTATGAAACAACCTATTTCACCATTGCTAAAAGTGGAATTTCTTTATTATTTTGGGGAGACATCATAGTACCTAAAAGACTTTCAACTGTGTTTGGCACAATAGAATGTACTCGACAAATTTATGCTATTATTGTGCATAAAATTAGCCATAGTTCCTTTTTGTGTTATCTTTTTTAGTATCATTTTTCTACAGCTTTATATAATGAATTGGGTGGCATTCCATATTTCTCTGTCCTCTAAAACTGTTTGTATGATATAAAGGTTATCTATTGCTTAAATATTTGATAGAACTCACCCATATAATTACTTGGGCCTGTTATTATTTTTAGGGGTTAACTTTTGGTTATCTTTTTAATTTCTTCCATAATTATTAATTATTTCTATATAGGAATTATTCTGAAATGATATCATAAATTCAGGTATTATTCCTACTTAAGTTTTCTATCTCTTCCTGAAAAAAATTACCAAATTACTATCAGAGGTTAAATATAATATTATTTTTAATAAAGTTTTTTCTTTGGATATACCTCATTTACCATTTCTAATTATAATTTGTGTTTTTCTGGATTTTGAAATCACACCTGACTAATTCTATTTTATTCAATTTTTAGAAAAACAGATATTGGTTTTATGGATAAAGTCTACTGTTTTTGTTGTTATTGATGTTCTCAGAAGTAAATGTATCATTTGGGGGCTGAAGTGCTTTAAAGCTCTCTCTTCCCCAGCCTTGGTGACATAGAAGGCCACATGTTCCATATGAAACAAGATAAAAGAGAGGAACCCAACCCACATCAGATTCTGTGTAAAAGAAAAGTAAACCTTCGGTTTCTCCAGCCACTGAGATTTCAAGGTTTATTTGCAATTGCGGCACAATCTAGTGGATTCTGATGGGTACAGGAATTAAAATCTTTTGGCACCTTAAAACGGGGTCAATTTTGAGAATTTTCCATGGATATTTAAGGTGAATTTGTATGCTTTGTCTCCACTTGTATGCTCTTTTATTTTTAGTTGTTTTGAATTTATTTAAAATTTAAAATATCTTTCCAGAATATTAAGGAATTTAGGGTAGGAAAGGATATATACCTTGCCCCCATTTTGATCCCACCTCTATCTTTTGTCTAGTTATGTTCTGAAAGAGTTTGCATTTTGTAAATGGAAATGAATGTCTTTTTTTAAGAAGACAGGTATTAAAAGTCATGTAAGCTTTGTAATTTTAGTACTAAGGGAACATAAACTTTGTAACTATAATCTCTCTATTGACAAGTCATAGGGTAATGGATTCCAAACACAAAATTCCTTTCTCCCTTCCCCCATCACTGCTTTCAACTATATCCTTGTTTCCTAATGACATCTCAAGTAGATCTCACAGCATTTAGGTCACTTGGAATATGAAAAACCCCATTGCAGGCTAATTCAATTAATTGCAAATTTTAATCTCAGAGCATTCCCTCTCTGAAAAGTGCCATCCAGGCCTCTCTCAGTACAACTTGCAATAAGAAAGGGGGTTGCCCTCTGACAACTGCCCCCTCCCTACTTTGGGTTTTCCTTTCTACTCAAGTGTGCAGTGGTTTCTTAGAAAGTCTTGTGAAGTGTGTGCAAAGATCTTGGTGGACTTATTTAGCCCAGGGGGTTATTCAGAAGCTAACATTAAGGCAGGAAAGGTCTTATTCACCATACTTTAATTATATAAATCCCAAATAAGTGCTTAAAGAGATTAAGAAGGTTCACTCTTTTGAAAGGCCACAATGATGCCATGTTGTTTAAAAAAAAAGGTGAGAGGGGAATTTCATATTTATACTAATGATGATATACCTATTGAATTCCTTCATTTGGTGTTTAATAAATATTGAATATGCAATAGTTCCTGATAGGGCTTAAGATTCTGGAGAACAGAGATGTCACTACATACAAGGTCTCTGCCCTTGAGAACCCTATATGCTACTAGGGGATAGACGTGACAGAAACAAGTAAATCAGTAAGATCATTTTAATTTGTGATAAGTGATATGGGAAAAAAATAAAACTGGAAGATGTGATAGAGAGTTAAGGGGAGCATTAGGCTACTTTAGAGTCATTGGTGGAAACTACTCTGAGGAAGGATATTTGAGCCAAGACCTAAAGCATAACAAGGAGCCAGACATTCAAAGGGCCTGGGAAAGGTTTCAGGTGGAGAACAGCAATTATAATGTAATCCCTAGATAGCAATACACTTTGTGCCAACCAACAACAAAGGAGACCCTGTTGGGCTTCTGTTCCATGAGGGAGGGAGATAGTTGATGAGCTAGGCAGGAGCTAGATCGTGTAAATCTTTATAGATTATGGAAGAAATTTGAATCATTTTTCAAATGCTACAGGAAGCCTTAAAAGGATTTCAATAAGGGAATCAAAATGGACTGGTTTACAGTTTTTGAAGGATAATTCTGGCTGCCCATGGAGAATAGAATTTAAGGGAGCAAGGGAGGAGACAGGGCTCTCAGGTTAGAAGCTGTTGCCACAGTCCAAGTGGCAGCACTGGCTGTGGAGAGAAGAAGGGGAACTGAGGACACATTGATACACATCCTGTGAAAGATGAGAAATGGAAGGAATCAAGGAAGACTCCAAAGTTTTGGGTTTAAACAACTAGGTGATGGTGGTACCATTTACTGAAATGTAAGCCTGGGGAGAATTGAGATGGTGGTAGAGTTCAGTTTTTGATATAAGTTTGAGAAGCCTATGAGATATTCAAATGGACAATCAAGTAGGCAGTTGGAATAGAGTTATAAATTTTGGAGCCATACACAGAGGTGATATTTAAAACCATGGCGCTAGATGAAATTATATAGGATTAAAGTAAGTAAGAGAGTCTCAAAATCTTGGAACCTGAACTACAGGGCACTCAAGCATGACTACAACATATTCTCTTCTAATTTTTGCATAGTGGCTTAAAAGAAAGATGATCTCTGTAGAGAAGGAAACTTGGGGGAATTAACAGTAGGCTATGTTATATTCATAAAATCAAAGAGAATTAACGTAATTTTCCACTCAATTACATGTGGCCACCAGAGAAGAATGCTATAATTTTCACTCCAACAGTTAGAATACTGAATACAAGGCCAGAGCCCTTTTACATGCCACAGATGGGTAAGAGAGTTAAATATTTTTCTTGTCAAAGCCCAAAGCAAACTAGGTAAAAGGATTAAAATTTGTAACAAAGATTAGTAAAATGACTAATTGTACCCAGGTGTTTGTAGTTCCCTAAATTTTGCTCTAAATTATATCGTATTTATATTTAATATTTATGCTAATACTAGTTACTATTTATGCATAGTTGACTTAGTAAAGTGTTCATTCTTTATGGAAGAAATGTAAATTAGTGGAAAATCATGATAATTCTCTTTAATTCTGTTTATCATATTGAGCTGTTCATGACACGATACCACAACCAAAACACACCTTCCACTTGTTGGCAGTTTATTCAAATTGCAAAGAAAACAAGGGTGAAATGAACAGTCTCTGAAGTGTTAGCCTTGCATGGCAAAGGGTACACAGAGAGTGCAAATACCTCCTAAAGAGCTGCTGCTAAAGACTCACCAACATGGAGAAGCACTGCCAGACTAGCAAACATTACAACAATTAGTCCCTTGTGGTAGAATCACTCTGCAAAGGACATGCACGTTTTTTCCATATTTGCATAACTAAATTATTGATTAAAAAACACTGACTCAAGTGGGGCAAAGGCAATATATGTAACCTAAACATTTGTACCCCCATAATATGCTGAAATAAAAAAAATTAAAATTAAAAAAAACCCAACCTTATCTTACTTCTCCTATAAGTAAATTCCAAGCCAAGGAATGACAAGGATGGATGAATTAAATGAGCCATGTCAATGTACTTTTTAAAAAGTATTGGGTCCATCACAATCTCAGTTATCTATTTTTCCTGAGACAAAAACATTTCTGTTACCAAAAAAATGCTGAAAGGAGATCAGTGGCTGAATTGGAGGTGTATAAAGTAAACAGCATTAAGAAATTTCTTTAATATTTTTAAATGTTTCAAAGAAGTAATATAAGAACTGTCTGTGTAACGCCAGCACCAGTCACGTTATCATGAACAGGAAGGCTGTTTCAGACCATTTTCTATTTTTGTCATGGCTGCCAGGAAACTCAAAACTAAATCTGAATTTAAATCACAACAATGATATCAACTCCTTTGGTAGCATATTTCTTTTTCTTTTCCTTGATCCTTATTTATCTACGTTTTGTTGTTGATTAGGCAGTGGCATTTTGGAGAGCAAAAATGCCCACCTCATCCAGTCTGGATATCCTAATCACATTTCATGTGTCTTCTTCCCAGACTTGAGTCTATATGACAAAAGCTACTGAAGGTGTGCTGGCGCCTGGTTACTCTGCACAGTGTGAAAGAAACAAACAAAAAATATATGAAAAAATGTTCAACGTCACTAATAATAAGGGAAATGGAAATCAAGACCACAATGAGCTATCATCTCACACCTGTTAGAATATAATAACCAAAATTAACAGATGTTAATATATATAACAAATATAATAATATAATATATTATATTAATATATTAATATAATAACAAAAATAACAGACGTAAGTGAGTATGCAGAGAAAAGAGAACTCTTATACATTGGTGGTGGGAATGTAAACTAATACAGCAACTACAATAAACAGTATGGAGGTTCCTCAAGAAACTACAAATAGAACTACCTTATGACCAGCAACTCCACTACTGGGTATTTATGCAAAGGAAAGGTAATCAGTATGTCAAAAAAAATATCTATACTCCCATGTTTATTGCAGCACCATTCACAATAGCCAAGATATGAAATCAAAGTGTCCATCAATGGATTAATGGATAAAGAAATGTGCTATATGTGCACAATGGAATATTATTCAACCATAAAAATAATGAAATCATGTCATTTACAGCAAAATGGATGAGCCTGGAGGACATTATGTTAAGTGAAATAAGCCATGTGCAGAAAGACAAATATTGCCTGTTTTTACTTATATGTGGGAGCTAAAAAAGTGGATCTTATGGAGGTAGAGAGTAGAATGCTGGTTTACCAGAGGTTGGGAAGTGTAGGGGATTGGAGGGGTGAAGAGAGTTTGCTTAATAGGTACAAAAATACAGCTAGACAGGAAGAATAAGTTTTAGTGTCCTATAGCACTATAGGATGACTATAGTTAACAAAAATATATTCTATACTTTAAAATAGCTAGAAGAGAGGATATTGAATGTTCCCAACACAATGAAATGATAATTGTTTGAGATGATGGATATGCTAATTGCCCCAATCTGATATAGATTGTATGTATCAAAACATCATTATGTACATCACTATGTACAATTATTGTGTGTCAATTAAAAACTAAATTTAAAAAACACATAGAGGAAAAAAAGAAAGGTATGCTTGCTCTTGTGGGGGTGCTCTCTGCCAACCATGCACATGGCCACTAGTTGTACCCTAAGAGCTTGGGGTTAGTAAAACCACCCTTTAGATCCATCATGATTTACAGAAACCTGAAGCAAAGGACGTAGCAGAATCATTTCTTTCACCTGGGCTTTAGAGCAGATAACTTAAGGTTGTACTATTAAACAATGGTTAGTGTGATGGTTTTTGTTACTAATTGAGAGCACACATCTATATGCTTTCAAAATCAGTCAAGAGATTGGTAGAGCTAATGTTCTATTATGAAATTTCACATTGAGAACTACTGTCAAGATTGAAGTTCTACTCTTGGCCTGACCCTCTGCCTTGCTGATCTCAATCCTAGCCTGAACTTCACCTCTTACATTCCCCATCCCCTACACTCATGCATGTGTGTGTGCACACAAACACATACACATCACATCACATCACATCACATATCTCTATTGTTCTCTACCCAGGGTTAAAGTTGAGAAATTTTCATGGATTTCCTGCACCAGCTCACGCACCTATTTTCTGCTTTGGATTTTATCCAAATCAGCAGTGAAAGAAGATACGAGGAAGGAGAAGAAGAAGGGAGGAATCAGAGGGTAAGGAAATGAAAAACAATAGAAATAACATAGAGAGGAAACACAGAAAAAGCCTCTAAAAGGTTTACTTCATGGCAGTGTTGTAAGATCCAATAAGATGACATATGTAAAAATATTTTTCAAACCATCAAGAGCTAAATCTACCTATGGTATTAGTGATGGGAAACTTAAATAGGAGCCACCAAAATCAGAATGGAAATGGTAATTCTTTTTTTTTTCTTTTCCTCACATGCCACTTAGTTTCATGTTCTTCATAACCCAGTATTGTCATTTAGAATATTCTTGTGATGCAGTCATACAGCAACCTCTGATTTTCTTTACCTTTTTCTCAGTTTCTACTTCAAACTGAACTTTGTAGACAAACATGCCCTGGATGCTTCTTCAAGAGGCAAAGCCAAGAGGGATCTAGATTACTAGATTACTCTTTGTTATGTTGCATAAGGACACATATTGGTAATAATCCCTTAATTGCATACAGTATAGCTCTGAGCACACGTACATGATTAAATACATAAATGCAAATACATGCACGCACGCACACGCACGCACACACACACACACACACACCACAGTGAAGTCCTCCCCCTCCTGTTTATGCCTAGCATGTCACACAATAAAGGGGTGACATAGTCCTTGGGAAAGAAAGTCTTGCAATCTAGGTCACATCGTTAACTTGCTCACTCAGGGCTTATGTTACCCAATGAGATGCTCCACCAATTTCACATGTTCTGTTTCTATTTTAACATGAATTGAGGCAGAACTAAATCATCTTAAAGCATCTGTCGATAGGCAGTTATCCAGCCACTTGGTTTCATGTTCTTCATAACCCAGTGTTATCATATGGAAGCATTTTGTAATCCATTTATATAACAGTCTCTGAGTTTTCCTTATCTTTCTTCTACTTTCTCCTTCAAATTGATCTTTGTAAGTAAACAGGCCATAAGTGGTAATCGATTTCATTGGGAGGCAAAGCAAAGAGAGAAGCATGATTTTTAGATTGTTTTCTGTCATATACTATAAGGAAAAAACTGATGTCAATAAGAATCCCTTGGACTTATACAAAGTACTTTGAAAACAGCCCAAAGCTAGTTATGTGATCATAGGTGTTACTTTACTTCCATTTATTTCTTTATCTGTAAACTGGTGCTAATATTGATGACATAATCAGTCCATTTGGATCATGACCATTCAACCAATTAAGAATCGACCAAATCATTTTCTTATTAGCCCCTTTCTCTCTATCTTGTTTATGAAGACATCATGAAGGATTTAGTCAGATGCTGTGCTGAAACTTAGATACACTGTGTTCAGCATTTCCCTGATCTACAAGGATAGTAAAGAATCCAATCAAAACATTTAAATAAAGAAAGAGAAGAAGAAAATGAAATAGTTTGGAGTGACCTGCACTCCATAACCCCACGCTGTCTTCTGCCAACATTCACCTCACTCCACAAGTACCCACAAAACTTGTGTTTCCATTTGGACAGTTTGTCAGTAATGGACTTCAAATTCACTGGTGAGTATTTTCTAAAAATGACTCTTTACTCATTTTTAAAATAAAACAGCTTTATGCCAGTTTGTCACTTCTCCTCCTCAAGACAATTTCTTGCAATTTCTGGAGAGGAGTTCACATATGACAGAGAGAGGAATTTGGAGGAAGTGACCCATGGATGCAAATTCCCCTTTACCTCTTACCTGCCTTCAGAGCACCTTCAGTTCTTCCCAAGGTGTGTTGTGGCCCTCCAGGGTCAGTGGCCACACTGCTAGGAAGGTCCTGAGGAGACCCTACAGTCACTGAGAAGGCATATGCCTGGCTCCACACTTTTCATTTTAATTTCAACCAACATTCACAGATAGCCTACACTATGCCAAGGTCTTTTGGACAGAGTAACTCCTTGTACAGAGTTTATTCTCTAGTATGAAGGACATATGTGTGAGAAAATAATTATAACTCAGTTTTAAGTGAATCTAAAGAACTAAAAGCAGAACTATGGTCTCAATTCACTCAATCTTCCCTTGTTTATGGCTGCTTCCATTCTAGCTGAGGTTGAGGCTAGGTAGGGCCTGGTTTACTGTAGGACAAGACAGGCTGGATGGACCAAGACATGAAAAGACACTGGGTTAATGGAGCAAGACAAGTACACAGAAGACAGGCCCTTTTATAGGTACTGGGGGACAATTTGGTCTGGAAGGCAGAGGTACTATATAGCAAAAGCTATAGGTTAGGGAAGTTGGATGAACAAGGATCCAAGCCTAGGTGGGTACTGAGTCTCTCAACAGGTGGGAAATTTAGAGGTGACAATGCTTGTATTCCAAGAAAGTAAGGGTCAGTGTCAAGGAATTACACTAGCAAGTATCAAGCCTTAGCCGTCAGGCTGAGATTTAAGAGAAGTTTTCCATTTAGCAATTGTCCTGCCTGCAATACATTCTGAGCTAGCAAAATTGACAATTAAAAAAATATAGTCTGTTTCACTGCAACTCTGAAGGGCTAGTCCCCCTGCCCTAGGGAATATGTGATGACCCTAAAGGTTGCCTCCAATGCCACCATTCCTGAAATCTGCCCCAAGTTCAAGACCATGTGAATGTGTCCACTGAACGAGCTTCAAAATTAGTGTGAGGGTCCTCAAATCACTGGAATTATGGATGAGAAGAGAGGGGTAAGGGTTGCATAGATTGCTGGTTTTCATTTGGAGAGGATGGGCAGGTGACCAGGAGAGGACAAAAAAGAGGAGCATGTATGGCTTGAATAAATTTCAAGTTCTTGTTTTCTCATCCATACGCACCCAGTTGAGAACCAATGGAAGAGCTGAATAATTTTATTCAATACCAAAATCTCTATCCAAGGAAATTGGAGTGTTTGTGGTGTTTGGGGAAGAGACTGGAAAGATCACTTTACCTGGACTAACATTCAGGGGAAGGAAATCCAGTAGCTTTTCAAAAAAGTTAAAAACCCTAATTCTTACATAAAGTGTATAAATATTCTCATTTAACAAGAATGGCCTTATGAGCAAAGTGCTTATTGAGGCTTGAACACCATGACTCAGAATTTTATTTGAGCTAGAAATTAAGTCCCAATTAGAGGTCCATACAAACTCTGACACACCATCAATCACTCTCACCCCCACAGTTTTCTGATACAAGCTTTGGGGCTGAAAATGTCTAAGTATATTTTCTGAAAGATTTTAAGGGCACTTATAAACATCACGAAGCTACACTAAACCCAGACCTATTAGAAAGAGAGCTCCAGTATCATTTCCTGTGGTTGGTCTCTGACACAAATGTAATGGCTTCTCCAGTACTGGCAGTGGGGCAAGAAGAGCATCCATTGTCAGGCCTGAAGGAATCTGTGAGCAGGGCCAAGTGCATCTTCTGTATGTACATGCGGACCTCCACTAAGAACCCTTGGTACTAGCTTGTTACTTTCCTCTGAACTTAGCGAAGAGGTTTATTATATTATATACAACATTTCTATGTGTTTTATAGTAGCAGGACTTTTGCAGAACATTTAGTTGACCATATATCCAGAAGCATAAGTTTAACTCTTAAAAAGGAAAAGGGAAAAGTATTCTTGTGTTCTTATAAAAGTGATATTAAACATTAAGTGTGTTTTGGCAGATGTGGAGATGTGCCACTCAGAACCCCCCTTCAAGAAAGGACCTGCTGCCAGCTAACACGTCAACGTCCTCCAGCTGTGAGCTCATTCAGAGCTCACCCTGGCATTTGAACATACCATGCTCTTCACAGGGTGACCCCAAATAACAGCTGAGCAAAATAGCAGTACAAGTCCCTAGCTGTTTTCATCCAGTGGGACTTAGCAGCACATCTTAGCAGGCCTCCTCCATGGTGCAGAGACTTTTGTTGGATCTATATTGTGCTCTGACAGCTGCATTTGCCCAGTTCTACTTCCTCTCTTTTCCTTTCACAGAAGTTACCCCACGAGCAACTTTTTTTGCTCCATCTCAGTGTCCATTTCCTAGAGAACCCACCTTGGCATATGTATCATATTAAGGATTGAGGAAGCTGTTATACATAAACTAAGACTTCATAAAATTATCTCGAATTGAAGGCTATAATGTTCATGGAAAGTGGCCAAATAACACTATTCTAAATGAGGCTCTCAAGGGTAGGACTTAACTTGGAGTGGTACACAGGAACTCTGAAAAGAGGAGTGGACTGGGAATCAGCAGATTTGACCTCTAGTACCTGTCCAGCTACCCAACACCAACATACACATGAACTATTCACTTAGACATGGTGAAGGATCTAAACTAAATAATCCTGGAAGGCTGAAGAAGAAAACAGCAGCAGCAGCAACTCTAAGGGAGACTCAGATCATTTTGTTTTGTGGTCAATACCTGCCTGTGTTGCTGGAGTTGCCTTCATGATCTGACCTAAGCTTACAAATGAATACCTGTATCATTAGACTTCCAGCTTCCACACTGTGAAAGAGGGGACCAAAAGTGAGTTCCTGAAGAATGTACAGACCCCCATGCCCATAGACAACTTCCATTAATCTCTGAGATTCTGAGCACTACTGATAATTGATGATGAAGAAGACAATTGAAATTAAAATGTCATTACGTTTTCCTTTCTCCAGCAATATTTCATAGTTTGAAAAGGTATTCATTGATTGCAACACTACAGGGATGATGTGACTTTGTAAAAGATAAGCAAGAAAAAGATAACAATGGATTCCAAGTGGTTTCAGGGGGCTGCTAGGATATTTTTTCCTTGTTTTTCATTTTTTTTCTAGATAATTAAGATCAAGCAAGCATTGTAAATTTGTTCAAAATAGTGGTGACCTCCACTGAGATTAGAGGCCCAATGTGGGTACTGACACTTCTGCATTCCCAGATAAGAGAAGCAAAAGGTAGAATAGAACAAGGGAGGAACAGAGAGAAAAATAGAAAGATAGAGAGGGAGAGAGAGAGACAGAGACAGAGACAGACAGAGACAGAGCCTAATGCATGCTCAGGAAGGTAGCTCAACCTGAGATTTGTACTAACTTCCTTTTATGTAGAAAGCAACTGGCTTCAGCTTTAAGTCACTGATATCCCAATCAGAAATATGTATTATGTATAGAAAATAAAATACAGTTTGAAAATAAGAAAATATGGTGGAAATATGTAATGGGGTTGTGGGTTATAGGAGATAAACATTTTTTCTTGAGTTTTCTCTTTAAATCTATAGTATGAAAAATAATCCTAAGAGCAGGGCAAGGCTCACTGCATAGATAGTGGCTGGTATCTACCATGAAATTTCCCCACTATCCTTCCTCCCAGCACTCTGTTTGTCAAGGGTCCACTCACATCCTTATCACCCTCTATGATTCAATTCACACAAATGACTAACAACTCATTACATATGCAAGAACCCTATTTTCAAATAATGTTACATTCTGAGGTGTCAGGGGTTAGGTCTTCAACATATGAATTTTGGGGGGACACAATGCAATCAATAACAGGTGCTATCATTAGCAGCGAGCTAGCTATGTGAAGACTCGAAAGCCCAAACACTGTTCCCACATTTGGTACAGCCAGCTTCATACAGGTACATCCTTGTCATTGACCTATTGAAACTTGTAATCTTTTCTGTGTACCAGATAGTGTCTCTCAATCACTATTATCCTTTTTTATTTTAGAATATTATGGGGGTACAAATGTTTAGGTTACATATATTGCCTTTGCCCTGCCTGAGTCAGAGCTACAAGCATGTCCATCCCCCAGACAATGTGCTCCTTGCCCATTAGATGTTGATATACCCATCCCCTCCCCCCACCACCTGCCCAATGGGAGGGAGCCTTGATGAATGTCACTACCATATGAGCAAAAACGTGTTGATCAGTTAGTACCAATTTGATGGTGAGTACATGTGGTACTTGTTTTCCCATTCTTGCGATACTTCACTTAGTAGAATGGGCTCTAGCTCTATCCAGGATAATACAAAAGGTGCTAATTAACCATTGTTTTTTGTGGCTGAGTAGAACTCCATTGTATACATATACCACATTTTGTTAATCCACTCATGGATTGATGGGCATTTGGGTTGTTTCCACATCTTTGCAATTGTGAATTGTGCTGCTATAAACATTCGAGTGCAGATGTCTTTTTTACAGAATGTCTTTTTTTCCTTTAGGTAGATGCCCAGTAATGGGATTGCTGGGTCAAATGGTAGTTCTACTTTTAGCTCTTTCAGGTATCTCCATATTATTTTCCACAGAGGTTGTACTAGTTTGCAGTCCCACCAGCAATGTATGAGTGTTCCTATCTCTCCACATCCACGCCAACATTTATTGTTGGGGGACTTATTTATTGTTTTGGGACTTTTTGATAAAAGCCATTCTCACTGGAGTTAAGTGATATCTCATTGTGGTTTTTTAACAATATAGTTTTCATTTATTAATTTTCTTTCTTAAATTATTATATATTAAAAACAAAATCGATTTGGGGGGTATATAGTTCTATGAATCCTAACACATGTATGATTTGCAGAGTGACCTTCATAAACAGGATACAGAACAGTTACAGCACTCTCAAAAACTACTTTGGGATACCCCTTTAAAGTTATATGCCCCCCACCACCCTCTCAAACCCTGACAACCACTAATCTTTTCTCTAACACTGTAATTTTGATGAGCAAGTCTCTGACTGAGCTAAGTACTGTGTCTGAAATGTCTATTTAGAAGTTGTTATGGACTGAGTTATGTGCCCCAGAAATTCGTATGCTGAAGCCTTAACCCCTAGTACCTCAGAATGTGACTGTATTTGAAGACAGGTACTTTACAGAGGCAATCAAGTTAAAGTGAGGTCATTTGGGTGGGCCCTAATCCAATCAGACTGGTGTTTTTATAAGATTAGGACACAAACACATGTGGAGGGAAGACCCTGTGAGGACACAGGGAGAAGGTCGCTGTCTACAATGCAAGGAGAAGAGGCCTTAGGAGGAACCAACCCTGGTAACACCTTGATCTTGAATTTCCAGTCTCCAGAACTAGGAGACAACAAATATACGTGGTTTAAATCTCCAAGTCTTTGGTACTTTGGCATGGCAGCACTAGTAAACTCATACACAGGTCTTCGAGGAGGAACAGTTCCAGAGAAGATCAAGAGCTTCTTAGGATCCCTAGAGAGGCTGGGGCTTGGAAAAGCCTTCAGATCTGCCTCAGAGATGGCAGGCACTTGCATGTAAATGCACCTCCTTAATAGCAAAGGAAACGCTGCTGCTGCTGCTGCATGCTCTCCTCCTCTACCCCTTCACCTTCACAACAGATTTGTTACAGCCTTTGCCCATGACTTAAATTTCACTAGATCTGCAGATATCAGTGATGACTGCTGACTCCAGGTACTGGATTTCATAGGGAAGTTGTGAGTGGACAAAACTGTGTGACCCAATACATGCTGTATCAGAATGGGCACCACATCTAGCTGGGAGCCTTCCCCAAGTAGCAAGAAGAACTGCAACTCAAGCATAAGGGCAACTAAATTAGCATCCCAGAGTTAGTAGTTTCTTTAGTTTAAACCAGTACTTTTAAACCCATGATATATTACAAGCCCCATCCCTACCGCAAGCATGCAAACTGGCTCCTGGGTTCCTGAGTCACTGAATGTCAAGTGCGGTGAGATGCTGAGGTGGTGCTGCTAAAGTTAGAATGCTCAAAGTTGCCAATTAATTCTGTGCAAAAAGGTATTTACATCAGCCTCCACTTTGGGCCTAGCCTGATGTTCTCAAGCTTCTGCCAATCTGGGGCCTCCTCAGAAGCAACTGCTTCAGGCCTGGAAACAAAGCAGTCACGGAAAAGTTACCAGTGAACAGAAACTGGCTATATTTATCCTGTATCTTTCCCCTACCCCTCTCTGCCTGTATTAGTTAGCAAATTACCACAAATTTAGCAGCTGCAAACAACACACGTGTATTTTCTCAGTTTCCGTGGGTCAGGGGTCTGGGTACAGCTTAGCTGGGTCCTCTGCTCAGGGTCTTACAAGGCTGCACTGGTGGCTTCTGTCAGGCTGCATTCCCATCTGGAGCTTAAGGTCCTTTTCCAAGCTTCGCAATTGCTGGAAGAATTCATTTCCTTGTGCTGTATGACTGAGGGCCCTGGCTTTTGCTGGCTCTTAATTGTAGGCTTCCCTCGAGTCCTAGAGGTTGAGGCTGCTTACAGCATGGCTGTTTGCTTCTTCAAGGGCAGTGGGTCTCTCCAGTCAGCTAGAAAGGAGAATTAAATAATGCAACATAACCATGGGAGTGATATCCCATCACCTTTGCCACATTCTATTGTTTAGGAGCAAGTCTCAGGTACTGTCCACACTCTAGAAGAAGGGATTATACAAAAGCATGACTCATTTGAGGTCACCTTTGGGTATGTCCACCACCCTCATCCCTTCTCCCACTGGCTCACCTCCTAGAGGGTAGCAAGTATTGCAGCTACTGACAGCTTCTGCTCATAATACCACCAACCAAACTTGGGGAGGGACTTACTTGTTATTGTGTTCTCCTTGTGTAGTTGTCATGCCAACTGCACTTCTTTGTGATTATCAGCATCTTGCCAAGTAAGTCACACATAGCTTGTCACCTGTTTGTGCACCAATGCTCAGGACCAATCCCACAATATCACATGTGAGATTCCTGGACCAGCAACATCAGCATTCCAAGGGAGCTTGTTAGACATGTAAATTCTCTGGCTAGACCCCAGACCTGCTGAGTCAAAAACTCCAGGGTGGAGCCCAGTAGTCTGTGTTTTAGCAAGCCCTCCAGGGCATACTGATACATGCTCCAGGTTGAGTACCAATGAGTTCAGAAATAGGCTGTGCGGATAAAGGAGAACTCAAATAGCCAAGGAGTACATGGGAAGAGAAAATACAGTTTCCCCAGTGTATTAGTTTGCTTGGGGGCTTAAGCAACATATAAATATATGTTTATATGCTTAAGCAACATATATTTATTTTCTCACAGTTCTGGAGGCTGGAAGTCAGACATAAAGATATGGCAGGGTTGGTCTCTCCTGAAGCCTTTCTCCTTGGCTTGTAGATGGCATCTTCTCCCTGTCTTCACATGGTCTTCCCTCTGTGTGTGTTTGTGTCCTAATCTCCTCTTCTTATAAGGACATCAGTCGGATTGGATTAGGGCCCACTCTAATGACCTCATTTTACCTTAATTACCCCTTTAAAGACCCTGTCTCTAAATACAGTCACATTCTAAGGTACTGGTGGTTACGACTTCAAGATATAAATGGCAGGGAGTGGGAAACAATTCAGCCCATAACATCCTGTTCTTCCCATGTTACCACAGAGAGATGTGTTGGGACCAGGATGCCACTGGGCCCAGAAAGTGGTGTTACATTGCAGTAGAGGGGTGTCTCCATGCTCTGGATCTCTCTTTTTGTCCTGCTAGGGGAGGAATTTCTGGTCCTGTTAGAAGCTGAACTTGGAGATAATACACCCTCTGGAAGAATGGAAGGGCTGGTTCGAACTAACTGGTTATCCAGCATCCCCCAGAGTGAATTCCCAGGATCATATTTAGATAATGCTGCTCATAGCACTTGCTCTAGTTTATGGGAAATTTAATCCCCATTGCAAAAGTGTTTATAAGTGGGACCTTTAAGATGTGATTAAGTCATGAGGGCAGAGCCTTCATGAATGGATTAATATTGTTATTATGGCAGTAGGGGTTTATTATAAAAGAAAATCTCTCTCTCCCTGACCCCCCCCCCGCCTCTCTGTCTCTTCTCTCTCTCCTCTCACTCTCTCTCTCTTTCTGTCTCTCATGTTCTGTCATGTGTGCTTTCTTGCCCTTCCACCTATTGCTGCCACAGGATGATGCAGCAAGATCTGGGCCTCACCAGATCTTGGGCCTCTCAATCTTGGACTTCCCAGCCTCCAGAACTGAGACAAGTAAATCTCTATTCTTTATAAATTACCCAGTTTCAGGTATTCTGTTATAGCAGCACAAAACAGATTAAGACAACATTACATTAGTAGACTTACCTTGGCCTCCCTGGTTTAGGAGACAAATAAAGTAACATTGACAGTAATAATTCAAATTTCACTGACATGTTTCCTGCAAAGTCCACCTCAAGCATTTTTAGGTGTCTAGTCTGTGCTCAGAAACAATTTGTTCCTTCTGGAATGACCTCTGTGCCCATGGGCTATGCTGTTCCTCCATGCTACGCTGCTCCAATAAGCACTCCACTCCCCTGCTCTGCTAGCCACAAAAGCCCAGCTCTGTCTGTCACTTTTCTTCTGCCAGAGCCCATGCTACTGCTGCTATTAGACAAAGCATATACAGTATCCATGGGGGTTGATTCCAGGACCCCCCTTGGATATCAAAATCTGAGGATGTCCAAGTCCCTGATATAAAATGGTGTGGTATTTGCATATAACCTACACACATCCTCTTGTATACTTTAAATTATCTCTAGATTACTTATAATACCTAATACAGTATGAGCACTATATAAAGAGTTGTTATACTGTGTTGTTTAAGAAATAATGACAAGGAAAAATGTACATGTTCATTACAGAGGCAATGATCCTTTTTTCCGAATTTCTTTTTTATTTCAGAATATTATGGAAGTGCATATGTTTTGGTTACATAATTAGCTTTTGTACATTTTGAGTCAAAGTTATAAGTGTGCTCTTTGCCCAGATAGTGTGCATTGTACCCGTTAGGTATGAATTTACCCATCCCTTTGTCCCCCCTCCCACCTACTTAATTTCTATTGCGTTTTTTGATCCTTGGTTGTTTTAATACATAGATGAAGAAGATACAGAAGGCTGACTGTACAGCGTTGCACAGCTCTGAAGGGCAGACCCCAGCAAGTGACAATTAAGCACTGCTGTTTCAGGTACAGCAGACCTTGGCAGGGCTATTGTTTTGCCGGGAGTGGCTGTCTTTTGTGCTATTCTTCTGGACATAGGAGGAATCCATTTGTTGCCTCTGTGAGCTCTCACAATGACAAAACTAAATTTTAGTCTTTGAAAAATGAGGAATAATGTCCCTCTCCCCTTTGTGTTGCACTCTGTTATTGAGTATCATGTTCCTTTCTGAACCCACAGGACAGAAGATTTATACCCAGTTTTAAAGATCATATATTGTGTCAGGTATCTATGCTTAGATCAATTGGCTATGGCCAAAAAGGCAGGGTAACATCAGCCATACCATATGGTCACAAGGAAGAGAGGTTTGTCCTCATGTATCAAAGTCATTTCTATGGAACTATGGAGCCATCTCAATTGATTTTTCTTTTAATGTTTGACACATGCTTATATTTGTAGGAGAGTCATATTTTTAATTTTTTGAAAATCATACATTATCAAAAATACAATTAAATCCAGGTTAGGTTTCACATCTAATAATTTTTAATGCATAATGTAAAATTTACCATTGTAGCTATTTTAGGTGTACAGTTCAGTGGCATTAAGCATATTCACATTGTTGTGCATCCATCACCACCATCCATCTCATTTTGCAAAACTGAAACTCCACCCCCATTAAACAGTAACTCCCCATTCACCCCTTCCCTCAGCCCAAGGCAACCATCATTTTTTCTGTCTCTACGAATTCAACTACTCTGGGGACATCATGTAAGTGTAATCATGCAGTATTTGTCTTTTGGGGGATGGCTTATTTCATTTAGCATAATGAAACTTAGCATAATATCCAGTTTTTACACTCTCCCATTCTACTATATTCTTCTCTTAGTGTACAAACAGGCACACATCTCTTCATCTCAGAATTTTTCTTAAATGCCTCAATCCTGTCACTCCTCCAGTTACTTCCTTTTGCTTAATCACTTCCTTTCTAAGCAACTGCACTCTGGCTTCCATGCCACTCTCCATGTTTACCAATGACCTCCTATCAATGAATTTATTGGCTTTCCCCCCGCCCTCACAATTTGTCTGCCTTGATGTCTCCATAGAATTAAATATATAATATGTTATTCTGCAAATGCCCTGTGAGCTATGCAGGACTGGTGTAATTATTATTCAATGGAAAATCATTTCATTTCCATTTTACAGATGGAGAAACTAAGCCTCAAAGTCTCATTTGTTCATTCACTCAACAAATATGTATTGAGTTACTCCTATGCACTAGTCCCTCTACTGGGTGTTGGAGAGAGAATGGTAAGCATCACAGACCCTGTCCCTTTCCCCATGGAGTTTATAGTCTAATGGGAAAGATAGACATCATTTTATAAAATATTATACATATGAGTATACAATTATCAACTGTGATTAGTGTGATTAGTTTTCTTAATATTTTTGATCTGTAGTTGATTGAATCCATCAATAGAATAGAACATACAGGATTGCTGAGATTTCACAGAAAAACCTGATTCAGATTGAAAGTAAAATGCAGGGAATATTCCTCTTAAGAAGTAATATTGGCAGTGAAGGAGAGAAAGATAAGAGAGAGAGAGAGAGAGAGAGAAATCCAGGGAAAGGGAATAGCATGTGCTTATTCCTCAAGAGCTGGTTGTCTTTGGGAAACTGAAAAAAGACCTGAGCGGCTGGAACAGAGATAGCAAGCAGGAAAAGGACAGAAGAGGCTACAGAGGGAGGCAGAATTTCATCCTAATGGCAATAGGGAGCCTTAAAAGACTTTTAATCAGCATAATGATAGAACAAATCTGAACATATGCGTATGAACAGCCTCTCACCTTCTTTCCCTCTCCTGTACCCCAATTCTAGGACAAATGAATTGGAGCTGGCTAACTGGGTCTTTCTTTTCCCTTCCTGAGAAACTTCAACACTTGAAGGTTAGATAGAAGAGAAGGAACCAGCAAAGTGCCCTCAGAAGGAACATTCAGAGAAGCAAGGAGAAATTAGCAAGAATGAATACTGTTAAAATGTCCTTATTATCCAAAGCAATCTCTAGATTCAGTATAGTCTCTATCCAATGGCATTTTTCATGGAAATAGAAAAAAAATCCCAAAACTCATATGGAACCACAAAACACCCCAAATCTTGAGCAAGAAGGACTAAGGTGAAGGTATCACACTCCCTGATTTCAAAATGCGCTACAAAACTATAATAGTAATCAAAACTGTATGGTACTGGCACAAAAACAGATACAGACTAATGGAACAGAAAAAAAGAGCCCAGACATTTACAGTCAACTGATCTTTGACAAAGGAGCCAAGAACACACAATAGGGGAAGTTTTAGGATAGACTTATGTACAGCATTCTATGAGAACACAAAAGAGAAACGTTACACTTAGCCTAGGAACTCAGGGTAGGTTTCACAAAGCTGAGTTGGCCTGATAGGAATTGGACAAATGAAGAAGGGTAGAATGTGGTCTAGGAGGAAAGAAAAAGCCTGTGCAATTGCACGGAGGCATGAATGAGCATGGCACACTCAGGTAACTCCAAGTAATTTTGTGGGGATGTGTATAGATGTGGGGCAAGACAGACATTGAGACGGGAGAGAGAACCCAGGGCCAGATCATGAAAAGTTAAGGAGGGTGAACTTTAGAATGAAGCCAAGAGGGTAGCGGTGGGTGGGGTCAACTCTGAAGGCTATTTTAGCTGTGGCTTTGCTAGTGAGAGTTCAGATAGCTAGGTAAAGGCAACCCATAAAGGAAGCAAAAATGGTCCATAGTTGTACTGAGCTTTTAAAAAAACAAATATTAAAGTTTATTTTCAGCAAAAATATATGCACTGGGATTTTAAAAATCAAACAGTATAAAGAATGGTAATGAAAAGCAGTAGTCCCCTATGTGGCCCCAGTCCTGCTCCCCAAAAGAACTCCTTTGGAGTCTTTTAGCTAATTCCAGTTTTTATCATCTGGTAACTTAGACTGCATCTCTAAA
Organism: Eulemur rufifrons; assembly: GCF_041146395.1. Lineage (NCBI taxonomy): Eukaryota > Metazoa > Chordata > Mammalia > Primates > Lemuridae > Eulemur > Eulemur rufifrons. Next base: position 22,827,820 of record NC_091012.1, on the reverse strand, counting down.
TCATCTGTTTCTATTGCTGTTTTGTGCTTTACCATCTTTGCTTCCTTTATGGGTTGCCCTTATCTAGCTGTCTCAACTCTTACTATCCAATAATTGGCTATAACCCCTTGTAAAAATATCTATCCAAAATTCAATCTCTGAAGTGCGAACTTGCTCTAGTGAATTTTCATGCAATGTCAGCCAAAACATTTAGGTTGTGAATTACTCCTGCAGGAGGTTAGAGCCTTGTCTACATATGCTAGGTATTATCATTATCAACCTCCTCACTCTTGCCCTGAGGGTTTAGCTCTTGATGGGTCCCAGGGTTTACTTCTGCCAGGTTCCTATGAGAACTACCAAACCTGGTTCTGATTTAGATATTATCTGCATTGTGTTATTACATTGTTTATTTACATTACAGCACATGTCATTTAAGGGCACAGGGAAAATCAAGTTCATATCCAATATGCTACAGTGGTATTGCCTATTACTCACAAATATACCCACTAATGAGTTCCTTAACTGGTAAGTAATTAGGTAATTGGTGTTTAAAATGCTTTATATTATGCAGAAATCTTTGGTGGGTTGTTATAGAAATGTTTCAGGAAATGTTTTAGTAATATCCAGAAAAATTGGTTGGAGTTTTTGAATGGGCTTCAAATGTAGTGATTTTTTTCCAATTAAATCATGCAAAATACTCTGCTGCTATCTGAATATTTCCATCATGTTTTCAGGAATGAGTTAGATTCAGATAATGAAGAATTCCTGTACTTATACTTTTATTTCTTATTCCTTGAGCTGTAGTTTAAATCCCTTGAGTCTCCATGGAAAATGAAAATGTAACACCCTTACTCTTCCCTTTCTTTCTCCTCCCCTTGACACAGACTCTCTCCTTTGACCAAATCTTCAGTTGGCTGAAACTGCCTTCAGCAATAATCCTGTCAAGTCAGGTTAGCCAGAAACCCCCATCCTTGATGTTTCCTCCTAGTAATTTTCCATCCACTGACCCCCCACCCTGCTCCTTGGTTATAAATCCTCACTTTTCCTTGTTGGAGTTTGAATCCAATCTCTGTCCCCCACTGCAAGATTCCATTGCAGTAGTCCCTGTACTTATCACCATTTACCCCCTTGAATAAAGTCTGCCTTACTAACTTTAACAAGCATCATGAATATTTTAACAGCCCCTTCTACCTACCCATTGCTGCCTCTGTACTTATATTTTTCTATTGTCAAGGTTGATAACAGATTCTGTTCTATAAGTATACAAGTGACTTGTCTATAGTTGGTTATAAAAGTTAAAAATCAATATACAGTATTTCCATTATTATAGCTATTAAATATTGCTTACTGCACAGCTCAGCAATGTATTGTTATATTCTTTTACTAATACAACATTTCTGCTTTCCTGGAGGCTCTCTTTGCATTTCTTGTTCCCTTTTTTGTTTGCTTTTATCTGCTTCTGAAGATGATCCATATTCTTAAGGATCCCAATAAATCTCTGGAATCTCCTTTACCCCCAGATGTTCCCTTCTGAAGCCTCTGTCCTCCTGCATCCATGAGGATGGGGTGCTCTCGAGGCTTATTACCCAATCACTATCCCAGGACTTCCTTTCATTGATCTCCTTGGTTGGACTGAATGTTTTCTTATTCTCATGTATTCATCTTCATAGGTTTATATATCATTCTTACACACATACTCAAGGAACATACAGTAAAAAACGTGCATTGGGATTTAATTTTATAAATTCCCGATCGTCTGAAAATGCCTTTATTCTACCCTCACACTTAACTGAACATTTTCAAGATATGGAATTCTAGGTCAAAAATAATTTTCCCCTGCATTTTGAAGACCTTGTTTCTTTGAATGTAACATATTTTACTTCTTCTTTGGATGCATTTGGAATCTGCTCTTTATCACTGTTTAGGGATTTCATGTTAATTTGCTTTGACAGATTTTTTATTTTGATTTGTTGTACTGGGTTCCTGGTAGGTGCTTTAAACTTAAGGTTTATATTTTTCTTCAGCTTAGGGAAATTTTCTTATATTATTATTTTGGTGATTTTCTCCCATCTATTTTTTTTTTTCTATTCTTCCTTTCTGAAATTCTTATTTGTCATGTAGATGCAGAAATGCCACCTTTCTCTGAAGCCATTATTAGTAAGTGGCCACTTAACATCCCATAGTGAGGGGGGAAAAAGACACTTTATACCATGAGGTAAACAAACTAACAAAAACCAGGGTCACCCTATCTAGTTCTAGTCCCCCGAAAGAAGCCAATCCGTAAGCCTTTCCTGTCAGTTACTGACTCCCTAATAAGAGCAATTCTTTCCTGCCTTTTGTGATGTAACTGTCTGCAGATATGCTACAATCCTTGAAAAATAATAATCATGTGAGAAAATTGTTGTTTTCCACCATAAATTAAGTGTAAATCCAGTAACCTCCTTATTAATCTTGTGGGTTTTATTTTTATTTCCACCCCCTCTTTAAATACCTGTCACTCCTCTTAGAGTCTGGACTTCCTTGCAAACCCTTTCTACAAGTAAGCTTCTTTGCTTGCTGAAAGCTTTTGTCCCTGAGGCTTCCTCTGTTGCTTAGATGTTACAGATAGTCACACAAGAGATTATAATAGAGATTAGGGCATAATTCTAATCCTGTGTAATTTTTGGCACACTAGTTATTTAAATTTACCATGTTTTTATTAAATTTACAATCTTCTCTAGACATGAATAAATCTCAAATAAGACTTTTCTTTGAAAGACTCATGGCTTAAATGGATTTAAAGGGAAAAATTTACCAAAGTTACTAAATTCACAGTTAATTAATTTATATATTGGAAAAAAAATATTAATTTTCTGACCTGATGGTTTAGATATGTTCAGAGGGTTCCACAGATAAGATGTAAGAACTCCAGGCCCTCAGCAGAAAAGTAGTAGACCAGTCTACATGATGTACAAAGAATTTGTTAACTGCTTTGTTGTATACTTACACAAGATATTTAAACAAGATGGAACAGCAGTTGTTATATGTTAAAAGGAGGCTGATAGAAGAAGAGACAGCCTTAATGCTGTACTTTGGAGGTAACAATACCAACATAGCAGGACTTCCTGACAACCACTGGTTCCTTGCAGAAAAAGTAGTTTGTTTGCTAGAATCTGATGAAAAAGTAACCAACTGACATGCCTTGAGATTGGGAGTATTTCTTACACATCATTGCTGAGAAGATACTCTTAACTCTATCTCAGGGGAGATGTTAAAAATGTATATATATGTATGTTGAACCAGCCTTGCATCTCTGGGATAAAACCCACCTGATCATGATGAATTATTATTATTTTTTTTGATGTGCTATTGGATTCAGTTTGCTAAGATTTTGTTGAGGATTTTTGCGTTTATATTCATGAGGGATATTGGTCTGTAGTTTTCTTTTTCTGTTGTGTCCTTTCCTGGCTTTGGTATCAAGATGACATTGGCTTTGTGGAATGAGTTTGGGAGGATACCATCCTTCTCAATCTTTTGGAATAATTTCGGCAGTATAGGTATGAGTTCTTCTTTGCAGGTTTGGTAAAATTCAGGTGTGAACCTATCTGATCCAGGACTTTTTTTTTGGAGGGGGGGATTTTTTATTGCTGCTCCAATTTCTGCACTTGATATTGGTCTGTTAAGGAATTCTATTTCCTCCTAATTGAGCCTAGGGAGGTTGTGTGTTTCCAAGAATTTGTCCATTTCCTCCAAATTTCGTGGTTTTGGGGCATATAGACTTTTACGGTATTCACATGAACAGAAACTTTTCAAAAGAAGACAGACTAATGGCCAGCAAACATATAAAAATGTGCTCAACATCTCTAATCATTAGGGAAATGCAAATCAAAACTACAATAAGATATCACCTAACTCCAGTAAGAATGGCCTCTGTCAAAAAGTCCCAAAATAACAAATGCTGGCGTGGATGTGGAGAGATTGGAACATTCTTACACTGCTGGTGGGACTGCAAATTAGTACAACCCCTGTAGAAAGTAATTTGGAGATACCTCAGAGAGCTAAAAATAGAAATACCATTTGATCCAGCAACCCCACTACTAGGCATATATCCAAAGGAAATAAAGATTTTCTAAAATACAGACATCTGCACTGGAATGTTTATAGCAGCACAATTCACAATTGCAAAGATGTGGAAACAACCCAAGTGCCCATGAATACACGAGTGGATTAATAAAATGTAGTATATGTATACCATGGAGTTCTACTCAGCCACAAAAAGCAATGGTGAACTAGCACCTCTTGCATTATCCTGGGTAGAGCTGGAGCCCATTCTACTAAGTGAAGTATCCCAAGAATGGAAAAACAAGCACCACATGTACTCGCCATCAAATTGGTACTAACTGATCAACACTAAGGTGCTCACATGGTAATAATACTCATTGGGTGGCAGGCAGGTGGAGGGGGGCAGTAAACCCACAGCTAATGGAAACAGGGCACACTGTATGGGGAAAGGACACACTTGTAGCCCTGGCTTGGGTGAGGCAAATGCATTTCATGTAACCAAAATGTTTATACCCCCATAATATGCTGAATTAAAAATAAATAAATAAAAATCATAATTGCTGTAAAAAAAAACAAAAAAAATTAAAAGACCTTGGAAATTAACATACAAAATAAAATAATGAAAAATTGAAAAGAAAGAAAATGTATGTATGCAGCAATCTTTAAATTGTTTTTGAAAACCATGAGAAAGCATCTAATTTAAGCACAGCACAAAGCTACTACACAGTAAGAATTATTGTGAAACCCTAGTAATAAAAATAGTACAGTAGTGGAGCAGAAACTAAAAATTAAATCCAATGGAACAAAACAGTCCAGAACCACATCCTTGTATTTATTGGATCTTAGTATATGATAGAGCTGGCATCATAAATCCATGTGGGGAAGATAAATCATTTAGTAAATATTATTGGTAAAATTGGCTCACTGTATAGAGAAATAGGAATTTGAATACCTATTTACTCTATGTACAAAAATTAACTTCAGATAGACTAATGGTCTAAAGGTGAAAAATAAAACTATAAAGATAATAAAAGCAAGCTAAGAAGAATATTTTTGAGACTTCACAACAGGGAAAGGGTTTTTAAATAAACCTCCAAAAGCACAAACTGTAAAGTGAAAAAGCAACGGATTTGACTGTACCAAAATTAAAGTCTTATTTCCAACAGTGGATACCATAGACAAAGTTAACAGTAGGGTGAGAAAGATACTTGCAATGTCTAAAACTAGCAAAGGATTAACATCTAGAGTGAGCAAGATATCTCTTCCAAGTAGCATGTAAAAGACAGAAATTTCACTAGGAAAATAGGCAAAGAATAGAATAGGCAATCTCATGCCTGGGATTATATGCTGAGAGAAACTCACTCAGATCCAAAAGGAGACACATAAAAAAGTGTTTACAGAAGTGGTATTTTAGGGAGCAAGGACTGAAGTTTCCACAATGTCCATCATTAGGTAGGTGGAGTAGAATGTAACAGGCAGAAATAAGGAATTAAGTTTACATGCAGCCAAAAGGGTAAATCTCAAAAAACATTATGTTGTATAAATAGGGCACGAAAGGGACATACATTTAAATATAATGCTATTTCTTTAATTAAACACACAGAGATGTCTTGTTCCAAAATAGTGGCATAGAAGCAAGCTGGCTTTGCTTCCTCCAAGGAAAAAACAAAAACAAATATACAGCACCAAGATCTACACTAGCAACAATCCAGAACTCAATTATGATGATGAAACAGTTCCTAGGGGCCAGAGAGAAGTGGAAAAATTTCAAGCAGATGGTAGGAGAATCTGACTTCTATATCCATGATGCCTCTCCCCACATTCTGCCCAGCACCAAATGCAGAAAATAGCCCCACAACTCACCATTTCTGCACTGGAAAAAGTGAAATTGAGGTGTCCAACCAGCTTTCCCACATTCTTGAATTCCCTGTAAGAAGACTTGTCCTTTCCTTAATCCATGGGAAGCATTGTGACTGCCTGAAGGGAGAGAGATCCCTCAGGACAGGCAGAAACAAACAGGGGAGTTGGGGCTACCATCCCCAGCCCTGGAAACTCTGCTAAATAACCCATCCAAAGGTCACACCAAATCAGAGTGACTACTCCACAGCAATAAGGCTGTAGGAGATACATCACCCAGGTCCCCTGGGCATTAACCCATAGCTAGCCTTCCCACACTGCTGGGATAATCCCTTTGGGACCTGCCTCATTTGGGACAGGCAGTGCTCCAAACATTTACTAGAGCCAAGACAAACCTAGGCTGAAGGCACCACCTAGAGCTGAAAAGGAGGCAATAACCTAGCAATGAAGATGCACTACACAAATATATTCAATAAAAACCAAAACAAGTCAAACAGAGAAAACTGGAATAAATATCTAATCCTTCCATTCAAAGACATAGATATATACCCACAAGAAATAACAGCAAGCAGGGAACAATGGCCTCCCCGAAAGGAGAAAGCAAAAATCCAGTGACTGATCCTAACAAGAGGCAATTTGTGAGCTCTCTGACCAAGAATTCAAGATAGCACTTTAAAGGAAACTTGGTGATCTCCAAGATAACACAGAAAAGCAATTCATAAATCTATGAGAGAAATATAACAAAGAGATTGCAATAATAAAAGAAAAATCAAACAGGAACCTTGGAACTGAGAAATACATTTGCTGAATTGAAGAACTCTTTAGAGGCTCTCAACAGCAGAATGAATCAAGCAGAACAAAGAATCCATGAGCTCAAAGAATAGCTCTTTGAAAATACATAGTCATAGGAGAAAAAAAAATTAAAAGGAATGAAGACTACTTAAAAGATACTCAGAAGACCAAATCTAAGAATTATTGGTGTTCAAGACGGAGCTGAGCAAGAGCAAGTGGTAGAAATCTTATTCAAAGAAATAACAGAAAACTTTCTAAACCTTGAGGAGGATATAAATATCCAGGTACAGGAAGGTCTTAAAACACCAAACAGATTCAATCCAAATAAGACTACCCCAAGGCATAAAATAATCAAACTCTAAAATGTCCAGGACAAAGAGAAGCTTCTAAAAGAAACAAGAGATAAGAAGCAAATAACATTACAAAGGAGCTTCAGTTCATCTGACAACAGACTTCTCAATGGAAACCATACAGGCCAGGATGGAGTAAAACAACATTTTCAAAATGCCCAAAGTAAAAAATTGCCATCCAAGAATATTTTATCCAGCAAAATTATCATTCAGATATAAAGGAGAGATATAGTCTCCCAGACTAACAAAAACTGATAGAATTCTCCACCACCAGACCTGTTTTGCAAGAAATGCTAAAGGGAGTTCTTTAATCTTAAATTAAAAAACACTAACATGCAAAAAGGCTTCTTTCAAGGTATAAAACCCATTGTAAAATTAAGTACACAGGCAAACCTAGAATACTCTATTACTGTAGTTGTGTAGTGTGCAACTAACTCATAACTTTAGTATGAAACCCAGAAGACAAATCTATCAAAAACACTAATAGCTACAGCAAACTGTTAAAAGATAGGTAATATAAAAATGTTATAAATTGAGACAACTAAAAATCAAAACATAGGGAGATGGAGATAAAATGTAATTTTTTGTGGTTTGTTTGCCTTTGTTAGTTTCTATTCTTTTATTTGTGATCTAAGATAGGTTGTCATCTCTTTAAAATAACTTGTTATATCTAGAAGGTGTTTTTGTAAGCTGGTTCTTGGTAACCATAGTGCAAAAACCTACAACAGATTCACTGAAAATGAATAAAATAAAAATAAATTAGTAAAATGTGGTGTATGTATACCATGGAGTATTACTCAGCTATAAGAAATAATGGTGATATAGTATCTCTTATGTTCTCCTGGATAGAGTTGGAACCCATTCTACTAAGTGAAGCATCCCAAGAATGGAAAAATAAACACCACATGTACTCACCAGCAAATTGGTTTCCCTGATCATCACCTAAGTGCACATTTGGGAATAACACCAATTGGGTGTCGGGCAGATGTGGTGGGGGGAGGGGATGGGTGTATACCTACATAATGAGTGCGATGCACACCATCTGGGGAATGGACACTCTAGAAGCTCTGACTCGGGGGGGGTGGGAGGGGCATGGGCAATATACATAACCTAAACTTTTGTACCCCCATAATATGCTGAAATAAAAAAAGAAAAAAGGAAAAAAAGAAAAAGAATCAACAAATTATAATGTACAACTAGAGACAATCATTTATCCAGTGAGAAAGGAAGAGAGGAGTCTCAAAACAACCAAAAAACAAGCAACAAAATGGCCCTAATAAGACCTTATTTATCAATAATAACATTGAGTGTAAATGGATTCAATTCTCTAATTGAAAGGTGTAAAGTGGCTGAATGGATAAAGAATCAAGACCCAACTATATACTGCCTTCAAGAAACCTATTACACCTATAAAGACACACATCGACTAAAAGTGAAGGGGTGGAAAAAGATATTGTATACAACTGGAAACAAAAAAAAAAAAGCAGGAATAACTATACTTAGATAAAATAGACTACAAATCAAAGACTGTAAAAAAAGAAAAAAGGGTCACTATATAATGATAAAGAGGTCAATTCAGCAAAAAGATATCACAATTATAAATATCTACGCACCCAACGCTGGAGCTCCCAAGCACGTAAAGCAAATATTAATAGATCCAAAGGGAGAGATAGACTGCAATAGAATAATGGGAGGGGACTTTAACACCAGGTGGAAAATCAACAAAGAAACAGCAGAGTTAAACTGCACACTACATCTAATAAGCCTAACTGACATTTACAGAACATTTCACTCAACTGCTGCAAAATACACATTCTTTTCATCAGCACATGAAACATTCTACAGAATAGACCATATCTTAGGCCACAAAACAAGTCTGTATAAATTCAAAAAACATAAATCATATCAAGTATCTTTCCTAAGCAAAATGTAGTAAAACTAGAAATCTATAACAAGAGGAGCTACAGAAAATACACAAACACATGGAAATTAAATCACATGCTCCTGAACCACCAATGGGTCAATGAAGAAATTAATAAGGAAATTTTAAAATTTCTTGAAACAAATAAAAATGGAAATACAACATACCAAAATCTATGGGATATAGCAAAAGCAGTACTAAGAGGGAAGCTTATATCAATAAATGCCTACATAAGAAAAGTAGAAACATTTCACATGAACAACCTAACAATACACCAAAAGGAGCTAGAAAAAGCAAGAACAAACCAAAGCCAAAATTAATAGGAAAAAAGAAATAATAAAGATCAGAGCAAAAGTAAATGAAATTAAGACTAAAAAATACAGAAGATCAACAAAATGATGTTATTTTTTTTTAAATAAACAAAATTGACAAACCTTTAGTAGACTAAGAAATAAAAAGAAAGAACACCCACATAAATAAAATCAGCAACTAACAAGGAGACATAACAACTGAAACCTCAGAAATACAGAGACTCATTAGATACTATTACGAACAACTATATGCCAAAAAACTGGAATCCTAAAATAAGTGGACAAGTTGCTGGACACATACAAGCTACCTACCAAGAAGAAATAGAAAACCTCAACAGACCAATAATGAGTAAAAGATTGAAGCCATAATAAAAAGTCTCCCATAAGAAAATTCCAGAATCTGATGGATTCACTGCTGAATTCTACCAAACTTTTAAAGAATACCCATCCTACTCAAACTCTTCAAGAAAATTGAAGAGGAGGGAATACTTTCAAACTCATTCTACAAAGCCAGAATTACCCTGGTGTTAGATAGGGATAAGGAGGATGGGAGAGGAACAGAAGTTTTGTCTACAGTAGGAGAACATAAGAGCTGACCAACCAAAAAGAGGTAGAGAAAACACAAACTGGAGATATGATCAAGGCCACAAATAGTGTGAACTGGGGCATGCATACTGGGAGATTTCAGTTGTCCTCAACTGACCTGGGGTTCATTGCCATCTAATTAACATTGCGGTTTTGACCCATCTAATGGGCTTTCATGAAGGATGCTGGGAGGATGCATGCATACAGACTAAGAGAATTATGTAAGGAAACCTGTCAATCACACAAGGGTAGGAAAGGGGAATTCCACCTAAAGACAGGAGGGGCAGTCCATTTATCACATAAAAACACATATGTGCTAAAAACCTAGAGCCATCTCCATTGCGGAGATAGACCCATCCCCTCTCTGGAATATACTGTGCTTAATAAATCTTGGTGCTTGGCTCACTTGTATCTGTTTGGCCTGCTCATTCATGCCATTGACTCAGTCACAGTAACCATTCTTCGATACTGAAATAAGAACCAGGAAACATACGAACCTGACACTGTACCAAAACCAGACAAGGGCATAATAAAAAAAGAAAACTACAGGCCAATATCATTGATGAACATAGATGAAAAAATCCTCAACAAAATACTAGTAAACTGAATTCAACAACACATTTAAAAGATCATTCAACATGATCAAGTGGGATTCATCCCAGGGATTCCAGGATCATTCAACATATGCAAATCAATAAACATAATACATCACATTAGCAGAATCAAGAACAAAAGCCATATAATTATTTCAATAGATGCCAAAAAAGCACTTGATAAAATTCAACATCCCTTTATGATAAAAAAAAAAAACCCTCATCAAAATGGGTATAGAAGGAACATACCTTAAAGTAATAAAGACCATATATGACAAACTCACAGCTAACATTATACTGAACAAGGAACAATTGAAGGCCTTTCCTCTAAAGACTGGAACAAGAGAAGGATGCCCGCTTTCACCACTATTTTTCAACATAATACTAGAAGTCCTGGCAAGATCAATTAGGTAAGAAAAAGAAATAAAGGGCATCCAAATTGGAAAGGAAGAAGTCAAGTTAGCCTTGCTTACACGTGACAGGATCTTATACCTAGAAAAACCTAAAGACTCCTCTAAAAATTGTTAAAACCAATAAATGAATTCAGTAAAGTCACAGGATACAAAATCAACATACAAAAGTCAGTAGCATTTATGTATGCCAACAATGAACAATATGAGAAAGAAATCAAGAAAGTAATCCCATTTACAGTAGCTACAAAAAATGTAAAATACCTAGAAATCGTTCTAACCACAGAAGTTAAAGATTTATCTGAGGAAAACTATAAAACTCTGATGAAAGAAGCAGGAGAGGGCACATAAAAATGGAAAGATATTCCATGCTCATGGGTTGTAAGAATTAATATTGTTAAAATGGCAATACTACCCAGAGCAATTTACACATTCAATGCAATCCCTATCAGAATACCAAAATACAATTCTTCAGAGAAATAGAAAAGAAGTCCTAAAATGTATATGAAACCACAAAAGAACTCAAATAGCCAAATCAATCCTGAGCAAAAAGAACAAAGCTGAAAGCATCATACCACCTGAGTTCAAAATTTACTACAAAGCTATTGTAACCAGAACACTATGGCATTGGCATAAAAACAGAGACTTAGACCAAGGGAACAGTGTAGAGAAAACAGATATAAATTCACACACTTACTTCCAACTCGTCTTTGACAAAGGTGCTAAAATCTTACAACTGGGAAAGGACAGTCTTTTTAATAAATGGTGCTGGGAAAACTGGATAATTATATGCAGAAGAGGGAAACTAGACCCCTATCTCTCACCATACACAAAAATCAAGTCAAAATGGATTACAGGCTTAAATATAAGACCTAAAACTACGAAAGCTATGAAACTACTACAAGAAAAAAATTGGGGACATGCTCCAGGACATTGGTCTAGGCAATGATTCTTTTGTGTAAGATCTCAAAAGCACAGGCAACCAAAGCAAAAATAGACAATTGTGATTACATCAAACTAAAAACTTTCTTCACAGCAAAGGAAACAATCAGAAAAGTGAAGAGACAAGCTGCATAATGGGAGAAGATGTTTTCAACTATCCATCTGACAAGAGATTAATAACCAGAACATATAAGGAGCTCAAAAAACACAATAGAAAAAGAAAAATAATCTGATTTAAAGATGGGCAAAAGATCTGAACAGATACTTCTCAAAAGAAGGCATACAAATGGTCAACAGGTACATGAAAAAATGTTCAACATCACTAATTATCAGAGAAATGCAAATCAAAACCACAATACAATGTCATCTAACCCCAGTTTAAATGGCTTGTATCAAAAAAGACAGGCAATAACAGATGCTGGTGAGAAGGTGGAGAAAGGAGAACCCTCATACACTGTTGGTGGGAATGTAAATTAGTGCAACCACTATGGAAAGCAGTATGGAGGTTCCTCAAAAAGCTAAAAATAAGAACTACCATATGATCCAGCAACTCCACTACTGGGTATATATTCAAAAGAAAGGAAATAAATATATCAAAGAGATATCTGCACTCCCATGTTTATTGCAGCACTATTCACAATAGACAAAATATAGAATCAACCAAAGTGCCCATCAGTGAATGAATGAAGAAAATATGATATATGTACACAATGGAACATTACTGAGTCATAAGAAAGAATGGAATCCTGTCATTTGCAGCAAAATGGATGTAACTGGAGGCCATTATGTTAAGTGAAAAAAGCCAAGCACAGAAAGACAAATATCACATGTTCTCACTCATATGGAGGAGCTGAAAAAGTGGATCTCATGAAGAGAGAGAGTAGACTGGTAGTTATCAGAGATTGAGAAACATGGGAGAAGGGAGAGATGGAGTGAAAAAAATATGAATCTATTTATTATCACATAACTGAACACTTAAAATGATAAAGATGGTAAATTATATGTGTATATTTTGCCTCAATTAAAAAATAAATTTCAAAAAACACAGAATGTTATTTTTCAAAGATATACATATAACAAATAAATGCTCATATGGAAGTTGGATTGGATAGACATTCACTAAATACACATGGGTGGGCTGAGAAGAGGAATTGGAGAAGGGATGGGAAAGGAAATGGAAAATGATAAAACAAAATAAAGTAAAAGGGGGTCTCCTACCATTCATTGATGTTGGTGTGCCTCAAATTGTGGAATCTGATAAATTCAGTTCTGTGTAACCACAGCCCTAAAGGGAGAAAATGAGGCCACACAGAGATGGAAAACCAAGTATAGTCAAACTACCCTTGAAAATTTTTAAACCACAATTAATTCAGTCATTCAGCAAATATTTATGAGACAACTGCTTTGTGCTGGACACTGTCCTGGATGCTTGAGATCCAGGAGGGAACAAAATAGACAAAGGTCCCTGCCCGGAGGAACTTCCTTTCCAGGGGGGAGGACACAGATAACAAGTGATAAATGTAATAATTCAATTATTTAGTATGTTTAAAGTCAGTAAGTGCTATTAAAAAAAGAACAGAAATCAAAATAAGGGGGATCAGGAGTGTTGATGGGTGGGGGTGGCAACTTTGATCCAGGACAGAGATGACTTGTTCTGGGCATTTTCTCCAGCACTGAGCACAGTGATTAGCACATAGTAGGTATTCATGATTCTTTTGAATGAAAGAATGAATAAATAGCCAAATAAAACAAGGCATTATGCCTAGCAATATAATTGACAAAAAAAAAAAAAAAGGTGCTGTGGAAAAGGCACTGAATGTGGAGTCAGAATCCCTAGGTTTTAATCCTGGTCTGTGAACGCCATGCATGGCTTTGTACAAGTCCTTTCTCTGCTTTTATCCTCACACATATGTGGAAAACAATGAGGTGATAGTGGGAAGGGTAATAGACTAGGTGATTTCTAAGGGTTCTTATTGCCCTGATGGTCTATGACTGCAGTGCCCAACCCCAGGCCTACAGATCAGTACCATAGGTGGCCTGTTAGGAACAGGGCCGCACAGCAAGAGGTGAGCATCAGGAGGGCGAGTGAAGCTTCACCTGTATTTACAGCCACTCCCATCACTCACATCACCACATAAGCTCCTCCTCTTGTCAGATCGGTGGCAGCATTAGATTCTCATAGGAGTGCCAACCCTACTGTAAGCTGCACATGCAAGGGATCTAGGCTGTGTGCTCTTTATGAGAATGTAATGCCTGATGATCTGAGGTGGAGCTGAGGTGGTGATGCTAGCGCTGGAGAGCAGCTGCAAATACAGATTCTCATTAGTAGAGAGGTTTGACTGCACAATAAATGTAATGTGCTTGAGTCATCCTGAAACCATGCCCTCCCACAATCCCTGGTCTGTGGAGAAATTGTCTTCCATTAAACCAGTCCCTGGTGCCAAAAAGGTTGGGGACCGCTGGTCTATGACAAGCGTGACCACAACTTGATAAATGATGTTAGATCAAGTCCAGGGAGTTGGGATACAGCAGTGGGGCACGGCATCATGGGATTCAAGCTTCAGCCTCTGTCAAAGAATGTAAAGGAGACAAGATGCCTCGGAACCTGCAGCCTCAGGAGGAGCGGCAACAGTTCTTGTCATTGTGATGTCTTGTTTTTTCCATGCAGTGCAATAGTGCAGACTGAGGCTAGAGGCCAGTATAGCTGGAGAAATATATCACCCTGATGCATGGCTTTGGCAAACAAGAGGGAAACACCAAAGACCTGGGAAAAGAGAAGTAAAATCATGAGCTTCCTTAGTGCATAGAACCCTGGGAAGTTGAAATCCGAAGGGCTGTTAGCATCCATCTAGTCCAACCTCTCAATCTGAAGATACAGTGAAACAGGCCAAAAGATGGGAAGGGAATTTAATTAATGTCACATACACAGTACTGGGCAGAATCAGAACCAGATCCAAGGCTGCTGATTTCAGTGCCACAGCTGTGTCTTCACATAGGAAGCTTACATCTTACCCTATATTCATAAAAGGATAAGTCCATGCATAATATAGAATTGGAAGTTAGGGTATGATCTGGGCATACCTTACAAAGGAAGGGAGCAAAGTAATGAAATGTTTGAACCTTCTCTCTAGAAAAATCCACATATACACACGAACCTTCTCTCCAGAAAAATCCACATATACATAAAATTTTGCCTGCATTTTCAAGGGATGATTATACACTAGGTTAAGAACCCATATAGTATATAGAAGATGTCTTATAATCCTCAAGACTCAGGACAAGAAAGGACTATGTCATTGAGTCCACCCTTACTAAGCATCTCTGACAGCTCTGCTGTTTGACTGTTTTCTTTACTAGGACCTTTTGCTAATATTCTGGTCACATGAGATTGTATTGTTTTTGGCCATAAGCCATTGTAATACTTACAGCAGAGTAGATATGATGTCAGCTTTAAAATAAATTAGTAGGATTAAAATAGATCAAATGAGAGTGAGTTTCTAAGAGTAAAAATGGGTCATACTTTAAGATTGTGTTCATAAAAGAAGTCATCCAATTTATTCATCCCTGGTCATTTAATCTGCAGCATTAAACCACTTTTCACTTGGATTTCTGATATTATCATTGCAAAATAAAATATGCTACAGTTTATGCCAGCATTCACCCTATTATATAGTAATTCACTCAATTTTTTTCTAATGTTGTTCTACAGGTAAATTAAAAATCACTCCCCAAAACTTCTTAAATGATTCTGCATTCACAGAGACAGAGGAAAAAAAGTAAATCTTGAACACCCTCCCACAGAGGCAGGATTGCTGGGGTGCGAACTTTCATCTTTTTTTAAATTAACTGGTTTCACCAGTAGCTGAGGTGTAATTGACATAAAATTAAATGCACATATTTAAAGTATAGAATTTTTATTTTTTTATTTGTTTTTGTTTCAAAATATTAAGGGGATACAAATGTTCTTGTTACATGGATAGCTTCTATAATGCTTTAGTCATGGGTATAAGTGTGCCCATCACCTGAATACTGTTCATTGTACCTGTTAGGTAGTTTTTACCCCTCCCCTGGCCTCTCTTCTTTTCTCACTCCCTGGTTGATTTCATATATTATAATATCTCAAGTATCACCTCTATGCTGATGATATCCAAATCTATATCTACCATG
This sequence comes from Eulemur rufifrons, assembly GCF_041146395.1. Classification (NCBI taxonomy): domain Eukaryota; kingdom Metazoa; phylum Chordata; class Mammalia; order Primates; family Lemuridae; genus Eulemur; species Eulemur rufifrons. Next base: position 22,811,872 of record NC_091012.1, on the reverse strand, counting down.
CTTCTTTCCTGAACCCCTATCTCTTCTATCCAACCTCCTGAAGGATACTATCTTCACTTTGATGTACTACATGTCCAAACTGTATTCCTCTTTTCCTTGCCTATATCTGTTCCTCTTTTTCCTTCAGTTATTGGCACCATCATTTCAGACTCATCCATGATTCTCTATCTCTCTCACCATTCCATATGTAAATTATTCTTTTCAGTTCAACCTTCTAAGTATCATTTGAGCCCATTTCTTCATTTCCATATTCACTGACCACATTCAAGTCACCACATTTCACCTGAACTACTGCAATAGCCTCTTACCCAGTTCTCTGCAGCCAGCCCAGCTATCCGTGATCTATCCCTCATATTGCCACCTGAGTCAGAAGTTACAAAGTGGTGCCACTCTCTAATGCTCATATAATAAAGTTCAAGCCCCCCAAACTATCATATAATGTGCTGCATTATCTGGGCCCTCATTACCTCTCAAGCTTCATCTCTCTATTCCATACCCTCCTCTCCAGTCATCTTGAATGACATGCCATTCCCTGAACCCTCTATGTCCTCTCCTGCTTTTGTACATTTACACTTGCTGTCACCCCTGCTCACCTCCGTCTTGTTTTACTTGGTAATCAAATTCTACACATTCTTCAAGAATCAGGTCAAATATTACCTGTAAGAAACATTCCCTAACACTATTTACCTAGTTAGATTCTGTTCCTAGGTACTCGCAACAGTTGCCTTACCGTATTTCAATAGCTTGCTTATTTGACTTTCATTCTTGCGTGTGTGCTTCATAAGACCTGAGTCCCTAGCATGGAAGTATTCAAAAAATGAACATTTTAAATTAGTTAATTAATTAATGAAAGTTGATGGCTATTTCAAAGACATAAATACTGTGGTGGAGCAGGAATAAGGTATTACTCATTCAAAAACACTTGGTTGAGCATTTACTCCTGCTTTAGAGGCTGACAACATGGAGATGAATAAGATACAGGCTTTGCCCTCAAAGAGCTCACAGTCCAGTAGGAAATCAGATGAAGAATGGAGCTCTGGCAGGGATAAGTCCAGACTTAGTAAGAGAAGCAGAAAGTGCTTAACGAGTACTAATAATTCTTAAATGGAGCAAATGTGAATAAAGCACTGTTGGACTGGGTTTTTTCCAACCTTTAATCCACTCTTCTAAAAATATTTCCTGACTACACATATTTGGAAAAAAATGTCTCCTAAAAGCAGTCACTACCAGGAAGCCAAAAGTAATTTGGAATACAATGTATTAACACTCTGCGATTCATTACCAAAGACTCAAGTGTTGAGGCAGGGGAGGCTGGAGAAAGAGAAAAGAAGAAAGACAAAAAAGAGAGGATGAAAGAGATATTCAGTAAGAAATCAGCAGAATCTGTTATTTGGTATCATTTGGTAGCCCAAACACAAAGCTGAGGTCGTTGATCTGATTCTTGTGCTTTTCTAATGGTGTGGTGGTCAAGCCCAAGTTAGAGAACAAGTAGGAAGGCTCCATTTACTTTCATGTTTTGGTAAGAGTATATAGTTTGAGGGAAGTTGTTTTTTCATTTGCATCTAAATGTTTGCTCCAAGTTAAATAGTGCTTAACCTGTGCTTTCCCAAAGCTCTCATCCTCCATCTGATTCTATTTACATTCAAATTATGTTTTGCAGCAAAATTTTTTTTCACACGAAAATGTATTTTGCCCTGATTTCCATTTAAAGCCTTTGTTGTCTTAAAATTACATTAGAGGGAATTTTATTTTTCTTCTTGACTCTATTACTCTTAGCCTTGTTAATGAAATATTGGTTAACTTAAATTGCAGTTTTTAAATTCTTCTTGTGAAGGATTAATTCACTGAAAACCAAGACCAGCATTGACAGTGGTGTGGTGACTGAGTTTTTGCCTAATCTAAAATTTAAAAGTACTGTAATTGCCTATCTTTTCTACATAATATGGCTAACATCATAGTAGATATATCAAGACATGAGGAAACTGCAAGTAGCATTGAGAATCTCACAATATCTAGGCATTAGAGGATACTGGTATCTTTTCTATACTTAGGGATGGGGATTGCCAGCAGGTTTCTCACCTTCTAACTACAATTCACAACTGCTGGCTTTAGAAGGCTTGATACTAAAGGCAGGATGCAACTGAGCAGAGGCCAAACAACTCTTATCTTGGAGCAGCAACCAACATATTTTCTAGTGTTGGTTGCTTGTGGACTATGACTTTCTGATTTCTGGATCCTATCTGTCTGCCAGCTTGGACATACAGCACCTGTTTGCTCCTCCTTACCTTTCTTAACTGCCCTAGACTTGATTCTCCACTTGGCTGGAACTGGGATCCTGCCATAGTTTTACACATAACAAGGCTCCTGGTTCTAGGGTCTTCCAGGTACCCCTGTCAAGCTGCTGACTATTCTCTGCATGACATTTTGTCTAGGCCAGCGGTCCCCAACCTTTTTGGCACCAGGGACCATTTTCATGGAAGACAATTTTTCCACAAACCAGGGAGTAGGGGTTGATTTCAGAATGATTCCAGCACATTACACTTATTGTGCACTTCATTTCTATTATTATTACATTATAATATATAATGAAATAATTATACAACTCACCATAGGTTGGGGACCCCTGTTCTAGGCCATGGCAAGGAGTAAAATGACCTTGAATGCCAAAGTGTGCCTTATAGTGAGTGTCCTCATGAGTTACAGTATACACCTTCCAGAGCAATCCTTTACCTGGACCAACTCCCACCATGCCATTCTCTGACTAGATTTTTTGGCTGTCACTGCCATCTCCATTTATATGGATTCCCAAATATCTTTATGCTGCAATAGAATCATAGTTGAGCCTTTAAGTCTAATGACTTTCACCTAAGTTATTTACTCTTTGTACTTCACTATTTCTTGCATCATCTGAGAAGGAGATATAGTCCATATGGCTGAGATGACCTACAGACTCTGGATCAGGGAAAGCAGCCTGTGTCACAGAGTAGTGATTGAGACCAAGGGTTCTGCAGCCAGACCTGTAGGATTTGAATCTCAGCTCTACCTCTTACTAGATGATATGAACTAGAGCAAGTTATTTAATCTCTCATGTCTCCAGTTTCTCATAAGTAAAATAAGGACAATAGTTGTGTATACCATATTTGTTGGTAGTTGAGGATTAAATGAGAAAAATCATGTAAGGCTCTTAACACCTTACCTGGCAAATCATAAGTGCTCAATAATTATTAGGCATCAACAATAATACCCTGGAGTTTACTTCCACTCTTCATACACCAAATGGAATGAGTGGCCTGCATTCTTCTATGCCAGGCTAGGAGTCAATTAGGCTATGAAGAATGAACATGCACAAATGACCATACCATAGAAGTAGAGGAGCTGGACTGAAACTAGTTATGTTAGGTTGAGGGAGGGGGAAGACAGAGGAGAAGATTCCTTGGAAGGGCCTTTGTTCCAAATATGTACCATAGAGGTTGATAAATCTGGAACCAAATAAGTAGAAGCAAAGCCTCTCAGAGGTTAAGAGATGGCCTTCCAAGGAACAAGGTTATTATGAAGATTTTTTCTCTGAGCAGTCCTAAAGTCCCAAGGCCTTAATGTGTCATGGGATAGATGGTCACGAGGAACACCTCCATGGAAACACTTAGATGCACTATGGATCTGAATACTTGAGAAGAAATTATCTATTTTGGCCTTGAGTGCCTCTGAGGCTCCAGCCAGCTCTGTAGATGGCAGGTTGATAGAATAGACATTATTCTGTGGCCCAAGTGCCCCTTTGTGGCTATGGGAGAGTTTCTGGGGGGGCTTCAACTCTGGACCTGCCACACTCCCAACATTTTCAGTGCTCTTTCCAAAGATGTTCTAAACCCTAGGTTCCTCCATAGTTCTCCAGACCCTTGGACACTATCATTCTTTAGAGCAGAGTCCTACTCTGTGTGTGTTACCTCTACTTCCAAATGACTTATCTTTATACCAAAGACTGTAAAAAGAGCATGATACTTATCTGAAGGCTCAGGCTCCTATGTATGTTATTCATGTCATTTAATGGCCACAGGGTGAAAAGTTTGTAAAATAGAATGAAAGACAGAATAAAAAAAGCCAAAACACTTCTGCCGTCAAACTCAGCAGATCATTATGTCAGTCATGGAGGTGTACCATTAGGGTCTCTCCACAAGCAAGAACTTGCTTTTCAGCTGCAAAGTGTACTGTGAGCTGACAGCCTCCAGACATTAGCACTTTCAGGATCCATCTCACTTTTTAAAATGAGAACACACTCTTCTTGGGCAGGGTAGAGCCGATGACTAGTGAAGGCCTGACCATTTCTGCCCAGCACAGAATTTTTCTAATGGAAAATTCTTACATCAGAGCTCTCAGGTAGATGAGACTTTGTCATATATGCATTGAGGTATTAGGATCTCCCAGCCCAGTCCTGCTCCATCTCCCTTTTATTTTTCACAGATGCTCCCTAATAAACCTCTTGCACTCCTACATCTCTGTAGGAGTCTGATTCCCAGCATCTGATTGATTCCTGGAGGACCGAAATGACTTAATTATCTATTTGTGATGTAAGCAATTTCACAGAGAACTGACGTATTCATTCAACCTACCCCTATTCCTACACAAACACATACATCACCAGCTGGGGTGTTTGTACAAAAAAAAAATGAAGAACTGAAAAAAATTATCGTTCCATACTGATTACTATACTCGGCCAATTCATGGTAAGAAATGGGTAAGTGCTTATTCTCAACCCAGAATTATTAAGACATTTTTGGTAGGCCAGATGGTTCACAAAGTGAAACCTCCAGGGAGCCTATAATCAAGTCTGGATGCACAAAGGCAATAAATGGAAGATAACCTTCTTCCTGAGTCATGGACTCTTTGCATACAGGGCCATGCTGTTTTTGCTATGTAATTCTCAGCCCTTTCCAGCAAAATCCAAGGGAACTTTAGGATCTGGTTCATCATTGTCTACCAGGACAATATCCTACTGTCCTTGATTACAAATGGGACCCTCACACGTGAATGAAGAGTCTGGAAAATTCTTTGCCCTCCCTGTTTGTTTCTATTGTTTATGCTTCACAGTCTTATTCAAAATAGGCTTCCAGTTCAGAAAAAAAGGAGGGGCTTCTAAGTCTAAATGATCCTTGATACTCAAGACATCTATACCCATTATAAAGTGGTTATGACAAGATAAGGTGTCAGGACATTAACCTGTACATTTTACTCTTCTTTGCATCAGTGAATTTTACTTGAGACCCTCTGCCCCCCTCCCTCCCCAGCCAAGATGCTAGACATGTGCTACCTGTGGCTTTACGGGGAGTTGTCAGAATGTAACCAGAGAACAAAGGTGTCAAAATCTTGGCTCTTGAGTTTGTCAAAAGCCAGAGGTTCAGGTGTTAGACGGAGAAGATTTGGAAGCATTTGTAACCTAGTTTTCTTCTCTTGCCCTAGATAATACATAGACTGGAGAGGCAAGAAGGGAGAAACCACAGAGAAAGGAAGGATTTCAGTAGGGAGGGAACATCAAGTTTCACTGGCGAAAACCTCATCATCATCCAGCATCAGAGAGCCACATGCCAAGGGGGAATAATGCCTGTCTACAACCATTCAGCAGTCCAGGCCCCTCTTAAACTGCTGGTCACCCAGGCAAGGTGAGATGAGAAAGAACAGCCTTAAATCTTGAATTGAGACTAGTGAAATACCTATTCATACAATATTTGCTCTTAATGCCAAGTGGTCATTGCTGTGGAGGCAAATACCACCCGTTGATCCACTAGAATTGTTATATCAGAGTTAGGAGCCATCAAATAGTCATGCTCATTCCTAGCAATGAATTCTATAGAACAACATGGAACCATCTGAGAAAGAATGCTGTGGTCATTAAAGCTAGGTTTTTGAAAAGGCCACACCTACTCAAATGTTTCCCATTTGTAGAAAACTTCCATCTCTTGCCTCCACTTTTTTTTTAATGATACCATTTATTAATTAGGGTCCAATTAGGAAACATATAATTCTCTCAAACTGGAAAATTTGAGGAGGGTTTAATTTGAGGAGGGTTTACTGAAGTGTGGTCAGGGTTTAAGGAATCCAACAAGGTTCCCTGGGGATGTTAACTGCTGGAGCCTTTACTATCCCTATGTCTGAAGGGGCAGAGGAAATAGCAGCTGCCAAAACCCAGAAGGAGATGGCAGCTGTATGGAGAGGGCTGCCAGACAGGATCTGTGCTCTTCAGTAGAAGGGCACAACAAATTCCTGGCAAGTTAGCAAGGAGAGAGCCAGGGGAACAAATACTCTCTGCTCACTCTCCTCCAAGTTCTCCCTTTGATCTTCTGTCAGTGCCGCCCATTGGCTAAACCCAACTGCAAGCCAAAGAGCAAGAAAGTCCATTGAAGCAACTAATGCAGGTCATAGCAGAGTGGAGAAGTGGGAGATTGGGGGGGGGAGGTCAGTTGGAAATATTGAGAACAGACAACTTGATAGAGTTGGAAATATATGTAAGAACTTCCCAGGAGGCCTTGCTCTGTTTGACAATTTGATAAAAGCTAAAACCCTCACAACAACAACAACAAAAAATGTTCAAGTAAGTATAAATATTTGATTTTGCATGACATTTCAAGGGATTTTGCAGCCCTATGGCTCTCTCCCTAGTGTTCCTAGGAGTTTCATGGATACCAAGTTAAGAACCTCTTGCTCTGAAAAGCTGTTTGTAGGAATGAATGTCATTTTGTTACAGTTCTTATTTCCTTAGCTTTTTTTCCTACTATATTTCCAGCAACTTAGCCATCCAAGAGCAGAGCTGACACCTTAGGCCAACTATAAGTAAACCAACTGGGCCCATTCCTTAGTCAGATCTGCTCAGTCTGAGCTATAGTATACAGTCTGAGTAGCAGAGCTGTGAAGGAGAAGCAGGCAGAAAATGCGGAGCTAGTCATGTGATGCGGGGTTGCCTAGCAACACTGGCAGGGAGGCTCTCCTTCCTGAGCCTCTCAGCAGCAGAGCAGCAGAGAGAATTGGTTTAAAAAGAGTGTGTGTGTGTGTGTGTGTGTGAGAGAGAGAGAGAGAAGGAGAGAGAGAGAAGGGAGGGAAGAAACAGAAAGAGAAAGGGACAAATGCAGAGACAGACAAACAATGGCAAGCAAAGGAAAGAGTTTAGTAAGCAAGAAAAAAAGTGAGGGAGAATAATAAGTTTAAGGGAAAGGGGAAATGGAGAGATGTTCAGACAGTGGGCTGTGAGATTAACTCAGCTGACAGAAAAAGGAAGAGAAGCCGAGGCTGAACAGAGAGATGTCCAAAGGCGTGGCCCCCCTCCCAGGTCCCCTTGCTGATGGCCGCTGTATTAGCCTTGCTTCATAGTGGAAGTTACCCAGTTTCTTTTCCTAATTGTGATTTGTCTTAGAAGTCAGATTCTCAGTTGCAGCAGCAGCACCAGGAATTCTTTATTAAGCACTACTGGGTCCACAGCATAGCTCAGCTCAGTAAAGATCCTCTTGTATAATAACCACAATGATGACTCAGCCCTAGAGCACAGCTCTTTACAGTTTACCAAGTGCTTTCACAGCCGCCACCTCGTGGGACCATTACTGCAGCTCTGTGAGGCAGGAAATGCAAGGACTGTCATGACTTTAACTCCACACATGAAGAAACTGAGGCTCTGAGAGGAGGAGTGGCTGCACAGGACCCCATTTAGTAAAGGTAGATCCAGGCTGCATACCTAGGTTCCTGACTCGAAGTTCCAGGCTAGGGCTGGGTTGCAGATCTGCTTGGACTTTCCAATCACATATTAAGTGTGATGAGTCTGCAGACAGGCAAGGCACTTGCTTTCCACCACCCACTGAGGTGAGAGCTGAAGAGCTATTGCAAAGTCTCCAGCCAGCAGGAGACCTCTTCTTTCATCTTCTTTCCCCCTAATGTGCAAATGCGTCCATCTGTGCCTCCCAGAGCAGAGCTTAATTGGGCCAGTTGTGCAGCTATCATCTAACAACCCCTTGAGATATCCCTAAGCACCCATCCTCAGGAAAACCTCGCCACTCTCATTTTCAGAACAATCACCAATGGTTGCAAAACACTTCTTGGACAAGGGGAGGTATATTTGAAAGACAGGGGCGACTGGTTTCTAGGGCCAAGAGGGGCTGCTGCAGGATCCAGCAGGGAAGAAGAGCTGGCAACTGAGTACCAAGGAGCAGTCGAGTGGTTCCTGTTTCTTTTCATGCCTCTCCAATGCTTGAAGGCTGAGATGGAGCAGAATTGAGCTCCAGTCCTCGGGTTGGCATTAAGCTTCTCTCCTGTCAGGGTCTTCCTCTTGTCTAGTCCATCCTGTACTTGCTGACAGATTAAGTTTTTAAAAATGTCATTCACCTGCTCAGCAACCTTTAACAATTTCTTCCCTCATTATGGCATTAATTTCAGCACTCTGGCACTCAAGAGTCACTGCATATTGCCCACACTTCCCTTTCAGCTTAATACCTGCATATTTGCTTCATAAAACGCAAGTGTCTGACAACCTGAGCTACTTGCTTGTTCCCAAGCACACCCCACACCTCACATCCATGCTTTCTACCTTCCAATCCACCTAGGTCTGCACATAGCATTTATTTGCCTTTGTAATGTTGGTCAGCTTAGCTAAACTGAACTACATTTTTCAAAATTCCCTTTCCTCTCCTTAGAGTTGAGTGGGATATTTGGAAATTGTTGGTGATATACATTGTATCTCCCTGCCATCTCCTCCTAAAATGTTTAGCAAAGTTTACATCACTTGTCAGTACTTAGGAACCGGATCTGTGATTTTGCAGGAAGTGCAGTAAAGCACTGCAGCCCAAGGCAGGAGCCAGGCAGTACTAGGAGGTGCTTTACCATATAGTCGCATTATTTCATTTAATCCTGACAACAGCCCAATAAGGTAGGTATTATTGTATTCATTTTAGTGTGTGTGGGGAGGGAAGTTATTGAATAATTATCTGTTGATACTCTTGTCAACTACAGTGGAAAAACAGGAGAGAATTTTATATTTTTACCTGTCTACTCTGATCCTATACCTTACAGGAGGTTCAGTGAAACACTGCAGCCCAGGGTAGGAGCCAGGCAGTCCTAGGAGGTGCCTTGCCATATAGTTGCATATACCTTTAAGGTGGCACAAAGGCAAGTGTGGCTACTTCACTCTGTTCACAGTCATCACCCAGGACCCTTTTTGATTTGCTCCCAAGTTTCTCCTGTTTCACACCAATGGCTCCTGGTTCTGGGCTGAGTTCTTCCTATTGCCCCTCTCACTGTCCTCTGGGCTTGTCTGCAGGTCTCCTGGGGGTCCTACAGAGTCCTCTGGACCATCCACATTTGGTTGCCTTGGGCACGATCCCCAGAGCAGTACCAGCTTCTCTGCACACAAACCCTGGTACCCTTTCTGTGTAGTCACAACACCTAACACGGTGCTGTGGGTCCCTTCACATTTAACAATGAGCAAGGCAGTGTCTTACAGTAGTTAAAATATTGACCTCTAGCATCAGAGCATATGGGTATACATTTCTGCCCACCAAGCACTTGCTGTGTGGCTTGATACAAGTTACCTAACCTCTCTGACCATTAGCTAAATAGGGATGATAATGGGACTGTTGTAAGGATTAAATGAGGTAAGAAAAGGAAAGTACTTAAAACAGTGCCTGGCACATGGCAAGTATTCAATAATGTTAGCTCATGTCTTAGTTTACAGTGATTATTTATTGGAGGGATGAACAGGGTGGGTCACAACACAGTCCAGAAAAATTCCTTGGTGGCAGGATGTCAGGCCACTGCTGCTCCCCACTCCATTCCCCCCAAGTCAGGAAGGGTGTCTGTAAGTGGTTCTATTTTCCACAAAGGCCTTTGAGCAGATGCCCCCTAGGGATAGTCAAGAAGGGAAGGGAAAGCAAACTGAGGATCACCTAATTGACTAGTTGAGTTTTCTTTCCTCTTCCCCATCCCTTTAATTTCTAAAGTTTAGACTTTACCCCAAAGCTGTCTTCATGCAATAAAACAATACCCCATAAACAACATTGTATCTTATTTCACTTCTCCCATTCCCAGCGTTTTCATGACTGCAGAAACACAGTCTATGCATTTCTTCCTCCTAGACGTCATATCTTATTTCTCCTTCTCCCTTTCCAGACTTTTCAAGACTGCAGAAACACATCGCTTCTACATTTCTTTAAACAACAACAACAAAAAAATTAAAACATGGCAGCCTGAAATAAACCAATTTGCATCTTTAAAAAATTCTTTTTCCCATAGGTTACAGTGGACCACAAGAGAGATTCTTGTGGGAGCTTTGGAAGGTGAAAGGGAAGCAGTCTCTATTTTGTAGCTCACACCCATTGTAGCTTCTCTGCTAACTTGCCTAGTTGGTATAAGGCAGTAGCCAGGCCTGCAACTGTTTCACCTTCCCATGGATCCAATTTCAGCTTCTCTGCCTTCTGGACCACGTGTGTGTTTAACTCAATGACAAAGGGCCAAATGTCCAACATCTGCAGGACACCCACATCATCAAGGGCAGAGGCAACAAGAACTGACACAGGTTTTGTGGGCTCCAGCTCGTGCTTGTGGGTCCCAGTCAGACCTTGTTCTCCCTCGCCTTACATACATCTGCCCTTCTCCACTGTCTGCCCTGTGGACATAAGAAGTCACTTTTCTCCTTTGAGTCTCAGTTTTCCTCACCAGTATAAAGAGCTCATTTTACCCAATCTTCAAATTCTGATGATACTCCCAGCTGTAACAGGGCACTTTGTGGGAATCTTAACCTCTGGAACAGCAAAGACGTTGAGCTGAGAGTGGGATATCTGGACACTAACCTCAGCTCTGCCTCTGGGGGACCTTGATCAAGACACTTCTCTCTGAGCCCCACTTCCCCTTACATGTTACCACGCGGAAGTTAGACTTGCTGCTCTTGGAAGTTCTCTACAGCTCTAAAATATCAGGCTTCTATGAACCTGAGTGATTGTCCCTAAATTGGATCAGGGTCATTTCCTGTTTCTCTGAGTATCTGCAGCTTTTTCTATTTTCACACGTGTAAAATATGTTCTGAGTGAGCCTTTCAGTACTTCAACCTTGAAAATCTTGTACTTCTGGGGAAAGTCAGGTCTCCCCTCCCCCACACATAAGAGAAACGTTAAGATGTTTTGATGTTTTCCAAGATCATGGCTCAGTCTTCCACAGAGATTTGGTCACAGATTTACCTCTCATTCCTCTACATAAAAGGTGACCGCTGGGAGAAAAAAATGGGGGTAGGGTGGTTGCCAGAGTTGGAAACAACTTTCTTTTGCAGTTGGGGATATTCTAATGATACTAAAGTCAGAGATGAAGAGTCACTTTGATTCTAAGCCCTCTATTTTCAGATGCTTATGACTTCAAAGAATATAAATGAGTACACATTTTAGAAGTCTAATAGGGCAGAATTCTCAGACAATGGAGTTGTTAAGCATGCCATTATTGTGCAGTACATGTAGTCAGGTCCTGTGACTCACATCTTGTAGTAAGATCAATTTTGAGGTATGAACTTTAGATTTTTCGGAAATCTAAGCAATGGATCATGTTTGTTTATCGAGGAGATATGGAGCCATTGATCTCATTTCCAAATCCATGAATAAAACAAGCTTAAAACTATTCATGCATTCACCCAAGAGGCATGTAAAGGTTGGCTCTTCTCTCTCCCTCATTCAACATCTATTTAGTTATTGACTCTGGTGCCCTCCATTTTTCCTGCCTTATTTTAGACCCCATGATTTCCTTAAAAATTATGAAATATTTCATTCACTTCTTTCTCTTTATATGTTCATTTCATAGATATGTTCCCTTAAATAATATGTTATTTCATTCCTCTGTTTTTGGAATTAATATAAATGTAGTCATACTATATGCCTTATATATTTTTCTTCTTCCTTTTTTCTTCTAACTTGTTTTGTGAAATTTATCTATGTCGATGTGTGTAGCTGTGGTAATTAATTTTCACTGCTGTATAGTTATGCATTATATGAAAATCCCACAGTTTGTTCATTTGCCTCTTTTTGGACACGTAAATTGCTTCCAGTTTTATGCTTTTGCAAATTATGTTGCTATGAAACTCATGCATATTCCCTAATACCCATGTACAGGGGTTTCTCTAAGGCAGTGGTTCTCAACTGAGGGTGATTTTACCCACTGCCAGGGCACATTTGTCAATGTCTGGAGATATCTTTAGTTATTATGACTGGGGGTGGGGGTGCTATTGGCATCTAGTGGAATAGAAGTCAGAGATGTGGCTAAACGTCCTATAATGCTTAGAGCAGAAGCCATAATTGTCTTAATCAGTTTTTTGCTGCTATAACAGAGTACTTGAGACTGGGTCATTTATTTTAAAAGATATAAATTTATTAACTCATGGTTCTGGAGGTTGGGAAGTCCAGATCAAGGGGCCACATCTGGGGAGGGCCTTCTTGCTATGTTATAACATGGCAAAAGGCATCAGATGGTAAGATACAGCAGATAAAAGAGGGAGAGAGAAAGGGAGAGACAGAGAGAGAGAGAGAGAGAGAGAGAGGTGCTAAACTTATCCTTTTAACAGGAACGCACTCTTATGATAATGGCATTAATCCATTTATGAGAGCAGAGGGCTCATGACCTAATCACCTCTTAAAAATCCCACCTCTCAACATTGTTGCATTGGGGATTAAGTTTCCAACACTCGAACTTTAGGGAACACATTCAAACCATAGGAACAACAAATAATTATCTGGCCGCAAATGTCAATAATGCTGAGTTTGAACAACCCTGATCTAGAGTGTATGCCTAGGTGTGAAATTTCTGTGTTATTGGATCTTCTCAAGTTCCACTTTACTAGGTAATGCCAATTATCTTGCAAAGTGATTGTGACAGTTACACTCCCAATGGCAGAGGATAAAAGTTCTATTTGTTTCATGTTCCCGCCAATTCAGTATTATTACCTTCACTACTTCTCACCTGAACTATTGTTCTTACATTGTATTCTAACTTTTCTCTTATTTTCCTATCTTTCCCCACAGATCCAGTCTTCATATTATTGCCAAACAAAACTGCCTAAAACTGGACTCATTTGACCATGCCAAATTCCTATAAGGAAACTTTTATGGACTCTATTGCATACAAAATAAGCCTGGCATTCAAGATCCACACAAAAAGGCTTCACTAGCTCTGTACACCTAGTAATACCAACTTATTTAGTTGCCTTCAAACATGCTCTGACCTTTCTCTGCCCTCTGTGTCATTTTTATTGTTGAAGTCTTGCCCTTTCCTATAATCATTTGCTCATGCATTCAGTCAGTTAGTAATCATTTACTTTATTAAACACCTACTATTTGCCATGCACCATTATAAATGCTAGAGATGTAGCAATAAACAGGACAGCTCTCAGCCTGCTCCTCTCTTGGCTTTCCACATCCCTAAACTCTCTAAGCCTAGAAGTACCTCCCAAGATTAATCCCAGGAAGCCTCGAGAGCCTGAAGCCTAAAGTTTACCAGAGTTTAACCAATCCTTGTACCCCATTTATCAGTATTTATCTTTCAATCAAGACATACAGTGTGGGCATCCAAAGGAGCTGGAGGAGAGAAGAGCTCCAGAGGAGTGGCAAAGGGAGAGCTGAGCTCTTTCTTGCCTGTCCTTCCAGGGTTGGCCTTAACTGGCTAGTGTATAGTCAGGTTCTATCTTTGGGCCTTCCCTGCATGCTCTGGGCCCCTCCTATTGCATTTTCCCTTATATTTTTTTTTTATGATCATCAGGAAGACCTGGAGGAGGCTATGGTGAGGGAAAAGGACAGAAGCTATGTACTACATGTGCCATGACCTCAGTTCTGGGCCCAGTGGAGCTGTGTGGGGGCCTAGAGCTCTAATTAGAGAGTTTCCAGCCTAAGCTAGGTCTAAAATGAGAGAGGAAGGCAGAGAAGAAGGCACCCAACAAGAAGAGAACTGCCACCTTTAACTCCCTGGTTTAGGGAAAGAAGTAAAAAAATATTTGAAAAAGTAGGCCCTGTGAAAAGGTTGCCAACTTTCACCCTATTTTTTCCCTGCTCTGTGTTCTGGGTCTGTGTACAGAAAGCGTAATGACCAGTAGTGACTGCACTCCTTTAAAACTCTTTGTTTCTTGATTCTAGCTTTAGAAAGACTGCCTTGCAAGTCTCTTCACAGCTTCACTAGACTAACAACCTTGTCCGCCAGTGAATCTGGGCTTTCAGTTTCCTCAGTGTATTGCTGAGGAAGGTCAGTGATATTGATACTACTTTGTCTATAAATTATTTGGTGTATCCTAAACCATGGGAAAAGTGGCCTGCTTAGGCCCCAAACTAGACAGTTCTCCTTGAAATCAGTCTACATCATGTATCCCAACTACTCAGATTTCTAAGAGTAACATGCATGTTAAATTCAAATTTGTTTCTTGCTCTTTTAAAACTCATTGATAAATTCAAGGATTCTTTTTGGGGTAGTCTATTGCCAAGTTATATCTAGAAGACAGGTCTCTGGGCAGCCTTTGCAGCAATCTAGTTGACTCACAGCTAATTTAAGATACAAAATAAGAGGCTTTTACTCTTTTTAGCCCCACATTTAGGTCTTTCTTGTGCTAAACAAATTCTCTAAATCCTGGAAAACTATTTTATTACTTTTCCTAAGGCATCATTAGGACCATATTGACATCCAACAGAGGTGGGAAACTCATTCTTTCTTCATTCAATGAATAAAAATGTATTAAAAGAGCACATACCACGTACTTGGCCTTTATCTTACAACTAGAGGCTCAAATAACAAGACATAGTCTTTGACCTCAAAGTTTCTCAAAGTCTATTAGCTAGCAAAAAGTCTAGTGGCTAGCTCAAAGTCTCTCAGATAGCAGAGTAATGACTGGCGTTCATTTGGATAAGTGCCAGATAGCACAAAGTGAGCACATAGGAATATTAGGTAACCTAAGTTTTGAAAGATGAGAAGTTACTTAGAGAGAGAATTGGTGACAGGGAAGAGGACCTCCAAGCAAAGGGAGCAGCAATTTCAAAGAGAGTCATAGAGACATGAAAGATTACTATGAAATTGGAGTACTGCCAATATTTCAGTGTAACTGCAGCAAAAGATTTTGTGAGGTGGAATGGTGGAAAGTAAAGGTAAAGAGGCAGGCAGGAGCTTTGGATGCCAGACTCAGTAGTTTGAAGTTATCCTTAAGGCTAGAAAAAGCCATGAAAAGGCTTTAATTAAGGAAATGATTTGTATTTTAGAAATATCTGTCTGGAAGAAATGTGGAGGAAAGATCAAAGAGGGGCAACAATGCAGTGCAGATTATAGCAGTAATTTATGTGAGAGATGCTGAAGGGCTGATCTAAGGTGGTGATAGAAGGCAAGACATGTTGAGAGGTATATTAGAATAAACAATCAATTGGCTTGGGATCATGACTGGATGTGGGGATGCAGGAAGGAGATGTTGAAAATATAGGGGAATAGGTGATAATGCATGTATTGACAACTTAGTAAGTCTGCATGGAAACAGGAAAAACAGGTAGAGTATAGAGTTTCACCAAACCAAATCAATGGGAAGATGAGGGAAAGAGAAAAAAGGGAGAGGACAGATGGGCAAGAAATAGAGATGTCAAGGGAAAGAGGTCTTGATATGATCAAAGAACAGGTATAGAGGGAGTAGAGGAATGAGAGAGCAGGATGGATAGGAGGCTGCAATCTAAGATTGGGATATTTTAATTTATGCTGTCAGAGGTAGAGTAGTTTCAGGTGAAAAATAAACCCATAATGTGTCTGTGGGAGAACATGGGTAGTACAGTATAGACAAGTTCACTGGAAACAAGAAGGCCAAGCTGCTGGGTGGTTGATGTGGATGTTGAAGTCATATGGAAGATAGTAGGATGGCGCAGAGAGCCAGACCATGAGCCAGATCCCCAACTCCATAGTAAGTTGTAATAACTACTCCTAGTAGTCAGTGGATTATACCATGACGAAGGCATAGAAGATAACATACCAGAATGGCACAAATCTCAAAAGGATAGACATTATTTGGCCTGGAAGCAACATGGATTGAGGAAGACCAATATCTCTTCTGGCCCTAAGGTATTTGGTGTATTAGAGAACACAGTCTCCATTGGAGAGAACCTCACAGTAAGCTTTGTCTTCAATGGATAACCAGTTTGCCATTAAGACCTAAAGATTAGGGATAATTCAGAGAAGATGTAGGATTGAAAGTATTTCTGGGTTCCCTATTGTGTTCCACTGATGTATTTAACTATCTTGTACTAGGACCTCACTGTCTTAATTGCTATAGCCTTATAATGCTATTTAGTATAGCAAATCTTCTCACCAATATTTTAGGAGTATTTTGATTATTCTTGGACCTTTGCTTCTCTATATAAATTTTCAACTTAGATTGACAAATTCTGCAAAATAGAATCTGTTAGAACTTTTATTGCAATTACTTGAATTATCAAAAAATTGGGGGAGTATTGACATATTTATAATATTGAGTATTTCAATCTATGAATATGGCATCTGTATTTATCTCAGTCTTATTTCAAATCTCCCAATAAAGCTCTATCATTTTCTCTGTGAATGTCTTGCACATTTTATATTAGAGTAATTCCTTGGCGTTTCATATTTTAATACCACTACAAAAGTTAGTTTTTAATTTCATTTTCTATTTTATTGAGTCAATGTTGCTGTCCTTTTTCTAAGATCTTGGAAAGAATACTTGGTTCATTAATTTTCAGACTTTCTTCTTTTTCTTTTGATTGTTACTTTAACTGCATCACACAAATTTTGTTATTTGGTATTTTCATTGTTTTTCAGTTCAAATTATTTTCAAATACCCATTATGATTTCTTCTTTTATCTATTAGTTAATTTAAATTGACCATTTTCAAACATGTATTATTCTAGTTAGCAATTTCTTATTGATGTCTAGCTGAATTCCACTGTGGTCAGAGTACATGCTCTGTATGGTTCCAATCCTTTCCATTTGTTGAGACATGCATTCTTGACATAATATGGCCATTTTTTGTAAATGTTATGCATATTCTAGGAAAAGGTGTGCTTTTCAGTTGTTTGGTAGAAACAGACATAGATGTAGATACAGATAACATCGATACAGATTAAATTATATAATATATTATAAATATAGGTATACATATAGGTATAGATATAAGCATAGGCATAGAAATAGAGAGTTAGATGTATATAGATACATATATTCATTAGGTAAAGTTTCTTTTTTATTTTTTTTTATTTAAGCATATTATGGGGGTACAAAGGTTTAGGTTACCTATGTTGCCCTTGCCCCACCCGAGTCAGAGCTCCAAGCATGTCCATCCCCTAGACATGTGCACCACACCCATTAGGTGTGCATATACCCATCCTCTCCTCCCCCTCCCATCTGCCCGACACCTGATGAATGTTATTGCTATATGTGCACTTATGTGTTGATCAATTAGTACCAATTTGATGGTGAGTACATGTGGTGCTTGTTTTTCCATTCTTGGGATACTTCACTTAGTAGAATGGGCTCCAGCTCTATCCAGGATAATACAAGAGGTGCTAGTTCACTATTGTTTTTTGTGGCTGAGTAGAACTCCATGGCATATATATACCACATTTTATTAATCCACTCATATATTGATGGGCACTTGGGTTGTTTCCACATCTTTGCAATTGTGAGTTGTGCTGCTATAAACATTCATGTGCAGATGTCTTTTATTATAGAATGTCTTTTTTAACTTTGGGTAAATACCCAGTAGTGGAATTGCTGGATCAAATGGTAGTTCTACTTGTATCTCTTTGAGGTATCTCCATATTACTTTCCACAAAGGTTGTACTAGTTTGCAGTCCCACCAGTAGTGTCTGAGTGTTCCTATCTCTCTGCATCCATGCCAACATTTATTGTTTTGGGACTTTTTGATAAAAGCCATTCTCACTGGGGATAAGTGATATCTCATTGTGGTTTTGATTTGCATTGTCCTGATGATTAGAGATGTTGAGCATTTTTTCATATGTTTGTTAGCCATTAGTCTATCTTCTTTTGAAAAGTTTCTGTTCATGCCCTTTGCCCACTTTTTGATAGGATTGTTTGATTTTTTTCTTTCTGATTTTCCTGAGTTCTATATAGATTCTAGTTATCAGCCCTTTACTGAATGTGTAACATGCAAATATTTTCTCCCATTCTGTAAGTTGTCTGTTTGCTCTGGTGATAGTTTCCTTGGCTGTGCAGAAGCTTTTCAACTTGATCAGGTCCCATTTATTTATTTTTGTTGTTGCTGTGATTGCCTTTGGGGTCTTCTATATAAATTCTTTGCCTAGGCCAATGTCCATAAGAGTTTTTATAACATTTTCTTCTAGAATTCTTATAGTTTCAAGCCTTAGGTTTAAGTCTGTTATCCATCGTGAGTTGATTTTTGTGAGAGGTGAAAGGTGCGGGTCAAGTTTCTTAATTCCTTTTTCTCAAATTTCCTATATACTTAATTGATTTTTGTTCTGCTTGTTCTATCAATCACTGAGAGAGGTGTGTTAAAATATACAACTAAGATTGTTTGTTTTTCCTTTTAGTTATATCAGTTTTTGTTTTTGTGCTTTTATACTACATCGTTAGGTGACAACAAGTTTTAAGACTTCCAAGAGAAATATATACATTAACAATCATACACAGAAGGGATAAGGCCACCCCAGATTGCAGGGATGCAGCCAAAGCTAAGGAATGCCAAGGATTGCCAGGAACTGCCAGCAGCTAGAAGAGGCAAGGACAGGTCCTCCCTTAGAGCCTTTGGAGGGAGCATGGCTCTGCTAACACCTTGGTTTCAGACTTGTGGCCTCCAGAACTGTGAGAGAATAAATTTATGTTGTTTTAAGCCACAAAAAAAAAACAAAACAAAAAGAATCATAGTTGGTGATTTTAACCCACCACTCTCAAATACTGAAAGTCCAAACAAACAAAAATAAGCAGTGATATCAAAGATATAATAATAAATTTGAACTATTAAACAACCTAAAACTCTACAGCCAGCAAAAAATATAGTACAAATTCTTTCAGGGCACACCACCCATTTTTAGAAGTAGAATATGAATTTAAGAAAAAGGAAACCTCAATAAACTCCAAAAGATCAGTATCATAAAAACTAGGCTCTCTGACCACAATGCTTATGCAGAAGTTAGTAACATAAAGATAGCATTAAAAAAACAAAATGGAAATAAAATAGCCTACTACTAACTTTTGGATTGAAGGAATTAATATATTAATATATTTATAAATGAATAAAAACACTGTTAGTTTAGCATCCAATAATGTTTAAAATATTTTTACTCTGAGACCAGCAATACCATAGCTAGAAGCTTAGACTAGAGACTCCCGTGCACACATACCCTGGGAGACACAGCCCAAAATGCTCAGAGCTACATTGTTTGTAATAGTGCCAAACTGGACACAATCTAAATTCCAAAACTAGTTGAATATGTATACAAATTGTGGAATATCCATAAATGGTATATCAGACAGAAAAGAAAATGAACAAAACATTGCTACATGAAGCAAACTAGATGAATCTTGCAAACATAATATTGTGTCAAAGAAGCCAGACACACAAGAATATGAGGGGACTTCAAAACATTAGTGGAAAATGGAATTACATGATACAACTAAAAAATATATAAACTTTATTTCTCAGCCTAAGCTCCATCAAGTTCAAGACACTTTTGTAAGCGATGATATGGGCCATTTAGTCCATCACTAAAGAACTGAGGGTCCTGGAAATTTAACCATGTCATTGCAGTCTTTTTTTACACTATTAACTGAAGAAAAATAAGTGCCCTTTAAGGATATTTTTTAAGATTAGGGAACAAAAGGAAGTTAGAAGGAGCGAAATCAGAACTATATGGTAGATGCCTGGTGATTTCCCATTGAATCTCTCACAAAATTGCCCTTGTTTGATGAAAGGAATGAGCAGGAGTATTGTGGTGGAGAAGGACTCTCTGGTGAAGCTTTCCTGGGTGTTTTGTGCTAAAGCTTTGGCTACATTTCTTAAAACACCTCATAATAAGCAGATGCTATGGTTCTTTGGCCCTCCACAAAGTCAATAAGCAAAATGCCTTGAGCATTCCAAAACACTGTTGCCATGACCTTTGCTCTTGACCAGTCTGTTTTTGCTTTGACTGGACACTTAACACCTATTGGAAGCCATTGCTTTGATTGTGCTTTGTCTTCAGGGCTGTATTGGTAAAGCTATGTTTCATCTCCTCTTACAATTCTTCAAAGAAATGCTTCAGGATCTTGATACCAGCTATTTAAAATATCCATTGAAAACTTCACTCTTATCTGAAGTTGATCTGGGTGCAATGGTTTTGGTTAACTTTAATTTTTCAGTAAGAATTGTGTAAGCTGAACCAATTGTGATGGCCATGGTGTTGACTATAGTTTCCGCTGTTTTTTTTTTTTTTTTTTTTTTTGTTTTTTGTTTTTTTTTTTTTTTTGTTGAGACAGAGTCTCACTTTGTTGCCCAGGCTAGAGTGAGTGCCGTGGCGTCAGCTTAGCTCACAGCAACCTCAAACTCCTGGGCTTAAGCGATCCTACTGCCTCAGCCTCCCGAGTAGCTGGGACTACAGGCATGCGCCACTATGCCCGGCTAATTTTTTTCTATATAGATTTTTAGGTGTCCATATAATGTCTTTCTATTTTTAGTAGAGACGGGGTCTCGCTCAGGCTGGTCTCGAACTCCTGACCTTGAGCAATCCACCCGCCTCGGCCTCCCAGAGTGCTAGGATTACAGGCGTGAGCCACCGCGCCCGGCCAGTTTCCGCTGTTAATCATCAGTCTTCTTCAATTAGGGCAAGAACGAGATGAATTTTTTTCCTCTCAAATTGACGTGAATAGGCTTCATCTTTCACATTATCTCATCCATTCTTAAAACAAGCTATCCATTTGTAAACTGCTGGTTTCCTTGGGGCATTGTCCCATAACTTTGTGTAAAGCATCAGTGATGTCACCATTCAGCCACCCAAGCTTGACCATAATATGATGTTTGTTCTTGCCTCAATTTTAGCAGAATTCATGTTGCTCTGGTAGGGGATCTTTTCAAACTGATGTCTTATTCTTAGTGCCTCAAACTAGATCCTGTTCAGACATGTTATAACAAGTTAGTATGAGTTTATTTTGGTATAAATTTTTTTAAAATCCATGCATAGTTGTTTCACAACATACATTTTCCATGAACTTTTTGAAGACTTCTCATGTACATAGACCACATGAGCCCAGTATATAAAGAGTATATACTATATGAGGCATGTGTAAAAAAAAAACTATACATAGTAACTGGGGGGCTGGGGTTGGAAAAGGTCATGAGGGCCTTCTGGAGGACTGGTCATATTCTCTTTGACTTGAATAGTGGTTACATGAATTACCACCTTATAATTACTCCTTATGCCATATAGTTACATTCTATGCAGTTTTCTGTAGTTGTGTTATATTTCACAAGAATGGCTTAAATGCTGTGCAGTACTGTGATATTCCCAAAGTTGAACCCCTTTATAATGTTGAGGTTGGGGGCTAACACGTTCCTCCATGCATTAGAGCAGGTTCTGAGTGTGTACGTGTGTTTTGATGGTGATGAGAATACTTAAATTTGTCTGATGAAAAGCTGGTTGATGAGGATTTCCCTGGTTCATGATTGACTCTACCTTTTCAAGAACTATAGTCACAATGCCACCTTCATTTGTGACAGAAGACCCATTCCAGAACTTTTCCCCTGAACAAATTAGCTATGGTCAATAATAGTGACTCTCAAAACTTAGTATACATAGAAATTATTATTTTATGGAAAGATTGTTAAAATGCAGAATATTTGGAGGCATTCCTAGTAGAGGATAGGATGGGTAGAGGAAATCATTTTGAACAAGCACGCCTAGAGATTCTGATGCAGGGAAACTAGGAACATGGGGAATCACTGTTGCAGCCTCTGACATTTCCTTTGGTTCTGGCAGCATGAATAGAATTGTCTGATTAATTCCATCCCAAACTAAATTTGGTCATGTGGACAAAAGCACAAAGACAGTGGAACGTTGCACTGTTAGGTGGGCTCCACCACAGCCAATCAGTGACCCCAGCAATACTCTCTCTGTGCAAACTCTGTCTGAAGGACAAGAAGCTGGAGACTGATGCGGGCAGCTGGAGGTTTGGTGACAGGAAATTAAGGGAATTCCCACTTGGAGTTTGGAGTTCTCTGTTTTCTCCATGAAGTAGGAGGGTAAGGTAATCTGCTGTGGGAGAGGGTGCTTAAGGAGCATGTATAAGACAAAATAAATCATAGAGATAAGATGAGATAGCTAGCTAGAGAAACAGTAGGAATGCTAAGCAGTGTTGAGGGTTCAGGTGAAATTGGTGATTATGAATTTATGGTGCTACAGTGAATGTAACAGTGGCTGGCAGCAATTAAAAAACAAAAAAAAAAACTTAAGCTATGTGAGTCCTAGGCAGGGATGGGAGACAGGACATTGGCAATGATCCTGGGCAGTTCAGTTGATGCTTGTGCTCTGTGGCCTGGCAGTTATTGGTAGTTGAGGCTGGAAGGTTGGACATGGAATTCTACCCTAGTTCCAAAGCACTTCTGTTCACTGATACTGTGGTTTCTGATTCTCTGTCCTAGCCTCTTCCCTCTCCAGAGAACCCATGTCATCTGATTCCTACAGGCTGGTCCTTTCCTCATCAGCTCCCTGACCCTCATTGGACAGTATGTCATCTACTTCCCTTCTTTGTAGGTAGGATCTATGGCTTTTCCCTTTCTTACTCCCATCTCAGAATGCCTAGTGCTGTGTTGAATATTTTAAAATGATTTTTTGCAATGATAAGAGCCCCAGAACCCCAATCCCTGTTTTATTACTCCCCAGATGACCAGACTACACCAAACACCACATGCCTTTATAGAAGAAAATCCCAAATGAGCTTCAGAGCAGGTCGTGAACAAACCTTTTAATTGGATGCCAGTGATGTAATGGCACTCATTGCAGACACGGGTCTGGCTGTTCTTCACACTGCTTGCATATATAATTTCTAATTCACAATTCCAAGGATATTCTTCAGAAATTGCCACCTTTCTCAGGTGATTTGAGTTGTCAGTCTTCAGCACTTTGCTTTCTAACACTCCCTAAACATCTCAGTAGTGCTCAAAATTTTCCAGTCTTTTCTATTCCTTCGTCCTCTTCCCTAATTGCTAGCTACTTTTTCAATGTGTATGGATCAATGCTTTTCCCTGGGATCCACTGAAAAGGTCAGACAAGGTTCCTCATGGAACTTACATTCCAGTGAAGAGAGACAGATGGTACACAAAAAAAATCAAATAAACAAAATGATCTCAGAAAGGATGCACGTGCTTCATAAAATCAAGATAGTAATGTCATAGGGAGTGAAGCTAAGCTACCTTAGATTAGAAGAAGATGAGCATCATGAAGTGGAAAGTTGAGCCATGCACCTATTTGGAGGAAAATTATTTCAGGTAGGGGGAAGGGAACAGCAAATGCCAGGCCCTGAAGCAGGGGTGTGCTTGGTGTGTTTGAGAAAGAGAGAGAAGGCAAGTAGAGGTTCAGTGAAGGGAGCCAGGGTAGAATGGAAGGAAATTAGGAATTTGACTTTTATTGCCAGTGGCACAGAAAGCCATTGGAGTGTTTTGAGCAAAGGAGTTAGGATTGGGTTTCCATTTTAAAAACATTTCCTTTAGCTTCTGTATGGAGAGTAAAACGTATAGTTCTTTTACGATAACAGGAACCACTTTAACTCATTTAAGCAGAAAAAGGAAATTCACTGCTTACAAAATTGTTGAATCAGAAGAACAGACTCTAGGTTGGATTTCCAAAACTGTTTCCCAGAATAACACCACATAATTGGCACCATCAGGAGAATCAGGAAGCCACTGCCCCAATAGCTGTTTCCAGGACCACATCACCTCTGCTAAAATCATCACAAATCTTAGCTCCAAGACCACACTGCCTTATCCTCCATCCACATAAGCCCCATGATCTGCCTTTTGTTGACCACAAAACTAGGAACAGTACCCTGGGATCTCTGTTACTGCTAATGTGGAAAAATCAAAAGCTTCCAAGACCATACTCACTAACATAAAACACAAACCACAGAAGCAGAAGCATGTACTTTGCTTCATTCCTTCTTCCAAATCACATACCAGTTTGTCTGCTTGGCAGAGGCTAGGTCACCTGTGGAATCTAGGCTGTGAGGGGGTTTGGGAAATGTAGCCTTTAGCTTTCCAACCTCTATCATTTAGTAACACATACTACATTTGAAGTTGGAATGGAGTGAAGTGAGCTAATCCATGATACTTGCCACAGGAGACAGGATCAGAAGTGGGGAAGCCGGTTAGAGATTATTATAAGAATCCCATCCACCTGAGAGATAATTATGACTGTACCAGAGTGAAAAAGGTGACAGTATTAAAAAGTGGTTGGATTTAATATTTTATTGTGAGAATAGGACTTGTTTATAGATTGGGGCAGGGTTGATCTTTAAAAAGAGATACAAAAGAATGAAAAGTAAAACTTTCAACCACCCTTACCCCAGCCACCCAATTTTCTTCTTGAACCCTCAAGCCTGGTTTAGGAGTCCCTATCACAACACCACACTTTACTGGAATCCCTTATTTCATTATTTATATTTCTACTAAAATTTTACTTCCTCAGAAGGTAAACGTGTGACTGGTTGTGCGTGGAACAGTGCCTGAATGTGGTACAATCTCAATAAATATTGTTCTAAGAGTGGACAAAAGAGATAAGTGAACTAATTCCTAGAAACACACAAACTACCAAAACTGACTCAAGAATAAATATAAAATCTGAACAAACCTGTAATAAATAGAGATTGAATCAGTAATCAAAAACATCCCAACAAAGAAAAGTCCAAGACCAACTGCCTTAATGGGGAAATTCTAATCATTTAAAAAAATAACACCAATCTTTCTCAAAGCCTTCCAAAAAATAGAAAAGTAGGAAGAACCTCCTAACTCATTCATGAGGTCAGCATTACCCTGATACCAAGGTAGACAGGAAAAGAAAATTATAGGCCAGTATCCTTTATGAATATAAATGCAAAAAATCCTCAAGAAAATACTAGAAAACAGAATTCAGCAGCATATTAAGAGGAGCATACATTATAACCAAGTGGAATTTATCCCAGGAATCCAAGAGTGGTTCAATATATGAAAATCAATCAATGCAATACATCACACTGATACAATTAAGGTGGGTAAAAAGTGGATGATCATCTCAATTTATGCAGAAAATGAAGTTTACAAAAGCCAACACTCTTTCATGATGAAAACACTCAACAAATTAGGAATAGAAGGGAAGAACTTCCTCACAAGATAATAGACACTTATAAAAAACCTACAACTAACATTATTCAATGGTGAAAAGCTGAAAGGTTTCTCCCTAAGATCAAGAATAAGACAATGATGCTGGCTTTTGCATTTATATTCAACATCATACTTCAAGTTCTAGCCAGGGCAATTAGATAAGAAAGAAGGAAAAAGGCATCCAAATAGGAAAGGAAGAAGTAAAGCTTTCTATTCACAGATGGCATGATCCTTGTCTTAGTCCATTTGTGTTGCTATAAAGAAATATCTGAGGCTGGGTAATTTATAAAGAAAAGAGGTTTATTTGGCTCATGGTTCTGCAGGCTGTACAAGAATCATGGTGCCAGCATGTAATTCTGTTGAGAACTGGGAAGCTTCCACTCATGGCAAAAGGCAGAGGGGAACAAGCATCACATGGTGAGAGGAAGGGGACAAGAGAGAGAGGAAAGGAGGTGGCAAGCCTAAGTTAACAGTGCTTTTTAACAATCAGATCCCATGGGAACTAATAGAGGAAGAAGTCATTTACAACTGAGAGGGTGGCACCAAGCTGTTCATGAGGGATCTGCTCCTGTGACCCAAACACCTCCCACCAGGCCCCACCTCCAACACTGGGGATCGAATTTCAACATGAGATTTGGAGGGGGTAAATATCCAAAGTACATCAATCCTATATAAAGAAAACCTCAAAGGATTCTCCCCAAAATATTAGAGTTAAAAATTGAATTGGGCAAGTTTTCAGGATACAAAATCAACACACAAAAATTGGTTATATTTCTATAGACATTCATGTTCCACATAACAATGTTTTAATCAAGGATGTACCATATAGATGACCATGGTCCCATAAGATTATAATGGAACTGAAAAATTCCTATAACCTAGTGATGGCGTGGCCATCATGCCATTGTAACACAATACATTACTCACATGTTTGTGGTGATGCTGGTATAAACAACCCTACTGAGTTGCCAGCCTATAAAAGTCTAGCACATACAGTTGTGTATGGTATGCAGTACTTGATAATAATGATAAACAACTGTGTTACTGGTTTGTGTATTATACTGTACTTTTATCATTATTTTAGATTGTACTCTTTCTACTTATAAAAAAAGTTAACTGTAACACAGGCTCAGGCAGGTCCTTCAGGATATATTCCAGAAGAAGGCATTGTTATCATAGGAGGTGATAGCTCCATGCATGTTCTTACCCCTGAGGACCTTCCAGTGAGACAAAATGTGGAGGTGGAAACAGTGATATTCATAAAATATATCCTTATTCTATAAGCTTTTTTCTATTTAATTTTAATTTTTTACTTTTTAAACTTTTCTGTTAAAAACTAAGACACAAACGCAGATATTAGCCTAATAGAAAAAAGCTTATAGAATAAGGATATAAATAAAGAAAACATCTTTGTACATTTGAACAATGTGTTTCCATTTTAAGCTAAATGTTTTCACAAAAGAATCAAAAGTTAAAATATTTAAAAGTTGATTAGGTAAAAAAGTTACAGTAAGTTAAGGTTAGTTTATTATTGGAGAAAGAAAAATTTTCAAATAAATTTAGTGTAGCCTAAGTGTACAGTGCCTATAAAGTCTATAGTGGTATATAGTAATGTCTTAGACTTTCACATTCATTAACTACTCATTCACTCCCTAACTCACCCAGAGCAATTTCTCATCCTGCAAGCTCCATTCATACTAGTGCCCTGTACAGCTGTACCAGTTTTATCTTTTATATCATATTTTTACTATACTTTTTCTATCTTTAGATACATTTATATATACAAATATTTACCATTGTATTATAATTGCCCACAATATTTAGCACAGTAACATGCTGTACAGGTTTGTAGCCTGGAAGCAATAGCCTACTGCCTAGGTGTGTAGTAGGCTATACCATTTAGGTTTGTGTAAGTACACTCTATGATGTTTGTGCAACAACAAAAATGCATAATGACAAATTTCTCAGAATATCTCCATCATTACTGTATTAGCAATGAACAATCCTAAAAGGAAGTTAAGAAAACAATTTCATTTACCATAGCATCAAAAAGAATAAAATACTTAGGAATAAACCTAACCAAGGTGGTGAAAGACTTGTATACTGAAAACTACAAATCTTTTTTTTTTTTTTTTTTTTTTGCTTTCTTTTTTTTCTTATTTCAGCTTATTATGGGGGTACAAAAGTTCAGGTTATATATATTGCCCATGTACCGTCCATCCCCCTGAGTCAGAGCTTCAAGCGTGTCCATTCCCCAGACAGTGCGCATTGCACTCATCATGTAGTTATACCCCCATCCCCTCCCCCCACCCCTCATCCCCCCGAGTCAGCACATTCAAGCGTGACCATTCCCCAGACGGTGCGCAACAGCACTCATCATGTAGATATACACCCATCCCCTCCCCCCACCCCTCACCTCAGTCTGATACCCAATTGGTGTCATTCCCAAATCTTTGATAAAAGAAATTAGACACCAATATATGAAAAACATACTATGTTCAAGAATTGGAAAGCTTAATACTATTAACATGTTTATACTACCTAAAGTGATCTACAGATTCAAATAATCCTTATCGAAATCCCAACAATCTTTTTTACAGGAATGGAAAAGCCAGCCCTAAAATTTGTATGGAATTGCAAGGGACCCCAAATAACCAAAAAAAAAAAAAAAAAAAATTGAAAAAGAACAAAGTTGGAGGACTTGAACTTCCCAATTTCAAAATTTACTACAAAGCCACAGTAATAAGAACATTTTGGAACTGATATAACAATAGACAAATGGATGGCCAAGCACAGTGGCTCATGCCTGTAATCCTGGCACTCTGGGAGGCCAAGACAGGAGGATCACTTGAGGTCAGGAGTTTGAGACCAGCCTGAGCAAGAGTAAGAGCCCATTTCTACTAAAAATAGAAAAAAAAAATTACCTGGGCAACCAAAAATAGAAAAAAAATTAGCTGGGCATGGTCATGTTCACCTGTAGTCTCAGCCACTTGGGAGGCTGAGGCAGGAGGATTGATTGAGCCCAGGAGTTTGAGGTTGCTATGACCTAGGCTGATGCAATGGCACTCTAGCCAGGGCAACAGTGTAAGACTATGTCTCAAAAAAAAAAAAAAAAGACAATAAACATATGGATCAATTGAATAGAATTGGGAGTCCAGAAATAAAACCATATATATATATATATATATAGTTTTATATATATATATATATATATATACACACACATATGGTCATATTTATACATATAAGGTCGATTGTTTTTTCTTTTTTTTAATTTTATTTTTTATTTTTATTATTTTTTATTTCAGAATATTACAGAGGTACAAATGCTTTTGTACTGCTTGAATCAAAGTTATAAGTGTGCCCATCACCCAGATAGTGTATATTGTACCCGTTAGATATGATTTTACCCATCCCCTCCTCCCCACTCCCTGCATGATTTCCATTGACTTTTACTTCCATCTGTGCACATGAGTGCTGATCAGTTAGTTCCAATTTAACGTTGAGTACGTGTGCTGCTTGTTTTCCCATTCTTGAGATACTTTGCTTAGGAGAATGGTCTCCAGTCCCATCCAGATTGTTGAAAAAGGTCATTTTTTATGGCTGAATAGTACTCCATTATATACATATACACATTTTATTAATCCACCCATGAATTGATGGGCATCTCAGTTAATTCCACATCTCTGTATTTGTGAACTGTGCTGCAGTAAACATTCAAGTGCAAGTGTCTTTTTAACACAATGACTTTTTTTCTTTGGGTAAATACCCAGTAGTGGGAGTGCTAGATCAAATGATAGGTCTACTTTTAGTTCTTTGAGGAATCTCCATACTGTTTTTCATAGATGTTGCACTGGTTTGCAGTCTCACCTACAGTGTATAAGTGTTCCTTTCTCTCCGCATCCATGCCAGCATCCGTTGTTTTGGGACTTTTTGATAAAAGTCATTCTCACTGAGAATAGGTGATATTTCGTTGTGGTTTTGATTTGCATTTCTCTGGTAATTAGTGACGTTGAGCATTTTTTCATATGTTTATTGGCCATCAGTCTATCTTCTTTTTTTTTTTTATTTCATCTCATTGTTATGGGGGATACAGAATTGCAGGTTACATAGGTTGCCCATGTACCGCCTTTCCCCCCAAGTCAGAGCTCCAGGCGTGTCTGTTCCCCAGGTAGTGTGCCTTGTACCCATCATGTAGGTATATATCCCTCCCTTCCCCAACCCCCCTTCCCGAGTCAGCACCTTCAAGCGTGACCATTCCCCAAACGGTGCGCAATGCACTCATTGTGTAGGCATACACCCATCCCTCCCCCACCCCCCACCTCAGTCTGATATCCGATTGGTGTCGTTCCCAGATGTGTATTTAGGTGATGATCAGGGAAACCAATTTTCTGGTGAGTACATGTGATGCTTGTTTTTCCATTCTTGGGATACTTCACTTAATCTAATGGGTTCCAACTCTCTCCAGGAGAACCATAGAGATGTCGTATCTTCATTATTTCTTATAGCTGAGTAATATTCCATGGTACACATATACCACAGCTTACTAATCCAATCATGTATTGATGGGCATTTGGGTTGTTTCCACATCTTTGCTATTGTGAATTGTGCTGCTATAAACATTCGGGTACATGTGTCTTTGTTACAGAATGACCTTTTTTCCTTTGGGTATATGCCCAGTAATGGGATTGCTGGATCGAATGGCAGGTCTACTTGAAGCTGTTTAAGATACCTCTCCATAATG
Source organism: Eulemur rufifrons (assembly GCF_041146395.1). NCBI lineage: Eukaryota > Metazoa > Chordata > Mammalia > Primates > Lemuridae > Eulemur > Eulemur rufifrons. Next base: position 22,781,786 of record NC_091012.1, on the reverse strand, counting down.
CTTTCCACAGGGGTTGCACTAGTTTGCAGTCCCACCAGCAGTGTATGAGTGTTCCTGTCTCTCTACATCCACGCCAACATGTGTTGTTTTGGGTTTTTTTGATAAAGGCCATTCTCACTGGGGTTAAGTGATATCTCATTGTGGTTTTGATTTGCATTTCTCTGATGATTAGGGATGTTGAGCATTTTTTCATATGTTTGTTAGCCATTCTTATATCTTCTTTTGAGAAGTTTCTATTCATGTCATTTGCCCACTTTTTGATAGGGTTGTTTGATTTTTTCTTGCTGATTTTCCTGAGTTCTAAATAGATTCTTGTTATCAGTCCTTTATCTGATGTGTAGTATGCAAATATTTTTTCCCATTCTGTAGGTGGTCTGTTTATTCTCGTGACTGTTTCTTTGGCTGTGCAGAAGCTTTTTAATTTAATCATGTCCCATTCATTTATTTTTGTTGCTGCTGTGATTGCCTTGGGGGTCTTCTTCATAAATTCTTTGCCTAGGCCAATGTCTGTAAGAGTCTTTCCTACATTTTCTTCTAGAATTCTGATTGTATCACGCCTAAGGTTTCAGTCTGTTATCCACCGTGATTTGATTTTTGTGAGAGGTGAAAGCTGTAGGTCCTGTTTCAGTCTTCTACAAGTGGCTAATCAATTCTCCCAGCACCACTTATTGAATAGGGATTCTTGTCCCCAGAGTATATTCTTTCCTGCTTTGTCAAAAATTAGGTGACTATATGAGGATGGTTCTATATTTGGATTTTCTGTTGTGTTCCACTGGTCTGTGTCCCTGTACTTGTGCCAGTACCAGGCTGTTTTAAGAACCACGGCCTTGTAGTATAGTTTGAGGTCTGGCAAATTAATACCTCCCATTTTGTTTTTGTTGCTTAAAATTGCTTTTGCTATACGGGGTCTTCTCTGATTCCATACAAAGTGTATAATTATTTTCTCTACTTCTGTGAAGAATGATGTTGGTAATTTAATAGGGATTGCATTGAATCTATAGATCACTTTGGGTAGTATAGACATTTTAACTATGTTGATTCTTCCAATCCACGGGCATGACTATTTAATGGGAAAAGAATAGTGTCTCCAACAAATGAGAAACGGACAACTGGATATTTACAAGCAAAAGAATAAAGTTGGACCCTTATCTCACACAATACATGAAAATTAACTCCCAGCGGACAAAAGACCTAAATATAATAGCTAAAACCATAAAATCTTTCCCTTTTGCCCCATTTCTCCCATGTGGCACCTAATGAGTCGAGGTGAAGCATGAAGGGTCAACATGCCTTAGTTCAGTGTTCCCCAACGTTTTTGGCACCAGGGACCAGTTTCATGGAAGACAAATTTTCCATGGGGGTTGGCGGGATGGTGAGTGATGGGGAACAGCTATAAACACAGATGAAGCTTCATTTGCTTGCCCACTACTCACCTCCTGCTGTGCAGCCCAGTTCCTAACAGGCCACAGACCGGTACCTGTCCATGGCCTGGGGGTTGGGGACTGCAGCGTTAGTGCACAAATAGCCATAAAAACTATATTTATTAACACCAACATGAGGCAAAACTTCATGACCTTAGATTTGACAATGATTTCTTAGATATAATACCAAAAAACAAGCTACGAAAGAAAAAATAGATAAACTGGACTTTATCAAGATTAAAAACTTTTGTGCATCAAAGGACACTATCATGAAAGTGAAAAGACAACCCACACAATGGGAGAAAATATTTACAAAGTGTATCTGTGTTAAGAGCCTAGTATCCAGAATATATAGAGAACTCAACAACAAAAAGACAAACAACCTGATTTTTAAAATGAGCAAAGAACTTGAATAGATATTTACCCAAAGAAGATACACAAATGGCCAACAAACACATGAAATGATGCTCAACATCATTAGTCATTAGGGAAATTAAAATCAAACCACAATGATACTTCACATAAGTGGAATCATGCAGTATTTGTCCTTATGTGACTGACTCTTTTTATTTAGCCTAAGGTCGTCCAGGTTTGTCCATGTTATTGCAAATGGCAGGATCTCCTTTTTTAAGGCTGAATAATATTCCATTGTATGAATATACTATATTTTTTCTTTATCCATTCATCCATCAGTGGACATTTGTATTGTTTACATATCTTGGCCATTGTGAATAATACTGCAATGAACATGGGTGTGCATACATCTCTTTGAGATCCTGATTTTGATTCTTGCTGATATATACCCAGAAGTAGGATTGCTGGATCATATGGTAGTTCTGTTTTTAATGTTTTAAGGAACTTCTGTACAGTTTTCTAGAGCAGCTACACCATTTTACGTTCCCACCAGCAGTGTACAAGGGTTCCAATTTCTCCATATACTCACTAACAATAGTTACCTTTTGTCTTTTTGATAATAGCCATTCTAGCAGGTGTGAGGCAATATCTCATTGTGGTTTTAATTTGCATTTCCCTGTTGATTAGTGATGCTGAGCACCTTTTAATATACCTGTTGGCAATCTGTATGCCTTCTTTGGAGAAATGTCTATTCAAGCCCTTTGCCAATTTTTAAATTGGGTCATTTGTTTTCTTGCTATTGAGTTGTAAGAGTTTCCTCTGTATTTTGGATATTAACCCTCATCAGATACATGTTTGCAAAAAAAAATTTTAATCTATAAGTTGTCTTTTCAATCTTTTTATTGTTTCCTTTGCTATACAGAAGCTTTTCAGCTTGATGTAGTCTCACTTGTCTATTTTTGCTTGTGTTGTCTGTGCTTTTGGTGTCATATTGATAAAACCACTGCTAATACCTAGGTCAAGATTTCCCCCTATGTTTCCTTCTAGTAGTTTTACAGTTTCAGAGTTACACATTTAAAAGAAAGATACACATTTAAGTCTTTAATCAATTTTGAGTTGATTTTTTTATGTATGGTACACAATAGGGGTTCAATTTGATTCTTTTGCAAGTGAATATCCAGTTTTCCCATCACCATTTGTTGAACAGACTATCCTTTCCCCATTGTATTCTTGTCATTCATGTTGAAGACTAGTTGACCATATTTGTGTAAGTTTATTTCTGGTCTCTCTATGGATTTTAGGAATGTTTTTTTTCTGTTCCTGGAAAAAATGTCATTGGAATTTTGATGGGGATAACATTGACTCTGTAGATCACTTTGGGTAGTATAGACATTTTAATAATATTAAGTCTTCCAATCCATGAACATGGAATGTCTTTCTTTTTTCTTTTGGGGTCTTCTTTAATTTCTTTTATCAGTGCTTTGTAGTTTTCAGTGTATAAGTCTTTCACCACCTCAGTAAAGTTTGTTTCTAAGTATTTTATTCTTTTTGATGCTATTGTAAATAGAATTGTTTTCTTAATTTTGTTTTTGGATAGTTTGCTGTAAGTGTATAGAAATGCAACTAATTTTGTATGTTGGGCTTGTACCCTGCAACTTTACTGAATTCATTTACTATTTCTAACATTTTTGTGGTGGAGTCTTTAGGATTTTCTACATAGAAGATCATGTCTGGGCCGGGCGTGGTGGCTCACGCCTGTAATCCTAGCACTCTGGGAGGCCGAGGCGGGTGGATCGCTCAAGGTCAGGAGTTCGTGACCAGCCTGAGCAAGAGCGAGACCCCGTCTCTACTAAAAATAGAAAGAAATTATCTGGCCAACTAAAATATATATAGAAAAAAAATTAGCCGGGCATGGTGGCGCATGCCTGTAGTCCCAGCTACTGGGGAGGCTGAGGCAGTAGGATTGCTTAAGCCCAGGAGTCTGAGGTTGCTGTGAGCCAGGCTGACGCCACGGCACTCACTCTAGCCAGGGCAATAAAGCGACACTCTGTCTAAAAAAAAAAAAAAAAAAAAAAAAAAAAAAAAAAAGAAGATCATGTCTGAAATAGTTAAACTCATAGAAGCAAGGAATAGATGGTAGTTGCCAGGGAGTAGGTGGGGGGTAAAATATGGAGTTATTCAATGGGTATAAAGTTTGTTATGCAAGATGAAAAAGTTCTAGAGACCTGCTATATGACATAGCTCCTACAGTTAATAACACTGTATTGTGCACTTAAAAATTTGTTAAGAGGGTAGATCTCACGGTAAGTGTTCTTACAACGACAACAAAAGAAACAAAAAAAGAATCACAAGGAAACTTTTGGAGATTATGGATATGTCTATTGCTTTGATTGTGGTGATGGTTTCATATGTGCATAAGTCTAAACTCATCAAATTGTATTTATTAAATACGTGTAGTTTTTTGTATATCAGCTATACCTCAATAAAGCTGTTCTTTTTAAAAAACACACAATGAGATACCACTTAACCCACTAGGATAACTATAATTTTTAAAAATGGAAAATGACAAGTATTGGTGAAGATGGAGAAATTGGACCTTCATATATTACTGGCGGGAATTTTAAATGGTGAAAACTTTGTGGAAAAAAGTTTGGTGTTTCTTTTATAATTTAAATATACAGTTGGCACACAATCCAGCAATTCTACTCCTAGGTATATTCCCAAGAAAATTGAAAACAGATGTTTTCAGATGTGTACCAAATGAAGACATACACCTACATTTTCACAGCAAAAATTTTCACAATAAACAAAAGGTGGAAACCACCCAAATGTCCAGCAACTGACAAATTGATAAACAAAATAGGGCATATCTGTGTAATGGAATATTATTCAGCCTTAAAAAAGAATGAAGTACTGATACATGCTACAATATGGTTAAACATAGAAAACATTAAACTAAGTGTGAGAAGCTAGTCACAAAAGGCTACATATTGTATGATTCCATTTATATAAAGTGTCCATAATAGACAAATCCATAGAATCAAAAAGTAGTTTAGCTGCTGGCAGAACCAAGGGGGAAGGGAGAATGAAGAGTGGCTGCTTAATGGGTACAGGGTCTCCTTTGGGAGTGATGAAAATGTTTTGAAACTAAATAAAGGTGACAGCTGCACAGCTCTGTGAATATACTAAAATACATTGAATTGTACACTTTAATAGAGAGAGTTGTATGGTATGTCAATTATATCTTAATAAAGATGCTATTTTTAAAATAAGAAAAGAATGAAGGAAGGAAGACCATATCTATCACCTTGAGGCCACCTATTTAGTGGCCTGGTCAATCTCTCTGTATTAAAGGGCAAGTATGACTTCCCACTCATTGCTGGTGTTGATGGATGTATCTACATCTTCTAGCATGCATTCTGAAACCCTTTGGGTAGTCATAAACTATAATCTAAATCCAAGTTAGGGGCATGATATCTAGCCTTACTCAAGCCAAGAAACACTACATTTGCCTGAATTTTTCCTTTGCTGTCCAGGAGAGGTGTTTGGTCTATTTAAGCACACTGTGTCTAATTATACCAAACCAGAAACATGAAAAAAATATTGTTATCTTTCCCTGTGCTCCATTGTGAACCAGCACCATGTCCACATAAATATCTGAGATGAAGTTGCTGACAGCAGGATATAAATGCTGAAGCTGCTGCTATAGAAACTTCCCTGAGAGTGTGACTAGAAAGTAAAGGGGAGACATTAGTTAGTTCAGCATGGACTGAGAGCTTTGAATGAAACTCTATTTGAAACATTTAAATTGTGCAATGAAAATAAAATACCAAATCAAATCATTAGAAGTTCCAGGGTGAGATGACAGGGTGGTCCCAGCTTGTTAGTGTTTATGACACTCCTACTATATAAGCCAAAAACTGTGCTTCAGGTCCCCCATAGAAAACCTAGGCTGAGTCGTCAATTGCTTTGTAAATTGCCTGATCTAAATTAAGAAGGTGAATTAATCATTTAAAAATGAACTATGATTCATTGAGCTTAGTAGTTTGCATATTACTTGAGGTTCTAAACTCCTCCTGGAGTCTAGTCTGTGTAGGAAAAGGCCTTCTCTCATCTCCTGGGCTTCAGGAGCTTCAGGCTGGGGCAGACACATTTGGGACACATCTCAGGCATTGGCTCCCTCTGGCCTGCATTCTGCAACCCTTCTATACATATACCCCTGCCTCTGACCAGAATCACATAGCATCTCTCGAGAACTATGAATAAGGCCAACCTGCTTTTATGACCCACATTTTTTTTCCTTCATCCCACTTGTCTTATTGATTGGCCAGGAAATGGCCACCAAACTCCAGAAGAAGATTTCTTATTGCTTGAGTATTGACCATGTGCTCAGCAATTGCTTTAGGTATTTTCCATGTATTAATTCATTATACCCTGTGAGGAAGTCCTATTACTATTCCCCTTTAGCGATGAGAAAACTGAGGCACAGAGAAGTTGGGTAACTTGCTTAAGATCACATAGCTAGTGAGTGTCAGAGCTAGGATTCAAACCCAGGCAGTCTGGCATCAGAGCTCAAGCTCTGACCTCCATCACATCCTCTCCACTCCTGGCTAAAAAGTGAAAGGATAATAGTACTCAGCTTACAGGGCTAGTATGAGGATTAAATTGTTATTATTAATCATCTGGAGTAGGGTGGCCATTTTCTGACCAGTGGACTGGGATAGGGAGTATATTTTGCAAGTTAAGTGTCTGGAACAAGAATTTACTGTAATAAACCTAAGTGAACCTAAAGTGAAGTTCTGTATAAGAAGAGTTCCATAATAATGTATTTCATTGGAAAGAAGCTCTTTTAACAGGTTTATATTTAGTCGAATAGAAGAAGGGTCACTTTGACTTCATTTCCAAAGCTCACTCCTAACCAGCATCTGCAAGTTCACAACAAAGCTTTCCTGGACATAATAACTTCTGGAACAGAGTCAAGCACTTAAATATGAGCGCACCCTGTTCTGAAAGACCTTTGTCACACTTAAGTGGTGTTGGTATTAATAAACATAGTTTTGATGGCTGTTTGTACACTAGGGCTGCAGTCCCCAACCCTGGGCTGTGGACCAGTATCTGTCCATGGCCTGTCAGGAACCCAGCCGCACAGCAGGAGGTGAGCAAGCAAGCGAAGCTTCATCTGTATTTACAGCCACTCCCCATTGCTTACCATCCCCCTCACCCCTTGTGGAAAAATTGTCTTCCATGAAACTGGTCCCTGGTACCAAAAAGTTTGGGGACTGCTACACTAAGGCATGTTGACCTTTCACGCTTCACTTCAACTCATTAGGCACCACATGGGAGAAATGAGTCTGGGGAATGAATTCACTGTATGAGCAACATTCTCATAAACAACATTGGGAACATGGGAGCTGTCAGGTGGACTGTTGTGGGTTCCTGTAAGCTTATTTTATGGAAATTCAAGCTGCCCAAATAAATGGTGTACTCACCTCTGGTTTTTATGCTAGCCCACTCTGTAAATTGAAGGGATTAAATAAATGCAATATGCCCACATGCTGAAAAGCAAACTAAAGAATGGCTCAATTCTTAAAAACCCCATAATCCCCAAGAACAAACCAAAGGCTTAAGATAGTCAAGCTTGGAAGCTAAGAAATGAATCAAGTAAATAGTTTAAACAACCTTTCCCTTGGGCATGGCATTTCCAAAGAAGAGAAAGGGGCACCAGGGAGCAAATGTGGCTCCTTGTTGATTAATTAAGAACACTTAGGCAACATTCAGTAGAATAAATCATTTGTAGCCTGAGTTTTTTCACTAAGACTTCCACATTGTCAATTAGTCCCTAAAATCACTTATGTAATTTATGCTTTTAGGATGTCAGGTGTTAAAATTACTTTTCAATACAACACACACAAACCCTGATTGAGTTTATGCACTTATTTGTTAAATGAGGTAGGGACTCAGGGAAGAAATCATGGTGGACAAAAAGAGTCTGTTTTTAAAATGAGAAAATATATGGAGAGAATGTAGCTACTGATGAGAAAAATGAAGCTTACAGACTTTTAAGAGAAATAAAAAATTCACAGATGCACACACAGGACTCTAATAAAAGGTATCATGTGATCAGGGCACAAATAGAGACACACAGTCAAAGCCCTCACAGCTGGTTTTGGGGAAAAAGGTATGTGGCCTTGGGTTTAAAAGATAGATTGGATTTTGGCAGATGAATGAGGCAAACTGAGTATCTGCCAAGAGGAATCACTCAGGAAAAGACCAGTAGCCCTTTTGGCTTGGAGCTGAGTGCACATGACAGGAAGAAGGGGGAGGAAGGAGCTATAAGGGTAGGTTGAAGTCAGAATGGATTAAAGAAGGGGTGACCACCAAAGGGGCAAACCAATTAGAAAGCTAGTGCAAGAGTCCAAGATAGGGATGAAGGTCCGAGTTGGGGCCAGGAGCAGCAGTGTGAGGAGGACACAGTGGGGAGAAGCATCATGGAGGCAACCTCAAAGGTCAAATTGAAAAAGAGGTGCTAAGCCACACAGAAAAGTCAAGATAGCCAGCGCTCTTTCTTATTGTACCACTTTCTGAAGTCTTCTCCCAAAACAGGAGTCAATTACCATAACACTGCAAAGGAGTAAATGAGAGATTAGTATGGGAGGCCCCAGTTGACTGAGTCAAAGTGTAAAATGAACATGCAGTCACTTTGGAGGCTTATTTAATTATGGGAAGGACCTGTAGTGCTGAGGCAGGATGCCAGGTGTGGCAGCAGCAGGCGGCACAGCTGGCAGTGTGCTTTCAAATCAGAGAACAGCACCACTGAGCACACAGCACCACTGTGCACACACACAGGCCCTCAGATGGCATATCCCCTCACCCTTAGACCAGTTGCTCTGAAAAGACCCCATCTGAGCATGAGTGCTTCGTGCCTGCATTTCTATTGCTTGGAATTCTTAGAATTATAAAACTCAAGACTGGATAGGACCTCAATTTTCAACTTGTCCAGCCATTAGACAAGTTTCATAATGTTCCCACAAAGTGGTCATGTGATCTGTCCTTGAACATATCCAGTGACAGGGAGCTGATTCCATCTTTGGCTTGCCCTGATATTTTTTCTCTTTTATCCATTCTTCCCTAACAATTACTGTGTCAGTAACTATTCTAGGTGCTTTACTAACTTGATCTCACTTAATTCCCACAACTTTGATTTTACAGATGAGGAAACTGAGGATCAGAGAAAGTGGGTGGTGAGTGGCAGAGCTATGATTTGAGCCCCTAAATCTATGTGACTCTGATGTTCTCTCCATTAGAACTAAGTATAGGCTAAAATCTATCTATAAATGCCACCCACTGCCAGACTTATAATATCCCTTCTTGGAAAGAGGGTGCCCTCTTTGAGGTACCCTTACAGACACAAATCTTCTGGGTCCCTTTCATCACTAAAACACTTGAGAAATGCTAACAATACTATCAAAAAAGGCAAACAAGGCCACATAGCAAAGCCTTACCCACCCCTGACTCCTTGGCACTTCACTCAGTCTTCTGCTATCCCTGGGACCACCTATGAGCCTTCTAACCAATAAATATGATAGCTGCTTCCAAGTCTACATCCTTCATGAGCTTCAACTTATGGAAATGTTCTCCTTTCTTCATTTCTAGGATCTGTTGAATGACGTCATTCAACAGATATATTTTGAGTGTCCATCATAAGCCAGACACAGGACTGGGTTCTAGGCAGACACAAGATGAACCTGAAACAGTCCCTGAACTAAAGGAGCTTTCAGTCTGTCATGGAAGACAGATGAAAGGTAGTAATGACAATACAGGAGCAAAGTGCTATTCTACAGGACTGTTAAAGGTGCCCTTGTAGCATGAAGGAAGGAGTCACTATCTCTGCTTGGCCAGTTGGAAAAAGCTTCATAACAGCTGAGCTAGACCTGAAAGGATGAGTATGAGTATATACAACATCATCATTTAGATGCATAATATAAAAGCAAACTTAAAACCAAATTCTTTGCTTCCCATAACTTCTTCCTCCCAGAGTCTTACCCAACTCAACAAATGGCAAAGCCCTTATCTTGGGTGGTCAGGCCAAAACTCTTGGAGTCCTTTTTGAGTCCTCTTTCTTTCATATCCTTCATCAGATCTGTCAGGGAATCCTTTTGACTCTACCTCAAAAAGATATCCAGAATCCAATTACTTCACACCACATCCACTGCTACCACTACCACCCTGGTCTGAGCCCATCATCTGTCACCTGGGTTACTACAGTAGCTTTCCAACTGGTTTCCCTGCTTCTGCCCTCCCTCCCCCCTGCCTACTTCCCAAGCAGCGGTCAGTGTGATCCCACTATCATGACATAAGTGAGGTCACGTCATTCCTATGTGAAAACCCACCGTCAGCTTCCCATCTCACTCTGCGTAAGAGTCAAAGATCTTATCATGGTTTATAAGGCCCTACATGATCTGGCCCCCTGTTTCTACTTTGACCTCATCTCCTATTTCTCTCCCCCTCACTCTGGTCCAGCTTAGCTGGCCTCCTTACTACTTATTTGAAGACACCAAGCACACTCCCACCTTCAGGCTCTTCTCCTCGTTGTCCCCTCTCCTGGGACCTTCTTCCCCCAGATGTGTAGGTGGCTTGCACCCTCTACTTTTTCAGGTCTCTGCTTAAGTGACACCTTCACAATGAGTCCTTCCCTGATCACCTTATTTAAAATAGCATCCTTACCGTCCAGCCACCGCCACCTGTTCACCCAGCATTCTCTACCCCTCTTGCCTGCTTTGCTTTGTTTTCCTCCACTTACCATCCTCTAATAGACCAGACACTTCATTAATTTCTCTTATATGCTGTTTGCCTCCTCTCCCTAGAATGTAAGTTCCATAATTACAGGGATTTTTTACTGTTTTATTTTTCTTCCCTACTGTTTTGTCCCAGTTCTCAGAAAAGTACGTGGCACATGATAGGTACTCAATAAGTAGCTGCTGAATGAATAAGTGATGACTTTCTGGATATACTGGTGGGGAGATTAGGAAAAATGCCATAGATGACTTCTAGGTCACAATCAGGTCCCAAATGAGTGTCAGTTCACAGAGATTGAGAATACCCCAAAGGGAGCAGATTTCCAGGGGACTAGGATAGGGACTGGGATATTTTGGATTGAAGCTACCTGTGAAATATGCAGAAAGAGTTGTCCATGGACCTTCATAACAATGGTACAGGCACTGGGAGGAATGCAGGGGAAAGAGTATATTTATCAAGTTAGGCTAGGCTTTGCTGAAATGATAACTAAGTCCCCAAATCTCAGCAGCTTGGCATACCAAAGCTTGATTTCCAGCTCACACAAGGTCAGATGCTGGTCATATCCTCCATCTCAGGACTCAGGGTCTAGGCTCCCTCCATCTTTGATGTCACCATTTCAACATGTGACTTTCAGGATCACCAGGGCAAGGAAAGAGGACCATACAATTAAGGACCATACACTTGCTCTTAAAGTCTTCATCCTGGAAATGGTATGCACCACTTATGTTTGCATTTCATCATCTAAAACTGGTTACACAGCCCCAACTAACTGAAAGGGGTCTGGGGACCGAGGGGAGCATCAGGAATACTCTGTCTCAGAGATCGTGGAGAAAAGCACTGTTTTGAGCAATCCAGGGAAGTACAAGAGACTAGTGTTGCTGGTAGATTCAATGCCTTATTGTGAATTATTGCTGTTACCATAAATATAGAGTATATTAATGTCCAAAGACTATCTAACAGAAAATCATCCAGTTAGGTAGAACTTAACCTGAGGGAAGAAGAGAGAGAACATGACTAAAGACACAAGGTACAATAATTAGGAGCCAAGGAGGGTGGTGGAACCAAAAATGAATCAAGGACAGGCATAAGACTAGCGGGACTCAGGGAGTCACATAAGAAAGGAGCCTTTCTCACCAGGGCCACCGCATATGGCCACACAGACTGTGCCCTCCACAACTCCAGGAGATACTCATCACAATTTGTACAGGATCCCTGTTTCTCACCCCTTGGGAACAGAAGCAGGGCTGCCTAGAAGTTAGCCATCAGTGGCCTCGCTAAGGGACAGAGTAGCTGATGGTAGTAGCTAGGACCCAGTGTAAGCATAGGGGTCTATATACTCGTGCACCAAGACTCCCTCCCTAATAAAGGTCTCTGCTCACGGTGATTAGCCCCCTATGTTTCACTGAGCTTCTGAAGAAGATTCTTTTCCTAAATGTCAGCCTGGCTTACCAGAATTCAGGGAAACAATTAGATAAATAGAAAGGTTCATTCTACAATTAGACCAGGAGAGCTGAGGCCCCCTGGTGGCTAGATGTGGTAGTGACCGCAACCCTTCCGAGGGTTGAGGAAGTAAGTGAGGTGAGGTCCCAGAGCTAGGAAGTTAGGATGGACAGGGAGTCCCTTCTGTCTGGATTGTACCTCCATACTCCAGATGAGAAAGCCAAGGTTCAGAGGCCGAGACACATGCATGCCTAGGTAGCTGGTACTGAAGCTCCAATCTAGATCTTCAGGTTCGTAGTCAAATGCCCTTGTTCGCAGTCAGGTTCATAGTCAAAATACACTATGGTACAACCTTTCATTAGGAGAGAAACCCTAGAGTTAGTGGAACGTTCTCCCTGCTCCTTCCCTTCCATAGTAAGGGAGGGAGATGCTGTTAGAAGATGCTATAGCTATTACAGGGCAGGTTTCTGCAGGATTGGGCAGGGTGGGAGCTGTGACTACATAAATTGTGAATGCCCAGCAAAAGTGAAGAGAAAATATGGAAACTCAGAATAAAAAATCCAGCACCCCCTCCATTTGTGACACTTGGTCAAAATTGTTGGTGGCATACCACATGCTACAAATGAAGGTAGGTTTATGTCTTCACTGTCAGACAGCATTCTGATTGACTTGAGGTCAGGCGATAGAGAAGGCTTTTCTAAGCTCCCACTGTCCTCTCTAGGAGAAAGGGTTGTGGTGGTAATGGAGGAGTCTTTAAGGGTACATAAAAATGTCTGTCCCTTAAATAGAATAAATGCAGGAAGGATTTTGAACCAAACACAGAAACTCCGATGCAATTTCCCCTGTGGAGAAGAATTCCCTCTATTCCATCCCTGATCAGAGGCCATTCATTCAGTCTTTGTATAAACAGCTCTAGGAACAAGTAAGAAGCCTCACTCTCTCAAAAGACAGCCTACTGCATTTTTGCTCTGTTTATTACAAATAAAACCCCCCACAGGAATTTTACTCCATTCCAACATTGAATAGCCCAGTGAGCGAATGCATGTGGCCAAGCCTGACACCTGACAACCACAGAATTGTTCATTTTATGTACTTTTCCTTAGAAATGGTGAAAGCTGGGGAAGGGGGGTAAACAGAAGGAAACTTTTGTACACCTCTTTTGTGGCCCATGAGATGAGGGACACATACTTATAGGACAATGGCCTTCCAAATATGACAACTGGGCTCATAGGTGTCAGGTTACTCAAACAAGTGCATTTTTTAACAACTATATTTTATCAATTAGTAATGAAATGGATATCTTTATAAAATAATCTTTCACGGAAAAGTTGAGGAAAAAGCATTATGAAGCCCAGGGTCTAATTCCCATCCCCTACTCTCGCTCTCTCCTGTTTCTGCCCTAGGTCAGGATCTCATTATCTCTAATTGGACCATTAGCATATCCTTCTTTGTCTCTGGCATTATGCACTTTTACTGTGATGTGTCTAAGAGTAGATTTCTTTTCATTTATTCTGCCTATGATTCATTGGGCCTTTTGAATCTGTGAATTCACATTTCCAGCCATCATCTTCATCCCACTTTCCTCTCCCTCTGGGACTTCAATTAAATACATGGTAGACCTTCTCGCTCTATTCATTGTGTCTGCTATTCTCCATTTTAAATTTTTCCATATAATTTGTATTTCCAGGCAGAACTCTGGGCGATTTCTTGTAACCTATCTTCTAATTCAGTAATTCTCTTCTTAGTTGTGTTTAACCCTCTGTTAAACCCAGCCATTAATTTCTCAAGTTTCATTGTCATAGTTTTTAGTTGGAAACATTCTCCTCTATTCTTTTCAAATTGGCTATATCAATCTTTATGATTTTCTGTTCCATGCAGATATTTTCAAGTTTATTTTTTTTTATTTTTGGAATATAGTAAACAGTAGTTATTGTGGTCTGTGTCATATAATTATAATATCTGGAGTCTTTGTGAGTTTGTTTTTGTTGCCTATTCTTTTCTACTGGCTGTCACAGTGTATTTTTTTTTCTTTTATGCTGAGTTATCTTTGACTATGTGCTGACACATTATTGAAAAATTATTTGTACAAATGATTTCAGGCATAAGATGATAATACTTCCCTACAGAGAGTCTTTTCATTTGCTGAGGTATTCTCAAATGCCTGGGGACACTACCTGTCCAAGGCCACTTTAATCCAAGGTCAGGGCTTCAGGTTCCTCAGACCACCCAGGTGATGTGTATGTAAGCTACAGGGCTAGGGCTGCTTGCTTCTGGGTCACTATTATCCCTAGGTGGTAGCCACTTAAGGTATCAACTGAAAGTGACCTGAAGGCCTTGAGCTTTTACTTTTGTCCTCTTTGCCCACGATGCCACCAAAACCACATCTCAATTTCACAACTCTTTCTTCCAGATTCAGCAAATGTCCTCAGGGCAAAGTGGCTTCTAGTGCTGGGCTTCCCTCTCTAGGCTCTTATCTTCTTCTAGATTTTAGCCTCATTATCTCTTAGTTCGTTATGATGATGATTTCTCTCTATATTTCAGCCAGTTTATGTAGTTGCTCTCAGTGAAGCAGTTAGTCCAAACTACCTAGCCAGCCATTGCCAGAGCAGAGGTGTGCAACCCCCTTCTAACTGCTCTCCTGACCCCTGTCCCTCTTCCTTCCAGCTTCTCCTTCACAAAGTCATCAAAAGATCCTTCCAAGGTGCCACTCTGATTGTGTTATTCCCTTGCACAAATCCTTCAAAAGCTCACTGTTGACTCTAAAATAAAAGTCAAATTCCTCAGTTTGGACAATTAGGCCCCAAGTTCTGTTTCTTGCCTCATTTATTCCTTAGACAAGTATTTATTGCGTGCTGAGTGTGTGACACTCACTAGGTCAGGTTCTGCCTAATCTCTCACCTCTTGCCTCCTTTACCTCTTGTCTTACCTCCAAACTTAAAGGGCAGAGCTGGGTCAGAATGCAGATGGGCCAATTTCCAGGCCCTGATCCCATATTCAGGTTTAAACTCATTCAATCTAGATATTTATGGATATTCTAATAAATTAACTAGATAAAAGCTCAACAAGTACAAATTATGGTGGCATTTTTGTATTTCTTACTGCATTTTTGGGCTATGTTTGTTTTGTGAGTCAGAAATTTCAATGAAGCATTACCTCTAAGGAGAGCAGAAGTAGGGGAGGGCCCTCTGGGATGTAAGTTCTGGAAGCGAATTCATCATCGCCATCAACTTTTTGGCAATATTGATAGTCACAAGGGTACCTAGAAACCAAACTTCAGGCTTCAGTCTTATTTTCCCTGACAAATGAGGGACCAGAACAATTGCCTGTGGATTTGATTTCTCAGTGCTGGGAACGTCCTGCATCCAAACAAATCTACTCCCACCTGCTGGTGGTTGCCTGAACTTGCAGTCAAAACGGACTTAAACACTGAAAACACACTGTTTTGGAAACAGGCAAACCCGGATATTGGGTTTCTAGTTTTGGCGACTGCTACTATGCAACCTAGCCCCAATATTTTTCCTTCTCTGGGCCTAAGTTTCCCTATATTACAATCCAGGTGGTTGGACAAAATGACCTGGAATGGCCCTATTATTTTAGGCAAGCAAGGATTGTCTCTACAAGGACATATGGGTGACCAGAGATGATGGGGTCAGGACTAATTGCAGTAAGGGTTGGCTTGATAGATCTGCTCTTGTATGTGATAGTGATATATGGGCCCCACCATCCTTTTTTACTTGCTGCAATATCAAGGGAAAGAGGAGAGAAGGAAAAGAAAGGTGTAAGTGTGCTCTGCTACTTAAAAGAAGTCAGGGAACTATGAGACACATTTTTTATAAATTTGATTCTAAAATGGTTTTAAAAGGGAGAGGGGAAAGAGTCAAACCCTCAGCCATGCAACACCAGCAAGTGAGGCTTCGCTGAACACAAGCAACCCCAACTCATTTCATCAGATGTGAAGGGAAAGTGGAAGGGGGTGTTTCTGTGTGAATGTTCTAGTTAACCAAGAGTGAACTTGAAATCCATTTTGATTGCAACTCTTCTCAATGGTATGATTTGGGAGGTGCGATGCTGGTGAATGTGACTTAGCTTTATTTGTTGATTCCTTGTTTGGCCCATGGGCTCTGGTGAGGCCTCCTTCTGAACTTGCTTTGTCATGGGATAGGAAGGACAGAGGGGTTTGGGTGGAGGCATTTCTTATCTTCTAAGATCCCTTCTGGTTCACAGGGGCAGTGTTCTGGGTAGTGGGAAGAATAAGAGCCTTCTAGTCAAAATGTCAGGGTTTTCCACATGATGGGGCCAGCACCCAGGAGCACTGGTGCCGCCTGGTCTCCAGGAGCTAAGTCCCTTGAACATCCAGAACATTGACCTTTGTCTTCTTTTTCCCTTCTATGGTGTCAGGCCTGGACCCTCACTTCAACTCTGCATCCCTGGCTAATGGACAGAGTCACACCTCAGGGAGACCCCAGCTGGTGAACCCTGAGTTTTCCCTGAAAACCCAAACTTGGTGCAAAGAGCATTCTGGGGAATTTAAGTCTTCAAGCAACTCTTGGGTTCCTGGAACCCAATTTCCATCCTAATGGAGAAGCAAGCCTGCTGTGACCGGAGCCCTGTTGCAAAACTCATCGGTGACCCCCCTTTACCCGACCCAGAGGTGAGGCGCGGTGTTACTGGAGGCCTGAGGGTCTGATAATGACCAGCAGTCGGGTACCTCCTGATCCCCCTGAAGTGTTCAGGTCTTTCAGAATGAAGATTCAGCTATGGCAGTCACATCACCACACTCCCTTCACCACAAAATACAAACTCTTGGACACAGTCTCTTCCAAGAGAAACGCACATTTTGCATTTTGCCAAGAAGAGACACAGGACCGAGTGCCGATGGCCTCGGACCCCTGCCCAGCCCTCCAGGAGCCAGCCCTCCTCCCCCTCCCACGGCCCGGCCCCGCCCCACCCCTGTCTGTGTCTAGAGCTGGCCAGGGGAGGACTGCAGAGGCCTGAAGGGGCGGGGGCCCAGGCGGCGCGCAGGCTGCGGGCGGAGGCAGGAGCGCGCGCCTTTTTGTGCGGCTGTTGGCACCTGCCCTATTGGCTGGGCCGGTGCTGCCGTCGGAGTGGGCGGAGCCAGCTCCGAGCCCAGCTCCGAGCCCAGTCGCAGCTTGGAGCGGCCGCAGACGGAGCGCACCTCGCAGCGGCCGGGTGTGCCCTGCCTGGGGCAGTTGCTCCTCCAGGAATCTGGGCTGCGAGATCCCGACCGACCCCCGCGCTCCCTGCTCCCTGTGCCCTCGCTGCTCTCTCTTTAGAGGAGACTCTTTGCTGAAGGGCTAGCGATCCCGCGCCCTCTCGCCCCGCACTGACCCACTCCCCACCCCCACCCCATCCCTTTCCACGGCCACGGCTCCCGGGCCCTCCGGCCCCCAGAGCGCCGCAGGCATGGGCATCCGAGGCATGCTGCGAGCCGCCGTGCTTCTGCTGCTCATCAGGACCTGGCTCGCGGAGGGCAACCACCCGAGTCTCACCCCGAAATTCCACTTCGAGTTCTCCTCCGCTGTGCCCGACGTCGTTCTGGACCTTTTCAACTGGTAAGCGGGCACCGCCAGGCTAAGCACGGCGGGGACCAGGGCGGGCAGACAGCCTCTGGCCTCTTGGACGGAGCGGGCTGGGGGTCGCTACTCGTACCGGGCCAGCTGAGCTCAGGCGTGAGGGCCCTGCGGGCCCCTGGGAGGGAGGAGGGAGAGTGGAGGCCGCCAGCTGAGATGCAGCCTTATGTTTCAGCCCACCTGTTACTGCGGCGCCTGACTGCGCCCCGCGTGTGCCCCAACCGCAACACGGGAGGGTGTCCTCACCCCAGATCTGCCCATCCATCCCGGAGGACTAAGCCTCCCGGCAGCTTTCCCCAGTCACGTCCTTTGGTACCTGTGGGATGGGGGAGGAGGATTCAAGGTGATGAGCAATTCACAAAACATAGACAGGAGAGACACCTGTTTGAGTCTGGATTTTAGTCCATTCCCTGGGCGCGCGCGGGCGCGCGCGGCAGAGTGTGCGTACATATATATTTTGAAGAGTGAGGTACTCTTTCCAATGCGGCAGATAGAAATTATTAACTCAATCTCATCCGAGCCTAAAGAGTGTGATCGGTGGCTGTATAACCATAAACCGTGTGGCCTTACATGGGTGTGCTTTTGTACTTACTCTTGTGAAAATATTTGAAGATTCAGGGTTTTTTCTGTGTTTGATTTCAAGTTTGTTTGGGTCTGCGAGTATCTGAAAAGATGTTAAACAGTCAGCCTTTACATGTAGATACACAGAAATGCTTATTTGTGGTAGCCAGGAGTCCTGAGTGTTGGTACATGGGTAATGTGTGGTCGGAAACAGGTGGGAATGAATTGCTTTAATTCGGAAATAATTCATGTGTACACTTTGGAATATTTCAAAATGAAATTTTTGATTAAAGATGATTGGGAATAAATTTTAAATGGCAAAACAGAAATGAGCATGTATTCAGAAAAAAAGGGGGGGGGGTAGTTGGGCAAGGTTCCAGCAGACAGCCCTGCAGTGCCCTCAACCCAACATATCAAACTGCGTCAGTGAACACACATGCAAGCACAGGCACATGCGCGCGTGCGCACATGCACACACACACACACACACACACACACAGATTTGCAGGGGCTGATGTTCCCTGGGTAATGCGTCAAAGATTCGAAGAGTCACAGTGATGCCAGGGCCTGTTCTCGTTCACAAGCCCTCTTGGGGGAAGGATCCCTGTTGAAGGGCTGGGTGAATTGGGTGAACATATTAGAAACCTGTGGAAAGGCCAGCTCTCTGAAGAGCTGAGCTGGGTCCACTTACATGTGCTCGCCTAAGATACTTCCAGGCTAGAAGCACATGCTTAGCAAAAAAGATGCCTGCTCCCAGAATGGATATCTTTTCGAGGACAGCTCTGAGCCCCAAGAATCTGAAATGGTTTGGTTGGATGAGGGTCATAAATCTCTGATACATGAGCAAGGCTCTCTCTCTGCGTCATATGCCATATGCCAAGTCTTAAAAACAGAGGTGTACAAAAGCAAGGTTGACATAAACGTGATAAAATGTCCAGCTCTAGCCCAGGTAGGGGAAATGAGCCAGAGAACATTGGCCTAGCTCAGGAGGGCACTGAGAGTAGATGTTGATTTTTCCTCGGGCAATCAAGTGCCCCTAGAAGGAGGACTCCCCCCCAACCAACCTGGAAAGCAGCGTCCAGGCTGATTGCAAGGTGGAGCTCCCTAGGGGGTTGAAGTAATGCATTTTTGAGGGCTCCCACCTGCCCACTCTCTCCCATCTCCTCTTCTCCTATTGCCTCCCTTCCTTCCCTCCCCCCACTCAGTCCTGCCTGGTAACAGAGAGCCAGCCTCTGTGCCCCACCCTCTGGATAAAAGCTGGGAGGGGGAAGGGGGAAAAAGAATGTGCGTCAGTGCTGCGCTTCTGGCTGACTCACCCTAGGGAGGGAGGGGAGCGGGGAGAGTGTGGTACACGTATGACTGGACTTGTCTGCGTATGTGTTAGAGAAAGGAAGGCCCTGGCAAGGTGGCCACTGGCAAGTCAGCCACAAGTCGACCAGCATTTACTGATGACTTCTCTGTTTCAGCAAAAATTGTGCAAGTGAAGCTGTGGTTCAAAAGATTCTGGACAGGGTGCTGTCGAAATATGATGTTCGTCTGAGACCAAATTTTGGAGGTAAGCCATGTCCAGTTACTAGAGGTCTTTGTGTTAGGTGGAATAGAGCTGAGACACAGCAAGCCAGCCCTAACCTGTAAAGCCACCAGTAGCACTCCCCAGCTCTGCTCCTCTGCCTCTCCACATGTCTCCTTCCTGACCCTGCAGAGACCTGTCAGGGAGCAAGCACTCCCAGGCTCACAAGCCCCAGGCATTCTGTGACCCTGGAATTTCTCCTACTTCTCTGCCTTTATATTCCTGAGACCTCCTGCCCCCTCCACACTCCTTTCCAATGGCATGGCTGGAGAAAGACTAAGCACAGAAGTGGGTGCGCAGCACACAGCACACTGTGTCTCTCAGGCTAGAGTTTCTGTTCCATCTCTGGGGAGGACACATTCTTCTACTTGAGTACATCGTTCTTCGGATCCTGGGCACTCACCCCATTCAGCCAATTCAAAACTGAGGGCATGGTCTTCTCTGTCTAATGCACTTAACCCACCTGGCCCCGGGCACTTCAACCTTGGCTCCCTCTTCCCCAGTCCCTTCAACACACTGCAGTCAGTGTGATCTTTATAAAGCCAGCCTGAGCACCTCAGGAACTTTTGATGGTTTTATCTAATTGCCAAATAAAATCCACACTCCTCTGTTTAGCACTCAGATCTCTAGCACAGAGATTAGAAATGACAAGGAAACTGACACTCAAACCTCCAGGCCTGACATATGACATATGTCAGTTTCTCCCTAGGTTTCTGCTTAACCTCCCTCCCCCTTAGAAAGGGCAACTGGCCTGGACCATACAGCTTTAAGTGATAAGCAACCTACTCGGACCCCAAACCACAAGAGCAGCACTCTCTGGCTCTGGGGACACCCAGAAAACTTAGACCAAGGACAGACAAAAGAAAGGGTGCATTAAATATGGGTTACTTGCATTCTGGCTCAAAGGCAGCAGAATGAATGGAGAGGCTAAGCCAAAGTAAGAACCCAACTTCCTGCCAGAGGTTGAACTAGGTAGATACCCGCTCTAAAGGGTTAATGAATGCTAATGTTCACATTTGTGCATATGAATAGATGTCTTCTCAATACCCTGGCCTCCCTGGGAAGAGCACACAGCTGGGAGGATTTGGCCTGGGTAGCCACCTGGAAAACCTGGGAGGTAGCTCCTCCCTCTGGAGAGTGAGGGCAGAGGCACTGCCCCGGGATTCAAGGTGACTGTGCACAGGGAAGTTGGGGAGGAGGGGGCAGAAGGCAGGCTCTCTGGCTGCAAGGTAGCAGCACCTCTTCTGGGTGAGTCCCTGAGGGAGAGAGATCCGCATACGGAAATCCAGGTGTTAGAGCACAGCCAGCACACCCTTGCATGGCATCAGCTTCTGGATCCCTTGCACCAAGCACCAGTGGGTGACAGGGGAGTAGCTACTTCATTTTCTCCTTGCCTCATTCTCACATTTCTCAGCCTAGGCTGACCAACGCCAACCACATGAATACACCAAGCACATTCTTCCCACTGTTTCAGCACCAGGTTGCTATCTCTGCAGGCATCCAGGGCTGGGGCTGGGGCTGGGGCCGGGGCCGGGGCCGGGGTGGGGGTGGGGGCGGGGGAGCAGGGGCAGGAATCAGTCTCTGGGGAGGGTTACACTAAGATGTGTGGGTATGCAGACCTGGAGTATGTAAGAAAAGGTGGATCCTTGGCTTGATTTCACCAAACAGCGGATGAAGGTGGGAGGGAAAGCAACTCAGGATCTTCTAGCATTTAGACAGAAGGGGGCACTACAAGCTCTATGTCTGATGCTGTTGTATGGAGGTGGGGGTGGGGAGACAGTTGATGAAACAGTTGGGCCAGGACATTCAGGATTTGGAGACCCCAGAACTCCCTGTACAGCCCCCCTGTGTCTGAGATGGAGTAGAATTTCAGGGATTAACCTCCTCCCCAGCACAGACCCCACATACAGGGGCATCACTTAACTATGGTCCAGTTCAAACAAGAGCCTTACTACTTCCTGAGAGTGGGGGGCAATGAGAAGAGGGGGGAAAGTTAACAAAGCCACCTCCTTCTGGCCAAGAGAACTGGAACTCTGCAGTGTTACAACCTGGGCTTCACCTAGCCCAGCACCTGGCATGACATAGGCTCCCCTATGTTGTGAAATGAAGGAACAGGTGACACATTTTCACCATGCCTTCATTTGTCTGCTCTTTCTCTGGCCCTCTAATCGATGCTAGGGAGGAAGAGGAGTTGGGGCAGCAAAGGTTCCAGGAAGGAGGGACATGATTACCACCACCACTTTTCCTGCCTTCCTGAGTCCATGGGAGGACAATGATGAGATACAGGCCTGAGGCCATCACCCTAGAGATGACGTTTAGACGCCTTATCAAGAAGTTTCTCATTCCCCTCCATCATCCTTTGAGGGATATGGGTTATCTTACCTAAGTTCTCATCCTGGCCACTGCTAGCACATAAGGTGTCCCCTTTAGGTGGATAAATTAGAAGGTCCCCTTCCTGCATCCCTGTGCAGGGTTCATGGCTCAGTGAGGGGAATGTGAAATGCATTTCAGCTTCCACTTTCCCCTTCAGCCGGGAGCCCTTGGATAACCTTCTGGCCTGGCCTTTAGGGTCCCCAGCATTCCACCATGAGGAGTGGGGTTGCCTGAGTGCTGTGGAATGGTCTAGACAAGAAGTCCAACATTGGAGGTGGAGGACTGGCTGCCTGCCCCTCTGGGACTTGTTGCCTGCCTGACACAGCTTCCAACCTCTAAAGACATGTGGGGGTCCTGAAAGGCAGTCATCACATAGCACTTTCCTGGGGCTTGTTCACAATAGCCCTGAATGCTGGAGTCTGGGCTGTGCCCTAATACAGAGCCCCATTTACTTTTCAGCTGCCACTCAGGTGCTTATTCCCAATAGCGCTTTGCTTGGTGAAGCGTTAGGCTTGGAATTACATTTCCCTCTTTGCAGCTCAGCTTCCGTGCAATCAGCCTACAGTGAAATCAGCAGGTTGAATTGCAAGCGTCATGTGTGTTTCCTTAGCAGCAGTGTGATGTAATACACAGAGAATGATGGCTTTGCTGTGGGGCTGGGTGTAGACGGGTTGCAGCTGATGAGGGAACAATAAAAATGTATTTGTCCACAGTGTCTTACAATTTGCTACATATTTTCATATCCATGGTCACATTTGAGTCTGCCAGTGAACAGTGTTAGCACTGTTCGCTGAAAAAAAAGCTAGGAAGCAGAAACACACTAATACATACACTAGCACATTCAGTTGCACTTGCACATTAACACACAATCACCCTCATACATACACTCACTCACAGGAACACACTCAGAAATTCACTCACACGCATGAGCATGATCACACATTCATGTCTACCCACACATTAGCACGCCGGCATGTACCAAACATGCACACAATACACAAATACACATAAATTCACTCACACACTAACACACGCAATGCACTCACGTGCACAAACATGTAACACATACATGAACATGTACACCCGTTCACTCACTCACGAATTCACTCACACACATTAACACACTCACACACTAACATGTTAATGTACACAAACACTCATAAAATTAAATCACACACATTAACATACCCACACATATTGTCACACAGCGACATACATATATGAACGTACTCACATATTTATTCACACACAAACTTGCTCACATACCCAACTGCATTCACAGATTTACTCACACACTTTAGCAAACTGACCCACACAAACATGCTCACACATTCACTCACAAATGTGTTCACATAAAGCACCACACTCAAATCCACTCACACATGAATGCACACATTAACACATACACATACAAACATGTTCACACATTGACTCACACACAAACATGACCACATACCCAAACCACTCACAAATTCAAAAACAGGAAGAAACACATTAATGTCCTCACACACACATGTTCACTCATACACACATAAACATGATCACACCTTCACTCACACATGATCATGCTCATATGTACACAGGTCCACTGACATGCTGAAAATGTGCACACATATGGATATGTACATGCACGTTAACATGCTTTTGCATTCACTCACACATGGGCCTTCTCACATACTAGAGCATGCTAATATAGTCACACTTATACATGAACTTACTCATACACATGGACATATCAGACAATCCACAAACATGCTCTCATATACTCATGTCAACACAACTAGCTCATACATGTGAACATGCTGATGCATTCACTCACACATAGACATGCTCACAAACATACTAACACATGAACAGGCTCACACACTCATAAATATTCACTCCCACACACATACATCCAAACACTCATACATTTGCTAACATAAACACACATGTTCACACATTCACGTACCCAGCATTCTTATACAGTCACTGACCCACAAACACACCCATACATTCCCACACTCACTCCCACATCCACAGGAGCACCCTCGTCCTTATGGACATGCTCACACATTCAGTCCCACACAGCACAAACACTCGCACACAGACATGCTCACATGTTCACATACTCACAGACGTGTCTCACACACACCGACACATTCACCTGCACACGAAAACACTCACAAATTCACTCACACATGGACATGCTCACATACATTCATACACACAGCTCACACAATCACACACAGATACACATGCACTAACATAAACATGCACGCACAGACAACTGTGAATCTTGTTTAGGGGCTCATTCCCTTCAGTTTTTATCAGGAAATATTTAGAAAAAGAGTGTTTCACCCCTTCATTTCCTCTGTTTTGCCCTTACCCCTTCCTTTCAGCATATCATGGGTCCACCCTGCTTTAAGTGTTTGACCTGCATTGACTATGAGATCAGTGCTATCATCATCCCCATTTGCCCACAAGGAAGCGAAGGCTCAGAGAGGTCAGGTGACTTACTCAAGGTCACACAGCTAACAAGTGTCAAAGCAGGTTCAGAGCCAGGCAGTCTGGCTCCTGAGTCTGTTCTCTTCTCCATATTCTACCCTTCATGTCAAACCGTCTCCTGTGTCGTAGGTGCCCCCGTGCCTGTGAGAATATCTGTCTATGTCTCCAGCATTGAACAGATATCAGAAACGAATATGGTAAGTATGGCAGTTCCAGCCATGGGGCTGGAGACAGGGGTCATGGGACAAGGAGCAGGGTTATAAGCCAATTCCAGCTGTTCTGACCCGTGACAGAACTCACGTGGAGGAACAAGATAGATTTTGCAAAATACAGCCACCTGGAATAAAAAAAAAATCAGTCAATAGAACCGCTCCATCACACTGTATCCAAAAATTCAGTTCCAGATGGATTATACACTGAAGAATGAAAGGCTTATGAATCTTTTAAAAGATCACATAGGACACTGTCTTTGTGTCTTGGAGTGGGTAAGGATTTCATTCCAAAGACACAGAAAACACAAATCATAAAAATAAATACTGGTAACTCTGACTATATGAAAACTCTGTTTAGCCAAAACTTCTGGAACTTCTATTTCGCAAAGCAAACAACCCCTACGACGAGTGTGAAAAGATAAGTCAGAATAGACTAAGCTATTTGCAGTGTGGAAGACTGATATTCAAACAATACATAATTTCTGTGAATTAAAAAGAAGAATATTTTAAGAACAGATAGAAAAATGATCGAGAAATGTAAATAGGAATTTCAGTTATGCGACGAAAACAGAAGAGCAGATAAGCATAGGAAACATATGAAAAGATGCTCAACCTACTTAGTAGTAAGGCAAAGTAAAACCACAGTGAGAACCCATCACATACTCACCAGACTGGCAACAGTCAAAAGTCAGACAGTACCAATCCATGCTGGTGAGTTGGAAGCACTGGGAACCCTCAGCCACTCTCCACTCTTGGCTCTTGGCAGTGGTGTAAACTGTAACTTCCACCTCATCATTTTCATTTTGTCGTGGTTTGGGGCTGTATGGTGTGTTCACCCAATAACATGCGTAGTATATTCATCTGTTACCCAGCAAGGCAAGCGAACACATTATAATTACACACGCCAGCCTGAGTGGATCTCACGAATAAAATGTTGCGTGAAAGAAGCAGATCATGAATACACGCAGTATGATTCCATTGGGATAAAGTCTTTATAAAAAGTCTAAGCAATATATTTTCTAGGAATACATGGACAATGAAACTCTAACAAAAAACAAGGCAATTATTAATCATAAAATCTAGGATAATGGTTACTGCTGAGGGGTGTGGGAAATATGTTCTGGAAGGGCCACATTGAGGTTTGAAAGTTGTTGGTAATGCTCTGTTTCTTAACCTGGATTTTAATTACAAAAGGGTCATTTAAATAATCTTTTTTTAAACATCCATATGCTTCGTGCACTCGTCTATAGTTGCGATACATTTCAATATGCTTGCACGCACAAGTATATGCACGCACACACACACAAATACACAAAGTGGACAGAGCTGGAACAACCTAGCTTGCAACTGGGATTTATCTTTCTCTCCCCAGGACTATACAATCACCATGTTTTTTCATCAGACCTGGAAAGATTCACGCTTAGCGTACTATGAGACCAACCTGAACCTGACCCTGGACTATCGGATGCATGAGAAGTTGTGGGTCCCTGACTGCTACTTTGTGAACAGCAAGGATGCTTACGTGCATGATGTGACTGTGGAAAATCGTGTGTTTCAGCTTCACCCAGATGGAACGGTGCGGTATGGCATCCGGTGAGTCCCCCTAGGGTGCCGGGGATGTCCCACCAGGCTTCCTGCTTCCTGCTGAATATGACACAAACACATTCTAAGGGCCACAGGAACCCGACTTGCATTGGCCCCCCTCACTCACCCTACCCAGTAGCCAAAGTGGAACTTTCAGAGATTCCTGTAGGCTACTTGACTTCTACTGTTCCTTCTGTCTGGAGTGGCCCCTTCCTCCTTTCTGTGAGTTGAAATTCTGCCCACCCTCCCTTCGACTCCTAACTCACGGACCCTCACGTGCTTCCTTAGCAAGCGCAAGTCTCCTCCCGTCTCCCCATTCGGTTCTCTCAAGGGCCTTCCCCATGCTGACACCCTGCGGTTCTCTGACATGCCACACATCTTATCCTTGTTTAAGTCCTGCCAGGTGTCTCATGTCTCTCTCATGCACAAGTGGCCCGCCTCCTGCCCACACGTGGGTTGATCCTTGGGTCATGCTGCTCTCCGCAGCCTTGCAGTTCTCTCAGGAGTGGTTGCTTGCCTGGG
The DNA here is from genome assembly GCF_041146395.1 of Eulemur rufifrons. Taxonomy (NCBI): domain Eukaryota; kingdom Metazoa; phylum Chordata; class Mammalia; order Primates; family Lemuridae; genus Eulemur; species Eulemur rufifrons. The sequence goes on along the minus strand of NC_091012.1, from coordinate 22,754,875 downwards.
CTGGGCTCACGTTGCCCTTCCTTTCTGTTTTCCTTTACAGACTCACCACCACAGCAGCTTGTTCCCTGGATCTGCACAAATTCCCTCTGGACAAGCAGGCCTGCAAGCTGGAGGTGGAAAGCTGTACGTTCACCTCCTATGGCCCCTCTTCCCACCTGGGGCTGTGGCGATCGGGAAACCAAAGGCGGAGCTGACAGTGAGAGGGACAGCACACCTCTACACCCCCTCCTCCTCCCCACTCTCTCTCTCCTACATACATAGGTGATGGAGATAAAGAAAGACAGGTGGTAGATACCCATGATAGGTGATTGATTGACTGCCTGATGGGGGTGTATATATGGCATCTGGGAACAGATGGCCTTTAGGGTGTGAGTTGTCCCCTTGGGAAGTGGCACACACTATTGAGAAATTGTGCACAAGCTGGTGGGTGGGAGCTTGTAGCCTGTCTTTGCTGTGCTTTCTTTTCTGGCTAAGCAACTCCAAAGTGAGGGTTCTCTTTCCCCAGTGTTCAGGCTCAGCAAAGCATAAAGGAGCCCCCAAAATGGCAAGTTCCAGCCATCCTTTGGTTTTCAGACTGCTCTGGTATGAAATCTGCCTGTGCCCATTTTCTGAGACTCTCTGTTTCTCTCCCCTTCACAGATGGATACACGGTTGAAGACATCATGCTATTCTGGGAAGACAACGGGAGTGCCATCCACATGGCTGAGAAGCTGCAAATCCCTCAGTTCTCTTTCCTGGGGAGGACGATTACTAGCAAGGAGGTGTATTTCTACACAGGTGGGTCCCATCCCTTCCTTCTCTCCTGTCCCTTGTCCCCTTTGCACTCCCATAAACTCCCAGTGGCCTCTGCCTGGTAGCCTTACACTCTCTGCTGCCTCCCTTCCCATTTCCCACTGGTTCTGCACGCCTGCCAGGCCCCCTTGATAAAGCCCCAACAGCTCGCCCTGTGCAAGTGAGGAATGGCTGTGGAAGCACTGGGCCCGCTTGACCAGGTTCTGCAGGTATAAAGGATTCATGCTCCTCTCAGGGCTGGCCTCTCAGCCTCCCTCTGTTCACAGCTTGGAGCCATCTCTTGCCTCTCCCATTCCCAGACGTCAGCTACCACGGAGCAAATGAGAAAGGAATGGGAGAGAGAAAACTTGCTCTGCCACATGGGCCTGCTGAGATGTGCCATTCTCACTGGCCTTCTCAGGCGGGGTGCCCGTGGTTGGAGTATTAAAGACTGAACTGCCCATCGGTCACCGCCCCCTCCGTTGTGTGCCTCTCCACCCTGCAAAGCCCCCGGACCCTGCCACCCTGACATCAGTGTGTCTCCTTGCCAGGGTCCTACGTGCGCCTGATACTCAAGTTCCAGGTCCAGAGGGAAGTCAACAGCTACCTTGTGCAGGTCTACTGGCCTACGGTCCTCACCACTATTCTCTCCTGGATATCGTTTTGGATGAACTATGATTCCTCTGCAGCCAGGGTGACAATTGGTAGGTCCTATCTCCGTCCCAGGGAGGAGCGTGGGTTGTCTTCCTCGGAATAAAAAAGGCGAGCGTAAGGGAGTGGTACCTGGCGCAGCGTGTGACTGCATGGGCAAGGAAGCAAGGGCTTTTCCGGCAGGCGTGTGGGTAGGTGCTCGGCCAAGTCCCAGTGGAGAGACTGACATTGGAGATGGGTGTGAAAAACACACTAGACTTGCAATCCTGGTATGTTGTGCCCAAAGTACCAGAATTCATAGTTTGTCGAGTCCATAAGTCAATGGACAAGTCACACATTTAGATCAGAAATACAACACAATAAACATTGATTTAATCCAGGCATCATAACACATTATCAGGCAGCAGGGCTTCAAGAGGAGCTGCCCTGAAGGAGCCTCTAATCGGCCCCAGATCCAGGCCTGCTTTCTCTGTCACCGTCTTTGGGGCAGACTCCTTGGCCTACTTTTTCAGGAGATCATTCGGGACTAAACCTTTGCACTTGTGTAATAGTTTAGGGCTCACAAAATTTTCCCGGGGACTAAAGGAAGACAAAAGGGGAAGGGGCCAGCACAGGGCAAGGGGGAACCACAAGTGTTAATCACTGAGAAGCAGCCTTGGCTGGGGTTTTGGCACTTGACCGTAACAGTGATGGGGTGTCATTGACCGCTGAGGCAGAGGCTGGGCTTCAAGAAGCGGGAGGAGGAATAAAGTGAGCACATCAGCAAAGGCGCTCCCCGGCCCAGAGAGGGGAAGGCTTTTGCTGAGGGCCCTCCTCACTCCAGAGATGGCCAGAGGCCCAGTGGCTTGCCAGGAAGCTCAGCTACCAGAGGAGACTGAGCCGGTGCCGTTCTGTTTGTAGGTCTCACTTCGATGCTCATCCTGACCACCATCGACTCTCATCTGCGGGATAAGCTCCCCCACATTTCCTACGTCAAGGCCATCGACATCTATATCCTCGTGTGCTTGTTCTTCGTGTTCCTGTCCCTGCTGGAGTATGTCTACATCAACTATCTTTTCTACAGCCGGGGATCTCAGCGCCACCATAGGCGACGCAGGAGGCCACGAAGAGTCATTGCCCACTACCGGTACCAGGAAGTGGTGGTGGGGAATGTGCAGGTTTGACTTTTTGACTGACAATCAGCTTTCCCTGAGCACCTCTCGAGTCCCGGCTTAGTGCTTTTGACCCTTCCGCATTTCTTAGTTCCCTTAATCCTCGCACACACAGACACACAGCACACGCATGTGCGGGTGCACACACACGTGAACAGTAACGAGGAAGTAGGACTCTTTATCATCACTCCTTGACACACGATCATTGTCCAAGGTCACAAAGCAAGTACACAGCAAGGCTAAATTTCTGCAGACATTTGGACCAAATTCGGTCCACTTTGCATGCGTCCAGGGCAGGCAATGAAGCTGGAAGGGAAGATGGGCAGAGGGAGGCTGAAAGGAAGACAGACGCCGGAGAGGCTGGCCTGCCTACCCTGCCTTCTTTGGCACTTCTGACTCCCAAGGCAGTGCTGAGGCTCTTGCTGTGGGCAGTACCTTAATGTCCAACAACGTCCCACCTCCTTGGCAAAGAGCCCAGCCCTGCCTGCCTGAGCAGGCTTCCATCCACCACACAGCACTCCTGAGAGAGCAGCTTCCCCCAGGCAGACATCGGCTTGGCAGCCGCCATGGCCTTCCCTTGCATGCTGACAGCTTCTTGGTCCTGTTCCTCAGCCCCCTGCACAGCAGAGACCCCGAGAGGAGACGGCTCTGTCTGTCAAGAGATCAACAGTAACAATGCAAGTGCTGATGAGGAAAGCCCCTCCCCTCTCCCTGCCCCCGTGCATAGCCACCTAGGCCACAGGAAACTGATGAGCCTATCCATTATCTCCTCAAAGGATGGCCTGATTATCGTGGAAGACGGAGTCAGCTCTCTTCCCACCACGCTGGCTCAGGCCCCCCTGGCAAGCCCGGAAAGCCTCGGTTCTCTGACGTCCATCTCCGAGCAGGCCCAGCTGGCCACCTCGGAAAGCCTCAGCCCACTCACTTCTCTCTCAGGCCAGGCCCCACTGGCCACCGCAGAAAGCCTGAGCGATCTCCCCTCCATCTCAGAGCAGGCTAGCCTTGGCTACGGTGTTCGCTTTAATGCTTTCCAGAATGGTGACAGTGTCATTCCTACCGAAATCCGCAACCGTGCTGAGGCCCATGGCCGTGCTGAGACCTGTGACTCCGAAGACTCTGATGGGAGCTTGAGCTCAGACGAGAGCCACGGCCGTCACCCCAGTGGGCGGCCCGTGCTTCGCCGTGGCCAGGGCTGTGTGCAAGAAGCAAACCGTGAGCTGGAGGAGATCCACAGCTTACACGATGACGTCAATGTTGAGAGAAGCTGCCTTGGCCTTGAGGAGCAGCCTGAGTGTGATGCTGATAGTATCTGGAGCCTGGATGATGATGACCTCATGGCCAGTGGCCAAGACAAGGACAGTAGCTCAGAGTCTGAGGACAGTGCCCCCCCAAGCCCTGGGTGCGCCTTTGCCGAAGAGTTCTCCTTCGATCTCTTTAACCCCGACTACGTCCCTAAGGTTGACAAGTGGTCCCGGTTCCTCTTCCCTCTGGCCTTTGGGTTGTTCAACATTGCTTACTGGGTGTATCACATCTATTAGGCCCCCAGTGGCCCCAGAGCGGCAGGGACACTGTGCTCTGCTCCTTTATGGTTTCTTTTGGTTTTATTTTTCCCTCTCTCCTTCATTCCTTTTAATTTGTGCCTTTCCGGGCAATCTGATCAGTTCCACACTTCTCTTTATAAGCGTGAGGTGGAGAGTGATTGAAAGCGTGTATTCTGGCTGGAAAGGAAGGGACTGAGGAGGAGTTGGAGGTAAAGAGCACATTGATTTCCTTTCCTGCTAGAAGGCTCTCACCTTTCCAAAGACTTCTCACAGATAGTAAGCATGGAAAGGCCCCTGGGAATGTTTAGAGGACAGGGGGCAGCCAGGTTTGGGGACAGGGGAAGGATCTACGGCTTGCTCACAAACGTTTCTGGGGTCTTTTCTGTTCCCCTGAGGTGTCAATATTTCTTTTTCATGACTTTTTCTCTTCTTTTTTTTTTTTCTTTTTTTTCCTCCTAGGGCTTACGGACCTTGCTCACCCTCTGCTTAGGGCTTTATAGGAAAAAGTCAAGCTGGGTTGGGCTGGGGTGCACAGGGGAAGGGCTAGCCATGGCTTGGAAGTTCAGGGAACTAGCCATGGGAAACTCGGGGAGCATTTGTAAGTGCCTTTTTCCCACTCTTTTTGTCGTATTTAGAATGCGGCGTGGTGGTGCAGGGTTGGGAGGGGTATGTAGGTGGGTGAGGCTGCACGGCGACCTTTCAGGGTAAGTGACGGAGCACACACCCAACGGGAGCTTGCAGTGGGGCAGGGGGCAAGGCCAAGTTGGAGGTGACACTGTTGAGCTGGCCTCTTTGGAGGAACGGGAACTTCTCTTGCCTGTATTTCTGCTTCAGAATGCCTGACACCAGGGACTTGATATATCTTTCTGAGTCGGGAGTTCGCTTGGTATCAGACGCTGAGTTGATCACGAATCCCAGACTAAGCTCTTGGGAATAAGCACTAGGGTTAGGAAAGTTCAGACTTGGTAGTTCACCGTCTGACCCAGACTAGCAGATGAACATCTACTGTAAATCTATATACTAATCCTTTCTATCGTCTAGTGCATAGTGTCAACAAGCTCACTGACCCACCACACCATGGGACCCTCACAGGAGCCCCGCGAGCCAGGAAAGGCAAAGCACATTGTTCCCAGTGTGGCAAAGAAAACAAACGGAGCTTGTGTGCCGTGGTTCAGTCCCTGCAGCGAGTGAGTGGTAGAGCCACCTCACTTACTCTTCCTTCTCCTCACTCTCTAAACCAAAGAATTCCCCTTTCTTTTCTCCCCTTCGCAAAAGGGGGTGCTCCGGCATGGAGTCTGCCTCTCTACCAGGGCCCCCAACCTTACTCTACAGTACTGGTACCGGGGGTGTCTCTGCAGGAACTGGCTGGCGGCCAGCCAAGGAGGGGGATGTGAACAGATGGTGAACATGGTCACTGCCCACCCAGCAGGGCTCCTAATGGAAGTAGGCTTGGCCTGCGCTTCAGCTTGCCAAGCAGCTCCACCTCATTGATGGAGGCCGTGAGGGAGTGAGTGTCACCAAGCACTCAACCTGTACCCCCCTTTCTCCTTCAGAAGCCTCTCCTGCAGCCCCTCACCCCCTCTGCCTACCTCCCTTTAAGTATGCTTCTGTGTTTGTGTTTCCTTGTATACCTGGATGTGTTCGTATGTATCAACGTAGGTCTAGGTGCATGTACAACCTTTTGAGAAGCTGTATACTGCTGTGCCTATCGCTGTAAATCTATGCTGCCATGCATGCAAGTGTATGTGCAATAATGTGTGGATGTGTGCATGTGGATGCAACCCCGTGAAAGTGTGGCTTACATATGTGTGTGCTTGTGTGTATACGTATGGGTGTGTGGTGACTGTGTGTGTGTGTGTGTGTGTGAGTGCAGGTGTGCACACCTGTGTTAATCTGATTTGAATGAGCGTGAAGCAAAATGCACCTGACAACATGTATATTCTCTGTTGGCGGCCCTTCCAGAAGCACCAGAATTCCTTTGGCCTGTTCCCACTTGGGGGGCGCCCTTTGGCTGCGCTGGTTAACGGACTGTTTCTCTCTAATTCCCTGTTCCAGGGACTGGCGTCTCCTGGTCCCCATCCACTCCTCGTCCCCTCCTTTCACCCATCTGTGCTGTCTCCTGGACAGAGGAGCCAGAGGACATGAATGTATTCCTGAGGAGTGGGAATTTAGTGCCTTGAGGTAGGAAATGCTCAGTCCTTGGGATCAGCTACAAGTGCAGAGCATCTTACCTTGTTCTGGGAGGACATGCTTGGGAGTAACAGGCTGAGGGGAGGGCCTGAAGGATACAATGAGAACAGAGGCATGCTGCAAACGATGGCGTGGGAGAGCCAGCAAACCAGACGGGGTATTGTCTCTAACCTCTATTCCCATTGCCTTGTAACCCTGACACACGGGTGGCAGCTGGTGGAGACACAGGCAGGCAGGTGATGTAACGAAGCCCCCAGGGCATCGCCTGGAATGGCTGCCGGTGTGGACTGTGGTGGTGGCCCATTCGGGTGCAGGACACACTTTAGTAGCCTACCCCGGGATGGTGGTTGGCTGCTGGACTCCAGCAACAGGCCCCAAGTTCCGCCTTGAACTTAGAGTCTGGAACTCGCCACTCCCACCCTTCCAGGGCAAGCAATAGTCAGACAGGAGAGAGGGAAGTGCCAAGGTGGCCTAAGGACTGCCTGCCTCAGTGGGCCCAGCTTGTTGTCTCTTCCTCACTTCTGCACAAGCATATAGCCTCTCACACTCACACACCCACACAGACCTACACCTTCACCCACGTGTGCAGACACGCGTGGGGGGAACTCACCTTTATCGGTATATGCCTATACACACCCAGACCTGCACACACTCACATATGGCCACACACACTCACGTGCACAATCATACAGGCACACTCGCGCGCACACACAAATCCTGCAGGACACTTACAAACAACACAGTTGCCACCAGACTGGCTAAGATTCCTTCTTTATTTTTGGATACCCCACAGAGAGATCCAGGTTGAGGGGGGAGCAGTAGCCTCATGTCTGAAGCTCCCCACGTGGCTGTAGAAAGGCTGGCTTCCTGGAGCCCAAGCATTTCTTGGTTGCCTTGGATTTGGTTCTCCAGGACCCTGGTGGGTTTTGAGCCCTGTGAGGGGCGAGCAGTTGATTTGTGAGGCAGTCACAAAGGGAGATGGAAGCACTAGAACAGAGGGCTTTCAGACGTGTCTGGTAGCCATGCACATGAAGGCTTCACGGCACAGAGGAAGGGCAGAGAGGCCACTTGTAAATATCTCCATAAATCCACATAGCTAGATATAATATTATACCTTACAAAGAATATCTTGCCCTAACGTGCTGCAACGAGAGCAGTTGAACTCTACTGCGACTCATACCCTGTAGTTCAGTGTTAGTGTGAGGTGGAGGTTTGGCAACGACACCTTTTTGGGAACTTAAACCTTCTGAGTTTGCCATGGATTTGTCTGTTTGAGCCTGAGAATTGCCAGATCTCCCCTTGTCAAGTCCTGCATATGGTCTGTTGTCTGTGTCATTGAGCCTCACCCCAGCTGTCCCCAGCCCCTCCCTAGCTGTGCAAGCCCCCACCTCCAGCTGACTGCCGCCGTCCCCTCCCTCTCCTCTCCTCACACCAAGTGACTCTGGAAGTGCAGTGTCCAGCTGGGTGCTGCAGGGGTGCAGCCCGTAGCCTTTCTCAGCCCCCACCAGTCAGAGAGCGCTTGGTAATTTGGAGCTTGGGCAGCATCTGGGATGGAGCGACCCCCACTTTGCTCCTCTGCCCACTTTCCCTCCCATCCACTTCCCCCTAGAATCCCTTCTGTGCCACTAGCACAGGAGGGACACCCCCGTCCTTCTCTCCAAAGTGTCGACTTGTTGTGGGCATAGGTGACACGTTTCCTACCAAGTTCTTGCCTTTTCCATCTGCCACTGTGGGGTGCCTTTGCACAGGTCACGGACGATCTTCAATGGAGCTTGTCAAATGTATTCTTACAATTCATGTCATCTTGTTAATAGCAGGGCTGCAAAGTCATTGCACATTTAGAGATGACTTTTGCTGAGACTGTGGCCATTCCTGATGAGGGTTCCTTAGTCTGTACATACAAGAACTAACCCTTTGAGCTATTAACTAATGAATACATTCACTAAGCTATCCACCTGCATGGTACCCTGCTGTGGTGATGAGCAGTAACTTCCTAGCTATTCTATAGCCAAACATCAAAGGAAATCGTGACTTGTCCTACTAAAAGTGCAGTGTGTTCATGTCTGTCATACCGTGTCCTGTGATCGATAGGAAATCTATAGTATCTGTGTTGTGTTTCCAGGGGAGGGCGGGGGAGGGTGTTAATGTATCTCTCTGATATACTTAAATTATGAAATAGCCCCAGTTGGTCAGGGTCACTTCTGTTGACTCAATTTGCGTGAGACTTTGTGCCCACCATCTAGCCGGACTGCGTCCCCAGGGTCAGTTGTCATCAGCAGAGTTGTGGGTGCCCGAGTTTAGCACAAGTGGCCATTGAGCCTGACATCGGGCAGTGCCAGAAAATTCTTCAGAGCGCAGCCAAGTCAGAGACACTCTGAAAGCCGATGAAGTACAATAAAATCTCTCACACACACACACACACACAGACGGGTCTTCAGAAGTGGTTCTGGGCCCAGACAAGTGAAAACCAAGAAAAGAAGAGGAGGACCAAGACCCAGTTGCCCTGGATGGCCAGACCCGAAAAGGAGGCACAAAGCACCAGAGCCTCAAGAGATGACTGGGCACCTTCTTTGCCCTCATTAAGTGTACATTTTTGCATGAAAAAGACCTTGACCAGTGTGGACTTCAAAACAATTAAACATAAAGATACAATTATGCTTCTGAAAAATATACTGAAATAAAATATTGTAAACAGCCAAAAGGGAAGAATAAATACATCTAATGAGAAGCGCTCTGCCGGGTCATTGTGTCTCCTCTCTGTAGGATTACAAAGTGTTGCACGGAACATCTGTCTGCATCCAGGAAGCCTCTGGCTTCCATCCCTCACTGTGGCCTTCCCACGGCTTTGCACGTCGGCCTCCTCATGCCCCAGGACATTTGAAGCCATGGTTTTCAGGAGGAGGGGAATTAGCAACAGCACAAATGAAATTAGTTCACGCTTTTGAATGGGCCATTCCTAATCATTTCAAACAAAAACTTTTAAAACACAACAAGCCACTGTGGTCAGAAAATACAAGGTAGACATCTGGTTCCCCTTTACGGGGTAAGGGGCATGGGATAAGCCATCTTTATAAAGAACAAAATTGTTTGCAAAATCTCCTTTGCCAACATGGATGTGCAGAATAGAGAGCAAGAAAGCCTTCTGAGGGTGGGAATAGAGCATGCTCAGGATTAAAAAGTTTGCAAAGTCACATTCAAATGCCCTACAGTGGTGCAGGGCGTCCTTGCTGTGGCCCACATTCCTCAGTGCATCTCCAAGCAGCTTTTGATGAAAATCTTGGAGTTGCAGCAGAAAACCTGGCCCAGTGATGCTTTGTGGTCCCTTTGGTGCCCCAAACAGGCCAGGAGTGCCATGCAAACCCACCCTGCAGAGGCCGCTTTGCTGCTCCAAGCTGGGACATACACAGGATAGAAAAGTTTGCCCTAAAGCCCTTCTTCTCCACTGTTCTCACTCATGTCAGCAGCCCCTGGCAACACACCCTGTTCTTCTGGCTCCCCTTGGTCTCCCCCAGAGGACTCAGGATCCCAACCCCACCTGCCCACTAAGACCCGACCCCAGGCCTGGTTGGCTGCAGAGAAGCCCACTGCAGAGCATACACTATTCGGTGCCTTCCTCACCAAACACTGCAGCTGGGAGCCCTTGCTGGGCCCGCCTTTGCAGTGCGGTCAGCTCCACGTGACCTTCCCACAGATTCCACTGTGACCCTGACAGGCAGAAATCTCCCTTTCAACACCTAGCAGCTCTCTTGCTGCTGAAAGCTTACCGTGTCAGAGGGGTCACAGGTACCTGTGGAAAGAGGAGGTGCAGCTTGGATGTGGGGAAGAGTTTTCTCGCAGCCGGGATCTGCCATGAGTGGCTGCGTGCTCTTCTGCTGGCTAAGTTGTTGCAGACAAGCGAGGTTCAGAAGGTGGCCACAGGTGGAGCGTGTGGCACCTGGATGGGCCTGACACCAATAAGACCACTGTGACTTGCTGCCTGCCTGACTACACAACTACTACAAGGGCAGGGATGAGAGGAGGGGAATGGGATCCCCCGCTTCCCCTCACTAACTCTTGGGGTGAAGGAATCCTTACCAGCTTCTTCCCAGTCTGGCAGGCTTCCTGGGGCCCCTCGGGCTGCCATGGTGCTGCTTACCCAATTCAAGTGCTCCTCCCAGTTGGGGTCACAAGGGTGGGAGAGGACAGGAATTGGTAAGGTACACAGGACTGAGGAAGGTTTGACTTATTTCTTAATAACCTTGAGTTTATTTTCATGCTTAACTGTAGTAGGGGAGAAGAGACCTATTGGCCATGGGACTCCAGAGAGTTTCCGTCCTGTTGTCTAGAAGCTGCTGAGGAACTGCACAGGGAGTCAGTGTCAGAATTGGAACATGAACTTTTCCAAAGGCCAACCTAAGATTCGCTGCACGGAATCCAGTTCTTCATCCTTGACTCCAAATTTCTCCATTTCAGTTTCTTTCCCCATGTTTTCCTCTCTTGGAGTTTGTCTCTCTTTTATCTGTGTACAACCAAATCCACAGACCCAAATTATGGCTGTAAAAAGTCCTGAGGGCTAGACAAAGGAACCTGAAAGAAATGATATCCCCACAGGTAGTTCTCTCTAGGAGAAAAAAAAGGAGCAGAAACACATCAGCTTCTTAGAAAGTCTCCCTGTAGTGCCACTTGGGGAAAAGAGGGCAAAAATTGATGGGAGATGATGGACTCTGTCGTCCTTCCCCACCTCACTCCTGTCTGCCATACTCTGTGTGCCCTCGGGAGCCTCCTCCAGTCCTCTCCTACCTAGCCAGCCCACTCTGACCCCAGGCCAGGTACACCCCTCAAAGCTCTGCCCATTCGGGAAAGAATTTTCCCTTACCACTCTCTTTCAAGAGCACCCACTCATCTGCGTGAGATGCAGTACCAGCCATTTTAAGCTTGTACCTTCCCCCGCTTCAGCTGGCCATAAAGGACCCTCCATATGGCCATAGAGGCAGGGTGTGGAAGGGGCGCTGTGCTACGGTGCTGGGTGGTACGGGGGCCTGAACTATTTGCTCATGCAGTTACTTGTGCCCTCTGGTCCTGCTCAGACAGCAACAGGCTGGCACCGTCATCCCTGCTACTCCCAGTCATTGAATGGGAACAGCCCCAGGGGAAGCATGGCCTCCACACAGAGAAGGCTGGGGCTGACAAGTAATGCTGCCCTGGATGGCAGGTTTTCCTACTGGAGACCTGACAGACACACCTCCAGGGCCACCACACAAACATACCTTTCTATTGCTAATGTTGCTCTCCCTCGTGCAGCACAAAATGTTCCACCTAACCAAAGACCCTCTCCTGTTACTCTAGCTCCATATGGGCCACGCCTCAGGCAGACTTCCCATCCTGACACACTCTCCATAGAGGAATATGTCCATTCTTGGGCGAGAAAAATGAGAACTCAAGCGTCCTCTCCAATGAGTAGAAAGGACTCTGCCCCATCACAACACCAGACAATGGCCAACTACATGGAAATGCCCAATTTGGAATTGGATAATCAGTCGGGACAGGCTTGGTGCTGCTGTGGTGACCATCACAAAGTCCCAGTAACTTCACCCAGGAAACGTTCATTTTCTTCTCACACTGTGTGTCTAATTCAGGTCACCGGGGGAGCTTCCACATATGATAGCTATTGATGTGTCCTTCTGCAGTCTTCATGGCAGGGGGACGGAAACATAGCGGGGCTTGCACAAGTAATTCAGTGCTGCTGTCAGAAGGGAAACACCTCACTGACACTCACAATTCATTAGCTAGGACTAATGACATTGACCCAACTATAAGGAGCCAGGACATTCAGCTTGCTGTGTACCCAGGAAGGGCGAAGCATTTATCATTGAAGAGTGCTGATAACAACCATATGTACTTTCCCTTGGTCTTTGGAGGCTTGTTGCTTGGTCTTCTTCCCACTTAGAGGTACTCATGCCCTCCTTTTTGTTTTTACTGTTATGTGTACATCATAGTTGTATATCTCTATAGGGTACATGTGATGCTTTGATACTGGCACAGAATGTGAATTAATCAAATCAGGGTAATTGGGGCTTCCATCACCTCAGGTATTTATCATTTCTTTGGGTTAGAAACATTTCTATTCTAGCTATTTTAAAGCATACCCTAACTTATTGTTGACTATAGTCACTTTGTTGTGCTCTGAAATAGTGTTCATTCTATCTACCATCTAACTATATTTTTGCATCCATTAATCATCCCCACCTTATCCCCCTGTCCTCACTACCCTTAGCCTCTGATAGCCATCTTCATACTCTTTGTTTCCATGACATGTTTCTGTTATTTAGCTCCCACATATGAGTGAGAACGTGCAAGATTTGCCTTCTGTGCGTGGCTTATTTCACTGAACACAATGTTCTCCAGTTCCATCCATGTTGTTGCAAATCTCAGGCCCCTTTTTGCAGTAGTCTTCTCATCTTTAATCTTGACACATAAGCCATCAACATATGCTAAATTTCCAAAATACTGCTGTTCATGAGTGAGCTATCTACTGTGGGTAGTGCACAGAAGGAGCTCCAGGCAGTCATTCCCCTCATCCCTTCCCCCCAAGAAAAGCAAAAACAGCCCTTTTGCTATTTCTGATGGGCTGCAGTACCAAAATCCCAGAGGTCACATGGGCCAGGAGTGAAACTCGGACCCCAGCTCTATCCAGGTACGGGAGCAAAGATTTATTGTGTAAGCTTTCCACCCTCACCTCAAAGGTGGTGTATCAGTCAGGGTTATCCAGAGAGACAGAACCAATAGGATGCATAGACAAATAGATACAGATATATGAGAGGAGATTGATTAAGGGAATTGGCTCATGCAATTTTGGAGGCTGAGAAGTCCCACAATAGGCTGTGTGCAAGCTGCAGAACCAGGGAGCCAGCAGCATGGCTCAGTCCAAGTCTGAAGGCCTTGCAAACAGGAAGCAGATGGTAAAACTCTCAGTCCAAGGACAAAGGCCCAAGACCCCAGAGCAGACGCTGCTGCAAGTCCAAGAGTCCAAAGGCCAGAGAGCCTGAAGTTCTGATGTCCAAGGTCAGGGGAAGAAGGGTGTCCCAGCTCCAGAAGAGAGAGAGAGAGAGAGCAAACTTGCCTTTCCTCTGCCTTTTTGTTCCATCTGGGCCTCAGCCAATTAGATCATGCCTAGCCACACTGGGTGAGGGCAAATCTTCCTTACTTAGTCCACTAATTCGAATGCCGATCTCTTCTAGAAACACACTCAGAGACACACCCAGAAATAATGCTTCACCAACTACCGGGGTATCCCTTAACCTAGTCAAGCCCACATCTAAAATTAACTATCACAAGTTGTATATCCTATTCTGGCTACAAGAAAGGCTAATGCACCCAAGACGCGAAAGCCGAAGCCAAAGAAGAAAGCAAACTCAACTCTACAACAGCTGAGTTGGTCCTGAACAGAGTGGCTCTGGAGATGACCCAGGCCTTCAGTGAAATCTCTCACAAAACCATAAGTCAGCCTCTTCTGCAGTCTTGGCATTCCTGAATTCTGCCGAGGCCCCTGTCCAGAGTGAGGGCAGCCGAAAGAAAGTATGTGGAGCAGAGGTGGGAGCGAGTGTTGATCTGGGCCACCAACGACCCTTGGGTAGATGAAATAATTGACATGGTGCTCTCCCTGCTACAGGGCTACCCAGGCCATCACCCTGTGGCTCCTTTTTGGGTGACCCCATTCTCATTCAGAGACTGACTGCCAAAATAAAGCCTTTCAAACCAGGAGCTCCAAATCCCATTATAATACCATTTCGATGGTGGAGGGTCTTCATTAAGACACTTCTGCAACACCCCTCCCCAGACTGGTGACAGTTCATGTGCTGCTGGGGGAGGCCCCGCCCCACTGGTATCTCTGGAGGCCCCCTGCCCACTCAGAATGACTTCAGTGTCATCCCTTGATGCCTGTCCTCTCCACATTTACAGTACCCCTGACCTCAGCAAGGAGAAAGACACTTGCTGTGCACCTTTCACAAAGTTTACTCAAAATGGATCCTAGGCCTAAAAGTAAAGCACAAAACTATAAAACTTCTGAAAGGTAACATGGAAGAAAATCAAGGTGAATTTCGATTTGGCCACGACTTCTTACGTACAGCACCAAAGGCATGGCTCATGAAAGAAAAAATTGATACATTAGACATTATTAAAATTAAAACTTCCACTCTGTGAAAGACACTGTTGGGAGAATCCTCCCCAGACTGGTGGTAGTTCCCGTGCTGGTAGGGGAAGCACTCCCACTGGTATCTCTGGAGGTCCCCTGCCCACTTGGACTGAGTTCATTGTTATCCCATCGTACATACCCTACCACATTTAGAGTACCTCTGACCACAGGAAGGAGAGGTACCCTCCATTGCTCCTTCAAGTACTCCAAATCCTACTAGCAGGGGTGTGAAGAGAGGGATTTCTTCAAAAGAGCAGCATCTGTGGTACACCTTGAAATGAGCCAAACAAAGAGAGTGGCCAAAGCCCCCAAGCCCCTCCCTCCATCAAGAGCTCTCATCCAGGTGAGGAGGGAGACAGTACTCTGCTCCCATCACATGTGGAAAACCTGGCCTTGCCACTAAGCCCGTAAAGGCCTCCTGGGCCTGGTCAGGGTGTCAGTCCAACATCTCTTGTCAGGAGTCTCTGGGCTCATACATCAAGTCATACTTGTTGGAGTTCCAGGGCTATCATGGCCAGCAGGGCTTGCGGTGGGAGGTGGAATGAACACATCATTGGTCCAGGTATCCTTCTCTCAAGGTGCCTCTAGCCACCAGGTCCAGCTCTTTGAAAATGAAGGCCCATGAAGGTAGCAAGGCCCTCTGTGTCAGAGACAGAGAGCAGAAGGAGCTGCCATTTCCTCTCTTTCTCCCCAGCTCATATCATCTCCATCCCTTCTGGCACTGAATGATGTCCCCAGACTCTTTCAGTCCTTTCCCCTCCAGCATTTTCAGAGCCCTACTTGACCCACAATGCTAGGTTCATTCAACTATTCAATATAGTTTCTCGTGTGTTTTGAAATTTTTTATAACAACAGTCGAAAAAGTAGACCTTTAATACCTCTGCAATTGATTTTTATGTAGCTTCACAAGAATTCCAGTTGCATTGGGGTTTCTACATGGAGATCCAGTTGTTTCACTGTCATTTACTAAAACTACTGTGATTCCCCACTGTTCTGCAGTTGCAAATTTTTCGTAAATCAACAGTCTATACATATATAAGCCTATCTGTTTCAAGATTGCCCTGTTTCCATTGATCAGCTTGTCAAACACGGCACTCATACCACAAACTTAATTACTCTAGCCTTTTAATAATTCTTACACATCTGGTAGAGTAACTAGTTTTATCTTCCTCTATTCTTTCAAGACTGTCTTGGGTATGATTGGCCTGTTGCATGCCAATTTAAACATTACACTCCATTGGGTCACATTTCACACAGATATGCACATAAACAGACATATTCACCCACAAAGCCTTTGGGAATTTTTATTTAGATTGTAGTCAATCTGTAGATTAATTAAGGAGAATTAACATCTTTATACAACTGAATCTTCATATCCATGAACTTATTATACTTTATTTTTAGTTAGGTGTTTATTAATTTATCTAAACAGTGTTTTTATATTTTTTTCCATAGAGTTCCTAAACGTGCTTTGAGTAGATTTACCCTTCAATATTTAATATTTTGGTATGATAGGTTACAAGCCACATTTACTGATTTTCATTTTCATTTTATACTATGTGTTGCTGCAGAAACAAAGTTTACTTTTCGTCTATTGATGTTATACCAAGCAACCTTGACATTCACTTTTTTCCATTGAATAGTTTAACCATAGTTCTCTTGGATTTTCTTCACACACAGTCTAATCATCTGTTAATCATGGACACTTTATTTCTTATTTTATGAATTGGTATCTCTTCTGTTTCTCATTACTGAACTGGACAGTATCTCCATCAAAATATTGAATAGAAATGGTAATTGGAGTAATCCTTGTCTAATCCTCAGTTTCAAAGCAAAAGCTTTCAAATTTCCCCATGTGTACGATTTTTGCTGTAGGTTTTTCACACATATCCTTTATCTAGTTGACTAACTTTTCGTTTTTTCCATTTTACCAAGCTTTTTTTTTTAGAATACTGTTGGATTCACAGAAAAATTGAAAACATAGTACAGAGAGTTCCCACATGGCCCACACTCGCTTTCCCCTATTAATTAACATCTTAGTTTGGTACATTGTTTACAACTAATGAACCAATAGTGATACAATGCTATTAACAAAAGTCCACACTTTCTTTAGATTTCCTTAGTTGTTACTTAATGTCTTTTTTCTGTTCCAGGATCCTATCCAAGATTCTACAGGATATTTAGACATTATACCTTCTTAGACTTCTCTTGGCTATGACAGTTTCTCAAGCATTCCTTGTTTATGATGACCTTGACAGTTTTGAGGAGTACTAGTCAGGCATATTGTAGGATGCTCCTCTCTTGGAATTTTGCTGATGATTTTCTCATGATTAGCTTGGTATTATGGGTTTGGAAATGGGAATAGAACAGAGATAAAGTGCTATTCTCATGACATCATATCAAAGATACATACCATCAACAATGACTTATCACTGTTTTGTTTTATTTCAGAATATAACGGGGGTGCAAACGCTTTGGTTACATGTACTGCCTTTGCACTGCCTGAGTCCGAGCCACAAGCCTGCCCATCCCCCAGGCAGCTCACTGCACCCGTTAGGTGGGAATTTACCCATCCCCTCCTTCCCCCCCGCCTGCCTGACACTTATCACTGTGGATATCAATCTTGATCACCTGGCAGAGGGAGCGTTTTTTTAGGCTTCCCCACTGTAAACTTACTCTTTTCCCCCTTTCACACAATGTATTTTCTTGGGAAGGAAGTCACTGTGCCCAGGCAAGACTTGAAAAGTATGGAGTATCTACATAACTGATTTGTAATTCTTCTGCACAAGAGATTTATCTATTCTCCCCAATTTATTCAGTCATTTATTTATCAGCATAGACTCATGGATATAAATTTTATACTTTGAGGGAGAGGGTGGGGTGGACAAAAATTTTATACTTTGAGAAATATCTGTCTTTATTGGGAATGCATGTCAATTTTTATTAAATACAATTATGTATAAATGTACTGTAATCAGGGAAATGCAACTTAAAACCACAATCAGATACCATCTTACTCCAATTAGAGTGGCCATTATTAAAAAGTCAAAAAAACATTAGTTAGTTGTTAGTGTGGATGCACTGAAAATGAAACAGTTATACACGCCTGGTGGGAATGTAAATTAGCATGAAACTTTCTCAAAGAAATAAATGTAGATCTACCATTGATCCTGCAAACCCAGTACTGGATATCTACCCAAAGGAAAAGAAATAATTATATCCAAAATACATCTCTACTCATATGCTTATCACAGCACAATTCACCACTGCAAAAATATGGAATCTTCCTAAGTGCCCATCAACTGAATGGATTAAGAAATTGAGATATATATATATATATATATATATACACACACACACACACACACACACCAACCATGGAGTACCATTCAACAATAAGAAAGAGTGAAATAATGTCTTTTGCAGCAACTTAGATGGAACTGGAGAACATTATCCTAAGTGAAGTAACTCTGGAACAGAAAAACAAATGCTCCATATTCTTGCTTATAAGTGGGAACTAAACTATGGCTACATAAGGGCACACAGAGTGGTATAATGGACATTGCAGACTTAAAAGGGTGAGGGTGGGAGGAGGTGAGGCATGGAAAATTACATATGGGGCACAATGTACACTACTCAGGTGATGGGTACACCAAAAGCCCAGACTTCAGCACTATACAATATATACATACAACAGAATTCAACTTGTACCCCCCAAAACTTAAAGTTTTACAAAAATTAATAAGCTTACTATAGATATGATTTGTCTCATTCAATCTGTTACTATATTTAGCCAGTCCTGGGACTATTTGCTCCCAGATCCATCTCTCATTTTCTCCTACTCTGCTCTCCACTATACAGGATTTGACTCCTGAAGGCTCCAATTCCTAGGGTCACCAACATTTGCCTGCCATTTTGGTTCAGGAAGATAGAGCGATTAGAGGTTTTTCTCCTCCTTCTTCTGCATCAGGTGACCTCTCCTTCAGTGGCTACATTTTCCATGGCTCCAGCCACCAACAGATAGTCCCACCATGATTCCAGATCCTATTGAACCGAATATCTAGGCTCCATTAAAGCTAAATTCCTCAGTTTGTCCCTCTGACCTAGAGGTGAGATTGACTTCCTCTTGTGGCTAATTGTTGGGTTCTCCAACTCTCCCTCGTTTGCCTTCTCCATCACTTGTGTAATCAGTCCCCTGCATTAAATTCCCTCTGTATTAAATATTGATAGAATTTTCTATTTTCCTAGAAAATCCTTAACTCTTACACATGGCCAGTTATATTGATTGATCTAGTGTTAAACTTCTTTGCATTCCTGCAATAAACCCAACTCTGTCATAGCATTTAAATATGTTTAAATCTGTTCTATAACTAATGACAAAAATAAAACAACACAAAATGACTTTGGAACCTGAAATCTCCTCTAAGTGACATTCTATTCCCATCGTCCTCTTCACAGCCTTCTCAAAAACAAATTTACCCCCCTCGTTTGGGGATATATATTGAAAATTTTAATAGCATAAGTAATAGAATAATATATTCAACTTGTAAAAAATTCAAGTCATACACATAAAGCTACAGAACACTCACTGTGTGATACAGCCCAAGTGATACACAGATGGAAATGGATAGCCTTGAATATATTAGCCAATAAAAATATTTAAAACATCTGTACAGTTCAAGAAACTAAAGAATAAATACCATATGAAACTTTAGTTAGTAGAAGGTATGAAATAATGAAGATAAAAGCAGAAATAATGAAATAGATAACAGTAGAGATGACTGACAAAACACAATTCCTTGAAAATACTTATAAAATAGACATTATTCCAAGTAGGATCAATTACTAAAGAAAGAAGCATAAACAATGGAAGTTAAATAAAATTGTACAAAACATAGATACAGAAGAGATTTGAATAACAGAACACTACATATGCGACTGCTCACCCTTGGTCATGGATGCAACAGCTCCCCATTTAATCTAGCCTGGGACTTGGAGTCATTTTTTACAAGGGTTGCAGCTGGACAAATGGTCTGACGTGGAAGGGAGATGACATTTCCCACGGAGCATTTAATCAAGGAGCCAAGGGCCAAGATCAGGGCTCTCATGACTGAGAATTGAGGTGTCCACTCACCCCAGAACATTGGAGTCCCAAAGAATCCATCTCTGCCCTGTCAGTCCTGGAAGACTCCAGGCAGAGTTGTCAATTCTGGACAATACAGGTGTTGACCTGTATAGGTAAAATACTGCCTCAAGGGATTGAGGGCAGTGTAAGCCTTAGTCTACTGGGGCATATTCAGGTTACCCGAGGGAGGTGTCACATGCCTCCGTAGGAATCGAGGTGAGGGCCCTGAGGGGGGACCAAGGCAGCCCTGGACTCCAGAATGGAAGGGGCTCCAGCACTGTACTAGTGGTCAGCTGTGGGAGATCCCATTGCAGTGTGGATGGAGTCCGAGGTTCTGCCGGCAGTCAAGGTGAGACACTGAAGGAGGACTAGGGGAACCCTGGACCCTAGCACAGAGGGGCCCCATCCCTGTCTCTGCCATCAGTGATGCCCACTGACTTCTGCCTCAGGGGTTGACAGAGGTGAGGGCCTTGGAGTGAAGTCCAGACTTCAGGTCGGCACAGGGAGAGGGCCCAGGCTCTGTTAGCGGTTACGGTGAGACGCTGAGGAAGGGCAGAGGAAGTCCCCACTACAGGCAGAGGGATCCAAATAATCCAGCTCTGTCCCTGCTGTCAGCCCTGGGCCACCCTGGGAGAGACTTGTCAGGCTGAGCCCTTCCCGTTTAGAACACAAGGGACTCTTGGAGTCAGATGCCGATGTGACCCAGGGTCAACAAAGGGCCGTAGTGGACGGAGATCCAGGCTCTGCCACATCCCCGTAGGGGGCCCCACTTTCCATTCTTGTCCCTGCTGTCATCTCTGGGAAACCCCCGGTATGGGGCCGGATGTGGCGTCCACCGACTTGTGCCTGGGGGGCTGACAGAGGCGAGGGCCTTGGTCTGAGTTCCGGACTTCCGGTCGACTGTGAGGAGAGGGCCAAGGTTTTGTGAGGAGACAAGGTGAGACGCTGAGTGGGGACTGAGGGGACCCCCTCTGTTAGAGGGTCCCCAAATAATCCAGCTCTGCCTCTCCTGTCACCCTGGGGAAGCCCGGGGAAGCCCGGGAGCGGGGGCCGGCTGTGACATCTACCGACGTCCGTCTGGGGGGCTTACAGAAGCGAGTCGGTTAGTCTGAGGGGCAGACTTCAGATCCGCGGAAGTGAGAGGGCCCAGGCTCTGTGAGGATTGAGGTGAGATGATGGGGGTAGACTGAGGGGGGCCTACTTTCTAGTAGAAGGTCCCCACATAATCCAGCTCCGCCTCTGCTGTCAGCCCGGGAAGCCAGGGTGGAGGGTGAGATCTGACGTCCAACCGACGTCCATCTGTTGGGCTGACAGAGGCGAGGCCATCAGTCTGAGGGGCAGACTTCAGATCGTCGGAGGGGAGAGGGCCCAGGCTCTGTTCGGAGTGAGGGGAGATGACAAGGGTGGACTCAGGAGGCCCCATCCCAGGTAGAGGGACCCCAAAATAATCCAACTTTGCTCCTGCTGTCATCAGTGGACCACCCCAGGACAGTCTTGTCAGGCTGAGTCCCTCCCCCTTCGGATTTAGGGGACTCTGGGAGTTGGAGCCTGGTGGGACCCCAGGCTGACTCAGTGCCATACAGGGCAGGGTCCTAAGGGAGGATTGAGAGGGCCTGCTACATCCTGATAGGGGGCGCCACAGTGTGTCCTTGTCCCTGCAGTCATCCCTGGGAGATGCGGGGCCCACTTGCTGCCTTCTTCTCTGTATCAGGGATGTGAGCTCTTGTTTTGAGAGTTTCTCAGGCCAGCAGAGGGGTGGGGTCTAGGGCCCTCCAGGTGAAAGCTGAAGGCCCTGACTGAGCACGGAGGTGACCATCCACGCCAGAACAGTGGGGACCTCACAGAGCCTGGCCCACCCTCCTGACAGCACGGGGAGTACCAGGGTTGTGCGTGTATCTGCAGCCTGAGGGCCCCTCACTTCCCTTTAAAGGGGCCTCGGGGACCCACGGTGAGACCTTGGTCTGAGGCAGTGTCCTCAGGTCACAGAGCAGAGGAGGCCCAGGCCGTGCCAGGAGTCAAGGTGAGGTACACACTCTGAATGTGTGCCAGAGGCCCTGCCCTCCCCAGGACAGAGGGGACCCAATAGTGCCCGGCCCCACCCACCGACTGTCAGCTCTTGAGCCTCACACTCTGCAGTCCAGCTGTGCCTGAGGAGCCATCTCCTTTTCTTGTTCTTGTGCTCAGGGGACAGGCTGACCAGGAGGAGAGGAGCCCTGGGAGGCCCCAGGGCATCACCTAAGGAGAAGGCCTGTAGGTTGCACTTTGTAAGAGCCCCCAGGGTGTCGTTCTCACTGAGGCCACTGACAGGCTCCCACTCTTCCCAGGTCTGTGGGTCCCCATCACCCAGCTCCTGCCCGCACTCCTGCCTGCTGTCCCTGACCAGAGCCATCATGCCTCCCCGCCGCTCTCAGAGGAATCAGCACCTTCAGGCCCAAACAGAGGCGCAGGGCCTGGTGGGTGCACAGGCTCCCGGGGGTCAGGAGGAGGGGGCGGCTGCCTCCTCCTCTACTGTCACCCCGGGCTCCCTGGAAGTGGTTACTGCTGCAACACTGAGTCCTCAGGGAGCCTCCTCCTCTCCCATTGGCCTGGCCTGCAATCCAGAGCACCATTGCAATGAAGGCTCCATCACCGGAGAACAGGAGGGGCTAAGCACCTCCCAGCACCCGGCAGTCCCGGCGTCCTTGCTGCAAGAGGAGCTAGATGACAAGATGTCTGATTTGGTTCATTTCCTGCTCCTCAAGTATCGAATGAAGGAGCTGACCACCAAGGAAGAAATGCTGAATATTGCCATCAGAGATTACCAAGATTTCTTCCCTGAGATCTTGGTCAAAGCCTCCGAGTGCATGCAGCTGATCTTTGGCCTCGATGTGAAGGAAGTAGATCCTTCCAGCCACTGCTATGTCCTTGTCCCCGCCCTGGGCCTCACCTACAGTGAGGAGCTGAATGATACTCAGTGCTTTCCCAAGGCCGGCCTGCTGATAATCACCTTAGGCGCCATTTACTTGCAGGGCGACTGTGCCCTGGAGGAGGTCGTCTGGGAAGCACTGGGTATCATGGGGGTGCATCCTGGCATTGAGCATTACATCTATGGGGAGCCCCGGAAGCTCATCACCCAGGATTGGGTGCAGGAAGGGTACCTGGAGTACCGGCAGGTGCCCAACAGCGATTCTGCATGTTATGAGTTCCTGTGGGGTCCCAGGGCCCATGCTGAAACCACCAAGATGAAAGTCCTCGATTATGTGGCCAGGTTCAATTGGAGAGACCCCAGATCCTTCCCAGTCCTGTATGAAGAGGCTCTGAGAGATGAGGTAGAGAGGGAGTGAGCAGGAGTTGCAGGCAGGGCCGATGGGAGGACAGGGCCAGTGCACATCCAGGACCCCTTCCAGCAGCTCCTCCTGCCCCATGAGAAATGAGTCCTTTCTTTACTCTGTGTTTGAAGAGAGCAGTCAGTGTTTATAATAGTGGAGGGTCGCAGTAATTTTGGGAAACCACCAGTGCATAACCTTTTCTGTTCCTGTTACATATGGGTGTTTTGCATATTGATCTTTGTTTTTCTTTTGGAATTTTTCAAATTTTATTGTTTTTATAGAAGATTTAATTAGCTTCAGCATCTAAGTTGGGGAATGATATTGACCACACGTGTAATTTTGCTTATCAAAAGTAAGAGTTTGCCATTTTGTTAAAGAAATGCGGTCACTTTCCATTTCATTTTGCTGCTCGGAACAAGGTAGAATTGGAATGTCATTGCAATGAGAATTTTCTTGGAAATGTGAAAGAACTTTGCATTTAAATATGTGGAGTTATGAAATAGAGAAATAAAATTTAAAGACACTTCCTTCTTGCCATCTTATCCTTTTTCACGTGATTTTATAAAATTAAAATACACATTTGTGTGTGTGTGTGTGTGTGTGTGTGTGTGTCTGAATTTGCCTGGCTTATTTGAGAACGTAGGGGAAATTTAATCTCAATAAATAAGAGCCGCTGCTCACTGGCACATTTGTTCCCCAAGTATTCATTGAGCATCTGCTCTTTAGAAGGCCCTGGGTTAACGGAGACACTAGGGTAAGACAGATCTAAACCTGCCAACAGAATTAGAGAGTCTGGGAGCTGCCATCGTATAATTAAGGTGGTGAGATGTCCTCTAAGCCCTAAAGAACAAGTGACGGAAGGGTTGAAGGGTGGTGCTTCTGCTGAGAGCAGTGGGGTGTGAGGGCCCTGAGCCAGGGCGGTTTGGGTCTTGGGGAAACTGCAGTTCCTTCTGTGGGTGTTGCTTGTAATGAAGCCGGGTGGTGGCAGGGCCAGACTCTCAGACCATGTGACTCATGACTTAGCGCTGAGAGCAAAGCCTGGAAGGGAGAACTGCCCTGAGAAGTTCCTTCTGGATGCTGAGCAAAGCAGAGAGGAATCTCCAGCTGGGGCGGGCGTGGAAGGTGTCCTGTGCTCTTGTCCCACTGCAGCTGAGCACAGTGCAAGAGCCAGGTGACTGATAATCATCTTCTACAGGGATTTCCTGAGAGATAGGGTGAATCTCCCATGAAGTGAGGCCCCCAAGCCACTGGCCAGGTACACATCTGCCGGGCTGGGAGAGCCAGAGCTGACACTATTAAAATGGCATTTTAATTAGGTTATCTCAAGTGTAATTTGGCCAATTGTAAGGGCTTATATTGGAAGTGGGGATGAAATGGATGAAAATAGCAATTTGGCTGGAAAAGCAGCTGGGAGGGAGGGAAGGAGTTGGTCCTTGACTCAGATTCCAGGAGCTTTGAGCTATATCCAGCTGAGGAAGACTCCCCCACACCCAAATTAAATACTAAATCATCTAGGAGGGAATTTTTACTGAGTTTTATCCATGAAGCAACATTTTTGGCTGAATAGGAATTCCCTGTCCTATTGCACTGCATACTCAGACGTTTCCTAGATAATAACGACACTAGCAAAAACAAAATTCCCAGAGGTAAGTGTAGTAGGATCTGAGGTCCAAATATACTAGTAATGCAAATAACTGTCAATCAGGAAAGAT
Source organism: Eulemur rufifrons (assembly GCF_041146395.1). Lineage (NCBI taxonomy): Eukaryota > Metazoa > Chordata > Mammalia > Primates > Lemuridae > Eulemur > Eulemur rufifrons. Next base: position 22,730,253 of record NC_091012.1, on the reverse strand, counting down.
CTAACATATGCCAGACACTGTGTCAGGTGCTTTACATACATTGCACACATTCCAACAGTCCTACCAGACAAATCCTATCAAACTTATTTCGCAGATGAAGAATTCAGGCTCATAGGGCTTGGTAGTTTCCCATAACCACATGGCTAGTAAGCAACGGGGTCGGGTCTAGTTCCCCTGCCGTTATGGACAGGATGGTGTCTGCCCTCAAATGCATATGCTGAAGTCCTAACCTGGTACCTCAGACTGGGACTATATTTGGAGATATGATCTTTAAAGAGGTCATTGAGGTAAAATGAGGTCATTCGGGTGTCCTCTAATTTAATGACGGGTGTCCTTATGAGAAGAGGAGATTAGGACACAGACACACACAGAGAGAAGACGCTGTGGAGACGCAGGGAGAAGACAGACATCTCCAAACTCAAGGAAAGAGGCTTCAGAACAAACCGATACATTTCTGTTGTTTAAACCCCCCCAGTCCAGGATCAGAAGATGGCGGAGTGGCGGTGACTGCTTGGATCTGCGCTCCGGCGAGGAAGCCGTGGATCCGGACCTGCCACAACGCTAGAGGACCGCTCCCACACAGGAACAGCGGTGTGAATCCACGGAGAATCAGCGTGGGACAAACAGAGCAAGTGAGGTCTGAGGTGAACAGAAATTAAGATCGCGGAACTTTGCGGAAGGCGCGGAACAGACAGTAGCCAGCAGAGCGCAGGCGGCTGCACCCGCCCCCAGGTGGGGCGGGGGCAGTTTTTTGGGAAAGCGGCTTGCGCTCCTCACTGACCTCCACCCCTAATTGCTTGGAGACCCCCCCGCAAGCCAGAGCAGAATCACCGAGGGAGATGTAGGGCATTGCAGACAGGAGGCTTTTTCAGGAGAATAGCTTGGAACCTGGGAAGTCTTGGCTGAGACAGCCCTTGGCGAGAAGGGATGGACCTGCGCCAGGGGGGAGGGGCACGAAGGATCCCCGATCAGCGAATTGCGCTGTACCTCTGCGCTACTTTTGTCGGTGGTTATTCAGCCGGTGGCCCCCGGAGGCTTTGCCCGCCAACCCCCCCGGCAGCGGCGGTCTCTGGTCTCTGGTCTCTGCCTGCCGGGGAGCCGGTCAACCTCCGACCCCGGAGCGCTGCGGGTGCCATCTTGAAAGCAAAGGCGGAACCGCTCGGGAGCCATAAGGTGCCGAGTGGCTCTCTCTCCCTGGCGCCCTCCGCTGGTCTCTGGGGCACCATCTCCGCCGGGGCCAAGCTCGGCGTGAAGGGGCGGAGCTGCGCTAAGATGTAAAAAAAACATTGAGTCGCCGCTCGGGACCCAACGGAGCGGGCGTGAGGGGCGGAGCTGCGCTAAGACGTTTAAAAAAAAAAAAAAAACATTGAGTCGCCGCTCGGGACCCAACAGAGCGGGCGTGAAGGGGCAGAGCTGCGCTAAGGCGCAAAAACACAATCATTGAGCCGCTGAGCTGTATACTTCAGATTTGTGTATCCCTTCGTTTAGCGATGTGCTGTGGTACTGTGTAGCTCTGTTTTTGTTCTTTTGTGTTTGTGTTTTTGGTGTTTCTGGGTTAGGTCTTTTTGTGTTATTTGTTTGTTTTGTTTTTGTTTTTGTTTTGTTTTGTTTTGTTTTATTTTGCTTCTTTTGTTTTTTTTTTTTGGTTTTGTTTTTTCTTTTCTCTTTTTCCTTTTTTTTCCTCTTCTCCTCTCCTTTTCTTTTCTCTTTCTTTTTCTTCTCCTTCTTTTCTTTCTTTTCTCTTCCTTTTTTTTCTTTTCTTTTTTCTTTTCCTTTTTCTTTATTTCTTCTCTCTTTTTGCCTTCTAACTGGGAACCCACGTGAGCTTCGGAACGGGCCAGGCCCCTGCCTCTGGTACATACCGGAACCTGAGTAGTCACTCCCAATGCCGGCGATCTGCGGGCGCGTAATCGCCATCTTGGGGCCCACAGCCAAGTCACTGCGGAGCAATAGGGTGACAAGAGGCTCCCTAGACGGCCCCCTCCCCTGGTCCACAGACCTTATATAGGGACCCCGCCCATGTCTAAACATTGACTACTTCTCCAGAAGTGAGAGTGTGGAGCCTGGTCCCTGGGGACATTGGGCCAAGGCAGACTTTTGCCCGTGGGAGCTGCGGCAACTGGGGCGCTGAGCGAACGAGGGGACCGTCCACTCCCTATAGCTAGTATCTTTCCTGCAGATAGAGACAGAAACCACCCCTATAGAGGAAGAACCAAAGGGAAACAAACAAACAAAGAGAATTTCGGTCTACTACTAGTGTGGACCCTGCCTGCCTTCTGAAAGACCACAACACAGTGTCCTAACTCGCCAAAGCGGCCTTGGATCACTCCAATCCTCTAGGATTGGACCCATCAGAAGCAGTCCCCCAACTGAAATAGAAAAATCTCTAAACAATTCACAACAGTCTTCCCCTCTTGCCAAAGGAAGCAATATACCTAGACTGTTCCACAGCCTAAGAATAGAGCACAAAGAGTGCTGTTAACCAGACTAAATCTATAAGAAAAGATCCAACGATTGATCTAGATGGGAAGGGCCGAGCGAAAAAACACAGGAAGCACAAAGACTCAAACAGAAAGCTTACCCCCAAAGAGAAATACCAGCTCCCAACCATTTGACACAAACCAGACTCAAAACACGAACATGTCACAGGAAGAATTCCAATTATGGATCATAAACAAGCTGAATAATATACAAGGATCAATGGATAAACAACACAAGGAAAACACAAAAAAAATACAGGATTTGGAGGAAAAATTCACTAAAGAAATTGAAATATTGAAGAAAAACCAAACTGAACTCCTAGAAATGAAGAATTCACTCAGAGAGCTACAAAACACTGTGGAAAGTCTCAAGAGCAGGGTAGATCAAACAGAGGAAAGAATCTCAGAAATTGAAGATAACTCCTTCCAACTAAATAAGTCAGTCACAGAGATAGATCAAAAAAGTAAGAGAAATGATCTGAGTCTTCAAGAAATGTGGGATTATGTGAAGAAACCTAACTTGAGAGTTATTGGCATTCCTGAGGGTGAAGAAGATAATAAGCAAGGGTTGGACAAGCTATTTGAAGACATAATGGAGGAAAATTTTCCAGGCCTTGCCAATACTCTAGACATAGAGATTCAAGAAGCTCAAAGGACCCCTGGGAGATTCATAGCAAATAGGAAAACACCACGCCACGTAGTCATCAGGCTGACCAAAATATCCACTAAAGAGTCCCTTCTTCGAGCTGTAAGGAGAAAGAAACAGGTAACTTACAAAGGAAAACCCATCAGAATTACGCCAGATTTCTCAGCTGAAACCTTAAAAGCAAGAAGAGGTTGGGGCCCCATTTTCACGCTTCTGAAACAGAATAATGCCCAGCCTAGAATCTTGTACCCAGCTAAGCTAAGTTTTCTATACGAAGGAGTAATTAAGACATTCCTAGATAAACAAAGTTTGAGGGATTTCACCAAGACAAGACCAGCCCTCCAAGAAGTACTCAAAAGAGAGTTACACACGGATCAGCACAAGAAAGATCCACGAATGTAAAACTACTCAAGAGCTAAAGATGAAATTCCAGATACCACAATGGCTCAGGAGAGAAAACATCGCAATGAAGTTCTACCCAACAAGCTGAACAAAAAACCATCTCACTTATCAGTTTTCTCAATAAATGTGAATGGCTTGAATTCCCCACTCAAGAGACATAGACTGCCCCAATAGATAAAAAAAACACAAGCCAAGTATCTGCTGTCTTCAAGAAACCCACCTTACGAGCAAAGATACATTTAGACTGAAAGTAAAAGGATGGAAATCGATATTTCAAGCAAACGGTAACCAAAAGAAAGCTGGTGTGGCAATCTTAATTTCCAATAACTTAGCTTTCAAACCAACAAAAATAATAAAAGACAAAGATGGCTACTACATACTGGTCAAGGGCACAATTCAACAAGAAGCCATGACTATACTCAATATATATGCACCCAGCCTAGGTGCACCTAGATTCATAAAGCAAACCCTACTAGATCTCAACCAAATGATAGATAACAATACTGTAATAGCTAGAGACTTTAACACCCCACTGACAGTACGGGATAGATCCTCTAAACAGAAAATAAACAAAGACATAATGGACCTCAATAGAATGCTAGAACAAATGGGCATGGCTGACATCTACAGGACATTCGACCCAAAGTCCACAGAATATACATTTTTCTCATCAGCTCACGGGACATTCTCTAAGATTGACCATGTCCTAGGACATAAAGCATGTCTTAAAAAATTCAAAAAAATAGAAATTATACCATGCATCTTCTCAGATCACAGCGGAATAAAAGTAACAATGATCACAAACAGAAACCCTCACTCTTACTCAAAGTCATGGAGGCTAAATAACTTTCTCCTGAATAATTATTCCATAAAGGAAGAAATCAAGATGGAAATCAAAAGTTTCTTTGAATTAAATGACAATGGAGATACAACTTATCAAAATCTATGGGACGCAGCTAAAGCAGTCCTTAGAGGGAAATTCATATCCATAAATGCCTATATCCAAAAGACAGAAAACATGCAAATAGACAACCTAACGAATAGACTCAAAGAGCTGGAGAAAGAAGAACAGAACGACCCCAAACCCAGCAGAAGGAGAGAAATTACTAAGATCAAATCAGAATTAAATGAAAAGGACAACAAAGAAACTATAAGGGAAATTAATAAAACAAAAAGTTGGTTCTTTGAAAAGATAAACAAAATAGACACACCTCTGGCTAGACTAACCAAGAGCACAAAAGTAAAATCTCTAATAACCTCCCTTAGGAACATGAAAGGAGAAATCACAACCGATGCCACAGAGATACAAGATATCATCTATGAATACTACAAAAATCTTTACGCACACAAACTGGAGAATGCGGAGGAAATGGACAAATTTTTAGAAACATATAGTCTTCCCAGGCTCAATCAGGAAGAAATAGAGTACCTGAACAGACCAATATCAAGAACCGAAATTGAAACAGCAATAAAAAACCTTCCCAAAAAGAAAAGCCCTGGTCCAGATGGGTTCACACCTGAATTTTACCATACATACAAAGAAGAACTGGTGCCCATCCTACATAAACTATTCTCCAATATTGAGAAGGATGGAATTCTCCCCAACACGTTCTACCAAGCCAATATAACATTGATACCAAAACCAGGAAAGGACGCAACAAAAATAGAGAACTACAGACCAATTTCTCTCATGAATATAGATGCAAAAATTTTCAATAAAATACTAGCAAATCGAATCCAAGTACTTATCAAAAAAATAATCCACCACGACCAAGTGGGCTTCATCCCAGAGATGCAGGGGTGGTTCAACATACGTAAATCTATAAATGTAATTCACCACATAAACAGAAGCAAAACCAAAAACCATATGATACTCTCATTAGATGCAGAAAAAGCATTTGACAAAATTCAACACTCTTTTATGATAAAAACGCTTAACAAAATAGGCGTAGATGGAACCTACCTAAAAATGATATGAGCCATATATGACAAACCCACAGTCAACATCATTCTGAATGGGGAAAAATTGAAAGCACTCCCACTTAGAACTGGAACCAGACAGGGCTGCCCACTGTCCCCATTACTTTTCAACATAGTATTGGAAGTCCTTGCGAGTGCTATCAGGCAAGAGAGCAAAATCAAGGGAGTTCAAATAGGGAAGGAAGAGATCAAACTCTCACTTTTTGCTGATGATATGATGCTATATCTGGAAAACCCCCAGGATTCAACCATGAGACTCCTGGAATTGATTAACGAATATAGCAAAGTCTCTGGCTACAAAATTAATATACATAAATCAGAGGCATTTATATATGCCAATAACAGTCAATCAGAAAACCAAATTAAAGACTCAATACCCTTCAAAATAGCAACAAAGAAAATAAAATATCTAGGTATATACCTAACTAAAGAGGTAAAGGACCTCTATAAGGAAAACTATGAAACACTGAGAAAAGAAATAGCAGAACTTGCAAATAGATGGAAAAATATACCATGCTCGTGGATCGGAAGAATCAATATTGTTAAAATGTCTATACTACCCAAAGTGATCTACAGATTCAATACAATCCCTATTAAATTACCAACATCATTCTTCACAGATGTAGAGAAAATAATTATACACTTTGTATGGAACCAGAGAAGACCCCGTATAGCAAAAGCAATTTTAAGCAACAAAAACAAAATGGGAGGTATTAGTTTGCCAGACGTCATACTATACTACAAGCCCGTGGTTCTTAAAACAGCCTGGTACTGGCACAAGTGCAGGGACACAGACCAGTGGAACACAACAGAAAATCCAAATATAGAACCATCCTCATATGGTCACCTAATTTTTGACAAAGCAGGAAAGAATATACTCTGGGGACAAGAATCCCTATTCAATAAATGGTGCTGGGAGAATTGGTTAGCCACATGTAGAAGACTGAAACAGGACCCACAGCTTTCACCTCTCACAAAAATCAAATCACGGTGGATAACAGACTGAAACCTTAGGCGTGATACAATCAGAATTCTAGAAGAAAATGTAGGAAAGACGCTTACAGACATTGGCCTAGGCAAAGAATTTATGAATAAGTCCCCCAAGGCAATCACAGCAGCAACAAAAGTAAATGAATGGGACACGATTAAATTAAAAAGCTTCTGCACAGCCAAAGAAACAGTCACGAGAATAAACAGACCACCTACAGAATGGGAAAAAAATTTTGCATACTACACATCAGATAAAGTACTGATAACAAGAATCTATTTAGAACTCAGGAAAATCAGCAAGAAAAAATCAAGCAACCCTATCAAAAAGTGGGCAAATGACATGAATAGAAACTTCTCAAAAGAAGATACAAGAATGGCTAACAAACATATGAAAAAATGCTCAACATTCCTAATCATCAGAAAAATGCAAATCAAAACCACAATGAGATATCACTTAACCCCAGTGAGAATGGCCTTTATCAAAAAAACCCAAAACAACACATGTTGGCGTGGGTGTGGAGAGACAGGAACACTCCTACACTGCTGGTGGGACTGCAAACTAGTGCAACCCCTGTGGAAAGCATTATGGAGGTATCTTAAACAGATTCAAGTAGACCTGCCATTTGACCCAGCAATCCCATTACTGGGCATATACCCAAAGGAAAAAAGGTCATTCTTTAACAAAGACACATGTACCCGAATGTTTATAGCAGCACAATTCACAATAGCAAAGATGTGGAAACAACCCAAATGCCCATCAATACATGATTGGATTAGTAAGCTGTGGTATATGTATACCATGGAATATTACTCAGCTATAAGGAATGATGAAGATACGACATCTCTGTGGTTCTCCTGGAGAGAATTGGAACCCATTATATTAAGTGAAGTATCCCAAGAATGGAAAAACAAGCATCACATGTACTCACCAGAAAATTGGTTTCCCTGGTCATCACCTAAATACACATCTGGGAACGACACCAATTGGATGTCAGACTGAGGTGGGGGGCGGGGGAGGGGATGGGGGTATGCCTACACAATGAGTGCATTGCGCACCGTTTGGGGAGTGGTAACACTTGAAGGTGCTGACTCGGGAAGGGGGGGTGGGTAAGGGAGGGATATATACCTACATGATGGGTGCAATGCACATGACCTGGGGAACAGACACGCCTGGAGCTCTGACTTGGGGGGAAAGGCGGTACAGGAGCAACGTGTGTAACCTGCAATTCTGTATCCCCCATAACAAGATGAAAAAAAAAAAAAAGAATGAAAAATATTCAAACATTCACTGTGAATCAGCTAACTAAAAAAAAACAAACAAACAAACAAAAAAAAAAAAACCCCCCTAGTCCACAGCACGTTGTCATGGCTGCCTAAGAAAACTAATACATATGGTCTGAATTCATCTAGAGCCCATACCATTCTTACTCCTCCCAACCTGAAGCAGACCTTCGTCTTGCTTCACTTCCCATCTCATGATTCCATAATATTTCTCAGCCAAACAAAACAAGGACTGTGGGCAGGTACTAAAAGTAGGCTCAAAAATATGCTATGGAAAGAAATGTGTCCCCCAAAATTCATACGTTGAAGCCCTAAGCTCCAATGTGATGGTCGTTGGTGATAGGGCCTTTGGGAGGTAATTCGGTTTGGTTGAGGCCATGAAGGTGGAGCCCTCATCATAGGATTAGTGCCCTTACAAGAAGAGACACCAGAGAAGTAGCTTGCTCTTTCTATTTCTCCCTGCCAAGTGAGGACACACAGAGAAGGTGGCCATCTGTAAGCCATAAAGAAAGTCCTCACCAGACACCCACTACCCTGGCACCCTGGTCTCAGACTTTCCAGACTCTAGGACTATGAGAAAATAAATGTTTTTTGAGCTCCTGGTCTATAGTATTTCCTTATGGCAGCCTGTAATGACTAAGGCAAGAAGGAGGATGGCAATGTGAACCAAATACAATTTAGGGATTGTATGTGTTTCCTTGAGAGCCAAACCTGCCCAGATGCCAGCATTTTTGTTCAGTACCAGTACTTTACTGCATTACCGTGCCCTTTCCTGAACCTGGCCCCGTGGGCCTGCCTGTCCAACTCTGAAATCTGGCCTGTTGTCCAGCTCTCTGTGGCTGCATCCTCTAAAGGCTGTGCCCTGCTGCCAGTGGCACTGCCCAGAGTCACCTCTCCTCCCCAGACATAAAATATTTCTACTCTCTGCAGAAGGCCCTTAGTTGTCTGTCTCCCTCTCCCTGGAGCCCCTGTGATAGCAAAGGTCCCTTTGACTTTGAATAGGGTCTTTTAGACACCTGATCATCCTGTTGGATGTCTTCAACACATTCCCCAAATGTTTTCCAAATAAGCTGCTGAGTGGAGTCTGTTTTGGCCCTTAATTTACCACTTCCTGAGATATAACATTGAAGTTAGTGAAAAAGTTCTTTTTAAACCACCCCCACTCCCGATATTTATGATAAGATTTTAATGGGGTGCCTTATTTGAAACTGGCCACCGAGCACATACATAGATTAAAGAGCTTTCCGGGGTGATCAAAAACCAAAGCATCTCATATTACACAGCTTAGACTCCAAGAGCAAAATACCATAGACTGTGAGGCTTAAACAGCAGATATTTGTTCCTCACAGTTTTGGAGGCAGGGAAGTCTGAGATCAAGGTACTGGCAGATTTGATCCCTGGTGAGGGCTCTCTTCCTGGCTTGTGGACAGCTGCCCTCTCTGTGTGTACACATGGCAGAGAGAGACAGAGAGAGAAAGAAAGCTCTCTGATGTTTCTTCTTATAAGGGCACTAATCCCATCATCAGGGCCCCATCCTCATGACTTCATTTGACCCTAATTACTTCTGAAAGGCCCTATCTACACATACATCACATTGGGCCTTAGCACTTCAACATATAAATTTGGGGCAAGGGGACACATTTCAGTTCATAGCATCTCCTTTATATTGGTAAATGAGGAAAGACTATGGAAATCACTGTGAAGCAAATATCTCCTGAAGCTGAATTCCTAAAATGCTGCTATCCTCCTAGGATGTGAAAAATGGTTCCTTAGTAGACATGCCAGCTCAGATTAAAAATGAAGGAATAACCATCTTTCCACTGCTTCTGCTCTATGTATCTACCCCACAGGAAAGTCCTGGCTTTCAGTGTGTCTAAGGACATCCTGTGCAGATGTTCAGTCATGCAGAGGGTAGCAGAGACTCAGAGGTTAAGATTTTGCCCCTATGTCAATTGGAAAGAGAAAGTCCTCATCCTACGGGGATGAGAGATGGTGCTCTAAAGGATAGTGCAGAAAAGTGCTATTGAGTGAAGAAGGCAAAGCCTTCCTGCTGAGATTTACAGGATCCTTGGAAAACTACATGTGATCCTGCAATTGAAAGTACCTGTCATGTAGTAGGCACTTTAAAAAGTTGGAGAGCTTGGGCAAAATCTGGCCTTCTCAGAAACTCCTCCCAGCAGTGAAGGGTGTTGTCATAACACATTATAGCCATTGATTTTTGTTGAGCACCTTCTATGTAACAGTTTGTCAAAAGGATTTTAAGTGCCCTTACACATCTTGTCTTCCTCTTCTTCCTGGATACATGGGAAGAGTGCAGTCCACTTGTAATGAGGAAGGGTCATGTGACTATCCTTTTTCACTGGATCACGAGCAGAGGCCTTGTGTGTCCCATCCAGGCACTGGAGGGCCAGGGTGACATTTCCTCGCGTTCTCCCTCCATTCAATGGCAAGCAAGGCAACTCCATGTGAGATGAGGGAGTCACAAGGAGGAAGCAGCCTGGGTCCTTGGGTCACTTGAGAGCCCCTGACAAACCACATCAGAATTTATATGCACAGAAAATAAGCTTTTCTTGTGTTAAGGCATTCAAATTTCAGAGTTTGTTGCATGACCTTGCAGTTACTTCAAATAATACACAGCTACTATTTTTGGTGTCAAGCTTATTTAGATATTTCTATTGCAAAGGAATAGCGCCTATATTCTTCTTACAAAAACTTCTAAAAATATAGATAAATCACAATTCCTCTCTTTACAAAGTTCACCTACAGTTCAGTCCCCTCCTCAGAGGTCACCACTATTGTTCATAGTAATAAGGTGTGTATTACTTTAACGCTTATTCTCGGGTTTTTTATACGTAGGTGCACTATGAAAATATACAGTGCTGTTAAATACCCACAGGTATCATGTACATACTGATCTATCACATGCCTTTGCCACTTAATAAGATGGATGCAGGATCTTCCCACCCTCACTTTTGTAACTGCTTCCTAGAACTGTAAAGTAGCTGTGTGTCACAGTTAACTAAACCTTTCTTCTGCTGATGAACACATAAGTTGTTTTCCATTTGTTGTTATCATTAATAGAACTGAAGTAATATCTCTGAACCTGAAATTCTTGGGCAAATACGCATGTTATCTAATAAGAAGGATACATTAAGATGGACATTGGCTGAAAGAGGAAATGGTATGAATAATTTAACTTTTTACAAAAATCATTAAAATTTTATTCCAAAAACACTGTACCAACTTATTTTCTCAGAAATGTATGTTAACATCCTACACGCTAACGAATATCTTATCAGTCTTTTAAATTTTGGTGAAAATTATGAATAAAATCTGCTGACGAAATATCATTTCACTGTTATTTTAATTTGCATCTCCACTGTCTCTGATTAGGTTAATTCCTCACTCAGATGAAGCTGGATTCAGGCAGTGATGTCCTGGGTAAGACCATTCCTCTAGGCTTGATTTAAACATCTGAAATGCCAACATACCTTTTCCTTTAGAGAAGGAAAGATATTGTCAGAGTGACCAGGAGCCAGGGAAGAAGAGCAGACAGGACATCTCAGCGAGTGAGGGGTGTGGGGGGATCCAGAGGACAGTGGTGGCCAGAGTCCAGGAGAGAGATCAGGTGCAAAGCCACAGCCACAGAGCCGCAGGTAGGCTGGCACTCAGAGCTCTGCCTCCAGAGCTCAACCCAGTGGAGGAAGGACCAGAGGGGGGGAAGGGGCAGGGAGGAGGGAGGACAGGACAAGGCCCATGAATGGGCTTGGGAAATCGGGAACCCATTGTTCGTCCCCAGCTGGAAGTTGCAGTGTGATCTGAGTGGACAGGCCTGTAAGAGAGTAGCTGGCGCCCTGCATCACTCTGGGTGAGTCCCCTGAAGTCCCTTGACCCCTTTAGTGGTCCAGTGCACCCTGGCCATGGTCCCAGGCTGGGAGCTGTATTGACGCCTATGGGGGCCGAGGTTTCATACCTTGTGTACCCTGGGCCCCCTCAAACTCCACTGGATGGGTGGGTGGGTTGGTGACCGATACTGACAGGTGAGACAGGCCTGGAAGAGCACTGGGCAGGGGAAGGCAGCAGTGTGGCTGCTTGGAGGGGAAACTGGAGGAAGGAAGCCCTGGGTTTAGTTACCCCAGACTCTGCAGATGAGGGGCTGGCTGTGGACATGCTATGACAAGGGAGGTGGCACCCTTCCTTGTTACCCTGACCGGGATGTGTGGGGCCCAGTGCAGGAAGCATCAGGCCCCATCCTGTTGGCAGCATCCACAACTCCAAGATGGTGATTGGGCCTGGGGAGAAGAGGTCCATGATGACACTGTCAGGGACAGTCCAGGGGAATTCTGATGTCAGATGAGCAGTTGTGGCACGTGCCTCCCATGAAGGCAGAAGACCCAGGCGGGGGGCAGGCTCCACACTTTGAATCGGCCAATGGGATCCTCTGGTATTTTGACCCATCCATTGCTTCCTTCATTCATTCATCCAGCAAACCCTTATTGAACATCTATTGAGGAAAAACACCAAGTAAACAAAAGAAGGGACAAGTTACTTAATTCAATCTGCTGCAGGTAGTATGGTGAGGTGGAGACACACATGAGAGTTTTAGGAAGTCGGGGTCTGTGAAATGATGGCGAGAATCTTTAATGATCTGACTTTTGGGGTTGCTGACTAGGTGGAATCCGCTCCCCTCTAGCAGAAGGTGAGGGGGAAGTAGGAAGAATTGGTCGTGATGGGATGAGGAAGAGTGGGGAGGATGAGGTTAGTGTGGACTGTGCAGATGGGGAGGTGCTGGGGGGAAAATGGGTCTGTCTATGTGGACAGGAGCCAGGGCTGGACCTGATGTTTGGCTGCATCAACACAGGTCACTTCAGGCCATGGGTTTAGGTTAAGCAGAGTGCTGTGTAGATAGTGGCCTACATGCTTGTAATAGTCTGCGTTCTCCACAGAAATAGAAGCAAGAATAGCAGGGAGAAGAGGAGCTGCTGGTATAAGGCCTGGAGTCTGCAGGTCCGACAGCCTGGAGATGAGTGGTCTGGGAACAGGTGAAGATGAATATCCCAGCTCAGAAATTGAGAGAATTCACCCTCCTTCCACTTTTTTTTTTTGTTCTGGGGACACTCTCAGTGGCTGCCACATTGGTGAGGGCGATCTTCTTTACTCAGTCTACGGACTGAAGTGCGAACCTCTTTCAAAAACACCCTCACAGACACAGTCAGACACAATGTTTGACCAGCTATCTGAGCCCAGCCAAGTCGGCACATAAAATTAACCATCACCAGTCAAACCCGTCTCCACTTGGCCCCTATCCGCAGCTGCTTAGACCATACCTGAGGTCCAAATGAAGACAATAGCAAGGTCATGATTCTGCCTAACTTAATACAACTGTCCTGCACAGAAACGTAAAAATACTAATCGCTTCCCCAGAAGAGGAGATAAGTTCCTTCAATGAGGTTTTTCTTGTGCAGATATCCCATAAGTTAAATAATATTACATAAAATCAACAATACTTAAATACTGGTATGAAGTCAACACATGTATGTTACATGATAAGGGAGTAAAGGAGGAGAGGAAATAAAGGTATTTGCTATATACATGTATATGTATAGATAAACAAATGTATTTGTGAAAAATAACAGGGTAGTGGCCTTATGAAGTCATAGTTTACAGCACCAGGTAGGTGACAATAGTTTACAGGGCTGCAGTTCTCTAGAAGGCTGTATATTGTCTGAATCAGCATCCAATATATGGTGTGGTTTCTGTCCTAGCCAGGTTTCAAAGGTCCAGGAATTAAGGGGTAGAAGTGGGCGTGGCACCACTCACCTTACCCCTAGTGACCTACCAGCAAAAGTTTTGCTTCCTGTTCTCACAACAACCTTATGCTCTGCTGGCCTAGAAATATTAGTTCCAGGTGGAGGAATGCTTCCTCTAGGAGACACAACAGTGATTCCACTCAACTGGTGTTAAGACTGCCACTAGTCACTTTGGGCTCTTCATGCCTCTGACTCAACAGGCTAAGAGTTGCTGTGTTGGCTGGGGTGACTGATCTGGACTAGCAACGGGAAACCGGACTGCTGCTCCACCATGGAGGCAAGGAAGAGCCTGTCTGGAATACAGCAGATCCCTCAGGGAGTCCCATAGCATTTCCATGTCCTGTTATTAAGGTCAGTGAGAAATTACAACAACCCAATCCAGGTAGGACTAGGAATGGCCGACCTTACAAGAATGGACTTTGGGTCACGCCACCAGCTAAAGAACCACAGCCAGCTGAGGTGCTGAAAGCAAAGGGAATACAGAATGGGTAGTAGAAGGTGGTTAGAAATACCAGCTACCACTATGTGACCGGTTACATAAACAAGAACCGTAATTGTCATGAGTAGTTCCTCATTTTGTTATGAATACATTTGTCATCAATGTATTCCTTTCAGTTAGATCCAAGTTGTTGTGTATATCAATACCTCCCTTTTTATTGCTGAGTAGTGTACCGCTGTGTGGCTGCATCACAGTTTGTTTATCTGTCACCCATGGAAGGATAGTGAGTTGTTTGCAGATTTGGGCAAATATGTACAGGGCTACGATAAACATTTAGGTGTAGGTTTTTGCGTGAGCATACCGTTTTGTTGGCCCCAGGAGTGGCATTGCTCAGTCATATGGTAAGTGTGTGTTTATAAGACATTACCCAATCATTTTCCACAGTGGCTGTAACATTTTACTTTCTCACACTAATATATGAGATTTCAAGTTGTTCTTTGTCCTTGTTAGCACTCTCAGTACTTTTATTTTAATCATTTTCAAATGTGTGTCCTGTTATCTCATTTTTATTTCAATTTGCATTTCTTTAATGGCCAATGGATGTAAACCACTTTCACGTGCTTATTTGCCATTATATGCCCGCTTTGGTAAAGCGCTTATGGACGTATTTTGTCCATTACTAAAACCGGGTCATTTGTTCTCTAATTTTCAAGTTTTGAGAGCCCTTTATGTATTCCAGATACAAATCCTTCGTTGGATATATGATCTGCAAATATTTTCTTCCCATTGTTAGCTTCCTTTTTGACTTTTATTCTGTCTTTCTCAGATCAAAAGTTGTTAATTCTCAGGAAGTCTAATTTAGTTTTTGTCCTTAAGGAATCATGCTTTTCATGTCGTGTTCAAGATCTCTTTGTCTATGGCAAGTCATGAGATTTTCTCCCATGCTTTCTTTAAAAGTGTTATTGTTTTTCATTTAACATTTAGGTATATGATACATTTCTTACACATGGGCATTTAACTGTTCCAATACTATTTCTTGAAAAGACCCGCTGTTTTCAATTTAATTGTCTTAGATCTTTGTAAAACTACAGGCCATACTTATGTAGGTCTATCTCTGTATTCTCTGATCAATTTCATTCAGCTATGTGTGTATCACTTTGCCAATATCATAGTGTCTTGATTACTGTAGCCTTAACTTAAAATCAGATAGTATAATTGTATCCCATGCATAGATTCAAATAAAACATAAATGGGAAAAAAAGATTTTTAAAAAATCAGCTAACATACGTCTTCCAATTTTATTCTACTTTTGAAAATTATTTTTCTCTTGACAAATAAAAATTGTATATATTTAAGGTGTACAACCTGATGTTTTGATATACATATACATTGTGAAGTGATTAGCACAATTAACATCGACTCATATAGTTACTATTTTGTATGTGTAGCAAGAATATTTAAGATCTACTCTGTTAGAAAATTTCAAATATGCAGTTCATTACCATTAACTATAGTTATGGTGTTGTATATTAGATCTCCAGAATGTATTCATCTAACTGAAATTTTGTACCCATTGACCAAAATTCCCCCATTTCTCCCAACCCCAGTCTTGGGAAACCACCTTTCTACTCTCTGTTTCTATGAGTTTGACTTCTTTAGAATTCACATGTAAGTGAGATCATGTAGTATTTGTCTTTCTATGCCTGGCTTATTTCTCTTAGCATAGTGTCCTCCAGTTAATCCATGTTGCTGCAAATGGCAGGATTTTCTTCTTTTTTATGTCTGGATAACACTCACATTTTCTTTATCCATTCATTTATTTTTATTTATTTATTTATTTATTTTTTTTGAGACAGAGTCTCACTCGGTTGCCCAGGCTAGAGTGAGTGCCGTGGCGTCAGCCTAGCTCACAGCAACCTCAAACTCCCGGGCTCAAGCGATCCTCCTGCCTCTGCCTCCCAAGTAGCTGGGACTGCAGGCATGCACCACCATGCCCGGCTAATTTTTTCTATATATATTTTTAGCTGTCCATATAATTTGTTTCTATTTTTAGTAGAGATGGGGTCTCGCTCTTGCTCAGGCTGGTCTCGAACTCCTGAGCTCAAACGATCCGCCCACCTCGGCCTCCCAGAGTGCTAGGATTACAGGCGTGAGCCACCGCGCCCGGCCCATTCATTTATTGATGAAACTTAGGTTGTCTCCATTTATAGACTATTGTCAATAACACTGCAATGAACATGGGAGTGAAAATATCTCTCTGAGATCCTGATTTCAATTCCTTTGGTTATATTACCAGAATTGAGATTGCTGGATCACAGGATAGTTCTACTTTTATTGTTTTGAGGGATTTTCATGCTATTTTCCATGACAGCTGTGCCAATTCACATTCCCAACAACAGTGTACAAGGGTTTCCTGTTCTCCATATACTCACCAACGCTTGTTATCATTTCACTTTGGATAGTAGGCATCCTAACAAGTCTGAGGTGGTATCTCATTGTGGTTTTGATTTTCATTTCCCTAATGATTAGTGATGCTTAGCACTTTGTTATGTGCCTGCTGGTCACTTGTATGTCTTCTTCAGAGAAACGTCTATTCAGATCCTTTGCCTATTTTTAAGTTGTTTCCTTTTTTTTTTTTTTTTTTGTCGTTAAGTTGTATGAGTTGCTTGTAGGTGTTGAATATAAGCGTCCTATCAGATATATGGTTTGCAAGTATTTTCTCCCATTCTGTAAGTTGCCTTTTCGTGCCATTGATTTTTTTTTTTTTTTTTTTGCTGTACAGAAACTTTAGTTTGATACAGCTCCACTTGTTTGTTTTTGCTTTTGTTGTGTATACTTTTTGGAGTCATAAGCATAAAGCCATTTCCAAGACCAATGTCAAGGCATTTTTCCCCTATGTTTTCATCTATCTTTTTCATGTGCTATTGGATTTGCTTTGCTGGCATTTTGTTGAGGATGTTTGCATCTATATTCATGTGAGATATTGGTCTGTAGTTTTCTTTTTGTTGTTTTTGTTGCTTCTTTTCCTGGCTTTGGTATCAGGGTGATGCTGGCTTCGTAGAATGAGTTAGGAAGGATTCCCTCCTTCTCAATGTTATGGAATAGTTTCAGTACAATAGGTGCCAGTTCTTCTTTGAAGGTCTGGTAGAACTCAGCTGTGAATCTGTGTGGTCCCAGGACTTTTGGTATTGGGAAATTTTTTTTTTTATTATTATTCTTTCAATCTCGCTGCTTGGTATTGGTCAGGTAAGGATTTCTATTTCTTCCTGATTCAAGCCTCGGAAGGTCTGTGTTTCCAAAACTGTATCCATTTCCTCTAGATTTTCTAGTTTGTGTGTGTAGAGGTTTTCCTAGTAGTCTTGGATGGCACTTTTTTATTTCTGTGATATGAATTGTAATGTATTCTTTTTATTTCTGATGGAGCTTATTTGAACTCTTTCTCTTATGTTCTTCCTTAGGCTATCTAGTGGCCTATTTCTTTTGTTTATCTTTTCAAAGAGCCAAGTTTTCATTTCATTGATCCTATGGCAGTTTCTTTGTTTCAATTTTGTTTAGTTCTGCTTTGATCTTTATTTCATTTTTTCTGCTAGCTTTGGATTTGGTTTCTTCTCTCTTTTATAGTTCCTTGAGGTGTGACATTAGGTTGTTAATGTGTGATCTTAATGTCTTTTTCATGTCGGCTTTTAGTGCTGTGAACTTTCCTCTCAGCACTGTTTTTCCTGTGCCCCAGCGATTTTGGTAGCTTGTGTCATTATTGTCATTCAATTCGTAAAAGTTTCTGATTTCCATCTTGATTCTGTCATTGACCCAAGGATCCTTCAGCAGCAGGTTTCTAAATCTCCATATATTTGTGTAGTTTTGAGAGTTCCTCTTCGAGTTGATTTCTACTTTCATTTCACTGTGGCCTGAGAAGATACATGGTATGAATTCAAATTTTTTTTTTTAATTTCCTGAGACTTTTTTAGTGCTCTACCATATGATCTGTCTTGGATAATGTTCCATGTGTTGATAAGAAGAATGTATATTCTGTAGTTTGGGGGTAGAATGTTCTGTAAATATCTTAGGTACAATGATCTGCTCAGTTCTTTCAGTGGAGTGTAGAAGTACCTGGATATTATGATGTTGCTGTTTGTTTCTTTCCTTAAGTCTAGTGGTATTTGTTTTATGACTCTGGGAGCTGCTGTTTCAGGTGCATATATATTTATGATTCTTACTTCTTCTTGTTGAATTGATCCCTTTATCATTGCATAATGACCATGTTTGTCTTTTTTTACTGTTGTTGATTTAAAGTCTGTTTCAACTGGTGTAAGAATGGCTACTCCTGCTTGCTTTTGGTTTCCATTTTTGTGTAATATTTTTTTCCACCCCATTACCTTGAGTCTATGAAAATCGTTATAAATTAAAAGAGCTTCTTGAAGACAGAGTATATTTAGGTTGTGTTTTTTTTAATCTATTCCACCAATCTCTGTTTTTAAGTGGGGCATTTAGACAATTTACATTGATTGTTAATATTGATATGTTAGATACTACACGAGTCATCATGTTGATTGCTACCTAGTTGCTTTGTTTTCTCCCTTGTGTTACTGTTTTGGAAGAGCTGTGAGTTTTTACTTTTGGTTGTTTCTACACTGTTGAGTGTCTATTGTTCTGTTCTATATACAAAGTACTTTTAAGCATTTCTTATAGGCCAAATCTAGTGGTGACAAATTCTGTTAGTGTTTATTTCTAATTTTTTGTTATAGCCATATACAAGTAGAATTAATTTTTCTGTGATAACCTTAAACCCTGTAACCTTGCTGAACTTACCGTTTCTTTAGGGTTTTCCCTTGTTCCCTCCCAGGCTGCTGGATATGAAAAGGCCCACAGGGTGCCAGGCCAGCAAGTGTACCTCATGCCTTCCAAATCAGTACCCACACTGCCAGAGGTTCTTCCAAGTACCAGGTGCATCACCCATTGAAGAGGCCATGAGCTGGTCAGCCAGCCTGAGACCTTAGTCCCCAGGAGGCAGAGACTAGAATATTTATAGGTTCTTTGCACCAGAGAGGAGACTAAAGACAGTTGTGCCCAGTGCCTACTGTGTGCTGGACTCTGACTGGTGCCCAGGAAAACTGGTGAAGGTGGAGGGAGGCAGGATCTCTGGAGAATTCTACTCCCACCCATCATGGACCAATTGTAGCTATAGCCTTCCTTCTGGTCAGCCTTCATGCAAAATAGTGGAAAGAAAAAGTCAGAAGAGAGGAAAAGAGCGAAGAGTATACCAGATCTCTAGGCCGTCTATCAAGGCTGCAGAAAGAGATCAGCTATATAGAAGCATTGGGGAAAGAAAGAAAGCAGAAGCAATCCCTTTGTCTAGAAGAGAGAGTTCCTGGAATTGTTAGTCTCTGCTATGATTTTGTTTCAAATACAGGAATCTGACTTGTCAGTGTTCTGGAGATGCTGTGAAAGGAAAATGAGGATCTGAGTCAAGCAGAGAGACAGCAGGAAAGTCAGAACTAGACATTCAGCCCAACCTGGTTCCCTGAAGAGGCCACACACCCCCCAAGCTGCAGAAAAGGCTACTTTAGGGGCAATATCATCCTGCAGAGCACCCACCCCTACCTAAGGCCTCATTTACCTCCCTGGGACTAGCTACATGATTCTGGCATTAATGGATGAGTTTCTCCACTCTCTCTACTCACACTGTTTGCTCCAGAAGGCCTCTTCTCTCCTTCATTCCAACAGCTAGACATGAGTCACTCTCGAAATAATCAGAAACAAGGGCTGCAAATACAAGATAGACTATTACGGAGAAAAAATAGGTCCTTGGTCCAAGCACCAGACAGCATGATTTAAATACATGCTGCCCGTTTTGAATATCAAAATGTTCAGCAGCACTGAAGAGACGAGGAAAGGAGAAGATTAAGAAACTAAGACACTCAGCTGGAAGGTGCATAGCCAGGGCCTCAGACCTGCATGGAATGGCAACTGCCCAATCCCACCCCTGTTCCTCTGTGACAGACTTCCTCTACTCTGTCACAGATCTGTGCTCTTCAAAACAACCCCCAGAGGATGAGTCTGACACTGTGAGAAATTATGGTGGATTCAAGGGAAAATCTGACGCTGATTAAAATCGGTTATAGAAAACCAGCTTGAAATCATTCTCTGAGAAAATATTAACCCTGCTTTTGAAAAAAGGAAGAAAGGAAAGAAGGAAGGGAGAGAGGATGGGAGGCAGGGAGGAAAGGACGAGAAGAGAAATATTTTCAAATAGAAGAACCATGAAGCAAATAAATGAGAAGAAAGGGCCTGCTTTTGAAAGGACGGAAAAGAAAGGAAGGAAAAGGAGAAGAAAATAAGACCGTGAATGAAAAATTGGCATAGACTCAGGAAATATGAATGTCAGCTCTACTGACAAAAGGTTTCTAACTAATACTCCAGCCGTCCATCAATTTACAGAAATGACATCACATTGCTCATATTATGCTTGGGATTGCTTTTTAAAAACAGCTTTACATGGGACAAAATATTCGCATGCTACACATCTGATAAAGGACTCATAACTAGAACCTATGTAGAACTCAGGAAAATCAGCAACAAAAAAGAAAACAACCCCATTAAAAAGTAGTCAAAGGACATGAACAGAAACTTTTCAAGACAAGACAGAGTAATGCCCAAAAAACATGAAAAAATGCTCAACATCTCTAAGCATCAGGGAAATGCACATCAAAGCCACAGTGAGATATCATTATCTCCGGTGAGAATGGTCTTTATCAGAAAGTCCCAAAACAATAAATGTTGGCATGGATGCAGAGAGATAGGAACACTCATACACTGCTGGTGGGACTGCAAACTAGTACAACCTCTGTGGAAAGTAATATGGAGAGATCTCAAAGAGCTACAGGTGGAATTACCATTTGACCCAGCAATCCCATTACTGGGCATCTGTCCAAAGGAACAAAAGATTTTCTATAAAAAAGACATCTACACTTGAATGTTTACAGAAGCACAATTCACAATTGCAAAGATGTGGAAACAACCCAAATGCCCATCAATACATGAGTGGATTAATAAAATGTGGTACATGTATAGAGTGGAGTTCTACTTGGCCACAAAAACAATGGTGAATCTCTTATATTATCTTGGATGGAGCTGGAGCCCATTCTACTAAGTGAAGTATCCCAAGAATTGAAAAACAAGCACCATATGCTCACCACCAAATTGGTGTTAACTGATCAAACCTATGTACACATATAGTACTAACATTCATCAGGCATCGGGCAGGTGGGCAGGGGTAGGAGGGGATGGGTATGTTCACAGTTAATGGGTGCGGTGCGCACCATCTGGGGGATGGACATGCTTGAAGCTCTGACTTGGGCAGGGCAAAGGCAATGTATGTAAACTAAACATTTGTATCCCTGAAATACGCTGAAATAAAAAATAAGTTAATTAATTTAAATTTCAAAAAATAAATTCAAAATTAAATAAATAATAAAAAATAAACACAGGCTTATTGAGATATAATTCAAATACATAAAAACCACCCATTTAAACTGTACAATTTAGTGGCTTTTAGTATGTTCACAGAAGTGTGCAACCATCACCGCAGTCAATTTTAGAACATTTCCATCACCCCAATGAGAAACCCTGTACCCATTCAAGTTCACTGTCCATTTCCTTCCAACTTCACACCCCCAGCCATAGGCAATCACAGGTCTACTTTCCATCTCTATAAGTTTTCCTATTCTGAGCCTTTTGTATTAATAGAACCACACAATATGTGGTCTTTTGTGAATGGCTTCTTTACTTAGCATGATGTTTTCAAGCTTCATCCATGTTGTAGCATGTATCATAACTTCATTCTTTTTAGAGTCAAATAATATTCCACTGTATGGACATACCACTTTGGGATGATCTTCTCATCTTTTGAGGGACATTTAGGTTGTTTCTACCTTTTGGATATTGTGAGTGGTGCTGCCATAAACGTTTCTGTACAGGTTTTTGGATGGACATATGTTTTCATTTCTTTGGGGTGTAGGAGTGGAATTGCTGGGTGACCCAGTATTTATCTTTCTGAACAACTGCCAAACTCTTTTCCAAAATGGCTGCACCATTTTACAATCCCACCAGCACCATACGATGGTTCCAATTTCTCTACATCCCCACCGACTCTTGTTATTATCTGTCTTTTAGATTCTAGCCATCCTAATGAAGTGGTATCTCACTGTGGTTTTTATTCGTATTTCCCTAATGGCTAACAAGATTGAGCTTCTTCTATTGTACTTATTGGTAATTCATGTATCTTCTTTGGAGAAACATCTATTCCGATCTTCTGCTTATTTTTTCATTGGCATTTCTGTCCTTTTATCTTTGAGTTGTAGAGTTTTGATTTACTCTGGAAACCAGTGCCTTATAAAATAAATAATTTACAAAAATCATAATTTTTCAGGGTGTTATTTTTTTCCTCTACCCAATACAAAGGCCATGACAAGCAAATTCCTTGGCTGTCCCATCTATCTGATACTGTAGCAAGTTCCAAAGAAGGTCATCTTCTATTAGACCTCCTATTGCTCTCCCACAAGACTCCCCACCTTGGGAAGGCTCTAGGCTTCATTTCTTGTACTCTGTACTTCATGTACACATACACTGCAAGCTAAATGCTTCCAAGATTTTCCAGAAATCCCAAGGATGAAAGATGAATTTGATACTCCCTCACATCCCAGGATTCCCCCTATCATTTCATCCATGGCTCCCATGAATTCCATACTTTAATGCCAAAGAGTGATGCATTTAACACGATTTGACTGATTTATCAGCACTTTAGTTTTTTTCATAATGCAGATTATTCAGAGTATCTTTTTAAATATGTTATCAAAAATTGAAGCCTGCATTCACTTTTAAAAAACATTTTATATTGAAATAATTATAGATTCAAGGAAGGTACAAACATAGTATAAAAGTCCTAAGTCCCCTTCATCCAGTTTTACACAGGGGTTACTATAGTACCACCTTAAAACCAGGAAATTGACATTGATACAATGTGTCGATTTATCAGAAGTATAGATTTGTGCACAGTCAAGATACAGATCAAGACACCATTCAGAACTATTCCACCTACAAAGACTTCCCTAGCTGTACTCCTTTATAATAGCACTCACCTCTTTCCCCCCACAATTCCTAACTCTTGGAAACCAATTATCTGTTCTCATATTTATATTGTTATTTCAAGAATGCTATTAATCTATATGATATATAATACTACAGTATGAAATGGGATTTTGATATTGGATTTTTTCACTCAGCATAATGCCCTTGAGGTCCATATAAGCTATTTCGCCTCTCAATAGTTTGCTCGTTTTTATTGCAGAGCAGTATGTGCCACAGGATGTTTAACCATTCATTTATTGAAGGGCATTTTTGGTGTTTCCCATTTTTGACTATTAAAAATAAAGGTGCCATGCACATTCATGTTTACTTTCAATTTATTTATAACACTGTATTTAAGTGAATTTCATACAGGCACCATATAGCTGGGTCATTTCCTTTAAATCCACTCTTTTAAATCCACTCAAGTGTGGTGGCTCACACTTGTAATCCTAGCTCTCTGGGAGGCTGAGGAGGGAGGACCACTCAAAGTCAGGAGTTCTAGACCAGCCTGAGCAAGAGGCAGACCCCGTCTCTACTAAAAGTAGAAAGAAAAATTAGTAGCCCAACTAAAAATATGTAGAAAAAATTAGCCAAGCATGGTGACACGTGCCTGTAGTCCCAGCCACTTGGGAGGCTGAGGCAGAAAGAATGCTTGAGCCCAGGAATTTGAGGTTGCTGTGAGCTAGGCTGATGCCAGAGCACTCTAGCCCGGGCAAAAGGCTGAGACTCTGTATCAAAAAAAAAAAAAAAAAGAATTCCCTCCTCTTTAAGACTGAGTCATATTCTATTCTATGCATGGACCACATTTTGCTTATCAGTTCATCCGTGGATGGACACTTGTGTTGTTTCCACCTCTTGCCTCTTAGGAAGGAGGCTTTGAACATGGTGTACAAATAGCTCTTCAATCTGCTTTCAAATCTTTTGGATGTGAACCCACCAGTGGGTTCATGGATCATATGGTCATTCTATTTTTAATTATTTGAGGAACCTTCATACTGTTTTCCACAGTGGCTGCACTGTTTTACATTGGCACCAACAGTGTGCAAGGATTCCAGTGTCTTCGCATCCTCATCAACACTTGTTACTTTCTGTTTTTTGAATAGCAGTCATCCTAATGTGTGTGAGGTGGCATCTCATAGCAGTTTTGGTTTGCATTTCCCTATTAATTGGTGATGTTGAGCATCTTTTCATTTGTGTTTTGTTTTTTTTTTTTTTGGTCGTTTGTATATCTTCTTCAGAAAGACATCTATTCCAGTCGTTTGCCCATTTTTTTTAATCTTGTTGTTTGTTTTTGCTGTTGTTGCTCAGTTGTGTATGTTCTTTATATATTCTAGATAGTAACCCTTCATCAGATACATGAATTACAAATATTATCTCCCATTCCATGGGCTGCCTTTCACACTGTTGATTGTTCCTTTGATGTGCAGACATTTTAAATTTAGTCCCATTTGTCTATTTGTTCTTTTGTTGCCTGTATTTTTGCTGTTGTATCTAGAAAAGCATTGCCAGATCCAATGCCATCAAGCTTTTTCCGTTTTCCTCTAGGCATTTTATAGTTTTAGCACTTCTTTTTAGGACTCTGGTGGATTTTGTGTTGATTTTGTGTATCTCGTGTAAAGTGAGATCCAACTTCATTTTTTTGCTTAAGGATATCCAGTTGTCCCAACATCACTTGCTGAAATTCCTCCACTCTTGAAGGAAGAGGTCACCAGGAGCAGGGTGACTGACTGCGAGTAACAAAGCCTCCCTCCCTTTTGCTGAGACACTCACTCGCCTGAGGCCTCTGGGCATGAATTCATTCACTCATGCACTGTGCAATGTCCACATCTGGAGTTCACAACCTCCAGCAATTCAGGGAGTCAGTGGAATTTGATGGTGGAAGAATGCATTTTTGTGTTCACTAACCTCTAACTGAAATTCAGCATTATGGGTAATGAATGCAGGCAACCAACCACAAGAAGATTAGCAGTACTTGTCACTTTGTCACCAAGAGGAATCCCTGATATTTTCATGTCACAGTAACGGTGGCAGCAGCTCTCTCAAAATATCTTTTACACTTGTTGCTACTTCCAAATTACAGTGGGTGTTAGACCTGCCACTTGATTTTATTATTTAACACATTAATGAAGACGCACATATATTTTATGGTATCACAATTACAGGTTTAGAAATATTCTGATGAGTGTATTTCAATAAAAGTTCTTTCTTTTGTATTCCTGCCTATTTTATTTCATTCAAAAACATTAATCTGAGAAGGGACCCGCAGGGTTCCCCCAGAAAACCAAGGAGAAGATTCAGAAGCCCTGTCCTGTGCTGGGCACTGGGGACACAGCAGCCCATGACGAAGGGGGTCAGAGGACACACAGATACAGAGATACAGTGTGGTCTGGTGATTCCTGTGCCAGGGGCATCAGGTGCTGTGGGAGCCCAGCAGACTGCACAACTCCAAATTGACCCACCATCTCTTGGAGACTTCTGAGTAAGGAAGGACTATCAGTCTAGAGGAGTGGCCCTGCCCATGATGACCTATTTACCCCTGTTTGTCTGTGCAAGTAATGAGATTCAGAAAGCCCAGCTCTGCCCCCCATTGGCAGTAGCTGATCAGCTCCCTTCCCCCTCTTCTGCTGACACCAGATATATGCAGCTGTGGGAGCAGAGATGCTCAGTGTGCCCTCGGTAGCTATGGAAATCCCTGGGTTTCCCTAGCAACAGCTCCAGATGCATCCTGTTGCTAGGGAATGCTGGGATTCCCCAGGCTGCAGGATGAGCAAGACTGTTCCAGCCCCAGGGCAGAGGCACAGGCAGAGCTGTGGGTCTGAGCCCCAGGGGATGGATGGTCCCCCTTGACTCCGATCCTTCTAGGACACCCACATGGAAGGCTGCGATACGCTGGGTGAGGGGATCTAGAGCAGGGAATGAGGAGGGAGCACTGAGGGTAAGCAAACTCGTTCAAAAAGTCCAAAAGAGCCCAAATGCAAGGAAGTGGAAGGCATGCGACTTCAGGAAGTTCTCAGTCTTCAAGTCCAGCACTTGGATGTTTCTAAAGACCTGTCCCAAGATGATCCCATAGCACACACCTGATTAATTTCAAGAGCAGACCTAAGATGAGAACCAAGGTCAGTGGCTCGAGTGTGTAGCCTAGGCCGTTGTAAGGTTTTTTGGATTGGCTGGCGTCAGAGAAAGAAAGATGAGCATAATTGAAAGGGATAAGTAAAGAGGCTTTATTGGAGTGTTCTCGAGTGAGGGTAACAAGTCCCAATAGAGGGACCTGGGTGAGATTTTCGGTCCAGAGAGAGAGAGAGAGAGAGAGACCCAAAAAGTCGCCCCACCCAGACGTCTGAGTGGGTTTATATACGTTTTATTTTTATATTTTTGATTTTTATTTTTATTTATTTATTTATTTTTTTGAGACAGAGTCTCGCTTTTTTGCCCAGGCTAGAGTGAGTGCCATGGCATCAGCCTAGCTCACAGCAACCTCAAACTCCTGGGCTTAAGGGATCCTACTGCCTCAGCCTCCCAGGTAGCTGGGACTACAGGCATGTGCCACCATGCCCGGCTAATTTTTTCTATATATATTTTAGTTGGCCAGATAATTTCTTTCTATTTTTAGTAGAGACAGGGTCTCGCTCTTGTTCAGGCTGGTCTCAAACTCCTGACCTCAAGCAATCCACCCGCCTCAGCTTCCCAGAGTGCTAGGATTACAGGCGTGAGCTACTGTGCCCGGCCGGTTTATATATGTCTTTAGGGCTGGGGGATGGGGGTTTCTTTGGCGGGAAGATTTCAGCATGAAGAGTGAGGAATTTCTTTGTTGCAGTTTTAGGGCGGGTATTGAGGAATAGGAGGGGTTTATTCTTTTTTTCACTAAGGCAGGGAGGGGTGCCTGCCACCACCCTTACATTCCGGGCTTTTAATGCTAATGGGATGCCGTGATCTTTCTGCCTATTTCCTGCTTTTGAGGGGCATAGTGGGGGCTATGGGCCAGAGATGGCTGGTGGAGGGGTGACTGGAAGGGGAAAGTAGGGGTGAAGAAGCATCTGATTTATTGCCACTCTGGATAATTCTTGCAAGCGGCATTGGAGAAACTGTAAAAGCCAGGGGGCAAAGAGAAATATTAGGCAAATGATGACAATGGGTCCTATTAAGGGTAACAGCCAGGTGGCTAGTGGGGACTGTATCCATCCAAATGAGGATGTATTCTGCCAGTGGTGGTTGCACAGTTCTTTGCTCAGGCTGTCGAGTTTGTCTATGTTTTGCTCTATAAGGCCCGACTCTTTGACATAGTAGCAGCATTCCTCGTGGAGGAAAATGCAGGTTCCTCCTTTTTCAGCCATTAATAGGTCTAGAACCCTCAGGTTGTGGAGAGCTACCTGAGCCAGAGAAGTCAGTTTTCTCTGCAGGGAAGCTAGTGACATGGATGTGGTTTCCAGGGATAGCTGTAGGCAATCTGCAAAGTCTTGGGCAGAAATGACACTGTTTTCCAGGGCGCCTCCCACAGGCCCTGAGGCTGCGATGGAGGAGACCAAGCTGAGACCCACCATGACTGGCAAGAAGATGACTCATTTTGAGAGGGGTCCCAGGAGAAGCCACCCGTATAGAGTTAATTGAGGGACCACCATGACAGGGAAACAAGGACCCAGGGTGGATGTATTGATGCAGCGGGTAAGTGTTCTGTTGCATCAGAAGAACTGTCCTGGCACAGAAGAGGTGGTCGTGGCCACAGTATGGTTCGTAAGGCAGCATCCATGAAGTTGTAGGTTGGGGTCAGTGTGGGAGGTGAGAAAACATATGCGATCCGCATAAGGTTGGCCTGTGGGCTCAGGTTCCCATAGGGGAACACGAGTGAGCAGAGTGGAGCATGAGGGAGCCGATGAAGGTGTCGTCTAGGGGTTAGAAAAGTTTAGGGGGACAGCAGCAAGAAGGGGTCACAGAAGGGAGGTGCAGACAAAACAGTGGGAGACATTAGAGATTATTTCAGAGGAGTTTAGGAAGGCAAGGGTATGTTGAATAATATTTATCCAGGAGGTAAGAGGGGGATGTTTAGGGCGGGAGGAAAGTTGTCCTGCTAGAGCTTTTTCCTGCCTCCAGAATATTGATAGATATTTGAACCTGTGTCTGGTGGGCCAAGACGTATTCACGGCTGATGTGAATAGTCACTGAAGGGTAATAATCATGCATTTTTCAGTATACTTTGCCTGTGACTCCAATTTCCCAGCGCTGGTCCCAAGAGTCGAGGATATCTAGTTGCAGTTTATTTTTGTCTGAGAAATAGAATGTGTTAGGACCCTATCCTTATGTCTTATATTTATAACCAGCCATCCCTTTGGATTTTTAGTATCATGGAAGTGGCATGAAAATTTAGGGCACCCCCCATATACGTCGGCCTGCTCCCAACAATAGTCAAAAGTTTGGTCATATACATAGCATAGAACCGGGAGTGGGGCACCATCAACGGATGTCAGGGACAGGGGAATGGTGAGGGCCGTTTGACAGCCTTTTGGAGAGCAGTCAGCAGAGCCAGCCACATGGGTGTCTCCTGAGGGAAGGGTTTCACGTACCTTGAATCTCCAGACATATATTGAATTAGGAGCAGCTGTTGGAAGGGCCAGGAGACATAGAAGCCCATGTAAAATGGAATTTAGTGGGACCCACCTGGTGGCAGGAGTAGGATGGGGAAGCATCTTGAGGTGAGGGCCTTTTGATGTGTGAGATGTGATGCCAACAACTGGTAGGGTCGTTTAGGAGTTTTACAGCCATAGGTGTTGTCAAAATGAATGTATGGGACCCCTCCACTTGGGGATCAAGGGGCTTAGGGTGAAGAGTTTTAAAAAGTACTGAGTCATCGGGCTCTATACCTGTGTGAGAGATAACAGAGTCAGTCTCCAGAGGCTGAGGCAGATATCTGTCCGCATGGGCATGGAGAAGTTGCCTGAGGAGAGAGAGATAATGGGAGATAGGAGGCCAAAGGTGGGGGCTGGGCTGGAAGATGATGGTTAATGAGAAAAGGCCGGCTGTACATGAGTTTGAAATGTCTGTGAGGTGGTATATGAGTGAAATTTTCCTGTCAGTCTTGTCTGGGGAGGTGACCACGCATCTGGTGGGTGGACACAGGGGGTTTGAGGCCCCCTTGAGGGTTAACAGAGACACAAATGTCACAGTCTGAGCAAACAGTTTTGATGAGAGAATATAGGGAAGGGTGTGAAAATAGAGGCTGTAAGAAGTGGGAGAGGCCCTTAGTGCCAATATGAAGTGACGAGTGGACCTGTCCAACGAGTTCTAGGGCCTGTCCCTTAGGGAGAGCCAGCTTGCTGTCCTTAAGAAGGACCCACCCTTCAGTGGTGGTTGATCCCCTTGGGGGAGAAGGCTGTTGTGCTCCTCTGGAGTGTAGCGATGTTGGAGGGAAGGAATGGAAAGAAAAGAAGAGGAGCTGGATCAGGGTGTTTTGGGGATGTTAGGCTGCGGGCGACAGCATCAGCATAGTTGTTTCCCTTAGTGACAGGGGACCCGTCCGTCTGGTGTCCCTTGCAGTGTATGATAGCCAATTGGGTGGGCAGCTGAAGGTCCTCTAGGAGACGGGAAATAAGAGTGGCATTAGTAACACAGGAGCCCTTGGTGGAGAGAAAGCCCCGTTCCCTCCATGTGGCAGCATGGCAGTGAGCTATCATAAACACATACTTGGAGTCCATGTAAATATTTACAATCCTGCCTTTGGGTACGTGTAAGGCTCGGGTGAGAGCAATGAGTTCTGCCTTTTGGGAGGTGGTGCCCTCCGGAAGATGGGAGGCTTCCATTACCTGAGAGGCAGAGATAATGGCATAGGCCACCCGGCGTTTGCCATCCTCACCTGCGACCAAGCTGCCATCAACAAAGAAAGTTAGGTCCACTGTAGGAAGTGGCTTGTCTGACAGATCGGGTCTAGGGGTAGTGAAGGCTTCAACCATTTCCAAGCAGGAGTGTGAGGACAGGGTTAGGCAGGGAATGGGGAGCAGAGTGGCAGGGTTTAGAGTTGGGGATTGAGATAAAGTAATGGTGGGATTTTCTATAAGCAAGAGATGGAATTCCTGTAGTCTAGATGGAGTGAAGAGGGCTAAAGAGTGGTGAGTTAGAAGGTCCTGTAAATGGTGGGTGGAGAAGACATGTAAGTCCTGCCCCAGGGAGAGTTTAAGGGCCTCGCTGGTGAGAGAAGTGGCCGCAGCTAAGGCGCAGAGACAGGGTGGCCAGCCATGGACTGTGGTGTCCAGCTGTTTGAATAAGTAGGCCACTGGGGTGGAAATGGGAGTAGGTCCCAGAGGTTGGGTGAGGATGCTGAGGGCCAGGCCCTGACGCTATCTGTGTAGAGATAAAAGGGTTTTTAAGGATGAGGGAGTCTTGGAGGGGGTGCTTGTAAGAGAGAGTCACGAAGTTTTAGGAATGTGTGGCAGACAGCCTGAGGGTTTAACAGAGGGCCAGTGGAGGCATCACATACTGCCTCATAGAGGGGTTTGGCAAGGAGAGAAAAGTTGGGGATCCAGTGTCAGAAGAAACCAATGAACCCGAGGAAGGATAGAATTTGTTTAGCAGTGGTGGGAGGCTGGAGGTCGTGAAGGGCCTGCTGGTGATTAACCGTGAGATGACAAGAAGTGGCGGTGAGACTAAGTCCAAGGTATGTGATAGTACACTTAGACAGGTGAACTTTGGAGGGGGACACCTGGTAGTCCTTAGAGGCAAGAAAGTTGAGTAGAAAGGCAGTGTGTGTGTGGCTGTTGGAGTATGAGGGGCTGTAGAGTAATAAATCGTCCACATATTGGAGGACAGTACTCGGCTGTAAGGGGCATTGAAGAAGATCTGGGGTGAGAGCCTGACCAAAGAGGTCAGGACTGTCCCTGAACCCCTAGGGCAGGGCAGTCCAAGTGAGTTGTTGAAACGTGTTTGTGTCAGGATCTTCCCATGTGAAGGCAAAGAGATTGTAGCTGGCTGGGTCTAAAGAAATGGTAAAGAAAGTGTCTTTGAGGTCCAAGACAGAAAAGTAGGTAGTGGAGGGCAGAATATGAGAAAGTAAAGTGTAGGGATTAGGCACTACAGGGTGTATGGGGACAACTGCCTCGTTAATGAGTCTGAGGACCTGGACTAGCCAATAGGAGCCATTTGGCTTCTTTACCGGGAGAATGGGTGTGTTATGGGGGAATTGGTCAGAATTAAAAGTTTGTTGTGCAGAAGACGTTCTATGATGGGTTTTATTTTTTTATTTATTTATTTTTTTTTTTGAGACAGAGTCTCACTCTGTTGCCCGGGCTAGAGTGAGTGCCGTGGCGTCAGCCTAGCTCACAGCAACCTCAAACTCCTGGGCTTAAGCGATCCTACTGCCTCAGCCTCCCGAGTAGCTGGGACTACAGGCATGCGCCACCATGCCCGGCTAATTTTTTTTTTGTATATATATATATATTTTTAGTTGTCCATATAATTTCTTTCTATTTTTAGTAGAGACGGGGTCTCACTCTTGCTCAGGCTGGTCTCGAACTCCTGACCTCGAGCGATCCACCCCCCTCGGCCTCCCAGAGTGCTAGGATTACAGGCGTGAGCCACCGCGCCCGGCCCTATGATGGGTTTTAGACCTCTGTGGTGGGTTGGTGAAATAGGGAACTGTGGCCAGGAAGGGAAGGATAAGGGGTCTTTGAGTCGAATGAGGACGAGGGTGTTATGTGTGGCCACCACTGGGGTGGAGGTGTCCCAAAACTGAGGGT
The DNA here is from genome assembly GCF_041146395.1 of Eulemur rufifrons. Classification (NCBI taxonomy): domain Eukaryota; kingdom Metazoa; phylum Chordata; class Mammalia; order Primates; family Lemuridae; genus Eulemur; species Eulemur rufifrons. Next base: position 22,698,385 of record NC_091012.1, on the reverse strand, counting down.
CTATGAGTTCAGGCGGGATGGGGTATGTAGGGTTTGGTAAGGCAGGAGAGGCTGAGGGTGGAGCTGAGGAATCTGGAGAGAGAGAGATAGAAGAAGGAGGGCGGAGGTTCCAGAGGAAAAGTGGAGGATTGTGCCCAGCTTGGTTAGTAAGTCCCTTCCCTATAGTGGAGTGGGATAGGAGGGCATGATAAGGAATGAATGGGTGATGGGACGGTCATCTATTAGACAGGATAGGGGACTAGTAGTGGGGGGTTGAGATGGATTGCCGTCAATACCCATGACTGACACCTGGGAAGGATAAGTAGGGCCTGAAAAGGAAGGCAGGACAGAGTAGGTAGCCCCCATGTCAACCAGAAATGACACTAACTTACCCACTACCTTGATTGTTACCCTGGGCTCGGTGAGGGTGATCGGGGCTGCCGAGTCAGGCCCTCTTCAGTCTTCAGCAGCCAGATCCAAAACTGCCACTGGCAGGTCTAGGGATGAAAGGACTGACTCTCCAGACTTCTGTCTCAAAGGGCTGTCACTTTTCCAGTGTCCCTCTTGACCACATGCCAGGCAAGGCATGGTGGGTGGACGTGGCTGTGGGCACTGCTTGGCCCTGTGGCCTTCTTTACCACACTTGAAAGCAGGTGCCTCCTGGAGTGTGGCTAGTTGCTTTAGACCAGGTCGATGGCTTAGCGGGTCCCGCCGGCCACAGGGCTGAAACCAAGGCTTGGGCCTGCAGGTGTGCCTTTTGGCTGACACAGGCCTCTTTTTGGGCCTCTGCCTGTTCATCTCGGGAATTGAAGATTTTAAATGCCATATTCACCAGGTCTCGGATAGGGGTCTGAGGGCCATCCTCTGCCTTTTTGAGTTTCTTTCTGATGTCAGGGGAGGACTGAGTAATAAAGTGGGTTGCAAGGGCAGTAGTCCCCGCCGGGGAGGTAGGATGTAGGCAGGTATATTGGATAAGGGTGTCTGTAAGGCAGCTGAGAAAGGCCGCGGGGTTTTTGTCTGCCCTCTAAGTGATTTCCCTGAGTTTATCATAATTTACAGAACGATGCACCACAGCCTGGAGGCCAGCAAGGACACACTGCAACATGTGGTCCTGCTGTTTCCTGCCCTCCTGGCCAGCCAGGGTGTCGAGTTGGTATTCCCACTCTGGCTCTTTGCGAGGGACAGCCTCAGCCCCCACCGGCATAGAGCAGTCTGTAAGATGGACTTGGTCAGCATGTCCCTGAGCCACCGCCCAGACATGCTCCTTTTCATCAGTAGTAAGGGTAGAGGATGGTATAACAAAAATATCATGCCAGGTAAGGTCATATGCCTGTGTCAAGTAGTGGAACTCTTTGGTGTAGGCTGTAGGGTCATTAGAAAACAAACCTAGGCGCTTTTCAATCTGGGAAAGGTCAGAAAGGGAGAAGGGAACATGAACCTGTAAGACCCCCTCGGCGCCTGCCACCTCCTGTAATGGACAGAGGAGAGACTGGTCTGAGGGATTTGCGTGAGAGCGAGTGTGATGGCTGACAGGAGACGTCAGTGGCGAGCGGCTGGGTGTTGTGGGAGGGTGAGGGGGTGCATCCAGGTATGGTGGAGGTTGAGTAGGAGGAGAGCTGAGAGAGTCAGGTGGATCGGAGAAAGCAGAAGGGGCATCTGAGGAGATGCCTGGTGGAGAGTTAGAGGGAGAAGAGGTGGAGGGCGGTGGGGGACCGCACGCAAGGACCACCTGTGGGGGGTGGCAGGTCAGACAGAGAGAAGGATGGGAGTGCAAACAGAAAAAGGCTTGGACATATGGGATCTCCAACCATTTGCTGTTCCTGTGACAAAAATTATCAAGGTCTTGTAGAATATTGAAGTCAAAAGTCCCATTCTCAGGCCATTGGGAGCCATTGTCCAATTTATATATTGGCCAGGCAGTATTTCAGTAAAGAATGAGGCACTTGGGCCAGATGTCTAAATCCAGGGCCTTCAGATTGGCTAGAAGACACCCTAGGGGCATCTCTCAGGGAATTTTGGAAGATTGGCTACCCATGTGGCCTCAACCCGGATGGGGAAACAGACAGGAAAAGTATTATGGCTATGGAGGCAGCAAAAGTCTGGGGGAGACGTCTCCGCCTGAGACTAGTCTGCCGGTATGGAAAGGGGTGAGAGGAATTCAGGCATCCCCACGTAGCCTCAAGCTCTGGAATGGGGGAGCCTCCAACATGGGCCCATGGTTTAATGGACAGGGAACAGTTTCCCAGAGGGAACGGAGGCTCCTGGTGAGGGATCCGGGCTGGGACAACAAGGAGTGACTCACCCAGGCCGAGGTCGTCAATCAGGGACTCGAAGGTAGTCAGCAAAGGTCCCAGTCTGGAATGCGAGAGTTTGTGGAAGGGGGTAATGCAACCAAGGCCCCAGAAAGGGCCAGCACAGCCAAACGCCCCTCCCGGGTGTCGGCACGAAAAATAAGTTTTTTTGGATTGGCCAGCACTAGAGAAAGAAAGATGAGCAGAGTTGAAAGGGATAAGTAAAGAGGTTTTTTGGAGTGCTCCTCAGTGATGATAAACGGTCCTGAGAGTGGAGTTCAGGTGACTTTTAGGGTCTCTCTCTCTCTCTCTCTCTCGGGACCCAAAAATCTCGCCCGGGCCCCACTCTCAGAACCTGTTATCCTCACTCAGAAGCGCTCCAATAAAGCCTCTTTACTTATCCCTTTAACTCTGCTCATCTTTCTTTCTCTGGTGCCAGCCAATCCAAAAAAACTTACAGCCGTCACACAGGACCCCTACTTACAGGGGTTCCGCACGCCTGAGTTAATGTTCTGCTGTCACTGACTGGAAATGCTTGATCATTTTTAAACAAGGGGGCCTGAATTTTTATTTTGCACCAGGCTCCATGAATTGTGTAGCCAGTCCTAATTAGAACCTCCGTTTAAGAAAGAGAAAACTGTATTCCAGTTTCTCTTCAGAACCTATAAATGTTTTGCCTTTTCAAAAAGAGAAAAGTACCCCTCGGTAAGCGGACGCACTTAGTCCCAGTTCCCCCAAGTACGCCTTAGGGCCACTGCTTTTGCCCTCAGCTGCTTTCGGGCACCAGCAGCCAGAAGAGCTTGAGCAAAACAGGCCTTCAGCGTGCGAAGGCACTCCTGGGGTCCCCACGGCAGAAAGATATCATCCCCTCACTTATTCCAGGGATTGAGCTCAAACGGGAGCAAACAAGGCTTCGGCAGTCCCTGGTCTCATAGGGAAGCCAGAGGGCAGTGAGCAAACACAGTTGAAATGAGGGCTGAAGAGTGACAGCAGTGAGGCCTGCAGGTGGCAGCAGTGGGCTTTCCGCCCATGTCCTGGGAAACCCTGAAGACAGTGTCTGCTTCCTACCGCCCTGACTCCTGCACCAAGTGGACATTTCCCACCTTTGTCCTCTAGTCACTAACGCTAGGGCAACAGGAAAAGCCCCATGACAGACTCTGCATACATTTGGTGAGGTCCTGCCTGTCGGATGCTGGGATGATATCTGTTAGGGACTGACTTGTGTCCCCAAAATTCATATGTGGCAGTCCTGGCCCCCAGGACCTCAGAGTGTGACTGTATTTGGAGACGGGGTCTCTAAAGAGGTGATTCAGGTTAAGTGAGGTAATTTAGGTGGGCCCTAATCCAATCCGACTGGTGTCCACATAAGAAGAGGAGATGAGGACACAGACACACACAAAGGGACGACTGTGTGAAGACACAGAGAGAAGACAGACAACATCAATAAGCCAAGGACAGAGGACTCAGAAGGAACCAATCCTGCTCTCACCTTGATCTCTCAGACATTTCACCTCCGGAAGTGGGAGGTGATAAACGTCTGTGGTTCGGGCAATCCAGTCTGCGGTGTTTGCTAACAGCAGCAAGAGCAGACCAGCCTTCTCCAGTCCCCTCCCAGCTAGCCAGCCCACTCTGACCCCAGGCCAGGTACACCCCTCAAAGCTCTGCCCATTCGGGAAAGAATTTTCCCTTACCGCTCTCTTTCAAGAGCACCCGCTCATCTGCATGAGATGCAGTACCAGCCATTTTAAGCTTGTACCTTCCCGCGCTTCAGCTGGCCATAAAGGACCCTCCATATGGCAATAGACGCAGGGTGGGGAAGGGGCGCTGTGCTACGGTGCTGGGTGGTAAGGGGGCCTGAACTATTTGCTCATGTAGTTACTTGTGCCCTCTGGTCCTGCTCAGATGGGAACAGGCTGGCACCGTCATCCCTGCTACTCCCAGTCATTGAATGGGAACAGCCCCAGGGGAAGCATGGCCTCTGCACAGACAAGGCTGGGGCTGACAAGTAATGCTGCGCCCGATGGCAGGTTTTCCTACTGGAGACCTGACAGACACACCTCCAGGGCCACCACACAAACATACCTTTCTATTGCTAGTGTTGCTCTGCCTCTTGCAGCACAAAATGTTCCACCTAACCAAAGACCCTCTCCTGTTACTCTAGCTCCATATGGGCCACGCCTCAGGGAGAATTCCCATCCCCACACACTCTCCATAGAGGAATATGTCCATTCTTGGGCGAGAAAAATGAGAACTCAAGCGTCCTCTCCAATGAGTAGAAAGGACTCTGCCCCATCACAGCACCAGACAATGGCCAAATACATGGAAATGCCCAATTTGGAATTGGATAATCAGTCGGGACAGGCTTGGTGCTGCTGTGGTGACCATCTGAAAGTCCCAGTAACTTCACCCAGGAAATGTTCATTTTCTTCTCACACTGTGTGTCTAATTCAGGTCACTGGGGGAGCTTTGGCTCATGATAGCTATTGATGTGTCCTTCTGCAATCTTCATGGCAGGGGGACGGAAATGTAGTGGGGCTTGCACAAGTAATTCAGTGCTGCTGTCAGAAGGGAAACACCTCACTGACACTCACAATTCATTAGCTAGGACTAATGACATTGACCCCACTATAAGGAGCCAGGACTTTTGGCTTGCTGTGTACCCAGCAGGAAGGTTGAAGCATTTATCATTGAAGAGTGCTGATAACAACCATATGTACGTTCCCTTGGTCTTTGAAGGCTTGTTGTTTGCTCTTCTTCCCACTTAGAGGTACTCATGCCCTCCTTTTCATTTTTACTGTTATGTGTACATCATAGTTGTATATCTCTATAGGGTACATGTGATGTTTTGATACTGGCGCAGAAAGTGAATTATTCAAATCAGGGTAATTGGGGCTTCCATCACCTCAGGTATTTATCATTTCTTTGGGTTAGAATCATTTCTATTCTAGCTATTTTAAAGCATACCCTAACTTATTGTTGACTATAGTCACTTTGTTGTGCTCTGAAATAGTGTTCATTCTATCTACCATCTAACTATATTTTTGCATCCATTAATCATCCCCACCTTATCCCCCTGTCCTCACTACCCTTAGCCTCTGATAACCATCATCATACTCTCTGTTTCCATGATATGTTTCTGTTATTTACCTCCCACATATGAGTGAGAATGTGCGAGATTTGTCTTTCTGTGCGTGGCTTATTTCACTGAACACAATGTTCTCCAGTTCCATCCATGTTGTCGCAAATCTCAGGCCCCTTTTTGCAGTAGTCTTCTCATCTTTACCCTTGACACATAAGCCATCAACATATGCTAAATTTCCAAAATACTGCTGTTCATGAGTGAGCTATCTACTGTGGGTAGTGCACAGAAGGAGCTCCAGGCAGTCATTCCCCTCATCCCTTCCCCCCAAGAAAAGGAAAAACAGCCCTTTTGCTATTTCTAATGGGCTGCAGTACCAAAATCTCAGAGGTCTCAGGGGCCAGGAGTGAAACTCTGAACCCAGCTATCTCCAGGTACGGGAGCAGAGCTTTATTGTGTAAGCTTTCCACCTTCACCTCAAAGGTTGTGTATCAGTCAGGGTTATCCAGAGAGACAGAACCAATAGGATGCATACATAGATAGATACATATATATAAGAGGAGATTGATTAAGGGACTTGGCTCATGCAGTTTTGGAGGCTAAGTCCCACAGTAGGCCGTCTGCAAGCTGCAGAACCAGGGAGCCAGCAGCATGGCTCAGTCCAAGTCTGAAGGCCTTGCAAACAGGGAAGCAGATGGTATAACTCTCAGTCTGAGGACAAAGGCCCAAGACCCCAGAGCAGATGCTGCTGCAAGTCCAAGAGTCCAAAGGCCAGAGAGCCTGAAGTTCTGATGTCCAAGGTCAGGGGAAGAAGGGTGTCCCAGCTCCGGAAGAGAGAGAGAGAGAGAGAGAGAGAGCGAGCAATCTTGTCTTTCCTCTGCCTTTTATTTCCATCTGGGCCTCAGCGAATTAGATCATTCCTAGCCACACTGGGTGAGGGCAAATCTGCCTTACTTAGTCCACTAATTCAAATGCCGATCCCGTCTAGAAATACCCTCACAGACACACCCCGAAATAATGCTTCTCCAACTACCGGGGCATCCCTTAACCTAGCCAATTCCACATCTAAAATTAACCATCACAAGTTGTATGTCCTATTCTGGCTACAAGAAAGGCTAATGCACCCAAGACGCTAAAGCCAAAGCTGAGGAGGAAAGCAAACTCAACTCCACAACAGCTGAGTTGGTCCTGAACAGAGTGGATCTGGAGATGACCCAGGCCTTCAGTGAAATCTCTCACAAAACCATAAGTCAGCCTCTTCTGCAGTCTTGGCATTCCTGAATTCTGCCGAGGCCCCTGTCCAGAGTGAGGGCAGCCGAAAGGAAGTATGTGGAGCAGAGGTGGGAGCGAGTGTTGATCTGGGCCACTACCTACCCTGGGGATGGACTAATCGAGATGGTGATCTCCCTTCTAAAGGGCCCCTCAGCCCATCACCCTGTGGCTCCGTTTTTGGTGACCCCATTCTCATTCAGAAACTGACTGCCACCCTAAAGCCTTTCAAACCAGAAGCTCCAAATCCCCGTATAATACCATTTTAATGGTGTAGGGTCATGATTAAGACATTTCCCCAACACCCCAACCCATGCTGGTGACAGGTCATGTGTGCTACGGGAGGCCCCCTCCCCTACTGGTATCCCTTGAGGCCCCCTGCCCACTCGGAATGAGTTCCATGTCATCCCTTGATGCCTATCCTCTCCACATTTACAGTACACCTGACCTCAGCAAGGAGAAAGACACTTGCTGTGCACCTTTCACAAAGTTTACTCAAAATGGATCCTAGACGTTAATGTAAAGCACAAAGCTATAAAGCGTCTGAAAGGCAACATGGAAGAAAATCAAGGTGAACTTGGATTTGGCAATGACTTCTTAGATACAACACCAAAAGCATGACTTATGAAAGAAAAAATTGATACGTTAGGCGTTATTAAAATTAAAACTTCTACTCTCTGAAAGACACTGTTAGGAGAATCCTCCCAAGACTAGTGGTAGTTCCCATGCTGGTAGGGGAAGTCCTCCCTCTGGTATCTCTGGAGGTTCTCTGCCCACCTGGACTCAGTTTAATGTCATCCCATGATACTTACCCCTTTACATTTAGAGTACCTCTGACCATAGGAAGGAGAGATATCCTCCTTTGCTCCATCAAGTACTACAAATTCTATAAGCAGGGGTGTGCAGAGAGGGATTTCTGCAAAAGAGCAGCATCTGTGGTACACCTTGAAATGAGCCAAACAAAGAGAGTGGCTAAAGCCCCCAAGCCCCTCCCTCCATCAACAGCTCTCATCCAGGTGAGGAGGGAGGCAGTACTCTGCTCCCAACACATGTGGAAAACCCGGCCTTGCATCTAATCCAGTAAAGGCCTCCTGGGCCTGTCCAACATCCCTTGTCAGGAGTCTCTGAACTCGTACACAAGTCATAGCTTTTGGAGCTCCAGGGCTCTAGCGGCCAGCAGCACATGTGGTGGGAGGTGGAATGAGCACATCATTGGTCCAGGTATCCTTCTCTCAAGCTGCCTCTAGCCACCAGGTCCAGCTCTTTGAAAATGAAGGCCCATGAAGGTAGCAAGGCCATCTGTGTCAGAGACAGGGAGCAGAAGGAGCTGCCATTTCCTCTCTTTCTCCCCAGCTCATATCATCTCCATCCATTCTGGCACTGAATGATGTCCCCAGACTCTTTCAGTCCTTTCCCCTCCAGCATTTTCAGAGCCCTACTTGGCCCACAACGCTAGGTTCATTCAACTATTCAATATAGTTTTGTGTGTTTTGAAATGTTTTATAACAATAATTGAAAAAGTAGACCTTTAATCCCTCTGCAATTGATTTTTATGTAGCTTCAGAATTCCAGTTGCGTTGGGTTTTCTACATGGAGATCCAGTTGTTTCACTGTCATTTACTAAAACTACTGTGATTCCCCACTGTTCTGCCGTTGCACCTTTTTCATAAATCAACGGTCCATATATAAGCCTCTCTGTTTCAAGAGTATTCCATTTCCATTGATCAGCTTGTCAACCACAGCACACATACCACAAAATTAATTACTCTAGCATTATAATAATTCTTACTCATCTGGTAGAGTAACTAGTTTTATCTTCCTCTATTCCTTCAAGACTGTCTTGGGTATGATTGGCCTGTTGCATGCCAATTTAAACATTACACTCCATTGGGTCACATTTCACACAGATATGCACATAAACAGACATATTCACCCACAAAGCCTTTGGGAATTTTTATTTAGATTGTAGTCAATCTGTAGATTAATTAAGGAGAATTAACATCTTTATACAACTGAATCTTCATATCCATGAACTTATTATACTTTATTTTTAGTTAGGTGTTTATTAATTTATCTAAACAGTGTTTTTTATATTTTTTCCGTACAGTTCCTAAATGTGCTTTGGGTATATTTATCCTTCAATATTTAATATTTTGGCATGATAGGTTACAAGCCACATTTTGCTGACTTTCATTTTGATTTTATACTATTTGTTGCTGCAGAAACAAAGTTTACTTTTTGAATATTGATGTTATAACAAGAAACTTGACATTCACTTTTTTTACTGAATAGTTTAACCATAGTTCTTTTGGATTTTCTTCACACACAGTCTAATCATCTGTTAATCACAGACACTTTATTTCTTATTTTATGAATTGCTATGTCTTCTGCTTCTCATTACTGCACTGGACAGTATCTCCATCAAAGTATTGAATAGAAATCGCTGTGGGAGGAATCCTTGTCTAATTCTCAGTTTCAAATCAAAAGCTTTCAAATTTCCCCATATGTGTACGATGTTTGCTGTAGGTTTTTCACACATATCCTCTATCTAGTTGACTTTTCTTTTTTTCCATTTTAACAAGCTTTTTATTTCAGAATAGAGTTGGATTTACAGAAAAATTGAAAACATAGTACAGAGAGGTCCCACATGGCCCACACTCGCTTTCCCCTATTAATTAACATCTTAGTATGGTGCATTGTTTACAACTAATGAACCAATAGTGATACAATGTTATTAACAAAACTCCACACTTTCTTTAGATTTCCTTAGTTGTTACTTAATGTCTTTTTTCTGTTCCAGAATCCTATCCAAGATTCTACAGGATATTTAGCCTTTACTCCTCGTGGCTATGACAGTTTCTCAGTCATTCCTTGTTTATGATGACCTTGACAGTTTTGAGGAGTACTAGTCAGGCATATTGTAGGATGCTCCTATCTTGGAATTTTGCTGATGATTGTGTCATGATTACCTTGGTATTATGGGTTTGGAAAGGGGAGCACCACAGAGATAAAGTGCTATTCTCATGACATCATATCAAAGATACATACCATCAACAATGACTTCTCACTGTTTTGTTTTATTTCAGAATATTACGGGGGTGCAAATGTTTTGGTTACATATACTGCCTTTGCACTGCCCGAGTCAGAGCCACAAGCCTGGGCATCCCCCAGACAATGCACTGCACCCATTAGGCAAGAATTTACCCATCCCCTCCTTCCCCCTCCCACCTGCCTGACACTTATCACTGGGGATATCAATCTTGATCTCCTGGCAGAGAGAGCGTTTTTCAGGCTTCTCCAAAGTAAACTTACTCTTTTCCCCCTTTTCCACACTGTATTTTCTTGGGAAGGAAGTCTCTGTGCCCAGCCAACACTTGAAAACTATGGAGTATCTATAACTGATTTATAATTCTTCCTCACAGATTTATCTATTCTCCTCCATTTATTCAGTCATTTATTTATCAGCAAAGACTCATGGATATAAATTTTATACTTTGTGGGAGAGGGTGGGATAGAAAAAAATTTTATACTTTGAGAAATATCACTTTTTGTTGGTAATGTATGTCAATTTTTATTAAATACAATTATGTATAAATTTACTGTAACTAGGGAAATGCAACTTAAAACCACAATCAGATACCATCTTACTCCAATTAGAATGGCCATTATTAAAAAGTCAACAAAACATGAGTTGTTAGTGTGGATGCAGTGAAAATGAAACACTTATACACTCTTTCTGGGAATGTAAATTAGTATGAAACTTTCTCAAAGAACTAAAAGTAGATCTACCATTAATCCTGCAAACCCAGTACTGGGTATCTACCCAGAGGAAAAGAAGTCATTATATCCAAAAGACATCTCTACTCATATGATTATCACAGCACAATTCACCATTGCAAGAATATGTAATCTACTTATGTGCCCATCAACTGAATGGATTAACAAATTGAGATACACACACCAACCATGGAGTACCACTCAACAATAAGAAAGAGTGAAATATTGTCTTTTGCAGCATCTTAGATGGAACTGGAGAACATTATCCTAAGTGAAGTAACTCTGGAACAGAAAAATAAATGCTCCCTTTTCTTGCTTATAAGTGGGAACTAAACTATGGCTACATAAGGGCACACGGAGTGGTATAATAGACATTGAAAACACAAAAGGGTGAGGTTGGGAGTAGGTGAGGCATGGAAAATTACATACGGGGTACAATGTATACTACTCAGGTGATGGGTACACCAAAAGCCCAGACATCACCACTATACATATATACATACAACAGAATTCAACTTGTACCCCCCAAAACTTAAAATTAAAAAAAAATAATAAGTTTACTGTAGGTATTATTTGTCTCATTCACTCTGTTACTATAGGTAGCCAGTCCTGGGACAATTTGCTCCCAGATCCATCTCTCATTTTCTCCTACTCTGCTCACCACTATACAGGATTTGACTCCTGAAGGCTCCAATTCCTAGGCTCACCAACATTTGGCTCCCATTTTGGTTCAGGAAGATAGAGCTATTAGAGGATTTCTCCTCCTTCTTCTGCATCAGGTGACTTCTCCTTCAGTGGCTACATTGTCCATGGCTCCAGCCACCATCAGATAGTCCCACCATGATTCCAGATCCTGCTGAACCCAATACCTAGGCCCCATTAATGGTAAATTCCTGTTTGTCCTTCCCACCTAGAGGTGAGACTGACTTCCTCGTGTGGCTAATTATTGGATTCTCCAACTCTCCCTCATTTGGCTTCTACGTCACTTGTGTAATCAGTCCCCTGCATTAAATTGCCTCTGTATTTAATATTGATAGAATTTTCTACTTTCCTAGAAAATCCTTGACTCTTAAACATATCCAGTTATGTTGATTCATCTTTTACTATTAAACTTCTTTGCATTCCTGCAATAAATCCAACTCTGTCAACAGCATTTAAATATGTTTAAAACTGTTCTATAACTAATGACAAAAATAAAACAAAATACAATGCCTTTGGAACCTGAAATCTCCTCTGACATTCTATTTCTATCATCCTTTTTACAGTCTTCTCAAAAATAATTTTACACCCCCCACTTGTGGATAAATATTGAAAATTTTAATAGCATAAGTAATAGAATAATATATTCAACTTGTAAAAAATTCAAGTCATACACATAAAGCTATATTACACTAACTGTATGATACAGCCCAAGTGATACTCAGAGGGAAATAGATAGCCTTAAATATATGAGGCAATAAAAATGTTTAAAAAATCTGCACAATTTTATGAAACTAAAGAATAAATACCATATGCAACTTAAGTTAGTAGAAGGTATGAAATAATGAAAATAAAAGCAGAAATAATGAAGCAGATAGCAGTAGAGATAACTGACAAAACACAATTCTTTGAAAATACTTACAAAATAGACATTTTTCCGAGTAGGATCTATGACTAAAGAAAAAAGGATAACGAATGGAAGTTAAATAAAATTGTACAAAATATAGATACAGAAGAGATTTGAATAAGAGAAAACTACATATACGACTGCTCACTCTTGGTGATGGACGCAACAGTTCCCCATTTAACATCCAGCCTGGGACTTGGAGTCATTTTTTTTACAAGGGCTGCAGCTGGACAAATGGTCCGATGTGGAAGGGAGAGCACATTTCCCGCGGAGCATTTAATCAAGGAGCCAAGGGCCAAGATGAGGGCTCTCATGAGTGAGAACTGAAGTGTCCACTCACCCCAGAACATAGGAGTCCCCAAGAATCCATCTCTGCCCTGTCACTCCTGGAAGACTCCAGGCAGAGTTGTCAGGCTGACCACTCCCTCAATTCTCGACAATACAGATGTTGACCTGTATTGGTGAAATTCTGCCTCAAGGGATTCAGGGCAGTGAAAGCCTTATTCTACTGGAGCATACTCAGGTGAGCCCAGGGAGGTGTCACATGCCTCAGTAGGAATCGAGGTGAGGGCCCTGAGGGGGGACCAAGGCAGCCCTGGACTCCAGAATGGAAGGGGCCCCAGCACTGTACTACTGGTCAGCTGTGGGAGATTCCATTGCAGTGGGGACGGAGACTGAGGTTCTGTCGGCAGTCAAGGTGAGACACTGAAGGAGGACTAGGGGAACCTTAGACCCTAGGACAGAGGGGCCCCATCCCTGCCTCTACCATCAGTGATGTCCACCGACTTCTGCCTCAGGGTTTGACAGAGGTGAAGGCCTTGGTGTGAGGTCCAGACTTCAGCTCGGCGGAGGGCAGAGGGCCCAGGCTCTGTTAACAGTCAAGGTGAGACACTGAGGGAGGGCTGATGAGGTCCCCACTACTGGCAGAGGGACCCAAATAATCCAGCTCTGCGCCTGCTGTCTGCCCTGGGCCACCCTGGGAGAGACTTGTCAGGCTGAACCCTTCCCGTTTAGAACACAAGGGACTCTTGGAGTCAGATGTTGATGTGACCCAGGGTCAACTGAGGGCCATAGAGGGTGCAGATCCAGGCTCTGCCACATCCCTGAAGGAGGCCTGACAGTCCACCCTTATCCGTGCTGTCAGCCCTGGGAAGCCCAGGTACGGGGCCAGATGTGACGTCCACCGACTTGCGTCTGGGGGGCTGTCAGAGGCGAAGCCATTGGTCTTAGTTCCACACTTCCGGTCGACCGTGAGGAGAGGGCCCAGGTTCCGTGAGGAGACAAGGTGAGATGCTGAAGGGGGACTGAGGGGAACCCCCTCTGGTAGAGGGTCCCCGAATAATCCAGCTCTGCGTCTCCTGTCAGCCTGGGGAAGCTTGGGGAAGCCCGGTGAAGCCCGCGTGTGGAGGGCCGGCTGTGACGTCCACCGAAGTCCGTCTGGGAGGCTGACAGAGGCGAGGCGGTTGGCCTGATGAGGAGGCTTCAGATAGGCAGAGGGGAGTGTGCCCAGGATCTGTTAGCAGTGAGGTGAGATGCGGAGGGTGGACTGAGGGGGCCCCCACCTAGAGGGTCCCCAAATAATCCAGCTCCGCCCCTGCTGTCAGCCCGGGAAGCCAGAGTGGGGGGTGGGATCTGATGTCCACTGACGTCCGTCTCACAGGCTGACAGAGGCGAGGCCGTTGGTCTGAGGGGTAGGCTTCACGTCAGTGGATGGGAGAGGGCCCAGGCTCTGTGAGGGCCAAGTGAGATATGGAGGGTGAGCTGAGGGGGCCCACCGTCTAGTAGACAGTCTCCAAATAATCCAAATCTGCTCTGCTGTCAGCCCGGGAAGCTGGGAAGCCGGGGTGGAGGGTGGGATCTGACGTCCACCGACGTCCATCTGTTGGGCTGACAGAGGTGAGGCCGTTGGTCTAAGGGGCAGGCTTCACGTTGGCGGAGGGGAGAGGGCCAAGGCTCTGTTCGGAAGGAGTGAGGTGAGATGACAAGGGTGGACTCAGGGGGCCCCATCCCAGGTAGAGGGACCCCAAAATAATCCAACTTTGCTTCCACTGTCAACAGTGGACCACCCCGGGATAGACTTGTCAGGCTGAGTCCCTAACCCTTAGGATTTAGGGGACTCTGGGAGTCGGAGCCTGGTATGACCCGGGGCTGTCTCAGCTCCATACAGGGCAGGGTCCTAAGGGAGGATTGAGAGGCCCCCCTACATCCCGATAGGGGGCCCCACAGTCCATCCTTGTTCCTGCTGTCAGCCGGCAAAAGCAAAAGCCCCGGTGTAGGGGGCCCGGATGTAACCCCAACTGACTTGCGTCTGAGGGGCTGACAGAGGCAAGGCCGGTGGTCTCAGGGGTATGCTTCAGATTGACCGAGGCAAGAGGGCCCAAGTTCTGTGAGGAGTCAAGTGAGATGATGAGGGTGGACTGAGGGGGCCCCCACCCCAGGTAAAGTGCCCAAAATAATCCACCTTTGCCCCTGCTGTCAGCCTAGGGCCACCGTGGGGCAGACCTGTCAGACTGAGTCCCTCCCCCTTAGTATTTAGGGGACTCTGGGAGTCGGACCCTGCTGTGATCTGGGCCTGACTCAAGGACATGGTGGGGGGGGGGGGGGTCCAGGCTCTGCCAGGCATCAATGTCAGGACCCTGAGGAAGGACTGAGGTCTCCCACCACCCATCCCCTTCCACCCTGAATGTCACCGCTGGGATTGCCCGGAGTGTGGGAGCCACTGACTTACACCTCAGGGGTTAGAGAGAAGTAAAGGCATTGGTGTGAGTGGAAGGGACGCAGGCTGTGCCAGACAGCCAAGATAAGAACACAGAGATAAGAAGGAGGGAGGGGAACCTTAGACTTTAGGATAGGGGGGAACCCCACAGATGCCTGTCCTTGCCATCAGTCCTGGAAGGCCCCATGCAGGGTGGCCTGGCAGGTGCTTCTTGAAAGCCACCTCCAGGTCTAAGGGAGGGTAGGGGCTTGGTATAGTGAGCACAGCCTCAGGTGAGCAGAGAGAGATGCCCAGACCCTGCTGGGAGACAAGAGGTGAACGGAGACCCAGGATCGCAGGACAGAGGGGCCCCAACCTTGCCCCTGCTTTCATCCCTGGGAGACCCTGGGCAGGGTGGCCACATGTGGTACATCCACACTTCTTTCCGGCCATGAGGAAGGTGAACACCTTGGTGTGAGGGAGGACTAGGGGTACCCCACTCCAGAACAGTGGAGGCCTCACAGAAACACCCTGTCCCCACAGTCAACCCTGGAGGCTCCAGGCAGGGTGGCCAGACCTGGTGCTCCCTCACTACTGCCTGAAGGGGCTGAGTGTGGTTACAACTTTGGTCTGAGGGTTGCAGCTCCAGGTCGGCACAGGAAAGAGTCCCAGGCCTGCAAGGCATAATCAAGGTGAGGACACAGGGGTTGAGTGAGGGGACCTAATACCCCCGATAGAGAGAGCCCGTGCATCCCCTATGCCAGTTGTTGGCCCTGGGAGGACCCAAGCATGGGTGACCAGATGTGCTGGCCCCAGACTTCTACCTGGGGAGCGTGTCAGGGAGGAGAGGACCTTGTTCTGAGTGGTGCAGCCTCACATCAGCTGAGGGAAGAGTCCGAGGTTTTGTCAGAAGTCAAGATAAGTACCCTTAGTGAGCACTGAAAGTACTTACCCATCCCAGAAAAGAAGGGACCCCACAGAGTCTGGCTTCTCTGTTTTCAGACCCCTGAGGATACAGGTGTGAGGAGCAAGACATGGCAAGCTCTGGCTCTCATGGCAGTAGGGGGAGGGGCATCCTCAGGAGTTAGAGCTTGTCCTGAGCTCAGAGGGACCATGTCAAGTCAGCAGGGGTGGGTCTAGGCTCTGCCAGGATTAAAAGTAAATACCCTTAGTGTGGGTTGAGGGAACCCCCACCCCAGAGCAGTCTGACCCAGGCCCTTCAGTCATCCCTGGGAGATGAGGGACCCACTCACTGCCTTATGCTCCGTATCAGGGATGTCAGCTCTTGTTCTGAGCGTTTCTCAGGCCAGCAGAAGGGTGGAGTCTAGGGACTTCCAGGAAAAAGGTGAGGGCCCTGAGTGAGCACAGAGGCGACCATCCACCCCAGAAAGGTGGGGACCTCACAGAGCCTGGCCCACCCTCCTGACAGCACTGGGGGTACAAGGGCTATGCGTGTGTCTGCAGCATGAGGGCCCCTCACTTCCCCTTACAGGGGCTCCAGGAACCCACGGTAAGACCTTGGTCTCAGGCAGCATCCTCGGGTCATGGAGGAGAGGAGGCCAAGGCTGTGCCAGGAGTCAAGGTGAGGTACACACTCTGAATGTGTGCCAGAGGCTCTGCCCTCCCCAGGACACAGGGGAACCAATAGTGGCCGGCCCCACCCACCCACTATCAGCCCTGGAGCCTCACACTCTGCAGTCCAGCTGCGCCTGAGGAGCCATCTCCTTTTCATGTTCATGTGCTCAGGGGACAGGCTGACCAGGAGGAGAGGAGCCCTGGGAGGCCCCAGGGCATCACCTAAGGAGAAGGTCTGTAGGTTGCACTTTGTAAGAGCCCCCAGGGTATCTTTCTGACTGAGGCCACTGACATGATCCCTCTCTTCCCAGGTCTGTGGGTCCCCATTGCCCAACTGCTGCCCACAGTCCTGATTGCTGACCCCGAGCAGAGCCATCATGCCTTGGCGCCGCTGCCACCATCACAGGAGTCAGCGCCGCAGGCTTAAGAAAGGCC
Source organism: Eulemur rufifrons (assembly GCF_041146395.1). Classification (NCBI taxonomy): domain Eukaryota; kingdom Metazoa; phylum Chordata; class Mammalia; order Primates; family Lemuridae; genus Eulemur; species Eulemur rufifrons. The sequence goes on along the minus strand of NC_091012.1, from coordinate 22,681,679 downwards.
TCCTCCCTGGGCTTTGTCACAGATCAAGATGGGAGTCTTAGATATTCACTCAGCCTACAGGCTTGAGTCTTCTAAATTTTGAGAACTCTTTTTTCCACCTCACCCTTCTCATTTCAAGAGACAGGGAGAGCTTATGTTGTCTCCAAGCAGCTTTTGCTTTTTGCCTTACAAAAATCTGAATTCTAGATACCTGCTTGAATGAGGGCAAGGGGCAGTGGGATAAAAGAACACACAGAATTAATATATCAAAAAAATGAACTGCCACAAAAAAAAAAAAAAAAGAAAGGCCTCCTGGCCCAAACAGAGGTGCAGGGCCTGGTGGGTACACAGGCTCCCATGGGTCAGGAGGAGGGGGCAACTTCCTCCTCCTCTATTGTGACCCCAGGCAACCTGGAGGAGGATCCCACTGCAACACTGGGTCCTCCCCAGAGTCCTCAGGGAGCCTCCTCCTCCCCCACTGGCCTGGCCTCCAATCCAGAGCACCACTCAGATGAGGGATCCATCACTGAAGAAGAGGAGGGGCTAAGCATTTCCCAGGACCTGGCAGTCCCTGCATCCGTGCTGCAAGAGGAGATGGAAGAGAAGATGTCTGATTTGGTTGATTTCCTGCTCCTCAAGTATCGAATGAAGAAGCCAATCACCGAGGCAGAAATGCTGAATATGGTCATCAGAGATTACCATGACCACTTCCCTGAGATCTTCATCAAAGCCTCTGAGTGCATGCAGCTGGTCTTTGGCATCGATGTGAAGGAAGTGGATCTGGGCATCCACTCCTATGTCCTTTTCTCTGCCCTGGGCCTCACCTAAAGTGTGGAGCTGAATGATACCCAGCGCTTTCCCAAGGCCGGCCCCCTGATAATGATCCTGGGTGTGATCTTCATGGAGGGCAACTGCACCCGGGAGGAGGTCATCTGAAATGCACTGAGTGTGATGGGGGTGCGTGCAGGGGGTGAGCATTACATGTACGGGGAGCCCCGGAAGTTCATCACCCAGGACTGGGTGTAGGAAGAGTACCTGGAGTACCGGCAGGTGCACAACAGTGATCCTGCATGTTATGAGTTCCTGAGGGGTCCCAGGGCCCATGCTGAAACCACCAAGATGAAAGTCCTGGAGTATGTGGCCAGGTTCAATCGGAGAGATCCCAGATCTTTCCCAATCCTCTATGAAGAGGCTTTGAGAGATGAGGTAGAGAGAGAGCGAGCAGGAGCTGCAGCCAGGGCCAATGGGGGGGGGCAGGGCCAGTGCCCATCCAGATCCCCTTCCAGCAGCTCCTCCTGCCCCATGAGAAATGAGTCCTTTCTTTACTCTGTGTTCAAGGAGAGCAGTCAGTGTTTAAAGTAGTGGAGGGCCCCAGTAGCTTGGAGAAACCACCAGTGCATAACCTTTTGTGTCCCTGTTACATTTGGGTGTTTTGCATATTGATCTTTGTTTTCCTTTTGGAATTTTCCAAATTTTCTTCGTTTTCATAGAAGATTTAATTAGCTTCAGCATCTAAGTTGGGGAATGATATTGACCACACATGTAATGTTTATTATCAAAAGTAAGAGTTTGCCATTTTCTAAAAGAAATAGAGTCAACTTCCATTTCATTTTGCTGCTTGGAACAAGGTGAAATTGGAATGTCATTGCAATAGGAATTCCTTGGAAATGTGAAAGAACTTTGCATTTAAATACATGGAGTTTTGAAACAGAGAAATAAAGTTTAAAGACACTTCCTTCTTGCCATCTTATCGTTTTTCTCGTGATTTTCTATAATATTAAAATATATGTGTGTATGTGAATTTGCCTGGCTTATTTAAGAATGTAGGGGAAATTTAATCTCAATAAATAAGAGCCACTGCTCGCTGGCACATTTGTTCCCCAAATATTCATTGACCATCTGCTCTTTGAAAGGCCCTGGGTTAGCGGAGACACTAGGGTAAGCCAGACACACCCCTGTCCATAGAATTAGAGAGTCTGGCAGCCGCAGTCGTATAATTAAGGTGGTGAGATGACCTCTAAGTCCTAAAGAACAAGTGACGGAAGGGTTGAAGGGTGGTGCTTCTGCTGAGAGCAGTGGGGTGTGAGGGCCCTGAGCCAGGGCAGTTTGGGTCTTGGGGAAACTGCAGTTCCTTCTGTGGGTGTTGCTTGTAATGAAGCTGGGTGGTGGCAGGGCCAGACTGTCAGACCATGTGACTCATGACTTAGGGCTGAGAGCAAAGCCTGGAAGGGAGAACTGCCCTGAGCAGTTCCTTCTGGATGCTGAGCAAAGCAGGAGGAATCTACAGCTGTGGCGGGTGTGGAAGGTGTCCTGTGCTCTTGTCCACTGCGGCTGAGCACAGTGCCAGCACGAGGTGATTGATAATCATCCTCTGCAGGGATTTCCTGAGAGATAAGGGTGAATCTCCCATGAAGTAAGGTCCCCAAGCCACTGGTCAGGTGTACATCTGCCTGGCTGAAGAGCCAGAGCTGACACTATTAAAATGGCATTTTATTTAGGTTATCTCAAGTGTAATTTGGCCGATCATAAGGGCTTAGATTTGAAGTGGTGATGAAATGGATGAAAATAGCAGTTTGGCTGGAAAAGCAGCTGGGAGGGAGGGAAGGAGTTGGTCCTTGACTCAGATGCCAGGAGCTTTGAGCTGTATCCAGCTGAGGAAGACTCCCCCAGACCCAAATTAAGTAGAAAATCATCTAGGAGGGAATTTTTACTGACTTTTATCCAAGAAGCACCATTTTTGGCTGAATTGGAATTCCCTGTCCTATTCCGCTGCATACTCAGAGGTTTCCTAGATAATAATGACACTAGCAAAAACAAAATTCCCAGAGGTAAGTGTCCTAGGATCTGACGTCCAAATATACTAGTAATGCAAATAACTGTCAATCAGTAAAAATCTAACATACGCCAGACACTGTGTCAGGTGCTTTACAGACATTGCACACATTCCAACAGTCCTACCAGACAGATCCTATCAAAACTATTTCGCAGACGAAGAACCTAAGGCTCACAGGGCTTGGTAGATTCCCATAACCACGTGGCTAGTAAGCAACGGGGTCGGGACTAGATCCCCTGCCATTATGGACAGAATGGTGTCAGCCCCAAAATCTATATGCTGAATCTCTAACCCCCGGTATTTCAGACTATGGCTGTATATGGAGATACGGTCTTTAAAATGGTCATTGAGGTAAAATGAGGTCATTAGGGTGGCCTCTAATTTAATGACTGGTGTCCTTATGAGAAGAGGAGATTAGGACACAGACACACACAGAGGGAAGACCCTGTGGAGACACAGGGAGAAGAGAGCCATCTCCAAACCAAGGAAAGAGACTTCAAAACAATCCGACCCTGCCATCACTTTGACCGTGGACTTCCAGTCTCCAGAACAATGACACAATACATTTCTGTTGTTTAAACCCCCCAGTCCATGGCACGTTGTCATGGCAGCCCGAGAAAATGAATACATATGGTCTGAATTCATCTAGAGCCCACACCATTTCCACTCCTCCCAACCTGAAGCAGACCTTGGTCTTGCTTCATTTCTCTTCTCATGATTCCATAATGTTTCTCAGCCAAACAAAACAAGGACTGTGGTCCAAGTACTAAAAGCAGGCCCAAAAATGTGCTATGGAATGAAATGTGTCCCCCAAATTCATACGTTGAAGCCCTAAGCCCCAATGAGATAGTCTTTGGTGATAGGGCCTTTGGGAGGTAATTTGGTTTGGTTGAGGCAATGAGGGTGGAGCCCTCATGATGGGATTAGTGCCCTTACAAGAAGAGACACCAGAGAAGTAGCTTGATCTTTTTATCTCTCTCTGCCACCTAAGGACGCACAGAGAGGGCGGCCATGTATAAGCCAGAAAGAAAGTCCTCACCAGACACCCACTACCCTGGCACCCTGAACTCAGACTTCCCAGACTCTAGGACTATGAGAAAATAAGTGTCTGTTGTTTGAGCTCCCGGTCTATAGTATTTCATTATGGCAGCCTGCAATGACTAAGGCAAGAAGGAGGATGGAAATGTGAACCAAATACAATTTAGGGATTGTATGTGGTTCCTTGAGAGCCAAACCTGCCCAGATGCCAGCATTTTTGTGCAGTACCAGTACTTTTCTACATTACCGTGTCCTTTCCTGAATCTTGCCACACGGGCCTGCCTGTCCAACTCTGGAATCTGGCCTGCTGCACAGCTCTCTGTGCCTGCATCCTCTAAAGCATGTGCCCTGCTGCCAGTGGCATGGCCCAGAGTCCCCTCTTCTCTCCCGATGTAGAATATTTCTACTCTCTGCAGAAGGCCGTTAATTGTCCCTCTCCCTCACCCTGGAGCCCATCTGATAGCAAAGGTCCCTTTGACTTTGAATAGTGACCTTTAGACACCTGATCGTCCTGTTGGATGTCTTCAACACATTCCCCAAATGTTTTCCAAATAAGCTGCTGAGTGGAGTCTGATTCGGCCTATAAGTTACCAGTTCCTGAGATATAACCCTGAAGTTAGAGAGAAAGTTTCTAACCCACCCCCCCCCCCCAATATTTACAATAGGATTTTAATGTGGTGACTTATTTGAAACTGGCCACCGAGCACATACATAGATTCAGGAGCTTTCCGGGGTGGTCAAAAACCAAAGACTATCATATTAGTCAGCTTAGACGGCCAGAACAAATTACCATAGATGATGAGGCTTAAACAGTAGATATTTATTCCTCACAGTTTTGAGGCTGGGATGTCTGAGATCAAGGTACTGGCAGACTTGATCCCTGGTGACAGCTCTCTTCCTGGCTTGTGGACAGCTGCCCTCTCTGTGTGTACACATGGCAGAGAGAGACAGAGAGAGCAAGAAAGCTCTCTGATGTTTCTTCTTATAAAGGCCCTAATCCCATCATCAGGGCCCCATCCTCGTGACCTCATTTGACCCTAATTACTTCTGAAAGGACCCATCTACACATACATCACATTGGGCCTTAGGGCTTCAACATATAAATTTGAGGCAAAGGGACACAGTTCAGTTCATAGCATCTCCTTTATATTGGTAAATGAGGAAAGACTATGGAAATCACTGTGAAGCAAATATCTCCTGAAGCTGAATTCCTGAAACTCTGGTATTCTCCTAGGAAGCAAAAAGTGGTTCCTTAGTAGACATGCCAGCTCAGATTAAGAATGAAGGAATAACGATCTTTCCACTGCTACTGCTCTATGTATCTTCCCCACAGGAAAGTCCTGGCTTTCAGTGTGTCTAAGGACATCCTGTGCAGATGTTCAGTCATGCAGAGGGTAGCAGAGACTCAGAGGTTAAGATTTTGCCCCTACGTCAAATGGAAAGAGAAAGTCCTCAATCTACGGGGATGAGAGATGGTGCTCTAAAAGATAGTGCAGAAAAGTGCCATTGAATGAAGAAGGCAAAGCCTTCCTGCTGACATTTACAGGATCCTTGGAAAACTACATGTGTTACTGCAATTGAAAGCACCTGTCATGTAGTGGGTACTTTAAAACGTTGGAGAGCTTGGGCAAAATCTGGCCTTCTCAGAAACTCCTCCCAGCAGTGAAGGGTGTTTTCATAACACATTATAGCCATTGCTTTTTGTTGAGCACCTACCATGTAACAGTTTGTGGCAAGGATTTTAAGTGCTGTTATACATCTTGTCTTCCTCTCCTTCCTGGACACATGGGAACAGTGCAGCCCACTTGTAATGAGGAAGGGTCATGTGACTCTCCTTTTTTTTTTATTTCAGTTTATTATGGGGGATACAAAATTTCAGGTTACATACGTTGCCCATGTACTGCCTGTCCCCCAAAGTCAAAGCTCCAGGTGTGACCGTTCCCCAGACAGTGCACATTGCACTCATCATGTAGTTATATACCCATCTCCTCCTCGCATCCCCCACCTTCCCGAGTCAGCACCTTCAAGCATGACCATTCCCCAGACGGTGCGCAATGCACTCATTATGTAGGCATACCCCCATCCCCTCCCCCCACACCCCACCTCAGTCTGATATCCAATTGGTATCATTCCCAGAGGTGAATTTAGGTGATGATAAGGGAAACCAATTTTCTGGTGAGTACATGTGATGCTTGTTTTTCCACTCTTGGGATACTTCACTTAATATAATGTGTTCCAACTCTCTCCAGGAGAACCATAGAGATGTCGTATCACTGTTATTTCTTATAGCTGAGTAATATTCCATGGTATACATATACCACAGTTTACTAATCCATTCATGAATTGATGGGCATTTCGATTGTTTCCACATCTTTGAAATTGTGAATTGTGCTGCTATAAACATTCGGGTACATGTGTCTTTGTTATAGAATGACCTTTGTTCCTTTGGGTATATGCCCAATTATGGGATTACTGGATCAAATGGCAGGTCTACTTGAATGTTTAAGATATCTCCATAATGCTTTCCACAGGGGTTGCACTAGTTTGCAGTCCCACCAGCAGTGTATGAGTGTTCCTGTCTCTCCACATCCATGCCAACATGTGTTGTTTTGGGAATTTTTTATAAAGGCCATTCTCACTGGAGTTAAGTGATATCTCATTGTGGTTTTGATTTGCATTTCTCTGATGATTAGGGATGTTGAGCATTTTTTTATATGTTTGTTAGGTATTCTTATATCCTTTTTTTTTTTTTGTACCACAAATGCTACAAGTTTATTTCTTGTTCCCACGGCAGTATGAAAGGGAAAAACAAGTTGGTTGGATAGCTCTCTTCTATGCAGTCATTCAGGATCCAGGCTGTCATAGGGCCTGATATCTTCATCACATTATTTCCAAAGTTACCGTGGAGGTCATCTCCATTTCAGCCAGATGAATGAGTACATGTGGAAAGTTTTTATAGGTCAGTTCTAGAAGTAGCAAGCATTAATTTACTCACATTCTGTTGGTTAAAAATCAGTGATGTTCCCACAACTAGTGTCAAAGGAGGATGGAAAGTATACTCAAGTATACCCAGGAAAAAAAGGAGAACACATATTTTAGTAAACAGCCAGCAATTTTTGTTATAGTCAACCCTTCTCGTCTAGAAATAGCCATACACATAATTTTTCCTGCCTCCCCAGTAGAGAGAACCTGAAGTTTTCCATTTACAGCACCCAGCTCCAAGCCAAGAATCTCAAGCCAATGTACAATCCTCTCTCTCAAGCTGGGATATCGTCCCTTGAAGTTTACAGCTATGTAATTTACCTACTCTCTCTCAGCCTCACCAAAACCCTAAGAAATAATGATGAAGCACAAGATATCTGCTTCATATCTTCAATAATCATTCCCATTTGTAAAGGGAAGAATAGGAAACATCTACGGGAGTCATTGGTCCATCACAATGATGAAAGCTACTACTCATGAGTCCACTGAGAAGGTCCACTGTACTACAGTAGAAGTTTCTTGCTTAGAATCTAAGTGTGGTCTTTTTGTGCATTGTTCTCCATGGCTGTCCCCTGTGGATGGTTCTCTCTTCCTGGTCTCATATGAATTGGATGTTACAAACTACAGAGTTTGCCTTCCTTGAGAGCTGCAATCTACTGTTTTAAATGTAGATGCCCAAGAGTTGGTTTTCCTTGAAAGACTTTTTTAGACAAAATTTCTGGTTTCTTTGTAAATATAGTTCCTTGAAGTTTTAGTAACCTTCTTATCATCTCTACTAAGTTGCATGTGCATGTGGTTAACATTGCAATTTCTTTCTTTCTTTTTTTTTTATTTCATCTTATTGTTATGGGGGATACAGAATTGCAGGTTACATACGTTGCCCCTGTACCACCTTTCCCCCCAAGTCAGAGCTCTAGGCGTGTCCGTTCCCCAGGTAGTGCGCGTTGCACCCATCATGTAGGTATATGTCCCCCCCACCCCCAAATTCCCGAGTAAGCACCTTCAAGTGCTACCATTCCCCAAACGGTGTGCAATGCACTCATTCTGTAGGCATAACCCCATCCCCTCCACCACCCCCCACCTCAGTCTGATATCCAATTGGTGTCATTCCCAGATGTGTATTTAGGTAATGTTCAGGGAAACCAATTTTCTGGTGAGTACATGTGATGCTTGTTTTTCCATTCTTGGGATACTTCACTTAATATAATGGGTTCCAACTCTCTCAAGGAGAACCATAGAGATGTTGTATCTTCATTATTTCTTATAGCTGAGTAATATTCCATGGTATACATATACCACAGCTTACTAATCCAATCATGTATTAATGGGCATTTGGGTGGTTTCCACATCTTTGCTATTGTGAATTGTGCTGCTATAAACATTCGGGTACATGTGTCTTTGTTACAGAATGACCTTTTTTCCTTTGGGTATATGCCCAGTAATGGGATTGCTGGGTCAAATGGCAGGTCTACTTGAATCTGTTTAAGATACCTCCATAATGCTTTCCACAGAGGTTGCACTAGTTTGCAGTCCCATCAGCAGTGTATTAGTGTTCCTGTCTCTCCACACCCACGCCAACATGTGTTGTTTTGGGTTTTTTTGATAAAGACCATTCTCACTGGAGTTAAGTGATATCTCATTGTGGTTTTGATTTGCATTTCTCTGATGATTAGGGATGTTGAGCATTTTTTTATATGTTTGTTAGCTATTCTTATATCTTCTTTCGAGAAGTTTCTATTCATGTCATTTGCCCACTTTTTGATAGGGTTGTTTGATTTTTTCTTGCTGATTTTCCTGAGTTCTAAATAGATTCTTGTTATCAGTCCTTTATCTGATGTGTAGTATGCAAAAATTTTTTCCCATTCTGTAGGTGGTCTGTTTATTCTCGTGACTGTTTCTTTGGCTGTGCAGAAGCTTTTTAATTTAATTATGTCCCATTCATTTATTTTTGTTGCTGCTGTGATTGCCTTGGGGGTCTTCTTCATAAATTCTTTGCCTAGGCCAATGTCTGTAAGAGTCTTTCCTACATTTTCTTCTAGAATTCTGATTGTATCACGCCTAAGATTTAAGTCTGTTATCCACCGTGATTTGATTTTTGTGAGAGGTGAAAGCTGTGGGTCCTGTTTCAGTCTTCTACAAGTGGCTAACCAATTCTCCCAGCACCATTTATTGAATAGGGATTCTTGTCCCCAGAGTATATTCTTTCCTGCTTCGTCAAAAATTAGGTGACTATATGAGGATGGTTCTATATTTGGATTTTCTGTTGTGTTCCACTGGTCTGTGTCCCTGTACTTGTGCCAGTACCAGGCTGTTTTAAGAACCACGGCTTTGTAGTATAGTTTGAGGTCTGGCAAATTAATACCTCCCATTTTGTTTTTGTTGCTTAAAATTGCTTTTGCTATACGGGGTCTTCTTTGATTCCATACAAAGTGTATAATTATTTTCTCTACATCTGTAAAGAATGATGTTGGTAATTTAATAGGGATTGCATTGAATCTGTAGATCACTTTGGGTAGTATAGACATTTTAACAATGTTGATTCTTCCGATCCATGAGCATGGTAGTTTTCCATTTATTTGCAAGTTCTGCTATTTCTTTTCTCAGTGTTTCATAGTTTTCCTTATAGAGGTCCTTTACCTCTTTAGTTAGGTATATACCTAGATATTTTATTTTCTTTGTTGCTATTTTGAAGGGTATTGAGTCTTAAATTTGGTTCTCCGATTGACTGTTAATGGCATATATAAATGCCTCTGATTTGTGTATATTAATTTTGTAGCTAGAGACTTTGCTATATTCGTTAATCAATTCCAGGAGTCTCATGGTTGAATCCTGGGGGTTTTCCAGATATAACATCATATCATCAACAAAAAGTGAGAGTTTGATCTCTTCCTTCCCTATTTGGACTCCCTTGATTTTGCTCTCTTGCCTGATAGCTCTCGCAAGGACTTCCAATACTATGTTGAAAAGTAATGGAGACAGTGGGCAGCCCTGTCTGGTTCCAGTTCTAAGTGGGAGTGCATTCAGTTTTTTCCCATTCAGAATGATGTTGGCTGTGGGTTTGTCATATATGGCTTGTATCATTTTTAGGTAGGTTCCATCAATGCCTATTTTGTTAAGTGTTGTTATCATAAAAGGGTGTTAAATTTCGTCAAATGCTTTTTCTGCATCTATTGAGAGTATCATATGGTTTTTGTTTTTGCTTGTATTTATGTGGTGAATTACATTTATAGATTTACGTATGTTGAACCACCCCTGCATCTCTAGGATGAAGCCCACTTGGTCGTGGTGGATTATTTTTTTGATAAGTACTTGGATTCGATTTGCTAGTATTTTATTGAGAATTTTTGCATCTATATTCATGAGAGAAATTGGTCTATAGTTCTCTATTTTTGTTGCGTCCTTTCCAGGTTTTGGTATCAATGTTATATTGGCTTGGTAAAATGTGTTGGGGAAAATTCCATCCTTCTCAATATTGGAGAATAGTTTATGTAGGATGGGCACCAGTTCTTCTTTGTATGTATGGTAAAATTCAGGTGTGAACCCATCTGGACCAGGGCTTTTCTTTTTGGGAAGGTTTTTTACTGCTGTTTCCATTTCAGTTCTTGATATTGGTCTGTTCAGGTACTCTATTTCTTCCTGGTTGAGCCTGGGAAGACTATGTATTTCTAAAAATTTGTCCATTTCCTCCACATTCTCCAGTTTGTGTGCATAAAGATTTTTGTAGAATTCATAGATGATATCTTATATCTCTGTAGCATCGGTTGTGATTTCTCCTTTCATGTTCCTAATGGAGGTTATTAGAGATTTTACTTTTGTGCTCTTGGTTAGTCTAGCCAGGGGTGTGTCTATTTTGTTTATCTTTTCAAAGAACCAACTTTTTGTTTTATTAATTTACCTTATCGTTTCTTTGTTGTCCTTTTCATTTAATTCTGATATGATCTTAATAATTTCTCGCCTTCTGCTGGGTTTGGGATAGTTCTGTTCTTCTTTCTCCAGCTCTTTGAGTCTATTCGTTAGGTTGTCTATTTGCATGTTTTCTGTCTTTTGGATATAGGCATTTATGGATATGAATTTCCCTCTCAGGACTGCTTTAGCTGCGTCCCATAGATTTTGATAAGTTGTATCTCCATTGTCATTTAATTCAAAGAAATTTTTGATTTCCATCTTGATTTATTCCTTTATAGAATAATTATTCAGGAGAAAGTTATTTAGCTTCCATGACTTTGAGTAAGAGTGAGGGTTTCTGTTTGTGATCATTGTTACTTTTATTCCGCTGTGATCTGAGAAGATGTATGGTATAATTTCTAATTTTTGAATTTTTTAAGACATGCTTTATGTCCTAGGACATGGTCAATGTTACAGAATGTCCCGTGAGCTGATGAGAAGAATGTATATTATGGAGACTTTGGGTAGAATATCCTATAGATGTCAGCCATGCCCATTTGTTCTAGCATTCTATTTAGGTCCATTATGTCTTGGTTTATTTTCTGTTTAGAGGATCTGTCCTGTACTGTCAGTGGGGTGTTAAAGTCTCCAGCTATTACAGTATTGTTATCTATCATTTGGTTCAGATCTATTAGGGTTTGCTTTATGAATCTGGGTGCACCTAGGTTGGGTGCATATATATTGAGTATAGTCATGGCTTCTTGTTGAATTGTGCCTTTAACCAGTATGTAGTAGCCATCTTTGTCTTTTATTATTTTTGTTGGTTTGAAAGCTAAGTTATTGGAAATTAAGATTACCATGCCAGCTTTCTTTTGGTTACCATTTGCTTGAAATATTGATTTCCATCCTTTTATTTTCAGTCTAAATGCATCTTTGCAGGTTAGGTGAGTTTCTTGAAGACAGCAGATACTTGGATTGTGTTTTTTTATCGATTGGGACAGTCTATGTCTCTTGAGCGGGGAATTCAAGCCATTCACATTTATTGAGAAAACTGATACGTGAGACGGTTTTTTGTTCAGCTTGTTGGGTAGAACTTCATTGCGATGTTTTCTCTCCTGAGCCATTGTGGTATCTGGAATTTGATCTTTAGCTCTTGAGTAGTTTTACATTCGTGGATCTTTCTTGCGGTGATCCGTGTGTAATTCTCTTTTGAGTACTTCTTGGAGGGCTGGTCTTGTTTTGGTGAATTCCCTCAACCTTTGTTTATCTGAGAATGTCTTGATTTCTCCTTCATATAGAAAACTTAACTTGGCTGGGTACAAGATTCTAGGCTGGGCATTATTCTGTTTCAGAAGCGTGAAAATGGGTCCCCAAACTCTTCCTGCTTGTAAGATTTCAGCTGAGAAATCTGGCGTAATTCTGATGGGTTTTCCTTTGTAAGTTACTTGTTTCTTTCTCCTTACAGCTCGGAGAAGGGACTCTTTAGTGGATATTTTGGTCAGCATGATGACTACGTGGTGTGGTGTTTTCCTATTTCCTATGAATCTCCCAGGGGTCCTTTGAGCTTCTTGAATCTCTATGTCTAGAGTATTGGCAAGGCCTGGAAAATTTTCCTCCATTATGTCTTCAAATAGCTTGTCCAACCCTTGCTTATTGTTATCTTCACCCTTAGGAATGCCAATAACTCTCAAGTTAGGTTTCTTCACATAATCCCACATTTCTTGAAGACTCAGATCATTTCTCTTACTTTTTCGATCTATCTCTGTGACTGACTTATTTAGTTGGTAGGAGTTATCTTCAATTTCTGAGATTCTTTCCTCTGTTTGATCTACCCTGCTCTTGAGACTTTCCACAGTGTTTTGTAGCTCTCTGAGTGCATTCTTCATTTCTAGGAGTTCAGTTTGGTTTTTCTTCAATATTTCAATTTCTTTAGTGAATTTTTCCTCCAAATCCTGTATTTTTTTGGTGTGTGTTTTCCTTGTGTTGTTTATCCATTGATTCTTATATATTATTCACCTTGTTTATGATCCATAATTGGAATTCTTCCTGTGACATTTTGGTGTTTTGATTCTGGTTTGTGTCAAATGGTTGGGAGCTGGTATTTCTCTTTGGGGATGAGCTTTCCGTTTGATTCTTTGTGCTCTCCGTGTTTTTTTGCTGGGCCCTTCCCATCTAGATTTATCGTTGGATCTTTTCTTATAGATTTAGTCTGGTTAACAGCACTCTTTGTGCTCTATTCTTAGGCTGTGAAGCCGTCTAGGTATGTTGCTTCTTTTGGCAAGAGGGGGAGACTGTTGTGTATTGTTTAGAGATCTTTCTGTTTCCGTTGGGGGACTGCTTCTGATGGGTCCAATCCTATAGGATTGGAGTGATGCAAGGCCGCTTTGGCGAGTTAGGACACTGTGTTGTGGTCTTTCAGAAGGCAGGCAGGGTCCACACTAATAGTAGACCGAAATTCTCTTTGTTTGTTTGTTTGTTTGTTTCCCTTTGGTTCTTCCTCTATAGGGGAGGTTTCTGTCTCTATCCGCAGGAAAGATACTAGCTATGGGGAGAGGACGGTGCCCTCGCTTGCTCAACGCACCAGTTCCTGTAGCTCCCACGGGCAAAAGTCTGCCTTGGCCCAATGTTCCCAGGGATCAGGTTCCACACTCTCGCTTCTGGAGAAGTATTCAGTGTTCACACATGGGCGGGGCCCTTATATAAGGTCCGTGGACCAAGGTAGAAGGCCGTCCAGGGAGCCTCTTGGTACCCTATTGCTCCGCAGTGACTTGGCTGTGGGCCCTAGGATGGCGATTGTGCGTCCGCAGATCTCCGGCACTGGGGGTGACTGCTCAGGATCTGGTATGTACCAGAGCCAGGGACCTGGCCCATTCCGAAGCGCACCGTGCGTCCTCAGTTAGAAGGCGAAAAGAGAGAAGAAAGAAAGAGAAAAAAAGAAAGAAAGAAAAAGAAAAGGGGCCCGGCGTGGTGGCTCACGCCTGTAATCCTAGCACTCTGGGAGGCCGAGGCGGGTGGATCGCTCATGGTCAGGAGTTCGAGACCAGCCTGAGCAAGAGCGAGACCCCGTCTCTACTAAAAATAGAAAGAAATTATATGGACAACTAAAATATATATAGAAAAAATTAGCCGGGCATGGTGGCGCGTGCCTGTAGTCCCAGCTACTCGGGAGGCTGAGGCAGTAGGATCGCTTGAGCCCAGGAGTTTGAGGTTGCTGTGAGCTAGGCTGACGCCACGGCACTCACTGTAGCCTGGGCAACAGAGTAAGACTCTCTCTAAAAAAAAAAAAAAAAAAAAAAAAAAAAAAAAAAAAAAAGAAAAAGAAAAGGGAAAGAAAAGAAAGAGGATAAAAAGAAGAGAAAAGAAAAAAGAAAAAAAAAGAAAAGAAATACAAAAAACCAAACATAAAAACACCAAAAACACCAACAAAAATGAACAACAGCAAACTACATAGCACCACACCACACCGCAAAGCAGATAGATACACAAATCTGAAGTATATAGTTCAGTGACTCAATGATTTTTTTTGTTCTGTTTTGTTTTACGCCTTAGCACAGCTCCGCCCCTTCACGTCTGCTCGGCTGGGTCCCGAGTGGCCATTCAATGTTTTTGTTTCTACGCCTTAGTGCAGCTCCGCCCCTTCACGCCCGCCCGGCTGGGTCCCGAGCGGTTTCGCAGTGGATCTCAAGATGGCGCCTGCATGCCCGCACAGCTCCGAGGGTGGTGGGGATCCAGCCTCCACACTCAAAAAAGGGCGGCATCCAGAGGCCCGGAGGCCAAAGGCGCCCGCCGAGGCTGTCTGAGTCGTGAGCCGCCGCAAAAAAAAAAAAAAAAAAAAAAAAAAAAAACAGAAAAAATTCACCAAGAACAAAACATACGGTTCGGCGAGCCTATTATTCTTCTTCTTTTTCTTTTTCTTTTTTTTTTTTTTTTACGCCTTAGCGCAGCTCCGCCCCTTCACCCTAAGCGCGGCCCCAGCGGCGATTGCCCGAGCGCCCAAGCTGCTCCCTTTATTGTTGCCCAGCATGCTCATGCATATCCCGCACTCCTGGCATTGCTTCAGAGACCAGCGGAGGTCGCCGGGCAGAAAGAGCTGCTCGGTATTTTATGGCTCCCGAGCGGTTTCGCCCTTGCTTTCAAGATGGCGCCTCCAGAGCTCCGGGGCTGGAGGGGACCGGCTCCCCGGCAGGCAGAGACCACCACTGCCCAGGGGCTGGCCAGCAAGGACACACACCGGGGGTGAGCGGCTGGAGAACTGTCGAAAAAGGCACCACGGGGTACAACGCTATTTGCTGTCCGGGAATCTTTTGTGTTTTTCCGCCCTGGTGCAGATCCGTCCCTCCTCGCCATGCGCTGTCTCAGCTGAGAGCCCCCAGGTTCTAAGGTAATTTTGCAAAAAATCCTCCTGTCTGCAATGTCCCACGTATCCCTCAGTGATTCTGCGCTGGCCAGGGACAGGGCTCTATTCAATTGGGAGCGGAGGACATTGAGGAGAGCAAGCCACTTTCCCAAGATGCTGCACCCACCCCTGCTGGGGGCGGGTGTAGCCAACCCGCGCTCCGCTGGCTAGTGTCTGTCCACGTTCTGCAGAATCCCGCGTTCCTAATTTTCGTTCACCTCAGACCTCACTCGCTTTGTTTGTACCACGCTGATTCTCCATGGATTCACACCGCTGTTCCTGTGTGGGAGCGGACCTCTAGCATTGTGGCAGGTCCAGATCGATGCCTTCCTCACCAGGAGTGCAGATCCAGGCCGTCACCACCACTTCGCCATCTTGGAACTCCCCCTTATATCCTCTTTTGAGAAATTTCCATTAATGTCCTTTGTCCACTTTTTGATAGGGTTGTTTGATTTTTTCTTGCTGATTTTCCTGAGTTCTAAATAGATTATTGTTATCAGTCCTTTATCTGATGTGTAGTATGCCAAAATTTTTTCCCATTCTGTAGGTGGTCAGTTTATTCTCGTGACTGTTTCTTTGGCTGTGCAGAAGCTTTTTAATTTAATCATGCCCCATTCATTTATTTTTGTTGCTGCTGTGATTGCCTTGGGGGTCTTCTTCATAAATTCTTTGCCTAGGCCAATGTCTGTAAGAGTCTTTCCTACCTTTTCTTCTAGAATTCTAATCATTTAACACCTAAGGTTTAAGTCTGTTATCATCCATGATTTGATTTTTGTGAGAGGTGAAAACTGTGGATCCTGTTTCAGTCTTCTACATGTGGCTATCCAATTTTCCCAGCACCATTTATTGAATAGGGATTCTTGTTCCCAGAGTATGTTTTTGCCTGCTTTGTCAAAAATTAGGTGTCTACATAAGGATGGTTTTATATTTGGATTTTCTGTTGTGTTCCATTGATCTGTGTCCCTGCACTTGTGCCAATATCAGGCAGTTAAGAACCACAGCCTTATTATATACTTTGAAGTCTGGCAAATTAATACCTCCCATTTTGTTTTTATTGCTTAAAATTGCTTTTGCTATATGTGGTCCTCTCTGATTCCATACAAAGTGTATAATTATTTTCTCTATATCTGTGAAAAATGATGTTGGTAATTTAATAAGGATTGCATTGAATCTGTAGATCACTTTGGGTAGCATAGAGATTTTAACAATGTTGATTCTTCCTATCCATGAGGATGGTATGGTTTTCAACGTATTTACAAGTTCTGCTATTTCCTTCGTCAGTGTTTCATAGTTTTCCCTATAGAGGTGCTTTACCTCTTTAGTTAAATATATTACTAGATATTTTATTTTCTTTGTTGCTATTTTGAAGGGTATTGAGTCTTTAATTTGGTTCTCCGATTGACTGTTATCGGCATATATGAATGCCTCTGATTTGTGTATATTGATTTTGTAACCTGAGACTTTGCTGTATTCGTTAATCAATTCCAGGAGTCCCATGGTTGAATCCTTGGGGTTTTCCAGATATAACATCATATCATCAGCAAAGAGTGAGAGTTTGATCTCTTCTTTCCCTATTTGGACTCCTTTGATTCTGCTGTCTTGCCTGAAAGCTCTTGCAAGGACTTCCAATACTATGTTGAAAAGTAATGGGAATAGTGGGCAGCCCTGTCTGGTTCCAGTTCTAAGTGGGAATCCTTTCAATTTTTCTCCATTCAGTGTGATGTTGGCTGTGGGTTTGTCAAATATGACTTGTATCATTTTTAGGTAGGTTCCATCTATGCCTATTTCGTTAAGCGTTCTTATCATAAAACAGTGTTGAATTTTGTCAAATGCTTTTTCTGCATCTATTGAGAAGATCATATGTTTTTTATTTTCGCTTCTATTTATGTGGTGAATTACATTTATAGATTTACATATGTTGAACTACCCATGCATCTCTGGGATGAAGCCCACTTGGGTTGGATTTTTTTTTATTAGCACTTGGATTCGATTTGCTACGATTTTATTGAGAATTTTTGCATCTATATTCATAAGAGAATTTGGTCTGTAGTTCTCTATTTTTGTTGCATTCTTTCCTGGTTTTGGTATCAATGTTATGTTGGCTCGGTAAAACGTGTTGGGGAGTATTCCATCCTTGTCGATACTGGAGAATAGTTTATGTAGG
The DNA here is from genome assembly GCF_041146395.1 of Eulemur rufifrons. Lineage (NCBI taxonomy): Eukaryota > Metazoa > Chordata > Mammalia > Primates > Lemuridae > Eulemur > Eulemur rufifrons. The sequence continues at coordinate 22,664,402 of NC_091012.1, read as the reverse complement.
ATGGGCACCAGTTCTTCTTTGTAGGTGTGGTAAAATTCGGGTGTGAACCCATCTGGACCAGGGCTTTTCTTTTTGGGAAGGTTTTTTATTGCTGTTTCCATTTCAGTTCTTGATATTGGTCTGTTCAGGTACTCTATTTCTTCCTGGTTGAGCCTGGGAAGACTATGTGTTTCTAAAAATTTGTCCATTTCCTCCACATTCTCCAGTTTGTGTGCATAAAGATTCTTGCAGAATTCATAGATGATATCGTGTATCTCTGTGGCATCGGTTGTGATTTCTCTTTTCATGTTCCTAATGGAGGTTATTAGAGATTTTACTTTTGTGCTCTTGGTTAGTCTAGCCAGAGGTGTGTCTATTTTGTTTATCTTTTCAAAGAACCAACTTTTTTTTTATTAATTTACCTTATGGTTTCTTTGTTGTCCTTTTTATTTAATTCTGCTTTGATCTTAGTAATTTCTCACCTTCTGCTGGGTTTGGGGTCGGTCTGTTCTTCTTTCTCCAGCTCTTTGAGTCTATTCGTTAGGTTGTCTATTTGAAAGTTTTCTGTCCTTTTGATATAGGCATTTATGGATATGAATTTTCCTCTCAGGACTGCTTTAGCTGTGCCCCATAGATTTTGATAAATTGTGTCTCCATTGTTGTTTAATTCAAAGAAACTTTTGATTTCCGTCTTGATTTCTTCCTTTATAGAATAATTGTTCAGGAGAAAGTTGTTTAGCTTCCATGACTTTGAGTAGGAATGATGGCTTCTGTTTGGGTTCATTGTGACTTTTATTCCACTGTGATCTGAGAAGATGCATGGTATAATTTCTATTTTTTTCAATTTTTTGAGACATGCTTTATGTCCTAGGATATGGTCAATCTTAGAGAATGTCCTGTGAGCTGATGAGAGGAATGTATATTCTGTGGACTTTGGGTAGAATGTCCTGTAGATGTCAGCCATGCCCATTTGTTCTAGCATTCTATTTAAGTCCATTATGTCTTTGTTTATTTTCTGTTTAGAGGATCTGTCCTGTACTGTCAGTGGGGTGTTAAAGTCTCCAGCTATTACAGTATTATTATCTATCATTTGGTTCAGATCAAGTAGGGTATGCTTTATGAATCTGGGTGCACCTAGGTTGGGTGCATATATATTGAGTATAGTCATGTCTTCTTGTTGAATTGTACCTTTAACCAGTATATATTAACCATCTTTGTCTTTTATTACTTTTGTTGGTTTCAAAGTTAAGTTATTGGAAATTAAGAATGCCACACCAGCTTTCTTTTGGCTACCATTTCCTTTAAATATCGATTTCCATCCTTTTATTTTCAGTCTAAATGCATCTTTGCAGGTTAGGTGAGTTTCCTGAAGACAGCAGATACTTGGTTTGGGTTTTTTTAACCATTGGGCCAGTCTATGTCTCTTGAGCGGGGAATTCAAGTCATTCACATTTATTGAGAGATCTGATAAGTGGGACAGATTTCTGTTCAGCTTGTTGGGTAGAACTTCAATGCTATGTTTTCTCTCTTGAGCCATTGTGGTATCTGGAATTTGATCTTTAGCTCTTGAGTAGTTTTTCCATTCATGGGTCTTTCTTGTGCTGGTCCATGTGCAACTCTCTTTTTAGTACTTCTTGGAGGGCTGGTCTTTTCTTGGTGAATTCCCTCAGTCCTTGTTTATCTGAGTATGTCTTACTATCTCCTTCATATAGAAAACTTAGCTTAGCTGGGTACAAGATTCTAGGCTGGGCATTTTTCTGTTTCAGAAGAGTGAGAATGGGACCCCAACCTCTTCTTGCTTGTAAGGTTTCAGTTGAGAAATCTGACGTAATTCTAATGGTCTTTCCTTTGTATGTTACTTGTTTCTTTCTCCTTACAGCTCGCAGAAGGGACTCTTTAGTGGATATTTTGGTCTTATGTGGCGTGGTATTTTCCTATTTGCTATGAATCTCCCAGGGGTCCTTTGAGCTTCTTGAACCTGTATATCTAGAGTTTTAGCAAGGCCTGGAAAATTTTCCTCAAGTATGTCTTCAAATAGCTTATCCAGTCATGCTTATTATCTTCTTCACCCTCAGGAATGCCAATAACTCTCACGTTAGGTTTCTTCACATTATCCCACATTTCTTGAAGACTCTGATCATTTCTCTTATTTCTTTGTTCTATCTCTGTGACTGACTTATTTAATTAGAATGAGTTATCTTCAATCTTTGAGATTCTTTCCTCTGTTTGATCTACCCTACTCTTGAGACTTTCCACAGTGTTTTGTAGCTCCAAGAATAAATTCTTCATTTCTAGAAATTCAGTTTGGTTTTTCCTCAATATTTCAATTTCTTTAGTGAATTTTTCCTCCAAATCCTGTGTTTTTTTTTGTGTGAGTGTTTTCCTTGTGTTGTTTATCCATTGATTCTTGTATATTATTCAGCTTGTTTATAATCCATAATTGGAATCCTTCCTGTGACATGTTGGTGTTTTGAGTCTGGTTTGTGTCAAATGGTTGGGAGCTGGTATTTCTCTTTGGGGATGAGCTTTCCGTTTGATTCTTTGTGCTCTCCGTGTTTTTTTTGCTGGGCCCTTCCCATCTAGATTTATCGTTGGATCTTTTCTTATAGATTTAGTCTGGTTAACAGCACTCTTTGTGCTCTATTCTTAGGCTGTGAAGCCGTCTAGGTATGTTGCTTCTTTTGGCAAGAGGGGGAGACTGTTGTGTATTGTTTAGAGATCTTTCTGTTTCCGTTGGGGGACTGCTTCTGATGGGTCCAATCCTATAGGATTGGAGTGATGCAAGGCCGCTTTGGCGAGTTAGGACACTGTGTTGTGGTCTTTCAGAAGGCAGGCAGGGTCCACACTAATAGTAGACCGAAATTCTCTTTGTTTGTTTGTTTGTTTGTTTCCCTTTGGTTCTTCCTCTATAGGGGAGGTTTCTGTCTCTATCCGCAGGAAAGATACTAGCTATGGGGAGAGGACGGTGCCCTCGCTTGCTCAACGCACCAGTTCCTGTAGCTCCCACGGGCAAAAGTCTGCCTTGGCCCAATGTCCCCAGGGATCAGGTTCCACACTCTCGCTTCTGGAGAAGTATTCAGTGTTCACACATGGGCGGGGCCCTTATATAAGATCCGTGGACCAGGGTAGGAGGCCATCCAGGGAGCCTCTTGGTATCCTATTGCTCCCCAGTGACTTGGTGTGGGCCCGAAGATGTCGATTGCGCGCCCGCAGATCGCCGGCGCTGGGGGTAAATGCTCAGGATCCGGTATGTACCAGAGCCAGGGACCTGGCTGGTTCTGAAGCTCACCGTGGGTCCCCAGTTAGAAGGTGAAAAGAGAAAAGAAAGAAAAAAAAATTAAAGAAAAGAAAAGAAAAGGAAAGAAAGAAAAGAAAGAGGAGAAAAAGAAAGAGAAAAGAAAAAAAGGAGAAAAAGAAAAAGAAAAAATAAAAGAAAAGAAACACACAAAACCAACCAAAAACACCAAAAACACCAACAAAAATGAACAAAAACCATAGCACCACACCACACCGCAAAGCGGAAAGATACACAAATTTGAACTATATAGTTCAGCCACTCAATGTTTTTTTTTTTTTAATACCTTAGCGCAGCTCCGCCCCTTCACGTCCGCTCGGCTGGGTCCCGAGTGGTCATTCAATGTTTTTGTTTCTACGCCTTAGTGCAGCTCCGCCTCTTCTCGCCCACCCAGCTGGGTCCCGGGCGGTTTCGCAGTGGAACTCAAGATGGCGTCTGTGCACCCGCACAGCTCCGAGGGTGGTGGGGATCCAGCCTCTACGCTCAAAAAGGCGCGGCAGCCAGAGGCCGGGAGGGCAAAGGCGCCCGCCGAGGCTGTCCGACTCGTGAGTCACCGGAAAAAAAAAAATAAACCCAGAAAAAATTCACCAAGAGCAAAACATACAGTTCGGCGAGCCTATTATTCTTCTTCTTTTTCTTTTTTTTTTTTTTAATGCCTTAGCGCAGCTCTGCCCCTTCATGCCGAGCACGCCCCAGTGGAGATTCCCCCAGGGTCCAAGCTGTTCACCCTTTATTGCTACCCAGCATGCTCATGCATATCCCGCACTCCTGGCATTGGTTCAGAGACCAGCGGAGGGTGCCGGGCAGAGAGAGCTGCTCGGCACTTTATGGCTCCCGAGCGGTTTTGCCGTTGCTTTCAAGATGGCGGCTGCAGAGTTCCAGGGCTGGAGGGGACCAGCTGCCCAGCAGGCAGAGACTGCCACTGCCCGGGGGCTGGCCAGCAAAGACACGTACCGGGCGTGACCGTCTGGAGGACTGCCGAAAAAGGCAGCACGGGGTACAACGCTATTCGCTGTCTGGGAATCTTTTGTGTTTTTCCGCCCTGGTGCAGATCCGTCCCTCCTCACCAAGCGCTGTCTCAGCTAAGAGCCCCCAGGTTCTAAGGTGTTTTCCCGAAAACGCCTCCTTTCTGCAATGCCCCACATATCCCCCGGTGATTCTGCCCTGGCCTGTGGCAGGGCTCTAATCAATTGGGAGCGGAAGACATTGAGGAGAGCAAGCCACTTTCCCAAGAGGCTGCACCCGCCCCAGCTGGGGGCGGGTGTAGCCGACCCATGCTCCGCTGGCTAGTGTCTGTCCCGCGTTCTGCAGAATCCTGCGATCCTAATTTTCGTTCACCTCAGACCTCACTCGCTCTGTTTGTCCCACGCTGATTCTCCATGGATTCACACCGCTGTTCCTGTGTGGGAGCGGTCCTCTAACATTGTGGCAGGTCTGGATCGATGACTTCCTCACCGGGAGCGCAGATCAAGGCAGTCACCACCACTCCGCCATCTTTTTCGATCCTAATTTTCAAGTATTGAGAGCCCTTTATGTATTCCAGATACAAATCCTTCATTGGATATATGATCTGCGAATATTTGGTTCCCATTGTTAGCTTGTCTTTTTGATTTTATTCTGTCTTTCTCAGATCAAAAGTTGTTAATTCTCAGGAAGTCAAATTTAATTTTTATCCTTTAGGAATCATGCTTTTCATGTCGTGTTCAAGATCTCTTTGCCTAGGGCAGGTCATGAGATTTTCTCCCATGCTTTGTTTAAAACTGTAATTGTTTTTCATTTAACATTTAGGTAATGATACATTTCTTACACATGGATGTCTAACTGTTCCAATACTATTTCTTGAAAAGACCAACTGTTTTCAATTTAATTGTTTTAGATCTTTGTAAATCTTCAGGCCATACTTGTGTAGGTCTATTTCTGTATTCTCTGATCAATTTCATTCAGCTATGTATCTATCCTTGAGCCAATATCATAGTGTCTTGATGACTGTAGCATTATCTTAAAGTTCGATAGTGTAATTGCACTTGTATCCCATGCATAGACTCAAATAAAACATAAATGGGGAAAAAAGATTTTTAAAAAATCAGCTAACATATATCTTCCAATTTTATTCTACTTTTGAAAATTATTTTTTTCTTGACAAATAAATTCGTATATATTTAAGTTTTACAACCCGTTGTTTTGATATACATATACATTGTGAAGTGATTAGCACAATTAACATTGACTCATATAGTTACTATTTTGTATGTGGAGCAAGAACATTTAACATCTACTCTGTTAGAAAATTTCAAATATACAGTTCATTACCATTAACTATAGTTATGGTGTTGTACATTACATCTCCAGAACGTATTCATCTAACTGAAAGTTTGTACCCATTGACCAAAATTCCCCCATTTCTCCCAACCCCAGCCCTGGGAAACCACCTTTCTACTCTCTGTTTCTATGAGTTTGACTTCTTTAGATTCCACATGTGAGATCATGCAGTATTTGTCTTTCTGTGCGTAGCTTATTTCTCTTACCATAGTGCCCTCCAGGTTCATCCATGTTGCTGCAAATGGCAGGATTTTTTTTCTTTTTTATGTCTGGATAGAACTCACATTTTCTTTATCCATTCATTTATTGATGAAACTTAGGTTGTCTCCATTTGTTGACTATTGTCAATAACACTGCAATGAACATGGGAGTGCAAATATCTCTCTGAGATCCTGATTTCAATTCCTTTGGATATATGACCATAACTGAGATTGCAGGATCACAGAATAGTTCTACTTTTATTGTTTTGAGGGATTTTCATGCTATTTTCCATGACAGCTATGCCAATTCACATTCCCAGCAACAGTGTACAAGGGTTTCCTGTTCTCCGTATACTCACCAAGGCTTGTTATCATTTCACTTTGGATAGTAGCCATCCTAGCAAGTGTGAGGCGGTATCTCACTGTGATTTTGATTTTCATTTCCCTAATGATTAATGATGCTGAGCACTTTGTTATATACCTGTTGGTCACTTGTATGTCTTCTTCAGAGAAACGTCTATTCAGATCCCTTGCCTATTTTTAAGTTGTTTCTATTTTTTCTTTGCCATTGAGTTGTATGCGTTGCTTATAGGTTTTGAATATAAGCCTCCTAACAGATATATGGTTTGAAAGTATTTTCTCCCATTCTGTAAGTTGCCTTTTCATGTCATTGATTTTTTTCCCTTGCTGTGCAGAAACTTTAGTTTGATATAGATCCACTTGTTTGTTTTTGATTTTGTTGTCTGTGCTTTTTGGAGTCATAGGCATAAAGCCATTGCCAAAACCAATGTCAAGGAGTTTTTCCCTATCTTTTCATCTATCTTTTTGATGTGCCATTGGATTTGCTTTGCTGGTATTTTGCTGAGGATTTTTGCATCTATATTGATGTGAGATATTGGTCTGTTGTTTTCTTTTATTTTTGTTGCTTCTTTTCCTGGCTTTGGTATCGGGGTGATGCTGGCTTCGTAGAATGAGTTAGGAAGGATTCCCTCCTTCTCAATGTTATGGAATAGTTTAAGTACAATAGGTGCCAGGTCTTCTTTGTAGGTCTGGTAGAATTCAGCTGTGAATCTGTGTGGTCCTGGGCATTTTGGAATTGGGAGATTTTTTTTTTATTACTCTTTCAATCTCGCTGCTTGCTATTGGTCAGGTAAGGATTTCTATTTCTTCCTGATTCAAGCCTGGGAAGTTGTATGTTTCCAAAACTGTATCCATTTCCTCTAGATTTTCTAGTTTGTGTGTGTAGAGGTTTTCCTAGTAGTCTTGGATGGCATTTTTTATTTCTGTGATATGAATTGTAATGTATTCTTTTTATTTCTGAGGGAGTTTATTTGAACACTTTCTCTTCTATTCTTCCTTAGGCTATCTAGTGGCCTATTTCTTTTGTTTATCTTTTCAAAGAGCCAGGTTTTCATTTCATTGATCCCATGGCAGTGTCTTTGTTTCAATTTTGTTTAGTTCGGCTTTGATCTCTGTTTCATTTCTTCTGCTAGCTGTGGATTTTGTTTCTTTTCCTTTTTATAGTTCCTTGAGGTGTGACATTAGGTTTTTAATGTGTGATCTTTATGTCCTTTTCATGTCGGCTTTTAGTGCTGTGAACTTTCCTCTCAGCACTGTTTTTCCTGTGCCCCAGAGATTTTGGTAACTTGTGTCATTTTTGTCATTCAATTAAAAAAAGGTTCGTATTTCCATCTTGATTTTATCATTGACCCAAGGATCCTTCAGCAGCAGGTTTCTACATCTCCATATATTTGTTTAGTTTTGAGAGTTTCTCTTGGAGTTGATTTCTACTTTCATTCCACTGTGGCCTGAGAAGACACATGGTATGAATTTAATTTTTTTTAAATTGCCGGATACTTGCTTTGTGCTCTAACATATGATCTATCTTGGATAATGTTCCATGTGCTGATAACAGGAATGTATATTCTGTAGTTGGGGGTACAACGTTCTGTAAATATCTTAGGTCCAATGATCTGCTCAGTTCTGTCAGTTGAGTGTAGAAGTCCCTGGGTATTATGATGTTGCTGTTAGTTTCTTTCCTTAAGTCTAGTGGCATTTGTTTTGTGACTCTGGGAGCTGCTGCTTTAGGTGCATATATATTTATGATTGTTATATCTTCTTGTTGAATCGATCCCTTTATCATTGTACAATGACCATTTTTGTCTTTTCTTACTGTTGTTGATTTAAAGTCTGTTTCAACTGGTATAAGAATAGCTACTCCTGCTTGCTATTGGTTTCCATTTGTGTGGAATATTTTTTTCACCCCATTACCTTCAGTCTATGAAAATCTTTACATGTTAAACGAGCTTCTTAAAAACAGAGTATATTTGGGTTGTGCCTTTTTTAATCTATTCCACCAATCTGTGTCTTTTAAGTGGGGCATTTAGACCATTTACATTCAATGTTAATATTAATATGTTAGATAGTACATGAATCATCATGTTGATTGCTACCTGGTTGCTTTGTTTTCTCCCTTGTATTACTGTTTTGCAAGAGCTGTGAGTTTTTACTTTTGGTTGTTTCCACACTGTTGGGTGCCGATTGTTTTGTTCAACATACAGAGTACTCTTAAGCATTTCTTATAGGTCAGATCTAGTGGTGACAAATTCTGTTAGTGTTTATTTCTAATTTTTTGTTATAGCCATATATAAGTAGAATTAATTTTTCTGTGCTGACCTTACAACTTGTAACCTTTCTGAACTACAGTTTCTTTAGGGTTTTCCCTTGTTCCCTCCCAGGCTGCTAGATATGGAAAGGCCCACAGGGTGCCAGGGGGAAAGTGCACCTCATGCCTTCCCAAATTGGTACCCACACTGCCAGAGGTTCTTCCAAGAACCAAGTGCATCGCCCGTTGAAGAGGCCATGAGCTGGTCAGCCAGCTTGAGACCGTGGTCCCCAGGAGGTAGAGACTAGAATCGTTATAGGTTCTTTGCACCAGAGAGGAGAGTAAAGACAGTTGTGCCCAGTGCCTACTGTGTGCTGGACTCTGACTAGTGCCCAAGAAAACTAGTAAAGCTGGAGAGAGATAGGATCTCTGGAGAAATCTACTCCCACCCATCATGGACACACTGCAGCCATAGCCTTCACTCTGGTCAGCCTTCATGCAAAATAGTGGAAAGAAAAAAGTGGGAAGAGAGGAAAGGAGAGAAGAGTAGGCCAATTGATAGGCCATCTATCAACACTGCAGAAAGAGATCAGCTATATAGAAGCATTGGGGAAAGAAAGAAAGCAGAAGCAATCCCTTTGTCTAGAAGAGAGAGTTCCTGGAATCATTAGTCTCTGCTACGATTTTGTTTCAAATACAGGAATCTGACTTGTCAGTGTTCTGGAGGTGCTGTGAAGGGAAAATGAGGATCTCAGTCAAGCAGAGAGACAGCAGGAAAGTCAGAACTAGACATCAAGCCCAACCTGGTTCCCTGAAGAGGCCACACACCCCCCAAACTGCAGAAAAGGCTACTTTAGGGGCAATATCATCCTGCAGAGCACCCACCCCTAGCTAAGGCTTCATTTACCTTCCTGGGACTAGCTACATGATTCTGGCATTAATGGATGAGTTTTTCCACTCTCTCTACTCACACCACTTGTTCCAGGGGCCTCTTCTCTCCTTCATTCCAACAGCTAGACATGAGTAAGTCCCGAAATAATCAGAAACAAGGGCTGCAAATACAGGATAGACCATTAAGGAGAAAAAAATAGGTCCTTGGTCCAAGAACCAGACAGCATGATTTAAATACATGCTGCCCATTTAGAATAGAAAGATACTCATCAGCCCTGAGGAGACGAGGAAAGGAGAAGATTAAGAAACTAAGACACTCAGCTGGAAGGTGCATAGCCAGGGCCTCAGACCTGCATGGAATGGCAACTGCCCACTCTCACCCCCCTTCCTGTGTGAGAAACTTCCTCTACTCTCTCACATATCTGTGCTCTTCCAAACAACCCCCAGAGGATGAGTCCGACACTGTGAGGAATTATGTTGGATTGATTGAAGGGAAAATCTGACGCTGATTAAAATCGGTTATAGAAAACCAACTTGAACTCATTCTCTGAGAAAATATTAGGCCTGCTATTGAAAAAAGGAAGAAAGGAAAGAAGGAAGGAAGAGAGGATGGGAGGCAGGGAGGAAAGGAAGAGAAGAGAAATATTTTCAAATAAAAGACCCATGAAGCAAATAAGTGAGAAGAAAGGGCCTGCTTTTGAAAGAATGGAAACGAAGGGAAGGAAAAGGAGAATGAATTAAGAACGTGAATGAAAAATTGGCATAGACTCAGGAAATATGAATGTCAGCTTTACTGACAAAAGGTTTCTAACTAATACTCCAGCCGTCCATCAATTTATAGAAATGACATCACATTGCTCATATTATGCTTGGGATTCCTTTTTAAAAACTGCTTTACGTGTGACAAAATATTTGCATGCTACACATCTGATAAAGGGCTCATGACTAGAACCTATGTAGAACTCAGGAAAATGAGCAAGAAAAAAGAAAACAACCCCATTAAAACGTGGGCAAAGAACATGAACAGAAACTTTTCAAAAGAAGACAGATTAATGGTCAACAAAGATGAAAAATGCTCAAAATCTCTATTCATCAGGGAAATGCATATCAAAGCCACAGTGAGATATCACTTATCTCCCGTGAGAATGGTCTTTATCAGAAAGTCCCAAAACAATAAATGTTGGCGTGGATGCAGAGAGATAGGAGCACTCATACACTGTTGGTGGGACTTCAAACTAGCACAACCTCTGTGGACAGTAATATGGAGAGACCTCAACGAGCTACAGGTGGAACTACCATTTCATTTCACCCAGCAATCCCATTACTCAGCGTGTACCCAAAGGAACAGAAGACTTCCTATAAAAAAGACATCTGCACTTGAATGTTTACAGAAGCACAATTCACAATCACAACGATGTGGAAACAACCCAAATGCCCATCAATACATGAGTGGATTAATAAAATGTGGTATATGTATACCATGGATTTCTATTAGGCCACAAAAAAAAATGGTGAACCTCTTATATTATCTTGGAGGGAGCTGGAACCCGTTCTACTAAGTGAAGTATCCCAAGAATGGAAAAAGAAGCACCATATGTACTCAACATCAAATTGGTATTAACTGATCAACATCTAAGTGCACACATAGTACTAACATTCATCGGGCATCGGGCAGGTGGGCGGGGTAGGAGGGGATGGGTATGTTCACAACTAATGGGTGTGGTGTGCACTCTCTGGGGGCTGGACATGCTTGAACCTCTGACTCGGGCGGTGCAAAAGCACTGTATGTAACCTAAACATTTGTATCCCCGAAATATGCTGAAAGAAAAAATAAATGAATTAAATTAAATTTGAAAAAATAATTCAAAACTAAATAAAAATAAAAATAGCTCTATTGAGATATAATTCAAATACATAAAAACCACCCATTGAAAGTGTACAATTCTGTGGCTTTTAGGATGTTCGTAGAAGTGTGAAACCATCACTGCAGTCAATTTTAGAACATTTCCATCACCCCAATAAGAAACCCTGTACCCATTCAAGTTCACTGTCCGTTTCCTTCCAACCTCACACCCCCAGCCATAGGCAATCACAAGCCTACTTTCTATCTCCATAGGTTTTCCTATTCTGAGCCTTTTGTATAAATAGAACCACACAATATGTGGTCTTTTGTGAATGGCTTCTTTACTTAGCATGATGTTTTCAAGCTTCATCCATGTTGTAGCATGTATCATAACTTCATTCTTTTTATTTTTTTTATTTTTTATTTTTATTTTTATATATTTTTTTAACTTCATTCTTTTTAGAGTCAAATAATATTCCACTATATGGATATGCCACTTTGGGATGATCTTCTCATCTTTTGAGGGACATTTAGGTTGTTTCTACCTTTTGCATATTATGAGTGGTGCTGTCATAAACATTTCTGTACAGGTTTTTGAATGGACATATATTTCCATTTCTTTGGGGTGTAGGAGTGGAATTGCTGGGTGACCCAGTGTTGACCTTTCTGAACAACTGCCAAACTCTTTTCCAAAATGGCTGCACCATTTTACAATCCCACCAGCACCATACGATGGTTCCAATTTCTCTACATCCCCACTGACTCTTGTTATTAGCTATCTTTTAGATTCTAGCCATCCTAAGGGATGTGAAGTGGTATCTCACTGTGCTCTTTATTTGTATTTCCCTAATGACTAACAAGATTGAGCTGCTTCTATTGTACTTATTGGTAATTCATGTATCTTCTTTGGAGAAACATCTATTCCAATCTTTTGCCCATTTTTTAATTGGCATATCTGTCCTTTTATCTTTGAGTTGTAGAGTTTTGATTTACTTTGGAAACCAGTGCCTTATAAAATAAATAATTTATAAAGCTCATAATTTTTCAGGGTGTTATTTTTTTCCTCTACCCAATAAAAGGCCATGACTAGCAAATTCCTTGGCTGTCCCATCTATCTGATACTGTAGCAAGTTCCCAAGCAGGTCATCTTCTATTAGACCTCCTATTGCTCTCCCACAAGACTCCCCACCTTGGGAAGGCTCTAGGCTTCATTTCTTGTACTCTGTACTTCATGTACACATACACTGCAAGCTAAATGCTTCCAAGATTTTCCAGAAATCCCAAGGATGAAAGATGAATTTGATACTCCCTCACATCACAGGATTCCCCCTATCGTTTCATCCATGGCTCCCGTGAATTCCATACTTTAATGCCAAAGAGTGATGCGTTTAACAAGATTTGACTGATTTATCAGCACTTTAGTTTTTTTCATAATGCAGGTTATTCAGAGTATCTTTTTAAATATGTTATCAAAAATTGAAGCCTGCATTCACTTTTTAAAAACATTTTATGTTGAAATAATTATAGATTCAAGGAAGGTACAAACATAGTAGAAAGGTCCTAAGTCCCCTTCATCCAGTTTTATCCAGGGGTTACTATAGTACCACTTTAAAACCAGGAAATTGACATTGATACAATGTGTCAATTTATCAGAAGTACAGATTTGTGCACAGTCAAGATACAGATCAAGACACCACACAACACTATTCCACCTACAAAGACTTCCCTAGGACGACTCCTTTATAATAGCACTCACCTTTCTCCCCCCACAATTCCTAACCCTTGGAAACCAATTATCCTGTTCTCATATTTATATTGTTATTTCAAGAATCCTATTAATCTATATGATATATAGTACTGCAGTATGAAACTGGATTTTGATATTGGATTTTTTCACTCAGCATAGTGCCCTTGAGGTCCATATAAGCTGTTTCATGTTTCAATAGTTTGCTCATTTTTATTGAGGAGCAGTATGTGCCACAGGACGTTTAACCATTCATTTATTGAAGGACATTTTTGTTTTTTCCGATTTTTGACTATTAAAAATAAAGGTGCCATGAACATTCATGTGTACTTTCAATCTATTTTTATCACTGTATTTGAAGTGAGTTTCATACAGGCACCCTATAGCTGGGTCATTTCTTTTAAATCCACTCTTCCCTTGTTTTTTAGTTGGTGTAGTTAGATGATTTTCTGCACTTGAAAGCTCTTGTGCCACTTTTCTGGCCTCCAGGTTTTCTGATAGGAATTCCCCTGTCGTTTGAATTCTCATTCCCTTTAGGTAAGGTGTCATTTCTCTTTCATTGATTTCAAAAATTTATCTTTGTCTTTAGTTTTCTTCCATTCTGATTATGACACATCTTGGTATGGATTTCTTTGGGTTTATCCTGTTTGGGATTCACTCATTTTCTTTAATATGTGTGCTATATAAGTTTATGACTTTTGCCCAATTTGGGAGGTTTTTAGGAATTTATTTTTATACTAGGATTTTATACTAGGATTTTCAATCCTAGTCTCTTTTGTTCTCCTTCTGGGATTCTGATAACAGAAATATCAGATCTTTTATTATAGCCTTATTGTCCCTCAGGCTTTACTTATATTTTTCTATCTATCTTTTTTCTCTGCTGTTCAGATTGGAACTTTTCCATTGCTCTATCTTCAGTTCACAGATTCTCTCCTCTATTCTGTCCATTCTGCTGTTGGACACATCAATTAAGGTTTTTATTTCAGTTATTGTATATATTTTTCAGTTCTAAACTTTCCATTTGGTTCTTTTCTTATATCTTAACTCTTTGCTGATACTTTGTTTTCATCTGCTTTGAATGTGTTTATAATTCCTTATTGAAGCATACTATTATTTTGAGACAGAGTTTCATTCTGTCACCCCAGCTAGAGTGCAGTCACATCATTGTAGCTCACAGCAGCCTCAAACTCCTGGGCTCAAGCAATTCTCCTGCATCAGCCTCCTGAGTAGTTGGGACTACAGGCGTTTACATGGTGCCTAGCTAATTTTTCTATTTTTGTAGAGACGGGGTCTTGTTCTTGCTCAGGCTGGTCTCAAACTCCTGACCTCAAGCAATTGCCCTACCTCAGCCTCCCAGAGTGCTAGGATTACAGGTGTCAGCCACCACGCCCAGCATGAGGCATTCTTGTCATGGTTTCTTTCTAATACTTTCAAATAATTCTAATATCTATGCCCTCGTCATTGACTATTCTCATTCAAGTTGAGATTTTCCTGGTTCTTGGCAAGATGAGTCAAATATATATATATATATATATATATATATATATATATGCAGTATTCTGGACATTTTAGTATTGTACCATGAGGTTGGATCTTATTCAAACCTTCTGTTTTAACTAACTTCCTCTGACATTGCTTTAGCAGGGGAAGGGGCCCACTGCTTCATCACTGCCACATGGGATTGGAAGACCAGGTTCCTCACTTGGCCTCCATTGACACCCAAAAGCATTCTCTTTGTTACAGCTGGGCATTAGTGGGAGTTCCTCCTCCCTGCTGGGCCTCCCCTGAATATCTCCTTGGCAGCGAGGGGTAGGACTGCCTCATTGCTGCTCCCACGTGGATCCTCTTGGTCTTTGCTGGCTGGTTGGGATGGAGCCACAGCTGCTTCTGTTGTTTGGCCAGAGGTGAGCAGTTATTGTCAAAAAGTTTTCTGCCTTACCAGGTTGCCCCTTTTCTGGTCCTTTGGCTAGAAACAGCAAGCTTTCATTGGGGCATTTTTGTCTGTGCCTATTGGCATTTCCAAGTTGCTGCTTCTTTATCGCCAAGTTTGGCACATAAGAGGCAAAGAGAAAACCCAGAGAACTCACTGCCATGTCATTCCTTGTGTCCCAAAGTCACTAGACAGTTTGCTTTCTTCTTTCTACTACTCAGAGTCTTCTTATGCTTGTTTTCTGTACAATGTCCAGGCTGTTTGGTTGTACTTAGTAGGAGGAATAGGGGAAAATACATCTCCTCCATCTTCCTGCAGGCAGAAGTTGAGTCCTTACAAAGAATTTTTAAACAGGAATAAATCCAAGTTTAAACTTTCGATTTTTATTAACACCTTACTCCAGCACTTCTAAATAATTTCAGTGACTAAATACTCTCCCTTTCCAAGTCTTTTACATTTATTCTTTTTAAAAAATTGGGTTGTAAAGACACATGTACCCGAATGTTTATAGCAGCACAATTCACAATAGCAAAGATGTGGAAACAACCCAAATGCCCATCAATACATGATTGGATTAGTAAACTGTGGTATATGTATACCATGGAATATTACTCAGCTATAAGGAATGATGAAGATATGACATCTCTATGGTTCTCCTGGAGAGAGTTGGAACCCATTATATTAAGTGAAGTATCCCAAGAATGGAAAAACAAGCATCACATGTACTCACCAGAAAATTGGTTTCCCTGAACATCACCTAAATACACATCTGGGAACGACACCAATTGGACATCAGACTGAGGTGGGGGGTGGGGGAGGGGATGGGGGTATGCCTACACAATGAGTGCATTGCGCACCATTTGGGCAGTGGTAACACTTGAAGGTGCTGACTCGGGAAAGGGGGGGATGGGGAAAAAATATGAAACTGTTGTTTTTAACTTGCACTGTTCACTTAATAATTTATCATGAATATTTCCCATATTATATCATATCATTGTACAAGAAATAATAAAAAAAAAAGAAATAATAAAAAATCAGTTGGCAAAAAAAAAATTGGGTTGTTTTCCTGAAGAAAACACAATTTTTAAAAAACAGCTTTATTCAAGTACATTTGCCATATAACAATCTGCATAATGTGTTAATCTGATAAGCTTTGACATATGTATACACCCAGGAAACCATCACCATAATACAGATAGTTAACAGATCCATCACACCCAAAAGTTTTGTTACCCTTCATAATTCCTCCTCTGTACTAGGCCCTGAACCTCCATCCCCAGCCAACCACAAATCTGCCTTCTGTCATAATAGAAGGTTTTGCATTTTGAAAATTTTTGTAGCATTACCTAGAAGTGGTATGCCTGCATCACATGATAGGTGCCCTTTAACATTTTAAGAAGCTGCTAAACTTTTTTGAAAAATGCTTGTAACCTTTTATATTCTCACCAGGTACATGTGAGAGTTCCAGTGCTGTAAAACCACACCAACATGGCCAGTGTTTTCAATATTAGCCATTCTCACAGATGGATAGTGGTATCTCATTGTGATTTTGATTTGCATTTCCTTTATGACTAATAATGTTCAGCTTCTATGTAGGAGGATATTTGGCATGTGCATGTCATGTTCAAGAAATGTTCATTGGCTGTGCAGAAGCTTTTTGATTTAATCAGGTCCCATTCATTTATTTTTGTTGTTGCTGTGGTTGCCCTAGGGGTCTTCTTCATAAATTCTTTGCCTAGGCCAATGTCTGTAAGAGTCTTTCCTACATTTTCTTCTAGAATTCCAATCATTTCACACCTAAGGTTTAAGTCTGTTATCCACCGTGATTTGATTTTTGTGAGAGGTGAAAGCTGTGGGTCCTGTTTCAGTCTTCTACATGTGGCTATCCAATTTTCCCAGCACCATTTATTGAATAGGGATTGTTATCCCCAGAGTATGTTTCTGTCTGCTTTGTCAAAGATTAGATGTCTATATAAGCATGGTTTTATATTTGGATTTTCTGTTCTGTTCCACTGGTCTGTGTCCCTGCACTTGTGCCAGTACCAGGCAGTTTTAAGAACCACAGCCTTGTAGTACAGTTTGAAGTCTGACAAATTAATACCTCCCATTTTGTTTTTATTGCTTAAAATTGCTTTTGCTATACGGGGTCTTCTCTGATTGCATACAAAGTGTATAATTATTTTCTCTGTATCTGTGAAAAATGATGTTGGTAATTTAATAGGGATTGCATTGAATCTGTAGATCACTTTGGGTAGTATAGACATTTTAACAATGTTGATTCTTCTGATCCACGAGCATGGTATGGTTTTTCACCTATTTACATGTTCTACTATTTCCTTCCTCATTGTTTCATAGTTCTCCCTATAGAGGTCCTTTACCTCTTTAGTTAGGTATATTTCTAGATATTTTATTTTCTTTGTTGCTATTTTGAAGGGAATTGAGTCTTTAATTTGGTTCTCCATTTGACTGTTCTTGGCATATATGAATGCCTCTGATTTGTGTGTATTGATTTTGTAACCTGAGACTTTACTGTATTCATTAATCGATTCCAGGAGTCTCTTGGTTGAATCCTTGGGGTTTTTCAGATATAACATCATATTATCAGCAAAGAGTGAGAGTTTGACCTCTTCTTTCCCTATTTGGACTCCCTTCATTCTGCTCTCTTGCCTGATAGCTCTCACAAGGACTTCCGATACTATGCTGAAAAGTAATGGGGACAGTGGGCAGCCTTGTCTGGTTCCAGTTCTAAGGGGGAATGCTTTCAATTTTTGCGCATTCAGTATGATGTTGAAGAAACAGTCATGAGAATAAACAGACCACCTACAGAATGGGAAAAAATTTTCGAATACTACACATCAGATAAAGGACTGATAACAAGAATCTATTTAGAACTCAGGAAAATCAGCAAGAAAAAAATCAAACATCCCTATCAAAAAGTGGGCAAATGACATGAATAGAAATTTCTCAAAAGAAGATATAAAAATGGCTAACAAACATATGAAAAAATGCTCAACATCCCTAATCATCAGAGACATGCAAATCAAAACCACAATGAGATATCACCTTACTCCAGTGAGAATGGCCTTTATAAAAAAAGTCCCAAAACAACACATGTGGGCGTGGATGTGGAGAGACAGGAACACTCCTACACTGCTGGTGGGACTGCAAACTAGTGCAACCCCTGTGGAAAGCATTATGGAGATATCTTAAACATTCAAGTAGACCTACCATTCAATCCAGCAATCCCATTATTGGGCATTTACCCAAAGGAACAAAAGTCATTCTATGACAAAGACACCTGTACCCGAATGTTTATAGCAGCACGATTCACAATCGCAAAGATGTGGAAACAACCCAAATGCCCATCATTTCATGAATGGATTAGTAAATTATCGTATATGTATACCATGGAGTATTACTCAGCTATAAGAATTAACAGTGATATGACATCTCTTTGGTTCTCCTGGAGAGAGTTGGAACCCATTATATTAAGTGAAGTATCCCAAGAATGGAAAAACACCACCACATGTACTCACCAGAAAATTGGTTTCCCTGATCATCACCTAAATGCACATCTGGGAATGATACCAATCGGATATCAGACTGAGGTAGGGGGTGGGGGGATGGGATGGGTGTATACCTACATGATGATTGCAATGCGCACTGTCTGGGGAATGGGCACGCTTGGAGCTCTGACTCGTGGGGATAGGCGGTACATGGGCAACGTATGAAACGTGAACTTTTGTACCCCCATAATAAGCTGAAATAAAAAAAAAAGAAATGTTCAAATCTTCTGCCCATTTCTCATTAGGTTGTTTGATTCCTTCTTATTGAGTTTTTAGAGATGTCGTTTTCAAGAAATGTTCAAATCTTCCGCCCATTGTTCATTAGGTTGTTTGATTTCTTCTTATGGAGGTTTTAGACTTCTTTATATGTTTGGAACACAAGACCTTTATCAGAAATGTGGTTTCTGAATATTTCATCCCAGTGTATAGCTTGTCTTTTCTCTCTCTTAACAATGTCTTTGATGACCAGATCTTAATTTCAAAACTTAAATTTGTGAATTTTTAAAATTAGTTGTTTGAGCTCTTTTTGCTGTATTTAAGAAATTGTTGACTAAGTAAAGGCAACACATAGTTTCTTCTTTGTTTCTGATAGAAGATTTATACATTTAGTTGTACTTTTAGGTCTATGACTCATTTTTAGTTACTTTTTTATATGGTTTGAGATATGGATTGAAATGTATGTTTGTCCATGTAGACATGTGATTATTCCAGATCAAATTGTTAAAAATACTATTTCTGGTGAGTAGAAATAGTATTTTTAACAATTTGATCTGGAATAATCACATGTCTACATGGACAAACATACATTTCAATCCATATCTCTTAGTTCCCCTGATCATCACCTAAATACACATCTGGGAACAACACCAATTGGATGTCAGACTGAGGTGGGGGGCGGGGGAGGGGATGGGGGTATGCCTACACAATGAGTGCATTATGCACCGTTTGGGGAGTGGTAACACTTGAAGGTGCTGACTCGGGAAGGGGGGGTGGGGAAGGGAGGGATATATACCTACATGATGGGTGCAATGCGCACGACCTGGGGAACAGACACGTCTGGAGCTCTGGCTTGGGGGGAAAGGCGGAACAGGAGCAACGTATGTAACATGAAATTCTGTATCCCCCATAACAAGATGAAATAAAAAAATAAATAAATAAATAAATAAAAAATAAATAAATAAATAAAATTCTCAAAAGAAAAAAATAATAAAAAAATAAAAATACTATTTCTCCTTTATCCTCTAATCTTTCTTTGTATCTTTATTGATAATGAGTTGTTGATATGTGTGTATTTGTGTGGGTCTGTTTCTGCACTCTTTATTCTCTTCCGTTGATGTCTTCCTATCATTATGCCAATACCACACTGTCCTGATTATTCTCACTTTGTAAGAAATCTTACAATTAAGAGGTGTGACACCTCCATCTTTGTTCTCTGTTTTGCAGGATTATTTTAGCTATGTGGCTGCCAATTTCTATTTTAAAATTCTTCTGGATTTTGGGTGGAATGGCATGAAACCCATAAATGAATTTGGGCAGCACTGATACGTTAACAAAATTGAGTCTTCAAACCCTTGAACAAGATATCTATCTCCATATATTTTGGTCTTTATTAATTTATCCCTTCAAGTTTTGTAGTTTTCAGTACACAGATCTTCCATTACACAAATTTTGTTCCATTTATCCCCAAGCATTTCATATTTTCCAAGGATAATTTAAATTACCCTGTTGTTTGTTTCAGTTTTCAAATATTCATTGCTATAATTATAAAAATACAATTGATATTGATATTGATTTTGTATTCTGCAACCTTGCTAAACACAATTATTAGTTCTAGAAGCACTTAATTAGATTGGTAAAATTTTCTGTATGTTGTCTGTGAATAAACATAGTTTTACTTTTCCCTTTCAATGTGGAGGACTTCCTTTCCCTTGTCCACTAGAAAGAACCTCAAGTACAGTGTTGAAGCCGACCCCCACCCCCTAACCATGGTCTCATCACTCTCAGGTTGTAGTTTCCTACATGCAGACACACGGCACAACTTCCAGCACCAATATATCTGCCTCATCGCCCCCTTCACTGTATAAGCACAAGCCTGTGCACTTCACCTAATGAGATGAACATGATCCCACATTTGAAACAAAAATACAATACCGAGTGGAACAAATTTATTCACTGAAGTCTTGACAGCCCAAAAGCAGTGATTTCAGATTGGAAAACAGAAAACCGAGGAAATCTTATGTAAACCCTGAGAAAAGGAGGTGGATGGAAAAGTTCCTTGGTAGTAGCCAAAAAGGGGATGGTCTTTAAGGTGCTTCAAAACAATCTGTAGACACAAGTGGAATGGTTCACATTTCCAGAGAAAATATAGCCACATTACCTTAGCAGGACTTTAGGTAAGAAATATAAACACTAGGTAATGCTGAAGGGTCAGAGAGAACAGAGTGAACCACTGAATGGGGTGGCCACGAAAAAGAGCTTGTGGGAGACACCTTCTCCCTGCCATGTGACCCACCAGAATTTAACAGGGGAGATGAGGAGGGTGGCAGATTGGTTAGCAAGGATCTTTATGGGTGCTAAAGGAATCTTCCCTTTCTCCAACCAGAGTATATAGGCCTTCCAGCATCCCCCCCATCTGCATGCAGATGTCAGGATGGTGCATTCTGATGTCTAAGGTCCCACAGGGCTCCCATTGGCTGGGGAGTGGCTCGGTGGCCAAACAAAGCTCAGGGGGCATGGCCGGGCCCTATCCCAGGGAGGGTGTGTATACGGAGGTCAGGCAGCCTGGGTAGACTGCTGAGAAGCACTGACATGGTGACGATGACCAGGAAATCACAAGCCTCTGGCACTGTCATTGAACAACCACCCGCAAACAACAAAGTGGGGAAGAAGAGGTAGGCCCCTCATCAACCCAGGTCCAGAGGCAGCTTCAGGGTGGGTAATGCACCCAAGCTCCTCCCTGCCTTACCCTCGAGTCCTGTCCCCCAGACTCCCCCTGCCCTCGCCCAACACAAACCCCCCTCGGCCTGCACCCCTTCCCATGCTCCCACCCCACCTCCACCCTCTTCCCCCAAATCAGTGCCCTTCTGTGATCTCCCTGTTGCCCTTGAAGGTGCCCAGGAAGACAAAAGGATCCCTTCGAGGGACTTTGAAGAGAAAAGCTTCTCCAAAAGTGAACACTCCTTCAGTGAAACCCAAGGATGGGAGAGGCCAACACCGTTCGACCCTTGTCACCAGCTGGAAGAGGGACTCAGTCAAAATAAGCCAGAGCAGGCCCCAGAGAGCAGGGAGAGCTCCACCACTTCAAGTGTCACCCTCAGCAGCCAGTAACTTCGGAGTGAGACCAGAGACCTCAGAGCTATCTGCCAAGTCTCCGGATGTCTGACTGCCGGGACATGGCCAACCATTTGTGTTGGACAACTCTGCGTAATATGACATTGATGCTGGACAAACGTCAAAGTCACCAGACCTCACAATGTCCCTAGAAATGCATAATTTGCATCATGATTTAAGCTGGCAGAGGCAGAGGTAGGAAGCAGTTTTCCTGGCAAGGAAGCCTGGGAAGACACAAGAGGCAACGGTCCTGGGAGGAGGAAGCCTCTTTCTGAGAGTGAGGCCAGCTTAGTGGCAAGGTTTGTATCTGCCTCTGCCACCTCCCCACTTTTAGCAGCCTGCTTGCCTCTTCTGGCTGCCCCCACCTCCCCCAGGCCACCACGGGCCCCTTTCCCTCACTAATAGTTTGCCACTGACGCCTGGAGCTAAGAGCCCTTGGCAGATCCCCAGGCCCCACAGTCCTTCCACCATAGCCCACAGGCAGTGCGGGAGCTGGGGTTGTCTGTCCCCAATGCCAGCTTGCCCATCCTCGGGTTTCAGGACCACAAAGGGAGGCTGTTCCCTGCCAGGCCACTGCCAGGATTCATGGGCAGCTTTTCCAAGCCAAGAGGCTGCTGCTCTTTTCCTCACCTCTTTTTACTTTTAATTGTGGTAAAATACACATCTCCTAAAATATACCATGCTAATTATTTTTAAGTACACAGTTCAGCGGTACATTAAGCACATTCCCGGTGTCGTGCAGCCATCCCCACTGTCCATCCACAGCCCTTGTTCACCTTCCCAAACTGAAACTCTGTCCTCATGAAGCACCGACCCCTGTGCCCCTCCCCCAACCCCTGGCGCCCACTCTTCCTCTAGCTCTATGGATATGACTACTCTAGGGACCTAATATCAATGGAATCATGCAGTATTTGTCCTTTTGTGACTGGCACATTTCATTGAGCATGACGTCCTCCAGGTCATCCATGCTGTAGCCTGTGTCAGAAGTCCTCATTTTAGGCCGGGCATGGGGGCTCATGCCTGTAATCCTAGCACTCTGGGTGGCCAAGGCAGGGGGATCATTTGAGCTCAGGAGTTCAAGACCAGCCTGAGCAAGAGCGAGACACCATCTCAACTAAAAAAAAAAAAAAAATAGAAATTAGCTGGACATCTAAAAATATAGAAAAAAAATTAGCCAGGCATGGTGGCACATGCCTGTAGTCCCAGCTACTCGGGAGGCTGAGGCAGGAGGATCACTTGAGCCCAGGAGTTTGAGGTTGTTGTGAGCTAGGCTGACACCACGGCACTCTAGCCCAGGCAATAGACTGAGACTCTGTCTCAAAAAAAAAAGGACTCCCTCCTTTTTTAGACTGAGTCATATTCTATTCTGTGTATGGACCACATTTTGCTTATTAGTTCATCCGTGGATGCACACTTGTGTTATTTCCACCTCTTGCCTCTTAGGAAGGAGGCTTTGAACATGGTGTACAAATAGCTCTTCAATCTGCTTTTAAATCTTTTGGATGTGAACCCACCAGTGGGTTCATGGATCATATGGTCATTCTATTTTTAATTATTTGAGGAACCTTCATACTGTCTTCCACAGTGGCTGCACTGTTTTACGTTGGCACCAACACTGCGCAAGGTTTCCAGTGTCTCCACATCCTCATCAACACTTGTTACTTTCTGTTTTTTGGATAGCTCTCATCCTAATGTCTGTGAGGTAGCATCTCATAGCAGTTTTGGTTTGCATTTCCCTATTAATTGGTGATGTTGAGCATTTTTTCATGTGCGTTTGGTATTTTTTTTTTTTTTTTTTGGTTGTTTGTATATCTTCTTCGGAAAAACATCTATTCCATTTTTTAATCTTGTTGTTTGTTTTTGTTTTTGTTGTTCAGTTGTTGTGTATGTTCTTTATATATTCTAGATAGTAACCCTTCATCAGATACATGAATTGCAAATATTATCTCCCATTCCATGGTGCCCTTCACACTGTTTATTGTTCCTTTGATCTGCAGATGTTTTAAATTTAGTTCCATTTGTCTATTTGTTCTTTTCTTGCCTGTATTTTTGCTGTTGTATCTAGAGAAGCATTGCCACATCCAATGCCATCAAGCTTTTCCCGTTTTCCTCTAGGCATTTTATAGTTTTAGCACTTCTTTTTAGGACTCTGGTGGATTTTGTGTTGATTTTGTGTATCTCGTGTAAAGTGAGGTCCAACTTCCCTCTTTTGCTTAAGGATATCCAGTTTTTCCAACATCACTTCCTGAAATTCCTCCACTCTTGAAGGAAGAGGTCACCAGGAGCAGGGTGACTGACTGCGAGTAACAAAGCCTCCCTCCCTTTTGCTGAGACACTCACTCGCCTGAGGCCTCTGGGCATGAATTCATTCACTCATGCACTGTGCAATGTCCACACCTGGAGTTCACAACCTCCAGCAATTCAGGGAGTCTGTGGAATTCGATGGTGAAAGAATACATTTTTGTGTTCACGAACCTCTAACTGAAATTTAGCATTATGGGTAATGAATGCAGGCAACCAACCACAAGAAGATTAGCAGTACTTGTCATTTTGTCGCCAAGAGGAATCCCTGGTATTTTCATGTCACAGAAACTGTGGCAGCAGCTCTCTCAAAATATCCTTTACACTTGTTGCTACTTCCAAATTACAGTGGGTGTTAGACCTGCCACTTGATTTTATTATTTAACACATTAATGAAGACGCACATATATTTTATGGTATCACAATTACAGGTTTAGAAATATTCTGATGAGTGTATTTCAATAAAAGTTCTTTCTTTTGTATTCCTGCCTATTTTATTTCATTCAAAAACATTAATCTGAGAAGGGACCCACAGGGTTCCCCCAGAAAACCAAGGAGAAGATTCAGAATCCCTGCCCTGTGCTGGGCACCGGGGACATAGCAGCCCATGACGAAGGGGGTCAGAGGACACACAGATACAGAGATACAGTGTGGTCTGGTGATTCCTGTGCCAGGGGCATCAGGCGCTGTGGGAGCCCAGCGGACTGCACAACTCCAAATTGACCCGCCATCTCTTGGAGACTTCTGGGTGAGGAAGGACCATCAACCTAGAGGAGTGGCCCTGCCCATGATGTCCTATTTACCCCTGTTTGTCTGTGCAAGTAATGAGATTCAGAAAGCCCAGCTCTGCCCCCCATTGGCAGTAGCTGATCAGCTCCCTTCCCCCTCTTCTGCTGACACCAGATATATGCAGCTGTGGGAGCAGAGATGCTCAGTGTGCCCTCGGTAGCTATGGAAATCCCTGGGTTTCCCTAGCAACAGCTCCAGATGGATCTTGTTGCCAGGGAACACTGGGATTCCCCAGGCTGCAGGATGAGCAAGACTGTTCCAACCCCAGGGCAGAGGCACAAGCAGAGCTGTGGGTCTGAGCCCCAGGGGATGGATGGTTCCCCTTGACTCTGATCCTTCCAGGACTCCCACGTGAAAGGCTGCCGTAGGCTGGGTGAGGGGATCTTGAGCGGGGAATGAGTAGGGAGTGCTGAGGGTAAGCAAACTCGTTTGAAAACTCCAAAAGGGCCCAAGTGCTAGGAAGTGGAAAGCATGCGACTTCAGGAAGCTCTCAATCTTCAAGTCTAGCACTTGGATGTTTCTAAAGCCCTTTCTCAAGATGATGCTGTAGCACACACCTGATTGGTTTCAAGAGCAGGCCCCGGCCGGGCAAGGTGGCTCATGCCTGTTATCCTAGCACTCTGGGAGACTTAGGCAGGAGGATTGCTTGAGCTTAGGAGTTCAAGAACAGCCTGAGCAAGAGCGAGACCCCATCTCTACTATAAATGGAAAGAAATTAGCCAAACAACTAAAAATAGAAAAAATTAGCTGGGCGTGGTGGCATGGCAGGAGGATCACTTGAGCCCAGGAGTTTCAGGTTGCTGTGAGCTAAGATGACACCACGGCACTCTAGCCCAGGCAAGAGAGTGAGACTCTGTCTCATAAAAAAAAAAAAAAAGAGCAGGCCCAAGATTACAACCAAGGTCAGTGGCACGGGTGTGCAGCCTAGGCAGTCACACAGGTCCCCTACTTACAAGGGCTCCGCACCCGTGAGGCGATAAACATCTGTGATTCAGGACATCCGGTCTGCAGTTCTTTGTTACAGCAGCCAGAGCAGACCAGCACAGGCTGCCTCCTCTTCCCATGCCCGCCAGCTAAGGACTAGGACTATTTCACAGAGGACGGATGCAGGACTCTCAGGGGTTAACTGTCTCACTCAGGGTCACACAAGCTACTAGGTGGCCATGCCAGGATTTGAGCTCAGCTTTGTCTCAGCCCTAGGCCCATCTTTACAACTTGGCCTGCTTGGGGGGGTCTGCACCCCAGCTCACCCAGTTCACAACACTGGGGGCCCTTTCCTGGGCACACCCATCCCTGTGCTCCCCTGAGGGCTGAGGAACTTCCTGGACAGGTCTTCGGACCCCAGGCTCATCACCAGCTCATGTCTGCCTCACGTTTCAGTTTCTCAAAGCTTCCCTGTGACTTGCACCCCTGTCCCAAGCTGAAACGACGGCCCTGGCTGGGTATCTAGACAGAAAGACTCTGGTGCCATATCAACACCTACTGTCTTAAAGACCAAACAAAAGAGAAGCTATGAACGGCCTTTGGAAACGTCACTCACCAAGGTGGCAGCCACGTGAGGTTCCCAGACACTTCACCATCAAGGGGACAGCCTTCATTTAGTAGGAAAGTGGCTGCACCAGGAGGTCCCAGATTCTGTTGCCTTTTCCGAGAGGAGCATTTCAGCTCTCTTTGACTCTCCTTTCAATCCCAGAGTAAACATGCTCCTCTCCTAGAAAGCCAAAGGAAAAGCAGATAGTTAGGGAGACTTTTTCTTTTAAAGAAGATTTTTAGGTTAATGGTGTGTTTTCTTTTTTTTCAGGTGTAATGTACGTGCAATAAACTGCACAGATCTTAGGTGTCAAGACTGATGAAAAATTTAACAAATATGCACTCCCACACAACCATGATGCTAGTCAAAATGGTAGGTGTGTTTCTAAATAGAAATCCTACCTCTCTGATCTGAGGCTTCTGTGCATAGTGTGCCAACTCTGTCCACACCATGTGCTGGGCACTGAGGATACAGAGTTGAAGCACAAGGTCAATGGCGTATATGACCTTTCTAATCTGGCCGGAGAACACCTATGACAAAAAAGACAGGGACAAAGGCTAGGGAAGCACAGAGAGGAGTGCAGGTCCAGCCTAGAGGAGTCCCTAAAGATCACCCTGAGCTGGGCACAATGGCCCACACCTGTGATCCCAGAACTTTGGGAGGCCGAGGCCACAGGATCGCTTGAGGCCAGGAGTTCAAGACCAGCCTGGGCAACATAACAAGAACCGGTCTCTACAAAAAATAAGAAAAATTAGCTGGGTGTAGCCGAGCACACCTGTAGTCTCTGCTACTCAGGAGGCTGAGGCAAAAGAATCACTTGAGCTTTGGACTTTGAGGTCCAGTGAGATATGATCATGCCACTGCACACCAGCCTGGGGCAACAGAGTGAGACCTCATGTCTACAAAAGAGAGAGAGAGAGAGAGAAAGATTGATTCCCTAGAGCATGTGACAGGTAAGCTGGATCTTGTAGAATACGGAGTCTGCTACGAGGAGACAGGAAATAAAGGGATAGTGCTCACATAAGGATATGCAGAGGCTTAGGGGTACCCAGAGGCTCAGGAGAAAGAGTTCAGAGTAAATACGGCAAAAGATGGCTTGTAGAGTGCCATCTGGGGTCAGGGACAAGATACGATCATAGAGAAATGAAATCGACCTTGTCGTCTGACTTAGCAGCTATTTCTGAGACCAGCACAGTCAGTGCCTGTCTCATGTCCGTGTCCGGTTTTATTGCTTGCGGTCAAAGGCCGTTGCCCAATACGTGGAGCAAAGGCTGACCCACAGACACACCCATACATTCCCACACTCACTCCCACATCCACAGGAGCACCCTCATCCTTATGGACATGCTCACACATTCAGTCCCACACAGCACAAACACTCGCACACAGACATGCTCACGTGTTCACATACTCACAGATGTTTCTCACACACACCGAAACATTCACCTGCACACGAAAACACTCACAAATTCACTCACACATGGACATGCTCACATACATTCATACACACAGCTCACACAATCACACACAGACACACGTGCCCTAACACAAACATGCACGCACACACAACTGTGAATCTTGTCTGGGGCCTGATTCCCTTCAGTTTTTATCAGGAAATATTTAGAAAAAGAGTGTTTCACCCCTTCATTTCCTCTGTTTTGCCCTTACCCCTTCCTTTCAGCATATCATGGGTCCACCCTGCTCTAAGTGTTTGACCTGCATTGACTATGAGATCAGTGCTATCGTTATCCCCATTTTGTCCATGAGGAAGCGAAGGCTCAGAGAGGTCAGGTGACTTACTCAAGGACACACAGCTAACAAGTGTCAAAGCAGGTTCAGAGCCAGGCAGTCTGGCTCCTGAGTCTGTGCTCTTCTCCATATTCTACCCTTCATGTCAAACCATCTCCTGTGTCGTAGGTGCCCCCGTGCCTGTGAGAATATCTGTCTATGTCTCCAGCATTGAACAGATATCAGAAATGAATATGGTAAGTATGGAAGTTAGAGCCACAGGGCTGGAGACTGGGGTCATAAGACAAGGAGCAGGGTTATAAGCCAATTCCAGCTGTTCTGACCAGTGACAGAACTCACGTGGAGGAACAAGGTAGATTTTGCAAAATACAGCCACCTGGAATAAAAAAAATCAGTTAATGGAACCCCTCTATCACACTGTATCCAAAAATTCAGTTCCAGATTGATTATACACTGAAAACTGAAATGCTTGTGAAGCTTTAAAAGATCACATAGGACACTGTCTTTGTGTCTTAGAGTGGATAAGGATTTCTTTCCATAGACACAGAAAACACAAACCGTAAAAATAAATACTGGTAACTCCGACTATATGAAAACTCTGTTTAGTGAAATCTCTTGGAACTTCTATTTTTCAAAACAAACAAAACTCCTATGACGAGTGTGAAAGGATAAGTCAGAATAGACTAAGCTATTTGCAGTGCGGAGAACTAATATTCAAACTGTACATAATTTCTGTGAATTAAAAAGAAGAATATTTTAAGAACAGATAGAAAAGTGATTGAGAAATGTAAACAGGAATTTCAGTTTTGCGAAGAAAACTAAAGAGCAGATAAACATAAGAACCATATGAAAAGATGCTTGACCTTGTTAGTAGTAAGGCAAAGTAAAACCACAGTGAGAACCCATCACATACTCACCAGACTGGCAACAGTCAAAAGTCAGACAGTACCAATCCATGCTGGTGATTTGGAAGCATTGGGAACCCTCAGCCGCTCTGGACTCTTGGCTCTTGGCAGTGGTATAAACCGTAACTTTTATCTCATCATTTTCATTTTGTCGTGGTTTGGGGCTGTATGGTGTGTTTACCCAATAACATGCGTAGTATATTCATCTGTTACCCAGCAAGGCAAGTGAACACATTATAATTACACGTGCCAGCCTGTGTGGTTCTCATGAATAAAATGTGGTGTGAAAGAAGCAGATCATGAATACACGCAGTATGATTCCATTGGGATAAAGTCTTTTTAAAAAGTCTAAGCAATATATTTTCTGGGAATACATGGACAATGAAACTCTAACAAAAAGCAAGGCAATTATAATCATAAAATCTAGGATAATGGTTACTGCTGGGGGGTGTGGGAAATATGTTCTGGAAGGGCCACATTGGGGTTTGAAAGTTGTTGGTCATGCTCTGTTTCTTAACCTGGATTTTAATTACACAAGGGTAATTTTAAAAATCTTTTTTTAAACATTCATATGTTTCATGAACTCGTCTATAGTTGCGATACATTTCAATACAATTGCACGCACAGGTATGTGCTCACACACACACACACGCACACACACACACACATATACACAAAGAGGACAGAGCTGGAACAACCTAACTTGCAACTGGGATTTACATTTCTCTCCGCAGGACTATACAATCACCATGTTATTTCATCAGCCCTGGAAAGATTCACGCTTAGAGTACTATGAGACCAACCTGAAGCTGACCCTGGACTATCGGATGCATGAGAAGTTGTGGGTCCCCGACTGCTACTTTGTGAACAGCAGGGATGCTTATGTGCATGATGTGACTGTGGAAAACCGCATGTTTCAGCTTCACCCATATGGAACTTTGCAGTATGGCATCCGGTGAGTCCCCCTAGGGTGCTGGGGATGTCCCACCAGGCTTCCTACTTCCTGCTGAATATGCCACAAACACATTCTAAGGGCCACACGAACCCGTCTTGCATTGGCCCCCCTCACTCACCCTACCCAGTAGCCAAAGTGGAACTTTCAGAGATTCCCATAGGCTCCTTGACTTCTGCTGTTCCTTCTGTCTGGAGTGGCCCCTTCCTCCTTTCCGTGAGTTGAAATCTTGCCCACCCTCCCTTCTACTCCTAATTCACGGACCCTCATGTGCTTCCTTAGCAAGCGCGAGTCTCCTCCCGTCTCCCCATTCGGTTCTCTCAAGGGCCTTCCCCATGCTGACACCCTGCGGTTCTCTGACGTGCCACACATCTGCTCCTTGTTTAAGTCCTGCCAGGTCTCTCGTGTCTCTGTCACGCACAAGTGCCCTGCCTCCTGCCCACACGTGGGTTGGTCCTTGGGTCACATTCCCCTCTGCAGCCCTGCAGTTCTCTCAGGAGTGGTTGCTTGCCTGGGCTGGGCTCACGTTGCCCTTCCTTTCTGTTTTCCTTTACAGACTCACCACCATAGCAGCTTGTTCCCTGGATCTGCACAAATTCCCTCTGGACAAGCAGGCCTGCAAGCTGGAGGTGGAAAGCTGTACGTTCACCTCCTATGGCCCCTCTTCCCACCTGGGGCTGTGGCGATCGGGAAACCAAAGGCAGAGCTGACAGTGAGAGGGACAGCACACCTCTACACCCCCTCCTCCTCCCCACTCTCTCTCCTACACACATAGGTGATGGAGATAAAGAAAGACAGGTGGTAGATACCCATGATAGGTGATTGATTGACTGCCTGATGGGGGTGTATATATGGCATCTGGGAGCAGATGGCCTTTAGGGTGTGAGTCCTTCCCTTGGGAAGTGACACCCACTGTTGGGAAATTGTGCACAAGCTGGTGGGTGGGAGTTTGTAGCCTGTCTTTGCTCTGCTTTCGTTTCTGGCTAAGCAACTCCAAAGTGAGGGTTCTCTTTCCCCAGTGTTCAGGCTCAGCAAAGCATAAAGGAGCCCCCAAAATGGCAAGTTCCAGCCTTCCTTAGGTTTTCAGACTGCTCTGGTGTGAAATCTGCTGTGCCCAT
Organism: Eulemur rufifrons; assembly: GCF_041146395.1. Classification (NCBI taxonomy): domain Eukaryota; kingdom Metazoa; phylum Chordata; class Mammalia; order Primates; family Lemuridae; genus Eulemur; species Eulemur rufifrons. The sequence continues at coordinate 22,633,355 of NC_091012.1, read as the reverse complement.
TTTCTGATACTCTCTGTTTCTCTCCCCTTCACAGATGGATACACGGTTGAAGACATCATGCTATTCTGGGAAGACAATGGGAGTGCCATCCACATGGCTGAGAAGCTGCAAATCCCTCAGTTCTCTTTCCTGGGGAGGACGATTTCTAGCAAGAAGGTGTATTTCTACACAGGTGGGTCCCACCCCTTCCTTCTCTCCTGTCCCTTATCCCCTTTGCCCTCGCATAAACTCCCAGTGGCCTCTGCCTGGTAGCCCTACACTCTCTGCTGCCTCCCTCCCGATTTCCCACTGGTTCTGCACACCTGCCAGGCCCCCTTGATAAAGGCCCAAGAGCTCGCCCTGTGCAAGTGAAGAAGGGCTGTGGAAGCACTGGGCCCACTTGACCAGGTTCTGCAGGTATAAAGGATTCATGCTCCTCTCAGGGCTGGCCTCTCAGCCTCCATCTGTTTACAGCTTGGAGCCATCTCTTGCCTCTTCCATTCCCAGACGTCAGCTACCATGGAGCAAGTGAGAAAGGAACAGGAGAGAGCAAACTTGCTCTGCCACGTGGGCCTGCTGAGATGTGCCATTCTCACTGGCCTTCTCAGGCGGGATGCCAGTGGATGGAGAATTAGAGGCTGAACAGCCCATTGGTCACCGCCCCCTATGTTGTGTGTCTCTGCACCCTGCAAAGCCCCCGGGCCCTGCCACCCTGACATCAGTGTGTCTCCTTGCCAGGGTCCTATGTGCGCCTGATACTCAAGTTCCAGGTCCAGAGGGAAGTCAACAGCTACCTTGGGCAGGTCGTACTGGCTTACGGTCCTCACCACTATTCTCTCCTGGATATCGTTTTGGATGACCTATGATTCCTCTGCAGCCAGGGTGACAATTGGTAGGTCCTGTCTCCATTCCAGGGAGGAGCGTGGGTTGTCTTCCTCGGAACAAAAAAGGTGAGTGTACGGGAGTGGTTCCTGGCGCAGCATGTGACTGCATAGGCAAGGAAGCAAGGGTTTTTCTGGCAGGCGTGTGTAGGTGCTCGGCCAAGCCCCGGTGGAGAGACTGACATTGGAGACCCGTGTGAAAAACACACTAGACTTGCAATCCTGGTATGTTGTGCCCAAAGTACCAGAATTCATAGTTCGTCAACATTTAGATCAGAAATACAACACAATAAACATTGATTTAAACAAGGCATCAGAACGCCTTACCAGGCAGCAGGGCTTCAAGAGGAGCTGCCCAGAAGGAGCCTCTAATGGGCCCCAGATCCAGGTCTGCTTTCTCTGTCACCATCTTTGGGGCAGACTCCTCGGCCTACTTTTTCAGGAGATCATTCGGGACTAAACCTTTGCACTTGTGTAATAGTTTAGCGCTCACAAAATTTTCCCGGGGACTAAAGGAAGAAAAAAAGGGGAAGGGGCCAGCACAGGGAAAGGGGGAACCACAGGTGTTCATCGCTGAGAAGCAGCCGGGGCTGGGGTTTTGGCACTTGACCATAAGAGCGATGGGATGTCGTGGACAACTGAGTCAGAGACTGGGCTTCAAGATGGGGGAGGATGAAAAAAGCAAGCACTTCACCAAAGGCAATCCCCAACCCAGAGAGATGAAGGCTTTTTCTGAGGGCCCTCCTCACTCCAGAGATGGCCAGGGGCCCAGTGGCTTGCCAGGAAGCTCAGCCACCAGAGGAGACTGAGCTAGTGCCGTTCTGTTTGTAGGTCTCACTTCGATGCTCATCCTGACCACCATCCACTCTCATCTGCGGGCTAAGCTCCCCCACATTTCCTACGTCAAGGCCATCGACATCTATATTCTCATGTGCTTGTTCTTCGTGTTCCTGTCCCTGCTGGATTATGTCTACATCAACTATCTTTTCTACATCCGGGGACCTCAGCACCACCATAGGCAACACAGGAGGCCACAAAGAGTCATTGTCCACTACCGGTACCAGAAAGTGGTGGTGGGGAATGTGCATGTTTGATTTTTGACTGACAATCAGCTTTCCCTGAGCACCTCTAGAGGCCCAGCTTAGCGCTTTTGACCCTTCGCATTTCTTAGGTCCTTTAATCCTCACATGCACAGACACACAGCACATGTGTGCGTGCACGCAGGCACACACATGTGAACAGGTAATGAGGAAGTAGGACTCTTTATCATCACTCCTTGACACATGATCATTGTCCAAGTTCACAAAGCAAGTACACGGCAAGGCTAAATTTCTGCAGACCTTTGGACCAAATTCGGTCAACTTTGCACGGGTTCAGGGCACGCAATGAAGCTGGAAGGGAAGATGGGCAGAGGGAGGCTGAAAGGAAGACAGACGCCGGAGAGGCTGGCCTGCCTACCCTGCCTTCTTTGGCACTTCTGACTCCCGAGGCAGTGCTGAGGCTCTTGCTGTGGGCGGTACGTTAATGTCCAACAACGTCCCTCCTCCTTGGCAAAGAGCCCAGCCCTGCCTGCCTGAGCAGGCCTCCATCCACCACACAGCACTTCCGAGGGAGCAGCTGCCCCCAGGCAGACGTCGGCTTGGCAGCCACCATGGCCTTCCCTTGCATGCTGACAGCCTCTTGGTCCTGTTCCTCAGCCCCCTGCACACCAGAGACCATGAGAGGAGACGACTCTGTCTGTAAAGAGATCAACAGTAACAATGCAAGTGCTGATGAAGAAAGATCCTCCCCTCTTCCTGCCCCCTTGCATAGCCACCTAGGCCACAGGAAACTGATGAGCCTATCCATTATCTCCTAAAAGGATGACCTGATTATCGTGGAAGACGGTGTCAGCTCTCTTCCCGCCACCTAGGCTCAGGCCCCCTGGCAAGCCCAGAAAGCCTCGGTTCTCTGATGTCCATCTCTCAGCAGGCCCATCTGGCCACCTAGGAAAACCTCAGCCCACTCACTTCTCTCTCAGGCCAGGCCCCACTGGCCACCGCAGAAAGCCTGAGCGATCTCACCTCCATCTCAGAGCAGACCTGCCTTGGCTACGGTGCTCGCTTTAATGCTTTCCAGAATGGTGACAGTGTCATTGCTACTCAAATCCGCAACCATGCCGAGGCCGATGGCCGTGCTGAGACCTGTGACTCCGAAGACTCTGATGGGAGCTTGAGCTCAGATGAGAGCCATGGCCGTGGCCCCAGTGGGCGGCCTGTGCTTCACCATGCCCAGGGCTGTGTGCATGAAGCAAACCGTGAGCTGGAGGAGATCCATAGCTTACACGATGACGTCAATGTTGAGAGCAGCTGCCTTGGCCTTGAGGAGCAGCCCGAGTGTGATGCTGATAGTATCTGGAGCCTGGATGATGATGACCTCATGGCCAGTGGCCAAGACAAGGACAGTAGCTCAGAGTCTGAGGACAGTGCCCCCCCAAGCCCTGGGTGCGCCTTCCCCGAAGAGTTCTCCTTCGATCTCTTCAACCCCGACTACGTCCCTAAGGTTGACAGGTGGTCCGAGTTCCTCTTCCCTCTGGCCTTTGGGTTGTTCAACTTTGCTTACTGGGTGTACCTCATCTATTAGGCCCCCAGTGGCCCCAGAGCGGCAGGGACACTGTGCTCTGCTCCTTTATGGTTTCTTTTGGTTTTATTTTTCCTTCTCTCCTTCATTCATTTTATTTTGTGCCTTTCTGGGCAATCTGATCAGTTCCACACTTCTCTTTATAAGCGTGAGGTGGAGAGTGATTGGAAAGCGAGTATTCTGGCTGGAAATGAAGGGACTTAGGAGGACTTGGAGGTAAAGAGCACATTGATTTCCTTTCCTGCTAGAAGGCGCTCACCTTTCCAAAGAATTCTCACACCTAGTAAGTATGGACAGGCCCCTGGGAATGTTAAGAGGACAGAGGGCAGCCAGGTTTAGGGACAGGGGAAGGATCTAAGCCTTGCTCACAAACGTTTCTGGGGGCTTTTCTGTCCCCCTGAGGTGTCAAAATTTCCTTTTCATGACTTTTTCCCTTCTTTTTTTTTTCTTTTTTTTTGTTCCCTTCCTAGGGCTTACGGACCTTGCTCACCCTCTGCTTAGGTCTTTATAGGAAAAAGTCAAGCTGGGTTGGGCTGGGGTGCACAGGGGAAGGGCTAGCCATGACTTGGAAGTTCAGGGAACTGGCCATGGGAAACTCAGGGAGCATTTGTAAGTGCCTTTTCCCCACTCTTTTTGTCATATTTAGAATGCGGCATGGTGGTGCAGGGTTGGGAGGGGAATGTAGGTGGGTAAGGCTGCACAGTGACCTGTCACGGTAAGTGACGGGGCACACACCCAATGGGAGCTTGCAGTGGGACAGAAGGCAAGGCCAAGTTGGAGATGACACTGTTGAGCTGGCCTCTTTGGAGGAACGGGAATTCCTCTTGCCTGTATTTCTGCTTCAGAATGCCTGCGTCACCATAGGCGACGCAGGAGGCCACGAAGATTCATTGCCCACTACCGGTACCAGAAAGTGTTGGTGGGGAACGTGCAGGTTTGGCTTTTTCACTGACAATCAGCTTTCCCTGAGCAACTCTCAAACCCTTGCTTAGCACTTTAGACCCTTCCACATTTCTTAGTTCCTTTAGTCCTCACACGCACAGACACGAGTGTGCACACATGCACACACACATGTTAACAGGTAATGAGGAAGTAGGACTCTTTATCATCACTCCTTGACACATGATCATTGTCCAAGTTCACAAAGCAAGTACACGGCAAGGCTAAATTTCTGCAGACCTTTGGACCAAATTCGGTCAACTTTGCACGGGTTCAGGGCACGCAATGAAGCTGGAAGGGAAGATGGGCAGAGGGAGGCTGAAAGGAAGACAGATGCCAGAGAGGCTGGCCTGCCTACCCTGCCTTCTTTGGCACTTCTGACTCCCAAGGCAGTGCTGAGGCTCTTGCTGTGGGCGGTAGGTTAATGTCCAATAACGTCCCTCCTCCTTCGCAGAGAGCCCAGCCCTGCCTGCCAGAGCAGGCCTCCATCCACCACACAGCGCTCCTGAGGGAGCAGCTGCCCCCAGGCAGACGTCGGCTTGGCAGCCACCATGGCCTTCCCTTGCATGCTGACAGCCTCTTGGTCCTGTTCCTCAGCCCTTGCACACCAGAGACCCCGAGAGGAGACGACTCTGTCTGTCAAGAGATCAACAGTAACAATGCAAGTGCTGATGAGGAAAGCCCCTCCCCTCTCCCGGCCCCCGTGCATAGCCACCTAGGCCACAGGAAACTGATGAGCCTATCCATTATCTCCTCAAAGGATGACCTGATTATCGTGGAAGACGGTGTCAGCTCTCTTCCCACCACCCCGGCTCAGGCCCCCTGGCAAGCCCAGAAAGCCTCGGTTCTCTGACATCCATCTCCCAGCAGGCCCAGCTGGCCACCTCGGAAAATCTCAGCCCACTCACTTCTCTCTCAGGCCAGGCCCCACTGGCCACCGCAGAAAGCCTGAGCGATCTCCCCTCCACTTCAGAGTATGCCTGCCTTGGCTACGGTGCTCGCTTTAATGCTTTCCAGAATGGTGACAGTGTCATTGCTACTGAAATCCGCAACCGTGCCGAGGCCGATGGCTGTGCTGAGACCTGTGACTCTGAAGACTCTGATGGGAGCTTGAGCTCAGGCGAGAGCCACGGCCGTGGCCCCAGTGGGCGGCCCGTGCTTCACCGTGCCCAGGGCTGTGTGCATGAAGCAAACCGTGAGCTGGAGGAGATCCATCGCTTACACGATGACGTCAATGTTGAGAGCAGCTGCCTTGGCCTTGAGGAGCAGCCCGAGTGTGATGCTGATAGTATCTGGAGCCTGGATGATGATGACCTCATGGCCAGTGGCCAAGACAAGGACAGTAGCTCAGAGTCTGAGGACAGCGCCCCCCTCCAAGCCCTGGGTGCGCCTTACCCAAAGAGTTCTCCTTCGATCTCTTCAATCCTGACTAGGTTCCTAAGGTTGACAAGTGGTCCTGGTTCCTCTTCTCTCTGGCCTTTGGGTTGTTCAACATTGCTTACTGGGGGTACCACATCTATTAGGCCCCCAGTGGCCCCAGAGCGGCAGGGACACTGTGCTCTGCTCCTTTATGGTTTCTTTTGGTTTTATTTTTCCCTCTCTCCTTCATTCATTTTATTTTGTGCCTTTCTGGGCAATCCGATCAGACCCACACTTCTCTTTATAAGCGTGAGGTGGAGAGTGATTGGAAAGCGTGTATTCTGGCTGGAAAGGAAGGGACTGAAGAGGAGTTGGAGGTAAAGAGCACATTGATTTCCTTTCCTGCTAGAAGGCGCTCACCTTTCCAAAGAATTCTCACACCTAGTAAGCATGGACAGGCCCCTGGGAATGTTTAGAGGACAGGGGGCAGCCAGGTTTGGGGACAGGGGAAGGATCTAAGCCTTGCTCACAAATATTTCTGGGGGCTTTTCTGTCCCCCTGAGGTGTCAAACATTCCTTTTCATGACTTTTTCTCTTCTTCTTTTTTTTTTTTTTTTTTTTCCTTCTAGGGCTTACGGACCTTGCTCACCCTCTGCTTAGGGCTTTATAGGAAAAAGTCAAGCTGGGTTGGGCTGGGGTGCACAGGGGAAAAGCTAGCCATGGCTTGGAAGTTCCGGGAACTGGCCATGGGAAACTCGGGGAGCATTCGTAAGTGCCTTTTTCCCACTCTTTTTATCGTATTTAGAATGTGGCATGGTTGCAGTGTTGGGAGGGGCATGTAGGTGGGTGAGGCTGCACAGTGACCTGTCAGGGTAAGTGATGGAGCACACACCCAACGGGAGCTTGCAGTGGGGACAAGGCCAAGTTGGAGATGACACTGTTGAGCTGGCCTCTTTGGAAGAACAGGAACTTCTCTTGCCTGTATTTCTGCTTCAGAATGCCTGACACCAGGGACTTGGTATATCTGTCTGAGTCGGGAGTTCGCTTGCTATCACACGCTGAGTTTTTCACGAATCCCAGAATAAGCACTTGGGAATAAGCACTAGGGTTAGGAAAGTTCAGACTTGGGAGTTCATCGTCTGACCCAGATTAGCAGATGAACATCTACTGTAAATCTATATACTAATCCTTTCTATTGTCTAGTGCACAGTGTCAACAAGCTCACTGACCCACCACACCATCGGACCCTCACAGGAGCCCCGCGAGCCAGGAAAGGCAAAGCACATTGTTCCCAGTGTGGCAAGGAAAACAAACGGAGCTTGTGTACCGTGCTTCAGGGCGTGCAGACCCCCACCCCACTTGCTCTTCCTTATCCCAACTCTCTAAACCAAAGAATTCCCCTTTCTTTTTTCCCCTTAGCAAAAGGGAGTGCTCCAGCACGGAGTCTGCCTCTCTACTAAGCCCCCAACCTTACTCTACGGTACCAGTACCGGGGGTGTCTCTGCAGGAACTGGCTGGTGGCCAGCCAAGGAGGGGGAAGTGAGCAGATGGTGAACATGGTCACTGCCCACCCAGCAGGGCCCCTAATGGAAGTAGGCTTGGCCTGCGCTTCAGCTTGCCAAGCAGCTACACCTCATTGATGGAGGCCGTGAGGGAGTGAGCGTCACCAAACACTCAACCTGTACCCCCCTTTCTCCTTCGGAAGCCTCTCCTGCTCAGCCCTCTGCCCACCTCCCTTTAAGTATGCTTCTGTGTTTGTGTTTCCTTGTATACCTGAATGTGTTCGTATGTATCAACGTAGGTCTAGGTGCATGTACAACCTTTTGACAAGCTGCATACTGCTGTGCCTATCGCTGTAAATCTATACTGCCATGCATGCAAGCGTATGTGCAACAACGTTTGGACCTGTGCTTGTGGATGCATCCCCATGAAAGTGTGGCTTATGTATGTGTGTGCTTGTGTGTATATGTATGGGTGTGTGCTGAGTGTTTGTGTGTGTGTGTGAGTGCACGTGTGCACACCTGTGTTAATCTGGTTTGAAAGAGCGTGAAGCAAAATGCACCTGACAACATATATATTCCCTTTTGGCGGCCCTTCCAGAAGCACCAGAATTCCTTTGGCCTGTTCCCACTTGGGGGGCGCTCTTTTGCTGCGCTGGTTAAAGCACTGTTTCTGTCCAATTCCCTGTTCCAGGGACTGGCGTCTCCTGGTCCCCATCCACTCCTTGTCCCCTCCCTTCACCCATCTGTGCTGTGTCCTGGACAGAGGAGCAGGAGGACATGAATGTAGTCCTGAGGAGTGGTAATTTAGTGCCTTGAGGTAGGAAATGCTCAGCCCTTGGGATCAGCTACAAGTGCAGAGCGTCTTGCCTTGTTCTGGGAGGACATGCTTCGGAGTAACAGGCTGGGGGGAGGGCCTGAAGAATACAATGAGTACAGAAGCATGCTGCAAAAGATGGGGTGGGAGAGCCAGCAAACCGGATAGGGTGTTGTCTCTAATCTCTATTCACATTGCCTTGTAAGGCGGACACAGGAGTGGCAGTTGGTAGGAGACACAGGCAGGCAGGGGATGTAATGAAGCCCCCAGGGCATCGCCTGGAATGCCTGCAGGCGTGGATTGTGGTGGTGGCCCATTCGGGTGCAGGACACACTTTAGTAGCCTACCCCGGAATGGTGGTTGGTTGCTGGACTCCAGCAACAGGCCCCAAGTTCAGCCTTGGACTTAGAGTCTGGAATTCACCACTTCCACCCTTCCAGGGCAAGCAATAGTCAGATAGAAGAGAGGGAAGTGACAAGTTGGCCTAAGGACTGCCTGCCTCAGTGGGCCCAGCTTGTTGTCTCTTCCTCCCTTCTGCACAAGCATATAGCCTCTCACACTCACACACCCACACAGACCCACACCGTCACCCACGTGTGCAGACATGCGTGGGGGGCACTCACTTTTATTGGTATATGTCTATACACACCCAGACCTGTACACACTCGCAAATGGCCACACAAACTCACATGCACAATCATACAGGCACGTGCGCGTGCACACACAAATCCTGCAGGACACTTACAAACAACACAGTTGCCACCAGACTGGCTAAGATTCCCTCTTTATTTTTGGACACCCCACAGAGAGATCCAGGTTGAGTGGGGAGCAGTAGCCTCATGTCTGAAGCTCCCCATGTGGCTGTAGAAAGTCTGGCTTCCTGGAGACCAAGCATTTCTTGGTTGCCTTGGATTTGGGTCTCTAGGACCCTGGTGGGTTTTGAGCCCTGTGGAGGGTGAGCAGGTGATTTGCGAGGCAGTCACAAAGGGAGATGGGAGCACTAGGAACAAACAGAGGGCTTTCAGACATGTCTGGCAGCCATGCACATGAAGGCTTCATGGCACAAAAGAAGGGCAGAGAGGCCACTTGTAAATATCTCCATAAATCCACATAGCTAGATATAATATTATACCTTACAAAGAGTATCTTGCCCTAACGTGCTGCAACGAGAGCAGTTGAACTCTACTGCGACTCATACCCTGTAGTTCAGTGTCAGTGTGAGGTGGAGGTTTGGCAACGACACCTTTTCGGGAACTTAAACCTTCTGAGTTTGCCATAGATTTGTTCATTTGAGCCTGAGAATTGCCAGGTCTCCCCTTGTCAAGTCCTGCATATGGTCTGTTGTCTGTGTCATTGAGCCTCACCCCAGCTGTTCCCAGCCCCTCCCCAGCCATGCAAGCCCCCACCTCCAGCTGACTGCCCCCATCCTCTCCTCTCCTCACACCAAGTGACTCTGGAAGTGCAGTGTCCAGCTGGGTGCTGCAGGGGTGCAGCCCGGAGCCTTTCTCAGCCCCCGCCAGTCAAAGAGCGCTTGGTAATTTGGAGCTTGGGCAGCATCTGGGATGGAGCGGCCCCCACTTTGCTCCTCTGCCCACTTTCCTTCCCATCCACTTCCCCCTAGAATCCCTTGTGTGCCACTAGCACCGGAGGGACACCCCCGTCCTCTCCAAAGTGTCGACTTGTTGTGGACATAGGTGACACATTTCCTACCAAGTTCTTGCCCTTTCCATCTGCCACTGTGGGGTGCCTTTGCACAGGTCACAGATGATTTTCAATGGAGGTTGTCAAATGTATTCTTACAATTCATGTCATCTTGTTAATAGCAGGGCTGCAACATCTTTGCACATTTAGAGCTGACCTTTGCTGAGACTGTGGCCGTTCCAGATGAGGGTTCCTTATTCTGTGCATACAAGAACTAAACCTTTGAGCTCCTAACTAATGAATACATTCACTAAGCTATCCACCTGCATGGTACCCTGTTGTGGTGATGAGCAGTAACTTCCTAGCTATTCTATAGCCAAACATCAAAGGAAATCGTGACTTGTCCTACTAAAAGTGCAGTGTGTTCATGTCTGTTGTATCATGTCTTGTGATCCATAGGAAATCTATAGTATCAGTGTTGTGTTTCCAGGGGAGGGAGGGGGAGGGTGTTAATGTATCTCTCTGATATACTTAAATTATGAAATAGCCCCAGTTGGTCAGGGTCACTTCTGTTGACTCAATTTGCATGAGACTTTGTGCCCACCATCTAGCTGGACTGCGTCCCCAGGGTCAGTTGTCATCAGCAGAGTTGTGGGTGCCCGAGTTTAGCACAACTGGCCATGGTGCCTGTCATCGGGCAGTGCCATACGATTCTTCAGAGTGCAACCAAGTCAGAGACACTCTGAAAGCCGATGAAGTACAGTAAAGTCTCACACACACGCACACACACACACACACACACACGGGTCTTCAGAAGTGGTGCTGGACCCAGGCAAGTGAAAACCAAGTAAAGAAAAGAAGGACCAAGACCCAGTTGCCCTGGATGGCCGGACCCAAGAAGGGGGCACAAAGCACCAGAGCCTCCAGAGATGACTGGGCCATTCTTTGCCCTCATTAAGTGTACATTTTTGCATGAAAAGGACCTTGACCAGTGTGGACTTCAAAACAATTAAACATAAAGATACAATTATGCTTCTGAAAAATATACTGAAATAAAATATTGTAAACAGCCAAAAGGGAAGAATCAATATGTCTAATCTGAAGCACTGTGCCTGGTCATTGTGTCTCTTCTCTGTAGGATTACAAAGTGTTGCACGGGACATTTGTCTGCACCCAGGAAGCCTCTGGCTTCCATCCCTCACTATGGCTTTCCCACGACTTTGCACGTCAGCCTCCTAATGCCCCAGGACATTTGAAGCCATGGTTTTCAGGAGGAGAGGAATTGGCAACAGCACAAATGAAATTAGTTCATGCTATTGAACGAGCCATTTCTAATCATTTCAAACAAAAACTTTTAAAACAGAACAAGCCATTGTGGTGCGAAAATACAAGGTAGATATCTGGTTCCCTTTTATGGAGTAAGGGGTGTGGATTAAGCCATTTTTATAAAGAACAAAATTGTTTGCAAAATCTCCTTTGCCAACATGGATGTGCAGAATAGAGAGCAAGAAAGCCTTCTGAGGGTGGGAATAGAGCATGCTCAGGATTAAAACGTTTGCAAAGTCACATTCAAACACCCTGCAGTGGTGCAGGGCGTCCTTGCTGTGGCCCACATTCCTCAGTGCATCTCCAAGCAGCTTTTGATGAAAACCCTGGAGTTGCAGCAGGAACCCTGGCCCAGTGAAGCTTTGTGGTCCCTTTGGTGCCCCAAACAGGCCAGGAGTGCCATGCAAACCCACCCTGCAGAGGCCGCTTTGCTGCTCCAAGCTGGGACATACACAGGATAGAAAAGTTTGCCCGATAGCCTTTCTTCTCCACTGTTCTGACTCATGTCAGCAGGCCCTGGCAACACGCCCCGTTCTTCTGGCTCCCTCTGGTATCCCCCACAGGACTCAGGATCCCAAACCCACCTGCCTACTAAGACCCGACCCCAGGTCTGATTGGCTGCAGAGTAGCCCACTGCAGAGCACACACTACTCGGTGCCTCCCTCACCAAACACTGCAGCTGGGAGCCCTTGCTGGGCCCGCCTTTGCAGTGCGGTCAGCTCTACGTGACCTTCCCACAGATTCCACTGTGACCCTGACAGGCAGAAATCTCCCTTTCAACACCTAGCAGCTCTCCTGCTGCTGAAAGCTACCGTGCCGGAGGGGTCACAGGTACCTGCGGAAAGAGGAGGTGCAGCTTGGATGTGGGGAAGAGTTTTCTCGCAGCTGGTACCTGCCATGAGTGGCTGCGTGCTCTTCTGCTGGCTAAGTTGTTGCAGACAAGCAAGGTTCAGAAGGTGGCCACAGGTGGAGCGTGAGGCACTTGGATGGGCCTGACACCGACAAGACCACTGTGACTTGCTGCCTGCATGACTACACAACTACCCCAAAGGCAGGGATGAGAGGAGGGGAATGGGATCCCCCGCTTCCCAGCTTCGCTAACTCTTGGGGTGAAGGAGCCCTTACCAGCTTCTTCCCAGTCTGGCAGGCTTCCTGGGGCCCCTCGGGCTGCCACGGTGCTGCTTACCCAATTCAAGCGCTCCTCCCAATTGGGGTCACAAGGGTGGGAGAGGACAGGAATTGGTAAGGTATACAGGACTGAGGAAGGTTTGACTTATTTCTTAATAACCTTGAGTTTATTTTCATGCTTAACAGTAGTAGGGGAGAGGAGATCTATTTGCCATGGCACTCCAATGAGTTTCCGTCCCTTGGTCTGGAAGCTGCTCAGGAACTGCACAGGGAGTCAGTGTCAGAATTAGAACATGAACTTTTCCAAAGGCCAACCCAAGATTTGCTGCACGGAATCCAGTTCTGCATCCTTGACTCCAAATTTCTCCATTTCAGTTTCTTTCCCCATGTTTTCCTATCTTGGAGTTTGTCTCTCTTTTATCTGTGTCCAAACAAATCCACAGACCCAAATTATGGACGTAAAAAGTCAAAAGGGCTAGACAAAAGAACCTGCAAGAAATGATATCCCCACAGGTAGTTCTCTCTAGGAGAAAAAAAAGGAGCAGAAACACATCAGCTTCTTAGAAAGTCTCCCTCTAGTGCCACTTGGGGAAGGAGGACAAAAATTAATGGGAGATGATGGACTCTGTCATCCTTTCCCACCTCACTCCTGTCTGCCATACTCTGTGTGCCCTCGGGAGCCTCCTCCAGTCCTCTCCTACCTAGCCAGCCCACTCTGACCCCAGGCCAGGTACACCCCTCAAAGCTCTGCCCATTCGGGAAAGAATTTTCCCTTACCACTCTCTTTCAAGAGCACCCGCTCATCTGCGTGAGATGCAGTACCAGCCGTTTTAAGCTTGCACCTTCCCCCGCTTCAGCTGGCCATAAAGGACCCTCCATATGGCAATAGACAGGGTGGGGAAGGGGCGCTGTGCTACGGTGCTGGGTGGTACGGGGGCCTGAACTATTTGCTCATGCAGTTACTTGTGTCCTCTGGTCCTGCTCAGATGGGAACAAGCTGGCACTGTCATCCCTGTTACTCCCAGTCATTGAATGGGAACAGTCTCAAGGGAAGCATGGCCTCTGCACAGACAAGGCTGGGGCTGACAAGTAATGCTGCGCCCGATGGCAGGTTTTCCTACTGGAGACCTGACAGACACACCTCCAGGGCCACCACACAAACATACCTTTCTATTGCTAATGTTGCTCTGCCTCGTGCAACACAAAATGTTCCACCTAACCAAAGACCCTCTCCTGTTACTCTAGCTCCATATGGGCCACGCCTCAGGGAGACTTCCCATCCCCTCACACTCTCCATAGAGGAATATGTCCATTCTTGGGCGAGAAAAATGAGAACTCAAGCGTCCTCTCCAATGAGTAGAAAGGACTCTGCCCCATCACAACACCAGACAATGGCCAACTGCATGGAAATGCCCAATTTGGAATTGGATAATCAGTCGGGACAGGCTTGGTGCTGCTGTGGTGACCATCTGAAAGTCCCAGTAACTTCACCCAGGAAATGTTCATTTTCTTCTCACACTGTGTGTCTAATTCAGGTAACCGGGGGAGCTTCCACTCATGGTAGGTATCAATGTGTCCTTCTGCAATTTTCATGGAATGGGGACAGAAACGTAGCAGGGCTTGCACAAGTAATTCAGTGCTTCTGTCAGAAGGGAAACGCCTCACTTATACTCACAATTCATTAGCTAGGACTAATGACATTGACACCACTATAAGGAGCCAGGATATTCAGATTACTGTGTACCCAGGAAGGGCAAGCCTTTATCACTGAAGAATGCTGATAACAACCATATGTATTTTCCCTTGGTATTGGAAGGCATGTTGCTTGCTCTTCTTCTGACTTAGAGGTACTCATGCCCTCCTTTTTGTTTTTACTGTTATGTGTACATCATAGTTGTATATCTCTATAGGGTACATGTGGTGCTTTGATACTGGCACAGAAAGTGAATTAATCAAGTCAGGGTAATTGGGGCTTCCATAACCTCAGGTATTTATCATTTCTTTGGGTTAGAAACATTTCTATTCTAGCTATTTTAAAGCATACCCTAACATATTGTTGACTATAGTCACTTTGTTGTGCTATAAATTAGCGTTCATTCTATCTACCATCTAACTATATTTCTGCATCCATTCAACATCCCCACCTTATCCCCCTGTCCTCACTACACATAGCCTCTGATAACCATCATCATACATTCTGTTTCCATAAGATGTTTCTGATATTTAGCTCCCACATATGAGTGAGAATGTGCAAGATTTGTCTTTTTGTGCGTGGCTTATTTCACTGAACTTAATGTTCTCCAGTTCCATCCATGTTGTCGCAAATCTCAGGCCCCTTTTTGCAGTAGTCTTCTCATCTTTACCCTTGACACATAAGCCATCAACATATGCTAAATTTCCAAAATATTGCTATTCATCAGTGAGCTATCTACTGTGGGTAGTGCACAGAAGGAGCTCCAGGCAGTCATTCCCCTCATCCATTCCACCCAAGAAAAGGAAAAACAGTCCTTTTGATATTTCTGATGGGCTGCAGTACCAAAATCCCAGAGGTCACAGGGGCCAGGAGTGTCACTGGGACCCCAGCTATCTCCAGGTACGTGAGCAGAGTTTTATTGTGTAAGCTTTCCACCCTCAGCTCAAAGGTTGTGTATCAGTCAGGGTTATCCAGAGAGACAGAACCAATAGGATGCATACACATATAGATACAGATATATGAGAGGAGATTGATTAAGGGAATTGGCTCATGCAATTTTGGAGGCTGAGAAGTCCCACAATAGGCCGTCTGCAAGCTGCAGAACCAGGGAGCCAGCAGCGTGGCTCAGTCCAAGTCTGAAGGCCTTGCAACCAGGGAAGCAGATGGTATAACTCTTAGACAGAGGACAAAGTCCCAAGACCCCAGAGCAGATGCTGCTGCAAGTCCAAGAGTCCAAAGGCCAGAGAGCCTGAAGTTCTGATGTCCAAGGGCAGGAGAAGAAGGGTGTCCCAGCTCCGGAAGAGAGAGAGAGAGAGAGCAAACTTGCCTTTCCTCTGCCTTTTCGTTCCATCTGGTCCTCAGCGAATTAGATCATGCCTAGCCACACTGGGTGAGGGCAAATCTTCCTTACTTAGTCCACTAATTCGAATGCTGATCTCTTCTAGAAACACACTCAGAGACACACCCCGAAATAATGCTTCACCAACTACCATGGTATCCCTTAACCTAGTCAATTCCGCATCTAAAATTCACCATCACAAGTTGTATATCCTATTCTGGCTACAAGAAAAGCTAATGCACCCAAGACGCTAAAGCCGAAGCTATGGAAGAAAGCAAACTCAAGTCCACAACAGCTGAGTTGGTTCTGAACAGAGTGGATCTGGAGATGACCCAGGCCTTCAGTGAAATCTCTCACAAAACCATAAGTTAACCTCTTCTGGCATCTTGATATTCCTGAATTCTGCCGAGGCCCAGGTCCAGATTGAGGGCAGCCAAAACGAAGTGTGTGGAGCAGAGGTGGGAGCGAATGTTTTCTTGGCCACCAACTACCCTTGGGTAGATGGAATAATCGAGAGGGTGCTCTCCCTGCTACAGGGCCCCTCAGCCCATCACCCTGTGGCTCCATTTTGGGTGACCCCATTCTCATTCAGAAAGTGAACTGCCAACCTAAAGCCTTTCAAGCCAGGAGCTCCAAATCCCATTATAATACCATTTTAATGGTGGAGGTTCTTCATTAAGACACTTCCCCGACACGCCTCCCCAGACAGGAGGCAGTTCATGTGCTGCTGTGGGAGGCCCCCTTACTGGTAACCCTGGAGGCCCCCTGCCCAGTCAGAATGAGTTCAATGTCATCCCATGATGCTTGTCCTCTCCACATTTACAGTACCCCTGACCAAATCAAGGAGAAAGACACTTGCTGTGCACCCTTCACAAAGCTTACTCAAAATGGATCCTAGACCTAAATGTAAAGCACAAAGCTATTATGCTTCTGAAAGGTAACATGGAAGAAAATCATGGTGAACTTGGATTTGGCAATGACTTCTTAGATACAACACGAAAGGCATGACTCATGAAAGAAAAAAATGATAAGTTAGACATTATTAAAATTAAAACATCTACTCTGTGAAAAACACTGTTAGGAGAATCCTCCCCAGACTGGTGGTAGTTCCCGTGCTGGTAGGGGATGCCCTCCCACTGGTATCTCTGGAGGTCCCCTGCCCACTTGGACTGAGTTCATTGTTATCCCATTGTACATACCCTTCCACATTTCGAGTACCTCTGACCACAGGAAGGAGAGATACCCTCCTTTGCTCCATCAAGTACTACAAATTGTATTAGCAGTGGTGTGCAGAGAGGGATTTCTGCAAAAGAGCGGCATCTGTGGTACACCTTGAAATGAGCCACACAAAGAGAGTGGCCAAAGCCCCCAATCCCCTCCCTCCATCAACAGCTCTCATCCAGGTGAGGAGGGAGGCAGTACTCTGCTCCCAACACATGTGGAAAACCTGGCCTTGCCTCTAAGCCAGTAAAGGCCCCCTGGGCCTGGTCAGGGTGTCAGTCCAACATCTCTTCTCAGGAGTCTCTGGACTTCTACATCAAGTCACACTTGTTGGAGCACCAGGGCTCTAGTGACCAGCAGGACTTGCGGTGAGAAGTGGAATGAGCACATCATTGGTCCAGGTATCCTTCTCTCAAGCTGCCTCTAGCCACCAGGTCCAGCTCCTTGAAAGTGAAGGCCCGTGAAGGTAGCAAGGCCATCTGTGTCAGAGACAGGGAGCAGAAGGAGCTGCCATTTCCTCTCTTTCTCCCCAGCTCACATCATCTCCATCCCTTCTGGCACTGAATGATGTCCCCAGACTCTTTCAGTCCCTTCCCCTCCAGAATTTTCAAAGCCCTACTTGACCCACAATGCTAGGTTCATTCAACTACTCAATATAGTTTCTCGTGTGTTTGAAATGTTTTATAACAATTGAAAAAGTAGACCTTTAATCCCTCTGTAATTGATTTTTATGTAGCTTCAGAAGAATTCCAGTTGCGTTGGGTTTTCTACATGGAGATCCAGTTGTTTCACTGTCATTTACTAAAACTACTGTGATTCCCCACTGTTCTGCAGTTGCACCTTTTCTATAAATCAACGGTCCATATATAAGCCTCTGTTTCAAGAGTACGCAATTTCCATTGATCTGCTTGTCAACCATGGCACACATACCACAAACTTAATTACTCTAGCATTTTAATAATTCTTACTCATCCGGTAGAGTAACTAGTTTTATCTTCCTCTATTCCTTCAAGACTGTCTTGGATATTCTTGGCCTGTTGCATGCCAATTTAAACATTACACTCCGTTGGGTCACATTTCACACAGATATGCCCATAAAAAGACATATTCATCCACAAAGCCTTTCGGATATTTTATTTAGATTGCAGTTAATCTGTAGATTAATCAAGGAGAATTAACATCTTTATCCAACTGAATCTTCATATCCAGGATCATATTATACTTTATTTTTAGTTTGGTGTTTATTAATTTATCTAAACAGTGTTTTTATATTTTTTTCCATAGAGTTCTTAAATGTGCTTTGGCTAGATTTACCCTTCAATATATAATATTTTGTATGATACGTTATAAGCCACATTTTGCTGACTTACATTTTCATTTTATACTATTTGTTGCTGCAGAAACAAAGTTTACTTTTTGTATATTGATGTTATAGCAAGAAACCTTGACATTCACTTTTTTTGACTGAATAGTTTACCCATAGTTCTTCTGGAATTTCTTCACACACAGTCTAATCATCTGTTAATCACGAACACTTTATTTCTTATTTTATGAGTTGCTATCTCTTCTGCTTCTCATTCCTGCACTGGGCAGTATCTCCATCAAAATATTGAAGAGAAATGGTAAAGGGAGGAATCCTTGTCTAATCCTCAGTTTCAAAGCAATAGCTTTCAAATTTCCCCATATTTGTACGATGTTTGCTATAGGTTTTTCACACATATCCTTTATCTAGTTGACTTTTGTTTTTTTTCCATTTTAACAAGCTTTTTTATATTTTAGAATAGTGTTGGATTTACAGAAAAATTGCAAACGTAGTTCAGAGAGTTCCCACATGGCCCACACTCACTTTCTCGTATTAATTAACCTATTAGTATGGTACATTGTTTACCACTAATGAACCAATAGTGATACAATGTTATTAACAAAACTCCACACTTTCTTTAGATTTCCTTAGTTGTTACTTAATGTCTTTTTTCTGTTCCAGTATCCTATCCAAGATTCTACAGGATATTTAGCCATTTCCCCTTCTTAGACTCCTCTTGACTATGACATTTTCTCAGGCATTCCTTGTTTTTGATGACCTTGACAGCTTTGAGGAGTACTAGTCAGGCATATTGTAGGATGTCCCTCTCTTGGAATTTTGCTGATGATTTTCTCATGATTAGCTTGGTATTATGGGTTTGGAAATGGGAACAGAACAGAGATAAATTGCTATTCTCATGACATCATATCAAAGATACATACCATCAACAATGACTTATCACTGTTTTGTTTTATTTCTGAATATTACGGGGGTGCAAATGCTTTGGTTACATACACTGCCTTTGCACTGCCCCAGTCAGAGCAACAAGTCTGTCCATCCTCCAGACACCTCACTGCACCCATTAGGTGGGAATTTACCCATCCCCTCCTTCCCCTTCCTACCTACCTGTCACTTATCACTGTGAATATCAATCTTTATCACCTGGCAGAGGGAGTGTTTTTCAGGCTTCCCCAAGGTAAACTTACTCTTCCCCCCTTTTCCATACTGTATTTTCTTGGGAAGGAAGTCACTGGGCCCAGCCAACACTTGAAAACTATGGAGTATCTACATAACTGATTAGTAATTCTTCTGCTCAGATTTATCTAATCTTCTCCATTTATTCAGTCATTTATTTATCAGCATAGACTCATGGATATAAATTTTATACTTTCAGGGAGAGGGTGGGGTAGAAAAAAATTTTATACTTTGAGAAATATCACTTTTTGTTGGGAATGTGTGTGGATTTTTATTAATACAATTATGTATAAATTTACTGTAACTAGGGAAATGCAACTTAAAACCACAATCAGATACCATCTTACTCCAATTAGAATGACCATTATTAAAAAGTCAACAAAACATGAGTTGTTAGTGTGGATGCAGTGAAAATGAAACACTTATACACTCTTTCTGGGAATGTAAATTAGTATGAAACTTTCTCAAAGAACTAAAAGTAGATCTACCACTGATCCTGCAAACCCAGAACTGGGTATCTACCCAGAGGAAAAGAAATCATTATATCCCAAAGACATCTCTACTGATGTTTATCACAGCCCAATTGACCATTGCAAAAATATGGAATCTACCTAAGTGCACATCAACTGAATGGATTAACAAATTGAGATATTTGTATATATTCATACACACACACACACACACACCATGGAGTACTACTCAACAGTAAGAAAGAGTGAAATAATGTCTTTTGCAGCATCTTAGATGGAACTGGAGGACATTATCCTAAGTGAAGTAACTCTGGAACAGAAAAATAAATGCTCCATATTCTTGCTTATAAGTGGAAACTAAACTATGGCTACATAAGGGCACAGGGAGTGGTATAATGGACATTGAAGACTCAAAAGGGTGAGGGTAGGAGGAGGTGAGGCATGGAAAATTACCTATGGGGCACAGTGTACACTACTCAGGTGATGGGTACACCAAAAGCCCAGACATCACCACTATACAATATATACATACAACAGAATACAACTTGTACCCCCCAAAACTTAAAATTTAAAAAAAATGAATAAGTTTACTGTAGATATGATTTGTCTCATTCAATCTGTTACTATAGTTAGCCAGTCCTGGGATTATTTGCCCCCAGATCCATCTCTCATTTTCTCCTACTCTGCTCTCCACTATACTGGATTTCACTTCTGAAGGCTCCAATTCCTAGGCTCACCAACATTTGGCTCCCATTTTGGTTCAGAAAGATAGAGCGATTAGAGGTTTTTCTCCTCCTTCTTCTGCATCAGGTGACTTCTCCTTCAGTGGCTACATTGTCCATGGCTCCAGCCACCATCAAATAGTCCCACCATGATTCGTGATCCTGTTGAACCCAATACCTAGGCTCCATTAATGGTAAATTCCTGTTTGTCCTTCCCACCTAGAGGTGAGATTGACTTCCTCGTGTGGCTAATTATTGGGTTCTCCAATTCTCCCTCGTTTGGCTTCTCCGTCACTTGTGTAATCTCTCCCCTGCATTAAATTCCCTCTGTATTAAATATTGATAGAATTTTCTATTTTCCTAGAAAATCCTTGACTCTTACACATGTCCAGTTATGTTGATTGATCTTCTAGTGTTAAACTTCTTTGCATTCCTGCAATAAACCCAACTCTGTCAACAGCATTTAATTATGTTTAAAACTGTTCTATACCTAATGACAAAAATAAAACAGAATACAATATCTTTGGAAACTGAAATCTCCTCCAAGTGTCATTCTATTTCTATCATCCTTTTCACAGTCTTCTCAAAAATAATGTTACACCCCTCGTTTGGGAATAAATATTGAAAATTTTAATAGCATAAGTAATAGAATAATATATTCAACTTGTAAAAAATCAAGTCATGCACATAAAGCTATATAACACTAACTGTATGATACAGCCCAAGTGATACTCGGAGAGAAATAGACAGCCTTAAATATATGAGACAATAAATATATTTAAAACATCTGCACAGTTCAAGAAACTAAAGAATAAATATCATATGAAACTTAAGTTACTAGAAGGTATGAAATAATGAAGATAAAAGCAGAAATAATGAGGCAGATAACAGTAGAGATAACTGACAAAACACAATCCTTTGAAAATACTTACAAAATAGACATTTTTCCAAGCTGGATAAATGACTAAAGAAAAAAGCATAAACAATGGAAGTTAAATAAAGTACAAAACATAGATACAGAAGAGATTTGAAAAAGAGAACACTACATATACGAGTGCTCACCCTTGGTGATGGATGCAACAGCTCCCCATTTAACATCTAGCCTGGGACCTGGAGTCATATTTTACAAGGGTTGCAGCTGGACAAATGATCCGATGTGGAAGCCAGAGCACATTTCCCATGGAGCATTTAATCAAGGAGCCAAGGGCCAAGATGAGGACTCTCATGAGTGAGTACTGAGGTGTTCACTCACCCCAGATCATAGGAGTCCCCAAGAATCCATCTCTGCCCTGTCACTCCTGGAAGACTCCAGGCAGAGTTGTCAGGCTGACCACTCCCTCAATTCTTGACAATACAGATGTTGACCTGTATTGGTGAAATTCTGCCTCAAGGGATTCAGAGCAGTGTAAGCCTTAGTCTACTGGGGACATACTCAGGTTAGCCCAGGCAGGTGTCACATGCCTCGGTAGGAATTGATGTGAGGGCCCTGACCGGGAACCAAGGCAGCCCTGGACTCCAGAATGGAAGGGGCCCCAGCTCTGTACTACTGGTCAGCTGTGGGAGATCCCATTGCCAGTGAGGACGGAGTCCGAGTTTCTGCCGGCAGTCAAGGTGAGACACTGAAGGAGGACTAGGGGAACCCTGTACCATAGCACAGAGGGGCCCCATCCCTGCCTCTACCATCAGTGATGCCCACCGACTTCTGCCTCAGGGGTTGACAGAGGTGAGGGCCTTGGTGTGAGATGCAGACTTCAACTCGGTGGAGGGTAGAGGACCCAGGCTTTGTTAGCAGTCAAGGTGAGACGCTGAGGGAGGGCTGAGAAGGTCCCCACTACAGGCAGAGGGACCCAAATAATCCAGCTCTGCCCCTGCTGTCAGCCCTGGGCCACCCTGGGACAGACTTGTCAGGCTGAGCCCTTCCCATTTAGAACACAATGGACTCTTGGAGTCAGATGCTGATGTGACCCAGGGTCAACTGAGGGCCGTAGAGGGTCGAGATCCAGGCTCTGCCACATCCCTGTAGGGGGCCAACAGTCCATCCTTGTCCGTGCTCTCAGCCCTAGGAAGCCCAGGTATGGGCCGGATGTGATGTCCACCGACTTGCGTCTGGGGGGGCTGTCAGAGGCGAAGCCGTTGGTTTGAGGTCCACACTTCCAGTCGACCATGAGGATAGGGGCCAGGTTCTGTGAGGAGTCAAAGGAAGTTGCTGAGGGGGACTGAGGAGACTCCCCCTCTGGTAGAGGGTCCCCAAATAATCCAGTTTGCCTCTCCTGTCAGCCTGGGGAAGCTCGAAGCCAGCGTGTGGAGGGCCGGCTGTGACGTCCACCGACGTCCGTCTGGGCGGTTGACAGAGGCAAGGCAGTTGGCCTGAGGGGCAGGCTTTAGATCGGCAGAGGGGAGTGTGCCCAGGATCTGTTAGCAGTGAGGTGAGATGCGGAGGGTGGACTGAGGGGGCCCCCACCTAGAAGGTCCCCAAATAATCCAGCTCCGCCCCTGCTGTCAGCCCGGGAAGCCAGAGTGGGGGGTGGGATCTGACGTCCACTGACGTCCATCTGTTGGGCTGACAGAGGTGAGGCCGTTGGTCTGAGGCACAGGCTTCACCTATGCAGAGGGGAGAGGGCCAAGGCTCTGTTCGGAGTGAAGTGAGATGACGAGGGTGGACTCAGGGGGCCCCATCCCAGGTAGAGGGACCCCAAAATAATCCAAATTTGCTCCTGCTGTCAGCAGTGGACCACCCTGGGACATACTTGTCAGGCTGAGTCCCTAACCCTTAGCATTTAGGGGACTCTGGGAGTCGGAGCCTGGTATGACCCGGGGCTGTCTCAGCTCCATACAGGGCAGGGCCCTAAAGGAGGATTGAGAGGCCCCCCTACATCCCGATAGGGGGCCCCACAGTCCATCCTTGTTCCTGCTGTCAGCCGGCAAAAGCGAAAGCCCCGGTGTAGGTGGCCCGGATGTAACCCCAACTGACTTGCGTCTGAGGGGCTGACAGAGGTGAGGCCGATGGTTTCAGGGGCAGGCTTCAGATCGCCCGAGGCAAAAAGGGCCCAGTTCTGTGAGGAGTCAAGTGAGATGATGAGGGTGGACTGAGGGGGGCCCCACTCCAGGTAAAGTGTCCCCAAATAATCCAGCTTTTCCTCTGCTGTCAGCATAGGCCACCGTGGGGAAGACCTGTTAGGCTGAGTCCCTCCCCCTTAGTATTTAGGAGACTTTGGGAGTCAGAGCCTGCTGTGACCTGGGGCTGACTCAAGGACATGGGGGGGGGGGGTCCAAGCTCTGCCAGGCATCAAGGTCAGGACCCTGAGGGAGGACTGAGGTCTCCCACCGCCTATCCTGTTCCACCCCTCACGTCACCGCTGGGATGGCCTGGGGTGTAAGGGCCACAGATTTATACCTCAGGGTTAGAGAGATGTAAGGGCATTGGTGTGAGTGGAAGGGACGCACGCTGTACCAGGCAGCCAAGATAAGAACACGGAGATAAGAAGGAGGGGAGGGAGGGAGCCTTAGACTTCAGGATGGGGGGAACCCCACAGATGCCTGTCCTTGCCATCAGCCCTGGGAGGCTCCATGCAGGGTGGCCTGGCACGTGCATCTTGACAGCCACCTCCAGGTCTAAGGGATGGTAGGGGCTTGGTATAGTGAGCACGGCCTCAGGTGAGCAGAGGGAGATGCCCAGACCCTGCTGGGAGACAAGAGGTGGACAGAGACCCAGGATCCCAGGACAGAGGGGCCCCAACCTTGCCCCTGCTTTCATCCCTGGGAGACCCTGGGCAGGGTGGCCACCTGTGGTACATCCACACTTCTTTCCGGCCATGAGGAAGGTGAACACCTTGGTGTGAGGGAGGACTAGGGGTACCCCACTCCAGAACAGTGGAGGCCTCACAGAAACACCCTGTCCCCACAGTCAGCCCTGGAGGCTCCAGGCAGGGTGGCCAGACCTGGTGCTCCCTCACTACTGCCTGAAGGGGCTGAGTGTGGTTACAACTTTGGTCTGAGGGTGGCAGCTCCAGGTCGGCACAGGAAAGAGTCCCAGGCCTGCTAGGCATCATCAAGGTGAGGACACAGGGGGATGAGTGAGGGGACCTCGTACTCCTGATAAAGAGAGCCCATCCATGCCCTATGCCAGTTGTTGGCCCTGGGAGGACCCAAACATGGGTGACCATATCTGCTGGCCCCAGACTTCTACATGGGGAGCGTGTCAGGGAGGAGAGGACCTTGTTCTGAGTGGTGCAGCCTCACATCAGCTGAGGGAGGAGTCCCAGGTTTTGTCAGAAGTCAAGATAAGTACCCTTAGTGAGGACTGAAAATACCCACTCCAGAAAAGAAGGGACCCCACAGAGTCTGGCTTCTCTGTTTTCAGCCCCCCAAGGATACAGGTGTGAGGAGCAAGACATGGCAAGCTCTGGCTCTCACGGCAGAGGGGGGAGGGGCATCCTCAGGAGTTAGAGCTTGGCCTGAGCTCAGACGGACCATGTCAAGTCAGCAGGGGTGGGTCGAGGCCCTGCCAGGATTAAAAGTAAATACCCTTAGGGTGGGTTCAGGGAACCCCCACCCCAAAACAGTCTGACTCATGCCCTGCAGTCATCCCTGGATGATGCAGGGTCCACTCACTGCCTTCTGCTCCATATCAGGGATGTGAGCTCTTGTTCTAAGAGGTTCTCAGGCCAGCAGAAGGGTGGGGTCTAGGGCCCTCCAGGCAAAAGGTAAGGGCCCTTAGTGAGCAAAAAGGCGACCATCCAACCCAGAATGGTGGGGACCTCACAGAGCCTGGCCCACCATCCTGACAGCACTGGGGGTACCAGGACTATGTGTGTATCTGCAGCATGAGAGCCCCTCAGTTCCCCTTCCAGGGGCTCCAGGAACCCACAGTGAGACCTTGGTCTGAGGCAGTGTCCTCAGGTCTCCGAGCAGAGGAGGCCGAGGTCGTGCCAGGAGTCAAGGTGAGGTACACACTCTGAATGTGTGCCAGAGACTCTGCCCTCCCCAGGACAGAGGGGACCCGGACCCACCAACCCACTATCAGCCCTGCAGCCTCACACTCTGCAGTCCAGCTGCGCCTGAGGAGCCATCTCCTTTTCTTGTTCATGTGCTCAGGGGACAGGCTGACCAGGAGGAGAGGAGCCCTGGGATGCCCCAGGGCATCACCTAAGAAGGCCTGTAGGTTGCACTTTTTAAGAGTCCCCAGGGTGTGGTTCTCACTGAGGCCACTGACATGCTCTCTGTCTTCCCAGGTCTGTGGGTCCCCATCGCCCAACTGCTGCCTACACTCCTGATTGCTGACCCCGACCAGAGCCATCATTCCTCAGCGCCGCCGCCACCATCACAGGAGTCAGCACCGCAGGCTTAAGGCCTCCTGGCCCAAACAGAGGCGCAGGGCCTGGTGGGTACACAGGCTCCTGGGGGTCAGGAGGAGAGGGCAGCTACCTCCTCCTCTATTGTGACCCCAGACGACCTTGAGAAGGTTGCCACTGCAACACTGTGTCCTCCCCAGAGTCCTTAGGGAGCCTCCTCCTCCCCACTGGCCTGGCCTCCAATCCAGAGCACCACTCAGATGAGGGATCCATCACCGGAGAACAGGAGGGGCTAAGCACCTCCCAGGACCTGGCAGTCCCTGCATCCGTGCTGCAAGAGGAGATGGAAGAGAAGATGTCTGATTTGGTTGATTTCCTGCTCCTCAAGTATCGAATGAAGAAGCCAATCACCGAGGCAGAAATGCTGAATATTGTCATCAGAGATTACCATGACCACTTCCCTGAGATCTTCATCAAAGCCTCCAAGTGCATGCAGCTGGTCTTTGGCATCGATGTGAAGGAAGTGGATCTGGGCATCCACTCCTATGTCCTTTTCTCTGCCCTGGGCCTCACCTAAAGTGTGGAGCTGAATGATACCCAGCGCTTTCCCAAGGCAGGCCTCCTGATAATGATCCTGGGTGTGATCTTCATGGAGGGCAACTGCACCCGGGAGGAGGTCATCTGGAATGCACTGAGTGTGATGGGGGTGCGTGCTGGGGGTGAGCATTACATGTACAGGGAGCCCCGGAAGTTCATCACCCAGGACTGGGTGTAGGAAGAGTACCTGGAGTACCGGCAGGTGCACAACAGTGATCCTGCATGTTATGAGTTCATAAGGGCTTAGATTTGAAGTGGTGATGAAATGGATGAACATAGCAATTTGGCTGCAAAAGCAGCTGGGACGGAGGGAAGGAGTTGGTCTTTGACTCAGATGCCAGGAGCTCTGAGCTGTATCCAGCTGAGGAAGACTCCCCCAGACACAAATTAAGTAGAAAATCATCTAGGAGGGAATTTTTACTGACTTTTATCCATGAAGCACCATTTTTGGCTGAATTGGAATTCCCTGTCCTATTGCGCTGCATACTCAGAGGTTTCCTACATAATAACGACACTAGCAAAACAAAATTCCCAGAGGTAAGTGTACTAGGATCTGAGGTCCAAATATACTAGTAATGCAAATAACTGTCAATCAGTAAAAATCTAACATACGCCAGGTGCTTTACAGACATTGCACACATTCCAACAGTCCTACCAGACAGATCCTATCAAAACTATTTCGCAGACGAAGAACCTAAGGCTCACAGGACTTGGTAGATTCCCATAACCATGTGGCTAGTAAGCAACGGGGTCGGGACTAGATCCCCTGCCATTATGGACAGAATGGTGTCAGCCCCAAAATCTATATGCTGAATCCCTAACCCCCGGTATTTCAGACTATGGCTGTATATGGAGATATGGTCTTTAAAAAGGTCATTGAGGTAAAATGAGGTCATTAGGGTGGCCTCTAATTTAATGACTGGTGTCCTTATGAGAAGAGGAGATTAGGACACAAACACACACAGAGGGAAGACCCTGTGGAGACACAGGGAGAAGAGAGTCATCTCCAAAACCAAGGAAAGAGGCTTCAAAACAAACCGACCCTGCCATCACTTTGATCGTGGACTTCCAGGCTCCAGGACAATGACACAATACATTTCTGTTGTTAAAACCCCCCAGTCCATGGCTCATTGTCATGGCAGCCCGAGAAAACGAATACATATGGTCTGAATTCATCTAGAGCCCACACCATTCCCACTCCTCCCAACCTGAAGCAGACCTTGGTCTTGCTTCATTTCTCTTCTCATGATTCCATAATGTTTCTCAGGCAAACAAAACAAGGACTGTGGTCCAAGTACTAAAAGCAGGCCCCAAAATGTGCTATGGAATGAAATGTGTCCCCCAAAATTCATACGTTGAAGCCCTAAGCCCCAATGAGATAGTCTTTGGTGATAGGGCCTTTGGGACGTAATTCGGTTTGGTTGAGGCCATGAGGGTGGAGCCCTCATGATGGGATTAGTGCCCTTACAAGAAGAGACACCAGAGAAGTAGCTTGATCTTTTTATCTCTCTCTGCCACCTGAGGACGCACAGAGAGGGTGGCCATCTATAAGCCAGAAAGAAAGTCCTCACCAGACACCCACTACCCTGACACCCTGAACTCAGACTTCCCAGACTCTAGGACTATGAGAAAATAAGTGTCTGTTGTTTGAGCTCCCGGTCTATAGTATTTCATTATGGCAGCCTGCAATGACTAAGGCAAGAAGGAGGATGGAAATGTGAACCAAATACAATGTAGGGATTGTATGTGTTTCCTTGAGAGCCAAACCTGCCCAGATGCCAGCATTTTTGTGCAGTACCAGTACTTTTCTACATTACTGTGCCCTTTCCTGAATCTTGCCACACGGGCCTGCCTGTCCAACTCTGGAATCTGGCCTGCTGCCCAGCTCTCTGTGCCTACATCCACTAAAGCATGTGCCCTGCTGCCAGTGGCATGGCCTAGAGTCCCCTCTCCTCTCCCGACATAGAATATTTCTACTCTCTGCAGAAGGCCCTTAATTGTCCCTCTCCCTCACCCTGGAGCCCCTCTGATAGCAAAGGTCCCTTTGACTTTGAATAGTGACCTTTAGACACCTGATCATCCTGTTGGATGTCTTCAAAACATTCCCCAAATGTTTTCCAAATAAGCTGCTGAGTGGAGTCAGATTCGGCCTATAAGTTACCAGTTCCTGAGATATAACCCTGAAGTTAGAGAGAAAGTTTTTAACCCCCCCCAATATTTACAATAGGATTTTAATGTGGTGCCTTATTTGAAACTGACCACTGAGCACATACATGGATTAAAGAACTTTCCGGGCTGGTCATAAACCAAAGCCTCTCATATTAGCCAGTTTAGACTGCCAGAACAAAATACCATAGACTGTGAGGCCTAAACAGCAGATATTTATTCCTCACAGGTTTGGAGGCTGGGGAGTCTGAGAACAAGGTACTGGAAGATTTGATCCCTGATGAGGGCTCTCTTTCTGGCTTGTGGACAGCTGCCGTCTCTGTGTGTACACATAGCAGAGAGAGACAGAGAGAGCAAGAAAGCTCTCTGATGTTTCTTCTTATAAGGGCACTAATCCCATCATCAGGGCCCCATCCTCATGACCTCATTTGACCCTAATTACTTCTGAAAGGCCCCATCTACACATACATCACATTGGGCCTTAGGGCTTCAACATATAAATTTGGGGGAAGGGGACACAGTTCAGTTCATAGCATCTCCTTTACATTGGTAAATGAGGAAAGTCTATGGAAATCACTGTGAAGGAAATATCTCCTGAAGGTGAATTGCTGAAACTCTGGTATTCTCCTAGGAAGTAAAAAATGGTTCCTTATTAGACATGCCAGCTCAGATTAAAAATGAAGGAATAACCATCTTTCCACTGCTTCTGCTCTATGTATCTTCCCCATAGGAAAGTCCTGGCTTTAAGTGTGTCTAAGGACATCCTGTGCAGATGTTCAGTCATGCAGAGGGTAGCAGAGACTCAGAGGTTAAGATTTTGCCCCTACGTCAAATGGAAAGAGAAAGTCCTCAGCCTACTGGGATGACAGATGGTGCTGCAAAGGGTACTGCAGAAAAGTACCATTGAGTGAAGAAGGCAAAGCCTTCCTGCTGACATTTACAGGATTCTTGGAAAACTACATGTGATCCTGCAATTGAAAGCACCTGTCATGTAGTAGGTACTTTAAAAAGTTGGAGAGCTTGGGCAAAATCTGGCCTTCTCAGAAACTCCTCCCAGCAGTGACAGGTGTTGTCATAACACATTATAGCCGTTGCTATTTGTTGAGCACCTACTATGTAACAGTTTGTGGCAAGGATTTTAATGCACTTACACATCTTGTCTTCCTCTCCTTCCTGGACACATGGGAACAGTGCTGTCCACTTGTAATGAGGAAGGGTCATGTGACTTTCCTTTTTCACTGGATCACGAGCAGAGGCTTTGTTTGTCCCTTCCAGGCAGTCGAGAGCCAGGGCGCCATTTCCTCGGGTTCTTCTTCCATTCAATGGCAAGCAAGGCAACTCCATGTGAGATGGGGGAGTCACAAGCAAGAAGCAGCCTGGGGCCCCGGGTCACTTGAGAGTCCCTGACATACCACATCAGAATTTATATGCAAGGAAAATAAGCTTTTCTTGTGTTAAGCCATTCAAATTTCAGAGTTTGTTGCATGACCTTGTGGTTACTTCAAATAATACACAGCTAATATTCTTGGTGTCAAGGTTATATAGGTATTTCAATTGCAAAGGAATAGCGCCTATATTCTTCTTACAAAAACTTCTAAAAATATAGATAAATCACAATTCCTCTCTTTACAAAGTTCACCTACAGTTCAGTCCCCTCCTCAGAGGTCACCACTGTTGTTCATAGTAATATGGTGTGCATTACTTTAAGCCTTATTCTAGGGTTTTTTTTTTAGATGTATATGCACTATGAAAACACATAGTGCTGTTAAATACCCACAGGTATGATGTACATATAGATCTATCACATGCCTTTGCCACTTAATAAGATGGGTGCAGGACCTTCCACCCTCACTTTTGTAACTGTTCCCTAGAACTGTAAAGTAGCTGTGTGTCACAGTTAACTAAACCTTTCTTCTCCTGATGAACACGTAAACTGTTTTCCATTTGTTGCTATGATTTATAGAACTGAAATATCTCTGAACGTGTAATTCTTGGGCAAATATGCATGTTGTCTAATAAGAAAGATACATTAACATCGACATTGGCTGAAAGATGAAATGGTATGAATTATTCAAATTTTTACAAATATCATCAAAATTTTATTCCAAAAATACTGTACCAATGTATTTTCTCAGAAATGTTTGTGAATATCCTACACGCTAACAAATATCTTATTTTAACAATCTTTTAAATTTTGGTGAAAATTATGAATAAAATTTGGTGAAGAAATATTGTTTCACTGTTATTTTAATTTGCATCTCCACTGTCTCTGATTAGGTTAATTCCTTGCCCGGATGAACCTGGATTCAGGCAGTGATGTCCTGAGTAAGATCATTCCTCTTGGCTTGATTTAAGCATCTGAAATGTCAGCGAACCTTTTCCTTTAGAGAAGGAAAGATTTTGTCAGAGTGACCAGGAGTCAGGGAAGGAGAGCAGACAGGACTCCTTGGCGAGTGAGGGGTGTTCGGGCGATCCCGAGGACAGTGGTGTCCAGAGTCCAGGAGAGAGACCAGATGCAAAGCCATGGCCACAGAGCCCCAGGCAGGCTGGCACTCAGAGCTCTGCCTCCAGAGTTCAGCGCAGGGGGAGAAGGACCAGAGGGAGGGAAGGGACAGGGAGGAGGGAGGACAGGACAAGGCCCATGACTGGGCTTGGGAAATCGGGGGCCCATCGTTCGTCCCCAGGTGGAAGCTACAGTGTGGTCTCAGTGGCCAGCCCTTTTGGGTGGATGCAGACACCCCAGCCCCCCTAGGAGCCCCCAACTCTGTCGGGAAGAGCGTAGCTGGTGCCCTGCATCACCCTGGGGGAGTCCCCTGAAGTCCCTTGACCTCTCTAGTTGTCCAGTGTACCCTGGCCAGATTCCCAGGCTGGGTGATGTCTCGACACCTGTGGGGGCCGGAGTTTCATCCCCTGTGTACCCTGGGCCCCCTGAAACTCCACTGCCTGGGTGGGTGGCTTGGCAACCGATACCGACAGGTGAGACAGCCCTGGAGGAGCACTGGGCGGGGGAAGGCAACAGTGTGGCTGCTTGGAGGGGAAACTGGAGGAAGGACCCCCAGGGATTTATCACCCCAGACTGTGCTGATGAGGGGCTGGCTGTGGACATCACATGACAAACGAGGTGGCACCCTTCCTTGTCACACTGATGTTGAAGTGTGGGGCCCAGTGCAGGAAGCATCAGGCCCTGTCCTATTGGCAGCATCCACACCTCCAAGACAGTGATTGGGCCCGGGGAGGAGACGTCCACGAGGACAATCTTGGGGACAGTCCAGGGGAATTCTGGTGTCAGATGAGCAGTTGTGGCACGTGCCTTCCATGAAGGCAGAAGGCCCATGCGGGGGGCAGGCTCCACACTGAATTGGCCAATGGGACCCTCTGGTATTTTGATCCATTCATTCATTGATCCAGGAAAGAGTTATTGAACATCTATTTAGGAACAACAACAAGTAAAAAAAGGAAGGGACCAGTTACTTAATTCAATCTGCTGTGGGGAGGATGGTGAGGTGGAGACACACGTGAGAGTTTTAAGAAGTTGGGGTCTTTGAAATGATCAGGAGAATCTTTAATGATCTGACATTTGGGGCTGCTGACTAGGTGGAAGCCGCTCCCCTTAGCTGAAGATGAGGGGGAAGGAGGAAGAGTTGGTCATGTTTGGAGGAGGAAGAGTAGGGAGGATGAGGTCAGTGGGGACTGTGCAGATGGCGAGGTGCTCTAGTCCATCCAGGTGGAGGTGTCCACTGGGTGGTAGGATAATATCCTAGTGTCTGAACAGGGACCACGGCTGGACCTGAGGTTTAGCTCCATAAGCAGGGGTCGCTTCAGGCCACGGGGTTAGGTTAAGCAGAGTGCTGTCTAGACAGTAGCCTACACGCTTGTAATAGTCTGCATTGTCCACAGAAGTAGAAGCAAGAACAGCAGGGAGCAGGGGAGCTGCTGATATAAGTCCTGGAGTCTGCAGGTCCGACAACCCAGAGATGAGTGGTCTGGGAACAAGTAAAGATGGATATTCTAGCTTGGAAATTGAGAGAATTCACCCTCCTTCCACTTGTTTTTGTTCTGTGGAGGCTCTCAGTGGCTGCCACATTGGTGAGGGTGATCTTCTTTACTCAGTCTACGGACTGAAATGCCAACCTCTTTCAAAAACACCCTCACAGACACATTCAGACACAATGTTTGACCAGCTATCTGGGCCCAGCCAAGTCGGCACATAATATTAACCATCACCAGTCAAACCCGTCTCCACTTGACACCCATACACAGCTGCTTAGACCATATCTAAGGTCCAAACAAAGACAATAGCAAGGTTGTGATTCTGCCTAACTTAATACAACTTCTCTGCACACAAATGGAAAAATACTAATTGTTTCCCCAGAAGAGGAGATAAGATCCTTCAATGAGGTTTTTCTTGTGCTGATATCCCATAAGTTAAATAACATTACATAAAATCAACAATGCTTAAATACTGGTATGAAGTCAACACATGTATGTTACATTACAAGGGAGTACAGGAGGAAAGGAAATAAAGGTATTTGCTATAGATATGTATATGCAGAGATACACAAACAAATATATTTGTGAAATATAACAGGGTAATGGCCTTTTGAAGTCATAGTTAATAGCACCAAATAGGTGACAATACTTTGCAGGGCTGCAGTTCTGTAGAAGGCTGTATATGCTCTGAATCAGCATTCAATATATGGTGTGGTTTCTGTCCTAGCCAGGATTCAAAGGTCCAGGAATTAAGGGGTGAAAGTGGGCATGGCACCACTCACCTTGCCCCTAGTGATCTACCAGCTAATGTTTTGCTTCCTGTTCTCACAGCAACCTTAGGCCTAGAAGTCTTAGTTCCAGGTGAAGGAATGCTTCCTCCAGGAGACACAACAGTGATTCCACTCAACTGGAAGTGAAGACTGCCACCAGTCACTTTGGGCTTTTCATGCCTCTGAATCAACAGGCTAAGAGTTGCTGTGTTGGCTGGGGTGACTGATCTGGACTAGCAAGGGGAAACTGGACAGCTGCTCCACTATGGAGGCAAAATTGACAAGTTAGACATTATTAAAATTAAAAATTTCTGCTCTGAGAAAGACACTGTCAAGAGTATGAAAAGACAAGCCATGGACTGGGAGAAAATAATTGCAAAATACATATCTGATACAGGACTTGTATCCAAAATATACAAAGAACTGTTGTAGCTCAACAGTAAGAAAACAAATGACCAGTTTAGAAATAGGCAAAAGAACTGAAAAGACAGCTTGTCAAAGAAGATATAGAGATGGCAAAGAAGCGCATGAAAAGATGTTCAACATCATTTGTCATTAGGCATTTACAAGTTTACACAACAATGAAATATCACTACACCTATAAAATGCCTAAAATGGAAAACATTGACAATAACAATTGCTGGTGACGATGATGAGCAATAGGAATTTCCATTAATTGCTGGTAGGAATTGAAAATGGTATGCCAGTTTGAGAGACAGTTTGGCACTTTCTTACAATGCTAACCATGGCCTTACTATACATTGCAGCAACCACACACCTAGATATTCACTCTATGTAGTTGAAAATTTACCTCTATACAAAAACCTGCATACAAATGTTTATAGCAGCTTTATTCATCTTAAAGTTGGAAGCAACCACGATATCCCATGATATTCAATAGGTGAATGGATAAACAAACTGTGGTACATCCATACCACAGAATAAAAATACCATTCAGCAATTTTTTTAAAATGAGCTATCAAGTCACAAAAAAAGAGAGGAATTTTAAACGTATGTTGCTAAGTGAAAGAAGCTAGCTTGAAAAGTCTACATCGTATATGATTCTACCTATATGACATTTTAGAAAGGCAAAACTATTGCTATAATAAAAAGATCAATGGTGTTAGGGATTCAGGGAGAAGGGGTAGGAGTGAATAGACAGAGCACAAGAAGTTCATCAGGGCAGTGAATCTATTTTATGTGATACTGGAATGGTGGATGACTGCCATTATATATTTTTCCAAAACCATGGAACAGTGCAAAACAAAAAGTGAACATTAACATAAACAATAGACTTTAGTTAATCATAATTTATCAATATTGGTTCATTAATTGTAACAAATTTACCACACTAACATAAGAAGTTGATAATAAGGAAAACTGTATGGGAGGATGAAAGTATTGTGAACTCTCAGTATTGTCTGCACAATTTTCTGTAAATTAAAACTGTTCTAAAAATTAAAGCCTATTAATTAAAAATACTAAACATACAACTAACATACAAGTCAGATTTCACACTTGGGCATTTGTCCCAGAGAAATGAAAATGTGTGATCACACTGAAACCTGTACATAAATGTTCATAGCAGTTTTATGCATGATACCCAAACACTGAAAACAGCCCAAATGACCTTCAGTGGGGTAATTGTTAAAGAAACTATGGTAGATCAATGCAATGAATACCATACTTAGCAATAAAAAGGAAGAAACTATTGATATATGCAACCCCTCAAGAGAATGCTGTCTTAGTCCATTCAGGCAGCTATAATGCAATGAATTCCTTTAGACTGGGTAATTTATAAATAATAGAAAATTATTTTCTCATGGTTCTAGAGGCTGGGAATTCCAAGATCAAGGTGCTAGCAGATTTGATATGTGGTGAAGGCTCTCTGCTTCATAGATGGTGCTTCCTGTTGTGTTCTCACATGGCAGAAGGGGCAAACTGCTCCTTCTCACCTCTTTTGTAAGATCACTAATCCCATTCATGTGGGCTCCACCCTAATGACTCAACCACCTCCTAAAGGTCCTACCTTTTCATAGCATCACACTGTCAATTAAATTTCAACATATAAATTTTGGGGGGGACACATTCAGACCATAGTTTATGCTAAGTGCAAAAAGGTTACATACAGTATGATTCAATTTATATATTATTCTTGACATAAAATAATTATGAAAATAGAGGACAGATTAGTGGCTGCCAGGAGTTAAGGGTAAGAGAGTGGGTGTGAAAGGGAAGTGGATATCTCTATAAAAGGCTAGCATGAGGGAACTGTGTGGTGATGGAAATGTTTAATGTCTTGATGGTATCAGTGTCGCTATCCCAGTTGTGATATTGTACTATGGTATTGCAAGATGTTACTATCAGGAGAAGCTGGCTAAAGAGTATGCAATATCTCCATGTTATTCCTCACAAGTGAATCAACAATTATTTCAAAGATATTAATATTTAACAATTGCCTGCAAGTTATTGACTCCACTAGATGCTGACCACTCCCACTGGCCCTGTCCCATCGTTGTTAGGCAACTGCTCAACCTCAGATTTTCTTAACAAGAAAGTGCATAAGCAGTGTTATATTCATGGTGTCCAAACACCATCATTTTAGTGATTGGAGAGTTGTCAATGACTTTTCATAAGATGAGATGATTGGTCTTTCAGAGAGCCTTTAGTTGCTTACAGCATAGGCTGTATATCAGTCAGAGTTCTCCAGAGAAACATAACCAATAGGATGTGTATGTGTGTGTATGAGTGTGTGAGTGTGTATAGTCTCTCTCTATTTTTTTCTCTCTCTCTTCGTGTGTGTATGTATATGTGCACACATACATACATATATATACAGATATACACACTCTCTATTGCTCTCCGGGAGACAGAGAGAGAGAGAGAGAGAGAGATATCAATCTAATTTAAAGAACTGGCTTACAAAATGGAGGGTACTATCAAGTCTGAAATTTCAGGGCAGCAAGAAGACTGAAATTCCAGCAAGAGTCGATTTTGCAGTTTTGAGTCCAAAGGCAGTCTGGAGAAGAATGCCTTCCTCTTTGGGGGATTTTGGTCTTTACTCTTAAGGCCTTAAACTGATTGGATGAGGCCCACCCACATTATAGAGGGTGATCTGCTTTACTCACAATCTACTGATTTGAATGTTAATCACATTTACAAAATATCTTCAAAGCAACATCTCGACAGGTGTTTGACCACACATCTGGGTACCATAGCCTAGCCAAGGTAACAAACTCCACTATGAGATGGGTGGGTGTCCTGAAGGCAATTACTTTGTGTACATTTTTGGGAGGAGGTATTCGTGCCCCACACACATCACATTTCTCCTTTTCTCCTTTCTGGTCCCCTTACACACACACACACACACACACACACATACACACACACACAAAATACTAATTCTTTTTTTGCCTTGTCAGTGGGTGAAAGTGTTAAGGAGGAAATTTGGCCCAGGGCTCAGCCCTGCGTGTTTGGCTCTCTGTGGACTGACTGGTCTGACCCCAACCCCGCAGGACCCACCCCCTCCCTTTCCGCACACCCGCCTCTTCCCTCCTTTCTCCCTCCCCACCATCACAGAACACTCAGGGACACACGCACCATTTCACAGGTGGTTGATTTTATTTTCATCACTATCATATACCCCGTTGGTGAAAAATTCCTCATTGACATGGTTGGCCATGTCCCCACAGCCAGACCTCCGGAGACTTCGCAGATAGCTCTGAGGTCGCTGGCCTCACTCTGAAGTTACTGGCTGCTGAGGGTGAAGCTTGAGGTGGTGGAGCTCTCCCGGCTCTCTGGGGCCTGCTCTGGCTCATTTTGACTGACTTCCTCATCCAGCTGGTGACAAGGGTCGAATGGTGTCGGTGCTGTCACCTCTTTGGGTTTAATTGAAAGGGTGGTCACTTTGGAGAAGCTTTCCTCCTCAAAGTCCCTCGAACGGGTCCTTTTGTGTTCCTGGGTACCTTGGGGACCTTCAAGGACAAAAGGGAGATCACAGAAGGGCACTGGTTTGGGGGAAGGGGGTGGAGGCAGGGTGGGAGCATGGGAAGGGATGCGGCCCGAGGGGGGCTTGTGTTGGGCGAGGACAGGGTAAGAGTGGGGGGCAGGACTCGAGGGGAAGGCGGGGAGAAGCTTCAGTAGGTTGCTCACCTTGAAGCTGCCTCTCGACCTGAGTTGACGAGGGGCCTTCCTCTTCTTCCCCATTTGACATTGGCAGGGGGTTGTTCAATGACAATGCCAGAGGCTTGTGATTTCCCGGTCATCTTCACCGTGGCAGTGCTTCCCAGCAGTCTACCCAGGCCGCCTGACCTCCCTATATATACCCTCTGCAGGATAGGGTGCGGTCACGTCCCTAAGCTTTGTTTGGTCGCTAAGCAACCCCAAGCCAATGGGAGCCCTAGGGGACATTAGACGTCACAAAGCACTACACTGACGTCATGGGGTTGGGGTGCGGGTGAGGAAAGATTCTGGGGAGGCCAAGACGCAGCAGCTTAGACATCACAAAGCACCATCCTGACACAATCCCATCACCCGGGGGAGGGGGGGTGTCAAGATGCAACTTAGATGTCTCTCAATGCACCATCCTGACACTCCAGTAGAAAGGATGCTGGGAGGCCTGGATGCTCTGGTTGGGAAAAGGGAGCATTTCTTTAACACCCCTAAAGAGCCCTCCAAACTGACCTTCCACCCTCATTCCTCCATCTTGGATTCTGGTGGATCACATAGCAGGGAGACTGTGTCTCTTCCAAGCCTTTCCCCACAGCCACCCCATTGACTAGTTCATTCTGTTCTCCCTAGTCTTCACCATTACCTAGTTCCATATGTCTTACCTAAAATCCCTCCATGATAATGTGGCCATATTAAGTCTCTGTAAAAATGTGAATCATTCCACTTCTTGCTTACAGATTTTTCTTATGCCCCTTGAAGGCTATCTACTTCTTGGCTACCACGAGGGAACTTTTCCATCCACCTCCTTTTCCCATTGTTTACAGAGGTCCCCCTTGTTTTCTGTTTTCCAGTCTGAAATCACTGCCTTCGGGCAGTCAAGACTTCAGTAAATAAACTCTCTGCCTTGGGTATCCTACTCTTAGTTCAGTTCTGGACATTGTGTTCATCTCTGTAGGTGTATAGTAAACAAGCCTGGGTTTTATCAGCACAGGGCAGATAAGGCAAATGTTCATGTGCCAGAAGTTGTGATGGATGTTTGCATGTAAGAACATACAACCTAAGACAAATGAGTTCATGGTAAGGAGAGGGGAATTGTTTAACATTGTACTTGAGGTTCTGGCAAGAGAATGTGAAAGGGTACACCCATTTTAAAACACAGTTTTGCAGTTTCTTAAATTTTTTTATTTCAAAATATTAAGGGGGTACAAATATTTTGAGTTATGTCGGTTGCTTTTGAAATGTTTGAGTCTCTCCTCCATTCCTCTCCCCCCTCCACTTGATTTCCACTGAGTTTTACTTCCCTCTGTGCACATGTGTGCTCATCAGTTAGTTCCAATGTAATAGTAAGTACATATTGTGTTTGTTTTTCCATTCTTGAGATACTTAACTTAGGACAATGGTCCTCCAGTTCCATCCAGATTGTTGCAGAAGGCATTAGTTCACCTTTCTTATGGCTCAGTTGTACTCCATGGTATACACATAGCACATTTTATTAATACACTCATGAGTCAGTGGGCACTTGGATTGATTCCACATCTTTGCAATTGTGAATTGTGTTGCAATAAACATTCAAGATCATCTGTCTTCTTTTCCTTTGGGTAGATATCCAGTAGTGGGATTGCTGGATCGATAGGTAGATCTACTTTTAAATCTTTGAAGAATCTCCTTACTGTTTTCCATAAGGGTTGTACTAATTTTCAGTCCCACCAACACTGTAGAAGTGTTTCTTTCTTTCTGCATCTATTGCTTTTGGTCTTTTTAATAAAAGCCACTCTAACCGGGGTAAGGGAGTATCTCATTGTGGTTTTAGTTTGCATTTCCCTGATGATTAATGATGTTGAGCAGTTTTTCATATGTTTATCGGCCATTTCTCTATCTTCTTTTGAAAAGCTTCTGTTCATGTCTTTTCCCTACTTTTTAATAAGGATGTTTGTTGATTTCTCGCTGATATGCTTGAGTTATTTGTAAATTCTGGATATTAGTCCTCTATCAGACACATATTTTGCTAATATTTTCTCCCATTCTGTGAGCTATTTTCTCTGTTGATTGTTTCCAGAGCTGTGCAGAAACTTTTTAGTTTAATCAAATCCCACTTATTTATTTTTGTTTTTGCCATGATTGCCACTGGGGTCTTAGTTGTAAATTCCTTGCCTAGGCCAATATCTAGAAGAGTTCTTCCTACATTTTCCTCTAGACTACTTATGGTTTCATGCCTTAGATGTAAGTCTTTTATCCATCTTGAATTAATTTTGGTGAGTAATCAGAGGTAGGGCTCCTGTTTCATTCTTCTGCATGTGGCTATCCAATATTTCCAAACAACTGATCTTCAACAAAGCAGACAACAATGTACATTGGGGAAAAGAAGTTTCTTAAAATGTTAATCATGCTCCTACCATATGATGCAACCATCCCATTTCTACGTATTTGTATAACTTTTAAAATTCAAACTAATTTGCCATGACAGACAGATCAGTGGTTGCTTGGGAATGGGGGTTCAGAGAGTAGCAGGAGGGAGGAATTACAAAGGGCTAGAAATAACCTTTTCAGGGTGACGGATATGTTCACTCTTGATTGTGGTGTTGCTTTTGCTGGTGCATAGATATGTAAAACTTTTCAAATTATACACTTTTATAAGTTTATTGTATGCTGACCATTGCTTGATAAAAGTATTTTTAGAAATTATATTCCATAAAAGTTGTTAGAATCAAAATGGAGTCACTAAACATTAAGAAAACCCTGACAAATAGAGCTAGGAAGGGCCACAAAGAGAGAGTTCTCATGCTTGTGTGCCTGGTAACAAAACCATCACAAAAGACTCTGCAAAAACCACAATCTTGATGCACAGAGGCCATCACAACCTTAAACAAAGAAAACACTTCTGCAGGGACATCTGCCCAGCGACTACCTGTCCAACTTCAGACTGGCATCACCCTCGTTATTGGTCTTTTTTGTTGGTCCATAGATTAATATTGCTATATTAGAGACAGAAATGATCTCAGGAGTTTTGCAGGGCTTTGCCCTGAAGGAATATATGAAAGTGTTAGTTCGCATATCAAAAGCTGCCTTGCCTCAGGAGGGCATCTCACAGGTCAGTATCAGCTGTTTTCCAAGGTGACACTGCAGTCTCAAACCTGTATTTTTCGCCTGTTTTGAATGACAAGCTGTTTTACATGGAGCCAAGGGATGAGAGCTGATCAAAGAGTGCCCACTCAACAGAAAGACACCTGTGGTTAAAAGCAATTATCCCAAGAGACAGCTCTTGCTTGACTCCTGATTACCTGTTTCAATGCACAATAACTAGATAAAGAAATATGGAGCCACTATATCTCTGTTTAACTTTCCTGCTAAAGTGATAGTTTTTTTTTTATTCAAAACTTTTTTTTTTCAAATTTGTGGTACATTTTAGCAAGTTCTTAGCAAAATCAAAACTTTTTTTTTTTTACAAATGGATACAATTTTTTTAATATATCAGCTCATTATGGGGGTACAAAAGTTCAGGTTATATATATTGCCCATGCCCCACCATCCACCCTAGTCTGAGCTTCAAGCGTGTCGATTCCCAAGACAGTGCACATCGCACTCATCAAGTAGGTATACACCCATCCCTTCCCACCAGCCCCCACCTCTGTCTGATACCCAGTTGGTGTTATACCCAAATGTGCACTTAGGTGATGATCAGGGAAACCAGTTTGCTGGTGAGTACATGTAGTGTGTATTTTTCCAATCTTGGGATATTTCACTTAGTAGAATGGGTTCGAACTCTCTCCAGGAGAACCAAAGAGATGTCTTATCACCGTTATTTCTTATAACTTAGTAATATTCCATGGTATACATATACCACATTTGGCTAATCCATTCATGAATTGATGGGCATTTGGGTTGTTTCCACATCTTTGCAATTGTGAATTGTGCTGC
The DNA here is from genome assembly GCF_041146395.1 of Eulemur rufifrons. Taxonomy (NCBI): domain Eukaryota; kingdom Metazoa; phylum Chordata; class Mammalia; order Primates; family Lemuridae; genus Eulemur; species Eulemur rufifrons. The sequence goes on along the minus strand of NC_091012.1, from coordinate 22,592,326 downwards.
TGTAAACATTCGGGTGCAGGTGTCTTTTTTATAGAATGACTTTTATTCTTCTGGGTATATGCCCAATAATGGGATTGCTGGATCGAATGGTAGGTCTACTTTAATCTGTTTAAGGTATCTCCATATTGTTTTCCACAGGGGTTGTACTAGTTTACAGTCCCACCAGCAGTGTATAAGTGTTCCTGTCTCTCCACATCCATGCCAACATGTATTGTTTTGGGACTTTTTGATAAAGGCCATTCTCACTGGAGTTAAGTGATATCTCATTGTGGTTTTGATTTGCATTTCCCTGATGATTAGAGATGTTGAACATTTTTTCATATGTTTGTTAGCCATTTTTATATCTTCTTTTGAAAAATTTCTATTCATGTCCTTTGCCTCCTTTTTTTTTTTTTTTTTGAAACAGAGTCTCGCTCTGTTTCCCAGTCTAGAGTGAGTGCCGTGGCATCCTCCTAGCTCACAGCAACCTCAAACTCCTGGGCTCAAGCAATCCTTCTGCCTCAGCCTCCCCAGTAGCTGGGACTACAGGCATGCGACACCATGCCTGGCTAATTTTTTCTATATATTTTTAGTTGTTCATATAACTTCTTTCTATTTTTAGTAGAGATGGGGTCTTGCTCTTGCTCAGGCTGGTCTCGAACTCCTGAGGTCAAAGAATCCACCCGCCTTGGCCTCCCAAGTGCTAGGATTACAGGCATGAGCCACCGCGCCCGGCATTTTGCCCACTTTTTGATAGGGTTGTTCAATTTTTTCTTACTGATTTTCCTGAGTTCTAAATAGATTATTATTATCAGTCCTCTATCTGATGTGTATGTAGTATGCGAAAATTTTTTCCCATTCTGTAGGTTGTCTGTTTACTGTCATGATGGTTTCTTTGGCTGTGCAGAAGCTTTTTAATTTGATCAGGTCCCATTTATTTATTTTTGTTGCTGCTGTGATTGCCTTAGGGGTCTTCTTCATAAATTCTTTGCCTAGGCCAATGTCTGTAAGAGTCTTTCCTACATTATCTTCTAGAATTCTAATAGTTTCCGACCTAAGGTTTAAATCTGTTATCCACCGTGATTTGATTTTTGTGAGAGGTGAAATCTGTGTGTCCTGTGTTAGTCTTCTACATGTGGCTATCCAGTTTTCCCAGCACCATTTATTAAATAAGGAATCTTTTCCCCAGAGTATGTTTTTGTCTGCTTTGTGAAAGATTAGATGGCTATGTGAGGATGGTTTTATATTTGGTTTTTCTGTTCTGCTCCACTGGTCTGTGTCCCTGCTCTTATGCCAATACCAAGAAGTTTGAATAATCACAGCCTTGTAGTATAGTTTGACGTCTGGCAAATTAATACCTCCCATTTTGTTTTTGTTGCTTAAATTTGCTTTTGCTAAACGGGGTCTTCTCTGGTTCCATACAAAGCGTAAAATTATTTTTTCTATATCTGTGAAAAATGATGTTGGTAATTTAATAGGATTGCATTGAATCTGTAGATAACTTTGGGCAGTATAGACATTTTAACAATGTTGATTCTACTGATCCATGAGCATGGTATCGTTTTCCACCTATTTACATGCTCTGCGATTTCCTTCCTCAGTGTTTCATAGTTCTCCCTATAGAGGTCCTTTACCTCCTTCGTTAAATATATTCCTAGGTATTTCATTTTCTTTGTCACTATTTTGAAGGGTATTGAGTCCTTAATTTGGTTCTCCATTTGACTATTATTGGCATATATGAATGCCTCTGATTTGTGTGTATTGATTTTGTATCCTGAGACTTTACTGAATTCGTTGATCAATTCCCGGAGTTTCTTGGTTGAATCCTTGGGGTTTTCTAGATATAACATCATATTATCAGCAAAGAGTGAGAGTTTCATCTCTTCTGTACCTATTTGGACTCCCTTGATTCTGCTCTCTTGCCTGATAGCTCTCGCAAAAACTTCCAATACTATGTTGAAAAGTAATGGGGACAGTGGGCATCCTTGTCTGGTTCCAGTTCGAAGTGCGAATGCTTTCAGTTTTTCCCCATTCAGTATGATGTTGGCTGTGGGTTTGTCATATATGACTTGTATCATTTTTAGATAGGCCCTGTCTATGCCTATTTTGTTAATTGTTCTTATCATAAAAGGGTGTTGAATTTTGTCAAATGCTTTGTCTGCATCTATTGAGAGGATCATATGATCTTTATTTTTGCTTGTATTTATGTGGTGAATTACATTTATAGATTTGCATATGTTAAACCATCCTTGCATCTCTGGGATGAAGCCCACTTGGTCGTGATGGATTATTTTCTTCATAAGCACTTGGATTCAATTTGCTAGGATTTTATTGAGAAATTTTGCATCTATATTCATAAGGGATATTGGTCTGTAGTTTTCTTCTTTTGTTGCCTCCTTTCCTGGTTTTGCTATCAAAATTATGTTGGCTTGGTAAAACGTGTTGGGGAGAATTCCATCCTTCTCGATATTGGAGAATAGTTTATGTAAGATGGGCACCAACAGGAGCAGCCCCCCAGCTGAGGTAGCAAAATCCTGAACAACACGTGAAGGGCTCCCCCTAGTGACAGAGGAGGTAGCTCACCTGGGCTGCTACACAGCCTAAGATCAGTGTGCACGGCATGCCTCTATCCAGACTAAAGCTGCAAGAAGCTGAAAGAAGGGATCTAACGATACATGCAGATGGGAAGGGCTCAGCGAAGGAACTCTTGGAGTATAAAGAATCAAGCTGAAATCTTGCCCTCAAAGAGCATTACTAGTTCTCTACCAATTGACACAAACCAGATTCAAAATAGCAACATGTCACAGGAAGAATTGCAAACATGGATCATAAATAAGCTGAATATCATGCAAGAAAAAATGGATAACCAACACAAAGAAACCACAAAAAAGATCCAGGACTTGGAAGAAAAATTCACTAAAGAAATCGAAATATTGAAGAAAAATCAAACTGAACTACTGGAAATGAAGAATTTATTCAGGGAGCTACAAAACACAGTGGAAAGTCTCAAGAGCAGGGTAGATCAAACAGATGAAAAATCTCAGCGATTGAAGATAACACTTTCCAATTAAATAAGTCAGTCACAGAGATAGAGCAAGGAAACAAGAGAAAAGATCAGAGTCCACAAGAAATGTGGAATTATGTGAAGAAGCCTAACGTGAGAGTTATCGGCATTCCTGAGGGTGAAGAAGACAATAAGCAAGGGTTGGATAAGCTATATGAAGATATAATTGAGGAAAATTTCCCAGGCCTTGCCAAAACTCTAGATATACAAGTTCAAGAAGCTCAAAGAACCCCCGGGAGATTCACATCAAATAGGAAGACACCACGTCATGCAGTTATCAGACTGACCAAAATATCCACTAAAGAGTCCCTTCTTTGAGCTGTAAGGAGAAAGAAACAAGTAACATACAAAGGAAAGTCCGTCTGAATCACGCCAGATTTCTCAACTGAAACCTTACAAGCAAGAAGATATTGGGTCCCCATTCTCACTCTTCTGAAACAGAATAATGCCCAGCCTAGAATCTTGTACCCAGCTAAGCTCAGTTTTATATATGAAGGTGAAATTAAGACATTCTCAGATAAACAAAAACTCAGAGAATTCACCAAAACAAGACCAGCTCTCCAAGAAGTACTCAAAACAGAGTTACACACGGACCAGCACAAGAAAGACCCATGAATGTAAAACTACTCAAGAGATAAAGATAAAATCCCAGTTATCACAATGGCTCAAGAGAGAAAAAAGATCAATGAAATTCAACCCAACATGAGGAACAGAAATCTGTCTCACTTATCAGTTCTCTCATTAAATGTGAATGGATTGAATTCCCCACTCAAGAGACATAGACTGGCCCAATGGATAAAAGAATATCAGCGATGTATGTGCTGTCTTCAGGAAACTCATCTAACCTGCAAGGATGCATTTAGACTGAAAATAAAAGGGTGGAAATTGATATTTCAAGCAAAAGGAAGCCAAAAGAAAGCTGGCGTGGTGGTGTTAATCTCCGATAACTTAGTTTTTAAATCAACAAAAGTAGTGAAAGACAAAGATGGCTACTATATACTGGTGAAGGGTACAATTCAACAAGAAGACATAACTATACTTAATATATATGCATCCAGCTTAGGTTCACCCAGATTCATAAAGCAAACCCTACTTGATCTGAACCAAGTGATAGATAACAACACTTTAATAGCCAGAGACTTTAACACGCCGCTGACAGTACAGAACAGATCCTCCAAACAAAAAAATAAACAAAGAAATAATGGACTTCAATAGAATGCTAGAACAAATGGACCTGACTGACATCTACAGAACATTCTACCCAAAAACCACTGAATATACTTTCTACAACACTGACCATATTCTAGGACATAAAGCATGTCTTAAAAAATTAAAAAAATAGAAATTATACCATGCATCTTCTCAGATCACAGTGGAATAAAAGTAACACTGAACCCTAACAGAAATTCTCATTTCTACCCAAAGTCATGGAAGCTAAACAACCTTCTCCTGAATGATTATTTTATAAATGAAAAAATCTCAAGACAGAAATCAAAAGATTCTTTGAATTAAATGACAAAGGAGACACAACTTATCAAAATCTGTGGGACACAGATAAAGCAGTCCTGAGAGGAAAATTTATTTCCATAAATGCCAATATCAGAAAGACAGAAAACTTACAAATAGACAATCTAATGAATAGACTCAAAGAGCTGGAGAAGGAAGAACAGACTGACCCCAAACCCAGCAGAAGGAGAGAAATTATTAAGATTAAATCAGAACTAAATGAAAAGGACAACAAACAAACCATAAGGGAGATTAATAAAACAAAAAGTTGGTTCTTTGAAAAAATAAACAAAATAGACACGCCTCTGTCTATACTAACCAATAGCAGAAAAGAAAAAACTCTAATAATCTCCATCAGGAACATGAAAGGAGAAATCACAACCAACGCCACAGAGATACATGATATCATCTACGAATTCTACAAAAATCTTTATGCACACAAATTAGAAAATGTGGAGGAAATGGACAAATTTTTAGAAACACACAGCCTTCCCAGGCTCCACCAGGAAGAAATAGAATTCCTGAATAGACTGATATCTAGATCTCAAATCGAAGCAGTAATAAAAAAACCTTCCAAAAAAGAAAAGCCCTGGACCAAATGGTTTCACACCTCAATTTTACCATACCTACAAAGAAGAACTAAAGTGATAGTTTTATCTTAGAACTTAGAAGTTTGTCTTAGAAAGATTTTATAACTGTTTGCGCATGTAGAGAAAGTTAATTAAGGGATCACTAGAAGTATTTTGGGAGACTTAACCTAAAACAAACTACCTGTTATTAGGTAAATCTGTTACCCCTGGAAACTGATCACTGTACCCATAAATACTGATGTGAAACTTCACTTGTGGCCTCACAATTTACAGGAATATTGTGGGGACTCCTGAGCCCCCCTTTTTTATGAATCTATTCTTTATAAAACTGTATTATCATCTCTGTGTATTCTTTTTTTTCTATTTTCTAGTATTTTCTTATCCTTTGCAACGACCCCTGCCTGAGGGACCCGATTCTTTGCTGGGAGCGTAGCTGACTCCCCACACTTTGTAACCAAGGAAGATTACCTCAAAGCAATTATATAATCCTCCTCAATTTTCCTTTTAAAACCTTTGTCTTCCTTTACCTCCCTGAATATGCACATAATTTACCATGACACATGTATTCTATTGCAATGGTCTATTCCCAAATTAACACCATTTTCTTTCAGAGACCCTCTTTGTTTGTTATTTAGGTTAACAATTCCTCACTTAACAAAACAAATTTTGAAAGGATAAAGATAAAAGTTTTGGGAGGAGAGTATCACTGGAATTATATAGAGATACTAGAGTATGATGGTGACAAAAATCAAAACTGGCTATTATTCAGTTTTATTATTGTTTTAAAGTTCTCTGTAGGGATTCAACTTCCACTTCTGGAAAGGTGAAGTACGCATGCTTTCCCCTATTTCTCCTGCTAAGTACAACTAAACACCCAGAGCATTACATATAAAATAAGAATAAGAAGGCTCTGAATGGTGGAGAGAAGAGGCAGACTGGCTAGCAACCTTGGAACCCAAGGAATAACAAGGTGGTCAGTTCTCTAGTTTTCCTTAAGCCTCTTATAACCCAGAAATGGAGCAAAATAAGCTGGCACATAAAAAGGTCAACAGGTACAAGGTCGGGGCGGGAGCCTTAACAAAAGCCTGCTCTCTATAACAACAACAAAAAAAAAAAAAAAAAAAAAAAAACAGGAAAAGGGCAAGACAGACAATTTTTAGACAATAGTTGCTCTACTCCCACTAAATGCCATCACCATGAATGAAAAAATTCTGTGGCTCCACTGACACCCATACCAGCAAAGGTCAAGTAGGGATCCTGGGTTTCCCCCCTCACCAGGCTATACTAAGAGCTCCAATTACGCCTTTACCACCACTAGAGTACTGTCAAAGGAGACTGAGCAAGGAGGTTGGGGTTTCATCCCCACCAGGTAGTAAGGAAGCATTGCCTGCCCAACCCCACGTTGTACAGCTCATGACGAACCTACACTTCCAAACAAAGTAATGAGTCACCCTTTCATCTCCCAACTAAGATGTCAGCAGAGGCTTCTCAAAGAGTGAGGACTTTCACAACTGTCCAGCAATAATGAGGCCATCCTCACTCCCCATGGTCAGTGGAGGCTACATGGAAAACAGTAATGAAGGATACTCACCTCTACCAGACAAGGAGGTATCAGTAGAGGCTGGGTGGAGTTGGGAGTTCTGGATAAGTACCGCACGCTAACAGATTGTGCCACTGGAGCTCCAAGGTGGAAGTTCTGGCTCTCTACTAAGTCTCTACCTGATGTTCCATTCCCATGGCAGTAATGAGATAGTGCCCTGCTTCTCTTGCTAGAGCAATGTCAGAGAAAGCCAGTGAAAGCATAAGGTTTAAATAAGATCCAGAATAATATGACATAACAGCTGAAATGTCAATGGCTCAATAGAAAATCATTCACATAACAAGAACCAGGAAGATCTCAAACTGATTAAAAATATATACTCAATGCATGTCAACACCAAGACAACAGACATGTGAGAATTATCTGACAAAGATTTTAAATCTTCCAATATAAAAATGCTTCATCTTATATCACAAACACACTTGAAATGAGTGTAAATAATAGAAATTCTCTGCAAGAAATAGAAAGTCTCAGCAAAGAAGTAGCAGATACAAAGAAAAATCAAATGAAGTTTTTAGAACTGAAAAAGGCAATAACTGAAATTAAAAACTCAATGGATGGGCGTAAAAGAAGAATGGAGGTAACAGAGGAAAGAATCAGTGAACTGAAAGACAGAACAAGAGAAATTTCCTGGTTTGAACAACAGAGACAAAATACACTGAGATAAAAATGTGCAGAGATTCTGGGACCTATGGGACTATAACAAAAGATCTAATATTCATGTTGCTGGAGTCCTGGAAAGAGAGCAGAAAGAAAATGCAGCTGAAAAAGTACTCAAAGAAATAATGGCTGAATACTTTCCAAATTTAACAACCGTCATAAACGTACAAATTCAAGGTGGCTGACTAGAGACATCAGTTGCCAGATTGTCCCATAGGGAAAGGAAGGTTTCAGATAAAGGAAAGGGGTGAGTGGACAAAGCTCGGGTGTAGTTTGGATGTAAAGGTGCGAGAGCCTGCCAGAGACTTCACAGAAAGAAATTGTGAAGCAGAACAGGAAGGAAAAAAAAAAAGATATCAGCAAAGATCAACCCCAAAGAAGCTGAAAGCCCAGTGAAAGAGTAGGTGAGGGTTCCATTCCTCCTTCCCACACACCTCCAGAAATCGGGGGTCAGCCAAGTTGCTTGGAAGGTTTTCCACCCTCATGAGCCCAAGCACTGTTGTGACCACTGAACTAGTACCTTCTTGAAAATAAAGTATCAGGCTTTCAGCCCCTTCAGTGTTTCCCCTACACCCACCTCGTGAACACAGTCTGGGGCGAGGGCAAAAACCTACCTAATGTGTACAATGAACACTATTTGGGTGATGGGCACACTTATAGCCATGACTCAAGCATTACAAAAGCAATCTAGGTAACCAAAAACATTTGTACCCCCCTAATATTTTGAAATAAAAAAATAAAACTACAAATTCAAGAAGCTGAATCAATCCAAAGGGGATAAATCCTAAGAAATCCAAGTCAAGATATATCATAGACAAACTTCTGAAAATTAAAGACAAAGAAAAAATCTTTTTTTTTTTTCAGAGCTTAAAAATCTCTAGTTTATTTCTAATAAACACCACTTGATGCTTGACTCACAGGCTTTATTTACATTTGTCTACAGTATCATTTCCTTACGAAATGAACTAGTACAGCTTAGTTAAACCAAATGAAATCATAATCATCTGAATTGTCTGTAAACTACTATTAGCTAAATTTATAACCTTGCATTTGCTTAGTACAGCCAAAATTTTAAATACAGAAAACACAAGAATAAACCAATGGTAACATGTATAATCTAGAGGATCATCTGGGCAACTTAGCAGGTGGACTTTCAAAAAGTCTGAGGCACAATTACAAGAGAGTAAAAGTTCTTGTGCAACCTACAGTAAACGCAGCAAAAAAATTAAGACGTAAAAAACACGAGAAAGCTTATTGTAAAAATATTATCAAAATATTTCTACATAAGATATTTGCTTTCATCTTTAGATCAGTTGAAGAGAAAACACACTTTAAAATAAAAAACAAATATAATTTTGTTTGGTCTGTCTACTAACCACCTTAAAATGTTTTAATTTTTATTTAAATTGCAGCTGACAATGTTGAGGGAAAAGAACAAGAAAAAGAAATCAATACCCCATAACAAAAAGCCCACAAACACAATTGTCGATTTCCCTTAATATACTTACCTTGCATTGTCACTGAAGATACTGTTAAGAGAAACCTTTTTGTTTTTAAACCAGAAAACAAAATGGAGTTCAGTGACCAGATTTTAATTTTGAAAAATAAAACAAACTCTGAAAGCATTTTAAGCCATAAATTATTTCCAGTGAATAGGAAAAAATAATGATTTTTGCTTACATTAAATAGAAATAAGCATTCATTTGTTATTCAGAAGAAAATTTTATGCAATGTGTTTATAGCAAATCATCTAGAGGCAGATGTTCACTTAAATTCACAATGTCTGTGTTGTCTTTTCATCAAAAGAGAAATATAATTCAAAAACTTTCTTACATTTTCTCATTAACTATGATTTAGCCTCTTTACTCTACCATATTTGATAACTGGATTTTAAAGGATATCACACAAAGCTTCTTAAAATATTGATAAACATTTTGAAATAAGATGTTTCTCTTCTCAGGCAACCATACCAGTAACGAAGAGATGAAATGTTAGGCTTTCTTTCTTGCCCCAAATTATGTGTCAGAAAGGAAAATGACATTTTCTCCTTCAGCAATTCACAAGATTTTTTTGCATTAAATGTGGTGGTGCAAAAAAGTACAGCTGGATAAAAGAGAGACAATGATTCTAAGGCACCCTTTAGCATAGGGAATTTAAAAATAAAGAAGTTTCCAATTAGCTGTTTAAACTCAGTTTGACCTTTTTTGGTAAGAATAACTTTAACACGTGTTAACAACATAAACAGGTAGACTTATTTTACCAGATTAACATAAAAAGGTTGTTTCCAACAAGTTTATCAGTCTTGCATCCATGCCCAAAGTTTGGACAAGCCTTGGTAATCCTGTTTTAGTCAATAGACAGGATATATTTAGAAATGAGAAAAACAAGAGTTTAAATTAGGAAACAAAGTACTTTGTTACAGCTGAGATGGCTGATGAATGAAACAACTGGCTGTAAATAATAAATGATAAATAGAGCATCTATTTTGGGACATTATGGCTTAAAATGCTATTTACTTTTAACTTTACAAATAAACACAGCTGTATTGTTCTGAAAAGCAATGAAAGGCATGCACCTCTACTAGCAGATTTAGCACTTCTGACCAAGTATGACACCAACTTCTTTAAAAATATGCTTCATGCACTGTACTGGATTTTTTTTATGTAAATTTTAATACATTATTTCTTTTTTGAACTTGAACGGGAACCAGAATGAGACGATCCAGAAGATGACCTGTGGTGCCTGGGTAAAGTAGTGGTGTTCCGTAGGGGTTGGCCCTGGGCTCAGGGTTGTTTAGTGTTTTCACCAATCACCTGGCTTTCGGGTGACCGTGATCTTGTTCGTCTTTTTTTGCGATCACCAGATGAAGAAGATCTAGAACGACTTCTCTTTCTGTTCCTCTCAGGAGAAGATGATGAACTTGAATAAGATCTTTTTCGTGGGGAAGAAGAGCCCCTGTGGGACCTGGAGCTGGATATTGATTTCGACCCACGAGATCTCGAACGTTCTCTGGAACTGGAACGAGATCTTGACTGCGAACTGGAAGAACTTCTTGAACGGGACCTGGACCTAGACCTTGAACTTGAGGGGGAGGATGAGCGTGATGAAGATCGTGAATGTGAAGATCGAGACTTTGAGCGACTTCATCTATTAGGTTTCTTTTTATTACTATCTTCTTCTTCACTGGCATCAAGATTATATTTTGAGAGATCAGCATCATCTTCATCCTCATCCTCATCTAATTTATATTTAGAAAGATCTTCATCCTCATCCTCGTCTTCTCCCTCTGATTCTTTATCTTCAACTTCCTTTAATATAGATGCAGGACCAACTGCCTTCCCTCTGTATTTTTTCTTTTTACGTCCAAACTCATCATATTCACCATCAGATTCTTCTCTTTCTATATATTCAACATTTTCTCTTTCATTAAAACCACCACCATATCCTGTTCTTTCTTCCAATTTAGCATACTTTGGAGTATTACACATGTTACACTCTGATCTTCTGGCCCAATTCACATTACTGCAAGTTTTACACTGCCAGTCATTAGCACTAAATAGGCCTCGGCTTTTTTCTGCAAGTGTCTTTCCTATTTCAGTGCCCCCAGCTTTCATCATCTTGGCCTCAGTTGTCTTCTCCCGACCACATCGATTACAGCTGGTTCTTCTAGCAAAGTTTACATTTCCACATTTTTTGTCAGGGCAAATCCAGTCCCCTTCGCTGACTCGGAATTTCTTGGTCGACATCTTGGACGCCACCACCACCGCCACCCACAGCTACGTCTTCCAAGAAAAAATCTTGAAAGCAGCAAGAGAACAATGATGAAGGAAAACAATTCAAATGACAGAGGATTTTTTTCAACAGAAACCATGGAGGCCAGAAGGAAGGGGCACAACATCTTTCAAGTGCAGAGAGAAAAGAACATTCAACACCGAACCCTAAGTATAGGAAAAATATCTTTAAGAACTGAAGGTGAAATCAAGACACTCTCAGACTAAAGGAAACTAATAGGATTTGTCACCAGGAGATATACCCTAAAAGCATAGCTAGAGGAAGTTCCCTAACTAGAAAGAAAATGATAAAAGGGGTAATGGGGAATTGGAACATCGGGAAGGGAGAAAGTAAGCAAAAATGCGGATAAAGGCCGGGCGCGGTGGCTCACGCCTGTAATCCTAGCACTCTGGGAGGCCGAGGCGGGTGGATCGCTGGAGGTCAGGAGTTCGAGACCAGCCTGAGCAAGAGCGAGACCCCGTCTCTACTAAAAATAGAAAGAAATTATATGGACAACTAAAATATATATATACAAAAAATTAGCCGGGCATGGTGGCGCATGCATGTAGTCCCAGCTACTCAGGAGGCTGAGGCAGGAGGATCGCTTGAGCCCAGGAGTTTGAGGTTGCTGTGAGCTAGGCTGACGTCACGGCACTCACTCTAGCCTGGGCAACAGAGTGAGACTCTGTCTGAAAAAAAAAAAAAATGCGGATAAATACGATAGACTGTCTTTTGCCTCTCAAATATTCTAATTTATGTTTAACAGTTAAATCAAAAATTATAACACTGTCTGATGTGGTTGTAAATGTATGTATAAGAAATATTTAGAACAATCACATCATAAATAGGAAAAGGGACATGAAGGAATATGAGGTTTCTACACTTCACTTGAACCAGTGAAATGTTAACAGTAGACGCTGATAAATTAGGTATATATAATAAACAACCACTAAAAAAGATATACAGTTGTAAGTTCACACTCCCATCCTTACAATAAGAAAATACTTGGCAAACTGAAAATCCATAACTTTTCTTTTACCCATCAGAGAACTGAGGTTGCAAGGCAAGCCACTAACCCAAAATTTGCAAAGATGGGTGCATACAAAAAGGCCCAGATGAGATCTGCTGACCTGGAGCAGAAGCTGCTGGAGTCATAAATGGTAAGACCATGAAATGGTGATTTTGATGAATTTCTGAAGGCTGAGTACGCGGTAGTGTGAATGATAAACTACGTGGGGCTACAGTCTTAAAGGGCAAACATTCTGGGTTTCACCACCAGGAACCCCACCATATTCTTACAGTGAAGATCTGAAAAAGATGGCCTTGTGGATCAAGATGGCACCCTTGTTCCTACAGGGCCCCCTAGAGACTAACTGCCAGCCTAAAGCCTTTCCAACCAGCAGCTCCAAATCCCATTTTGATGGTGAAAGATCTTCATTAAGACACTTCCGCAACACCCCTCCCCAGCCTGGAGACAGTTCATGTGCTGCAGGGAGAGGCCCCCCTACTGGTATCCCTGGAGGCCACCTGCCCACTCGGAATGAGTTCAGTGTCATCCCATGATGCTTGTCCTCTCCACATTTACAGTACCCCTGACCTCAGCAAGGAGAAAGACACTTGCTGTGCACCTTTCACAAAGTTTACTCAAAATGGATCCTAGACCTAAATGTAAAGCACAAAGCTATAAAGCTTCTGATAGGTAACATGGAAGAAAATCAAGGTGAACTTGGATTTGGCAACGACTTCTTAGATACAACACCAAAAGCATAACTCATGAAAGAAAAAATTGATAAGTTAGACATTATTAAAATTGAAACTTCTACTCTGTGAAAGACACTGTTAGGAGAATCCTCCCCAGACTGGTGGTAGTTCCCGTGCTGGTAGGGGAAGCCCTCCCACTGGTATCTCTGGAGGTCCCCTGCCCACCTGGACTGAGTTCAATGTCATCCCATGATACTTACCCCTCCACATTTAGAGTACCTCTGACCACAGGAAGGAGAGATACCCTCCTTTGCTCCATCAAGTACTCCAAATCCTACTAGCAGGGGTGTGAAGAGAGGGATTTCTGCAAAAGAGCAGCATCTGTGGTACACCTTGAAATGAGCCAAACAAAGAGAGTGACCAAAGCCCCCAAGTCCCTCCCTCCATCAAGAGCTCTCATCCAGGTGAGGAGGGAGGCAGTACTCTGCTCCCATCACATGTGGACAACCTGGCCTTGCCTCCAAGCCAGTAAAGGCCTCCTGGGCCTGGTCTGTGTGTCAGTCCAACATCCTTTGTCAGGAGTCTCTGGACTCGTACATCAAGTCATACTCGTTGGAGTGCCATGGCTTAGTGGCCAGCAGGACGTGCTGTGGGAGGTGGAATGAACACATCGTTGGTCCAGGTAGCCTTCTCTCAAGCTGCCTCTAGCTACGAGGTCCAGCTCTTTGAAAATGAAGGCCCATGAAGGTAGCAAGGCCATCTGTGTCAGAGATAGGGAGAAGAACGAGCTGCCATTTCTTTTCTTTCTCCCCAGCTCATATCATCTCCATCCCTTCTGGCACTGAATGATGTCCCAGACTCTTTCAGTCCTTTCCCCTCCAGCATTTTCAAAGCCCTACTTGACCCACAATGCTAGGTTCATTCAACTATTCAATATAGTTTCTTGTGTGTTTTGAAATTTTTTATAAAAATAGTCAAAAAAGTAGACGTTTCATCCCTCTGCAATTGATTTTTATGTAGCTTCAGAAGAATTCCAGTTGCATTGGGGTTTCTACATGGAGATCCAGTTGTTTCACTGTCATTTACTAAAAGTATTGTGATTCCCCACTGTTCTGCAGTTGCACCTTTTTCGTAAATCAACGGTCCATATATAAGCCTATCTGTTTCAAGAGTATGCTATTTCCATTGATATGCTTGTCAACCATGGCACACATACCACAAACTTAATTACTCTATCATTTTAATAATTATTACTCATCCAGTAGAGTAACTAGTTTTATCTTCCTCTATTCCTTCAAGACTGTCTTGGCTATTCTTGGCCTGTTGCATGCCAATTTAAACATTACACTCCGTTGGGTCACATTTCACACAGACATGCACATAAACAGACATACTCACTCACAAAGGCTTTCAGATTTTTTTAATTTAGATTGCAGTCAATCTGTAGATTAATTAAGGAGAATTAACATCTTTATCCAACTGAATCTTCATATCCATGATAATATTACACTTTAGGTGTTTATTAATTTATCTAAACAGTGCTTTTATATTTTTCCATACAGTTCCTAATGGTTCTTTGGCAAGATTTACTCTGCAATATTAATATTTGGTATGATAGGTTACAAGCCACATTTTGCTGACTTTCATTTACACTATTTGTTGCTGCAGAAACAAAGTTTACTTTTTGTATATTGATGATATACCAAGCAACCTTGACATTCACTTTTTTTCATTGAATAGTTTAACTTTAGTTCTTTTGGATTTTCTTCACACACAGTCTAATCATCTGTTAATCACGGACACTTTATTTCTTCTTTTATGATTGCTATCTCCTTTATTTCTTCTGCTTCTCATTACTGCATTGGACAGTATCTCCATCAAAATATTGAAGAGAAATGGTAATGGGAGAAATCCTTGTCCTATCCTCAGTTTCAAAGCAAAAGCTTTCAAATTTCCCCATATGTGTGCGATGTTTACTATAGGTTTTTCACACATATCCTTTATCTAGTTGACTAACTTTTCTTTTTTTCCATTTTACCAAGCTTTTTATTTTAGAACACTGTTGGATTCACAGAAAAATTGCAAACATAGTACAGAGAGTTCCCACATGGCCCACACTCACTTTACCCTGCTAATTAACCTCTTAGCATGTTACATTGTTTACAACTAATGAACCAAAAGTGATACAACGTTATTAACAAAAGTCCACACTTTCTTTAGATTTCCTTAGTCATTACTTAATGTCTTTTTTCTGTTCCAGGATCCTTTCCAAGATTCTACAGGATGTTTATCCATTACGCCTTCTTAGACTCCTCTTGACTATGACAGTTTCTGAGGCATTTGCTTTTCATGACCTTGACAGTTTTGAGGGGTAACAGTCAGGTATATTGTAGGATGCCCCTCTCTTGGAATTTTGCTGATGATTTTGTCATGATTAGCTTGGTATTATGGGTTTGGAAAGGGGAGGACTACAGAGGTAAAGTGCTATTCTCGTG
This sequence comes from Eulemur rufifrons, assembly GCF_041146395.1. NCBI lineage: Eukaryota > Metazoa > Chordata > Mammalia > Primates > Lemuridae > Eulemur > Eulemur rufifrons. The sequence goes on along the minus strand of NC_091012.1, from coordinate 22,576,960 downwards.
ACGTCATACCAAAGATACATACAATCAGTAATGACTTCTCACTGTTTTTGTTTTATTTCAGAATATTACAGGGGTGCAAACCCTTTGGTTACATATACTGCCTTTGCACCGCCCGAGTCAGTGCTACAAGTATGCCCATCCCCCAGACAGCGCACTACATCTGTTCAGTATGAATTTACCCATCCCTTCATTCCCCCTCCCACTTGCCAGACACTTATCACTGTGGATATCAATCTTGATCACCTGGCAGAGGTAGCGTTTTTCAGGCTTCCCTACTATAGAGTTACTCTTTTCCCCCTTTTCCACACTGCAATTTCTTTGGAAGGAAATCACAGTGACCAACCAACACTTGAGAAGTATGGAGTATCTACATAAATGATGTGTAATACTTCTACAAAATTATTTGTATATTCTCTCCAATTTATGTATTCAGTCATTTATTTATCAGCATAGACTCATGGATATAAACTTTATACTTTCGGGGAGAGGATAGGGTGGAATAAAATTTTATACTTTGAGAAATATTTCTTTTTATTTGGAATGTGCGTGGATTTTTATTAAATACAATTATGTATAAATTTACTGTAACCAGGGAAATGCAACTTAAAACTACAATGAGATACCGTCTTACTCCAATTAGAATGGCCATTATTAAGAACTCAAAAATACGTTAGTTGTTAGTGTGGATGCAGTGAAAATGAAACACTTATATACTCTTGGTGGGAGTGTAAATTAGTATGAAACTTTCTCAAAGAACCAAAAGTAGATCTTCTTTTGATCCTGCAAATCCAGTAGTGGGTATCTACCCAGAGGAAAAGAAATCATTATATCCAAAAGACATCTCTACTCATATGTTTATCACAGCACAATTCAACATTGCAAAGATATGGAATGTACCTAAGTGCCCATAAACTGAATGGATTAAAAATTGAGATATGGCCGGGCGCGGTGGCTCACGCCTGTAATCCTAGCACTCTGGGAGGCCGAGGTGGGCGGATCGTTTGAGCTCAGGAGTTCGAGACCAGCCTGAGCAAGAGCGAGACCCCATCTCTACTAAAAATAGAAAGAAATTATATGGACAGCTAAAAATATATATAGAAAAAAATTAGCCGGGCATGGTGGTGCATGCCTGTAGTCCCAGCTACTCGGGAGGCTGAGACAGGAGGATTGCTTGAGCCCAGGAGTTTGAGGTTGCTGTGAGCTAGGCTGACGCCACGGCACTCACTCTAGCCTGGGCAACAGAGTGAGACTCTGTCTCAAAAAAAAAAAAAAAAAATTGAGATATATATATGTATACACACACACACACACACACACCATGGAGTACGATTCAACAATAAGAAAGAGTGAAATAATATCTTTTGCAGCAACTTGGAGGGAACTGGAGGGCATTATCCTAAGTGAAGTAACTCTGGAACAGAAAACTAAATGCTACATATTCTTGCTTATAAGTGGGAACTAAACTACGGCTACATAAGGGCACTCGGAGTGATATAATGGACATTGTAGACTCAAAAGGTTGAGGGTGGCAGGTGGTGAGGCATGGAAAATTATCTATGGGGCACAATGTACACTACTCAGGTGATGGGTACACCAGAAGCCCAGACTTGACCACTATACAGTATATACATGTAACAGGATTCAACTTATGTCCCGTAAAACTTAAAATTTTTTAAACATTAATAAATTTACTATAGATATGATTTGTCTCATTCAATCTGTTAATATAGTTAGCCAGCCCTGCATCTATTTGCTCCCAGATCTATCTCTCATTTTTTCCTACTCTGCTCTGCACTATGCAGGATTTGACTCCTGAAGGCTCCAATTCCTAGGCTAACCAACATTTGACTGCCATTTTGGTTCAGAAAGATAGAGCGATTAGAGGTTTTTCACCTCCTTCTTCTGCATCAGGTGACTTCTCCTTCTGTGGCTACATTGTCCATGGCTCCAGCCACCATCAGATAGTCCCACCGTGACTCCAGATCCTGTTGAACCCAATACCTAGGCTTCATTAATGCTACATTCCTGTGTTTGTCCTTCCCACCTACAGGTGAGATTGACTTCCTCGTGTGGCTAATTATTGGGTTCTCCAGCTCTCCCTCGTTTGGCTTCTCTGTCACTTGTGTAATCATTTCCCTGAAGTAAATTCCCTCTGTATTAAATGGAGTTTTCTATTCTCCTAGAAAATCCTTTATTCTTACATATGGCCAGTTACATTGATTGATCTTCTAGTGTTAAACTTCTTTGCATTCCTGCAATAAACCCAACTCTGTCAACAGCATTTAAATATGTTTAAAACTGTTCTATAACTAGTGACAAAAATAAAACAAAATAAAATGCCTTTGGAACCTGAAATCTCCTCCAGGTGATGTTCTATTTCTATCATCCTTTTCACAGTCTTCTCAAAAATAATTTTACACCCCTCGTTTGGGGATAAATATAGAAAATTTAATAGCATAAGTAATAGAATAATATATTCAACTTGTAGAAAATTGAAGTCATACACATAAAACAATATAACACTGTGTGATACACCCCAAGTGACACTCAGAGGGAAATAGCTAGCCTTAAATATATGAGACAATAAAACTATTTAAAACATCTGCACAGTTGAACAAACTAAAGAATAAATACCATATGCAACTTAAGTTAGCAGAAGGTATGAAATAATGAAGATAAAAGCAGAAATAATGAAGCAGATAATAGTAGAGATAACTGACAAAACACAATTCTTTGAAAATACTTACAAAGTAGACATTTTTCCAAGTAGGATCAATCACTAAACAAAACAGCAGAAACAATGGAAGCTAAAATTGTACAAAATATAGATACAGAAGAGATTTGAATAAGAGAACACTACATATACGACTGCTCACCCTTGGTTGTGGATCCAACAGCTCCCCATTTAACATCTAGCCGGGGACTTGGAGTCATTTTTACAAGGGTTGCAGTTGGACAAATGGTCCGACATGGAAGGGAGAGCAAATTTCCCACGGAGCGCTTAATCAAGGAGCCAAGGGCCAAGATGAAGGCTCTCATGAGTGAGAATTGAGATGTCCACTCACCCCAGAAAATAGGAGTCCGGAAGAATCCATCTGTGCCTTGTCAGTCCTGGAAAACTCCAGGCAGAGTTGTCAATGCTCGACAATACAGGCATTGACCTTTATCAGTGAAGTTCTGCCTCAAGGGATTCAGGGCAGTGTAAGCCTTAGTCTACTGGGGACATACTCAGGTTATCCCAGGGAGGTGTCACATGCCTTGGTAGGAATCGAGATGAGGGCCCTGACCGAGAATGAAGGCAGTTCTGAACTCCAGAATGGAAGGGGCCCCAACACTATACTAGTGATCAGCTGTGGGAGATCCCATTGCCAGTGTGGATGGAGTCCGAGGTTCTGACGGCAGTCAAGATGAGACACTGAAGGAGGACTAGTGGAACCTTAGACCCTAGGACAGAGGGGTCCCATCCCTGTCTCTGCCATCAGTGATGTCTATCAACTTCTGCCTCAGGGGTTGACAGAGGGGAGGGCCTTGGTGTGAGGTGCAGACTTCAACTCAGTGGAGGGCAGAGGGCTCAGGCTCTGTTAACAGTCAAGGTGAGACACTGAGGGAGGGCTGAGGAAGTCCCCACTACAGGCAGAGGGACCCAAATAATCCAGCTCTGCCCCTGCTGTCAGCCCTGGGCCACCCTAGGACAGACTTGTCAGGCTGAGCCCTTCCCATTTAGAACACAAGGGACTCTGGGAGTCATATGTTGATGTGACCCAGGGTCAACTAAGGGCCGTAGAGGGCGGTGATCCAGGCTCTGCTGCATCCCAGTAGAGGGCCTCACAGTCCATCCTTGTCCCTGCTGTCAGCCCTGGGATGCCCGGGTACGGGGCCGGATGTGACATCCACTGACTGGCACCCGGAGGGCTGACAGAGGCGAAGGCCTTGGTCTGAGGTGCGGACATCTGCTGGACCCTGAGGAGAGGGCCCAGGTTCTGTGAGGAGTCAAGGTGAGATGCTGAGGGGGGAACAAGGGGGCCCCCTTCTGTTACAGGGTCCCCAAATAATCCAGCTCTGCCTCTCCTGTCACCCTGGGGAAGCCTGGGAAAGCCTGGGTGTGGGGGGCCGGCTGTGACGTCCACCGATGTCTGTCTGGGGGACTGACAGAGGTGAGGCCGTTAGTCTGAGTTGCAGACTTCAGATCGGTGGAAGTGAGAGGGCCCAGGATCTGTTAGGAATGAGGTGAGATGCTGAGGGTGGACTCAGAGGGCCCCACACCACGTAGAGAGTCCCCAAATAATCCAGCCCCACCTCTGCTGTTGGCCATGGACCACGCCTTGGCAGACATGTCAGGCTGTGCCCCTCCTCCCCAACTTCTTCTTCAGGGGACTCTGGGAGTCAGAGTGTTGGTGTGACCTGGCAGACTAAGATCCATAGAGGCGGGGATCCAGGCTGCACCACATCCCGTTAAGGGGCCCCACAGTCCATCCTTGTTCCTGCTGTCAGCCTGTAAAAGCCCCGGTGTAGGGGGCCGGATGTGAAGTCCACTGACTTGTGTCTGGGGGGCTGACAGAGGTGAGGCCCTTGGTCTGAGATCCAGACTTAAGGTTGGTGTAGGGGAGAGCACCCAGGGTCTGTTAGGAATGAGATCAGATGATGAGAGTGGGCTGAGGAGGCCCCCACTCCAAGTAGAGGGTCCCAAATAATCCAGCTTTGTACCTGCTGTCAGCCTTAGGCCAGCCCGGGGCAGACACGTCAGGCTGAGGCCCTCCCCATTACACCTCAGGGGACTCTGGGAGTCAGAGCCTGCTGTGACCTGGGGCTGAGTCAGAGCTGTAGAGGGTGGGGATTCAGGCTCTGCCAGGCATCAAATTCAGGACCCTGAGGAAGGACTGAGGCCTCCCACTGCCCATCCCATTCCACCCCCAGTGTCAACCCTGGGAAGCCTCGGGTGTGGGGTCCAGATGTGACGTCCACTGACTTATGCCTCAGAGCTTAGAGAGAAGTAAGGGCCTTGGTGTGAGTGGAAGGGATGCAGGCTGTACCAGGCAGCCAAGATGAGAACACAAAGATAAGGAGGAGGGGACGAGTATTAGACTTCAGGATAGGGGAGAATCCCACAGATACCTGTCCTTCCGTCAACCCTGGGAGGCCCCATGCAGGGTGGCCTGGCACGTGTTTCTTGACAGCCACCTCTGGGGCTAAGGGAGGGTAGGGGCTTGGTATAGTGATCACGGCCTCAGATGAGCAGAGGGAGATGCCCAGACCCTGCTGGGAGAAAAGAGGTGGACAGAGACCCAGGATCCAAGGACAGAGGGGCCCCAACATTGCCCCTGCTTTTATCCCTGGGAGTATCTTGGGCAAGGTGGCCCCATGTGGTACATCCACACTTCTTTATGGCCATGAGGAAGGTGAACACCTTGGTGTGAGGGAGGACTAGGGGTACCCCACTCCAGAACAGTGGAGGCCTCACAGAAACACCCTGTCCCCACAGTCAGCCCTGGAAGCTCAAGGCAGGGTGGCCAGACCTGGTGCTCCCTCACTACTGCCTGAAGGGGCTGAGTGTGGTCACAACTTTGGTCTGAGGGTTGCAGCTCCAGGTCGGCATAGGAAAGAGTCCCAGGCCTGCTAGGCATAATCAAGGTGAGGACACAGGGGGATGAGTGAGGGGACCTTGTACCCCCGATAGAGAGAGCCCGTCCGTCCCCTATGCCAGTTGTTGGCCCTGGGCGGACCTAAGCATGGGTGACAAAATGTGCTGGCCCCAGAACGGTGGGGACCTCACAGAGCCTGGCCCACCCTCCTGACAGTACTAGGGGTACCAGCCCTGTGCATGTATCTGCAGCGACGGCCCCTCACTTCCCCTTATAGGGGCTCCAGGAACCCACAGTGAGACCTTGGTCTGAGGCGGTGTCCTCAGGTCACAGAGCAGAGGAGGCCCAGGCCGTGCCAGGAGTCAAGGTGAGGTACACACTGTGAATGTGTGCCAGAGGCCCTGCACTCCCCAGGACAGAGAGGACCCAATAGTGCCTGGCCCCACCCACCCACTGTCAGTCCTGGAGCCTCACACTTTGCAGTCCAGCTGCACCTGAGGAGCCATCTCTTTTTCTTGTTCATGTGCTCAGGGGACAGGCTGACCAGGAGGAGAGGAGCCCTGGGAAACCCCAGGGCATCACCTAAGGAGAAGGCCTGTAGGTTGCACTTTGTAAAAGACCCCAAGATGTGGTTCTCACTGAGGCCACTGACATGTTCCCTCTCTTCCCAGATCTGTGGGTCACCATCGCCCGACTGCTGTCCACACTCCTGCCTGCTGTCCCTGACCAGAGCCATCATGCCTCCCTGCTGCTCTCAGAGGAATCAGCACCTTCAGGCCCAAACAGAGGCGCAGGGCCTGGTGGGTGCACAGGCTCCCGGGGGTCAGGAGGAAGGGGCGGCTGCCTACTCCTCTACTGTCACCCCGGGCACCCTGGAAGAGGTTGCTGCTGCAACACTCAGTCCTCAGGGAGTCTGCTCCTTTCCCACTGGCCTGGCCTCCAATCCAGAGCACCACTCCAATGAAGTGGTACTTCATTGCCAAAGAAAACAAGGGGCTAAGCACCTCCCAGCACCTGGCAGTCCCTGCGTCTCTGCTGCAAGAAGAGCTACAACAGAAAATGTTTGATTTTGTTCATTTCCTGCTCCTCAAGTATTGAATGAAGGAGCCCATCACCGAGGCAGAAATGCTGAATATTTTCATCAGAGATTACCAAGACCAATTCCCTGAGATCCATCAAAGCCTCCGAGTGCATGCAGTTGGTCTTTGGCATCGATGTGAAGGGAGTGGATCCTGCCTGCCACTGCTATGTCCTTATCACTGCCCTGGGCCTCACCTACAGTGAGGAGCTGAATGATAGCCAGCGCTTTCCCAAGACTGGCCTCTTGATGACCATGCTGGGTTTGATCTTCTTCGAGGGCAACTGCGCCCAGGAGGAGGTTGTCTGGGAAGTTCTGGGTGTGATAGAGGTGCGTGCTGGGAGTGATCATGATATCTACAGGGAGCCCTGGAAGCTCATCACCCAGGATTGGATGCAGGAAGGGTACCTGGAGTACCGGCAGGTGCCCAACAGTGATCCTGCATGTTATGAGTTCCTGTGGGGCCCGAGAGCCCATGCTGAAACCAGCAAGGTGAAAGTCCTTGAGGATGTGGCCAAGCTCAATCAGGGCAACCCCAGATCCTTCCCAATCCTGTATGAAGAGGCTTTGAGGGATGAGGTAGAGAGGGAGTGAGCAGGAGTTGCAGGCAGGGCCAATGGAGGGGCAGGGCCAGTGCACATCCAGATCCCCTTCCAGCAGCTCCTCCTACCCCATGAGAAATTAGTCCTTTCTTTACTCTGTGTTTGAAGAGAGCAGTCAGTGTTTAAAGTAGTGGAGGGTCGCAATAATTTGGGGAAACCACCAGTGCATAACGTTTTGTGTTCCTGTTACATTTGGGTGTTTTGCCTATTGATCTTTGTTTTCCTTTTGGAATTTTTCAAATTTTGTTTTTTATCATAGAAGATTTAATTATCTTCAGCATCTAAGTTGGGGAATGATATTGACTACACATGTAATTTTGCTTATCAAAAGTAAGAGTTTGCCATTTTGTAAAAGAAACGGGGTCACCTTCCATTTGATTTTTCTGCTCAGAACAAGGTGGAATTGGAATGTTATTGCAATAGGAATTTTCTTGGAAATGTGAAAGAACTTTGCATTAAAATATATGGAGTTATGAAATAGAGAAATAAAATTTAAAGACACTTCCTTCTTGCAATCTTATCCCTTTTCACATGTTTTTCTATAAAATTAAAATATATGTGAAAATGCTTGGCTTATTTGAGAACATAGGGGAAATTTAATCTCAATAAATAAGAGCCGCTGCTCACTGGCACATTTGTACCTCAAATATTCACTGACCATCTGCTCTTTGAAAGGCCCTGGGTTAACAGACACACTAGGGTAAGCCAGACCCACCCCTGCCCATAGAATTAGAGAGTCTGGGAGCTGCAGTCATATAATTAAGGTGGTGAGATGTCCTCTAAGTCCTAAAGAACATGTAATGGAAGTGTTGAAGGGTAGTGCCTCTGCTGAGAGCAGTGGGGTGTGAGGGCCCTGAGCCAAGGCCGTTTGGGTCTTGAGGAAACTGCACTTCCTTCTGTGGGAGTTGGTTGTAATGAAGCTGGGTGGTGACAGGACCAGACTGTCAAACCATGTGACTCATGACTTAGGGCTGAGAGCAAAGCCTGTAAGGGAGAAATGCCCTGAGCAGTTCCTTCTGGATGGTGAGCAAAGCATTGAGGATTCTCCAGGTGGGGCGGGTGTGGAAGGTGTCTGGTGCTCTTGTTCCACTGCGGCTGACCACAGTGCCAGAGCTAGGTAATCAATAATCATCCTCTGCAGGGATTTCCTGAGAGATAAGGATGAATCTCCCATGAAGTGAGGCCCCCAAGCCACTTGCCATGTACACATCTGCCTGACTGGGAAAGCCAATCGGACCCTATTAAAATGGAATTTTAATTAGGTTATTTCAAGTGTAATTTGGCCAATTGTAAGGCCTTAGATTTTGGGTGGTGATGAAATGGATTAAATAAGCGGTTTGGCTGGAAAAGCAGCTGTGAGGGAGGGAAGGGGTTGGTCCTTGTCTCAGATGCCAGGAGCTTTGAGCTGTATCCAGCTGGGGAAGACTCCCCCACTCACAAATTAAATAGTAAATCATCTAAGAGGGAATTTGTACTGAGTTTTATGTATGAAGCAACATTTTTGGCTGAATAGGAATTCCCTGTCCTATTGTGCTCCATACTCAGAGGTTTCGTAGATAATAACGACACTAGCAAAAACAACATTCCCCGAGGTAAGTTTAGTAGGATCTGAGGTCCAAATATACTAGTAATGCAAATAACCATGAATCAGGAAAGATTTAACATATGCCAGACACTGTGTCAGGTGCTTTACATACATTGCACACATTCCAAAAGTCCTACGAGACAGATCCTATCAAACCTATTTTCAGACGAAGAGACTCAGGCTCACAGGGCTTGGTAGATTCCCATAGCCACGTGGCTATTCAGCAACAAGGTCGGGACTAGATGTCCTGCCTTTATGGACAGAATGATGTAAGCCCTAAAATCCATATGCTGAATCCCTAACCCGCGGTACCTCAGACTGTGACTGTATTTGGAGATACGGTCTTTAAAGAGGTCATTGAGGTAAAATGAGGTCACTAGGGTGGCCTCTAATTTAATGACTGGTGTCCTTATGAGAAGAGGATATTAGGACACAGACACACACAGAGGGAAGACCCTGTCGAGACACAGGGAGAAGACAGCCATCTCCAAAACCAAGGAAAGAGGCTTCAGAACAAACCGAACCTGCCATCACTTTGATCGTGGACTTCCAGCCTCGAGGACAACGACACAACACATTTCTGTTGTTTAAACCCCCCAGTTCACAGCACGTTGTCATGGCAGCCCGAGAAAACTAATACATATGGTCTGAATTCATCTAGAGCCCACACCATTCCCACTCCTCCCAACCTGAAGCAGACCTTGGTCTTGCTTCATTTCTCTTCTCATGATTCCATAATGTTTCTCAGCCAAACAAAACAAGCACTGTGGTCCAGGTACTAAAAGCAGGCCCAAAAATGTGCTATGGATTGAAATGTGTCCCTCAAAATTCATACATTGAAGCCCTAAGCCCCAATGTGATGGTCTTTGGTGATAGGGCCTTTGGGAGGTAATTCGGTTTGGTTGAGGCCATGAGGGTGGAACCCTCATCATGGGACTAGTGCGCTTACAAGAAGAGACAGCAGAGAAGTAGCTTGCTCTTTCTATTTCTCCCTGCCATGTGAGGACACACAGAGAAGGTGGCTATCTCTAAGCCAGAAAGAAAGTCCTCACCAGACACCCACTACCCTGCACCCTGGTCTCAGACTTCCCAGACTCTAGGACTATGAGAAAATAAATGTTTGTTGTTTGAGCTCCCAGTCTATATTATTTCCTTATGGCAGCCTGCAATGACTAAGGCAAGAAGGAGGATGGCAATGTGAACCAAATACAATGTAGGGATTGTATGTGTTTCCTTGAGAGCCAAACCTGCCAAGATGCCAGCATTTTAGTGCAGTCCCAGTACTTTACTGCATTACCGTGCCCTTTCCTGAGTCTTGTCCCGTGGGCCGGCCTGTCCAACTCTGGAATCCGCCCTGCTGCCCAGCTGTATGTGGCTGCATCCTCTAAAGGCTGTGCCCTGCTGCCAGTAGCACTGCCCAGAGTCACCTCTCCTCCCCCGACATAGAGTATTTCTACCCTCTGCAGAAGGCCCTTAATTGTCCCTCTCCCTCACCCTGGAGCACCTCTGATAGCAAAGGTCCCTTTGACTTTGAATAGTGACCTTTAGACACCTGATCGTCCTGTTGGATGTCTTCAACACATTCCCCAAATGTTTTTCATATAAGCTGCTGAGTGGAGTCTGATTTGGCCTATAAGTTACCAGTTCCTGAGATATAACCCTGAAGTTAGAGACAAAGGTTTTAAACCATCCCACTCTGATATTTACAATAGGACTTTAATGGGGTGCCTTATTTGAAACTGGCCACCGAGCAGATACATACATTCAAGAGCTTTCTGAGGTGGTCAAAAACCAAAGACTCTCATATTAGTCAGCTTAGACTGCCAGAACAAAATATCACAGACTGTGAGGCTTAAACAGCAGATATTTATTCCTCACAGTTTTGAAGGCTGGGAACTCTGAGATCAAGTTACTGGCAGATTTGATCCCTGGCGATGACTCTCTTCCTGGCTTGTGGACAGCTGCCCTCTCTGTGTGTACACATGGCAGAGAGAGACAGAGAGAGCAAGAAAGCTCTCTGATGTTTCTTCTTATAAGGGCACTAATCCCATCATCAGGGCCCCATCCTCATGACCTCATTTGACCCTAATTACTTCTGAAAGGCCCCATCTACACATACATCACATTGGGCCTTAGGGCTTCAACATATAAATTTGGGGCGAGGGGACACAGTTCAGTTCATAGCATCTCCTTTCCATTGTTAAATGAGGAAAGTCTATGGAAATCACTGTGAAGCAAATATCTCCTGAAGCTGAATTCCTAGAACTCTGCTATCCTAGGATGTAAAAAAAATGGTTCCTTAGGAGACATGCCAGCTCAGATTAAAAATGAAGGAATAACCGTCATCTTTCCACTGCTTCTGCTCTATGTATCTGCCCCATAGGAAAGTCCTGGCTTTCAGTGTGTCTAATAACATCCTGTGCAGATGTTCAGTCATTGAGAGGGTAGCAGAGACTTACAAGTTAAGATTTTGCCCCTACGTCAAATGGAAAGAGAAAGTCCTCAGCCTACTGGGATGACAGATGGTGCTGCAAAGGGTACTGCAGAAAAGTGCCATTGGGTGAAGAAGGCAAAGCCTTCCTGCTGACATTTACAGGATCCTTGGAAAACTACATGTGATCCTGCAATTGAAAGCACCTGTCATGTAGTGGGCACTTTAAAAAGCTGGAGAGCTTGGGCAAAATCTGGCCTTCTCAGAAACTCCTCTCAGCAGTGAAGGCTGTTGTCATAACACCTTATAGCCGTTGCTTTTTGTTGAGCACCTACTATGTAACAGTTTGTGGCAAGGATTTGAAGTGCCCTTACACATCTTGTCTTCCTCTCCTTCCTGGACACATGGGAACAGTGCAGTCCACTTGTAATGAGGAAGGGTCATGTGACTTTCCTTTTTCACTGGATCACGAGCAGAGGCCTTGTTTGTCCCATCCAGGCACTGGAGGGCCAGGGCGCCATTTCCTCGCGTTCTCCCTCCATTCAATGGCAAGCAAGTCAACTCCATGTGAGATGGAGGAGTCACAAGCAAGAAGCAGCCTGGGGCCTTGGGTCACTTGAGAGCCCCTAACACACCACATCAGAATTTATATTCATGAAAAATAAGCTTTTCTTGTGTTAAGCCATTCAAATTTCAGAGTTTGTTGCATGACCTTATGGTTACTTCAAATAATATACAGCTACTATTTTTGGTGTCAAGCTTATTTAGATATTTCAATTGCAAGGTAATAGTGCCTATATTCTCGTTACAAAAACTTCTAAAAATATAGATAAATCACAATTCGTCTCTTTACAAAGTTCACCTAGAGTTCAGTCCCCTCCTCAGAGGTCACCACTATTGTTCATAGTAATATGGTGTGTATTAATATAAGCCTTATTATAGGGTTTTTTAGATGTAGGTGCACTACGAAAACACACAGTGCTGGTAAATATGCACAGGTATCATGTACATACTGATCTATCACATGCCTTTGCCACTTAATAAGATGGGTGCAGGATCTTCCCACCCTCACTTTTCTAACTGATCCCTAGAACTGTACAGTAGCTGTGTATCACAGTTAACTAAACCTTTCTTCTCCTGATGAACACATAAGCTGTTTTCCATTTGTTGCTATGAGGTATAGAACTGAAATAATATGTATGAACCTGACATTCTTGGGCAAATATGCATTTTTTCTAATAAGAAAGATACATTAACATGGACATTGGCTGAAAGAAGAAATGGCATGAATAGTTTACTTTTTACAAATATCGTCAAAATTTTATTCCAAAAACAATGTACCAATTTATTTTCTCAGAAATGTGTGTGGACATCCTACATATATCTTATTTTATCAGTCTTTTAAATTTTGGTGAAAATTATGAATAAAATTTGGTGATGAAATATCATTTCACTGTTATTTTAATTTGCCTCTCCACTGTCTCTGCTGAGGTTAATTCCTCCCCCAGATGAAGCTGGATTCAGGCAGTGATGTCCTGAGTAAGACCATTCCTCTAGGCTTGATTTAAACATCAGAAATGCCAGTGAACCTTTTCCTTTAGAGAAAGAAAGATTTTGTCAGAGTGACCAGGACCCAGGGAAGGAGAGCAGACAGGACTCCTCGGCAAGTGAGGGGTGTCGGGGGGATCACGAGGACAGCGGTGGCCAGAGTCCATGAGGGAGACCAGGTGCAAAGCCACGGCCACAGAGCACCAGGCAGGCTGGCACTCAGAGCTCTGCCTCCAGAGCTCAGCCCAGTGGGTGAACAACCAGAGGGAGGGAAGGGGCAGGGAGGAGAGAGGACAGGACAAGGCCCATGAATGGGCTTGGGAAATTGGGGGCCCATCGTTCGTCCCCAGCTGGAAGCTGCAGTGTGATCTGAGTGGCCAGGCCTGTGGGGTGGATACAGACATCCCAGCCCCCTTAGGAGCCCGCAGCTCTGTTGGGAAGAGGGTAGCTGGTGCCCTGCATCACTCTGGGTGAGTCCCCTGAAGTCCCTTGACCCCTCTAGTGGTCCCCTGCACCCTGGGCAGGGTCCCAGTCTGGGAGCTGTCTCAACACCTGTGGGTGCCAGGGTTTCATCCCCTGTGTACCCTGGGCCCCCTCAAACTCCACTGCATGGGTGGGTGGGTTGGTGATCGATACCGACAGGTGAGACAGGCCTGGAAGAGCACTGGGCGGGGGAAGGCAGCAGTGCAGCTGCTTGGAGGGAAAACTGGAGGAAGGAGGCCCTGGGGTTAGTTACCCCAGACTCTGCCAATAAGGGGCTGGCTGTGGACATGCCGTGACAAAGGAGGTGGCACCTTTCCTTGTCACACTGATGGGGATGTGTGGAGCCCAGTGCAGGAAGCATCAGGCCCCGTCCTATTGGCAGCATTCACACCTGCAAGAGGGTGATTGGGCCTGGGGAGGAGACGTCGACAATGACACTCTCAGGGACAGTCCAGGGGAATTCTGAAGACAGATGAGCAGTTATGGCCTGTGCCTTTCCTGAAGGCAGGAGACCCAGGCGGGGGGCTGGCTCCACACTTTGAATCGGCCAATGGGACCCTCTGGTTTTTTGATCCATCCATTCCTTCCTTCATTCATTCATCCCACAAAAACTTTTTGAGCATCTATTGAGGAAAAACACCAAGTAAACAAAACAAAAGAAGGGACCAGTTACTTCAATCTGCTGCAGGGAGGGTGGTGAGGTGGAGACACACATGAGAGTTTTAGGAAGTCAGGGTCTGTGAAATCATGGCGAGAATCTTTAATGATCTGACTTTTGGGGCTGCTGACTAGGTGGAAGCCGCTCCCCTTAGCTGAAGGTGAGGGGGAAGGAGGAAAAGTTGGTCGTGATGGGATCAGGAAGAGTGGGGAGGATGAGGTCAGTGGGGAGTTTGCAGATGGGGAGGTGTTCTAGCCCATCCGGGTGGAGGTGTCCACTGGAAAAATGGGTCTGTCTATATGGACAGGAGCCAGGGCTGGACCTGATATTTGGCTGCATCAACAGGGGTCACTTCAGGCCACGGGTTTAGGTTAAGTAGAGTGCTGTGTAGATACTGGACTACATGCTTGTAATATTCTGTGTTCTCCACAGAAATAGAAGCAAGAATAGGAGGGAGCAGGGGAGCTACTGGTATAAGTCCTGGAGTCTGCAGGTCCGACAACCCCGAGATTAGTGGTCTGGGAACAGGAAAAGATGATATCCCAGCTCAGAAATTGAGAGAATTCATCCTCCTTCCACTTTTTTTGTTCTGGGGACACTCTCAGTGGCTGCCACATTGCTGAGGGCGATCTTCTTTACTCAGTCTACGGACTAAAATGAAAACCTCTTTCAAAAACACCCTCACGGACACAATGTTTGGCCAGCTATCTGAGCCCAGCCAAGTCGGCACATAAAATTAACCATCACCTGTCAAACCCGTCTCCACTTGGCACCTATACGCACCTGCTTAGACCATACCTAAGGTCCAAATAAAGACAAGAGCAAGATCGTGATTCTGCCTAACTTAATACAGCTGTCCTGCACACAAACGGAAATATACTAATCGTTTTCCCAGAAGAGGAGATAAGTTCCTTCAATGAGGTTTTTCTTGTGCTGACATCCCATAATTTAAATAATATTACATAAAATCAACAATACTTAAATACTGATAGGAAGTCAACACATGTATGTTACATGATAAGGGAGTACAGGAGGAAAGGAAATAAAGGTATTTGCTATAGATATGTATATGTATAGATACACAAACAAATGTATTTGTGAAAAATAACAGGGTAATGGCTTTTTGAAGTCATAGTTAACAGCACCAGGTAGGTGACAATACTTTGCAGGGCTGCGGTTCTCTAGGATCCTGTATACGCTCTGAATCAGCATCCAATATGTGGTGTGGTTTCTGTCGTAGCCAGGATTCAAAGGTCCAGGAATTAAGGGGTGGAAGTGGGCGTGGCACCACTCACCTTACCCCTAATGACCTACCAGCAAAAGTTTTGCTTCCTGTTCTCACAACAACCTTATGCTCTGCTGGCCTAGAAGTCTTAGTTCCAGGTGGAGGAATGCTTCCTCCAGGAGACACAATATTGATTCCACTCAACTGGAGTTAAGACGGCCATCAGTCACTTTGGGCTCTTCATGCCTCTGACTCAACAGGCTAAGAGCTGCTGTGTTGGCTGGGGTGACTGATCTGGACTAGCAACGGGAAACTGCACTGCTGCTCCACCATGGAGGCAAGGAAGAGCCTGTCTGGAATACCGGAGATCCCTCAGGTGTCCCATAGCAATGCCATGTCCTGTGATTAAGGTCAGTGAGAAATTACAACAACCCAATCCAGGTAGGACTAGGAATGGCCGACCCCACAAGAATGACATTTGGGTCAGCCCACCAGCTAAAGAACCACAGCCAGCTGAGGTGCTGAAATCAAAGGGAATAGAGAATGTGTAGTAGAAGGCAGTTAGAAATACCAGTTACCACTATGTGACCAGTTACATAAACAAGAACCGTAATTGTCATGAGCAGTTCCTCATTTTGTTTTGAATACATTTCTCATCAAAATGACTTTCATTTAGATCCAAGTTGTTGTGTATATCAATACCTCCCTTTTTATTGCTGAGTAGTGTACCGCCATGTGGCTGCATCACAGTTTGTTTATCTGTCACCCATGGAAGGATAGTGAGTTGTTTGCAGATTTGGCCAAATATGATTAGGGCTGCCATAAATATTTAGGTGTAGGTTTTTGCATGAACATACAGTTTTGTTGCTCCCAGGAGTGGCATTGCTCAGTCATATGGTAAGGGTGTGTTTATAAGACTTTACCTAATCATTTTCCACAGTGGCTGTAACATTTTACTTTCTCACACTAATGCATGAGATTTCAAGTTGTTGTTTGTCCTGGTTAGCACTGTCAGTACTTTTATTTCAATCATCTCCAAATCTGTGTCATGTTATCTCATTTTTATTTCAATTTGCATTTCTTTAATGGCCAATGGATGTAAACCACTTTCATGTGCTTATTTGCCATTATATGCCCGCTTTGGTAAAGCGCTTATGCAGGTATTTTGTCCATTACTAAAACTGGATCATTTGTTTTATTTTTATTTTATTTTATATTTATTTTTTTATTTATTTTTATTTCAGCTTATTATGGGGGTGCAAAAGTTCAGGTTACATATGTTGCCCATGTACTGCCTATCCCCCCAAGTCAAAGCTCCAGGCGTGTCTGTTTCCCAGACAGTGCACATTGCACTCATGATGTAGGTATATAACCATCTCCTCCTCGCACCCCCCACCCTCCCCAAGTCAGCACCTTCAAGCGTGACCATTCCCCAGACGGTGTGCAATGCACTCATCATGTAGGCATACACCCATCCCCTTCCCCCACCCCCAAACTCAGTCTGATATCTGTTTGGTATCATTCCCGGATGTGAATTTAGGTAATGATCAGGGAAACCAATTTTCTAGTGAGTACATGTGATGCTTGTTTTTCCATTCTTGGGATACTTCACTTAATATAGTAGGTTCCAACTCTCTCCAGGAGAACCAAAGAGATGTCGTATCATTGTTATTTCTTATAGCTGAGTAATACTCCATGGTATACATATACCATAATTTACTAATCCAATCATATATTGATGGGCATTTGGGTTGTTTCCCCATCTTTGCAATTGTGAATTGTGCTGCTATAAACATTTGGGTACAGGTGTCTTTGTCATAGAATGACTTATGTTCCTTTGAGTAGATGTCCAATAATGGGATTGCTGGATCAAATAGTAGGTTTATTTATTTATTTTTTTTAAATTTATTTCATCTTATTATGGGGGATACAGAATTTGATGTTGCATACGTTGCCCGTGTACCGCCTGTCTCCCCAAGTCAAAGCTCCAGGCGTGTCCGTTCCCCAGACAGTGCGCATTGCACCCATCATGTAGGTATATATTCCTCCCCTCTCCACCCCCCCTTCTCGAGTTAGCATCTTCAAGCGTGACCATTCCCCAAACGGTGCGCAATGCACTCATTATGTGGGCATACACCCATCCCCTCCCCCCACCCCCCACCTCATTCTGATATCTGATTGGTATCGTTCCCAGATGTGCATATAGGTGATGATCAGGGAAACCAATTTTCTGGTGAGTACATGTGATGCTTGTTTTTCCATTCTTGGGATACTTCACTTAATATAATGGGCTCCAACTCTCTCCAGGAGAACCATAGAGATGTCGTATCACTGTTATTTCTTAAAGCTGAGTAATATTCCATGGTATGCATATACCACAGCTTACTAATCCAATCATGTATTGATGGGCATTTGGGTTGTTTCCACATCTTTGCAATTGTGAATTGTGGTGCTATAAACATTCGGGTACATGTGTCTTTGTTATAGAATGACCTTTGTTCCTTTGGGTATATGCCCAATAATGGGATTGCTGGATAAAATGGTAGGTCAACTTGAATCTGTTTAAGATATCTCCGTAATGCTTTCCACAGGGGTTGCACTAGTTTGCAGTCCCACCAGCAGTGTATTAGTGTTCCTGTCTCTCCACACCCACGCCAACATGTGTCGTTTTGGGATTTTTTGATAAAGGCCATTCTCACTGGGGTTAAGTGATATCTCATTGTGGTTTTGATTTGCATTTCCCTGATGATTAGGGATGTTGAGCATTTTTCCATATGTTTGTTAGCCATTCTTATATATTCTTTTGAGAAATTTCTATTCATGTCATTTGCCCACTTTTTGATAGGGTTGTTTGATTTTTTCTTGCTGATTTTCCTGAGTTCTAAATAGATTCTTGTTATCAGTCCTTTATCTGATGTGCAGCATGCAAAAATTTTTTCCCGTTCTGTAGGTGGTCTGTTTATTCTCGTGACTGTTTCTTTGGCTGTTCAGAAGCTTTTTAATTTAATCATGTCCCATTCATTTATTTTTGTTGTTTCTGTGATTGCCTTAGGGGTCTTCTTCATAAATTCTTTGCCTAGGCCAATGTCTGTAAGCGTCTTTCCTACATTTTCTTCTAGAATTCTGATTGTATCACGCCTAAGGTTTAAGTCTGTTATCCACCGTGATTTGATTTTTGTGAGAGGTGAAAGCTGTGGGTCCTGTTTCAGTCTTCTACATGTGGCTAACCAATTTTCCCAGCACCATTTATTGAATAGGGATTCTTGTCTCCAGAGTATATTCTTTCCTGCTTTGTCAAAAATTAGTTGTCTATATAAGGATGGTTTTATATTTGGAATTTCTGTTGTGTTTCACTGGTCTGTGTCCCTGCACTTGTGCCAGTACCAGGCTGTTTTAAGAACTACAGCCTTGTAGCATAGTTTGAGGTCTGGCAAATTAATACCTCCCATTTTGTTTTTGTTGCTTAAAATTGTTTTTGCTATACGGGGTCTTCTCTGATTCCATACAAAGTATATAATTATTTTCTCTACGTCTGTGAAGAATGATGTTGGTAGTTTAATAGGGATTGCATTGAATCTGTAGATCACTTTGGGTAGTATAGACATTTTAACAATATTGATTCTTCTGATCCATGAGCATGGTATAGTTTTCCATCTATTTGCAAGTTCTGCTATTTCTTTTCTCAGTGTTTCATAGTTTTCCTTATAGAGGTCCTTTACCTCTTTAGTTGGTACATTCCTAGATATTTTATTTTCTTTGTTGCTATTTTGAAGGGTATTGAGTCTTTAATTTGGTTCTCCGATTGACTGTTATTGGCACATATAAATGCCTCTGAGTTGTGTGTATTAATTTTGTAACCTGAGACTTTGCTATATTCATTAATCAATTCCAGGAGTCTCATGGTTGAATCCTGGGGGTTTTCCAGATATAACATCATATCATCAGCAAAAAGTGAGAGTTTGATCTCTTCTTTCCCTATTTGGATTCCCTTGATTCTGCTCTCTTGCCTGAAAGCTCTCGCAAGGACTTCCAATACTATGTTAAAAAGTAATGAGAACAGTGGGCAGCCCTGTCTGGTTCCAGTTCTAAGTGGGAGTGCTTCCAATTTTTCTCCATTCAGTTTGATGTTGGCTGTGGGTTTGTCACATATGGCTTGTATAATTTGTAGGTAGGTTCCATCTATGCCTATTTTGTTAAGTGTTCTTATCATAAAAGGGTGTGGAATTTTGTCAAATGCTTTTTCTGCATCTATTGAGAGGATCATATGGTTTTTGTTTTTGCTTCTATTTATATGGTGAATTACATTTATAGATTTACATATGTTGAACCACCCCTGCATCTCTGGGGTGAAGCCCACTTGGTCGTGGTGGATTATTTTTTGATAAGCACTTGGATTCAATTTGCTAGTATTTTATTGAGAATTTTTGCATCTATATTCATGAGAGAAATTGGTCTGTAGTTCTCTATTTTTGTTGCGTCCTTTCCTGGTTTTGGTATCAATGTTCTATTGGCTTGGTAGAACGTGTTGAGGATAATTCCATCCTTCTCAATATTGGAGAGTAGTTTGTGTAGGATGGGCACCAGTTCTTCTTTGTATGTATGGTAAAATTCGGGTGTGAACCCATCTGGACCAGGGCTTTTCTTTTTGGGAAGGTTTTTTATTGCTGTTTCGATTTCAGTTCTTGATATTGGTCTGTTCAGGTACTCTATTTCTTCTTGGTTGAGCCTGGGAAGACTATGTGTTTCTAAAAATTTGTCCATTTCCTCCACATTTTCCAGTTTGTGTGCATAAAGATTCTTGTAGAATTCATAGATGATATCGTGTATCTCTGTGGCATCGGTTGTGATTTCTCCTTTCATATAATTTGTTTTCTAATGTATTGCAGATACAAATCCTTCATTGGATATAGGATCTTCGAATATTTTGTTCCCATTGGTAGCTTGCCCTTTTGGCTTTTATTCTATCTTTCTCAGACCAAAAGTTGTTAATTCTCAGGAAGTCTAATTTAATTTTTATCGTTTAGGAATCATGCATTTCGTGTTGTGTTCAAGATCTCCTTGCCTATTGAAGGTCATCAGATTTTCTCCCATGCTTTCTTTAAAAGTGTTATCGTTTTTCATTTAACATTTAGGTATATGATACATTTCTTACACATGGATGGCTAACTGTTCCAATACTATTTCTTGAAAAGACCAACTGTTTTCAATTTATCTGTCTTAGATCTTTGTACAACTCCAGGCCATACTTGGGTAGCTCTATTTCTGTATTCTCTGATCAATTTCATTCAGCTATGTGTCTATCCTTGAGCCAATATCATAGTGTCTTGATGACTGTAGCATTATCTTAAAGTTTGATAGTGTAATTGCACTTGTATCCCATGCATAGATTCAAATAAAACATAAATGGGGAAAAAGACTTTTAAAAAATCAGCTAACATACATCTTCCAATTTTATTCTACTTTTGAAAATTATTTTTTTTGACAAATAAAAATTGTATACATTTAAGGTGTACAACCTGATATTTTGATATACATATACATTGTGAAGTGATTAGCACAATTAACATCGACTCATATAGTTACTATTTTGTATGTGTAGCAAGAATATTTAAGATCTACTCTGTTAGAAAATTTCAAGTATACAGTTCATTACCATTAACTATAGTTATGGTGTTGTACATTACATCTCCAGAACGTATTCATCTAACTGAAAGTTTGTACCCATTGACCAAAATTCTCCCATTTCTCCCAACCCCAGTCCTGGGAAACCACCTTTCTACTCTCTGTTTCTATGAGTTTGACTTCTTTAGATTCCACATGTAAGTGAGATCATGCGGTATTTATCTTTCTGTGCGTGGCTTATTTCTCTTAGCATAGTGCCCTCCAGGTTCATCCATGTTGTTGCAAATGGAAGGATTTTCTTCTTTTTTTATGTCAGGATAACACTCACATTTTCTTTATCCATTCATTTATTGATGAAACTTAGGTTGTCTCCATTTGTTGACTATTGTCAATAACACTGCAATGAACATGGGAGTGCAAATATCTCTCTGAGATCCTGATTTCAATTCCTTTGGATATATGACCGTAACTGAGATTGCTGGATCACAGGATAGTTCTATTTTTATTGTTTTGAGGGATTTTCATGCTATTTTCCATGACGGCTGTGCCAATTCACATTCCCAGCAACAGTGTACAAGGGTTTCCTATTCCCTGTATACTCACCAATGCTTGTTATCATTTCACTTTGGATAGTAGCCATCTTAACAAGTGTGAGGCAGTATCTCACAGTGGTTTTGATTTTCATTTCCCTAATGATTAGTGATGCTGAGCACTTTGTTATATAGCTGTTGGTCACTTGTATGTCTTCTTCAGAGAAACGTCTATTCAGATCCTTTGCCTATTTTTATGTTGTTTCTTTTTTTTTCTTTGCCATTGAGTTGTTTGCGTTGCTTATAGGTTTTGAATATAAGCCTCCTATCAGATATATGGTTTGCAAGTATTTTCTCCCATTCTGTAAGTTGCCTTTTCATATCATTGGTTTTTTCCCTTGCTGTGCAGTAAGTTTAGTTTGATATAGATCCACTTGTTTGTTTTTGATTTTGTTGTCTGTGCTTTTTGGAGTCACAGGCATAAAGCCATTGCCAAAACCAATGTCAAGGAGTTTTTCCCCTATGTTTTCATCTATCTTTTTGATGTGCCATTGGATTTGCTTTGCTGCTATTTTGTTGAGGATTTTTGCATCTATATTCATGTGAGATATTGGTCTGTAGTTTTCTTTTATTTGTGTTGCTTCTTTTCCTGGCTTTGGTATCAGGGTGATGCTGGCTTCATAGAATGAGTTAGGAAGGATTCCCTCCTTCTCAATGTTATGGAATAGTTTAAGTACAACAAATGCCAGTTCTTCTTTGTAAGTCTGGTAGAATTCAGCTGTGAATCTGTGTGGTCCCAGGCTTTTTGGTATTGGGAGATTTTTTTTTTTTATTACTCTTTCAATCTCGCTGCTTGCTATTGGTCAGGTAAGGATTTCTATTTCTTCCTGATTCAAGCCTGGGAAGTTGTGTGTTTCCAAAACTGTATCCATTTCCTCTAGATTTTCTATTTTGTGTGTGTAGAGGTTTTCCTAGTAGTCTTGGATGGCATTTTTTATTTCTGTGATATGAATTGTAATGTATTCTTTTTATTTCTGACGGAGCTTATTTGAACTCTTTCTCCTCTATTCTTCCTTAGGCTATCTAGTGGCCTATTTCTTTTGTTTATCTTTTCAAAGAGCCAAGTTTTCATTTCATTGATCTTATGGCAGTTTCTTTGTTTCAATTTTGTTTAGTTCTGCTTTGATCTTTATTTCATTTTTTCTGCTAGCTTTGGATTTGGTTTCTTCTCCTTTTTATAGCTCCTTGAGGTGTGACATTAGGTTATTAATGTGTGATCTTTATGTCTTTTTCATGTCGGCTTTTAGTGCTGTGAACTTTCCTCTCAGCACTGCTTTTCCTGTGCCCAGTGATTTTGTTAGCTTGTGTCATTTTTGTCATTCAATTCAAAAAAGGTTCTGATTTCCATCTTGACTTTGTCATTGACTGAAGGATCCTTCAGGAGCAGATTTCTAAATCTCCATATATTTGTGTGGTTTTGAGAGTTCCTCTTGGAGTTGATTTCTACTTTCATTCCACTGTGGCCTGACAAGATACATGGTATGAATTTATTTTTTTTAAATTTCCTGAGACTTGTAGTGTGCTCTAACATATGATCTATCTTGGATAATGTTCCATGTGCTGATAAGAGGAATGTATATTCTGTAGTTTGTGGGTAGAATATTCTGTAAATATCTTAGGTCCAATGATCTGCCCAGTTCTGTCAGTGGAGTGTAGAAGTCCCTGGATATTATGATGTTGCTGTTTGTTTCTTTCTTTTAGTCTAGTGGTATTTGTTTTATGACTCTGGGAGCTGCTGCTTTAGGTGCATATATATTTATAATTGCTATATCTTCTTGTTGAATTGATCCCTTTATCATTGTATAATGACCACTTTTGTCTTTTTTTACTGTTGTTGATTTAAAGTCTGTTTCAGTTGGTATAAGAATAGCTACTCCTGCTTGCTATTGGTTTCCATTTGTGTGGAATATTTTTTTCCACCCCATTACCTTCAGTCTATGAAAATCTTCACAAGTTAAATGAGCTTCTTGAAGACAGAATATATTTGGGTTGTGCTTTTTTAAATCTATTCCACCAATCTGTGTCTTTTAAGTGGGGCATTTAGACCATTTACATTCAATGTGTCCTTTAAGTGGGGCATTTAGACCATTCACGTTCAATGTTTATAGTCATATGTTAGATATTACATGAGTCATCATGTTGATTGCTACCTAGGGGTTTTGTTTTCTCCCTTGTATTACTGTTTTTCAAGAGCTGTGAGTTTTTACTTTTGGTTGTTTCAACACTGTTGGGTATCGATTCTTTTGTTCAACATATAGAGTGCTTTGGATTAGAGCCCACCCTAATGACCTCACTACAATTATCGATTTAAGCATTTCTTATAGGCCAAATCTAGTGGTGACAAATTCTGTTAGTGTTTATTTCTAATTTTTTAATTTACCTGGACATAAGTAGAATTAATTTTTTCTGTGCTGACTTTACAACCTGTAACCTTTCTGAACTACAGTTTCTTTAGAATTTTCCCTTGCTCTCTCCCAGGCTGCTGGATATGAAAAGGCCCACAGGGTGCCAGGGAGAAAGTGCACCTCATGCCTTCCCAAATCAGTACCCACACTGCCAGAGGTTCTTCCAAGTACCAAGTGCATCACCTGTTGAAGAGGCCATGAGCTGGCCAGCCAGACTGAGATCTTAGTCCCCAGGAGGTAGAGACTAGAATCTTTATAGGTTCTTTGTACCAGAGAGGAGGCTAAAGACAGTTGTGCCCAGTGCCTACTGTGTGCTGGACTCTGACTAGTGCCCAAGAAAACTAGTAAAGCTGGAGGGAGATAGGATCTCTGGAGAATTTTGCTCCCACGCATCATGGACCCACTGCAGCCATAGCCTTCACTCTGGTCAGCCTTCAGGCAAAATAGTGGAAAGAAAAAAGTGGGAAGAGAGGAAAGGATAGAAGAGTAGACCAGATTGCTAGGCTGTCTATCAACACTGCAGAAAGAGATCAGCTATATAGAAGCATTGGGGAAAGAAAGAAAGCAGAAGCAATCCCTTTGTCTAGAAGAGAGAGTTCCTGGAATCATTAGTCCCTGCTATGATTTTGTTTCAAATACAGGAATCTGACTTGTCAGTGTTCTGGAGGTACTGTGAAAGAAAAATGAGGATCTCAGTCAAGCAAGGAGACAGCAGGAAATTCAGAACTAGACATCCAGCCCAACCTGGTTCCCCGAAGAGGCCACACCCCCCAAAGCTGCCAAAAAGGCTACTTTAGGGGCAATATCATCCTGCAGAGCACCCACCCCTACCTAAGGCTTCATTTACCTCCTTGGGACTAGCTACATGATTCCGGCATTAATGGATGAGTTTCCCCACTCTCTCTACTCACATCGCTTGTTCCAGAGGCCTCTTCTTTCCTTCATTCCAACAGCTAGGCATGAGTAACTCTCGAAATAATCAGAAACAAGTGCTGCAAATACAAGATGGACCATGAAGGATAAAAAATAGGTCCTTGGTCCAAGCACCAGACACCATGATTTAAATACATGCTGCCTATTTTGAATATAATATACTCAGCAGCACTGAGGAGATGAGGAAAGGAGAAGTTTAAGACAAGCACCACATGTACTCATCAGCAAACTGGTTTCCCTGATCCACGCCTAAATGCACATTTGGGAATGACACCAATTGGGTATCAGACTGAGGTGGAGAGTTGGGGGAGGGGATGGGTGCATACCTACATGATGAGTCCGTTGCACACTGTCTAGGGAATGGTCACGATTGAATGTGCTGACTCGGGGGGATGGGGGTGGGGGAAGGTGGGGTATAACTACATGATGAGTGCAATGTGCACTGTCTGGGGAATGGACATGCTTGAAGCTCTGACTCAGGGGGATGGGTGGTACATATATATAACCTGAACTTTTGTGCCCCCATAATAAGCTGAAATGAAAATAAAAAAATTAAAAAATACATAAAAAATAAAATAAAAAAAGAAATTAAGACACTCAGCTGGAAGGTACATAGCCAGGGCCTCAGACTTGCATGGAATGGCAACTGCCCACTCTCATCCCCCTTCTTGTGTGAGAAACTTCCTCTACTCTCTCACATATCTGTGCTCTTCAAAACAACCCCCAGAGGATGAGTCCGACACTGTGAGGAATTATGTTGGATTGAAGGGAAAATCTGACGCTGATTAAAATAGGTTATAGAAAACCAGCTTGATATCATTCTCTGAGAAAATATTAACCCTGCTTTTGAAAAAAGGAAGAAAGGAAAGAAGGAAGGGAGAGAGGATGGGAGGCAGGGAGGAAAGGAAGAAAAGAGAAATATTTTCAAATAAAAGAACCATGAAGCAAATAAGTGAGAAGAAAGGGCCTGCTTTTGAAAGGATGGAAAAGAAGGGAAGGAAAAGGAGAATGAATTAAGAACGTGAATGAAAAATTGGCATAGACTCAGGAAATATGAATGTCAGCTCTACTGACAAAAGGTTTCTAACTAACACTTTAGCCATCAATCAATTTATAGAAATGACATCACATTTCTCATATTATGCTTTCGATTGCTTTTTATAAACAGCTTTATATGGGACAAAATATTTGCATGCTACACATCTGATAAACAGCTCATAACTAGAACCTATGTAGAACTCTGGAAACTTAGCAAGAAAAAAGAAAACCACCCCATTAAAAAGTAGGCAAAGGTCATGAACAGAAACTTTTCAAAAGAAGACAGATTAATGGCCAGCAAACATGAAAAAATGCTCAACATCTCTAATCATCAGGGAAATGCACATCAAAGCCACAGTGAGATATCACTTATCTCCAGTGAGAATGGTCTTTATCAGAAAGTCCCAAAACAATAAATGTTGTCTTGGATGTGGAGAGATAGGAACACTCATACACTGCTGGTGGGACTGCAAACTAGTACAACCTCTGTGGAAAGTAATATGGAGAGACCTCAAAGAGCTACATGTGGAACTACCATTTGACCCAGCGATCCCATTACTCAGTGCCTACCCAAAGGAACAAAAGAATTTCTATAAAAAAGACATCTGCACTTGAATGTTTACAGAAGCACAATTCACAATCACAAAGATGTGGAAACAACCCAAATGCCCATCAATACACGAGTGGATTAATAAAATGTGGTATATGTATACCATGGATTTGTACTCAGCCACAAAAAACAATGGTGAGCCTCTTATATTATCTTGGATGGAGCTGGAACCCATTCAACTAAGTGAAGTATACCAAGAATGGAAAAACAAGCATCATATGTACTCACCATCAAATTGGTATTAACTAATCAACACCTAAGTGCACATATAGTACTAACATTCATCGGGAGTTGGGCATGTGGGCGGGGGTAGGAGGGGATGGGTATGTTCACACCTAATGGGTGTGGTGTGCACCATCTGGGGGATGGACATGCTTGAAGCTCTGACTCAGGCGGTGCAAAGGCACTGTATGTAACCTAAACATTTGTATCCCCAAAATATGCTGAAATAAAAAATAAATTAATTAAATTAAATTTGAAAAGACAAATTCTAATTAAAAAATAAAAATAGCTTTATTGAGAAATAATTCAAATACATAAAAACCACCCATTTAAAGTGTACAATTCTGTGGCTTTTAGGATATTCACAGAAGTGTACATCCATCACTGCAGTCAATTTCAGAACATTTCCATCACCCCAATAAGAAACCCTGTACCCATTCAAGTTCACTGTCCGTTTCCTTCCAACCTCATAATCCCAGCCCTAGGCAATCACAAGTCTACTTTCTATCTCCATAAGTTTTCCTATTCTGAGCCTTTTGTATAAATAGAACCACACAATATGTGGTGTTTTGTGAATGGCTTCTTTACTTAGCATGATATTTTCAAGCTTCATCCATGATGTAGCATGTAACATAACTTCATTCTTTTTAGAGTCAAATAATATTTCAGTGTATGGATATAGCACTTTGAGATGATCTTCTAATCTTTTGAGGGACATTTAGGTTGTTTCTACATTTTGGATATTGCGAGTGGTGCTGCCATAAACATTTCTGTACAGGTTTTTGGATGGACATATGTTTTCATTTCTTTTGGGTGTAGGAGTAGAATTGCTGGGTGACCCAGTGTTGACCTTTCTGAACAACTGCCAAACTCTTTTCCAAAATGGCTGCACCATTTTACAATCCCACCAGCAACATACGATGGTTCCAATTTCTCTACATCCCCAACGACTCTTGTTATTATCTGTCTTTTAGATTCTAGCCATCCTAACGGATGTGAAGTGGTATCTCACTGTGGTTTTTATTTGTATTTCCCTAATGACTAACAAGATTGAGCTGCTTCCATTGTACTTATTGATGATTGATGTATCTTCTTTGGAGAAAGATCTACTCTGATCTTCTGCCCATTTTGTAATTAGCATATCTGTCCTTTTATCTTTGAGTTGTAGAGTTTTGATTTACTCTGGAAACCAGTGTCTTATGAAATAAATAATTTACAAAAATCATAATTTTTCAGGGTGTTATGTTATTCCTCTACCCAATACAAAGGCCATTCCCAATACAAGCAAATTCCTTGGCTGTCCCATCTATCTGATACTGTAGCAAGTTCCCAAGCAGGTCATCTTCTATTAGACCTCCTATTGCTCTCCCACAAAACTCCCCACCTTGGGAAGGCTCTAGGCTTCATTTCTTGTACTCTGTACTTCATGTACACATACACTGGAAGCTAAATGCTTCCAAGATTTTCCAGAAATCCCAAGGATGAAAGATGAATTTGATACTCCCTCACATCACAGGATTCCTCCACGGCTCCCATGAATTCCACACTTTAATGCCAAATAGTGATGTGTTTAACAAGATTTGACTGATTTATCAGGACTTTAGTTTTTTCATAATACAAGTTATTCAGAGTACCTTTTTAAATATGTTACCAAAAATTGAAGCCTGCATTCACTTTTAAAAAACATTTTATGTTGAAATAATTATAGATTCAAGGAAGGTACAAACATAGTAGAAAGGTCCTAAGTCCCCTTCATCCGGTTTTATCCAGGGGTTACTATAGTACCACTTTAAAACCAGGAAATTGACATTGATACAATGTGTCAATTTATCAGAAGTATAGATTTGTGCACAGTCAAAGTACAGTTCAAGACACCATACAGCACCATTCCACCTACAAAGACTTCCCTAACACTACTCCTTTATAATCGCACTCACCTCTCTCCCCCCACAATTCCTAACCCTTTGAAACCAATTATCTGTTCCCATATTTATATTGTTATTTCAAGAATCCTATTAATCCATATGATATATAATGCTGCAGTATGAAACTGGATTTTGATATTGGATTTTTTCACTCAGCATAATGCCCTTGAGGTCCATATAAGCTGTTTAATATTTCAATAGTTTGCTCATTTTTATTGCAGAGCAGTATGTGCCACAGGACGTTTAACCATTAATTTATTAAAGGACATTTTGGTTGTTTCCAATTTTTTTTTTTTTTTTTTTTGAGAGAGAGTCTCACTTTGTTGCCCAGGCTAGAGTGAGTGCCGTGGCGTCAGCCTAGCTCACAGCAACCTCAAACTCCTGGGCTCAAGCGATCCTCCTGCCTCAGCCTCCCGAGTAGCTGGGACTACAGGCATGCGCCACTATGCCCGGCTAATTTTTTCTATATATATATTTTTAGTTGTCCATATAATTTTTTTCTATTTTTAGTAGAGACGGGGTCTCGCTCATTGCTCAGGCTGGTCTCGAACTCCTGACCTTGAGCGATCCACCCGCCTCGGCCTCCCAGAGTGCTAGGATTACAGGCATGAGCCACCGCGCCCGGCCCCAATTTTTTTTTTATTTCAGTTCACTATAGGGGTACAAAAGTTCAGGTTATATATATTGCCCATGCCCCCGATCCCCCCGAGTCTGAGCTTCAAGCGTGTTCATTCCCTAGATAGTGAACATAGCACTCATCATGTAGGTATGCACCCATCCCCTCCCCCCACCCCCATCCCTCCCAGTCATAACTTCAAGCATGTCCATTCCCCAGGCAGTGCGCATTGCACTCATCATGTAGGTATACACCCATCCCTTCCCCCCAGCCCGCACCTCTGTCTGATACCCAATTGGTGTTATTCCCAAATGTGCACTTAGGTGATGATCAGGGAAACCAGTTTGCTGGTGAGTACATGTGGAGCAGTCAGAACACAAACATTCATCCGTCAGCTTCACAATCTCATATGGGCATGGTTCATGGTGCCCCCAAACTATTACAATAGTAACATCAAAGATCATTGATCACAGACCACCATAACAGATATAGTAATCACTGCAAAGTTTAAAATATTGCCAGAATTACCTAAAGGTTACACGGAGACATGAGGTTAGCACGTGCTGATTAAAAAAATGGCACCAACAGACTTGATTGACCCAGGGCTGCCATAAGCCTTCAGTTTGTAAAAAAACAAAAAAACAAAACAAAACAAAAAAAAAACACAATAGCTGCAAAGCACAATAAAGTGAGGTGCACATGTATTCAGTAAATTACATGAGACAGTCAACGCTCTATTGTTAAATAGGCTTTGTGTTAGATTATTTTGTTCAACAGTACGCTAACATGATTGTTCTGAGCATGTTTAAGGTAGGCTAGGCTCAGCTATGATTTTTGCGACGTTCAGCATCTTAAATGAATTCTGACTTCTGATATTTTCAACCTACGATGGGTTTATTGAAACATAACCCCACTGTAAGTCAAGGAGCGTCTGTATGTGATAAGAGTATGTTTTCTACTTCCTGCCTTCCACATAGTGCTCTTGTCTATATTTATTAATTACTTAGGTAACATGACTTGCCTATAATACTAATTCATTATTTCAAAAATAAATAAGAAGTGTTGGGAGGAAAGTGATTTATAAAATCCTGTCTTCAACTAGTTTGATAGCTATTATTAGTTGTTTCTAGTAAACTAATTGCCTGGTTACCACCAGATAGAAAGATAAAAAGTATGAAACAAAAAGTAATGGTTTATATTTGAGAAAAATTTGTATTTCAGCTTTTTAATTTAAGCTAGTTATACTAATGGTCTCCAATTATGTCCACTAACTACATAAATATTTACAACAAATGTGTTCAATATTAACTCCTTGTTTTAATAAGAACCAAAAATTTTGACTTGGGATATGTGTGTTCTCCATTGCTTTCTGCCTCTATTTATTCTCTTGTATCCATTTTTGATAAGTATATTTCTAAGTAGAAATACGTACCTGAAGTACTACCTCAATTCAACATGTAATGAAAATTACAAGTTGAAAAGAGTGACTTTCAGCTTCCTGGCTTTAAATTGTTACTTTAGTTATATTCAGTTATCTTTATTAAACATTGGTTTTGTCACTATAGTTATCAATTGCACTAAAGCAATATTTAGAAAAGATAAAAGATATTGGTTTGAGAAAAACATTTATTATTGTCAACATCCAAGGTATAGCATGTTTTCTAAATTATATCCAATAAATTAGTTTCACTAAGTATGGCTAATTCTGTTTGTCACCAATATATTATTTCATGCAGATATGGGAAGCTAGAGTTGAGACTAAAGTGCTTTCTACTACCTCCCTTGAACTAGTTAACTTTAGCTAATTGGTGACCGAGGTACCCCTGATTATTAATATATAGAATAATAGCACTATATTTCAGTGATATAAAAATTAAGAATTAAGGAAAATACTTTCAAAATCTTATTTAACCTATAGTCCTCATTATTTCTACTTACCTCTAGTAATCATGTTACCTACTACAACTTGGTATCTCTAGTAATGACTTTTGTTAGAAAAAATAAAAGTATTATTTTAGAAGAAAATGTTTTTCAGTTTCCTTACTTATAATATTCATTCTGGTTATCTCCATTTATGTTTAGGTAGTATTCAAATAGTTACCTAGGTACCACTAACTATCTAGAGCGTTAGCACATTATTTGAACAAGACATAAAAAGTAGTTTTGAAAAGAATGTGTTTTTCTAGTCCCTGGCTTCAACTATTATAGTTATCTCTATAGTTAAGTATTCACCAGGGCAAAGTATATACACACTGTAATATTTGAAGTAACATTTCTAACAGGATGTAAGAATTTTGAGTGAAGAAGAAATGGTTATTATAAACTATAATCCCCATGCTTTACATTAGATCCCCCAAACATAAATACCTGCAACTTTTGCCTCTTGGTTATAATTAAAAACACCATATTGTGCACTTAAATGTCACTAAGAGGGTAGAACTTAGGTGTTCTCACTACAAAAAAAAAAGGGAAAGGAAAGAAAATGGTAAATACATGAGGGGATGAGTATGTTAATCAGCTTGGTTGTGATCATTTCAAAATGAATATGTACACCAAAACATTACGTTGTACACTTTAAATAAATATAATGTTTTACTTATAATTATATCTTAATAAAGCTGAAAAAGAAAAAAGACTAGTCAACCACATACAAAAAAAAAAGATGACTATTCAGTTTCCTGGAATCAACTATTTATCTAGATAATCCTTGTATTTCTAGTTTTCTAGGTTGCTAGTTCCGTATTTACAATGACATATCTGTGGTAATAATTCATTATTCCTAAAAGAAGAAAAATGGACTGAAAAGGATGGGATTTCCTTTTCCCGCCATCACATAACCCTTGTGTTATCACCAGTTATTCCTTGTCAATTGTTCCCCTGGGTAACACTCATCTATCTAGAGTTCTATGCTCTCATTCTTTCAGAGTCAAGAAGAATGTGAATTTCTGCTTCCAGGCTCAACACATTACTGCAGATATCTCAGGTGTTTCCACATAACTAGGTACACCCAATATACTGAAGAGATTATTTAATTTGACAGAAATGAACTAATACTTGAGAGGAACAAGTTATCCTCTTCCTGCCTTTCACCTATTGTTCCAGTTATCTCTACTAGCCTGTTTACTTAGGCAATGGTACATATCTATAGGAATTGATCCTTATTTCAACAAGAAAAACAAAAGTTTGAGAGCAAATTGATTTCAAATTCTTGTCTTTAACTAATTTTTCTAGTTATTGTCAGTCTCTCTAGTAATTGCCTAGGCACTACTAGATATACACTTATACCCCTATCGCATTATCGAAAACGAAATAAGGACCTCTAGTTGAGCAGATTCTACTATTCCACGTGACCGTGAGAAGAATATGTATGCTGCTACTGTTGGATGACGTCCTCTGTAGATGTCAATTCAGTCCAATTGATGGATGGCGTGGTTGGGTTCAACTGTGTCCTTGCAGATTTTCCACCTGCTGAGTCTGGCTATTTCTGATAGAGGACGTTAAAGTCTCCAACCATAATATAGTGGATCCACCTATTTCTTCTTGCAGTTCTATCAGGCTTTGCCTCATGCAGTTTGACTATCTAGGCTGTTAGCTCATTATCTGAACAAGAAATAAAAGAAGTAGTTTTGAAAAGAATGTGTTTTTTTAGTCCCTGGCTTCAACTAGTTATCTCTCTAGTTAACTAGTCACCAGGGCAAAGTATATACACCATATAGTTGTTAGACACTTACACTTCAATGATTGTTATATCTTCTTGGAGAATTGGCCCCTTTGCCATTACGTAATGGCCTTCTTTATCTCTGATAACTTTTCTTGCTTTGAGACCCACTCTATCTGAAATTAACCCAGCTATTTCTGCTTTTTTTTTTTATTAGAGTTAACATTGTATACTTTATTTATTTACTTCTAACCTATAGGTGTATTTATATTTAAAGTGGATTTCCTGTAGACAAAATATATGATCAAAAAATATGTTTTTTGATCACCTTGGACAATGTCTGTATTTAATTGATATATCCAGTCCATTGATATTCCAAGTGATTATTGATATACTTGGATAAACAGCTACCATATATGTTACAGTTTTCCATTTGTTGCCTTTGTTCTTTGCTCCTATTTTTGTCTTCCACTCTTCATCTGCCTTTTGTGGTTTTAAGAGGAGCATTTTGTATGATTCCATTTTCTCTCCTTTCTTAGCATATCAGTTATACTTCTTTTGTTACCTTTTTCAGCGGTTGCCCTAGAGTTTGCAATATACATTCAAAAATAATCTAAGTTTACTTTCAAATAAGTCTGCACCACCTCATGGGTTGTGTGAGTACCCTGCAATAAAAGAATCCTAATACCTCCTTCCTGTCGCTTGTATCATTGCTGTCATTCATTTCACTTATACATAAGCTTAATTCCTTCACTGAAGCATTGCATATGGCATTGCTGTCATCCACTTCATTTATACATGAGCAAATATGATATAAACAGTGGCATATGTAATGGAATACATTTTGCTACGCTTGTGGGCAAGCTGTTAGATGTGAGTTAAATTAAGAATAAGAAAAACGTAAGTTTTTATTTTACTTTAACATATATCTCCTTTGATGCTCTTACTATCTTCATGCAGATTTCAGTTTGTGACCTATATCATATTTCTTCTCTCTAAAGAAATTTTCCCCCATGTCTTCCAAGGCCATCAAATTCCCTTAATTTATGTGAGGAATTCTTTATTTCACAGGGTAAAGTATTGTATGTTGGGTCCTTTTTCTTCTCAACACTGTAAATATTTCAGTCCATTCCCTTCTTGCTTGCATGGTTTCTGAGACCTCTGATGTGATTCCTGTCTTTGTTCCTCTGTACATCACATGGTTTGTCTCCGTCTGTCTTCTTTTGCGATTTTCTCTTTGTCTTTGATTTTCAGCTGTTTGATGATATGCCTAGGTGTAGCATATTTTTGTTTGCTTAGCATTTATCCTGCCTGGTGTTCTATGAGCTTACTGGATGTGTAATTTGGTGGTTGACATTAATTCTGGAAAGATTTAAGTCATTATTTTTTCAAAATTTTTTTCTAATCATTTTCCCCTTTCTTCTCCTTATATTTGCATTATGCACAGTTACATGTTTTATATGCCCCACAGTCTATAGTTATTCTCTTCTGTTATTTTCTTGAGTCTTTGTTCTATTTACTTTTCAGTTTTGATGTTTCTATTGATCTAACTTCAAGGTCAGAGCTTCTTTCCTCAGCCATATCCATCTCCTAACAAGGCCATCAAAGGCATTCTTCATTTGTGTTACAGGGTTTTGATCTCTAGCATTTCCTTTTGTTTTTTTCTTAGGCTATACAGCTCTCAGTGTACAATGGCCATCTTCTCTTAGACACTTTATGTTTTATCTACTAGCACCCTCAGCATTTTAATCATAGTTGTTTTAAATTCCCAGCCTGCTAATTACACCATCCCTGCCATGTCTGATTGGATGCTTGCTCTGTCTCTTCAAACCATGTGTTCTGCCTTCTAGTACACCTTGTAAGATAGCCAGAATGATGTACCAGATAAGAGTGACTAATGCAAATAGGCCTTTAGTCATGTGATGGTAAAGTGTGGGGGAGGGGAAGTGTTCTACAGTGCTGTGATTACTCTCAGTCGTTACTGAGCCTGTGCCCCTGTACTGGAAACTTCACAAAGGTTTCCTGGTGTTTTCTTCCCTCATAGGCGAAACAGGATGGGTAGAGCAAGCTGGAGTTCTGTATTTCCCTTCTCCTGGAAGGCTAGTGTTGACTGTAGTTGGGTATCTTCCTCCTCCTCTTTGGTTTGGCTCTGATAATACCCCAGCAGGTGGGATCCTTGTTAACTAATTCCTCCTGAGGGTAGGCCTTGTTAAGGAGAAGGAAGCCTTGGCATATTTCAATACTGTTCCTTCCCCACCCAACCCTGGCTGGAAGTATGAGTGGATTTTCCTGGCATACCTGCTGTGGGTACCTGGCTGAGCTCATGGAGGTAAATCTGGCACTATTGTGAGGGGTTCTTCATGACTGGGCTCCCTGGAGGTTTGAACAATTATAGTTGCCCACAGAAAGCTTCCAACAATTAGCCAATTACAGGCCAGGATTTCCTATCCTGGCATTGGTTCCTTTGGCAGTTTCCACTCATGAGTCCCTGCTCAGGTAAGACATAACTCGGTGTATGTGTCTGCCTATGCAGTCTTCGAGGTAGTGGTTTGCCCTGTGTAATGCTCTCTCTTATGGGTCAAAGAAATGTCTTTGATTTTCTGTCTGTTCACGTTTTCATTTTGTTCTTAGGATGCAGTGGTAACTTCCAGAATCCTTACATGTGGAAATAAAACCACAGAGTCTACAAACATTTTGTATTCACACAAATCAGAAAGAGATACATATGAGTCAATATTTAACAAATCTTACCTTAGGAAAGATTCTAATTACTTAAAAGAGTGGAATGCTATTATGCATTATAGAATGCCATGTAAACTGTTACAATGTCTACCTTCGTGTAGCAATTTAATTATTAACTCTAAGCTGAATCATAAGGCTGTTCTATTTCGTTCAATGTAAAGCGACAATGCCCTCCTCCTTCTTCTGGTGAACATGCTTGGAAACCAACATTTGCTCTCAACGAGAGCGGTCCCTGCTCTACAAGAGCCCTGCCAGAGGTCAGCGGGCCAGGAACCGCCGCATGCCGGCTGGAGGAGCCCCAGGGTGGTCCACGCCAGGGCAGGGGAAGGAAAGCAAGCTCTGTTGAGGACACACTGTGGAGTCAGCCAGCAAGTGGCGGAATCCTACCTAGAACAGGAGACCATCTCCAGCGAGATCCAGACCCGTGGGACACC
Organism: Eulemur rufifrons; assembly: GCF_041146395.1. Classification (NCBI taxonomy): domain Eukaryota; kingdom Metazoa; phylum Chordata; class Mammalia; order Primates; family Lemuridae; genus Eulemur; species Eulemur rufifrons. The sequence goes on along the minus strand of NC_091012.1, from coordinate 22,540,976 downwards.
AAGCCACGGCGGGTAACGGTATAGGCATGTGTGAAGAACGCACACGGCCACGGGCGGGAGTGACTGAGCCACCATCTCCAGGGTGATGGCTGCTCCTCGCGCAGGGCCAGGGCCGGCTGGAAGGAGCCCGGAGGTGAGGCACTGGGGAGCAGCCCCTTGTCGCTGCCCAGGGCCAGGACCTGCGGAGCCCCTCCTCAGGGCCCAGCTACCCTGAGCGGTCCCACCGGTGGACCCCTCCCTGCAGGAGGCGTGGCTCCTCACTGCTCCGCCTCCCAAACTCAAGCCATGCCGGCCAATTGGTGAAGCCGGCTGCTATCACGTGGGCACAGGCCCTCAGAGGAGCGTCGTCCTCCTGGTGCCATGGTCGCCCGCGTCATCTGAGGGGCAGCGGTCCGGGTCAGTCAGGTGAGGCATGACTGGGTGGGGAGGCAGGGGAGGCATGGCTCGGTGGTCCCAGGGGACAGAGGGTGTGGAGCCCAGCAAGGCCTGGGCTGACCTCTGACGAAATGTCCCCAACGTCACCTGAGGCCGGGGTCTAAGCTAGGCCCTTGAGAGCGGTCTGGAGGGCGGGCCTCAGGGTCCCCAAGTCCTCTGAGGCTCACTTCAGGGCTCTGCGTGTATGTGTGTGTGTGTTGAGGGGGTAAGGTACGTGGCAGGCCAAGCCCCGAGCTGTCCCTCCTGCCCAGCTACTTGCAGGACCGGACACCCGGGTCACCTGGGGTCCCTCTGGAATTCGCAACAGCAAGTGGGCAGGGCCCACCCCTGAGTGTCCCAAACAAGTGCAGATCAGTTCATTTCCCATCCAGAGGATGAAGGATACGGAGTCACTCCACACGGTCGGTGACCCCTGACCGACCAGCAGACACAGCGTCCCTGGGACCCCGAGGGCCAGGGTCCCACTTTGTCCCAAGGGCACGGTGAGGGGCGGGCAGAGGGGACTGAAGTTGGAGTGTGCGGGGCAGGGGCGCGCTCTGTAGCCACAGCCCGGGACTGGACGGGACTGGGCGCTGGCACCATCTTCCTCGTCCCCTCTTGCTGTGACAAGGGGCAGGAGGGTGAGCCAGCCCCACCCTTGTTGAACCTGGAGAGCCTCGCCCTCACCCGCGGGCTCTCACTGAACCGGTCCCCATTTCTGTAGTGTGTCTTTGCACTCACAAGGATCAGGAGTCATCTCTAGCATCTGAAGACAGCCAGCCATGGCGTCTCCGGGAAGGAAGCGCGTCAGGAGGAGGGCTGCCAAGGCCCCGGTGGAGGCTCAGCTTATGGCAGCCTATGACGTTCAGCATGGAGGTAAAAGCGCACAGAGGGGCGGTGGGCTGGGTGAGGGGCTCCCCGAAGCCTGTGCCCATCCGAGGGCACGGTCCGTCTCGTCTCTTGGCAGACAGAGCACGTGGGCGGCCCAGGGCCCCGTCATTGCTATGGATTCCACCATGCAAATGCACCAGAGCCCCAGGTTTTTTTTCTCAAGCAGGTTCATGCTCCCACCCCCTAGCAGAGTAACAGAAGCTCTTAGCCCAGCTCTTCTGGACGGGTGCAGCCCTTGCTTCCAACGTGTCTGATAGGCAGTACACGGTTTGCCGTGACTGTAACACCCAAAGGCTTGCAGAAGTGCCTCGGTGAAATGGTCTCAGACCCTGGCCTCATTTCACGCGACCTGCACCTAAACCGTTCCACCTGTAGGTCTGCTTTGCCGGCTCTTGGTGGCCAAGAGCCCAGGAATTCCACCGATAGGACATGCCTCCCGCATCCTTCCTTTAAACAGCTTTGTCCTTTTTGCTTTCAATGCAGAAAACTATCCAGGAATAGGTGATGGTGGAGAAAACAGCTCCTGTTCAGGCACTCCTGAGCAAGATACGTGGTAATGTGTTCAGAGTCATTTTTGCCTGGTAGTAAAGTAATTAAGGAAAATCAGCTTCCACTCATGTGGCAGGCGTTGTATGTAAAGCACTTGGCAGAAGGCATTTCTTCTAATGCACACATGGTATTTCACTGACCAGCAATGAAATGTGAATGTAATGTCTTCGCAGGAATGAGGTCCAGAATATGCTGGAGAGATTTGAAGGTATGTTTTAGGAGATATTTGTAGGTGAAGACACTTTTCATAAACCATATAACGTTTACAGCAGGAACTGTCAGGCAGTGCGTGGCACTCCTGTTGTTTACTGCCTTGTTCTCAGGTACAGGATGTTACCTAAGTCTTGAGGGTGATTCAGCTCCATAGATTACTTGCCCCTTCGAATTGTTGATGTGAAGAGAATGGCACTGACAATGGCACCATCAGTGGTGAGAGGTCATTGTGGAATATTGGAAGAAACTGATGAAATAATCTCTTCCACATTGTGTCACGTAGCGAGTCATAGATCCAGTGTTAACGTCAATGTTTCATTTTCCCGTGTCGGTTATTTCCCATAACTTCCCAATTTCTTTTCCTTGTGTGGCAGGAGTGCTAGTCGAGACCCCTAAAATACCTGCTTATCGTTATATTCACCTTCATAACCTCGGTAGTGTAGAACGAAACACAACGTGGCTAGCAATGGAGTGATGTATGATCAGAGTCAATGGCAAGTTTTAAATGAACATGTCCCATATCAATTACCTTAACTGTGTTAAAGGACATAGTCGTAAGTGTGAGAGTCAATTTTTGACTCCTCTGTGTGGATATTTCATATGAACAGGTGAGTTTTGGTACCATTGCTCAATTTTTTTGAGACAGTGTGCTTGATTTGTGAGCTGTCTTATAATTTCATCAATATACATGATAAACTATATTTCCAAATTATTTGTAGAATGATGCAGTTCATTCGTGATTACTGGAAAATAAGTACTAATGGTAGATCTATTACAGCGAGTCAGTTGTAGACTTAGCAAAGCATTATTTGAAGTATTAAAAATGTTTATAATTTTAGTAAATTTGAATTTTACAAAATGCAACCTTTTGATGACAATGATATGCAAACTCTCCATGAAATGATGTGGAAACTGTTCTTGAATAAATTTTCTCATTTCCTTGTCTTTTAGTCTAATTTATTTAAAAGGCTCACTGGCTAAATTAAATTTTTTATTCATTTTTCGTGAAATTTTCTGTGTGGGAAGAAAATAGTTTCCAAGAGTATATTTCAGTGGGTATGTATTTGCAATGCAGGGGACATGAAAAAACTCTTCATGCCAAGAGGAAAAATTTCAAAATGAACACCAATGCTTCTTTCAACACCATGCAGCAGACAATTGAGCATGCTTGGAAAACCCATCAAGAGCAAAGGTAAAGGGGTTGGAAATTTAAAGCAAAACCATTTGTCTCATTTCGTAGTATTCTTCATGAGTAGAAACTATGAAAGAAACATACTATGTGCTGTATTTGGAGGATACTCAAGTTGAAAACACATCTGGCTTGATTTTCCTCTAAGGAATTAATTCCTTTAGTCCTCTGACCTCACCCAATACCCCATAATTGAAATGAGATGTATTTCCTCAAGGTCAATAAAGATGATGTATTTTGCTCTTGCCGATCACAGTCGATGTGCTTAACATAAGGAAGTTTTTATTCCTTCCATGAATGTGCTTCCTGAATTAGAGTCAAGTGTCTTTAACATTTAAGACTGTGTTCGAGCATATAGAAAAAGGTTAGTCTTCTGTTGTCAATAATTTGTAAGTTTTACTGAATTAGTCTCACTACTTTTCTTGTACAAAATCGTTGTCACAGGACAACATGGGGGAAAATGAAGTGTTTCTGGTAAATGGGTACAATATCCTCATAGAATTTATTTGTGACATCACAACTTGCGTGTTATTCAGGAAGAGAAAAGGAAAAAAGAAACCCATGTCGATAAAATGAATTTTCCTGGAAAATTTATAACACAATAAATCTTCCGTGGTTTTGAACAGCTAAGGCATGTGAGGTAGCTTCTCTCTTAGCTGGTAACAAACAAAGATTCTTGTCGTGAGAGTAAATCCTGTTGTATCTTCCCATCAGAGGATTACAGCTGCTGTCATCACCTTCTCCCTTCACGGCACAGCACTAATAATTTTGTTTCGAAAGTGTTTTAACTTTTCCTTTTTTTTCTTTTTTCTTTTTTTTTTAATTCTTATTTCAGCATATTGTGGGAGTATAAAAGTTTAGGTTACATATATTGCCCTTACCCCCCCACCCCCATGAGTCAGAGCTTCAGACTTGTCCATCCCCTAGACAGTGCGTATCACACTCTTTATGTATACACACAAACACACACACACACACACACACACACACACGCATCCCCTCCCCAATCCACATCTGCCCGACACCCCATCAATGTTATTCCTAAAAGTGCTCTTAGGTGATGATCAGTGAAACCAATTTCATGGTGAGTACATGTGGTACTTATTTTTCCATTCTTGGGATACTTCACTTAGTAGACTGGGTTCCAACTCTTTCCAGGAAAATGCAACAGGTGCTATATCACCATTGTTTCTTATAGCTGAGTAGTAATCCATGGTATACATATACCTTTTTCTTATTGGTAGGAAGTGTCACAGCATCCATTATTCTGTTCTGCAAGCAGAAGCTTTGTCTGGTGTATTCTCAGCAGTTGCAGGCTTTGATTCAGGAGTGGCATATGGGGGCAAAGAAACTCAAAAAGAGGAAGAAAAATTAGCTGTAGGTATCAGGCTTAGCTTTCTAATCAATCAATCTCTTGTCTCAGACTGTCAGGGACGAATCATTCATGCAAAACTTCCAGGAGAGAAGGTAGAGTCCACAAGGACAGATGGACAAGGTGGGTGGGAGATGGGACGACGGGATTCTGGACGTCGTCTTTGGATTCGTCCTGTCCCTGTAGAGAGACACTAGGGTCATCAGTTAGAGGTAGGGGCAGGAGAGGAAGTGCTGCCTTTGGGGCAGGGGAGAAGGCCTGGAATTGTGTCCTTAGAGTGGGCCAGGGAATGGACTAAGGGACTCTAATTGCCAAGTGGCATTAGAGGGTCCATGTTAGGTTAGTGTCATAGTGATCATGAATTGACAATGAGACCAGTCAGATTTGTTGAGTCAGAGCTGCTGTGCAATTGAATTTTTCTGGGCTGGGGTCTAGCTGAGCACGTTGGCCAAGGGAGAGGGGTGCAGGGTGTAGAAGCAAGGACAGAGGTATGCTGACTGACCATGGAATTGAAGCTGGAATTGAGGAAAATGAGGACGCGGGGGTGGGGAGTTGGACAGTCAAAAGCGCTCACCCTCTGGATGTTAGGTCCTGGGGACTACTGGGCTGTAGTACTGAAGTGAGTGACCCACCAAGGGTGGGAAGTAGTGGCTGGATGTTGGGAAAAATGGAGAAACAGCACAGTACCGTGGTCCAGGGAGTGGCCTCTGGAACCACAGTGCTTGAGGTCCAACTCTGATTTGACCATTGGTAGCTGTGAAGCCTGAGCACATTCTTTGTGTGCCTCAATTTCCTCAGCTATGATGGGGACATCATGAGAGAACCTATGCTGTGGAGTTGCTTTGAGCACCAAGTGAGTTACTACATAGTAAGTTTGTTTAACATGGTTCAGCAGTATCTCCACGACCTGGATACTCCGTGAGATTTTGGTATCTTTTACATTGTGTGGATGTTGCAGTTACTGAGACTGACCAAGTGTAGGTTGTGACCTTGCAAGTGGCCAAGTTCAGAGGCGTGTTCTGTGGAGGAACAGAAAGTCCAGAATTGTTGAAAAGAACATGTGTGTGGATTTTAAAATCATCAAGAATAAGACATACGTATATACTGTTGTTAAAAGAGAAAATTTTCTATTCTACTGAAATTTAATATAGAATCATTTTTTCCCAAATCTTAAATTTTACTCAGAGCAGTATTACAACTTTTCCCTTTTATATTTGCAGAGTATACTTCTACAGCTACAAAAGGCTTGCCAACACTCCAGAATAATTGAGAGCTGGAGAATGAGAGAATTTAAAGAGTTATATATGGAATTGCTAAAGGTCTGTTGTATTTGGCAACACAATATAGCTTCATAGAACATAATTTGTATATTTAGTATCGAAATACTGTTTTTCTTCGCTAACTTATATTAATGTGATTCTACCTTTAAAATTCTTTATTTACTTCTTTTCATTTATTCAGGATATTATGGGGGTGCAAACATTTTGGTTACATGTAATGCTGTTTGCCCCGCCCAAGCCGAACAACGCAAATGCCCTTCAGCACCTGAGTGGATTAGTAAAATGTGGTATATGCATACCATGAAGTACGGCTCAGCTACGAAACACAATGGTGATCAAGCACCTCTTATATTATTCTGGATAGAGATTGAGCCCATCCTTTGAAGGGAAGTATCACAAGGATGGAAAAACATTCACTCTCTTTAAAATTCTTAAGCATTTTCCACTTTGGTATCATTGGTCCCGTTTTAAGAAAAGTAATACATGTATATTTTACTTTTAGGATTTATTAGAGGTAGTGGGTGATAGTCATGCCAGGAAATGGTAAATTGGCAGTTTTACCCAAAATACACATATGGTGCAGGACATGCATAGTTTACTAAGAGTCTTCATGGCTCTTTGCTTCACAGTGAGTTTTGTAGCAGAGTAGGTATAGATGAACACAGGAGGAGTAGGTCATTGCTACATGTGACTGCATTGTCTGTCTACTGCCAATAGTTTTCAAAGAGCAATGACGCAATTGTAAGGAATGAGTATTTCTTTTATTTCAAATTGATTTCCTGAGTAGTTCGTGGCATATTTGCTTGCATTATTGCAGTATTGCAGTAGTATTGCAGTACTGCAGTATTACTGATGTGATGACAAATTGCTTTTAATTTTTTATGGGTACCTAATAGTTGTCTGTATTTATGAGGTACATGTGATGTCTTCATACAGGCATGCAGTGTGGACTCATCAAATCAGGGTGACTGGGCTACCCATCACCTCAAGCATTTCTCATTTCTCTGTGTTAGGAGAATACCAATTTCACCCTTCCAGTTAATTTAAAGTAGGTGATAACTTGTTGACTGTAGTCTCCCTGTTGTGCTGTCTTATCCTAGATCTTTGTGCATTCTGTCTAGCTATATATTTTCACCCATCAGCCATTCCCACTGTATCCCCGCTCTCTGCTACCCTTCCCAGCCTGTAGTACTACCATTCTACACTCTAGCACCATGAGAGCAATGGTTTTAATGTTTAGTTCCCACGTGGGAGTCAGAACACGGAAGGTCTGTCTTTCACTGCTTGGCTTATTTCACTTAATATAATGTCCTCCAGTTCTATCTATGTGGCTGCAAATGGCAGGATTTCATTCTTTTATGGCTGAATAATATTCCATTGTGTGTGTAACACATTTCCTTTATCCATTCATCAGTTGATGGACACTTCAGTTGATCCCAAGTCCCGGCTATTGTGACCAGGGCTGCAGTCAGTGCGGGAGTGCAGGGATCTTTTCCACAGACTGATTTCCTTTCTTTGGATACATGCCTAGCAGTGGGATGGCTGGGTCATAGGATAGCTCCGTTTTTAGTTTTTCTTCCTAACATATAACCCTTGACTCTTCCCAGCCTGCCAGTAGCTTCCCCTCCTGAATTCTTAGACATTCACAGACCAGCTCTCCCCGCCCCCTGTTAGATGACCTCTTTTGAAACTCCGTTGGCTGTGTTCTTTCTTTCGTCCCCCAGGTAGACATCACTCTCTGACGCAGCTCAGCATCACCCGGTGCTTTCTTGTGCTCTTCCTCCACAGTAGCTATGACTCGTTTTTCTTCTCCTGTCGAAATCTCACGCCTTTTCCAACTAAGCAGCTATTAACCTCCACTTTTTTACTGCATAGTTCCAGAAAGTTGACCTTCCATTCCTATTATGCAACTTTTATGTGATCTCTATTTATGTGTTTGCTCCTGACCCCCAAATATGGAAGAGATTGTGCATTTATCTTTTAATCCCTCCACAACACTTGACACACTTTGTTTTATGTAGGATGCACTATTTCACTGTCTGTGGGATGAAGAGTAATAATTTAAAATCACAATTTTTTTTTAATAACTTGAAGAGGTCGTACTACAGGTCAGAATATTCCCTTTAAGCAAATCATGTTCTGTTGACCATTAGGGATGATAAATGTTTTAATACCTGGTGTTTTGGAAACTTACTCAAGGGATTTCACGATTATGGCATTGATCGAGGGGAACTTAGCTATTTTTCTGTTCTTTGCTCCACCTTGGCCTCAAAAGTTCATTCTCTTATTGTTTCATGTAAGGTGTGTTAGCGTTGTACCTCCTATTATATTAATATTTTGCTCAAGTTACACATTTCTATGTTTATGCAGTGAGTATTTTGGTGTTCATGCAGTACTCAGTATGTTTTTTATTTGGAGTAAATAATGACCATCATTTGAAGTTTAAACTGTACTTCTATGTTTTTTTTTTTTTTTTTTTTTTTGAGACAGAGTCTCACTCTGTTGCCCGGGCTAGAGTGAGTGCCGTGGCGTCAGCCTAGCTCACAGCAACCTCAAACTCCTGGGCTTAAGCAATCCTCCTGCCTCAGCCTCCCGAGTAGCTGGGACTACAGGCATGCGCCACCATGCCCGGCTAATTTTTTGTGTATATATATTTTAGTTGTCCATATAATTTCTATTTTTTTTTAGTAGAGACGGGGTCTCGCTCTTGCTCAGGCTGGTCTTGAACTCCTGACCTTGAGCGATCCACCCGCCTCGGCCTCCCAGAGTGCTAGGATTACAGGCGTGAGCCACCGCGCCCGGCCTGTACTTCTATGTTTATGCAGTGAGTATTTTGGTGTTCATGCAGTACTCAGCATGTTTTTTATTTGGAATAAATAATGACCATCATTTGAAGTTTAAACTGTACTTCTTTTGAAATGTATCTGTACGTATTTATAACATAATGAAACGTGGTAATTTAGAAGTGAAATAGGCTTGTTGTTTTAGAGTGTCGAGGACCTGGAGGATGATCATGGAAATCTTATTGGTGAAGGAAGTGAACTTAGGAAAGAATTGGCCGGGTTGCAAACAAAACTGATGATGGAAACTGTAAGTAATGTGTATTTGAAACTCAAAACTAAGGATTGATTAAGCACTAAGGTATTGTATTGGCTGAATTTTTCATAATACACAAAGATGAAACAAATGATTAATATTTCTTCCTGTAACAGCAGTGGGAAGAAGTGGCCAGTGTTCAGATGATTCTACTGTCCCTGTTATTCTGATGACACTTCGAAGAACAAAGCTGAACCTGTGCGAAATGATACAGTCGTAAAATGAGCTACATGAAGCCAATGTGGCCTAAAAAGTCTAGTTTCAATTATTACATGTTCTTTGTTCATGTGTTTGTTCAGCGCCAGACCCCCTATCTGTTAAAACTCAAGTGAAAGCTAAAGAGTTCTGTGAGTAGCAGACATTCCAAAGTTGTATGTTTCAGGCTATCAGCCCCTTGATAGTATTGGGGACTTTGTTTCCCTAGCACTGTCAACTAACTTTTAGCAATAAAGATGATTCAACTTTACGTTTGGCCTCAGTGGATCTGTGTCAGTCTCAAATGGCAGAAATCACAGGTATGGAAGGTTGCACACTTCTTCCTTAAGAAAAAAGTTAAAGAAGATAAAATCTATGTACACAATTTTGTGAAAAATTAGTAAGTTACAAAACCGATTCTAATGCCATAAAACTGCAGAGGAAATATGTTCTACAGATTTACAGGACTTAATAAAAGCTATACAAGTTTGTGCCCCAGAAGAAGTTACACTGCCAAAAATGATTAAGACCACAGAATAAGATATATAAATGTCACTTGTGAGACATAGATTTGTGAAAAATGTCACTTTCACAAAAAAAAATTCAAAATTTCATTTAATTGATTGTGTCCACTGTCATTGATAAATGATACCTGCCCCTAGCAGGAGTAAAAGTATTTAATTAATGTGTATATGTCCAATGACCTATGGTTCAATATTTTCTAACTTTCTGTAGAGACAGAATCTTTTTTAAAGTGTAATGTTCAGTTAGCATGTGCAAAGTTGATTTTATATTTATCTAAATATGAGAAAAATTAATTCTCTCCGTTTGTCTTGTATAATGTGATTGATGGATTTACACATGAAACACAAAATCTTCAATTGTACATCTTGCATTTAATGAACCCGAAGTTGTTTCCGAATTTGGTGTCAATAAGTCAGTTAAATGCGATCTGTTGCTGAGTTACTCAAATTGCTTTCATGCCATTCAAAAATCCACTCCTAGTTAGAGAAGAGGAGTGACTTTCTCCCGAGTTTCTGCACGTTGACAATTTTTATTTTGGCCCCTGAATACATTCTTCACTTCATTTAACTTTTTTCCAAATTTTTAAAACAAGTGCACTCATATTCTATTTTCCAAACTCTGATATCTGATATAGGAAGAAGTGAGGCCTCCACCATGAATAAATATTTAATACTCTGGGGCAATTTACTACCTGACTTTTGTAAAAGATTTCCCCCTTAATCTAAAGTATGTGTTGGAATATATGTCTTCAGTATGATGTCAAAGTCCTAAGACGTCCCTCATTTGAGAACTTTTGCCAATAGGCACAGACGTGAAATAAATAATCCAGGTTGTTTTCTGTGTACTTAATTCTCACGAGTATATTCTTTTACCTTTGAGGAATAGAAACCATCACTATTTTGTATTTTGTTCAACATTACTTTTACTGAAGATGGATGTAGTACATGTTAATTAGTCTCTGAGTTTTCTCATTATTTCATCATGTATCGTATATGCTTGCTCTATACGTATGAGTCAGTGTCCGTGAACACAACCTTCACCCACATCACAGTCTCACAGTGTCCATGGAGCACAGGCAGCTGACCATTTATCCTGTGATGGCACCGCAGAGGAAAACCATCCATTGGATGAGGAGTTGGCAGCCCCGTGTGGGAGGATTAAGTCCTTTCTTGACACCAGGGCTCCTCAATTAAAAGCATGCCTTACCCCCAATTGCATGAGACTTTAGCAGAGACAAACTCAGACATTGGGGTGTAAAGGCAAGAAGGCTTTGCAAACACAGTGGTTGGTGGTGGCCTGTAGCTCTTTCATGGCAGAAGGATCCTTAATCCTACATGGATTGAAGGTGACACTGGGTCCCCAGGGGATACAGCAGAAAGCATCACGTTGTCACATTGCATCTATCACGCAACACACTGGGGACCTAAGGAAGGGTACACTATAGCTCATGGCCTAAGGGAGAGTCCAGAGCAGAGCTGTACACTTCAACCTCTCACAGGGCCTAGGGTTACACGAAGGTGATACAGTGCCACCAAGGTTTGACTCCAATTTTTATACACCTGATGTTTTATGCTGCTGACCAGCTATCAAATACCCATGAGATTTCTTCTTTGCAAAATTTAATGTGTCGAAATCCTTCAACATTTGAATGGCCAGGTTACTAGTTTTGTGCAGATATCTAAATAAAGCTTATCCGTCTGAAGCTGCAAAACACCTTCATACCTGCCTTAGCAGTGAGAGGAGATCAAGGCTGCCCTGGCATCTGTGCACACAAGCCATTTATTGCACCTAGACGGCAAATGCTTTGAGATGTCAGGTTGAACCAGGCAGCCAGTGGCATTTTTGCCCAGATGAATGAGGATCCTCTCAGTGCTGCTCATCCAAAACACATTAACACCAATTAGGTAGTAAGGCTTCTCAATCTGGAACCCTCAATTCATATGTCTGTGTCCCTTAAAACAGATTTGTTCTCGTTTTATTGTCCATTTCATTGTTCACATAGTGATGACACTACCTAAGTCACAGGACCATCCTGAGGGTCAGTGTGGCAGAAATGAGAGGCGTCAGGCTCCTGCCTCCCCAGTCTTCCTCCTCACACCAAGGCTATGACGCTAGGAGTCCCTGAGCCAGGCCTGTGACCTCATAATGGCTTGTGTCTCCCTGAGATTTCCTACTATGCTAAGCTTGAATTTAAGAGAGTGATCTCCTAAGAACTAACTTCCACCAAAATACCAAAAGGTCCCCAACCAAGAAGACAGTAAAAACACTTCTCAAGGTAAGTATCTCCGCCTCCCTGTAGTCTGCAAAATATTCAAATTAGCAACTTTCTGTCCTGACCTTCAGTTACAAGCCTCAAGTGCAGAATATCGTGCACATTTGTTTGCTTAAATGTCTAACGTAGCAGATAAATTTTGACCCGCAAAACGTACCAACTGATATGTTCAATTTTTTTGTGAGGAAAATGGGATCATTTACTTCTAAGGAATGATATGATCATGCATAGTGGGAAATGCCATAATAACATCTATGGGATAAGAAAATGAAGAGTATAATCACACAATGGTATGAACATACAAAATGAATAAAAAAGGGTAAGAGGTAAACTTAATATTAAATCCAGGGCAAGGGCTTTTGAAAATACCAACAGTGCAGTATTGTATTTCTGAATGATTTGAAACGGGCTTAAGTGAAATATTAATTTCAATACCTACCTTTACCATATAGTGCCACATTATTGCTCCTCAAAATTAAGACTTTGCAAAGGTGATCGTGGAGCTCCCTGAATTTCAGTGACATCAGGTGTAAAGAGGAAGGACAACCGGCAGGTAAGGGTTTATGCACGAGATTCCTGAATGGGGAGGACTGCTAGTGCTGTCTCAAGCACTGAAGGTGTAGATATTCCTATGGGCTTAGTTTATTCTTACTGTCAGTCCTGTGATGGAATCATCATCTGGCTGCACGGTTAAGTGGACAAGGCTAGAGAGCAACATAAGCTCCCTCACATGGTCGCGAGGTGCACATTAGCGTGCAGACCGGGGGGAAAGGGACCCACTGAGAGCATAGATTAAATTGCTGATAAAAGTTATCAGTGAGGTGACAGAGACTGTTACTCTCTACATCACGTGCCTCTATAAGGTTGGATTATGTTTTACACAGTCTTGGATCACTCTTGTAATTAGGAAAAAGTTATAACATTGAAAATTATATCACTTGGGCACATTGTCAAACACATGCAAGCCTAATTGACTTAAAAAGTTAAGTATTTGCTTTCAAATCCTTGAGTTGGCCCAGGCACCACATCAGATTTGGAGAAGGCAATACATAAAAGAGACCGAGCTGCCTTTGGACAGTTGTTGAAGCTAGGTGATCAATACATGGGGCCCATTATATTCGTCTCTGCAATGTGTACGTTTCACAAGTTTCAAGAACCTCTCAGGTTGTGGGACTGCCAAGAAACACTCCTACATTGTGGCTGGATTTGACAATATCGTGCTAGGTGAAACAAACTGATAACAGATCCAGAAGGAGACATACTGCACGCTTCCACGTTAATGAGGTATAAAAATAGTCAAATTCATACAAGCAGAAAGTAGAATGGGGACTGCCAGGGGCTGGGGGAGGGGTAAATGGGGAAGCAAGGAGCAAGGGACATAGAGTTTCAGCCTTAGAAGTTGAGAAAGTTCCAGATATTCACCAACTAAAGAATTCAAACGAATCCGCAAAAAGAAAACAACACCAGTAAAAAGGTAATGAACATGAACAAGTTTTTCCAAAGAAGATAGACGAATGACAAGCAAACATATGAAAAAATATTCAACGTCAATAATCATCACGGAAATGCAAATGAAAACCACAACGAGACACCACCTTAGCCCTTCAGAAGGGCCGTTATTAAACAGGTAGAAAACAAGAAATGTTGGCATGGATGCAGAGAGAAAGGAATGGTCATACACTTTCGGTAAGACTGCAAATTAGTACAACCTCAATGGAAACAGTATGGAGATTCCTCAAAGAAATAAATGTAGACTTACCGTTTGACCCAGAAATCCCACTCCTGGGTCTCTACCCAAAGGAAAAGAAATCATTTTATCAAAAAGACACCTGTACTCGAATGTTTATTGCAGTACAATTGCAACGATATGGAATCAACCTAAGTGCCCATCAATTCACGAGTGGTTAAAGAAAATGTGGTTTATATACACCATGGAGTACTACTCAGCCACAAAAGGAATGAAGTAATGTCTTTTGCAGCAACTTGGATGGAGCTGGAGGCCATTAACGTACGTGAAGTATCTTAATGGAAAAACAAACACCACATGTACTCTCTAATATTTGAGATCTAAGCAATAGGCACACACAGGCACAGAGAGATAGAAAGGACATTGGAAACCAAGAAGGGGGAAGGTTGGGAGGGGTAAGGGGTAAAATCTGACCTGTTGGGTGTAACGAAAACTGTTGTGGTGGTGGGCACACTAAAAGCCCTGAATTAAGCATTATAAATGGTATCCATGTAACAAAAACCTTTGCACCCCCCAAATATATTGAAATAAAAAAACAAATATATTTTAAAGTTACCAAATTTAATATGCTAAAAATCTTTTTAAAAAATGATTTCCTCTAGGAGATATCATATGCTGGACAGTTATTATTAATAAAAACAACTTAATATTTTCAATAGAATATTTTACACTGGAGAAAAGGGAAGAGCACATTTATTTATTTATTTATTTTTTTTTTTACTTTTTATTTTATTTTATTTTATTTTTTATTTTTATTTTTTATTTTTTTTATTTAATTTTACAGAATCAAAGAGTCTAACAGTATATCTTGTTAGATACAGTATGTCCTCATAATGTATACATTATTTCTTGTACAATGATATGAAATAATATGGGAAATATTCATGATAAATTATTAAGTGAACAGTGCAAGTTAAAAACAATAGTTTCATATTTTTTCCCCACCCCCCCTTTCCCGAGTCAGCACCTTCAAGTGTTACCACTCCCCAAACGGTGCGCAATGCACTCATTGTGTAGGCATACCCCCATCCCCTCCCCCACCCCCCACCTCAGTCTGATGTCCAATTGGTGTCGTTTCCAGATTTGTATTTAGGTGATGATCAAGGAAACCAATTTTCTGGTGAGTACATGTGATGCTTGTTTTTCCATTCTTGGGATACTTCACTTAATATAATGGGTTCCAACTCTCTCCAGGAGAACCATAGAGATGTTGTATCTTCATCATTCCTTATAGCTGAGTAGTATTCCATGGTATACATATACCACAGTTTACTAATCCAATCATGTATTGATGGGCATTTGGGTTGTTTCCACATCTTTGCTATTGTGAATTGTGCTGCTATAAACATTCGGTACATGTGTCTTTGTTACAGAATGACCTTTTTTCCTTTGGGTATATGCCCAGTAATGGGATTGCTGGATCAAATGGCAGGTCTACTTGAATCTGTTTAAGATACCTCCATAATGCTTTCCACAGGGGTTGCACTAGTTTGCAGTCCCACCAGCAGTGTATTAGTGTTCCTGTCTCTCCACACCCACGCCAACATGTGTTGTTTTGGGTTTTTTTGATAAAGGCCATTCTCACTGGGGTTAAGTGATATCTCATTGTGGTTTTGATTTGCATTTCCCTGATGATTAGAGATGTTGAACACTTTTTCATATGTTTGTTAGCCATTTTTATATCTTCTTTTGAAAAATTTCTATTCATGTCCTTTGCCCACTTTTTGATAGGGTTGCTTGATTTTTTCTTGCTGATTTTCCTGAGTGGAAGAGCACATTTAAATTGAATATTATTTGGTTTTCTTATGTGACCACAATAAAGAGAGAAACCTCTAAAATGACATCAAGAACCATGTATAATGTTTTGTATACCAAAAGAATTGTCCTATACCCTTTTGACATACAGAGTTTTAATGGAAATGTCATGGCATTAAAGTCAGGTGCCCCTATCTGAATTAATCCCTGAAATTGATTTTTCAACACACTCTGCAAAATTGCTCCCTAACGTACACCTGTCCAAAAATTGACCACAGAAACAACCCAGTTCATTTCAGTTTTTAAGTCTTCATTATGAAAAAGAAAAAAAAAAAAAGGTAGCAGAAAGTTCACTAATTTACCTTTGGAAAGAAATGCACAACCATTGCCAAAGTGCTTCCCTAAAAGAGAACAAGAATTTGTTCTTCTGACTTACTTGTTCCCCATCGATAACGTACAAACACTTAATGTTCAGGGTTAGTGCAGACTTTGCAAGTAAACAGGATTTCCGTTCTACCCTGCATGCTCATTAGATCATTGGCATCTCCATATGAGAAATATACAAGGAATATGAGATAGTACATAAGACAGTGTTTATGGCGTGTGCTAACACCCTGTTTCTGTGGTGCAGTGTCCTAGGTTTTACAGAGTTTCATGGGAGGCGCTTACAAGTTAAATACACAAAGCTCTGAAATGCATTCCCTGGTTAATGAATGGAATCCCTGACTTCACCAAGGGAAGGGCTGCAGCATAACCCATATACTGTTTCACAAATGAGGCTACCATTTCTTCAAAACTGGCATTAACTAGGACATCTTTCAATCTACCATTGAAATGAGTAGAAACAAGTGGAAAAGGCTTGCAGAATGAGCGCTTTCCACCTCAAGCCCTCCTTATGTCATACCTTCATAAGGACATAAAAGTTTCAGATGCTAGTCATGATGAGATTAAAGGGCATGCATTACTCTATCAGTTATTAATAACTGGAAATGGAATCACGATGATAGTCTCTTTCATTCCTTTTAAAGTGATAATTCCCTTTCTCCTTTTGCCTGTAAACTGTGCTTCAATAGTAGACGTGTTGGTTTCTAAAATAAATGATTACATATGTGTGTTAGAAGAGAACTGTGTTTCCACCCTATGGAAATATGAAATGTACTACCTCTCCTCTATTGTAAAAATAAACATCTTCAATCAAGCAGATGAGTTTTACTCTGCTTTAAATTTTTTCTCTTTCCTTAATTTTATATACATATATATTTTTTCTCTTGAAGGAATGATTTAAACAATTCTACTGGATTACAATAGTTATGTTAGCAATCAAACATACGTAGGTAGACTCCAGTCCTTGGTACTTGGTTTAAGTGTTATCAGGCTCCCACGAAGCAAGAAACCTCACAAGAAGCCGTGTCACATTGTTGAGGAAGTTTGTGTCCAGTGCTCAGCCCTGCCCCAGGGTTTATCCTCCGTGTCTGGCTCCCCGTGGACCAGCTGGTCTGACCCCAACCCCGCAGGACCCACCCCCTCCCTTCCCACACACCCGCCTCTTCCCTCCTTCCTCCCTCCCCACCATCACAGAACACGCAGACAGACTTCATTTCACAGGTGGTTGATTTTATTCTCATCGCCACGGTGTACCCGGTTAGTGAAAAATTCCTCGTCCACACGCTTGGCCATGTCCGGCAGCCAGACCTCTGGAGACTTCGCAGATAGCTCTGAGGTCCCTGGCCTCACTCCAAGGTTACTGGCTGCTGAGGGTGACACTTGAGGTGGTGGAGCTCTCCCCGCTCTCTGGGGCCTGCTCTGGCTCATTTTGACTGAGTCCCTCTTTCGGCTGGTGACAAGGGTCGAACGGTGTCAGCCCTCTCCCCTCCTTGGGTTTCACTGAAGCAGTGGTCACTTTTGGTGAAGCTTTTCTCTTCGAAGTCCCTCGAAGGGGTCCTTTCGTCTTCCTGGGCACCTGCAAGGACAACAGGGAGATCACAGAAGGGCACTGGTTTGGGGGAAGAGGGTGGAGGTGGGGTGGGACCATGGGAAGGGGTGCGGGCCGAGGGGATTTGTGCCAGGCGAAGGGAGGGAGGGAGTCTGGGGGGCAGGACTCGAGGGGAAGGTGGGGAGGAGCTTGGGTGGGTCGCTCACCTTGAAGCTGCCTCTGGACCTGTGCTGACGAGGGGCCTTCCTCTTCTTCCCGCTTTTCCCTGCTTTCACATTTGTAGTTGGTTGTTTAGTGACGGTGCTGGAGGCTTCTGGTTTTCTGGTCATCTTCACCGTGTCAGCGGTTCCCAGAGGTCTACCCAGGCCGCCTGACCTCCCTATATATACCCTCCCAGGGATACGGCCAGGCCACGCCCCTGAGCATTGTTTGGTCACAGAGCCACTCCCCAGCCAATGGGAGCCCTGGGGGGAGGGGCTTTGACATCACAAGGCACCAGCCTGACATCAGGGTGAGGGAGGGGGATGCTGCAGAGGCCAAGACGCTCTGGTCAGAGAAAAGGAGGATTTCCTTAGCAACCCTAAAGAGCTTTCCCACACTGACCTGCCACCCCTCCTCATTTCTTCATTTTCAGTTTTGGTGGGTCCCATGGCACAGATCATGTGTCTCTTCCCCACGTTTTACGTGGACTTCCCATACAGTGGTACATTCTGTTCTCTCCCACCTTCCACCATTACTTAGTTTTTGTATCTCCTACCTAAAATCTCCCCATGCTAACCTGGCCCTCTTTAAGACTTACATGGTGATGTGCACCCTCCCTTCCTCCTACAAATTCCTCTCATGTGCTTTGACGACCATTCACTTCTTGGCTTTTTCATCTCGCCTCCCGTTCTCAGTGTCTGCTTACGAGGCCTCGGTTTTCTGTTTTCATGCTTGAAATTACTGGCTTCAGGCTGTCAACATCAGCTGGGCGTCTGCCGCAACCTGGCTTCTCCAGAGAAGGAGAAAGAGAACCAACAGCATACGTACGTGTGTGTGTGTGTGTGTGCAATGGTATATAGCTTATAGGTCGATTTTGTATTGTATAGCATTTGTATATGAATATTGTATACATGTAATCTGATTTAAATTAAGGAATTGGCTCACATATTGCTGGAGGTGCCAAGACAAAATATGCCAAGCAGGCTGTGAGGCTGGAAATTCAGGAAAGACTTGATGTTGCATTCTTGAATTTCAAATATATATGGCAGCCCAGCAGTTCCAGTAGCTAGAAACTGAAACGGGTACTCCTGAGTTAGAGATGTGTAGAGTAGGCTCACATCAAAACAGACACATGGAAGAACTGAGGAGACATAAACCCGAGTATATACAATTAACTGGTTTTTGACAACCCCAGCAAGAACAGACAATGGGAAAAGAATAGTGTCTTCAATAAAGTGTGTGTGGGAGACTGAATATACACATGCAAAAGGATGAAACTGGATCCTTATCATAGCCCAGCTCTGCTGGACAGGTGCAGCCCTTGCCTCCAACATTTCTGATAGGCAGTAGAAGGTTTGCTGTGACTGTAACCCCCACAGGCTTGAAGAAGTGCCTTGGTGAAATTGTCTCAGACCCTGGCCTCATTTCCTGGGACCTGCACCTAAATGGTCCCACGAATAGGTCTGCTTTGCAGCTCTTCATGGCAAGGAGCCCAACAATTTCACCAAGATGACATTTGTCCATGAAACCTTTGCAGAATACTATCTTTCATTTAAAGTGCTTCTCCTTTTTATTTCAATCCTGGAAAGGATCCAGGAACTGATAAATGTGGGTAATGTGTTTATCATAATTTCTGCCTGTCAGATAAGGTACTTAGGCAGATTCTCCTGTGGCACAGGTAATAACTATGCTATGTAAAACATTTCACCTGAGACATTTATTTTCCACAAAACATTAACTTATGTAACATTATTTAAAAATCTTGATATAACTCACAGGGATGATGTACAGAAGATGTTACAAGGATTCAGAGGTATGTTTTGGGGGCTATTTGTAGTTAAAGAAAATTGCTTTCAACCGTGCAACTTTTACAAAAGGAAATGTTAATTACTAGACTGTTAAATGCCTCCTTCTTGCATATCAGATTTAACATAAGTACTTATTGTGATCTGCCTGATAGATTTCCTTTCTGATTTTTTTAACTATTGTTGGGGAAAGTGAGAATACTTCTAACAATGGTGAGGTAAGAGTGCTCCTTTTGTTTTGTCCCCAGGGAAATTTAATCGATTGTGACATACTAGAGGGAGTTGGATGAGACACATCTCTCCTTCTTTTAGTGTGCACAGATTAAATGATATATCGGTTTTTTAATATCAGTTTTTCATGTTCTTAATTTAGCTATTCTGTTTTTGCAGCTTTCTGATGTTGTTTTCTTGGCAGTAGCAGTAAAAATTGAATTTTTATTGTTATTTTTACGAGTAAACTATGTAGGGGAAAACTTAAGACAACTTTTCTAGCTAGTGTGTAATTGGATCAAAAAACTCATAAATTTTATATTGGCACCTTAAATGCTAGCTGCACTAACTGTATTGTAGGACCATACTCTTTAAAAAGTCTTACTAATTTCCTGGCACTTCTATAGAGACCATATTCTTATAAAAGAGTCCTATTCAATTTTTGGCTCTTCTACAGAGATACTTTGTATAAGCAGTATATTTTGAAAGCTTTGTTCTACTTGGTGGTGACCAAGTGCTGGTTTTGTGAACTGTCTAATAAATTGACTGTTATAGATGATACTGTAGGTATAAAATACTTGTATTATGGTACAGATCCTTCATGAGTATTTGAAATCTAACAATTGATGGCACATTCCTGATGTTAAATCATATGTTTAGTGAGACATTACTTATAGTAGTAATATTTTATTAAACTTGACACATATGGATAAAAATGTTATATAAAAAGCTCCAAGAAAATATTTCAAAAGTGTTCTTGAGCTTATTTATCTGCTTAAACTAATATTTTCACACCCATGGACATTGTTTCTTTTAATAAAATACAGTTAAAAGCATCACTCACTAGATTGTTTAAAAAGAATTTTCTTCTTGTATATTAAATAATTTCTATTCTTTTCATGGTATTGTTAAATAAAATGCTTTTGTGTATTTTATATAATTAGCTGTGACAATATTCCATCTAAACTTGTCCTTTGAGTTGGGGGATATTTTATAAATGTGGAAATTAAAGTTTGTGTTTGAGACCTCTTATACACATTTTAAAGATACAAACTATTTTGATTATAGGATTTTCTTATCATCTGTAAATTAAAAGTGATCTGCAGTCAGAACAACTAGAATTAGAATATTAATACAGAAGGTTTTCACAGAAAAAAAGTGAGCAAATCTTGTTTTTTGAAATGATACTTATATTATCAATTTTAAATCTTTCTATTATTTTTGAAGCAAAATTTCCCATATTGTTTTGAATATAAGGGAACAAAATACTTTTCAATATTGGCTTTTAATGAATATTTATTTTCTATGTAGCTGACATTAAACAGGCTCTTCTTGCAAAGAGAAAAATGTTTGTAATGAGCACAAATGCTTCCATCAACACCAATGATAAAAACGAGCATGTTTGGAAAACACAGCAAGAGCAGGGGTAAGGTTGTTTACTTCTTTGAACCATGATATTTGTGTCATTCTTAGTATTCACTGGTGCAGATAACTTCAGACAAACACTATCATGTATTTGTTAGAGTCTCCAGTGAACAATATATTCCACATGATTTTTCTCTAAGCAGATAAGTTTCTTTAGGTCTACAAACTCAGTTTAATCAAATTGAAATATATTAGCTAGAAGCCAATGAAGGTGATCTATTTTCCCCTTTCATATAACAATAGTTTTCCTGTAAAACTAATTTAATATACATTTCTAGGAATATGCTTGTTGAGTATAAGGTGACACTCTTAAACATTTACTCTTGTGATAGTTAACAATAATCTGTTACATAGAAAAGGGTAATATCGTAAATACATTGCATATTTTAGTTGTGTTCACTATTCTGTTTACAAAATCATTGTTGTGCCAAAGTGAAGAAATATCAAGTGAAATATTCCTGTTTGGAAGTCATGTAGGATGAATGGATATGATGTCCTCATTGAATCTACCTAGCGTGTCAAAGTCACATGTTATTCAATGAGAGGAAATGAAAAGTAAACCACTTTTAGATAAAAGAATATTTCTGGAAAATTTTTAGTACAGTACATCTTCCTTTGTTTTCAAGAGGTAAAGAATATAAGATAACTTCTCTGGTAGTCAGTCAGGAAGAAATACATTTAGAATGAAAGTAAATCAATTGACCTTTTCCCCATGAGAAAATGTCAGCTGCTGATACTCCCCTCTCATTTTGTGATATAAGTTATGCCAATTCAATTTTTTTGACTATGTTTATTTTTTCCATACTATTATAAAGTATGACTGTGCTCCTTATTATGCATTGCAGGCAGAATCTTCATTACAAATATTCTCAGAAATTTCTGACTTTGTATCAAGAGTGGGATATAGATGCACAGAAAGCTGAAGAACAAAAAGAAGAAAAGCTGTTGGTATCAGGCTTCGCTTTCTAATTAATCAATCTCTTGTCTCAGACTGTCAGGGACGAATCATTCATGCAAAACTTCCAGGAGAGAAGGTACAGTCCACGAGGACAGATGGACAACGTGGGTGGGAGATGTGGCGACGGGAGCCTGGACGTCCTCTTTGGATTGGTCCTGTCCCTTTAGAGAGACACTAAGGTCATCAGTTAGAGGTAGGGGCAGCAGAGGAAGTGTTGCCTTCAGTGTAGGGGAGAAGGCCTGGAATTGTGTCCTGAGAGTGGGCCAGTGAATGGACTAGGGGACTCTAACTGCCAAGTGGTATTAGAGGGTCCATCTTAGGTTAGGGTCATAGCGATCATGAATTGACAGTGAGACAAGTCAGCTTGATTGAGTCAGAGCTGCTATGCAATCCGGTTTTTCTGGGCTGGGGTCTAGCTGAGCACGTTGTTCAAGGGAGAGGGGTGTAGGGTGTAGAAGCAAGGACAGAGGTATGATGACTGACCATGGAATTGAAGCTGGAATTGAGGAAAGTGAGGATGCAGGGGTGGGGTGTTGGACACTGAAAAGCATTCCATTCAATGGATGTCAGGTCCTATAGACCAGCAGTCCCCAACCTTTTTGGCACCAGAGACCAGTTTCATGGAAGACAATTTTTCCATGGAGTGGGGGTGGGGGGAGTGGTAAGATACTCAATTGCCACTATAAAGCCTGCCACCAGATGCAGCTTAATTGTTACTTGCCACTCACCGATAGGGTTTTGATATGAATCCGCAAGCAATTGATTTATTATGGTCTCTGTGCAGTCAAACCTCTCTGCTAATGACAATCTGTGTTTGCAGGTGCTCCCCAGTGCTAGCATCACTGCCTCAGCTCCACCTCAGATCATCAGGCATTAGATTCTCATAGAGAGGACACAGCCTAGATCCCTCGCACATGCAGTTTACAGTAGGGTTCGAGCACCTATGAGAATCCAAGGTCACTGCCGATCTGACAGGAGGCAGAGCTCAGGTGGTGATGCAAGTGATGGGGAGCAGCTGTAAATAAAGATGAAGCTTCACTCATCTCCTGCTGTGCCGCCTGGTTCCTAACAGGCCACAGATCAGTACCAGTTCATAGCCTGGGGGTTGCGGACCACAGCTATAGACTACTGAGCTGTAGTACTTAAGTGAGAGACCTACAAAGGCAGGAAGGTAGTGGCTAAATGTTGGGAAAAGTAGAGAAACATTATAGTGCAGTGGTCAAGGACCTGGACTCTGGAATCACACTATTTGGGATCTAGCTCTGGTTCCACCATTTTTAGCTGTGAAACCATGAGCAAATTATTTGTGTGCCTCAGTTTCCTTTTGTCTGAGAGGGAACATTTTAAGAGTACCTACTTCAGTGTTGTTCTGAGCATTAAAAAGTTCCTATATAAGTTTATTTAAAATGTTCAGGACAGTATCTGCTATATGGTTCCTCCATATCATTGCTAGAATTAGTGCTATGTAGGTGTGGCACAATCTAGAGGATGACTATGTAAGCGAGTGGCGAGTAGAGGAGAGGACCAAGTTATTGCTGGAGAGTAGGTCAAAGAACAGAAAGGCAAGCGTTATCAGAAGGTTCATCTGTGTGCATGTACAAATGACCAAGAATTAATACGTGTTTTGAATATTGGTAAGAAAGAATATTTCTGCCTTAATTTATGTTAGGTAGAATTCTTACATAGATCTTACCTGTTTGTGGAGACCAAATTATTGAAAAGGTCATCTGTGGGTTTTGAAATCCAGAATTAAGACATTTTAAATATTTGTAAGAAGGACAATTTCCTAATCAATGTCTAATGGAAATGATTATTATATTGTTTTAGCATATTAGCGGTGAACACAATCATTTAAAATTGGTCATAAAAGTTGTTAAACAGACAATGTCAACAAGTATAGATTTAAAGACTATTCCTTTAACTTTAATGTAGAATTATGTTTCCTTCATATTAAAATTTACTTAATTTCGAGAGATCAAAGATGGCGGAGTGGTGGTGACGGCCTGAATCTGCGCTCCCGGGAAGGAAGGCATCGATCCGGACCTGCCATAACGCTAGAAGACCGCTCCCACACAGGAACAGCGGTGTGAATCCACGGAGAATCAGCGTGGGACAAACAGAGCGAGTGAGGTCTGAGGTGAACGAAAATTGGGAACGCGGGACAGACACTAGCCAGCGGAGCGCGGGTCGGATACACCCGCCCCCAGCCGGGGTGGGTGCAGCCTCTCGGGAAAGCGGCTTGCCCTCCGCTCCCAATTGAACAGAGCCCTGACCCAGGCCAGCACAGAATCACTGAGGGATACGTGGCGCATTGGAGACAGGAGGCTTTTTTTGAGAAATTACCTTAGAACCTGGGGGATCTCAGCTGAGACAGCGCTTGGCGAGGAGGGACGGATCTGCCCCAGGGCAGAAAAACACAAAAGACTCCCGGACAGCAAATAGCGTTGTACCCCGTGCTGCCTTTTTCGGCAGTTCTCCAGCCGGTCACCCCCGGTGCGTGTCCTTGCTGGCCAGCCCCTGGGCAGTGGCGGTCTCTGCCTGCCGGGGAGCCGGTCCCCTCCAGCCCCGGAGCTTGGCAGGCGCCATCTTGAAAGCGAGAGCGAAACGGCTCGGGAGCCAAAAAGTGCCCAGCGGCTCTTTCTGCCGGTGCTGCCTTTTTCGGCGGTTCTCCAGCCGGTCACCCCCGGTGCGTGTCCTTGCTGGCCAGCCCCTGGGCAGTGGCGGTCTCTGCCTGCCGGGGAGCCGGTCTCCTCCAGCCCCGGAGCTCGGCAGGCGCCATCTTGAAAGCGAAGGCAAAACCGCTCGGGAGCCAAAAAGTGCCCAGCGGCTCTTTCTGCCCGTGCTGCCTTTTTCGGCGGTTCTCCAGCCGGTGACCCCCTGGTGCGCGTCCTTGCTCGCCAGCCCCCAGGCAGTGGTGGTCTCTGCCTGCCGAGGAGCCGGTCTCCTCCAGCCCCGGAGCTCGGCAGGCGCCATCTTGAAAGCGAGGGCGAAACCGCTCGGGAGCCATAAAGTGCCGAGCGGCTCTCTCTGCCCGGCGCCCTCCGCTGGTCTCTGAACCAACGCCAGGAGTGTGGGATATGCCGGGGCCGCGCTCGGGGTGAAGGGGCAGAGCTGCGCTAAGGCAAAAAAAAAAAAAAAAGAAAAAAAACAACACGAACAAGAAGAATAGGCTCACCGAACTGTATATTTTATTCTTGGTAAATTTCTTCTGGGTTTTGTTTGTTTGTGTTTGTGTTTGTTTTTGTTTTTTTGGGGTTTTTTTCTTTTTTTTCTTTCCTTTTCTTTTTGTTTTTTTTTCCGGCGGCGAACAGCCTCGGCGGGCACCTTTGCCCTCTGGGCCTCTGGCTGCCGCGCCTTTTTGAGCGCGGAGGTTGGATCCCCACCACCCTCGGAGCTGTGCGGGCGCGCAGACGTCATCTTGAAATCCACTGCGAAACCGCCCGGGACCCAGCCGGGCGGGCGTGAAGGGGCGGAGCTGTGCTAAGGCGTAAAAACAAAAACATCTAATGGCCGCTCCGGACCCAGCCGAGCGGAAGTGAAGGGGCAGAGCTGTGCTAAGGCGTAAAACAAACAAACAAACAAAAAAACATTGAGTCGCTGAATTATATACTTCAGATTTGTGTATCTTTCTGCCTTGCGGTGTGGTGAAGTGCTATGTAGTTTGTTTTTGTTCATTTTTGTTGGCGTTTTTGGTGTTTTTTGGTTTGGCTTTTTGCGTTTCTTTTCTTTTTTTTTTTCTTTTTTTTTCTTTCTTTTTCTTTCTTTCTTTTTCTTCTTTTTTTTCTTTTCTCTTTCGTTTTCTCCTCTTTCTTTTCTTTCTTTCCTTTTCTTTTTTCTTTTTTTTTTTTTTTTCTCTTCTCTTTCTCCTCTCTTTTTGCCTTCTAACTGGGGACCCACGGTGAGCTTCGGAACGTGCCAGGTCCCTGGCTCTGGTACATACCGGATCCTGAGTAGTCACCCCCAGGGCCGGAGATCTGCGGGCACGCAATTGCCACTCTAGGGCCCACAGCCAAGTCACTGCGGAGCAATAGGGTACCAAGAGGCTCCCTGGACGGCCCTCTCCCCTGGTCCACGGACCTTATATAGGATCCCTGCCCAAGTGTAAACACTGAATACTTCTCCAGAAGCGAGAGTGTGGAACCTGATCCCTGGGGACATTGGGCCAAGACAGACTTTTGCCCGTGGGAGCTACAGCAACTGGGGCGCTGAGCAAGCAAAGTCACCGTCCTCTCCCCATAGCTAGTATCTTGCCGGCAGAGAGAGTCAGAAACCTCCCCTATAGAGGAAGAACCAAAGGGAAACAAACAAACAAACAAACAAAGAGAATTTCGGTCTACTATTAGTGTGGACCCTGCCTGCCTTCTGAAAGACCACAACACAGTGTCCTAACTCACCAAAGCGGTCCTGGATCACTCCAATCCTCTAGGATTGGACCCATCGGAAGCAGTCCCCCAACGGAAACAGAAAAATCTCTGAACAATACACAACAGTCTCCCCCTCTTGCCAAAAGAAGCAACATACCTAGACTGTTTCACAGCCTAAGAATAGAGCACAAAGAGTCCTGTTAACCAGACTAAACCTATAAGTAAAGATACAACGACAAATCTAGATGGGAAGGGCCCAGCGAAAAAACACAGAGAGCAAAAAGAATCAAATGGAAAGCTCATCCCCAAAGAGAAATACCAGCTCCCAACCATTTGACACAAACCAGACTCAAAACACCAACATGTCACAGGAAGAATTCCAATTATGGATTATAAACAAGCTGAATAATATACAAGAATCAATGGATAAACAACACAAGGAAAACACAAAAAAAATACAGGATTTGGAGGAAAAATTCACTAAAGAAATTGAAATATTGAAGAAAAACCAAACTGAACTCCTAGAAGTGAAGAATTCACTCAGAGAGCTACAAAACACTGTGGAAAGTCTCAAGAGCAGGGTAGATCAAACAGAGGAAAGAATCTCAGAAATTGAAGATAACTCCTTCCAACTAAATAAGTCAGTCACAGAGATAGAGCGAAAAAGTAAGAGAAATGATCTGAGTCTTCAAGAAATGTGGGATTATGTGAAGAAACCTAACTTGAGAGTTATTGGCATTCCTGAGGGTGAAGAAGATAACAAGCAAGGGTTGGACAAGCTATTTGAAGACATAATCGAGGAAAATTTTCCAGGGCTTGCCAATACTCTAGACATACAGATTCAAGAAGCTCAAAGGACCCCTGGGAGATTCATAGCAAATAGGAAAACACCACGCCACGTAGTCATCAGGCTGACCAAAATATCCACTAAAGAGTCACTTCTCCGAGCTGTAAGGAGAAAGAAACAAGTAACTTACAAAGGAAAACCCATCAGAATTACGCCAGATTTCTCAGCTGAAACCTTACAAGCAAGAAGAGGTTGGGGCCCCATTTTCACACTTCTGAAACAGAATAATGCCCAGCCTAGAATCTTGTACCCAGCTAAGCTAAGTTTTCTATACGAAGGAGAAATCAAGACATTCTCAGATAAACAAAGGTTGAGGGAATTCACCAAGACAAGACCAGCCCTCCAAGAAGTACTCAAAAGAGAATTATACACGGATCAGCACAAGAAAGATCCACGAATGTAAAACTACTCAAGAGCTAAAGATGAAATTCCAGATACCACAATGGCCCAGGAGAGAAAACATCACAATGAAGTTCTACCCAACAAGCTGAACAAAAAACTGTCTCACCTATCAGTTTTCTCAATAAATGTGAATGGCTTGAACTCCCCGCTCAAGAGACATAGACTGGCCCAATGGATAAAAAAATACAATCCAAGTATCTGCTGTCTTCAAGAAACTCACCTAACCTGCAAAGATGCATTTAGACTGAAAATAAAAGGATGGAAATCGATATTTCAAGCAAATGGTAACCAAAAGAAAGCTGGTGTGGCAATCTTAATTTCCAATAACTTAGCTTTCAAACCAACAAAAATAATAAAAGACAAAGATGGCTACTACATACTGATTAAAGGCACAATTCATCAAGAAGCCATGACTATACTCAATATATGTGCACCCAACCTAGGTGCACCTAGATTCATAAAGCAAACCCTACTAGATCTCAACCAAATGATAGATAACAATACTGTAATAGCTGGAGACTTTAACACCCCACTGACAGTACAGGACAGATCCTCTAAACAGAAAATAAACAAAGACATAATGGACCTCAATAGAATGCTAGAACAAATGGGCATGGCTGACATCTATAGGACATTCTACCCAAAGTCCACAGAATATACATTCTTCTCATCAGCTCACGGGACATTCTCTAAGATTGACCATGTCCTAGGACATAAATCATGTCTTCAAAAATTCAAAAAAATAGAAATTATACCATGCATCTTCTCAGATCACAGCGGAATAAAAGTAACAATGATCACAAACAGAAACCCTCACTCTTACTCAAAGTCATGGAAGCTAAATAACCTTCTCCTGAATAATTATTCTATAAAAGAAGAAATCAAGATGGAAATCAAAAATTTCTTTGAATTAAATGACAATGGAGATACAACTTATCAAAATCTATGGGATACAGCTAAAGCAGTCCTGAGAGGAAAATTCATATCCATAAATGCCTATATCCAAAAGACAGAAAACATGCAAATAGACAACCTAACGAATAGACTCAAAGAACTGGAGAAAGAAGAACAGAACGATCCCAAACCCAGCAGAAGGCGAGAAATTACTAAGATCAAATCAGAACTAAATGAAAAGGACAACAAAGAAACTATAAGGGAAATTAATAAAACAAAAAGTTGGTTCTTTGAAAAGATAAACAAAATAGACACACCTCTGGCTAGACTAACTAAGAGCACAAAAGTAAAATCTCTAATAACCTCCATTAGGAACATGAAAGGAGAAATCACAACCGATGCTACAGAGATACAAGATATCATCTATGAATTCTTCAAAAATCTTTATGCACACAAATTAGAAAATGTGGAGGAAATGGACAAATTTTTAGAAACACATAGTCTTCCCAGGCTCAACCAGGAAGAAATAGAGTACCTGAACAGACCAATATCAAGAACTGAAATCGAAACAGCAATAAAAAACCTTCCCAAAAAGAAAAGCCCTGGTCCAGATGGGTTCACACCTGAATTTTACCATACATACAAAGAAGAACTGGTGCCCATCCTACATAAACTATTCTCCAATATTGAGAAGGATGGAGTTCTCCCTAACACGTTCTACCAAGCCAATATAACATTAAAACCAAAACCTGGAAAGGACACAACAAAAATAGAGAACTACAGACCAATTTCCCTCATGAATATAGATGCAAAAATTTTCAATAAAATACTAGCAAATCGAATCCAAGTACTTATCAAAAAAGTAATCCACCACGACCAAGTGGGCTTCATCCCCGAGATACAGGGGTGGTTCAACATACGTAAATCTATAAATGTAATTCACCACATAAATAGAAGCAAAAACAAAAACCATATGATACTCTCATTAGATGCAGAAAAAGCATTTGACAAAATTCAACACCCTTTTATGATAAAAACGCTTAACAAAATAGGCATTGATGGAACCTACCTAAAAATGATACAAGCCATATGTGACAAACCCACAGCCAACATCATAGTGAATGGGGAAAAACTGAAAGCACTCCCACTTAGAACTGGAACCAGACAGGGCTGCCCATTGTCTCCATTACTTTTCAACATAGTATTGGAAGTCCTTGCGAGAGCTATCAGGCAAGAGAGCAGAATCAAGGGAGTCCAAATAGGGAAGGAAGAGATCAAACTCTCACTTTTTGCTGATGATATGATGTTATATCTGGAAAACCCCCAGGATTCAACCAAGAGACTCCTGGAATTGATTAACGAATACAGCAAAGTCTCAGGCTACAAAATTAATATACACAAATCAGAGGCATTTATATATGCCAATAACAGTCAATCGGAAAACCAAATTAAAGACTCAATACCCTTCAAAATAGCAACAAAGAAAATAAAATATCTAGGTATATATCTAACTAAAGAGGTAAAGGACCTCTATAAGGAAAACTATGAAACACTGAGAAAAGAAATAGCAGAACTGGCAAATAGATGGAAAAATATACCATGCTCGTGGATCGGAAGAATCAACATTGTTAAAATGTCTATACTACCCAAAGTGATCTACAGATTCAATGCAATCCCTATTAAATTACCAACATCATTCTTTACAGACATAGATAAAATAATTATACACTTTGTATGGAATCAAAGAAGACCCCGTATAGCAAAAGCAATTTTAAGCAACAAAAACAAAATGGGAGGTATTAATTTGCCAGACCTCAAACAATACTACAAGGCCGTGGTTCTTAAAACAGCCTGGTATTGGCACAAGTGCAGGGACACAGACCAGTGGAACACAACAGAAAATCCAAATATAGAACCATCCTCATATAGTCACCTAATTTTTGACAAAGCGGGAAAGAATATACCCTGGGGACAAGAATCCCTATTCAACAAATGGTGCTGGGAGAATTGGTTAGCCACTTGTAGAAGACTGAAACAGGACCCACAGCTTTCACCTCTCACAAAAATCAAATCACGGTGGATAACAGACTTAAACCTTAGGCGTGATACAATCAGAATTCTAGAAGAAAATGTAGGAAAGACTCTTACAGACATTGGCCTAGGCAAAGAATTTATGAAGAAGACCCCCAAGGCAATCACAGCAGCAACAAAAATAAATGAATGGGACATAATTAAATTAAAAAGCTTCTGCACAGCCAAAGAAACAGTCCAGAGAATAAACAGACCACCTACAGAATGGGAAAAAAATTTTTCCATACTACACATCAGATAAAGGACTGATAACAAGAATCTATTTAGAACTCAGGAAAATCAGCAAGAAAAAATCAAGCAACCCTATCAAAAAGTGGGCAAAGGACATGAATAGAAATTTTTCAAAAGAAGATATAAAAATGGCTAACAAACATATGAAAAAGTGTTCAACATCTCTAATCATCAGGGAAATGCAAATCAAAACCACAATGAGATATCACTTAACCCCAGTGAGAATGGCCTTTATCAAAAAAACCCAAAACAACACATGTTGGCGTGGGTGTGGAGAGACAGGAACACTAATACACTGCTGGTGGGACTGCAAACTAGTGCAACCCCTGTGGAAAGCATTATGGAGGTATCTTAAACAGATTCAAGTAGACCTGCCATTTGACCCAGCAATCCCATTACTGGGCATATACCCAAAGGAAAAAAGGTCATTCTGTAACAAAGGCACGTGTACCCAAATGTTTATAGCAGCACAATTCACAATAGCAAAGATGTGGAAACAACCCAAATGCCCATCAATACATGATTGGATTAGTAAACTGTGGTATATGTATACCATGGAATACTACTCAGCTATAAGGAATGATGAAGATACAACATCCCTATGGTTCTCCTGGAGAGAGTTGGAACCCATTATATTAAGTGAAGTATCCCAAGAATGGAAAAACAAGCATCACATGTACTCACCAGAAAATTGGTTTCCTTGATCATCACCTAAATACAAATCTGGGAACGACACCAATTGGACATCAGACTGAGGTGGGGGGTGGGGGAGGGGATGGGGGTATGCCTACACAATGAGTGCATTGCGCACCATTTGGGGAGTGGTAAGACTTGAAGGTGCTGACTCGGGAAAGGGGGGTGGGGAAAAAAATATGAAACTATTGTTTTTAACTTGCACTGTTCACTTAATAATTTATCACGAATATTTCCCATATTATTTCATATCATTGTACAAGAAATAATGTATACATTATGAGGACATACTGTATCTAACAAGATATACTGTTAGACTCTTTGATTCTGTAAAATTAAATAAAAAAAAATTATAAAGGCAACATAAATAAAAAGAATTGCCAAAAAAAAAAAAAAAAGCTACAGGTCATAAACTTAAAGTCTAAAACCCCTGATATTTTATTTTATGAAATAAAAAATAAAATAGATGTGGAAATAAAAGAAGTAAAAGTATTCCAAGGGTAATTTGGACAATCTGTCATTCTCCAAGCACTCACAAATTTTTATTATATTAACTTCATTAAACTCTATGACCAAAAATCAGCCTCTGTACTTTCCCATCACAAATAACCAAAACATTCATTTCTTGCATGATTATTTTATTTCAAATGTCAGTGACATGAATTATTGTCTTTAAAGTGGTCTAGTTAGTTACATTTTTATGCCAATATTTGCTGGCATTCTTGTTTAATCTCCAAAGTGATGAAAGTATTTTGTCCTTTGCAGTGTTTCTAATAAAGATAATGATATTTTAGAAAAAAAAAAAATTTACTTAATTTTTTTATTTCAGCTCATTATGTGGGCACAAAAGTTCAGGTTATATATATTGCCCATGCCCCCCCATCCCCTCCCCCACCCCCATCCCCCCCAGTCAGAACTTCAAGCGTGTCCATTTCCCAGGCAGTGCGCATCGCACTCATCAAGTAGGTATACACCCATCCCTTCCCCCCCAGCCCCCACCTCTGTACGATACCCAATTGGTGTTATACCCAAATGTGCACTTATGTGATGATCAGGGAAACCAGCTTGCTGGTGAGTACATGTGGTGCTTATTTTTCCATTCTTGGGATACTTTTTTTTTTTTTTTTTTTTTTGAGACAGAGTGTCGCTTTGTTGCCCTGGCTAGAGTGAGTGCCGTGGCGTCAGCCTAGCTCACAGCAACCTCAAACTCCTGGGCTTAAGCGATCCTCCTGCCTCAGCCTCCCGAGTAGCTGGGACTACAGGCATGCGCCACCATGCCCGGCTAATTTTTTCTATATATATTTTAGTTGTCCATATAATTTCTTTCTATTTTTAGTAGAGACGGGGTCTCGCTCTTGCTCAGGCTGGTCTCGAACTCCTGACCTTGAGCGATCCACCCGCCTCGGCCTCCCAGAGTGCTAGGATTACAGGCGTGAGCCACCGCGCCCGGCCAAGGGATACTTCACTTAATAGAATGGATTCCAACTCTCTCCAGGAGAAAAAAAATAGATGCCATATCACCATTATTTCAAATAGCTGAGTAATATTCCATGGTATACATATACCACATTTTGCTAATCCATTCATGAATTGATGGGCATTTGAGTTGTTTCCACATCTTTGCAATTGTGAATTGTGCTGCTATAAACATTCGGGTGCAGGTGTCTTTTTTATAGAATGACTTTTGTTCTTCTGGGTAGATGCCCAATAATGGAATTGCTGGATCAAATGGTAGGTCTACTTGAATCTGTTTAATGTATATCCATATTGTTTTCCACAGGGGTTGCACTAGTTTACAGTCCCACCAGCAGTGTATGAGTGTTCCTGTCTCTCCGCACCCACGCCAACATGTCTTGTTTTGGGACTTTTTGATAAAGGCCATTCTCACTGGAGTTAAGTGATATCTCATTGTGGTTTTGATTTGCATTTCCCTGATGATTAGAGATGTTGAACATCTTTTTCATATGTTTGTTAGCCATTTTTATATCTTCTTTTGAAAAATTTCTGTTCATTTCCTTTGCCCACTTTTTTTTTCTTTTTCACATACTTTATTTTTTAATTGACACATAATAATTGTACATATGCATACAGAGTGATGTTTCAATACATATATAGTGATCAGATCAGGGAAATTAACATACCCATCATCTCAAACATTTATCATTTCTTTGTGTTGAGAACATTCAATATCTTCCTTCTAGCTATTTGAAACTCTATATTATTGTTAACTATAGTCATCCTACAGTGGTAAAGAACACTAGAATTTATGCCTAAAATCTACCATATCTTCAGAGTGTGCTGGGAAAGTGCCAAGGAGCCAAGTTTTGGAAATAGAATGTCCCAAGTCCTGTAAGCCCTGTTAAGAAGCATGGATCTCTTATGAAAGCATTGAGGAGCTCAGAGGTAGTCTTGGAAGTGGAGTCTCCCTGTATAACAGCTTAAGTTGGGTTGAGAATAAATCAGGCAGTTCTATTTGGGTCTTGGCAAGATTGAGGTTTTGCCAGAAAGACGAAATGGAGCAGTGATGTTCAGCATACAGAGAATAGAATGGCTGGGATGATAGAATTACAATCTTAAGTAGATATGAAAGAAAGCATTAAGACAAGGGAGCACTAAATTGTATAAATGTGGAGGAAACAATAGATTGAAATTTCAAATAAGATCAACAAAGGAGTGTACTGAGAATCATAGAGTAAGTGAGCTGGAAGGAGGCTCTTGGACTTCTCCAACAACATTGAATTGTTAGTACATGTCCTTCCTCAATCTTCCTTCACCCAAAATATTTTGTGCATCATACCATGCACATGGTGGATATTTAATGTAAGCAAATGACATTATACAGATTATGCACCGAGTTTTTTCCTCTCGCAGCTAAGCCCAGAGGCTTAAAAATTTACTGTTCTTGGTCTTAATTTTGTAGTCTCCAGCCTCCTGCAAATGCATAAGCTCATGGAATGGTTTTAAAGCAAGAATCTTATCATACAACATGATATTAATATAAATCCTTGTAGTCTACACCATACTGGGGGCAAGGTTTCTGTTTATAATGAAGTATAAAAGCATGAGCAATTAACTCTGCATTCCTCAATAGAATAAGGAAAATCTCTGTCTAGTTTTTTCTCTTTTTACTAATGACCTGTTATTTTATACGTGATATACGAAAAATTAAAAGCAAAGTGATAGCTAAAAATAAGAAAATCACTTCAATGTGTTGCAGGTATTGTTCTCAAGTCAACTGTGGGAGCAAACATTAAACAATGAGTTAATGGCTTATTCAGTGGACCCTAGAGTGTCTCATGCAAAATGTCCTTTTAATTATTTACACAGGGAAAAGAAATTCCATCATATACTTTTTTTTTTTTTAACTTTCAATTCACTTTTAGAAAGAATGGAGCTTTGGTTTTATATAGTACATTTTGCCTTAGGAATACAAAGTGCTTTGAAAACATTATTGTAGGGTTTCCAATAGAGTGAGATTAGATGCTTATTTTTATACTCATGCACTGGGTAGAAAAGTGACTTGGACAAAGTTAGCCAAGTTACTGACAGAATTCAGAATTAAACTCAGGACTCTAAGTTCTAAAACAACACACTATCAACCCGGATAAATACTCCAAGACAGGCAGGGCATGGGGTGGCTCACGCCTGGAATCCTAGCACTCTGGGAGACAGAGGCAGGAGGATCACTTGAGCCCAGGAGTGGGAGGGATATATACCTACATGATGGGTGCAATTGCCCACTTTTTGATAAGTTTTTTTGAGTTTTTCTTACTGATTTTCCTGAGTTCTAAATAGATTCTTGTTATCAGTATAGTATGTGAAAATTTTTTCCCATTCTGTAGGTGGTCTGTTTATTCTCATGACTGTTTCTTTGGCTGTGCAGAAGCTTTTTAATTTGATCAGGTCCCATTTATTTATTTTTGTTGTTGCTTTGATTGCCTTTGGGGTCTTCTTCATAAATTCTTTGCCTAGGCCAATGTCTGTAAGAGTCTTTCCTACGTTTTCTTCTAGAATTCTAATAGTTTCCAACCTAAGGTTTAAGTCTGTTATACACCACGATTTGATTTTTGTGAGAGGTCAAAGCTGTGGGTCCTGTTTTAGTCTTCTACATGTGGCTATCCAGTTTTCCCAGCACCATTTATTAAATAAGGAATCTTTTCCCCAGAGTATGTTTTTGTCTGCTTTGTCAAAGATTAGATGGCTATATGAGGATGGTTTTATGTTTGGATTTTCTGTTCTGTTCCACTGGTCTGTGTGCCTGCACTTGTGCCAATACCAGGCAGTTTTAAGAACCACAGCCTTGTAGTATAGTTTGAAGTCTGGCAAACTAATACCTCCCATTTTGTTTTTATTGCTTAAAATTGCTTTTGATATATGGGGTCTTCTCTGATTCCATACAAATTATATAATTATTTTTTGTATATCTGTGAAAAATGATGTTGGTAATTTAATAGGGATTGCATTGAATCTGTAGATCACTTTGGGTAGTATAGACATTTTAACAATATTGATTCTTCCGATCCACGAGCATGGTATAGTTTTCCACCTATTTACATGCTCTGAGATTTCCTTCCTCAGTGTTTCATAGTTCTCCCTATAGAGGTCCTTTACCTCCTTAGTTACATATATTCCTAGGTATTTTATTTTGTTTGTTGCTATTTTGAAGGGTATTGAGTCCTTAGTTTGGTTCTCCGTTTGACTGTTATTGGCATATATGAATGCCTCTGATTTGTGTGTATTGATTTTGTATCCTGAGACTTTTACATTTGCATTTATGTTGACCAACTTATTAGTGATTTCTGTTTGTTCCACCTGCCTTTATTCTTATTTTCTTTTTTCTTGCCTTACTGTAGAATGCTAAAATAGATATATAAGTTTTTATTCTATTAGCTTGAAGTTTTAATATTTTTGCTATTATTTTTGTGTTTACTATAAAAAGTGCAAATTCATTCTTGACTCATAACAGTTTAATGTAAATTTACACTTTTACTTGCTTCATGAATACCTTATCTACTACCTGACTTTCACTTAATTTTCTCATATATTTTTATATCCCAGTAAAACATTATTGTTTGTGTTACCAGTATTTGTTAATACCGTAACCATTTTTATTGCTTTTCATTTTTTGTTTTTGCATTTCCGAGCTTCCATATGGGATTACTTTTCTTCTCCTTGAAGAGCACCCTTAGTGTTTCCTTTAGAATATGTTATAGACTGACTATGTCCCATCAAAATTCTTATGTCGAAGCTCTAACCTTCAGTGTGACTGGAAATAAGGTTAAAGGAAGTTGTAAGATCGGGCCCTAATTCGATAGGGCTGGTGTCCTTACGAGAGAGGAAGAGACACCAGAGTGTGCTCATGTCTGCATGTGCGCCCTCTCTCTCTCTCTCTCTCTCTCTCTCCCTCTTTCTCTCATGTGCCATGTGGGGACATAGCCAGAAGGCAGCCATCTGGAAGCCAGTACAAAAGCTCACCTCATGCTTCCTTCTAGTCACTAATCCCTTTCCATGGGTAGCCACTGTCCTGACTTTTAAATAGCTGTTTTAAAATTTTATATAAATGAAATCATATAGTATGTTCTTTATTGTATCTGTATTCTTACATGCAGCATTATGTTTGTGATGTTAATTAATGTTTAGAGTTGTAGAGCTGGATTCACTATGTCTTAGGTGGAGGTGGGGAGTTTACATTTCTAACAAGTTTTCAGGTGCTACTGCTGCTGCTTGTCCAGGGGCTACACTTTGAGATCACTGTTGTAGATCATTCGCCCTCACTGATTTATAGCAAAGGTCAGCAAACTTTTTCTTAAGAGCCAGATAGAAAATATCTTAATCTGTGTAGTCCAAGAGGTAAAATTGATGACTTTAGGCAATTGTATAATCACTTAAAATGTAACCATTTAAAAATGTAACAAACATTCAAGGGCTATAAAAAAAAGGGGGGGACTGGCTGGATTTTTCCTGTGGGCTGTAGTTTGTTGGCTGCTGGTGTATAGTATTCCATTATGTAATTATACTAAAATTTGCTCTTTTTAAAAAAAAATCAAGCATGCTTACATTTGTCTTTTATTGCTGGATTTATCTATGTGGCCTATTAGGGCTCAGTGGAGAAATAAAATGTTCTAATAACTTACTACAAAGGTTAGAGTAGAAACATGCTTCTTTTTTTATTTCAATTTGTTATCCTTTAAACCGTTCATAGGGATTTTGACAGTGTCCAGGTTTTAGCTTTTATATGTAACACTGCTATGGGAATTCTTAAACATGTCTTTTGGTGAACATATGTATACATTTCTGTTGCATAAATACCCCAGAGTAGAATTGCTGTGTAATAAGGATATGCATATCTTCAACTTTAGAGGAAATTGCCAGTTTTCCAAACTGGTTGTATCAATTTACATTCCCACAAGTAATATGTGAGAATTACTATTGCTCTATATCAGTGGTGTTCTGGAGACAGATCATACTGGCTTTCAAGAGCCAATTGTGAACATCTCTTCCCAAATCTACATTCAGTGACCTCAGGATGGTTGCTTGAAATTGGCTGTGGTGGCAGTATTTACACTATGGAAAATGGAAAAAAGCTACAAATCGGGCTTTTATTTATTCATTGTTTAAGTCAGAGAGTTGTTAAACATTTATCAGCATACTACGTCTAAACATTTTTGCCAATATTTGGTATTTAATATTTTTCATCTACATTTACCCATTCTGGTGGGAGTGTAGTGGTATCACCTTGTGGCTTTAATTTGCTTTTTTGCATATCTGATAAGAATGAAGTTGAACATTTTTTCAAATATTTGTTGGCTATTATAATATCCTTATGAATTTCTGTTCATCATTTGCCTATCTTTTTCTTATTGTTATATAGCAGTTCTTAATATATTCTTGACTGGAATTCTTTGCCAGATATATGTATTTCAAATATCATCTCCCATCCTATGGATTGCTTTTCCATTTTTAATTGGTGTTTCTTGATGCAATCTAAGTTATCACTTTTTAAATTTTTTTTCTTTCAGAGTATTATGGGAGCAAAAATGCTTTGGTTACATAAATTGCCTTTGTACTGCCCAACAAGCATGCCAATCCCCCAGACAGCACGCATCACATCTGTTAGGTGTGGATTTACTCATTCCTCCTACCCCCTTCCACCTGCCCGACACCGTATGACTGTTACTTCCCATATGTGCACATTAGTGTTAATCAGTTAGTACAAATTTAATGGTGAGCACATGTGGTGTTTGTTTTTCCATTCTTGTGATACTTCACTGAGAAGAATGTTCTCCAGCTCTATCCAGGATAATATAAGAGGTTATAGTTTGCCATTGTTTTTTATGGCTGAGTAGTACCCCATGATATACATATACCACATTTTGTTAATTCACTCATGTATTGATGGGTGCTTGAGTTGTTTCTACATCTTTGCATTTGTGAATTGTGCTGCTATAAACATTCAAGTTCAGATATCTTTCTTATAGAATGTCTTTTTTTCCTTTGAGTAGATGCCCAGTAATGGGATTGCTGGATCAAATGGTAGTTTTACTTTCAGTTCTTTGAGGTATTTCCATGCTACTTTCCACAGAGGTTGTACTAGTTTGCAGTCCCACTGGTAGTATATGAGTGTTCCTGTCTCTCTGCATCCATGCCAACACTTACTGTTTTGGGGCTTTTTGATAAAGGCCATTCTCACTGGAGATAAGTGATATCTCACTGTGGTTTTGATGTGCATTTCCCTGATGATTAGAGATGTTGAACATTTTTTCATATGTTTGTTGGCCATTAATCCATCTTCTTTTAAAAAGTTTCTGCTCATGTATTTTGTCTAAATTTTAATGGGATTATTTGATTTTTTATTGGTGATTTTCCTGAATACTATATAAATTCTAGTCATTAGCCCTTTATTGGATGTATAGCATGCAAATATTTTTTTTCCATTCTGTCTATTTGCTTGTCTGTTTGCTCCAGTGGTAGTTTCTTTGGCTGTGCAGAAGCTTTTTAATTTGATCAGGTGCCATTTGTTTATTTATTTATTTATTTATTTTGATGCTGTAAGTGCTTCTGGGGTCTTCTTCATAAATTCTTTGCCTAGGCTAATGTCTATAAGAGTTTTCCTACATTTTCTTCTAGAATTCTTATGGTTTCATGCCTTAGGTTCAAGTCTGTTATTCACCATGAGTTGATTTTTATGAGAGGTGAGAGGTGCAGATCCTGTTTCAGCCTTCTACATGTGGCTATCTAATTTTTTCAGCACCATTTATTGAATAGGGATTCTTTTCCTCGGTATATGTTTTCGTCTGTTTTGTCAAATATTAGGTGGCTATATTGGCATGGTTTTATATCTGGGTTCTCAGTTCTGTTCTATTGGTTTATGTCTCTTTTCTTGTGCTAGTACCATGCTGTTTTATTTACTATGGCCTTGTAGTATAGCTTGAAGTCTGGTAGATTGATGCCTCCTAATTTGTTCTTTTTGCTTAACAGTGCTTTTGCTACACGGGGTCTTCTTGGTTCCATACAAGGCATATAATTATTTTTTCTGTATCTATGAAAAATGATGTTGGTATTTTAATAGGGATTGCATTGAATCTGTAGATCACTTTGAGTAGTACAGACATTTTAACAATGTTGATTCTGCCCACCCACAAGCGTGGTATGGTTTTCTAACTGTTTATGTCCTGTGCTATTTCATTCCTCAGTGTTTTGTAGTTCTCCCTGTAGAGGTCTTTTACCTCCCTAGTTAAATATATCCCTAGATATTTTATTTTCTTTGTTGCTATTGCAAAGGGTATTGAGTCCTGGATTTGGTTCTCAGTTTGACTATTGTTGGCATATGGGAATGCTACTGATTTGTGTACATTGATTTTGTAACCTCAGACTTTGTTGAACTTATTTATCAATTCCAGGAGCCTCGTGCCAGAATCTTTGGGGTTTTGTAGATATAAGATCATATCGTCAGCAAAGAGTGATAGTGTGGGGAGTTAGTTATGCTCCCAGCAAAGAATTGGGTCTCTCAGGTAGGGGTTGTCATAAAGGATAAAAAAATAATAGAAAATAGAAATAAAATAATACACAGAAGCAAAAAATATAGTTTATAAAGAATAGATTTCTGAATATAGAAAGAGTGAGGGTGATCAG
This sequence comes from Eulemur rufifrons, assembly GCF_041146395.1. Classification (NCBI taxonomy): domain Eukaryota; kingdom Metazoa; phylum Chordata; class Mammalia; order Primates; family Lemuridae; genus Eulemur; species Eulemur rufifrons. The sequence continues at coordinate 22,500,292 of NC_091012.1, read as the reverse complement.
GTGTCCCCAAAATATTCTCATGAATTTTAGGGCCAAGACTGAAGTTTTATATCAGTATTTATAGGTACAGTGATCGGTTGTCAGGGGTAACAGATTTACATAATAACAGGTAGTTCGTTTTAGGTCCAAAGTCTCCCACCAAATTTCTATAGATCTCTTAATTAACTCTATCTGTGTGAACAAATGGTTACAAAATCTTTCTAGGACAAACTTCTAAGTTTTAAGATAAAACTATCACTTTAGCAGAAAAGTTAAACAGAGACATAGTGGCTCCATATTTCTTTATGTAGTTATTGTGAATTGAGACAGGTAGTCGAAGTCAAGAAAGAGCTGTCCTTTGGGCTAATTGCTTTCAACCACAGATGTCTGTCTCTCAGGTGGCAGGTTTTTTTGATCATCTCCCAACCCATGGTTCCATGTAAACCTGCTTTGTCATTCAAAGCAGGCGAGAACCACAGGCTTGAGACTGCAGTGTCACCTTGGAAAGCAGCTGTTACTGACCATTGAGACGCCCTCCTGAGGTGAGGCAGCTTTTGATATGCCAACTAACATGTTCACATATTCCTTCAGGGCAAAGCCTTGCAAAACTCCTGAAATCATTTCCATCTCTAATACAGTAATATTAATTTATTGGCTCACATGATAGTTGACCTCTTCTGCCCCCATTTGGATGTCATTGATTTTTTTCTCTTGTCTGATTGCTCTGGCTAGGACTTCCAGCACTAAGTTAAATAGAAGTGGTGATAGATGGCAACCTTGTCTGGTTCCAGTTCTAAGCAGGAATGCTTTCAAGGGATGCTGGCCCTGAGGATGACTGGCTTAGGCTTTTATTGGAGTTATAAAGAACAGAGCAGTTGTAGTTGCAAAATGATAATGAAAGGCAGTTGTTTTCCAGAGCAGTTGTTTTCTGTTGGCTGGTTTTATTTGACTTCTCAGAATGTGCTCTGGCAGATGGTGAGGAGTCTACATGCCATTTTCTTATCTTCTTTGTACTTTTTCAGTTCTGCAAAATAAGCTCTTAAAAAAAAATAAGTTAAGCCACAGGTAGAAAAGCAAGAAGCAAACAATGGAGCCAGCATCCTCTTGTATGCAGTGATGTTTTTATGTTAGATGATTTGCTAGCAATGCTGTCCTTTCACCTCCCATAGATGACTTTGATGCCTTCCTATTTGATTGATCCATTTATTATGAAATGGCCCTCTTTGTCTCTAGTACTGCTTCTTTATTTTTCTAATGTTATAATACCACAGTGTCACTATTTTTTTTTGGTTAATTACTTGTTTTTTAGTCCTTTTAGTCAACATTTTTGCATCTTAACATTTAAAATGTGTTTCTTGTAAGTAGCATATATTTGGATTTTTAAACATCCATTCTGGCAATCTTAGTATTTACTTGGGAATATTTTATTTATTTCTAATTTGATTACTGGTATATAATTTCATTTAGAATATATTTGCCACTTAACCATAAATTTTCTACTTGAATTGTTTATGTTCCTTTTTACTTTAGAGCAGTGAGTATTTTTATTTTGCACATCTTTTTCTATAGATCTGTCAGTTATACTTTCTTCTATTATTTTAGTGGTTACCTTAGGAATTACAAGAGGAATCCTTGACTTGTTACAGTCTCATTCAAATCATTTCCACCACTTCTCTGATGCTACTAGAAATTTTATATTCCACTTATCTCTTTTTAACCTTTCTGCATTATTTTTGTCTATTATTTTTGTTTTACATATAATTAAACTCTGCAAAATATTACAATTACTCTTTTATACCATAAACATCCATTTATATTTACCCACATATTTTATTCTCTCTGGTGTTCTTCATGCCCTTTTGCATTTTCATGTTTCTGTCTAGGATCATTTTTCTTTTGACAGAAACATTTTCTTTGCTGCTATTTTGTTTTCTTTTCCTTAGTGTTGGTCTGCTGGTGTGGAATTCCTTTAATCTTTGTTCATCTGAAAGCCTCTTTATTTCACCCACATTGTTGAAGAATATTTTCTTTGGGGGAAGAATTCTATATTCTGTCTGTTTATTTTTACTTTAGCACTATAAAAATGTCATAACATTGCCTTCTGACTTATATTGTTTCTTTCAGGAAGTTTGCCTTCAGTTTTACAGTTGTTCCTCTGAATGTAGTGTCTTTTATTCTTCCGACTGCTTTTAAGATTTTCTCTGTATTTTTGTTTTTTGGAAGCTTGACTATGATGTGTGCAGGTATGATTTTTTTTGTTTGTTTATCTTATTTGTGGTCCATTGAGCTTCTTGATTCTGTGGGTTCATGTCTTTCATTAGTTTTGTAAACTTTTCGAATATTATCTCTTTCAGCACTGCTTCTGCCAATCCTTTTCTTCTCCCATTCCATGTATGTTAGACTTTGGACTATGTCCTACATGTTTCTGGTACTCTATTACTTTTTCCCAATTCTTTTTGTTCCTATGCTTCAGTTTCAATATTTTCTATTATTTTAGAGTTACATAATCCTGTTCTTTTGTGTCAAATATCCTGTTACATCTATGCACTGTGTTCTTAGCTTTTCCATTGTATTATAGGATATCCAATTGATTCTTATTTTCATTAATTCAAATTTGCTATTACAGCTCTTGATTCTTTCATCTCTTTTGTTTAAATTTTCCTCTATTTCTTTTAAAAATGTTAATAATAGTTAATTTAAGTCATTTTCTGATGATTTCAATATCCAGATCATCTGTGGTTCTGCATCTCTTTTCTTTTGATTTACATGTCCTCTTTTATTACCTTTTTATCTAGTAATAATTTTATTGCATGTCATGTACCATGTATAAAAAATTACAGAGGCTCTAGATGAGATATTCCAGAAAGAGTTCCACTTTTCCCCTTTTAGGTACATAAGGTAAGGGGATGCTTACTTTAATCTCATAAAAATTGATCATGGTGAAAGCTGTATTGCAGTTTTAGTAAGACTCAGTCTACTTCTGGTTTCTTTCTCTTTTCTAGGAGGTCAGAATATGGTAGATTTCAATCTTTTAATCCCAGAAAGACTGTGGAAGATCCAGATCTGTTATTCCTAGTTTTCACCCCCTTGTAGCTTAAAATTATGGCATGTGTTTGTTTCCTAACAACTGAGTGGTTGCTGGAGATTTCACTTTACCTTTTAGAAATATTTTCCCTAGCTTTCTATATTCTTGTGCTGTGCCAGAAGTCAGCAAATGTTCAGTGAGGAAAATCTGCTGAGCATTTGAGTCTCATCAAATTTTTTATTTGTCACATTAGCCCTATCAAACTGCTAAAAGCTTTGCTGGTTTTTCTTTTTCCCAGCAGAGGCTCTTTGCCTGAATAAGCCTGGTCCTCAGCCTGTTCTCTGAGTTGGCATATTTTCCAAGAGAGAAAAACAATTGGACATTGTCAACTCACCTTGGAAAAGTTTTCCCCTCTTGGAGTTGTAATTTATTTAATCTTTGTTTCCACAACTATCTGGCACCTTTAACATTATGATTTTTGTAATTTATACAGTTTTTTTCCTAGTTGTAGAAGGTTGCTGCCTTAAACAACCTTTTATTCAGAAGCATATCTGAATAGATATTTTTGATACAAGTATAACTGGTATTTTTTAGTGATTTAAATGTTTCCTGCTCATTTGTAGATGTAAAAGATTTTTTGTATATTATTTTTTGTATCCAGCAATTTTACTTATGTCCCTTTGTAAACGTAATACTTTATCCATAGATTCTTTCAGATTTTTCTATGCACTGAATCATATAACCTAGAAATAATGACATTTTATATTTATTTTTATATACTGATTTTTTTTCTAAAAAAGAAATTAGGACATAAGTATATGTTGTTATTCCACTGAACTGTCTAGGACCTCTACTATAATTCCAAATAGTAGTAATGATAGAAGCCATTTTGTTATATCCCAAATGTCAAACAGAAGTACTTTAATATATTACAGATACATACAATATTTTAATAGTTACATTTTTTCATATTAAGTTTTCCAGTATTCCTTGTTTGCTATTTTTTTTTAGAGATAATGGATACTAAATTTTATCAGGCCTTTTTGCTTATGCCTTCTTACATAATGAAAATATTGTTACCCTCTAAAATATTAATGTGGTGAATTGCATTTTTAAAATTTTAACCAGAATTGCCTTCCTGGGATAAACCCAACTAGGTCATGATGTATTAGGATGTTTATATATTGTTGGATATGATTTGTGAACATTTTTTAGGATTTGTTCATTCATGACCATGAGTCAGAATGGCCTCTAATTTTATTTCTTCCTGCAGTCCTTGTCAGGTTTTGGTTTCAAGGTTATACTAGCCTCATAAAATGATTTGGGGAATGTTGTACCTTTCTTTATTCTATGGAAGAGTTTTTGTTAGATCATAATTACTTTTTTCTCAAATGATTGGTAGAAACTGCAGCAAAACCATCCATTTTGGCCTACCTTTTCTCTGTGGGAAGAGTTTAATTTTTAATTTCTTTAATACTTATAGCAATATTCAGGTTATTTTTTGTTTTGGTTTCCTCACAGTGCTCTATGGAAATACAATATGCACATAATGAAAACCCCATATCTTAAATAATTGAAAAGACAAATTTTGACAAATGGATACATTCATGTGACCATCACCCAGATTGAGATAAAAAAAACGTTTCACAACCTCAGAAAGTTCCCCTGTGCCCTTTCCAGTCACTCTCCTGCCCCTTAAGTGAACATTGTTCTGACTTCCCTTATCATAGATTACTTTTGCCTATTCATGCAATTCGTATAAATGGAATCATAGAGTGTGTATTATATTTTATCTCACTTCTTTCACTCAACATCACAGTTTTGAGATCCATACATGTTGTTGCATTTTAGTACAGAATAGAAATTATATGATTATACCAAAGTTTATCAGTTATATTGCTATGGACTTTGTTTTCCCCCAAGTTTTTAGCTATTATGAATAAAGCTTTTATGAACTTTCTTGTACATGTCTTTTTGTGAACATATGATTTCCTTTCTATTGGTTATATACCTATGAATAGAATTACTGGATTGTTGTTATATGATACATTTTGTGAGAAACTGCCAAAGACTTTTTCAAAGTGGTTGCACTATTTTAAATGTCCACCTTTCAGATATGAAAGATCCACTTAGGTTATAGGTCTAGGTTAATTAGAAATATAGTCTGCCCTCCATATCCATCTGTTCTGCATCTGTGGGTTCTATACCCATGGATTCAAACAACCACAGGTGGAAAGTATTTGAAAAAATATGATTGGTTGCATCTGTACTGAACATGTATAGACTTTTTTCCTTGTCATTATTCCTTAAACAGTACAGTATAACAACTCTTTAATAGCATTTACTTTGTATCAGATATTATAAATAATCTAGAGAGGATTTAAGGTATACAGGAAGATCTGTGTAGGTTATATGCAAATACTACACCATTTTATACCAGGGACTTGAACATCTGTGGATTTCAGTATCTGTAATGGGCCCTATAATCAATCCCCCATGGATACCAAAGGATGACTCTATATATAAAATTATAGTTTTAATGGATAATTATATGTATAATTATAGATTTTGAAAATTTTACACTTTCTAAATAGTATTTGGTCAACATTATCTTTTTTTAGTTTTAAGTATTTTTCATACACTTATTTACTACTCTATAAATTTCAAATTGACAAATAATTATTTATATTTATGGAGTACAATGTGATATTTTGATATATGTATATATTGGAGAAAGATTAAACTAAGCTAATGAACATATTATTCTCCTTACCTGCTTATTATTTTTAATGTGGTGAGAATGTTTAAAATATATGATAATCCCCTCATGAATTGACGGGCACTTGGGTTGTTTCCACATCCTTGCAATAGTGAATTGTGCTGCCATAAACATTCGGGTGCAGATGTCTTTATTACAGAATGTCTTTTGCTCGTTTGGGTAGATGCCTCATAGTGCTATTGCTGGATTGAATGGTATTTCTATTTTTAGCTCTTTGAGGTATCTCCAAAATCTTTTCCACAGAGGTTGCACTAATTTGCAGTACCACCAGTAGTGTAAGAGTGTTCCCGTCTCTCCACATCCTCGCCAGCATTTGTTGCTTTGGGATTTTTTTGATAGAGGCCCCTCACCCAAGCAAGGATTAGAGGCATGGCCTTCCCCTCTAAAATGCTCATGGTGTTGATTAGTAGTGAGTTTACCCCGACCCCCAACTCCCTAATTCCTGGAGAATATTACTACCGCATGAGCACCATAGTGTTGATCAGTTAGTGCCAATTTGACGGCGAGTACATGTGGAGGCTATTCCTCTGATCTTGTGATACCTCGCTCCGGATAATGGGCTCCAGCTCAATACAGGAAAATGTAAGAGGTGCTAGATCACTGTCATTTCTTATAATTGAGTAATATTCCATTGTACACATATACCAAATTTTAATAATCACCATAAAATGTAATCAAAACGTTTGTACCCTCATAATATACTGAAATAAAAAAAAGAAAGAACTCATTTACAGAAATGAGCATAACTCAAATATATATATAAAATGACATATTATTATTAACTATGGTTAGTTACCATGCTGCGCAAGAGATCACTAAAACTTATTCTTACTGTCCAAGTGTAACTTTATACCTTTTGGCCAACATCTCTCTTTTCCCATTCCCCCAACCCACCCCCACAGCCTCTGGTAGCCACCATTCTAATCTCTGCTTCTATGAGTGCGACTTGTTTACTTTCCACATATAAGTGAGATCATGTGGTATTTGTCTTTTTGTGCCTGGCTTATTTCACTTGACATAAAGTCTTTCAGGTTCATCCATGTTATCAGAAATGATGGAATTTCCTTCTTTTTAAAAATCTGAATAGTATTTCATTGTGTACTATACAAAACTTTTTGTGAACTTGTACTTTCAGTTCTCTTGATCAAACAACAATATTTAATTCCATTGTTGCCAGAGAACATACTTCGGAAGATTTCAGTGTTTTCAATTATCTTGAGAATTACTTTATGACCTGGCAATATTCTTTCTTATTTGATGTGCCATAATACTAAAAAAAGTATATTCTGTAGTTGTTGGTGTAGTGTTTTATAAATTCCAATAAGGTCAAATTTGCTGAGAGTGTTGGTAACTATAGTGTTTCTATGTCTTTACTGTTTTCTTTTGATCAGTTATTCTATCAATTCCTGAGAGATAATAAAATCTGCACCTCTGCCTGTGGATTTCTGTATTTTTCCCTTTAATTTTGTCAAACTTTCCATTTTACATTTTGAAGTTCTATTATTAGTCACATACACATTTATGATTGTTTTGTCTTCATGAATTAAACATTTTATTGTTATGAAATCTCTATGTATCTCATAATAAATAGCCTTTATTAAGACTTTGTTTTACAGTCTACTTTCTCTGATATTCATATAGCAAATCCAATCATTTTAGTAGTTTTTATTTTTTAGAGCAGTTTAAGTTCACAGCAATATTAAACAGAATGTACAGAGATTTCCCATATATCTCTACCTCTTCACAGAAAGTCTTCCCCATTATCAACACCCCCACCAGAACGGTACTTTTGTTACAATTGATGAGTCTGCATTGACACATCATTATCACCCAAAGATTATAGTTTACATTAGGGTTTACTTTTGGTGTTGTACATTCTGTGGGTTTGAACAAATTTAAAATGACATGAATCCACCATTATTATACCATACAGAGTAGTTTCACTGCCCTAAAATTCCCTATCCCCAATCCCTGTATATTAGTTCTCTTATTTTTTCAGTTTTATTAAAGTATAATAGACAAATAAAATGGTATATATATAGAGAGAGAGGGTATAATGTAATATTTTGATATGCATATACATTGTGAAATGATTACCACAATAAAGCTAATTAACATATCCATCAACTCACATAGTTACAATTGTTTTTTGAGATAAGAACAGTTAAGATCTACTCTCAGCAAATTTCAAGAATATATGCAGTATTATTATCTATAGTCACCATGCTGTATATTGGATCTTCAGAAGTTGTTCATATTGCATAACTGAAACTTTGGACCCTTTGACCAACATCTCCCCATTTCCCCCACCATCTAGCTCCTGAAAACCACCATCCTACTCCCTTCTTCTGAAAGTTTAACATTTTTAGACTCGTATATAAGTGAGATCATCCGGTATTGGTCTTTTTGTACCTCGGTTATTTCATTTAACATAACATCCTCCAGATTCTTCCATGTTATTGGAAATGAGAGGATTTCTTTTCTAAAAAAAACCTGAATTATTATAAAATGGAATATTGTATATTATATATATATGCTATATACCTACAAGGCATATATATATATATATATATATATATGGTTTATAGGTATAAAGCATGAAATGAAATCTGAGATCCAGATTATTATCCCATGTTGTTTTGATTATAGCCATCCTAACAGGTGTGATATATGTCATTGTGGTTTTGATTTGAATTTCCCTGACAATTAGTGGTATTGAGCATTTTTTCACACATCTGTTGGCCATTTGTATGTTTTCTTTTGAAAATTATCTGTTCAGGTCTTTTGCCCATTTTTAAACTGGGTTTTTTTTCTTGCTAATGAGTTTGAATTTCTCATACATTTTGCATCATATGTATGGTTTGCAAAAATATTTCCCATTTCCATTCTGTAGGTTGTCTCTTTCCTCTGTTGATTGATTGCTTTGCTGTCTAGAAGCTTTTTAGTTTGATGTAGTCCCATCTGTATATTTTTGCTTTTGTTACCTGTACTTTTGGTGTCATATTAAAGAAATCATTGTCAATACCAATGTCAAAAGCTTTTCTCCCAAGTTTTATTCTAGAACTTTTCTAGTTTCGGGTGTTACAATTAAGACGTTAATCCATTTTGAGTTAATTTTTGTGTCTGGTATAAGGGTCCAATTTCATTTTTTGAATATCCAGTTTTCCTAACATCATTTGTTAAGTGGACATTCTTTCCCCATTGTATATTCTTGCCACTCTTGTAGAAGATCAATTAATTATATATGTGTAGGTTTATATTAGGTACTGTATTTAGTTCCATTGGTCCATATGTCTGTCTTTATACCAGTACCACACTGTTTTCATTACTGCAGCTTTATAATACAATGAACACTATCTGGGTGATGGGCACACATATAACCATGACTTAAGAATTATAAAAATTATCTGTGTAACCAAAAATATTGGTATCCCCATAATACTTTGAAATAAAAGAAATATTAATTATTCCAAATCATAAGCACAAGATGTCTTTACATAAACTTGTCTCTTATTGAATTTCTTTTATTAGTATTTAATAGTTTTCAGTATACAAGTCTTTCTCCTCACTGGTTATGTTTCTTCCTAATTGAATTTTTGATACTTATGTCTCTTTAGTGGGCAGTTCAAGTCATTCACATTTATTCAAAGACTTGATAAGTGGGGTTGATTTCTGTTCATACTGTTGAGCTCAACTGTGTTGCTTTATTTTCTCTTTTGAGCCATTGTGGAATCTGGCCTTTGACCTTTAGCTTTTAGATGATTCAGGAAACACATCTAACCCTCAAGGATGCATTCAGACTCAAGGTGAAGAGATGGAAAACAATACTTTATGCAAATGGAAACCAAAAGAAAGCTGACATAGCAGTTCTGATTTGAGATAACTTAGTCTTCAAAACAAAAAAAGTAATGAAAGACAAAGATGATCACTATTTAATGGTGAAGGGTACAATTCAACAAGAAGACATAACAGTTCTAAATATTTATGCACCTAACTCAGGTGTACCCAGATTCATAAAGCAAATCCTACGTGAGCTAAACAAAATGATAAACAACAACACCATAATAGCCAGAGACTTCAACACCCCTCTGACAGAACAGAACAGATCCTCCAAACAGAAAATAAACAAAGAAACAATGGACTTAAACAGAACTCTAGAACAAATGGGCCTGACCTGCATTTATAGAACATTCTACCCCAAAACCACTAAATATATGTTTTTCTCATCAGCTCATGGGGCATTCTCTAAGATTGACCATATCCTAGGCCACAAAATATGTCTCAACAAATTTTAAAAATTGAAATTATACCATGCATCTTCTTAGACCACAGTGGAATAAAATTAGAAATCAACTGCGACAGAAATTCTCATCTCTACACAAAGTCGTGGAAACTGAACACCCTTCTGCTGAATGATTATTGGGTTAAGGAGGAAATTAAGATGAAAATCGAAAGATTCTTTGAACTAAAAAACACAGGAGACACAAGTTATCAAAATCTGTGGGACACAGCTAAAGTAGTCCTGAGAGGAAAATTTATATCCATAAATGCCTACATGAAAAAGACAGAAAGATCACAAATAAACAATCTAATGAATCATCTCAAAGAACTGGAAAAGGGTGAGCAAACCAACCCTAAACCCAGCAGAAGAAAAGACATAACAAAGATCAGAGCAGAACTAAATTAAATTGATATCGAAAAACTATATGGAAGATTAATAAAAGAAAAAGTTGGTTCTTTGAAAAAATAAACAAAATTGACATGCTTCTTGCTAGATTAATGAGAAGCAGAAAAGAAAGGACTCCAATAAGCTCAAATAGAAATGAAAAAAAGAGACATTACAGCAGATACCATGGAAATACAAAATATCACCTATGAATATTATAAAAACCTCTATGCACATAAACTTGAAAGTGTGGAGGAAATGGACAAATTCTTAGAAACACATAGCACCCCCCCCAGTCTCAATAGGAAGAAATAGAATTCCTGAACAGACCAATATCAAGTATCGAAATTGAAGCAGCCATAAAAAAGCTTCCCCAAAATAAGTCCTGGACCAGATGGTTTCACACCCGAATTTTACCAGACCTACAAAGAAGAACTGGTGCCTATTCTGCAGAAATTATTCCACAACATTGAGAAGTAAGGAATCCTCCACAACACATTTTAAGATGCCAACACCACCTTGATACAAAAACCAGGAAAGGACACAACAAGAAAAAAAACTACAGACCAATATCCCTTATGTTATTCAAATTCTCTATTTCCTTATTGAATTTCAGTTTCAACTTTCTATCCATTATTGAAACTGGGGTATTAAAGTCTCCTACTATCAATATTAATATATTTCTGTTTATTTCTCCCTTCAGGTTTGTGAATGTTTGACTTATTGATTTATGTGCTCTGATAGTAGATACATACATTTATAATTAGTATATCCTCCTGAAAATTTGTCCTTTTATTATTATATAATGTTCTTTTTTGTCTATCGTGACAGTTTTTGCTCTAAAATATATTTTGCCTGATATAAATAAATAGCCACTCCTGCTGTCTTTTTATTATCATTTATTTGGAATATCATTTTCTATGCCTTTACTTTTAGCCTATATATTTCCTTAGAGCTAAAGTGAGTTTCTTGTAGACAGCATATAGTCAAGTTTTTTTTTTTTTTTTGTTAATATTGATTCATTTACTCTATGGCTTTTGATTGGGAGTTCTATTTATTTATGTTTACAGAATTACTGATAATAGCAATTACTATTGCTACTTTGTTACTTTTTCTGTCTTGTAGTTCTTTTGTTCCTCTTGTCCTCTCTTCCTGTCTTTTTGTTTTGTTTTGTTTTTTGTTGATTTTTTAAAAATAATGATATCCTTTGATTCATTTATCTTTTTCTTTTGTATATCTTCAACATATATTTTCTTTGAGGACATGAGGTTTACAGAAAGTACTTTAGAGTTATAATAGTCTATTTTGTGCTAATAGCAACTTAACTTCAATTGCATACAAAACTCTACACTTTTACTTCTTCACTCCCCACTTTATGTCATTGATGTCATAATTGGCATATTTTGTATTGTATACCTATTAACAATTTTTTGTGGTTATAGTTATTAATACTTCTGTATTTTAACTTTTATACTCAAAGTAAGAGTAATTTATACCCCATCATTACAATATTATAGTAGTCTGTTTTTGTCTAGATATTTAACTTTGCAAGTGTGTTTTATACTTTTATATGCTTTTGTATTGCTGTTTAGTGTCCTTTAATTTCAACTTGAAGAATTCCCTTTAAAATTTTTTATAAGGCAGATCTGGTGGTGATGGACTCCCTCAGCTTTTGCTTGTCTGTTAAAGTCTTTATCTCTCCTTCAATTGTTTTCTAATTTTTTTTTATTGTGGTGAAATTCACGTATCTTATAATTTACCATCTTAACTATTTTTAAGTATACAGTTCAGTGGCATTAAATGCCTTCATATTGTTGGGCAAGCATCACCACCATCCAGCTCCATAATTCTTTTCATCTTATAAAACTGAAATTCTATACACAGTAAATAATAATCCCCTATTCCTTCTTGTCCCTAGTCTCTGGCAACCTCCTAAGGCACTAATCCTTAAGGCAGTAAACTGAAAAGCCTGGGACATTAGATGCATGCTCTACTCTCCCTTTCTCTTGAGAGAGAAATCATGGGCCAAGGCAAACTCTTGGTGTTGAGCTTTCCCAGCTTGGGGGAGAGGCTGATGTGAGTAAAGTTAAATTGCTCTTCTTACCTATTACTGTTCTTGGTTTTTTTGTGCTCATCTTGAGTATTCCACCTCTTAACTGGATTCTGTACGTCTCATAAAGGTATTTTCATTTGTGTATCTTTGTTAAATAGGTGTTTCTGTGAGGAGATAAAGGCTGGGACTTACTATTCTAGCACCTTGTTGATTTCACTCTTCTCCATGCATCCTTAACTTTTCAAAGTCTACGTAGACTTAATATTGTATTGCCTCATGTAAAATTTAAGGAACTTGCCAATGTCTAGTTTAGTTTTCTCCCACCCACTCTTTTATGTTATAATTGTTATGCATATTATTTCTATGTATATTATATACTGTGCATTATAATCTTATGATTTTTCCTTTAACTCTCATATATATTTCAAATAAATTAAGAGAAAAATATTATTTTATATTTACCCACATATTACCGTTCCTTATGCCCTTCATTGCTTCCTGAAGCTCTAGCTTTTCATCTGGTATCATTTCCTTTCAGACTTAAGAATTCCTTTCAGTATTTCTTATAGTGTAAATATGCTGATGATAAATTGTCCTAATGTTCATTTATCTGAAAATGTCAATATTTGCCTTTCATCATGAAGGATATTTTTGGTAGACGTAAAATTCTGTACTGCTAGATTTAAAAAAAAAACAGCACTTTAAAGATGACTTTTTTTTTATGAGAGGCCAATGGTCAATTTTATTGTGTTCTTCAGTGTACATTTTTTCCCTGAATGCTTTCAAGATTTTCTGTAATAATCAAGGAAATGCAAAGCAAAACCACAATGAGATATCACTTAACTCCAGTGAGAATGGCCTTTATCAAAAAGTCCCAAAACAATAAATGTTGGCATGGATGCAGAGTGATAGGAACACTTGTACACTGCTGGTGGGACTGAAAACTAGTGCAACCTCTGTGGAAAGTAATATGGAGATACCTCAAAGAGCTAAAAGTAGAACTACCATTTGATCCAGCGATCCCATTACTGGGCATCTACCCAAAGGAAAAAAAGTCATTCTGTATAAAAGACATCTGTACTCGAATGTTTATAGCAGCACAATTCACAATTGCAAAGATGTGGAAACAACCCACATGCCCATCAATCCATGAGTGGATTAATAAAATGTGGTATATGTATACAATGGAGTTCTACTCAGCCACAAAAAACAATGATGAACTAGCACCTCTTGTATTATCCTGGATAGAGCTGGAGCCCATTCTACTAAGTGAAATATCGCAAGAATGGAAAAACAAGCACCACATGTACTCACCATCAAATTGATATTAACTGACCAACACCTATGTGCACATTTAGTAGTAATATGCATCGGGTGTCGGGCAGATGGGAGGGGGGAGGAGGGGATGGGTATATACACACCTAATGGGTGCAGTGCACACCGTCTGGGGGATGGACATGCTTGAAGCGCTGACTTGGGTGGGGAAAAGGCAATATATGTAATCTAAACATTTGTACACCCATAGTATGCTGAAATAAAAAAATAAATAAATAGGAAAGATTTTCCCTTTATACTTGCTGGTCAGTAATTTAGCTATCATATGGCTGAATGTAGTATCCTGCTTGGAGTTCACCGAGCTCATTGAATCTGTATATGTATGTGTTTTTGTTATATTTGTTTTTTTTTCCTTTTTTTTCAAATACCTTTATTGAAGTGCAATTGATATACAAAAACCTACACATATTTCATATAGTTAATTTGATAGCTTTTCATTATATTTGGAAATATTTTAGGCATTGTTTTTCAATTTTTTTTTTCTTCCTCTTCTCTTGTTTGCCTTCTGGGCTTCCAATTCCATGTATGTTATAACTTTGATATTATCCTATATATCACTGACACTCTTTTTGTGTTTTTTCAATCTTTTCTCTCTCTGTATTTCAGATTGGATAATATCTATAGATTTATCTTCTAGTTAACCTACTCTTTCTTCTGTCATTTGCAATCTGCTGTTAAGCCTACCCAGTGAATTTTACTTCAGATACTTTAATTTTTAGTGCCAGAATTTACATCTGGTTTTAAAACTTTTTTGTTATCTCTGCTGTGCTTTCCTATTGTTCATTTATTACAAGTACATTTTTCTTTATTTCCATTAATATACTTATGACAGATCATTTAAAATCCTTTCTGCTAATTTCAACATCAGGCTTATCTCAGGGCCAGTCTCTATTGAGTGTATTTTCTCTTGAGTATGAGTAATATTTTCCTATTTCTTTGCTTTAGTAGTAGTTTTGGAGTGTACCCTGAACATTGTGAATTATATATTATAGGGTCCCTTTATTCTCTTTTATTTTCCTGTAGAGTATTGATTTGTTTTGTTTGAATAGACAGTTAATGTGACTAAATTGAAATTCCAAACTCTCTCTTGTGGGCAGCACTGAAGACTGTTTAATTCTTTCAGTTTTATTTAGGCTATTTGGAATCTGTCTCCACATGCATACTTCATGGTTCCACCAGAGAGTTAAGCAGTTTATACAGAATCTGGGTCTCCCACTCTATATTTTTCTCCATTCTTGTATTTCTCTCATGAGTTTTCAACTGCAGTGGTCATCCTAAACTCTGTTTTCTCCTTCTTTAAGCCACTTGGGCTGTGAGTATAGTTTTTCTTTTTTTCTTTTTTTTCCTTTGGTTTGCAGTAAAATGAGCAAAATTATGAAAATACTGTTAATTTTTCATGAGTAAAATTGTGTATTTTAAAGAAGAGTTTTGATTCTGAGAGTATCTTCATCCAACTCATTCGTGTTAATTTTTTAAAATGATGGCACCCCAGATGGTTTATTTGTTTGTTTGAGATCTTAATTTGACAAAAAGAAAAGTTAACAACTGTAGTGGATTGAATTTTCCCCCCAAATTCATGCCCATTCAGAACCTCAGGATGTGTCCTTATTTAGATGGCATGGTCTTTGCAGAAGGAAGTTAAAGATCTTGAGAATAAATAATCCTGGATTTAAGGTGGGTCCTAAACCCAATGAGTGGTGTCTTTATAAGATAAAAAAGAGGGAGATTTGGACACATGAAGACATACAGGAGAAGGCAACTTGAAGACGGAGGCAGAGATTAAAGTGATGTTTCTATAAACAAAGGATTACCAGGAACCACCGGAAGCTGGAAGGCCTGGCTCAGTGACTCCCAGCTGCATGGCCTTGGTGTGAAGAGGAAACCTGGGGACACAGGAGCACGACGCCTCCCATTTCTGCCGCACTGACCCTAAGGAAGTTCCTGTGCCGTAGGTAGTGTCATCACTATGATTTACAATGAAATGAGAACAAATCTGTTTTAAGGGACACAAACATATGAATTGAGGGTTCCAGATTGAGAAGCCTTACTACCTAATTGGTGTAAATGTGTTTTGGATGAGCAGCACTGAGAGGATCCTCATTCATCTGGGCAAAAATGCAACTGGCTGCCTGGTTCAACCTGACATCTCAGAGCATTTGCCGTCTGGGTGCAATAAATGCCTTGTGTGCACAGATGCCAGGGCAGCCTTGATCTCCTCTCACTGCTAAGGCAGGTATGAAGGTGTTTTGCAGCTTCAGACGGATAAGCTTTATTTAGATATCTGCACAAAACTAGTAACCTGGCCATTCAAATGTTGAAGGATTTCGACACATTAAATTTTGCAAAGAAGAAATCTCATGGGTATTTGTGAGCTGGTCACCAGCGTAAAACATCAGGTGTATAAAAATTGGAGTCAAACCTCGGTGGCACTGTATCACCTTCGTGTAACCCTAGGCCCTGTGAGAGTTTGAAGAGCACAGTCCTGCTCTGGACTCTCCTTTAGGCCAAGAGCTATTGCATACCCTACCTCAGGTCCCCAGTGTGTTGTGTGATAGATGCAATGTGACAACGTGATGTTTTCTGCTGTATCCCCTGGGGCCCCCAAGGTCGTGTCATCTTCAATCCACGTAGGATTAAGGATCCTTCTGCCACAAAAGAGCTACAGGCCATCACCAACCATTGTGTTTGCAAAGCCTTCTTGCCTTTACACCCCAATGTCTGAGTTTGTCTCTGTTAAAGTCTCACGCAATTGGGGGTAAGGCATTCTTTTAATTGAGGAGCCCTGGTGTCAAGAAAGGACTTAATCCTCCCACACGGGACTGCCAACTCCTCATCCAATGGATGGTTTTCCTCTGAGGTGCCATCACAGGATAAATGGTCAGCTGCCTGTGCTCCACGGACACTGTGAGACTCTGATGTGGGTGAAGGTTTTGTGTACAGACACTGAATCCTACGTATAGAGCAAGCATATACAATACATAATGAAATAATGAGTAAACTCAGAGACTAATTAACATGTACTTCATCCATCTTCACTAAAAGAAATGTTGAACAAAATACAAAATAGTGATGGTTTCTCTTCCTCAAAGGTAAAAGAATATACTTGTGAGAATTAAGTGCACAGAAAACACCCTGGATTATTTATTTCACATCTGGACCTATTGGCAAAAGTTCTCAAATGAGGGACGTCTTAGGACTTTGACATCATACTGAAGACATATATTCCAACACATACTTTAGATTAAGGGGAAAATCTTTTACAAAAGTCAGGAAATAAATTGACCCAGAGTATTAAATATTTATTCATGGTGGAGGCCTCACTTCTTCCTATGTAAGATATCAGACTTTGGAAAATAGAATCTGAGTGCACTTGTTTTTAAAAATTTGGAAAAAAATTTAAACGAAGTGAAGAATGTGTTCAGGGGCCAGAATAAAAATTGTCCACATGCAGAAACTTGGGAGAAAGTCACTCCTCCTCTCTAAATGGGAGTGGATTTTTGAACGGCATGAAAGCAATTTGAGTAACTCAGCAACAGATTGCATTTAACTGACTTATTGACACCAAATTCGGAAACAACTTCAGGCTCATTAAATGCAAGATGTACAATTGAAGATTCCGTGTTTCATGTGTAAAACCATCAATCACATTATAAAAGACAAAGGGAGAGAATTAATTTTTCTCATATTTATATGATATAAAATCAACTTTGCATATGCTAACTGAACATTACACTTTAAAAAAGATTCTGTCTCTATAGAAAGTTAGAAAATATTGAACCATAGGTCATTAGATATATACACATTAATTAAATACTTTTACTCCTGCTAGGGGCAGGTATCATTTATCATGACAGTGGACACAATCAATTAAATGAAATTTTGAATTTTTTTTTGAAAGTGACATTTTTCACAAATCTATGTCTCACAAGTTACATTTATATATCTTATTCTGTGGTCTTCATCATTTTTGGCAGTGTAACTTCTTCTGGGGCACAAACTTGTATAGCTTTTATTAAGTCCTGTAAATCTGTAGAACATATTTCCTCTGCAGTTTTATGGCATTAGAATCGGTTTTGTAACTTACTAATTTTGCACAAAACAGTGTACATAGAATAGATTTTATCTTCTTTAACTTTTTTCTTAAGGAAGAAGTGTGTAACCTTCCATACCTGTGATTTCTGCCATTTGAGACTGACACAGATCCACTGAGGTCAAACGTAAAATTGAATCATCTTTATTGCTAAAAGTTAGTTGACAGTGCTAGGGAAACAAAGTCCCCAATACTATCAAGGGACTGGAAGCCTGAAACATACAACTTTGGAACATCTGCTACTCATAGAACTCTTTAGCTTTCACTTGGGTTTTAACAGATAGGGGGTCTGGCGCTGAACAAACACATGAACAAAGAACATGTAATAATTGAAACTAGACTTTTTAGGCCACAATTGCTTCATGTAGCTCATTTTACAACTGTATCCTATCACACAGGTTCAGCTTCGTTTTTCGAAGTGTCATCAGAATAACAGGGACTGTAGAATCATCTGAACACTGGCCACTTCTTCCCACTGCTGTTACAGGAAGAGATGTTAATTATTTGTTTCATCTTGGTGTATTATGAAAAATTCAGCCAATACAATACCTTAGTGCTTAATCAATTCTTAGTGTTGAGTTTCAAATACACATTACTTACAGTTTCCATCATCAGTTTTGTTTGCAACTCAGTTAATTCTTTTTCTAAGTTCACTTCCTTCACCAATAAGATTTCCATGATCCTCCTCCAGGTCCTCGACACTCTAAAACAACAAGCCTAGTTCACTTCTAAACCACCACGTTTTATTACGTTATAAATACGTATAGTCACATTTCAAAAGAAGTACAGTTTAAACTTCAAATGATGGCCATTACTTATTCCAAATAAAAAACGTACTGAGTACTGCATGAACACCAAAATACCCACTGCATAAACATAGAAATGTGTGACTTGAGCAAAATATTATTATAATAGGAGGTACAACGCTAACACACCTTACATGAAACAATAAGAGAATGAACTTTTGAGGCCAAGGTGGAGCAAAGAATAGAAAAAGAGCTAAGTTCCCTATCGATCAATGCCATAATCATGAAATCCCTGAGTAAGTTTCCAAAACACCGGGTATTAAAACATTTATCATCCCTAATGGTTAACAGAACATGATTTCCTTAAAGGGAATCTTCTGACCTGTAGTACGACCTCTTCAAGTTATTAAAAAAAATAATTTGTGATTTAAATCATTACTCTTCATTCCACAAACAGTGAAATACTGCATCCTATGTAAAACAAAGTGTGTCGAGTGTTGTGGAGGGATTAAAAGATAAATACACAATCTCTTTCATATTCCGGGGTCAGGAGCAAACACATAAATAGAAATCACATAAAAGTTGCATACTAGGAATGGAAGGTCAACTTGATGGAACTATGCAGTAAAAAAGTGGAGGTTAATAGCTCCTTAGTTGGAAAAGTCATGAGATTTCGACAGGAGAAGAAAAACGAGTCGTAGCTACTGTGCAGGAAGAGCACAAGAAAGCATGGGGTGATGCTGAGCTGCGTCAGAGAGTGATGTCTTCCTGGGGGACGAAAGAAAGAACACAGCCAATGGAGTTTCAAAAGCGGTCATCTAATGGGGGCCGGGGGGAGCTGGTTTGTGAATGTCTAAGAATTCAGGAGGGGAAGCTACTGGCAGGCTGGGAAGAGTCAAGGGTTATATGATAGGAAGATAAACTAAAAATGGAGCTATCCTATGACCCAGCCACCCCACTGCTAGGCATGTATCCAAAGAAAGGAAATCAGTCTGTGGAAAAGATCCCTGCACTCCCGCACTGACTGCAGCCCTAGTCACAATAGCCAGGACTGGGGATCAACCGAAGTGTCCATCAACTGATGAATGGATAAAGGAAATGTGGTACACACACACAATGGAGTATTATTCAGCCATAAAAAGAATGAAATCCTGGCATTTGCAACTACATGGATTGAAATGGAGGACGTTATGTTAAGTGAAATAAGCCAAGCAGTGAAAGACAGACCTCCCGTGTTCTGACTCCCACGTGGGAGATAAACGTTAAAACCATTGCTCTCATGATGCTAGAGAGTAGAATGGTAGGACTACAGGCTGGGAAGGGTAGCAGAGCGGGGATACAGTGGGAATGGCTAACGGGTGCAAATATATAGCCAGACAGAATGCACAAGATCTAGCATAAGACAGCACAACAGGGCGACTACAGTCAACAAGTTATCCTATACTTTAAATTAACTAGAAGGGTAAAATTGGAATGCTCCTAACACAGAGAAATGAGAAATGTTTGAGGTGACGGGTAGCCCAGTCACCCTGATTTGATGAGTCCACACTGCATGCCTCTGTGAAGACATCACATGTACCTCATAAATATAGACAACTATTAGGTACCCATAAAAAAATTAAAAGCAATTTGTCATCACATCAGTAATACTGCAGTACTGCAATACTAATGCAATCCTGCAATAGTACAAGCAAATATGCCACGAACTACTCAGGAAATCAATTTGAAATAAAAGAAATACTCATTCCTTACAATTGGGTCCTTGCTCTTTGAGAAACATTGGCAGTAGACAGACAATGCAGTTACATGTAGCAATGACCTACTCCTCCCGTGTTCATCTATAGTTATTTACTCTGCTACAAAACTCACTGTGGAACAAAGAGCCATGAAGACCCTTAGTAACCTATGCATGTCCTGCACCATATGTGTATTTTGGGTAAAAGTGCCGATTTACTGTTTCCTGGCATGACTATCACCCACTACCACTAATAAATCCTAAAAGTAATAAAAACATGTATTACTTTTCTTAAAACGCGACTAATGACACCAAAGTGAAAAATGTTTAAGAATTTAAAAGATGGCAAATGTTTTTCCATCCTTGTGATACCTCACTTCAAAGGATGGGCTCAATGTCTATCCAGAATATTACAAGAGGTGCTAGATCACCATTGTGTTTTGTAGTTGAGCAGTACTCCATGGTATACATATACCACATTTTACTAATCCACTCAGGTGCTGAAGGGCATTTGCGTTGTTCG
Source organism: Eulemur rufifrons (assembly GCF_041146395.1). Classification (NCBI taxonomy): domain Eukaryota; kingdom Metazoa; phylum Chordata; class Mammalia; order Primates; family Lemuridae; genus Eulemur; species Eulemur rufifrons. The sequence goes on along the minus strand of NC_091012.1, from coordinate 22,479,361 downwards.
GCTTGGGCGGGGCAAACAGCATTACATGTAACCAAAATGTTTGCACCCCCATAATATCCTGAATAAATGAAAAGAAGTAAAAAAAAAAGAATTTTAAAGATAGAATCACATTAATATAAGTTAGCAAAGAAAAACTGTATTTCTATACTAACTATACGAATTATGTGCTATGAAGCTACATTGTGTTACCAAATACAACAGAGCTTCAGGAATTCCATATATAACTCTTTAAATTCTCTCATTCTCCGGCTCTCAACAATTCTAGAGTGTTGGCAAGCCTTTTGTAGCTGTAGAAGTATACTCTGCAAATATAAAAGGGAAAAGTTGAAATAGTGCTCTCAGTAAAATTTAAGATTTGGGAAAAAATGATTCTGTATTAAATTTCAGTAGAATAGAAAATTTTCATTTAACAACAGTATATATGTATGTCTTATTCTTGATGATTTTAAAATCCACACACATGTTCTTTTCAACAATGCTGGGCTTTCTGTTCCTCCACAGAACACGCCTCTGAACTTGGCCACCCGCAAGGTCACACCCTACATTTGGTCAGTCCCAGTAACTGCAACATCCACAAAATATAAAAGATACCAAAAATCTCACAGAGGAACCAGGTCGTGGAGATAATGCTGAACCATGTTAAACAAACTTATTATGTAGTAACTCACTTGATGCTCAAAGCAACTCCACAACATAGGTTCTCTCATGATGTCCCCATCATAGCTGAGAAAATTGAGGCACACAAAGAATGTGCTCAGGCTTCACAGCTACCAATGGTCAAATCAGAGTTGGACCTCAAGCACTGTGGTTCCAGAGGCCACTCCCTGGACCACGGTACTGTGCTGTTTCTCCATTTTTCCCAACATCCAGCCACTACTTCTCACCCTTGGTGGGTCACTCACTTCAGTACTACAGCCCAGTAGTCCCCAGGACCAACATCCATTTAATGGAATGCTTTTCACTGTCCAACACCCCACCCCCGCGTCCTCACTTTCCTCAGTTCCAGCTTCAATTCCATCGTCAGTCATCATACCTCTGTCCTTGCTTCTACACACTGCACCCCTCTCCCTTGGCCAACGTGCTCAGCTAGACCCCAGCCCAGAAAAATTCAATTGCACAGCAGCTCTGACTCAACAAAGCTGACTGGTCTCATTGTCAATTCATGATCGCTATGACCCTAACCTAAGATGGACCCCTTAATGCCACTTGGTAATTAGAGACCCTTAGTACATTTCCTGGCTCACTCGTAGGACACAATTCCAGGCCTTCTCCCCTGCCCTAAAGGCAACACCTCCTCTCCTGCCCCTACCTCTAACTGATGACCTTAGTGTCTCTCTACAGGGACAGGACCAATCCAAAGAGGACATCCCGGCTCCTGTCGCCATGTCTCCCACCCACCTTGTCCATCTGTACTCTTGGACTCTACCTTCGCTCCTGGAAGTTTTGCATGAGTGATTCGTCCCTGACGGTCTGAGACAAGAGATTGATTAATAGGAAAGTTAAGCCTGATACCTACAGCTAGTTTCTCTTCCTCTTCTTTGAGTTTCTTCACACCCATATGCCACTCCCGAATCAAAGCCTGCAACTGCTGAGAATACTCCAGACAAAGCTTCTGCCTGCAGAACAGAATAATGGATGCTGTGACACTTCCTACCAATAAGAAAAAGGTATATGTATACCATGGAGTACTACTCAGCTATAAGAATTAATGGTGATATAGCACCTGTTGTATATTCCTGGAAAGAGTTGGAACCAATTCTACTAGGTGAAGTATGCCAGGAATGGAAAAATAAGTACCACATGTACTCACCATGAAATTGGTTTCACTGATCATCACCTAAGAGCACTTTTAGGAATAACATTGATGGGGTCTCGGGCAGATGTGGATGGGGGAGGGGATGCCTGTGTCTGTGTGTGTGGGTGTGTGTATATACATAAAGAGTGCGATACGCACTGTCTAGGGGATGGACACGTCTGAAGCTCTGACTCATGGGGGTGAGGGGGAAAGGACAATATATGTAACCTAAACTTTTGTACCCCCACAATATGCTGAAATAAGAATTAAGAAAAAGAAAAAAGAAAAAAAAGAAAAAGTTAAAACACTTTCGAAACAAAATTATTTTGTCTCGACTTGTGCCGTGAAGGGAGAAGGTGATGACATCAGCTGCAATCCTCTGATGGGAAGATACAACAGAGGATTTACTCTCACGACAAGAATCTTTGTTTGTTACCGGCTAAGAGAGAAGCTACCTCACATGCTTTAGCTCTTCAAAACCACGGAAGATTTACTGTGTTATACATTTTCCAGGAAAATGCATTTTATCGACATGGGTTTCTTTTTTCCTTTTCTCTTCCTGAATAACACGCAGGTTGTGATGTCACAAATAAATTCCATGAGGATATTGTACCCACTTATCATCTGTGACCTCCCACCAGAAACACTTCATTTTTCCCCACGTTGTCACAGGAACGATTTTGTACAAGAAAAGTAGTGAGACTAACCCAGTAAAACTTACAAATTATTGACAATATATGACTAACCTTTTTCTATATGCTCGAACACAGTCTTAAATGTTAAAGACACTTAACTCTAATTCAGGAAGCACATTCATGGAAGGAATAAAAACTTCTTTAGGTTAAGCACATCAACTGTGATTGGCAAGAGCAAAATAGGTCACCTTTATTGACCTTGAGGAAATACATCTCATTTCAATTATGGGGTATGGGGTGAGGTCAGAGGACTAAAGGAATTAATTCCTTAGAGGAAAATCAAGCCAGATGTATTTTCAACTTGAGCATCCTCCAAATACAGCACATAGTATGTTTCTTCCATAGTTTCTACTCATGAAGTATACTAAGAAATGAGGCAAATGGTTTTGCTCTAAATTTCCCACCACCTTACCTTTGCTCTTGATGGGTTTTCCAAGCATGCTCAATTGTCTGCTGCACGCTGTTGACAGAAGCATTGGTGTTCATTTTGAAACTTTTCCTCCTGGCATAAAGAACTTTTTTCATGTCCCCTGCATTGCAAATACATACCCACTGAAATATACTCTTGAAAACTATTTTCTTCCCACACAGAAAATTTCACCAAAAGTCAATAAAAGATTTAATTTAGCCAGTGAGCTTTTTGAATAAATTAGACTAAAAGACAAGGAAATGAGAAAATTTATTCAAGAACAGTTTCCACATCATTACATGGAGCGTTTGCATATCATTGTCATCAAAAGGTTGCATTTTGTAAAATTCAAATTTACTAAAATTATAAACATTTTTAATACTTCAAATAATGCTTTGCTAAGCCGATGACTGACTCTCTGTAACAGATCTACCGTCAGTACTTATTTTCCAGTAATCATGAATGAACTGCATAATTCTACAAATAATTTGGAGATATAGTTTATCATGTATATTGATGAAATTATAAGACAGCTCACAAATCAAGCACACTGTCACGAACAAATTGAGCAACGGTATCAAGACTCACCTGTTCGTATGAAATATCCACACAGAGGAGTCAAAAATTGACTCTCACACTTAAGACTATGTCCTTTAACACAGTTAAGGTGACTGATATTGGACATGTTCATTTAAAACTTGCCATTGACTCTGATCATACATCACTCCATTGCTAGCCACGTTGTGTTTCGTTCTCCACTACCGAGGTTATTAAGGTGAATATAACGATAAGCAGGTATTTTAGGGGTCTCGACTAACACTCCTGCCACACAAGGAAAAGAAATTGGGAAGTTATGGGAAATAACCGACACGGGAAAATGAAACATTGACGTTAACACTGGATCTATGACTCGCTATGTGGCACAATGTGGAAGACATTATTTGATCAGTTTCTTCTAATGTTCCACAGTGCATCAAATAAAAGCATCACCTCTCACCAGTGATGGTACCATTCTCAGTGCCATTCTCTTCACATCAACAATTCGAAGGGGCAAGTAATCTATGGAGCTGAATCACCCTCAAGACTTAGGTAACATCCTGTACCTGAGAACAAGGCAGTAAACGACAGGAGTGCCACGCACTGACTGACAGTTCCTGCTGTAAAAGTTATATGGTTTATGAAAAGTGTCTTCACCTACAAATATCTCCTAAAACATACCTTCAAATCTCTCCGGCATATTCTGGAACTCATTCCTGTGAAGACATTACATTAACTTTTACATTGTTGGTCAGTGAAATACCATGTGTGCATTAGAAGAAATGCCTTCTGCCAAGTGCTTTACATACAACGCCTGCCACATGAGTGGAAGCTGATTTTCCTTAATTACTTTACTACCAGGCAAAAATGACTCTGAACACATTACCACGTATCTTGCTCAGGAGTGCCTGAACAGGGGCTGTTTTCTCCACCGTCACCAATTCCTGGATAGTTTGCTGCGTTGAAAGCAAAAAGGACAAAAATGTTTAAAGGAAGGATGTGGGAGGCATGTCCTATCGGTGGAATTCCTGGGCTCTTGGCCACCAAGAGCCGGCAAAGCAGACCTACAGGTGGAACCGTTTAGGTGCAGGTCGTGTCAAATGAGGCCAGGGTCCGAGACCATTTCACCGAGGCACTTCTGCAAGCCTTTGGGCGTTACAGTCACGGCAAACCGTGTACTGCCTATCAGACACGTTGGAAGCAAGGGCTGCACCCGTCCAGAAGAGCTGGGCTAAGAGCTTGTGTAACTCTGCTAGGGGGTGGGAGCATGAACCTGCTTGAGAAAAAAACCTGGGGCTCTGGTGCGTTTGCATGGTGGAATCCAAAGCAATGACGGGGCCCTGGTACTCCCATCTGCTCGGCCTGCCAAAAGACGAGACGGACCGTGCCCTTGGACGGGCACAGGCTTCGGGGAGCCCCTCACCCAGCCCGCCACCACTCTGTGCGCTTTTACCTTCATGCTGAACGTCATAGGCTGCCATAAGCTGAGCCTCCACCGGGGCCTTGGCAGCCCTCCTCCTGACGCGCTTCCTTCCCTGGGGTGCCATGGCTGGCTGTCTTCAGACGATAGAGATGACTCCTGACCCTTGTGAGTGCAAAGACACACTACAGAAATGGGGACCGGTTCAGTGAGAGCCCGCGGGTGAGGGCGAGGCTCTCCAGGTTCAACAAGGGTGGGGCTGGCTCACCCTCCTGCCTCTTGTCACAGCAGGAGGGGACGAGGAAGATGGTGCCAGCGCCCGGTCCCGTCCAGTCCCGGGCTGTGGCTACAGAGCGCGCCCCTGCCCCGCACACTCCAACTTCATTCCCCTCTGCCCGCCCCTCACCGTGCCCTTGGGACAAAGTGGGACCCTGGCCCTCGGGGTCCCAGGGACGCCGTGTCTGCTGGTTGGTCAGGGGGCACCGACCCTGTGGAGTGACTCCGCATCCTTTGTCCTCTGGATGGGAAATGAACTGATCTGCACTTGTTTGGGACACTCAGGGGCGGGCCCTGCCCACTCGCCGTCGCGAATTCCAGAGGGACCCCAGGTGACCCGGGTGTCCAGTTCTGACGGTAGCCGGGCAGGAGGGACAGCTCCGGGCTGGGACCACCGTGTAGCTTACCCCCCAACACACACACACACACACACACACACGCAGAGCCCCGCAGTGAGCCTCAGAGGACCTGGGGACCTTCAGGCCCGCCCCCCGGCCTTCCCTCAGGGGCCTCGCCGAGACCCCTGCCTCAGGTGACGCTGGGGACATTTCGTCAGAGGTCAGCCAGGGCCTTGCTGGGCTCCACACCCTCGTTCCCTGGGGCCACCGAGCCACGCCTCCCCTGCCTCTCCACCCAGTCACGCCTCACCTGAGTGACCCGGAGGGCTGCCCCTCAGAGGACGCAGGCGACCAGGGCACCAGGAGGACGATGCTCCTGGGAGGGCCTGTGTCCACGTGATAGCAGCCGGCTTGGCTGATTGGCCGGCATGGCTTGCGTTTGGGAGGCGGAGCAGCGAGGAGCCACGCCCCCTGCAGGGAGGCGATCCACTGGCGGGACCGCTCAGGGTAGATGGGCCCTGAGCAGGGGCTCCCCAGGTCCTAGTCGTGGGCATAGACGACAAGGGTCCGCTCCCCAGTGCCTCGCCTCTGGGCTCCTTCCAGCCGATCCTGGCGCTGCGCGAGGAGCAGCCATCACGCTGAAGGTGGCGGCTCAGTCACCCCGTCCCGTGGCCGTGTGCTTTCTACACAGGCTCCTGTACCGTTACCCGCCGTGGCTTGGTGTCCCGCGGGTCCGGACCTCGCTGGAGATGGTCTCCACAGTGTGTCCCCCACAGAGCTGACTCCACAGTGTGTCCCCCACAGAGTGTCCCCCACAGAGCCGGCTTTCCTTCCCCTGCCTTGGCGTGGACCACCCTGGGGCTCCTCCAGCCTGCATGCAGCGGTTCCTGACCTGCTGACCTCTGGGCAGGGCTCTTGCAGAGCAGGGGCCGCTCTCGTTGAGAGCAAATGTTGGTTTCCAAGCATGTTCACCAGAAGGAGGAGGGCATTTTCACTTTACATTGAACGAAATAGAACAGCCTTATGATTCAGCTTAGAGTTAATAATTAAATTGTTACACGAAGGTAGACATTCTAACATTTTACATGGCATTCTATAATGAATAATAGCATTCCACTCTTTTAAGTAATTAGAATCTTTCCTAAGGTAAGATTTGTTAAATATTGACTCATACGTATCTCTTTCTGATTCGTGTGAATACAAAATGTTTGTAGACTCTGTGGTTTTATTTCCACATGTAAGGATTCTGGAAGTTCCCACTGCATCCTAAGAACAAGATGAAAATGTGAACAGACAGAAAATCAAGGACATTTCTTTGACCCATAAGAGATAGCATTACAGAGGGCAAACCACTACCTCGAAGACTGCATAGGCAGACACATACACCGAGTTATGTCTTACCTGAGCAGGAGCTCATGATTAGAAACTGCCAAAGGAACCAATTCCAGGATAGGAAATCCTGGCCTGTAATTGGCTAATTTTTGGAGGCTTTGTGAGGACAACTCTAAATGTTCAAACCTCCAGGGAGCCCAGTCATGAAGAACCCCTCATAATAGTGCCAGATTTGCCTCCATGAGCTCAGCCAGGTACCCACAGCAGGTATGCCAGGAAAATCCACTCATACTTCCAGCCAGGGTCGGTGGGGAAGGAACAGTATTGAAATATGCCAAGGCTTTGTTCTCCTTAACAAGGCCTACCCTCAGGAGGAACTAGTTAACAAGGATCCCACCTGCTGGGGTATTATCAGAGCCAAACCAAAGAGGAGGAGGAAGATACCCAACTACAGTCAACACTAGCCTTCCAGGAGAAGGGAAATACAGAACTCCAGCTTGCTCTACCCATCCTGTTTCACCTATGAGGGAAGAAAACACCAGGAAACTTTTGTGAAGTTTCCAGTACAGGGGCACAGGCTCAGTAACGACTGAGAGTAATCACAGCACTGTAGAACACTTCCCCTCCCCCACACTTTACCATCACATGACTAAAGGCCTATTTGCATTAGTCACTCTTATCTGGTACATCATGCCTGGCTATCTTACAAGGCGTACTAGAAGGCAGAACACATGGTTTGAAGAGACAGAGCAAGCATCCAATCAGACATGGCAGAGATGGTGTAATTAGCAGGCTGGGAATTTAAAACAACTATGATTAAAATGCTGAAGGTGCTAGTAGATAAAACATAAAGTGTCTAAGAGAAGATGGCCATTGTACACTGAGAGCTGTAAAGTCTAAGAAAAAAACAAAAGGAAATGCTAGAGATCACAACCCTGTAACACAAATGAAGAATGCCTTTGATGGTCTTGTTAGGAGATGGATATGGCTGAGGAAAGAAGCTCTGAGGTTGAAGTTAGATCAATGGAAACATCAAACTGAAAAGTAAATAGAACAAAGACTCAAGAAAATAACAGAAGAGAATAACTATAGACTGTGGGGCATACAAAACATGTAACTGTGCATAATGGAAATATAAGGAGAACAAAGAGGAAAATAATTAGAAAAAAATGATTGAAGAGGTAATGACTTAAAACTTTCCACAATTAATGTCAACCACCAAATTACACATCCAGTAAACTCATAGAACACCAGGCAGGATAAATGCTAAGCAAACAAAAATATGCTACACCTAGGCATATCGTCAAACAACAGAAAATCAAAGACAAAGAGAAAATCCCAAAAGAAGACAGACGGAGACAAACCACGTGATGTACAGAGGAACAAAGACAGGAATCACATCAGAAGTCTCAGAAACCATGCAAGCAAGAAGGGAATGGACTGAAATATTTACAGTGTTGAGAAGAAAAAGGACCCAACATACAATTCTTTACCCTGTGAAATAAAGAATTCTTCAGATAAATTAAGGGAATTTGATGGCCTTGGAAGACATGGGGGAAAATTTCTTTAGAGAGAAGAAATATGATATAGGCCAGAAACTGAGATCTGCATTAATACAGTAAGTGCATCAAAGGAGATATATGTTAAAGTAAAATAAAAAACTTACGTTTTTCTTATTCTTAATTTAACTCACATCTAACAACTTTCCCACACGCATAGCAAAATGTATTCCATTACATATGCTACTGTTTATATCGTATTTGCTCATGTATAAGTGAAGTGGATGACAGCAATTCCATATGCAATGCTTGTGAAGGAATTATGCTCGTGTATAAGTGAAATGAATGACAGCAATGATACAAGCAACAGGAAGGAGGAATTAGTATTCTTTCATTGCAGGGTACTCACACAACCCATGAGGTGGTGCAGACTTATTTGAAAGTAAACTTAGATTATTTGTGAATGTATATTGCAAACTCTAGGGCAACCACTGAAAAAGGTAACAAAAGAAGTATAACTGATATGCTAAGAAAGGAGGGAAAATAGAATCATACAAAATGCTCCTCTTAAAACCACAAAAGGCAAATGAAGAGTGGAAGACAAAAAAAGCAGAAATAGCTGGGTTAATTTCAGATAGAGCGGAGCTCAAAGCAAGGAAAGTTATCAGAGATAAAGAAGGCCATTACGTAATGGCAAAGGGGCCAATTCTCCAAGAAGATATCACAATCATTGAAGTGTAAGTGCCTAACAGCTATATGGTGTATATACTTTGCCCTAGTGACTAGTTAACTAGAGAGATAACTAGTTGAAGCCAGGGACTAAAAAAACACATTCTTTTCAAAACTACTTCTTTTATTTCTTGTTCAGATAATGAGCTAACAGCCTAGATAGTCAAACTGCAAAAGTTGCAGGTATTTATTTATGTTTGGGGGACCTAATGTAAAGCATGGGGATTATAGTTTGTAATAACCATTTTTCTTCACTCAAAAATCTTATATCCTGTTAAAAATGTTACTTCAAATATTATAGAGTGTATATACTTTGCCCTGGTGAATAGTTAACTATAGAGATAACTATAATAGTTGAAGCCAGGGACTAGAAAAACACATTCTTTTCAAAACTACTTTTTATGTCTTGTTCAAATAATGTGCTAACGCTCTAGATAGTTAGTGGTACCTAGGTAACTATTTGAATACTACCTAAACATAAATGGAGATAACCAGAATGAATATTATAAGTAAGGAAACTGAAAAATATTTTCTTCTAAAATCATACTTTTATTTTTTCTAACAAAAGTCAGTACTAGAGATACCAAGTTGTAGTAGGTAACATGATTACTAGAGGTAAGTAGAAATAATGAGGGCAATAGGTTAAATAAGATTTTGAAAGTATTTTCCTTAATTCTTAATTTTTATATCACTGAAATATAGTGCCATTATTCTATATATTAATAATTAGTGATACCTCGGTCACTAGTTGGCTAAAGTTAACTAGTTCAAGGGAGGTAATAGAAAGCACTTTAGTCTCAACTCTGGCTTCCCATACCTGCATGAAATAATATATTGGTGATAAACAGAATTAGCCATACTTAGTGAAACTAATTTATTGGATACAATTTAGAAAATATGCTATACCTTGGATGTTGACAATAAACGTTCTTCTCAAACCAAAATCTTTTATCTTTTCTAAATATTGCTTTAGTGCAATTGATAACTATAATGACCAAACTAATGTTTAATAAAGATAACTGAATATAACTTAGGTAACAATTTAAAGCCAGGAAGCTGAAAATCACTCTTTTCAACTTGTAATTTTCATTACATGTTGAATTGAGGTAGTACTTCCGGTATGTATTGCTACTTAGAAATATACTTATCAAAAATGGATACAAGAGAATAAATAGAGGCAGAAAGCAATGGAGAACACACATATCCCAAGTCAAAATTTTTGGCTCTTATTAAAATAAGGAGTCAATATTGAACACATTTGCTGTAAATATTTATGTAGTTAGTGGACATAATTGGAGACCATTAGTATAACTAGCTTAAATTAAAAAGCTGAAATACAAATTTTTCTCAAATATAAACCATTACTTTTTGTTTCATACTCTTTATCTTTCTATCTATCTGGTGGTAACCAGGCAATTAGTTTACTAGAAATAACTAATAATAGCTATCAAACTAGTTCAAGACAGGATTTTACAAATCACTTTCCTCTCAACACTTCTTATTTATTTTTGAAATAATGAATTAGTATTATAGGCAAGTCATTTTACCTAAGTAAGTAATAAATATAGACAAGAACACTATGTGGAAGGCAGGAAGTAGAAAACATACTCTTATCACATACAGACGCTCCTTGACTTACAGTGGGGTTATGTTTCAATAAACCCATTGTAGGTTGAAAATATCAGAAGTCAGAATGCATTTAAGATGCTGAACATCCCAAAATTCATAGCTGAGCCTAACCTACCTTATACATGCTCAGAACAATCATGTTAGCATACTGTTGAACAAAATAATCTAACACAAAGCCTATTTAACAATAGAGCGTTGACTGTCTCGTGTAATTTATTGAATACATGTGCACCTCACTTTATTGTGCTTTGCAGCTATTGTGTTGTTGTTGTTGTTTTTTTAGTTTTGTTTTGGTTTTTGTTTGTTTTTTACAAACTGAAGGCTTATGGCAGCCCTGGGTCAATCAAGTCTGTTGGTGCCATTTTTTTAATCAGCATGTGCTAACCTCATGTCTCCATGTAACATTTAGGTAATTCTGGCAATATTTTAAACTTTGCAGTGATTACTATATCTGTTATGGTGGTCTGTGATCAATGATCTTTGATGTTACTATTGTAATAGTTTGGGGGCACCATGAACCATGCCTATATGAGATTGTGAAGCTGATGGATGAATGTTTGTGTTCTGACTACTCCACTGACCCTCCGTTTCCCCATCTCACTCCCTCTCCTCGGGACTGCCTATTCCCTGAGACACAACACTATTGAAATTCGGCCAATTAATAACCCTACAATGGCTTGTATGTGTTCAAGGGAAAGTAAGAGTCACACATCTCTCACTTTAAACCAGAAGCTAGAAATGATTAATCTTAATGAGGAAGGCCTGTTGAACACCAAGATAAGCAGAAAGGTAGGCCTCTTGCACCCAACAGTTAGCCAAGTAGGAAATGCACAGGAAAGGTTCTTGCAGGAAATTAAATGTGTTTTTCTAGCGAGCACATGAATGATAAGAAAGTGAAAAAGCCTTTTTGCTGATATGGAGAAAGTTCTAGTGGCCTGGATAGAAGATTGAACCAGCCAGAAGTTTGTGTTAAGTCAAAGCCTAATCCAGAGCAAGGCCCTAACTCTCTCCAATTCTGTGAAGGCTGAGGGAGGTGAGGAAGCTTTGGAAGAAAAGTTTGAAGCTAGCAGAGGTTGATGCATGAAGTTTAAGGCAAGAAGCCATCTCCATAACATGAAAAAGTGCAAGGTGAAGCAGCAAGTGCTGATGTAGAAGCTACAGCAAGTTACCCAGAAGATCTACCTAAGATCATGGATGCAGGTGGCTACACTAAACAACAGATTTTCAGTGTAGACAAAACAGCCTTCCATTGGAAGAATATGCAATCCAGAGCTTCCATAGCTAGAGAGGGTAAGTCAATGTCTGGCTTCAAAGCTTCAAAGGACGGGCTGACTCTCTTGTTAGGGGCTAATGCAGCTGGTGACTTTAAGTTGAAGCCAGTGCTCATTTACCATTCTGAACATCCTTAGTGACTTTAAAAAGTGTGTTAAATCTACTCTACCGATGCTCTATACATGAACCAGAGAAGCCTGGATCATAGCACATCTGTTTAGAGTATGGCTTATGGAATATTTTAAACAGACTGTTGAGACCTACTTCTCAGAAAAAAAGATTCCTCTCACAATATTACTGCTCATTGACAAAGCACCTAGTCACCCAAGAGTCCTGATGGAGATATATTATACAAGGAGATTAATGTTGTTTTCATGCGTTCGAATGCTGCATCCATTTTGCAGCTTATGGTTCCAGCAGTAACTTTTTTACTTTCAAGGCCTTATTACTTAAGGAATACATTTCATAAGGCCATAGCTGCCACAGATAGCGATTCTCTGATGGCTCTGGGCACAGTAAATTGAAAACTTTCTGGAAAGGACTCACCATTCTAGATGATATTAAGAACATTTGTGATTCATGGAAGTAGGTTAAAACATGAGCATTAGCAGGTGTTTGGAAGAAGTTTATTCCAATCCTCATGGATGACTTTGAGGGTTTCTAGAATTCAGTGGAGAAAGTAATTGCAGATGTGGTGAAAACAGCAAGAGAACTAGAATTCAAAGTGGAGCCCAAAGAAGTGTCTGATTTCCCCAATTGCATGATAAAATTTGAATGGAAGAGGAGCTGCTTCTTATGGATGAGCAAAGAAAGTGGTTTTTAGTTTCTTTCAGATGGAATCTACTCCTGGTGAAGATGTGGTGAATATTGTTGAAATAACAACAGAGGATTTAGAATATTACATAAACTTACTTGATGAAGCATCTGCACGGTTTGAGAGGATTGACTCCAATTTTGAAAGAAGTTCTACTGTGGGTAAATTGATACCAAAACAGCACTGAATGCTACACAGAAATATTTTGTAAAATGAAGTCAATCAATGCAGCAAACCTCACTGGTGTCTTATTTTTTAAAAATGCCAAAGCCACCCCAAATTTCAGCAACCACCACCCTGATCAGTTAACAGCCATCGACATGGAGGCAAGACCGTCTACCAGCAAAAATATTATGACTTGCTGAAGGCTTTGCTGATCGTTAGCAGTTTTGGCAATAAAGTATTTTTAAATCAAGGTATGTGCATTGTCTTTAGACAGCATGCTGTTGAACACTTAATGAACTAGAGTGTAGGGTAAACGTAACTTTTATATGCACCGGGAATCCAACAAATATTTGTGACTAGATTTATTGCAAATTTGCTTTATCATGGTGGTCTGGATGGTAGCTGCACTATCTCTGAGGTGTTGCTGTAGGGTACTGAAAATGAGAAACAGAATGGTTGTATGGGTCTGCGAAATAAGGTTTTCACTGAATGCCTACTGCTTGTGCACCACCATAAAGTTAAAAATCAAAAGTCGAACCATCATAACTGGGGAAACATCTGTATAATATTTTTGTTGTTGAACTAATAAATCAGTTCTACGTAATGGGGTTTCCCATGAAACTACTAAATGGAAACAGCTCACAATCATTGTCGTATGACAAGTGAATCCTGAACCGGAAATTCATATTCTTTGCAACTCTAATTTATTAGTCCTCATTGGGATCAGAACTTAGCAGGATAGAGGCTGAGTGTTTCCTAGGAAAAAAGTTGTGAGATAACTGGAGATAACCTGAACAGCTATGTGATGCCAGCAAGGGAAAATCCATCCTCATCATTCTGTTATTTCTTCTTTTTGAGATAATAAATTATTGCACAGACATCTGGTGCTAAAGACGTAGTTAGCAACCTGGAGATAACTAGAAATATTCAGACCTGGTAATTAATCCCCGGAAGCTGAAGATAACTGGTTTATGCCAAGAAGTCGAATAACTATTTTCTAACTCATAATTCTTCCTTTGTATTGGAAATATTCATTCATATAACAGGTATCTACTTTATCCAGTGAATAGTTAACTGGACATAACTAGATGAAGACAGTACCTGGAAAAATCACATTCTTCTCAATACTACATTTTATTGCTTATTGAAATAATTTGCTAGTATTCTAGACATGTAGTGGTACGTAGACAAGTATTTGAATAGACAACTAGCAATTCCTAGCAAAACTGATGGAACATGGAAAACGGAAGAGCACATACTGGTCAACCCTGCATTCTTATTTCTTGTAGAGATGTTGACTTAGCACTGTTGATAAAGTAGAGTTATCTAGGTAAGATTTAAATAAAGATACCTCCATAAACCCAGACTAACTGGTTAAGAAAAGGAAATGGAAAATCACATTCTTCTCAACATTTCTTATTTAAGGTGGGAATAATGAGGGAGTTCTATAAATGAGTAATAATGACTAGGTAATTACTTAATAAAAATCAGGAATGATGGCTAGAATATGCATCTGATGCCTGGATGGTGAAAAAACGTTCTCCTCAATTAGTTCCTATTTCCAGAGGAAATAATGAGTTACCACCAGTTAGTACTAGAGATACCTCTATGGGGAGCAGATTTCATTTTGGGGGGTATACACTCAATTTGATGTACTTCCATGTGTTTATTTTTCCTTTGTTACATAAGTTCTTGGTACACTATCTAAAAAATCATTATCAAGGATATTGTCATGGAGATGTTCCCATGTTTTCTTACAGGAGTTTTATGGTTTCAGGCCTTATGCTTAGGTATTTAACGCATTTTGAGTTCATTGTTGTAAGTGGTATATGGTAAGGATCCAGTTTCATCCTTTCACATGTGGATATTCAGTGTCCCACACACAATTTATTGAAGACACTACTCTTTTCCCATTGTCTATTCTTGCTGGGCTTGTCAGAAATCCATTAATTGTATATGCTCAGGTTTATGTCTCTTCAATTCTTCCATGTGTCTGTTTTGATATGAGTCTACTCTACACATCTCTAACTCAGGAGTACCCATTTCAGTTTGTAGCTACTGGAACTGCTGGGCTGCCATATATATTTGAAATTCAAGAATGCAACATCGAGTCTTTCCTGAATTTCCAGTCTCACAGCCTGCTTGGCATATTTTGTCTTGGCACCTCCAGCAATATGTGAGCCAATTCCTTAATTTAAATCAGATTACATGTATACAATATTCATTGACAAATGCTATACAATACAAAATAGACCTATAAGTTATATACAATTACACACACACACACACACACACACACGTACCTATGCTGTTGGTTCTCTTTCTCCTTCTATGGAGAAACCACCTTGAGGCAGACGCCCAGCTGATGTTGACAGCCTGAAGCCAATAATTTCAAGCATGAAGACAGAAAACCGAGGCAATGTAAGTAGACAATGAGAACGGGAGGTGAGATGAAAAAGCCAAGAAGTGAATGGTCGTCAAAGTACATGAGAGGAATTTGTAGGAGGAAGGGACGGTGCACATCTCCATGTAAGTCTTAAAGAGGGCCAGGTTAGCATGGGGAGATTTTAGGTAGGAGATACAAAAACTAAGTAATGGTGGAAGGTGGGAGAGAACAGAATGTACCACTGTATGGGAAGTCCACGTAAAACGTGGGGAAGAGACACATGATCTGTGCCATGGGACCCACCAAAACTGAAAATGAAGAAATGAGGAGGGGTGGCAGGTCAGTGTGGGAAAGCTCTTTAGGGTTGCTAAGGAAATCCTCCTTTTCTTTGACCAGAGCGTCTTGGCCTCCGCAGCATCCCCCTCCCTCACCCTGATGTCAGGCTGGTGCCTTGTGATGTCAAAGCCCCTCCCCCCAGGGCTCCCATTGGCTGGGGAGTGGCTCGGTGACCAAACAAAGCTCAGGGGCGTGGCCTGGCCGTATCCCTGGGAGGGTATATATAGGGAGGTCAGGCGGCCTGGGTAGACCTCTGGGAAGCCGTGACACGGTGAAGATGACCAGAAAACCAGAAGCCTCCAGCACCGTCATTGAACAACCAACTACAAATGTGAAAGCAGGGAAAAGGGGGAAGAAGAGGAAGGCCCCTCGTCAGCACAGGTCCAGAAGCAGCTTGAAGGTAGCGACCCACCCAAGCTCCTCCCCGCCTTCCCCTCAAGTCCTGCCCCCCAGACTCCCCCCCTGCCCTCGCCCGGCACAAACCCTCCTCGGCCCACACCCCTTCCCATGCTCCCACCCCACTTCCACCCTTTTCCCCCAAACCAGTGCCCTTCTGTGATCTCCCTGTTGTCCTTGCAGGTGCCCAGGAAGATGAAAGGACCCCTTCGAGGGACTTTGATGAGAAAAGCTTCACCAAAAGTGACCACTCCTTCAATGAAACCCAAGGAGGGGAGAGGGCCGACACTGTTTGACCCTTGACACCAGCTCGAAGAGGGACTCGGTCAAAATGAGCCAGAGCAGGCCCCAGAGAGCGGGGAGAGCTCCACCACCTCAAGTGTCACCCTCAGCAGCCAGTAACCTTGGAGTGAGGCCAGGGACCTCAGAGCTATCTGCGAAGTCTCCAGAGGTCTGGCTGCCGGGACATGGCCAACCGTGTGGACGAGGAATTTTTCACTAACCGGGTACACCGTGGCGATGAGAATAAAATCAACCACTTGTGAAATGAAGTCTTTCTGCGTGTTCTGTGATGGTGCGGAGGGAGGAAGGAGGGAAGAGGCGGGTGTGTGGGAAGGGAGGGGGTGGGTCCTGCGGGGTTGGGGTCAGACCAGCTGGTCCACGGGGAGCCAGAAAAGGAGGATAAACCCTGGGGCAGGGCTGAGCACTGGACACAAACTTCCTCAACCATGTGACACGGCTTCTTGTGAGGTTTCTTGCTTCGTGGGAGCCTGGTAACACTTAAACCAAGTACCAAGAACTGGAGTCTACCTATCTATGTTTGATTGCTAACATAACTATTGTAAACCAGTAGAATTGTTTAATTCATTCCTTCAAGAGAAAAAAAATATATATGTATATAAAATTAAGGAAAGAGAAAAAATTTAAAGCAGAGTAAAACTCATCTACTTGATTGAAGATGTTTATTTTTACAATAGAGGAGAGGTAGTACATTTCATATTTCCATAGGGTGGAAACACAGTTCTCTTCTAACACACATATATAATCATTTATTTTAGCAACCAACATGTTTACTGCTGAAGCACAGTTTACAGGCAAAAGGAGAAAGGGAATTATCACTTTAAAAGGAATGAAAGAGACTATCATCGTGATTCCATTTCCAGTTATTAATAACTGATAGAGTAATGCATGTCCTTTAATCTTATCATGACTGGCATCTGAAACTTTTATGTCCTTATGAAGATATGACATAAGGAGGGCTTGAGGTGGAAAGCACTCATTCTACAAGCCTTTTCCACTTGTTTCTACTCATTTCAACGATAGATTGAAAGATGTCCTAGTTAATGCCAGTTTTGAAGAAATGGTAGCCGCATTTGTGAAACAGTATATGGGTTATGCTGCAGCCCTTCCCTTGGTGAAGTCAGGGATTCCATTAATTAACCAGGGAATGGGTTTCAGAGCTTTGTGTATTTAACTTGTAAGCGCCTCCCATGAAACTCTGTAAAACCTAGGACACTGCACCACAGAAACAGGGTGTTAGCACATGCCATAAACACTGTCTTATGTAGTATCTCATATTCCTTGTATATTTCTCATATGGAGATGTCAATGATCTAATGAGCATGCAGGGTAGAACGGAAAGCCTGTTTACTTGCAAAGTCTGCCCTAACCCTGAACAATAAGTATTTGTACGTTATCGATGGGGAACAAGCAAGTCAGAAGAGCAAATTCTTGTTCTCTTTTAGGGAAGCGCTTTGGCCGTGGTTATGCATTTCTTTCCAAAGGTAAATTAGTGAACTTTCTGCTATGTTTTTTTTTTTTCTTTTTCATAATGAAGACTTAAAAAATTGAAATGAACTGGCTTGTTTCTGTGGTCAATTTTTGGACAGGTGTACGTTACGGAGCAATTTTGCAGAGTGTGTTTAAAAATCAATTTCAGGGATTAATTGAGATAGGGGCACCTGACTTTAATGCCATGACATTTCGATTAAAACTCTGTATGTCAAAAGGGTATATGACAATTCTTTTGGTATATAAAACATTATACATGGTTCTTGATGTCATTTTAGAGGTTTCTCTCTTTATCGTGGTCACATAAGAAAACCAGATAATATTCAATTTAAATGTGCTCTTCCCTTTTCTCCAGTGTAAAATATTCCATTGAAATTATTAAGTTGTTTTTATTAATAATAACTGTCCAGCATATGATATCTCCTAGATGAAATTATTTTTTAAAAAGATTTTTAGCATATTAAATTTGGTAACTTGAAAATATATTTCTTTTTTTATTTCAAAATATTGGGGGGGTGAACAGGTTTTTGTTACATGGATACCTTGTATAATTCTTAAGTCAGGGCTTTTAGTGTGCCCATCAGCACAACAGTGTTTGTTACACCCAACAGGTCAGATTTTACCCCTCACCCCCTCCCAACCTCCGCCCTTCTTGGTTTCCAATGTCCTTTCTGTCTCATTGTGCCTGTGTGTGCCCACTCTTTAGATTCCAATTCTTAGAAAGTACATGTGGTGTTTGTTTTTCCGTTAAGATACTTCACGTACGTTAATGGCCTCCAGCTCCATCCAAGTTGCTGCAAAAGACATCACTTCATTCCTTTTGTGGCTGAGTAGTACTCCATGGTGTATAGAAACCACATTTTCTTTAACCACTTGTGAAATGATGGGCACTTAGATTGATTCCATATCGTTGCAATTGTACTGCAATAAACATTCGAGTGCAGGTGTCTTTTTGATAAAATGATTTCTTTTCCTTTGGGTAGAGACCCAGGAGTGGGATTTCTGGGTCAAACGGTAAGTCTACATTTATTTCTTTGAAGAATCCCCATACTGTTTCCATTGAGGTTGTACTAATTTGCAGTCCCACCGACAGTGTATGAGCGTTCCTTTGTCTCTGCATCCATGCCAACATCTATTGTTTTCTACCTGTTAAATAATGGCCCTTCTGACAGGGGTAAGGTGGTGTCTCATTGTGGTTGTCATTTGCATTTCCGTGATAATTAGTGATGTTGATCATTTTTTCATATGTTTGCTGGCCTTTCGTCTATCTTCTTTTGAAAAACTTCTGTTCATGTTCAACACCTTTTTACTGGTGTTGTTTTCTTCTTGTGGATTCGTTTGAATTCTTTAGTTGGTGAATATCTGGAAATTTCTCATCTTCTATGGCTGAAACTGTATGTCCCTTGCACCTCGCTTCCCCATTTAGCCCTCCCCCAGCCCCTGATAGTCCCCATTCTACTTTCTGCTTGTATGAATTAGACTATTTTAATACCTCATTAAAGTGGAAGCATGCAGTATGTCTCCATCTGGACCTATTATCGGTTTGTTTCACCTAGCAGATATTGTCTAATCCTGCCACAATGTTGGAGTATTTTATGGCTGTCCCACAACCTGAAAGGTTCTTGAAACTTCTGAAACATACACATCACAGAGACAAAAATAATGGGCCCCATGTATTGCTCACCTAGCTTCAACAACTGTCCAAAGGCAGCTCATTCTGTTTTATGTATATTGCCTTCTCCAAATCTGATGTGGTGCCTGGGCCCACTTGATTATTTGAAAGGAAACACTTGACTTTTTAAGTCAATTGGGCTTGCGTGTGTTTTACAATGTACCTCAAGTTATATCATTTTCAATGTTATATTTTTTCCTAATTACAAGAGTGATCCAAGACTGTGTAAAACATACTCCAACCTTATAGAGGCATGTGATGTAGAGAGTAACAGTCTCTGTCACCTCACTGATAACTTTTATCAGTAATTTAATATATGCCATGAGTGGGTCCCTTTCCCCCGAGTTTGCATGCTAATGTGCACCTCACGACCACATGAGGGAGCTTATGTCGCTCTCTAGCCTTGTTCACTTAACCGCATAGTCAGATAATGATTCCATCACAGGACTGACAGTAAGAATAAACTAAGCCCATAGGCATGTCTACACCTTCGGTGCTTGAGACAGCACTAGCAGTCCTCGCCATTCAGGAATCTCGTGCATAAACCCTTACCTGCCAGTTGTCCTTCCTCTTTACACCTGATGTCACTGAAATTCAGGTAGCTCCACGATCACCTTTACAAAGTCTTAATTTTGAGGAGCAACAATGTGGCACTATATGGTAAAGGTAGGTATTGAAATTAATATTTCACTTAAGCCCGTTTCAAATCATTCAGAAATACAATACTGCACTGTTGGTATTTTCAAAAGCCCTTGCCCTGGATTTAATAATAAGTTTACCTCTTCCCCTTTTTTATTCGTTTTGTATGTTCATACCATTGTGTGATTATATTCTTCATTTTCTTATCCCATAGATGTTATTATGGCATTTCCCACTATGCATGATCATATCATTCCTTAGAAGTAAATGATCCCATTTTCCTCACAAAAAATTGAACATATCAGTTGGTACGTTTTGCGGGTCAAAATTTATCTGCTATGTTAAACATTTAAGCAAACAAATGTGCACGATATTCTGCACTTGAAGCTTGTAACTGAAGGTCAGGACAGAAAGTTGCTAATTTGAATATTTTGCAGACTACAGGGAGGCGGAGATTCTTACCTTGAGAAGTGTTTTTACTGTCTTTTTGGTTGAGGACCTTTTGGTATTTTGGTGGAAGTTAGTTCTTAGGAGATCGCTCTCTTAAATTCAAGCTTAGCATAGTAGGAAATCTCAGGGAGACGCAAGCCATTCTGAGGTCACAGCCCTGGCTCAGTGACTCCCAGCATCATGGCATTGGTGTGAGGAGGAAGAGTGGGGAGGCAGGAGCCTGACGCCTCCCATTTCTGCCACACTGACCCTCAGGATGGTCCTGTGACTTAGGTAGTGTCATCACTATGTTTTACAATGAAATGAGAACAAATCTGTTTTAAGGGACACAGACGTATGAATTGAGGGTTCCAGATTGGGAAGCCTTACTACCTAATTGGTGTCAATGTGTTTTGGATGAGCAGCACTGAGAGGATCCTCATTCAACTGGGCAAAAATGCAACTGGCTGCCTGGTTCAACCTGACATCTCAGAGCATTTGCAGCATGGGTGCAATAAAGGGGCTGTGTGCACAGACGCCAGGGGAGCCTTGATCTCCTCTCACTGCTTAGGCAGGGATGAAGGTGTTTTGCCGCCTCAGACGGATAAGCTTTATTTAGATATCTGCACAAAACTAGTAACCTGGCCATTCAAATGTTGACAGATTTCGACACAGTAAAGTTTGCATAGAAGAAATCTCATGGATATTTGTGAGCTGGTCACCAGCGTAAAACATCAGGTGTATAAAAATTGGAGTCAAACCTCAGTGTCACTGTATCACCTTCGCGTAACCCTACGCCCTGTGAGAGTTTGAAGAGCACAGCCCCGCTCTGGACTATCCCTTAGACCATGAGCTATAGCGGACCCTTCCTCAGGTCCCCAGTGTGTTGTGTGATAGATGAAATGTGACAACATGATGCTTTCTGCTGTATCCCATAGGGCCCCAAGGTCGTGTCATCTTCAATCCACGTAGGATTAAGGATCCTTCTGCCACAAAAGAGCTACAGGCTGTCACCAACCATTGTGTTTGCAAAGCCTTCTTCCCTTTACACCCCAATGTCTGAGTTTGTCTCTGCTAAAGTCTCACGCAATTGGGGGTAAGGCATTCTTTTAATTGAGGAACCCTGGTGTCAAGAAAGGACTTAATCCTCCCACACGGGGCTGCCAACTCCTCATCCAATGGATGGCTTTCCTCTGCGGTGCCATCACAGGATAAATGGTCAGCTGCCTGTGCTCCATGGACACTGTCAGACTGCGATGTGGGTGAAGGTTGTGTTCACGGACACTGACTCCTACGTATAGAGCAAGCATATACGATACATAATGAAATAATGAGAAAACTCAGAGACTAATTAACTTGTACTACATCCATCTTCAGTAAAAGAAATGTTGAACAAAATACAAAATAGTGATGGTTTCTATTCCTCAAAGGTAAAAGAATATACTCGTGAGAATTAAGTGCACAGAAAACACCCTGGAGTATTTATTTCACGTCTGTACCTATTGGCAAAAGTTCTCAAATGAGGGACGTCTTAGGACTTTGACATCATACTGAAGACATATATTCCAACACATACTTTAGATTAAGGGGAAAATCTTTTACAAAAGTCAATAAGTAAATTGACCCTCAGCATTAAATATTTATTCATGGTGGAGGCCTCACTTCTTCCGATGTAAGATATCAGAGTTTGGAAAATAGAATATGAGTGCACTTGTTTTTAAAAATTTGGAAAAAAATTTAAACGATGTGAAGAATGTGTTCATGGGCCAGAATAAAAATTGTCAACATGCAGAAACTTGGGAGAAACTCACTCCTCTTCTCTAAGTGGGAGTGGATTTTTGAACGGCATGAAAGGAATTTCAGTAACTCAGCAACAGATCGCGTTTAACTGACTTATTCACATCAAATTCGGAAACAACTTTGGGTTCATTAAATGCAAGATGTACAATTGAAGATTTCGTGTTTCATGTGTAAAACCATCAATCACATTATAAAAGACAAAGGGAGAGGATTAATTTTTCTCATATTTAGATGATATAAAATCAACTTTGCATATGCTAACAGAACATTACACTTAAAAAAATTCTGTCTCTACAGAAAGTTATAAAATATTGATCATTAGGTCATTAGGCATATACACATTAATTAAATACTTTTACTCCTGCTAGGGGCAGGTATCATTTATCAATAACAATGGACACATACCAATTAAATGAAATTTTGTATTTTTTTTGTGAAAGTGACTTTTTCACAAATCTATGTCTCAAAGGTGACCTTTATATATCTCATTCTGTGATCTTAATGATTTTTAGCAGTGTAACTTCTTCTGGGGCACAAACTTGGATAGCTTTTATTACATCCTGTAAATCTGCAGAACATATTTCCTTTGGAGTTTTATGGCATTAGAATCGGTTTTGTAACTTACTAATTTTGCACAAAAGGGTGTACATAGATGTTATCTTCTTTAACTTTTTTCTTAAGGAAGAAGTGTGTAACTTTCCATACCTGTGATTTCTGCCATTTGAGACTGACACAAATCCACTGAGGCCAAACGTAAAGTTGAATCGTCTTTATTGCTAAAAGTTAGTTGACAGTGCTAGGGAAACAAAGTCCCCAATACTATCAAGGGGCTGAAAGCCTGAAACATACAACATTGGTACGTCGGCTACTCATAGAACTCTTTAGCTTTTTCTTGAGTTTAACAGAAAGGGGGTCTGGTGCTGAACAAACACATGAACAAAGAACATGTAATAATTGAAACTAGACTTTTTAGGCCACAATTGCTTCATGTAGCTCATTTTACGACTGTATCCTATCACACAGCTTCAGCTTCGAGCTTCGAAGTGTCATCAGAATAACAGGGACTGTGGAATCATCTGAACACTGGCCACCTCTTCCCACTGCTGTTACAGGAAGAAATATTAATCATTTGTTTCATCTTTGTGTATTATGAAAAATTCAGCCAATACAATACCTTAGTGCTTAATCAATCCTTAGTTTTGAGTTTCAAATACACATTACTTACAGTTTCCATCATCAGTTTTGTTTGCAACGTGGCCAATTCTTTTCTAAGTTCACTTCCTTCACCAATAAGATTTCCATGATCCTCCTCCAGGTCCTCGACACTCTAAAACAACAAGCCTAGTTCACTTCTAAACCACCACGTTTCATTACATTATAAATATGTACAGTCACATTTCAAAAGAAGTACAGTTTAAACTTCAAATGATGGTTATTATTTATTCCAAATAAAAAACATACTGAGTACTGCATGAACAGCAAAATACCCACTGCATAAACAAAGAAATGTGTGACTTGAGCAAAATATTATTATAATAGGAGGTTCAATGATGACACACCTTACCTGAAACAATAAGAGAATGAACTTTTGAGGCCAAGGTGGAGCAAAGAATAGAAAAAGAGCTAAGTTCCCTATCGATCAATGCCATAATCATGAAATCCCTGAGTAAGTTTCCAAAACACCGGGTATTAAAACATTTATCATCCCTAATGGTCAACAGAACATGATTTCCTTAAAGGGAATATTCTGACCTCTAGTACGACCTCTTGAAATTATTAAAGAAAAATTGTGACTTAAATCATTACTCTTCATTCCACAGAGAGTGAAATAGTGCATCCTACATAAAACAAAGTGTGTCCAGTGCTGTGGAGGGATTAAAAGATAAATGCACCATCTCTACGATATTCCGGGGTCAGGAGCAAACACACAAATAGAAATCACATAAAAGTTGCATAATAGGAATAGAATGTCAACTTGCTGGAACTATGCAGTAAAAAAGTGGAAGTTAATCACTGCTTAGTCAGAAAAGGCATGAGATTTCGGCAGAAGAAAAACGAGTCAAAGCTACTGTGGAGAAAGAGCACAGGAAAGCACGGGGTGATGCTGCGCTGCGTCAGAGAGCAATGTCTACCTGGGGGACGAAAGAAAGGACACAGCCAATGAAGTTTCAAAAGGGGTCATCTAACAGGGGGTGGGGGGGAGCTGGACTGTGAATGTCTAAGAATTCAGGAGGGGAAGCTACTGGCAGGCTGGGAAAAATCAAGGGTTATATGCTAGGAAGATAAACCAAAAATGGAGCTATCCTATGACCCAGCCATCCCACTGCTAGGCATGTATCCAAAGAAAGGAAATCAGTCTGTGGAAAAGATCCCTGCACTCCCGCACTGACTGCAGCCCTGGTCACAATAGCCGGGACTTGGGATCAACCGAAGTGTCCATCAACTGATGAATGGATAAAGGAAATGTGGTACACACACACAATGGAGTATTATTCAGCCATAAAAAGAATGAAATCCTGGCATTTGCAACCACATGGATTGAATTGGAGGACGTTATGTTAAGTGAAATAAGCCAAGCAGTGAAAGACAGACTTCCCGTGTTCTGACTCCCACGTGGGAGCTAAACATTAAAACCATTGCTCTCATGGTGCTAGAGAGTAGAATGGTACTACTACAGGCTGAGAAGTGTAGCAGAGAGCGGGTATACAGTGGGAATGGCTGACGGGTGCAAATATATAGCTAGACAGAATGCACAAGGTCTAGCATAAGACAGCACAACAGGGCGACTACAGTCAACAAGTTATCGTACACTTTAAATTAACTAGAAGGGTGAAATTGGAATGCTTCTAACACAGAGAAAAGAGGAATGCTTGAGGTGACGGGTAGCCCAGTCACCCTGATTTGATGAGTGCACACTGCATGCCTCTATGAAGACATCACATGTACCTCATAAATATAGACAACTGTTAGGTACCCACAAAAAAATAAAAAGCAATTTGTCATCACATCAGTAATACTGCAGTACTGCAATACTACTGCAATACTGCAATAGTACAAGCAAATATGCCACGAACTACTCAGGAAATCAATTTGAAATAAAAGAAATACTCATTCCTTACAACTGGGTCCTTGCTCTTTGAGAAACATTGGCAGTAGACAGACAATGCAGTCACATGTAGCAATGACCTACTCCTCCCGTGTTCATCTATAGCTACTCTGCTACAAAACTCACTGTGGAACAAAGAGCCATGAAGACTCTTAGTAAACTATTAGAATTCTAGAAAAAACATAGGGAAGACTCTTACAGACATTGGCCTAGGCAAAGAATTTATGAAGAAGATCCCTAAGGCAATCACAGCAGCAACAAAAATAAATAAATAAATAAATAAAAACAAATTAAAAAGCTTCTGTACAGCCAAAGAATCAGTCTTGAGAGTAAACAGACAACCTACAGAATGGGAAAATATTTTCGCATGCTACACATCAGATAAAGGACTGATAACAGGAATCTATTTAGAAGTCAGGAAAATCAGCAAGAAAAAAATCACACAACCCTATCAAGAAGTGGGCAAATGACATGAATAGAAATTTTTCAAAAGAAGATATAAAAATGGCTAACAAACATATGAAAAAATGTTCAACATCTCTAATCATCAGGGAAATGCAAATCAAAACCACAATGAGATATCACTTAACTCCAGTGAGAATGGCCTTTATCAAAAAGTCCCAAAACAATACATGTTGGCGTGGATGTGGAGAGACAGGAACACTCCTACACTGCTGGTGGGACTGCAAACTAGTGCAACCCCTGTGGAAAACAATATGGAGATACCTTAAACAGATTCAAGTAGACCTACCATTTGATCCAGCAATCCCATTATTGGGCATATACCCAGAAAAACAAGTCATTCTATAAAAAAGACACCTGCACCCGAATGTTTATAGCAGCACAATTCACAATTGCAAAGATGTGGAAACAACCCAAATGCCCATCAATTCATGAATGGATTAGCAAAATGTGGTATATGTATACCATGGAATATTACTCAGCTATAAGAAATAACGGAGATATGGCATCTCTTTGGTTCTCCTGGAGAGTGTTTCCAATTTTTGACTATTAAAAATAAAGGTGCCATGAACATTCATGTGTACTTTCAATCCATTTTCATCACTGTATTTGAAGTGAGTTTTGTACAGGCACCATATAGCTGGGTCATTTCTTTTAAATCTACTCTTCCCTTGTTTTTTAGTTGGTATACTTAGACGGTTTTCTGCACTTGAAAGCTCTTGTGCCACTTTTCTGGCCTCCATGTTTTCTGATAGGAATTCCCCTGTCATTTGAGTTCTTATTCCCTTTAGGTAAAGTGTCATTTCTCTTTCACTGATTTCAAACATTTATCTTTGTCTTTAGCTTTCCGCCATTCTGATTATGACATGTCTTTGTATGGATTTCTTTGGGTTTATCCTATTTGGGATTCACTCCATTTCTTTAATATGTGCGCTATATAGGTTTATGCCTTTGCCAAATTTGGGATATTTTTAGGAATTTATTTTAATACATTTTCAATCCTAGTGTCTTTTGCTCTCCTTCTGGGATTCTGATAACAGAAATATCAGATCTTTTATTATAGCCCTGTTGTCCCTCAGGCTTTACTTATTTTTTTCTATCTATCTTTCTTCTCTGCTGTTCAGATTGGAACATTTCCATTGCTCTATCTTCAGATCACTGATTCTCTCCTCTATTCTGTCCATTCTGCTGTTGGACACATCAATTAAGGTTTTTATTTCAGTTATTGTGTATATTTTTCGGTTTTAAACTTTCCATTTGGTTCTTTTCTTATATCCTATCTCTTTGCTGAGACTTCTGTTTTCATCTACTTTGAATGTGTTTTTTTTTAAATTTCAGCTCATTATGGGGGTACAAAAGTTCAGGATATATATTGCCCATGCCTCCCCGTCCCCCCAAGTCTAAGCTTCAAGTATGTCCATTCCCTTTATTATGGGGGTATAACATTTCAGGTTATATATATTGTCCATGTACCACCCATCCCCCCAAGTCAGAGCTTCAAGCGTTTCCATTCACCAGACAGTGCACATTGCACTCATCATGTAGTTATACCCCATCCCCTCCCCCCACCCCCATCCCCCCGAGTCAGCACATTCAAGCGTAACCATTCCCCAGAGGGTGCGCAATGCACTCATCATGTAGGTATGCACCCATCCCTTCCCCCCAGCCCCCCCCCAGTCTGATACCCAACTGGTGTCATTCCCAAATGTGCATTTAGGTGATGATCAGGGAAAGCAGTTTGCTGGTGAGTACATGTGGTGCTTGTTTTTCCATTCTTGGGATACTTCACTTAATAGAATGTGTTCCAACTCTATCCAGGAGAACAAAGGAGATTCTATATCACCGTTATTTCTTTTCTTTTTTTTTTTTTAGTGTCGCTTTGTTGCCCTGGCTAGAGTGAGTGCCGTGGCGTCAGCCTAGCTCACAGCAACCTCAAACTCCTGGGCTTAAGCGATCCTACTGCCTCAGCCTCCCGAGTAGCTGGGACTACAGGCATGCGCCACTATGCCCGGCTAAATTTTCTATATATATTTTAGTTGGCCAGATAATTTCTTTCTATTTTTAGTAGAGATGGGGTCTCGCTCTTGCTCAGGCTGGTCTCGAACTCCTGACCTTGAGCGATCCACCCACCTCGGCCTCCCAGAGTGCTAGGATTACAGGTGTGAGCCACCGCGCCCGGCCTCACCGTTATTTCTTATAGCTGAGTAATACTCCATGGTATACGTATACCGCAATTTACTAATCCATTCATGAATTGATGGGCATTTGGGTTGTTTCCACATCTTTGCAATTGTGAATTGTGCTGCTATAAACATTCGGGTACAGGTGTCTTTTTTATAGAATGACTTTTGTTCTTCCGGGTAGATGCCAAATAATGGGATTGCTGGGTCGAATGGTAGGTCTACTTGAATGTGTTTAAGGTATCTCCATAATGCTTTCCACAGGGCTTGCACTAGTTTGCAGTCCCACCAGCAGTGTATGAGTGCTCCTGTCTCTCCGCATCCATGCCAACATGTGTTGTTTTCAGACTTTTTGATAAAGGCCATTCTCACTGGGGTTAAGTGATATCTCATTGTGGTTTTGATTTGCATTTCCCTGATGATTAGGGATGTTGAACATTTTTTCATATGTTTGTTAGCCATTCTTATGTCTTCTTTTGAAAAATTTCTATTCATGTCATTTGCCCACTTCTTGATAGGGTTGTTCGATTTGTTCTTACTGATTTTCCTGAGTTCTAAATAGATTCTTGTTATCAGTCCTTTATCTGATGTGTAGTATGCGAAAATTTTTTCCCATTCTGTAGGTTGTCTGTTTATTCTCGTGATTGTTTCTTTGGCTGTACAGAAGCTTTTTAATTTAATCAAGTCCCATTCATTTATTTTTGTTGTTGCTATGATTGCCTTAGGGGTATTCTTCATAAATTCTTTGCCTAGGTCAATGTCTGTAAGAGTTTTTCCTACATTTTCTTCTAGAATTCTAATCGTTTCACTCATAATTTGTAACCCTGTTAACCCTCATTTGATTTTTGTGAGAGGGGAAAGCTGTGGGTCCTGTTTCAGTCTTCTACATGTGGCTATCCAATTTTCCCAGCACCATTTATTGAATAGGGATTCTTGTCCCCAGAGTATGCTTTTCTCTGCTTGGTCAAAGATTAGGTGTCTATATAAGGATGGTTTTATATTTGAGTTTTCTGTTCTGTTCCACTGGTCTGTGTCCCTGCACTTGTGCCAATACCAGGCAGTTTTAAGAACCACAGCCTTATTATATAGTTTGAAGTCTGGCAAATTAATACCTCCCATTTTGTTTTTATTGCTTAAAATTGCTTTTACTATATGGGGTCTTCTCTGATTCCATACAAAGTGTATAATTATTTTCTCTATATCTGTGAAAAATGATGTTGGTAATTTAATAGGGATTGCATTGAATCTGTAGAACACTTTGGGCAGTATAGACATTTTAAGAATGTTGGTTCTTCCAATGCACGAACATGGTATGGTTTTCCACCTATTTACATGCTCTGCTATTTCCTTCCTCAGTGTTTTATAGTTCTCCCTATAGAGGTCCTTTACCTCTTTAGTTAAGTATATTCCTAGATATTTTATTTTCTTTGTTGCTATTTTCAATGGTATTGAGTCTTTAATTTGGTTCTCCGATTGACTGTTATTGGGATACATGAATGCCTCTGATTTGTGTGTATTAATTTTGTAACCTGAGGATTTACTGTATTCATTAATCAATTCCATGTGTCTCTTGTTGAATTCTTGGGGTTTTCCAGATATAACATCATATCATCAGCAAAGAATGAGAGTTTCATCTCTTCTTTCCCTATTTGGACTCCCTTGATTCTGCTGTCTTGCCTGATAGCTCTCGCAAGGACTTCCAATACTATGTTGAAAAGTAATGGAGACAGTGGGCAGCCTTGTGTGGTTCCAGTTCTAAGTGGGAATGCTTTCAATTTTTTCCCATTCAGTATGATTTTGGCCGTGGGTTTGTCATATATGGCTTGTATCATTTTCAGATAGGTCCCATCTATGCCTATTTTGTTAAGCGTTCTTATCATAAAAGGGTGTTGAACTTTGTCAAATGCTTTTTCTGCATCTATTGAGAGGATCATATGGTTTTTATTTTTGTTTCTATTTATGTGGTGAATTACATTTATAGGTTTACGTATGTTGAACCACCCCTGCATCTCTGGGATGAAGCCCACTTGGTCGTGATGGATTATTTTTTTGATAGGCACTTTGATACGATTTGCTAGGATTTTATTGAGAATTTTTGCATCTATATTCATAAGAGAAATTGGTCTGTAGTTCCCTTTTTTTGTTGAATCCTTTCCTGGTTTTGGTATCAATGTTATGGTGGCTCAGTAAAACGTGTTGGGGAGAATTCCATCCTTCTCAATATTGGAGAAGAGTTTATGTATGATGGGTACCAGTTCTTCTTTGTATGTGTGGTAAAATTTTGGTGTGAACCCATCTGGACCAGGGCTTTTCTTTTTGGGAAGGTTTTTTATTGCTGCTTTGATTTCAGTTCTTGATATTGATCTATTCAGGAATTCTATTTTTTTCCTGGTTGAGCCTGGGAAGGCTATGTGTTTCTAAAAATTTGTCCATTTTCTCCACATTTTCCATTTTGTGTGCAGAAAGATTCTTGTAGTATTCATAGATGATATCATGTATCTCTGTGGCATCGGTTGTGATTTCTTCTTTCATGTTCCTAATGGAGGTTATTAGATATTTTTCTTTTCTGCTCTTGGTTAGTCTAGCCAGAGGTGTGTCTATTTTGTTTATTTTTTCAAAGAACCAGCTTTTTGTTTTATTAATTTCCCTTATGTTTTTTCTGTTTTCCTTTTCATTTAATTCTGATTTGATCTTAGTAATTTCTCGCCTTCTGCTGGGTTTGGGGTCAGTCTGTTCTTCTTTTGAGCTCTTTGAGTCTATTCATTAGGTTGTCTATTTGTAAGTTTTCTGTCTTTTTGGTATAGGCATTTATGGAAATGAATTTTCCTCTCAGGACTGCTTTAGCTGTGTCCCACAGATTTTGATAAGTTGTGTCTCCTTTGTTGTTTAATTCAAAGAATCTATTGATTTCCATCTTGATTGCTTCCTTTATAAAATAATCCTTTAGGAGAAGGTTGTTTAGCTTCCATGACTTTGAGTAGGAATGAGGGTTTCTGTTAGGGTTCATTATTACTTTTATTCCACTGTGATCTGAGAAGATGCATGGTATAATTTCTATTTTTTAATTTTTTTTTAAGACCTGCTTTATGACTTAGGACATGGTCAATCTTAGAGAATGTCCCGTGAGCTTATGAGAAGAATGTATATTCAGTGGACTTTGGGTAGAATGTCCTGTAGATGTCAGTCAGGCCCATTTGTTCTAGCATTCTATTTAAGTCCATTATTTCTTTGTTTATTTTCTGTTTGGAGGATCTTTCCTGTACTGTCAGTGGGGTGTTAAAGTCTCCAGCTATTACAGTATTATTATCTATCATTTGGTTCAGATCAAGTAGGGTTTGCTTTATGAATCTGGGTGCACCTAAGTTGGGTGCATATATATTTTGTATAGTCATCTCTTCTTGTTAAATTGTGCCTTTCACCAGTATATAGTAAAAATCTTCGTCTTTTATTACTTTTGTTGGTTTGAAAGCTAAGTTATTGGAAATTAAGACTGCCACACCAGCTTCCTTTTGGCTACCGTTTGCTTGAAATATCGATTTCCATCCTTTTATTTTCAGTCTAAATGCACCTTTGCAGGTTAGGTGAGTTTCCTGAAGACAGCAGATACTTGGTTTGTGTTTTTTCTATCCATTGGGCCAGTCTATGTCTCTTGAGTGGGGAATTCAAGTCATTCACATTTATTGAGAGAACTGATAAGTGGGACAGATTTCTGTTCAGCTTGTTGGATAGAACTTCATTGCGATGTTTTCTCTCTTGAGCCATTGTGGTAGCTGGAATTTGATCTTTTGCTCTTGATTAGTTTTACATCTGTGGGTCTTTCTTGTACTGGTCCATATGTAACTCTCTTTTGAGTACTTCTTGGAGGGCTAGTCTTGTCTTGGTGAATTCCCTCAGTCCTTGTTTATCTGAGAATGTCTTAATTTTTCTTTCGTATAGAAAACTTAGCTTAGCTGGGTACAAGATTCTAGGCTGGGAATTTTTCTGTTTCAGAAGAGTGAGAATGGGGCCCCAACCTCTTCTTGCTTGTAAGGTTTCAGTTGAGAAATCTCACGTAATTTTAATGGGATTTCCTTTGTATGTTACTTGTTTCTTTCTCCTTACAGCTCGCAGAAGGGTCTCTTTAGTGGATATTTTGGTCAGTCTGATGACTACGTGGCGTGGTGTTTTCCTATTTGCTATGAATCTCCCAGGGGTTCTTTGAGCTTCTTCAACCTGTATATCTAGAGTTTTGGCAAGGCCTGGGAAATTTTCCTCAATTATGTCTTCAAATAGCTTATCCAACCCTTGCTTATTATCTTTTTCACCCTCAGGAATGCTGATAACTCTCACGTTAGGCTTCTTCACATAATCTGACATTTCTTGTAGACTCTGATCTTTTCTCTTATTTCTTTGTTCTATCTCTGTGACTGACTTATTTAATTGGAAAGAGTTATCTTCAATCTCTGAGATTCTTTCCTCTGTTTGATCTACCCCACTCTTGAGACTTTCCATTGTGTTTTGTAGCTCTCTGAATAAATTCTTCATTTCTAGGAGTTCAGTTTGGTTTTTCTTCAATATTTCAATTTCTTTAGTGAATTTTTCTTCCAAATCCTGGATTTTTTTTTTTTGTGGTTTCTTTGTGTTAGTTATCCATTTTTTCTTGTATATTTTTCAGCTTTTTTATAATCCATAATTGAAATTCTTCCTGTAAAATATTGGTATTTTGAATCAGGTTTGTGTCAATTGGTTGAGAGCTGGTATTTCTCTTTGGGGGTGAGATTTCCATTTGATTCTGTGTGCTCCCTGTTTTTTTTCGCTGAGCCCTTCCCATCTGGATCTATCATTAGATCTTTTCTTACAGCTTTAGTCTGGCTAGCAGCACACTGTGTACTCTGTTCTTTGGCTGTGAGGCAATCTAGGTTTGTTGCTTCCTTTGTCAAGAGGGGGAGACTGTTGTGTATTGTTTAGAGTTTTTTCTACCTCAGTTAGGGGCCTGCTTCTGATGGGTCCAGCCCCAAAGTATTGGAATGACCTAAGACCGGTTTGGCGAGTTAAGTCACTGTGTTGTGGACTTTCAGTTAGCAGGCAGGATTCACACTAGTTGTAGGCAGAAAGTCTCTCTGGTTTTTATTTTTATTTATTTATTTTTTTGGTTCTTCCTCTAGAGGGGTGGTTTCTGCCTCTTTCCACAGGAAAGATACTGGCTAGGGGGAGTGGGCAGTGCACTTGCTCACTCAGTACCCCAGCTGCTGCAGCTCTCACAGACAAAGGTCTGCCCTGGCCCAATGACCCCATGTTCCAGGCTCCACACTCTCGTGACTGGGGAAGTACTCAGTGTTCACACAAGGGAAGGGCTCCTAGAGAGTGTCAATGGACTAAGGGAGGGAGCTGCCCAGGCAGCCACACAGCACCCTATGTCTCCGAAGCAGCTAGGCTGTGGACCCCAAGATGGTGACCATGCACCCGCAGATCACTGGTGCTGTGGGTGAATGTTCAGGGTTCGGCAGGCACCAGAGCTGGGGGCCTGGCGAGCACAGAAGCCCACAGTAGCTCCACAGCTAGAGGGCCACCAAAAGAAAAAAAAATAAATAAAATAAAAAAAAATAAAAATCTGTAATTCGGCAACCATTTGCTCCTTTTCGCCTTAGCACAGCTCCGCCCCTCCCCTTCTAAGGACTGTCCCTGCGGAGATCCTCTAGAGTCTAAACTGTTTCCTATTGATGTCTCCTGTCCACAGAGTTCATACAAAGACCGAGCTCTTGGCGTGGGTTCACGGACTAGGGGAGGGAGCCACCCAGGGAGCCGCCTGGCATCCTATGGCTCCGCAGAGGCTAGGTTGTGGATCCCAAGATGGCGACTGCGCACCCGCAGATCGCCGGGGCTGGGGATGAATGTTCAGGCTCTGGCAGGCACCAGAGCCAGGGGCCTGTCAAGCACAGAAGCCCACAGTAGCTCACCGGCTAGAGGGCCACCAAAAAGAAAGAAAAGGAAAAAAAAAGAAAAAGAAAAGAAAAAAAAATCTGTAGTTCGGTGACCCTTCGCTGCTTTTCACCTTAGTGCAGCTCCATCCCTCCCCCCTAAGGGCCGTCTTGGCAGAGATCCCCTAGAGTCTAAGCTGTTTCCCGTTGATGTCTCCTGCGGTGATTCTGCACCAACTTCAGGCAGGTTCCTAATTAAGTGGGTGTGGAGGTAAGTGGGGAGAACAAGCCGCTTTCTTGTGGGGCTTAACCCACCTCACTCGTTGGTGAGGCGGATGCAGCCGTCCCACACTCCGCTGTCTATTGTCCGTCCCGCACTCTCCAGATTTTTGCAATACTATTTCCCGTTCCCCTCAGTCTTTTCTTGCTCTCTGTGTCCCACGTTGATTCTCCGTGGGTTCACACCACTGTTCTTGTGGGGGAACTATCCTCTAGCGTTGTGGTAGGCCGAGATCCATGCCTTCCTCTCCGGGAGCACGAATCCAGGAGGTCACCTCGACTCCGCCATCACAGGACACACGGATGAAGCATTTTTATAATGGAAGATTTAAAATCTTTGTCAGATAATTCTCACATGTCTGTTGTCTTGGTGTTGACATGCATTGAGTATATATTTTTATTCAGTTTGAGATCTTCCTGGTTCTTGTTATGTGAATGATTTTCTATTGAGCCATTGACATTTCAGCTGTTATGTCATATTACTCTGGATCTTATTTAAACCTTATGTTTTCAGTGGCTTTATCTGACATTGCTCTAGCAAGAAAAGCAGGGCACTATCTCATTACTGCCATGGGAATGGAATATCAGGTAGAGAGGTAGTAGAGAGCCAGAACTTCCACCTTGGTGCTCCAGTGGCACAATCTGTTAGCGTGCGGTACTTATCCAGAACTCCCAACTCCACCCAGCCTCTACTGATACCTCCTTGTCTGGTAGAGGTGAGTATCCTTCATTACTGTTTTCCATGTAGCCTCCACTGACCATGGGGAGTGAGGATGGCCTCATTATTGCTGGACAGTTGTGAAACTCCTCACTCTTTGAGAAGACTCTGATGACATCCTGGTTGGGAGATGAAAGGGTGACTCATTACCTTTGGTTGGAAGTGTAGGTTCCTCATGGGCTGTAAAACGTGGGGTTGGGTGGGCAATGCTTCATTACTACCTGGTGGGGATGAAACTCCAACCTCCCTACTCAGTCTCCTTTGACAGTACTCTAGTGGTGGTGAAGGGGTAATTGGAGCTCTTACTATAGCCTAGTGAGGGTGGCAACCCAGGCTCCCTACTTGATCTTTGCTGGTATGGGTGTGGGTGGGGCCACAGGTTTTTTTTTTTTTTTCATGGTGATAGCATTTAGTGGGAGTAGAGCAACTATTGTCTAAAAATTTTCTGTCTGGCCATTTTTCTGTGTTTTTTTTTTTTTTTTTTTTTTTTTTTTGTTAGAGAGAGCAGGCTTTTATTAAGGCTGCCCCCCGACACTGTACCTGTTGACCTTTCTATGTGCTGGCTTACTTTTCTCCATTTCTGGGTTATAAGAGGCTTAAGGAAAACCAGGGAACATACCACCTTATTGTTCCTTGGGTTCCAAGGTTGCTAGCCAGTCTGCCTCTTCTCTCCACCATTCAGAGCCTTCATCTTATTATTTTATATATATTGCTCTGGGTGTTTAGTTGTACTTAGCAGGAGAAATAGGGGAAAGCATGTGTACTTCACCTTCCCAGAAGTGGAAGTTGAATCCCTACAGAGAACTTTAAAACAATAATAAAACTGAATAATATCCAGTTTTGATTTTTGTCACCATGATACGCTAGTATTTCTATATAATTCCAGTGATACTCTCCACCCAAATCTTTTATCTTTATCCTTTCAAAATTTGTTTTTTTTTAAGTGGGGAATTGTCAACCTAAATAACAAACAAAGAGGTTCTCTGAAAGAAAATGGCGTTAATTTGGGAATAGTCCATTGAAATAGAATACATGTGCCATAGTAAACTATGTGCATATTCAGGGAGTTAAAGGAAGACAAAGGTTTTAAAAGGAAAATTGAGGAGGATTACATAATTGTTTTGAGGTAATCTTACTTGGCTACAAAGTGTGGGGAGTTAGCTACGCTCCCAGCAAAGATTCGGGTCCCTCAGGCAGGGGTCATTGCAAAGGATAAGGAAATACTAGAAAATAGAAATAAAAGAATACACAGAGACGATAGTACAGTTTTATAAAGAATAGATTCATAAAAAAGGGGGACTCGGGAGTCCCCACAATATTCCCATAAATTGTGAGGCCACGAGTGAAGTTTCACATCAGTATTTATGGGTACAGTGATTGGTTTCCAGGGGTAACAGATTTACATAATAATAGGTAGTTCCTTTTAGGTTAAGTCTCCAAAATTACTTCTAGCAATCCCTTAATTAACTTTCTCTACATGCGCAAATGGTTACAAAATCTTTCTAAGACAAACTTCTAAGTTCTAAGATAAAGCTATCACTTTAGCAGAAAAGTTAAACAGAGATATAATGGCTCCATATTTCTTTATCTAGTTATTGTGGATTGAGACAGGTAATCAGGAGTCAAGCAAGAGCTGTCCCTTGGGCTAATTGCTTTTAGCCACAGGTGTCTGTCTGTTGAGTGGGCACTCTTTGATCAGCTCTCATCCCGTGGCTGCATGTAAACCTGCTTTGTCATTCAAAGCAGGCGAAAAGCGCAGGTTTGAGCCTGCAGTGTCACCTTGAAAAGCAGCTGCTACTGACCTGTGAGATGCCCTCCTGAGGGGAGGCAGCTTTTGATATGCGAACTAACACATTCACCTATTCCTTCAGGGCAAAGCCCTACAAAACTCCTGAGATCATTTCTGTCTCTAATATAGCAATATTAATCTACGGACCAACAAAGACCAATAACAAGGGTGATGCCAGTCTGAAGTTTGACAGGCAGTTGCTGGGCAGATGTCCCTGCAGAAGTAATTTTTTGTTTAAGGTTGTGATGGCCTCTGTGAATCAAGATTGTGGTTTTTGCAGAATCTTTTATGATGGTTTTGTTACCAGGCACACAAGCATGAGAACCCTCTCTTTGTGGCCCTTCCTAGCTCTATTTGTCAGGGTTTTCTTAATATTTAGTGATTCCATTTTGATTCTAACAACTTTTATAGAATATAATTTCTAAAAATAGTTTTATTGAGGAATGGTCGGTATACAATAAACTTATCAAAATGTATAATTTGATAAGTTTTACCTATCTATGCACCAGCAAAAACAACACCACAATCAAGAGAGTAAATATATCCATCACCCTGAAAAGGTTATTTCTAACCCTTTGTAATTCCTCCCTCCTGCTACTCTCTGAACCCCCATTCCCAAGCAACCACTGATCTGTCTGTCATGACAGATTACCTTAAATTTTAAAAGTTATACAAATACATAAAAGTGGGATGGTTGCATCAATATGGTACGGGCATGATTAACATTTTAAGAAACTTCTTTTCCCCAATGTACATTGTTGTCTGCTTTGCTGAAGATCAGTTGGTTGGACAAATTGGATAACCACATGCAGAAGAATGAAACAGGAGTCCTACCTCTGACTACTCACCAAAATTAATTCAAGATGAGTAAAAGACTTACATCTAAGGCATGAAACCGTAAGTATTCTAAAGGAAAATGTAGGAAGACTTCTTGTAGATATTGGCCTAGGCAAAGAATTTATGACTAAGACCCCAGTGGCAATCATGGCAACAACAAAAATAAATAAGTGGGATTTGATTAAACTAGCAAGCTTCTGCACAGCTCTGGAAACAATCTACAAAGCAAATAGCTCACAGAATGGGAGAAAATATTAGCAAACTATGTGTCCAATTAAGGACTAATATCCAGAATTTACAAATAACTCAAGCATATCAGTGAGAAAAAAAACAAACATCTTTAATAAAGTAGGGAAAAGACTTGAACAGAAGCTTTCCAAAAGAAGATAGAGAAATGGCTGATGAACATATGAAAAAATGCTCAACATCATTAATCATCAGAGAAATGCAAACTAAAACCACAATGAGATATTACCTTACCCCGGTTAGAGTGGCTTTTATTAAAAAGACCAAAAGCAATAGATGCAGAAAGAAAGAAACACTTATACAGTGTTGGTGGGACTGCAAATTAGTACAACCCTTATGGAAAACAGTAAGGAGATTCTTCAAAAATCTAAAAGTAGATCTATCTATCTATCCAGCAATCGAACTACTGGATATCTACCCAAAGGAAAAGAAGACAGATGCTCTTGAATGTTTAATGCAGCACAATTCACAATTGCAAAGATGTGGAATCAATCCAAGTGCCCATTGACTCATGAGTGTATTAATAAAATGTGCTGTGTGTATACCATGGAGTACAACCCAGCCATAAGAAAGATGAATTAATGCCTTCTGCAACAATCAGGATGTAACTGGAGACCATTGTCCTAAGTTAAGTATCTCAAGAATGGAAAAACAAACACCACATGTACTTACTATTAAATTGGAACTAACTGATGAGCATACATGTTCACAGAGGGAAGTAAAACTCAGTGGAAATCAAGTGGAGGGGGGAGGGGAATGGAGGGAGACTCAAACATTTCAAAAGCAACCCACGTAACTGAAAACATTTGTACCCCCTTAATATTTTGAAATAAAAAATTTAAGAACCTGCAAAACTGTGTTTTAAAATGGGTGTACCCTTTCACATTCTCTTGCCAGAACCTCAAGTACAATGTTAAACAATTCCCCTCTCCTTACCATGAACTCATTAGTCTTAGGTTGTATGTTTTTACATGCAAACATCCATCACAACTTCTGGCACATCAACATTTGCCTTATCTGCCCTGTGCTGATAAAACCCAGGCTTGTTTACTATACATCTCCAGAGACGAATACAATGTCCAGAACTGAACTAAGAGTAGGATACCCAAGGCAGAGAGTTTATTCACTGAAGTCTTGACTGCCCGAAGGCCGTGATTTCAGACTGGAAAACAGAAAACAAGGGGGACCTCTGTAAACAATGGGAAAAGGAGGTGAATGGAAATGTTCCCTGGTAGTAGCCAAGAAGTAGATAGCCTTCAAGGAGGCATAAGAAAACCTGTAAGCAAGAAGTGGAATGATTCACATTTTTACAGAAACTTAATATGGCCACATTTTCATGGACGGATTTTAGGTAAGACATATGGAACTAGGTAATGGTGAAGAGTAGGGAGAACAGAATGAACTAGTCAATGGGGTGGCATTGGGGAAAGGCTTGGAAGAGACACAGTCTCCCTGCTGTGTGATCCACCAGAATCCAAGATGGAGAAATGAAGAGGGTGGAAGGTCCGTTTGGAGGGCTCTTTAGGGGTGTTAAAGAAATGCTCCCTTTTCCCAACCAGAGCATCTAGGCCCCTCAGCATCCTCTCTCCTGGAGTGTGAGGATGGTGCATTGAGAGACATCTAAGTTGCATCTTGACACCCACCCCCTCCCCCGGGTGATGGGATTGTGCTTTGTGATGTCTAAGCTGCTGCATCTTGGCCTCCCCAGCATCTTTCCCCACCCCCACCCCAATCCGATGATGTCAGTGTTGTGCTTTGTGACGTCTAAGGTCCCCTAGGGCTCCCATTGGCTGGGGGTGGCTCGGTGACCAAACGAAGCTTAGGGGCGTGGCCGCACCCTATCCTGGGGGAAGGGAGGGTTTATATAGAGAGGTCAGGCGGCCTGGGTAGACTGCTAGGAAGCACTGCCACAGTGAAGATGATCAGGAAATCACAAGCTTCTGGCACCATCATTGAACAAACTCCTGCCAATGTCAAAGTGGGGAAGAAGAGGAAGGCCCCTCATCAACCCAGGTCCAGAGGCAGCTTCAAGGTGAGCGATCCACCCAAGCTCCTCCCTGACTTCCCCTTGAGTCCTGACCCCACTCTCCCTCTGCCCTCACCCAACACAACCCCCCCTCGGGCAGCACCCCTTCCATGCTCCCACCCCAACTCCACTCTCTTCCCCCTAACCAGTGCACTTCTGTCATCTCCCTGTTGTCCTTGCAGGTGCCCAAGGTAACCAGGAAGGCAAAAGGACCTGTTCGAGGGACTTTGAAGACAGAAGCTTCTCCAAATGTAACCACTCTTTCAATTAAACTGAAAGAGGAGACAGGGCCAACACCGTTCGACCCTTGTCACCAGCTGGATGAGGAAATCAGTCAAAATGAGCCAGAGCAGGCCCCAGAGAGCCGGGAGAGCAGCACCACCTCAAGCGTCACCCTCAGTAGCCAGTAACTTCAGAGTGAGGCCAGCGACCTCAGAGCTATCTGCAAAGTCTCCAGAGGTCTGGCTGCAGGAACATGGCCAACCATGTCAATGAGGACTTTTTCACCAACAGGGTATATGATAGTGATGAAAATAAAATCAACCACCTGTGAAATGGTGCGTATGTCCCTGAGTGTTCTGTGATGGTGGGGAGGGAGGAAGGAGGGAAGAGGCGGGTGTGTGGGAAGGGAGGGGATGGGTCCTGCGGGGTTGGGGTCAGACCAGCTTGTCCATGGAAAGCCAGACACGCAGGGCTGAGCCCTGGACCAAATTTCCTCCTTAACACTTTCACCCACTGACAAGGCAAAAAAAGACTTAGGTATTTTTTTTTTTTTTTGTGTGTGTGTGTGTAAGGGGACCAGAAAGGAGAAAAGGAGAAGTGTGATGTGTGTGGGGCACGAATACGTCCTCCCAAAAATGTACACAAAGTAATTGCCTTCAGGACACCCACCCATCTCATAGTGGAGTTTGTTACCTTGGCTAGGCTATGGTACCCAGATGTGTGGTCAAACACCTGTCTAGATGTTGCTGTGAAGATATTATGTGAATGTGATTAACATTCCAATCAGTAGATTGTGAGTAAAGCAGATTGCCCTCTATAATGTGGGTGGGCCTCATCCAATCAGTTTAAGGCCTTAAGAGTAAAGACCAAAATCCCCCAAAGAGGAAGGCATTCTGCTCCAGACTGCCTTCAGACTCAAAATTGCAACATCGACTCTTGCTGGAATTTGCAGTCTGCTTGCTGCCCTGAAATTTCAGACTTGATAGTACCCTCCATCTTGTATGCCAGTTCTTTAAATTAGATCTCTCTCTCTCTCTCTGTCTCTCTGTCTCTTGGATAGCAATAGAGAGTGTATACATATGTATATATAGGTATGTATGTGTGCATATATATATACACAGAGAGAGAGAGAGGGAGGAAGAAATAGAGAGAGACTATACAACTAACACACTCATACACACACATACACATCCTATTGGTTATGTTTCTCTGGAGAACTCTGACTGATATACAGCCTATGTTGTAAGCAACTAAAGGCTCTCAGAAGGACCAATCATTTCATCTTATGAATATTCATTGACACTCTCCAATCACTAAAATGATGGTGTTTGGACACCATGAATATAACCCTGCTTATGCCCATTCCTGTTAAGAAAACTTGAGGTTGAGCGGTTGCCTAACAATGATGGGACAGGGGCAGTGGGAGTGGTCAGCCTCTAGTGCAGTCAATAACTTGCAGGCAATTGTTAAATATTAATATCTTTGAGATAATTGTGGATTCACTTGTGATGAATAACATGGAGATATTACATACTCTTTAGTCAGCTTCTCCTAATAGTAACATCTTGCAATACCATAGTACAATATCACAAATGGGATAGCGACATTGATACCGTCAAGACACTGGACATTTCCATCACCACACAGTTCCCTTATGATACCCTTTTATAGAGATATCCACTTCCCTTTCACACCCACTCTCTTCCCCTTAACTCCTGGCAGCCTCTAATCTATCCTCTATTTTCATAATTTTGTTATGTCAAGAATAATATATAAACGGAATCATACTGTATGTAACCTTTTTGCACTTAGCATAAACTATGGTCTGAATGTGTCCCCCCTCAAAATTCATGTGTTGAAACTTAATTGACAGTGTGATACTATGAAAAGGTAGGACCTTTAGGAGGTGGTTGAGTCATTAGGGTGGAGCCCACATGAATGGGATTAGTGATCTTATAAAAGAGGTGAGAAGGAGCAGTTTGCCCCTTCTGCCATGTGAGAACACAACAGGAAGCACCATCTATGAAGCAGAGAGCCTTCACCAGATATCAAATCTCCTAGCACCTTGATCTTGGAATTC
Source organism: Eulemur rufifrons (assembly GCF_041146395.1). Lineage (NCBI taxonomy): Eukaryota > Metazoa > Chordata > Mammalia > Primates > Lemuridae > Eulemur > Eulemur rufifrons. Next base: position 22,437,160 of record NC_091012.1, on the reverse strand, counting down.
CCAAGCTCTAGAACCATGAGAAAATAATTTTGTATTATTTATAAATTACCCAGTCTAAAGGAATTTATTGCATTATAGCTGCCTGAATGGACTAAGACAGCATTCTCTTGAGGGGTTGCATATATCAATAGTTTCTTCCTTTTTATTGCTAAGTATGATAGTATTCTATGCATTGATCTACCATGGTTTGTTTAACAATCACCCCACTGAAGGTCATTTGGGCTGTTTTCAGTGTTTGGGTATCATGAATAAAACTGCTATGAACATTTATGTACAGGTTTCAGTGTGATCACACATTTTCATTTCTCTGGGACAAATGCCCAAGTATGAAATCGGAGTTGTATGTTAGTTGCATGTTTAGTATTTTTAATTAATAGGCTTTAATTTTTAGAGCAGTTTTAATTTATAGAAAAATGAGCAGACAATACTGAGAGTTCACAATACCTTCATCCTCCCATATAGTTTTCCTTTTTATTAACTTCTTATGTTAGTGTGGTAAATTTGTTACAATTAATGAACCAATATTGATAAATTATGATTAACTAAAGTCTATTGTTTATGTTAAGGTTCACTTTTTGTGTTGCACAGTTCCATGGTTCTGGAAAAATGTATAATGGCATTCATCCACCATTCCAGTATCACATAGAATAGATTCACTGCCCTGATGAACTTCTTGTGCTCTGTCTATTCACTCCTACCCCTTCTCCCTGAATCCCTAACACCACTGATCTTTTTATTATAGCAATAGTTTTGCCTTTTCTAAAATGTCATATAGGTGGAATCATATAGGGTGTAGACTTTTCAAACTAGCTTCTTTCACTTAGCAACATACGTTTAAAATTCCTCCATTTTTTTCATGGCTTGATAGCTCATTTTAAAAAAATTGCTGAATGGTATTTTTATTCTGTGGTATGGATGCACCACAGTTTGTTTATCCATTCACCTATTGAATATCATGGGATATCGTGGTTGCTTCCAACTTTAAGATGAATAGAGCTGCTATAAACATTTGTGTGCAGGTTTTTGTATGGAGGTAAATTTTCAACTACATAGAGTGAATATCTAGGTGTGTTGTTTCTGCAACGTATAGTAAGGCCATGGTTAGCATTGTAAGAAAGTGCCAAACTGTCTTTCAAACTGGCATACCATTTTGCATTCCTACCAGCAATTAATGGAAATTCCTATTGCTCAGCATCCTCACCAGCAATTGTTATTGTCAATGTTTTCCATTTTAGGCATTTTATAGGTGTAGTGATATTTCATTGTTGTGTAAACTTGTAAATGCCTAATGACAAATGATACTGAACATCTTTTCATGCGCTTCTTTGCCATCTCTATATCTTCTTTGACAAGCTGTCTTTTCAGTTCTTTTGCCTATTTCTAAACTGGTCATTTGTTTTCTTACTGTTGAGCTACAACAGTTCTTTGTATATTTTGGATACAAGTCCTGTATCAGATATGTATTTTGCAATTATTTTCTCCCAATCCATGGCTTGTCTTTTCATACTCTTGACAGTGTCTTTCAGAGAGCAGATATTTTTAATTTTAATAATGTCTAACTTATCAATTTTTCCTCCATAGTGGAGCAGCTGTCCAGTTTCCCCTTGCTAGTCCAGATCAGTCACCCCAGCCAACACAGCAACTCTTAGCCTGTTGATTCAGAGGCATGAAGAGCCCAAAGTGACTGGTGGCAGTCTTCACTTCCAGTTGAGTGGAATCACTGTTGTGTCTCCTGGAGGAAGCATTCCTTCACCTGGAACTAAGACTTCTAGGCCAGCAGAGCATAGAGTTATTGTGAGAACAGGAAGCAAAACTTTTGCTGGTAGGTCACTAGGGGTAAGGTGAGTGGTGCCACGCCCACTTCCAGCCCTTAATTCCTGGACCTTTGAATCCTGGCTAGGACAGAAACCACACCATATATTGGATGCTGATTCAGAGCATATACAGCCTTCTACAGAACCACAGCCCTGCAATGTATTGTCACCTACCTGGTGCTGTTAACTATGACTTCAAAAAGCCATTACCCTGTCATTTTTCACAAATATACTTGTTTGTGTAACCACACATATGCATATATATAGCAAATACCTTTATTTCCTTTCCTCCTGTACTCCCTTATCATGTAACATACATGTGTTGACTTCCTATCAGTATTTAAGTATTGTTGATTTTATATAATATTATTTAAGTTATGGGATATCAGCACAAGAAAAACCTCATTGAAATAACTTACCTCCTCTTCTGGGGAAACAATTAGTATATTTCCGTTTGTGTGCAGAACAGTTGTATTAAGTTAGGCAGAATCACGACCTTGGTCTTGACTTTATTTGGACTTTAGGTATGGTCTAAGCAGGTTCGTATGGGTGCCAAGTGGAGACGGGTTTGACTGGTGATGTTTAATTTTATGTGTCGACTTGGCTGGGCTCAGATAGCTGGTCAAACATTGTGTCTGAATGTGTCTGTGAGGGTGTTTTTGAAAGAGGTTGGCATTTTAGTCAGTAGACTGAGTAAAGAAGATCGCCCTCACCAATGTGGCAGCCACTGAGAGCCTCCACAGAACAAAAAAAAAGTGGAAGGAGGGTGAATTCTCTCAATTTCCAAGCTAGAATATCCATCTTTACCTGTTCCCAGACCACTCATCTCCGGGTTGTCAGACCTGCAGACTCCAGGACTTACACCAGCAGCTTCCATGTTCCCTGCTATTCTCGCTTCTATTTCTGTGGAGAACACAGATTATTACAAGCATGTAGGCCACTATCTACCCAGCACTCTGCTTAACCTAAAGCAGTGGCCTGAAGCGACCCCTGTTTATGGGGCTAAACCTCAGGTCTAGCCGTGGCCCCTGTCCAGACAGCCAGTAGGATATTTTCCTACCGCCCAGTGGACACCTCCCCCCGGATGGGCTAGAGCACCTCGTCATCTGCACAGTCCCCACTGACCTCATCCTCATCCCATCACGACCAACTATTCCTCTTTCCCCCTCACCTGCAGCTAAGGGGAGCGGCTTCCACCTAGGCACCAGCCCCAAAAGTCAGATCATTAAAGATTCTCACCATCATTTCACAGACCCCGACTTCCTAAAACTCTCACATGTTTCTCCACCTCACCACCCTCCACGCATCAGACAGAATTAAGTAACTGGTCCCTTCTTGGGTTTTCTTGTTGTTTTTCCTCAATAGATGTTCAATACGGTTTTGCTGGATGAATGAATGAAGGAAGGAATGGATGGATCAAAATACCAGAGGGTCCCATTGGCCGATTCAAAGTGTGGAGCCTGCACCCCACCTGGGCCTTCTGCCTTCACGGAAGGCACAGGCCACAACTGCTCATCTGTCTGCAGAATTGCCCTGGACTGTCCCTGAGAGTGTCATTGTGGACGTGTCCTCCCCAGGCCCAGTCACCCTCTTGGAGGTGTGGATGCTGCCAACAGGAATGGGCCTTATGCTTCCTGCACTGGGCCCCACACTTCCCCGTCAGTGTGACAAGGAAGGTTGCCACCTCCTTTGTCACGGCAGGTCCACTGCCAGCCCCTCATCTGCATAGTCTGGGGTGATTAACCCCATGGCGTCCTTCCTCCAGTTTCCCCTCCAAGCAGCCACACTGCTGCCTTCCCCTGCCCAGGGCTCTTCCAGGCCTGTCTCACTTGTCAGTATCAGTCATCAACCCACCCACCTGTGCAGTGGAGTTTGAGGGGGCCCAGGGTACACAAGGGATGAAACCCCTGCCCCTACAGGTGTCGAGACAGCTCCCAGCATGGGACCCTGGCCAGGATACACTGGACCACTAGAGGGGTCAAGGGACTTCAGTGGCCTCACCCAGAGTGATGCAGGGCATCAGCTACGCACTTCCCAACAGAGCTAGGGGCTCCTAAGGAGGCTGGGGTGCCTGCATCTACCCATAAGGCCTGGCCACTCAGATCACATTGCAGCTTCCAGCTGGGGATTAACGATGGGCCCCTGATTTCCCAAGACCATTCATGGGCCTTGTTCTGTCCTCCCTCCTTCCTGCCCCTTCCCTCCCTCTGGTCCTTCCCCACTGGGCTGAGCTCTGGAGGCAGAGCTCTGAGTGCCAGCCTGCCTGAGTCTTTTTTGGCCATGGCTTTGCACATGGTCTCTCCCCTGGGCTCTGGCCACTGCTGTCCTCGGGATCCGCCCAACATCCCTCACTTGCTCAGGTGTCCTGTCTGCTCTCCTTCCCTGACTCCTGGTCACTCTGACCAAATCTTTCCTTCTCTAAAGGAAAAGGTATCTTGGCATTTCAGGATTTTAAATCATTTATGATTTTTATGAGAATGTGAATTGGTACAGCATTTTTGGAATAAAATCTTAGAAATATTTATAAAATGTTAAACTATTTACACTCTTTTCATTTTAACCCAATGTCGATGTTAATGTCTTTCTTATAATAAAACATTCATGTTTGCCCAAAAGTTCATATTTAAAGATGTTGATTTCATTCTATTCTTCAAACAGCAAATGGGAAACAATGTATGTGTCATAGGAAGAAATAGCTTAATTAATTATGGTGCATATATACCTACGGTACAATTCTAGAAAGTACTATCAAAAGTGAGGTATATCCATATGCACTGTCATGGAAAGATACTGTATCCACTTTATAAAGTGACAAAGGCTAGCGGCAGATCAACATGTACATCATTATTCAGGTATAGTCAATAAAAGCAATATATTTTTATAGTATATCTATCAATGAAAATCCTAGAGTCAGCGTTAATATAATACACACCAGATTGTTAATTGTGATGCCTTCTGATGAAGGGGCTGAACCTTGAAGAAACTTTGTAAAGGTGAAAATTGTGAATTATTAAAACCTATATTTTTAGAATCTTTTGCAATAAGAATATGCACAGTACTACCTTTTTAATCAAAATGTTTATATAGACCTAACCACAGAAATAGTTAGACCTAATCACAGAAATAGTTAGAATAGCAGTTAAAATTACTAACTGATGCAACAGATAAAACCTGTAATTTGCATGGCTTAACACACAAAAATTTATTTTATATGCACATAAATTCTGATGCAGTTTGGCAAGGGCTCTCTGCTCTCAGGTGACCCAGGGGTCTAGGCTGCTTCCTCCTTGTGATTCTCCCATCTCACGAGGAGTCATCTTATTTGCTGTTAAATGGAGGGAGAAAGCATGGAAATGGAGTACTGGCTCTTAAACACCTGAATGGGACAAACAGCGCTTCTGCTCCTTATTCAATGAAAAAGGGTAGTCACATGACCCTTTCTCACTACAAATGGACTGTACTATTCCTATGTGTCCAGGAAGAAGAGAAAGACAAGATGTGGATGAGTACTATAGTCTCTCCCATCAACTGTTACATAGTAGGCCTCAACAGAAAGCAATGATTATAACTTGTTGTGACACAATACTTCTCATTTCTAGGAAAAGTTTCTGAGAAGGCCAAATTTGCTTTGAAGTTCTCGAAATTTTCAAACATCTACTATGTGACAGGTGCTTTCAATTACAGGATGATATCTAATTTTGAAATGATTCTGTAGGTTTAGCAATAGCATTTTTCTGTACTTCCCTTTGCAACAACCCTTATAATCTCAGGAGGCTGAGGATTTCCCATTCCATTGGCTACTGGGGCAAAATCCTAACCTGCGAGTCTCTGCTACCCTCCACTTGACTAAACTTGCCTGAACACCTGTACAAGTGCCATGAGGAGAGCTGAAAACCAGGCTTTTCCTGCGGGGCAGGTGTCAGACAAGGAGGCAGTGGAGGGTTGCCTAGTTATTATTTTTTCATCAAAGCTGACATGTCTTCCAAGGAATCATTTTTCACCTCCTGGGGGACTTGAGACATTTAGGAATTCAGCCTCAGTAGATGTTTGTTTCATAGTGATTTTCAAAGTCTTTCCTCATCTAATACTTGTGAGGGCGCTTTGGTTTTTGACCATTCATCTATGTACGTGTCCATAAGTGAGTTCCAAATAAGGCACCCTGTTAAAATCTGATTTCAAATATTAAGGTGGTTTTAAACCCCTCTAACTTCAGGGTTATATTCCAGAAACAAATAGATAATATGTCAAATCAGTCTCTACTCACAGCCCATTTGAAAAACACTTAGTGAGTTGAAGATAACCAGACAGGTAACTAGGTATCTAAAAGGCATTGTCCCCATGAGAATTTTCATGTCAAAAGGGTTGTTGATATCATAGGGTTTCCTGCATGAGGGATGGAGCAGCCAGAGGACTTCTGAAAGGAGAAGAAATGCTCTTTGTCAGGAGGAAGGCAGGTGATTCTAGGCTGTTCCATGGGGACCAGTGACAAGACGGTGAGCAGGCCAGGTTCCGGAGTTGGAAGGCACACATGGGGGCCACCAGGGGTAGCACACTGTAATGTGGGACTAGATAGAAATGCTCACAGCTGGGAAGAGTCAGCTGCCAAGGAACTAGCCACAGGCAACTCCCAGTGGAGTTTGATTCTCATTGTTACCTCTTTTAGACTTGTCTTCATTACCTTGGCTTCAGGGTCCCTCCTTTTGCACCTGAGGGACATGATGCAGGGCTGAGAAGAGAAATGAAGTGGAGCCAGGCGGTCAGCCTCAGGCTGGGGGAGTGGGAACAGCAAGGGCTCTGGAGAATTCAGACCAGGCATGTAGTCTGAGCCCCTTCACTTACTAGCCATGTGATCCTGGGACTTGACCAAGCCTTGTGAACATGGGGTTCTTCACCTGTAAAGTGGGTTTGATAGCCCTGTCCAGTAGGACTACTGGAATGTGTGCAACGTATGTACAGCACCTGGCCCAGAGCCTGGCATATGCTGGATCTTTAATGATTGGCAGTTATTTCTATAATAATATTATTTTACTCTCACACCCTACCATCCTCTGCTCTGGAAAATGTGTTTTTCTTTTTCAGATCTAGAATACACAATGCAAGAGGACACAGAATATCAAGTCAATCAAAAATGTTGCTTTGTAAATAAAACTCAGTGAAGTTTCACTCCTAGAGAATCTATTATTTAATCTGAGTGTGGAGGAGTTTTCCCCAGCTGGATGCAGCTCAAATTCCTAGAATTTGAGTCAAGGACCAATCTCTCCCTCCCTCTCAGCTGCTTTTGTTTCCAAACCATGATTTTCACTCATTTCACTCCCACCCAAATTTTAGCCCTTGCTAAGAGTTGTCCAAATTACACTAAAGGTGACCTAATTAAAATATTCTAATGGAGTCTGCTCTGGCTCTCCCAGGCCAGGGAAAAGAGTGGCAGTTTAGAGGCTTCAGGGCACCACTTCAAAGAAATATCACTATATGTTCATGGAAATCCCTGCAGATGATGGGTATCAATCACCTCCTTCTTGCACTGTGCTCAGCCACAGTGGGACAAGAGCACAGGACACCTTCCACACCCACCCCAGCTGGAGATTCCTCTCTGCTTTGCTCACCATCCTGAAGGAACTGCTCAGGGCAGTTCTCCCTTCCAGGCTTTGCTCTCAGCCCTAAGTCATGAGGCACATGGTCTGAGAGTCTGGCCCTGCCACCACCCAGCTTCATTCCAACCAACTCCCACAGAAGGAACTGCAGTTTCCCCAAGCCCCAAACTGCCCTGGTTCAGGGCACTCACATCCCACTGCTCTCAGCAGAAGCACCACCCTTCCACCCTTCTGTCACTTGTTCTTTAGGACTTAGGAGGACATCTCACCACCTTTGTTATGCGGCTGTAGCTCCTGGACTCCACCACCTATTGGTGGGGGGAAAGGGTCTGGCTTATCCTAGTAATTCCAGCAACCCAGGACCTTCCAAAGAGCAGAGGCTCAGTGAATGTTAGGGGAAGAAATGAGCCAGTGAGCAGGGGGTATCATTTATTGAGATTTAACTTCTCTTACAATCTTGAATAAGCCAAGCATAGCCAGGTATATATCTTTTAATTTTGCAGAATGACATACTAAAAAGATAAGGGAAGGTAAGAATTAACTATCTCTTAGTTTTTTTTCTTATTTCTCGATCCCATCTATTTTACCCCTGACTTGTTTCACATTTCCAAGGAAACTTCTATTTCAGTGCCATGTTATCTTGTCCCAGACCACAAAATAAAATGGAAGATTTCCCAATTTGTATTATATATAATAGGAAAACTTTTAAACTGGATAATCAGCAATGTATTTGTGAGCAGTGCCATTTGTAAACCTAGAACTTGAAATTAATTAAACCTTCCATTAAAAAGAATATTTCAAAAACACCAAAAAGTAAAAATAATTTCTAAGTCACCCATATTGAACACTAACACAACAATGTCATACACTCAAGATGTTATACACAAAGATATTATACCCCAAGCCCCACCCTGCCTCTCCACTGCTCAGAATAGTGACTGCTCTCTCCAAACAAAGAGTTAAGAATCTGTCTCAGACTTCGCTTGGGGCAGAGGCTGCTGGTTGTGGCCCTGGAACGTGCACTGGCACTGGCATCCCAATTGTCTCTGACTACAACTCTCGCTTGGCTGTCCTTTTCCTTATCTCTCACAGCCTCCTCATACCAGATAAGAAAGGCTTTGGGCATGGCAAAGGTCATTGACCTTGGCCAAAAACTCCAGGATTTTCATCTTGCTGGTTTCAGCGTGAGCCCTCGGACCCCACAGGAACTCATAGCATGCAGGATCATTGCCAGGCACCTGCTGGTACTCCAGGTACTTTACTCGCACCCAATCGTGGGTGATGAGCTTCCGGGGCTCCCCATAGATAAAATGCTCCCTCCCAGCATGCACCCCCATTATACCCAGCATTTCCCAGATGACCTTCTCCGGGGCACAGTCGCCCTCCAAGAAGATCACACCCAGGATATTTATCAGGAGGCTGACCTTGGGCATGCTCTGGAAATCATTCAGCATCCCATCGTAGGTGAGGCCCAGGGCAATGACAAGGACATAGGAGTGGCCAGAAGGGTCCACTTTCTTCACATCAATGCCAAAGACCAATTGTATGCACTTAGAGGCTTCACTGAAGATCACATGGACGTGATCTTTGTAATCTTTGATGACACTATTCAGCATTTCTGTCTTTGGTCTTGGCTCCTTGGTTCGATACTTAAGGAGCAGGAAAAGAACCAAATGAGCCACCTTTTCATCTATGGCATCTCTAATCAAGGACTTGGCATCTGCCTGGGCCTGCAAGGTGCTTGGACCCCCCTCTTTTTGCCTGCTGGAGCCCTGATCTTATTTGATTGATAGAGTAGCTTTCATGGAAGTAGGGAAGGAACAGGTCTCTCTGAGGACCCTGGGGAGGGCTCAGCATCCCAGCAGCACAAACCTCCTTTTCGGTGCCCAGGATCAGACAATAACGGGAGGCAGGGGGAAAGGAGGAGGCGAAACAGGAGAGAGAGAAAGATGTGTCATCCTCCTCCTGATCTACCAGAGCCTGTGCACCCACCAGTCCCAGTGCATTTCTGTGGTCCTGAAGGCCTTTCACAGGCCTACAGCACTGATATATCTGACCGCAGCAATGAGACATAATGGCTCTGGTCTGGGTAGCAAGTAGGAGTGTGGGCAGAAGCTGGATGATGGGGAGCCACAGGCCTGGGGAGAGAGGAAGTATGTCAGTGGACTCAGTGAGAAACATACCCTGGGGGGCTCTAACAAAGGCTTGTCTTACAGGCCTTCTCCTCCTAGGGCTCCTGTCCTCCTGATCGGCCTGTCCTCTAAGCACCGGAACGAGGAAGTGAGATGGGTCCTCAGGGACAGCGGCCTGCAGAACATGAGGCCCCAGGGCTGACAGTGGGTGGGTGGGGCCAAGCTCTGTGGGGTTCCCTGTGTGCTGGGAAGGGCAGGGTCCTTGGCACACATTCACAGTGTGTACCTCACCTTGACTCCTGGCACGGCCTGGGCCTCCTCTGCTCTGTGACCTGAGGACACTGCCTCAGACCAAGGTCTCACTGTGGGTTCCTGGAGCCCATATAAGGGGAAGTGAGGGACCCTCATGATGCAGATACACGCACAACCCTGGTACCCCCAGTGCTGTCAGGAGGGTGGGTAAGGCTCTGTGAGGTCCCCACCATTCTGGGGTGGATGGTCGCTTCTGTGCTCACTCAGGGCCCTCACCTTTTGCCTGAAGGGCCCTAGGCCCCACCCTTATGTTGGCCTGAGAAACTCTCAGAACAAGAGCTCACATCCCTGATATGGAGCAGAAGGCAGTGAGTGGGTCCTGCATCTCCCAAGGATGACTGCAGGGCCTGGGTCACATTGTTCTGGGGTGGGGGTTCCCTCAACCCACACTAAGGGTATTTACTTTTAATCCTGGCAGGGCCTCGACCCACCCCTGCTGACTTGACATGGTCCGTCTGAGCTCAGGCCAAGCTCTAACTCCTGAGGATGCCCCTCCCCCCACTGCCGTGAGAGCCAGAGCTTGCCATATCTTGCTGCTCCCACCTGTATCCTCGGGGAGCTGAAAACAGAGAAGCCAGACTCTGTGGGGTCCCTTCTTTTCTGGGGTGGGTAAGTACTTTCAGTCCTCACTAAGGGTACTTATCTTGACTTCTGACAAAACCTGGGACTCCTCCCTCAGCTGATGTGAGGCTGCACCACTCAGAACATGATCCTCTCCTCCTTGACACGCTCCCCAGGTAGAAGTCTGGGGTCAGCACATCTGGTCACCCATGCTTGGGTCCTCCCAGGGCCAACAACTGGCATAGGGGATAGACGGGCTCTCTCTATCGGGGGTACGAGGTCCCCTCACTCATCCCCCTGTGTCCTCACCTTGATGATGCCTAGCAGGCCTGGGACTCTTTCCTGCACTGACCTGGAGCTGCAACCCTCAGACCAATGTTGTAACCACACTCAGCCCCTTCAGGCAGTAGTGAGGGAGCACCAGGTCTGGCCACCCTGCCTGGAGCTTCCAGGGTTGACTGTGGGGACAGGGTGTTTCTGTGAGGCCTCCACTGTTCTGGAGTGGGGTACCCCTAGTCCTCCCTCACACCAAGGTGTTCACCTTCCTCATGGCCGGAAAGAAGTGTGGATGTACCACAGGTGGCCACCCTGCCCAGGGTCTCCCAGGGATGAAAGCAGGGGCAAGGTTGGGGCCCCTCTGTCCTGGGATCCTGGGTCTCTATCCACCTCTTGTCTCCCAGCAGGGTCTGGGCATCTCCCTCTGCTCACCCGAGGCCGTGCTCGAGATACCAAGCCCCTACCCTCCCTTAGAACTGAAGGTGGCTGTCAAGACACATATGCCAGGCCACCCTGCATGGGGCCTTCCAGGGCTGATGGCAAGGACAGGCATCTGTGGGGTTCTCCCCTATCCTGAAGTCTAAGACTCCCTCCCTCCCCTCCTTCTTATCTCCGTGTTCTTATCTTGGCTGCCTGGTACAGCGTGCGTCCCTTCCACTCACACCAATGCCCTTATACCTCTAACCCCTGAGGTGTAAGTCAGTGGCCCCCACACCCCGGGCCATCCCACTGGTGACATTAGGGGTGGAATGGGATGGGCGGTGGGCGACCTCAGTCCTCCCTCAGGGTCCTGACCTTGATGCCTGGCAGAGCATGGACCACCCCCCCCCCATGTCCTTGAGTCCGTCCCAGGTCACAGATGGCTCTGACTCCGAAAGTCTCCTAAATACTAAGGGGGAGGGACTCAGCCTGACAGGTCTGCCCCACGGTGGCCATATGATGACAGCAGGGGCAAAGCTGGATTATTTGGGGACCCTCTAGGTGGGGGCCCCCTCAGTCCAGCCTCCGCATCTCACCTCACTGCCAACAGATCCTGGGCACACTCCCCTCGGCTGACCTGAAGCCTGCCCCTCAGGCCAACCGCCTCTCCTCTGTCAACCTCCCAGACGGACGTCGGTGGACGTCACAGCCGGCCCTCCACACACGGGCTTCACTGGGCTTCCCCGCTCTTCCCCAGGCTGACAGGAGAGGCAGAGCTGGATTATTTGGGGACCCTCTACCAGAGAGGGGGTCCCCTCAGTCCCCCCTCATCATCTTCCCTTGACTCCTCACAGAACCTGGCCCCTCTCCTCACGGTCGACCGGAAGTCTGGACCTCAGTCCAACGGCTTAGCCTCTGACAGCCCCCCAGAAGCATGTCGGTGGATGTCACATCCGGCCCTGTACCTGGGCTTACCAGAGCTGACAGCACGGACAAGGATGGACTGTCGGGCCCCTACGGGGAGGTGGCAGAGCCTGGATCTCCACCCTCTATGGCCCTCATTTGACCCTGGGTCACATAAGGATCTGACTCCAAGAGTCCATCGTGTTCCAAACGGGAAGGGCTCAGCCTGACAAGTCTGTCCCAGGGTGGCCCAGGGCTGAAAGCAGGGGCACAGCTGGATTACTTGGGTCCCTCTGCCAGTAGTGGGGACCTCCTCAGCCCTCCCTCAGTGTCTCACCTTGACTGTTAACAGAGCCTGTGCCCTCTGCCCTCCGTCGAGCTGAAGTCTGAACCTCACATCAAGGCCCTCACCTCTGTCAACCCCTGAGGCAGAAGTCGGTGGGCATCATGATGGCAGAGGCAGGGATGGGGCCCCTCTGTGCTAGGGACCAGGGTTCCCCTAGTCCTCCTTCAGCGTCTCACCTTGACTGCTGGCACAAACTCGGACTCCATCCGCATTGCAGTGGGATCTCCCACAGCTGACCACTAGTACAGTGCTGGGGCCCCTTCCATTCTGCAGTCCAGGGCTGCCTTCATTCCTGGTCAAGGCCCTCACCTCGATTCCTACTGAGACATGTGACATCTCCCTGGGCTAACCTGAGTATGTCCCCAGTAGACTAAGGCTTACACTGCCCTGAATGCCTTGAGGCAGAACTTCACTCATACAGGTCAACGCCTGTATTGTCGACAATTGACAACTCTGCCTGGAGTCTTCCAGGACTGACAGGGCAGAGATGGATTCTTGGGGACTCCTATGTTCTGGGGTGAGTGGACACCTCAGTACTCACTCATGAGAGCCCTCATCTTGGCCCTTGGCTCCTTGATTAAATGCTCCGCGGGAAATGTGCTCTCCCTTCCACGTCAGACCATTTGTCCAGCTGCAGCCCTTGTAAAAAAAATGACTCAAAGTCCCAGGCTGGATGTTAAATGGGGAACTGTTGCGTCCATCACCAAGGGTGAGCAGTCGTATATGTAGTTTTCTCTTATTCAAATCTCTTCTGTATCTATGTTTTGTACAATTTTATTTAACTTCCATTGGTTATCCTTTTTTCTTTAGTCATAGATCCTACTCGGAAAAATGTCTATTTTGTAAATATTTTCAAAGAATTGTGTTTTGTCAGTTATCTCTACTGTTATCTGCTTCATTATTTCTGCTTTTATCTTCATTATATCATACCTTCTAGTAACTTAAGTTTCATATGGTATTTATTCTTTTTTTTCTTGAACTGTGTAGATGTTTTAAACATTTTTATTGTCTGATATATTTAAGGCTCCCTATTTCCCTCTGACTACCACTTGGGCTGTATCATACAGTTAGTGTTATATAGCTTTATGTGTATGACTTGAGTTTTTTACAAGTTGAATATATTATTCTATTACTTATGCTATTAAAATTTTCAATATTTATCCCCAAAAGAGGTGTGTAAAATTATTTTTGAGAAGACTGTGAAAAAGATGATAGAAATAGAATGTTACTTGGAGGAGATTTCAGGTTCCAAAGGCATTTTTTTTGTTTTATTTTTGTCATTAGATACAGAAAAGTTTTAAACATATTTAAATGCTGTTGACAGAGTTGGGTTTATTGCAGGAATGCAAAGAAGTTTAACACTAGAAGATCAATCAACATAACTGGACATGTGTAAGAGTCAAGGATTTTCTAGGAAAATAGAAAATTTTATCAATATATAATACAGAGGGAATTTAATGCAGGGGACTGATTACAAAAGTGACAGAGAAGCCAAACGAGGGAGAGTTGGAGAACCCAATAATTAGCCACATGAGGAAGTCAATCTCACCTCTAGGTCGGAAGGACAAACAGAAATTTAGCATTAATGGAGCCTAGGTATTGGGTTCAACAGGATCTGGAATCATGGTGGGACTATCTGATGGTGACTGGAGCCATGGACAATGTAGCCACTGAAGGAGAAGTCACCTGATACAGAAGAAGGAGGAGAAAAACCTCTAATCACTCTATCTTCCTGAACCAAAATGGCAGCCAAATGTTGGTGAGCCTAGGAATTGGAGCCTTCAGGAGTCAAATCCTGTATAGTAGAGAGCACAGTAGGAGAAAATGAGAGATGGATCTGGGAGCAAATAGTCCCAGGGCTGGCTAACTATATTAACAGATTTAATGACACAAATCATATCTACAGTAAACTTATTATTATTTTTAAATTTTAACTTTTGGGGGGTACAAGTTGAATTCTGTTGTATGTATATATTGTATAGTGGTGGAGTCTGTGCTTTTGGTGTACCCATCACCTGAGTAGTGTACACTGTGCCCCATAGGTAATTTTCCATGCCTCACCTCCTCCCACCCTCACCCTTTTGAGTCTTCAGTGTCCATTATACCACTCTGTGTGCCCTTATGTAGGCATAGTTTAGTTTCCACTTATAAGCAAGAATATGGAGCATTTATTTTTCTGTTCCAGAGTTACTTCACTTAGGATAATGTCCTCCAGTTCCTTCTAAGATGCTACAAAAGACATTATTTTACTCTTTCTTACTGTTGAATAGTACTCCATGGTTTGCGTGTGTGTGTGTGTGTGTGTGTGTGTATGCATGCATAAATATCTCAATTTGTTAATCCATTCAGTTGATGTGCACTTAGGTAGATTACATATATTGGAAATGGTGAATTGGGCTGTGATAAACATGAGTAGAGATGTCTTTTAGATATAATGATTTTTTTTTCTCTGGGTAGATAACCAGTACTGGGTTTGAAGGATAAAAGGTAGATCTACTTTTAGTTCTTTGAGAAAGTTTCATACTAATTTACATTCCCACCAAGAGTGTATAAGGGTTTGTTTTGCACTGCATCCACACTAATAACTAACGTTTTTTTGACTTTTTAATAATGGACATTCTAATGGGAGTAAGATAGCATCTGATTGTGGTTTTAAGTTGCATATCCCTGGTTACAGTAAATTTATACATAATTGTATTTAATAAAAATTGACATACATTCCCAACAAAAGGTGTTATTTCTCAAAGTATAAATTTTTTTCTACCCCACCCTCTCACACAAAGTATAAAATTTATATCCATGTGTCTAGGCTGATAAATAAATGACTGAATAAATGGAGGAGAATAGATAAATCTGAGCAGAAGAATTACAAATCAGTTATATAGATACTCCATAGTTTTCAAGTGTTCACTGGGCACAGAGACTTCCTTCCCAAGAAAATACAGTGTGGAAAAGGGGGGAAAGAGTAAGTGTACTTTTGGGAAGCCTGAAAAACGCTCCCTCTCCCAGGTGATCAAGATTGATATCCAGAGTGATAACTGTCGGGCAGGTGGGAGGGGGAAGGAGGGGATGGGTAAATTCCCACCTAACGGGTGCAGTGCATTGTCTGGGGGATGCCCAGGCTTGTGGCTCTGACTTGGGCGGTGCAAAGGCAGTATATGTAACCAAAGCATTTGCACCCCCATAATATTCTGAAATAAAACAAAACAGTGATAAGTCGTTGTTGATGGTATGTATCTTTGATATGATGTCATGAGAATAGCACTTTATCTCTGTGGTGCTCCCCTTTCCAAACCCATAATACCAAGCTAATCATGAGAAAATCATCAGCAAAATTCCAAGAGAGGGGCATCCTACAATATGCCTGACTAGTACTCCTCGAAACTGTCAAAGTCATCAAAAACAAGGAATGCCTGAGAAAATGTCATATCCAAGAGGAGTCTAAGAAGGGTAATGGCTGAATATCCTGTAGAATCTTGGATAGGATCCTGGAACAGAAAAAAGACGTTAAGTAATGACTAAGGAAATCTAAAGAAAGCGTGGACTTTTGTTAATAACATTGTATCTCTATTGGTTCATTATTCATAAACAATGTCCCATACTAAGATGTTAATTAATATGGGAAAGCGAGTGTGGTCCATGTGGGAACTCTCTGTACTATGTTTGCAATTTTTCTGTAAATCCAACACTATTCTAAAATAAAAAGCTTTTTAAAATGGAAAAAAAGAAAAGTCAACTAGATAAACGATATGTGTGAAAAATCTACAGCAAACATCCTACACATATGGCGAAATTTGAAAGCTTTTGCTTTGAAACTGAGGATTAGACAAGGATTCCTCCCTTTACTATTTCTCTTCAATATTTTGATGGAGATACTGTCCAGTGCAGTAATGAGAAGCACAAGAGATAGCAATTGATAAAATAAGAAATAAAGTGTTGGTGATTAACATATGATTAGACTGTGTGTGAAAAAAAATCCAAAAGAACTATGGTTAAACTATTCAGTCAAAAAAAGAGAATGTCAAGGTTGCTTGGTATAACATCAATATACAAAAAGTAAACTTTGTTTCTGCAGCAACAAATAGTATAAAATGAAAATGTAAGTCAGCAAAATGTGGCTTATTATCATACCAAAATATTAAATATTGAAGTGTAAATCTAGCCAAAGCATGTTTAGGAACTCTATGGAAAAAATATAAAAGCATGGTTTAGATAAATTAATAAACACCAAACTAAAAATAAAGTATAATATGATCATGGGTATGAAGATTCAGTTGGATAACGATGTTAATTCTCCTTGATTAATCTACAGGTTGTCTGTAATCTAAATAAAAAATTCCAAAGTCTTTGTGGGTGAATATGTCTGTTTATCTGCATGTCTGTGTGAAATGTGACCCAATCAGCGTAATGTTTAAATTGGCATGCAACAGGCCAAGCATAGCCAAGACAGTCTTGAAGGAATAGAGGAAGATAAAACTAGTTACTCTACTGGATGAGGAAGAATTATTAAAATGCTAGAATAATTAAGTTTGTGGTATGTGTGCCATGGCTGACAAGCAGATCAATGGAAATAGTGTACTCTTGAAACAGGCTTATATATGGACCGTTGCTTTATGAAAGAGGTGCAACTGCAGAACAGTGGGGATTCACAGTATTTTTAGTAAATGACAGTGAAACAACTTGATCTCAATGTAGAAACCCCAATGCAACTGGAATTCTTCTGAAGCTACATAAAAATTAATGGCAGAGGGATTAAAGGTCTACTTTTTCACACAAAATTATATTGAATAGTTGAATGAACCTAGCATTGTGTGTCAAGTAGGGCTTTGAAAATGCTGGAGGGGAAAGGACTGAAAGTGTCTGGGGACATCATTCAGTGCCAGAAGGGATGGAGATGATATGAGCTGGGGAGAAAGAGAGGAAATGGCAGCTCCTTCTGCTCCCTGTCTCTGACACAGATGGCCTTGCTACCTTCATGGGCCTTCATTTTCAAATAGCTGGACCTGGTGGCTAGAGGCAGCTTGAGAGAAGGATACCTGGACCAATGATGTGCTCATTCCACCTCCCACCGCAAGCCCTGCTGGCCACTAGAGCCCTGGTACTCCAACAAGTGTGACTTGATATACCAGTCCAGAGACTCCTGACAAGGGATGTTGGACTGACACCCTGACCAGGCCCAGGAGGCCTTTACTGGCTTAGAGGCAAGGCCAGGTTTTCCACATGTGTTGGGAGCGGAGTGCTGCCTCCCTCCTCACCTGGATGAGAGCTCTTGATGGAGGGAGGGGCTTGGGGGCTTTGGTCACTCTCTTTGTTTGGCTCATTTCAAGGTGCAACACATATGCTGCTCTTTTGCAGAAATCCCTCTCTGCACACCCCTGCTAATAGAATTTGGTGTACTTGATGGAGCAAAAAAGGATATCTCTCCTTCCTGTGGTCAGAGGTACTCTAAATGTGGAGGGGTAATTATCATGGCATGGCATTGAACTCAGTCCAAGTGGGCAGGGGACATCCAAAGATACCAGAGGGAGGGCTTCCCCTAGCAGCATGGGAACTGCCACCAGTCTGGTGAGGATTCCCCTAACAGTGTCTTTCACAGAGTAAAAGTTTTAATTTTTATGATGTCTAACTTAATTTTTTCTTTCATGAGTCATGCCTTTGGTGTTGTATCTAAGAAGTCATTGCCAAATCCAAGTTCACCTTGATTTTCTTCCATGTTATCTTTCAGAAGCTTTATAGCTTTGTGCTTTACATTTACGTCTAGGATCCATTTTGAGTAAACTTTGTGAAAGGTGCACAGCAAGTGCCTTTCTCCTTGCTGAGGTCAGGGGTACTGTAAATGTGGAGAGGACAGGCATCATGGGATGACATTGAACTCATTCCGAGTGGGCAGGTGGCCTCCAGGGATACCAGTAGGGGGGCCTCTCCCTGCAGCATCACATGAACTGTCACCAGTATGGGTAGGGGTGTTGGGGAAGTGTCCTAATGAAGACCCTCCACCATTAAAATGGTACTATAATGGGATTTGGAGCTCCTGGTTTGAAAGGCTTTAGGTTGGCAGTCACTTTCTGAATGAGAATGGGGTCACCCAAAATAGAGCCACAGGGTGATGGCTGAGGGGCCCTGTAGCAGGGAGAGCACCATCTTGATTATTCCATCTACCCAAGGGTCGTTGGTGGCCCAGATCAACGCTTGCTCCCACCTCTGCTCCACATACTTCCTTTCAGCTGCCCTCACTCTGGACATGGGCCTTGACACAATTCATGAATGCCAAGACTGCAGAAGAGGTTGACTTATGGTTTTGTGAGAGATTTCACTGAATGCCTGGGTCATCTCAGATCCACTCTGTTCAGGACCAACTCAGCTGTTGTGGAGTTGAGTTTGCTTTCTTCCTTAGCTTCAGCTTTAGCGTCTTGGGTGCATTAGCCTTTCTTGTAGCCAGAATAGGATATACAAATTTTGATGGTTAATTTTGGATGTGGAATTGACTAGTTATAGGGATACCCCGGTAGTTGGTGAAGCATTATTTCTGGGTGTGTCTGTGAGGGTGTTTCTAGAAGAGATCGGCGTTCGAATTAGTGGACTAAGTAAGGAAGATTTGCCCTCACCCAGTGTGGCTAGGCATGATCTAATTGGCTGAGGACCAGATGGAACAAAAAAGCAGAGGAAAGCCAAGTTTGCTGTCTCTCTCTCTCTCTTCTGGAGCTGGGACACCCTTCTTCTCCTGCACTTGAACATCAGAACTTCAGGCTTTCTGGCCTTTGGACTCTTGGACTTGCAGCAGCGTCTGCTCTGGGTTCTTGGGCCTTTGTCCTCAGACTGAGAGTTATACCATCTGCTTCCCTGGTTGCAAGGTCTCCCGACTTGGACTGAGCCACGCTGCTGGCTCCCTGGTTCTGCAGCTTGCAGACGGCCTACTGTGGGACTTCTCAGCCTCCAAAATTGCATGAGCTAATTCCCTTAATCAATCTCCTCTCATATATCTGTATCTATCTGTGTATGCATCCTATTGGTTCTGTCTCTCTGTATAACCCTGACTGATACACAACCTTTGAGCTGAGGGTGGAAAGCTTACACAATAATGCTCTGCTCCCGTACCTGGAGATAGCTGGGGTCCAAGTTTCACTCCTGGTCCCTGTGACCTCTGGGATTTTGGTACTACATCCCATCAGAGTTAGCAAAAGTGCTTTTTTTCCCTTTTCTTGGGAGGAAGGGATGAGGGGAATGACTGCCTGGAGCTCCTTCTGTGCACTACCCACAGTAGATAGCTCACTGATAAATAGTAGTATTTTGGAAATTTAGCATATGTTGATGGCTTATGTGTCAAGGGTAAAGATGAGAAGACTACTGCAAAAAGGGGCCTGAGATTTGCAACAACATGGATGGAACTGGAGAACATTAGGTTCAGTGAAATAAGCCACACACAGAAGGCAAATCTTGCACGTTCTCACTCATATGTGGGAGCTAAATATCAGAAACATCTCATGGAAACAGAGTGTATGAAGATAGTTATCACAGGCTGGGAAGGGTAGTGAGGACAGGGGGATAAGTTGGGGATGATTAATGGATGCAAAAATATAATTAGATGGTAGATATAATGAAGACTATTTCATAGCACAACAAAGTGACTATAGTCAACAATAAGTTAGGGTATGCTTTAAAATAGCTAGAATAGAAATGTTTCTAACACAAAGAAATGATAAATACCTGAGGTGATGGCAGCCCCAATTACCCTGATTTGATTAATTCACATTCTGTGCCAGTATCAGAACATCACATGTACCCTATAGAGATACACAATTATGATGGACGCATAACAGTAAAAACGAAAAGGAGGGTATGAGTACCTCTAAGTGGGAAGAAGAGCAAGCAACAAGCCTTCAAAGACCAAGGGAAAGTACATATGGTTGTTATCAGCACTCTTCAATGACAAAGGCTTCGCCCTTCCTGGGTACACAGCAAGCTGAATGTCCTGGCTCCTTATAGTGGGGTCAATGTCATTAGTCCTAGCTAATGAATTGTGAGTGCAAGTGAGGTGATTCCCTTCTGACAGAAGCACGGAATTACTTGTGCAAGCCCCGCTACGTTTCCGTCCCCGTGCCATGAAGATTGCAGAAGGACACATCAATAGCTACCATGAGCGGAAGCTTCCCCAGTGACCTGAATTAGACACACAGTGTGAGAAGAAAATGAACATTTCTTGGGTGAAGTTACTGGGACTTTGAGATGGTCACCACAGCAGCATCTAGCCTGCCCTGACTGATTATCCAATTCCAAATTGGGCATTTCCATGTAGTTGGCCATTTTCTGGTGGTGTGATGGGGCAGAGTCCTTTCTACTCATTGGAGACGACGCTTGAGTTCTCATTTTTCTCGCCCAAGAATGGACATATTCCTCTATGGAGAGTGTGTCGGGATGGGAAGTCTCCCTGAGGCGTGGCCCATATGGAGCTAGAGTAACAGGAGAGGGTCTTTGGTTAGGTGGAACATTTTGTGCTGCACGAGGGAGAGCAACATTAGCAATAGAAAGGTATGTTTGTGTGGTGGCCCTGGAGGTGTGTCTGTCAGGTCTCCAGTAGGAAAACCTGCCATCCAGGGCAGCATTACTTGTCAGCCCCAGCCTTGTCTGTGCAGAGGCCATGCTTCCCCTGGGGCTGTTCCCATTCAATGACTGGGAGTAGCAGGGATGACGGTGAGAGCCTGTTCCGGTCTGAGCAGGACCAGAGGGCACAAGTAACTGCATGAGCAAATAGTTCAGGCCCCCGTACCACCCAGCACCGTAGCACAGCGCCCCTTCCCCACCCTGCCTCTATGGCCATATGGAGGGTCCTTTATGGCCAGCTGAAGTGGGGGAAGGTACAAGCTTAAAATGGCTGGTACTGCATCTCACGCAGATGAGCAGGTGCTCTTGAAAGAGAGTGGTAATGGAAAATTCTTTCCCGAATGGGCAGAGCTTTGAGGGGTGTACCTGGCCTGGGGTCAGAGTGGGCTGGCTAGCTGGGAGAGGACTGGAGGAGGCTCCCGAGGGCACACAGAGTACTGCAGACAGGAGTGAGGTGGTGAAGGACGACAGAGTCCATCATCTTCCATCAATTTTTGCCCTCATTTCCCCAAGTGGCACTAGAGGGAGACTTTCTAAGAAGCTGATGTGTTTCTGCTCCCTTTGTTTCTTCTTGAGAGAACGACCTTGGGAGATATCACTTCTTTCAGGTTCTTTTGTCTAGCCCTTTTGACTTTTTACAGCCATAACTTGGGTCGGTGTATTTGTTTGGACACAGATAAAATGTACTCACCATCAAATTGGTTTTACTGATCATCACCTAAGAGCACATTTAGGAATAACATTGATGAGGTGTCGGGCAGATGTGGGGGGAGGAGGGGATGGGTGTATACATACATAATGAGTGCAATGCACACCATCTATGGTATGGACACGTTTGAAGCTCTGAGTGGGGGGCTGGGAAGGGCAATATACATAACCTAAACTTTTGTACCCCTATAATATGCTGAAATAAATAAAAAAAAAAAGAGAGACAAACTCCAAGAGAGAAAAACATGGGGAAGGAAAATGAAATGGAGAAATTTGGAGTCAAGGATGCAGAACTGGATTCCGTGCAGCAAATCTTAGATTGGCCTTTGGAAAAGTTCATGTTCCAATTCTGACACTGACTCCCTGTGCAGTTCCTGAGCAGCTTCCAGACCACGGGACGGAAACTCT
Organism: Eulemur rufifrons; assembly: GCF_041146395.1. Taxonomy (NCBI): domain Eukaryota; kingdom Metazoa; phylum Chordata; class Mammalia; order Primates; family Lemuridae; genus Eulemur; species Eulemur rufifrons. Next base: position 22,415,091 of record NC_091012.1, on the reverse strand, counting down.
CTGGAGTCCCATGGCAAATAAGTCTCTTCTCTTCTACTACTGTTAAGCATGAACATAAACTCAAGTTTATTATGAAATAAGCCAAACCTTCCTCAGTCCTGTATACCTTAGCAATTCCTGTCCTCTCCCACCCTTGTGACCCCAACTGGGGGGAGCGCTTGAATTGGGTAAGCAGCACCGTGGCAGCCCGAGGGGCCCCAGGAAGCCTGCCAGACTGGGAAGAAGCTGGTAAGGGCTCCTTTACCCCAAGAGTTAGCGAAACTGGGAAGCGGGGGATCCCTTCCCCTCCTCTCATCCCTGCCCTTGGGGTAGTCGTGTAGTCCTGCATGCAGCAAGTTACAGTTGTCTTGTCGGTGTCAGGCCCATCCAAGTGCCACACGCTCCACCTGTGGCCACCTTCTGAACCTCGCTTGTCCGCAACAACTTACCCAGCAGAAGAGCACGCAGCCACTCATGACAGGTCCCGGCTGCGAGAAAACTCTTCCCCACATCCAAGCTGCACCTCCTCTTTCCGCAGGCACCTGTGACCCCTCCGGCACGGTAAGCCTTCAGCAGCAGGAGAGCTGCTAGGCGTTGAAAGGGAGATTTCTGCCTGTCAGGGTCACAGTGGAATCTGTGGGAAGGTCACGTGGAGCTGACCGCACTGCAAAGGCGGGCCCAGCAAGGGCTCCCGGCTGCAGTGTTTGGTGAGGGAGGCACCGAGTAGTGTGTGCTCTGCAGTGGGCTTCTCTGCAGCCAATCAGGCCTGGGGTTGGGTCTTAGTGGGCAGGTGGGGTTGGGATCCTGAGTCCTCTGGGGGAGACGAGGGGGAGCCAGGAGAACGGGGCGTGCTGACAGAGGCTGCTGACATGAGTGAGAACAGTGGAGAAGAAGGGCTATCGGGCAAACTTTTCTATCCTGTGTATGTCCCAGCTTGGAGCAGCAAAGCGGCCTCTGCAGGGTGGGTTTGCATGGCACTCCTGGCCTGTTTGGGGCACCAAAGGGACCACAAAGCATCACTGGGCCAGGGTTCCTGCTGCAACTCCAGGGTTTTCATCAAAAGCTGCTTGGAGATGCACTGAGAAATGTGGGCCACAGCAAGGACGCCCTGCACCACTGTAGGGCATTTGAATGTGACTTTGCAAAAGTTTTAAACCTGAGAATGATCTATTCTCACCCTCCCAAGGCTTTCTTGCTCTCTATTCTGCACATCCATGTTGCCAAAGGAGATTTTGCAAACAATTTTGTTCTTTATAAAGATGGCTTACCCCACGTCCCTTACCCTGTAAAAGGGAACCAGATGTCTACCTTATATTTTCGCACAACAATGGCTTGTTCTGTTTTAAAAATTTTTTTGAAATGATTAGGAATGGCCCGTTCAAAAGTGTGAACTAATTTCATCTGTGCTGTTGCTAATTCCCCTCCTCCTGAAAACCATAGCTTCAAATGTCCTGGGGCATGAGGAGGCCAACGAGCAAAGCTGTGGGAAGACCATGGTGAGGGATGGAAGCCAGAGGCTTCCTGGGTGCAGACAGATGTCCCGTGCAACACTTTGCAATCCTACAGAGAGGAGACACAATGACCCGGCAGAGCGCTTCTCATTAGACGTATTGATTCTTCCCTTTCAGCTGTTTACAATATTTTATTTCAGTATATTTTTCAGAAGCATAGTTGTATCTTTATGTTTAATTGTTTTGAAGTCTGCACTGGTCAAGGTCTTTTTCATGCAAAAAATGTACACTTAATGAGGGCAAAGAAGGTGCCCAGTCATCTCTTGAGGCTCTGGTGCTTTGTGCCTCCTTTTCGGGTCCGGCCATCCAGGGCAACTGGGTCTTGGTCCTCCTCTTCTTTTCTTGGTTTTCACTTGCCTGGGCCCAGAACCACTTCTGAAGACCCGTCTGTGTGTGTGTGTCTGTGTGTGTGAGATTTTACTGTACTTCATCGACTTTCAGAGTGTCTCTGACTTGACTGCACTCTGAAGAATCTTCTGGCACTGCCCGATGTCAGGCACCATGGCCAGTTGTGCTAAACTCGGGCACCCACAACTCTGCCGATGACAACTGACCCTGGGGACGCAGTCTGGCTAGATGGTCGGCACAAAGTCTCACGCAAATTGAGTCAACAGAAGTGACCCTGACCAACTGGGGCTATTTCATAATTTAAGTATATCAGAGAGATACATTAACACCCTCCCCCTCCCTCCCCTGGAAATGCAACACTGATACTATAGATTTCCTATCGATCACAGGACACGATACAACAGACATGAACACACTGCACATTTAGTAGGACAAGTCACGATTTCCTTTGATGTTTGGGTATAGAATAGCTAGGAAGTTACTGCTCATCACCACAGCAGGGTATCACACCAGTGGATAGCTTAGTGAATGTATTCATTAGTTAATAGCTCAAAGGGTTAGTTCTTGTATGTACAGAATAAGGAACCCTCATCAGGAATGGCCACAGTCTCAGCAAAAGTCATCTCTAAATGTGCAAAGACTGTACAGCCCTGCTATTAACAAGATGACATGAATTGTAAGAATACATTTGACAAGCTCCATTGAAGATCGTCCGTGACCTGTGCAAAGGCACCCCACAGTGGCAGATGGAAAGGGCAAGAACTTGGTAGGAAACGTGTCACCCATGTCCACAACAAGTCGACACTTTGGAGAGAAGGACGGGGGTGTCCCTCCTGTGCTAGTGGCACAGAAGGGATTCTAGGGGGAAGTGGATGGGAAGGAAAGTGGGCAGAGGAGCAAAGTGGGGGTCGCTCCATCCCAGATGCTGCCCAAGCTCCAAATTACCAAGCGCTCTTTGACTGGCGGGGGCTGAGAAAGGCTTCGGGCTGCACCCCTGCAGCACCCAGCTGGACACTGCACTTCCAGAGTCACTTGGTGTGAGGAGAGGAGAGGGAGGGGATGGGGGCAGTCAGCTCGAGGTGTGGCTTGCATGGCTGGGGAGGGGCTGGGGACAGCTGGGGTGAGGCTCAATGACACAGACAACAGACCACATGCAGGAATTGACAAGGGGAGATCTGGCAATTCTCAGGCTCAAACAAACAAATCCATGGCAAACTCAGAAAGTTTAAGTTCCCGAAAAGATGTAGTTGTCAAACCTCCACCTCACACTGACACTGAACTACAGGGTATGAGTCGCAGTAGAGTTCAACTGCTCTTGTTGCAGCATGTTAGGGCAAGATATTCTTTGTAAGGTATAATATTATATCTAGCTATGTGGATTTATGGAGATATTTACAAGTGGCCTCTCTGCCTTTCCTCTGTGCCATGAAGCCTTCATGTGCATGGCTGCCAGACACGTCTGAAAGCCCTCTGTTTTTTTGTAGTGCTCCCATCTCCCTTTGTGACTGCCTCCCAAATCAACTGCTCACCCCCCATAGGGCTCAAAACCCACCACGCTCCCGGAGACCCTAATCCAAGGCAACCAAGCAATGCTTGGGCTCCAGGAAGCCAGCCTTTCTACAGCCACGTGGGGAGCTTCAGACATGAGGCTACTGCTCCCTCCTCAACCTGGATCTCTCTGTGGGGTGTCCAAAAATAAAGACGGAATCTTAGCCAGTCTGGTGGCAACTGTGTTGTTTGTAAGTGTCCTACAGGATTTGTGTGTGCACGCGCATGTGCCTGTACGATTGTGCACGTGAGTGTGTGTGGCCATATGTGAGTGTGTGCAGGTCTGGGTGTGTATAGTCATATACCGATAAAGGTGAGTGCCCCCCACGAGTGTCTGCACACGTGGGTGACGGTGTGGGTCTGTGTGGGTGTGTGAGTGTGAGAGGCTATATGCTTGTGCAGAAGGGCGGAAGAGACAACAAGCTGGGCCCACTGAGGCAGGCAGTCCTTAGGCCACCTTGGCACTTCCCTCTCTCCCGTCTGACTATTGCTTGCCCTGGAAGGGTGGAAGTGGTGAGTTCCAAACTCTAAGTCTAAGGCGGAACTTGGGGCCTGTTTCTGGAGTCCAGCAGCCAACCACCATTCTGGGGTAGGCTAGTAAATTGTGTCCTGGGCCAGAATGGGCCACCACTACAGTCCACGCCTGCAGCCATTCCCGGTGATGTCCTGGGGGTTCGTTACATCACCTGCCTGCCTGTGTCTCCACCAGCTGCCACATGTGTGTCAGGGTTACAAGGCAATGGGAATAGAGGTTAGAGAAAACATCCCGTTTGGTCTGCTGGGTCTCCCACCCCATCGTTTGCAGCATGCCTCTGTTCTCATTATATCCTTCCGGCCCTCCCCGCAACCTGTGCCTCCCAAGCATGTCCTCCCAGAACAAGGCAAGACACTCTGCACTTGTAGCTGATCCCAAGGACTGAGCATTTCCTACCTCAAGGCACTAAATTCCCACTCCTCAGGGCTACATTCATGTCCTCTGGCTCCTCTGTCCAGGAGAAGCACAGATGGGTGAAGGGAGGGGACGAGGAGTGGATGGGGACCAGGAGACGCCAGTACCTGGAACAGGGAATTGGAGAGAAACAGTCCATTAACCAGCGCAGCCAAAGGGCGCCCACCATGTGGGAACAGGTCAAAGGAATTCTGGTGCTTCTGCAAGGGCCGCCAACAGGGAATATATATGTTGTCAGGTGCATTTTGCTTCACGCTCATTCAAACCAGATTAACACAGGTGTGCACACCTGCACACACACACAGCATACACCCATACGTATACACACAAGCACACACATAAGTAAGCCACACTTTCATGGGGATGCATCCACATGCACATGTCTACACGTTGTTGCACATACGCTTGCATGCATGGCAGTATAGATTTACAGCGATAGGCACAGCAGTATGCAGCTTCTCAAAAGGTTGTACATGCACCTAGACCTACATTGATACATACAAACACATCCAGGTATACAAGGAAACACAAACACAGAAGCATAATTAAAGGGAGGTAGGCAGATGGGTGAGGGGCTGCAGGAGAGACTTCCGAAGGTGAAAGGGGGGTACAGGTTGAGTGCTTGGTGACGCTCACTCCCTCACGGCCTCCATCAATGAGGTGTAGCTGCTTGGCAAGCTGAAGCACAGGCCAAGCCTACTTCCCTTAGGGGCCCTGCTGGGTGGGCAGTGCCCATGTTCTCCATGTGCTCACTTCCCCCTCCTTGGCTGGCGACCAGCCAATACCTGCAGAGACACCCCCGGTACCGGTACCGTAGAGTAAGGTTGGGGGCCTGGTAGAGAGGCAGACTCTGTTCTGGAGCACCCCCTTTTGGGAAGGGGAGAAAAGAAAGGGGAATTCTTTGGTTTAGAGAGTTAGGAAAAGGAAGAGCAAGTGGGGTGGCTCTACACTCACTGTCTGCACACCCTGAAGCACGACACAGAAGCTCCGTTTTGTTTCCTTGCCACACTGGAAACAATGTTGTTTGCCTTTCCTGGCTGGTGGGGCTCCTGTAAGGGTCCGATGGTGTGGTGGGTCAGTGAGCTTGTTGACACTATGCACTAGACAATAGAAAGGATTAGTATATAGATTTACAGTAGATGTTCATCTGCTAAACTGTGTCAGACGGTGAACTCCCAAGTTTGAACTTTCCTAACCCTAGTGCTTATTCCCAACTGCTTATTCTGGGATTCTTGAAAAACTTAGCGTCTGATAGCAAGGGCACTCCCGACTCAGACAGATGTACCAAGTCCCTGGTGGCAGGCATTCTGAAGCAGAAATATAGACAAGAGATGTTCCCTTTCCTCCAAAGAGGCCAGCTCAACAGTATCATCTCCAACTTTGCCTTGCCCCCTGCCCCACTGAAAGCTCCCGTTGGGTGTGTGCACCGTCACTTACCCTGACAGGTCACTGTGCAGCCTCACCCACCTACATTCCCCTCCCAACCCTGCACCACCACGCCGCATTCTAAATATGACAAAAAGAGTGGGGAAAAGGAACTTACAAATGATCCCTGAGTTTCCCATGGCCAGTTCCCTGAACTTCCAAGCCATGGCTAGCCCTTCCCCTATGCACCCCAGCCCAACCCAGCTTGACTTTTCCTATAAAGCCCTAAGCAGAGGGTGAGCAAGGTCCGTAATCCCTAGGAGGAAAAAAAAAAAAAAAAGAGAAAAAGTCATGAAAAATAAAGTTTGACACCTCAGGGGGACAGAAAAGACCCCAGAAACATTTGTGAGCAAGCCTTAGATCCTTCCCCTGTCCCCAAACCTGGCTGCCCCCTTTCCTCTAAACATTCCCAGCGGCCTTTCCATGCTTACTAGCTGTGAGAAGTCTTTGGAAAGGTGAGTGCCTTCTAGCAGGAAAGGAAATCAATGTGCTCTTTACCTCCAACTCCTTCTCAGTCCCTTCCTTTCCAGCCAGAATACACGCTTTCCAATCACTCTCCACCTTCTGCTTATAAAGAGTAGTGTGGAACTGATCAGATTGCCCGGAAAGCCACAAAATAAAAGGAATGAAGGAGAGAGGGAAAAATAAAACCAAAAGAAGCCATAAAGGAGCAGAGTACAGTGTCCCTGCTGCTCTGGGGCCACTGGGGGCCGAATAGATTTGGTACACCCATTAAGCAATGTTGAACAACCCAAAGGCCAGAGGGAAGAGGAACTGGGACCACTTGTCAACCTTAGGGACGTAGTTGGGGTTGAAGAGATCGAAGGAGAACTCTTTGGTGAAGGCGCACCCAGGGCTCGGGGGGCCACTGTCCTCAGACTCTGAGCTACTATCCTTGTCTTGGCCACTGGCCATGAGGTCATCATGATCCAGGCTCCAGATACTATCAGCATCACACTCGGGCTGCTCCTCAAGGCCAAGGCAGCTGCTCTCAACATTGATGTCATCGTGTAAGCGATGGATCTCCTCCAGCTCATGGTTTGCTCCTTGCACACAGCCCTGGCCACGGCGAAGCACGGCCTATCCACTGGGGCCACGGCCATGGCTCTCATCTGAGCTCAAGCTTCCATCACAGTCTTCAGAGTCACGGGTCTCAGCACAGCCATGGGCCTCGGCATGGTTGCGGATTTTGGTAGGAATGACACTGTCACCGTTCTTGAAAGCATTAAAGTGAACACTGTAGCCAAGTCGGGCCTGCTCTGAGGTGGAGGGGAGATCGCTCAGGATTTCTGCGGTGGCCAGCGGGGTCTGGCCTGAGAGAGAAGTGAGTGGGCTGAGGCTTTCTGAGGTGGCCAGCAGGGCCTGCTTGGAGATGGACGTCAGAGAACAGAGGCTTTCCGGGCTATCCAGGGGGGCCTGAGCCGGGGTGGTGGGAAGAGAGCCGACTCCATCTTCCATGATAATCAGGCCATCCTTTGAGGAGATAATGGATAGGCTCATCAGTTTCCTGTGGCCTAGGTGGCTATGCACGGGGGCAGGGAGAGGGGAGGGTCTTTCCTCATCAGCACTTGCATTGTTACTGTCAATCTCTTGACAGACAGAGTCGTCTCCTCTAGGGGTCTCTGGTGTGCAGGGGGCTGAGGAACAGGACCCAGAGGCTGTCAGCATGCAAGGGCAGGCCATGGCGGCTGCCAAGCCGATGTCTGCCTGGGGGCAGCTGCTCCCTCAGGAGTGCTGTGTGGTGGATGGAGGCCTGCTCAGGCAGGCAGGGCTGGGCTCTTTGCCAAGGAGGTGGGACGTTGTTGGACATTAACGTACTGCCCACAGCAAGAGCCTCAGCACTGCCTTGGGAGTCAGAAGTGCCAAAGAAGGCAGGGTAGGCAGGCCAGCCTCTCCTGTGTCTGTCTTCCTTTCAGCCTCCCTCTGCCCATCTTCCCTTCCAGCTTCATTGCCTGCCCTGGACGCGTGCAAAGTGGGCCGAATTTGGCCCAAAGGTCTGCAGAAATTCAGCCTTGCCGTGTACTTGCTTTGTGACCTTGGACAATGATCATGTGTCAAGGAGTGATGATAAAGAGTCCTACTTCCTTGTTTCCTGTTCACATGTGTGTGTGTGTGTGTGTGTGCACACATGCATGTGCTGTGTGTCTGTGCCTGTGAGGATTAAAGGAACTAAGAAATGCGGAAGGGTCAAAAGCGCTAAGCTGGGGCTCCAGAGGTGCTCAGGGAAAGCTGATTGGCAGTCAAAAAGTCAAACCTGCATGTTCCCCACCACCACTTCCTGGTACCGGTAGTGGGCAATGACTCTTCGTGGCCTCCTGCGTCGCCTATGGTGGTGCTGAGGTCTCCGGCTGTAGAAAAGATAGTTGATGTAGACGTAATCCAGCAGGGACAGGAACACGAAGAACAAGCACACGAGGATATAGATGTCGATGGCCTTGACATAGGGAATATGGGGGAGCTTATCCCACAGATGAGAGTGGATGGTGGTCAGGATGAGCATCGAAGTGAGAGCTACAAACAGAACGGCACCGGCTCAGTCTCCTCTGGTGGCTGAGCTTCCTGGCAAGCCACTGGGCCCCTGGCCATCTCTGGAGTGAGGAGGGCCCTGAGCAAAAGCCTTCACCTCTCTGGGACTGGGAGTGCCTTTGCTGAAGTGCTGGCTTTGTTCCCCCTCCCCCATCTTGAAGCCCAGCCTCTGCCTCAGCGGTCCACGACATCCCATGGCTCTTACTTGAGGTCAAGTGCCAAAATCCCAGCCACAGCTGCTTCTCAGCGATTAACACCTGTGGTTCCCCCTTGCCCAGTGCTGGCCCCTTCCCCTTTTGTCTTCCTTTAGTCCCTGGGAAAATTTTGTGAGCCCTAAACTATTACGCAAGTGCAAAGGTTTAGTCCCGAATGATCTCCTGAAGAAGGAGGCTGAGGAGTCTGCCCCAAAGACGGTGACAGAGAAAGCAGGCCTGGATCTGGGGCCGATTAGAGGCTCCTTCAGGGAAGCTCCTCTTGAAGCCCTGCTGCCTGGTAAGGTGTTCTGATGCCTTGATTAAATCAATGTTTATTGTGTTGTATTTCTGATCTAAGTGTGACTTTTCCATGTACTTATGGACTCAACAAACTATGAATTCTGGTACGTTGGGCACAACATACCAGGATTGCAAGTCTAGTGTGTTTTTCACACCCGTCTCCAATGTCAGTCTCTCCACCAGGGCTTGGCGGAACACCTACACACATGCTTGCCGGAAAAGCCCTTGCTTCCTTGCATACAAGGTCACATGCTGCGCCAGGTACCACTCCCTTACGCTCGCCTTTTTTATTCTGAGGAAGACAACCCACGATCCTCCATGGGATGGAGACAGGACCTATCATTGTCACCCTGGCTGCAGAGGAATCATAGTTCATCCAAAACGATATCCAGGAGAGAATAGTGGTGAGGACCGTAGGCCAGTAGACCTGCCCAAGGTAGCTGTTGACTTCCCTCTGGACCTGGAACTTGAGTATTAGGTGCACATAGGACCCTGGCAAGGAGACACACTGCTGTCAGGGTGGCAGTGCCCAGGGCCTTTGCAGGGTGGAGAGGCACACAACAGAAGGGGCAGTGATCGATGGGCAGTTCAGCCTCTAATTCTCCATCCACAGGCATCCTGCCTGAGAAGGCCAGTGAGAATGGCACATCTCAGCAGGCCCACATGGCAGAGCAATTTTGCTCTCTCCCGTTCCTTTCTCACTTGCTTCGTGGTAGCTGACATCTAGGAATGGGAGAGGCAAGAGATGGCTCCAAGCTGTAAACTGATGGAGGCTGAGAGGCAAGTCCTGAGAGGAGCATGAATCCTTTATACCTGGAAAGCCTGGTCAACCATGCCCAGTGCTTCCACAGCCCTTCCTCACTTGCACAGGGCGAGCTGTTGGGGCTTTATCAAGGGGGCCTGGCAGGCGTGCAGAACCAGTGGGAAATGGGAAAGGAGGCAGCAGAGAGTGCAGGGGTCCCAGGCAGAGGCCACTGGGAGTTTATGGGAGTGCAAAGGGGACAAGGGACAGGAGAGAAGGAAGGGATGGGGCCCACCTGTGTAGAAATACACTTCCTTGCTAGTAATCGTCCTCCCCAGGAAAGAGAACTGAGGGATTTGCAGCTTCTCAGCCATGTGGATGGCACTCCCGTTGTCTTCCCAGAATAGCATGATGTCTTCAACCGTGTATCCATCTGCGAAGGGGAGAGAAACAGAGAGTCTCAGTAAATGGGCACTGGCAGATTTCACACCAGAGCAGTCTGAAAACCAAAGGATGGCTGGAACTTGCCATTTTGGGGGCTCCTTTATGCTGTGCTGAGCCTGAGCACTAGGGAAAGAGAACCCGCACTTTGGAGTTGCTTAGCCAGAAAGCAAAGCACAAAAAAGACATGCTACAAGCTCCCACCCACCAGCTTGTGCACAATTTCTCAATAGTGTGTGCCACTTCCCAAGGGGACAACTCACACCCTAAAGGCCATCTTCTCCCAGATACCATATATATACCCCCAACAGGCAGTCAATTAATCACCTATCATGGGTATCTGCCACCTGTCTTTCTTTATCTCCATCACCTATGTGTGTAGGAGAGAGAGAGTGGGGAGGAGGAGGGGGTGTAGAGGTGTGCTGTCCCTCTCACTGTCAGCTCCGCCTTTGGTTTCCCGATCGCCACAGCCCCAGGTGGGAAGAGGGGCCATAGGAGGTGAACGTACAGCTTTCCACCTCCAGCTTGCAGGCCTGCTTGTCCAGAGGGAATTTGTGCAGATCCAGGGAACAAGCTGCTGTGGTGGTGAGTCTGTAAAGGAAAACAGAAAGGAAGGGCAACGTGAGCCCAGCCCAGGCAAGCAACCACTCCTGAGAGAACTGCAGGACTGCAGAGGGGAGTGTGACCCAAGGACCAACCCACGTGTGGGCAGGAGGCGGGGCACTTGTGCATGACAGAGACACGAGAGACCTGGCAGGACTTAAACAAGGAGCAGATGTGTGGCACGTCAGAGAACCGCAGGGTGTCAGCATGGGGAAGGCCCTGGAGAGAACCGAATGGGGAGACGGGAGGAGACTCGCGCTTGCTAAGGAAGCACGTGAGGGTCCGTGAGTTAGGAGTCGAAGGGAGGGTGGGCAAGATTTCAACTCACAGAAAGGAGGAAGGGGCCACTCCAGACAGAAGGAACAGTAGAAGTCAAGTAGCCTACAGGAATCTCTGAAAGTTCCACCTTGGCTACTGGGTAGGGTGAGTGAGGGGGACCAATGCAAGATGGGTTCGTGTGGCCCTTAGAATGTGTTTGTGGCATATTCAGCAGGAAGCAGGAAGACTAGTGGGACATCCCCAGCACCCTAGGGGGACTCACCGGATGCCATACCGCACTGTTCCATCTGGGTGAAGCTGAAATACGCAAATTTCCACAGTCACATCACGCACGTAAGCATCCTTGCTGTTCACAAAGGAGCAGTCAGGGACCCACAACTTCTCATGCATCCGATAGTCCAGGGTCAGGTTCAGGTTGGTCCATAGTACGCTAAGCGTGAATCTTTCCAGGTCTGATGAAAAAACATGGTGATTGTATAGTCCTGGGGAGAGAAAGGTAAATCCCAGTTGCAAGCTAGGTTGTTTCTGCTCTGTCCTCTTTGTGTATTTGTGTGTGTGTGCGTGCACATACCTGTGCGTGCAAGCGTATTGAATTGTATCGCAACTAGAGAGGAGTGCACGAAACATATGGATGTTTAAAAACTGATTATTAAAATGACCCTTGTGTAATTAAAATCCAGGTTAAGGAACAGAGCATTACCAGCAACTTTCAAACCCCAATGTGGCCCTTCCGGAACATATTTCCCACACCCCCCAGCAGTAACCATTATCCTAGATTTTATGATTAATAACTTCCTTCCTTTTTGTTAGAGTTTCATTGTCCATGTATTCCTAGAAAATATATTGCTTAGACTTTTTAAAAAGACTTTATCCCAATGGGATCATCCTGCGTGTATTCATGATCTGCTTCTTTCATGCAACATTTTATTTGTGAGATCCACTCAAGCTGGCGCGTGTAATTATAATGTGTTCGCTTGCTTTGCTGGGTAACACATGAATATACTAGGCATGTTATTGGGTGAACACACCATACAGCCCCAAACCACTACAAAATAAAAATGATGAGGTGGAAGTTACAGTTTACACCCCTGCCAACAGTCAAGAGTCGAGAGCAACTGAGGGTTCCCAGTGCTTCCAACTCACCAGCATGGATTGGTATTGTCTGACTTTTGACTGTTGCCAGTCTGGTGAGTATGTGACGGGTTCTCACTGTGGTTTTACTTTGTCTTACTACTAACAAGGTCGAGCATCTTTTCATATGATTCTTATGCTTATCTGCTCTTTAGTTTTCTTCGCAAAACTCAATTTCCTGTTTACATTTCTCGATCATTTTTCTATCTGTTCTTAAAATATTCTTCTTTTTAATTCACAGAAATTATGTATAGTTTGAATATCAGTCCTCCGCACTGCAAATAGCTTAGTCTATTCTGACTTATCCTTTCACACTCGTCATAGGGGTTTGTTTGCTTTGCAAAATAGAAGTTCCAGGAGTTTTGGCTCAACAGAGTTTTCATATAGTCGGAGTTACCAGTATTTATTTTTATGGTTTGTGTTTTCTGTGTCTTTGGAAAGAAATCCTTACCCACTCCAAGACACAAAGACGGTGTCCTATGTGATCTTTTAAAGCTTCACAAGCCTTTCACTTTTCAGTGAATAATCCATCTGGAACTGAATTTTTGGATACAGTGTGATGGAGGTGTTCTATTAACTGATTTTTTTTTTATTCCAGGTGGCTGTAGTTTGCAAAATCTACCTTGTTCCTCCATGTGAGTTCTGTCACGGGTCAGAACAGCAGGAATTGGTTTATAACCCTGCTCCTTGTCCCATGACCCCTGTCCCCAGCCCCGTGGCTGGAACTGCCATACTTACCATATTCGTTTCTGATATCTGTTCAATGCTGGAGACATAGACAGATATTCTCACAGGCACAGGGGCACCTACGACACAGGAGACGGTTTGATGTGAAGGGTAGAATATGGAGAAGAGCATAGACTCAGGAGCCAGACTGCCTGGCTCTTAACCTGCTTTGACACTTGTTAGCTGTGTGACCTTGAGTAAGTCACCTGACCTCTCTGAGCCTTCACTTCCTCACGGGCAAAATGGGGATGATGATAGCACTGATCTCATAGTCAATGCAGGTCAAGCACTTAGAGCAGGGTGGACCCATGATATGCTGAAAGGAAGGGGTAAGGGCAAAACAGAGGAAATGAAGGGGTGAAACACTCTTTTTCTAAATATTTCCTGATAAAAACTGAAGGGAATCAGGCCCCAAACAAGATTCACGGTTGTGTGTGCGTGCATGTTTGTGTTAGGGCACGTGTGTCTGTGTGTGATTGTGTGAGCTGTGTGTATGAATGTATGTGAGCATGTCCATGTGTGAGTGAATTTGTGAGTGTTTTCGTGTGCAGGTGAATGTGTCGGTGTGTGTGAGACACGTCTGTGCATATGTGACCATGTGAGCATGTCTGTGTGCGAGTGTTTGTGTTGTGTGGGACTGAATGTGTGAGCATGTCCATAAGGACGAGGGTGCTCCTGTGGATGTGGGAGTGAGTGTGGGAATGTATGGGTGTGTCTGTGGGTCAGCCTTTGCTCCACGTATTGGGCAACGGCCTTTGACCGCAAGCAATAAAACCGGACACGGACATGAGACAGGCACTGACTGTGCTGGTCTCAGAAATAGCTGCTAAGTCAGACAACAAGCTCAATTTCATTTCTCTATGATCATATCTTGTCCCTGACCCCAGAGGGCACCCTACGAGCCATCTTTTGCCGTATTTACTCTGAACTCTTTCTCCTGAGCCTCTGGGTACCCCTAAGTCTCTGCATAACCTCATGTGTGCACTATCCCTTTATTTCCTGTCTCCTCTCTGCAGACTCCGTATTCTACAAGATCCAGCTTACCTGTCACATGCTCTAGGGAATCAATCTTTCTTACTTTCTCTCTCTCTCTCTCTCTCTCTCTCTTTTGTAGAGATGAGGCCTCGCTCTGTTGCCCCAGGCTGGTGTGCAGTGGCATGATCATGTCTCACTGGACCTCAAAGTCCAAGGCTCAAGTGATCCTTCTGCCTCAGCCTCCTGAGTAGCTGAGACTACAGGTGCGCTCAGATACACCCGGCTAATTTTTCTTATTTTTTGTAGAGACAGGGTCTTCTTATGTTGAACAGGTTGGTCTTGGACTCCTGGCCTCAAGGGATCCTGCGGCCTCGGCCTCCCAAAGTGCTGGGATCACTGGTTTGGGCCATTGTGCCCGGCTCAGGATGATCTTTAGGGACTCCTCTAGGCTGGACCTGCACTCCTCTCTGTTATTCCCGAGCCCTTGTCCCTGTCTTCTTCGTCATAGCTGTTGTCCTGCCAGATTAGAAAGGTCATCTACGCCATTGACCTTGTGCTTCAAGTCTGTATCCTCAGTGCCCAGCACGTGGTGTGGACAGAGTTGGCACACTATGCACAGAAGCCTCAGAGCAGAGAGGGAGGATTTCTATTTAGAAACACACCTACCATTTTGACTAGCATCATGGTTGTGTGGGAGTGCATATTTGTTAAATTTTTCATCAGTCTTGACACCTAAGATCTGTGCGGTTTATTGCACGTACATTACACCTCACCAAAACACCATTAACCTAAAAATCGTCTTAGAAAGAAAAATGAAGAAAAAGTCTCCCTAACTATCTGCTTTTCCTTTGGCTTTCTAGGAGAGGAGCATGTTTGCTCTGGGATTGAAAGGAGAGTCAAAGAGAGCTGAAATGCTCCTCTCGGAAAAGGCAACAGAATCTGGGACCTCCTGGTGCAGCCACTTTCCTACTAAAGGAAGGCTGTCCCCTTGATGGTGAAGTGTCCGGGAACCCCACATGGCTGCCACCTTGGTGAGTGACACTTTTTAAAGGCCGTTCATAGCTTCTCTTTTGTTTGGTCTTTAAGACAGTAAGTGTTGATATGGCACCAGAATCTTTCTGTCAAGATACCCAGCCAAGGGCGGTTGTCTCAGCTTGGGGCAGGGGCGAGGCAGAAATGAGCTGGTGATGAGCCTGGGGTCCGAAGACCTGTCCAAGAAGTTCCTCAGCCCTCAGGGGAGCACAGGGATGGGTGTGCCCAGGAAAGTGCCCCCAGTGTTGTGAACTGGGTGAGCTGGGGTGCAGACCCCCCCAGGCCGGCCAAGTTGTAAAGATGGGCCTAGGGCTGAGCCAAAGCTGAGCTCAAGTCCTGGCATGGCCACCTCATAGCTTGTGTGACCCTGAGCGAGACAATTAACCCCTGAGAGTCCTGCATCCGTCCTCTGTGAAATACTCCTAGTCCTTACCTGGCGGGCGCGGGAGGAGGGAGGCAGCCTGTGCTGCTCTGCTCCGGCTGCTGTAACAAAGCACGGCAGACCAGATGTCCTGAACCACAGACGTTTATCGCCTCCCAGCATTTCAAGTCAGTGACAGCAAAGCATTAACTCACCGGTGCGGAGCCCTTGTAAGAAGGGGACCTGTGTGGGTTCCAACTCTCTCCAAGACAACAAAAGAGATGCCATATCACCATTATTTCTGATAGCTGAAAAATATTCCATGGTATAGATATGCCACATTTTGCTAATCCATTCATGAATTGATGGGCATTTGGGTTGTTTCCACATCTTTGCAATTGTGAATTGTGCTACTATAAACATTTGGGTGCAGGTGTCTTTTTTACAGAATGACTTTTGTTCTTCTGGGTAGATGCCCAATAATGGGATTGCTGGATCAAATGGTAGGTCTACTTGAATCTGTTTAAGGTATCTCCACATTGTTTTCCACAGGGGCTGCACTAGTTTGCAGTCCCACCAGCAGTGTATGAGTGTTCCTGTCTCTCCACATCCACGCCAACATGTATTGTTTCGGGCCTTTTTGAAAAAGGCCATTCTCACTGGAGTTAAGTGATATCTCATTGTGGTTTTGATTTGCATTTCCGTGATGGTTAGAGATGTTGAACATTTTTTCATATGTTTGTTAGCCATTTTTATATCTTCTTTTGAAAAATTTCTATTCATGTCCTTTGCCCACTTTTTGATAGGGTTGTTCGATTTTTTCTTACTGATTTTCCTGAGTTCTAAATAGATTCTTGTTATCAGTCCTTTATCTGATGTGTAGTATGTGAAATTTTTTTCCCATTCTGCAGGTTGTCTGTTTACTCTCGAGGCTGTTTCTTTGGCTGTGCAGAAGCTTTTTAATTTGACCAGGTCCCATTTATTTATTTTTGTTGTTGCTGTGATTGCCTTACGGGTCTTCTTCATAAATTCTTTGCCTAGGCCAATGTCTGTAAGAGTCTTTCCTACGTTTTCTTCTAGAATTCTAATAGTTTACTAAGAGTCTTCATGGCTCTTTGTTCCATAGTGAGTTTTGTAGCAGAGTAGGTATAGATGAACGCGGGAGGAGTAGGTCATTGCTACATGTAACTGCACTGTCTGTCTACTGCCAATGTTTCTCAAAGAGCAATGACGCAATTGTAAAGAATGAGTATTTCTTTTATTTCAAATTGATTTCCTGAGTAGTTCGTGGCATATTTGCTTGTACTATTGCAGGATTGCAGTAGTATTGCAGGACTGCAGTATTACTGATGTGATGACAAATTGCTTTTAATTTTTTATGGGTACCTAATAGTTGTCTATATTTACGAGGTACATGTGATGTCTTCACAGAGGCATGCAGTGTGGACTCATCAAATCTGGGTGACTGGGATACCCGTCACCTCAAGCATTTCTCGTTTCTCTGTGTTAGGAGCATTCCAATTTCACCCTTCTAGTTAATTTAAAGTATACGATAACTTGTTGACTGTAGTCGCCCTGTTGTGCTGTCTTATGCTAGATCTTGTGCATTCTGTCTGGCTATATATTTGCACCGGTTAGCCATTCCCACTGTATCCCCGCTCTCTGCTACCCTTCCCAGCCTGTAGTCCTACCATTCTACTCTCTAGCACCGTGAGAGCAATGGTTTTAATGTTTAGCTCCCACATGGGAGTCAGAACACGGGAAGCCTGTCTTTCACTGCTTGGCTTATTTCACTTAACATAATGTCCTCCAGTTCCATCCGTGTGGCTGCAAATGGCAGGATTTCATTCTATTTATGGCTGAATTATATTCCATTTTGTGTGTACCACATTTCCTTTATCCATTCATCAATTGATGGACACTTCGGTTGATCCCAAGTCCTGGCTATTGTGACTAGGGGTGTAGTCATTGTGGGAGTGCAGGGATCTTTTCCACAGACTGATTTCCTTTCTTTGGATCCATGATTAGCAGTGGGATGGCTGGGCCATAGCATAGCTCCACTTTTAGTTTATCTTCCTAACATATAACCCTTGACACTTCCCAGCTTGCCAGTAGCTTCCCCTCCTGAATTCTTAGACATTCACAGACCAGTCCCCCCGCCCCCCGTTAGATGACCCCTTTTGAAACTCCATTGGCTGTGTGCTTTCTTTCGTCCCCCAGGGAGACATCACTCTCTGACGCAGCTCAGCATCACCCCGTGCTTTCCTGTGCTCTTCCTGCACAATAGCTATGACTCGTTTTTCTTCCCCCTTCGAAATTTCATGCCTTTTCCTACTAAGCAGCTATTAACCTCCACTTTTTTACTGCATAGTTCCAGCAAGTTGACCTTCCATTCCTATTATGCAACTTTTATGTGATTTCTATTTATGTGTTTGCTCCTGACCCCCGAATATGGAAGAGATTGTGTATTTATCTTTTAATCCCTCCACAGCACTCGACACACTTTGCTTTACGTAGGATGCACTATTTCACTGTTTGTGAAATGAAGGGTAATGATTTAAATCACAAATTTATTTTTTATTTTTTTTTTAATAATTGAAGAGGTCGTTCTACAGGTCAGAATATTCCCTTTAAGGAAATCATGTTCTGTTTACCATTAGGGATGATAAATGTTTTAATACCTGGTGGTTTGGAAACTTACTCAGGGATTTCACGATTATGGCATTGATCGAGGGGAACTTAGCTCTTTTTCTGTTCTTTGCTCCACCTTGGCTTCCAAAGTTCATTGTCTTATTACTTCACGTAAGGGGTGTTAGCGTTGTACTTCCTATTATAATAATATTTTGCTCAAGTCACACATTTCTATGTTTATGCAGTGGGTATTTTGGTGTTCATGCAATACTCAGTATGTTTTTTATTTGGAATAAATAATGACCATCATTTGAAGTTTAAACTGTACTTCTTTTGAAATGTGTCTGTATGTATTTATAACGTAATGAAACATGGTGGTTTAGAAGTGAACTAGGCTTGTTGTTTTAGAGTGTTCAGGACCTGGAGGAGGATCATGGAAATCTTATTGGTGAAGGAAGTGAACTTGGAAAAGAATTCGGCGCGTTGCCAACAAAACTGATGATGGAAACTGTAAGTAATGTGTATTTGAAACTCAAAACTAAGGATTGATTAAGCACTAAGGTATTGTATTGGCTGAATTTTTCATAATACACAAAGATGAAACAAATGATTAATATTTCTTCCTGTAAAAGCAGTGGGAAGAAGTGGCCAATGTTCAGATAATTCTATAGTCCCTGTTATTCTGATGACACTTCGAAGTTCGAAGCTGAACCTGTGTTATAGGATACAGTTGTAAAATGAGCTACATGAAACTATGTGGCCTAAAAAGTCTAGTTTCAATTATTATATGTTCTTTGTTCATGTGTTTGTTCAGCGCCAGACCCCCTTTCTGTTAAAACTCAAATAAAAGCTAAAGAGTTCTATGAGTAGCAGTCGTTCCAAAGTTGTATGCTTCAGGTTTTCAGCCCCTTGATAGTATTGGGGACTTTGTTTCCCTAGCACTGTCAACTAACTTTTAGCAATAAAGATGATTCAACTTTACGTTTGGCCTCAGTGGGTCTGTGTCAGTCTCAAATGGCAGAAATCTCAGGTATGGAAGGTTACACTGGTCTTCCTTAAGAAAAAAGTTAAAGAAGATAAAATCTATGTACATCCTTTTGTGCAAAATTAGTAAGTTACAAAACTGATTCTAATACCATAAAACTCCAGAGGAAGTATGTTCTGCAGATTTACAGGACTTAATAAAAGCAATACAAGTTTGTGCCCCAGAAGATGTTACACTGCCAAAAATCACTAAGACCAAGAATAAGATATATAAATATCACTTTTGAGACATAGATTTGTGAAAAATGTCACTTTCACAAAAAAAGTCAAAATTTCATTTAATTTATTTGTGTCCACTCTTATTGATAAATCACACCTGCCCTTAGCATGAGCAAAAGTATTTAATTAATGTATATATACCTAGTGACCTATGGTTCAATATTGTATACCTTTCTGTTGAGACAGAATATTTTTAAAAGTGTGATGTTCAGTTGGCATATGCGAAGTTGATTTTATATGCATGTAAATATGAGAAAAATTAATTCTCTCCCTTTGTCTTTTATGTGGTTGATGGTTTTATCCATGAAACACGAAATCTTCAATTGTACGTCTTGCATTTAATGAACCCGAAGTTGTTTCCGAATTTGATGTGTATAAGTCAGTGAAACGCGATCTATTGCTGAGTTACTCAAAATGCTTTCATGCCGTTCAAAAATCCACTCCCACTGAGAGAAGAGGAGTGACTTTCTCCCGAATTTCTGCATTTTGACAATTTTTATTCTTGCCCCTGAGCACATTCTTCACTTCGTTTAACTTTTTTCCAAATTTTTAAAAACAAGTGCACTCCTATTCTATTTTCCAAACTCTGGTATCTTATATAGGAAGAAGTGAGGCCTCCACCATGAATAAATATGTAATACTCTGGGTCAATTTACTTCCTGACTTTTGTAAAAGATTTTCTCCTTAATCTAAAGTATGTGTTGGTGCTTGAATGTGCTGACTAGGAGAAGGCGGGGGATGTGAGTGGGGGGATGGGTATATACCTACATGCTGAGTGCAATGCACACTGTCTGGGGAAGGGACACGCCTGGAGCTTTGACTTGGGGGGACAGGCGGTACATGGGCAACGTATGTAACCTGAAATTCTGTATCCCCCATAATAAGATGAAATAAAAAAAATAAAATAAAGTATGTGTTGGAATATATGTCTTCAGTATGATGTCAATGTCCTAAGACGTCCCTCATTTGAGAACTTTTGCCAATAGGTATAGACGTGAAATAAACACTCCAGGCTGTTTTCTGTGCACTTAATTCTCACGAGTATATTCTTTTTCCTTTGAGGAATAGAAACCATCACTATTTTGTATTTTGTTCAACATTTCTTTTACTGAAGATGGATGTAGTACATGTTAATTAGTCTCTGAGTTTTATCATTATTTCATTATGTATCGTGTATGCTTGCTCTATAAGTAGGAGTCAGTGTCCGTGAACACAACCTTCACCCACATCGCAGTCTCACAGTGTCCGTGGAGCACAGGCAGCTGACCATTTATCCTGTGATGGCACCGCAGAGGAAAGCCATCCATTGGATGAGGAGTTGGCAGCCCCGTGTGGGAGGATTAAGTCCTTTCTTGACACCAGGCCTCCTCAATTGAAAGAATGCCTTACCTCCAATTGTGTGAGACTTTAGCAGAGACAAACTCAGACATTGGGGTGTAAAGGGAAGAAGGCTTTGCAAACACAGTGGTTGGTGATGGCCTGTAGCTCTTTCGTGGCAGAAGGATCCTTAATCCTACGTGAATTGAAGGTGACACTGGGGACCCAGGGGATATAGCAGAATGCATCACATCGTCACATTGCATGTATCAGGCAACACACTGGGGACCTGAGGAAGGGTACGCTATAGCTCATGGCCTAAAGGAGAGTCCAGAGCAGGGCTGTGCTCTTCAAACTCTCACAAGGCCTAGGGTTACCCGAAGGTGATACAGTACCACCGAGGTTTGACTCCAATTTTTATACACCTCATGTTTTACGCTGGTGACCGGCTAACAAATACCCATGAGATTTATTCTATGCAGAATTTACTGTCGAAATCCGTCAACATTTGAATGGCCAGGGTACTAGTTTTGTGCAGATATCTAAATAAAGCTTATCCGTCTGAAGCTGCAAAACACCTTCATCCCTGCCTAAGCAGTGAGAGGAGCTCATGGCTGCCCTGGCGTCTGTGCACACAGCGCCTTTATTGCACCCAGACTGCAAATGCTCTGAGATGTCAGGTTGAACCAGGCAGCCAGTTGTGTTTTTGCCCAGTTGAATGAGGATCCTCTCAGTGCTGCTCATCCAAAACACATTGACACCAATTAGGTAGTAAGGCTTCCCAATCTGGAACCCTCAATTCATACGTCTGTGTCCCTTAAAACAGATTTGTTCTCATTTCATTGTAAAACACAATGATGACACTACCTTCATCAAAGGACCATCCTGAGGGTCAGTGTGGCAGGAATGGGAGGCGTCGGGCTCCTGTCTCCCCAGTCTTCCTCCTCACACCAAGGCCATGAAGCTGGGAGTCACTGAGCCAGGCCTTTTACCTCAGAATGGCTTGTGTCTTCCTGAGATTTCCTACTATGCTAAGCTTGAATTGAAGACAGTGACCTCCTAAGAACCAACTTCTATCAAAATACCGAAAGGTCCCCAACCAAGCAGACAGTAAAAACACTCCTCAAGGTGAGAATCTCTGCCTCCCTGTAGTCTACAAAATATGCAAATTAGCATTGTTCTGTCCTGACCTTGAGTTACAAGTCTCAAGTGCAGAATGTCGTGTGCATTTGTTTGTTTAAATGTCTAACGTGGCAGATAAATTTTGACCCGCAAAAGGTACGAACTGATATGTTTAATTGTTTGTGAGGAAAATGGGATCATTTACTTCTAAGGAATGATATGATCGTGCATAGTGGGAAATGCCATAATAACATCTATAGGATAAGAAAATGAAAAGTATAATCACACAATGGTATGAACATATAAAATGAATAAAAAAGGGGAAGAGGTAAACTTAATATTAAATCCAGGGCAAGGGTTTTTGAAAATACCAACAGTGCAGTATTGTCTTTCTGAATTATTTGAAACGGGCTTAAGTGAAATATTAATTTCAATACCTACCTTTACCATATAGTGCCGCATTGTTGCTCCTCAAAATTAACACTTTGCAAAAGTGATCGTGGAGCTACCTGAATTTCAGTGACATCAGGTGTAAAGAGGAAGGACAACCGGCAGGTAAGGGTTTATGCACGAGATTCCTGAATGGGGAGGACTGCTAGTGCTGTCTCAAGCACCGAAGGTGTAGACATGCCTATGGGCTTAGTTTATTCTTACTGTCAGTCCTGTGATGGAATCATCATCTGGCTGCACGGTTAAGTGAACAAGGCTAGAGAGCAACATAAGCTCCCGCACGTGGTCTCGAGGTGCACATTAGCGTGCAGACTGGGGGGAAAGGGACCCACTGAGAGCATAGATTAAATTGCTGATAAAAGTTATCAGTGAGGTGACAGAGACCGTTACTCTGTACATCACGTGCCTCTATAAGGTTGGAATATGTTTTACACAATCTTGAATCACTCTTGTAATTAGGAAAAAAATATAACATTGAAAACGATATGACTTGAGGCACATTGTCTAACACACACAAGCCAAATTGACTTAAAAAGTCACGTATTTGCTTTCAAATAGTCGAGTCGGCCCGGGCACCACATCAGATTTGGAGAAGGCAATACATAAAACAGAATGAGCTGCCTTTGGACAGTTGTTGGAGCCAGGTGATCAATACATGGGGCCCATTATATTCGTCTCTGCAATGTGTACGTTTCACAAGTTTCAAGACCCTCTCAAGTTTTGGACTGTCAAAAAACACTCCTACATCGTGGCTGGATTTGACAATATCGTGCTAGGTGAAACAAACCGATAACAGGTCCAGAAAGAGACATACTGCACGCTTCCACTTTAATGATGTATTAAAATAGTCAAATTCATACAAGCAGAAAGTAGAATGGGGACTGCCAGGGGCTGGGGGAGGGGAAAATGGGAAAGCAAGGAGCAAGGGACATAGCGTTTCAGCCACAGAAGATGAGCAAGTTCCAGAGGTCTGCTGTAAGTCAATGTGCATATATCTAGCAATACTGTATAGTACACTGGAAAATTTTTAACAGCGTGCATTTCATGTAATGTGTTGTCGACCACAATAAAAAAAGAAACCACCTAATTTTCTCATTCTCTGTACTCAAAGCCTCACACAACTTCTCACGGCTTCCCTCTTATGTAGGCCGCACAGTGTACTGGGCAATGTGTGGGCTTTAGAGTCACACAAACTCAAACTCCTGCTCAAATACTAGGTCATCCGGAACCGATTACTTAAGCTGGCTGGTCCTCAGTGTCATCTTTTGTAAAGTGAGGATAAAATAAGATAACCCCTTCTATCTCACACAATCGTTGCCAGGATTAGATATTGCCCAATAAGGACAGACATTATTATTCTTTTATTATCACCTAGGGTAATGCCTGACCATGGAAGGTTCTCAACAAATATTTGTTGAGTGAATTAATTCATCATGTATGAATTCCTATTGAAAGAACACTGAATTCACACTTTCCTCTCCACTTTTTGGCGCTATTACTTTAACTTTGGATTACTTATGAATCTAGCACCTTTCCTACTACTCCCCCCAAAGGATCCTCAGCTCTGTTCCTCTTTCTATTGTAAGCTCATAAAGCACTTCCCCGGACCTGTGTCTGCCCGCCATCCCAAAGGCCCTTCCTCTACTTAATCCCCAGGACAATTCCTCCATTCAGCCAGTAAATGTCCTTTATTTCTCTAGGAATTGGCTAAAGACTCACAGTTCCCATAAAAATCTTTCCTGTATTAATGGAATCGAATTACCTTGTGCTTACTTAGGATTTCTTCAGTGCTGAGGGCAAACCTGAAGCAAGCCAGTCCATAGTTAGTTACGCGTGTTCTTCTCCAAAACCCAGGTGTTGAAACTTAACGGGCAATGTGATGATGGTAGGAGGTGGGGCCTTTAAGAGGTGCTTTTGCCATGAGAGCTACTCCATCTTGAATGAGATTAAGCCCCTTGTAATATAAAAGAAGCTTTACGCAGTGTTCACTGAGGTTGCCCTTCAGCCTTCTGCCACGTGAGGATACGGCATTGATTCCCTCTACAGGATGCTGCAACAGGTGCCATCTTGGAAGCAGAGAGCAGCCCTTGCCAGACAACCGAACCTGCCAGTGCCTTCCTCTTGCACCTCCCAGCCTCCAGAACTGTGAGAACATAAATTACTATTACCTGGAAACTATGTAGTCTCAGTTATTTTGTTATAGCAGCACAAAACGGACTAAAACGGGGTGTGTTAGTAGAGTCAAAGAAATATGTCTCCTGTCTTTAACACACACACCATAGGATCTGGTTGCTAGTGCAGGGGATATTACGAAATGTCCTTTGCATCCTTCCACAGTATCCAGTATAGTTCTGTTTCCCCAGCATGGAGCAACAGTCCTTATGAGGGTGGCGTGTGCAGTTTGACGTTTGGAGATTTGAGTTTTAATCCTGACTCGATAAGCTGTAAATATTGTAAGAAAGTTGCCAACTCTCCCTGCTTCCCTTGGAAAATGTAGATATAGGGGTACCCACTGTAAGTATTGTAAGAAAGTTGCCAACACTCCCTGCTTCCCTTGGAAAATGTAGATATACGGGTACCCACTTTATAGGGGTAATGTGAAGACTAAAATCAACAATACAAGAGAAGTGTTTACCATTGAGCCTCGGACAGTCCTCCGTATCTACTAGGCTGCAGCTGCAATTATTCTAGAATTTGGAATCAATGTTAAAAATGGTCTAGGTCTTCCCACTGATTACTATCTGTGGTTTTGAGCTTCTCCTCTCATTTATAAATTCCTGACATTTTTGTTGAGAGCCACCCCTTTCCTATGCAAAACTGACATGGGGCTAAAAAGATTCAGTGGGCACGGGAAGCCAAAGGTGGGAATGAGGAAAAGGCACAAAGTTCTTAAGAAATGAGGAGCAGAGGAAGCTACATGGGCAAGGGATATAGAGATTAGTCTTCCTACCATGTGTGCTGTTTCCTGAGGCGTAATCTAACATACACACACACACACACACACACACATATGCACACACTCACAGGTATCTGTATATGATTAAAGAGTAATGATTGCTCTTTAATATTTATAAGGTGTTTCCATATTGTCTCACCAATACTCCATGACAGCTGAGAGCCTCATAATTACCTGTCCTTCGTGATCATTATCAAGGGGGTCCTCCCTTTGGGATACAGGAAGGTTTGCCTAAAAAGATCACGAAGCTTTGATATCCATTATTTCATTTTAAAAGTCAACTGCTGCTAAGCACCATATGCCCTTTTGTTCTACGTTATTTCGGGGCCTGAATACTCGTATATTTCATTATAAAATAAAAGTGATACCCAATCGTTACTCCTGCCTAATTCCTATTTAACAAAATCTGTCAAAACAAGTAAAAGACATCTACAAAGGATTTATGGATATCATTCTTTTCACTATATATTTGTTGCTGATCTCCTAAAAACTGGTTGTTGAACATAAAATCTTCAATATTATGTTAATGAAGTATCAATTTTATACACTATATGCATACTTCACAATTCACCATTGCCTATTTTATGTAAACGCAACAAAACCATTCATGAACCCTCAAAATAAAAATACACTTACTAATTATATTAAATCTGGAAGAAGAAATTCAAAATTAAGCCAATTAACAATTTAAAATGCAGGCCGGGCGCGGTGGCTCACGCCTGTAATCCTAGCACCCTGGGAGGCCGAGGTGGGCGGATCGTTTGAGCTCAGGAGTTCGAGACCAGCCTGAGCAAGAGCGAGACCCCACCTCTACTAAAAATAGAAAGAAATTATATGGACAGCTAAAAATATATATAGAAAAAAAAAAAAATTAGCCGGGCATGGTGGTGCATGCCTGTAGTCCCAGCTACTCGGGAGGCTGAGACAGGAGGATCGCTTGAGCTCAGGAGTTTGAGGTTGCTGTGAGCTAGGCTGATGCCACGGCACTCACTCTAGCCTGGGCAACAGAGTGAGACTCTGTCTCCAAAAAAAAAAAAAAAAAAAAAAAACAATTTAAAATGCATAACCAAAATGTTTTTTTCCATAAATCTGTCAATCAACTGTCTTCTACTTCTATATATGCAGGGTATTTTATAAGAACATATTTTGTTACCAAATACAACAGAATTTTAAGAACTGCCCATATACATTTTTATATTTTTTAGTTTCTGCCTCTGAACAATTCTAGCTTGTAGAAAAATCTTGCATTGCTCTCAAAATATATTCTACAAGTATAAAACAAAAAGTGATAAAAAATTAGGTAAATTTTAATATGAAGGAAACATAATTCTACATTAAAGTTAAAGGAATAGTCTTTAAATCTATACTTGTTGACATTGTCTGTTTAACAACTTTTATGACCAATTTTAAATGATTGGTGTTCACTGCTAATATGCTAAGACAATATAATAATCTTTTTCATCAGACATTGATTAGGAAATTGTCCTTCTTACAAATATTTAAAATGTCTTAATTCTGGATTTCAAAACCCACAGATGACCTTTTCAATAATTTGGTCTCCACAAACAGGTAAGGTCTATGTAAGAATTCTACCTAACATAAATTAAGGCAGAAATATTCTTTCTTACCAATATTCAAAACACGTATAAATTCTTGGTCATTTGTACATACACACAGATGAACCTTCTGATAACTCTTGCCTTTCTGTTCCTTGACCTACTCTCCAGCAATAACTTGGTCCTCTCCTCTACTTGCCACTCGCTTACGTAGTCATCCTCTAGATTGTGCCACACCTACATAGCACTAATTCTAGCAATGATATGGAGGAACCATATAGCAGATACTGTCCTGAACTTTTTAAATAAACTTATCCTATAGGAACTCTTTAATGCTCAGAACAACACTGAAGTAGGTACTCTTAATATGTCCCCTCTCAGACAAAAGGAAACTGAGGCACACAAATAATTTGCTCATGGTTTCACAGCTGAAAATGGTGGAACCAGAGCTAGATCCCAAATAGTGTGATTCCAGAGTCCAGGTCCTTGACCACTGCACTATAATGTTTCTCCACTTTTCCCAACATTCAGCCACTACCTTCCTGCCTTTGTAGATCACTCACTTAAGTACTACAGCTCAGTAGTCTATAGCTGTGGTCCCCAACCCTCAGGCTATGAACTGGTACTGATCTGTGGCCTGTTAGGAACCAGGCAGCACAGCAGGAGATGAGTGAAGCTTCATCTTTATTTACAGCTGCTCCCCATCACTTGCATCACCACCTGAGCTCTGCCTCCTGTCAGATCGCAGTGAACTTGGATTCTCATAGGTGCTCGAACCCTACTGTAAACTGCATGTGCGAGGGATCTAGGCCGTGTGCTCTCTATGAGAATCTAATGCCTGATGATCTGAGGTGGAGCTGAGGCAGTGATGCTAGCACTGGGGAGCACCTGCAAACACAGATTGTCATTAGCAGAGAGGTTTGACTGCACAGAGACCATAATAAATCAATTGCTTGCAGATTCATATCAAAACCCTATCAGTGAGTGGCAAGTAACAATTAAGCTGCATCTGGTGGCAGGCTTTAGAGTGGCAATTGAGTATCTTACCACTCCCCCCACCCCCACTCCATGGAAAAATTGTCTTCCATGAAACTGGTCCCTGGTGCCAAAAATGATGGGGACTGTTGGTCTATAGGACCTAACATCCATTCAATGGAATGCTTTTCACTGTCCAACACCTCACCCCCGCATCCTCACTTTCCTCAATTCCAGCTTCAATTCCATGGTCAGTCATCAAACCTCTGTCCTTGCTTCTACACCCTGCACCCCTCTCCCTTGGCCAACGTGCTCAGCTAGACCCCAGCCCAGAAAATCCCAATTGCACAGCAGCTCTGACTCAACCAAGCTGACTGGTCTCATTGTCAATTCATGATCACTAAGAGCCTAACCTAACATGGGCCCTCTAATGCCACTTGGCAATTAGAGTCCCCTAGTCCATTCACTGGCCCACTCTCAGGACACAATTCCAGGCCTTCTCCCCTGCCCCAAAGGCAACACCTCCTCTCCTGCCCCTACCTCTAACTGATGACCTTAGTGTCTCTCTACAGGGACAGGCCCAATCCAAAGAGGACGTCCAGGCTCCTGTCGCCACATCTCCCACCCACCTTGTCCATCTGTCCTCGTGGACTCTACCTTCTCTCCTGGAAGTTTTGCATGAATGATTTGTCCCTGACAGTCTGAGACAAGAGACTGATTAATTAGAAAGAAAAACCTGATACCAACAGCTTTTCTTCTTTTTGTTCTTCAGCTTTCTGTGCATCTATATCCCACTCTTGATACAAAGTCAGAAATTTCTGAGAATATTTGTAATGAAGACTCTGCCTGCAATGCGTAATAAAGAGCACAGTCATACTTCATAATAGTATGGAAAAAATAAACATAGTCAAAACAATTGAATTGGCATAACTTATATCACAAAATGGGAGGGGAGTATCAGCAGCTGACATTTTCTCATGGGGAAAAGGTCAAATAATTTACTTTCATTCTAAAAGTGTTTCTTCCTGACTGACTACCAGAGAAGTTATCTTACATTCTTTACCTCTTGAAAACAAAGGAAGATGTACTGTACTAAAAATTTTCCAGAAATATTCATTTTATCTAAAAGTGGTTTACTTTTCATTTCCTCTCATTGAATAACATGTGACTTTGACACGCTAGGTAGATTCAATGAGGACATCATATCCATTCATCCTACATGACTTCCAAACAGGAATATTTCATTTGATATTTCCTCACTTTGGCACAACAATGATTTTGTAAACAGAATAGTGAACACAACTAAAATACGTAATGTATTTATGATATTACCCTTTTTTATGTAACTCATTATCACAAGAGTAAATGTTTAAGAGTGTTATCTTATACTCAACAAGCATATTCCTAGAAATGTATATTAAATTAGTTTTACAGGAAAACCCTATTGTTATATGAAAGGGGAAAATAGATCACCTTCATTGGCTTCTAGCTAATATATTTCAATTTGAGTAAACTGAGTTTATAGAACTAAAAAAACTTATCTGCTTAGAGAAAAATCACGTGAAATATATTGTTCACTGGAGACTCTAACAAATACAAGATAGTGTTTGTCTAAAGTTATCTGCACCAATGAATACTAAGAATGACACAAATATCATGGTTCAAAGAAGTAAACAACCTTACCCCTGCTCTTGCTGTGTTTTCCAAACATGCTCGTTTTCATCAGTGGTGTTGATGGAAGCATTTGTGTTCCTTACAAACATTTTTCTCTTTGCAGGAAGAGCCTGTTTAATGTCAGCTACATAGAAAATAAATATTCATTAAAAGCCAATATTGAAAAGTATTTTGTTCCCTTATATTCAAAACAATATGGGAAATTTTGCTTCAAAAATATTAGAAAGATTTAAAATTTATAATATAAGTATCATTTCAAAAAACAAGACTTGCTCACTTATTTTCTGTGAAAACCTTCAGTATTAGTATTCCAATTCTAGTTGTTCTGACTGCAGATCACTTTTAATTTACAGATGATAAAAACATCCAATAATCAAAATAGTTTGTATCTTTAAAATGTGTATAAAAGGTCTCAAACACAAATTTTAATTTTCACATTTATAAAATATCCCCCAATTCAAAGGACAAGTTTAGATGGAATATTGTCACAGCTCATTACATAAAATACACAAAAGTAATTTATTTAACAATACCATGAAAAGGATAGAAATTATTTAATATACAAGAAGAAAATTCTTTTTAAACACTCTAGGGAGTGATGCTTTTTACTGTATTTTACTAAAAGAGACAATGTCCATGGGTGTAAAAATATTAGTTTAAGTAGATAAACAAATTCAAGAACACTTCTGAAATATTTTATGGGAGATTTCTATATAACATTTTTATCCATATATGTCATGTTTAATAAAATCTTACTACTATAAGTAATGTCTCACTAAACATATGATTTAACATCAGGGATGTACCATCAATTGTTAGGTTTCAAGTACTCATAAAGGATCTGTACCATAATACAAGTATTTTATACCTACAGTATCATCTATAAAAATCAATTTATTAGACTGCTCACAAAACCAGCACTTTGTCACCACCACGTAGAACAAAGCTTTCAAAATATACTGCTTATACAAAGTATCTCTGTAGAAGAGCCAAAAATTGAATAGGACTCTTTTATAAGAATATGGTCTCTATAGAAGTGCCAGGAAATTAGTAATACTTTTTAAAGAGTATGGTCCTACAATACAGTTAGTGCAGCTAGCATTTAAGGTGCCAATATAAAACTTATGAGTTTTTTGATCCAATTACACACTAGCTAGAAAAGTTGTCTTAAGTTTTCCCCTACATAGTTTACTCGTAAAAATAACAATAAAAATTCAATTTTTACTGCTACTCCAAAGAAAACAACATCAGAAAGCTGCAAAAACAGAATAGCTAAATTAAGAACATGAAAAACTGATATTAAAAAACTGATATATCATTTAATCTGTGCACATTAAAAGAAGGAGAGATGTGTCTCATCCAATTTCCTCTAGTATGTCACAATCCATTAAATTTCCCTGTGGACAAAACAAAAGGAGCACTCTTACCTCACCGTTGTTAGAAGTATTCTCACTTTCCCCAACAACAGTTAAAAAAGTCAGAAAGGAAATCTATCAGGCAGATCACAATAAGTACTTATGTTAAATCTGATATGTGAGAAGGAGGCATTTAACAGTCTAGTAATTAACATTTCCTTTTGTAAAAGTTGCACGGTTGAAAGTAATTTTCTTTAACTACAAATAGCCCCCAAAACATACCTCTGAATCCTTGTAACATCTTCTGTACCTGATCCCTGTGAGTTATATCAAGATTTTTAAATAATGCTACATAAACTAATGTTTCGTGGAAAAGAAATGTCTCAGGTGAAATGTTTTACATAGCGTAGTTATTACCTATGCCACAGGAGACTCTGCCTAAAGTACCTTCTCTGACAGGCAGAAATTATGATAAACACATTACCCACATTTATAAGTTCCTGGATCCTTTCCAGCACTGAAATAAAAAGGAGAAACACTTTAAATGAAGGATACTATTCTGGAAAGGTTTCATGGAGAAATGTCACCTTGGTGAAATTGTTGGGCTCCTTGCCATGAAGAGCTGCAAAGCAGACCTATTCGTGGGACCATTTAGGTGCAGGTCACGGGAAATGAGGCCAGGGTCTGAGACAATTTCACCCCTTTGGGGGTTACAGTCACAGCAAACCTTCTACTGTCTATCAGAAATGTTGGAGGCAAGGGCTGCACCCATCCAGCAGAGCTGGGCTATGATAAGGACCCAGTTTCATCC
The DNA here is from genome assembly GCF_041146395.1 of Eulemur rufifrons. Classification (NCBI taxonomy): domain Eukaryota; kingdom Metazoa; phylum Chordata; class Mammalia; order Primates; family Lemuridae; genus Eulemur; species Eulemur rufifrons. The sequence continues at coordinate 22,383,911 of NC_091012.1, read as the reverse complement.
TTTCGCACATGGGTATTCAGTCTCCCACACACAATTTATTGAACACGCTATTCTTTTCCCGTTGTCTATTCTTGTTGGGCTTGTCAGAAACCAGTTAATTGTATACGCTCGGGTTTATGTTTCTTCAATTCTTCCATGTGTCTGTTTTGATGTGAGCCTACTCTACACATCTCTAACTCAGGAGTACCCGTTTCAGTTTCTAGCTACTGGAACTGCTGGGCTGCCATATATATTTGAAATTCAAGAATGCAACATCAAGTCTTTCCTGAATTTCCAGCCTCATAGCCTGCTTGGCATATTTTGTCTCGGCACCTCCAGCAATGTGTGAGCCAATTCCTTAATTTAAATCAGATTACATATATACAATATTCATATACAAATGCTATACAATACAAAATAGACCTATAAGCTATATACCATTCCCCCCCCCCACACACACACACGTACGTATGCTCTTGGTTCTCTTTCTCCTTCTCTGGAGAAGCCAGCTTGAGGTAGACGCCCAGCTGATGTTGACAGCCTGAAGCCAGTAATTTCAAGCATGAAAACAGAAAACCGAGGCAACCTAAGCAGACACCGAGAACGGGAGGTGAGATGAAAAAGCCAAGAAGTGAATGGTCTTCAAAGTACATGAGAGGAATTTGTAGGAGGAAGGGAGGGTGCACATCTCCATGTAAGTCTTAAAGAGGGCCAGGTTAGCATGGGGAGATTTTAGGCACGAGATACAAAAACTAAGTAATGGTGGAAGGAGGGAGAGAACAGAATGTACCACTGTATGGGAAGTCCACGTAAAACCTGGGGAAGAGACACATGATCTGTGCCATGGGACCCACCAAAACTGAAAATGAAGAAATGAGGAGAGGTGGCAGGTCAGTGTGAGAAAGCTCTTTAGGGTTGCTAAGGAAATCTTCCTTTTCTCCCACCAGAGCATCTTGGCCTCCGCAGCCTCCCCCTAGCTCAGCCTGATGTCAGGCTGGTGCCTTGTGATGTCAGAGCCCCTCCCCCCAGGGCTCCCATTGGCTGGGGAGTGGCTCGGTGACCAAACAAAGCTCAGGGGCGTGGCCTGGCCGTATCCCTGGGAGGGTATATATAGGGAGGTCAGGCGGCCTGGGTAGACCTCTGGGAAGCGCTGACACGGTGAAGATGACCAGAAAACCAGAAGCCTCCAGCACCGTCATTGAACAACCAACTACAAATGTGAAAGTAGGGAAAAGGGGGAAGAAGAGGAAGGTCCCTGGTCACCACAGGTCCAGAGGCAGCTTCAAGGTGAGCGACCCACCCAAGCTCCTCCCCGCCTTCCCCTCGAGTCCTGCCCCCCAGACTCCCCCCCTGTCCTCGCCCAGCACAAACCCTCCTCGGCCCGCACCCCTTCCCATGCTCCCACCCCACCTCCACCCTCTTCCCCCAAACCAGTGCCCTTCTGTGATCTCCCTGTTGTCCTTGCAGGTGTCCAGGAAGACGGAAGGACCCCTTCGAGGGACTTTGAAGAGAAAAGCTTCTCCAAAAGTGACCCCTCCTTCAATGAAACCCAAGGAGGGGAGAGGGCCAACACCGTTCGACCCTTGTCACCAGCTTGCAGAGGGACTCGGTCAAAATGAGCCAGAGCAGGCCCCAGAGAGCGGGGAGAGCTCCACCACCTCAAGTGTCACCCTCAGCAGCCAGTAACCTTGGAGTGAGGCCAGCGACCTCAGAGCTATCTGCGAAGTCTCCAGAGGTCTGGCTGCCTGCCGGGACATGGCCAAGCGTGTGGATGAGGAATTTTTCACTAACCGGGTACACCGTGGCGATGAGAATAAAATCAACCACTTGTGAAATGAAGTCTGTCTGCGAGTTCTGTGATGGTGGGGAGGGAGGAAGGAGGGAAGAGGTGGGTGTGTGGGAAGGGAGGGGGTGGGTCCTGCGGGGTTGGGGTCAGACCAGCTGGTCCACCGGGAGCCAGACAGGGAGGATAAACCCTGGTGCAGGGCTGAGCCCTGGACACAAACTTCCTCAACAATGTGACAGGACTTCTTGTGAGGTTTCTTGCTCCGTGGGAGCCTGGTAACACTTAAACCAAGTACCAAGGACTGGAGTCTACCTACCTATGTTTGATTGCTAACATAACTATTGTAAACCAGTAGAATTGTTTAAATCATTCCTTCAAGAGAAAAAATATATATATGTATATAAAATTAAGGAAAGAGAAAAAATTCAAAGCAGAGTAAAACTCATCTACTTGATTGAAGATGTTTATTTTTACAACAGAGGAGAGGTACTACATTACATATTTCCATAGGGTGGAAACACAGTTCTCTTCTAACACACATATATAATCATTTATTTTAGCAACCAACATGTTTACTGTTGAAGCACAGTTTACAGGCCAAAGGAGAAAGGGAATTATCACTTTAAAAGGAATGAAAGAGACTATCATCGTGATTCCATTTCCAGTTATTAATAAACTGATAGAGTAATGAATGCCCTTTAATCTCATCATGACTAGCATCTGAAACTTTTATGTCCTTATGAAGGTATGACATAAGGAGGGCTTGAGGTGGAAAGCGCTCATTCTACAAGCCTTTTCCACTTGTTTCTACTCATTTCAACGGTAGATTGAAAGATGTCCTAGTTGATGCCAGTTTTGAAGAAATGGTAGCCTCATTTGTGAAACAGTATATGGGTTATGCTGCAGCCCTTCCCTTGGTGAAGTCAGGGATTCCAGTAATTAACCAGGGAATGGATTTCAGAGCTTTGTGTATTTAACTTGTAACCGCCTCCCATGAAATTCTGTAAAACCTAGGACACGGCACCACAGAAACAGGGTGTTAGCACATGCCATAAACACTGTCTTATGTACTATCTCATATTCCTTGTATATTTCTCATATGGAGATGCCAATGATCTAATGAGCATGCTGGGTAGAACGGAAAGCCTGTTTACTTGCAAAGTCTGCACTAACCCTGAACAATATGTATTTGCATGTTATCAATGGGGAACAAGTAAGTCAGAAGAACAAATTCTTGTTCTCTTTTAGGGAAGCGCTTTGGCCAAGGTTGTGCATTTCTTTCTAAAGGTAAATTAGTGAACTTTCTGCTACGTTTTTTTTTTTCTTTTTCATAATGAAGACTTAAAAACTGAAATGTATTGGGTTGTTTCTGTGGTCAATTTTTGGACAGGTGTACGTTAGGGAGTAATTTTGCAGAGTGTGTTTAAAAATCAATTTCAGGGATTAATTGAGATAGGGGCACCTGACTTTAACGACAGGATATTTCCATTAAAACTCTGTATGTCAAAACGGTATATGACAATTCTTTTGGTATGTAAAACATTATACATGGTTCTTGATGTCATTTTATAGGTTTCTCTCTTTATTGTGGTCACATAAGAAAACCAAATAATATTCAATTTAAATGTGCTCTTCCCTTTTCTCCAGTGTAAAATATTCTATTGATAATATTAAGATGTTTTTATTAATAATAACTGTCCGGCATATGATATCTCCTAGATGAAATTATTTTTTGAAAAGATTTTAAGTGTATTAAATTTGGTAACTTGAAAATATATTTCTTTTTTTATTTCTAAATATTAGGGGGGTGCAAAGGTTTTTGTTACATGGATACCTTGTATAATGCTTAAGTCAGGGCTTTTAGTGGGCTCATCACCACAACAGTGTTCGTTATACCCAACAGGTCAGATTTTACCCCTCACCCCCTCCCAATCTCCCTGCTTCTTGGTGTCCAATGTCCTTTCCATCTCTCTGTGCCTGTGTGTGCCCATTGCTTAGATCCCAAATATTAGAGAGTACCTCTGGTGTTTGTTTTTCCGTTAAGATACTTCACGTACGTTAATGGCCTCCAGCTCCATCCAAGTTGCTGCAAAAGACATTACTTCATTCCTTTTGTGGCTGAGTAGTACTCCATGGTGTATATAAACCACATTTTCTTTAACCACTCGTGAATTGATGGGCACTTAGGCTGATTCCATATCGTTGCAATTGTACTGCAATAAACATTCGAGTGCAGGTGTCTTTTGATAAAATGATTTCTTTTCCTTTGGGTAGAGACCAAGGAGTGGGATTTCTGGGTCAAACGGTAAGTCTACATTTATTTCTTTGAGGAATCTCCATACTGTTTCCATTGAGGTTGTACTAATTTGCAGTCCCACTGAAAGTGTATGAGCATTCTTTTCTCTCTGCATCCATGCCAACATCCATTGTTTTCTACCTGTTTAATAACAGTCCTTCTGAAGGGCTAAGGTGGTGTCTCGTTGTGGTTTTCATTTGCATTTCCGTGATGATTATTGACGTTGATCATTTTTTCATATGTTTGCTTGTCATTTGTCTATTTTCTTTTGAAAAACTTCTGTTCATGTTCAACACCTTTTTACTGGTGTTGTTTTCTTCTTGCGGATTCGTTTGAATTCTTTAGTTGGTGAATATCTGGAACTTTCTCAACTTCTAAGGCTGAAATTCTATGTCCCTTGCACCTTGCTTCCCCATTTACCCCTCCCCGAGCCCCTGGCAATCCCCATTCTACTTTCTGCTTGTATGAATTTGACTATTTTATTACCTCATTAAAGTGGAAGCGTGCAGTATGTCTCCTTCTGGACTTGTTATCGGTTTGTTTCACTTAGCAAGATATGGTCAAATCCAGCCATGATGTAGGAGTGTTTCTTGGCAGTCTCACAACCTGAGAGGCTCTTGAAACTTGTGAAACGTACACATTGCAGAGACGAATATAATGGGCCCCATGTATTGATCACCTGGCTTCAACAACTGTCCAAAGGCAGCTCATTCTGTTTTATGTATTGCCTTCTCCAAATCTGATGTGGTGCCCGGGCCCACTTGAGTATTTGAAAGCAAATACTTGACTTTTTAAATCAATTTGGCTTGTGTGTGTTTGACAATGTGCCTCAAGTTATATCATTTTCAATGTTATATTTTTTTTTCCTAATTACAAGAGTGATCCAAGATTGTGTAAAACATATTCCAACCTTATAGAGGCATGCGATGTAGAGAGTAACGGTCTCTGTCACCTCACTGATAACTTTTATCAGCAATTTAATCTATGCTCTCAGTGGGTCCCTTTCCCCCCAGGCTGCACGCTAATGTGCACCTCGCGACCACGTGAGGGAGCTTATGTTGCTCTCTAGCCTTGTTCACTTAACCATGCAGCCAGATGATGATCCCATCACAGGACTGACAGTCAGAATAAACTAAGCCCATAGGCATGTCTACACCTTCGGTGCTTGAGACAGCACTAGCAGTCCTCCCCATTCAGGAATCTCGTGCATAAACCCTTACCTGCCGGTTGTCCTTCCTCTTTACACCTGATGTCACTGAAATTCAGGTAGCTCCACGATCACTTTTGCAAAGTGTTAATTTTGAGGAGCAAGAATGCGGCACTATATGGTAAAGGTAGGTATTCAAATTAATATTTCACTTAAGCCCGTTTCAAATCATTCAGAAAGACAATACTGCACTGTTGGTATTTTCACAAACCCTTGCCCTGGATTTAATATTAAGTTTACCTCTTCCCCTTTTTTATTCATTTTATATGTTCATACCATTGTGTGATTATACTCTTCATTTTCTTATCCCATAGATGTTATTATGGCATTTCCCACTATGCACGATCATATCATTCCTTAGAAGTAAATGATCCCATTTTCCTCACAAACAATTAAACATATCAGTTCGTACCTTTTGCGGGTCAAAATTTATCTGCTACGTTAGACATTTAAACAAACAAATGCCCACGACATTCTGCACTTGAGACTTGTAACTCAAGGTCAGGACAGAAGGTGCTAATTTGCACATTTTGTAGACTACAGGGAGGCGGAGATTCTCACCTTGAGGAGTGTTTTTACTGTCTGCTTGTTTGGGGACCTTTCGGTATTTTGATAGAAGTTGGTTCTTAGGAGGTCACTGTCTTCAATTCAAGCTTAGCATAGTAGGAAATCTCAGGAAGACACAAGCCATTCTGAGGTCACAAGCCTGGCTCAGTGACTCCCAGCTTCATGGCCTTGGTGTGAGGAGGAAGACTGGGGAGACAGGAGCCCAACGCCTCCCATTTCTGCCGCACTGACCCTCAGGATGGTCCTGTGATGTAGGTAGTGTCACCACTATGATTTACAATGAAATGAGAACAAATCTGTTTTAAGGGACACAGACGTATGAATTGAGGATTCCAGATTGGGAAGCCTTACTACCTAATTGGTGTCAATGTGTTTTGGATGAGCAGCACTGAGAGGATCCTCATTCATCTGGGCAAAAATGCAACTGGCTGCCTGGTTCAACCTGACATCTCAGAGCATTTGCAGTCTGGGTGCAATAAAGGCGCTGTGTGCACAGACGCCAGGGCAGCCTTGATCTCCTCTCACTGCTTAGGCAGGGATGAAGGTGTTTTGCAACTTCAGACAGATAAGCTTTATTTAGATATCTGCACAAAACTAGTACCCTGGCCATTCAAATGTTGACCGATTTCGACACAGTAAATTCTGCATAGAAGAAATCTCATGGGTATTTGTTAGCCGGTCACCAGTGTAAAACATCAGGTGTATAAAAATTGGAGTCAAACTTCGGTGGCACTATATTACCTTCTTGTAACTCTAGGCCCTGTGAGAGTTTGAATAGCACAGCCCTGCTCTGGACTCTCCTTTAGGCCATGAGCTATAGCGTACCCTTCCTTAGGTCCCCAGTGTGTTGCGTGATAGATGCAATGTGACAACGTGCTTTCTGCTGTATCCCCTGGGGACCCAGTGTCACCTTCAATCCACGTAGGATTAAGGATTCTTCTGCCCTGAAAGAGCTACCGGCCGTCACTAACCACTGTGTTTGCAAAGCCTTCTTGCCTTTACACCCCAATGTCTGAGTTTGTCTCTGCTAAAGTCTCATGCAATTAGGGGTAAGGCATTCTTTTAATTGAGGAGCCCTGGTGTCGAGAAAGCACTTAATCCTCCCACATATGGATGCCAACTCCTCATGCAGTGGATGGTTTTCCTCCTCGGTGCCATCACAGGATAAATGCCGTCAGCTGCCTTTGCTCCACGGACACTGTGAGACTGCGATGTGGGTGAAGGTTGTGTTCACGGACACTGACTCCTACGTACAGAGCAAGCATATACGATACATAATGAAATAATGAGAAAACTCAGAGACTAATTAACATGTACTACATCCATCTTCAGTAAAAGAAATGTTGACCAAAATACAAGATAGTGATGGTTTCTATTCCTCAAAGGTAAAGGAATATACTCCTGAGAATTAAGTGCACAGAAAACAGCCTGGAGTGTTTATTTCACGTCTATAACAATTGGCAAAAGTTCTCAAATGAGGGACGTCTTAGGACTTTGACATCATACTGAAGACATATATTCCAACACATACTTTAGATTAAGGGGAAAATCTTTTACAAAAGTCAGGTAGTAAATTGACCCAGAGTATTAAATATTTATTCATGGTGGAGGCCTCATTTCTTCCTATATAAGATATCAGACTTTGGAAAATAGAATATGAGAGCACTTGTTTTTAAAAATTTGGAAAAAATTTAAATGAAGTGAAGAATGTGCTCAGGGGCGAGAATAAAAATTGTCCACATGCAGAAACTGGGGAGAAATTCACTCCTCTTCTCTAAGTGGGAGTGGATTTTTGAACGGCATGAAAGCAATTTGAGTAATTCAGCAACAGATCACATTTAACTGACTTATTCACATCAAATTTGGAAACAACTTCGGGTTCACTAAATGCAAGAGGTAAAATTGAAGATTTCGTGTTTCATGTGTAAAACCATCAATCACATTATAAAAGACAAAGAGAAAGAATTAATTTTTCACATATTTAGGTGATATAAAATCAGGTTTGCATATGCTAACTGAACATTACACTTTAAAAAAAATTCTGTCTCTACAGAAAGTTATAAAATATTGAACCATAGGTCACTAGGTATATATACGTTAATTAAATACTTTTACTCCTGCTAGGGGCAGGTGTCATTTATCAATGACAGTGTACAAAAATCAATTAAATGAAATTTTGATTTTTTTTTGTGAAAGTGACATTTTTCACAAATCTATGTCTCACAAGTGACATTTATATATCTTATGCTGTGGTGTAATGATTTTTGGCAGTGTATCTTCTTCTGGGGCACAAACTTGTATAGCTTTTATTAAGTCCTGTAAATCCGTAGAACATATTTCCTCTGGAGTTTTATGGCATTAGAATCGGTTTTGTAACGTACTAATTTTGCAAAAAAAAAGGGTGTACATAGCATAGATTTTATCTTCTTTAACTTTTTTCTTAAGGAACAACAGCGTAACCTTCCATACCTGTGATTTCTGCCATTTGAGACTGACACAAATCCACTGAGGCCAAACGTAAAGTTGAATCATCTTTATTGCTAAAAGTTAGTTGACAGTGCTAGGGAAACAAAGTCCCCAATACTATCAAGGGGCTGAAAGCCTGAAACATACAACTTCGGAACGTCTGCTACTCACAGAACTCTTTAGCTTTTACTTGAGTTTTAACAGAAAGGGGGTCTGGCGCTGAACAAACACATGAACAAAGAACATGTAATAATTGAAACTAGACTTTTTAGGCCACAATGGCTTCATGTAGCTCATTTTATGACTGTATCCTATCACACAGGTTCAGCTTCCAGCTTCGAAGTGTCATCAGAATAACAGGGACTGTAGAATCATCTGAACACTGGCCACTACTTCCCGCTGCTGTTATAGGAAGAGATATTAATCATTTCTTTGATCTTTGTGTATTATGAAAATTTCAGCCAATACAATACCTTAGTGCTTAATCAATCCTTAGTTTTGAGTTTCAAATACACAATACTTACATTTTGCATCATCAGTTTTGTTTGCAACGTGGCCAATTCTTTTCTAAGTTCACTTCCTTCACCAATAAGATTTCCATGATCCTCCTCCAGGTCCTGGACACTCTAAAACAACAAGCCTAGTTCACTTCTAAACCACCACGTTTCATTACGTTATAAATACGTACAGACACATTTCAAAAGAAGTACAGTTTAAACTTCAAATGATGGTCATTATTTATTCCAAATAAAAACCATACTGAGTACTGCATGAACACCAAAATACCCACTGCATAAACATAGAAATGTGTGACTTGAGCAAAATATTATTATAATAGGAGGCACAATGCTAACACACCTTACATGAAACAATAAGACAATGAACGTTTGAGGCCAAGATGGAGCAAAGAACAGAAAAAGAGCTAAGTTCCCTATCAATCAATGCCATAATCATGAAATCCCTGAGTAAGTTTCCAAAACACCAGGTATTAAAACATTTATTATCCCTAATGGTCAAAAGAACATGATTTCCTTAAAGGGAATATTCTGACCTGTAGTACGACCTCTTCAATTATTACAAAAAAAAAAAAAACAATTTGTGATATAAATCATTACTCTTCCTTCCACAAACAGTGAAATAGTGCATCCTACTTAAAACAAAGTGTGTTGAGTGCTGTGGAGGGACTAAATGATAAATACACAATCTCTTCCATATTCCGGGGTCAGGAGCAAACACATAAATAGAAATCACATAAAAGTTACATAATGGGAATGGAAGGTCAACTTGCTGGAACTATGCAGTAAAAAAGTGGAGGTTAATAGCTGCTTAGTAGGAAAAGGCATGAGATTTCGACAGGAGAAAAAAACGAGTCATAGCTACTGTGGAGGAAGAGCACAGGAAAGCACGGGGTGATGCTGAGCTGAGTCACAGAGCGATGTCTACCTGGAGGACGAAAGAAAGAACACAGACAATGAAGTTTCAAAAGGGGTCATCTAACGGGGGTCGGGGGGAGCTGGTCTGTGAATGTCTAAGAATTCAGGAGGGGAAGCTACTGGCAGGCTGGGAAGAGTCAAGGGTTATATGTTAGGAAGATAAACTAAAAATGGAGCTATCCTATGATCCAGCCATCCCACTGCTAGGCATGTATCTAAAGAAAGGAAATCATGTGGTAAAGATCCCTGCACTCCCGCACTGACTGCAGCCCTAGTCACAATAGTCAGGACTTGGGATCAACCAAATTTTCCATCAACTCATGAATGGATAAAGGAAATGTGGTATACACACACAATGGAATATTATTCAGCCATGAAAAATGAAATCCTGCCATTTGCAGCCACAAGGATGGAACTGGAGGACATTATGTTAAGTGAAATAAGCCAAGCAGTGAAAGACAGACTTCCCGTGTTCTGACTCCCATGTGGAAGCTAAACATTAAAACCATTGCTCTCATGGTGCTAGAGAGTAGAATGGTAGGACTACTGGCTGGGAAGGGTAGCAGAAAGTGGGGATATAGTGGGAACGGCTAATGTGTGCAAATATATAGCTAGACGGAATGCACAAGGTCTAGCATAAGACAGCACAACAGGGCGACTACAGTCAACAAGTTATCATATAGTTTAAATTAACTAGAAGGGTGAAATTGGAATGCTCCTAACACAGAGAAACGAGAAATGCTTGAGGTGACGGGTAGCCCAGTCACCCTGATTTGATGAGTCCACACTGCATGCCTCTATGAGGCATCACATGTACCTCATAAATATAGACAACTATTAGGTACCCATAAAAAATTAAAAGGAATTTGTCATCTCATCAGTAATACTGCAGTACTGCAATACTACTGCAATCCTGCAATAATACAAGCAAATATGCCACGAACTACTCAGGAAATCAATTTGAAATAAAAGAAATACTCATTCCTTACAATTTGGTCCTTGCTCTTTGAGAAACATTGGCAGTAGACAGACAATGCAGTCACATGTAGCAATGACCTACTCCTCCCGTGTTCATCTATATTTACTCTGCTACAAAACTCACTGTGGAACAAAGAGCCATGAAGACTCCTGGTAAACTATGATTGTCCTGCGCCATATGTGTATTTTGGGGAAAATTGTCGATTTACCATTTCCTGGCATGACTATCACCCACTACCACTAATAAATCCTAAAAGTAAAAAATACATGTATTACTTTTCTTAAAACGGGACCAATGATACCAAAGTGGAAAATGCTTAAGAATTTTAAAGAGAGAGAATGTTTTCCCATCCTTGTGATACCTCACTTCAAAGGATGGGCTCAGTCTCTATCCAGAATAATATAAGAGGTGCTAGATCACCATTGTGTTTTGTAGTTGAGCAGTACTCCATGGTATGCATATACCACATTTTACTAATCCACTCAAGTACTGAAGGGCATTTGGGTTGTTCGGCTTGGGCGGGGCAAACAGCATTACATGTAACCAAAATGTTTGCACCCCCATAATATCCTGAATAAATGAAAAGAAGTAAAAAAAAAAAAGAATTTTAAAGATAGAATCACATTAATATAAGTTAGAAAAGAAAAACAATATTTCTATACTAAATATACAAATTATGTGCTATGAAGCTACATTGTGTTGCCAAATACAACAGACCTTCAGGAATGCCACATGTAACTCTTTCAATTCTCTCATTCTCCGGCTCTCAACAATTCTAGTGTGTTGGCAAGCCTTTTGTAGCTGTAGAAGTATACTCCGAAAATATAAAAGGGAAAAGTTGAAATAGTGCTCTCAGTAAAATTTAAGATTTGGGAAAAAATGATTCTGTATTAAATTTCAGTAGAATAGAAAATTTTCTTTTAACAACAGTATATATGTATGTCTTATTCTTGATGATTTTAAAATCCACACACATGTTCTTTTCAACAATGCTGGACTTTCTGTTCCTCCACAGAACAAGCCTCTGAACTTGGCCATCCGCAAGGTCACACCCTACATTTGGTCAGTCCCAGTAACTGCAACATCCACATAATATAAAAGATACCAAAATGTCACGGAGGAACCAGGTTGTGGAGATAATGCTGAACCATGTTAAACAAACTTATCATGTAGTAACTCACTTGATGCTCAAAGCAACTCCACGACATAGGTTCTCTCATGATGTCCCCATCATAGCTGAGGAAATTGAGGAACACAAAGAATGTGCTCAGGCTTCACAGCTACCAATGGTCAAATCAGAGTTGGATCTCAAGCACTGTGGTTCCAGAGGCCACTCCCTGGACCACGGTACTGTGCTGTTTCTCCATTTTTCCCAACATCCAGCCACTACTTCCCACCCTTGGTGGGTCACTCACTTCAGTACTACAGCCCAGTAGTCCCCAGGACCTAACATCCATTGAATGGAATGCTTTTCACTGTCCAACACCCCACCCCCGCATCCTCACTTTCCTCAGTTCCAGCTTCAATTCCATGGTCAGTTATCATACCTCTGTCCTTGCTTCTACACCCTGCACCCCTCTCCCTTGGCCAACGTGCTCAGTTAGACCCCAGCCCAGAAAATCCCAATTGCACAGCAGCTCTGACTCAACCAAGCTGACTGGTCTCACTGTCAATTCATGATCACTATGAGCCTAACCTAACATGGACCCTCTAATGCCACTTGGCAATTAGAGACCCTTAGTACATTTCCTGGCTCACTCTTAGCACACAATTCCAGGCCTTCTCCCCTGCCCTAAAGGCAACACCTCCTCTCCTGCCCCTACCTCTAACTGATGACCTTAATGTCTCTCTACAGAGACAGGCCAATCCAAAGAGGACGTTCAGGCTCCTGTTGCCACGTCTCCCACCCACCTTGTCCATCTGTCCTCGTGGACTCTACCTTCTCTCCTGGAAGTTTTGCATGAGTGATTCGTCCCTGACGGTCTGAAACAAGAGATTGATTAATTAGAAAGCTAAGCCTGATACCTATAGCTAGTTTCTCTTCCTCTTCTTTGAGTTTCTTCACACCCATATGTCACTCTCGAATCAAAGCCTGCAACTGCTGAGAATACTCCAGACAAAGCTTCTGCCTGCAGAACAGAATAATGGATGCTGTGACACTTCCTACCAATAAGAAAAAGGTATATGTATACCATGGAGTACTACTCAGCTATAAGAAACAATGGTGATATAGCACCTGTTGTATTTTCCTGGAAAGGGTTGGAACCAATTCTACTAGGTGAAGTATGCCAGGAATGGAAAAATAAGTACCACATGTACTCACCATGAAATTGGTTTCACTGATCATCACCTAAGAGCACTTTTAGGAATAACATTGATGGGGTGTCGGGCAGATGTGGATGGGGGAGGGGATGCCTGTGTCTGTGTGTGTGGGTGTGTGTATACATAAAGAGTGTGATACGCACTGTCTAGGGGATGGACATGTCTGAAGCTCTGACTCATGGGGGTGAATGGGTAAGGGCAATATATGTAACCTAAACTTTTGTACCCCCACAATATGCTGAAATAAGAATTAAGAAAAAGAAAAAAGAAAAAAAAGAAAAAGTTAAAACACTTTCGAAACAAAATTATTTTGTCTCGACTTGTGCCGTGAAGGGAGAAGGTGATGACATCAGCTGCAATCCTGTGATGGGAAGATACAACAGAGGATTTACTCTCACGACAAGAATCTTTGTTTGTTACCGGCTAAGAGAGAAGGTACCTCACATGCCTTAGCTCTTCAAAACCACGGAAGATTTACTGTGTTATACATTTTCCAGGAAAATGCATTTTATTGACATGGGTTTCTTTTTTCCTTTTCTCTTCCTTAATAACACGCAGGTTGTGATGTCACAAATAAATTCCATGCGGATATTGTACCCAGTTATCATCTGTGACCTCCCAACAGAAACACTTCATTTTTCCCCACGTTGTCACAGGAACGATTTTGTACAAGAAAAGTAGTGAGACTAATCCAGCAAAACTTACAAATTATTGACATCATAAGACTAACCTTTTTCTATATGCTCGAACACAGTCTTACATGTTAAAGACACTTAACTCTAATTCAGGAAGCACATTCATGGAAGGAATAAAAACTTCTTTAGGTTAAGCACATCAACTGTGATTGGCAAGAGCAAAATAGGTCACCTTTATTGATCTTGAGGAAATACATCTCATTTCAATTACGGGGTATGGGGTGAGGTCAGAGGACTAAAGGAATTAATTCCTTAGGGGAAAATCAAGCCAGATGTATTTTCAACTTGAGCATCCTTCAAATACAGCACATAGTATGTTTCTTCCATAGTTTCTACTCATGAAGTATACTAAGAAATGAGACAAATGGTTTTCCTCTAAATTTCCAACCACCTTACGTTTGCTCTTGATGGGTTTTCCAAGCATGCTCAATTGTCTGCTGCACGCTGTTGACAGAAGCATTGGTGTTCATTTTGAAACTTTTCCTCCTGGCATAAAGAACTTTTTTCATGTCCCCTGCATTGCAAATACATACCCACTGAAATATACTCTTGGAAACTATTTTCTTCCCACACAGAAAATTTCACGAAAAGTGAATAAAAGATTTAATTTAGCCAGTGAGCCTTTTAAATAAATTAGACTAAAAGACAAGGAAATGAGAAAATTTATTCAAGAACAGTTTCCACATCATTTCATGGAGAGTTTGCATATCATTGTCTTCAAGAGGTTGCATTTTGTAAAATTCAAATTTACTAAAATTATAAACATTTTTAATACTTCAAATAATGCTTTGCTAAGCCTACGACTGACTCTCTGTAACAGATCTACCGTCAGTACTTATTTTCCAGTAATCATGAATGAACTGCAGCATTCTACAAATAATTTGGAAATATAGTTTATCATGTATATTGATGAAATTATAAGACAGCTCACAAATCAAGCACACTGTCACGAACAAATTGAGCAACGGTATCAAGACTCACCTGTTCGTATGAAATATCCACACAGAGGAGTCAAAAGTTGATTCTCACACTTAAGACTATGTCCTTTAACACAGTTATGGTAACTGATATCGGACATGTTCATTTAAAACTTGCCATTGACTCTGATCATACATCACTCCATTGCTAGCCATGTTGTGTTTTGTTCTCCATTACCGGGGTTATTAAGGTGAATATAACGATAAGCAGGTATTTTAGGGGTCTCGACCGGCAATCCTGCCACCCAAGGAAAAGAAACAGGGAAGTTATGGGAAATAACTGACACGGGAAAATGAAACATTGACGTTAAAACTGGATCTATGACTCATTACGTGGCACAATGTGGAAGAGATTATTTCATCAGTTTCTTCTAATGTTCCACAGTGCATCAAATAAAAGCATCACCTCTCACCAGTGATGGTACCATTGTCAGTGCCATTCTCTTCACATCAACAAATCGAAGGGGCAAGTAATCTATGGAGCTGAATCACCCTCAAGACGTAGGTAACATCCTGTACCTGAGAACAAGGCAGTAAACGACAGGAGTGCCACGCACTGACTGACAGTTCCTGCTGTAAACGTTATATGGTTTATGAAAAGTGTCTTCACCTACAAATATCTCCTAAAACATACCTTCAAATCTCTCCAGCATATTCTGGAACTCATTCCTGCGAAGACATTACATTCACATTTACATTGCTGGTCAGTGAAATACCATGTGTGCATTAGAAGAAATGCCTTCTGCCAAGTGCTTTACATACAACGCCTGCCACATGAGTGGAAGCTGATTTTCCTTAATTACTTTACTACCAGGCAAAAATGACTCTGAACACATTACCACGTATCTTGCTCAGGAGTGCCTGAACAGGAGCTGTTTTCTCCACCGTCACCGATTCCTGGATAGTTTTCTGCATTGAAAGCAAAAAGGACAAAGCTGTTTAAAGGAAGGATGCTGGAGGCAGGTCGTATTGGTGGAATTCCTGGCCTCTTGGCCACCAAGAGCTGCAAAGCAGACCTACAGGTGGAACCGTTTAGGTGCAGGTCGCGTGAAATGAGGCCAGGGTCTGAGACCATTTCAACGAGGCACTTCTGCAAGCCTTTGGGCGTTACAGTCACCGCAAACCGTGTACTGCCTATCAGACACGTTGGAAGCAAGGGCTGCACCCGTCCAGAAGAGCTGGGCTAAGAGCTTCTGTAACTCTGCTGGGGGTGGGAGCATCAACCTGCTTGAGAAAAAAACCCGGGGCTCTGGTGCATTTGCATGGTGGAACCCAAAGCAATGACGGGGCCCTGGGCCTCCCATCTGCTCGGCCTGCCAAGAGACGAGACGGACCGTGCCCTCGGACGGGCACAGGTTTAGGGGAGCCCCTCACCCAGCCCGCCGCCCCTCTGTGCACTTTTACCTCCATGCTGAACGTCATAGGCTGCCATAAGCTGAGCCTCCACTGGGGCCTTGGCAGCCCTCCTCCTGACGCGCTTCCTTCCCGGGGGTGCCATGGCTGGCTGTCTTCAGACGCTAGAGATGACTCCTGACCCTTGTGAGCGCAAAGACACACTACAGAAATGGGGACCGGTTCAGTGAGAGCCCGCGGGTGAGGGCGAGGCTCTCCAGGTTCAACAAGGGTGGGGCTGGCTCACCCTCCTGCCCCTTGTCACAGCAAGAGGGGACGAGGAAGATGGTGCCAGTGCCCGGTCCCGTCCAGTCCCGGGCTGTGGCTACAGAGCACGCCCCTGTCCCGCACACTCCAACTTCAGTCCCCTCTGCCCGCCCCTCACCCCGCCCTTGGGACAAAGTGGGACCCTGGCCCTCGGGGTCCCAGGGACGCCGTGTCTGCTGGTCGGTCAGGGGGCACCGACCCTGTGGAGTGACTCCGAATCCTTTGTCCTCTGGATGGGAAATGAACTGATCTGCACTTGTTTGGGACACTCAGGGGCGGGCCCTGCCCACTCGCCGTCGCGAATTCCAGAGGGACCCCAGGTGACCCGGGTGTCCGGTTCTGACTGTAGCCGGGCAGGAGGGACAGCTCCGGGCTGGGACCGCCGCGTACCTAACCCCCCAACACACACACACACACACACACACACACACACACACAAACACATGCAGAGCCCCGCAGTGAGCCTCAGAGGACCTGGGAACCTTCAGGCCCGCCCCCCCGCCTGCCCTCAGGGGCCTCGCCGAGACCCCGGCCTCAGGTGAAGTTGGGGACATTTCGTCAGAGATCAGCCAGGGCCTTGCTAGGATCCACACCCTCGTCCCCTGGGGCCACCGAGCCACTCCTCCCCTGCCTCTCCACCCAGTCACGCCTCTCCTCAGTGACCCGGAGGGCTGCCCCTCAGAGGATGCGGGCGACCGGGGCACCAGGAGGACGACGCTCCTCTGAGGGCCTGTGTCCACGTGATAGCAGCCGGCTTCGCCGATTGGCTGGCATGGCTTGCGTTTGGGAGGCGGAGCAGCCAGGAGCCACGCCCCTTGCAGGGAGGCGGTCCACAGGCTAGGCGGCTCAGGGTGGCTGGGCCCTGAGCAGGGGCTCCCCAGGTCCTGGTCCTGGGCAGCGATGACAAGGGGCCGCTGCCCAGTGCCTCGCCTCCGGGCTCCTTCCAGCCGACCCTAGCCCTGCGCGAGGAGCAGCCATCACCCTGAAGGTGGTGGCTCAGTCACCCCCACCCGTGGCCGTGTGCTTGCTGCACACGTGCCTCTACTGTTACCCGCTTGGCTTGGCGTCCCGCGGGTCCGGACCTCGCTGGAAATGGTCTCCTGTTCTAGTTAGGATTCTGCCAGTTGCTGGTTGACTCCACAGTGTGTCCCCCACAGAGCCTGCTTTCCTTCCCCTGCCCTGGCCTGGACCACCCTGGGGCTCCTCCAGCCGGCATGCGGCGGTTCCTGGCCCGCTGACCTCTGTGCAGGGCTCTTGCAGAGCAGGGGCCCCTCTTATTGAGAGCAAATGTTGGTTTCCAAGCATGTTCACCAGAAGAAGGAGGAGGGCATTGTCACTTTACCTTGAACGAAATAGAACAGCCTTATGATTCAGCTTAGAGTTCATAACTAAATTGTTACACGAAGGTAGACATTCTAACATTTTACATGGCATTCTATAATGAATAATAGCATTCTACCCTTTTAAGTAATTAGAATCTTTTCTAAGGTAAGATTTGTTAAATATTGACTCATATGTATCTCTTTCTGATTCGTGTGAATACAAAATGTTTGTAGACTCTGTGGTTTTATTTCCACATGTAAGGATTCTGGAAGTTACCACTGCATCCTAAGAACAAAATGAAAACGTGAACAGACAGAAAATCAAGGACATTTTTTTGACCCATAAGAGATAGTATTACACAGGGCAAACCACTACCTCGAAGACTGCATAGGCAGACACATACACCGAGTTATGTCTTACCTGAGCAGGGACTCATGAGTGGAAACTGCCAAAGGAACCAATGCCAGGATAGGAAATCCTGACCTGTAATTGGTTAATTGTTGGAGGCTTTGTGTGGACAACTGTAATTGTTCAAACCTCCAGGGAGCCCAGTCATGAAGAACCCCTCACAATAGTGCCAGATTTACCTCCATGAGCTCAGCCAGGTACCCACAGCAGGTCTGCCAGGAAAATCCACTCATACTTCCAGCCGGGGTCGGGTGGGGAAGGAACAGTTTTGAAATATGCCAAGGCACTTTGTTCTCCTTAACAAGGCCTACCCTCAGGAGGAACTAGTTAACAAGGATCCCACCTGCTGGGGTATTATCAGAGCCAAACCAAAGAGGAGGAGGAAGATACCCAACTACAGTCAACACTAGCCTTCCAGGAGAAGGTAAATACAGAATTCCAGCTTGCTCTACCCATCCTGTTTCACCTATGAGGGAAGAAAACACCAGGAAACTTTTGTGACGTTTCCAGTACAGGGGCACAGGCTCAGTAACCACTGAGTCATAATCACAGCACTGTAGAACACTTCCCCTCCCCCACACTTTACCATCACATGACTAAAGGCCTATTGGCATTAGTCACTCTTATCTGGTACATCATGCCTGGCTATCTTACAAGGCGTACTAGAAGGCAGAACACATGGTTTGAAGAGACAGAGCAAGCATCCGATCAGACATGGCAGGGATGGTGTAATTATCGGGCTGGGAATTTAAAACAACTATGATTAAAATGCTGAGGGTGCTAGTAGATAAAACATAAAGTGTCAAAGAGAAGATGGCCATTGTACACTGAGAGCTGGAAATCCTAAGAAAAAAACAAAAGGAAATGCTAGAGATCAAAATCCTGTAACACAAATGAAGAATGCCTCTGATGCCCTTGTTAGGAGATGGATATGGCTGAGGAAAGAAGCTCTGAGCTTGAAGTTAGATCAATGGAAACATCAAAACTGAAAAGCAAATAGAACAAAGACTCAAGAAAATAACAGAAGAGAATAACTATAGACTGTGGGGCATACAAAACATGTAACTGTGCATAATGGAAATATAAGGAGAAAATGATTAGAAAAAAAATTTTGAAAAAATAATGACTTAAAACTTTCCAGAATTAATGTCAACCACCAAATTACACATCCAGTAAGCTCATACAACACCAGGCAGGATAAATGCTAAGCAAACAAAAATATGCTACACCTAGGCATATCGTCAAACAGCAGAAAATCAAAGACAAAGAGAAAATCCCAAAAGAAGACAGATGGAGACAAACCATGTGATGTACAGAGGAACAAAGATAGGAATCACATCAGAGGTCTCAGAAACCATGCAAGCAAGAAGAGAATGGACTGAAATATTTACAGCGTTGAGAAGAAAAAGGACCCAACATACAATTCTTTACCCTGTGAAATAAAGAATTCCTCAGATAAACAAAAATTAAGGGAATTTGATGGTCTTGGAAGACATGGGGGGAAATTTCTTTAGAGAGAAGAAATATGATATAGGTCACAAACTGAGATCTGCATGAAGATAGTAAGAGCATCAAAGGAGATATATGTTAAAGTAAAATAAAAAACTTATTCTTATTCTTAATGTAACTCACATCTAACAGCTTGCCCACACGCACAGCAAAATGTATTCCATTACATATGCTACTGTTTATATCGTATTTGCTCATGTATAAGTGAAGTGAATGACAGCAATTCCATATGCAATGCTTCAGTGAAGGAATTGCACTCGTGTATAAGTGAAACGAATGACAGCAATGATACAAGCGACAGGAAGGAGGAATTAGGATTCTTTTATTGCAGGGTACTCACACAACCCATGAGGTGGTGCAG
Organism: Eulemur rufifrons; assembly: GCF_041146395.1. NCBI lineage: Eukaryota > Metazoa > Chordata > Mammalia > Primates > Lemuridae > Eulemur > Eulemur rufifrons. Next base: position 22,363,944 of record NC_091012.1, on the reverse strand, counting down.
ACTTATTTGAAAGTAAACTTAGATTATTTTGTGAATGTATATTGCAAACTCTAGGGCAACCACTGAAAAAGGTAACAAAATAAGTATAACTGATATGCTAAGAAAGGAGGGAAAATGGAATCATACAAAATGCTCCTCTTAAAACCACAAAAGGCAGATGAAGAGTGGAAGACAAAAATAGGAACAAAGAACAAAGGCAACAAATGGAAAACTGTAACATATATGGTAGCTATTTATCCAAGCATATCAATAATCACTTGGAATATCAATGAACTGAATATATCAATTAAATCCAGACATTGTCCAAGGTGATAAAAAAACAGACCCCACTATATTTTGTCTACAGGAAATCCACTTTAAATATAAATACACCTATAGGTTAGAAGTAAATAAATAAAGTATTCAATGTTAACACTAATAATAAAAAGCAGAAATAGCTGGGTTAATTTCAGATAGAGCGGAGCTCAAAGCAAGGAAAGTTATCAGAGATAAAGAAGGCCATTACGTAATGGCAAAGGGGCCAGTTCTCCAAGAAGATATAACAATCATTGAAGTGTAAGTGCCTAACAACTATATGGTGTATATACTTTGCCCTGGTGACTAGTTAACTAGAGAGATAACTAGTTGAAGCCAGGGACTAAAAAAACACATTCTTTTCAAAACTACTTTTTTTATTTCTTGTTCAGATAATGTGCTAACAGCCTAGATAGTCAAACTGCATGAGGCAAAGCCTGATAGAACTGCAAGGAGAAATAGGTGGATCCACTATATTGTGGTTGGAGACTTCAACGTCCTCTATCAGAAACAGCCAGACCCAGCAGGTGGAAAGTCCGGAAGGACACAGTTGAAACCAACCACACCATCCATCAATTGGACCGAACTGACATCTACAGAGGACGTCATCCAACAGTAGCAGCATACACATTCTTCTCACGGTCACGTGGAATAGTAGAATCTGCTCAACTAGAGGTCCTTATTTCGTTTTCGAAAATGCGATAGGGGTATAAGTGTATATCCAGTAGTGCCTAGGCAATGACTAGAGATACTGACAATAACTAGAAAAATGAGTTAAAGAGAGGAGTTTGAAATCAATTTCCTCTCAAACTTTTGTTTTTCTTGTTGAAATAAGGAACGATTCCTATAGATATGTACCATTGCCTAAGTAAACAGGCAAGTAGAGATGACTGGAACAATAGGTGAAAGGCAGGAAGAGGATAACTTGTTCCTCTCAAATATTAGTTCATTTCTGTCAAATTAAATAATCTGTTCAGTATGTTGTGTGTACCTAGTTATGTGGAAACACCTGAGATATCCGCAGTAACGTGTTGAGCCTGGAAGCAGAAATTCACATTCTTCTTGACTCTGAAAGAATGAGAGCACAGAACTCTAGATAGATGAGTGTTACCCAGGGGAACAATTGACAAGGAATAACTGGTGATAACACAAGGGTTATGTGATGGTGGGAAAAGGAAATCCCATCCTTTTCAGTCCATTTTTCTTCTTTTAGGAATAATGAATTATTACCACAGATATGTCATCGTAAATATGGAAATAGCAACCTAGAAAACTAGAAATACAAGGATTATTTAGATAAAAAGTTGATTCCAGGAAACTGAATAGTCAGCTTTTTTTTTTTTTTTTTTTTTGTATTTGGTTGACTGGTCTTTTTTCTTTTTCAGCTTTATTAAGATTTAATTATAAGTAAAACATTATATTTATTTAAAGTGTACAACATAATGTTTTGATGTACATATTCATTTTGAAATGATCACAACAACCAAGCTGATTAACATACTCATCCCCTCATGTATTTACCATTTTCTTTCCTTTCCCTTTTTTTGTAGTGAGAGCACCTAAGGTCTACCCTCTTAGTGTCATTTAAGTTCACAATATAGTGTTTTTAATTATAACCAAGGGGCAAAAGTTGCAGGTATTTATGTTTGGGGAATCTAGTGTAAAGCATGGGGATTATAGTTTGTAATAACCATTTTTCTTCACTCAAAATTCTTACATCCTGTTAGCAATGTTACTTCAAATATTATAGAGTGTGTATACTTTGCCCTGGTGAATAGTTTTCTATAGAGATAACTATAATAGTTGAAGCCAGGGACTAGAAAAACAGATTCTTTTCAAAACTACTTTCTACGTCTTGCTCAAATAATGTGCTAACGCTCTAGATAGTTAGTGCTACCTAGGCAACTATTTGAATACTAACTAAACATAAATGGAGATAACCAGAATGAATATTATAAGTAAGGAAACTGAAAAACATTTTCTTCTAAAATCATACTTTTATTTTTTCTAACAAAAGTCAGTACTAGAGATACCAAGTGGTAGTAGGTAACATAATTACTAGAGGTAAGTAGAAATAATGAGGACAATAGGTTAAATAAGATTTTGAAAGTATTTTCCTTAATTCTTAATTTTTATATCACTGAAATATAGTGCTATTATTCTATATATTAATAATTAGGGGTACCTCGGTCACTAGTTAGCTAAAGTTAACTAGTTCAAGGGAGGTAGTAGAAAGCACTTTAGTCTCAACTCTAGCTTCCCATATCTGCATGAAATAATATATTAGTGACAAACAGAATTAGCCATACTTAGTGAAACTAATTTATTGAATATAATTTAGAAAACATGCTATACCTTGGATGTTAACAATAACAAATGTTCTTCTCAAACCAAAATCTTTTATTTTTTCTAAATATTGCCTTAGTGCAATTGATAACTATAGTGACAAAACCAATGTTTAATAAAGATAACTGAATATAACTAAAGTAACAATTTAAAGCCAGGAAGCTGAAAGTCACTCTTTTCAACTTGTAATTTTCATTACATGTTGAATTGAGGTAGTACTTCAGGTATGTATTGCTACTTAGAAATGTACTTATCAAAAATGGATACAAGAGAATAAATAGAGGCAGAAAGCAATGGAGAACACACATATCCCAAGCCAAAATTTTTGGTTCTTATTAAAATAAGGAGTTAATATTGAACACATTTGTTGTAAATATTTATGTAGTTAGTGGACATAATTGGAGACCATTAGTATAACTAGCTTAAACTAAAAAGCTGAAATACAAATTTTTCTCAAATATAAACCATTACTTTTTGTTTCACACTGTTTATCTTTCTATCTATCTGGTGGTAACCAGGCAATTAGTTTACTAGAAACAACTAATAATAGCTATCAAACTAGTTGAAGACAAGATTTTACAAACCACTTTCCTCTCAACACTTCTTATTTATTTTTGAAATAATGAATTAGTATTATAGGCAAGTCATGTTACCTAAGTAAGTAATAAATATAGACAAGAACACTATGTGGAAGGCAGAAAGTAGAAAACATACTCACATACAGACGCTCCTTGACTTACAGTGGGGTTATGTTTCAATAAACCCATCGTAGGTTGAAAATATCAGAAGTCAGAATGCATTTAAGATGCTGAACATCCCCAAAATCATAGCTGAGCCTAACCTACCTTAAACATGCTCAGAACAATCATGTTAGCATACTGTTGAACAAAATCATCTAACACAAAGCCTATTTAACAATAGAGCGTTGACTGTCTCATGTAATTTACTGAATACATGTGCACCTCACTTTATTGTGCTTTGCAGCTATTGTGTTGTTGTTTTTTTGTTTTTTTTACAAACTGAAGGCTTATGGCAGCCCTGGGTCAATCAAGTCTGTTGGTGCCATTTTTTTTAATCAGCACGTGCTAACCTCATGTCTCCATGTAACATTTAGGTAATTCTGGCAATATTTTAAACTTTGCAGTGATTACTATTTCTGTTATGGTGGTCTGTGATCAATGATCTTTGATGTTACTGTTGTAATAGTTTGGGGGCACCATGAACCATGCCCATATGAGATTGTGAAGCCGACGGATGAATGTTTGTGTTCTGACTGCTCCACTGACCCTCCGTTTCCCCATCTCACTCCCCCTCCTTGGGACTCCCTATTCCCTGAGACATGACAATATTGAAATTCAGCCAATTAATAACCCTACGATGGCTTGTATGTGTTCAAGGGAAAGTAAGAGTCACACATCTCTCACTTTAAACCAGAAGCTAGAAATGATTAATCTTAATGAGGAAGGCCTGTCGAACACCAAGATAAGCAGAAAGGTAGGCCTCTTGCACTCAACAGTTAGCCAAGTAGGAAATGCACAGGAAAGGTTCTTGCAGGAAATTAAATGTGTTTTTCTAGTGAGCACATGAATGATAAGAAAGTGAAAAAGCCTTTTTGCTGATATGGAGAAAGTTCTAGTGGCCTGGATAGAAGATTGAACCAGCCAGAAGTTTGTGTTAAGTCAAAGCCTAATCCAGAGCAAGGCCCTAACTCTCTTCAATTCTGTGAAGGCTGAGGGAGGTGAGGAAGCTTTGGAAGAAAAGTTTGAAGCTAGCAGAGGTTTATGCATGAAGTTTAAGGCAAAAAGCCATCTCCATAACATGAAAGTGCAAGGTGAAGCAGCAAGTGCTGATGTAGAAGCTACAGCAAGTTACCCAGAAGATCTAACTAAGGTCATGGATGCAGGTGGCTACACTAAACAACAGATTTTTGTGTAGACAAAACAGCCTTCCATTGGAAGAAGATGCAGTCTAGAGCTTCCGTAGCTAGAGAGGGGAAGTCAATGTCTGGCTTCAAAGCTTCAAAGGACAGGCTGACTCTCTTGTTAGGAGCTAATGCAGCTGGTGACTTTAAGTTGAAGCCAGTGCTCATTTACCATTGTGAACATTCTTAGTGACTTTAAAAAGTGTGTTAAATCTACTCTACCGATGCTCTATACATAAACCAGCGAAGTCTGGATCATAGCACATCTGTTTAGAGTATGGCTTATGGAATATTTTTTTTTTTTTTTTGAGACAGAGTCTCACTCTGTTGCCCGGGCTAGAGTGAGTGCCGTGGCGTCAGTCTAGCTCACAGCAACCTCAAACTCCTGGGCTTAAGCGATCCTACTGCCTCAGCCTCCCGAGTAGCTGGGACTACAGGCATGCGCCACCATGCCCGGCTAATTTTTTGTATATATATATTTTAGTTGTTCATATAATTTCTTTCTATTTTTAGTAGAGACGGGGTCTCACTCTTGCTCAGGCTGGTCTCGAACTCCTCACCTCGAGCGATCCACCCGCCTCGGCCTCCCAGAGTGCTAGGATTACAGGCGTGAGCCACTGCGCCCGGCCGGCTTATGGAATATTTTAAACAGACTGTTGAGACCTACTTCTCAGAAAAAAAGATTCCTTTCACAATATTACTGCTCATTGACAAAGCACCTAGTCACGCAAGAGTCCTGATGGAGATATATTATACAAGGAGATTAATGTTGTTTTCATGCGTTCAAATGCTGCATCCATTTTGCAGCTTATGGTTCCAGCAGTAACTTTTACTTTCAAGGCCTTATTACTTAAGGAATACATTTCATAAGGCCATAGCTGCCACAGATAGCGATTCTCTGATGGATCTGGGCACAGTAAATTGAAAACTTTCTGGGAAGGACTCACCATTCTAGATGACATTAAGAACATTTGTGATTCATGGAAGTAGGTTAAAACATGAGCGTTAGCAGGTGTTTGGAAGAAGTTTATTCTGATCCTCATGGATGACTTTGAGGGTTTCTAGACTTCGGTGGAGAAAGTAATTGCAGATGTGGTGAAAACAGCAAGAGAACTAGAATTCAAAGTGGAGCCCAAAGAAGTGTCTGATTTCCCCAATTGCATGATAAAATTTGAATGGAAGAGGAGCTGCTTCTTATGGATGAGCAAAGAAAGTGGTTTTTAGTTTCTTTCAGATGGAATCTACTCCTGGTGAAGATGCGGTGAATATTGTCGAAATAACAACAGAGGATTTAGAATATTACATAAACTTACTTGATAAACCATCTGCACGGTTTGAGAGGATTGACTCCAATTTTGAAAAAAGTTCTACTGTGGGTAAATTGATACCAAAACAGCATTGAATGCTACACAGAAATATTTTGTAAAATGAAGTCAATCAATGCAGCAAACCTCACTGGTGTCTTATTTTTTAAAAAATGCCAAAGCCACCCCAAATTTCAGCAACCACCACCCTGATCAGTCAGCAGCCATCAACATGGAGGCAAGACCATCTACCAGCAAAAATATTACAACTTGCTGAAGGCTTCGCTGATCATTAGCACTTTTGGCAATAAAATATTTTTAAATCAAGGTATGTGCATTGTCTTTAGACAGCATGCTGTTGAACACTTAATGAACTAGAGTGTAGGGTAAACGTAACTTTTATATGCACCGGGAATCCAACAAATATTTGTGACTAGATTTATTGCAAATTTGCTTTATCATGTGGTCTGGATGGTAGCTGCACTATCTCTGAGGTGTTGCTGTAGGGTACTGAAAATGAGAAACAGAATGGTTGTATGGGTCCGCGAAATAACGTTTTCACTGAATGCCTACTGCTTGTGCACCACCGTAAAGTTAAAAATCAAAAGTGGAACCATCATAACTGGGGAAACATCTGTATAATATTTTTGTTGTTGAACTAATAAATTAGTTCTACGTAAGGGGGTTTCCCATGAAACTGCTAAATGGAAACAGCTCACAACCATTGTCGTATAACAAGTGAATCCTGAACTGGAAATTCATATTCTTTGCAACTCTAAATTATTTGTCCTCATTGGGATCAGAACTTAGCAGGATAGAGGCTGAGTGTTTCCTAGGAAAAAAGTTGTGAGATAACTGGAGATAACCTGAACAGCTATGTGATGCCAGCAAGGGAAAATCCATCCTCATCATTCTGTTATTTCTTCTTTTTGAGATAATAAATTATTGCACAGACATCTGGTGCTAAAGATGTAGTTAGCAACCTGGAGATAACTAGAAATATTCAGACCTGGTAATTGATCCCCAGAAGCTGAAGATAACTGGTTTATGCCAAGAAGTCAAATAACTATTTTCTAACTCATAATTCTTCCTTTGTATTGGAAATATTCATTCATATAACAGGTATCTACTTTATCCAGTGAATAGTTAACTGGACATAACTAGATGAAGACAGTACCTGGAAAAATCACATTCTTCTCAATACTACTTTTTATTGCTTATTGAAATAATTTGCTAGTATTCTAGACATGTAGTGGTACGTAGACAAGTATTTGAATAGACAACTAGCAATTCCTAGCAAAACTGATGGAACATGGAAAACTGAAGAGCACATACTGGTCAACTCTGCATTCTTATTTGTTGTAGAGATGTTGACTTAGCACTGTTGATAAAGTAGAGTTATCTAGGTAAGATTTAAATAAAGATACCTCCATAAACCCAGACTAACTGGTTAAGAAAAGGAAATGGAAAATCACATCCTTCTCAACATTTCTTATTTAATGTGGGAATAATGAGGGGGTTCTATAAATGAGTAATAATGACTAGGTAATTACTTAATAAAAATCAGAAAAGATGGCTACAATATGCATCTGATGCCTGGATGGTGAAAAAACGTTCTCCTCAATTAGTTCCTATTTCCAGAAGAAATAATGGGTTACCACCAGTTAGTACTAGAGATACCTCTATGGGGAGCAGATTTCATTTTGTGGGGTATACACTGAATTTGATGTACTTCCATGTGTTTATTTTTCCTTTGTTACATAAGCTCTTGGTGCGCTATCTAAAAAATCATTGTCAAGGATATTGTCATGGAGATGTTCCCATGTTTTCTTACAGGAGTTTTATGGTTTCAGGCCTTATGCTTAGGTATGTAACGCATTTTGAGTTCATTGTTGTAAGCGGTATATGGTAAGGATCCAGTTTCATACTTTCACATGTGGATATTCAGTCTCCCACACACAATTTATTGAACACGCTATTCTTTTCCCGTTGTCTATTCTTGCTGGGCTTGTCAGAAACCAGTTAAATGTACATGCTCAGGTTTATGTCTCTTCAATTCTTCCATGTGTCTGTTTTGATGTGAGCCTACTCTACACATCTCTAACTCAGGAGTACCCGTTTCAGTTTCTAGCTACTGGAACTGCTGGGCTGCCATATATATTTGAAATTCAAGAATGCAACATCAAGTCTTTCCTGAATTTCCAGCCTCACAGCCTGCTTGGCATATTTTGTCTTGGCACCTCCAGCAATGTGTTAGCCAATTCCTTAATTTAAATCAGATTACATATATACAGTATTCATATACAAATGCTATACAATACAAAATAGACCTATAAGCTATATACAATTACACACACACACACACACACACACACACACGTATGCTGTTGGTTCTCTTTCTCCTTCTCTGGAGAAGCCAGCTTGCGGCAGACACCCAGCTGATGTTGACAGCCTGAAGCCAGTAATTTCAAGCATCAAAAACAGAAAACCGAGACATCGTAAGCAGACACTGAGAATGGGAGGTGAGATGAAAAAGCCAAGAAGTGAATGGTCTTCAAAGTACATGAGAGGAATTTGTAGGAGGAAGGGAGGGTGCACATCTCCATGTAAGTCTTAAAGAGGGCCAGGTTAGCATGGGGAGATTTTAGGCAGGAGATACAAAAACTAAGTAATGGTGGCAGGTGGGAGAGAACAGAATGTACCACTGTATGGGAAGTCCACGTAAAACCTGGGGAAGAGACACATGATCTGTGCCATGGGACCCACCAAAACTGAAAATGAAGAAATGAGGAGGGGTGGCAGGTCAGTGTGGGAAAGCTCTTTAGGGTTGCTAAGGAAATCTTCCTTTTCTCCCACCAGAGCGTCTTGGTCTCTGCAGCATCCCCCTCCCTCACCCTGATGTCAGGCTGGTGCCTTGTGATGTCAAAGCCCCTCCCCCCAGGGCTCCCATTGGCTGGGGAGTGGCTCGGTGACCAAACAAAGCTCAGGGGCGTGGCCTGGCCTTATCCCTGGGAGGGTATATATAGGGAGGTCAGGCGGCCTGGGTAGACCTCTGGGAAGCCGTGACACGGTGAAGATGACCAGAAAACCAGAAGCCTCCAGCACCGTCACTAAACAACCAACTACAAATGTGAAAGTAGGGAAAAGGGGGAAGAAGAGGAAGGCCCCTCGTCAGCACAGGTCCAGAGGCAGCTTCAAGGTGAGCGACCCACCCAAGCACCTCTCCGCCTTCCCCTCGAGTCCTGCCCCCCAGACTCCCCCCCCTGCCCTCGCCCAGCACAAACCCTCCTCGGCCCGCACCCCTTCCTATGCTCCCACCCCACCTCCACCCTCTTCCCCCAAACCAGTGCCCTTCTGTGATCTCCCTGTTGTCCTTGCAGGTGCCCAGGAAGAAGAAAGGACCCCTTCGAGGCACTTTGAAGAGAAAAGCTTCTCCAAAAGTGACCCCTCCTTCAATGAAACCCAAGGAGGGGAGAGGGCCGACACCGTTCGACCCTTGTCACCAGCTTGCAGAGGGACTCGGTCAAAATGAGCCAGAGAAGGCCCCAGAGAGCGGGGAGAGCTCCACCACCTCAAGTGTCACCCTCAGCAGCCAGTAAGTAACCTTGGAGTGAGGCCAGCGACCTCAGAGCTATCTGCGAAGTCTCCAGAGGTCTGGCTGCCGGGACATGGCCAAGCGTGTGGATGAGGAATTTTTCACTAACCGGGTACACCGTGGCGATGAGAATAAAATCAACCACTTGTGAAATGAAGTCTGTCTGCGTGTTCTGTGATGGTGGGGAGGGAGGAAGGAAGGAAGAGGCGGGTGTGTGGGAAGGGAGGGAGTGGGTCCTGCGGTGTTGGGGTCAGACCAGCTGGTCCACGGGGAGCCAGACAGGGAGGATAAACCCTGGGGCAGGGCTGAGCACTGGACACAAACTTCCTCAACAATGTGACACGGCTTCTTGTGAGGTTCCTTGCTTCGTGGGAGCCTGGTAACACTTAAACCAAGTAGCAAGGACTGGAGTCTACCTACCTATGTTTGATTGCTAACATAACTATTGTAATCCAGTAGAATTGTTTAAATCATTCCTTCAAGAGAAAATATATATATATGTATATAAACATTCAAAGCAGAGTAAAACTCATCTGCTTGATTGAAGATGTTTATTTTTACAATAGAGGAGAGGTAGTATATTTCATATTTCCATAGGGTGGAAACACAGTTCTCTTCTAACACACATATATAATTTATTTTAGCAACCAACATGTTTACCGTTGAAGCATAGTTTACAGGCAAAAGGAGAAAGGGAATTATCACTTTAAAAGGAATGAAAGAGACTATCATCGTGATTCCATTTCCAGTTATTAATAAACTGATAGAGTAATGAATGTCCATTAATCTTATCATGACTAGCATCTGAAACTTTTATGTCCTTATGAAGGTATGACATAAGGAGGGCTTGAGGTGGAAAGCGCTCATTCTACAAGCCTTTTCCACTTGTTTCTACTCATTTCAACAGTAGATTGAAATATGTCCTAGTTAATGCCAGTTTTGAAGAAATGGTAGCCTCATTTGTGAAACAGTATATGGGTTATGCTGCAGCCCTTCCCTTGGTGAAGTCAGGGATTCCAGTAATTAACCAGGGAATGGATTTCAGAGCTTTGTGTATTTAACTTGTAACCACCTCCCATGAAACTCTGTAAAACCTAGGACACTGCACCACAGAAACAGGGTGTTAGCACACGCCATAAACACTCTTATGTACTATCTCATATTCCTTGTATATTTCTCATATGGAGATGCCAATGATCTAATGAGCATGCTGGGTAGAACGGAAAGCCTGTTTACTTGCAAAGTCTGCACTAACCCTGAACAATAAGTATTTGCACGTTATCGATGGGGAACAAGTAAGTCAGAAGAACAAATTCTTGTTCTCTTTTAGGGAAGCGCTTTGGCCAAGGTTGTGCATTTCTTTCCAAAGGTAAATTAGTGAACTTTCTGCTACGCTTTTTTTTTTCTTTTTCATAATGAAGACTTAAAAACTGAAATGAATTGGGTTGTTTCTGTGGTCAATTTTTGGACAGGTGTACGTTAGGGAGCAATTTTGCAGAGTGTGTTTAAAAATCAATTTCAGGGATTAATTGAGATAGGGGCACCTGACTTTAATGCCATGACATTTCCATTAAAACTCTGTATGTCAAAAGGGTATATGACAATTCTTTCGGTATGTGAAACATTATACATGGTTCTTGATGTCATTTTATAGGTTTCTCTCTTTATTGTGGTCACATAAGAAAACCAAATAATATTCAATTTAAATGTGCTCTTCCCTTTTCTCCAGTGTAAAATATTCTATTGAAAATATTAAGCTGTTTTTATTAATAACTATCCGGCATATGATGTCTCCTAGATGAAATTATTTTTTAAAAAGATTTTTAGCATATTAAATTTGGTAACTTGAAAATATATTTCTGTTTTTATTTCAAAATATTGAGGGGGGGTGCAAAGGTTTTTGTTACATGGATACCATGTATAATGCTTAAGACAGGGCTTTTAGTGTGCCCATCAGCACAACAGTGTTCGTTACACCCAACAGGTCAGATTTTACCCCTCACCCCCTCCCAACCTCCCCCCTTCTTGCTTTCCAATGTCCTTTCCATCTCTCTGTGCCTGTGTGTGCCCACTCTTTAGATTCCAATTCTTATACAGTACATGTGGTGTTTGTTTTTCCGTTAAGATACTTCACGTAAGTTAATGGCCTCCAGCTCTATCCAAGTTGCGGCAGAAGACATCACTTCATTCCTTTTGTGGCTGAGTAGTACTCCATGGTGTATATAAACCACATTTTCTTTAACCACTCGTGAATTGATGGACACTTAGGTTGATTCCATATCATTGCAATTGTACTGCAATAAACATTCGAGTCCAGGTGTCTTTTTGATAAAATGATTTCTTTTCCTTTGGGTAGAGACCCAGGAGTGGGATTTCTGGGTCAAACGGTAAGTCTGCATTTATTTCTTTGAGGAATCTCCATACTGTTTCCATTGAGGTTGTACTAATTTGCAGTCCCACCGACAGTGTATGAGTGTTTCTTTGTCTCTGCATCTATGCCAACATCTATTATTTTCTACCTGTTTAATAATGGCCCTTCTGACAGGGGTAAGGTGGTGTCTCATTGTCGTTGTCATTTGCATTTCCGTGATGATTAGTGATGTTGAACATTTTTTCATACGTTTGCTGGCCATTCGTCTATCTTCTTTTGAATAACTTCTGTTCTTGTTCAACACCTTTTTACTGGTGTTGCTTTCTTCTTGCGGATTCATTTGAATTCTTTAGTTGGTGAATATCTGGAACTTTCTCATCCTCTACGGCTGAAACTCTATGTCCCTTGCACCTAGCTTCCCCATTTAGCTCTCCCCCAGCCCCTGACAGTCCCCATTCTACTTTCTGCTTGTATGAATTTGACTATTTTAATACATCATTAAAGTGGAAGCGTGCAGTATGTCTCCTTCTGGACCTGTTATTGGTTTGTTTCACCTAGCAAGATATTGTCAAATCGAGCCATGATGTAGGAGTGTTTATTAGCAGTCCCACAACCTGAGAGGTTCTTGAAACTTGTGAAATGAATGTACACATTGCAGAGACGAATATAATGGGCCCCATGTATTGATCACCTAGATTCAACAACAGTCTAAAGGCAGCTCATTCTGTTTTATGTATTGCCTTCTCCAAATCTGATGTGGTGCCCAGGCCCACTCGAGTATTTGAAAGCAAATACTTGACTTTTTCAGTCAATTGGGCTTGCATGTGTTTGACAATGTGCCTCAAGTTATATCATTTTCAAAGTTATATTTTCTTCCTAATTACAAGAGTGATCCAAGACTGTGTAAAACATTTTCCAACCTTATAGAGGCACGTGATGTAGAGAGTAACGGTCTCTGTCACCTCACTGATAACTTTTATCAGGAATTTAATCTATGCTATCAGTGGGTCCCTTTCCCCCCAGTCTGCACGCTAATGTGCACCTCGTGACTACGTGAGGGAGCTTATGTTGCTCTCTAGCCTTGTTCACTTAACCGTGCAGCCAGATGATGATTCCATCACAGGACTGACAGTAAGAATAAACTAAGCCCATAGGCATGTCTACACCTTCGGTGCTTGAAACAGCACTAGCAGTCCTCCCCATTCAGGAATCTCGTGCATAAACACTTACCTGCCAGTTGTCCTTCCTCTTTACACCTGATGTCACTGAAATTCAGGTAGCTCCATGATCACTTTTGCAAAGTGTAATTTTCAGGAGCAACAATGCGGCACTATATGGTAAAGGTAGGTATTGAAATTAATATTTCACTTAAGCCTGTTTCAAATAATTCAGAAAGACAATACTGCACTGTTGGTATTTTCACAAACCCTTGCCCTGGATTTAATATTAAGTTTACCTCTTCCCCTTTTTTATTCATTTTATATGTTCATACCGTTGTGTGATTATACTCTTCATTTTCTTATCCCATAGATGTTATTATGGCATTTCCCACTATGCACGATCATATCATTCCTTAGAAGTAAATGATCCCATTTTCCTCACAAACAATTAAACATATCAGTTGGTACCTTTTGCAGGTCAAAATTTATCTGTGACCTTAGACATTTAAACAAACAAATGCGCATGATACTCTGCACTTGAGACTTGTAACTCAAGGTCAGGACAGAACATTGAAAATTTGCATATTTTGTAGACTACAGGGAGGCGGAGATTCTCACCTTGAGGAGTGTTTTTACTGTCTGCTTGGTTGGGGACCTTTCGGTATTTTGATAGAAGTTGGTTCTTAGGAGGTCACTGTCTTCAATTCAAGCTTAGCATAGTAGGAAATCTCAGGAAGACACAAGCCATTCTGAGGTCACAAGCCTGGCTCAGTGACTCCCAGCTTCATGGCCTTGGTGTGAGGAGGAAGACTGGGGAGACAGGAGCCCGACGCCTCCCATTCCTGCCACACTGACCCTCAGGAAGTTCCTGTGACGTAGGTAGTGTCATCACTATGATTTACAATGAAATGAGCACAAATCTGTTTTAAGGGACACAGACGTATGAATTGAGGGTTCCAGATTGAGAAGCCTTACTACCTAATTGGTGTCAATGTGTTTTGGATGAGCAGCACTGAGAGGATCCTCATTCATCTGGGCAAAAATGCAACTGGCTGCCTGGTTCAACCTGACATCTCAGAGCATTTGCAGTCTGGGTGCAATAAAGGGGCTGTGTGCACAGACGCCAGGGCAGCCTTGATCTCCTCTCACTGCTTAGGCAGGGATGAAGGTGTTTTGCAGCTTCAGAGGATAAGCTTTATTTAGATATCTGCACAAAACTAGTAACCTGGCCATTCAAATGTTGACGGATTTTGACACAGTAAATTTTGCATAGAAGAAATCTCATGGGTATTTGTTAGCCGGTCACCATCGTAAAACATCAGGTGTATAAAAATTGGAGTCAAAACTGGGTGGTACTGTATCACCTTCACGTAACCCTAGGCCCTGTGAGAGTTTGAAGAGCACAGCCCTGCTCTGGACTCTCCTTTAGGCCATGAGCTATAGCGTACCCTTCCTCAGGTCCCCAGTGTGTTGCGTGATAGATGCAATGTGACAACGTGATGCTTTCTGCTGTATCCCCTGGGGACCCAGTGTCACCTTCAATCCACGTAGGATTAAGGATCCTTCTGCCATGAAAGAGCTAAAGGCCGTCACCAACCACTGTGTTTGCAAAGCCTTCTTCCCTTTACATGTCTGAGTTTGTCTCTGCTAAAGTCTCACGCAATTGGAGGTAAGGCATTCTTTTAATTGAGGAGCCCTGGTGTCAAGAAAGGTCTTAATCCCCCCAAACGGGGCTGCCAACTCCTCATCCAATGGATGGCTTTCCTCTGCGGTGCCATCACAGGATAAATGGTCAGCTGCCTGTGCTCCACGGACACTGTGAGACTGCGATGTGGGTGAAGGTTGTGTTCACGGACACTGACTCCTACGTATAGAGCTAGCATATACGATACATAATGAAATAATGAGAAAACTCAGAGACTAATTAACATGTACTACATCCATCTTCAGTAAAAGAAATGTTGAATAAAATACAAAATAGTGATGATTTCTATTCCTCAAAGGAAAAAGAATATACTCGTGAGAATTAAGGGCACAGAAAACAGCCTGGAGTCTTTATTTCACGTCTGTACCTATTGGCAAAAGTTGTCAAATGAGGGACGTCTTAGGACTTTGACATCATACTGAAGACATATATTCCAACACATACTTTAGATTAAGGGGAAAATCTTTTACAAAAGTCAGGAAGTAAATTGACCCAGAGTATTAAATATTCATGGTGGAGGCCTCACTTATTCCTATGTAAGATATCAGAGTTTGGAAAATAGAATATGAGTGCACCTGTATTTAAAAACTTGGAAAAAAATTTAAACGAAGTGAAGAATGTGTTCAGGGGCCAGAATAACAATTGTCAAAATGCAGAAATTCGGGAGAAAGTCACTCCTCTTCTCTAAGTGGGAGTGGATTTTTGAACGGCATGAAAGCAATTTGAGTAATTCAGCAACAGATCACATTTAACTGACTTATTCACATCAAATTTGGAAACAACTTCGGGTTCATCAAATGCAAGACGTACAATTGAAGATTTCGTGTTTCATGTGTAAAACCATCAAACACATTATAAAAGACAAAGGGAGTGAATTAATTTTTAACATATTTAGATGAATATAAAATCAATTTTGCATATGGTAACTGCACACCACACTTTAAAGAAAATTCTGTCTCTACAGAAAGGTATACAATATTGAAGCATAGGTCATTAGGCATATACACATTAATTAAATACTTTTACTCCTGCTAGGGGCAGGTGTCATTTATCAGTAACAGTGGACAAAAATCAATTAAATGAAATTTTGATTTTTTTGGTGAAGGTGACATTTTTCACAAATCTATGTCCACAAGTGACATTTATATATCTTATTCTGTGGTGTAATGATTTTAGGCAGTGTAACTTCTTCTGGGGCACAAACTTGTATAGCTTTTATTAAGTCCTATAAATCTGTAGAACATATTTCCTCTGCAGGTTTCTGGCATTAGAATCGGTTTTGTAACTTACTAATTTTGCAAAAAAAAAGGGTGTACATAGAATAGATTTTATGTTCTTTAACTTTTTTCTTAAGGAAGACCAGTGTAACCTTCCATACCTGTGATTTCTGCCATTTGAGACTGACACAGATCCACTGAGGCCAAACGTAAAGTTGAATCATCTTTATTGCTAAAAGTTAGTTGACAGTGCTAGGGAAACAAAGTCCCCAATACTATCAAGGGGCTGAAAGCCTGAAACATACAACTTCGGAACGTCTGCTACTCACAGAACTCTTTAGCTTTTAATTGAGTTTTAACAGAAAGGGGGTCTGGCGCTGAACAAACACATGAACAAAGAACATGTAATAATTGAAAGTAGACTTTTTAGGCCACATTGGCTTCATGTAGCTCATTTTACGACTGTATCCTATCACACAGGTTCAGCTTCCAGCTTCGAAGTGTCATCAGAATAACAGGGACTGTAGAATCATCTGAACATTGGCCAATTCTTCCCGCTGCTATTACAGGAAGAGATATTAATCATTTCTTTCATCTTTGTGTATTATGAAAAATTCAGCCAATACAATATCTTAGTGCTTAATCAATCCTTAGTTTTGAGTTTCAAATACACATTACTTACATTTTGCATCATCAGTTTTGTTTGCAACGTGGCCAATTCTTTTCTAAGTTCACTTCCTTCACCAATAAGATTTCCATGATCCTCCTCCAGGTCCTGGACACTCTAAAACAGCAAGCCTAGTTCACTTCTAAACCACCACGTTTCATTACGTTATAAATACGTACAGACACATTTCAAAAGAAGTACAGCTTAAACTTCAAATGATGGTCATTATTTATTCCAAATAAAAACCATACTGAGTACTGCATGAACACCAAAATACCCACTGCATAAACATAGAAATGTGTGACTTGAGCAAAATATTATTATAATAGGAGGTACAACGCTAACACACCTTACATGAAATAATAAGACAATGAACTTTTCAGGCCAAGGTGGAGCAAAGAATGGAACAAGAGCTAAGTTCCCTATCAATCAATGCCATAATCGTGAAATCCCTGAGTAAGTTTCCAAAACACCGGGTATTAAAACATTTATCATCCCTAATGGTCAACAGAACATGATATTCTTAAAGGGAATATTCTGACCTGTAATACGACCTGTTCAAGTTATTTAAAAAAAATTGTGATTTAAATTATTACTCTTCATTCCACAAACAGTGAAATAGTGCATCCTACGTAAAGCAAAGTGTGTCGAGTGCTGGGGAGGGATTGAAAGATAAATACACAATCTCTTCCATATTTGGGAGTCAGGAGCAAACACATAAATAGAAATCTCATAAACGTTGCATACTAGGAATGAAAGGTCAACTTGCTGGAATTATGCAGTAAAAAAGTGGAGGTTAATAGCTGCTTAGTCGGAAAAGGCATGAGATTTCGACAGGAGAAGAAAAACGACTCGTAGCTACTGTGCAGGAAGAGCACAGGAAAGCATGGGGTGATGCTGAGCTGCGTCAGACAGCGATGTCTCCCTGGGGGATGAAAGAAAGAACACAGCCAACGGAGTTTCAAAAGGGGTCATCTAACAGGGGCCGGGGGAAGCTGGTCTGTGAATGTGTAAGAATTCAGGAGGGGAAGCTACTGGCAGGCTGGGAAGAGTCAAGGATTATATGTTAGGAAGATAAACTAAAAATGGAGCTATCCTATGACCCAGCCACCCCACTGCTAGGCATGTATCCAAGGAAAGGAAATCAGTATGTGGAAAAGATCCCTGCACTCCCGCACTGACTGCAGCCCTAGTCACAATAGCCAGGACTTGGGATCAACCGAAGTGTCCATCAACTGATGAATGGATAAAGGAAATGTGGTACACACACACAATGGAGTATTATTCAGCCATAAATAGAATGAAATCCTGCCATTTGCAGCCACAAGGATGGAACTGGAGGACATTATGTTAAGTGAAATAAGCCAAGCAGTGAAAGACAGACTTCCCGTGTTCTGACTCCCACGTGGGAGCTAAACATTAAAACCATTGCTCTCATGGTGCTAGAGAGTAGAATGGTAGGACTACAGGCTGGGAAGGGTAGCAGAGAGCGGGGATGCAGTGGGAATGGCTAACGGGTGCAATTATATAGCCAGACAGAATGCACAAGATCTAGCATAAGACAGCAAACAGGGCGATTACAGTCAACAAGTTATCCTATACTTTAAATTAACTAGAAGGGTGAAATTGGAATGCTCCTAACACAGAGAAACGAGAAATGCTTGAGGTGACGGGTAGCCCAGTCACCCTGATTTGATGAGTCCACACTGCATGCCTGTATGAAGACATCACTTGTATCTCATAAATATAGACAGCTATTAGGTATCCATAAAAAAATTAAAAGCAATTTGTCATCACATCAGTAACACTGCAGTACTGCAATACTACTGCAATCCTGCAATAATACAAGCAAATATGCCACGAACTACTCAGGAAATCAATTTGAAATAAAAGAAATACTCATTCCTTACAATTGTGTCATTGCTCTTTGAGAACCATTGGCAGTAGGCAGACAATGCAGTCACATGTAGCAATGGCCTACTCCTCCCGTGTTCATCTATATTTACTCTGCTACAAAACTCACTGTGGAACAAAGAGCCATGAAGACTCTTGGTAAACTATGAATGTCCTGCACCATATGTGTATTTTTGGTAAAAGTGCCGATTTACCATTTCCTGGCATGACTATCACCCACTACCACTAATAAATCCTAAAAGTAAAAATACATGTATTACTTTTCTTAAAATGGGACCAATGATACCACAGTGGAAAATGCTTAAGAATTTTCAAGAGAGAGAATGTTTTTCCATCCTTGTGATACCTCACTTCAAAGGATGGGCTCAGTCTCTATCCAGAATAATATAAGAGGTGCTAGATCACCATTGTGTTTTGTAGTTGAGCAGTACTCCATGGTATGCATATACCACATTTTACTAATCCACTCAGGTACTGAAGGGCATTTGGGTTGTTCGGCTTGGGCGGGGCAAACAGCATTACATGTAACCAAAATGTTTGCACCCCCATAATATCCTGAATAAATTAAAAGAAGTAAAAAAAAAGAATTTTAAAAATAGAATCACATTAATATAAGTTAGAAAAGAAAAACAATATTTCTATACAAAATATACAAATTATGTGCTATGAAGCTACATTGTGTTGCCAAATACAACAGACCTTTTGGAATGCCACATGTAACTCTTTAAATTCTCTCATTCTCCAGCTCTCAACAATTCTAGAGTGGTCACAAGCCTTTTGTAGCTTTAGAAGTATACTCTGCAAATATAAAAGGGAAAAGTTGTAATAGTGCTATGAGTAAAATTGAAGATTTAGGAAAAAACGGTTCTATATTAAATTTCAGTAGAATAGCAAATTTTCTCTTTTAACAATAGTATATACGTATGTCTTATTCTTGATGATTTTAAAATCCACACACATGTTCTTTTCAACAATGCTGGGCTTTCTGTTCCTCCACAGAACACGCCTCTGAACTTGGCCACTCGCAAGGTCACAGCCTACATTTGGTCAGTCCCAGTAACTGCAACATCCACACAACATAAAAGATACCAAAATCTCACAGAGGAATCAGGTCATGGATACACTGCTAAACCATGTTAAACAAACTTATTATGTAGTAACTCACTTGATGCTCAAAGCAACTCCACAACATAGGTTCTCTCATGATGTCCCCACCATAGCTGAGGGAATTGAGGCACACAAAGAATGTGCTCAGGCTTCACAGCTACCAATGGTCAAATCAGAGTTGGACCTCAAGCACTGTGGTTCCAGAGGCCACTCCCTGGACCACGGTACTGTGCTGTTTCTCCATTTTTCCCAACGTCCAGCCACTACTTCCCACCCTTGGCAGGTGACTCACTTCAGTACTACAGCCCAGTAGTCCCCAGGACCTAACATCCAGGGGGTGAGCGCTTTTGACTGTCCAACTCCCCACCCCCGCATCCTCACTTTCCTCAGTTCCAGCTTCAATTCCATGGTCAGTCATCATACCTCTGTCCTTGCTTCTACACCCTGCACCCCTCTCCCTTGGCCAACGTGCTCAGCTAGACCCCAGCCCCGAAAAACCCAATTGCACAGCTGCTCTGACTCAACCAACCTGACTGGTGTCATTGTCAATTCATGATCGCTATGACCCTAACTTAAGATGGACCCCCTAATGCCACTTGGCAGTTAGATTCCCCTAGTCCATTCCCTGGCCCACTCTCAGGACACAATTCCAGGTCTTCTCCCCTGCCCTAAAGGTAACACCTCCTCTCCTGCCCCTACCTCTAACTGATGACCTTAGTGTCTCTCTAAAGGGACAGGACCAATCCAAAGAGGACGTCCTGGCTCCCGTCGCCACATCTCCCACCCACCTTGTCCATCTGTACTCTTGGACTCTACCTTCTCTCCTGGAAGTTTTGCATGAATGATTCATCCCTGACAGTTTGAGACAAGAGATTAATTAATTAGAAAGCTAAGCCTGATACCAACAGCTAGTTTTTCTTCCTCTTGTTTGAGTTTCTTCGCACCCAGATCCCACTCCTGAATCAAAGCCTGGAACTGCTGAGAATAATCCAGACAAAGCTTCTGCCTGCAGAACAGAATAATGGATGCTGTGACACTTCCTACCAATAAGAAAAAGGGAAAACACTTTCGAAACAAAATTATTTTGTCACGACATGTACCGTGAAGGGAGAAGGTGATGACATCAGCTGCAATCCTCTGATGGGAAGATACAACAGAGGATTTACTCTCATGACAAGAATCTTTGTTTGTTACCGGCTAAGAGAGAAGCTACCTCACATGTCTTAGCTCTTCAAAACCACGGAACATTTACTGTGTTATACATTTTCCAGGAAAATGCATTTTATCGACATGGGTTTCTTTTTTCCTTTTCTCTTCCTGAATAACACACAGGTTGTGATGTCACAAATAAATTCCATGTGAATATTGTACCCACTTATCATCTGTGACCTTCCACCAGAAACACTTCATTTTTCCCCATGTTGTCCTGTGACAACTATTTGTACAAGTAGTGAGACTAATTCAGTAAAACTTACAAATTGTTGACAACACAAGACTAACCTTTTTCTATATGCTCGAACACAGTCTTAAATGCTAAAGACACTTACCTCTAATTCAGGAAGCACATTCATGGAAGGAATAAAAACTTCTTTATGTTAAGCACATCAACTGTGATTGCCAAGAGCAAAATAGGTCACCTTTATTGACCTTGAGGAAATACATCTTATTTCAATTATGGGGCATGGGGTGAGGTCAGAGGACTAAAGGAATTAATTCCTTAGGGGAAAATCAAGCCAGATGTATTTTCAACTTGAGCATCCTTCAAATACAGCACATAGTATGTTTCTTCCGTAGTTTCTACTCATGAGTATACTAAGAAATGAGACAAATGGTTTTGCTCTAAATTTCCAACCACCTTACGTTTGCTCTTGATGGGTTTTCCAAGCATGCTCAATTGTCTGCTGCATGGTGTTGACAGAAGCCTCGGTGTTCATTTTGAAATGTTTTCTCTTTTCATAAAGAACCTTTTTCATGTCCCCTGCATTGCAAATAGATACCCATTGAAATATACTCTTGGAAACTATTCCCGTCCTATATGTTCAAGTCAATTCCGGCAACGGTGGTTCCGCAGTATTTGGAAAGGCACTTAGCATTAACAAATAGGCATCATTTCAAAAAGCAAGATACTTTCCTTCCTTTTCGCTTTATTTATTTATTTATTTATTTATATTTTTGTGAAAGCTTCCAGCTACTCCTTTAATTCAGTGTGCCTTAATGGGACATCGCTTTTTAATTTAAGATGAAAATACAGCTAAAGATTGAAAGTTTCTGTTTTCCAAAATGTGAGAAAAGGGTGACACTGACCCCTTTATTTTGTCATGAGATAACAGCTATAAAGGCTGGTTCGTAACATTTTATGAAATATTCACCAACTGAAAGGACATAGTTAGATGAATGATTGTTAGAACTTGTTACATGAGACACAGAAAATTTTTCCAATTAACAGGGCTTTTAATTCTTCCAATTAAAAGATACAGAAAATTTCATGAAAAATGAATAAAAAAGTTTAATTTAGCCAGTGAACCTTTCAAATAAATTAGACTAAAAGACAAGGAAATGAGAAAATTTATTCAAGAACAGTTTCCACATCATTTCGTGGAGGGTTTGCGTATCATTGTCATCAAAAGGTTGCATTGTGGAAAATTCAAATTTGCTAAACTCATAAATAGTTTTAATACTTCAAATAATGCTTTGCTAAGCCTACGACTGACTCTCTGTAACAGATCTACCATCAGTACTTATTTTCCAGTAATCATGAATGAACTGCAGCATTCTACAAATAATTTGGAAATATAGTTTATCATGTATATTGATGAAATTATAAGACAGCTCACAAATCAAGCACACTGTCACAAACAAATTGAGCAATGGTATCAAAACTCACCTGTTTTTATGAATTGTCCACACAGAGGAGTCAAAAATTGACTCTCACACTTAAGACTATGTCCTTTAACACAGTTAAGGTAATTGATATCGGACATGTTCATTTAAAACTTGCCATTGACTCTGATCATACATCACTCCATTGCTAGCCACGTTGTGTTTCGTTCTCCATTACCAGGGTTATTAAGGTGAATATAACGATAGGCAGGTATTTTAGGGGTCTCGACCGGCACTCCTGCCACCCATGGAAAAGAAATTGGGAAGTTATGGGAAATAACTGACACGGGAAAATGAAACATTGACGTTAAAACTGGATCTATGACTCGCTACGTGGCACAGTGTGGAAGAGATTATTTCATCAGTTTCTTCTAATGTTCCACAGTGCATCAAATAAAAGCATCACCTCTCACCATTGTCGGTGCCATTCTCTTCACATCAACAATTTGAAGGGGCAAGTAATCTATGGAGGTGAATCACCCTCAAGACTTAGGTAACATCCTGTACCTGAGAACAAGGCAGTAAACGACAGGAGTGCCACGCACTGACTGACAGTTCCTGCTGTAAACGTTATATGGTTTATGAAAAGTGTCTTCACCTACAAATATCTCCTAAAACATACCTTCAAATCTCTCCAGCATATTCTGGAACTCATTCCTGCGAAGACATTACATTCACATTTACATTGTTGGTCAGTGAAATACCATGTGTGCATTAGAAGAAATGCCTTCTGCCAAGTGCTTTACATACAACGCCTGCCACATGAGTGGAAGCTGATTTTCCTTAATTACTTTACTACCAGGCAAAAATGACTCTGAACACATTACCACGTATCTTGCTCAGGACTGCCCGAACAGGGGCTGTTTTCTCCACCGTCACCAATTCCTGGATAGTTTGCTGCATTGAAAGCAAAAAGGACAAAGCTGTTTAAAGGAAGGACGCGGGAGGCATTTCGTATCGGTGGAATTCCTGGGCTCTTGGCCACCAAGAGCCGGCAAAGCAGACCTACAGGTGGAATGGTTTAGGTGCAGGTCGCGTGAAATGAGGCCAGGGTCTGAGACCATTTCACCGAGGCACTTCTGCAAGCCTTTGGGCGTTACAGTCACGGCAAACCGTGTACTGCCTATCAGACACGTTGGAAGCAAGGGCTGCACCCGTCCAGAAGAGCTGGGCTAAGAGCTTCTGTAACTCTGCTAGGGGGTGGGAGCATGAACCTGCTTGAGAAAAAAAACCTGGGGCTCTGGTGCATTTGCATGGTGGAATCCATAGCAATGACGGGGCCCTGGGCCGCCCACGTGCCGGGTGTGCCAAGAGACTAGACAGACCGTGCCCTGGGACGGGCACAGGCTTCGGGGAGCCCCTCGCCCAGCCCGCCGACCCTCTGTGCGCTTTGACCTCCATGCTGAACGTCATAGGCTGCCATAAGCTGAGCCTCCACCGGGGCCTCGGCAGCCCTCCTCCTGACGCGCTTCCTTCCTGGGGGTGCCATGGCTGGCTGTCTTCAGACGCTAGAGATGACTCCTGACCCTTGTGAGTGCAAAGACACACTACAGAAATGGGGACCGGTTCAGTGAGAGCCCGCGGGTGAGGGCGAGGCTCTCCAGGTTCAACAAGGGTGGGGCTGGCTCACCCTCCTGCCTCTTGTCACAGCAGGAGGGGACGAGGAAGATTGTGCCAGCGCCCGGTCCCGTCCAGTCCCACCCCGGCCCATCCCTTCAGTACCCGTCCCGGGCTGTGGCCACAGAGCGCACCCCTGCCCCACACACCCCAACTTCAGTCCCCTCTGCCTGAACCTCACCACGCCCTTGGGACAAACTGGGGCCCTGGCCCTCAGGGCCCCAGGGATGCCCTGTCTGCCTGTCGGTCTGGGGGCACAGACCGTGGTGGAGTGACTCCTTATCCTTCCAGCCCTCTGAATGGGTAATGAACCCATCTGCACCTGTTCGGGACACTCAGGTGAGAGCCCTGCCCACTTGCCACTGCAGACGCCAGGGGGATCCCACGTGATCCGAGTGTCCCGTTATTATGGTAGCTGGGCAAGAGGGACACGTCCGGGTTGGGTCCTGCCGCCCCTGCCACGTCCTTTACCCCACCCACACACACGCAGAGCCCCGCAGTGAGCCTCAGAGTACCTGGGGACCCTCAGGCCCACCCCCCGGACCGCCCTCAGGGGCCTCGCCCTGATCCGGGTCCCAGGCGACACACGGGACATTTTGTCAGAGATCAACCCCGGCCCTGCTGGGCTCCACAGCCACGTCCCCAAGGTCCAGAGGGCCAGGCCTCCCCCACCTCCCCACCCAGTCGCACCTCACCTGACCGATCCCGACAGCACCCCCTCAGAAGACGCGGGCGACCCAGGCACCGCGAGGACAGACGCTCCTTTGACGGCCTGTGTCCACGCGATAGCAGCCGGCTTCGCTGATTGGCCGGCATGGCACGTGTTCAGGAGGCGGAGCCACGAGGAGCTACGCCCCCTCAGGGAAGCAATCCACCTGCAGGACGCTTAGGGTAGCTGGGCCCTGAGCATGGGCTCCCCAGGTCCTGGTCCTGGGCAGCGACGACAAGGGGCCGCTCCCCAGTGCCTCGCCTCTGGGCTCCTTCCAGCCGGTCCTGGCCCTGCGCGAGGAGCAGCCATCACCCTGGAGATGGTGGCTCAGTCACTCCCTCCCGTGGCCGTGTGTGTTCTGCACACGCGCCTGTACCGTTACCCGCCGTGGCTTGGTGTCCCACGGGTCCGGACCTCGCTGGAGACGGTCTCCTGTTCTAGGTAGGATTCTGCCACTTGCTGGCTGACTCCACAGTGTGTCCCTCACAGAGCCTGCTTTCCTTGCCCTGCCCTGGCGTGGAGCATCCTGGGGCTCCTCCAGCCGGCATGCGGCGGTTCCTGGCCCGCTGACCTCTGGGCAGGGCTCTTGCAGAGCAGGGGCCACTCTCGTTGAGAGCAAATGTCGCTACCTGTAGACATAGAGCTTTCACTTTCCCTACTGGATGGTGTGCCATTGTGGGCCCAGTCCACAAAATAGGCATCCAGTTTTCATCCATGGATGTCTCGATTGTTTGAAGTTTAGACCGTTTCTAAGCAATGATGCTGTGAGTACTCTAATGTCTGGCATAGGTTCCCAAGGCTTTACACAGTATGATGGAGTGCAGTTGCTCCATCATGGGCCAGGGGAACATTCTCTATGTCCCTATTGTTTCCAAGTTACAGCCCCAAGGGCAGACTGAGTTCCCGTTCTTAGGTACACTGACCAACACTTGCTTTAGTAGATTTCTTAACGCTGCCATTTTAGTGGGTGTAAATTAACATTCACGTGGGGTCTTCCTTTGCATTTCTCCAATTACTAATAAGACAGAGTTCTTTCATAATGGCCATTTGCTTTTCCTTTGCGTTGAAATATCTTTGTGAGTGTCTTGAGGGTTTTCAATTGTTTTGGATGACTTTCCTACAGATTTTTGAAGTGCTTTATATATGCTGAATAACAATATTTATGCTTGTGTTTTCTGGTGCTTTTTTGTTGTAATAAGATATACATAGAATACAAGTTACCATTTTTAGGGGTGTATTTAATTGGCACTAAGTATATTCCAATTCTTGTGCCACCATCACCACCAACCTTCTGCAGAACTTTTTCACCTTGGCTAACGGAAACTCTGTACCCATGAAACACTGACTCTCCATTCCCTCCTCCCCATCCCCTGACAGCCACCACCTTGCTTTCTGACTTCATCGATTTGACTACGTTAAAACAGGTTGTGCGTCAAGGGACACTATCAGGAGAAAGAAAGGGTACCCTAGAGAATGGGAGGACATGAAGGCAAGTGATATACATATCTGGTGAGGGTCTAGTATGCAGAAGATAAAAAGAACTCTGACAATTCCAAAGCAAAGCACAATAAAAATACCAATGAGAGTGGGTAAAGGATCTGACTCCACATTGCTCCGAAGAAGATACACGAATGGCCGACGATCACATGCTCATACGCTCACCGTCACTAGTCATTAGGGAAATGCAAATCAATATCAGGAATAGTAGTTACCCTCAACTAGCATGTCTATAATTTCTAAAAGTAAACAGAAAAATAATAATCGTTGTTGAGAATGTAGGGAAATTGGAAGCCTTGTACATTGCTGGTGGGAATTTAAAGGAGTACAGCCAGTGTGGAAAGCAGATTGGTGGGTCCTCAAAAAGTTAAGTGTATAGTTAACACATGACAAAGTTATTCCACTCCTCATTGTGTTCCTCAATAAATTACAAACAGGTACTCAAAAAATACATGTGCACAAATGTTCTTGGCATGCCTACTCACAACAGCAAAAGATGGGAACAACCCAAGTATCCAGATCAGTGGTTGCCGGGGACTGTGGGAAGGCAGGACTCAGGAGTGACTGGTTGGTGGGCACAGGGCTTCCTCTGGGACAGGTGCAAATGTTGGGTGAGTAGACAGAGGTGATGATTGCACAATATTCTGAATTTCCTTAATGCCACTCAGTGCTGTGCTTTAAATGGTTCGTTTCATATTATGTGAATTTCACTTCAATAAACAGTGTTTAAGAGACACATAAGAGTTGTTAGACCAATGTAATGGAATCATCCAGTGTTTTGAAAAAAAACAAACTAAGCAAACAATTTTTAAACTTTTTCACTTAAAAACAATATTTAGCCCATTTATGCTTCCATATAAACATATTATGTGAAAAATAAATCTATCTTTTGAAAACAAAACAAATATTGAAACGCATGACATTGTGTGACATTTTGGCACATCTTTTTAATGTGTGCCAGAAGCGGAAGGAGCTGTATTTTCCCACCTGCTTCCTCATTCAACCTCTTGCAATGTGTCGCATGCGCTGATGAAGTGTGTGAGGACCTCTGGACTCACTGATACCAAGTTGGGAAAGGAAGACCTCGCTGATCCCCCAACGGGGTTCCTGAACTGACCAGTTAGGAGCTGCTCAAACCAGTTTTCTTTGGTGATCTTTAATCAACCCTTTGAGGGTAGAGACATTAACAGTTTATTCGACCAAAGTGGAAGCTAGGGAACAGAGACGCTAGGGCACATTGTGAAAGTCACAAGGCTGGTGAGTGGCAGAGCTCAGAGTCGAACCCACATCTGTCTTTCAGAGAGTCTCTCTGATTTGAAAAGATCTCGGTGAATGCAGCCCACTGTTTGCCCTGCCTGGGGAAGTAGATAGGCCAGATGGCAGGTCTGGAGAGGTATCCGTGGTTCCTCCACACTAAGAACCTGGTGGAACCCCTCATTCAGCTGGCACATAGGTACAAATGGAGTCCAGCTTGGCCCTTCCCTTGTGGCGCGTAGACTGGCATGGCTGTGCTTGCTCTAGACTGGAGTCCCTGGGTCCCGTGCTGTGCTGGGCTGTCTTGGGCTTCATCTCGAGAGAGCTGATTCTGGGCACCATTTGCCAACTCAGCACTCAGGGACCTGACGTTGGGGGCCTGAAATCGGCCGTGAGGGGAGTATTTTCACCATGGAAATGGGGAAAACTTGGACGTCAGAACCGCACCTCTCCCCCCTCTCCACCCCCCCCCTTGAGGGCCCGTTTCCAGCTCGTCACTGCCCAGGACTGACCATGGCAGGGTCGGCTCTAGCTCCTCAGCGGGAGGCAGAGCTGCGTCAGAGGGCAGCTCCGTCTCTCTGCTAGGAGCGGCTGGCTGTGAGACAGGACGTGTGTGCTGTGTCCCCAGTGGTAAGAGACCTGCCTCTGAGCGTATTAAGCATTGGCCTGTGGTTTGAGCAGTACATGCCGAGCCTGGATCCCACATGTGACAGGTCATCCCTACCTCCCTGTCGTCCCAGGTCACGGGCACTTTGCGGGGTCATTATTCTTCACAGGCACCTTTGTGTGCTGCCAAGCCAAGTGTAGACCCAGGGTCCTTTGTTCCTGCCACAGCCTGAGGTTTGGCTTTGCCTTCCTCTGGCCTGCGGGTGCCTTATCCTCACAGGCTTTGTCCTGTGCAGGTCATTTTGAAGTGAGCAAGGATCCCTGATCCCCCCTGCACAAATGTCCCTGGCCCTGTGTGTTCAGGCAGAGTGGACGGTGGTCCTTCACGGGACCTGCATCCCGAGCCTGTGTGTCTCGAGGGGGAACAGCTCCTGTCATCCTTTCACTCGCCTTCCCCCATAGCCCATTTTGTGACAGTCCCCCTGCCCCCAACTCCTATTCTGTAGAGGATTTCGAGCAAGGTCCCTGGTACGTCACTCATTCATTCATGCCTTGGATGGGGCGGGGTGTAACTGATTGAGATCGAGATCAACACTGTGCCTCCGAGGATGCATTTGTACTTCCTGGTTTCCATAGGAAGCTAACGTCAAGGAGAACGTTTTTGATGACATTCTGGTCTCCATGCCAACCGGAGTAAGCCATTCTTTCCTGGCGGCAGACACATTTCACAAGGATATTTTCAGACCGGAGGGATGGAGTAACCGTAGAAACATCAGGACTAGTAGGTGTCCGCGATCAATCCGTGTGTGTGAGTGTGAGTGTGAGTGTGTGAGTGTGATTGTGTGTGTGTGTGTGTGTGTGTGGCTTTTAGTTGGCCATTCAGGGCTCTAATCCCTCGTGTTTATTAGCGAGGCTGGCAGCTGCTGATGAAAGGGAGGCTGAGGAGGTTGAGTGGCATGTCGTCTGCCAGCCCCAGCTCATTGTCCCGAGGTGACA
This sequence comes from Eulemur rufifrons, assembly GCF_041146395.1. NCBI lineage: Eukaryota > Metazoa > Chordata > Mammalia > Primates > Lemuridae > Eulemur > Eulemur rufifrons. The sequence continues at coordinate 22,334,784 of NC_091012.1, read as the reverse complement.
CCTGTTTGGTGAGAAGACTGTCATCTAAGCTCTGTAAAGCACCAATCCTCAAGTATTCCTGAACTGAAACGGCTGTCACACGTTCCCTTAATGATGTAAATGTACTCATTTACCCCTCCTCATCGTAAACCGTTATTACGTGTCCATTGGGAGCGAGAAACTCGTGGTCAGTAGACAAAGAGACAAGACGGGTAGGACTGGAAGGGCCGATGTAACCTCGAGCAAGGCGGGGTCGGGGGTAGGGGATGATGTGCTCATCCGGGCAGCTGACACATGAGCTAAGAAGCATCTTCTCTGGAAGAGAAAGTCCTGTTATCGAGCCACTAATGAGAGCTGGGTAAATGAAGCTAAACCCAGCAAGGGCCCCCTCTTTATTACATGAGCAGAAAATGCAAGGCCCTTCACCAAGGTTCTGGGACGTGTGGCTGCGTGTTTGGAAGTGGACGCTGCTGACATGGCTCTGTCTGTGTCTACTGTGCTTGTGAAGAGCAGCCCAGCCTCTACGGGACGTGCTGTTGCGTCTCGGCAGAAGCAGGTGCCATGTCCAGGGTATCTACGTCTCTTGACTCTAGTCCTCCGTGCTGCTCCGTGGTTGTGGGACTGGGACCTGCCCGCCCCACTGTCCCTTCCCCACCTGGCTCCTTGTGTGGGTCGGCCGGCTGGGGTCTTCACAGGGGGCAGGCGGTCAAGAGGGAGGGGGGCTGGCTGTGCCTTCCGCTCTGCAGCCATTCCTCTCGGTGTCACCCCGACAGAGTTCCTTCACACAGTAGGGACGTGTCTTTGCCGTAGGGAGAGACGGTTCATAATGTAGATTGTCCTCAAACTCCAAGCACGCCCTTGGTCGTGTCCCTGTGGAAAGACCAGCGCCGGCGGGGTCATTTCTGGTGCGCTCTCTCCGGAGACCTGGGGCCAAGGGAGGCTGCCTCTGGGATCCTGCCACTGCGGCAGGAGCTGCTCATCTCCCCGGCAGGCGCCGTCGCCAGGGGTCTCAGGTTCCACGGGTCCCTTCCCTGACCTTCTCTAGAAACCTCTTTCTAGAGAGGAGAGGGCAGCCCGCCTTCCACCGAAGTCCAGGCCCAGGCTCTGAGGGCCTGCTCCCCGCGCATGGGTGCGAAGGCCCCACGCGGTCCCTTGCTTTCCCCGCACCTGGGAGGGCCTGCGGCTTCGCACCGTGGCGCTGTCTTCGGTAGCACGTCGTTCTCTTTTACCATTTTTTTGGTCTCCACATCATTTTACCAACTTCTTCTTTATTAAAAAAAAAAAAAAAAAAACAACAGAGGACCCTGCTTAATAATGTCGTTTGTTTCTCTCTTTCCCTTGAAGGTGCCCCTTTCACTTTGGTTTCTGGTAGTTTTACAGGATTAACCTCGGCCCGTTTTGTTGTTGTGTGCGTGTGTGTGGGCGCGCGTGAGAGAGTGCATTACACTTGGGGGTCGGCACGTGTGCATGTGCCGCTCGATGCTTTCCCTTCTTGTGCAAACTTCCCCACTGTGGCTTCCTCTCTCTCTCTTCGCACTCCCAGTGACTATGTCTTATGTGCCTGCGTATACAAACTTTAACAACGAATATAGCCTTTGCTCAATTACAAATATCCCTCCAAGAACATTTCAAATCTATTCCCCCTGAATTCTATTTCAGATAGCACGGTTTTGCCAAACTCACTTCCTTTGCTTTCCTTCTGTCCGATGTTTCATTCCATATCTCCTTAGCGTCTTTGCCGTAATACGTTGGGGCCCGTGAACATACAGATACATGTGTCCTCCGTGTAGCATTTTAAACATGACTTGAAAAATACCATCTACCCGCATAAGCCTCCTTCATCTCCTTTTTGCTGTGTAACCAGGGCATGAGATCTCTGTTTATCTTTCCAGACTTTTCTCTTCCCTTTAAATGTCTTCCTTACCCTATGACAAGATAGATAGCGTTGTTGTCCAGGTGATCGTGTATTTGACCTAAACTCTATGATCTGTACTTAATCGGTCGCTAACCAGACTTTTCCACTGAATTTTCCCCCTGTCAGTACATTCAGGTCTGCATCAGCCTTCTGTTGGGTACATAACGTAGGATCTTTGGCTCGGTCGGTAGGTTTGTTAGCCTCTCCCCACGGATATCACCCGGGTTTGTGCCGTTTTGTTGTTGCTATGATGAGCTACGATGCAAAGACTTACCTTGTGAACCAGGCAACTCTTTGTCCTTATGCAGAATGGAGGGCCATCCATGGGTTCTGAAAGACACACCTAGTTCGCCCCCCTGGACGTTAGTAAGTAGAGGGAAAGGGAGGGCTGAACAGCTGAACAGAAGCTCCAAAGAACAGCTAGTCATGGCTAAAATATGCAAATGAGCTATAATATATATTGTACAAGATATAGAGAAAACTACAGCAAGGTAACAGAGTATTTGAGGGGAGACGGTGGGAAGAGAAGGACTGAGAGAACGGTAGCACCTTCTGTGGAAATGCTTCTATAATGTTGGACATCTCATTAGATAAAGTGTGGAAATATCAGGGCAGTCTTGTTGTAAAGAGAGCCACAGAAAACGACTTAGGAAAATGGGCATTCATGAGATAATGTGTCCAAATGTGCTCTTATGGTAGGAACTCTAGTTGAACATAACCGGTGCGTGTGTGTGTGCACGCATGCATAGGTAGCGTGTTAGAAGGACACACGTCATCCTGTGAGGAGTGAGCATCTGGAACATGCTGTCCTTTTTATATATCTTTCTATGCATTTCATATTCCCTGCAAGCCCCTGTAATGTTCTTTGAGAATTGGAAAAACACAGTGACATTAAAAACTCCATTGTTCTTTCACACACGCCTTTGCAAGCGCGTGCGCCCACACACACAAAGCCTGCCAATATTGAACCTATACGTCCGAGGCCGATGCTATCACGAAAGCTCATAGTTCCCGCTGTTCTGAAATAGGAGGAGACTAGCATCCACAAAGTAGCATAACGTGAAAGTATTTTCGAATGCAAAAGAAGGAAGAAAATATATACGACATCTACTTTATGGATGAGATTGAGATCTCAGTTCTGTTTCCAAAAGGCATGCACGAGGGAGTCGGCAAGGGGAACTTGATAAATCCATCCCCACTGACTTGGCTTAATTTCTTATCCATTTTGGATTTTCCAGGTTGACGTTAGTGGTGCACAGGCCCTGGGTATCTTCGTTTGGCACCACTTGAGGGTGTGCACAGGAGCAGTTGGAGTGTGAGAACCAAGCAACCTGCCTGATGTTGGGTAAGACTTTCCCATTTACTAAACATTCATTTGCAGCCATGTCGTGTTGACCTTTTGGGGTACAATGTTCTTTTGCACCTTGCTCTACTGACGCTTGTTTTCAAGATAAGAATCACAGATTTGGTGTTAGGAGACAAATGTTTTAAACCACAATAGAGAGGTGCAGGTCGCAGCGAATGACCGATGCTGTGGCCATACTTGTTGGCCATGACAGCCAGTCATCGTCAGCATGACCCTTGTGGACCTCTAGCTTCTAAGTTCATGCCCTTGCACATGGCGCCGTGCTGACAGCCAGCGTCCGTGCATAGGAGATCGTCTCAGGCTTGCTGGGGGGCACGGAGCAGCATGGGCACCCTAGAAAAGGAAAAAAGGAAGCTTTTCCATAGGCTGAAGCCCAAGGAACCCAAAAGGCACTGAGTGTCCTGTAAGAAAAACGGATCCCTGACAGGACACACAGGTCCCTCACACAGATGCTCCTCGCTGTTCACTCGGTACACTCAGGGCAAGACGCCGGGTTTGCAGTGCTCTAAAAGTCCTGGGGCACCCTCTGCGTTTTTTCCCCAAACACTTGCACTTATCAACCCCTGTAAGACACACTTTTCATGTTTCCTCATTGGACCTCTTATCAATGCCATTGAGCAGGGTGCTTCTGCTTTGACCAAAGGAATTCTTTCTGACACGTTTCTTCTGTTCCTTTTCCACGTTCCAGTGCACGCCGGTGTCCTCCGTCCGAGGCACAAGTTCAAGCATCTTGGGGAGACCCAGGTGGAGGGAAAGCCCTTGCGGTGTGAAGGCAAACGAGGCGTCGGAAAGCACCGTGCTTTGGGGAAGAGCTGCAGTAGCAGTGAGTATGACGGCCACGCACCTCAGCCTCTCTTAGAGGCCTCTTCACACGCGACTCAAATCACAATGGACTCTGAGTATGTCCTGTGCAAGTGGAGAGGCCACTTGTGGCCAGCAAAGGTTTTGTCCAGATCTGGGACATCACCGAAAAATAAGAGGAAGAGGGCCCTTTCTGTGGAAGTTGAAATCCTCTCGATAGATGAAAAAATTAAAGCAAAAAGCACAGACATAAAGGCCCTAACTGAGTCTGCGATGGAAGCCATCACCTCACCAGCGGCGCCGCGGGCGAGGATCAGAGCCCCAGCAGGACAGGGAGTGCACTACAGAAGAGCCCTTAAAGTGGCCCTGGAGGTTCTGAATGAGAGAACAACTTCGGGTCAAGGAAGAAAACCAGATGAGGAGGAGACCATGACGCCGTCCCATAAGGTGCCGGAAAAGCGAGCCAGGCCACCACCTCGTGAAAGGTATCAGAAACGCAAAGGGGACTTACCTCGTACAGGGTATCCAAAATGCAAAGGGGACTTACCTTGTAAAAGGTATCAGAAACGCAAAGGGGACTTACGGAGCCGTCTAGGCAAGAGTAAAGAGCCGGGATCACTGTTGTTGCGTTCAGAGGGCGAGGATGCCCCGTACGGTGCTAAGTCAGAGGGGCACACAGCCACTGCCCCCACCCCAGGTGAAGTGCACTCAAAGGCATCGTCAAGCTCCAGTGTGTGCCAACATTCCCTGATGCTTTCGGAGGATGGTGGTGAGAAAGAGGACAAGGAAAAGGCAGACAGCTCCACAGTCACGTCCTCGGGTCCGACTGTCACGGAGGAGGCTGCGCGTGCTGAGGACCAACAGGCGGCTCCATCTCGGCCACTGGGGCTCATGTCCGCTGTGCCCACAGGTCTGAACGAAGAGGCACAAGACACCTGCCCACAGACCCTGGCCGTTGTCTCCGAATGCCCCACCTCGGCAGGGAATGTTGAGCTCCCTGCAAAGGGTGCCTGGAAGCCAGGCTTGGAAGGCATGGCAGCGGCCTGCTGGTCCCCTCCCACGAAGCAGCGGTCCTCACTCCATCTTGCAGGTAGAAAGAGGAAACTTCCAGTCCCACCCTTTGAGAAGGGACTGCAAGAACCTCAGCCTCTCGCTGGCTCAAAGGCCAAGAATCCCATCCGCACTGGCGGTAAACAAGCGGCTGGCAGTAAAGGAGCAGCTGGTGGTAAAGGAGCAGCTGGTGGCAAAGGAGCGGCTGGCGGTAAAGGAGCGAGGCGACGCGCCGGCTCCGCTCTTCGGAAGGAGCCATGCCCCATTGAAAGGGGGATGATGGTGTGGTTTAAATTTCAGGATCATCCATTCTGGCCGGCCCTGGTAAAGAGTGTCAGCAAGGCAGACAAGACGGCCAGGGTGCTCTTGATTGAGGCCAACCTGCGCCGCGAGAGGAGAGGCATCCGCGTGCCCCTTCGGAGACTGAAGCCCCTGGAGTGCAAAGAGAAAGACAGGCTGCTGCAGAGAGCCAGCAAGGTGTACAAGCACAGCGTCAACTGGTGCTTCTCCCTCATCGCCCACTACCGGGAAGGCCTCGGCCGTGGCTCTTTCTCGGGCTCCTTCCTCGACTACTACGCCACCGACGTCAGTTACCCGATGAGGAAAGCCGTCCAAGAGGGCGACCTGGACTTCGACTTTCCCAAGGTGAACTACGCCGACCTGGAAGACTGGGAGGAGGAGGCGTCCCTGTGGGGAAAGCGGCCCTGCAAGAAAATCCTCCCCGACCGGATGAAGGCCGCCCAGGACCGAGCCAACCAGAAGCTGGTGGACTTCATCGTGAAGAGAAAGGGGGCCGACCCCCACCTTCTGGACATCTTGAAAGGCAGGAAACAGTCCAGCTGGCTGACGTCGTTTCTGAACTCAAATAGGCGCCTGTTCTGCGTTGAAACATACCTGGAGGATGAGGACCAGCTGGACCTCGTGGTAAAGCACCTACAAGAAGTCTACAAACACATGGACGACACCATGCTGGCTCCGGTAAGACGTGACAAAATCGACCTTGTTCTGGAAGTTCTTCTGCCAGAAGCCATCATCTGTTCCATTGCCACGCTTGAGGGGCTGGACTACAAGGGAGCGGAAGAGAAGTACCTGCGAGGCCCACCCGTGCACTACCACGAGAAAGAGCTGTTTGACAAAAATATCCTAAAGAAAGCGAGAAGGAAACCAGCAGTCGCCAGGGAAGCTCTCAGGTGTCTTCCCATGCACAGCAGGCATTAGCGCGGAGCCTCCTCCTTCCGAGGATTCATTGGAAAACCCGTCTGTATGAAATGCGTGACCCCTTCTATGTGCCGTGTAAATATGTTCTGGAAATTCGAGACTTTGGGAACGTGCATAACTCGTTTTGGGTCCATCTCTAGCCTTTGTGGGTGGCACGTTCACCGTTGTTCCTTCTTCCCAAACCCTCCTCAAGCTTTTTTGTAAAAAGATTGCAAACAGTTGTATTTCCCTCGACCTTTTTTGGACGTGTGGCTGCCCAGTTAGCTCCACAGGATAATACCGTTGATTTTTATACCATTTCTTGTGACCCTACTTGACATTCTCGCACGGGACACACAATCTTTTTCTTTTTTTACACGAAAAGCCACTGATGCCGGCTACGAAGTCACATTAGTTTTTAAAACCCGATGTATACTTTGACAGAGACATCACTTGGAGTTTCCATTCTTTGGGAGATACATGGATATCAACTGTGGGATTCCTTTTTAAGGTGATGCCTGAATTTTCCCTGCAATGCCTATTTATATCTTTTGAAAACTAGCCCTGAGGGTTAAATCTGATGACAGACATGTTTTCCTACATATTATCACGACCTTCCAATACCTCTTTGAAAAGCAAGCTGAAAGTCAAACGCAAAGTTCCCGGGTCACCTACCTGCGTGTGGCCCACGTTTTAGTGGATGAGATCTCAGCGTGCGGTAAGCATTTTGTCAGCCCTGTGCAAGACCGTTGACCCTGTGTTTCCCTGCAATTCCAGTTATGGCAGTAGTTCTTCTCCGATGGCTAGACGATTTCCTAAAACGGGCTTCAGGCTGTCTTCACAGCTGACAGCGACCGGACCCTCCTCTTGTTGCTGTCTGTCCCCAAGGGGAGGGCAGCTAGAGTCATCGTACCCGCAGGCCGGCTGCTGTCCTCCGGAGAGCCCAGGCCCACTGCCCAGGGGCCCGTCTACTCCACTCTAAACTGTAGCAAAGCAAGCACCTTTTCCTGAATCCCCCTGGCCCCTAAAACATGCTCATTTGCCTCACACCAACCGAGCTTTATCTTCCGACTTACTCATCGGCCAGCTCTGACGGCTCCCAAGGGTATAAATGCAGACTGTCCAGGCATCTCAGGCTGCTGGAGCAGTCGGTGCCCCAGGGCTGCCGATTGGAAAATGGGTTATAGAAGCAGCCCCCGTTTGGCTGAAGGTGGCCCTCGTCGGAATAGAATTCAGCAGACGCCATGAAGAGATAAGTTGTAAAGCCCATGAATGATTAGACTACCTTGCAACGAGAGGGTTTCTGAGGATAAATGTTAGAAAATCTAGTTTGTTTTTCCAACTCGATGTGAAAATAAACACGAACCCAAGTGCGTTTTTCGTTCTGAGAGGCAGTGAACTGTTCGCCCACGTCACGTGTTCACGTGGCCATGTGTTTGAGTAAAATTTGCCAAGTAGCTGTTTGGATTCACAACAAAACCATCACATCCCTCACCTTGAACTTCTGCTCCATCACACTTGAGATTGTACAACTACATAGGTGGCGTGGCTAAGAAAATATATGAACACACTTCCAAAGAAATAGTAGTTTGGGGAAATTATGCTGTGACTGTTGTTAATTTTCTTCTCATTCTAAATAAATATTCACTTTCATGCTTGACTTTGTCTGTGGGGAAACCCGGGGCTCTGGCTTTAGGAGAGGGCCTTCCCAGCTGTATCCGCCTCAGGCCTGACGGAACCCGCCCGGACTCTGCCTGAGTGAGAGCCCGACCCCTAGGGCACAGCACCTCGGCCGTCCCCGTGACATCTCGGGGTGCTGGCAAGTGTCTGGGAACAGACCACAGCCATGCTCCGCGTGGGCCTCACACGAGGGAACACGCTCTAGCCGCTCTGTCTCCCCGTGTCCCTCTGAGTCCGGTGCATCAGCCAACTCCAGCTTTCTCGTGGGGCCGTGTTTACCTCTCGGTTCCAGTGTTTTCTTCACTATCTCACTCATTCGTTCATTCATAGCATTAGAGGTCAGGAGAGCAAGTGAGGTGTGGCTTAAGGCTCTGCTCAGAAGATAAACCTCAGGTACCATAGAAAGACACAGAAATCTTGTGACCCATGTGACAGTCTGATTTCTGACATGACAAGGACTCACTGCTTCATCCCGTTGGCGAGAAATGCTTATCAGCGTCATGGGCCGACTGCCTGTATTTGAGGCCACACTCCCGGCTCTTCCTATATTTGTGACATCATGCGTGTCTGTTGCTTTGGGGTGAAGGAAGGGGACCCGGTCTCTCTTGGATGTCATTTACCAAAGAGAGGCAGACATGCCTCGCACGAGCATCTGTTCACCTCCTTTTGGAATCAGGGTCATTGAAAGGCATTTGGGGCGTGGGGGTGGATTGATGGCTGTGTGGACTCTGAGTTCCCTGGCAGTAGAAGCAGTTGCTACGGCCACTCTGTGAGTGCCCTAACCCAGATCTCTATCACAGGGCTGTGTGTGTGTGTGTGTGTGTGTGTGTGTGTCTGTCTGTCTGTCTGTCTGTCTGATGGGAAAGCCCAGCTCGCCACCCACCCTGACCCACTGGATTAAGGGTCTCTCCCCTTCTCCAGTCCTAAGACAGACTGCTGAACATCAGGCCCTGGTCCCAATTGTGGGTTGGCAGGACCGCACAGAGATGGCACGCACAGCACTCGCGGGCCTCTGCATCCACGTGAGGCGCTGACAAGGAAAGAGCAGAGCCTGAGACCTGCAAAGGTGATGAGCAGGACGAGTGTGCATACCTGGAATCCCCTGAACTCTTTTCCTGGCATTAGGCACCTCCAACCCTTGCTAATTGGGAAGCAATCTCCTTGTTCCTGGAGACCCCACAAAGACCTCATCTGAGGACACTACCTCAAAAGATGTTGCTTGTCTTAGTCAATGTCCATCCTGCTAATTGCTATTGGTCTAATGACAAGTGTAAAGTAAGAATAGGTGAGATCACAGCACATCACAGCACAGGAGACCTCTACAGTTTCTGTTTGCGTGGGAAATACCTTATATTCAGATGAACTGCAGGACCTGGCTAATATGCACCTGCATGAACTGGGATAACATAGGTGGGAATGGATTTTGACAATGTCGAGCCAGCATGACAGGGGACAGAACATAATTCAATATGAGAACTTATTGACATGGGAGCACAGAGGACGTGGGGTTTCATGCCGTGGGGCTGGCCTAATATCCTGCTAGAGTGGCCCCTTTATGTTTGGACAACAGCAGCCTACAGTAAATGACATGGAAATATGGGAACTGCCCTGGCAGAGTATTGATGAATTGGTGAGAAAGTTTAGGGGAAGGAGGTATGCGATATGAGTTATTATGTGAGATCAAAGTCCTGCCTCTGAACTCTGTTCCCTTGGAAGGCAGAGAAGACACTACTCAAATAAGAAATGTGCTGCTGAGGTGGCACTGGGATCTTTGAGGAGCTCTGTGTTGACTCATTTATGATTAGAAAAAAATTACAATAAATAGTGGAAGTGCAGAAGAATAAAAGGCATTCTTATGAACTCTAAAGTCTGAATTCATAATTGAATAATGAGTTACTACTCAACGTATCTTGTAGGACCAGCAGCTATTTAAATAGATACAACTATACACAATTTGAATTAATAGGTGAAGTAAGAATGCTGACTGATTATGTGCTTCCCAGGCATATTTCTTATTTCTTATTTCTTAATGCATTAATACAATAGATAATCAGTGGTGCTTAGGTAACTAGTTTACTAGAGATAATTACTGATATTTAGGAAATGATGTTAAATCCAGGAAGTCGAAAAACAATTTTCTCAACTCCAAAGTATTATCACTTAGTGGAATAATGGGGAAAACAATCTCTCTCTGTATGTGTGTGAGTGTGTGTATTGTAACTTCTTATATCTTATTTATATAAGGAGTTATGTAAGGATGTATAAAGTCTATACATAAGTAACTAGTTAACTAGGGGAATCTGGAGATAACCAGAAATAAATATGAAACACATACTTCTGAAATCTAACATTATTTCTTGCCAAGGTAAGGAGATAGTTCTATAGATGACTGGCAGTTCCTGGGTAACTAGTAACCTAGAGTAAACTAGAGATAACCAGAATATATTTTTTAGGCAGGAAGCTGAAGTATACACTCTTTTCAAATCTAACTTATTTCAATAAAAAATAAAGCTTAAATACTAGGGATACCTAGTGCTACCTAGGTAAATGATTCTAGAAAGATCTGGGAAAACATATTGAAATCTAAGAGTTTGAACATTGAACTCTCAACTCTAAATTCTTACCTCTTATTGCAATAATGTATGAGCATTAGAGATAAATACTGGTACCCAGGTAACTATTTGAGAGTTAGTTAGATGTTAGTAAAGATAACTGGATACAGCTAACAGAAAATGCATACTTGTAAAATCTCGTTGCTTATATGTTTGAAATAATTCATTAATACTATTTCTAGTACTGGTTCCCATGTGACTAGACAGAATTCAAAAAACTGGTTGAATACAGGCATTGAAAAAACATTCTTTTCAAATCTAAGTTCCTATATAATTTTGGAATGCTGTCTTAGTACAATAGGCACCTAGAGTTCCCTAGTTACAATTTAAATAGAAAGAAATTGATATAATCACAATACTCAATAAAAGGCAGGAGGCTGAAAATCACATTCTTCTTAACTCTAAATCTTTATTTCTTGTTGGATTATTTCATTAATACTATAGAAGAGTATTTGCATCTAGGATATCAGTTAACCAGAAAAAATTAGAAATAACTAGAATACTTATGTGATGATCAAATCACGGTAATTGGCATATCCATCACCTCAAACATTTATCATTTCTTTGTGAAAAGTTCTTATCTTTGTTGGAATAAAGAATTGACATCATACATATCTTATGGAACCTAGATAAGCTGATGACTAAACATAACTAGAGATAATTAGAATAAATAAGTGAAGTCTGAATGCTGAAATATTTGATTCTTCTCAGCTGTAGTCCTACTTCTTGTTGAAGAGTAGGCCAGTACTATATATACCTGGGGTTACTTAGGAAATTAGTTGAGAAGAGATAACTAATAATGACTAGAATAACTAGAATCAAAGCCAGCAATCTAAAAATCACTTTTTTAGACCAACATTTAACTCTCGTTTATTGATGCAATAATGAATTATTTCTGTATGTAAGTAGAGGTACGTAAGTAGTATGCTAGAGAGAACTAGAATAACAATGGGAAATCAAGTAGTTGAAAATATTTTTCACAAATATAAGTTGTTTTTTCTTATTGAAGTAATGAGTTAGTTCCGTATAATAAGATATTCCAGGAAGATTAGTTAAGGAGCAATGATAAAAGAAATCTTGAACTACTGGTTAAAGCTTAGAGGCTGAAGATCACATTCTTCTCAACTCAAAACGATCATCTCTTGTTGGAATGAGAATTTAATGCTATTGATGGTTAGTGTGACCTAGGTAAATAGTTAACAAGAGATAATTACAAATATCTAGAATAATCATTTGATGCCAAAAGTAGAAAAATCCTTCTCACTCAAAGTTCTTTGTGCTTGTGTGAATAATGCACAATTATCACAAATACCTAGTGGTAATTAATAATTTTAGCAACTTAGGAATAACTGGAAGTATCCAGAGTGACTAGTTGAAGACTATACCCTGATGAAAACTGGTCAAATCCAAGGATTTTGAATAATCATCCTTTGAATTAAAAATTCTTATTGCTGATAGAAATATTATTTCAGGGGATATCTATTGTTATCTAAGACACTAGTTAACTAGAGATAACTAGAAGTAACAAAAAGACTCCATGAACTACAAAACCTATCCTTCTGAACACCAACTTCTTCATTGCCCAACACGTCTATTTGGTCCTGAGGCTCCTCTGCCAGGTTAGAGCATAAAGTGGATTTGGAGGCTGGTGACTCATGTTTCCAGGGTGGCCACAGCAAGTCCAGGAAAGAAGTGTTTCTTTCCTTATCTGACCCCAGAATCCAGGGAGGCTCTCCCGGGTAGGCAGCTCCTCCTACAGGAACTTGGAACAAAGCCTTGGTTGATGGGGCACTGCCATACACTCCGTCGGTCTGAGCACGTACTCTGCGACTGAACTGCAACAGCTTTAGTGCCAGCTGAAGATTAGATGGGAAGGGGGGTGGGAAAAGAGATTGAGGTGCTTTCGCTTTCAGCTGCAAGTAACAGAAAGCCCACTTCTCGGTGGTGCCGGCAACATGGATGGTCTGCTCTCTCACATCACCAGCGTCCTGAGGCAGAAGCTCTGAGATTGTTAATGCAGCGGCCCCTCGAAGCCATTAGTAGCCAGATTCCTTCCTTCTTTCTGTTCTGCAGCCCTCAATGAGCCACTTTTGTTCTTGACTCGCTTCCTTCATGGTGACAGACAACTGTTGTAGTCCTTTGTAACACGTAGATGTGACAATGTCCACACAATGAAGGAGGAACAAGAGTGCTGCCCCTAACAACTCCCACCATGTCTCGCGTCCCCAGGCCTAAGCCAATCCTTGGCAAGAGTAGTGGGGATCTTCCTTCTGGGGCTGGAGATAACCATAGATTCCCCTGAAACCCACTGGCCCTATGGAAATGGGTGGATATTTGGGCAAAATTGGGGTTCTCTGAGGAAGACAAGAGAACAGATCTTTGGTAAGTTTACCGTGTCTACTGCACATAGAGAAAAATGGGAAATGCAGACAATATTTTCCTCTAAACAACAGGAAGGAATATGCAGCACTGGTCTAAGAGGCATGGAGACGCTCCTCCGTGTTTCCCCCTTTCTTATCTTTCTTCATGGAAACGGGGTAAGAGATGAACACAGCGAAACAGAGGGAAATTTACTGGGGAAATTCCCTCAGAAGCAGAAGAGAGAACATCGTGCACGTTATTTCCTACATCAAGAGTTTTTATAGCTGCACGGGAGGTTGCTGCAGCATCTATCCTATGGCATGCCTTTCTCAGTGCTGCTTGTGCAAAAGAGTCACCCCGGGACCTTTTTCAAAGTCCCTATCTGTGGGCGAGCCCAGCCCTGGAGATTGTGACTTGATAGCTCAGGAATCTGCATAGTATTAAGCCTCCCTGGGCACCTCTGAAGCACAAGGGCAGCTGAGAAGCACCATGTTACCCCTACCAAACCTGACGGGTCCCAAGGCAGAGGACACTCCTGTTCCCCTTCCTGCCAGTCATTCCTGCGGAGGCACTCTCGGTGGCAAAGTCACTTTGCAGGTTCCTGAAGACTGGCATGAGACACATCTTCTGCCGGCTCCCACCTGCAGCCCAGCACGTGTACTTCCTTTGCAAACTCCTTCAGGTATAGTTCCCGGGTTATGGCAACTGAAATCTAGCAGGGGCCATAGGGAAGCACAAACTCAGAACGAAAAGGAGCCACCAGGACAGGCACAGTTGACAAGGTGTTAGATTGACACCAGGCTATGGACAAAACAGACTGCCTTGGGCACAGAGTAAAAGAGGACCCAACTAAGGTGATTCGCAGAAGAATTTACTCAAAAGGTAAATGTTTAAAAATACATGCGGAATTTGACTTCTTTGCATTCAACTATCACTTCAATAAAGGAACAACAAACTGTATTACCAGCCCCAACCTGTAATTTGCTACCCTAATATTAACTGGTTTGAAACTTTACCATTTAACCAAGGTTCATGTACTAAAAAAATACATAAAACCAGTATGAAACTTCAAGACCTTTGGCAATCCCTACACAGGACAGCCCTGAGAACATTCAGCGTTCGCTATGGTCCTTTTTCACATCAGGAATATGAACTTGACTGTGCCCCCCAGTTGAGTCTCCTGCAGAGGGACCATTCCTTGAGAAACACTGGGGGAAAGAGCCCAGACTAGCCTCAATCTGGGTCCTCACAGTGCTCCCCCATTTCCTGGCCGGGCCTAGAGTTTCTTCTCTCTGTGATGAAGAGAAGAGTCGTGCTTAACTCAGAATCACTGAGGGCCAAATGAAAACTTACACAAAGGACCTGGCTTTAATGTGTTCAGGAAGAAGGGGTTCAGAAATGCTCAGTCTTACTCTCCTTCCTCGTTATGGTTATCACATAAGCTTTGTTGTTCAATGTGGGTTCATGACGTTTTTATAATCAGTGTCCCCAAAGTCAGTTGACAGCATTTCCTGGGAGGATTTGTCCTTTGTCATCTTGCTATTTTCTAATAAGAGGCATATGGTCAAGTAAAAGACACGCAGCATTGGAAAGGAGTGGAAAGACTTGGCCCTGCCTCCCGTTTGCTCACTGTAACCCTGGAAACATTCTTTTTAGTAAAACAATTAATTTTTAAAATTGACAAAATTGTATATATGGTATGATGCTTTGCAATACACATACACTGTGGAATGGCTAAATCGAGCTAATTACCCTGGAAACATTCTTGTTTCCTCCTGCTTAATTGTTCCCATAAATGAGACAAAGTCCCTTAAGAATCTCTTGACAGAGAGTGGCCAGTAACATGCTATCCCTAGGGCCAGAAACAAGCATTAGGTGCTCACCACATCTGTGCCTGGCAGCCATCTTAAGACAGGTCTGCAGTGGCTCAGTAGGGCACGGGGATGGAGAGGGAGTGCGAGTCAGTGAGTCAGTGTGAGTCAGTGAGGTGGGGCTGGACCAGGGAGTTGAAGGGGGTGAGGAAGATGGAGCAGAGGGAGCTGGGGAGTTCGTGCGGAGGCAGAAGACAGTGCCAGAGGCGGGTGGGCAGAGGTGGATGGTGAAGGAGTCGAGGTCAGTTCATGCAGGACAGGACTAGGAGACCTAGGGGAATGGTGGGGCATGGGGACAGAGAAATAGAGGTTGGTGCGTGTGGGGTGTCCCTGAGGGGTATAGGGGAGTGTGGGGGGCGGGGAGAGAGTGAGAGGGAGCAGGGGTGAGTTCATGTGAGGGTGCGGTAGAGTTTCTGTGTGGGGTGGTCACGTGGTGGTGGGGCAGGGGGAAAGGATGTGGTGGGAGCAAGGACAGTTCAAGTGGGGCTGGCCCAGGGTGCTGGAGGGGCATGGAGGGCTGATGGGAAGGTAGAGGAAGCAGAGGTCAGTTCACGTGGCTGTACTAAGGGATGTAGAAGGCTGGCTGGTGTGGCACAGGAGAGGCAGTCAGGGCCAGTTCCTGTGGCGGGAGGGAAAAAGAGAGGCCACCGGGGTGGTTTATGTGTGGCTGTATCTGCAGAGGTAGCCAGGGTATGGGGCAAAGGAAAGGAGAGGGAACCGAGGCGTATGGAGGGGAGGGGAAGGAAAGGAGAGGTGTAGGGTCAGCCCTTGTGGGTGGGCCAGAGAGATGTGGGGCAGTGGGGCAGGGCTGGGCTGGAGGGCCAGCAGAGGGCAGGTCATGTGGGGCTGGCCCACGAGGACACGGGGGATCGCGAAGTAGAGGGACTGAGGTCAGCTCATGCAGGGTAGGACCAGGTGGTGTAGGGAGGCGGTGGGTAAGGGGAGGGAGAGAAAGCAGACGGGCAGTTCGTGTGGGGCTGGCCCAGAGAAATGTCGGTTGTGCATGGGGCTTGGGCTGGAGAGAGAGCAAAGGCAGTTCCTGCGCAGGGCAGCAGAGGGCAGTGGAGCAGGGGTGCCATTGGGGGTGACGGGGGCGGGGAGAGGAGAGCAGTTCGTGTGGGGCTGGCCCAGAGAGCTGCAGGGGCGTGGGGTGGCATTTGACCTAGAGACGGCAGACATTGGTTCATGTATTGGTTCATGTGAGGATGAACCGGAGAGTTCAGTCGGAGCTGAGGGAAGAGGGGAGGGAGACGGAGCAGAGGTTCTTCCGCATGGGCTGGGCCAGGGCTGTGTGGGTGGAGGCGAGGGGAAGTAGACAGTAGAAGCAGCAGAGGTGAGTTGGTGTGAAGATGCCACAGAGACGCGGAGGAGCACAGGGGCTTGGGGAGCAAGAGCGGTCACTTCGCATTGGACTGGGTTTGGGGAAGGTGAGTGAGCCTGATACCTGCGCAGACCACCGCGGCGGCAGGGAGGGTCCTTGCCCTCCACGCAAGAAGGAATTCAAGCATAGGGGCACGAGTCAGAGAAAGAATAAACACGAAGTATAAGCAGAAATAGATTAATTGAAAGCAGAGTACACTCTTAAGAAAAAGTATAAGAGTGGGCCGGGCGCAGTGGCTCACGCCTGTAATCCTAGCACTCTGGGAGGCCGAGGTGGGCGGATCGTTTGAGCTCAGGAGTTCGAGACCAGCCTGAGCAAGAGCGAGACCCCATCTCTACTAAAAAAAATAGAAAGAAAGTATATGGACAGCTAAAAATATATATAGAAAAAATTAGCCGGGCATGGTGGTGCATGCCTGTAGTCCCAGCTACTCGGGAGGCTGAGACAGGAGGATCCCTTGAGCTCAGGAGTTTGAGGTTGCTGTGAGGTAGGCTGACGCCACGGCACTCACTCTAGCCTGGGCAACAGAGTGAGACTCTGTCTCAAAAAAAAAAAAAAAAAAAAAAAAAAAAAAGAAAAGAAAAAGTATAAGAGTGGATTGATCCAAGACGGAACAGTCCCACCCCAGGGTTAGGGCCTGTCATTTTATGCTAATCCCTACTAATATGCTAAGCTGGGGGCGGAGAAATAGGTGGAGGGTTCCAAGAAAGGGTCCTTCCCTTTCTTGACCTTGCTTGGTGTTTTTGGATCTGTCCTGGTATCAGGTACATGCTTGGAGTGGGCAGTTCCTTATGATAATTTTATTACAATGATGGTATGATGCGCATAAAGTCAAGTAGTGGTCATGTTTCTTGCTCAACCGATTTCAGGCTGGTTTCTGCTAGACACGTCCCACACACTGCTCTTCCACTTCCCGGCCTCAAGCCAAAATTAGTTTCTGTGGGGCCGGACCAGAGAGATCTAGGGGCAGTGGCAGGGATGGCAAGGGAGCAGAGGTCAGCTTGTGTTTCCTTGAAAGGACCGTCCAGTGCATTAGTCTTTTCTTTGCTGCAAAGTGTTAGAGCCGCTGTGAACAGCTGCGTGCATTGGTGGACACACTCAGGCTTGGTATGAATAGACTGCAAGGAAGTTGCTTAAAGAGAGAAGGCAGTTCGGTTGCTCTCACTGTAAGATTCGGAAGAGCTGCCAGACACAGCACCTCGGCAAGCACTGAAGGGCTGAAATGCACACTGGCTTCCCTAGGGCCCGCTGGAGGGCCTTTCACCCTCTACCAGATTTTACTTTCTTTGTTTTGAGCTGTTTTGATATTTTAAGTTCTAGGATGACCAGAAAGACAGAAAAGAACACGTGTGTTACTGTTTTCTTGGCTAACGACCTCTTTGGGAAGCCTAGTGTTAAATAGACTGTGAGGTTGGACCCAGGTCTGTCAGGGACCACGTGGCCACGTGAAAGGGCTAAGGGAATCTCCACTCTTCACTGGGAGAAATTTCCCTCAAGTTAAATCTGGCTTCATACAATTCACAATAGCAAAGATGTGGAAACAACCCAAATGCCCATCAATACGTGATTGGATTAGTAAGCTGTGGTATATGCATACCATGGAATATTACTCAGCTATAAGAAATAATGAAGATACGACATCTCTATGGTTCTCCTGGGGAGAGTTGGAACCCATTCTATTAAGTGAAGTATCCCAAGAATGGAAAAACAAGCATCACATGTACTCACCAGAAAATTGGTTTCCCTGATCATCACCTAAATACACATCTGGGAACGACACCAATCGGATATCAGACTGAGGTGGGGGTGGGGGAGGGGATGGGTGTATGCCTACACAATGAGTGCATTGCGCACCGTTTGGGGAATGGTAAGGCTTGAAGGTGCTGACTCGGGAAGGGGGGGTGGGGAAGGGAGGGATATATACCTACATGATGGGTGCAAGACACACTATCTGGGGAACAGACACGCCTGGAGCTCTGACTTGGGGGGAAAGGCGGTACATGGGCAACGTATGTAACCTGCAATTCTGTATCCCCCATAACAATAAGATGAAATAAAAAAAAAAATCTGGCTTCTAAGAGTGTGACCTTCCAAACACAACCTCAAGTGCCAGGATCCCTGACTCTCCTTTGGCTAATCTCAAAACTCAGTCCCAGACAAACTCTCCTCTTGAGGGAGCTCCTGCTCTGGACTACGACTGTGTGCCAGGGCTGCTCAACTTTATTTGATGTTTTCGCCACACTTTCAAATACTAGAATTTTGGCAGTACACTCAAAGGAAGCAAACTGGAACTGCTTGCTGCAGGATGGTGCTCACTCACAGGGCAGGAAAAGCCCCTTTTTGAGCCCCTCCATCACCACTGTGCTGTGTCCTCCACTCCACGTCTCAGTTCACCATCCTACGTGCTGGGAGTCGCTGGAACAGCCTGCATCTTCAACTGGAGCGAAAGTAGTCCATCTGCACTGACAGCAGTTCTGAAGCAGTGATGCCATCCTAGTGTGCTGTGCTGGAACATATCAGACACATTTGATGACCCACATCTCTGTCAGCAGCCCCCCAAACTCTTACAGGGGCTCTAGGCCCATTTCCAAGAACATCACCTTCAGCACTTGATGTATCTGGAGCTAAAGTCGCCTTCATCTCTAGCTTCCCCCCCCCCCCGACTCCCAGTCTTCTTGCCTTCCAAGCCTCCCCTTTTAAACAATTTATTTATTTATGTATTTTTTTTAATTTTTTAAATTTCAGAATATTACGGCGGTACAAATGTTTTGATTACCTATATTGCCTTGCACCGCCCAAGTCAGAGCTCCAAGCGTGCCCAACCACAGACATCCCTCACTGCACCCATTAGGTGTGAATATACCCATCCCCTCCTCTCCCCGACCTGCCCGACACCTGATGAATGTTACTACCACATGTTTGCTTTTAGCTTTCTGATGTCAGTTTCATCTCATTTCTCCTCTTTGTTCTGGATACCTGCTACGTCACCAAGACTTTCCCTACAGTACTCACTCTGACCCACCCCTTCCTTTTTCATTTCGAAGCCACCGCCTCAACCCAAATTTGGATTGCTGCAATGTCCTCCTAGCTGAGGTCTCTGTCTTGTCTTTCCCCAGGACAATCTGCAGTGCCATCTTTCCCACGCCATTATCTTGCGCAGGGAAGTGGCTTGGCCTTTAGACTCAGTCACACCTGGTTCAAATCCTAACTCTTCTACTCCGCAGCTTTGGCCTTGGGGAGAGAGAACTTAACCCTCTTGAGTCTCAGTTTGCTCATCTAGAAAATGGGGGTGCTGTGAGGTCAAAGGGAGCTAACAGATGTTGGGTGCCTAGTGTGGAGCCTGATGCCTGGTGGGCACGCAGCAGGTGTGCCGATCCAAATCTCTTGAGCTCAGCAGTGATTTAAGCTGGATCTTCCTGGCGCCCCTAGAGGGCTGTGGTCCTGAATAGCCTTGGAGCATGATGGAGAGGATGCCACAGTGGGAAGAATCTTGGCGAGGCTATGGGCCCCTTGGAAAAAGCTACCAGCTGTGGGCACTGATGGAATGACAGCTCATTTGGATGGATGCCCTATTAAGTCTAATTAAAAGAGAGAAAAATGGCATGTTTGCATTTCTGAGTATGTGTGATCCAAATTGTTTACCTGCTACATGGACTTATCGAGACTCCCCAGCTACACCAAGCACTTCTCAAGGCAGAGCAGGGGTGCCTTTGATTTCTTCAGAGCTGGGCTTTGTGCCTGCTGCGAAACTCCGTCCATCATAAGCATCACTCTTTCACTAAGTTTCTCGATCCTATAGCAAGGATTTATTAACTCATTAAAATTTTCTAACTTTTTGTGGCTCTTTTTCTTCCTGACCATTATCCCTTGTTATGGATTGAATTGTGTCCCCTCAATACCTATGTTGGAGTCCTAACCCCAGGACCTCAGAATGGGACTGTTAGGCTTAAAGAATTCACCCTCCCCAAACTTCCATCCGAACCTCCTATAAAACCCACCGCTCTCCCCTTCCTAGGGATGTATTAGGCAGGAGCCTTTGCCAGACCCCTGGGAGATAAAGGAATGGAATTCGAGAGGGGAACTTACTTTCCTGAACCCTCCTGATAAGGACAATGCTTATCCCTCCCTGTTGTTTGAAAAGAATTCATTACAGCAGCTGTTCTGGCCCAGTTGCTCACTCCTCCCAGAAAAACCCTCTATAAAACTCAAGGGTCTCCCCTCCCTCAGCGTGGATGCTCTTTAGGCCTCCACCCATCAGCACCCAGATGCTCAGATAAACAGCATTTGCTACACATGAGGCTTTCTGTGTCTCCCTCTCGGCTTCGGACCTAACAGGGACCTTATTTGGATCCAGGGTCTTTATAGAGGTAATCAAGTTAAAGTGAGTTTATTATAGTGGGCACCGATCTAATATGACTGGTGTCCCTATAAAAAGGGGACATGTGGACACAGACACACACAGAGGCAGATGATGTGAAGAGACACTGGGAGAAGGCGGCCATCCACAAGTCAAGGAGAGAGGCCTGAATAGATCCTTCCCTCACAGGCCTTAGAACCAAACCTACTGACACCTTGATCTTTGAACTCCAGCCTCCAGAACTGAAAGATGATCCATTTTTGTTGTTTCAGCCCCTCAGTCTGTGGGACTTTGTTGTGGCAGCCACAGAAGAGGCATACATCCGTCTCTCTTACTGAAGAACTCCCTCTGTTAGCTCCAAACTCTCCTGACCAGAAGAGTACACAGTGATGCTGCGGAAACAAAACCTGAACTTGGAATCTGTGCTGCAGAACACACTGCTCCGTGGACACTGAACGTGGCTGCTCCTGCGAGGTCAGTGAGCACCTGGGGGTGTGCAGCATCGCCACCTGAAAGCTTGTTTTTCTCACCTTGGAGTCTGAGCTTGAACATGTATGTGAGGCCATGTCTTGTGAGATGTTGGATGTGGGAAAACATTTGTGCAGCCCCTCATGCAAATAGATCCAAAATGTACACTGATGATTAAAAACGGAGTCAGCAAAGCATGGGAAAGATGAATGAGTGGAGGCAGGGTGACAGAGCCTCTGGATGTCACTGTGGCAGGTTTGTAGTTTCTAATCTGCTGTATATAGTTTAAGAGATATGCTTTCAGGATGAACCAGGCTATCTGAAAGAACAGACACCAATCTTGTAAGAGGCATTGTGGGGTAGTGGTGAAATGTCTCTGGAGCTGGACTTCTGGGTTCCATTGCTAGCTCCACTCCCACTACTGAATGACCTCCAGTAGCTTACCTAAAGCCTCAGTACCTCGTTTGTTTCATCTGTCAAGGCGGCAGGAGGGTATTAATATAACCCACCTCAAGGGCAGTTGTGGGGATTAAATAAGCTAACATGTCTAAAAAGCTTAGAAGAGAGCCTGGCACAATAAATATTTGTTGAATGAATAAATTGAGAATTTGGCTGTAATCTTCAACTCTAGGGTTCAGGAGTTATGTCATTAATCCCAGTGTTGCAATTTAGGGGTATGTCTTTAGAACAAAGCTTCTTAACCTGGGGTACCCAGGCTTCAAGTGTCCATGAATCACCCTGAGAAGGTTCTTAAATCTTCTGAAATGACGTGCATGATTTGTGAGCAATTTTTATCAGATTTCTTCAAAGAGTCCATGAGCCAAAAAGGATTCAGACCTGCTGACCTGGAGTTAGACATGGCCATTGGGGGCATGGAGAAAAATATGCAAACCCACAGCATTGTGCCATAGTAGCGTGTGTGTGTTTGGAGGGAGCACCTGGTTTTGAGATCCTTTGTCCACACCAGCATTCCCTGAGATCTGCCTGTTTCCTGGTTCCGCCTGGATTTTTCCAGTGAGGCAGCTCGAGCATCATTTCTATGCTATGCCTGAGGGTATGAGACTGCCACTTCCTTGCTGCTCCGGGGCCTGGGGATCTCTAGGATGCTGTCTCTGTCCCTATCTAGATGCTCCCTGCAATCCTTCGCTCCGTGGAGCCTCTGGGATCCAGCAACCTCACCAGCCACCTGGATTTCCCCCTCTTTCTCCTCCCTCCCCTCCAACTTTTTTTAGCTTGAAGATCAATCTTCTTGAAGGAAAAATGCCAACAAAAGAGAATTTATTTTCTTCCAAGAAATTGCTCTCTCACTTCCTTACACTGACTAAAGCCATTTTACTTCTCTGTCTTCAGCATTTTTTGAAAGCCTCAATTTATTTTCGGCTTCAGCCTTCCCAAAATTAATTATCCTTTAGGATCCACATCACTGTGTGTGTGCTTTTTAACCATCATTAGATCTGTTCTCTCCTTCTAGCTTTTGCATTCATTCATTTATTCACTCACTTAGCATTTATTCTGACCAGGCTCCGCGGTGACAAAAATAAAGTCTCCGGCCTCATGAGATTTACATTGTAGTGAAGGGGACAGACAGAAAACAAGCTCAAGAAAACAGAGAAAGGTAAGGAGGTAGAAAAGGATGGAGGGGGTGCTATTTTGGTCGGGGTGGTCAGAGAAGGCCTCGCCATGGAGATGGTATCTGAGCAAAGAGCTGAAGCCCCGTGGAGAACTGGGGAAAGGCTGCCGAGGCAGAGGGAGCAGCAAGTGCAAAGGCCCTGAGGCAGCAACAGGCTTGGCACAGGTGAGGAACAATGAAGGAGCCTGTGTGGTTGGCAGAAGGAGGCAGGGTGTGGGTGGGCCTCATAAAGCTCTTAAGTTCCACGGGGGATGGGGAGCCATCATGGGGTTCTGAGCAGGAAGGTGGCATGACTTGCATTCATTGGCACTGCCTTTTCTTTCTCTCCTGTTTGACTTACAGGCTTTCTTTTCTTAGTTTATCTTACTTAGAATTTTTATTGCCTACATTGCCCATTAGGGCAATTGCTTAAATGCACCACAGCCTCCTGCTATGGATTTAGGCCCCCCAAATGGCCCATATGTCCAGCGTGATGATTGATTTTATGTGTCGACTTGGCTGAGTCACAAGGTGCCCAGATATTTGGTCAAACACCATTCCAGGTGTATCTGTGGGGGTGTTTTTGGATGAGATTAGCATTTGAATTGGTAGACCGAGGAAAGCAGATGCCCTCCCCAACATGGGTGGGCCTTATCCAATCAGTTGAAGGTCTAAATAGACCGAAGAGGCTGACCCTCTACCGAGTGAGAGAGAATTTTTCCTGCCTGCAGGCCTTCAAACTGGGACATCAGCTTTTTCCTGCCTTTGGACTGGAACTACAGCATTGGCTTTTTCTGAATCTTTTTCTTTTTTTTTTTTGGAGACAGAGTCTTGCTGTGTCACCCTGGATAGAGTGCAGTAGCATCATCACAGCTCACTGCAACCTCAAACTCCCAGGCTCAAGCGATCCTCCTGCCTCAGCCTCCCGAGTAGCTGGGACTACAGGTGTGTGACACCATGCCCAGCTAATTTTTCTATTTATAGTAGAGATGGGGTCTGGCTCTGCTCAGGCTGGTCTCAAACTCCTGAGCTTAAGCAATCCTCCTGCCTTGGTCTCCCAGAGTGTTGGGATTACAGGCGTGAGCCACTGTGCGCAGCCCTCTTCCTGAGTCTTGAGCCTGCTGGGTTTCAGACTGCAGCTAGACCACCAGCAACCCTAGTTCTTAGGTCTTCAAACTAGGACTGGAACTACATTATTGGCTCTCGTGGGACTCCAGCTTGCCAACTCACCCTGCAGATCTTGGGACTTGCCAGCCTCTATAGTAGTGTTAGTAAATTTCTTGTGATAAATCTACCTATCTACACGTCTCTCTCTCTAAAATATATATTATGTAAATATATGTTTATATTTATAATGTCTTTATATAGTTAAATATATATTATTCTTTTTTTTTTCAACAGATTTTCTGGGTTTTTTTTTTTTATTTCATCTTATTGTTATGGGGGATACAGAATTGCAGGTTACATACGTTGCCCATGTACCGCCTTTCCCCCCAAGTCAGAGCTCCAGGCGTGTCTGTTCCCCAGATAGTGTGTCTTGCACCCATCATGTAGGTATATATCCCTCCCTTCCCCACCCCCCCATCCCGAGTCAGCACCTTCAAGCGTGACCATTCCCCAAACGGTGCGCAATGCACTCATTGTGTAGGCATACCCCCATCTCCTCCCCCACCCCCCACCTCAGTCTGATATCCGATTGGTGTCGTACCCAGATGTGTATTTAGGTGATGATCAGGGAAACCAATTTTCTGGTGAGTACATGTGATGCTTGTTTTTCCATTCTTGGGATACTTTACTTAATATAATGGGTTCCAACTCTCTCCAGGAGAACCATAGAGATGTCGTATCTTCATTATTTCTTATAGCTGAGTAATATTCCATGGTATGCATATACCACAGCTTACTAATCCAATCATGTATTGATGGGCATTTGGGTTGTTTCCACATCTTTGCTATTGTGAATTGTGCTGCTATAAACATTCGGTACATGTGTCTTTGTTACAGAATGACCTTTTTTCCTTTGGGTATATGCCCAGTAATGGGATTGCTGGATCAAATGGCAGGTCTACTTGAATCTGTTTAAGATACCTCCATAATGCTTTCCACAGGGGTTGCACTAGTTTGCAGTCCCACCAGCAGTGTAGGAGTGTTCCTGTCTCTCCACACCCACGCCAACATGTGTTGTTTTGGGTTTTTTTGATAAAGGCCATTCTCACTGGGGTTAAGTGATATCTCATTGTGGTTTTGATTTGCATTTCTCTGATGATTAGGGATGTTGAGCATTTTTTCATATGTTTGTTAGCCATTCTTATATCTTCTTTTGAGAAGTTTCTATTCATGTCATTTGCCCACTTTTTGATAGGGTTGTTTGATTTTTTCTTGCTGATTTTCCTGAGTTCTAAATAGATTGTTGTTATCAGTCCTTTATCTGGTGTGTAGTATGCAAAAATTTTTTCCCATTCTGTAGGTGGTCTGTTTATTCTCGTGACTGTTTTAATAATATTAAAAGGCTGTGCAGAAGCTTTTTAATATTATTCTTTACAATATCTCTATGTGTCTATTGGTTGCTGCTCTGGAGAGCCCTGCCTCACACAGCCAGCACAGGGCGGCTTCTCACGAACACTGCCTGTTTCCCATGTCGGTCCTGTTGGACAGTTGTTTTCTTCAAAGAGGAGAAATCCTTCCTAATTCTTTTTTTTTTCAGACAAAAGAAGGCAATTTCAGAGAAAGAGAGGAGTTGTTGGTGTATGCGAGAAGAGAAAGTCAGTCCATAACAGGCCCGAGATGACCTAGGCAATGCATGTGGCGTGAGGGAGACAGCAAAGCTCTGCTGCTAGTGATGTTAACCGACACAGCTCACTCTTCCTGGAAATGAAATACAACACTACAGCCAGTGGGATAAGCTGTAGGGCGCAGTGACAGACGTTGAGCTTCTCTAGCAGAAAGAACAGTGGAGTGGGTGAAAAGGAGGAGGCACACTGACAGTGCTGACGGAGCAGACGTGTATGCATTATGCATGATGTCATCTCACACACACGTAAGAATAGAACTGCAGAGAACACGGTCTGGGAGAATCCGCACCACATTTTTAACAGTGGTTTTCTCTGGAGAGGGGAAGGAGCTTGGAGGTGGCTATAGCGAAATGGATTGTCTCCTTTTATTCTGTTCTGCATTAAATTTCTTAGAAAAAAGTGTATTCATGCGTGGCTTTTATATTTTTAAAAAATGTTCTTAGATGCCACTTCACAAGTGCTAGGATTGCTATACTAAAAAATAAGGAAAACAGCAAGTGTTGGCAAGGATGTGGAGAAATTGGAACCCTGATTGATTGCTGGTAGGAAAGTGAAATGTGGCAGCCACTTTGGAAACAGTGTGGTGAGTCCCCAGAAGATTACACAGAATTCCCATATGGTCCAGCAGTCACACTTCTGCATATGTATCCAGAAGGATTGAAAGCAGGGACTTAAAGAAGATACTTGTACACCAACGTTCATGGCAACGTCATTCTTCACTGTCGCCAAAGTGTCCATTAACAGATGAGTGGATTAGCAAGATGTGGCCTAGCCGCACAGTGGAACATCATTCAGCCACGAGAAGGGGTGAAATTCTGATACATGCTACAACGTGGGTGGAATATAAAATCATTATGCTTAGTGAAAACAGCCAGACACAGAGGACAAATGTTGAATGATTCCGCTTACATGAGGCACCCAGAGTAGGAAATTTGTAGAGACAGAAAGTAGAATAGAGGGTACCAGAGGCTGGGGCGAAGGGGAAAGAGGAGTTGCTATTTAATGGTGTAGAGTTTTTGTTGGTAATGGAAAAGTTTGGGGTATAGATAGTGGTGATGGCTACACAACGCTGTGAATATGTTTGATGCCACTGAATTACATACCTACAAATGGTTAAATGATAAGGATTAGGTTATATATATTTTATCACAATAAAACACCTGAAGAAAATTCTTAAGAGAAAGGGATGTTATACTATTACATCAGCTGGACCCTTTCACAGAGAGGGAGAGAGTGGATTCCAGGAACTACAGGGGGGCAGCCCCAGTGTTACAGGCGGTGTGCTTGTGTGAAGCTTCTCACAGCTGGAAATATAAGCAGACAGGAGGATCTGCTGTCATCCAGTTCGCAGTAAACTCCCAAGTGCATGTGCTGGTTCTGTCATTGCTCGTCACTGCAATCTTAGTGCCTAGCACGGCGTCTGGTGCACTGCAGGCACTTGATAAACGTTTGTTGATGAATGAATGAATGTATGAATCTCTGTGACTTCCTAGTAATCTCTCTCTATCCTATCAGTTTTGGCCCTATTGTCAATTATTTGATGTACAATTGGAAGCACAAGCCTGGTATTCAAATACTTGGTTGTCATTAGCACAGAGATAGTGTATTAGTTGGGCCAGGCTAATTGCATCAAACAATTTCTGTATCTCAGTGACCTGACTCAATAAAGGATTATTTTTCACTCACGTTATAGCTCAAAACTGGTGGAGGTGGGTTGGGGTAGAGGTTGGGCTCTGCTCTATGCTAGCTATTAGGGGCCCAGCTTCCTCTTGTCCAGTAGCTCCAGGGGCCCCAAGGCACTCAGAGATCTCCACTGGCTTTTTTGCACCTGGCCAGCAGATAAGTGAGGAGAGAAAATGTGGAAGATCATGCATGAAGTTTGAGTGGCCAGACCTGCCAGTGTCAAACATCTCTTCTCCCAACATCCCATTGGTCAGAACCAAGTCACATGGCTACTGCACATAATCCAAAGGGATTCTGGGAAATGTGATCCAGCTGCACATAAAGGAGGAAAAGGAAATGGTGTTTGGTGAACATGTGGCATGGCCCATCTCACAGACAATGGTGGAAACCATAGATGAGGGGGAGTGCTCCCAGGGAAGCTGTATAGTGAGCATGCTAAGAGAAAGTAGCCCTGCACTGAAATCCCAGGAGCTTCATTGTTTAAGAAATGGGAAGAGGAGGAGATTCAAAGAAGGGAGATGGAAAATAAGGAAAGTGACTGCAGGAAACCCAAGAGGACAGTAGCAAGGGGAGAGTGTGTCAAAAGAGCGGAAATGGTCAACTGTGTCAAGGTGCTACAGGCTAGTATTTTCCCTTTGGATTTAGCAACAAAGAGTTCATTGGTGACCTTAGCAAGAGCAATTTCTGTGGCATGGCGGGAGCAGAAATAAGATTGCAGTGACTTAGGGCTGCAAAGTGGGTGAGGAAATAGAGGACCATATGTAGAATCTTTTTGAGAAATTTGACTGTAAAAGGGTGGCAAGAGATAGGATAGTAGCTAGTGGCCATGTGGAGGTGGCATGGGGGGATTATCCTTTTAATGGGAGACACTTGAGGTCTTTGAATGTTAAAGGAAAGGAACCCTAGTAAATAAAAACTCTGGTATAGGCCCAGGAATGAGTAAACGGACTATTGGAACAGAAAAAATAGTCTTGAAGCAGACTCAAGTGTGTATGGTAATTTGGTTTATGGTGTAGGTGGTATGAAACACCGGTGTGAAGTGATAGACTGCTTCTGAGGCAGACAGGCATGCATCTATGTGTGCAGTTGTCTCTGTATATGTGTATACTTTTCTTTTTCCAAGAAAGGGTTTAAAACAGCTTAAAAAGATACATTGTAGACAGCAGGATAAAGCAAATGTTTAAGGAGGGAGAAAATGACATGTCGGGACAATGAGGGAAACATGCATTTAGATTTTATACTTTAAATATCTCTTTGATACGGGCTGCTTTAAACATCAGTGCTGAGCTGATTGTAGATCCCTTGATCAATTAGTGCTGTGATCTATTGGATGGATAATTTTGTTTATGTAAGTTGCTCTGCAATGTCCCATTTGAGGCAGAGATTTGCATTTATTCTGGATGTTGCTCTGAAAAATCGCGCAGTTCCTGCTCTTTGCTCCATGTGTTGGGCAACGGCCTTTGACCGCAAGCAATGAAACCGGACACGGACATGAGACAGGCACTGACTGTTCTGGCCTCAGAAATAGCTGCTAAGTCAGAGGAGAAGCTCGATTTCATTTCACGATGATCATATCTTGTCCCTGACCCCAGATGGCACCCTACGAGCCATCTTTTGCCGTATTTACTCCGAACTCTTTCTCCTGAGCCTCTGGGTACCCCTAAGCCTCTGCATATCCTGGTGTGAGCACTATCCCTTTATTTCCTGTCTCCTCTTAGCAGACTCCTTATTCTACAAGATCCAGCTTACCTGTCACATGCACTACGGAATCAATCTTTCTTTCTTTCTTACTCTCTCTCTCTCTCTCTCTTTTTGTAGAGTTGAGGCCTCGCTCTGTTGCCCCAGGCTGGTGTGCAGTGGCATGATCATATCTCACTGGACCTCAAACTCCAAGGCTCAAGTGATCCTTCTGCCTCAGCCTCCTGAGTAGCTGGGACTACAGGTGCGCTCAGCTACACCCAGCTAATTTTTCCTATTTTTTGCAGAGACAGGGTCTTGTTATGTTGCCCAGGCTGGTCTTGAACTCTTGGCCTCAAGCGATCCTGCGGCCTCAGCCTCCCAAAGTGCTGGGATCACAGGTGTGGGCCATTGTGCCCGGCTCAGGGTGATCTTTAGGGACTCCTCTAGGCTGGACCTGCACTCCTCTCTGTGCTTCCCGAGCCCTTGTTCCTGTCTTCTTTGTCATAGCTGTTGTCCTGCTATGACATAGCTATTGCCCTGCACCTCATCATCTGCACAGTCCCCACTGACCTCATCCTCCCCACTCTTCCTCATCCCATCACGACCAACTCTTCCTCCTTCCCCCTCACCTTCAGCTAAGGGGAGCGGCTTCCACCTAGTCAGCAGTCCCAAAGTCAGATCATTAAATATTCTCACCATCATTTCACAGACTCCGACTTCCTAAACCTCTCACGTGTGTCTCCACCTCAGCACCCTCCCCACAGCAGACAGAATTAAGTAACTGGTCCCTTCTTTTGTTTTGTTTACTTGGTGTTTGTCCTCAATAGATGCTCAATAAGGTTTTGCTGGATGAATGAATGAAGGAAGGAATGGATGGATCAAAATACCAGAGGGTCCCATTGGTTGATTGAAAGTGTGGAGCCTGCCCCCCGCCTGGGCCTTCTGCCTTCACGGAAGGCACGTGCCACAACTGCTCATCTGTCTTCAGAATTCCCCTGGACTGTCCCTGAGAGTGTCATCCTGGACGTCTCCTCCCCAGGCCCAATCACTCTTTGGAGGTGTGGATGCTGCCAGTAGGATGAGGCCTGATGCTTCCTGCACTGGGTCTCACACATCCCAGTCAGTGGGACAAGGAAGGGTGCCACCTCCTTTGTCACAGCACTTCCACTGCCAGCCCCTCATCGGTAGAGTCTGGGGTGATTAACCCCTGGGCCGTCCTTCCTCCAGTTTCCCCTCCAAGCAGCCACACTGTTGCCTTCCCCCGCCCAGTGCTCTTCCAGGCCTGTCTCACCTGTCGGTATCGATCGCCAACCCACCCACCCACGCAGTGGAGTTTGAGGGGGCCCAGGGTACACAGGGGATGAAACCCCGGCCCCCACAGGTGTCGAGACAGCTCCCAGCCTGGGACCCTGGCCAGGGTGCACTGGACCACTAGAGGGGTCAAGGGACTTGAGGGGACTCACCCAGAGTGATGCAGGGCGCCAGCTACGCTCTTCCCAACAGAGCTGGGGTTTCCTAAGGGGGTTAGGGTGTCTGCATCCACTGAACAGGCCTGGCCAGTCAGATCACACTGCAGCTTCCAGCTGGGGACGAACGATGGGCCCCCGATTTCCCAAGCCCATTCATGGGCCTTGTCCTGTCGTCCCTCCTCCCTGCCCCTTCCCTCCCTCTGGTCCTTCCCCCACTGGGCTGAGCTCTGGAGCCAGAGCTCTGAGTGCCAGCCTGCCTGGGGCTCTGTGGCCGTGGCTTTGCACCTGGTCTCTCTCCTGGACTCTGGCCACTGCTGTCCTCGGGATCGCCCGAACACCCATCACTCGCCAAGGAGTCCTGTCTGCTCTCCTTCCCTGACTCCTGGTCACTCTGACAAAATCTTTCCTTCTCTAAAGGAAAAGGTACGCTGGCATTTCAGATGCTTAAATCAAGCCTAGAGGAATGGTCTTACTCAGGACATCACTGCCTGAATCCAGCTTCATCTGGGGGAGGAATTAACGTAAGCAGAGACAGTGGAGATGCAAATTAAAACAACAGTGAAACAATATTTCTTCACCAAATTTTATTCATAATTTTCACCAAAATTTAAAAGATTGATAAAATAAGATATTTGTTAGCGTGTAGGATATTCACATACATTTCTGAGAAAATACATTGGTACAGTATGTTTGGAATAAAATTTTGACGATACTTGTAAAAAGTTGAACAATTCATACCATTTCCTCTTTCAGCCACTGTCCATGTTAATGCATCTTTCTTATTAGAAAGCATGCGTATTTGCCCAAGAATTTCAGGTTCAGAGATATTATTTCAGTTCTATAAATCATAGCAACAAATGGAAAGCAGCTTATGTGTCCATCAGGAGAAGAAAGGTTTAGTTAAGTGTGACACACAGCTACTTTGCAGTTCTAGGGAGCAGTTACAAAAGTGAGGGGGGAAGGTCCTGCACCCATCTTATTAAGTGGCAAAGGCATGTGATAGATCTATATGTCCATCATACCTGTGGGTATGTAACAGCACTGTATGTTTTCGTAGTGCATCTACGTCTAAAAATCCTAGAATAAGGCTTAAAATAATGCAACCCATATTATGATGAACTGTAGCGGTGACCTCTAAGGAGGGGACTGAACTGTAGGTGAACTCTGTAAAGAGAGGAATTGTGATTCATCTATATTTTTAGAAGTTTTTGTAAGAAGAATACAGGCACTATTCCTTTGCAATTGAAATATCTAAATAATCTTGACACCAAAAATAGTAGCTGCGTATTATTTGAAGTAACCGCAAAGTCATGCAACAAACTCTGAAATTTGAATGGCTTAACACAAGAAACGCTTATTTTCCGTGCATATAAATTCTGAAGTGGTTTGTCAGGGGCTCTCAAGTGACCCGAGGGCCCAGGCTGCTTCCTCTTTGTGACTCCCCCATCTCACATGGAGTTGCCTTGCTTGCCATTGAATGGAGGGAGAACGCGAGGAAATGGCGCCCTGGCTCTCCAGTGCCTGGATGGGACAAACAAGGCCTCTGCTCGTGATCCAGTGAAAAAGGAAAGTCACATGACCCTTCCTCGTTACAAGTGGACTGCACTGTTCCCATGTGTCCAGGAAGGAGAGGAAGACAAGATGTGTAAGGGCACTTCAAATCCTTGCCTACTACATGACAGGTGCTTTCAATTGCAGGATCACATGTATTTTTGTAAGGATCCTGTAAATGTCAGCAGGAAGGCTTTGCCTTCTTCACCCAATGGCACTTTTCTGCAGTACCCTTTGCAGCACCATCTGTCATCCCAGTAGGCTGAGGACTTTCTCTTTCCATTTGACGTAGGGACACAATCTTAACCTGTGAGTCTCTGCTACCCTCTGCATGACTGAGCATCTGCACAGGATGTCCTTAGACACACTGAAAGCCAGGACTTTCCTATGGGGCAGATACATAGAGCAGAAGCAGTGGAGAGACGATGGTTATTCCTTCATTTTTAATCTGAGCTGGCATGTCCACTAAGGAACCAGCTTTTACTTCCTAGCAGGATAGCAGCATTTTAGGAATTCAGCTGCAGGAGATATTTGCTTCACAGTGATTTCCATAGTCTTTCCTCATTTACCAACATAAAGGAGATGCTATGAACTGAACTGTGTCCCCTCGCCCCAAATTTATATGTTGAATCCCTAAGCCCCAATGTGATGTATGTGTAGATGGGGCCTTTCAGAAGTAATTAGGGTCAAATGAGGTCATGAGGATAGGGCCCTGATGATGGGATTAGTGCCCTTATAAGAAGAAACATCAGAGAGCTTTCTTGCTCTCTCTGTCTCTCTCTGCCATGTGTACACACAGAGAGGGCAGCTGTCCACAAGCCAGGAAGAGAGCCCTCACCAGGGATCAAATCTGCCAGTACCTTGATCTCAGACTTCCCGGCCTCCAAACCTGTGAGGAATAAATATCTGCTGTTTAGGCCTCACAGTCTATGGTATTTTGTTCTGGAAGTCTAAGCTGACTAATATGAGAGGCTTTGGTGTTTGACCACCCCGGAAAGCTGTTTGATCTATATATGTGATCGGTGGCCAGTTCAAATAAGGCACCCCATTAAAACCCTATCGTAAATATCATGGGGTGGTTTAAAAACTTTCCCTCTAACTTCAGGGTTATATCTCAGGAACTGGTAAATTATGGGCCAACTCAGACTCCACACAGCAGCTTATTTGGAAAACATTTGGGGAATGTGTTGAAGACATCCAACAGGACGATCGGGTGTTGAAAGGTTACTATTCAAAGTCAAAGGGACCTTTGCTATCAGAGGGGCTCCAGGGTGAGGGAGAGGGACAACTAAGGGACTTCTGCAGAGAGTAGAAATACTCTATGTCGGGGGAGGAGAGGTGACTCTGGGCAGTGCCACTGGCAGCAGGGCACAGCCTTTAGAGGACGCAGCCACAGAGAGCTGCGCAGCAGGCCAGATTCCAGAGTTGGACAGGCAGGCCCCAGGGGCAAGACTCAGGAAAGGGCACGGTAATGCAGTAAAGTACTGGTACTGCACAAAAATGCTGGCATCTGGGCAGGTTTGGCTCTCAAGGAAACACATACAATCCCTAAATTGTATTTGGTTCACATTGCCATCCTCCTTCTTGTCTTAGTAATCGCAGGCTGCCATAAGGAAATGCTATAGACCGGGAGCTCAAACAACAGACATTGATTTTCTCATAGTCCTAGAGTCTGGAAAGTCTGAGACCAGGGTGCCAGGGTAGTGGGTGTCTGGTGAGGAGTTTGTTTCTGGCTTACAGATGGCCACCTTCTCTGTGTGTCCTCACATGGCAGGGAGAAATAGAAAGAGCAAGCTACTTCTCTGCTGTGTCTTCCTGTAAGGGCACTAATCCCATCATGAGGGCTCCACCCTCATGGCCTCAACCAAACCGAATTACCTCCCAAAGGCCCTATCACCAACGACCATCACATTGGAGCTTAGGGCTTCAACATATGAATTTTGGGGGACACATTTCACTCCATAGCACCGTTTTGGGCCTGCTTTTAGTACCTGGACTGCAGTCCTTGTTTTGTTTGGCTGAGAAACATTATGGAATCATGAGAAGAGAAATGAAGCAAGACCAAGGTCTGCTTCAGGTTGGGAGGGGTGGGAATGGTGTGGGCTCCAGATGAATTCAGATCATAGGTATTAGTTTTCTCAGGCTGCCATGACAACGTGCCATGGACTGGGGGGTTTCAACAACAGAAATGTATTGTGTTGTTGTCCTGGAGGCTCGAAGTCCACGATCAAAGTGATGGCAAGGTCGGTTTGTTCTGAAGCCTCTTTCCTTGGTTTTGGAGATGGCTGTCTTCTCCCTGCGTCTCCACATTGTCTTTACTCTGTGTGTGTCTGTGTCCTAATCTCCTCTTCTCATAAGGACACCAGTCATTAAATTAGAGGCCACCCTAATGAACTCATTTTACCTCAATGACCTCTTTAAAGACCGTATCCCCAAATACAGTCACAGTCTGAAGTACCCGGGGTCAGGGCTTCAGCATATGCATTTTAGGGCTGACACCATTCTGTCCATAATGGCAGGGGATCTATTCCCGACCCTGTTGCTTACTAGCCACGTGGTTATGGGAATCTACAGCGCCCCGTGAGCCTGAGTTTCTTTATCTGCGAAATAGTTTTGATAGGATCTGTCTGGTAGGACTGTTGGAATGTGTGCAATGTATGTAAAGCACCTGACACAGTGTCTGGCATATGTTAGATCTTTCCTGCTTGACAGTTATTTGCATTACTAGTATATTTGGACCTCAGATCCTACTACACTTACCTCTGGGAATTTTGTTTTTGCTAGTGTCGTTATTATCTAGGAAACGTCTGAGTATGCAGCGCAATAGGACAGGGAATTCCTATTCAGCCAAAAATGTTGCTTCATGGATAAAACTCAGTAAAAATTCCCTCCTAGATGATTTCCTATTTAATGTGGCTGTGGGGGAGTCTTCCCCAGCTGGATACAGCTGAAAACTCCTGGCATCTGAGTCAAGGACCAACTCCTTCCCTCCCTCCCAGCTGCTTTTCCAGCCAAACTGCTATTTTCATCCATTTCATCACCACTTCAAATGTAAGCCCTTACAGTTGGGCAAATTACACTTGAGATAACCTAAATAAAATGCCTTTTTAATAGTGTCAGCTCTGGCTCTCCCAGCCAGGCAGATGTGCACCTGGCTAGTGGCTTGGGGGCCTCACTTCATGGGAGATTCACCCTTATCTCTCAGCAAATCCCTGCAGAGGACAGTTATCGATCACCTGGCTCTGGCACTGTGCTCAGCCGCAGTGGGACAAGAGCACAGGACACCTTCCACACCTGCCCCACCTGGAGATTCCTCTCTGCTTTGCTCACCATCCAGAAGGAACTGCTCAGGGCAGTTCTCCCTTCCAGGCTTTGCTCTCAGCCCTAAGTCATGAGTCACATGGTCTGACAGTCTGGCCCTGCCACCACCCGGCTTCATCACAACCAACTCCCACAGAAGGAACTGCAGTTTCCCCAAGCCCCAAACCGCCCTGGCTCAGGGCCCTCACACCCCACTGCTCTCAGCAGAAGCACCACCCTCAACCCTTCCGTCACTTGTTCCTTAGGACTTAGAGGACCTCTCACCACCTTAATTATATGACTGCAGCTCGCAGACTCTCTAATACTATGGGCTGGGGTGGGTCTGGCTTACCCTAGTGTGTCTATTAACCCAGGGCCTTTCAAAGAGCAGATGGTCAATGAATATTTGGGGAACAAATGTGCCAGCGAGCAGGGGTCTTATTTATTGAGATTAAATTTCCCTACGTTCTCAGATAAGCCAAGCAAATTCACACACACACACACACACACAAATATGTATTTTAATTTTATAGAAAAACACGTGTAAAAGGATAAGATGGCAAGAAGTAACTGTCTTTAAATTTTATTTCTCTATTTCATAACTCCACACATTTAAATGCAAAGTTCTTTCACATTTCCAAGAAAATTCTTATTGCAATGACATTCCAATTCCACCTTGTTCCGAGCAGCAAAATGAAATGGAAGGTGACTCCATTTCTTTTACAAAATGGCAAACTCTTACTTTTGATAAGCAAAATTACATGTGTGGTCAATATCATTCCCCAACTTAGATGCTGAAGCTAATTAAATCTTCTATGAACATGAACAAAATTTGAAAAATTCCAAAAGACAAACAAGATCAATATGCAAAACACCCAAATGTAACAGGGACACAAAAGGTTATGCCCTGGTGGTTTCTCCAAGCTACTGGGGTCCTCCACTTCTTTAAACACTGACTGCTCTCTTCAAACACAGAGTAAAGAAAGGACTCCTTTCTCATGGGGCAGGAGGAGCTGCTGGAAGGGGACCTGGATGTGCACTGGCCCTGTCCCCCCATCGGCCCTGCCTGCAACTCCTGCTCACTCCCTCTCTACCTCATCTCTCAAAGTCTCTTCATACAGGAGTGCAAAGGATCTGGGGTCTGTACGATTGAACCTGGCCACATACTCCAGGACTTTCGTCTTGGTGGTTTCAGCGTGGGCCCTGGGACCCCACAGGAACTCATAACATGCAGGATCGCTGTTGGGCACCTGCCGGTACTCCAGGTACCCTTCCTGCACCCAATCCTGGGTGATGAGCTTCCGGGGCTCCCCGTAGATGTAATGCTCACTCCCAGCATGCACCCCCATGATACCCAGTGCTTCCCAGAGGACCTCCTCCCGGGCACGGTCGCCCTGCAAGTGAATGACACCCAAGGTGATTATCAGCAGGCCGACCTTGGGAAAGCGCTGGGTATCATTCAGCTCCTCACTGTAGGTGAGGCCCAGGGCGGTGACAAGGGCATAGCAGTGGCTGGCAGGATCCACTTCCTTCACATCGAGGCCAAAGATCATATGCATGCAATCGGAGGCTTTCTCGAAGATCTCAGGGAAGAAATCTTGGTAATCTCTGATGACAATATTCAGCATTTCTTCCTGGGTGGTCGGCTCCTTCATTCGATACTTGAGGAGCAGGAAATGAACCAAATCAGACATCTTGTCATTTAGCTCCTCTTGCGGCAGGGACGCCGGGACTGCCGGGTGCTGGGAGGTGCTCAGCCCCTCCTGTTCTCCGGTGATGGAGCCTTCATTGGAGTGGTGCTCTGGATTGGAGGCCAGGCCAGTGGGAGAGGAGCAGGCTCCCTGAGGACTCAGTGTTGCAGCAGCAACCTCTTCCAGGGTGCCCGGGGTGACAGTAGAGGAGGAGGCAGCCGCCCCCTCCTCCTGACCCCCGGGAGCCTGGGTACCCACCAGGCCCTGTGCCTCTGTTTGGGCCTGAAGGCGCTGAATCCTCTGAGAGCGGCGGGGAGGCATGATGGCTCTGGTCAGGGACAGCAGGCAGGAGTGCGGGCAGGAGCTGGGTGATGGGGACCCACAGACCTGGGAAGAGAGGGAGCCTGTCAGTGGCCTCAGTGAGAACCACACCCTGGGGGCTCTTACAAAGTGCAACCTACAAGCCTTCTCCTTAGGTGATGCCCTGGGGCCTCCCAGGGCTCCTCTCCTCCTGGTCAGCCTGTCCCCTGAGCACATGAACAAGAAAAGGAGATGGCTCCTCAGGTGCAGCTGGCCTGCAGAGTGTGAGGCTCAAGAGCTGCTAGTCAGTGGGTGGGGCCGGGCACTATTGGGTCCCCTCTGTCCTGGGGAGGGCAGGGCCTCTGGCACACATTCACAGTGTGTACCTCACCTTGACTCCTGGCACGGCCTGGGCCTCCTCTGCTCTGTGACCTGAGGACACCGCCTCAGACCAAGGTCTCACAGTGGGTTCCTGGATCCCCTTTAAGGGGAAGTGAGGGGCCCTCAGGCTGCAGGTACACGCACAGCCCTGGTACCCCCAGTGCTGTCTGGAGGGTGGGCCAGGCTCTGTGAAGTCCCCACCGTTCTGGGGCCAGCACATCTGGTCACCCATGCTTGGGTCCTCCCAGGGCCAACAACTGGCTTAGGGGATGGACGGGCTCTCTCTATCGGGGGTACGAGGTCCCCTCACTCATCCCCCTGTGTCCTCACCTTGATGATGCCTAGCAGGCCTGGACTCTTTCCTGTGCCGACCTGGAGCTGCAACCCACAGACCAAAGTTGTAACCACACTCAGCCCCTTCAGGCAGTAGTGAGGGAGCACCAGGTCTGGCCATCCTGCCTGGAGCCTCCAGGGCTGACTGTGGGGACAGGGTGTTTCTGTGAGGCCTCCACTGTTCTGAAGTGGGGTACCCCTAGTCCTCCCTCACACCAAGGTGTTTACCTTCCTCATGGCCGTAAAGAAGTGTGGATGTACAACAGGTGGCCACCCTGCCCAGGGTCTCCCAGGGATGAAACCAGGGGCAAGGTTGGGGCCCCTCTGTCCTGGGATCCTGGGTCTCTGTCCACCTCTTGTCTCCCAGCAGGGTCTGGGCATCTCCCTCTGCTCACCCGAGGCCATGCTCGAGATACCAAGCCCCTACCCTCCCTCAGACCCAGAGGTGGCTGTCAAGACGCACGTGCCAGGCCACCCTACACGGGGCCTCCCAGTGTTGACGGAAGGACAGGCATCTGTGGGGTTCCCCCCTATCCTGAAGTCTAAGGCTCCCTCCCCTCCTCCTTATCTGTGTGTTCTCATCTTGGCTGCCTGGTACAGCCTGCGTCCCTTCCACTCACACCAAGGCCCTTACTTCTCTCTAAGCTCTGTGGCATAAGTCAGTGTACGTCTCATCTGGATCCCACACCCGAGGCTTCCCAGGGTTGACACTGGGGGTGGAATGGGATGGGCGGTGGGAGGCCTCAGTCCTTCCTCAGGGTCCTGACCTTGATGCCTGGCAGAGCCTGGATCCCCACCCTCTACAGCCCTGACTCAGCCCCAGGTCACAGCAGGCTCTGACTCCCAGAGTCCCCTGAGGTGTAATGGGGAGGGCCTCAGCCTGACATGTCTGTCCTGGGCTGGCCTAAGGCTGACAGCAGAGACAAAGCTGGATTATTTGGGACCCTCTACTTGGAGTGGGGGCCTCCTCAGCCCACCCTCATCATCTGATCTCATTCCTAACAGAGCCTGGGTGCTCTCCCCTACATTGACCTTAAGTCTGGATCTCAGACCAAGGGCCTCGCCTCTGTCAGCCCCCCAGACGCAAGTCAGTGGACGTCACATCTGGCCCCCTACACCGGGGCTTTCGCAGGCTGACAGCAGGAACAAGGATGGACTGTGGGGCCCCCTAACAGGAAGTGGTGCAGCCTGGATCCCCGCCTCTATGGACCTTAGTCTACCAGGCCACACCAACGCTCTGACTCCCAGAGTCCCCTGAGGAAGAAGGTGGGGGGGTGGGCCGCAATCTGACATGTCTGCGGGGGCGTGGTCCATGGCCGACAGCAGAGGCGGGGCTTGATTATTTGGAGACCCTCTACGTGGGGTGGGGGCCCCCTCAGTCCACCCTCATCGGCTCACCTCACTCTTAACAGAGCCTGGGCCCTCTCCCCTCTGCCGATCTGAAGTCTGCCCCTCAGACTAACGGCCTCGCCTGTCAGCCCTCCAGACGCAAGTCGGTTGGCCTTTACCTTTGGGCCCTGTACGCGGAGCTTCCTAGGGCTGACAGTACGGGCAGAGCTGGATTATTTGGGGACCCTCTACGTGGCGTGGGGGCCTCTTCCATCCACCCTCGGCGTCTCACCTTGAGTCCTAACTGAGCCTGGGCCCTCTCCCTTCTGCTGATCTGAAGCCTGCCCCTCAGAACCAGACCATCACTTCAGTCAGTCCCCTGGTGGAAGTCAGTGGACGTTACATCCAGGCACCACACCCATGGCTTCCCGGGGCTGAAGCAGGGACAAGGATGGACTGTGGGGCCCCCTATCGGGGAGTGGTGCAGCCTGGATCCCCGCCTCTATGGACCTTAGTCTGCCGGGTCACAGGAATGCTCTGACTCCCAGAGTCCCCTGAGGAAGGAGGTGGGGGGGTAGGGGCACAGCCTGACATGTCTGCCGGGGCGTGGTCCATGGCCGACAGCAGAGGCGGGGCTTGATTATTTCGGGGCCCTCTACGTCGGGTGGGGGCCCCCCCAGTCCACCCTCATCGGCTCACCTCACTCTTAACAGAGCCTGGGCCCTCTCCCCTCTGCCGATCTGAAGTCTGCCCCTCAGACTAACGGCCTCGCCTGTCAGCCCTCCAGACCCCAGTCAGTTGGCGTTAACCTCTGGGCCCTGTACGCGGAGCTTCCTAGGGCTGACAGTAAGGGCAGAGCTGGATTATTTGGGGACCCTCTACGTGGCGTGGGGGCCTCTTCCATGCACCCGCGGCGTCTCACCTTGAGTCCTAACAGCCTGGGCCCTCTACGTTCTGCTCATCTGAAGCCTGCCCCTCAGACCCAGGACATCACTTCAGTCAGCCCCCTGGTGGAAGTCAGTGGATGTTACATCCGGGCCCCACACCCATGGCTTCCTGGTGAAGTAGGGACAAGGATGGACGGTGGGGCCCCCTATCGGGGAGTGGTGCAGCCTGGATCCCCGCCTCTATTGACCTTAGTCTGCCGGGTCACACGAACACTCTGACTCCCAGAGTCCCCTGAGGAAGAAGGTGGGGGGGTAGGGGTGCAAGCTGACATGTCTGCTGGGGCGTGGTCCATGGCCGACAGCAGAGGCGGGGTTTGATTATTTGGGGACCCTCTACGTGGGGTGGGGGCCCCCTCAGTGCACCCTCATCGGCTCACCTCACTCTTAACAGAGCCTGGGCCCTCTCCCCTCTGCCGATCTGAAGTCTGCCCCTCAGACTAACGGCCTCGCCTGTCAGCCCTCCAGACGCAAGTCAGTTGGCCTTTACCTCTGGGCCCTGTACGCGGAGCTTCCTAGGGCTGACAGTACGGGCAGAGCTGGATTATTTGGGGACCCTCTACGTGGGGTTGGGGCCTCTTCCATGCACCCGCGGCGTCTCACCTTGTGTCCTAACTGAGCCTGGGCCCTCTCCCTTTTTCTGTTCAGAAGCCTGTCCCTCAGACCCAGGCCATCACTTCAGTCAGCCCCCTGGTGGAAGTCAGTGGACGTTACATCCGGGCCCCACACCCATGGCTTCCCGGGACTGAAGCAGGGACAAGGATGGACTGTGGGGCCCCCTATCGGGGAGTGGTGCAGCCTGGATCCCCGCCTCTATGGACCTTAGTCTGCCAGGCCACACCAACACTCTGACTCCCAGAGTCCCCTGAGGAAGGAGGTGGGGGGGGTGGCTAGGGGCACAGCCTGACATGTCTGCCGGGGCGTGGTCCATGGCCGACAGCAGAGGCGGGACTGGATTATTTGGGGACCCTCTATGTGGGGTGGGGCCCTCTCAGTCTACCCTCAGCATCTCACCTCACTCCTAACAGAGCCTGGGCCCTCTCACTTCCGCCGATCTGACGTCTGCCCTTCAGACCAATGACCTCGCCTCTGTCAGCCCCCAGATGGACGTCAGTGGATGTCGCAGCTGGACCCCCACACCCGGGCTTCCCCGGGCTTCCCCAGGGTGACAGGAGAGGCAGAGCTGGATTATTTGGGGACCCTCTACCAGAAGGGGGCCCCCTCAGTTGCCCCTCAGCATCTCACCTTGACTCCTCACCGAAATTGGGGCCTCCCCTCACGGTCGACCGGATGCTCGGACCTCAGACCAAGGCCTCCGCCTCTGACAGCCCCCCAGGAGCAAGTCGGTGGACGTCACATCCGGCCCCGTACCCGGGCTTGCCAGGGCTGACAGCAGGGACAAGGATGGACTGTGGGGCCCCCTACTGGGATGCGGCAGAGCCTGGATCTCCGCCCTCTACGGCCCTTAGTTGACCCTGGGTCACATCAACATATGACTCCCAGAGTCCCTTCTGTTCTAAGGGGGAAGGGCTCAGCCTGACAAGTCTGTCCCAGGGTGGCCCAGGGCTGACAGCAGGGGCAGAAGTGGATTATTTGCCTCCCTCTGCCTGTAGTGGGGACCTCCTCAGCCCTCCTTCAGTGTCTCACCCTAACTGTTAACAGAGCCTGGGCCCTCTGCCCTCTGCCAAGTTGAAGTCTTCACTTCACACCAAGGTCCTCACCTCTGTCAACCTCTAAGGCAGAAGTTGGTGGACATCAGTGATGGCAGAGGCAGGGGTGGAGCCTCTCTGTCCTAGGGTCTAAGGTTCCACTAGTCCTCTCTAGTGTCTCACCTTGACTGTAAGCAGAACCTCAGACTCCATCCACACTGGCAAGGGGATCTCCCACAGCTGACCACTAGTAGAGTGCTGGGACCTCTTCCATTCTGGAGTCCAGGGCTGCCTTGGTTCCTGGTCAGGACCCTCACCTCGATTCCTACTGAGGCATGTGACACCTCCCTGGGCTAACCTGAGTATGTCCCCAGTAGACTAAGGCTTACACTGCCCTGAATGCCTTGAGGCAGAACTTCACTCATACAGGTCAACGCCTGTATTGTCGACAATTGACAACTCTGCCTGGAGTCTTCCAGGACTGACAGGGCAGAGATGGATTCTTTGGGACTCCTATGTTCTCTGGTGGGTGGACACCTCAGTTCTCACTCATGAGAGCCCTCATCTTGGCCCTTGGCTGCTTGATTAAATGCTCCATGGGAAATGTCCTCTCCCTTCCACGTTGGACCAATTGTCCAGCTGCAACCCTTGTAAAAAATGACTTCAAGTCCCCGGGTATATGTTAAATGGGGAGCTGTTGGATCCACGACCAAGGGTGAGCAGGCATATATGTAGTGTTCTCTTATTCAAATCTCTTCTGTATCTATGTTTTGTACAATGTTAACTTCCATTGTTTATGCTTTTTTCTTTAGTAATTGATCCTACTTGGAAAAATGTCTATTTGGTAAATATTTTCAAAGAATTGTGTTTTGTCAGTTATCTCTACTGTTATCTGCTTCATTATTTCTGCTTTTATCTTCATTATTTCATACCTTCTACTAACTTAAGTTTCCTATGGTATTTAATCTTTAGTTTCTTGAATTGTGCAGATGTTTTAAATATTTTTATTGTCTCATATATTTAAGGCTATCCATTTCCCTCTGAGGATCACTTGGGCTGTATCACACAGTGAGTGTTCTGTACCTTCATGTGTATGACTTGAATTTTTTACAAGTTGAATATATTATTCTATTACTTATGGTATTAAAATTTTCAATATATATCCCCAAACGAGGGGTGTAAATTTTTTTTGAGAAGGCTGTGAAGAGGACGATAGCAATAGAATTTCACTTGGAGGAGATTTCAGGTTCCAAAGTCATTTTGTGTTGTTTTATTTTTGTCATTAGTTAAAGAACAGTTTTAAATACATTTACATGCTGTTGACAGAGTTGGGTTTATTGCAGGAATGGAAAGAAGTTTAACACTAGAAGATCAATCAATATAACTGGCCATGTGTAAGAGTCAAGGATTTTCTAGGAAAACAGAAAATTCTATCAATATTTAATACAGAGGCAACTTAATGCAGGGGACTGATTACACAAGTGACGGAGAAGCCAAACGAGGGAGAGTTGGAGAACCCAATAATTAGCCACACGAGGAAGTCAATCTCACCTCTAGGTCGGAAGGACAAACAGGAATTTAGCATTAATGGAGCCTAGGTATTGGGTTCAACAGGATCTGGAATCATGGTGGGACTATCTGATGGTGGCTGGAGCCATGGACAATGTAGCCACTGAAGGAGAAGTCACCTGATACAGAAGAAGGAGGAGAAAGAAACTCTAATCCCTCTATCTTCCTGAACCAAAATTGCAGCCAAATGTTGGTTAGCCTAGGAATTGGAGCCTTCAGGAGTCTAATCCTGTATAGTGGAGAGCAGAGTAGGGGAAAATGAGAGATGGATCTAGGAGCAAAGAGTCCCAGGACTAGCTAACCATAGTAAGAGATTGAATGAGACAAATCATATCTATAGTAAGCTTATTAATTTTTATAAAATTTAGAGTTTTGGGGGGTACAAGTGGAATTCTGTGGTACGTATATATTGTATAGTGGTGAAGTCTGGGCTTTCGGTGTACCCATCACCTGAGTAGTGTACATTGTGCCCCATAGGTAATTTTCCATGCCTCACCTCCTCCCACCCTCACCCTTTTAAGTCTGCAATGTCCATTATACCACTCTGTGTGCCCTTATGTAGCCATAGTTTAGTTCCCACTTATAAGCGAGAATATGGAGCATTTATTTTTCTGTTCCAGAGTTACTTCACTTAGGATAATGTCCTCCAGTTCCATCTAAGTTGCTGCAAAAGACATTATTTCACTCTTTTTTGTTGTTGAATAGTACTCCATGGTGTGTGTGTGTGTGTGTGTGTATCTCAATTCCTTAAGCCATTCAGTTGATGGGCACTTAGCTAGATTCCGTACTTTTGCCATGGTGAAGTGTGCTGTGATAAAC
Organism: Eulemur rufifrons; assembly: GCF_041146395.1. Lineage (NCBI taxonomy): Eukaryota > Metazoa > Chordata > Mammalia > Primates > Lemuridae > Eulemur > Eulemur rufifrons. The sequence continues at coordinate 22,290,647 of NC_091012.1, read as the reverse complement.
ATATGAGCAGAGATGTCTTTTGGATATAATGATTTCTTTTCCTCTGGGTAGATACCCAGTACTGGGTTTGCAGGATCAATGGTAGATCTACTTTTCATTCTTTGAGAAAGTTTCATACTAATTTACATCCCCACGAAGAGTGTATAAGTGTTTCATTTTCACTGCATCTACACGAACAACTAATGATTTTTTTGACTTTTTAATAATGGCCATTCTAATTGTAGTAAGATGGTATCTGATTGTGGTTTTAAGTTGCATTTGCCTGGTTACAGTAATTTGATACATAATTGTATTCAATAAAAATTGACATACATTCCCAGTAAAAAGAGATATTTCTCAAAGTATAAAATTTTTTTCTGCCCCACCCTCTCCCTCAAAGTATAAAATTTATATCCATGAGTCTCTGCTGTTAAATAAATGACTGAATACATAAACAGGGGGAGTATAGACAAATCTCCTGTGCAGAAGAATTACAAATCAGATATGTAGATACTCTATACTTTTCAAGTGTTGGCTGGGCACAATGACTTCCTCCCCAAGAAAATACAATGTGGAAAAGGGGGAAAAGAGTAAGTTTACCTTGAGGAAGCCTGAAAAACTCTCCCTCGTCCAGGTGATCAAGATTGATATCCACAGTGATAAGTGTCGGGCAGGTGGGAGGGGGAAGGAGGGGATGGGTAAATTTCCACCTAATGGGTGCAGTGCGCTGTCTGGGGGATGGGCAGACTTGTGGCTCTGACTCGGGCAGTGCAAAGGCAGTATATGTAACCAAAGTGTTTTCACCCCCGTAATATTCTGAAATAAAACAAAAACAGTGAGAAGTCATTGATGATGGTATGTATCTTTGATATGATGTCATGAGAATAGCACTTTACCCCTGTGGTCCTCCCCTTTCCAAACCCATAATACCAAGGTAATCATGACACAGTCATCAGCAAAATTCCAAGAGAGGAGCATCCTACAATATGCCTGACTAGTACTCCTCAAAACTGTCAAGGTCATCAAAAACAAGGAGTTCCTGAGAAACTGTCATAGCCAAGAGGAGTCTAAGAAAGTGTAATGGCTAAATATCCTGTAGAATCTTGGATAGGATCCTGGAACAGAAAAAAGACATTAAGTAACAAATAAGGAAATCTAAAGAAAGTGTGGACTTTTGTTAATAACATTGTATTAGTTTATTAGCTGTAAACAATGAACCATACTAAGATGTTAATTAATAGGGGAAAGTGAATGTGGTCCATGTGGGAACTCTCTGTAGTATGTTTGCAATTTTTCTGTAAATCCAACACTACTCTAAAATAAAAACTTGTTAAAATGGAAAAAAAGAAAAGTTAGTCAACTAGACAAAGGATATATGTGAAAACCATATAGCAAATATCATACACATATGGGGAAATTTGAAAGCTTTTGCTTTGAAACTGAGGATTACACAGGCTTCCTCCCATTACCATTTCTCTTCAATATTTTAATGGAGATACTGTCCAGTGCAGTAATGAGAAGCAGAAGAGATAGCAATCAGAAAATCAGAAATAAAGTGTCCATGATTAACAGATGATTAGACTGTGTGTGAAGAAAATCCAAAAGAACGAAGGTTAAACTATTCAATGAATAAAAGTGAATGTCAAGGTTGCTTGGTCTGACATCAATATACAAAAAGTAAACTTTGTTTCTGCAGCAACAAATAGTATAAAATGAAAATGAAAGTCAGCAAAATGTGGCTTGTAACCTATCATACCAATATATTACATATTGAAGAGTAAATCTCGCCAAAGAACGTTTAGGAACTGTATGGAAAAATATAAAAGCACTGTTTAGATAAATTAATAAACACCTAACCTAAAACAAAATTTACTATGATCATGGATATGAAGATTCAGTTGCATAAAGATGTTAGTTCTCCTTAATTAATCTACAGACTGACTGCAATCTAAATAAAAATTCCCAAAGGCTTTGTGGGTGAATATGTCTGTTTATGTGCATATCTGTGTGAAATGTGACCCAATCAGCGTAATGTTTCAATTGGCATGCAACAGGCCAAGCATAGCCAAGACAGTCTTGAAGGAATAGAGGAAGATAAAACTAGTTACTCTACCAGATGTGTAAGAATTATTAAAATGCTAGAGTAATTAAGTTTGTGGTATGTGTGTCGTGGCTGACAAGCAGATCAATGGAAATAGCGTACCCTTGAAACAGATAGGCTTATATATGGACCGTTGCTTTACGAAAAAGGTGCAACGGCAGAACAGTGGGGATTCACAGTATTTTTAGTAAATGACAGCGAAACCACTGGATCTCCATGTAGAAACCCCAGTGCAACTGGAATTCTTCTGAAGCTGCATAAAATTCAATTGCAGAGGGATTAAAGGTCTACTTTTTCAATTGTTGCTATAAAACGTTTCAAAACACACAAAACTATATTGAACAGTTGAATGAACCTAGCGTGGTGGGTCAAGTAGGGCTTTGAAAATGCTGGAGGGGAAAGGACTGAAAGTGTCTGGGGACATCATTCAGTGCCAGAAGGGATGGAGATGATATGAGCTGGGGAGAAAGAGAGGAAATGGCAGCTCCTTCTGCTCTCTGTCTCTGACACAGATGGCCTTGCTACCTTCATGGGCCTTCATTTTCAAGAGCGGGACCTGGTGGCTAGAGGCAGCTTGAGAGAAGGCTACCTAGACCAATGCAATGATGTGCTCATTCCACCTCCCACCGCAAGCCCTGCTGGCCACTAGAGCCCTGGTGCTCCAACAAGTGTGACTTGATGTACGAGTCCAGAGATGCCTGACAAGGGATGTTGGACTGACACCCTGACCAGGTGCAGGAGGCCTTTACTGGCTTGGAGACAAGGCCAGGTTGTCCACATGTGATGGGAGCAGAGTACTGCCTCCCTCCTCACCTGGATGAGAGCTGTTGATGGAGGGAGGGGCTTGGGGGCTTTGGCCACTCTCTTTGTTTGGCTTATTTCAAGGTGTACCACAGATGCTGCTCTTTTGCAGAAATCCCTCTCTTCACACCCCTGCTAGTAGGATTTGGAGTACTTGATGGAGCAAAGGAAGGTATCTCTCCTTCCTGTGGTCAGAGGTACTCTAAATGTGGAGGGGTAAGTATCATGGGATGACATTGAACTCAGTCCAGGTGGGCAGGGGACCTCCAGAGATACCAGTGGGAGGGCTTCCCCTACCAGCACGGGAACTACCACCAGTCTGGGGAGGATTCTCCTAACACTGTCTTTCACAGAGTAGAAGTTTCAGTTTTAATAATGTCTAACTTATCAATTTTTTCTTTCATGAGTCATGCTTTTGGTGTTGTATCTAAGAAGTCGTTGCCAAATCCAAGTTCACCTTGATTTTCTTCCATGTTACCTTTCAGAAGCTTTATAGCTTTGTGCCTTACATTTAGGTTTAGGATCCATTTTGAGTAAACTTTGTGAAAGGTGCCCAGCAAGTGTCTTTCTCCTTGCTGAGGTCAGGGGTGCTGTAAATGTGGAGAGGACAAGCATCATGGGATGACATTGAACTCATTCCGAGTGGGCAGGTGGCCTCCAGGGATACCAGTAGGGGGGCCTCTCCCTGCAGCACATGAACTGTCTCCAGGCTGGGGAGGGGTGTTGCGAAAGTGTCTTACTGAAGACCCTCCACCATTAAAATGGCATTATAATGGGATTTGGAGCTCCTGGCTTGAAAGGCTTTAGGCTGGCAGTCAGTCTCTGAATGAGAATGGGGTCACCCAAAATGGAGCCACAGGGTGATGTGCTGAGGGGCCCTGTAGCAGGGAGAGCACCATCTCGATTGTTCCATCTACCCGAGGGTCGTTGGTGGCCCAGATCAACACTCGCTCCCACCTCTGCTCCACATACTTCCTTTCGGCTGCCCTCACTCTGGACAGGGGCCTCGGCAGAATTCAGGAATGCCAAGACTGCAGAAGAGGCTGACTTACGGTTTTGTGAGAGATTTCACTGAAGGCCTGGGTCATCTCCAGATCCACTCTGTTCAGGACCAACTCAGCTGTCGTGGAGTTGAGTTTGCTTTCTTCTTCAGCTTTGGCTTTAGCGTCTCGGGTACATTAGCCTTTCTTGTAGCCAGAATAAGTTATACAACTTGTGATGATTAATTTTAGATGTGGAATTGAAAAGGTTAAGGGATACCCTGGTAGTTGGTGAAGCATTATTTCTGGGTGTGTCTCTGAGTGTGTTTCTAGAAGAGATCGGCATTCGAATTAGTGGACTAAGTAAGGAAGATTTGCCCTCACCCAGTGTGGCTAGGCATGATCTAATTGGCTGAGGCCCAGATGGAACAAAAAGGCAGAGGAAAGGCAAGTTTGCTCTCTCTCTCTCTCTCCCGGAGCTGGGACACCCTTCTTCTCCTGCCCTTGGACATCAGAACTTCAGGCTTTCTGGCCTTTGGACTGTTGGACTTGCAGCAGCATCTTCTCTGAGGTCTTGGGCCTTTGTCCTTGGACTGAGAGTTATACCATCTGCTTCCCTGGTTGCAAGGCCTTCAGACTTGGACTGAGCCATGCTGCTGGCTCCCTGGTTCTGCAGCTTGCAGACGGCCTATTGTGGGACTTCTCAGCCTCCAAAATTGCATGAGCCAATTCCCTTAATCAATCTCCTCTCATATATCTGTATCTATCTGTGTATGCATCCTATTGGTTCTGTCTCTCTAGATAACCCTGACTGATACACAACCTTTGAGGTGAAGGTGGAAAGCTTACACAATAAAGCTCTGCTCTCGTACCTGGAGATATCTGGAGTCAGAGTTTCACTCCTGGCCCCTATGACCTCTGGGATTTTGGTACTGCATCCCATCAGAAATAGCAAAAGGGCTGTTTTTCCTTTTCTTGGGGGGAAGGGTTGAGGGGAATGACTGCCTGGCGCTCCTTCTGTGCACTACCCACAGTAGATAGCTCACTGATGAATAGCAATATTTGGGAAATTTAGCATATGTTGATGGCTTATGTGTCAAGATTAAAGATGAGAAGACTACTGCAAAAAGGGGCCTGAGATTTGCAACAACATGGATGGAACTGGAGAACATTAGGTTCAGTGAAATAAGCCACACACAGAAGGCAAATCTTGCACGTTCTCACTCATATGTGGGAGCTAAATAACAGAAACATGTCATGGAAACAAAGAGTATGAAGATGGCTATCAGAGGCTAAGGGTAGTGAGGACAGGGGGATAAGGTGGAGATGATTAATGGATGCAAAAATATAGTTAGATGGTAGATAGAATAAACACTATTTCATAGCACAACAAAATGATCATAGTCAACAATAAGTTAGGGTATGCTTTAAAATAGCTAGAATAGAAATGTTTCTTTTTTTTTTTTTTTTTTTTTTTTGTTGAGACAGAGTCTCACTTTGTTGCCCAGGCTAGAGTGAGTGCCGTGGTGTCATCTTAGCTCACAGCAACCTCAGACTCTTCGGCTTAAGCGATCCTTCTGCCTCAGCCTCCCGAGTAGCTGGGACTACAGGCATGCGCCATTATGCCCGGCTAATTTTTTCTATATAGATTTTTTAGTTGTCCATATAATGTCTTTCTATTTTTTAGTAGAGACGGGGTCTCGCTCTTGCTCAGGGTGGTCTCGAACTCCTGACCTCGAGCGATCCACCCGCCTCGGCCTCCCAGAGTGCTAGGATTACAGGCGTGAGCCACCGCGCCCGGCCAGAAATGTTTCTAACACAAAGAAATGATAAATACCTGAGGTGATGGAAGCCCCAATTACCCTGATTTGATTAATTCACATTCTGTGCCAGTATTAAAGCATCACATGTACCCTATAGAGATATACAACTATGATGTACACATAACAGTAAAAAGGAAAAGGAGGGCATGAGTACCTCTAAGTGGGAAGAAGAGCAAGCACCAAGCCTCCAAAGACCAAGGGAAAGTACATATGGTTGTTATCAGCACTCTTCAATGACAAAGGCTTCGCCCTTCCTGGGTACACAGGAAGCTGAATGTCCTGGCTCCTTATAGTTGGGTCAATGTCATTAGTCCTAGCTAATGAATTGTGAGTGTCAGTGAGGTGTTTCCCTTCTGACAGCAGCACTCAATTACTTGTGCAAGCCCCGCTACGTTTCCGTCCCCGTGCCATGAAGATTGCAGAAGGACACATCAATAGCTATCATGAGCGGAAGCTCCCCCGGTGACCTTAATTAGACGGGTGAAGTTACTGGGACTTTCAGATGGTCACCACAGCAGCACCAAGCCTGTCCCGACTGATTATCCCGACTGATTCCAAATTGGGCATTTCCATGCAGTTGGCCATTGTCTGGTGTTGTGATGGGGCAGAGTCCTTTTTACTCATTGGAGAGGACGCTTGAGTTCTCATTTTTCTCGCCCAAGAATGGACATATTCCTCTATGGAGAGTGTGTCGGGATGGGAAGTCTCCCTGAGGCGTGGCCCGTATGGAGCTAGAGTAACAGGAGAGGGTCTTTGGTTAGGTGGAACATTTTGTGCTGCACGAGGCAGAGCAACATTAGCAATAGAAAGGTATGTTTGTGTGGTGGCCCTGGAGGTGTGTCTGTCAGGTCTCCAGTAGGAAAACCTGCCATCGGGCGCAGCATTACTTGTCAGCCCCAGCCTTCTCTGTGTGGAGGCCATGCTTCCCCTGGGGCTGTTCCCATTCAATGACTGGGAGTAGCAGGGATGACGGTACCAGCCTGTTCCCGTCTGAGCAGGACCAGAGGGCACAAGTAACTGCATGAGCAAATAGTTCAGGCCCCCGTACCACCCAGCACCGTACCACAGCGCCCCTTCCCCACCCTGCCTCTATGGCCATATGGAGGGTCCTTTATGGCCAGCTGAAGCGGGGGAAGGTACAAGCTTAAAATGGCTGGTACTGCATCTCACGCAGATGAGCAGGTGCTCTTGAAAGAGAGTGGTAAGGGAAAATTCTTTCCCGAATGGGCAGAGCTTTGAGGGGTGTACCTGGCCTGGGGTCAGAGTGGGCTGGCTAGCTGGGAGAGGACTGGAGGAGGCTCCCGAGGGCACACAGAGTATTGCAGACAGGAGTGAGGTGGGGAAGGATGACAGAGTCCATCATCTCCCATCAATTTTTGCCCTCATTTCCCCAAGTGGCACTAGAGGGAGACTTTATAAGAAGCTGATGTGTTTCTTCTCCCTTTGTTTCTCCTTGAGAGAACGACCTTGGGAGATATCACTTCTTTCAGGTTCTTTTGTCTAGCCCTTTTGACTTTTTACAGCCATAACTTGGGCCTGTGTATTTGTTTGGACACAGATAAAAAAGTACTCACCATCAAATTGGTTTTACTGATCATCACCTAAGAGCACATTTAGGAATAACATTGATGAGGTGTCGGGCAGATGTGGGGGGAGGAGGGGATGGGTGTATACATACATAATGAGTGCAATGCACACCGTCTATGGTATGGACACGTTTGAAGCTCTGACGGGGGGGCGGAAGGGCAATATATGTAACCTAAACTTTTGTACCCCTACAATATGCTGAAATAAAAAAAAAAAAAGAGAGACAAACTCCAAGAGAGAGAAACATGGGGAAGGAAACTGAAATGGAGAAATTTGGAGTCAAGGATGCAGAACTGGATTCCGTGCAGCGAATCTTAGGTTGACCTTTGGAAAAGTTCATGTTCCAATTCTGACACTGACTCCCTGTGCAGTTCCTGAGCAGCTTCCAGACCACGGGACGGAAACTCTCTGGAGTCCCATGGCCAATAGGTCTCTTCTCTTCTACTACTGTTAAGCATGAACATAAACTCAAGTTTATTATGAAATAAACCAAACCTTCCTCAGTCCTGTATACCTTACCAATTCCTGTCCTCTCCCACCCTTGTGACCCCAACTGGGAGGAGCGCTTGAATTGGGTAAGCAGCACCGTGGCAGCCCGAGGGGCCCCAGGAAGCCTGCCAGACTGGGAAGAAGCTGGTAAGGGCTCCTTCACCCCAAGAGTTAGCGAAACTGGGAAGCGGGAGATCCCATTCCCCTCCTCTCATCCCTGCCCTTGGGGTAGTTGTGTAGTCCTGCATGCAGCAAGTGACAGTGGTCTTGTCGGTGTCAGGCCCATCCAAGTGCCACACGCTCCACCTGTGGCCGCCTTCTGAACCTCGCTTGTCCGCAACAACTTAGCCAGCAGAAGAGCACGCAGCCACTCATGACAGGTCCCAGCTGCGAGAAAACTCTTCCCCACATCCAAGCTGCACCTCCTCTTTCCGCAGGCACCTGTGACCCCTCCGGCACGGTAAGCCTTCAGCAGCAGGAGAGCTGCTAGGCGTTGAAAGGGAGATTTCTGCCTGTCAGGGTCACAGTGGAATCTGTGGGAAGGTCACGTGGAGCTGACCGCACTGCAAAGGCGGGCCCAGCAAGGGCTCCCGGCTGCAGTGTTTGGTGAGGGAGGCACCGAGTAGTGTGTGCTCTGCAGTGGGCTTCTCTGCAGCCAATCAGGCCTGGGGTTGGGTCTTAGTGGGCAGGTGGGGTTGGGATCCTGAGTCTTCTGGGGGAGACCAGGGGGAGCCAGGAGAATGGGGCGCGTTGCCAGGGGCTGCTGACATGAGTGAGAACAGTGGGGAAGAAGGGCTATCGGGCAAACTTTTCTATCCTGTGTATGTCCCAGCTTGGAGCAGCAAAGCGGCCTCTGCAGGGTGGGTTTGCATGGCACTCCTGGCCTGTTTGGGGCACCAAAGGGACCACAAAGCATCACTGGGCCAGGGTTTCTGCTGCAACTCCAAGGTTTTCATCAAAAGCTGCTTGGAGATGCACTGAGGAATGTGGGCCACAGCAAGGACGCCCTGCACCACTGCAGGGTGTTTGAATGTGACTTTGCAAACGTTTTAATCCTGAGCATGCTCTATTCCCACCCTCAGAAGGCTTTCTTGCTCTCTATTCTGCACATCCATGTTGGCAAAGGAGATTTTGCAAACACTTTTGTTCTTTATAAAGATGGCTTATCCCATGCCCCTTACCCCGTAAAAGGGAACCAGATGTCTACCTTGTATTTTCACACCACAATGGCTTGTTCTGTTTTAAAAGTTTTTTTTTTTTGAAATGATTAGGTATGGCCCGTTCACTTTCCTGGGGATGCATCCACAAGCACAGGTCCAAACGTTGTTGCACATACACTTGCATGCATGGCAGTATAGATTTACAGCGATAGGCACAGCAGTATGCAGCTTCTCAAAAGGTTGTACATGCACCTAGACCTACGTTGATACATACGAACACATCCAGGTATACAAGGAAACACAAACACAGAAGCATACTTAAAGGGAGGTGGGCAGAGGGGTGAGGGGCTTCAGGAGAGGCTTCCGAAGGAGAAAAGGGGGTACAGGTTGAGTGCTTGGTGACGCTCACTCCCTCACGGCCTCCATCAATGAGGTGGAGCTGCTTGGCAAGCTGAAGTGCAGGCCAAGCCTACTTCCATTAGGAGCCCTGCTGGGTGGGCAGTGACCATGTTCACCATCTGCTCACTTCCCCCTCCTTGGCTGGCCGCCAGCCAGTTCCTGTAGAGACATCCCCGGTGCCGGTACCATAGAGTAAGGTTGGGGGCCTGGGAGAGAGGCAGACTCCATGCTGGAGCATCCCCTTTTGCGAAGGGGAGAAAAGAAAGGGGAATTCTTTGGTTTAGAGAGTTGGGATAAGGAAGAGCAAGTGGGGTGGGGGTCTGCACGCCCTGAAACACGACACACAAGCTCCGTTTGTTTTCCTTGCCACACTGGGAACAATGTGCTTTGCCTTTCCTGGCTCGCGGGGCTCCTGTGAGGGTCCGATGGTGTCCTGGGTCAGTGAGCTTGTTGACACTGTGCACTAGACAATAGAAAGGATTAGCACATAGATTTACAGTAGATGTTCATCTGCTAATCTGGGTCAGACGGTGAACTCCCAAGTCTGAACTTTCCTAACCCTAGTGCTTATTCCCAAGTGCTTATTCTGGGATTCGTGATCAACTCAGCGTCTGATAGCAAGCAAACTCCTAACTCAGACAGATGTACCAAGTCCCTGGTGGCAGGCATTCTGAAGCAGAAATACAGGCAAGAGAAGTTCCCATTCCTCCAAAGAGGCCAGCTCAACAGTGTCATCTCCAACTTGGCCTTGTCCCCACTGCAAGCTCCCATTGGGTGTGTGCTCCGTCAGTTACCCCGACAGGTCGCTGTGCAGCCTCACCCACCTACATACCCCTCCCAACCCTGCACCACCACGCCGCATTCTAAATATGACAAAAAGAGTGGGAAAAAGGCACTTACAAATGCTCCCCGAGTTTCCCATGGCCAGTTTCCTGAACTTCCAAGCCATGGCTAGCCCTTCCCCTGTGCAACCCAGCCCAACCCAGCTTGACTTTTCCTATAAAGCCGTAAGCAGAGGGTGAGCAAGGTCGATAAGACCTAGGAGAAAAAAAAAGAAGAGAAAAAGTCATGAAAAGGAAAGTTTGACACCTCAGGGGGACAGAAAAGCCCCAAGAAACATTTGTGAGTAAGCCTTAGATCCTTCCCCTGTCCCCAAACCTGGCTGCCCCCTGTCCTCTAAACATTCCCAGGGGCCTTTCCATGCTTACTAGCTGTGAGAAGTCTTTGCAAAGGTGAGCGCCTTCTAGCAGGAAAGGAAATCAATGTGCTCTTTACCTCCAGATCCTCCTCAGTCCCTTCCTTTCCAGCCAGAATACACGCTTTCCAATCACTCTGCAACTCATGTTTATAAAGAGAAGTGTGGAACTGATCAGATTGCCTGGAAAGCCACAAAATAAAAGGAATGAAGGAGAGAGGGAAAAATAAAACCAAAAGAAACCATAAAGGAGCAGAGCAGAGTGTCCCTGCCGCTCTGGGGCCACTGGGGGCCTAATAGATGTGGTACACCCAGTAAGCAATGTTGAACAACCCAAAGGCCAGAGGGAAGAGGAACGGGGACCACTTGTGAACCTTAGGGACGTAGTCGGGGTTGAAGAGATCGAAGGAGAACTCTTCGGGGAAGGTGCACCCAGGACTCGGGGGGGCACTGTCCTCAGACTCTGAGCTACTGTCCTTGTCTTGGTCACTGGCCATGAGGTCATCATCATCCAGGCTCCAGATACTATCAGCATCACACTCGGGCTGCTCCTCAAGGCCAAGGCAGTTGCTCTCAACATTGACGTCATCGTGTAAGCTGTGGATCTCCTCCAGCTCACGGTTTGCTTCTTGCACACAGCCCTGGCCACGGCGAAGCACGGGCCGCCCACTGGGGCCACGGCCGTGGCTCTCGTCTGAGCTCAAGCTCCCATCAGAATCTTCGGAGTCACAGGTCTCAGCACGGCCATCGGCCTCGGCATGATTGCGGATTTTGGTACGAATGACACTGTCACCGTTCTGGAAAGCGTTAAAGCGAACACCATACCCAAGCCGGGCCTGCTCTGAGGTGGAGGGGAGATCGCTCAGGCTTTCTGCGGTGGCCAGCGGGGCCTGGCCTGAGAGAGAAGTGAGTGGGGTGAGGCTTTCTGAGGTGGCCAGCTGGGCCTGTTCAGAGATGGACGTCAGAGAACCGAGGCTTTCCGGGCTATCCAGGGGTCCTGAGCCGGGGTGTTGGGAAGAGAGCTGACTCCGTCTTCCACGATAATCAGGCCATCCTTTGAGGAGATAATGGATAGGCTCATCAGTTTCCTGTGGCCTAGGTGGCTATGCACGGGGGAAGGCAGAGGGGAGGGTCTTTCCTCATCAGCACTTGCATTGTTACTGTTGATCTCTTGACAGACAGAGTCGTCTCCTCTAGGGGTCTCTGGTGTGCAGGGGGCTGAGGAACAGGACCAAGAGGCTGTCAGCATGCAAGGGCAGGCCATGGCGGCTGCCAAGCCGATGTCTGCCTGGGGGCAGCTGCTCCCTCGGGAGCGCTGTGCGGTGGATGGAGGCCTGCTCAGGCAGGCAGGGCTGGGCTCTCTGCGAAGGAGGAGGGACGTTGTTGGACATTAACGTACCGCCCACAGCAAGATCCTCGGCACTGCCTTGGGAGTCAGAAGTGCCAAAGAAGGCAGGGTAGGCAGGCCAGCCTCTCCGGCATCTGTCTTCCTTTCAGCCTCCCTCTGTCCATCTTCCCTTCCAGCTTCAGTGCCTGCCCTGGACGCGTGCAAAGTTGACCAGATTTTGTCCAAAGGTCTGCAGAAATTCAGCCTTGCCGTGTACTTGCTTTGTGACCTTGGACAATGGTCATGTGTCAAGGAGTGATGATAAAGAGTCCTACTTCCTCGTTTCCTGTTCACATGTGTGTGTGTGCGCCCGCACATGCGTGTGCTGTGTGTCTGTGCGTGTGAAGATTAAAGGAACTAAGAAATGCAGAAGGGTCAAAAGCGCTAAGCCGGGGCTCCACAGGTGCTCAGGGAAAGCTGATTGTCAGTCAAAAAGTCAAACCTGCACGTTCCCCACCACCACTTCCTAGTACCGGTAGTGGGCAATGACTCTTCGTGGCCTCCTGCGTCGCCTATGGTGGCGCTGAGGCCCCCGGCTGTAGAAAAGATAGTTGATGTAGACATAATCCAGCAGGGACAGGAACACGAAGAACAAGCACACGAGGATATAGATGTCGATGGCCTTGACGTAAGAAATGTAGGGGAGCTTAGCCCGCAGATGAGAGTGGATAGTGGTCAGGATGAGCATCGAAGTGAGACCTACAAACAGAACGGCACCGGCTCAGTCTCCTCTGGTGGCTGAGCTTCCTGGCAAGCCACTGGGCCCCTGGCCATCTCTGGAGTGAGGAGGGCCCTGAGCAAAAGCCTTCACCTCTCTGGGCCGGGGAGCGCCTTTGCTGAAGTGCTGGCTTTGTTCCTCCTCCCCCATCTTGAAGCCCAGCCTCTGCCTCAGCGGTCCACGACATCCCATCGCTCTTACGGTCAAGTGCCAAAACTCCAGCCATGGCTGCTTCTCTGTGATTAACACCTGTGGTTCCCCCTTGCCCTGTGCTGGCCCCTTCCCCTTTTGTCTTCCTTTAGTCCCTGGGAAAATTTTGTGAGCCCTAAACTATTACACAAGTGCAAAGGTTTAGTCCCGAATGATCTCCTGAAGAAGGAGGCCTAGGAGTCTGCCCCAAAGACGGTGACAGAGAAAGCAGGCCTGGATCTGGGGCCGATTAGAGGCTCCTTCAGGGAAGCTGCTCTTGAAGCCCTGCTTCCTGGCAAGGCGTTCGGATGCCTTGATTAAATCAATGTTTATTGCGTTGTATTTCTGTTCTAAATGTGTGACTTGTCCATTTACTTATGGACTCGACAAACTATGAATTCTGGTACTTTGGGCACAACATACCAGGATTGCAAGTCTAGTGTGTTTTTCACACCCGTCTCCAATGTCAGTCTCTCCACCGAGGCTTGGCCGAGCACCTACCCACACGCCTGCCGGAAAAGCCCTTGCTTCCTTGCCTATGCAGTCACACGCTGCGCCAGGTACCACTCCCTTATGCTCGCCTTTTTTATTCCGAGGAAGACAACCCACGCTCCTCCCTGGGACGGAGACAGGACCTACCAATTGTCACCCTGGCTGCAGAGGAATCATAGTTCTTCCAAAACGATATCCAGGGGAGAATAGTGGTGAGGACCGTAGGCCAGTAGACCTGCCCAAGGTAGCTGCTGACTTCCCTCTGGACCTGGAACTTGAGTATCAGGTGCATGTAGGACCCTGGCAAGGAGACACACTGATGTCAGTGTGGCAGGGCCCAGGGGCTTTGCAGGGTGGAGAGGCACACAATGGACGGGGCGGTGACCGATGGGCAGTTCAGCCTCTAATTCTCCATCCATGGCATCCCGCCTGAGAAGGCCAGTGAGAATGGAACATCTCAGCAGGGCCCGGTCACACCCCCTGAGCTTTGTTTGGTCACTGAGCCACTCCCCAGCCAATGGGAGCCCTGAGGGACCTTGGACATCACAATGCACCATCCTGACACCTGCATGCGGATGGGGGGATGCTGGAAGGCCTAAATACTCTGGTTGGAGAAAGGGAAGATTCCTTTAGCACCCATAAAGATCCTTGCTAACACATCTGCCACCCTCCTCATCTCCCCTGTTAAATTCTGGTGGGTCACATGGCAGGGAGAAGGTGTCTCCCACAAGCTCTTTTTCGTGGCCACCCCATTCAGTGGTTCACTCTGTTCTCTCCCACCCTTCAGCATTACCTGCTGTTTATATTTCTTAACTAAAATCCTGCCTAGGTAATGTGGCTATATTTTCTCTGAAAATGTCAACAATTCCACTTCTGTCTACAGATTGTTTATTTTATATTTATTTATTTTTATTTCAGCTCATTATGGGGGTACAAAAGTTCAGGTTATATATATTGCCCATGCCTCCCCATCCCCCTGAGTCTGAGCTTCAAATGTGTCCATTCACCAGACAGTGCACATCTCACTCATCATGTAGGTGTGCACCCATCCCCTCCCCCCACCCCCGTCCCCCCAGTCAGAACTTCAAGCGTGTCCATTTCCCAGGCAGTGCGCATCACACTCATCAAGTAGGTATGCACCCATCCCTTCCACCCAGCCCCGACCTCTGTCCGATACCCAATTGGTGTTATTCCCAAATGTGCACTCAGGGAAACCAGTTTGCTGGTGAGTACATGTGGTGCTTATTTTTCCATTCTTGGGATACTTCACTTAATAGAATGGGTTCCAGCTCTCTCCAGGAGAACCAAAGAGATGCCATATCGCCATTATTTCTAATAGCTGAGTAATATTCCATGGTATACATATACCACATTTTGCTAATCCATTCATGAATCGATGGGCATTTGGGTTGTTTCCACATCTTTGCAATTGTGAATTGTGCTGCTACAAACATTCGGGTGCAGGTGTCTTTTTTATAGAATGACTTTTGTTCTTCTGGGTAGATGCCCAATAATGGGATTGCTGGATAGAATGGTAGGTCTACTTGAATCTGTTTAAGGTATCTCCACATTGCTTTCAACAGGGGTTGCACTAGTTTACAGTCTCACCAGCAGTGTATGAGTGTTCCTGTCTCTTCGCATCCACACCAACATGTATTGTTTTGGGACTTTTTGATAAAGGCCATTCTCACTGGAGTTAGGTGATATCTCATTGTGGTTTTGATTTGCATTTCCCTGATGATTAGAGATGCTGAACATTTTTTCATATGTTTGTTAGTCATTTTTATATCTTCTTTTGAAAAATTTCTATTCATGTCCTTTGCCCACTTTTTGATAGGGTTGTTCGATTTTCTCTTACTGATTTTCCCTTACTGATTTTCCTGAATTCTAAATAGATTCTTGTTATCAGTCCTTTATCTGATGTGTAGTATATGACAATTTTTTCCCATTCTGCAGGTTGTCTGTTTACTCTCGAGACTGTTTCTTTGGCTGTGCAGAAGCTTTTTAATTTGATCAGGTCCCGTTTATTTATTTTTGTTGTTGCTGTGATTGCCTTAGGGGTCTTCTTCATAAATTCTTTGCCTAGGCCAATGTCTGTAAGAGTCTTTCCTACGTTTTCTTCTAGAATTCTAATAGTTTACTAAGAGTCTTCATGGCTCTTTGTTCCACAGTGAGTTTTGTAGCAGAGTAAATATAGATGAACACGGGAGGAGTAGGTCACTGCTACATGTGACTGCATTGTCTGTCTACTGCCAATGTTTCTCAAAGAGCAATGACACAATTGTAAGGAATGAGTATTTCTTTTATTTCAAATTGATTTCCTGAGTAGTTCGTGGCATATTTGCTTGCACTATTGCAGTATTGCAGTAGTATTGCAGTACTGCAGTATTACTGATGTGATGACAAATTGCTTTTAATTTTTTTATGGGTACCTAATAGTTGTCTATATTTACGAGGTACATGTGATGTCTTCACAGAGGCATGGAGTGTGGACTCATCAAATCTGGGTGACTGGGATACCCGTCACCTCAAGCATTTCTCATTTCTCTGTGTTAGGAGCATTCCAATTTCACCCTTCTAGTTAATTTAAAGTATACGATAACTTGTTGACTGTAGTCGCCCTGTTGTGCTGTCTTATGCTAGATCTTGTGCATTCTGTCTGGCTCTATATTTGCACCCGTTAGCCATTCCCACTGTATCCCCGCTCTCTGCTACCCTTCCCAGCCTGTAGTCCTACCATTCTACTCTCTAGCACCGTGAGAGCAATGGTTTTAATGTTTAGCTCCCACGTGGGAGTCAGAACATGGGAAGTCTGTCTTTCACTGCTTGGCTTATTTCACTTAACATAATGTCCTCCAGTTCCATCCTTGTGGCTGCAAATGTCAGGATTTCATTTTTTTATGGCTGAATAATACTCCATTGTGTGTGTACCACATTTCCTTTATCCATTCATCAGTTGATGGACACTTCGGTTGATCCCAAGTCCTGGCTATTGTGACTAGTGCTGCAGTCAGTGTGGGAGTACAGGGATCTTTCCCACAGACTGATTTCCTTTCTTTGGATCCATGACTAGCAGTGGGATGGCTGGGTCATAGGATAGCTCCATTTTTAGTTTATCTTCCTAACATATAAACCTTGACTCTTCCCAGCTTGCCAGTAGCTTCCCCTCCTGAATTCTTAGACATTCACAGACCAGTCCCTCCGCCCCCCGGTAGATGACCCCTTTTGAAACTCCGTTGGCTGTGTCCTTTCTTTCGTCCCCCAGGGAGACATCACTCTCTGACGCAGCTAAGCATCACCCCGTGCTTTCCTGTGCTCTTCCTGCACAATAGCTATGACTCGTTTTTCTTCCCCCTTCGAAATTTCATGCCTTTTCCTACTAAGCAGCTATTAACCTCCACTTTTTTACTGCATAGTTCCAGCAAGTTGACCTTCCATTCCTATTATGCAACTTTTATGTGATTTCTATTTATGTGTTTGCTCCTGACCCCCGAAAATGGAAGAGATTGTGTATTTATCTTTTAATCCCTCCACAGCACTCGACACACTTTGCTTTACGTAGGATGCACTATTTCACTGTTTGTGGAATGAAGGGTAATGATTTAAATCACAAATTTTTTTTATTTTTTTTTTTAATAATTGAAGAGGTCGTTCTACAGGTCAGAATATTCCCTTTAAGGAAATCATGTTCTGTTTACCATTAGGGATGATAAATGTTTTAATACCTGGTGGTTTGGAAACTTACTCAGGGATTTCACGATTATGGCACTGATCGAGGGGAACTTAGCTCTTTTTCTGTTCTTTGCTCCACCTTGGCTTCCAAAGTTCATTGTCATATTACTTCATTTAAGGGGTGTTAGCGTTGTACCTCCTATTATAATAATATTTTGCTCAAGTCACACATTTCTATGTTTATGCAGTGGGTATTTTGGTGTTCATGCAATACTCAGTATGTTTTTTATTTGGAATAAATAATGACCATCATTTGAAGTTTAAACTGTACTTCTTTTGAAATGTGTCTGTACGTATTTATAACGTAATGAAACGTGGTGGTTTAGAAGTGAACTAGGCTTGTTGTTTTAGAGTGTCCAGGACCTGGAGGAGGATCATGGAAATCTTATTGGTGAAGGAAGTGAACTTGGAAAAGAATTCGGCGCGTTGCCAACAAAACTGATGATGGAAACTGTAAGTAATGTGTATTTGAAACTCAAAACTAAGGATTGATTAAGCACTAAGGTATTGTATTGGCTGAATTTTTCATAATACACAAAGATGAAAGAAATGATTAATATCTCTTCCTGTAACAGCAGTGGGAAGAAGTGACCAATGTTCAGATAATTCTACAGTCCCTGTTATTCTGATGACACTTTGAAGTTCGAAGCTGAACCTGTGTGATAGGATACAGTTTTAAAATGAGCTACATGAAGCTATTGTGGCCTAAAAAGTCTAGTTTCAATTATTATATGTTCTTTGTTCATGTGTTTGTTCAGCGCCAGACCCCCTTTCTGTTAAAACTCAAATAAAAGCTAAAGAGTTCTATGAGTAGCAGACGTTCCAAAGTTGTATGCTTCAGGCTTTCAGCCCCTTGATAGTATTGGGGACTTTGTTTCCCTAGCACTGTCAACTAACTTTTAGCAATAAAGATGATTCAACTTTACGTTTGTCCTCAGTGGGTCTGTGTCAGTCTCAAATGGCAGAAATCACAGGTATGGAAGGTTACACTGGTCTTCCTTAAGAAAAAAGTTAAAGAAGATAAAATCTATGTACACCCTTTTGTGCAAAATTAGTAAGTTACAAAACTGATTCTAATGCCATAAAACTCCAGAGGAAATATGTTCTGCAGATTTACAGTACTTAATAAAAGCTATACAAGTTTGTGCCCCAGAAGCTGTTACACTGCCAAAAATCATTAAGACCAAGACTAAGATATATAAATATCACTTGTGAGACATAGATTTGTGAAAAATGTCACTTTCACAAAAAAAGTCAAAATTTCATTTAATTTATTTGTGTCCACTCTTATTAATAAATCACACCTGCCCTTAGCATGAGCAAAAGTATTTAATTAATGTATATATACCTAGTGACCTATGGTTCAATATTGTATACCTTTCTGTTGAGACAGAATATTTTTAAAAGTGTGATGTTCAGTTGGCGTATGCGAAGTTGATTTTATATGCATGTAAATATGAGAAAAATTAATTCTCTCCCTTTGTCTTTTATGTGATTGATGGTTTTATCCATGAAACACAAAATCTTCAATTGTACGTCTTGCATTTAATGAACCCGAAGTTGTTTCCGAATTTGATGTGTATAAGTCAGTGAAACTCGATCTGTTGCTGAGTTACTCAAAATGCTTTCATGCCGTTGAAAAATCCACTCCCACTTAGAGAAGAGGAGTGACTTTCTCCCGAGTTTCTGCATGTGGACAATTGTTATTCTGGCCCCTGAACGCATTCTTCATTTCGTTTAACTTTTTTCCAAATTTTTAAAAACAAGTGCACTCCTATTCTATTTTCCAAACTCTGGTATCTTATATAGGAAGAAGTGAGGCCTCCACCATGAATAAATATTTAATACTCCGGGTCAATTTACTTCCTGACTTTTGTAAAAGATTTTCCCCTTAATCTAAAGTATGTGTTGGTGCTTGAATGTGCTCACTCGGAGAAAAGGGGGGATGTGAGGGGGGATGGGTATATACCTACATGATGAGTGCAATGCACACTGTCTGGGGAAGGGACACGCCTGGAGCTTTGACTTGGGGGGACAGGCGGTACATGGGCAACGTATGTAACCTGAAATTCTGTATCCCCCATAATAAGATGAAATATAAAAAAATAAAATAAAGTATGTGTTGGAATATATGTCTTCAGTATGATGTCAAAGTTCTAAGAGGTCCCTCATTTGAGAACTTTTGCCAATAGGTATAGACGTGAAATAAACACTTCAGGCTGTTTTCTGTGCACTTAATTCTCACGAGTATATTCTTTTACCTTTGAGGAATAGAAACCATCACTATCTTGTATTTTGGTCAACATTTCTTTTACTGAAGATGGATGTAGTACATGTTAATTAGTCTCTGAGTTTTCTCATTATTTCATTATGTATCGTATATGCTTGCTCTATACGTAGGAGACAGTGTCCGTGAACACAACCTTCACCCACATCGCAGTCTCACAGTGTCCGTGGATCACAGGCAGCTGACCATTTATCCTGTGATGGCACCGCAGAGGAAAGCCATCCATTGGATGAGGAGTTGGCAGCCCCGTGTGGGAGGATTAAGTCCTTTCTTGACACCAGGGCTCCTCAATTAAAAGAATGCCTTACCACCAATGGCGTGAGACTTTAGCAGAGACAAACTCAGACATTGGGGTGTAAAGGCAAGAAGGCTTTGCAAACACAGTGGTTGGTGACGGCCTGTAGCTCTTTCGTGGCAGAAGGATCCTTAATCCTACGTGGATTGAAGGTGACATGACACTGGGGACCCAGGGGATACAGTAGAACGCATCACATTGTCACATTGCATGTATCACGCAACACACTGGGGACCTGAGGAAGGGTACGCTATAGCTCATGGTCTAAGGGAGAGTCCAGAGCAGAGCTGTGCTCTTCAAACTCTCACAGGGCCTAGGGTTACGCGAAGGTGATACAGTGCCACCGAGGTTTGACTCCAATTTTTATACACCTGATGTTTTACACTGGTGACCGGCCAACAAATACCCATGAGATTTCTTCTATGCAAAATTTACTGTGTCGCAATCCGTCAACATTTGAATGGCCAGGTTACTAGTTTTGTGCAGATATCTAAATAAAGCTTATCTGTCTGAAGCTGCAAAACACCTTCATCCCTGCCTAAGCAGTGAGAGGAGCTCAAGGCTGCCCTGGCGTCTGTGCACACAGCCCCTTTATTGCACCCAGACTGCAAATGCTCTGAGATGTCAGGTTGAACCAGGCAGCCAGTTGCATTTTTGCCCAGTTGAATGAGGATCCTCTCAGTGCTGCTCATCCAAAACACATTGACACCAATTAGGTAGTAAGGCTTCTCAATCTGGAACCCTCAATTCATACGTCTGTGTCCCTTAAAACAGATTTGTTCTCATTTCATTGTAAAACACAATGATGACACTACCTACGTCACAGGAACTTCCTGAGGGTCAGTGCGGCAGAAATGGGAGGCGTCGGGCTCCTGTCTCCCCAGTCTTCCTCCTCACACCAAGGCCATGCAGCTGGGAGTCACTGAGCCAGGCCTTTTACCTCAGAATGGCTTGTGTCTTCCTGAGATTTCCTACTATGCTAAGCTTGAATTGAAGGCAGTGACCTCCTAAGAACCAACTTCTATCAAAATACCGAAAGGTCCCCAACCAAGCAGACAGTAAAAACACTCCTCAAGGTGAGAATCTCCGCCTCCCTGTAGTCTACAAAATATGCAAATTAGCAACTTTCTGTCCTGACCTTCAGGTACAAGTCTCAAGTGCAGAATGTCGTGGGCATTTGTTTGTTTAAATGTCTAACGTAGCAGATAAATTTTGACCCGCAAAAGGTACCAACTGATATGTTTAATTGTTTGTGAGGAAAATGGGATCATTTACTTCTAAGGAATGATATGATCGTGCATAGTGGGAAATGCCATAATAATATCTATGGGATAAGAAAATGAAGAGTATAATCACACAACGGTATGAACATATAAAATGAATAAAAAAGGTGAAAAGGTAAACTTAATATTAAATCCAGGGCAAGGGTTTTTGAAAATACCAACAGTGCAGTATTGTCTTTCTGAATTATTTGAAACGGGCTTAAGTGAAATATTAATTTCAATACCTACCTTTACCATATAGTGCCGCATTGTTGCTCCTCAAAATTAACACTTTGCAAAAGGGATCGTGGAGCTACCTGAATTTCAGTGACATCAGGTGTAAAGAGGAAGGACAACCGGAAGGTAAGGGTTTATGCATGAGATTCCTGAATGTGGAGGACTGCTAGTGCTGTCTCAAGCACCGAAGTTGTAGACATGTCTATGGGCTTAGTTTATTCTGACTGTCAGTCCTGTGATGGAATCATCATCTGGCTGCACGGTTAAGGGAACAAGGCTAGAGAGCAACATAAGCTCCCTCACGTGGTCGCGAGGTGCACATTAGCGTGCAGACAGTGGGGAAAGGGACCCACTGAGAGCATAGATTAAATTGCTGATAAAAGTTATCAGTGAGGTGACAGAGACCGTTACTCTCTACATCACGTGCCTCTATAAGGTTGGAATATGTTTTACACAATCTTGAATCACTCTTGTAATTAGGAAAAAAATATAACATTGAAAACGATATGACTTGAGGCACATTGTCTAACACACACAAGCCAAATTGACTTAAAAAGTCATGTATTTGCTTTCAAATAGTCGAGTCGGCCTGGGCACCACATCAGATCTGGAGAAGGCAATACATAAAACAGAATGAGCTGCCTTTGGACAGTTGTTGGAGCCAGGTGATCAATACATGGGGCCCATTATATTCGTCTCTGCAATGTGTACGTTTCACAAGTTTCAAGAACCTCTCAGGTTGTGGGACTGACAAAAAACACTCCTACATCGTGGCTGGATTAGAGAATACCGTGCTAGGTGAAACAAACTGATATCAGGTCCAGAAGGAGACATACTGCACGCTTCCACTTTAATGAGGTATTAAAATAGTCAAATTCATACAAGCAGAAAGTAGAATGGGGACTGCCAGGGGCTGGCGGAGGGGTAAATGGGAAAGCAAGGAGCAAGGGACATAGCGTTTCAGCCACAGAAGATGAGCAAGTTCCAGAGGTCTGCTGTAAGTCAATGTGCATATACCTAGCAATACTGTATAGTACACCTGAAAATTTTTAACAGCGTGCATTTCATGTAATGTGTTGTCGACCACAATAAAAAAAAACCACCTAATTTTCTCATTCTCTGTACTCAAAGCCTCACACAACCTCTCACGGCTTCCCTCCTATGTAGGCCGCACAGTGTACTGGGCAATGTGTGGGCTTTGGAGTCACACAAACTCAAACTCCTGCTCAAATACTAGGTCATCCGGAACCAATTACTTAAGCTGGCTGGTCCTCAGTGTCATCTTTTGTAAAGTGAGGATAAAATAAGATAACCCCATCTATCTCACACAATCGTTGCCAGGATTAGATATTGCCCAATAAGGACAGACATTATTATTCTTTAATTATCACCTAGGGTAATGCCTGACCATGGAAGGTTCTCAACAAATATTTGTTGAGTGAATTAATTCATCATGTATGAATTCTTATTGAAAGAACACTGAATTCACACTTTCCTCTCCACTTTTTGGCGCTATTACTTTAATTTTGGATTACTTCTCAAGTTCTCGGTCTAGATACAATTATCTGTCAGTTTATGAATCTAGCACCTTTCCTACTACTCCCCCCAAAGGATCCTCAACTCTGTTCCTCTTCCTATTGTAAACTCATAAAGCACTTCCCCGGACCTGTGTCTGCCCGCCATCCCAAAGGCCCTTCCTCTACTTAATCCCCAGGACAATTCCTCCGTTCAGCCAGTAAATGTCCTTTATTTCTCTAGGAATTGGCTAAAGACTCACAGTTCCCATAAAAATCTTTCCTGTATTAATGGAATCGAATTACCTTGTGCTTACTTAGGATTTCTTCAGTGCTGAGGGCAAACCTGAAGCAAGCCAGTCCATACTTAGTTACGAGTGTTCTTCTCCAAAACCCAGGTGTTGAAACTTAACGGGCAATGTGATGATGGTAGGAGGTGGGGCCTCTGAGAGGTGCTTTGGCCATGAGAGCTACTCCCTCCTGAATGGGATTAAGCCCCTTGTATTATAAAAGAAGCTTTACACAGTGTTCACTGAGGTTGCCCTTCAGCCTTCTGCCACGTGAGGGTACGACATTCATTCCCTCTACAGGATGCTGCCACAGGTGCCATCTTGGAAGCAGAGAGCAGCCCTTGCCAGACAACCGAACCTGCCAGTGCCTTCCTCTTGGACCTCCCAGCCTCCAGAACTGTGAGAACATCAATTACTATTACCTGGAAACTATGTAGTCTCAGTTACTTTGTTATAGCAGCACAAAACGGACTAAAACGGGGTGTGTTAGTAGAGTCAAAGAAATATGTCTCCTGTCTTTAACACACACGGGGTAGGATCTGGTTGCTAGTGCAGGGGATATTGGGAAATATCCTTTGCATCCTTCCACAGTATCCAGTATAGTTCTGTTTCCCCAGCATGGAGCAACAGTCCTTATGAGGGTGGCGTGTGCAGTTTGATGTTTGGAGATTTGAGTTTTAATCCTGACTCCATAAGCTGTAAGTATTGTAAGAAAGTTGCCAACTCTCCCTGCTTCCCTTGGAAAATATAGATATAGGGGTACCCACTTTATAGGGGTAATGTGAAGACTAAAATCAATAATACAAGAGAAGTGTTTACCATTGAGTCTCAGACAGTCCGTATCCACTAGGCTGCAGCTGCAATTATTCTAGAATTTGGAATCAAGGTTAAAAGTGGTCTAGGTCTTCCCACTGATTACTATCTGTGGTTTTGAGCTTCTCCTCTCATTTATAAATTCCGGACATTTTTGTTGAGAGCCACTCTTTGCCCTATGCAAAACTGACATGAGGCTAAAAAGATTCAGTGGGCATGGGAAGCCAAAGGTGGGAATGAGGAAAAGGAAGAAAGTTCTTAAGGAATGAGGAGCAGAGGAAGCTACATGGGCAAGGGAAATAGAGACTAGTCTTCCTACCATGTGTGCTGTTTCCTGAGGAGTAATCTAACATACACACACACACACACACACACACACACACATCTGTATATGATTAAAGAGTAATGATTGCTCTTTAATATTTATAAGGTGTTTCCATATTGTCTCACCAATACTCCATGACAGCTGAGAGCCTCATAATTATCTGTCCTTTGTGATCGTTATCAAGGGGGTCCTCCCTTTTGGGACACAGGAAGGTTTGCCTAAAAAGATCACGAAGCTTTGATATCCATTATTTCATTTTAAAAGTCAACTGCTACTAAGCACTGCATGCCCTTTTGTTCTACGTTATTTCGGGGCCTGAATACTCGTATATTTCATTATAAAATAAAAGTGATACCCAATCGTTACTCCTGCCTAATTCCTAATTAACAAAATCTGTCAAAACAAGTAAAAGATATCTACAAAGGATTTATGGATATCATTCTTTTCACTATATATTTGTTGCTGATCTCCTAAAAACTGGTTGTTGAACATAAAATCTTCAATATTATGTTAATGAAGTATCAATTTTATACACTATATGCATACTTCACAATTTACCTTTGCCTATTTTATGTAAACCCAACAAAACCATTCATGAACCCTCAAAATAAAAATACACTTACTAATTATATTAAATCTGGAAGAAGAAATTCAAAATTAAGCCAATTAAAAATTTTAAGTGTATAACCAAAATTTTTTTTCCCATAAATCTGTCAATAAACTGTCTTCTACTTCTATATATGCAGGATATTTTATAAGAACATATTTTGTTACCAAATACAACAGAATTTTAAGAATTGCTCATATACATTTTTATATTTTTTTAGTTTCTGCCTCTGAACAATTCTAGCTTGTAGAAAAATCTTGCATTGCTCTCAAAATGTATTCTACAAGTATAAAACAAAAAGTGATAAAAATTAGGTAAATTTTAATCTGAAGGAAACATAATTCTACATTAAAGTTAATGGAATAGTCTTTAAATCTATACTTGTTGACATTGTCTGTTTAACAACTTGTATGACCAATTTTAAATGATTGTGTTCACTGCTAATATGCTAAGACAATATAATAATCGTTTCCATCAGACATTGATTAGGAAATTGTCCTTCTTACAAATATTTAAAATGTCTTAATTCTGGATTTCAAAACCCACAGATGACCTTTTCAATAATTTGGTCTCCACAAACAGGTAAGATCTATGTAAGAATTCTACCTAACATAAATTAAGGCAGAAATATTCTTTCTTACCAATATTCAAAACACGTATTAATTCTTGGTCATTTGTACATGCACACAGATGAACCTTCCGATAACGCTTGCCTTTCTGTTCCTTGACCTACTCTCCAGCAATAACTTGGTCCTCTCCTCTACTTGCCACTCGCTTACGTAGTCATCCTCTAGATTGTGCCACACCTACATAGCACTAATTCTAGCAATGATATGGAGGAACCATATAGCAGATACTGTCCTGAACTTTTTAAGTAAACTTATCCTATAGGAACTCTTTAATGCTCAGAACAACACTGAAGTAGGTACTCTTAATATGTCCCCTCTCAGACAAAAGGAAACTGAGGCACACAAATAATTTGCTCATGGTTTCACAACTAAAAATGGTGGAACCAGTTCTAGATCCCAAATAGTGTGAATACAGAGTCCAGGTCCTTGACCACTGCACTATAATGTTTCTCCACTTTTCCCAACATTCAGCCACTACCTTCCTGCCTTTGTAGGTCACTCACTTAAGTACTACAGCTCAGTAGTCTATAGCTGTGGTCCCCAACCCCCAGGCTATGAACTGGTACTAATCTGTGGCCTGTTAGGAACCAGGCGGCACAGCAGGAGATGAGTGAGGCTTCATCTTTATTTACAGCTGCTCCCCATCACTTGCATCACCACCTGAGCTCTGCCTCCTGTCAGATCGGCAGTGACCTTGGATTCTCATAGGTGTTCGAACCCTACTGTAAACTGCATGTGCGAGGGATCTAGGCCGTGTGCTCTCTATAAGAATCTAATGCCTGATGATCTGAGGTGGAGCTGAGGCAGTGATGCTAGCACTGGGGAGCACCTGCAAACACAGATTGTCATTAGCAGAGAGGTTTGACTGCACAGAGACCATAATAAATCAATTGCTTGCAGATTCATATCAAAACCCTATCAGTGAGTGGCAAGTAACAATTAAGCTGCATCTGGTGGCAGGCTTTATAGTGGCAATTGAGTATCTTACCACTCCCCCCACCCCCACTCCATGGAAAAATTGTCTTCCATGAAACTGGTCCCTGGTTCCAGAAAGGTTGGGGACTGCTGGTCTATAGGACCTAACATCCATTGAATGGAATGCTTTTCACTGTCCAACACCCCACCCCCGCATCCTCACTTTCCTCAGTTCCAGCTTCAATTCCATGGTCAGTCATCATACCTCTGTCCTTGCTTCTACACCCTGTACCCCTCTCCCTTGGCCAATGTGCTCAGCTAGACCCCAGCCCAGAAAAACCCAATTGCACAGCAGCTCTGACTCAGCTAAGCTGACTGGTCTCACTGTCAATTCATGATCGCTATGACCCTAACCTAAGATGGACCCCCTAATGCCACTTGGCAGTTAGATTCCCCTAGTCCATTCCCTGGCCCACTCTCAGGACACAATTCCAGGCTTCTCCCCTGCCCCAAAGGCAACACCTCCTCTCCTGCCCCTACCCCTAACTGATGACCTTAGTGTCTCTCTAAATGGACAGGACCAATCCAAAGAGGACGTCCAGGCTCCCGTCGTCACATCTCCCACTCACGTTGTCCATCTGTCCTCGTGGACTCTACCTTCTCTCCTGGAAGTTTTGCATGAATGATTCATCCCTGACCGTCTGAGACAAGAGATTGAATAAGTAGAAAGTGAAGCCTGATACCAACAGCTTTTCTTCTTTTTGTTCTTCAGCTTTCTGTGCATCTATATCCCACTCTTGATACAAAGTCAGAAATTTCTGAGAATATTTGTAATGAAGACTCTGCCTGCAATGCATAATAAGGAGCACAGTCATAATTCATAATAGTATGGAAAAAATAAACATAGTCAAAACAATTGAATTGGCATAACTTATATCACAAAATGAGAGGGGAGTATCAGCAGCTGACATTTTCTCGTGGGGAAAAGGTCAAATAATTTACTTTCATTCTAAAAGTATTTCTTCCTGACTGACTACCAGAGAAGTTATCTTACATTCTTTACCTCTTGAAAACAAAGAAAGATGTACTGTACTAAAAATTTTCCAGAAATATTCATTTTATCTAAAAGTGATTTACTTTTCATTTCCTCTCATTGAATAACATGTGACTTTGACATGCTAGGTAGATTCAATGAGGACATCATATCCATTCATCCTACATGACTTCCAAACAGGAATATTTCATTTGATATTTCCTCACTTTGGCACAACAATGATTTTGTAAACAGAATAGTGAACACAACTAAAATATGTAATGTAGTTACGATATTACCCTTTTCTATGTAACTGATTATTGTTAACTATCACAAGAGTAAATGTTTAAGAGTGTCACCTTATACTCAACAAGCATATTCCTAGAAATGTGTATTAAATTAGTTTTACAGGAAAACCCTATTGTTATATGAAAGGGGAAAATAGATCACCTTCATTGGCTTCTAGCTAATATATTTCAATTTGATTAAACTGAGTTTATAGAACTAAAGAAACTTACCTGCTTAGAGAAAAATCACGTGAAATATATTGTTCACTGGAGACTCTAACAAATACAAGATAGTATTTGTCTAAAGTTATCTGCACTAATGAATACTAAGAATGACATAAATATCATGGTTCAAAGAAGTAAACAACCTTCCCCCTGCTCTTGCTGTGTTTTCCAAACATGGTCATTTTCATCAGTGGTGTTGATGGAAGCATTTGTGTTCATTACAAACATTTTTCTCTTTGCAGGAAGAGCCTGTTTAATGTCAGCTACATAGAAAATAAATATTCATTAAAAGCCAATAATGAAAAGTATTTTGTTCCCTTATATTCAAAACAATATGGGAAATTTTGCTTCAAAAATATTAGAAAGATTTAAAATTTATAATATAAGTATCATTTCAAAAAACAAGACTTGCTCACTTATTTTCTGTGAAAACCTTCGGTATTAGTATTCCAATTCCAGTTGTTCTGACTGCAGATCACTTTTAATTTACAGATGATTAAAAAATCCAATAATCAAAATAGTTTGTATCTTTAAAATATGTATAAAAGGTCTCAAACACAAACTTTAATTTTCACATTTACAAAATATCCCCCATTTCAAACGACAAATTTAGATGGAATATTGTCACAGCTCATTATATAAAATACACAAAAGTATTTTATTTAACAATACCATGAAAAGGATAGAAATTGTTTAATATACAAGAAGAAAATTCTTTTTAAACAATCTAGTGAGTGATGCTTTTAACTGTATTTTACTAAAAGAGACAATGTCCATGGGTGTAAAAATATTAGTTTAAGTAGATAAATAAGCTCAAGAACACTTTTGAAATATTTTCTGGGAGCTTTTTATATAACATTTATATCCATATGTGTCATGTTTAATAAAATCTTACTACTATAAGAAATGTCTCACTAAACATATGATTTAACATCAGGGATGTACCATCAATTGTTAGATTTCAAGTACTCATAAAGGATCTGTACCATAATACAAGTATTTTATACCTACAGTATCATCTATAAAAATCAATTTATTAGACTGCTCACAAAACCAGCACTTTGTCACCACCACGTAGAACAAAGCTTTCAAAATATACTGCTTATACAAATTATCTCTGTAGAAGAGCCAAAAATTGAATAGGACTCTTTTATAAGAATATGGTCTCTATAGAAGTGCCAGGAAATCAGTAAGACTTTTTAAAGAGTATGGTCCTACAATACAGTTAGTGTAGCTAGCATTTAAGGTGCCGATATAAAATTTATGAGTTTTTTGATCCAATTACACACTAGCTAGAAAAGTTGTCTTAAGTTTTCCCCTACATAGTTTACTCGTAAAAATAACAATAAAAATTCAATTTTTACTGCTACTCCAAAGAAAACAACATCAGAAAGCTGCAAAAACAGAATAGCTAAATTAAGAACATGAAAAACTGAAATATCATTTAATCTGTGCACACTAAAAGAAGGAGAGATGTGTCTCATCCAATTTCCTCTAGTATGTCACAATCCATTAAATTTCCCTGTGGACAAAACAAAAGGAGCACTCTTACCTCACCGTTGTTAGAAGTATTCTCACTTTCCCCAACAACAGTTAAAAAGGTCAGAAAGGAAATCTATCAGGCAGATCACAATAAGTACTTACGTTAATTCTGATACATGAGAAGGAGGCATTTAACAGTCTAGTAATTAACATTTCCTTTTGTAAAAATTGCACGGTTGAAAGCAATTTTCTTTAACTACAAATAGCCCCGAAAACATACCTCTGAATCCTTGTAACATCTTCTGTACATCATCCCTGTGAGTTATACCAAGATTTTTAAATAATGCTACATAAACTAATGTTTCATGGAAAAGAAATGTCTCAGGTGAAATGTGTTACCTGTGCCACAGGAGACTCTGCCTAAAGTACCTTCTCTGACAGGCAGAAATTATGATAAACACATTACCCACATTTATGAGTTCCTGGATCCTTTCTAGCATTGAAATAAAAAGGAGAAACACTTTAAATGAAGGATACTATTCTGGAAAGGTTTCATGGAGAAATGTCATCTTGGTGAAATTGTTGGGCTCCTTGCCATGAAGAGCTGCAAAGCAGACCTATTCGTGGGATCATTTAGGTGCAGGTCACGGGAAATGAGGCCAAGGTCTGAGACAATTTCACCAAGGCACTTCTACAAGCCTTTGGGGGTTACAGTCACAGCAAACCTTCTACTGCCTATCAGAAATGTTGGAGGCAAGGGCTGCATCCGTCCAGCAGAGCTGGGCTATGATAAGGACCCAGTTTCATCCTTTCACATGTGGGTATTCAGTCTCCCACACACAATTTATTGAACACGCTATTCTTTTCCCGTTGTCTATTCTTGTTGGGCTTGTCAGAAACCAGTTAATTGTATATGCTCGGGTTTATGTCTCTTCAATTCTTCCATGTGTCTGTTTTGATGTGAGCCTACTCTACACATCTCTAACTCAGGAGTACCCGTTTCAGTTTCTAGCTACTAGAACTGCTGGGCTGCCATATATATTTGAAATTCAAGAATGCAACATCAAGTCTTTCCTGAATTTCCAGCCTCACAGCCTGCTTGGCATACTTTGTCTAGGCACCTCTAGCAATGTGTGAGCCAATTCCTTAATTTAAATCAGATTACATATATACAATATTCATATACAGATGCTATACAATACAAAATAGACCTATAAGCTAATACCATTCCCCCCCCCCCACACACACACACACGTACGTATGCTGTTGGTTCTCTTTCTCCTTCTCTGGAGAAGCCAGCTTGCGGCAGACACCCAGCTGATGTTGACAGCCTGAAGCCAGTAATTTCAAGCATAAAAACAGAAATCTGAGGCAATGTAAGCAGACACTGAGAACGGGAGGTGAGATGAAAAAGCCAAGAAGTGAATGGTCTTCAAAGTACATGAGAGGAATTTGTAGGAGGAAGGGAGTCTGCACATCTCCATGTAAGTCTTAAAGAGGGCCAGGTTAGCATGGGGAGATTTTAGGTAGGAGATACAAAAACTAAGTAATGGTGGAAGGTGGGAGAGAACAGAATGTACCACTGTATGGGAAGTCCACATAAAATGTGGGGAAGAGACACATGATCTGTGCCATGGGACCCACCAACACTGAAAATGAAGAAATGAGGAGGGGTGGCAGGTCAGTGTGGGAAAGCTCTTTAGGGTTGCTAAGGAAATCTTCCTTTTCTCCGCAGCATCCCCCTCCCTCACCCTGATGTCAGGCTGGTGCCTTGTGATGTCAAAGCCCCTCCCCCCAGGGCTCCCATTGGCTGGGGAGTGGCTCAGTGACCAAACAAAGCTCAGGGGCGTGGCCTGGCCTTATCCCTGGGAGGGTACATATAGGGAGGTCAGGCGGCCTGGGTAGACCTCTGGGAAGCGGTGACACGGTGAAGATGACCAGAAAACCAGAAGCCTCCAGCACCGTCATTGAACAACCAACTGCAAATGTGAAAGCAGGGAAAAGGGGGAAGAAGAGGAAGGCCCCTCGTCAGCACAGGTCCAGAGGCAGCTTCAAGGTGAGCGACCCACCCAAGCTCCTCCCCGCCTTCCCCTCAAGTCCTGCCCCCCAGGCTCCCCCCCTGCCCTCGCCCAGCACAAACCCCCCTCGGCCCGCACCCCTTCCCATGCTCCCACCCCACCTCCACCCTCTTCCCCCAAACCAGTGCCCTTCTGTGATCTCCCTGTTGTCCTTGCAGGTGCCCAGGAAGACGAAAGGACCCTTTCGAGGGACTTTGAAGAGAAAAGCTTCACCAAAAGTGACCACTCCTTCAATGAAACCCAAGGAGGGGAGAGGGCCGACACCGTTCGACCCTTGTCACCAGCTTGCAGAGGGACTCGGTCAAAATGAGCCAGAGCAGGCCCCAGAGAGCGGGGAGAGCTCCACCACCTCAAGTGTCACCCTCAGCAGCCAGTAACCTTGGAGTGAGGCCAGCGACCTCACAGCTATCTGCGAAGTCTCCAGAGGTCTGGCTGCCTGCCGGGACATGGCCAAGCGTGTGGATGAGGAATTTTTCACTAACCGGGTACACCGTGGCGATGAGAATAAAATCAACCACTTGTGAAATGAAGTCTGTCTGCGTGTTCTGTGATGGTGGGGATGGAGGAAGGAGGGAAGAGGCGGGTGTGTGGGAAGGGAGGGGGTGGGTCCTGCGGGGTTGGGGTCAGACCAGCTGGTCCACGGGGAGCCAGACAGGGAGGATAAACCCTGGGGCAGGGCTGAGCACTGGACACAAACTTGCTCAACAATGTAACACGGCTTCTTGTGAGGTTTCTTGCTTCGTGGGAGCCTGGTAACACTTAAACCAAGTACCAAGGACTGGAGTCTACCTACCTATGTTTGATTGCTAACATAACTATTGTAATCCAGTAGAATTGTTTAAATCATTCCTTCAAGAGAAAAAATATATATATGTATATAAAATTAAGGAAAGAGAAAAAATTCAAAGCAGAGTAAAACTCATCTGCTTGATTGAAGAGGTTTATTTTTACAATAGAGGAGAGGTAGTACATTTCATATTTCCATAGGGTGGAAACACGGTTCTCTTCTAACACACATATATAATTATTTATTTTAGCAACCAACATGTTTACTGTTGAAGCCCAGTTTACAGGCAAAAGGAGAAAGGGAATCATCACTTTAAAAGGAATGAAAGAGACTATCATCGTGATTCCATTTCCAGTTATTAATAACTGATAGAGTAATGAATGCCCTTTAATCTTATCATGACTAGCATCTGAAACTTTTATGTCCTTATGAAGGTATGACATAAGGAGGGCTTGAGGTGGAAAGCACTCATTCTACAAGCCTTTTCCACTTGCTTCTACTCATTTCAACGGTAGATTGAAAGATGTCCTAGTTAATGCCAGTTTTGAAGAAATGGTAGCCTCATTTGTGAAACAGTATATGGGTTATGCTGCAGCCCTTCCCTTGGTGAAGTCAGGGATTCCAGTAATTAACCAGGGAATGGATTCCAGAGCTTTGTGTATTTAACTTGTAAGCGCCTCCCATGAAACTCTGTAAACCTAGGACACTGCACCACAGAAACAGGGTGTTAGCACACGCCATAAACACTGTCTTATGTACTATCTCATATTCCTTGTATATGTCTCATATTCCTTGTATATGTCTCATATGGAGATGCCAATGATCTAATGAGCATGCTGGGTAGAACGGAAAGCCTGTTTACTTGCAAAGTCTGCACTAACCCTGAACAATAAGTATTTGTACGTTATCGATGGGGAACAAGTAAGTCAGAAGAACAAATTCTTGTTCTCTTTTAGGGAAGCGCTTTGGCCAAGGTTGTGCATTTCCTTCCAAAGGTAAATTAGTGAACTTTCTGCTATGTTTTTTTTTTCTTTTTCATAATGAATACTTAAAAACTGAAATGAACTGGGTTGTTTCTGTGGTCAATTTTAGGACAGTTGTACGTTAGGGAGCAATTTTGCAGTGTGTTTAAAAATCAATTTCAGGGATTAATTGAGATAAGGGCACCTGACTTTAACGACATGATATTTCCATTAAAACTCTGTATGTCAAAACGGTATATGACAATTCTTTTGGTATGTAAAACATTATACATGGTTCTTGATGTCATTTTATAGGTTTCTCTCTTTATTGTGGTCACATAAGAAAACCAAATAATATTCAATTTAAATGTGCTCTTCCGTTTTCTCCAGTGTAAAATATTCTATTGAAAATATTAAATTGTTTTTATTAATAATAACTGTCTGGCATATGATATCTCCTAGATGAAATTATTTTTTAAAAAGATTTTTAGCATATTAAATTTGGTAACTTCAAAATATATTTCTTTTTTTATTTCAAAATATTGGGGGGGGTGCAAAGGTTTTTGTTACATGGATACCTTGTATAATGCTTAAGTCAGGGCTTTTAGTGGGCTCATCACCACAACAGTGTTCGTTACAGCCAACAGGTCAGATTTTACCCCTCACCCCCTCCCAACCTCCCCCCTTCTTGGTTTCCAATGTCCTTTCCATCTCTCTGTGCCTGTGTGTGCCCACTCTTTAGATTCCGATTCTTATACAGTACATGTGGTGTTTGTTTTTCCGTTAAGATACTTCACGTACGTTAATGGCCTCCAGCTCCATCCAAGTTGCTGCAAAAGACATCACTTCATTCCTTTTGTGGCTGAGTAGTACTCCATGGTGTATATAAACCACATTTTCTTTAACCACTCGTGAATTGATGGGCACTTAGGTTGATTCCATGTCATTGCAATTGTACTGCAGTAAACATTCGAGTGCAAGTGTCTTTTGATAAAATGATTTCTTTTCCTTTGGGTAGAGACCCAGGAGTGGGATTTCTGGGTCAAACGGTAAGTCTACATTTATTTCTTTGAGGAATCTCCATACTGTTTCCATTGAGGTTGTACTAATTTGCAGTCCCACTGAAAGTGTATGAGCATTCTTTTCTCTCTGCATCCATGCCAACATCCATTGTTTTCTACCTGTTTAATAACGGTCCTTCTGAAGGGCTAAGGTGGTGTCTCGCTGTGGTTTTCAATTGCATTTCCATGATGATTATTGACGTTGATCATTTTTTCATATGTTTGCTTGTCATTTGTCTATTTTCTTTTGAAAAACTTCTGTTCATGTTCACCACCTTTTTACTGGTGTTGTTTTCTTCTTGCGGATTCGTTTGAATTCTTTAGTTGGTGAATATCCGGAACTTTCTCAACTTCTAAGGCTGAAATTCTATGTCCCTTGCACCTTGCTTCCCCATTTACCCCTCCCCCAGCCCCTGCCAGTCCCCATTCTACCTTCTGCTTGTATGAATTTGACTAGTTTAATACCTCATTAAAGTGGAAGCGTGCAGTATGTCTCCTTCTGGACTTGTTATCGGTTTGTTTCACTTAGCAAGATATTGTCAAATCCAGCCACGATGTAGCAGTGTTTCTTGGCAGTCCCACAACCTGAGAGGTTCTTTTTTTTTTTTTTTTTTTTTTGAGACAGAGTCTCACTCTGTTGCCCAGGCTAGAGTGAGTGCCGTGGCGTCAGCCTAGCTCACAGCAACCTCAAACTCCTGGGCTCAAGCGATCCTCCTGTCTCAGCCTCCCGAGTAGCTGGGACTACGGGCATGCACCACCATGCCTGGCTAATTTTTTCTATATATATTTTTAGCTGTCCATATAATTTCTGTCTATTTTTAGTAGAGATGGGGTCTCGCTCTTGCTCAGGCTGGTCACGAACTCCTGAGCTCAAACGATCCGCCCACCTCGGCCTCCCAGAGTGCTAGGATTACAGGCGTGAGCCACCACGCCCGGCCCTGAGAGGTTCTTGAAACTTGTGAAATGTACACATTGCAGAGACGAATATAATGGGCCCCATGTATTGATCACCTAGCTTCAACAACTGCCCAAAGGCAGCTGAGTCTGCTTTATGTATTGCCTTCTCCAAATCTGATGTGGTGCCCAGGCCCACTTGAGTATTTGAAAGCGAATACTTGACTTTTTAAATCAATTTGGCTGGTGTGTGTTTGACAATGTGCCTCAAGTTATATCATTTTCAATGTTATATTTTGTTCCTAATTACAAGAGTGATCCAAGATTGTGTAAAACATATTCCAACCTTATAGAGGCACGTGATGTAGAGAGTAACGGTCTCTGTCTTGTCACTGATAACTTTTATCAGCAATTTAATCTATGCTCTCAGTGGGTCCCTTTCTCCCCAGTCTGCACGCTAATGTGCACCTCACGACCACGTGAGGGAGCTTATGTTGCTCTCTAGCCTTGTTCACTTAACCGTGCAGCCAGATGATGATTCCATCACAGGACTGACAGTCAGAATAAACTAAGCCCATAGGCATGTCTACACCTTCCGTGCTTCAGACAGCACTAGCAGTCCTCCCCACTCAGGAATCTCGTGCATAAACCCTTACCTGCCGGTTGTCGTTCCTCTTTACACCTGATGTCACTGAAATTCAGGTAGCTCCACGATCACTTTTGCAAAGTCTTAATTTTGAGGAGCAACAATGCGGCACTATATGGTAAAGGTAGGTATTGAAATTAATATTTCACTTAAGCCTATTTCAAATAATTCAGAAAGACAATACTGCACTGTTGGTATTTTCAGAAACCCTTGCCCTGGATTTAATATTAAGTTTACCTCTTCCCCCCTTTTATTCATTTTATATGTTCATACCATTGTGTGATTATAATCTTCATTTTCTTATCCCATAGATGTTATTATGGCATTTCCCACTATGCATGATCATATCATGCCTTAGAAGTAAATGATCCCATTTTCCTCACAAACAATTAAACATATCAGTTGGTACCTTTTGCGGGTCAAAATTTATCTGCTACGTTAGACACATAAACAAATAAATGCTCATGATATTCTTCACTTGAAACTTGTAACTCAAGGTCAGGACAGAAAGTTGCTAATTTGCATATTATGTAGACTACAGGGAGGCGGAGATTCTCACCTTGAGGAGTGTTTTTACTGTCTGCTTGGTTGGGGACCTTTCGGTATTTTGATAGAAGTTGGTGCTTAGTAGGTCACTGTCTTCAATTCAAGCTTAGCGTAGTAGGAAATCTCAGGAAGACACAAGCCATTCTGAGGTAACAGGCCTGGCTCAGTGACTCCCAGCTGCATGGCCTTGGTGTGAGGAGGAAGACGGGGGAGACAGGAGCCCGACGCCTCCCATTTCTGCCGCACTGACCCTCAGGAAGTTCCTGTAAGGTAGGTAGTGTCACCACTATGATTTACAATGAAATGAGAACAAATCTGTTTTAAGGGACACAGAGGTATGAATTGAGGGTTCCAGATTGAGGAGCCTTACTACCTAATTGGTGTCTATGTGTTTTGGATGAGCAGCACTGAGAGGATCCTCATTCATCTGGGGAAAAATAAAACTGGCTGCCTGGTTTAACCTGACATCTCAGAGCATTTGCAGTCTGGGTGCAATAAAGGGGCTGTGTGCACAGATGCCAGGGCAGCCTTGATGTCCTCTCACTGCTTAGGCAGGGATGAAGGTGTTTTGCAACTTCAGACGGATAAGCTTTATTTAGATATCTGCACAAAACTAGTAACCTTGGCATACAAATGTTGATGGATTTCGACACAGTAAATTTTGGATAGAAGAAATCTCATGGGTATTTGTTGGCCGGTCACCAGCGTAAAACATCAGGTGTATAAAAATTGGAGTCAAACCTCGGTGGCACTGTATCACCTTCGCGTAACCCTAGGCCCTGTGAGAGTTTGAAGAGCACAGCCCTGCTCTAGACTCTCCCTTAGGCCATGAGCTATAGCGTACCCTTCCTTAGGTCCCCAGTGTGTTGAGTGATAGATGCAATATGACAACGTGATGCTTTCTACTGTATCCCCTGGGGCCTCAGTGTCACCTTCAATCCACGTAGGATTAAGGATCCTTCTGCCATGAAAGAGCTACAGGCCGTCACCAACCACTGTGTTTGCAAAGCCTTCTTGTCTTTACACCCCAATGTCTGAGTTTGTCTCTGCTAAAGTCTCACGCAATTGGAGGTAAGGCATTCTTTTAATTGAGGAGCCCTGATATCGAGAAAGGACTTAATCCTCCCACACGGGGCTGCCAACTCCTCATCCAATGGATGGCTTTCCTCTGCGGTGCCATCACAGGATAAATGGTCAGCTGCCTGTGCTCCACGGACACTGTGAGACTGCGATGTGGGTGAAGGTTGTGTTCATGGACACTGACTCCTACGTATAGAGCAAGCATATACGATACATAATGAAATAATGAGAAAACTCAGAGACTAATTAACATGTACTACATCCATCTTCAGTAAAAGAAATGTTGAACAAAATACAAAATAGTGATTGTTTCTATTCCTCAAAGGAAAAAGAATATACTCCTGAGAATTATGTACACAGAAAACAGCCTGGAGTATTTATTTCACGTCTGTACCTATTGGCAAAAGTTCTAAATGAGGGCCGTCTTAGGACTTTGACATCATACTGAAGACATATATTCCAACACATACTTTAGATTAAGGGGAAAATCTTTTACAAAAGTCAGGTAGTAAATTGACCCAGAGTATTAAATATTTATTCATGGTGGAGGCCTCACTTCTTCCTATGTAAGATATCAGAGTTTAGAAAATAGAATATGAGTGCACTTGTATTTAAAAATTTGGAAAAAAATTTAAACGAAGTGAAGAATGTGTTCAGGGGCCAGAATAAAAATTGTCCACATGCAGAAACTTGGGAGAAAGTCACTCCTCTTCTCTCAGTGGGAGTGGATTTTTGAACGGCATGAAAGCAATTTGAGTAACTCAGCAACAGAGAGCGTTTAACTGACTTATGCACATCAAATTCGGAAACAACTTCGGGTTCATTAAATGCAAGACGTACAATTGAAGATTTCGTGTTTCATGTGTAAAACCATCAATCACATTATAGAAGACAAAGGGAGTGAATTAATTTTTCACATGTTTAGATGAATATAAAATCAATTTTGCATATGGTAACTACACACCACACTTTAAAAAAAATTCTGTCTCTACAGAATGGTATACGATATTGAAGCATAGGTCATTAGGCATATACACATTAATTAAATACTTTTACTCCTGCTAGGGGCAGGTGTCATTTATCAATAACAGTGGACACAAATGAATTAAATGAAATTTTGATTTTTTTTTGTGAAAGTGACATTTTTCACAAATCTATGTCCACAAGTGACATTTATATATCGTATTCTGTGGTGTAATGATTTTTGGCACTGTAACCTCTTTTGGGGAACAAACTTGTATAGTTTTTATTAAGTCCTGTAAATCTGTAGAACATATTTCCTCTGCAGGTTTCTGGCATTAGAATAGGTTTTGTAACTTACTAATTTTGCAAAAAAAAAGGGTGTACATAGCATAGATTTTATCTTCTTTAACTTTTTTCTTAAGGAAGAACAGCGTAACCTTCCATACCTGTGATTTCTGCCATTTGAGACTGACACAAATCCACTGAGGCCAAACGTAAAGTTGAATCATCTTTATTGCTAAAAGTTAGTTGACAGTGCTAGGGAAACAAAGTCCCCAATACTATCAAGGGGCTGAAAGCCTGAAACATACAACTTTGGAACGTCTGCTACTCACAGAACTCTTTAGCTTTTACTTGAGTTTTAACAGAAAGGGGGTCTGGCGCTGAACAAACACATGAACAAAGAACATGTAATAATTGAAACTAGACTTTTTAGGCCACATTGGCTTCATGTAGCTCATTTCATGACTGTATCCTATCACACAGGTTCAGCTTCCAGCTTCGAAGTGTCATCAGAATAACAGGGACAGTATAATCATCTGAACATTGGCCACTACTTCCCGCTGCTGTTACAGGAAGAGATATTAATCATTTGTTTCATCTTTGTGTATTATGAAAATTACAGCCAATACAATACCTTAGTGCTTAATCAATCCTTAGTTTTGAGTTTCAAATACACAATACTTACATTTTGCATCATCAGTTTTGTTTGCAACGTGGCCAATTCTTTTCTAAGTTCACTTCCTTCGCCAATAAGATTTCCATGATCCTCCTCCAGGTCCTGGACACTCTAAAACAACAAGCCTAGTTCACTTCTAAACCACCACGTTTCATTACGTTATAAATACGTACAGACACATTCCAAAAGAAGTACAGTTTAAACTTCAAATGATGGTCATTATTTATTCCAAATAAAAAACATACTGAGTACTGCATGAACACCAAAATACCCACTGCATAAACATAGAAATGTGTGACTTGAGCAAAATATTATTATAATAGGAGGTACAACGCTAACACACCTTACATGAAACAATAAGACAATGAACTTTTGAGGCCAAGGTGGAGCAAAGAATAGAAAAAGAGCTAAGTTCTCTATCAATCAATGCCATAGTCGTGAAATCCCTGAGTAAGTTTCCAAAACACCGGGTATTAAAACATTTATCATCCCTAATGGTCAACAGAACATGATATCCTTAAAGGGAATATTCTGACCTGTAATACGACCTGTTCAAGTTATTAAAAAAATTGTGATTTAAATTATTACTCTTCATTCCAAAAACAGTGAAATAGTGCATCCTACGTAAAGCAAAGTGTGTCGAGTGCTGGGGAGGGATTCAAAGATAAATACACAATCTCTTCCATATTCGGGAGTCAGGAGCAAACACATAAATAGAAATCTCATAAACGTTGCATACTAGGAATGGAAGGTCAACTTGCTGGAACTATGCAGTAAAAAAGTGGAGGTTAATAGGTGCTTAGTCGGAAAAGGCATGAGATTTCGACAGGAGAAGAAAAACGAGTCGTAGCTACTGTGGAGGAAGAGCACAGGAAAGCACGGGGTGATGCTGAGCTGCATCAGAGAGTGATGTCTCCCTGGGGAATGAAAGAAAGAACACAGCCAACGAAGTTTCAAAAGGGGTCATCTAATGGGGGATGGGGGCAGCTGGACTGTGAATGTCTAAGAATTCAGGAGGGGAAGCTGCTGGCAGGCTGGGAAGAGTCAAGGGTTATATGTTAGGAAGATAAACTAAAAATGGAGCTATCCTATGACCCAGCCATCCCACTGCTAGGCATGTATCCAAAGAAAGGAAATCAGTCTGTGGAAAAGATCCCTGCACTCCGGCACTGACTGCAGCCCTAGTCACAATAGCCAGGACTTGGGATCAACCGAAGTGTCCATCAACTGATGAATGGATAAAGGAAATGTGGTACACACACAATGTAGTATTATTCAGCCATAAAAAAATGAAATCCTGACATTTGCAGCCACAAGGATGGAACCGGAGGACGTTATGTTAAGTGAAATAAGCCAAGCAGTGAAAGACAGACTTCCCGTGTTCTAACTCCCATGTGGGAGCTAAACATTAAAACCATTGCTCTCACGGTGCTAGAGAGTAGAATGGTAGGACTACAGGCTGGGAAGGGTAGCAGAGCGGGGATGCAGTGGGAATGGCTAACGGGTGCAAATATAGAGCCAGACAGAATGCACAAGATCTAGCATAAGACAGCACAACAGGGCGACTACAGTCAACAAGTTATCGTATACTGTAAATTAACTAGAAGGGTGAAATTGGAATGCTCCTAACACAGAGAAACGAGAAATGCTTGAGGTGACGGGTAGCCCAGTCACCCTGATTTGATGAGTCCACACTGCATGCCTGTATGAAGACATCACTTGTATCTCATAAATATAGACAGCTATTAGGTATCCATAAAAAAATTAAAAGCAATTTGTCATCACATCAGTAATACTGCAGTACTGCAATACTACTGCAATCCTGCAATAATACAAGCAAATATGTCACGAACTACTCAGGAAATCAATTTGAAATAAAAGAAATACTCATTCCTTACAATTGTGTCATTGCTCTTTGAGAACCATTGGCAGTAGGCAGACAATGCAGTCACATGTAGCAATGACCTACTCCTCCCCTGTTCATCTATAGTTATTTACTCTGCTACAAAACTGACTGTGGAACAAAGAGCCATGAAGACCCTTAGTAACCTATGAATATCCTGCACCATATGTGTATTTTGGGTAAAAGTGCCGATTTACCATTTCCTGGCATGACTATCACCCACTACCACTAATAAATCCTAAAAGTAAAAATACATGTATTACTTTTCTTAAAATGGGACCAATGATACCAAAGTGGTAAATGCTTAAGAATTTTCAAGAGAGAGAATGTTTTTCCATCCTTCTGATACCTCACTTCAAAGGATGGGCTCAGTCTCTATCCAGAATAATATAAGAGGTGCTAGATCACCATTGTGTTTTGTAGGTGAG
This sequence comes from Eulemur rufifrons, assembly GCF_041146395.1. Lineage (NCBI taxonomy): Eukaryota > Metazoa > Chordata > Mammalia > Primates > Lemuridae > Eulemur > Eulemur rufifrons. The sequence goes on along the minus strand of NC_091012.1, from coordinate 22,249,108 downwards.
CAGTACTCCATGGTATGCATATACCACATTTTACTAATCCACTCAGGTACTGAAGGGCATTTGGGTTGTTCGGCTTGGGCGGGGCAAACAGCATTACATGTAACCAAAATGTTTGCACCCCCATAATATCCTGAATAAATTAAAAGAAGTAAAAAAAAGAATTTTAAAAATAGAATCACATTAATATAAGTTAGAAAAGAAAAACAATATTTCTATACAAAATATACAAATTATGTGCTATGAAGCTACATTGTGTTGCCAAATACAACAGACCTTTAGGAATGCCACATGTAACTCTTTAAATTCTCTCATTCTCCGACTCTCAACAATTCTAGAGTGGTCACAAGCCTTTTGTAGCTGTAGAAGTATACTCTGCAAATATAAAAGGGAAAAGTTGTAATAGTGCTATGAGTAAAATGGAAGATTTAGGAAAAAATGGTTCTATATTAAATTTCAGTAGAATAGCAAATTTTCTCTTTTAACAACAGTATATACGTATGTCTTATTCTTGATGATTTTAAAATCCACACACATGTTCTTTTCAACAATGCTGGACTTTCTGTTCCTCCACAGAACACGCCTCTGAACTTGGCCACTCGCAAGGTCACACCCTACATTTGGTCAGTCCCAGTAACTGCAACATCCACACAATATAAAAGATACCAAAATCTCACAGAGGAATCAGGTCATGGATACACTGCTAAACCATGTTAAACAAACTTATTATGTAGTAACTCACTTGATGCTCAAAGCAACTCCACGACATAGGTTCTCTCATGATGTCCCCACCATAGCTGAGGGAATTGAGGCACACAAAGGATGTGCTCAGGCTTCACAGCTTCCAATGGTCAAATCAGAGTTGGACCTCAAGCACTGTGGTTCCAGAGGCCACTCCCTGGACCACGGTACTGTGCTGTTTCTCCATTTTTCCCAACATCCAGCCACTACTTCCCACCCTTGGCAGGTCACTCACTTCAGTACTACAGCCCAGTAGTCCCCAGGACCTAACATTCAGTGGGTGAGCGCTTTTGACTGTTCAACTCCCCACCCCCGTGTCCTCATTTTCCTCAATTCCAGCTTCAATTCCATGGTCAGTCATCATACCTCTGTCCTTGCTTCTACACCCTGCACCCCTCTCCCTTGGCCAACGTGCTCAGCTAGACCCCAGCCCAGAAAAACCCAATTGCACAGCAGCTCTGACTCAACCAACCTGACTGGTCTCATTGTCAATTCATGATCGCTATGACCCTAACCTAAGATGGACTCCCTAATGCCACTTGGCAGTTAGAGTCCCCTAGTCCATTCCCTGGCCCACTCTCAGGACACAATTCCAGGCCCTCTCCCCTGCCCTAAAGGTAACACCTCCTCTCCTGCTCCTACCTCTAACTGATGACCTTAGTGTCTCTCTAAAGGGACAGGACCAATCCAAAGAGGACATCCTGGCTCCCGTCGCCACATCTCCCACCCACCTTGTCCATCTGTACTCTTGGACTCTACCTTCTCTCCTGGAAGTTTTGCATGAATGATTCATCCCTGACAGTCTGAGACAAGAGATTAATTAATTAGAAAGCTAAGCCTGATACCAACAGCTAGTTTTTCTTCCTCTTGTTTGAGTTTCTTCGCACCCAGATCCCACTCCTGAATCAAAGCCTGGAACTGCTGAGAATAATCCAAACAAAGCTTCTGCCTGCAGAACAGAATAATGGATGCTGTGACACTTCCTACCAATAAGAAAAAGGGAAAACACTTTCGAAACAAAATTATTTTGTCACGACATGTACCGTGAAGGGAGAAGGTGATGACATCAGCTGCAATCCTCTGATGGGAACATACAACAGAGGATTTACTCTCATGACAAGAATCTTTGTTTGTTACCGGCTAAGAGAGAAGCTACCTCACATGCCTTAGCTCTTCAAAACCACGGAACATTTACTGTGTTATAAATTTTCCAGGAAAATGCATTTTATCGACATGGGTTTCTTTTTTCCTTTTCTCTTCCTGAATAACACACAGGTTGTGATGTCACAAATAAATTCCATGTGAATATTGTACCCACTTATCATCTGTGACCTCCCACCAGAATCACTTCATTTTTCCCCATGTTTTCCTGTGACAACTATTTGTACAAGTAGTGAGACTAATTCAGTAAAACTTACAAATTATTGACAACATAAGACTAACCTTTTTCTATATGCTCGAACACAGTCTTAAATGCTAAAGACACTTAACTCTAATTCAGGAAGCACATTCATGGAAGGAATAAAAACTTCTTTAGGTTAAGCACATCAACTGTGATTGCCAAGAGCAAAATAGGTCACCTTTATTGACCTTGAGGAAATACATCTTATTTCGATTATGGGGTATGGGGTGAGGTCAGAGGACTAAAGGAATTAATTCCTTAGGGGAAAATCAAGCCAGATGTATTTTCAACTTGAGCATCCTCCAAATACAGCACATAGTATGTTTCTTCCGTAGTTTCTACTCATGAGTATACTAAGAAATGAGAAATGGTTTTGCTGTAAATTTCCAACCACCTTACGTTTGCTCTTGATGGGTTTTCCAAGCATGCTCAATTGTCTGCTGCATGGTGTTGACAGAAGCCTCGGTGTTCATTTTGAAATGTTTTCTCTTTTCGTAAAGAACCTTTTTCATGTCCCCTGCATTGCAAATAGATACCCATTGAAATATACTCTTGGAAACTATTCCCGTCCTATATGTTCAAGTCAATTCCAGCAACGGTGGTTCCGCAGTATTTGGAAAGACACTTAGCATTAACAAATAGGCATCATTTCAAAAAGCAAGATACTTTGCTTCCTTTTCGCTTATTTATTTATTTATTTATTTATATTTTTGTGAAAGCTTCCAGCTACTCCTTTAATTCAGTGTGCCTTAACGGGACATCGCTTTTTAATTTAAGATGAAAATACAGCTCAAGATTGAAAGTTTCTGTTTTCCAAAATGTGAGAAAAGGGTGACACTGACCCCTTTATTTTGTCATGAGATAACGGCTATAAAGGCTGGTTCATAACATTTTATGAAATATTCACCAACTGAAAGGACAGAGTTAGATGAATGATTGTTAGAATTTGCTACATGAGACACAGAAAATTTTTCCAATTAACAGGCCTTCAAAAAGATACAGAAAATTTCATGAAAAATGAATAAAAAAATTTAATTTAGCCAGTGAACCTTTCAAATAAATTAGACTAAAAGACAAGGAAATGAGAAAATTTATTCAAGAACAGTTTCCACATCATTTTGTGCAGGGTTTGCGTATCATTGTCATCAAAAGGTTGCATTGTGGAAAATTCAAATTTGCTAAACTTATAAATACTTTTAATACTTCAAATAATGCTTTGCTAAGCCTACGACTGACTCTCTGTAACAGATCTACCGTCAGTACTTATTTTCCAGTAATCATGAATGAACTGCAGCATTCTACAAATAATTTGGAAATATAGTTTATCATGTATATTGATGAAATTATAAGACAGCTCACAAATCAAGCACACTGTCACAAACAAATTGAGCAACGGTATCAAAACTCACCTGTTCGTATGAATTATCCACACAGAGGAGTCAAAAATTGACTCTCACACTTAAGACTATATCCTTTAACACAGTTAAGGTAATTGATATCGGACATGTTCATTTAAAACTTGCCATTGACTCTGATCATACATCACTCCATTGCTAGCCACGTTGTGTTTCGTTCTCCATTACCAGGGTTATTAAGGTGAATATAACGATAGGCAGGTATTTTAGGGGTCTCGACCGGCACTCCTGCCACCCATGGAGAAGTAATTGGGAAGTTATGGGAAATAACTGACACGGGAAAATGAAACATTGACGTTAAAACTGGATCTATGACTCGCTACGTGGCACAGTGTGGAAGAGATTATTTCATCAGTTTCTTCTAATGTTCCACAGTGCATCAAATAAAAGCATCACCTCTCACCAGTGATGGTACCATTGTCAGTGCCATTCTCTTCACATCAACAATTCGAAGGGGCAAGTAATCTATGGAGCTGAATCACCCTCAAGACTTAGGTAACATCCTGTACCTGAGAACAAGGCAGTAAACGACAGGAGTGCCACGCACTGACTGACAGTTCCTGCTGTAAACGTTATATGGTTTATGAAAAGTGTCTTCACCTACAAATATCTCCTAAAACATACCTTCAAATCTCTCCAGCATATTCTGGACCTCATTCCTGCGAAGACATTACATTCACATTTACATTGTTGGTCAGTGAAATACCATGTGTGCATTAGAAGAAATGCCTTCTGCCAAGTGCCTTACATACAACGCCTGCCACATGAGTGGAAGCTGATTTTCCTTATTTACTTTACTACCAGGCAAAAATGACTCTGAACACATTACCACGTATCTTGCTCAGGAGTGCCTGAACAGGAGCTGTTTTCTCCACCGTCACCCATTCCTAGATAGTTTTCTGCATTGAAAGCAAAAAGGACAAAGATGTTTAAAGGAAGGATGCGGGAGTCATGTCCTATCGGTGGAATTCCTGGGCTCTTGGCCACCAAGAGCCGGCAAAGCAGACCTACAGGTGGAATGGTTTAGGTGCAGGTCGCGTGAAATGAGGCCAGGGTCTGAGACCATTTCACCGAGGCACTTCTGCAAGCCTTTGGGCGTTACAGTCACGGCAAACCGTGTACTGCCTATCAGACACGTTGGAAGCAAGGGCTGCACCCGTCCAGAAGAGCTGGGCTAAGAGCTTCTGTAACTCTGCTAGGGGGTGGGAGCATGAACCCGCTTTCGAAAAAACCTGGGGCTCTGGTGCATTTGCATGGTGGAATCCATAGCAATGACGGGGCCCTGGGCCGCCCACGTGCTCGGTCTGCCAAGAGACGAGACAGACCGTGCCCTTGGATGGGTACAGGCTTCGGGGAGCCCCTCGCCCAGCCCGCCGCCCCTCTGTGCGCTTTGACCTCCATGCTGAACGTCATAGGCTGCCATAAGCTGAGCCTCCACCGGGGCCTCGGCAGCCCTCCTCCTGACGCGCTTCCTTCCCGGGGGTGCCATGGCTGGCTGTCTTCAGACGCTAGAGATGACTCCTGACCCTTGTGAGCGCAAAGACACACTACAGAAATGGGGACCGGTTCAGTGAGAGCCCACGGGTGAGGGCGAGGCTCTCCAGGTTCAACAAGGGTGGGGCTGGCTCACCCTCCTGCCTCTTGTCACAGCAGGAGGGGACGAGGAAAATGGTGCCAGCGCCCGGTCCCATCCAGTCCCACCCCGGCCCATCCCTTCAGTATCCGTCCCGGGCTGTGGCCACAGAGCTCACCCCTGCCCCGCACACCCCAACTTCAGTGCCCTCTGCCTGCCCCTCACCACGCCCTTGGGACAAACTGGGGCCCTGGCCCTCAGGGCCCCAGGGATGCCCTGTCTGCCTGTCGGTCTGGGGGCACAGACCGTGGTGGAGTGACTCCTTATCCTTCCAGCCCTCTGAATGGGTAATGAACCCATCTGCACCTGTTCAGGACACTCAGGTGAGAGCCCTGCCCACTTGCCACTGCAGACGCCAGGGGGATCCCACGTGATCCGAGTGTCCCGTTATTATGGTAGCCGGGCAAGAGGGACACGTCCAGATTGGGTCCTGCCGCCCCTGCCACGTCCTTTGCCCCACCCACACACATGCAGAGCCCCGCAGTGAGCCTCAGAGGACCTGGGGACCCTCAGGCCCACCCCCCGGACCGCCCTCAGGGGCCTCTCCCTGATCCAGGTCCCAGGCGACACTCGGGACATTTTGTCAGAGATCAACCCCGGGCCTGCCGGGCTCCACAGCCACGTCCCCAAGGTCCAGGGGCCCAGGCCTCCCCCACCTCCCCACCCAGTCGCACCTCACCTGACAGATCCCGACAGAACCCCCTCAGAAGACGCGGGCGACCCAGGCACCACGAGGACGGACGCTCCTCTGAGGGCCTGTGTCCACGCGATAGCAGCCGGCTTCGCTGATTGGCCGGCATGGCACGTGTTCAGGAGGCGGAGCCACGAGGAGCTACGCCCCCTCAGGGAAGCAATCCACCTGCAGGACGCTTAGAGTAGCTGGGCCCTGAGCATGGGCTCCCCAGGTCCTGGTCCTGGGCAGCGACGACAAGGGGCCGCTCCCCAGTGCCTCGCCTCTGGGCTCCTTCCAGCCGGCCCTGGCCCTGCGCGAGGAGCAGCCATCACCCTGGAGATGGTGGCTCAGTCACTCCCTCCCGTGGCCGTGTGCGTTCTGCACACGCGCCTGTACAGTTACCTGCCGTGGCTTGGTGTCCCACGGGTCCGGACCTCGCTGGAGAGGGTCTCCTGTTCTAGGTAGGATTCTGCCGCTTGCTGGCCGGCTCCACAGTGTGTCCCTCACAGAGCCTGCTTTCCTTACCCTGCCTTGGCGTGGACCACCCCGGGGCTCCTCCAGCCTGCATGCGGCGGTTCCTGGCCCGCTGAACTCTGGGCAGGGCTCTTGCAGAGCAGGGGCCGCTCTCGTTGAGAGCAAATGTCGCTACCTGTAGACATAGGGCTTTCACTTTCCCTACTGGATGGTGTGCCATTGTGGGCCCAGTCCACAAAATAGGCATCCAGTTTTCGTCCATGGATGTCTCGATTGTTTGAAGTTTAGACCGTTTCTAAGCAATGATGCTGTGAGTACTCTAATGTCTGGCATAGGTTCCCAAGGCTTTACACAGTATGATGGAGTGCAGTTGCTCCATCATGGGCCAGGGGAACATTCCCTATGTCCCTATTGTTTCCAAGTTACAGCCCCAAGGGCAGACTGAGTTCCCGTTCTTAGGTACACTGACCAACACTTGCTTTAGTAGATTTCTTAACGCTGCCATTTTAGTGGGTGTAAATTAACATTCATGTGGGGTCTTCCTTTGCATTTCTCCAATTACTAATAAGACAGAGTTCTTTCATAATGGCCATTTGCTTTTCCTTTGCGTTGAAATATCTTTGTGAGTGTCTTGAGGATTTTCAATTGTTTTGGATGACTTTCCTACAGATTTTTGAAGTGCTTTATATATGCTGAATAACAATATTTATGCTTGTGTTTTCTGGTGCTTTTTTGTTGTAATAAGATATACATAGAATACAAGTTACCATTTTTAGGGGTGTATTTAATTGGCACTAAGTATATTCCAATTCTTGTGCCACCATCACCACCAACCTTCTGCAGAACTTTTTCACCTTGGCTAACGGAAACTCTGTACCCATGAAACACTGACTCTCCATTCCCTCCTCCCCATCCCCTGACAGCCACCACCTTGCTTTCTGACTTCATCGATTTGACTACGTTAAAACAGGTTGTGCGTCAAGCGACACTATCAGGAGAAAGAAAGGGTACCCTAGAGAATGGGAGGACATGAAGGCAAGTGATATACGTATCTGGTGAGGGTCTAGTATGCAGAAGATAAAAAGAACTCTGACAATTCCAAAGCAAAGCACAATAAAACAACCAATGAGAGTGGGTAAATGATCTGACTCCACATTGCTCCGAAGATGATACATGAATGGCCGATGATCACATGCTCATACACTCACCGTCACTAGTCATTAGGGAAATGCAAATCAATATCAGGAATAGTAGTTACCCTCAACTAGCATGTCTATAATTTCTAAAAGTAAACAGAAAAATAATAATTGTTGTCGAGAATGTAGGGAAATTGGAAGCCTTGTACATTGCTGGTGGGAATTTAAAGGAGTACAGCCAGTGTGGAAAGCAGATTGGTGGGTCCTCAAAAAGTTAAGTATATAGTTAACACATGACAAAGTTATTCCACTCCTCATTGTGTTCCTCAGTAAATTACAAACAGGTACTCAAAAAATACATGTGCACGAATGTTCTTGGCATGCCTACTCACAACAGCAAAAGATGGGAACAACCCAAGTATCCAGATCGGTGGTTGCCGGGGACTGTGGGAAGGCAGGACTCAGGAGTGACTGGTTGGTGGGCACAGGGCTTCCTGTGGGACGGGTGCAAATGTTGGGTGAGTAGACAGAGGTGATGATTGCACAATATTCTGAATTTCCTTAATGCTGCTGAGTGCTGTGCTTTAAATGGTTCGTTTCATATTATGTGAATTTCACTTCAATAAACAGTGTTTAAGAGACACATAAGAGTTGTTAGACCAATATAATGGAATCATCCAGTGTTTTGAAAAAAAAACAAAACTAAGCAACCAATTTTTAAACGTTTTCACTTAAAAACAATATTTAGCCCATTTATGCTTACATATAAACATAGTATGTGAAAAATAAATCTATCTTTTGAAAACAAAACAAATATTGAAACGCATGACATTGTGTGACATTTTGGCACATCTTTTTAATGTGTGCCAGAAGCGGAAGGAGCTGTATTTTCCCACCTGCTTCCTCATTCAACCTCTTGCAATGTGTCGCATGCGCTGATGAAGTGTGTGAGGACCTCTGGACTCACTGATACCAAGTTGGGAAAGGAAGACCTCGCTGATCCCCCAACGGGGTTCCTGAACTGACCAGTTAGGAGCTGCTCAAACCAGTTTTCTTTGGTGATCTTTAATCAACCCTTTGAGGGTAGAGACATTAACAGTTTATTCGACCAAAGTGGAAGCTAGGGAACAGAGACGCTAGCGCACATTGTGAAAGTCACAAGGCTGGTGAGTGGCAGAGCTCAGAGTCGAACCCACATCTGTCTTTCAGAGAGTCTCTCTGATTTGAAAAGATCTCGGTGAATGCAGCCCACTGTTTGCCCTGCCTGGGGAAGTAGATAGGCCAGATGGCAGGTCTGGAGAGGTATCCGTGGTTCCTCCACACTAAGAACCTGGTGGAACCCCTCATTCAGCTGGCACATAGGTACAAATGGAGTCCAGCTTGGCCCTTCCCTTGTGGCGCGTAGACTGGCATGGCTGTGCTTGCTCTAGACTGGAGTCCCTGGGTCCCGTGCTGTGCTGGGCTGTCTTGGGCTTCATCTCGAGAGAGCTGATTCTGGGCACCATTTGCCAACTCAGCACTCAGGGACCTGACGTTGGGGGCCTGAAATCGGCCGTGAGGGGAGTATTTTCACCATGGAAATGGGGAAAACTTGGACGTCAGAACCGCACCTCTCCCCCCTCTCCACCCCCCCCCTTGAGGGCCCGTTTCCAGCTCGTCACTGCCCAGGACTGACCATGGCAGGGTCGGCTCTAGCTCCTCAGCGGGAGGCAGAGCTGCGTCAGAGGGCAGCTCCGTCTCTCTGCTAGGAGCGGCTGGCTGTGAGACAGGACGTGTGTGCTGTGTCCCCAGTGGTAAGAGACCTGCCTCTGAGCGTATTAAGCATTGGCCTGTGGTTTGAGCAGTACATGCCGAGCCTGGATCCCACATGTGACAGGTCATCCCTACCTCCCTGTCGTCCCAGGTCACGGGCACTTTGCGGGGTCATTATTCTTCACAGGCACCTTTGTGTGCTGCCAAGCCAAGTGTAGACCCAGGGTCCTTTGTTCCTGCCACAGCCTGAGGTTTGGCTTTGCCTTCCTCTGGCCTGCGGGTGCCTTATCCTCACAGGCTTTGTCCTGTGCAGGTCATTTTGAAGTGAGCAAGGATCCCTGATCCCCCCTGCACAAATGTCCCTGGCCCTGTGTGTTCAGGCAGAGTGGACGGTGGTCCTTCACGGGACCTGCATCCCGAGCCTGTGTGTCTCGAGGGGGAACAGCTCCTGTCATCCTTTCACTCGCCTTCCCCCATAGCCCATTTTGTGACAGTCCCCCTGCCCCCAACTCCTATTCTGTAGAGGATTTCGAGCAAGGTCCCTGGTACGTCACTCATTCATTCATGCCTTGGATGGGGCGGGGTGTAACTGATTGAGATCGAGATCAACACTGTGCCTCCGAGGATGCATTTGTACTTCCTGGTTTCCATAGGAAGCTAACGTCAAGGAGAACGTTTTTGATGACATTCTGGTCTCCATGACAACCGGAGTAAGCCATTCTTTCCTGGCGGCAGACACATTTCACAAGGATATTTTCAGACCGGAGGGATGGAGTAACCGTAGAAACATCAGGACTAGTAGGTGTCCGCGATCAATCCGTGTGTGTGAGTGTGAGTGTGAGTGTGTGAGTGTGATTGTGTGTGTGTGTGTGTGTGTGTGGCTTTTAGTTGGCCATTCAGGGCTCTAATCCCTCGTGTTTATTAGCGAGGCTGGCAGCTGCTGATGAAAGGGAGGCTGAGGAGGTTGAGTGGCATGTCGTCTGCCAGCCCCAGCTCATTGTCCCGAGGTGACACCTGTTTGGTGAGAAGACTGTCATCTAAGCTCTGTAAAGCACCAATCCTCAAGTATTCCTGAACTGAAACGGCTGTCACACGTTCCCTTAATGATGTAAATGTACTCATTTACCCCTCCTCATCGTAAACCGTTATTACGTGTCCATTGGGAGCGAGAAACTCGTGGTCAGTAGACAAAGAGACAAGACGGGTAGGACTGGAAGGGCCGATGTAACCTCGAGCAAGGCGGGGTCGGGGGTAGGGGATGATGTGCTCATCCGGGCAGCTGACACATGAGCTAAGAAGCATCTTCTCTGGAAGAGAAAGTCCTGTTATCGAGCCACTAATGAGAGCTGGGTAAATGAAGCTAAACCCAGCAAGGGCCCCCTCTTTATTACATGAGCAGAAAATGCAAGGCCCTTCACCAAGGTTCTGGGACGTGTGGCTGCGTGTTTGGAAGTGGACGCTGCTGACATGGCTCTGTCTGTGTCTACTGTGCTTGTGAAGAGCAGCCCAGCCTCTACGGGACGTGCTGTTGCGTCTCGGCAGAAGCAGGTGCCATGTCCAGGGTATCTACGTCTCTTGACTCTAGTCCTCCGTGCTGCTCCGTGGTTGTGGGACTGGGACCTGCCCGCCCCACTGTCCCTTCCCCACCTGGCTCCTTGTGTGGGTCGGCCGGCTGGGGTCTTCACAGGGGGCAGGCGGTCAAGAGGGAGGGGGGCTGGCTGTGCCTTCCGCTCTGCAGCCATTCCTCTCGGTGTCACCCCGACAGAGTTCCTTCACACAGTAGGGACGTGTCTTTGCCGTAGGGAGAGACGGTTCATAATGTAGATTGTCCTCAAACTCCAAGCACGCCCTTGGTCGTGTCCCTGTGGAAAGACCAGCGTCGGCGGGGTCATTTCTGGTGCGCTCTCTCCGGAGACCTGGGGCCAAGGGAGGCTGCCTCTGGGATCCTGCCACTGCGGCAGGAGCTGCTCATCTCCCCGGCAGGCGCCGTCGCCAGGGGTCTCAGGTTCCACGGGTCCCTTCCCTGACCTTCTCTAGAAACCTCTTTCTAGAGAGGAGAGGGCAGCCCGCCTTCCACCGAAGTCCAGGCCCAGGCTCTGAGGGCCTGCTCCCCGCGCGTGGGTGCGCAGGCCCCACGCGGTCCCTTGCTTTCCCCGCACCTGGGAGGGCCTGCAGCTTCGCACCGTGGCGCTGTCTTCGGTAGCACGTCGTTCTCTTTTACCATTTTTTTGGTCTCCACATCATTTTACCAACTTCTCCTTTATTAAAAAAAAAAAAAAAAACAACAGAGGACCCTGCTTAATAATGTCGTTTGTTTCTCTCTTTCCCTTGAAGGTGCCCCTTTCACTTTGGTTTCTGGTAGTTTTACAGGATTAACCTCGGCCCGGTTTGTTGTTGTGTGCGTGTGTGCGGGTGCGCGTGAGAGAGTGCATTACACTTGGGGGTCGGCACGTGTGCATGTGCCGCTCGATGCTTTCCCTTCTTGTGCAAACTTCCCCACTGTGGCTTCCTCTCTCTCTCTTCGCACTCCCAGTGACTATGTCTTATGTGCCTGCGTATACAAACTTTAACAACAAATATAGCCTTTGCTCAATTACAAATATCCCTCCAAGAACATTTCAAATCTATTCCCCCTGAATTCTATTTCAGATAGCACGGTTTCGCCAAACTCGCTTCCTTTGCTTTCCTTCTGTCCGATATTTCATTCCATATCTCCTTAGCACCTTTGCCGTAATACGTTGGGGCACGTGAACATACAGATACATGTGTCCTCCGTGTAGCATTTTAAACATGACTTGAAAAATACCATCTACCCGCATAAGCCTCCTTCATCTCCTTTTTGCTGTGTAACCAGGGCATGAGATCTCTGTTTATCTTTCTAGACTTTTCTCTTCCCTTTAAATGTCTTCCTTACCCTATGACAAGATAGATAGCGTTGTTGTCCAGGTGATCGTGTATTTGACCTAAACTCTATGATCTGTACTTAATCGGTCGCTAACCAGACTTTTCCACTGAATTTTCCCCCTGTCAGTACATTCAGGTCTGCATCAGCCTTCTGTTGGGTACATAACATAGGATCTTTGGCTCGGTCGGTAGGTTTGTTAGCCTCTCCCCACGGATATCACCCGGGTTTGTGCCGTTTTGTTGTTGCTATGATGAGCTACGATGAATTCACTTACCTTGTGAACCAGGCAACTCTTTGTCCTTATGCAGAATGGAGGGCCATCCATGGGTTCTGAAAGACACACCTGGTTCGCCCCCCTGGACGTTAGTAAGTAGAGGGAAAGGGAGGGCTGAACAGCTGAACAGAAGCTCCAAAGAACAGCTAGTCATGGCTAAAATATGCAAATGAGCTATAATATATATTGTACAAGATATAGAGAAAACTACAGCAAGGTAACAGAGTATTTGAGGGGAGACGGTGGGAAGAGAAGGACTGAGAGAACGGTAGCACCTTCTGTGGAAATGCTTCTATAATGTTGGACATCTCATTAGATAAAGTTTGGAAATATCAGGGCAGCCTTGTTGTAAAGAGAGCCACAGAAAACGACTTAGGAAAATGGGCATTCATGAGATAATGTGTCCAAATGTGCTCTTATGGTAGGAACTCTAGTTGAACATAACCGGTGCGTGTGTGTGTGCACGCATGCATAGGTAGCGTGTTAGAAGGACACGCGTCATCCTGTGAGGAGTGAGCATCTGGAACATGCTGTCCTTTTTATATATCTTTCTATGCATTTCATATTCCCTGCAAGCCCCTGTAATGTTCTTTGAGAATTGGAAAAACACAGTGACATTAAAAACTCCATTGTTCTTTCACACACGCCTTTGCAAGCGCGTGCGCCCACACACACAAAGCCTGCCAATATTGAACCTATACGTCCGAGGCCGATGCTATCACGAAAGCACATAGTTCCCGCTGTTCTGAAATAGGAGGAGACTAGCATCCACAAAGTAGCATAACGTGAAAGTATTTTCGAATGCAAAAGAAGGAAGAAAATATATACGACATCTACTTTATGGATGAGATTGAGATCTCAGTTCTGTTTCCAAAAGGCATGCACGAGGGAGTCGGCAAGGGGAACTTGATAAATCGATCCCCACTGACTTGGCTTAATTTCTTATCCATTTTGGATTTTCCAGATTGACGTTAGTGGTGCACAGGCCCTGGGTATCTTCGTTTGGCACCACTTGAGGGTGTGCACAGGAGCAGTTGGAGTGTGAGAACCAAGCAACCTGCCTGATGTTGGGTAAGACTTTCCCATTTACTAAACATTCATTTGCAGCCATGTCGTGTTGACCTTTTGGGGTACAATGTTCTTTTGCACCTTGCTCTACTGACGCTTGTTTTCAAGATAAGAATCACAGATTTGGTGTTAGGAGACAAATGTTTTAAACCACAATAGAGAGGTGCAGGTCGCAGCGAATGACCGATGCTGTGGCCATACTTGTTGGCCATGACAGCCAGTCATCGTCAGCATGACCCTTGTGGACCTCTAGCTTCTAAGTTCATGCCCTTGCACATGGCGCCGTGCTGACAGCCAGCGTCCGTGCATAGGAGATCGTCTCAGGCTTGCTGGGGGGCACGGAGCAGCATGGGCACCCTAGAAAAGGAAAAAAGGAAGCTTTTCCATAGGCTGAAGCCCAAGGAACCCAAAAGGCACTGAGTGTCCTGTAAGAAAAACGGATCCCTGACAGGACACACAGGTCCCTCACACAGATGCTCCTCGCTGTTCACTCGGTACACTCAGGGCAAGACGCCGGGTTTGCAGTGCTCTAAAAGTCCTGGGGCACCCTCTGCGTTTTTTCCCCAAACACTTGCACTTATCAACCCCTGTAAGACACACTTTTCATGTTTCCTCATTGGACCTCTTATCAATGCCATTGAGCAGGGTGCTTCTGCTTTGACCAAAGGAATTCTTTCTGACACGTTTCTTCTGTTCCTTTTCCACGTTCCAGTGCACGCCGGTGTCCTCCGTCCGAGGCACGAGTTCAAGCATCTTGGGGAGACCCAGGTGGAGGGAAAGCCCTTGCGGTGTGAAGGCAAACGAGGCGTCGGAAAGCACCGTGCTTTGGGGAAGAGCTGCAGTAGCAGTGAGTATGACGGCCACGCACCTCAGCCTCTCTTAGAGGCTTCTTCACACGCGACTCAAATCACAATGGACTCTGAGTATGTCCTGTGCAAGTGGAGAGGCCACTTGTGGCCAGCAAAGGTTTTGTCCAGATCTGGGACATCACCGAAAAATAAGAGGAAGAGGGCCCTTTCTGTGGAAGTTGAAATCCTCTCGATAGATGAAAAAATTAAAGCAAAAAGCACAGACATAAAGGCCCTAACTGAGTCTGCGATGGAAGCCATCACCTCACCAGCGGCGCCGCGGGCGAGGGTCAGAGCCCCAGCAGGACAGGGAGTGCACTACAGAAGAGCCCTTAAAGTGGCCCTGGAGGTTCTGAATGAGAGAACAACTTCGGGTCAAGGAAGAAAACCAGATGAGGAGGAGACCATGACGCCGTCCCATAAGGTGCCGGAAAAGCGAGCCAGGCCACCACCTCGTGAAAGGTATCAGAAACGCAAAGGGGACTTACCTCGTACAGGGTATCCAAAATGCAAAGGGGACTTACCTTGTAAAAGGTATCGGAAACGCAAAGGGGACTTACGGAGCCGTCTAGGCAAGAGTAAAGAGCCGGGATCACTGCTGTTGCGTTCAGAGGGCGAGGATGCCCCGTACGGTGCTAAGTCAGAGGGGCACACAGCCACTGCCCCCACCCCAGGTGAAGTGCACTCAAAGGCATCGTCAAGCTCCAGTGTGTGCCAACATTCCCTGACGCTTTCGGAGGATGGTGGTGAGAAAGAGGACAAGGAAAAGGCAGACAGCTCCACAGTCACGTCCTCGGGTCCGACTGTCATGGAGGAGGCTGCGCGTGCTGAGGACCAACAGGCGGCTCCATCTCGGCCACTGGGGCTCATGTCCGCTGTGCCCACAGGTCTGAACGAAGAGGCACAAGACACCTGCCCGCAGACCCCGGCCGCTGTCTCCGAATGCCCCACCTCGGCAGGGAATGTTGAGCTCCCTGCAAAGGGTGCCTGGAAGCCAGGCTTGGAAGGCATGGCAGCGGCCTGCTGGTCCCCTCCCACGAAGCAGCGGTCCTCACTCCATCTTGCAGGTAGAAAGAGGAAACTTCCAGTCCCACCCTTTGAGAAGGGACTGCAAGAACCTCAGCCTCTCGCTGACTCAAAGGCCAAGAATCTCATCCGCACTGGCGGAGCAGCTGGCAGCAAAGGAGCAGCTGGCTGTAAACGAGCAGCTGGCGGTAAAGGAGCAGCTGGTGGTAAAGGAGCGAGGCGACGCGCCGGCTCCGCTCTTCGGAAGGAGCCATGCCCCATTGAAAGGGGGATGATGGTGTGGTTTAAATTTCAGGATCATCCATTCTGGCCGGCCGTGGTAAAGAGTGTCAGCAAGGCAGACAAGACGGCCAGGGTGCTCTTGATTGAGGCCAACCTGCGCCGCGAGAGGAGAGGCATCCGCGTGCCCCTTCGGAGACTGAAGCCCCTGGAGTGCAAAGAGAAAGACAGGCTGCTGCAGAGAGCCAGCAAGGTGTACAAGCACAGCGTCAACTGGTGCTTCTCCCTCATCGCCCACTACCGGGAAGGCCTCGGCCGCGGCTCTTTCTCGGGCTCCTTCCTCGACTACTACGCCACCGACATCAGTTACCCGATGAGGAAAGCCATCCAAGAGGGCGACCTGGACTTCGACTTTCCCAAGGTGAACTACGCCGACCTGGAAGACTGGGAGGAGGAGGCGTCCCTGTGGGGAAAGCGGCCCTGCAAGAAAATCCTCCCCGACCGGATGAAGGCCGCCCAGGACCGAGCCAACCAGAAGCTGGTGGACTTCATCGTGACGAGAAAGGGGGCCGACCCCCACCTTCTGGACATCTTGAAAGGCAGGAAACAGTCCAGCTGGCTGACGTCGTTTCTGAACTCAAATAGGCGCCTGTTCTGCGTTGAAACATACCTGGAGGATGAGGACCAGCTGGACCTCGTGGTAAAGCACCTACAAGAAGTCTACAAACACATAGACGGCACCATGCTGGCTCCGGTAAGACGTGACAAAATCGACCTTGTTCTGGAAGTTCTTCTGCCAGAAGCCATCATCTGTTCCATTGCCACGCTTGAGGGGCTGGACTACAAGGGAGCGGAAGAGAAGTACCTGCGAGGCCCACCCGTGCACTACCGCGAGAAAGAGCTGTTTGACAAAAATATCCTAAAGAAAGCGAGAAGGAAACCAGCAGTCGCCAGGGAAGCTCTCAGGTGTCTTCCCATGCACAGCAGGCGTTAGCGGGGAGCCTCCTCCTTCCGAGAATTCATTGGAAAACCCGTCTGTATGAAATGCGTGACCCCTTCTCTGTGCCGTGTAAATATGTTCTGGAAATTCCAGACTTTGGGAACGTGCATAACTCGTTTTGGGTCCATCTCTAGCGTTTGTGGGTGGCACGTTCACCGTCGTTCCTTCTTCCCAAACCCTCCTCAAGCTTTTTTGTAAAAGGATTGCAAACAGTTGTATTTCCCTTGACCTTTTTTGGACGTGTGGCTGCCCAGATAGTTCCACAGGAAAATACCGTTGATTTTCATACCATTTCTTGTGACCCTACTTGACATTCTGGCACGGGACACACACTCTTTTTCTGTTTTTACACGAAAAGCCACTGATGCCGGCTATGAAGTCACAATAGTTTTTAAAACCCGATGTATACTTTTACAGAGACATCACTTGGAGTTTCCATTCTTTGGGAGACACATGGATATCAACTATGGGATTCCTTTTTAAGGTGATGCCTGAATTTTCCCTGCAATGCCTATTTATATCTTTTGGAAACTAGCCCTGAGGGTTAAATCCGATGACAGACATGTTTTCCTACATATTATCACGACCTTCCAATACCTCTGCAAAAAGCAAGCTGAAAGTCAAACGCAAAGTTCCCGGGTTACCTACCTGCGTGTGGTCCACGTGTCAGCGGATGAGATCTCAGCGTGCGGTAAGCATTTTGTCAGCCCTGTGCAAGACCGTTGACCCTGTGTTTCCCTGAAATTCCATTTATGGCAGTAGTTCTTCTCTGATGGCTACACGATTTCCTAAAACGGGCTTCAGGCTGTTTTCACAGCTGACAGCGACCGGACCCTCCTCTTGTTGCTGTCTGTCCCCAAGGGGAGGGCAGCTAGAGTCATCGTACCCGCAGGCCGGCTGCTGTCCTCCGGAGAGCCCAGGCCCACTGCCCAGGGGCCCGTCTACTCCGGTCTAAACTGTAGCAAAGCAAGCACCTTGTCCTGAATCCCCCTGGCCCCTAAAACATACTCATTTGCCTCACACCAACCGAGCTTTATCTCCCGACTTACTCATCGGCCAGCTCTGACGGCTCCCAAGGGTATAAATGCAGACTGTCCAGGCATCCCAGGCTGCTGGAGCAGTCGGTGCCCCAGGGCTGCCGATTGGAAAATGGGTTATAGAAGCAGCCCCCGTTTGGCTGAAGGTGGCCCTCGTCGGAATAGAATTCAGCAGACGCCATGAAGAGATAAGTTTTAAAGCCCATGAATGATTAGACTACCTTGCAACGAGAGGGTTTCTGAGGATAAATGTTAGAAAATCTAGTTTGTTTTTCCAACTCCATGTGAAAATAAACACAAACCCAAGTGCGTTTTTTGTTCTGAGAGGCAGTGAACTGTTCGCCCACGTCGCGTGTTCACGTGGCCATGTGTTTGAGTAAAATTTGCCAAGTAGCTGTTTGGATTCACAACAAAACCATCACATCCCTCACCTT
Organism: Eulemur rufifrons; assembly: GCF_041146395.1. Classification (NCBI taxonomy): domain Eukaryota; kingdom Metazoa; phylum Chordata; class Mammalia; order Primates; family Lemuridae; genus Eulemur; species Eulemur rufifrons. The sequence continues at coordinate 22,231,074 of NC_091012.1, read as the reverse complement.
GAACTTCTGCTCCATCACACTTGAGATTGTACAACTACATAGGTGGCGTGGCTAAGAAAATATATGAACACACTTCCAAAGAAATAGTAGTTTGGGGAAATTATGCTGTGACTGTTGTTAATTTTCTTCTCATTCTAAATAAATATTCACTTTCATGCTTGACTTTGTCTGTGGGGAAACCCGGGGCTCTGGCTTTAGGAGAGGGCCTTCCCAGCTGTATCCGCCTCAGGCCTGATGGAACCCGCCTGGCCTCTGCCTGAGCGAGAGCACGACCCCTGGGGCACACCACCTCGGCCATCCCCGTGACATCTCGGGGTGCTGGCAAGTGTCTGGGAACAGACCACTGCCATGCTCCACGTGGGCCTCACACGAGGGAACACGCTCTAGCCCCTCTGTCTCCCCGTGTCCCTCTGAGTCCGGTGCATCAGCCAACTCCAGCTTTCTCGTGGGGCCGTGTTTACCTCTCGGTTCCAGTGTTTTCTTCACTATCTCACTCATTCGTTCATTCATAGTATTATAGGTCAGGAGAGCAAGTGAGGTGTGGCTTAAGGCTCTGCTCAGAAGATAAACCTCAGGTACCATAGAAAGACACAGAAATCTTGTGACCCATGTGACAGTCTGATTTCTGACATGACAAGGACGCACTGCTTCATCCCGTTGGCGAGAAATACTTATCAGCGTCATGGGCCGACTGCCTGTATTTGAAGCCACACTCCCGGCTCTTCCTATATTTGTGACATCATACGTGTCTGTTGCTTTGGGTTGAAGGAAGGGGACCCGGTCTCTCTTGGATATCATTTACCGAAGAGAGGCAGACATGCCTCGCACGAGCATCTGTTCACCTCCTTTTGGAATCAGGGTCATTGAAAGGCATTTGGGGCGTGGGGGTGGATTGATGGCTGTGTGGACTCTGAGTTCCCTGGCAGTAGAAGCAGTTGCTACGGCCACTCTGTGAGTGCCCTAACCCAGATCTCTATCACAGGGCTGTGTGTGTGTGTGTGTGTGTGTGTGTGTGTGTCTGTCTGTCTGCCTGTCTGATGGGAAAGCCCAGCTCGCCACCCACCCTGACCCACTAGATTAAGGGTCTCTCCCCTTCTCCAGTCCTAAGACAGACTGCTGAACATCAGGCCCTGGTCCCAATTGTGGGTTGGCAGGACCGCACAGAGATGGCACGCACAGCACTCGCGGGCCTCTGCATCCACGTGAGGCGCTGACAAGGAAAGAGCAGAGCCTGAGACCTGCAAAGGTGATGAGCAGGACGAGTGTGCATACCTGGAATCTCCTGAACTCTTTTCCTGGCATTAGGCACCTCCAACCCTTGCTAATTGGGAAGCAATCTCCTTGTTCCTGGAGACCCCACAAAGACCTCATCTGAGGACACTACCTCAAAAGATGTTGCTTGTCTTAGTCAATGTCCGTCCTGCTAATTGCTATTGGACTAATGACAAGTGTAAAGTAAGAATAGGTGAGATCACAGCACATCACAGCACAGGAGACCTCTACAGTTTCTGTTTGCGTGGGAAATACCTTATATTCAGATGAACTGCAGTACCTGGCTAATATGCACCTGCATGAACTGGGATAACATAGGTGGGAATGGATTTTGACAATGTCGAGCCAGCATGACAGGGGACAGAACATAATTCAATATGAGAACTTATTGACATGGGAGCACAGAGGACGTGGGGTTTCATGCCTGGGGCTGGCCTAATATCCTGCTAGAGTGGCCCCTTTATGTTTGGACAACAGCAGCCTACAGTAAATGACATGGAAATATGGGAACTGCCCTGGCAGAGGATTGATGAATTGGTGAGAAAATTTAGGGGAAGGAGGTATGCGATATGAGTTATTAGGTGAGATCAAAGTCCTGCCTCTGAACTCTGTTCCCTTGGAAGGCAGAGAAGACACTACTCAAATAAGAAATGTGCTGCTGAGGTGGCACTGGGATCTTTGAGGAGCTCTGTGTTGACTCATTTATGATTAGAAAAAAATTACAATAAATAGTGGAAGTGCAGAAGAATAAAAGGCATTCTTATGAACTCTAACGTCTGAATTCATAATTGAATAATGAGTTACTACTCAACGTATCTTGTAGGACCAGCAACTATTTAAATAGATACAACTATACACAATTTGAATTAATAGGTGAAGTAAGAATGCTGACTGATTATGTGCTTCCCAGGCATAATTCTTATTCCTTATTTCTTAATGCATTAATACTATAGATAATCAGTGGTGCTTAGGTAACTAGTTTACTAGAGATAATTACTGATATTTAGGAAATGATGTTAAATCCAGGAAGTCGAAAAACAGTTTTCTCAACTCCAAAGTATTATCACTTAGTGGAATAATGGGGAAAACAATCTCTCTCTATATGTGTGTGAGTGTGTGTATTGTAACTTCTTATATCTTTTTTATATAAGGAGTTATGTAAGGATGTATAAAGTCTATACATAAGTAACTAGTTAACTAGGGGAATCTGGAGATAACCAGAAATAAATATGAAACACATACTTCTGAAATCTAACATTATTTCTTGCCAAGGTAAGGAGATAGTTCTATAGATAACTGGCAGTTCCTGGGTAACTAGTAACCTAGAGTAAACTAGAGATAACCAGAATATATCTTTTAGGCAGGAAGCTGAAGTACCCACTCTTTTCAAATCTAACTTATTTCAATAAAAATAAAGCTTAAATACTAGGGATACCTAGTGCTACCTAGGTAAATGATTCTAGAAAGATCTGGGAAAACATATTGAAATCCAAGAGTTTGAACATTGAACTCTCAACTCTAAATTCTTACCTCTTATTGCAATAATGTATGAGCATTAGAGATAAATACTGGTACTCAGGTAACTATTTGAGAGTTAGTTAGATGTTAGTAAAGATAACTGGATACAGCTAACAGAAAATGCATACTTGTAAAATCTCGTTGCTCATATGTTTGAAATAATTCATTAATACTATTTCTAGTACTGGTTCCCATGTGACTAGACAGAATTCAAAAAACTGGTTGAATACAGGCATTGAAAAAACATTCTTTTCAAATCTAAGTTCCTATATCATTTTGGAATGCTGTCTTGTCTTAGTACAATAGGCACCTAGAGTTCCCTAGTTACAATTTAAATAGAAAGAAATTGATATATTCACAATACTCAATAAAATGCAGGAGGCTGAAAATCACATTCGTCTTAACTCTAAATCTTTATTTCTTGTTGGATTATTTCATTAATATTATAGAAGAGTATTTGCATCTAGGATATCAGTTAACCAGAAAAAATTAGAAATAACTAGAATACTTATGTGATGATCAAATCACGGTAATTGGCATATCCATCACCTCAAACATTTATCATTTCTTTGTGAAAAGTTCTTATCTTTGTTGGAATAAAGAATTGACATCATACATATCTTATGGAACCTAGATAAGCTGATGACTAAACATAACTAGAGATAATTAGAATAAATAAGTGAAGTCTGAATGCTGAAATATTTGATTCTTCTCAGCTGTAAAGTCTTACTTCTTGTTGGATAGTAGGCCAGTACTATATATACCTGGGGTTACTTAGGAAATTAGTTGAGAAGAGATAACTAATAATGACTAGAATAACTAGAATCAAAGCCAAGAATCTAAAAATCACTTTTTTAGACCAACATTTAACTCTCGTTTATTGATGCAATAACGAATTATTTCTGTATGTAAGTAGAGGTACGTAAGTAGTATGCTAGAGAGAACTAGAATAACAATGGGAAATCAAGTAGTTGAAAATATTTTTCACAAATATAAGTTGTTTTTTCTTATTGAATTAATGAGTTAGTTCCGTATAATAAGATATTCCAGGAAGATTAGTTAAGGAGCAATGATAAAAGACATCTTGAACTACTGGTTAAAGCCTAGAGGCTGAAGATCACATTCTTCTCAACTCAAAATGATCATCTCTTGTTGGAATGAGAATTTAATGCTATTGATGGTTAGTGTTACCTAGGTAAATAGTTAACAAGAGATAATTACAAATATCTAGAATAATCATTTGATGCCAAAAGTAGAAAAATCCTTCTCACTCAAAGTTCTTTGTGCTTGTGTGAATAATGCACAATTATCACAAATACCTAGTGGTAATTAATAATTAGCAACTTAGGAATAACTGGAAGTATCCAGAGTGACTAGTTGAAGACTATACACTGATGAAAACTGGTCAAATCCAAGGATTTTGAATAATCATCCTTTGAATTAAAAATTCTTATTGCTGATAGAAATATTAGTTCAGGGGATATCCATTGTTATCTAAGACACTAGTTAACTAGAGATAACCAGAAGTAACAAAAAGACTCCATGAACTACAAAACCTATCCTTCTGAACACCAACTTCTTCATTGCCCAACACGTCTATTGGGTCCTGAGACTCCTCTGCCAGGTTAGAGCATAAAGTGGATTTGGAGGCTGGTGACTCATGTTTCCAGGGTGGCCACAGCAAGTCCAGGAAAGAAGTGTTTCTTTCCTTATCTGACCCCAGAATCCAGGGAGGCTCTCCCGGGTAGGCAGCTCCTCCTACAGGAACTTGGAGCAAAGCCTTGGTTGATGGGGCACTGCCATACACTCCGTCGGTCTGAGCACGTACTCTCCGACTGAACTGCAAAAGCTTTAGTGCCAGCTGAAGATTAGATGGGAAGGGGGGTGGGAAAAGAGATTGAGGTGCTTTCGCTTTCAGCTGCAAGTAACAGAAAGCCCACTTCTCGGTGGTGCCGGCAACATGGATGGTCTGCTCTCTCACATCACCAGCGTCCTGAGGCAGAAGCTCCGAGATTGTTAATGCAACGGCCCCTCGAAGCCATTAGTAGCCAGATTCCTTCCTTCTTTCTGTTCTGCAACCTTCAATGAGCCACTTTTGTTCTTGACTAGCTTCCTTCATGGTGACAGACAACTGTTGTAGTCCTTTGTAACACGTAGATGTGACAATGTCCACACAATGAGGGAGGAACAAGAGTTCTGCCCCTAACACCTCCCACCATGTCTCGCGTCCCCAGGCCTAAGCCAATCCTTGGCAAGAGTAGTGGGGATCTTCCTTCTGGGGCTGGAGATAACCATAGACTCCCCTGAAACCCACTGGCCCTATGGAAATGGGTGGATATTTGGGCAAAATTGGGGTTCTCTGAGGAAGAGAAGAGAACAGATCTTTGGTAAGTTTACCGTGTCTACTGCACATAGAGAAAAATGGGAAATGCAGACAATATTTTCCTCTAAACAACAGGAAGGAATACGCAGCACTGGTCTAAGAGGCATGGAGACGCTCCTCCGTGTTTCCCCCTTTCTTATCTTTCTTCATGGAAACGGGGTAAGAGATGAACACAGCGAAACAGAGGGAAATTTACTGGGGAAATTCCCTCAGAAGCAGAAGAGAGAACATCGTGCACATTATTTCCTACATCAAGGGTTTTTAAAGCTGCACGGGAGGTTGCTGCAGCATCTATCCTATGGCATGCCTTTCTCAGTGCTGCTTGTGCAAAAGAGTCACCCCGGGACCTTTTTCAAAGTCCCTATCTGTGGGCGAGCCCAGCCCTGGAGATTGTGACTTGGTAGCTCAGGAATCTGCATTGTAATAAGCCTCTCTGGGCACCTCTGAAGCACAAGGGCAGTTGAGAAGCACCATGTTACCCCTACCAAACCTGACGGGTCCCAAGGCAGAGGACACTCCTGTTCCCCTTCCTGCCAGTCATTCCTGCGGAGGCACTCTCGGTGGCAAAGTCACTTTGCAGGTTCCTGAAGACTGGCATGAGACACATCTTCTGCCGGCTCCCACCTGCAGCCCAGCACGTGTACTTCCTTTGCAAACTCCTTCAGGTATAGTTCCCGGGTTATGGCAACTGAAATCTAGCAGGGGCCATAGGGAAGCACAAACTCAGAACGAAAAGGAGCCACCAGGACAGGCACAGTTGACAAGGTGTTAGATTGACACCAGGCTATGGACAAAACAGACTGCCTTGGGCACAGAGTAAAAGAGGACCCAACTAAGGTGATTCGCAGAAGAATTTACTCAAAAGGTAAATGTTTAAAAATACATGCAGAATTTGACTTCTTTGCATTCAACTATCACTTCAATAAAGGAACAACAAACTGTATTACCAGCCCCAACCTGTAATTTGCTACCCTAATATTAACTGGTTTGAAACTTTACCATTTAACCAAGGTTCATGTACTAAAAAAATACATAAAACCAGTATGAAACTTCAAGACCTTTGGCAACCCCTACACAGGACAGCCCTGAGAACATTCAGCGTTCGCTATGGTCCTTTTTCACATCAGGAATATGAACTTGACTGTGCCCCCCAGATGAGTCTCCTGCAGAGGGACCATTCCTTGAGAAACACTGGGGGAAAGAGCCCAGACTAGCCTCAATGTGGGTCCTCACAGTGCTCCCCCATTTCCTGGCCGGGCCTAGAGTTTCTTCTCTCTGTGATGAAGAGAAGAGTCGTGCTTAACTCAGAATCACTGAGGGCCAAATGAAAACTTACACAAAGGACCTGGCTTTAATGTGTTCAAGAAGAAGGGGTTCAGAAATGCTCAGTCTTACTCTCCTTCCTCGTTATGGTTATCACATAAGCTTTGTTGTTCAATGTGGGTTCATGACGTTTTTATAATTAGTGTCCCCAAAGTCAGTTGACAGCATTTCCTGGGAGGATTTGTCCTTTGTCATCTTGCTATTTTCTAATAAGAGGCATATGGTCAAGTAAAAGACACGCAGCATTGGAAAGGAGTGGAAAGACTTGGCCCTGCCTCCCGTTTGCTCACTGTAACCCTGGAAACATTCTTTTTAGTAAAAAAAATTAATTTTTAAAATTGACAAAATTGTATATATGGTATGATGCTTTGCAATACGCATACATAGTGGAATGGCTAAATCGAGCTAATTACCCTGGACTCATTCTTGTTTCCTCCTGCTTAATTGTTCCCATAAATGAGACAAAGTCCCTTAGGAATCTCTTGACAGAGAGTGGCCAGTAACATGCTATCCCTAGGGCCAGAAACAAGCATTAGGTGCTCACCACATCTGTGCCTGGCAGGCATCTTAAGACAGGTCTGCAGTGGCTCAGTAGGGCACGGGGATGGAGAGGGAGCGCGAGTCAGTGAGTCAGTGTGAGTCAGTGAGGTGGGGCTGGACCAGGGAGTTGAAGGGGGTGAGGAAGATGGAGCAGAGGGAGCTGGGGAGTTCGTGCGGAGGCAGAAGACAGTGCCAGAGGCGGGTGGGCAGAGGTGGATGGTGAAGGAGTCGAGGTCAGTTCATGCAGGACAGGACTAGGAGACCTAGGGGAATGGTGGGGCATGGGGACAGAGAAATAGAGGTTGGTGCGTGTGGGGTGTCCCTGAGGGGTGTAGGGGAGTGTGGGGGGCGGGGAGAGAGTGAGAGGGAGCAGGGGTGAGTTCATGTGAGGGTGCGGTAGAGTTTCTGTGTGGGGTGGTCACGTGGTGGTGGGGCAGGGGGAAAGGATGTGGTGGGAGCAAGGACAGTTCAAGTGGGGCTGGCCCAGGGTGCTGGAGGGGCATGGAGGGCTGATGGGAAGGTAGAGGAAGCAGAGGTCAGTTCACGTGGCTGTTTGACCAAGAGATGTAGAAGGCTGGCTGGTGTGGCACAGGAGAGGCAGTCAGGGCCAGTTCCTGTGGCGGGAGGGAAAAAGAGAGGCCACCGGGGTGGTTTATGTGTGACTGTATCTGCAGAGGTAGCCAGGGTATGGGGCAAAGGAAAGGAGAGGGAACCGAGGCGTATGGAGGGGAGGGGAAGGAAAGGAGAGGTGTAGGGTCAGCCCTTGTGGGTGGGCCAGAGAGATGTGGGGCAGTGGGGCAGGGCTGAGCTGGAGGGCCAGCAGAGGGCAGGTCATGTGGGGCTGGCCCACGAGGACACGGGGGATCGCGAAGTAGAGGGACTGAGGTCAGCTCATGCAGGGTAGGACCAGGTGGTGTAGGGAGGCGGTGGGTAAGGGGAGGGAGAGAAAGCAGACGGGCAGTTCGTGCGGGGGCTGGCCCAGAGAAATGTCGGTTGGGTTGCGCATGGGGCTTGGGCTGGAGAGAGAGCAAAGGCAGTTCCTGCGCAGGGCAGCAGAGGGCAGTGGAGCAGGGGTGCCATTGGGGGTGACGGGGGCGGGGAGAGGAGAGCAGTTCGTGTGGGGCTGGCCCAGAGAGCTGCAGGGGCGTGGGGTGGCATTTGACCTAGAGACGGCAGACATTGGTTCATGTATTGGTTCATGTGAGGATGAACCGGAGAGTTCAGTCGGAGCTGAGGGAAGAGGGGAGGGAGACGGAGCAGAGGTTCTTCCGCATGGGCTGGGCCAGGGCTGTGTGGGTGGAGGCGAGGGGAAGTGGACAGTAGAAGCAGCAGAGGTGAGTTGGTGTGAAGATGCCACAGAGACGCGGAGGAGCACAGGGGCTTGGGGAGCAAGACCGGTCCCTTCGCATTGGACTGGGTTTGGGGAAGGAGAGTGAGCCTGATACCTGCGAAGACCACCGCGGCGGCAGGGAGGGTCCTTGCCCTCCACGCAAGAAGGAATTCAAGCATAGGGGCACGAGTCAGAGAAAGAATAAACACGAAGTATAAGCAGAAATAGATTAATTGAAAGCAGAGTACACTCTTAAGAAAAAGTATAAGAGTGGGCCGGGCGCGGTGGCTCACGCCTGTAATCCTAGCACTCTGGGAGGCCGAGGTGGGCGGATCGTTTGAGCTCAGGAGTTCGAGACCAGCCTGAGCAAGAGCGAGACCCCATCTCTACTAAAAAAAATAGAAAGAAATTATATGGACAGCTAAAAATATATATAGAAAAAATTAGCCGGGCATGGTGGTGCATGCCTGTAGTCCCAGCTACTCGGGAGGCTGAGACAGGAGGATCCCTTGAGCTCAGGAGTTTGAGGTTGCTGTGAGCTAGGCTGACGCCACGGCACTCACTCTAGCCTGGGCAACAGAGTGAGACTCTGTCTCAAAAAAAAAAAAGAAAAAGAAAAAGTATAAGAGTGGATTGATCCAAGACGGAACAGTCCCACCCCAGGGTTAGGGCCTGTCATTTTATGCTAATCCCTACTAATATGCTAAGCTGGGGGCGGAGAAATAGGTGGAGGGTTCCAAGAAAGGGTCCTTCCCTTTCTTGACCTTGCTTGGTGTTTTTGGATCTGTCCTGGTATCAGGTGCATGCTGGGAGTGGGCAGTTCCTTATGATAATTTTATTACAATGATGGTATGATGCGCATAAAGTCAAGTAGTGGTCATGTTTCTTGCTCAACCGATTTCAGGCTGGTTTCTGCTAGACACGTCCCACACACTGCTCTTCCACTTCCCGGCCTCAAGCCAAAATTAGTTTCTGTGGGGCCGGACCAGAGAGATCTAGGGGCACTGGCAGGGATGGCAAGGGAGCAGAGGTCAGCTTGTGTTTCCTTGAAAGGACCGTCCAGTGCATTAGTCTTTTCTTTGCTGCAAAGTGTTAGAGCCGCTGTGAACAGCTGCGTGCATTGGTGGACACACTCAGGCTTGGTATGAATAGACTGCAAGGAAGTTGCTTAAAGAGAGAAGGCAGTTCGGTTGCTCTCACTGTAAGACGCGGAAGAGCTGCCAGACACAGCACCTCGGCAAGCACTGAAGGCCTTTCACCCTCTACTAGATTTTACATTCTTTGTTTTGAGCTGTTTTGATATTTTAAGTTCTAGGATGACCAGAAAGACAAAAAAGAACACGTGTGTTACTGTTTTCTTGGCTAACGACCTCTTTGGGAAGTCTAGTGTTAAATAGACTGTGAGGTTGGACCCAGGTCTGTCAGGGACCACGTGGCCACGTGAAAGGGCTAAGGGAATCTCCACTCTTCACTGGGAGAAATTTCCCTCAAGTTAAATCTGGCTTCATACAATTCACAATAGCAAAGATGTGGAAACAACCCAAATGCCCATCAATACATGATTAGATTAGTAAGCTGTGGTGTATGTATACCATGGAATATTACTCAACTATAAGAAATAATGAAGATACGACATCTCTATGGTTCTCCTGGGGAGAGTTGGAACCCATTCTATTAAGTGAAGTATCCCAAGAATGGAAAAACAAGCATGACATGTACTCACCAGAAAATTGGTTTCCCTGATCATCACCTAAATACACATCTGGGAACGACACCAATCGGATATCAGACTGAGGTGGGGGGTGGGGGAGGGGATGGGTGTATGCCTACACAATGACTGCATTGCGCACCGTTTGGGGAATGGTAACACTTGAAGGTGCTGACTCGGGAAGGGGGGGTGGGGAAGGGAGGGATATATACCTACATGATGGGTGCAACACGCACTATCTGGGGAACAGACACGCCTGGAGCTCTGACTTCGGGGGGAAAGGCGGTACATGGGCAACGTATGTAACCTGCAATTCTGTATCCCCCATAACAATAAGATGAAATAATAAAAAAAAAAATCTGGCTTCTAAGAGTGTGACCTTCCAAACACAACCTCAAGTGCCAGGATCCCTGACTCTCCTTTGGCTAATCTCAAAACTCAGTCCCAGACAAACTCTCCTCTTGAGGGAGCTCCTGCTCTGGACTACAACTGTGTGCCAGGGCTGCTCAACTTTATTTGATGTTTTCGCCACACTTTCAAATACTAGAATTTTGGCAGTACACTGAAAGGAAGCAAAACACTCATAACAACAGTTTAGCAACAACTGCAACTTAGTCATTGCTCTATAGGAAATGGCCAGCAGCCAGCCCACTATGTACTTAGTCACCCTTCAGTTTGACTGGAACTGCTTGCTGCAGGATGGTGCTCACTCACAGGGCAGGAAAAGCCCCTTTTTGAGCCCCTCCATCACCACTGTGCTGTGTCCTCCACTCCACGTCTCAGTTCACCATCCTACGTGCTGGGAGTCGCTGGAACAGCCTGCATCTTCAACTGGAGCGAAAGTAGTCCATCTGCACTGACAGCAGTTCTGAAGCAGTGATGCCATCCTAGTGTGCTGTGCTGGAACATATCAGACACATTTGATGACCCACATCTCTGTCAGCAGCCCCCCAAACTCTTACAGGGGCTCTAGGCCCATTTCCAAGAACATCACCTTCAGCACTTGATGTATCTGGAGCTAAAGTCGCCTTCATCTCTAGCTTCCCCCCCTGACTCCCAGTCTGCTTGCCTTCCAAGCCTCCCCTTTTAAACACTTTATTTATTTATGTATTTTTTTTAATTTTTTAAATTTCAGACTATCATGGTGGTACAAATGTTTTGATTACCTATATTGCCTTGCACCGCCCAAGTCAGAGCTCCAAGCGTGCCCAACCACAGACATCCCTCACTGCACCCATTAGGTGTGAATATACCCATCCCCTCCTCTCCCCGACCTGCCCGACACCTGATGAATGTTACTACCACATGTTTGCTTTTAGCTTTCTGATGTCAGTTTCATCTCATTTCTCCTCTTTGTTCTGGATACCTGCTACGTCACCAAGACTTTCCCTACAGTACTCACTCTGACCCACCCCTTCCTTTTTCATTTCTGAAGCCACCGCCTCAACCCAAATTTGGATTGCTGCAATGTCCTCCTAGCTGAGGTCTCTGTCTTGTCTTTCCCCAGGACAATCTGCAGTGCCATCTTTCCCACGCCATTATCTTGCGCAGGGAAGTGGCTTGGCCTTTAGACTCAGTCACACCTGGTTCAAATCCTAACTCTTCTACTCCGCAGCTTTGGCCTTGGGGAGAGAGAACATAACCCTCTTGAGTCTCAGTTTGCTCATCTAGAAAATGGGGGTGCTGTGAGGTCAAAGGGAGCTAACAGATGTTGGGTGCCTAGTGTGGAGCCTGATGCCTGGTGGGCACGCAGCAGGTGTGCCGATCCACTCCTCTTGGCCACCAACAATCACTGCCCATTCATTAGCCTGTTTTTCTTTTTTGCATAACTTGAACGCTCTGTCCTTAATAAGCGCCTATGTGTGTTACCCTTGAAATCGAGTTAATTTCTGTGTATACACTCGTGCCTCTGCCATTGTCCCCCCATCTTTCAGTAAATATCGTCCTCCTGATCCTATCTCCAAACCTGTGTTTTTCTTCTTATGAAACTCCTCCTTAGAGCTCCCTCCTTCCAGAAACTTTTTGTTTGGGAGTAGAGGACTAGTACCCAGCTGGAATTCCAGGAGACCGCAGTCTTGCAGATATGTCCCTTGCCACTAGGTGGGGTGCCAGGACAGAGGCCCCAAGGCAGAGCCCAGAATCTCTTGAGCTCAGCAGTGATTTAAGCTGGATCTTCCTGGCGCCCCTAGAGGGCTGTGGTCCTGAATAGCCTCGGAGCATGATGGAGAGGATGCCACAGTGGGAAGAATCTTGGCGAGGCTATGGGCCCCTTGGAAAAAGCTACCAGCTGTGGGCACTGATGGAATGACAGCTCATTTGGATGGATGCCCTATTAAGTCTAATTAAAAGAGAGAAAAATGACATGTTTGCATTTCTGAGTATGTGTGATCCAAATTGTTTACCTGCTACATGGACTTATCGAGACTCCCCAACTACACCAAGCACTTCTCAAGGCAGAGCAGGGGTGCCTTTGATTTCTTTAGAGCTGGGCTTTGTGCCTGCTGCGAAACTCCGTCCATGATAAGCATCACTCTTTCACTAAGTTTCTCGATCCTATAGCAAGGATTTATTAACTCATTAAAATTTTCTAGCTTTTTGTGGCTCTTTTTCTTCCTGACCATTATCCCTTGCTATGGATTGAATTGTGTCCCCTCAATACCTATGTTGGAGTCCTAACCCCAGGACCTCAGAATGGGACTGTTAGGCTTAAAGAATTCACCCTCCCCAAACTTCCATCCGAACCTCCTATAAAACCCACCGCTCTCCCCTTCCTAGGGATGTATTAGGCAGGAGCCTTTGCCAGACCCCTGGGAGATAAAGGAATGGAATTCGAGAGGGGAACGTACTTTCCTTAACGCTCCTGATAAGGACAATGCTTATCCCTCCCTGTTGTTTGAAAAGAATTCATTACAGCAGCTGTTCTGGCCCAGTTGCTCACTCCTCCCAGCAAAACCCTCTATAAAACCCAAGGGTCTCCCCTCCCTCAGCGTGGATGCTCTTTAGGCCTCCACCCATCAGCACCCAGATGCTCAGATAAACAGCATTTGCTACACATGAGGCTTTCTGTGTCTCCCTCTCGGCTTCGGACCTAACAGGGACCTTATTTGGATACAGGGTCTTTTTTTTTTTTTTTTTTTTTTTTTTTGAGACAGAGTCTCACTCTGTTGCCCAGGCTAGAGTGAGTGCCGTGGCGTCAGCCTAGCTCACAGCAACCTCAAACTCCTGAGGTCAGGCGATCCTCCTGTCTCAGCCTCCCGAGTAGCTGGGACTACAGGCATGCACCACCATGCCCGGCTAATTTTTTCTATATATATTTTTTTTTTAGCTGTCCATATAATGTCTTTCTATTTTTAGTAGAGATGGGGTCTCGCTCTTGCTCAGGCTGGTCTCGAACTCCTGAGCTCAAACGATCCGCCCACCTCGGCCTCCCAGAGTGCTAGGATTACAGGCGTGAGCCACCACGCCCAGCCGATACAGGGTCTTTATAGAGGTAATCAAGTTAAAGTGAGTTTATTACAGTGGGCACCGTTCTAATATGACTGGTGTCCCTATAAAAAGGGGACATTTGGACACAGACACACACAGAGGCAGATGATGTGAAGAGACACTGGGAGAAGACGGCCATCCACAAGTCAAGGAGAGAAGCCTGAATAGATCCTTCCCTCACAGGCCTTAGAACCAAACCTGCCGACACCTTGATCTTTGAGCTCCAGCCTCCAGAACTGAAAGATGATCCATTTTTGTTGTTTCAGCCCCTCAGTCTGTGGGACTTTGTTGTGGCAGCCACAGAAGAGGCATACATCCTTCTCTCTTACTGAAGAACTCCCTCTGTTAGCTCCAAACTGTCCTGACCAGAAGAGTACACAGTGATGCTGCGGAAACAAAACCTGAACTTGGAATCTGTGCTGCAGAACACACTGCTCCGTGGACACTGAACGTGGCTGCTCCTGCGAGATCAGTGAGCACCTGGGGGTGTGCAGCATCGCCACCTGAAAGCTTGTTTTTCTCACCTTGGAGTCTGAGCTTGAACATGTATGTGAGGCCATGTCTTGTGAGATGTTGGATGTGGGAAAACATTTGTGCAGCCCCTCATGCAAATAGATCTAAAATGTACACTGATGATTAAAAACTGAGTCAGCAAAGCATGGGAAAGATGAATGAGTGGAGGCAGGGTGACAGAGCCTCTGGATGTCACTGTGGCAGGTTTGTAGTTTCTAATCTGCTGTATATAGTTTAAGAGATATGCTTTCAGGATGAACCAGGCTATCTGAAAGAACAGACACCAATCTTGTAAGAGGCATTGTGGGGTAGTGGTGAAATGTCTCTGGAGCTGGACTTCTGGGTTCCATTGCTAGCTCCACTCCCACTACTGAATGACCTCCAGTAGCTTACCTAAAGCCTCAGTACCTCGTTTGTTTCATCTGTCAAGGTGGCAGGAGGGTATTAATATAACCCACCTCAAGGGCAGTTGTGGGGAGTAAATAAGCTAACCTGTCTAAAAAGCTTAGAAGAGAGCCTGGCACAATAAATATTTGTTGAATGAATAAATTGAGAATTTGGCTGTAATCTTCAACTCTAGGGTTCAGGAGTTATGTCATTAATCCCAGTGTTGCAATTTAGGGGTATGTCTTTAGAACAAAGCTTCTTAACCTGGGGTACCCAGGCTTCAAGTGTCCATGAATCACCCCGAGAAGGTTCTTAAATCTTCTGAAATGACGTGCATGATTTGTGAGCAATTTTTATCAGATTTATTCAAAGAGTCCATGAGCCAAAAGGAATTCAGACCTGCTGACCTGGAATTAGACATGGCCATTTGGGGCATGGAGAAAAATATGCAAACCCACAGCATTGTGCCATAGTAGCGTGTGTGTGTTTGGAGGGAGCACCTGGTTTTGAGATCCTTTGTCCACACCAGCATTCCCTGAGATCTGCCTGTTTCCTGGTCCCGCCTGGATTTTTCCAGTGAGGCAGCTCGAGCATCATTTCTATGCTATGCCTGAGGGTATGAGACTGCCACTTCCTTGCTGCTCAGGGGCCTGGGGATCTCTAGGATGCTGTCTCTGTCCCTATCTAGATGCTCCCTGCAATCCTTCGCTCCGTGGAGCCTCTGGGATCCAGCAACCTCACCAGCCACCTGGATTTCCCCCTCTTTCTCCTCCCTCCCCTCCAACTTTTTTTAGCTTGAAGATCAATCTTCTTGAAGGAAAAATGCCAACAAAAGAGAATTTATTTTCTTCCAAGACATTGCTCTCTCACTTCCTTACACTGACTAAAGCCATTTTACTTCTCTGTCTTCAGCATTTTTTGAAAGCCTCAATTTATTTTCGGCTTCAGCCTTCCCAAAATTAATTATCCTTTAGGATCCACATCACTGTGTGTGTGCTTTTTAACCATCATGAGATCTGTTCTCTCCTTCTAGCTTTCGCATTCATTCATTTATTCACTCACTTAGCATTTATTCTGACCAGGCTCCGCGGTGACAAAAATAAAGTCTCCGGCCTCATGAGATTTACAATGTAGTGAAGGGGACAGACAGAAAAGAAGCTCAAGAAAACAGAGAAAGGTAAGGAGGTAGAAAAGGATGGAGGGGGTGCTATTTTGGTCGGGGTGGTCAGAGAAGGCCTCGCCATGGAGATGGTATCTGAGCAAAGAGCTGAAGCCCTGTGGAGAACTGGGGAAAGGCTGCCGAGGCAGAGGGAACAGCAAATGCAAAGGCCCTGAGGCAGCAACAGACTTGGCACAGGTGAGGAACAATGAAGGAGCCTGTGTGGTTGGCAGAAGGAGGCAGGGTGTGGGTGGGCCTCATAAAGCTCTTAAGTTCCATGGGGGATGGGGTGCCATCATGGGGTTCTGAGCAGGAAGGTGGCATGACTTGCATTGGCACTGCCTTTTCTTTCTCTCCTGTTTGACTTACATGCTTTCTTTTCTTAATTTATCTTACTTAGAATTTTTATTGCCTACATTGCCCATTAGGGCAATTGCTTAAATGTACCACAGCCTCCTGCTGTGGATTTAGGCCCCCCAAATGGCCCATATGTCCAGCGTGACGATTGATTTTATGTGTCAACTTGGCTGAGTCACAAGGTGCCCAGATATTTGGTCAAACACCATTCCAGGTGTATCTGTGGGGGTGTTTTTGGATGAGATTAGCATTTGAATTGGTAGACCGAGGAAAGCAGATGCCCTCCCCAACATGGGTGGGCCTTATCCAATCAGTTGAAGGTCTAAATAGACCGAAGAGGCTGACACCCTACCGAGTGAGAGAGAATTTTTCCTGCCTGCAGGCCTTCAAACTGGGACAGCAGCTTTTTCCTGCCTTTGGACTGGAACTACAGCATTGGCTTTTTCTGAATCTTTTTCTTTTTTTTTGGAGACAGAGTCTTGCTGTGTCACCCTGGATAGAGTGCAGTAGCATCACCACAGCTCACTGCAACCTCAAACTCCCGGGCTCAAGCGATCTTCCTGCCTCAGCCTCCCGAGTAGCTGGGACTACAGGTGTGTGACACCATGCCCAGCTAATTTTTCTATTTATAGTAGAGATGGGGTCTGGCTCTGCTCAGGCTGGTCTCAAACTCCTGAGCTTAAGCAATCCTCCTGCCTTGGCCTCCCAGAGTGTTGGGATTACAGGCGTGAGCCACTGTGTGCAGCCCTCTTCCTGAGTCTTGAGCCTGCTGGGTTTCAGACTGCAGCTAGACCACCAGCAATCCTAGTTCTTAGGTCTTCGAACTAGGACTGGAACTACATTATTGGCTCTCGTGGGACTCCAGCTTGCCAACTCACCCTGCAGATCTTGGGACTTGCCAGCCTCTATAGTAGTGTTAGTAAATTTCCTGTGATAAATCTACCTATCTATATGTCTCTCTCTCTCTCTAAAATATATATTATGTAAATATATGTTTATATTTATAATGTCTTTATATAGTTAAATATATATTATTCTTTTTTTTTTCAACAGATTTTCTGGGTTTTTTTTTTTATTTCATCTTATTGTTATGGGGGATACAGAATTGCAGGTTACATACGTTGCCCATGTACCGCCTTTCCCCCCAAGTCAGAGCTCCAGGCGTGTCTGTTCCCCAGATAGTGGGCGTTGCACCCATCATGTAGGTATATATCCCTCCCTTCCCCACCCCCCCTTCCCGAGTCAGCACCTTCAAGAGTTACCATTCCCCAAACGGTGCGCAATGCACTCATTGTGTAGGCATACACCCATCCCCTCCCCCACCCCCCACCTCAGTTTGATATCCGATTGGTGTCGTTCCCAGATGTGTATTTAGGTGATGATCAGGGAAACCAATTTTCTGGTGAGTACATGTGATGCTTGTTTTTCCATTCTTGGGATACTTCACTTAATATAATGGGTTCCAACTCTCTCCAGGAGAACCATAGAGATGTCGTATCTTCATTATTTCTTATAGCTGAGTAATATTCCATGGTATACGTATACCACAGCTTACTAATCTAATCATGTATTGATGGGCATTTGGGTTGTTTCCACATCTTTGCGATTGTGAATTGTGCTGCTATAAACATTCGGGTATATGTGTCTTTGTTACAGAATGACCTTTTTTCCTTTGGGTATATGCCCAGTAATGGGATTGCTGGATCAAATGGCAGGTCTACTTGAATCTGTTTAAGATACCTCCATAATGCTTTCCACAGGGGTTGCACTAGTTTGCAGTCCCACCAGCATTGTATTAGTGTTCCTGTCTCTCCACATCCACGCCAACATGTGTTGTTTTGGGTTTTTTTTTGATAAAGGCCATTCTCACTGGGGTTAAGTGATATCTCATTGTGGTTTTGATTTGCATTTCTCTGATGATTAGGGATGTTGAGCATTTTTTCATATGTTTGTTAGCCATTCTTGTATCTTCTTTTGAGAAGTTTCTATTCATGTCATTTGCCCACTTTTTGATAGGGTTGTTTGATTTTTTCTTGCTGATTTTCCTGAGTTCTAAATAGATTCTTGTTATCAGTCCTTTATCTGGTGTGTAGTATGCAAAATTTTTTTCCCATTCTGTAGGTGGTCTGTTTATTCTCGTGACTGTTTTAATAATATTAAAAGGCTGTGCAGAAGCTTTTTAATATTATTCTTTACAATATCTCTATGTGTCTATTGGTTGCTGCTCTGGAGAGCCCTGCCTCACACAGCCAGCACAGGGCGGCTTCTCACGAACACTGCCTGTTTCCCATGTCGGTCCTGTTGGACAGTTGTTTTCTTCAAAGAGGAGAAATCCTTCCTAATTCTTTTTTTTTTCAGACAAAAGAAGGCAATTTCAGAGAAAGAGAGGAGTTGTTGGTGTATGCGAGAAGAGAAAGTCAGTCCATAACAGGCCCGAGATGACCTAGGCAATGCATGTGGCGTGAGGGAGACACCAAAGCTCTGCTGCTAGTGATGTGAACCGACACAGCTCACTCTTCCTGGAAATGAAATACAACACTACAGCCAGTGGGATAAGCTGTAGGGCGCAGTGACAGACGTTGAGCTTCTCTAGCAGAAAGAACAGTGGAGTGGGTGAGAAGGAGGAGGGACACTGACAGTGCTGACGGAGCAGACGTGTATGCATTATGCATGATGTCATCTCACACACACGTAAGAATAGAACTGCAGAGACAAGGTCTGGGAGAATCCACACCACATTTTTTTTTTTTTTTGAGACAGAGTCTCACTTTGTTGCCCAGGCTAGAGTGAGTGCCATGGCGTCAGCCTAGCTCACAGCAACCTCAAACTCCTGGGCTCAAGCGATCCTCCTGCCTCAGCCTCCCGAGTAGCTGGGACTACAGGCATGCACCACCATGCCCGGCTAATTTTTCTATATATATATTTTTAGTTGTCCATATAATTTCTTTCTATTTTTAGTAGAGACGGGGTCTCGCTCTTGCTCAGGCTGGTCTCGAGCTCCTGACCTTGAGCGATCCACCCGCCTCAGCCTCCCAGAGTGCTAGGATTACAGGCGTGAGCCACCGCGCCCGGCCAAGAAAATTCTTAAGAGAAAGGGATGTTATACTATTACATCAGCTGGACCCTTTCACAGAGAGGGAGAGAGTGGATTCCAGGAACTACAGGGGGGCAGCCCCAGTGTTACAGGCGGTGTGCTTGTGTGAAGTTTCTCACAGCTGGAAATATAAGCAGACAGGAGGATCTGCTGTCATCCAGTTCACAGAAAACTCCCAAGTGCATGTGCTGGTTCTGTCATTGCTTGTCACTGCAATCTTAGTGCCTAGCACGGCGTCTGGTGCACTGCAGGCACTTGATAAACGTTTGTTGATGAATGAATGAATGTATGAATCTCTGTGACTTCCTAGTAATCTCTCTCTATCTTATCAGTTTTGGCCCTATTGTCAATTATTTGATGTACAATTGGAAGCACAAGCCTGGTATTCAAATATTTGGTTGTCATTAGCACAGACTCAACCAAACCGAATTACCTCCCAAAGGCCCTATCACCAACGACCATCACATTGGAGCTTAGGGCTTCAACATATGAATTTTGGGGGACACATTTCACTCCATAGCACCGTTTTGGGCCTGCTTTTAGTACCTGGACTGCAGTCCTTGTTTTGTTTGGCTGAGAAACATTATGGAATCATGAGAAGAGAAATGAAGCAAGACCAAGGTCTGCTTCAGGTTGGGAGGAGTGGGAATGGTGTGGGCTCTAGATGAATTCAGATCATAGGTATTAGTTTTCTCAGGCTGCCATGACAACGTGCCATGGACTGGGGGGTTTCAACAACAGAAATGTATTGTGTTGTTGTCCTGGAGGCTCGAAGTCCACGATCAAAGTGATGGCAGGGTCGGTTTGTTCTGAAGCCTCTTTCCTTGGTTTTGGAGATGGCTGTCTTCTCCCTGCGTCTCCACATTGTCTTTACTCTGTGTGTGTCTGTGTCCTAATATCCTCTTCTCATAAGGACACCAGTCATTAAATTAGAGGCCACCCTAATGACCTCATTTTACCTCAATGACCTCTTTAAAGACCGTATCCCCAAATACAGTCACAGTCTGAAGTACCCGGGGTCAGGGCTTCAGCATATGCATTTTAGGGCTGACACCATTCTGTCCATAATGGCAGGGGATCTATTCCCGACCCTGTTGCTTACTAGCCACGTGGTTATGGGAATCTACAGCGCCCCGTGAGCCTGAGTTTCTTTATCTGCGAAATAGTTTTGATAGGATCTGTCTGGTAGGACTGTTGGAATGTGTGCAATGTCTGTAAAGCACCTGACACAGTGTCTGGCATATGTTAGATCTTTCCTGCTTGACAGTTATTTGCATTACTAGTATATTTGGACCTCAGATCCTACTACACTTACCTCTGGGAATTTTGTTTTTGCTAGTGTCGTTATTATCTAGGAAACGTCTGAGTATGCAGCGCAATAGGACAGGGAATTCCTATTCAGCCCAAAATGTTGCTTCATGGATAAAACTCAGTAAAAATTCCCTCCTAGATGATTTCCTATTTAATGTGGCTGTGGGGGAGTCTTCCCCAGCTGGATACAGCTGAAAACTCCTGGCATCTGAGTCAAGGACCAACTCCTTCCCTCCCTCCCAGCTGCTTTTCCAGCCAAACTGCTATTTTCATCCATTTCATCACCACTTCAAATGTAAGCCCTTACAGTTGGGCAAATTACACTTGAGATAACCTAAATAAAATGCCTTTTTAATAGTGTCAGCTCTGGCTCTCCCAGCCAGGCAGATGTGCACCTGGCCAGTGGCTTGGGGGCCTCACTTCATGGGAGATTCACCCTTATCTCTCAGCAAATCCCTGCAGAGGACAGTTATCGATCACCTGGCTCTGGCACTGTGCTCAGCCGCAGTGGGACAAGACCACAGGACACCTTCCGCACCTGCCCCACCTGGAGATTCCTCTCTGCTTTGCTCACCATCCAGAAGGAACTGCTCAGGGCAGTTCTCCCTTCCAGGCTTTGCTCTCAGCCCTAAGTCATGAGTCACATGGTCTGACAGTCTGGCCCTGCCACCACCCGGCTTCATTACAACCAACTCCCACAGAAGGAACTGCAGTTTCCCCAAGCCCCAAACCGCCCTGGCTCAGGGCCCTCACACCCCACTGCTCTCAGCAGAAGCACCACCCTCAACCCTTCCGTCACTTGTTCTTTAGGACTTAGAGGACCTCTCACCACCTTAATTATATGACTGCAGCTCCCAGACTCTCTAATTCTATGGGCAGGGGTGGGTCTGGCTTACCCTAGTGTGTCTGTTAACCCAGGGCCTTTCAAAGAGCAGATGGTCAATGAATATTTGGGGAACAAATGTGCCAGCGAGCAGGGGTCTTATTTATTGAGATTAAATTTCCCTACGTTCTCAGATAAGCCAAGCAAATTCACACACACACACACACACACACACACACAAACACGTATTTTAATTTTATAGAAAAACATGTGTAAAAGGATAAGATGGCAAGAAGTAACTGTCTTTAAATTTTATTTCTCTATTTCATAACTCCACACATTTAAATGCAAAGTTCTTTCACATTTCCAAGAAAATTCTTATTGCAATGACATTCCAATTCCACCTTGTTCCGAGCAGCAAAATGAAATGGAAGGTGACTCCATTTCTTTTACAAAATGGCAAACTCTTACTTTTGATAAGCAAAATTACATGTGTGGTCAATATCATTCCCCAACTTAGATGCTGAAGCTAATTAAATCTTCTATGAACATGAACAAAATTTGAAAAATTCCAAAAGACAAACAAAGATCAATATGCAAAACACCCAAATGTAACAGGGACACAAAAGGTTATGCCCTGGTGGTTTCTCCAAGCTACTGGGGTCCTCCACTTCTTTAAACACTGACTGCTCTCTTCAAACACAGAGTAAAGAAAGGACTCCTTTCTCATGGGGCAGGAGGAGCTGCTGGAAGGGGACCTGGATGTGCACTGGCCCTGTCCCCCCATCGGCCCTGCCTGCCACTCCTGCTCACTCCCTCTCTACCTCATCTCTCAAAGTCTCTTCATACAGGAGTGCGAAGGATCTGGGGTCTGTACGATTGAACCTGGCCACATACTCCAGGACTTTCGTCTTGGTGGTTTCAGCGTGGGCCCTGGGACCCCACAGGAACTCATAACATGCAGGATCGCTGTTGGGCACCTGCCGGTACTCCAGGTACCCTTCCTGCACCCAATCCTGGGTGATGAGCTTCCGGGGCTCCCCGTAGATGTAATGCTCACTCCCAGCATGCACCCCCATGATACCCAGTGCTTCCCAGAGGACCTCCTCCCGGGCACGGTCGCCCTGCAAGTGAATGACACCCAAGGTGATTATCAGCAGGCCGACCTTGGGAAAGCGCTGGGTATCATTCAGCTCCTCACTGTAGGTGAGGCCCAGGGCGGTGACAAGGGCATAGCAGTGGCTGGCAGGATCCACTTCCTTCACATCGAGGCCAAAGATCATATGCATGCAATCGGAGGCTTTCTCGAAGATCTCAGGGAAGAAATCTTGGTAATCTCTGATGACAATATTCAGCATTTCTTCCTGGGTGGTCAGCTCCTTCATTCGATACTTGAGGAGCAGGAAATGAACCAAATCAGACATCTTGTCATTTAGCTCCTCTTGCAGCAGGGACGCCGGGACTGCCGGGTGCTGGGAGGTGCTCAGCCCCTCCTGTTCTCCGGTGATGGAGCCTTCATTGGAGTGGTGCTCTGGATTGGAGGCCAGGCCAGTGGGAGAGGAGCAGGCTCCCTGAGGACTCAGTGTTGCAGCAGCAACCTCTTCCAGGGTGCCCGGGGTGACAGTAGAGGAGGAGGCAGCCGCCCCCTCCTCCTGACCCCCGGGAGCCTGTGTACCCACCAGGCCCTGCGCCTCTGTTTGGGCCTGAAGGCGCTGAATCCTCTGAGAGCGGCGCGGAGGCATGATGGCTCTGGTCAGGGACAGCAGGCAGGAGTGCGGGCAGGAGCTGGGTGATGGGGACCCACAGACCTGGGAAGAGAGGGAGCCTGTCAGTGGCCTCAGTGAGAACCACACCCTGGGGGCTCTTACAAAGTGCAACCTACAGGCCTTCTCCTTAGGTGATGCCCTGGGGCCTCCCAGGGCTCCTCTCCTCCTGGTCAGCCTGTCCCCTGAGCACATGAACAAGAAAAGGAGATGGCTCCTCAGGCGCAGCTGGCCTGCAGAGTGTGAGGCTCAAGAGCTGCTAGTCAGTGGGTGGGGCCGGGCACTATTGGGTCCCCTCTGTCCTGGGGAGGGCAGGGCCTCTGGCACACATTCACAGTGTGTACCTCACCTTGACTCCTGGCACGGCCTGGGCCTCCTCTGCTCTGTGACCTGAGGACACCGCCTCAGACCAAGGTCTCACAGTGGGTTCCTGGATCCCCTTTAAGGGGAAGTGAGGGGCCCTCAGGCTGCAGGTACACGCACAGCCGTGGTACCCCCAGTGCTGTCAGGAGGGTGGGCCAGGCTCTGTGAGGTCCCCACCGTTCTGGGGCCAGCACATCTGGTCACCCATGCTTGGGTCCTCCCAGGGCCAACAACTGGCGTAGGGGATGGACAGGCTCTCTCTATCGGGGGTACGAGGTCCCCTCACTCATCCCCCTGTGTCCTCACCTTGATGATGCCTAGCAGGCCTGGGACTCTTTCCTGTGCCGACCTGGAGCTGCAACCCTCAGACCAAAGTTGTAACCACACTCAGCCCCTTCAGGCAGTAGTGAGGGAGCACCAGGTCTGGCCACCCTGCCTGGAGCCTCCAGGGCTGACTGTGGGGACAGGGTGTTTCTGTGAGGCCTCCACTGTTCTGAAGTGGGGTACCCGTGGTCCTCCCTCACACCAAGGTGTTCACCTTCCTCATGGCCGTAAAGAAGTGTGGATGTACCACAGGTGGCCACCCTGCCCAGGGTCTCCCAGGGATGAAAGCAGGGGCAAGGTTGGGGCCCCTCTGTCCTGGGATCCTGGGTCTCCGTCCACCTCTTGTCTCCCAGCAGGGTCTGGGCATCTCCCTCTGCTCACCCGAGGCCATGCTCGAGATACCAAGCCCCTACCCTCCCTCAGACCCGGAGGTGGCTGTCAAGACGCACGTGCCAGGCCACCCTACACGGGGCCTCCCAGGGATGACGGAAGGACAGGCATCTGTGGGGTTCCCCCCTATCCTGAAGTCTAAGGCTCCCTCCCCTCCTCCTTATCTGTGTGTTCTCATCTTGGCTGCCTGGTACAGCCTGCGTCCCTTCCACTCACACCAAGGCCCTTACTTCTCTCTAAGCTCTGTGGCGTAAGTCAGTGTACGTCTCATCTGGATCCCACACCCGAGGCTTCTCAGGGTTGACACTGGGGGTGGAATGGGATGGGCAGTGGGAGGCCTCAGTCCTCCCTCAGGGTCCTGACCTTGATGCCTGGCAGAGCCTGGATCCCCACCCTCTACAGCCCTGACTCAGCCCCAGGTCACAGCAGGCTCTGAATCCCAGAGTCCCCTGAGGTGTAATGGGGAGGGCCTCAGCCTGACATGTCTGTCCTGGGCTGGCCTAAGGCTGACAGCAGAGACAAAGCTGGATTATTTGGGACCCTCTACTTGGAGTGGGGGCCTCCTCAGCCCACCCTCATCATCTGACCTCATTCCTAACAGAGCCTGGGTGCTCTCCCCTACATTGACCTTAAGTCTGGATCTCAGACCAAGGGCCTCGCCTCTGTCAGCCCCCCAGACGCAAGTCAGTGGACGTCACATCTGGCCCCCTACACCGGGGCTTTCGCAGGCTGACAGCAGGAACAAGGATGGACTGTGGGGCCCCCTAACAGGAAGTGGTGCAGCCTGGATCCCCGCCTCTAGGACCTTAGTCTGCCAGGCCACACCAACGCTCTGACTCCCAGAGTCCCCTGAGGAAGAAGGTGGGGGGGGGGGGCCGCAATCTGACATGTCTGCCGGGGCGTGGTCCATGGCCGACAGCAGAGGCGGGGCTTGATTATTTGGAGACCCTCTACGTGGGGTGGGGGCCCCCTCAGTCCACCCTCATCGGCTCACCTCACTCTTAACAGAGCCTGGGCCCTCTCCCCTCTGCCGATCTGAAGTCTGCCCCTCAGACTAACGGCCTCGCCTGTCAGCCCTCCAGACGCAAGTCGGTTGGCGTTGACCTCTGGGCCCTGTACGCGGAGCTTCCTAGGGCTGACAGTACGGGCAGAGCTGGATTATTTGGGGACCCTCTACGTGGGGTGGGGCCCTCTCAGTCTACCCTAGCATCTCACCTCAGTCCTAACAGAGCCTGGGCCCTCTCACTTCCGCCGATCTGACGTCTGCCCTTCAGACCAATGACCTCGCCTCTGTCAGCCCCCAGATGGACGTCAGTGGATGTCACAGCCGGACCCCCACACCCGGGCTTCCCTGGGCTTCCCCAGGGTGACAGGAGAGGCAGAGCTGGATTATTTGGGGACCCTCTACCAGAAGGGGGCCCCCTCAGTTCCCCCTCAGCATCTCACCTTGACTCCTCACCGAAACTGGGGCCTCTCCTCACGGTCGACCGGATGTCCGGACCTCAGACCAAGGCTTCCACCTCTGACAGCACCCCAGGAGCAAGTCGGTCGACGTCACATCCGGCCCCGTACCCGGGCTTCCCAGGGCTGACAGCAGGGACAAGAATGGACTGTGGGGCCCCCTACTGGGATGCGGCAGAGCCTGGATCTCCGCCCTCTACGGCCCTTAGTTGACCTTGGGTCACATCAACATATGACTCCCAGAGTCCCTTGTGTTCTAAACGGGAAGGGCTCAGCCTGACAAGTCTGTCCCAGGGTGGCCGAGGGCTGACAGCAGGGGCAGAACTGGATTATTTGCCTCCCTCTGCCTGTAGTGGGGACCTCCTCAGCCCTCCTTCAGTGTCTCACCCTAACTGTTAACAGAGCCTGGGCCCTCTGCCCTCTGCCAAGTTGAAGTCTTCACCTCGCACCAAGGGCCTCACCTCTGTCAAGCTCTGAGGCAGAAGTCGGTGGACATCAGTGATGGCAGAGACAGGGATGGGGCCCCTCTTTCCTAGGGTCTAGGGTTCCACTAGTCCTCTCTAGTGTCTGACCTTGACTTCAGGCATGAACCTCGGACTCCATGCACACTGGCAATGGGATCTTCCACAGCTGACCACTAGTAGAGTGCTGGGGCCCCTTCCATTCTGGAGTCCAGGGCTGCCTTGGTTCCTGGTCAGGACCCTCACCTCGATTCCTACTGAGGCATGTGACACCTCCCTGGGCTAACCTGAGTATGTCCCCAGTAGACTAAGGCTTACACTGCCCTGAATGCCTTGAGGCAGAACTTCACTCATACAGGTCAACGCCTGTATTGTCGACAATTGACAACTCTGCCTGGAGTCTTCCAGGACTGACAAGGGCAGAGATGGATTCTTTGGGACTCCTATGTTCTGAGGTGAGTGGACACCTCAGTTCTCACTCATGAGAGCCCTCATCTTGGCCCTTGGCTCCTTCATTAAATGCTCCATGGGAAATGTCCTCTCCCTTCCACGTTGGACCAATTGTCCAGCTGCAACCCTTGTAAAAAATGACTTCAAGTCCCCGGGTATATGTTAAATGGGGAGCTGTTGGATCCACGACCAAGGGTGAGCAGTCCTATATGTAGTGTTCTCTTATTCAAATCTCTTCTGTATCTATGTTTTGTACAATGTTAACTTCCATTGTTTATGCTTTTTTCTTTAGTAATTGATCCTACTTGGAAAAATGTCTATTTGGTAAATATTTTCAAAGAATTGTGTTTTGTCAGTTATCTCTACTGTTATCTGCTTCATTATTTCTGCTTTTATCTTCATTATTTCATACCTTCTACTAACTTAAGTTTCCTATGGTATTTAATCTTTAGTTTCTTGAATTGTGCAGATGTTTTAAATATTTTTATTGTCTCATATATTTAAGGCTATCCATTTCCCTCTGAGGATCACTTGGGCTGTATCACACAGTGAGTGTTCTGTACCTTCATGTGTATGTCTTGAATTTTTAAAAGTTGAATATATTATTCTATTACTTATGGTATTAAAATTTTCAATATATATCCCCAAACGAGGGGTGTAAATTTTTTTTGAGAAGGCTGTGAAGAGGACGATAGCAATAGAATTTCACTTGGAGGAGATTTCAGGTTCCAAAGTCATTTTGTGTTGTTTTATTTTTGTCATTAGTTAAAGAACAGTTTTAAATATATTTAAATGCTGTTGACAGAGTTGGGTTTATTGCAGGAATGCAAAGAACTTTAACACTAGAAGATCAATCAATATAACTGGCCACGTGTAAGAGTCAAGGATTTTCTAGGAAAATAGAAAATTCTATCAATATTTAATACAGAGGCAACTTAATGCAGGGGACTGATTACACAAGTGACGGAGAAGCCAAACGAGGGAGAGTTGGAGAACCCAATAATTAGCCACACGAGGAAGTCAATCTCACCTCTAGGTCGGAAGGACAAACAGGAATTTAGCATTAATGGAGCCTAGGTATTGGGTTCAACAGGATCTGGAATCATGGTGGGACTATCTGATGGTGGCTGGAGCCATGGACAATGTAGCCACTGAAGGAGAAGTCACCTGATACAGAAGAAGGAGGAGAAAGAAACTCTAATCGCTCTATCTTCCTGAACCAAAATTGCAGCCAAATGTTGGTGAGCCTAAGAATTGGAGCCTTCAGGAGTCTAATCCTGTATAGTGGAGAGCAGAGTAGGGGAAAATGAGAGATGGATCTAGGAGCAAAGAGTCCCAGGACAGCTAAATATAGTAACAGATTGAATGAGACAGATCATATCTATAGTAAGCTTATTAATTTTTATAAAATTTAGAGTTTTTGGGGGTACAAGTGGAATTCTGTGGTACGTATATATTGTATAGTGGTGAAGTCTGGGCTTTCGGTGTACCCATCACCTGAGTAGTGTACATTGTGCCCCATAGGTAATTTTCCATGCCTCACCTCCTCCCGCCCTCACCCTTTTAAGTCTGCAATGTCCATTATACCACTCTGTGTGCCCTTATGTAGCCATAGTTTAGTTCCCACTTATAAGCGAGAATATGGAGCATTTATTTTTCTGTTCCAGAGTTACTTCACTTAGGATAATGTCCTCCAGTTCCATGTTGCTGCAAAAGACATTATTTCACTCTTTTTTATTGTTGAATAGTACTCCATGGTGTGTGTGTGTGTGTGTGTGTGTGTATCTCAATTCCTTAATCCATTCAGTTGATGGGTACTTAGCTAGATTCCATACTTTTGCAATGGTGAATTGTGCTGTGATAAACATATGAGCAGAGATGTCTTTTGGATATAATGATTTCTTTTCCTCTGGGTAGATACCCAGTACTAGGTTTGCAGGATCAATGGTAGATCTACTTTTCATTCTTTGAGAAAGTTTCATACTAATTTACATCCCCACGAAGAGTGTATAAGTGTTTCATTTTCACTGCATCTACACGAACAACTAATGATTTTTTTGACTTTTTAATAATGGCCATTCTAATTGGAGTAAGATGGTATCTGATTGTGGTTTTAAGTTGCATTTGCCTGGTTACAGTAATTTTATACATAATTGTATTTAATAAAAATTGACATACATTCCCAGTAAAAAGAGATATTTCTCAAAGTATAAATTTTTTTCTGCCCCACCCTCTCCCTCAAAGTATAAAATTTATATCCATGAGTCTCTGCTGTTAAATAAATGACTGAATACATAAACGGGGGAGTATAGACAAATCTCCTGTGCAGAAGAATTACCGCTTTTGCAGTGCGGTCAGCTCTGTGTGACCTTCCCACAGTTTCCACTGTGACCCTGACAGGCAGAAATCTCCCTTTCAACGCCTAGCAGCTCTCCTGCTGCTGAAGGCTTACCGTGCCGGAGGGGTCACAGATACCTGCGGAAAGAGGAGGTGCAGCTTGGATGTGGGGAAGAGTTTTCTCGCAGCTGGGACCTGCCATGAGTGGCTGCGTGCTCTTCTGCTGGCTAAGTTGTTGCGGACAAGCGAGGTTCAGAAGGCGGCCACAGGTGGAGCGTGTGGCACTTGGATGGGCCTGACACCGACAAGACCACTGTCACTTGCTGCCTGCCTGACTACACAACTACCCCAAGGGCAGGGATGAGAGGAGGGGAATGGGATCCCCCGCTTCCCAGTTTCGCTAACTCTTGGGGTGAAGGAGCCCTTACCAGCTTCTTCCCAGTCTGGCAGGCTTCCTGGGGCCCCTCGGGCTGCCACGGTGCTGCTTACCCAATTCAAGCGCTCCTCTCAGTTGGGGTCACAAGGGTGGGAGAGGACAGGAATTGGTAAGGTATACAGGACTGAGGAAGGTTTGGCTTATTCCTTAATAACCTTGAGTTTATTTTCATGCTTAACAGTAGTAGGGGAGAAGAGACCTATTGGTCATGGGTTTGGGAGTTTCCGTCCTGTGGTCTGGAAGCTGCTCAGGAACTGCACAGGGACTCAGTGTCAGAATTGGAACATGAACTTTTCCAAAGGCCAACCTAAGATTTGCTGCACGGAATCCAGTTCTGCATCCTTGACTCCAAATTTCTCCATTTCAGTTTCCTTCCCCATGTTTTTCTCTCTTGGAGTGTGTCTCTTTTTTTTTTTATTTCAGCA
This sequence comes from Eulemur rufifrons, assembly GCF_041146395.1. Taxonomy (NCBI): domain Eukaryota; kingdom Metazoa; phylum Chordata; class Mammalia; order Primates; family Lemuridae; genus Eulemur; species Eulemur rufifrons. Next base: position 22,201,460 of record NC_091012.1, on the reverse strand, counting down.
TATTGTAGGGGTACAAAAGTTTAGGTTACGTATATTGCCCTTCCCCCCCCCCCGTCAGAGCTTCAAACGTGTCCATACCATAGACGGTGTGCATTGCACTCATTATGTATGTATACACCCATCCCCTCCTCCCCCCACATCTGCCCGAGACCTCATCAATGTTATTCCTAAATGTCCTCTTAGGTGATGATCAGTAAAACCAATTTGATGGTGAGTACTTTTTTATCTGTGTCCAAACAAATACACAGGCCCAAGTTATGGCTGTAAAAAGTCAAAAGGGCTAGACAAAAGAACCTGAAAGAAGTGATATCTCCCAAGGTCGTTCTCTCAAGGAGAAACAAAGGGAGCAGAAACACATCAGCTTCTTAGAAAGTCTCCCTCTAGTGCCACTTGGGGAAAAGAGGGCAAAAATTGATGAGAGATGATGGACTCTGTCGTCCTTCCCCACCTCCCTGCTGTCTGCAGTACTCTGTGTGCCCTCAGGAGCCTCCTCCAGTCCTCTTCCAGCTAGCCAGCCCACTCTGACCCCAGGCCAGTTACACCCCTCAAAGCTCTGCCCATTCGGGAAAGAATTTTCCCTTACCACTCTCTTTCAAGAGCACCTGCTCATCTGCGTGAGATGCAGTACCAGCCATTTTAAGCTTGTACCTTCCCCCGCTTCAGCTGGCCATAAAGGACCCTCCATATGGCCATACAGGCAGGGTGGGGAAGGGGCGCTGTGCTACGGTGCTGGGTGGTACGGGGGCCTGAACTATTTGCTCATGCAGTTACTTGTGCCCTCTGGTCCTGCTCAGACGGGAACAGGCTGGCCCCGTCATCCCTGCTACTCCCAGTCATTGAATGGGAACAGCCCCAGGGGAAGCATGGCCTCCACACAGACAAGGCTGGGGCTGACAAGTAATGCTGCGCCCGATGGCAGGTTTTCCTACTGGAGACCTGACAGACACACCTCCAGGGCCACCACACAAACATACCTTTCTTTTGCTAATGTTGCTCTGGCTCCTGCAGCACAAAATGTTCCACCTAACTAAAGACCCTCTCCTGTTACTCTAGCTCCATATGGGCCACGCCTCAGGGAGACTTCCCATCCCCACACACTCTCCATAGAGGAATATGTCCATTCTTGGGTGAGAAAAATGAGAACTCAAGCGTCCTCTCCAATGACTAAAAAGGACTCTGCCCCATCACAACACCAGACAATGGCCAACTGCATGGAAATGCCCAATTTGGAATCAGTCGGGATAATCAGTCGGGACAGGCTTGGTGCTGCTGTGGTGACCATCTGAAAGTCCCAGTAACTTCACCCGTCTAATTAAGGTCACGGGGGAGCTTCCGCTCATGATAGCTATTGATGTGTCCTTCTGCAATCTTCATGGCACGGGGACGGAAACGTAGCGGGGCTTGCACAAGTAATTCAGTGCTGCTGTCAGAAGGGAAACACCTCACTGACACTCACAATTCATTAGCTAGGACTAATGACATTGACCCAACTATAAGGAGCCAGGACATTCAGGTTGCTGTGTACCCAGGAAGGGCGAAGCCTTTGTCATTGAAGAGTGCTGATAAAAACCATATGTACTTTCCCTTGGTCTTTGGAGGCTTGTTGCTTGCTCTTCTTCCCACTTAGAGGTACTCATGCCCTCCTTTTTGTTTTTACTGTTATGTGTACATCATAGTTGTATATCTCTATAGGGTACATGTGATGTTTTGATACTGGCGCAGAAAGTGAATTAATCAAATCAGGGTAATTGGGGATTCCATCACCTCAGGTATTTATCATTTCTTTGTGTTAGAAACATTTCTATTCTAGCTATTTTAAAGCATACCCTAACTTATTGTTGACTATGGTCATTTTGTTGTGCTATGAAATAGTGTTTATTCCATCTACCATCTAACTATATTTTTGCATCCATTAATCATCCCCACCTTATCCCCCTGTCCTCACTACCCTTAGCCTCTGATAGCCGTCTTCATACTCTTTGTTTCCATGACATGTTTCTGTTATTTAGCTCCCACATATGAGTGAGAACGTGCAAGATTTGCCTTCTGTGCGTGGCTTATTTCACTGAACCTAATGTTCTCCAGTTCCATCCATGTTGTTGCAAATCTCAGGCCCCTTTTTGCAGTAGTCTTCTCATCTTTAATCTTGACACATAAGCCATCAACATATGCTAAATTTCCAAAATACTGCTATTCATCAGTGAGCTATCTACTGTGGGTAGTGCACAGAAGGAGCTCCAGGCAGTCATTCCCCTCATCTCTTCCCCCCAAGAAAAGGAAAAACAGCCCTTTTGCTATTTCTGATGGGATGCAGTACCAAAATTCCAGAGGTCACAGGGGCCAGGAGTGAAACTCGGAGCCCAGCTATATCCAGGTACGGGAGCAGAGCTTTATTGTGTAAGCTTTCCACCTTCACCTCAAAGGTTGTGTATCAGTCAGGGTTATCCAGAGAGACAGAACCAATAGGATGCATACACAGATAGATACAGATATATGAGAGGAGATTGATTAAGGGAATTGGCTCATGCAATTTTGGAGGCTGAGAAGTCCCACAATAGGCCGTCTGCAAGCTGCAGAACCAGGGAGCCAGCAGCATGGCTCAGTCCAAGTCTGAAGGCCTTGCAAACAGGGAAGCAGATGGTATAACTCTCAGTCCAAGGACAAAGGCCCAAGACCTCAGAGCAGATGCTGCTGCAAGTCCAACAGTCCAAAGGCCAGAAAGCCTGAAGTTCTGATGTCCAAGGGCAGGAGAAGAAGGGTGTCCCAGCTCCGGGAGAGAGAGAGAGAGAGCAAACTTGCCTTTCCTCTGCCTTTTTGTTCCATCTGGGCCTCAGCCAATTAGATCATGCCTAGCCACACTGGGTGAGGGCAAATCTTCCTTACTTAGTCCACTAATTCGAATGCCGATCTCTTCTAGAAACACACTCAGAGACACACCCAGAAATAATGCTTCACCAACTACCAGGGTATCCCTTAACCTTTTCAATTCCACATCTAAAATTAACCATCACAAGTTGTATATCTTATTCTGGCTACAAGAAAGGCTAATGTACCCGAGACGCTAAAGCCAAAGCTGAGGAAGAAAGCAAACTCAACTTCACAACAGCTGAGTTGGTCCTGAACAGAGTGGATCTGGAGATGACCCAGGCCTTCAGTGAAATCTCTCACAAAACCGTAAGTCAACCTCTTCTGCAGTCTTGGCATTCCTGAATTCTGCCGAGGCCCCTGTCCAGAGTGAGGGCAGCCGAAAGGAAGTATGTGGAGCAGAGGCGGGAGTGAGTGTTGATCTGGGCCACCAACGACCCTTGGGTAGATGGAACAATCGAGATGGTGCTCTCCCTGCTACAGGGCCCCTCAGCACATCACCCTGTGGCTCCATTTTGGGTGACCCCATTCTCATTCAGAGACTGACTGCCAGCCTAAAGCCTTTCAAGCCAGGAGCTCCAAATCCCATTATAATGCCATTTTAATGGTGGAGGGTCTTCAGTAAGACACTTTCGCAACACCCCTACCCAGACTGGAGACAGTTCATGTGCTGCAGGGAGAGGCCCCCCTACTGGTATCCCTGGAGGCCACCTGCCCACTTGGAATGAGTTCAATGTCATCCCATGATGCTTGTCCTCTCCACATTTACAGCACCCCTGACCTCAGCAAGGAGAAAGACACTTGCTGGGCACCTTTCACAAAGTTTACTCAAAATGGATCCTAGACCTAAATGTAAAGCACAAAGCTATAAAGCTTCTGAAAGGTAACATGGAAGAAAATCAAGGTGAACTTGGATTTGGCAACGACTTCTTAGATACAACACCAAAAGCATGACTCATGAAAGAAAAAATTGGTAAGTTAGACATTATTAAAATTAAAACTTCTACTCTGTGAAAGACAGTCTTAGGAGAATCCTCCCCAGACTGTTGGTAGTTCCCGTGCTGGTAGGGGAAGCCCTCCCACTGGTATCTCTGGAGGTCCCCTGCCCACCTGGACTGAGTTCAATGTCATCCCATGATACTTACCCCTCCACATTTAGAGTACCTCTGACCACAGGAAGGAGAGATACCCTCCTTTGCTCCATCAAGTACTCCAAATCCTACTAGCAGGGATGTGAAGAGAGGGATTTCTGCAAAAGAGCAGCATCTGTGGTACACCTTGAAATGAGCCAAACAAAGAGAGTGGCCAAAGCCCCCAAGTCCCTCCCTCCGTCAACAGCTCTCATCCAGGTGAGGAGGGAGGCAGTACTCTGCTCCCATCACATATGGAAAATCTGGCCTTGCCTCTAAGCCAGTAAAGGCCTCCCGGGCCTGGTCAGGGTGTCAGTCCAACATCCCTTGTCAGACGTCTCTGGACTCGTACATCAAGTCACACTTGTTGGAGCACCAGGGCTCTAGTGGCCAGCAGGGCTTGCAGTAGGAGGTGGAATGAGCACATCATTGCATTGGTCTAGGTAGCCTTCTCTCAAGCTGCCTCTAGCCACCAGGTCCTGCTCTTTGAAAATGAAGGCCCATGAAGGTAGCAAGGCCATCTGTGTCAGAGACAGAGAGCAGAAGGAGCTGCCATTTCCTCTCTTTCTCCCCAGCTCATATCATCTCCATCCCTTCTGGCACTGAATGATGTCCCCAGACACTTTCAGTCCTTTCCCCCCAGCATTTTCAAAGCCCTACTTGACCCACAACGCTAGGTTCATTCAACTGTTCAATATAGTTTTGTGTGTTTTGAAACGTTTTACAGCAACGATTGAAAAAGTAGACCTTTAATCCCTCTGCAATTGAATTTTATGCAGCTTCAGAAAAATTCCAGTTGCACTGGGGTTTCTACATGGAGATCCAGTGGTTTCGCTGTCATTTACTAAAAATACTGTGAATCCCCACTGTTCTGCCGTTGCACCTTTTTCGTAAATCAACGGTCCATATATAAGCCTATCTGTTTCAAGAGTACGCTATTTCCATTGATCTGCTTGTCAACCACGACACAGATACCACAAACGTAATTACTCTAGCATTTTAATAATTCTTACACATCTGGTAGAGTAGCTAGTTTTATCTTCCTCTATTCCTTCAAGACTGTCTTGGCTATGCTTGGCCTGTTGCATGCCAATTGAAACATTACGCTGATTGGGTCACATTTCACACAGATATGCACATAAACAGACATATTCACCCACAAAGCCTTTGGGAATTTTTATTTAGATTGCAGTCAGTCTGTAGATTAATTAAGGAGAATTAACATCTTTATGCATCTGAATCTTCATATCCATGATCATAGTAAACTTTGTTTTAGGTTAGGTGTTTACTAATTTATCCAAACGGTGCTTTTATATTTTTCCATACAGTTCCTAAACGTTCTTTGGCGAGATTTACTCCTTAATATGTAATATATTGGTATGATAGGTTACAAGCCACATTTTGCTGACTTTCATTTTCATTTTATACTATTTGTTGCTGCAGAAACAAAGTTTACTTTTTGTATATTGATGTCATACCAAGCAACCTTGACATTCACTTTTATTCATTGAATAGTTTAACCTTCGTTCTTTTGGATTTTCTTCACATACAGTCTAATCATCTGTTAATCATGGACACTTTATTTCTGATTTTCTGATTGCTATCTCTTCTGCTTCTCATTACTGCACTGGACAGTATCTCCATGAAAATATTGAAGAGAAATGGTAATGGGAGGAAGCCTGTGTAATCCTCAGTTTCAAAGCAAAAGCTTTCAAATTTCCCCATATGTGTATGATATTTGCTATATGTTTTTCACATATATCCTTTGTCTAGTTGACTAACTTTTCTCTTTTTCTATTTTAACAAGTTTTTATTTTAGAGTAGTGTTGGATTTACAGAAAAATTGCAAACATAGTACAGAGAGTTCCCACATGGACCACACTCGCTTTCCCCTATTAATTAACATCTTAGTATGGTTCATTGTTTACAGCTAATAAACCAATAGTGATACAATGTTATTAACAAAAGTCCACACTTTCTTTAGATTTCCTTATTTGTTACTTAATGTCTTTTTTCTGTTCCAGGATCCTAGCCAAGATTCTACAGGATATTTAGCCATCACACTTTCTTAGACTCCTCTTGGCTATGACAGTTTCTCAGGTACTCCTTGTTTTTGATGACCTTGACAGTTTTGAGGAGTACTAGTCAGGCATATTGTAGGATGCCCTTCTCTTGGAATTTTGCTGATGATTGTGTCATGATTACCTTGGTATTATGGGTTTGGAAAGGGGAGGACCACAGGGGTAAAGTGCTATTCTCATGACATCATATCAAAGATACATACCATCAACAATGACTTCTCACTGTTTTTGTTTTATTTCAGAATATTATGGGGGTGCAAACACTTTGGTTACATATACTGCCTTTGCGCCGCCCAAGTCAGAGCCACAAGTTTGCACATCCCCCAGAAATCGCACTGCACCCATTAGGTGGAAATTTACCCATCCCCTCCTTCCCCCTCCCTGCACGACACTTATCACTGTGGATATCAATCTTTTTTTTGTTGTTGTTGTTGAGACAGAGTCTCACTTTGTTGCCCAGGCTAGAGTGAGTGCCGTGGCGTCAGCTTAGCTCACAGCAACCTCAGATTCCTTGGCTTAAGCGATCCTACTGCCTCAGCCTCCCGAGTATCTTGGACTACAGGCATGCACCACCATGCCCGCCTAATTTTTTCTATATAGATTTTTAGTTGTCCATATAATTTCTTTCTATTTTTAGTAGAGACGGGGTCTCACTCTTTTCAGGCTGGTCTCGAACTCCTGACCTCGAGTGATCCACCCGCCTCGGCCTCCCAGAGTGCTAGGATTACAGGCATTAGCCACCACGTCCGGCCAAAACTCTGATATTTTATATAGGAAGAAGTGAGGCCTCCACCATGAATAAATATTTAATACTCTGGGTCAATTTACTTCCTGACTTTTGTAAAAGATTTTCCCCTTAATCTAAAGTATGTCTTGGAATATATGTCTTAGGTATGATGTCAAAGTCCTAAGACGTCCCTCATTTGAGAACTTTTGCCAATAGGTATAGACGTGAAATAAACACTCCAGGCTGTTTTCTGTGCACTTAATTCTCACGAGTATATTCTTTTTCCTTTGAGGAATAGAAACCATCACTATTTTGTATTTTGTTCAACATATCTTCTACTGAAGATGGATGTAGTACATGTTAATTAGTCTCTGAGTTTTCTCATTATTTCATTATGTATCGTGTATGCTTGCTCTATACGTAGGAGTCAGTGTCCGTGAACACAACCTTCACCCACATCGCAGTCTCACAGTGTCCGTGGAGCACAGGCAGCTGACCATTTATCCTGTGATGGCACCGAGGAGGAAAACCATCCATTGGATGAGGAGTTGGAAGGCCCATGTGGGAGGATTAAGTCCTTTCTCGATACCAGGGCTCCTCAATTAAAAGAATGCCTTACCTCCAATTGTGTGAGACTTTAGCAGAGACAAACTCAGACATTGGGGTATAAAGGCAAGAAGGCTTTGCAAACACAATGGTTGGTGACAGCCTGTAGCTTTTTCATGGCAGAAGGATCCTTAATCCTATGTGGATTGAAGGTGACACAACACTGGGTCCCCAGGGGATACAGCAGAAAGCACGTTGTCACATTGCATCTATCACGCAACACACTGGGGACCTGAGGAAGGGTACGCTATAGCTCATGGTCTAAGGGAGAGTCCAGAGCAAGGCTGTGCTCTTCAAACTCTCACAGGGCCTAGGGTTACTCAAAGGTGATACAGTGCCATCGAGGTTTGACTCCAATATTTACACACCTGATGTTTTACGCTGGTGACCGGCTGACAAATACCCATGAGATTTCTTCTATGCAGAATTTACTGTGTCGAAATCCGTCAACATTTGAATGGCCAGGTTACTAGTTTTGTGCAGATATCTAAATAAAGCTTATCCGTCTGAAGCTGCAAAACACCTTCATCCCTGCCTAAGCAGTGAGAGGAGATCAAGGCTGCCCTGGCGTCTGTGCACACAGCCCCTTTATTGCACCCAGACTGCAAATGCTCTGAGATGTCAGGTTGAACCAGGCAGCCAGTTGTATTTTTGCCCAGATGAATGAGGATCCTCTCAGTGCTGCTCATCCAAAACACATTGACACCAATTAGGTAGTAAGGCTTCTCAATCTGGAACCCTCAATTCATACGTCTGTGTCCCTTAAAACAGATTTGTTCCCATTTCATTGTAAAACACAATGATGACACTACCTTCGTCACAGTACCATCCTGAGGGTCAGTGCAGCAGAAATGGGAGGCGTCGGGCCAGGAAATGAGGCCAGGATCTGAGACAATTTCACCAAGGCACTTCTACAAGCCTTTGGGGGTTACAGTCACAGCAAACCTTCTACTGCCTATCAGAAATGTTGGAGGCAAGGGCTGCATCCGTCCAGCAGAGCTGGGCTATGATAAAGACCCAGTTTCATCCTTTCGCATGAGGATATTCAGTCTCCCACACACAATTTATTGAACACGCTATTCTTTTCCTGTTGTCTATTCTTGCTGGGCTTGTCAGAAACCAGTTAATTGTATATGCTTGGGTTTATGTCTCTTCAATTCTTCCACGTGTCTGTTTTGATGTGAGCCTACTCTACACATCTCTAACTCAGGAGTACCCGTTTCAGTTTCTAGCTACTGGAACTGCTGGGCTGCCATATATATTTGAAATTCAAGAATGCAACATCAAGTCTTTCCTGAATTTCCAGCCTCACAGCCTGCTTGGCATATTTTGTCTTGGCACCTCCAGCAAAGTGTGAGCCAATTCCTTAATTTAAATCAGATTATATATATACAATATTCATATACAAATGCTATACAATACAAAATAGACCTATAAGCTATATACCATTCCACACACACACACACACACACACACACGTACGTATGCTGTTGGTTCTCTTTCTCCTTCTCTGGAGAAGCCAGCTTTAGGCAGACACCCAGCTGATGTTGACAGCCTGAAGCCAGTAATTTCAAGCATGAAAACAGAAAACCGAGGCAACGTAAGCAGACACTGAGAACGGGAGGTGAGATGAAAAAGCCAAGAAGTGAATGGTCTTCAAAGTACATGAGAGGAATTTGTAGGAGGAAGGGAGGGTGCACATCTCCATGTAAGTCTTAAAGAGGGCCAGGTTAGCATGGGGAGATTTTAGGCAGGAGATACAAAAACTAAGTAATGGTGGAAGGTGGGAGAGAACAGAATGTACCACTGTATGGGAAGTCCACATAAAATGTGGGGAAGAGACACATGATCTGTGCCATGGGACCCACCAACACTGAAAATGAAGAAATGAGGAGGGATGGCAGGTCCGTGTGGGAAAGCTCTTTAGGGTTGCTAAGGAAATCTTCCTTTTCTCCCACCAGCGCGTCTTGGTCTCCGCAGCATCCCCCTCCCTCACCCTGATGTCAGGCTGGTGCCTTGTGATGTCAAAGCCCCTCCCCCAGGGCTCCCATTGGCTGGGGAGTGGCTCAGTGACCAAACAAACTCAGGGGCGTGGCCTGGCCATATCCCTGGGAGGGTATATATAGGGAGGTCAGGCGGCCTGGGTAGACCTCTGGGAAGCGCTGACACGGTGAAGATGACCAGAAAACCAGAAGCCTCCAGCACCGTCATTGAACAACCAACTACAAATGTGAAAGCAGGGAAAAGGGGGAAGAAGAGGAAGGCCCCTCGTCAGCACAGGTCCAGAGGCAGCTTCAAGGTGAGCGACCCACCCAAGCTCCTCCCCGCCTTCCCCTCGAGTCCTGCCCCCCAGACTCCCCCCCTGCCCTTTCCCAGCACAAACCCTCCTCGGCCCACACCCCTTCCCATGCTCCCACCCCACCTCCACCCTCTTCCCCCAAACCAGTGCCCTTCTGTGATCTCCCTGTTGTCCTTGCAGGTGCCCAGGAAGACGAAAGGACCCCTTCGAGGGACTTTGAAGAGAAAAGCTTCTCCAAAAGTGACCCCTCCTTCAATGAAACCCAAGGAGGGGAGAGGGCCGACACCGTTCGACCCTTGTCACCAGCTTGCAGAGGGACTCGGTCAAAATGAGCCAGAGCAGGCCCCAGAGAGCGGGGAGAGCTCCACCACCTCAAGTGTCACCCTCAGCAGCCAGTAACCTTGGAGTGAGGCCAGGGACCTCAGAGCTATCTGCGAAGTCTCCAGAGGTCTGGCTGCCGGGACATGGCCAAGCGTGTGGACGAGGAATTTTTCACTAACCGGGTACACCGTGGCGATGAGAATAAAATCAACCACTTGTGAAATGAAGTCTGTCTGCGTGTTCTGTGATGGTGGGGATGGAGGAAGGAGGGAAGAGGCGGGTGTGTGGGAAGGGAGGGGGTGGGTCCTGCGGGGTTGGGGTCAGACCAGCTGGTCCACGGGGAGCCAGATACGGAGGATAAACACTGGGGCAGGGCTGAGCACTGGACACAAACTTCCTCAACAATGTGACACGGCTTCTTGTGAGGTTTCTTGCTTCGTGGGAGCCTGGTAACACTTAAACCAAGTACCAAGGACTGGAGTCTACCTACCTATGTTTGATTGCTAACATAACTATTGTAAACCAGTAGAATTGTTTAAATCATTCCTTCAAGAGAAAAAATATATATATGTATATAAAATTAAGGAAAGAGAAAAAATTCAAAGCAGAGTAAAATTCATCTGCTTGATTAAAGATGTTTATTTTTACAATAGAGGAGAGGTAGTACATTTCATATTTCCATAGGGTGGAAACACGGTTCTCTTCTAACACACATATATAATTATTTATTTTAGCAACCAACATGTTTACTGTTGAAGCCCAGTTTACAGGCAAAAGGAGAAAGGGAATTATCACTTTAAAAGGAATTAAAGAGACTATCATCGTGATTCCATTTCCAGTTATTAATAACTGATAGAGTAATGCATGCCCTTTAATCTTATCATGACTAGCATCTGAAACTTTTATGTCCTTATGAAGGTATGACATAAGGAGGGCTTGAGGTGGAAAGCGCTCATTCTACAAGCCTTTTCCACTTGTTTCTACTCATTTCAACGGTAGATTGAAAGATGTCCTAGTTAATGCCAGTTTTGAAGAAATGGTAGCCTCATTTGTGAAACAGTATATGGGTTATGCTGCAGCCCTTCACTTGGTGAAGTCAGGGATTCCAGTAATTAACCAGGGAATGGATTTCAGAGCTTTGTGTATTTAACTTGTAAGCGCCTCCCATGAAACTCTGTAAAACCTAGGACACTGCACCACAGAAACAGGGTGTTAGCACACGCCGTAAACACTGTCTTATGTACTATCTCATATTCCTTGTATATTTCTCATATGGAGATGCCAATGATCTAATGAGCATGCTGGGTAGAACGGAAAGCCTGTTTACTTGCAAAGTCTGCCCTAACCCTGAACAGTATTTGTACGTTATCGATGGGGAACAAGTAAGTCAGAAGAACAAATTCTTGTTCTCTTTTAGGGAAGCGCTTTGGCCAAGGTTGTGCATTTCTTTCCAAAGGTAAATTAGTGAAGTTTCTGCTACGTTTTTTTTTTCTTTTTGATAATGAAGACTTAAAAACTGAAATGAATTGGGTTGTTTCTGTGGTCAATTTTTGGACAGGTGTACGTTAGGGAGTAATTTTGCAGAGTGTATTTAAAAATCAATTTCAGGGATTAATTGAGATAGGGGCACCTGACTTTAATGCCATGACATTTTCAATAAAACTCTGTGAGTAAAAACCGTATATGACAATTCTTTCGGTATGTAAAACATTATATATGGTTCTTGATGTCATTTTATAGGTTTCTCTCTTTATTGTGGTCACATAAGAAAACCAAATAATATTCAATTTAAATGTGCTCTTCCCTTTTCTCCAGTGTAAAATATTCTATTGAAAATATTAAGTTGTTTTTATTAATAATAACTGTCTGGCATATGATATCTCCTAGATGAAATAATTTTTAAAAAAGATTTTAAGCATATTAAATTTGATAACTTGAAAATATATTTCTGTTTTTATTTCAAAATATTAGGGGGGTGCAAAGGTTTTTGTTACATGGATACCTTGTATAATGCTTAAGTCAGGGCTTTTAGTGGGCTCATCACCACAACAGTGTTCGTTACACCCAACAGGTCACATTTTACCCCTCACCCCCTCCCAACCTCCCTGATTCTTGGTTTCCAATGTCCTTTCCATCTCTCTGTGCCTGTGTGTGCCCATTGTTTAGATCCCAAATATTAGAGAGTACATGTGGTGTTTGTTTTTCCGTTAAGATACTTCACGTAGGGTTAATGGCCTCCAGCTCCATCCAAGTTGCTGCAAAGACATTACTTCATTCCTTTTGTGGCTGAGTAGTACTCCATGGTGTATATAAACCACATTTTCTTTAACCACTCGTGAATTGATGGGCACTTAGGTTGATTTCATATCATTGCAATTGTACTGCAGTAAACATTCGAGTGCAGGTGTCTTTTTGATAAAATGATTTCTTTTCCTTTGGGTAGAGACCCAGGAGTGGGATTTCTGAGTCAAACGGTAAGTCTACATTTATTTCTTTGAGGAATCTCCATACTCTTTCCATTGAGGTTGTACTAATTTGCAGTCCCACTGAAAGTGTATGAGCATTCTTTTCTTTCTGCATCCATGCCAACATCCATTGTTTTCTACCTGTTTAATAACGGTCCTTCTGAAGGGCTAAGGTGGTGTCTCGTTGTGGTTTTCAATTGCATTTCCGTGATGATTATTGACGTTGATCATTTTTTCATATGTTTGCTTGTCATTTGTCTATTTTCTTTTGAAAAACTTCTGTTCATGTTCAACACCTTTTTACTGGTGTTGTTTTCTTCTTGCGGATTCGTTTGAATTCTTTAGTTGGTGAATAACCGGAACTTTCTCAACTTCTAAGGCTGAAATTCTATGTCCCTTGCACCTTGCTTCCCCATTTACCCCTCCCCCAGCCCCTGGCAGTCCCCATTCTACTTTCTGCTTGTATGAATTTGACTATTTTAATACCTCATTAAAGTGGAAGCGTGCAGTATGTCTCCTTCTGGACTTGTTATCGGTTTGTTTCACCTAGCACGATATTGTCAAATCCAGCCACGATATAGGAGTGTTTCTTGGCAGTCTCACAACCTGAGAGGTTCTTGAAACTTGTGAAACGTACACATTGCAGAGACGAATATAATGGGCCCCATGTATTGATCACCTAGCTTCAACAACTGCCCAAAGGCAGCTGAGTCTGCTTTATGTATTACCTTCTCCAAATCTGATGTGGTGCCCGGGCCCACTTGAGTATTTGAAAGCGAATACTTGACTTTTTAAATCAATTTGGCTGGTGTGTGTTTGACAATGTGCCTCAAGTTATATCATTTTCAATGTTATATTTTTTTCCTAATTACAAGAGTGATCCAAGACTGTGTAAAATATTTTCCAACCTTATAGAGGCACGTGATGTAGAGAGTAACGGTCCCTGTCACCTCACTGATAACTTTTATCAGCAATTTAATCTATGCTCTCAGTGGGTCCCTTTCCCCCCAGTCTGCACACTAATGTGCACCTCACGACCACGTGAGGGAGCTTATGTTGCTCTCTAGCCTTGTTCACTTAACCGTGCAGCCAGATGATGATTCCATCACAGGACTGACAGTCAGAATAAACTAAGCCCATAGGCATGTCTACACCTTCGGTGCTTGAGACAGCACTAGCAGTCCTCCCCATTCAGGAATCTTGTGCATAAACCCTTACCTGCCGGTTGTCCTTCCTCTTTACACCTGATGTCACTGAAATTCAGGTAGCTCCACGATCACTTTTGCAAAGTCTTAATTTTGAGGAGCAACAATGCGGCACTATATGGTAAAGGTAGGTATTCAAATTAATATTTCACTTAAGCCTGTTTCAAATAATTCAGAAAGACAATACTGCACTGTGGTATTTCCAGAAACCCTTGCCCTGGATTTAATATTAAGTTTACCTCTTCCCCCCTTTTATTCATTTTATATGTTCATACCATTGTGTGATTATACTCTTCATTTTCTTATCCCATAGATGTTATTATGGCATTTCCCACTATGCATGATCATATCATGCCTTAGAAGTAAATGATCCCATTTTCCTCACAAACAATTAAACATATCAGTTGGTACCTTTTGCGGGTCAAAATTTATCTGCTACGTTATACATTTAAACAAATAAATGCTCATGATATTCTTCACTTGAAACTTGTAACTCAAGGTCAGGACAGAAAGTTGCTAATCTGCATATTTTGTAGACTACAGGGAGGCGGAGATTCTCACCTTGAGGAGTGTTTTTACTGTCTGCTTGGTTGGGGACCTTTCAGTATTTTGATAGAAGTTGGTGCTTAGTAGGTCACTGTCTTCAATTCAAGCTTAGCCTAGTAGGAAATCTCAGGAAGACACAAGCCATTCTGAGGTAACAGGCCTGGCTCAGTGACTCCCAGATGCATGGTCTTGGTGTCAGGAGGAAGACTGGGGAGACAGGAGCCCGACGCCTCCCATTTCTGCCGCATTGACCCTCAGGAAGTTCCTGTAAGGTAGGTAGTGTCACCACTATGATTTACAATGAAATGAGAACAAATCTGTTTTAAGGGACACAGACGTATGAATTGAGGGTTCCAGATTGAGAAGCCTTACTACCTAATTGATGTCAATGTGTTTTGTATGAGCAGCACTGAGAGGATCCTCATTCATCTGGGCAAAAATGCAACTGGCTGCCTGGTTCAACCTGACATCTCAGAGCATTTGCAGTCTGGGTGCAATAAAGGGGCTGTGCGCACAGACGCCAGGGCAGCCAAGAGCTCCTCTCACTGCTTAGGCAGGGATGAAGGTGTTTTGCAACTTCAGACAGATAAGCTTTATTTAGATATCTGCACAAAACTAGTAACCTTGGCATGCAAATGTTGATGGATTTCGACACAGTAAATTTTGGATAGAGGAAATCTCATGGGTATTTGTTGGCCGGTCACCAGCGTAAAACATCAGGTGTATAAAAATTGGAGTCAAACCTCGGTGGCACTGTATCACCTTCGCGTAACCCTAGGCCCTGTGAGAGTTTGAAGAGCACAGCCCTGCTCTGGACTCTCCTTTAGGCCATGAGCTACAGCGTACCCTTCTTTAGGTCCCCAGTGTGTTGAGTGATAGATGCATTATGACAACGTGATGCTTTCTACTGTATCCCCTGTGGCCCCAGTGTCACCTTCCATCCACATAGGATTAAGGATCCTTGTGCCATGAAAGAGCTACAGGCCGTCACCAACCACTGTGTTTGCAAAGCCTTCTTCCCTTTACACCCCAATGTCTGAGTTTGTCTCTGCTAAAGTCTCATGCAATTGGGGGTAAGGCATTCTTTTAATTGAGGAGCCCTGGTGTCAAGGAAGGACTTAATCCTCCCACACAGGGATGCCAACTCCTCATCCAATGGATGGTTTTCCTCTGCGGTGCCATCACAGGATAAATGGTCAGCTGCCTGTGCTCCACGGACACTGTGAGACTGCGATGTGGGTGAAGGTTGTGTTCACGGACACTGACTCCTACGTATAGAGCAAGCATATACGATACATAATGAAATAATGAGAAAACTCAGAGACTAATTAACATGTACTACATCCATCTTCAGTAAAAGATATGTTGACCAAAATACAAAATAGTGATCGTTTCTATTCCTCAAAGGTAAAAGAATATACTCCTGAGAATTAGGTACACAGAAAACAGCCTGGAGTATTTATTTCACGTCTGTACCTATTGGCAAAAGTTCTCAAATGAGGGACGTCTTAGGACTTTGACATCATACTGAAGACATATATTCCAACACATACTTTAGATTAAGGGGAAAATCTTTTACAAAAGTCAGGTAGTAAATTGACCCAGAGTATTAAATATTTATTCATGGTGGAGGCCTCACTTCTTCCTATGTAAGATATCAGAGTTTGAAAAATAGAATATGAGTGCACTTGTATTTAAAAATTTGGAAAAAAAATTTAAACGAAGTGAAGAATGTGTTCAGGGGCCAGAATAAAAATTGTCCACATGCAGAAACTTGGGAGAAAGTCACTCCTCTTCTCTAAGTGGGAGTGGATTTTTGAACGGCATGAAAGCAATTTGAGTAACTCAGCAACAGATCGCGTTTAACTGACTTATGCACATCAAATTCGGAAACAACTTCAGGTTCATTAAATGCAAGACGTACAATTGAAGATTTCGTGTTTCATGTGTAAAACCATCAATCACATTATAAAAGACAAAGGGAGTGAATTAATTTTTCACATATTTAGATGAATATAAAATCAATTTTGCATATGGTAACTACACACCACACTTTAAAAAAAATTCTGTCTCTACAGAATGGTATACGATATTGAAGCATAGGTCATTAGGCATATACACATTAATTAAATACTTTTACTCCTGCTAGGGGCAGGTGTCATTTATCAATAACAGTGGACACAAATGAATTAAATGAAATTTTGATTTTTTTTTGTGAAAGGGACATTTTTCACAAATCTATGTCCACAAGTGACATTTATATATCTTATTCTGTGGTGTAATGATTTTTGGCAGTGTAACTTCTTTTGGGGCACAAACTTGTATAGCTTTTATTAAGTCCTGTAAATCTGTAGAACATATTTCCTCTGCAGGTTTCTGGCATTAGAATAGGTTTTGTAACTTACTAATCTTGCAAAAAAAAGGGGGTACATAGCATAGATTTTATCTTCTTTAACTTTTTTCTTAAGGAACAACAGCGTTACCTTCCATACCTGTGATTTCTGCCATTTGAGACTGACACAAATCCACTGAGGCCAAATGTAAAGTTGAATCATCTTTATTGCTAAAAGTTAGTTGACAGTGCTAGGGAAACAAAGTCCGCAATACTATCAAGGGGCTGAAAGCCTGAAACATACAACTTTGGAACGTCTGCTACTCACAGAACTCTTTAGCTTTTAATTGAGTTTTAACAGAAAGGGGGTCTGGCCCTGAACAAACACATGAACAAAGAACATGTAATAATTGAAACTAGACTTTTTAGGCCACATTGGCTTCATGTAGCTCATTTTATGACTGTATCCTATCACACAGGTTCAGCTTCGAGCTTCGAAGTGTCATCAGAATAACAGGGACAGTATAATCATCTGAACACTGGCCACTACTTCCCACTGCTGTTACAGGAAGAGATATTAATCATTTCTTTCATCTTTGTGTATTATGAAAATTTCAGCCAATACAATACCTTAGTGCTTAATCAATCCTTAGTTTTGAGTTTCAAATACACAATACTTACATTTTGCATCATCAGTTTTGTTTGCAACGCGGCCAATTCTTTTCTAAGTTCACTTCCTTCACCAATAAGATTTCCATGATCCTCCTCCAGGTCCTGGACACTCTAAAACAACAAGCCTAGTTCACTTCTAAACCACCACGTTTCATTACGTTATAAATACGTACAGACACATTCCAAAAGAAGTACAGCTTAAACTTCAAATGATGGTCATTATTTATTCCAAATAAAAAACATACTGAGTACTGCATGAACACCAGAATACCCACTGCATAAACATAGAAATGTGTGACTTGAGCAAAATATTATTATAATAGGAGGTACAACGCTAACACACCTTACATGAAACAATAAGACAATGAACTTTTGAGGCCAAGGTGGAGCAAAGAATGGAAAAAGAGCTAAGTTCTCTATCAATCAATGCCATAATCGTGAAATCCCTGAGTAAGTTTCCAAAATACTGGGTATTAAAACATTTATCATCCCTAATGGTCAACAGAACATGATATTCTTAAAGGGAATATTCTGACCTGTAATATGACCTGTTCAAGTTATTTAAAAAAAATTGTGATTTAAATTATTACTCTTCATTCCACAAACAGTGAAATAGTGCATCCTACGTAAAGCAAAGTGTGTCGAGTGCTGGGGAGGGATTGAAAGATAAATACACAATCTCTTCCATATTTGGGAGTCAGGAGCAAACACATAAATAGAAATCTCATAAACGTTGCATACTAGGAATGGAAGGTCAACTTGCTGGAATTATGCAGTAAAAAAGTGGAGGTTAATAGGTGCTTAGTCGGAAAAGGCATGAGATTTCGACAGGAGAAGAAAAACGAGTCGTAGCTAATGTGGAGGAAGAGCACAGGAAAGCACGGGGTGATGCTGACCTGCGTCAGAGAGTGATGTCTCCCTGGGGGATGAAAGAAAGAACACAGTCAACGAAGTTTCAACAGGGGTCATCCTACGGGGGATAGGGGGAGCTGGACTGTGAATGTCTAAGAATTCAGGAGGGGAAGCTACTGGCAGGCTGGGAAGAGTCAAGTGTTATATGTTAAGAAGAAAAACTAAAAATGGAGCTATCCTATGACCCAGCCATCCCACTGCTAGGCATGTATCCAAAGAAAGGAAATCAGTCTGTGGAAAAGATCCCTGCACTCCACACACTGACTGCAGCACTAGTCACAATAGCCAGGACTTGGGATCAACCGAAGTGTCCATCAACTGATGAATGGATAAAGGAAATGTGGTACACACACACAATGGAGTATCATTCAGCCGTAAAAAAATGAAATCCTGCCATTTGCAGCCACAAGGATGGAACTGGAGGACATTATGTTAAGTGAAATATGCTAAGCAGTGAAAGACTGACTTCCCGTGTTCTCACTCCCACGTGGGAGCTAAACATTAAAACCATTGCTCTCTCATGGTGCTAGAGAGTAGAATGGTAGGACTACAGGCTGGGAAGGGTAGCAGAGAGCGGGGATGCAGTGGGAATGGCTAACGGGTGCAATTATATAGCCAGACAGAATGCACAAGATCTAGCATAAGACAGCAAACAGGGCGACTACAGTCAACAAGTTATCCTATACTTTAAATTAACTAGAAGGGTGAAATTGGAATGCTCCTAACACAGAGAAACGAGAAATGCTTGAGGTGACGGGTAGCCCAGTCACCCTGATTTGATGAGTCCACACTGCATGCCTGTATGAAGACATCACTTGTATCTCATAAATATAGACAGCTATTGGGTATCCATAAAAAAATTAAAAGCAATTTGTCATCACATCAGTAACACTGCAGTACTGCAATACTACTGCAATCCTGCAATAATACAAGCAAATATGCCACGAACTACTCACGAAATCAATTTGAAATAAAAGAAATACTCATTCCTTACAATTGTGTCATTGCTCTTTGAGAACCATTGGCAGTAGGCAGACAATGCAGTCACATGTAGCAATGACCTACTCCTCCCGTGTTCATCTATAGTTATTTACTGTGCTACAAAACTCACTGTGGAACAAAGAGCCATGAAGACTCTTGGTAAACTATGAATGTCCTGCACCATATGTGTATTTTGGGTAAAAGTGCCGATTTACCATTTCCTGGCATGACTATCACCCACTACCACTAATAAATCCTAAAAGTAAAAATACATGTATTACTTTTCTTAAAATGGGACCAATGATACCACAGTGGAAAATGCTTAAGAATTTTCAAGAGAGAGAATGTTTTTCCATCCTTGTGATACCTCACTTCAAAGGATGGGCTCAGTCTCTATCCAGAATAATATAAGAGGTGCTAGATCACCATTGTGTTTTGTAGTTGAGCAGTACTCCATGGTATGCATATACCACATTTTACTAATCCACTCAGGTACTGAAGGGCATTTGGGTTGTTCGGCTTGGGCGGGGCAAACAGCATTACATGTAACCAAAATGTTTGCACCCCCATAATATCCTGAATAAATTAAAAGAAGTAAAAAAAAGAATTTTAAAAATAGAATCACATTAATATAAGTTAGAAAAGAAAAACAATATTTCTATACAAAATATACAAATTATGTGCTATGAAGCTACATTGTGTTGCCAAATACAACAGACCTTTAGGAATGCCACATGTAACTCTTTAAATTCTCTCATTCTCCAGCTCTCAACAATTCTAGAGTGGTCACAAGCCTTTTGTAGCTTTAGAAGTATACTCTGCAAATATCAAAGGGAAAAGTTGTAATAGTGCTATGAGTAAAATTGAAGATTTAGGAAAAAACGGTTCTATATTAAATTTCAGTAGAATAGCAAATTTTCTCTTTTAACAACAGTATATACGTATGTCTTATTCTTGATGATTTTAAAATCCACACACATGTTCTTTTCAACAATGCTGGGCTTTCTGTTCCTCCACAGAACAACCCTCTGAACTTGGCCACTCGCAAGGTCACAGCCTACATTTGGTCAGTCCCAGTAACTGCAACATCCACACAATATAAAAGATACCAAAATCTCACAGAGGAATCAGGTCATGGATGCACTGCTAAACCATGTTAAACAAACTTATTATGTAGTAACTCACTTGATGCTCAAAGCAACTCCACAACATAGGTTCTCTCATGATGTCCCCACCATAGCTGAGGGAATTGAGGCACACAAAGAATGTGCTCAGGCTTCACAGCTACCAATGGTCAAATCAGAGTTGGACCTCAAGCACTGTGGTTCCAGAGGCCACTCCCTGGACCACGGTACTGTGCTGTTTCTCCATTTTTCCCAACATCCAGCCACTACTTCCCACCCTTGGCAGGTCACTCACTTCAGTACTACAGCCCAGTAGTCCCCAGGACCTAACATCCAGGGGGTGAGCGCTTTTGACTGTCCAACTCCCCACCCCCGCGTCCTCACTTTCCTCAGTTCCAGCTTCAATTCCATGGTCAGTCATCATACCTCTGTCCTTGCTTCTACACCCTGCACCCCTCTCCCTTGGCCAACGTGCTCAGCTAGACCCCAGCCCCGAAAAACCCAATTGCACAGCTGCTCTGACTCAACCAAGCTGACTGGTGTCATTGTCAATTCATGATCGCTATGACCCTAACTTAAGATGGACCCCCTAATGCCACTTGGCAGTTAGATTCCCCTAGTCCATTCCCTGGCCCACTCTCAGGACACAATTCCAGGTCTTCTCCCCTGCCCTAAAGGTAACACCTCCTCTCCTGCCCCTACCTCTAACTGATGACCTTAGTGTCTCTCTAAAGGGACAGGACCAATCCAAAGAGGACGTCCTGGCTCCCGTCGCCACATCTCCCACCCACCTTGTCCATCTGTACTCTTGGACTCTACCTTCTCTCCTGGAAGTTTTGCATGAATGATTCATCCCTGACAGTTTGAGACAAGAGATTAATTAATTAGAAAGCTAAGCCTGATACCAACAGCTAGTTTTTCTTCCTCTTCTTTGAGTTTCTTCGCACCCAGATCCCACTCCTGAATCAAAGCCTGGAACTGCTGAGAATAATCCAGACAAAGCTTCTGCCTGCAGAACAGAATAATGGATGCTGTGACACTTCCTACCAATAAGAAAAAGGGAAAACACTTTCGAAACAAAATTATTTTGTCACGACATGTACCGTGAAGGGAGAAGGTGATGACATCAGCTGCAATCCTCTGATGGGAAGATACAACAGAGGATTTACTCTCATGACAAGAATCTTTGTTTGTTACCGGCTAAGAGAGAAGCTACCTCACATGTCTTAGCTCTTCAAAACCACGGAACATTTACTGTGTTATACATTTTCCAGGAAAATGCATTTTATCGACATGGGTTTCTTTTTTCCTTTTCTCTTCCTGAATAACACACAGGTTGTGATGTCACAAATAAATTCCATGTGAATATTGTACCCACTTATCATCTGTGACCTTCCACCAGAAACACTTCATTTTTCCCCATGTTTTCCTGTGACAACTATTTGTACAAGTAGTGAGACTAATTCAGTAAAACTTACAAATTGTTGACAACACAAGACTAACCTTTTTCTATATGCTCGAACACAGTCTTAAATGCTAAAGACACTTACCTCGAATTCAGGAAGCACATTCATGGAAGGAATAAAAACTTCTTTATGTTAAGCACATCAACTGTGATTGCCAAGAGCAAAATAGGTCACCTTTATTGACCTTGAGGAAATACATCTTATTTCAATTATGGGGCATGGGGTGAGGTCAGAGGACTAAAGGAATTAATTCCTTAGGGGAAAATCAAGCCAGATGTATTTTCAACTTGAGCATCCTTCAAATACAGCACATAGTATGTTTCTTCCGTAGTTTCTACTCATGAGTATACTAAGAAATGAGACAAATTGTTTTGCTCTAAATTTCCAACCACCTTACGTTTGCTCTTGATGGGTTTTCCAAGCATGCTCAATTGTCTGCTGCATGGTGTTGACAGAAGCCTCGGTGTTCATTTTCAAATGTTTTCTCTTTTCATAAAGAACCTTTTTCATGTCCACTGCATTGCAAATAGATACCCATTGAAATATAGTCTTGGAAACTATTCCCGTCCTATATGTTCAAGTCAATTCCGGCAACGGTGGTTCCGCAGTATTTGGAAAGGCACTTAGCATTAACCAATAGGCATCATTTCAAAAAGCAAGATACTTTGCTTCCTTTTCGCTTTTTTATTTATTTATTTATTTATTTATATTTTTGTGAAAGCTTCCAGCTACTCCTTTAATTCAGTGTGCCTTAACGGGACATCGCTTTTTAATTTAAGATGAAAATACAGCTAAAGATTGAAAGTTTCTGTTTTCCAAAATGTGAGAAAAGGGTGACACTGACCCCTTTATTTTGTCATGAGATAACGGCTATAAAGGCTGGTTCATAACATTTTATGAAATATTCACCAACTGAAAGGACAGAGTTAGATGAATGATTGTTAGAATTTGTTACATGAGACACAGAAAATTTTTCCAATTAACAGGCCTTCAAAAAGATACAGAAAATTTCATGAAAAATGAATAAAAAAATTTAATTTAGCCAGTGAACCTTTCAAATAAATTAGACTAAAAGACAAGGAAATGAGAAAATTTATTCAAGAACAGTTTCCACATCATTTCGTGGAGGGTTTGCGTATCATTGTCATCAAAAGGTTGCATTGTGGAAAATTCAAATTTGCTAAACTCATAAATAGTTTTAATACTTCAAATAATGCTTTGCTAAGCCTACGACTGACTCTCTGTAACAGATCTACCATCAGTACTTATTTTTCAGTAATCATGAATGAACTGCAGCATTCTACAAATAATTTGGAAATATAGTTTATCATGTATATTGATGAAATTATAAGACAGCTCACAAATCAAGCACACTGTCACAAACAAATTGAGCAACGGTATCAAAACTCACCTGTTTTTATGAATTGTCCACACAGAGGAGTCAAAAATTGACTCTCACACTTAAGACTATGTCCTTTAACACAGTTAAGGTAATTGATATCGGACATGTTCATTTAAAACTTGCCATTGACTCTGATCATACATCACTCCATTGCTAGCCACGTTGTGTTTCGTTCTCCATTACCAGGGTTATTAAGGTAAATATAACGATAGGCAGGTATTTTAGGGGTCTCGACCGGCACTCCTGCCACCCATGGAAAAGAAATTGGGAAGTTATGGGAAATAACCGACACGGGAAAATGAAACATTGACGTTAAAACTGGATCTATGACTCGCTACGTGGCACAGTGTGGAAGAGATTATTTCATCAGTTTCTTCTAATGTTCCACAGTGCATCAAATAAAAGCATCACCTCTCACCATTGTCGGTGCCATTCTCTTCACATCAACAATTTGAAGGGGCAAGTAATCTATGGAGGTGAATCACCCTCAAGACGTAGGTAACATCCTGTACCTGACAACAAGGCAGTAAACGACAGGAGTGCCACGCACTGACTGACAGTTCCTGCTGTAAACGTTATATGGTTTATGAAAAGTGTCTTCACCTACAAATATCTCCTAAAACATACCTTCAAATCTCTCCAGCATATTCTGGAACTCATTCCTGCGAAGACATTACATTCACATTTACAATGTTGGTCAGTGAAACACCATGTGTGCATTAGAAGAAATGCCTTCTGCCAAGTGCTTTACATACAACGCCTGCCACATGAGTGGAAGCTGATTTTCCTTAATTACTTTACTACCAGGCAAAAATGACTCTGAACACATTACCACGTATCTTGCTCAGGACTGCCTGAACAGGGGCTGTTTTCTCCACCGTCACCAATTCCTGGATAGTTTGCTGCATTGAAAGCAAAAAGGACAAAGATGTTTAAAGGAAGGACGCGGGAGGCATTTCGTATCGGTGGAATTCCTGGCCTCTTGGCCACCAAGAGCTTGCAAAGCAGACCTACAGGTGGAACGGTTTAGGTGCAGGTCGCGTGAAATGAGGCCAGGGTCTGAGACCATTTCACCGAGGCACTTCTGCAAGCCTTTCGGCGTTACAGTCACGGCAAACCGTGTACTGCCTATCAGACACGTTGGAAGCAAGGGCTGCACCCGTCCAGAAGAGCTGGGCTAAGAGCTTCTGTAACTCTGCTAGGGGGTGGGAGCATGAACCTGCTTGAGAAAAAAAACCTGGGGCTCTGGTGCATTTGCATGGTGGAATCCATAGCAATGACGGGGCCCTGGGCCGCCCACGTGCCGGGTGTGCCAAGAGACTAGACAGACCGTGCCCTGGGACGGGCACAGGCTTCGGGGAGCCCCTCGCCCAGCCCGCCGCCCCTCTGTGCGCTTTTACCTGCATGCTGAACGTCATAGGCTGCCATAAGCTGAGCCTCCACCGGGGCCTCGGCAGCCCTCCTCCTGACGCGCTTCCTTCCTGGGGGTGCCATGGCTGGCTGTCTTCAGACGCTAGAGATGACTCCTGACCCTTGTGAGCGCAAAGACACACTACAGAAATGGGGACCGGTTCAGTGAGAGCCCGCGGGTGAGGGCGAGGCTCTCCAGGTTCAACAAGGGTGGGGCTGGCTCACCCTCCTGCCTCTTGTCACAGCAGGAGGGGACGAGGAAGATGGTGCCAGCGCCCGGTCCCGTCCAGTCCCACCCCGGCCCATCCCTTCAGTACCCGTCCCGGGCTGTGGCCACAGAGCGCACCCCTGCCCCGCACACCCCAACTTCAGTCCCCTCTGCCTGAACCTCACCACGCCCTTGGGACAAACTGGGGCCCTGGCCCTCAGGGCCCCAGGGATGCCCTGTCTGCCTGTCGGTCTGGGGGCACAGACCGTGGTGGAGTGACTCCTTATCCTTCCAGCCCTCTGAATGGGTAATGAACCCATCTGCACCTGTTCGGGACACTCAGGTGAGAGCCCTGCCCACTTGCCACTGCAGACGCCAGGGGGATCCCACGTGATCCGAGTGTCCCGTTATTATGGTAGCTGGGCAAGAGGGACACGTCCGGGTTGGGTCCTGCCGCCCCTGCCACGTCCTTTACCCCACCCACACACACGCAGAGCCCCGCAGTGAGCCTCAGAGGACCTAGGGACCCTCAGGCCCACCCCCCGGACCGCCCTCAGGGGCCTCGCCCTGATCCGGGTCCCAGGCGACACACGGGACATTTTGTCAGAGATCAACCCCGGCCCTGCCGGGCTTCACAGCCACGTCCCCAAGGTCCAGGGGGCCAGGCCTCCCCCACCTCCCCACCCAGTCGCACCTCACCCGACCGATCCCGAAAGCACCCCCTCAGAAGACGCGGGCGACCCAGGCACCGCGAGGACAGACGCTCCTCTGAGGGCCTGTGTCCACGCGATAGCAGCCGGCTTCGCTGATTGGCCGGCATGGCACGTGTTCAGGAGGCGGAGCCACGAGGAGCTACGCCCCCTCAGGGAAGCAATCCACCTGCAGGACGCTTAGGGTAGCTGGGCCCTGAGCATGGGCTCCCCAGGTCCTGGTCCTGGGCAGCGACGACAAGGGGCCGCTCCCCAGTGCCTCGCCTCTGGGCTCCTTCCAGCCGGTCCTGGCCCTGCGCGAGGAGCAGCCATCACCCTGGAGATGGTGGCTCAGTCACTCCCTCCCGTGGCCGTGTGCGTTCTGCACACACGCCTGTACCGTTACCCGCGGTGGCTTGGTGTCCCACGGGTCCGGACCTCCCTGGAGAGGGTCTCCTGTTCTAGGTAGGATTCTGCCACTTGCTGGCTGA
The DNA here is from genome assembly GCF_041146395.1 of Eulemur rufifrons. Lineage (NCBI taxonomy): Eukaryota > Metazoa > Chordata > Mammalia > Primates > Lemuridae > Eulemur > Eulemur rufifrons. The sequence continues at coordinate 22,175,528 of NC_091012.1, read as the reverse complement.
CTCCACAGTGTGTCCCTCACAGAGCCTGCTTTCCTTGCCCTGCCCTGGCGTGGAGCATCCTGGGGCTCCTCCAGCCGGCATGCGGCGGTTCCTGGCCCGCTGACCTCTGGGCAGGGCTCTTGCAGAGCAGGGGCCGCTCTCGTTGAGAGCAAATGTCGCTACCTGTAGACATAGGGCTTTCACTTTCCCTACTGGATGGTGTGCCATTGTGGGCCCAGTCCACAAAATAGGCATCCAGTTTTCATCCATAGATCTCTCGATTGTTTGAAGTTTAGACCGTTTCTAAGCAATGATGCTGTGAGTACTCTAATGTCTGGCATAGGTTCCCAAGGCTTTACACAGTATGATGGAGTGCAGTTGCTCCATCATGGGCCAGGGGAACATTCCCTATGTCCCTACTGTTTCCAAGTTACAGCCCCAAGGGCAGAGTGAGTTCCCGTTATTAGGTACACTGACCAACACTTGCTTTAGTAGATTTCTTAACGTTGCCATTTTAGTGGGTGTAAATTAACATTCACGTGGGGTCTTCCTTTGCATTTCTGCAATTACTAATAAGACAGAGTTCTTTCATAATGGCCATTTGCTTTTCCTTTGCGTTGAAATATCTTTGTGAGTGTCTTGAGGGTTTTCAATTGTTTTGGATGACTTTCCTACAGATTTTTGAAGTGCTTTATATATGCTGAATAACAATATTTATGCTTGTGTTTTCTGGTGCTTTTTTGTTGTAATAAGATATACATAGAATACAAGTTACCATTTTTAGGGGAGTATTTAATTGGCACTAAGTATATTCCAATTCTTGTGCCACCATCACCACCAACCTTCTGCAGAACTTTTTCACCTTGGCTAACGGAAACTCTGTACCCATGAAACACTGACTCTCCATTCCCTCCTCCCCATCCCCTGACAGCCACCACCTTGCTTTCTGACTTCATCGATTTGACTACGTTAAAACAGGTTGTGCGTCAAGCGACACTATCAGGAGAAAGAAAGGGTACCCTAGAGAATGGGAGGACATGAAGGCAAGTGATATACATATCTGGTGAGGGTCTAGTATGCAGAAGATAAAAAGAACTCTGACAGTTCCAAAGCAAAGCACAATAAAACAACCAATGAGAGTGGGTAAAGGATCTGACTCCACATTGCTCCGAAGAAGATACACGAATGGCCGACGATCACATGCTCATACGCTCACCGTCACTAGTCATTAGGGAAATGCAAATCAATATCAGGAATAGTAGTTACCCTCAACTAGCATGTCTATAATTTCTAAAAGTAAACAGAAAAATAATAATCGTTGTTGAGAATGTAGGGAAATTGGAAGCCTTGTACATTGCTGGTGGGAATTTAAAGGAGTACAGCCAGTGTGGAAAGCAGATTGGTGGGTCCTCAAAAAGTTAAGTGTATAGTTAACACATGACAAAGTTATTCCACTCCTCATTGTGTTCCTCAATAAATTACAAACAGGTACTCAAAAAATACATGTGCACAAATGTTCTTGGCATGCCTACTCACAACAGCAAAAGATGGGAACAACCCAAGTATCCAGATCAGTGGTTGCCGGGGACTGTGGGAAGGCAGGACTCAGGAGTGACTGGTTGGTGGGCACAGGGCTTCCTCTGGGACAGGTGCAAATGTTGGGTGAGTAGACAGAGGTGATGATTGCACAATATTCTGAATTTCCTTAATGCCACTGAGTGCTGTGCTTTAAATGGTTCGTTTCATATTATGTGAATTTCACTTCAATAAACAGTGTTTAAGAGACACATAAGAGTTGTTAGACCAATGTAATGGAATCATCCAGTGTTTTGAAAAAAAACAAACTAAGCAAACAATTTTTAAACGTTTTCACTTAAAAACAATATTTAGCCCATTTATGCTTCCATATAAACATATTATGTGAAAAATAAATCTATCTTTTGAAAACAAAACAAATATTGAAACGCATGACATTGTGTGACATTTTGGCACATCTTTTTAATGTGTGCCAGAAGCGGAAGGAGCTGTATTTTCCCACCTGCTTCCTCATTCAACCTCTTGCAATGTGTCGCATGCGCTGATGAAGTGTGTGAGGACCTCTGGACTCACTGATACCAAGTTGGGAAAGGAAGACCTCGCTGATCCCCCAACGGGGTTCCTGAACTGACCAGTTAGGAGCTGCTCAAACCAGTTTTCTTTGGTGATCTTTAATCAACCCTTTGAGGGTAGAGACATTAACAGTTTATTCGACCAAAGTGGAAGCTAGGGAACAGAGACGCTAGCGCACATTGTGAAAGTCACAAGGCTGGTGAGTGGCAGAGCTCAGAGTCGAACCCACATCTGTCTTTCAGAGAGTCTCTCTGATTTGAAAAGATCTCGGTGAATGCAGCCCACTGTTTGCCCTGCCTGGGGAAGTAGATAGGCCAGATGGCAGGTCTGGAGAGGTATCCGTGGTTCCTCCACACTAAGAACCTGGTGGAACCCCTCATTCAGCTGGCACATAGGTACAAATGGAGTCCAGCTTGGCCCTTCCCTTGTGGCGCGTAGACTGGCATGGCTGTGCTTGCTCTAGACTGGAGTCCCTGGGTCCCGTGCTGTGCTGGGCTGTCTTGGGCTTCATCTCGAGAGAGCTGATTCTGGGCACCATTTGCCAACTCAGCACTCAGGGACCTGACGTTGGGGGCCTGAAATCGGCCGTGAGGGGAGTATTTTCACCATGGAAATGGGGAAAACTTGGACGTCAGAACCACACCTCTCCCCCCTCGCCACCCCCCCCCCCTTGAGGGCCCGTTTCCAGCTCGTCACTGCCCAGGACTGACCATGGCAGGGTCGGCTCTAGCTCCTCAGCGGGAGGCAGAGCTGCGTCAGAGGGCAGCTCCGTCTCTCTTCTAGGAGCGGCTGGCTGTGAGACAGGACGTGTGTGCTGTGTCCCCAGTGGTAAGAGACCTGCCTCTGAGCGTATTAAGCATTGGCCTGTGGTTTGAGCAGTACATGCCGAGCCTGGATCCCACATGTGACAGGTCATCCCTACCTCCCTGTCGTCCCAGGTCACGGGCACTTTGCGGGGCCATTATTCTTCACAGGCACCTTTATGTGCTGCCAAGCCAAGTGTAGACCCAGGGTCCTTTGTTCCTGCCACAGCCTGAGGTTTGGCTTTGCCTTCCTCTGTCCTGCGGGTGCCTTATCCTCACAGGCTTTGTCCTGTGCAGGTCATTTTGAAGTGAGCAAGGATCCCTGATCCCCCCTGCACAAATGTCCCTGGCCCTGTGTGTTCAGGCAGAGTGGACGGTGGTCCTTCACGGGACCTGCATCCCGAGCCTGTGTGTCTCGAGGGGGAACAGCTCCTGTCATCCTTTCACTCGCCTTCCCCCATAGCCCATTTTGTGACAGTCCCCCTGCCCCCAACTCCTATTCTGTAGAGGATTTCGAGCAAGGTCCCTGGTACGTCACTCATTCATTCATGCCTTGGATGGGGCGGGGTGTAACTGATTGAGATCGAGATCAACACTGTGCCTCCGAGGATGCATTTGTACTTCCTGGTTTCCATAGGAAGCTAACGTCAAGGAGAACGTTTTTGATGACATTCTGGTCTCCATGCCAACCGGAGTAAGCCATTCTTTCCTGGCGGCAGACACATTTCACAAGGATATTTTCAGACCGGAGGGATGGAGTAACTGTAGAAACATCAGGACTAGTAGGTGTCCGCGATCAATCCGTGTGTGTGAGTGTGAGTGTGAGTGTGTGAGTGTGATTGTGTGTGTGTGTGTGTGTGTGGCTTTTAGTTGGCCATTCAGGGCTCTAATCCCTCGTGTTTATTAGCGAGGCTGGCAGCTGCTGATGAAAGGGAGGCTGAGGAGGTTGAGTGGCATGTCGTCTGCCAGCCCCAGCTCATTGTCCCGAGGTGACACCTGTTTGGTGAGAAGACTGTCATCTAAGCTCTGTAAAGCACCAATCCTCAAGTATTCCTGAACTGAAACGGCTGTCACACGTTCCCTTAATGATGTAAATGTACTCATTTACCCCTCCTCATCGTAAACCGTTATTACGTGTCCATTGGGAGCGAGAAACTCGTGGTCAGTAGACAAAGAGACAAGACGGGTAGGACTGGAAGGGCCGTTGTAACCTCGAGCAAGGCAGGGTGGGGGGTGGGGGGTGATGTGCTCATCCGGGCAGCTGACACATGAGCTAAGAAGCATCTTCTCTGGAAGAGAAAGCCCTGTTATCGAGCCACTAATGAGAGCTGGGTAAATGAAGCTAAAGCCAGCAAGGGCCCCCTCTTTATTACATGAGCAGAAAATGCAAGGCCCTTCACCAAGGTTCTGGGACGTGTGGCTGCGTGTTTGGAAGTGGACGCTGCTGACATGGCTCTGTCTGTGTCTACTGTGCTTGTGAAGAGCAGCCCAGCCTCTACGGGACGTGCTGTTGCGTCTCGGCAGAAGCAGGTGCCATGTCCAGGGTATCTACGTCTCTTGACTCTAGTCCTCCGTGCTGCTCCGTGGTTGTGGGACTGGGACCTGCCCGCCCCACTGTCCCTTCCCCACCTGGCTCCTTGTGTGGGTCGGCCGGCTGGGGTCTTCACAGGGGGCAGGCGGTCAAGAGGGAGGGGGGCTGGCTGTGCCTTCCGCTCTGCAGCCATTCCTCTCGGTGTCACCCCGACAGAGTTCCTTCACACAGTAGGGACGTGTCTTTGCCGTAGGGAGAGACGGTTCATAATGTAGATTGTCCTCAAACTCCAAGCACGCCCTTGGTCGTGTCCCTGTGGAAAGATCAGCGCCGGCGGGGTCATTTCTGGTGCGCTCTCTCCGGAGACATGGGGCCAAGGGAGGCTGCCTCTGGGATCCTGCCACTGCGGCAGGAGCTGCTCATCTCCCCGGCAGGCGCCGTCGCCAGGGGTCTCAGGTTCCACGGGTCCCTTCCCTGACCTTCTCTAGAAACCTCTTTCTAGAGAGGAGAGGGCAGCCCGCCTTCCACCGAAGTCCAGGCCCAGGCTCTGAGGGCCTGCTCCCTGTGCGTGGGTGCGCAGGCCCCACGCGGTCCCTTGCTTTCCCCGCACCTGGGAGGGCCTGCGGCTTCGCACCGTGGCGCTGTCTTCGGTAGCACGTCGTTCTCTTTTACCATTTTTTTGGTCTCCACATCATTTTACCAACTTCTTCTTTATTAAAAAAAAAAAAAACAACAACAAACAACAGAGGACCCTGCTTAATAATGTCGTTTGTTTCTCTCTTTCCCTTGAAGGTGCCCCTTTCACTTTGGTTTCTGGTAGTTTTACAGGATTAACCTCAGCCCGGTTTGTTGTTGTGTGCGTGTGTGTGGGCGTGCGTGAGAGAGTGCATTACACTTGGGGGTCGGCACGTGTGCATGTGCCGCTCGATGCTTTCCCTTCTTGTGCAAACTTCCCCACTGTGGCTTCCTCTCTCTCTCTTCGCACTCCCAGTGACTATGTCTTATGTGCCTGCGTATACAAACTTTAACAACGAATATAGCCTTTGCTCAATTACAAATATCCCTCCAAGAACATTTCAAATCTATTCCCCCTGAATTCTATTTCAGATAGCACGGTTTCGCCAAACTCGCTTCCTTTGCTTTCCTTCTGTCCGATGTTTCATTCCATATCTCCTTAGCGTCTTTGCCGTAATACGTTGGGACCCGTGAACATACAGATACATGTGTCCTCCGTGTAGCATTTTAAACATGACTTGAAAAATACCATCTACCCGCATAAGCCTCCTTCATCTCCTTTTTGCTGTGTAACCAGGGCATGAGATCTCTGTTTATCTTTCCAGACTTTTCTCTTCCCTTTAAATGTCTTCCTTACCCTATGACAAGATAGATAGCGTTGTTGTCCAGGTGATCGTGTATTTGACCTAAACTCTATGATCTGTACTTAATCGGTCGCTAACCAGACTTTTCCACTGAATTTTCCCCCTGTCAGTACATTCAGGTCTGCATCAGCCTTCTGTTGGGTACATAACGTAGGATCTTTGGCTCGGTCGATAGGTTTGTTAGCCTCTCCCCACGGATATCACCCGGGTTTGTGCCGTTTTGTTGTTGCTATGATGAGCTACGATGCAATGACTTACCTTGTGAACCAGGCAACTCTTTGTCCTTATGCAGAATGGAGGGCCATCCATGGGTTCTGAAAGACACACCTGGTTCGCCCCCCTGGAGGTTAGTAAGTAGAGGGAAAGGGAGGGCTGAACAGCTGAACAGAAGCTCCAAAGAACAGCTAGTCATGGCTAAAATATGCAAATGAGCTATAATATATATTGTACAAGATATAGAGAAAACTACAGCAAGGTAACAGAGTATTTGAGGGGAGACGGTGGGAAGAGAAGAACTGAGAGAACGGTAGCACCTTCTGTGGAAATGCTTCTATAATGTTGGACATCTCATTACATAAAGTTTGGAAATATCAGGGCAGTCTCGTTGTAAAGAGAGCCACAGAAAACGACTTAGGAAAATGGGCATTCACGAGACAATGTGTCCAAATGTGCTCTTATGGTAGGAACTCTAGTTGAACATAACCGGTGCGTGTGTGTGTGCACGCATGCATAGGTAGCGTGTTAGAAGGACACGCGTCATCCTGTGAGGAGTGAGCATCTGGAACATGCTGTCCTTTTTATATATCTTTCTATGCATTTCATATTCCCTGCAAGCCCCTGTAATGTTCTTTGAGAATTGGAAAAACACAGTGACATTAAAAACTCCATTGTTCTTTCACACACACCTTTGCACGCGTGCGTGCACACACACAAAGCCTGCCAATATTGAACCTATACGTCCAAGGCCGATGCTATCACGAAAGCACATAGTTCCCGCTGTTCTGAAATAGAAGGAGACTAGCATCCACAAAGTAGCATAACGTGAAAGTATTTTCGAATGCAAAAGAAGGAAGAAAATATATACGACATCTACTTTATGGATGAGATTGAGATCTCAGTTCTGTTTCCAAAAGGCATGCACGAGGGAGTCGGCAAGGGGAACTTGATAAATCCATCCCCACTGACTTGGCTTAATTTCTTATCCATTTTGGATTTTCCAGGTTGACGTTAGCGGTGCACAGGCCCTGGGTATCTTCGTTTGGCACCACTTGAGGGTGTGCACAGGAGCAGTTGGAGTGTGAGAACCAAGCAACCTGCCTGATGTTGGGTAAGACTTTCCCATTTCCTAAACGTTCATTTGCAGCCATGTTGTGTTGACCTTTTGGGGTGCAATGTTCTTTTGCACCTTGTTCTACTGACGCTTGTTTTCAAGATAAGAATCACAGATTTGGTGTTAGGAGACAAATGTTTTAAACCACAATAGAGAGGTGCAGGTCGCAGCGAATGACCGATGCTGTGGCCATACTTGTTGGCCATGACAGCCAGTCATCGTCAGCATGACCCTTGTGGACCTCTAGCTTCTAAGTTCATGCCCTTGCACGTGACGCCATGCTGACAGCCAGCGTCCGTGCATAGGAGATCGTCTCAGGCTTCCTGGGGGGCACGGAGCAGCATGGGCACCCTAGAAAAGGAAAAAAGGAAGCATTTCCATAGGCTGAAGCCCAAGGAACCCAAAAGTCACTGAGTGTCCTGTAAGAAAAACGGGGTCCCTGACAGGACACACACACGTCCCTCACACAGATGCTCCTCGGTGTTCACTCGGTACACTCAGGGCAAGACGCCGGGTTTGCAGTGCTCTAAAAGTCCTGGGGCACCCTCTGCGTTTTTTCCCCAAACACTTGCACTTATCAACCCCTGTAAGACACACTTTTCATGTTTCCTCATTGGACCTCTTATCAATGCCATTGAGCAGGGTGCTTCTGCTTTGACCAAAGGAATTCTTTCTCACACGTTTCTTCTGTTCCTTTTCCACGTTCCAGTGCACGCCGGTGTCCTCCGTCCGAGGCGCGAGTTCAAGCGTCTCGGGGAGATCCAGGTGGAGGGAAAGCCCTTGCGGTGTGAAGGCAAAGGAGGCGTCGGAAAGCACCGTGCTTTGGGGAAGACCTGCAGTAGCAGTGAGTATGACGGCCACGCACCTCAGCCTCTCTTAGAGGCCTCTTCACACGCGACTCAAATCACAATGGACTCTGAGTATGTCCTGTGCAAGTGGAGAGGCCACTTGTGGCCAGCAAAGGTTTTGTCCAGATCTGGGACTTCACCGAAAAATAAGAGGAAGAGGACCCTTTCTGTGGAAGTTGAAATCCTCTCGATAGATGAAAAAATTAAAGCAAAAAGCACAGACATAAAGGCCCTAACTGAGTCTGCGATGGAAGCCATCACCTCGCCAGTGGCGCCGCGGGCGAGGGTCAGAGCCCCAGCAGGACAGGGAGTGCACTACAGAAGAGCCCTTAAAGTGGCCCTGGAGGTTCTGAATGAGAGAATAAATTCGGGTCCAGGAAGAAAACCAGACGAGGAGGAGACCACGATGCTGTCCCACAAGGTGCCGGAAAAGCGAGCCAGGCCACTGCCTCGTAAAAGGTATGGGAAATGCAAAGGGGACTTACCTTGTAAAAGGTATCGGAAACACAAAGGGGACTTACTTCGTAAAGGGTATCTGAAATGCAAAGGGGACTTACGTTGTAAAAGGTATCGGAAATGCAAAGGGGACTTACGGAGCCGTCTAGGCAAGAGTAAAGAGCCGGGATCACTGCTGTTGCGTTCAGAGGGCGAGGATGCCCCGTACGGTGCTAAGTCAGAGGGGCACACAGCCACTGCCCCCACCCCAGGTGAAGTGCACTCAGAGGCATCGTCAAGCTCCAGTGTATGCCAAGATTCCCTGATGCTTTTGGAGGATGGCGGTGAGAAAGAGGACAAGGAAAAGGCAGACAGCTCCACAGTCACGTCCTCGGGTCCCACTGTCACGGAGGAGGCTGTGCATGCTGAGGACCAACAGGCGGCTCCATCTCGGCCACTGGGGCTCATGTCCGCTGTGCCCACAGGTCTGAACGAAGAGGCACAAGACACCTGCCCGCAGACCCCGGCCGCTGCCTCCGAATGCCCCACCTCGGCAGGGAATGTTGAGCTCCCTGCAGAGGGTGCCTGGAAGCCAGGCTTGGAAGGCATGGCAGCGGCCTGCTGGTCCCCTCCCGCGAAGCAGGGGTCCTCACTCCATCTTGCAGGTAGAAAGAGGAAGCTTCCAGTCCCACCCTTTGAGAAGGTACTGAAAGAACCTCAGCCTCTCGCTGACTCAAAGGCCAAGAATCCCATCCACACTGGCAGTAAACAAGCGGCTGGCAGTAAGGGAGCAGCTGGTGGTAAAGGAGCAGCTGGTGGTAAAGGAGCAGCTGGTGGTAAAGGAGAAGCTGGCTGTAAACGAGCAGCTGGCGGTAAAGGAGCAGCTGGCAGCAAAGGAGCAGCTGGTGGTAAAGGAGCGAGGCAACGCGCCGACTCCGCTCTTCGGAAGGAGCCATGCCCCATTGAAAGGGGGATGATGGTGTGGTTTAAATTTCAGGATCATCCATTCTGGCCGGCCGTGGTAAAGAGTGTCAGCAAGGCAGACAAGACGGCCAGGGTGCTCTTGATTGAGGCCAACCTGCGCCGCGAGAGGAGAGGCATCCGCGTGCCCCTTCGGAGACTGAAGCCCCTGGAGTGCAAAGAGAAAGACAGGCTGCTGCAGAGAGCCAGCAAGGTGTACAAGCACAGCGTCAACTGGTGCTTCTCCCTCATCGCCCACTACCGGGAAGGCCTCGGCCGCGGCTCTTTCTCGGGCTCCTTCCTCGACTACTACGCCACCGATGTCAGTTACCCGATGAGGAAAGCCGTCCAAGAGGGTGACCTGGACTTCGACTTTCCCAAGGTGAACTATGCCGACCTGGAAGACTGGGAGGAGGAGGCGTCCCTGTGGGGGAAGCGGCCCTGCAAGAAAATCCTCCCCGACCGGATGAAGGCCGCCCAGGACCGAGCCAACCAGAAGCTGGTGGACTTCATCGTGAAGAGAAAGGGGGCCGACCCCCACCTTCTGGACATCTTGAAAGGCAGGAAACAGTCCAGCTGGCTGACGTCGTTTCTGAACTCAAATAGGCGCCTGTTCTGCGTTGAAACATACCTGGAGGATGAGGACCAGCTGGATCTCGTGGTAAAGCACCTACAAGAAGTCTACAAACACATAGACGGCACCATGCTGGCTCCGGTAAGACGTGACAAAATCGACCTTGTTCTGGAAGTTCTTCTGCCAGAAGCCATCATCTGTTCCATTGCCACGCTTGAGGGGCTGGACTACAAGGGAGCGGAAGAGAAGTACCTGCGAGGCCCACCCGTGCACTACCGCGAGAAAGAGCTGTTTGACAAAAATATCCTAAAGAAAGCGAGAAGGAAACCAGCAGTCGCCAGGGAAGCTCTCAGGTGTCTTCCCATGCACAGCAGGCGTTAGCGGGGAGCCTCCTCCTTCCGAGAATTCATTGGAAAACCCGTCTGTATGAAATGCCTGACCCCTTCTCTGTGCCGTGTAAATATGTTCTGGAAATTCGAGACTTTGGGAACGTGCATAACTCGTTTTGGGTCCATCTCTAGCGTTTGTGGGTGGCACGTTCACCGTCGTTCCTTCTTCCCAAACCCTCCTCAAGCTTTTTTGTAAAAGGATTGCAAACAGTTGTATTTCCCTCGACCTTTTTTGGACGTGTGGCTGCCCAGATAGTTCCACAGGAAAATACCGTTGATTTTCATACCATTTCTTGTGACCCTACTTGACATTCTCGCACGGGACACACACTCTTTTTCTTTTTTTACACGAAAAGCCACTGATGCCGGCTATGAAGTCACAATAGTTTTTAAAACCCGATGTATACTTTTACAGAGACATCACTTGGAGTTTCCATTCTTTGGGAGACACATGGATATCAACTATGGGATTCCTTTTTAAGGTGATGCCTGAATTTTCCCTGCAATGCCTATTTATATCTTTTGAAAACTAGCCCTGAGGGTTAAATCCGATGACAGACATGTTTTCCTACATATTATCACGACCTTCCAATACCTCTGCGAAAAGCAAGCTGAAAGTCAAACGCAAAGTTCCTGGGTCACCTACCTGCGTGTGGCCCACGTGTCAGCGGATGAGATCTCAGCGTGCGTTAAGCATTTTGTCAGCCCTGTGCAAGACCGTTGACCCTGTGTTTCCCTGAAATTCCGTTTATGGCAGTAGTTCTTCTCCGATGGCTAGACGATTTCCTAAAACGGGCTTCAGGCTGTTTTCACAGCTGACAGCGACCGGACCCTCCTCTTGTTGCTGTCTGTCCCCAAGGGGAGGGCAGCTAGAGTCATCGTACCCGCAGACCGGCTGCTGTCCTCCGGAGAGCCCAGGCCCACTGCCCAGGGGCCCGTCTACTCCGGTCTAAACTGTAGCAAAGCAAGCACCTTGTCCTGAATCCCCCTGGCCCCTAAAACATACTCATTTGCCTCACACCAACCGAGCTTTATCTTCCGACTTACTCATCGGCCAGCTCCGACGGCTCCCGAGGGTATAAATGCAGACTGTCCAGGCATCCCAGGCTGCTAGAGCAGTCGGTGCCCCAGGGCTGCCGATTGGAAAATGGGTTATAGAAGCAGCCCCCGTTTGGCTGAAGGTGGCCCTCGTCGGAATAGAATTCAGCAGACGCCATGAAGAGATAAGTTGTAAAGCCCATGAATGATTAGACTACCTTGCAACGAGAGGGTTTCTGAGGATAAATGTTAGAAAATCTAGTTTGTTTTTCCAACTCGATGTGAAAATAAACACGAACCCAAGTGCATTTTTCGTTCTGAGAGGCAGTGAACTGTTCGCCCACGTCTCGTGTTCACGTGGCCATGTGTTTGAGTAAAATTTGCCAAGTAGCTGTTTGGATTCACAACAAAACCATCACATCCCTCACCTTGAACTTCTGCTCCATCACACTTGAGATTGTACAACTACATAGGTGGCGTGGCTAAGAAAATATATGAACACACTTCCAAAGAAATAGTAGTTTGGGGAAATTATGCTGTGACTGTTGTTAATTTTCTTCTCATTCTAAATAAATATTCACTTTCATGCTTGACTTTGTCTGTGGGGAAACCCGGGACTCTGGCTTTAGGAGAGGGTCTTCCCAGCTGTATCCGCCTCGGGCCTGACGGAACCCGCCCGGACTCTGTCTGAGTGAGAGCCCGACCCCTGGGGCACACCACCTCGGCCGTCCCATGCCATTTCGGGGTGCTGGCAAGTGTCTGGGAACAGACCACAGCCATGCTACGCGTGGGCCTCACACGAGGGAACACGCTCTAGCCGCTCTGTCTCCCCGTGTCCCTCTGAGTCCGGTGCATCAGCCAACTCCAGCTTTCTCGTGGGGCCGTGTTTACCTCTCGGTTCCAGTGTTTTCTTCACTATCTCACTCATTCGTTCATTCATAGTATTATAGGTCAGGAGAGCAAGTGAGGTGTGGCTTAAGGCTCTGCTCAGAAGATAAACCTCAGGTACCATAGAAAGACACAGAAATCTTGTGACCCATGTGACAGTCTGCTTTCTGACATGACAAGGACGCACTGCTTCATCCCATTGGCGAGAAATGCTTATCAGCGTCATGGGCCGACTGCCTGTATTTGAAGCCACACTCCCGGCTCTTCCTATATTTGTGACATCATACGTGTCTGTTGCTTTGGGGTGAAGGAAGGGGACCCGGTTTCTCTTGGATGTCATTTACCAAAGAGAGGCAGACATGCCTCGCACGAGCATCTGTTCACCTCCTTTTGGAATCAGGGTCATTGAAAGGCATTTGGGGCGTGGGGGTGGATTGATGGCTGTGTGGACTCTGAGTTCCCTGGCAGTAGAAGCAGTTGCTAGGGCCACTCTGTGAGTGCCCTAACCCAGATCTCTATCACAGGGCTGTGTGTGTGTGTGTGTGTGTGTGTGTGTGTCTGTCTGTCTGTCTGTCTGTCTGATGGGAAAGCCCAGGTCACCACCTACCCTGACCCACTAGATTAAGGGTCTCTCCCCTTCTCCAGTCCTAAGACAGACTGCTGAACATCAGGCCCTGGTCCCAATTGTGGGTTGGCAGGACCGCACAGAGATGGCACGCACAGCACTCGTGGGCCTCTGCATCCACGTGAGGCGCTCAGAAGGAAAGAGCAGAGCCTGAGACCTGCAAAGGTGTTGAGCAGGACGAGTGTGCATACCTGGAATTCCCTGAACACTTTTCCTGGCATTAGGCACCTCCAACCCTTGCTAATTGGGAAGCAATCTCCTTGTTCCTGGAGACCCCACAAAGACCTCATCTGAGGACACTACCTCAAAAGATGTTGCTTGTCTTAGTCAATGTCCGTCCTGCTAATTGCTATTGGACTAATGACAAGTGTAAGGTAAGAATAGGTGAGATCACAGCACATCACAGCACAGGAGACCTCTACAGTTTCTGTTTGCGTGGGAAATACCTTATATTCAGATGAACTGCAGGACCTGGCTAATATGCACCTGCATGAACTGGGATAACATAGGTGGGAATGGATTTTGACAATGTCGAGCCAGCATGACAGGGGACAGAACATAATTCAATATGAGAACTTATTGACATGGGAGCACAGAGGACGTGGGGTTTCATGCCTGGGGCTGGCCTAATATCCTGCTAGAGTGGCCCCTTTATGTTTGGACAACAGCAGCCTACAGTAAATGACATGGAAATATGGGAACTGCCCTGGCAGAGGATTGATGAATTGGTGAGAAAATTTAGGGGAAAGAGGTATGCGATATGAGTTATTATGTGAGATCAAAGTCCTGCCTCTGAACTCTGTTCCCTTGGAAGGCAGAGAAGACACTACTCAAATAAGAAATGTGCTGCTGAGGTGGCACTGGGATCTTTGAGGAGCTCTGTGTTGACTCATTTATGATTAGAAAAAAATTACAATAAATAGTGGAAGTGCAGAAGAATAAAAGGCATTCTTATGAACTCTAAAGTCTGAATTCATAATTGAATAATGAGTTACTACTCAACGTATCTTGTAGGACCAGCAGCTATTTAAATAGATACAACTATACACAATTTGAATTAATAGGTGAAGTAAGAATGCTGACTGATTATGTGCTTCCCAGGCATAATTCTTATTCCTTATTTCTTAATGCATTAATACTATAGATAATCAGTGGTGCTTAGGTAACTAGTTTACTAGAGATAATTACTGATATTTAGGAAATGATGTTAAATCCAGGAAGTCGAAAAACAATTTTCTCAACTCCAAAGTATTATCACTTAGTGGAATAATGGGGAAAACAATCTCTCTCTCTATATGTGTGTGAGTGTGTGTATTGTAACTTCTTATATCTTATTTATATAAGGAGTTATGTAAGGATGTATAAAGTCTATACATAAGTAACTAGTTAACTAGGGGAATCTGGAGATAACCAGAAATAAATATGAAACACATACTTCTGAAATCTAACATTATTTCTTGCCAAGGTAAGGAGATAGTTCCATAGATAACTGGCAGTTCCTGGGTAACTAGTAACCTAGAGTAAACTAGAGATAACCAGAATATATTTTTTAGGCAGGAAGCTGAAGTACACACTCTTTTCAAATCTAACTTATTTCAATAAATAATAAAGCTTAAATACTAGGGATATCTAGTGCTACCTAGGTAAATGATTCTAGAAAGGTCTGGGAGAACATATTGAAATCCAAGAGTTTGAACATTGAACTCTCAACTCTAAATTCTTACCTCTTATTGCAATAATGTATGAGCATTAGAGATAAATACTGGTACCCAGGTAACTATTTGAGAGTTAGTTAGATGTTAGTAAAGATAACTGGATACAGCTAACAGAAAATGCATACTTGTAAAATCTCGTTGCTTATATGTTTGAAATAATTCATTAATACTATTTCTAGTGCTGGTTCCCATGTGACTAGACAGAATTCAAAAACTGGTTGAATACAGGCATTGAAAAAACATTCTTTTCAAATCTAAGTTCCTATATAATTTTGGAATGCTGTCTTAGTACAATAGGCACCTAGAGTTCCCTAGTTACAATTTAAATAGAAAGAAATTGATATAATCACAATACTCAATAAAAGGCAGGAGGCTGAAAATCACATTCTTCTTAACTCTAAATCTTTATTTCCTGTTGGATTATTTCATTAATACTATAGAAAAGTATTTGCATCTAGGATATCAGTTAACCAGAAAAAATTAGAAATAACTAGAATACTTATGTGATGATCAAATCACGGTAATTGGCATATCCATCACCTCAAACATTTATCATTTCTTTGTGAAAAGTTCTTATCTTTGTTGGAATAAAGAATTGACATTGTTCGGCCGGGCGCGGTGGCTCACGCCTGTAATCCTAGCACTCTGGGAGGCCGAGGTGGGCGGATCGTTTGAGCTCAGGAGTTGGAGACCAGCCTGAGCAAGAGCAAGACCCCATCTCTACTAAAAATAGAAAGAAATTATATGGACAGCTAAAAAATATATATAGAAAAAATTAGCCGGGCATGGTGTGCATGCCTGTAGTCCCAGCTACTCGGGAGGCTGAGACAGGAGGATCGCTTGAGCTCAGGAGTTTGAGGTTGCTGTGAGCTAGGCTGACGCCACGGCACTCACTCTAGCCTGGGCAACAGAGTGAGACTCTGTTTCAAAAAAAAAAAAAAAATTGACATCATACATATCTTATGGAACCTAGATAAGCTGATGACTAAACATAACTAGAGATAATTAGAATAAATAAGTGAAGTCTGAATGATGAAATATTTGATTCTTCTCAGCTGTAAAGTCTTACTTCTTGTTGGATGGTAGGCCAGTACTATATATACCTGGAGTTACTTAGGAAATTAGTTGAGAAGAGATAACTAATAATGACTAGAATAACTAGAATCAAAGCCAGGAATCTAAAAATCACTTTTTTAGACCAAGATTTAACTCTCGTCTATTGATGCAATAATGAATTATTTCTGTATGTAAGTAGAGGTACGTAAGTAGTATGCTAGAGAGAACTAGAATAACAATGGGAAATCAAGTAGTTGAAAATATTTTTCACAAATATAAGTTCTTTTTTCTTATTGAATTAATGAGTTAGTTCCGTATAATAAGATATTCCAGGAAGATTAGTTAAGGAGCAATGATAAAAGACATCTTGAACTACCGGTTAAAGCTTAGAGGCTGAAGATCACATTCTTCTCAACTCAAAATGATCATCTGTTGTTGGAATGAGAATTTAATGCTATTGATGGTTAGTGTTACCTAGGTAAATAGTTAACAAGAGATAATTACAGATATCTAGAATAATCATTTGATGCCAAAAGTAGAAAAATCCTTCTCACTCAAAGTTCTTTGTGCTTGTGTGAATAATGCACAATTATCACAAATACCTAGTGGTAATTAATAATTAGCAACTTAGGAATAACTGGAAGTATCCAGAGTGACTAGTTGAAGACTATACACTGATGAAAACTGGTCAAATCCAAGGATTTTGAGTAATCATCCTTTGAATTAAAAATTCTTATTGCTGATAGAAATATTAGTTCAGGGGATATCCATTGTTATCTAAGACACTAGTTAACTAGAGATAACTAGAAGTAACAAAAAGACTCCATGAACTACAAAACCTATCCTTCTGAACACCAACTTCTTCATTGCCCAACACGTCTATTTGGTCCTAAGGCTCCTCTGCCAGGTTAGAGCATAAAGTGGATTTGGAGGCTGGTGACTCATGTTTCCAGGGTGGCCACAGCAAGTCCAGGAAAGAAGTGTTTCTTTCCTTATCTGACCCCAGAATCCAGGGAGGCTCTCCCGGGTAGGCAGCTCCTCCTACAGGAACTTGGAACAAAGCCTTGGTTGATGGGGCACTGCCATACACTCCGTCGGTCTGAGCACGTACTCTCCGACTGAACTCCAACAGCTTTAGTGCCAGCTGAAGATTACATGGGAAGGGGGGTGGGAAAAGAGATTGAGGTGCTTTCGCTTTCAGCTGCAAGTAACAGAAAGCCCACTTCTCGGTGGTGCCGGCAACATGGATGGTCTGCTCTCTCACATCACCAGCGTCCTGAGGCAGAAGCTCCGAGATTGTTAATGCAACGGCCCCTCGAAGCCATTAGTAGCCAGATTCCTTCCTTCTTTCTGTTCTGCAGCCCTCAATGAGCCACTTTTGTTCTTGACTCGCTTCCTTCATGGTGACAGACAACTGTTGTAGTCCTTTGTAACACGTAGATGTGACAATGTCCACACAATGAAGGAGGAACAAGAGTGCTGCCCCTAACACCTCCCACCATGTCTCGCGTCCCCAGGCCTAAGCCAATCCTTGGCAAGAGTAGTGGGGATCTTCCTTCTGGGGCTGGAGATAACCATAGACTCCCCTGAAACCCACTGGCCCTATGGAAATGGGTGGATATTTGGGCAAAATTGGGGTTCTCTGAGGAAGAGAAGAGAACAGATCTTTGGTAAGTTTACCGTGTCTACTGCACATAGAGAAAAATGGGAAATGCAGACAATATTTTCCTCTAAACAACAGGAAGGAATACGCAGCACTGGTCTAAGAGGCATGGAGACGCTCCTCCGTGTTTCCCCCTTTCTTATCTTTCTTCATGGAAACGGGGTGAGAGATGAACACAGCGAAACAGAGGGAAATTTACTGGGGAAATTCCCTCAGAAGCAGAAGAGAGAACATCGTGCACGTTATTTCCTACATCAAGGGTTTTTAAAGCTGCACGGGAGGTTGCTGCAGCATCTATCCTATGGCATGCCTTTCTCAGTGCTGCTTGTGCAAAAGAGTCACCCCGGGACCTTTTTCAAAGTCCCTATCTGTGGGCGAGCCCAGCCCTGGAGATTGTGACTTGGTAGCTCAGGAATCTGCATTGTATTAAGCCTCTCTGGGCACCTCTGAAGCACAAGGGCAGCTGAGAAGCACCATGTTACCCCTACCAAACCTGACGGGTCCCAAGGCAGAGAACACTCCTGTTCCCCTTCCTGCCAGTCATTCCTGCGGAGGCACTCTCGGTGGCAAAGTCACTTTGCAGGTTCCTGAAGACCGGCATGAGACACATCTTCTCCCGGCTCCCACCTGCAGCCCAGCACGTGTACTTCCTTTGCAAACTCCTTCAGGTATAGTTCTTGGATTATGGCAACTGAAATCTAGCAGGGGCCATAGGGAAGCACAAACTCAGAACGAAAAGGAGCCACCAGGACAGGCACAGTTGACAAGGTGTTAGATTGACACCAGGCTATGGACAAAACAGACTGCCTTGGGCACAGAGTAAAAGAGGACCCAACTAAGGTGATTCGCAGAAGAATTTACTCAAAAGGTAAATGTTTAAAAATACATGCGGAATTTGACTTCTTTGCATTCAACTATCACTTCAATAAAGGAACAACAAACTGTATTACCAGCCCCAACCTGTAATTTGCTACCCTAATATTAACTGGTTTGAAACTTTACCATTTAACCAAGGTTCATGTACTAAAAAAATCCATAAAACCAGTATGAAACTTCAAGACCTTTGGCAATCCCTACACAGGACAGCCCTGAGAACATTCAGCGTTCGCTATGGTCCTTTTTCACATCAGGAATATGAACTTGACTGTGCCCCCCAGTTGAGTCTCCTGCAGAGGGACCATTCCTTGAGAAACACTGGGGGAAAGAGCCCAGACTAGCCTCAATCTGGGTCCTCACAGTGCTCCCCCATTTCCTGGCCGGGCCTAGAGTTTCTTCTCTCTGTGATGAAGAGAAGAGTCGTGCTTAACTCAGAATCACTGAGGGCCAAATGAAAACTTACACAAAGGACCTGGCTTTAATGTGTTCAAGAAGAAGGGGTTCAGAAATGCTCAGTCTTACTCTCCTTCCTCGTTATGGTTATCACATAAGCTTTGTTGTTCAATGTGGGTTCATGACGTTTTTATAATTAGTGTCCCCAAAGTCAGTTGACAGCATTTCCTGGGAGGATTTGTCCTTTGTCATCTTGCTATTTTCTAATAAGAGGCATATGGTCAAGTAAAAGACACGCAGCATTGGAAAGGAGTGGAAAGACTTGGCCCTGCCTCCCGTTTGCTCACTGTAACCCTGGAAACATTCTTTTTAGTAAAACAATTAATTTTTAAAATTGACAAAATTGTATATATGGTATGATGCTTTGCAATACACATACACTGTGGAATGGCTAAATCGAGCTAATTACCCTGGACTCATTCTTGTTTCCTCCTGCTTAATTGTTCCCATAAATGAGACAAAGTCCCTTAAGAATCTCTTGACAGAGAGTGGCCAGTAACATGCTATCCCTAGAGCCAGAAACAAGCATTAGGTGCTCACCACATCTGTGCCTGGCAGCCATCTTAAGACAGGTCTGCAGTGGCTCAGTAGGGCACGGGGATGGAGAGGGAGTGCGAGTCAGTGAGTCAGTGTGAGTCAGTGAGGTGGGGCTGGACCAGGGAGTTGAAGGGGGTGAGGAAGATGGAGCAGAGGGAGCTGGGGAGTTCGTGCGGAGGCAGAAGACAGTGCCAGAGGCGGGTGGGCAGAGGTGGATGGTGAAGGAGTCGAGGTCAGTTCATGCAGGACAGGACTAGGAGACCTAGGGGAATGGTGGGGCATGGGGACAGAGAAATAGAGGTTGGTGCGTGTGGGGTGTCCCTGAGGGGTATAGGGGAGTGTGGGGGGCGGGGAGAGAGTGAGAGGGAGCAGGGGTGAGTTCATGTGAGGGTGCGGTAGAGTTTCTGTGTGGGGTGGTCACGTGGTGGTGGGGCAGGGGGAAAGGATGTGGTGGGAGCAAGGACAGTTCAAGTGGGGCTGGCCCAGGGTGCTGGAGGGGCATGGAGGGCTGATGGGAAGGTAGAGGAAGCAGAGGTCAGTTCACGTGGCTGTACTAAGGGATGTAGAAGGCTGGCTGGTGTGGCACAGGAGAGGCAGTCAGGGCCAGTTCCTGTGGCGGGAGGGAAAAAGAGAGGCCACCGGGGTGGTTTATGTGTGGCTGTATCTGCAGAGGTAGCCAGGGTATGGGACAAAGGAAAGGAGAGGGAACCGAGGCGTATGGAGGGGAGGGGAAGGAAAGGAGAGGTGTAGGGTCAGCCCTTGTGGGTGGGCCAGAGAGATGTGGGGCAGTGGGGCAGGGCTGGGCTGGAGGGCCAGCAGAGGGCAGGTCATGTGGGGCTGGCCCACGAGGACACGGGGGATCGCGAAGTAGAGGGACTGAGGTCAGCTCATGCAGGGTAGGACCAGGTGGTGTAGGGAGGCGGTGGGTAAGGGGAGGGAGAGAAAGCAGACGGGCAGTTCGTGCGGGGGCTGGCCCAGAGAAATGTCGGTTGGGTTGCGCATGGGGCTTGGGCTGGAGAGAGAGCAAAGGCAGTTCCTGCGCAGGGCAGCAGAGGGCAGTGGAGCAGGGGTGCCATTGGAGGTGACGGGGGCGGGGAGAGGAGAGCAGTTCGTGTGGGGCTGGCCCAGAGAGCTGCAGGGGCGTGGGGTGGCATTTGACCTAGAGACGGCAGACATTGGTTCATGTATTGGTTCATGTGAGGATGAACCGGAGAGTTCAGTCGGAGCTGAGGGAAGAGGGGAGGGAGACGGAGCAGAGGTTCTTCCGCATGGGCTGGGCCAGGGCTGTGTGGGTGGAGGCGAGGCGAAGTGGACAGTAGAAGCAGCAGAGGTGAGTTGGTGTGAAGATGCCACAGAGACGCGGAGGAGCACAGGGGCTTGGGGAGCAAGACCGGTCACTTCGCATTGGACTGGGTTTGGGGAAGGAGAGTGAGCCTGATACCTGCGAAGACCACCGCGGCGGCAGGGAGGGTCCTTGCCCTCCATGCAAGAAGGAATTCAAGCATAGGGGCACAAGTCAGAGAAAGAATAAACACGAAGTATAAGCAGAAATAGATTAATTGAAAGCAGAGTACACTCTTAAGAAAAAGTATAAGAGTGGGCCGGGCGCGGTGGCTCACGCCTGTAATCCTAGCACTCTGGGAGGCCGAGGTGGGCGGATCGTTTGAGCTCAGGAGTTCGAGACCAGCCTGAGCAAGAGCGAGACCCCATCTCTACTAAAAAAAATAGAAAGAAATTATATGGACAGCTAAAAATATATATAGAAAAAATTAGCCGGGCATGGTGGTGCATGCCTGTAGTCCCAGCTACTCGGGAGGCTGAGACAGGAGGATCCCTTGAGCTCAGGAGTTTGAGGTTGCTGTGAGGTAGGCTGACGCCACGGCACTCACTCTAGCCTGGGCAACAGAGTGAGACTCTGTCTCAAAAAAAAAAAAAAAAAAAAAAAAAGAAAAAGAAAAAGTATAAGAGTGGATTGATCCAAGACGGAACAGTCCCACCCCAGGGTTAGGGCCTGTCATTTTATGCTAATCCCTACTAATATGCTAAGCTGGGGGCGGAGAAATAGGTGGAGGGTTCCAAGAAAGGGTCCTTCCCTTTCTTGACCTTGCTTGGTGTTTTTGGATCTGTCCTGGTATCAGGTGCATGCTGGGAGTGGGCAGTTCCTTATGATAATTTTATTACAATGATGGTATGATGCGCATAAAGTCAAGTAGTGGTCATGTTTCTTGCTCAACCGATTTCAGGCTGGTTTCTGCTAGACACGTCCCACACTCTGCTCTTCCACTTCCCGGCCTCAAGCCAAAATTAGTTTCTGTGGGGCCGGACCAGAGAGATCTAGGGGCAGTGGCAGGGATGGCAAGGGAGCAGAGGTCAGCTTGTGTTTCCTTGAAAGGACCGTCCAGTGCATTAGTCTTTTCTTTGCTGCAAAGTGTTAGAGCCGCTGTGAACAGCTGCATGCATTGGTGGACACACTCAGGCTTGGCATGAATAGACTGCAAGGAAGTTGCTTAAAGAGAGAAGGCAGTTCGGTTGCTCTCACTGTAAGACGCAGAAGAACTGCCAGACACAGCACCTCGGCAAGCACTGAAGGGCTGAAATGCACACTGGCTTCCCTAGGGCCCGCTGGAGGGCCTTTCACCCTCTACCAGATTTTACTTTCTTTGTTTTGAGCTGTTTTGATATTTTAAGTTCTAGGATGACCGGAAAGACAGAAAAGAACACGTGTGTTACTGTTTTCTTGGCTAACGACCTCTTTGGGAAGCCTAGTGTTAAATAGACTGTGAGGTTGGACCCAGGTCTGTCAGGGACCACGTGGCCACGTGAAAGGGCTAAGGGAATCTCCACTCTTCACTGGGAGAAATTTCCCTCAAGTTAAATCTGGCTTCTAAGAGTGTGACCTTCCAAACACAACCTCAAGTGCCAGGATCCCTGACTCTCCTTTGGCTCATCTCAAAACTCAGTCCCAGACAAACTCTCCTCCTGAGGGAGCTCCTGCTCTGGACTACGACTGTGTGCCAGGGCTGCTCAACTTTATTTGATGTTTTCGCCACACTTTCAAATACTAGAATTTTGGCAGTACATTCAAAGGATGCAAAAACACTCAAAACAACAGTTTAGCAACAATTGCAACTTAGTCATTGCTCTATAGGAAATGGCCAGCAGCCAGCCCACTATGTACTTAGTCACCCTTCAGTTTGACTGGAACTGCTTGCTGCAGGATGGTGCTCACTCACAGGGCAGGAAAAGCCCCTTTTTGAGCCCCTCCATCACCACTGTGCTGTGTCCTCCACTCCACGTCTCAGTGCACCATCCTACGTGCTGGGAGTCGCTGGAACAGCCTGCATCTTCAACTGGAGCGAAAGTAGTCCATCTGCACTGACAGCAGTTCTGAAGCAGTGATGCCATCCTAGTGTGCTGTGCTGGAACATATCAGACACACTTGATGACCCACATCTCTGTCAGCAGCCCCCCAAACTCTTACAGGGGCTCTAGGCCCATTTCCAAGAACATCACCTTCAGCACTTGATGTATCTGGAGCTAAAGTCACCTTCATCTCTAGCTTTCCCCCCCGACTCCCAGTCTTCTTGCCTTCCAAGCCTCCCCTTTTAAACAATTTATTTATTTATATTTTTTTTTATTTTTCAAATTTCAGAATATTACGGCGCTACAAATGTTTTGATTACCTATATTGCCTTGCACCGCCCAAGTCAGAGCTCCAAGCGTGCCCAACCACAGACATCCCTCACTGCACCCATTAGGTGTGAATATACCCATCCCCTCCTCTCCCCGACCTGCCCGACACCTGATGAATGTTACTACCACATGTTTGCTTTTAGCTTTCTGATGTCAGTTTCATCTCATTTCTCCTCTTTGTTCTGGATACCTACTACGTCACCAAGACTTTCCCTACAGTATTCACTCTGACCCACCCCTTCCTTTTTCATTTCTGAAGCCACCGCCTCAACCCAAATTTGGATTGCTGCAATGTCCTCCTAGCTGAGGTCTCTGTCTTGTCTTTCCCCAGGACAATCTGCAGTGCCATCTTTCCCACGCCATTATCTTGCGCAGGGAAGTGGCTTGGCCTTTAGACTCAGTCACACCTGGTTCAAATCCTAACTCTTCTACTCCGCAGCTTTGGCCTTGGGGAGAGAGAACTTAACCCTCTTGAGTCTCAGTTTGCTCATCTAGAAAATGGGGGTGCTGTGAGGTCAAAGGGAGCTAACAGATGTTGGGTGCCTAGTGTGGAGCCTGATGCCTGGTGGGCACGCAGCAGGTGTGCCGATCCAAATCTCTTAAGCTCAGCAGTGATTTAAGCTGGATCTTCCTGGCGCCCCTAGAGGGCTGTGGTCCTGAATAGCCTTGGAGCATGATGGAGAGGATGCCACAGTGGGAAGAATCTTGGCGAGGCTATGGGCCCCTTGGAAAAAGCTACCAGCTGTGGGCACTGATGGAATGACAGCTCATTTGGATGGATGCCCTATTAAGTCTAATTAAAAGAGAGAAAAATGACATGTTTGCATTTCTGAGTATGTGTGATCCAAATTGTTTACCTGCTACATGGACTTATCGAGACTCCCCAACTACACCAAGCACTTCTCAAGGCAGAGCAGGGGTGCCTTTGATTTCTTCAGAGCTGGGCTTTGTGCCTGCTGCGAAACTCCGTCCATCATAAGCATCACTCTTTCACTAAGTTTGTCGATCCTATAGCAAGGATTTATTAACTCATTAAAATTTTCTAGCTTTTTGTGGCTCTTTTTCTTCCTGACCATTATCCCTTGTTATGGGTTGAATTGTGTCCCCTCAATACCTATGTTGGAGTCCTAACCCCAGGACCTCAGAATGGGACTGTTAGGCTTAAAGAATTCACCCTCCCCAAACTTCCATCCGAACCTCCTATAAAACCCACCGCTCTCCCCTTCCTAGGGATGTATTAGGCAGGAGCCTTTGCCAGACCCCTGGGAGATAAAGGAATGGAATTCGAGAGGGAAACTTACTTTCCTTAACCCTCCTGATAAGGACAATGCTTATCCCTCCCTGTTGTTTGAAAAGAATTCATTACAGCAGCTGTTCTGGCCCAGTTGCTCACTCCCCTCGGGAAAACCGTCTATAAAACCCAAGGGTCTCCTCTCCCTCAGTGTGGATGCTCTTTAGGCCTCCACCCATCAGCACCCAGATGCTCAAATAAACAGCATTTTGCTACACATGAGGCTTTCTGTGTCTCCCTCTCGTCTTCAGACCTAACAGGGACCTTATTTGGATACAGGGTCTTTATAGAGGTAATCAAGTTAAAGTGAGTTTATTACAGTGGGCACCGATCTAATATGACTGGTGTCCCTATAAAAAGGGGACATTTGGACACAGACACACACAGAGGCAGATGATGTGAAGAGACACTGGGAGAAGACGGCCATCCACAAGTCAAGGAGAGAGGCCTGAATAGATCCTTCCCTCACAGGCCTTAGAACCAAACCTACTGACACCTTGATCTTTGAACTCCAGCCTCCAGAACTGAAAGATGATCCATTTTTGTTGTTTCAGCCCCTCAGTCTGTGGGACTTTGTTGTGGCAGCCACAGAAGAGGCATACATCCTTCTCTCTTACTGAAGAACTCCCTCTGTTAGCTCCAAACTGTCCTGACCAGAAGAGTACACAGTGATGCTGCGGAAACAAAACCTGAACTTGGAATCTGTGCTGCAGAACACACTGCTCCGTGGACACTGAACGTGGCTGCTCCTGCGAGGTCAGTGAGCACCTGGGGGTGTGCAGCATCGCCACCTGAAAGCTTGTTTTTCTCACCTTGGAGTCTGAGCTAGAACATGTATGTGAGGCCATGTCTTGTGAGATGTTGGATGTGGGAAAACATTTGTGCAGCCCCTCATGCAAATAGATCCAAAATGTACACTGATGATTAAAAACTGAGTCAGCAAAGCATGGGAAAGATGAATGAGTGGAGGCAGGGTGACAGAGCCTCTGGATGTCACTGTGGCAGGTTTGTAGTTTCTAATCTGCTGTATATAGTTTAAGAGATATGCTTTCAGGATGAACCAGGCTATCTGAAAGAACAGACACCAATCTTGTAAGAGGCATTGTGGGGTAGTGGTGAAATGTCTCTGGAGCTGGACTTCTGGGTTCCATTGCTAGCTCCACTCCCACTACTGAATGACCTCCAGTAGCTTACCTAAAGCCTCAGTACCTCGTTTGTTTCATCTGTCAAGGCGGCAGGAGGGTATTAATATAACCCACCTCAAGGGCAGTTGTGGGGATTAAATAAGCTAACCTGTCTAAAAAGCTTAGAAGAGAGCCTGGCACAATAAATATTTGTTGAATGAATAAATTGAGAATTTGGCTGTAATCTTCAACTCTAGGGTTCAGGAGTTATGTCATTAATCCCAGTGTTGCAATTTAGGGGTATGTCTTTAGAACAAAACTTCTTAACCTGGGGTACCCAGGCTTCAAGTGTCCATGAATCACCCCGAGAAGGTTCTTAAATCTTCTGAAATGACGTGCATGATTTGTGAGCAATTTTTATCAGATTTCTTCAAAGAGTCCATGAGCCAAAAAGGATTCAGACCTGCTGACCTGGAGTTAGACATGGCCATTGGGGGCATGGAGAAAAATATGCAAACCCACAGCATTGTGCCATAGTAGCGTGTGTGTGTTTGGAGGGAGCACCTGGTTTTGAGATCCTTTGTCCACACCAGCATTCCCTGAGATCTGCCTGTTTCCTGGTTCCGCCTGGATTTTTCCAGTGAGGCAGCTCGAGCATCATTTCTATGCTATGCCTGAGGGTATGAGACTGCCACTTCCTTGCTGCTCGGGGGCCTGGGGATCTCTAGGATGCTGTCTCTGTCCCTATCTAGATGCTCCCTGCAATCCTTCGCTCCGTGGAGCCTCTGGGATCCAGCAACCTCACCAGCCACCTGGATTTCCCCCTCTTTCTCCTCCCTCCCCTCCAACTTTTTTTAGCTTGAAGATCAATCTTCTTGAAGGAAAAAATGCCAACAAAAGAGAATTTATTTTCTTCCAAGAAATTGCTCTCTCACTTCCTTACACTGACTAAAGCCATTTTACTTCTCTGTCTTCAGCATTTTTTGAAAGCCTCAATTTATTTTCGGCTTCAGCCTTCCCAAAATTAATTATCCTTTAGGATCCACATCACTGTGTGTGTGCTTTTTAACCATCATTAGATCTGTTCTCTCCTTCTAGCTTTTGCATTCATTCATTTATTCACTCACTTAGCATTTATTCTGACCAGGCTCCGCGGTGACAAAAATAAAGTCTCCGGCCTCATGAGATTTACATTGTAGTGAAGGGGACAGACAGAAAACAAGCTCAAGAAAACAGAGAAAGGTAAGGAGATAGAAAAGGATGGAGGGGGTGCTATTTTGGTCGGGGTGGTCAGAGAAGGCCTCGCCATGGAGATGGTATCTGAGCAAAGAGCTGAAGCCCCGTGGAGAACTGGGGAAGGGCTGCCGAGGCAGAGGGAGCAGCAAGTGCAAAGGCCCTGAGGCAGCAACAGGCTTGGCACAGGTGAGGAACAATGAAGGAGCCTGTGTGGTTGGCAGAAGGAGGCAGGGGGTGGGTGGGCCTCATAAAGCTCTTAAGTTCCACGGGGGATGGGGAGCCATCATGGGGTTCTGAGCAGGAAGGTGGCATGACTTGCATTCATTGGCACTGCCTTTTCTTTCTCTCCTGTTTGACTTACAGGCTTTCTTTTCTTAGTTTATCTTACTTAGAATTTTTATTGCCTACATTGCCCATTAGGGCAATTGCTTAAATGCACCACAGCCTCCTGCTATGGATTTAGGCCCCCCAAATGGCCCATATGTCCAGCGTGACGATTGATTTTATGTGTCGGCTGAGTCACAAGGTGCCCAGATATTTGGTCAAACACCATTCCAGGTGTATCTGTGGGGGTGTTTTTGGATGAGATTAGCATTTGAATTGGTAGACCGAGGAAAGCAGATGCCCTCCCCAACATGGGTGGGCCTTATCCAATCAGTTGAAGGTCTAAATAGACCGAAGAGGCTGACCCTCTACCGAGTGAGAGAGAATTTTTCCTGCCTGCAGGCCTTCAAACTGGGACATCAGCTTTTTCCTGCCTTTGGACTGGAACTACAGCATTGGCTTTTTCTGAATCTTTTTCTTTTTTTTTTTTGGAGACAGAGTCTTGCTGTGTCACCCTGGATAGAGTGCAGTAGCATCATCATAGCTCACTGCAACCTCAAACTCCCAGGCTCAAGCGATCCTCCTGCCTCAGCCTCCCGAGTAGCTGGGACTACAGGTGTGTGACACCATGCCCAGCTAATTTTTCTATTTATAGTAGAGATGGGGTCTGGCTCTGCTCAGGCTGGTCTCAAACTCCTGAGCTTAAGCAATCCTCCTGCCTTGGTCTCCCAGAGTGTTGGGATTACAGGCGTGAGCCACTGTGCGCAGCCCTCTTCCTGAGTCTTGAGCCTGCTGGGTTTCAGACTGCAGCTAGACCACCAGCAATCCTAGTTCTTAGGTCTTCGAACTAGGACTGGAACTACATTATTGGCTCTCCTGGGACTCCAGCTTGCCAACTCACCCTGCAGATCTTGGGACTTGCCAGCCTCTATAGTAGTGTTAGTAAATTTCTTGTGATAAATCTACCTATCTACACGTCTCTCTCTCTAAAATATATATTATGTAAATATATGTTTATATTTATAATGTCTTTATATAGTTAAATATATATTATTCTTTTTTTTTTCAACAGATTTTCTGGGTTTTTTTTTTTTTATTTCATCTTATTGTTATGGGGGATACAGAATTGCAGGTTACATACGTTGCCCATGTACCGCCTTTCCCCCCAAGTCAGAGCTCCAGGCGTGTCTGTTCCCCAGATAGTGTGTCTTGCACCCATCATGTAGGTATATATCCCTCCCTTCCCCACCCCCCCCATCCCAAGTCAGCACCTTCAAGCGTGACCATTCCCCAAACGGTGCGCAATGCACTCATTGTGTAGGCATACACCCATCCCCTCCCCCACCCCCCACCTCAGTCTGATATCCGATTGGTGTCGTACCCAGATGTGTATTTAGGTGATGATCAGGGAAACCAATTTTCTGGTGAGTACATGTGATGCTTGTTTTTCCATTCTTGGGATACTTCACTTAATAGAATGGGTTCCAACTCTCTCCAGGAGAACCATAGAGATGTTGTATCTTCATTATTTCTTATAGCTGAGTAATATTCCATGGTATACATATACCACAGTTTACTAATCCAATCATGTATTGATGGGCATTTGGGTTGTTTCCACATCTTTGCTATTGTGAATTGTGCTGCTATAAACATTCGGTACATGTGTCTTTGTTACAGAATGACCTTTTTTCCTTTGGGTATATGCCCAGTAATGGGATTGCTGGATCAAATGGCAGGTCTACTTGAATCTGTTTAAGATACCTCCATAATGCTTTCCACAGGGGTTGCACTAGTTTGCAGTCCCACCAGCAGTGTAGGAGTGTTCCTGTCTCTCTGCATCCACGCCAACATGTGTTGTTTTGGGTTTTTTTGATAAAGGCCATTCTCACTGGGGTTAAGTGATATCTCATTGTGGTTTTGATTTGCATTTCTCTGATGATTAGGGATGTTGAGCATTTTTTCATATGTTTGTTAGCCATTCTTATGTCTTCTTTTGAGAAGTTTCTATTCATGTCATTTGCCCACTTTTTGATAGGGTTGTTTGATTTTTTCTTGCTGATTTTCCTGAGTTCTAAATAGATTCTTGTTATCAGTCCTTTATCTGGTGTGTAGTATGCAAAAATTTTTTCCCATTCTGTAGGTGGTCTGTTTATTCTCGTGACTGTTTTAATAATATTAAAAGGCTGTGCAGAAGCTTTTTAATATTATTCTTTACAATATCTCTATGTGTCTATTGGTTGCTGCTCTGGAGAGCCCTGCCTCACACAGCCAGCACAGGGCGGCTTCTCACGAACACTGCCTGTTTCCCATGTCGGTCCTGTTGGACAGTTGTTTTCGTCAAAGAGGAGAAATCCTTCCTAATTCTTTTTTTTTTTTCAGACAAAAGAAGGCAATTTCAGAGAAAGAGAGGAGTTGTTGGTGTATGCGAGAAGAGAAAGTCAGTCCATAACAGGCCCGAGATGACCTAGGCAATGCATGTGGCGTGAGGGAGACAGCAAAGCTCTGCTGCTAGTGATGTTAACCGACACAGCTCACTCTTCCTGGAAATGAAATACAACACTACAGCCAGTGGGATAAGCTGTAGGGCGCAGTGACAGACGTTGAGCTTCTCTAGCAGAAAGAACAGTGGAGTGGGTGAAAAGGAGGAGGCACACTGACAGTGCTGACGGAGCAGACGTGTATGCATTATGCATGATGTCATCTCACACACACGTAAGAATAGAACTGCAGAGAACACGGTCTGGGAGAATCCACACCACATTTTTAACAGTGGTTTTCTCTGGAGAGGGGAAGGAGCTTGGAGGTGGCTATAGTGAAATGGATTGTCTCCTTTTATTCTGTTCTGCATTGAATTTCTTAGAAAAAAGTGTATTCATGTGTGGCTTTTATATTTTTAAAAAATGTTCTTAGATGCCACTTCACAAGTGCTAGGATTGCTATACTAAAAAATAAGGAAAACAGCAAGTGTTGGCAAGGATGTGGAGAAATTGGAACCCTGATTGATTGCTGGTAGGAAAGTGAAATGTGGCAGCCACTTTGGAAACAGTGTGGTGAGTCCCCAGAAGATTACACAGAATTCCCATATGGTCCAGCAGTCACACTTCTGCGTATGTATCCAGAAGGATTGAAAGCAGGGACTTAAAGAAGATACTTGTACACCAACGTTCATGGCAACGTCATTCTTCACTGTCGCCAAAGTGTCCATTAACAGATGAGTGGATTAGCAAGATGTGGCCTACCCACACAGTGGAACATTATTCAGCCACGAGAAGGGGTGAAATTCTGATACATGCTACAACGTGGGTGGAATATAAAATCATTATGCTTAGTGAAAACAGCCAGACACAGAGGACAAATGTTGAATGATTCCGCTTACATGAGGCACCCAGAGTAGGAAATTTGTAGAGACAGAAAGTAGAATAGAGGGTACCAGAGGCTGGGGCGAAGGGGAAAGAGGAGTTGCTATTTAATGGTGTAGAGTTTTTGTTGGTAATGGAAAAGTTTGGGGTATAGATAGTGGTGATGGCTACACAACGCTGTGAGTATGTTTGATGCCACTGAATTACATACCTACAAATGGTTAAATGATAAGGATTAGGTTATATATATTTTATCACAATAAAACACCTGAAGAAAATTCTTAAGAGAAAGGGATGTTATACTATTACATCAGCTGGACCCTTTCACACAGAGGGAGAGAGTGGATTCCAGGAACTACAGGGGGGCAGCCCCAGTGTTACAGGGGGTGTGCTTGTGTGAAGCTTCTCACAGCTGGAAATATAAGCAGACAGGAGGATCTGCTGTCATCCAGTTCGCAGTAAACTCCCAAGTGCATGTGCTGGTTCTGTCATTGCTCGTCACTGCAATCTTAGTGCCTAGCACGGCGTCTGGTGCACTGCAGGCACTTGATAAACGTTTGTTGATGAATGAATGAATGTATGAATCTCTGTGACTTCCTAGTAATCTCTCTCTATCCTATCAGTTTTGGCCCTATTGTCAATTATTTGATGTACAATTGGAAGCACACGCCTGGTGTACAAATACTTGGTTGTCATTAGCACAGAGATAGTGTATTAGTTGGGCCAGGCTAATTGCATCAAACAATTTCTGTATCTCAGTGACCTGACTCAATAAAGTATTATTTTTCACTCACGTTATAGCTCAAAACTGGTGGAGGTGGGTTGGGGTGGAGGTTGGGCTCTGCTCTATGCTAGCTATTGGGGGCCCAGCTTCCTCTTGTCCAGTAGCTCCAGGGGCCCCAAGGCACTCAGAGATCTCCACTGGCTTTTTTGCACCTGGCCAGCAGATAAGTGAGGAGACAAAATGTGGAAGATGATGCATGAAGTTTGAGTGGCCAGACCTGCCAGTGTCAAACATCTCTTCTCCCAACATCCCGTTGGTCAGAACCAAGTCACATGGCTACTGCACATAATCCAAAGGGATTCTGGGAAATGTGATCCAGCTGCACATAAAGGAGGAAAAGGAAATGGTGTTTGGTGAACATGTGGCATGGCCCATCTCACAGACAATGATGGAAACCATAGATGAGGGGGAGTGCTCCCAGGGAAGCTGTATAGTGATCATGCTAAGAGAAAGTAGCCTTGCACTGAAATCCCAGGAGCTTCATTGTTTAAGAAATGGGAAGAGGAGGAGATTCAAAGAAGGGAGATGGAAAATAAGGAAAGTGACTGCAGGAAACCCAAGAGGACAGTAGCAAGGGGAGAGTGTGTCAAAAGAACGGAAATGGTCAACTGTGTCAAGGTGCTAAAGGCTAGAATTTTCCCTTTGGATTTAGCAACAGAGAGTTCATTGGTGACCTTAGCAAGAGCAATTTCTGTGGCATGGCGGGAGCAGAAATCAGATTGCAGTGGCTTGGGGCTGCAAAGTGGGTGAGGAAATAGAGGACCATATGTAGAATCTTTTTGAGAAATTTGACTGTAAAAGGGTGGCAAGAGATAGGATAGTAGCTAGTGGCCATGTGGAGGTGGCATGGGGGGATTATCCTTTTAATGGGAGACACTTGAGGTCTTTGAATGTTAAAGGAAAGGAACCATAGTAAATAAAAACTCTGGTATAGGCCCAGGAATGAGTAAACGGACTATTGGAACAGAAAAAATAGTCTTGAAGCAGACTCAAGTGTGTATGGTAATTTGGTTTATGGTGTAGGTGGTATGAAACACCGGTGTGAAGTGATAGACTGCTTCTGAGGCAGACAGGCATGCATCTATGTGTGCAGTTGTCTCTGTATATGTGTATACTTTTCTTTTTCCAAGAAAGGGTTTAAAACAGCTTAAAAAGATACATTGTAGACAGCAGGATAAAGCAAATGTTTAAGGAGGGAGAAAATGGCATGTCGGGACAATGAGGGAAACAGGCATTTAGATTTTATACCTTTAAATATCTCTTTGATACGGACTGCTTTAAACATCAGTGCTGAGCTGATTGTAGATCCCTTGATCAATTAGTGCTGTGATCTATTGGATGGATAATTTTGTTTATGTAAGTTGCTCTGCAATGTCCCATTTGAGGCAGAGATTTGCATTTATTCTGGATGTTGCTCTGAAAAATCGCGCAGTTCCTGCTCTTTGCTCCATGTGTTGGGCAACGGCCTTTGACCGCAAGCAATGAAACCGGACACGGACATGAGACAGGCACTGACTGTTCTGGCCTCAGAAATAGCTGCTAAGTCAGAGGAGAAGCTCGATTTCATTTCACGATGATCATATCTTGTCCCTGACCCCAGATGGCACCCTACGAGCCATCTTTTGCCGTATTTACTCCGAACTCTTTCTCCTGAGCCTCTGGGTACCCCTAAGCCTCTGCATATCCTGGTGTGAGCACTATCCCTTTATTTCCTGTCTCCTCTTAGCAGACTCCTTATTCTACAAGATCCAGCTTACCTGTCACATGCACTACGGAATCAATCTTTCTTTCTTTCTTACTCTCTCTCTCTCTCTCTCTCTTTTTGTAGAGTTGAGGCCTCACTCTGTTGCCCCAGGCTGGTGTGCAGTGGCATGATCATATCTCACTGGACCTCAAACTCCAAGGCTCAAGTGATCCTTCTGCCTCAGCCTCCTGAGTAGCTGGGACTACAGGTGCGCTCAGCTACACCCAGCTAATTTTTCCTATTTTTTGCAGAGACAGGGTCTTGTTATGTTGCCCAGGCTCGTCTTGAACTCTTGGCCTCAAGCGATCCTGCGGCCTCAGCCTCCGAAAGTGCTGGGATCACAGGTGTGGGCCATTGTGCCCGGCTCAGGGTGATCTTCAGGGACTTCTCTAGGCTGGACCTGCACTCCTCTCTGTGCTTCCCGAGCCCTTGTTCCTGTCTTCTTTGTCATAGCTGTTGTCCTGCTATGACATAGCTGTTGTCCTGCACCTCATCATCTGCACCGTCCCCACTGACCTCATCCTCCCCACTCTTCCTCATCCCATCACGACCAACTCTTCCTCCTTCTCCCTCACCTTCAGCTAAGGGGAGCGGCTTCCACCTAGTCAGCAGTCCCAAAGTCAGATCATTAAAGATTCTCGCCATCATGTCACAGACTCAGACTTCCTAAAACTCTCACGTGTGTCTCCACCTCAGCACCCTCCCCACAGCAGACAGAATTAAGTAACTGGTCCCTTCTTTTCTTTTGTTTACTTGGTGTTTGTCCTCAATAGATGCTCAATAAGGTTTTGCTGGATGAATGAATGAAGGAAGGAATGGATTGATCAAAATACCAGAGGGTCTCATTGGCCGATTCAAAGTGTGGAGCCTGCCCCCCACCTGGGCCTTCTGCCTTCATGGAAGGCACGTGCCACAACTGCTCATCTGTCTTCAGAATTCCCCTGGACTGTCCCTGACAGTGTCATCATGAACGTCTCCTCCCCAGGCTCAATCACTGTCTTGGAGGTGTGGATGCTGCCAGTAGGATGAGGCCTGATGCTTCCTGCACTGGGCCTCACACATCCCAGTCAGTGGGACAAGGAAGGGTGCCACCTCCTTTGTCATGGCACGTCCACAGCCAGCCCCTCATGGCAGAGTCTGGGGTGATTAACCCCTGGCCGTCCTTCCTCCAGTTTCCCCTCCAAGCAGCTGCACTGTTGCCTTCCCCCGCCCAGTGCTCTTCAAGGCCTGTCTCACCTGTCGGTATCGATCGCAAACCCACCCACCCATGCAGTGGAGTTTGAGGGGGCCCAGGGTACACAGGGGATGAAACCCCAGCCCCCACAGGTGTCGAGACAGCTCCCAGCCTGGGACCCTGGCCAGGGTGCACTGGACCACTAGAGGGGTCAAGGGACTTGAGGGAACTCACCCAGAGTGATGCAGGGCGCCAGCTACGCTCTTCCCAACAGAGCTGGGGGCTCCTAAGGGGGCTAGGGTGTCTGCATCCACTGAACAGGCCTGGCCTGTCAGATCACACTGCAGCTTCCAGCTGGGGACGAACGATGGGCCCCCGATTTCCCAAGCCCATTCATGGGCCTTGTCCTGTCATCCCTCCTCCCTGCCCCTTCCCTCCCTCTGGTCCTTCCCCACTGGGCTGAGCTCTGGAGCCAGAGCTCTGAGTGCCAGCCTGCCTGGTTCTCTGTGGCCGTGGCTTTGCACCTGGTCTCTCTCCTGGACTCTGGCCACTGCTGTCCTCGGGATCGCCTGAACACCCATCACTTGCCAAGGAGTCCTGTCTGCTCTCCTTCCCTGACTCCTGGTCACTCTGACAAAATCTTTCCTTCTCTAAAGGAAAAGGTACGCTGGCATTTCAGATGCTTAAATCAAGCCTAGAGGAATGGTCTTACTCAGGACATCACTGCCTGAATCCAGCTTCATCTGGGGGAGGAATTAACCTAAGCAGAGACAGTGGAGATGCAAATTAAAACAACAGTGAAACAATATTTCTTCACCAAATTTTATTCATAATTTTCACCAAAATTTAAAAGATTGATAAAATAAGATATTTGTTAGCGTGTAGGATATTCACATACATTTCTCATAAAATACATTGGCACTGTATGTTTGGAATAAAATTTTGACGATACTTGTAAAAAGTTGAGTAATTCATACCATTTCCTCTTTCAGCCAATGTCCATGTTAATGTATCTTTCTTATTAGAAAGCATGCGTATTTGCCCAGGAATTTCAGGTTCAGAGATATTATTTCAGTTCTATAAATCATAGCAACAAATGGAAAGCAGCTTATGTGTCCATCAGGAGAAGAAAGGTTTAGTTACGTGTGACACACAGCTACTTTGCAGTTCTAGGGAGCAGTTACAAAAGTGAGGGGGAAGGTCCTGCACCATCTTATTAAGTGGCAAAGGCATGTGATAGATCTATATGTCCATCATACCTGCGGGTATGTAACAGCACTGTATGATTTCGTAGTGCACCTACGTCTAAAAATCCTAGAATAAGGCTTAAAATAATGCAAACCATATTACTATGAACAGTCGTGGTGACCTCTAAGGAGGGGACTGAACTGTAGGTGAGCTTTGTAAAGAGAGGAATTGTGATTCATCTATATTTTTAGAAGTTTTTGTAAGAAGAATACAGGCACTATTCCTTTGCAATTGAAATAGCTAAATAATCTTGACACCAAAAATAGTAGCTGCGTATTATTTGAAGTAACCACAAGGTGATGCAAGAAACTCTGAAATTTGAATGGCTTAACACAAGAAAAGCTTGTTTTCCGTGCATATAAATTCTGAAGTGGTTTGTCAGGGGCTCTCAAGTGACCCGAGGGCCCAGGCTGCTTCCTCCTTGTGACTCCCCCATCTCACATGGAGTTGCCTTGCTTGCCATTGAATGGAGGGAGAACGCGAGGAAATGGCGCCCTGGCTCTCAAGTGCCTGGATGGGACACACAAGGCCTCTGCTCGTGATCCAGTGAAAAAGGAAAGTCACATGACCCTTCCTCATTACAAGTGGACAGCACTGTTCCCATGTGTCCAGGAAGGAGAGGAAGACAAGATGTGTAAGGGCACTTAAAATCCTTGCCACAAACTGTAACATAGTAGGTGCTCAACAAAAAGCAACGGCTATAAGGTGTTATGACAACAGCCTTCACTGCTGGGAGGAGTTTCTGAGAAGGCCAGATTTTGCCCAAGCTCTCCAACTGTTTAAAGTGCCTACTACATGACAGGTGCTTTCAATTGCAGGATCACATGTATTTTTCTAAGGATCCTGTAAATGTCAGCAGGAAGGCTTTGCCTTCTTCACCCAATGGCACTTTTCTGCAGTACCCTTTGCAGCACCATCTGTCATCCCAGTAGGCTGAGGACTTTCTCTTTCCATTTGACGTAGGGGCAAAATCTTAACCTGTGAGTCTCTGCTACCCTCTGCATGACTGAGCATCTGCACAGGATGTCCTTAGACACACTGAAAACCAGGACTTTCCTATGGGGCAGATACATAGAGCAGAAGCAGTGGAGAGACGATGGTTATTCCTTCATTTTTAATCTGAACTGGCATGTCCACTAAGGAACCAGCTTTTACTTCCTAGCAGGATAGCAGCATTTTAGGAATTCAGCTGCAGGAGATATTTGCTTCACAGTGATTTCCATAGTCTTTCCTCATTTACCAACATAAAGGAGATGCTATGAACTGAACTGTGTCCCCTTGCCCCAAATTTATATGTTGAATCCCTAAGCCCCAATGTGAGGTATGTGTAGATGGGGCCTTTCAGAAGTAATTAGGGTCAAATGAGGTCATGAGGATGGGGCCCTGATGATGGGATTAGTGCCCTTATAAGAAGAAACATCAGAGAGCTTTCTTGCTCTCTCTGTCTCTCTCTGCCATGTGTACACACAGAGAGGGCAGCTGTCCACAAGCCAGGAAGAGAGCCCTCACCAGGGATCAAATCTGCCAGTACCGTGATCTCAGACTTCCCAGCCTCCAAACCTGTGAGGAATAAATATCTGCTGTTTAAGCCTCACAGTCTATGGTATTTTGTTCTGGAAGTCTAAGCTGACTAATATGAGAGGCTTTGGTGTTTGACCACCCCGGAAAGCTCTTTGATCTATGTATGTGATCGGTGGCCAGTTCAAATAAGGCACCCCATTAAAACCCTATCGTAAATATCATGGGGTGGTTTAAAAACTTTCCCTCTAACTTCAGGGTTATATCTCAGGAACTGGTAAATTATGGGCCAAATCAGACTCCACACAGCAGCTTATTTGGAAAACATTTGAGGAATGTGTTGAAGACATCCAACAGGACGATCGGGTGTCGAAAGGTTACTATTCAAAGTCAAAGAGACCTTTGCTATCAGAGGGGCTCCAGGGTGAGGGAGAAGGACAACTAAGGGACTTCTGCAGAGAGTAGAAATACTCTATGTCGAGGGAGGAGAGGTGACTCTGGGCAGTGCCACTGGCAGCAGGGCACAGCCTTTAGAGGACGCAGCCACAGAGAGCTGCGCAGCAGGCTGGATTCCAGAGTTGGACAGGCCGGCCCACGGGGCAAGACTCAGGAAGGGGCACGGTAATGCAGTAAAGTACTGGTACTGCACAAAAATGCTGGCATCTGGGCAGGTTTGGCTCTCAAGGAAACACATACAATCCCTAAATTGTATTTGGTTCACATTGCCATCCTCCTTCTTGTCTTAGTCATCGCAGGCTGCCATAAGGAAATACTATAGACCGGGAGCTCAAACAACAGACATTGATTTTCTCATAGTCCTAGAGTCTGGAAAGTCTGAGACCAGGGTGCCAGGGTAGTGGGTGTCTGGTGAGGAGTTTGTTTCTGGCTTACAGATGGCCACCTTCTCTGTGTGTCCTCACATGGCAGGGAGAAATAGAAAGAGCAAGCTACTTCTCTGCTGTCTCTTCCTGTAAGGGCACTAATCCCATCATGAGGGCTCCACCCTCATGGACTCAACCAAACCGAATTACCTCCCAAAGGCCCTATCACCAACGACCATCACATTGGAGCTTAGGGCTTCAACATATGAATTTTGGGGGACACATTTCACTCCATAGCACCGTTTTGGGCCTGCTTTTAGTACCTGGACTGCAGTCCTTGTTTTGTTTGGCTGAGAAACATTATGGAATCATGAGAAGAGAAATGAAGCAAGACCAAGGTCTGCTTCAGGTTGGGAGGAGTGGGAATGGTGTGGGCTCTAGATGAATTCAGATCATAGGTATTAGTTTTCTCAGGCTGCCATGACAACGTGCCATGGACTGGGCGGTTTCAACAACAGAAATGTATTGTGTCGTTGTCCTGGAGGCTCGAAGTCCAAGATCAAGGTGATGGCAGGGTCGGTTTGTTCTGAAGCCTCTTTCCTTGGTTTTGGAGATGGCTGTCTTCTCCCTGCGTCTCCACATTGTCTTTACTCTGTGTGTGTCTGTGTCCTAATATCCTCTTCTCATAAAGACACCAGTCATTAAATTAGAGGCCACCCTAATGACCTCATTTTACCTCAATGACCTCTTTAAAGACCGTATCCCCAAATACAGTCACAGTCTGAAGTACCCGGGGTCAGGGCTTCAGCATATGCATTTTAGGGCTGACACCATTCTGTCCATAATGGCAGGGGATCTATTCCCGACCCTGTTGCTTACTAGCCACGTGGTTATGGGAATCTACAGCGCCCCGTGAGCCTGAGTTTCTTTATCTGTGAAATAGTTTTGATAGGATCTGTCTGGTAGGACTGTTGGAATGTGTGCAATGTATGTAAAGCACCTGACACAGTGTTGGCTTATGTTAGATCTTTCCTGCTTGACAGTTATTTGCATTACTAGTATATTTGGACCTCAGATCCTACTACACTTACCTCTGGGAATTTTGTTTTTGCTAGTGTCGTTATTATCTAGGAAACGTCTGAGTATGCAGCGCAATAGGACAGGGAATTCCTATTCAGCCCAAAATGTTGCTTCATGGATAAAACTCAGTAAAAATTCCCTCCTAGATGATTTCCTATTTAATGTGGCTGTGGGGGAGTCTTCCCCAGCTGGATACAGCTGAAAACTCCTGGCATCTGAGTCAAGGACCAACTCCTTCCCTCCCTCCCAGCTGCTTTTCCAGCCAAACTGCTCTTTTCATCCATTTCATCACCACTTCAAATGTAAGCCCTTACAGTTGGGCAAATTACACTTGAGATAACCTAAATAAAATGCCTTTTTAATAGTGTCAGCTCTGGCTCTCCCAGCCAGGCAGATGTGCACCTGGCCAGTGGCTTGGGGGCCTCACTTCATGGGAGATTCACCCTTATCTCTCAGCAAATCCCTGCAGAGGACAGTTATCGATCACCTGGCTCTGGCACTGTGCTCAGCCGCAGTGGGACAAGAGCACAGGACACCTTCCACACCTGCCCCACCTGGAGATTCCTCTCTGCTTTGCTCACCATCCAGAAGGAACTGCTCAGGGCAGTTCTCCCTTCCAGGCTTTGCTCTCAGCCCTAAGTCATGAGTCACATGGTCTGACAGTCTGGCCCTGCCACCACCCGGCTTCATTACAACCAACTCCCACAGAAGGAACTGCAGTTTCCCCAAGCCCCAAACCGCCCTGGCTCAGGGCCCTCACACCCCACTGCTCTCAGCAGAAGCACCACCCTTCAACCCTTCCGTCACTTGTTCTTTAGGACTTAGAGGACCTCTCACCACCTTAATTATATGACTGCAGCTCCCAGACTCTCTAATTCTATGGACAGGGGTGGGTCTGGCTTACCCTAGTGTGTCTGTTAACCCAGGGCCTTTCAAAGAGCAGATGGTCAATGAATATTTGGGGAACAAATGTGCCAGCGAGCAGGGGTCTTATTTATTGAGATTAAATTTCCCTACGTTCCCAGATAAGCCAAGCAAATTCACACACACACACACACACACACACACGTATTTTAATTTTATAGAAAAACACGTGTAAAAGGATAAGATGGCAAGAAGTAACTGTCTTTAAATTTTATTTCTCTATTTCATAACTCCACACATTTAAATGTAAAGTTCTTTCACATTTCCAAGAAAATTCTTATTGCAATGACATTCCAATTCCACCTTGTTCCGAGCAGCAAAATGAAATGGAAGGTGACTCCATTTCTTTTACAAAATGGCAAACTCTTACTTTTGATAAGCAAAATTACATGTGTGGTCAATATCATTCCCCAACTTAGATGCTGAAGCTAATTAAATCTTCTATGAACATGAACAAAATTTGAAAAATTCCAAAAGACAAACAAAGATCAATATGCAAAACACTCAAATGTAACAGGGACACAAAAGGTTATGCCCTGGTGGTTTCTCCAAGCTACTGGGGCCCTCCACTTCTTTAAACACTGACTGCTCTCTTCAAACACAGAGTAAAGAAAGGACTCCTTTCTCATGGGGCAGGAGGAGCTGCTGGAAGGGGACCTGGATGTGCACTGGCCCTGTCCCCCCATCAGCCCTGCCTGCAACTCCTGCTCACTCCCTCTCTACCTCATCTCTCAAAGTCTCTTCATACAGGAGTGCGAAGGATCTGGGGTCTGTACGATTGAACCTGGCCACATACTCCAGGACTTTCGTCTTGGTGGTTTCAGCGTGGGCCCTGGGACCCCACAGGAACTCATAACATGCAGGATCGCTGTTGGGCACCTGCCGGTACTCCAGGTACCCTTCCTGCACCCAATCCTGGGTGATGAGCTTCCGGGGCTCCCCGTAGATGTAATGCTCACTCCCAGCATGCACCCCCATGATACCCAGTGCTTCCCAGAGGACCTCCTCCCGGGCACGGTCGCCCTGCAAGTGAATGACACCCAAGGTGATTATCAGCAGGCCGACCTTGGGAAAGCGCTGGGTATCATTCAGCTCCTCACTGTAGGTGAGGCCCAGGGCGGTGACAAGGGCATAGCAGTGGCTGGCAGGATCCACTTCCTTCACATCGAGGCCAAAGATCATATGCATGCAATCGGAGGCTTTCTCGAAGATCTCAGGGAAGAAATCTTGGTAATCTCTGATGACAATATTCAGCATTTCTTCCTGGGTGGTCAGCTCCTTCATTCGATACTTGAGGAGCAGGAAATGAACCAAATCAGACATCTTGTCATTTAGCTCCTCTTGCAGCAGGGACGCCGGGACTGCCGGGTGCTGGGAGGTGCTCAGCCCCTCCTGTTCTCCGGTGATGGAGCCTTCATTGGAGTGGTGCTCTGGATTGGAGGCCAGGCCAGTGGGAGAGGAGCAGGCTCCCTGAGGACTCAGTGTTGCAGCAGCAACCTCTTCCAGGG
This sequence comes from Eulemur rufifrons, assembly GCF_041146395.1. NCBI lineage: Eukaryota > Metazoa > Chordata > Mammalia > Primates > Lemuridae > Eulemur > Eulemur rufifrons. Next base: position 22,134,512 of record NC_091012.1, on the reverse strand, counting down.
TGCCCGGGGTGACAGTAGAGGAGGAGGCAGCCGCCCCCTCCTCCTGACCCCCGGGAGCCTGGGTACCCACCAGGCCCTGCGCCTCTGTTTGGGCCCGAAGGCGCTGAATCCTCTGAGAGCGGCGGGGAGGCATGATGGCTCTGGTCAGGGACAGCAGGCAGGAGTGCGGGCAGGAGCTGGGTGATGGGGACCCACAGACCTGGGAAGAGAGGGAGCCTGTCAGTGGCCTCAGTGAGAACCACACCCTGGGGGCTCTTACAAAGTGCCACCTACAGGCCTTCTCCTTAGGTGATGCCCTGGGGCCTCCCAGGGCTCCTCTCCTCCTGGTCAGCCTGTCCCCTGAGCACATGAACAAGAAAAGGAGATGGCTCCTCAGGCGCAGCTGGCCCGCAGAGTGTGAGGCTCAAGAGCTGCTAGTCAGTGGGTGGGGCCGGGCACTATTGGGTCCCCTCTGTCCTGGGGAGGGCAGGGCCTCTGGCACACATTCACAGTGTGTACCTCACCTTGACTCCTGGCACGGCCTGGGCCTCCTCTGCTCTGTGACCTGAGGACACCGCCTCAGACCAAGGTCTCACAGTGGGTTCCTGGATCCCCTTTAAGGGGAAGTGAGGGGCCCTCAGGCTGCAGGTACACGCACAGCCCTGGTACCCCCAGTGCTGTCTGGAGGGTGGGCCAGGCTCTGTGAGGTCCCCACCGTTCTGGGGCCAGCACATCTGGTCACCCATGCTTGGGTCCTCCCAGGGCCAACAACTGGCTTAGGGGATGGACAGGCTCTCTCTATCGGGGGTACGAGGTCCCCTCACTCATCCCCCTGTGTCCTCACCTTGATGATGCCTAGCAGGCCTGGGACTCTTTCCTGTGCCTACCTGGAGCTGCAACCCTCAGACCAAAGTTGTGACCACACTCAGCCCCTTCAGGCAGTAGTGAGGGAGCACCAGGTCTGGCCACCTTGCCTTGAGCTTCCAGGGCTGACTGTGGGGACAGGGTGTTTCTGTGAGGCCTCCACTGTTCTGAAGTGGGGTACCCCTGGTCCTCCCTCACACCAAGGTGTTCACCTTCCTCATGGCCGTAAAGAAATGTGGATGTACCACAGGTGGCCACCCTGCCCAGGGTCTCCCAGGGATGAAAGCAGGGGCAAGGTTGGGGCCCCTCTGTCCTGGGATCCTGGGTCTCTGTCCACCTCTTGTCTCCCAGCAGGGTCTGGGCATCTCCCTCTGCTCACCCGAGGCCGTGCTCGAGATACCAAGCCCCTACCCTCCGTTAGACCCGGAGGTGGCTGTCAAGACGCACGTGCCAGGCCACCCTACACGGGGCCTCCCAGTGTTGACGGAAGGACAGGCATCTGTGGGGTTCCCCCCTATCCTGAAGTCTAAGGCTCCCTCCCCTCCTCCTTATCTGTGTGTTCTCATCTTGGCTGCCTGGTACAGCCTGCGTCCCTTCCACTCACACCAAGGCCCTTACTTCTCTCTAAGCTCCGTGGCGTAAGTCAGTGTACGTCTCATCTGGATCCCACACCCGAGGCTTCCCAGGGTTGACACTGGGGGTGGAATGGGATGGGCGGTGGGAGGCCTCAGTCCTTCCTCAGGGTCCTGACCTTGATGCCTGGCAGAGCCTGGATCCCCACCCTCTACAGCCCTGACTCAGCCCCAGGTCACAGCAGGCTCTGACTCCCAGAGTCCCCTGAGGTGTAATGGGGACGGCCTCAGCATGACATGTCTGTCCTGGGCTGGCCTAAGGCCGACAGCAGAGACAAAGCTGGATTATTTGGGACCCTCTACTTGGAGTGGGGGCCTCCTCAGCCCACCCTCATCATCTGACCTCATTCCTAACAGAGCCTGGGTGCTCTCCCCTACATTGACCTTAAGTCTGGATCTCAGACCAAGGGCCTCACCTCTGTCAGCCCCCCAGACGCAAGTCAGTGGACGTCACATCTGGCCCCCTACACCGGGGCTTTCGCAGGCTGACAGCAGGAACAAGGATGGACTGTGGGACCCCCTAACAGGAAGTGGTGCAGCCTGGATCCCCGCCTCTATGGACCTTAGTCTGCCGGGTCACACGAACGCTCTGACTCCCAGAGTCCCCTGAGGAAGAAGGTGGGGGGGGGGCCGCAATCTGACATGTCTGCGGGGGCGTGGTCCATGGCCGACAGCAGAGGCGGGGCTTGATTATTTGGAGACCCTCTACGTGGGGTGGGGGCCCCCTCAGTCCGCCCTCATCGGCTCACCTCACTCTTAACAGAGCCTGGGCCCTCTCCCCTCTGCCGATCTGAAGTCTGCCCCTCAGACCTACGTCCTCGCCTGTCAGCCCTCCAGACGCAAGTCGGTTGGCCTTTACCTTTGGGCCCTGTACGCGGAGCTTCCTAGGGCTGACAGTACGGGCAGAGCTGGATTATTTGGGGACCCTCTACGTGGCGTGGGGGCCTCTTCCATCCACCCTCGGCGTCTTACCTTGAGTCCTAACTGAGCCTGGGCCCTCTCCCTTCTGCTGATCTGAAGCCTGCCCCTCAGAACCAGACCATCACTTCAGTCAGCCCCCTGGTGGAAGTCAGTGGACGTTACATCCGGGCCCCACACCCATGGCTTCCCGGGGCTGAAGCAGGGATAAGGATGGACGGTGGGGCCCCCTATCGGGGAGTGGTGCAGCCTGGATCCCCGCCTCTATGGACCTTAGTCTGCCGGGTCACAGGAATGCTCTGACTCCCAGAGTCCCCTGAGGAAGGAGGTGGGGGGGTAGGGGCACAGCCTGACATGTCTGCCGGGGCGTGGTCCATGGCCGACAACAGAGGCGGGGCTTGATTATTTGGGGACCCTCTATGTGGGGTGGGGCCCTCTCAGTCCACGCTCATCGGCTCACCTCACTCTTAACAGAGCCTGGGCCCTCTCCCCTCTGCCGATCTGAAGTCTGCCCCTCAGACTAACGGCCTGGCCTGTCAGCCCTCCAGACCCCAGTCAGTTGGCGTTGACCTCTGGGCCCTGTACGCGGAGCTTCCTAGGGCTGACAGTACGGGCAGAGCTGGATTATTTGGGGACCCTCTACGTGGCGTGGGGGCCTCTTCCATGCACCCGCGGCGTCTCACCTTGAGTCCTAACAGCCTGGGCCCTCTACGTTCTGCTCATCTGAAGCCTCTCCCTCAGACCCAGGCCATCACTTCAGTCAGCCCCCTGGTGGAAGTCAGTGGACGTTACATCCGGGCCCCACACCCATGCTTCCCGGGACTGAAGCAGGGACAAGGATGGACGGTGGGGCCCCCTATCGGGGAGTGGTGCAGCCTGGATCCCCGCATCTATGGACCTTAGTCTGCCAGGCCACACCAACGCTCTGACTCCCAGAGTCCCCTGAGGAAGGAGGTGGGGGGGGTGGCTAGGGGCACAGCCTGACATGTCTGCCGGGGCGTGGTCCATGGCCGACAGCAGAGGCGGGATTGGATTATTTGGGGACACTCTATGTGGGGTGGGGCCCTCTCAGTCCACCCTCAGCATCTCACCTCACTCTTAACAGAGCCTGGGCCCTCTCCCCTCTGCCGATCTGACGTCTGCCCTTCAGACCAATGGCCTCGCCTCTGTCAGCCCCCAGATGGACGTCAGTGGATGTCACAGCCGGACCCCCACACCCGGGCTTCCCTGGGCTTCCCCAGGGTGACAGGAGAGGCAGAGCTGGATTATTTGGGGACCCTCTACCAGAAGGGGGCCCCCTCAGTTCCCCCTCAGCATCTCACCTTGACTCCTCACCGAAACTGGGGCCTCTCCTCACGGTCGACCGGATGTCCGGACCTCAGACCAAGGCCTCCGCCTCTGACAGCCCCCCAGGAGCAAGTCGGTGGACGTCACATCCGGCCCCGTACCCGGGCTTCCCAGGGCTGACAGCAGGAACAATGATGGACTGTGGGGCCCCCTACTGGGATGGGGCAGAGCCTGGATCTCCGCCCTCTACGGCCCTTAGTTGACCCTGGGTCACATCAACATATGACTCCCAGAGTCCCTTCTGTTCTAAGGGGGAAGGGCTCAGCCTGACAAGTCTGTCCCAGGGTGGCCCAGGGCTGACAGCAGAGGCAGAGCTGGATTATTTGCGTCCCTCTGCCTGTAGTGGGGAGCTCCTCAGCCCTCCTTCAGTGTCTCACCCTAACTGTTAACAGTGCCTGGGCCCTCTGCCCTCTGCCAAGTTGAAGTCTTCACTTCACACCAAGGTCCTCACCTCTGTCAACCTCTAAGGCAGAAGTTGGTGGACATCAGTGATGGCAGAGGCAGGGGTGGAGCCTCTCTGTCCTAGGGTCTAAGGTTCCACTAGTCCTCTCTAGTGTCTCACCTGACTGTAAGCAGAACCTCAGACTCCAGCCACACTGGCAAGGGAATCTCCCACAGCTGACCACTAGTAGAGTGCTGGGACCTCTTCCATTCTGGAGTCCAAGGCTGCCTTGGTTCCTGGTCAGGAACCTCACCTCGATTCCTACTGAGGCATGTGACACCTCCCTGGGCTAACTTGAGTATGTCCCCAGTAGACTAAGGCTTACACTGCCCTGAATGCCTTGAGGCAGAACTTCACTCATACAGGTCAAGGCCTGTATTGTCGACAATTGACAACTCTGCCTGGAGTCTTCCAGGACTGACAGGGCAGAGATGGATTCTTTGGGACTCCTATGTTCTCTGGTGGGTGGACACCTCAGTTCTCACTCATGAGAGCCCTCATCTTGGCCCTTGGCTCCTTGATTAAATGCTCCATGGGAAATGTCCTCTCCCTTCCACGTTGGACCAATTGTCCAGCTGCAACCCTTGTTTTTTTTTTTTTTTTTTTTTTTGAGACAGAGTCTCGCTCTGTTGCCCTGGCTAGAGTGAGTGCCGTGGCGTCAGCCAAGCTCACAGCAACCTCAAACTCCTGGGCTTAAGCAATCCTCCTGCCTCAGCCTCCCGAGTAGCTGGGACTACAGGCATGCGCCACCATGCCCGGCTAATTTTTTCTATATATTTTAGCTGTCCATATAATTTCTTTCTATTTTTAGTAGAGATGGGGTCTCGCTCTTGCTCGGGCTGGTCTCGAACTCCTGAGCTCAAGCGATCCGCCCACCTCGGCCTCCCAGAGTCCTAGGATTACAGGCGTGAGCCACCGCGCCCGGCCAGCTGCAACCCTTGTAAAAAATGACTTCAAGTCCCCGGGTATATGTTAAATGGGGAGCTGTTGGATCCACAACCAAGGGTGAGCAGGCATATATGTAGTGTTCTCTTATTCAAATCTCTTCTGTATCTATGTTTTGTACAATGTTAACTTCCATTGTTTATGCTTTTTTCTTTAGTAATTGATCCTACTTGGAAAAATGTCTATTTGGTAAATATTTTCAAAGAATTGTGTTTTGTCAGTTATCTCTACTGTTATCTGCTTCATTATTTCTGCTTTTATCTTCATTATTTCATACCTTCTACTAACTTAAGTTTCCTATGGTATTTAATCTTTAGTTTCTTGAATTGTGCAGATGTTTTAAATATTTTTATTGTCTCATATATTTAAGGCTATCCATTTCCCTCTGAGGATCACTTGGGCTGTATCACACAGTGAGTGTTCTGTAGCTTTATGTGTATGACTTGAATTTTTTACAAGTTGAATATATTATTCTATTATGCTATTAAAATTTTCAATATATATCCCCAAACGAGGGGTGTAAAATTTTTTTTTGAGAAGGCTGTGAAGAGGACGATAGCAATAGAATTTCACTTGGAGGAGATTTCAGGTTCCAAAGTCATTTTGTGTTGTTTTATTTTTGTCATTAGTTAAAGAACAGTTTTAAATACATTTACATGCTGTTGACAGAGTTGGGTTTATTGCAGGAATGCAAAGAAGTTTAACACTAGAAGATCAATCAATATACCTGGCCATGTGTAAGAGTCAAGGGTTTTCTAGGAAAATAGAAAATTCTATCAATATTTAATACAGAGGCAACTTAATGCCGGGGACTGATTACACAAGTGACGGAGAAGCCAAACGAGGGAGAGTTGGAGAACCCAATAATTAGCCACACGAGGAAGTCAATCTCACCTCTAGGTCGGAAGGACAAACAGGAATTTCGCATTAATGGAGCCTAGGTATTGGGTTGAACAGGATCTGGAATCATGGTGGGACTATCTGATGGTGGCTGGAGCCATGGACAATGTAGTCACTGAAGGAGAAGTCACCTGATACAGAAGAAGGAGGAGAAAGAAACTCTAATCCCTCTATCTTCCTGAACCAAAATTGCAGCCAAATGTTGGTTAGCCTAGGAATTGGAGCCTTCAGGAGTCTAATCCTGTATAGTGGAGAGCAGAGTAGGGGAAAATGAGAGATGGATCTAGGAGCAAAGAGTGCCAGGACAGCTAACTATAGTAACAGATTGAATGAGACAAATCATATCTATAGTAAGCTTATTAATTTTTATAAAATTTAGAGTTTTGGGGGGTACAAGTGGAATTCTGTGCTACGTATATATTGTATAGTGGTGAAGGCTGGGCTTTTGGTGTACCCATCACCTGAGTAGTGTACATTGTGCCCCATAGGTAATTTTCCATGCCTCACCTCCTCCCACCCTCACCCTTTTAAGTCTGCAATGTCCATTATACCACTCTGTGTGCCCTTATGTAGCCATAGTTTAGTTCCCACTTATAAGCGAGAATATGGAGCATTTATTTTTCTGTTCCAGAGTTACTTCACTTAGAATAATGTCCTCCAGTTCCATCTAAGTTGCTGCAAAAGACATTATTTCACTCTTTTTTGTTGTTGAATAGTACTCCATGGTGTGTGTGTGTGTGTGTGTGTGTATCTATCTCAATTCCTTAATCCATTCAGTTGATGGGCACGTAGCTAGATTCCGTACTTTTGCAATGGTGAAGTGTGCTGTGATAAACATATGAGCAGAGATGTCTTTTGGATATAATGATTTCTTTTCCTCTGGGTAGATACCCAGTACTGGGTTTGCAGGATCAATGGTAGATCTACTTTTCATTCTTTGAGAAAGTTTCATACTAATTTACATCCCCACGAAGAGTGTATAAGTGTTTCATTTTCACTGCATCTACACAAACAACTAATGATTTTTTTGACTTTTTAATAATGGCCATTCTAATTGGAGTAAGATGGTATCTGATTGTAGTTTTAAGTTGCATTTGCCTGGTTACAGTAATTTTATACATAATTGTATTCAATAAAAATTGACATGCATTCCCAGTAAAAAGACATATTTCTCAAAGTATAAAATTTTTTTCTGCCCCACCCTCTCCCTCAAAGTATAAAATTTATATCCATGAGTCTCTGCTGTTAAATAAATGACTGAATACATAAACGGGGGAGTATAGACAAATCTCCTGTGCAGAAGAATTACAAATCAGATATGTAGATACTCTATACTTTTCAAGTGTTGGCTGGGCACAATGACTTCCTCCCCAAGAAAATACAATGTGGAAAAGGGGGAAAAGAGTAAGTTTACATTGGGGAAGCCTGAAAAAACTCTCCCTCTTCCAGGTGATCAAGATTGATATCCACAGTGGTAAGTGCCGGGCAGATCGGAGGGGGAAGGAGGGGATGGGTAAATTTCCACCTAATGAGTGCAGTGCGCTGTCTGGGGGATGGGCAGACTTGTGGCTCTGACTCGGGCAGTGCAAAGGCAGTATATGTAACCAAAGTGTTTTCACCCCCGTAATATTCTGAAATAAAACAAAAACAGTGAGAAGTCATTGATGATGGTATGTATCTTTGATATGATGTCATGAGAATAGCACTTTACCCCTGTGGTCCTCCCCTTTCCAAACCCATAATACCAAGGTAATCATGACACAATCATCAGCAAAATTCCAAGAGAGGAGCATCCTACAATATGCCTGACTAGTACTCCTCAAAACTGTCAAGGTCATCAAAAACAATGAGTACCTGAGAAACTGTCATAGCCAAGAGGAGTCTAAGAAAGTGTGATGGCTAAATATCCTGTAGAATCTTGGATAGGATCCTGGAACAGAAAAAAGACATTAAGTAACAAATAAGGAAATCTAAAGAAAGGGTGGACTTTTGTTAATAACATTGTATTAGTTTATTAGCTGTAAACAATGAACCATACTAAGATGTTAATTAATAGGGGAAAGTGAATGTGGTCCATGTGATAACTCTCTGTACTATGTTTGCAATTTTTCTGTAAATCCAACACTACTCTAAAATAAAAACTTGTTAAAATGGAAAAAAAGAAAAGTTAGTCAACTAGACAAAGGATATATGTGAAAAACATATAGCAAATATCATATACATATGGGGAAATTTGAAAGCTTTTGCTTTGAAACTGAGGATTACACAGGCTTCCTCCCATTACCATTTCTCTTCAATATTTTCATGGAGATACTGTCCAGTGCAGTAATGAGAAGCAGAAGAGATAGCAATCAGAAAATCAGAAATACAGTGTCCATGATTAACAGATGATTAGACTGTGTGTGAAGAAAATCCAAAAGAACGAAGGTTAAAATATTCAATGAATAAAAGTGAATGTCAAGGTTGCTTGGTATAACATCAATATACAAAAAGTAAACTTTGTTTCTGCAGCAACAAATAGTATAAAATGAAAATGAAAGTCAGCAAAATGTGGCTTGTAACCTATCATACCAATATATTACATATTGAATAGTAAATCTCGCCAAAGAACGTTTAGGAACTGTATGGAAAAATATAAAAGCACTGTTTAGATAAATTAATAAACACCTAACCTAAAACAAAGTTTACTATGATCATGGATATGAAGATTCAGTTGCATAAAGATGTTAGTTCTCCTTAATTAATCTACAGACTGACTGCAATCTAAATAAAAATTCCCAAAGGCTTTGTGGGTGAATATGTCTGTTTATGTGCATATCTGTGTGAAATGTGACCCAATCAGCGTAATGTTTCAATTGGCATGCAACAGGCCAAGCATAGCCAAGACAGTCTTGAAGGAATAGAGGAAGATAAAACTAGTTACTCTACCAGATGTGTAAGAATTATTAAAATGCTAGAGTAATTAAGTTTGTGGTATGTGTGTCGTGGCTGACAAGCAGATCAATGGAAATAGCGTACTCTTGAAACAGATAGGCTTATATATGGACCGTTGATTTACGAAAAAGGTGCAACGGCAGAACAGTGGGGATTCACAGTATTTTTAGTAAATGACAGCGAAACCACTGGATCTCCATGTAGACACCCCAATGCAACTGGAATTCTTCTGAAGCTACATAAAATTCAATTGCAGAGGGATAAAAGGTCTACTTTTTCAATTGTTGCTATAAAACGTTTCAAAACACACAAAACTATATTGAACAGTTGAATGAACCTAGCGTGGTGGGTCAAGTAGGGCTTTGAAAATGCTGGAGGGGAAAGGACTGAAAGTGTCTGGGGACATCATTCGGTGCCAGAAGGGATGGAGATGATATGAGCTGGGGAGAAAGAGAGGAAATGGCAGCTCCTTCTGCTCTCTGTCTCTGACACAGATGGCCTTGCTACCTTCATGGGCTTTCATTTTCAAAGAGCAGGACCTGGTGGCTAGAGGCAGCTTGAGAGAAGGCTACCTGGACCAATGATGTGCTCATTCCACCTCCTACTGCAAGCCCTGCTGGCCACTAGAGCCCTGGTGCTCCAACAAGTGTGACTTGATGTACAAGTCCAGAGACGCCTGACAAGGGATGTTGGACTGACATACAGACCAGGCCCAGGAGGCCTTTACTGGCTTGGAGACAAGGCCAGGTTTTCCACATGTGAAGGGAGCAGAGTACTGCCTCCCTCCTCACCTGGATGAGAGCTGTTGATGGAGGGAGGGGCTTGGGGGCTTTGGCCACTCTCTTTGTTTGGCTTATTTCAAGGTGTACCACAGATGCTGCTCTTTTGCAGAAATCCCTCTCTTCACACCCCTGCTAGTAGGATTTGGAGTACTTGATGGAGCAAAGGAGGGTATCTCTCCTTCCTGTGGTCAGAGGTACTCTAAATGTGGAGGGGTAAGTATCATGGGATGACATTGAACTCAGTCCAGGTGGGCAGGGGACCTCCAGAGATACCAGTGGGAGGGCTTCCCCTACCAGCACGGGAACTACCACCAGTCTGGGGAGGATTCTCCTAACAGTGTCTTTCACAGAGTAGAAGTTTCAATTTTAATAATGTCTAACTTATCAATTTTTTCTTTCATGAGTTATGCTTTTGGTGTTGTATCTAAGAAGTCGTTGCCAAATCCAAGTTCACCTTGATTTTCTTCCATGTTATCTTTCAGAAGCTTTATAGCTTTGTGCTTTACATTTAGGTCTAGGATCCATTTTGAGTAAACTTTGTGAAAGGTGCCCAGCAAGTGTCTTTCTCCTTGCTGAGGTCAGGGGTGCTGTAAATGTGGAGAGGACAAGCATCATGGGATGACATTGAACTCATTCCGACTGGGCAGGGGGCCTCCAGGGATACCAGTAGGGGGGCCTCTCCCTGCAGCACATGAACTGTCTCCAGTCTGGGGAGGGGTGTTGCGAAAGTGTCTTAATGAAGACCCTCCACCATTAAAATGGCATTATAATGGGATTTGGAGCTCCTGGCTTGAAAGGCTTTAGGCTGGCAGTCAGTCTCTGAATGAGAATGGGGTCACCCAAAATGGAGCCACAGGGTGATGTGCTGAGGGGCCCTGTAGCAGGGAGAGCACCATCTCGATTGTTCCATCTACCCGAGGGTCGTTGGTGGCCCAGATCAACACTCGCTCCCACCTCTGCTCCACATACTTCCTTTCGGCTGCCCTCACTCTGGACAGGGGCCTCGGCAGAATTCAGGAATGCCAAGACTGCAGAAGAGGTTGACTTACGGTTTTGTGAGAGATTTCACTGAAGGCCTGGGTCATCTCCAGATCCACTCTGTTCAGGACCAACTCAGCTGTTGTGGAGTTGAGTTTGCTTTCTTCCTCAGCTTTGGCTTTAGCGTCTCGGGTACATTAGCCTTTCTTGTAGCCAGAATAGGATATACACCTTGTGATGGTTAATTTTAGATGTGGAATTGAAAAGGTTAAGGGATACCCTGGTAGTTGGTGAAGCATTATTTCTGGGTGTGTCTCTGAGTGTGTTTCTAGAAGAGATCGGCATTCGAATTAGTGGACTAAGTAAGGAAGATTTGCCCTCACCCAGTGTGGCTAGGCATGATCTAATTGGCTGAGGCCCAGATGGAACAAAAAGGCAGAGGAAAGGCAAGTTTGCTCTCTCTCTCTCTCTCCCGGAGCTGGGACACCCTTCTTCTCCTGCCCTTGGACATCAGAACTTCAGGCTTTCTGGCCTTTGGACTGTTGGACTTGCAGCAGCATCTGCTCTGAGGTCTTGGGCCTTTGTCCTTGGACTGAGAGTTATACCATCTGCTTCCCTGGTTGCAAGGCCTTCAGACTTGGACTGAGCCATGCTGCTGGCTCCCTGGTTCTGCAGCTTGCACACGGCCTATTGTGGGACTTCTCAGCCTCCAAAATTGCATGAGCCAATTCCCTTAATCAATCTCCTCTCATATATCTGTATCTATTTGTCTATGCATCCTATTGGTTCTGTCTTTATGGATAACCCTGACTGATACACAACCTTTGAGGTGAAGGTGGAAAGCTTACACAATAAAGCTCTTCTCTCGTACCTGGAGATATCTGGAGTCAGAGTTTCACTCCTGGCCCCTGTCACCTCTGGGATTTTGGTACTGCATCCCATCAGAAATAGCAAAAGGGCTGTTTTTCCTTTTCTTGGGGGGAAGGGTTGAGGGGAATGACTGCCTGGAGCTCCTTCTGTGCACTACCCACAGTAGATAGCTCACTGATGAATAGCAATATTTGGGAAATTTAGCATATGTTGATGGCTTATGTGTCAAGATTAAAGATGAGAAGACTACTGCAAAAAGGGGCCTGAGATTTGCAACAACATGGATGGAACTGGAGAACATTAGGTTCAGTGAAATAAGCCACACACAGAAGGCAAATCTTGCACGTTCTCACTCATATGTGGGAGCTAAATAACAGAAACATGTCATGGAAACAAAGAGTATGAAGACGGCTATCAGAGGCTAAGGGTAGTGAGAACAGGGGGATAAGGTGGGGATGATTAATGGATGCAAAAATATAGTTAGATGGTAGATGGAATAAACACTATTTCATAGCACAACAAAATGACCATAGTCAACAATAAGTTAGGGTATGCTTTAAAATAGCTAGAATAGAAATGTTTCTAACACAAAGAAATGATAAATACCTGAGGTGATGGAAGCCCCAATTACCCTGATTTGATTAATTCACATTCTGTGCCAGTATCAAAGCATCACATGTACCCTATAGAGATATACAACTATGATGTACACATAACAGTAAAAAGGAAAAGGAGGGCATGAGTACCTCTAAGTGGGAAGAAGACCAAGCAACAAGCCTCCAAAGACCAAGGGAAAGTACATATGGTTTTTATCAGCACTCTTCAATGATAAATGCTTTGCTCTTCCTGGGTACACAGCAAGCTGAATGTCCTGGCTCCTTATAGTTGGGTCAATGTCATTAGTCCTAGCTAATGAATTGTGAGTGTCAGTGAGGTGTTTCCCTTCTGACAGCAGCACTGAATTACTTGTGCAAGCCCCGCTACGTTTCCGTCCCCCTGCCATGAAGATTGCAGAAGGACACATCAATAGCTATCATGAGCGGAAGCTCCCCCAGTGACCTGAATTAGACACACAGTGTGAGAAGAAAATGAACATTTCCTGGGTGAAGTTACTGGGACTTTCAGATGGTCACCACAGCAGCACCAAGCCTGTCCCGACTGATTATCCAATTCCAAATTGGGCATTTCCATGCAGTTGGCCATTGTCTCGTGTTGTGATGGGGCAGAGTCCTTTTTACTCATTGGAGAGGACGCTTGAGTTCTCATTTTTCTCGCCCAAGAATGGACATATTCCTCTATGGAGAGTGTGTCGGGATGGAAAGTCTCCCTGAGGCGTGGCCCATATGGAGCTAGAGTAACAGGAGAGGGTCTTTGGTTAGGTGGAACATTTTGTGCTGCACGAGGGAGAGCAACATTAGCAATAGAAAGGTATGTTTGTGTGGTGGCCCTGGAGGTGTGTCTGTCAGGTCTCCAGTAGGAAAACCTGCCATCCAGGGCAGCATTACTTGTCAGCCCCAGCCTTCTCTGTGTGGAGGCCATGCTTCCCCTGGGGCTGTTCCCATTCAATGACTGGGAGTAGCAGGGATGACGGGGCCAGCCTGTTCCCGTCTGAGCAGGACCAGAGGGCACAAGTAACTGCATGAGCAAATAGTTCAGGCCCCCGTACCACCCAGCACCGTAGCACAGCGCCCCTTCCCCACCCTGCCTGTATGGCCATATGGAGGGTCCTTTATGGCCAGCTGAAGCGGGGGAAGGTACAAGCTTAAAATGGCTGGTACTGCATCTCACGCAGATGAGCAGGTGCTCTTGAAAGAGAGTGGTAAGGGAAAATTCTTTCCTGAATGGGCAGAGCTTTGAGGGGTGTACCTGGCCTGGGGTCAGAGTGGGCTGGCTAGCTGGGAGAGGACTGGAGGAGGCTCCCGAGGGCACACAGAGTATTGCAGACAGGAGTGAGGTGGGGAAGGACGACAGAGTCCATCATCTCCCATCAATTTTTGCCCTCATTTCCCCAAGTGGCACTAGAGGGAGACTTTCTAAGAAGCTGATGTGTTTCTGCTCCCTTTGTTTCTCCTTGAGAGAACGCCTTTGGGAGATATCACTTCTTTCAGGTTCTTTTGTCAGCCCTTTTGACTTTTTACAGCCATAACTTGGGTCGGTGTATTTGTTTGGACACAGATAAAAAAGTACTCACCATCAAATTGGTTTTACTGATCATCACCTAAGAGCACATTTAGGAATAACATTGATGAGGTGTCGGGCAGATGTGGGGGGAGGAGGGGATGGGTGTATACATACATAATGAGTGCAATGCACACCGTCTATGGTATGGACACGTTTGAAGCTCTGACGGGGGGGGGGAAGGGCAATATACGTAACCTAAACTTTTGTACCCCTACAATATGCTGAAATAAAAAAAAAAAAAAGAGAGACAAACTCCAAGAGAGAGAAACATGGGGAAGGAAACTGAAATGGAGAAATTTGGAGTCAAGGATGCAGAACTGGATTCCGTGCAGCGAATCTTAGGTTGGCCTTTGGAAAAGTTCATGTTCCAATTCTGACACTGACTCCCTGTGCAGTTCCTGAGCAGCTTCCAGACCACAGGACGGAAACTCTCTGGAGTTGTTCTGTTTTAAAAGTTTTTTTTTGAAATGATTAGGTATGGCCCGTTCACTTTCATGCGGATGCATCCACAAGCACACATCCACACGTTGTTGCACATACGCTTGCATGCATGGCAGTATAGATTTACAGCGATAGGCACAGCAGTATGCAGCTTCTCAAAAGGTCGTACATGCACCTAGACCTACGTTGATACATACGAACACATCCAGGTATACAAGGAAACACAAACACAGAAGCATACTTAAAGGGAGGTGGGCAGAGGGGTGAGGGGCTTCAGGAGAGGCTTCCGAAGGAGAAAGGGGGGTACAGGTTGAGTGCTTGGTGACGCTCACTCCCTCACGGCCTCCATCAATGAGGTGGAGCTGCTTGGCAAGCTGAAGCGCAGGCCAAGCCTACTTCCATTAGGGGCCCTGCTGGGTGGGCAGTGACCATGTTCACCATCTGCTCACTTCCCCCTCCTTGGCTGGCCGCCAGCCAGTTCCTGTAGAGACACCCCCGGTACCGGTACCATAGAGTAAGGTTGGGGGCCTGGGAGAGAGGCAGACTCCATGCTGGAGCATCCCCTTTTGCGAAGGGGAGAAAAGAAAGGGGGAATTCTTTGGTTTAGAGAGTGAGGAGAAGGAAGAGCAAGTGGGGTGGGGGTCTGCACGCCCTGAAGCACGACACACAAGCTCCGTTTGTTTTCCTTGCCACACTGGGAACAATGTGCTTTGCCTTTCCTGGCTCGCAGGGCTCCTGTGAGGGTCCGATGGTGTGGTGGGTCAGTGAGCTTGTTGACACTGTGCACTAGACAATAGAAAGGATTAGCACATAGATTTACAGTAGATGTTCATCTGCTAAACTGGGTCAGACGGTGAACTCCCAAGTCTGAACTTTCCTAACCCTAGTGCTTATTCCCAAGTGCTTATTCTGGGATTCGTGATCAACTCAGCGTCTGATAGCAAGGGAACTCCCGACTCAGACAGATGTACCAAGTCCCTGGTGTCAGGCATTCTGAAGCAGAAATACAGGCAAGAGAAGTTCCCATTCCTCCAAAGAGGCCAGCTCAACAGTGTCACCTCCAACTTGGCCTTGTCCCCACTGCAAGCTCCAGTTGGGTGTGTGCTCCGTCACTTACCCTGACAGGTAGCTGTGCAGCCTCACCCACCTACATTCCCCTCCCAACCCTGCACCACCACGCCGCATTCTAAATACGACAAAAAGAGTGGGAAAAAGGCACTTACAAATGCTCCCCGAGTTTCCCATGGCCAGTTCCCTGAACTTCCAAGCCATGGCTAGCTCTTCCCCTGTGCACCCCAGCCCAGCCCAGCTTGACTTTTTCCTATAAAGCCCTAAGCAGAGGGTGAGCAAGGTCCATAAGACCTAGGAGAAAAAAAAAAAAAAAAAAAAAAAGAAGAAGAGAAAAAGTCATGAAAAAGAAAGTTTGACACCTCAGGGGGACAGAAAAGCCCCCAGAAACGTTTGTGAGCAAGGCTTAGATCCTTCCCCTGTCCCCAAGCCTGGCTGCCCCCTGTCCTCTAAACATTCCCAGGGGCCTTTCCATGCTTACTAGCGGTGAGAAGTCTTTGCAAAGGTGAGCGCCTTCTAGCAGGAAAGGAAATCAATGTGCTCTTTACCTCCAGATCCTCCTCAGTCCCTTCCTTTCGAGCCAGAATACACGCTTTCCAATCACTCGGCAACTCATGTTTATAAAGAGAAGTGTGGAACTGATCAGATTGCCCGGAAAGCCACAAAATAAAAGGAATGAAGGAGAGAGGGAAAAATAAAACCAAAAGAAACCATAAAGGAGCAGAGCACAGTGTCCCTGCCGCTCTGGGGCCACTGGGGGCCTAATAGATGTGGTACACCCAGTAAGCAATGTTGAACAACCCAAAGGCCAGAGGGAAGAGGAACCGGGACCACTTGTCAACCTTAGGGACGTAGTCGGGGTTGAAGAGATCGAAGGAGAACTCTTCGGGGAAGGCGCACCCAGGGCTCAGGGGGGCACTGTCCTCAGACTCTGAGCTACTGTCCTTGTCTTGGCCACTGGCCATGAGGTCATCATCATCCAGGCTCCAGATACTATCAGCATCACACTCGGGCTGCTCCTCAAGGCCAAGGCAGCTGCTCTCAACATTGACGTCATCGTGTAAGCTGTGGATCTCCTCCAGCTCACGGTTTGCTTCTTGCACACAGCCCTGGCCACGGCGAAGCACGGGCCGCCCACTGGGGCCACGGCCGTGGCTCTCGTCTGAGCTCAAGCTCCCATCAGAGTCTTTGGAGTGACGAGTCTCAGCACGGCCATGGGCCTTGGCACGATTGCGGATTTCGGTGGGAATGACACTGTCACTGTTCTGGAAAGCGTTAAAGCAAACACCGTAGCCAAGGCGGGCCCGCACTGAGGTGGAGGGGAGATCGCTCAGGCTTTCTGCGGTGGCCAGCGGGGCCTGGCCTGAGAGAGAAGTGAGTGGGCTGAGGCTTTCTGAGGTGGCCAGCTGGGCCTGTTCAGAGATGGACATCAGAGAACTGAGGCTTTCCGGGCTATCCAGGGGGGCCTGAGCCGGGGTGTTGGGAAGAGAGCTGACTCCGTCTTCCACGATAATCAGGCCATCCTTTGAGGAGATAATGGATAGGCTCATCAGTTTCCTGTGGCCTAGGTGGCTATGCACGGGGGCAGGGAGAGGGGAGGGTCTTTCCTCATCAGCACTTGCATTGTTACTGTCAATCTCTTGACAGACAGAGCCGTCTCCTCTAGGGGTCTCTGGTGTGCAGGGGGCTGAGGAACAGGACCAAGAGGCTGTCAGCATGCAAGGGCAGGTCATGGCAGCTGCCAAGCCGATGTCTGCCTGGGGGCAGCTGCTCCCTCGGGAGCGCTGTGTGGTGGATGGAGGCCTGCTCAGGCAGGCAGGGCTGGGCTCTCTGCGAAGGAGGAGGGACGTTGTTGGACATTAACGTACCGCCCACAGCAAGAGCCTCAGCACTGCCTTGGGAGTCAGAAGTGCCAAAGAAGGCAGGGTAGGCAGGCCAGCCTCTCCGGCATCTGTCTTCCTTTCAGCCTCCCTCTGCCCATCTTCCCTTCCAGCTTCAGTGCCTGCCCTGGACGCGTGCAAAGTGGACTAGATTTTGTCCAAAGGTCTGCAGAAATTCAGCCTTGCCGTGTACTTGCTTTGTGACCTTGGACAATGATCATGTGTCAAGGAGTGATGATAAAGAGTCCTACTTCCTCGTTACCTGTTCATGTGTGTGTGTGTGTGTGTGTGTGCGCGCACACACGTGTGCTGTGTGTCTGTGCGTGTGAAGATTAAAGGAACTAAGAAATGCAGAAGGGTCAAAAGCGCTAAGCCGGGGCTCCACAGGTGCTCAGGGAAAGCTGATTGGCAGTCAAAAAGTCAGACCTGCACGTTCCCCACCACCACTTCCTGGTACCGGTAGTGGGCAATGACTCTTCGTGGCCTCCTGCGTCACCTATGGGGGCGCTGAGGTCCCCGGCTGTAGAAAAGATAGTTGATGTAGACATACTCCAGCAGGGACAGGAACACGAAGAACAAGCACACGAGGATATAGATGTCGATGGCCTTGACGTAGGAAATGTGGGGGAGCTTATCCCGCAGATGAGAGTGGATGGTGGTCAGGATGAGCATCGAAGTGAGACCTACAAACAGAACGGCACCGGCTCAGTCTCCTCTGGTGGCTGAGCTTCCTGGCAAGCCACTGGGCCCCTGGCCATCTCTGGAGTGAGGAGGGCCCTCATCAAAAGCCTTCATCTCTCTGGGCCGGGGAGCGCCTTTGCTGAAGTGCTGGCTTTGTTCCTCCTCCCCCATCTTGAAGCCCAGCCTCTGCCTCAGCAGTCCACGTCATCCCATCGCTCTTACGGTCAAGTGCCAAAACCCCAGCCAAGGCTGCTTCTCCGTGATTAACACCTGTGGATCCCCCTTGCCCTGTGCTGGCCCCTTCCCCTTTTGTCTTCCTTTAGTCCTTGGGAAAATTTTGTGAGCCCTAAACTATTACACAAGTGCAAAGGTTTAGTCCCGAATGATCTCCTGAAGAAGGAGGCCTAGGAGTCTGCCCCAAAGACGGTGACAGAGAAAGCAGGCCTGAATCTGGGGCCCATTAGAGGCTCCTCCAGGGCAGCTCCTCTTGAAGCCCTGTTGCCTGGTAATGCGTTATGATGCCTGGATTAAATCAATGTTTATTGTGTTGTATTTCTGTTCTAAATGTGTGACTTGTCCATTGAGTTATGGACTCAACAAACTATGAATTCTGGTACTTTGGGCACAACATACCAGGATTGCAAGTCTAGTGTGTTTTTCACACCCGTCTCCAATGTCAGTCTCTCCACCGGGGCTTGGCCGAGCACCTACACACACGCCTGCCGGAAAAGCCCTTGCTTCCTTGCCTATGCAGTCACACGCTGCGCCAGGTACCACTCCCTTACGCGCGCCTTTTTTATTCCGAGGAAGACAACCCACGCTCCTCCCTGGGACGGAGACAGGACCTACCAATTGTCACCCTGGCTGCAGAGGAATCATAGTTCATCCAAAACGATATCCAGGAGAGAATAGTGGTGAGGACCGTAGGCCAGTAGACCTGCCCAAGGTAGCTGCTGACTTCCCTCTGGACCTGGAACTTGAGTATCAGGCGCACATAGGACCCTGGCAAGGAGACACACTGATGTCAGTGTGGCAGGGCCCAGGGGCTTTGCAGGGTGGAGAGGCACACAACGGAGCGGGCCGTGACCGATAGGCAGTTCAGCCTCTAATTCTCCATCCACTGGCATCCCGCCTGAGAAGGCCAGTGAGAATGGAACGTCTCAGCAGGGCCTGGCCACGCCCCCTGAGCTTTGTTTGGTCACTGAGCCACTCCCCAGCCAATGGGAGCCCTGGGGGACCTTAGACATCACAATGCACCATCCTGACACCTGCATGCGGATGGGGGGATGCTGGAAGGCCTATATACTCTGGTTGCAGAAAGGGAAGATTCCTTTAGCACCCATAAAGATCCTTGCTAACACATCTGCCACCCTCCTCATCTCCCCTGTTAAATTCTGGTGGGTCACATGGCAGGGAGAAGGTGTCTCCCACAAGCTCTTTTTCGTGGCCACCCCATTCGGTGGTTCACTCTGTTCTCTCCCACCCTTCAGCATTACCTGCTGTTTATATTTCTTACCTAAAATCCTGCCTAGGTAATGTGGCTATAGTTTCTCTGGAAATGTCAACAATTCCACTTCTGTCTACAGATTGTTTATTTTATATTTATTTATTTTTATTTCAGCTCATTATGGGGGTACAAAAGTTCAGGTTATATATATTGCCCATGCCTCCCAATCCCCCTGAGTCTGAGCTTCAAATGTGTCCATTCACCAGACAGTGCACATCTCACTCATCATGTAGGTGTGCACCCATCCCCTCCCCCCACCCCCGTCCCCCCAGTCAGAACTTCAAGCGTGTCCATTCCCCAGGCAGTGCGCATCACACTCATCAAGTAGGTATACACACATCCCTTCCCCCCCCCAGCCCCCACCTCTGTCCGATACCCAATTGGTGTTATTCCCAAATGTGCACTCAGGGAAACCAGTTTGCTGGTGAGTACATGTGGTGCTTATTTTTCCATTCTTGGGATACTTCACTTAATAGAATGGGTTCCAACTCTCTCCAAGACAAACAAAGAGATGCCATATCACCATTATTTCTGATAGCTGAGTAATATTCCATGGTATAGATATACCACATTTTGCTAATCCATTCATGAATCGATGGGCATTTGGGTTGTTTCCACATCTTTGCAATTGTGAATTGTGCTGCTGTAAACATTCGGGTGCAGGTGTCTTTTTTATAGAATGACTTTTATTCTTCTGGGTAGATGCCCAATAATGGGATTGCTGGATCGAATGGTAGGTCTACTTGAATCTGTTTAAGGTATCTCCACATTGCTTTCAACAGGGGTTGCACTAGTTTACAGTCTCACCAGCAGTGTATGAGTGTTCCTGTCTCTCCGCATCCATGCCAACATGTATTGTTTTGGGACTTTTTGATAAAGGCCATTCTCACTGGAGTTAGGTGATATCTCATTGTGGTTTTGATTTGCATTTCCCTGATGATTAGAGATGCTGAACATTTTTTCATATGTTTGTTAGTCATTTTTATATCTTCTTTTGAAAAATTTCTATTCATGTCCTTTGCCCACTTTTTGATAGGGTTGTTCGATTTTCTCTTACTGATTTTCCCTTACTGATTTTCCTGAATTCTAAATAGATTCTTGTTATCAGTCCTTTATCTGATGTGTAGTATATGACAATTTTTTCCCATTCTGCAGGTTGTCTGTTTACTCTCGAGACTGTTTCTTTGGCTGTGCAGAAGCTTTTTAATTTGATCAGGTCCCGTTTATTTATTTTTGTTGTTGCTGTGATTGCCTTAGGGGTCTTCTTCATAAATTCTTTGCCTAGGCCAATGTCTGTAAGAGTCTTTCCTACGTTTTCTTCTAGAATTCTAATAGTTTACTAAGAGTCTTCATGGCTCTTTGTTCCACAGTGAGTTTTGTAGCAGAGTAAATATAGATGAACACGGGAGGAGTAGGTCACTGCTACATGTGACTGCATTGTCTGTCTACTGCCAATGTTTCTCAAAGAGCAAGGACCGAATTGTAAGGAATGAGTATTTCTTTTATTTCAAATTGATTTCCTGAGTAGTTCATGGTATATTTGCTTGCACTATTGCAGGATTGCAGTAGTATTGCAGTACTGCAGTATTACTGATGTGATGACAAATTGCTTTTAATTTTTTTATGGGTACCTAATAGTTGTCTATATTTACGAGGTACATGTGATGTCTTCACAGAGGCATGGAGTGTGGACTCATCAAATCTGGGTGACTGGGCTACCCGTCACCTCAAGCATTTCTCGTTTCTCTGTGTTAGGAGCATTCCAATTTCACCCTTCTAGTTAATTTACAGTATACGATAACTGGTTGACTGTAGTCGCCCTGTTGTGCTGTCTTATGCTAGATCTTGTGCATTCTGTCTGGCTATATATTTGCACCCGTTAGCCATTCCCACTGTATCCCCGCTCTCTGCTACCCTTCCCAGCCTGTAGTCCTACCATTCTACTCTCTAGCACCGTGAGAGCAATGGTTTTAATGTTTAGCTCCCACGTGGGAGTCAGAACACGGGAAGTCTGTCTTTCACTGCTTGGCTTATTTCACTTAACATAATGTCCTCCAGTTCCATCCTTGTGGCTGCAAATGTCAGGATTTCATTTTTTTATGGCTGAATAATACTCCATTGTGTGTGTACCACATTTCCTTTATCCATTCATCAGTTGATGGACACTTCGGTTGATCCCAAGTCCTGGCTATTGTGACTAGTGCTGCAGTCAGTGTGGGAGTGCAGGGATCTTTTCCACAGACTGATTTCCTTTCTTTGGATCCATGACTAGCAGTGGGATGGCTGGGCCATAGGATAGCGCCACTTTTAGTTTATCTTCCTAACATATAACCCTTGACTCTTCCCAGCCTGCCAGTAGCTTCCCCTCCTGAATTCTTAGACATTCACAGACCAGTCCCTCCGCCCCCCGGTAGATGACCCCTTTTGAAACTCCGTTGGCTGTGTCCTTTCTTTCGTCCCCCAGGGAGACATCACTCTCTGACGCAGCTAAGCATCACCCCGTGCTTTCCTGTGCTCTTCCTGCACAATAGCTATGACTCGTTTTTCTTCCCCCTTCGAAATTTCATGCCTTTTCCTACTAAGCAGCTATTAACCTCCACTTTTTTACTGCATAGTTCCAGCAAGTTGACCTTCCATTCCTATTATGCAACTTTTATGTGATTTCTATTTATGTGTTTGCTCCTGACCCCCAAATATGGAAGAGATTGTGTATTTATCTTTTAATCCCTCCACAGCACTCGACACACTTTGCTTTACGTAGGATGCACTATTTCACTGTTTGTGGAATGAAGGGTAATGATTTAAATCACAAATTTTTTTATTTTTTTTTTTTAATTATTGAAGAGGTCGTTCTACAGGTCAGAATATTCCCTTTAAGGAAATCATGTTCTGTTTACCATTAGGGATGATAAATGTTTTAATACCTGGTGGTTTGGAAACTTACTCAGGGATTTCACGATTATGGCACTGATCGAGGGGAACTTAGCTCTTTTTCTGTTCTTTGCTCCACCTTGGCTTCCAAAGTTCATTGTCATATTACTTCATGTAAGGGGTGTTAGCGTTGTACTTCCTATTATAATAATATTTTGCTCAAGTCACACATTTCTATGTTTATGCAGTGGGTATTTTGGTGTTCATGCAATACTCAGTATGTTTTTTATTTGGAATAAATAATGACCATCATTTGAAGTTTAAACTGTACTTCTTTTGAAATGTGTCTGTACGTATTTATAACGTAATGAAACGTGGTGGTTTAGAAGTGAACTAGGCTTGTTGTTTTAGAGTGTCCAGGACCTGGAGGAGGATCATGGAAATCTTATTGGTGAATGAAGTGAACTTGGAAAAGAATTCGGCGCGTTGCCAACAAAACTGATGATGCAAAATGTAAGTATTGTGTATTTGAAACTCAAAACTAAGGATTGATTAAGCACTAAGGTATTGTATTGGCTGAATTTTTCATAATACACAAAGATGAAAGAAATGATTAATATCTCTTCCTGTAACAGCAGCGGGAAGAAGTGGCCAGTGTTCAGATGATTATACTGTCCCTGTTATTCTGATGACACTTTGAAGTTCGAAGCTGAACCTGTGTGATAGGATACGGTTTTAAAATGAGCTACATGAAGCTATTGTGGCCTAAAAAGTCTAGTTTCAATTATTATATGTTCTTTGTTCATGTGTTTGTTCAGCGCCAGACCCCCTTTCTGTTAAAACTCAAATAAAAGCTAAAGAGTTCTATGAGTAGCAGACGTTCCAAAGTTGTATGCTTCAGGCTTTCAGCCCCTTAATAGTATTGGGGACTTTGTTTCCCTAGCACTGTCAACTAACTTTTAGCAATAAAGATGATTCAACTTTACGTTTGGCCTCAGTGGATCTGTGTCAGTCTCAAATGGCAGAAATCACAGGTATGGAAGGTTACACTGGTCTTCCTTAAGAAAAAAGTTAAAGAAGATAAAATCTATATACACCCTTTTGTGCAAAATTAGTAAGTTACAAAACTGATTCTAATACCATAAAACTCCAGAGGAAATATGTTCTGCAGATTTACAGGACTTAATAAAAGCAATACAAGTTTGTGCCCCAGAAGATGTTACACTGCCAAAAATCATTAAGACCAAGACTAAGATATATAAATATCACTTGTGAGACATAGATTTGTGAAAAATGTCACTTTCACAAAAAAATTCAAAATTTCATTTAATTTATTTGTGTCCACTCTTATTGATAAATCACACCTGCCCTTAGCATGAGCAAAAGTATTTAATTAATGTATATATACCTAGTGACCTATGGTTCAATATTGTATACCTTTCTGTTGAGACAGAATATTTTTAAAAGTGTGATGTTCAGTTGGCGTATGCGAAGTTGATTTTATATGCATGTAAATATGAGAAAAATTAATTCTCTCCCTTTTTCTTTTATGTGATTGATGGTTTTATCCATGAAACACAAAATCTTCAATTGTACGTCTTGCATTTAATGAACCCGAAGTTGTTTCCGAATTTGATGTGTATAAGTCAGTGAAACTCAATCTGTTGCTGAGTTACTCAAAATGCTTTCATGCCGTTGAAAAATCCACTCCCACTTAGAGAAGAGGAGTGACTTTCTCCCGAGTTTCTGCATGTGGACAATTGTTATTCTGGCCCCTGAACGCATTCTTCACTTCGTTTAACTTTTTTCCAAATTTTTAAAAACAGGTGCACTCCTATTCTATTTTCCAAACTCTGGTATCTTATATAGGAAGAAGTGAGGCCTCCACCATGAATAAATATTTAATACTCTGGGTCAATTTACTTCCTGACTTTTGTAAAAGATTTTCCCCTTAATCTAAAGTATGTGTTGGTGCTTGAATGTGCTCACTCGGAGAAAGGGGGGGATGTGAGGGGGGATGGGTATATACCTACATGATGAGTGCAATGCACACTGTCTGGGGAAGGGACACGCCTGGAGCTTTGACTTGGGGGGACAGGCGGTACATGGGCAACGTATGTAACCTGAAATTCTGTATCCCCCATAATAAGATGAAATAAAAAAAATAAAATAAAGTATGTGTTGGAATATATGTCTTCAGTATGATGTCAAAGTCCTAAGACGTCCCTCATTTGAGAACTTTTGCCAATAGGTATAGACGTGAAATAAACACTTCAGGCTGTTTTCTGTGCACTTAATTCTCACGAGTATATTCTTTTACCTTTGAGGAATAGAAACCATCACTATTTTGTATTTTGGTCAACATTTCTTTTACTGAAGATGGATGTAGTACATGTTAATTAGTCTCTGAGTTTTCTCATTATTTCATTATGTATCGTGTATGCTTGCTCTATACGTAGGAGTCAGTGTCCGTGAACACAACCGTCACCCACATCGCAGTCTCACAGTGTCCGTGGAGCACAGGCAGCTGACCATTTATCCTGTGATGGCACCGCAGAGGAAACCATCCATTGGATGAGGAGTTGGCAGCCCCGTGTGGGGGGATTAAGTCCTTTCTTGACACCAGGGCTCCTCAATTAAAAGAATGCCTTACCACCAATGGCGTGAGACTTTAGCAGAGACAAACTCAGACATTGGGGTGTAAAGGCAAGAAGGCTTTGCAAACACAGTGGTTGGTGACGGCCTGTAGCTCTTTCGTGGCAGAAGGATCCTTAATCCTATGTGGATTGAAGGTGACACGACACTGGGGACCCAGGGGATACAGTAGAACGCATCACATTGTCACATTGCATGTATCACGCAACACACTGGGGACCTGAGGAAGGGTACGCTGTAGCTCATGGTCTAAGGGAGAGTCCAGAGCAGGGCTGTGCTCTTCAAACTCTCACAGGGCCTAGGGTTACGCGAAGGTGATACAGTGCCACCGAGGTTTGACTCCAATTTTTATACACCTGATGTTTTACGCTGGTGACCAGCTAACAAATACCCATGAGATTTCTTTTTTTTTTTTCCCTCATAATGTATACATTATTTCTTGTACAATGATATGAAATAATATGGGAAATATTCATGATAAATTATTAAGTGAACAGTGCAAGTTAAAAACAATAGTTTCATATTTTTTTCCCCACCCCCCCTTTCCCGAGTCAGCACCTTCAAGTGTTACCACTCCCCAAACGGTGCGCAATGCACTCATTGTGTAGGCATACCCCCATCCCCTCCCCCACCCCCCACCTCAGTCTGATGTCCAATTGGTGTCATTCCCAGATTTGTATTTAGGTGATGATCAGGGAAACCAATTTTCTGGTGAGTACATGTGATGCTTGTTTTTCCATTCTTGGGATACTTCACTTAATATAATGGGTTCCAACTCTCTCCAGGAGAACCATAGAGATGTCGTATCTTCATCATTCCTTATAGCTGAGTAATATTCCATGGTATACATATACCACAGCTTACTAATCCAATCATGTATTGATGGGCATTTGGGTTGTTTCCACATCTTTGCTATTGTGAATTGTGCTGCTATAAACATTTGGGTACACGTGCCTTTGTTACAGAATGACCTTTTTTCCTTTGGGTATATGCCCAGTAATGGGATTGCTGGGTCAAATGGCAGGTCTACTTGAATCTGTTTAAGATACCTCCATAATGCTTTCCACAGGGGTTGCACTAGTTTGCAGTCCCACCAGCAGTGTATTAGTGTTCCTGTCTCTCCACACCCACGCCAACATGTGTTGTTTTGGGTTTTTTTGATAAAGGCCATTCTCACTGGGGTTAAGTGATATCTCATTGTGGTTTTGATTTGCATTTCCCTGATGATTAGAGATGTTGAACACTTTTTCATATGTTTGTTAGCCATTTTTATATCTTCTTTTGAAAAATTTCTATTCATGTCCTTTGCCCACTTTTTGATAGGGTTGCTTGATTTTTTCTTGCTGATTTTCCTGAGTTCTAAATAGATTCTTGTTATCAGTCCTTTATCTGATGTGTAGTATGCAAAAATTTTTTCCCATTCTGTAGGTGATCTGTTTATTCTCTGGACTGTTTCTTTGGCTGTGCAGAAGCTTTTTAGTTTAATCATGTCCCATTCATTTATTTTTGTTGCTGCTGTGATTGCCTTGGGGGTCTTCTTCATAAATTCTCTGCCTAGGCCAATGTCTGTAAGAGTCTTTCCTACATTTTCTTCTAGAATTCTGATTGTATCACGCCTAAGGTTTAAGTCTGTTATCCACCGTGATTTGATTTTTGTGAGAGGTGAAAGCTGTGGGTCCTGTTTCAGTCTTCTGCAAGTGGCTAACCAATTCTCCCAGCACCATTTGTTGAATAGGGATTCTTGTCCCCGGAGTATATTCTTTCCCGCTTTGTCAAAAATTAGGTGACTATATGAGGATGGTTCTATATTTGGATTTTCTGTTGTGTTCCACTGGTCTGTGTCCCTGCACTTGTGCCAATACCAGGCTGTTTTAAGAACCACGGCCTTGTAGTATAGTTTGAGGTCTGGCAAATTAATACCTCCCATTTTGTTTTTATTGCTTAAAATTGCTTTTGCTATACGGGGTCTTCTTTGATTCCATACAAATTGTATAATTATTTTCTCTATGTCTGTAAAGAATGATGTTGGTAATTTAATAGGGATTGCATTGAATTTGTAGATCACTTTGGGTAGTATAGACATTTTAACAATGTTGATTCTTCCAACGCCGGCGATCTGCGGGCGCGCAATAGCCATCTTGGGGCCCACAGCCAAGTCACTGCGGAGCAATAGGGTGCCAAGAGGCTCCCTGGACGGCCCCCTCCCCTGGTCCACAGACCTTATATAGGGTCCCCACCCACGTCTAAACATTGACTACTTCTCCAGAAGCGAGAGTGTGGAGCCTGGTCCCTGGGGACATTGGGCCAAGGCAGACTTTTGCCTGTGGGAGTTGCAGCAAATGGGGCGCTGAGCGAGCGAGGGCACCATCCACTCCCCACAACTAGTATTTTTCCTGCAGATAGAGACAGAAACCACCCCTATAGAGGAAGAACCAAAGGGAAACAAACAAACAAAGAGAATTTTGGCCCACTACTAGTGTGGACCCTGCCTGCCCTCTGAAAGACTACAACACAGTGTCCTAACTCACCAAAGCAGTCTTGGATCACTCCAATCCTCTAGGATTGGACCCATCAGAAGCAGTCCCCCAACTGAAATAGAAAAATTTCTAAACAATTCACAACAGTCTTCCCCTCTTGCCAAAGGAAGCAATATACCTAGACTACTCCACAGCCTAAGAATAGAGCACAGAGAGTGCTGTTAACCAGACTAAATCTATAAGTAAAGATCCAACGATTAATCTAGATGGGAAGGGCCCAGCGAAAAAACACAGGAAGCACAAAGAATCAAACAGAAAGCTCACCCCCAAAGAGAAATACCAGCTCTCAACCATTTGACACAAACCAGACTCAAAACACCAACATGTCACAGGAAGAATTCCAATTATGGATCATAAACAAGCTAAATAATATACAAGAATCAATGGACAGACAACACAAGGAAAATGCAAAAAAAATTCAGGATTTGGAGGAAAAATTCACTAAAGAAATTGAAATATTGAAGAAAAACCAAACTGAACTCCTAGAAAGGAAGAATTCACTCAGAGAGCTACAAAACACTGTGGAAAGTCTCAAAAGCAGGGTAGATCAAACAGAGGAAAGAATTTCAGAAATTGAAGATAACTCCTTT
This sequence comes from Eulemur rufifrons, assembly GCF_041146395.1. Lineage (NCBI taxonomy): Eukaryota > Metazoa > Chordata > Mammalia > Primates > Lemuridae > Eulemur > Eulemur rufifrons. The sequence continues at coordinate 22,106,510 of NC_091012.1, read as the reverse complement.
CAACTAAATAAGTCAGTCACAGAGATAGATCAAAAAAGTAAGAGAAATGATCTGAGTCTTCAAGAAATGTGGGATTATGTGAAGAAACCTAACTTGAGAGTTATTGGCATCCCTGAGGGTGAAGAAGACAATAAGCAAGGGTTGGACAAGCTATTTGAAGACATAATCGAGGAAAATTTTCCAGGCCTTGCCAATACTCTAGACATACAGATTCAAGAAGCTCAAAGGACCCCTGGGAGATTCATAGCAAATAGGAAAACACCACGCCACGTAGTCATCAGGCTGACCAAAATATCCACTAAAGAGTCCCTTCTCCGAGCTGTAAGGAGAAAGAAACAGGTAACTTACAAAGGAAAACCCATCAGAATTACGCCAGATTTCTCAGCTGAAACCTTACAAGCAAGAAGAGGTTGGGGCCCCATTTTCACGCTTCTGAAACAGAATAATGCCCAGCCTAGAATCTTGTACCCAGCTAAGCTAAGTTTTCTATACGAAGGAGAAATCAAGACATTCTCAGACAAACAAAGGTTGAGGGAATTCACCAAGACAAGACCAGCCCTGCAAGAAGTACTCAAAAGAGAGTTACACACGGACCAGCACAAGAAAGATCCACGAATGTAAAACTACTCAAGAGCTAAAGATCAAATTCCAGATACCACAATGGCTCAGGAGAGAAAACATTGAAATGAAGTTCTACCCAACAAGCTGAACAAAAAACCGTCTCACTTATCAGTTTTCTCAATAAATGTGAATGGCTTGAATTCCCCGCTCAAGAGACATAGACTGTCCCAATGGATAAAAAAGCACAAGCCAAGTATCTGCTGTCTCCAAGAAACCCACCTAACGAGCAAAGATGCATTTAGACTGAAAGTAAAAGGATGGAAATCGGTATTTCAAGCAAACGGTAACGAAAAGAAAGCTGGTGTGGCAATCTTAATTTCCAATAACTTAGCTTTCAAACCAACAAAAATAATAAAAGACAAAAATGGCTACTACATACTGGTCAAGGGCACAATTCAACAAGAAGCCATGACTATACTCAATATATATGCACCCAACCTAGGTGCACCTAGATTCATAAAGCAAACCCTACTAGATCTGAACCAGATGATAGATAATAATACTGTAATAGCTGGAGACTTTAACACCCCACTGACAGTACAGGACAGATCCTCTAAACAGAAAATAAACAAAGACATAATGGACCTAAATAGAATGCTAGAACAAATGGGTATGGCTGACATCTATAGGACATTCTACCCAAAGTCCACAGAATATACATTCTTCTCATCAGCTCACAGGACATTCTCTAAGATTGACCATGTCCTAGGACATAAATCATGTCTTCAAAAATTCAAAAAAATAGAAATTATACCATGCATCTTCTCAGATCACAGCGGAATAAAAGTAACAATGATCACAAACAGAAACCCTCACTCTTACTCAAAGTCATGGAAGCTAAATAACCTTCTCCTGAATAATTATTCTATAAAAGAAGAAATCAAGATGGAAATCAAAAATTTCTTTGAATTAAATGACAATGGAGATACAACTTATCAAAATCTATGGGATGCAGCTAAAGCAGTCCTGAGAGGAAAATTCATATCCATAAATGCCTATATCAAAAAGACAGAAAACATGCAAATAGACAACCTAACAAATAGACTCAAAGAGCTGGAGAAAGAAGAACAGAACGATCCCAAACCCAGCAGAAGGCGAGAAATTACTAAGATCAAATCAGAACTAAATGAAAAGGACAACAAAGAAACTATAAGGGAAATTAATAAAACAAAAAGTTGGTTCTTTGAAAAGATAAACAAAATAGACACACCTCTGGCTAGACTAACCAAGAGCACAAAAGTAAAATCTCTAATAACCTCCATTAGGAACATGAAAGGAGAAATCACAACCGATGCTAGAGAGATACAAGATATCATCTATGAATTCTACAAAAATCTTTATGCACACAAACTGGAGAACGTGGAGGAAATGGACAAATTTTTAGAGACACATAGTCTTCCCAGGCTCAACCAGGAAGAAATAGAGTACCTGAACAGACCAATATCAAGAACTGAAATCGAAACAGCAATAAAAAACCTTCCCAAAAAGAAAAGCCCTGGTCCAGATGGGTTCACACCTGAATTTTACCATACATACAAAGAAGAACTGGTGCCCATCCTACATAAACTATTCTCCAATATTGAGAAGGATGGAGTTCTCCCCAACACGTTCTACCAAGCCAATATAACATTAATACCAAAGCCTGGAAACGACTCAACAAAAATAGAGATTTCTTCTATCCAAAATTTACTGTGTCGAAATCCGTCAACATTTGAATGGCCAGGTTACTAGTTTTGTGCAGATATCTAAATAAAGCTTATCCGTCTGAACTGCAAAACACCTTCATCCCTGCCTAAGCAGTGAGAGGAGATCAAGGCTGCCCTGGCATCTGTGCACACAGCCCCTTTATTGCACCCAGACTGCAAATGCTCTGAGATGTCAGGTTGAACCAGGCAGCCAGTTGCATTTTTGCCCAGTTGAATGAGGATCCTCTCAGTGCTGCTCATCCAAAACACATTGACACCAATTAGGTAGTAAGGCTTCTCAATCTGGAACCCTCAATTCCTACGTCTGTGTCCCTTAAAACAGATTTGTTCTCATTTCATTGTAAAACACAATGATGACACTACCTTCGTCACAGGACCATCCTGAGGGTCAGTGCGGCAGAAATGGGAGGCGTCGGGCTCCTGTCTCCCCAGTCTTCCTCCTGACACCAAGACCATGCAGCTGGGAGTCACTGAGCCAGGCCTGTTACCTCAGAATGGCTTGTGTCTTCCTGAGATTTCCTACTATGCTAAGCTTGAATTGAAGGCAGTGACCTCCTAAGAACCAACTTCTATCAAAATACCGAAAGGTCCCCAACCAAGCAGACAGTAAAAACACTCCTCAAGGTGAGAATCTCCGCCTCCCTGTAGTCTACAAAATATGCAAATTAGCAGTGTTCTGTCCTGACCTTGAGTTACAAGTCTCAAGTGCAGAATGTCGTGGGCATTTGTTTGTTTAAATGTCTAACGTAGCAGATATATTTTGACCCGCAAAAGGTACCAACTGATATGTTTAATTGTTTGTGAGGAAAATGGGATCATTTACTTCTAAGGAATGATACGATCGTGCATAGTGGGAAATGCCATAATAATATCTATGGGATAAGAAAATGAAGAGTATAATCACACAACGGTATGAACATATAAAATGAATAAAAAAGGGGAAAAGGTAAACTTAATATTAAATCCAGGGCAAGGGTTTTTGAAAATACCAACAGTGCAGTATTGTCTTTCTGAATTATTTGAAACGGGCTTAAGTGAAATATTAATTTCAATACCTACCTTTACCATATAGTGCTGCATTGTTGCTCCTCAAAATTAACACTTTGCAAAAGGGATCGTGGAGCTACCTGAATTTCAGTGACATCAGGTGTAAAGAGGAAGGACAACCGACAGGTAAGGGTTTATGCACGAAAATTAACACTTTGCAAAAGTGATCGTGGAGCTCCCTGAATTTCAGTGACATCAGGTGTAAAGAGGAAGGACAACCGGCAGGTAAGGGTTTATGCACGAGATTCCTGAGTGGGGAGGACTGCTAGTGCTGTCTCAAGCACCGAAGGTGTAGACATGCCTATGGGCTTAGTTTATTCTGACTGTCAGTCCTGTGATGGAATCATCATCTGGCTGCACGGTTAAGGGAACAAGGCTAGAGAGCAACATAAGCTCCCTCACGTGGTCGCGAGGTGCACATTAGTGTGCAGACTGGGGGGAAAGGGACCCACTGATAGCATAGATTAAATTGCTGATAAAAGTTATCAGTGAGGTGACAGAGACCGTTACTCTCTACATCACGTGCCTCTATAAGGTTGGAATATGTTTTACACAATCTTGAATCACTCTTGTAATTAGGAAAAAAATATAACATTGAAAACGATATGACTTGAGGCACATTGTCTAACACACACAAGCCAAATTGACTTAAAAAATCATGTATTTGCTTTCAAATAGTCGAGTCGGCCCGGGCACCACATCAGATTTGGAGAAGGCAATACATAAAACAGAATGAGCTGCCTTTCGACAGTTGTTGGAGCCAGGTGATCAAAACATGGGGCCCATTATATTCGTCTCTGCAATGTGTACGTTTCACAAGTTTCAAGAACCTCTCAAGTTTTGTACTGTCAAAAAACACTCCTACATCGTGGCTGGATTAGAGAATATCGTGCTAGGTGAAACAAACTGGTATCAGGTCCAGAAGGAGACATACTGCACGCTTCCACTTTAATGAGGTATTAAAATAGTCAAATTCATACAAGCAGAAAGTAGAATGGGGACTGCCAGGGGCTGGGGGAGGGGAAAATGGGAAAGCAAGGAACAAGGGACATAGCGTTTCAGCCACAGAAGATGAGCAAGTTCCAGAGGTCTGCTGTAAGTCAATGTGCATATACCTAGCAATACTGTATAGTACACCGGAAAATTTTTAACAGCGTGCATTTCATGTAATGTGTTGTCGACCACAATAAAAAAAAACCACCTAATTTTCTCATTCTCTGTACTCAAAGCCTCACACAACCTCTCACGGCTTCCCTCTTATGTAGGCCGCACAGTATACTGGGCAATGTGTGGGCTTTGGAGTCACACAAACTCAAACTCCTGCTCAAATACTAGGTCATCCGGAACCGATTCCTTAAGCTGGCTGGTCCTCAGTGTCATCTTTTGTAAAGTGAGGATAAAATAAGATAACCCCTTCTATCTCACACAATCGTTGCCAGGATTAGATATTGCCCAATAAGGACAGACATTATTATTCTTTTATTATCACCTAGGGTAATGCCTGACCATGGAAGGTTCTCAACAAATATTTGTTGAGTGAATTAATTCATCATGTATGAATCCTTATTGAAAGAACACTGAATTCACACTTTCCTCTCCACTTTTTGGCGCTATTACTTTAACTTTGGATTACTTCTCAAGTTCTCGGTCTAGATACAATTATCTGTCAGTTTGTGAATCTAGCACCTTTCCTACTACTCCCCCCAAAGGATCCTCAACTCTGTTCCTCTTCCTATTGTAAGCTCATAAAGCACTTCCCCAGACCTGTGTCTGCCCGCCATCCCAAAGGCCCTTCCTCTACTTAATCCCCAGCACAATTCCTCCGTTCAGCCAGTAAATGTCCTTTATTTCTCTAGGAATTGGCTAAAGACTCACAGTTCCCATAAAAATCTTTCCTGTATTAATGGAATCGAATTACCTTGTGCTTACTTAGGATTTCTTCAGTGCTGAGGGCAAACCTGAAGCAAGCCAGTCCATGCTTAGTTATGCGTGTTCTTCTCCAAAACCCAGGTGTTGAAACTTAACAGGCAATGTGATGATGGTAGGAGGTGGGGCCTTTAAGAGGTGCTTTGGCCATGAGAGCTACTCCCTCATGAATGGGATTAAGCCCCTTGTATTATAAAAGAAGCTTTACGCAGTGTTCACTGAGGTTGCCCTTCAGCCTTCTGCCACGTGAGGGTACGGCATTCATTCCCTCTACAGGCTGCTGCCACAGGTGCCATCTTGGAAGCAGAGAGCAGCCCTTGCCAGACAACCGAACCTGCCAGTGCCTTCCTCTTGGACCTCCCAGCCTCCAGAACTGTGAGAACATCAATTACTATTACCTGGAAACTATGTAGTCTCAGTTACTTTGTTATAGCAGCACAAAACGGACTGAAACGGGGTGTGTTAGTAGAGTCAAAGAAATATGTCTCCTGTCTTTAACACACTCGGCGTAGGATCTGGTTGCTAGTGCAGGGGATATTGGGAAATGTCCTTTGCATCCTTCCACAGTATCCAGTATAGTTCTGTTTCCCCAGCATGGAGCAACAGTCCTTATGAGGGTGGCGTGTGCAGTTTGATGTTTGGAGATTTGAGTTTTAATCCTGACTCGATAAGCTGTAAGTATTGTAAGAAAGTTGCCAACACTCCCTGCTTCCCTTGGAAAATGTAGACATAAGGGTACCCACTTTATAGGGGTAATGTGAAGACTAAAATCAATAATACCAGAGAAGTGTTTACCATTGAGCCTCAGACAGTCCGTATCCACTAGGCTGCAGCTGCAATTATTCTAGAATTTGGAATCAAGGTTAAAAGTGGTCTAGGTCTTCCCACTGATTACTATCTGTGGTTTTGAGCTTCTCCTCTCTTTTATAAATTCTGGACATTTTTGTTGAGAGCCACTCTTTGCCCTATGCAAAACTGACATGGGGCTAAAAAGATTCAGTGGGCACCGGAAGCCAAAGGTGGGAATGAGGAAAAGGCACAAAGTTCTTAAGGAATGGGGAGCAGAGGAATCTACATGGGCAAGGGAAATAGAGATTAGTCTTCCTACCATGTGTGCTGTTTCCTGAGGCGTAATCTAACATACACACACACACTCACACGTATCTGTATATGATTAAAGAGTAATGATTGCTCTTTAATATTTATAAGGTGTTTCCATATTGTCTCACCAATACTCCATGACAGCTGAGAGCCTCATAATTATCTGTCCTTTGTGATCGTTATCAAGGGGGTCCTCCCTTTTGGGACACAGGAAGGTTTCCCTAAAAAGATCATGAAGCTTTGATATCCATTATTTCATTTTAAAAGTCAACTGCTGCTAAGCACCGCATGCCCTTTTGTTCTACGTTATTTCGGGGCCTGAATACTCGTATATTTCATTATAAAATAAAAGTGATACCCAATCGTTACTCCTGCCTAATTCCTATTTAAAAAAATCTGTCAAAACAAATAAAAGATATCTACAAAGGATTTATGGATATCATTCTTTTCACTATATATTTGTTGCTGATCTCCTAAAAACTGGTTGTTGAACATAAAATCTTCAATATTATGTTAATGAAGTATCAATTTTATACACTATATGCATACTTCACAATTTACCTTTTCCTATTTTATGTAGACCCAACAAAACCATTCATGAACCCTCAAAATAAAAATACACTTACTAATTATATTAAATCTGGAAGAAGAAATTCAAAATTAAGCCAATTAAGAAGTTAAAATGTATAACCAAAATGTTTTTTTCCATAAATTTGCCAATCAACTGTCTTCTACTTCTATATATGCAGGGTATTTTATAAGAACATATTTTGTTATCAAATACAACAGAATTTTAAGAATTTCTCATATAAATTTTTATATTTTTTTTTTCTGCCTCTGAACAATTCTAGCTTGTAGAAAAATCTTGCATTGCTCTCAAAATATCTTCTACAAGTATAAAACAAAAAGTGATAAAAATTAGGTAAATTTTAATAAGAAGGAGACATAATTCTACATTAAAGTTAATGGAATAGTCTTTAAATCTATACTTGTTGACATTGTCTGTTTAACAACTTGTATGACCAATTTTAAATGATTGTGTTCACTGCTAATATGCTAAAACAATATAATAATCGTTTCCATCAGACATTGATTAGGAAATTGTCCTTCTTACAAATATTTAAAATGTCTTAATTCTGGATTTCAAAACCCACAGATGACCTTTACAATAATTTGGTCTCCACAAACAGGTAAGATCTATGTAAGAATTCTACCTAACATAAATTAAGGCAGAAATATTCTTTCTTACCAATATTCAAAACACGTATTAATTCTTGGTCATTTGTACATGCACACAGATGAACCTTCCCATAACGTTTGCCTTTCTGTTCCTTGACCTACTCTCCAGCAATAACTTGGTCCTCTCCTCTACTTGCCACTCGCTTACGTAGTCATCCTCTAGATTGTGCCACACCTACATAGCACTAATTCTAGCAATGATATGGAGGAACCATATAGCAGATACTGTCCTGAACATTTTGAATAAACTTATCCTATAGGAACTCTTTAATGCTCAGAACAACACTGAAGTGGGTACTCTTAATATGTCCCCTCTCAGACAAAAGGAAACTGAGGCACACAAATAATTTGCTCATGGTTTCACAGCCGAAAATGGTGGAACCAGAGCTAGATCCCAAATAGTGTGAATACAGAGTCCAGGTCCTTGACCACTGCACTATAATGTTTCTCCACTTTTCCCAACATTTAGCCACTACCTTCCTGCCTTTGTAGGTCACTCACTTAAGTACTACAGCTCAGTAGTCTATAGCTGTGGTCCCCAACCCCCAGGCTATGAACTGGTACTGATCTGTGGCCTGTTAGGAACCAGGCGGCACAGCAGGAGATGAGTGAAGCTTCATCTTTATTTACAGCTGCTCCCCATCACTTGCATCACCACCTGAGCTCTGCCTCCTGTCAGATCGGCAGTGACCTTGGATTCTCATAGGTGCTCGAACCCTACTGTAAACTGCATGTGCGAGGGATCTAGGCTGTGTCCTCTCTATGAGAATCTAATGCCTGATGATCTGAGGTGGAGCTGAGGCAGTGATGCTAGCACTGGGGAGCACCTGCAAACACAGATTGTCATTAGCAGAGAGGTTTGACTGCACAGAGACCATAATAAATCAGTTGCTTGCAGATTCATATCAAAACCCTATCAGTGAGTGGCAAGTAACAATTAAGCTGCATCTGGTGGCAGGCTTTATAGTGGCAATTGAGTATCTTACCACTCCCCCCACCCCCACTCCATGGAAAAATTGTCTTCCATGAAACTGGTCCCTGGTGCCAAAAATGATGGGGACTGCTGGTCTATAGGACCTAACATCCATTGAATGGAATGCTTTTCAGTGTCCAACTCCCCACCCCCGCATCCTCACTTTCCTCAATTGCAGCTTCAATTCCATGGTCAGTCATCATACCTTTGTCCTTGCTTCTACACCCTGCACCCCTCTCCCTTGGCCAACGTGCTCAGCTAGACCCCAGCCCAGAAAAACCCAATTGCACAGCAGCTCTGACTCAACCAACCTGACTGGTCTCATTGTCAATTCATGATCGCTATGAGCCTAACCTAACATGGACCCTCTAATACCACCTGGCAATTAGAGTCCCCTAGTCCATTCACAGGCCCACTCTCAGGACACAATTCCAGGCCTTCTCCGCTGCCCCAAAGGCAACACCTCCTCTCCTGCCCCTACCTCTAACTGATGACCTTAGTGTCTCTCTAAAGGGACAGGCCCAATCCAAAGAGGACGTCCAGGCTCCCGTCGCCACATCTCCCACCCACGTTGTCCATCAGTACTCGTGGACTCTACCTTGTCTCCTGGAACTTTTGCATGAATGATTCGTCCCTGACAGTCTGAGACAAGAGATTGATTAATTAGGGCCGGGCGCGGTGGCTCACGCCTGTAATCCTTGCACTCTGGGAGGCCGAGGTGGGCGGATCGTTTGAGCTCGGGAGTTCGAGACCAGCCTGAGCAAGAGCGAGACCCCATCTCTACTAAAAATAGAAAGAAATTATATGGACAGCTAAAAATATATATAGAAAAAATTAGCCGGGCATGGTGGTGCATGCCTGTAGTCCCAGCTACTCGGGAGGCTGAGACAGGAGGATCCCTTGAGCTCAGGAGTTTGAGGTTGCTGTGAGCTAGGCTGATGCCACGGCACTCACTCTAGCCTGGGCAACAGAGAGACACTCTGTCTCAAAAAAAAAAAAAAAAAAAAAAGAGATTGATTAATTAGAAAGCAAAGCCTGATACCAACAGCTTTTCTTCTTTTTGTTCTTCAGCTTTCTGTGCATCTATATCCCACTCTTGATACAAAGTCAGAAATTTCTGAGAATATTTGTAATGAAGACTCTGCCTGCAATGCGTAATAAAGAGCACAGTCATACTTCATAATAGTATGGAAAAAATAAACATAGTCAAAACAATTGAATTGGCATAACTTATATCACAAAATGAGAGGGGAGTATCAGCAGCTGACATTTTCTCGTGGGGAAAAGGTCAAATAATTTACTTTCATTCTAAAAGTATTTCTTCCTGACTGACTACCAGAGAAGTTATCTTACATTCTTTACCTCTTGAAAACAAAGGAAGATGTACTGTACTAAAAATTTTCCAGAAATATTCTTTTATCTAAAAGTGGTTTACTTTTCATTTCCTCTCATTGAATAACATGTGACTTTGACACGCTAGGTAGATTCAATGAGGACATCATATCCATTCATCCTACATGACTTCCAAACAGGAATATTTCATTTGATATTTCCTCACTTTGGCACAACAATGATTTTGTAAACAGAATAGTGAACACAACTAAAATATGTAATGTAGTTACGATATTACCCTTTTCTATGTAACTGATTATTGTTAACTATCACAAGAGTAAATGTTTAAGAGTGTCACCTTATGCTCAACAAGCATATTCCTACAAATGTATATTAAATTAGTTTTACAGGAAAACCCTATTGTTATATGAAAGGGGAAAATAGATCACCTTCATTGGCTTCTAGCTAATATATTTCAATTTGATTAAACTGAGTTTATAGAACTAAAGAAACTTACCTGCTTAGAGAAAAATCATGTCAAATATATTGTTCACTGGAGACTCTAACAAATACAAGATAGTGTTTGTCTAAAATTATCTGCACCAATGAATACTAAGAATGACACAAATATCATGGTTCAAAGAAGTAAACAACCTTACCCCTGCTCTTGCTGTGTTTTGCAAACATGCTCGTTTTCATCAGTGGTGTTGATGGAAGCATTTGTGTTCCTTACAAACATTTTTCTCTTTGCAGGAAGAGCCTGTTTAATGTCAGCTACATAGAAAATAAATAGTCATTAAAAGCCAATATTGAAAAGTATTTTGTTCCCTTATATTCAAAACAATATGGGAAATTTTGCTTCAAAAATATTAGAAAGATTTAAAATTTATAATATAAGTATCATTTCAAAAAAGAAGACTTGCTCACTTATTTTCTGTGAAAACCTTCGGTATTAGTATTCCAATTCTAGTTGTTCTGACTGCAGATCACTTTTTTTTTTTTTTTTGAGACAGAGTCTCTCTCTATTGCCCAGGCTAGAGTGAGTGCCGTGGCGTCAGCCTAGCTCACAGCAACCTCAAACTCCTGAGCTCAAGGGATCCTCCTGTCTCAGCCTCCCGAGTAGCTGGGACTACAGGCATGTACCACCATGCCCGGCTAATTTTTTCTATATATATTTTTAGCTGTCGATATATAATTTCTTTCTATTTTTAGTAGAGATGGGGTCTCGCTCTTGCTCAGGCTGGTCTCGAACTCCTGAGCTCAAACGATCCGCCCACCTCGGCCTCCCAGAGTGCTAGGATTACAGGCGTGAGCCACCGCGCCCGGCCTGCAGATCACTTTTAATTTACAGATGATAAAAAAATCCAATAATCAAAATAGTTTGTATCTTTAAAATGTGTATAAAAGGTCTCAAACACAAATTTTAATTTTCACATTTATAAAATATCCCCCAATTCAAAGGACAAGTTTAGATGGAATATTGTCACAGCTCATTACATAAAATACACAAAAGTATTTTATTTAACAATACCACAAAAAGGATAGAAATTATTTAATATACAAGAAGAAAATTCTTTTTAAACATTCTAGGGGAGTGATGCTTTTAACTGTATTTTACTAAAAGAGACAACGTCCATGGGTGTAAAAATATTAGTTTAAGTAGATAAACAAACTCAAGAACACTTTTGAAATATTTTCTGGGAGCTTTTTATATAACATGTTTATCCATATGTGTCATGTTTAATAAAGTCTTACTACTATAAGTAATGTCTCACTAAACATATGATTTAACATCAGGGATGTACCATCAATTGTTAGATTTCAAGTACTCATAAAGGATCTGTACCATAATACAAGTATTTTATACCTACAGGATCATCTATAACAATCAATTTATTAGACTGCTCACAAAACCAGCACTTTGAAACCACCACGTAGAACAAAGCTTTCAAAATATACTGCTTATACAAAGTATCTCTGTAGAAGAGCCAAAAATTGAATAGGACTCTTTTATAAGAATATGGTCTCTATAGAAGTGCCAGGAAATCAGTAAGGCTTTTTAAAGAGTATGGTCCCACAATACAGTTAGTGCAGCTAGCATTTAACGTGCCAATATAAAATTTATGAGTTTTTTGATCCAATTACACACTAGCTAGAAAAGTTGTCTTAAGTTTTCCCCTACATAGTTTACTCGTAAAAATAACAATAAAAATTCAATTTTTACTGCTACTCCCAAGAAAACAACATCAGAAAGCTGCAAAGCAGAATCGCTAAATTAAGAGCATGAAAAACTGATATTAAAAAACTGATATATCATTTAATCTGTGCACACTAAAAGAAGGAGAGATGTGTCTCAACCAATTTCCTCTAGTATGTCACAATCGATTAAATTTCCCTGTGGACAAAACAAAAGGAGCACTCTTACCTCACCATTGTTAGAAGTATTCTCACTTTCCCCAACAACAGTTAAAAAGGTCAGAAAGGAAATCTATCAGGCAGATCACAATAAGTACTTATGCTAAATCTGATATGTGAGAAGGAGGCATTTAACAGTCTAGTAATTAACATTTCCTTTTCTAAAAATTGCACGGTTGAAAGCAATTTTCTTTAACTACAAATAGCCCCCAAAACATACCTCTGAATCCGTGTAACATCTTCTGTACATCGTCCCTGTGAGTTATATCAAGATTTTTAAATAATGCTACATAAACTAGTGTTTCGTGGAAAAGAAATGTCTCAGGTGAAATGTTTTACATAGCATAGTTATTACCTATGCCACAGGAGACTCTGCCTAAAGTACCTTCTCTGACAGGCAGAAATTATGATAAACACATTACCCACATTTATCAGTTCCTGGATCCTTTCCAGCATTGAAATAAAAAGGAGAAACACTTTAAATGAAGGATACTATTCTGGAAAGGTTTCATGGAGAAATGTCATCTTGGTGAAATTGTTGGGCTCCTTGCCATGAAGAGCTGCAAAGCAGACCTATTCGTGGGACCATTTAGGTGCAGGTCATGGGAAATGAGGCCAGGGTCTGAGACAATTTCACCAAGGCACTTCTACAAGCCTTTGGGGGTTACAGTCACAGCAAACCTTCTCCTGCCTATCAGAAATGTTGGAGGCAAGGGCTGCATCCGTCCAGCAGAGCTGGGCTATGATAAGGACCCAGTTTCATCCTTTCGCATGAGGATATTCAGTCTCCCACACACAATTTATTGAACACGCTATTCTTTTCCCGTTGTCTATTCTTGCTGGGCTTGTCAGAAACCAGTTAATTGTATATGCTTGGGTTTATGTCTCTTCAATTCTTCCACGTGTCTGTTTTGATGTGAGCCTACTCTACACATCTCTAACTCAGGAGTACCCGTTTCAGTTTCTAGCTACTGGAACTGCTGGGCTGCCATATATATTTGAAATTCAAGAATGCAACATCAAGTCTTTCCTGAATTTCCAGCCTCACAGCCTGCTTGGCATATTTTATCTTGGCACCTCCAGCAATGTGTGAGCCAATTCCTTAATTTAAATCAGATTACATATATACAATATTCATATACAAATGCTATACAATACAAAATAGACCTATAAGCTATATACAATTACACACACACAGAGACACACACACGTATGCTGTTGCTTCTCTTTCTCCTTCTCTGGAGAAGCCAGCTTGCGGCAGACACCCAGCTGATGTTGACAGCCTGAAGTCAGTAATTTCAAGCATGAAAACAGAAAACCGAGGCAACGTAAGCAGACACTGAGAACGAGAGGTGAAATGAAACAGCCAAGAAGTGAATGGTCTTCAAAGTACATGAGAGGAATTTGTAGGAGGAAGGGACGGTGCACATCTCCATGTAAGTCTTAAAGAGGGCCAGGTTAGCATGGGGAGATTTTAGGCAGGAGATACAAAAACTAAGTAATGGTGGAAGGTGGGAGAGAACAGAATGTACCACTGTATGGGAAGTCCACGTAAAACGTGGGGAAGAGACACATGATCTGTGCCATGGGACCCACCAAAACTGAAAATGAAGAAATGAGGAGGGGTGGCAGGTCAGTGTGGGAAAGCGCTTTAGGGTTGCTAAGGAAATCCTCCTTTTCTCCGCAGCATCCCCCTCCCTCACCCTGATGTCAGGCTGGTGCCTTGTGATGTCAAAGCCCCTCCCCCCAGGGCTCCCATTGGCTCGAGAGTGGCTCGGTGACCAAACAAAGCTCAGGGGCGTGGCCTGGCCATATCCCTTGGAGGGTATATATAGGGAGGTCAGGTGGCCTGGGTAGACCTCTGGGAAGCCGTGACACGGTGAAGATGACCAGAAAACCAGAAGCCTCCAGCACCGTCACTAAACAACCAACTACAAATGTGAAAGCAGGGAAAAGGGGGAAGAAGAGGAAGGCCCCTCGTCAGCACAGGTCCAGAGGCAGCTTGAAGGTGAGCGACCCACCCAAGCTCCTCCCCGCCTTCCCCTCGAGTCCTGCCCCCCAGTCTCCCCCCCTGCCCTCGCCTGGCACAAACCCTCCTCGGCCCGCACCCCTTCCCATGCTCCCACCCCACCTCCACCCTCTTCCCCCAAACCAGTGCCCTTCTGTGATCTCCCTGTTGTCCTTGCAGGTGCCCAGGAAGACGAAAGGACCCCTTCGAGGGACTTTGAAGAGAAAAGCTTCTCCAAAAGTGACTCCTCCTTCAATGAAACCCAAGGAGGGGAGAGGGCCGACACCGTTCGACCCTTGTCACCAGCTTGCAGAGGGACTCGGTCAAAATGAGCCAGAGAAGGCCCCAGAGAGCGGGGAGAGCTCCACCACCTCAAGTGTCACCCTCAGCAGCCAGTAAGTAACCTTGGAGTGAGGCCAGCGACCTCAGAGCTATCTGCGAAGTCGCCAGAGGTCTGGCTGCCGGACATGGCCAAGCGTGTGGACGAGGAATTTTTCACTAACCGGGTACACCGTGGCGATGAGAATAAAATCAACCACTTGTGAAATGAAGTCTGTCTGCGAGTTCTGTGATGGTGGGGAGGGAGGAAGGAGGGAAGAGGCGGGTGTGTGGGAAGGGAGGGGGTGGGTCCTGCGGGGTTGGGGTCAGACCAGCTGGTCCACGGGGAGCCAGACACGGAGGATAAACCCTGGGGCAGGGCTGAGCCCTGGACACAAACTTCCTCAACAATGTGACACGGCTTCTTGTGAGGTTCCTTGCTTCGTGGGAGCCTGGTAACACTTAAACCAAGTACCAAGGACTGGAGTCTACCTACCTATGTTTGATTGCTAACATAACTATTGTAATCCAGTAGAATTGTTTAAATCATTCCTTCAAGAGAAAATATATATATATGTATATAAAATTAAGGAAAGAGAAAAAATTCAAAGCAGAGTAAAACTCATCTGCTTGATTGAAGATGTTTATTTTTACAATAGAGGAGAGGTAGTACATTTCATATTTCCATAGGGTGGAAACACAGTTCTCTTCTAACACACATATATAATCATTTATTTTAGCAACCAACATGTTTACTGTTGAAGCCCAGTTTACAGGCCAAAGGAGAAAGGGAATTATCACTTTAAAAGGAATGAAAGAGACTATCATCGTGATTCCATTTCCAGTTATTAATAACTGATAGAGTAATGCATGCCCTTTAATCTTATCATGACTAGCATCTGAAACTTTTATGTCCTTATGAAGGTATGACATAAGGAGGGCTTGAGGTGGAAAGCGCTCATTCTACAAGCCTTTTCCACTTGTTTCTACTCATTTCAACGGTAGATTGAAAGATGTCCTAGTTAATGCCAGTTTTGAAGAAATGGTAGCCTCATTTGTGAAACAGTGTATGGGTTATGCTGCAGCCCTTCCCTTGGTGAAGTCAGGGATTCCAGTAATTAACCAGGGAATGGATTCCAGAGCTTTGTGTATTTAACTTGTAAGCGCCTCCCACGAAACTCTGTAAAACCTAGGACACTGCACCACAGAAACAGGGTGTTAGCACACGCCATAAACACTGTCTTATGTACTATCTCATATTCCTTGTATATTTCTCATATGGAGATGCCAATGATCTAATGAGCATGCTGGGTAGAACGGAAAGCCTGTTTACTTGCAAAGTCTGCACTAACCCTGAATAATAAGTATTTGTACGTTATCGATGGGGAACAAGTAAGTCAGAAGAACAAATTCTTGTTCTCTTTTAGGGAAGCGCTTTGGCCAAGGTTGTGCATTTCTTTCCAAAGGTAAATTAGTGAACTTTCTGCTACGTTTTGTTTTTTTTTCTTTTTCATAATGAAGACTTAAAAACTGAAATGAATTGGGTTGTTTCTGTGGTCAATTTTTGGACAGGTGTACGTTAGGGAGTAATTTTGCAGAGTGTGTTTAAAAATCAATTTCAGGGATTAATTGAGATAAGGGCACCTGACTTTAATGCCATGACATTTCCATTAAAACTCTGTATGTCAAAACGGTATATGACAATTCTTTCGGTATGTAAAACATTATACATGGTTCTTGATGTCATTTTATAGGTTTCTCTCTTTATTGTGGTCACATAAGAAAACCAAATAATATTCAAGTGTGCTCTTCCCTTTTCTCCAGTGTAAAATATTTTATTGAAAATATTAAGTTGTTTTTATTAATAATAACAGTCCGGCATATGATATCTCCTAGATGAAATAATTTTTTAAAAAGATTTTAACCTTATTAAATTTGATAACTTCTAAATATATTTCTGTTTTTATTTCAAAATATTAGGGGGGGGGTGCAAAGGTTTTTCTTACATGGATACCTTGTATAATGCTTAAGTCAGGGCTTTTAGTGTGCTCATCACCACAACAGTGTTCGTTACACCCAACAGGTCACATTTTACCCCTCACCCCCTCCCAACCTCCCTGCTTCTTGGTTTCCAATGTCCTTTCCATCTCTCTGTGCCTGTGTGTGCCCATTGTTTGGATCCGAAATATTAGAGAGTACACGTGGTGTTTGTTTTTCCGTTAAGATACTTCACGTAGGTTAATGGCCTCCAGCTCCATCCAAGTTGCTGCAAAACACATTACTTCATTCCTTTTGTGGCTGAGTAGTACTCCATGGTGTATATAAACCACATTTTCTTTAACCACTCATGAAATGATGGGCACTTAGGTTGATTCCATATCATTGCAATTGTACTGCAGTAAACATTCGAGTGCAGGTGTCTTTTTGATAAAATGATTTCTTTTCCTTTGGGTAGAGACCCAGGAGTGGGATTTCTGGGTCAAACGGTAAGTCTACATTTATTTCTTTGAGGAATCTCCATACTGTTTCCATTGAGGTTGTACTAATTTGCAGTCCCACTGAAAGTGTATGAGCGTTCTTTTCTCTCTGCATCCATGCAAACATCCATTGTTTTCTACCTGATTAATAACGGTCCTTCTGAAGGGCTAAGGTGGTGTCTCATTGTGGTTTTCAATTGCATTTCCGTGATGATTATTGATGTTGATCATTTTTTCATATGTTTGCTTGTCATTTGTCTATTTTCTTTTGAAAAACTTCTGTTCATGTTCACCACCTTTTTACTGGTGTTGTTTTCTTCTTGCGGATTCGTTTGAATTCTTTAGTTGGTGAATATCCGGAACTTTCTCAACTTCTAAGGCTGAAATTCTATGTCCCTTGCACCTTGCTTCCCCATTTACCCCTCGCCCAGCCCCTGGCAGTCCCCATTCTACCTTCTGCTTGTATGAATTTGACTATTTTAATACCTCATTAAAGTGGAAGCGTGCAGTATGTCTCCTTCTGGACCTGTTATCGGTTTGTTTCACCTAGCACGATATTGTCAAATCCAGCCACGATGTAGGAGTGTTTCTTGGCAGTCTCACAACCTGAGAGGCTCTTGAAACTTGTGAAACGTACACATTGCAGAGACGAATATAATGGGCCCCATGTATTGATCACCTGGCTTCAACAACTGCCCAAAGGCAGCTGAGTCTGCTTTATGTATTGCCTTCTCCAAATCTGATGTGGTGCCCCGGCCCACTCGAGTATTTCAAAGCGAATACTTGACTTTTTAAATCAATTTGGCTTGTGTGTGTTTGACAATGTGCCTCAAGTTATATCATTTTCAATGTTATATTTTTTTCCTAATTACAAGAGTGATCCAAGATTGTGTAAAACATATTCCAACCTTATAGAGGCACGTGATGTAGAGAGTAACGGTCTCTGTCACCTCACTGATAACTTTTATCAGGAATTTAATCTATGCTCTCAGTGGGTCCGTTTCCCCCCAGTCTGCACGCTAATGTGCACCTCGCGACCACGTGAGGGAGCTTATGTTGCTCTCTAGCCTTGTTCCCTTAACCGTGCAGCCAGATGATGATTCCATCACAGGACTGACAGTCAGAATAAACTAAGCCCATAGGCATGTCTACACCTTCGGTGCTTGAGACAGCACTAGCAGTCCTCCCCATTCAGGAATCTCGTGCATAAACCCTTACCTGCCGGTTGTCCTTCCTCTTTACACCTGATGTCACTGAAATTCAGGTAGCTCCACGATCACTTTTGCAAAGTCTTAATTTTGAGGAGCAACAATGCGGCACTATATGGTAAACGTAGGTATTGAAATTAATATTTCACTTAAGCCTGTTTCAAATAATTCAGAAAGACAATACTGCACTGTTGGTATTTTCAGAAACCCTTGCCCTGGATTTAATATTAAGTTTACCTCTTCCCCCCTTTTATTCATTTTATATGTTCATACCATTGTGTGATTATACTCTTCATTTTCTTTTTTTTTTTTTTTCAACTTTTTAAAATAACCTTTATTTTTTTTAAAGTTAATATATGCAATATAGGAAACTGAAAAACACAAGAAGCAAAGAACAAAGTCATCCACAATCACAAGCAGTTTACAGTTGGACGTGTCCTTCTAGATCCTGACACATACACAACATCCAATTTTATGGGATTGAGATAGAACAGTATGCATCATGCTTTTTCACACATCATGAATATTTACCAATCGAAAATCCCAAAGCTATGTGAGTATTTTGATAACCAAGAATACACTACACCAACTCAATCTGTTAGGAAAAAATGTAATCCTGCCTTTCTTGGGACAAAAATTTCATAGAAGACAAAAATGGCAACAGGCCTCTAGATAAAAGTACTGGCAGAGTTCCGATTAAAATACTGCATTCCCTTAATGCTCAATTTAAAGTCAAACACAAAGCAACAGAGCACACTAAGTGTAATGTTTCTAAGCCAATTCATTATCAGATCTATACCATTAAAGTATTAGCAAGAAGATATGTTTCTATTTAATTACTTAATATATTCTTATAGTATAGCCAAAAGGGATGCACGTACATCAATGGCTATCATCAAAATGTAAAGATGAACTCATCTGCATACTTCTCTCCTTTCATACCTCCTTCTGCCCCTCTGCTGCCAAGCTAATGAACAAGTCCTGATACGCACTGCTCAGAGGTGGTTTAACAATTCCATGTCCAAGATGCATCTTTTCTATCAATTATAACAAAGATACTCACAAAATGGCTATTCACTAGTTCTACTTTTTATCATACATTGTCATTTCAAGACATCTCCAAAGCTTAGATATTGCAAAATAATGAACTTTGTCCACAATAAACAGATACTTTACTAAAAATGCACATATAGACCAACGGTTATAATCTAAAGCCATCTTCTAGATATGGAGATACTAGCAAAGAGCCCTTCCCTTCACCCTTCCTCTTCTTCCTGTTCCCCCACTCCAGTGACTAAGTACAGGACTAAGTCTAGCTCTAAGAGGTGGATTAACAAAGGTCACTCCCAGAAGACAGTCCTTCCTAAAAACTAACAAAAGGACATATATAAAGGGATTATTTAACTACCTCTACTTTTAACATACCTTGAGCATTAGGCTTTGTTTATCCTTTAATACACAGCAATATTAACTAAAATGCACATATAGAACAATGGTTAACTAATCTAACTCACTGGCACAGAACCCTTCTCTGCATACTTCCTCCTCCCCTCCCCCCACCACCCAGTGACAGCATACTCTCTAAGACATCAAATTTAACAATTCCATTCCCCAAATGCAACCACTCCTATGAAATAACAAAATACACTCAAAGGGTGTTACTTTAGCCCTCTACTTTTAACATATGTTTTGCACTTTTAAACATCTAGAAAGACTAGATGTTTCAAATAGGACTAAGTTTTTTTCCACTATACACAGTAGCATTGAATGCACACTCATAACAAAAGCTATAATTTCAAAATGTCCTCTAAGTAGGAACATTCTAGTCTAGAACTCTTCCCCTTCTTACCCTCTACCAACCCAGTGGACAGGTCTAAGCATCTGTAATGCTTAGAGGGGATTTTAACAATTTCACTTCAGTATTTTTAAGGACAGTCTTTTCTATGAATTTTAACTCAAAGTTTACTCAATGTATTAGTTTACTAAACTCTACTTTTGTCATACACTGGCAACCTCTTTACCTAGAAAGACTAGATGTTGTAAATAGGACTCATTCGTCCTTTATATACACTATATACACAGCAAAGTAAAATAAAATGCACAGACATAAGGGACAATAGTCTCGCCTCACCATAACCACATTGTTATAAAGCCCTTTTGCACTTTTTTCTTCCTCCCTGAACAGCACAAATAAATACCCTGTACTGCTCAGACAAGTGGTTTGATCAATTTCCAAAAGACAGTATTTCATGAATTTTAACAAAAGGATATCTACAAAATGTGTTATTTACTACCTCTACTTTTAACATACTTTGTGCACTTCTAAACATCTAGAAAGACTAGATGTTTCAAATAAGGACTTAAGTTTGTCCTCTATATACACAGTAGTGTTGAATACACACATGTAACAATGGTTATAGCTGAAAGTGTCTTCTAAAAAAGAACATTCTGGTCTAGAATCCTTGATTTCTTCCAACTCCTCTTCACCAACAACCCAGTGGATATAGGCACATGTGTCACTCAGATGTGATGTTATCATTTCACTTTCAGAAGTCCTTTTCAGAAAACAGCCTTTCTATGAATTTTAACACAAAGTGTACAAAATGTTATCTTACTAACTCTACTTTTGTCATACATTGGCAACCTCTTTAATATCTAGTGACTAGATATTATAAAATTGGGACTCATTTGTCCGACATATATACAATATATACAATACAGCAAAGTTAAATGAAATGCACATAACATACAGGGCAATGGATAAGCTAAAATTCTCTAGTATGCACAAGCAAAACACTTTTTGCAATTTCTTCCCCCCCAACCTCCCTCAACCTAGTGAACAAGTGCAAAGAGTGTACTGTTCACAGAGGTGGTTTAACAATTCCACTTCCAAACACAGTATTTCCCATCAGTTTTTAAAAGCTATGTACAAAGTGTTATTCTACTACTTCTATTTTTAGATACATCAAGCACTTCTAAATATCTAGAAAGACTAGATATTTCATATAAGAACTTGTCCACTATGTACACAGCACTGTTAAATAAAATTGCACATACATAGCAATGGTTATAATCTGAAGTATCGTCTAAATATGACCATTTTGGTCTTGAACTATTCCCTCTTCATTTCCTTCTCTCTGCCTTATATCCAGTGGACAAGTACAGGCATGTGTAATGCTTAGAAATGGCTGAACAAATTCATGTCCAAAAGTAATTTACAGAGGACAAGCTTTCCTATGAATTTCAACACAAAGTGTACAAAATATGCTAATTTTACTAAGTACTTTGTCATACACTGGCAACCTCTTAACATCTAGATATTGCAAAATTAGGACTCATTTGTCCAATATATACATTATATACACACACCAAAACAAAATACACAAAACATAAGAAAACTGGTATCTGATAATGTCCAAGTATGAACACACTAGCATATTACCTTTTGCCAATTCCTTCCCTCCTACCTCCTCCAAACCATTTAAAGAGTATAGATGGTACTATACTGCTCACAGAGATGGTTTAACAATTCTATTTCCAAAAGACAGCATTTCCTGTGAATTTTAGCAAAAAGATATTTACAAAGTGATATTTTACTACCTCTACATTTAACATACGTCGGGCACTTCTAAACATCTAGGTAGACTAGATGTTTCGGGTAAGGATTTAATTTGTCCACTATACACACAGCAGTTTTGAATAAACTGCACACATGTAACAGTTATAATTTGAAAGTGTCTTAGAAATATGAACATTCTGGCCTAGAACCCTTCCCTCCTCCACCAACCCAGTGGGCTATAATGCTCAAATTTTCAGAAGACGATCTTTCCTACGAATTTAAAAACAAAAATGTACAAAATATATTAGTTTACTAATTCTACTTTTGTCATACACTGGCAACCTCTTTTAACATCTAGAAAGACTAGATGTAAATTAGGACTTGTTTGTCCTTTATATACACTATATACACAGGTAAGACAAAATACACAGACATAGGAACTATAGTTAATCTTGCCATCTTGCCTCACTATAAGCACACTGGCCTAGAGCTCTTCCTTCTCCTCCCTCCTCCCCGAACCCCTGCACAAACACAATGTGTACTACTCAGGAGGTGGTTTGGCCATTCCCCCAAAAAATTTCATATGAACTTTAACAAAAAGGTATTCACAAACGGTATTACTACTTCTACTTTTAACATATATCAGGCACTTCAGAACATCTAGAAAGACTAGATATTTCAAAAAAGTACTTAATTTTGTCAACTATATATACAGTAATGAGGAATAAAATGCACACACAAAACAATGCTTATAATATGAAAATGTCTTCTAAATATGACCAGTCTGGCACAGAATCTTCTCATCCTTCTCAAGGTCTTCCGCTCCATGTGTCGCTTCCAGAG
The DNA here is from genome assembly GCF_041146395.1 of Eulemur rufifrons. Taxonomy (NCBI): domain Eukaryota; kingdom Metazoa; phylum Chordata; class Mammalia; order Primates; family Lemuridae; genus Eulemur; species Eulemur rufifrons. Next base: position 22,083,737 of record NC_091012.1, on the reverse strand, counting down.
GTGGTCTAACAATTCCATTTCAAAAAGTCATTTCCAGAAGACATTTTTTTCCTATGATTTTTTTTTTTTTTTTTTTAACAAATGAGCATTTACAAGATGTGTTACTTTCTAACTCTACTTTATCATACGTCGGCAACCTCTTTACATCTAGAAGGATTAGATGTAGTAAATGTTTTCTTTTAAAAGGTTGGGGGAAAAGTTGAGAGCAGCTTTTTCATATTATATACACAGGCCTTCTTCTATAATCGGCCAGTAAATCTTCCCAAAGGGTGGTGGGCATTTCCAAATGTGGTATTTTTTTTTTCTTCTGTCTGGTGGCAGAACGAAGACCAACCGTCCGATGGCCCGCTAACCGTTCCACCCGTCGTCATCCCGGGCTCCGCTCACCTTCCAGGCCCGTTAAGGCCTTTGTCTGTCGTTGTCAGGATCAAGTAGGGCTCGCCCAGTTGGGGCAGCGCGGCCACAGCAAGACCAGGATCTGCGCCGCTCCACGCCCCAAGGAGGTGAACAAGCTTGCGTCCACAGACCGGCCTTCTCGGGCCCTCCAAACCCTAACGGCCCTCCGCGGCGTTTGGGCGGCCGCCATTCTTCTCGCCCCGCCACACCCGCCGCCGCCCAAAGGCGCCGCGTTCTGGAGGCTTGGAGGAGGCTTCACTTAGGCCGGGCAGGGCTGGGCCAGGAGACCAGGCGGCCGGCGGACTCCGGCCTCGGAGAAGCCGCCGCCATCATCAGGTCACCAAGGTGGGGTTGGTAGAGACGTTCGCCGCTGCTTCTAGGCCTAGGCCTGGCCGGGGGGCATCCACAGCGAGGGCTCCGGTTGTCTGCAGGGCAGAGGCCGCGGCCCATCCCGGGGGCCCCCCAGCTCACCCGGAGCTGGAGGGCCTGAAAGGCCCAGAGGGCCCAGCGGACCCCGCGGAAACTAGCAGCTCCCTGTCTCACCCCTCTCTCAGCCGGAACTCTACTCTTCATTTTCTTATCCCATAGATGTTATTATGGCATTTCCCACTATGCATGATCATATCATTCCTTAGAAGTAAATGATCCCATTTTCCTCACAAACAATTAAACATATCAGTTGGTACCTTTTGCGGGTCAAAATTTATCTGCTACGTTAGACATTTAAACAAATAAATGCTCATGATATTCTTCACTTGAAACTTGTAACTCAAGGTCAGGACAGAAAGTTGCTAATTTGCATATTTTGTAGACTACAGGGAGGCGGAGATTCTCACCTTGAGGAGTATTTTTACTGTCTGCTTGGTTGGGGACCTTTCGGTATTTTGATAGAAGTTGGTGCTTAGTAGGTCACTGTCTTCAATTCAAGCTTAGTGTACTAGGAAATCTCAGGAAGACACAAGCCATTCTGAGGTAACAGGCCTGGCTCGGTGACTCCCAGATGCATGGTCTTGGTTTCAGGAGGAAGACTGGGGAGACAGGAGCCCGACGCCTCCCATTTCTGCCGCACTGACCCTCAGGATGGTCCTGTGACGTAGGTAGTGTCACCACTAAGATTTACAATGAAATGAGAACAAATCTGTTTTAAGGGACACAGACGTATGAATTGAGGGTTCCAGATTGAGGAGCCTTACTACCTAATTGGTGTCAATGTGTTTTGGATGAGCAGCACTGAGAGGATCCTCATTCAACTGGGCAAAAATTCAACTGGCTGCCTGGTTCAACCTGACATCTCAGAGCATTTGCAGTCTGGGTGCAATAAAGGGGCTGTGTGCACAGATGCCAGGGCAGCCATGAGCTCCTCTCACTGCTTAGGCAGGGATGAAGGTGTTTTGCAACTTCAGACGGATAAGCTTTATTTAGATATCTGCACAAAACTAGTAACCTTGGCATGCAAATGTTGATGGATTTCGACACAGTAAATTTTGGATAGAAGAAATCTCATGGGTATTTGTTAGCCGGTCACCAGCGTAAAACATCAGGTGTATAAAAATTGGAGTCAAACCTCGGTGGCACTGTATCACCTTCGCGTAACCCTAGGCCCTGTGAGAGTTTGAAGAGCATAGCCCTGCTCTGGACTCTCCTTTAGGCCATGAGCTATAGCGTACCCTTCCTTAGGTCCCCAGTGTGTTGAGTGATAGATGCAATATGACAACGTGATGCTTTCTACTGTATCCCCTGGGGCCCCAGTGTCACCTTCAATCCACGTAGGATTAAGGATCCTTGTGCCATGAAAGAGCTACAGGCCATCACCAACCATTGTGTTTGCAAAGCCTTCTTGCCTTTACACCCCAATGTCTCAGTTTGTCTCTGCTAAAGTCTCGTGCAATTGGGGGTAAGGCATTCTTTTAATTGAGGAGCCCTGGTGTCAAGAAAGGACTTAATCCTCCCACACGGGGCTGCCAACTCCTCATCCAATGGACGGCTTTCCTCCTCGGTGCCATCACAGGATAAATGGTCAGCTGCCTGTGCTCCACGGACACTGTGAGACTGCGATGTGGGTGAAGGTTGTGTTCACGGACACTGACTCCTACGTATAGAGCTAGCATATACGATACATAATGAAATAATGAGAAAACTCAGAGACTAATTAACATGTACTTCATCCATCTTCAGTAAAAGATATGTTGAACAAAATACAAAATAGTGATCGTTTCTATTCCTCAAAGGTAAAAGAATATACTCCTGAGAATTAGGTACACAGAAAACAGCCTGGAGTATTTATTTCACGTCTGTACCTATTGGCAAAAGTTCTCAAATGAGGGACGTCTTAGGACTTTGACATCATACTGAAGACATATATTCCAACACATACTTTAGATTAAGGGGAAAATCTTTTACAAAAGTCAGGTAGTAAATTGACCCAGAGTATTAAATATTTATTCATGGTGGAGGCCTCACTTCTTCCTATGTAAGATATCAGAGTTTGGAAAATAGAATATGAGTGCACTTGTATTTAAAAATTTGGAAAAAAATTTAAATGAGTGAAGAATGTGTTCGGGGCCAGAATAAAAATTGTCAACATGCAGAAACTTGGGAGAAAGTCACTCCTCTTCTCTAAGTGGGAGTGGATTTTTGAACGGCGTGAAAGCAATTTGAGTAACTCAGCAACAGATAGCGTTTAACTGACTTACGCACATCAAATTCGGAAACAACTTCAGGTTCATTAAATGCAAAACGTACAATTGAAGATTTCGTGTTTCATGTGTAAAACCATCAATCACATTATAAAAGACAAAGGGAGTGAATTAATTTTTCACATATATAGATGAATATAAAATCAATTTTGCATATGGTAACTACACACCACACTTTAAAAAAAATTCTGTCTCTACAGAATGGTATACGATATTGAAGCATAGGTCATTAGGCATATACACATTAATTAAATACTTTTACTCCTGCTAGGGGCAGGTGTCATTTATCAATAACAGTGGACACAAATGAATTAAATGAAATTTTGATTTTTTTTGTGAAAGTGACATTTTTCACAAATCTATGTCCACAAGTGACATTTATATATCTTATTCTGTGGTGTAATGATTTTTGGCAGTGTAACTTCTTTTGGGGAACAAACTTGTATAGCTTTTATTAAGTCCTGTAAATCTGTAGAACATATTTCCTCTGCAGGTTTCTGGCATTAGAATAGGTTTTGTAACTTACTAATTTTGCAAAAAAAAGGGTGTACATAGCATAGATTTTATCTTCTTTAACTTTTTTCTTAAGGAAGAACAGCGTAACCTTCCATTCCTGTGATTTCTGCCATTTGAGACTGACACAGATCCACTGAGGCCAAACGTAAAGTTGAATCATCTTTATTGCTAAAAGTTAGTTGACAGTGCTAGGGAAACAAAGTCCGCAATACTATCAAGGGGCTGAAATCCTGAAACATACAACTTTGGAACGTCTGCTACTCACAGAACTCTTTAGCTTTTACTTGAGTTTTAACAGAAAGGGGGTCTGGCGCTGAACAAACACATGAACAAAGAACATGTAATAATTGAAACTAGACTTTTTAGGCCACATTGGCTTCATGTAGCTCATTTTATGACTGTATCCTATCACACAGGTTCAGCTTCGAACTTCGAAGTGTCATCAGAATAACAGGGACAGTATAATCATCTGAACACTGGCCACCTCTTCCCACTGCTGTTACAGGAAGAGATATTAATCATTTCTTTCATCTTTGTGTATTATGAAAATTTCAGCCAATACAATACCTTAGTGCTTAATCAATCCTTAGTTTTGAGTTTCAAATACACAATACTTACATTTTGCATCATCAGTTTTGTTTGCAACGCGGCCAATTCTTTTCTAAGTTCACTTCCTTCACCAATAAGATTTCCATGATCCTCCTCCAGGTCCTGGACACTCTAAAACAACAAGCCTAGTTCACTTCCAAACCTCCATGTTTCATTACATTATAAATACGTACAGACACATTCCAAAAGAAGTACAGTTTAAACTTCAAATGATGGTCATTATTTATTCCAAATAAAAAACATACTGAGTACTGCATGAACACCAAAATACCAACTGCATAAACATAGAAATGTGTGACTTGAGCAAAATATTATTATAATAGGAGGTACAACGCTAACACACCTTACATGAAACTATAAGACAATGAACTTTTGAGGCCAAAGTGGAGCAAAGAATGGAAAAAGAACTAAGTTCTCTATCAATCAATGCCATAATCGTGAAATCCCTGAGTAAGTTTCCAAAACACCGGGTATTAAAACATTTATCATCCCTAATGGTCAACAGAACATGATATCCTTAAAGGGAATATTCTGACCTGTAATACGACCTGTTCAAGTCATTAAAAAAAATTGTGATTTAAATCATTACTCTTCCTTCCACAAACAGTGAAATAGTGCATCCTACGTAAAGCAAAGTGTGTCGAGTGCTGGGGAGGGATTGAAAGATAAATACACAATCTCTTCCATATTCAGGAGTCAGGAGCAAACACATAAATAGAAATCTCATAAACGTTGCATACTAGGAATGGAAGGTCAACTTGCTGGAATTATGCAGTAAAAAAGTGGAGGTTAATAGCTGCTTAGTAGGAAAAGGCATGAGATTTCGACAGGACAAGAAAAACGAGTCGTAGCTACTGTGCAGGAAAAGCACAGGAAAGCACGGGGTGATGCTGAGCTGCGTCAGAGAGCGATGTCTCCCTGGGGGATGAAAGAAAGAACACAGTCAACGAAGTTTCAAAAGGGGTCATCTAACGGGGGATGGGGGGAGCTGGACTGTGAATGTCTAAGAATTCAGGAGGGGAAGCTACTGGCAGGCTGGGAAGAGTCAAGTGTCATATGTTAAGAAGAAAAACTAAAAATGGATCTATCCTATGACCCAGCCACCCCACTGCTAGGCATGTATCCAAAGAAAGGAAATCAGTCTGTGGAAAAGATCCCTGCACTCCACACACTGACTGCAGCACTAGTCACAATAGCCAGGACTTGGGATCAACCGAAGTGTCCATCAACTGATGAATGGATAAAGGAAATGTGTACACACACAATGGAGTATCATTCAGCCATAAAAAAAATGAAATCCTGCCATTTGCAGCCACAAGGATGGAACTGGAGGACATTATGTTAAGTGAAATAAGCCAAGCAGTGAAAGACTGACTTCCAGTGTTCTCACTCCCATGTGGGAGCTAAACATTAAGACCATTGCTCTCATGGTGCTAGAGAGTAGAATGGTAGGACTACAGGCTGGGAAGGGTAGCAGAGAGCGGGGATGCAGTGGGAATGGCTAACGGGTGCAAATATATAGCCAGACAGAATGCACAAGATCTAGCATAAGACAGCACAACAGGGCGACTACAGTCAACCAGTTATCGTATACTTTAAATTAACTAGAAGGGTGAAATTGGAATGCTCCTAACACAGAGAAACGAGAAATGCTTGAGGTGACGGGTAGCCCAGTCACCCTGATTTGATGAGTCCACACTGCATGCCTGTATGAAGACATCACTTGTATCTCATAAATATAGACAGCTATTAGGTATCCATAAAAAAATTAAAAGCAATTTGTCATCACATCAGTAATACTGCAGTACTGCAATACTACTGCAATCCTGCAATAGTACAAGCAAATATGCCACGAACTACTCAGGAAATCAATTTGAAATAAAAGAAATACTCATTCCTTACAATTGTGTCATTGCTCTTTGAGAACCATTGGCAGTAGGCAGACAATGCAGTCACATGTAGCAATGACCTACTCCTCCCGTGTTCATCTATAGTTATTTACTGTGCTACAAAACTCACTGTGGAACAAAGAGCCATGAAGACCCTTAGTAACCTATGAATATCCTGCACCATATGTGTATTTTGGGTAAAAGTGCCGATTTACCGTTTCCTGGCATGACTATCACCCACTACCACTAATAAATCCTAAAAGTAAAAATACATGTATTACTTTTCTTAAAATGGGACCAATGATACCAAAGTGGAAAATGCTTAAGAATTTTCAAGAGAGAGAATGTTTTTCCATCCTTGTGATACCTCACTTCAAAGGATGGGCTCAGTCTCTATCCAGAATAATATAAGAGGTGCTAGATCACCATTGTGTTTTGTAGTTGAGCAGTACTCCATGGTATGCATATACCACATTTTACTAATCCACTCAGGTACTGAAGGGCATTTGGGTTGTTCGGCTTGGGCGGGGCAAACAGCATTACATGTAACCAAAATGTTTGCACCCCCATAATATCCTGAATAAATTAAAAGAAGTAAAAAAAAAAGAATTTTAAAAATAGAATCACATTAATATAAGTTAGAAAAGAAAAACAATATTTCTATACAAAATATACAAATTATGTGCTATGAAGCTACATTGTGTTGCCAAATACAACAGACCTTTAGGAATGCCACATGTAACTCTTTAAATTCTCTCATTCTCCAGCTCTCAACAATTCTAGAGTGGTCACAAGCCTTTTGTAGCTGTAGAAGTATACTCTGCAAATATAAAAGGGAAAAGTTGTAATAGTGCTATGAGTAAAATTGAAGATTTAGGAAAAAACGGTTCTATATTAAATTTCAGTAGAATAGCAAATTTTCTCTTTTAACAACAGTATATACGTATGTCTTATTCTTGATGATTTTAAAATCCACACACATGTTCTTTTCAACAATGCTGGACTTTCTGTTCCTCCACAGAACACGCCTCTGAACTTGGCCACTCGCAAGGTCACAGCCTACATTTGGTCAGTCCCAGTAACTGCAACATCCACACAATATAAAAGATACCAAAATCTCACAGAGGAATCAGGTCATGGATACACTGCTAAACCATGTTAAACAAACTTATTATGTAGTAACTCACTTGATGCTCAAAGCAACTCCACAACATAGGTTCTCTCATGATGTCCCCACCATAGCTGAGGGAATTGAGGCACACAAAGGATGTGCTCAGGCTTCACAGCTTCCAATGGTCAAATCAGAGTTGGACCTCAAGCACTGTGGTTCCAGAGGCCACTCCCTGGACCACGGTACTGTGCTGTTTCTCCATTTTTCCCAACATCCAGCCACTACTTCCCACCCTTGGCAGGTCACTCACTTCAGTACTACAGCCCAGTAGTCCCCAGGACCTAACATCCAGTGGGTGAGCGCTTTTGACTGTTCAACTCCCCACCCCCGTGTCCTCATTTTCCTCAATTCCAGCTTCAATTCCATCGTCAGTCATCATACCTCTGTCCTTGCTTCTACACCCTGCACCCCTCTCCCTTGGCCAACGTGCTCAGCTAGACCCCAGCCCAGAAAAACCCAATTGCACAGCAGCTCTGACTCAACCAACCTGACTGGTCTCATTGTCAATTCATGATCGCTATGACCCTAACCTAAGATGGACCCCCTAATGCCACTTGGCAGTTAGAGTCCCCTAGTCCATTCCCTGGCCCACTCTCAGGACACAATTCCAGGCCTTGTCCCCTGCCCTAAAGGTAACACCTCCTCTCCTGCCCCTACCTCTAACTGATGACCTTAGTGTCTCTCTAAAGGGACAGGACCAATCCAAAGAGGACGTCCTGGCTCCCGTCGCCACATCTCCCACCCACCTTGTCCATCTGTACTCTTGGACTCTACCTTCTCTCCTGGAAGTTTTGCATGAATGATTCATCCCTGACAGTCTGAGACAAGAGATTAATTAATTAGAAAGCTAAGCCTGATACCAACAGCTAGTTTTTCTTCCTCTTCTTTGAGTTTCTTCGCACCCAGATCCCACTCCTGAATCAAAGCCTGGAACTGCTGAGAATAATCCAGACAAAGCTTCTGCCTGCAGAACAGAATAATGGATGCTGTGACACTTCCTACCAATAAGAAAAAGGGAAAACACTTTCGAAACAAAATTATTTTGTCACGACATGTACCGTGAAGGGAGAAGGTGATGACATCAGCTGCAATCCTCTGATGGGAACATACAACAGAGGATTTACTCTCATGACAAGAATCTTTGTTTGTTACCAGCTAAGAGAGAAGCTACCTCACATGTCTTAGCTCTTCAAAACCACGGAACATTTACTGTGTTATAAATTTTCCAGGAAAATGCATTTTATTGACATGGGTTTCTTTTTTCCTTTTCTCTTCCTGAATAACACACAGGTTGTGATGTCACAAATAAATTCCATGTGAATATTGTACCCACTTATCATCTGTGACCTCCCACCAGAAACACTTCATTTTTCCCCATGTTTTCCTGTGACAACTATTTGTACAAGTAGTGAGACTAATTCAGTAAAACTTACAAATTATTGACAACATAAGACTAACCTTTTTCTATATGCTCGAACACAGTCTTAAATGCTAAAGACACTTACCTCTAATTCAGGAAGCACATTCATGGAAGGAATAAAAACTTCTTTAGGTTAAGCACATCAACTGTGATTGCCAAGAGCAAAATAGGTCACCTTTATTGACCTTGAGGAAATACATCTTATTTCAATTATGGGGTATGGGGTGAGGTCAGAGGACTAAAGGAATTAATTCCTTAGGGGAAAATCAAGCCAGATGTATTTTCAACTTGAGCATCCTCCAAATACAGCACATAGTATGTTTCTTCCGTAGTTTCTACTCATGAGTATACTAAGAAATGAGACAAATGGTTTTGCTCGAAATTTCCAACCACCTTACGTTTGCTCTTGATGGGTTTTCCAAGCATGCTCAATTGTCTGCTGCATGGTGTTGACAGAAGCCTGGGTGTTCATTTTGAAATGTTTTCTCTTTTCATAAAGAACCTTTTTCATGTCCCCTGCATTGCAAATAGATACCCATTGAAATATACTCTTGGAAACTATTCCCGTCCTATATGTTCAAGTCAATTCCGGCACCGGTGGTTCTGCAGTATTTGGAAAGGCACTTAGCATTAACCAATAGGCATCATTTCAAAAAGCAAGATACTTTGCTTCCTTTTCGCTTTTTTATTTATTTATTTATTTATTTATTTATATTTTTGTGAAAGCTTCCAGCTACTCCTTTAATTCAGTGTGCCTTAACGGGACATCGCTTTTTAATTTAAGATGAAAATACAGCTAAAGATTGAAAGTTTCTGTTTTCCAAAATGTGAGAAAAGGGTGACACTGACCCCTTTATTTTGTCATGAGATAACGGCTATAAAGGCTGGTTCATAACATTTTATGAAATATTCACCAACTGAAAGGACAGAGTTAGATGAATGATTGTTAGAATTTGTTACATGAGACACAGAAAATTTTTCCAATTAACAGGCCTTCAAAAAGATACAGAAAATTTCATGAAAAATGAGTAAAAAAATTTAATTTAGCCAGTGAACCTTTCAAATAAATTAGACTAAAAGACAAGGAAATGAGAAAATTTATTCAAGAACAGTTTCCACATCATTTCGTGGAGGGTTTGCGTATCATTGTCATCAAAAGGTTGCATTGTGGAAAATTCAAATTTGCTAAACTTATAAATAGTTTTAATACTTCAAATAATGCTTTGCTAAGCCTACGACTGACTCTCTGTAACAGATCTACCATCAGTACTTATTTTCCAGTAATCATGAATGAACTGCAGCATTCTACAAATAATTTGGAAATATAGTTTATCATGTATATTGATGAAATTATAAGACAGCTCACAAATCAAGCACACTGTCACAAACAAATTGAGCAACGGTATCAAAACTCACCTGTTCGTATGAATTATCCACACAGAGGAGTCAAAAATTGACTCTCACACTTAAGACTATGTCCTTTAACACAGTTAAGGTAATTGATATCGGACATGTTCATTTAAAACTTGCCATTGACTCTGATCATACATCACTCCATTGCTAGCCACGTTGTGTTTCGTTCTCCATTACCAGGGTTATTAAGGTGAATATAACGATAGGCAGGTATTTTAGGGGTCTCGACCGGCACTCCTGCCACCCATGGAGAAGTAATTGGGAAGTTATGGGAAATAACCGACACGGGAAAATGAAACATTGACGTTAAAACTGGATCTATGACTCGCTACGTGGCACAATGTGGAAGAGATTATTTCATCAGTTTCTTCTAATGTTCCACAGTGCATCAAATAAAAGCATCACCTCTCACCATTGTCGGTGCCATTCTCTTCACATCAACAATTTGAAGGGGCAAGTAATCTATGGAGGTGAATCACCCTCAAGACTTAGGTAACATCCTGTACCTGACAACAAGGCAGTAAACGACAGGAGTGCCACGCACTGACTGACAGTTCCTGCTGTAAACGTTATATGGTTTATGAAAAGTGTCTTCACCTACAAATATCTCCTAAAACATACCTTCAAATCTCTCCAGCATATTCTGGAACTCATTCCTGCGAAGACATTACATTCACATTTACATTGTTGGTCAGTGAAATACCATGTGTGCATTAGAAGAAATGCCTTCTGCCAAGTGCTTTACATACAGCGCCTGCCACATGAGTGGAAGCTGATTTTCCTTAATTACTTTACTACCAGGCAAAAATGACTCTGAACACATTACCACGTATCTTGCTCAGGACTGCCTGAACAGGAGCTGTTTTCTCCACCGTCACCCATTCCTCGATAGTTTTCTGCATTGAAAGCAAAAAGGACAAAGATGTTTAAAGGAAGGATGCGGGAGGCATGTCGTATCGGTGGAATTCCTGGGCACTTGGCCACCAAGAGCCGGCAAAGCAGACCTACAGGTGGAACGGTTTAGGTGCAGGTCGCGTGAAATGAGACCAGGGTCTGAGACCATTTCACCGAGGCACTTCTGCAAGCCTTTGGGCGTTACAGTCACGGCAAACCGTGTACTGCCTATCAGACACGTTGTAAGCAAGGGCTGCACCCGTCCAGAAGAGCTGGGCTAAGAGCTTCTGTAACTCTGCTAGGGGGTGGGAGCATGAACCCGCTTTCGAAAAAACCTGGGGCTCTGGTGCATTTGCATGGTGGAATCCATAGCAATGACGGGGCCCTGGGCCGCCCACGTGCTCGGTCTGCCAAGAGACGAGACAGACCATGCCCTCGGACAGGCACAGGCTTCGGGGAGCCCCTCGCCCAGCCCGCCGCCCCTCTGTGCGCTTTTACCTCCATGCTGAACGTCATAGGCTGCCATAAGCTGAGCCTCCACCGGGGCCTCGGCAGCGCTCCTCCTGACGCGCTTCCTTCCTGGGGGTGCCATGGCTGGCTGTCTTCAGACGCTAGAGATGACTCCTGACCCTTGTGAGCGCAAAGACACACTACAGAAATGGGGACCGGTTCAGTGAGAGCCCACGGGTGAGGGCGAGGCTCTCCAGGTTCAACAAGGGTGAGGCTGGCTCACCCTCCTGCCTCTTGTCACAGCAGGAGGGGACGAGGAAGATGGTGCCAGCGCCCGGTCCCATCCAGTCCCACCCCGGCCCATCCCTTCAGTACCCGTCCCGGGCTGTGGCCACAGAGTGCACCCCTGCCCCGCACACCCCAACTTCAGTGCCCTCTGCCTGCCCCTCACCATGCCCTTGGGACAAACTGGGGCCCTGGCCCTCAGGGCCCCAGGGATGCCCTGTCTGCCTGTCGGTCTGGGGGCACAGACCGTGGTGGAGTGACTCCTTATCCTTCCAGCCCTCTGAATGGGTAATGAACCCATCTGGACCTGTTCGGGACACTCAGGTGAGAGCCCTGCCCACTTGCCACTGCAGACGCCAGGGGGATCCCACGTGATCCGAGTGTCCCGTTATTATGGTAGCCGGGCAAGAGGGACACGTCCAGGTTGGGTCCTGCCGCCCCTGCCACGTCCTTTGCCCCACCCACACACATGCAGAGCCCCGCAGTGAGCCTCAGAGGACCTGGGGACCCTCAGGCCCACCCCCCGGACCGCCCTCAGGGGCCTTGCCCTGATTCGGGTCCCAGGTGACACAGGGGGCATTTTGTCAGAGATCAACCCCGGGCCTGCCGGGCTCCACAGCCACGTCCCCAAGGTCCAGGGGCCCAGGCCTCCCCCACCTCCCCACCCAGTCGCACCTCACCTGACAGATCCCGACAGCACACCCTCAGAAGACGCGGGCGACCCAGGCACCGCGAGGACGGACGCTCCTCTGCTGGCCTGTGTCCACGCGATAGCAGCCGGCTTCGCTGATTGGCCGGCATGGCACGTGTTCAGGAGGCGGAGCCACGAGGAGCTACGCCCCCTCAGGGAAGCAATCCACCTGCAGGACGCTTAGGGTAGCTGGGCCCTGAGCATGGGCTCCCCAGGTCCTGGTCCTGGGCAGCGACCACAAGGGGCCGCTCCCCAGTGCCTCGCCTCTGGGCTCCTTCCAGCCGGCCCTGGCCCTGCGCGAGGAGCAGCCATCACCCTGGAGATGGTGGCTCAGTCACTCCCTCCCGTGGCCGTGTGCGTTCTGCACACGCGCCTGTACAGTTACCTGCCGTGGCTTGGTGTCCCACGGGTCCGGACCTCGCTGGAGACGGTCTCCTGTTCTAGGTAGGATTCCGCCAATTGCTGGCCGACTCCACAGTGTGTCCCTCACAGAGCCTGCTTTCCTTGCCCTGCCCTGGCGTGGACCACCCTGGGGCTCCTCCAGCCGGCATGCGGCGGTTCCTGGCCCGCTGAACTCTGGGCAGGGCTCTTGCAGAGCAGGGGCCGCTCTCGTTGAGAGCAAATGTCGCTACCTGTAGACATAGGGCTTTCACTTTCCCTACTGGATGGTGTGCCATTGTGGGCCCAGTCCACAAAATAGGCATCCAGTTTTCGTCCATGGATGTCTCGATTGTTTGAAGTTTAGACCGTTTCTAAGCAATGATGCTGTGAGTACTCTAATGTCTGGCATAGGTTCCCAAGGCTTTACACAGTATGATGGAGTGCAATTGCTCCATCATGAGCCAGGGGAACATTCCCTATGTCCCTATTGTTTCCAAGTTACAGCCACAAGGGCAGACTGAGTTCCCATTCTTAGGTACACTGACCAACACTTGCTTTAGTAGATTTCTTAACGCTGCCATTTTAGTGGGTGTAAATTAACATTCACGTGGGGTCTTCCTTTGCATTTCTCCAATTACTAATAAGACAGAGTTCTTTCATAATGGCCATTTGCTTTTCCTTTGCGTTGAAATATCTTTGTGAGTGTCTTGAGGATTTTCAATTGTTTTGGATGACTTTCCTACAGATTTTTGAAGTGCTTTATATATGCTGAATAACAATATTTATGCTTGTGTTTTCTGGTGCTTTTTTGTTGTAATAAGATATACATGGAATACAAGTTACCATTTTTAGGGGTGTATTTAATTGGCACTAAGTATATTCCAATTCTTGTGCCACCATCACCACCAACCTTCTGCAGAACTTTTTCACCTTGGCTAACGGAAACTCTGTACCCATGAAACACTGACTCTCCATTCCCTCCTCCCCATCCCCTGACAGCCACCACCTTGCTTTCTGACTTCATCGATTTGACTACGTTAAAACAGGTTGTGCGTCAAGCGACACTATCAGGAGAAAGAAAGGGTACCCTAGAGAATGGGAGGACATGAAGGCAAGTGATATACGTATCTGGTGAGGGTCTAGTATGCAGAAGATAAAAAGAACTCTGACAATTCCAAAGCAAAGCACAATAAAAAAGCCAATGAGAGTGGGTAAAGGATCTGACTCCACATTGCTCCGAAGATGATACATGAATGGCCGATGATCACATGCTCATACACTCACCGTCACTAGTCATTAGGGAAATGCAAATCAATATCAGGAATAGTAGTTACCCTCAACTAGCATGTCTATAATTTCTAAAAGTAAACAGAAAAATAATAATTGTTGTCGAGAATGTAGGGAAATTGGAAGCCTTGTACATTGCTGGTGGGAATTTAAAGGAGTACAGCCAGTGTGGAAAGCAGATTGGTGGGTCCTCAAAAAGTTAAGTATATAGTTAACACATGACAAAGTTATTCCACTCCTCATTGTGTTCCTCAGTAAATTACAAACAGGTACTCAAAAAATACATGTGCACGAAAGTTCTTGGCATGCCTACTCACAACAGCAAAAGATGGGAACAACCCAAGTATCCAGATCGGTGGTTGCCGGGGACTGTGGGAAGGCAGGACTCAGGAGTGACTGGTTGGTGGGCACAGGGCTTCCTTTGGGACCGGTGCAAATGTTGGGTGAGTAGACAGAGGTGATGATTGCACAATATTCTGAATTTCCTTAATGCCGCTGAGTGCTGTGCTTTAAATGGTTCGTTTCATATTATGTGAATTTCACTTCAATAAACAGTGTTTAAGAGACACATAAGAGTTGTTAGACCAATATAATGGAATCATCCAGTGTTTTGAAAAAAAAAACAAAACTAAGCAACCAATTTTTAAACGTTTTCACTTAAAAACAATATTTAGCCCATTTATGCTTACATATAAACATAGTATGTGAAAAATAAATCTATCTTTTGAAAACAAAACAAATATTGAAAAGCATGACGTTGTGTGACATTTTGGCACGTCTTTTTAATGTGTGCCAGAAGCGGAAGGAGCTGTATTTTCCCACCTGCTTCCTCATTCAACCTCTTGCTTGCAATGTGTTGCATGCGCTGATGAAGTGTGTGAGGCCCTCTGGACTCACAGATACCAAGTTGGGAAAGGAAGACCTCGCTGATCCCCCAACGGGGTTCCTGAACTGACCATTTAGGGGCTGCTCAAACCAGTTTTCTTTGGTGATCTTTAATCAACCCTTTGAGGGTAGAGACATTAACAGTTTATTCGACCAAAGTGGAAGCTAGGGAACAGAGACGCTAGCACACATTGTGAAAGTCACAAGGCTGGTGAGTGGCAGAGCTCAGAGTCAAACCGACATCTCTCTTTCAGAGAGTCTCTCTCTCTGATTTGAAAAGATCTCGGTGAATGCAGCCCACTGTTTGCCCTGCCTGGGGAAGTAGATAGGCCGGATGGCAGGTCTGGAGAGGTATCCGTGGTTCCTCCACACTAAGAACCTGGTGGAACTCCTCATTCAGCTGGTGCACAGGTACAAATGGAGTCCGGCTTGGCCCTTCCCTTGTGGCGCGTGGACTGGCATGGCTGTGCTTGCTCTAGACTGGAGTCCCTGGGTCCCGTGCTGTGCTGGGCTGTCTCGGGCTTCATCTCGAGAGAGCTGATTCTGGGCACCACTTGCCAACTCAGTACTCAGGGACCTGATGTTGGGGGCCTGAAATCGGCCGTGAGGGGAGTATTTTCACCATGGAAATGGGGAAAACTTGGACGTTAGAACCGCACCTCTCCCCCCTCACCGCCTCCCCCTCTTGAGGGCCCGTTTCCAGCTCGTCACTGCCCAGGACTGACCATGGCAGGGTCGGCTCTAGCTCCTCAGCGGGAGGCAGAGCTGCGTCAGAGGGCAGCTCCGTCTCTCTGCTAGGAGCGGCTGGCTGTGAGACATGACGTGTGTGCTGTGTCCCCGGCGGTAAGAGACCTGCCTCTGAGCGTATTAAGCATTGGCTTGTGGTTTGAGCAGTACATGCCGAGCTTGGATCCCACATGTGACAGGTCATCCCTACCTCCCTGTCGTCCCAGGTCACGGGCACTTTGCGGGGTCATTATTCTTCACAGGTACCTTTGTGTGCTGCCAAGCCAAGTGTAGACCCAGGATCCTTTGTTCCTGCCACAGCCTGAGGTTTGGCTTTGCCTTCCTCTGGCCTGCGGGTGCCTTATCCTCACAGGCTTTGTCCTGTGCAGGTCATTTTGAAGTGAGCAAGAATCCCTGATCCCCCCTGCACAAATGTCCCTGGACCTGTGTGTTCAGGCAGCGTGGAGAGTGGTGCTTCATGGGACCTGTATCCCGAGCCTGTGTGTCTCGAGGGGTAACAGCTCCTGTCATCCTTTCACTCGCCTTCCCCCGTAGCCCATTTTGTGACAGTCCCCCTGCCCCCAACTCCTATTCCGTAGAGGATTTCAAGCAAGGTCCCTGGTACGTCACTCGTTCATTCACGCCTTGGATGGGGCGGGGTGTAACTGACTGAGATCGAGATCAACACTGTGCCTCCGAGGATGCATTTGTACTTCCTGGTTTCCATAGGAAGCTAACGTCAAGGAGAACGTTTTTGATGACATTCTGGTCTCCATGACAACCGGAGTAAGCCATTCTTTCCTGGCGGCAGACACATTTCACAAGGATATTTTCAGACCAGAGGGATGGAGTAACTGTAGAAACATCAGGACTAGTAGGTGTCCGCGATCAATCCGTGTGTGTGAGTGTGATTGTGTGTGTGTGTGTGTGTGTGTGTGTGTGTCTTGGGAGTGTGTGGCTTTTAGTTGGCCATTCAGGGCTCTAATCCCTCGTGTTTATTAGCGAGGCTGGCAGCTGCTGATGAAAGGGAGGCTGAGGAGGTTGAGTGGCATGTCGTCTGCCAGCCCCAGCTCATTGTCCCGAGGTGACACCTGTTTGGTGAGAGGACTGTCATCTAAGCTCTGTAAAGCACCAATCCTCAAGTATTCCTGAACTGAAACGGCTGTCACACGTTCCCTTAATGATGTAAATGTACTCATTTACCCCTCCTCATCGTAAACCGTTATTACGTGTCCATTGGGAGCGAGAAACTCGTGGTCAGTAGACAAAGAGACAAGACGGGTAGGACTGGAAGGGCCGTTGTAACCTCGAGCAAGGCAGGGTGGGGGGTGGGGTGTGATGTGCTCATCCGGGCAGCTGACACATGAGCTAAGAAGCATCTTCTCTGGAAGAGAAAGCCCTGTTATCGAGCCACTAATGAGAGCTGGGTAAATGAAGCTAAAGCCAGCAAGGGCCCCCTCTTTATTACATGAGCAGAAAATGCAAGGCCCTTCACCAAGGTTCTGGGACGTGTGGCTGCGTGTTTGGAAGTGGACGCTGCTGACATGGCTCTGTCTGTGTCTACTGTGCTTGTGAAGAGCAGCCCAGCCTCTACGGGACGTGCTGTTGCGTCTCGGCAGAAGCAGGTGCCATGTCCAGGGTATCTACGTCTCTTGACTCTAGTCCTCCGTGCTGCTCCGTGGTTGTGGGACTGGGACCTGCCCGCCCCACTGTCCCTTCCCCACCTGGCTCCTTGTGTGGGTCGGCCGGCTGGGGTCTTCACAGGGGGCAGGCGGTCAAGAGGGAGGGGGGCTGGCTGTGCCTTCCGCTCTGCAGCCATTCCTCTCGGTGTCACCCCGACAGAGTTCCTTCACACAGTAGGGACGTGTCTTTGCCGTAGGGAGAGACGGTTCATAATGTAGATTGTCCTCAAACTCCAAGCACGCCCTTGGTCGTGTCCCTGTGGAAAGATCAGCGCCGGCGGGGTCATTTCTGGTGCGCTCTCTCCGGAGACCTGGGGCCAAGGGAGGCTGCCTCTGGGATCCTGCCACTGCGGCAGGAGCTGCTCATCTCCCCGGCAGGCGCCGTCGCCAGGGGTCTCAGGTTCCACGGGTCCCTTCCCTGACCTTCTCTAGAAACCTCTTTCTAGAGAGGAGAGGGCAGCCCGCCTTCCACCGAAGTCCAGGCCCAGGCTCTGAGGGCCTGCTCCCTGTGCGTGGGTGCGCAGGCCCCACG
Source organism: Eulemur rufifrons (assembly GCF_041146395.1). Classification (NCBI taxonomy): domain Eukaryota; kingdom Metazoa; phylum Chordata; class Mammalia; order Primates; family Lemuridae; genus Eulemur; species Eulemur rufifrons. The sequence continues at coordinate 22,065,814 of NC_091012.1, read as the reverse complement.
CGGTCCCTTGCTTTCCCCGCACCTGGGAGGGCCTGCGGCTTCGCACCGTGGCGCTGTCTTCGGTAGCACGTCGTTCTCTTTTACCATTTTTTTGGTCTCCACATCATTTTACCAACTTCTTCTTTATTAAAAAAAAAAAAAACAACAACAAACAACAGAGGACCCTGCTTAATAATGTCGTTTGTTTCTCTCTTTCCCTTGAAGGTGCCCCTTTCACTTTGGTTTCTGGTAGTTTTACAGGATTAACCTCGGCCCGGTTTGTTGTTGTGTGCGTGTGTGTGGGCGCGCGTGAGAGAGTGCATTACACTTGGGGGTCGGCACGTGTGCATGTGCCGCTCGATGCTTTCCCTTCTTGTGCAAACTTCCCCACTGTGGCTTCCTCTCTCTCTCTTCGCACTCCCAGTGACTATGTCTTATGTGCCTGCGTATACAAACTTTAACAACGAATATAGCCTTTGCTCAATTACAAATATCCCTCCAAGAACATTTCAAACCTATTCCCCCTGAATTCTATTTCAGATAGCACGGTTTCGCCAAACTCGCTTCCTTTGCTTTCCTTCTGTCCGATGTTTCATTCCATATCTCCTTAGCGTCTTTGCCGTAATACGTTGGGGCACGTGAACATACAGATACATGTGTCCTCCGTGTAGCATTTTAAACATGACTTGAAAAATACCATCTACCCGCATAAGCCTCCTTCATCTCCTTTTTGCTGTGTAACCAGGGCAGGAGATCTTTGTTTATCTTTCCAGACTTTTCTCTTCCCTTTAAATGTCTTCCTTACCCTATGACAAGATAGATAGCGTTGTTGTCCAGGTGATCGTGTATTTGACCTAAACTCTATGATCTGTACTTAATCGGTCGCTAACCAGACTTTTCCACTGAATTTTCCCCGTCAGTACATTCAGGTCTGCATCAGCCTTCTTTTGGGTACATAACGTAAGATCTTTGGCTCGGTCGGTAGGTTTGTTAGCCTCTCCCCACGGATATCACCCGGGTTTGTGCCGTTTTGTTGTTGCTATGATGAGCTACGATGCAATGACTTACCTTGTGAACCAGGCAACTCTTTGTCCTTATGCAGAATGGAGGGCCATCCATGGGTTCTGAAAGACACACCTGGTTCGCCCCCCTGGAGGTTAGTAAGTAGAGGGAAAGGGAGGGCTGAACAGCTGAACAGAAGCTCAAAGAACAGCTAGTCATGGCTAAACTATGTAAATGAGCTATATTATATTGTACAAGATATAGAGAAAACTACAGCAAGGTAACAGAGTATTTGAGGGGAGACGGTGGGAAGAGAAGGACTGAGAGAACGGTAGCACCTTCTGTGGAAATGCTTCTATAATGTTGCACATCTCATTAAATAAAGTTTGGACATATCAGGGCAGCCTTGTTGTAAAGAGAGTCACAGAAAACGACCTAGGAAAATGGGCATTCACGAGACAATGTGTCCAAATGTGCTCTTATGGTAGGAACTCTAGTTGAACATAACCGGTGCGTGTGTGCGCGCACGCATGCATAGGTAGCATGTTGGAAGGACACACGTCATCCTGTGAGGAGTGAGCATCTGGAACATGCTGTCCTTTTTATATATCTTTCTATGCATTTCATATTCCCTGCAAGCCCCTTTAATGTTCTTTGAGAATTGGAAAAACACAGTGACATTAAAAACTCCATTGTTCTTTCACACACACCTTTGCACGCGTGTGCGCACACACACAAAGACTGCCAATATTGAACCTGTACGTCCGAGGCCGATGCTATCACGAAAGCACATAGTTCCCGCTGTTCTGAAATAGGAGGAGACTAGCATCCACAAAGTAGCATTACGTGAAAGTATTTTCAAATGCAAAAGAAGGAAGAAAATATATACGACATCCACTTTACGGATGAGATTGAGATCTCAGTTCTGTTTCCAAAAGGCAAGCACGAGGGAGTCGGCAAGGGGAACTTGATAAATCGATCCCCACTGACTTGGCTTAATTTCTTATCCATTTTGGATTTTCCAGGTTGACGTTAGCGGTGCACAGGCCCTGGGTATCTTCGTTTGGCACCACTTGAGGGTGTGCACACGAGCAGTTGGAGTGTGAGAGCCAAGCGACCTGCCTGATGTTGGGTAAGACTTTCCCATTTCCTAAACGTTCATTTGCAGCCATGTCGTGTTGACCTTTTGGGGTTCAATGTTCTTTTGCACCTTGCTCTACTGACGCTTGTTTTCAAGATAAGAATCACAGATTTGGTGTCAGGAGACAAATGTTTTAAACCACAATAGAGAGGTGCAGGTCACAGTGAATGACCGATGCTGCGGCCATGCTTGTTGGCCATGACAGCCAGTCATCGTCAGCATGACCCTTGTGGACCTCTAGCTTCTAAGTTCATGCCCTTGCACGTGACGCCGTGCTGACAGCCAGCGTCCGTGCATAGGAGATTGTCTCAGGCTTCCTGGGGGGCACGGAGCAGCATGGGCACCCTAGAAAAGGAAAAAAGGAAGCATTTCCATAGGCTGAAGCCCAAGGAACCCAAAAGGCACTGAGTGTCCTGTAAGAAAAACGGATCCCTGACAGGACACACACGTCCCTCACACAGATGCTCCTCGCTGTTCACTCGGTACACTCAGGGCAAGACGCCGGGTTTGCAGTGCTCTAAAAGTCCTGGGGCACCCTCTGCGTTTTTTCCCCAAACACTTGCACTTATCAACCCCTGTAAGACACACTTTTCATGTTTCCTCATTGGACCTCTTATCAATGCCATTGAGCAGGGTGCTTCTGCTTTGACCAAAGGAATTCTTTCTCACACGTTTCTTCTGTTCCTTTTCCACGTTCCAGTGCACGCCGGTGTCCTCCGTCCGAGGCGCGAGTTCAAGCGTCTCGGGGAGATCCAGGTGGAGGGAAAGCCCTTGCGGTGTGAAGGCAAAGGAGGCGTCGGAAAGCACCGTGCTTTGGGGAAGACCTGCAGTAGCAGTGAGTATGACGGCCACGCACCTCAGCCTCTCTTAGAGGCCTCTTCACACGCGACTCAAATCACAATGGACTCTGAGTATGTCCTGTGCAAGTGGAGAGGCCACTTGTGGCCAGCAAAGGTTTTGTCCAGATCTGGGACTTCACCGAAAAATAAGAGGAAGAGGGCCCTTTCTGTGGAAGTTGAAATCCTCTCGATAGATGAAAAAATTAAAGCAAAAAGCACAGACATAAAGGCCCTAACTGAGTCTGCGATGCAAGCCATCACCTCGACGGCGGCGCCGCGGGCGAGGGTCAGAGCCCCAGCAGGACAGGGAGTGCACTACAGAAGAGCCCTTAAAGTGGCCCTGGAGGTTCTGAATGAGAGAATAAATTCGGGTCAAGGAAGGAAACCAGACGAGGAGGAGACCACGACGCCATCCCAGAAGGTGCCGGAAAAGCGAGCCAGGCCACCATCTCGTAAAAGGTATCGGAAACGCAAAGGGGACTTACCTAGTACAGGGTATCCAAAATGCAAAGGGGACTTACCTTGTAAAAGGTATCAGAAACGCAAAGGGGACTTACGGAGCCGTCTAGGCAAGAGTAAAGAGCCGGGATCACTGCTGTTGTGTTCAGAGGGCGAGGATGCCCCGTACGGTGCTAGTCAGAGGGGCACACAGCCACTGCCCCTACCCCAGGTGAAGTGCACTCAGAGGCATCGTCAAGCTCCAGTGTGTGCCAACATTCCCTGACGCTTTTGGAGGATGGCGGTGAGAAAGAGGACAAGGAAAAGGCAGACAGCTCCACGGTCACGTCCTCGGGTCCCACTGTCACGGAGGAGGCTGCGCGTGCTGAGGACCAACAGGTGGCTCCATCTCGGCCACTGGGGCTCATGCCCGCTGTGCCCACAGGTCTGAACGAAGAGGCACAAGACACCTGCCCGCAGACCCCGGCCGCTGCCTCCGAATGCCCCACCTGGGCAGGGAATGTTGAGCTCCCTGCAGAGGGTGCCTGGAAGCCAGGCTTGGAAGGCATGGCAGCGGCCTGCTGGTCCCCTCCCGCGAAGCAGCGGTCCTCACTCCATCTTGCAGGTAGAAAGAGGAAGCTTCCAGTCCCACCCTTTGAGAAGGGACTGCAAGAACCTCAGCCTCTCGCTGACTCAAAGGCCAAGAATCTCATCCGCACTGGCGGAGCAGCTGGCGGCAAAGGAGCAGCTGGCTGTAAACGAGCAGCTGGCGGTAAAGAAGCAGCTGGTGGCAAAGGAGCGGCTGGCGGTAAAGGAGCGAGGCGACGCGCCGGCTCCGCTCTTCAGAAGGAGCCATGCCCCATTGAAAGGGGGATGATGGTGTGGTTTAAATTTCAGGATCATCCATTCTGGCCGGCCGTGGTAAAGAGTGTCAGCAAGGGAGACAAGACGGCCAGGGTGCTCTTGATTGAGGCCAACCTGCACCGCGAGAGGAGAGGCATCCGCGTGCCCCTTCGGAGACTGAAGCCCCTGGAGTGCAAATAGAAAGACAGGCTGCTGCAGAGGGCCAGCAAGGTGTATAAGCACAGCGTCAACTGGTGCTTCTCCCTCATCGCCCACTACCGGGAAGGCCTCGGCCGCGGCTCCTTCTCGGGCTCCTTCCTCGACTACTGCACCACCGACGTCAGTTACCCGATGAGGAAAGCCGTCCAAGAGGGCGACCTGGACTTCGACTTTCCCAAGGTGAACTACGCCGACCTGGAAGACTGGGAGGAGGAGGCGTCCCTGTGGGGGAAGCATCCCTGCAAGAAAATCCTCCCCGACCGGATGAAGGCCGCCCAGGACCGAGCCAACCAGAAGCTGGTGGACTTCATCGTGAAGAGAAAGGGGGCTGACCCCCACCTTCTGGACATCTTGAATGGCAGGAAACAGTCCAGCTGGCTGACGTCGTTTCTGAACTCAAATAGGCGCCTGTTCTGCATTGAAACATACCTGGAGGATGAGGACCAGCTGGACCTCGTGGTAAAGCACCTACAAGAAGTCTACAAACACATAGACGGCACCATGCTGGCTCCGGTAAGACGTGACAAAATCGACCTTGTTCTGGAAGTTCTTCTGCCAGAAGCCATCATCTGTTCCATTGCCACGCTTGAGGGGCTGGACTACAAGGGAGCGGAAGAGAAGTACCTGCGAGGCCCACCCGTGCACTACCGCGAGAAAGAGCTGTTTGACAAAAATATCCTAAAGAAAGCGAGAAGGAAACCAGCAGTCGCCAGGGAAGCTCTCAGGTGTCTTCCCATGCACAGCAGGCGTTAGCGGGGAGCCTCCTCCTTCCGAGAATTCATTGGAAAACCCGTCTGTATGAAATGCGTGACCCCTTCTCTGTGCCGTGTAAATATGTTCTGGAAATTCGAGACTTTGGGAACGTGCATAACTCGTTTTGGGTCCATCTCTAGCCTTTGTGGGTGGCACGTTCACCGTCGTTCCTTCTTCCCAAACCCTCCTCAAGCTTTTTTGTAAAAGGATTGCAAACAGTTGTATTTCCCTCGACCTTTTTTGGACGTGTGGCTGCCCAGATAGTTCCACAGGAAAATACCGTTGATTTTCATACCATTTCTTGTGACCCTACTTGACATTCTCGCACGGGACACACACTCTTTTTCTTTTTTTACACGAAAAGCCACTGATGCCGGCTATGAAGTCACAACAGTTTTTAAAACCCGATGTATACTTTTACAGAGACATCACTTGGAGTTTCCATTCTTTGGGAGACACATGGATATCAACTATGGGATTCCTTTTTAAGGTGATGCCTGAATTTTCCCTGCAATGCCTAATTATATCTTTTGAAAACTAGCCCTGAGGGTTAAGTCCGATGACAGACATGTTTTCCTACATATTATCATGACCTTCCAATACCTCTGCGAAAAGCAAGCTGAAAGTCAAACGCAAAGTTCCTGGGTCACCTACCTGCGTGTGGCCCACGTTTTAGCGGATGAGATCTCAGCGTGCGTTAAGCATTTTGTCAGCCCTGTGCAAGACCGTTGACCCTGTGTTTCCCTGAAATTCCGTTTATGGCAGTAGTTCTTCTCCGATGGCTAGACGATTTCCTAAAACGGGCTTCAGGCTGTTTTCACAGCTGACAGCGACCGGACCCTCCTCTTGTTGCTGTCTGTCCCCAAGGGGAGGGCAGCTAGAGTCATCGTACCCGCAGGCCGGCTGCTGTCCTCCGGAGAGCCCAGGCCCACTGCCCAGGGGCCCGTCTACTCCACTCTAAACTGTAGCAAAGCAAGCACCTTGTCCTGAATCCCCCTGGCCCCTAAAACATACTCATTTGCCTCACACCAACCGAGCTTTATCTTCCGACGTACTCATCGGCCAGCTCCGACGGCTCCCGAGGGTATAAATGCAGACTGTCCAGGCATCCCAGGCTGCTGGAGCAGTCGGTGCCCCAGGGCTGCCGATTGGAAAATGGGTTATAGAAGCAGCCCCCGTTTGGCTGAAGGTGGCCCTCGTCAGACTAGAATTCAGCAGACGCCATGAAGAGATAAGTTGTAAAGCCCATGAATGATTAGACTACCTTGCAACGAGAGGGTTTCTGAGGATAAATGTTAGAAAATCTAGTTTGTTTTTCCAACTCGATGTGAAAATAAACACGAACCCAAGTGCGTTTTTCGTTCTGAGAGGCAGTGAACTGTTCGCCCACGTCACGTGTTCACGTGGCCATGTGTTTGAGTAAAATTTGCCAAGTAGCTGTTTGGATTCACAACAAAACCATCACATCCCTCACCTTGAACTTCTGCTCCATCACACTTGAGATTGTACAACTACATAGGTGGCGTGGCTAAGAAAATATATGAACACACTTCCAAAGAAATAGTAGTTTGGGGAAATTATGCTGTGACTGTTGTTAATTTTCTTCTCATTCTAAATAAATATTCACTTTCATGCTTGACTTTGTCTGTGGGGAAACCCGGGGCTCTGGCTTTAGGAGAGGGCCTTCCCAGCTGTATCCGCCTCGGGCCTGACGGAACCCGCCCGGACTCTGTCTGAGTGAGAGCCCGACCCCTGGGGCACACCACCTCGGCCGTCCCCATGCCATCTCGGGGTGCTGGCAAGAGTCTGGGATCAGAACACAGCCATGCTCCGCATGGGCGTCACACGAGGGAACACGCTCTAGCCGCTCTGTCTCCCCGTGTCCCTCTGAGTCCGGTGCATCACCCAACTCCAGCTTTCTCGTGGGGCCATGTTTACCTCTCGGTTCCAGTGTTTTCTTCACTATCTCACTCATTCGTTCATTCATAGTATTATAGGTCAGGAGAGCAAGTGAGGTGTGGCTTAAGGCTCTGCTCAGAAGATAAACCTCAGGTACCATAGAAAGACACAGAAATCTTGTGACCCATGTGACAGTCTGATTTCTGACATGACAAGGACTCACTGCTTCATCCCGTTGGCGAGAAATGCTTATCAGCGTCATGGGCCGACTGCCTGTATTTGAAGACACACTCCCGGCTCTTCCTATATTTGTGACATCATACGTGTCTGTTGCTTTGGGGTGAAGGAAGGGGACCCGGTCTCTCTTGGATGTCATTTACCAAAGAGAGGCAGACATGCCTCGCACGAGCATCTGTTCACCTCCTTTTGGAATCAGGGTCATTGAAAGGCATTTGGGGCGTGGGGGTGGATTGATGGCTGTGTGGACTCTGAGTTCCCTGGCAGTAGAAGCAGTTGCTACGGCCACTCTGTGAGTGCCCTAACCCAGATCTCTATCACAGGGCTGTGTGTGTGTGTGTGTGTGTGTGTGTGTGTCTGTCTGTCTGATGGGAAAGCCCAGGTCACCACCCACCCTGACCCACTAGATTAAGGGTCTCTCCCCTTCTCCAGTCCTAAGACAGACTGCTGAACATCAGGCCCTGGTCCCAATTGTGGGTTGGCAGGACCGCACAGAGATGGCACGCACAGCACCTGCGGGCCTCTGCATCCACGTGAGGCGCTGACAAGGAAAGAGCAGAGCCTGAGACCTGCAAAGGTGATGAGCAGGACGAGTGTGCATACCTGGAATCCCCTGAACTCTTTTCCTGGCATTAGGCACCTCCAACCCTTGCTAATTGGGAAGCAATCTCCTTGTTCCTGGAGACCCCACAAAGACCTCATCTGAGGACACTACCTCAAAAGATGTTGCTTGTCTTAGTCAATGTCCGTCCTGCTAATTGCTATTGGACTAATGACAAGTGTAAAGTATGAATAGGTGAGATCACAGCACATCACAGCACAGGAGACCTCTACAGTTTCTGTTTGCGTGGGAAATACCTTATATTCAGATGAACTGCAGGACCTGGCTAATATGCACCTGCATGGACTGGGATAACATAGGTGGGAATGGATTTTGACAATGTCGAGCCAGCATGACAGGGGACAGAACATAATTCAATATGAGAACTTATTGACATGGGAGCACAGAGGACGTGGGGTTTCACGCCGTGGGGCTGGCCTAATATCCTGCTAGAGTGGCCCCTTTATGTTTGGACAACAGCAGCCTACAGTAAATGACATGGAAATATGGGAACTGCCCTGGCAGAGGATTGATGAATTGGTGAGAAAATTTAGGGGAAGGAGGTATGCGATATGAGTTATTAGGTGAGATCAAAGTCCTGCCTCTGAACTCTGTTCCCTTGGAAGGCAGAGAAGACACTACTCAAATAAGAAATGTGCTGCTGAGGTGGCACTGGGATCTTTGAGGAGCTCTGTGTTGACTCATTTATGATTAGAAAAAAATTACAATAAATAGTGGAAGTGCAGAAGAATAAAAGGCATTCTTATGAACTCTAACGTCTGAATTCATAATTGAATAATGAGTTACTACTCAACGTATCTTGTAGGACCAGCAACTATTTAAATAGATACAACTATACACAATTTGAATTAATAGGTGAAGTAAGAATGCTGACTGATTATGTGCTTCCCAGGCATAATTCTTATTTCTTATTTCTTAATGCATTAATACTATAGATAATCAGTGGTGCTTAGGTAACTAGTTTACTAGAGATAATTACTGATATTTAGGAAATGATGTTAAATCCAGGAAGTCGAAAAACAGTTTTCTCAACTCCAAAGTATTATCACTTAGTGGAATAATGGGGAAAACAATCTCTCTCTATATGTGTGTGAGTGTGTGTATTGTAACTTCTTATATCTTTTTTATATAAGGAGTTATGTAAGGATGTATAAAGTCTATACATAAGTAACTAGTTAACTAGGGGAATCTGGAGATAACCAGAAATAAATATGAAACACATACTTCTGAAATCTAACATTATTTCTTGCCAAGGTAAGGAGATAGTTCTATAGATAACTGGCAGTTCCTGGGTAACTAGTAACCTAGAGTAAACTAGAGATAACCAGAATATATTTTTTAGGCAGGAAGCTGAAGTACCCACTCTTTTCAAATCTAACTTATTTCAATAAAAATAAAGCTTAAATACTAGGGATACCTAGTGCTACCTAGGTAAATGATTCTAGAAAGATCTGGGAAAACATATTGAAATCCAAGAGTTTGAACATTGAACTCTCAACTCTAAATTCTTACCTCTTATTGCAATAATGTATGAGCATTAGAGATAAATACTGGTACTCAGGTAACTATTTGAGAGTTAGTTAGATGTTAGTAAAGATAACTGGATACAGCTAACAGAAAATGCATATTTGTAAAATCTCGTTGCTTATATGTTTGAAATAATTCATTAATACTATTTCTAGTACTGGTTCCCATGTGACTAGACAGAATTCAAAAAACTGGTTGAATACAGGCATTGAAAAAACATTCTTTTCAAATCTAAGTTCCTATATCATTTTGGAATGCTGTCTTGTCTTAGTACAATAGGCACCTAGAGTTCCCTAGTTACAATTTAAATAGAAAGAAATTGATATATTCGCAATACTCAATAAAATGCAGGAGGCTGAAAATCACATTCGTCTTAACTCTAAATCTTTATTTCTTGTTGGATTATTTCATTAATATTATAGAAGAGTATTTGCATCTAGGATATCAGTTAACCAGAAAAAATTAGAAATAACTTGAATACTTATGTGATGATCAAATCACGGTAATTGGCATATCCATCACCTCAAACATTTATCATTTCTTTGTGAAAAGTTCTGATCTTTGTTGGAATAAAGAATTGACATCATACATATCTTATGGAACCTAGATAAGCTGATGACTAAACATAACTAGAGATAATTGGAATAAATAAGTGAAGTCTGAATGATGAAATATTTGATTCTTCTCAGCTGTAAAGTCTTACTTCTTGTTGGATAGTAGGCCAGTACTATGTATACCTGGGGTTACTTAGGAAATTAGTTGAGAAGAGATAACTAATAATGACTAGAATAACTAGAATCAAAGCCAAGAATCTAAAAATCACTTTTTTAGACCAACATTTAACTCTCGTTTATTGATGCAATAACGAATTATTTCTGTATGTAAGTAGAGGTACGTAAGTAGTATGCTAGAGAGAACTAGAATAACAATGGGAAATCAAGTAGTTGAAAATATTTTTCACAAATATAAGTTGTTTTTTCTTATTGAATTAATGAGTTAGTTCCGTATAATAAGATATTCCAGGAAGATTAGTTAAGGAGCAATGATAAAAGACATCTTGAACTACTGGTTAAAGCCTAGAGGCTGAAGATCACATTCTTCTCAACTCAAAATGATCATCTCTTGTTGGAATGAGAATTTAATGCTATTGATGGTTAGTGTTACCTAGGTAAATAGTTAACAAGAGATAATTACAAATATCTAGAATAATCATTTGATGCCAAAAGTAGAAAAATCCTTCTCACTCAAAGTTCTTTGTGCTTGTGTGAATAATGCACAATTATCACAAATACCTAGTGGTAATTAATAATTAGCAACTTAGGAATAACTGGAAGTATCCAGAGTGACTAGTTGAAGACTATACACTGATGAAAACTGGTCAAATCCAAGGATTTTGAATAATCATCCTTTGAATTAAAAATTCTTATTGCTGATAGAAATATTAGTTCAGGGGATATCCATTGTTATCTAAGACACTAGTTAACTAGAGATAACTAGAAGTAACAAAAAGACTCCATGAACTACAAAACCTATCCTTCTGAACACCAACTTCTTCATTGCCCAACAAGTCTATTGGGTCCTGAGGCTCCTCTGCCAGGTTAGAGCATAAAGTGGATTTGGAGGCTGGTGACTCATGTTTCCAGGGTGGCCACAGCAAGTCCAGGAAAGAAGTGTTTCTTTCCTTATCTGACCCCAGAATCCAGGGAGGCTCTCCCGGGTAGGCAGCTCCTCCTACAGGAACTTGGAGCAAAGCCTTGGTTGATGGGGCACTGCCATACACTCCGTCGGTCTGAGCACGTACTCTCCGACTGAACTGCAAAAGCTTTAGTGCCAGCTGAAGATTACATGGGAAGGGGGGTGGGAAAAGAGATTGAGGTGCTTTCGCTTTCAGCTGCAAGTAACAGAAAGCCCACTTCTCGGTGGTGCCGGCAACATGGATGGTCTGCTCTCTCACATCACCAGCGTCCTGAGGCAGAAGCTCCGAGATTGTTAATGCAGCGGCCCCTCGAAGCCATTAGTAGCCAGATTCCTTCCTTCTTTCTGTTCTGCAGCCCTCAATGAGCCACTTTTGTTCTTGACTCGCTTCCTTCATGGTGACAGACAACTGTTGTAGTCCTTTGTAACACGTAGATGTGACAATGTCCACACAATGAGGGAGGAACAAGAGTGCTGCCCCTAACACCTCCCACCATGTCTCGCGTCCCCAGGCCTAAGCCAATCCTTGGCAAGAGTAGTGGGGATCTTCCTTCTGGGGCTGGAGATAACCATAGACTCCCCTGAAACCCACTGGCCCTAAGGAAATGGGTGGATATTTGGGCAAAATTGGGGTTCTCTGAGGAAGAGAAGAGAACAGATCTTTGGTAAGTTTACCGTGTCTACTGCACATAGAGAAAAATGGGAAATGCAGACAATATTTTCCTCTAAACAACAGGAAGGAATACGCAGCACTGGTCTAAGAGGCATAGAGACGCTCCTCCGTGTTTCCCCCTTTCTTATCTTTCTTCATGGAAACGGGGTGAGAGATGAACACAGCGAAACAGAGGGAAATTTACTGGGGAAATTCCCTCAGAAGCAGAAGAGAGAACATCGTGCACGTTATTTCCTAAATCAAGGGTTTTTAAAGCTGCACGGAGGTTGCTGCAGCATCTATCCTATGGCATGCCTTTCTCAGTGCTGCTTGTGCAAAAGAGTCACCCCGGGACCTTTTTCAAAGTCCCTATCTGTGGGCGAGCCCAGCCCTGGAGATTGTGACTTCATAGCTCAGGAATCTGCATTGTATTAAGCCTCTCTGGGCACCTCTGAAGCACAAGGGCAGCTGAGAAGCACCATGTTACCCCTACCAAACCTGACGGGTCCCAAGGCAGAGGACACTCCTGTTCCCCTTCCTGCCAGTCATTCCTGCGGAGGCACTCTCGGTGGCAAAGTCACTTTGCAGGTTCCTGAAGACAGGCATGAGACACATCTTCTCCCGGCTCCCACCTGCAGCCCAGCACGTGTACTTCCTTTGCAAACTCCTTCAGGTATAGTTCCCGGGTTATGGCAACTGAAATCTAGCAGGGGCCATAGGGAAGCACAAACTCAGAACGAAAAGGAGCCACCAGGACAGGCACAGTTGACAAGGTGTTAGATTGACACCAGGCTATGGACAAAACAGACTGCCTTGGGCACAGAGTAAAAGAGGACCCAACTAAGGTGATTCGCAGAAGAATTTACTCAAAAGGTAAATGTTTAAAAATACATGCGGAATTTGACTTCTTTGCATTCAACTATCACTTCAATAAAGGAACAACAAACTGTATTACCAGCCCCAACCTGTAATTTGCTACCCTAATATTAACTGGTTTGAAACTTTACCATTTAACCAAGGTTCATGTACTAAAAAAATCCATAAAACCAGTATGAAACTTCAAGACCTTTGGCAATCCCTACACAGGACAGCCCTGAGAACATTCAGCGTTCGCTATGGTCCTTTTTCACATCAGGAATATGAACTTGACTGTGCCCCCCAGATGAGTCTCCTGCAGAGGGACCATTCCTTGAGAAACACTGAGGGAAAGAGCCCAGACTAGCCTCAATCTGGGTCCTCACAGTGCTCCCCCATTTCCTGGCCGGGCCTAGAGTTTCTTCTCTCTGTGATGAAGAGAAGAGTCGTGCTTAACTCAGAATCACTGAGGGCCAAATGAAAACTTACACAAAGGACCTGGCTTTAATGTGTTCAGGAAGAAGGGGTTCAGAAATGCTCAGTCTTACTCTCCTTCCTCGTTATGGTTATCACATAAGCTTTGTTGTTCAATGTGGGTTCATGACGTTTTTATAATTAGTGTCCCCAAAGTCAGTTGACAGCATTTCCTGGGAGGATTTGTCCTTTGTCATCTTGCTATTTTCTAATAAGAGGCATATGGTCAAGTAAAAGACACGCAGCATTGGAAAGGAGTGGAAAGACTTGGCCCTGCCTCCCGTTTGCTCACTGTAACCCTGGAAACATTCTTTTTAGTAAAAAAAATTAATTTTTAAAATTGACAAAATTGTATATATGGTATGATGCTTTGCAATACGCATACATAGTGGAATGGCTAAATCGAGCTAATTACCCTGGACTCATTCTTGTTTCCTCCTGCTTAATTGTTCCCATAAATGAGACAAAGTCCCTTAGGAATCTCTTGACAGAGAGTGGCCAGTAACATGCTATCCCTAGGGCCAGAAACAAGCATTAGGTGCTCACCACATCCGTGCCTGGCAGCCATCTTAAGACAGGTCTGCAGTGGCTCAGTAGGGCACGGGGATGGAGAGGGAGTGTGAGTCAGTGAGTCAGTGTGAGTCAGTGAGGTGGGGCTGGACCAGGGAGTTGAAGGGGGTGAGGAAGATGGAGCAGAGGGAGCTGGGGAGTTCGTGCGGAGGCAGAAGACAGTGCCAGAGGCGGGTGGGCAGAGGTGGATGGTGAAGGAGTCGAGGTCAGTTCATGCAGGACAGGACTAGGAGACCTAGGGGAATGGTGGGGCATGGGGACAGAGAAATAGAGGTTGGTGCGTGTGGGGTGTCCCTGAGGGGTGTAGGGGAGTGTGGGGGGCGGGGAGAGAGTGAGAGGGAGCAGGGGTGAGTTCATGTGAGGGTGCGGTAGAGTTTCTGTGTGGGGTGGTCACGTGGTGGTGGGGCAGGGGGAAAGGATGTGGTGGGAGCAAGGACAGTTCAAGTGGGGCTGGCCCAGGGTGCTGGAGGGGCATGGAGGGCTGATGGGAAGGTAGAGGAAGCAGAGGTCAGTTCACGTGGCTGTACTAAGGGATGTAGAAGGCTGGCTGGTGTGGCACAGGAGAGGCAGTCAGGGCCAGTTCCTGTGGCGGGAGGGAAAAAGAGAGGCCACCGGGGTGGTTTATGTGTGGCTGTATCTGCAGAGGTAGCCAGGGTATGGGACAAAGGAAAGGAGAGGGAACCGAGGCGTATGGAGGGGAGGGGAAGGAAAGGAGAGGTGTAGGGTCAGCCCTTGTGGGTGGGCCAGAGAGATGTGGGGCAGTGGGGCAGGGCTGGGCTGGAGGGCCAGCAGAGGGCAGGTCATGTGGGGCTGGCCCACGAGGACACGGGGGATCGCGAAGTAGAGGGACTGAGGTCAGCTCATGCAGGGTAGGACCAGGTGGTGTAGGGAGGCGGTGGGTAAGGGGAGGGAGAGAAAGCAGACGGGCAGTTCGTGCGGGGCTGGCCCAGAGAAATGTCGGTTGGGTTGCGCATGGGGCTTGGGCTGGAGAGAGAGCAAAGGCAGTTCCTGCGCAGGGCAGCAGAGGGCAGTGGAGCAGGGGTGCCATTGGGGGTGACGGGGGCGGGGAGAGGAGAGCAGTTCGTGTGGGGCTGGCCCAGAGAGCTGCAGGGGCGTGGGGTGGCATTTGACCTAGAGACGGCAGACATTGGTTCATGTATTGGTTCATGTGAGGATGAACCGGAGAGTTCAGTCGGAGCTGAGGGAAGAGGGGAGGGAGACGGAGCAGAGGTTCTTCCGCATGGGCTGGGCCAGGGCTGTGTGGGTGGAGGCGAGGGGAAGTGGACAGTAGAAGCAGCAGAGGTGAGTTGGTGTGAAGATGCCACAGAGACGCGGAGGAGCACACGGGCTTGGGGAGCAAGAGCGGTCACTTCGCATTGGACTGGGTTTGGGGAAGGTGAGAGAGCCTGATACCTGCGCAGACCACCGCGGCGGCAGGGAGGGTCCTTGCCCTCCACGCAAGAAGGAATTCAAGCATAGGGGCACGAGTCAGAGAAAGAATAAACACGAAATATAGGCAGAAATAGATTAATTGAAAGCAGAGTACACTCTTAAGAAAAAGTATAAGAGTGGATTGATCCAAGACGGAACAGTCCCACCGCAGCGTTAGGGCCTGTCATTTTATGCTAATCCCTACTAATATGCTAAGCTGGGGGCGGAGAAATAGGTGGAGGGTTCCAAGAAAGGGTCCTTCCCTTTCTTGACCTTGCTTGGTGTTTTTGGATCTGTCCTGGTATCAGGTGCATGCTGGGAGTGGGCAGTTCCTTATGATAATTTTATTACAATGATGGTATGATGCGCATAAAGTCAAGTAGTGGTCATGTTTCTTGCTCAACCGATTTCAGGCTGGTTTCTGCTAGACACGTCCCACACACTGCTCTTCCACTTCCCGGCCTCAAGCCAAAATTAGTTTCTGTGGGGCCGGACCAGAGAGATCTAGGGGCACTGGCAGGGATGGCAAGGGAGCAGAGGTCAGCTTGTGTTTCCTTGAAAGGACCGTCCAGTGCATTAGTCTTTTCTTTGCTGCAAAGTGTTAGAGCCGCTGTGAACAGCTGCGTGCATTGGTGGACACACTCAGGCTTGGTATGAATAGACTGCAAGGAAGTTGCTTAAAGAGAGAAGGCAGTTCGGTTGCTCTCACTGTAAGACGCGGAAGAGCTGCCAGACACAGCACCTCGGCAAGCACTGAAGGCCTTTCACCCTCTACTAGATTTTACATTCTTTGTTTTGAGCTGTTTTGATATTTTAAGTTCTAGGATGACCAGAAAGACAAAAAAGAACACGTGTGTTACTGTTTTCTTGGCTAACGACCTCTTTGGGAAGTCTAGTGTTAAATAGACTGTGAGGTTGGACCCAGGTCTGTCAGGGACCACGTGGCCACGTGAAAGGGCTAAGGGAATATCCACTCTTCACTGGGAGAAATTTCCCTCAAGTTAAATCTGGCTTCATACAATTCACAATAGCAAAGATGTGGAAACAACCCAAATGCCCATCAATACATGATTAGATTAGTAAGCTGTGGTGTATGTATACCATGGAATATTACTCAACTATAAGAAATAATGAAGATACGACATCTCTATGGTTCTCCTGGGGAGAGTTGGAACCCATTCTATTAAGTGAAGTATCCCAAGAATGGAAAAACAAGCATGACATGTACTCACCAGAAAATTGGTTTCCCTGATCATCACCTAAATACACATCTGGGAACGACACCAATCGGATATCAGACTGAGGTGGGGGGTGGGGGAGGGGATGGGTGTATGCCTACACAATGACTGCATTGCGCACCGTTTGGGGAATGGTAACACTTGAAGGTGCTGACTCGGGAAGGGGGGGTGGGGAAGGGAGGGATATATACCTACATGATGGGTGCAACACGCACTATCTGGGGAACAGACACGCCTGGAGCTCTGACTTCGGGGGGAAAGGCGGTACATGGGCAACGTATGTAACCTGCAATTCTGTATCCCCCATAACAATAAGATGAAATAATAAAAAAAAAAAATCTGGCTTCTAAGAGTGTGACCTTCCAAACACAACCTCAAGTGCCAGGATCCCTGACTCTCCTTTGGCTAATCTCAAAACTCAGTCCCAGACAAACTCTCCTCTTGAGGGAGCTCCTGCTCTGGACTACAACTGTGTGCCAGGGCTGCTCAACTTTATTTGATGTTTTCGCCACACTTTCAAATACTAGAATTTTGGCAGTACACTGAAAGGAAGCAAAACACTCATAACAACAGTTTAGCAACAACTGCAACTTAGTCATTGCTCTATAGGAAATGGCCAGCAGCCAGCCCACTATGTACTTAGTCACCCTTCAGTTTGACTGGAACTGCTTGCTGCAGGATGGTGCTCACTCACAGGGCAGGAAAAGCCCCTTTTTGAGCCCCTCCATCACCACTGTGCTGTGTCCTCCACTCCACGTCTCAGTTCACCATCCTACGTGCTGGGAGTCGCTGGAACAGCCTGCATCTTCAACTGGAGCGAAAGTAGTCCATCTGCACTGACAGCAGTTCTGAAGCAGTGATGCCATCCTAGTGTGCTGTGCTGGAACATATCAGACACATTTGATGACCCACATCTCTGTCAGCAGCCCCCCAAACTCTTACAGGGGCTCTAGGCCCATTTCCAAGAACATCACCTTCAGCACTTGATGTATCTGGAGCTAAAGTCGCCTTCATCTCTAGCTTCCCCCCACCCCCGACTCCCAGTCTTCTTGCCTTCCAAGCCTCCCCTTTTAAACACTTTATTTATTTATGTATTTTTTTTAATTTTTTAAATTTCAGACTATCATGGTGGTACAAATGTTTTGATTACCTATATTGCCTTGCACCGCCCAAGTCAGAGCTCCAAGCATGCCCAACCACAGACATCCCTCACTGCACCCATTAGGTGTGAATATACCCATCCCCTCCTCTCCCCGACCTGCCCGACACCTGATGAATGTTACTACCACATGTTTGCTTTTAGCTTTCTGATGTCAGTTTCATCTCATTTCTCCTCTTTGTTCTGGATACCTGCTACGTCACCAAGACTTTCCCTACAGTACTCACTCTGACCCACCCCTTCCTTTTTCATTTCGAAGCCACCGCCTCAACCCAAATTTGGATTGCTGCAATGTCCTCCTAGCTGAGGTCTCTGTCTTGTCTTTCCCCAGGACAATCTGCAGTGCCATCTTTCCCACGCCATTATCTTGCGCAGGGAAGTGGCTTGGCCTTTAGACTCAGTCACACCTGGTTCAAATCCTAACTCTTCTACTCCGCAGCTTTGGCCTTGGGGAGAGAGAACTTAACCCTGTTGAGTCTCAGTTTGCTCATCTAGAAAATGGGGGTGCTGTGAGGTCAAAGGGAGCTAACAGATGTTGGGTGCCTAGTGTGGAGCCTGATGCCTGGTGGGCACGCAGCAGGTGTGCCGATCCACTCCTCTTGGCCACCAACAATCACTGCCCATTCATTAGCCTGTTTTTCTTTTTTCCATAACTTGAATGCTCTGTCCTTAATAAGTGCCTATGTGTGTTACCCTTGAAATAGAGTTAATTTCTGTGTATACACTCGTGCCTCTGCCATTGTCCCCCCATCTTTCAGTAAATATCGTCCTCCTGATCCTATCCCCAAATCTGTGTTTTTCTTCTTATGAAACTCCTCCTTAGAGCTCCCTCCTTCCAGAAACTTTTTGTTTGGGAGTAGAGGACTAGTACCCAGCTGGAATTCCAGGAGACCGCAGTCTTGCAGATATGTCCCTTGCCACTAGGTGGGGGGCCAGGACAGAGGTCCCAAGGCAGAGCCCAGAATCTCTTGAGCTCAGCAGTGATTTAAGCTGGATCTTCCTGGCTCCCCTAGAGGGCTGTGGTCCTGAATAGCCTTGGAGCATGATGGAGAGGATGCCACAGTGGGAAGAATCTTGGCGAGGTTATGGGCCCCTTGGAAAAAGCTACCAGCTGTGGGCACTGATGGAATGACAGCTCATTTGGATGGATGCCCTATTAAGTCTAATTAAAAGAGAGAAAAATGACATGTTTGCATTTCTGAGTATGTGTGATCAAAATTGTTTACCTGCTACATGGACTTATCGAGACTCCCCAACTACACCAAGCACTTCTCAAGGCAGAGCAGGGGTGCCTTTGATTTCTTTAGAGCTGGGCTTTGTGCCTGCTGCGAAACTCCGTCCATCATAAGCATCACTCTTTCACTAAGTTTCTCGATCCTATAGCAAGGATTTATTAACTCATTAAAATTTTCTAGCTTTTTGTGGCTCTTTTTCTTCCTGACCATTATCCCTTGCTATGGATTGAATTGTGTCCCCTCAATACCTATGTTGGAGTCCTAACCCCAGGACCTCAGAATGGGACTGTTAGGCTTAAAGAATTCACCCTCCCCAAACTTCCATCCGAACCTCCTATAAAACCCACCGCTCTCCCCTTCCTAGGGATGTATTAGGCAGGAGCCTTTGCCAGACCCCTGGGAGATAAAGGAATGGAATTCGAGAGGGGAACGTACTTTCCTTAACCCTCCTGATAAGGACAATGCTTATCCCTCCCTGTTGTTTGAAAAGAATTCATTACAGCAGCTGTTCTGGCCCAGTCGCTCACTCCTCCCAGCAAAACCCTCTATAAAACCCAAGGGTCTCCCCTCCCTCAGCATGGATGCTCTTTAGGCCTCCACCCATCAGCACCCAGATGCTCAGATAAACAGCATTTGCTACACATGAGGCTTTCTGTGTCTCCCTCTCGGCTTCGGCCCTAACAGGGACCTTATTTGGATACAGGGTCTTTTTTTTTTTTTTTTTTTTTTTTTGAGACAGAGTCTCACTCTGTTGCCCAGGCTAGAGTGAGTGTCGTGGCGTCAGCCTAGCTCACAGCAACCTCAAACTCCTGAGCTCAGGCGATCCTCCTGTCTCAGCCTCCCGAGTAGCTGGGACTACAGGCATGCACCACCATGCCCGGCTAATTTTTTCTATATATATATTTTTTTTAGCTGTCCATATAATGTCTTTCTATTTTTAGTAGAGATGGGGTCTCGCTCTTGCTCAGGCTGGTCTCGAACTCCTGAGCTCAAACGATCCGCCCACCTCGGCCTCCCAGAGTGCTAGGATTACAGGCGTGAGCCACCACGCCCGGCCGATACAGGGTCTTTATAGAGGTAATCAAGTTAAAGTGAGTTTATTACAGTGGGCACCGATCTAATATGACTGGTGTCCCTATAAAAAGGGGACATTTGGACACAGACACACACAGAGGCAGATGATGTGAAGAGACACTGGGAGAAGACGGCCATCCACAAGTCAAGGAGAGAGGCCTGAATAGATCCTTCCCTCACAGGCCTTAGAACCAAACCTGCCGACACCTTGATCTTTGAACTCCAGCCTCCAGAACTGAAAGATGATCCATTTTTGTTGTTTCAGCCCCTCAGTCTGTGGGACTTTGTTATGGCAGCCACAGAAGAGGCCTACATCCTTCTCTCTTACTGAAGAACTTCCTCTGTTAGCTCCAAACTGTCCTGACCAGAAGAGTACACAGTGATGCTGCGGAAACAAAACCTGAACTTGGAATCTGTGCTGCAGAACACACTGCTCCGTGGACACTGAACGTGGCTGCTCCTGCGAGGTCAGTGAGCACCTGGGGGTGTGCAGCATCGCCACCTGAAAGCTCGTTTTTCTCACCTTGGAGTCTGAGCTTGAACATGTATGTGAGGCCATGTCTTGTGAGATGTTGGATGTGGGAAAATATTTGTGCAGCCCCTCATGCAAATAGATCCAAAATGTACACTGATGATTAAAAACGGAGTCAGCAAAGCATGGGAAAGATGAATGAGTGGAGGCAGGGTGACAGAGCCTCTGGATGTCACTGTGGCAGGTTTGTAGTTTCTAATCTGCTGTATATAGTTTAAGAGATATGCTTTCAGGATGAACCAGGCTATCTGAAAGAACAGACACCAATCTTGTAAGAGGCATTGTGGGGTAGTGGTGAAATGTCTCTGGAGCTGGACTTCTGGGTTCCATTGCTAGCTCCACTCCCACTACTGAATGACCTCCAGTAGCTTACCTAAAGCCTCAGTACCTCGTTTGTTTCATCTGTCAAGGAGGCAGGAGGGTATTAATATAACCCACCTCAAGGGCAGTTGTGGGGATTAAATAAGCTAACATGTCTAAAAAGCTTAGAAGAGAGCCTGGCACAATAAATATTTGTTGAATGAATAAATTGAGAATTTGGCTGTAATCTTCAACTCTAGGGTTCAGGAGTTATGTCATTAATCCCAGTGTTGCAATTTAGGGGTATGTCTTTAGAACAAAGCTTCTTAACCTGGGGTACCCAGGCTTCAAGTGTCCATGAATCACCCCGAGAAGGTTCTTAAATCTTCTGAAATGACGTGCATGATTTGTGAGCAATTTTTATCAGATTTATTCAAAGAGTCCATGAGCCAAAAGGAATTCAGACCTGCTGACCTGGAATTAGACATGGCCATTTGGGGCATGGAGAAAAATATGCAAACCCACAGCATTGTGCCATAGTAGCGTGTGTGTGTTTGGAGGGAGCACCTGGTTTTGAGATCCTTTGTCCACACCAGCATTCCCTGAGATCTGCCTGTTTCCTGGTCCCGCCTGGATTTTTCCAGTGAGGCAGCTCGAGCATCATTTCTATGCTATGCCTGAGGGTATGAGACTGCCACTTCCTTGCTGCTCGGGGGCCTGGGGATCTCTAGGATGCTGTCTCTGTCCCTATCTAGATGCTCCCTGCAATCCTTCGCTCCGTGGAGCCTCTGGGATCCAGCAACCTCACCAGCCACCTGGATTTCCCCCTCTTTCTCCTCCCTCCCCTCCAACTTTTTTTAGCTTGAAGATCAATCTTCTTGAAGGAAAAATGCCAACAAAAGAGAATTTATTTTCTTCCAAGACATTGCTCTCTCACTTCCTTACACTGACTAAAGCCATTTTACTTCTCTGTCTTCAGCATTTTTTGAAAGCCTCAATTTATTTTCGGCTTCAGCCTTCCCAAAATTAATTATCCTTTAGGATCCACATCACTGTGTGTGTGCTTTTTAACCATCATGAGATCTGTTCTCTCCTTCTAGCTTTCGCATTCATTCATTTATTCACTCACTTAGCATTTATTCTGACCAGGCTCCGCGGTGACAAAAATAAAGTCTCCGGCCTCATGAGATTTACAATGTAGTGAAGGGGACAGACAGAAAACAAGCTCAAGAAAACAGAGAAAGGTAAGGAGGTAGAAAAGGATGGAGGGGGTGCTATTTTGGTCGGGGTGGTCAGAGAAGGCCTCGCCATGGAGATGGTATCTGAGCAAAGAGCTGAAGCCCCGTGGAGAACTGGGGAAAGGCTGCCGAGGCAGAGGGAGCAGCAAGTGCAAAGGCTCTGAGGCAGCAACAGGCTTGGCACAGGTGAGGAACAATGAAGGAGCCTGTGTGGTTGGCAGAAGGAGGCAGGGTGTGGGTGGGCCTCATAAAGCTCTTAAGTTCCATGGGGGATGGGGAGCCATCATGGGGTTCTGAGCAGGAAGGTGGCATGACTTGCATTGGCACTGCCTTTTCTTTCTCTCCCGTTTGACTTACATGCTTTCTTTTCTTAATTTATCTTACTTAGAATTTTTATTGCCTACATTGCCCATTAGGGCAATTGCTTAAATGTACCACAGCCTCCTGCTGTGGATTTAGGCCCCCCAAATGGCCCATATGTCCAGCGTGACGATTGATTTTATGTGTCAACTTGGCTGAGTCACAAGGTGCCCAGATATTTGGTCAAACACCATTCCAGGTGTATCTGTGGGGGTGTTTTTGGATGAGATTAGCATTTGAATTGGTAGACCGAGGAAAGCAGATGCCCTCCCCAACATGGGTGGGCCTTATCCAATCAGTTGAAGGTCTAAATAGACCGAAGAGGCTGACCCCCTACCGAGTGAGAGAGAATTTTTCCTGCCTGCAGGCCTTCAAACTGGGACAGCAGCTTTTTCCTGCCTTTGGACTGGAACTACAGCATTGGCTTTTTCTGAATCTTTTTCTTTTTTTTTGGAGACAGAGTCTTGCTGTGTCACCCTGGATAGAGTGCAGTAGCATCACCACAGCTCACTGCAACCTCAAACTCCCGGGCTCAAGCGATCTTCCTGCCTCAGCCTCCCGAGTAGCTGGGACTACAGGTGTGTGACACCATGCCCAGCTAATTTTTCTATTTATAGTAGAGATGGGGTCTGGCTCTGCTCAGGCTGGTCTCAAACTCCTGAGCTTAAGCAATCCTCCTGCCTTGGCCTCCCAGAGTGTTGGGATTACAGGCGTGAGCCACTGTGCGCAGCCCTCTTCCTGAGTCTTGAGCCTGCTGGGTTTCAGACTGCAGCTAGACCACCAGCAACCCTAGTTCTTAGGTCTTCAAACTAGGACTGGAACTACATTATTGGCTCTCGTGGGACTCCAGCTTGCCAACTCACCCTGCAGATCTTGGGACTTGCCAGCCTCTATAGTAGTGTTAGTAAATTTCCTGTGATAAATCTACCTATCTATATGTCTCTCTCTCTCTCTAAAATATATATTATGTAAATATATGTTTATATTTATAATGTCTTTATATAGTTAAATATATATTATTCTTTTTTTTTTCAACAGATTTTCTGGGTTTTTTTTTTTTATTTCATCTTATTGTTATGGGGGATACAGAATTGCAGGTTACATACGTTGCCCATGTACCGCCTTTCCCCCCAAGTCAGAGCTCCAGGCGTGTCTGTTCCCCAGATAGTGCGCGTTGCACCCATCATGTAGGTATATATCCCTCCCTTCCCCACCCCCCCTTCCCGAGTCAGCACCTTCAAGAGTTACCATTCCCCAAACGGTGCGCATTGTGTAGGCATACACCCATCCCCTCCCCCACCCCCCACCTCAGTTTGATATCCGATTGGTGTCGTTCCCAGATGTGTATTTAGGTGATGATCAGGGAAACCAATTTTCTGGTGAGTACATGTGATGCTTGTTTTTCCATTCTTGGGATACTTCACTTAATCTAATGGGTTCCAAATCTCTCCAGGAGAACCATAGAGATGTCGTATCTTCATTATTTCTTATAGCTGAGTAATATTCCATGGTATACGTATACCACAGCTTACTAATCCAATCATGTATTGATGGGCATTTGAGTTGTTTCCACATCTTTGCGATTGTGAATTGTGCTGCTATAAACATTCGGGTACATGTGTCTTTGTTACAGAATGACCTTTTTTCCTTTGGGTATATGCCCAGTAATGGGATTGCTGGGTCAAATGGCAGGTCTACTTGAATCTGTTTAAGATACCTCCATAATGCTTTCCACAGGGGTTGCACTAGTTTGCAGTCCCACCAGCAGTGTATTAGTGTTCCTGTCTCTCCACATCCACGCCAACATGTGTTGTTTTGGGTTTTTTTTTGATAAAGGCCATTCTCACTGGGGTTAAGTGATATCTCATTGTGGTTTTGATTTGCATTTCT
Organism: Eulemur rufifrons; assembly: GCF_041146395.1. Taxonomy (NCBI): domain Eukaryota; kingdom Metazoa; phylum Chordata; class Mammalia; order Primates; family Lemuridae; genus Eulemur; species Eulemur rufifrons. The sequence continues at coordinate 22,041,612 of NC_091012.1, read as the reverse complement.
CTGATGATTAGGGATGTTGAGCATTTTTTCATATGTTTGTTAGCCATTCTTGTATCTTCTTTTGAGAAGTTTCTATTCATGTCATTTGCCCACTTTTTGATAGGGTTGTTTGATTTTTTCTTGCTGATTTTCCTGAGTTCTAAATAGATTCTTGTTATCAGTCCTTTATCTGATGTGTAGTATGCAAAAATTTTTTCCCATTCTGTAGGTGGTCTGTTTATTCTCGTGACTGTTTTAATAATATTAAAAGGCTGTGCAGAAGCTTTTTAATATTATTCTTTACAATATCTCTATGTGTCTATTGGTTGCTGCTCTGGAGAGCCCTGCCTCACACAGCCAGCACAGGGCGGCTTCTCACGAACACTGCCTGTTTCCCATGTCGGTCCTGTTGGACAGTTGTTTTCTTCAAAGAGGAGAAATCCTTCCTAATTCTTTTTTTTTTCAGACAAAAGAAGGCAATTTCAGAGAAAGAGAGGAGTTGTTGGTGTATGCGAGAAGAGAAAGTCAGTCCATAACAGGCCCGAGATGACCTAGGCAATGCATGTGGCGTGAGGGAGACAGCAAAGCTCTGCTGCTAGTGATGTTAACCGACACAGCTCACTCTTCCTGGAAATGAAATACAACACTACAGCCAGTGGGATAAGCTGTAGGGCGCAGTGACAGACGTTGAGCTTCTCTAGCAGAAAGAACAGTGGAGTGGGTGAGAAGGAGGAGGGACACTGACAGTGCTGACGGAGCAGACGTGTATGCATTATGCATGATGTCATCTCACACAGACGTAAGAATAGAACTGCAGAGACAAGGTCTGGGAGAATCCACACCACATTTTTTTTTTTTTTTTTGAGACAGAGTCTCACTCTGTTGCCCAGGCTAGAGTGAGTGCCGTGGCGTCAGCCTAGCTCACAGCAACCTCAAACTCCTGGATTCAAGCGATCCTCCTGCCTCAGCCTCCCGAGTAGCTGGGACTACAGGCATGCGCCACTATGCCCGGCTAATTTTTCTATATATATATTTTTAGTTGTCCATATACTTTCTTTCTATTTTTAGTAGAGACGGGGTCTCGCTCTTGCTCAGGCTGGTCTCGAGCTCCTGACCTTGAGCGATCCACCCGCCCTGGCCTCCGAGAGTGCTAGGATTACAGGCGTGAGCCACCGCGCCCGGCCAAGAAAATTCTTAAGAGAAAGGGATGTTATACTATTACATCAGCTGGACCCTTTCACACAGAGGGAGAGAGTGGATTCCAGGAACTACAGGGGGGCAGCCCCAGTGTTACAGGCGGTGTGCTTGTGTGAAGCTTCTCACAGCTGGAAATATAAGCAGACAGGAGGATCTGCTGTCATCCAGTTCGCAGTAAACTCCCAAGTGCATGTGCTGGTTCTGTCATTGCTCGTCACTGCAATCTTAGTGCCTAGCACGGCGTCTGGTGCACTGCAGGCACTTGATAAATGTTTGTTGATGAATGAATGAATGTATGAATCTCTGTGACTTCCTAGTAATCTCTCTCTATCTTATCAGTTTTGGCCCTATTGTCAATTATTTGATGTACAATTGGAAGCACAAGCCTGGTATTCAAATATTTGGTTGTCATTAGCACAGACTCAACCAAACCGAATTACCTCCCAAAGGCCCTATCACCAACGACCATCACATTGGAGCTTAGGGCTTCAACATATGAATTTTGGGGGACACATTTCACTCCATAGCACCGTTTTGGGCCTGCTTTTAGTACCTGGACTGCAGTCCTTGTTTTGTTTGGCTGAGAAACATTATGGAATCATGAGAAGAGAAATGAAGCAAGACCAAGGTCTGCTTCAGGTTGGGAGGAGTGGGAATGGTGTGGGCTCTAGATGAATTCAGATCATAGGTATTAGTTTTCTCAGGCTGCCATGACAACGTGCCATGGACTGGGGGGTTTCAACAACAGAAATGTATTGTGTTGTTGTCCTGGAGGCTCGAAGTCCACGATCAAAGTGATGGCAGGGTCGGTTTGTTCTGAAGCCTCTTTCCTTGGTTTTGGAGATGGCTGTCTTCTCCCTGCGTCTCCACATTGTCTTTACTCTGTGTGTGTCTGTGTCCTAATATCCTCTTCTCATAAGGACACCAGTCATTAAATTAGAGGCCACCCTAATGACCTCATTTTACCTCAATGACCTCTTTAAAGACCGTATCCCCAAATACAGTCACAGTCTGAAGTACCGGGCGTCAGGGCTTCAGCATATGCATTTTAGGGCTGACACCATTCTGTCCATAATGGCAGGGGATCTATTCCCGACCCTGTTGCTTACTAGCCACGTGGTTATGGGAATCTACAGCGCCCCGTGAGCCTGAGTTTCTTTATCTGCGAAATAGTTTTGATAGGATCTGTCTGGTAGGACTGTTGGAATGTGTGCAATGTCTGTAAAGCACCTGACACAGTGTCTGGCATATGTTAGATCTTTCCTGCTTGACAGTTATTTGCATTACTAGTATATTTGGACCTCAGATCCTACTACACTTACCTCTGGGAATTTTGTTTTTGCTAGTGTCGTTATTATCTAGGAAACGTCTGAGTATGCAGCGCAATAGGACAGGGAATTCCTATTCAGCCCAAAATGTTGCTTCATGGATAAAACTCAGTAAAAATTCCCTCCTAGATGATTTCCTATTTAATGTGGCTGTGGGGGAGTCTTCCCCAGCTGGATACAGCTGAAAACTCCTGGCATCTGAGTCAAGGACCAACTCCTTCCCTCCCTCCCAGCTGCTTTTCCAGCCAAACTGCTATTTTCATCCATTTCATCACCACTTCAAATGTAATCCCTTACAGTTGGGCAAATTACACTTGAGATAACCTAAATAAAATGCCTTTTTAATAGTGTCAGCTCTGGCTCTCCCAGCCAGGCCGATGTGCACCTGGCCAGTGGCTTGGGGGCCTCACTTCATGGGAGATTCACCCTTATCTCTCAGCAAATCCCTGCGGAGGACAGTTATCGATCACCTGGCTCTGGCACTGTGCTCAGCCGCAGTGGGACAAGAGCACAGGACACCTTCCACACCTGCCCCACCTGGAGATTCCTCTCTGCTTTGCTCACCATCCAGAAGGAACTGCTCAGGGCAGTTCTCCCTTCCAGGCTTTGCTCTCAGCCCTAAGTCATGAGTCACATGGTCTGACAGTCTGGCCCTGCCACCACCCGGCTTCATTACAACCAACTCCCACAGAAGGAACTGCAGTTTCCCCAAGCCCCAAACCGCCCTGGCTCAGGGCCCTCACACCCCACTGCTCTCAGCAGAAGCACCACCCTCAACCCTTCCGTCACTTGTTCTTTAGGACTTAGAGGACCTCTCACCACCTTAATTATATGACTGCAGCTCCCAGACTCTCTAATTCTATGGGCAGGGGTGGGTCTGGCTTACCCTAGTGTGTCTGTTAACCCAGGGCCTTTCAAAGAGCAGATGGTCAATGAATATTTGGGGAACAAATGTGCCAGCGAGCAGGGGTCTTATTTATTGAGATTAAATTTCCCTACGTTCTCAGATAAGCCAAGCAAATTCACACACACACACACACACACACACAAACACGTATTTTAATTTTATAGAAAAACATGTGTAAAAGGATAAGATGGCAAGAAGTAACTGTCTTTAAATTTTATTTCTCTATTTCATAACTCCACACATTTAAATGCAAAGTTCTTTCACATTTCCAAGAAAATTCTTATTGCAATGACATTCCAATTCCACCTTGTTCCGAGCAGCAAAATGAAATGGAAGGTGACTCCATTTCTTTTACAAAATGGCAAACTCTTATATTTGATAAGCAAAATTACATGTGTGGTCAATATCATTCCCCAACTTAGATGCTGAAGCTAATTAAATCTTCTATGAACATGAACAAAATTTGAAAAATTCCAAAAGACAAACAAAGATCAATATGCAAAACACCCAAATGTAACAGGGACACAAAAGGTTATGCCCTGGTGGTTTCTCCAAGCTACTGGGGCCCTCCACTTCTTTAAACACTGACTACTCTCTTCAAACACAGAGTAAAGAAAGGACTCCTTTCTCATGGGGCAGGAGGAGCTGCTGGAAGGGGACCTGGATGTGCACTGGCCCTGTCCCCCCATCGGCCCTGCCTGCAACTCCTGCTCACTCCCTCTCTACCTCATCTCTCAAAGTCTCTTCATACAGGAGTGCGAAGGATCTGGGGTCTGTACGATTGAACCTGGCCACATACTCCAGGACTTTCGTCTTGGTGGTTTCAGCGTGGGCCCTGGGACCCCACAGGAACTCATAACATGCAGGATCGCTGTTGGGCACCTGCCGGTACTCCAGGTACCCTTCCTGCACCCAATCCTGGGTGATGAGCTTCCGGGGCTCCCGGTAGATGTAATGCTCACTCCCAGCATGCACCCCCATGATACCCAGTGCTTCCCAGAGGACCTCCTCCCGGGCACGGTCGCCCTGCAAGTGAATGACACCCAAGGTGATTATCAGCAGGCCGACCTTGGGAAAGCGCTGGGTATCATTCAGCTCCTCACTGTAGGTGAGGCCCAGGGCGGTGACAAGGGCATAGCAGTGGCTGGCAGGATCCACTTCCTTCACATCGAGGCCAAAGATCATATGCATGCAATCGGAGGCTTTCTCGAAGATCTCAGGGAAGAAATCTTGGTAATCTCTGATGACAATATTCAGCATTTCTTCCTGGGTGGTCAGCTCCTTCATTCGATACTTGAGGAGCAGGAAATGAACCAAATCAGACATCTTGTCATTTAGCTCCTCTTGCGGCAGGGACGCCGGGACTGCCGGGTGCTGGGAGGTGCTCAGCCCCTCCTGTTCTCCGGTGATGGAGCCTTCATTGGAGTGGTGCTCTGGATTGGAGGCCAGGCCAGTGGGAGAGGAGCAGGCTCCCTGAGGACTCAGTGTTGCAGCAGCAACCTCTTCCAGGGTGCCCGGGGTGACAGTAGAGGAGGAGGCAGCCGCCCCCTCCTCCTGACCCCCGGGAGCCTGGGTACCCACCAGGCCCTGTGCCTCTGTTTGGGCCTGAAGGCGCTGAATCCTCTGAGAGCGGCGCGGAGGCATGATGGCTCTGGTCAGGGACACCAGGCAGGAGTGCGGGCAGGAGCTGGGTGATGGGGACCCACAGACCTGGGAAGAGAGGGAGCCTGTCAGTGGCCTCAGTGAGAACCACACCCTGGGGGCTCTTACAAAGTGCCACCTACAGGCCTTCTCCTTAGGTGATGCCCTGGGGCCTCCCAGGGCTCCTCTCCTCCTGGTCAGCCTGTCCCCTGAGCACATGAACAAGAAAAGGAGATGGCTCCTCAGGCGCAGCTGGCCTGCAGAGTGTGAGGCTCAAGAGCTGCTAGTCAGTGGGTGGGGCCGGGCACTATTGGGTCCCCTCTGTCCTGGGGAGGGCAGGGCCTCTGGCACACATTCACAGTGTGTACCTCACCTTGACTCCTGGCACGGCCTGGGCCTCCTCTGCTCTGTGACCTGAGGACACCGCCTCAGACCAAGGTCTCACAGTGGGTTCCTGGATCCCCTTTAAGGGGAAGTGAGGGGCCCTCAGGCTGCAGGTACACGCACAGCCGTGGTACCCCCAGTGCTGTCAGGAGGGTGGGCCAGGCTCTGTGAGGTCCCCACCGTTCTGGGGCCAGCACATCTGGTCACCCATGCTTGGGTCCTCCCAGGGCCAACAACTGGCGTAGGGGATGGACAGGCTCTCTCTATCGGGGGTACGAGGTCCCCTCACTCATCCCCCTGTGTCCTCACCTTGATGATGCCTAGCAGGCCTGGGACTCTTTCCTGTGCCGACCTGGAGCTGCAACCCTCAGACCAAAGTTGTAACCACACTCAGCCCCTTCAGGCAGTAGTGAGGGAGCACCAGGTCTGGCCACCCTGCCTGGAGCCTCCAGGGCTGACTGTGGGGACAGGGTGTTTCTGTGAGGCCTCCACTGTTCTGAAGTGGGGTACCCGTGGTCCTCCCTCACACCAAGGTGTTCACCTTCCTCATGGCCGTAAAGAAGTGTGGATGTACAACAGGTGGCCACCCTGCCCAGGGTCTCCCAGGGATGAAAGCAGGGGCAAGGTTGGGGCCCCTCTGTCCTGCGATCCTGGGTCTCCGTCCACCTCTTGTCTCCCAGCAGGGTCTGGGCATCTCCCTCTGCTCACCCGAGGCCATGCTCGAGATACCAAGCCCCTACCCTCCCTCAGACCCGGAGGTGGCTGTCAAGACGCACGTGCCAGGCCACCCTACACGGGGCCTCCCAGGGATGACGGAAGGACAGGCATCTGTGGGGTTCCCCCCTATCCTGAAGTCTAAGGCTCCCTCCCCTCCTCCTTATCTGTGTGTTCTCATCTTGGCTGCCTGGTACAGCCTGCGTCCCTTCCACTCACACCAAGGCCCTTACTTCTCTCTAAGCTCTGTGGCGTAAGTCAGTGTACGTCTCATCTGGATCCCACACCCGAGGCTTCCCAGGGTTGACACTGGGGGTGGAATGGGATGGGCAGTGGGAGGCCTCAGTCCTCCCTCAGGGTCCTGACCTTGATGCCTGGCAGAGCCTGGATCCCCACCCTCTACAGCCCTGACTCAGCCCCAGGTCACAGCAGGCTCTGAATCCCAGAGTCCCCTGAGGTGTAATGGGGAGGGCCTCAGCCTGACATGTCTGTCCTGGGCTGGCCTAAGGCTGACAGCAGAGACAAAGCTGGATTATTTGGGACCCTCTACTTGGAGTGGGGGCCTCCTCAGCCCACCCTCATCATCTGACCTCATTCCTAACAGAGCCTGGGTGCTCTCCCCTACATTGACCTTAAGTCTGGATCTCAGACCAAGGGCCTCGCCTCTGTCAGCCCCCCAGACGCAAGTCAGTGGACGTCACATCTGGCCCCCTACACCGGGGCTTTTGCAGGCTGACAGCAGGAACAAGGATGGACTGTGGGGCCCCCTAACAGGAAGTGGTGCAGCCTGGATCCCCGCCTCTATGGACCTTAGTCTGCCAGGCCACACCAACGCTCTGACTCCCAGAGTCCCCTGAGGAAGAAGGTGGGGGGGGGGGGCCGCAATCTGACATGTCTGCCGGGGCGTGGTCCATGGCCGACAGCAGAGGCGGGGCTTGATTATTTGGAGACCCTCTACGTGGGGTGGGGGCCCCCTCAGTGCACCCTCATCGGCTCACCTCACTCTTAACAGAGCCTGGGCCCTCTCCCCTCTGCCGATCTGAAGTCTGCCCCTCAGACTAACGGCCTCGCCTGTCAGCCCTCCAGACGCAAGTCGGTTGGCGTTGACCTCTGGGCCCTGTACGCGGAGCTTCCTAGGGCTGAGAGTACGGGCAGAGCTGGATTATTTGGGGACCCTCTGCGTGGGGTGGGGCCCTCTCAGTCCACCCTCAGCATCTCACCTCACTCCTAACAGAACCTGGGCCCTCTCCCCTCTGCCGATCTGACGTCTGCCCTTCAGACCAATGACCTCGCCTCTGTCAGCCCCCAGATGGACGTCAGTGGATGTCACAGCCGGACTCCCACACCCGGGCTTCCCTGGGCTTCCCCAGGGTGAAAGGAGAGGCAGAGCTGGATTATTTGGGGACCCTCTATCAGAAGGGGGCCCCCTCAGTTCCCCCTCAGCATCTCACCTTGACTCCTCACCGAAACTGGGGCCTCTCCTCACGGTTGACCGGATGTCCGGACCTCAGACCAAGGCTTCCACCTCTGACAGCACCCCAGGAGCAAGTCGGTCGACATCACATCCGGCCCTGTACCCGGGCTTCCCAGGGCTGACAGCAGGGACAAGAATGGACTGTGGGGCCCCCTACTGGGATGCGGCAGAGCCTGGATCTCCGCCCTCTAGGGCCCTTAGTTGACCTTGGGTCACATCAACATATGACTCCCAGAGTCCCTTGTGTTCTAAACGGGAAGGGCTCAGCCTGACAAGTCTGTCCCAGGGTGGCCGAGGGCTGACAGCAGGGGCAGAACTGGATTATTTGCGTCCCTCTGCCTGTAGTGGGGACCTCCTCAGCCCTCCTTCAGTGTCTCACCCTAACTGTTAACAGAGCCTGGGCCCTCTGCCCTCTGCCAAGTTGAAGTCTTCACCTCACACCAAGGGCCTCACCTCTGTCAAGCTCTGAGGCAGAAGTCGGTGGACATCAGTGATGGCAGAGACAGGGATGGGGCCCGTCTTTCCTAGGGTCTAGGTTTCCACTAGTCCTCTCTAGTGTCTGACCTTGACTTCAGGCATGAACCTCGGACTCCATCCACACTGGCAAGGGGATCTCCCACAGCTGACCACTAGTACAGTGCTGGGGCCCCTTCCATTCTGGAGTCCAGGGCTGCCTTGGTTCCTGGTCAGGACCCTCACCTCGATTCCTACTGAGGCATGTGACACCTCCCTGGGCTAACCTGAGTATGTCCCCAGTAGACTAAGGCTTACACTGCCCTGAATGCCTTGAGGCAGAACTTCACTCATACAGGTCAAGGCCTGTATTGTCGACAATTGACAACTCTGCCTGGAGTCTTCCAGGACTGACAAGGGCAGAGATGGATTCTTTGGGACTCCTATGTTCTGAGGTGAGTGGACACCTCAGTTCTCACTCATGAGAGCCCTCATCTTGGCCCTTGGCTCCTTCATTAAATGCTCCATGGGAAATGTCCTCTCCCTTCCACGTTGGACCAATTGTCCAGCTGCAACCCTTGTAAAAAATGACTTCAAGTCCCCGGGTATATGTTAAATGGGGAGCTGTTGGATCCACGACCAAGGGTGAGCAGTCCTATATGTAGTGTTCTCTTATTCAAATCTCTTCTGTATCTATGTTTTGTACAATGTTAACTTCCATTGTTTATGCTTTTTTCTTTAGTAATTGATCCTACTTGGAAAAATGTCTTTTTGGTAAATATTTTCAAAGAATTGTGTTTTGTCATTTATCTCTACTGTTATCTGCTTCATTATTTCTGCTTTTATCTTCATTATTTCATACCTTCTACTAACTTAAGTTTCCTATGGTATTTAATCTTTAGTTTCTTGAATTGTGCAGATGTTTTAAATATTTTTATTGTCTCATATATTTAAGGCTATCCATTTCCCTCTGAGGATCACTTGGGCTGTATCACACAGTGAGTGTTCTGTACCTTCATGTGTATGTCTTGAATTTTTAAAAGTTGAATATATTATTCTATTACTTATGGTATTAAAATTTTCAATATATATCCCCAAACGAGGGGTGTAAATTTTTTTTGAGAAGGCTGTGAAGAGGACGATAGCAATAGAATTTCACTTGGAGGAGATTTCAGGTTCCAAAGTCATTTTGTGTTGTTTTATTTTTGTCATTAGTTAAAGAACAGTTTTAAATATATTTAAATGCTGTTGACAGAGTTGGGTTTATTGCAGGAATGCAAAGAACTTTAACACTAGAAGATCAATCAATATAACTGGCCACGTGTAAGAGTCAAGGATTTTCTAGGAAAACAGAAAATTCTATCAATATTTAATACAGAGGCAACTTAATGCAGGGGACTGATTACACAAGTGACGGAGAAGCCAAACGAGGGAGAGTTGGAGAACCCATTAATTAGCCACACGAGGAAGTCAATCTCACCTCTAGGTCGGAAGGACAAACAGGAATTTAGCATTAATGGAGCCTAGGTATTGGGTTCAACAGGATCTGGAATCATGGTGGGACTATCTGATGGTGGCTGGAGCCATGGACAATGTAGCCACTGAAGGAGAAGTCACCTGATACAGAAGAAGGAGGAGAAAGAAACTCTAATCGCTCTATCTTCCTGAACCAAAATTGCAGCCAAATGTTGGTGAGCCTAAGAATTGGAGCCTTCAGGAGTCTAATCCTGTATAGTGGAGAGCAGAGTAGGGGAAAATGAGAGATGGATCTAGGAGCAAAGAGTCCCAGGACAGCTAACTATAGTAACAGATTGAATGAGACAAATCATATCTATAGTAAGCTTATTAATTTTTATAAAATTTAGAGTTTTGGGGGCTACAAGTGGAATTCTGTGCTACGTATATATTGTATAGTGGTGAAGTCTGGGCTTTCGGTGTACCCATCACCTGAGTAGTGTACATTGTGCCCCATAGGTAATTTTCCATGCCTCACCTCCTCCCACCCTCACCCTTTTAAGTCTGCAATGTCCATTATACCACTCTGTGTGCCCTTATGTAGCCATAGTTTAGTTCCCACTTATAAGCGAGAATATGGAGCATTTATTTTTCTGTTCCAGAGTTACTTCACTTAGGATAATGTCCTCCAGTTCCATGTTGCTGCAAAAGACATTATTTCACTCTTTTTTATTGTTGAATAGTACTCCATGGTGTGTGTGTGTGTGTGTGTGTGTGTATCTCAATTCCTTAATCCATTCAGTTGATGGGCACTTAGCTAGATTCCATACTTTTGCAATGGTGAATTGTGCTGTGATAAACATATGAGCAGAGATGTCTTTTGGATATAATGATTTCTTTTCCTCTGGGTACATACCCAGTACTGGGTTTGCAGGATCAATGGTAGATCTACTTTTCATTCTTTGAGAAAGTTTCATACTAATTTACATCCCCACGAAGAGTGTATAAGTGTTTCATTTTCACTGCATCTACACGAACAACTAATGATTTTTTTGACTTTTTAATAATGGCCATTCTAATTGGAGTAAGATGGTATCTGATTGTGGTTTTAAGTTGCATTTGCCTGGTTACAGTAATTTTATACATAATTGTATTTAATAAAAATTGACATACATTCCCAGTAAAAAGTGATATTTCTCAAAGTATAAATTTTTTTCTGCCCCACCCTCTCCCTCAAAGTATAAAATTTATATCCATGAGTCTCTGCTGTTAAATAAATGACTGAATACATAAACGGGGGAGTATAGACAAATCTCCTGTGCAGAAGAATTACCGCTTTTGCAGTGCGGTCAGCTCTGTGTGACCTTCCCACAGTTTCCACTGTGACCCTGACAGGCAGAAATCTCCCTTTCAATGCCTAGCAGCTCTCCTGCTGCTGAAGGCTTACCGTGCCGGAGGGGTCACAGGTACCTGCGGAAAGAGGAGGTGCAGCTTGGATGTGGGGAAGAGTTTTCTCGCAGCTGGGACCTGCCATGAGTGGCTGCGTGCTCTTCTGCTGGCTAAGTTGTTGCGGACAAGCGAGGTTCAGAAGGCGGCCACAGGTGGAGCGTGTGGCACTTGGATGGGCCTGACACCGACAAGACCACTGTCACTTGCTGCCTGCCTGACTACACAACTACCCCAAGGGCAGGGATGAGAGGAGGGGAATGGGATCCCCCGCTTCCCAGTTTCGCTAACTCTTGGGGTGAAGGAGCCCTTACCAGCTTCTTCCCAGTCTGGCAGGCTTCCTGGGGCCCCTCGGGCTGCCACGGTGCTGCTTACCCAATTCAAGCGCTCCTCTCAGTTGGGGTCACAAGGGTGGGAGAGGACAGGAATTGGTAAGGTATACAGGACTGAGGAAGGTTTGGCTTATTCCTTAATAACCTTGAGTTTATTTTCATGCTTAACAGTAGTAGGGGAGAAGAGACCTATTGGTCATGGGTTTGGGAGTTTCCGTCCTGTGGTCTGGAAGCTGCTCAGGAACTGCACAGGGAGTCAGGGTCAGAATTGGAACATGAACTTTTCCAAAGGCCAACCTAAGATTTGCTGCACGGAATCCATTTCTGCATCCTTGACTCCAAATTTCTCCATTTCAGTTTCCTTCCCCATGTTTTTCTCTCTTGGAGTGTGTCTCTTTTTTTTTTTTATTTCAGCATATTGTAGGGGTACAAAAGTTTAGGTTACGTATATTGCCCTTCCCCCCCCCCCCCGTCAGAGCTTCAAACGTGTCCATACCATAGACGGTGTGCATTGCACTCATTATGTATGTATACACCCATCCCCTCCTCCCCCCACATCTGCCCGACACCTCATCAATGTTATTCCTAAATGTCCTCTTAGGTGATGATCAGTAAAACCAATTTGATGGTGAGTACTTTTTTATCTGTGTCCAAACAAATACACAGGCCCAAGTTATGGCTGTAAAAAGTCAAAAGGGCTAGACAAAAGAACCTGAAAGAATGATATCTCCCAAGGTCGTTCTCTCAAGGAGAAACAAAGGGAGCAGAAACACATCAGCTTCTTAGAAAGTCTCCCTCTAGTGCCACTTGGGGAAAAGAGGGCAAAAATTGATGGGAGATGATGGACTCTGTCGTCCTTCCCCACCTCACTCCTGTCTGCAGTACTCTGTGTGCCCTCAGGAGCCTCCTCCAGTCCTCTTCCAGCTAGCCAGCCCACTCTGACCCCAGGCCAGGTACACCCCTCAAAGCTCTGCCCATTCGGGAAAGAATTTTCCCTTACCACTCTCTTTCAAGAGCACCTGCTCATCTGCGTGAGATGCAGTACCAGCCATTTTAAGCTTGTACCTTCCCCCGCTTCAGCTGGCCATAAAGGACCCTCCATATGGCCATAGAGGCAGGGTGGGGAAGGGGCGCTGTGCTACGGTGCTGGGTGGTACGGGGGCCTGAACTATTTGCTCATGCAGTTACTTGTGCCCTCTGGTCCTGCTCAGACGGGAACAGGCTGGCCCCGTCATCCCTGCTACTCCCAGTCATTGAATGGGAACAGCCCCAGGGGAAGCATGGCCTCCGCACAGACAAGGCTGGGGCTGACAAGTAATGCTGCGCCCGATGGCAGGTTTTCCTACTGGAGACCTGACAGACACACCTCCAGGGCCACCACACAAACATACCTTTCTATTGCTAATGTTGCTCTCCCTCGTGCAGCACAAAATGTTCCACCTAACCAAAGACCCTCTCCTGTTACTCTAGCTCCATATGGGCCACGCCTCAGGGAGACTTTCCATCCCGACACACTCTCCATAGAGGAATATGTCCATTCTTGGGCGAGAAAAATGAGAACTCAAGTGTCCTCTCCAATGAGTAAAAAGGACTCTGCCCCATCACAACACCAGACAATGGCCAACTGCATGGAAATGCCCAATTTGGAATCAGTCGGGATAATCAGTCGGGACAGGCTTGGTGCTGCTGTGGTGACCATCTGAAAGTCCCAGTAACTTCACCCGTCTAATTAAGGTCACGGGGGAGCTTCCGCTCATGATAGCTATTGATGTGTCCTTCTGCAATCTTCATGGCACGGGGACGGAAACGTAGCGGGGCTTTCACAAGTAATTCAGTGCTGCTGTCAGAAGGGAAACACCTCACTGACACTCACAATTCATTAGCTAGGACTAATGACATTGACCCAACTATAAGGAGCCAGGACATTCAGGTTGCTGTGTACTCAGGAAGGGCGAAGCCTTTGTCATTGAAGAGTGCTGATAACAACCATATGTACTTTCCCTTGGTCTTTGGAGGCTTGTTGCTTGCTCTTCTTCCCACTTAGAGGTACTCATGCCCTCCTTTTTGTTTTTACTGTTATGTGTACATCATAGTTGTATATCTCCATAGGGTACATGTGATGTTTTGATACTGGTGCAGAAAGTGAATTAATCAAATCAGGGTAATTGGGGATTCCATCACCTCAGGTATTTATCATTTCTTTGTGTTAGAAACATTTCTATTCTAGCTATTTTAAAGCATACCCTAACTTATTGTTGACTATGGTAATTCTGTTGTGCTATGAAATAGTGTTTATTCCATCTACCATCTAACTATATTTTTGCATCCATTAATCATCCCCACCTTATCCCCCTGTCCTCACTACCCTTAGCCTCTGATAGCGGTCTTCATACTCTTTGTTTCCATGACATGTTTCTGTTATTTAGCTCCCACATATGAGTGAGAATGTGCAAGATTTGCCTTCTGTGCGTGGCTTATTTCACTGAACGTAATGTTCTCCAGTTCCATCCATGTTGTTGCAAATCTCAGGCCCCTTTTTGCAGTAGTCTTCTCATCTTTAATCTTGACACATAAGCCATCAACATATGCTAAATTTCCAAAATATTGCTATTCATCAGTGAGCTATCTACTGTGGGTAGTGCACAGAAGGAGTTCCAGGCAGTCATTCCCCTCATCCCTTCCCCCCAAGAAAAGGAAAAACAGCCCTTTTGCTATTTCTGATGGGATGCAGTACCAAAATTCCAGAGGTCACAGGGGCCAGGAGTGAAACTCGGAGCCCAGCTATATCCAGGTACGGGAGCAGAGCTTTATTGTGTAAGCTTTCCACCTTCACCTCAAAGGTTGTGTATCAGTCAGGGTTATCCAGAGAGACAGAACCAATAGGATGCATACACAGATAGATACAGATATATGAGAGGAGATTGATTAAGGGAATTGGCTCATGCAATTTTGGAGGCTGAGAAGTCCCACAATAGGCCGTCTGCAAGCTGCAGAACCAGGGAGCCAGCAGCATGGCTCAGTCCAAGTCTGAAGGCCTTGCAAACAGGGAAGCAGATGGTATAACTCTCAGTCCAAGGACAAAGGCCCAAGACCTCAGAGCAGATGCTGCTGCAAGTCCAACAGTCCAAAGGCCAGAAAGCCTGAAGTTCTGATGTCCAAGGGCAGGAGAAGAAGGGTGTCCCAGCTCCGGGAGAGAGAGAGAGAGAGCAAAGTTGCCTTTCCTCTGCCTTTTTGTTCCATCTGGGCCTCAGCCAATTAGATCATGCCTAGCCACACTGGGTGAGGGCAAATCTTCCTTACTTAGTCCACTAATTTGAATGCTGATCTCTTCTAGAAACACACTCAGAGACACACCCAGAAATAATGCTTCACCAACTACCGGGGTATCCCTTAACCTTTTCAATTCCACATCTAAAATTAACCATCACAAGGTGTATATCTTATTCTGGCTACAAGAAAGGCTAATGTACCCCAGACGCTAAAGCCGAAGCTAAGGAAGAAAGCAAACTCAACTCCACAACAGCTGAGTTGGTCCTGAACAGAGTGGATCTGGAGATGACCCAGGCCTTCAGTGAAATCTCTCACAAAACCGTAAGTCAACCTCTTCTGCAGTCTTGGCATTCCTGAATTCTGCCGAGGCCCCTGTCCAGAGTGAGGGCAGCCGAAAGGAAGTATGTGGAGCAGAGGTGGGAGCGAGTGTTGATCTGGGCCACCAACGACCCTTGGGTAGATGGAACAATCGAAATGGTGCTCTCCCTGCTACAGGGCCCCTCAGCACATCACCCTGTGGCTCCATTTTGGGTGACCCCATTCTCATTCAGAGACTGACTGCCAGCCTAAAGCCTTTCAAGCCAGGAGCTCCAAATCCCATTATAATGCCATTTTAATGGTGGAGGGTCTTCATTAAGACACTTTCGCAACACCCCTCCCCAGCCTGGAGACAGTTCATGTGCTGCAGGGAGAGGCCCCCCTACTGGTATCCCTGGAGGCCACCTGCCCACTCGGAATGAGTTCAATGTCATCCCATGATGCTTGTCCTCTCCACATTTACAGTACCCCTGACCTCAGCAAGGAGAAAGACACTTGCTGGGCACCTTTCACAAAGTTTACTCAAAATGGATCCTAGACCTTTATAGCACAAAGCTATAAAGCTTCTGAAAGGTAACATGGAAGAAAATCAAGGTGAACTTGGATTTGGCAACGACTTCTTAGATACAACACCAAAAGCATGACTCATGAAAGAAAAAATTGGTAAGTTAGACATTATTAAAATTAAAACTTCTACTCTGTGAAAGACACTGTTAGGAGAATCCTCCCCAGACTGGTGGTAGTTCCCGTGCTGGTAGGGGAAGCCCTCCCACTGGTATCTCTGGAGGTCCCCTGCCCACCTGGACTGAGTTCAATGTCATCCCATTATACTTACCCCTCCACATTTAGAGTACCTCTGACCACAGGAAGGAGAGATACCTTCCTTTGCTCCATCAAGTACTCCAAATCCTACTAGCAGGGGTGTGAAGAGAGGGATTTCTGCAACAGAGCAGCATCTGTGGTACACCTTGAAATAAGCCAAACAAAGAGAGTGGCCAAAGCCCCCAAGCCCCTCCCTCCATCAACAGCTCTCATCCAGGTGAGGAGGGAGGCAGTACTCTGCTCCCATCACATATGGAAAACCTGGCCTTGCCTCTAAGCCAGTAAAGGCCTCCCGGGCCTGGTCAGGGTGTCAGTCCAACATCCCTTGTCAGACGTCTCTGGACTCGTACATCAAGTCACACTTGTTGGAGCACCAGGGCTCTAGTGGCCAGCAGGGCTTGCAGTAGGAGGTGGAATGAGCACATCATTGCATTGGTCTAGGTAGCCTTCTCTCAAGCTGCCTCTAGCCACCAGGTCCTGCTCTTTGAAAATGAAGGCCCATGAAGGTAGCAAGGCCATCTGTGTCAGAGACAGAGAGCAGAAGGAGCTGCCATTTCCTCTCTTTCTCCCCAGCTCATATCATCTCCATCCCTTCTGGCACTGAATGATGTCCCCAGACACTTTCAGTCCTTTCCCCTCCAGCATTTTCAAAGCCCTACTTGACCCACAACGCTAGGTTCATTCAACTGTTCAATATAGTTTTGTGTGTTTTGAAACGTTTTACAGCAACGATTGAAAAAGTAGACCTTTAATCCCTCTGCAATTGAATTTTATGCAGCTTCAGAAAAATTCCAGTTGCACTGGGGTTTCTACATGGAGATCCAGTGGTTTCGCTGTCATTTACTAAAAATACTGTGAATCCCCACTGTTCTGCCGTTGCACCTTTTTCGTAAAGCAACGGTCCATATATAAGCCTATCTGTTTCAAGAGTACGCTATTTCCATTGATCTGCTTGTCAACCACGACACACATACCACAAACTTAATTACTCTAGAATTTTAATAATTCTTACACATCTGGTAGAGTAGCTAGTTTTATCTTCCTCTATTCCTTCAAGACTGTCTTGGCTATGCTTGGCCTGTTGCATGCCAATTGAAACATTACGCTGATTGGGTCACATTTCACACAGATATGCACATAAACAGACATATTCACCCACAAAGCCTTTGGAAATTTTTATTTAGATTGCAGTCAGTCTGTAGATTAATTAAGGAGAATTAACACCTTTATGCATCTGAATCTTCATATCCATGATCATAGTAAACTTTGTTTTAGGTTAGGTGTTTACTAATTTATCCAAACGGTGCTTTTATATTTTTCCATACAGTTCCTAAACGTTCTTTGGCGAGATTTACTCCTTAATATGCAATATATTGGTATGATAGGTTACAAGCCACATTTTGCTGACTTTCATTTTCATTTTATACTATTTATTGCTGCAGAAACAAAGTTTACTTTTTGTATATTGATGTCATACCAAGCAACCTTGACATTCACTTTTATTCATTGAATAGTTTAACCTTAGTTCTTTTGGATTTTCTTCACACACAGTCTAATCATCTGTTAATCATGGACACTTTATTTCTGATTTTATGATTGCTATCTCTTCTGCTTCTCATTACTGCACTGGACAGTATCTCCATGAAAATATTGAAGAGAAATGGTAATGGGAGGAAGCCTGTGTAATCCTCAGTTTCAAAGCAAAAGCTTTCAAATTTCCCCATATGTGTATGATATTTGCTATATGTTTTTCACATATATCCTTTGTCTAGTTGACTAACTTTTCTCTTTTTCTATTTTAACAAGTTTTTATTTTAGAGTAGTGTTGGATTTACAGAAAAATTGCAAACATAGTACAGAGAGTTCCCACATGGACCACACTCGCTTTCCCCTATTAATTAACATCTTAGTATGGTTCATTGTTTACAGCTAATAAACCAATAGTGATACAATGTTATTAACAAAAGTCCACACTTTCTTTAGATTTCCTTATTTGTTACTTAATGTCTTTTTTCTGTTCCAGGATCCTAGCCAAGATTCTACAGGATATTTAGCCATCACACTTTCTTAGACTCCTCTTGGCTATGACAGTTTCTCAGGTACTCCTTGTTTTTGATGACCTTGACAGTTTTGAGGAGTACTAGTCAGGCATATTGTAGGATGCCCTTCTCTTGGAATTTTGCTGATGATTGTGTCATGATTACCTTGGTATTATGGGTTTGGAAAGGGGAGGACCACAGGGGTAAAGTGCTATTCTCATGACATCATATCAAAGATACATACCATCAACAATGACTTCTCACTGTTTTTGTTTTATTTCAGAATATTATGGGGGTGCAAACACTTTGGTTACATATACTGCCTTTGCGCCGCCCAAGTCAGAGCCACAAGCTTGCACATCCCCCAGAAATCGCACTGCACCCATTAGGTGGAAATTTACCCATCCCCTCCTTCCCCCTCCCTGCACGACACTTATCACTGTGGATATCAATCTTTTTTTTGTTGTTGTTGTTGAGACAGAGTCTCACTTTGTTGCCCAGGCTAGAGTGAGTGCCGTGGCGTCAGCTTAGCTCACAGCAACCTCAGATTCCTTGGCTTAAGTGATCCTACTGCCTCAGCCTCCCGAGTATCTTGGACTACAGGCATGCACCACCATGCCCGGCTAATTTTTTCTATATAGATTTTTAGTTGTCCATATAATTTCTTTCTATTTTTAGTAGAGACGGGGTCTCACTCTTGCTCAGGCTGGTCTCGAACTCCTGACCTCGAGCGATCCACCCGCCTCGGCCTCCCAGAGTGCTAGGATTACAGGCATGAGCCACCGCGTCTGGCCAAAACTCTGATATTTTATATAGGAAGAAGTGAGGCCTCCAACATGAATAAATATTTAGTACTCTGGGTCAATTTACTTCCTGACTTTTGTAAAAGATTTTCCCCTTAATCTAAAGTATGTCTTGGAATATATGTCTTCAGTATGATGTCAAAGTCCTAAGACGTCCCTCATTTGAGAACTTTTGCCAATAGGTATAGACGTGAAATAAACACTCCAGGCTGTTTTCTGTGCACTTAATTCTCACGAGTATATTCTTTTTCCTTTGAGGAATAGAAACCATCACTATTTTGTATTTTGGTCAACATATCTTTTACTGAAGATGGATGTAGTACATGTTAATTAGTCTCTGAGTTTTCTCATTATTTCATTATGTATCGTGTATGCTTGCTCTATACGTAGGAGTCAGTGTCCGTGAACACAACCTTCACCCACATCGCAGTCTCACAGTGTCCGTGGAGCACAGGCAGCTGACCATTTATCCTGTGATGGCACCGAGGAGGAAAACCATCCACTGGATGAGGAGTTGGCATCCCTGTGTGGGAGGATTAAGTCCTTTCTCGATACCAGGGCTCCTCAATTAAAAGAATGCCTTACCTCCAATTGTGTGAGACTTTAGCAGAGACAAACTCAGACATTGGGGTATAAAGGCAAGAAGGCTTTGCAAACACAATGGTTGGTGACAGCCTGTAGCTTTTTCATGGCAGAAGGATCCTTAATCCTATGTGGATTGAAGGTGACACAACACTGGGTCCCCAGGGGATACAGCAGAAAGCACGTTGTCACATTGCATCTATCACGCAACACACTGGGGACCTGAGGAAGGGTACGCTATAGCTCATGGTCTAAGGGAGAGTCCAGAGCAAGGCTGTGCTCTTCAAACTCTCACAGGGCCTAGGGTTACTCAAAGGTGATACAGTGCCATCGAGGTTTGACTCCAATATTTACACACCTGATGTTTTACGCTGGTGACCGGCTGGCAAATACCCATGAGATTTCTTCTATGCAGAATTTACTGTGTCGAAATCCGTCAACATTTGAATGGCCAGGTTACTAGTTTTGTGCAGATATCTAAATAAAGCTTATCTGTCTGAAGCTGCAAAACACCTTCATCCCTGCCTAAGCAGTGAGAGGAGATCAAGGCTGCCCTGGCGTCTGTGCACACAGCCCCTTTATTGCACCCAGACTGCAAATGCTCTGAGATGTCAGGTTGAACCAGGCAGCCAGTTGTATTTTTGCCCAGATGAATGAGGATCCTCTCAGTGCTGCTCATCCAAAACACATTGACACCAATTAGGTAGTAAGGCTTCCCAATCTGGAACCCTCAATTCATACGTCTGTGTCCCTTAAAACAGATTTGTTCCCATTTCATTGTAAAACACAATGATGACACTACCTTCGTCACAGGACCATCCTGAGGGTCAGTGTGGCAGAAATGGGAGGCGTCAGGCTCCTGTCTCCCCAGTCTTCCTCCTCACACCAAGGCCATGCAGCTTGGAGTCACTGAGCCAGGCTTGTGACCTCAGAATGGCTTGTGTCTTCCTGAGATTTCCTACTACGCTAAGCTTGAATTGAAGACAGTGACCTCCTAAGAACCAACTTCTATCAAAATACCGAAAGGTCCCCAACCAAGCAGACAGTAAAAACACTCCTCAAGGTGAGAATCTCCGCCTCCCTGTAGTCTACAAAATATGCAAATTAGCAACTTTCTGTCCTGACCTTCAGGTACAAGTCTCAAGTGCAGAATGTCGTGCGCATTTGTTTGTTTAAATGTCTAACGTAGCAGATATATTTTGACCCGCAAAAGGTACGAACTGATATGTTTAATTGTTTGTGAGGAAAATGGGATCATTTACTTCCAAGGAATGATATGATCGTGCATAGTGGGAAATGCCATGATAACATCTATGGGATAAGAAAATGAAGAGTATAATCACACAATGGTATGAACATATAAAATGAATAAAAGAGGGGAAGAGATAAACTTAATATTAAATCCAGGGCAAGGGTTTGTGAAAACACGAACAGTGCAGTATTGTCTTTCTGAATGATTTGAAACGGGCTTAAGTGAAATATTAATTTCAATACCTACCTTTACCATATAGTGCCGCATTGTTGCTCCTCAAAATTAACACTTTGCAAAAGTGATTGTGGAGCTACCTGAATTTCAGTGACATCAGGTGTAAAGAGGAAGGACAACCGGCAGGTAAGGGTTTATGCACGAGATTCCTGAGTGGGGAGGACTGCTAGTGCTGTCTGAAGCACCGAAGGTGTAGACATGCCTATGGGTTTAGTTTATTCTGACTGTCAGTCCTGTGATGGGATCATCATCTGGCTGCACGGTTAAGTGAACAAGGCTAGAGAGCAACATAAGCTCCCTCACGTGGTCGTGAGGTGCACATTAGCGTGCAGACCGAGGGGAAAGGGACCCACTGAGAGCATAGATTAAATTGCTGATAAAAGTTATCAGTGAGGTGACAGGGACCGTTACTCTCTACATCACGTGCCTCTATAAGGTTGGAATATGTTTTACACAGTCTTGGATCACTCTTGTAATTAGGAAAAAAATATAACATTGAAAGCGATATGACTTGAGGCACATTGTCTAACACACACAAGCCAAATTGACTTAAAAAGTAGAGTACTAGCTTTCAAATACTCGAGGGGGCCCGGGCACCACATCAGATCTGGAGAAGGCAATACATAAAACAGAATGAGCTGCCTTTGGACAGTTGTTGGAGCCAGGTGATCAATACATGGGGCCCACTATATTCGTCTCTGCAATGTGTACGTTTCACAAGTTTCAAGAGCCTCTCAGGTTGTGAGACTGCCAAGAAACACTCCTACATCGTGGCTGGATTAGAGAATACTGTGCTAGGTGAAACAAACCGATAACAGGTCCAGAAGGAGACATACTGCACGCTTCCACTTTAATGAGGTATTAAAATAGTCAAATTCATACAAGCAGAAAGTAGAATGGGGACTGCCAGGGGCTGGGGGAGGGGAAAATGGGAAAGCAAGGAGCAAGGGACATAGCGTTTCAGCCACAGAAGATGAGCAAGTTCCAGAGGTCTGCTGTAAGTCAATGTGCATATACCTAGCAATACTGTATAGTACACCGGAAAATTTTTAACAGCGTGCATTTCATGTAATGTGTTGTCGACAATAAAAAAAGAAACCACCTAATTTTCTCATTCTCTGTACTCAAAGCCTCACACAACCTCTCACGGCTTCCCTCTTATGTAGGCCGCACAGTGTACTGGGCAATGTGTGGGCTTTGGAGTCACACAAACTCAAACTCCTGCTCAAATACTAGGTCATCCGGAACCGATTACTTAAGCTGGCTGGTCCTCAGTGTCATCTTTTGTAAAGTGAGGATAGAATAAGATAACCCCATCTATCTCACACAATCGTTGCCAGGATTAGATATTGCCCAATAAGGACAGACATTATTATTCTTTTATTACTACCTAGGGTAATGCCTGACCATGGGAGGTTCTCAACAAATATTTGTTGAGTGAATTAATTCATCATGTATGAATCCTTATTGAAAGAACACTGAATTCACACTTTCCTCTCCACTTTTTGCCACTATTACTTTAACTTTGGATTACTTCTCAAGTTCTCGGTCTAGATACAATTATCTGTCAGTTTATGAATCTAGCACCTTTCCTACTACTCCCCCCAAAGGATCCTCAACTCTGTTCCTCTTCCTATTGTAAGCTCATAAAGCACTTCCCCGGACCTGTGTCTGCCCGCCATCCCAAAGGCCCTTCCTCTACTTAATCCCCAGCACAATTCCTCCGTTCAGCCAATAAATGTCCTTTATTTCTCTAGGAATTGGCTAAAGACTCACAGTTCCCATAAAAATCTTTCCTGTATTAATGGAATCGAATTACCTTGTGCTTACTTAGGATTTCTTCAGTGCTGAGGGCAAACCTGAAGCAAGCCAGTCCATACTTAGTTACGCGTGTTCTTCTCCAAAACCTAGGTGTTGAAACTTAACGGGCAATGTGATGATGGTAGGAGGTGGGGCCTTTAAGAGGTGCTTTGGCCATGAGACCTACTCCCTCATGAATGGGATTAAGCCCCTTGTATTATAAAAGAAGCTTTACGCAGTGTTCACTGAGGTTGCCCTTCAGCCTTCTGCCACGTGAGGGTACGGCATTCATTCCCTCTACAGGATGCTGCCACAGGTGCCATCTTGGAAGCAGAGAGCAGCCCTTGCCAGACAACCGAACCTGCCAGTGCCTTCCTCTTGGACCTCCCAGCCTCCAGAACTGTGAGAACATCAATTACTATTACCTGGAAACTATGTAGTCTCAGTTATTTTCTTATAGCAGCACAAAACGGACTAAAACGGGGTGTGTTAGTAGAGTCAAATTAATATGTCTCCTGTCTTTAACACACACGGGGTAGGATCTGGTTGCTAATGCAGGGGATATTGTGAAATGTCCTTTGCATCCTTCCACAGTATCCAGTATAGTTCTGTTTCCCCAGCATGGAGCAACAGTCCTTATGAGGGTGGCGTGTGCAGTTTGATGTTTGGAGATTTGAGTTTTAATCCTGACTCCATAAGCTGTAAGTATTGTAAGAAAGTTGCCAACTCTCCCTGCTTCCCTTGGAAAATGTAGATATAAGGGTACCCACTTTATAGGGGTAATGTGAAGACTAAAATCAATAATACAAGAGAAGTGTTTACCACTGAGCCTCGGACAGTCCTCCGTATCTACTAGGCTGCAGCTGCAATTATTCTAGAATTTGGAATCAAGGTTAAAAATGGTCTAGGTCTTCCCACTGATTACTATCTGTGGTTTTGAGCTTCTCCTCTCATTTATAAATTCCGGACATTTTTGTTGAAGTCCACCCTTTCCCTATGCAAAACTGACATGGGGCTAAAAAGATTCAGTGGGCACGGGAAGCCAAAGGTGGGAATGAGGAAAAGGCAGAAAGTTCTTAAGGAATGGGGAGCAGAGGAAGCTACATGGGCAAGGGAAATAGAGATTAGTCTTCCTACCATGTGTGCTGTTTCCTGAGGCGTAATCTGATATACACACACACACACACACACACACACATGCACACACTCACAGGTATCTGTATATGATTAAAGAGTAATGATTGCTCTTTAATATTTATAAGGTGTTTCCATATTGTCTCACCAATACTCCATGACAGCTGAGAGCCTCATAATATCTGTCCTTTGTGATCATTATCAAGGGGGTCCTCCCTTTTGGGACACAGGAAGGTTTGCCTAAAAAGATCACGAAGCTTTGATATCCATTATTTCATTTTAAAAGTCAGCTGCTGCTAAGCACTGCATGCCCTTTTGTTCTACGTTATTTCGGGGCCTGAATACTCGTATATTTCATTATAAAATAAAAGTGATACCCAATCGTTACTCCTGCCTAATTTCTATTTAACAAAATCTGTCAAAACAAATAAAAGATATCTACAAAGGATTTATGGATATCGTACTTTTCACTATATATTTGTTGCTGATCTCCTAAAAACTGGTTGTTGAACATAAAATCTTCAATATTATGTTAATGAAGTATCAATTTTATACACTATATGCATACTTCACAATTTACCTTTGCCTATTTTATGTAAACCCAACAAAACCGTTTATGAACCCTCAAAATAAAAATACACTTACTAATTATATTAAATGTGGAAGAAGAAATTAAAAATTAAGCCAAATAACAAGTTAAAATGTATAACCAAAATGCTTTTTTCCATAAATTTGCCAATAAACTGTCTTCTACTTCTATATATGCAGGGTATTTTATAAGAACATATTTTGTTACCAAATACAACAGAATTTTAAGAATTGCTGATATACATTTTTATATTTTTTTAGTTTCTGCCTCTGAACAATTCTAGCTTGTAGAAAAATCTTGCATTGCTCTCAAAATATATTCTACAAGTATAAAACAAAAAGTGATAAAAATTAGGTAAATTTTAATCTGAAGGAAACATAATTCTACATTAAAGTTAATGGAATAGTCTTTAAATCTATACTTGTTGACATTGTCTGTTTAAAAACTTGTATGACCAATTTTAAATGATTGTGTTCACTGCTAATATGCTAAAACAATATAATAATCATTTCCATCAGACATTGATTAGGAAATTGTCCTTCTTACAAATATTTAAAATGTCTTAATTCTGGATTTCAAAACCCACAGATGACCTTTTCAATAATTTGGTCTCCACAAACAGGTAAGATCTATGTAATAATTCTACCTAACATAAATTAAGGCAGAAATATTCTTTCTTACCAATATTCAAAACACGTATTAATTCTTGGTCATTTGTACATGCACACAGATGAACCTTCCCATAACGTTTGCCTTTCTGTTCCTTGACCTACTCTCCAGCAATAACTTGGTCCTCTCCTCTACTTGCCACTCGCTTACGTAGTCATCCTCTAGATTGTGCCACATCTACATAGCACTAATTCTAGCAATGATTTGGAGGAACCATATAGCAGATACTGTCCTGAACATTTTGAATAAACTTATCCTATAGGAACTCTTTAATGCTCAGAACAACACTGAAGTGGGTACTCTTAATATGTCCCCTCTCAGACAAAAGGAAACTGAGGCACACAAATAATTTGCTCATGGTTTCACAGCTGAAAATGGTGGAACCAGAGCTAGATCCCAAATAGTGTGATTCCAGAGTCCAGGTCCTTGACCACTGCACTATAATGTTTCTCCACTTTTCCCAACATTCAGCCACTACCTTCCTGCCTTTGTAGGTCACTCACTTAAGTACTACAGCTCAGTAGTCTATAGCTGTGGTCCCCAACCCCCAGGCTATGAACTGGTACTGATCTGTGGCCTGTTAGGAACCAGGCGGCACAGCAGGAGATGAGTGAAGCTTCATCTTTATTTACAGCTGCTCCCCATCACTTGCATCACCACCTGAGCTCTGCCCCCTGTCAGATCGGCAGTGACCTTGGATTCTCATAGGTGCTCGAACCCTACTGTAAACTGCATGTGCGAGGGATCTAGGCCGTGTCCTCTCTATGAGAATCTAATGCCTGATGATCTGAGGTGGAGCTGAGGCAGTGATGCTAGCACTGGGGAGCACCTGCAAACACAGATTGTCATTAGCAGAGAGGTTTGACTGCACAGAGACCATAATAAATCAATTGCTTGCAGATTCATATCAAAACCCTATCGGTGAGTGGCAAGTAACAATTAAGCTGCATCTGGTGGCAGGCTTTAGAGTGGCAATTGAGTATCTTACCACTCCCCCCACCCCCACTCCATGGAAAAATTGTCTTCCATGAAACTGGTCCCTGGTGCCAAAAATGATGGGGACTGTTGGTCTATAGGACCTAACATCCATTGAATGGAATGCTTTTCACTGTCCAACACCCCACCCCCGCATCCTCACTTTCCTCAATTCCAGCTTCAATTCCATCGTCAGTCATCATACCTCTGTCCTTGCTTCTACACCCTGCACCCCTCTCCCTTGGCCAACGTGCTCAGCTAGACCCCAGCCCAGAAAAACCCAATTGCACAGCAGCTCTGACTCAACCAAGCTGACTGGTCTCACTGTCAATTCATGATCACTATGAGCCTAACCTAACATGGACCCTCTAATACCACCTGGCAGTTAGATTCCCCTAGTCCATTCCCTGGCCCACTCTCAGGACACAATTCCAGGCCTTTTCCCCTGCCCCAAAGGCAACACCTCCTCTCCTGCCCCTACCTCTAACTGATGACCTTAGTGTCTCTCTACAGGGACAGGCCCAATCCAAAGAGGACGTCCAGGCTCCCGTCGCCACATCTCCCACCCACGTTGTCCATCTGTCCTCGTGGACTCTACCTTGTCTCCTGGAACTTTTGCATGAATGATTCATCCCTGACAGTCTGAGACAAGAGACTGATTAATTAGAAAGCAAAGCCTGATACCAACAGCTTTTCTTCTTTTTGTTCTTCAGCTTTCTGTGCATCTATATCCCACTCTTGATACAAAGTCAGAAATTTCTGAGAATATTTGTAATGAAGACTCTGCCTGCAATGCGTAATAAAGAGCACAGTCATACTTCATAATAGTATGGAAAAAATAAACATAGTCAAAACAATTGAATTGGCATAACTTATATCACAAAATGAGAGGGGAGTATCAGCAGCTGACATTTTCTCGTGGGGAAAAGGTCAAATAATTTACTTTCATTCTAAAAGTATTTCTTCCTGACTGACTACCAGAGAAGTTATCTTACATTCTTTACCTCTTGAAAACAAAGGAAGATGTACTGTACTAAAAATTTTCCAGAAATATTCTTTTATCTAAAAGTGGTTTACTTTTCATTTCCTCTCATTGAATAACATGTGACTTTGACACGCTAGGTAGATTCAATGAGGACATCATATCCATTCATCCTACATGACTTCCAAACAGGAATATTTCATTTGATATTTCCTCACTTTGGCACAACAATGATTTTGTAAACAGAATAGTGAACACAACTAAAATATGTAATGTAGTTACGATATTACCCTTTTCTATGTAACTGATTATTGTTAACTATCACAAGAGTAAATGTTTAAGAGTGTCACCTTATGCTCAACAAGCATATTCCTACAAATGTATATTAAATTAGTTTTACAGGAAAACCCTATTGTTATATGAAAGGGGAAAATAGATCACCTTCATTGGCTTCTAGCTAATATATTTCAATTTGATTAAACTGAGTTTATAGAACTAAAGAAACTTATCTGCTTAGAGAAAAATCACGTGAAATATATTGTTCACTGGAGACTCTAACAAATACAAGATAGTGTTTGTCTAAAGTTATCTACACCAATAAATACTAAGAATGACACAAATATCATGGTTCAAAGAAGTAAACAACCTTCCCCCTGCTCTTGCTGTGTTTTCCAAACATGCTCGTTTTCATCAGTGGTGTTGATGGAAGCATTTGTGTTCCTTACAAACATTTTTCTCTTTGCAGGAAGAGCCTGTTTAATGTCAGCTACATAGAAAATAAATATTCATTAAAAGCCAATATTGAAAAGTATTTTGTTCCCTTATATTCAAAACAATATGGGAAAATTTGCTTCAAAAATATTAGAAAGATTTAAAATTTATAATATAAGTATCATTTCAAAAACCAAGACTTGCTCACTTATCTTCTGTGAAAACCTTCGGTGTTAGTATTCCAATTCTAGTTGTTCTGACTGCAGATCACTTTTAATTTACAGATGATTAAAAAATCCAATAATCAAAATAGTTTGTATCTTTAAAATGTGTATAGAAGGTCTCAAACACAAATTTTAATTTTCACATTTATAAAATGTCCCCCAATTCAAAGGACAAGTTTAGATGGAATATTGTCACAGCTCATTATATAAAATACACAAAAGTATTTTATTTAACAATACCACGAAAAGGATAGAAATTATTTAATATACAAGAAGAAAATTCTTTTTAAACATTCTAGGGGAGTGATGCTTTTAACTGTATTTTACTAAAAGAGACAATGTCCATGGGTGTAAAAATATTAGTTTAAGTAGATTAACAAATTCAAGAACACTTTTGAAATATTTTCTGGGAGCTTTTTATATAACATTTTTATCCATATGTGTCATGTTTAATAAAGTCTTACTACTATAAGTAATGTCTCACTAAACATATGATTTAACATCAGGGATGTACCATCAATTGTTAGATTTCAAGTACTCATAAAGGATCTGTACCATAATACAAGTATTTTATACCTACAGGATCATCTATAACAATCAATTTATTAGACTGCTCACAAAACCAGCACTTTGTCACCACCACGTAGAACAAAGCTTTCAAAATATACTGCTTATACAAAGTATCTCTGTAGAAGAGCCAAAAATTGAATAGTACTCTTTTATAAGAATATGGTCTCTATAGAAGTGCCAGGAAATCAGTAAGGCTTTTTAAAGAGTATGGTCCTACAATACAGTTAGTGCAGCTAGCATTTAAGGTGCCAATGTAAAATTTATGAGTTTTTTGATCCAATTACACACTAGCTAGAAAAGTTGTCTTAAGTTTTCCCCTACATAGTTTACTCGTAAAAATAACAATAAAAATTCAATTTTTACTGCTACTCCCAAGAAAACAACATCAGAAAGCTGCAAAGCAGAATCGCTAAATTAAGAGCATGAAAAACTGATATTAAAAAACTGATATATCATTTAATCTGTGCACACTAAAACAAGGAGAGATGTGTCTCATCCAATTTCCTCTAGTATGTCACAATCCATTAAATTTCCCTGTGGACAAAACAAAAGGAGCACTCTTACCTCACCATTGGTAGAAGTATTCTCACTTTCCCCAACAACAGTTAAAAAGGTCAGAAAGGAAATCTATCAGGCAGATCACAATAAGTACTTATGCTAAATCTGATATGTGAGAAGGAGGCATTTAACAGTCTAGTAATTAACATTTCCTTTTCTAAAAATTGCACGGTTGAAAGCAATTTTCTTTAACTACAAATAGCCCCCAAAACATACCTCTGAATCCGTGTAACATCTTCTGTACATCGTCCCTGTGAGTTATATCAAGATTTTTAAATAATGCTACATAAACTAATGTTTCGTGGAAAAGAAATGTCTCAGGTGAAATGTTTTACATAGCATAGTTATTACCTATGCCACAGGAGACTCTGCCTAAAGTACCTTCTCTGACAGGCAGAAATTATGATAAACACATTACCCACATTTATGAGTTCCTGGATCCTTTCTAGCATTGAAATAAAAAGGAGAAACACTTTAAATGAAGGATACTATTCTGGAAAGGTTTCATGGAGAAATGTCATCTTGGTGAAATTGTTGGGCTCCTTGCCATGAAGAGCTGCAAAGCAGACCTATTCGTGGGACCATTTAGGTGCAGGTCAGGGGAAATGAGGCCAGGATCTGAGACAATTTCACCAAGGCACTTCTACAAGCCTTTGGGGGTTACAGTCACAGCAAACCTTCTACTGCCTATCAGAAATGTTGGAGGCAAGGGCTGCATCCGTCCAGCAGAGCTGGGCTATGATAAGGACCCAGTTTCATCCTTTCGCATGAGGATATTCAGTCTCCCACACACAATTTATTGAACACGCTATTCTTTTCCCGTTGTCTATTCTTGCTGGGCTTGTCAGAAACCAGTTAATTGTATATGCTTGGGTTTATGTCTCTTCAATTCTTCCACGTGTCTGTTTTGATGTGAGCCTACTCTACACATCTCTAACTCAGGAGTACCCGTTTCAGTTTCTAGCTACTGGAACTGCTGGGCTGCCATATATATTTGAAATTCAAGAATGCAACATCAAGTCTTTCCTGAATTTCCAGCCTCACAGCCTGCTTGGCATATTTTGTCTTGGCACCTCCAGCAAAGTGTGAGCCAATTCCTTAATTTAAATCAGATTATATATATACAATATTCATATACAAATGCTATACAATACAAAATAGACCTATAAGCTATATACCATTCCACACACCCACACACACACACCCCCACACACACACACATGTACGTATGCTGTTGGTTCTCTTTCTCCTTCTCTGGAGAAGCCAGCTTTAGGAAGACACCCAGCTGATGTTGACAGCCTGAAGCCAGTAATTTCAAGCATGAAAACAGAAAACCGAGGCAACGTAAGCAGACACTGAGAACGGGAGGTGAGATGAAAAAGCCAAGAAGTGAATGGTCTTCAAAGTACATGAGAGGAATTTGTAGGAGGAAGGGAGGGTGCACATCTCCATGTAAGTCTTAAAGAGGGCCAGGTTAGCATGGGGAGATTTTAGGCAGGAGATACAAAAACTAAGTAATGGTGGAAGGTGGGAGAGAACAGAATGTACCACTGTATGGGAAGTCCACATAAAATGTGGGGAAGAGACACATGATCTGTGCCATGGGACCCACCAACACTGAAAATGAAGAAATGAGGAGGGGTGGCAGGTCCGTGTGGGAAAGCTCTTTAGGGTTGCTAAGGAAATCCTCCTTTTCTCCGCAGCATCCCCCTCCCTCACCCTGATGTCAGGCTGGTGCTTTGTGATGTCAAAGCCCCTCCCCCAGGGCTCCCATTGGCTGGGGAGTGGCTCAGTGACCAAACAAAGCTCAGGGGCGTGGCCTGGCCATATCCCTGGGAGGGTATATATAGGGAGGTCAGGCGGCCTGGGTAGACCTCTGGGAAGCGCTGACACGGTGAAGATGACCAGAAAACCAGAAGCCTCCAGCACCGTCATTGAACAACCAACTACAAATGTGAAAGCAGGGAAAAGGGGGAAGAAGAGGAAGGCCCCTCGTCAGCACAGGTCCAGAGGCAGCTTCAAGGTGAGCGACCCACCCAAGCTCCTCCCCGCCTTCCCCTCGAGTCCTGCCCCCCAGACTCCCCCCCTGCCCTTTCCCAGCACAAACCCTCCTCGGCCCACACCCCTTCCCATGCTCCCACCCCACCTCCACCCTCTTCCCCCAAACCAGTGCCCTTCTGTGATCTCCCTGTTGTCCTTGCAGGTGCCCAGGAAGACGAAAGGACCCCTTCGAGGGACTTTGAAGAGAAAAGCTTCTCCAAAAGTGACCCCTCCTTCAATGAAACCCAAGGAGGGGAGAGGGCCGACACCGTTCGACCCTTGTCACCAGCTTGCAGAGGGACTCGGTCAAAATGAGCCAGAGCAGGCCCCAGAGAGCGGGGAGAGCTCCACCACCTCAAGTGTCACCCTCAGCAGCCAGTAACCTTGGAGTGAGGCCAGCGACCTCAGAGATATCTGCGAAGTCTCCAGAGGTCTGGCTGCCGGGACATGGCCAAGCGTGTGGACGAGGAATTTTTCACTAACCGGGTACACCGTGGCGATGAGAATAAAATCAACCACTTGTGAAATGAAGTCTGTCTGCGTGTTCTGTGATGGTGGGGATGGAGGAAGGAGGGAAGAGGCGGGTGTGTGGGAAGGGAGGGGGTGGGTCCTGCGGGGTTGGGGTCATACCAGCTGGTCCACGGGGAGCCAGACACGGAGGATAAACCCTGCTGCAGGGCTGAGCCCTGGACACAAACTTCCTCAACAATGTGACACGGCTTCTTGCGAGGTTTCTTGCTTCGTGGGAGCCTGGTAACACTTAAACCAAGTACCAAGGACTGGAGTCTACCTACCTATGTTTGATTGCTAACATAACTATTGTAAACCAGTAGAATTGTTTAAATCATTCCTTCAAGAGAAAAAATATATATATGTATATAAAATTAAGGAAAGAGAAAAAATTCAAAGCAGAGTAAAATTCATCTGCTTGATTAAAGATGTTTATTTTTACAACAGAGGAGAGGTAGTACATTTCATATTTCCATAGGGTGGAAACACGGTTCTCTTCTAACACACATATATAATTATTTATTTTAGCAACCAACATGTTTACTGTTGAAGCCCAGTTTACAGGCAAAAGGAGAAAGGGAATTATCACTTTAAAAGGAATTAAAGAGACTATCATCGTGATTCCATTTCCAGTTAATAACTGATAGAGTAATGCATGCCCTTTAATCTTATCATGACTAGCATCTGAAACTTTTATGTCCTTATGAAGGTATGACATAAGGAGGGCTTGAGGTGGAAAGCGCTCATTCTACAAGCCTTTTCCACTTGTTTCTACTCATTTCAACGGTAGATTGAAAGATGTCCTAGTTAATGCCAGTTTTGAAGAAATGGTAGCCTCATTTGTGAAACAGTATATGGGTTATGCTGCAGCCCTTCCCTTGGTGAAGTCAGGGATTCCAGTAATTAACCAGGGAATGGATTTCAGAGCTTTGTGTATTTAACTTGTAACCGCCTCCCAGGAAACTCTGTAAAACCTAGGACACTGCACCACAGAAACAGGGTGTTAGCACATGCCGTGAACACTGTCTTAGGTACTATCTCATATTCCTTGTATATTTCTCATATGGAGATGCCAATGATCTAATGAGCATGCTGGGTAGAACGGAAAGCCTGTTTACTTGCAAAGTCTGCCCTAACCCTGAACAGTATTTGTACGTTATCGATGGGGAACAAGTAAGTCAGAAGAACAAATTCTTGTTCTCTTTTAGGGAAGCGCTTTGGCCAAGGTTGTGCATTTCTTTCCAAAGGTAAATTAGTGAAGTTTCTGCTACGTTTTTTTTTTCTTTTTGATAATGAAGACTTAAAAACTGAAATGAATTGGGTTGTTTCTGTGGTCAATTTTTGGACAGGTGTACGTTAGGGAGTAATTTTGCAGAGTGTATTTAAAAATCAATTTCAGGGATTAATTGAGATAGGGGCACCTGACTTTAATGCCATGACATTTTCAATAAAACTCTGTGAGTAAAAACCGTATATGACAATTCTTTCGGTATGTAAAACATTATATATGGTTCTTGATGTCATTTTATAGGTTTCTCTCTTTATTGTGGTCACATAAGAAAACCAAATAATATTCAATTTAAATGTGCTCTTCCCTTTTCTCCAGTGTAAAATATTCTATTGAAAATATTAAGTTGTTTTTATTAATAATAACTGTCTGGCATATGATATCTCCTAGATGAAATAATTTTTAAAAAAGATTTTAAGCATATTAAATTTGATAACTTGAAAATATATTTCTGTTTTTATTTCAAAATATTAGGGGGGGTGCAAAGGTTTTTGTTACATGGATACCTTGTATAATGCTTAAGTCAGGGCTTTTAGTGGGCTCATCACCACAACAGTGTTCGTTACACCCAACAGGTCACATTTTACCCCTCACCCCCTCCCAACCTCCCTGATTCTTGGTTTCCAATGTCCTTTCCATCTCTCTGTGCCTGTGTGTGCCCATTGTTTAGATCCCAAATATTAGAGAGTACATGTGGTGTTTGTTTTTCCGTTAAGATACTTCACGTAGGGTTAATGGCCTCCAGCTCCATCCAAGTTGCTGCAAAAGACATTACTTCATTCCTTTTGTGGCTGAGTAGTACTCCATGGTGTATATAAACCACATTTTCTTTAACCACTCGTGAATTGATGGGCACTTAGGTTGATTTCATATCATTGCAATTGTACTGCAGTAAACATTCGAGTGCAGGTGTCTTTTTGATAAAATGATTGCTTTTCCTTTGGGTAGAGACCCAGGAGTGGGATTTCTGGGTCAAACGGTAAGTCTACATTTATTTCTTTGAGGAATCTCCATACTGTTTCCATTGAGGTTGTACTAATTTGCAGTCCCACTGAAAGTGTATGAGCATTCTTTTCTTTCTGCATCCATGCCAACATCCATTGTTTTCTACCTGTTTAATAACGGTCCTTCTGAAGGGCTAAGGTGGTGTCTCGTTGTGGTTTTCAATTGCATTTCCGTGATGATTATTGACGTTGATCATTTTTTCATATGTTTGCTTGTCATTTGTCTATTTTCTTTTGAAAAACTTCTGTTCATGTTCACCACCTTTTTACTGGTGTTGTTTTCTTCTTGCGGATTCGTTTGAATTCTTTAGTTGGTGAATATCCGGAACTTTCTCAACTTCTAAGGCTGAAATTCTATGTCCCTTGCACCTTGCTTCCCCATTTACCCCTCCCCCAGCCCCTGGCAGTCCCCATTCTACTTTCTGCTTGTATGAATTTGACTATTTTAATACCTCATTAAAGTGGAAGCGTGCAGTATGTCTCCTTCTGGACTTGTTATCGGTTTGTTTCACCTAGCACGATATTGTCAAATCCAGCCACGATGTAGGAGTGTTTCTTGGCAGTCTCACAACCTGAGAGGTTCTTGAAACTTGTGAAACGTACACATTGCAGAGACGAATATAATGGGCCCCAGGTATTGATCACCTAGCTTCAACAACTGCCCAAAGGCAGCTGAGTCTGCTTTATGTATTGCCTTCTCCAAATCTGATGTGGTGCCCGGGCCCACTTGAGTATTTGAAAGCGAATACTTGACTTTTTAAATCAATTTGGCTGGTGTGTGTTTGACAATGTGCCTCAAGTTATATCATTTTCAATGTTATATTTTTTTCCTAATTACAAGAGTGATCCAAGATTGTGTAAAACATATTCCAACCTTATAGAGGTATGTGATGTAGAGAGTAACGGTCTCTGTCTTGTCACTGATAACTTTTATCAGCAATTTAATCTATGCTTTCAGTGGGTCCCTTTCCCCCCAGTCTGCACGCTAATGTGCACCTCACGACCACGTGAGGGAGCTTATGTTGCTCTCTAGCCTTGTTCACTTAACCGTGCAGCCAGATGATGATCCCATCACAGGACTGACAGTAAGAATAAACTAAGCCCATAGGCATGTCTACACCTTCGGTGCTTCAGACAGCACTAGCAGACCTCCCCACTCAGGAATCTCGTGCATAAACCCTTACCTGCCGGTTGTCCTTCCTCTTTACACCTGATGTCACTGAAATTCAGGTAGCTCCACAATCACTTTTGCAAAGCGTTAATTTTGAGGAGCAACAATGCGGCACTATATGGTAAAGGTAGGTATTGAAATTAATATTTCACTTAAGCCTGTTTCAAATAATTCAGAAAGACAATACTGCACTGTTGGTATTTCCAGAAACCCTTGCCCTGGATTTAATATTAAGTTTACCTCTTCCCCCCTTTTATTCATTTTATATGTTCATACCATTGTGTGATTATACTCTTCATTTTCTTATCCCATAGATGTTATTATGGCATTTCCCACTATGCATGATCATATCATGCCTTAGAAGTAAATGATCCCATTTTCCTCACAAACAATTAAACATATCAGTTGGTACCTTTTGCCGGTCAAAATTTATCTGCTACGTTAGACATTTAAACAAATAAATGCTCATGATATTCTTCACTTGAAACTTGTAACTCAAGATCAGGACAGAAAGTTGCTAATCTGCATATTTTGTAGACTACAGGGAGGCGGAGATTCTCACCTTGAGGAGTGTTTTTACTGTCTGCTTGGTTGGGGACCTTTCAGTATTTTGATAGAAGTTGGTGCTTAGTAGGTCACTGTCTTCAATTCAAGCTTAGCCTAGTAGGAAATCTCAGGAAGACACAAGCCATTCTGAGGTAACAGGCCTGGCTCAGTGACTCCCAGATGCATGGTCTTGGTGTCAGGAGGAAGACTGGGGAGACAGGAGCCCGACGCCTCCCATTTCTGCCGCATTGACCCTCAGGAAGTTCCTGTAACGTAGGTAGTGTCACCACTATGATTTACAATGAAATGAGAACAAATCTGTTTTAAGGGACACAGACGTATGAATTGAGGGTTCCAGATTGAGAAGCCTTACTACCTAATTGATGTCAATGTGTTTTGTATGAGCAGCACTGAGAGGATCCTCATTCATCTGGGCAAAAATGCAACTGGCTGCCTGGTTCAACCTGACATCTCAGAGCATTTGCAGTCTGGGTGCAATAAAGGGGCTGTGTGCACAGACGCCAGGGCAGCCTTGATCTCCTCTCACTGCTTAGGCAGGGATGAAGGTGTTTTGCAACTTCAGACAGATAAGCTTTATTTAGATATCTGCACAAAACTAGTAAACTTGGCATGCAAATGTTGATGGATTTCGACACAGTAAATTTTGGATAGAGGAAATCTCATGGGTATTTGTTGGCCGGTCACCAGCGTAAAACATCAGGTGTATAAAAATTGGAGTCAAACCTCGGTGGCACTGTATCACCTTCGCGTAACCCTAGGCCCTGTGAGAGTTTGAAGAGCACAGCCCTGCTCTGGACTCTCCTTTAGGCCATGAGCTACAGCGTACCCTTCTTTAGGTCCCCAGTGTGTTGAGTGATAGATGCATTATGACAACGTGATGCTTTCTACTGTATCCCCTGGGGCCCCAGTGTCACCTTCCATCCACATAGGATTAAGGATCCTTGTGCCATGAAAGAGCTACAGGCCGTCACCAACCACTGTGTTTGCAAAGCCTTCTTCCCTTTACACCCCAGTGTCTGAGTTTGTCTCTGCTAAAGTCTCATGCAATTGGGGGTAAGGCATTCTTTTAATTGAGGAGCCCTGGTGTCAAGGAAGGACTTAATCCTCCCACACAGGGATGCCAACTCCTCATCCAATGGATGGTTTTCCTCTGCGGTGCCATCACAGGATAAATGGTCAGCTGCCTGTGCTCCACGGACACTGTGAGACTGCGATGTGGGTGACGGTTGTGTTCACGGACACTGACTCCTACGTATAGAGCAAGCATATACGATACATAATGAAATAATGAGAAAACTCAGAGACTAATTAACATGTACTACATCCATCTTCAGTAAAAGATATGTTGACCAAAATACAAAATAGTGATGGTTTCTATTCCTCAAAGGTAAAAGAATATACTCCTGAGAATTAGGTACACAGAAAACAGCCTGGAGTATTTATTTCACGTCTGTACCTATTGGCAAAAGTTCTCAAATGAGGGACGTCTTAGGACTTTGACATCATACTGAAGACATATATTCCAACACATACTTTAGATTAAGGGGAAAATCTTTTACAAAAGTCAGGTAGTAAATTGACCCAGAGTATTAAATATTTATTCATGGTGGAGGCCTCACTTCTTCCTATGTAAGATATCAGAGTTTGAAAAATAGAATATGAGTGCACTTGTATTTAAAAATTTGGAAAAAAAATTTAAACGAAGTGAAGAATGTGTTCAGGGGCCAGAATAAAAATTGTCCACATGCAGAAACTTGGGAGAAAGTCACTCCTCTTCTCTAAGTGGGAGTGGATTTTTGAACGGCATGAAAGCAATTTGAGTAACTCAGCAACAGATCGCGTTTAACTGACTTATGCACATCAAATTCGGAAACAACTTCAGGTTCATTAAATGCAAGACGTACAATTGAAGATTTCGTGTTTCATGTGTAAAACCATCAATCACATTATAAAAGACAAAGGGAGTTAATTAATTTTTCACATATTTAGATGAATATAAAATCAATTTTGCATATGGTAACTACACACCACACTTTAAAAAAAATTCTGTCTCTACAGAATGGTATACGATATTGAAGCATAGGTCATTAGGCATATACACATTAATTAAATACTTTTACTCCTGCTAGGGGCAGGTGTCATTTATCAATAACAGTGGACACAAATGAATTAAATGAAATTTTGATTTTTTTTTTGTGAAAGTGACATTTTTCACAAATCTATGTCCACAAGTGACATTTATATATCTTATTCTGTGGTGTAATGATTTTTGGCAGTGTAACTTCTTTTGGGGAACAAACTTGTATAGCTTTTATTAAGTCCTGTAAATCTGTAGAACATATTTCCTCTGCAGGTTTCTGGCATTAGAATAGGTTTTGTAACTTACTAATCTTGCAAAAAAAAGGGGGTACATAGCATAGATTTTATCTTCTTTAACTTTTTTCTTAAGGAAGAACAGCGTTACCTTCCATACCTGTGATTTCTGCCATTTGAGACTGACACAAATCCACTGAGGCCAAATGTAAAGTTGAATCATCTTTATTGCTAAAAGTTAGTTGACAGTGCTAGGGAAACAAAGTCCGCAATACTATCAAGGGGCTGAAAGCCTGAAACATACAACTTTGGAACGTCTGCTACTCACAGAACTCTTTAGCTTTTACTTGAGTTTTAACAGAAAGGGGGTCTGGCCCTGAACAAACACATGAACAAAGAACATGTAATAATTGAAACTAGACTTTTTAGGCCACATTGGCTTCATGTAGCTCATTTTATGACTGTATCCTATGACACAGGTTCAGCTTCGAGCTTCGAAGTGTCATCAGAATAACAGGGACAGTATAATCATCTGAACACTGGCCACTACTTCCCGCTGCTGTTACAGGAAGAGATATTAATCATTTCTTTCATCTTTGTGTATTATGAAAATTTCAGCCAATACAATGCTTAATCAATCCTTAGTTTTGAGTTTCAAATACACAATACTTACATTTTGCATCATCAGTTTTGTTTGCAACGCGGCCAATTCTTTTCTAAGTTCACTTCCTTCACCAATAAGATTTCCATGATCCTCCTCCAGGTCCTGGACACTCTAAAACAACAAGCCTAGTTCACTTCTAAACCACCACGTTTCATTACGTTATAAATACGTACAGACACATTCCAAAAGAAGTACAGCTTAAACTTCAAATGATGGTCATTATTTATTCCAAATAAAAAACATACTGAGTACTGCATGAACACCAGAATACCCACTGCATAAACATAGAAATGTGTGACTTGAGCAACATATTATTATAATAGGAGGTACAACGCTAACACACCTTACATGAAACAATAAGACAATGAACTTTTGAGGCCAAGGTGGAGCAAAGAATGGAAAAAGAGCTAAGTTCTCTATCAATCAATGCCATAATCGTGAAATCCCTGAGTAAGTTTCCAAAATACTGGGTATTAAAACATTTATCATCCCTAATGGTCAACAGAACATGATATCCTTAAAGGGAATATTCTGACCTGTAATACGACCTGTTCAAGTTATTTAAAAAAATTGTGATTTAAATTATTACTCTTCATTCCACAAACAGTGAAATAGTGCATCCTACGTAAAGCAAAGTGTGTCGAGTGCTGGGGAGGGATTGAAAGATAAATACACAATCTCTTCCATATTTGGGAGTCAGGAGCAAACACATAAATAGAAATCTCATAAACGTTGCATACTAGGAATGGAAGGTCAACTTGCTGGAATTATGCAGTAAAAAAGTGGAGGTTAATAGGTGCTTAGTCGGAAAAGGCATGAGATTTCGACAGGAGAAGAAAAACGAGTCGTAGCTAATGTGGAGGAAGAGCACAGGAAAGCACGGGGTGATGCTGACCTGCGTCAGAGAGTGATGTCTCCCTGGGGGATGAAAGAAAGAACACAGTCAACGAAGTTTCAAAAGGGGTCATCTAACGGGGGATAGGGGGAGCTGGACTGTGAATGTCTAAGAATTCAGGAGGGGAAGCTACTGGCAGGCTGGGAAGAGTCAAGTGTTATATGTTAAGAAGAAAAACTAAAAATGGAGCTATCCTATGACCCAGCCATCCCACTGCTAGGCATGTATCCAAAGAAAGGAAATCAGTCTGTGGAAAAGATCCCTGCACTCCACACACTGACTGCAGCACTAGTCACAATAGCCAGGACTTGGGATCAACCGAAGTGTCCATCAACTGATGAATGGATAAAGGAAATGTGGTACACACACACAATGGAGTATCATTCAGCCGTAAAAAAATGAAATCCTGCCATTTGCAGCCACAAGGATGGAACTGGAGGACATTATGTTAAGTGAAATATGCTAAGCAGTGAAAGACTGACTTCCCGTGTTCTCACTCCCATGTGGGAGCTAAACATTAAAACCATTGCTCTCTCATGGTGCTAGAGAGTAGAATGGTAGGACTACAGGCTGGGAAGGGTAGCAGAGAGCGGGGATGCAGTGGGAATGGCTAACGGGTGCAATTATATAGCCAGACAGAATGCACAAGATCTAGCATAAGACAGCAAACAGGGCGACTACAGTCAACAAGTTATCGTATACTTTAAATTAACTAGAAGGGTGAAATTGGAATGCTCCTAACACAGAGAAACGAGAAATGCTTGAGGTGACGGGTAGCCCAGTCACCCTGATTTGATGAGTCCACACTGCATGCCTGTATGAAGACATCACTTGTATCTCATAAATATAGACAGCTATTAGGTATCCATAAAAAAATTAAAAGCAATTTGTCATCACATCAGTAACACTGCAGTACTGCAATACTACTGCAACCCTGCAATAGTACCAGCAAATATGCCACGAACTACTCAGGAAATCAATTTGAAATAAAAGAAATACTCATTCCTTACAATTGTGTCATTGCTCTTTGAGAACCATTGGCAGTAGGCAGACAATGCAGTCACATGTAGCAATGACTTACTCCTCCCGTGTTCATCTATAGTTATTTACTCTGCTACAAAACTCACTGTGGAACAAAGAGCCATGAAGACTCTTGGTAAACTATGAATGTCCTGCACCATATGTGTATTTTTGGTAAAAGTGCCGATTTACCATTTCCTGGCATGACTATCACCCACTACCACTAATAAATCCTAAAAGTAAAAATACATGTATTACTTTTCTTAAAATGGGACCAATGATACCAAAGTGGAAAATGCTTAAGAATTTTCAAGAGAGAGAATGTTTTTCCATCCTTGTGATACCTCACTTCAAAGGATGGGCTCAGTCTCTATCCAGAATAATATAAGAGGTGCTAGATCACCATTGTGTTTTGTAGTTGAGCAGTACTCCATGGTATGCATATACCACATTTTACTAATCCACTCAGGTACTGAAGGG
Source organism: Eulemur rufifrons (assembly GCF_041146395.1). Taxonomy (NCBI): domain Eukaryota; kingdom Metazoa; phylum Chordata; class Mammalia; order Primates; family Lemuridae; genus Eulemur; species Eulemur rufifrons. The sequence continues at coordinate 22,000,818 of NC_091012.1, read as the reverse complement.
CATTTGGGTTGTTCGGCTTGGGCGGGGCAAACAGCATTACATGTAACCAAAATGTTTGCACCCCCATAATATCCTGAATAAATGAAAAGAAGTAAAAAAAAAGAATTTTAAAAATAGAATCACATTAATATAAGTTAGAAAAGAAAAACAATATTTCTATACAAAATATACAAATTATGTGCTATGAAGCTACATTGTGTTGCCAAATACAACAGACCTTTAGGAATGCCACATGTAACTCTTTAAATTCTCTCATTCTCCAGCTCTCAACAATTCTAGAGTGGTCACAAGCCTTTTGTAGCTTTAGAAGTATACTCTGCAAATATAAAAGGGAAAAGTTGTAATAGTGCTATGAGTAAAATTGAAGATTTAGGAAAAAACGGTTCTATATTAAATTTCAGTAGAATAGCAAATTTTCTCTTTTAACAACAGTATATACGTATGTCTTATTCTTGATGATTTTAAAATCCACACACATGTTCTTTTCAACAATGCTGGGCTTTCTGTTCCTCCACAGAACAACCCTCTGAACTTGGCCACTCGCAAGGTCACAGCCTACATTTGGTCAGTCCCAGTAACTGCAACATCCACACAACATAAAAGATACCAAAATCTCACAGAGGAATCAGGTCATGGATACACTGCTAAACCATGTTAAACAAACTTATTATGTAGTAACTCACTTGATGCTCAAAGCAACTCCACAACATAGGTTCTCTCATGATGTCCCCACCATAGCTGAGGGAATTGAGGCACACAAAGAATGTGCTCAGGCTTCACAGCTACCAATGGTCAAATCAGAGTTGGACCTCAAGCACTGTGGTTCCAGAGGCCACTCCCTGGACCACGGTACTGTGCTGTTTCTCCATTTTTCCCAACATCCAGCCACTACTTCCCACCCTTGGCAGGTCACTCACTTCAGTACTACAGCCCAGTAGTCCCCAGGACCTAACATCCAGGGGGTGAGCGCTTTTGACTGTCCAACTCCCCACCCCCGCGTCCTCACTTTCCTCAGTTCCAGCTTCAATTCCATGGTCAGTCATCATACCTCTGTCCTTGCTTCTACACCCTGCACCCCTCTCCCTTGGCCAACGTGCTCAGCTAGACCCCAGCCCCGAAAAACCCAATTGCACAGCTGCTCTGACTCAACCAAGCTGACTGGTGTCATTGTCAATTCATGATCGCTATGACCCTAACTTAAGATGGACTCCCTAATGCCACTTGGCAGTTAGATTCCCCTAGTCCATTCCCTGGCCCACTCTCAGGACACAATTCCAGGTCTTCTCCCCTGCCCTAAAGGTAACACCTCCTCTCCTGCCCCTACCTCTAACTGATGACCTTAGTGTCTCTCTAAAGGGACAGGACCAATCCAAAGAGGACGTCCTGGCTCCCGTCACCACATCTCCCACCCACCTTGTCCATCTGTACTCTTGGACTCTACCTTCTCTCCTGGAAGTTTTGCATGAATGATTCATCCCTGACAGTTTGAGACAAGAGATTAATTAATTAGAAAGCTAAGCCTGATACCAACAGCTAGTTTTTCTTCCTCTTGTTTGAGTTTCTTCGCACCCAGATCCCACTCCTGAATCAAAGCCTGGAACTGCTGAGAATAATCCAGACAAAGCTTCTGCCTGCAGAACAGAATAATGGATGCTGTGACACTTCCTACCAATAAGAAAAAGGGAAAACACTTTCGAAACAAAATTATTTTGTCACGACATGTACCGTGAAGGGAGAAGGTGATGACATCAGCTGCAATCCTCTGATGGGAACATACAACAGAGGATTTACTCTCATGACAAGAATCTTTGTTTGTTACCGGCTAAGAGAGAAGCTACCTCACATGTCTTAGCTCTTCAAAACCACGGAACATTTACTGTGTTATACATTTTCCAGGAAAATGCATTTTATCGACATGGGTTTCTTTTTTCCTTTTCTCTTCCTGAATAACACACAGGTTGTGATGTCACAAATAAATTCCATGTGAATATTGTACCCACTTATCATCTGTGACCTTCCACCAGAAACACTTCATTTTTCCCCATGTTGTCCTGTGACAACTATTTGTACAAGTAGTGAGACTAATTCAGTAAAACTTACAAATTGTTGACAACACAAGACTAACCTTTTTCTATATGCTCGAACACAGTCTTAAATGCTAAAGACACTTACCTCTAATTCAGGAAGCACATTCATGGAAGGAATAAAAACTTCTTTAGGTTAAGCACATCAACTGTGATTGCCAAGAGCAAAATAGGTCACCTTTATTGACCTTGAGGAAATACATCTTATTTCAATTATGGGGCATGGGGTGAGGTCAGAGGACTAAAGGAATTAATTCCTTAGGGGAAAATCAAGCCAGAAGTATTTTCAACTTGAGCATCCTCCAAATACAGCACATAGTATGTTTCTTCCGTAGTTTCTACTCATGAGTATACTAAGAAATGAGACAAATGGTTTTGCTCTAAATTTCCAACCACCTTACGTTTGCTCTTGATGGGTTTTCCAAGCATGCTCAATTGTCTGCTGCATGGTGTTGACAGAAGCCTCGGTGTTCATTTTGAAATGTTTTCTCTTTTCATAAAGAACCTTTTTCATGTCCCCTGCATTGCAAATAGATACCCATTGAAATATACTCTTGGAAACTATTCCCGTCCTATATGTTCAAGTCAATTCCGGCACCGGTGGTTCTGCAGTATTTGGAAAGGCACTTAGCATTAACCAATAGGCATCATTTCAAAAAGCAAGATACTTTGCTTCCTTTTCGCTTTTTTATTTATTTATTTATTTATTTATTTATATTTTTGTGAAAGCTTCCAGCTACTCCTTTAATTCAGTGTGCCTTAACGGGACATCGCTTTTTAATTTAAGATGAAAATACAGCTAAAGATTGAAAGTTTCTGTTTTCCAAAATGTGAGAAAAGGGTGACACTGACCCCTTTATTTTGTCATGAGATAACGGCTCTAAAGGCTGGTTCATAACATTTTATGAAATATTCACCAACTGAAAGGACAGAGTTAGATGAATGATTGTTAGAATTTGTTACATGAGACACAGAAAATTTTTCCAATTAACAGGCCTTCAAAAAGATACAGAAAATTTCATGAAAAATGAGTAAAAAAATTTAATTTAGCCAGTGAACCTTTCAAATAAATTAGACTAAAAGACAAGGAAATGAGAAAATTTATTCAAGAACAGTTTCCACATCATTTCGTGGAGGGTTTGCGTATCATTGTCATCAAAAGGTTGCATTGTGGAAAATTCAAATTTGCTAAACTCATAAATAGTTTTAATACTTCAAATCATGCTTTGCTAAGCCTACGACTGACTCTCTGTAACAGATCTACCATCAGTACTTATTTTCCAGTAATCATGAATGAACTGCAGCATTCTACAAATAATTTGGAAATATAGTTTATCATGTATATTGATGAAATTATAAGACAGCTCACAAATCAAGCACACTGTCACAAACAAATTGAGCATCGGTATCAAAACTCAACTGTTTTTATGAATTCTCCACACAGAGGAGTCAAAAATTGACTCTCACACTTAAGACTATGTCCTTTAACACAGTTAAGGTAATTGATATCGGACATGTTCATTTAAAACTTGCCATTGACTCTGATCATACATCACTCCATTGCTAGCCACGTTGTGTTTCGTTCTCCATTACCAGGGTTATTAAGGTGAATATAACGATAGGCAGGTATTTTAGGGGTCTCAACCGGCACTCCTGCCACCCATGGAAAAGAAATTGGGAAGTTATGGGAAATAACCGACAAGGGAAAATGAAACATTGACGTTAAAACTGGATCTATGACTCGCTACGTGGCACAGTGTGGAAGAGATTATTTCATCAGTTTCTTCTAATGTTCCACAGTGCATCAAATAAAAGCATCACCTCTCACCATTGTCGGTGCCATTCTCTTCACATCAACAATTTGAAGGGGCAAGTAATCTATGGAGGTGAATCACCCTCAAGACGTAGGTAACATCCTGTACCTGACAACAAGGCAGTAAACGACAGGAGTGCCACGCACTGACTGACAGTTCCTGCTGTAAACGTTATATGGTTTATGAAAAGTGTCTTCACCTACAAATATCTCCTAAAACATACCTTCAAATCTCTCCAGCATATTCTGGAACTCATTCCTGCGAAGACATTACATTCACATTTACATTGCTGGTCAGTGAAATACCATGTGTGCATTAGAAGAAATGCCTTCTGCCAAGTGCTTTACATACAGCGCCTGCCACATGAGTGGAAGCTGATTTTCCTTAATTACTTTACTACCAGGCAAAAATGACTCTGAACACATTACCACGTATCTTGCTCAGGAGTGCCTGAACAGGGGCTGTTTTCTCCACCGTCACCAATTCCTGGATAGTTTGCTGCATTGAAAGCAAAAAGGACAAAGATGTTTAAAGGAAGGACGCGGGAGGCATTTCGTATCGGTGGAATTCCTGGGCTCTTGGCCACCAAGAGCCGGCAAAGCAGACCTACAGGTGGAATGGTTTAGGTGCAGGTCGCGTGAAATGAGGCCAGGGTCTGAGACCATTTCACCGAGGCACTTCTGCAAGCCTTTCGGCGTTACAGTCACGGCAAACCGTGTACTGCCTATCAGACACGTTGGAAGCAAGGGCTGCACCCGTCCAGAAGAGCTGGGCTAAGAGCTTCTGTAACTCTGCTAGGGGGTGGGAGCATGAACCTGCTTGAGAAAAAAAACCTGGGGCTCTGGTGCATTTGCATGGTGGAATCCATAGCAATGACGGGGCCCTGGGCCGCCCACGTGCCGGGTGTGCCAAGAGACTAGACAGACCGTGCCCTGGGACGGGCACAGGTTTCGGGGAGCCCCTCGCCCGGCCCGCTGCCCCTCTGTGCGCTTTTACCTCCATGCTGAACGTCATACCTGCCATAAGCTGAGCCTCCACCGGGGCCTCGGCAGCCCTCCTCCTGACGCGCTTCCTTCCCGGGGGTGCCATGGCTGGCTGTCTTCAGACGCTAGAGATGACTCCTGACCCTTGTGAGCGCAAAGACACACTACAGAAATGGGGACCGGTTCAGTGAGAGCCCGCGGGTGAGGGCGAGGCTCTCCAGGTTCAACAAGGGTGGGGCTGGCTCACCCTCCTGCCTCTTGTCACAGCAGGAGGGGACGAGGAAGATGGTGCCAGCGCCCGGTCCCGTCCAGTCCCACCCCGGCCCATCCCTTCAGTACCCGTCCCGGGCTGTGGCCACAGAGCGCACCCCTGCCCCGCACACCCCAACTTCAGTGCCCTCTGCCTGCCCCTCACCACGCCCTTGGGACAAACTGGGGCCCTGGCCCTCAGGGCCCCAGGGATGCCCTGTCTGCCTGTCGGTCTGGGGGCACAGACCGTGGTGGAGTGACTCCTTATCCTTCCAGCCCTCTGAATGGGTAATGAACCCATCTGCACCTGTTCGGGACACTCAGGTGAGAGCCCTGCCCACTTGCCACTGCAGACGCCAGGGGGATCCCACGTGATCCGAGTGTCCCGTTATTATGGTAGCTGGGCAAGAGGGACACGTCCGGGTTGGGTCCTGCCGCCCCTGCCATGTCCTTTACCCCACCCACACACACGCAGAGCCCCGCAGTGAGCCTCAGAGGACCTGGGGACCCTCAGGCCCACCCCCCGGACCGCCCTCAGGGGCCTCGCCCTGATCCGGGTCCCAGGCGACACACGGGACATTTTGTCAGAGATCAACCCCGGCCCTGCTGGGCTCCACAGCCACGTCCCCAAGGTCCAGAGGGCAAGGCCTCCCCCACCTCCCCACCCAGTCGCACCTCACCTGACCGATCCCGACAGCACCCCCTCAGAAGACGCGGGCGACCCAGGCACCGCGAGGACAGACGTTCCTTTGAGGGCCTGTGTCCACGCGATAGCAGCCGGCTTCGCTGATTGGCCGGCATGGCACGTGTTCAGGAGGCGGAGCCACGAGGAGCTACGCCCCCTCAGGGAAGCAATCCACCTGCAGGACGCTTAGGGTAGCTGGGCCCTGAGCATGGGCTCCCCAGGTCCTGGTCCTGGGCAGCGACGACAAGGGGCCGCTCCCCAGTGCCTCGCCTCTGGGCTCCTTCCAGCCGGTCCTGGCCCTGCGCGAGGAGCAGCCATCACCCTGGAGATGGTGGCTCAGTCACTCCCTCCCGTGGCCGTGTGTGTTCTGCACACGCACCTGTACCGTTACCCGCCGTGGCTTGGTGTCCCACGGGTCCGGACCTCGCTGGAGACGGTCTCCTGTTCTAGGTAGGATTCTGCCACTTGCTGGCTGACTCCACAGTGTGTCCCTCACAGAGCCTGCTTTCCTTGCCCTGCCCTGGCGTGGAGCATCCTGGGGCTCCTCCAGCCGGCATGCGGCGGTTCCTGGCCCGCTGACCTCTGGGCAGGGCTCTTGCAGAGCAGGGGCCGCTCTCGTTGAGAGCAAATGTCGCTACCTGTAGACATAGGGCTTTCACTTTCCGTACTGGATGGTGTGCCATTGTGGGCCCAGTCCACAAAATAGGCATCCAGTTTTCATCCATGGATGTCTCGATTGTTTGAAGTTTAGACCGTTTCTAAGCAATGATGCTGTGAGTACTCTAATGTCTGGCATAGGTTCCCAAGGCTTTACACAGTATGATGGAGTGCAGTTGCTCCATCATGGGCCAGGGGAACATTCCCTATGTCCCTACTGTTTCCAAGTTACAGCCCCAAGGGCAGAGTGAGTTCCCGTTCTTAGGTACACTGACCAACACTTGCTTTAGTAGATTTCTTAACGCTGCCATTTTAGTGGGTGTAAATTAACATTCACGTGGGGTCTTCCTTTGCATTTCTCCAATTACTAATAAGACAGAGTTCTTTCATAATGGCCATTTGCTTTTCCTTTGCGTTGAAATATCTTTGTGAGTGTCTTGAGGATTTTCAATTGTTTTGGATGACTTTCCTACAGATTTTTGAAGTGCTTTATATATGCTGAATAACAATATTTATGCTTGTGTTTTCTGGTGCTTTTTTGTTGTAATAAGATATACATAGAATACAAGTTACCATTTTTAGGGGTGTATTTAATTGGCACTAAGTATATTCCAATTCTTGTGCCACCATCACCACCAACCTTCTGCAGAACTTTTTCACCTTGGCTAACGGAAACTCTGTACCCATGAAAGACTGACTCTCCATTCCCTCCTGCCCATCCCCTGACAGCCACCACCTTGCTTTCTGACTTCATCGATTTGACTACGTTAAAACAGGTTGTGCGTCAAGCGACACTATCAGGAGAAAGAAAGGGTACCCTAGAGAATGGGAGGACATGAAGGCAAGTGATATACATATCTGGTGAGGGTCTAGTATGCAGAAGATAAAAAGAACTCTGACAATTCCAAAGCAAAGCACAATAAAAATACCAATGAGAGTGGGTAAAGGATCTGACTCCACATTGCTCCGAAGAAGATACACGAATGGCCGACGATCACATGCTCATACACTCACCGTCACTAGTCATTAGGGAAATGCAAATCAATATCAGGAATAGTAGTTACCCTCAACTAGCATGTCTATAATTTCTAAAAGTAAACAGAAAAATAATAATCGTTGTTGAGAATGTAGGGAAATTGGAAGCCTTGTACATTGCTGGTGGGAATTTAAAGGAGTACAGCCAGTGTGGAAAGCAGATTGGTGGGTCCTCAAAAAGTTAAGTATATAGTTAACACATGACAAAGTTATTCCACTCCTCATTGTGTTCCTCAATAAATTACAAACAGGTACTGAAAAAATACATGTGCACGAATGTTCTTGGCATGCCTACTCACAACAGCAAAAGATGGGAACAACCCAAGTATCCAGATCAGTGGTTGCCGGGGACTGTGGGAAGGCAGGACTCAGGAGTGACTGGTTGGTGGGCACAGGGCTTCCTCTGGGACAGGTGCAAATGTTGGGTGAGTAGACAGAGGTGATGATTGCACAATATTCTGAATTTCCTTAATGCCACTGAGTGCTGTGCTTTAAATGGTTCGTTTCATATTATGTGAATTTCACTTCAATAAACAGTGTTTAAGAGACACATAAGAGTTGTTAGACCAATGTAATGGAATCATCCAGTGTTTTGAAAAAAAACAAACTAAGCAAACAATTTTTAAACTTTTTCACTTAAAAACAATATTTAGCCCATTTATGCTTACATATAAACATAGTATGTGAAAAATAAATCTATCTTTTGAAAACAAAACAAATATTGAAACGCATGACATTGTGTGACATTTTGGCACGTCTTTTTAATGTGTGCCAGAAGCGGCAGGAGCTGTATTTTCCCACCTGCTTCCTCATTCAACCTCTTGCAATGTGTCGCATGCGCTGATGAAGTGTGTGAGGCCCTCTGGACTCACTGATACCAAGTTGGGAAAGGAAGACCTCGCTGATCCCCCAACGGGGTTCCTGAACTGACCATTTAGGAGCTGCTCAAACCACATTTCTTTGGTGATCTTTAATCAACCCTTTGAGGGTAGAGACATTAACAGTTTATTCGACCAAAGTGGAAGCTAGGGAACAGAGACGCTAGTGCACATTGTGAAAGTCACAAGGCTGGTGAGTGGCAGAGCTCAGAGTCGAACCCACATCTGTCTTTCAGAGAGTCTCTCTGATTTGAAAAGATCTCGGTGAATGCAGCCCACTGTTTGCCCTGCCTGGGGAAGTAGATAGGCCAGATGGCAGGTCTGGAGAGGTATCCGTGGTTCCTCCACACTAAGAACCTGGTGGAACCCCTCATTCAGCTGGCACATAGGTACAAATGGAGTCCAGCTTGGCCCTTCCCTTGTGGCGCGTAGACTGGCATGGCTGTGCTTGCTCTAGACTGGAGTCCCTGGGTCCCGTGCTGTGCTGGGCTGTCTCGGGCTTCATCTCGAGAGAGCTGATTCTGGGCACCATTTGCCAACTCAGCACTCAGGGACCTGACGTTGGGGGCCTGAAATCGGCCGTGAGGGGAGTATTTTCACCATGGAAATGGGGAAAACTTGGACGTCAGAACCGCACCTCTCCCCCCTCGCCACCCCCCCCTCTTGAGGGCCCGTTTCCAGCTCGTCACTGCCCAGGACTGACCATGGCAGGGTCGGCTCTAGCTCCTCAGCGGGAGGCAGAGCTGCGTCAGAGGGCAGCTCCGTCTCTCTGCTAGGAGTGGCTGGCTGTGAGACAGGACGTGTGTGCTGTGTCCCCGGTGGTAAGAGACCTGCCTCTGAGCGTATTAAGCATTGGCCTGTGGTTTGAGCAGTACATGCCGAGCCTGGATCCCACATGTGACAGGTCATCCCTACCTCCCTGTCGTCCGAGGTCACGGGCACTTTGCGGGGCCATTATTCTTCACAGGCACCTTTGTGTGCTGCCAAGCCAAGTGTAGACCCAGGGTCCTTTGTTCCTGCCACAGCCTGAGGTTTGGCTTTGCCTTCCTCTGTCCTGCGGGTGCCTTATCCTCACAGGCTTTGTCCTGTGCAGGTCATTTTGAAGTGAGCAAGGATCCCTGATCCCCCCTGCACAAATGTCCCTCTCCCTGTGTGTTCAGGCAGAGTGGACGGTGGTCCTTCACGGGACCTGCATCCCGAGCCTGTGTGTCTCGAGGGGGAACAGCTCCTGTCATCCTTTCACTCGCCTTCCCCCATAGCCCATTTTGTGACAGTCCCCCTGCCCCCAACTCCTATTCTGTAGAGGATTTCGAGCAAGGTCCCTGGTACGTCACTCATTCATTCGTGCCTTGGATGGGGCGGGGTGTAACTGATTGAGATCGAGATCAACACTGTGCCTCCGAGGATGCATTTGTACTTCCTGGTTTCCATAGGAAGCTAACGTCAAGGAGAACGTTTTTGATGACATTCTGGTCTCCATGACAACCGGAGTAAGCCATTCTTTCCTGGCGGCAGACACATTTCACAAGGATATTTTCAGACCGGAGGGATGGAGTAACCGTAGAAACATCAGGACTAGTAGGTGTCCGCGATCAATCCGTGTGTGTGAGTGTGAGTGTGAGTGTGATTGTGTGTGTGTGTGTGTGTGTTGGGAGTGTGTGGCTTTTAGTTGGCCATTCAGGGCTCTAATCCCTCGTGTTTATTAGCGAGGCTGGCAGCTGCTGATGAAAGGGAGGCTGAGGAGGTTGAGTGGCATGTCGTCTGCCAGCCCCAGCTCATTGTCCCGAGGTGACACCTGTTTGGTGAGAAGACTGTCATCTAAGCTCTGTAAAGCACCAATCCTCAAGTATTCCTGAACTGAAACGGCTGTCACACGTTCCCTTAATGATGTAAATGTACTCATTTACCCCTCCTCATCGTAAACCGTTATTACGTGTCCATTGGGAGCGAGAAACTCGTGGTCAGTAGACAAAGAGACAAGACGGGTAGGACTGGAAGGGCCGTTGTAACCTCGAGCAAGGCGGGGTGGGGGGTGGGGGGTGATGTGCTCATCCGGGCAGCTGACACATGAGCTAAGAAGCATCTTCTCTGGAGGACAAATTCCTGTTATCGAGCCACTAATGAGAGCTGGGTAAATGAAGCTAAAGCCAGCAAGGGCCCCCTCTTTATTACATGAGCAGAAAATGCAAGGCCCTTCACCAAGGTTCTGGGACGTGTGGCTGCGTGTTTGGAAGTGGACGCTGCTGACATGGCTCTGTCTGTGTCTACTGTGCTTGTGAAGAGCAGCCCAGCCTCTACGGGACGTGCTGTTGCGTCTCGGCAGAAGCAGGTGCCATGTCCAGGGTATCTACGTCTCTAGACTCTAGTCCTCCGTGCTGCTCCGTGGTTGTGGGACTGGGACCTGCCCGCCCCACTGTCCCTTCCCCACCTGGCTCCTTGTGTGGGTCGGCCGGCTGGGGTCTTCACAGGGGGCAGGCGGTCAAGAGGGAGGGGGGCTGGCTGTGCCTTCCGCTCTGCAGCCATTCCTCTCGGTGTCACCCCGACAGAGTTCCTTCACACAGTAGGGACGTGTCTTTGCCGTAGGGAGAGACGGTTCATAATGTAGATTGTCCTCAAACTCCAAGCACGCCCTTGGTCGTGTCCCTGTGGAAAGACCAGCGCCGGCGGGGTCATTTCTGGTGCGCTCTCTCCGGAGACCTGGGGCCAAGGGAGGCTGCCTCTGGGATCCTGCCACTGCGGCAGGAGCTGCTCATCTCCCCGGCAGGCGCCGTCGCCAGGGGTCTCAGGTTCCACGGGTCCCTTCCCTGACCTTCTCTAGAAACCTCTTTCTAGAGAGGAGAGGGCAGCCCGCCTTCCACCGAAGTCCAGGCCCAGGCTCTGAGGGCCTGCTCCCCGCGCGTGGGTGCACAGGCCCTATGCGGTCCCTTGCTTTCCCCGCACCTGGGAGGGCCTGCGGCTTCGCACCGTGGCGCTGTCTTCGGTAGCACGTCGTTCTCTTTTACCATTTTTTTGGTCTCCACATCATTTTACCAACTTCTTCTTTATTAAAAAACAAACAAAAAAAAAAAAAAAAAACAGACGACCCTGCTTAATAATGTCGTTTGTTTCTCTCTTTCCCTTGAAGGTGCCCCTTTCACTTTGGTTTCTGGTAGTTTTACAGGATTAACCTCGGCCCGGTTTGTTGTTGTGTGCGTGTGTGCGGGTGCGTGTGAGAGAGTGCATTACACTTGGGGGTCGGCACGTGTGCATGTGCCGCTCGATGCTTTCCCTTCTTGTGCAAACTTCCCCACTGTGGCTTCCTCTCTCTCTCTTCGCACTCCCAGTGACTATGTCTTATGTGCCTGCGTATACAAACTTTAACAACGAATATAGCCTTTGCTCAATTACAAATATCCCTCCAAGAACATTTCAAACCTATTCCCCCTGAATTCTATTTCAGATAGCACGGTTTCGCCAAACTCGCTTCCTTTGCTTTCCTTCTGTCCGATATTTCATTCCATATCTCCTTAGCACCTTTGCCGTAATACGTTGGGGCACGTGAACATACAGATACATGTGTCCTCCGTGTAGCATTTTAAACATGACTTGAAAAATACCATCTACCCGCATAAGCCTCCTTCATCTCCTTTTTGCTGTGTAACCAGGGCATGAGATCTCTGTTTATCTTTCCAGACTTTTCTCTTCCCTTTAAATATCTTCCTTACCCTATGACAAGATAGATAGCGTTGTTGTCCAGGTGATCGTGTATTTGACCTAAACTCTATGATCTGTACTTAATCGGTTGCTAACCAGACTTTTCCACTGAATTTTCCCCCTGTCAGTACATTCAGGTCTGCATCAGCCTTCTGTTGGGTACATAACGTAGGATCTTTGGCTCGGTCGGTAGGTTTGTTAGCCTCTCCCCACGGATATCACCCGGGTTTGTGCCGTTTTGTTGTTGCTATGATGAGCTACGATGCAAAGACTTACCTTGTGAACCAGGCAACTCTTTGTCCTTATGCAGAATGGAGGGCCATCCATGGGTTCTGAAAGACACACCTGGTTCGCCCCCCTGGAGGTTAGTAAGTAGAGGGAAAGGGAGGGCTGAACAGCTGAACAGAAGCTCCAAAGAACAGCTACTCATGGCTAAAATATGCAAATGAGCTATAATATATATTGTACAAGATATAGAGAAAACTACAGCAAGGTAACAGAGTATTTGAGGGGAGACGGTGGGAAGAGAAGGACTGAGAGAACGGTAGCACCTTCTGTGGAAATGCTTCTATAATGTTGGACATCTCATTAGATAAAGTTTGGACATATCAGGGCAGTCTTGTTGTAAAGAGAGCCACAGAAAACGACTTAGGAAAATGGGCATTCACGAGATAATGTGTCCAAACGTGCTCTTATGGTAGGAACTCTAGTTGAACATAACCGGTGCGTGTGTGTGTGCACGCATGCATAGGTAGCGTGTTAGAAGGACACGCGTCATCCTGTGAGGAGTGAACATCTGGAACATGCTGTCCTTTTTATATATCTTTCTTTTCATTTCATATTCCCTGCAAGCCCCTTTAATGTTCTTTGAGAACTGGAAAAACACAGTGACATTAAAAACTCCATTGTTCTTTCACACACACCTTTGCACGCATGCGTGCACACACACAAAGACTGCCAATATTGAACCTATACGTCCGAGGCCGATGCTATCACGAAAGCACATAGTTCCCGCTGTTCTGAAATACGAGGAGACTAGCATCCACAAAGTAGCATAACGTGGAAGTATTTTCAAATGCAAAAGAAGGAAGAAAATATATATGACATCTACTTTATGGATAAGATTGAGATCTCAGTTCTCTTTCCAAAAGGCATGCACGAGGGAGTCAGCAAGGGGAACTTGATAAATCGATCCCCACTGACTTGGCTTAATTTCTTATCCTTTTTGGATTTTCCAGGTTGACGTTAGCGGTGCACAGGCCCTGGGTATCTTCGTTTGGCACCACTTGAGGGTGTGGACACGAGCAATTGGAGTGTGAGAACCAAGCAACCTGCCTGATGTTGGGTAAGACTTTCCCATTTACTAAACGTTCATTTGCAGCCATGTCGTGTTGACCTTTTGGGGTTCAATGTTCTTTTGCACCTTGCTCTACTGACGCTTGTTTTCAAGATAAGAATCACAGATTTGGTGTTAGGAGACAAATGTTTTAAACCACAATAGAGAGGTGCAGGTCGCAGCGAATGATCGATGCTGCGGCCATACTTGTTGGCCATGACAGCCAGTCATCGTCAGCATGACCCTTGTGGACCTCTAGCTTCTAAGTTCATGCCCTTGTACGTGACGCCGTGCTGACAGCCAGCGTCCGTGCATAAGAGATCGTCTCAGGGTTCCTGGGGGGCACGGAGCAGCATGGGCACCCTAGAAAAGGAAAAAAGGAAGCATTTCCATAGGCTGAAGCCCAAGGAACCCAAAAGTCACTGAGTGTCCCATAAGAAAAACGGATCCCTGACAGGACACACACGTCCCTCACACAGATGCTCCTCGCTGTTCACTCGGTACACTCAGGGCAAGACGCCGGGTTTGCAGTGCTCTAAAAGTCCTGGGGCACCCTCTGCGTTTTTTCCCCAAACACTTGCACTTATCAACCCCTGTAAGACACACTTTTCATGTTTCCTCATTGGACCTCTTATCAATGCCATTGAGCAGGGTGCTTCTGCTTTGACCAAAGGAATTCTTTCTCACACGTTTCTTCTGTTCCTTTTCCACGTTCCAGTGCACGCCGGTGTCCTCCGTCCGAGGCGCGAGTTCAAGCGTCTCGGGGAGACCCAGGTGGAGGGAAAGCCCTTGCGGTGTGAAGGCAAAGGAGGCGTCGGAAAGCACCGTGCTTTGGGGAAGACCTGCAGTCCCAGTGAGTATGACGGCCACGCACCTCAGCCTCTCTTAGAGGCCTCTTCACACACGACTCAAATCACAATGGACTCTGAGTATGTCCTGTGCAAGTGGAGAGGCCACTTGTGGCCAGCAAAGGTTTTGTCCAGATCTGGGACATCACCGAAAAATAAGAGGAAGAGGGCCCTTTCTGTGGAAGTTGAAATCCTCTCGATAGATGAAAAAATTAAAGCAAAAAGCACAGACATAAAGGCCCTAACTGAGTCTGCGATGGAAGCCATCACCTCACCAGCGGCGCCGCGGGCGAGGGTCAGAGCCCCAGCAGGACAGGGAGTGCACTACAGAAGAGCCCTTAAAGTGGCCCTGGAGATTCTGAATGAGAGAATAAACTCGGGTCAAAGAAGAAAACCAGACGAGGAGGAGACCACGACGCCATCCCACAAGGTGCCGGAAAAGCGAGCCAGGCCACCACCTCGTAAAAGGTATCGGAAACGCAAAGGGGACTTACCTAGTACAGGGTATCCAAAATGCAAAGGGGACTTACCTTGTAAAAGGTATCGGAAACGCAAAGGAGACTTACGGAGCCGTCTAGGCAAGAGTAAAGAGCCGGGATCACTGCTGTTGCGTTCAGAGGGCGAGGATGCCCCGTACGGTGCTAAGTCAGAGGGGCACACAGCCACTGCCCCTACCCCAGGTGAAGTGCACTCAAAGACATCGTCAAGCTCCAGTGTGTGCCAACATTCCCTGACGCTTTTGGAGGATGGCGGTGAGAAAGAGGACAAGGAAAAGGCAGACAGCTCCACGGTCACGTCCTCGGGTCCTGCTGTCACGGAGGAGGCTGCGCGTGCTGAGGACCAACAGGCGGCTCCATCTCGGCCACTGGGGCTCATGCCCGCCATGCCCACAGGTCTGAACGAAGAGGCACAAGACACCTGCCCGCAGACCCCGGCCGCTGCCTCCGAATGCCCCACCTCGGCAGGGAATGTTGAGCTCCCTGCAGAGGGTGCCTGGAAGCCAGGCTTGGAAGGCATGGCAGCGGCCTGCTGGTCCCCTCCCGCGAAGCAGCGGTCCTCACTCCATCTTGCAGGTAGAAAGAGGAAGCTTCTAGTCCCACCCTTTGAGAAGGGACTGCAAGAACCTCAGCCTCTCGCTGGCTCAAAGGCCAAGAATCCCATCCGCACTGGCGGTAAACGAGCGGCTGGCAGTAAATGAACAGCTGGCGGTAAACGAGCGGCTGGCGGTAAAGGAGCGAGGCGACACGCCGACTCCGCTCTTCGGAAGGAGCCATGCCCCATTGAAAGGGGGATGATGGTGTGGTTTAAATTTCAGGATCATCCATTCTGGCCGGTCGTGGTAAAGAGTGTCAGCAAGGCAGACAAGACGGCCAGGGTGCTCTTGATTGAGGCCAACCTGCGCCGCGAGAGGAGAGGCATCCGCGTGCCCCTTCGGAGACTGAAGCCCCTGGAGTGCAAAGAGAAAGACAGGCTGCTGCAGAGAGCCAGCAAGGTGTACAAGCACAGCGTCAACTGGTGCTTCTCCCTCATCGCCCACTACCGGGAAGGCCTCGGCCGCGGCTCTTTCTCGGGCTCCTTCCTCGACTACTGCACCACCGACGTCAGTTACCCGATGAGGAAAGCTGTCCAAGAGGGTGACCTGGACTTCGACTTTCCCAAGGTGAACTATGCTGACCTGGAAGACTGGGAGGAGGAGGCGTCCCTGTGGGGGAAGCGGCCCTGCAAGAAAATCCTCCCCGACCGGATGAAGGCCGCCCAGGACCGAGCCAACCAGAAGCTGGTGGACTTCATCGTGAAGAGAAAGGGGGCCGACCCCCACCTTCTGGACATCTTGAAAGGCAGGAAACAGTCCAGCTGGCTGACGTCGTTTCTGAACTCAAATAGGCGCCTGTTCTGCGTTGAAACATACCTGGAGGATGAGGACCAGCTGGACCTCGTGGTAAAGCACCTACAAGAAGTCTACAAACACATAGACGACACCATGCTGGCTCCGGTAAGACGTGACAAAATCGACCTTGTTCTGGAAGTTCTTCTGCCAGAAGCCATCATCTGTTCCATTGCCACGCTTGAGGGGCTGGACTACAAGGGAGCGGAAGAGAAGTACCTGCGAGGCCCACCCGTGCACTACCGCGAGAAAGAGCTGTTTGACAAAAATATCCTAAAGAAAGCGAGAAGGAAACCAGCAGTCGCCAGGGAAGCTCTCAGGTGTCTTCCCATGCACAGCAGGCGTTAGCGGGGAGCCTCCTCCTTCCGAGAATTCATTGGAAAACCCGTCTGTATGAAATGCGTGACCCCTTCTCTGTGCCGTGTAAATATGTTCTGGAAATTCGAGACTTTGGGAACGTGCATAACTCGTTTTGGGTCCATCTCTAGCCTTTGTGGGTGGCACGTTCACCGTCGTTCCTTCTTCCCAAACCCTCCTCAAGCTTTTTTGTAAAAGGATTGCAAACAGTTGTATTTCCCTCGACCTTTTTTGGACGTGTGGCTGCCCAGATAGTTCCACAGGAAAATACCGTTGATTTTCATACCATTTCTTGTGACCCTACTTGACATTCTCGCACGGGACACACACTCTTTTTCTTTTTTTACACGAAAAGCCACTGATGCCGGCTATGAAGTCACAATAGTTTTTAAAACCCGATGTATACTTTTACAGAGACATCACTTGGAGTTTCCATTCTTTGGGAGACACATGGATATCAACTATGGGATTCCTTTTTAAGGTGATGCCTGAATTTTCCCTGCAATGCCTATTTATATCTTTTGAAAACTAGCCCTGAGGGTTAAATCCGATGACAGACATGTTTTCCTATATATTATCACGACCTTCCAATACCTCTTTGAAAAGCAAGCTGAAAGTGAAACGCAAAGTTCCTGGGTCACCTATCTGCGTGTGGCCCACGTTTTAGCGGATGAGATCTCAGCGTGCGTTAAGCATTTTGTCAGCCCTGTGCAAGACCGTTGACCCTGTGTTTCCCTGAAATTCCGTTTATGGCAGTAGTTCTTCTCCGATGGCTAGACGATTTGCTAAAACGGGCTTCAGGCTGTCTTCACAGCTGACAGCGACCGGACCCTCCTCTTGTTGCTGTCTGTCCCCAAGGGGAGGGCAGCTAGAGTCATCGTACCCGCAGGCCGGCTGCTGTCCTCCGGAGAGCCCAGGCCCACTGCCCAGGGGCCCGTCTACTCCGGTCTAAACTGTAGCAAAGCAAGCACCTTGTCCTGAATCCCCCTGGCCCCTAAAACATACTCATTTGCCTCAAACCAACCGAGCTTTATCTTCCGACTTACTCATCGGCCAGCTCCGACGGCTCCAGAGGGTATAAATGCAGACTGTCCAGGCATCCCAGGCTGCTAGAGCAGTCGGTGCCCCAGGGCTGCCGATTGGAAAATGGGTTATAGAAGCAGCCCCCGTTTGGCTGAAGGTGGCCCTCGTCGGAATAGAATTCAGCAGACGCCGTGAAGACTTAAGTTGTAAAGCCCATGAATGATTAGACTACCTTGCAACGAGAGGGTTTCTGAGGATAAATGTTAGAAAATCTAGTTTGTTTTTCCAACTCAATGTGACAATAAACACGAACCCAAGTGCATTTTTCGTTCTGAGAGGCAGTGAACTGTTCGCCCACGTCTCGTGTTCACGTGGCCATGTGTTTGAGTAAAATTTGCCAAGTAGCTGTTTGGATTCACAACAAAACCATCACATCCCTCACCTTGAACTTCTGCTCCATCACACTTGAGATTGTACAACTACATAGGTGGCGTGGCTAAGAAAATATATGAACACACTTCCAAAGAAATAGTAGTTTGGGGAAATTATGCTGTGACTGTTGTTAATTTTCTTCTCATTCTAAATAAATATTCACTTTCATGCTTGACTTTGTCTGTGGGGAAACCCGGGGCTCTGGCTTTAGGAGAGGGCCTTCCCAGCTGTATCCGCCTCGGGCCTGACGGAACCCGCCCGGACTCTGCCTGAGCGAGAGCGCGACCCCTGGGGCACACCACCTCGGCCGTCCCCGTGACATCTCGGGGTGCTGGCAAGTGTCTGGGAATAGACCACCGCCATGCTCCGCATGGGCCTCACACGAGGGAATACGCTCTAGCCCCTCTGTCTCGCCGTGTCCCTCTGAGTCCGGTGCATCAGCCAACTCCAGCTTTCTCGTGGGGCCGTGTTTACCTCTCGGTTCCAGTGTTTTCTTCACTATCTCACTCATTCGTTCATTCATTGCATTATAGGTCAGGAGAGCAAGTGAGGTGTGGCTTAAGGCTCTGCTCAGAAGATAAACCTCAGGTACCATAGAAAGACACAGAAATCTTGTGACCCATGTGACAGTCTGATTTCTGACATGACAAGGACGCACTGCTTCATCCCGTTGACGAGAAAGGCTTATCAGCGTCATGGGCCGACTGCCTGTATTTGAAGCCACACTCCCGGCTCTTCCTATATTTGTGACATCATACGTGTCTGTTGCTTTGGGGTGAAGGAAGGGGACCCGGTTTCTCTTGGATGTCATTTACCAAAGAGAGGCAGACATGCCTCGCACGAGCATGTGTTCACCTCCTTTTGGAATCAGGGTCATTGAAAGGCATTTGGGGTGTGGGGGTGGATTGATGGCTGTGTGGACTCTGAGTTCCCTTGCACTAGAAGCAGTTGCTAGGGCCACTCTGTGAGTGCCCTAACCCAGATCTCTATCACAGGGCTGTGTGTGTGTGTGTGTGTGTGTGTGTGTGTGTCTGTCTGTCTGATGGGAAAGCCCAGCTCGCCACCCACCCTGACCCACTGGATTAAGGGTCTCTCCCCTTCTCCAGTCCTAAGACAGACTGCTGAACATCAGGCCCTGGTCCCAATTGTGGGTTGGCAGGACTGCACAGAGATGGCACGCACAGCACTCGCGGGCCTCTGCATCCACGTGAGGCGCTGACAAGGAAAGAGCAGAGCCTGAGACCTGCAAAGGTGATGAGCAGGACGAGTGTGCATACCTGGAATCCCCTGAACTCTTTTCCTGGCATTAGGCACCTCCAACCCTTGCTAATTGGGAAGCAATCTCCTTGTTCCTGGAGACCCCACAAAGACCTCATCTGAGGACACTACCTCAAAAGATGTTGCTTGTCTTAGTCAATGTCCATCCTGCTAATTGCTATTGGTCTAATGACAAGTGTAAAGTAAGAATAGGTGAGATCACAGCACATCACAGCACAGGAGACCTCTACAGTTTCTGTTTGCGTGGGAAATACCTTATATTCAGATGAACTGCAGGACCTGGCTAATATGCACCTGCATGAACTGGGATAACATAGGTGGGAATGGATTTTGACAATGTCGAGCCAGCATGACAGGGGACAGAACATAATTCAATATGAGAACTTATTGACATGGGAGCACAGAGGACGTGGGGTTTCATGCCTGGGGCTGGCCTAATATCCTGCTAGAGTGGCCCCTTTATGTTTGGACAACAGCAGCCTACAGTAAATGACATGGAAATATGGGAACTGCCCTGGCAGAGGATTGATGAATTGGTGAGAAAATTTAGGGGAAGGAGGTATGCGATATGAGTTATTATGTGAGATCAAAGTCCTGCCTCTGAACTCTGTTCCCTTGGAAGGCAGAGAAGACACTACTCAAGTAAGAAATGTGCTGCTGAGGTGGCACTGGGATCCTTGAGGAGCTCTGTGTTGACTCATTTATGATTAGAAAAAAAATTACAATAAATAGTGGAAGTGCAGAAGAATAAAAGGCATTCTTATGAACTCTAAAGTCTGAATTCATAATTGAATAATGAGTTACTACTCAACGTATCTTGTAGGACCAGCAACTATTTAAATAGATACAACTATACACAATTTGAATTAATAGGTGAAGTAAGAATGCTGACTGATTATGTGCTTCCCAGGCATAATTCTTATTCCTTATTTCTTAATGCATTAATACTATAGATAATCAGTGGTGCTTAGGTAACTAGTTTACTAGAGATAATTACTGATATTTAGGAAATGATGTTAAATCCAGGAAGTGAAAAAACAATTTTCTCAACTCCAAAGTATTATCACTTAGTGGAATAATGGGGAAAACTATCTCTCTCTCTATATGTGTGTGAGTGTGTGTATTGTAACTTCTTATATCTTATTTATATAAGGAGTTATGTAAGGATGTATAAAGTCTATACATAAGTAACTAGTTAACTAGGGGAATCTGGAGATAACCAGAAATAAATATGAAACACATACTTCTGAAATTTAACATTATTTCTTGCCAAGGTAAGGAGATAGTTCTATAGATAACTGGCAGTTCCTGGGTAACTAGTAACCTAGAGTAAACTAGAGATAACCAGAATATATTTTTTAGGCAGGAAGCTGAAGTACCCACTGTTTTTAAATCTAACTTATTTCAATAAGAAATAAAGCTTAAATACTAGGGATACCTAGTGCTACGGAGGTAAATGATTCTAGAAAGGTCTGGGAAAACATATTGAAATCCAAGAGTTTGAACATTGAACTCTCAACTCTAAATTCTTACCTCTTATTGCAATAATGTATGAGCATTAGAGATAAATACTGGTACCCAGGTAACTATTTGAGAGTTAGTTAGATGTTAGTAAAGATAACTGGATACAGCTAACAGAAAATGCATACTTGTAAAATCTCGTTGCTTATATGTTTGAAATAATTCATTAATACTATTTCTAGTACTGGTTCCCATGTGACTAGACAGAATTCAAAAAACTGGTTGAATACAGGCATTGAAAAAACATTCTTTTCAAATCTAAGTTCCTATATCATTTTGGAATGCTGTCTTAGTACAATAGGCACCTAGAGTTCCCTAGTTACAATTTTAATAGAAAGAAATTGATATAATCACAATACTCAATAAAAGGCAGGAGGCTGAAAATCACATTCTTCTTAAGTCTAAATCTTTATTTCTTGTTGGATTATTTCATTAATACTATAGAAAAGTATTTGCATCTAGGATATCAGTTAACCAGAAAAAATTAGAAATAACTAGAATACTTATGTGATGATCAAATCACGGTAATTGGCATATCCATCACCTCAAACATTTATCATTTCTTTGTGAAAAGTTCTTATCTTTGTTGGAATAAAGAATTGACATTGTTCGGCCGGGCGCGGTGGCTCACGCCTGTAATCCTAGCACTCTGGGAGGCCGAGGTGGGCGGATCGTTTGAGCTCAGGAGTTGGAGACCAGCCTGAGCAAGAGCGAGACCCCATCTCTACTAAAAATAGAAAGAAATTATATGGACAGCTAAAAAATATATATAGAAAAAATTAGCCGGGCATGGTGTGCATGCCTGTAGTCCCAGCTACTCGGGAGGCTGAGACAGGAGGATCGCTTGAGCTCAGGAGTTTGAGGTTGCTGTGAGCTAGGCTGACGCCACGGCACTCACTCTAGCCTGGGCAACAGAGTGAGACTCTGTTTCAAAAAAAAAAAAAAAAAACTGACATCATACATATCTTATGGAACCTAGATAAGCTGATGACTAAACATAACTAGAGATAATTAGAATAAATAAGTGAAGTCTGAATGATGAAATATTTGATTCTTCTCAGCTGTAAAGTCTTACTTCTTGTTGGATGGTAGGCCAGTACTATATATACCTGGAGTTACTTAGGAAATTAGTTGAGAAGAGATAACTAATAATGACTAGAATAACTAGAATCAAAGCCAGCAATCTAAAAATCACTTTTTTAGACCAAGATTTAACTCTCGTCTATTGATGCAATAATGAATTATTTCTGTATGTAAGTAGAGGTACGTAAGTAGTATGCTAGAGAGAACTAGAATAACAATGGGAAATCAAGTAGTTGAAAATATTTTTCACAAATATAAGTTCTTTTTTCTTATTGAATTAATGAGTTAGTTCCGTATAATAAGATATTCCAGGAAGATTAGTTAAGGAGCAATGATAAAAGACATCTTGAACTACCGGTTAAAGCTTAGAGGCTGAAGATCACATTCTTCTCAACTCAAAATGATCATCTGTTGTTGGAATGAGAATTTAATGCTATTGATGGTTAGTGTTACCTAGGTAAATAGTTAACAAGAGATAATTACAGATATCTAGAATAATCATTTGATGCCAAAAGTAGAAAAATCCTTCTCACTCAAAGTTCTTTGTGCTTGTGCGAATAATGCACAATTATAACAAATACCTAGTGGTAATTAATAATTTTAGCAACTTAGGAATAACTGGAAGTATCCAGAGTGACTAGTTGAAGACTATACACTGATGAAAACTGGTCAAATCCAAGGATTTTGAATAATCATCCTTTGAATTAAAAATTCTTATTGCTGATAGAAATATTAGTTCAGGGGATGTCCATTGTTATCTAAGACACTAGTTAACTAGAGATAACTAGAAGTAACAAAAAGACTCCATGAACTACAAAACCTATCCTTCTGAACACCAACTTCTTCATTGCCCAACACGTCTATTTGGTCCTGAGACTCCTCTGCCAGGTTAGAGCATAAAGTGGATTTGGAGGCTGGTGACTCATGTTTCCAGGGTGGCCACAGCAAGTCCAGGAAAGAAGTGTTTCTTTCCTTATCTGACCCCAGAAAGCAGGGAGGCTCTCCCGGGTAGGCAGCTCCTCCTACAGGAACTTGGAACAAAGCCTTGGTTGATGGGGCACTGCCATACACTCCGTCGGTCTGAGCACGTACTCTCCGACTGAACTGCAAAAGCTTTAGTGCCAGCTGAAGATTAGATGGGAAGGGGGTGGGAAAAGAGATTGAGGTGCTTTCGCTTTCAGCTGCAAGTAACAGAAAGCCCACTTCTCGGTGGTGCCGGCAACGTGGATGGTCTGCTCTCTCACATCACCAGCGTCCTGAGGCAGAAGCTCCGAGATTGTTAATGCAACGGCCCCTTGAAGCCATTAGTAGCCAGATTCCTTCCTTCTTTCTGTTCTGCAACCCTCAATGAGCCAATATTGTTCTTGGCTAGCTTCTTTCATGGTGACAGACAACTGTTGTAGTCCTTTGTAACACGTAGATGTGACAATGTCCACACAATGAAGGAGGAACAAGAGTGCTGCCCCTAACAACTCCCACCATGTCTCGCGTCCCCAGGCCTAAGCCGATCCTTGGCAAGAGTAGTGGGGATCTTCCTTCTGGGGCTGGAGATAACCATAGACTCCCCTGAAACCCACTGGCCCTATGGAAATGGGTGGATATTTGGGCAAAATTGGGGTTCTCTGAGGAAGAGAAGAGAACAGATCTTTGGTAAGTTTACCGTGTCTACTGCACATAGAGAAAAATGGGAAATGCAGACAATATTTTCCTCTAAACAACAGGAAGGAATACGCAGCACTGGTCTAAGAGGCATAGAGACGCTCCTCCGTGTTTCCCCCTTTCTTATCTTTCTTCATAGAAACGGGGTGAGAGATGAACACAGCGAAACAGAGGGAAATTTACTGGGGAAATTCCCTCAGAAGCAGAAGAGAGAACATCGTGCACGTTATTTCCTACATCAAGGGTTTTTAAAGCTGCACGGAGGTTTCTGCAGCATCTATCCTATGGCATGCCTTTCTCAGTGCTGCTTGTGCAAAAGAGTCACCCCGGGACCTTTTTCAAAGTCCCTGTCTGTGGGCGAGCCCAGCCCTGGAGATTGTGACTTGATAGCTCAGGAATCTGCATAGTATTAAGCCTCTCTGGGCACCTCTGAAGCACAAGGGCAGCTGAGAAGCACCATGTTACCCCTACCAAACCTTACGGGTCCCGAGGCAGAGGACACTCCTGTTCCCCTTCCTGCCAGTCATTCCTGAGGAGGCACTCTCGGTGGCAAAGTCACTTTGCAGGTTCCTGAAGACAGGCATGAGACACATCTTCTCCCGGCTCCCACCTGCAGCCCAGCACATGTACTTCCTTTGCAAACTCCTTCAGGTATAGTTCTCGGGTTATGGCAACTGAAATCTAGCAGGGGCCATAGGGAAGCACAAACTCAGAACGAAAAGGAGCCACCAGGACAGGCACAGTTGACAAGGTGTTAGATTGACACCAGGCTATGGACAAAACAGACTGCCTTGGGCACAGAGTAAAAGAGGACCCAACTAAGGTGATTCGCAGAAGAATTTACTCAAAAGGTAAATGTTTAAAAATACATGCGGAATTTGACTTCTTTGCATTCAACTATCACTTCAATAAAGGAACAACAAACTGTATTACCAGCCCCAACCTGTAATTTGCTACCCTAATATTAACTGGTTTGAAACTTTACCATTTAACCAAGGTTCATGTACTAAAAAAATACATAGAACCAGTATGAAACTTCAAGACCTTTGGCAATCCCTACACAGGACAGCCCTGAGAACATTCAGCGTTCGCTATGGTCCTTTTTCACATCAGGAATATGAACTTGACTGTGCCCCCCAGATGAGTCTCCTGCAGAGGGACCATTCCTTGAGAAACACTGGGGGAAAGAGCCCAGACTAGCCTCAATGTGGGTCCTCACAGTGCTCCCCCATTTCCTGGCCGGGCCTAGAGTTTCTTCTCTCTGTGATGAAGAGAAGAGTCGTGCTTAACTCAGAATCACTGAGGGCCAAATGAAAACTTACACAAAGGACCTGGCTTTAATGTGTTCAAGAAGAAGGGGTTCAGAAATGCTCAGTCTTACTCTCCTTCCTCGTTATGGTTATCACATAAGCTTTGTTGTTCAATGTGGGTTCATGACGTTTTTATAATTAGTGTCCCCAAAGTCAGTTGACAGCATTTCCTGGGAGGATTTGTCCTTTGTCATCTTGCTATTTTCTAATAAGAGGCATATGGTCAAGTAAAAGACACGCAGCATTGGAAAGGAGTGGAAAGACTTGGCCCTGCCTCCCGTTTGCTCACTGTAACCCTGGAAACATTCTTTTTAGTAAAACAATTAATTTTTAAAATTGACAAAATTGTATATATGGTATGATGCTTTGCAATACGCATACACTGTGGAATGGCTAAATCGAGCTAATTACCCTGGAAACATTCTTGTTTCCTCCTGCTTAATTGTTCCCATAAATGAGACAAAGTCCCTTAAGAATCTCTTGACAGAGAGTGGCCAGTAACATGCTATCCCTAGGGCCAGAAACAAGCATTAGGTGCTCACCACATCTGTGCCTGGCAGCCATCTTAAGACAGGTCTGCAGTGGCTCAGTAGGGCACGGGGATGGAGAGGGAGTGCGAGTCAGTGAGTCAGTGTGAGTCAGTGAGGTGGGGCTGGACCAGGGAGTTGAAGGGGGTGAGGAAGATGGAGCAGAGGGAGCTGGGGAGTTCGTGCGGAGGCAGAAGACAGTGCCAGAGGCGGGTGGGCAGAGGTGGATGGTGAAGGAGTCGAGGTCAGTTCATGCAGGACAGGACTAGGAGACCTAGGGGAATGGTGGGGCATGGGGACAGCGAAATAGAGGTTGGTGCGTGTGGGGTGTCCCTGAGGGGTATAGGGGAGTGTGGGGGGCGGGGAGAGAGTGAGAGGGAGCAGGGGTGAGTTCATGTGAGGGTGCGGTAGAGTTTCTGTGTGGGGTGGTCACGTGGTGGTGGGGCAGGGGGAAAGGATGTGGTGGGAGCAAGGACAGTTCAAGTGGGGCTGGCCCAGGGTGCTGGAGGGGCATGGAGGGCTGATGGGAAGGTAGAGGAAGCAGAGGTCAGTTCACGTGGCTGTACTAAGGGATGTAGAAGGCTGGCTGGTGTGGCACAGGAGAGGCAGTCAGGGCCAGTTCCTGTGGCGGGAGGGAAAAAGAGAGGCCACCGGGGTGGTTTATGTGTGGCTGTATCTGCAGAGGTAGCCAGGGTATGGGGCAAAGGAAAGGAGAGGGAACCGAGGCGTATGGAGGGGAGGGGAAGGAAAGGAGAGGTGTAGGGTCAGCCCTTGTGGGTGGGCCAGAGAGATGTGGGGCAGTGGGGCAGGGCTGAGCTGGAGGGCCAGCAGAGGGCAGGTCATGTGGGGCTGGCCCACGAGGACACGGGGGATCGCGAAGTAGAGGGACTGAGGTCAGCTCATGCAGGGTAGGACCAGGTGGTGTAGGGAGGCGGTGGGTAAGGGGAGGGAGAGAAAGCAGACGGGCAGTTCGTGTGGGGCTGGCCCAGAGAAATGTCGGTTGTGCATGGGGCTTGGGCTGGAGAGAGAGCAAAGGCAGTTCCTGCGCAGGGCAGCGGAGGGCAGTGGAGCAGGGGTGCCATTGGGGGTGACGGGGGCGGGGAGAGGAGAGCAGTTCGTGTGGGGCTGGCCCAGAGAGCTGCAGGGGCGTGGGGTGGCATTTGACCTAGAGACGGCAGACATTGGTTCATGTATTGGTTCATGTGAGGATGAACCGGAGAGTTCAGTCGGAGCTGAGGGAAGAGGGGAGGGAGACGGAGCAGAGGTTCTTCCGCATGGGCTGGGCCAGGGCTGTGTGGGTGGAGGCGAGGGGAAGTGGACAGTAGAAGCAGCAGAGGTGAGTTGGTGTGAAGATGCCACAGAGACGCGGAGGAGCACAGGGGCTTGGGGAGCAAGACCGGTCACTTCGCATTGGACTGGGTTTGGGGAAGGAGAGTGAGCCTGATACCTGCGAAGACCACCGCGGCATCAGGGAGGGTCCTTGCCCTCCACGCAAGAAGGAATTCAAGCATAGGGGCACGAGTCAGAGAAAGAATAAACACGAAGTATAGGCAGAAATAGATTAATTGAAAGCAGAGTACACTCTTAAGAAAAAGTATAAGAGTGGGCCGGGCACGGTGGCTCACGCCTGTAATCCTAGCACTCTGGGAGGCCGAGGTGGGCGGATCGTTTGAGCTCAGGAGTTCGAGACCAGCCTGAGCAAGAGCGAGACCCCATCTCTACTAAAAAAAATAGAAAGAAATTATATGGACAGCTAAAAATATATATAGAAAAAATTAGCCGGGCATGGTGGTGCATGCCTGTAGTCCCAGCTACTCGGGAGGCTGAGACAGGAGGATCCCTTGAGCTCAGGAGTTTGAGGTTGCTGTGAGGTAGGCTGACGCCACGGCACTCACTCTAGCCTGGGCAACAGAGTGAGACTCTGTCTCAAAAAAAAAAAAAAAGAAAAAAAAAGAAAAAGAAAAAGTATAAGAGTAGATTGATCCAAGACGGAACAGTCCCACCCCAGGGTTAGGGCCTGTCATTTTATGCTAATCCCTACTAATATGCTAAGCTGGGGGCGGAGAAATAGGTGGAGGGTTCCAAGAAAGGGTCCTTCCCTTTCTTGACCTTGCTTGGTGTTTTTGGATCTGTCCTGGTATCAGGTGCATGCTGGGAGTGGGCAGTTCCTTATGATAATTTTATTACAATGATGGTATGATGCGCATAAAGTCAAGTAGTGGTCATGTTTCTTGCTCAACCGATTTCAGGCTGGTTTCTGCTAGACACGTCCCACACTCTGCTCTTCCACTTCCCGGCCTCAAGCCAAAATTAGTTTCTGTGGGGCCGGACCAGAGAGATCTAGGGGCAGTGGCAGGGATGGCAAGGGAGCAGAGGTCAGCTTGTGTTTCCTTGAAAGGACCGTCCAGTGCATTAGTCTTTTCTTTGCTGCAAAGTGTTAGAGCCGCTGTGAACAGCTGCATGCATTGGTGGACACACTCAGGCTTGGCATGAATAGACTGCAAGGAAGTTGCTTAAAGAGAGAAGGCAGTTCGGTTGCTCTCACTGTAAGACGCAGAAGAACTGCCAGACACAGCACCTCGGCAAGCACTGAAGGGCTGAAATGCACACTGGCTTCCCTAGGGCCCGCTGGAGGGCCTTTCACCCTCTACCAGATTTTACTTTCTTTGTTTTGAGCTGTTTTGATATTTTAAGTTCTAGGATGACCGGAAAGACAGAAAAGAACACGTGTGTTACTGTTTTCTTGGCTAACGACCTCTTTGGGAAGCCTAGTGTTAAATAGACTGTGAGGTTGGACCCAGGTCTGTCAGGGACCACGTGGCCACGTGAAAGGGCTAAGGGAATCTCCACTCTTCACTGGGAGAAATTTCCCTCAAGTTAAATCTGGCTTCTAAGAGTGTGACCTTCCAAACACAACCTCAAGTGCCAGGATCCCTGACTCTCCTTTGGCTAATCTCAAAACTCAGTCCCAGACAAACTCTCCTCCTGAGGGAGCTCCTGCTCTGGACTACGACTGTGTGCCAGGGCTGCTCAACTTTATTTGATGTTTTCGCCACACTTTCAAATACTAGAATTTTGGCAGTACATTCAAAGGATGCAAAAACACTCAAAACAACAGTTTAGCAACAATTGCAACTTAGTCATTGCTCTATAGGAAATGGCCAGCAGCCAGCCCACTATGTACTTAGTCACCCTTCAGTTTGACTGGAACTGCTTGCTGCAGGATGGTGCTCACTCACAGGGCAGGAAAAGCCCCTTTTTGAGCCCCTCCATCACCACTGTGCTGTGTCCTCCACTCCACGTCTCAGTTCACCATCCTACGTGCTGGGAGTCGCTGGAACAGCCTGCATCTTCAACTGGAGCGAAAGTAGTCCATCTGCACTGACAGCAGTTCTGAAGCAGTGATGCCATCCTAGTGTGCTGTGCTGGAACATATCAGACACATTTGATGACCCACATCTCTGTCAGTAGGCCCCCAAACTCTTACAGGGGCTCTAGGCCCATTTCCAAGAACATCACCTTCAGCACTTGATGTATCTGGAGCTAAAGTCACCTTCATCTATAGCTTTCCCCCCCTGACTCCCAGTCTTCTTGCCTTCCAAGCCTCCCCTTTTAAACAATTTATTTATTTATATTTTTTTTTATTTTTCAAATTTCAGAATATTACGGCGCTACAAATGTTTTGATTACCTATATTGCCTTGCACCGCCCAAGTCAGAGCTCCAAGCGTGCCCAACCACAGACATCCCTCACTGCACCCATTAGGTGTGAATATACCCATCCCCTCCTCTCCCCGACCTGCCCGACACCTGATGAATGTTACTACCACATGTTTGCTTTTAGCTTTCTGATGTCAGTTTCATTTCATTTCTCCTCTTTGTTCTGGATACCTACTACGTCACCAAGACTTTCCCTACAGTATTCACTCTGACCCACCCCTTCCTTTTTCATTTCTGAAGCCACCGCCTCAACCCAAATTTGGATTGCTGCAATGTCCTCCTAGCTGAGGTCTCTGTCTTGTCTTTCCCCAGGACAATCTGCAGTGCCATCTTTCCCACGCCATTATCTTGCGCAGGGAAGTGGCTTGGCCTTTAGACTCAGTCACACCTGGTTCAAATCCTAACTCTTCTACTCTGCAGCTTTGGCCTTGGGGAGAGAGAACTTAACCCTCTTGAGTCTCAGTTTGCTCATCTAGAAAATGGGGGTGCTGTGAGGTCAAAGGGAGCTAACAGATGTTGGGTGCCTAGTGTGGAGCCTGATGCCTGGTGGGCACGCAGCAGGTGTGCCGATCCAAATCTCTTAAGCTCAGCAGTGATTTAAGCTGGATCTTCCTGGCGCCCCTAGAGGGCTGTGGTCCTGAATAGCCTTGGAGCATGATGGAGAGGATGCCACAGTGGGAAGAATCTTGGCGAGGTTATGGGCCCCTTGGAAAAAGCTACCAGCTGTGGGCACTGATGGAATGACAGCTCATTTGGATGGATGCCCTATTAAGTCTAATTAAAAGAGAGAAAAATGACATGTTTGCATTTCTGAGTATGTGTGATCCAAATTGTTTACCTGCTACATGGACTTATCAAGACTCCCCAACTACACCAAGCACTTCTCAAGGCAGAGCAGGGGTGCCTTTGATTTCTTCAGAGCTGGGCTTTGTGCCTGCTGCGAAACTCCGTCCATCATAAGCATCACTCTTTCACTAAGTTTCTCGATCCTATAGCAAGGATTTATTAACTCATTAAAATTTTCTAGCTTTTTGTGGCTCTTTTTCTTCCTGACCATTATCCCTTGTTATGGGTTGAATTGTGTACCCTCAATACCTATGTTGGAGTCCTAACCCCAGGACCTCAGAATGGGACTGTTAGGCTTAAAGAATTCACCCTCCCCAAACTTCCATCTGAACCTCCTATAAAACCCACCGCTCTCCCCTTCCTAGGGATGTATTAGGCAGGAGCCTTTACCAGACCCCTGGGAGATAAAGGAATGGAATTCGAGAGGGAAACTTACTTTCCTTAACCCTCCTGATAAGGACAATGCTTATCCCTCCCTGTTGTTTGAAAAGAATTCATTACAGCAGCTGTTCTGGCCCAGTTGCTCACTCCCCTCGGGAAAACCGTCTATAAAACCCAAGGGTCTCCTCTCCCTCAGTGTGGATGCTCTTTAGGCCTCCACCCATCAGCACCCAGATGCTCAAATAAACAGCATTTTGCTACACATGAGGCTTTCTGTGTCTCCCTCTCGTCTTCAGACCTAACAGGGACCTTATTTGGATACAGGGTCTTTATAGAGGTAATCAAGTTAAAGTGAGTTTATTACAGTGGGCACCGATCTAATATGACTGGTGTCCCTATAAAAAGGGGACATTTGGACACAGACACACACAGAGGCAGATGATGTGAAGAGACACTGGGAGAAGACGGCCATCCACAAGTCAAGGAGAGAGGCCTGAATAGATCCTTCCCTCACAGGCCTTAGAACCAAACCTGCCGACACCTTGATCTTTGAACTCCAGCCTCCAGAACTGAAAGATGATCCATTTTTGTTGTTTCAGCCCCTCAGTCTGTGGGACTTTGTTACGGCAGCCACAGAAGAGGCATACATCCTTCTCTCTTACTGAAGAACTCCCTCTGTTAGCTCCAAACTCTCCTGACCAGAAGAGTACACAGTGACGCTGCGGAAACAAAACCTGAACTTGGAATCTGTGCTGCAGAACACACTGCTCCGTGGACACTGAACGTGGCTGCTCCTGCGAGGTCAGTGAGCACCTGGGGGTGTGCAGCATCGCCACCTGAAAGCTTGTTTTTCTCACCTTGGAGTCTGAGCTTGAACATGTATGTGAGGCCATGTCTTGTGAGATGTTGGATGTGGGAAAATATTTGTGCAGCCCCTCATGCAAATAGATCCAAAATGTACACTGATGATTAAAAACGGAGTCAGCAAAGCATGGGAAAGATGAATGAGTGGAGGCAGGGTGACAGAGCCTCTGGATGTCACTGTGGCAGGTTTGTAGTTTCTAATCTGCTGTATATAGTTTAAGAGATATGCTTTCAGGATGAACCAGGCTATCTGAAAGAACAGACACCAATCTTGTAAGAGGCATTGTGGGGTAGTGGTGAAATGTCTCTGGAGCTGGACTTCTGGGTTCCATTGCTAGCTCCACTCCCACTACTGAATGACCTCCAGTAGCTTACCTAAAGCCTCAGTACCTCGTTTGTTTCATCTGTCAAGGCGGCAGGAGGGTATTAATATAACCCACCTCAAGGGCAGTTGTGGGGATTAAATAAGCTAACATGTCTAAAAAGCTTAGAAGAGAGCCTGGCACAATAAATATTTGTTGAATGAATAAATTGAGAATTTGGCTGTAATCTTCAACTCTAGGGTTCAGGAGTTATGTCATTAATCCCAGTGTTGCAATTTAGGGGTATGTCTTTAGAACAAAGCTTCTTAACCTGGGGTACCCAGGCTTCAAGTGTCCATGAATCACCCCGAGAAGGTTCTTAAATCTTCTGAAATGACGTGCATGATTTGTGAGCAATTTTTATCAGATTTATTCAAAGAGTCCATGAGCCAAAAAGGATTCAGACCTGCTGACCTGGAGTTAGACATGGCCATTGGGGGCATGGAGAAAAATATGCAAACCCACAGCATTGTGCCATAGTAGCGTGTGTGTGTTTGGAGGGAGCACCTGGTTTTGAGATCCTTTGTCCACACCAGCATTCCCTGAGATCTGCCTGTTTCCTGGTTCCGCCTGGATTTTTCCAGTGAGGCAGCTCGAGCATCATTTCTATGCTATGCCTGAGGGTATGAGACTGCCACTTCCTTGCTGCTCCGGGGCCTGGGGATCTCTAGGATGCTGTCTCTGTCCCTATCTAGATGCTCCCTGCAGTCCTTCGCTCCGTGGAGCCTCTGGGATCCAGCAACCTCACCAGCCACCTGGATTTCCCCCTCTTTCTCCTCCCTCCCCTCCAACATTTTTTAGCTTGAAGATCAATCTTCTTGAAGGAAAAAATGCCAACAAAAGAGAATTTATTTTCTTCCAAGAAATTGCTCTCTCACTTCCTTACACTGACTAAAGCCATTTTACTTCTCTGTCTTCAGCATTTTTTGAAAGCCTCAATTTATTTTCGGCTTCAGCCTTCCCAAAATTAATTATCCTTTAGGATCCACATCACTGTGTGTGTGCTTTTTAACCATCATTAGATCTGTTCTCTCCTTCTAGCTTTTGCATTCATTCATTCATTCACTCACTTAGCATTTATTCTGACCAGGCTCCGCGGTGACAAAAATAAAGTCTCCGGCCTCATGAGATTTACATTGTAGTGAAGGGGACAGACAGAAAACAAGCTCAAGAAAACAGAGAAAGGTAAGGAGGTAGAAAAGGATGGAGGGGGTGCTATTTTGGTCGGGGTGGTCAGAGAAGGCCTCGCCATGGAGATGGTATCTGAGCAAAGAGCTGAAGCCCCGTGGAGAACTGGGGAAGGGCTGCCGAGGCAGAGGGAGCAGCAAGTGCAAAGGCCCTGAGGCAGCAACAGGCTTGGCACAGGTGAGGAACAATGAAGGAGCCTGTGTGGTTGGCAGAAGGAGGCAGGGGGTGGGTGGGCCTCATAAAGCTCTTAAGTTCCACGGGGGATGGGGAGCCATCATGGGGTTCTGAGCAGGAAGGTGGCATGACTTGCATTCATTGGCACTGCCTTTTCTTTCTCTCCTGTTTGACTTACAGGCTTTCTTTTCTTAGTTTATCTTACTTAGAATTTTTATTGCCTACATTGCCCATTAGGGCAATTGCTTAAATGCACCACAGCCTCCTGCTATGGATTTAGGCCCCCCAAATGGCCCATATGTCCAGCGTGATGATTGATTTTATGTGTTGACTTGGCTGAGTCACAAGGTGCCCAGATATTTGGTCAAACACCATTCCAGGTGTATCTGTGGGGGTGTTTTTGGATGAGATTAGCATTTGAATTGGTAGACCGAGGAAAGCAGATGCCCTCCCCAACATGGGTGGGCCTTATCCAATCAGTTGAAGGTCTAAATAGACCGAAGAGGCTGACCCTCTACCGAGTGAGAGAGAATTTTTCCTGCCTGCAGGCCTTCAAACTGGGACATCAGCTTTTTCCTGCCTTTGGACTGGAACTACAGCATTGGCTTTTTCTGAATCTTTTTCTTTTTTTTTTTTGGAGACAGAGTCTTGCTGTGTCACCCTGGATAGAGTGCAGTAGCATCATCACAGCTCACTGCAACCTCAAACTCCCAGGCTCAAGCGATCCTCCTGCCTCAGCCTCCCGAGTAGCTGGGACTACAGGTGTGTGACACCATGCCCAGCTAATTTTTCTATTTATAGTAGAGATGGGGTCTGGCTCTGCTCAGGCTGGTCTCAAACTCCTGAGCTTAAGCAATCCTCCTGCCTTGGTCTCCCAGAGTGTTGGGATTACAGGCGTGAGCCACTGTGCGCAGCCCTCTTCCTGAGTCTTGAGCCTGCTGGGTTTCAGACTGCAGCTAGACCACCAGCAATCCTAGTTCTTAGGTCTTCTAACTAGGACTGGAACTACATTATTGGCTCTCCTGGGACTCCAGCTTGCCAACTCACCCTGCAGATCTTGGGACTTGCCAGCCTCTATAGTAGTGTTAGTAAATTTCTTGTGATAAATCTACCTATCTACACGTCTCTCTCTCTAAAATATATATTATGTAAATATATGTTTATATTTATAATGTCTTTATATAGTTAAATATATATTATTCTTTTTTTTTTTCAACAGATTTTCTGGTTTTTTTTTTTATTTCATCTTATTGTTATGGGGGATACAGAATTGCAGGTTACATACGTTGCCCATGTACCGCCTTTCCCCCCAAGTCAGAGCTCCAGGCGTGTCTGTTCCCCAGATAGTGCACGTTGCACCCATCATGTAGGTATATATCCCTCCCTTCCCCACCCCCCCATCCCGAGTCAGCACCTTCAAGCGTGACCATTCCCCAAACGGTGCGCAATGCACTCATTGTGTAGGCATACCCCCATCCCCTCCCCCACCCCCCACCTCAGTCTGATATCCGATTGGTGTCGTTCCCAGATGTGTATTTAGGTGATGATCAGGGAAACCAATTTTCTGGTGAGTACATGTGATGCTTGTTTTTCCATTCTTGGGATACTTCACTTA
Source organism: Eulemur rufifrons (assembly GCF_041146395.1). Lineage (NCBI taxonomy): Eukaryota > Metazoa > Chordata > Mammalia > Primates > Lemuridae > Eulemur > Eulemur rufifrons. Next base: position 21,966,332 of record NC_091012.1, on the reverse strand, counting down.
ATATAATGGGTTCCAACTCTCTCCAGGAGAACCATAGAGATGTCGTATCTTCATTATTTCTTATAGCTGAGTAATACTCCATGGTATACATATACCACAGCTTACTAATCCAATCATGTATTGATGGGCATTTGGGTTGTTTCCACATCTTTGCTATTGTGAATTGTGCTGCTATAAACATTTGGGTACATGTGTGTTTGTTACAGAATGACCTTTTTTCCTTTGGGTATACGCCCAGTAATGGGATTGCTGGGTCAAATGGCAGGTCTACTTGAATCTGTTTAAGATACCTCCATAATGCTTTCCACAGGGGTTGCACTAGTTTGCAGTCCCACCAGCAGTGTAGGAGTGTTCCTGTCTCTCCACACCCACGCCAACATGTGTTGTTTTGGGTTTTTTTGATAAAGGCCATTCTCACTGGGGTTAAGTGATATCTCATTGTGGTTTTGATTTGCATTTCTCTGATGATTAGGGATGTTGAGCATTTTTTCATATGTTTGTTAGCCATTCTTATATCTTCTTTTGAGAAGTTTCTATTCATGTCATTTGCCCACTTTTTGATAGGGTTGTTTGATTTTTTCTTGCTGATTTTCCTGAGTTCTAAATAGATTCTTGTTATCAGTCCTTTATCTGGTGTGTAGTATGCAAAAATTTTTTCCCATTCTGTAGGTGGTCTGTTTATTCTCGTGACTGTTTTAATAATATTAAAAGGCTGTGCAGAAGCTTTTTAATATTATTCTTTACAATATCTCTATGTGTCTATTGGTTGCTGCTCTGGAGAGCCCTGCCTCACACAGCCAGCACAGGGCGGCTTCTCACGAACACTGCCTGTTTCCCATGTCGGTCCTGTTGGACAGTTGTTTTCTTCAAAGAGGAGAAATCCTTCCTAATTCTTTTTTCTTTTCAGACAAAAGAAGGCAATTTCAGAGAAAGAGAGGAGTTGTTGGTGTATGCGAGAAGAGAAAGTCAGTCCATAACAGGCCCGAGATGACCTAGGCAATGCATGTGGCGTGAGGGAGACAGCAAAGCTCTGCTGCTAGTGATGTTAACCGACACAGCTCACTCTTCCTGGAAATGAAATACAACACTACAGCCAGTGGGATAAGCTGTAGGGCGCAGTGACAGACGTTGAGCTTCTCTAGCAGAAAGAACAGTGGAGTGGGTGAAAAGGAGGAGGCACACTGACAGTGCTGACGGAGCAGACGTGTATGCATTATGCATGATGTCATCTCACACACACGTAAGAATAGAACTGCAGAGACAAGGTCTGGGAGAATCCACACCACATTTTTAACAGTGGTTTTCTCTGGACAGGGGAAGGAGCTTGGAGGGGCTATAGTGAAATGGATTGTCTCCTTTTATTGTGTTCTGGATTGAATTTCTTAGAAAAAAGTGTATTCATGTGTGGCTTTTATATTTTTAAAAAATGTTCTTAGATGCCACTTCACAAGTGCTAGGATTGCTATACTAAAAAATAAGGAAAACAGCAAGTGTTGGCAAGGATGTGGAGAAATTGGAACCCTGATTGATTGCTGGTAGGAAAATGAAATGTGGCAGCCACTTTGGAAACAGTGTGGTGATTCCCCAGAAGATTACACAGAATTCCCCTATGGTCCAGCAGTCACACTTCTGCGTATGTATCCAGAAGGACTGAAAGCAGGGACTTAAAGAAGATACTTGTACACCAACGTTCATGGCAACGTCATTCTTCACTGTCGCCAAAGTGTCCATTAACAGATGAGTGGATTAGCAAGATGTGGCCTAGCCGCACAGTGGAACATTATTCAGCCACGAGAAGGGGTGAAATTCTGATACATGCTACAACGTGGGTGGAATATAAAATCATTATGCTTAGTGAAAACAGCCAGACACAGAGGACAAATGTTGAATGATTCCGCTTACATGAGGCACCCAGAGTAGGACATTTGTAGAGACAGAAAGTAGAATAGAGGGTACCAGAGGCTGGGGCGAAGGGGAAAGAGGAGTTGCTATTTAATGGTGTAGAGTTTTTGTTGGTAATGGAAAAGTTTGGGGTATAGATAGTGGTGATGGCTACACAACGCTGTGAGTATGTTTGATGCCACTGAATTACATACCTACAAATGGTTAAATGATAAGGATTAGGTTATATATATTTTATCACAATAAAACACCTGAAGAAAATTCTTAAGAGAAAGGGATGTTATACTATTACATCAGCTGGACCCTTTCACAGAGAGGGAGAAAGTGGATTCCAGGAACTACAGGGGGCAGCCCCAGTGTTACAGGCGGTGTGCTTGTGTGAAGTTTCTCACAGCTGGAAATATAAGCAGACAGGAGGATCTGCTGTCATCCAGTTCGCAGAAAACTCCCAAGTGCATGTGCTGGTTCTGTCATTGCTCGTCACTGCAATCTTAGTGCCTAGCACGGCGTCTGGTGCACTGCAGGCACTTGATAAACGTTTGTTGATGAATGAATGAATGTATGAATCTCTGTGACTTCCTAGTAATCTCTCTCTATCCTATCAGTTTTGGCCCTATTGTCAATTATTTGATGTACAATTGGAAGCACAAGCCTGGTATTCAAATACTTGGTTGTCATTAGCACAGAGATAGTGTATTAGTTGGGCCAGGCTAATTGCATCAAACAATTTCTGTATCTCAGTGACCTGACTCAATAAAGTATTATTTTTCACTCACGTTATAGCTCAAAACTGGTGGAGGTGGGTTGGGGTGGAGGTTGGGCTCTGCTCTATGCTAGCTATTGGGGGCCCAGCTTCCTCTTGTCCAGTAGCTCCAGGGGCCCCAAGGCACTCAGAGATCTCCACTGGCTTTTTTGCACCTGGCCAGCAGATAAGTGAGGAGACAAAATGTGGAAGATCATGCATGAAGTTTGAGTGGCCAGACCTGCCAGTGTCAAACATCTCTTCTCCCAACATCCCGTTGGTCAGAACCAAGTCACATGGCTACTGCACATAATCCAAAGGGATTCTGGGAAATGTAATCCAGCTGCACATAAAGGAGGAAAAGGAAATGGTGTTTGGTGAACATGTGGCATGGCCCATCTCACAGACAATGATGGAAACCATAGATGAGGGGGAGTGCTCCCAGGGAAGCTGTATAGTGATCATGCTAAGAGAAAGTAGCCTTGCACTGAAATCCCAGGAGCTTCATTGTTTAAGAAATGGGAAGAGGAGGAGATTCAAAGAAGGGAGATGGAAAATAAGGAAAGTGACTGCAGGAAACCCAAGAGGACAGTAGCAAGGGGAGAGTGTGTCAAAAGAACGGAAATGGTCAACTGTGTCAAGGTGCTAAAGGCTAGAATTTTCCCTTTGGATTTAGCAACAAAGAGTTCATTGGTGACCTTAGCAAGAGCAATTTCTGTGGCATGGCGGGAGCAGAAATCAGATTGCAGTGGCTTGGGGCTGCAAAGTGGGTGAGGAAATAGAGGACCATATGTAGAATCTTTTTGAGAAATTTGACTGTAAAAGGGTGGCAAGAGATAGGATAGTAGCTAGTGGCCATGTGGAGGTGGCATGGGGGGATTATCCTTTTAATGGGAGACACTTGAGGTCTTTGAATGTTAAAGGAAAGGAACCATAGTAAATCAAAACTCTGGTATAGGCCCAGGAATGAGTAAACGGACTATTGGAACAGAAAAAATAGTCTTGAAGCAGACTCAAGTGTGTATGGTAATTTGGTTTATGGTGTAGGTGGTATGAAACACCGGTGTGAAGTGATAGACTGCTTCTGAGGCAGACAGGCATGCATCTATGTGTGCAGTTGTCTCTGTATATGTGTATACTTTTCTTTTTCCAAGAAAGGGTTTAAAACAGCTTAAAAAGATACATTGTAGACAGCAGGATAAAGCAAATGTTTAAGGAGGGAGAAAATGGCATGTCGGGACAATGAGGGAAACAGGCATTTAGATTTTATACCTTTAAATATCTCTTTGATACGGACTGCTTTAAACATCAGTGCTGAGCTGATTGTAGATCCCTTGATCAATTAGTGCTGTGATCTATTGGATGGATAATTTTGTTTATGTAAGTTGCTCTGCAATGTCCCATTTGAGGCAGAGATTTGCATTTATTCTGGATGTTGCTCTGAAAAATCGCGCAGTTCCTGCTCTTTGCTCCATGTGTTGGGCAACGGCCTTTGACCGCAAGCAATGAAACCGGACACGGACATGAGACAGGCACTGACTGTTCTGGCCTCAGAAATAGCTGCTAAGTCAGACGAGAAGCTCGATTTCATTTCACGATGATCATATCTTGTCCCTGACCCCAGATGGCACCCTACGAGCCATCTTTTGCCGTATTTACTCCGAACTCTTTCTCCTGAGCCTCTGGGTACCCCTAAGCCTCTGCATATCCTGGTGTGAGCACTATCCCTTTATTTCCTGTCTCCTCTTAGCAGACTCCTTATTCTACAAGATCCAGCTTACCTGTCACATGCACTACGGAATCAATCTTTCTTTCTTTCTTACTCTCTCTCTCTCTCTCTCTTTTTGTAGAGTTGAGGCCTTGCTCTGTTGCCCCAGGCTGGTGTGCAGTGGCATGATCATATCTCACTGGACCTCAAACTCCAAGGCTCAAGTGATCCTTCTGCCTCAGTCTCCTGAGTAGCTGGGACTACAGGTGCGCTCAGCTACACCCAGCTAATTTTTCCTATTTTTTGCAGAGACAGGGTCTTGTTATGTTGCCCAGGCTGGTCTTGAACTCTTGGCCTCAAGCGATCCTGCGGCCTCAGCCTCCCAAAGTGCTGGGATCACAGGTGTGGGCCATTGTGCCCGGCTCAGGGTGATCTTCAGGGACTTCTCTAGGCTGGACCTGCACTCCTCTCTGTGCTTCCCGAGCCCTTGTTCCTGTCTTCTTTGTCATAGCTGTTGTCCTGCTATGACATAGCTGTTGTCCTGCACCTCATCATCTGCACCGTCCCCACTGACCTCATCCTCCCCACTCTTCCTCATCCCATCACGACCAACTCTTCCTCCTTCTCCCTCACCTTCAGCTAAGGGGAGCGGCTTCCACCTAGTCAGCAGCCCCAAAAGTCAGATCATTAAAGATTCTCGCCATCATTTCACAGACTCAGACTTCCTAAAACTCTCACGTGTGTCTCCACCTCAGCACCCTCCCCACAGCAGACAGAATTAAGTAACTGGTCCCTTCTTTTGTTTTGTTTACTTGGTGTTTGTCCTCAATAGATGCTCAATAAGGTTTTGCTGGATGAATGAATGAAGGAAGGAATGGATGGATCAAAATACCAGAGGGTCCCATTGGCCGATTCAAAGTGTGGAGCCTGCACCCCACCTGGGCCTTCTGCCTTCATGGAAGGCACGTGCCACAACTGCTCATCTGTCTTCAGAATTCCCCTGGACTGTCCCTGACAGTGTCATCATGGACGTCTCCTCCCCAGGCTCAATCACTGTCTTGGAGGTGTGGATGCTGCCAGTAGGATGAGGCCTGATGCTTCCTGCACTGGGCCTCACACATCCCAGTCAGTGGGACAAGGAAGGGTGCCACCTCCTTTGTCATGGCACGTCCACAGCCAGCCCCTCATCGGTAGAGTCTGGGGTGATTAACCCCTGGCCGTCCTTCCTCCAGTTTCCCCTCCAAGCAGCTGCACTGCTGCCTTCCCCCGCCCAGTGCTCTTCAAGGCCTGTCTCACCTGTCGGTATCGATCGCAAACCCACCCACCCATGCAGTGGAGTTTGAGGGGGCCCAGGGTACACAGGGGATGAAACCCCAGCCCCCACAGGTGTCGAGACAGCTCCCAGCCTGGGACCCTGGCCAGGGTGCACTGGACCACTAGAGGGGTCAAGGGACTTGAGGGAATTCACCCAGAGTGATGCAGGGCGCCAGCTACGCTCTTCCCGACAGAGCTGGGGGCTCCTAAGGGGGCTAGGGTGTCTGCATCCACTGAACAGGCCTGGCCTGTCAGATCACACTGCAGCTTCCAGCTGGGGACGAACGATGGGCCCCCGATTTCCCAAGCCCATTCATGGGCCTTGTCCTGTCATCCCTCCTCCCTGCCCCTTCCCTCCCTCTGGTCCTTCCCCCACTGGGCTGAGCTCTGGAGCCAGAGCTCTGAGTGCCAGCCTGCCTGGTTCTCTGTGGCCGTGGCTTTGCACCTGGTCTCTCTCCTGGACTCTGGCCACTGCTGTCCTCGGGATCGCCCGAACACCCATCACTTGCCAAGGAGTCCTGTCTGCTCTCCTTCCCTGACTCCTGGTCACTCTGACAAAATCTTTCCTTCTCTAAAGGAAAAGGTACGCTGGCATTTCAGATGCTTAAATCAAGCCTAGAGGAATGGTCTTACTCAGGACATCACTGCCTGAATCCAGCTTCATCTGGGGGAGGAATTAACCTCAGCAGAGACAGTGGAGATGCAAATTAAAACAACAGTGAAACAATATTTCTTCACCAAATTTTATTCATAATTTTCACCAAAATTTAAAAGATTGATAAAATAAGATATTTGTTAGCGTGTAGGATATTCACATACATTTCTCAGAAAATACATTCAACATCTCTAATCATCAGGGAAATGCAAATCAAAACCACAATGAGATATCACTTGACTCCAGTGAGAACGGCCTTTATCAAAAAGTCCCAAAACTATACATGTTGGCGTGGGTGTGGAGAGACAGGTACTCTCATACACTGCTGGTGGGACTGTAAACTAGTGCAGCCCCTATGGAAAGCAATGTGGAGATACCTTAAACAGATTCAAGTAGACCTACCATTCGATCCAGCAATCCCATTACTGGGCATCTACCCAGAAGAACAAAAGTCATTCTATAAAAAAGACACCTGCACCCGAATGTTTATAGCAGCACAATTCACAATCGCAAAGATATGGAAACAACCCAAATGCCCATCGATTCATGAATGGATTAGCAAAATGTGGTATATGTATACCATGGAATATTACTGAGCTATCAGAAATGATGGCGATATGGCATCTCTTTGGTTCTCCTGGAGTGAGCTGGAACCCATTCTATTAAGTGAAGTATCCCAAGAATGGAAAAACAAGCACCACATGTACTCACCAGCAAACTGGTTTCCCTGAGAGCACATTTGGGATTCACACCAATTGGGTATTGGACAGAGGTCGGGGCTGGGTGGAAGGGATGGGTGTATACCTACTTGATGAGTGCGATGCGCACTGCCTGGGGAATGGACACGTTTGAAGTTCTCTCTGGGGGGGATGGGGTGGGGGGAGGGGAGGAGTGCACACCTACATGATGAGAGTGATGTGCACTGTCTAGGGAATGGACACAACTAAAGCTCAGACTCGGGGGGATGGGGAGGCATGGGCAATGTATATAGCCTGATCTTTTGTACCCCCTTGATGAGCTGAAAAACAAACAAAAAATAAAAAAAAAAAAAAAGAAAAAAAAGAAAATACATTGGCACTGTATGTTTGGAATAAAATTTTGACGATACTTGTAAAAAGTTGAGCAATTCATGCCATTTCCTCTTTCAGCCAATGTCCATGTTAATGCATCTTTCTTATTAGAAAGCATGCGTATTTGCCCAAGAATTTCAGGTTCAGAGATATTATTTCAGTTCTATAAATCATAGCAACAAATGGAAAGCAGCTTATGTGTCCGTCAGGAGAAGAAAGGTTTAGTTGAATGTGACACACAGCTACTTTACAGTTCTAGGGAGCAGTTACAAAAGTGAGGGGGAAGGTCCTGCACCCATCTTATTAAGTGGCAAAGGCATGTGATAGATCTATATGTCCATCATACCTGTGGGTATGTAACAGCACTGTATGTTTTCGTAGTGCATCTACGTCTAAAAATCCTAGAATAAGGCTTAAAATAATGCAAACCATATTACTATGAACAGTCGTGGTGACCTCTAAGGAGGGGACTGAACTGTAGGTGAGCTTTGTAAAGAGAGGAATTGTGATTCATCTATATTTTTAGAAGTTTTTGTAAGAAAAATACAGGCACTATTCCTTTGCAATTGAAATATCTAAATAATCTTGACACCAAAAATAGTAGCTGCGTATTATTTGAAGTAACCGCAAAGTCATGCAACAAACTCTGAAATTTGAATGGCTTAACACAAGAAAAGCTTATTTTCCGTGCATATAAATTCTGAAGTGGTTTGTCAGGGGCTCTCAAGTGACCTGAGGGCCCAGGCTGCTTCCTCCTTGTGACTCCCCCATCTCACACGGAGTTGACTTGCTTGCCATTGAATGGAGGGAGAACGCGAGGAAATGGCGCCCTGGCTCTCCAGTGCCTGGATGGGACACACAAGGTCTCTGCTCGTGATCCAGTGAAAAAGGAAAGTCACATGACCCTTCCTCGTTACAAGTGGACAGCACTGTTCCCATGTGTCCAGGAAGGAGAGGAAGACAAGATGTGTAAGGGCACTTCAAATCCTTGCCACAAACTGTTACATAGTAGGTGCTCAACAAAAAGCAACGGCTATAAGGTGTTATGACAACAGCCTTCACTGCTGGGAGGAGTTTCTGAGAAGGCCAGATTTTGCCCAAGCTCTCCAACTGTTTAAAGTGCCTACTACATGACAGGTGCTTTCAATTGCAGGATCACATGTATTTTTCTAAGGATCCTGTAAATGTCAGCAGGAAGGCTTTGCCTTCTTCACTCAATGGCACTTTTCTGCAGTACCCTTTGCAGCACCATCTGTCATCCCAGTAGGCTGAGGACTTTCTCTTTCCATTTGACGTAGGGACACAATCTTAACCTGTGAGTCTCTGCTACCCTCTGCATGACTGAGCATCTGCACAGGATGTCCTTAGACACACTGAAAGCCAGGACTTTCCTATGGGGCAGATACATAGAGCAGAAGCAGTGGAGAGACGATGGTTATTCCTTCATTTTTAATCTGAACTGGCATGTCCACTAAGGAACCAGCTTTTACTTCCTAGCAGGATAGCAGCATTTTAGGAATTCAGCTGCAGGAGATATTTGCTTCACAGTGATTTCCATAGTCTTTCCTCATTTACCAACATAAAGGAGATGCTATGAACTGAACTGTGTCCCCTTGCCCCAAATTTATATGTTGAATCCCTAAGCCCCAATGTGAGGTATGTGTAGATGGGGCCTTTCAGAAGTAATTAGGGTCAAATGAGGTCATGAGGATGGGGCCCTGATGATGGAATTAGTGCCCTTATAAGAAGAAACATCAGAGAGCTTTCTTGCTCTCTCTGTCTCTCTCTGCCATGTGTACACACAGAGAGGGCAGCTGTCCACAAGCCAGGAAGAGAGCCCTCACCAGGGATCAAATCTTCCAGTACCTTGATCTCAGACTTCCCGGCCTCAAAACTGTGAGGAATAAATATCTGCTGTTTAAGCCTCACAGTCTATGGTATTTTGTTCTGGCAGCCTAAGCTGACTAATATGAGAGGCTTTGGTGTTTGACCACCCCGGAAAGCTCTTTGATCTATGTATGTGATCGGTGGCCAGTTCAACTAAGGCACCCCATTAAAACCCTATCGTAAATATCATGGGGTGGTTTAAAAACTTTCCCTCTAACTTCAGGGTTATATCTCAGGAACTGGTAAATTATGGGCCAACTCAGACTCCACACAGCAGCTTATTTGGAAAACATTTGGGGAATGTGTTGAAGACATCCAACAGGATGATCGGGTGTCGAAAGGTTACTATTCAAAGTCAAAGGGACCTTTGCTATCAGAGGGGCTCCAGGGTGAGGGAGAGGGACAACTAAGGGACTTCTGCAGAGAGTAGAAATACTCTATGTCGAGGGAGGAGAGGTGACTCTGGGCAGTGCCACTGGCAGCAGGGCACAGCCTTTAGAGGACGCAGCCACAGAGAGCTGCGCAGCAGGCTGGATTCCAGAGTTGGACAGGCCGGCCCACGGGGCAAGACTCAGGAAAGGGCACGGTAATGCAGTAAAGTACTGGTACTGCACAAAAATGCTGGCATCTGGGCAGGTTTGGCTCTCAAGGAAACACATACAATCCCTAAATTGTATTTGGTTCACATTGCCATCCTCCTTCTTGCCTTAGTCATCGCAGGCTGCCATAAGAAAATACTATAGACCGGGAGCTCAAACAACAGACATTGATTTTCTCATAGTCCTAGAGTCTGGAAAGTCTGAGACCAGGGTGCCAGGGTAGTGGGTGTCTGGTGAGGAGTTTGTTTCTGGCTTACAGATGGCCACCTTCTCTGTGTGTCCTCACATGGCAGGGAGAAATAGAAAGAGCAAGCTACTTCTCTGCTGTGTCTTCCTGTAAGGGCACTAATCCCATCATGAGGGCTCCACCCTCATGGACTCAACCAAACCGAATTACCTCCCAAAGGCCCTATCACCAACGACCATCACATTGGAGCTTAGGGCTTCAACGTATGAATTTTGGGGGACACATTTCACTCCATAGCACCGTTTTGGGCCTGCTTTTAGTACCTGGACTGCAGTCCTTGTTTTGTTTGGCTGAGAAACATTATGGAATCATGAGAAGAGAAATGAAGCAAGACCAAGGTCTGCTTCAGGTTGGGAGGAGTGGGAATGGTGTGGGCTCTAGATGAATTCAGATCATAGGTATTAGTTTTCTCAGGCTGCCATGACAACGTGCCATGGACTGGGGGGTTTCAACCACAGAAATGTGTTGTGTTGTTGTCCTGGAGGCTCGAAGTCCACGATCAAAGTGATGGCAGGGTCGGTTTGTTCTGAAGCCTCTTTCCTTGGTTTTGGAGATGGCTGTCTTCTTCCTGCGTCTCCACATTGTCTTTACTCTGTGTGTGTCTTTGTCCTAATATCCTCTTCTCATAAGGACACCAGTCATTAAATTAGAGGCCACCCTAATGACCTCATTTTACCTCAATGACCTCTTTAAAGACCGTATCCCCAAATACAGTCACAGTCTGAAGTACCCGGGGTCAGGGCTTCAGCATATGCATTTTAGGGCTGACACCATTCTGTCCATAATGGCAGGGGATCTATTCCCGACCCTGTTGCTTACTAGCCACGTGGTTATGGGAATCTACAGCGCCCCGTGAGCCTGAGTTTCTTTATCTGCGAAATAGTTTTGATAGGATCTGTCTGGTAGGACTGTTGGAATGTGTGCAATGTATGTAAAGCACCTGACACAGTGTCTGGCATATGTTAGATCTTTCCTGCTTGACAGTTATTTGCATTACTAGTATATTTGGACCTCAGATCCTACTACACTTACCTCTGGGAATTTTGTTTTTGCTAGTGTCGTTATTATCTAGGAAACGTCTGAGTATGCAGCGCAATAGGACAGGGAATTCCTATTCAGCCCAAAATGTTGCTTCATGGATAAAACTCAGTAAAAATTCCCTCCTAGATGATTTCCTATTTAATGTGGCTGTGGGGGAGTCTTCCCCAGCTGGGTACAGCTGAAAACTCCTGGCATCTGAGTCAAGGACCAACTCCTTCCCTCCCTCCCAGCTGCTTTTCCAGCCAAACTGCTATTTTCATCCATTTCATCACCACTTCAAATGTAAGCCCTTACAGTCGGGCAAATTACACTTGAGATAACCTAAATAAAATGCCATTTTAATAGTGTCAGCTCTGGCTCTCCCAGCCAGGCAGATGTGCACCTGGCCAGTGGCTTGGGGGCCTCACTTCATGGGAGATTCACCCTTATCTCTCAGCAAATCCCTGCAGAGGACAGTTATCGATCACCTGGCTCTGGCACTGTGCTCAGCCACAGTGGGACAAGAGCAAAGGACACCTTCCACACCTGCCCCACCTGGAGATTCCTCTCTGCTTTGCTCAGCATCCAGAAGGAAGTGCTCAGGGCAGTTCTCCCTTCCAGGCTTTGCTCTCAGCCCTAAGTCATGAGTCACATGGTCTGACAGTCTGGCCCTGCCACCACCCGGCTTCATTACAACCAACTCCCACAGAAGGAACTGCAGTTTCCCCAAGCCCCAAACCGCCCTGGCTCAGGGCCCTCACACCCCACTGCTCTCAGCAGAAGCACCACCCTCAACCCTTCCGTCACTTGTTCTTTAGGACTTAGAGGACCTCTCACCACCTTAATTATATGACTGCAGCTCCCAGACTCTCTAATTCTATGGGCAGGGTTGGGTCTGGCTTACCCTAGTGTGTCTGTTAACCCAGGGCCTTTCAAAGAGCAGATGGTCAATGAATATTTGGGGAACAAATGTGCCAGCGAGCAGGGGTCTTATTTATTGAGATTAAATTTCCCTACGTTCTAAAATAAGCCAAGCAAATTCACACACACACACACACACACACACGTATTTTAATTTTATAGAAAAACACGTGTAAAAGGATAAGATGGCAAGAAGTAACTGTCTTTAAATTTTATTTCTCTATTTCATAACTCCACACATTTAAATGCAAAGTTCTTTCACATTTCCAAGAAAATTCTTATTGCAATGACATTCCAATTCCACCTTGTTCCGAGCAGCAAAATGAAATGGAAGGTGACTCCATTTCTTTTACAAAATGGCAAACTCTTACTTTTGATAAGCAAAATTACATGTGTGGTCAATATCATTCCCCAACTTAGATGCTGAAGCTAATTAAATCTTCTATGAACATGAACAAAATTTGAAAAATTCCAAAAGACAAACAAAGATCAATATGCAAAACACCCAAATGTAACAGGGACACAAAAGGTTATGCCCTGGTGGTTTCTCCAAGCTACTGGGGCCCTCCACTTCTTTAAACACTGACTGCTCTCTTCAAACACAGAGTAAAGAAAGGACTCCTTTCTCATGGGGCAGGAGGAGCTGCTGGAAGGGGACCTGGATGTGCACTGGCCCTGTCCCCCCATCGGCCCTGCCTGCAACTCCTGCTCACTCCCTCTCTACCTCATCTCTCAAAGTCTCTTCATACAGGAGTGCGAAGGATCTGGGGTCTGTACGATTGAACCTGGCCACATACTCCAGGACTTTCGTCTTGGTGGTTTCAGCGTGGGCCCTGGGACCCCACAGGAACTCATAACATGCAGGATCGCTGTTGGGCACCTGCCGGTACTCCAGGTACCCTTCCTGCACCCAATCCTGGGTGATGAGCTTCCGGGGCTCCCCGTAGATGTAATGCTCACTCCCAGCATGCACCCCCATGATACCCAGTGCTTCCCAGAGGACCTCCTCCCGGGCACGGTCGCCCTGCAAGTGAATGACACCCAAGGTGATTATCAGCAGGCCGACCTTGGGAAAGCGCTGGGTATCATTCAGCTCCTCACTGTAGGTGAGGCCCAGGGCGGTGACAAGGGCATAGCAGTGGCTGGCAGGATCCACTTCCTTCACATCGAGGCCAAAGATCATATGCATGCAATCGGAGGCTTTCTCGAAGATCTCAGGGAAGAAATCTTGGTAATCTCTGATGACAATATTCAGCATTTCTTCCTGGGTGGTCAGCTCCTTCATTCGATACTTGAGGAGCAGGAAATGAACCAAATCAGACATCTTGTCATTTAGCTCCTCTTGCAGCAGGGACGCCGGGACTGCCGGGTGCTGGGAGGTGCTCAGCCCCTCCTGTTCTCCGGTGATGGAGCCTTCATTGGAGTGGTGCTCTGGATTGGAGGCCAGGCCAGTGGGAGAGGAGCAGGCTCCCTGAGGACTCAGTGTTGCAGCAGCAACCTCTTCCAGGGTGCCCGGGGTGACAGTAGAGGAGGAGGCAGCCGCCCCTTCCTCCTGACCCCCGGGAGCCTGGGTACCCACCAGGCCCTGCGCCTCTGTTTGGGCCCGAAGGCGCTGAATCCTCTGAGAGCGGCGGGGAGGCATGATGGCTCTGGTCAGGGACAGCAGGCAGGAGTGCGGGCAGGAGCTGGGTGATGGGGACCCACAGACCTGGGAAGAGAGGGAGCCTGTCAGTGGCCTCAGTGAGAACCACACCCTGGGGGCTCTTACAAAGTGCCACCTACAGGCCTTCTCCTTAGGTGATGCCCTGGGGCCTCCCAGGGCTCCTCTCCTCCTGGTCAGCCTGTCCCCTGAGCACATGAACAAGAAAAGGAGATGGCTCCTCAGGCGCAGCTGGCCCGCAGAGTGTGAGGCTCAAGAGCTGCTAGTCAGTGGGTGGGGCCGGGCACTATTGGGTCCCCTCTGTCCTGGGGACAGCAGGGCCTCTGGCACACATTCACAATGTGTACCTCACCTTGACTCCTGGCACGGCCTGGGCCTCCTCTGCTCTGTGACCTGAGGATACCGCCTCAGACCAAGGTCTCACAGTGGGTTCCTGGATCCCCTTTAAGGGGAAGTGAGGGGCCCTCAGGCTGCAGATACACGCACAGCCCTGGTACCCCCAGTGCTGTCAGGAGGGTGGGCCAGGCTCTGTGAGGTCCCCACCGTTCTGGGGCCAGCACATCTGGTCACCCATGCTTGGGTCCTCCCAGGGCCAACAACTGGCGTAGGGGATGGACAGGCTCTGTCTATCAGGGGTACAAGGTCCCCTCACTCATCCCCCTGTGTCCTCACCTTGATGATGCCTAGCTGGCCTGGGACTCTTTCCTGTGCCGACCTGGAGCTGCAACCCTCAGACCAAAGTTGTAACCACACTCAGCCCCTTCAGGCAGTAGTGAGGGAGCAGCAGGTCTGGCCACCCTGCCTGGAGCCTCTAGGGCTGACTGTGGGGACAGGGTGTTTCTGTGAGGCCTCCACTGTTCTGAAGTGGGGTACCCCTGGTCCTCCCTCACACCAAGGTGTTCACCTTCCTCATGGCCGTAAAGAAGTGTGGATGTACCACAGGTGGCCACCCTGCCCAGGGTCTCCCAGGGATGAAACTAGGGGCAAGGTTGGGGCCCCTCTGTCCTGGGATCCTGGGTCTCTGTCCACCTCTTGTCACCCAGCAGGGTCTGGGCATCTCCCTCTGCTCACCCGAGGCCGTGCTCGAGATACCAAGCCCCTACCCTCCCTTAGACCCGGAGGTGGCTGTCAAGACGCACGTGCCAGGCCACGCTGCACGGGGCCTCCCAGTGTTGACGGAAGGACAGGAATCTGTGGGGTTCTCCCCTATCCTGAAGTCTAAGGCTCCCTCCCCTCCTCCTTATCTATGTGTTCTCATCTTGGCTGCCTGGTACAGCCTGCATCCCTTCCACTCACACCAAGGCCCTTACTTCTCTCTAAGCTCCGTGGCATAAGTCAGTGGACGTCACATCTGGATCCCACACCCGAGGCTTCCCAGGGTTGACACTGGGGGTGGAATGGGATGGGCAGTGGGAGTCCTCAGTCCTCCCTCAGGGTCCTGACCTTGATGACTGGCAGAGCCTGGATCCCCACCCTCTACAGCCCTGACTCAGCCCCAGGTCACAGCAGGCTCTGACTCCCAGAGTCCCCTGAGGTGTAATGGGGAGGGCCTCAGCCCGACGTGTCTGTCCTGGGCTGGCCTAAGGCTGACAGCAGAGACAAAGCTGGATTATTTGGGACCCTCTACTTGGAGTGGGGGCCTCCTCAGCCCACCCTCATCATCTGACCTCATTCCTAACAGAGCCTGGGTGCTCTCCCCTACATTGACCTTAAGTGTGGATCTCAGACCAAGGGCCTCGCCTCTGTCAGCCCCCCAGACGCAAGTCAGTGGACGTCACATCTGGCCCCCTACACCGGGGCTTTCGAAGGCTGACAGCAGGAACAAGGATGGACTGTGGGACCCCCTAACAGGAAGTGGTGCAGCCTGGATCCCCGCCTCTATGGACCTTAGTCTGCCGGGTCACATGAACGCTCTGACTCCCAGAGTCTCCTGAGGAAGAAGGACGGCGGGGGGGGGGGGGGGGGGCCGCAATCTGACATGTCTGCCGGGGCGTGGTCCATGGCCGACAGCAGAGGCGGGGCTTGATTATTTGGAGACCCTCTACGTGGGGTGGGGGCCCCCCCAGTCCGCCCTCATCGGCTCACCTCACTCTTAACAGAGCCTGGGCCCTCTCCCCTCTGCCGATCTGAAGTCTGCCCCTCAGACTAACGGCCTCGCCTGTCAGCCCTCCAGACGCAAGTCGGTTGGCGTTGACCTCTGGGCCCTGTACGCGGAGCTTCCTAGGGCTGACAGTACGGGCAGAGCTGGATTATTTGGGGACCCTCTACGTGGGGTGGGGCCCTCTCAGTCCACCCTAGCATCTCACCTCACTCCTAACAGAGCCTGGGCCCTCTCACTTCCGCCGATCTGACGTCTGCCCTTCAGACCAATGACCTCGCCTCTGTCAGCCCCCAGATGGACGTCAGTGGATGTCACAGCCGGACCCCCACACCCGGGCTTCCCTGGGCTTCCCCAGGGTGACAGGAGAGGCAGACCTGGATTATTTGGGGACCCTCTACCAGAAGGGGGCCCCCTCAGTTCCCCCTCAGCATCTCACCTTGACTCCTCACCGAAACTGGGGCCTCTCCTCACGGTCGACCGGATGTCCGGACCTCAGACCAAGGCCTCCGCCTCTGACAGCACCCCAGGAGCAAGTCGGTGGACGTCACATCTGGCCCCGTACCCGGGCTTCCCAGGGCTGACAGCAGGGACAAGAATGGACTGTGGGGCCCCCTACTGGGATGCGGCAGAGCCTGGATCTCCGCCCTCTACGGCCCTTAGTTGACCCTGGGTCACATCAACATATGACTCCCAGAGTCCCTTGTGTTCTAAACGGGAAGGGTTCAGCCTGACAAGTCGGTCCCAGGGTGGCCCAGGGCTGACAGCAGGGGCAGAGCTGGATTATTTGCGTCCCTCTGCCTGTAGTGGGGACCTCCTCAGCCCTCCTTCAGTGTCTCACCCTAACTGTTAACAGAGCCTGGGCCCTCTGCCCTCTGCCAAGTTGAAGTCTGCACCTCGCACCAAGGCCCTCACCTCTGTCAACCTCTGAGGCAGAAGTCGGTGGACATCAATGATGGCAGAGACAGGGATGGGGCCCGTCTTCTAGGGTCTAGGTTTCCACTAGTCCTCTCTAGTGTCTCACCTTGACTTCAGGCATGAACCTCGGACTCCATCCACACTGGCAACGGGATCTTCCACAGCTGACCACTAGTACAGTGCTGGGGCCCCTTCCATTCTGGAGTCCAGGGCTGCCTTGGTTCCTGGTCAGGACCCTCACCTCGATTCCTACTGAGGCATGTGACACCTCCCTGAGCTAACCTGAGTATGTCCCCAGTAGACTAAGGCTTACACTGCCCTGAATGCCTTGAGGCAGAACTTCACTCATACAGGTAAACGCCTGTATTGTCGACAATTGACAACTCTGCCTGGAGTCTTCCAGGACTGACAAGGGCAGAGATGGATTCTTTGGGACTCCTACGTTCTGAGGTGAGTGGACACCTCAGTTCTCACTCATGAGAGCCCTCATCTTGGCCCTTGGCTCCTTGATTAAATGCTCCATGGGAAATGTCCTCTCCCTTCCACGTTGGACCAATTGTCCAGCTGCAACCCTTGTAAAAAATGACTTCAATTCCCCGGGTATATGTTAAATGGAGAGCTGTTGGATCCACAACCAAGGGTGAGCAGGCATATATGTAGTGTTCTCTTATTCAAATCTCTTCTGTATCTATGTTTTGTACAATGTTAACTTCCATTGTTTATGCTTTTTTCTTCAGTAATTGATCCTACTTGGAAAAATGTCTATTTGGTAAATATTTTCAAAGAATTGTGTTTTGTCAGTTATCTCTACTGTTATCTGCTTCATTATTTCTGCTTTTATCTTCATTATTTCATACCTTCTACTAACTTAAGTTTCCTATGGTATTTAATCTTTAGTTTCTTGAATTGTGCAGATGTTTTAAATATTTTTATTGTCTCATATATTTAAGGCTATCCATTTCCCTCTGAGGATCACTTGGGCTGTATCACACAGTGAGTGTTCTGTACCTTCATGTGTATGACTTGAATTTTTTACAAGTTGAATATATTATTCTATTACTTATGGTATTAAAATTTTCAATATATATCCCCAAACGAGGGGTGTAAATTTTTTTTTGAGAAGGCTGTGAAGAGGACGATAGCAATAGAATTTCACTTGGAGGAGATTTCAGGTTCCAAAGTCATTTTGTGTTGTTTTATTTTTGTCATTAGTTAAAGAACAGTTTTAAATATATTTAAATGCTGTTGACAGAGTTGGGTTTATTGCAGGAATGCAAAGAACTTTAACACTAGAAGATCAATCAATATAACTGGCCACGTGTAAGAGTCAAGGATTTTCTAGGAAAATAGAAAATTCTATCAATATTTAATACAGAGGCAACTTAATGCAGGGGACTGATTACACAAGTGACGGAGAAGCCAAACGAGGGAGAGTTGGAGAACCCAATAATTAGCCACACGAGGAAGTCAATCTCACCTCTAGGTCGGAAGGACAAACAGGAATTTAGCATTAATGGAGCCTAGGTATTGGGTTCAACAGGATCTGGAATCATGGTGGGACTATCTGATGGTGGCTGGAGCCATGGACAATGTAGCCACTGAAGGAGAAGTCACCTGATACAGAAGAAGGAGGAGAAAAAAACTCTAATCACTCTATCTTCCTGAACCAAAATTGCAGCCAAATGTTGGTGAGCCTAAGAATTGGAGCCTTCAGGAGTCTAATCCTGTATAGTGGAGAGCAGAGTAGGGGAAAATGAGAGATGGATCTAGGAGCAAAGAGTCCCAGGACAGCTAACTATAGTAACAGATTGAATGAGACAAATCATATCTATAGTGAGCTTATTAATTTTTATAAAATTTAGAGTTTTGGGGGGTACAAGTTGAATTCTGTGGTACGTATATATTGTATAGTGGTGAAGTCTGGGCTTTCGGTGTACCCATCACCTGAGTAGTGTACATTGTGCCCCATAGGTAATTTTCCATGCCTCACCTCCTCTCACCCTCACCCTTTTAAGTCTGCAATGTCCATTATACCACTCTGTGTGCCCTTATGTAGCCATAGTTTAGTTCCCACTTATAAGCGAGAATATGGAGCATTTATTTTTCTGTTCCAGAGTTACTTCACTTAGGATAATGTCCTCCAGTTCCATGTTGCTGCAAAAGACATTATTTCACTCTTTTTTGTTGTTGAATAGTACTCCATGGTGTGTGTGTGTGTGTGTGTATCTCAATTCCTTAAGCCATTCAGTTGATGGGCACTTAGCTAGATTCCGTACTTTTGCAATGGTGAAGTTTGCTGTGATAAACATATGAGCAGAGATGTCTTTTGGATATAATGATTTGTTTTCCTCTGGGTAGATACCCAGTACTGGGTTTGCAGGGTCAATGGTAGATCTACTTTTCATTCTTTGAGAAAGTTTCATACTAATTTACATCCCCACGAAGAGTGTATAAGTGTTTCATTTTCACTGCATCTACACGAACAACTAATGATTTTTTTGACTTTTTAATAATGGCCATTCTAATTGGAGTAAGATGGTATCTGATTGTGGTTTTAAGTTGCATTTGCCTGGTTACAGTAATTTTATACATAATTGTATTTAATAAAAATTGACATACATTCCCAGTAAAAAGAGATATTTCTCAAAGTATAAATTTTTTTCTGCCCCACCCTCTCCCTCAAAGTATAAAATTTATATCCATGAGTCTCTGCTGTTAAATAAATGACTGAATACATAAACAGGGGGAGTATAGACAAATCTCCTGTGCAGAAGAATTACCGCTTTTGCAGTGCGGTCAGCTCTGTGTGACCTTCCCACAGTTTCCACTGTGACCCTGACAGGCAGAAATCTCCCTTTCAATGCCTTGCAGCTCTCCTGCTGCTGAAGGCTTACCGTGTCGGAGGGGTCACAGGTACCTGCGGAAAGAGGAGGTGCAGCTTGGATGTGGGGAAGAGTTTTCTCGCAGCTGGGACCTGCCATGAGTGGCTGCGTGCTCTTCTGCTGGGTAAGTTGTTGCGGACAAGCGAGGTTCAGAAGGCGGCCACAGGTGGAGCATGTGGCACTTGGATGGGCCTGACACCGACAAGACCACTGTCACTTGCTGCCTGCCTGACTACACAACTACCCCAAGGGCAGGGATGAGAGGAGGGGAAGGGATCCCCCGCTTCCCAGTTTCGCTAACTCTTGGGGTGAAGGAGCCCTTACCAGCTTCTTCCCAGTCTGGCAGGCTTCCTGGGGCCCCTCGGGCTGCCACGGTGCTGCTTACCCAATTCAAGCGCTCCTCCCAGTTGGGGTCACAAGGGTGGGAGAGGACAGGAATTGGTAAGGTATACAGGACTGAGGAAGGTTTGGCTTATTCCTTAATAACCTTGAGTTCATTTTCATGCTTAACAGTAGTAGGGGAGAAGAGACCTATTTGCCATGGGACTCCAGAGAGTTTCCGTCTCGTGGTCTGGAAGCTGCTCAGGAACTGCACAGGGAGTCAGGGTCAGAATTGGAACATGAACTTTTCCAAAGGCCAACCTAAGATTTGCTGCGCGGAATCCAGTTCTGCATCCTTGACTCCAAATTTCTCCATTTCAGTTTCCTTCCCCATGTTTTTCTCTCTTGGAGTGTGTCTCTTTTTTTTTTTATTTCAGCATATTGTAGGGGTACAAAAATTTAGGTTACGTATATTGCCCTTCCCCCCCCCTCCGTCAGAGCTTCAAACGTGTCCATACCATAGACGGTGTGCATTGCACTCATTATGTATGTACACACCCATCCCCTCCTCCCCCCACATCTGCCCGACACCTCATCAATGTTATTCCTAAATGTGCTCTTAGGTGATGATCAGTCAAACCAATTTGATGGTGAGTACTTTTTTATCTGTGTCCAAACAAATACACAGGCCCAAGTTATGGCTGTAAAAAGTCAAAAGGGCTAGACAAAAGAACCTGAAAGAAGTGATATCTCCCAAGGTCGTTCTCTCAAGGAGAAACAAAGGGAGCAGAAACACATCAGCTTCTTAGAAAGTCTCCCTCTAGTGCCACTTGGGGAAATGAGGGCAAAAATTGATGGGAGATGATGGACTCTGTCGTCCTTCCCCACCTCACTCCTGTCTGCAGTACTCTGTGTGCCCTCGGGAGCCTCCTCCAGTCCTCTCCCAGCTAGCCAGCCCACTCTGACCCCAGGCCAGGTACACCCCTCAAAGCTCTGCCCATTCGGGAAAGAATTTTCCCTTACCACTCTCTTTCAAGAGCACCTGCTCATCTGCGTGAGATGCAGTACCAGCCATTTTAAGCTTGTACCTTCCCCCGCTTCAGCTGGCCATAAAGGACCCTCCATATGGCCATAGAGGCAGGGTGGGGAAGGGGCGCTGTGCTACGGTGCTGGGTGGTACGGGGGCCTGAACTATTTGCTCATGCAGTTACTTGTGCCCTCTGGTCCTGCTCAGACGGGAACAGGCTGGCCCCGTCATCCCTGCTACTCCCAGTCATTGAATGGGAACAGCCCCAGGGGAAGCATGGCCTCCGCACAGACAAGGCTGGGGCTGACAAGTAATGCTGCGCCCGATGGCAGGTTTTCCTACTGGAGACCTGACAGACACACCTCCAGGGCCACCACACAAACATACTTTCTATTGCTAATGTTGCTCTGCCTCGTGCAGCACAAAATGTTCCACCTAACCAAAGACCCTCTCCTGTTACTCTAGCTCCATATGGGCCATGCCTCAGGGAGACTTCCCATCCCCACACACTCTCCATAGAGGAATATGTCCATTCTTGGGCGAGAAAAATGAGAACTCAAGCGTCCTCTCCAATGAGTAAAAAGGACTCTGCCCCATCACAACACCAGACAATGGCCAACTGCATGGAAATGCCCAATTTGGAATCAGTCGGGACAGGCTTGGTGCTGCTGTGGTGACCATCTGAAAGTCCCAGTAACTTCACCCAGGAAATGTTCATTTTCTTCTCACACTGTGTGTCTAATTCAGGTCACCGGGGGAGCTTCCGCTCATGATAGCTATTGATGTGTCCTTCTGCAATCTTCATGGCAGGGGGACGGAAACGTAGCGGGGCTTGCACAAGTAATTCCGTACTGCTGTCAGAAGGGAAACACCTCACTGACACTCACAATTCATTAGCTAGGACTAATGACATTGACCCAACTATAAGGAGCCAGGACATTCAGCTTGCTGTGTACCCAGGAAGGGCGAAGCCTTTGTCATTGAAGAGTGCTGATAACAACCATATGTACTTTCCCTTGGTCTTTGGAGGCTTGTTGCTTGCTCTTCTTCCCACTTAGAGGTACTCATGCCCTCCTTTTCCTTTTTACTGTTATGTGTACATCATAGTTGTATATCTCTATAGGGTACATGTGATGTTTTCATACTGGCGCAGAAAGTGAATTAATCAAATCAGGGTAATTGGGGCTTCCATCACCTCAGGTATTTATCATTTCTTTGTGTTAGAAACATTTCTATTCTAGCTATTTTAAAGCATACCCTAACTTATTGTTGACTATGGTCATTTTGTTGTGCTATGAAATAGTGTTTATTCCATCTACCATCTAACTATATTTTTGCATCCATTAATCATCCCCACCTTATCCCCCTGTCCTCACTACCCTTAGCCTCTGATAGTCATCTTCATACTCTTTGTTTCCATGACATGTTTCTGTTATTTAGCTCCCACATATGAGTGAGAACGTGCAAGATTTGCCTTCTGTGCGTGGCTTATTTCACTGAACCTAATGTTCTCCAGTTCCATCCATGTTGTTGCAAATCTCAGGCCCCTTTTTGCAGTAGTCTTCTCATCTTTAATCTTGACACATAAGCCATCAACATATGCTAAATTTCCAAAATATTGCTATTCATCAGTGAGCTATCTACTGTGGGTAGTGCACAGAAGGAGCTCCAGGCAGTCATTCCCCTCATCTCTTCCCCCCAAGAAAAGGAAAAACAGCCCTTTTGCTATTTCTGATGGGATGCAGTACCAAAATTCCAGAGGTCACAGGGCCAGGAGTGAAACTCGGACCCCAGCTATATCCAGGTACGGGAGCAGAGCTTTATTGTGTAAGCTTTCCACCCTCAGCTCAAAGGTTGTGTATCAGTCAGGGTTATCCAGAGAGACAGAACCAATAGGAGGCATAGACAAATAGATCCAGATATATGAGAGGAGATTGATTAAGGGAATTGGCTAATGCAATTTTGGAGGCTGAGAAGTCCCACAATAGGCCGTCTGCAAGCTGCAGAACCAGGGAGCCAGCAGCATGGCTCAGTCCAAGTCTGAAGGCCTTGCAAACAGGGAAGCAGATGGTACAACTCTCAGTCCAAGGACAAAGGCCCAAGACCTCAGAGCAGATGCTGCTGCAAGTCCAACAGTCCAAAGGCCAGAAAGCCTGAAGTTCTGATGTCCAAGGGCAGGAGAAGAAGGGTGTCCCAGCTCCGGGAGAGAGAGAGAGAGAGAGAGAGAGAGCAAACTTGCCTTTCCTGTGCCTTTTTGTTCCATCTGGGCCTCAGCCAATTAGATCATGCCTAGCCACACTGGGTGAGGGCAAATCTTCCTTACTTAGTCCACTAATTCGAATGCCGATCTCTTCTAGAAACACGCTCAGAGACACACCCAGAAATAATGCTTCACCAACTACCAGGGTATCCCTTAACCTTTTCAATTCCACATCTAAAATTAACCATCACAAGTTGTGTATCTTATTCTGGCTACAAGAAAGGCTAATGTACCCAAGACGCTAAAGCCAAAGCTGAGGAAGAAAGCAAACTCAACTCCACAACAGCTGAGTTGGTCCTGAACAGAGTGGATCTGGAGATGACCCAGGCCTTCAGTGAAATCTCTCACAAAACCATAAGTCAACCTCTTCTGCAGTCTTGGCATTCCTGAATTCTGCCGAGGCCCCTGTCCAGAGTGAGGGCAGCCGAAAGGAAGTATGTGGAGCAGAGGTGGGAGCGAGTGTTGATCTAGACCACCAACGACCCTCGGGTAGATGGAACAATCGAGATGGTGCTCTCCCTGCTACAGGGCCCCTCAGCACATCACCCTGTGGCTCCATTTTGGGTGACCCCATTCTCATTCAGAGACTGACTGCCAGCCTAAAGCCTTTCAAGCCAGGAGCTCCAAATCCCATTATAATGCCATTTTAATGGTGGAGGGTCTTCATTAAGACACTTTCGCAACACCCCTCCCCAGCCTGGAGACAGTTCATGTGCTGCAGGGAGAGGCCCCCCTACTGGTATCCCTGGAGGCCCCCTGCCCACTCGGAATGAGTTCAATGTCATCCCATGATGCTTGTCCTCTCCACATTTACAGCACCCCTGACCTCAGCAAGGAGAAAGACACTTGCTGGGCACCTTTCACAAAGTTTACTCAAAATGGATCCTAGACCTAAATGTAAAGCACAAAGCTATAAAGCTTCTGATAGGTAACATGGAAGAAAATCAAGGTGAACTTGGATTTGGCAACGACTTCTTAGATACAACACCAAAAGCATGACTCATGAAAGAAAAAAATTAAGTTAGACATTATTAAAATTGAAACTTCTACTCTGTGAAAGACACTGTTAGGAGAATCCTCCCCAGACTGGTGGTAGTTCCCGTGCTGGTAGGGGAAGCCCTCCCACTGGTATCTCTGGAGGTCCCCTGCCCACCTGGACTGAGTTCAATGTCATCCCATGATACTTACCCCTCCACATTTAGAGTACCTCTGACCACAGGAAGGAGAGATACCTTCCTTTGCTTCATCAAGTACTCCAAATCCTACTAGCAGGGGTGTGAAGAGAGGGATTTCTGCAAAAGAGCAGCATCTGTGGAACACCTTGAAATAAGCCAAACAAAGAGAGTGGCCAAAGCCCCCAAGCCCCTCCCTCCATCAACAGCTCTCATCCAGGTGAGGAGGGAGGCAGTACTCTGCTCCCATCACATATGGAAAACCTGGCCTTGCCTCTAAGCCAGTAAAGGCCTCCCGGGCCTGGTCAGGGTGTCAGTCCAACATCCCTTGTCAGACATCTCTGGACTCGTACATCAAGTCACACTTGTTGGAGCACCAGGGCTCTAGTGGCCAGCAGGGCTTGCAGTAGGAGGTGGAATGAGCACATCATTGCATTGGTCTAGGTAGCCTTCTCTCAAGCTGCCTCTAGCCACCAGGTCCTGCTCTTTGAAAATGAAGGCCCATGAAGGTAGCAAGGCCATCTGTGTCAGAGACAGAGAGCAGAAGGAGCTGCCATTTCCTCTCTTTCTCCCCAGCTCATATCATCTCCATCCCTTCTGGCACTGAATGATGTCCCCAGACACTTTCAGTCCTTTCCCCTCCAGCACTTTCAAAGCCCTACTTGACCCACAACGCTAGGTTCATTCAACTATTCAATATAGTTTTGTGTGTTTTGAAACGTTTTACAGCAACGATTGAAAAAGTAGACCTTTAATCCCTCTGCAATTGAATTTTATGCAGCTTCAGAAGAATTCCAGTTGCACTGGGGTTTCTACATGGAGATCCAGTGGTTTCGCTGTCATTTACTAAAAATACTGTGAATCCCCACTGTTCTGCCGTTGCACCTTTTTCGTAAAGCAACGGTCCATATATAAGCCTATCTGTTTCAAGAGTACGCTATTTCCATTGATCTGCTTGTCAGCCACAACACACATACCACAAACTTAATTACTCTAGCATTTTAATAATTCTTACACATCTGGTAGAGTAACTAGTTTTATCTTCCTCTATTCCTTCAAGACTCTCTTGGTTATGCTTGGCCTGTTGCATGCCAATTGAAACATTACGCTGATTGGGTCACATTTCACACAGATTTGCACACAAACAGATATATTCACCCACAAAGCCTTTGGGAATTTTTGTTTAGATTGCAGTCAGTCTGTAGATTAATTAAGGAGAATTAACATCTTTATGCAACTGAATCTTCATATCCATGATCATAGTAAACTTTGTTTTAGGTTAGGTGTTTACTAATTTATCCAAACGGTGCTTTTATGTTTTTCCATACAGTTCCTAACCGTTCTTTGGCGAGATTTACTCTTCAATATGTAATATATTGGTATGATTGGTTACAAGCCACATTTTGCTGACTTTCATTTTCATTTTATACTATTTGTTGCTGCAGAAACAAAGTTTACTTTTTGTATATTGATGTCATACCAAGCAACCTTGACATTCACTTTTCTTCATTGAATAGTTTAACCTTCATTCTTTTGGATTTTCTTCACACACAGTCTAATCATCTGTTAATCATGGACATTGTATTTCTGATTTTATGATTGCTATCTCTTCTGCTTCTCATTACTGCACTGGACAGTATCTCCATGAAAATATTGAAGAGAAATGGTAATGGGAGGAAGCCTGTGTAATCCTCAGTTTCAAAGCAAAAGCTTTCAAATTTCCCCATATGTGTATGATATTTGCTATATGTTTTTCACATATATCCTTTGTCTAGTTGACTAACTTTTCTTTTTTTCCATTTTAACAAGTTTTTATTTTAGAGTAGTGTTGGATTTACAGAAAAATTGCAAACATAGTACAGAGAGTTCCCACATGGACCACACTCGCTTTCCCCTATTAATTAACATCTTAGTATGGTTCATTGTTTACAGCTCATAAACCAATAGTGATACAATGTTATTAACAAAAGTCCACACTTTCTTTAGATTTCCTTATTTGTTACTTAATGTCTTTTTTCTGTTCCAGGATCCTATCCAAGATTCTACAGGATATTTAGCCATCACACTTTCTTAGACTCCTCTTGGCTATGACAGTTTCTCAGGTACTCCTTGTTTTTGATGACCTTGACAGTTTTGAGGAGCACTAGTCAGGCATATTGTAGGATGCCCCTCTCTTGGAATTTTGCTGATGATTGTGTCATGAATACCTTGGTATTATGGATTTGGAAAGGGGAGGACCACAGGGGTAAAGTGCTATTCTCATGACATCATATCAAAGATACATACCATCAACAATGACTTCTCACTGTTTTTGTTTTATTTCAGAATATTATGGGGGTGCAAACACTTTGGTTACATATACTGCCTTTGCGCCGCCCAAGTCAGAGCCACAAGCCTGCCCATCCCCCAGAAATCGCACTGCACCCATTAGGTGGAAATTTACCCATCCCCTCCTTCCCCCTCCCACCTGCACGACACTTATCACTGTGGATATCAATCTTTTTTTGTTGTTGTTGTTGTTGAGACAGAGTCTCACTTTGTTGCCCAGGCTAGAGTGAGTGCCGTGGCGTCAGCTTAGCTCACAGCAACCTCAGATTCCTTGGCTTAAGTGATCCTACTTCCTCAGCCTCCCGTGTATCTTGGACTACAGGCATGCACCACCATGCCCGGCTAATTTTTTCTATATAGATTTTTAGTTGTCCATATAATTTCTTTCTATTTTTAGTAGAGACGGGGTCTCACTCTTACTCAGGCTGGTGTCGAACTCCTGACCTCGAGCGATCCACCCGCCTCGGCCTCCCAGAGTGCTAGGATTACAGGCATGAGCCACCGCGTCCGGCCAAAACTCTGATATTTTATATAGGAAGAAGTGAGGCCTCCAACATGAATAAATATTTAATACTCTGGGTCAATTTACTTCCTGACTTTTGTAAAAGATTTTCCCCTTAATCTAAAGTATGTCTTGGAATATATGTCTTCAGTATGATGTCAAAGTCCTAAGACGTCCCTCATTTGAGAACTTTTGCCAATAGGTACAGACGTGAAATAAACACTCCAGGCTGTTTTCTGTGCACTTAATTCTCACGAGTATATTCTTTTTCCTTTGAGGAATAGAAACCATCACTATTTTGTATTTTGTTCAACATTTCTTTTAGTGAAGATGGATGTAGTACATGTTAATTAGTCTCTGAGTTTTCTCATTATTTCATTATGTATCGTATATGCTTGTTCTATACGTAGGAGTCAGTGTCCGTGAACACAACCGTCACCCACATCGCAGTCTCACAGTGTCCGTGGAGCACAGGCAGCTGACCATTTATCCTGTGATGGCACCGCAGAGGAAAGCCATCCATAGGATGAGGAGTTGGCATCCCTGTGTGGGAGGATTACGTCCTTTCTTGACACCAGGGCTCCTCAATTAAAAGAATGCCTTACCCCCAATTGCATGAGACTTTAGCAGAGACAAACTCAGACATTGGGGTGTAAAGGGAAGAAGGCTTTGCAAACACAGTGGTTGGTGACGGCCTGTAGCTCTTTCATGGCAGAAGGATCCTTAATCCTATGTGGATTGAAGGTGACACGACACTGGGTCCCCAGGGGATACAGCAGAAAGCACGTTGTCACATTGCATCTATCACGCAACACACTGGGGACCTGAGGAAGGGTACGCTATAGCTCATGGCCTAAAGGAGAGTCCAGAGTAGGGCTGTGCTCTTCAAACTCTCACAGGGCCTAGGGTTACTCAAAGGTGATACAGTGCCACCGAGGTTTGACTCCAATTTTTATACACCTGATGTTTTACGCTGGTGACCGGCTCACAAATACCCATGAGATTTATTCTATGCAGAATTTACTGTGTCGAAATCCGTCAACATTTGAATGGTCAGGTTACTAGTTTTGTGCAGATATCTAAATAAAGCTTATCCGTCTGAAGCTGCAAAACACCTTCATCCCTGCCTAAACAGTGAGAGGAGCTCAAAGCTGCCCTGGCATCTGTGCACACAGCCCCTTTATTGCACCCTGACGGCAAATGCTCTGAGATGTCAGGTTGAACCAGGCAGCCAGTTGCATTTTTGCCCAGATGAATGAGGATCCTCTCAGTGCTGCTCATCCAAAACACATTGACATCAATTAGGTAGTAAGGCTTCTCAATCTGGAACCCTCAATTCCTACGTCTGTGTCCCTTAAAACAGATTTGTTCTCATTTCATTGTAAAACACAATGATGACACTACCTACGTCACAGGACCATCCTGAGGGTCAGTGCAGCAGAAATGGGAGGCGTCGGGCTCCTGTCTCCGCAGTCTTCCTCCTCACACCAAGGCCATGCAGCTTGGAGTCACTGAGCCAGGCTTGTGACCTCAGAATGGCTTGTGTCTTCCTGAGATTTCCTACTATGCTAAGCTTGAATTGAAGACAGTGACCTACTAAGCACCAACTTCTATCAAAATACCGAAAGGTCCCCAATCAAGCAGACAGTAAAAACACTCCTCAAGGTGAGAATCTCCGCCTCCCTGTAGTCTACAAAATATGCAAATTAGCAACTTTCTGTCCTGACCTTCAGGTACAAGTCTCAAGTGCAGAATGTCGTGCGCATTTGTTTGTTTAAATGTCTAACATAGCAGATATATTTTGACCCGCAAAAGGTACCAACTGATATGTTTAATTGTTTGTGAGGAAAATGGGATCATTTACTTCTAAGGAATGATACGATCGTGCATAGTGGGAAATGCCATAATAACATCTATGGGATAAGAAAATGAAGAGTATAATCACACAATGGTATGAACATATAAAATGAATAAAAGAGGGGAAGAGATAAACTTAATATTAAATCCAGGGCAAGGGTTTCTGGAAATACCAACAGTGCAGTATTGTCTTTCTGAATTATTTGAAACAGGCTTAAGTGAAATATTAATTTCAATACCTACCTTTACCATATAGTGCCGCATTGTTGCTCCTCAAAATTAAGACTTTGCAAAAGTGATCGTGGAGCTCCCTGAATTTCAGTGACATCAGGTGTAAAGAGGAAGGACAACTGGCAGGTAAGGGTTTATGCACGAGATTCCTGAATGGGGAGGCCTGCTAGTGCTGTCTGAAGCACCGAAGGTGTAGACATGCCTATGGGCTTAGTTTATTCTTACTGTCAGTCCTGTGATGGAATCATCATCTGGCTGCACGGTTAAGGGAACAAGGCTAGAGAGCAACATAAGCTCCCTCACGTGGTCGCGAGGTGCACATTAGTGTGCAGACTGGGGGGAAAGGGACCCACTGAGAGCATAGATTAAATTGCTGATAAAAGTTATCAGTGAGGTGACAGGGACCGTTACTCTCTACATCACGTGCCTCTATAAGGTTGGAATATGTTTTACACAGTCTTGGATCACTCTTGTAATTAGGAAAAAAATATAACATTGAAAGCGATATGACTTGAGGCACATTGTCTAACACACACAAGCCAAATTGACTTAAAAAGTAGAGTATTAGCTTTCAAATACTCGAGGGGGCCCGGGCACCACATCAGATCTGGAGAAGGCAATACATAAAACAGAATGAGCTGCCTTTGGACAGTTGTTGGAGCCAGGTGATCAATACATGGGGCCCATTATATTCGTCTCTGCAATGTGTACGTTTCACAAGTTTCAAGAGCCTCTCAGGTTGTGAGACTGCCAAGAAACACTCCTACATCGTGGCTGGATTTGACAATATCGTGCTAGGTGAAACAAACTGGTATCAGGTCCAGAAGGAGACATACTGCACGCTTCCACTTTAATGAGGTATTAAAATAGTCAAATTCATACAAGCAGAAAGTAGAATGGGGACTGCCAGGGGCTGGGGGAGGGGAAAATGGGAAAGCAAGGAACAAGGGACATAGCGTTTCAGCCACAGAAGATGAGCAAGTTCCAGAGGTCTGCTGTAAGTCAATGTGCATATACGTAGCAATACTGTATAGTACACCAGAAAATTTTTAACTGCGTGCATTTCATGTAATGTGTTGTCGACCACAATAAAAAAAGAAACCACCTAATTTTCTCATTCTCTGTACTCAAAGCCTCACACAACCTCTCGTGGCTTCCCTCTTATGTAGGCCGCACAGTGTACTGGGCAATGTGTGGGCTTTGGAGTCACACAAACTCAAACTCCTGCTCAAGTACTAGGTCATCCGGAACCGATTACTTAAGCTGGCTGGTCCTCAGTGTCATCTTTTGTAAAGTGAGGATAAAATAAGATAACCCCTTCTATCTCACACAATCGTTGCCAGGATTCGATATTGCCCAATAAGGACAGACATTATTATTCTTTTATTATCACCTAGGGTAATGCCTGACCATGGAAGGTTCTCAACAAATATTTGTTGAGTGAATTAATTCATCATGTATGAATTCTTATTGAAAGAACACTGAATTCACACTTTCCTCTCCACTTTTTGGCGCTATTACTTTAACTTTGGATTACTTATGAATCTAGCACCTTTCCTACTACTCCCCCCAAAGGATCCTCAGCTCTGTTCCTCTTCCTATTGTAAGCTCATAAAGCACTTCCCCGGACCTGTGTCTGCCCGCCATCCCAAAGGCCCTTCCTCTACTTAATCCCCAGCACAATTCCTCCGTTCAGCCAATAAATGTCCTTTATTTCTCTAGGAATTGGCTAAAGACTCACAGTTCCCATAAAAATCTTTCCTGTATTAATGGAATCGAATTACCTTGTGCTTACTTAGGATTTCTTCAGTGCTGAGGGCAAACCTGAAGCAAGCCAGTCCATAGTTAGTTACGCGTGTTCTTCTCCAAAACCCAGGTGTTGAAACTTAACGGGCAATGTGATGATGGTAGGAGGTGGGGCCTTTAAGAGGCGCTTTTGCCATGAGAGCTACTCCCTCATGAATGGGATTAAGCCCCTTGTATTATAAAAGAAGCTTTACTCAGTGTTCACTGAGGTTGCCCTTCAGCCTTCTGCCACGTGAGGGTACGGCATTCATTCCCTCTACAGGATGCTGCCACAGGTGCCATCTTGGAAGCAGAGAGCAGCCCTTGCCAGACAACCGAACCTGCCAGTGCCTTCCTCTTGCACCTCCCAGCCTCCAGAACTGTGAGAACATCAATTACTATTACCTGGAAACTATGTAGTCTCAGTTATTTTTTTATAGCAGCACAAAACGGACTAAAACGGGGTGTGTTAGTAGAGTCAAAGAAATATGTCTCCTGTCTTTAACACACACGGGGTAGGATCTGGTTGCTAGTGCAGGGGATATTGTGAAATGTCCTTTGCATCCTTCCACAGTATCCAGTATAGTTCTGTTTCCCCAGCATGGAGCAACAGTCCTTATTAGGGTGGTGTGTGCAGTTTGATGTTTGGAGATTTGAGTTTTAATCCTTACTCGATAAGCTGTAAGTATTGTAAGAAAGTTGCCAACTCTCCCTGCTTCCCTTGGAAAATGTAGATATAAGGGTACCCACTTTATAGGGGTAATGTGAAGACTAAAATCAATAATACAAGAGAAGTGTTTACCATTGAGCCTCAGACAGTCCGTATCCACTAGGCTGCAGCTGCAATTATTCTAGAATTTGGAATCAAGGTTAAAAGTGGTCTAGGTCTTCCTGCTGATTACTATCTGTGGTTTTGAGCTTCTCCTCTCATTTATAAATTCCGGACATTTTTGTTGAGAGCCACTCTTTGCCCTATGCAAAACTGACATGGGGCTAAAAAGATTCAGTGGGCACCGGAAGCCAAAGGTGGGAATGAGGAAAAGTCATAAAGTTCTTAAGGAATGAGGAGCAGAGGAAGCTACATGGGCAAGGGAAATAGAGATTAGTCTTCCTACCATGTGTGCTGTTTCCTGAGGCGTAATCTAACATACACATACACACACACACGCACACACTCACAGGTATCTGTATATGATTAAAGAGTAATGATTGCTCTTTAATATTTATAAGGTGTTTCCATATTGTCTCACCAATACTCCATGACAGCTGAGAGCCTCATAATTATCTGTCCTTTGTGATCATTATCAAGGGGGTCCTCCCTTTGGGGACACAGGAAGTTTTCCCCAAAAAGATCACGAAGCTTTGATATCCATTATTTCATTTTAAAAGTCAACTGCTACTAAGCACTGCATGCCCTTTTGTTCTACGTTATTTCGGGGCCTGAATACTCGTATATTTCATTATAAAATAAAAGTGATACCCAATCGTTACTCCTGCCTAATTCCTTATTAACAAAATCTGTCAAAACAAGTAAAAGATATCTACAAAGGATTTATGGATATCATTCTTTTCACTATATATTTGTTGCTGATCTCCTAAAAACTGGTTGTTGAACATAAAATCTTCAATATTATGTTAATGAAGTATCAATTTTATACACTATATGCATACTTCACAATTTACCTTTGCCTATTTTATGTAAACCCAACAAAACCGTTTATGAACCCTCAAAATAAAAATACACTTACTAATTATATTAAATCTGGAAGAAGAAATTCAAAATTAAGCCAATTAACAATTTAAAATGTATAACCAAAATGCTTTTTTCCATAAATTTGCCAATCAACTCTCTTCTACTTCTATATATGCAGTGTATTTTATAAGAACATATTTTGTTACCAAATACAACAGAATTTTAAGAATTGCTCATATACATTTTTATATTTTTTTAGTTTCTGCCTCTGAACAATTCTAGCTTGTAGAAAAATCTTGCATTGCTCTCAAAATATATTCTACAAGTATAAAACAAAAAGTGATAAAAATTCGGTAAATTTTAATCTGAAGGAAACATAATTCTACATTAAAGTTAATGGAATAGTCTTTAAATCTATATTTGTTGACATTGTCTGTTTAACAACTTGTATGACCAATTTTAAATGATTGTGTTCACTGCTAATATGCTAAGACAATATAATAATCGTTTCCATCAGACATTGATTAGGAAATTGTCCTTCTTACAAATATTTAAAATGTCTTAATTCTGGATTTCAAAACCCACAGATGACCTTTTCAATAATTTGGTCTCCACAAACAGGTAAGATCTATGTAAGAATTCTACCTAACATAAATTAAGGCAGGAATATTCTTTCTTACCAATATTCAAAACACGTATTAATTCTTGGTCATTTGTACATGCACACAGATGAACCTTCCGATAACACTTGCCTTTCTGTTCCTTGACCTATTCTCCAGCAATAACTTGGTCCTCTCCTCTACTTGCCACTCGCTTACGTAGTCATCCTCTAGATTGTGCCACACCTACATAGCACTAATTCTAGCAATGATATGGAGGAACCATATAGCAGATACTGTCCTGAACTTTTTAAGTAAACTTATCCTATAGGAACTCTTTAATGCTCAGAACAACACTGAAGTAGGTACTCTTAATATGTCCCCTCTCAGACAAAAGGAAACTGAGGCACACAAATAATTTGCTCATGGTTTCACAACTAAAAATGGTGGAACCAGTGCTAGATCCCAAATAGTGTGAATACAGAGTCCAGGTCCTTGACCACTGCGCTATAATGTTTCTCCACTTTTCCCAACATTCAGCCACTACCTTCCTGCCTTTGTAGGTCACTCACTTAAGTACTACAGCTCAGTAGTCTATAGCTGTGGTCCCCAACCCCCAGGCTATGAACTGGTACTGATCTGTGGCCTGTTAGGAACCAGGCGGCACAGCAGGAGATGAGTGAACCTTCATCTTTATTTACAGCTGCTCCCCATCACTTGCATCACCACCTGAGCTCTGCCTCCTGTCAGATCGGCAGTGACCTTGGATTCTCATAGGTACTCGAACCCTACTGTAAACTGCATGTGTGAGGGATCTAGGCTGTGTCCTCTCTATGAGAATCTAATGCCTGATGATCTGAGGTGGAGCTGAGGCAGTGATGCTAGCACTCGGGAGCAGCTGCAAACACAGATTGTCATTAGCAGAGAGGTTTGACTGCACAGAGACCATAATAAATCAATTGCTTGCAGATTCATATCAAAACCCTATCAGTGAGTGGCAAGTAACAATTAAGCTGCATCTGGTGGCAGGCTTTATAGTGGCAATTGAGTATCTTACCACTCCCCTCACCCCCACTCAATGGAAAAATTGTCTTCCATGAAACTGGTCCCTGGTGCCAGAAAGGTTGGGGACTGCTGGTCTATAGGACCTAACATCCATTGAATGGAATGCTTTTCAGTGTCCAACACCCCACCCCCGCATCCTCACTTTCCTCAGTTCCAGCTTCAATTCCATGGTCAGTCATCATACCTCTGTCCTTGCTTCTACACCCTGCACCCCTCTCCCTTGGCCAATGTGCTCAGCTAGACCCCAGCCCAGAAAAACCCAATTGCACAGCAGCTCTGACTCAACCAACCTGACTGGTCTCACTGTCAATTCATGATCGCTATGACCCTAACCTAAGATGGACCCTCTAATACCACCTGGCAATTAGAGTCCCCTAGTCCATTCCCTGGCCCACTCTCAGGACACAATTCCAGGCCTTCTCCGCTGCCCCAAAGGCAACACCTCCTCTCCTGCCCCTACCCCTAACTGATGACCTTAGTGTCTCTCTAAATGGACAAGACCAATCCAAAGAGGACGTCCAGGCTCCTGTCGTCACATCTCCCACTCACGTTGTCCATCTGTCCTCGTGGACTCTACCTTCTCTCCTGGAAGTTTTGCATGAATGATTCGTCCCTGACGGTCTGAGACAAGAGATTGAATAAGTAGAAAGTGAAACCTGATACCAACAGCTTTTCTTCTTTTTGTTCTTCAGCTTTCTGTGCATCTATATCCCACTCTTGATACAAAGTCAGAAATTTCTGAGAATATTTCTAATGAAGACTCTGCCTGCAATGCATAATAAGGAGCACAGTCATACTTCATAATAGTATGGAAAAAATAACCATAGTCAAAACAATTGAATTGGCATAACTTATATGACAAAATGAGAGGGGAGTATCAGCAGCTGACATTTTCTCATGGGGAAAAGGTCAAATAATTTACTTTCATTCTAAAAGTATTTCTTCCTGACTGACTACCAGAGAAGTTATCTTACATTCTTTACCTCTTGAAAACAAAGGAAGATGTACTGTACTAAAAATTTTCCAGAAATATTCTTTTATCTAAAAGTGGTTTACTTTTCATTTCCTCTCATTGAATAACATGTGACTTTGACACGCTAGGTAGATTCAATGAGGACATCATATCCATTCATCCTACATGACTTCCAAACAGGAATATTTCATTTGATATTTCCTCACTTTGGCACAACAATGATTTTGTAAACAGAATAGTGAACACAACTAAAATATGTAATGTATTTACGATATTACCCTTTTCTATGTAACTGATTATTGTTAACTATCACAAGAGTAAATGTTTAAGAGTGTCACCTTATACTCAACAAGCATATTCCTAGAAATGTGTATTAAATTAGTTTTACAGGAAAACCCTATTGTTATATGAAAGGGGAAAATAGATCACCTTCATTGGCTTCTAGCTAATATATTTCAATTTGATTAAACTGAGTTTATAGAACTAAAGAAACTTACCTGCTTAGAGAAAAATCACGTGAAATATATTGTTCACTGGAGACTCTAACAAATACAAGATAGTATTTGTCTAAAGTTATCTGCACCAATGAATACTAAGAATGACACAAATATCATGGTTCAAAGAAGTAAACAACCTTCCCCCTGCTGTTGCTGTGTTTTCCAAACATGGTCGTTTTCATCAGTGGTGTTGATGGAAGCATTTTTGTTCATTACAAACATTTTTCTCTTTGCAGGAAGAGCCTGTTTAATGTCAGCTACATAGAAAATAAATATTCATTAAAAGCCAATAATGAAAAGTATTTTGTTCCCTTATATTCAAAACAATATGGGAAATTTTGCTTCAAAAATATTAGAAAGATTTAAAATTCATAATATAAGTATCATTTCAAAAACCAAGACTTGCTCACTTATTTTCTGTGAAAACCTTCGGTATTAGTATTCCAATTCCAGTTGTTCTGACTGCAGATCACTTTTAATTTACAGATGATAAAAAAATCCAATAATCAAAATAGTTTGTATCTTTAAAATATGTATAAAAGGTCTCAAACACAAACTTTAATTTTCACATTTACAAAATATCCCCCATTTCAAACGACAAGTTTAGATGGAATATTGTCACAGCTCATTATATAAAATACACAAAAGTATTTTATTTAACAATACCATGAAAAGGATAGAAATTGTTTAATATACAAGAAGAAAATTCTTTTTAAACAATCTAGTGAGTGATGCTTTTAACTGTATTTTACTAAAAGAGACAATGTCCATGGGTGTAAAAATATTAGTTTAAGTAGATAAATAAGCTCAAGAACACTTTTGAAATATTTTCTGGGAGCTTTTTATATAACATTTTTATCCATATGTGTCATGTTTAATAAAATCTTACTACTATAAGAAATGTCTCACTAAACATATGATTTAACATCAGGGATGTACCATCAATTGTTAGATTTCAAGTACTCATAAAGGATCTGTACCATAATACAAGTATTTTATACCTACAGTATCATCTATAAAAATCAATTTATTAGACTGCTCACAAAACCAGCATTTTGTCACCACCACGTAGAACAAAGCTTTCAAAATATACTGCTTATACAAATTATCTCTGTAGAAGAGCCAAAAATTGAATAGGACTCTTTTATAAGAATATGGTCTCTATAGAAGTGCCAGGAAATCAGTAAGACTTTTTAAAGAGTATGGTCCTACAATACAGTTAGTGCAGCTAGCATTTAAGGTGCCAATATAAAATTTATGAGTTTTTTGATCCAATTACACACTAGCTAGAAAAGTTGTCTTAAGTTTTCCCCTACATAGTTTACTCGTAAAAATAACAATAAAAATTCAATTTTTACTGCTACTCCAAAGAAAACAACATCAGAAAGCTGCAAAAACAGAATAGCTAAATTAAGAACATGAAAAACTGATATATCATTTAATCTGTGCACACTAAAAAAAGGAGAGATGTGTCTCATCCAATTTCCTCTAGTATGTCACAATCCATTAAATTTCCCTGTGGACAAAACAAAAGGAGCACTCTTACCTCACCGTTGTTAGAAGTATTCTCACTTTCCCCAACAACAGTTAAAAAAGTAAGAAAGGAAATCTATCAGGCAGATCACAATAAGTACTTATGTTAATTCTGATACGTGAGAAGGAGGCATTTAACAGTCTAGTAATTAACATTTCCTTTTGTAAAAATTGCACGGTTGAAAGCAATTTTCTTTAACTACAAATAGCCCCCAAAACATACCTCTGAATCCTTGTAACATCTTCTGTACATCATCCCTGTGAGTTATACCAAGATTTTTAAATAATGCTACATAAACTAATGTTTCATGGAAAAGAAATGTCTCAGGTGAAATGTGTTACCTGTGCCACAGGAGACTCTGCCTAAAGTACCTTCTCTGACAGGCAGAAATTATGATAAACACATTACCCACATTTATCAGTTCCTGGATCCTTTCCAGCATTGAAATAAAAAGGAGAAACACTTTAAATGAAGGACACTATTTGGGAAAGGTTTCATGGAGAAATGTCATCTTGGTGAAATTGTTGGGCTCCTTGCCATGAAGAGCTGCAAAGCAGACCTATTCGTGGGACCATTTAGGTGCAGGTCATGGGAAATGAGGCCAGGGTCTGAGACAATTTCACCAAGGCACTTCTACAAGCCTCTGGGGGTTACAGTCACAGCAAACCTTCTACTGCCTATCAAAAATGTTGGAGGCAAGGGCTGCATCCGTCCAGCAGAGCTGGGCTATGATAAGGATCCAGTTTCATCCTTTCGCATGTGGATATTCAGTCTCCCACACACAATTTATTGAACACGCTATTCTTTTCCCGTTGTCTATTCTTGCTGGGCTTGTCAGAAACCAATTAATTGTGTATGCTCAGGTTTATGTCTCTTCAATTCTTCCATGTGTCTGTTTTGATGTGAGCCTACTCTACACATCTCTAACTCAGGAGTACCCGTTTCAGTTTATAGCTACTGGAACTGCTGGGCTGCCATATATATTTGAAATTCAGGAATGCAACATCAAGTCTTTCCTGAATATCCAGCCTCACAGCCTGCTTGGCATATTTTGTCTCAGCACCTCCAGCAATGTGTGAGCCAATTCC
The DNA here is from genome assembly GCF_041146395.1 of Eulemur rufifrons. NCBI lineage: Eukaryota > Metazoa > Chordata > Mammalia > Primates > Lemuridae > Eulemur > Eulemur rufifrons. The sequence goes on along the minus strand of NC_091012.1, from coordinate 21,927,777 downwards.
TTAATTTAAATCAGATTACATATATACAATATTCATATACAAATGCTATACAATAGAAAATAGACCTATAAGCTATATACCATTAAACATACACACACACGTACGTATGCTGTTGGTTCTCTTTCTCCTTCTCTGGAGAAGCCAGCTTGAGGCAGACGCCCAGCTGATGTTGACAGCCTGAAGCCAGTAATTTCAAGCATGAAAATAGAAAACCGAGGCAACGTAAGCAGACACTGAGAACGGGAGGTGAGATGAAAAAGCCAAGAAGTGAATGGTCTTCAAAGTACATGAGAGGAATTTGTAGGAGGAAGGGACGGTGCACATCTCCATGTAAGTCTTAAAGAGGGCCAGGTTAGCATGGGGAGATTTTAGGTAGGAGATACAAAAACTAAGTAATGGTGGAAGGTGGGAGAGAACAGAATGTACCACTGTATGGGAAGTCCACGTAAAACGTGGGGAAGAGACACATGATCTGTGCCATGGGACCCACCAAAACTGAAAATGAAGAAATGAGGAGGGGTGGCAGGTCAGTGTGGGAAAGCTCTTTAGGGTTGCTAAGGAAATCCTCCTTTTATCCCACCAGAGCGTCTTGGCCTCCGCAGCATCCCCCTCCCTCACCCTGATGTCAGGCTGGTGCCTTGTGATGTCAAATCCCCTCCCCCCAGGGCTCCCATTGGCTGGGGAGTGGCTCGGTGACCAAACAAAGCTCAGGGGCGTGGCCTGGCCGTATCCCTGGGAGGGTACATATAGGGAGGTCAGGCGGCCTGGGTAGACCTCTGGGAACCGCTGACACGGTGAAGATGACCAGAAAACCAGAAGCCTCCAGCACCGTCACTAAACAACCAACTACAAATGTGAAAGCAGGGAAAAGCGGGAAGAAGAGGAAGGCCCCTCGTCAGCACAGGTCCAGAGGCAGCTTCAAGGTGAGCGACCCACCCAAGCTCCTCCCCACCTTCCCCTCGAGTCCTGCCCCCCAGACTCCCCCCCTGCCCTTTCCCAGCACAAACCCTCCTCGGCCCGCACCCCTTCCCATGCTCCCACCCCACCTCCACCCTCTTCCCCCAAACCAGTGCCCTTCTGTGATCTCCCTGTTGTCCTTGCAGGTGCCCAGGAAGATGAAAGGACCCCTTCGAGGGACTTTGATGAGAAAAGCTTCTCCAAAAGTGACCCCTCCTTCAATGAAACCCAAGGAGGGGAGAGGGCCGACACCGTTCGATCCTTGTCACCAGCTTGCAGAGGGACTCGGTCAAAATGAGCCAGAGCAGGCCCCAGAGAGCGGGGAGAGCTCCACCACCTCAAGTGTCACCCTCAGCAGCCAGTAACCTTGGAGTGAGGCCAGCGACCTCAGAGCTATCTGCGAAGTCTCCAGAGGTCTGGCTGCCGGGACATGGCCAAGCGTGTGGACGAGGAATTTTTCACTAACCGGGTACACCGTGGCGATGAGAATAAAATCAACCACTTGTGAAATGAAGTCTGCGTGTTCTGTGATGGTGGGGAGGGAGGAAGGAGGGAAGAGGCGGGTGTGTGGGAAGGGAGGGGGTGGGTCCTGCGGGGTTGGGGTCAGACCAGCTGGTCCACGGGGAGCCAGACAGGGAGGATAAACCCTGGGGCAGGGCTGAGCCCTGGACACAAACTTCCTCAACAATGTGACACGGCTTCTTGTGAGGTTCCTTGCTTCGTGGGAGCCTGGTAACACTTAAACCAAGTACCAAGAACTTGGGTCTACCTACGTATGTTTGATTGCTAACATAACTATTGTAAACCAGTAGAATTGTTTAAATCATTTCTTCAAGAGAAAAAACATATATATGTATATAAAATTAAGGAATGAGAAAAAGTTTAAAACAGAATAAAACTCATCTACTTGATTGAAGATGTTTATTTTTATAACAGAGGAGAGGTACTTTATTTCATATTTCCATAGGGTGGAAACACGGTTCTCTTCTAACACACATATATAATTATTTATTTTAGCAACCAACATGTTTACTGTTGAAGCCCAGTTTACAGGCCAAAGGAGAAAGGGAATTATCACTTTAAAAGGAATGAAAGAGACTATCATCGTGATTCCATTTCCAGTTATTAATAACTGATAGAGTAATGCATGCCCTTTAATCTCATCATGACTAGCATCTGAAACTTTTATGTCCTTATGAAGGTATGACATAAGGAGGGCTTGAGGTGGAAAGCGCTCATTCTACAAGCCTTTTCCACTTGTTTCTACTCATTTCAACGGTAGATTGAAAGATGTCCTAGTTAATGCCAGTTTTGAAGAAATGGTAGGCTCATTTGTGAAACAGTATATGGGTTATGCTGCAGCCCTTCCCTTGGTGAAGTCAGGGATTCCATTAATTAACCAGGAAATGGATTTCAGAACTTTGTGTATTTAACTTGTAAGCGCCTCCCATGAAACTCTGTAAAACCTAGGACACTGCACCACAGAAACAGGGTGTTAGCACACGCCATAAACACTGTCTTATGTACTATCTCATATTCCTTGTATATTTCTCATATGGAGATGCCAATGATCTAATGAGCATGCTGGGTAGAACAGAAAGCCTGTTTACTTGCAAAGTCTGCACTAACCCCGAACAGTAAGTATTTGTATGTTATCGATGGGGAACAAGTAAGTGAGAAGAACAAATTCTTGTTCTCTTTTAGGGAAGCGCTTTGGCCAAGGTTGTGCATTTCTTTCCAAAGGTAAATTAGTGAACTTTCTGCTATGTTTTTTTTTTCTTTTTCATAATGAAGACTTAAAAACTGAAGTGAACTGGTTGTTTCTGTGGTCAATTTTTGGACAGGTGTACGTTAGGGAGCAACTTTGCAGAGTGTGTTTAAAAATCAATTTCAGGGATTAATTGAGATAAGGGCACCTGACTTTAATGCCATGACATTTCCATTAAAACTCTGTATGTCAAAAGGGTATAGGACAATTCTCTTGGTATGTAAAACATTATTCATGGTTTTTGATGTCATTTTATAGGTTTCTCTCTTTATTGTGGTCACATAAGAAAACCAAATAATATTCAATTTATATGTGTTCTTCCTTTTTCTCAAGTGTAAAATATTCTATTGAAAATATTAAGTTGTTTTTATTAATAACAATTGTCCGGCATATGATATCTCCTAGATGAAATTATTTTTTTAAAGATTTTTAGCATATTAAATTTGGTAACTTGAAAATATATTTCTTTTTTTATTTCAAAATATTAGGGGGGTGCAAAGGTTTTTCTTACATGGATACCTTGTATAATGCTTAATTCAGGGCTTTTAGTGTGCCCATCACCACAACAGTGCTCGTTACACCCAACAGGTCAGATTTTACCCCTCACCCCCTCCCAACCTCTCCCCATCTTGGTGTCCAATGTCCTTTCCATCTCTCTGTGCCTGTGTGTGCCCATTGTTTATATCCCAAATATTAGAGAGTACCTGTGGTGTTTGTTTTTCCGTTAAGATACTTCACGTAGGTTAATGGCCTCCAGCTCCATCCAAGTTGCTGCAAAAGACATTACTTCATTCGTTTTGTGGCTGAGCAGTATTCCATGGTGTATATAAACCACATTTTCTTTAACCACTCGTGAATTAATGGGCACTTATGTTGATTCCATATCGTTGCAATTTTATTGCAATAAACATTCGAGTGCAGGTGTCATTTTGATAAAATGATTTCTTTTCCTTTGGGTAGAGACCCAGGAGTGGGATTTCTGGGTCAGATGGTAACTCTACATTTGTTTCTTTGAGGAATCTCCATACAGTTTCCATTGAGGTTGTACTAATTTGCAGTCCCACTGAAAGTGTATGAGCCTTCCTGCAAAGGCTGACCCACAGACACACCCATACATTCCCACACTCACTCCCACATCCACAGGAGCACACTCGTCCTTATGGACATGCTCACACATTCAGTCCCACACAGCACAAACACTCGCACACAGACATGCTCACATGGTCACATATGCACAGAGGTGTCTCACACACACCGACACATTCACCTGCACACGAAAACACTCACAAATTCACTCACACATGGACATGCTCACATACATTCATACACACAGCTCACACAATCGCACACAGACACACGTGCCCTAACACAAACATGTGAATCTTGTTTGGGACATGATTCCCTTCAGTTTTTATCAGGAAATATTTAGAAAAAGAGTGTTTCACCCTTTCATTTCCTCTGTTTTGCCCTTACCCCTTCCTTTCAGCATATCATGGGTCCACCCTGCTCTAAGTGCTTGACCTGCATTGACTATGAGATCAGTGCTATCATCATCCTCATTTTGCCCGTGAGGAAGTGAAGGCTCAGAGAGGTCAGGTGACTTACTCAAGGTCACACAGCTAACAAGTGTCAAAGCAGGTTCAGAGCCAGGCAGTCTGGCTCCTGAGTCTGTTCTCTTCTCCATATTCTACCCTTCACGTCAAACCATCTCCTGTGTCATAGGTGCCCCCGTGCCCGAGAGAATATCTGTCTATGTCTCCAGCATTGAACAGATATCAGAAACGAATATGGTAAGTATGGCAGTTCCAGCCATGGGGCTGGAGACAGGGGTCATGGGACAAGGAGCAGGGTTATAACCCAATTCCAGCTGTTCTGACCCGTGACAGAACTCACATGGAGGAACAAGGTAGATTTTGCAAACTACAGCCACCTGGAATAAAAAAAATCAGTTAATAGAACACCTCCATCACACTGTATCCAAAAATTCAGTTCCAGATGGATTATACACTGAAAAGTGAAAGGCATATGAAGCTTTTAAAAGATCACATAAGACACCGTCTTTGTGTCTTGGAGTGGGTAAGGATTTCTTTCCAAAGACACAGAAAACACAAACCATAAAAATAAATACTGGTAACTCCGACTATATGAAAACTCTGTTGAGCCAAAACTACTGGAACTTCTATTTTGCAAAGCAAACAAAACCCCTATGACGAGTGTGAAAGGATAAGTCAGAATAGACTAAGCTATTTGCAGTGCGGAGGACTGATATTCAAACTATACATAATTCTGTGAATTAAAAAGAAGAATATTTTAAGAACAGATAGAAAAATGATTGAGAAATGTAAACAGGAATTTGAGTTTTGCGAAGAAAACTAAAGAGCAGATAAGCATAAGAAACATATGAAAAGATGCTCGACCTTGTTAGTAGTAAGGCAAAGGAAAACCACAGTGAGAACCCGTCACATACTCACCAGACTGGCAACAGTCAAAACTCAGACAATACCAATCCATGCTGGTGAGTTGGAAGCACTGGGAACCCTCAGCTGCTCTCGACTCTTGGCTCTTGGCAGGGGTGTAAACTGTAACTTCCACCTCATCATTTTTATCTTGTTGTGGTTTGGGGCTGTATGGTGTGTTCACCCAATAACATGTGTAGTATATTCATGTGTTACCCAGCAAAGCAAGCGAACACATTATAATTACACGCGCCAGCCTGAGTGGATCTCACAAATAAAATGTTGCATGAAAGAAGCAGATCATGAATACACGCAGGATGATCCCATTGGGATAAAGTCTTTTTAAAAAGTCTAAGCAATATATTTTCTAGGAATACATGGACAATGAAAGTCTAACAAAAAGCAAGGAAATTATTTATCATAAAATATAGGATAATGGTTACTGCTGGGGGCTGTGGGAAATATGTTCCGGAAGGGCCACATTGGGGTTTGAAAGTTGCTGGTAATGCTCTGTTCCTTAACCTGGATTTTAATTACACAAGGGTCATTTTAATAATCAGTTTTTAAACATCCATATGTTTCGTGCACTCATCTATAGTTGCGATACAATTCAATACGCTTGCACGCACAGGTATGTGCACGCACACACACACAAATACACAAAGAGGACAGAGCTGGAACAACCTAGCTTGCAACTGGGATTTACCTTTCTCTCCCCAGGACTATACAATCACCATGTTTTTTCATCAGACCTGGAAAGATTCACGCTTAGCGTACTATGAGACCAACCTGAACCTGACCCTGGACTATCGGATGCATGAGAAGTTGTGGGTCCCTGACTGCTCCTTTGTGAACAGCAAGGATGCTTACGTGCATGATGTGACTGTGGAAAATCGTGTGTTTCAGCTTCACCCAGGTGGAACGGTGCGGTATGGCATCCGGTGAGTCCCCCTAGGGTGCTGGGGATGTCCCACCAGGCTTCCTGCTTCCTGCTGAATATGACACAAACACATTCTAAGGGCCACATGAACCCGTCTTGCATTGGCCCCCCTCACTCACCCTACCCAGTAGCCAAAGTGGAACTTTCAGAGATTCCTGTAGGCTCCTTGACTTCTGCTGTTCCTTCTGTCTGGAGTGGCCCCTTCCTCCTTTCTGTGAGTTGAAATCTTGCCCACCCTCCCTTCGACTCCTAACTCACGGACCCTCACGTGCTTCCTTAGCAAGCGCGAGTCTCCTCCCGTCTCCCCATTCGGTTCTCTCAAGGGCCTTCCCCACGCTGACACCCTGCGGTTCTCTGACGTGCCACACATCTGCTCCTTGTTTAAGTCCTGCCAGGTCTCTCGTGTCTCTGTCCCGCACAAGTGCCCCGCCTCCTGCCCACACGTGGGTTGGTCCTTGGGTCACACTCCCCTCTGCAGCCCTGCAGTTCTCTCAGGAGTGGTTGCTTGCCTGGGCTGGGCTCACGTTGCCCTTCCTTTCTGTTTTCCTTTACAGACTCACCACCACAGCAGCTTGTTCCCTGGATCTGCACAAATTCCCTCTGGACAAGCAGGCCTGCAAGCTGGAGGTGGAAAGCTGTACGTTCACCTCCTATGGGCCCTCTTCCCACCTGGGGCTGTGGCGATCGGGAAACCAAAGGCGGAGCTGACAGTGAGAGGGACAGCACACTCTACACCCCCTCCTCCTCCCCACTCTCTCTCTCCTACATACATAGGTGATGGAGATAAAGAAAGACAGGTGGTAGATACCCATGATAGGTGATTGATTGACTGCCTGATGGGAGTGTATATATGGCATCTGGGAGAAGATGGCCTTTAGGGTGTGAGTTGTCCCCTTGGGAAGTGGCACACACTATTGAGAAATTGTGCACAAGCTGGTGGGTGGGAGCTTGTAGCATGGCTTTGCTCTGCTTTCCTTTCTGGCTAAGCAACTCCAAAGTGCGGGTTCTCTTTCCCCAGTGCCCAGGCTCAGCAAAGCATAAAGGAGCCCCCAAAATGGCAAGTTCCAGCCATCCTTTGGTTTTCAGACTGCTCTGGTATGAAATCTGCCTGTGCCCATTTTCTGAGACTCTCTGTTTCTCTCCCCTTCACAGATGGATACACGGTTGAAGACATCATGCTATTCTGGGAAGACAACGGGAGTGTCATCCACATGGCTGAGAAGCTGCAAATCCCTCAGTTCTCTTTCCTGGGGAGGATGATTACTAGCAAGGAGGTGTATTTCTACACAGGTGGGTCCCATCCCTTCCTTCTCTCCTGTCCCTTGTCCCCTTTGCACTCCCATAAACTCCCAGTGGCCTCTGCCTGGTAGCCCTGCACTCTCTGCTGCCTCCCTTCCCATTTCCCACTGGTTCTGCACGCCTGCCAGGCCCCTTGATAAAGGCCCAAGAGCTCGCCCTGTGCAAGTGAGGAATGGCTGTGGAAGCACTGGGCCCGGTTGACCAGGCTCTGCAGGTATAAAGGATTCATGCTCCTCTCAGAGCTGGCCTCTCAGCCTCCATCTGTTTACAGCTTGGAGCCATCTCTTGACTCTCCCATTCCCAGATGTCAGCTACCACGGAGCAAGTGAGAAAGGAATGGGAGAGAGCAAATTGCTCTGCCACGTGGGCCTGCTGAGATGTGCCATTCTCACTGGCCTTCTCAGCCGGGATGCCGGTGGATGGAGAATTAGAGGCTGAACTGCCCATCGGCCACCGCCCCCTCCGTTGTGTGCCTCTCCACCCTGCAAAGCCCCTGGGCCCTGCCACCCTGACAGCAGTGTGTCTCCTTGCCAGGGTCCTATGTGCGCCTGATACTCAAGTTCCAGGTCCAGAGGGAAGTCATCAGCTACCTTGGGCAGGTCTACTGGCCTACGGTCCTCACCACTATTCTCTCCTGGATATCGTTTTGGAAGAACTATGATTTCTCTGCAGCCAGGGTGACAATTGGTAGGTCCTGTCTCCATCCCAGGGAGGAGCGTGGGTTGTCTTCCTCAGAATAAAAAAGGCGAGTGTAAGGGAGTGGTACCTGGCGCAGCGTGTGACTGCATAGGCAAGGAAGCAAGGGCTTTTCCGGCAGGCGTGTGGGTAGGTGCTCGGCCAAGCCCCGGTGGAGAGACTGACATTGGAGACGGGTGTGAAAAACACACTAGACTTGCAATCCTGGTATGTTGTGCCCAAAGTACCAGAATTCATAGTTTGTCGAGTCCATAAGTCAATGGACAAGTCACACATTTAGATCAGAAATACAACGCAATAAACATTGATTTAATCCAGGCATCAGAACGCCTTGCCAGGCAGCAGGGCTTCAAGAGCAGCTTCCCTGAAGGAGCCTCTAATCGGCCCCAGATCCAGGCCTGCTTTCTCTGTCACCGTCTTTGGGGCAGACTCCTCGGCCTCCTTCTTCAGGAGATCATTCGGGACTAAACCTTTGCACTTGTGTAATAGTTTAGGGCTCACAAAATTTTCCCAGGGACTAAAGGAAGACAAAAGGGGAAGGGGCCAGCACAGGGCAAGGGGGAACCACAGGTGTTAATCACGGAGAAGCAGCCTTGGCTGGGGTTTTGGCACTTGACCGTAAGAGCGATGGGATGTCGTGGACTGCTGAGGCAGAGGCTGGGCTTCAAGATGCGGGAGGAGGAACAAAGCCAGCACTTCAGCAAAGGCGCTCCCCGGCCCAGAGAGGTGCAGGCTTTTGCTGAGGGCCCTCCTCACTCCAGAGATGGCCAGGGGCCCAGTGGCTTGCCAGGAAGCTCAGCCACCAGAGGAGACTGAGCCGGTGCCGTTCTGATTGTAGGTCTCACTTCGATGCTCATCCTGACCACCATCCACTCTCATCTGTGGGATAAGCTCCCCTACATTTCCTACGTCAAGGCCATCGACATCTATATCCTCGTGTGCTTGTTCTTCGTGTTCCTGTCCCTGCTGGATTATGTCTACATCAACTATCTTTTCTACAGCCGGGGACCTCAGCGCCCCCATAGGTGACGCAGGAGGCCACGAAGAGTCATTGCCCACTACCGGCACCAGGAAGTGGTGGTGGGGAACGTGCAGGTCTGACTTTTTGATTGACAATAAGCTTTCCCTGAGCACCTGTGGAGCCCCGGCATAGCGCTTTTGACCCTTCTGCATTTCTTAGTTCCTTTAATCTTCACACGCACAGACACACAGCACACGTGTGTGCGCACACACACACACACACACACACACGAACAGGTAACGAGGAAGTAGGACTCTTTATCATCACTCCTTGACACATGGTCATTGTCCAAGGTCACAAAGCAAGTACACGGCAAGGCTGAATTTCTGCAGACCTTTGGGCCAAATTCGGCGCACTTTGCATGCGTCCAGGGCAGGCACTGAAGCTGGAAGGGAAGATGGGCAGAGGGAGGCTGAAAGGAAGACAGATGCCAGAGAGGCTGGCCTGCCTACCCTGCCTTCTTTGGCACTTCTGACTCCCAAGGCAGTGCTGAGGCTCTTGCTGTGGGCGGTACGTTAATGTCCAACAACGTCCCTCCTCCTTCGCAGAGAGCCCAGCCCTGCCTGCCTGAGCAGGCCTCCATCCACCGCACAGCGCTCCCGAGGGAGCAGCTGCCCCCAGGCAGACATCCGCTTGGCAGCCGCCATGGCCTGCCCTTGCATGCTGACAGCCTCTTGGTCCTGTTCCTCAGCACCCTGCACACCAGAGACCCCTAGAGGAGACGGCTCTGTCTGTCAAGAGATCCACAGTAACAATGCAAGTGCTGATGAGGAAAGACCCTCCCCTCTCCCTGCCCCCATGCATAGCCACCTAGGCCACAGGAAACTGATGAGCCTATCCATTATCTCCTCAAAGGATGGCCTGATTATCGTGGAAGACGGAGTCAGCTCTCTTCCCAACACCCCGGCTCAGGCCCCCTGGATAGCCCGGAAAGCCTCAGTTCTCTGATGTCCATCTCTGAACAGGCCCAGCTGGCCACCTCGGAAAGCCTCAGCCCACTCACTTCTCTCTCAGGCCAGGCCCCGCTGGCCACCACAGAAAGCCTGAGCGATCTCCCCTCCACCTCAGTGCGGGCCCGCCTTGGCTATGGTGTTCGCTTTAACGCTTTCCAGAACGGTGACAGTGTCATTCCTACCAAAATCCGCAATCGTGCCAAGGCCCGTGGCCATGCTGAGACCCGTCACTCCAAAGACTCTGATGGGAGCTTGAGCTCAGACGAGATCCACGGCCGTGGCCCCAGTGGGCGGCCCGTGCTTCGCCGTGGCCAGGGCTGTGTGCAAGAAGCAAACCGTGAGCTGGAGGAGATCCACAGCTTACACGATGACGTCAATGTTGAGAGCAGCTGCCTTGGCCTTGAGGAGCAGCCCGAGTGTGATGCTGATAGTATCTGGAGCCTGGATGATGATGACCTCATGGCCAGTGGCCAAGACAAGGACAGTAGCTCAGAGTCTGAGGACAGTGCCCCCCTGAGCCCTGGGTGCGCCTTCCCCGAAGAGTTCTCCTTCGATCTCTTCAACCCCGACTACGTCCCTAAGGTTGACAAGTGGTCCCGGTTCCTCTTCCCTCTGGCCTTTGGGTTGTTCAACATTGCTTACTGGGTGTACCACATCTATTAGGCCCCCAGTGGCCCCAGAGCGGCAGGGACACTGTGCTCTGCTCCTTTATGGTTTCTTTTGGTTTTATTTTTGCCTCTCTCCTTCATTCCTTTTATTTTGTGGCTTTCCGGGCAATCTGATCAGTTCCACACTTCTCTTTATAAGCATGGGGTGCAGAGTGATTGGAAAGCATGTATTCTGGCTGGAAAGGAAGGGACTGAGGAGGAGTTGGAGGTAAAGAGCACATTGATTTCCTTTCCTGCTAGAAGGCGCTCACCTTTGCAAAGACTTCTCACAGCTAGTAAGCATGGAAAGGCCCCTGGGAATGTTTAGAGGACAGGGGGCAGCCAGGTTTGGGGACAGGGGAAGGATCTAAGGCTTACTCACAAACGTTTCTTGCGGCTTTTCTGTCCCCCTGAGGTGTCAAACTTTCCTTTTCATGACTTTTTCTCTTCTTTTTTTTTTTTTTTCTCCTAGGGATTACGGACCTTGCTCGCCCTCTGCTTAGGGCTTTATAGGAAAAAGTCAAGCTGGTCTGGGATGGGGTGCACAGGGGAAGGGCTAGACATGACTTGGAATCTCAGGGAACTGGCCATGGGAAACTCGGGGAGCATTTGTAAGTGCCTTTTTCCCACTCTTTTTGTCATATTTAGAATGCGGCGTGGTGGTGCAGGGTTGGGAGGGGAATGTAGGTGGGTGAGGCTGCACGGCGACCTGTTGGGGTAACTGACAGAGCACACACCCAACGGGAGCTTGCAGTGAGGACAAGGCCAAGTTGGAGGTGACACTGTTGAGCTGGCCTCTTTGGAGGAATGGGAACTTCTCTTGCCTGTATTTCTGCTTCACAATGCCTGCCACCAGGGACTTGGTACATCTGTCTGAGTCGGGAGTTCGCTTGCTATCAGACGCTGAGTTGATCACGAATCCCAGAATAAGCACTTGGGAATAAGCACTAGGGTTAGGAAAGTTCAGACTTGGGAGTTCACCGTCTGACCCAGATTAGCAGATGAACATCTACTGTAAATCTATGTGCTAATCCTTTCTATTGTCTAGTGCACAGTGTCAACAAGCTCACTGACCCACCACACCATCGGACCCTCACAGGAGCCCTGCGAGCCAGGAAAGGCAAAGCACATTGTTCCCAGTGTGGCAAGGAAAACAAACGGAGCTTGTGTGTCGTGCTTCAGGGCGTGCAGACCCCCACCCCACTTGCTCTTCCTTCTCCTAACTCTCTAAACCAAAGAATTCCCCCTTTCTTTTCTCCCCTTCGCAAAAGGGGATGCTCCAGCATGGAGTCTGCCTCTCTCCCAGGCCCCCAACCTTACTCTATGGTACCGGTACCGGGGGTGTCTCTACAGGAACTGGCTGGCGGCCAGCCAAGGAGGGGGAAGTGAGCAGATGGTGAACATGGTCACTGCCCACCCAGCAGGGCCCCTAATGGAAGTAGGCTTGGCCTGCGCTTCAGCTTGCCAAGCAGCTACACCTCATTGATGGAGGCCATGAGGGAGTGATCGCCACCAAGCACTCAACCTGTACCCCCTTTTCTCCTTCGGAAGCCTCTCCTGAAGCCCCTCACCCCTCTGCCCTCCTCCCTTTAAGTATGCTTCTGTGTTTGTGTTTCCTTGTATACCTGGATGTGTTCGTATGTATCAACGTAGGTCTAGCTGCATGTACGACCTTTTGAGAAGCTGCATACTGCTGTGCCTATCGCTGTAAATCTATACTGCCATGCATGCAAGAGTATGTGCAACAATGTTTGGACCTGTGCTTGTGGATGCATCCCCGTGAAAGTGAACGGGCCATACCTATCATTTCAAAAAAAAAAAACTTTTAAAACAGAACAAGCCATTGTGGTGTGAAAATACAAGGTAGACATCTGGTTCCCTTTTACGGGGTAAGGGGCATGGGATAAGCCATCTTTATAAAGAACAAAAGTCTTTGCAAAATCTCCTTTGCCGACATGGATGTGCAGAATAGAGAGCAAGAAAGCCTTCTGAGGGTGGGAATAGAGCATGCTCAGGATTAAAACGTTTGCAAAGTCACATTCAAACACCCTGCAGTGGTGCAGGGCGTCCTTGCTGTGGCCCACATTCCTCAGCGCATCTCCAAGCAGCTTTTGATGAAAACCTTGGAGTTGCAGCAGAAACCCTGGCCCAGTGATGCTTTGTGGTCCCTTTGGTGCCCCAAACAGGCCAGGAGTGCCATGCAAACCCACCCTGCAGAGGCCGCTTTGCTGCTCCAAGCTGGGACATACACAGGATAGAAAAGTTTGCCCGATAGCCCTTCTTCCCCACTGTTCTGACTCATGTCAGCAGCCCCTGGCAACGCGCCCCGTTCTCCTTACTCTCCCTGGTCTCCCCCAGAGGGCTCAGGATCCCAACCCCACCTGACCACTAAGACCCAACCCCAGGCCTGATTGGCTGCAGAGTAGCCCACTGCAGAGCACACACTACTCGGTGCCTCCCTCACCAAACACTGCAGCTGGGAGCCCTTGCTGGGCCCGCCTTTGCAGTGCGGTCAGCTCCACGTGACCTTCCCACAGATTCCACTGTGACCCTGACAGGCAGAAATCTCCCTTTCAACGCCTAGCAGCTCTCCTGGTGCTGAAGGCTTACCGTGCCGGAGGGGTCACAGGTGCCTGCGGAAAGAGGAGGTGCAGCTTGGATGTGGGGAAGAGTTTTCTCGCAGCCGGGACCTGCCATGAGTGGCTGCGTGCTCTTCTGCTGGCTAAGTTGTTGCGGACAAGCGAGGTTCAGAAGGTGGCCACAGGTGGAGCGTGTGGCACCTGGATGGGCCTGACACCGACAAAACCACTGTGACTTGCTGCCTGCCTGACTACACGACTACCTCAAGGGCAGGGATGAGAGGAGGGGAATGGGATCCCCCGCTTCCCAGTTTCGCTAACTCTTGGGGTAAAGGAGCCCTTACCAGCTTCTTCCCAGTCTGGCAGGCTTCCTGGGGCCCCTCGGGCTGCCACGGTGCTGCTTACCCAATTCAAGCTCTCCTCCCAATTGGAGTCACAAGGGTGGGAGAGGACAGGAATTGGTAAGGTATACAGGACTGAGGAAGGTTTGGCTTATTTCATAATAAACTTGAGTTTATGTTCATGCTTAACAGTAGTAGAAGAGAAGAGACCTATTGGCCATGGGACTCCAGAGAGTTTCCGTCCCGTGGTCTGGAAGCTGCTCAGGAACTGCACAGGGAGTCAGTGTCAGAATTGGAACATGAACTTTTCCAAAGGCCAACCTAAGATTTGCTGCACGGAATCCAGTTCTGCATCCCTGACTCCAAATTTCTCCATTTCAGTTTCCTTCCCCATGTTTCTCTCTCTTGGAGTTTGTCTCTCTTTTTTTTTTTTTTATTTCAGCATATTGTAGGGGTACAAAAGTTTAGGTTACGTATATTGCCCTTCCCCCCCGCCCAGTAAGAGCTTCAAACGTGTCCATACCATAGACGGTGTGCATTGCACTCATTATGTATGTATACACCCATCCCCTCCTCCCCCCACATCTGCCCGACACCTCATCAATGTTATTCCTAAATGTGCTCTTAGGTGATGATCAGTAAAACCAATTTGATGGTGAGTACTTTTTTATCTGTGTCCAAACAAATACACCGACCCAAGTTATGGCTGTAAAAAGTCAAAAGGGCTGACAAAAGAACCTGAAAGAAGTGATATCTCCCAAAGGCGTTCTCTCAAGGAGAAACAAAGGGAGCAGAAACACATCAGCTTCTTAGAAAGTCTCCCTCTAGTGCCACTTGGGGAAATGAGGGCAAAAATTGATGGGAGATGATGGACTCTGTCGTCCTTCCCCACCTCACTCCTGTCTGCAATACTCTGTGTGCCCTCGGGAGCCTCCTCCAGTCCTCTCCCAGCTAGCCAGCCCACTCTGACCCCAGGCCAGGTACACCCCTCAAAGCTCTGCCCATTCAGGAAAGAATTTTCCCTTACCACTCTCTTTCAAGAGCACCTGCTCATCTGCGTGAGATGCAGTACCAGCCATTTTAAGCTTGTACCTTCCCCCGCTTCAGCTGGCCATAAAGGACCCTCCATATGGCCATAGAGGCAGGGTGGGGAAGGGGCGCTGTGCTACGGTGCTGGGTGGTACGGGGGCCTGAACTATTTGCTCATGCAGTTACTTGTGCCCTCTGGTCCTGCTCAGATGGGAACAGGCTGGCCCCGTCATCCCTGCTACTCCCAGTCATTGAATGGGAACAGCCCCAGGGGAAGCATGGCCTCCGCACAGACAAGGCTGGGGCTGACAAGTAATGCTGCGCCCGATGGCAGGTTTTCCTACTGGAGACCTGACAGACACACCTCCAGGGCCACCACACAAACATACCTTTCTTTTGCTAATGTTGCTCTGGCTCCTGCAGCACAAAATGTTCCACCTAACCAAAGACCCTCTCCTGTTACTCTAGCTCCATATGGGCCACGCCTCAGGGAGACTTCCCATCCCCACACACTCTCCATAGAGGAATATGTCCATTCTTGGGCGAGAAAAATGAGAACTCAAGCGTCCTCTCCAATGAGTAAAAAGGACTCTGCCCCATCACAACACGAGACAATGGCCAACCACATGGAAATGCCCAATTTGGAATTGGATAATCAGTCGGGACAGGCTTGGTGCTGCTGTGGTGACCATCTGAAAGTCCCAGTAACTTCACCCAGGAAATGTTCATTTTCTTCTCACACTGTGTGTCTAATTCAGGTCACCGGGGGAGCTTCCGCTCATGATAGCTATTGATGTGTCCTTCTGCAATCTTCATGGCAGGGGGACGGAAACGTAGCGGGGCTTGCACAAGTAATTCCGTACTGCTGTCAGAAGGGAAACACCTCACTGACACTCACAATTCATTAGCTAGGACTAATGACATTGACCCAACTATAAGGAGCCAGGACATTCAGCTTGCTGTGTACCCAGGAAGGGCGAAGCCTTTGTCATTGAAGAGTGCTGATAACAACCATATGTACTTTCCCTTGGTCTTTGGAGGCTTGTTGCTTGCTCTTCTTCCCACTTAGAGGTACTCATGCCCTCCTTTTCCTTTTTACTGTTATGTGTACATCATAGTAGTATATCTCTATATGGTACATGTGATGCTTTGATACTGGTGCAGAAAGTGAATTAATCAAATCAGGGTAATTGGGGCTTCCATCACCTCAGGTATTTATCATTTCTTTGTGTTAGAAACATTTCTATTCTAGCTATTTTAAAGCATACCCTAACTTATTGTTGACTATGGTCATTTTGTTGTGCTATGAAATAGTGTTTATTCCATCTACCATCTAACTATATTTTTGCATCCATTAATCATCCCCACCTTATCCCCCTGTCCTCACTACCCTTAGCCTCTGATAGCCGTCTTCATACTCTTTGTTTCCATGACATGTTTCTGTTATTTAGCTCCCACATATGAGTGAGAACGTGCAAGATTTGCCTTCTGTGCGTGGCTTATTTCACTGAACGTAATGTTCTCCAGTTCCATCCATGTTGTTGCAAATCTCAGGCCCCTTTTTGCAGTAGTCTTCTCATCTTTAATCTTGACACATAAGCCATCAACATATGCTAAATTTCCAAAATATTGCTATCCATCAGTGAGCTATCGACTGTGGGTAGTGCACAGAAGGAGCTCCAGGCAGTCATTCCCCTCAACCCTTCCCCCCAAGAAAAGGAAAAACAGCCCTTTTGCTATTTCTGATGGGATGCAGTACCAAAATCCCAGAGGTCACAGGGGCCAGGAGTGAAACTCTGACTCCAGATATCTCCAGGTACGGGAGCAGAGCTTTTTTGTGTAAGCTTTCCACTTTCACCTCAAAGGTTGTGTATCAGTCAGGGTTATCCAGAGAGACAGAACCAATAGGATGCATAGACAGATAGATCCAGATATATGAGAGGAGATTGATTAAGGGAATTGGCTCATGCAATTTTGGAGGCTGAGAGTCCCACAATAGGCCGTCTGCAAGCTGCAGAACCAGGGAGCCAGCAGCATGGCTCAGTCCAAGTCTCAAGGCCTTGCAAACAGGGAAGCAGATGGTATAACTCTCAGTCCAAGGACAAAGGCCCAAGACCTCAGAGCAGATGCTGCTGCAAGTCCAACAGTCCAAAGGCCAGAAAGCCTGAAGTTCTGATGTCCAAGGACAGGAGAAGAAGGGTGTCCCAGCTCCGGGAGAGAGAGAGAGAGAGCAAACTTGCCTTTCCTCTGCCTTTTTGTTCCATCTCGGCCTCAGCCAATCAGATCATGCCTAGCCACACTGGGTGAGGGCAAATCTTCCTTACTTAGTCCACTAATTCGAATGCCGATCTCTTCTAGAAACACACTCAGAGACACACCCAGAAATAATGCTTCACCAACTACCGGGGTATCCCTTAACCTTTTCAATTCCACATCTAAAATTAACCATCACAAGGTGTATATCCTATTCTGGCTACAAGAAAGGCTAATGTACCCGAGACGCTAAAGCCAAAGCTGAGGAAGAAAGCAAACTCAACTCCACAACAGCTGAGTTGGTCCTGAACAGAGTGGATCTGGAGATGACCCAGGCCTTCAGTGAAATCTCTCACAAAACCGTAAGTCAAACTCTTCTGCAGTCTTGGCATTCCTGAATTCTGCCGAGGCCCCTGTCCAGAGTGAGGGCAGCCGAAAGGAAGTATGTGGAGCAGAGGTGGGAGCGAGTGTTGATCTGGGCCACCAACGACACTTGGGTAGATGGAACAATCGAGATGGTGCTCTCCCTGCTACAGGGCCCCTCAGCCCATCACCCTGTGGCTCCATTTTGGGTGACCCCATTCTCATTCAGAGACTGACTGCCAGCCTAAAGCCTTTCAAGCCAGGAGCTCCAAATCCCATTATAATGCCATTTTAATGGTGGAGGGTCTTCATTGAGACACTTTCGCAACACCCCTCCCCAGCCTGGAGACAGTTCATGTGCTGCAGGGAGAGGCCCCCACACTGGTATCCCTGGAGGCCCCCTGCCCACTCGGAATGAGTTCAATGTCATCCCATGATGCTTGTCCTCTCCACATTTACAGCACCCCTGACCTCAGCAAGGAGAAAGACACTTGCTGGGCACCTTTCACAAAGTTTACTCAAAATGGATCCTAGACCTAAATGTAAAGCACAAAGCTATAAAGCTTCTGAAAGGTAACATGGAAGAAAATCAAGGTGAACTTGGATTTGGCAACGACTTCTTAGATACAACACCAAAAGCATGACTCATGAAAGAAAAAATTGGTAAGTTAGACATTATTAAAATTGAAACTTCTATTCTGTGAAAGACACTGTTAGGAGAATCCTCCCCAGACTGGTGGTAGTTCCCGTGCTGGTAGGGGAAGCCCTCCCACTGGTATCTCTGGAGGTCCCCTGCCCACCTGGACTGAGTTCAATGTCAGTCCATGATACTTACCCCTCCACATTTAGAGTATCTCTGACCACAGGAAGGAGAGATACCCTCCTTTGCTCCATCAAGTACTCCAAATCCTACTAGCAGGGGTGTGAAGAGAGGGATTTCTGCAACAGAGCAGCATCTGTGGTACACCTTGAAATGAGCCAAACAAAGAGAGTGGCCAAAGCCCCAAGCCCCTCCCTCCGTCAACAGCTCTCATCCAGGTGAGGAGGGAGGCAGTACTCTGCTCCCATCACATGTGGAAAACCTGGCCTTGCCTCTAAGCCAGTAAAGGCCTCCTGGGCCTGGTCAGGGTGTCAGTCCAACATCCCTTGTCAGGCGTCTCTGGACTCGTACATCAAGTCACACTTGTTGGAGCACCAGGGCTCTAGTGGCCAGCAGGGCTTGCGGTGGGAGGTGGAATGAGCACATCATTGCATTGGTCTAGGTAGCCTTCTCTCAAGCTGCCTCTAGCCACCAGGTCCCGCTCTTGAAAATGAAGGCCCATGAAGGTAGCAAGGCCATCTGTGTCAGAGACAGAGAGCAGAAGGAGCTGCCATTTCCTCTCTTTCTCCCCAGCTCATATCATCTCCATCCCATCTGGCACTGAATGATGTCCCCAGACACTTTCAGTCCTTTCCCCTCCAGCACTTTCAAAGCCCTACTTGACCCACAACGCTAGGTTCATTCAACTATTCAATATAGTTTTGTGTGTTTTGAAACGTTTTACAGCAACGATTGAAAAAGTAGACCTTTAATCCCTCTGCAATTGAATTTTATGCAGCTTCAGAAGAATTCCAGTTGCACTGGGGTTTCTACATGGAGATCCAGTGGTTTCGCTGTCATTTACTAAAAATACTGTGAATCCCCACTGTTCTGCCGTTGCACCTTTTTCGTAAAGCAACGGTCCATATATAAGCCTATCTGTTTCAAGAGTACGCTATTTCCATTGATCTGCTTGTCAACCACGACACACATACCACAAACATAATTACTCTAGCATTTTAATAATTCTTACACATCTGGTAGAGTAACTAGTTTTATCTTCCTCTATTCCTTCAAGACTGTCTTGGCTATGCTTGGCCTGTTGCATGCCAATTGAAACATTACGCTGATTGGGTCACATTTCACACAGATATGCACATAAACAGACATATTCACCCACAAAGCCTTTGGGAATTTTTATTTAGATTGCAGTCAGTCTGTAGATTAATTAAGGAGAACTAACATCTTTATGCAACTGAATCTTCATATCCATGATCATAGTAAACTTTGTTTTAGATTAGGTGTTTATTAATTTATCTAAACAGTGCTTTTATATTTTTCCATACAGTTCCTAAACGTTTTTTGGCGAGATTTACTCTTCAATATGTAATATATTGGTATGATAGGTTACAAGCCACATTTTGCTGACTTTCATTTTCATTTTATACTATTTGTTGCTGCAGAAACAAAGTTTACTTTTTGTATATTGATGTCATATCAAGCAACCTTGACATTCACTTTTATTCATTGAATAGTTTAACCTTCGTTCTTTTGGATTTTCTTCACACACAGTCTAATCATCTGTTAATCATGGACACTTTATTTCTGATTTTATGATTGCTATCTCTTCTGCTTCTCATTACTGCACTGGACAGTATCTCCATCAAAATATTGAAGAGAAATGGTAATGGGAGGAAGCCTGTGTAATCCTCAGTTTCAAAGCAAAAGCTTTCAAATTTCCCCATATGTGTATGATATTTGCTATATGTTTTTCACATATATCCTTTGTCTAGTTGACTAACTTTTCTTTTTTTCCATTTTAACAAGTTTTTATTTTAGAGTAGTGTTGGATTTACAGAAAAATTGCAAACATAGTACAGAGAGTTCCCACATGGACCACACTCACTTTCCCCTATTAATTAACATCTTAGTATGGTTCATTGTTTACAGCTCATAAACCAATAGTGATACAATGTTATTAACAAAAGTCCACACTTTCTTTAGATTTCCTTATTTGTTACTTAATGTCTTTTTTCTGTTCCAGGATCCTATCCAAGATTCTACAGGATATGTAGCCATTACACTTTCTTAGACTCCTCTTGGCTATGACAGTTTCTCAGGTACTCCTTGTTTTTGATGACCTTGACAGTTTTGAGGAGTACTAGTCAGGCATATTGTAGGATGCTCCTCTCTTGGAATTTTGCTGATGATTGTGTCATGATTACCTTGGTATTATGGGTTTGGAAACGGGAGGACCACAGGGGTAAAGTGCTATTCTCATGACATCATATCAAAGATACATACCATCAACAATGACTTCTCACTGTTTTTGTTTTATTTCAGAATATTACGGGGGTGAAAACACTTTGGTTACATATACTGCCTTTGCACTGCCCGAGTCAGAGCCACAAGTCTGCCCATCCCCCAGACAGCGCACTGCACTCATTAGGTGGAAATTTACCCATCCCCTCCTTCCCCTTCCCACCTGCCCGACACTTACCACTGTGGATATCAATCTTGATCACCTGGAAGAGGAGAGTTTTTTCAGGCTTCCCCAATGTAAACTTACTCTTTTCCCCCTTTTCCACATTGTATTTTCTTGGGGAGGAAGTCATTGTGCCCAGCCAACACTTGAAAAGTATAGAGTATCTACATATCTGATTTGTAATTCTTCTGCACAGGAGATTTGTCTATACTCCCCCTGTTTATGTATTCAGTCATTTATTTAACAGCAGAGACTCATGGATATAAATTTTATACTTTGAGGGAGAGGGTGGGGCAGAAAAAAAAATTTATATTTTGAGAAATATCTCTTTTTACTGGGAATGCATGTCAATTTTTATTAAATACAATTATGTATAAAATTACTGTAACCAGGCAAATACAACTTAAAACCACAATCAGATACCATCTTACTCCAATTAGAATGGCCATTATTAAAAAGTCAAAAAAATCATTAGTTGTTCGTGTAGATGCAGTGAAAATGAAACACTTATACACTCTTCGTGGGGATGTAAATTAGTATGAAACTTTCTCAAAGAATGAAAAGTAGATCTACCATTGACCCTGCAAACCCAGTACTGGGTATCTACCCAGAGGAAAACAAATCATTATATCCAAAAGACATCTCTGCTCATATGTTTATCACAGCAAACTTCACCATTGCAAAAGTACGGAATCTAGCTAAGTGCCCATCAACTGAATGGCTTAAGGAATTGAGATACACACACACACACACACACCATGGAGTACTATTCAACAACAAAAAAGAGTGAAATAATGTCTTTTGCAGCAACTTAGATGGAACTGGAGGACATTATCCTAAGTGAAGTAACTCTGGAACAGAAAAATAAATGCTCCATATTCTCGCTTATAAGTGGGAACTAAACTATGGCTACATAAGGGCACACAGAGTGGTATAATGGACATTGCAGACTTAAAAGGGTGAGGGTGGGAGGAGGTGAGGCATGGAAAATTACCTATGGGGCACAATGTACACTACTCAGGTGATGGGTACACCGAAAGCCCAGACTTCACCACTATACAATATATACGTACCACAGAATTCAACTTGTACCCCCCAAAACTCTAAATTTTATAAAAATTAATAAGCTTACTATAGATATGATTTGTCTCATTCAATCTGTTACTATGGTTAGCTAGTCCTGGGACTCTTTGCTCCTAGATCCATCTCTCATTTTCCCCTACTCTGCTCTCCACTATACAGGATTAGACTCCTGAAGGCTCCAATTCCTAGGCTCACCAACATTTGGCTGCAATTTTGGTTCAGGAAGATAGAGTGATTAGAGTTTCTTTCTCCTCCTTCTTCTGTATCAGGTGACTTCTCCTTCAGTGGCTACATTGTCCATGGCTCCAGCCACCATCAGATAGTCCCACCATGATTCCAGATCCTGTTGAACCCAATACCTAGGCTCCATTAATGCTAAATTCCTGTTTGTCCTTCCGACCTAGAGGTGAGATTGACTTCCTCGTGTGGCTAATTATTGGGTTCTCCAACTCTCCCTCATTTGGCTTCTCCGTCACTTGTGTAATCAGTCCCCTGCATTAAGTTGCCTCTGTATTAAATATTGATAGAATTTGCTGTTTTCCAAGAAAATCCTTGACTCTTACACATGGCCAGTTATATTGATTGATCTTCTAGTGTTAAACTTCTTTGCATTCCTGCAATAAACCCAACTCTGTCAACAGCATTTAAATATATTTAAAACTGTTCTTTAACTAATGACAAAAATAAAACAACACAAAATGACTTTGGAACCTGAAATCTCCTCTAAGTGAAATTCTACTGCTATCGTCCTCTTCACAGCCTTCTCAAAAAAAAAATTTACACCCCTCGTTTGGGGATATATATTGAAAATTTTAATAGCATAATACAATAATATATTCAACTTGTAAAAAATTCAAGTCATACACATAAAGCTACAGAACACTCACTGTGTGATACAGCCCAAGTGGTCCTCAGAGGGAAATGGATAGCCTTAAATATATGAGACAATAAAAATATTTAAAACATCTGCACAATTCAAGAAACTAAAGATTAAATACCATAGGAAACTTAAGTTAGTAGAAGGTATGAAATAATGAAGATAAAAGCAGAAATAATGAAGCAGATAACAGTAGAGATAACTGACAAAACACAATTCTTTGAAAATATTTACAAAATAGACATTTTTCCAAGTAGGATCAATTACTAAAGAAAAAAGCATAAACAATGGAAGTTAACATTGTACAAAACATAGATACAGAAGAGATTTGAATAAGAGAACACTACATATATGCCTGCTCACCCTTGGTTGTGGATCCAACAGCTCCCCATTTAACATATACCTGGGGACTTGAAGTCATTTTTCACAAGGGTTGCAGTTGGACAATTGGTCCAACGTGGAAGGGAGAGGACATTTCCCATAGAGCATTTAATGAAGGAGCCAAGGGCCAAGATGAGGGCTCTCATGAGTGAGAACTGAGGTGTCCACTCACCTCAGAACATAGGAGTCCCAAAGAATCCATCTCTGCCCTTGTCAGTCCTGGAAGACTCCAGGCAGAGCTGTCAATTGTCGACAATACAGGCGTTGACCTGTATGAGTGAAGTTCTGCCTCAAGGCATTCAGGGCAGTGTAAGCCTTAGTCTACTGGGGACATACTCAGGTTAGCCCAGGGAGGTGTCACATGCCTCAGTAGGAATCGAGGTGAGGATCCTGACCAGGAACCAAGGCAGCCCTGGACTCCAGAATGGAAGAGGTCCCAGCACTCTACTAGTGGTCAGCTGTGGGAGATCCCTTTGCCAGTGGGGATGGAGTCTGAGGTTCTGCTTACAGTCAAGGCGAGACACTAGAGAGGACTAGTGGAACCTTAGACCCTAGGACAGAGAGGCTCCACCCCTGCCTCTGCCATCACTGATGTCCACCAACTTCTGCCTCAGAGGTTAACAGAGGTGAGGACCTGGGTGTGAACTGAAGACTTCAACTTGGCAGAGGGCAGAGGGCCCAGGCTCTGTTAACAGTTAGGGTGAGACACTGAAGGAGGGCTGAGAGGTCCCCACTACAGGCAGAGGGACGCAAATAATCCAGCTCTGCCCCTGCTGTCAGCCCTGGGCCACCCTGGGACAGACTTGTCAGGCTGAGCCCTTCCCCCTTAGAATAGAAGGGACTCTGGGAGTCATATGTTGATGTGACCCAGGGTCAACTAAGGGCCGTAGAGGGCGGAGATCCAGGCTCTGCCGCATCCCAGTAGGGGGCCCCACAGTCCATCCTTGTTCCTGCTGTCAGCCCTGGGAAGCCCGGGAACGGGGCCGGATGTGACGTCCACCGACTTGCTCCTGGGGGGCTGTCAGAGGCGGAGGCCTTGGTCTGAGGTCCGGACATCCGGTCGACCGTGAGGAGAGGCCCCAGTTTCGGTGAGGAGTCAAGGTGAGATGCTGAGGGGCAACTGAGGGGGCCCCCTTCTGGTAGAGGGTTCCCAAATAATCCAGCTCTGCCTCTCCTGTCACCCTGGGGAAGCCCGGGGAAGCCCGGGTGTGGGGGTCCAGCTGCGACATCCACTGACGTCCATCTGGGGGCTGACAGAGGCGAGGCCATTGGTCTGAAGGGCAGACGTCAGATCGGCGGAAGTGAGAGGGCCCAGGCTCTGTTAGGAGTGAGGTGAGATGCTAGGGTGGACTGAGAGGGCCCCACCCCACGTAGAGGGTCCCCAAATAATCCAGTCCCGCCTCTGCTGTCGGCCATGGACCACGCCCCGGCAGACATGTCAGCTTGCGCCCCTACCCCCCCCCCCCACCTACTTCCTCAGGGGACTCTGGGAGTCAGAGCGTTCGTGTGACCCGGCAGACTGAGGTCCATAGAGGCGGGGATCCAGGCTGCACCACTCCCCGATAGGGGGCCCCACAGTCCATCCTTGTCCCTACTTCAGCCCCGGGAAGCCACGGGTGTGGGGCCCCGATGTAACGTCCACTGACTTCCACCACGGGGCTGACTGAAGTGATGGCCTGGGTCTGAGGGGCAGGCTTCAGATCAGCAGAAGGGAGAGGGCCCAGGCTCAGTTAGGACTCAAGGTGAGACGCCGCGGGTGGATGGAAGAGGCCCCAACCCCACGTAGATTGTCCCCAAATAATCCAGCTCTGCCCGTACTGTCAGCCCTAGGAAGCTCCGCGAACAGGGCCCAGAGGTAAAGGCCAACCGACTTGCGTCTGGAGGGCTGACAGGCGAGGCTGTTAGTCTGAGGGGCAGACTTCAGATCGGCAGAGGGGAGAGGGCCCAGGCTCTGTTAAGAGTGAGGTGAGCCGATGAGGGTGGACTGAGGGGGACCCCACCCCACGTAGAGGGTCTCCAAATAATCAAGCCCCGCCTCTGCTGTCGGCCATGGACCACGCCCCAGCAGACATGTCAGCTTGCGCCCCTACCCCCCCCCCACCTTCTTCCTCAGGGGACTCTGGGAGTCAGAGCGTTCCTGTGACCCGGCAGACTAAGGTCCATAGAGGCGGGGATCCAGGCTGCACCACTTCCCGATAGGGGGCCCCACAGTCCATCCTTGTCCCTGCTTCAGCCCTGGGAAGCCATGGGTGTGGGGCCCGGATGTAACATCCACTGACTTCCACCAGGGGACTGACTGAAGTGATGGCCTGGGTCTGAGGGACAGGCTTCAGATCAGCAGAACGAAGAGGGCCCAGGCTCAGTTAGGACTCAAGGTGAGACGCCGCGGGTGGATGGAAGAGGCCCCCACGCCACGCAGAGGGTCCCCAAATAATCCAGCTCTGCCCGTACTGTCAGCCCTAGGAAGCTCCGCGTACAGGGCCCAGAGGTCAACGCCAACCGACTTGCGTCTGGAGGGCTGACAGGCGAGGCCGTTAGTCTGAGGGGCAGACTTCAGATCGGCAGAGGGGAGAGGGCCCAGGCTCTGTTAAGAGTGAGGTGAGCCGATGAGGGTGGACTGAGGGGGCCCCCACCCCACGTAGAGGTTCCCCAAATAATCAAACCCCGCCTCTGCTGTCGGCCATGGCCACGCCCCGGCAGACAGGTCAGATTACGCCCCTACCCCCCCCACCTTCTTCCTCAGGGGACTCTGGGAGTCAGAGCGTTCGTGTGACCCGGCAGACTAAGGTCCATAGAGGCGGGGATCCAGGCTGCACCACTTCCTGTTAAGGGGCCCCACAGTCCATCCTTGTTCCTGCTGTCAGCCTGCAAAAGCCCCGGTGTAGGGGGCCAGATGTGACGTCCACTGACTTGCGTCTGGGGGGCTGACAGAGGCGAGGCCCTTGGTCTGAGATCCAGACTTAAGGTCAATGTAGGGGAGAGCACCCAGGCTCTGTTAGGAATGAGGTCAGATGATGAGGGTGGGCTGAGGAGGCCCCCACTCCAAGTAGAGGGTCCCAAATAATCCAGCTTTGTCTCTGCTGTCGGCCTTAGGCCAGCCCAGGACAGACATGTCAGGCTGAGGCCCTCCCCATTACACCTCAGGGGACTCTGGGAGTCAGAGCCTGCTGTGACCTGGGGCTGAGTCAGGGCTGTAGAGGGTGGGGATCCAGGCTCTGCCAGGCATCAAGGTCAGGACCCTGAGGGAGGACTGAGGCCTCCCACCGCCCATCCCATTCCACCCCCAGTGTCAACCCTGGGAAGCCTCGGGTGTGGGATCCAGATGAGACATACACTGACTTATGCCACAGAGCTTAGAGAGAAGTAAGGGCCTTGGTGTGAGTGGAAGGGACGCAGGCTGTACCAGGCAGCCAAGATGAGAACACACAGATAAGGAGGAGGGGAGGGAGCCTTAGACTTCAGGATAGGGGAGAACCCCACAGATGCCTGTCGTTCCGTCAACCCTGGGAGGCCCCGTGTAGGGTGGCCTGGCACGTGCGTCTTGACAGCCACCTCCGGGTCTAAGGGAGGGTAGGGGCTTGGTATCTCGAGCACGGCCTCGGGTGAGCAGAGGGAGATGCCCAGACCCTGCTGGGAGACAAGAGGTGGACAGAGACCCAGGATCCCAGGACAGAGGGGCCCCAACCTTGCCCCTGCTTTCATCCCTGGGAGACCCTGGGCAGGGTGGCCACCTGTGGTACATCCACACTTCTTTACGGCCATGAGGAAGGTGAACACCTTGGTGTGAGGGAGGACTAGGGGTACCCCACTCCAGAACAGTGGAGGCCTCACAGAAACACCCTGTCCCCACAGTCAGCCCTGGAGGCTCCAGGCAGGATGGCCAGACCTGGTGCTCCCTCACTACTGCCTGAAGGGGCTGAGTGTGGTTACAACTTTGGTCTGAGGGTGGCAGCTCCAGGTCGGCACAGGAAAGAGTCCCAGGCCTGCTAGGCATCATCAAGGTGAGGACACAGGGGGATGAGTGAGGGGACCTCGTACCCCCGATAGAGAGAGCCCGTCCATCCCCTATGCCAGTTGTTGGCCCTGGGAGGACCCAAGCATGGGTGACCAGATGTGCTGGCCCCAGAACGGTGGGGACCTCACAGAGCCTGGCCCACCCTCCTGACAGCACTGGGGGTACCAGGGCTGTGCGTGTACCTGCAGCCTGAGGGCCCCTCACTTCCCCTTAAAGGGGATCCAGGAACCCACTGTGAGACCTTGGTCTGAGGCGGTGTCCTCAGGTCACAGAGCAGAGGAGGCCCAGGCCGTGCCAGGAGTCAAGGTGAGGTACACACTGTGAATGTGTGCCAGAGGCCCTGCCCTCCCCAGGACAGAGGGGACCCAATAGTGCCCGGCCCCACCCACTGACTAGCAGCTCTTGAGCCTCACACTCTGCGGGCCAGCTGCGCCTGAGGAGCCATCTCCTTTTCTTGTTCATGTGCTCAGGGGACAGGCTGACCAGGAGGAGAGGAGCCCTGGGAGGCCCCAGGGCATCACCTAAGGAGAAGGCCTGTAGGTGGCACTTTGTAAGAGCCCCCAGGGTGTGGTTCTCACTGAGGCCACTGACAGGCTCCCTCTCTTCCCAGGTCTGTGGGTCCCCATCACCCAGCTCCTGCCCGCACTCCTGCCTGCTGTCCCTGACCAGAGCCATCATGCCTCCCCGCCGCTCTCAGAGGATTCAGCGCCTTCAGGCCCAAACAGAGGCGCAGTGCCTGGTGGGTACACAGGCTCCCGGGGGTCAGGAGGAGGGGGCGGCTGCCTCCTCCTCTACTGTCACCCCGGGCACCCTGGAAGAGGTTGCTGCTGCAACACTGAGTCCTCAGGGAGCCTGCTCCTCTCCCACTGGCCTGGCCTCCAATCCAGAGCACTACTCCAATGAAGGCTCCATCACCGGAGAACAGGAGGGGCTGAGCACCTCCCAGCACCCGGCAGTCCCGGCGTCCCTGCCGCAAGAGGAGCTAAATGACAAGATGTCTGATTTGGTTCATTTCCTGCTCCTCAAGTATCGAATGAAGGAGCTGACCACCCAGGAAGAAATGCTGAATATTGTCATCAGAGATTACCAAGATTTCTTCCCTGAGATCTTCGAGAAAGCCTCCGATTGCATGCATATGATCTTTGGCCTCGATGTGAAGGAAGTGGATCCTGCCAGCCACTGCTATGCCCTTGTCACCGCCCTGGGCCTCACCTACAGTGAGGAGCTGAATGATACCCAGCGCTTTCCCAAGGTCGGCCTGCTGATAATCACCTTGGGTGTCATTCACTTGCAGGGCGACCGTGCCCGGGAGGAGGTCCTCTGGGAAGCACTGGGTATCATGGGGGTGCATGCTGGGAGTGAGCATTACATCTACGGGGAGCCCCGGAAGCTCATCACCCAGGATTGGGTGCAGGAAGGGTACCTGGAGTACCGGCAGGTGCCCAACAGCGATCCTGCATGTTATGAGTTCCTGTGGGGTCCCAGGGCCCACGCTGAAACCACCAAGACGAAAGTCCTGGAGTATGTGGCCAGGTTCAATCGTACAGACCCCAGATCCTTCGCACTCCTGTATGAAGAGACTTTGAGAGATGAGGTAGAGAGGGAGTGAGCAGGAGTTGCAGGCAGGGCCGATGGGGGGACAGGGCCAGTGCACATCCAGGTCCCCTTCCAGCAGCTCCTCCTGCCCCATGAGAAAGGAGTCCTTTCTTTACTCTGTGTTTGAAGAGAGCAGTCAGTGTTTAAAGAAGTGGAGGACCCCAGTAGCTTGGAGAAACCACCAGGGCATAACCTTTTGTGTCCCTGTTACATTTGGGTGTTTTGCATATTGATCTTTGTTTGTCTTTTGGAATTTTTCAAATTTTGTTCATGTTCATAGAAGATTTAATTAGCTTCAGCATCTAAGCTGGGGAATGATATTGACCACACATGTAATTTTGCTTATCAAAAATAAGAGTTTGCCATTTTGTAAAAGAAATGGAGTCACCTTCCATTTCATTTTGCTGCTCGGAACAAGGTGGAATTGGAATGTCATTGCAATAAGAATTTTCTTGGAAATGTGAAAGAACTTTGCATTTAAATGTGTGGAGTTATGAAAAAGAGAAATAAAATTTAAAGACAGTTACTTCTTGCCATCTTATCCTTTTACACGTGTTTTTCTATAAAATTAAAATACGTGTGTGTGTGTGTGTGTGTGTGTGTGTGAATTTGCTTGGCTTATTTGAGAACGTAGGGAAATTTAATCTCAATAAATAAGACCCCTGCTCGCTGGCACATTTGTTCCCCAAATATTCATTGACCATCTGCTCTTTGAAAGGCCCTGGGTTAACAGACACACTAGGGTAAGCCAGACCCACCCTAGCCCATAGAATTAGAGAGTCTGGGAGCTGCAGTCATACAATTAAGGTGGTGAGAGGTCCTCTAAGTCCTAAAGAACAAGTGACGGAAGGGTTGAGGGTGGTGCTTCTGCTGAGAGCAGTGGGGTGTGAGGGCCCTGAGCCAGGGCGGTTTGGGGCTTGGGGAAACTGCAGTTCCTTCTGTGGGAGTTGGTTGTAATGAAGCCGGGTGGTGGCAGGGCCAGACTGTCAGACCATGTGACTCATGACTTAGGGCTGAGAGCAAAGCCTGGAAGGGAGAACTGCCCTGAGCAGTTCCTTCTGGATGGTGAGCAAAGCAGAGAGGAATCTCCAGGTGGGGCAGGTGTGGAAGGTGTCCTGTGCTCTTGTCCCACTGCGGCTGAGCACAGTGCCAGAGCCAGGTGATCGATAACTGTCCTCTGCAGGGATTTGCTGAGAGATAAGGGTGAATCTCCCATGAAGTGAGGCCCCCAAGCCACTGGCCAGGTGCACATCTGCGTGGCTGGGAGAGCCAGAGCTGACACTATTAAAAAGGCATTTTATTTAGGTTATCTCAAGTGTAATTTGCCCAACTGTAAGGGATTACATTTGAAGTGGTGATAAAATGGATGAAAATAGCAGTTTGGCTGGAAAAGCAGCTGGGAGGGAGGGAAGGAGTTGGTCCTTGACTCAGATGCCAGGAGTTTTCAGCTGTATCCAGCTGGGGAAGACTCCCCCACAGCCACATTAAATAGGAAATCATCTAGGAGGGAATTTTTACTGAGTTTTATCCATGAAGCAACATTTTGGGCTGAATAGGAATTCCCTGTCCTATTGCGCTGCATACTCAGACGTTTCCTAGATAATAACGACACTAGCAAAAACAAAATTCCCAGAGGTAAGTGTAGTAGGATCTGAGGTCCAAATATACTAGTAATGCAAATAACTGTCAAGCAGGAAAGATCTAACATATGCCAGACACTGTGTCAGGTGCTTTACAGACATTGCACACATTCCAACAGTCCTACCAGACAGATCCTATCAAAACTATTTCGCAGATAAAGAAACTCAGGCTCACGGGGCGCTGTAGATTCCCAAAAGCACGTGGCTAGTAAGCAACAGGGTCGGGAATAGATCCCCTGCCATCATGGACAGAATGGTGTCAGCCCTAAAATGCATATGCTGAAGCCCTGACGCCCGGTACTTCAGACTGTGACTGTATTTGGGGATACGGTCTTTAAAGAGGTCATTGAGGTAAAATGAGGTCATTAGGGTGGCCTCTAATTTAATGACTGGTGTCTTTATGAGAAGAGGAGATTAGGACACAGACACACACAGAGTAAAGACAATGTGGAGACGCAGGGAGAAGACAGCCATCTCCAAAACCAAGGAAAGAGGCTTCAGAACAAACCGACCCTGCCATCACTTTGATCGTGGACTTCAAGCCTCCAGGACAACAACACAATACATTTCTGTTGTTGAAACCCCCCAGTCCATGGCACGTTGTCAGGGCAGCCTGAGAAAAATAATACCTATGATCTGAATTCATCTAGAGCCCACACCATTCCCACTCCTCCCAACCTGAAGCAGACCTTGGTCTTGCTTCATTTCTCTTCTCATGATTCCATAATGTTTCTCAGCCAAACAAAACAAGCACTGCAGTCCAGGTACTAAAAGCAGGCCCAAAACGGTGCTATGGAGTGAAATGTGTCCCCCAAAATTCATATGTTGAAGCCCTAAGCTCCAATGTGATGGTCGTTGGTGATAGGGCCTTTGGGAGGTAATTCGGTTTGGTTGAGTCCATGAGGGTGGAACCCTCATGATGGGATTAGTGCCCTTACAAG
Organism: Eulemur rufifrons; assembly: GCF_041146395.1. Taxonomy (NCBI): domain Eukaryota; kingdom Metazoa; phylum Chordata; class Mammalia; order Primates; family Lemuridae; genus Eulemur; species Eulemur rufifrons. The sequence continues at coordinate 21,896,658 of NC_091012.1, read as the reverse complement.
AAGAGACAGCAGAGAAGTAGCTTGCTCTTTCTATTTCTCCCTGCCATGTGAGGACACACAGAGAAGGTGGCCATCTGTAAGCCAGAAACAAACTCCTCACCAGACACCCACTACCCTGGCACCCTGGTCTCAGACTTTCCAGACTCTAGGACTATGAGAAAATCAATGTTTGTTGTTTGAGCTCCCGGTCTATAGCATTTCCTTATGGCAGCCTGCGATGACTAAGGCAAGAAGGAGGATGGCAATGTGAACCAAATACAATTTAGGGATTGTATGTGTTTCCTTGAGAGCCAAACCTGCCCAGATGCCAGCATTTTTGTGCAGTACCAGTACTTTACTGCATTACCGTGCCCTTTCCTGACTCTTGCCCCATGGGCCGGCCTGTCCAACTCTGGAATCCGAACTGCTGCACAGCTCTCTGTGGCTGCGTCCTCTAAAGACTGTGCCCTGCTGCCAGTGGCACTGCCCAGAGTCACCTCTCCTCCCCTGACATAGAGTATTTCTACTCTCTGCAGAAATCCCTTAGTTGTCCCTCTCCCTCACCCTGGAGCCCCTCTGATAGCAAAGGTCCCTTTGACTTTGAATAGTAACCTTTCGACCTGTTGGATGTCTTCAACACATTCCCCAAATGTTTTCCAAATAAGCTGCTGTGTGGAGTCTGAGTTGGCCCATAATTTACCAGTTCCTGAGATATAACCCTGAAGTTAGAGGGAAAGTTTTTAAACCACCCCATGATATTTACGATAGGGTTTTAATGGGGTGCCTTAGTTGAACTGGCCTCCGATCACATACATAGATCAAAGAGCTTTCTGGGGTGGTCAAACACCAAAGCCTCTCATATTAGTCAGCTTAGACTTCCAGAACAAAATACCATAGACTGTGAGGCTCAAACAGCAGATATTTCCTCACAGGTTTGGAGGCCGGGAAGTCTGAGATCAAGGTACTGGCAGATTTGATCCCTGGTGAGGGCTCTCTTCCTGGCTTGTGGACAGCTGCCCTCTCTGTGTGTACACATGGCAGAGAGAGACAGAGAGAGCAAGAAAGCTCTCTGATGTTTCTTCTTATAAGGGCACTAATCCCATCATCAGGGCCCCATCCTCATGACCTCATTTGACCCTAATTACTTCTGAAAGGCCCCATCTACACATACATCACATTGGGGCTTAGGGATTCAACATATAAATTTGGGGCAAGGGGACACAGTTCAGTTCATAGCATCTCCTTTATGTTGGTAAATGAGGAACGACTATGGAAATCACTGTGAAGCAAATATCTCCTGCAGCTGAATTCCTAAAATGCTGCTATCCTGCTAGGAAGTAAAATCTGGCTCCTTAGTGGACATGCCAGTTCAGATTAAAAATGAATGAATAACCATCGTCTCTCCACTGCTTCTGCTCTATGTATCTGCCCCATAGGAAAGTCCTGGCTTTCAGTGTGTCTAAGGACATCCTGTGCAGATGCTCAGTCATGCAGAGGGTAGCAGAGACTCACAGGTTAAGATTGTGTCCCTATGTCAAATGGAAAGAGAAAGTCCTCAGCCTACTGGGATGACAGATGGTGCTGCAAAGGGTACTGCAGAAAAGTGCCATTGGGTGAAGAAGGCAGAGCCTTCCTGCTGACATTTACAGGATTCTTGGAAAAATACATGTGATCCTGCAATTGAAAGCACCTGTCATGTAGTAGGCACTTTAAACAGTTGGAGAGCTTGGGCAAAATCTGGCCTTCTCAGAAACTCCTCCCAGCAGTGAAGGCTGTTGTCATAACACATTGTAGCCGTTGCTTTTTGTTGAGCACCTACTATGTAACAGTTTGTGGCAAGGATTTGAAGTGCCCTTACACATCTTGTCTTCCTCTCCTTCCTGGACCCAGGGGAACAGTGCAGTCCACTTGTAATGAGGAAGGGTCATGTGACTTTCCTTTTTCACTGGATCACGAGCAGAGGCCTTGTGTGTCCCATCCAGGCACTGGAGGGCCAGGGCGCCATTTCCTCGCGTTCTCCCTCCATTCAATGGCAAGCAAGGCAACTCCGTGTGAGATGGGGGAGTCACAAGGAGGAAGCAGCCTGGACCCTCGGGTCACTTGAGAGCCCCTGACAAACCACTTCAGAATTTATATGCACGGAAAATAAGCTTTTCTTGTGTTAAGCCATTCAAATTTCAGAGTTTGTTGCATGACTTTGCGGTTACTTCAAATAATAGGCAGCTACTATTTTTGGTGTCAAGATTATTTAGATATTTCAATTGCAAAGGAATAGTGCCTATATTCTTCTTACAAAAACTTCTAAAAATATAGATGAATCACAATTCCTCTCTTTACAAAGCTCACCTACAGTTCAGTCCCCTCCTTAGAGGTCACCACGACTGTTCATAGTAATATGGTTTGCATTATTTTAAGCCTTATTCTAGGATTTTTAGACGTAGGTGCACTACGAAAACATACAGTGCTGTTACATACCCACAGGTATGATGTACATATAGATCTATCACATGCCTTTGCCACTTAATAATATGGGTGCAGGACCTTCCCCCTCACTTTTGTAACTGCTCCCTAGAACTGCAAAGTATCTGTGTGTCACACTTAACTAAACCTTTCTTCTCCTGATGGACACATAAGCTGCTTTCCATTTGTTGCTATGATTTATAGAACTGAAATAATATCTCTGAACCTGAAATTCTTGGGCAAATACGCATGCTTTCTAATAAGAAAGATGCATTAACATGGACATTGGCTGAAAGAGGAAATGGTATGAATTGCTCAACTTTTTACAAGTATCGTCAAAATTTTATTCCAAACATACAGTGCCAATGTATTTTCTTTTTTTTTTTTTTTTGTTTGTTTGTTTGTTTTTCAGCTCATCAAGGGGGTACAAAAGATCAGGCTATATACATTGCCCATGCCTCCCCATCCCCCCGAGTCTGAGCTTTAGTTGTGTCCATTTCCTAGACAGTGCACATCACTCTCATCATGTAGGTGTGCACTCCTCCCCTCCCCCCACCCCATCCCCCCCAGAGAGAACTTCAAACGTGTCCATTCCCCAGGCAGTGCGCATCGCACTCATCAAGTAGGTACACACCCATCCCTTCCACCCAGCCCCGACCTCTGTCCAATACCCAATTGGTGTGAATCCCAAATGTGCTCTCAGGGAAACCAGTTTGCTGGTGAGTACATGTGGTGCTTGTTTTTCCATTCTTGGGATACTTCACTTAATAGAATGGGTTCCAGCTCACTCCAGGAGAACCAAAGAGATGCCATATCGCCATCATTTCTGATAGCTGAGTAATATTCCATGGTATACATATACCACATTTTGCTAATCCATTCATGAATCGATGGGCATTTGGGTTGTTTCCATATCTTTGCGATTGTGAATTGTGCTGCTATAAACATTCGGGTGCAGGTGTCTTTTTTATAGAATGACTTTTGTTCTTCTGGGTAGATGCCCAGTAATGGGATTGCTGGATCGAATGGTAGGTCTACTTGAATCTGTTTAAGGTATCTCCACATTGCTTTCCATAGGGGCTGCACTAGTTTACAGTCCCACCAGCAGTGTATGAGAGTACCTGTCTCTCCACACCCACGCCAACATGTATAGTTTTGGGACTTTTTGATAAAGGCCGTTCTCACTGGAGTCAAGTGATATCTCATTGTGGTTTTGATTTGCATTTCCCTGATGATTAGAGATGTTGAATGTATTTTCTGAGAAATGTATGTGAATATCCTACACGCTAACAAATATCTTATTTTATCAATCTTTTAAATTTTGGTGAAAATTATGAATAAAATTTGGTGAAGAAATATTGTTTCACTGTTGTTTTAATTTGCATCTCCACTGTCTCTGCTGAGGTTAATTCCTCCCCCAGATGAAGCTGGATTCAGGCAGTGATGTCCTGAGTAAGACCATTCCTCTAGGCTTGATTTAAGCATCTGAAATGCCAGCGTACCTTTTCCTTTAGAGAAGGAAAGATTTTGTCAGAGTGACCAGGAGTCAGGGAAGGGGAGCAGACAGGACTCCTTGGCAAGTGATGGGTGTTCGGGCGATCCCGAGGACAGCAGTGGCCAGAGTCCAGGAGAGAGACCAGGTGCAAAGCCACGGCCACAGAGAACCAGGCAGGCTGGCACTCAGAGCTCTGGCTCCAGAGCTCAGCCCAGTGGGGGAAGGAACAGAGGGAGGGAAGGGGCAGGGAGTAGGGATGACAGGACAAGGCCCATGAATGGGCTTGGGAAATCGGGGGCCCATCGTTCGTCCCCAGCTGGAAGCTGCAGTGTGATCTGACAGGCCAGGCCTGTTCAGTGGATGCAGACACCCTAGCCCCCTTAGGAGCCCCCAGCTCTGTCGGGAAGAGCGTAGCTGGCGCCCTGCATCACTCTGGGTGAGTTCCCTCAAGTCCCTTGACCCCTCTAGTGGTCCAGTGCACCCTGGCCAGGGTCCCAGGCTGGGAGCTGTCTCGACACCTGTGGGGGCTGGGGTTTCATCCCCTGTGTACCCTGGGCCCCCTCAAACTCCACTGCATGGGTGGGTGGGTTGGCGATCGATACCGACAGGTGAGACAGGCCTGGAAGAGCACTGGGCGGGGGAAGGCAGCAGTGCAGCTGCTTGGAGGGGAAACTGGAGGAAGGACGGCCAGGGGTTAATCACCCCAGACTCTACCGATGAGGGGCTGGCTGTGGACGTGCCATGACAAAGGAGGTGACACCCTTCCTTGTCCCACTGACTGGGATGTGTGAGGCCCAGTGCAGGAAGCATCAGGCCTCATCCTACTGGCAGCATCCACACCTCCAAAGAGTGATTGGGCCTGGGGAGGAGACGTCCAGGATGACACTCTCAGGGACAGTCCAGGGGAATTCTGAAGACAGATGAGCAGTTGTGGCACGTGCCTTCCATGAAGGCAGAAGACCCAGGCGGGGGGCAGGCTCCACACTTTGAATCGGCCAATGGGACCCTCTGGTATTTTGATCCATCCATTCCTTCCTTCATTCATTCATCCAGCAAAACCTTATTGAGCATCTATTGAGGACAAACACCAAGTAAACAAAACAAAAGAAGGGACCAGTTACTTAATTCTGTCTTCTGTGGGGAGGGTGCTGAGGTGGAGACACACGTGAGAGTTTTAGGAAGTCGGAGTCTGTGAAATGATGGCGAGAATCTTTAATGATCTGACTTTGGGACTGCTGACTAGGTGGAAGCCGCTCCCCTTAGCTGAAGGTGAGGGGGAAGGAGGAAGAGTTGGTCGTGATGGGATGAGGAAGAGTGGGGAGGATGAGGTCAGTGGGGACGGTGCAGATCATGAGGTGCAGGACAACAGCTATGTCATAGCAGGACAACAGCTATGACAAAGAAGACAGGAACAAGGGCTCGGGAAGCACAGAGAGGAGTGCAGGTCCAGCCTAGAGGAGTCCCTGAAGATCACCCTGAGCCGGGCACAATGGCCCACACCTGTGATCCCAGCACTTTGGGAGGCTGAGGCCGCAGGATCGCTTGAGGCCAAGAGTTCAAGACCAGCCTGGGCAACATAACAAGACCCTGTCTCTGCAAAAAATAGGAAAAATTAGCTGGGTGTAGCTGAGCGCACCTGTAGTCCCAGCTACTCAGGAGGCTGAGGCAGAAGGATCACTTGAGCCTTGGAGTTTGAGGTCCAGTGAGATATGATCATGCCACTGCACACCAGCCTGGGGCAACAGAGCGAGGCCTCAACTCTACAAAAGAGAGAGAGAGAGAGAGAAAGAAAGAAAGAAAGATTGATTCCGTAGTGCATGTGACAGGTAAGCTGGATCTTGTAGAATAAGGAGTCTGCTAAGAGGAGACAGGAAATAAAGGGATAGTGCTCACACCAGGATATGCAGAGGCTTAGGGGTACCCAGAGGCTCAGGAGAAAGAGTTCGGAGTAAATACGGCAAAAGATGGCTCGTAGGGTGCCATCTGGGGTCAGGGACAAGATATGATCATGGTGAAATGAAATCGAGCTTCTCGTCTGACTTAGCAGCTATTTCTGAGGCCAGAACAGTCAGTGCCTGTCTCATGTCCGTGTCCGGTTTCATTGCTTGCGGTCAAAGGCCGTTGCCCAACACATGGAGCAAAGAGCAGGAACTGCGCGATTTTTCAGAGCAACATCCAGAATAAATGCAAATCTCTGCCTGAAATGGGACATTGCAGAGCAACTTACATAAACAAAATTATCCATCCAATAGATCACAGCACTAATTGATCAAGGGATCTACAATCAGCTCAGCACTGATGTTTAAAGCAGTCCGTATCAAAGAGATATTTAAAGGTATAAAATCTAAATGCCTGTTTCCCTCATTGTCCCGACATGCCATTTTCTCCCTCCTTAAACATTTGCTTTATCCTGCTGTCTACAATGTATCTTTTTAAGCTGTTTTAAACCCTTTCTTGGAAAAAGAAAAGTATACACATATACAGAGACAACTGCACACATAGATGCATGCCTGTCTGCCTCAGAAGCAGTCTATCACTTCACACCGGTGTTTCATACCACCTACACCATAAACCAAATTACCATACACACTTGAGTCTGCTTCAAGACTATTTTTTCTGTTCCAATAGTCCGTTTACTCATTCCTGGGCCTATACCAGAGTTTTGATTTACTATGGTTCCTTTCCTTTAACATTCAAAGACCTCAAGTGTCTCCCATTAAAAGGATAATCCCCCCATGCCACCTCCACATGGCCACTAGCTACTATCCTATCTCTTGCCACCCTTTTACAGTCAAATTTCTCAAAAAGATTCTACATATGGTCCTCTATTTCCTCACCCACTTTGCAGCCCCAAGCCACTGCAATCTGATTTCTGCTCCCGCCATGCCACAGAAATTGCTCTTGCTAAGGTCACCAATGAACTCTCTGTTGCTAAATCCAAAGGGAAAATTCTAGCCTTTAGCACCTTGACACAGTTGACCATTTCCGTTCTTTTGACACACTCTCCCCTTGCTACTGTCCTCTTGGGTTTCCTGCAGTCACTTTCCTTATTTTCCATCTCCCTTCTTTGAATCTCCTCCTCTTCCCATTTCTTAAACAATGAAGCTCCTGGGATTTCAGTGCAAGGCTACTTTCTCTTAGCATGATCACTATACAGCTTCCCTGGGAGCACTCCCCCTCATCTATGGTTTCCATCATTGTCTGTGAGATGGGCCATGCCACATGTTCACCAAACACCATTTCCTTTTCCTCCTTTATGTGCAGCTGGATCACATTTCCCAGAATCCCTTTGGATTATGTGCAGTAGCCATGTGACTTGGTTCTGACCAACGGGATGTTGGGAGAAGAGATGTTTGACACTGGCAGGTCTGGCCACTCAAACTTCATGCATGATCTTCCACATTTTGTCTCCTCACTTATCTGCTGGCCAGGTGCAAAAAAGCCAGTGGAGATCTCTGAGTGCCTTGGGGCCCCTGGAGCTACTGGACAAGAGGAAGCTGGGCCCCCAATAGCTAGCATAGAGCAGAGCCCAACCTCCACCCCATCCCACCTCCACCAGTTTTGAGCTATAACGTGAGTGAAAAATAATACTTTATTGAGTCAGGTCACTGAGATACAGAAATTGTTTGATGCAATTAGCCTGGCCCAACTAATACACTATCTCTGTGCTAATGACAACCAAGTATTTGTACACCAGGCGTGTGCTTCCAATTGTACATCAAATAATTGACAATAGGGCCAAAACTGATAGGATAGAGAGAGATTACTAGGAAGTCACAGAGATTCATACATTCATTCATTCATCAACAAACGTTTATCAAGTGCCTGCAGTGCACCAGACGCCGTGCTAGGCACTAAGATTGCAGTGACGAGCAATGACAGAACCAGCACATGCACTTGGGAGTTTACTGCGAACTGGATGACAGCAGATCCTCCTGTCTGCTTATATTTCCAGCTGTGAGAAGCTTCACACAAGCACACCGCCTGTAACACTGGGGCTGCCCCCCTGTAGTTCCTGGAATCCACTCTCTCCCTCTCTGTGAAAGGGTCCAGCTGATGTAATAGTATAACATCCCTTTCTCTTAAGAATTTTCTTCAGGTGTTTTATTGTGATAAAATATATATAACCTAATCCTTATCATTTAACCATTTGTAGGTATGTAATTCAGTGGCATCAAACATACTCACAGCGTTGTGTAGCCATCACCACTATCTATACCCCAAACTTTTCCATTACCAACAAAAACTCTACACCATTAAATAGCAACTCCTCTTTCCCCTTCGCCCCAGCCTCTGGTACCCTCTATTCTACTTTCTGTCTCTACAAATTTCCTACTCTGGGTGCCTCATGTAAGCGGAATCATTCAACATTTGTCCTCTGTGTCTGGCTGTTTTCACTAAGCATAATGATTTTATATTCCACCCACGTTGTAGCATGTATCAGAATTTCACCCCTTCTCGTGGCTGAATGATGTTCCACTGTGCGGCTAGGCCACATCTTGCTAATCCACTCATCTGTTAATGGACACTTTGGCGACAGTGAAGAATGACGTTGCCATGAACGTTGGTGTACAAATATCTTCTTTAAGTCCCTGCTTTCAATCCTTCTGGATACATACGCAGAAGTGTGACTGCTGGACCATATGGGAATTCTGTGTAATCTTCTGGGGACTCACCACACTGTTTCCAATGTGGCTGCCACATTTCACTTTCCTACCAGCAATGAATCAGGGTTCCAATTTCTCCACATCCTTGCCAACACTTGCTGTTTTCCTTATTTTTTAGTATAGCAATCCTAGCACTTGTGAAGTGGCATCTAAGAATATTTTTTAAAAATATAAAAGCCACGCATGAATACACTTTTTTCTAAGAAATTCAATGCAGAACAGAATAAAAGGAGACAATTCATTTCACCATAACCACCTCCAAGCTCCTTCCCCTCTCCAGAGAAAACCACTGTTAAAAATGTGGTGTATAGGCCGGGCGCGGTGGCTCACGCCTGTAATCCTAGCACTCTCGGAGGCCGAGGCGGGTGGATCGCTCAAGGTCAGGAGTTCGAGACCAGCCTGAGCAAGAGCGAGATCCCGTCTCTACTAAAAATAGAAAGAAATTATATGGACAACTAAAAATATATATATAGAAAAACTAGCCGGGTATGGTGGCGCATGCCTGTAGTCCCAGCTACTCGGGAGGCTGAGACAGGAGGATCCCTTGAGCTCAGGAGTTTGAGGTTGCTGTGAGCTAGGCTGACGCCACGGCACTCACTCTAGCCTGGGCAACAGAGTGAGACTCTGTCTCAAAAAAAAAAAAAAAAAATGTGGTGTGGATTCTCCCAGACCTTGTCTCTGCAGTTCTATTCTTACGTGTGTGTGAGATGACATCATGCATAATGCATACACGTCTGCTCCGTCAGCACTGTCAGTGTCCCTCCTCCTTTTCACCCACTCCACTGTTCTTTCTGCTAGAGAAGCTCAACGTCTGTCACTGCGCCCTACAGCTTATCCCACTGGCTGTAGTGTTGTATTTCATTTCCAGGAAGAGTGAGCTGTGTCGGTTAACATCACTAGCAGCAGAGCTTTGCTGTCTCCCTCACGCCACATGCATTGCCTAGGTCATCTCGGGCCTGTTATGGACTGACTTTCTCTTCTCGCATACACCAACAACTCCTCTCTTTCTCTGAAATTGCCTTCTTTTGTCTGAAAAAAAAAAGAATTAGGAAGGATTTCTCCTCTTTGAAGAAAACAACTGTCCAACAGGACCGACATGGGAAACAGGCAGTGTTCGTGAGAAGCCGCCCTGTGCTGGCTGTGTGAGGCAGGGCTCTCCAGAGCAGCAACCAATAGACACATAGAGATATTGTAAAGAATAATATTAAAAAGCTTCTGCACAGCCTTTTAATATTATTAAAACAGTCACGAGAATAAACAGACCACCTACAGAATGGGAAAAAATTTTTGCATACTACACACCAGATAAAGGACTGATAACAACAATCTATTTAGAACTCAGGAAAATCAGCAAGAAAAAATCAAACAACCCTATCAAAAAGTGGGCAAATGACATGAATAGAAACTTCTCAAAAGAAGATATAAGAATGGCTAACAAACATATGAAAAAATGCTCAACATCCCTAATCATCAGAGAAATGCAAATCCAAACCACAATGAGATATCACTTAACCCCAGTGAGAATGGCCTTTATCAAAAAAACCCAAAACAACAAATGTTGGCGTGGATGTGGAGAGACAGGAACACTCCTACACTGCTGGTGGGACTGCAAACTAGTGCAACCCCTGTGGAAAGCATTATGGAGGTATCTTAAACAGATTCAAGTAGACCTGCCATTTGATCCAGCAATCCCATTACTGGGCATATACCCAAAGGAAAAAAGGTCATTCTGTAACAAAGACACATGTACCGAATGTTTATAGCAGCACAATTCACAATATCAAAGATGTGGAAACAACCCAAATGCCCATCAATACATGATTGGATTAGTAAGCTGTGGTATATGTATACCATGGAATATTACTCAGCTATAAGAAATAATGAAGATACAACATCTCTATGGTTCTCCTGGAGAGAGTTGGAACCCATTATATTAAGTAAAGTATCCCAAGAATGGAAAAACAAGCATCACATGTACTCACCAGAAAATTGGTTTCCCTGATCATCACCTAAATACACATCTGGGAACGACACCAATCGGATATCAGACTGAGGTGGGGGGTGGGGGAGGGGATGGGGGTATGCCTACACAATGAGTGCATTGCGCACCGTTTGGGGAATGGTCACGCTTGAAGGTGCTGACTCGGGATGGGGGGGGTGGGGAAGGGAGGGATATATACCTACATGATGGGTGCAACGTGCACTATCTGGGGAACAGACACGCCTGGAGCTCTGACTTGGGGGGAAAGGCGGTACATGGGCAACGTATGTAACCTGCAATTCTGTATCCCCCATAACAATAAGATGAAATAAAAAAAAAAAAACCCAGAAAATCTGTTGAAAAAAAAAAAGAATAATATATATTTAACTATATAAAGACATTATAAATATAAACATATATTTACATAATATATATTTTAGAGAGAGAGACGTGTAGATAGGTAGATTTATCACAAGAAATTTACTAACACTACTATAGAGGCTGGCAAGTCCCAAGATCTGCAGGGTGAGTTGGCAAGCTGGAGTCCCAGGAGAGCCAATAATGTAGTTCCAGTCCTAGTTCGAAGACCTAAGAACTAGGATTGCTGGTGATCTAGCTGCAGTCTGAAACCCAGCAGGCTCAAGACTCAGGAAGAGGGCTGCGCACAGTGGCTCACGCCTGTAATCCCAACACTCTGGGAGACCAAGGCAGGAGGATTGCTTAAGCTCAGGAGTTTGAGACCAGCCTGAGCAGAGCCAGACCCCATCTCTACTATAAATAGAAAAATTAGCTGGGCATGGTGTCACACACCTGTAGTCCCAGCTACTCGGGAGGCTGAGGCAGGAGGATCGCTTGAGCCTGGGAGTTTGAGGTTGCAGTGAGCTATGATGATGCTACTGCACTCTATCCAGGGTGACACAGCAAGACTCTGTCTCCAAAAAAAAAAAAGAAAAAGATTCAGAAAAAGCCAATGCTGTAGTTCCAGTCCAAAGGCAGGAAAAAGCTGATGTCCCAGTTTGAAGGCCTGCAGGCAGGAAAAATTCTCTCTCACTCGGTAGAGGGTCAGCCTCTTCGATCTATTTAGACCTTCAACTGATTGGATAAGGCCCACCCATGTTGGGGAGGGCATCTGCTTTCCTCGGTCTACCAATTCAAATGCTAATCTCATCCAAAAACACCCCCACAGATACACCTGGAATGGTGTTTGACCAAATATCTGGGCACCTTGTGACTCAGCCAAGTCGACACATAAAATCAATCATCACGCTGGACATATGGGCCATTTGGGGGGCCTAAATCCATAGCAGGAGGCTGTGGTGCATTTAAGCAATTGCCCTAATGGGCAATGTAGGCAATAAAAATTCTAAGTAAGATAAACTAAGAAAAGAAAGCCTGTAAGTCAAACAGGAGAGAAAGAAAAGGCAGTGCCAATGCAAGTCATGCCACCTTCCTGCTCAGAACCCCATGATGGCTCCCCATCCCCCATGGAACTTAAGAGCTTTATGAGGCCCACCCACCCCCTGCCTCCTTCTGCCAACCACACAGCCTCCTTCATTGTTCCTCACCTGTGCCAAGCCTGTTGCTGCCTCAGGGCCTTTGCACTTGCTGCTCCCTCTGCCTCGGCAGCCTTTCCCCAGTTCTCCACGGGGCTTCAGCTCTTTGCTCAGATACCATCTCCATGGCGAGGCCTTCTCTGACCACCCCGACCAAAATAGCACCCCCTCCAACCTTTTCTACCTCCTTACCTTTCTCTGTTTTCTTGAGCTTGTTTTCTGTCTGTCCCCTTCACTACAATGTAAATCTCATGAGGCCGGAGACTTTATTTTTGTCACCGCGGAGCCTGGTCAGAATAAATGCTAAGTGAGTGAATAAACGAATGAATGCAAAAGCTAGAAGGAGAGAACAGATCTCATGATGGTTAAAAAGCACACACACAGTGATGTGGATCCTAAAGGATAATTAATTTTGGGAAGGCTGAAGCCGAAAATAAATTGAGGCTTTCAAAAAATGCTGAAGACAGAGAAGTAAAATGGCTTTAGTCAGTGTAAGGAAGTGAGAGAGCAATTTCTTGGAAGAAAATAAATTCTCTTTTGTTGGCATTTTTCCTTCAAGAAGATTGATCTTCAAGCTAAAAAAAGTTGGAGGGGAGGGAGGAGAAAGAGGGCGAAATCCAGGTGGCTGGTGAGGTTGCTGGATCCCAGAGGCTCCACGGAGCGAAGGATTGCAGGGAGCATCTAGATAGGGACAGAGACAGCATCCTAGAGATCCCCAGGCCCCCGAGCAGCAAGGAAGTGGCAGTCTCATACCCTCAGGCATAGCATAGAAATGATGCTCGAGCTGCCTCACTGGAAAAATCCAGGCGGAACCAGGAAACAGGCAGATCTCAGGGAATGCTGGTGTGGACAAAGGATCTCAAAACCAGGTGCTCCCTCCAAACACACACACGCTACTATGGCACAATGCTGTGGGTTTGCATCTTTTTCTCCATGCCCCCAATGGCCATGTCTAACTCCAGGTCAGCAGGTCTGAATCCTTTTTGGCTCATGGACTCTTTGAAGAAATCTGATAAAAATTGCTCACAAATCATGCACGTCATTTCAGAAGATTTAAGAACCTTCTCAGGGTGATTCATGGACACTTGAAGCCTGGGTACCCCAGGTTAAGAAGCTTTGTTCTAAAGACATACCCCTAAATTGCAACACTGGGATTAATGACATAACTCTTGAACCCTAGAGTTGAAGATTACAGCCAAATTCTCAATTTATTCATTCAACAGATATTTATTGTGCCAGGCTCTCTTCTAAGCTTTTTAGACATGTTAGCTTATTTAATCCCCACAACTGCCCTTGAGGTGGGTTATATTAATACCCTCCTGCCACCTTGACAGATGAAACAAACGAGGTACTGAGGCTTTAGGTAAGCTACTGGAGGTCATTCAGTAGTGGGAGTGGAGCTAGCAATGGAACCCAAAAGTCCAGCTCCAGAGACATTTCACCACTACCCCACAATGCCTCTTACAAGATTGGTGTCTGTTCTTTCAGATAGCCTGGTTCATCCTGACAGCATATCTCTTAAACTATATACAGCAGATTAGAAACTACAAACTTGCCACAGTGACATCCAGAGGCTCTGTCACCCTGCCTCCATTCATTCATCTTTCCCATGCTTTGCTGACTCCGTTTTTAATCATCAGTGTACATTTTGGATCTATTTGCATGAGGGGCTGCACAAATGTTTTCCCACATCCAACATCTCACAAGACATGGCCTCACATACATGTTCAAGCTCAGACTCCAAGGTGAGAAAAACGAGCTTTCAGGTGGCGATGCTGCACACCCCCAGGTGCTCACTGACCTCGCAGGAGCAGCCACGTTCAGCGTCCACGGAGCAGTGTGTTCTGCAGCACAGATTCCAAGTTCAGGTTTTGTTTCCGCAGCATCACTGTGTACTCTTCTGGTCAGGACAGTTTGGAGCTAACAGAGGGAGTTCTTCAGTAAGAGAGAAGGATGTATGCCTCTTCTGTGGCTGCCACAACAAAGTCCCACAGACTGAGGGGCTGAAACAACAAAAATGGATCATCTTTCAGTTCCGGAGGCTGGAGTTCAAAGATCAAGGTGTCGGCAGGTTTGGTTCTAAGGCCTGTGAGGGAAGGATCTATTCAGGCCTCTCTCCTTGACTTGTGGATGGCCGTCTTCTCCCAGTGTCTCTTCACATCATCTGCCTCTGTGTGTGTCTGTGTCCAAATGTCCCCTTTTTATAGGGACACCAGTCATATTAGATCGGTGCCCACTGTAATAAACTCACTTTAACTTGATTACCTCTATAAAGACCCTGGATCCAAATAAGGTCCCTGTTAGGTCCGAAGCCGAGAGGGAGACACAGAAAGCCTCATGTGTAGCAAAATGCTGTTTATTTGAGCATCTGGGTGCTGATGGGTGGAGGCCTAAAGAGCATCCACACTGAGGGAGAGGAGACCCTTGGGTTTTATAGACGGTTTTCCCGAGGGGAGTGAGCAACTGGGCCAGAACAGCTGCTGTAATGAATTCTTTTCAAACAACAGGGAGGGATAAGCATTGTCCTTATCAGGAGGGTTAAGGAAAGTAAGTTTCCCTCTCGAATTCCATTCCTTTATCTCCCAGGGGTCTGGCAAAGGCTCCTGCCTAATACATCCCTAGGAAGGGGAGAGCGGTGGGTTTTATAGGAGGTTCGGATGGAAGTTTGGGGAGGGTGAATTCTTTAAGCCTAACAGTCCCATTCTGAGGTCCTGGGGTTAGGACTCCAACATAGGTATTGAGGGTACACAATTCAACCCATAACAAGGGATAATGGTCAGGAAGAAAAAGAGCCACAAAAAGCTAGAAAATTGTAATGAGTTAATAAATCCTTGCTATAGGATCGACAAACTTAGTGAAAGAGTGATGCTTATGATGGACGGAGTTTCGCAGCAGGCACAAAGCCCAGCTCTGAAGAAATCAAAGGCACCCCTGCTCTGCCTTGAGAAGTGCTTGGTGTAGTTGGGGAGTCTTGATAAGTCCATGTAGCAGGTAAACAATTTGGATCACACATACTCAGAAATGCAAACATGTCATTTTTCTCTCTTTTAATTAGACTTAATAGGGCATCCATCCAAATGAGCTGTCATTCCATCAGTGCCCACAGCTGGTAGCTTTTTCCAAGGGGCCCATAGCCTCGCCAAGATTCTTCCCACTGTGGCATCCTCTCCATCATGCTCCAAGGCTATTCAGGACCACAGCCCTCTAGGGGCGCCAGGAAGATCCAGCTTAAATCACTGCTGAGCTTAAGAGATTTGGATCGGCACACCTGCTGCGTGCCCACCAGGCATCAGGCTCCACACTAGGCACCCAACATCTGTTAGCTCCCTTTGACCTCACAGCACCCCCATTTTCTAGATGAGCAAACTGAGACTCAAGAGGGTTAAGTTCTCTCTCCCCAAGGCCAAAGCTGCGGAGTAGAAGAGTTAGGATTTGAACCAGGTGTGACTGAGTCTAAAGGCCAAGCCACTTCCCTGCGCAAGATAATGGCGTGGGAAAGATGGCACTGCAGATTGTCCTGGGGAAAGACAAGACAGAGACCTCAGCTAGGAGGACATTGCAGCAATCCAAATTTGGGTTGAGGCGGTGACTTCAGAAATGAAAAAGGAAGGGGTGGGTCAGAGTGAATACTGTAGGGAAAGTCTTGGTGACGTAGTAGGTATCCAGAACAAAGAGGAGAAATGAAATGAAACTGACATCAGAAAGCTAAAAGCAAACATGTGGTAGTAACATTCATCAGGTGTCGGGCAGGTCGGGGAGAGGAGGGGATGGGTATATTCACACCTAATGGGTGCAGTGAGGGATGTCTGTGGTTGGGCACGCTTGTAGCTCTGACTTGGGCGGTGCAAGGCAATATAGGTAATCAAAACATTTGTAGCGCCGTAATATTCTGAAATTTGAAAAATAAAAAAAAATATAAATAAATAAATTGTTTAAAAGGGGAGGCTTGGAAGGCAAGAAGACTGGGAGTCGGGGGGGGAAAGCTAGAGATGAAGGTGACTTTAGCTCCAGATACATCAAGTGCTGAAGGTGATGTTCTTGGAAATGGGCCTAGAGCCCCTGTAAGAGTTTGGGAGGCTGCTGACAGAGATGTGGGTCATCAAATGTGTCTGATATGTTCCAGCACAGCACACTAGGATGGCATCACTGCTTCAGAACTGCTGTCAGTGCAGATGGACTACTTTCGCTCCAGTTGAAGATGCAGGCTGTTCCAGCGACTCCCAGCACGTAGGATGGTGAACTGAGACGTGGAGTGGAGGACACAGCACAGTGGTGATGGAGGGGCTCAAAAAGGGGCTTTTCCTGCCCTGTGAGTGAGCACCATCCTGCAGCAAGCAGTTCCAGTCAAACTGAAGGGTGACTAAGTACATAGTGGGCTGGCTGCTGGCCATTTCCTATAGAGCAATGACTAAGTTGCAATTGTTGCTAAACTGTTGTTTTGAGTGTTTTTGCATCCTTTGAATGTACTGCCAAAATTCTAGTATTTGAAAGTGTGGCGAAAACATCAAATAAAGTTGAGCAGCCCTGGCACACAGTCGTAGTCCAGAGCAGGAGCTCCCTCAGGAGGAGAGTTTGTCTGGGACTGAGTTTTGAGATTAGCCAAAGGAGAGTCAGGGATCCTGGCACTTGAGGTTGTGTTTGGAAGGTCACACTCTTAGAAGCCAGATTTAACTTGAGGGAAATTTCTCCCAGTGAAGAGTGGAGATTCCCTTAGCCCTTTCACGTGGCCACGTGGTCCCTGACAGACCTGGGTCCAACCTCACAGTCTATTTAACACTAGGCTTCCCAAAGAGGTCGTTAGCCAAGAAAACAGTAACACACGTGTTCTTTTCTGTCTTTCCGGTCATCCTAGAACTTAAAATATCAAAACAGCTCAAAACAAAGAAAGTAAAATCTGGTAGAGGGTGAAAGGCCCTCCAGCGGGCCCTAGGGAAGCCAGTGTGCATTTCAGCCCTTCAGTGCTTGCCGAGGTGCTGTGTCTGGCAGTTCTTCTGCGTCTTACAGTGAGAGCAACCGAACTGCCTTCTCTCTTTAAGCAACTTCCTTGCAGTCTATTCATGCCAAGCCTGAGTGTGTCCACCAATGCATGCAGCTGTTCACAGCGGCTCTAACACTTTGCAGCAAAGAAAAGACTAATGCACTGGACGGTCCTTTCAAGGAAACACAAGCTGACCTCTGCTCCCTTGCCATCCCTGCCACTGCCCCTAGATCTCTCTGGTCCGGCCCCACAGAAACTAATTTTGGCTTGAGGCCGGGAAGTGGAAGAGCAGAGTGTGGGACGTGTCTAGCAGAAACCAGCCTGAAATCGGTTGAGCAAGAAACATGACCACTACTTGACTTTATGCGCATCATACCATCATTGTAATAAAATTATCATAAGGAACTGCCCACTCCCAGCATGCACCTGATACCAGGACAGATCCAAAAACACCAAGCAAGGTCAAGAAAGGGAAGGACCCTTTCTTGGAACCCTCCACCTATTTCTCCGCCCCCAGCTTAGCATATTAGTAGGGATTAGCATAAAATGACAGGCCCTAACCCTGGGGTGGGACTGTTCCGTCTTGGATCAATCCACTCTTATACTTTTTCTTTTTCTTTTTTTTTTTTGAGACAGAGTCTCACTCTGTTGCCCAGGCTAGAGTGAGTGCCGTGGCGTCAGCCTAGCTCACAGCAACCTCAAACTCCTGAGCTCAAGGGATCCTCCTGTCTCAGCCTCCCGAGTAGCTGGGACTACAGGCATGCACCACCATGCCCGGCTAATTTTTTCTATATATATTTTTAGCTGTCCATATAATTTCTTTCTATTTTTTTTAGTAGAGATGGGGTCTCGCTCTTGCTCAGGCTGGTCTCGAACTCCTGAGCTCAAACGATCCGCCCACCTCGGCCTCCCAGAGTGCTAGGATTACAGGCGTGAGCCACCGCGCCCGGCCCACTCTTATACTTTTTCTTAAGAGTGTACTCTGCTTTCAATTAATCTATTTCTGCTTATACTTCGTGTTTATTCTTTCTCTGACTCGTGCCCCTATGCTTGAATTCCTTCTTGCGTGGAGGGCAAGGACCCTCCCTGCCGCCGCGGTGGTCTTCGCAGGTATCAGGCTCACTCTCCTTCCCCAAACCCAGTCCAATGCGAAGTGACCGGTCTTGCTCCCCAAGCCCCTGTGCTCCTCCGCGTCTCTGTGGCATCTTCACACCAACTCACCTCTGCTGCTTCTACTGTCCACTTCCCCTCGCCTCCACCCACACAGCCCTGGCCCAGCCCATGCGGAAGAACCTCTGCTCCGTCTCCCTCCCCTCTTCCCTCAGCTCCGACTGAACTCTCCGGTTCATCCTCACATGAACCAATACATGAACCAATGTCTGCCGTCTCTAGGTCAAATGCCACCCCACGCCCCTGCAGCTCTCTGGGCCAGCCCCACACGAACTGCTCTCCTCTCCCCGCCCCCGTCACCCCCAATGGCACCCCTGCTCCACTGCCCTCTGCTGCCCTGCGCAGGAACTGCCTTTGCTCTCTCTCCAGCCCAAGCCCCATGCACAACCGACATTTCTCTGGGCCAGCCCTGCACGAACTGCCCGTCTGCTTTCTCTCCCTCCCCTTACCCACCGCCTCCCTACACCACCTGGTCCTACCCTGCATGAGCTGACCTCAGTCCCTCTACTTCGCGATCCCCCGTGTCCTCGTGGGCCAGCCCCACATGACCTGCCCTCTGCTGGCCCTCCAGCCCAGCCCTGCCCCACTGCCCCACATCTCTCTGGCCCACCCACAAGGGCTGACCCTACACCTCTCCTTTCCTTCCCCTCCCCTCCATACGCCTCGGTTCCCTCTCCTTTCCTTTGCCCCATACCCTGGCTACCTCTGCAGATACAGCCACACATAAACCACCCCGGTGGCCTCTCTTTTTCCCTCCCGCCACAGGAACTGGCCCTGACTGCCTCTCCTGTGCCACACCAGCCAGCCTTCTACATCCCTTAGTGCAGCCACGTGAACTGACCTCTGCTTCCTCTACCTTCCCATCAGCCCTCCATGCCCCTCCAGCACCCTGGGCCAGCCCCACTTGAACTGTCCTTGCTCCCACCACATCCTTTCCCCCTGCCCCACCACCACGTGACCACCCCACACAGAAACTCTACCGCACCCTCACATGAACTCACCCCTGCTCCCTCTCACTCTCTCCCTGCCCCCCACACTCCCCTATACCCCTCAGGGACACCCCACACGCACCAACCTCTATTTCTCTGTCCCCATGCCCCACCATTCCCCTAGGTCTCCTAGTCCTGTCCTGCATGAACTCACCTCGACTCCTTCACCATCCACCTCTGCCCACCCGCCTCTGGCACTGTCTTCTGCCCCCGCACGAACTCCCCAGCTCCCTCTGCTCCATCTTCCTCACCCCCTTCAACTCCCTGGTCCAGCCCCACCTCACTGACTCACACTGACTCACTGACTCACGCTCCCTCTCCATCCCCGTGCCCTACTGAGCCACTGCAGACCTGTCTTAAGATGGCTGCCAGGCACAGATGTGGTGAGCACCTAATGCTTGTTTCTGGCCCTAGGGATAGCATGTTACTGGCCACTCTCTGTCAAGAGATTCTTAAGGGACTTTGTCTCATTTATGGGAACAATTAAGCAGGAGGAAACAAGAATGTTTCCAGGGTAATTAGCTCGATTTAGCCATTCCACAGTGTATGTGTATTGCAAAGCATCATACCATATATACAATTTTGTCAATTTTAAAAATTAATTGTTTTACTAAAAAGAATGTTTCCAGGGTTACAGTGAGCAAACGGGAGGCAGGGCCAAGTCTTTCCACTCCTTTCCAATGCTGCGTGTCTTTTACTTGACCATATGCCTCTTATTAGAAAATAGCAAGATGACAAAGGACAAATCCTCCCAGGAAATGCTGTCAACTGACTTTGGGGACACTAATTATAAAAACGTCATGAACCCACATTGAACAACAAAGCTTATGTGATAACCATAACGAGGAAGGAGAGTAAGACTGAGCATTTCTGAACCCCTTCTTCTTGAACACATTAAAGCCAGGTCCTTTGTGTAAGTTTTCATTTGGCCCTCAGTGATTCTGAGTTAAGCACGACTCTTCTCTTCATCACAGAGAGAAGAAACTCTAGGCCCGGCCAGGAAATGGGGGAGCACTGTGAGGACCCAGATTGAGGCTAGTCTGGGCTCTTTCCCCCAGTGTTTCTCAAGGAATGGTCCCTCTGCAGGAGACTCATCTGGGGGGCACAGTCAAGTTCATATTCCTGATGTGAGAAAGGACCATAGCGAACGCTGAATGTTCTCAGGGCTGTCCTGTGTAGGGATTGCCAAAGGTCTTGAAGTTTCATACTGGTTTTATGTATTTTTTTAGTACATGAACCTTGGTTAAATGGTAAAGTTTCAAACCAGTTAATATTAGGGTAGCAAATTACAGGTTGGGGCTGGTAATACAGTTTGTTGTTCCTTTATTGAAGTGATAGTTGAATGCAAAGAAGTCAAATTCCGCATGTATTTTTAAACATTTACCTTTTGAGTAAATTCTTCTGCGAATCACCTTAGTTGGGTCCTCTTTTACTCTGTGCCCAAGGCAGTCTGTTTTGTCCATAGCCTGGTGTCAATCTAACACCTTGTCAACTGTGCCTGTCCTGGTGGCTCCTTTTCGTTCTGAGTTTGTGCTTCCCTATGGCCCCTGCTAGATTTCAGTTGCCATAACCCGAGAACTATACCTGAAGGAGTTTGCAAAGAAAGTACATGTGCTGGGCTGCAGGTGGGAGCCGGGAGAAGATGTGTCTCATGCCTGTCTTCAGGAACCTGCAAAGTGACTTTGCCACCGAGAGTGCCTCCGCAGGAATGACTGGCAGGAAGGGGAACAGGAGTGTCCTCTGCCTCGGGACCCGTCAGGTTTGGTAGGGGTAACATGGTGCTTCTCAGCTGCCCTTGTGCTTCAGAGGTGCCCAGAGAGGCTTAATACTATGCAGATTCCTGAGCTATCAAGTCACAATCTCCAGGGCTGGGCTCGCCCACAGACAGGGACTTTGAAAAAGGTCCCGGGGTGACTCTTTTGCACAAGCAGCACTGAGAAAGGCATGCCATAGGATAGATGCTGCAGCAACCTCCGTGCAGCTTTAAAAACCCTTGATGTAGGAAATAACGTGCACGATGTTCTCTCTTCTGCTTCTGAGGGAATTTCCCCAGTAAATTTCCCTCTGTTTCGCTGTGTTCATCTCTCACCCCGTTTCCATGAAGAAAGATAAGAAAGGGGGAAACACGGAGGAGCGTCTCCATGCCTCTTAGACCAGTGCTGCGTATTCCTTCCTGTTGTTTAGAGGAAAATATTGTCTGCATTTCCCATTTTTCTCTATGTGCAGTAGACACGGTAAACTTACCAAAGATCTGTTCTCTTCTCTTCCTCAGAGAACCCCAATTTTGCCCAAATATCCACCCATTTCCTTAGGGCCAGTGGGTTTCAGGGGAGTCTATGGTTATCTCCAGCCCCAGAAGGAAGATCCCCACTACTCTTGCCAAGGATTGGCTTAGGCCTGGGGACGCGAGACATGGTGGGAGTTGTTAGGGGCAGCACTCTTGTTCCTCCCTCATTGTGTGGACATTGTCACATCTACGTGTTACAAAGGACTACAACAGTTGTCTGTCACCATGAAGGAAGCTAGCCAAGAACAATATTGGCTCATTGAGGGTTGCAGAACAGAAAGAAGGAAGGAATCTGGCTACTAATGGCTTCGAGGGGCCGTTGCATTAACAATCTCGGAGCTTCTGCCTCAGGACGCTGGTGATGTGAGAGAGCAGACCATCCATGTTGCCGGCACCACCGAGAAGTGGGCTTTCTGTTACTTGCAGCTGAAAGCGAAAGCACCTCAATCTCTTTTCCCACCCCCTTCCCATGTAATCTTCAGCTGGCACTAAAGCTGTTGCAGTTCAGTCGGAGAGTACGTGCTCAGACCGACGGAGTGTATGGCAGTGCCCCATCAACCAAGGCTTTGCTCCAAGTTCCTGTAGGAGGAGCTGCCTACCCGGGAGAGCCTCCCTGGATTCTGGGGTCAGATAAGGAAAGAAACACTTCTTTCCTGGACTTGCTGTGGCCACCCTGGAAACATGAGTCACCAGCCTCCAAATCCACTTTATGCTCTAACCTGGCAGAGGAGTCTCAGGACCAAATAGACGTGTTGGGCAATGAAGAAGTTGGTGTTCAGAAGGATAGGTTTTGTAGTTCATGGAGTCTTTTTGTTACTTCTAGTTATCTCTAGCTAACTAGTGTCTTAGATAACAATGGATATCCCCTGAACTAATATTTCTATCAGCAATAAGAATTTTTAATTCAAAGGATGATTATTCAAAATCCTTGGATTTGACCAGTTTTCATCAGTGTATAGTCTTCAACTAGTCACTCTGGATACTTCCAGTTATTCCTAAGTTGCTAAAATTATTAATTACCACTAGGTATTTGTTATAATTGTGCATTATTCGCACAAGCACAAAGAACTTTGAGTGAGAAGGATTTTTCTACTTTTGGCATCAAATGATTATTCTAGATATCTGTAATTATCTCTTGTTAACTATTTACCTAGGTAACACTAACCATCAATAGCATTAAATTCTCATTCCAACAACAGATGATCATTTTGAGTTGAGAAGAATGTGATCTTCAGCCTCTAAGCTTTAACCGGTAGTTCAAGATGTCTTTTATCATTGCTCCTTAACTAATCTTCCTGGAATATCTTATTATACGGAACTAACTCATTAATTCAATAAGAAAAAACAACTTATATTTGTGAAAAATATTTTCAACTACTTGATTTCCCATTGTTATTCTAGTTCTCTCTAGCATACTACTTACGTACCTCTACTTACATACAGAAATAATTCATTATTGCATCAATACACGAGAGTTAAATCTTGGTCTAAAAAAGTGATTTTTAGATTCCTGGCTTTGATTCTAGTTATTCTAGTCATTATTAGTTATCTCTTCTCAACTAATTTCCTAAGTAACTCCAGGTATATATAGTACTGGCCTACCATCCAACAAGAAGTAAGACTTTACAGCTGAGAAGAATCAAATATTTCATCATTCAGACTTCACTTATTTATTCTAATTATCTCTAGTTATGTTTAGTCATCAGCTTATCTAGGTTCCATAAGATATGTATGATGTCAATTTTTTTTTTTTTTGAAACAGAGTCTCACTCTGTTGCCCAGGCTAGAGTGAGTGCCGTGGCATCAGCCTAGCTCACAGCAACCTCAAACTCCTGAGCTCAAGCGATCCTCCTGTCTCAGCCTCCCGAGTAGCTGGGACTACAGGCATGCACACCATGCCCGGCTAATTTTTTCTATATATATTTTTTAGCTGTCCATATAATTTCTTTCTATTTTTAGTAGAGATGGGGTCTCGCTCTTGCTCAGGCTGGTCTCCAACTCCTGAGCTCAAACGATCCGCCCACCTCGGCCTCCCAGAGTGCTAGGATTACAGGCGTGAGCCACCGCGCCCGGCCGAACAATGTCAATTCTTTATTCCAACAAAGATAAGAACTTTTCACAAAGAAATGATAAATGTTTGAGGTGATGGATATGCCAATTACCGTGATTTGATCATCACATAAGTATTCTAG
The DNA here is from genome assembly GCF_041146395.1 of Eulemur rufifrons. NCBI lineage: Eukaryota > Metazoa > Chordata > Mammalia > Primates > Lemuridae > Eulemur > Eulemur rufifrons. The sequence continues at coordinate 21,872,907 of NC_091012.1, read as the reverse complement.
TTATTTCTAATTTTTTCTGGTTAACTGGTATCCTAGATGCAAATACTTTTCTATAGTATTAATGAAATAATCCAACAAGAAATAAAGATTTAGACTTAAGAAGAATGTGATTTTCAGCCTCCTGCCTTTTATTGAGTATTGTGATTATATCAATTTCTTTCTATTAAAATTGTAACTAGGGAACTCTAGGTGCCTATTGTACTAAGACAGCATTCCAAAATTATATAGGAACTTAGATTTGAAAAGAATGTTTTTTCAATGCCTGTATTCAACCAGTTTTTTGAATTCTGTCTAGTCACATGGGAACCAGTACTAGAAATAGTATTAATGAATTATTTCAAACATATAAGCAACGAGATTTTACAAGTATGCATTTTCTGTTAGCTGTATCCAGTTATCTTTACTAACATCTAACTAACTCTCAAATAGTTACCTGGGTACCAGTATTTATCTCTAATGCTCATACATTATTGCAATAAGAGGTAAGAATTTAGAGTTGAGAGTTCAATGTTCAAACTCTTGGATTTCAATATGTTTTCCCAGACCTTTCTAGAATCATTTACCTCCGTAGCACTAGGTATCCCTAGTATTTAAGCTTTATTTCTTATTGAAATAAGTTAGATTTAAAAACAGTGGGTACTTCAGCTTCCTGCCTAAAAACTATATTCTGGTTATCTCTAGTTTACTCTAGGTTACTAGTTACCCAGGAACTGCCAGTTATCTATAGAACTATCTCCTTACCTTGGCAAGAAATAATGTTAAATTTCAGAAGTATGTGTTTCATATTTATTTCTGGTTATCTCCAGATTCCCCTAGTTAACTAGTTACTTATGTATAGACTTTATACATCCTTACATAACTCCTTATATAAATAAGATATAAGAAGTTACAATACACACACTCACACACATATAGAGAGAGAGATTGTTTTCCCCATTATTCCACTAAGTGATAATACTTTGGAGTTGAGAAAATTGTTTTTTCACTTCCTGGATTTAACATCATTTCCTAAATATCAGTAATTATCTCTAGTAAACTAGTTACCTAAGCACCACTGATTATCTATAGTATTAATGCATTAAGAAATAAGGAATAAGAATTATGCCTGGGAAGCACATAATCAGTCAGCATTCTTACTTCACCTATTAATTCAAATTGTGTATAGTTGTATCTATTTAAATAGTTGCTGGTCCTACAAGATACGTTGAGTAGTAACTCATTATTCAATTATGAATTCAGACTTTAGAGTTCATAAGAATGCCTTTTATTCTTCTGCACTTCCACTATTTATTGTAATTTTTTTTCTAATCATAAATGAGTCAACACAGAGCTCCTCAAGGATCCCAGTGCCACCTCAGCAGCACATTTCTTACTTGAGTAGTGTCTTCTCTGCCTTCCAAGGGAACAGAGTTCAGAGGCAGGACTTTGATCTCACATAATAACTCATATCGCATACCTCCTTCCCCTAAATTTTCTCACCAATTCATCAATACTCTGCCAGGGCAGTTCCCATATTTCCATGTCATTTACTGTAGGCTGCTGTTGTCCAAACATAAAGGGGCCACTCTAGCAGGATATTAGGCCAGCCCCAGGCATGAAACCCCACGTCCTCTGTGCTCCCATGTCAATAAGTTCTCATATTGAATTATGTTCTGTCCCCTGTCATGCTGGCTCGACATTGTCAAAATCCATTCCCACCTATGTTATCCCAGTTCATGCAGGTGCATATTAGCCAGGTCCTGCAGTTCATCTGAATATAAGGTATTTCCCACGCAAACAGAAACTGTAGAGGTCTCCTGTGCTGTGATGTGCTGTGATCTCACCTATTCTTACTTTACACTTGTCATTAGACCAATAGCAATTAGCAGGATGGACATTGACTAAGACAAGCAACATCTTTTGAGGTAGTGTCCTCAGATGAGGTCTTTGTGGGGTCTCCAGGAACAAGGAGATTGCTTCCCAATTAGCAAGGGTTGGAGGTGCCTAATGCCAGGAAAAGAGTTCAGGGGATTCCAGGTATGCACACTCGTCCTGCTCATCACCTTTGCAGGTCTCAGGCTCTGCTCTTTCCTTGTCAGCGCCTCACGTGGATGCAGAGGCCCGCGAGTGCTGTGCGTGCCATCTCTGTGCGGTCCTGCCAACCCACAATTGGGACCAGGGCCTGATGTTCAGCAGTCTGTCTTAGGACTGGAGAAGGGGAGAGACCCTTAATCCAGTGGGTCAGGGTGGGTGGCGAGCTGGGCTTTCCCATCAGACAGACAGACAGACAGACACACACACACACACACACAGCCCTGTGATAGAGATCTGGGTTAGGGCACTCACAGAGTGGCCCTAGCAACTGCTTCTAGTGCAAGGGAACTCAGAGTCCACACAGCCATCAATCCACCCCCACGCCCCAAATGCCTTTCAATGACCCTGATTCCAAAAGGAGGTGAACACATGCTCGTGCGAGGCATGTCTGCCTCTCTTTGGTAAATGACATCCAAGAGAGACCGGGTCCCCTTCCTTCACCCCAAAGCAACAAACACGTATGATGTCACAAATATAGGAAGAGCCGGGAGTGTGGCTTCAAATACAGGCAGTTGTCCCATGACGCTGATAAGCCTTTCTCGTCAACGGGATGAAGCAGTGCGTCCTTGTCATGTCAGAAATCAGACTGTCACATGGGTCACAAGATTTCTGTGTCTTTCTATGGTACCTGAGGTTTATCTTCTGAGCAGAGCCTTAAGCCACACCTCACTTGCTCTCCTGACCTATAATGCTATGAATGAACGAATGAGTGAGATAGTGAAGAAAACACTGGAACCGAGAGGTAAACACGGCCCCACGAGAAAGCTGGAGTTGGCTGATGCACCGGACTCAGAGGGACACGGCGAGACAGAGGGGCTAGAGCGTATTCCCTCGTGTGAGGCCCATGCGGAGCATGGCGGTGGTCTATTCCCAGACACTTGCCAGCACCCTGAGATGTCACGGGGACGGCCGAGGTGGTGTGCCCCAGGGGTCGGGCTCTCGCTCAGGCAGAGTCCGGGCGGGTTCCGTCAGGCCCGAGGCGGATACAGCTGGGAAGGCCCTCTCCTAAAGCCAGAGCCCCGGGTTTCCCCACAGACAAAGTCAAGCATGAAAGTGAATATTTATTTAGAATGAGAAGAAAATTAACAACAGTCACAGCATAATTTCCCCAAACTACTATTTCTTTGGAAGTGTGTTCATATATTTTCTTAGCCACGCCACCTATGTAGTTGTACAATCTCAAGTGTGATGGAGCAGAAGTTCAAGGTGAGGGATGTGATGGTTTTGTTGTGAATCCAAACAGCTACTTGGCAAATTTTACTCAAACACATGGCCACGTGAACACGTGACGTGGGCGAACAGTTCACTGCCTCTCAGAACGAAAAACGCACTTGGGTTCGTGTTTATTTTCACATCGAGTTGGAAAAACAAACTAGATTTTCTAACATTTATCCTCAGAAACCCTCTCGTTGCAAGGTAGTCTAATCATTCATGGGCTTTACAACTTCTCTCTTCATGGCGTCTGCTGAATTCTAGTCCGACGAGGGCCACCTTCAGCCAAACGGGGGCTGCTTCTATAACCCATTTTCCAATCGGCAGCCCTGGGGCACCGACTGCTCTAGCAGCCTGGGATGCCTGGACAGTCTGCATTTATACCCTCGGGAGCCGTCGGAGCTGGCCGATGAGTAAGTCGGAAGATAAAGCTCGGTTGGTTTGAGGCAAATGAGTATGTTTTAGGGGCCAGGGGGATTCAGGACAAGGTGCTTGCTTTGCTACAGTTTAGACCGGAGTAGACGGGCCCCTGGGCAGTGGGGCTGGGCTCTCCGGAGGACAGCAGCCGGTCTGCGGGTACGATGACTCTAGCTGCCCTCCCCTTGGGGACAGACAGCAACAAGAGGAGGGTCCGGTCGCTGTCAGCTGTGAAAACAGCCTGAAGCCCGTTTTAGGAAATCGTCTAGCCATCGGAGAAGAACTACTGCCATAAACGGAATTTCAGGGAAACACAGGGTCAACGGTCTTGCACAGGGCTGACAAAATGCTTAACGCACGCTGAGATCTCATCCGCTGACACGTGGGCCACACGCAGGTAGGTGACCCAGGAACTTTGCGTTTCACTTTCAGCTTGCTTTTCAAAGAGGTATTGGAAGGTCGTGATAATATATAGGAAAACATGTCTGTCATCGGATTTAACCCTCAGGGCTAGTTTTCAAAAGATATAAATAGGCATTGCAGGGAAAATTCAGGCATCACCTTAAAAAGGAATCCCATAGTTGATATCCATGTGTCTCCCAAAGAATGGAAACTCCAAGTGATGTCTCTGTAAAAGTATACATCGGGTTTTAAAAACTATTGTGACTTCATAGCCGGCATCAGTGGCTTTTCGTGTAAAAAAAGAAAAAGAGTGTGTGTCCCGTGCGAGAATGTCAAGTAGGGTCACAAGAAATGGTATGAAAATCAACGGTATTTTCCTGTGGAACTATCTGGGCAGCCACACGTCCAAAAAAGGTCGAGGGAAATACAACTGTTTGCAATCCTTTTACAAAAAAGCTTGAGGAGGGTTTGGGAAGAAGGAACGACGGTGAACGTGCCACCCACAAACGCTAGAGATGGACCCAAAACGAGTTATGCACGTTCCCAAAGTCTCGAATTTCCAGAACATATTTACACGGCACAGAGAAGGGGTCACGCATTTCATACAGACGGGTTTTCCAATGAATCCTCGGAAGGAGGAGGCTCCCCGCTAACGCCTGCTGTGCATGGGAAGACACCTGAGAGCTTCCCTGGCGACTGCTGGTTTCCTTCTCGCTTTCTTTAGGATATTTTTGTCAAACAGCTCTTTCTCGCGGTAGTGCACGGGTGGGCCTCGCAGGTACTTCTCTTCCGCTCCCTTGTAGTCCAGCCCCTCAAGCGTGGCAATGGAACAGATGATGGCTTCTGGCAGAAGAACTTCCAGAACAAGGTCGATTTTCTCACGTCTTACCGGAGCCAGCATGGTGCCGTCTATGTGTTTGTAGACTTCTTGTAGGTGCTTTACCACGAGATCCAGCTGGTCCTCATCCTCCAGGTATGTTTCAACGCAGAACAGGCGCCTATTTGAGTTCAGAAACGACGTCAGCCAGCTGGACTGTTTCCTGCCTTTCAAGATGTCCAGAAGGTGGTGGTCGGCCCCCTTTCTCTTCACGATGAAGTCCACCAGCTTCTGGTTGGCTCGGTCCCCGGCGGCCTTCATCCGGTCGGGGAGGATTTTCTTGCAGGGCAGCTTCCCCCACAGGGACGCCTCCTCCTCCCAGTCTTCCAGGTCGGCGTAGTTCACCTTGGGAAAGTCGAAGTCCAGGTCGCCCTCTTGGACGGCTTTCCTCATCGGGTAACTGACGTCGGTGGCGTAGTACTCGAGGAAGGAGCCCGAGAAAGAGCCGCGGCCGAGGCCTTCCCGGTAGTGGGCGATGAGGGAGAAGCACCAGTTGACGCTGTGCTTGTACACCTTGCTGGCTCTCTGCAGCAGCCTGTCTTTCTCTTTGCACTCCAGGGGCTTCAGTCTCCGAAGGGGCACGCGGATGCCTCTCCTCTCGCGGCGCAGGTTGGCCTCAATCAAGAGCACCCTGGCCGTCTTGTCTGCCTTGCTGACACTCTTTACCACGGCCGGCCAGAATGGATGATCCTGAAATTTAAACCACACCATCATCCCCCTTTCAATGGGGCATGGCTCCTTCCGAAGAGCGGAGTCGGCGCGTTGCCTCGCTCCTTTACCACCAGCTGCTCCTTTGCTGCCAGCTGCTCCTTTACCGCCAGCTACTCGTTTACAGCCAGCTTCTCCTTTACCACCAGCTGCTCCTTTACCACCAGCTGCTCCTTTACCACCAGCTGCTCCCTTACTGCCAGCCGCTTGTTTACTGCCAGTGCGGATGGGATTCTTGGCCTTTGAGTCAGCGAGAGGCTGAGGTTCTTTCAGTACCTTCTCAAAGGGTGGGACTGGAAGCTTCCTCTTTCTACCTGCAAGATGGAGTGAGGACCGCTGCTTCGCGGGAGGGGACCAGCAGGCCGCTGCCATGCCTTCCAAGCCTGGCTTCCAGGCACCCTCTGCAGGGAGCTCAACATTCCCTGCCGAGGTGGGGCATTCGGAGGCAGCGGCCGGGGTCTGCGGGCAGGTGTCTTGTGCCTCTTCGTTCAGACCTGTGGGCACAGCGGACATGAGCCCCAGTGGCCGAGATGGAGCCGCCTGTTGGTCCTCAGCATGCACAGCCTCCTCCGTGACAGTGGGACCCAAGGACGTGACTGTGGAGCTGTCTGCCTTTTCCTTGTCCTCTTTCTCACCGCCATCCTCCAAAAGCATCAGGGAATCTTGGCATACACTGGAGCTTGACGATGCCTCTGAGTGCACTTCACCTGGGGTGGGGGCAGTGGCTGTGTGCCCCTCTGACTTAGCACCGTACGGGGCATCCTCGCCCTCTGAACGCAACAGCAGTGATCCCGGCTCTTTACTCTTGCCTAGACGGCTCCGTAAGTCCCCTTTGCGTTTCCGATACCTTTTACAACGTAAGTCCCCTTTGCATTTCAGATACCCTTTACGAAGTAAGTCCCCTTTGAGTTTCCAATACCTTTTACGAGGTGGTGGCCTGGCTCGCTTTTCCGGCACCTTGTGGGACAGCATCGTGGTCTCCTCCTCATCTGGTTTTCTTCCTGGACCCGAATTTATTCTCTCATTCAGAACCTCCAGGGCCACTTTAAGGGCTCTTCTGTAGTGCACTCCCTGTCCTGCTGGGGCTCTGACCCTCGCCCGCGGCGCCGCTGGTGAGGTGATGGCTTCCATCGCAGACTCAGTTAGGGCCTTTATGTCTGTGCTTTTTGCTTTAATTATTTCATCTATCGAGAGGATTTCAACTTCCACAGAAAGGGCCCTCTTCCTCTTATTTTTCAGTGAAGTCCCAGATCTGGACAAAACCTTTGCTGGCCACAAGTGGCCTCTCCACTTGCACAGGACATACTCAGAGTCCATTGTGATTTGAGTCGCGTGTGAAGAGGCCTCTAAGAGAGGCTGAGGTGCGTGGCCGTCATACTCACTGCTACTGCAGCTCTTCCCCAAAGCACGGTGCTTTCCGACGCCTCCTTTGCCTTCACACCGCAAGGGCTTTCCCTCCACCTGGATCTCCCCGAGACGCTTGAACTCGCGCCGCGGACGGAGGACACCGGCGTGCACTGGAACGTGGAAAAGGAACAGAAGAAACGTGTCAGAAAGAATTCCTTTGGTCAAAGCAGAAGCACCCTGCTCAATGGCATTGATAAGAGGTCCAATGAGGAAACATGAAAAGTGTGTCTTACAGGGGTTGATAAGTGGGAGTGTTTGGGGAAAAAACGCAGAGGGTGCCCCAGGACTTTTAGAGCACTGCAAACCCGGCGTCTTGCCCTGAGTGTACCGAGTGAACACCGAGGAGCATCTGTGTGAGGGACGTGTGTGTGTCCTGTCAGGGACCCCGTTTTTCTTACAGGACACTCAGTGACTTTTGGGTTCCTTGGGCTTCAGCCTATGGAAATGCTTCCTTTTTTCCTTTTCTAGGGTGCCCATGCTGCTCTGTGCCCCCCAGGAAGCCTGAGACGATCTCCTATGCACGGACGCTGGCTGTCAGCATGGCGTCACGTGCAAGGGCATGAACTTAGAAGCTAGAGGTCCACAAGGGTCATGCTGACGATGACTGGCTGTCATGGCCAACAAGTATGGCCACAGCATCGGTCATTCGCTGCGACCTGCACCTCTCTATTGTGGTTTAAAACATTTGTCTCCTAACACCAAATCTGTGATTCTTATCTTGAAAACAAGCGTCAGTAGAACAAGGTGCAAAAGAACATTGCACCCCAAAAGGTCAACACAACATGGCTGCAAATGAACGTTTAGGAAATGGGAAAGTCTTACCCAACATCAGGCAGGTAGCTTGGTTCTCACACTCCAACTGCTCCTGTGCACACCCTCAAGTGGTGCCAAACGAAGATACCCAGGGCCTGTGCACCGCTAACGTCAACCTGGAAAATCCAAAATGGATAAGAAATTAAGCCAAGTCAGTGGGGATGGATTTATCAAGTTCCCCTTGCCGACTCCCTCGTGCATGCCTTTTGGAAACAGAACTGAGATCTCAATCTCATCCATAAAGTAGATGTCGTATATATTTTCTTCCTTCTTTTGCATTCGAAAATACTTTCACGTTATGCTACTTTGTGGATGCTAGTCTCCTTCTATTTCAGAACAGCGGGAACTATGTGCTTTCGTGATAGCATCGGCCTCGGACGTATAGGTTCAATATTGGCAGGCTTTGTGTGTGTGCACGCACGCGTGCAAAGGTGTGTGTGAAAGAACAATGGAGTTTTTAATGTCACTGTGTTTTTCCAATTCTCAAAGAACATTACAGGGGCTTGCAGGGAATATGAAATGCATAGAAAGATATATAAAAAGGACAGCATGTTCCAGATGCTCACTCCTCACAGGATGACGCGTGTCCTTCCAACACGCTACCTATGCATGCGTGCACGCACACACGCACCAGTTATGTTCAACTAGAGTTCCTACCATAAGAGCACATTTGGACACATTGTCTCGTGAATGCCCATTTTCCTAAGTCGTTTTCTGTGGCTCTCTTTACAACGAGACTGCCCTGATATTTCCAAACTTTATGTAATGAGATGTCCAACATTATAGAAGCATTTCCACAGAAGGTGCTACCGTTCTCTCAGTTCTTCTCTTCCCACCGTCTCCCCTCAAATACTCTGTTACCTTGCTGTAGTTTTCTCTATATCTTGTACAATATATATTATAGCTCATTTGCATATTTTAGCCATGACTAGCTGTTCTTTGGAGCTTCTGTTCAGCTGTTCAGCCCTCCCTTTCCCTCTACTTACTAACCTCCAGGGGGGCGAACCAGGTGTGTCTTTCAGAACCCATGGATGGCCCTCCATTCTGCATAAGGACAAAGAGTTGCCTGGTTCACAAGGTAAGTCATTGCATCGTAGCTCATCATAGCAACAACAAAACTGCACAAACCCGGGTGATATCCGTGGGGAGAGGCTAACAAACCTATCGACCGAGCCAAAGATCCTACGTTATGTACCCAACAGAAGGCTGATGCAGACCTGAATGTACTGACAGGGGGAAAATTCAGTGGAAAAGTCTGGTTAGCGACCGATTAAGTACAGATCATAGAGTTTAGGTCAAATACACGATCACCTGGACAACAACGCTATCTATCTTGTCATAGGGTAAGGAAGACATTTCAAGGGAAGAGAAAAGTCTGGAAAGATAAACAGAGATCTCATGCCCTGGTTACACAGCAAAAAGGAGATGAAGGAGGCTTATGCGGGTAGATGGTATTTTTCAAGTCATGTTTAAAATGCTACACGGAGGACACATGTATCTGTATGTTCACGTGCCCCAACGTATTACGGCAAAGACGCTAAGGAGATATGGAATGAAACATCGGACAGAAGGAAAGCAAAGGAAGCGAGTTTGGCGAAACCGTGCTATCTGAAATAGAATTCAGGGGGAATAGATTTGAAATGTTCTTGGAGGGATATTTGTAATTGAGCAAAGGCTATATTCGTTGTTAAAGTTTGTATACGCAGGCACATAAGACATAGTCACTGGGAGTGCGAAGAGAGAGAGAGGAAGCCACAGTGGGGAAGTTTGCACAAGAAGGGAAAGCATCGAGCGGCACATGCACACGTGCCGACCCCCAAGTGTAATGCACTCTCTCACGCGCGCCCGCACACACCCACACAACAACAAACCGGGCCGAGGTTAATCCTGTAAAACTACCAGAAACCAAAGTGAAAGGGGCACCTTCAAGGGAAAGAGAGAAACAAACGACATTATTAAGCAGGGCCCTCTGTTGTTGTTGTTGTTGTTGTTGTTGTTGTTGTTTTTTAATAAAGGAGAAGTTGGTAAAATGATGTGGAGACCAAAAAAATGGTAAAAGAGAACGACGTGCTACCGAAGACAGCGCCACGGTGCGAAGCCGCAGGCCCTCCCAGGTGCGGGGAAAGCAAGGGACCGCGTGGGGCCTGCGCACCCACGCGCGGGGAGCAGGCCCTCAGAGCCTGGGCCTGGACTTCGGTGGAAGGCGGGCTGCCCTCTCCTCTCTAGAAAGAGGTTTCTAGAGAAGGTCAGGGAAGGGACCCGTGGAACCTGAGACCCCTGGCGACGGCGCCTGCCGGGGAGATGAGCAGCTCCTGCCGCAGTGGCAGGATCCCAGAGGCAGCCTCCCTTGGCCCCAGGTCTCCGGAGAGAGCGCACCAGAAATGACCCCGCCGGCGCTGGTCTTTCCACAGGGACACGACCAAGGGCGTGCTTGGAGTTTGAGGACAATCTACATTATGAACCGTCTCTCCCTACGGCAAAGACACGTCCCTACTGTGTGAAGGAACTCTGTCGGGGTGACACTGAGAGGAATGGCTGCAGAGCGGAAGGCACAGCCAGCCCCCCTCCCTCTTGACCGCCTGCCCCCTGTGAAGACCCCAGCCGGCCGATCCACACAAGGAGCCAGGTGGGGAAGGGACAGTGGGGCGGGCAGGTCCCAGTCCCACAACCACGGAGCAGCACCGAGGACTAGAGTCAAGAGACGTAGATACCCTGGACATGGCACCTGCTTCTGCCGAGACGCAACAGCATGTCCCGTAGAGGCTGGGCTGCTCTTCACAAGCACAGTAGACACAGACAGAGCCATGTCAGCAGCGTCCACTTCCAAACACGCAGCCACACGTCCCAGAACCTTGGTGAAGGGCCTTGCATTTTCTGCTCATTTAATAAAGAGGGGGCCCTTGCTGGGTTTAGCTTCATTTACCCAGCTCTCATTAGTGGCTCCATAACAGGACTTTCTCTTCCAGAGAAGATGCTTCTTAGCTCATGTGTCAGCTGCCCGGATGAGCACATCATCCCCTACCCCCGACCCCACCTTGCTCGAGGTTACATCGGCCCTTCCAGTTCTACCCGTCTTGTCTTTTGTCTACTGACCACGAGTTTCTCTCTCCCAATGGACACATAATAACGGTTTACGATGAGGAGGGGTAAATGAGTAAATTCACATCATTAAGGGAACGTGTGACAGCCGTTTCAGTTCAGGAATACTTGAGGATTGGTGCTTTACAGAGCTTAGATGACAGTCCTCTCACCAAACAGGTGTCACCTCGGGACAATGAGCTGGGGCTGGCAGACGACATGCCACTCAACCTCCTCAGCCTCCCTTTCATCAGCAGCTGCCAGCCTCGCTAATAAACACGAGGGATTAGAGCCCTGAATGGCCAACTAAAAGCCACACACACACACACACACACAATCACACTCACACACTCACACTCACACACACACGGATTGATCGCGGACACCTACTAGTCCTGATGTTTCTACAGTTACTCCATCCCTCTGGTCTGAAAATATCCTTGTGAAATGTGTCTGCCGCCAGGAAAGAATGGCTTACTCCGGTTGGCATGGAGACCAGAATGTCATCAAAAACGTTCTCCTTGACGTTAGCTTCCTATGGAAACCAGGAAGTACAAATGCATCCTCGGAGGCACAGTGTTGATCTAGATCTCAGTCAGTTACACCCCGCCCCATCCAAGGCGTGAATGAACGAGTGACGTACCAGGGACCTTGCTCGAAATCCTCTACGGAATAGGAGTTGGGGGCAGGGGGACTGTCACAAAATGGGCTATGGGGGAAGGCGAGTGAAAGGATGACAGGAGCTGTTCCCCCTCGAGACACACAGGCTCGGGATGCAGGTCCCGTGAAGCACCACTCTCCACGCTGCCTGAACACACAGGGCCAGGGACATTTGTGCAGGGGGGATCAGGGATCCTTGCTCACTTCAAAATGACCTTCACAGGACAAAGCCTGTGAGGATAAGGCACCCGCAGGCCAGAGGAAGGCAAAGCCAAACCTCAGGCTGTGGCAGGAACAAAGGACCCTGGGTCTACACTTGGCTTGGCAGCACACAAAGGTGCCTGTGAAGAATAATGACCCCGCAAAGTGCCCGTGACCTGGGACGACAGGGAGGTAGGGATGACCTGTCACATGTGGGATCCAGGCTCGGCATGTACTGCTCAAACCACAGGCCAATGCTAAATATGCTCAGAGGCAGGTCTCTTACCACTGGGGACACAGCACACACGTCCTGTCTCACAGCCAGCCGCTCCTAGCAGAGAGACGGAGCTGCCCTCAAGAGGGGGGGGTGGCGAGGGGGGAGAGGTGCGGTTCTGATGTCCAAGTTTTCCCCATTTCCATGGTGAAAATACTCCCCTCACGGCCGATTTCAGGCCCCCAACGTCTGGTCCCTGAGTGCTGAGTTGGCAAGTGGTGCCCAGAATCAGCTCTCTCGAGATGAAGCCCGAGACAGCCCAGCACAGCACGGGACTCAGGGACTCCAGTCTAGAGCAAGCACAGCCATGCCAGTCCACGCGCCACAAGGGAAGGGCCAAGCCGGACTCCATTTGTACCTGCGGACAAGCTGAATGAGGAGTTCCACCAGGTTCTTAGTGTGGAGGAACCACGGATACCTCTCCAGACCTGCCATCCGGCCTATCTACTTCCCCAGGCAGGGCAAACAGTGGCCTGCATTCACCGAGATCTTTTCAAATCAGAGAGAGAGACTCTCTGAAAGAGAGATGTCGGTTTGACTCTGAGCTCTGCCACTCACCAGCCTTGTGACTTTCACAATGTGCGCTAGCGTCTCTGTTCCCTAGCTTCCACTTTGGTCGAATAAACTGTTAATGTCTCTACCCTCAAAGGGTTGATTAAAGATCACCAAAGAAAACTGGTTTGAGCAGCTCCTAAATGGTCAGTTCAGGAACCCCGTTGGGGGATCAGTGAGGTCTTCCTTTCCCAACTTGGTATCTGTGAGTCCAGAGGGCCTCACACACTTCATCAGCGCATGCAACACATTGCAAGCAAGAGGTTGAATGAGGAAGCAGGTGGGAAAATACAGCTCCTTCCGCTTCTGGCACATATTAAAAAGACGTGCCAAAATGTCACACAACGTCATGCTTTTCAATATTTGTTTTGTTTTCAAAAGATAGATTTATTTTTCACATACTATGTTTATATGTAAGCATAAATGGGCTAAATATTGTTTTTAAGTGAAAACGTTTAAAAATTGGTTGCTTAGTTTTTTTTTTTTTTTCAAAACACTGGATGATTCCATTATATTGGTCTAACAATTCTTATGTGTCTCTTAAACACTGTTTATTGAAGTGAAATTCACATAATATGAAACGAACCATTTAAAGCACAGCACTCAGCAGCATTAAGGAAATTCAGAATATTGTGCAATCATCCCCTCTGTCTACTCACCCAACATTTGCACCTGTCCCAGAGGAAGCCCTGTGCCCACCAACCAGTCACTCCTGAGTCCTGCCTTCCCACAGTCCCCAGCAACCACCGATCTGGATACTTGGGGTGTTCCCATCTTTTGCTGTTGTGAGTAGGCATGCCAAGAACATTCGTGCACATGTATTTTTTGAGTACCTGTTTGTAATTTACTGAGGAACACAATGAGGAGTGGAATAACTTTGTCATGTGTTAACTATATACTTAACTTTTTGAGGACCCACCAATCTGCTTTCCACACTGGCTGTACTCCTTTAAATTCCCACCAGCAATGTACAAGGCTTCCAATTTCCCTACATTCTCGACAACAATTATTATTTTTCTGTTTACTTTTAGAAATTATAGACATGCTAGTTGAGGGTAACTACTATTCCTGATATTGATTTGCATTTCCCTAATGACTAGTGATTGTGAGTGTATGAGCATGTGATCGTCGGCCATTCATGTATCATCTTCGGAGCAATGTGGAGTCAGATCCTTTACCCACTCTCATTGGTTGTTTTATTGTGCTTTGCTTTGGAATTGTCAGAGTTCTTTTTATCTTCTGCATACTAGACCCTCACCAGATATGTATATCACTTGCCTTCATGTCCTCCCATTCTCTAGGGTACCCTTTCTTTCTCCTGATAGTGTCGCTTGACGCACAACCTGTTTTAACGTAGTCAAATCGATGAAGTCAGAAAGCAAGGTGGTGGCTGTCAGGGGATGGGGAGGAGGGAATGGAGAGTCAGTGTTTCATAGGTACAGAGTTTCCGTTAGCCAAGGTGAAAAAGTTCTGCAGAAGGTTGGTGGTGATGGTGGCACAAGAATTGGAATATACTTAGTGCCAATTAAATACACCCCTAAAAATGGTAACTTGTATTCTATGTATATCTTATTACAACAAAAAAGCACCAGAAAACACAAGCATAAATATTGTTATTCAGCATATATAAAGCACTTCAAAAATCTGTAGGAAAGTCATCCAAAACAATTGAAAATCCTCAAGACACTCACAAAGATATTTCAACGCAAAGGAAAAGCAAATGGCCATTATGAAAGAACTCTGTCTTATTAGTAATTGGAGAAATGCAAAGGAAGACCCCACGTGAATGTTAATTTACACCCACTAAAATGGCAGCGTTAAGAAATCTACTAAAGCAAGTGTTGGTCAGTGTACCTAAGAACGGGAACTGAGTCTGCTCTTGGGGCTGTAACTTGGAAACAATAGGGACATAGAGAATGTTCCCCTGGCCCATGATGGAGCAACTGCACTCCATCATACTGTGTAAAGCCTTGGGAACCTATGCCAGACATTAGAGTACTCACAGCATCATTGCTTAGAAACGGTCTAAACTTCAAACAATCGAGACATCCATGGACGAAAACTGGATGCCTATTTTGTGGACTGGGCCCACAATGGCACACCATCCAGTAGGGAAAGTGAAAGCTCTATGTCTACAGGTAGCGACATTTGCTCTCAACGAGAGCGGCCCCTGCTCTGCAAGAGCCCTGCCCAGAGTTCAGCGGGCCAGGAACCGCCGCATGCCAGCTGGAGGAGCCCCGGGGTGGTCCACGCCAAGGCAGGGGAAGGAAAGCAGGCTCTGTGAGGGACACACTGTGGAGCCGGCCAGCAAGTGGCAGAATCCTACCTAGAACAGGAGACCGTCTCCAGCGAGGTCCGGACCCGTGGGACACCAAGCCACGGCGGGTAACGGTACAGGCGCGTGTGCAGAACGCACACGGCCACGGGAGGGGGTGACTGAGCCACCATCTCCAGGGTGATGGCTGCTCCTCGCGCAGGGCCAGGGCCGGCTGGAAGGAGCCCAGAGGCGAGGCACTGGGGAGCGGCCCCTTGTCGTCGCTGCCCAGGACCAGGACCTGGGGAGCCCATGCTCAGGGCCCAGCTACTCTAAGCGTCCTGCAGGTGAATTGCTTCCCTGAGGGGGCGTCGCTCCTCGTGGCTCCGCCTCCTGAACACGTGCCATGCCGGCCAATCAGCGAAGCCGGCTGCTATCGCGTGGACACAGGCCAGCAGAGGAGCTTCCGTCCTCGCGGTGCCTGGGTCGCCAGTCTCTTCTGAGGGGGTGCTGTCGGGATCGGTCAGGTGAGGTGCGACTGGGTGGGGAGGTGGGGGAGGCCTGGGCCCCTGGACCTTGGGGACGTGGCTGTGGAGCCCGGCAGGCCCGGGGTTGATCTCTGACAAAATGCCCCCTGTGTCACCTGGGACCCGGATCAGGGCAAGGCCCCTGAGGGCGGTCCGGGGGGTGGGCCTGAGGGTCCCCAGGTCCTCTGAGGCTCACTGCGGGGCTCTGCGTGTGTGTGGGTGGGGCAAAGGACGTGGCAGGGGCGGCAGGACCCAACCTGGACGTGTCCCTCTTGCCCGGCTACCATAATAACGGGACACTCGGATCACGTGGGATCCCCCTGGCGTCTGCAGTGGCAAGTGGGCAGGGCTCTCACCTGAGTGTCCTGAACAGGTGCAGATGGGTTCATTACCCATTCAGAGGGCTGGAAGGATAAGGAGTCACTCCACCACGGTCTGTGCCCCCAGACGGACAGGCAGACAGGGCATCCCTGGGGCCCTGAGGGCCAGGGCCCCAGTTTGTCCCAAGGGCGTGGTGAGGGGCAGGCAGAGGGCACTGAAGTTGGGGTGTGCGGGGCAGGGGTGCGCTCTGTGGCCACAGCCCGGGATGGGTACTGAAGGGATGGGCCGAGGTGGGACTGGACGGGACTGGGCGCTGGCACCATCTTCCTCGTCCCCTCCTGCTGTGACAAGAGGCAGGAGGGTGAGCCAGCCCCACCCTTGTTGCACCTGGAGAGCCTCGCCCTCACCCGTGGGCTCTCACTGAACCGGTCCCCATTTCTGTAGTGTGTCTTTGCGCTCACAAGGGTCAGGAGTCATCTCTAGCGTCTGAAGACAGCCAGCCATGGCACCCCCGGGAAGGAAGCGCGTCAGGAGGAGGGCTGCCGAGGCCCCGGTGGAGGCTCAGCTTATGGCA
The DNA here is from genome assembly GCF_041146395.1 of Eulemur rufifrons. Classification (NCBI taxonomy): domain Eukaryota; kingdom Metazoa; phylum Chordata; class Mammalia; order Primates; family Lemuridae; genus Eulemur; species Eulemur rufifrons. The sequence goes on along the minus strand of NC_091012.1, from coordinate 21,856,557 downwards.
GCCTATGACGTTCAGCATGGAGGTAAAAGCGCACAGAGGGGCGGCGGGCTGGGCGAGGGGCTCCCCGAAGCCTGTGCCCGTCCAAGGGCACGGTCTGTCTCGTCTCTTGGCAGACCGAGCACGTGGGCGGCCCAGGGCCCCGTCATTGCTATGGATTCCACCATGCAAATGCACCAGAGCCCCAGGTTTTTTCGAAAGCGGGTTCATGCTCCCACCCCCTAGCAGAGTTACAGAAGCTTTTAGCCCAGCTCTTCTGGACGGGTGCAGCCCTTGCTTCCAACGTGTCTGATAGGCAGTACACGGTTTGCCGTGACTGTAACGCCCAAAGGCTTGCAGAAGTGCCTCGGTGAAATGGTCTCAGACCCTGGCCTCATTTCACGCGACCTACACCTAAACCGTTCCACCTGTAGGTCTGCTTTGCCGGCTCTTGGCGGCCAAGAGGCCAGGAATTCCACCAATAGGACATGCCTCCCGCATCCTTCCTTTAAACATCTTTGTCCTTTTTGCTTTCAATGCAGAAAACTATCTAGGAATGGGTGACAGTGGAGAAAACAGCTCCTGTTCACGCACTCCTGAGCAAGATACGGGGTAATGTGTTCAGAGTCATTTTTGCCTGGTAGTAAAGTAATTAAGGAAAATCAGCTTCCACTCATGTGGCAGGCGTTGTATGTAAAGCACTTGGCAGAAGGCATTTCTTCTAATGCACACATGGTATTTCACTGACCAACAATGTAAATGTGAATGTAATGTCTTCGCAGGAATGAGGTCCAGAATATGCTGGAGAGATTTGAAGGTATGTTTTAGGAGATATTTGTAGGTGAAGACACTTTTCATAAACCATATAACGTTTACAGCAGGAACTGTCAGTCAGTGCGTGGCACTCCTGTCGTTTACTGCCTTGTTCTCAGGTACAGGATGTTACCTAAGTCTTGAGGGTGATTCAGCTCCATAGATTACTTGCCCCTTCGAATTGTTGATGTGAAGAGAATGGCACTGACAATGGTACCATCACTGGTGAGAGGTGATGCTTTTATTTGATGCACTGTGGAACATTAGAAGAAACTGATGAAATAATCTCTTCCACACTGTGCCACGTAGCGAGTCATAGATCCAGTTTTAACGTCAATGTTTCATTTTCCCGTGTCGGTTATTTCCCATAACTTCCCAATTACTTCTCCATGGGTGGCAGGAGTGCCGGTCGAGACCCCTAAAATACCTGCCTATCGTTATATTCACCTTAATAACCCTGGTAATGGAGAACGAAACACAACGTGGCTAGCAATGGAGTGATGTATGATCAGAGTCAATGGCAAGTTTTAAAGGAACATGTCCGATATCAATTACCTTAACTGTGTTAAAGGACATAGTCTTAAGTGTGAGAGTCAATTTTTGACTCCTCTGTGTGGATAATTCATACGAACAGGTGAGTTTTGATACCGTTGCTCAATTTGTTTGGGACAGTGTGCTTGATTTGTGAGCTGTCTTATAATTTGATCAATATACATGATAAACTATATTTCCAAATTATTTGTAGAATGCTGCAGTTCATTCATGATTACTGGAAAATAAGTACTGATGGTAGATCTGTTACAGAGAGTCAGTCGTAGGCTTGGCAAAGCATTATTTGAAGTAGTAAAAGTATTTATAAGTTTAGCAAATTTGAATTTTCCACAATGCAACCTTTTGATGACAATGATACGCAAACCCTCCACAAAATGATGTGGAAACTGTTCTTGAATAAATTTTCTCATTTCCTTGTCTTTTAGTCTAATTTATTTGAAAGGTTCACTGGCTAAATTAAATTTTTTATTCATTTTTCATGAAATTTTCTGTATCTTTTTGAAGGCCTGTTAATTGGAAAAATTTTCTGTGTCTCATGTAACAAATTCTAACAATCATTCATCTAACTCTGTCCTTTCAGTTGGTGAATATTTCATAAAATGTTATGAACCAGCCTTTATAGCCGTTATCTCATGACAAAATAAAGGGGTCAGTGTCACCCTTTTCTCACATTTTGGAAAACAGAAACTTTCAATCTTTAGCTGTATTTTCATCTTAAATTAAAAAGCGATGTCCCGTTAAGGCACACTGAATTAAAGGAGTAGCTGGAAGCTTTCACAAAAATATAAATAAATAAATAAATAAAGCGAAAAGGAAGCAAAGTATCTTGCTTTTTGAAATGATGCCTATTTGTTAGTGCTAAGTGTCTTTCCAAATACTGCGGAACCACCGTTGCCGGAATTGACTTGAACATATAGGACGGGAATAGTTTCCAAGAGTATATTTCAATGGGTATCTATTTGCAATGCAGGGGACATGAAAAAGGTTCTTTATGAAAAGAGAAAACATTTCAAAATGAACACCGATGCTTCTGTCAACACCATGCAGCAGACAATTGAGCATGCTTGGAAAACCCATCAAGAGCAAACGTAAGGTGGTTGGAAATTTCGAGCAAAACCATTTGTCTCATTTCTTAGTATACTCATGAGTAGAAACTACGGAAGAAACATACTATGTGCTGTATTTGGAGGATGCTCAAGTTGAAAATACATCTGGCTTGATTTTCCCCTAAGGAATTAATTCCTTTAGTCCTCTGACCTCACCCCATACCCCATAATTGAAATAAGATGTATTTCCTCAAGGTCAATAAAGGTGACCTATTTTGCTCTTGGCAATCACAGTTGATGTGCTTAACCTAAAGAAGTTTTTATTCCTTCCATGAATGTGCTTCCTGAATTAGAGTTAAGTGTCTTTAGCATTTAAGACTGTGTTTGAGCATATAGAAAAAGGTTAGTCTTATGTTGTCAATAATTTGTAAGTTTTGCTGGATTAGTCTCACTACTTGTACAAATAGTTGTCACAGGACAACATGGGGAAAAATGAAGTGTTTCTGGTGGGAGGTCACAGATGATAAGTGGGTACAATATTCACATGGAATTTATTTGTGACATCACAACCTGTGTGTTATTCAGGAAGAGAAAAGGAAAAAAGAAACCCATGTCAATAAAATGCATTTTCCTGGAAAATTTATAACACAGTAAATGTTCCGTGGTTTTGAAGAGCTAAGACATGTGAGGTAGCTTCTCTCTTAGCTGGTAACAAACAAAGATTCTTGTCATGAGAGTAAATCCTCTGTTGTATGTTCCCATCAGAGGATTGCAGCTGATGTCATCACCTTCTCCCTTCACGGTACATGTCGTGACAAAATAATTTTGTTTCGAAAGTGTTTTCCCTTTTTCTTATTGGTAGGAAGTGTCACAGCATCCATTATTCTGTTCTGCAGGCAGAAGCTTTGTCTGGATTATTCTCAGCAGTTCCAGGCTTTGATTCAGGAGTGGGATCTGGGTGCGAAGAAACTCAAAGAAGAGGAAGAAAAACTAGCTGTTGGTATCAGGCTTAGCTTTCTAATTAATTAATCTCTTGTCTCAGACTGTCAGGGATGAATCATTCATGCAAAACTTCCAGGAGAGAAGGTAGAGTCCAAGAGTACAGATGGACAAGGTGGGTGGGAGATGTGGCGACGGGAGCCAGGACGTCCTCTTTGGATTGGTCCTGTCCCTTTAGAGAGACACTAAGGTCATCAGTTAGAGGTAGGGGCAGGAGAGGAGGTGTTACCTTTAGGGCAGGGAACAAGGCCTGGAATTGTGTCCTGAGAGTGGGCCAGGGAATGGACTAGGGGACTCTAACTGCCAAGTGGCATTAGGGAGTCCATCTTAGGTTAGGGTCATAGCGATCATGAATTGACAATGAGACCAGTCAGCTTGCTTGAGTCAGAGCTGCTGTGCAATTGGGTTTTTCTGGGCTGGGGTCTAGCTGAGCACGTTGGCCAAGGGAGAGGGGTGCAGGGTGTAGAAGCAAGGACAGAGGTATGATGACTGACGATGGAATTGAAGCTGGAATTGAGGAAAATGAGGACACGGGGGTGGGGAGTTGAACAGTCAAAAGCGCTCACCCACTGGATGTTAGGTCCTGGGGACTACTGGGCTGTAGTACTGAAGTGAGTGACCTGCCAAGGGTGGGAAGTAGTGGCTGGATGTTGGGAAAAATGGAGAAACAGCACAGTACCGTGGTCCAGGGAGTGGCCTCTGGAACCACAGTGCTTGAGGTCCAACTCTGATTTGACCATTGGAAGCTGTGAAGCCTGAGCACATCCTTTGTGTGCCTCAATTCCCTCAGCTATGGTGGGGACATCATGAGAGAACCTATGTTGTGGAGTTGCTTTGAGCATCAAGTGAGTTACTACATAATAAGTTTGTTTAACATGGTTTAGCAGTGTATCCATGACCTGATTCCTCTGTGAGATTTTGGTATCTTTTATATTGTGTGGATGTTGCAGTTACTGGGACTGACCAAATGTAGGCTGTGACCTTGCGAGTGGCCAAGTTCAGAGGCGTGTTCTATGGAGGAACAGAAAGTCCAGCATTGTTGAAAAGAACATGTGTGTGGATTTTAAAATCATCAAGAATAAGACATACGTATATACTGTTGTTAAAAGAGAAAATTTGCTATTCTACTGAAATTTAATATAGAACCATTTTTTCCTAAATCTTCAATTTTACTCATAGCACTATTACAACTTTTCCCTTTTATATTTGCAGAGTATACTTCTACAGCTACAAAAGGCTTGTGACCACTCTAGAATTGTTGAGAGCTGGAGAATGAGAGAATTTAAAGAGTTACATGTGGCATTCCTAAAGGTCTGTTGTATTTGGCAACACAATGTAGCTTCATAGCACATAATTTGTATATTTTGTATAGAAATATTGTTTTTCTTTTCTAACTTATATTAATGTGATTCTATTTTTAAAATTCTTTTTTTTTACTTCTTTTAATTTATTCAGGATATTATGGGGGTGCAAACATTTTGGTTACATGTAATGCTGTTTGCCCCGCCCAAGCCGAACAACCCAAATGCCCTTCAGTACCTGAGTGGATTAGTAAAATGTGGTATATGCATACCATGGAGTACTGCTCAACTACAAAACTCAATGGTGATCTAGCACCTCTTATATTATTCTGGATAGAGACTGAGCCCATCCTTTGAAGTGAGGTATCAGAAGGATGGAAAAACATTCTCTCTCTTGAAAATTCTTAAGCATTTACCACTTTGGTATCATTGGTCCCATTTTAAGAAAAGTAATACATGTATTTTTACTTTTAGGATTTATTAGTGGTAGTGGGTGATAGTCATGCCAGGAAATGGTAAATCGGCACTTTTACCAAAAATACACATATGGTGCAGGATATTCATAGGTTACTAAGGGTCTTCATGGCTCTTTGTTCCACAGTGAGTTTTGTAGCAGAGTAAATAACTATAGATGAACACGGGAGGAGTAGGTCATTGCTACATGTGACTGCATTGTCTGCCTACTGCCAATGGTTCTCAAAGAGCAATGACACAATTGTAAGGAATGAGTATTTCTTTTATTTCAAATTGATTTCCTGAGTAGTTCGTGGCATATTTGCTTGTACTATTGCAGGATTGCAGTAGTATTGCAGTACTGCAGTATTACTGATGTGATGACAAATTGCTTTTAATTTTTTTATGGATACCTAATAGTTGTCTATATTTATGAGATACAAGTGATGTCTTCATACAGGCATGCAGTGTGGACTCATCAAATCAGGGTGACTGGGCCACCCGTCACCTCAAGCATTTCTCGTTTCTCTGTGTTAGGAGCATTCCAATTTCACCCTTCTAGTTAATTTAAAGTATACGATAACTTGTTGACTGTAGTCGCCCTGTTGTGCTGTCTTATGCTAGATCTTGTGCATTCTGTCTGGCTATATATTTGCACCCGTTAGCCATTCCCACTGTATCCCCTCTCTGCTACCCTTCCCAGCCTGTAGTCCTACCATTCTACTCTCTAGCACCATGAGAGCAATGGTTTTAATGTTTAGCTCCCACATGGGAGTCAGAACACGGGAAGTCAGTCTTTCACTGCTTGGCTTATTTCACTTAACATAATGTCCTCCAGTTCCATCCTTGTGGCTGCAAATGGCAGGATTTCATTTTTTTTATGGCTGAATGATACTCCATTGTGTGTGTACACATTTCCTTTATCCATTCATCAGTTGATGGACACTTCGGTTGATCCCAAGTCCTGGCTATTGTGACTAGTGCTGCAGTCAGTGTGTGGAGTGCAGGGATCTTTTCCACAGACTGATTTCCTTTCTTTGGATACATGCCTAGCAGTGGGGTGGCTGGGTCATAGGATAGATCCATTTTTAGTTTTTCTTCTTAACATATGACACTTGACTCTTCCCAGCCTGCCAGTAGCTTCCCCTCCTGAATTCTTAGACATTCACAGTCCAGCTCCCCCCATCCCCCGTTAGATGACCCCTTTTGAAACTTCGTTGACTGTGTTCTTTCTTTCATCCCCCAGGGAGACATCGCTCTGTGACGCAGCTCAGCATCACCCCGTGCTTTCCTGTGCTTTTCCTGCACAGTAGCTACGACTCGTTTTTCTTGTCCTGTCGAAATCTCATGCCTTTTCCTACTAAGCAGCTATTAACCTCCACTTTTTTACTGCATAGTTCCAGCAAGTTGACCTTCCATTCCTAGTATGCAACGTTTATGAGATTTCTATTTATGTGTTTGCTCCTGACTCCCGAATATGGAAGAGATTGTGTATTTATCTTTCAATCCCTCCACAGCACTCGACACACTTTGCTTTACGTAGGATGCACTATTTCACTGTTTGTGGAAGGAAGAGTAATGATTTAAATCACAATTTTTTTTAATGACTTGAACAGGTCGTATTACAGGTCAGAATATTCCCTTTAAGGATATCATGTTCTGTTGACCATTAGGGATGATAAATGTTTTAATACCCGGTGTTTTGGAAACTTACTCAGGGATTTCACGATTATGGCATTGATTGATAGAGAACTTAGCTCTTTTTCCATTCTTTGCTCCACCTTGGCCTCAAAAGTTCATTGTCTTATAGTTTCATGTAAGGTGTGTTAGCGTTGTAGCTCCTATTATAATAATATTTTGCTCAAGTCACACATTTCTATGTTTATGCAGTTGGTATTTTGGTGTTCATGCAGTACTCAGTATGTTTTTTATTTGGAATAAATAATGACCATCATTTGAAGTTTAAACTGTACTTCTTTTGGAATGTGTCTGTACGTATTTATAATGTAATGAAACATGGAGGTTTGGAAGTGAACTAGGCTTGTTGTTTTAGAGTGTCCAGGACCTGGAGGAGGATCATGGAAATCTTATTGGTGAAGGAAGTGAACTTAGAAAAGAATTGGCCGCGTTGCAAACAAAACTGATGATGCAAAATGTAAGTATTGTGTATTTGAAACTCAAAACTAAGGATTGATTAAGCACTAAGGTATTGTATTGGCTGAAATTTTCATAATACACAAAGATGAAAGAAATGATTAATATCTCTTCCTGTAACAGCAGTGGGAAGAGGTGGCCAGTGTTCAGATGATTATACTGTCCCTGTTATTCTGATGACACTTCGAAGTTCGAAGCTGAACCTGTGTGATAGGATACAGTCATAAAATGAGCTACATGAAGCCAATGTGGCCTAAAAAGTCTAGTTTCAATTATTACATGTTCTTTGTTCATGTGTTTGTTTAGCGCCAGACCCCCTTTCTGTTAAAACTCAAGTAAAAGCTAAAGAGTTCTGTGAGTAGCAGACGTTCCAAAGTTGTATGTTTCAGGCTTTCAGCCCCTTGATAGTATTGCGGACTTTGTTTCCCTAGCACTGTCAACTAACTTTTAGCAATAAAGATGATTCAACTTTACGTTTGGCCTCAGTGGATCTGTGTCAGTCTCAAATGGCAGAAATCACAGGAATGGAAGGTTACGCTGTTCTTCCTTAAGAAAAAAGTTAAAGAAGATAAAATCTATGCTATGTACACCCTTTTTTTTGCAAAATTAGTAAGTTACAAAACCTATTCTAATGCCAGAAACCTGCAGAGGAAATATGTTCTACAGATTTACAGGACTTAATAAAAGCTATACAAGTTTGTTCCCCAAAAGAAGTTACACTGCCAAAAATCATTACACCACAGAATAAGATATATAAATGTCACTTGTGGACATAGATTTGTGAAAAATGTCACTTTCACAAAAAAATCAAAATTTCATTTAATTCATTTGTGTCCACTGTTATTGATAAATGACACCTGCCCCTAGCAGGAGTAAAAGTATTTAATTAATGTGTATATGCCTAATGACCTATGCTTCAATATCGTATACCATTCTGTAGAGACAGAATTTTTTTTAAAGTGTGGTGTGTAGTTACCATATGCAAAATTGATTTTATATTCATCTATATATGTGAAAAATTAATTCACTCCCTTTGTCTTTTATAATGTGATTGATGGTTTTACACATGAAACACGAAATCTTCAATTGTACGTTTTGCATTTAATGAACCTGAAGTTGTTTCCGAATTTGATGTGCGTAAGTCAGTTAAACGCTATCTGTTGCTGAGTTACTCAAATTGCTTTCACGCCGTTCAAAAATCCACTCCCACTTAGAGAAGAGGAGTGACTTTCTCCCAAGTTTCTGCATGTTGACAATTTTTATTCTGGCCCCGAACACATTCTTCACTTCATTTAAATTTTTTTCCAAATTTTTAAATACAAGTGCACTCATATTCTATTTTCCAAACTCTGATATCTTACATAGGAAGAAGTGAGGCCTCCACCATGAATAAATATTTAATACTCTGGGTCAATTTACTACCTGACTTTTGTAAAAGATTTTCCCCTTAATCTAAAGTATGTGTTGGAATATATGTCTTCAGTATGATGTCAAAGTCCTAAGACGTCCCTCATTTGAGAACTTTTGCCAATAGGTACAGACGTGAAATAAATACTCCAGGCTGTTTTCTGTGTACCTAATTCTCAGGAGTATATTCTTTTACCTTTGAGGAATAGAAACGATCACTATTTTGTATTTTGTTCAACATATCTTTTACTGAAGATGGATGAAGTACATGTTAATTAGTCTCTGAGTTTTCTCATTATTTCATTATGTATCGTATATGCTTGCTCTATACGTAGGAGTCAATGTCCGTGAACACAACCTTCACCCACATCGCAGTCTCACAGTGTCCGTGGAGCACAGGCAGCTGACCATTTATCCTGTGATGGCACCGAGGAGGAAAGCCATCCATTGGATGAGGAGTTGGCAGCCCCGTGTGGGAGGATTAAGTCCTTTCTTGACACCAGGGCTCCTCAATTAAAAGAATGCCTTACCCCCAATTGCACGAGACTTTAGCAGAGACAAACTCAGACATTGGGGTGTAAAGGCAAGAAGGCTTTGCAAACACAATGGTTGGTGATGGCCTGTAGCTCTTTCATGGCACAAGGATCCTTAATCCTACGTGGATTGAAGGTGACACTGGGGCCCCAGGGGATACAGTAGAAAGCATCACGTTGTCATATTGCATCTATCACTCCAACACACTGGGGACCTAAGGAAGGGTACGCTATAGCTCATGGCCTAAAGGAGAGTCCAGAGCAGGGCTATGCTCTTCAAACTGTCACAGGGCCTAGGGTTACGCGAAGGTGATACAGTGCCACCGAGGTTTGACTCCAATTTTTATACACCTGATGTTTTACGCTGGTGACCGGCTAACAAATACCCATGAGATTTCTTCTATCCAAAATTTACTGTGTCGAAATCCATCAACATTTGTATGCCAAGGTTACTAGTTTTGTGCAGATATCTAAATAAAGCTTATCTGTCTGAAGTTGCAAAACACCTTCATCCCTGCCTAAGCAGTGAGAGGAGCTCATGGCTGCCCTGGCATCTGTGCACACAGCCCCTTTATTGCACCCAGACTGCAAATGCTCTGAGATGTCAGGTTGAACCAGGCAGCCAGTTGAATTTTTGCCCAGTTGAATGAGGATCCTCTCAGTGCTGCTCATCCAAAACACATTGACACCAATTAGGTAGTAAGGCTCCTCAATCTGGAACCCTCAATTCATACATCTGTGTCCCTTAAAACAGATTTGTTCTCATTTCATTGTAAATCATAGTGGTGACACTACCTACGTCACAAGACCATCCTGAGGGTCAGTGCGGCAGAAATGGGAGGCGTCGGGCTCCTGTCTCCCCAGTCTTCCTCCTGACACCAAGACCATGCAGCTGGGAGTCACCGAGCCAGGCCTGTTACCTCAGAATGGCTTGTGTCTTCCTGAGATTTCCTAGTACACTAAGCTTGAATTGAAGACAGTGACCTACTAAGCACCAACTTCTATCAAAATACCGAAAGGTCCCCAACGAAGCAGACAGTAAAAATACTCCTCAAGGTGAGAATCTCCGCCTCCCTGTAGTCTACAAAATATGCAAATTAGCAACTTTCTGTCCTGACCTTGAGTTACAAGTTTCAAGTGAAGAATATCATGAGCATTTATTTGTTTAAATGTCTAACGTAGCAGATAAATTTTGACCCGCAAAAGGTACCAACTGATATGTTTAATTGTTTGTGAGGAAAATGGGATCATTTACTTCTAAGGAATGATATGATCATGCATAGTGGGAAATGCCATAATAACATCTATGGGATAAGAAAATGAAGAGTATAATCACACAATGGTATGAACATATAAAATGAATAAAAGGGGGGAAGAGGTAAACTTAATATTAAATCCAGGGCAAGGGTTTCTGATAATACCAACAGTGCAGTATTGTCTTTCTGAATTATTTGAAACAGGCTTAAGTGAAATATTAATTTCAATACCTACGTTTACCATATAGTGCCGCATTGTTGCTCCTCAAAATTAAGACTTTGCAAAAGTGATCGTGGAGCTACCTGAATTTCAGTGACATCAGGTGTAAAGAGGAAGGACAACCGGCAGGTAAGGGTTTATGCACGAGATTCCTGAATGGGGAGGACTGCTAGTGCTGTCTGAAGCACCGAAGGTGTAGACATGCCTATGGGCTTAGTTTATTCTGACTGTCAGTCCTGTGATGGAATCATCATCTGGCTGCACGGTTAAGTGAACAAGGCTAGAGAGCAACATAAGCTCCCTCACGTGGTCGCGAGGTGCACATTAGCGTGCAGACTGGGGGGAAACGGACCCACTGAGAGCATAGATTAAATTCCTGATAAAAGTTATCAGTGAGGTGACAGAGACCGTTACTCTCTACATCACGTGCCTCTATAAGGTTGGAATATGTTTTACACAATCTTGGATCACTCTTGTAATTAGGAAAAAAATATAACATTGAAAATGATATAACTTGAGGCACATTGTCAAACACACACAAGCCAAATTGATTTAAAAAGTCAAGTATTCGCTTTGAAATACTCGAGTGGGCCGGGGCACCACATCAGATTTGGAGAAGGCAATACATAAAGCAGACTCAGCTGCCTTTGGGCAGTTGTTGAAGCCAGGTGATCAATACATGGGGCCCATTATATTCGTCTCTGCAATGTGTACGTTTCACAAGTTTCAAGAGCCTCTCAGGTTGTGAGATTGCCAAGAAACACTCCTACATCGTGGCTGGATTTGACAATATCGTGCTAGGTGAAACAAACCGATAACAGGTCCAGAAGGAGACATACTGCACGCTTCCACTTTAATGAGGTATTAAAATAGTCAAATTCATACAAGCAGAAGGTAGAATGGGGACTGCCAGGGGCTGGGCGAGGGGTAAATGGGGAAGCAAGGTGCAAGGGACATAGAATTTCAGCCTTAGAAGTTGAGAAAGTTCCGGATATTCACCAACTAAAGAATTCAAACGAATCCGCAAGAAGAAAACAACACCAGTAAAAAGGTGGTGAACATGAACAGAAGTTTTTCAAAAGAAAATAGACAAATGACAAGCAAACATATGAAAAAATGATCAACATCAATAATCATCACGGAAATGCAATTGAAAACCACAATGAGACACCACCTTAGCCCTTCAGAAGGACCGTTATTAATCAGGTAGAAAACAATGGATGTTTGCATGGATGCAGAGAGAAAAGAACGCTCATACACTTTCAGTGGGACTGCAAATTAGTACAACCTCAATGGAAACAGTATGGAGATTCCTCAAAGAAATAAATGTAGACTTACCGTTTGACCCAGAAATCCCACTCCTGGGTCTCTACCCAAAGGAAAAGAAATCATTTTATCAAAAAGACACCTGCACTCGAATGTTTACTGCAGTACAATTGCAATGATATGGAATCAACCTAAGTGCCCATCATTTCATGAGTGGTTAAAGAAAATGTGGTTTATATACACCATGGAGTACTACTCAGCCACAAAAGGAATGAAGTAATGTGTTTTGCAGCAACTTGGATGGAGCTGGAGGCCATTAACCTACGTGAAGTATCTTAACGGAAAAACAAACACCACATGTACTCTCTAATATTTCGGATCCAAACAATGGGCACACACAGGCACAGAGAGATGGAAAGGACATTGGACACCAAGAAGCAGGGAGGTTGGGAGGGGGTGAGGGGTAAAATGTGACCTGTTGGGTGTAACGAACACTGTTGTGGTGATGAGCCCACTAAAAGCCCTGACTTAAGCATTATACAAGGTATCCATGTAAGAAAAACCTTTGCACCCCCCCTAATATTTTGAAATAAAAACAGAAATATATTTTGAAGTTATCAAATTTAATAAGGTTAAAATCTTTTTAAAAAATTATTTCATCTAGGAGATATCATATGCCGGACTGTTATTATTAATAGAAACAACTTAATATTTTCAATAAAATATTTTACACTGGAGAAAAGGGAAGAGCACACTTGAATATTATTTGGTTTTCTTATGTGACCACAATAAAGAGAGAAACCTATAAAATGACATCAAGAACCATGTATAATGTTTTACATACCGAAAGAATTGTCATATACCGTTTTGACATACAGAGTTTTAATGAAAATGTCATGGCATTAAAGTCAGGTGCCCTTATCTCAATTAATCCCTGAAATTGATTTTTAAACACACTCTGCAAAATTACTCCCTAACGTACACCTGTCCAAAAATTGACCACAGAAACAACCCAATTCATTTCAGTTTTTAAGTCTTCATTATGAAAAAGAAAAAAAAAAAACGTAGCAGAAAGTTCACTAATTTACCTTTGGAAAGAAATGCACAACCTTGGCCAAAGCGCTTCCCTAAAAGAGAACAAGAATTTGTTCTTCTGACTTACTTGTTCCCCATCGATAACGTACAAATACTTATTGTTCAGGGTTAGTGCAGACTTTGCAAGTAAACAGGCTTTCCGTTCTACCCAGCATGCTCATTAGATCATTGGCATCTCCATATGAGAAATATACAAGGAATATGAGATAGTACATAAGACAGTGTTTATGGCGTGTGCTAACACCCTGTTTCTGTGGTGCAGTGTCCTAGGTTTTACAGAGTTTCATGGGAGGCGCTTACAAGTTAAATACACAAAGCTCTGGAATCCATTCCCTGGTTAATTACTGGAATCCCTGACTTCACCAAGGGAAGGGCTGCAGCATAACCCATACACTGTTTCACAAATGAGGCTACCATTTCTTCAAAACTGGCATTAACTAGGACATCTTTCAATCTACCGTTGAAATGAGTAGAAACAAGTGGAAAAGGCTTGTAGAATAAGCGCTTTCCACCTCAAGCCCTCCTTATGTCATACCTTCATAAGGACATAAAAGTTTCAGATGCTAGTCATGATAAGATTAAAGGGCATGCATTACTCTATCAGTTATTAATAACTGGAAATGGAATCACGATGATAGTCTCTTTCATTCCTTTTAAAGTGATAATTCCCTTTCTCCTTTGGCCTGTAAACTGGGCTTCAACAGTAAACATGTTGGTTGCTAAAATAAATGATTATATATGTGTGTTAGAAGAGAACTGTGTTTCCACCCTATGGAAATATGAAATGTACTACCTCTCCTCTATTGTAAAAATAAACATCTTCAATCAAGCAGATGAGTTTTACTCTGCTTTGAATTTTTTCTCTTTCCTTAATTTTATATACATATATATATATTTTCTCTTGAAGGAATGATTTAAACAATTCTACTGGATTACAATAGTTATGTTAGCAATCAAACATAGGTAGGTAGACTCCAGTCCTTGGTACTTGGTTTAAGTGTTACCGGGCTCCCACGAAGCAAGGAACCTCACAAGAAGCCGTGTCACATTGTTGAGGAAGTTTGTGTCCAGGGCTCAGCCCTGCCCCAGGGTTTATCCTCCCTGTCTGGCTCCCAGTGGACCAGCTGGTCTGACCCCAACCCCGCAGGACCCACCCCCTCCCTTCCCACACACCCGCCTCTTCCCTCCTTCCTCCCTCCCCACCATCACAGAACACGCAGACAGACTTCATTTCACAAGTGGTTGATTTTATTCTCATCGCCACGGTGTACCCGGTTAGTGAAAAATTCCTCGTCCACACGCTTGGCCATGTCCGGCAGCCAGACCTCTGGCGACTTCGCAGATAGCTCTGAGGTCGCTGGCCTCACTCCAAGGTTACTTACTGGCTGCTGAGGGTGACACTTGAGGTGGTGGAGCTCTCCCCGCTCTCTGGGGCCTGCTCTGGCTCATTTTGACCGAGTCCCTCTGCAAGCTGGTGACAAGGGTCGAACGGTGTCGGCCCTCTCCCCTCCTTGGGTTTCATTGAAGGAGGAGTCACTTTTGGAGAAGCTTTTCTCTTCAAAGTCCCTCGAAGGGGTCCTTTCGTCTTCCTGGGCACCTGCAAGGACAACAGGGAGATCACAGAAGGGCACTGGTTTGGGGGAAGAGGGTGGAGGTGGGGTGGGAGCATGGGAAGGGGTGCGGGCCGAGGAGGGTTTGTGCTGGGCGAGGGCAGAGGGGGAGACTGGGGGGCAGGACTCGAGGGGAAGGCGGGGAGGAGCTTGGGTGGGTCGCTCACCTTGAAGCTGCCTCTGGACCTGTGCTGACGAGGGGCCTTCCTCTTCTTCCCCCTTTTCCCTGCTTTCACATTTGTAGTTGGTTGTTTAGTGACGGTGCTGGAGGCTTCTGGTTTTCTGGTCATCTTCACCGTGTCACGGCTTCCCAGAGGTCTACCCAGGCCACCTGACCTCCCTGTATATACCCTCCAAGGGATATGGCCAGGCCACGCCCCTGAGCTTTGTTTGGTCACCGAGCCACTCTCGAGCCAATGGGAGCCCTGGGGGGAGGGGCTTTGACATCACAAGGCACCAGCCTGACATCAGGGTGAGGGAGGGGGATGCTGCGGAGAAAAGGAGGATTTCCTTAGCAACCCTAAAGCGCTTTCCCACACTGACCTGCCACCCCTCCTCATTTCTTCATTTTCAGTTTTGGTGGGTCCCATGGCACAGATCATGTGTCTCTTCCCCACGTTTTACGTGGACTTCCCATACAGTGGTACATTCTGTTCTCTCCCACCTTCCACCATTACTTAGTTTTTGTATCTCCTGCCTAAAATCTCCCCATGCTAACCTGGCCCTCTTTAAGACTTACATGGAGATGTGCACCGTCCCTTCCTCCTACAAATTCCTCTCATGTACTTTGAAGACCATTCACTTCTTGGCTGTTTCATTTCACCTCTCGTTCTCAGTGTCTGCTTACGTTGCCTCGGTTTTCTGTTTTCATGCTTGAAATTACTGACTTCAGGCTGTCAACATCAGCTGGGTGTCTGCCGCAAGCTGGCTTCTCCAGAGAAGGAGAAAGAGAAGCAACAGCATACGTGTGTGTGTCTGTGTGTGTGTGTAATTGTATATAGCTTATAGGTCTATTTTGTATTGTATAGCATTTGTATATGAATATTGTATATATGTAATCTGATTTAAATTAAGGAATTGGCTCACACATTGCTGGAGGTGCCAAGATAAAATATGCCAAGCAGGCTGTGAGGCTGGAAATTCAGGAAAGACTTGATGTTGCATTCTTGAATTTCAAATATATATGGCAGCCCAGCAGTTCCAGTAGCTAGAAACTGAAACGGGTACTCCTGAGTTAGAGATGTGTAGAGTAGGCTCACATCAAAACAGACACGTGGAAGAATTGAAGAGACATAAACCCAAGCATATACAATTAACTGGTTTCTGACAAGCCCAGCAAGAATAGACAACGGGAAAAGAATAGCGTGTTCAATAAATTGTGTGTGGGAGACTGAATATCCACATGCGAAAGGATGAAACTGGGTCCTTATCATAGCCCAGCTCTGCTGGACGGATGCAGCCCTTGCCTCCAACATTTCTGATAGGCAGGAGAAGGTTTGCTGTGACTGTAACCCCCAAAGGCTTGTAGAAGTGCCTTGGTGAAATTGTCTCAGACCCTGGCCTCATTTCCCATGACCTGCACCTAAATGGTCCCACGAATAGGTCTGCTTTGCAGCTCTTCATGGCAAGGAGCCCAACAATTTCACCAAGATGACATTTCTCCATGAAACCTTTCCAGAATAGTATCCTTCATTTAAAGTGTTTCTCCTTTTTATTTCAATGCTGGAAAGGATCCAGGAACTGATAAATGTGGGTAATGTGTTTATCATAATTTCTGCCTGTCAGAGAAGGTACTTTAGGCAGAGTCTCCTGTGGCATAGGTAATAACTATGCTATGTAAAACATTTCACCTGAGACATTTCTTTTCCACGAAACACTAGTTTATGTAGCATTATTTAAAAATCTTGATATAACTCACAGGGACGATGTACAGAAGATGTTACACGGATTCAGAGGTATGTTTTGGGGGCTATTTGTAGTTAAAGAAAATTGCTTTCAACCGTGCAATTTTTAGAAAAGGAAATGTTAATTACTAGACTGTTAAATGCCTCCTTCTCACATATCAGATTTAGCATAAGTACTTATTGTGATCTGCCTGATAGATTTCCTTTCTGACCTTTTTAACTGTTGTTGGGGAAAGTGAGAATACTTCTAACAATGGTGAGGTAAGAGTGCTCCTTTTGTTTTGTCCACAGGGAAATTTAATCGATTGTGACATACTAGAGGAAATTGGTTGAGACACATCTCTCCTTCTTTTAGTGTGCACAGATTAAATGATATATCAGTTTTTTAATATCAGTTTTTCATGCTCTTAATTTAGCTATTCTGCTTTGCAGCTTTCTGATGTTGTTTTCTTTGGAGTAGCAGTAAAAATTGAATTTTTATTGTTATTTTTACGAGTAAACTATGTAGGGGAAAACTTAAGACAACTTTTCTAGCTAGTGTGTAATTGGATCAAAAAACTCATAAATTTTATATTGGCACGTTAAATGCTAGCTGCACTAACTGTATTGTGGGACCATACTCTTTAAAAAGCCTTACTGATTTCCTGGCACTTCTATAGAGACCATATTTTTATAAAAGAGTCCTATTCAATTTTTGGCTCTTCTACAGAGATAATTTGTATAAGCAGTATATTTTGAAAGCTTTGTTCTACGTGGTGGTTTCAAAGTGCTGGTTTTGTGAGCAGTCTAATAAATTGATTGTTATAGATGATCCTGTAGGTATAAAATACTTGTATTATGGTACAGATCCTTTATGAGTACTTGAAATCTAACAATTGATGGTACATCCCTGATGTTAAATCATATGTTTAGTGAGACATTACTTATAGTAGTAAGACTTTATTAAACATGACACATATGGATAAACATGTTATATAAAAAGCTCCCAGAAAATATTTCAAAAGTGTTCTTGAGTTTGTTTATCTACTTAAACTAATATTTTTACACCCATGGACGTTGTCTCTTTTAGTAAAATACAGTTAAAAGCATCACTCCCCTAGAATGTTTAAAAAGAATTTTCTTCTTGTATATTAAATAATTTCTATCCTTTTCGTGGTATTGTTAAATAAAATACTTTTGTGTATTTTATGTAATGAGCTGTGACAATATTCCATCTAAACTTGTCCTTTGAATTGGGGGATATTTTATAAATGTGAAAATTAAAATTTGTGTTTGAGACCTTTTATACACATTTTAAAGATACAAACTATTTTGATTATTGGATTTTTTTATCATCTGTAAATTAAAAGTGATCTGCAGGCCGGGCGCGGTGGCTCACGCCTGTAATCCTAGCACTCTGGGAGGCCGAGGTGGGTGGATCGTTTGAGCTGAGGAGTTCGAGACCAGCCTGAGCAAGAGCGAGACCCCATCTCTACTAAAAATAGAAAGAAATTATATATCGACAGCTAAAAATATATATAGAAAAAATTAGCCGGGCATGGTGGTGCATGCCTGTAGTCCCAGCTACTCGGGAGGCTGAGACAGGAGGATCCCTTGAGCTCAGGAGTTTGAGGTTGCTGTGAGCTAGGCTGACGCCACGGCACTCACTCTAGCCTGGGCAATAGAGAGAGACTCTATCTCAAAAAAAAAAAAAAAGTGATCTGCAGTCAGAACAACTAGAATTGGAATACTAATACCGAAGGTTTTCACAGAAAATAAGTGAGCAAGTCTTCTTTTTTGAAATGATACTTATATTATAAATTTTAAATCTTTCTAATATTTTTGAAGCAAAATTTCCCATATTGTTTTGAATATAAGGGAACAAAATACTTTTCAATATTGGTTTTTAATGACTATTTATTTGCTATGTAGCTGACATTAAACAGGCTCTTCCTGCAAAGAGAAAAATGTTTGTAAGGAACACAAATGCTTCCATCAACACCACTGATGAAAACGAGCATGTTTGCAAAACACAGCAAGAGCAGGGGTAAGGTTGTTTACTTCTTTGAACCATGATATTTGTGTCATTCTTAGTATTCATTGGTGCAGATAATTTTAGACAAACACTATCTTGTATTTGTTAGAGTCTCCAGTGAACAATATATTTCACGTGATTTTTCTCTAAGCAGGTAAGTTTCTTTAGTTCTATAAACTCAGATTAATCAAATTGAAATATATTAGCTAGAAGCCAATGAAGGTGATCTATTTTCCCCTTTCATATAACAATAGGGTTTTCCTGTAAAACTAATTTAATATACATTTGTAGGAATATGCTTGTTGAGCATAAGGTGACACTCTTAAACATTTACTCTTGTGATAGTTAACAATAATCAGTTACATAGAAAAGGGTAATATCGTAAATACATTACATATTTTAGTTGTGTTCACTATTCTGTTTACAAAATCATTGTTGTGCCAAAGTGAGGAAATATCAAATGAAATATTCCTGTTTGGAAGTCATGTAGGATGAATGGATATGATGTCCTCATTGAATCTACCTAGCGTGTCAAAGTCACATGTTATTCAATGAGAGGAAATGAAAAGTAAACCACTTTTAGATAAAAGAATATTTCTGGAAAATTTTTAGTACAGTACATCTTCCTTTGTTTTCAAGAGGTAAAGAATGTAAGATAACTTCTCTGGTAGTCAGTCAGGAAGAAATACTTTTAGAATGAAAGTAAATTATTTGACCTTTTCCCCATGAGAAAATGTCAGCTGCTGATACTCCCCTCTCATTTTGTGATATAAGTTATACCAATTCAATTGTTTTGACTATGTTTATTTTTTCCATACTATTATGAAGTATGACTGTGCTCTTTATTACGCATTGCAGGCAGAGTCTTCATTAGAAATATTCTCAGAAATTTCTGACTTTGTATCAAGAGTGGGATATAGATGCACAGAAAGCTGAAGAACAAAAAGAAGAAAAGCTGTTGGTATCAGGCTTTGCTTTCTAATTAATCAATCTCTTTTTTTTTTTTTTTTTTTGAGACAGAATTTCTCTCTGTTGCCCAGGCTAGAGTGAGTGCCGTGGCATCAGCCTAGCTCACAGCAACCTCAAACTCCTGAGCTCAAGGGATCCTCCTGTCTCAGCCTCCCGAGTAGCTGGGACTACAGGCATGCACCACCATGCCCGGCTAATTTTTTCTATATATATTTTTAGCTGTCCATATAATTTCTTTCTATTTTTAGTAGAGATGGGGTCTTGCTCTTGCTCAGGCTGGTCTCGAACTCCCGAGCTCAAACGATCCGCCCACCTCGGCCTCCCAGAGTGCAAGGATTACAGGCGTGAGCCACCGCGCCCGGCCCTAATTAATCAATCTCTTGTCTCAGACTGTCAGGGACGAATCATTCATGCAAAAGTTCCAGGAGACAAGGTAGAGTCCACGAGTACTGATGGACAACGTGGGTGGGAGATGTGGCGACGGGAGCCTGGACATCCTCTTTGGATTGGGCCTGTCCCTTTAGAGAGACACTAAGGTCATCAGTTAGAGGTAGGGGCAGGAGAGGAGGTGTTGCCTTTGGGGCAGCGGAGAAGGCCTGGAATTGTGTCCTGAGAGTGGGCCTGTGAATGGACTAGGGGACTCTAATTGCCAGGTGGTATTAGAGGGTCGATGTTAGGTTAGGCTCATAGCGATCATGAATTGACAATGAGACCAGTCAGGTTGGTTGAGTCAGAGCTGCTGTGCAATTGGGTTTTTCTGGGCTGGGTCTAGCTAAGCACGTTGGCCAAGGGAGAGGGGTGCAGGGTGTAGAAGCAAGGACAAAGGTATGATGACTGACCATGGAATTGAAGCTGCAATTGAGGAAAGTGAGGATGCGGGGGTGGGGAGTTGGACACTGAAAAGCATTCCATTCAATGGATGTTAGGTCCTATAGACCAGCAGTCCCCATCATTTTTGGCACCAGGGACCAGTTTCATGGAAGACAATTTTTCCATGGAGTGGGGGTGGGGGGAGTGGTAAGATACTCAATTGCCACTATAAAGCCTGCCACCAGATGCAGCTTAATTGTTACTTGCCACTCACCGATAGGGTTTTGATATGAATCTGCAAGCAACTGATTTATTATGGTCTCTGTGCAGTCAAACCTCTCTGCTAATGACAATCTGTGTTTGCAGGTGCTCCCCAGTGCTAGCATCACTGCCTCAGCTCCACCTCAGATCATCAGGCATTAGATTCTCATAGAGAGCACACGGCCTAGATCCCTCGCACATGCAGTTTACAGTAGGGTTCGAGCACCTATGAGAATCCAAGGTCACTGGCGATCTGACAGGAGGCAGAGCTCAGGTGGTGATGCAAGTGATGGGGAGCAGCTGTAAATAAAGATGAAGCTTCACTCTTCTCCTGCTGTGCCGCCTGGTTCCTAACAGGCCACAGATCAGTACCAGTTCATAGCCTGGGGGTTGGGGACCACAGCTATAGACTACTGAGCTGTAGTACTTAAGTGAGTGACCTACAAAGGCAGGAAGGTAGTGGCTGAATGTTGGGAAAAGTGGAGAAACATTATAGTGCAGTGGTCAAGGACCTGGACTCTGTATTCACACTATTTGGGATCTAGCTCTGGTTCCACCATTTTCGGCTGTGAAACCATGAGCAAATTATTTGTGTGCCTCAGTTTCCTTTTGTCTGAGAGGGGACATATTAAGAGTACCCACTTCAGTGTTGTTCTGAGCATTAAAGAGTTCCTATAGGATAAGTTTATTCAAAATGTTCAGGACAGTATCTGCTATATGGTTCCTCCATATCATTGCTAGAATTAGTGCTATGTAGGTGTGGCACAATCTAGAGGATGACTACGTAAGCGAGTGGCAAGTAGAGGAGAGGACCAAGTTATTGCTGGAGAGTAGGTCAAGGAACAGAAAGGCAAACGTTATGGGAAGGTTCATCTGTGTGCATGTACAAATGACCAAGAATTAATATGTGTTTTGAATATTGGTAAGAAAGAATATTTCTGCCTTAATTTATGTTAGGTAGAATTCTTACATAGATCTTACCTGTTTGTGGAGACCAAATTATTGTAAAGGTCATCTGTGGGTTTTGAAATCCAGAATTAAGACATTTTAAATATTTGTAAGAAGGACAATTTCCTAATCAATGTCTGATGGAAACGATTATTATATTGTTTTAGCATATTAGCAGTGAACACAATCATTTAAAATTGGTCATACAAGTTGTTAAACAGACAATGTCAACAAGTATAGATTTAAAGACTATTCCATTAACTTTAATGTAGAATTATGTTTCCTTCTTATTAAAATTTACCTAATTTTTATCACTTTTTGTTTTATACTTGTAGAAGATATTTTGAGAGCAATGCAAGATTTTTCTACAAGCTAGAATTGTTCAGAGGCAGAAAAAAAAATATATAAAAATTTATATGAGAAATTCTTAAAATTCTGTTGTATTTGGTAACAAAATATGTTCTTATAAAATACCCTGCATATATAGAAGTAGAAGACAGTTGATTGGCAAATTTATGGAAAAAAACATTTTGGTTATACATTTTAACTTGTTAATTGGCTTAATTTTGAATTTCTTCTTCCAGATTTAATATAATTAGTAAGTGTATTTTTATTTTGAGGGTTCATGAATGGTTTTGTTGGGTTTACATAAAATAGGAAAAGGTAAATTGTGAAGTATGCATATAGTGTATAAAATTGATACTTCATTAACATAATATTGAAGATTTTATGTTCAACAACCAGTTTTTAGGAGATCAGCAACAAATATATAGTGAAAAGAATGATATCCATAAATCCTTTGTAGATATCTTTTATTTGTTTTGACAGATTTTTTTAAATAGGAATTAGGCAGGAGTAACGATTGGGTATCACTTTTATTTTATAATGAAATATACGAGTATTCAGGCCCCGAAATAACGTAGAACAGAAGGGCATGCGGTGCTTAGCAGCAGTTGACTTTTAAAATGAAATAATGGATATCAAAGCTTCATGATCTTTTTAGGGAAACCTTCCTGTGTCCCAAAAGGGAGGACCCCCTTGATAACGATCACAAAGGACAGATAATTATGAGGCTCTCAGCTGTCATGGAGTATTGGTGAGACAATATGGAAACACCTTATAAATATTAAAGAGCAATCATTACTCTTTAATCATATACAGATACGTGTGAGTGTGTGTGTGTGTGTGTTAGATTACGCCTCAGGAAACAGCACACATGGTAGGAAGACTAATCTCTATTTCCCTTGCCCATGTAGATTCCTCTGCTCCCCATTCCTTAAGAACTTTCTGCCTTTTCCTCATTCCCACCTTTGGCTTCCGGTGCCCACTGAATCTTTTTAGCCCCATGTCAGTTTTGCATAGGGCAAAGAGTGGCTCTCAACAAAAATGTCCGGAATTTATAAAAGAGAGGAGAAGCTCAAAACCACAGATAGTAATCAGTGGGAAGACCTAGACCACTTTTAACCTTGATTCCAAATTCTAGAATAATTGCAGCTGCAGCCTAGTGGATACGGACTGTCTGAGGCTCAATGGTAAACACTTCTCTGGTATTATTGATTTTAGTCTTCACATTACCCCTATAAAGTGGGTACCCTTATGTCTACATTTTCCAAGGGAAGCAGGGAGTGTTGGCAACTTTCTTACAATACTTACAGCTTATCGAGTCAGGATTAAAACTCAAATCTCCAAACATCAAACTGCACACGCCACCCTCATAAGGACTGTTGCTCCATGCTGGGGAAACAGAACTATACTGGATACTGTGGAAGGATGCAAAGGACATTTCACAATATCCCCTGCACTAGCAACCAGATCCTACGCCGAGTGTGTTAAAGACAGGAGACATATTTCTTTGACTCTACTAACACACCCCGTTTTAGTCCGTTTTGTGCTGCTATAACAAAGTAACTGAGACTACATAGTTTCCAGGTAATAGTAATTGATGTTCTCACAGTTCTGGAGGCTGGGAGGTCCAAGAGGAAGGCAC
The DNA here is from genome assembly GCF_041146395.1 of Eulemur rufifrons. Classification (NCBI taxonomy): domain Eukaryota; kingdom Metazoa; phylum Chordata; class Mammalia; order Primates; family Lemuridae; genus Eulemur; species Eulemur rufifrons. The sequence goes on along the minus strand of NC_091012.1, from coordinate 21,832,983 downwards.
TGGCAGGTTCGGTTGTCTGGCAAGGGCTGCTCTCTGCTTCCAAGATGGCACCTGTGGCAGCATCCTGTAGAGGGAATGAATGCCGTACCCTCACGTGGCAGAAGGCTGAAGGGCAACCTCAGTGAACACTGAGTAAAGCTTCTTTTATAATACAAGGGGCTTAATCCCATTCATGAGGGAGTAGCTCTCATGGCCAAAGCACCTCTTAAAGGCCCCACCTCCTACCATCATCACATTGCCCGTTAAGTTTCAACACCTGGGTTTTGGAGAAGAACACGCATAACTAAGCGTGGACTGGCTTGCTTCAGGTTTGCCCTCAGCACTGAAGAAATCCTAAGTAAGCACAAGGTAATTCGATTCCATTAATACAGGAAAGATTTTTATGGGAACTGTGAGTCTTTAGCCAATTCCTAGAGAAATAAAGGACATTTACTGGCTGAACGGAGGAATTGTGCTGGGGATTAAGTAGAGGAAGGGCCTTTGGGATGGCGGGCAGACACAGGTCCGGGGAAGTGCTTTATGAGCTTACAATAGGAAGAGGAACAGAGTTGAGGATCCTTTGGGGGGAGTAGTAGGAAAGGTGCTAGATTCACAAACTGACAGATAATTGTATCTAGACCGAGAACTTGAGAAGTAATCCAAAGTTAAAGTAATAGCGCCAAAAAGTGGAGAGGAAAGTGTGAATTCAGTGTTCTTTCAATAAGGATTCATACATGATGAATTAATTCACTCAACAAATATTTGTTGAGAACCTTCCATGGTCAGGCATTACCCTAGGTGATAATAAAAGAATAATAATGTCTGTCCTTATTGGGCAATATCGAATCCTGGCAACGATTGTGTGAGATAGAAGGGGTTATCTTATTTTATCCTCACTTTACAAAAGATGACACTGAGGACCAGCCAGCTTAAGTAATCGGTTCCGGATGACCTAGTATTTGAGCAGGAGTTTGAGTTTGTGTGACTCCAAAGCCCACACATTGCCCAGTACACTGTGCGGCCTACATAAGAGGGAAGCCGTGAGAGGTTGTGTGAGGCTTTGAGTACAGAGAATGAGAAAATTAGGTGGTTTTTTTTTATTGTGGTCGACAACACATTACATGAAATGCACGCTGTTAAAAATTTTCCGGTGTACTATACAGTATTGCTAGGTATATGCACATTGACTTACAGCAGACCTCTGGAACTTGCTCATCTTCTGTGGCTGAAACGCTATGTCCCTTGTTCCTTGCTTTCCCATTTTCCCCTCCCCCAGCCCCTGGCAGTCCCCATTCTACTTTCTGCTTGTATGAATTTGACTATTTTAATACCTCATTAAAGTGGAAGCGTGCAGTATGTCTCCTTCTGGACCTGATACCAGTTTGTTTCACCTAGCACGATATTCTCTAATCCAGCCACGATGTAGGAGTGTTTTTTGACAGTACAAAACTTGAGAGGTTCTTGAAACTTGTGAAACGTACACATTGCAGAGACGAATATAATGGGCCCCATGTTTTGATCACCTGGCTCCAACAACTGTCGAAAGGCAGCTCATTCTGTTTTATGTATTGCCTTCTCCAAATCTGATGTGGTGCCCGGGCCGACTCGACTATTTGAAAGCAAATACATGACTTTTTAAGTCAATTTGGCTTGTGTGTGTTAGACAATGTGCCTCAAGTCATATCGTTTTCAATGTTATATTTTTTTCCTAATTACAAGAGTGATTCAAGATTGTGTAAAACATATTCCAACCTTATAGAGGCACGTGATGTAGAGAGTAACGGTCTCTGTCACCTCACTGATAACTTTTATCAGCAATTTAATCTATGCTATCAGTGGGTCCCTTTCCCCCCAGTCTGCACACTAATGTGCACCTCGCGACCACGTGAGGGAGCTTATGTTGCTCTCTAGCCTTGTTCCCTTAACCGTGCAGCCAAATGATGATTCCATCACAGGACTGACAGTCAGAATAAACTAAGCCCATAGGCATGTCTACACCTTCGGTGCTTGAGACAGCACTAGCAGTCCTCCCCACTCAGGAATCTCGTGCATAAACCCTTACCTGCCGGTTGTCCTTCCTCTTTACACCTGATGTCACTGAAATTCAGGGAGCTCCACGATCACTTTTGCAAAGTGTTAATTTTCGTGCATAAACCCTTACCTGCCGGTTGTCCTTCCTCTTTACACCTGATGTCACTGAAATTCAGGTAGCTCCACGATCCCTTTTGCAAAGTGTTAATTTTGAGGAGCAACAATGCAGCACTATATGGTAAAGGTAGGTATTGAAATTAATATTTCACTTAAGCCCGTTTCAAATAATTCAGAAAGACAATACTGCACTGTTGGTATTTTCAAAAACCCTTGCCCTGGATTTAATATTAAGTTTACCTTTTCCCCTTTTTTATTCATTTTATATGTTCATACCGTTGTGTGATTATACTCTTCATTTTCTTATCCCATAGATATTATTATGGCATTTCCCACTATGCACGATCATATCATTCCTTAGAAGTAAATGATCCCATTTTCCTCACAAACAATTAAACATATCAGTTGGTACCTTTTGCGGGTCAAAATATATCTGCTACGTTAGACATTTAAACAAACAAATGCCCACGACATTCTGCACTTGAGACTTGTAACTCAAGGTCAGGACAGAACACTGCTAATTTGCATATTTTGTAGACTACAGGGAGGCGGAGATTCTCACCTTGAGGAGTGTTTTTACTGTCTGCTTGGTTGGGGACCTTTCGGTATTTTGATAGAAGTTGGTTCTTAGGAGGTCACTGCCTTCAATTCAAGCTTAGCATAGTAGGAAATCTCAGGAAGACACAAGCCATTCTGAGGTAAAAGGCCTGGCTCAGTGACTCCCAGCTGCATGGTCTTGGTGTCAGGAGGAATACTGGGGAGACAGGAGCCCGACGCCTCCCATTTCTGCCGAACTGACCCTCAGGATGGTCCTGTGACGAAGGTAGTGTCATCATTGTGTTTTACAATGAAATGAGAACAAATCTGTTTTAAGGGACACAGACGTAGGAATTGAGGGTTCCAGATTGAGAAGCCTTACTACCTAATTGGTGTCAATGTGTTTTGGATGAGCAGCACTGAGAGGACCCTCATTCAACTGGGCAAAAATGCAACTGGCTGCCTGGTTCAACCTGACATCTCAGAGCATTTGCAGTCTGGGTGCAATAAAGGGGCTGTGTGCACAGATGCCAGGGCAGCCTTGATCTCCTCCCACTGCTTAGGCAGGGATGAAGGTGTTTTGCAGTTCAGACGGATAAGCTTTATTTAGATATCTGCACAAAACTAGTAACCTGGCCATTCAAATGTTGACGGATTTCGACACAGTAAATTTTGCATAGAAGAAATCTCATGGGTATTTGTTAGCTGGTCACCAGCGTAAAACATCAGGTGTATAAAAATTGGAGTCAAACCTCGGTGGCACTGTATCACCTTCGCGTAACCCTAGGCCCTGTGAGAGTTTGAAGAGCACAGCTCTGCTCTGGACTCTCCTTTAGGCCATGAGCTATAGCGTACCCTTCCTCAGGTCCCCAGTGTGTTGCGTGATAGATGCAATGTGACAATGTGATGCGTTCTACTGTATCCCCTGGGTCCCCAGTGTCGTGTCACCTTCAATCCACGTAGGATTAAGGATCCTTCTGCCCCGAAAGAGCTACAGGCCGTCACCAATCACTGTGTTTGCAAAGCCTTCTTGCCTTTACACCCCAATGTCTGAGTTTGTCTCTGCTAAAGTCTCACGCCATTGGTGGTAAGGCATTCTTTTAATTGAGGAGCCCTGGTGTCAAGAAAGGACTTAATCCCCCCACACGGGGCTGCCAACTCCTCATCCAATGGATGGTTTCCTCTGCGGTGCCATCACAGGATAAATGGTCAGCTGCCTGTGCTCCACGGACACTGTGAGACTGCGATGTGGGTGACGGTTGTGTTCACGGACACTGACTCCTACGTATAGAGCAAGCATACACGATACATAATGAAATAATGAGAAAACTCAGAGACTAATTAACATGTACTACATCCATCTTCAGTAAAAGAAATGTTGACCAAAATACAAAATAGTGATGGTTTCTATTCCTCAAAGGTAAAAGAATATACTCGTGAGAATTAAGTGCACAGAAAACAGCCTGAAGTGTTTATTTCACGTCTATACCTATTGGCAAAAGTTCTCAAATGAGGGACGTCTTAGGACTTTGACATCATACTGAAGACATATATTCCAACACATACTTTATTTTATTTTTTTTATTTCATCTTATTATGGGGGATACAGAATTTCAGGTTACATACGTTGCCCATGTACCGCCTGTCCCCCCAAGTCAAAGCTCCAGGCGTGTCCCTTCCCCAGACAGTGTGCATTGCACTCATCATGTAGGTATATACCCATCCCCCCTCACATCCCCCCCTTTCTCCGAGTGAGCACATTCAAGCACCAACACATACTTTAGATTAACGGGAAAATCTTTTACAAAAGTCAGGAAGTAAATTGACCCAGAGTATTAAATATTTATTCACGGTGGAGGCCTCACTTCTTCCTATATAAGATACCAGAGTTTGGAAAATAGAATAGGAGTGCACTTGTTTTTAAAAATTTGGAAAAAAGTTAAACGAAGTGAAGAATGCGTTCAGGGGCCAGAATAACAATTGTCCACATGCAGAAACTCGGGAGAAAGTCACTCCTCTTCTCTAAGTGGGAGTGGATTTTTCAACGGCATGAAAGCATTTTGAGTAACTCAGCAACAGATCGAGTTTCACTGACTTATACACATCAAATTCGGAAACAACTTCGGGTTCATTAAATGCAAGACGTACAATTGAAGATTTTGTGTTTCATGGATAAAACCATCAATCACATAAAAGAAAAAGGGAGAGAATTAATTTTTCTCATATTTACATGCATATAAAATCAACTTCGCATACGCCAACTGAACATCACACTTTTAAAAATATTCTGTCTCAACAGAAAGGTATACAATATTGAACCATAGGTCACTAGGTATATATACATTAATTAAATACTTTTGCTCATGCTAAGGGCAGGTGTGATTTATCAATAAGAGTGGACACAAATAAATTAAATGAAATTTTGAATTTTTTTGTGAAAGTGACATTTTTCACAAATCTATGTCTCACAAGTGATATTTATATATCTTAGTCTTGGTCTTAATGATTTTTGGCAGTGTAACATCTTCTGGGGCACAAACTTGTATTGCTTTTATTAAGTCCTGTAAATCTGCAGAACATATTTCCTCTGGAGTTTTATGGTATTAGAATCAGTTTTGTAACTTACTAATTTTGCACAAAAGGGTGTACATAGATTTTATCTTCTTTAACTTTTTTCTTAAGGAAGACCAGTGTAACCTTCCATACCTGTGATTTCTGCCATTTGAGACTGACACAGATCCACTGAGGCCAAACGTAAAGTTGAATCATCTTTATTGCTAAAAGTTAGTTGACAGTGCTAGGGAAACAAAGTCCCCAATACTATCAAGGGGCTGAAAGCCTGAAGCATACAACTTTGGAACGTCTGCTACTCATAGAACTCTTTAGCTTTTATTTGAGTTTTAACAGAAAGGGGGTCTGGCGCTGAACAAACACATGAACAAAGAACATATAATAATTGAAACTAGACTTTTTAGGCCACAATAGCTTCATGTAGCTCATTTTAAAACCGTATCCTATCACACAGGTTCAGCTTCGAACTTCAAAGTGTCATCAGAATAACAGGGACAGTATAATCATCTGAACACTGGCCACTTCTTCCCGCTGCTGTTACAGGAAGAGATATTAATCATTTCTTTCATCTTTGTGTATTATGAAAAATTCAGCCAATACAATACCTTAGTGCTTAATCAATCCTTAGTTTTGAGTTTCAAATACACAATACTTACATTTTGCATCATCAGTTTTGTTGGCAACGCGCCGAATTCTTTTCCAAGTTCACTTCCTTCACCAATAAGATTTCCATGATCCTCCTCCAGGTCCTGGACACTCTAAAACAACAAGCCTAGTTCACTTCTAAACCACCACGTTTCATTACGTTATAAATACGTACAGACACATTTCAAAAGAAGTACAGTTTAAACTTCAAATGATGGTCATTATTTATTCCAAATAAAAACCATACTGAGTATTGCATGAACACCAAAATACCCACTGCATAAACATAGAAATGTGTGACTTGAGCAAAATATTATTGTAATAGGAAGTACAACGCTAACACCCCTTACATGAAGTAATATGACAATGAACTTTGGAAGCCAAGGTGGAGCAAAGAACAGAAAAAGAGCTAAGTTCCCCTCGATCAGTGCCATAATCGTGAAATCCCTGAGTAAGTTTCCAAACCACCAGGTATTAAAACATTTATCATCCCTAATGGTAAACAAAACATGATTTCCTTAAAGGGAATATTCTGACCTGTAGAACGACCTCTTCAATTATTAAAAAATAAAAATAAAAAAAATTTGTGATTTAAATCATTACCCTTCGTTCCACAAACAGTGAAATAGTGCATCCTACGTAAAGCAAAGTGTGTCGAGTGCTGTGGAGGGATTAAAAGATAAATACACAATCTCTTCCATATTTGGGGGTCAGGAGCAAACACATAAATAGAAATCACATAAAAGTTGCATAATAGGAATGGAAGGTCAACTTGCTGGAACTATGCAGTAAAAAAGTGGAGGTTAATAGCTGCTTAGTAGGAAAAGGCATGAAATTTCGAAGGGGGAAGAAAAACGAGTCATAGCTATTGTGCAGGAAGAGCACAGGAAAGCACGGGGTGATGCTTAGCTGCGTCAGAGAGTGATGTCTCCCTGGGGGACGAAAGAAAGGACACAGCCAACGGAGTTTCAAAAGGGGTCATCTAACGGGGGGCGGAGGGACTGGTCTGTGAATGTCTAAGAATTCAGGAGGGGAAGCTACTGGCAGGCTGGGAAGAGTCAAGGGTTATATGTTAGGAAGATAAACTAAAAATGGAGCTATCCTATGGCCCAGCCATCCCACTGCTAGTCATGGATCCAAAGAAAGGAAATCAGTCTGTGGAAAAGATCCCTGCACTCCCACACTGACTGCAGCACTAGTCACAATAGCCAGGACTTGGGATCAACCGAAGTGTCCATCAACTGATGAATGGATAAAGGAAATGTGGTACACACACAATGGAGTATTATTCAGCCATAAAAAAATGAAATCCTGCCATTTGCAGCCACAAGGATGGAACTGGAGGACATTATGTTAAGTGAAATAAGCCAAGCAGTGAAAGACAGACTTCCCGTGTTCTGACTCCCACGTGGGAGCTAAACATTAAAACCATTGCTCTCACGGTGCTAGAGAGTAGAATGGTAGGACTACAGGCTGGGAAGGGTAGCAGAGAGCGGGGATACAGTGGGAATGGCTAACGGGTGCAAATATATAGCCAGACAGAATGCACAAGATCTAGCATAAGACAGCACAACAGGGCGACTACAGTCAACCAGTTATCGTATACTGTAAATTAACTAGAAGGGTGAAATTGGAATGCTCCTAACACAGAGAAACGAGAAATGCTTGAGGTGACGGGTAGCCCAGTCACCCAGATTTGATGAGTCCACACTGCATGCCTCTGTGAAGACATCACATGTACCTCGTAAATATAGACAACTATTAGGTACCCATAAAAAAATTAAAAGCAATTTGTCATCACATCAGTAATACTGCAGTACTGCAATACTACTGCAATACTGCAATAGTGCAAGCAAATATACCATGAACTACTCAGGAAATCAATTTGAAATAAAAGAAATACTCATTCCTTACAATTGGGTCCTTGCTCTTTGAGAAACATTGGCAGTAGACAGACAATGCAGTCACATGTAGCAGTGACCTACTCCTCCCGTGTTCATCTATATTTACTCTGCTACAAAACTCACTGTGGAACAAAGAGCCATGAAGACTCTTAGTAACCTATTAGAATTCTAGAAGAAAACGTAGGAAAGACTCTTACAGACATTGGCCTAGGCAAAGAATTTATGAAGAAGACCCCTAAGGCAATCACAGCAACAACAAAAATAAATAAACGGGACCTGATCAAATTAAAAAGCTTCTGCACAGCCAAAGAAACAGTCTCGAGAGTAAACAGACAACCTGCAGAATGGGAAAAAATTGTCATATACTACACATCAGATAAAGGACTGATAACAAGAATCTATTTAGAATTCAGGAAAATCAGTAAGGGAAAATCAGTAAGAGAAAATCGAACAACCCTATCAAAAAGTGGGCAAAGGACATGAATAGAAATTTTTCAAAAGAAGATATAAAAATGACTAACAAACATATGAAAAAATGTTCAGCATCTCTAATCATCAGGGAAATGCAAATCAAAACCACAATGAGATATCACCTAACTCCAGTGAGAATGGCCTTTATCAAAAAGTCCCAAAACAATACATGCTGGCATGGATGCGGAGAGACAGGAACACTCATACACTGCTGGTGAGACTGTAAACTAGTGCAACCCCTGTTGAAAGCAATGTGGAGATACCTTAAACAGATTCAAGTAGACCTACCATTCGATCCAGCAATCCCATTATTGGGCATCTACCCAGAAGAATAAAAGTCATTCTATAAAAAAGACACCTGCACCCGAATGTTTACAGCAGCACAATTCGCAATTGCAAAGATGTGGAAACAACCCAAATGCCCATCGATTCATGAATGGATTAGCAAAATGTGGTATATCTATACCATGGAATATTACTCAGCTATCAGAAATAATGGTGATATGGCATCTCTTTGTTTGTCTTGGAGAGAGTTGGAACCCATTCTATTAAGTGAAGTATCCCAAGAATGGAAAAATAAGCACCACATGTACTCACCAGCAAACTGGTTTCCCTGAGTGCACATTTGGGAATAACACCAATTGGGTATCGGACAGAGGTGGGGGCTGGGGGGGAAGGGATGTGTGTATACCTACTTGATGAGTGTGATGCGCACTGCCTGGGGAATGGACACGCTTGAAGTTCTGACTGGGGGGACGGGGGTGGGGGAAGGGGATGGGTGCACACCTACATGATGAGTGAGATGTGCACTGTCTGGTGAATGGACACATTTGAAGCTCAGACTCAGGGGGATTGGGAGGCATGGGCAATATATATAACCTGAACTTTTGTACCCCCATAATGAGCTGAAATAAAAATAAATAAATATAAAATAAACAATCTGTAGACAGAAGTGGAATTGTTGACATTTCCAGAGAAACTATAGCCACATTACCTAGGCAGGATTTTAGGTAAGAAATATAAACAGCAGGTAATGCTGAAGGGTGGGAGAGAACAGAGTGAAGCACCGAATGGGGTGGCCACGAAAAAGAGCTTGTGGGAGACACCTTCTCCCTGCCATGTGACCCACCAGAATTTAACAGGGGAGATGAGGAGGGTGGCAGATGTGTTAGCAAGGATCTTTATGGGTGCTAAAGGAATCTTCCCTTTCTGCAACCAGAGTATATAGGCCTTCCAGCATCCCCCCATCCGCATGCAGGTGTCAGGATGGTGCATTGTGATGTCTAAGGTCCCCCAGGGCTCCCATTGGCTGGGGAGTGGCTCAGTGACCAAACAAAGCTCAGGGGGCGTGGCCGGGCCCTGCTGAGACGTTCCATTCTCACTGGCCTTCTCAGGCGGGATGCCAGTGGATGGAGAATTAGAGGCTGAACTGCCTATCGGTCACCGCCCGCTCCGTTGTGTGCCTCTCCACCCTGCAAAGCCCCTGGGCCCTGCCACACTGACATCAGTGTGTCTCCTTGCCAGGGTCCTATGTGCGCCTGATACTCAAGTTCCAGGTCCAGAGGGAAGTCAGCAGCTACCTTGGGCAGGTCTACTGGCCTACGGTCCTCACCACTATTCTCTCCTGGATATCGTTTTGGATGAACTATGATTCCTCTGCAGCCAGGGTGACAATTGGTAGGTCCTGTCTCCGTCCCAGGGAGGAGCGTGGGTTGTCTTCCTCGGAATAAAAAAGGCGAGCGTAAGGGAGTGGTACCTGGCGCAGCGTGTGACTGCATGGGCAAGGAAGCAAGGGCTTTTCCGGCAGGCGTATGTGTAGGTGCTCGGCCAAGCCCCGGTGGAGAGACTGACATTGGAGACGGGTGTGAAAAACACACTAGACTTGCAATCCTGGTATGTTGTGCCCAAAGTACCAGAATTCATAGTTTGTTGAGTCCATAACTCAATGGACAAGTCACACATTTAGAACAGAAATACAACACAATAAACATTGATTTAATCCAGGCATCATAACGCATTACCAGGCAACAGGGCTTCAAGAGGAGCTGCCCTGAAGGAGCCTCTAATCGGCCCCAGATCCAGGCCTGCTTTCTCTGTCACCGTCTTTGGGGCAGACTCCTCGGCCTCCTTCTTCAGGAGATCATTCGGGACTAAACCTTTGCACTTGTGTAATAGTTTAGGGCTCACAAAATTTTCCCAGGGACTAAAGGAAGACAAAAGGGGAAGGGGCCAGCACAGGGCAAGGGGGAACCACAGGTGTTAATCACGGAAAAGCAGCCTTGGCTGGGGTTTTGGCACTTGACCGTAAGAGCGATGGGATGTCGTGGACTGCTGAGGCAGAGGCTGGGCTTCAAGATGGGGGAGGAGGAACAAAGCCAGCACTTCAGCAAAGGCGCTCCCCGGCCCAGAGAGGTGCAGGCTTTTGCTGAGGGCCCTCCTCACTCCAGAGATGGCCAGGGGCCCAGTGGCTTGCCAGGAAGCTCAGCCACCAGAGGAGACTGAGCCGGTGCCGTTCTGTTTGTAGGTCTCACTTCGATGCTCATCCTGACCACCATCCACTCTCATCTGCGGGATAAGCTCCCCCACATTTCCTACGTCAAGGCCATCGACATCTATATCCTCGTGTGCTTGTTCTTCGTGTTCCTGTCCCTGCTGGAGTATGTCTACATCAACTATCTTTTCTACAGCCGGGGACCTCAGCGCCCCCATAGGTGACGCAGGAGGCCACGAAGAGTCATTGCCCACTACCGGTACTAGGAAGTGGTGGTGGGGAACGTGCAGGTTTGACTTTTTGATTGACAATAAGCTTTCCCTGAGCACCTGTGGAGCCCCAGCTTAGCGCTTTTGACCCTTCCGCATTTCGTAGTTCCTTTAATCTTCACACGCACAGACACACAGCACACGTGTGTGCGCACACACACACACATGAACAGGTAACGAGGAAGTAGGACTCTTTATCATCACTCCTTGACACATGATCATTGTCCAAGGTCACAAAGCAAGTACACGGCAAGGCTGAATTTCTGCAGACCTTTGGACAAAATCTAATCCACTTTGCACACGTCCAGGGCAGGCACTGAAGCTGGAAGGGAAGATGGGCAGAGGGAGGCTGAAAGGAAGACAGATGCCGGAGAGGCTGGCCTGCCTACCCTGCCTTCTTTGGCACTTCTGACTCCCAAGGCAGTGCTGAGGCTCTTGCTGTGGGCGGTACGTTAATGTCCAACAACGTCCCTCCTCCTTCGCAGAGAGCCCAGCCCTGCCTGCCTGAGCAGGCCTCCATCCACCACACAGCGCTCCCGAGGGAGCAGCTGCCCCCAGGCAGACATCCGCTTGGCAGCCGCCATGGCCTGCCCTTGCATGCTGACAGCCTCTTGGTCCTGTTCCTCAGCCCCCTGCACACCAGAGACCCCTAGCGGAGACGGCTCTGTCTGTCAAGAGATTGACAGTAACAATGCAAGTGCTGATGAGGAAAGACCCTCCCCTCTCCCTGCCCCCGTGCATAGCCACCTAGGCCACAGGAAACTGATGAGCCTATCCATTATCTCCTCAAAGGATGGCCTGATTATCGTGGAAGACGGAGTCAGCTCTCTTCCCAACACCCCGGCTCAGGCCCCCCTGGATAGCCCGGAAAGCCTCAGTTCTCTGATGTCCATCTCTGAACAGGCCCAGCTGGCCACCTCAGAAAGCCTCAGCCCACTCACTTCTCTCTCAGGCCAGGCCCCGCTGGCCACCGCAGAAAGCCTGAGCAATCTCCCCTCCACCTCAGTGCGGGCCCGCCTTGGCTACGGTGTTTGCTTTAACGCTTTCCAGAACAGTGACAGTGTCATTCCCACCGAAATCCGCAATCGTGCCAAGGCCCATGGCCGTGCTGAGACTCGTCACTCCAAAGACTCTGATGGGAGCTTGAGCTCAGACGAGAGCCACGGCCGTCACCCCAGTGGGCGGCCCGTGCTTCGCCGTGGCCAGGGCTGTGTGCAAAAAGCAAACCGTGAGCTGGAGGAGATCCACAGCTTACACGATGACGTCAATGTTGAGAGCAGCTGCCTTGGCCTTGAGGAGCAGCCCGAGTGTGATGCTGATAGTATCTGGAGCCTGGATGATGATGACCTCATGGCCAGTGGCCAAGACAAGGACAGTAGCTCAGAGTCTGAGGACAGTGCCCCCCCGAGCCCTGGGTGCGCCTTCCCCGAAGAGTTCTCCTTCGATCTCTTCAACCCCGACTACGTCCCTAAGGTTGACAAGTGGTCCCGGTTCCTCTTCCCTCTGGCCTTTGGGTTGTTCAACATTGCTTACTGGGTGTACCACATCTATTAGGCCCCCAGTGGCCCCAGAGCGGCAGGGACACTGTGCTCTGCTCCTTTATGGTTTCTTTTGGTTTTATTTTTCCCTCTCTCCTTCATTCCTTTTATTTTGTGGCTTTCCGGGCAATCTGATCAGTTCCACACTTCTCTTTATAAACATGAGTTGCCGAGTGATTGGAAAGCGTGTATTCTGGCTGGAAAGGAAGGGACTGAGGAGGATCTGGAGGTAAAGAGCACATTGATTTCCTTTCCTGCTAGAAGGCGCTCACCTTTGCAAAGACTTCTCACGGCTAGTAAGCATGGAAAGGCCCCTGGGAATGTTTAGAGGACAGGGGGCAGCCAGGCTTGGGGACAGGGGAAGGATCTAAGCCTTGCTCACAAACGTTTCTGGGGGCTTTTCTGTCCCCCTGAGGTGTCAAACTTTCTTTTTCATGACTTTTTCTCTTCTTCTTTTTTTTTTTTTTTTTTTTTTTTTCTCCTAGGTCTTATGGACCTTGCTCACCCTCTGCTTAGGGCTTTATAGGAAAAAGTCAAGCTGGGCTGGGCTGGGGTGCACAGGGGAAGAGCTAGCCATGGCTTGGAAGTTCAGGGAACTGGCCATGGGAAACTCGGGGAGCATTTGTAAGTGCCTTTTTCCCACTCTTTTTGTCGTATTTAGAATGCGGCGTGGTGGTGCAGGGTTGGGAGGGGAATGTAGGTGGGTGAGGCTGCACAGCTACCTGTCAGGGTAAGTGACGGAGCACACACCCAACTGGAGCTTGCAGTGGGGACAAGGCCAAGTTGGAGGTGACACTGTTGAGCTGGCCTCTTTGGAGGAATGGGAACTTCTCTTGCCTGTATTTCTGCTTCAGAATGCCTGACACCAGGGACTTGGTACATCTGTCTGAGTCGGGAGTTCCCTTGCTATCAGACGCTGAGTTGATCACGAATCCCAGAATAAGCACTTGGGAATAAGCACTAGGGTTAGGAAAGTTCAGACTTGGGAGTTCACCGTCTGACCCAGATTAGCAGATGAACATCTACTGTAAATCTATATACTAATCCTTTCTATTGTCTAGTGCACAGTGTCAACAAGCTCACTGACCCAGGACACCATCGGACCCTCACAGGAGCCCTGCGAGCCAGGAAAGGCAAAGCACATTGTTCCCAGTGTGGCAAAGAAAACAAACGGAGCTTGTGTGTCGTGCTTCAGGGCGTGCAGACCCCCACCCCACTTGCTCTTCCTTCTCCTAACTCTCTAAACCAAAGAATTCCCCCTTTCTTTTCTCCCCTTCGCAAAAGGGGATGCTCCAGCATGGAGTCTGCCTCTCTCCCAGGCCCCCAACCTTACTCTATGGTACCGGTACCGGGGGTGTCTCTACAGGAACTGGCTGGTGGCCAGCCAAGGAGGGGGAAGTGAGCAGATGGTGAACATGGTCACTGCCCACCCAGCAGGGCCCCTAATGGAAGTAGGCTTGGCCTGCGCTTCAGCTTGCCAAGCAGCTACACCTCATTGATGGAGGCCATGAGGGAGTGATCGCCACCAAGCACTCAACCTGTACCCCCTTTTCTCCTTCGGAAGCCTCTCCTGAAGCCCCTCACCCCTCTGCCCTCCTCCCTTTAAGTATGCTTCTGTGTTTGTGTTTCCTTGTATACCTGGATGTGTTCGTATGTATCAACGTAGGTCTAGGTGCATGTACAACCTTTTGAGAAGCTGCATACTGCTGTGCCTATCGCTGTAAATCTATACTGCCATGCATGCAAGTGTATGTGCAACAACGTTTGGACCTGTGCTTGTGGATGCATCCCCATGAAAGTGAACGGGCCATACCTAATCATTTCAAAAAAAAAAACTTTTAAAACAGAACAAGCCATTGTGGTGTGAAAATACAAGGTAGACATCTGGTTCCCTTTTACGGGGTAAGGGGCATGGGATAAGCCATCTTTATAAAGAAGAAAAGTGTTTGCAAAATCTCCTTTGCCAACATGGATGTGCAGAATAGAGAGCAAGAAAGCCTTCTGAGGGTGAGAATAGAGCATGCTCAGGATTAAAACGTTTGCAAAGTCACATTCAAACACCCTGCAGTGGTGCAGGGCGTCCTTGCTGTGGCCCACATTCCTCAGCGCATCTCCAAGCAGCTTTTGATGAAAACCTTGGAGTTGCAGCAGAAACCCTGGCCCAGTGATGCTTTGTGGTCCCTTTGGTGCCCCAAACAGGCCAGGAGTGCCATGCAAACCCACCCTGCAGAGGCCGCTTTGCTGCTCCAAGCTGGGACATACACAGGATAGAAAAGTTTGCCCGATAGCCCTTCTTCCCCACTGTTCTGACTCATGTCAGCAGGCCCTGGCAACGCGCCCCATTCTCCTGGCTCCCCCTGGTCTCCCCCAGAAGACTCAGGATCCCAACCCCACCTGCCCACTAAGACCCGACCCCAGGCCTGATTGGCTGCAGAGAAGCCCACTGCAGAGCACACGCTACTCGGTGCCTCCCTCACCAAACACTGCAGCCGGGAGCCCTTGCTGGGCCCGCCTTTGCAGTGCGGTCAGCTCCACGTGACCTTCCCACAGATTCCACTGTGACCCTGACAGGCAGAAATCTCCCTTTCAACGCCTAGCAGCTCTCCTGCTGCTGAAGGCTTACCGTGCCGGAGGGGTCACAGGTGCCTGCGGAAAGAGGAGGTGCAGCTTGGATGTGGGGAAGAGTTTTCTCGCAGCCGGGACCTGTCATGAGTGGCTGCGTGCTCTTCTGCTGGGTAAGTTGTTGCGGACAAGCGAGGTTCAGAAGGTGGCCACAGGTGGAGCGTGTGGCACTTGGATGGGCCTGACACCGACAAGACAACTGTAACTTGCTGCATGCAGGACTACACGACTACCCCAAGGGCAGGGATGAGAGGAGGGGAATGGGATCTCCCGCTTCCCAGTTTCGCTAACTCTTGGGGTGAAGGAGCCCTTACCAGCTTCTTCCCAGTCTGGCAGGCTTCCTGGGGCCCCTCGGGCTGCCACGGTGCTGCTTACCCAATTCAAGCGCTCCCCCCAGTTGGGGTCACAAGGGTGGGAGAGGACAGGAATTGGTAAGGTATACAGGACTGAGGAAGGTTTGGCTTATTTCATAATAAACTTGAGTTTATGTTCGTGCTTAACAGTAGTAGAAGAGAAGAGACCTATTGGCCATGGGACTCCAGAGAGTTTCCGTCCTGTGGTCTGGAAGCTGCTCAGGAACTGCACAGGGAGTCAGTGTTAGAATTGGAACATGAACTTTTCCAAAGGCCAACCTAAGATTCGCTGCACGGAATCCAGTTCTGCATCCTTGACTCCAAATTTCTCCATTTCAGTTTCCTTCCCCATGTTTCTCTCTCTTGGAGTTTGTCTCTCTTTTTTTTTTTTTTATTTCAGCATATTGTAGGGGTACAAAAGTTTAGATTACGTATATTGCCCTTCCCCCCCCCCCGTCAGAGCTTCAAACGTGTCCATACCATGGACGGTGTGCATTGCACTCATTATGTATGTATACACCCATCCCCTCCTCCCCCCACATCTGCCCGACACCTCATCAATGTTATTCCTAAATGTGCTCTTAGGTGATGATCAGTCAAACCAATTTGATGGTGAGTACTTTTTTATCTGTGTCCAAACAAATACACCGACCCAAGTTATGGCTGTAAAAAGTCAAAAGGGCTGACAAAAGAACCTGAAAGAAGTGATATCTCCCAAAGGCGTTCTCTCAAGGAGAAACAAAGGGAGCAGAAACACATCAGCTTCTTAGAAAGTCTCCCTCTAGTGCCACTTGGGGAAATGAGGGCAAAAATTGATGGGAGATGATGGACTCTGTCGTCCTTCCCCACCTCACTCCTGTCTGCAATACTCTGTGTGCCCTCGGGAGCCTCCTCCAGTCCTCTCCCAGCTAGCCAGCCCACTCTGACCCCAGGCCAGGTACACCCCTCAAAGCTCTGCCCATTCAGGAAAGAATTTTCCCTTACCACTCTCTTTCAAGAGCACCTGCTCATCTGCGTGAGATGCAGTACCAGCCATTTTAAGCTTGTACCTTCCCCCGCTTCAGCTGGCCATAAAGGACCCTCCATATGGCCATAGAGGCAGGGTGGGGAAGGGGCGCTGTGCTACGGTGCTGGGTGGTACGGGAGCCTGAACTATTTGCTCATGCAGTTACTTGTGCCCTCTGGTCCTGTTCAGACGGGAACAGGCTGGCCCCGTCATCCCTGCTACTCCCAGTCATTGAATGGGAACAGCCCCAGGGGAAGCATGGCCTCCGCACAGACAAGGCTGGGGCTGGCAAGTAATGCTGCGCCCGATGGCAGGTTTTCCTACTGGAGACCTGACAGACACACCTCCAGGGCCACCACACAAACATACCTTTCTATTGCTAATGTTGCTCTGCCTCGTGCAGCACAAAATGTTCCACCTAACCAAAGACCCTCTCCTGTTATTCTAGCTCCATACGGGCCACGCCTCAGGGAGACTTTCCATCCCGACACACTCTCCATAGAGGAATATGTCCATTCTTGGGCGAGAAAAATGAGAACTCAAGCGTCCTCTCCAATGAGTAAAAAGGACTCTGCCCCATCACAACACGAGACAATGGCCAACTACATGGAAATGCCCAATTTGGAATTGGATAATCAGTCGGGACAGGCTTGGTGCTGCTGTGGTGACCATCTGAAAGTCCCAGTAACTTCACCCAGGAAATGTTCATTTTCTTCTCACACTGTGTGTCTAATTCAGGTCACCGGGGGAGCTTCCGCTCATGATAGCTATTGATGTGTCCTTCTGCAATCTTCATGGCAGGGGGACGGAAACGTAGCGGGGCTTGCACAAGTAATTCAGTGCTGCTGTCAGAAGGGAAACACCTCACTGACACTCACAATTCATTAGCTAGGACTAATGACATTGACCCAACTATAAGGAGCCAGGACATTCAGCTTGCTGTGTACCCAGGAAGAGCAAAGCATTTATCATTGAAGAGTGCTGATAACAACCATATGTACTTTCCCTTGGTCTTTGGAGGCTTGTTGCTTGGTCTTCTTCCCACTTAGAGGTACTCATGCCCTCCTTTTCCTTTTTACTGTTATGTGTACATCATAGTTGTATATCTCTATAGGGTACATGTGATGCTTTGATACTGGCACAGAATGTGAATTAATCAAATCAGGGTAATTGGGGATTCCATCACCTCAGGTATTTATCATTTCTTTGTGTTAGAAACATTTCTATTCTAGCTATTTTAAAGCATACCCTAACTTATTGTTGACTATGGTCATTCTGTTGTGCTATGAAATAGTGTTTATTCTATCTACCATCTAACTATATTTTTGCATCCATTAATCATCCCCACCTTATCCCCCTGTCCTCACTACCCTTAGCCTCTGATAGCCGTCTTCATACTCTTTGTTTCCATGACATGTTTCTGTTATTTAGCTCCCACATATGAGTGAGAACGTGCAAGATTTGCCTTCTGTGCGTGGCTTATTTCACTGAACCTAATGTTCTCCAGTTCCATCCATGTTGTTGCAAATCTCAGGCCCCTTTTTGCAGTAGTCTTCTCATCTTTAATCTTGACACATAAGCCATCAACATATGCTAAATTTCCAAAATATTGCTATTCATCAGTGAGCTATCTACTGTGGGTAGTGCACAGAAGGAGCTCCAGGCAGTCATTCCCCTCAACCCTTCCCCCGAAGAAAAGGAAAAACAGCTCTTTTCCTATTTCTGATGGGATGCAGTACCAAAATCCCAGAGGTCACAGGGGCCAGGAGTGAAACTCTGACTCCAGATATCTCCAGGTACGAGAGAAGAGCTTTATTGTGTAAGCTTTCCACCTTCACCTCAAAGGTTGTGTATCAGTCAGGGTTATCCATAAAGACAGAACCAATAGGATGCATAGACAAATAGATACAGATATATGAGAGGAGATTGATTAAGGGAATTGGCTCATGCAATTTTGGAGGCTGAGAAGTCCCACAATAGGCCGTCTGCAAGCTGCAGAACCAGGGAGCCAGCAGCATGGCTCAGTCCAAGTCTGAAGGCCTTGCAACCAGGGAAGCAGATGGTATAACTCTCAGTCCAAGGACAAAGGCCCAAGACCTCAGAGCAGATGCTGCTGCAAGTCCAACAGTCCAAAGGCCAGAAAGCCTGAAGTTCTGATGTCCAAGGACAGGAGAAGAAGGGTGTCCCAGCTCCGGGAGAGAGAGAGAGAGAGCAAACTTGCCTTTCCTCTGCCTTTTTGTTCCATCTGGGCCTCAGCCAATTAGATCATGCCTAGCCACACTGGGTGAGGGCAAATCTTCCTTACTTAGTCCACTAATTCGAATGCCGATCTCTTCTAGAAACACACTCAGAGACACACCCAGAAATAATGCTTCACCAACTACCAGGGTATCCCTTAACCTTTTCAATTCCACATCTAAAATTAACCATCACAAGGTGTATATCCTATTCTGGCTACAAGAAAGGCTAATGTACCCGAGACGCTAAAGCCAAAGCTGAGGAAGAAAGCAAACTCAACTCCACAACAGCTGAGTTGGTCCTGAACAGAGTGGATCTGGAGATGACCCAGGCCTTCAGTGAAATCTCTCACAAAACCGTAAGTCG
Organism: Eulemur rufifrons; assembly: GCF_041146395.1. Classification (NCBI taxonomy): domain Eukaryota; kingdom Metazoa; phylum Chordata; class Mammalia; order Primates; family Lemuridae; genus Eulemur; species Eulemur rufifrons. The sequence goes on along the minus strand of NC_091012.1, from coordinate 21,813,845 downwards.
GCCGGGCGCGGTGGCTCACGCCTGTAATCCTAGCTCTCTGGGAGGCCGAGGTGGGTGGATCGCTTGAGGTCAGGAGTTCGAGACCAGCCTGAGCAAGAGCGAGACCCCATCTCTACTAAAAATAGAAAGAAATTATATGGACAACTAAAAATCTATATAGAAAAAATTAGCCGGGCATAGTGGCGCATGCCTGTAGTCCCAGCTACTCGGGAGGCTGAGGCAGTGGGATCGCTTAAGCCGAGGAGTCTGAGGTTGCTGTGAGCTAAGCTGACGCCACGGCACTCACTCTAGCCTGGGCAACAAAGTGAGACTCTGTCTCAACAAAAAAAAAAAAAAAAAAAAAAAAACCGTAAGTCAGCCTCTTCTGCAGTCTTGGCATTCCTGAATTCTGCCGAGGCCCTTGTCCAGAGTGAGGGCAGCCGAAAGGAAGTATGTGGAGCAGAGGTGGGAGCGAGTGTTGATCTGGGCCACCAACGACCCTCGGGTAGATGGAACAATCGAGATGGTGCTCTCCCTGCTACAGGGCCCCTCAGCACATCACCCTGTGGCTCCATTTTGGGTGACCCCATTCTCATTCAGAGACTGACTGCCAGCCTAAAGCCTTTCAAGCCAGGAGCTCCAAATCCCATTATAATGCCATTTTAATGGTCGAGGGTCTTCATTGAGACACTTTCGCAACACCCCTCCCCAGCCTGGAGACAGTTCATGTGCTGCAGGGAGAGGCCCCCCTACTGGTATCCCTGGAGGCCCCCTGCCCACTCGGAATGAGTTCAATGTCATCCCATGATGCTTGTCCTCTCCACATTTACAGCACCCCTGACCTCAGCAAGGAGAAAGACACTTGCTGGGCACCTTTCACAAAGTTTACTCAAAATGGATCCTAGACCTAAATGTAAAGCACAAAGCTATAAAGCTTCTGAAAGGTAACATGGAAGAAAATCAAGGTGAACTTGGATTTGGCAACGACTTCTTAGATACAACACCAAAAGCATGACTCATGAAAGAAAAAATTGATAAGTTAGACATTATTAAAATTGAAACTTCTACTCTGTGAAAGACACTGTTAGGAGAATCCTCCCCAGACTGGTGGTAGTTCCCGTGCTGGTAGGGGAAGCCCGCCCACTGGTATCTCTGGAGGTCCCCTGCCCACCTGGACTGAGTTCAATGTCATCCCATGATACTTACCCCTCCACATTTAGAGTACCTCTGACCACAGGAAGGAGAGATACCCTCCTTTGCTCCATCAAGTACTCCAAATCCTACTAGCAGGGGTGTGAAGAGAGGGATTTCTGCAAAAGAGCAGCATCTGCGGTACACCTTGAAATGAGCCAAACAAAGAGAGTGGCCAAAGCCCCCAAGCCCCTCCCTCCATCAACAGCTCTCATCCAGGTGAGGAGGGAGGCAGTACTCTGCTCCCTTCACATGTGGAAAACCTGGCCTTGTCTCCAAGCCAGTAAAGGCCTCCTGGGCCTGGTCTGTGTGTCAGTCCAACATCCCTTGTCAGGCGTCTCTGGACTTGTACATCAAGTCACACTTGTTGGAGCACCAGGGCTCTAGTGGCCAGCAGGGCTTGCAGTAGGAGGTGGAATGAGCACATCATTGGTCCAGGTAGCCTTCTCTCAAGCTGCCTCTAGCCACCAGGTCCTGCTCTTTGAAAATGAAGGCCCATGAAGGTAGCAAGGCCATCTGTGTCAGAGACAGAGAGCAGAAGGAGCTGCCATTTCCTCTCTTTCTCCCCAGCTCATATCATCTCCATCCCTTCTGGCACCGAATGATGTCCCCAGACACTTTCAGTCCTTTCCCCTCCAGCACTTTCAAAGCCCTACTTGACCCACCACGCTAGGTTCATTCAACTGTTCAATATAGTTTTGTGTGTTTTGAAACGTTTTATAGCAACAATTGAAAAAGTAGACCTTTAATCCCTCTGCAATTGAATTTTATGTAGCTTCAGAAGAATTCCAGTTGCATTGGGGTGTCTACATGGAGATCCAGTGGTTTCGCTGTCATTTACTAAAAATACTGTGAATCCCCACTGTTCTGCCGTTGCACCTTTTTCGTAAATCAACGGTCCATATATAAGCCTATCTGTTTCAAGAGTACGCTATTTCCATTGATCTGCTTGTCAGCCACGACACACATACCACAAACTTAATTACTCTAGCATTTTAATAATTCTTACACATCTGGTAGAGTAACTAGTTTTATCTTCCTCTATTCCTTCAAGACTGTCTTGGCTATGCTTGGCCTGTTGCATGCCAATTGAAACATTACGCTGATTGGGTCACATTTCACACAGATATGCACATAAACAGACATATTCACCCACAAAGCCTTTGGGAATTTTTATTTAGATTGCAGTCAGTCTGTAGATTAATTAAGGAGAACTAACATCTTTATGCAACTGAATCTTCGTATCCATGATCATAGTAAACTTTGTTTTAGGTTAGGTGTTTATTAATTTATCTAAACAGTGCTTTTATATTTTTCCATACAGTTCCTAAACGTTCTTTGGCGAGATTTACTATTCAATATGTAATATATTGGTATGATAGGTTACAAGCCACATTTTGCTGACTTTCATTTTCATTTTATACTATTTGTTGCTGCAGAAACAAAGTTTACTTTTTGTATATTGATGTTATACCAAGCAACCTTGACATTCACTTTTATTCATTGAATAGTTTAACCTTCGTTCTTTTGGATTTTCTTCACACACAGTCTAATCATCTGTTAATCATGGACACTTTATTTCTGATTTTATGATTGCTATCTCTTCTGCTTCTCATTACTGCACTGGACAGTATCTCCATCAAAATATTGAAGAGAAATGGTAATGGGAGGAAGCCTGTGTAATCCTCAGTTTCAAAGCAAAAGCTTTCAAATTTCCCCATATGTGTATGATATTTGCTATATGTTTTTCACATATATCCTTTGTCTAGTTGACTAACTTTTCTTTTTTTCCATTTTAACAAGTTTTTATTTTAGAGTAGTGTTGGATTTACAGAAAAATTGCAAACATAGTACAGAGAGTTCCCACATGGACCACATTCACTTTCCCCTATTAATTAACATCTTAGTATGGTTCATTGTTTACAGCTAATAAACTAATACAATGTTATTAACAAAAGTCCACCCTTTCTTTAGATTTCCTTATTTGTTACTTAATGTCTTTTTTCTGTTCCAGGATCCTATCCAAGATTCTACAGGATATTTAGCCATCACACTTTCTTAGACTCCTCTTGGCTATGACAGTTTCTCAGGTACTCCTTGTTTTTGATGACCTTGACAGTTTTGAGGAGTACTAGTCAGGCATATTGTAGGATGCTCCTCTCTTGGAATTTTGCTGATGATTGTGTCATGATTACCTTGGTATTATGGGTTTGGAAACGGGAGGACCACAGGGGTAAAGTGCTATTCTCATGACATCATATCAAAGATACATACCATCATCAATGACTTCTCACTGTTATTGTTTTATTTCAGAATATTACGGGGGTGAAAACACTTTGGTTACATATACTGCCTTTGCACTGCCCGAGTCAGAGCCACAAGTCTGCCCATCCCCCAGACAGCACACTGCACCCATTAGGTGGAAATTTACCCATCCCCTCCTTCCCCCTCCGACCTGCCTGGCACTTATCACTGTGGATATCAATCTTGATCACCTGGAAGAGGGAGAGTTTTTTCAGGCTTCCCCAATGTAAACTTACTCTTTTCCCCCTTTTCCACATTGTATTTTCTTGGGGAGGAAGTCATTGTGCCCAGACAACACTTGAAAAGTATAGAGTATCTACATATCTGATTTGTAATTCTTCTGCACAGGAGATTTGTCTATACTCCCCCGTTTATGTATTCAGTCATTTATTTAACAGCAGAGACTCATGGATATAAATTTTATACTTTGAGGGAGAGGGTGGGGCAGAAAAAAATTTTATACTTTGAGAAATATCTCTTTTTACTGGGAATGCATGTCAATTTTTATTGAATACAATTATGTATAAAATTACTGTAACCAGGCAAATGCAACTTAAAACTACAATCAGATACCATCTTACTCCAATTAGAATGGCCATTATTAAAAAGTCAAAAAAATCATTAGTTGTTCGTGTAGATGCAGTGAAAATGAAACACTTATACACTCTTCGTGGGGATGTAAATTAGTATGAAACTTTCTCAAAGAATGAAAAGTAGATCTACCATTGATCCTGCAAACCCAGTACTGGGTATCTACCCAGAGGAAAAGAAATCATTATATCCAAAAGACATCTCTGCTCATATGTTTATCACAGCACACTTCACCATTGCAAAAGTACGGAATCTAGCTACGTGCCCATCAACTGAATGGCTTAAGGAATTGAGACACACACACACACACACCATGGAGTACTATTCAACAACAAAAAAGAGTGAAATAATGTCTTTTGCAGCAACTTAGATGGAACTGGAGGACATTATTCTAGGTGAAGTAACTCTGGAACAGAAAAATAAATGCTCCATATTCTCGCTTATAAGTGGGAACTAAACTATGGCTACATAAGGGCACACAGAGTGGTATAATGGACATTGCAGACTTAAAAGGGTGAGGGAGGGAGGAGGTGAGGCATGGAAAATTACCTATGGGGCACAATGTACACTACTCAGGTGATGGGTACACCGAAAGCCCAGACTTCACCACTATACAATATATACGTACCACAGAATTCCACTTGTACCCCCCAAAACTCTAAATTTTATAAAAATTAATAAGCTTACTATAGATATGATTTGTCTCATTCAATCTGTTACTATGGTTAGCTAGTCCTGGGACTCTTTGCTCCTAGATCCATCTCTCATTTTCCCCTACTCTGCTCTCCACTATACAGGATTAGACTCCTGAAGGCTCCAATTCCTAGGCTCACCAACATTTGGCTGCAATTTTGGTTCAGGAAGATAGAGGGATTAGAGTTTCTTTCTCCTCCTTCTTCTGTATCAGGTGACTTCTCCTTCAGTGACTACATTGTCCATGGCTCCAGCCACCATCAGATAGTCCCACCATGATTCCAGATCCTGTTGAACCCAATACCTAGGCTCCATTAATGCTAAATTCCTGTTTGTCCTTCCGACCTAGAGGTGAGATTGACTTCCTCGTGTGGCTAATTATTGGGTTCTCCAACTCTCCCTCGTTTGGCTTCTCCGTCACTTGTGTAATCAGTCCCCGGCATTAAGTTGCCTCTGTATTAAATATTGATAGAATTTTCTATTTTCCTAGAAAACCCTTGACTCTTACACATGGCCAGTTATATTGATTGATCTTCTAGTGTTAAACTTCTTTGCATTCCTGCAATAAACCCAACTCTGTCAACAGCATGTAAATGTATTTAAAACTGTTCTTTAACTAATGACAAAAATAAAACAACACAAAATGACTTTGGAACCTGAAATCTCCTCCAAGTGAAATTCTATTGCTATCGTCCTCTTCACAGCCTTCTCAAAAAAAAAATTTTACACCCCTCGTTTGGGGATATATATTGAAAATTTTAATAGCATAATAGAATAATATATTCAACTTGTAAAAAATTCAAGTCATACACATAAAGCTACAGAACACTCACTGTGTGATACAGCCCAAGTGATCCTCAGAGGGAAATGGATAGCCTTAAATATATGAGACAATAAAAATATTTAAAACATCTGCACAATTCAAGAAACTAAAGATTAAATACCATAGGAAACTTAAGTTAGTAGAAGGTATGAAATAATGAAGATAAAAGCAGAAATAATGAAGCAGATAACAGTAGAGATAACTGACAAAACACAATTCTTTGAAAATATTTACCAAATAGACATTTTTCCAAGTAGGATCAATTACTAAAGAAAAAAGCATAAACAATGGAAGTTAACATTGTACAAAACATAGATACAGAAGAGGTTTGAATAAGAGAACACTACATATATGCCTGCTCACCCTTGGTTGTGGATCCAACAGCTCCCCATTTAACATATACCCGGGGACTTGAAGTCATTTTTTACAAGGGTTGCAGCTGGCCGGGCGCGGTGGCTCACGCCTGTAATCCTAGCACTCTGGGAGGCCGAGGTGGGCGGATCGCTTGAGCTCAGGAGTTCGAGACCAGCCTGAGCAAGAGCGAGACCCCATCTCTACTAAAAATAGAAAGAAATTATATGGACAGCTAAAATATATAGAAAAAATTAGCCGGGCATGGTGGCGCATGCCTGTAGTCCCAGCTACTCGGGAGGCTGAGGCAGGAGGATTGCTTAAGCCCAGGAGTTTGAGGTTGCTGTGAGCTTGGCTGACGCCACGGCACTCACTCTAGCCAGGGCAACAGAGCGAGACTCTGTCTCAAAAAAAAAAAAAAAAAAAAAAACAAGGGTTGCAGCTGGACAATTGGTCCAACGTGGAAGGGAGAGGACATTTCCCATGGAGCATTTAATCAAGGAGCCAAGGGCCAAGATGAGGGCTCTCATGAGTGAGAACTGAGGTGTCCACCCACCAGAGAACATAGGAGTCCCAAAGAATCCATCTCTGCCCTGTCAGTCCTGGAAGACTCCAGGCAGAGTTGTCAATTGTCGACAATGCAGGCGTTGACCTGTATGAGTGAAGTTCTGCCTCAAGGCATTCAGGGCAGTGTAAGCCTTAGTCTACTGGGGACATACTCAAGTTAGCCCAGGGAGGTGTCACATGCCTCAGTAGGAATCGAGGTGAGGGTCCTGACCAGGAACCAAGGCAGCCTTGGACTCCAGAATGGAAGAGGTCCGAGCACTTTACTAGTGGTCAGCTGTGGGAGATTCCCTTGCCAGTGTGGATGGAGTCTGAGGTTCTGCTTACAGTCAAGGTGAGACACTAGAGAGGACTAGTGGAACCTTAGACCCTAGGACAGAGAGGCTCCACCCCTGCCTCTGCCATCACTGATGTCCACCAACTTCTGCCTTAGAGGTTGACAGAGGTGAGGACCTTGGTGTGAAGTGAAGACTTCAACTTGGCAGAGGGCAGAGGGCCCAGGCTCTGTTAACAGTTAGGGTGAGACACTGAAGGAGGGCTGAGGAGGTCCCCACTACAGGCAGAGGGACGCAAATAATCCAGCTCTGCCCCTGCTGTCAGCCCTGGGCCACCCTGGGACAGACTTGTCAGGCTGAGCCCTTCCCCCTTAGAACAGAAGGGACTCTGGGAGTCATATGTTGATGTGACCCAGGGTCAACTAAGGGCCGTAGAGGGCGGAGATCCAGGCTCTGCCGCATCCCAGTAGGGGGCCCCACAGTCCATCCTTGTTCCTGCTGTCAGCCCTGGGAAGCCCGGGTACGGGGCCGGATGTGACGTCCACCGACTTGCTCCTGGGGGGCTGTCAGAGGCGGAGGCCTTGGTCTGAGGTCTGAGCATCCGGTCGACCGTGAGGGGAGGCCCCAGTTTCGGTGAGGAGTCAAGGTGAGATGCTGAGGGGCAACTGAGGGGGCCCCCTTCTGGTAGAGGATCCCCAAATAATCCAGCTCTGCCTCTCCTGTCACCCTGGGGAAGCCCGGGGAAGCCCGGGTGTGGGGGTCCAGCTGCGACATCCACTGACGTCCATCTGGGGGCTGACAGAGGCGAGGCCATTGGTCTGAAGGGCAGACGTCAGATCGGCAGAGGGGAGAGGGCCCAGGCTCTGTTAAGAGTGAGGTGAGCCGATGAGGGTGGACTGAGGGGGCCCCCACCCCACGTAGAGGGTCCCCAAATAATCAAACCCCGCCTCTGCTGTCGGCCATGGACCACGCCCCGGCAGACATGTCAGCTTGCACCCCTACCCCCCCCCACCTTCTTCCTCAGGGGACTCTGGGAGTCAGAGCGTTCGTGTGACCCGGTAGACTAAGGTCCATAGAGGCGGGGATCCAGGCTGCACCACTCCCCGATAGGGGGCCCCACCGTCCATCCTTGTCCCTACTTCACCAGGAAGCCATGGGTGTGGGGCCCGGATGTAACATCCACTGACTTCCACCAGGGGGCTGACTGAAGTGATGTCCTGGGTCTGAGGGGCAGGCTTCAGATGAGCAGAACGTAGAGGGCCCAGGCTGTTAGGACTCAAGGTGAGACGCCGCGGGTGCATGGAAGAGGCCCCCATGCCACGTAGAGGGTCCCCAAATAATCCAGCTCTGCCCGTACTGTCAGCCCTAGGAAGCTCCGCGTACAGGGCCCAGAGGTCAACGCCAACTGACTGGGGTCTGGAGGGCTGACAGGCGAGGCCGTTAGTCTGAGGGGCAGACTTCAGATCAGCAGAGGGGAGAGGGCCCAGGCTCTGTTAAGAGTGAGGTGAGCCGATGAGGGTGGACCGAGGGGGACCCCACCCCACGTAGAGGGTCCCCAAATAATCAAGCCCCGCCTCTGTTGTCGGCCATGGACCACGCCCCGGCAGACATGTCAGCTTGCACCCCTACCCCCCCCACCTTCTTCCTCAGGGGACTCTGGGAGTCAGAGCATTCCTGTGACCCGGCAGACTAAGGTCCATAGAGGCGGGGATCCAGGCTGCACCACTCCCCGATAGGGGGCCCCACCGTCCATCCTTATCCCTGCTTCAGCCCCGGGAAGCCATGGGTGTGGGGCCCGGATGTAACATCCACTGACTTCCACCAGGGGGCTGACTGAAGTGATGGTCTGGTTCTGAGGGGCAGGCTTCAGATCAGCAGAAGGGAGAGGGCCCAGGCTCAGTTAGGACTCAAGGTGAGACGCCGAGGGTGGATGGAAGAGGCCCCCACGCCACATAGAGGGTCCCCAAATAATCCAGCTCTGCCCGTACTGTCAGCCCTAGGAAGCTCCGCGTACAGGGCCCAAAGGTAAAGGCCAACCGACTTGCGTCTGGAGGGCTGACAGGCGAGGCCGTTAGTCTGAGGGGCAGACTTCAGATCGGCAGAGGGGAGAGGGCCCAGGCTCTGTTAAGAGTGAGGTGAGCCAATGAGGGTGGACCGAGGGGGCCCCCACCCCACGTAGAGGGTCTCCAAATAATCAAGCCCCGCCTCTGCTGTCGGCCATGGACCACGCCCCGGCAGACATGTCAGATTGCGGCCCCCCCCCCCCACCTTCTTCCTCAGGGGACTCTGGGAGTCAGAGCGTTGGTGTGGCCTGGCAGACTAAGGTCCATAGAGGCGGGGATCCAGGCTGCACCACTTCCTGTTAGGGGGCCCCACAGTCCATCCTTGTTCCTGCTGTCAGCCTGCGAAAGCCCCGGTGTAGGGGGCCAGATGTGACGTCCACTGACTTGCGTCTGGGGGGCTGACAGAGGTGAGGCCCTTGGTCTGAGATCCACACTTAAGGTCAATGTAGGGGAGAGCACCCAGGCTCTGTTAGGAATGAGGTCAGATGATGAGGGTGGGCTGAGGAGGCCCCCACTCCAAGTAGAGGGTCCCAAATAATCCAGCTTTGTCTCTGCTGTCGGCCTTAGGCCAGCCCAGGACAGACATGTCATGCTGAGGCCCTCCCCATTACACCTCAGGGGACTCTGGGAGTCAGAGCCTGCTGTGACCTGGGGCTGAGTCAGGGCTGTAGAGGGTGGGGATCCAGGCTCTGCCAGGCATCAAGGTCAGGACCCTGAGGAAGGACTGAGGCCTCCCACCGCCCATCCCATTCCACCCCCAGTGTCAACCCTGGGAAGCCTCGGGTGTGGGATCCAGATGAGACGTACACTGACTTACGCCACAGAGCTTAGAGAGAAGTAAGGGCCTTGGTGTGAGTGGAAGGGACGCAGGCTGTACCAGGCAGCCAAGATGAGAACACACAGATAAGGAGGAGGGGAGGGAGCCTTAGACTTCAGGATAGGGGGGAACCCCACAGATGCCTGTCCTTCCGTCAACACTGGGAGGCCCCGTGTAGGGTGGCCTGGCACGTGCGTCTTGACAGCCACCTCCGGGTCTAAGGGAGGGTAGGGGCTTGGTATCTCGAGCACGGCCTCGGGTGAGCAGAGGGAGATGCCCAGACCCTGCTGGGAGACAAGAGGTGGACAGAGACCCAGGATCCCAGGACAGAGGGGCCCCAACCTTGCCCCTGCTTTCATCCCTGGGAGACCCTGGGCAGGGTGGCCACCTGTGGTACATCCACATTTCTTTACGGCCATGAGGAAGGTGAACACCTTGGTGTGAGGGAGGACCAGGGGTACCCCACTTCAGAACAGTGGAGGCCTCACAGAAACACCCTGTCCCCACAGTCAGCCCTGGAAGCTCAAGGCAGGGTGGCCAGACCTGGTGCTCCCTCACTACTGCCTGAAGGGGCTGAGTGTGGTCACAACTTTGGTCTGAGGGTGGCAGCTCCAGGTCGGCACAGGAAAGAGTCCCAGGCCTGCTAGGCATCATCAAGGTGAGGACACAGGGGGATGAGTGAGGGGACCTCGTACCCCCGATAGAGAGAGCCCGTCCATCCCCTACGCCAGTTGTTGGCCCTGGGAGGACCCAAGCATGGGTGACCAGATGTGCTGGCCCCAGAACGGTGGGGACCTCACAGAGCCTGGCCCACCCTCCTGACAGCACTGGGGGTACCAGGGCTGTGCGTGTACCTGCAGCCTGAGGGCCCCTCACTTCCCCTTAAAGGGGATCCAGGAACCCACTGTGAGACCTTGGTCTGAGGCGGTGTCCTCAGGTCACAGAGCAGAGGAGGCCCAGGCCGTGCCAGGAGTCAAGGTGAGGTACACACTGTGAATGTGTGCCAGAGGCCCTGCCCTCCCCAGGACAGAGGGGACCCAATAGTGCCCGGCCCCACCCACTGACTAGCAGCTCTTGAGCCTCACACTCTGCGGGCCAGCTGCGCCTGAGGAGCCATCTCCTTTTCTTGTTCATGTGCTCAGGGGACAGGCTGACCAGGAGGAGAGGAGCCCTGGGAGGCCCCAGGGCATCACCTAAGGAGAAGGCCTGTAGGTGGCACTTGGTAAGAGCCCCCAGGGTGTGGTTCTCACTGAGGCCACTGACAGGCTCCCTCTCTTCCCAGGTCTGTGGGTCCCCATCACCCAGCTCCTGCCCGCACTCCTGCCTGCTGTCCCTGACCAGAGCCATCATGCCTCCCCGCCGCTCTCAGAGGATTCAGCGCCTTCGGGCCCAAACAGAGGCGCAGGGCCTGGTGGGTACCCAGGCTCCCGGGGGTCAGGAGGAGGGGGCGGCTGCCTCCTCCTCTACTGTCACCCCGGGCACCCTGGAAGAGGTTGCTGCTGCAACACTGAGTCCTCAGGGAGCCTGCTCCTCTCCCACTGGCCTGGCCTCCAATCCAGAGCACCACTCCAATGAAGGCTCCATCACCGGAGAACAGGAGGGGCTGAGCACCTCCCAGCACCCGGCAGTCCCGGCGTCCCTGCTGCAAGAGGAGCTAAATGACAAGATGTCTGATTTGGTTCATTTCCTGCTCCTCAAGTATCGAATGAAGGAGCTGACCACCCAGGAAGAAATGCTGAATATTGTCATCAGAGATTACCAAGATTTCTTCTCTGAGATCTTCGAGAAAGCCTCCGATTGCATGCATATGATCTTTGGCCTCGATGTGAAGGAAGTGGATCCTGCCAGCCACTGCTATGCCCTTGTCACCGCCCTGGGCCTCACCTACAGTGAGGAGCTGAATGATACCCAGCGCTTTCCCAAGGTCGGCCTGCTGATAATCACCTTGGGTGTCATTCACTTGCAGGGCGACCGTGCCCGGGAGGAGGTCCTCTGGGAAGCACTGGGTATCATGGGGGTGCATGCTGGGAGTGAGCATTACATCTACGGGGAGCCCCGGAAGCTCATCACCCAGGATTGGGTGCAGGAAGGGTACCTGGAGTACCGGCAGGTGCCCAACAGCGATCCTGCATGTTATGAGTTCCTGTGGGGTCCCAGGGCCCACGCTGAAACCACCAAGACGAAAGTCCTGGAGTATGTGGCCAGGTTCAATCGTACAGACCCCAGATCCTTCGCACTCCTGTATGAAGAGACTTTGAGAGATGAGGTAGAGAGGGAGTGAGCAGGAGTGGCAGGCAGGGCCGATGGGGGGACAGGGCCAGTGCACATCCAGGTCCCCTTCCAGCAGCTCCTCCTGCCCCATGAGAAAGGAGTCCTTTCTTTACTCTGTGTTTGAAGAGAGCAGTCAGTGTTTAAAGAAGTGGAGGGCCCCAGTAGCTTGGAGAAACCACCAGGGCATAACCTTTTGTGTCCCTGTTACATTTGGGTGTTTTGCATATTGATCTTGTTTGTCTTTTGGAATTTTTCAAATTTTGTTCATGTTCATAGAAGATTTAATTAGCTTCAGCATCTAAGTTGGGGAATGATATTGACCACACATGTAATTTTGCTTATCAAAAGTAAGAGTTTGCCATTTTGTAAAAGAAATGGAGTCACCTTCCATTTCATTTTGCTGCTCGGAACAAGGTGGAATTGGAATGTCATTGCAATAAGAATTTTCTTGGAAATGTGAAAGAACTTTGCATTTAAATGTGTGGAGTTATGAAATAGAGAAATAAAATTTAAAGACAGTTACTTCTTGCCATCTTATCCTTTTACACATGTTTTTCTATAAAATTAAAATACGTGTTTGTGTGTGTGTGTGTGTGTGTGTGTGAATTTGCTTGGCTTAATTGAGAACATAGGGAAATTTAATCTGAATAAATAAGACCCCTGCTCGCTGGCACATTTGTTCCCCAAATATTCATTGACCATCTGCTCTTTGAAAGGCCCTGGGTTAACAGACACACTAGGGTAAGCCAGACCCACCCCTGCCCATAGAATTAGAGAGTCTGGGAGCTGCAGTCATATAATTAAGGTGGTGAGAGGTCCTCTAAGTCCTAAAGAACAAGTGACGGAAGGGTTGAGGGTGGTGCTTCTGCTGAGAGCAGTGGGGTGTGAGGGCCCTGAGCCAGGGCGGTTTGGGGCTTGGGGAAACTGCAGTTCCTTCTGTGGGAGTTGGTTGTAATGAAGCCGGGTGGTGGCAGGGCCAGACTGTCAGACCATGTGACTCATGACTTAGGGCTGAGAGCAAAGCCTGGAAGGGAGAACTGCCCTGAGCAGTTCCTTCTGGATGGTGAGCAAAGCAGAGAGGAATCTCCAGGTGGGGCAGGTGCGGAAGGTGTCCTGTGCTCTTGTCCCACTGCGGCTGAGCACAGTGCCAGAGCCAGGTGATCGATAACTGTCCTCTGCAGGGATTTGCTGAGAGATAAGGGTGAATCTCCCATGAAGTGAGGCCCCCAAGCCACTGGCCAGGTGCACATCTGCCTGGCTGGGAGAGCCAGAGCTGACACTATTAAAAAGGCATTTTATTTAGGTTATCTCAAGTGTAATTTGCCCAACTGTAAGGGCTTACATTTGAAGTGGTGATGAAATGGATGAAAATAGCAGTTTGGCTGGAAAAGCAGCTGGGAGGGAGGGAAGGAGTTGGTCCTTGACTCAGATGCCAGGAGTTTTCAGCTGTATCCAGCTGGGAAGACTCCCCCACAGCCACATTAAATAGGAAATCATCTAGGAGGGAATTTTTACTGAGTTTTATCCATGAAGCAACATTTTGGGCTGAATAGGAATTCCCTGTCCTATTGCGCTGCATACTCAGACGTTTCCTAGATAATAACGACACTAGCAAAAACAAAATTCCCAGAGGTAAGTGTAGTAGGATCTGAGGTCCAAATATACTAGTAATGCAAATAACTGTCAAGCAGGAAAGATCTAACATATGCCAGACACTGTGTCAGGTGCTTTACAGACATTGCACACATTCCAACAGTCCTACCAGACAGATCCTATCAAAACTATTTCGCAGATAAAGAAACTCAGGCTCACGGGGCGCTGTAGATTCCCATAACCACGTGGCTAGTAAGCAACAGGGTCGGGAATAGATCCCCTGCCATTATGGACAGAATGGTGTCAGCCCTAAAATGCATATGCTGAAGCCCTGACCCCGGGTACTTCAGACTGTGACTGTATTTGGGGATACGGTCTTTAAAGAGGTCATTGAGGTAAAATGAGGTCATTAGGGTGGCCTCTAATTTAATGACTGGTGTCCTTATGAGAAGAGGAGATTAGGACACAGACACACACAGAGTAAAGACAATGTGGAGACGCAGGGAGAAGACAGCCATCTCCAAAACCAAGGAAAGAGGCTTCAGAACAAACCGACCCTGCCATCACCTTGATCTTGGACTTCGAGCCTCCAGGACAACGACACAATACATTTCTGTTGTTGAAACCCCCCAGTCCATGGCACGTTGTCAGGGCAGCCTGAGAAAACTAATACCTATGATCTGAATTCATCTAGAGCCCACACCATTCCCACTCCTCCCAACCTGAAGCAGACCTTGGTCTTGCTTCATTTCTCTTCTCATGATTCCATAATGTTTCTCAGCCAAACAAAACAAGGACTGCAGTCCAGGTACTAAAAGCAGGCCCAAAACGGTGCTATGGAGTGAAATGTGTCCCCCAAAATTCATATGTTGAAGCCCTAAGCTCCAATGTGATGGTCGTTGGTGATAGGGCCTTTGGGAGGTAATTCGGTTTGGTTGAGTCCATGAGGGTGGAGCCCTCATGATGGGATTAGTGTCCTTACAGGAAGAGACAGCAGAGAAGTAGCTTGCTCTTTCTATTTCTCCCTGCCATGTGAGGACACACAGAGAAGGTGGCCATCTGTAAGCCAGAAACAAACTCCTCACCAGACACCCACTACCCTGGCACCCTGGTCTCAGACTTTCCAGACTCTAGGACTATGAGAAAATCAATGTCTGTTGTTTGAGCTCCCGGTCTATAGTATTTCCTTATGGCAGCCTGCGATGACTAAGACAAGAAGGAGGATGGCAATGTGAACCAAATACAATTTAGGGATTGTATGTGTTTCCTTGAGAGCCAAACCTGCCCAGATGCCAGCATTTTTGTGCAGTACCAGTACTTTACTGCATTAACGTGCCCTTTCCTGAGTCTTGCCCCATGGGCCGGCCTGTCCAACTCTGGAATCCAGCCTGCTGCGCAGCTCTCTGTGGCTGCGTCCTCTAAAGGCTGTGCCCTGCTGCCAGTGGCACTGCCCAGAGTCACCTCTCCTCCCTCGACATAGAGTATTTCTACTCTCTGCAGAAGTCCCTTAGTTGTCCTTCTCCCTCACCCTGGAGCCCCTCTGATAGCAAAGGTCTCTTTGACTTTGAATAGTAACCTTTCGACACCCGATCGTCCTGTTGGATGTCTTCAACACATTCCCCAAATGTTTTCCAAATAAGCTGCTGTGTGGAGTCTGATTTGGCCCATAATTTACCAGTTCCTGAGATATAACCCTGAAGTTAGAGGGAAAGTTTTTAAACCACCCCATGATATTTACGATAGGGTTTTAATGGGGTGCCTTATTTGAACTGGCCACCGATCACATACATAGATCAAAGAGCTTTCCGGGGTGGTCAAACACCAAAGCCTCTCATATTAGTCAGCTTAGACTTCCAGAACAAAATACCATAGACTGTGAGGCTTAAACAGCAGATATTTATTCCTCACAGGTTTGGAGGCTGGGAAGTCTGAGATCACGGTACTGGCAGATTTGATCCCTGGTGAGGGCTCTCTTCCTGGCTTGTGGACAGCTGCCCTCTCTGTGTGTACACATGGCAGAGAGAGACAGAGAGAGCAAGAAAGCTCTCTGATGTTTCTTCTTATAAGGGCACTAATCCCATCATCAGGGCCCCATCCTCATGACCTCATTTGACCCTAATTACTTCTGAAAGGCCCCATCTACACATACCTCACATTGGGGCTTAGGGATTCAACATATAAATTTGGGGCAAGGGGACACAGTTCAGTTCATAGCATCTCCTTTATGTTGGTAAATGAGGAAAGACTATGGAAATCACTGTGAAGCAAATATCTCCTGCAGCTGAATTCCTAAAATGCTGCTATCCTGCTAGGAAGTAAAAGCTGGTTCCTTAGTGGACATGCCAGTTCAGATTAAAAATGAAGGAATAACCATCGTCTCTCCACTGCTTCTGCTCTATGTATCTGCCCCATAGGAAAGTCCTGGGTTTCAGTGTGTCTAAGGACATCCTGTGCAGATGCTCAGTCATGCAGAGGGTAGCAGAGACTCACAGGTTAAGATTGTGTCCCTACGTCAAATGGAAAGAGAAAGTCCTCAGCCTACTGGGATGACAGATGGTGCTGCAAAGGGTACTGCAGAAAAGTGCCATTGGGTGAAGAAGGCAAAGCCTTCCTGCTGAGATTTACAGGATTCTTGGAAAAATACATGTGAGCCTGCAATTGAAAGCACCTGTCATGTAGTAGGCACTTTAAACAGTTGGAGAGCTTGGGCAAAATCTGGCCTTCTCAGAAACTCCTCCCAGCAGTGAAGGCTGTTGTCATAACACCTTATAGCCGTTGCTTTTTGTTGAGCACCTACTATGTAACAGTTTGTGGCAAGGATTTGAAGTGCCCTTACACATCTTGTCTTCCTCTCCTTCCTGGACACATGGGAACAGTGCAGTCCACTTGTAACGAGGACGGGTCATGTGACTTTCCCTTTTCACTGGATCACGAGCAGAGGCCTTGTGTGTCCCATCCAGGCAGTCGAGAGCCAGGGTGCCATTTCCTCGCGTTCTCCCTCCATTCAATGGCAAGCAAGGCAACTCCATGTGAGATGGGGGAGTCACAAGGAGGAAGCAGCCTGGGCCCTCGGGTCACTTCAGAGCCCCTGACAAACCACTTCAGAATTTATATGCACGGAAAATAAGCTTTTCTTGTGTTAAGCCATTCAAATTTCAGAGTTTGTTGCATGACTTTGCGGTTACTTCAAATAATACGCAGCTACTATTTTTGGTGTCAAGATTATTTAGATATTTCAATTGCAAAGGAATAGTGCCTGTATTCTTCTTACAAAAACTTCTAAAAATATAGATGAATCACAATTCCTCTCTTTACAAAGTTCACCTACAGTTCAGTCCCCTCCTTAGAGGTCACCGCTACAATTCATATTAATATGGTTTGCATTATTTTAAGCCTTATTCTAGGATTTTTAGACGTAGATGCACTACGAAAACATACAGTGCTGTTACATACCCACAGGTATGATGTACATATAGATCTATCACATGCCTTTGCCACTTAATAAGATGGGTGCAGGACCTTCCCCCTCACTTTTGTAACTGCTCCCTAGAACTGCAAAGTAGCTGTGTGTCACAGTTAACTAAACCTTTCTTCTCCTGATGGACACATAAGCTGTTTTCCATTTGTTGCTATGATTTATAGAACTGAAATAATATCTCTGAACCTGAAATTCTTGGGCAAATACGCATGCTTTCTAATAAGAAAGATGCATTAACATGGACAGTGGCTGAAAGAGGAAATGGTATGAATTGTTCAACTTTTTACAAGTATCGTCAAAATTTTATTCCAAACATACTGTACCAATGTATTTTCTCAGAAATGTATGTGAATATCCTACACGCTAACAAATATCTTATTTTATCAATCTTTTAAATTTTGGTGAAAATTATGAACAAAATTTGGTGAAGAAATATTGTTTCACTGTTGTTTTAATTTGCATCTCCACTGTCTCTGCTTAGGTTAATTCCTCCCCCAGATGAAGCTGGATTCAGGCAGTGATGTCCTGAGTAAGACCATTCCTCTAGGCTTGATTTAAGCATCTGAAATGCCAGCGTACCTTTGCCTTTAGAGAAGGTAAGATTTTGTCAGAGTGACCAGGAGTCAGGGAAGGAGAGCAGACAGGACTCCTTGACGAGTGATGAGTGTTCAGGCGATCCCGAGGACAGCAGTGGCCAGAGTCCAGGAGAGAGACCAGGTGCAAAGCCACGGCCACAGAGCCCCAGGCAGGCTGGCACTCAGAGCTCTGGCTCCAGAGCTCAGCCCAGTGGGGAAGGAACAGAGGGAGGGAAGGGGCAGGGAGGAGGGACGACAGGACAAGGCCCATGAATGGGCTTGGGAAATCGGGGGCCCATCGTTCGTCCCCAGCTGGAAGCTGCAGTGTGATCTGACTGGCCAGGCCTGTTCAGTGGATGCAGACACCCTAGCCCCCTTAGGAGCCCCCAGCTCTGTTGGGAAGAGCGTAGCTGGTGCCCTGCATCACTCTGGGTGAGTCCCCTCAAGTCCCTTGACCCCTCTAGTGGTCCAGTGCACCCTGGCCAGGGTCCCAGGCTGGGAGCTGTCTCGACACCTGTGGGGGCTGGGGTTTCATCCCCTGTGTACCCTGGGCCCCCTCAAACTCCACTGCATGGGTGGGTGGGTTGGCGATAGATACCGACAGGTGAGACAGGCCTGGAAGAGCACTGGGCGGGGGAAGGCAGCAGTGCGGCTGCTTGGAGGGGAAACTGGAGGAAGGACGGCCAGGGGTTAATCACCCCAGACTCTACCGATGAGGGGCTGGCTGTGGACGTGCCATGACAAAGGAGGTGGCACCCTTCCTTGTCCCACTGACTGGGATGTGTGAGGCCCAGTGCAGGAAGCATCAGGCCTCATCCTACTGGCAGCATCCACACCTCCAAAGAGTGATTGGGCCTGGGGAGGAGACGTCCAGGATGACACTCTCAGGGACAGTCCAGGGGAATTCTGAAGACAGATGAGCAGTTGTGGCACGTGCCTTCCATGAAGGCAGAAGACCCAGGCGGGGGGCAGGCTCCACACTTTGAATCGGCCAATGGGACCCTCTGGTATTTTGATCCATCCATTCCTTCCTTCATTCATTCATCCAGCAAAACCTTATTGAGCATCTATTGAGGACAAACACCAAGTAAACAAAAGAAAAGAAGGGACCAGTTACTTAATTCTGTCTGCTGTGGGGAGGGTGCTGAGGTGGAGACACACGTGAGAGTTTTAGGAAGTCTGTGAAATGATGGCGAGAATCTTTAATGATCTGACTTTGGGACTGCTGACTAGGTGGAAGCCGCTCCCCTTAGCTGAAGGTGAGGGGGAAGGAGGAAGAGTTGGTCGTGATGGGATGAGGAAGAGTGGGGAGGATGAGGTCAGTGGGGACTGTGCAGATGATGAGGTGCAGGACAACAGCTATGTCATAGCACGACAACAGCTATGACAAAGAAGACAGGAACAAGGGCTCGGGAAGCACAGAGAGGAGTGCAGGTCCAGCCTAGAGGAGTCCCTGAAGATCACCCTGAGCCGGGCACAATGGCCCACACCTGTGATCCCAGCACTTTGGGAGGCTGAGGCCGCAGGATCGCTTGAGGCCAAGAGTTCAAGACCAGCCTGGGCAACATAACAAGACCCTGTCTCTGCAAAAAATAGGAAAAATTAGCTGGGTGTAGCTGAGCACACCTGTAGTCCCAGCTACTCAGGAGGCTGAGGCAGAAGGATCACTTGAGCCTTGGAGTTTGAGGTCCAGTGAGATATGATCATGCCACTGCACACCAGCCTGGGGCAACAGAGTGAGGCCTCAACTCTACAAAAGAGAGAGAGAGAGAGAGAGAGAGAGAGAGAGAGAAAGAAAGAAAGAAAGAAAGAAAGATTGATTCCGTAGTGCATGTGACAGGTAAGCTGGATCTTGTAGAATATGGATTCTGCTAAGAGGAGACAGGAAATAAAGGGATATTGCTCACACCAGGATATGCAGAGGCTTAGGGGTACCCAGAGGCTTAGGAGAAAGAGTTCAGAGTAAATACGGCAAAAGATGTCTCGTAGGGTGCCATCTGGGCTCAGGGACAAGATATGATCATGGTGAAATGAAATCGAGCTTGTTGTCTGACTTAGCAGCCATTTCTGAGGCCAGAACAGTCAGTGCCTGTCTCATGTCCGTGTCCGGTTTCATTGCTTGCGGTCAAAGGCCGTTGCCCAACACATGGAGCAAAGAGCAGGAACTGCGCGATTTTTCAGAGCAACATCCAGAATAAATGCAAATCTCTGCCTGAAATGGGACATTGCAGAGCAACTTACATAAACAAAATTATCCATCCAATAGATCACAGCACTAATTGATCAAGGGATCTACAATCAGCTCAGCACTGATGTTTAAAGCAGGCCGTATCAAAGAGATATTTAAAGTTATAAAATCTAAATGCCTGTTTCCCTCATTGTCCCGACATGTCATTTTCTCCCTCCTTAAACATTTGCTTTATCCTGCTGTCTACAATGTATCTTTTTAAGCTGTTTTAAACCCTTTCTTGGAAAAAGAAAAATATACACATATACAGAGACAACTGCACACATAGATGCATGCCTGTCTGCCTCAGAAGCAGTCTATCACTTCACACCGGTGTTTCATACCACCTATACCATAAACCAAATTACCATACACACTTGAGTCTGCTTCAAGACTATTTTTTCTGTTCCAATAGTCCGTTTACTCATTCCATGGGCCTATACCAGAGTTTTTATTTACTAGGGTTCCTTTCCTTTAACATTCAAAGACCTCAAGTGTCTCCCATTAAAAGGATAATCCCCCCATGCCACCTCCACATGGCCACTAGCTACTATCCTATCTCTTGCCACCCTTTTACAGTCAAATTTCTCAAAAAGATTCTACATATGGTCCTCTATTTCCTCACCCACTTTGCAGCCCCAAGCCACTGCAATCTGATTTCCGCTCCCGCCATGCCACAGAAATTGCTCTTGCTAAGGTCACCAATGAAATCTTTGTTGCTAAATCCAATGGGAAAATACTAGCCTTTAGCACCTTGACACAGTTGACCATTTCTGTTCTTTTGACACACTCTCCCCTTGCTACTGTCCTCTTGGGTTTCCTGCAGTCACTTTCCTTATTTTCCATCTCCCTCCTTTGAATCTCCTCCTCTTCCCATTTCTTAAACAATGAAGCTCCTGGGATTTCAGTGCAGGGCTACTTTCTCTTAGCATGATCACTATACAGCTTCCCTGGGAGCACTCCCCCTCATCTATGGTTTCCATCATTGTCTGTGAGATGGGCCATGCTACATGTTCACCAAACACCATTTCCTTTTCCTCCTTTATGTGCAGCTGGATCACATTTCCCAGAATCCCTTTGGATTATGTGCAGTAGCCATGTGACTTGGTTCTGACCAATGGGATGTTGGGAGAAGAGATGTTTGACATTGGCAGGTCTGGCCACTCAAACTTCATGCATGATCTTCCACATTTTCTCTCCTCACTTATCTGCTGGCCAGGTGCAAAAAACCCAGTGGAGATCTCTGAGTGCCTTGGGGCCCCTGGAGCTACTGGACAACAGGAAGCTGGGCCCCCAATAGCTAGCATAGAGCAGAGCCCAACCTCTACCCCAACCCACCTCCACCAGTTTTGAGCTATAACGTGAGTGAAAAATAATCCTTTATTGAGTCAGGTCACTGAGATACAGAAATTGTTTGATGCAATTAGCCTGGCCCAACTAATACACTATCTCTGTGCTAATGACAACCAAGTATTTGAACACCAGGCGTGTGCTTCCAATTGTACCTCAAATAATTGACAATAGGGCCAAAACTGATAGGATAGAGAGAGATTACTAGGAAGTCACAGAGATTCATACATTCATTCATTCATCAACAAACGTTTATCAAGTGCCTGCAGTGCACCAGACGCCGTGCTAGGCACTAAGATTGCAGTGACGAGCAATGACAGAACCAGCACATGCACTTGGGAGTTTACTGCGAACTGGATGACAGCAGATCCTCCTGTCTGCTTATATTTCCAGCTGTGAGAAACTTCACACAAACACACCGCCTGTAACACTGGGGCTGCCCCCTGTAGTTCCTGGAATCCACTCTCTCCCTCTGTGTGAAAGGGTCCAGCTGATGTAATAGTATAACATCCCTTTCTCTTAAGAATTTTCTTCAGGTGTTTTATTGTGATAAAATATATGTAACCTAATCCTTATCATTTAACCATTTGTAGGTATGTAATTCAGTGGCATCAAACATACTCACAGCGTTGTGTAGCCATCACCACTATCTATACCCCAAACTTTTCCATTACCAACAAAAACTCTACACCATTAAATAGCAACTCCTCTTTCCCCTTCGCCCCAGCCTCTGGTACCCTCTATTCTACTTTCTGTCTCTACAAATTTCCTACTCTGGGTGCCTCATGTAAGCGGAATCATTCAACATTTGTCCTCTGTGTCTGGCTGTTTTCACTAAGCATAATGATTTTATATTCCACCCACGTTGTAGCATGTATCAGAATTTCACCCCTTCTCGTGGCTGAATGATGTTCCACTGTGCGGCTAGGCCACATCTTGCTAATCCACTCATCTGTTAATGGACACTTTGGCGACAGTGAAGAATGACGTTGCCATGAACGTTGGTGTACAAATATCTTCTTTAAGTCCCTGCTTTCAATCCTTCTGGATACATACGCAGAAGTGTGACTGCTGGACCATAGGGGAATTCTGTGTAATCTTCTGGGGACTCACCACACTGTTTCCAAAGTGGCTGCCACATTTCACTTTCCTACCAGCAATGAATCAGGGTTCCAATTTCTCCACATCCTTGCCAACACTTGCTGTTTTCCTTATTTTTCAGTATAGCAATCCTAGCACTTGTGAAGTGGCATCTAAGAATATTTTTTTTTTTTTTTGAGACAGAGTCTCACTCTGTTGCCCGGGCTAGAGTGAGTGCCGTGGCGTCAGCCTAGCTCACAGCAACCTCAAACTCCTGGGCTTAAGCGATCCTACTGCCTCAGCCGCCCGAGTAGCTGGGACTACAGGCATGCACCACCATGCCCGGCTAATTTTTTTGTATATATATATTTTAGTTGTCCATATAATTTCTTTCTATTTTTAGTAGAGATGGGGTCTCACTCTTGCTCAGGCTGGTCTCGAACTCCTGACCTCGAGCGATCCACCCGCCTCGGCCTCCCAGAGTGCTAGGATTACAGGCGTGAGCCACCGCGCCCGGCCGATTAAGAATATTTTTTAAAAATATAAAAGCCACACATGAATACACTTTTTTCTAAGAAATTCAATCCAGAACACAATAAAAGGAGACAATCCATTTCACTATAGCCACCTCCAAGCTCCTTCCCCTGTCCAGAGAAAACCACTGTTAAAAATGTGGTGTGGATTCTCCCAGACCTTGTTCTCTGCAGTTCTATTCTTACGTGTGTGTGAGATGACATCATGCATAATGCATACACGTCTGCTCCGTCAGCACTGTCAGTGTCCCTCCTCCTTTTCACCCACTCCACTGTTCTTTCTGCTAGAGAAGCTCAACGTCTGTCACTGCGCCCTACAGCTTATCCCACTGGCTGTAGTGTTGTATTTCATTTCCAGGAAGAGTGAGCTGTGTCGGTTAACATCACTAGCAGCAGAGCTTTGCTGTCTCCCTCACGCCACATGCATTGCCTAGGTCATCTCGGGCCTGTTATGGACTGACTTTCTCTTCTCGCATACACCAACAACTCCTCTCTTTCTCTGAAATTGCCTTCTTTTGTCTGAAAAGAAAAAAGAATTAGGAAGGATTTCTCCTCTTTGAAGAAAACAACTGTCCAACAGGACCGACATGGGAAACAGGCAGTGTTCATGAGAAGCCACCCTGTGCTGGCTGTGTGAGGCAGGGCTCTCCAGAGCAGCAACCAATAGACACATAGAGATATTGTAAAGAATAATATTAAAAAGCTTCTGCACAGCCTTTTAATATTATTAAAACAGTCACGAGAATAAACAGACCACCTACAGAATGGGAAAAAATTTTTGCATACTACACACCAGATAAAGGACTGATAACAACAATCTATTTAGAACTCAGGAAAATCAGCAAGAAAAAATCAAACAACCCTATCAAAAAGTGGGCAAATGACATGAATAGAAACTTCTCAAAAGAAGATATAAGAATGGCTAACAAACATATGAAAAAATGCTCAACATCCCTAATCATCAGAGAAATGCAAATCAAAACCACAATGAGATATCACTTAACCCCAGTGAGAATGGCCTTTATCAAAAAAACCCAAAACAACACATGTTGGCGTGGGTGTGGAGAGACAGGAACACTCCTACACTGCTGGTGGGACTGCAAACTAGTGCAACCCCTGTGGAAAGCATTATGGAGGTATCTTAAACAGATTCAAGTAGACCTGCCATTTGACCCAGCAATCCCATTACTGGGCGTATACCCAAAGGAAAAAAGGTCATTCTATAACAAACACACATGTACCCAAATGTTTATAGCAGCACAATTCACAATAGCAAAGATGTGGAAACAACCCAAATGCCCATCAATACATGATTGGATTAGTAAGCTGTGGTATATGTATACCATGGAGTATTACTCAGCTATAAGAAATAATGAAGATAGGACATCTCTATGGTTCTCCTGGAGAGAGTTGGAACCCATTAGATTAAGTGAAGTATCCCAAGAATGGAAAAACAAGCATCACATGTACTCACCAGAAAATTGGTTTCCCTGATCATCACCTAAATACACATCTGGGAACGACACCAATCGGATATCAGGCTGAGGTGGGGGTGGGGGAGGGGATGGGGGTATGCCTACACAATGAGTGCATTGCGCACCGTTGGGGGAATGGTCACGCTTGAAGGTGCTGACTCAGGAAGCGGGGGGAGAAGGGAGGGATATATACCTACATGATGGGTGCAACATGCACTATCTGGGGAACAGACACGCCTGGAGCTCTGACTTGGGAGGAAAGGCGGTACATGGGCAACGTATGTAACCTGCAATTCTGTATCCCCCATAACAATAAGATGAAATAAAAAAAAACCCAGAAAATCTGTTGAAAAAAAAAAAGAATAATATATATTTAACTATATAAAGACATTATAAATATAAACATATATTTACATAATATATATTTTAGAGAGAGAGAGACGTATAGATAGGTAGATTTATCACAAGAAATTTACTAACACTACTATAGAGGCTGGCAAGTCCCAAGATCTGCAGGGTGAGTTGGCAAGCTGGAGTCCCAGGAGAGCCAACAATGTAGTTCTAGTCCTAGTTCGAAGACCTAAGAACTAGGATTGCTGGTGGTCTAGCTGCAGTCTGAAACCCAGCAGGCTCAAGACTCAGGAAGAGGGCTGCGCACAGTGGCTCACGCCTGTAATCCCAACACTCTGGGAGGCCAAGGCAGGAGGATTGCTTCAGCTCAGGAGTTTGAGACCAGCCTGAGCAGAGCCAGACCCCATCTCTACTATAAATAGAAAAATTAGCTGGGCATGGTGTCACACACCTGTAGTCCCAGCTACTCGGGAGGCTGAGGCAGGAGGATCGCTTGAGCCCGGGAGTTTGAGGTTGCAGTGAGCTGTGGTGATGCTACTGCACTCTATCCAGGGTGACACAGCAAGACTCTGTCTCCAAAAAAAAAAGAAAAAGATTCAGAAAAAGCCAATGCTGTAGTTCCAGTGCAAAGGCAGGAAAAAGCTGATGTCCCAGTTTGAAGGCCTGCAGGCAGGAAAAATTCTCTCTCACTCGGTAGGGGGTCAGCCTCTTCGGTCTATTTAGACCTTCAACTGATTGGATAAGGCCCACCCATGTTGGGGAGGGCATCTGCTTTCCTCGGTCTACCAATTCAAATGCTAATCTCGTCCAAAAACACCCCCACAGATACACCTGGAATGGTGTTTGACCAAATATCTGGGCACCTTGTGACTCAGCCAAGTTGACACATAAAATCAATCATCACGCTGGGCATATGGGCCATTTGGGGGGCCTAAATCCATAGCAGGAGGCTGTGGTACATTTAAGCAATTGCCCCAATGGGCAATGTAGGCAATAAAAATTCTAAGTAAGATAAATTAAGAAAAGAAAGCATGTTAAGTCGAAAGGAGAGAAAGAAAATGCAGTGCCAATGCAAGTCATGTCACCTTCCTGCTCAGAACCCCATGATGGCTCCCCATCCCCCATGGAACTTAAGAGTTTATGAGGCCCACCCACCCCCTGCTTCCTTCTGCCAACCACACAGCCTCCTTCATTGTTCCTCACCTGTGCCAAGCCTGTTGCTGCCTCAGGGCCTTTGCACTTGCTGCTCCCTCTGCCTCGGCAGCCTTTCCCCAGTTCTCCACAGGGCTTCAGCTCTTTGCTCAGATACCATCTCCATGGCGAGGCCTTCTCTGACCACCCCGACCAAAATAGCACCCCCTCCATCCTTTTCTACCTCCTTACCTTTCTCTGTTTTCTTGAGCTTGTTTTCTGTCTGTCCCCTTCACTACATTGTAAATCTCATGAGGCCAGAGACTTTATTTTTGTCACCGCGGAGCCTGGTCAGAATAAATGCTAAGTGAGTGAATAAATGAATGAATGCGAAAGCTAGAAGGAGAGACCAGATCTAATGATGGTTAAAAAGCACACACACAGTGATGTGGATCCTAAAGGATAATTAATTTTGGGAAGGCTGAAGCCGAAAACAAATTGAGGCCTTCAAAAAATGCTGAAGACAGAGAAGTAAAATGGCTTTAGTCAGTTTAAGGAAGTGAGAGAGCAATTTCTTGGAAGAAAATAAATTCTCTTTTGTTGGCATTTTTCCTTCAAGAAGATTGATCTTCAAGCTAAAAAAAGTTGGAGGGGAGGGAGGAGAAAGAGGGCGAAATCCAGGTGGCTGGTGAGGTTGCTGGATCCCAGAGGCTCCACGGAGCGAAGGATTGCAGGGAGCATCTAGATAGGGACAGAGACAGCATCCTAGAGATCCCCAGGCCCCCGAGCAGCAAGGAAGTGGCAGTCTCATACCCTCAGGCATAGCATAGAAATGATGCTCGAGCTGCCTCACTGGAAAAATCCAGGCGGAACCAGGAAACAGGCAGATCTCAGGGAATGCTGGTGTGGACAAAGGATCTCAAAACCAGGTGCTCCCTCCAAACACACACACGCTACTATGGCACAATGCTGTGGGTTTGCATCTTTTTCTCCATGCCCCCAATGGCCATGTCTAACTCCAGGTCAGCAGGTCTGAATCCTTTTTGGCTCATGGACTCTTTGAAGAAATCTGATAAAAATTGCTCACAAATCATGCACGTCATTTCAGAAGATTTAAGAACCTTCTCAGGGTGATTCATGGACACTTGAAGCCTGGGTACCCCAGGTTAAGAAGCTTTGTTCTAAAGACATACCCCTAAATTGCAACACTGGGATTAATGACATAACTCCTGAACCCTAGAGTTGAAGATTACAGCCAAATTCTCAATTTATTCATTCAACAAATATTTATTGTGCCAGGCTCTCTTCTAAGCTTTTTAGACATGTTAGCTTATTTAATCCCCACAACTGCCCTTGAGGTGGGTTATATTAATACCCCCCTGCCGCCTTGACAGATGAAACAAACGAGGTACTGAGGCTTTAGGTAAGCTACTGGAGGTCATTCAGTAGTGGGAGTGGAGCTAGCAATGGAACCCAGAAGTCCAGCTCCAGAGACATTTCACCACTACCCCACAATGCCTCTTACAAGATTGGTGTCTGTTCTTTCAGATAGCCTGGTTCATCCTGAAAGCATATCTCTTAAACTATATACAGCAGATTAGAAACTACAAACCTGCCACAGTGACATCCAGAGGCTCTGTCACCCTGCCTCCACTCATTCATCTTTCCCATGCTTTGCTGACTCCGTTTTTAATCATCAGTGTACATTTTGGATCTATTTGCATGAGGGGCTGCACAAATGTTTTCCCACATCCAACATCTCACAAGACATGGCCTCACATACATGTTCAAGCTCAGACTCCAAGGTGAGAAAAACGAGCTTTCAGGTGGCGATGCTGCACACCCCCAGGTGCTCACTGACCTCGCAGGAGCAGCCACGTTCAGTGTCCACGGAGCAGTGTGTTCTGCAGCACAGATTCCAAGTTCAGGTTTTGTTTCCGCAGCATCACTGTGTACTCTTCTGGTCAGGACAGTTTGGAGCTAACAGAGGGAGTTCTTCAGTAAGAGAGAAGGATGTGTGCCTCTTCTGTGGCTGCCACAACAAAGTCCCACAGACTGAGGGGCTGAAACAACAAAAATGGATCATCTTTCAGTTCTGGAGGCTGGAGTTCAAAGATCAAGGTGTCGGCAGGTTTGGTTCTAAGGCCTGTGAGGGAAGGATCTATTCAGGCCTCTCTCCTTGACTTGTGGATGGCCGTCTTCTCCCAGTGTCTCTTCACATCATCTGCCTCTGTGTGTGTCTGTGTCCAAATGTCCCCTTTTTATAGGGACACCAGTCATATTAGATCGGTGCCCACTGTAATAAACTCACTTTAACTTGATTACCTCTATAAAGACCCTGGATCCAAATAAGGTCCCTGTTAGGTCCGAAGCCGAGAGGGAGACACAGAAAGCCTCATGTGTAGCAAAATGCTGTTTATTTGAGCATCTGGGTGCTGATGGGTGGAGGCCTAAAGAGCATCCACACTGAGGGAGAGGAGACCCTTGGGTTTTATAGACGGTTTTCCCGAGGGGAGTGAGCAACTGGGCCAGAACAGCTGCTGTAATGAATTCTTTTCAAACAACAGGGAGGGATAAGCATTGTCCTTATCAGGAGGGTTAAGGAAAGTAAGTTTCCCTCTCGAATTCCATTCCTTTATCTCCCAGGGGTCTGGCAAAGGCTCCTGCCTAATACATCCCTAGGAAGGGGAGAGCGGTGGGTTTTATAGGAGGTTCGGATGGAAGTTTGGGGAGGGTGAATTCTTTAAGCCTAACAGTCCCATTCTGAGGTCCTGGGGTTAGGACTCCAACATAGGTATTGAGGGTACACAATTCAACCCATAACAAGGGATAATGGTCAGGAAGAAAAAGAGCCACAAAAAGCTAGAAAATTGTAATGAGTTAATAAATCCTTGCTATAGGATCGACAAACTTAGTGAAAGAGTGATGCTTATGATGGACGGAGTTTCGCAGCAGGCACAAAGCCCAGCTCTGAAGAAATCAAAGGCACCCCTGCTCTGCCTTGAGAAGTGCTTGGTGTAGTTGGGGAGTCTTGATAAGTCCATGTAGCAGGTAAACAATTTGGATCACACATACTCAGAAATGCAAACATGTCATTTTTCTCTCTTTTAATTAGACTTAATAGGGCATCCATCCAAATGAGCTGTCATTCCATCAGTGCCCACAGCTGGTAGCTTTTTCCAAGGGGCCCATAGCCTCGCCAAGATTCTTCCCACTGTGGCATCCTCTCCATCATGCTCCAAGGCTATTCAGGACCACAGCCCTCTAGGGGCGCCAGGAAGATCCAGCTTAAATCACTGCTGAGCTTAAGAGATTTGGATCGGCACACCTGCTGCGTGCCCACCAGGCATCAGGCTCCACACTAGGCACCCAACATCTGTTAGCTCCCTTTGACCTCACAGCACCCCCATTTTCTAGATGAGCAAACTGAGACTCAAGAGGGTTAAGTTCTCTCTCCCCAAGGCCAAAGCTGCGGAGTAGAAGAGTTAGGATTTGAACCAGGTGTGACTGAGTCTAAAGGCCAAGCCACTTCCCTGCGCAAGATAATGGCGTGGGAAAGATGGCACTGCAGATTGTCCTGGGGAAAGACAAGACAGAGACCTCAGCTAGGAGGACATTGCAGCAATCCAAATTTGGGTTGAGGCGGTGGCTTCAGAAATGAAAAAGGAAGGGGTGGGTCAGAGTGAATACTGTAGGGAAAGTCTTGGTGACGTAGTAGGTATCCAGAACAAAGAGGAGAAATGAAATGAAACTGACATCAGAAAGCTAAAAGCAAACATGTGGTAGTAACATTCATCAGGTGTCGGGCAGGTCGGGGAGAGGAGGGGATGGGTATATTCACACCTAATGGGTGCAGTGAGGGATGTCTGTGGTTGGGCACGCTTGGAGCTCTGACTTGGGCGGTGCAAGGCAATATAGGTAATCAAAACATTTGTAGCGCCGTAATATTCTGAAATTTGAAAAATAAAAAAAAATATAAATAAATAAATTGTTTAAAAGGGGAGGCTTGGAAGGCAAGAAGACTGGGAGTCAGGGGGGGAAAGCTAGAGATGAAGGTGACTTTAGCTCCAGATACATCAAGTGCTGAAGGTGATGTTCTTGGAAATGGGCCTAGAGCCCCTGTAAGAGTTTGGGGGGCTGCTGACAGAGATGTGGGTCATCAAGTGTGTCTGATATGTTCCAGCACAGCACACTAGGATGGCATCACTGCTTCAGAACTGCTGTCAGTGCAGATGGACTACTTTCGCTCCAGTTGAAGATGCAGGCTGTTCCAGCGACTCCCAGCACGTAGGATGGTGAACTGAGACGTGGAGTGGAGGACACAGCACAGTGGTGATGGAGGGGCTCAAAAAGGGGCTTTTCCTGCCCTGTGAGTGAGCACCATCCTGCAGCAAGCAGTTCCAGTCAAACTGAAGGGTGACTAAGTACATAGTGGGCTGGCTGCTGGCCATTTCCTATAGAGCAATGACTAAGTTGCAATTGTTGCTAAACTGTTGTTTTGAGTGTTTTTGCATCCTTTGAATGTACTGCCAAAATTCTAGTATTTGAAAGTGTGGCGAAAACATCAAATAAAGTTGAGCAGCCCTGGCACACAGTCGTAGTCCAGAGCAGGAGCTCCCTCAGGAGGAGAGTTTGTCTGGGACTGAGTTTTGAGATTAGCCAAAGGAGAGTCAGGGATCCTGGCACTTGAGGTTGTGTTTGGAAGGTCACACTCTTAGAAGCCAGATTTAACTTGAGGGAAATTTCTCCCAGTGAAGAGTGGAGATTCCCTTAGCCCTTTCACGTGGCCACGTGGTCCCTGACAGACCTGGGTCCAACCTCACAGTCTATTTAACACTAGGCTTCCCAAAGAGGTCGTTAGCCAAGAAAACAGTAACACACGTGTTCTTTTCTGTCTTTCCGGTCATCCTAGAACTTAAAATATCAAAACAGCTCAAAACAAAGAAAGTAAAATCTGGTAGAGGGTGAAAGGCCCTCCAGCGGGCCCTAGGGAAGCCAGTGTGCATTTCAGCCCTTCAGTGCTTGCCGAGGTGCTGTGTCTGGCAGTTCTTCTGCGTCTTACAGTGAGAGCAACCGAACTGCCTTCTCTCTTTAAGCAACTTCCTTGCAGTCTATTCATGCCAAGCCTGAGTGTGTCCACCAATGCATGCAGCTGTTCACAGCGGCTCTAACACTTTGCAGCAAAGAAAAGACTAATGCACTGGACGGTCCTTTCAAGGAAACACAAGCTGACCTCTGCTCCCTTGCCATCCCTGCCACTGCCCCTAGATCTCTCTGGTCCGGCCCCACATAAACTAATTTTGGCTTGAGGCCGGGAAGTGGAAGAGCAGAGTGTGGGACGTGTCTAGCAGAAACCAGCCTGAAATCGGTTGAGCAAGAAACATGACCACTACTTGACTTTATGCGCATCATACCATCATTGTAATAAAATTATCATAAGGAACTGCCCACTCCCAGCATGCACCTGATACCAGGACAGATCCAAAAACACCAAGCAAGGTCAAGAAAGGGAAGGACCCTTTCTTGGAACCCTCCACCTATTTCTCCGCCCCCAGCTTAGCATATTAGTAGGGATTAGCATAAAATGACAGGCCCTAACCCTGGGGTGGACTGTTCCGTCTTAGATCAATCCACTCTTATACTTTTTCTTTTTCTTTTTTTTTTTTTTTTTTTGAGACAGAGTCTCACTCTGTTGCCCAGGCTAGAGTGAGTGCCATGGCGTCAGCCTACCTCACAGCAACCTCAAACTCCTGAGCTCAAGGGATCCTCCTGTCTCAGCCTCCCGAGTAGCTGGGACTACAGGCATGCACCACCATGCCCGGCTAATTTTTTCTATATATATTTTTAGCTGTCCATATAATTTCTTTCTATTTTTTTTAGTAGAGATGGGGTCTCGCTCTTGCTCAGGCTGGTCTCGAACTCCTGAGCTCAAACGATCCGCCCACCTCGGCCTCCCAGAGTGCTAGGATTACAGGCGTGAGCCACCGCGCCCGGCCCACTCTTATACTTTTTCTTAAGAGTGTACTCTGCTTTCAATTAATCTATTTCTGCTTATACTTCGTGTTTATTGTTTCTCTGACTCGTGCCCCTATGCTTGAATTCCTTCTTGCGTGGAGGACAAGGACCCTCCCTGCCGCCGCGGTGGTCTGCACAGGTATCAGGCTCACTCTCCTTCCCCAAACCCAGTCCAATGCGAAGTGACCGCTCTTGCTCCCCAAGCCCGTGTGCTCCTCCGCGTCTCTGTGGCATCTTCACACCAACTCACCTCTGCTGCTTCTACTGTCCACTTCCCCTCGCCTCCACCCACACAGCCCTGGCCCAGCCCATGCGGAAGAACCTCTGCTCCGTCTCCCTCCCCTCTTCCCTCAGCTCCGACTGAACTCTCCGGTTCATCCTCACATGAACCAATACATGAACCAATGTCTGCCGTCTCTAGGTCAAATGCCACCCCACGCCCCTGCAGCTCTCTGGGCCAGCCCCACACGAACTGCTCTCCTCTCCCCGCCCCCGTCACCCCCAATGGCACCCCTGCTCCACTGCCCTCTGCTGCCCTGCGCAGGAACTGCCTTTGCTCTCTCTCCAGCCCAAGCCCCATGCGCAACCCAACCGACATTTCTCTGGGCCAGCCCCGCACGAACTGCCCGTCTGCTTTCTCTCCCTCCCCTTACCCACCGCCTCCCTACACCACCTGGTCCTACCCTGCATGAGCTGACCTCAGTCCCTCTACTTCGCGATCCCCCGTGTCCTTGTGGGCCAGCCCCACATGACCTGCCCTCTGCTGGCCCTCCAGCCCAGCCCTGCCCCACTGCCCCACATCTCTCTGGCCCACCCACAAGGGCTGACCCTACACCTCTCCTTTCCTTCCCCTCCCCTCCATACGCCTCGATTCCCTCTCCTTTCCTTTGCCCCATACCCTGGCTACCTCTGCAGATACAGCCACACATAAACCACCCCGGTGGCCTCTCTTTTTCCCTCCCGCCACAGGAACTGGCCCTGACTGCCTCTCCTGTGCCACACCAGCCAGCCTTCTACATCCCTTAGTGCAGCCACGTGAACTGACCTCTGCTTCCTCTACCTTCCCATCAGCCCTCCATGCCCCTCCAGCACCCTGGGCCAGCCCCACTTGAACTGTCCTTGCTCCCACCACATCCTTTCCCCCTGCCCCACCACCACGTGACCACCCCACACAGAAACTCTACCGCACCCTCACATGAACTCACCCCTGCTCCCTCTCACTCTCTCCCCGCCCCCCACACTCCCCTACACCCCTCAGGGACACCCCACACGCACCAACCTCTATTTCTCTGTCCCCATGCCCCACCATTCCCCTAGGTCTCCTAGTCCTGTCCTGCATGAACTGACCTCGACTCCTTCACCATCCACCTCTGCCCACCCGCCTCTGGCACTGTCTTCTGCCTCCGCACGAACTCCCCAGCTCCCTCTGCTCCATCTTCCTCACCCCCTTCAACTCCCTGGTCCAGCCCCACCTCACTGACTCACACTGACTCACTGACTTGCGCTCCCTCTCCATCCCCGTGCCCTACTGAGCCACTGCAGACCTGTCTTAAGATGGCTGCCAGGCACAGATGTGGTGAGCACCTAATGCTTGTTTCTGGCCCTAGGGATAGCATGTTACTGGCCACTCTCTGTCAAGAGATTCTTAAGGGACTTTGTCTCATTTATGGGAAAAATTAAGCAGGAGGAAACAAGAATGTTTCCAGGGTAATTAGCTCGATTTAGCCATTCCACAGTGTATGTGTATTGCAAAGCATCATACCATATATACAATTTTGTCAATTTTAAAAATTAATTGTTTTACTAAAAAGAATGTTTCCAGGGTTACAGTGAGCAAACGGGAGGCAGGGCCAAGTCTTTCCACTCCTTTCCAATGCTGCGTGTCTTTTACTTGACCATATGCCTCTTATTAGAAAATAGCAAGATGACAAAGGACAAATCCTCCCAGGAAATGCTGTCAACTGACTTTGGGGACACTAATTATAAAAACGTCATGAACCCACATTGAACAACAAAGCTTATGTGATAACCATAACGAGGAAGGAGAGTAAGACTGAGCATTTCTGAACCCCTTCTTCTTGAACACATTAAAGCCAGGTCCTTTGTGTAAGTTTTCATTTGGCCCTCAGTGATTCTGAGTTAAGCACGACTCTTCTCTTCATCACAGAGAGAAGAAACTCTAGGCCCGGCCAGGAAATGGGGGAGCACTGTGAGGACCCAGATTGAGGCTAGTCTGGGCTCTTTCCCCCAGTGTTTCTCAAGGAATGGTCCCTCTGCAGGAGACTCATCTGGGGGGCACAGTCAAGTTCATATTCCTGATGTGAAAAAGGACCATAGCGAACGCTGAATGTTCTCAGGGCTGTCCTGTGTAGGGATTGCCAAAGGTCTTGAAGTTTCATACTGGTTTTATGGATTTTTTTAGTACATGAACCTTGGTTAAATGGTAAAGTTTCAAACCAGTTAATATTAGGGTAGCAAATTACAGGTTGGGGCTGGTAATACAGTTTGTTGTTCCTTTATTGAAGTGATAGTTGAATGCAAAGAAGTCAAATTCCGCATGTATTTTTAAACATTTACCTTTTGAGTAAATTCTTCTGCGAATCACCTTAGTTGGGTCCTCTTTTACTCTGTGCCCAAGGCAGTCTGTTTTGTCCATAGCCTGGTGTCAATCTAACACCTTGTCAACTGTGCCTGTCCTGGTGGCTCCTTTTCGTTCTGAGTTTGTGCTTCCCTATGGCCCCTGCTAGATTTCAGTTGCCATAACCCGAGAACTATACCTGAAGGAGTTTGCAAAGGAAGTACATGTGCTGCGCTGCAGGTGGGAGCCGGGAGAAGATGTGTCTCATGCCGGTCTTCAGGAACCTGCAAAGTGACTTTGTCACCGAGAGTGCCTCCGCAGGAATGACTGGCAGGAAGGGGAACAGGAGTGTTCTCTGCCTTGGGACCCGTCAGGTTTGGTAGGGGTAACATGGTGCTTTTCAGCTGCCCTTGTGCTTCAGAGGTGCCCAGAGAGGCTTAATACTATGCAGATTCCTGAGCTACCAAGTCACAATCTCCAGGGCTGGGCTCGCCCACAGATAGGGACTTTGAAAAAGGTCCCGGGGTGACTCTTTTGCACAAGCAGCACTGAGAAAGGCATGCCATAGGATAGATGCTGCAGCAACCTCCCGTGCAGCTATAAAAACCCTTGATGTAGGAAATAACGTGCACGATGTTCTCTCTTCTGCTTCTGAGGGAATTTCCCCAGTAAATTTCCCTCTGTTTCGCTGTGTTCATCTCTTACCCCGTTTCCATGAAGAAAGATAAGAAAGGGGGAAACACGGAGGAGCGTCTCCATGCCTCTTAGACCAGTGCTGCGTATTCCTTCCTGTTGTTTAGAGGAAAATATTGTCTGCATTTCCCATTTTTCTCTATGTGCAGTAGACACGGTAAACTTACCAAAGATCTGTTCTCTTCTCTTCCTCAGAGAACCCCAATTTTGCCCAAATATCCACCCATTTCCATAGGGCCAGTGGGTTTCAGGGGCGTCTATGGTTATCTCCAGCCCCAGAAGGAAGATCCCCACTACTCTTGCCAAGGATTGGCTTAGGCCTGGGGACGCGAGACATGGTGGGAGGTGTTAGGGGCAGAACTCTTGTTCCTCCTTCATTGTGTGGACATTGTCACATCTACGTGTTACAAAGGACTACAACAGTTGTCTGTCACCATGAAGGAAGCGAGTCAAGAACAAAAGTGGCTCATTGAGGGCTGCAGAACAGAAAGAAGGAAGGAATCTGGCTACTAATGGCTTCGAGGGGCCGCTGCATTAACAATCTCGGAGCTTCTGCCTCAGGACGCTGGTGATGTGAGAGAGCAGACCATCCATGTTGCCGGCACCACGGAGAAGTGGGCTTTCTGTTACTTGCAGCTGAAAGCGAAAGCACCTCAATCTCTTTTCCCACCCCCCTTCCCATGTAATCTTCAGCTGGCACTAAAGCTTTTGCAGTTCAGTCGGAGAGTACCTGCTCAGACCGACGGAGTGTATGGCAGTGCCCCATCAACCAAGGCTTTGCTCCAAGTTCCTGTAGGAGGAGCTCCCTACCCGGGAGAGCCTCCCTGGATTCTGGGGTCAGATAAGGAAAGAAACACTTCTTTCCTGGACTTGCTGTGGCCACCCTGGAAACATGAGTCACCAGCCTCCAAATCCACTTTATGCTCTAACCTGGCAGAGGAGTCTCAGGACCAAATAGACGTGTTGGGCAATGAAGAAGTTGGTGTTCAGAAGGATAGGTTTTGTAGTTCATGGAGTCTTTTTGTTACTTCTAGTTATCTCTAGCTAACTAGTGTCTTAGATAACAATAGATATCCCCTGAACTAATATTTCTATCAGCAATAAGAATTTTTAATTCAAAGGATGATTATTCAAAATCCTTGGATTTGACCAGTTTTCATCAGTGTATAGTCTTCAACTAGTCACTCTGGATACTTCCAGTTATTCCTAAGTTGCTAATTATTAATTACCACTAGGTATTTGTGATAATTGTGCATTATTCACACAAGCACAAAGAACTTTGAGTGAGAAGGATTTTTCTACTTTTGGCATCAAATGATTATTCTAGATATTTGTAATTATCTCTTGTTAACTATTTACCTAGGTAACACTAACCATCAATAGCATTAAATTCTCATTCCAATAAGAGATGATCATTTTGAGTTGAGAAGAATGTGATCTTCAGCCTCTAGGCTTTAACCAGTAGTTCAAGATGTCTTTTATCATTGCTCCTTAACTAATCTTCCTGGAATATCTTATTATACGGAACTAACTCATTAATTCAATAAGAAAAAACAACTTATATTTGTGAAAAATATTTTCAACTACTTGATTTCCCATTGTTATTCTAGTTCTCTCTAGCATACTACTTACGTACCTCTACTTACATACAGAAATAATTCATTATTGCATCAATACACGAGAGTTAAATGTTGCTCTAAAAAAGTGATTTTTAGATTCCTGGCTTTGATTCTAGTTATTCTAGTCATTATTAGTTATCTCTTCTCAAATAATTTCCTAAGTAACCCCACGTATATATAGTACTGGCCTACTATCCAACAAGAAGTAAGACTTTACAGCTGAGAAGAATCAAATATTTCATCATTCAGACTTCACTTATTTATTCTAATTATCTCTAGTTATGTTTAGTCATCAGCTTATCTAGGTTCCATAAGATATGTATGATGTCAATTCTTTATTCCAACAAAGATAAGAACTTTTCACAAAGAAATGATAAATGTTTGAGGTGATGGATATGCCAATTACCGTGATTTGATCATCACATAAGTATTCTAGTTATTTCTAATTTTTTCTGGTTAACTGATATCCTAGATGCAAATACTTTTCTATAGTATTAATGAAATAATCCAACAGGAAATAAAGATTTAGAGTTAAGAAGAATGTGATTTTCAGCCTCCTGCCTTTTATTGAGTATTGTGATTATATCAATTTCTTTCTATTTAAATTGTAACTAGGGAACTCTAGGTGCCTATTGTACTAAGACAGCATTCCAAAATTATATAGGAACTTAGATTTGAAAAGAATGTTTTTTCAATGCCTGTATTCAACCAGTTTTTGAATTCTGTCTAGTCACATGGGAACCAGTACTAGAAATAGTATTAATGAATTATTTCAAACATATAAGCAACGAGATTTTACAAGTATGCATTTTCTGTTAGCTGTATCCAGTTATCTTTACTAACATCTAACTAACTCTCAAATAGTTACCTGGGTACCAGTATTTATCTCTAATGCTCATACATTATTGCAATAAGAGGTAAGAATTTAGAGTTGAGAGTTCAATGTTCAAACTCTTGGATTTCAATATGTTCTCCCAGACCTTTCTAGAATCATTTACCTAGGTAGCACTAGATATCCCTAGTATTTAAACTTTATTATTTATTGAAATAAGTTAGATTTGAAAAGAGTGTGTACTTCAGCTTCCTGCCTAAAAAATATATTCTGGTTATCTCTAGTTTACTCTAGGTTACTAGTTACCCAGGAACTGCCAGTTATCTATGGAACTATCTCCTTACCTTGGCAAGAAATAATGTTAGATTTCAGAAGTATGTGTTTCATATTTATTTCTGGTTATCTCCAGATTCCCCTAGTTAACTAGTTACTTCTGTATAGACTTTATACATCCTTACATAACTCCTTATATAAATAAGATATAAGAAGTTACAATACACACACTTACACACATATAGAGAGAGAGAATGTTTTCCCCATTATTCCACTAAGTGATAATACTTTGGAGTTGAGAAAATTGTTTTTCGACTTCCTGGATTTAACATCATTTCCTAAATATCAGTAATTATCTCTAGTAAACTAGTTACCTAAGCACCACTGATTATCTATAGTATTAATGCATTAAGAAATAAGGAATAAGAATTATGCCTGGGAAGCACATAATCAGTCAGCATTCTTACTTCACCTATTAATTCAAATTGTGTATAGTTGTATCTATTTAAATAGCTGCTGGTCCTACAAGATACGTTGAGTAGTAACTCATTATTCAATTATGAATTCAGACTTTAGAGTTCATAAGAATGCCTTTTATTCTTCTGCACTTCCACTATTTATTGTAATTTTTTTCTAATCATAAATGAGTCAACACAGAGCTCCTCAAAGATCCCAGTGCCACCTTAGCAGCACATTTCTTATTTGAGTAGTGTCTTCTCTGCCTTCCAAGGGAACAGAGTTCAGAGGCAGGACTTTGATCTCACATAATAACTCATATCGCATACCTCCTTCCCCTAAACTTTCTCACCAATTCATCAATACTCTGCCAGGGAAGTTCCCATATTTCCATGTCATTTACTGTAGGCTGCTGTTGTCCAAACATAAAGGGGCCACTCTAGCAGGATATTAGGCCAGCCCCAGGCATGAAACCCCACGTCCTCTGTGCTCCCATGTCAATAAGTTCTCATATTGAATTATGTTCTGTCCCCTGTCATGCTGGCTCGACATTGTCAAAATCCATTCCCACCTATGTTATCCCAGTTCATGCAGGTGCATATTAGCCAGGTCCTGCAGTTCATCTGAATATAAGGTATTTCCCACGCAAACAGAAACTGTAGAGGTCTCCTGTGCTGTGATGTGCTGTGATCTCACCTATTCTTACCTTACACTTGTCATTAGTCCAATAGCAATTAGCAGGACGGACATTGACTAAGACAAGCAACATCTTTTGAGGTAGTATCCTCAGATGAGGTCTTTGTGGGGTCTCCAGGAACAAGGAGATTGCTTCCCAATTAGCAAGGGTTGGAGGTGCCTAATGCCAGGAAAAGTGTTCAGGGAATTCCAGGTATGCACACTCGTCCTGCTCATCACCTTTGCAGGTCTCAGGCTCTGCTCTTTCCTTGTCAGCGCCTCACGTGGATGCAGAGGCCCGCGAGTGCTGTGCGTGCCATCTCTGTGCGGTCCTGCCAACCCACAATTGGGACCAGGGCCTGATGTTCAGCAGTCTGTCTTAGGACTGGAGAAGGGGAGAGACCCTTAATCTATTGGGTCAGGGTAGGTGGTGACCTGGGCTTTCCCATCAGACAGACAGACAGACAGACAGACACACACACACACACACACACACAGCCCTGTGATAGAGATCTGGGTTAGGGCACTCACAGAGTGGCCCTAGCAACTGCTTCTACTGCCAGGGAACTCAGAGTCCACACGGCCATCAATCCACCCCCACGCCCCAAATGCCTTTCAATGACCCTGATTCCAAAAGGAGGTGAACAGATGCTCGTGCGAGGCATGTCTGCCTCTCTTTGGTAAATGACATCCAAGAGAAACCGGGTCCCCTTCCTTCACCCCAAAGCAACAGACACGTATGATGTCACAAATATAGGAAGAGCCGGGAGTGTGGCTTCAAATACAGGCAGTCGGCCCATGACGCTGATAAGCATTTCTCGCCAATGGGATGAAGCAGTGCGTCCTTGTCATGTCAGAAAGCAGACTGTCACATGGGTCACAAGATTTCTGTGTCTTTCTATGGTACCTGAGGTTTATCTTCTGAACAGAGCCTTAAGCCACACCTCACTTGCTCTCCTGACCTATAATACTATGAATGAACGAATGAGTGAGATAGTGAAGAAAACACTGGAACCGAGAGGTAAACACGGACCCACGAGAAAGCTGGAGTTGGCTGATGCACCGGACTCAGAGGGACACGGGGAGACAGAGCGGCTAGAGCGTGTTCCCTCGTGTGAGGCCCACGCGGAGCATGGCTGTGGTCTGTTCCCAGACACTTGCCAGCACCCCGAAATGGCATGGGACGGC
This sequence comes from Eulemur rufifrons, assembly GCF_041146395.1. Lineage (NCBI taxonomy): Eukaryota > Metazoa > Chordata > Mammalia > Primates > Lemuridae > Eulemur > Eulemur rufifrons. The sequence continues at coordinate 21,773,801 of NC_091012.1, read as the reverse complement.
CGAGGTGGTGTGCCCCAGGGGTCGGGCTCTCACTCAGACAGAGTCCGGGCGGGTTCCGTCAGGCCCGAGGCGGATACAGCTGGGAAGACCCTCTCCTAAAGCCAGAGTCCCGGGTTTCCCCACAGACAAAGTCAAGCATGAAAGTGAATATTTATTTACAATGAGAAGAAAATTAACAACAGTCACAGCATAATTTCCCCAAACTACTATTTCTTTGGAAGTGTGTTCATATATTTTCTTAGCCACGCCACCTATGTAGTTGTACAATCTCAAGTGTGATGGAGCAGAAGTTCAAGGTGAGGGATGTGATGGTTTTGTTGTGAATCCAAACAGCTACTTGGCAAATTTTACTCAAACACATGGCCACGTGAACACGTGACGTGGGCGAACAGTTCACTGCCTCTCAGAACGAAAAATGCACTTGGGTTCGTGTTTATTTTCACATCGAGTTGGAAAAACAAACTAGATTTTCTAACATTTATCCTCAGAAACCCTCTCGTTGCAAGGTAGTCTAATCATTCATGGGCTTTACAACTTATCTCTTCATGGCGTCTGCTGAATTCTATTCCGACGAGGGCCACCTTCAGCCAAACGGGGGCTGCTTCTATAACCCATTTTCCAATCGGCAGCCCTGGGGCACCGATTGCTCTAGCAGCCTGGGATGCCTGGACAGTCTGCATTTATACCCTCGGGAGCCGTCGGAGCTGGCCGATGAGTAAGTCGATAAAGCTCGGTTGGTGTGAGGCAAATGAGTATGTTTTAGGGGCCAGGGGGATTCAGGACAAGGTGCTTGCTTTGCTACAGTTTAGACCGGAGTAGACGGGCCCCTGGGCAGTGGGCCTGGGCTCTCCGGAGGACAGCAGCCGGTCTGCGGGTACGATGACTCTAGCTGCCCTCCCCTTGGGGACAGACAGCAACAAGAGGAGGGTCCGGTCGCTGTCAGCTGTGAAAACAGCCTGAAGCCCGTTTTAGGAAATCGTCTAGCCATCGGAGAAGAACTACTGCCATAAACGGAATTTCAGGGAAACACAGGGTCAACGGTCTTGCACAGGGCTGACAAAATGCTTAACGCACGCTGAGATCTCATCCGCTGACACGTGGGCCACACGCAGGTAGGTGACCCAGGAACTTTGCGTTTGACTTTCAGCTTGCTTTTCGCAGAGGTATTGGAAGGTCGTGATAATATGTAGGAAAACATGTCTGTCATCGGATTTAACCCTCAGGGCTAGTTTTCAAAAGATATAAATAGGCATTGCAGGGAAAATTCAGGCATCACCTTAAAAAGGAATCCCATAGTTGATATCCATGTGTCTCCCAAAGAATGGAAACTCCAAGTGATGTCTCTGTAAAAGTATACATCGGGTTTTAAAAACTATTGTGACTTCGTAGCCGGCATCAGTGGCTTTTCGTGTAAAGAAAGAAAAAGAGTGTGTGTCCCGTGCGAGAATGTCAAGTAGGGTCACAAGAAATGGTATGAAAATCAACGGTATTTTCCTGTGGAACTATCTGGGCAGCCACACGTCCAAAAAAGGTCGAGGGAAATACAACTGTTTGCAATCCTTTTACAAAAAAGCTTGAGGAGGGTTTGGGAAGAAGGAACGACGGTGAACGTGCCACCCACAAACGCTAGAGATGGACCCAAAACGAGTTATGCACGTTCCCAAAGTCTCGAATTTCCAGAACATATTTACACGGCACAGAGAAGGGGTCACGCATTTCATACAGACGGGTTTTCCAATGAATTCTCGGAAGGAGGAGGCTCCCCGCTAACGCCTGCTGTGCATGGGAAGACACCTGAGAGCTTCCCTGGCGACTGCTGGTTTCCTTCTCGCTTTCTTTAGGATATTTTTGTCAAACAGCTCTTTCTCGCGGTAGTGCACGGGTGGGCCTCGCAGGTACTTCTCTTCCGCTCCCTTGTAGTCCAGCCCCTCAAGCGTGGCAATGGAACAGATGATGGCTTCTGGCAGAAGAACTTCCAGAACAAGGTCGATTTTGTCACGTCTTACCAGAGCCAGCATGGTGCCGTCTATGTGTTTGTAGACTTCTTGTAGGTGCTTTACCACGAGGTCCAGCTGGTCCTCATCCTCCAGGTATGTTTCAACGCAGAACAGGCGCCTATTTGAGTTCAGAAAGGACGTCAGCCAGCTGGACTGTTTCCTGCCTTTCAAGATGTCCAGAAGGTGGTGGTCGGCCCCCTTTCTCTTCACGATGAAGTCCACCAGCTTCTGGTTGGCTCGGTCCCCGGCGGCCTTCATCCGGTCGGGGAGGATTTTCTTGCAGGGCCGCTTCCCCCACAGGGACGCCTCCTCCTCCCAGTCTTCCAGGTCGGCGTAGTTCACCTTGGGAAAGTCGAAGTCCAGGTCGCCCTCTTGGACGGCTTTCCTCATCGGGTAACTGACGTCGGTGGTGTAGTAGTCGAGGAAGGAGCCCGAGAAAGAGCCGCGGCCGAGGCCTTCCCGGTAGTGGGCGATGAGGGAGAAGCACCAGTTGACGCTGTGCTTGTACACCTTGCTGGCTCTCTGCAGCAGCCTGTCTTTCTCTTTGCACTCCAGGGGCTTCAGTCTCCGAAGGGGCACGCGGATGCCTCTCCTCTCGCGGCGCAGGTTGGCCTCAATCAAGAGCACCCTGGCCGTCTTGTCTGCCTTGCTGACACTCTTTACCACGGCCGGCCAGAATGGATGATCCTGAAATTTAAACCACACCATCATCCCCCTTTCAATGGGGCATGGCTCCTTCCGAAGAGCGGAGTCGGCGCGTCGCCTCGCTCCTTTACCGCCAGCCGCTCCTTTACTGCCAGCCGCTCCTTTACCGCCAGCTGCTCGTTTACAGCCAGCCGCTAGTTTACCGCCAGCTGCTCCTTTACCACCAGCTGCTCCTTTACCGCCAGCTGCTCGTTTACCGCCAGCTGCTCCTTTACCGCCAGCCGCTCGTTTACCGCCAGTGCGGATGGGATTCTTGGCCTTTGAGTCAGCAAGAGGCTGAGGTTCTTGCAGTCCCTTCTCAAAGGGTGGGACTGGAAGCTTCCTCTTTCTACCTGCAAGATGGAGTGAGGACCGCTGCTTCGCGGGAGGGGACCAGCAGGCCGCTGCCATGCCTTCCAAGCCTGGCTTCCAGGCACCCTCTGCAGGGAGCTCAACATTCCCTGCCGAGGTGGGGCATTCGGAGGCAGCGGCCGGGGTCTGCGGGCAGGTGTCTTGTGCCTCTTCGTTCAGACCTGTGGGCACGGCGGACATGAGCCCCAGTGGCCGAGATGGAGCCGCCTGTTGGTCCTCAGCATGCACAGCCTCCTCCGTGACAGTGGGACCCGAGGACGTGACTGTGGAGCTGTCTGCCTTTTCCTTGTCCTCTTTCTCACCGCCATCCTCCAAAAGCATCAGGGAATCTTGGCACACACTGGAGCTTGACGATGCCTCTGAGTGCACTTCACCTGGGGTGGGGGCAGTGGCTGTGTGCCCCTCTGACTTAGCACCGTACGGGGCATCCTCGCCCTCTGAACGCAACAGCAGTGATCCCGGCTCTTTACTCTTGCCTAGACGGCTCCGTAAGTCCCCTTTGCATTTCCGATACCTTTTACAACGTAAGTCCCCTTTGCATTTCAGATACCCTTTACGAAGTAAGTCCCCTTTGAGTTTCCAATACCTTTTACGAGGTGGTGGCCTGGCTCGCTTTTCCGGCACCTTGTGGGACAGCATCGTGGTCTCCTCCTCATCTGGTTTTCTTCCTGGACCCGAATTTATTCTCTCATTCAGAACCTCCAGGGCCACTTTAAGGGCTCTTCTGTAGTGCACTCCCTGTCCTGCTGGGGCTCTGACCCTCGCCCGCGGCGCCACTGGCGAGGTGATGGCTTCCATCGCAGACTCAGTTAGGGCCTTTATGTCTGTGCTTTTTGCTTTAATTTTTTCATCTATCGAGAGGATTTCAACTTCCACAGAAAGGGCCCTCTTCCTCTTATTTTTCAGTGAAGTCCCAGATCTGGACAAAACCTTTGCTGGCCACAAGTGGCCTCTCCACTTGCACAGGACATACTCAGAGTCCATTGTGATTTGAGTCGCGTGTGAAGAGGCCTCTAAGAGAGGCTGAGGTGCGTGGCCGTCATACTCACTGCTACTGCAGCTCTTCCCCAAAGCACGGTGCTTTCCGATGCCTCCTTTGCCTTCACACCGCAAGGGCTTTCCCTCCACCTGGATCTCCCCGAGACGCTTGAACTCGCGCCGCGGACGGAGGACACCGGCGTGCACTGGAACGTGGAAAAGGAACAGAAGAAACGTGTCAGAAAGAATTCCTTTGGTCAAAGCAGAAGCACCCTGCTCAATGGCATTGATAAGAGGTCCAATGAGGAAACATGAAAAGTGTGTCTTACAGGGGTTGATAAGTGGGAGTGTTTGGGGAAAAAACGCAGAGGGTGCCCCAGGACTTTTAGAGCACTGCAAACCCGGCGTCTTGCCCTGAGTGTACCGAGTGAACACCGAGGAGCATCTGTGTGAGGGACGTGTGTGTGTCCTGTCAGGGACCCCGTTTTTCTTACAGGACACTCAGTGACTTTTGGGTTCCTTGGGCTTCAGCCTATGGAAATGCTTCCTTTTTTCCTTTTCTAGGGTGCCCATGCTGCTCCGTGCCCCCCAGGAAGCCTGAGACGATCTCCTATGCACGGACGCTGGCTGTCAGCATGGCGTCACGTGCAAGGGCATGAACTTAGAAGCTAGAGGTCCACAAGGGTCATGCTGACGATGACTGGCTGTCATGGCCAACAAGTATGGCCACAGCATGGGTCATTCGCTGCGACCTGCACCTCTCTATTGTGGTTTAAAACATTTGTCTCCTAACACCAAATCTGTGATTCTTACCTTGAAAACAAGCATCAGTAGAACAAGGTGCAAAAGAACATTGCACCCCAAAAGGTCAACACAACATGGCTGCAAATGAACGTTTAGGAAATGGGAAAGTCTTACCCAACATCAGGCAGGTAGCTTGGTTCTCACACTCCAACTGCTCCTGTGCACACCCTCAAGTGGTGCCAAACGAAGATACCCAGGGCCTGTGCACCGCTAACGTCAACCTGGAAAATCCAAAATGGATAAGAAATTAAGCCAAGTCAGTGGGGATGGATTTATCAAGTTCCCCTTGCCGACTCCCTCGTGCATGCCTTTTGGAAACAGAACTGAGATCTCAATCTCATCCATAAAGTAGATGTCGTATATATTTTCTTCCTTCTTTTGCATTCGAAAATACTTTCACGTTATGCTACTTTGTGGATGCTAGTCTCCTTCTATTTCAGAACAGCGGGAACTATGTGCTTTCATGATAGCATCGGCCTCGGACGTATAGGTTCAATATTGGCAGTCTTTGTGTGTGTGCACGCACGCGTGCAAAGGTGTGTTTGAAAGAACAATGGAGTTTTTAATGTCACTGTGTTTTTCCAATTCTCAAAGAACATTACAGGGGCTTGCAGGGAATATGAAATGCATAGAAAGATATATAAAAAGGACAGCATGTTCCAGATGCTCACTCCTCACAGGATGACGCGTGTCCTTCTAACACGCTACCTATGCATGCGTGCACACACACACGCACCGGTTATGTTCAACTAGAGTTCCTACCATAAGAGCACATTTGGACACATTGTCTCGTGAATGCCCATTTTCCTAAGTCGTTTTCTGTGGCTCTCTTTACAACGAGACTGCCCTGATATTTCCAAACTTTATGTAATGAGATGTCCAACATTATAGAAGCATTTCCACAGAAGGTGCTACCGTTCTCTCAGTTCTTCTCTTCCCACCGTCTCCCCTCAAATACTCTGTTACCTTGCTGTAGTTTTCTCTATATCTTGTACAATATATATTATAGCTCATTTGCATATTTTAGCCATGACTAGCTGTTCTTTGGAGCTTCTGTTCAGCTGTTCAGCCCTCCCTTTCCCTCTACTTACTAACGTCCAGGGGGGCGAACCAGGTGTGTCTTTCAGAACCCATGGATGGCCCTCCATTCTGCATAAGGACAAAGAGTTGCCTGGTTCACAAGGTAAGTCATTGCATCGTAGCTCATCATAGCAACAACAAAACGGCACAAACCCGGGTGATATCCGTGGGGAGAGGCTAACAAACCTATCGACCGAGCCAAAGATCCTACATTATGTACCCAACAGAAGGCTGATGCAGACCTGAATGTACTGACAGGGGGAAAATTCAGTGGAAAAGTCTGGTTAGCGACCGATTAAGTACAGATCATAGAGTTTAGGTCAAATACACGATCACCTGGACAACAACGCTATCTATCTTGTCATAGGGTAAGGAAGACATTTAAAGGGAAGAGAAAAGTCTGGAAAGATAAACAGAGATCTCATGCCCTGGTTACACAGCAAAAAGGAGATGAAGGAGGCTTATGCGGGTAGATGGTATTTTTCAAGTCATGTTTAAAATGCTACACGGAGGACACATGTATCTGTATGTTCACGTGCCCCAACGTATTACGGCAAAGGTGCTAAGGAGATATGGAATGAAATATCGGACAGAAGGAAAGCAAAGGAAGCGAGTTTGGCGAAACCGTGCTATCTGAAATAGAATTCAGGGGGAATAGATTTGAAATGTTCTTGGAGGGATATTTGTAATTGAGCAAAGGCTAAATTCGTTGTTAAAGTTTGTATACGCAGGCACATAAGACATAGTCACTGGGAGTGAGAAGAGAGAGAGAGGAAGCCACAGTGGGGAAGTTTGCACAAGAAGGGAAAGCATCGAGCGGCACATGCACACGTGCCGACCCCCAAGTGTAATGCACTCTCTCACGCGCGCCCGCACACACGCACTCAACAACAAACCGGGCCGAGGTTAATCCTGTAAAACTACCAGAAACCAAAGTGAAAGGGGCACCTTCAAGGGAAAGAGAGAAACAAACGACATTATTAAGCAGGGCCCTCTGTTGTTGTTGTTGTTGTTGTTGTTGTTGTTGTTGTTGTTGTTTAATAAAGGAGAAGTTGGTAAAATGATGTGGAGACCAAAAAAATGGTAAAAGAGAACGACGTGCTACCGAAGACAGCGCCACGGTGCGAAGCCGCAGGCCCTCCCAGGTGCGGGGAAAGCAAGGGACCGCGTGGGGCCTGCGCACCCACGCGCGGGGAGCAGGCCCTCAGAGCCTGGGCCTGGACTTCGGTGGAAGGCGGGCTGCCCTCTCCTCTCTAGAAAGAGGTTTCTAGAGAAGGTCAGGGAAGGGACCCGTGGAACCTGAGACCCCTGGCGACGGTGCCTGCCGGGGAGATGAGCAGCTCCTGCCGCAGTGGCAGGATCCCAGAGGCAGCCTCCCTTGGCCTCAGGTCTCCGGAGAGAGCGCACCAGAAATGACCCCGCTGGCGCTGGTCTTTCCACAGGGACACGACCAAGGGCGTGCTTGGAGTTTGAGGACAATCTACATTATGAACCGTCTCTCCCTACGGCAAAGACACGTCCCTACTGTGTGAAGGAACTCTGTCGGGGTGACACCGAGAGGAATGGCTGCAGAGCGGAAGGCACAGCCAGCCCCCCTCCCTCTTGACCGCCTGCCCCCTGTGAAGACCCCAGCCGGCCGACCCACACAAGGAGCCAGGTGGGGAAGGGACAGTGGGGCGGGCAGGTCCCAGTCCCACAACCACGGAGCAGCACCGAGGACTAGAGTCAAGAGACGTAGATACCCTGGACATGGCACCTGCTTCTGCCGAGACGCAACAGCACGTCCCGTAGAGGCTGGGCTGCTCTTCACAAGCACAGTAGACACAGACAGAGCCATGTCAGCAGCGTCCACTTCCAAACACGCAGCCACACGTCCCAGAACCTTGGTGAAGGGCCTTGCATTTTCTGCTCATGTAATAAAGAGGGGGCCCTTGCTGGGTTTAGCTTCATTTACCCAGCTCTCATTAGTGGCTCGATAACAGGACTTTCTCTTCCAGAGAAGATGCTTCTTAGCTCATGTGTCAGCTGCCCGGATGAGCACATCATCCCCTACCCCCGACCCCACCTTGCTCGAGGTTACATCGGCCCTTCCAGTCCTACCCGTCTTGTCTTTTGTCTACTGACCACGAGTTTCTCTCTCCCAATGGACACATAATAACGGTTTACGATGAGGAGGGGTAAATGAGTAAATTCACATCATTAAGGGAACGTGTGACAGCCGTTTCAGTTCAGGAATACTTGAGGATTGGTGCTTTACAGAGCTTAGATGACAGTCCTCTCACCAAACAGGTGTCACCTCGGGACAATGAGCTGGGGCTGGCAGACGACATGCCACTCAACCTCCTCAGCCTCCCTTTCATCAGCAGCTGCCAGCCTCGCTAATAAACACGAGGGATTAGAGCCCTGAATGGCCAACTAAAAGCCACACACACACACACACACACAATCACACTCACACACTCACACTCACACACACGGATTGATCGCGGACACCTACTAGTCCTGATGTTTCTACAGTTACTCCATCCCTCTGGTCTGAAAATATCCTTGTGAAATGTGTCTGCCGCCAGGAAAGAATGGCTTACTCCGGTTGGCATGGAGACCAGAATGTCATCAAAAACGTTCTCCTTGATGTTAGCTTCCTATGGAAACCAGGAAGTACAAATGCATCCTCGGAGGCACAGTGTTGATCTCGATCTCAGTCAGTTACACCCCGCCCCATCCAAGGCGTGAATGAACGAGTGACATACCAGGGACCTTGCTCGAAATCCTCTACGGAATAGGAGTTGGGGGCAGGGGGACTGTCACAAAATGGGCTATGGGGGAAGGCGAGTGAAAGGATGACAGGAGCTGTTCCCCCTCGAGACACACAGGCTCGGGATGCAGGTCCCGTGAAGCACCACTCTCCACGCTGCCTGAACACACAGGGCCAGGGACATTTGTGCAGGGGGGATCAGGGATCCTTGCTCACTTCAAAATGACCTTCACAGGACAAAGCCTGTGAGGATAAGGCACCCGCAGGCCAGAGGAAGGCAAAGCCAAACCTCAGGCTGTGGAAGGAACAAAGGACCCTGGGTCTACACTTGGCTTGGCAGCACACAAAGGTGCCTGTGAAGAATAATGACCCCGCAAAGTGCCCGTGACCTGGGACAACAGGGAGGTAGGGATGACCTGTCACATGTGGGATCCAAGCTCGGCATGTACTGCTCAAACCACAGGCCAATGCTAAATATGCTCAGAGGCAGGTCTCTTACCACTGGGGACACAGCACACACGTCCTGTCTCACAGCCAGCCGCTCCTAGCAGAGAGACAGAGCTGCCCTCAAGAGGGGGGGGTAGCGAGGGGGGAGAGGTGCGGTTCTGATGTCCAAGTTTTCCCCATTTCCATGGTGAAAATACTCCCCTCACGGCCGATTTCAGGCCCCCAACGTCAGGTCCCTGAGTGCTGAGTTGGCAAGTGGTGCCCAGAATCAGCTCTCTCGAGATGAAGCCCGAGACAGCCCAGCACAGCACGGGACTCAGGGACTCCAGTCTAGAGCAAGCACAGCCATGCCAGTCCACGCGCCACAAGGGAAGGGCCAAGCCGGACTCCATTTGTACCTGCGGACAAGCTGAATGAGGAGTTCCACCAGGTTCTTAGTGTGGAGGAACCACGGATACCTCTCCAGACCTGCCATCCGGCCTATCTACTTCCCCAGGCAGGGCAAACAGTGGCCTGCATTCACCGAGATCTTTTCAAATCAGAGAGAGAGACTCTCTGAAAGAGAGATGTCGGTTTGACTCTGAGCTCTGCCACTCACCAGCCTTGTGACTTTCACAATGTGCGCTAGCGTCTCTGTTCCCTAGCTTCCACTTTGGTCGAATAAACTGTTAATGTCTCTACCCTCAAAGGGTTGATTAAAGATCACCAAAGAAAACTGGTTTGAGCAGCTCCTAAATGGTCAGTTCAGGAACCCCGTTGGGGGATCAGCGAGGTCTTCCTTTCCCAACTTGGTATCTGTGAGTCCAGAGGGCCTCACACACTTCATCAGCGCATGCGACACATTGCAAGCAAGAGGTTGAATGAGGAAGCAGGTGGGAAAATACAGCTCCTTCCGCTTCTGGCACATATTAAAAAGACGTGCCAAAATGTCACACAACGTCATGCTTTTCAATATTTGTTTTGTTTTCAAAAGATAGATTTATTTTTCACATACTATGTTTATATGTAAGCATAAATGGGCTAAATATTGTTTTTAAGTGAAAACGTTTAAAAATTGGTTGCTTAGTTTTTTTTTTTTTTTTCAAAACACTGGATGATTCCATTACATTGGTCTAACAACTCTTATGTGTCTCTTAAACACTGTTTATTGAAGTGAAATTCACATAATATGAAACGAACCATTTAAAGCACAGCACTCAGCGGCATTAAGGAAATTCAGAATATTGTGCAATCATCACCTCTGTCTACTCACCCAACATTTGCACCTGTCCCAGAGGAAGCCCTGTGCCCACCAACCAGTCACTCCTGAGTCCTGCCTTCCCACAGTCCCCGGCAACCACCGATCTGGATACTTGGGTTGTTCCCATCTTTTGCTGTTGTGAGTAGGCATGCCAAGAACATTCGTGCACATGTATTTTTTGAGTACCTGTTTGTAATTTACTGAGGAACACAATGAGGAGTGGAATAACTTTGTCATGTGTTAACTATATACTTAACTTTTTGAGGACCCACCAATCTGCTTTCCACACTGGCTGTACTCCTTTAAATTCCCACCAGCAATGTACAAGGCTTCCAATTTCCCTACATTCTCGACAACAATTATTATTTTTCTGTTTACTTTTAGAAATTATAGACATGCTAGTTGAGGGTAACTACTATTCCTGATATTGATTTGCATTTCCCTAATGACTAGTGATTGTGAGTGTATGAGCATGTGATCGTCGGCCATTCATGTATCATGTTCGGAGCAATGTGGAGTCAGATCCTTTACCCACTCTCATTGGTTGTTTTATTGTGCTTTGCTTTGGAATTGTCAGAGTTCTTTTTATCTTCTGCATACTAGACCCTCACCAGATATGTATATCACTTGCCTTCATGTCCTCCCATTCTCTAGGGTACCCTTTCTTTCTCCTGATAGTGTCGCTTGACGCACAACCTGTTTTAACGTAGTCAAATCGATGAAGTCAGAAAGCAAGGTGGTGGCTGTCAGGGGATGGGGAGGAGGGAATGGAGAGTCAGTGTTTCATAGGTACAGAGTTTCCGTTAGCCAAGGTGAAAAGTTCTGCAGAAGGTTGGTGGTGATGGTGGCACAAGAATTGGAATATACTTAGTGCCAATTAAATACACCCCTAAAAATGGTAACTTGTATTCTATGTATATCTTATTACAACAAAAAAGCACCAGAAAACACAAGCATAAATATTGTTATTCAGCATATATAAAGCACTTCAAAAATCTGTAGGAAAGTCATCCAAAACAATTGAAAATCCTCAAGACACTCACAAAGATATTTCAACGCAAAGGAAAAGCAAATGGCCATTATGAAAGAACTCTGTCTTATTAGTAATTGGAGAAATGCAAAGGAAGACCCCACGTGAATGTTAATTTACACCCACTAAAATGGCAGCGTTAAGAAATCTACTAAAGCAAGTGTTGGTCAGTGTACCTAAGAACGGGAACTCAGTCTGCCCTTGGGGCTGTAACTTGGAAACAATAGGGACATAGAGAATGTTCCCCTGGCCCATGATGGAGCAACTGCACTCCATCATACTGTGTAAAGCCTTGGGAACCTATGCCAGACATTAGAGTACTCACAGCATCATTGCTTAGAAACGGTCTAAACTTCAAACAATCGAGACATCCATGGACGAAAACTGGATGCCTATTTTGTGGACTGGGCCCACAATGGCACACCATCCAGTAGGGAAAGTGAAAGCCCTATGTCTACAGGTAGCGACATTTGCTCTCAACGAGAGCGGCCCCTGCTCTGCAAGAGCCCTGCCCAGAGGTCAGCGGGCCAGGAACCGCCGCATGCAGGCTGGAGGAGCCCCGGGGTGGTCCACGCCAAGGCAGGGGAAGGAAAGCAGGCTCTGTGAGGGACACACTGTGGAGCCGGCCAGCAAGTGGCAGAATCCTACCTAGAACAGGAGACCGTCTCCAGCGAGGTCCGGACCCATGGGACACCAAGCCACGGCAGGTAACGGTACAGGCGCGTGTGCAGAACGCACACGGCCACGGGAGGGGGTGACTGAGCCACCATCTCCAGGGTGATGGCTGCTCCTCCCGCAGGGCCAGGGCCGGCTGGAAGGAGCCCAGAGGCGAGGCACTGGGGAGCGGCCCCTTGTCGTCGCTGCCCAGGACCAGGACCTGGGGAGCCCATGCTCAGGGCCCAGCTACTCTAAGCGTCCTGCAGGTGAATTGCTTCCCTGAGGGGGCGTCGCTCCTCGTGGCTCCGCCTCCTGAACACGTGCCATGCCGGCCAATCAGCGAAGCCGGCTGCTATCGCGTGGACACAGGCCAGCAGAGGAGCTTCCGTCCTCGCGGTGCCTGGGTCGCCAGTCTCTTCTGAGGGGGTGCTGTCGGGATCGGTCAGGTGAGGTGCGACTGGGTGGGGAGGTGGGGGAGGCCTGGGCCCCTGGACCTTGGGGACGTGGCTGTGGAGCCCGGCAGGCCCGGGGTTGATCTCTGACAAAATGCCCCCTGTGTCACCTGGGACCCGGATCAGGGCAAGGCCCCTGAGGGCGGTCCGGGGGGTGGGCCTGAGGGTCCCCAGGTCCTCTGAGGCTCACTGCGGGGCTCTGCATGTGTGTGGGTGGGGCAAAGGACGTGGTAGGGGCGGCAGGACCCAACCTGGACGTGTCCCTCTTGCCCGGCTACCATAATAACGGGACACTCGGATCACGTGGGATCCCCCTGGCGTCTGCAGTGGCAAGTGGGCAGGGCTCTCACCTGAGTGTCCTGAACAGGTGCAGATGGGTTCATTACCCATTCAGAGGGCTGGAAGGATAAGGAGTCACTCCACCACGGTCTGTGCCCCCAGACGGACAGGCAGACAGGGCATCCCTGGGGCCCTGAGGGCCAGGGCCCCAGTTTGTCCCAAGGGCGTGGTGAGGGGCAGGCAGAGGGCACTGAAGTTGGGGTGTGCGGGGCAGGGGTGCGCTCTGTGGCCACAGCCCGGGACGGGTACTGAAGGGATGGGCCGAGGTGGGACTGGACGGGACTGGGCGCTGGCACCATCTTCCTCGTCCCCTCCTGCTGTGACAAGAGGCAGGAGGGTGAGCCAGCCCCACCCTTGTTGAACCTGGAGAGCCTCGCCCTCACCCGTGGGCTCTCACTGAACCGGTCCCCATTTCTCTAGTGTGTCTTTGCGCTCACAAGGGTCAGGAGTCATCTCTAGCGTCTGAAGACAGCCAGCCATGGCACCCCCGGGAAGGAAGCACGTCAGGAGGAGGGCTGCCGAGGCCCCGGTGGAGGCTCAGCTTATGGCAGCCTATGACGTTCAGCATGGAGGTAAAAGCGCACAGAGGGGCGGCGGGCTGGGCGAGGGGCTCCCCGAAGCCTGTGCCCGTCCAAGGGCACGGTCTGTCTCGTCTCTTGGCAGACCGAGCACGTGGGTGGCCCAGGGCCCCGTCATTGCTATGGATTCCACCATGCAAATGCACCAGAGCCCCAGGTTTTTTCGAAAGCGGGTTCATGCTCCCACCCCCGAGCAGAGTTACAGAAGCTTTTAGCCCAGCTCTTCTGGACGGGTGCAGCCCTTGCTTCCAACGTGTCTGATAGGCAGTACACGGTTTGCCGTGACTGTAACGCCCAAAGGCTTGCAGAAGTGCCTCGGTGAAATGGTCTCAGACCCTGGCATCATTTCACGCGACCTGCACCTAAACCGTTCCACCTGTAGGTCTGCTTTGCCGGCTCTTGGCGGCCAAGAGGCCAGGAATTCCACCAATAGGACATGCCTCCCGCATCCTTCCTTTAAACATCTTTGTCCTTTTTGCTTTCAATGCAGAAAACTATCTAGGAATGGGTGACGGTGGAGAAAACAGCTCCTGTTCAGGCACTCCTGAGCAAGATACGTGGTAATGTGTTCAGAGTCATTTTTGCCTGGTAGTAAAGTAATTAAGGAAAATCAGCTTCCACTCATGTGGCAGGCGTTGTATGTAAAGCACTTGGCAGAAGGCATTTCTTCTAATGCACACATGGTATTTCACTGACCAACAATGTAAATGTGAATGTAATGTCTTCGCAGGAATGAGTTCCAGAATATGCTGGAGAGATTTGAAGGTATGTTTTAGGAGATATTTGTAGGTGAAGACACTTTTCATAAACCATATAACGTTTACAGCAGGAACTGTCAGTCAGTGCGTGGCACTCCTGTCGTTTACTGCCTTGTTCTCAGGTACAGGATGTTACCTAAGTCTTGAGGGTGATTCAGCTCCATAGATTACTTGCCCCTTCGAATTGTTGATGTGAAGAGAATGGCACTGACAATGGTACCATCACTGGTGAGAGGTGATGCTTTTATTTGATGCACTGTGGAACATTAGAAGAAACTGATGAAATAATCTCTTCCACACTGTGCCACGTAGCGAGTCATAGATCCAGTTTTAACGTCAATGTTTCATTTTCCCGTGTCGGTTATTTCCCATAACTTCCCAATTACTTCTCCATGGGTGGCAGGAGTGCCGGTCGAGACCCCTAAAATACCTGCCTATCGTTATATTCACCTTAATAACCCTGGTAATGGAGAACGAAACACAACGTGGCTAGCAATGGAGTGATGTATGATCAGAGTCAATGGCAAGTTTTAAAGGAACATGTCCGATATCAATTACCTTAACTGTGTTAAAGGACATAGTCTTAAGTGTGAGAGTCAATTTTTGACTCCTCTGTGTGGATAATTCATACGAACAGGTGAGTTTTGATACCGTTGCTCAATTTGTTTGGGACAGTGTGCTTGATTTGTGAGCTGTCTTATTATTTGATCAATATACATGATAAACTATATTTCCAAATTATTTGTAGAATGCTGCAGTTCATTCATGATTACTGGAAAATAAGTACTGATGGTAGATCTGTTACAGAGAGTCAGTCGTAGGCTTGGCAAAGCATTATTTGAAGTAGTAAAAGTATTTATAAGTTTAGCAAATTTGAATTTTCCACAATGCAACCTTTTGATGACAATGATACGCAAACCCTCCACGAAATGATGTGGAAACTGTTCTTGAATAAATTTTCTCATTTCCTTGTCTTTTAGTCTAATTTATTTGAAAGGTTCACTGGCTAAATTAAATTTTTTTATTCATTTTTCATGAAATTTTCTGTATCTTTTTGAAGGCCTGTTAATTGGAAAAATTTTCTGTGTCTCATGTAACAAGTTCTAACAATCATTCATCTAACTCTGTCCTTTCAGTTGGTGAATATTTCATAAAATGTTATGAACCAGCCTTTATAGCTGTTATCTCATGACAAAATAAAGGGGTCAGTGTCACCCTTTTCTCACATTTTGGAAAACAGAAACTTTCAATCTTTAGCTGTATTTTCATCTTAAATTAAAAAGCGATGTCCCGTTAAGGCACACTGAATTAAAGGAGTAGCTGGAAGCTTTCACAAAAATATAAATAAATAAATAAATAAATAAAGCGAAAAGGAAGCAAAGTATCTTGCTTTTTGAAATGATGCCTATTGGTTAATGCTAAGTGCCTTTCCAAATACTGCGGAACCACGGTTGCCGGAATTGACTTGAACATATAGGACGGGAATAGTTTCCAAGAGTATATTTCAATGGGTATCTATTTGCAATGCAGGGGACATGAAAAAGGTTCTTTATGAAAAGAGAAAACATTTCAAAATGAACACCGAGGCTTCTGTCAACACCATGCAGCAGACAATTGAGCATGCTTGGAAAACCCATCAAGAGCAAACGTAAGGTGGTTGGAAATTTCGAGCAAAACCATTTGTCTCATTTCTTAGTATACTCATGAGTAGAAACTACGGAAGAAACATACTATGTGCTGTATTTGGAGGATGCTCAAGTTGAAAATACATCTGGCTTGATTTTCCCCTAAGGAATTAATTCCTTTAGTCCTCTGACCTCACCCCATACCCCATAATTGAAATAAGATGTATTTCCTCAAGGTCAATAAAGGTGACCTATTTTGCTTTTGGCAATCACAGTTGATGTGCTTAACCTAAAGAAGTTTTTATTCCTTCCATGAATGTGCTTCCTGAATTAGAGTTAAGTGTCTTTAGCATTTAAGACTGTGTTTGAGCATATAGAAAAAGGTTAGTCTTATGTTGTCAATAATTTGTAAGTTTTACTGAATTAGTCTCACTACTTGTACAAATAGTTGTCACAGGAAAACATGGGGAAAAATGAAGTGTTTCTGGTGGGAGGTCACAGATGATAAGTGGGTACAATATTCACATGGAATTTATTTGTGACATCACAACCTGTGTGTTATTCAGGAAGAGAAAAGGAAAAAAGAAACCCATGTCAATAAAATGCATTTTCCTGGAAAATTTATAACACAGTAAATGTTCCGTGGTTTTGAAGAGCTAAGACATGTGAGGTAGCTTCTCTCTTAGCTGGTAACAAACAAAGATTCTTGTCATGAGAGTAAATCCTCTGTTGTATGTTCCCATCAGAGGATTGCAGCTGATGTCATCACCTTCTCCCTTCACGGTACATGTCGTGACAAAATAATTTTGTTTCGAAAGTGTTTTCCCTTTTTCTTATTGGTAGGAAGTGTCACAGCATCCATTATTCTGTTCTGCAGGCAGAAGCTTTGTCTGGATTATTCTCAGCAGTTCCAGGCTTTGATTCAGGAGTGGGATCTGGGTGCGAAGAAACTCAAAGAAGAGGAAGAAAAACTAGCTGTTGGTATCAGGCTTAGCTTTCTAATTAATTAATCTCTTGTCTCAGACTGTCAGGGATGAATCATTCATGCAAAACTTCCAGGAGAGAAGGTAGAGTCCAAGAGTACAGATGGACAAGGTGGGTGGGAGATGTGGCGACGGGAGCCAGGACGTCCTCTTTGGATTGGTCCTGTCCCTTTAGAGAGACACTAAGGTCATCAGTTAGAGGTAGGGGCAGGAGAGGAGGTGTTACCTTTAGGGCAGGGGACAAGGCCTGGAATTGTGTCCTGAGAGTGGGCCAGGGAATGGACTAGGGGACTCTAACTGCCAAGTGGCATTAGGGGGTCCATCTTAGGTTAGGGTCATAGCGATCATGAATTGACAATGAGACCAGTCAGCTTGCTTGAGTCAGAGCTGCTGTGCAATTGGGTTTTTCTGGGCTGGGGTCTAGCTGAGCACGTTGGCCAAGGGAGAGGGGTGCAGGGTGTAGAAGCAAGGACAGAGGTATGATGACTGACGATGGAATTGAAGCTGGAATTGAGGAAAATGAGGACACGGGGGTGGGGAGTTGAACAGTCCAAAGCGCTCACCCACTGGATGTTAGGTCCTGGGGACTACTGGGCTGTAGTACTGAAGTGAGTGACCTGCCAAGGGTGGGAAGTAGTGGCTGGATGTTGGGAAAAATGGAGAAACAGCACAGTACCGTGGTCCAGGGAGTGGCCTCTGGAACCACAGTGCTTGAGGTCCAACTCTGATTTGACCATTGGAAGCTGTGAAGCCTGAGCACATCCTTTGTGTGCCTCAATTCCCTCAGCTATGGTGGGGACATCATGAGAGAACCTATGTTGTGGAGTTGCTTTGAGCATCAAGTGAGTTACTACATAATAAGTTTGTTTAACATGGTTTAGCAGTGTATCCATGACCTGATTCCTCTGTGAGATTTTGGTATCTTTTATATTGTGTGGATGTTGCAGTTACTGGGACTGACCAAATGTAGGCTGTGACCTTGCGAGTGGCCAAGTTCAGAGGCGTGTTCTGTGGAGGAACAGAAAGTCCAGCATTGTTGAAAAGAACATGTGTGTGGATTTTAAAATCATCAAGAATAAGACATACGTATATACTGTTGTTAAAAGAGAAAATTTGCTATTCTACTGAAATTTAATATAGAACCATTTTTTCCTAAATCTTCAATTTTACTCATAGCACTATTACAACTTTTCCCTTTTATATTTGCAGAGTATACTTCTACAGCTACAAAAGGCTTGTGACCACTCTAGAATTGTTGAGAGCTGGAGAATGAGAGAATTTAAAGAGTTACATGTGGCATTCCTAAAGGTCTGTTGTATTTGGCAACACAATGTAGCTTCATAGCACATAATTTGTATATTTTGTATAGAAATATTGTTTTTCTTTTCTAACTTATATTAATGTGATTCTATTTTTAAAATTCTTTTTTTTTACTTCTTTTAATTTATTCAGGATATTATGGGGGTGCAAACATTTTGGTTACATGTAATGCTGTTTGCCCCGCCCAAGCCGAACAACCCAAATGCCCTTCAGTACCTGAGAGGATTAGTAAAATGTGGTATATGCATACCATGGAGTACTGCTCAACTACAAAACACAATGGTGATCTAGCACCTCTTATATTATTCTGGATAGAGACTGAGCCCATCCTTTGAAGTGAGGTATCACAAGGATGGAAAAACATTCTCTCTCTTGAAAATTCTTAAGCATTTACCACTTTGGTATCATTGGTCCCATTTTAAGAAAAGTAATACATGTATTTTTACTTTTAGGATTTATTAGTGGTAGTGGGTGATAGTCATGCCAGGAAATGGTAAATCGGCACTTTTACCCAAAATACACATATGGTGCAGGACATGCATAGGTTACTAAGGGTCTTCATGGCTCTTTGTTCCACAGTGAGTTTTGTAGCAGAGTAAATAACTATAGATGAACACGGGAGGAATAGGTCATTGCTACATGTGACTGCATTGTCTGCCTACTGCCAATGGTTCTCAAAGAGCAATGACACAATTGTAAGGAATGAGTATTTCTTTTATTTCAAATTGATTTCCTGAGTAGTTCGTGGCATATTTGCTTGTACTATTGCAGGATTGCAGTAGTATTGCAGTACTGCAGTATTACTGATGTGATGACAAATTGCTTTTAATTTTTTTATGGATACCTAATAGTTGTCTATATTTATGAGATACAAGTGATGTCTTCATACAGGCATGCAGTGTGGACTCATCAAATCAGGGTGACTGGGCTACCCGTCACCTCAAGCATTTCTCGTTTCTCTGTGTTAGGAGCATTCCAATTTCACCCTTCTAGTTAATTTAAAGTATACGATAACTTGTTGACTGTAGTCGCCCTGTTGTGCTGTCTTATGCTAGATCTTGTGCATTCTGTCTGGCTATATATTTGCACCCGTTAGCCATTCCCACTGCATCCCCGCTCTCTGCTGCTACCCTTCCCAGCCTGTAGTCCTACCATTCTACTCTCTAGCACCATGAGAGCAATGGTTTTAATCTTTAGCTCCCACATGGGAGTCAGAACACGGGAAGTCAGTCTTTCACTGCTTGGCTTATTTCACTTAACATAATGTCCTCCAGTTCCATCCTTGTGGCTGCAAATGGCAGGATTTCATTTTTTTAATGGCTGAATGATACTCCATTGTGTGTGTACACATTTCCTTTATCCATTCATCAGTTGATGGACACTTCGGTTGATCCCAAGTCCTGGCTATTGTGACTAGTGCTGCAGTCAGTGTGTGGAGTGCAGGGATCTTTTCCACAGACTGATTTCCTTTCTTTGGATACATGCCTAGCAGTGGGGTGGCTGGGTCATAGGATAGATCCATTTTTAGTTTTTCTTCTTAACATATGACACTTGACTCTTCCCAGCCTGCCAGTAGCTTCCCCTCCTGAATTCTTAGACATTCACAGTCCAGCTCCCCCCATCCCCCGTTAGATGACCCCTTTTGAAACTTCGTTGACTGTGTTCTTTCTTTCATCCCCCAGGGAGACATCGCTCTGTGACGCAGCTCAGCATCACCCCGTGCTTTCCTGTGCTTTTCCTGCACAGTAGCTACGACTCGTTTTTCTTGTCCTGTCGAAATCTCATGCCTTTTCCTACTAAGCAGCTATTAACCTCCACTTTTTTACTGCATAGTTCCAGCAAGTTGACCTTCCATTCCTAGTATGCAACGTTTATGAGATTTCTATTTATGTGTTTGCTCCTGACTCCCGAATATGGAAGAGATTGTGTATTTATCTTTCAATCCCTCCACAGCACTCGACACACTTTGCTTTACGTAGGATGCACTATTTCACTGTTTGTGGAAGGAAGAGTAATGATTTAAATCACAATTTTTTTTAATGACTTGAACAGGTCGTATTACAGGTCAGAATATTCCCTTTAAGGATATCATGTTCTGTTGACCATTAGGGATGATAAATGTTTTAATACCCGGTGTTTTGGAAACTTACTCAGGGATTTCACGATTATGGCATTGATTGATAGAGAACTTAGCTCTTTTTCCATTCTTTGCTCCACCTTGGCCTCAAAAGTTCATTGTCTTATAGTTTCATGTAAGGTGTGTTAGCGTTGTACCTCCTATTATCATAATATTTTGCTCAAGTCACACATTTCTATGTTTATGCAGTTGGTATTTTGGTGTTCATGCAGTACTCAGTATGTTTTTTATTTGGAATAAATAATGACCATCATTTGAAGTTTAAACTGTACTTCTTTTGGAATGTGTCTGTACATATTTATAATGTAATGAAACATGGAGGTTTGGAAGTGAACTAGGCTTGTTGTTTTAGAGTGTCCAGGACCTGGAGGAGGATCATGGAAATCTTATTGGTGAAGGAAGTGAACTTAGAAAAGAATTGGCCGCGTTGCAAACAAAACTGATGATGCAAAATGTAAGTATTGTGTATTTGAAACTCAAAACTAAGGATTGATTAAGCACTAAGGTATTGTATTGGCTGAAATTTTCATAATACACAAAGATGAAAGAAATGATTAATATCTCTTCCTGTAACAGCAGTGGGAAGAGGTGGCCAGTGTTCAGATGATTATACTGTCCCTGTTATTCTGATGACACTTCGAAGTTCGAAGCTGAAACTGTGTGATAGGATACAGTCATAAAATGAGCTACATGAAGCCAATGTGGCCTAAAAAGTCTAGTTTCAATTATTACATGTTCTTTGTTCATGTGTTTGTTCAGCGCCAGACCCCCTTTCTGTTAAAACTCAAGTAAAAGCTAAAGAGTTCTGTGAGTAGCAGACGTTCCAAAGTTGTATGTTTCAGGATTTCAGCCCCTTGATAGTATTGCGGACTTTGTTTCCCTAGCACTGTCAACTAACTTTTAGCAATAAAGATGATTCAACTTTACGTTTGGCCTCAGTGGATCTGTGTCAGTCTCAAATGGCAGAAATCACAGGAATGGAAGGTTACGCTGTTCTTCCTTAAGAAAAAAGTTAAAGAAGATAAAATCTATGCTATGTACACCCTTTTTTTTGCAAAATTAGTAAGTTACAAAACCTATTCTAATGCCAGAAACCTGCAGAGGAAATATGTTCTACAGATTTACAGGACTTAATAAAAGCTATACAAGTTTGTTCCCCAAAAGAAGTTACACTGCCAAAAATCATTACACCACAGAATAAGATATATAAATGTCACTTGTGGACATAGATTTGTGAAAAATGTCACTTTCACAAAAAAATCAAAATTTCATTTAATTCATTTGTGTCCACTGTTATTGATAAATGACACCTGCCCCTAGCAGGAGTAAAAGTATTTAATTAATGTGTATATGCCTAATGACCTATGCTTCAATATCGTATACCATTCTGTAGAGACAGAATTTTTTTTAAAGTGTGGTGTGTAGTTACCATATGCAAAATTGATTTTATATTCATCTATATATGTGAAAAATTAATTCACTCCCTTTGTCTTTTATAATGTGATTGATGGTTTTACACATGAAACACGAAATCTTCAATTGTACGTTTTGCATTTAATGAACCTGAAGTTGTTTCCGAATTTGATGTGCGTAAGTCAGTTAAACGCTATCTGTTGCTGAGTTACTCAAATTGCTTTCACGCCGTTCAAAAATCCACTCCCACTTAGAGAAGAGGAGTGACTTTCTCCCAAGTTTCTGCATGTTGACAATTTTTATTCTGGCCCCGAACACATTCTTCACTTCATTTAAATTTTTTTCCAAATTTTTAAATACAAGTGCACTCATATTCTATTTTCCAAACTCTGATATCTTACATAGGAAGAAGTGAGGCCTCCACCATGAATAAATATTTAATACTCTGGGTCAATTTACTACCTGACTTTTGTAAAAGATTTTCCCCTTAATCTAAAGTATGTGTTGGAATATATGTCTTCAGTATGATGTCAAAGTCCTAAGACGTCCCTCATTTGAGAACTTTTGCCAATAGGTACAGACGTGAAATAAATACTCCAGGCTGTTTTCTGTGTACCTAATTCTCAGGAGTATATTCTTTTACCTTTGAGGAATAGAAACGATCACTATTTTGTATTTTGTTCAACATATCTTTTACTGAAGATGGATGAAGTACATGTTAATTAGTCTCTGAGTTTTCTCATTATTTCATTATGTATCGTATATGCTAGCTCTATACGTAGGAGTCAGTGTCCGTGAACACAACCTTCACCCACATCGCAGTCTCACAGTGTCCGTGGAGCACAGGCAGCTGACCATTTATCCTGTGATGGCACCGAGGAGGAAAGCCATCCATTGGATGAGGAGTTGGCAGCCCCGTGTGGGAGGATTAAGTCCTTTCTTGACACCAGGGCTCCTCAATTAAAAGAATGCCTTACCCCCAATTGCACGAGACTTTAGCAGAGACAAACTCAGACATTGGGGAGTAAAGGCAAGAAGGCTTTGCAAACACAATGGTTGGTGATGGCCTGTAGCTCTTTCATGGCACAAGGATCCTTAATCCTACGTGGATTGAAGGTGACACTGGGGCCCCAGGGGATACAGTAGAAAGCATCACGTTGTCATATTGCATCTATCACTCAACACACTGGGGACCTAAGGAAGGGTACGCTATAGCTCATGGCCTAAAGGAGAGTCCAGAGCAGGGCTATGCTCTTCAAACTCTCACAGGGCCTAGGGTTACGCGAAGGTGATACAGTGCCACCGAGGTTTGACTCCAATTTTTATACACCTGATGTTTTACGCTGGTGACCGGCTAACAAATACCCATGAGATTTCTTCTATCCAAAATTTACTGTGTCGAAATCCATCAACATTTGTATGCCAAGGTTACTAGTTTTGTGCAGATATCTAAATAAAGCTTATCTGTCTGAAGTTGCAAAACACCTTCATCCCTGCCTAAGCAGTGAGAGGAGCTCATGGCTGCCCTGGCATCTGTGCACACAGCCCCTTTATTGCACCCAGACTGCAAATGCTCTGAGATGTCAGGTTGAACCAGGCAGCCAGTTGAATTTTTGCCCAGTTGAATGAGGATCCTCTCAGTGCTGCTCATCCAAAACACATTGACACCAATTAGGTAGTAAGGCTCCTCAATCTGGAACCCTCAATTCATACATCTGTGTCCCTTAAAACAGATTTGTTCTCATTTCATTGTAAATCATAGTGGTGACACTACCTACGTCACAGGACCATCCTGAGGGTCAGTGCGGCAGAAATGGGAGGCGTCGGGCTCCTGTCTCCCCAGTCTTCCTCCTGACACCAAGACCATGCATCTGGGAGTCACCGAGCCAGGCCTGTTACCTCAGAATGGCTTGTGTCTTCCTGAGATTTCCTAGTACACTAAGCTTGAATTGAAGACAGTGACCTACTAAGCACCAACTTCTATCAAAATACCGAAAGGTCCCCAACCAAGCAGACAGTAAAAACACTCCTCAAGGTGAGAATCTCCGCCTCCCTGTAGTCTACAAAATATGCAAATTAGCAACTTTCTGTCCTGACCTTGAGTTACAAGTTTCAAGTGAAGAATATCATGAGCATTTATTTGTTTAAATGTCTAACGTAGCAGATAAATTTTGACCCGCAAAAGGTACCAACTGATATGTTTAATTGTTTGTGAGGAAAATGGGATCATTTACTTCTAAGGAATGATATGATCATGCATAGTGGGAAATGCCATAATAACATCTATGGGATAAGAAAATGAAGAGTATAATCACACAATGGTATGAACATATAAAATGAATAAAAGGGGGGAAGAGGTAAACTTAATATTAAATCCAGGGCAAGGGTTTCTGAAAATACCAACAGTGCAGTATTGTCTTTCTGAATTATTTGAAACAGGCTTAAGTGAAATATTAATTTCAATACCTACGTTTACCATATAGTGCCGCATTGTTGCTCCTCAAAATTAAGACTTTGCAAAAGTGATCGTGGAGCTACCTGAATTTCAGTGACATCAGGTGTAAAGAGGAAGGACAACCTGCAGGTAAGGGTTTATGCACGAGATTCCTGAATGGGGAGGACTGCTAGTGCTGTCTGAAGCACCGAAGGTGTAGACATGCCTATGGGCTTAGTTTATTCTGACTGTCAGTCCTGTGATGGAATCATCATCTGGCTGCACGGTTAAGGGAACAAGGCTAGAGAGCAACATAAGCTCCCTCACGTGGTCGCGAGGTGCACATTAGCGTGCAGACTGGGGGGAAACGGACCCACTGAGAGCATAGATTAAATTCCTGATAAAAGTTATCAGTGAGGTGACAGAGACCGTTACTCTCTACATCACGTGCCTCTATAAGGTTGGAATATGTTTTACACAATCTTGGATCACTCTTGTAATTAGGAAAAAAATATAACATTGAAAATGATATAACTTGAGGCACATTGTCAAACACACACAAGCCAAATTGATTTAAAAAGTCAAGTATTCGCTTTGAAATACTCGAGTGGGCCGGGGCACCACATCAGATTTGGAGAAGGCAATACATAAAGCAGACTCAGCTGCCTTTGGGCAGTTGTTGAAGCCAGGTGATCAATACATGGGGCCCATTATATTCGTCTCTGCAATGTGTACGTTTCACAAGTTTCAAGAGCCTCTCAGGTTGTGAGACTGCCAAGAAACACTCCTACATCGTGGCTGGATTTGACAATATCGTGCTAAGTGAAACAAACCGATAACAGGTCCAGAAGGAGACATACTGCACGCTTCCACTTTAATGAGGTATTAAAATAGTCAAATTCATACAAGCAGAAGGTAGAATGGGGACTGCCAGGGGCTGGGCGAGGGGTAAATGGGGAAGCAAGGTGCAAGGGACATAGAATTTCAGCCTTAGAAGTTGAGAAAGTTCCGGATATTCACCAACTAAAGAATTCAAACGAATCCGCAAGAAGAAAACAACACCAGTAAAAAGGTGGTGAACATGAACAGAAGTTTTTCAAAAGAAAATAGACAAATGACAAGCAAACATATGAAAAAATGATCAACATCAATAATCATCACGGAAATGCAATTGAAAACCACAATGAGACACCACCTTAGCCCTTCAGAAGGACCGTTATTAATCAGGTAGAAAACAATGGATGTTTGCATGGATGCAGAGAGAAAAGAACGCTCATACACTTTCAGTGGGACTGCAAATTAGTACAACCTCAATGGAAACAGTATGGAGATTCCTCAAAGAAATAAATGTAGACTTACCGTTTGACCCAGAAATCCCACTCCTGGGTCTCTACCCAAAGGAAAAGAAATCATTTTATCAAAAAGACACCTGCACTCGAATGTTTACTGCAGTACAATTGCAATGATATGGAATCAACCTAAGTGCCCATCATTTCATGAGTGGTTAAAGAAAATGTGGTTTATATACACCATGGAGTACTACTCAGCCACAAAAGGAATGAAGTAATGTGTTTTGCAGCAACTTGGATGGAGCTGGAGGCCATTAACCTACGTGAAGTATCTTAACGGAAAAACAAACACCACATGTACTCTCTAATATTTCGGATCCAAACAATGGGCACACACAGGCACAGAGAGATGGAAAGGACATTGGAAACCAAGAAGCAGGGAGGTTGGGAGGGGGTGAGGGGTAAAATGTGACCTGTTGGGTGTAACGAACACTGCTGTGGTGATGAGCACACTAAAAGCCCTGACTTAAGCATTATACAAGGTATCCATGTAAGAAAAACCTTTGCACCCCCCCAATATTTTGAAATAAAAACAGAAATATATTTTGAAGTTATCAAATTTAATAAGGTTAAAATCTTTTTAAAAAATTATTTCATCTAGGAGATATCATATGCCGGACTGTTATTATTAATAAAAACAACTTAATATTTTCAATAAAATATTTTACACTGGAGAAAAGGGAAGAGCACACTTGAATATTATTTGGTTTTCTTATGTGACCACAATAAAGAGAGAAACCTATAAAATGACATCAAGAACCATGTATAATGTTTTACATACCGAAAGAATTGTCATATACCGTTTTGACATACAGAGTTTTAATGAAAATGTCATGGCATTAAAGTCAGGTGCCCTTATCTCAATTAATCCCTGAAATTGATTTTTAAACACACTCTGCAAAATTACTCCCTAACGTACACCTGTCCAAAAATTGACCACAGAAACAACCCAATTCATTTCAGTTTTTAAGTCTTCATTATGAAAAAGAAAAAAAAAAAACGTAGCAGAAAGTTCACTAATTTACCTTTGGAAAGAAATGCACAACCTTGGCCAAAGCGCTTCCCTAAAAGAGAACAAGAATTTGTTCTTCTGACTTACTTGTTCCCCATCGATAACGTACAAATACTTATTGTTCAGGGTTAGTGCAGACTTTGCAAGTAAACAGGCTTTCCGTTCTACCCAGCATGCTCATTAGATCATTGGCATCTCCATATGAGAAATATACAAGGAATATGAGATAGTACATAAGACAGTGTTTATGGCGTGTGCTAACACCCTGTTTCTGTGGTGCAGTGTCCTAGGTTTTACAGAGTTTCATGGGAGGCGCTTACAAGTTAAATACACAAAGCTCTGGAATCCATTCCCTGGTTAATTACTGGAATCCCTGACTTCACCAAGGGAAGGGCTGCAGCATAACCCATACACTGTTTCACAAATGAGGCTACCATTTCTTCAAAACTGGCATTAACTAGGACATCTTTCAATCTACCGTTGAAATGAGTAGAAACAAGTGGAAAAGGCTTGTAGAATGAGCGCTTTCCACCTCAAGCCCTCCTTATGTCATACCTTCATAAGGACATAAAAGTTTCAGATGCTAGTCATGATAAGATTAAAGGGCATGCATTACTCTATCAGTTATTAATAACTGGAAATGGAATCACGATGATAGTCTCTTTCATTCCTTTTAAAGTGATAATTCCCTTTCTCCTTTGGCCTGTAAACTGGGCTTCAACAGTAAACATGTTGGTTGCTAAAATAAATGATTATATATGTGTGTTAGAAGAGAACTGTGTTTCCACCCTATGGAAATATGAAATGTACTACCTCTCCTCTATTGTAAAAATAAACATCTTCAATCAAGCAGATGAGTTTTACTCTGCTTTGAATTTTTTCTCTTTCCTTAATTTTATATACATATATATATATTTTCTCTTGAAGGAATGATTTAAACAATTCTACTGGATTACAATAGTTATGTTAGCAATCAAACATACGTAGGTAGACTCCAGTCCTTGGTACTTGGTTTAAGTGTTACCAGGCTCCCACGAAGCAAGGAACCTCACAAGAAGCCGTGTCACATTGTTGAGGAAGTTTGTGTCCAGGGCTCAGCCCTGCCCCAGGGTTTATCCTCCCTGTCTGGCTCCCAGTGGACCAGCTGGTCTGACCCCAACCCCGCAGGACCCACCCCCTCCCTTCCCACACACCCGCCTCTTCCCTCCTTCCTCCCTCCCCACCATCACAGAACACGCAGACAGACTTCATTTCACAAGTGGTTGATTTTATTCTCATCGCCACGGTGTACCCGGTTAGTGAAAAATTCCTCGTCCACACGCTTGGCCATGTCCGGCAGCCAGACCTCTGGCGACTTCGCAGATAGCTCTGAGGTCGCTGGCCTCACTCCAAGGTTACTTACTGGCTGCTGAGGGTGACACTTGAGGTGGTGGAGCTCTCCCCGCTCTCTGGGGCCTGCTCTGGCTCATTTTGACCGAGTCCCTCTGCAAGCTGGTGACAAGGGTCGAACGGTGTCGGCCCTCTCCCCTCCTTGGGTTTCATTGAAGGAGGAGTCACTTTTGGAGAAGCTTTTCTCTTCAAAGTCCCTCGAAGGGGTCCTTTCGTCTTCCTGGGCACCTGCAAGGACAACAGGGAGATCACAGAAGGGCACTGGTTTGGGGGAAGAGGGTGGAGGTGGGGTGGGAGCATGGGAAGGGGTGCGGGCCGAGGAGGGTTTGTGCTGGGCGAGGGCAGAGGGGGAGACTGGGGGGCAGGACTCGAGGGGAAGGCGGGGAGGAGCTTGGGTGGGTCGCTCACCTTGAAGCTGCCTCTGGACCTGTGCTGACCAGGGACCTTCCTCTTCTTCCACCTTTTCCCTACTTTCACATTTGTAGTTGGTTGTTTAGTGACGGTGCTGGAGGCTTCTGGTTTTCTGGTCATCTTCACCGTGTCACGGCTTCCCAGAGGTCTACCCAGGCCACCTGACCTCCCTATATATACCCTCCAAGGGATATGGCCAGGCCACGCCCCTGAGCTTTGTTTGGTCACCGAGCCACTCTCGAGCCAATGGGAGCCCTGGGGGGAGGGGCTTTGACATCACAAGGCACCAGCCTGACATCAGGGTGAGGGAGGGGGATGCTGCGGAGAAAAGGAGGATTTCCTTAGCAACCCTAAAGCGCTTTCCCACACTGACCTGCCACCCCTCCTCATTTCTTCATTTTCAGTTTTGGTGGGTCCCATGGCACAGATCATGTGTCTCTTCCCCACGTTTTACGTGGACTTCCCATACAGTGGTACATTCTGTTCTCTCCCACCTTCCACCATTACTTAGTTTTTGTATCTCCTGCCTAAAATCTCCCCATGCTAACCTGGCCCTCTTTAAGACTTACATGGAGATGTGCACCGTCCCTTCCTCCTACAAATTCCTCTCATGTACTTTGAAGACCATTCACTTCTTGGCTGTTTCATTTCACCTCTCGTTCTCAGTGTCTGCTTACGTTGCCTCGGTTTTCTGTTTTCATGCTTGAAATTACTGACTTCAGGCTGTCAACATCAGCTGGGTGTCTGCCGCAAGCTGGCTTCTCCAGAGAAGGAGAAAGAGAAGCAACAGCATACGTGTGTGTGTCTGTGTGTGTGTGTAATTGTATATAGCTTATAGGTCTATTTTGTATTGTATAGCATTTGTATATGAATATTGTATATATGTAATCTGATTTAAATTAAGGAATTGGCTCACACATTGCTGGAGGTGCCAAGATAAAATATGCCAAGCAGGCTGTGAGGCTGGAAATTCAGGAAAGACTTGATGTTGCATTCTTGAATTTCAAATATATATGGCAGCCCAGCAGTTCCAGTAGCTAGAAACTGAAACGGGTACTCCTGAGTTAGAGATGTGTAGAGTAGGCTCACATCAAAACAGACACGTGGAAGAATTGAAGAGACATAAACCCAAGCATATACAATTAACTGGTTTCT
The DNA here is from genome assembly GCF_041146395.1 of Eulemur rufifrons. Lineage (NCBI taxonomy): Eukaryota > Metazoa > Chordata > Mammalia > Primates > Lemuridae > Eulemur > Eulemur rufifrons. Next base: position 21,744,402 of record NC_091012.1, on the reverse strand, counting down.
GACAAGCCCAGCAAGAATAGACAACGGGAAAAGAATAGCGTGTTCAATAAATTGTGTGTGGGAGACTGAATATCCACATGCGAAAGGATGAAACTGGGTCCTTATCATAGCCCAGCTCTGCTGGACGGATGCAGCCCTTGCCTCCAACATTTCTGATAGGCAGGAGAAGGTTTGCTGTGACTGTAACCCCCAAAGGCTTGTAGAAGTGCCTTGGTGAAATTGTCTCAGACCCTGGCCTCATTTCCCATGACCTGCACCTAAATGGTCCCACGAATAGGTCTGCTTTGCAGCTCTTCATGGCAAGGAGCCCAACAATTTCACCAAGATGACATTTCTCCATGAAACCTTTCCAGAATAGTATCCTTCATTTAAAGTGTTTCTCCTTTTTATTTCAATGCTGGAAAGGATCCAGGAACTGATAAATGTGGGTAATGTGTTTATCATAATTTCTGCCTGTCAGAGAAGGTACTTTAGGCAGAGTCTCCTGTGGCATAGGTAATAACTATGCTATGTAAAACATTTCACCTGAGACATTTCTTTTCCACGAAACACTAGTTTATGTAGCATTATTTAAAAATCTTGATATAACTCACAGGGACGATGTACAGAAGATGTTACACGGATTCAGAGGTATGTTTTGGGGGCTATTTGTAGTTAAAGAAAATTGCTTTCAACCGTGCAATTTTTAGAAAAGGAAATGTTAATTACTAGACTGTTAAATGCCTCCTTCTCACATATCAGATTTAGCATAAGTACTTATTGTGATCTGCCTGATAGATTTCCTTTCTGACCTTTTTAACTGTTGTTGGGGAAAGTGAGAATACTTCTAACAATGGTGAGGTAAGAGTGCTCCTTTTGTTTTGTCCACAGGGAAATTTAATCGATTGTGACATACTAGAGGAAATTGGTTGAGACACATCTCTCCTTCTTTTAGTGTGCACAGATTAAATGATATATCAGTTTTTTAATATCAGTTTTTCATGCTCTTAATTTAGCTATTCTGCTTTGCAGCTTTCTGATGTTGTTTTCTTTGGAGTAGCAGTAAAAATTGAATTTTTATTGTTATTTTTACGAGTAAACTATGTAGGGGAAAACTTAAGACAACTTTTCTAGCTAGTGTGTAATTGGATCAAAAAACTCATAAATTTTATATTGGCACGTTAAATGCTAGCTGCACTAACTGTATTGTGGGACCATACTCTTTAAAAAGCCTTACTGATTTCCTGGCACTTCTATAGAGACCATATTCTTATAAAAGAGTCCTATTCAATTTTTGGCTCTTCTGCAGAGATAATTTGTATAAGCAGTATATTTTGAAAGCTTTGTTCTACGTGGTGGTTTCAAAGTGCTGGTTTTGTGAGCAGTCTAATAAATTGATTGTTATAGATGATCCTGTAGGTATAAAATACTTGTATTATGGTACAGATCCTTTATGAGTACTTGAAATCTAACAATTGATGGTACATCCCTGATGTTAAATCATATGTTTAGTGAGACATTACTTATAGTAGTAAGACTTTATTAAACATGACACATATGGATAAACATGTTATATAAAAAGCTCCCAGAAAATATTTCAAAAGTGTTCTTGAGTTTGTTTATCTACTTAAACTAATATTTTTACACCCATGGACGTTGTCTCTTTTAGTAAAATACAGTTAAAAGCATCACTCCCCTAGAATGTTTAAAAAGAATTTTCTTCTTGTATATTAAATAATTTCTATCCTTTTCGTGGTATTGTTAAATAAAATACTTTTGTGTATTTTATGTAATGAGCTGTGACAATATTCCATCTAAACTTGTCCTTTGAATTGGGGGATATTTTATAAATGTGAAAATTAAAATTTGTGTTTGAGACCTTTTATACACATTTTAAAGATACAAACTATTTTGATTATTGGATTTTTTTATCATCTGTAAATTAAAAGTGATCTGCAGGCCGGGCGCGGTGGTTCACGCCTGTAATCCTAGCACTCTGGGAGGCCGAGGTGGGTGGATCGTTTGAGCTGAGGAGTTCGAGACCAGCCTGAGCAAGAGCGAGACCCCATCTCTACTAAAAAGAGAAAGAAATTATATATCGACAGCTAAAAATATATATAGAAAAAATTAGCCGGGCATGGTGGTGCATGCCTGTAGTCCCAGCTACTCGGGAGGCTGAGACAGGAGGATCCCTTGAGCTCAGGAGTTTGAGGTTGCTGTGAGCTAGGCTGACGCCACGGCACTCACTCTAGCCTGGGCAATAGAGAGAGACTCTATCTCAAAAAAAAAAAAAAGTGATCTGCAGTCAGAACAACTAGAATTGGAATACTAATACCGAAGGTTTTCACAGAAAATAAGTGAGCAAGTCTTCTTTTTTGAAATGATACTTATATTATAAATTTTAAATCTTTCTAATATTTTTGAAGCAAAATTTCCCATATTGTTTTGAATATAAGGGAACAAAATACTTTTCAATATTGGTTTTTAATGACTATTTATTTGCTATGTAGCTGACATTAAACAGGCTCTTCCTGCAAAGAGAAAAATGTTTGTAAGGAACACAAATGCTTCCATCAACACCACTGATGAAAACGAGCATGTTTGCAAAACACAGCAAGAGCAGGGGTAAGGTTGTTTACTTCTTTGAACCATGATATTTGTGTCATTCTTAGTATTCATTGGTGCAGATAATTTTAGACAAACACTATCTTGTATTTGTTAGAGTCTCCAGTGAACAATATATTTCACGTGATTTTTCTCTAAGCAGGTAAGTTTCTTTAGTTCTATAAACTCAGATTAATCAAATTGAAATATATTAGCTAGAAGCCAATGAAGGTGATCTATTTTCCCCTTTCATATAACAATAGGGTTTTCCTGTAAAACTAATTTAATATACATTTGTAGGAATATGCTTGTTGAGCATAAGGTGACACTCTTAAACATTTACTCTTGTGATAGTTAACAATAATCAGTTACATAGAAAAGGGTAATATCGTAAATACATTACATATTTTAGTTGTGTTCACTATTCTGTTTACAAAATCATTGTTGTGCCAAAGTGAGGAAATATCAAATGAAATATTCCTGTTTGGAAGTCATGTAGGATGAATGGATATGATGTCCTCATTGAATCTACCTAGCGTGTCAAAGTCACATGTTATTCAATGAGAGGAAATGAAAAGTAAACCACTTTTAGATAAAAGAATATTTCTGGAAAATTTTTAGTACAGTACATCTTCCTTTGTTTTCAAGAGGTAAAGAATGTAAGATAACTTCTCTGGTAGTCAGTCAGGAAGAAATACTTTTAGAATGAAAGTAAATTATTTGACCTTTTCCCCATGAGAAAATGTCAGCTGCTGATACTCCCCTCTCATTTTGTGATATAAGTTATACCAATTCAATTGTTTTGACTATGTTTATTTTTTCCATACTATTATGAAGTATGACTGTGCTCTTTATTACGCATTGCAGGCAGAGTCTTCATTAGAAATATTCTCAGAAATTTCTGACTTTGTATCAAGAGTGGGATATAGATGCACAGAAAGCTGAAGAACAAAAAGAAGAAAAGCTGTTGGTATCAGGCTTTGCTTTCTAATTAATCAATCTCTTTTTTTTTTTTTTTTTTGAGACAGAATTTCTCTCTGTTGCCCAGGCTAGAGTGAGTGCCGTGGCATCAGCCTAGCTCACAGCAACCTCAAACTCCTGAGCTCAAGGGATCCTCCTGTCTCAGCCTCCCGAGTAGCTGGGACTACAGGCATGCACCACCATGCCCGGCTAATTTTTTCTATATATATTTTTAGCTGTCCATATAATTTCTTTCTATTTTTAGTAGAGATGGGGTCTCGCTCTTGCTCAGGCTGGTCTCGAACTCCCGAGCTCAAACGATCCGCCCACCTCGGCCTCCCAGAGTGCAAGGATTACAGGCGTGAGCCACCGCGCCCGGCCCTAATTAATCAATCTCTTGTCTCAGACTGTCAGGGACGAATCATTCATGCAAAAGTTCCAGGAGACAAGGTAGAGTCCACGAGTACTGATGGACAACGTGGGTGGGAGATGTGGCGACGGGAGCCTGGACATCCTCTTTGGATTGGGCCTGTCCCTTTAGAGAGACACTAAGGTCATCAGTTAGAGGTAGGGGCAGGAGAGGAGGTGTTGCCTTTGGGGCAGCGGAGAAGGCCTGGAATTGTGTCCTGAGAGTGGGCCTGTGAATGGACTAGGGGACTCTAATTGCCAGGTGGTATTAGAGGGTCGATGTTAGGTTAGGCTCATAGCGATCATGAATTGACAATGAGACCAGTCAGGTTGGTTGAGTCAGAGCTGCTGTGCAATTGGGTTTTTCTGGGCTGGGTCTAGCTAAGCACGTTGGCCAAGGGAGAGGGGTGCAGGGTGTAGAAGCAAGGACAAAGGTATGATGACTGACCATGGAATTGAAGCTGCAATTGAGGAAAGTGAGGATGCGGGGGTGGGGAGTTGGACACTGAAAAGCATTCCATTCAATGGATGTTAGGTCCTATAGACCAGCAGTCCCCATCATTTTTGGCACCAGGGACCAGTTTCACGGAAGACAATTTTTCCATGGAGTGGGGGTGGGGGGAGTGGTAAGATACTCAATTGCCACTATAAAGCCTGCCACCAGATGCAGCTTAATTGTTACTTGCCACTCACTGATAGGGTTTTGATATGAATCTGCAAGCAATTGATTTATTATGGTCTCTGTGCAGTCAAACCTCTCTGCTAATGACAATCTGTGTTTGCAGGTGCTCCCCAGTGCTAGCATCACTGCCTCAGCTCCACCTCAGATCATCAGGCATTAGATTCTCATAAGGAGCGCACAGCCTAGATCCCTCGCACATGCAGTTTACAGTAGGGTTCGAGCACCTATGAGAATCCAAGGTCACTGGCGATCTGACAGGAGGCAGAGCTCAGGTGGTGATGCAAGTGATGGGGAGCAGCTGTAAATAAAGATGAAGCTTCACTCTTCTCCTGCTGTGCCGCCTGGTTCCTAACAGGCCACAGATCAGTACCAGTTCATAGCCTGGGGGTTGGGGACCACAGCTATAGACTACTGAGCTGTAGTACTTAAGTGAGTGACCTACAAAGGCAGGAAGGTAGTGGCTGAATGTTGGGAAAAGTGGAGAAACATTATAGTGCAGTGGTCAAGGACCTGGACTCTGTATTCACACTATTTGGGATCTAGCTCTGGTTCCACCATTTTCGGCTGTGAAACCATGAGCAAATTATTTGTGTGCCTCAGTTTCCTTTTGTCTGAGAGGGGACATATTAAGAGTACCCACTTCAGTGTTGTTCTGAGCATTAAAGAGTTCCTATAGGATAAGTTTATTCAAAATGTTCAGGACAGTATCTGCTATATGGTTCCTCCATATCATTGCTAGAATTAGTGCTATGTAGGTGTGGCACAATCTAGAGGATGACTACGTAAGCGAGTGGCAAGTAGAGGAGAGGACCAAGTTATTGCTGGAGAGTAGGTCAAGGAACAGAAAGGCAAACGTTATGGGAAGGTTCATCTGTGTGCATGTACAAATGACCAAGAATTAATATGTGTTTTGAATATTGGTAAGAAAGAATATTTCTGCCTTAATTTATGTTAGGTAGAATTCTTACATAGATCTTACCTGTTTGTGGAGACCAAATTATTGTAAAGGTCATCTGTGGGTTTTGAAATCCAGAATTAAGACATTTTAAATATTTGTAAGAAGGACAATTTCCTAATCAATGTCTGATGGAAACGATTATTATATTGTTTTAGCATATTAGCAGTGAACACAATCATTTAAAATTGGTCATACAAGTTGTTAAACAGACAATGTCAACAAGTATAGATTTAAAGACTATTCCATTAACTTTAATGTAGAATTATGTTTCCTTCTTATTAAAATTTACCTAATTTTTATCACTTTTTGTTTTATACTTGTAGAAGATATTTTGAGAGCAATGCAAGATTTTTCTACAAGCTAGAATTGTTCAGAGGCAGAAAAAAAATATATAAAAATTTATATGAGAAATTCTTAAAATTCTGTTGTATTTGGTAACAAAATATGTTCTTATAAAATACCCTGCATATATAGAAGTAGAAGACAGTTGATTGGCAAATTTATGGAAAAAAACATTTTGGTTATACATTTTAACTTGTTAATTGGCTTAATTTTGAATTTCTTCTTCCAGATTTAATATAATTAGTAAGTGTATTTTTATTTTGAGGGTTCATGAATGGTTTTGTTGGGTTTACATAAAATAGGAAAAGGTAAATTGTGAAGTATGCATATAGTGTATAAAATTGATACTTCATTAACATAATATTGAAGATTTTATGTTCAACAACCAGTTTTTAGGAGATCAGCAACAAATATATAGTGAAAAGAATGATATCCATAAAACCTTTGTAGATATCTTTTATTTGTTTTGACAGATTTTTTTAAATAGGAATTAGGCAGGAGTAACGATTGGGTATCACTTTTATTTTATAATGAAATATACGAGTATTCAGGCCCCGAAATAACGTAGAACAGAAGGGCATGCGGTGCTTAGCAGCAGTTGACTTTTAAAATGAAATAATGGATATCAAAGCTTCATGATCTTTTTAGGGAAACCTTCCTGTGTCCCAAAAGGGAGGACCCCCTTGATAACGATCACAAAGGACAGATAATTATGAGGCTCTCAGCTGTCATGGAGTATTGGTGAGACAATATGGAAACACCTTATAAATATTAAAGAGCAATCATTACTCTTTAATCATATACAGATACGTGTGAGTGTGTGTGTGTGTATGTTAGATTACGCCTCAGGAAACAGCACACATGGTAGGAAGACTAATCTCTATTTCCCTTGCCCATGTAGATTCCTCTGCTCCCCATTCCTTAAGAACTTTCTGCCTTTTCCTCATTCCCACCTTTGGCTTCCGGTGCCCACTGAATCTTTTTAGCCCCATGTCAGTTTTGCATAGGGCAAAGAGTGGCTCTCAACAAAAATGTCCGGAATTTATAAAAGAGAGGAGAAGCTCAAAACCACAGATAGTAATCAGTGGGAAGACCTAGACCACTTTTAACCTTGATTCCAAATTCTAGAATAATTGCAGCTGCAGCCTAGTGGATACGGACTGTCTGAGGCTCAATGGTAAACACTTCTCTGGTATTATTGATTTTAGTCTTCACATTACCCCTATAAAGTGGGTACCCTTATGTCTACATTTTCCAAGGGAAGCAGGGAGTGTTGGCAACTTTCTTACAATACTTACAGCTTATCGAGTCAGGATTAAAACTCAAATCTCCAAACATCAAACTGCACACGCCACCCTCATAAGGACTGTTGCTCCATGCTGGGGAAACAGAACTATACTGGATACTGTGGAAGGATGCAAAGGACATTTCACAATATCCCCTGCACTAGCAACCAGATCCTACGCCGAGTGTGTTAAAGACAGGAGACATATTTCTTTGACTCTACTAACACACCCCGTTTTAGTCCGTTTTGTGCTGCTATAACAAAGTAACTGAGACTACATAGTTTCCAGGTAATAGTAATTGATGTTCTCACAGTTCTGGAGGCTGGGAGGTCCAAGAGGAAGGCACTGGCAGGTTCGGTTGTCTGGCAAGGGCTGCTCTCTGCTTCCAAGATGGCACCTGTGGCAGCATCCTGTAGAGGGAATGAATGCCGTACCCTCACGTGGCAGAAGGCTGAAGGGCAACCTCAGTGAACACTGAGTAAAGCTTCTTTTATAATACAAGGGGCTTAATCCCATTCATGAGGGAGTAGCTCTCATGGCCAAAGCACCTCTTAAAGGCCCCACCTCCTACCATCATCACATTGCCCGTTAAGTTTCAACACCTGGGTTTTGGAGAAGAACACGCATAACTAAGCGTGGACTGGCTTGCTTCAGGTTTGCCCTCAGCACTGAAGAAATCCTAAGTAAGCACAAGGTAATTCGATTCCATTAATACAGGAAAGATTTTTATGGGAACTGTGAGTCTTTAGCCAATTCCTAGAGAAATAAAGGACATTTACTGGCTGAACGGAGGAATTGTGCTGGGGATTAAGTAGAGGAAGGGCCTTTGGGATGGCGGGCAGACACAGGTCCGGGGAAGTGCTTTATGAGCTTACAATAGGAAGAGGAACAGAGTTGAGGATCCTTTGGGGGGAGTAGTAGGAAAGGTGCTAGATTCACAAACTGACAGATAATTGTATCTAGACCGAGAACTTGAGAAGTAATCCAAAGTTAAAGTAATAGCGCCAAAAAGTGGAGAGGAAAGTGTGAATTCAGTGTTCTTTCAATAAGGATTCATACATGATGAATTAATTCACTCAACAAATATTTGTTGAGAACCTTCCATGGTCAGGCATTACCCTAGGTGATAATAAAAGAATAATAATGTCTGTCCTTATTGGGCAATATCGAATCCTGGCAACGATTGTGTGAGATAGAAGGGGTTATCTTATTTTATCCTCACTTTACAAAAGATGACACTGAGGACCAGCCAGCTTAAGTAATCGGTTCCGGATGACCTAGTATTTGAGCAGGAGTTTGAGTTTGTGTGACTCCAAAGCCCACACATTGCCCAGTACACTGTGCGGCCTACATAAGAGGGAAGCCGTGAGAGGTTGTGTGAGGCTTTGAGTACAGAGAATGAGAAAATTAGGTGGTTTTTTTTTATTGTGGTCGACAACACATTACATGAAATGCACGCTGTTAAAAATTTTCCGGTGTACTATACAGTATTGCTAGGTATATGCACATTGACTTACAGCAGACCTCTGGAACTTGCTCATCTTCTGTGGCTGAAACGCTATGTCCCTTGTTCCTTGCTTTCCCATTTTCCCCTCCCCCAGCCCCTGGCAGTCCCCATTCTACTTTCTGCTTGTATGAATTTGACTATTTTAATACCTCATTAAAGTGGAAGCGTGCAGTATGTCTCCTTCTGGACCTGATACCAGTTTGTTTCACCTAGCACGATATTCTCTAATCCAGCCATGATGTAGGAGTGTTTTTTGACAGTACAAAACTTGAGAGGTTCTTGAAACTTGTGAAACGTACACATTGCAGAGACGAATATAATGGGCCCCATGTTTTGATCACCTGGCTCCAACAACTGTCGAAAGGCAGCTCATTCTGTTTTATGTATTGCCTTCTCCAAATCTGATGTGGTGCCCGGGCCGACTCGACTATTTGAAAGCAAATACATGACTTTTTAAGTCAATTTGGCTTGTGTGTGTTAGACAATGTGCCTCAAGTCATATCGTTTTCAATGTTATATTTTTTTCCTAATTACAAGAGTGATTCAAGATTGTGTAAAACATATTCCAACCTTATAGAGGCACGTGATGTAGAGAGTAACGGTCTCTGTCACCTCACTGATAACTTTTATCAGCAATTTAATCTATGCTATCAGTGGGTCCCTTTCCCCCCAGTCTGCACACTAATGTGCACCTCGCGACCACGTGAGGGAGCTTATGTTGCTCTCTAGCCTTGTTCCCTTAACCGTGCAGCCAAATGATGATTCCATCACAGGACTGACAGTCAGAATAAACTAAGCCCATAGGCATGTCTACACCTTCGGTGCTTGAGACAGCACTAGCAGTCCTCCCCACTCAGGAATCTCGTGCATAAACCCTTACCTGCCGGTTGTCCTTCCTCTTTACACCTGATGTCACTGAAATTCAGGGAGCTCCACGATCACTTTTGCAAAGTGTTAATTTTCGTGCATAAACCCTTACCTGCCGGTTGTCCTTCCTCTTTACACCTGATGTCACTGAAATTCAGGTAGCTCCACGATCCCTTTTGCAAAGTGTTAATTTTGAGGAGCAACAATGCAGCACTATATGGTAAAGGTAGGTATTGAAATTAATATTTCACTTAAGCCCGTTTCAAATAATTCAGAAAGACAATACTGCACTGTTGGTATTTTCAAAAACCCTTGCCCTGGATTTAATATTAAGTTTACCTTTTCCCCTTTTTTATTCATTTTATATGTTCATACCGTTGTGTGATTATACTCTTCATTTTCTTATCCCATAGATATTATTATGGCATTTCCCACTATGCACGATCATATCATTCCTTAGAAGTAAATGATCCCATTTTCCTCACAAACAATTAAACATATCAGTTGGTACCTTTTGCGGGTCAAAATATATCTGCTACGTTAGACATTTAAACAAACAAATGCCCACGACATTCTGCACTTGAGACTTGTAACTCAAGGTCAGGACAGAACACTGCTAATTTGCATATTTTGTAGACTACAGGGAGGCGGAGATTCTCACCTTGAGGAGTGTTTTTACTGTCTGCTTGGTTGGGGACCTTTCGGTATTTTGATAGAAGTTGGTTCTTAGGAGGTCACTGCCTTCAATTCAAGCTTAGCATAGTAGGAAATCTCAGGAAGACACAAGCCATTCTGAGGTAAAAGGCCTGGCTCAGTGACTCCCAGCTGCATGGTCTTGGTGTCAGGAGGAAGACTGGGGAGACAGGAGCCCGACGCCTCCCATTTCTGCCGAACTGACCCTCAGGATGGTCCTGTGACGAAGGTAGTGTCATCATTGTGTTTTACAATGAAATGAGAACAAATCTGTTTTAAGGGACACAGACGTAGGAATTGAGGGTTCCAGATTGAGAAGCCTTACTACCTAATTGGTGTCAATGTGTTTTGGATGAGCAGCACTGAGAGGACCCTCATTCAACTGGGCAAAAATGCAACTGGCTGCCTGGTTCAACCTGACATCTCAGAGCATTTGCAGTCTGGGTGCAATAAAGGGGCTGTGTGCACAGATGCCAGGGCAGCCTTGATCTCCTCCCACTGCTTAGGCAGGGATGAAGGTGTTTTGCAGTTCAGACGGATAAGCTTTATTTAGATATCTGCACAAAACTAGTAACCTGGCCATTCAAATGTTGACGGATTTCGACACAGTAAATTTTGCATAGAAGAAATCTCATGGGTATTTGTTAGCTGGTCACCAGCGTAAAACATCAGGTGTATAAAAATTGGAGTCAAACCTCGGTGGCACTGTATCACCTTCGCGTAACCCTAGGCCCTGTGAGAGTTTGAAGAGCACAGCTCTGCTCTGGACTCTCCTTTAGGCCATGAGCTATAGCGTACCCTTCCTCAGGTCCCCAGTGTGTTGCGTGATAGATGCAATGTGACAATGTGATGCGTTCTACTGTATCCCCTGGGTCCCCAGTGTCGTGTCACCTTCAATCCACGTAGGATTAAGGATCCTTCTGCCCCGAAAGAGCTACAGGCCGTCACCAATCACTGTGTTTGCAAAGCCTTCTTGCCTTTACACCCCAATGTCTGAGTTTGTCTCTGCTAAAGTCTCACGCCATTGGTGGTAAGGCATTCTTTTAATTGAGGAGCCCTGGTGTCAAGAAAGGACTTAATCCCCCCACACGGGGCTGCCAACTCCTCATCCAATGGATGGTTTCCTCTGCGGTGCCATCACAGGATAAATGGTCAGCTGCCTGTGCTCCACGGACACTGTGAGACTGCGATGTGGGTGACGGTTGTGTTCACGGACACTGACTCCTACGTATAGAGCAAGCATACACGATACATAATGAAATAATGAGAAAACTCAGAGACTAATTAACATGTACTACATCCATCTTCAGTAAAAGAAATGTTGACCAAAATACAAAATAGTGATGGTTTCTATTCCTCAAAGGTAAAAGAATATACTCGTGAGAATTAAGTGCACAGAAAACAGCCTGAAGTGTTTATTTCACGTCTATACCTATTGGCAAAAGTTCTCAAATGAGGGACGTCTTAGGACTTTGACATCATACTGAAGACATATATTCCAACACATACTTTATTTTATTTTTTTTATTTCATCTTATTATGGGGGATACAGAATTTCAGGTTACATACGTTGCCCATGTACCGCCTGTCCCCCCAAGTCAAAGCTCCAGGCGTGTCCCTTCCCCAGACAGTGTGCATTGCACTCATCATGTAGGTATATACCCATCCCCCCTCACATCCCCCCCTTTCTCCGAGTGAGCACATTCAAGCACCAACACATACTTTAGATTAAGGGGAAAATCTTTTACAAAAGTCAGGAAGTAAATTGACCCAGAGTATTAAATATTTATTCACGGTGGAGGCCTCACTTCTTCCTATATAAGATACCAGAGTTTGGAAAATAGAATAGGAGTGCACTTGTTTTTAAAAATTTGGAAAAAAGTTAAACGAAGTGAAGAATGCGTTCAGGGGCCAGAATAACAATTGTCCACATGCAGAAACTCGGGAGAAAGTCACTCCTCTTCTCTAAGTGGGAGTGGATTTTTCAACGGCATGAAAGCATTTTGAGTAACTCAGCAACAGATCGAGTTTCACTGACTTATACACATCAAATTCGGAAACAACTTCGGGTTCATTAAATGCAAGACGTACAATTGAAGATTTTGTGTTTCATGGATAAAACCATCAATCACATAAAAGAAAAAGGGAGAGAATTAATTTTTCTCATATTTACATGCATATAAAATCAACTTCGCATACGCCAACTGAACATCACACTTTTAAAAATATTCTGTCTCAACAGAAAGGTATACAATATTGAACCATAGGTCACTAGGTATATATACATTAATTAAATACTTTTGCTCATGCTAAGGGCAGGTGTGATTTATCAATAAGAGTGGACACAAATAAATTAAATGAAATTTTGAATTTTTTTGTGAAAGTGACATTTTTCACAAATCTATGTCTCACAAGTGATATTTATATATCTTAGTCTTGGTCTTAATGATTTTTGGCAGTGTAACATCTTCTGGGGCACAAACTTGTATTGCTTTTATTAAGTCCTGTAAATCTGCAGAACATATTTCCTCTGGAGTTTTATGGTATTAGAATCAGTTTTGTAACTTACTAATTTTGCACAAAAGGGTGTACATAGATTTTATCTTCTTTAACTTTTTTCTTAAGGAAGACCAGTGTAACCTTCCATACCTGTGATTTCTGCCATTTGAGACTGACACAGATCCACTGAGGCCAAACGTAAAGTTGAATCATCTTTATTGCTAAAAGTTAGTTGACAGTGCTAGGGAAACAAAGTCCCCAATACTATCAAGGGGCTGAAAGCCTGAAGCATACAACTTTGGAACGTCTGCTACTCATAGAACTCTTTAGCTTTTATTTGAGTTTTAACAGAAAGGGGGTCTGGCGCTGAACAAACACATGAACAAAGAACATATAATAATTGAAACTAGACTTTTTAGGCCACAATAGCTTCATGTAGCTCATTTTAAAACCGTATCCTATCACACAGGTTCAGCTTCGAACTTCAAAGTGTCATCAGAATAACAGGGACAGTATAATCATCTGAACACTGGCCACTTCTTCCCGCTGCTGTTACAGGAAGAGATATTAATCATTTCTTTCATCTTTGTGTATTATGAAAAATTCAGCCAATACAATACCTTAGTGCTTAATCAATCCTTAGTTTTGAGTTTCAAATACACAATACTTACATTTTGCATCATCAGTTTTGTTGGCAACGCGCCGAATTCTTTTCCAAGTTCACTTCCTTCACCAATAAGATTTCCATGATCCTCCTCCAGGTCCTGGACACTCTAAAACAACAAGCCTAGTTCACTTCTAAACCACCACGTTTCATTACGTTATAAATACGTACAGACACATTTCAAAAGAAGTACAGTTTAAACTTCAAATGATGGTCATTATTTATTCCAAATAAAAACCATACTGAGTATTGCATGAACACCAAAATACCCACTGCATAAACATAGAAATGTGTGACTTGAGCAAAATATTATTGTAATAGGAAGTACAACGCTAACACCCCTTACATGAAGTAATATGACAATGAACTTTGGAAGCCAAGGTGGAGCAAAGAACAGAAAAAGAGCTAAGTTCCCCTCGATCAGTGCCATAATCGTGAAATCCCTGAGTAAGTTTCCAAACCACCAGGTATTAAAACATTTATCATCCCTAATGGTAAACAAAACATGATTTCCTTAAAGGGAATATTCTGACCTGTAGAACGACCTCTTCAATTATTAAAAAATAAAAATAAAAAAAATTTGTGATTTAAATCATTACCCTTCGTTCCACAAACAGTGAAATAGTGCATCCTACGTAAAGCAAAGTGTGTCGAGTGCTGTGGAGGGATTAAAAGATAAATACACAATCTCTTCCATATTTGGGGGTCAGGAGCAAACACATAAATAGAAATCACATAAAAGTTGCATAATAGGAATGGAAGGTCAACTTGCTGGAACTATGCAGTAAAAAAGTGGAGGTTAATAGCTGCTTAGTAGGAAAAGGCATGAAATTTCGAAGGGGGAAGAAAAACGAGTCATAGCTATTGTGCAGGAAGAGCACAGGAAAGCACGGGGTGATGCTTAGCTGCGTCAGAGAGTGATGTCTCCCTGGGGGACGAAAGAAAGGACACAGCCAACGGAGTTTCAAAAGGGGTCATCTAACGGGGGGCGGAGGGACTGGTCTGTGAATGTCTAAGAATTCAGGAGGGGAAGCTACTGGCAGGCTGGGAAGAGTCAAGGGTTATATGTTAGGAAGATAAACTAAAAATGGAGCTATCCTATGGCCCAGCCATCCCACTGCTAGTCATGGATCCAAAGAAAGGAAATCAGTCTGTGGAAAAGATCCCTGCACTCCCACACTGACTGCAGCACTAGTCACAATAGCCAGGACTTGGGATCAACCGAAGTGTCCATCAACTGATGAATGGATAAAGGAAATGTGGTACACACACAATGGAGTATTATTCAGCCATAAAAAAATGAAATCCTGCCATTTGCAGCCACAAGGATGGAACTGGAGGACATTATGTTAAGTGAAATAAGCCAAGCAGTGAAAGACAGACTTCCCGTGTTCTGACTCCCACGTGGGAGCTAAACATTAAAACCATTGCTCTCACGGTGCTAGAGAGTAGAATGGTAGGACTACAGGCTGGGAAGGGTAGCAGAGAGCGGGGATACAGTGGGAATGGCTAACGGGTGCAAATATATAGCCAGACAGAATGCACAAGATCTAGCATAAGACAGCACAACAGGGCGACTACAGTCAACCAGTTATCGTATACTGTAAATTAACTAGAAGGGTGAAATTGGAATGCTCCTAACACAGAGAAACGAGAAATGCTTGAGGTGACGGGTAGCCCAGTCACCCAGATTTGATGAGTCCACACTGCATGCCTCTGTGAAGACATCACATGTACCTCGTAAATATAGACAACTATTAGGTACCCATAAAAAAATTAAAAGCAATTTGTCATCACATCAGTAATACTGCAGTACTGCAATACTACTGCAATACTGCAATAGTGCAAGCAAATATACCATGAACTACTCAGGAAATCAATTTGAAATAAAAGAAATACTCATTCCTTACAATTGGGTCCTTGCTCTTTGAGAAACATTGGCAGTAGACAGACAATGCAGTCACATGTAGCAGTGACCTACTCCTCCCGTGTTCATCTATATTTACTCTGCTACAAAACTCACTGTGGAACAAAGAGCCATGAAGACTCTTAGTAACCTATTAGAATTCTAGAAGAAAACGTAGGAAAGACTCTTACAGACATTGGCCTAGGCAAAGAATTTATGAAGAAGACCCCTAAGGCAATCACAGCAACAACAAAAATAAATAAACGGGACCTGATCAAATTAAAAAGCTTCTGCACAGCCAAAGAAACAGTCTCGAGAGTAAACAGACAACCTGCAGAATGGGAAAAAATTGTCATATACTACACATCAGATAAAGGACTGATAACAAGAATCTATTTAGAATTCAGGAAAATCAGTAAGGGAAAATCAGTAAGAGAAAATCGAACAACCCTATCAAAAAGTGGGCAAAGGACATGAATAGAAATTTTTCAAAAGAAGATATAAAAATGACTAACAAACATATGAAAAAATGTTCAGCATCTCTAATCATCAGGGAAATGCAAATCAAAACCACAATGAGATATCACCTAACTCCAGTGAGAATGGCCTTTATCAAAAAGTCCCAAAACAATACATGCTGGCATGGATGCGGAGAGACAGGAACACTCATACACTGCTGGTGAGACTGTAAACTAGTGCAACCCCTGTTGAAAGCAATGTGGAGATACCTTAAACAGATTCAAGTAGACCTACCATTCGATCCAGCAATCCCATTATTGGGCATCTACCCAGAAGAATAAAAGTCATTCTATAAAAAAGACACCTGCACCCGAATGTTTACAGCAGCACAATTCGCAATTGCAAAGATGTGGAAACAACCCAAATGCCCATCGATTCATGAATGGATTAGCAAAATGTGGTATATCTATACCATGGAATATTACTCAGCTATCAGAAATAATGGTGATATGGCATCTCTTTGTTTGTCTTGGAGAGAGTTGGAACCCATTCTATTAAGTGAAGTATCCCAAGAATGGAAAAATAAGCACCACATGTACTCACCAGCAAACTGGTTTCCCTGAGTGCACATTTGGGAATAACACCAATTGGGTATCGGACAGAGGTGGGGGCTGGGGGGGAAGGGATGTGTGTATACCTACTTGATGAGTGTGATGCGCACTGCCTGGGGAATGGACACGCTTGAAGTTCTGACTGGGGGGACGGGGGTGGGGGAAGGGGATGGGTGCACACCTACATGATGAGTGAGATGTGCACTGTCTGGTGAATGGACACATTTGAAGCTCAGACTCAGGGGGATTGGGAGGCATGGGCAATATATATAACCTGAACTTTTGTACCCCCATAATGAGCTGAAATAAAAATAAATAAATATAAAATAAACAATCTGTAGACAGAAGTGGAATTGTTGACATTTCCAGAGAAACTATAGCCACATTACCTAGGCAGGATTTTAGGTAAGAAATATAAACAGCAGGTAATGCTGAAGGGTGGGAGAGAACAGAGTGAAGCACCGAATGGGGTGGCCACGAAAAAGAGCTTGTGGGAGACACCTTCTCCCTGCCATGTGACCCACCAGAATTTAACAGGGGAGATGAGGAGGGTGGCAGATGTGTTAGCAAGGATCTTTATGGGTGCTAAAGGAATCTTCCCTTTCTGCAACCAGAGTATATAGGCCTTCCAGCATCCCCCCATCCGCATGCAGGTGTCAGGATGGTGCATTGTGATGTCTAAGGTCCCCCAGGGCTCCCATTGGCTGGGGAGTGGCTCAGTGACCAAACAAAGCTCAGGGGGCGTGGCCGGGCCCTGCTGAGACGTTCCATTCTCACTGGCCTTCTCAGGCGGGATGCCAGTGGATGGAGAATTAGAGGCTGAACTGCCTATCGGTCACCGCCCGCTCCGTTGTGTGCCTCTCCACCCTGCAAAGCCCCTGGGCCCTGCCACACTGACATCAGTGTGTCTCCTTGCCAGGGTCCTATGTGCGCCTGATACTCAAGTTCCAGGTCCAGAGGGAAGTCAGCAGCTACCTTGGGCAGGTCTACTGGCCTACGGTCCTCACCACTATTCTCTCCTGGATATCGTTTTGGATGAACTATGATTCCTCTGCAGCCAGGGTGACAATTGGTAGGTCCTGTCTCCGTCCCAGGGAGGAGCGTGGGTTGTCTTCCTCGGAATAAAAAAGGCGAGCGTAAGGGAGTGGTACCTGGCGCAGCGTGTGACTGCATGGGCAAGGAAGCAAGGGCTTTTCCGGCAGGCGTATGTGTAGGTGCTCGGCCAAGCCCCGGTGGAGAGACTGACATTGGAGACGGGTGTGAAAAACACACTAGACTTGCAATCCTGGTATGTTGTGCCCAAAGTACCAGAATTCATAGTTTGTTGAGTCCATAACTCAATGGACAAGTCACACATTTAGAACAGAAATACAACACAATAAACATTGATTTAATCCAGGCATCATAACGCATTACCAGGCAACAGGGCTTCAAGAGGAGCTGCCCTGAAGGAGCCTCTAATCGGCCCCAGATCCAGGCCTGCTTTCTCTGTCACCGTCTTTGGGGCAGACTCCTCGGCCTCCTTCTTCAGGAGATCATTCGGGACTAAACCTTTGCACTTGTGTAATAGTTTAGGGCTCACAAAATTTTCCCAGGGACTAAAGGAAGACAAAAGGGGAAGGGGCCAGCACAGGGCAAGGGGGAACCACAGGTGTTAATCACGGAAAAGCAGCCTTGGCTGGGGTTTTGGCACTTGACCGTAAGAGCGATGGGATGTCGTGGACTGCTGAGGCAGAGGCTGGGCTTCAAGATGGGGGAGGAGGAACAAAGCCAGCACTTCAGCAAAGGCGCTCCCCGGCCCAGAGAGGTGCAGGCTTTTGCTGAGGGCCCTCCTCACTCCAGAGATGGCCAGGGGCCCAGTGGCTTGCCAGGAAGCTCAGCCACCAGAGGAGACTGAGCCGGTGCCGTTCTGTTTGTAGGTCTCACTTCGATGCTCATCCTGACCACCATCCACTCTCATCTGCGGGATAAGCTCCCCCACATTTCCTACGTCAAGGCCATCGACATCTATATCCTCGTGTGCTTGTTCTTCGTGTTCCTGTCCCTGCTGGAGTATGTCTACATCAACTATCTTTTCTACAGCCGGGGACCTCAGCGCCCCCATAGGTGACGCAGGAGGCCACGAAGAGTCATTGCCCACTACCGGTACTAGGAAGTGGTGGTGGGGAACGTGCAGGTTTGACTTTTTGATTGACAATAAGCTTTCCCTGAGCACCTGTGGAGCCCCAGCTTAGCGCTTTTGACCCTTCCGCATTTCGTAGTTCCTTTAATCTTCACACGCACAGACACACAGCACACGTGTGTGCGCACACACACACACATGAACAGGTAACGAGGAAGTAGGACTCTTTATCATCACTCCTTGACACATGATCATTGTCCAAGGTCACAAAGCAAGTACACGGCAAGGCTGAATTTCTGCAGACCTTTGGACAAAATCTAATCCACTTTGCACACGTCCAGGGCAGGCACTGAAGCTGGAAGGGAAGATGGGCAGAGGGAGGCTGAAAGGAAGACAGATGCCGGAGAGGCTGGCCTGCCTACCCTGCCTTCTTTGGCACTTCTGACTCCCAAGGCAGTGCTGAGGCTCTTGCTGTGGGCGGTACGTTAATGTCCAACAACGTCCCTCCTCCTTCGCAGAGAGCCCAGCCCTGCCTGCCTGAGCAGGCCTCCATCCACCACACAGCGCTCCCGAGGGAGCAGCTGCCCCCAGGCAGACATCCGCTTGGCAGCCGCCATGGCCTGCCCTTGCATGCTGACAGCCTCTTGGTCCTGTTCCTCAGCCCCCTGCACACCAGAGACCCCTAGCGGAGACGGCTCTGTCTGTCAAGAGATTGACAGTAACAATGCAAGTGCTGATGAGGAAAGACCCTCCCCTCTCCCTGCCCCCGTGCATAGCCACCTAGGCCACAGGAAACTGATGAGCCTATCCATTATCTCCTCAAAGGATGGCCTGATTATCGTGGAAGACGGAGTCAGCTCTCTTCCCAACACCCCGGCTCAGGCCCCCCTGGATAGCCCGGAAAGCCTCAGTTCTCTGATGTCCATCTCTGAACAGGCCCAGCTGGCCACCTCAGAAAGCCTCAGCCCACTCACTTCTCTCTCAGGCCAGGCCCCGCTGGCCACCGCAGAAAGCCTGAGCAATCTCCCCTCCACCTCAGTGCGGGCCCGCCTTGGCTACGGTGTTTGCTTTAACGCTTTCCAGAACAGTGACAGTGTCATTCCCACCGAAATCCGCAATCGTGCCAAGGCCCATGGCCGTGCTGAGACTCGTCACTCCAAAGACTCTGATGGGAGCTTGAGCTCAGACGAGAGCCACGGCCGTCACCCCAGTGGGCGGCCCGTGCTTCGCCGTGGCCAGGGCTGTGTGCAAAAAGCAAACCGTGAGCTGGAGGAGATCCACAGCTTACACGATGACGTCAATGTTGAGAGCAGCTGCCTTGGCCTTGAGGAGCAGCCCGAGTGTGATGCTGATAGTATCTGGAGCCTGGATGATGATGACCTCATGGCCAGTGGCCAAGACAAGGACAGTAGCTCAGAGTCTGAGGACAGTGCCCCCCCGAGCCCTGGGTGCGCCTTCCCCGAAGAGTTCTCCTTCGATCTCTTCAACCCCGACTACGTCCCTAAGGTTGACAAGTGGTCCCGGTTCCTCTTCCCTCTGGCCTTTGGGTTGTTCAACATTGCTTACTGGGTGTACCACATCTATTAGGCCCCCAGTGGCCCCAGAGCGGCAGGGACACTGTGCTCTGCTCCTTTATGGTTTCTTTTGGTTTTATTTTTCCCTCTCTCCTTCATTCCTTTTATTTTGTGGCTTTCCGGGCAATCTGATCAGTTCCACACTTCTCTTTATAAACATGAGTTGCCGAGTGATTGGAAAGCGTGTATTCTGGCTGGAAAGGAAGGGACTGAGGAGGATCTGGAGGTAAAGAGCACATTGATTTCCTTTCCTGCTAGAAGGCGCTCACCTTTGCAAAGACTTCTCACGGCTAGTAAGCATGGAAAGGCCCCTGGGAATGTTTAGAGGACAGGGGGCAGCCAGGCTTGGGGACAGGGGAAGGATCTAAGCCTTGCTCACAAACGTTTCTGGGGGCTTTTCTGTCCCCCTGAGGTGTCAAACTTTCTTTTTCATGACTTTTTCTCTTCTTCTTTTTTTTTTTTTTTTTTTTTTTTTCTCCTAGGTCTTATGGACCTTGCTCACCCTCTGCTTAGGGCTTTATAGGAAAAAGTCAAGCTGGGCTGGGCTGGGGTGCACAGGGGAAGAGCTAGCCATGGCTTGGAAGTTCAGGGAACTGGCCATGGGAAACTCGGGGAGCATTTGTAAGTGCCTTTTTCCCACTCTTTTTGTCGTATTTAGAATGCGGCGTGGTGGTGCAGGGTTGGGAGGGGAATGTAGGTGGGTGAGGCTGCACAGCTACCTGTCAGGGTAAGTGACGGAGCACACACCCAACTGGAGCTTGCAGTGGGGACAAGGCCAAGTTGGAGGTGACACTGTTGAGCTGGCCTCTTTGGAGGAATGGGAACTTCTCTTGCCTGTATTTCTGCTTCAGAATGCCTGACACCAGGGACTTGGTACATCTGTCTGAGTCGGGAGTTCCCTTGCTATCAGACGCTGAGTTGATCACGAATCCCAGAATAAGCACTTGGGAATAAGCACTAGGGTTAGGAAAGTTCAGACTTGGGAGTTCACCGTCTGACCCAGATTAGCAGATGAACATCTACTGTAAATCTATATACTAATCCTTTCTATTGTCTAGTGCACAGTGTCAACAAGCTCACTGACCCAGGACACCATCGGACCCTCACAGGAGCCCTGCGAGCCAGGAAAGGCAAAGCACATTGTTCCCAGTGTGGCAAAGAAAACAAACGGAGCTTGTGTGTCGTGCTTCAGGGCGTGCAGACCCCCACCCCACTTGCTCTTCCTTCTCCTAACTCTCTAAACCAAAGAATTCCCCCTTTCTTTTCTCCCCTTCGCAAAAGGGGATGCTCCAGCATGGAGTCTGCCTCTCTCCCAGGCCCCCAACCTTACTCTATGGTACCGGTACCGGGGGTGTCTCTACAGGAACTGGCTGGTGGCCAGCCAAGGAGGGGGAAGTGAGCAGATGGTGAACATGGTCACTGCCCACCCAGCAGGGCCCCTAATGGAAGTAGGCTTGGCCTGCGCTTCAGCTTGCCAAGCAGCTACACCTCATTGATGGAGGCCATGAGGGAGTGATCGCCACCAAGCACTCAACCTGTACCCCCTTTTCTCCTTCGGAAGCCTCTCCTGAAGCCCCTCACCCCTCTGCCCTCCTCCCTTTAAGTATGCTTCTGTGTTTGTGTTTCCTTGTATACCTGGATGTGTTCGTATGTATCAACGTAGGTCTAGGTGCATGTACAACCTTTTGAGAAGCTGCATACTGCTGTGCCTATCGCTGTAAATCTATACTGCCATGCATGCAAGTGTATGTGCAACAACGTTTGGACCTGTGCTTGTGGATGCATCCCCATGAAAGTGAACGGGCCATACCTAATCATTTCAAAAAAAAAACTTTTAAAACAGAACAAGCCATTGTGGTGTGAAAATACAAGGTAGACATCTGGTTCCCTTTTACGGGGTAAGGGGCATGGGATAAGCCATCTTTATAAAGAAGAAAAGTGTTTGCAAAATCTCCTTTGCCAACATGGATGTGCAGAATAGAGAGCAAGAAAGCCTTCTGAGGGTGAGAATAGAGCATGCTCAGGATTAAAACGTTTGCAAAGTCACATTCAAACACCCTGCAGTGGTGCAGGGCGTCCTTGCTGTGGCCCACATTCCTCAGCGCATCTCCAAGCAGCTTTTGATGAAAACCTTGGAGTTGCAGCAGAAACCCTGGCCCAGTGATGCTTTGTGGTCCCTTTGGTGCCCCAAACAGGCCAGGAGTGCCATGCAAACCCACCCTGCAGAGGCCGCTTTGCTGCTCCAAGCTGGGACATACACAGGATAGAAAAGTTTGCCCGATAGCCCTTCTTCCCCACTGTTCTGACTCATGTCAGCAGGCCCTGGCAACGCGCCCCATTCTCCTGGCTCCCCCTGGTCTCCCCCAGAAGACTCAGGATCCCAACCCCACCTGCCCACTAAGACCCGACCCCAGGCCTGATTGGCTGCAGAGAAGCCCACTGCAGAGCACACGCTACTCGGTGCCTCCCTCACCAAACACTGCAGCCGGGAGCCCTTGCTGGGCCCGCCTTTGCAGTGCGGTCAGCTCCACGTGACCTTCCCACAGATTCCACTGTGACCCTGACAGGCAGAAATCTCCCTTTCAACGCCTAGCAGCTCTCCTGCTGCTGAAGGCTTACCGTGCCGGAGGGGTCACAGGTGCCTGCGGAAAGAGGAGGTGCAGCTTGGATGTGGGGAAGAGTTTTCTCGCAGCCGGGACCTGTCATGAGTGGCTGCGTGCTCTTCTGCTGGGTAAGTTGTTGCGGACAAGCGAGGTTCAGAAGGTGGCCACAGGTGGAGCGTGTGGCACTTGGATGGGCCTGACACCGACAAGACCACTGTCACTTGCTGCCTGCCTGACTACACAACTACCCCAAGGGCAGGGATGAGAGGAGGGGAATGGGATCTCCCGCTTCCCAGTTTCGCTAACTCTTGGGGTGAAGGAGCCCTTACCAGCTTCTTCCCAGTCTGGCAGGCTTCCTGGGGCCCCTCGGGCTGCCACGGTGCTGCTTACCCAATTCAAGCGCTCCCCCCAGTTGGGGTCACAAGGGTGGGAGAGGACAGGAATTGGTAAGGTATACAGGACTGAGGAAGGTTTGGCTTATTTCATAATAAACTTGAGTTTATGTTCGTGCTTAACAGTAGTAGAAGAGAAGAGACCTATTGGCCATGGGACTCCAGAGAGTTTCCGTCCTGTGGTCTGGAAGCTGCTCAGGAACTGCACAGGGAGTCAGTGTCAGAATTGGAACATGAACTTTTCCAAAGGCCAACCTAAGATTCGCTGCACGGAATCCAGTTCTGCATCCTTGACTCCAAATTTCTCCATTTCAGTTTCCTTCCCCATGTTTCTCTCTCTTGGAGTTTGTCTCTCTTTTTTTTTTTTATTTCAGCATATTGTAGGGGTACAAAAGTTTAGGTTACGTATATTGCCCTTCCCCCCCCCCGTCAGAGCTTCAAACGTGTCCATACCATGGACGGTGTGCATTGCACTCATTATGTATGTATACACCCATCCCCTCCTCCCCCCACATCTGCCCGACACCTCATCAATGTTATTCCTAAATGTGCTCTTAGGTGATGATCAGTCAAACCAATTTGATGGTGAGTACTTTTTTATCTGTGTCCAAACAAATACACCGACCCAAGTTATGGCTGTAAAAAGTCAAAAGGGCTGACAAAAGAACCTGAAAGAAGTGATATCTCCCAAAGGCGTTCTCTCAAGGAGAAACAAAGGGAGCAGAAACACATCAGCTTCTTAGAAAGTCTCCCTCTAGTGCCACTTGGGGAAATGAGGGCAAAAATTGATGGGAGATGATGGACTCTGTCGTCCTTCCCCACCTCACTCCTGTCTGCAATACTCTGTGTGCCCTCGGGAGCCTCCTCCAGTCCTCTCCCAGCTAGCCAGCCCACTCTGACCCCAGGCCAGGTACACCCCTCAAAGCTCTGCCCATTCAGGAAAGAATTTTCCCTTACCACTCTCTTTCAAGAGCACCTGCTCATCTGCGTGAGATGCAGTACCAGCCATTTTAAGCTTGTACCTTCCCCCGCTTCAGCTGGCCATAAAGGACCCTCCATATGGCCATAGAGGCAGGGTGGGGAAGGGGCGCTGTGCTACGGTGCTGGGTGGTACGGGAGCCTGAACTATTTGCTCATGCAGTTACTTGTGCCCTCTGGTCCTGCTCAGACGGGAACAGGCTGGCCCCGTCATCCCTGCTACTCCCAGTCATTGAATGGGAACAGCCCCAGGGGAAGCATGGCCTCCACACAGAGAAGGCTGGGGCTGACAAGTAATGCTGCGCCCGATGGCAGGTTTTCCTACTGGAGACCTGACAGACACACCTCCAGGGCCACCACACAAACATACCTTTCTATTGCTAATGTTGCTCTGCCTCGTGCAGCACAAAATGTTCCACCTAACCAAAGACCCTCTCCTGTTACTCTAGCTCCATACGGGCCACGCCTCAGGGAGACTTCCCATCCCGACACACTCTCCATAGAGGAATATGTCCATTCTTGGGCGAGAAAAATGAGAACTCAAGCGTCCTCTCCAATGAGTACAAAGGACTCTGCCCCATCACAACACGAGACAATGGCCAACTACATGGAAATGCCCAATTTGGAATTGGATAATCAGTCGGGACAGGCTTGGTGCTGCTGTGGTGACCATCTGAAAGTCCCAGTAACTTCACCCAGGAAATGTTCATTTTCTTCTCACACTGTGTGTCTAATTCAGGTCACCGGGGGAGCTTCCGCTCATGATAGCTATTGATGTGTCCTTCTGCAATCTTCATGGCACGGGGACGGAAACGTAGCGGGGCTTGCACAAGTAATTCAGTGCTGCTGTCAGAAGGGAAACACCTCACTGACACTCACAATTCATTAGCTAGGACTAATGACATTGACCCAACTATAAGGAGCCAGGACATTCAGCTTGCTGTGTACCCAGGAAGAGCAAAGCATTTATCATTGAAGAGTGCTGATAACAACCATATGTACTTTCCCTTGGTCTTTGGAGGCTTGTTGCTTGGTCTTCTTCCCACTTAGAGGTACTCATGCCCTCCTTTTCCTTTTTACTGTTATGTGTACATCATGGTTGTATATCTCTATAGGGTACATGTGATGCTTTGATACTGGCACAGAATGTGAATTAATCAAATCAGGGTAATTGGGGATTCCATCACCTCAGGTATTTATCATTTCTTTGTGTTAGAAACATTTCTATTCTAGCTATTTTAAAGCATACCCTAACTTATTGTTGACTATGGTCATTTTGTTGTGCCATGAAATAGTGTTTATTCTATCTACCATCTAACTATATTTTTGCATCCATTAATCATCCCCACCTTATCCCCCTGTCCTCACTACCCTTAGCCTCTGATAGCCGTCTTCATACTCTTTGTTTCCATGACATGTTTCTGTTATTTAGCTCCCACATATGAGTGAGAACGTGCAAGATTTGCCTTCTGTGCGTGGCTTATTTCACTGAACCTAATGTTCTCCAGTTCCATCCATGTTGTTGCAAATCTCAGGCCCCTTTTTGCAGTAGTCTTCTCATCTTTAATCTTGACACATAAGCCATCAACATATGCTAAATTTCCAAAATATTGCTGTTCATCAGTGAGCTATCTACTGTGGGTAGTGCACAGAAGGAGCTCCAGGCAGTCATTCCCCTCAACCCTTCCCCCCAAGAAAAGGAAAAACAGCCCTTTTGCTATTTCTGATGGGATGCAGTACCAAAATCCCAGAGGTCACAGGGGCCAGGAGTGAAACTCTGACTCCAGATATCTCCAGGTACGAGAGAAGAGCTTTATTGTGTAAGCTTTCCACCTTCACCTCAAAGGTTGTGTATCAGTCAGGGTTATCCATAAAGACAGAACCAATAGGATGCATAGACAAATAGATACAGATATATGAGAGGAGATTGATTAAGGGAATTGGCTCATGCAATTTTGGAGGCTGAGAAGTCCCACAATAGGCCGTCTGCAAGCTGCAGAACCAGGGAGCCAGCAGCATGGCTCAGTCCAAGTCTGAAGGCCTTGCAACCAGGGAAGCAGATGGTATAACTCTCAGTCCAAGGACAAAGGCCCAAGACCTCAGAGCAGATGCTGCTGCAAGTCCAACAGTCCAAACGCCAGAAAGCCTGAAGTTCTGATGTCCAAGGGCAGGAGAAGAAGGGTGTCCCAGCTCCGGGAGAGAGAGAGAGAGAGCAAACTTGCCTTTCCTCTGCCTTTTTGTTCCATCTGGGCCTCAGCCAATTAGATCATGCCTAGCCACACTGGGTGAGGGCAAATCTTCCTTACTTAGTCCACTAATTCGAATGCCGATCTCTTCTAGAAACACACTCAGAGACACACCCAGAAATAATGCTTCACCAACTACCAGGGTATCCCTTAACCTTTTCAATTCCACATCTAAAATTAACCATCACAAGGTGTATATCCTATTCTGGCTACAAGAAAGGCTAATGTACCCGAGACGCTAAAGCCAAAGCTGAGGAAGAAAGCAAACTCAACTCCACAACAGCTGAGTTGGTCCTGAACAGAGTGGATCTGGAGATGACCCAGGCCTTCAGTGAAATCTCTCACAAAACCGTAAGTCGGCCGGGCGCGGTGGCTCACGCCTGTAATCCTAGCTCTCTGGGAGGCCGAGGTGGGTGGATCGCTTGAGGTCAGGAGTTCGAGACCAGCCTGAGCAAGAGCGAGACCCCATCTCTACTAAAAATAGAAAGAAATTATATGGACAACTAAAAATCTATATAGAAAAAATTAGCCGGGCATAGTGGCGCATGCCTGTAGTCCCAGCTACTCGGGAGGCTGAGGCAGTAGGATCGCTTAAGCCGAGGAGTCTGAGGTTGCTGTGAGCTAAGCTGACGCCACGGCACTCACTCTAGCCTGGGCAACAAAGTGAGACTCTGTCTCAACAAAAAAAAAAAAAAAAAACAAAACCGTAAGTCAACCTCTTCTGCAGTCTTGGCATTCCTGAATTCTGCCGAGGCCCCTGTCCAGAGTGAGGGCAGCCGAAAGGAAGTATGTGGAGCAGAGGTGGGAGCGAGTGTTGATCTGGGCCACCAACGACCCTCGGGTAGATGGAACAATCGAGATGGTGCTCTCCCTGCTACAGGGACCCTCAGCACATCACCCTGTGGCTCCATTTTGGGTGACCCCATTCTCATTCAGAGACTGACTGCCAGCCTAAAGCCTTTCAAGCCAGGAGCTCCAAATCCCATTATAATGCCATTTTAATGGTGGAGGGTCTTCAGTAAGACACTTTCGCAACACCCCTCCCCAGCCTGGAGACAGTCATGTGCTGCAGGGAGAGGCCCCCCTACTGGTATCCCTGGAGGCCCCCTGCCCACTCGGAATGAGTTCAATGTCATCCCATGATGCTTGTCCTCTCCACATTTACAGTACCCCTGACCTCAGCAAGGAGAAAGACACTTGCTGTGCACCTTTCACAAAGTTTACTCAAAATGGATCCTAGACCTAAATGTAAAGCACAAAGCTATAAGGCTTCTGAAAGGTAACATGGAAGAAAATCAAGGTGAACTTGGATTTGGCAACGACTTCTTAGATACAACACCAAAAGCATGACTCATGAAAGAAAAAATTGATAAGTTAGACATTATTAAAATTGAAACTTCTACTCTGTGAAAGACACTGTTAGGAGAATCCTCCCCAGACTGGTGGTAGTTCCCG
This sequence comes from Eulemur rufifrons, assembly GCF_041146395.1. NCBI lineage: Eukaryota > Metazoa > Chordata > Mammalia > Primates > Lemuridae > Eulemur > Eulemur rufifrons. The sequence goes on along the minus strand of NC_091012.1, from coordinate 21,716,607 downwards.
TGCTGGTAGGGGAAGCCCTCCCACTGGTATCTCTGGAGGTCCCCTGCCCACCTGGACTGAGTTCAATGTCATCCCATGATACTTACCCCTGCACATTTAGAGTACCTCTGACCACAGGAAGGAGAGATACCTTCCTTTGCTCCATCAAGTACTCCAAATCCTACTAGCAGGGGCGTGAAGAGAGGGATTTCTGCAAAAGAGCAGCATCTGTGGTACACCTTGAAATAAGCCAAACAAAGAGAGTGGCCAAAGCCCCAAGCCCCTCCCTCCATCAACAGCTCTCATCCAGGTGAGGAGGGAGGCAGTACTCTGCTCCCTTCACATGTGGAAAACCTGGCCTTGTCTCCAAGCCAGTAAAGGCCTCCTGGGCCTGGTCTGTGTGTCAGTCCAACATCCCTTGTCAGGCGTCTCTGGACTTGTACATCAAGTCACACTTGTTGGAGCACCAGGGCTCTAGTGGCCAGCAGGGCTTGCAGTAGGAGGTGGAATGAGCACATCATTGGTCCAGGTAGCCTTCTCTCAAGCTGCCTCTAGCCACCAGGTCCTGCTCTTTGAAAATGAAGGCCCATGAAGGTAGCAAGGCCATCTGTGTCAGAGACAGAGAGCAGAAGGAGCTGCCATTTCCTCTCTTTCTCCCCAGCTCATATCATCTCCATCCCTTCTGGCACCGAATGATGTCCCCAGACACTTTCAGTCCTTTCCCCTCCAGCATTTTCAAAGCCCTACTTGACCCACCACGCTAGGTTCATTCAACTGTTCAATATAGTTTTGTGTGTTTTGAAACGTTTTATAGCAACAATTGAAAAAGTAGACCTTTAATCCCTCTGCAATTGAATTTTATGTAGCTTCAGAAGAATTCCAGTTGCATTGGGGTGTCTACATGGAGATCCAGTGGTTTCGCTGTCATTTACTAAAAATACTGTGAATCCCCACTGTTCTGCCGTTGCACCTTTTTCGTAAATCAACGGTCCATATATAAGCCTATCTGTTTCAAGAGTACGCTATTTCCATTGATCTGCTTGTCAGCCACGACACACATACCACAAACTTAATTACTCTAGCATTTTAATAATTCTTACACATCTGGTAGAGTAACTAGTTTTATCTTCCTCTATTCCTTCAAGACTGTCTTGGCTATGCTTGGCCTGTTGCATGCCAATTGAAACATTACGCTGATTGGGTCACATTTCACACAGATATGCACATAAACAGACATATTCACCCACAAAGCCTTTGGGAATTTTTATTTAGATTGCAGTCAGTCTGTAGATTAATTAAGGAGAACTAACATCTTTATGCAACTGAATCTTCATATCCATGATCATAGTAAACTTTGTTTTAGGTTAGGTGTTTATTAATTTATCTAAACAGTGCTTTTATATTTTTCCATACAGTTCCTAAACGTTCTTTGGCGAGATTTACTATTCAATATGTAATATATTGGTATGATAGGTTACAAGCCACATTTTGCTGACTTTCATTTTCATTTTATACTATTTGTTGCTGCAGAAACAAAGTTTACTTTTTGTATATTGATGTTATACCAAGCAACCTTGACATTCACTTTTATTCATTGAATAGTTTAACCTTCGTTCTTTTGGATTTTCTTCACACACAGTCTAATCATCTGTTAATCATGGACACTTTATTTCTGATTTTATGATTGCTATCTCTTCTGCTTCTCATTACTGCACTGGACAGTATCTCCAGCAAAATATTGAAGAGAAATGGTAATGGGAGGAAGCCTGTGTAATCCTCAGTTTCAAAGCAAAAGCTTTCAAATTTCCCCATATGTGTATGATATTTGCTATATGGTTTTCACATATATCCTTTGTCTAGTTGACTAACTTTTCTTTTTTTCCATTTTAACAAGTTTTTATTTTAGAGTAGTGTTGGATTTACAGAAAAATTGCAAACATAGTACAGAGAGTTCCCACATGGACCACATTCACTTTCCCCTATTAATTAACATCTTAGTATGGTTCATTGTTTACAGCTAATAAACTAATACAATGTTATTAACAAAAGTCCACCCTTTCTTTAGATTTCCTTATTTGTTACTTAATGTCTTTTTTCTGTTCCAGGATCCTATCCAAGATTCTACAGGATATTTAGCCATCACACTTTCTTAGACTCCTCTTGGCTATGACAGTTTCTCAGGTACTCCTTGTTTTTGATGACCTTGACAGTTTTGAGGAGTACTAGTCAGGCATATTGTAGGATGCTCCTCTCTTGGAATTTTGCTGATGATTGTGTCATGATTACCTTGGTATTATGGGTTTGGAAACGGGAGGACCACAGGGGTAAAGTGCTATTCTCATGACATCATATCAAAGATACATACCATCATCAATGACTTCTCACTGTTTTTGTTTTATTTCAGAATATTACGGGGGTGAAAACACTTTGGTTACATATACTGCCTTTGCACTGCCCGAGTTAGAGCCACAAGTCTGCCCATCCCCCAGACAGCGCACTGCACCCATTAGGTGGAAATTTACCCATCCCCTCCTTCCCCCTCCGACCTGCCCGGCACTTATCACTGTGGATATCAATCTTGATCACCTGGAAGAGGGAGAGTTTTTTCAGGCTTCCCCAATGTAAACTTACTCTTTTCCCCCTTTTCCACATTGTATTTTCTTGGGGAGGAAGTCATTGTGCCCAGCCAACACTTGAAAAGTATAGAGTATCTACATATCTGATTTGTAATTCTTCTGCACAGGAGATTTGTCTATACTCCCCCGTTTATGTATTCAGTCATTTATTTAACAGCAGAGACTCATGGATATAAATTTTATACTTTGAGGGAGAGGGTGGGGCAGAAAAAAATTTTATACTTTGAGAAATATCTCTTTTTACTGGGAATGCATGTCAATTTTTATTGAATACAATTATGTATAAAATTACTGTAACCAGGCAAATGCAACTTAAAACTACAATCAGATACCATCTTACTCCAATTAGAATGGCCATTATTAAAAAGTCAAAAAAATCATTAGTTGTTCGTGTAGATGCAGTGAAAATGAAACACTTATACACTCTTCGTGGGGATGTAAATTAGTATGAAACTTTCTCAAAGAATGAAAAGTAGATCTACCATTGACCCTGCAAACCCAGTACTGGGTATCTACCCAGAGGAAAAGAAATCATTATATCCAAAAGACATCTCTGCTCATATGTTTATCACAGCACACTTCACCATTGCAAAAGTACGGAATCTAGCTACGTGCCCATCAACTGAATGGCTTAAGGAATTGAGATACACACACACACACACACACACACACACCATGGAGTACTATTCAACAACAAAAAAGAGTGAAATAATGTCTTTTGCAGCAACTTAGATGGAACTGGAGGACATTATTCTAGGTGAAGTAACTCTGGAACAGAAAAATAAATGCTCCATATTCTCGCTTATAAGTGGGAACTAAACTATGGCTACATAAGGGCACACAGAGTGGTATAATGGACATTGCAGACTTAAAAGGGTGAGGGTGAGAGGAGGTGAGGCATGGAAAATTACCTATGGGGCACAATGTACACTACTCAGGTGATGGGTACACCGAAAGCCCAGACTTCACCACTATACAATATATACGTACCACAGAATTCCACTTGTACCCCCCAAAACTCTAAATTTTATAAAAATTAATAAGCTTACTATAGATATGATTTGTCTCATTCAATCTGTTACTATGGTTAGCTAGTCCTGGGACTCTTTGCTCCTAGATCCATCTCTCATTTTCCCCTACTCTGCTCTCCACTATACAGGATTAGACTCCTGAAGGCTCCAATTCCTAGGCTAACCAACATTTGGCTTCCATTTTGGTTCAGGAAGATAGAGCGATTAGAGTTTCTTTCTCCTCCTTCTTCTGTATCAGGTGACTTCTCCTTCAGTGACTACATTGTCCATGGCTCCAGCCACCATCAGATAGTCCCACCATGATTCCAGATCCTGTTGAACCCAATACCTAGGCTCCATTAATGCTAAATTCCTGTTTGTCCTTCCGACCTAGAGGTGAGATTGACTTCCTCGTGTGGCTAATTATTGGGTTCTCCAACTCTCCCTCGTTTGGCTTCTCCGTCACTTGTGTAATCAGTCCCCGGCATTAAGTTGCCTCTGTATTAAATATTGATAGAATTTTCTATTTTCCTAGAAAACCCTTGACTCTTACACATGGCCAGTTATATTGATTGATCTTCTAGTGTTAAACTTCTTTGCATTCCTGCAATAAACCCAACTCTGTCAACAGCATGTAAATGTATTTAAAACTGTTCTTTAACTAATGACAAAAATAAAACAACACAAAATGACTTTGGAACCTGAAATCTCCTCCAAGTGAAATTCTATTGCTATCGTCCTCTTCACAGCCTTCTCAAAAAAAAATTTTACACCCCTCGTTTGGGGATATATATTGAAAATTTTAATAGCATAATAGAATAATATATTCAACTTGTAAAAAATTCAAGTCATACACATAAAGCTACAGAACACTCACTGTGTGATACAGCCCAAGTGATCCTCAGAGGGAAATGGATAGCCTTAAATATATGAGACAATAAAAATATTTAAAACATCTGCACAATTCAAGAAACTAAAGATTAAATACCATAGGAAACTTAAGTTAGTAGAAGGTATGAAATAATGAAGATAAAAGCAGAAATAATGAAGCAGATAACAGTAGAGATAACTGACAAAACACAATTCTTTGAAAATATTTACCAAATAGACATTTTTCCAAGTAGGATCAATTACTAAAGAAAAAAGCATAAACAATGGAAGTTAACATTGTACAAAACATAGATACAGAAGAGGTTTGAATAAGAGAACACTACATATATGCCTGCTCACCCTTGGTTGTGGATCCAACAGCTCCCCATTTAACATATACCCGGGGACTTGAAGTCATTTTTTACAAGGGTTGCAGCTGGCCGGGCGCGGTGGCTCACGCCTGTAATCCTAGCACTCTGGGAGGCCGAGGTGGGCGGATCGCTTGAGCTCAGGAGTTCGAGACCAGCCTGAGCAAGAGCGAGACCCCATCTCTACTAAAAATAGAAAGAAATTATATGGACAGCTAAAATATATAGAAAAAATTAGCCGGGCATGGTGGCGCATGCCTGTAGTCCCAGCTACTCGGGAGGCTGAGGCAGGAGGATTGCTTAAGCCCAGGAGTTTGAGGTTGCTGTGAGCTTGGCTGACGCCACGGCACTCACTCTAGCCAGGGCAACAGAGCGAGACTCTGTGTCAAAAAAAAAAAAAAAACAAGGGTTGCAGCTGGACAATTGGTCCAACGTGGAAGGGAGAGGACATTTCCCATGGAGCATTTAATCAAGGAGCCAAGGGCCAAGATGAGGGCTCTCATGAGTGAGAACTGAGGTGTCCACCCACCAGAGAACATAGGAGTCCCAAAGAATCCATCTCTGCCCTGTCAGTCCTGGAAGACTCCAGGCAGAGTTGTCAATTGTCGACAATGCAGGCGTTGACCTGTATGAGTGAAGTTCTGCCTCAAGGCATTCAGGGCAGTGTAAGCCTTAGTCTACTGGGGACATACTCAAGTTAGCCCAGGGAGGTGTCACATGCCTCAGTAGGAATCGAGGTGAGGGTCCTGACCAGGAACCAAGGCAGCCTTGGACTCCAGAATGGAAGAGGTCCGAGCACTCTACTAGTGGTCAGCTGCGGGAGATTCCCTTGCCAGTGTGGATGGAGTCTGAGGTTCTGCTTACAGTCAAGGTGAGACACTAGAGAGGACTAGTGGAACCTTAGACCCTAGGACAGAGAGGCTCCACCCCTGCCTCTGCCATCACTGATGTCCACCAACTTCTGCCTTAGAGGTTGACAGAGGTGAGGACCTTGGTGTGAAGTGAAGACTTCAACTTGGCAGAGGGCAGAGGGCCCAGGCTCTGTTAACAGTTAGGGTGAGACACTGAAGGAGGGCTGAGGAGGTCCCCACTACAGGCAGAGGGACGCAAATAATCCAGCTCTGCCCCTGCTGTCAGCCCTGGGCCACCCTGGGACAGACTTGTCAGGCTGAGCCCTTCCCCCTTAGAACAGAAGGGACTCTGGGAGTCATATGTTGATGTGACCCAGGGTCAACTAAGGGCCGTAGAGGGCGGAGATCCAGGCTCTGCCGCATCCCAGTAGGGGGCCCCACAGTCCATCCTTGTTCCTGCTGTCAGCCCTGGGAAGCCCGGGTACGGGGCCGGATGTGACGTCCACCGACTTGCTCCTGGGGGGCTGTCAGAGGCGGAGGCCTTGGTCTGAGGTCCGAACATCCGGTCGACCGTGAGGGGAGGCCCCAGTTTCGGTGAGGAGTCAAGGTGAGATGCTGAGGGGCAACTGAGGGGGCCCCCTTCTGGTAGAGGGTCCCCAAATAATCCAGCTCTGCCTCTCCTGTCACCCTGGGGAAGCCCGGGGAAGCCCGGGTGTGGGGGTCCAGCTGCGACATCCACTGACGTCCATCTGGGGGCTGACAGAGGCGAGGCCATTGGTCTGAAGGGCAGACGTCAGATCGGCAGAGGGGAGAGGGCCCAGGCTCTGTTAAGAGTGAGGTGAGATGCTGAGGGTGGACTGAGAGGGCCCCACCCCACATAGAGGGTCCCCAAATAATCCAGTCCCGCCTCTGCTGTCGGCCATGGACCACGCCCCGGCAGACATGTCAGGCTGTGCCCCTAGCCACCCCCCCCCACCCTCCTTCCTCAGGGGACTCTGGGAGTCAGACCGTTGGTGTGGCCTGGCAGACTAAGGTCCATAGAGGCGGGGATCCAGGCTGCACCACTCCCCGATAGGGGGCCCCACCGTCCATCCTTGTCCCTGCTTCAGTCCCGGGAAGCCATGGGTGTGGGGCCCGGATGTAACGTCCACTGACTTCCACCAGGGGGCTGACTGAAGTGATGGCCTGGGTCTGAGGGACAGGCTTCTGATCAGAAGAAGGGAGAGGGCCCAGGCTCAGTTAGGACTCAAGGTGAGACGCCGCGGGTGCATGGAAGAGGCCCCAACCCCACGTAGAGGGTCCCCAAATAATCCAGCTCTGCCCGTATTGTCAGCCCTAGGAAGCTCCGCGTACAGGGCCCAGAGGTAAAGGCCAACCGACTTGCGTCTGGAGGGCTGACAGGCGAGGACGTTAGTCTGAGGGGCAGACTTCAGATCGGCAGAGGGGAGAGGGCCCAGGCTCTGTTAAGAGTGAGGTGAGCCGATGAGGGTGGACTGAGGGGGCCCCCACCCCACGTAGAGGGTCCCCAAATAATCAAACCCCGCCTCTGCTGTCGGCCATGGACCACGCCCCGGCAGACATGTCAGGCTGTGCCCCTACCCCCCCACCTCCTTCCTCAGGGGACTCTGGGAGTCAGAGCATTCCTGTGACCCGGCAGACTAAGGTCCATAGAGGCGGGGATCCAGGCTGCACCACTCCCCGATAGGGGGCCCCACCGTCCATCCTTATCCCTGCTTCAGCCCCGGGAAGCCATGGGTGTGGGGCCCGGATGTAACATCCACTGACTTCCACCAGGGGGCTGACTGAAGTGATGGTCTGGTTCTGAGGGGCAGGCTTCAGATCAGCAGAAGGGAGAGGGCCCAGGCTCAGTTAGGACTCAAGGTGAGACGCCGAGGGTGGATGGAAGAGGCCCCCACGCCACGTAGAGGGTCCCCAAATAATCCAGCTCTGCCCGTACTGTCAGCCCTAGGAAGCTCCGCGTACAGGGCCCAAAGGTAAAGGCCAACCGACTTGCGTCTGGAGGGCTGACAGGCGAGGCCGTTAGTCTGAGGGGCAGACTTCAGATCGGCAGAGGGGAGAGGGCCCAGGCTCTGTTAAGAGTGAGGTGAGCCAATGAGGGTGGACCGAGGGGGCCCCCACCCCACGTAGAGGGTCTCCAAATAATCAAGCCCCGCCTCTGCTGTCGGCCATGGACCACGCCCCGGCAGACATGTCAGATTGCGGCCCCCCCCCCACCTTCTTCCTCAGGGGACTCTGGGAGTCAGAGCGTTGGTGTGGCCTGGCAGACTAAGGTCCATAGAGGCGGGGATCCAGGCTGCACCACTTCCTGTTAGGGGGCCCCACAGTCCATCCTTGTTCCTGCTGTCAGCCTGCGAAAGCCCCGGTGTAGGGGGCCAGATGTGACGTCCACTGACTTGCGTCTGGGGGGCTGACAGAGGTGAGGCCCTTGGTCTGAGATCCACACTTAAGGTCAATGTAGGGGAGAGCACCCAGGCTCTGTTAGGAATGAGGTCAGATGATGAGGGTGGGCTGAGGAGGCCCCCACTCCAAGTAGAGGGTCCCAAATAATCCAGCTTTGTCTCTGCTGTCGGCCTTAGGCCAGCCCAGGACAGACATGTCATGCTGAGGCCCTCCCCATTACACCTCAGGGGACTCTGGGAGTCAGAGCCTGCTGTGACCTGGGGCTGAGTCAGGGCTGTAGAGGGTGGGGATCCAGGCTCTGCCAGGCATCAAGGTCAGGACCCTGAGGAAGGACTGAGGCCTCCCACCGCCCATCCCATTCCACCCCCAGTGTCAACCCTGGGAAGCCTCGGGTGTGGGATCCAGATGAGACGTACACTGACTTACGCCACAGAGCTTAGAGAGAAGTAAGGGCCTTGGTGTGAGTGGAAGGGACGCAGGCTGTACCAGGCAGCCAAGATGAGAACACACAGATAAGGAGGAGGGGAGGGAGCCTTAGACTTCAGGATAGGGGGGAACCCCACAGATGCCTGTCCTTCCGTCAACACTGGGAGGCCCCGTGTAGGGTGGCCTGGCACGTGCGTCTTGACAGCCACCTCCGGGTCTAAGGGAGGGTAGGGGCTTGGTATCTCGAGCACGGCCTCGGGTGAGCAGAGGGAGATGCCCAGACCCTGCTGGGAGACAAGAGGTGGACAGAGACCCAGGATCCCAGGACAGAGGGGCCCCAACCTTGCCCCTGCTTTCATCCCTGGGAGACCCTGGGCAGGGTGGCCACCTGTGGTACATCCACATTTCTTTACGGCCATGAGGAAGGTGAACACCTTGGTGTGAGGGAGGACCAGGGGTACCCCACTTCAGAACAGTGGAGGCCTCACAGAAACACCCTGTCCCCACAGTCAGCCCTGGAAGCTCAAGGCAGGGTGGCCAGACCTGGTGCTCCCTCACTACTGCCTGAAGGGGCTGAGTGTGGTCACAACTTTGGTCTGAGGGTGGCAGCTCCAGGTCGGCACAGGAAAGAGTCCCAGGCCTGCTAGGCATCATCAAGGTGAGGACACAGGGGGATGAGTGAGGGGACCTCGTACCCCCGATAGAGAGAGCCCGTCCATCCCCTACGCCAGTTGTTGGCCCTGGGAGGACCCAAGCATGGGTGACCAGATGTGCTGGCCCCAGAACGGTGGGGACCTCACAGAGCCTGGCCCACCCTCCTGACAGCACTGGGGGTACCAGGGCTGTGCGTGTACCTGCAGCCTGAGGGCCCCTCACTTCCCCTTAAAGGGGATCCAGGAACCCACTGTGAGACCTTGGTCTGAGGCGGTGTCCTCAGGTCACAGAGCAGAGGAGGCCCAGGCCGTGCCAGGAGTCAAGGTGAGGTACACACTGTGAATGTGTGCCAGAGGCCCTGCCCTCCCCAGGACAGAGGGGACCCAATAGTGCCCGGCCCCACCCACTGACTAGCAGCTCTTGAGCCTCACACTCTGCGGGCCAGCTGCGCCTGAGGAGCCATCTCCTTTTCTTGTTCATGTGCTCAGGGGACAGGCTGACCAGGAGGAGAGGAGCCCTGGGAGGCCCCAGGGCATCACCTAAGGAGAAGGCCTGTAGGTGGCACTTGGTAAGAGCCCCCAGGGTGTGGTTCTCACTGAGGCCACTGACAGGCTCCCTCTCTTCCCAGGTCTGTGGGTCCCCATCACCCAGCTCCTGCCCGCACTCCTGCCTGCTGTCCCTGACCAGAGCCATCATGCCTCCCCGCCGCTCTCAGAGGATTCAGCGCCTTCGGGCCCAAACAGAGGCGCAGGGCCTGGTGGGTACCCAGGCTCCCGGGGGTCAGGAGGAGGGGGCGGCTGCCTCCTCCTCTACTGTCACCCCGGGCACCCTGGAAGAGGTTGCTGCTGCAACACTGAGTCCTCAGGGAGCCTGCTCCTCTCCCACTGGCCTGGCCTCCAATCCAGAGCACCACTCCAATGAAGGCTCCATCACCGGAGAACAGGAGGGGCTGAGCACCTCCCAGCACCCGGCAGTCCCGGCGTCCCTGCTGCAAGAGGAGCTAAATGACAAGATGTCTGATTTGGTTCATTTCCTGCTCCTCAAGTATCGAATGAAGGAGCTGACCACCCAGGAAGAAATGCTGAATATTGTCATCAGAGATTACCAAGATTTCTTCTCTGAGATCTTCGAGAAAGCCTCCGATTGCATGCATATGATCTTTGGCCTCGATGTGAAGGAAGTGGATCCTGCCAGCCACTGCTATGCCCTTGTCACCGCCCTGGGCCTCACCTACAGTGAGGAGCTGAATGATACCCAGCGCTTTCCCAAGGTCGGCCTGCTGATAATCACCTTGGGTGTCATTCACTTGCAGGGCGACCGTGCCCGGGAGGAGGTCCTCTGGGAAGCACTGGGTATCATGGGGGTGCATGCTGGGAGTGAGCATTACATCTACGGGGAGCCCCGGAAGCTCATCACCCAGGATTGGGTGCAGGAAGGGTACCTGGAGTACCGGCAGGTGCCCAACAGCGATCCTGCATGTTATGAGTTCCTGTGGGGTCCCAGGGCCCACGCTGAAACCACCAAGACGAAAGTCCTGGAGTATGTGGCCAGGTTCAATCGTACAGACCCCAGATCCTTCGCACTCCTGTATGAAGAGACTTTGAGAGATGAGGTAGAGAGGGAGTGAGCAGGAGTTGCAGGCAGGGCCGATGGGGGGACAGGGCCAGTGCACATCCAGGTCCCCTTCCAGCAGCTCCTCCTGCCCCATGAGAAAGGAGTCCTTTCTTTACTCTGCGTTTGAAGAGAGCAGTCAGTGTTAAAGAAGTGGAGGGCCCCAGTAGCTTGGAGAAACCACCAGGGCATAACCTTTTGTGTCCCTGTTACATTTGAGTGTTTTCCATATTGATCTTTGTTTGTCTTTTGGAATTTTTCAAATTTTGTTCATGTTCATAGAAGATTTAATTAGCTTCAGCATCTAAGTTGGGGAATGATATTGACCACACATGTAATTTTGCTTATCAAAAGTAAGAGTTTGCCATTTTGTAAAAGAAATGGAGTCACCTTCCATTTCATTTTGCTGCTCGGAACAAGGTGGAATTGGAATGTCATTGCAATAAGAATTTTCTTGGAAATGTGAAAGAACTTTGCATTTAAATGTGTGGAGTTATGAAATAGAGAAATAAAATTTAAAGACAGTTACTTCTTGCCATCTTATCCTTTTACACGTGTTTTTCTATAAAATTAAAATACGTGTGTGTGTGTGTGTGTGTGTGAATTTGCTTGGCTTATCTGGGAACGTAGGGAAATTTAATCTCAATAAATAAGACCCCTGCTCGCTGGCACATTTGTTCCCCAAATATTCATTGACCATCTGCTCTTTGAAAGGCCCTGGGTTAACAGACACACTAGGGTAAGCCAGACCCACCCCTGCCCATAGAATTAGAGAGTCTGGGAGCTGCAGTCATATAATTAAGGTGGTGAGAGGTCCTCTAAGTCCTAAAGAACAAGTGACGGAAGGGTTGAAGGGCGGTGCTTCTGCTGAGAGCAGTGGGGTGTGAGGGCCCTGAGCCAGGGCGGTTTGGGGCTTGGGGAAACTGCAGTTCCTTCTGTGGGAGTTGGTTGTAATGAAGCCAGGTGGTGGCAGGGCCAGACTGTCAGACCATGTGACTCATGACTTAGGGCTGAGAGCAAAGCCTGGAAGGGAGAACTGCCCTGAGCAGTTCCTTCTGGATGGTGAGCAAAGCAGAGAGGAATCTCCAGTTGGGGCAGGTGCGGAAGGTGTCCTGTGCTCTTGTCCCACTGCGGCTGAGCACAGTGCCAGAGCCAGGTGATCGATAACTGTCCTCTGCAAGGATTTGCTGAGAGATAAGGGTGAATCTCCCATGAAGTGAGGCCCCCAAGCCACTGGCCAGGTGCACATCTGCCTGGCTGGGAGAGCCAGAGCTGACACTATTAAAAAGGCATTTTATTTAGGTTATCTCAAGTGTAATTTGCCCAACTGTAAGGGCTTACATTTGAAGTGGTGATGAAATGGATGAAAATAGCAGTTTGGCTGGAAAAGCAGCTGGGAGGGAGGGAAGGAGTTGGTCCTTGACTCAGATGCCAGGAGTTTTCAGCTGTATCCAGCTGGGGAAGACTCCCCCACAGCCACATTAAATAGCAAATCATCTAGGAGGGAATTTTTACTGAGTTTTATCCATGAAGCAACATTTTTGGCTGAATAGGAATTCCCTGTCCTATTGCGCTGCATACTCAGACGTTTCCTAGATAATAACGACACTAGCAAAAACAAAATTCCCAGAGGTAAGTGTAGTAGGATCTGAGGTCCAAATATACTAGTAATGCAAATAACTGTCAAGCAGGAAAGATCTAACATATGCCAGACACTGTGTCAGGTGCTTTACATACATTGCACACATTCCAACAGTCCTACCAGACAGATCCTATCAAAACTATTTCGCAGATAAAGAAACTCAGGCTCACGGGGCGCTGTAGATTCCCATAACCACGTGGCTAGTAAGCAACAGGGTCGGGAATAGATCCCCTGCCATTATGGACAGAATGGTGTCAGCCCTAAAATGCATATGCTGAAGCCCTGACCCCGGGTACTTCAGACTGTGACTGTATTTGGGGATACGGTCTTTAAAGAGGTCATTGAGGTAAAATGAGGTCATTAGGGTGGCCTCTAATTTAATGACTGGTGTCCTTATGAGAAGAGGAGATTAGGACACAGACACACACAGAGTAAAGACAATGTGGAGACGCAGGGAGAAGACAGCCATCTCCAAAACCAAGGAAAGAGGCTTCAGAACAAACCGACCCTGCCATCACCTTGATCTTGGACTTCGAGCCTCCAGGACAATGACACAATACATTTCTGTTGTTGAAACCCCCCAGTCCATGGCACGTTGTCAGGGCAGCCTGAGAAAACTAATACCTATGATCTGAATTCATCTAGAGCCCACACCATTCCCACTCCTCCCAACCTGAAGCAGACCTTGGTCTTGCTTCATTTCTCTTCTCATGATTCCATAATGTTTCTCAGCCAAACAAAACAAGGACTGCAGTCCAGGTACTAAAAGCAGGCCCAAAACGGTGCTATGGAGTGAAATGTGTCCCCCAAAATTCATATGTTGAAGCCCTAAGCTCCAATGTGATGGTCGTTGGTGATAGGGCCTTTGGGAGGTAATTCGGTTTGGTTGAGTCCATGAGGGTGGAGCCCTCATGATGGGATTAGTGTCCTTACAGGAAGAGACAGCAGAGAAGTAGCTTGCTCTTTCTATTTCTCCCTGCCATGTGAGGACACACAGAGAAGGTGGCCATCTGTAAGCCAGAAACAAACTCCTCACCAGACACCCACTACCCTGGCACCCTGGTCTCAGACTTTCCAGACTCTAGGACTATGAGAAAATCAATGTCTGTTGTTTGAGCTCCCGGTCTATAGTATTTCCTTATGGCAGCCTGCGATGACTAAGACAAGAAGGAGGATGGCAATGTGAACCAAATACAATTTAGGGATTGTATGTGTTTCCTTGAGAGCCAAACCTGCCCAGATGCCAGCATTTTTGTGCAGTACCAGTACTTTACTGCATTACCGTGCCCTTTCCTGACTCTTGCCCCATGGGCCGGCCTGTCCAACTCTGGAATCCAGCCTGCTGCGCAGCTCTCTGTGGCTGCGTCCTCTAAAGGCTGTGCCCTGCTGCCAGTGGCACTGCCCAGAGTCACCTCTCCTCCCTCGACATAGAGTATTTCTACTCTCTGCAGAAGTCCCTTAGTTGTCCTTCTCCCTCACCCTGGAGCCCCTCTGATAGCAAAGGTCTCTTTGACTTTGAATAGTAACCTTTCGACACCCGATCGTCCTGTTGGATGTCTTCAACACATTCCTCAAATGTTTTCCAAATAAGCTGCTGTGTGGAGTCTGATTTGGCCCATAATTTACCAGTTCCTGAGATATAACCCTGAAGTTAGAGGGAAAGTTTTTAAACCACCCCATGATATTTACGATAGGGTTTTAATGGGGTGCCTTATTTGAACTGGCCACCGATCACATACATAGATCAAAGAGCTTTCCGGGGTGGTCAAACACCAAAGCCTCTCATATTAGTCAGCTTAGACTTCCAGAACAAAATACCATAGACTGTGAGGCTTAAACAGCAGATATTTATTCCTCACAGGTTTGGAGGCTGGGAAGTCTGAGATCACGGTACTGGCAGATTTGATCCCTGGTGAGGGCTCTCTTCCTGGCTTGTGGACAGCTGCCCTCTCTGTGTGTACACATGGCAGAGAGAGACAGAGAGAGCAAGAAAGCTCTCTGATGTTTCTTCTTATAAGGGCACTAATCCCATCATCAGGGCCCCATCCTCATGACCTCATTTGACCCTAATTACTTCTGAAAGGCCCCATCTACACATACCTCACATTGGGGCTTAGGGATTCAACATATAAATTTGGGGCAAGGGGACACAGTTCAGTTCATAGCATCTCCTTTATGTTGGTAAATGAGGAAAGACTATGGAAATCACTGTGAAGCAAATATCTCCTGCAGCTGAATTCCTAAAATGCTGCTATCCTGCTAGGAAGTAAAATCTGGCTCCTTATTGGACATGCCAGTTCAGATTAAAAATGAAGGAATAACCATCGTCTCTCCACTGCTTCTGCTCTATGTATCTGCCCCATAGGAAAGTCCTGGCTTTCAGTGTGTCTAAGGACATCCTGTGCAGATGCTCAGTCATGCAGAGGGTAGCAGAGACTCACAGGTTAAGATTGTGTCCCTACGTCAAATGGAAAGAGAAAGTCCTCAGCCTACTGGGATGACAGATGGTGCTGCAAAGGGTACTGTAGAAAAGTGCCATTGGGTGAAGAAGGCAAAGCCCTCCTGCTGACATTTACAGGATCCTTAGAAAAATACATGTGATCCTGCAATTGAAAGCACCTGTCATGTAGTAGGCACTTTAAACAGTTGGAGAGCTTGGGCAAAATCTGGCCTTCTCAGAAACTCCTCCCAGCAGTGAAGGCTGTTGTCATAACACCTTATAGCCGTTGCTTTTTGTTGAGCACCTACTATGTAACAGTTTGTGGCAAGGATTTGAAGTGCCCTTACACATCTTGTCTTCCCCTCCTTCCTGGACACATGGGAACAGTGCAGTCCACTTGTAACGAGGAAGGGTCATGTGACTTTCCTTTTTCACTGGATCACGAGCAGAGGCCTTGTGTGTCCCATCCAGGCACTGGAGGGCCAGGGCGCCATTTCCTCGCGTTCTCCCTCCATTCAATGGCAAGCAAGGCAACTCCATGTGAGATGGGGGAGTCACAAGGAGGAAGCAGCCTGGGCCCTCGGGTCACTTGAGAGCCCCTGACAAACCACTTCAGAATTTATATGCACGGAAAATAAGCTTTTCTTGTGTTAAGCCATTCAAATTTCAGAGTTTGTTGCATGACCTTGCGGTTACTTCAAATAATACGCAGCTACTATTTTTGGTGTCAAGATTATTTAGATATTTCAATTGCAAAGGAATAGTGCCTGTATTCTTCTTACAAAAACTTCTACAAATATAGATGAATCACAATTCCTCTCTTTACAAAGTTCACCTACAGTTCAGTCCCCTCCTTAGAGGTCACCACTACTGTTCATAGTAATATGGTTTGCATTATTTTAAGCCTTATTCTAGGATTTTTAGACGTAGGTGCACTACGAAAACATACAGTGCTGTTACATACCCGCAGCTATGATGGACATATAGATCTATCACATGCCTTTGCCACTTAATAAGATGGGTGCAGGACCTTCCCCCTCACTTTTGTAACTGCTCCCTAGAACTGCAAAGTAGCTGTGTGTCACAGTTAACTAAACCTTTCTTCTCCTGACGGACACATAAGCTGCTTTCCATTTGTTGCTATGATTTATAGAACTGAAATAATATCTCTGAACCTGAAATTCTTGGGCAAATACGCATGCTTTCTAATAAGAAAGATGCATTAATATGGACAGTGGCTGAAAGAGGAAATGGTATGAATTGTTCAACTTTTTACAAGTATCGTCAAAATTTTATTCCAAACATACTGTACCAATGTATTTTCTCAGAAATGTATGTGAATATCCTACACGCTAACAAATATCTTATTTTATCAATCTTTTAAATTTTGGTGAAAATTATGAACAAAATTTGCTGAAGAAATATTGTTTCACTGTTGTTTTAATTTGCATCTCCACTGTCTCTGCTGAGGTTAATTCCTCCCCCAGATGAAGCTGGATTCAGGCAGTGATGTCCTGAGTAAGACCATTCCTCTAGGCTTGATTTAAGCATCTGAAATGCCAGCGTACCTTTTCCTTTAGAGAAGGAAAGATTTTGTCAGAGTGACCAGGAGTCAGGGAAGGAGAGCAGACAGGACTCCTTGGCGAGTGATCAGTGTTCAGGCGATCCCGAGGACAGCAGTGGCCAGAGTCCAGGAGAGAGACCAGGTGCAAAGCCATGGCCACAGAGCCCCAGGCAGGCTGGCACTCAGAGCTCTGGCTCCAGAGCTCAGCCCAGTGGGGAAGGAACAGAGGGAGGGAAGGGGCAGGGAGGAGGGACGACAGGACAAGGCCCATGAATGGGCTTGGGAAATCGGGGGCCCATCGTTCGTCCCCAGCTGGAAGCTGCAGTGTGATCTGACTGGCCAGGCCTGTTCAGTGGATGCAGACACCCTAGCCCCCTTAGGAGCCCCCAGCTCTGTTGGGAAGAGCGTAGCTGGTGCCCTGCATCACTCTGGGTGAGTCCCCTCAAGTCCCTTGACCCCTCTAGTGGTCCAGTGCACCCTGGCCAGGGTCCCAGGCTGGGAGCTGTCTCGACACCTGTGGGGGCTGGGGTTTCATCCCCTGTGTACCCTGGGCCCCCTCAAACTCCACTGCATGGGTGGGTGGGTTGGCGATAGATACCGACAGGTGAGACAGGCCTGGAAGAGCACTGGGCGGGGGAAGGCAGCAGTGCGGCTGCTTGGAGGGGAAACTGGAGGAAGGACGGCCAGGGGTTAATCACCCCAGACTCTACCGATGAGGGGCTGGCTGTGGACGTGCCATGACAAAGGAGGTGGCACCCTTCCTTGTCCCACTGACTGGGATGTGTGAGGCCCAGTGCAGGAAGCATCAGGCCTTATCCTATTGGCAGCATCCACACCTCCAAAGAGTGATTGGGCCTGGGGAGGAGACGTCCAGGATGACACTCTCAGGGACAGTCCAGGGGAATTCTGAAGACAGATGAGCAGTTGTGGCACGTGCCTTCCATGAAGGCAGAAGACCCAGGCGGGGGGCAGGCTCCACACTTTGAATCGGCCAATGGGACCCTCTGGTATTTTGATCCATCCATTCCTTTCTTCATTCATTCATCCAGCAAAACCTTATTGAGCATCTATTGAGGACAAACACCAAGTAAACAAAAGAAAAGAAGGGACCAGTTACTTAATTCTGTCTGCTGTGGGGAGGGTGCTGAGGTGGAGACACACGTGAGAGTTTTAGGAAGTCTGTGAAATGATGGCGAGAATCTTTAATGATCTGACTTTGGGACTGCTGACTAGGTGGAAGCCGCTCTCCTTAGCTGAAGGTGAGGGGGAAGGAGGAAGAGTTGGTCGTGATGGGATGAGGAAGAGTGGGGAGGATGAGGTCAGTGGGGACGGTGCAGATGATGAGGTGCAGGACAACAGCTATGTCATAGCACGACAACAGCTATGACAAAGAAGACAGGAACAAGGGCTCGGGAAGCACAGAGAGGAGTGCAGGTCCAGCCTAGAGGAGTCCCTGAAGATCACCCTGAGCCGGGCACAATGGCCCACACCTGTGATCCCAGCACTTTGGGAGGCTGAGGCCGCAGGATCGCTTGAGGCCAAGAGTTCAAGACCAGCCTGGGCAACATAACAAGACCCTGTCTCTGCAAAAAATAGGAAAAATTAGCTGGGTGTAGCTGAGCACACCTGTAGTCCCAGCTACTCAGGAGGCTGAGGCAGAAGGATCACTTGAGCCTTGGAGTTTGAGGTCCAGTGAGATATGATCATGCCACTGCACACCAGCCTGGGGCAACAGAGTGAGGCCTCAACTCTACAAAAGAGAGAGAGAGAGAGAGAGAGAAAGAAAGAAAGAAAGAAAGAAAGAAAGAAAGATTGATTGATTCCCTAGTGCATGTGACAGGTAAGCTGGATCTTGTAGAATATGGAGTCTGCTAAGAGGAGACAGGAAATAAAGGGATATTGCTCACACCAGGATATGCAGAGGCTTAGGGGTACCCAGAGGCTTAGGAGAAAGAGTTCAGAGTAAATACGGCAAAAGATGGCTCGTAGGGTGCCATCTGGGCTCAGGGACAAGATATGATCATGGTGAAATGAAATCGAGCTTGTTGTCTGACTTAGCAGCCATTTCTGAGGCCAGAACAGTCAGTGCCTGTCTCATGTCCGTGTCCGGTT
This sequence comes from Eulemur rufifrons, assembly GCF_041146395.1. Taxonomy (NCBI): domain Eukaryota; kingdom Metazoa; phylum Chordata; class Mammalia; order Primates; family Lemuridae; genus Eulemur; species Eulemur rufifrons. Next base: position 21,698,023 of record NC_091012.1, on the reverse strand, counting down.
TCATTGCTTGCGGTCAAAGGCCGTTGCCCAACACATGGAGCAAAGAGCAGGAACTGCGCGATTTTTCAGAGCAACATCCAGAATAAATGCAAATCTCTGCCTGAAATGGGACATTGCAGAGCAACTTACATAAACAAAATTATCCATCCAATAGATCACAGCACTAATTGATCAAGGGATCTACAATCAGCTCAGCACTGATGTTTAAAGCAGGCCGTATCAAAGAGATATTTAAAGTTATAAAATCTAAATGCCTGTTTCCCTCATTGTCCCGACATGTCATTTTCTCCCTCCTTAAACATTTGCTTTATCCTGCTGTCTACAATGTATCTTTTTAAGCTGTTTTAAACCCTTTCTTGGAAAAAGAAAAGTATACACATATACATAGACAACTGCACACATAGATGCATGCCTGTCTGCCTCAGAAGCAGTCCATCACTTCACACCGGTGTTTCATACCACCTATACCATAAACCAAATTACCATACACACTTGAGTCTGCTTCAAGACTATTTTTTCTGTTCCAATAGTCCGTTTACTCATTCCATGGGCCTATACCAGAGTTTTTATTTACTAGGGTTCCTTTCCTTTAACATTCAAAGACCTCAAGTGTCTCCCATTAAAAGGATAATCCCCCCATGCCACCTCCACATGGCCACTAGCTACTATCCTATCTCTTGCCACCCTTTTACAGTCAAATTTCTCAAAAAGATTCTACATATGGTCCTCTATTTCCTCACCCACTTTGCAGCCCCAAGCCACTGCAATCTGATTTCCGCTCCCGCCATGCCACAGAAATTGCTCTTGCTAAGGTCACCAATGAAATCTTTGTTGCTAAATCCAATGGGAAAATACTAGCCTTTAGCACCTTGACACAGTTGACCATTTCCGTTCTTTTGACACACTCTCCCCTTGCTACTGTCCTCTTGGGTTTCCTGCAGTCACTTTCCTTATTTTCCATCTCCCTCCTTTGAATCTCCTCCTCTTCCCATTTCTTAAACAATGAAGCTCCTGGGATTTCAGTGCAGGGCTACTTTCTCTTAGCATGATCACTATACAGCTTCCCTGGGAGCACTCCCCCTCATCTATGGTTTCCATCATTGTCTGTGAGATGGGCCATGCCACATGTTCACCAAACACCATTTCCTTTTCCTCCTTTATGTGCAGCTGGATCACATTTCCCAGAATCCCTTTGGATTATGTGCAGTAGCCATGTGACTTGGTTCTGACCAATGGGATGTTGGGAGAAGAGATGCTTGACATTGGTAGGTCTGGCCACTCAAACTTCATGCATGATCTTCCACATTTTCTCTGCTCACTTATCTGCTGGCCAGGTGCAAAAAACCCAGTGGAGATCTCTGAGTGCCTTGGGGCCCCTGGAGCTACTGGACAACAGGAAGCTGGGCCCCCAATAGCTAGCATAGAGCAGAGCCCAACCTCTACCCCAACCCACCTCCCCCAGTTTTGAGCTATAACGTGAGTGAAAAATAATCCTTTATTGAGTCAGGTCACTGAGATACAGAAATTGTTTGATGCAATTAGCCTGGCCCAACTAATACACTATCTCTGTGCTAATGACAACCAAGTATTTGAACACCAGGCGTGTGCTTCCAATTGTACATCAAATAATTGACAATAGGGTCAAAACTGATAGGATAGAGAGAGATTACTAGGAAGTCACAGAGATTCATACATTCATTCATTCATCAACAAACGTTTATCAAGTGCCTGCAGTGCACCAGACGCCGTGCTAGGCACTAAGATTGCAGTGACGAGCAATGACAGAACCAGCACATGCACTTGGGAGTTTACTGCGAACTGGATGACAGCAGATCCTCCTGTCTGCTTATATTTCCAGCTGTGAGAAGCTTCACACAAACACACCGCGTGTAACACTGGGGCTGCCCCCTGTAGTTCCTGGAATCCACTCTCTCCCTCTCTGTGAAAGGGTCCAGCTGATGTAATAGTATAACATCCCTTTCTCTTAAGAATTTTCTTCAGGTTTTTTATTGTGATAAAATATATATAACCTAATCCTTATCATTTAACCATTTGTAGGTATGTAATTCAGTGGCATCAAACATACTCACAGCGTTGTGTAGCCATCACCACTATCTATACCCCAAACTTTTCCATTACCAACAAAAACTCTACACCATTAAATAGCAACTCCTCTTTCCCCTTCGCCCCAGCCTCTGGTACCCTCTATTCTACTTTCTGTCTCTACAAATTTCCTACTCTGGGTGCCTCATGTAAGCGGAATCATTCAACATTTGTCCTCTGTGTCTGGCTGTTTTCACTAAGCATAATGATTTTATATTCCACCCACGTTGTAGCATGTATCAGAATTTCACCCCTTCTCGTGGCTGAATGATGTTCCACTGTGTGGGTAGGCCACATCTTGCTAATCCACTCATCTGTTAATGGACACTTTGGCGACAGTGAAGAATGACGTTGCCATGAACGTTGGTGTACAAATATCTTCTTTAAGTCCCTGCTTTCAATCCTTCTGGATACATACGCAGAAGTGTGACTGCTGGACCATATGGGAATTCTGTGTAATCTTCTGGGGAATCACCACACTGTTTCCAAAGTGGCTGCCACATTTCACTTTCCTACCAGCAATGAATCAGGGTTCCAATTTCTCCACATCCTTGCCAACACTTGCTGTTTTCCTTATTTTTTAGTATAGCAATCCTAGCACTTGTGAAGTGGCATCTAAGAGTATTTTTTAAAAATATAAAAGCCACACATGAATACACTTTTTTCTAAGAAATTCAATCCAGAACAGAATAAAAGGAGACAATCCATTTCACTATAGCCCCTCCAAGCTCCTTCCCCTGTCCAGAGAAAACCACTGTTAAAAATGTGGTGTGGATTCTCCCAGACCGTGTTCTCTGCAGTTCTATTCTTACGTCTGTGTGAGATGACATCATGCATAATGCATACACGTCTGCTCCGTCAGCACTGTCAGTGTCCCTCCTCCTTTTCACCCACTCCACTGTTCTTTCTGCTAGAGAAGCTCAACGTCTGTCACTACGCCCTACAGCTTATCCCACTGGCTGTAGTGTTGTATTTCATTTCCAGGAAGAGTGAGCTGTGTCGGTTAACATCACTAGCAGCAGAGCTTTGCTGTCTCCCTCACGCCACATGCATTGCCTAGGTCATCTCGGGCCTGTTATGGACTGACTTTCTCTTCTCGAATACACCAACAACTCCTCTCTTTCTCTGAAATTGCCTTCTTTTGTCTGAAAAAAAAAAAAGAATTAGGAAGGATTTCTCCTCTTTGACGAAAACAACTGTCCAACAGGACCGACATGGGAAACAGGCAGTGTTCATGAGAAGCCGCCCTGTGCTGGCTGTGTGAGGCAGGGCTCTCCAGAGCAGCAACCAATAGACACATAGAGATATTGTAAAGAATAATATTAAAAAGCTTCTGCACAGCCTTTTAATATTATTAAAACAGTCACGAGAATAAACCGACCACCTACAGAATGGGAAAAAATTTTTGCATACTACACACCAGATAAAGGACTGATAACAACAATCTATTTAGAACTCAGGAAAATCAGCAAGAAAAAATCAAACAACCCTATCAAAAAGTGGGCAAATGACATGAATAGAAACTTCTCAAAAGAAGATATAAGAATGGCTAACAAACATATGAAAAAATGCTCAACATCCCTAATCATCAGAGAAATGCAAATCAAAACCACAATGAGATATCACTTAACCCCAGTGAGAATGGCCTTTATCAAAAAAACCCAAAACAACACATGTTGGCGTGGGTGTGGAGAGACAGGAACACTCCTACACTGCTGGTGGGACTGCAAACTAGTGCAACCCCTGTGGAAAGCATTATGGAGGTATCTTAAACAGATTCAAGTAGACCTGCCATTTGATCCAGCAATCCCATTACTGGGCATATACCCAAAGGAAAAAAGGTCATTCTGTAACAAAGACACATGTACCGAATGTTTATAGCAGCACAATTCACAATAGCAAAGATGTGGAAACAACCCAAATGCCCATCAATACATGATTGGATTAGTAAGCTGTGGTATATGTATACCATGGAATATTACTCAGCTATAAGAAATAATGAAGATACAACATCTCTATGGTTCTCCTGGAGAGAGTTGGAACCCATTAGATTAAGTGAAGTATCCCAAGAATGGAAAAACAAGCATCACATGTACTCACCAGAAAATTGGTTTCCCTGATCATCACCTAAATACACATCTGGGAACGACACCATGCAAGTCATGCCACCTTCCTGCTCAGAACCCCATGATGGCTCCCCATCCCCCGTGGAACTTAAGAGCTTTATGAGGCCCACCCACCCCCTGCCTCCTTCTGCCAACCACACAGGCTCCTTCATTGTTCCTCACCTGTGCCAAGCCTGTTGCTGCCTCAGGGCCTTTGCACTTGCTGCTCCCTCTGCCTCGGCAGCCTTTCCCCAGTTCTCCACGGGGCTTCAGCTCTTTGCTCAGATACCATCTCCATGGCGAGGCCTTCTCTGACCACCCCGACCAAAATAGCACCCCCTCCATCCTTTTTTACCTCCTTACCTTTCTCTGTTTTCTTGAGCTTGTTTTCTGTCTGTCCCCTTCACTACAATGTAAATCTCATGAGGCCGGAGACTTTATTTTTGTCACCGCGGAGCCTGGTCAGAATAAATGCTAAGTGAGTGAATAAATGAATGAATGCAAAAGCTAGAAGGAGAGAACAGATCTAATGATGGTTAAAAAGCACACACACAGTGATGTGGATCCTAAAGGATAATTAATTTTGGGAAGGCTGAAGCCGAAAATAAATTGAGGCTTTCAAAAAATGCTGAAGACAGAGAAGTAAAATGGCTTTAGTCAGTGTAAGGAAGTGAGAGAGCAATTTCTTGGAAGAAAATAAATTCTCTTTTGTTGGCATTTTTTCCTTCAAGAAGATTGATCTTCAAGCTAAAAAAAGTTGGAGGGGAGGGAGGAGAAAGAGGGGGAAATCCAGGTGGCTGGTGAGGTTGCTGGATCCCAGAGGCTCCACGGAGCGAAGGATTGCAGGGAGCATCTAGATAGGGACAGAGACAGCATCCTAGAGATCCCCAGGCCCCCGAGCAGCAAGGAAGTGGCAGTCTCATACCCTCAGGCATAGCATAGAAATGATGCTCGAGCTGCCTCACTGGAAAAATCCAGGCGGGACCAGGAAACAGGCAGATCTCAGGGAATGCTGGTGTGGACAAAGGATCTCAAAACCAGGTGCTCCCTCCAAACACACACACGCTACTATGGCACAATGCTGTGGGTTTGCATCTTTTTCTCCATGCCCCCAATGGCCATGTCTAACTCCAGGTCAGCAGGTCTGAATCCTTTTTGGCTCATGGACTCTTTGAAGAAATCTGATAAAAATTGCTCACAAATCATGCACGTCATTTCAGAAGATTTAAGAACCTTCTCAGGGTGATTCATGGACACTTGAAGCCTGGGTACCCCAGGTTAAGAAGCTCTGTTCTAAAGACATACCCCTAAATTGCAACACTGGGATTAATGACATAACTCCTGAACCCTAGAGTTGAAGATTACAGCCAAATTCTCAATTTATTCATTCAACAAATATTTATTGTGCCAGGCTCTCTTCTAAGCTTTTTAGACATGTTAGCTTATTTAATCCCCACAACTGCCCTTGAGGTGGGTTATATTAATACCCCCCTGCCGCCTTGACAGATGAAACAAACGAGGTACTGAGGCTTTAGGTAAGCTACTGGAGGTCATTCAGTAGTGGGAGTGGAGCTAGCAATGGAACCCAGAAGTCCAGCTCCAGAGACATTTCACCACTACCCCACAATGCCTCTTACAAGATTGGTGTCTGTTCTTTCAGATAGCCTGGTTCATCCTGAAAGCATATCTCTTAAACTATATACAGCAGATTAGAAACTACAAACCTGCCACAGTGACATCCAGAGGCTCTGTCACCCTGCCTCCACTCATTCATCTTTCCCATGCTTTGCTGACTCCGTTTTTAATCATCAGTGTACATTTTGGATCTATTTGCATGAGGGGCTGCACAAATGTTTTCCCACATCCAACATCTCACAAGACATGGCCTCACATACATGTTCAAGCTCAGACTCCAAGGTGAGAAAAACGAGCTTTCAGGTGGCGATGCTGCACACCCCCAGGTGCTCACTGACCTCGCAGGAGCAGCCACGTTCAGTGTCCACGGAGCAGTGTGTTCTGCAGCACAGATTCCAAGTTCAGGTTTTGTTTCCGCAGCATCACTGTGTACTCTTCTGGTCAGGACAGTTTGGAGCTAACAGAGGGAGTTCTTCAGTAAGAGAGAAGGATGTAGGCCTCTTCTGTGGCTGCCACAACAAAGTCCCACAGACTGAGGGGCTGAAACAACAAAAATGGATCATCTTTCAGTTCCGGAGGCTGGAGTTCAAAGATCAAGGTGTCGGCAGGTTTGGTTCTAAGGCCTGTGAGGGAAGGATCTATTCAGGCCTCTCTCCTTGACTTGTGGATGGCCGTCTTCTCCCAGTGTCTCTTCACATCATCTGCCTCTGTGTGTGTCTGTGTCCAAATGTCCCCTTTTTATAGGGACACCAGTCATATTAGATCGGTGCCCACTGTAATAAACTCACTTTAACTTGATTACCTCTATAAAGACCCTGTATCCAAATAAGGTCCCTGTTAGGTCTGAAGACGAGAGGGAGACACAGAAAGCCTCATGTGTAGCAAAATGCTGTTTATTTGAGCATCTGGGTGCTGATGGGTGGAGGCCTAAAGAGCATCCACACTGAGGGAGGGGAGACCCTTGGGTTTTATAGAGGGTTTTCCCGAGGGGAGTGAGCAACTGGGCCAGAACAGCTGCTGTAATGAATTCTTTTCAAACAACAGGGAGGGATAAGCATTGTCCTTATCAGGAGGGTTAAGGAAAGTAAGTTTCCCTCTCGAATTCCATTCCTTTATCTCCCAGGGGTCTGGCAAAGGCTCCTGCCTAATACATCCCTAGGAAGGGGAGAGCGGTGGGTTTTATAGGAGGTTCGCATGGAAGTTTGGGGAGGGTGAATTCTTTAAGCCTAACAGTCCCATTCTGAGGTCCTGGGGTTAGGACTCCAACATAGGTATTGAGGGGACACAATTCAACCCATAACAAGGGATAATGGTCAGGAAGAAAAAGAGCCACAAAAAGCTAGAAAATTTTAATGAGTTAATAAATCCTTGCTATAGGATCGACAAACTTAGTGAAAGAGTGATGCTTATGATGGACGGAGTTTCGCAGCAGGCACAAAGCCCAGCTCTGAAGAAATCAAAGGCACCCCTGCTCTGCCTTGAGAAGTGCTTGGTGTAGTTGGGGAGTCTTGATAAGTCCATGTAGCAGGTAAACAATTTGGATCACACATACTCAGAAATGCAAACATGTCATTTTTCTCTCTTTTAATTAGACTTAATAGGGCATCCATCCAAATGAGCTGTCATTCCATCAGTGCCCACAGCTGGTAGCTTTTTCCAAGGGGCCCATAGCCTCGCCAAGATTCTTCCCACTGTGGCATCCTCTCCATCATGCTCCAAGGCTATTCAGGACCACAGCCCTCTAGGGGCGCCAGGAAGATCCAGCTTAAATCACTGCTGAGCTTAAGAGATTTGGATCGGCACACCTGCTGCGTGCCCACCAGGCATCAGGCTCCACACTAGGCACCCAACATCTGTTAGCTCCCTTTGACCTCACAGCACCCCCATTTTCTAGATGAGCAAACTGAGACTCAAGAGGGTTAAGTTCTCTCTCCCCAAGGCCAAAGCTGTGGAGTAGAAGAGTTAGGATTTGAACCAGGTGTGACTGAGTCTAAAGGCCAAGCCACTTCCCTGCGCAAGATAATGGCGTGGGAAAGATGGCACTGCAGATTGTCCTGGGGAAAGACAAGACAGAGACCTCAGCTAGGAGGACATTGCAGCAATCCAAATTTGGGTTGAGGCGGTGGCTTCAGAAATGAAAAAGGAAGGGGTGGGTCAGAGTGAATACTGTAGGGAAAGTCTTGGTGACGTAGTAGGTATCCAGAACAAAGAGGAGAAATGAAATGAAACTGACATCAGAAAGCTAAAAGCAAACATGTGGTAGTAACATTCATCAGGTGTCGGGCAGGTCGGGGAGAGGAGGGGATGGGTATATTCACACCTAATGGGTGCAGTGAGGGATGTCTGTGGTTGGGCACGCTTGGAGCTCTGACTTGGGCGGTGCAAGGCAATATAGGTAATCAAAACATTTGTAGCGCCGTAATATTCTGAAATTTGAAAAATAAAAAAAAATATAAATAAATAAATTGTTTAAAAGGGGAGGCTTGGAAGGCAAGAAGACTGGGAGTCGGGGGGGAAAGCTAGAGATGAAGGCGACTTTAGCTCCAGATACATCAAGTGCTGAAGGTGATGTTCTTGGAAATGGGCCTAGAGCCCCTGTAAGAGTTTGGGGGGCTGCTGACAGAGATGTGGGTCATCAAATGTGTCTGATATGTTCCAGCACAGCACACTAGGATGGCATCACTGCTTCAGAACTGCTGTCAGTGCAGATGGACTACTTTCGCTCCAGTTGAAGATGCAGGCTGTTCCAGCGACTCCCAGCACGTAGGATGGTGAACTGAGACGTGGAGTGGAGGACACAGCACAGTGGTGATGGAGGGGCTCAAAAAGGGGCTTTTCCTGCCCTGTGAGTGAGCACCATCCTGCAGCAAGCAGTTCCAGTCAAACTGAAGGGTGACTAAGTACATAGTGGGCTGGCTGCTGGCCATTTCCTATAGAGCAATGACTAAGTTGCAATTGTTGCTAAACTGTTGTTTTGAGTGTTTTTGCATCCTTTGAATGTACTGCCAAAATTCTAGTATTTGAAAGTGTGGCGAAAACATCAAATAAAGTTGAGCAGCCCTGGCACACAGTCGTAGTCCAGAGCAGGAGCTCCCTCAGGAGGAGAGTTTGTCTGGGACTGAGTTTTGAGATTAGCCAAAGGAGAGTCAGGGATCCTGGCACTTGAGGTTGTGTTTGGAAGGTCACACTCTTAGAAGTCAGATTTAACTTGAGGGAAATTTCTCCCAGTGAAGAGTGGAGATTCCCTTAGCCCTTTCACGTGGCCACATGGTCCCTGACAGACCTGGGTCCAACCTCACAGTCTATTTAACACTAGGCTTCCCAAAGAGGTCGTTAGCCAAGAAAACAGTAACACACGTGTTCTTTTCTGTCTTTCCGGTCATCCTAGAACTTAAAATATCAAAACAGCTCAAAACAAAGAAAGTAAAATCTGGTAGAGGGTGAAAGGCCCTCCAGCGGGCCCTAGGGAAGCCAGTGTGCATTTCAGCCCTTCAGTGCTTGCCGAGGTGCTGTGTCTGGCAGTTCTTCTGCGTCTTACAGTGAGAGCAACCGAACTGCCTTCTCTCTTTAAGCAACTTCCTTGCAGTCTATTCATGCCAAGCCTGAGTGTGTCCACCAATGCATGCAGCTGTTCACAGCGGCTCTAACACTTTGCAGCAAAGAAAAGACTAATGCACTGGACGGTCCTTTCAAGGAAACACAAGCTGACCTCTGCTCCCTTGCCATCCCTGCCACTGCCCCTAGATCTCTCTGGTCCGGCCCCACAGAAACTAATTTTGGCTTGAGGCCGGGAAGTGGAAGAGCAGAGTGTGGGACGTGTCTAGCAGAAACCAGCCTGAAATCGGTTGAGCAAGAAACATGACCACTACTTGACTTTATGCGCATCATACCATCATTGTAATAAAATTATCATAAGGAACTGCCCACTCCCAGCATGCACCTGATACCAGGACAGATCCAAAAACACCAAGCAAGGTGAAGAAAGGGAAGGACCCTTCCTTGGAACCCTCCACCTATTTCTCCGCCCCCAGCTTAGCATATTAGTAGGGATTAGCATAAAATGACAGGCCCTAACCCTGGGGTGGGACTGTTCCGTCTTGGATCAATCCACTCTTATACTTTTTCTTTATCTTTTTTTTTTTTTTTCTTTTTTTTTTTTGAGACAGAGTCTCACTCTGTTGCCCAGGCTAGAGTGAGTGCCGTGGCGTCAGCCTACCTCACAGCAACCTCAAACTCCTGAGCTCAAGGGATCCTCCTGTCTCAGCCTCCCGAGTAGCTGGGACTACAGGCATGCACCACCATGCCCGGCTAATTTTTTCTATATATATTTTTAGCTGTCCATATAATTTCTTTCTATTTTTTTTAGTAGAGATGGGGTCTCGCTCTTGCTCAGGCTGGTCTCGAACTCCTGAGCTCAAACGATCCGCCCACCTCGGCCTCCCAGAGTGCTAGGATTACAGGCGTGAGCCACCGCGCCCGGCCCACTCTTATACTTTTTCTTAAGAGTGTACTGTGCTTTCAATTAATCTATTTCTGCTTATACTTCGTGTTTATTCTTTCTCTGACTTGTGCCCCTATGCTTGAATTCCTTCTTGCGTGGAGGGCAAGGACCCTCCCTGCCGCCGCGGTGGTCTTCGCAGGTATCAGGCTCACTCTCCTTCCCCAAACCCAGTCCAATGCGAAGGGACCGGTCTTGCTCCCCAAGCCCCTGTGCTCCTCCGCGTCTCTGTGGCATCTTCACACCAACTCACCTCTGCTGCTTCTACTGTCCACTTCCCCTCGCCTCCACCCACACAGCCCTGGCCCAGCCCATGCGGAAGAACCTCTGCTCCGTCTCCCTCCCCTCTTCCCTCAGCTCCGACTGAACTCTCCGGTTCATCCTCACATGAACCAATACATGAACCAATGTCTGCCGTCTCTAGGTCAAATGCCACCCCACGCCCCTGCAGCTCTCTGGGCCAGCCCCACACGAACTGCTCTCCTCTCCCCGCCCCCGTCACCCCCAATGGCACCCCTGCTCCACTGCCCTCTGCTGCCCTGCGCAGGAACTGCCTTTGCTCTCTCTCCAGCCCAAGCCCCATGCGCAACCCAACCGACATTTCTCTGGGCCAGCCCCGCACGAACTGCCCGTCTGCTTTCTCTCCCTCCCCTTACCCACCGCCTCCCTACACCACCTGGTCCTACCCTGCATGAGCTGACCTCAGTCCCTCTACTTCGCGATCCCCCGTGTCCTCGTGGGCCAGCCCCACATGACCTGCCCTCTGCTGGCCCTCCAGCCCAGCCCTGCCCCACTGCCCCACATCTCTCTGGCCCACCCACAAGGGCTGACCCTACACCTCTCCTTTCCTTCCCCTCCCCTCCATACGCCTCGATTCCCTCTCCTTTCCTTTGCCCCATACCCTGGCTACCTCTGCAGATACAGCCACACATAAACCACCCCGGTGGCCTCTCTTTTTCCCTCCCGCCACAGGAACTGGCCCTGACTGCCTCTCCTGTGCCACACCAGCCAGCCTTCTACATCTCTTGGTCAAACAGCCACGTGAACTGACCTCTGCTTCCTCTACCTTCCCATCAGCCCTCCATGCCCCTCCAGCACCCTGGGCCAGCCCCACTTGAACTGTCCTTGCTCCCACCACATCCTTTCCCCCTGCCCCACCACCACGTGACCACCCCACACAGAAACTCTACCGCACCCTCACATGAACTCACCCCTGCTCCCTCTCACTCTCTCCCCGCCCCCCACACTCCCCTATACCCCTCAGGGACACCCCACACGCACCAACCTCTATTTCTCTGTCCCCATTCCCCACCATTCCCCTAGGTCTCCTAGTCCTGTCCTGCATGAACTGACCTCGACTCCTTCACCATCCACCTCTGCCCACCCCCCTCTGGCACTGTCTTCTGCCTCCTCACGAACTCCCCAGCTCCCTCTGCTCCATCTTCCTCACCCCCTTCAACTCCCTGGTCCAGCCCCACCTCACTGACTCACACTGACTCACTGACTCACGCTCCCTCTCCATCCCCGTGCCCTACTGAGCCACTGCAGACCTGTCTTAAGATGGCTGCAAGGCACAGATGTGGTGAGCACCTAATGCTTGTTTCTGGCCCTAGGGATAGCATGTTACTGGCCACTCTCTGTCAAGAGATTCTTAAGGGACTTTGTCTCATTTATGGGAACAATTAAGCAGGAGGAAACAAGAATGTTTCCAGGGTAATTAGCTCGATTTAGCCATTCCACAATGTATGCGTATTGCAAAGCATCATACCATATATACAATTTTGTCAATTTTAAAAATTAATTTTTTTTACTAAAAAGAATGTTTCCAGGGTTACAGTGAGCAAACGGGAGGCAGGGCCAAGTCTTTCCACTCCTTTCCAATGCTGCGTGTCTTTTACTTGACCATATGCCTCTTATTAGAAAATAGCAAGATGACAAAGGACAAATCCTCCCAGGAAATGCTGTCAACTGACTTTGGGGACACTAATTATAAAAACGTCATGAACCCACATTGAACAACAAAGCTTATGTGATAACCATAACGAGGAAGGAGAGTAAGACTGAGCATTTCTGAACCCCTTCCTCCTGAACACATTAAAGCCAGGTCCTTTGTGTAAGTTTTCATTTGGCCCTCAGTGATTCTGAGTTAAGCACGACTCTTCTCTTCATCACAGAGAGAAGAAACTCTAGGCCCGGCCAGGAAATGGGGGAGCACTGTGAGGACCCAGATTGGGGCTAGTCTGGGCTCTTTCCCCCAGTGTTTCTCAAGGAATGGTCCCTCTGCAGGAGACTCAACTGGGGGGCACAGTCAAGTTCATATTCCTGATGTGAAAAAGGACCATAGCGAACGCTGAATGTTCTCAGGGCTGTCCTGTGTAGGGATTGCCAAAGGTCTTGAAGTTTCATACTGGTTTTATGGATTTTTTTAGTACATGAACCTTGGTTAAATGGTAAAGTTTCAAACCAGTTAATATTAGGGTAGCAAATTACAGGTTGGGGCTGGTAATACAGTTTGTTGTTCCTTTATTGAAGTGATAGTTGAATGCAAAGAAGTCAAATTCCGCATGTATTTTTAAACATTTACCTTTTGAGTAAATTCTTCTGCGAATCACCTTAGTTGGGTCCTCTTTTACTCTGTGCCCAAGGCAGTCTGTTTTGTCCATAGCCTGGTGTCAATCTAACACCTTGTCAACTGTGCCTGTCCTGGTGGCTCCTTTTCGTTCTGAGTTTGTGCTTCCCTATGGCCCCTGCTAGATTTCAGTTGCCATAATCCAAGAACTATACCTGAAGGAGTTTGCAAAGGAAGTACACGTGCTGGGCTGCAGGTGGGAGCCGGGAGAAGATGTGTCTCATGCCAGTCTTCAGGAACCTGCAAAGTGACTTTGCCACCGAGAGTGCCTCCGCAGGAATGACTGGCAGGAAGGGGAACAGGAGTGTCCTCTGCCTTGGGACCCGTCAGGTTTGGTAGGGGTAACATGGTGCTTCTCAGCTGCCCTTGTGCTTCAGAGGTGCCCAGGGAGGCTTAATACTATGCAGATTCCTGAGCTATCAAGTCACAATCTCCAGGGCTGGGCTCGCCCACAGATAGGGACTTTGAAAAAGGTCCCGGGGTGACTCTTTTGCACAAGCAGCACTGAGAAAGGCATGCCATAGGATAGATGCTGCAGCAACCTCCCGTGCAGCTATAAAAACCCTTGATGTAGGAAATAACGTGCACGATGTTCTCTCTTCTGCTTCTGAGGGAATTTCCCCAGTAAATTTCCCTCTGTTTCGCTGTGTTCATCTCTTACCCCGTTTCCATGAAGAAAGATAAGAAAGGGGGAAACACGGAGGAGCATCTCCATGCCTCTTAGACCAGTGCTGCGTATTCCTTCCTGTTGTTTAGAGGAAAATATTGTCTGCATTTCCCATTTTTCTCTATGTGCAGTAGACACGGTAAACTTACCAAAGATCTGTTCTCTTCTCTTCCTCAGAGAACCCCAATTTTGCCCAAATATCCACCCATTTCCATAGGGCCAGTGGGTTTCAGGGGAATCTATGGTTATCTCCAGCCCCAGAAGGAAGATCCCCACTACTCTTGCCAAGGATTGGCTTAGGCCTGGGGACGCGAGACATGGTGGGAGGTGTTAGGGGCAGCACTCTTGTTCCTCCTTCATTGTGTGGACATTGTCACATCTACGTGTTACAAAGGACTGCAACAGTTGTCTGTCACCATGAAGGAAGCGAGTCAAGAACAAAAGTGGCTCATTGAGGGCTGCAGAACAGAAAGAAGGAAGGAATCTGGCTACTAATGGCTTCGAGGGGCCACTGCATTAACAATCTCAGAGCTTCTGCCTCAGGACGCTGGTGATGTGAGAGAGCAGACCATCCATGTTGCCGGCACCACCGAGAAGTGGGCTTTCTGTTACTTGCAGCTGAAAGCGAAAGCACCTCAATCTCTTTTCCCACCCCCCTTCCCATGTAATCTTCAGCTGGCACTAAAGCTGTTGCAGTTCAGTCGGAGAGTACGTGCTCAGACCGACGGAGTGTATGGCAGTGCCCCATCAACCAAGGCTTTGTTCCAAGTTCCTGTAGGAGGAGCTGCCTACCCGGGAGAGCCTCCCTGGATTCTGGGGTCAGATAAGGAAAGAAACACTTCTTTCCTGGACTTGCTGTGGCCACCCTGGAAACATGAGTCACCAGCCTCCAAATCCACTTTATGCTCTAACCTGGCAGAGGAGCCTCAGGACCAAATAGACGTGTTGGGCAACGAAGAAGTTGGTGTTCAGAAGGATAGGTTTTGTAGTTCATGGAGTCTTTTTGTTACTTCTAGTTATCTCTAGTTAACTAGTGTCTTAGATAACAATAGATATCCCCTGAAATAATATTTCTATCAGCAATAAGAATTTTTAATTCAAAGGATGATTATTCAAAATCCTTGGATTTGACCAGTTTTCATCAGGGCATAGTCTTCAACTAGTCACTCTGGATACTTCCAGTTATTCCTAAGTTGCTAAAATTATTAATTACCACTAGGTATTTGTGATAATTGTGCATTATTCACACAAGCACAAAGAACTTTGAGTGAGAAGGATTTTTCTACTTTTGGCATCAAATGATTATTCTAGATATTTGTAATTATCTCTTGTTAACTATTTACCTAGGTCACAGTAACCATCAATAGCATTAAATTCTCATTCCAACAAGAGATGATCATTTTGAGTTGAGAAGAATGTGATCTTCAGCCTCTAAGCTTTAACCAGTAGTTCAAGATTTCTTTTATCATTGCTCCTTAACTAATCTTCCTGGAATATCTTATTATACGGAACTAACTCATTACTTCAATAAGAAAAAACAACTTATATTTGTGAAAAATATTTTCAACTACTTGATTTCCCATTGTTATTCTAGTTCTCTCTAGCATACTACTTACGTACCTCTACTTACATACAGAAATAATTCATTATTGCATCAATAAACGAGAGTTAAATGTTGGTCTAAAAAAGTGATTTTTAGATTGCTGGCTTTGATTCTAGTTATTCTAGTCATTATTAGTTATCTCTTCTCAGCTAATTTCCTAAGTAACCCCAGGTATATATAGTACTGGCCTACTCTCCAACAAGAAGTAGGACTACAGCTGAGAAGAATCAAATATTTCAGCATTCAGACTTCACTTATTTATTCTAATTATCTCTAGTTATGTTTAGTCATCAGCTTATCTAGGTTCCATAAGATATGTATGATGTCAATTCTTTATTCCAACAAAGATAAGAACTTTTCACAAAGAAATGATAAATGTTTGAGGTGATGGATATGCCAATTACCATGATTTGATCATCACATAAGTATTCTAGTTATTTCTAATTTTTTCTGGTTAACTGATATCCTAGATGCAAATACTCTTCTATAGTATTAATGAAATAATCCAACAAGAAATAAAGATTTAGAGTTAAGAAGAATGTGATTTTCAGCCTCCTGCCTTTTATTGAGTATTGTGATTATATCAATTTCTTTCTATTAAAATTGTAACTAGGGAACTCTAGGTGCCTATTGTACTAAGACAGCATTCCAAAATGATATAGGAACTTAGATTTGAAAAGAATGTTTTTTCAATGCCTGTATTCAACCAGTTTTTTGAATTCTGTCTAGTCACATGGGAACCAGTACTAGAAATAGTATTAATGAATTATTTCAAACATATAAGCAACGAGATTTTACAAGTATGCATTTTCTGTTAGCTGTATCCAGTTATCTTTACTAACATCTAACTAACTCTCAAATAGTTACCTGGGTACCAGTATTTATCTCTAATGCTCATACATTATTGCAATAAGAGGTAAGAATTTAGAGTTGAGAGTTCAGTGTTCAAACTCTTAGATTTCAATATGTTTTCCCAGATCTTTCTAGAATCATTTACCTAGGTAGCACTAGGTGTCCCTAGTATTTAAGCTTTATTTTTTATTGAAATAAGTTAGATTTGAAAAGAGTGTATACTTCAGCTTCCTGCCTAAAAAATATATTCTGGTTATCTCTAGTTTACGCTAGGTTACTAGTTACCCAGGAACTGCCAGTTATCTATAGAACTATCTCCTTACCTTGGCAAGAAATAATGTTAGATTTCAGAAGTATGTGTTTCATATTTATTTCTGGTTATCTCCAGATTCCCCTAGTTAACTAGTTACTTATGTATAGACTTTATACATCCTTACATAACTCCTTATATAAATAAGATATAAGAAGTTACAATACACACACTCACACACATATAGAGAGATTGTTTTCCCCATTATTCCACTAAGTGATAATACTTTGGAGTTGAGAAAATTGTTTTTCGACTTCCTGGATTTAACATCATTTCCTAAATATCAGTAATTATCTCTAGTAAACTAGTTACCTAAGCACCACTGATTATCTATAGTATTAATGCAGTAAGAAATAAGAAATAAGAATTATGCCTGGGAAGCACATAATCAGTCAGCATTCTTACTTCACCTATTAATTCAAATTGTGTATAGTTGTATCTATTTAAATAGTTGCTGGTCCTACAAGATACGTTGAGTAGTAACTCATTATTCAATTATGAATTCAGATGTTAGAGTTCATAAGAATGCCTTTTATTCTTCTGCACTTCCACTATTTATTGTAATTTTTTTCTAATCATAAATGAGTCAACACAGAGCTCCTCAAAGATCCCAGTGCCACCTCAGCAGCACATTTCTTATTTGAGTAGTGTCTTCTCTGCCTTCCAAGGGAACAGAGTTCAGAGGCAGGACTTTGATCTCACATAATAACTCATATCGCATACCTCCTTCCCCTAAATTTTCTCACCAATTCATCAATCCTCTGCCAGGGCAGTTCCCATATTTCCATGTCATTTACTGTAGGCTGCTGTTGTCCAAACATAAAGGGGCCACTCTAGCAGGATATTAGGCCAGCCCCAGGCATGAAACCCCACGTCCTCTGTGCTCCCATGTCAATAAGTTCTCATATTGAATTATGTTCTGTCCCCTGTCATGCTGGCTCGACATTGTCAAAATCCATTCCCACCTATGTTATCCCAGTTCATGCAGGTGCATATTAGCCAGGTCCTGCAGTTCATCTGAATATAAGGTATTTCCCACGCAAACAGAAACTGTAGAGGTCTCCTGTGCTGTGATGTGCTGTGATCTCACCTATTCTTACCTTACACTTGTCATTAGTCCAATAGCAATTAGCAGGACGGACATTGACTAAGACAAGCAACATCTTTTGAGGTAGTGTCCTCAGATGAGGTCTTTGTGGGGTCTCCAGGAACAAGGAGATTGCTTCCCAATTAGCAAGGGTTGGAGGTGCCTAATGCCAGGAAAAGTGTTCAGGGAATTCCAGGTATGCACACTCGTCCTGCTCAACACCTTTGCAGGTCTCAGGCTCTGCTCTTTCCTTCTCAGCGCCTCACGTGGATGCAGAGGCCCACGAGTGCTGTGCGTGCCATCTCTGTGCGGTCCTGCCAACCCACAATTGGGACCAGGGCCTGATGTTCAGCAGTCTGTCTTAGGACTGGAGAAGGGGAGAGACCCTTAATCTAGTGGGTCAGGGTGGGTGGCGAGCTGGGCTTTCCCATCAGACAGACAGACAGACAGACAGACACACACACACACACAGCCCTGTGATAGAGATCTGGGTTAGGGCACTCACAGAGTGGCCCTAGCAACTGCTTCTACTGCCAGGGAACTCAGAGTCCACACAGCCATCAATCCACCCCCACGCCCCAAATGCCTTTCAATGACCCTGATTCCAAAAGGAGGTGAACAGATGCTCGTGCGAGGCATGTCTGCCTCTCTTTGGTAAATGACATCCAAGAGAGACCGGGTCCCCTTCCTTCACCCCAAAGCAACAGACACGCATGATGTCACAAATATAGGAAGAGCCGGGAGTGTGTCTTCAAATACAGGCAGTCGGCCCATGACGCTGATAAACATTTCTCGCCAACGGGATGAAGCAGTGAGTCCTTGTCATGTCAGAAATCAGACTGTCACATGGGTCACAAGATTTCTGTGTCTTTCTACGGTACCTGAGGTTTATCTTCTGAGCAGAGCCTTAAGCCACACCTCACTTGCTCTCCTGACCTCTAATGCTATGAATGAACGAATGAGTGAGATAGTGAAGAAAACACTGGAACCGAGAGGTAAACACGGCCCCACGAGAAAGCTGGAGTTGGCTGATGCACCGGACTCAGAGGGACACGGGGAGACAGAGCGGCTAGAGCGTGTTCCCTCGTGTGAGGCCCACGCGGAGCATGGCGGTGGTCTGTTCCCAGACACTTGCCAGCACCCCGAGATGTCACGGGGATGGCCGAGGTGGTGTGCCCCAGGGGTCGCGCTCTCGCTCAGGCAGAGTCCGGGCGGGTTCCGTCAGGCCCGAGGCGGATACAGCTGGGAAGGCCCTCTCCTAAAGCCAGAGCCCCGGGTTTCCCCACAGACAAAGTCAAGCATGAAAGTGAATATTTATTTAGAATGAGAAGAAAATTAACAACAGTCACAGCATAATTTCCCCAAACTACTATTTCTTTGGAAGTGTGTTCATATATTTTCTTAGCCACGCCACCTATGTAGTTGTACAATCTCAAGTGTGATGGAGCAGAAGTTCAAGGTGAGGGATGTGATGGTTTTGTTGTGAATCCAAACAGCTACTTGGCAAATTTTACTCAAACACATGGCCACGTGAACACGTGACGTGGGCGAACAGTTCACTGCCTCTCAGAACGAAAAACGCACTTGGGTTCGTGTTTATTTTCACATCGAGTTGGAAAAACAAACTAGATTTTCTAACATTTATCCTCAGAAACCCTCTCGTTGCAAGGTAGTCTAATCATTCATGGGCTTTACAACTTATCTCTTCATGGCGTCTGCTGAATTCTAGTCTGACGAGGGCCACCTTCAGCCAAACGGGGGCTGCTTCTATAACCCATTTTCCAATCGGCAGCCCTGGGGCACCGACTGCTCCAGCAGCCTGAGATGCCTGGACAGTCTGCATTTATACCCTCGGGAGCCGTCGGAGCTGGCCGATGAGTACGTCGGAAGATAAAGCTCGGTTGGTGTGAGGCAAATGAGTATGTTTTAGGGGCCAGGGGGATTCAGGACAAGGTGCTTGCTTTGCTACAGTTTAGAGTGGAGTAGACGGGCCCCTGGGCAGTGGGCCTGGGCTCTCCGGAGGACAGCAGCCGGCCTGCGGGTACGATGACTCTAGCTGCCCTCCCCTTGGGGACAGACAGCAACAAGAGGAGGGTCCGGTCGCTGTCAGCTGTGAAGACAGCCTGAAGCCCGTTTTAGGAAATCGTCTAGCCATCGGAGAAGAACTACTGCCATAACTGGAATTGCAGGGAAACACAGGGTCAACGGTCTTGCACAGGGCTGACAAAATGCTTAACGCACGCTGAGATCTCATCCACTAAAACGTGGGCCACACGCAGGTAGGTGACCCGGGAACTTTGCGTTTGACTTTCAGCTTGCTTTTCAAAGAGGTATTGGAAGGTCGTGATAATATGTAGGAAAACATGTCTGTCATCAGATTTAACCCTCAGGGCTAGTTTTCAAAAGATATAAATAGGCATTGCAGGGAAAATTCAGGCATCACCTTAAAAAGGAATCCCACAGTTGATATCCATGTGTCTCCCAAAGAATGGAAACTCCAAGTGATGTCTCTGTCAAAGTATACATCGGGTTTTAAAAACTAATGTGACTTCGTAGCCGGCATCAGTGGCTTTTCGTGTAAAAAAAGAAAAAGATTGTGTGTCCCGTGCGAGAATGTCAAGTAGGGTCACAAGAAATGGTATAAAAATCAACGGTATTATCCTGTGGAGCTAACTGGGCAGCCACACGTCCAAAAAAGGTCGAGGGAAATACAACTGTTTGCAATCTTTTTACAAAAAAGCTTGAGGAGGGTTTGGGAAGAAGGAACGACGGTGAACGTGCCACCCACAAACGCTAGAGATGGACCCAAAACGAGTTATGCACGTTCCCAAAGTCTCGAATTTCCAGAACATATTTACACGGCACAGAGAAGGGGTCACGCATTTCATACAGACGGGTTTTCCAATGAATCCTCGGAAGGAGGAGGCTCCCCGCTAACGCCTGCTGTGCATGGGAAGACACCTGAGAGCTTCCCTGGCGACTGCTGGTTTCCTTCTCGCTTTCTTTAGGATATTTTTGTCAAACAGCTCTTTCTCGCGGTAGTGCACGGGTGGGCCTCGCAGGTACTTCTCTTCCGCTCCCTTGTAGTCCAGCCCCTCAAGCGTGGCAATGGAACAGATGATGGCTTCTGGCAGAAGAACTTCCAGAACAAGGTCGATTTTGTCACGTCTTACCGGAGCCAGCATGGTGCCGTCTATGTGTTTGTAGACTTCTTGTAGGTGCTTTACCACGAGATCCAGCTGGTCCTCATCCTCCAGGTATGTTTCAACGCAGAACAGGCGCCTATTTGAGTTCAGAAACGACGTCAGCCAGCTGGACTGTTTCCTGCCTTTCAAGATGTCCAGAAGGTGGTGGTCGGCCCCCTTTCTCTTCACGATGAAGTCCACCAGCTTCTGGTTGGCTCGGTCCCCGGCGGCCTTCATCCGGTCGGGGAGGATTTTCTTGCAGGGCAGCTTCCCCCACAGGGACGCCTCCTCCTCCCAGTCTTCCAGGTCGGCGTAGTTCACCTTGGGAAAGTCGAAGTCCAGGTCGCCCTCTTGGACGGCTTTCCTCATCGGGTAACTGACGTCGGTGGCGTAGTACTCGAGGAAGGAGCCCGAGAAAGAGCCGCGGCCGAGGCCTTCCCGGTAGTGGGCGATGAGGGAGAAGCACCAGTTGACGCTGTGCTTGTACACCTTGCTGGCTCTCTGCAGCAGCCTGTCTTTCTCTTTGCACTCCAGGGGCTTCAGTCTCCGAAGGGGCACGCGGATGCCTCTCCTCTCGCGGCGCAGGTTGGCCTCAATCAAGAGCACCCTGGCCGTCTTGTCTGCCTTGCTGACACTCTTTACCACGGCCGGCCAGAATGGATGATCCTGAAATTTAAACCACACCATCATCCCCCTTTCAATGGGGCATGGCTCCTTCCGAAGAGCGGAGTCGGCGCGTTGCCTCGCTCCTTTACCACCAGCTGCTCCTTTGCTGCCAGCTGCTCCTTTACCGCCAGCTACTCGTTTACAGCCAGCTTCTCCTTTACCACCAGCTGCTCCTTTACCACCAGCTGCTCCTTTACCACCAGCTGCTCCCTTACTGCCAGCCGCTTGTTTACTGCCAGTGTGGATGGGATTCTTGGCCTTTGAGTCAGCGAGAGGCTGAGGTTCTTTCAGTACCTTCTCAAAGGGTGGGACTGGAAGCTTCCTCTTTCTACCTGCAAGATGGAGTGAGGACCGCTGCTTCGCGGGAGGGGACCAGCAGGCCGCTGCCATGCCTTCCAAGCCTGGCTTCCAGGCACCCTCTGCAGGGAGCTCAACATTCCCTGCCGAGGTGGGGCATTCGGAGGCAGCGGCCGGGGTCTGCGGGCAGGTGTCTTGTGCCTCTTCGTTCAGACCTGTGGGCACAGCGGACATGAGCCCCAGTGGCCGAGATGGAGCCGCCTGTTGGTCCTCAGCATGCACAGCCTCCTCCATGACAGTGGGACCCGAGGACGTGACTGTGGAGCTGTCTGCCTTTTCCTTGTCCTCTTTCTCACCGCCATCCTCCAAAAGCGTCAGGGAATGTTGGCACACACTGGAGCTTGACGATGCCTTTGAGTGCACTTCACCTGGGGTGGGGGCAGTGGCTGTGTGCCCCTCTGACTTAGCACCGTACGGGGCATCCTCGCCCTCTGAACGCAACAACAGTGATCCCGGCTCTTTACTCTTGCCTAGACGGCTCCGTAAGTCCCCTTTGCGTTTCCGATACCTTTTACAAGGTAAGTCCCCTTTGCATTTTGGATACCCTGTACGAGGTAAGTCCCCTTTGCGTTTCTGATACCTTTCACGAGGTGGTGGCCTGGCTCGCTTTTCCGGCACCTTATGGGACGGCGTCATGGTCTCCTCCTCATCTGGTTTTCTTCCTTGACCCGAAGTTGTTCTCTCATTCAGAACCTCCAGGGCCACTTTAAGGGCTCTTCTGTAGTGCACTCCCTGTCCTGCTGGGGCTCTGACCCTCGCCCGCGGCGCCGCTGGTGAGGTGATGGCTTCCATCGCAGACTCAGTTAGGGCCTTTATGTCTGTGCTTTTTGCTTTAATTTTTTCATCTATCGAGAGGATTTCAACTTCCACAGAAAGGGCCCTCTTCCTCTTATTTTTCGGTGATGTCCCAGATCTGGACAAAACCTTTGCTGGCCACAAGTGGCCTCTCCACTTGCACAGGACATACTCAGAGTCCATTGTGATTTGAGTCGCGTGTGAAGAGGCCTCTAAGAGAGGCTGAGGTGCGTGGCCGTCATACTCACTGCTACTGCAGCTCTTCCCCAAAGCACGGTGCTTTCCGACGCCTCCTTTGCCTTCACACCGCAAGGGCTTTCCCTCCACCTGGGTCTCCCCAAGATGCTTGAACTCGTGCCTCGGACGGAGGACACCGGCGTGCACTGGAACGTGGAAAAGGAACAGAAGAAACGTGTCAGAAAGAATTCCTTTGGTCAAAGCAGAAGCACCCTGCTCAATGGCATTGATAAGAGGTCCAATGAGGAAACATGAAAAGTGTGTCTTACAGGGGTTGATAAGTGCAAGTGTTTGGGGAAAAAACGCAGAGGGTGCCCCAGGACTTTTAGAGCACTGCAAACCCGGCGTCTTGCCCTGAGTGTACCGAGTGAACAGCGAGGAGCATCTGTGTGAGGGACCTGTGTGTCCTGTCAGGGATCCGTTTTTCTTACAGGACACTCAGTGCCTTTTGGGTTCCTTGGGCTTCAGCCTATGGAAAAGCTTCCTTTTTTCCTTTTCTAGGGTGCCCATGCTGCTCCGTGCCCCCCAGCAAGCCTGAGACGATCTCCTATGCACGGACGCTGGCTGTCAGCACGGCGCCATGTGCAAGGGCATGAACTTAGAAGCTAGAGGTCCACAAGGGTCATGCTGACGATGACTGGCTGTCATGGTCAACAAGTATGGCCACAGCATCGGTCATTCGCTGCGACCTGCACCTCTCTATTGTGGTTTAAAACATTTGTCTCCTAACACCAAATCTGTGATTCTTATCTTGAAAACAAGCGTCAGTAGAGCAAGGTGCAAAAGAACATTGTACCCCAAAAGGTCAACACGACATGGCTGCAAATGAATGTTTAGTAAATGGGAAAGTCTTACCCAACATCAGGCAGGTTGCTTGGTTCTCACACTCCAACTGCTCCTGTGCACACCCTCAAGTGGTGCCAAACGAAGATACCCAGGGCCTGTGCACCACTAACGTCAATCTGGAAAATCCAAAATGGATAAGAAATTAAGCCAAGTCAGTGGGGATCGATTTATCAAGTTCCCCTTGCCGACTCCCTCGTGCATGCCTTTTGGAAACAGAACTGAGATCTCAATCTCATCCATAAAGTAGATGTCGTATATATTTTCTTCCTTCTTTTGCATTCGAAAATACTTTCACGTTATGCTACTTTGTGGATGCTAGTCTCCTCCTATTTCAGAACAGCGGGAACTATGTGCTTTCGTGATAGCATCGGCCTCGGACGTATAGGTTCAATATTGGCAGGCTTTGTGTGTGTGGGCGCACGCGCTTGCAAAGGCGTGTGTGAAAGAACAATGGAGTTTTTAATGTCACTGTGTTTTTCCAATTCTCAAAGAACATTACAGGGGCTTGCAGGGAATATGAAATGCATAGAAAGATATATAAAAAGGACAGCATGTTCCAGATGCTCACTCCTCACAGGATGACGCGTGTCCTTCTAACACGCTACCTATGCATGCGTGCACACACACACGCACCGGTTATGTTCAACTAGAGTTCCTACCATAAGAGCACATTTGGACACATTATCTCATGAATGCCCATTTTCCTAAGTCGTTTTCTGTGGCTCTCTTTACAACAAGGCTGCCCTGATATTTCCAAACTTTATCTAATGAGATGTCCAACATTATAGAAGCATTTCCACAGAAGGTGCTACCGTTCTCTCAGTCCTTCTCTTCCCACCGTCTCCCCTCAAATACTCTGTTACCTTGCTGTAGTTTTCTCTATATCTTGTACAATATATATTATAGCTCATTTGCATATTTTAGCCATGACTAGCTGTTCTTTGGAGCTTCTGTTCAGCTGTTCAGCCCTCCCTTTCCCTCTACTTACTAACGTCCAGGGGGGCGAACCAGGTGTGTCTTTCAGAACCCATGGATGGCCCTCCATTCTGCATAAGGACAAAGAGTTGCCTGGTTCACAAGGTAAGTCTTTGCATCGTAGCTCATCATAGCAACAACAAAACGGCACAAACCCGGGTGATATCCGTGGGGAGAGGCTAACAAACCTACCGACCGAGCCAAAGATCCTACGTTATGTACCCAACAGAAGGCTGATGCAGACCTGAATGTACTGACAGGGGGAAAATTCAGTGGAAAAGTCTGGTTAGCGACCGATTAAGTACAGATCATAGAGTTTAGGTCAAATACACGATCACCTGGACAACAACGCTATCTATCTTGTCATAGGGTAAGGAAGACATTTAAAGGGAAGAGAAAAGTCTGGAAAGATAAACAGAGATCTCATGCCCTGGTTACACAGCAAAAAGGAGATGAAGGAGGCTTATGCGGGTAGATGGTATTTTTCAAGTCATGTTTAAAATGCTACACGGAGGACACATGTATCTGTATGTTCACGGGCCCCAACGTATTACGGCAAAGACGCTAAGGAGATATGGAATGAAACATCGGACAGAAGGAAAGCAAAGGAAGTGAGTTTGGCGAAACCGTGCTATCTGAAATAGAATTCAGGGGGAATAGATTTGAAATGTTCTTGGAGGGATATTTGTAATTGAGCAAAGGCTATATTCGTTGTTAAAGTTTGTATACGCAGGCACATAAGACATAGTCACTGGGAGTGCGAAGAGAGAGAGAGGAAGCCACAGTGGGGAAGTTTGCACAAGAAGGGAAAGCATCGAGCGGCACATGCACACGTGCCGACCCCCAAGTGTAATGCACTCTCTCACGCGCGCCCGCACACACGCACACAACAACAAACCGGGCCGAGGTTAATCGTGTAAAACTACCAGAAACCAAAGTGAAAGGGGCACCTTCAAGGGAAAGAGAGAAACAAACGACATTATTAAGCAGGGTCCTCTGTTGTTTTTTTTTTTTTTTTTTTAATAAAGAAGAAGTTGGTAAAATGATGTGGAGACCAAAAAAATGGTAAAAGAGAACGACGTGCTACCGAAGACAGCGCCACGGTGCGAAGCCGCAGGCCCTCCCAGGTGCGGGGAAAGCAAGGGACCGCGTGGGGCCTTCGCACCCATGCGCGGGGAGCAGGCCCTCAGAGCCTGGGCCTGGACTTCGGTGGAAGGCGGGCTGCCCTCTCCTCTCTAGAAAGAGGTTTCTAGAGAAGGTCAGGGAAGGGACCCGTGGAACCTGAGACCCCTGGCGACGGCGCCTGCCGGGGAGATGAGCAGCTCCTGCCGCAGTGGCAGGATCCCAGAGGCAGCCTCCCTTGGCCCCAGGTCTCCGGAGAGAGCGCACCAGAAATGACCCCGCCGGCGCTGGTCTTTCCACAGGGACACGACCAAGGGCGTGCTTGGAGTTTGAGGACAATCTACATTATGAACCGTCTCTCCCTACGGCAAAGACACGTCCCTACTGTGTGAAGGAACTCTGTCGGGGTGACACCGAGAGGAATGGCTGCAGAGCGGAAGGCACAGCCAGCCCCCCTCCCTGTTGACCGCCTGCCCCCTGTGAAGACCCCAGCCGGCCGACCCACACAAGGAGCCAGGTGGGGAAGGGACAGTGGGGCGGGCAGGTCCCAGTCCCACAACCACGGAGCAGCACGGAGGACTAGAGTCAAGAGACGTAGATACCCTGGACATGGCACCTGCTTCTGCCGAGACGCAACAGCACGTCCCGTAGAGGCTGGGCTGCTCTTCACAAGCACAGTAGACACAGACAGAGCCATGTCAGCAGCGTCCACTTCCAAACACGCAGCCACACGTCCCAGAACCTTGGTGAAGGGCCTTGCATTTTCTGCTCATGTAATAAAGAGGGGGCCCTTGCTGGGTTTAGCTTCATTTACCCAGCTCTCATTAGTGGCTCGATAACAGGACTTTCTCTTCCAGAGAAGATGCTTCTTAGCTCATGTGTCAGCTGCCCGGATGAGCACATCATCCCCTACCCCCGACCCCGCCTTGCTCGAGGTTACATCGGCCCTTCCAGTCCTACCCGTCTTGTCTCTTTGTCTACTGACCACGAGTTTCTCGCTCCCAATGGACACGTAATAACGGTTTACGATGAGGAGGGGTAAATGAGTACATTTACATCATTAAGGGAACGTGTGACAGCCGTTTCAGTTCAGGAATACTTGAGGATTGGTGCTTTACAGAGCTTAGATGACAGTCTTCTCACCAAACAGGTGTCACCTCGGGACAATGAGCTGGGGCTGGCAGACGACATGCCACTCAACCTCCTCAGCCTCCCTTTCATCAGCAGCTGCCAGCCTCGCTAATAAACACGAGGGATTAGAGCCCTGAATGGCCAACTAAAAGCCACACACACACACACACACACAATCACACTCACACACTCACACTCACACTCACACACACGGATTGATCGCGGACACCTACTAGTCCTGATGTTTCTACAGTTACTCCATCCCTCCGGTCTGAAAATATCCTTGTGAAATGTGTCTGCCGCCAGGAAAGAATGGCTTACTCCGGTTGGCATGGAGACCAGAATGTCATCAAAAACGTTCTCCTTGACGTTAGCTTCCTATGGAAACCAGGAAGTACAAATGCATCCTCGGAGGCACAGTGTTGATCTCGATCTCAATCAGTTACACCCCGCCCCATCCAAGGCATGAATGAATGAGTGACATACCAGGGACCTTGCTCGAAATCCTCTACAGAATAGGAGTTGGGGGCAGGGGGACTGTCACAAAATGGGCTATGGGGGAAGGCGAGTGAAAGGATGACAGGAGCTGTTCCCCCTCGAGACACACAGGCTCGGGATGCAGGTCCCGTGAAGGACCACCGTCCACTCTGCCTGAACACACAGGGCCAGGGACATTTGTGCAGGGGGGATCAGGGATCCTTGCTCACTTCAAAATGACCTGCACAGGACAAAGCCTGTGAGGATAAGGCACCCGCAGGCCAGAGGAAGGCAAAGCCAAACCTCAGGCTGTGGCAGGAACAAAGGACCCTGGGTCTACACTTGGCTTGGCAGCACACAAAGGTGCCTGTGAAGAATAATGGCGCCGCAAAGTGCCCGTGACCTGGGACGACAGGGAGGTAGGGATGACCTGTCACATGTGGGATCCAGGCTCGGCATGTACTGCTCAAACCACAGGCCAATGCTTAATACGCTCAGAGGCAGGTCTCTTACCACTGGGGACACAGCACACACGTCCTGTCTCACAGCCAGCCGCTCCTAGCAGAGAGACGGAGCTGCCCTCTGACGCAGCTCTGCCTCCCGCTGAGGAGCTAGAGCCGACCCTGCCATGGTCAGTCCTGGGCAGTGACGAGCTGGAAACGGGCCCTCAAGGGGGGGGGTGGAGAGGGGGGAGAGGTGTGGTTCTGACGTCCAAGTTTTCCCCATTTCCATGGTGAAAATACTCCCCTCACGGCCGATTTCAGGCCCCCAACGTCAGGTCCCTGAGTGCTGAGTTGGCAAATGGTGCCCAGAATCAGCTCTCTCGAGATGAAGCCCAAGACAGCCCAGCACAGCACGGGACCCAGGGACTCCAGTCTAGAGCAAGCACAGCCATGCCAGTCTACGCGCCACAAGGGAAGGGCCAAGCTGGACTCCATTTGTACCTATTTGCCAGTTGAATGAGGGGTTCCACCAGGTTCTTAGTGTGGAGGAACCACGGATACCTCTCCAGACCTGCCATCTGGCCTATCTACTTCCCCAGGCAGGGCAAACAGTGGGCTGCATTCACCGAGATCTTTTCAAATCAGAGAGACTCTCTGAAAGACAGATGTGGGTTCGACTCTGAGCTCTGCCACTCACCAGCCTTGTGACTTTCACAATGTGCCCTAGCGTCTCTGTTCCCTAGCTTCCACTTTGGTCGAATAAACTGTTAATGTCTCTACCCTCAAAGGGTTGATTAAAGATCACCAAAGAAAACTGGTTTGAGCAGCTCCTAAATGGTCAGTTCAGGAACCCCGTTGGGGGATCAGCGAGGTCTTCCTTTCCCAACTTGGTATCAGTGAGTCCAGAGGTCCTCACACACTTCATCAGCGCATGCGACACATTGCAAGAGGTTGAATGAGGAAGCAGGTGGGAAAATACAGCTCCTTCCGCTTCTGGCACACATTAAAAAGATGTGCCAAAATGTCACACAATGTCATGCGTTTCAATATTTGTTTTGTTTTCAAAAGATAGATTTATTTTTCACATAATATGTTTATATGGAAGCATAAATGGGCTAAATATTGTTTTTAAGTGAAAAAGTTTAAAAATTGTTTGCTTAGTTTGTTTTTTTCAAAACACTGGATGATTCCATTACATTGGTCTAACAACTCTTATGTGTCTCTTAAACACTGTTTATTGAAGTGAAATTCACATAATATGAAACGAACCATTTAAAGCACAGCACTGAGTGGCATTAAGGAAATTCAGAATATTGTGCAATCATCACCTCTGTCTACTCACCCAACATTTGCACCTGTCCCAGAGGAAGCCCTGTGCCCACCAACCAGTCACTCCTGAGTCCTGCCTTCCCACAGTCCCCGGCAACCACTGATCTGGATACTTGGGTTGTTCCCATCTTTTGCTGTTGTGAGTAGGCATGCCAAGAACATTTGTGCACATGTATTTTTTGAGTACCTGTTTGTAATTTATTGAGGAACACAATGAGGAGTGGAATAACTTTGTCATGTGTTAACTATACACTTAACTTTTTGAGGACCCACCAATCTGCTTTCCACACTGGCTGTACTCCTTTAAATTCCCACCAGCAATGTACAAGGCTTCCAATTTCCCTACATTCTCAACAACGATTATTATTTTTCTGTTTACTTTTAGAAATTATAGACATGCTAGTTGAGGGTAACTACTATTCCTGATATTGATTTGCATTTCCCTAATGACTAGTGACGGTGAGCGTATGAGCATGTGATCGTCGGCCATTCGTGTATCTTCTTCGGAGCAATGTGGAGTCAGATCCTTTACCCACTCTCATTGGTATTTTTATTGTGCTTTGCTTTGGAATTGTCAGAGTTCTTTTTATCTTCTGCATACTAGACCCTCACCAGATATGTATATCACTTGCCTTCATGTCCTCCCATTCTCTAGGGTACCCTTTCTTTCTCCTGATAGTGTCGCTTGACGCACAACCTGTTTTAACGTAGTCAAATCGATGAAGTCAGAAAGCAAGGTGGTGGCTGTCAGGGGATGGGGAGGAGGGAATGGAGAGTCAGTGTTTCATGGGTACAGAGTTTCCGTTAGCCAAGGTGAAAAAGTTCTGCAGAAGGTTGGTGGTGATGGTGGCACAAGAATTGGAATATACTTAGTGCCAATTAAATACACCCCTAAAAATGGTAACTTGTATTCTATGTATATCTTATTACAACAAAAAAGCACCAGAAAACACAAGCATAAATATTGTTATTCAGCATATATAAAGCACTTCAAAAATCTGTAGGAAAGTCATCCAAAACAATTGAAAACCCTCAAGACACTCACAAAGATATTTCAACGCAAAGGAAAAGCAAATGGCCATTATGAAAGAACTCTGTCTTATTAGTAATTGGAGAAATGCAAAGGAAGACCCCACGTGAATGTTAATTTACACCCACTAAAATGGCAGCGTTAAGAAATCTACTAAAGCAAGTGTTGGTCAGTGTACCTAAGAACGGGAACTCACTCTGCCCTTGGGGCTGTAACTTGGAAACAGTAGGGACATAGGGAATGTTCCCCTGGCCCATGATGGAGCAACTGCACTCCATCATACTGTGTAAAGCCTTGGGAACCTATGCCAGACATTAGAGTACTCACAGCATCATTGCTTAGAAACGGTCTAAACTTCAAACAATCGAGACATCCATGGATGAAAACTGGATGCCTATTTTGTGGACTGGGCCCACAATGGCACACCATCCAGTAGGGAAAGTGAAAGCCCTATGTCTACAGGTAGCGACATTTGCTCTCAACGAGAGTGGCCCCTGCTCTGCAAGAGCCCTGCCCAGAGGTCAGCGGGCCAGGAACCGCCGCATGCCGGCTGGAGGAGCCCCAGGATGCTCCACGCCAGGGCAGGGCAAGGAAAGCAGGCTCTGTGAGGGACACACTGTGGAGTCAGCCAGCAAGTGGCAGAATCCTACCTAGAACAGGAGACCGTCTCCAGCGAGGTCCGGACCCGTGGGACACCAAGCCACGGCGGGTAACGGTACAGGCACGTGTGCAGAACACACACGGCCACGGGAGGGAGTGACTGAGCCACCATCTCCAGGGTGATGGCTGCTCCTCGCGCAGGGCCAGGACCGGCTGGAAGGAGCCCAGAGGCGAGGCACTGGGGAGCGGCCCCTTGTCGTCGCTGCCCAGGACCAGGACCTGGGGAGCCCATGCTCAGGGCCCAGCTACCCTAAGCGTCCTGCAAGTGGATTGCTTCCCTGAGGGGGCGTAGCTCCTCGTGGCTCCGCCTCCTGAACACGTGCCATGCCGGCCAATCAGCGAAGCCGGCTGCTATCGCGTGGACACAGGCCCTCAAAGGAGCGTCTGTCCTCGCGGTGCCTGGGTCGCCCGCGTCTTCTGAGGGGGTGCTGTCGGGATCGGTCAGGTGAGGTGCGACTGGGTGGGGAGGTGGGGGAGGCCTGGCCCTCTGGACCTTGGGGACGTGGCTGTGGAGCCCAGCAGGGCCGGGGTTGATCTCTGACAAAATGTCCCGTGTGTCGCCTGGGACCCGGATCAGGGCGAGGCCCCTCAGGGCGGTCCGGGGGGTGGGCCTGAGGGTCCCCAGGTACTCTGAGGCTCACTGCGGGGCTCTGCATGTGTGTGGGTGGGGTAAAGGACGTGGCAGGGGCGGCAGGACCCAACCCGGACGTGTCCCTCTTGCCCAGCTACCATAATAACGGGACACTCGGATCACGTGGGATCCCCCTGGCGTCTGCAGTGGCAAGTGGGCAGGGCTCTCACCTGAGTGTCCTGAACAGGTGCAGATGGGTTCATTACCCATTCAGAGGGCTGGAAGGATAAGGAGTCACTCCACCACGGTCTGTGCCCCCAGACCGACAGGCAGACAGGGCATCCCTGGGGCCCTGAGGGCCAGGGCCCCAGTTTGTCCCAAGGGCGTGGTGAGGTTCAGGCAGAGGGGACTGAAGTTGGGGTGTGCGGGGCAGGGGTGCGCTCTGTGGCCACAGCCCGGGACGGGTACTGAAGGGATGGGCCGGGGTGGGACTGGACGGGACCGGGCGCTGGCACAATCTTCCTCGTCCCCTCCTGCTGTGACAAGAGGCAGGAGGGTGAGCCAGCCCCACCCTTGTTGAACCTGGAGAGCCTCGCCCTCACCCGTGGGCTCTCACTGAACCGGTCCCCATTTCTGTAGTGTGTCTTTGCGCTCACAAGGGTCAGGAGTCATCTCTAGCGTCTGAAGACAGCCAGCCATGGCACCCCCAGGAAGGAAGCGCGTCAGGAGGAGGGCTGCCGAGGCCCCGGTGGAGGCTCAGCTTATGGCAGCCTATGACGTTCAGCATGGAGGTCAAAGCGCACAGAGGGTCGGCGGGCTGGGCGAGGGGCTCCCCGAAGCCTGTGCCCGTCCCAGGGCACGGTCTGTCTAGTCTCTTGGCACACCCGGCACGTGGGCGGCCCAGGGCCCCGTCATTGCTATGGATTCCACCATGCAAATGCACCAGAGCCCCAGGTTTTTTTTCTCAAGCAGGTTCATGCTCCCACCCCCTAGCAGAGTTACAGAAGCTCTTAGCCCAGCTCTTCTGGACGGGTGCAGCCCTTGCTTCCAACGTGTCTGATAGGCAGTACACGGTTTGCCGTGACTGTAACGCCCAAAGGCTTGCAGAAGTGCCTCGGTGAAATGGTCTCAGACCCTGGCCTCATTTCACGCGACCTGCACCTAAACCGTTCCACCTGTAGGTCTGCTTTGCCGGCTCTTGGTGGCCAAGAGCCCAGGAATTCCACCGATACGAAATGCCTCCCGCGTCCTTCCTTTAAACATCTTTGTCCTTTTTGCTTTCAATGCAGCAAACTATCCAGGAATTGGTGACGGTGGAGAAAACAGCCCCTGTTCGGGCAGTCCTGAGCAAGATACGTGGTAATGTGTTCAGAGTCATTTTTGCCTGGTAGTAAAGTAATTAAGGAAAATCAGCTTCCACTCATGTGGCAGGCGTTGTATGTAAAGCACTTGGCAGAAGGCATTTCTTCTAATGCACACATGGTATTTCACTGACCAACAATGTAAATGTGAATGTAATGTCTTCGCAGGAATGAGGTCCAGAATATGCTGGAGAGATTTGAAGGTATGTTTTAGGAGATATTTGTAGGTGAAGACACTTTTCATAAACCATATAACGTTTACAGCAGGAACTGTCAGTCAGTGCGTGGCACTCCTGTCGTTTACTGCCTTGTTGTCAGGTACAGGATGTTACCTAAGTCTTGAGGGTGATTCACCTCCATAGATTACTTGCCCCTTCAAATTGTTGATGTGAAGAGAATGGCACCGACAATGGTGAGAGGTGATGCTTTTATTTGATGCACTGTGGAACATTAGAAGAAACTGATGAAATAATCTCTTCCACACTGTGCCACGTAGCGAGTCATAGATCCAGTTTTAACGTCAATGTTTCATTTTCCCGTGTCGGTTATTTCCCATAACTTCCCAATTTCTTTTCCATGGGTGGCAGGAGTGCCGGTCGAGACCCCTAAAATACCTGCCTATCGTTATATTCACCTTAATAACCCTGGTAATGGAGAACGAAACACAACGTGGCTAGCAATGGAGTGATGTATGATCAGAGTCAATGGCAAGTTTTAAATGAACATGTCCGATATCAATTACCTTAACTGTGTTAAAGGACATAGTCTTAAGTGTGAGAGTCAATTTTTGACTCCTCTGTGTGGACAATTCATAAAAACAGGTGAGTTTTGATACCGTTGCTCAATTTGTTTGTGACAGTGTGCTTGATTTGTGAGCTGTCTTATAATTTCATCAATATACATGATAAACTATATTTCCAAATTATTTGTAGAATGCTGCAGTTAATTCATGATTACTGGAAAATAAGTACTGATGGTAGATCTGTTACAGAGAGTCAGTCGTAGGCTTAGCAAAGCATTATTTGAAGTATTAAAACTATTTATGAGTTTAGCAAATTTGAATTTTCCACAATGCAACCTTTTGATGACAATGATACGCAAAACCTCCACGAAATGATGTGGAAACTGTTCTTGAATAAATTTTCTCATTTCCTTGTCTTTTAGTCTAATTTATTTGAAAGGTTCACTGGCTAAATTAAACTTTTTTATTCATTTTTCATGAAATTTTCTGTATCTTTTAATTGGAAGAATTAAAAGCCCTGTTAATTGGAAAAATTTTCTGTGTCTCATGTAACAAGTTCTAACAATCATTCATCTAACTCTGTCCTTTCAGTTGGTGAATATTTCATAAAATGTTACGAACCAGCCTTTATAGCTGTTATCTCATGACAAAATAAAGGGGTCAGTGTCACCCTTTTCTCACATTTTGGAAAACAGAAACTTTCAATCTTTAGCTGTATTTTCATCTTAAATTAAAAAGTGATGTCCCGTTAAGGCACACTGAATTAAAGGAGTAGCTGGAAGCTTTCACAAAAATATAAATAAATAAATAAATAAATAAATAAAAAAGCGAAAAGGAAGCAAAGTATCTTGCTTTTTGAAATGATGCCTATTGGTTAATGCTAAGTGTCTTTCCAAATACTGCGGAACCACCGTTGCCGGAATTGACTTGAACATATAGGACGGGAATAGTTTCCAAGAGTATATTTCAATGGGTATCTATTTGCAATGCAGGGGACATGAAAAAGGTTCTTTATGAAAAGAGAAAACATTTCAAAATGAACACTGAGGCTTCTGTCAACACCATGCAGCAGACAATTGAGCATGCTTGGAAAACCCATCAAGAGCAAACGTAAGGTGGTTGGAAATTTAGAGCAAAACCATTTGTCTCATTTCTTAGTATACTCATGAGTAGAAACTACGGAAGAAACATACTATGTGCTGTATTTGAAGGATGCTCAAGTTGAAAATACATCTGGCTTGATTTTCCCCTAAGGAATTAATTCCTTTAGTCCTCTGACCTCACCCCATGCCCCATAATTGAAATAAGATGTATTTCCTCAAGGTCAATAAAGGTGACCTATTTTGCTCTTGGCAATCACAGTTGATGTGCTTAACCTAAAGAAGTTTTTATTCCTTCCATGAATGTGCTTCCTGAATTAGAGGTAAGTGTCTTTAGCATTTAAGACTGTGTTCGAGCATATAGAAAAAGGTTAGTCTTGTGTTGTCAACAATTTGTAAGTTTTACTGAATTAGTCTCACTACTTGTACAAATAGTTGTCACAGGACAACATGGGGAAAAATGAAGTGTTTCTGGTGGAAGGTCACAGATGATAAGTGGGTACAATATTCACATGGAATTTATTTGTGACATCACAACCTGTGTGTTATTCAGGAAGAGAAAAGGAAAAAAGAAACCCATGTCGATAAAATGCATTTTCCTGGAAAATGTATAACACAGTAAATGTTCCGTGGTTTTGAAGAGCTAAGACATGTGAGGTAGCTTCTCTCTTAGCCGGTAACAAACAAAGATTCTTGTCATGAGAGTAAATCCTCTGTTGTATCTTCCCATCAGAGGATTGCAGCTGATGTCATCACCTTCTCCCTTCACGGTACATGTCGTGACAAAATAATTTTGTTTCGAAAGTGTTTTCCCTTTTTCTTATTGGTAGGAAGTGTCACAGCATCCATTATTCTGTTCTGCAGGCAGAAGCTTTGTCTGGATTATTCTCAGCAGTTCCAGGCTTTGATTCAGGAGTGGGATCTGGGTGCGAAGAAACTCAAACAAGAGGAAGAAAAACTAGCTGTTGGTATCAGGCTTAGCTTTCTAATTAATTAATCTCTTGTCTCAAACTGTCAGGGATGAATCATTCATGCAAAACTTCCAGGAGAGAAGGTAGAGTCCAAGAGTACAGATGGACAAGGTGGGTGGGAGATGTGGCGACGGGAGCCAGGACGTCCTCTTTGGATTGGTCCTGTCCCTTTAGAGAGACACTAAGGTCATCAGTTAGAGGTAGGGGCAGGAGAGGAGGTGTTACCTTTAGGGCAGGGGAGAAGACCTGGAATTGTGTCCTGAGAGTGGGCCAGGGAATGGACTAGGGGAATCTAACTGCCAAGTGACATTAGGGAGTCCATCTTAAGTTAGGGTCATAGCGATCATGAATTGACAATGACACCAGTCAGGTTGGTTGAGTCAGAGCAGCTGTGCAATTGGGTTTTTCGGGGCTGGGGTCTAGCTGAGCACGTTGGCCAAGGGAGAGGGGTGCAGGGTGTAGAAGCAAGGACAGAGGTATGATGACTGACCATGGAATTGAAGCTGGAACTGAGGAAAGTGAGGACGCGGGGGTGGGGAGTTGGACAGTCAAAAGCGCTCACCCCCTGGATGTTAGGTCCTGGGGACTACTGGGCTGTAGTACTGAAGTGAGTCACCTGCCAAGGGTGGGAAGTAGTGGCTGGACGTTGGGAAAAATGGAGAAACAGCACAGTACCGTGGTCCAGGGAGTGGCCTCTGGAACCACAGTGCTTGAGGTCCAACTCTGATTTGACCATTGGTAGCTGTGAAGCCTGAGCACATTCTTTGTGTGCCTCAATTCCCTCAGCTATGGTGGGGACATCATGAGAGAACCTATGTTGTGGAGTTGTTTGAGCATCAAGTGAGTTACTACATAATAAGTTTGTTTAACATGGTTTAGCAGTGTATCCATGACCTGATTCCTCTGTGAGATTTTGGTATCTTTTATGTTGTGTGGATGTTGCAGTTACTGGGACTGACCAAATGTAGGCTGTGACCTTGCGAGTGGCCAAGTTCAGAGGGTTGTTCTGTGGAGGAACAGAAAGCCCAGCATTGTTGAAAAGAACATGTGTGTGGATTTTAAAATCATCAAGAATAAGACATACGTAAATACTATTGCTAAAAGAGAAAATTTGCTATTCTACTGAAATTTAATATAGAACCGTTTTTTCCTAAATCTTCAATTTTACTCATAGCACTATTACAACTTTTCCCTTTTATATTTGCAGAGTATACTTCTAAAGCTACAAAAGGCTTGTGACCACTCTAGAATTGTTGAGAGCTGGAGAATGAGAGAATTTAAAGAGTTACATGTGGCATTCCTAAAGGTCTGTTGTATTTGGCAACACAATGTAGCTTCATAGCACATAATTTGTATATTTTGTATAGAAATATTGTTTTTCTTTTCTAACTTATATTAATGTGATTCTATTTTTAAAATTCTTTTTTTTTTACTTCTTTTCATTTATTCAGGATATTATGGGGGTGCAAACATTTTGGTTACATGTAATGCTGTTTGCCCCGCCCAAGCCGAACAACCCAAATGCCCTTCAGTACCTGAGTGGATTAGTAAAATGTGGTATATGCATACCATGGAGTACTGCTCAACTACAAAACACAATGGTGATCTAGCACCTCTTATATTATTCTGGATAGAGACTGAGCCCATCCTTTGAAGTGAGGTATCACAAGGATGGAAAAACATTCTCTCTCTTGAAAATTCTTAAGCATTTTCCACTGTGGTATCATTGGTCCCATTTTAAGAAAAGTAATACATGTATTTTTACTTTTAGGATTTATTAGTGGTAGTGGGTGATAGTCATGCCAGGAAATGGTAAATCGGCACTTTTACCAAAAATACACATATGGTGCAGGACATTCATAGTTTACCAAGAGTCTTCATGGCTCTTTGTTCCACAGTGAGTTTTGTAGCACAGTAAATAACTATAGATGAACAGGGGAGGAGTAGGTCATTGCTACATGTGACTGCATTGTCTGCCTACTGCCAATGGTTCTCAAAGAGCAATGACACAATTGTAAGGAATGAGTATTTCTTTTATTTCAAATTGATTTCCTGAGTAGTTCGTGGCATATTTGCTTGTACTATTGCAGGATTGCAGTAGTATTGCAGTACTGCAGTGTTACTGATGTGATGACAAATTGCTTTTAATTTTTTTATGGATACCTAATAGTTGTCTATATTTATGAGATACAAGTGATGTCTTCATACAGGCATGCAGTGTGGACTCATCAAATCAGGGTGACTGGGCTACCCGTCACCTCAAGCATTTCTCATTTCTCTGTGTTAGGAGCATTCCAATTTCACCCTTCTAGTTAATTTAAAGTATAGGATAACTTGTTGACTGTAATCGCCCTGTTTGCTGTCTTATGCTAGATCTTGTGCATTCTGTCTGGCTATATAATTGCACCCGTTAGCCATTCCCACTGTATCCCCGCTCTCTGCTACCCTTCCCAGCCTGTAGTCCTACCATTCTACTCTCTAGCACCATGAGAGCAATGGTTTTAATGTTTAGCTCCCACGTGGGAGTCAGAACACGGGAAGTCTGTCTTTCACTGCTTGGCTTATTTCACTTAACATAATGTCCTCCAGTTCCATCCTTGTGGCTGCAAATGGCAGGATTTCATTCTATTTATGGCTGAATAATACTCCATTGTGTGTGTGTACCACATTTCCTTTATCCATTCATCAGTTGATGGACACTTCGGTTGATCCCAAGTCCTGGCTATTGTGACTAGGGCTGCAGTCAGTGCGGGAGTGCAGGGATCTTTTCCACATACTGATTTCCTTTCCTTGGATACATGCCTAGCAGTGGGGTGGCTGGGTCATAGGATAGCTCCATTTTTAGTTTATCTTCCTAACATATAATCCTTGACTCTTCCCAGCCTGCCAGTAGCTTCCCCTCCTGAATTCTTACACATTCACAGACCAGCTTCCCCCGGCCCCTGTTAGATGACCCCTTTTGAAACTCCGTTGGCTGTGTTCTTTCTTTCATCCCCCAGGGAGACATCGCTGTCTGACGCAGCTCAGCATCACCCCATGCTTTCCTGTGCTCTTCCTGCACAGTAGCTACGAGTCGTTTTTCTTCTCCTGTCGAAATCTCATGCCTTTTCCGACTAAGCAGCTATTAACCTCCACTTTTTTACTGCATAATTCCAGCAAGTTGACCTTCCATTCCTAGTATGCAACGTTTATGAGATTTCTATTTATGTGTTTGCTCCTGACTCCCAAATATGGAAGAGATTGTGTATTTATCTTTCAATCCCTCCCCAGCACTCGACACACTTTGCTTTACGTAGGATGCACTATTTCACTGTTTGTGGAAGGAAGAGTAATAATTTAAATCACAATTTTTTTAAATAACTTGAACAGGTCGTATTACAGGTCAGAATATTCCCTTTAAGAATATCATGTTCTGTTGACCATTAGGGATGATAAATGTTTTAATACCCGGTGTTTTGGAAACTTACTCAGGGATTTCACGATTATGGCATTGATTGATAGGGAACTTAGCTCTTGTTCCATTCTTTGCTCCACCTTGGCCTGAAAAGTTCATTGTCTTATTATTTCATGTAAGGTGTGTTAGCGTTGTACCTCCTATTATAATAATATTTTGCTCAAGTCACACATTTCTATGTTTATGCAGTGGGTATTTTGGTGTTCATGCAGTACTCAGTATGGTTTTTATTTGGAATAAATAATGACCATCATTTGAAGTTTAAGCTGTACTTCTTTTGAAATGTGTCTGTACGTATTTATAACGTAATGAAACGTGGTGGTTTAGAAGTGAACTAGGCTTGCTGTTTTAGAGTGTCCAGGACCTGGAGGAGGATCATGGAAATCTTATTGGTGAAGGAAGTGAACTTAGAAAAGAATTGGCCACGTTGCAAACAAAACTGATGATGCAAAATGTAAGTAATGTGTATTTGAAACTCAAAACTAAGGATTGATTAAGCACTAAGATATTGTATTGGCTGAATTTTTCATAATACACAAAGATGAAAGAAATGATTAATATCTCTTCCTGTAATAGCAGCGGGAAGAATTGGCCAATGTTCAGATGATTCTACAGTCCCTGTTATTCTGATGACACTTCGAAGCTGGAAGCTGAACCTGTGTGATAGGATACAGTCGTAAAATGAGCTACATGAAGCCAATGTGGCCTAAAAAGTCTACTTTCAATTATTACATGTTCTTTGTTCATGTGTTTGTTCAGCGCCAGACCCCCTTTCTGTTAAAACTCAATTAAAAGCTAAAGAGTTCTGTGAGTAGCAGACGTTCCGAAGTTGTATGTTTCAGGCTTTCAGCCCCTTGATAGTATTGGGGACTTTGTTTCCCTAGCACTGTCAACTAACTTTTAGCAATAAAGATGATTCAACTTTACGTTTGGCCTCAGTGGATCTGTGTCAGTCTCAAATGGCAGAAATCACAGGTATGGAAGGTTACACTGGTCTTCCTTAAGAAAAAAGTTAAAGAACATAAAATCTATTCTATGTACACCCTTTTTTTTTTGCAAAATTAGTAAGTTACAAAACCGATTCTAATGCCAGAAACCTGCAGAGGAAATATGTTCTACAGATTTACAGGACTTAATAAAAGCTATACAAGTTTGTGCCCCAGAAGAAGTTACACTGCCTAAAATCATTACACCACAGAATAAGATATATAAATGTCACTTGTGGACATAGATTTGTGAAAAATGTCACTTTCACCAAAAAAATCAAAATTTCATTTAATTGATTTTTGTCCACTGTTACTGATAAATGACACCTGCCCCTAGCAGGAGTAAAAGTATTTAATTAATGTGTATATGCCTAATGACCTATGCTTCAATATTGTATACCTTTCTGTAGAGACAGAATTTTCTTTAAAGTGTGGTGTGCAGTTACCATATGCAAAATTGATTTTATATTCATCTAAATATGTTAAAAATTAATTCACTCCCTTTGTCTTTTATAATGTGTTTGATGGTTTTACACATGAAACACGAAATCTTCAATTGTACGTCTTGCATTTGATGAACCCGAAGTTGTTTCCAAATTTGATGTGAATAAGTCAGTTAAATGTGATCTGTTGCTGAATTACTCAAATTGCTTTCATGCCGTTCAAAAATCCACTCCCACTTAGAGAAGAGGAGTGACTTTCTCCCGAATTTCTGCATTTTGACAATTGTTATTCTGGCCCCTGAACACATTCTTCACTTCGTTTAAATTTTTTTCCAAGTTTTTAAATACAGGTGCACTCATATTCTATTTTCCAAACTCTGATATCTTACATAGGAATAAGTGAGGCCTCCACCATGAATATTTAATACTCTGGGTCAATTTACTTCCTGACTTTTGTAAAAGATTTTCCCCTTAATCTAAAGTATGTGTTGGAATATATGTCTTCAGTATGATGTCAAAGTCCTAAGACGTCCCTCATTTGACAACTTTTGCCAATAGGTACAGACGTGAAATAAAGACTCCAGGCTGTTTTCTGTGCCCTTAATTCTCACGAGTATATTCTTTTTCCTTTGAGGAATAGAAATCATCACTATTTTGTATTTTATTCAACATTTCTTTTACTGAAGATGGATGTAGTACATGTTAATTAGTCTCTGAGTTTTCTCATTATTTCATTATGTATCGTATATGCTTGCTCTATACGTAGGAGTCAGTGTCCGTGAACACAACCTTCACCCACATCGCAGTCTCACAGTGTCCGTGGAGCACAGGCAGCTGACCATTTATCCTGTGATGGCACCGCAGAGGAAAGCCATCCATTGGATGAGGAGTTGGCAGCCCCGTTTGGGGGGATTAAGACCTTTCTTGACACCAGGGCTCCTCAATTAAAAGAATGCCTTACCTCCAATTGCGTGAGACTTTAGCAGAGACAAACTCAGACATGTAAAGGGAAGAAGGCTTTGCAAACACAGTGGTTGGTGACGGCCTTTAGCTCTTTCATGGCAGAAGGATCCTTAATCCTACGTGGATTGAAGGTGACACTGGGTCCCCAGGGGATACAGCAGAAAGCATCACGTTGTCACATTGCATCTATCACGCAACACACTGGGGACCTGAGGAAGGGTACGCTATAGCTCATGGCCTAAAGGAGAGTCCAGAGCAGGGCTGTGCTCTTCAAACTCTCACAGGGCCTAGGGTTACGTGAAGGTGATACAGTACCACCCAGTTTTGACTCCAATTTTTATACACCTGATGTTTTACGATGGTGACCGGCTAACAAATACCCATGAGATTTCTTCTATGCAAAATTTACTGTGTCAAAATCCGTCAACATTTGAATGGCCAGGTTACTAGTTTTGTGCAGATATCTAAATAAAGCTTATCCTCTGAAGCTGCAAAACACCTTCATCCCTGCCTAAGCAGTGAGAGGAGCTCAAGGCTGCCCTGGCGTCTGTGCACACAGCCCCTTTATTGCACCCAGACTGCAAATGCTCTGAGATGTCAGGTTGAACCAGGCAGCCAGTTGCATTTTTGCCCAGATGAATGAGGATCCTCTCAGTGCTGCTCATCCAAAACACATTGACACCAATTAGGTAGTAAGGCTTCTCAATCTGGAACCCTCAATTCATACATCTGTGTCCCTTAAAACAGATTTGTGCTCATTTCATTGTAAATCATAGTGATGACACTACCTACGTCACAGGAACTTCCTGAGGGTCAGTGTGGCAGGAATGGGAGGCGTCGGGCTCCTGTCTCCCCAGTCTTCCTCCTCACACCAAGGCCATGAAGCTGGGAGTCACTGAGCCAGGCTTGTGACCTCAGAATGGCTTGTGTCTTCCTGAGATTTCCTACTATGCTAAGCTTGAATTGAAGACAGTGACCTCCTAAGAACCAACTTCTATCAAAATACCGAAAGGTCCCCAACCAAGCAGACAGTAAAAACACTCCTCAAGGTGAGAATCTCCGCCTCCCTGTAGTCTACAAAATATGCAAATTTTCAATGTTCTGTCCTGACCTTGAGTTACAAGTCTCAAGTGTAGAGTATCATGCGCATTTGTTTGTTTAAATGTCTAAGGTCACAGATAAATTTTGACCTGCAAAAGGTACCAACTGATATGTTTAATTGTTTGTGAGGAAAATGGGATCATTTACTTCTAAGGAACAATATGATCGTGCATAGTGGGAAATGCCATAATAACATCTATGGGATAAGAAAATGAAGAGTATAATCACACAACGGTATGAACATATAAAATGAATAAAAAAGGGGAAGAGGTAAACTTAATATTAAATCCAGGGCAAGGGTTTGTGAAAATACCAACAGTGCAGTATTGTCTTTCTGAATTATTTGAAACAGGCTTAAGTGAAATATTAATTTCAATACCTACCTTTACCATATAGTGCCGCATTGTTGCTCCTGAAAATTACACTTTGCAAAAGTGATCATGGAGCTACCTGAATTTCAGTGACATCAGGTGTAAAGAGGAAGGACAACTGGCAGGTAAGGGTTTATGCACGAGATTCCTGAATGGGGAGGACTGCTAGTGCTGTTTCAAGCACCGAAGGTGTAGACATGCCTATGGGCTTAGTTTATTCTTACTGTCAGTCCTGTGATGGAATCATCATCTGGCTGCACGGTTAAGTGAACAAGGCTAGAGAGCAACATAAGCTCCCTCACGTAGTCACGAGGTGCACATTAGCGTGCAGACTGGGGGGAAAGGGACCCACTGATAGCATAGATTAAATTCCTGATAAAAGTTATCAGTGAGGTGACAGAGACCGTTACTCTCTACATCACATGCCTCTATAAGGTTGGAAAATGTTTTACACAGTCTTGGATCACTCTTGTAATTAGGAAGAAAATATAACTTTGAAAATGATATAACTTGAGGCACATTGTCAAACACATGCAAGCCCAATTGACTGAAAAAGTCAAGAATTTGCTTTCAAATACTCGAGTGGGCCTGGGCACCACATCAGATTTGGAGAAGGCAATACATAAAACAGAATGAGCTGCCTTTAGACTGTTGTTGAATCTAGGTGATCAATACATGGGGCCCATTATATTCGTCTCTGCAATGTGTACATTCATTTCACAAGTTTCAAGAACCTCTCAGGTTGTGGGACTGCTAATAAACACTCCTACATCATGGCTCGATTTGACAATATCTTGCTAGGTGAAACAAACCAATAACAGGTCCAGAAGGAGACATACTGCACGCTTCCACTTTAATGATGTATTAAAATAGTCAAATTCATACAAGCAGAAAGTAGAATGGGGACTGTCAGGGGCTGGGGGAGAGCTAAATGGGGAAGCTAGGTGCAAGGGACATAGAGTTTCAGCCGTAGAGGATGAGAAAGTTCCAGATAT
This sequence comes from Eulemur rufifrons, assembly GCF_041146395.1. NCBI lineage: Eukaryota > Metazoa > Chordata > Mammalia > Primates > Lemuridae > Eulemur > Eulemur rufifrons. Next base: position 21,654,223 of record NC_091012.1, on the reverse strand, counting down.
TCACCAACTAAAGAATTCAAATGAATCCGCAAGAAGAAAGCAACACCAGTAAAAAGGTGTTGAACAAGAACAGAAGTTATTCAAAAGAAGATAGACGAATGGCCAGCAAACGTATGAAAAAATGTTCAACATCACTAATCATCACGGAAATGCAAATGACAACGACAATGAGACACCACCTTACCCCTGTCAGAAGGGCCATTATTAAACAGGTAGAAAATAATAGATGTTGGCATAGATGCAGAGACAAAGAAACACTCATACACTGTCGGTGGGACTGCAAATTAGTACAACCTCAATGGAAACAGTATGGAGATTCCTCAAAGAAATAAATGCAGACTTACCGTTTGACCCAGAAATCCCACTCCTGGGTCTCTACCCAAAGGAAAAGAAATCATTTTATCAAAAAGACACCTGGACTCGAATGTTTATTGCAGTACAATTGCAATGATATGGAATCAACCTAAGTGTCCATCAATTCACGAGTGGTTAAAGAAAATGTGGTTTATATACACCATGGAGTACTACTCAGCCACAAAAGGAATGAAGTGATGTCTTCTGCCGCAACTTGGATAGAGCTGGAGGCCATTAACTTACGTGAAGTATCTTAACGGAAAAACAAACACCACATGTACTGTATAAGAATTGGAATCTAAAGAGTGGGCACACACAGGCACAGAGAGATGGAAAGGACATTGGAAACCAAGAAGGGGGGAGGTTGGGAGGGGGTGAGGGGTAAAATCTGACCTGTTGGGTGTAACGAACACTGTTGTGCTGATGGGCACACTAAAAGCCCTGTCTTAAGCATTATACATGGTATCCATGTAACAAAAACCTTTGCACCCCCCCTCAATATTTTGAAATAAAAACAGAAATATATTTTCAAGTTACCAAATTTAATATGCTAAAAATCTTTTTAAAAAATAATTTCATCTAGGAGACATCATATGCCGGATAGTTATTAATAAAAACAGCTTAATATTTTCAATAGAATATTTTACACTGGAGAAAAGGGAAGAGCACATTTAAATTGAATATTATTTGGTTTTCTTATGTGACCACAATAAAGAGAGAAACCTATAAAATGACATCAAGAACCATGTATAATGTTTCACATACCGAAAGAATTGTCATATACCGTTTTGACATACAGAGTTTTAATGAAAATGTCATGGCATTAAAGTCAGGTGCCCCTATCTCAATTAATCCCTGAAACTGATTTTTAAACACACTCTGCAAAATTACTCCCTAACGTACACCTGTCCAAAAATTGACCACAGAAACAACCCAATTCATTTCAGTTTTTAAGTCTTCATTATGAAAAAGAAAAAAAAAAGCGTAGCAGAAAGTTCACTAATTTACCTTTGGAAAGAAATGCACAACCTTGGCCAAAGCGCTTCCCTAAAAGAGAACAAGAATTTGTTCTTCTGACTTACTTGTTCCCCATCGATAACATACAAATACTTACTGTTCGGGGTTAGGGCAGACTTTGCAAGTAAACAGGCTTTCCGTTCTACCCAGCATGCTCATTAGATCATTGGCATCTCCATATGAGAAATACACAAGGAATATGAGATAGTACATAAGACAGTGTTTATGGCGTGTGCTAACACCCTGTTTCTGTGGTGCAGTGTCCTAGGTTTACAGAGTTTCATGGGAGGCGCTTACAAGTTAAATACACAAAGTTCTGAAATCCATTTCCTGGTTAATTAATGGAATCCCTGACTTCACCAAGGGAAGGGCTGCAGCATAACCCATATACTGTTTCACAAATGAGCCTACCATTTCTTCAAAACTGGCATTAACTAGGACATCTTTCAATCTACCGTTGAAATGAGTAGAAACAAGTGGAAAAGGCTTGTAGAATGAGCGCTTTCCACCTCAAGCCCTCCTTATGTCATACCTTCATAAGGACATAAAAGTTTCAGATGCTAGTCATGATGAGATTGAAGGGCATGCATTACTCTATCAGTTATTAATAACTGGAAATGGAATCACAATGATAGTCTCTTTCATTCCTTTTAAAGTGATAATTCCCTTTCTCCTTTGGCCTGTAAACTGTGCTTCAGCAGTAAACATGTTGGTTGCTAAAATAAATAATTATATATGTGTGTTAGAAGAGAACCGTGTTTCCACCCTATGGAAATATGAAATAAAGTACCTCTCCTCTGTTATAAAAATAAACATCTTCAATCAAGTAGATGAGTTTTATTCTGTTTTAAACTTTTTCTCATTCCTTAATTTTATATACATATATATGTTTTTTCTCTTGAAGAAATGATTTAAACAATTCTACTGGATTACAATAGTTATGTTAGCAATCAAACATAGGTAGGTAGACTCCAGTCCTTGGTACTTGGTTTAAGTGTTACCAGACTCCCACGAAGCAAGAAACCTCACAAGAAGCCGTGTCACATTGTTGAGGAAGTTTGTGTCCAGTGCTCAGCCCTGCCCCAGGGTTTATCCTCCGTGTCTGGCTCCCCGTGGACCAGCTGGTCTGACCCCAACCCCGCAGGACCCACCCCCTCCCTTCCCACACACCCGCCTCTTCCCTCCTTCCTCCCTCCCCACCATCACAGAACACGCAGACAGACTTCATTTCACAAGTGGTTGATTTTATTCTCATCGCCACGGTGTACCCGGTTAGTGAAAAATTCCTCGTCCACACGCTTGGCCATGTCCTGGCAGCTAGACCTCTGGAGACTTCGCAGATAGCTCTGACGTCGCTGGCCTCACTCCGAGGTTACTGGCTGCTGAGGGTGACACTTGAGGCGGTGGAGCTCTCCCCGCTCTCTGGGGCCTGCTCTGGCTCATTTTGACCGAGTCCCTCTGCAAGCTGGTGACAAGGGTCGAACGGTGTCGGCCCTCTCCCCTCCTTGGGTTTCATTGAAGGAGGGGTCACTTTTGGAGAAGCTTTTCTCATCAAAGTCCCTCGAAGGGGTCCTTTCGTCTTCCTGGGCACCTGCAAGGACAACAGGGAGATCACAGAAGGGCACTGGTTTGGGGGAAGAGGGTGGAGGTGGGGTGGGAGCATGGGAAGGGGTGTGGGCCGAGGAGGGTTTGTGCTGGGAAAGGGCAGGGGGGGAGTCTGGGGGGCAGGACTCGAGGGGAAGGTGGGGAGGAGCTTGGGTGGGTCGCTCACCTTGAAGCTGCCTCTGGACCTGTGCTGACGAGGGGCCTTCCTCTTCTTCCCGCTTTTCCCTGCTTTCACATTTGTAGTTGGTTGTTTAGTGACGGTGCTGGAGGCTTCTGGTTTTCTGGTCATCTTCACCGTGTCAGCGGTTCCCAGAGGTCTACCCAGGCCGCCTGACCTCCCTATATATACCCTCCCAGGGATACGGCCAGGCCACGCCCCTGAGCTTTGTTTGGTCACCGAGCCACTCCCCAGCCAATGGGAGCCCTGGGGGGAGGGGCTTTGACATCACAAAGCACCAGCCTGACATCAGGGTGAGGGAGGGGGATGCTGCGGAGGCCAAGACGCTCTGGTGGGAGAAAAGGAGGATTTCCTTAGCAACCCTAAAGAGCTTTCCCACACTGACCTGCCACCCCTCCTCATTTCTTCATTTTCAGTTTTGGTGGGTCCCATGGCACAGATCATGTGTCTCTTCCCCACGTTTTACGTGGACTTCCCATACAGTGGTACATTCTGTTCTCTCCCACCTTCCACCATTACTTAGTTTTTGTATCTCCTACCTAAAATCTCCCCATGCTAACCTGGCCCTCTTTAAGACTTACATGGAGATGTGCACCGTCCCTTCCTCCTACAAATTCCTCTCATGTACTTTGAAGACCATTCACTTCTTGGCTTTTTCATCTCACCTCCCGTTCTCAGTGTCTGCTTACGTTGCCTCGGTTTTCTATTTTCATGCTTGAAATTACTGGCTTCAGGCTGTCAACATCAGCTGGGCGTCTGCCTCAAGCTGGCTTCTCCAGAGAAGGAGAAAGAGAACCAACAGCATACGTACGTGTGTGTGCATGTTTAATGGTATATAGCTTATAGGTCTATTTTCTATTGTATAGCATTTGTATATGAATATTGTATATATGTAATCTGATTTAAATTAAGGAATTGGCTCACACATTGCTGGAGGTGCTGAGACAAAATATGCCAAGCAGGCTGTGAGGCTGGATATTCAGGAAAGACTTGATGTTGCATTCCTGAATTTCAAATATATATGGCAGCCCAGCAGTTCCAGTAGCTAGAAACTGAAACGGGTACTCCTGAGTTAGAGATGTGTAGAGTAGGCTCACATCAAAACAGACACATGGAAGAATTGAAGAGACATAAACCTGAGCATACACAATTAATTGGTTTCTGACAAGCCCAGCAAGAATAGACAACGGGAAAAGAATAGCGTGTTCAATAAATTGTGTGTGGGAGACTGAATATCCACATGCGAAAGGATGAAACTGGATCCTTATCATAGCCCAGCTCTGCTGGACGGATGCAGCCCTTGCCTCCAACATTTCTGATAGGCAGTAGAAGGTTTGCTGTGACTGTAACCCCCAGAGGCTTGTAGAAGTGCCTTGGTGAAATTGTCTCAGACCCTGGCCTCATTTCCCGTGACCTGCACCTAAATGGTCCCACGAATAGGTCTGCTTTGCAGCTCTTCATGGCAAGGAGCCCAACAATTTCACCAAGATGACATTTCTCCATGAAACCTTTCCCAAATAGTGTCCTTCATTTAAAGTGTTTCTTTTTATTTCAATGCTGGAAAGGATCCAGGAACTGATAAATGTGGGTAATGTGTTTATCATAATTTCTGCCTGTCAGATAAGGTACTTTAGGCAGAGTCTCCTGTGGCACAGGTAACACATTTCACCTGAGACATTTCTTTTCCATGAAACATTAGTTTATGTAGCATTATTTAAAAATCTTGGTATAACTCACAGGGATGATGTACAGAAGATGTTACAAGGATTCAGAGGTATGTTTTGGGGGCTATTTGTAGTTAAAGAAAATTGCTTTCAACCGTGCAATTTTTACAAAAGGAAATGTTAATTACTAGACCGTTAAATGCCTCCTTCTCACATATCAGAATTAACATAAGTACTTATTGTGATCTGCCTGATAGATTTCCTTTCTGACTTTTTTAACTGTTGTTGGGGAAAGTGAGAATACTTCTAACAACGGTGAGGTAAGAGTGCTCCTTTTGTTTTGTCCACAGGGAAATTTAATGGATTGTGACATACTAGAGGAAATTGGATGAGACACATCTCTCCTTTTTTTAGTGTGCACAGATTAAATGATATATCAGTTTTTCATGTTCTTAATTTAGCTATTCTGTTTTTGCAGCTTTCTGATGTTGTTTTCTTTGGAGTAGCAGTAAAAATTGAATTTTTATTGTTATTTTTACGAGTAAACTATGTAGGGGAAAACTTAAGACAACTTTTCTAGCTAGTGTGTAATTGGATCAAAAAACTCATAAATTTTATATTGGCACGTTAAATGCTAGCTGCACTAACTGTATTGTAGGACCATACTCTTTAAAAAGCCTTACTGATTTCCTGGCACTTCTATAGAGACCATATTCTTATAAAAGAGTCCTATTCAATTTTTGGCTCTTCTACAGAGATAATTTGTATAAGCAGTATATTTTGAAAGCTTTGTTCTACGTGGTGGTGACAAAATGCTGGTTTTGTGAGCAGTCTAATAAATTGATTTTTATAGATGATACTGTAGGTATAAAATACTTGTATTATGGTACAGATCCTTTATGAGTACTTGAAATCTAACAATTGATGGTACATCCCTGATGTTAAATCATATGTTTAGTGAGACATTTCTTATAGTAGTAAGATTTTATTAAACATGACACATATGGATAAAAATGTTATATAAAAAGCTCCCAGAAAATATTTCAAAAGTGTTCTTGAGCTTATTTATCTACTTAAACTAATATTTTTACACCCATGGACATTGTCTCTTTTAGTAAAATACAGTTAAAAGCATCACTCACTAGATTGTTTAAAAAGAATTTTCTTCTTGTATATTAAACAATTTCTACCCTTTTCATGGTATTGTTAAATAAAATACTTTTGTGTATTTTATATAATGAGCTGTGACAATATTCCATCTAAACTTGTCGTTTGAAATGGGGGATATTTTGTAAATGTGAAAATTAAAGTTTGTGTTTGAGACCTTTTATACATATTTTAAAGATACAAACTATTTTGATTATTGGATTTTTTTATCATCTGTAAATTAAAAGTGATCTGCAGTCAGAACAACTGGAATTGGAATACTAATACCGAAGGTTTTCACAGAAAATAAGTGAGCAAGTCTTGGTTTTTGAAATGATACTTATATTATGAATTTTAAATCTTTCTAATATTTTTGAAGCAAAATTTCCCATATTGTTTTGAATATAAGGGAACAAAATACTTTTCATTATTGGCTTTTAATGAATATTTATTTTCTATGTAGCTGACATTAAACAGGCTCTTCCTGCAAAGAGAAAAATGTTTGTAAGGAACAAAAATGCTTCCATCAACACCACTGATGAAAACGACCATGTTTGGAAAACACAGCAAGAGCAGGGGGAAGGTTGTTTACTTCTTTGAACCATGATATTTGTGTCATTCTTAGTATTCATTGGTGCAGATAACTTTAGACAAATACTATCTTGTATTTGTTAGAGTCTCCAGTGAACAATATATTTCACATGATTTTTCTCTAAGCAGGTAAGTTTCTTTAGTTCTATAAACTCAGTTTAATCAAATTGAAATATATTAGCTAGAAGCCAATGAAGGTGATCTATTTTCCCCTTTCATATAACAATAGGGTTTTCCTGTAAAACTAATTTAATACACATTTCTAGGAATATGCTTGTTGAGCATAAGGTGACACTCTTAAACATTTACTCTTGTGATAGTTAACAATAATCAGTTACATAGAAAAGGGTAATATCGTAACTACATTACATATTTTAGTTGTGTTCACTATTCTGTTTACAAAATCATTGTTGTGCCAAAGTGAGGAAATATCAAATGAAATATTCCTGTTTGGAAGTCATGTAGGATGAATGGATATGATGTCCTCATTGAATCTACCTAGCGTGTCAAAGTCACATGTTATTCAATGAGAGGAAATGAAAAGTAAACCACTTTTAGATAAAAGAATATTTCTGGAAAATTTTTAGTACAGTACATCTTCCTTTGTTTTCAAGAGGTAAAGAATGTAAGATAACTTCTCTGGTAGTCAGTCAGGAAGAAATACTTTTAGAATGAAAGTAAATTATTTGACCTTTTCCCCACGAGAAAATGTCAGCTGCTGATACTCCCCTCTCATTTTGTGATATAAGTTATGCCAATTCAATTGTTTTGACTATGGTTATTTTTTCCATACTATTATGAAGTAAGACTGTGCTCCTTATTATGCATTGCAGGCAGAGTCTTCATTAGAAATATTCTCAGAAATTTCTGACTTTGTATCAAGAGTGGGATATAGATGCACAGAAAGCTGAAGAACAAAAAGAAGAAAAGCTGTTGGTATCAGGCTTCACTTTCTACTTATTCAATCTCTTGTCTCAGACCGTCAGGGACGAATCATTCATGCAAAACTTCCAGGAGAGAAGGTAGAGTCCACGAGGACAGATGGACAACGTGAGTGGGAGATGTGACGACGCGAGCCTGGACGTCCTCTTTGGATTGGTCCTGTCCATTTAGAGAGACACTAAGGTCATCAGTTAGGGGTAGGGGCAGGAGAGGAGGTGTTGCCTTTGGGGCAGCGGAGAAGGCCTGGAATTGTGTCCTGAGAGTGGGCCAGGGAATGGACTAGGGGACTCTAATTGCCAGGTGGTATTAGAGGGTCCATGTTAGGTTAGGGTCATAGCGATCATGAATTGACAGTGAGACCAGTCAGCTTAGTTGAGTCAGAGCTGCTGTGCAATTGGGTTTTTCTGGGCTGGGGTCTAGCTGAGCACATTGGCCAAGGGAGAGGGGTGCAGGGTGTAGAAGCAAGGACAGAGGTATGATGACTGACCATGGAATTGAAGCTGGAACTGAGGAAAGTGAGGATGCGGGGGTGAGGTGTTGGACAGTGAAAAGCATTCCATTCAATGGATGTTAGGTCCTATAGACCAGCAGTCCCCATCATTTTTGGCACCAGGGACCAGTTTCATGGAAGACAATTTTTCCATGGAGTGGGGGTGGGGGGAGTGGTAAGATACTCAATTGCCACTCTAAAGCCTGCCACCAGATGCAGCTTAATTGTTACTTGCCACTCACTGATAGGGTTTTGATATGAATCTGCAAGCAACTGATTTATTATGGTCTCTGTGCAGTCAAACCTCTCTGCTAATGACAATCTGTGTTTGCAGGTGCTCCCCAGTGCTAGCATCACTGCCTCAGCTCCACCTCAGATCATCAGGCATTAGATTCTCATAGAGAGCACACGGCCTAGATCCCTCGCACATGCAGTTTACAGTAGGGTTCGAGCACCTATGAGAATCCAAGGTCACTGCCGATCTGACAGGAGGCAGAGCTCAGGTGGTGATGCAAGTGATGGGGAGCAGCTGTAAATAAAGATGAAGGTTCACTCATCTCCTGCTGTGCCGCCTGGTTCCTAACAGGCCACAGATCAGTACCAGTTCATAGCCTGGGGGTTGGGGACCACAGCTATAGACTACTGAGCTGTAGTACTTAAGTGAGTGACCTACAAAGGCAGGAAGGTAGTGGCTGAATGTTGGGAAAAGTGGAGAAACATTATAGTGCAGTGGTCAAGGACCTGGACTCTGTATTCACACTATTTGGGATCTAGCACTGGTTCCACCATTTTTAGTTGTGAAACCATGAGCAAATTATTTGTGTGCCTCAGTTTCCTTTTGTCTGAGAGGGGACATATTAAGAGTACCTACTTCAGTGTTGTTCTGAGCATTAAAGAGTTCCTATAGGATAAGTTTACTTAAAAAGTTCAGGACAGTATCTGCTATATGGTTCCTCCATATCATTGCTAGAATTAGTGCTATGTAGGTGTGGCACAATCTAGAGGATGACTACGTAAGCGAGTGGCAAGTAGAGGAGAGGACCAAGTTATTGCTGGAGAATAGGTCAAGGAACAGAAAGGCAAGTGTTATCGGAAGGTTCATCTGTGTGCATGTACAAATGACCAAGAATTAATACGTGTTTTGAATATTGGTAAGAAAGAATATTCCTGCCTTAATTTATGTTAGGTAGAATTCTTACATAGATCTTACCTGTTTGTGGAGACCAAATTATTGAAAAGGTCATCTGTGGGTTTTGAAATCCAGAATTAAGACATTTTAAATATTTGTAAGAAGGACAATTTCCTAATCAATGTCTGATGGAAACGATTATTATATTGTCTTAGCATATTAGCAGTGAACACAATCATTTAAAATTGGTCATACAAGTTGTTAAACAGACAATGTCAACAAATATAGATTTAAAGACTATTCCATTAACTTTAATGTAGAATTATGTTTCCTTCAGATTAAAATTTACCGAATTTTTATCACTTTTTGTATTATACTTGTAGAATATATTTTGAGAGCAATGCAAGATTTTTCTACAAGCTAGAATTGTTCAGAGGCAGAAACTAAAAAAATATAAAAATGTATATGAGCAATTCTTAAAATTCTGTTGTATTTGGTAACAAAATATGTTCTTATAAAATACACTGCATATATAGAAGTAGAAGAGAGTTGATTGGCAAATTTATGGAAAAAAGCATTTTGGTTATACATTTTAAATTGTTAATTGGCTTAATTTTGAATTTCTTCTTCCAGATTTAATATAATTAGTAAGTGTATTTTTATTTTGAGGGTTCATAAACGGTTTTGTTGGGTTTACATAAAATAGGCAAAGGTAAATTGTGAAGTATGCATATAGTGTATAAAATTGATACTTCATTAACATAATATTGAAGATTTTATGTTCAACAACCAGTTTTTAGGAGATCAGCAACAAATATATAGTGAAAAGAATGATATCCATAAATCCTTTGTAGATATCTTTTACTTGTTTTGACAGATTTTGTTAATAAGGAATTAGGCAGGAGTAACGATTGGGTATCACTTTTATTTTATAATGAAATATACGAGTATTCAGGCCCCGAAATAACGTAGAACAAAAGGGCATGCAGTGCTTAGTAGCAGTTGACTTTTAAAATGAAATAATGGATATCAAAGCTTCGTGATCTTTTTGGGGAAAACTTCCTGTGTCCCCAAAGGGAGGACCCCCTTGATAATGATCACAAAGGACAGATATTATGAGGCTCTCAGCTGTCATGGAGTATTGGTGAGACAATATGGAAACACCTTATAAATATTAAAGAGCAATCATTACTCTTTAATCATATACAGATACCTGTGAGTGTGTGCGTGTGTGTGTGTATGTGTATGTTAGATTACGCCTCAGGAAACAGCACACATGGTAGGAAGACTAATCTCTATTTCCCTTGCCCATGTAGCTTCCTCTGCTCCTCATTCCTTAAGAACTTTATGACTTTTCCTCATTCCCACCTTTGGCTTCCCGTGCCCACTGAATCTTTTTAGCCCCATGTCAGTTTTGCATAGGGCAAAGAGTGGCTCTCAACAAAAATGTCCGGAATTTATAAATGAGAGGAGAAGCTCAAAACCACAGATAGTAATCAGCAGGAAGACCTAGACCACTTTTAACCTTGATTCCAAATTCTAGAATAATTGCAGCTGCAGCCTAGTGGATACGGACTGTCTGAGGCTCAATGGTAAACACTTCTCTTGTATTATTGATTTTAGTCTTCACATTACCCCTATAAAGTGGGTACCCTTATATCTACATTTTCCAAGGGAAGCAGGGAGAGTTGGCAACTTTCTTACAATACTTACAGCTTATCGAGTAAGGATTAAAACTCAAATCTCCAAACATCAAACTGCACACACCACCCTCATAAGGACTGTTGCTCCATGCTGGGGAAACAGAACTATACTGGATACTGTGGAAGGATGCAAAGGACATTTCACAATATCCCCTGCACTAGCAACCAGATCCTACCCCGTGTGTGTTAAAGACAGGAGACATATTTCTTTGACTCTACTAACACACCCCGTTTTAGTCCGTTTTGTGCTGCTATAACAAAGTAACTGAGACTACATAGTTTCCAGGTAATAGTAATTGATGTTCTCACAGTTCTGGAGGCTGGGAGGTCCAAGAGGAAGGCACTGGCAGGTTCGGTTGTCTGGCAAGGGCTGCTCTCTGCTTCCAAGATGGCACCTGTGGCAGCAGCCTGTAGAGGGAATGAATGCCGTACCCTCACGTGGCAGAAGGCTGAAGGGCAACCTCAGTGAACACTGAGTAAAGCTTCTTTTATAATACAAGGGGCTTAATCCCATTCATGAGGGAGTAGCTCTCATGGCCAAAGCACCTCTTAAAGGCCCCACCTCCTACCATCATCACATTGCCCGTTAAGTTTCAACACCTGGGTTTTGGAGAAGAACACGCGTAACTAAGCATGGACTGGCTTGCTTCAGGTTTGCCCTCAGCACTGAAGAAATCCTAAGTAAGCACAAGGTAATTCGATTCCATTAATACAGGAAAGATTTTTATGGGAACTGTGAGTCTTTAGCCAATTCCTAGAGAAATAAAGGACATTTACTGGCTGAACGGAGGAATTGTCCTGGGGATTAAGTAGAGGAAGGGCCTTTGGGATGGCGGGCAGACACAGGTCCGGGGAAGTGCTTTATGAGCTTACAATAGGAAGAGGAACAGAGTTGAGGATCCTTTGGGGGGAGTAGTAGGAAAGGTGCTAGATTCATAAACTGACAGATAATTGTATCTAGACCGAGAACTTGAGAAGTAATCCAAAGTTAAAGTAATAGCACCAAAAAGTGGAGAGGAAAGTGTGAATTCAGTGTTCTTTCAATAAGAATTCATACATGATGAATTAATTCACTCAACAAATATTTGTTGAGAACCTTCCATGGTCAGGCATTACCCTAGGTGATAATAAAAGAATAATAATGTCTGTCCTTATTGGGCAATATCGAATCCTGGCAACGATTGTGTGAGATAGAAGGGGTTATCTTATTTTATCCTCACTTTACAAAAGATGACACTGAGGACCAGCCAGCTTAAGTAATCGGTTCCGGATGACCTAGTACTTGAGCAGGAGTTTGAGTTTGTGTGACTCCAAAGCCCACACATTGCCCAGTACACTGTGCGGCCTACATAAGAGGGAAGCCGTGAGAGGTTGTGTGAGGCTTTGAGTACAGAGAATGAGAAAATTAGGTGGTTTCTTTTTTTATTGTGGTCGACAACACATTACATGAAATGCACGCAGTTAAAAATTTTCTGGTGTACTATACAGTATTGCTACGTATACGCACATTGACTTACAGCAGACCTCTGGAACTTGCTCATCTTCTGTGGCTGAAACGCTATGTCCCTTGCTCCTTGCTTTCCCATTTACCCCTCCCCCAGCCCCTGGCAGTCCCCATTCTACTTTCTGCTTGTATGAATTTGACTATTTTAATACCTCATTAAAGTGGAAGCATGCAGTATGTCTCCTTCTGGACCTGTTATCGGTTTGTTTCACCTAGCACCTAGCACCTAGCACGATATTCTCTAATCCAGCCATGATGTAGGAGTGTTCTGTGAAGGCCCACAACCTGCGAGGTTCTTGAAACTTGTGAAACGTACACATCGCAGAGACGAATATAATGGGCCCCATGTATTGATCACCTGGCTCCAACAACTGTCCAAAGGCAGCTCATTCTGTTTTATGTATTGCCTTCTCCAGATCTGATGTGGTGCCCGGGCCCCCTCGAGTATTTGAAAGCTAATACTCTACTTTTTAAGTCAATTTGGCTTGTGTGTGTTAGACAATGTGCCTCAAGTCATATCGCTTTCAATGTTATATTTTTTTCCTAATTACAAGAGTGATCCAAGACTGTGTAAAACATATTCCAACCTTATAGAGGCACGTGATGTAGAGAGTAACGGTCCCTGTCACCTCACTGATAACTTTTATCAGCAATTTAATCTATGCTCTCAGTGGGTCCCTTTCCCCCCAGTCTGCACACTAATGTGCACCTCGCGACCACGTGAGGGAGCTTATGTTGCTCTCTAGCCTTGTTCCCTTAACCGTGCAGCCAGATGATGATCCCATCACAGGACTGACAGTCAGAATAAACTAAGCCCATAGGCATGTCTACACCTTCAGTGCTTGAGACAGCACTAGCAGTCCTCCCCATTCAGGAATCTCGTGCATAAACCCTTACCTGCCGGTTGTCCTTCCTCTTTACACCTGATGTCACTGAAATTCAGGTAGCTCCACGATCACTTTTGCAAAGTCTTAATTTTGAGGAGCAACAATGCGGCACTATATGGTAAAGGTAGGTATTGAAATTAATATTTCACTTAAGCCCGTTTCAAATCATTCAGAAAGACAATACTGCACTGTTCGTGTTTTCACAAACCCTTGCCCTGGATTTAATATTAAGTTTATCTCTTCCCCCCTTTTATTCATTTTATATGTTCATACCATTGTGTGATTATACTCTTCATTTTCTTATCCCATAGATGTTATTATGGCATTTCCCACTATGCACGATCGTATCATTCCTTAGAAGTAAATGATCCCATTTTCCTCACAAACAATTAAACATATCAGTTGGTACCTTTTGCGGGTCAAAATATATCTGCTATGTTAGACATTTAAACAAACAAATGCGCACGACATTCTGCACTTGAGACTTGTACCTGAAGGTCAGGACAGAAAGTTGCTAATTTGCATATTTTGTAGACTACAGGGAGGCGGAGATTCTCACCTTGAGGAGTGTTTTTACTGTCTGCTTGGTTGGGGACCTTTCGGTATTTTGATAGAAGTTGGTTCTTAGGAGGTCACTGTCTTCAATTCAAGCTTAGCATAGTAGGAAATCTCAGGAAGACACAAGCCATTCTGAGGTCACAAGCCTGGCTCAGTGACTCCAAGCTGCATGGCCTTGGTGTGAGGAGGAAGACTGCGGAGACAGGAGCCCGACGCCTCCCATTTCTGCTGCACTGACCCTCAGGATGGTCCTGTGACGTAGGTAGTGTCATCATTGTGTTTTACAATGAAATGAGAACAAATCTGTTTTAAGGGACACAGACGTAGGAATTGAGGGTTCCAGATTGAGAAGCCTTACTACCTAATTGATGTCAATGTGTTTTGGATGAGCAGCACTGAGAGGATCCTCATTCATCTGGGCAAAAATGCAACTGGCTGCCTGGTTCAACCTGACATCTCAGAGCATTTGCCGTCAGGGTGCAATAAAGGGGCTGTGTGCACAGATGCCAGGGCAGCTTTGAGCTCCTCTCACTGCTTAGGCAGGGATGAAGGTGTTTTGCAGCTTCAGACGGATAAGCTTTATTTAGATATCTGCACAAAACTAGTAACCTGACCATTCAAATGTTGACGGATTTCGACACAGTAAATTCTGCATAGAATAAATCTCATCGGTATTTGTCAGCCGGTCACCAGCGTAAAACATCAGGTGTATAAAAATTGGAGTCAAACCTCGGTGGCACTGTATCACCTTCGCGTAACCCTAGGCCCTGTGAGAGTTTGAAGAGCACAGCCCTACTCTGGACTCTCCTTTAGGCCATGAGCTATAGCGGACCCTTCCTCAGGTCCCCAGTGTGTTGCGTGATAGATGCAATGTGACAACGTGCTTTCTGCTGTATCCCCTGGGGACCCAGTGTCGTGTCACCTTCAATCCACATAGGATTAAGGATCCTTCTGCCATGAAAGAGCTACAGGCCGTCACCAACCACTGTGTTTGCAAAGCCTTCTTCCCTTTACACCCCAATGTCTGAGTTTGTCTCTGCTAAAGTCTCATGCAATTGGGGGTAAGGCATTCTTTTAATTGAGGAGCCCTGGTGTCAAGAAAGGACGTAATCCTCCCACACTGGGCTGCCAACTCCTCATCCTATGGATGGCTTTCCTCTGCGGTGCCATCACAGGATAAATGGTCAGCTGCCTGTGCTCCACGGACACTGTGAGACTGCGATGTGGGTGACGGTTGTGTTCACGGACACTGACTCCTACGTATAGAGCAAGCATATACGATACATAATGAAATAATGAGAAAACTCAGAGACTAATTAACATGTACTACATCCATCTTCAGTAAAAGAAATGTTGAACAAAATACAAAATAGTGATGGTTTCTATTCCTCAAAGGAAAAAGAATATACTCGTGAGAATTAAGTGCACAGAAAACAGCCTGGAGTGTTTATTTCACGTCTGTACCTATTGGCAAAAGTTCTCAAATGAGGGACGTCTTAGGACTTTGACATCATACTGAAGACATATATTCCAAGACATACTTTAGATTAAGGGGAAAATCTTTTACAAAAGTCAGGAAGTAAATTGACCCAGAGTATTAAATATTTATTCATGTTGGAGGCCTCACTTCTTCCTATATAAAATATTAGAGTTTTGGCCGGACACGGTGGCTCATGCCTGTAATCCTAGCACTCTGGGAGGCCGAGGCGGGTGGATCG
This sequence comes from Eulemur rufifrons, assembly GCF_041146395.1. Lineage (NCBI taxonomy): Eukaryota > Metazoa > Chordata > Mammalia > Primates > Lemuridae > Eulemur > Eulemur rufifrons. The sequence goes on along the minus strand of NC_091012.1, from coordinate 21,638,737 downwards.
CTCGAGGTCAGGAGTTCGACACCAGCCTGAGTAAGAGTGAGACCCCGTCTCTACTAAAAATAGAAAGAAATTATATGGACAACTAAAAATCTATATAGAAAAAATTAGCCGGGCATGGTGGTGCATGCCTGTAGTCCAAGATACACGGGAGGCTGAGGAAGTAGGATCACTTAAGCCAAGGAATCTGAGGTTGCTGTGAGCTAAGCTGACGCCACGGCACTCACTCTAGCCTGGGCAACAAAGTGAGACTCTGTCTCAACAACAACAGCAACAAAAAAAGATTGATATCCACAGTGATAAGTGTCGTGCAGGTGGGAGGGGGAAGGAGGGGATGGGTAAATTTCCACCTAATGGGTGCAGTGCGATTTCTGGGGGATGGGCAGGCTTGTGGCTCTGACTTGGGCGGCGCAAAGGCAGTATATGTAACCAAAGTGTTTGCACCCCCATAATATTCTGAAATAAAACAAAAACAGTGAGAAGTCATTGTTGATGGTATGTATCTTTGATATGATGTCATGAGAATAGCACTTTACCCCTGTGGTCCTCCCCTTTCCAAACCCATAATACCAAGGTAATCATGACACAATCATCAGCAAAATTCCAAGAGAGGGGCATCCTACAATATGCCTGACTAGTGCTCCTCAAAACTGTCAAGGTCATCAAAAACAAGGAGTACCTGAGAAACTGTCATAGCCAAGAGGAGTCTAAGAAAGTGTGATGGCTAAATATCCTGTAGAATCTTGGATAGGATCCTAGAACAGAAAAAAGACATTAAGTAACAAATAAGGAAATCTAAAGAAAGTGTGGACTTTTGTTAATAACATTGTATCACTATTGGTTTATGAGCTGTAAACAATGAACCATACTAAGATGTTAATTAATAGGGGAAAGCGAGTGTGGTCCATGTGGGAACTCTCTGTACTATGTTTGCAATTTTTCTGTAAATCCAACACTACTCTAAAATAAAAACTTGTTAAAATGGAAAAAAAGAAAAGTTAGTCAACTAGACAAAGGATATATGTGAAAAACATATAGCAAATATCATACACATATGGGGAAATTTGAAAGCTTTTGCTTTGAAACTGAGGATTACACAGGCTTCCTCCCATTACCATTTCTCTTCAATATTTTGATGGAGATACTGTCCAGTGCAGTAATGAGAAGCAGAAGAGATAGCAATCATAAAATCAGAAATACAGTGTCCATGATTAACAGATGATTAGACTGTGTGTGAAGAAAATCCAAAAGAATGAAGGTTAAACTATTCAATGAAGAAAAGTGAATGTCAAGGTTGCTTGGTATGACATCAATATACAAAAAGTAAACTTTGTTTCTGCAGCAACAAATAGTATAAAATGAAAATGAAAGTCAGCAAAATGTGGCTTGTAACCTATCATACCAATATATTACATATTGAAGAGTAAATCTCGCCAAAGAACGTTTAGGAACTATATGGAAAAATATAAAAGCACCGTTTGGATAAATTAGTAAACACCTAACCTAAAACAAAGTTTACTATGATCATGGATATGAAGATTCAGTTGCATAAAGATGTTAATTCTCCTTAATTAATCTACAGACTGACTGCAATCTAAACAAAAATTCCCAAAGGCTTTGTGGGTGAATATGTCTGTTTGTGTGCAAATCTGTGTGAAATGTGACCCAATCAGCGTAATGTTTCAATTGGCATGCAACAGGCCAAGCATAACCAAGAGAGTCTTGAAGGAATAGAGGAAGATAAAACTAGTTACTCTACCAGATGTGTAAGAATTATTAAAATGCTAGAGTAATTAAGTTTGTGGTATGTGTGTTGTGGCTGACAAGCAGATCAATGGAAATAGCGTACTCTTGAAACAGATAGGCTTATATATGGACCGTTGCTTTACGAAAAAGGTGCAACGGCAGAACAGTGGGGATTCACAGTATTTTTAGTAAATGACAGCGAAACCACTGGATCTCCATGTAGAAACCCCAGTGCAACTGGAATTCTTCTGAAGCTGCATAAAATTCAATTGCAGAGGGATTAAAGGTGTACTTTTTCAATCGTTGCTGTAAAACGTTTCAAAACACACAAAACTATATTGAACAGTTGAATGAACCTAGCGTTGTGGGTCAAGTGGGGCTTTGAAAATGCTGGAGGGGAAAGGACTGAAAGTGTCTGGGGACATCATTCAGTGCCAGAAGGGATGGAGATGATATGAGCTGGGGAGAAAGAGAGGAAATGGCAGCTCCTTCTGCTCTCTGTCTCTGACACAGATGGCCTTGCTACCTTCATGGGCCTTCATTTTCAAAGAGCAGGACCTGGTGGCTAGAGGCAGCTTGAGAGAAGGCTACCTGGACCAATGATGTGCTCATTCCACCTCCTACTGCAAGCCCTGCTGGCCACTAGTGCCCTGGTGCTCCAACAAGTGTGACTTGATGTACGAGTCCAGAGACGCCTGACAAGGGATGTTGGACTGACACCCTGACCAGGTCCAGGAGGCCTTTACTGGCTTGGAGGCAAGGCCAGGTTGTCCACATGTGAAGGGAGCAGAGTACTGCCTCCCTCCTCACCTGGATGAGAGCTGTTGATGGAGGGAGGGGCTTGGGGCTTTGGCCACTCTCTTTGTTTGGCTTATTTCAAGGTGTACCACAGATGCTGCTCTGTTGCAGAAATCCCTCTCTTCACACCCCTGCTAGTAGGATTTGGAGTACTTGATGGAGCAAAGGAGGGTATCTCTCCTTCCTGTGGTCAGAGGTACTCTAAATGTGCAGGGGTAAGTATCATGGGATGACATTGAACTCAGTCCAGGTGGGCAGGGGACCTCCAGAGATACCAGTGGGAGGGCTTCCCCTACCAGCACGGGAACTACCACCAGTCTGGGGAGGATTCTCCTAACAGTGTCTTTCACAGAGTAGAAGTTTTAATTTTAATAATGTCTAACTTATCAATTTTTTCTTTCATGAGTCATGCTTTTGGTGTTGTATCTAAGAAGTCGTTGCCAAATCCAAGTTCACCTTGATTTTCTTCCATGTTACCTTTCAGAAGCTTTATAGCTTTGTGCCTTACATTTAGGTCTAGGATCCATTTTGAGTAAACTTTGTGAAAGGTGCACAGCAAGTGTCTTTCTCCTTGCTGAGGTCAGGGGTACTGTAAATGTGGAGAGGACAAGCATCATGGGATGACATTGAACTCATTCCGAGTGGGCAGGTGGCCTCCAGGAATACCAGTAGGGGGGCCTCTCCCTGCAGCACATGAACTGTCTCCAGGCTGGGGAGGGGTGTTGCGAAAGTGTCTTAATGAAGACCCTCCACCATTAAAATGGCATTATAATGGGATTTGGAGCTCCTGGCTTGAAAGGCTTTAGGCTGGCAGTCAGTCTCTGAATGAGAATGGGGTCACCCAAAATGGAGCCACAGGGTGATGTGCTGAGGGGCCCTGTAGCAGGGAGAGCACCATCTCGATTGTTCCATCTACCCGAGGGTCGTTGGTGGTCTAGATCAACACTCGCTCCCACCTCTGCTCCACATACTTCCTTTCGGCTGCCCTCACTCTGGACAGGGGCCTCGGCAGAATTCAGGAATGCCAAGACTGCAGAAGAGGTTGACTTACGGTTTTGTGAGAGATTTCACTGAAGGCCTGGGTCATCTCCAGATCCACTCTGTTCAGGACCAACTCAGCTGTTGTGGAGTTGAGTTTGCTTTCTTCCTCAGCTTCGGCTTTAGCGTCTGGGGTACATTAGCCTTTCTTGTAGCCAGAATAGGATATACACCTTGTGATGGTTAATTTTAGATGTGGAATTGAAAAGGTTAAGGGATACCCTGGTAGTTGGTGAAGCATTATTTCTGGGTGTGTCTCTGAGTGTGTTTCTAGAAGAGATCGGCATTCGAATTAGTGGACTAAGTAAGGAAGATTTGCCCTCACCCAGTGTGGCTAGGCATGATCTAATTGGCTGAGGCCCAGATGGAACAAAAAGGCACAGGAAAGGCAAGTTTGCTCTCTCTCTCTCTCTCTCTCTCTCTCTCCCGGAGCTGGGACACCCTTCTTCTCCTGCCCTTGGACATCAGAACTTCAGGCTTTCTGGCCTTTGGACTGTTGGACTTGCAGCAGCATCTGCTCTGAGGTCTTGGGCCTTTGTCCTTGGACTGAGAGTTATACCATCTGCTTCCCTGGTTGCAAGGCCTTCAGACTTGGACTGAGCCATGCTGCTGGCTCCCTGGTTCTGCAGCTTGCAGACGGCCTATTGTGGGACTTCTCAGCCTCCAAAATTGCATTAGCCAATTCCCTTAATCAATCTCCTCTCATATATCTGGATCTATTTGTCTATGCATCCTATTGGTTCTGTCTCTCTGGATAACCCTGACTGATACACAACCTTTGAGCTGAGGGTGGAAAGCTTACACAATAAAGCTCTGCTCCCGTACCTGGATATAGCTGGGGTCCGAGTTTCACTCCTGGCCCCGTGACCTCTGGAATTTTGGTACTGCATCCCATCAGAAATAGCAAAAGGGCTGTTTTTCCTTTTCTTGGGGGGAAGAGATGAGGGGAATGACTGCCTGGAGCTCCTTCTGTGCACTACCCACAGTAGATAGCTCACTGATGAATAGCAATATTTTGGAAATTTAGCATATGTTGATGGCTTATGTGTCAAGATTAAAGATGAGAAGACTACTGCAAAAAGGGGCCTGAGATTTGCAACAACATGGATGGAACTGGAGAACATTAGGTTCAGTGAAATAAGCCACGCACAGAAGGCAAATCTTGCACGTTCTCACTCATATGTGGGAGCTAAATAACAGAAACATGTCATGGAAACAAAGAGTATGAAGACGGCTATCAGAGGCTAAGGGTAGTGAGGACAGGGGGATAAGGTGGGGATGATTAATGGATGCAAAAATATAGTTAGATGGTAGATGGAATAAACACTATTTCATAGCACAACAGAATGACCATAGTCAACAATAAGTTAGGGTATGCTTTAAAATAGCTAGAATAGAAATGTTTCTAACACAAAGAAATGATAAATACCTGAGGTGATGGAAGCCCCAATTACCCTGATTTGATTAATTCACTTTCTGCGCCAGTATCAAAACATCACATGTACCCTATAGAGATATACAACTATGATGTACACATAACAGTAAAAAGGAAAAGGAGGGCATGAGTACCTCTAAGTGGGAAGAAGAGCAAGCAACAAGCCTCCAAAGACCAAGGGAAAGTACATATGGTTTTTTATCAGCACTCTTCAATGACAAAGGCTTCGCCCTTCCTGGGTACACAGCAAGCTGAATGTCCTGGCTCCTTATAGTTGGGTCAATGTCATTAGTCCTAGCTAATGAATTGTGAGTGTCAGTGAGGTGTTTCCCTTCTGACAGCAGCACTGAATTACTTGTGCAAGCCCCGCTACGTTTCCGTCCCCGTGCCATGAAGATTGCAGAAGGACACATCAATAGCTATCATGAGCAGAAGCTCCCCCGTGACCTTAATTAGACGGGTGAAGTTACTGGGACTTTCAGATGGTCACCACAGCAGCACCAAGCCTGTCCCGACTGATTCCAAATTGGGCATTTCCATGCAGTTGGCCATTGTCTGGTGTTGTGATGGGGCAGAGTCCTTTTTACTCATTGGAGAGGACGCTTGAGTTCTCATTTTTCTCGCCCAAGAATGGACATATTCCTCTATGGAGAGTGTGTGGGGATGGGAAGTCTCCCTGAGGCGTGGCCCATATGGAGCTAGAGTAACAGGAGAGGGTCTTTGGTTAGGTGGAACATTTTGTGCTGCACGAGGCAGAGCAACATTAGCAATAGAAAGGTATGTTTGTGTGGTGGCCCTGGAGGTGTGTCTGTCAGGTCTCCAGTAGGAAAACCTGCCATCGGGCGCAGCATTACTTGTCAGCCCCAGCCTTGTCTGTGCGGAGGCCATGCTTCCCCTGGGGCTGTTCCCATTCAATGACTGGGAGTAGCAGGGATGACGGGGCCAGCCTGTTCCCGTCTGAGCAGGACCAGAGGGCACAAGTAACTGCATGAGCAAATAGTTCAGGCCCCCGTACCACCCAGCACCGTAGCACAGCGCCCCTTCCCCACCCTGCCTCTATGGCCATATGGAGGGTCCTTTATGGCCAGCTGAAGCGGGGGAAGGTACAAGCTTAAAATGGCTGGTACTGCATCTCACGCAGATGAGCAGGTGCTCTTGAAAGAGAGTGGTAAGGGAAAATTCTTTCCCGAATGGGCAGAGCTTTGAGGGGTGTACCTGGCCTGGGGTCAGAGTGGGCTGGCTAGCTGGGAGAGGACTGGAGGAGGCTCCCGAGGGCACACAGAGTACTGCAGACAGCAGTGAGGTGGGGAAGGACGACAGAGTCCATCATCTCCCATCAATTTTTGCCCTCTTTTCCCCAAGTGGCACTAGAGGGAGACTTTCTAAGAAGCTGATGTGTTTCTGCTCCCTTTTTTCTCCTTGAGAGAACGACCTTGGGAGATATCACTTCTTTCAGGTTCTTTTGTCTAGCCCTTTTGACTTTTTACAGCCATAACTTGGGCCTGTGTATTTGTTTGGACACAGATAAAAAAGTACTCACCATCAAATTGGTTTGACTGATCATCACCTAAGAGCACATTTAGGAATAACATTGATGAGGTGTCGGGCAGATGTGGGGGGAGGAGGGGATGGGTGTATACATACATAATGAGTGCAATGCACACCGTCTATGGTATGGACACGTTTGAAGCTCTGACGGGGGGAGGGGGAAGGGCAATATACGTAACCTAAACTTTTGTACCCCTACAATATGCTGAAATAAAAAAAAAAGAGACACACTCCAAGAGAGAAAAACATGGGGAAGGAAACTGAAATGGAGAAATTTGGAGTCAAGGATGGAGAACTGGATTCCGTGCAGCAAATCTTAGGTTGGCCTTTGGAAAAGTTCATGTTCCAATTCTGACCCTGACTCCCTGCGCAGTTCCTGAGCAGCTTCCAGACCACGAGACGGAAACTCTCTGGAGTCCCATGGCAAATAGGTCTCTTCTCCCCTACTACTGTTAAGCATGAAAATAAACTCAAGGTTATTAAGGAATAAGCCAAACCTTCCTCAGTCCTGTATACCTTACCAATTCCTGTCCTCTCCCACCCTTGTGACCCCAACTGAGAGGAGCGCTTGAATTGGGTAAGCAGCACCGTGGCAGCCCGAGGGGCCCCAGGAAGCCTGCCAGACTGGGAAGAAGCTGGTAAGGGCTCCTTCACCCCAAGAGTTAGCGAAACTGGGAAGCGGGGGATCCCTTCCCCTCCTCTCATCCCTGCCCTTGGCGTAGTTGTGTAGTCCTGCATGCAGCAAGTGACAGTGGTCTTGTCGGTGTCAGGTCCATCCAAGTGCCACATGCTCCACCTGTGGCCGCCTTCTGAACCTCGCTTGTCCGCAACAACTTACCCAGCAGAAGAGCACGCAGCCACTCATGGCAGGTCCCAGCTGCGAGAAAACTCTTCCCCACATCCAAGCTGCACGTCCTCTTTCCACAGGTATCTGTGACCCCTGCGGCACGGTAAGCCTTCAGCAGCAGGAGAGCTGCTAGGCATTGAAAGGGAGATTTCTGCCTGTCAGGGTCACAGTGGAATCTGTGGGAAGGTCACACAGAGCTGACCGCACTGCAAAAGCGGTAATTCTTCTGCACAGGAGATTTGTCTATACTCCCCCGTTTATGTATTCAGTCATTTATTTAACAGCAGAGACTCATGGATATAAATTTTATACTTTGAGGGAGAGGGTGGGGCAGAAAAAATTTATACTTTGAGAAATATCTCTTTTTACTGGGAATGCATGTCAATTTTTATTGAATACAATTATGTATAAAATTACTGTAACCAGGCAAATGCAACTTAAAACCACAATCAGATACCATCTTACTCCAATTAGAATGGCCATTATTAAAAAGTCAAAAAAATCATTAGTTGTTCGTGTAGATGCAGTGAAAATGAAACACTTATACACTCTTCGTGGGGATGTAAATTAGTATGAAACTTTCTCAAAGAATGAAAAGTAGATCTACCATTGATCCTGCAAACCCAGTACTGGGTATCTACCCAGAGGAAAAGAAATCATTATATCCAAAAGACATCTCTGCTCATATGTTTATCACAGCACAATTCACCATTGCAAAAGTACGGAATCTAGCTAAGTGCCCATCAACTGAATGGCTTAAGGAATTGAGATACACACACACACACACACACCATGGAGTACTATTCAACAACAAAAAAGAGTGAAATAATGTCTTTTGCAGCAACTTAGATGGAACTGGAGGACATTATCCTAAGTGAAGTAACTCTGGAACAGAAAAATAAATGCTCCATATTCTCGCTTATAAGTGGGAACTAAACTATGGCTACATAAGGGCACACAGAGTGGTATAATGGACATTGCAGACTTAAAAGGGTGAGGGTGAGAGGAGGTGAGGCATGGAAAATTACCTATGGGGCACAATGTACACTACTCAGGTGATGGGTACACCGAAAGCCCAGACTTCACCACTATACAATATATACGTACCACAGAATTCCACTTGTACCCCCCAAAACTCTAAATTTTATAAAAATTAATAAGCTTACTATAGATATGATTTGTCTCATTCAATCTGTTACTATGGTTAGCTAGTCCTGGGACTCTTTGCTCCTAGATCCATCTCTCATTTTCCCCTACTCTGCTCTCCACTATACAGGATTAGACTCCTGAAGGCTCCAATTCTTAGGCTCACCAACATTTGGCTGCAATTTTGGTTCAGGAAGATAGAGGGATTAGAGTTTCTTTCTCCTCCTTCTTCTGTATCAGGTGACTTCTCCTTCAGTGGCTACATTGTCCATGGCTCCAGCCACCATCAGATAGTCCCACCATGATTCCAGATCCTGTTGAACCCAATACCTAGGCTCCATTAATGCTAAATTCCTGTTTGTCCTTCCGACCTAGAGGTGAGATTGACTTCCTCGTGTGGCTAATTATTGGGTTCTCCAACTCTCCCTCGTTTGGCTTCTCCGTCACTTGTGTAATCAGTCCCTGGCATTAAGTTGCCTCTGTATTAAATATTGATAGAATTTTCTATTTTCCTAGAAAACCCTTGACTCTTACACATGGCCAGTTATATTGATTGATCTTCTAGTGTTAAACTTCTTTGCATTCCTGCAATAAACCCAACTCTGTCAACAGCATGTAAATGTATTTAAAACTGTTCTTTAACTAATGACAAAAATAAAACAACACAAAATGACTTTGGAACCTGAAATCTCCTCCAAGTGAAATTCTATTGCTATCGTCCTCTTCACAGCCTTCTCAAAAAAAAATTTTACACCCCTCGTTTGGGGATATATATTGAAAATTTTAATAGCATAATAGAATAATATATTCAACTTGTAAAAAATTCAAGTCATACACATAAAGCTACAGAACACTCACTGTGTGATACAGCCCAAGTGATCCTCAGAGGGAAATGGATAGCCTTAAATATATGAGACAATAAAAATATTTAAAACATCTGCACAATTCAAGAAACTAAAGATTAAATACCATAGGAAACTTAAGTTAGTAGAAGGTATGAAATAATGAAGATAAAAGCAGAAATAATGAAGCAGATAACAGTAGAGATAACTGACAAAACACAATTCTTTGAAAATATTTACCAAATAGACATTTTTCCAAGTAGGATCAATTACTAAAGAAAAAAGCATAAACAATGGAAGTTAACATTGTACAAAACATAGATACAGAAGAGATTTGAATAAGAGAACACTACATATATGCCTGCTCACCCTTGGTTGTGGATCCAACAGCTCCCCATTTAACATATACCCGGGGACTTGAAGTCATTTTTTACAAGGGTTGCAGCTGGCCGGGCGCGGTGGCTCACGCCTGTAATCCTAGCACTCTGGGAGGCCGAGGTGGGCGGATCGCTTGAGCTCAGGAGTTCGAGACCAGCCTGAGCAAGAGCGAGACCCCGTCTCTACTAAAAATAGAAAGAAATTATATGGACAGCTAAAATATATAGAAAAAATTAGCCGGGCATGGTGGCGCATGCCTGTAGTCCCAGCTACTCGGGAGGCTGAGGCAGGAGGATTGCTTAAGCCCAGGAGTTTGAGGTTGCTGTGAGCTTGGCTGACGCCACGGCACTCACTCTAGCCAGGGCAACAGAGCGAGACTCTGTCTCAAAAAAAAAAAAAAAAAAAAAAAAACAAGGGTTGCAGCTGGACAATTGGTCCAACGTGGAAGGGAGAGGACATTTCCCATGGAGCATTTAATCAAGGAGCCAAGGGCCAAGATGAGGGCTCTCATGAGTGAGAACTGAGGTGTCCACCCACCAGAGAACATAGGAGTCCCAAAGAATCCATCTCTGCCCTGTCAGTCCTGGAAGACTCCAGGCAGAGTTGTCAATTGTCGACAATGCAGGCGTTGACCTGTATGAGTGAAGTTCTGCCTCAAGGCATTCAGGGCAGTGTAAGCCTTAGTCTACTGGGGACATACTCAAGTTAGCCCAGGGAGGTGTCACATGCCTCAGTAGGAATCGAGGTGAGGGTCCTGACCAGGAACCAAGGCAGCCTTGGACTCCAGAATGGAAGAGGTCCGAGCACTCTACTAGTGGTCAGCTGTGGGAGATTCCCTTGCCAGTGTGGCTGGAGTCTGAGGTTCTGCTTACAGTCAAGGTGAGACACTAGAGAGGACTAGTGGAACCTTAGACCCTAGGACAGAGAGGCTCCACCCCTGCCTCTGCCATCACTGATGTCCACCAACTTCTGCCTTAGAGGTTGACAGAGGAGAGGACCTTGGTGTGAAGTGAAGACTTCAACTTGGCAGAGGGCAGAGGGCCCAGGCTCTGTTAACAGTTAGGGTGAGACACTGAAGGAGGGCTGAGGAGGTCCCCACTACAGGCAGAGGGACGCAAATAATCCAGCTCTGCCCCTGCTGTCAGCCCTGGGCCACCCTGGGACAGACTTGTCAGGCTGAGCCCTTCCCCCTTAGAACAGAAGGGACTCTGGGAGTCATATGTTGATGTGACCCAGGGTCAACTAAGGGCCGTAGAGGGCGGAGATCCAGGCTCTGCCGCATCCCAGTAGGGGGCCCCACAGTCCATCCTTGTTCCTGCTGTCAGCCCTGGGAAGCCCGGGTACGGGGCCGGATGTGACGTCCACCGACTTGCTCCTGGGGGGCTGTCAGAGGCGGAGGCCTTGGTCTGAGGTCCGAGCATCCGGTCGACCGTGAGGGGAGGCCCCAGTTTCGGTGAGGAGTCAAGGTGAGATGCTGAGGGGCAACTGAGGGGGCCCCCTTCTGGTAGAGGATCCCCAAATAATCCAGCTCTGCCTCTCCTGTCACCCTGGGGAAGCCCGGGGAAGCCCGGGTGTGGGGGTCCAGCTGCGACATCCACTGACGTCCATCTGGGGGCTGACAGAGGCGAGGCCATTGGTCTGAAGGGCAGACGTCAGATCGGCAGAGGGGAGAGGGCCCAGGCTCTGTTAAGAGTGAGGTGAGATGCTGAGGGTGGACTGAGAGGGCCCCACCCCACATAGAGGGTCCCCAAATAATCCAGTCCCGCCTCTGCTGTCGGCCATGGACCACGCCCTGGCAGACATGTCAGGCTGTGCCCCTAGCCACCCCCCCCCCCTTCCTCAGGGGACTCTGGGAGTCAGAGCGTTGGTGTGGCCTGGCAGACTAAGGTCCATAGAGGCGGGGATCCAGGCTGCACCACTCCCCGATAGGGGGCCCCACCGTCCATCCTTGTCCCTGCTTCAGTCCCGGGAAGCCATGGGTGTGGGGCCCGGATGTAACGTCCACTGACTTCCACCAGGGGGCTGACTGAAGTGATGGCCTGGGTCTGAGGGACAGGCTTCTGATCAGAAGAAGGGAGAGGGCCCAGGCTCAGTTAGGACTCAAGGTGAGACGCCGCGGGTGCATGGAAGAGGCCCCAACCCCACGTAGAGGGTCCCCAAATAATCCAGCTCTGCCCGTACTGTCAGCCCTAGGAAGCTCCGCGTACAGGGCCCAGAGGTAAAGGCCAACCGACTTGCGTCTGGAGGGCTGACAGGCGAGGCCGTTAGTCTGAGGGGCAGACTTCAGATCGGCAGAGGGGAGAGGGCCCAGGCTCTGTTAAGAGTGAGGTGAGCCGATGAGGGTGGACTGAGGGGGACCCCCCCCCACGTAGAGGGTCCCCAAATAATCAAACCCCGCCTCTGCTGTCGGCCATGGACCACGCCCCGGCAGACATGTCAGCTTGCACCCCTAACCCCCCCACCTTCTTCCTCAGGGGACTCTGGGAGTCAGAGCGTTCGTGTGACCCGGTAGACTAAGGTCCATAGAGGCGGGGATCCAGGCTGCACCACTCCCCGATAGGGGGCCCCACAGTCCATCCTTGTCCCTACTTCACCAGGAAGCCATGGGTGTGGGGCCCGGATGTAACATCCACTGACTTCCACCAGGGGGCTGACTGAAGTGATGTCCTGGGTCTGAGGGGCAGGCTTCAGATCAGCAGAACGTAGAGGGCCCAGGCTGTTAGGACTCAAGGTGAGACGCCGCGGGTGCATGGAAGAGGCCCCCACGCCACGTAGAGGGTCCCCAAATAATCCAGCTCTGCCCGTACTGTCAGCCCTAGGAAGCTCCGCGTACAGGGCCCAGAGGTCAACGCCAACTGACTGGGGTCTGGAGGGCTGACAGGCGAGGCCTTTAGTCTGAGGGGCAGACTTCAGATCGGCAGAGGGGAGAGGGCCCAGGCTCTGTTAAGAGTGAGGTGAGCCGATGAGCGTGGACTGAGAGGGCCCCCACCCGACGTAGAGGGTCCCCAAATAATCAAGCCCCGCCTCTGTTGTCGGCCATGGACCACGCCCCGGCAGACATGTCAGGCTGTGCCCCTACCCCCCCACCTCCTTCCTCAGGGGACTCTGGGAGTCAGAGCATTCCTGTGACCCGGCAGACTAAGGTCCATAGAGGCGGGGATCCAGGCTGCACCACTCCCCGATAGGGGGCCCCACAGTCCATCCTTATCCCTGCTTCAGCCCCGGGAAGCCATGGGTGTGGGGCCCGGATGTAACGTCCACTGACTTCCACCAGGGGGCTGACTGAAGGGATGGTCTGGGTCTGAGGGACAGGCTTCAGATCAGCAGAAGGGAGAGGGCCCAGGCTCAGTTAGGACTCAAGGTAAGACGCCGAGGGTGGATGGAAGAGGCCCCCACGCCACGTAGAGGGTCCCCAAATAATCCAGCTCTGCCCGTACTGTCAGCCCTAGGAAGCTCCGCGTACAGGGCCCAGAGGTAAAGGCCAACTGACTTGCGTCTGGAGGGCTGACAGGCGAGGACGTTAGTCTGAGGGGCAGACTTCAGATCGGCAGAGGGGAGAGGGCCCAGGCTCTGTTAAGAGTGAGGTGAGCCGATGAGGGTGGACTGAGGGGGCCCCCATCCCACGTAGAGGGTCCCCAAATAATCAAGCCCCGCCTCTGCTGTCGGCCATGGACCACGCCCCCGCAGACATGTCAGATTGCGGCCCCCCCCCCACCTTCTTCCTCAGGGGACTCTGGGAGTCAGAGCGTTGGTGTGGCCTGGCAGACTAAGGTCCATAGAGGCGGGGATCCAGGCTGCACCACTTCCTGTTAGGGGGCCCCACAGTCCATCCTTGTTCCTGCTGTCAGCCTGCGAAAGCCCCGGTGTAGGGGGCCAGATGTGACGTCCACTGACTTGCGTCTAGGGGGCTGACAGAGGTGAGGCCCTTGGTCTGAGATCCACACTTAAGGTCAATGTAGGGGAGAGCACCCAGGCTCTGTTAGGAATGAGGTCAGATGATGAGGGTGGGCTGAGGAGGCCCCCACTCCAAGTAGAGGGTCCCAAATAATCCAGCTTTGTCTCTGCTGTCGGCCTTAGGCCAGCCCAGGACAGACATGTCATGCTGAGGCCCTCCCCATTACACCTCAGGGGACTCTGGGAGTCAGAGCCTGCTGTGACCTGGGGCTGAGTCAGGGCTGTAGAGGGTGGGGATCCAGGCTCTGCCAGGCATCAAGGTCAGGACCCTGAGGAAGGACTGAGGCCTCCCACCGCCTATCCCATTCCACCCCCAGTGTCAACCCTGGGAAGCCTCGGGTGTGGGATCCAGATGAGACGTACACTGACTTACGCCACAGAGCTTAGAGAGAAGTAAGGGCCTTGGTGTGAGTGGAAGGGACGCAGGCTGTACCAGGCAGCCAAGATGAGAACACACAGATAAGGAGGAGGGGAGGGAGCCTTAGACTTCAGGATAGGGGGGAACCCCACAGATGCCTGTCCTTCCGTCAACACTGGGAGGCCCCGTGTAGGGTGGCCTGGCACGTGCGTCTTGACAGCCACCTCCGGGTCTGAGGGAGGGTAGGGGCTTGGTATCTCGAGCACGGCCTCGGGTGAGCAGAGGGAGATGCCCAGACCCTGCTGGGAGACAAGAGGTGGACAGAGACCCAGGATCCCAGGACAGAGGGGCCCCAACCTTGCCCCTGCTTTCATCCATGGGAGACCCTGGGCAGGGTGGCCACCTGTGGTACATCCACATTTCTTTACGGCCATGAGGAAGGTGAACACCTTGGTGTGAGGGAGGACCAGGGGTACCCCACTTCAGAACAGTGGAGGCCTCACAGAAACACCCTGTCCCCACAGTCAGCCCTGGAAGCTCAAGGCAGGGTGGCCAGACCTGGTGCTCCCTCACTACTGCCTGAAGGGGCTGAGTGTGGTTACAACTTTGGTCTGAGGGTTGCAGCTTCAGGTCGGCACAGGAAAGAGTCCCAGGCCTGCTAGGCATCATCAAGGTGAGGACACAGGGGGATGAGTGAGGGGACCTCGTACCCCCGATAGAGAGAGCCCGTCCATCCCCTACGCCAGTTGTTGGCCCTGGGAGGACCCAAGCATGGGTGACCAGATGTGCTGGCCCCAGAACGGTGGGGACCTCACAGAGCCTGGCCCACCCTCCTGACAGCACTGGGGGTACCACGGCTGTGCGTGTACCTGCAGCCTGAGGGCCCCTCACTTCCCCTTAAAGGGGATCCAGGAACCCACTGTGAGACCTTGGTCTGAGGCGGTGTCCTCAGGTCACAGAGCAGAGGAGGCCCAGGCCGTGCCAGGAGTCAAGGTGAGGTACACACTGTGAATGTGTGCCAGAGGCCCTGCCCTCCCCAGGACAGAGGGGACCCAATAGTGCCCGGCCCCACCCACTGACTAGCAGCTCTTGAGCCTCACACTCTGCGGGCCAGCTGCGCCTGAGGAGCCATCTCCTTTTCTTGTTCATGTGCTCAGGGGACAGGCTGACCAGGAGGAGAGGAGCCCTGGGAGGCCCCAGGGCATCACCTAAGGAGAAGGCCTGTAGGTGGCACTTTGTAAGAGCCCCCAGGGTGTGGTTCTCACTGAGGCCACTGACAGGCTCCCTCTCTTCCCAGGTCTGTGGGTCCCCATCACCCAGCTCCTGCCCGCACTCCTGCCTGCTGTCCCTGACCAGAGCCATCATGCCTCCCCGCCGCTCTCAGAGGATTCAGCGCCTTCGGGCCCAAACAGAGGCGCAGGGCCTGGTGGGTACCCAGGCTCCCGGGGGTCAGGAGGAGGGGGCGGCTGCCTCCTCCTCTACTGTCACCCCGGGCACCCTGGAAGAGGTTGCTGCTGCAACACTGAGTCCTCAGGGAGCCTGCTCCTCTCCCACTGGCCTGGCCTCCAATCCAGAGCACCACTCCAATGAAGGCTCCATCACCGGAGAACAGGAGGGGCTGAGCACCTCCCAGCACCCGGCAGTCCCGGCGTCCCTGCTGCAAGAGGAGCTAAATGACAAGATGTCTGATTTGGTTCATTTCCTGCTCCTCAAGTATCGAATGAAGGAGCTGACCACCCAGGAAGAAATGCTGAATATTGTCATCAGAGATTACCAAGATTTCTTCTCTGAGATCTTCGAGAAAGCCTCCGATTGCATGCATATGATCTTTGGCCTCGATGTGAAGGAAGTGGATCCTGCCAGCCACTGCTATGCCCTTGTCACCGCCCTGGGCCTCACCTACAGTGAGGAGCTGAATGATACCCAGCGCTTTCCCAAGGTCGGCCTGCTGATAATCACCTTGGGTGTCATTCACTTGCAGGGCGACCGTGCCCGGGAGGAGGTCCTCTGGGAAGCACTGGGTATCATGGGGGTGCATGCTGGGAGTGAGCATTACATCTACGGGGAGCCCCGGAAGCTCATCACCCAGGATTGGGTGCAGGAAGGGTACCTGGAGTACCGGCAGGTGCCCAACAGCGATCCTGCATGTTATGAGTTCCTGTGGGGTCCCAGGGCCCACGCTGAAACCACCAAGACGAAAGTCCTGGAGTATGTGGCCAGGTTCAATCGTACAGACCCCAGATCCTTCGCACTCCTGTATGAAGAGACTTTGAGAGATGAGGTAGAGAGGGAGTGAGCAGGAGTTGCAGGCAGGGCCGATGGGGGGACAGGGCCAGTGCACATCCAGGTCCCCTTCCAGCAGCTCCTCCTGCCCCATGAGAAAGGAGTCCTTTCTTTACTCTGCGTTTGAAGAGAGCAGTCAGTGTTTCAAGAAGTGGAGGGCCCCAGTAGCTTGGAGAAACCACCAGGGCATAACCTTTTGTGTCCCTGTTACATTTGAGTGTTTTCCATATTGATCTTTGTTTGTCTTTTGGAATTTTTCAAATTTTGTTCATGTTCATAGAAGATTTAATTAGCTTCAGCATCTAAGTTGGGGAATGATATTGACCACACATGTAATTTTGCTTATCAAAAGTAAGAGTTTGCCATTTTGTAAAAGAAATGGAGTCACCTTCCATTTCATTTTGCTGCTCGGAACAAGGTGGAATTGGAATGTCATTGCAATAAGAATTTTCTTGGAAATGTGAAAGAACTTTGCATTTAAATGTGTGGAGTTATGAAATAGAGAAATAAAATTTAAAGACAGTTACTTCTTGCCATCTTATCCTTTTACACGTGTTTTTCTATAAAATTAAAATACGTGTGTGTGTGTGTGTGTGTGTGTGTGTGAATTTGCTTGGCTTATCTGGGAACGTAGGGAAATTTAATCTCAATAAATAAGACCCCTGCTCGCTGGCACATTTGTTCCCCAAATATTCATTGACCATCTGCTCTTTGAAAGGCCCTGGGTTAACAGACACACTAGGGTAAGCCAGACCCACCCCTGTCCATAGAATTAGAGAGTCTGGGAGCTGCAGTCATATAATTAAGGTGGTGAGAGGTCCTCTAAGTCCTAAAGAACAAGTGACGGAAGGGTTGAAGGGCGGTGCTTCTGCTGAGAGCAGTGGGGTGTGAGGGCCCTGAGCCAGGGCGGTTTGGGGCTTGGGGAAACTGCAGTTCCTTCTGTGGGAGTTGGTTGTAATGAAGCCGGGTGGTGGCAGGGCCAGACTGTCAGACCATGTGACTCATGACTTAGGGCTGAGAGCAAAGCCTGGAAGGGAGAACTGCCCTGAGCAGTTCCTTCTGGATGGTGAGCAAAGCAGAGAGGAATCTCCAGGTGGGGCAGGTGCGGAAGGTGTCCTGTGCTCTTGTCCCACTGCGGCTGAGCACAGTGCCAGAGCCAGGTGATCGATAACTGTCCTCTGCAGGGATTTGCTGAGAGATAAGGGTGAATCTCCCATGAAGTGAGGCCCCCAAGCCACTGGCCAGGTGCACATCTGCCTGGCTGGGAGAGCCAGAGCTGACACTATTAAAAAGGCATTTTATTTAGGTTATCTCAAGTGTAATTTGCCCAACTGTAAGGGCTTACATTTGAAGTGGTGATGAAATGGATGAAAATAGCAGTTTGGCTGGAAAAGCAGCTGGGAGGGAGGGAAGGAGTTGGTCCTTGACTCAGATGCCAGGAGTTTTCAGCTGTATCCAGCTGGGGAAGACTCCCCCACAGCCACATTAAATAGGAAATCATCTAGGAGGGAATTTTTACTGAGTTTTATCCATGAAGCAACATTTTGGGCTGAATAGGAATTCCCTGTCCTATTGCGCTGCATACTCAGACGTTTCCTAGATAATAACGACACTAGCAAAAACAAAATTCCCAGAGGTAAGTGTAGTAGGATCTGAGGTCCAAATATACTAGTAATGCAAATAACTGTCAAGCAGGAAAGATCTAACATATGCCAGACACTGTGTCAGGTGCTTTACAGACATTGCACACACTCCAACAGTCCTACCAGACAGATCCTATCAAAACTATTTCGCAGATAAAGAAACTCAGGCTCACGGGGCGCTGTAGATTCCCAAAACCACGTGGCTAGTAAGCAACAGGGTCGGGAATAGATCCCCTGCCATTATGGACAGAATGGTGTCAGCCCTAAAATGCATATGCTGAAGCCCTGACCCCGGGTACTTCAGACTGTGACTGTATTTGGGGATACGGTCTTTAAAGAGGTCATTGAGGTAAAATGAGGTCATTAGGGTGGCCTCTAATTTAATGACTGGTGTCCTTATGAGAAGAGGATATTAGGACACAGACACACACAGAGTAAAGACAATGTGGAGACGCAGGGAGAAGACAGCCATCTCCAAAACCAAGGAAAGAGGCTTCAGAACAAACCGACCCTGCCATCACCTTGATCTTGGACTTCGAGCCTCCAGGACAACGACACAATACATTTCTGTTGTTGAAACCCCCCAGTCCATGGCACGTTGTCAGGGCAGCCTGAGAAAACTAATACCTATGATCTGAATTCATCTGGAGCCCACACCATTCCCACCCCTCCCAACCTGAAGCAGACCTTGGTCTTGCTTCATTTCTCTTCTCATGATTCCATAATGTTTCTCAGCCAAACAAAACAAGGACTGCAGTCCAGGTACTAAAAGCAGGCCCAAAACGGTGCTATGGAGTGAAATGTGTCCCCCAAAATTCATATGTTGAAGCCCTAAGCTCCAATGTGATGGTCGTTGGTGATAGGGCCTTTGGGAGGTAATTCGGTTTGGTTGAGTCCATGAGGGTGGAGCCCTCATGATGGGATTAGTGTCCTTACAGGAAGAGACAGCAGAGAAGTAGCTTGCTCTTTCTATTTCTCCCTGCCATGTGAGGACACACAGAGAAGGTGGCCATCTGTAAGCCAGAAACAAACTCCTCACCAGACACCCACTACCCTGGCACCCTGGTCTCAGACTTTCCAGACTCTAGGACTATGAGAAAATCAATGTCTGTTGTTTGAGCTCCCGGTCTATAGTATTTCCTTATGGCAGCCTGCGATGACTAAGACAAGAAGGAGGATGGCAATGTGAACCAAATACAATTTAGGGATTGTATGTGTTTCCTTGAGAGCCAAACCTGCCCAGATGCCAGCATTTTTGTGCAGTACCAGTACTTTACTGCATTACCGTGCCCCTTCCTGAGTCTTGCCCCATGGGCCGGCCTGTCCAACTCTGGAATCCAGCCTGCTGCCCAGCTCTCTGTGGCTGCGTCCTCTAAAGGCTGTGCCCTGCTGCCAGTGGCACTGCCCAGAGTCACCTCTCCTCCCTCGACATAGAGTATTTCTACTCTCTGCAGAAGTCCCTTAGTTGTCCTTCTCCCTCACCCTGGAGCCCCTCTGATAGCAAAGGTCTCTTTGACTTTGAATAGTAACCTTTCGACACCCGATCGTCCTGTTGGATGTCTTCAACACATTCCCCAAATGTTTTCCAAATAAGCTGCTGTGTGGAGTCTGATTTGGCCCATAATTTACCAGTTCCTGAGATATAACCCTGAAGTTAGAGGGAAAGTTTTTAAACCACCCCATGATATTTACGATAGGGTTTTAATGGGGTGCCTTATTTGAACTGGCCACCGATCACATACATAGATCAAAGAGCTTTCCGGGGTGGTCAAACACCAAAGCCTCTCATATTAGTCAGCTTAGACTTCCAGAACAAAATACCATAGACTGTGAGGCTTAAACAGCAGATATTTATTCCTCACAGGTTTGGAGGCCGGGAAGTCTGAGATCAAGGTACTGGCAGATTTGATCCCTGGTGAGGGCTCTCTTCCTGGCTTGTGGACAGCTGCCCTCTCTGTGTGAACACATGGCAGAGAGAGACAGAGAGAGCAAGAAAGCTCTCTGATGTTTCTTCTTATAAGGGCACTAATCCCATCATCAGAGCCCCATCCTCATGACCTCATTTGACCCTAATTACTTCTGAAAGGCCCCATCTACACATACCTCACATTGGGGCTTAGGGATTCAACATATAAATTTGGGGCAAGGGGACACAGTTCAGTTCATAGCATCTCCTTTATGTTGGTAAATGAGGAAAGACTATGGAAATCACTGTGAAGCAAATATCTCCTGCAGCTGAATTCCTAAAATGCTGCTATCCTGCTAGGAAGTAAAAGCTGGCTCCTTATTGGACATGCCAGTTCAGATTAAAAATGAAGGAATAACCATCGTCTCTCCACTGCTTCTGCTCTATGTATCTGCCCCATAGGAAAGTCCTGGCTTTCAGTGTGTCTAAGGACATCCTGTGCAGATGCTCAGTCATGCAGAGGGTAGCAGAGACTCACAGGTTAAGATTGTGTCCCTACGTCAAATGGAAAGAGAAAGTCCTCAGCCTACTGGGATGACAGATGGTGCTGCAAAGGGTACTGCAGAAAAGTGCCATTGGGTGAAGAAGGCAAAGCCTTCCTGCTGAGATTTACAGGATTCTTGGAAAAATACATGTGAGCCTGCAATTGAAAGCACCTGTCATGTAGTAGGCACTTTAAACAGTTGGAGAGCTTGGGCAAAATCTGGCCTTCTCAGAAACTCCTCCCAGCAGTGAAGGCTGTTGTCATAACACCTTATAGCCGTTGCTTTTTGTTGAGCACCTACTATGTAACAGTTTGTGGCAAGGATTTTAAGTGCTCTTACACATCTTGTCTTCCTCTCCTTCCTGGACACATGGGAACAGTGCAGTCCACTTGTAACGAGGAAGGGTCATGTGACTTTCCTTTTTCACTGGATCACGAGCAGAGGCCTTGTGTGTCCCATCCAGGCACTGGAGGGCCAGGGCGCCATTTCCTCGCGTTCTCCCTCCATTCCATGGCAAGCAAGGCAACTCCGTGTGAGATGGGGGAGTCACAAGGAGGAAGCAGCCTGGGCCCTCGGGTCACTTGAGAGCCCCTGACAAACCACTTCAGAATTTATATGCACGGAAAATAAGCTTTTCTTGTGTTAAGCCATTCAAATTTCAGAGTTTGTTGCATGACCTTGCGGTTACTTCAAATAATACGCAGCTACTATTTTTGGTGTCAAGATTATTTAGATATTTCAATTGCAAAGGAATAGTGCCTGTATTCTTCTTACAAAAACTTCTAAAAATATAGATGAATCACAATTCCTCTCTTTACAAAGCTCACCTACAGTTCAGTCCCCTCCTTAGAGGTCACCGCTACAGTTCATCATAATATGGGTTGCATGATTTTAAGCCTTATTCTAGGATTTTTTTAGACGTAGGTGCACTACGAAAACATACAGTGCTGTTAAATACCCACAGGTATGATGGACATATAGATCTATCACATGCCTTTGCCACTTAATAAGATGGGTGCAGGACCTTCCCCCTCATTTTGTAACTGCTCCCTAGAACTGCAAAGTAGCTGTGTGTCACAGTTAACTAAACCTTTCTTCTCCTGATGGACACATAAGCTGCTTTCCATTTGTTGCTATGATTTATAGAACTGAAATAATATCTCTGAACCTGAAATTCTTGGGCAAATACGCATGCTTTCTAATAAGAAAGATACATTAACATGGACATTGGCTGAAAGAGAAAATGGTATGAATTGCTCAACTTTTTACAAATATCGTCAAAATTTTATTCCAAACATACTGTACCAATGTATTTTCTCAGAAATGTACGTGAATATCCTACACGCTAACAAATATCTTATTTTATCAATCTTTTAAATTTTGGTGAAAATTCTGAATAAAATTTGGTGAAGAAATATTGTTTCACTGTTATTTTAATTTGCATCTCCACTGTCTCTGATGAGGTTAATTTCTCCCCCAGATGAAGCTGGATTCAGGCAGTGATGTCCTGAGTAAGACCATTCCTCTAGGCTTGATTTAAGCATCTGAAATGCCAGCGTACCTTTTCCTTTAAAGAAGGAAAGATTTTGTCAGAGTGACCAGGAGTCAGGGAAGGAGAGCAGACAGGACTCCTTGGTGAGTGATGGGTGTTGGGGCGATCCCGAGGACAGCGGTGGCCAGAGTCCAGGAGAGAGACCAGGTGCAAAGCCACGGCCACAGAGAACCAGGCAGGCTGGCACTCAGAGCTCTGGCTCCAGAGCTCAGCCCAGTGGGGGAAGGACCAGAGGGAGGGAAGGGGCAGGGAGGAAGGACGACAGGACAAGGCCCATGAATGGGCTTGGGAAATTGGGGGCCCATCGTTCGTCCCCAGCTGGAAGCTGCAGTGTGATCTGACTGGCCAGGCCTGTTCAGTGGATGCAGACACCCCAGCCCCCTTAGGAGCCCCCAGCTCTGTTGGGAAGAGCGTAGCTGGCGCCCTGCATCACTCTGGGTGAGTCCCCTCAAGTCCCTTGACCCCTCTAGTGGTCCAGTGCACCCTGGCCAGGATGCCAGGCTGGGAGCTGTCTCGACACCTGTGGGGGCCGGGGTTTCATCCCCTGTGTACCCTGGGCCCCCTGAAACTCCACTGCATGGGTGGGTGGGTTGGCGATCGATACTGACAGGTGAGACAGGCCTGGAAGAGCACTGGGCGGGGGAAGGCAACAGTGCGGCTGCTTGGAGGGGAAACTGGAGGAAGGACGGCCAGGGGTTAATCACCCCAGACTCTGCCTATGAGGGGCTGGCTGTGGACGTGCCATGACAAAGGAGGTGGCACCCTTCCTTGTCCCACTGACTGGGATGTGTGAGGCCCAGTGCAGGAAGCATCAGGCCTCATCCTACTGGCAGCATCCACACCTCCAAAGAGTGATTGGGCCTGGGGAGGAGATGTCCAGGATGACACTCTCAGGGACAGTCCAGGGGAATTCTGAAGACAGATGAGCAGTTGTGGCACGTGCCTTCCATGAAGGCAGAAGACCCAGGCGGGGGGCAGGCTCCACACTTTGAATTGGCCAACGGGACCCTCTGGTATTTTGATCCATCCATTCCTTTCTTCATTCATTCATCCAGCAAAACCTTATTGAGCATCTATTGAGGACAAACACCAAGTAAACAAAAGAAAAGAAGGGACCAGTTACTTAATTCTGTCTGCTGTGGGGAGGGTGCTGAGGTGGAGACACACGTGAGAGGTTTAGGAAGTCGGAGTCTGTGAAATGATGGCGAGAATCTTTAATGATCTGACTTTTGGGACTGCTGACTAGGTGGAAGCCGCTCCCCTTAGCTGAAGGTGAGGGGGAAGAAGGAAGAGTTGGTCGTGATGGGATGAGGAAGAGTGGGGAGGATGAGGTCAGTGGGGACTGTGCAGATCATGAGGTGCAGGACAACAGCTATGTCATAGCAGGACAACAGCTATGACAAAGAAGACAGGAACAAGGGCTCGGGAAGCACAGAGAGGAGTGCAGGTCCAGCCTAGAGGAGTCCCTGAAGATCACCCTGAGCCGGGCACAATGGCCCACACCTGTGATCCCAGCACTTTGGGAGGCTGAGGCCGCAGGATCGCTTGAGGCCAAGAGTTCAAGACCAGCCTGGGCAACATAACAAGACCCTGTCTCTGCAAAAAATAGGAAAAATTAGCTGGGTGTAGCTGAGCGCACCTGTAGTCCCAGCTACTCAGGAGGCTGAGGCAGAAGGATCACTTGAGCCTTGGAGTTTGAGTTCCAGTGAGATATGATCATGCCACTGCACACCAGCCTGGGTCAACAGAGCGAGGCCTCAACTCTACAAAAAGAGAGAGAGAGAGAGAGAGTAAGAAAGAAAGAAAGATTGATTCCGTAGTGCATGTGACAGGTAAGCTGGATCTTGTAGAATAAGGAGTCTGCTAAGAGGAGACAGGAAATAAAGGGATAGTGCTCACACCAGGATATGCAGAGGCTTAGGGGTATCCAGAGGCTTAGGAGAAAGAGTTCAGAGTAAATACGGCAAAAGATGGCTCGTAGGGTGCCATCTGGGCTCAGGGACAAGATATGATCATCGTGAAATGAAATCGAGCTTCTCGTCTGACTTAGCAGCTATTTCTGAGGCCAGAACAGTCAGTGCCTGTCTCATGTCCGTGTCCGGTTTCATTGCTTGCGGTCAAAGGCCGTTGCCCAACACATGGAGCAAAGAGCAGGAACTGCGCGATTTTTCAGAGCAACATCCAGAATAAATGCAAATCTCTGCCTCAAATGGGACATTGCAGAGCAACTTACATAAACAAAATTATCCATCCAATAGATCACAGCACTAATTGATCAAGGGATCTACAATCAGCTCAGCACTGATGTTTAAAGCAGTCCGTATCAAAGAGATATTTAAAGGTATAAAATCTAAATGCATGTTTCCCTCATTGTCCCGACATGTCATTTTCTCCCTCCTTAAACATTTGCTTTATCCTGCTGTCTACAATGTATCTTTTTAAGCTGTTTTAAACCCTTTCTTGGAAAAAGAAAAGTATACACATATACAGAGACAACTGCACACATAGATGCATGCCTGTCTGCCTCAGAAGCAGTCTATCACTTCACACCGGTGTTTCATACCACCTATACCATAAACCAAATTACCATACACACTTGAGTCTGCTTCAAGACTATTTTTTCTGTTCCAATAGTCCGTTTACTCATTCCTGGGCCTATACCAGAGTTTTTATTTACTAGGGTTCCTTTCCTTTAGCATTCAAAGACCTCAAGTGTCTCCCATTAAAAGGATAATCCCCCCATGCCACCTCCACATGGCCACTAGCTACTATCCTATCTCTTGCCACCCTTTTACAGTCAAATTTCTCAAAAAGATTCTACATATGGTCCTCTATTTCCTCACCCACTTTGCAGCCCCAAGCCACTGCAATCTGATTTCTGCTCCCGCCATGCCACAGAAATTGCTCTTGCTAAGGTCACCAATGAACTCTTTGTTGCTAAATCCAAAGGGAAAATACTAGCCTGTAGCACCTTGACACAGTTGACCATTTCCGCTCTTTTGACACACTTTCCCCTTGCACTGTCCTCTTGGGTTTCCTGCAGTCACTTTCCTTATTTTCCATCTCCCTTCTTTGAATCTCCTCCTCTTCCCATTTCTTAAACAATGAAGCTCCTGGGATTTCAGTGCAGGGCTACTTTCTCTTAGCATGATCACTATACAGCTTCCCTGGGAGCACTCCCCCTCATCTATGGTTTCCACCATTGTCTGTGAGATGGGCCATGCCAGATGTTCACCAAACACCATTTCCTTTTCCTCCTTTATGTGCAGCTGAATCACATTTCCCAGAATCCCTTTGGATTATGTGCAGTAGCCATGTGACTTGGTTCTGACCAATGGGATGTTGGGAGAAGAGATGTTTGACACTGGCAGGTCTGGCCACTCAAACTTCATGCATGATCTTCCACATTTTGTCTCCTCACTTATCTGCTGGCCAGGTGCAAAAAAGCCAGTGGAGATCTCTGAGTGCCTTGGGGCCCCTGGAGCTACTGGACAACAGGAAGCTGGGCCCCCAATAGCTAGCATAGAGCAGAGCGCAATCTCTACCCCAACCCACCTCCACCAGTTTTGAGCTATAACATGAGTGAAAAATAATCCTTTATTGAGTCAGGTCACTGAGATACAGAAATTGATGCAATTAGCCTGGCCCAACTAATACACTATCTCTTTGCTAATGACAACCAAATATTTGAATACCAGGCTTGTGCTTCCAATTGTACATCAAATAATTGACAATAGGGCCAAAACTGATAGGATAGAGAGAGATTACTAGGAAGTCACAGAGATTCATACATTCATTCATTCATCAACAAACGTTTATCAAGTGCCTGCAGTGCACCAGACGCCGTGCTAGGCACTAAGATTGCAGTGACGAGCAATGACAGAACCAGCACATGCACTTGGGAGTTTACTGCGAACTGGATGACAGCAGATCCTCCTGTCTGCTTATATTTCCAGCTGTGAGAAGCTTCACACAAGCACACCGCCTGTAACACTGGGGCTGCCCCCTGTAGTTCCTGGAATCCACTCTCTCCCTCTCTGTGAAAGGGTCCAGCTGATGTAATAGTATAACATCCCTTTCTCTTAAGAATTTTCTTCAGGTGTTTTATTGTGATAAAATATATATAACCTAATCCTTATCATTTAACCATTTGTAGGTATGTAATTCAGTGGCATGAAACATATTCACAGCGTTGTGTAGCCATCACCACTATCTATACCCCAAACTTTTCCATTACCAACAAAAACTCTACACCATTAAATAGCAACTCCTCTTTCCCCTTCGCCCCAGCCTCTGGTACCCTCTATTCTACTTTCTGTCTCTATAAATTTCCTACTCTGGGTGCCTCACGTAAGCGGAATCATTCAACATTTGTCCTCTGTGTCTGGCTGTTTTCAGCCAAGTTGACACATAAAATCAATCAACACGCTGGACATATGGGCCATTTGGGGGGCCTAAATCCATAGCAGGAGGCTGTGGTGCATTTAAGCAATTGCGCTAATGGGCAATGTAAGCCATAAAAATTCTAAGTAAGATAAATTAAGAAAAGAAAGCATGTAAGTCAAACAGGAGAGAAAGAAAAGGCAGTGCCAATGCAAGTCATGCCACCTTCCTGCTCAGAACCCCATGATGGCTCCCCATCCCCCGTGGAACTTAAGAGCTTTATGAGGCCCACCCACCCCCTGCCTCCTTCTGCCAACCACACAGGCTCCTTCATTGTTCCTCACCTGTGCCAAGCCTGTTGCTGCCTCAGGGCCTTTGCACTTGCTGCTCCCTCTGCCTCGGCAGCCTTTCCCCAGTTCTCCACAGGGCTTCAGCTCTTTGCTCAGATACCATCTCCATGGCGAGGCCTTCTCTGACCACCCCGACCAAAATAGCATCCCCTCCATCCTTTTCTACCTCCTTACCTTTCTCTGTTTTCTTGAGCTTGTTTTCTGTCTGTCCCCTTCACTACATTGTAAATCTCATGAGGCCGGAGACTTTATTTTTGTCACCGCGGAGCCTGGTCAGAATAAATGCTAAGTGAGGGAATAAATGAATGAATGCAAAAGCTAGAAGGAGAGAACAGATCTAATGATGGTTAAAAAGCACACACACAGTGATGTGGATCCTAAAGGATAATTAATTTTGGGAAGGCTGAAGCCGAAAACAAATTGAGGCCTTCAAAAAATGCTGAAGACAGAGAAGTAAAATGGCTTTAGTCAGTGTAAGGAAGTGAGAGAGCAATTTCTTGGAAGAAAATAAATTCTCTTTTGTTGGCATTTTTCCTTCAAGAAGATTGATCTTCAAGCTAAAAAAAGTTGGAGGGGAGGGAGGAGAAAGAGGGGGAAATCCAGGTGGCTGGTGAGGTTGCTGGATCCCAGAGGCTCCACGGAGCGAAGGATTGCAGGGAGCATCTAGATAGGGAGAGAGACAGCATCCTAGAGATCCCCAGGCCCCCGAGCAGCAAGGAAGTGGCAGTCTCATACCCTCAGGCATAGCATAGAAATGATGCTCGAGCTGCCTCACTGGAAAAATCCAGGCGGGACCAGGAAACAGGCAGATCTCAGGGAATGCTGGTGTGGACAAAGGATCTCAAAACCAGGTGCTCCCTCCAAACACACACACGCTACTATGGCACAATGCTATGGGTTTGCATCTTTTTCTCCATGCCCCAAATGGCCATGTCTAATTTCAGGTCAGCAGGTCTGAATCCCTTTTGGCTCATGGACTCTTTGAATAAATTTGAAAAAAATTGCTCACAAATCATGCACGTCATTTCAGAAGATTTAAGAACCTTCTCGGGGTGATTCATGGACACTTGAAGCCTGGGTACCCCAGGTTAAGAAGCTTTGTTCTAAAGACATACCCCTAAATTGCAACACTGGGATTAATGACATAACTCCTGAACCCTAGAGTTGAAGATTACAGCCAAATTCTCAATTTATTCATTCAACAAATATTTATTGTGCCAGGCTCTCTTCTAAGCTTTTTAGACATGTTAGCTTATTTAATCCCCACAACTGCCCTAGAGGTGGGTTATATTAATACCCTCCTGCCGCCTTGACAGATGAAACAAACGAGGTACTGAGGCTTTAGGTAAGCTACTGGAGGTCATTCAGTAGTGGGAGTGGAGCTAGCAATGGACCCCAGAAGTCCAGCTCCAGAGACATTTCACCACTACCCCACAATGCCTCTTACAAGATTGGTGTCTGTTCTTTCAGATAGCCTGGTTCATCCTGAAAGCATATCTCTTAAACTATATACAGCAGATTAGAAACTACAAACCTGCCACAGTGACATCCAGAGGCTCTGTCACCCTGCCTCCACTCATTCATCTTTCCCATGCTTTGCTGACTCAGTTTTTAATCATCAGTTAAAAACTGATCTATTTGCATGAGGGCCTGCACAAATGTTTTCCCACATCCAACATCTCACAAGACATGGCCTCACATACATGTTCAAGCTCAGACTCCAAGGTGAGAAAAACGAGCTTTCAGGTGGCGATGCTGCACACCCCCAGGTGCTCACTGACCTCGCAGGAGCAGCCACGTTCAGCGTCCACGGAGCAGTGTGTTCTGCAGCACAGATTCCAAGTTCAGGTTTTGTTTCCGCAGCATCACTGTGTACTCTTCTGGTCAGGAAAGTTTGGAGCTAACAGAGGGAGTTCTTCAGTAAGAGAGAAGGATGTATGCCTCTTCTGTGGCTGCCATAACAAAGTCCCACAGACTGAGGGGTGAAACAACAAAAATGGATCATCTTTCAGTTCCGGAGGCTGGAGTTCAAAGATCAAAGTGTCGGCAGGTTTGGTTCTAAGGCCTGTGAGGGAAGGATCTATTCAGGCCTCTCTCCTTGACTTGTGGATGGCCGTCTTCTCCCAGTGTCTCTTCACATCATCTGCCTCTGTGTGTGTCTGTGTCCAAATGTCCCCTTTTTATAGGGACACCAGTCATATTAGATCGGTGCCCACTGTAAAAAACTCACTTTAACTTGATTACCTCTATAAAGACCCTGTATCCAAATAAGGTCCCTGTTAGGTCTGAAGACGAGAGGGAGACACAGAAAGCCTCATGTGTAGCAAAATGCTGTTTATTTGAGCATCTGGGTGCTGATGGGTGGAGGCCTAAAGAGCATCCACACTGAGGGAGAGGAGACCCTTGGGTTTTATAGAGGGTTTTCCCGAGGGGAGTGAGCAACTGGGCCAGAACAGCTGCTGTAATAAATTCTTTTCAAACAACAGGGAGGGATAAGCATTGTCCTTATCAGGAGGGTTAAGGAAAGTAAGTTTCCCTCTCGAATTCCATTCCTTTATCTCCCAGGGGTCTGGCAAAGGCTCCTGCCTAATACATCCCTAGGAAGGGGAGAGCGGTGGGTTTTACAGGAGGTTCGGATGGAAGTTTGGGGAGGGTGAATTCTTTAAGCCTAACAGTCCCATTCTGAGGTCCTGGGGTTAGGACTCCAACATAGGTATTGAGGGGACACAATTCAACCCATAACAAGGGATAATGGTCAGGAAGAAAAAGAGCCACAAAAAGCTAGAAAATTTTAATGAGTTAATAAATCCTTGCTATAGGATCGACAAACTTAGTGAAAGAGTGATGCTTCTGATGGACGGAGTTTCGCAGCAGGCACAAAGCCCAGCTCTGAAGAAATCAAAGGCACCCCTGCTCTGCCTTGAGAAGTGCTTGGTGTAGTTGGGGAGTCTTGATAAGTCCATGTAGCAGGTAAACAATTTGGATCACACATACTCAGAAATGCAAACATGCCATTTTTCTCTCTTTTAATTAGACTTAATAGGGCATCCATCCAAATGAGCTGTCATTCCATCAGTGCCCACAGCTGGTAGCTTTTTCCAAGGGGCCCATAGCCTCGCCAAGATTCTTCCCACTGTGGCATCCTCTCCATCATGCTCCAAGGCTATTCAGGACCACAGCCCTCTAGGGGCGCCAGGAAGATCCAGCTTAAATCACTGCTGAGCTTAAGAGATTTGGATCGGCACACCTGCTGCGTGCCCACCAGGCATCAGGCTCCACACTAGGCACCCAACATCTGTTAGCTCCCTTTGACCTCACAGCACCCCCATTTTCTAGATGAGCAAACTGAGACTCAAGAGGGTTAAGTTCTCTCTCCCCAAGGCCAAAGCTGCGGA
This sequence comes from Eulemur rufifrons, assembly GCF_041146395.1. NCBI lineage: Eukaryota > Metazoa > Chordata > Mammalia > Primates > Lemuridae > Eulemur > Eulemur rufifrons. The sequence continues at coordinate 21,608,593 of NC_091012.1, read as the reverse complement.
GTAGAAGAGTTAGGATTTGAGCCAGGTGTGACTGAGTCTAAAGGCCAAGCCACTTCCCTGCGCAAGATAATGGCGTGGGAAAGATGGCACTGCAGATTGTCCTGGGGAAAGACAAGACAGAGACCTCAGCTAGGAGGACATTGCAGCAATCCAAGTTTGGGTTGAGGCGGTGGCTTCAGAAATGAAAAAGGAAGGGGTGGGTCAGAGTGAATACTGTAGGGAAAGTCTTGGTGACGTAGTAGGTATCCAGAACAAAGAGGAGAAATGAGATGAAACTGACATCAGAAAGCTAAAAGCAAACATGTGGTAGTAACATTCATCAGGTGTCGGGCAGGTCGGCGAGAGGAGGGGATGGGTATATTCACACCTAATGGGGGCAGTGAGGGATGTCTGTGGTTGGGCACGCTTGGAGCTCTGACTTGGGCGGTGCAAGGCAATATAGGTAATCAAAACATTTGTACCACCGTAATATTCTGAAATTTGAAAAATAAAAAAAAATATAAATAAATAAATTGTTTAAAAGGGGAGGCTTGGAAGGCAAGAAGACTGGGAGTCAGGGGGGGAAAGCTAGAGATGAAGGTGACTTTAGCTCCAGATACATCAAGTGCTGAAGGTGATGTTCTTGGAAATGGGCCTAGAGCCCCTGTAAGAGTTTGGGGGGCTGCTGACAGAGATGTGGGTCATCAAATGTGTCTGATATGTTCCAGCACAGCACACTAGGATGGCATCACTGCTTCAGAACTGCTGTCAGTGCAGATGGACTACTTTCGCTCCAGTTGAAGATGCAGGCTGTTCCAGCGACTCCCAGCACGTAGGATGGTGAACTGAGACGTGGAGTGGAGGACACAGCACAGTGGTGATGGAGGGGCTCAAAAAGGGGCTTTTCCTGCCCTGTGAGTGAGCACCATCCTGCAGCAAGCAGTTCCAGTTTGCTTCCTTTGAGTGTACTGCCAAAATTCTAGTATTTGAAAGTGTGGCGAAAACATCAAATAAAGTTGAGCAGCCCTGGCACACAGTCGTAGTCCAGAGCAGGAGCTCCCTCAAGAGGAGAGTTTGTCTGGGACTGAGTTTTGAGATTAGCCAAAGGAGAGTCAGGGATCCTGGCACTTGAGGTTGTGTTTGGAAGGTCACACTCTTAGAAGCCAGATTTAACTTGAGGGAAATTTCTCCCAGTGAAGAGTGGAGATTCCCTTAGCCCTTTCACGTGGCCACATGGTCCCTGACAGACCTGGGTCCAACCTCACAGTCTATTTAACACTAGGCTTCCCAAAGAGGTCATTAGCCAAGAAAACAGTAACACACGTGTTCTTTTCTGTCTTTCCGGTCATCCTAGAACTTAAAATATCAAAACAGCTCAAAACAAAGAAAGTAAAATCTGGTAGAGGGTGAAAGGCCCTCCAGCGGGCCCTAGGGAAGCCAGTGTGCATTTCAGCCCTTCAGTGCTTGCCGAGGTGCTGTGTCTGGCAGTTCTTCTGCGTCTTACAGTGAGAGCAACCGAACTGCCTTCTCTCTTTAAGCAACTTCCTTGCAGTCTATTCATGCCAAGCCTGAGTGTGTCCACCAATGCATGCAGCTGTTCACAGCGGCTCTAACACTTTGCAGCAAAGAAAAGACTAATGCACTGGACGGTCCTTTCAAGGAAACACAAGCTGACCTCTGCTCCCTTGCCATCCCTGCCACTGCCCCTAGATCTCTCTGGTCCGGCCCCACAGAAACTAATTTTGGCTTGAGGCCGGGAAGTGGAAGAGCAGAGTGTGGGACGTGTCTAGCAGAAACCAGCCTGAAATCGGTTGAGCAAGAAACATGACCACTACTTGACTTTATGCGCATCATACCATCATTGTAATAAAATTATCATAAGGAACTGCCCACTCCCAGCATGCACCTGATACCAGGACAGATCCAAAAACACCAAGCAAGGTCAAGAAAGGGAAGGACCCTTTCTTGGAACCCTCCACCTATTTCTCCGCCCCCAGCTTAGCATATTAGTAGGGATTAGCATAAAATGACAGGCCCTAACCCTGGGGTGGGACTGTTCCGTCTTGGATCAATCCACTCTTATACTTTTTCTTTTTCTTTTTTTTTTTTTTTTTTTTTTTTGAGACAGAGTCTCACTCTGTTGCCCAGGCTAGAGTGAGTGCCGTGGCGTCAGCCTAGCTCACAGCAACCTCAAACTCCTGAGCTCAAGGGATCCTCCTGTCTCAGCCTCCCGAGTAGCTGGGACTACAGCATGCACCACCATGCCCGGCTAATTTTTTCTATATATATTTTTAGCTGTCCATATAATTTCTTTCTATTTTTTTTAGTAGAGATGGGGTCTCGCTCTTGCTCAGGCTGGTCTCGAACTCCTGAGCTCAAACGATCCGCCCACCTCGGCCTCCCAGAGTGCTAGGATTACAGGCGTGAGCCACCGCGCCCGGCCCACTCTTATACTTTTTCTTAAGAGTGTACTCTGCTTTCAATTAATCTATTTCTGCTTATACTTCGTGTTTATTCTTTCTCTGACTTGTGCCCCTATGCTTGAATTCCTTCTTGCGTGGAGGGCAAGGACCCTCCCTGCCGCCGCGGTGGTCTGCGCAGGTATCAGGCTCACTCTCCTTCCCCAAACCCAGTCCAATGCGAAGTGACCGCTCTTGCTCCCCAAGCCCGTGTGCTCCTCCGCGTCTCTGTGGCATCTTCACACCAACTCACCTCTGCTGCTTCTACTGTCCACTTCCCCTCGCCTCCACCCACACAGCCCTGGCCCAGCCCATGCGGAAGAACCTCTGCTCCGTCTCCCTCCCCTCTTCCCTCAGCTCCGACTGAACTCTCCGGTTCATCCTCACATGAACCAATACATGAACCAATGTCTGCCGTCTCTAGGTCAAATGCCACCCCACGCCCCTGCAGCTCTCTGGGCCAGCCCCACACGAACTGCTCTCCTCTCCCCGCCCCCGTCACCCCCAATGGCACCCCTGCTCCACTGCCCCCTGCTGCCCTGCGCAGGAACTGCCTTTGCTCTCTCTCCAGCCCAAGCCCCATGCGCAACCCAGCCGACATTTCTCTGGGCCAGCCCCGCACGAACTGCCCGTCTGCTTTCTCTCCCTCCCCTTACCCACCGCCTCCCTACACCACCTGGTCCTACCCTGCATGAGCTGACCTCAGTCCCTCTACTTCGCGATCCCCCGTGTCCTTGTGGGCCAGCCCCACATGACCTGCCCTCTGCTGGCCCTCCAGCCCAGCCCTGCCCCACTGCCCCACATCTCTCTGGCCCACCCACAAGGGCTGACCCTACACCTCTCCTTTCCTTCCCCTCCCCTCCATACGCCTCGATTCCCTCTCCTTTCCTTTGCCCCATACCCTGGCTACCTCTGCAGATACAGCCACACATAAACCACCCCGGTGGCCTCTCTTTTTCCCTCCCGCCACAGGAACTGGCCCTGACTGCCTCTCCTGTGCCACACCAGCCAACCTTCTACATCTCTTGGTCAAACAGCCACGTGAACTGACCTCTGCTTCCTCTACCTTCCCATCAGCCCTCCATGCCCCTCCAGCACCCTGGGCCAGCCCCACTTGAACTGTCCTTGCTCCCACCACATCCTTTCCCCCTGCCCCACCACCACGTGACCACCCCACACAGAAACTCTACCGCACCCTCACATGAACTCACCCCTGCTCCCTCTCACTCTCTCCCCGCCCCCCACACTCCCCTATACCCCTCAGGGACACCCCACACGCACCAACCTCTATTTCTCTGTCCCCATGCCCCACCATTCCCCTAGGTCTCCTAGTCCTGTCCTGCATGAACTGACCTCGACTCCTTCACCATCCACCTCTGCCCACCCGCCTCTGGCACTGTCTTCTGCCCCCGCACGAACTCCCCAGCTCCCTCTGCTCCATCTTCCTCACCCCCTTCAACTCCCTGGTCCAGCCCCACCTCACTGACTCACACTGACTCACTGACTCGCACTCCCTCTCCATCCCCGTGCCCTACTGAGCCACTGCAGATCTGTCTTAAGATGGCTGCCAGGCACAGATGTGGTGAGCACCTAATGCTTGTTTCTGGCCCTAGGGATAGCATGTTACTGGCCACTCTCTGTCAAGAGATTCTTAAGGGACTTTGTCTCATTTATGGGAACAATTAAGCAGGAGGAAACAAGAATGTTTCCAGGGTAATTAGCTTGATTTAGCCATTCCACAGTGTATGTGTATTGCAAAGCATCATACCATATATACAATTTTGTCAATTTTAAAAATTAATTGTTTTACTAAAAAGAATGTTTCCAGGGTTACAGTGAGCAAACGGGAGGCAGGGCCAAGTCTTTCCACTCCTTTCCAATGCTGCGTGTCTTTTACTTGACCATATGCCTCTTATTAGAAAATAGCAAGATGACAAAGGACAAATCCTCCCAGGAAATGCTGTCAACTGACTTTGGGGACACTAATTATAAAAACGTCATGAACCCACATTGAACAACAAAGCTTATGTGATAACCATAACGAGGAAGGAGAGTAAGACTGAGCATTTCTGAACCCCTTCTTCTTGAACACATTAAAGCTAGGTCCTTTGTGTAAGTTTTCATTTGGCCCTCAGTGATTCTGAGTTAAGCACGACTCTTCTCTTCATCACAGAGAGAAGAAACTCTAGGCCCGGCCAGGAAATGGGGGAGCACTGTGAGGACCCAGATTGAGGCTAGTCTGGGCTCTTTCCCCCAGTGTTTCTCAAGGAATGGTCCCTCTGCAGGAGACTCATCTGGGGGGCACAGTCAAGTTCATATTCCTGATGTGAAAAAGGACCATAGCGAACGCTGAATGTTCTCAGGGCTGTCCTGTGTAGGGATTGCCAAAGGTCTTGAAGTTTCATACTGGTTTTATGGATTTTTTTAGTACATGAACCTTGGTTAAATGGTAAAGTTTCAAACCAGTTAATATTAGGGTAGCAAATTACAGGTTGGGGCTGGTAATACAGTTTGTTGTTCCTTTATTGAAGTGATAGTTGAATGCAAAGAAGTCAAATTCCGCATGTATTTTTAAACATTTACCTTTTGAGTAAATTCTTCTGCGAATCACCTTAGTTGGGTCCTCTTTTACTCTGTGCCCAAGGCAGTCTGTTTTGTCCATAGCCTGGTGTCAATCTAACACCTTGTCAACTGTGCCTGTCATGGCCCCTGCTAGATTTCAGTTGCCATAATCCAAGAACTATACCTGAAGGAGTTTGCAAAGGAAGTACACGTGCTGGGCTGCAGGTGGGAGCCGGGAGAAGATGTGTCTCATGCCGGTCTTCAGGAACCTGCAAAGTGACTTTGCCACCAAGAGTGCCTCCGCAGGAATGACTGGCAGGAAGGGGAACAGGAGTGTCCTCTGCCTTGGGACCCGTCAGGTTTGGTAGGGGTAACATGGTGCTTCTCAGCTGCCCTTGTGCTTCAGAGGTGCCCAGAGAGGCTTAATACAATGCAGATTCCTGAGCTACCAAGTCACAATCTCCAGGGCTGGGCTCGCCCACAGATAGGGACTTTGAAAAAGGTCCCGGGGTGACTCTTTTGCACAAGCAGCACTGAGAAAGGCATGCCATAGGATAGATGCTGCAGCAACCTCCCGTGCAGCTTTAAAAACCCTTGATGTAGGAAATAATGTGCACGATGTTCTCTCTTCTGCTTCTGAGGGAATTTCCCCAGTAAATTTCCCTCTGTTTCGCTGTGTTCATCTCTCACCCCGTTTCCATGAAGAAAGATAAGAAAGGGGGAAACACGGAGGAGCGTCTCTATGCCTCTTAGACCAGTGCTGCGTATTCCTTCCTGTTGTTTAGAGGAAAATATTGTCTGCATTTCCCATTTTTCTCTATGTGCAGTAGACACGGTAAACTTACCAAAGATCTGTTCTCTTCTCTTCCTCAGAGAACCCCAATTTTGCCCAAATATCCACCCATTTCCTTAGGGCCAGTGGGTTTCAGGGGCGTCTATGGTTATCTCCAGCCCCAGAAGGAAGATCCCCACTACTCTTGCCAAGGATTGGCTTAGGCCTGGGGACGCGAGACATGGTGGGAGTTGTTAGGGGCAGCACTCTTGTTCCTCCCTCATTGTGTGGACATTGTCACATCTACGTGTTACAAAGGACTACAACAGTTGTCTGTCACCATGAAGGAAGCGAGTCAAGAACAAAAGTGGCTCATTGAGGGCTGCAGAACAGAAAGAAGGAAGGAATCTGGCTACTAATGGCTTCGAGGGGCCGCTGCATTAACAATCTCGGAGCTTCTGCCTCAGGACGCTGGTGATGTGAGAGAGCAGACCATCCATGTTGCCGGCACCACCGAGAAGTGGGCTTTCTGTTACTTGCAGCTGAAAGCGAAAGCACCTCAATCTCTTTTCCCACCCCCCTTCCCATGTAATCTTCAGCTGGCACTAAAGCTGTTGCAGTTCAGTCGGAGAGTACGTGCTCAGACCGACGGAGTGTATGGCAGTGCCCCATCAACCAAGGCTTTGCTCCAAGTTCCTGTAGGAGGAGCTGCCTACCCGGGAGAGCCTCCCTGGATTCTGGGGTCAGATAAGGAAAGAAACACTTCTTTCCTGGACTTGCTGTGGCCACCCTGGAAACATGAGTCACCAGCCTCCAAATCCACTTTATGCTCTAACCTGGCAGAGGAGCCTCAGGACCCAATAGACTTGTTGGGCAATGAAGAAGTTGGTGTTCAGAAGGATAGGTTTTGTAGTTCATGGAGTCTTTTTGTTACTTCTAGTTATCTCTAGCTAACTAGTGTCTTAGATAACAATAGATATCCCCTGAACTAATATTTCTATCAGCAATAAGAATTTTTAATTCAAAGGATGATTATTCAAAATCCTTGGATTTGACCAGTTTTCATCAGTGTATAGTCTTCAACTAGTCACTCTGGATACTTCCAGTTATTCCTAAGTTGCTAATTATTAATTACCACTAGGTATTTGTGATAATTGTGCATTATTCACACAAGCACAAAGAACTTTGAGTGAGAAGGATTTTTCTACTTTTGGCATCAAATGATTATTCTAGATATTTGTAATTATCTCTTGTTAACTATTTACCTAGGTAACACTAACCATCAATAGCATTAAATTCTCATTCCAATAAGAGATGATCATTTTGAGTTGAGAAGAATGTGATCTTCAGCCTCTAGGCTTTAACCAGTAGTTCAAGATGTCTTTTATCATTGCTCCTTAACTAATCTTCCTGGAATATCTTATTATACGGAACTAACTCATTAATTCAATAAGAAAAAACAACTTATATTTGTGAAAAATATTTTCAACTACTTGATTTCCCATTGTTATTCTAGTTCTCTCTAGCATACTACTTACGTACCTCTACTTACATACAGAAATAATTCATTATTGCATCAATACACGAGAGTTAAATGTTGCTCTAAAAAAGTGATTTTTAGATTCCTGGCTTTGATTCTAGTTATTCTAGTCATTATTAGTTATCTCTTCTCAAATAATTTCCTAAGTAACCCCACGTATATATAGTACTGGCCTACTATCCAACAAGAAGTAAGACTTTACAGCTGAGAAGAATAAAATATTTCATCATTCAGACTTCACTTATTTATTCTAATTATCTCTAGTTATGTTTAGTCATCAGCTTATCTAGGTTCCATAAGATATGTATGATGTCAATTCTTTATTCCAACAAAGATAAGAACTTTTCACAAAGAAATGATAAATGTTTGAGGTGATGGATATGCCAATTACCGTGATTTGATCATCACATAAGTATTCTAGTTATTTCTAATTTTTTCTGGTTAACTGATATCCTAGATGCAAATACTTTTCTATAGTATTAATGAAATAATCCAACAGGAAATAAAGATTTAGAGTTAAGAAGAATGTGATTTTCAGCCTCCTGCCTTTTATTGAGTATTGTGATTATATCAATTTCTTTCTATTTAAATTGTAACTAGGGAACTCTAGGTGCCTATTGTACTAAGACAGCATTCCAAAATTATATAGGAACTTAGATTTGAAAAGAATGTTTTTTCAATGCCTGTATTCAACCAGTTTTTTGAATTCTGTCTAGTCACATGGGAACCAGTACTAGAAATAGTATTAATGAATTATTTCAAACATATAAGCAACGAGATTTTACAAGTATGCATTTTCTGTTAGCTGTATCCAGTTATCTTTACTAACATCTAACTAACTCTCAAATAGTTACCTGGGTACCAGTATTTATCTCTAATGCTCATACATTATTGCAATAAGAGGTAAGAATTTAGAGTTGAGAGTTCAATGTTCAAACTCTTGGATTTCAATATGTTCTCCCAGACCTTTCTAGAATCATTTACCTAGGTAGCACTAGATATCCCTAGTATTTAAGCTTTATTATTTATTGAAATAAGTTAGATTTGAAAAGAGTGTGTACTTCAGCTTCCTGCCTAAAAAATATATTCTGGTTATCTCTAGTTTACTCTAGGTTACTAGTTACCCAGGAACTGCCAGTTATCTATGGAACTATCTCCTTACCTTGGCAAGAAATAATGTTAGATTTCAGAAGTATGTGTTTCATATTTATTTCTGGTTATCTCCAGATTCCCCTAGTTAACTAGTTACTTATGTATAGACTTTATACATCCTTACATAACTCCTTATATAAATAAGATATAAGAAGTTACAATACACACACTCACACACATATAGAGAGAGAGATTGTTTTCCCCATTATTCCACTAAGTGATAATACTTTGGAGTTGAGAAAATTGTTTTTCGACTTCCTGGATTTAACATCATTTCCTAAATATCAGTAATTATCTCTAGTAAACTAGTTACCTAAGCACCACTGATTATAGTATTAATGCATTAAGAAATAAGGAATAAGAATTATGCCTGGGAAGCACATAATCAGTCAGCATTCTTACTTCACCTATTAATTCAAATTGTGTATAGTTGTATCTATTTAAATAGCTGCTGGTCCTACAAGATACGTTGAGTAGTAACTCATTATTCAATTATGAATTCAGACTTTAGAGTTCATAAGAATGCCTTTTATTCTTCTGCACTTCCACTATTTATTGTAATTTTTTTCTAATCATAAATGAGTCAACACAGAGCTCCTCAAAGATCCCAGTGCCACCTCAGCAGCACATTTCTTATTTGAGTAGTGTCTTCTCTGCCTTCCAAGGGAACAGAGTTCAGAGGCAGGACTTTGATCTCACATAATAACTCATATCGCATACCTCCTTCCCCTAAATTTTCTCACCAATTCATCAATCCTCTGCCAGGGCAGTTCCCATATTTCCATGTCATTTACTGTAGGCTGCTGTTGTCCAAACATAAAGGGGCCACTCTAGCAGGATATTAGGCCAGCCCCAGGCATGAAACCCCACGTCCTCTGTGCTCCCATGTCAATAAGTTCTCATATTGAATTATGTTCTGTCCCCTGTCATGCTGGCTCGACATTGTCAAAATCCATTCCCACCTATGTTATCCCAGTTCATGCAGGTGCATATTAGCCAGGTCCTGCAGTTCATCTGAATATAAGGTATTTCCCACGCAAACAGAAACTGTAGAGGTCTCCTGTGCTGTGATGTGCTGTGATCTCACCTATTCTTACCTTACACTTGTCATTAGTCCAATAGCAATTAGCAGGATGGACATTGACTAAGACAAGCAACATCTTTGAGGTAGTGTCCTCAGATGAGGTCTTTGTGGGGTCTCCAGGAACAAGGAGATTGCTTCCCAATTAGCAAGGGTTGGAGGTGCCTAATGCCAGGAAAAGTGTTCAGGGAATTCCAGGTATGCACACTCGTCCTGCTCAACACCTTTGCAGGTCTCAGGCTCTGCTCTTTCCTTCTCAGCGCCTCACGTGGATGCAGAGGCCCACGAGTGCTGTGCGTGCCATCTCTGTGCGGTCCTGCCAACCCACAATTGGGACCAGGGCCTGATGTTCAGCAGTCTGTCTTAGGACTGGAGAAGGGGAGAGACCCTTAATCTATTGGGTCAGGGTAGGTGGTGACCTGGGCTTTCCCATCAGACAGACAGACAGACAGACACACACACACACACACACACACACACACAGCCCTGTGATAGAGATCTGGGTTAGGGCACTCACAGAGTGGCCCTAGCAACTGCTTCTACTGCCAGGGAACTCAGAGTCCACACAGCCATCAATCCACCCCCACGCCCCAAATGCCTTTCAATGACCCTGATTCCAAAAGGAGGTGAACAGATGCTCGTGCGAGGCATGTCTGCCTCTCTTTGGTAAATGACATCCAAGAGAAACCGGGTCCCCTTCCTTCACCCCAAAGCAACAGACACGTATGATGTCACAAATATAGGAAGAGCCGGGAGTGTGGCTTCAAATACAGGCAGTCGGCCCATGACGCTGATAAGCATTTCTTGCCAATGGGATGAAGCAGTGCGTCCTTGTCATGTCAGAAAGCAGACTGTCACATGGGTCACAAGATTTCTGTGTCTTTCTATGGTACCTGAGGTTTATCTTCTGAGCAGAGCCTTAAGCCACACCTCACTTGCTCTCCTGACCTATAATACTATGAATGAACGAATGAGTGAGATAGTGAAGAAAACACTGGAACCGAGAGGTAAACACGGACCCACGAGAAAGCTGGAGTTGGCTGATGCACCGGACTCAGAGGGACACGGGGAGACAGAGCGGCTAGAGCATGTTCCCTCGTGTGAGGCCCACGCGGAGCATGGCTGTGGTCTGTTCCCAGACACTTGCCAGCACCCCGAAATGGCATGGGACGGCCGAGGTGGTGTGCCCCAGGGGTCGGGCTCTCACTCAGGCAGAGTCCGGGCGGGTTCCGTCAGGCCCGAGGCGGATACAGCTGGGAAGACCCTCTCCTAAAGCCAGAGTCCGGGTTTCCCCACAGACAAAGTCAAGCATGAAAGTGAATATTTATTTACAATGAAAAGAAAATTAACAACAGTCACAGCATAATTTCCCCAAACTACTATTTCTTTGGAAGTGTGTTCATATATTTTCTTAGCCACGCCACCTATGTAGTTGTACAATCTCAAGTGTGATGGAGCAGAAGTTCAAGGTGAGGGATGTGATGGTTTTGTTGTGAATCCAAACAGCTACTTGGCAAATTTTACTCAAACACATGGCCACGTGAGCACATGATGTGAGCGAACAGTTCACTGCCTCTCAGAACGAAAAACGCACTTGGGTTCGTGTTTATTTTCACATCGAGTTGGAAAAACAAACTAGATTTTCTAACATTTATCCTCAGAAACCCTCTCGTTGCAAGGTAGTCTAATCATTCATGGGCTTTACAACTTATCTCTTCATGGCGTCTGCTGAATTCTATTCCGACGAGGGCCACCTTCAGCCAAACGGGGGCTGCTTCTATAACCCATTTTCCAATCGGCAGCCCTGGGGCACCGACTGCTCTAGCAGCCTGGGATGCCTGGACAGTCTGCATTTATACCCTCGGGAGCCGTCGGAGCTGGCCGATGAGTAAGTCGGAAGATAAAGCTCGGTTGGTTTGAGGCAAATGAGTATGTTTTAGGGGCCAGGGGGATTCAGGACAAGGTGCTTGCTTTGCTACAGTTTAGACCGGAGTAGACGGGCCCCTGGGCAGTGGGCCTGGGCTCTCCGGAGGACAGCAGCCGGTCTGCGGGTACGATGACTCTAGCTGCCCTCCCCTTGGGGACAGACAGCAACAAGAGGAGGGTCCGGTCGCTGTCAGCTGTGAAAACAGCCTGAAGCCCGTTTTAGGAAATCGTCTAGCCATCGGAGAAGAACTACTGCCATAAACGGAATTTCAGGGAAACACAGGGTCAACGGTCTTGCATAGGGCTGACAAAATGCTTAACGCACGCTGAGATCTCATCCACTAAAACGTGGGCCACACGCAGGTAGGTGACCCAGGAACTTTGCGTTTCACTTTCAGCTTGCTTTTCAAAGAGGTATTGGAAGGTCGTGATAATATGTAGGAAAACATGTCTGTCATCGGATTTAACCCTCAGGGCTAGTTTTCAAAAGATATAAATAGGCATTGCAGGGAAAATTCAGGCATCACCTTAAAAAGGAATCCCATAGTTGATATCCATGTGTCTCCCAAAGAATGGAAACTCCAAGTGATGTCTCTGTAAAAGTATACATCGGGTTTTAAAAACTATTGTGACTTCATAGCCGGCATCAGTGGCTTTTCGTGTAAAAAAAGAAAAAGAGTGTGTGTCCCGTGCCAGAATGTCAAGTAGGGTCACAAGAAATGGTATGAAAATCAACGGTATTTTCCTGTGGAACTATCTGGGCAGCCACACGTCCAAAAAAGGTCGAGGGAAATACAACTGTTTGCAATCCTTTTACAAAAAAGCTTGAGGAGGGTTTGGGAAGAAGGAACGACGGTGAACGTGCCACCCACAAACGCTAGAGATGGACCCAAAACGAGTTATGCACGTTCCCAAAGTCTCGAATTTCCAGAACATATTTACACGGCACAGAGAAGGGGTCACGCATTTCATACAGACGGGTTTTCCAATGAATTCTCGGAAGGAGGAGGCTCCCCGCTAACGCCTGCTGTGCATGGGAAGACACCTGAGAGCTTCCCTGGCGACTGCTGGTTTCCTTCTCGCTTTCTTTAGGATATTTTTGTCAAACAGCTCTTTCTCGCGGTAGTGCACGGGTGGGCCTCGCAGGTACTTCTCTTCCGCTCCCTTGTAGTCCAGCCCCTCAAGCGTGGCAATGGAACAGATGATGGCTTCTGGCAGAAGAACTTCCAGAACAAGGTCGATTTTGTCACGTCTTACCAGAGCCAGCATGGTGCCGTCTATGTGTTTGTAGACTTCTTGTAGGTGCTTTACCACGAGATCCAGCTGGTCCTCATCCTCCAGGTATGTTTCAACGCAGAACAGGCGCCTATTTGAGTTCAGAAACGACGTCAGCCAGCTGGACTGTTTCCTGCCTTTCAAGATGTCCAGAAGGTGGGGGTCGGCCCCCTTTCTCTTCACGATGAAGTCCACCAGCTTCTGGTTGGCTCGGTCCCCGGCGGCCTTCATCCGGTCGGGGAGGATTTTCTTGCAGGGCCGCTTCCCCCACAGGGACGCCTCCTCCTCCCAGTCTTCCAGGTCGGCGTAGTTCACCTTGGGAAAGTCGAAGTCCAGGTCGCCCTCTTGGACGGCTTTCCTCATCGGGTAACTGACGTCGGTGGCGTAGTACTCGAGGAAGGAGCCCGAGAAAGAGCCGCGGCCGAGGCCTTCCCGGTAGTGGACGATGAGGGAGAAGCACCAGTTGACGCTGTGCTTGTACACCTTGCTGGCTCTCTGCAGCAGCCTGTCTTTCTCTTTGCACTCCAGGGGCTTCAGTCTCCGAAGGGGCAGGCGGATGCCTCTCCTCTCGCGGTGCAGGTTGGCCTCAATCAAGAGCACCCTGGCCGTCTTGTCTGCCTTGCTGACACTCTTTACCACGGCCGGCCAGAATGGATGATCCTGAAATTTAAACCACACCATCATCCCCCTTTCAATGGGGCATGGCTCCTTCCGAAGAGCGGAGTCGGCGCGTTGCCTCGCTCCTTTACCACCAGCTGCTCCTTTGCTGCCAGCTGCTCCTTTACCGCCAGCTGCTCGTTTACAGCCAGCTTCTCCTTTACCACCAGCTGCTCCTTTACCACCAGCTGCTCCTTTACCACCAGCTGCTCCCTTACTGCCAGCCGCTTGTTTACTGCCAGTGTGGATGGGATTCTTGGCCTTTGAGTCAGCGAGAGGCTGAGGTTCTTTCAGTACCTTCTCAAAGGGTGGGACTGGAAGCTTCCTCTTTCTACCTGCAAGATGGAGTGAGGACCGCTGCTTCGCGGGAGGGGACCAGCAGGCCGCTGCCATGCCTTCCAAGCCTGGCTTCCAGGCACCCTCTGCAGGGAGCTCAACATTCCCTGCCGAGGTGGGGCATTCGGAGGCAGCGGCCGGGGTCTGCGGGCAGGTGTCTTGTGCCTCTTCGTTCAGACCTGTGGGCACAGCGGACATGAGCCCCAGTGGCCGAGATGGAGCCGCCTGTTGGTCCTCAGCATGCACAGCCTCCTCCGTGACAGTGGGACCCGAGGACGTGACTGTGGAGCTGTCTGCCTTTTCCTTGTCCTCTTTCTCACCGCCATCCTCCAAAAGCATCAGGGAATCTTGGCATACACTGGAGCTTGACGATGCCTCTGAGTGCACTTCACCTGGGGTGGGGGCAGTGGCTGTGTGCCCCTCTGACTTAGCACCGTACGGGGCATCCTCGCCCTCTGAACGCAACAGCAGTGATCCCGGCTCTTTACTCTTGCCTAGACGGCTCCGTAAGTCCCCTTTGCATTTCTGATACCTTTTACAACGTAAGTCCCCTTTGCATTTCAGATACCCTTTACGAAGTAAGTCCCCTTTGAGTTTCCAATACCTTTTACGAGGTGGTGGCCTGGCTCGCTTTTCCGGCACCTTGTGGGAGAGCATGGTGGTCTCCTCCTCGTCTGGTTTTCTTCCTGGACCCGAATTTATTCTCTCATTCAGAACCTCCAGGGCCACTTTAAGGGCTCTTCTGTAGTGCACTCCCTGTCCTGCTGGGGCTCTGACCCTCGCCCGCGGCGCCACTGGCGAGGTGATGGCTTCCATCGCAGACTCAGTTAGGGCCTTTATGTCTGTGCTTTTTGCTTTAATTTTTTCATCTATCGAGAGGATTTCAACTTCCACAGAAAGGGCCCTCTTCCTCTTATTTTTCAGTGAAGTCCCAGATCTGGACAAAACCTTTGCTGGCCACAAGTGGCCTCTCCACTTGCACAGGACATACTCAGAGTCCATTGTGATTTGAGTCGCGTGTGAAGAGGCCTCTAAGAGAGGCTGAGGTGCGTGGCCGTCATACTCACTGCTACTGCAGCTCTTCCCCAAAGCACGGTGCTTTCCGACGCCTCCTTTGCCTTCACACCGCAAGGGCTTTCCCTCCACCTGGATCTCCCCGAGACGCTTGAACTCGCGCCGCGGACGGAGGACACCGGCGTGCACTGGAACGTGGAAAAGGAACAGAAGAAACGTGTCAGAAAGAATTCCTTTGGTCAAAGCAGAAGCACCCTGCTCAATGGCATTGATAAGAGGTCCAATGAGGAAACATGAAAAGTGTGTCTTACAGGGGTTGATAAGTGGGAGTGTTTGGGGAAAAAACGCAGAGGGTGCCCCAGGACTTTTAGAGCACTGCAAACCCGGCGTCTTGCCCTGAGTGTACCGAGTGAACACCGAGGAGCATCTGTGTGAGGGACGTGTGTGTGTCCTGTCAGGGACCCCGTTTTTCTTACAGGACACTCAGTGACTTTTGGGTTCCTTGGGCTTCAGCCTATGGAAATGCTTCCTTTTTTCCTTTTCTAGGGTGCCCATGCTGCTCTGTGCCCCCCAGGAAGCCTGAGACGATCTCCTATGCACGGACGCTGGCTGTCAGCATGGCGTCACGTGCAAGGGCATGAACTTAGAAGCTAGAGGTCCACAAGGGTCATGCTGACGATGACTGGCTGTCATGGCCAACAAGTATGGCCACAGCATCGGTCATTCGCTGCGACCTGCACCTCTCTATTGTGGTTTAAAACATTTGTCTCCTAACACCAAATCTGTGATTCTTATCTTGAAAACAAGCGTCAGTAGAACAAGGTGCAAAAGAACATTGCACCCCAAAAGGTCAACACAACATGGCTGCAAATGAACGTTTAGTAAATGGGAAAGTCTTACCCAACATCAGGCAGGTTGCTTGGTTCTCACACTCCAACTGCTCCTGTGCACACCCTCAAGTGGTGCCAAACGAAGATACCCAGGGCCTGTGCACCGCTAACGTCAACCTGGAAAATCCAAAATGGATAAGAAATTAAGCCAAGTCAGTGGGGATGGATTTATCAAGTTCCCCTTGCCGACTCCCTCGTGCATGCCTTTTGGAAACAGAACTGAGATCTCAATCTCATCCATAAAGTAGATGTCGTATATATTTTCTTCCTTCTTTTGCATTCGAAAATACTTTCACGTTATGCTACTTTGTGGATGCTAGTCTCCTTCTATTTCAGAACAGCGGGAACTATGTGCTTTCGTGATAGCATCGGCCTCGGACGTATAGGTTCAATATTGGCAGGCTTTGTGTGTGTGCACGCACGCGTGCAAAGGTGTGTGTGAAAGAACAATGGAGTTTTTAATGTCACTGTGTTTTTCCAATTCTCAAAGAACATTACAGGGGCTTGCAGGGAATATGAAATGCATAGAAAGATATATAAAAAGGACAGCATGTTCCAGATGCTCACTCCTCACAGGATGACGCGTGTCCTTCTAACACGCTACCTATGCATGCGTGCACACACACACGCACCGGTTATGTTCAACTAGAGTTCCTACCATAAGAGCACATTTGGACACATTGTCTCGTGAATGCCCATTTTCCTAAGTCGTTTTCTGTGGCTCTCTTTACAACGAGACTGCCCTGATA
Source organism: Eulemur rufifrons (assembly GCF_041146395.1). Classification (NCBI taxonomy): domain Eukaryota; kingdom Metazoa; phylum Chordata; class Mammalia; order Primates; family Lemuridae; genus Eulemur; species Eulemur rufifrons. The sequence goes on along the minus strand of NC_091012.1, from coordinate 21,592,201 downwards.
TTTCCAAACTTTATGTAATGAGATGTCCAACATTATAGAAGCATTTCCACAGAAGGTGCTACCGTTCTCTCAGTTCTTCTCTTCCCACCGTCTCCCCTCAAATACTCTGTTACCTTGCTGTAGTTTTCTCTATATCTTGTACAATATATATTATAGCTCATTTGCATATTTTAGCCATGACTAGCTGTTCTTTGGAGCTTCTGTTCAGCTGTTCAGCCCTCCCTTTCCCTCTACTTACTAACCTCCAGGGGGGCGAACCAGGTGTGTCTTTCAGAACCCATGGATGGCCCTCCATTCTGCATAAGGACAAAGAGTTGCCTGGTTCACAAGGTAAGTCATTGCATCGTAGCTCATCATAGCAACAACAAAACTGCACAAACCCGGGTGATATCCGTGGGGAGAGGCTAACAAACCTATCGACCGAGCCAAAGATCCTACGTTATGTACCCAACAGAAGGCTGATGCAGACCTGAATGTACTGACAGGGGGAAAATTCAGTGGAAAAGTCTGGTTAGCGACCGATTAAGTACAGATCATAGAGTTTAGGTCAAATACATGATCACCTGGACAACAACGCTATCTATCTTGTCATAGGGTAAGGAAGACATTTCAAGGGAAGAGAAAAGTCTGGAAAGATAAACAGAGATCTCATGCCCTGGTTACACAGCAAAAAGGAGATGAAGGAGGCTTATGCGGGTAGATGGTATTTTTCAAGTCATGTTTAAAATGCTACACGGAGGACACATGTATCTGTATGTTCACGTGCCCCAATGTATTACGGCAAAGACGCTAAGGAGATATGGAATGAAACATCGGACAGAAGGAAAGCAAAGGAAGCGAGTTTGGCGAAACCGTGCTATCTGAAATAGAATTTAGGGGGAATAGATTTGAAATGTTCTTGGAGGGATATTTGTAATTGAGCAAAGGCTATATTCGTTGTTAAAGTTTGTGTACGCAGGCACATAAGACATAGTCACTGGGAGTGCGAAGAGAGAGAGAGGAAGCCACAGTGGGGAAGTTTGCACAAGAAGGGAAAGCATCGAGCGGCACATGCACACGTGCCGACCCCCAAGTGTAATGCACTCTCTCACGCACGCCCGCACACATGCACACAACAACAAACCGGGCCGAGGGTAATCCTGTAAAACTACCAGAAACCAAAGTGAAAGGGGCACCTTCAAGGGAAAGAGAGAAACAAACGACATTATTAAGCAGGGCCCTCTGTTGTTGTTGTTGTTGTTGTTGTTGTTGTTGTTTTTTAATAAAGGAGAAGTTGGTAAAATGATGTGGAGACCAAAAAAATGGTAAAAGAGAACGACGTGCTACCGAAGACAGCGCCACGGTGCGAAGCTGCAGGCCCTCCCAGGTGCGGGGAAAGCAAGGGACCGCGTGGGGCCTGCGCACCCACGCGCGGGGAGCAGGCCCTCAGAGCCTGGGCCTGGACTTCGGTGGAAGGCGGGCTGCCCTCTCCTCTCTAGAAAGAGGTTTCTAGAGAAGGTCAGGGAAGGGACCCGTGGAACCTGAGACCCCTGGCGACGGCGCCTGCCGGGGAGATGAGCAGCTCCTGCCGCAGTGGCAGGATCCCAGAGGCAGCCTCCCTTGGCCCCATGTCTCCGGAGAGAGCGCACCAGAAATGACCCCGCTGGCGCTGGTCTTTCCACAGGGACACGACCAAGGGCGTGCTTGGAGTTTGAGGACAATCTACATTATGAACTGTCTCTCCCTACGGCAAAGACACGTCCCTACTGTGTGAAGGAACTCTGTCGGGGTGACACCGAGAGGAATGGCTGCAGAGCGGAAGGCACAGCCAGCCCCCCTCCCTCTTGACCGCCTGCCCCCTGTGAAGACCCCAGCCGGCCGATCCACACAAGGAGCCAGGTGGGGAAGGGACAGTGGGGCGGGCAGGTCCCAGTCCCACAACCACGGAGCAGCACCGAGGACTAGAGTCAAGAGACGTAGATACCCTGGACATGGCACCTGCTTCTGCCGAGACGCAACAGCATGTCCCGTAGAGGCTGGGCTGCTCTTCACAAGCACAGTAGACACAGACAGAGCCATGTCAGCAGCGTCCACTTCCAAACACGCAGCCACACGTCCCAGAACCTTGGTGAAGGGCCTTGCATTTTCTGCTCATTTAATAAAGAGGGGGCCCTTGCTGGGTTTAGCTTCATTTACCCAGCTCTCATTAGTGGCTCGATAACAGGACTTTCTCTTCCAGAGAAGATGCTTCTTAGCTCATGTGTCAGCTGCCCGGATGAGCACATCATCCCCTACCCCCGACCCCACCTTGCTCGAGGTTACAACGGCCCTTCCAGTCCTACCCGTCTTGTCTTTTGTCTACTGACCACGAGTTTCTCTCTCCCAATGGACACATAATAACGGTTTACGATGAGGAGGGGTAAATGAGTAAATTCACATCATTAAGGGAACGTGTGACAGCCGTTTCAGTTCAGGAATACTTGAGGATTGGTGCTTTACAGAGCTTAGATGACAGTCCTCTCACCAAACAGGTGTCACCTCGGGACAATGAGCTGGGGCTGGCAGACGACATGCCACTCAACCTCCTCAGCCTCCCTTTCATCAGCAGCTGCCAGCCTCGCTAATAAACACGAGGGATTAGAGCCCTGAATGGCCAACTAAAAGCCACACACACACACACACACACAATCACACTCACACACTCACACTCACACACACACGGATTGCGGACACCTACTAGTCCTGATGTTTCTACAGTTACTCCATCCCTCTGGTCTGAAAATATCCTTGTGAAATGTGTCTGCCGCCAGGAAAGAATGGCTTACTCCGGTTGGCATGGAGACCAGAATGTCATCAAAAACGTTCTCCTTGACGTTAGCTTCCTATGGAAACCAGGAAGTACAAATGCATCCTCGGAGGCACAGTGTTGATCTCGATCTCAGTCAGTTACACCCCGCCCCATCCAAGGCGTGAATGAACGAGTGACATACCAGGGACCTTGCTCGAAATCCTCTACGGAATAGGAGTTGGGGGCAGGGGGACTGTCACAAAATGGGCTATGGGGGAAGGCGAGTGAAAGGATGACAGGAGCTGTTCCCCCTCGAGACACACAGGCTCGGGATGCAGGTCCCGTGAAGCACCACTCTCCACGCTGCCTGAACACACAGGGCCAGGGACATTTGTGCAGGGGGGATCAGGGATCCTTGCTCACTTCAAAATGACCTTCACAGGACAAAGCCTGTGAGGATAAGGCACCCGCAGGCCAGAGGAAGGCAAAGCCAAACCTCAGGCTGTGGCAGGAACAAAGGACCCTGGGTCTACACTTGGCTTGGCAGCACACAAAGGTGCCTGTGAAGAATAATGACCCTGCAAAGTGCCCGTGACCTGGGACGACAGGGAGGTAGGGATGACCTGTCACATGTGGGATCCAGGCTCGGCATGTACTGCTCAAACCACAGGCCAATGCTAAATATGCTCAGAGGCAGGTCTCTTACCACTGGGGACACAGCACACACGTCCTGTCTCACAGCCAGCCGCTCCTAGCAGAGAGACGGAGCTGCCCTCAAGAGGGGGGGGTGGCGAGGGGGGAGAGGTGCGGTTCTGATGTCCAAGTTTTCCCCATTTCCATGGTGAAAATACTCCCCTCACGGCCGATTTCAGGCCCCCAACGTCTGGTCCCTGAGTGCTGAGTTGGCAAGTGGTGCCCAGAATCAGCTCTCTCGAGATGAAGCCTGAGACAGCCCAGCACAGCACGGGACTCAGGGACTCCAGTCTAGAGCAAGCACAGCCATGCCAGTCCACGCGCCACAAGGGAAGGGCCAAGCCGGACTCCATTTGTACCTGCGGACAAGCTGAATGAGGAGTTCCACCAGGTTCTTAGTGTGGAGGAACCACGGATACCTCTCCAGACCTGCCATCCGGCCTATCTACTTCCCCAGGCAGGGCAAACAGTGGCCTGCATTCACCGAGATCTTTTCAAATCAGAGAGAGAGACTCTCTGAAAGAGAGATGTCGGTTTGACTCTGAGCTCTGCCACTCACCAGCCTTGTGACTTTCACAATGTGCGCTAGCGTCTCTGTTCCCTAGCTTCCACTTTGGTCGAATAAACTGTTAATGTCTCTACCCTCAAAGGGTTGATTAAAGATCACCAAAGAAAACTGGTTTGAGCAGCTCCTAAATGGTCAGTTCAGGAACCCCGTTGGGGGATCAGCGAGGTCTTCCTTTCCCAACTTGCTATCTGTGAGTCCAGAGGGCCTCACACACTTCATCAGCGCATGCAACACATTGCAAGCAAGAGGTTGAATGAGGAAGCAGGTGGGAAAATACAGCTCCTTCCGCTTCTGGCACATATTAAAAAGACGTGCCAAAATGTCACACAACGTCATGCTTTTCAATATTTGTTTTGTTTTCAAAAGATAGATTTATTTTTCACATACTATGTTTATATGTAAGCATAAATGGGCTAAATATTGTTTTTAAGTGAAAACGTTTAAAAATTGGTTGCTTAGTTTTTTTTTTTTTTCAAAACACTGGATGATTCCATTACATTGGTCTAACAACTCTTATGTGTCTCTTAAACACTGTTTATTGAAGTGAAATTCACATAATGTGAAACGAACCATTTAAAGCACAGCACTCAGCAGCATTAAGGAAATTCAGAATATTGTGCAATCATCCCCTCTGTCTACTCACCCAACATTTGCACCTGTCCCAGAGGAAGCCCTGTGCCCACCAACCAGTCACTCCTGAGTCCTGCCTTCCCACAGTCCCCGGCAACCACCGATCTGGATACTTGGGGTGTTCCCATCTTTTGCTGTTGTGAGTAGGCATGCCAAGAACATTCGTGCACATGTATTTTTTGAGTACCTGTTTGTAATTTACTGAGGAACACAATGAGGAGTGGAATAACTTTGTCATGTGTTAACTATATACTTAACTTTTTGAGGACCCACCAATCTGCTTTCCACACTGGCTGTACTCCTTTAAATTCCCACCAGCAATGTACAAGGCTTCCAATTTCCCTACATTCTCGACAACAATTATTATTTTTCTGTTTACTTTTAGAAATTATAGACATGCTAGTTGAGGGTAACTACTATTCCTGATATTGATTTGCATTTCCCTAATGACTAGTGATTGTGAGTGTATGAGCATGTGATCGTCGGCCATTCATGTATCATCTTCGGAGCAATGTGGAGTCAGATCCTTTACCCACTCTCATTGGTTGTTTTATTGTGCTTTGCTTTGGAATTGTCAGAGTTCTTTTTATCTTCTGCATACTAGACCCTCACCAGATATGTATATCACTTGCCTTCATGTCCTCCCATTCTCTAGGGTACCCTTTCTTTCTCCTGATAGTGTCGCTTGACGCACAACCTGTTTTAACGTAGTCAAATCGATGAAGTCAGAAAGCAAGGTGGTGGCTGTCAGGGGATGGGGAGGAGGGAATGGAGAGTCAGTGTTTCATAGGTACAGAGTTTCCGTTAGCCAAGGTGAAAAAGTTCTGCAGAAGGTTGGTGGTGATGGTGGCACAAGAATTGGAATATACTTAGTGCCAATTAAATACACCCCTAAAAATGGTAACTTGTATTCTATGTATATCTTATTACAACAAAAAAGCACCAGAAAACACAAGCATAAATATTGTCATTCAGCATATATAAAGCACTTCAAAAATCTGTAGGAAAGTCATCCAAAACAATTGAAAATCCTCAAGACACTCACAAAGATATTTCAACGCAAAGGAAAAGCAAATGGCCATTATGAAAGAACTCTGTCTTATTAGTAATTGGAGAAATGCAAAGGAAGACCCCACGTGAATGTTAATTTACACCCACTAAAATGGCAGCGTTAAGAAATCTACTAAAGCAAGTGTTGGTCAGTGTACCTAAGAACGGGAACTCAGTCTGCCCTTGGGGCTGTAACTTGGAAACAATAGGGACATAGAGAATGTTCCCCTGGCCCATGATGGAGCAACTGCACTCCATCATACTGTGTAAAGCCTTGGGAACCTATGCCAGACATTAGAGTACTCACAGCATCATTGCTTAGAAACGGTCTAAACTTCAAACAATCGAGACATCCATGGACAAAAACTGGATGCCTATTTTGTGGACTGGGCCCACAATGGCACACCATCCAGTAGGGAAAGTGAAAGCCCTATGTCTACAGGTAGCGACATTTGCTCTCAACGAGAGCGGCCCCTGCTCTGCAAGAGCCCTGCCCAGAGGTCAGCGGGCCAGGAACCGCCGCATGCCGGCTGGAGGAGCCCCGGGGTGGTCCACGCCAAGGCAGGGTAAGGAAAGCAGGCTCTGTGAGGGACACACTGTGGAGCCGGCCAGCAAGTGGCAGAATCCTACCTAGAACAGGAGACCCTCTCCAGCGAGGTCCGGACCCGTGGGACACCAAGCCACGGCAGGTAACTGTACAGGCGCGTGTGCAGAACGCACACGGCCACGGGAGGGGGTGACCGAGCCACCATCTCCAGGGTGATGGCTGCTCCTCGCGCAGGGCCAGGGCCGGCTGGAAGGAGCCCAGAGGCGAGGCACTGGGGAGCGGCCCCTTGTCGTCGCTGCCCAGGACCAGGACCTGGGGAGCCCATGCTCAGGGCCCAGCTACTCTAAGCGTCCTGCAGGTGAATTGCTTCCCTGAGGGGGCGTCGCTCCTCGTGGCTCCGCCTCCTGAACACGTGCCATGCCGGCCAATCAGCGAAGCCGGCTGCTATCGCGTGGACACAGGCCAGCAGAGGAGCGTCCGTCCTCGCGGTGCCTGGGTCGCCCGCGTCTTCTGAGGGGGTTCTGTCGGGATCTGTCAGGTGAGGTGCGACTGGGTGGGGAGGTGGGGGAGGCCTGGGCCCCTGGACCTTGGGGACGTGGCTGTGGAGCCCGGCAGGCCCGGGGTTGATCTCTGACAAAATGCCCCCTGTGTCACCTGGGACCCGGATCAGGGCAAGGCCCCTGAGGGCGGTCCGGGGGGTGGGCCTGAGGGTCCCCAGGTCCTCTGAGGCTCACTGCGGGGCTCTGCATGTGTGTGGGTGGGGTAAAGGACGTGGCAGGGGCGGCAGGACCCAACCTGGACGTGTCCCTCTTGCCCAGCTACCATAATAACGGGACACTCGGATCACGTGGGATCCCCCTGGCGTCTGCAGTGGCAAGTGGGCAGGGCTCTCACCTGAGTGTCCCGAACAGGTGCAGATGGGTTCATTACCCATTCAGAGGGCTGGAAGGATAAGGAGTCACTCCACCACGGTCTGTGCCCCCAGACGGACAGGCAGACAGGGCATCCCTGGGGCCCTGAGGGCCAGGGCCCCAGTTTGTCCCAAGGGCGTGGTGAGGGGCAGGCAGAGGGCACTGAAGTTGGGGTGTGCGGGGCAGGGGTGCGCTCTGTGGCCACAGCATGGGACGGGTACTGAAGGGATGGGCCGGGGTGGGACTGGACGGGACCGGGTGCTGGCACCATCTTCCTCGTCCCCTCCTGCTGTGACAAGAGGCAGGAGGGTGAGCCAGCCCCACCCTTGTTGAACCTGGAGAGCCTCGCCCTCACCCGTGGGCTCTCACTGAACCGGTCCCCATTTCTGTAGTGTGTCTTTGCGCTCACAAGGGTCAGGAGTCATCTCTAGCGTCTGAAGACAGCCAGCCATGGCACCCCCAGGAAGGAAGCGCGTCAGGAGGAGGGCTGCCGAGGCCCCGGTGGAGGCTCAGCTTATGGCAGCCTATGACGTTCAGCATGGAGGTAAAAGCGCACAGAGGGGCGGCGGGCTGGGCGAGGGGCTCCCCGAAGCCTGTGCCCGTCCAAGGGCACGGTCTGTCTCGTCTCTTGGCAGACCGAGCACGTGGGCGGCCCAGGGCCCCGTCATTGCTATGGATTCCACCATGCAAATGCACCAGAGCCCCAGGTTTTTTCGAAAGCGGGTTCATGCTCCCACCCCCTAGCAGAGTTACAGAAGCTTTTAGCCCAGCTCTTCTGGACGGGTGCAGCCCTTGCTTCCAACGTGTCTGATAGGCAGTACACGGTTTGCCGTGACTGTAACGCCCAAAGGCTTGCAGAAGTGCCTCGGTGAAATGGTCTCAGACCCTGGCCTCATTTCACGCGACCTACACCTAAACCGTTCCACCTGTAGGTCTGCTTTGCCGGCTCTTGGCGGCCAAGAGGCCAGGAATTCCACCGATAGGACATGCCTCCCGCATCCTTCCTTTAAACATCTTTGTCCTTTTTGCTTTCAATGCAGAAAACTATCTAGGAATGGGTGACGGTGGAGAAAACAGCTCCTGTTCAGGCACTCCTGAGCAAGATACAGGGTAATGTGTTCAGAGTCATTTTTGCCTGGTAGTAAAGTAATTAAGGAAAATCAGCTTCCACTCATGTGGCAGGCGTTGTATGTAAAGCACTTGGCAGAAGGCATTTCTTCTAATGCACACATGGTATTTCACTGACCAACAATGTAAATGTGAATGTAATGTCTTCGCAGGAATGAGGTCCAGAATATGCTGGAGAGATTTGAAGGTATGTTTTAGGAGATATTTGTAGGTGAAGACACTTTTCATAAACCATATAACGTTTACAGCAGGAACTGTCAGTCAGTGCGTGGCACTCCTGTCGTTTACTGCCTTGTTCTCAGGTACAGGATGTTACCTAAGTCTTGAGGGTGATTCAGCTCCATAGATTACTTGCCCCTTCGAATTGTTGATGTGAAGAGAATGGCACTGACAATGGTACCATCACTGGTGAGAGGTGATGCTTTTATTTGATGCACTGTGGAACATTAGAAGAAACTGATGAAATAATCTCTTCCACACTGTGCCACGTAGCGAGTCATAGATCCAGTTTTAACGTCAATGTTTCATTTTCCCGTGTCGGTTATTTCCCATAACTTCCCAATTACTTCTCCATGGGTGGCAGGAGTGCCGGTCGAGACCCCTAAAATACCTGCCTATCGTTATATTCACCTTAATAACCCTGGTAATGGAGAACGAAACACAACGTGGCTAGCAATGGAGTGATGTATGATCAGAGTCAATGGCAAGTTTTAAAGGAACATGTCCGATATCAATTACCTTAACTGTGTTAAAGGACATAGTCTTAAGTCTGAGAGTCAATTTTTGACTCCTCTGTGTGGATAATTCATACGAACAGGTGAGTTTTGATACCGTTGCTCAATTTGTTTGGGACAGTGTGCTTGATTTGTGAGCTGTCTTATAATTTGATCAATATACATGATAAACTATATTTCCAAATTATTTGTAGAATGCTGCAGTTCATTCATGATTACTGGAAAATAAGTACTGATGGTAGATCTGTTACAGAGAGTCAGTCGTAGGCTTGGCAAAGCATTATTTGAAGTAGTAAAAGTATTTATAAGTTTAGCAAATTTGAATTTTCCACAATGCAACCTTTTGATGACAATGATACGCAAACCCTCCACGAAATGATGTGGAAAGTGTTCTTGAATAAATTTTCTCATTTCCTTGTCTTTTAGTCTAATTTATTTGAAAGGTTCACTGGCTAAATTAAATTTTTTTATTCATTTTTCATGAAATTTTCTGTATCTTTTTGAAGGCCTGTTAATTGGAAAAATTTTCTGTGTCTCATGTAACAAATTCTAACAATCATTCATCTAACTCTGTCCTTTCAGTTGGTGAATATTTCATAAAATGTTATGAACCAGCCTTTATAGCCGTTATCTCATGACAAAATAAAGGGGTCAGTGTCACCCTTTTCTCACATTTTGGAAAACAGAAACTTTCAATCTTTAGCTGTATTTTCATCTTAAATTAAAAAGCGATGTCCCGTTAAGGCACACTGAATTAAAGGAGTAGCTGGAAGCTTTCACAAAAATATAAATAAATAAATAAATAAATAAAGCGAAAAGGAAGCAAAGTATCTTGCTTTTTGAAATGATGCCTATTTGTTAGTGCTAAGTGTCTTTCCAAATACTGCGGAACCACCGTTGCCGGAATTGACTTGAACATATAGGACGGGAATAGTTTCCAAGAGTATATTTCAATGGGTATCTATTTGCAATGCAGGGGACATGAAAAAGGTTCTTTATGAAAAGAGAAAACATTTCAAAATGAACACCGAGGCTTCTGTCAACACCATGCAGCAGACAATTGAGCATGCTTGGAAAACCCATCAAGAGCAAACGTAAGGTGGTTGGAAATTTCGAGCAAAACCATTTGTCTCATTTCTTAGTATACTCATGAGTAGAAACTACGGAAGAAACATACTATGTGCTGTATTTGGAGGATGCTCAAGTTGAAAATACATCTGGCTTGATTTTCCCCTAAGGAATTAATTCCTTTAGTCCTCTGACCTCACCCCATACCCCATAATTGAAATAAGATGTATTTCCTCAAGGTCAATAAAGGTGACCTATTTTGCTCTTGGCAATCACAGTTGATGTGCTTAACCTAAAGAAGTTTTTATTCCTTCCATGAATGTGCTTCCTGAATTAGAGTTAAGTGTCTTTAGCATTTAAGACTGTGTTCGAGCATATAGAAAAAGGTTAGTCTTATGTTGTCAATAATTTGTAAGTTTTACTGAATTAGTCTCACTACTTGTACAAATAGTTGTCACAGGAAAACATGGGGAAAAATGAAGTGTTTCTGGTGGGAGGTCACAGATGATAAGTGGGTACAATATTCACATGGAATTTATTTGTGACATCACAACCTGTGTGTTATTCAGGAAGAGAAAAGGAAAAAAGAAACCCATGTCAATAAAATGCATTTTCCTGGAAAATTTATAACACAGTAAATGTTCCGTGGTTTTGAAGAGCTAAGACATGTGAGGTAGCTTCTCTCTTAGCTGGTAACAAACAAAGATTCTTGTCATGAGAGTAAATCCTCTGTTGTATCTTCCCATCAGAGGATTGCAGCTGATGTCATCACCTTCTCCCTTCACGGTACATGTCGTGACAAAATAATTTTGTTTCGAAAGTGTTTTCCCTTTTTGTTATTGGTAGGAAGTGTCACAGCATCCATTATTCTGTTCTGCAGGCAGAAGCTTTGTCTGGATTATTCTCAGCAGTTCCAGGCTTTGATTCAGGAGTGGGATCTGGGTGCGAAGAAACTCAAAGAAGAGGAAGAAAAACTAGCTGTTGGTATCAGGCTTAGCTTTCTAATTAATTAATCTCTTGTCTCAGACTGTCAGGGATGAATCATTCATGCAAAACTTCCAGGAGAGAAGGTAGAGTCCAAGAGTACAGATGGACAAGGTGGGTGGGAGATGTGGCGACGGGAGCCAGGACGTCCTCTTTGGATTGGTCCTGTCCCTTTAGAGAGACACTAAGGTCATCAGTTAGAGGTAGGGGCAGGAGAGGAGGTGTTACCTTTAGGGCAGGGGACAAGGCCTGGAATTGTGTCCTGAGAGTGGGCCAGGGAATGGACTAGGGGACTCTAACTGCCAAGTGGCATTAGGGAGTCCATCTTAGGTTAGGGTCATAGCGATCATGAATTGACAATGAGACCAGTCAGCTTGCTTGAGTCAGAGCTGCTGTGCAATTGGGTTTTTCTGGGCTGGGGTCTAGCTGAGCACGTTGGCCAAGGGAGAGGGGTGCAGGGTGTAGAAGCAAGGACAGAGGTATGATGACTGACGATGGAATTGAAGCTGGAATTGAGGAAAATGAGGACACGGGGGTGGGGAGTTGAACAGTCCAAAGCGCTCACCCACTGGATGTTAGGTCCTGGGGACTACTGGGCTGTAGTACTGAAGTGAGTGACCTGCCAAGGGTGGGAAGTAGTGGCTGGATGTTGGGAAAAATGGAGAAACAGCACAGTACCGTGGTCCAGGGAGTGGCCTCTGGAACCACAGTGCTTGAGGTCCAACTCTGATTTGACCATTGGAAGCTGTGAAGCCTGAGCACATCCTTTGTGTGCCTCAATTCCCTCAGCTATGGTGGGGACATCATGAGAGAACCTATGTTGTGGAGTTGCTTTGAGCATCAAGTGAGTTACTACATAATAAGTTTGTTTAACATGGTTTAGCAGTGTATCCATGACCTGATTCCTCTGTGAGATTTTGGTATCTTTTATATTGTGTGGATGTTGCAGTTACTGGGACTGACCAAATGTAGGCTGTGACCTTGCGAGTGGCCAAGTTCAGAGGCGTGTTCTATGGAGGAACAGAAAGTCCAGCATTGTTGAAAAGAACATGTGTGTGGATTTTAAAATCATCAAGAATAAGACATACGTATATACTGTTGTTAAAAGAGAAAATTTGCTATTCTACTGAAATTTAATATAGAACCATTTTTTCCTAAATCTTCAATTTTACTCATAGCACTATTACAACTTTTCCCTTTTATATTTGCAGAGTATACTTCTACAGCTACAAAAGGCTTGTGACCACTCTAGAATTGTTGAGAGCTGGAGAATGAGAGAATTGAAAGAGTTACATGTGGCATTCCTAAAGGTCTGTTGTATTTGGCAACACAATGTAGCTTCATAGCACATAATTTGTATATTTTGTATAGAAATATTGTTTTTCTTTTCTAACTTATATTAATGTGATTCTATTTTTAAAATTCTTTTTTTTTACTTCTTTTCATTTATTCAGGATATTATGGGGGTGCAAACATTTTGGTTACATGTAATGCTGTTTGCCCCGCCCAAGCCGAACAACCCAAATGCCCTTCAGTACCTGAGTGGATTAGTAAAATGTGGTATATGCATACCATGGAGTACTGCTCAACTACAAAACACAATGGTGATCTAGCACCTCTTATATTATTCTGGATAGAGACTGAGCCCATCCTTTGAAGTGAGGTATCACAAGGATGGAAAAACATTCTCTCTCTTGAAAATTCTTAAGCATTTACCACTTTGGTATCATTGGTCCCATTTTAAGAAAAGTAATACATGTATTTTTACTTTTAGGATTTATTAGTGGTAGTGGGTGATAGTCATGCCAGGAAATGGTAAATCAGCACTTTTACCAAAAATACACATATGGTGCAGGATATTCATAGGTTACTAAGGGTCTTCATGGCTCTTTGTTCCACAGTGAGTTTTGTAGCAGAGTAAATAACTATAGATGAACACGGGAGGAGTAGGTCATTGCTACATGTGACTGCATTGTCTGCCTACTGCCAATGGTTCTCAAAGAGCAATGACACAATTGTAAGGAATGAGTATTTCTTTTATTTCAAATTGATTTCCTGAGTAGTTCGTGGCATATTTGCTTGTACTATTGCAGGATTGCAGTAGTATTGCAGTACTGCAGTATTACTGATGTGATGACAAATTGCTTTTAATTTTTTTATGGATACCTAATAGTTGTCTATATTTATGAGATACAAGTGATGTCTTCATACAGGCATGCAGTGTGGACTCATCAAATCAGGGTGACTGGGCTACCCGTCACCTCAAGCATTTCTCGTTTCTCTGTGTTAGGAGCATTCCAATTTCACCCTTCTAGTTAATTTAAAGTATACGATAACTTGTTGACTGTAGTCGCCCTGTTGTGCTGTCTTATGCTAGATCTTGTGCATTCTGTCTGGCTATATATTTGCACCCGTTAGCCATTCCCACTGCATCCCCGCTCTCTGCTGCTACCCTTCCCAGCCTGTAGTCCTACCATTCTACTCTCTAGCACCATGAGAGCAATGGTTTTAATGTTTAGCTCCCACATGGGAGTCAGAACACGGGAAGTCAGTCTTTCACTGCTTGGCTTATTTCACTTAACATAATGTCCTCCAGTTCCATCCTTGTGGCTGCAAATGGCAGGATTTCATTTTTTTTATGGCTGAATGATACTCCATTGTGTGTGTACACATTTCCTTTATCCATTCATCAGTTGATGGACACTTCGGTTGATCCCAAGTCCTGGCTATTGTGACTAGTGCTGCAGTCAGTGTGTGGAGTGCAGGGATCTTTTCCACAGACTGATTTCCTTTCTTTGGATACATGCCTAGCAGTGGGGTGGCTGGGTCATAGGATAGATCCATTTTTAGTTTTTCTTCTTAACATATGACACTTGACTCTTCCCAGCCTTCCAGTAGCTTCCCCTCCTGAATTCTTAGACATTCACAGTCCAGCTCCCCCCATCCCCCGTTAGATGACCCCTTTTGAAACTTCGTTGACTGTGTTCTTTCTTTCATCCCCCAGGGAGACATCGCTCTGTGACGCAGCTCAGCATCACCCCGTGCTTTCCTGTGCTTTTCCTGCACAGTAGCTACGACTCGTTTTTCTTGTCCTGTCGAAATCTCATGCCTTTTCCTACTAAGCAGCTATTAACCTCCACTTTTTTACTGCATAGTTCCAGCAAGTTGACCTTCCATTCCTAGTATGCAACGTTTATGAGATTTCTATTTATGTGTTTGCTCCTGACTCCCGAATATGGAAGAGATTGTGTATTTATCTTTCAATCCCTCCACAGCACTCGACACACTTTGCTTTACGTAGGATGCACTATTTCACTGTTTGTGGAAGGAAGAGTAATGATTTAAATCACAATTTTTTTTAATGACTTGAACAGGTCGTATTACAGGTCAGAATATTCCCTTTAAGGATATCATGTTCTGTTGACCATTAGGGATGATAAATGTTTTAATACCCGGTGTTTTGGAAACTTACTCAGGGATTTCACGATTATGGCATTGATTGATAGAGAACTTAGCTCTTTTTCCATTCTTTGCTCCACCTTGGCCTCAAAAGTTCATTGTCTTATAGTTTCATGTAAGGTGTGTTAGCGTTGTAGCTCCTATTATAATAATATTTTGCTCAAGTCACACATTTCTATGTTTATGCAGTGGGTATTTTGGTGTTCATGCAGTACTCAGTATGTTTTTTATTTGGAATAAATAATGACCATCATTTGAAGTTTAAACTGTACTTCTTTTGGAATGTGTCTGTACGTATTTATAATGTAATGAAACATGGAGGTTTGGAAGTGAACTAGGCTTGTTGTTTTAGAGTGTCCAGGACCTGGAGGAGGATCATGGAAATCTTATTGGTGAAGGAAGTGAACTTAGAAAAGAATTGGCCGCGTTGCAAACAAAACTGATGATGCAAAATGTAAGTATTGTGTATTTGAAACTCAAAACTAAGGATTGATTAAGCACTAAGGTATTGTATTGGCTGAAATTTTCATAATACACAAAGATGAAAGAAATGATTAATATCTCTTCCTGTAACAGCAGTGGGAAGAGGTGGCCAGTGTTCAGATGATTATACTGTCCCTGTTATTCTGATGACACTTCGAAGTTCGAAGCTGAACCTGTGTGATAGGATACAGTCATAAAATGAGCTACATGAAGCCAATGTGGCCTAAAAAGTCTAGTTTCAATTATTACATGTTCTTTGTTCATGTGTTTGTTTAGCGCCAGACCCCCTTTCTGTTAAAACTCAAGTAAAAGCTAAAGAGTTCTGTGAGTAGCAGACGTTCCAAAGTTGTATGTTTCAGGCTTTCAGCCCCTTGATAGTATTGCGGACTTTGTTTCCCTAGCACTGTCAACTAACTTTTAGCAATAAAGATGATTCAACTTTACGTTTGGCCTCAGTGGATCTGTGTCAGTCTCAAATGGCAGAAATCACAGGAATGGAAGGTTACGCTGTTCTTCCTTAAGAAAAAAGTTAAAGAAGATAAAATCTATGCTATGTACACCCTTTTTTTTGCAAAATTAGTAAGTTACAAAACCTATTCTAATGCCAGAAACCTGCAGAGGAAATATGTTCTACAGATTTACAGGACTTAATAAAAGCTATACAAGTTTGTTCCCCAAAAGAAGTTACACTGCCAAAAATCATTACACCACAGAATAAGATATATAAATGTCACTTGTGGACATAGATTTGTGAAAAATGTCACTTTCACAAAAAAATCAAAATTTCATTTAATTCATTTGTGTCCACTGTTATTGATAAATGACACCTGCCCCTAGCAGGAGTAAAAGTATTTAATTAATGTGTATATGCCTAATGACCTATGCTTCAATATCGTATACCATTCTGTAGAGACAGAATTTTTTTTAAAGTGTGGTGTGTAGTTACCATATGCAAAATTGATTTTATATTCATCTATATATGTGAAAAATTAATTCACTCCCTTTGTCTTTTATAATGTGATTGATGGTTTTACACATGAAACACGAAATCTTCAATTGTACGTTTTGCATTTAATGAACCTGAAGTTGTTTCCGAATTTGATGTGCGTAAGTCAGTTAAACGCTATCTGTTGCTGAGTTACTCAAATTGCTTTCACGCCGTTCAAAAATCCACTCCCACTTAGAGAAGAGGAGTGACTTTCTCCCAAGTTTCTGCATGTTGACAATTTTTATTCTGGCCCCGAACACATTCTTCACTTCATTTAAATTTTTTTCCAAATTTTTAAATACAAGTGCACTCATATTCTATTTTCCAAACTCTGATATCTTACATAGGAAGAAGTGAGGCCTCCACCATGAATAAATATTTAATACTCTGGGTCAATTTACTACCTGACTTTTGTAAAAGATTTTCCCCTTAATCTAAAGTATGTGTTGGAATATATGTCTTCAGTATGATGTCAAAGTCCTAAGACGTCCCTCATTTGAGAACTTTTGCCAATAGGTACAGACGTGAAATAAATACTCCAGGCTGTTTTCTGTGTACCTAATTCTCAGGAGTATATTCTTTTACCTTTGAGGAATAGAAACGATCACTATTTTGTATTTTGTTCAACATATCTTTTACTGAAGATGGATGAAGTACATGTTAATTAGTCTCTGAGTTTTCTCATTATTTCATTATGTATCGTATATGCTTGCTCTATACGTAGGAGTCAGTGTCCGTGAACACAACCTTCACCCACATCGCAGTCTCACAGTGTCCGTGGAGCACAGGCAGCTGACCATTTATCCTGTGATGGCACCGAGGAGGAAAGCCATCCATTGGATGAGGAGTTGGCAGCCCCGTGTGGGAGGATTAAGTCCTTTCTTGACACCAGGGCTCCTCAATTAAAAGAATGCCTTACCCCCAATTGCACGAGACTTTAGCAGAGACAAACTCAGACATTGGGGTGTAAAGGCAAGAAGGCTTTGCAAACACAATGGTTGGTGATGGCCTGTAGCTCTTTCATGGCACAAGGATCCTTAATCCTACGTGGATGGAAGGTGACACTGGGGCCCCAGGGGATACAGTAGAAAGCATCACGTTGTCATATTGCATCTATCACTCAACACACTGGGGACCTAAGGAAGGGTACGCTATAGCTCATGGCCTAAAGGAGAGTCCAGAGCAGGGCTATGCTCTTCAAACTCTCACAGGGCCTAGGGTTACGCGAAGGTGATACAGTGCCACCGAGGTTTGACTCCAATTTTTATACACCTGATGTTTTACGCTGGTGACCAGCTAACAAATACCCATGAGATTTCTTCTATCCAAAATTTACTGTGTCGAAATCCATCAACATTTGTATGCCAAGGTTACTAGTTTTGTGCAGATATCTAAATAAAGCTTATCTGTCTGAAGTTGCAAAACACCTTCATCCCTGCCTAAGCAGTGAGAGGAGATCAAGGCTGCCCTGGCATCTGTGCACACAGCCCCTTTATTGCACCCAGACTGCAAATGCTCTGAGATGTCAGGTTGAACCAGGCAGCCAGTTGAATTTTTGCCCAGTTGAATGAGGATCCTCTCAGTGCTGCTCATCCAAAACACATTGACACCAATTAGGTAGTAAGGCTTCCCAATCTGGAACCCTCAATTCATACATCTGTGTCCCTTAAAACAGATTTGTTCTCATTTCATTGTAAATCATAGTGGTGACACTACCTACGTCACAGGACCATCCTGAGGGTCAGTGCGGCAGAAATGGGAGGCGTCGGGCTCCTGTCTCCCCAGTCTTCCTCCTGACACCAAGACCATGCATCTGGGAGTCACCGAGCCAGGCCTGTTACCTCAGAATGGCTTGTGTCTTCCTGAGATTTCCTAGTACACTAAGCTTGAATTGAAGACAGTGACCTACTAAGCACCAACTTCTATCAAAATACCGAAAGGTCCCCAACCAAGCAGACAGTAAAAATACTCCTCAAGGTGAGAATCTCCGCCTCCCGGTAGTCTACAAAATATGCAAATTAGCAACTTTCTGTCCTGACCTTGAGTTACAAGTTTCAAGTGAAGAATATCATGAGCATTTATTTGTTTAAATGTCTAACGTAGCAGATAAATTTTGACCCGCAAAAGGTACCAACTGATATGTTTAATTGTTTGTGAGGAAAATGGGATCATTTACTTCTAAGGAATGATATGATCATGCATAGTGGGAAATGCCATAATAACATCTATGGGATAAGAAAATGAAGAGTATAATCACACAATGGTATGAACATATAAAATGAATAAAAGGGGGGAAGAGGTAAACTTAATATTAAATCCAGGGCAAGGGTTTCTGAAAATACCAACAGTGCAGTATTGTCTTTCTGAATTATTTGAAACAGGCTTAAGTGAAATATTAATTTCAATACCTACGTTTACCATATAGTGCCGCATTGTTGCTCCTCAAAATTAAGACTTTGCAAAAGTGATCGTGGAGCTACCTGAATTTCAGTGACATCAGGTGTAAAGAGGAAGGACAACCAGCAGGTAAGAGTTTATGCACGAGATTCCTGAATGGGGAGGACTGCTAGTGCTGTCTGAAGCACCGAAGGTGTAGACATGCCTATGGGCTTAGTTTATTCTGACTGTCAGTCCTGTGATGGAATCATCATCTGGCTGCATGGTTAAGGGAAGAAGGCTAGAGAGCAACATAAGCTCCCTCACGTGGTCGTGAGGTGCACATTAGCGTGCAGACTGGGGGGAAAGGGACCCACTGAGAGCATAGATTAAATTGCTGATAAAAGTTATCAGTGAGGTGACAGAGACCGTTACTCTCTACATCACGTGCCTCTATAAGGTTGGAATATGTTTTACACAATCTTGGATCACTCTTGTAATTAGGAAAAAAATATAACATTGAAAATGATATAACTTGAGGCACATTGTCAAACACACACAAGCCAAATGATTTAAAAAGTCAAGTATTCGCTTTGAAATACTCGAGTGGGCCGGGGCACCACATCAGATTTGGAGAAGGCAATACATAAAGCAGACTCAGCTGCCTTTGGGCAGTTGTTGAAGCCAGGTGATCAATACACGGGGCCCATTATATTCGTCTCTGCAATGTGTACGTTTCACAAGTTTCAAGAGCCTCTCAGGTTGTGAGACTGCCAAGAAACACTCCTACATCGTGGCTGGATTTGACAATATCGTGCTAGGTGAAACAAACCGATAACAGGTCCAGAAGGAGACATACTGCACGCTTCCACTTTAATGAGGTATTAAAATAGTCAAATTCATACAAGCAGAAGGTAGAATGGGGACTGCCAGGGGCTGGGCGAGGGGTAAATGGGGAAGCAAGGTGCAAGGGACATAGAATTTCAGCCTTAGAAGTTGAGAAAGTTCCGGATATTCACCAACTAAAGAATTCAAACGAATCCGCAAGAAGAAAACAACACCAGTAAAAAGGTGGTGAACATGAACAGAAGTTTTTCAAAAGAAAATAGACAAATGACAAGCAAACATATGAAAAAATGATCAACATCAATAATCATCACGGAAATGCAATTGAAAACCACAATGAGACACCACCTTAGCCCTTCAGAAGGACCGTTATTAATCAGGTAGAAAACAATGGATGTTTGCATGGATGCAGAGAGAAAAGAACGCTCATACACTTTCAGTGGGACTGCAAATTAGTACAACCTCAATGGAAACAGTATGGAGATTCCTCAAAGAAATAAATGTAGACTTACCGTTTGACCCAGAAATCCCACTCCTGGGTCTCTACCCAAAGGAAAAGAAATCATTTTATCAAAAAGACACCTGCACTCGAATGTTTACTGCAGTACAATTGCAATGATATGGAATCAACCTAAGTGCCCATCATTTCATGAGTGGTTAAAGAAAATGTGGTTTATATACACCATGGAGTACTACTCAGCCACAAAAGGAATGAAGTAATGTGTTTTGCAGCAACTTGGATGGAGCTGGAGGCCATTAACCTACGTGAAGTATCTTAACGGAAAAACAAACACCACATGTACTCTCTAATATTTCGGATCCAAACAATGGGCACACACAGGCACAGAGAGATGGAAAGGACATTGGAAACCAAGAAGCAGGGAGGTTGGGAGGGGGTGAGGGGTAAAATGTGACCTGTTGGGTGTAACGAACACTGTTGTGGTGATGAGCACACTAAAAGCCCTGACTTAAGCATTATACAAGGTATCCATGTAAGAAAAACCTTTGCACCCCCCCCTAATATTTTGAAATAAAAACAGAAATATATTTTGAAGTTATCAAATTTAATAAGGTTAAAATCTTTTTAAAAAATTATTTCATCTAGGAGATATCATATGCCGGACTGTTATTATTAATAAAAACAACTTAATATTTTCAATAAAATATTTTACACTGGAGAAAAGGGAAGAGCACACTTGAATATTATTTGGTTTTCTTATGTGACCACAATAAAGAGAGAAACCTATAAAATGACATCAAGAACCATGTATAATGTTTTACATACCGAAAGAATTGTCATATATCGTTTTGACATACAGAGTTTTAATGAAAATGTCATGGCATTAAAGTCAGGTGCCCTTATCTCAATTAATCCCTGAAATTGATTTTTAAACACACTCTGCAAAATTACTCCCTAACGTACACCTGTCCAAAAATTGACCACAGAAACAACCCAATTCATTTCAGTTTTTAAGTCTTCATTATGAAAAAGAAAAAAAAAAAAACGTAGCAGAAAGTTCACTAATTTACCTTTGGAAAGAAATGCACAACCTTGGCCAAAGCGCTTCCCTAAAAGAGAACAAGAATTTGTTCTTCTGACTTACTTGTTCCCCATCGATAACGTACAAATACTTATTGTTCAGGGTTAGTGCAGACTTTGCAAGTAAACAGGCTTTCCGTTCTACCCAGCATGCTCATTAGATCATTGGCATCTCCATATGAGAAATATACAAGGAATATGAGATAGTACATAAGACAGTGTTTATGGCGTGTGCTAACACCCTGTTTCTGTGGTGCAGTGTCCTAGGTTTTACAGAGTTTCATGGGAGGCGGTTACAAGTTAAATACACAAAGCTCTGAAATCCATTCCCTGGTTAATTACTGGAATCCCTGACTTCACCAAGGGAAGGGCTGCAGCATAACCCATACACTGTTTCACAAATGAGGCTACCATTTCTTCAAAACTGGCATTAACTAGGACATCTTTCAATCTACCGTTGAAATGAGTAGAAACAAGTGGAAAAGGCTTGTAGAATGAGCGCTTTCCACCTCAAGCCCTCCTTATGTCATACCTTCATAAGGACATAAAAGTTTCAGATGCTAGTCATGATGAGATTAAAGGGCATGCATTACTCTATCAGTTATTAATAACTGGAAATGGAATCACGATGATAGTCTCTTTCATTCCTTTTAAAGTGATAATTCCCTTTCTCCTTTGGCCTGTAAACTGGGCTTCAACAGTAAACATGTTGGTTGCTAAAATAAATGATTATATATGTGTGTTAGAAGAGAACTGTGTTTCCACCCTATGGAAATATGAAATGTACTACCTCTCCTCTATTGTAAAAATAAACATCTTCAATCAAGCAGATGAGTTTTACTCTGCTTTGAATTTTTTCTCTTTCCTTAATTTTATATACATATATATATATTTTCTCTTGAAGGAATGATTTAAACAATTCTACTGGATTACAATAGTTATGTTAGCAATCAAACATAGGTAGGTAGACTCCAGTCCTTGGTACTTGGTTTAAGTGTTACCAGGCTCCCACGAAGCAAGGAACCTCACAAGAAGCCGTGTCACATTGTTGAGGAAGTTTGTGTCCAGGGCTCAGCCCTGCCCCAGGGTTTATCCTCCGTGTCTGGCTCCCCGTGGACCAGCTGGTCTGACCCCAACCCCGCAGGACCCACCCCCTCCCTTCCCACACACCCGCCTCTTCCCTCCTTCCTCCCTCCCCACCATCACAGAACACGCAGACAGACTTCATTTCACAAGTGGTTGATTTTATTCTCATCGCCACGGTGTACCCGGTTAGTGAAAAATTCCTCGTCCACACGCTTGGCCATGTCCGGCAGCCAGACCTCTGGCGACTTCGCAGATAGCTCTGAGGTCGCTGGCCTCACTCCAAGGTTACTTACTGGCTGCTGAGGGTGACACTTGAGGTGGTGGAGCTCTCCCCGCTCTCTGGGGCCTGCTCTGGCTCATTTTGACCGAGTCCCTCTGCAAGCTGGTGACAAGGGTCGAACGGTGTCGGTCCTCTCCCCTCCTTGGGTTTCATTGAAGGAGGAGTCACTTTTGGAGAAGCTTTTCTCTTCAAAGTCCCTCGAAGGGGTCCTTTCGTCTTCCTGGGCACCTGCAAGGACAACAGGGAGATCACAGAAGGGCACTGGTTTGGGGGAAGAGGGTGGAGGTGGGGTGGGAGCATGGGAAGGGGTGTGGGCTGAGGGGGGTTTGTGCCGGGCGAGGGCAGGGGGGGAGGCTGGGGGGCAGGACTCGAGGGGAAGGCGGGGAGGAGCTTGGGTGGGTCGCTCACCTTCAAGCTGCCTCTGGACCTGTGCTGACGAGGGGCCTTCCTCTTCTTCCCCCTTTTCCCTGCTTTCACATTTGTAGTTGGTTGTTTAGTGACGGTGCTGGAGGCTTCTGGTTTTCTGGTCATCTTCACCGTGTCACGGCTTCCCAGAGGTCTACCCAGGCCACCTGACCTCCCTATATATACCCTCCAAGGGATATGGCCAGGCCACGCCCCTGAGCTTTGTTTGGTCACCGAGCCACTCTCGAGCCAATGGGAGCCCTGGGGGGAGGGGCTTTGACATCACAAGGCACCAGCCTGACATCAGGGTGAGGGAGGGGGATGCTGCGGAGAAAAGGAGGATTTCCTTAGCAACCCTAAAGCGCTTTCCCACACTGACCTGCCACCCCTCCTCATTTCTTCATTTTCAGTTTTGGTGGGTCCCATGGCACAGATCATGTGTCTCTTCCCCACGTTTTACGTGGACTTCCCATACAGTGGTACATTCTGTTCTCTCCCACCTTCCACCATTACTTAGTTTTTGTATCTCCTGCCTAAAATCTCCCCATGCTAACCTGGCCCTCTTTAAGACTTACATGGAGATGTGCACCGTCCCTTCCTCCTACAAATTCCTCTCATGTACTTTGAAGACCATTCACTTCTTGGCTGTTTCATTTCACCTCTCGTTCTCAGTGTCTGCTTACGTTGCCTCGGTTTTCTGTTTTCATGCTTGAAATTACTGACTTCAGGCTGTCAACATCAGCTGGGTGTCTGCCGCAAGCTGGCTTCTCCAGAGAAGGAGAAAGAGAAGCAACAGCATACGTGTGTGTGTCTGTGTGTGTGTGTAATTGTATATAGCTTATAGGTCTATTTTGTATTGTATAGCATTTGTATATGAATATTGTATATATGTAATCTGATTTAAATTAAGGAATTGGCTCACACATTGCTGGAGGTGCCAAGATAAAATATGCCAAGCAGGCTGTGAGGCTGGAAATTCAGGAAAGACTTGATGTTGCATTCTTGAATTTCAAATATATATGGCAGCCCAGCAGTTCCAGTAGCTAGAAACTGAAATGGGTACTCCTGAGTTAGAGATGTGTAGAGTAGGCTCACATCAAAACAGACACGTGGAAGAATTGAAGAGACATAAACCCAAGCATATACAATTAACTGGTTTCTGACAAGCCCAGCAAGAATAGACAACGGGAAAAGAATAGCGTGTTCAATAAATTGTGTGTGGGAGACTGAATATCCACATGCGAAAGGATGAAACTGGGTCCTTATCATAGCCCAGCTCTGCTGGACGGATGCAGCCCTTGCCTCCAACATTTCTGATAGGCAGGAGAAGGTTTGCTGTGACTGTAACCCCCAAAGGCTTGTAGAAGTGCCTTGGTGAAATTGTCTCAGACCCTGGCCTCATTTCCCATGACCTGCACCTAAATGGTCCCACGAATAGGTCTGCTTTGCAGCTCTTCATGGCAAGGAGCCCAACAATTTCACCAAGATGACATTTCTCCATGAAACCTTTCCAGAATAGTATCCTTCATTTAAAGTGTTTCTCCTTTTTATTTCAATGCTGGAAAGGATCCAGGAACTGATAAATGTGGGTAATGTGTTTATCATAATTTCTGCCTGTCAGAGAAGGTACTTTAGGCAGAGTCTCCTGTGGCATAGGTAATAACTATGCTATGTAAAACATTTCACCTGAGACATTTCTTTTCCACGAAACACTAGTTTATGTAGCATTATTTAAAAATCTTGATATAACTCACAGGGACAATGTACAGAAGATGTTACACGGATTCAGAGGTATGTTTTGGGGGCTATTTGTAGTTAAAGAAAATTGCTTTCAACCGTGCAATTTTTAGAAAAGGAAATGTTAATTACTAGACTGTTAAATGCCTCCTTCTCACATATCAGATTTAGCATAAGTACTTATTGTGATCTGCCTGATAGATTTCCTTTCTGACCTTTTTAACTGTTGTTGGGGAAAGTGAGAATACTTCTAACAATGGTGAGGTAAGAGTGCTCCTTTTGTTTTGTCCACAGGGAAATTTAATCGATTGTGACATACTAGAGGAAATTGGTTGAGACACATCTCTCCTTCTTTTAGTGTGCACAGATTAAATGATATATCAGTTTTTTAATATCAGTTTTTCATGCTCTTAATTTAGCTATTCTGCTTTGCAGCTTTCTGATGTTGTTTTCTTTGGAGTAGCAGTAAAAATTGAATTTTTATTGTTAGTTTTATGAGTAAACTATGTAGGGGAAAACTTAAGACAACTTTTCTAGCTAGTGTGTAATTGGATCAAAAAACTCATAAATTTTATATTGGCACGTTAAATGCTAGCTGCACTAACTGTATTGTGGGACCATACTCTTTAAAAAGCCTTACTGATTTCCTGGCACTTCTATAGAGACCATATTCTTATAAAAGAGTCCTATTCAATTTTTGGCTCTTCTACAGAGATAATTTGTATAAGCAGTATATTTTGAAAGCTTTGTTCTACGTGGTGGTTTCAAAGTGCTGGTTTTGTGAGCAGTCTAATAAATTGATTGTTATAGATGATCCTGTAGGTATAAAATACTTGTATTATGGTACAGATCCTTTATGAGTACTTGAAATCTAACAATTGATGGTACATCCCTGATGTTAAATCATATGTTTAGTGAGACATTACTTATAGTAGTAAGACTTTATTAAACATGACACATATGGATAAACATGTTATATAAAAAGCTCCCAGAAAATATTTCAAAAGTGTTCTTGAGTTTGTTTATCTACTTAAACTAATATTTTTACACCCATGGACGTTGTCTCTTTTAGTAAAATACAGTTAAAAGCATCACTCCCCTAGAATGTTTAAAAAGAATTTTCTTCTTGTATATTAAATAATTTCTATCCTTTTCATGGTATTGTTAAATAAAATACTTTTGTGTATTTTATGTAATGAGCTGTGACAATATTCCATCTAAACTTGTCCTTTGAATTGGGGGATATTTTATAAATGTGAAAATTAAAATTTGTGTTTGAGACCTTTTATACACATTTTAAAGATACAAACTATTTTGATTATTGGATTTTTTTATCATCTGTAAATTAAAAGTGATCTGCAGGCCGGGCGCGGTGGCTCACGCCTGTAATCCTAGCACTCTGGGAGGCCGAGGTGGGCGGATCGTTTGAGCTCAGGAGTTCGAGACCAGCCTGAGCAAGAGCGAGACCCCATCTCTACTAAAAAGAGAAAGAAATTATATATCGACAGCTAAAAATATATATAGAAAAAATTAGCCGGGCATGGTGGTGCATGCCTGTAGTCCCAGCTACTCGGGAGGCTGAGACAGGAGGATCCCTTGAGCTCAGGAGTTTGAGGTTGCTGTGAGCTAGGCTGACGCCACGGCACTCACTCTAGCCTGGGCAATAGAGAGAGACTCTGTCTCAAAAAAAAAAAAAAAAAGTGATCTGCAGTCAGAACAACTAGAATTGGAATACTAATACCGAAGGTTTTCACAGAAAATAAGTGAGCAAGTCTTCTTTTTTGAAATGATACTTATATTATAAATTTTAAATCTTTCTAATATTTTTGAAGCAAAATTTCCCATATTGTTTTGAATATAAGGGAACAAAATACTTTTCAATATTGGCTTTTAATGACTATTTATTTTCTATGTAGCTGACATTAAACAGGCTCTTCCTGCAAAGAGAAAAATGTTTGTAAGGAACACAAATGCTTCCATCAACACCACTGATGAAAACGAGCATGTTTGCAAAACACAGCAAGAGCAGGGGTAAGGTTGTTTACTTCTTTGAACCATGATATTTGTGTCATTCTTAGTATTCATTGGTGCAGATAATTTTAGACAAACACTATCTTGTATTTGTTAGAGTCTCCAGTGAACAATATATTTCACGTGATTTTTCTCTAAGCAGGTAAGTTTCTTTAGTTCTATAAACTCAGTTTAATCAAATTGAAATATATTAGCTAGAAGCCAATGAAGGTGATCTATTTTCCCCTTTCATATAACAATAGGGTTTTCCTGTAAAACTAATTTAATATACATTTGTAGGAATATGCTTGTTGAGCATAAGGTGACACTCTTAAACATTTACTCTTGTGATAGTTAACAATAATCAGTTACATAGAAAAGGGTAATATCGTAACTACATTACATATTTTAGTTGTGTTCACTATTCTGTTTACAAAATCATTGTTGTGCCAAAGTGAGGAAATATCAAATGAAATATTCCTGTTTGGAAGTCATGTAGGATGAATGGATATGATGTCCTCATTGAATCTACCTAGCGTGTCAAAGTCACATGTTATTCAATGAGAGGAAATGGAAAGTAAACCACTTTTAGATAAAAGAATATTTCTGGAAAATTTTTAGTACAGTACATCTTCCTTTGTTTTCAAGAGGTAAAGAATGTAAGATAACTTCTCTGGTAGTCAGTCAGGAAGAAATACTTTTAGAATGAAAGTAAATTATTTGACCTTTTCCCCATGAGAAAATGTCAGCTGCTGATACTCCCCTCTCATGTTGTGATATAAGTTATGCCAATTCAATTGTTTTGACTATGTTTATTTTTTCCATACTATTATGAAGTATGACTGTGCTCTTTATTACGCATTGCAGGCAGAGTCTTCATTAGAAATATTCTCAGAAATTTCTGACTTTGTATCAAGAGTGGGATATAGATGCACAGAAAGCTGAAGAACAAAAAGAAGAAAAGCTGTTGGTATCAGGCTTTGCTTTCTAATTAATCAATCTCTTTTTTTTTTTTTTTTTTTTGAGACAGAGTGTCTCTCTGTTGCCCAGGCTAGAGTGAGTGCCGTGGCATCAGCCTAGCTCACAGCAACCTCAAACTCCTGAGCTCAAGGGATCCTCCTGTCTCAGCCTCCCGAGTAGCTGGGACTACAGGCATGCACCACCATGCCCGGCTAATTTTTTCTATATATATTTTTAGCTGTCCATATAATTTCTTTCTATTTTTAGTAGAGATGGGGTCTCGCTCTTGCTCAGGCTGGTCTCGAACTCCTGAGCTCAAACGATCCGCCCACCTCGGCCTCCCAGAGTGCAAGGATTACAGGCGTGAGCCACCGCGCCCGGCCCTAATTAATCAATCTCTTGTCTCAGACTGTCAGGGACGAATCATTCGTGCAAAAGTTCCAGGAGACAAGGTAGAGTCCACGAGTACTGATGGACAACGTGGGTGGGAGATGTGGCGACGGGAGCCTGGACATCCTCTTTGGATTGGGCCTGTCCCTTTAGAGAGACACTAAGGTCATCAGTTAGAGGTAGGGGCAGGAGAGGAGGTGTTGCCTTTGGGGCAGCGGAGAAGGCCTGGAATTGTGTCCTGAGAGTGGGCCTGTGAATGGACTAGGGGACTCTAATTGCCAGGTGGTATTAGAGGGTCCATGTTAGGTTAGGCTCATAGCGATCATGAATTGACAATGAGACCAGTCAGGTTGGTTGAGTCAGAGCTGCTGTGCAATTGGGTTTTTCTGGGCTGGGGTCTAGCTAAGCACGTTGGCCAAGGGAGAGGGGTGCAGGGTGTAGAAGCAAGGACAAAGGTATGATGACTGACCATGGAATTGAAGCTGGAATTGGGGAAAGTGAGGATGCGGGGGTGGGGTGTTGGACACTGAAAAGCATTCCATTCAATGGATGTTAGGTCCTATAGACCAGCAGTCCCCATCATTTTTGGCACCAGGGACCAGTTTCATGGAAGACAATTTTTCCATGGAGTGGGGGTGGGGGGAGTGGTAAGATACTCAATTGCCACTCTAAAGCCTGCCACCAGATGCAGCTTAATTGTTACTTGCCACTCACTGATAGGGTTTTGATATGAATCTGCAAGCAATTGATTTATTATGGTCTCTGTGCAGTCAAACCTCTCTGCTAATGACAATCTGTGTTTGCAGGTGCTCCCCAGTGCTAGCATCACTGCCTCAGCTCCACCTCAGATCATCAGGCATTAGATTCTCATAGAGAGCACACGGCCTAGATCCCTCGCACATGCAGTTTACAGTAGGGTTCGAGCACCTATGAGAATCCAAGGTCACTGCCGATCTGACAGGAGGCAGAGCTCAGGTGGTGATGCAAGTGATGGGGAGCAGCTGTAAATAAAGATGAAGCTTCACTCATCTCCTGCTGTGCCGCCTGGTTCCTAACAGGCCACAGATCAGTACCAGTTCATAGCCTGGGGGTTGGGGACCACAGCTATAGACTACTGAGCTGTAGTACTTAAGTGAGTGACCTACAAAGGCAGGAAGGTAGTGGCTGAATGTTGGGAAAAGTGGAGAAACATTATAGTGCAGTGGTCAAGGACCTGGACTCTGTATTCACACTATTTGGGATCTAGCTCTGGTTCCACCATTTTCGGCTGTGAAACATGAGCAAATTATTTGTGTGCCTCAGTTTCCTTTTGTCTGAGAGGGGACATATTAAGAGTACCCACTTCAGTGTTGTTCTGAGCATTAAAGAGTTCCTATAGGATAAGTTTATTCAAAATGTTCAGGACAGTATCTGCTATATGGTTCCTCCATATCATTGCTAGAATTAGTGCTATGTAGGTGTGGCACAATCTAGAGGATGACTACGTAAGCGAGTGGCAAGTAGAGGAGAGGACCAAGTTATTGCTGGAGAGTAGGTCAAGGAACAGAAAGGCAAACGTTATGGGAAGGTTCATCTGTGTGCATGTACAAATGACCAAGAATTAATACGTGTTTTGAATATTGGTAAGAAAGAATATTTCTGCCTTAATTTATGTTAGGTAGAATTCTTACATAGATCTTACCTGTTTGTGGAGACCAAATTATTGTAAAGGTCATCTGTGGGTTTTGAAATCCAGAATTAAGACATTTTAAATATTTGTAAGAAGGACAATTTCCTAATCAATGTCTGATGGAAACGATTATTATATTGTTTTAGCATATTAGCAGTGAACACAATCATTTAAAATTGGTCATACAAGTTGTTAAACAGACAATGTCAACAAGTATAGATTTAAAGACTATTCCATTAACTTTAATGTAGAATTATGTTTCCTTCTTATTAAAATTTACCTAATTTTTATCACTTTTTGTTTTATACTTGTAGAAGATATTTTGAGAGCAATGCAAGATTTTTCTACAAACTAGAATTGTTCAGAGGCAGAAAAAAAATATATAAAAATTTATATGAGAAATTCTTAAAATCCTGTTGTATTTGGTAACAAAATATGTTCTTATAAAATACCCTGCATATATAGAAGTAGAAGACAGTTGATTGGCAAATTTATGGAAAAAAACATTTTGGTTATACATTTTAACTTGTTAATTGGCTTAATTTTGAATTTCTTCTTCCAGATTTAATATAATTAGTAAGTGTATTTTTATTTTGAGGGTTCATGAATGGTTTTGTTGGGTTTACATAAAATAGGAAAAGGTAAATTGTGAAGTATGCATATAGTGTATAAAATTGATACTTCATTAACATAATATTGAAGATTTTATGTTCAACAACCAGTTTTTAGGAGATCAGCAACAAATATATAGTGAAAAGAATGATATCCATAAATCCTTTGTAGATATCTTTTATTTGTTTTGACAGATTTTTTTAAATAGGAATTAGGCAGGAGTAACGATTGGGTATCACTTTTATTTTATAATGAAATATACGAGTATTCAGGCCCCGAAATAACATAGAACAAAAGGGCATGCAGTGCTTAGCAGCAGTTGACTTTTAAAATGAAATAATGGATATCAAAGCTTCATGATCTTTTTAGGGAAACCTTCCTGTGTCCCAAAAGGGAGGACCCCCTTGATAACGATCACAAAGGACAGATAATTATGAGGCTCTCAGCTGTCATGGAGTATTGGTGAGACAATATGGAAACACCTTATAAATATTAAAGAGCAATCATTACTCTTTAATCATATACAGATACGTGTGAGTGTGTGTGTGTGTATGTTAGATTACGCCTCAGGAAACAGCACACATGGTAGGAAGACTAATCTCTATTTCCCTTGCCCATGTAGATTCCTCTGCTCCTCATTCCTTAAGAACTTTCTGCCTTTTCCTCATTCCCACCTTTGGCTTCCGGTGCCCACTGAATCTTTTTAGCCCCATGTCAGTTTTGCATAGGGCAAAGAGTGGCTCTCAACAAAAATGTCCGGAATTTATAAAAGAGAGGAGAAGCTCAAAACCACAGATAGTAATCAGTGGGAAGACCTAGACCACTTTTAACCTTGATTCCAAATTCTAGAATAATTGCAGCTGCAGCCTAGTGGATACGGACTGTCTGAGGCTCAATGGTAAACACTTCTCTGGTATTATTGATTTTAGTCTTCACATTACCCCTATAAAGTGGGTACCCTTATGTCTACATTTTCCAAGGGAAGCAGGGAGTGTTGGCAACTTTCTTACAATACTTACAGCTTATCGAGTCAGGATTAAAACTCAAATCTCCAAACATCAAACTGCACACGCCACCCTCATAAGGACTGTTGCTCCATGCTGGGGAAACAGAACTATACTGGATACTGTGGAAGGATGCAAAGGACATTTCCCAATATCCCCTGCACTAGCAACCAGATCCTACGCCGAGTGTGTTAAAGACAGGAGACATATTTCTTTGACTCTACTAACACACCCCGTTTTAGTCCGTTTTGTGCTGCTATAACAAAGTAACTGAGACTACATAGTTTCCAGGTAATAGTAATTGATGTTCTCACAGTTCTGGAGGCTGGGAGGTCCAAGAGGAAGGCACTGGCAGGTTCGGTTGTCTGGCAAGGGCTGCTCTCTGCTTCCAAGATGGCACCTGTGGCAGCAGCCTGTAGAGGGAATGAATGCCGTACCCTCACGTGGCAGAAGGCTGAAGGGCAACCTCAGTGAACACTGAGTAAAGCTTCTTTTATAATACAAGGGGCTTAATCCCATTCATGAGGGAGTAGCTCTCATGGCCAAAGCACCTCTTAAAGGCCCCACCTCCTACCATCATCACATTGCCCGTTAAGTTTCAACACCTGGGTTTTGGAGAAGAACACGCATAACTAAGCATGGACTGGCTTGCTTCAGGTTTGCCCTCAGCACTGAAGAAATCCTAAGTAAGCACAAGGTAATTCGATTCCATTAATACAGGAAAGACTTTTATGGGAACTGTGAGTCTTTAGCCAATTCCTAGAGAAATAAAGGACATTTATTGGCTGAACGGAGGAATTGTGCTGGGGATTAAGTAGAGGAAGGGCCTTTGGGATGGCGGGCAGACACAGGTCCGGGGAAGTGCTTTATGAGCTTACAATAGGAAGAGGAACAGAGCTCAGGATCCTTTGGGGGGAGTAGTAGGAAAGGTGCTAGATTCACAAACTGACAGATAATTGTATCTAGACCGAGAACTTGAGAAGTAATCCAAAGTTAAAGTAATAGCGCCAAAAAGTGGAGAGGAAAGTGTGAATTCAGTGTTCTTTCAATAAGGATTCATACATGATGAATTAATTCACTCAACAAATATTTGTTGAGAACCTTCCATGGTCAGGCATTACCCTAGGTGATAATAAAAGAATAATAATGTCTGTCCTTATTGGGCAATATCTAATCCTGGCAACGATTGTGTGAGATAGAAGGGGTTATCTTATTTTATCCTCACTTTACAAAAGATGACACTGAGGACCAGCCAGCTTAAGTAATCGGTTCCGGATGACCTAGTATTTGAGCAGGAGTTTGAGTTTGTGTGACTCCAAAGCCCACACATTGCCCAGTACACTGTGCGGCCTACATAAGAGGGAAGCCGTGAGAGGTTGTGTGAGGCTTTGAATATAGAGAATGAGAAAATTAGGTGGTTTTTTTTTATTGTGGTCGACAACACATTACATGAAATGCACGCTGTTAAAAATTTTCCGGTGTACTATACAGTATTGCTAGGTATATGCACATTGACTTACAGCAGACCTCTGGAACTTGCTCATCTTCTGTGGCTGAAACGCTATGTCCCTTGTTCCTTGCTTTCCCATTTTCCCCTCCCCCAGCCCCTGGCAGTCCCCATTCTACTTTCTGCTTGTATGAATTTGACTATTTTAATACCTCATTAAAGTGGAAGCGTGCAGTATGTCTCCTTCTGGACCTGATACCAGTTTGTTTCACCTAGCACGATATTCTCTAATCCAGCCACGATGTAGGAGTGTTTTTTGACAGTACAAAACTTGAGAGGTTCTTGAAACTTGTGAAACGTACACATTGCAGAGACGAATATAATGGGCCCCATATTTTGATCACCTGGCTCCAACAACTGTCGAAAGGCAGCTCATTCTGTTTTATGTATTGCCTTCTCCAAATCTGATGTGGTGCCCGGGCCGACTCGACTATTTGAAAGCAAATACATGACTTTTTAAGTCAATTTGGCTTGTGTGTGTTAGACAATGTGCCTCAAGTCATATCGTTTTCAATGTTATATTTTTTTCCTAATTACAAGAGTGATTCAAGATTGTGTAAAACATATTCCAACCTTATAGAGGCACGTGATGTAGAGAGTAACGGTCTCTGTCACCTCACTGATAACTTTTATCAGCAATTTAATCTATGCTATCAGTGGGTCCCTTTCCCCCCAGTCTGCACACTAATGTGCACCTCGCGACCACGTGAGGGAGCTTATGTTGCTCTCTAGCCTTGTTCCCTTAACCGTGCAGCCAGATGATGATTCCATCACAGGACTGACAGTCAGAATAAACTAAGCCCATAGGCATGTCTACACCTTCGGTGCTTCAGACAGCACTAGCAGTCCTCCCCACTCAAGAATCTCGTGCATAAACCCTTACCTGCCGGTTGTCCTTCCTCTTTACACCTGATGTCACTGAAATTCAGGGAGCTCCACGATCACTTTTGCAAAGTGTTAATTTTCGTGCATAAACCCTTACCTGCCGGTTGTCCTTCCTCTTTACACCTGATGTCACTGAAATTCAGGTAGCTCCACGATCCCTTTTGCAAAGTGTTAATTTTGAGGAGCAACAATGCAGCACTATATGGTAAAGGTAGGTATTGAAATTAATATTTCACTTAAGCCCGTTTCAAATAATTCAGAAAGACAATACTGCACTGTTGGTATTTTCAAAAACCCTTGCCCTGGATTTAATATTAAGTTTACCTTTTCCCCTTTTTTATTCATTTTATATGTTCATACCGTTGTGTGATTATACTCTTCATTTTCTTATCCCATAGATATTATTATGGCATTTCCCACAATGCACGATCATATCATTCCTTAGAAGTAAATGATCCCATTTTCCTCACAAACAATTAAACATATCAGTTGGTACCTTTTGCGGGTCAAAATATATCTGCTACGTTAGACATTTAAACAAACAAATGCCCACGACATTCTGCACTTGAGACTTGTAACTCAAGGTCAGGACAGAACACTGCTAATTTGCATATTTTGTAGACTACAGGGAGGCGGAGATTCTCACCTTGAGGAGTGTTTTTACTGTCTGCTTGGTTGGGGACCTTTCGGTATTTTGATAGAAGTTGGTTCTTAGGAGGTCACTGCCTTCAATTCAAGCTTAGCATAGTAGGAAATCTCAGGAAGACACAAACCATTCTGAGGTAAAAGGCCTGGCTCAGTGACTCCCAGCTGCATGGTCTTGGTGTCAGGAGGAAGACTGGGGAGACAGGAGCCCGACGCCTCCCATTTCTGCCGCACTGACCCTCAGGATGGTCCTGTGACGAAGGTAGTGTCATCATTGTGTTTTACAATGAAATGAGAACAAATCTGTTTTAAGGGACACAGACGTAGGAATTGAGGGTTCCAGATTGAGAAGCCTTACTACCTAATTGGTGTCAATGTGTTTTGGATGAGCAGCACTGAGAGGATCCTCATTCAACTGGGCAAAAATGCAACTGGCTGCCTGGTTCAACCTGACATCTCAGAGCATTTGCAGTCTGGGTGCAATAAAGGGGCTGTGTGCACAGATGCCAGGGCAGCCTTGATCTCCTCTCACTGCTTAGGCAGGGATGAAGGTGTTTTGCAGTTCAGACGGATAAGCTTTATTTAGATATCTGCACAAAACTAGTAACCTGGCCATTCAAATGTTGACGGATTTCGACACAGTAAATTTTGCATAGAAGAAATCTCATGGGTATTTGTTAGCTGGTCACCAGCGTAAAACATCAGGTGTATAAAAATTGGAGTCAAACCTCGGTGGCACTGTATCACCTTCGCGTAACCCTAGGCCCTGTGAGAGTTTGAAGAGCACAGCTCTGCTCTGGACTCTCCTTTAGGCCATGAGCTATAGCGTACCCTTCCTCAGGTCCCCAGTGTGTTGCGTGATACATGCAATGTGACAATGTGATGCGTTCTACTGTATCCCCTGGGTCCCCAGTGTCGTGTCACCTTCAATCCACGTAGGATTAAGGATCCTTCTGCCACGAAAGAGCTACAGGCCGTCACCAACCACTGTGTTTGCAAAGCCTTCTTGCCTTTACACCCCAATGTCTGAGTTTGTCTCTGCTAAAGTCTCACGCCATTGGTGGTAAGGCATTCTTTTAATTGAGGAGCCCTGGTGTCAAGAAAGGACTTAATCCCCCCACACGGGGCTGCCAACTCCTCATCCAATGGATGGTTTCCTCTGCGGTGCCATCACAGGATAAATGGTCAGCTGCCTGTGCTCCACGGACACTGTGAGACTGCGATGTGGGTGAAGGTTGTGTTCACGGACACTGACTCCTACGTATAGAGCAAGCATACACGATACATAATGAAATAATGAGAAAACTCAGAGACTAATTAACATGTACTACATCCATCTTCAGTAAAAGAAATGTTGACCAAAATACAAAATAGTGATGGTTTCTATTCCTCAAAGGTAAAAGAATATACTCGTGAGAATTAAGTGCACAGAAAACAGCCTGAAGTGTTTATTTCACGTCTATACCTATTGGCAAAAGTTCTCAAATGAGGGACGTCTTAGGACTTTGACATCATACTGAAGACATATATTCCAACACATACTTTATTTTATTTTTTTATTTCATCTTATTATGGGGGATACAGAATTTCAGGTTACATACATTGCCCATGTACCGCCTGTCCCCCCAAGTCAAAGCTCCAGGCATGTCCCTTCCCCAGAAAGTGTGCATTGCACTCATCATGTAGGTATATACCCATCCCCCCTCACATCCCCCCCTTTCTCCGAGTGAGCACATTCAAGCACCAACACATACTTTAGATTAAGGGGAAAATCTTTTACAAAAGTCAGGAAGTAAATTGACCCAGAGTATTAAATATTTATTCACGGTGGAGGCCTCACTTCTTCCTATATAAGATACCAGAGTTTGGAAAATAGAATAGGAGTGCACTTGTTTTTAAAAATTTGGAAAAAAGTTAAACGAAGTGAAGAATGCGTTCAGGGGCCAGAATAACAATTGTCCACATGCAGAAACTCGGGAGAAAGTCACTCCTCTTCTCTAAGTGGGAGTGGATTTTTCAACGGCATGAAAGCATTTTGAGTAACTCAGCAACAGATCGAGTTTCACTGACTTATACACATCAAATTCGGAAACAACTTCGGGTTCATTAAATGCAAGACGTACAATTGAAGATTTTGTGTTTCATGGATAAAACCATCAATCACATAAAAGAAAAAGGGAGAGAATTAATTTTTCTCATATTTACATGCATATAAAATCAACTTCGCATACGCCAACTGAACATCACACTTTTAAAAATATTCTGTCTCAACAGAAAGGTATACAATATTGAACCATAGGTCACTAGGTATATATACATTAATTAAATACTTTTGCTCATGCTAAGGGCAGGTGTGATTTATCAATAAGAGTGGACACAAATAAATTAAATGAAATTTTGAATTTTTTTGTGAAAGTGACATTTTTCACAAATCTATGTCTCACAAGTGATATTTATATATCTTAGTCTTGGTCTTAATGATTTTTGGCAGTGTAACATCTTCTGGGGCACAAACTTGTATTGCTTTTATTAAGTCCTGTAAATCTGCAGAACATATTTCCTCTGGAGTTTTATGGTATTAGAATCAGTTTTGTAACTTACTAATTTTGCACAAAAGGGTGTACATAGATTTTATCTTCTTTAACTTTTTTCTTAAGGAAGACCAGTGTAACCTTCCATACCTGTGATTTCTGCCATTTGAGACTGACACAGATCCACTGAGGCCAAACGTAAAGTTGAATCATCTTTATTGCTAAAAGTTAGTTGACAGTGCTAGGGAAACAAAGTCCCCAATACTATCAAGGGGCTGAAAGCCTGAAGCATACAACTTTGGAACGTCTGCTACTCATAGAACTCTTTAGCTTTTATTTGAGTTTTAACAGAAAGGGGGTCTGGCGCTGAACAAACACATGAACAAAGAACATATAATAATTGAAACTAGACTTTTTAGGCCACAATAGCTTCATGTAGCTCATTTTAAAACCGTATCCTATCACACAGGTTCAGCTTCGAACTTCGAAGTGTCATCAGAATAACAGGGACAGTATAATCATCTGAACACTGGCCACCTCTTCCCGCTGCTGTTACAGGAAGAGATATTAATCATTTCTTTCATCTTTGTGTATTATGAAAAATTCAGCCAATACAATACCTTAGTGCTTAATCAATCCTTAGTTTTGAGTTTCAAATACACAATACTTACATTTTGCATCATCAGTTTTGTTGGCAACGCGCCGAATTCTTTTCCAAGTTCACTTCATTCACCAGTAAGATTTCCATGATCCTCCTCCAGGTCCTGGACACTCTAAAACAACAAGCCTAGTTCACTTCTAAACCACCACGTTTCATTACGTTATAAATACGTACAGACACATTTCAAAAGAAGTACAGTTTAAACTTCAAATGATGGTCATTATTTATTCCAAATAAAAAACATACTGAGTATTGCATGAACACCAAAATACCCACTGCATAAACATAGAAATGTGTGACTTGAGCAAAATATTATTATAATAGGAAGTACAACGCTAACACCCCTTACATGAAGTAATATGACAATGAACTTTGGAAGCCAAGGTGGAGCAAAGAACAGAAAAAGAGCTAAGTTCCCCTCGATCAGTGCCATAATCGTGAAATCCCTGAGTAAGTTTCCAAACCACCAGGTATTAAAACATTTATCATCCCTAATGGTAAACAAAACATGATTTCCTTAAAGGGAATATTCTGACCTGTAGAACGACCTCTTCAATTATTAAAAAAAAAAAATAAAAAAAATTTGTGATTTAAATCATTACCCTTCATTCCACAAACAGTGAAATAGTGCATCCTACGTAAAGCAAAGTGTGTCGAGTGCTGTGGAGGGATTAAAAGATAAATACACAATCTCTTCCATATTTGGGGGTCAGGAGCAAACACATAAATAGAAATCACATAAAAGTTGCATAATAGGAATGGAAGGTCAACTTGCTGGAACTATGCAGTAAAAAAGTGGAGGTTAATAGCTGCTTAGTAGGAAAAGGCATGAAATTTCGAAGGGGGAAGAAAAACGAGTCATAGCTATTGTGCAGGAAGAGCACAGGAAAGCACGGGGTGATGCTGAGCTGCGTCAGAGAGTGATGTCTCCCTGGGGGACGAAAGAAAGGACACAGCCAACGGAGTTTCAAAAGGGGTCATCTAACGGAGGGCGGAGGGACTGGTCTGTGAATGTCTAAGAATTCAGGAGGGGAAGCTACTGGCAGGCTGGGAAGAGTCAAGGGTTATATGTTAGGAAGATAAACTAAAAATGGAGCTATCCTATGGCCCAGCCATCCCACTGCTAGTCATGGATCCAAAGAAAGGAAATCAGTCTGTGGAAAAGATCCCTGCACTCCCACACTGACTGCAGCACTAGTCACAATAGCCAGGACTTGGGATCAACCGAAGTGTCCATCAACTGATGAATGGATAAAGGAAATGTGGTACACACACAATGGAGTATTATTCAGCCATAAAAAAATGAAATCCTGCCATTTGCAGCCACAAGGATGGAACTGGAGGACATTATGTTAAGTGAAATAAGCCAAGCAGTGAAAGACAGGCTTCCCGTGTTCTGACTCCCATGTGGGAGCTAAACATTAAAACCATTGCTCTCACGGTGCTAGAGAGTAGAATGGTAGGACTACAGGCTGGGAAGGGTAGCAGAGAGCGGGGATACAGTGGGAATGGCTAACGGGTGCAAATATATAGCCAGACAGAATGCACAAGATCTAGCATAAGACAGCACAACAGGGCGACTACAGTCAACCAGTTATCGTATACTGTAAATTAACTAGAAGGGTGAAATTGGAATGCTCCTAACACAGAGAAACGAGAAATGCTTGAGGTGACGGGTAGCCCAGTCACCCAGATTTGATGAGTCCACACTCCATGCCTCTGTGAAGACATCACATGTACCTCGTAAATATAGACAACTATTAGGTACCCATAAAAAAATTAAAAGCAATTTGTCATCACATCAGTAATACTGCAGTACTGCAATACTACTGCAATACTGCAATAGTGCAAGCAAATATACCATGAACTACTCAGGAAATCAATTTGAAATAAAAGAAATACTCATTCCTTACAATTCTGTCCTTGCTCTTTGAGAAACATTGGCAGTAGACAGACAATGCAGTCACATGTAGCAGTGACCTACTCCTCCCGTGTTCATCTATATTTACTCTGCTACAAAACTCACTGTGGAACAAAGAGCCATGAAGACTCTTAGTAAACTATTAGAATTCTAGAAGAAAACGTAGGAAAGACTCTTACAGACATTGGCCTAGGCAAAGAATTTATGAAGAAGACCCCTAAGGCAATCACAGCAACAACAAAAATAAATAAACGGGACCTGATCAAATTAAAAAGCTTCTGCACAGCCAAAGAAACAGTCTCGAGAGTAAACAGACAACCTGCAGAATGGGAAAAAATTGTCATATACTACACATCAGATAAAGGACTGATAACAAGAATCTATTTAGAATTCAGGAAAATCAGTAAGGGAAAATCAGTAAGAGAAAATCGAACAACCCTATCAAAAAGTGGGCAAAGGACATGAATAGAAATTTTTCAAAAGAAGATATAAAAATGACTAACAAACATATGAAAAAGTGTTCAGCATCTCTAATCATCAGGGAAATGCAAATCAAAACCACAATGAGATATCACCTAACTCCAGTGAGAATGGCCTTTATCAAAAAGTCCCAAAACAATACATGTTGGCATGGATGCGGAGAGACAGGAACACTCATACACTGCTGGTGAGACTGTAAACTAGTGCAACCCCTGTTGAAAGCAATGTGGAGATACCTTAAACAGATTCAAGTAGACCTACCATTCGATCCAGCAATCCCATTATTGGGCATCTACCCAGAAGAATAAAAGTCATTCTATAAAAAAGACACCTGCACCCGAATGTTTACAGCAGCACAATTCGCAATTGCAAAGATGTGGAAACAACCCAAATGCCCATCGATTCATGAATGGATTAGCAAAATGTGGTATATCTATACCATGGAATATTACTCAGCTATCAGAAATAATGGTGATATGGCATCTCTTTGTTTGTCTTGGAGAGAGTTGGAACCCATTCTATTAAGTGAAGTATCCCAAGAATGGAAAAATAAGCACCACATGTACTCACCAGCAAACTGGTTTCCCTGAGTGCACATTTGGGAATAACACCAATTGGGTATCGGACAGAGGTGGGGGCTGGGGGGGAAGGGATGGGTGTATACCTACTTGATGAGTGTGATGCGCACTGCCTGGGGAATGGACACGCTTGAAGTTCTGACTGGGGGGACGGGGGTGGGGGAAGGGGATGGGTGCACACCTACATGATGAGTGAGATGTGCACTGTCTGGTGAATGGACACATTTGAAGCTCAGACTCAGGGGGATTGGGAGGCATGGGCAATATATATAACCTGAACTTTTGTACCCCCATAATGAGCTGAAATAAAAATAAATAAATATAAAATAAACAATCTGTAGACAGAAGTGGAATTGTTGACATTTCCAGAGAAACTATAGCCACATTACCTAGGCAGGATTTTAGGTAAGAAATATAAACAGCAGGTAATGCTGAAGGGTGGGAGAGAACAGAGTGAACCACCGAATGGGGTGGCCACGAAAAAGAGCTTGTGGGAGACACCTTCTCCCTGCCATGTGACCCACCAGAATTTAACAGGGGAGATGAGGAGGGTGGCAGATGTGTTAGCAAGGATCTTTATGGGTGCTAAAGGAATCTTCCCTTTCTGCAACCAGAGTATATAGGCCTTCCAGCATCCCCCCATCCGCATGCAGGTGTCAGGATGGTGCATTGTGATGTCTAAGGTCCCCCAGGGCTCCCATTGGCTGGGGAGTGGCTCAGTGACCAAACAAAGCTCAGGGGGCGTGGCCGGGCCCTGCTGAGACGTTCCCTTCTCACTGGCCTTCTCAGGCGGGATGCCAGTGGATGGAGAATTAGAGGCTGAACTGCCTATCGGTCACCGCCCGCTCCGTTGTGTGCCTCTCCACCCTGCAAAGCCCCTGGGCCCTGCCACACTGACATCAGTGTGTCTCCTTGCCAGGGTCTTATGTGCGCCTGATACTCAAGTTCCAGGTCCAGAGGGAAGTCAGCAGCTACCTTGGGCAGGTCTACTGGCCTACGGTCCTCACCACTATTCTCTCCTGGATATCGTTTTGGATGAACTATGATTCCTCTGCAGCCAGGGTGACAATTGGTAGGTCCTGTCTCCATCCCAGGGAGGAGCGTGGGTTGTCTTCCTCGGAATAAAAAAGGCGAGTGTAAGGGAGTGGTTCCTGGCGCAGCGTGTGACTGCATAGGCAAGGAAGCAAGGGCTTTTCCGGCAGGCGTATGTGTAGGTGCTCGGCCAAGCCCCGGTGGAGAGACTGACATTGGAGACGGGTGTGAAAAACACACTAGACTTGCAATCCTGGTATGTTGTGCCCAAAGTACCAGAATTCATAGTTTGTTGAGTCCATAACTCAATGGACAAGTCACACATTTAGAACAGAAATACAACACAATAAACATTGATTTAATCCAGGCATCATAACGCATTACCAGGCAACAGGGCTTCAAGAGGAGCTGCCCTGAAGGAGCCTCTAATGGGCCCCAGATCCAGGCCTGCTTTCTCTGTCACCGTCTTTGGGGCAGACTCCTAGGCCTCCTTCTTCAGGAGATCATTCGGGACTAAACCTTTGCACTTGTGTAATAGTTTAGGGCTCACAAAATTTTCCCAGGGACTAAAGGAAGACAAAAGGGGAAGGGGCAAGCACAGGGCAAGGGGGATCCACAGGTGTTAATCACGGAGAAGCAGCCTTGGCTGGGGTTTTGGCACTTGACCGTAAGAGCGATGGGATGTCGTGGACTGCTGAGGCAGAGGCTGGGCTTCAAGATGGGGGAGGAGGAACAAAGCCAGCACTTCAGCAAAGGCGCTCCCCGGCCCAGAGAGGGGAAGGCTTTTGATGAGGGCCCTCCTCACTCCAGAGATGGCCAGGGGCCCAGTGGCTTGCCAGGAAGCTCAGCCACCAGAGGAGACTGAGCCGGTGCCGTTCTGTTTGTAGGTCTCACTTCGATGCTCATCCTGACCACCATCCACTCTCATCTGCGGGATAAGCTCCCCCACATTTCCTACGTCAAGGCCATCGACATCTATATCCTCGTGTGCTTGTTCTTCGTGTTCCTGTCCCTGCTGGAGTATGTCTACATCAACTATCTTTTCTACAGCCGGGGACCTCAGCGCCCCCATAGGTGACGCAGGAGGCCACGAAGAGTCATTGCCCACTACCGGTACTAGGAAGTGGTGGTGGGGAACGTGCAGGTTTGACTTTTTGACTGACAATCAGCTTTCCCTGAGCACCTCTGGAGCCCCGGCTTAGCGCTTTTGACCCTTCCGCATTTCTTAGTTCCTTTAATCTTCACACGCACAGACACACAGCACACGTGTGTGCGCACACACACACACACACACACACATGAACAGGTAACGAGGAAGTAGGACTCTTTATCATCACTCCTTGACACATGATCATTGTCCAAGGTCACAAAGCAAGTACACGGCAAGGCTGAATTTCTGCAGACCTTTGGACAAAATCTAGTCCACTTTGCACGCGTCCAGGGCAGGCACTGAAGCTGGAAGGGAAGATGGGCAGAGGGAGGCTGAAAGGAAGACAGATGCCAGAGAGGCTGGCCTGCCTACCCTGCCTTCTTTGGCACTTCTGACTCCCAAGGCAGTGCTGAGGCTCTTGCTGTGGGCGGTACGTTAATGTCCAACAACGTCCCTCCTCCTTCGCAGAGAGCCCAGCCCTGCCTGCCTGAGCAGGCCTCCATCCACCACACAGCACTCCCGAGGGAGCAGCTGCCCCCAGGCAGACATCGGCTTGGCAGCCGCCATGGCCTGCCCTTGCATGCTGACAGCCTCTTGGTCCTGTTCCTCAGCCCCCTGCACACCAGAGACCCCTAGAGGAGACGGCTCTGTCTGTCAAGAGATCGACAGTAACAATGCAAGTGCTGATGAGGAAAGACCCTCCCCTCTCCCTGCCCCCGTGCATAGCCACCTAGGCCACAGGAAACTGATGAGCCTATCCATTATCTCCTCAAAGGATGGCCTGATTATCGTGGAAGACGGAGTCAGCTCTCTTCCCAACACCCCGGCTCAGGCCCCCCTGGATAGCCCGGAAAGCCTCAGTTCTCTGATGTCCATCTCTGAACAGGCCCAGCTGGCCACCTCGGAAAGCCTCAGCCCACTCACTTCTCTCTCAGGCCAGGCCCCGCTGGCCACCGCAGAAAGCCTGAGCAATCTCCCCTCCACCTCAGTGCGGGCCCGCCTTGGCTACGGTGTTTGCTTTAACGCTTTCCAGAACAGTGACAGTGTCATTCCCACCGAAATCCGCAATCGTGCCAAGGCCCATGGCCGTGCTGAGACTCGTCACTCCAAAGACTCTGATGGGAGCTTGAGCTCAGACGAGAGCCACGGCCGTCACCCCAGTGGGCGGCCCGTGCTTCGCCGTGGCCAGGGCTGTGTGCAAGAAGCAAACCGTGAGCTGGAGGAGATCCACAGCTTACACGATGACGTCAATGTTGAGAGCAGCTGCCTTGGCCTTGAGGAGCAGCCCGAGTGTGATGCTGATAGTATCTGGAGCCTGGATGATGATGACCTCATGGCCAGTGGCCAAGACAAGGACAGTAGCTCAGAGTCTGAGGACAGTGCCCCCCCTGAGCCCTGGGTGCGCCTTCCCCGAAGAGTTCTCCTTCGATCTCTTCAACCCCGACTACGTCCCTAAGGTTGACAAGTGGTCCCGGTTCCTCTTCCCTCTGGCCTTTGGGTTGTTCAACATTGCTTACTGGGTGTACCACATCTATTAGGCCCCCAGTGGCCCCAGA
The DNA here is from genome assembly GCF_041146395.1 of Eulemur rufifrons. NCBI lineage: Eukaryota > Metazoa > Chordata > Mammalia > Primates > Lemuridae > Eulemur > Eulemur rufifrons. Next base: position 21,548,330 of record NC_091012.1, on the reverse strand, counting down.
GCGGCAGGGACACTGTGCTCTGCTCCTTTATGGTTTCTTTTGGTTTTATTTTTCCCTCTCTCCTTCATTCCTTTTATTTTGTGGCTTTCCGGGCAATCTGATCAGTTCCACACTTCTCTTTATAAACATGAGTTGCCGAGTGATTGGAAAGCGTGTATTCTGGCTGGAAAGGAAGGGACTGAGGAGGATCTGGAGGTAAAGAGCACATTGATTTCCTTTCCTGCTAGAAGGCGCTCACCTTTGCAAAGACTTCTCACGGCTAGTAAGCATGGAAAGGCCCCTGGGAATGTTTAGAGGACAGGGGGCAGCCAGGCTTGGGGACAGGGGAAGGATCTAAGCCTTGCTCACAAACGTTTCTGGGGGCTTTTCTGTCCCCCTGAGGTGTCAAACTTTCTTTTTCATGACTTTTTCTCTTCTTCTTTTTTTTTTTTTTTTTTTTTTTTTTTTCTCCTAGGTCTTATGGACCTTGCTCACCCTCTGCTTAGGGCTTTATAGGAAAAAGTCAAGCTGGGCTGGGCTGGGGTGCACAGGGGAAGAGCTAGCCATGGCTTGGAAGTTCAGGGAACTGGCCATGGGAAACTCGGGAGCATTTGTAAGTGCCTTTTTCCCACTCTTTTTGTCGTATTTAGAATGCGGCGTGGTGGTGCAGGGTTGGGAGGGGAATGTAGGTGGGTGAGGCTGCACAGCTACCTGTCAGGGTAAGTGACGGAGCACACACCCAACTGGAGCTTGCAGTGGGGACAAGGCCAAGTTGGAGGTGACACTGTTGAGCTGGCCTCTTTGGAGGAATGGGAACTTCTCTTGCCTGTATTTCTGCTTCACAATGCCTGCCACCAGGGACTTGGTACATCTGTCTGAGTCGGGAGTTCGCTTGCTATCAGACGCTGAGTTGATCACGAATCCCAGAATAAGCACTTGGGAATAAGCACTAGGGTTAGGAAAGTTCAGACTTGGGAGTTCACCGTCTGACCCAGATTAGCAGATGAACATCTACTGTAAATCTATGTGCTAATCCTTTCTATTGTCTAGTGCACAGTGTCAACAAGCTCACTGACCCACCACACCATCGGACCCTCACAGGAGCCCTGCGAGCCAGGAAAGGCAAAGCACATTGTTCCCAGTGTGGCAAGGAAAACAAACGGAGCTTGTGTGTCGTGCTTCAGGGCGTGCAGACCCCCACCCCACTTGCTCTTCCTTCTCCTAACTCTCTAAACCAAAGAATTCCCCCTTTCTTTTCTCCCCTTCGCAAAAGGGGATGCTCCAGCATGGAGTCTGCCTCTCTCCCAGGCCCCCAACCTTACTCTATGGTACCGGTACCGGGGGTGTCTCTACAGGAACTGGCTGGCGGCCAGCCAAGGAGGGGGAAGTGAGCAGATGGTGAACATGGTCACTGCCCACCCAGCAGGGCCCCTAATGGAAGTAGGCTTGGCCTGCGCTTCAGCTTGCCAAGCAGCTACACCTCATTGATGGAGGCCATGAGGGAGTGAGCGTCACCAAGCACTCAACCTGTACCCCCTTTTCTCCTTCGGAAGCCTCTCCTGAAGCCCCTCACCCCTCTGCCCTCCTCCCTTTAAGTATGCTTCTGTGTTTGTGTTTCCTTGTATACCTGGATGTGTTCGTATGTATCAACGTAGGTCTAGGTGCATGTACGACCTTTTGAGAAGCTGCATACTGCTGTGCCTATCGCTGTAAATCTATACTGCCATGCATGCAAGTGTATGTGCAACAACGTTTGGACCTGTGCTTGTGGATGCATCCCCATGAAAGTGAACGGGCCATACCTAATCATTTCAAAAAAAAAAACTTTTAAAACAGAACAAGCCATTGTGGTGTGAAAATACAAGGTAGACATCTGGTTCCCTTTTACGGGGTAAGGGGCATGGGATAAGCCATCTTTATAAAGAAGAAAAGTGTTTGCAAAATCTCCTTTGCCAACATGGATGTGCAGAATAGAGAGCAAGAAAGCCTTCTGAGGGTGAGAATAGAGCATGCTCAGGATTAAAACGTTTGCAAAGTCACATTCAAACACCCTGCAGTGGTGCAGGGCGTCCTTGCTGTGGCCCACATTCCTCAGCGCATCTCCAAGCAGCTTTTGATGAAAACCTTGGAGTTGCAGCAGAAACCCTGGCCCAGTGATGCTTTGTGGTCCCTTTGGTGCCCCAAACAGGCCAGGAGTGCCATGCAAACCCACCCGGCAGAGGCCGCTTTGCTGCTCCAAGCTGGGACATACACAGGATAGAAAAGTTTGCCCGATAGCCCTTCTTCCCCACTGTTCTGACTCATGTCAGCAGGCCCTGGCAACGCGCCCCATTCTCCTGGCTCCCCCTGGTCTCCCCCAGAAGACTCAGGATCCCAACCCCACCTGCCCACTAAGACCTGACCCCAGGCCTGATTGGCTGCAGAGAAGCCCACTGCAGAGCACACGCTACTCGGTGCCTCCCTCACCAAACACTGCAGCCGGGAGCCCTTGCTGGGCCCGCCTTTGCAGTGCGGTCAGCTCCACGTGACCTTCCCACAGATTCCACTGTGACCCTGACAGGCAGAAATCTCCCTTTCAACGCCTAGCAGCTCTCCTGCTGCTGAAGGCTTACCGTGCCGGAGGGGTCACAGGTGCCTGCGGAAAGAGGAGGTGCAGCTTGGATGTGGGGAAGAGTTTTCTCGCAGCCGGGACCTGTCATGAGTGGCTGCGTGCTCTTCTGCTGGGTAAGTTGTTGCGGACAAGCGAGGTTCAGAAGGTGGCCACAGGTGGAGCGTGTGGCACTTGGATGGGCCTGACACCGACAAGACAACTGTAACTTGCTGCATGCAGGACTACACGACTACCCCAAGGGCAGGGATGAGAGGAGGGGAATGGGATCTCCCGCTTCCCAGTTTCGCTAACTCTTGGGGTGAAGGAGCCCTTACCAGCTTCTTCCCAGTCTGGCAGGCTTCCTGGGGCCCCTCGGGCTGCCACGGTGCTGCTTACCCAATTCAAGCGCTCCCCCCAGTTGGGGTCACAAGGGTGGGAGAGGACAGGAATTGGTAAGGTATACAGGACTGAGGAAGGTTTGGCTTATTTCATAATAAACTTGAGTTTATGTTCATGCTTAACAGTAGTAGAAGAGAAGAGACCTATTGGCCATGGGACTCCAGAGAGTTTCCGTCCTGTGGTCTGGAAGCTGCTCAGGAACTGCACAGGGAGTCAGTGTGAGAATTGGAACATGAACTTTTCCAAAGGCCAACCTAAGATTTGCTGCACGGAATCCAGTTCTGCATCCTTGACTCCAAATTTCTCCATTTCAGTTTCCTTCCCCATGTTTCTCTCTCTTGGAGTTTGTCTCTCTTTTTTTTTTTTTTATTTCAGCATATTGTAGGGGTACAAAAGTTTAGGTTACGTATATTGCCCTTCCCCCCCCCGTCAGAGCTTCAAACGTGTCCATACCATAGACGGTGTGCATTGCACTCATTATGTATGTATACACCCATCCCCTCCTCCCCCCACATCTGCCCGACACCTCATCAATGTTATTCCTAAATGTGCTCTTAGGTGATGATCAGTAAAACCAATTTGATGGTGAGTACTTTTTTATCTGTGTCCAAACAAATACACCGACCCAAGTTATGGCTGTAAAAAGTCAAAAGGGCTGACAAAAGAACCTGAAAGAAGTGATATCTCCCAAAGGCGTTCTCTCAAGGAGAAACAAAGGGAGCAGAAACACATCAGCTTCTTAGAAAGTCTCCCTCTAGTGCCACTTGGGGAAATGAGGGCAAAAATTGATGGGAGATGATGGACTCTGTCGTCCTTCCCCACCTCACTCCTGTCTGCAATACTCTGTGTGCCCTCGGGAGCCTCCTCCAGTCCTCTCCCAGCTAGCCAGCCCACTCTGACCCCAGGCCAGGTACACCCCTCAAAGCTCTGCCCATTCAGGAAAGAATTTTCCCTTACCACTCTCTTTCAAGAGCACCTGCTCATCTGCGTGAGATGCAGTACCAGCCATTTTAAGCTTGTACCTTCCCCCGCTTCAGCTGGCCATAAAGGACCCTCCATATGGCCATAGAGGCAGGGTGGGGAAGGGGCGCTGTGCTACGGTGCTGCGTGGTACGGGGGCCTGAACTATTTGCTCATGCAGTTACTTGTGCCCTCTGGTCCTGCTCAGACGGGAACAGGCTGGCCCCGTCATCCCTGCTACTCCCAGTCATTGAATGGGAACAGCCCCAGGGGAAGCATGGCCTCCGCACAGACAAGGCTGGGGCTGACAAGTAATGCTGCGCCCGATGGCAGGTTTTCCTACTGGAGACCTGACAGACACACCTCCAGGGCCACCACACAAACATACCTTTCTATTGCTAATGTTGCTCTGCCTCGTGCAGCACAAAATGTTCCACCTAACCAAAGACCCTCTCCTGTTACTCTAGCTCCATATGGGCCACGCCTCAGGGAGACTTTCCATCCCCACACACTCTCCATAGAGGAATATGTCCATTCTTGGGCGAGAAAAATGAGAACTCAAGCGTCCTCTCCAATGAGTAAAAAGGACTCTGCCCCATCACAACACGAGACAATGGCCAACTGCATGGAAATGCCCAATTTGGAATTGGATAATCAGTCGGGACAGGCTTGGTGCTGCTGTGGTGACCATCTGAAAGTCCCAGTAACTTCACCCAGGAAATGTTCATTTTCTTCTCACACTGTGTGTCTAATTCAGGTCACCGGGGGAGCTTCCGCTCATGATAGCTATTGATGTGTCCTTCTGCAATCTTCATGGCAGGGGGACGGAAACGTAGCGGGGCTTGCACAAGTAATTCAGTGCTGCTGTCAGAAGGGAAACACCTCACTGACACTCACAATTCATTAGCTAGGACTAATGACATTGACCCAACTATAAGGAGCCAGGACATTCAGCTTGCTGTGTACCCAGGAAGAGCAAAGCATTTATCATTGAAGAGTGCTGATAACAACCATATGTACTTTCCCTTGGTCTTTGGAGGCTTGTTGCTTGCTCTTCTTCCCACTTAGAGGTACTCATGCCCTCCTTTTTGTTTTTACTGTTATGTGTACATCATAGTTGTATATCTCTATAGGGTACATGTGATGCTTTGATACTGGCACAGAAAGTGAATTAATCAAATCAGGGTAATTGGGGCTTCCATCACCTCAGGTATTTATCATTTCTTTGTGTTAGAAACATTTCTATTCTAGCTATTTTAAAGCATACCCTAACTTATTGTTGACTATGGTCATTTTGTTGTGCTATGAAATAGTGTTTATTCTATCTACCATCTAACTATATTTTTGCATCCATTAATCATCCCCACCTTATCCCCCTGTCCTCACTACCCTTAGCCTCTGATAGCCGTCTTCATACTCTTTGTTTCCATGACATGTTTCTGTTATTTAGCTCCCACATATGAGTGAGAACGTGCAAGATTTGCCTTCTGTGTGTGGCTTATTTCACTGAACCTAATGTTCTCCAGTTCCATCCATGTTGTTGCAAATCTCAGGCCCCTTTTTGCAGTAGTCTTCTCATCTTTAATCTTGACACATAAGCCATCAACATATGCTAAATTTCCCAAATATTGCTATTCATCAGTGAGCTATCTACTGTGGGTAGTGCACAGAAGGAGCTCCAGGCAGTCATTCCCCTCAACCCTTCCCCCCAAGAAAAGGAAAAACAGCCCTTTTGCTATTTCTGATGGGATGCAGTACCAAAATCCCAGAGGTCACAGGGGCCAGGAGTGAAACTCTGACTCCAGATATCTCCAGGTACGAGAGAAGAGCTTTATTGTGTAAGCTTTCCACCTTCACCTCAAAGGTTGTGTATCAGTCAGGGTTATCCATAAAGACAGAACCAATAGGATGCATAGACAAATAGATACAGATATATGAGAGGAGATTGATTAAGGGAATTGGCTCATGCAATTTTGGAGGCTGAGAAGTCCCACAATAGGCCGTCTGCAAGCTGCAGAACCAGGGAGCCAGCAGCATGGCTCAGTCCAAGTCTGAAGGCCTTGCAACCAGGGAAGCAGATGGTATAACTCTCAGTCCAAGGACAAAGGCCCAAGACCTCAGAGCAGATGCTGCTGCAAGTCCAACAGTCCAAAGGCCAGAAAGCCTGAAGTTCTGATGTCCAAGGGCAGGAGAAGAAGGGTGTCCCAGCTCCGGGAGAGAGAGAGAGAGAGAGCAAACTTGCCTTTCCTCTGCCTTTTTGTTCCATCTGGGCCTCAGCCAATTAGATCATGCCTAGCCACACTGGGTGAGGGCAAATCTTCCTTACTTAGTCCACTAATTCGAATGCCGATCTCTTCTAGAAACACACTCAGAGACACACCCAGAAATAATGCTTCACCAACTACCAGGGTATCCCTTAACCTTTTCAATTCCACATCTAAAATTAACCATCACAAGGTGTATATCCTATTCTGGCTACAACAAAGGCTAATGTACCCGAGACACTAAAGCCAAAGCTGAGGAAGAAAGCAAACTCAACTCCACAACAGCTGAGTTGGTCCTGAACAGAGTGGATCTGGAGATGACCCAGGCCTTCAGTGAAATCTCTCACAAAACCGTAAGTCAACCTCTTCTGCAGTCTTGGCATTCCTGAATTCTGCCGAGGCCCCTGTCCAGAGTGAGGGCAGCCGAAAGGAAGTATGTGGAGCAGAGGTGGGAGCGAGTGTTGATCTGGGCCACCAACGACCCTCGGGTAGATGGAACAATCGAGATGGTGCTCTCCCTGCTACAGGGCCCCTCAGCACATCACCCTGTGGCTCCATTTTGGGTGACCCCATTCTCATTCAGAGACTGACTGCCAGCCTAAAGCCTTTCAAGCCAGGATCTCCAAATCCCATTATAATGCCATTTTAATGGTGGAGGGTCTTCATTGAGACACTTTCGCAACACCCCTCCCCAGCCTGGAGACAGTCATGTGCTGCAGGGAGAGGCCCCCCTACTGGTATCCCTGGAGGCCACCTGCCCACTCGGAATGAGTTCAATGTCATCCCATGATGCTTGTCCTCTCCACATTTACAGCACCCCTGACCTCAGCAAGGAGAAAGACACTTGCTGTGCACCTTTCACAAAGTTTACTCAAAATGGATCCTAGACCTAAATGTAAAGCACAAAGCTATAAGGCTTCTGAAAGGTAACATGGAAGAAAATCAAGGTGAACTTGGATTTGGCAACGACTTCTTAGATACAACACCAAAAGCATGACTCATGAAAGAAAAAATTGATAAGTTAGACATTATTAAAATTGAAACTTCTACTCTGTGAAAGACAGTGTTAGGAGAATCCTCCCCAGACTGGTGGTAGTTCCCGTGCTGGTAGGGGAAGCCCTCCCACTGGTATCTCTGGAGGTCCCCTGCCCACCTGGACTGAGTTCAATGTCATCCCATGATACTTACCCCTCCACATTTAGAGTACCTCTGACCACAGGAAGGAGAGATACCTTCCTTTGCTCCATCAAGTACTCCAAATCCTACTAGCAGGGGTGTGAAGAGAGGGATTTCTGCAACAGAGCAGCATCTGTGGTACACCTTGAAATGAGCCAAACAAAGAGAGTGGCCAAAGCCCCCAAGCCCCTCCCTCCATCAACAGCTCTCATCCAGGTGAGGAGGGAGGCAGTACTCTGCTCCCATCACATGTGGACAACCTGGCCTTGTCTCCAAGCCAGTAAAGGCCTCCTGCACCTGGTCAGGGTGTCAGTCCAACATCCCTTGTCAGGCGTCTCTGGACTCGTACATCAAGTCACACTTGTTGGAGCACCAGGGCTCTAGTGGCCAGCAGGGCTTGCGGTGGGAGGTGGAATGAGCACATCATTGCATTGGTCTAGGTAGCCTTCTCTCAAGCTGCCTCTAGCCACCAGGTCCCGCTCTTGAAAATGAAGGCCCATGAAGGTAGCAAGGCCATCTGTGTCAGAGACAGAGAGCAGAAGGAGCTGCCATTTCCTCTCTTTCTCCCCAGCTCATATCATCTCCATCCCTTCTGGCACTGAATGATGTCCCCAGACACTTTCAGTCCTTTCCCCTCCAGCATTTTCAAAGCCCTACTTGACCCACCACGCTAGGTTCATTCAACTGTTCAATATAGTTTTGTGTGTTTTGAAACGTTTTATAGCAACAATTGAAAAAGTAGACCTTTAATCCCTCTGCAATTGAATTTTATGCAGCTTCAGAAGAATTCCAGTTGCACTGGGGTTTCTACATGGAGATCCAGTGGTTTCGCTGTCATTTACTAAAAATACTGTGAATCCCCACTGTTCTGCCGTTGCACCTTTTTCGTAAAGCAACGGTCCATATATAAGCCTATCTGTTTCAAGAGTACGCTATTTCCATTGATCTGCTTGTCAGCCACGACACACATACCACAAACTTAATTACTCTAGCATTTTAATAATTCTTACACATCTGGTAGAGTAACTAGTTTTATCTTCCTCTATTCCTTCAAGACTGTCTTGGCTATGCTTGGCCTGTTGCATGCCAATTGAAACATTACGCTGATTGGGTCACATTTCACACAGATATGCACATAAACAGACATATTCACCCACAAAGCCTTTGGGAATTTTTATTTAGATTGCAGTCAGTCTGTAGATTAATTAAGGAGAACTAACATCTTTATGCAACTGAATCTTCATATCCATGATCATAGTAAATTTTGTTTTAGGTTAGGTGTTTATTAATTTATCTAAACAGTGCTTTTATATTTTTCCATACAGTTCCTAAACGTTCTTTGGCGAGATTTACTCTTCAATATGTAATATATTGGTATGATAGGTTACAAGCCACATTTTGCTGACTTTCATTTTCATTTTATACTATTTGTTGCTGCAGAAACAAAGTTTACTTTTTGTATATTGATGTCAGACCAAGCAACCTTGACATTCACTTTTATTCATTGAATAGTTTAACCTTCGTTCTTTTGGATTTTCTTCACACACAGTCTAATCATCTGTTAATCATGGACACTTTATTTCTGATTTTCTGATTGCTATCTCTTCTGCTTCTCATTACTGCACTGGACAGTATCTCCATGAAAATATTGAAGAGAAATGGTAATGGGAGGAAGCCTGTGTAATCCTCAGTTTCAAAGCAAAAGCTTTCAAATTTCCCCATATGTGTATGATATTTGCTATATGGTTTTCACATATATCCTTTGTCTAGTTGACTAATTTTTCTTTTTTTCCATTTTAACAAGTTTTTATTTTAGAGTAGTGTTGGATTTACAGAAAAATTGCAAACATAGTACAGAGAGTTCCCACATGGACCACATTCACTTTCCCCTATTAATTAACATCTTAGTATGGTTCATTGTTTACAGCTAATAAACTAATACAATGTTATTAACAAAAGTCCACCCTTTCTTTAGATTTCCTTATTTGTTACTTAATGTCTTTTTTCTGTTCCAGGATCCTATCCAAGATTCTACAGGATATTTAGCCATTACACTTTCTTAGACTCCTCTTGGCTATGACAGTTTCTCAGGTACTCCTTGTTTTTGATGACCTTGACAGTTTTGAGGAGTACTAGTCAGGCATATTGTAGGATGCTCCTCTCTTGGAATTTTGCTGATGATTGTGTCATGATTACCTTGGTATTATGGGTTTGGAAAGGGGAGGACCACAGGGGTAAAGTGCTATTCTCATGACATCATATCAAAGATACATACCATCATCAATGACTTCTCACTGTTTTTGTTTTATTTCAGAATATTACGGGGGTGAAAACACTTTGGTTACATATACTGCCTTTGCACTGCCCGAGTCAGAGCCACAAGTCTGCCCATCCCCCAGACAGCGCACTGCACCCATTAGGTGGAAATTTACCCATCCCCTCCTTCCCCCTCCCACCTGCCCGACACTTATCACTGTGGATATCAATCTTGATCACCTGGACGAGGGAGAGTTTTTCAGGCTTCCTCAAGGTAAACTTACTCTTTTCCCCCTTTTCCACATTGTATTTTCTTGGGGAGGAAGTCATTGTGCCCAGCCAACACTTGAAAAGTATAGAGTATCTACATAACTGATTTGTAATTCTTCTGCACAGGAGATTTGTCTATACTCCCCCTGTTTATGTATTCAGTCATTTATTTAACAGCAGAGACTCATGGATATAAATTTTATACTTTGAGGGAGAGGGTGGGGCAGAAAAAAATTTTATACTTTGAGAAATATCTCTTTTTACTGGGAATGTATGTCAATTTTTATTGAATACAATTATGTATCAAATTACTGTAACCAGGCAAATGCAACTTAAAACCACAATCAGATACCATCTTACTACAATTAGAATGGCCATTATTAAAAAGTCAAAAAAATCATTAGTTGTTTGTGTAGATGCAGTGAAAATGAAACACTTATACACTCTTCGTGGGGATGTAAATTAGTATGAAACTTTCTCAAAGAATGAAAAGTAGATCTACCATTGATCCTGCAAACCCAGTACTGGGTATCTACCCAGAGGAAAAGAAATCATTATATCCAAAAGACATCTCTGCTCATATGTTTATCACAGCACACTTCACCATTGCAAAAGTACGGAATCTAGCTAAGTGCCCATCAACTGAATGGCTTAAGGAATTGAGATACACACACACACACACACACCATGGAGTACTATTCAACAACAAAAAAGAGTGAAATAATGTCTTTTGCAGCAACATGGAACTGGAGGACATTATCCTAAGTGAAGTAACTCTGGAACAGAAAAATAAATGCTCCATATTCTCGCTTATAAGTGGGAACTAAACTATGGCTACATAAGGGCACACAGAGTGGTATAATGGACATTGCAGACTTAAAAGGGTGAGGGTGGGAGGAGGTGAGGCATGGAAAATTACCTATGGGGCACAATGTACACTACTCAGGTGATGGGTACACCGAAAGCCCAGACTTCACCACTATACAATATATACGTACCACAGAATTCCACTTGTACCCCCCAAAACTCTAAATTTTATAAAAATTAATAAGCTTACTATAGATATGATCTGTCTCATTCAATCTGTTACTATATTTAGCTGTCCTGGGACTCTTTGCTCCTAGATCCATCTCTCATTTTCCCCTACTCTGCTCTCCACTATACAGGATTAGACTCCTGAAGGCTCCAATTCCTAGGCTAACCAACATTTGGCTTCCATTTTGGTTCAGGAAGATAGAGGGATTAGAGTTTCTTTCTCCTCCTTCTTCTGTATCAGGTGACTTCTCCTTCAGTGGCTACATTGTCCATGGCTCCAGCCACCATCAGATAGTCCCACCATGATTCCAGATCCTGTTGAACCCAATACCTAGGCTCCATTAATGCTAAATTCCTGTTTGTCCTTCCGACCTAGAGGTGAGATTGACTTCCTCGTGTGGCTAATTATTGGGTTCTCCAACTCTCCCTCGTTTGGCTTCTCCGTCACTTGTGTAATCAGTCCCCTGCATTAAGTTGCCTCTGTATTAAATATTGATAGAATTTTCTGTTTTCCTAGAAAATCCTTGACTCTTACACATGGCCAGTTATATTGATTGATCTTCTAGTGTTAAACTTCTTTCCATTCCTGCAATAAACCCAACTCTGTCAACAGCATGTAAATGTATTTAAAACTGTTCTTTAACTAATGACAAAAATAAAACAACACAAAATGACTTTGGAACCTGAAATCTCCTCCAAGTGAAATTCTATTGCTATCGTCCTCTTCACAGCCTTCTCAAAAAAAAATTTACACCCCTCGTTTGGGGATATATATTGAAAATTTTAATACCATAAGTAATAGAATAATATATTCAACTTGTAAAAAATTCAAGTCATACACATGAAGGTACAGAACACTCACTGTGTGATACAGCCCAAGTGATCCTCAGAGGGAAATGGATAGCCTTAAATATATGAGACAATAAAAATATTTAAAACATCTGCACAATTCAAGAAACTAAAGATTAAATACCATAGGAAACTTAAGTTAGTAGAAGGTATGAAATAATGAAGATAAAAGCAGAAATAATGAAGCAGATAACAGTAGAGATAACTGACAAAACACAATTCTTTGAAAATATTTACAAAATAGACATTTTTCCAAGTAGGATCAATTACTAAAGAAAAAAGCATAAACAATGGAAGTTAACATTGTACAAAACATAGATACAGAAGAGATTTGAATAAGAGAACACTACATATATGCCTGCTCACCCTTGGTTGTGGATACAACAGCTCCCCATTTAACATATACCCGGGGACTTGAAGTCATTTTTTACAAGGGTTGCAGCTGACCGGGCGCGGTGGCTCACGCCTGTAATCCTAGCACTCTGGGAGGCCGAGGTGGGCGGATCGCTTGAGCTCAGGAGTTCGAGACCAGCCTGAGCAAGAGCGAGACCCCATCTCTACTAAAAATAGAAAGAAATTATATGGACAGCTAAAATATATAGAAAAAATTAGCTGGGCATGGTGGCTCATGCCTGTAGTCCCAGCTACTCGGGAGGCTGAGGCAGGAGGATTGCTTAAGCCCAGGAGTTTGAGGTTGCTCTGAGCTAGGCTGACGCCACGGCACTCACTCTAGCCAGGGCAACAGAGCGAGACTCTGTCTCAAAAAAAAAAAAAAAAAACAAGGGTTGCAGCTGGACAATTGGTCCAACGTGGAAGGGAGAGGACATTTCCCATGGAGCATTTAATCAAGGAGCCAAGGGCCAAGATGAGGGCTCTCATGAGTGAGAACTGAGGTGTCCACCCACCAGAGAACATAGGAGTCCCAAAGAATCCATCTCTGCCCTGTCAGTCCTGGAAGACTCCAGGCAGAGTTGTCAATTGTCGACAATACAGGCGTTGACCTGTATGAGTGAAGTTCTGCCTCAAGGCATTCAGGGCAGTGTAAGCCTTAGTCTACTGGGGACATACTCAGGTTAGCCCAGGGAGGTGTCACATGCCTCAGTAGGAATCGAGGTGAGGGTCCTGACCAGGAACCAAGGCAGCCTTGGACTCCAGAATGGAAGAGGTCCCAGCACTCTACTAGTGGTCAGCTGTGGGAGATCCCCTTGCCAGTGTGGATGGAGTCTGAGGTTCTGCTTACAGTCAAGGTGAGACACTAGAGAGGACTAGTGGAACCTTAGACCCTAAGACAGAGAGGCTCCACCCCTGCCTCTGCCATCACTGATGTCCACCAACTTCTGCCTTAGAGGTTGACAGAGGTGAGGACCTTGGTGTGAAGTGAAGACTTCAACTTGGCAGAGGGCAGAGGGCCCAGGCTCTGTTAACAGTTAGGGTGAGACACTGAAGGAGGGCTGAGGAGGTCCCCACTACAGGCAGAGGGACGCAAATAATCCAGCTCTGCCCCTGCTGTCAGCCCTGGGCCACCCTGGGACAGACTTGTCAGGCTGAGCCCTTCCCCCTTAGAACAGAAGGGACTCTGGGAGTCATATGTTGATGTGACCCAGGGTCAACTAAGGGCCGTAGAGGGCGGAGATCCAGGCTCTGCCGCATCCCAGTAGGGGTCCCCACAGTCCATCCTTGTTCCTGCTGTCAGCCCTGGGAAGCCCGGGTACGGGGCCGGATGTGACGTCCACCGACTTGCTCCTGGGGGGCTGTCAGAGGCGGAGGCCTTGGTCTGAGGTCCGAGCATCCGGTCGACCGTGAGGGGAGGCCCCAGTTTCGGTGAGGAGTCAAGGTGAGATGCTGAGGGGCAACTGAGGGGGCCCCCTTCTGGTAGAGGGTCCCCAAATAATCCAGCTCTGCCTCTCCTGTCACCCTGGGGAAGCCCGGGGAAGCCCGGGTGTGGGGGTCCAGCTGCGACATCCACTGACGTCGATCTGGGGGCTGACAGAGGCGAGGCCATTGGTCTGAAGGGCAGACGTCAGATCGGCGGAAGTGAGAGGGCCCAGGCTCTGTTAGGAGTGAGGTGAGATGCTGAGGGTAGACTGAGAGGGCCCCACCCCACATAGAGGGTCCCCAAATAATCCAGTCCCGCCTCTGCTGTCGGCCATGGACCACGCCCCGGCAGACATGTCAGGCTGTGCCCCTAGCCACCCCCCCCACCTCCTTCCTCAGGGGACTCTGGGAGTCAGAGCGTTGGTGTGGCCTGGCAGACTAAGGTCCATAGAGGCGGGGATCCAGGCTGCACCACTTCCTGTTAAGGGGCCCCACAGTCCATCCTTGTCCCTGCTTCAGTCCAGGGAAGCCATGGGTGTGGGGCCCGGATGTAACGTCCACTGACTTCCACCAGGGGGCTGACTGAAGTGATGGCCTGGGTCTGAGGGACAGGCTTCTGAACAGAAGAAGGGAGAGGGCCCAGGCTCAGTTAGGACTCAAGGTGAGACGCCGCGGGTGCATGGAAGAGGCCCCAACCCCACGTAGAGGGTCCCCAAATAATCCAGCTCTGCCCGTACTGTCAGCCCTAGGAAGCTCCGCGTACAGGGCCCAGAGGTAAAGGCCAACTGACTTGCGTCTGGAGGGCTGACAGGCGAGGCCGTTAGTCTGAGGGGCAGACTTCAGATCGGCAGAGGGGAGAGGGCCCAGGCTCTGTTAAGAGTGAGGTGAGCCGATGAGGGTGGACTGAGGGGGCCCCCACCCCACGTAGAGGGTCCCCAAATAATCAAACCCCGCCTCTGCTGTCGGCCATGGACCACGCCCCGGCAGACATGTCAGCTTGCACCCCTACCCCCCCACCTTCTTCCTCAGGGGACTCTGGGAGTCAGAGTGTTCGTGTGACCCGGCAGACTGAGGTCCATAGAGGCGGGGATCCAGGCTGCACCACTCCCCGATAGGGGGCCCCACAGTCCATCCTTGTCCCTGCTTCAGCCCCGGGAAGCCATGGGTGTGGTGCCTGGATGTAACGTCCACTGACTTCCACCAGGGGACTGACTGAAGGGATGGTCTGGGTCTGAGGGGCAGGCTTCAGATCAGCAGAAGGGAGAGGGCCCAGGCTCAGTTAGGACTCAAGGTGAGACGCCGAGGGTGGATGGAAGAGGCCCCCACGCCACGTAGAGGGTCCCCAAATAATCCAGCTCTGCCCGTACTGTCAGCCCTAGGAAGCTCCGCGTACAGGGCCCAGAGGTCAACGCCAACTGACTTGCGTCTGGAGGGCTGACAGGCGAGGCCGTTAGTCTGAGGGGCAGACTTCAGATCGGCAGAGGGGAGAGGGCCCAGGCTCTGTTAAGAGTGAGGTGAGCCGATGAGGGTGGACTGAGGGGGCCCCCACCCCACGTAGAGGGTCTCCAAATAATCAAGCCCCGCCTCTGCTGTCGGCCATGGACCACGCCCCCACAGACATGTCAGATTGCGGCCCACCCCCCCACCTTCTTCCTCAGGGGACTCTGGGAGTCAGAGCGTTGGTGTGGCCTGGTAGACTAAGGTCCATAGAGGCGGGGATCCAGGCTGCACCACTTCCTGTTAGGGGGCCCCACAGTCCATCCTTGTTCCTGCTGTCAGCCTGCGAAAGCCCCGGTGTAGGGGGCCAGATGTGACGTCCACTGACTTGCGTCTGGGGGGCTGACAGAGGCGAGGCCCTTGGTCTGAGATCCAGACTTAAGGTCAATGTAGGGGAGAGCACCCAGGCTCTGTTAGGAATGAGATCAGATGATGAGGGTGGGCTGAGGAGGCCCCCACTCCAAGTAGAGGGTCCCAAATAATCCAGCTTTGTCTCTGCTGTCAGCCTTAGGCCAGCCCAGGACAGACATGTCAGGCTGAGGCCCTCCCCATTACACCTCAGGGGACTCTGGGAGTCAGAGCCTGCTGTGACCTGGGGCTGAGTCAGGGCTGTAGAGGGTGGGGATCCAGGCTCTGCCAGGCATCAAGGTCAGGACCCTGAGGAAGGACTGAAGCCTCCCACCGCCCATCCCATTCCACCCCCAGTGTCAACCCTGGGAAGCCTCGGGTGTGGGATCCAGATGTGACGTACACTGACTTACGCCACGGAGCTTAGAGAGAAGTAAGGGCCTTGGTGTGAGTGGAAGGGATGCAGGCTGTACCAGGCAGCCAAGATGAGAACACACAGATAAGGAGGAGGGGAGGGAGCCTTAGACTTCAGGATAGGGGGGAACCCCACAGATGCCTGTCCTTCCGTCATCCCTGGGAGGCCCCGTGTAGGGTGGCCTGGCACGTGCGTCTTGACAGCCACCTCTGGGTCTGAGGGAGGGTAGGGGCTTGGTATCTCGAGCATGGCCTCGGGTGAGCAGAGGGAGATGCCCAGACCCTGCTGGGAGACAAGAGGTGGACAGAGACCCAGGATCCCAGGACAGAGGGGCCCCAACCTTGCCCCTGGTTTCATCCCTGGGAGACCCTGGGCAGGGTGGCCACCTGTTGTACATCCACACTTCTTTACGGCCATGAGGAAGGTGAACACCTTGGTGTGAGGGAGGACCACGGGTACCCCACTTCAGAACAGTGGAGGCCTCACAGAAACACCCTGTCCCCACAGTCAGCCCTGGAGGCTCCAGGCAGGATGGCCAGACCTGCTGCTCCCTCACTACTGCCTGAAGGGGCTGAGTGTGGTTACAACTTTGGTCTGTGGGTTGCAGCTCCAGGTCGGCACAGGAAAGAGTCCAGGCCTGCTAGGCATCATCAAGGTGAGGACACAGGGGGATGAGTGAGGGGACCTCGTACCCCCGATAGAGAGAGCCTGTCCATCCCCTAAGCCAGTTGTTGGCCCTGGGAGGACCCAAGCATGGGTGACCAGATGTGCTGGCCCCAGAACGGTGGGGACCTCACAGAGCCTGGCCCACCCTCCTGACAGCACTGGGGGTACCAGGGCTGTGGGTGTGTCTGCAGCCTGAGGGCCCCTCACTTCCCCTTAAAGGGGATCCAGGAACCCACTGTGAGACCTTGGTCTGAGGCGGTGTCCTCAGGTCACAGAGCAGAGGAGGCCCAGGCCGTGCCAGGAGTCAAGGTGAGGTACACACTGTGAATGTGTGCCAGAGGCCCTGCCCTCCCCAGGACAGAGGGGACCCAATAGTGCCCGGCCCCACCCACTGACTAGCAGCTCTTGAGCCTCACACTCTGCAGGCCAGCTGCGCCTGAGGAGCCATCTCCTTTTCTTGTTCATGTGCTCAGGGGACAGGCTGACCAGGAGGAGAGGAGCCCTGGGAGGCCCCAGGGCATCACCTAAGGAGAAGGCCTGTAGGTTGCACTTTGTAAGAGCCCCCAGGGTGTGGTTCTCACTGAGGCCACTGACAGGCTCCCTCTCTTCCCAGGTCTGTGGGTCCCCATCACCCAGCTCCTGCCCGCACTCCTGCCTGCTGTCCCTGACCAGAGCCATCATGCCTCCCCGCCGCTCTCAGAGGATTCAGCGCCTTCAGGCCCAAACAGAGGCGCAGGGCCTGGTGGGTACACAGGCTCCCGGGGGTCAGGAGGAGGGGGCGGCTGCCTCCTCCTCTACTGTCACCCCGGGCACCCTGGAAGAGGTTGCTGCTGCAACACTGAGTCCTCAGGGAGCCTGCTTCTCTCCCACTGGCCTGGCCTCCAATCCAGAGCACCACTCCAATGAAGGCTCCATCACCGGAGAACAGGAGGGGCTGAGCACCTCCCAGCACCCGGCAGTCCCGGCGTCCCTGCCGCAAGAGGAGCTAAATGACAAGATGTCTGATTTGGTTCATTTCCTGCTCCTCAAGTATCGAATGAAGGAGCTGACCACCCAGGAAGAAATGCTGAATATTGTCATCAGAGATTACCAAGATTTCTTCCCTGAGATCTTCGAGAAAGCCTCCGATTGCATGCATATGATCTTTGGCCTCGATGTGAAGGAAGTGGATCCTGCCAGCCACTGCTATGCCCTTGTCACCGCCCTGGGCCTCACCTACAGTGAGGAGCTGAATGATACCCAGCGCTTTCCCAAGGTCGGCCTGCTGATAATCACCTTGGGTGTCATTCACTTGCAGGGCGACCGTGCCCGGGAGGAGGTCCTCTGGGAAGCACTGGGTATCATGGGGGTGCATGCTGGGAGTGAGCATTACATCTACGGGGAGCCCCGGAAGCTCATCACCCAGGATTGGGTGCAGGAAGGGTACCTGGAGTACCGGCAGGTGCCCAACAGCGATCCTGCATGTTATGAGTTCCTGTGGGGTCCCAGGGCCCACGCTGAAACCACCAAGACGAAAGTCCTGGAGTATGTGGCCAGGTTCAATCGTACAGACCCCAGATCCTTCGCACTCCTGTATGAAGAGACTTTGAGAGATGAGGTAGAGAGGGAGTGAGCAGGAGTGGCAGGCAGGGCCGATGGGGGGACAGGGCCAGTGCACATCCAGGTCCCCTTCCAGCAGCTCCTCCTGCCCCATGAGAAAGGAGTCCTTTCTTTACTCTGTGTTTGAAGAGAGCAGTCAGTGTTTAAAGAAGTGGAGGGCCCCAGTAGCTTGGAGAAACCACCAGGGCATAACCTTTTGTGTCCCTGTTACATTTGGGTGTTTTGCATATTGATCTTGTTTGTCTTTTGGAATTTTTCAAATTTTGTTCATGTTCATAGAAGATTTAATTAGCTTCAGCATCTAAGTTGGGGAATGATATTGACCACACATGTAATTTTGCTTATCAAAAGTAAGAGTTTGCCATTTTGTAAAAGAAATGGAGTCACCTTCCATTTCATTTTGCTGCTCGGAACAAGGTGGAATTGGAATGTCATTGCAATAAGAATTTTCTTGGAAATGTGAAAGAACTTTGCATTTAAATGTGTGGAGTTATGAAATAGAGAAATAAAATTTAAAGACAGTTACTTCTTGCCATCTTATCCTTTTACACGTGTTTTTCTATAAAATTAAAATACATGTTTGTGTGTGTGTGTGTGTGTGTGTGTGTGTGAATTTGCTTGGCTTATCTGAGAACGTAGGGAAATTTAATCTCAATAAATAAGACCCCTGCTCGCTGGCACATTTGTTCCCCAAATATTCATTGACCATCTGCTCTTTGAAAGGCCCTGGGTTAACAGACACACTAGGGTAAGCCAGACCCACCCCTGCCCATAGAATTAGAGAGTCTGCGAGCTGCAGTCATATAATTAAGGTGGTGAGAGGTCCTCTAAGTCCTAAAGAACAAGTGACGGAAGGGTTGAGGGTGGTGCTTCTGCTGAGAGCAGTGGGGTGTGAGGGCCCTGAGCCAGGGCGGTTTGGGGCTTGGGGAAACTGCAGTTCCTTCTGTGGGAGTTGGTTGTGATGAAGCCGGGTGGGGGCAGGGCCAGACTGTCAGACCATGTGACTCATGACTTAGGGCTGAGAGCAAAGCCTGGAAGGGAGAACTGCCCTGAGCAGTTCCTTCTGGATGGTGAGCAAAGCAGAGAGGAATCTCCAGGTGGGGCAGATGCGGAAGGTGTCCTGTGCTCTTGTCCCACTGCGGCTGAGCACAGTGCCAGAGCCAGGTGATCGATAACTGTCCTCTGCAGGGATTTGCTGAGAGATAAGGGTGAATCTCCCATGAAGTGAGGCCCCCAAGCCACTAGCCAGGTGCACATCTGCCTGGCTGGGAGAGCCAGAGCTGACACTATTAAAAAGGCATTTTATTTAGGTTATCTCAAGTGTAATTTGCCCAACTGTAAGGGCTTACATTTGAAGTGGTGATGAAATGGATGAAAATAGCAGTTTGGCTGGAAAAGCAGCTGGGAGGGAGGGAAGGAGTTGGTCCTTGACTCAGATGCCAGGAGTTTTCAGCTGTATCCAGCTGGGGAAGACTCCCCCACAGCCACATTAAATAGGAAATCATCTAGGAGGGAATTTTTACTGAGTTTTATCCATGAAGCAACATTTTGGGCTGAATAGGAATTCCCTGTCCTATTGCGCTGCATACTCAGACGTTTCCTAGATAATAACGACACTAGCAAAAACAAAATTCCCAGAGGTAAGTGTAGTAGGATCTGAGGTCCAAATATACTAGTAATGCAAATAACTGTCAAGCAGGAAAGATCTAACATATGCCAGACACTGTGTCAGGTGCTTTACAGACATTGCACACATTCCAACAGTCCTACCAGACAGATCCTATCAAAACTATTTCGCAGATAAAGAAACTCAGGCTCACGGGGCGCTGTAGATTCCCATAACCACGTGGCTAGTAAGCAACAGGGTCGGGAATAGATCCCCTGCCATTATGGACAGAATGGTGTCAGCCCTAAAATGCATATGCTGAAGCCCTGACGCCCGGTACTTCAGACTGTGACTGTATTTGGGGATACGGTCTTTAAAGAGGTCATTGAGGTAAAATGAGGTCATTAGGGTGGCCTCTAATTTAATGACTGGTGTCCTTATGAGAAGAGGAGATTAGGACACAGACACACACAGAGTAAAGACAATGTGGAGACGCAGGGAGAAGACAGCCATCTCCAAAACCAAGGAAAGAGGCTTCAGAACAAACCGACCTTGCCATCACTTTGATCGTGGACTTCGAGCCTCCAGGACAACAACACAATACATTTCTGTTGTTGAAACCCCCCAGTCCATGGCACGTTGTCATGGCAGCCTGAGAAAACTAATACCTATGATCTGAATTCATCTAGAGCCCACACCATTCCCACCCCTCCCAACCTGAAGCAGACCTTGGTCTTGCTTCATTTCTCTTCTCATGATTCCATAATGTTTCTCAGCCAAACAAAACAAGGACTGCAGTCCAGGTACTAAAAGCAGGCCCAAAACGGTGCTATGGAGTGAAATGTGTCCCCCAAAATTCATATGTTGAAGCCCTAAGCTCCAATGTGATGGTCGTTGGTGATAGGGCCTTTGGGAGGTAATTCGGTTTGGTTGAGTCCATGAGGGTGGAACCCTCATGATGGGATTAGTGCCCTTACAGGAAGACACAGCAGAGAAGTAGCTTGCTCTTTCTATTTCTCCCTGCCATGTGAGGACACACAGAGAAGGTGGCCATCTGTAAGCCAGAAACAAACTCCTCACCAGACACCCACTACCCTGGCACCCTGGTCTCAGACTTTCCAGACTCTAGGACTATGAGAAAATCAATGTCTGTTGTTTGAGCTCCCGGTCTATAGCATTTCCTTATGGCAGCCTGCGATGACTAAGACAAGAAGGAGGATGGCAATGTGAACCAAATACAATTTAGGGATTGTATGTGTTTCCTTGAGAGCCAAACCTGCCCAGATGCCAGCATTTTTGTGCAGTACCAGTACTTTACTGCATTACCGTGCCCTTTCCTGAGTCTTGCCCCATGGGCCGGCGTGTCCAACTCTGGAATCTGGCCTGCTGCGCAGCTCTCTGTGGCTGCGTCCTCTAAAGGCTGTGTCCTGCTGCCAGTGGCACTGCCCAGAGTCACCTCTCCTCCCCCGACATAGAGTATTTCTACTCTCTGCAGAAGTCCCTTAGTTGTCCCTCTCCCTCACCCTGGAGCCCCTCTGATAGCAAAGGTCCCTTTGACTTTGAATAGTAACCTTTCAACACCCGATCGTCCTGTTGGATGTCTTCAACACATTCCGCAAATGTTTTCCAAATAAGCTGCTGTGTGGAGTCTGAGTTGGCCCATAATTTACCAGTTCCTGAGATATAACCCTGAAGTTAGAGGGAAAGTTTTTAAACCACCCCATGATATTTACGATAGGGTCTTAATGGGGTGCCTTAGTTGAACTGGCCACCGATCACATACATAGATCAAACAGCTTTCCGGGGTGGTCAAACACCAAAGCCTCTCATATTAGTCAGCTTAGACTTCCAGAAAAAAATACCATAGACTGTGAGGCCTAAACAGCAGATATTTATTCCTCACAGGTTTGGAGGCCGGGAAGTCTGAGATCAAGGTACTGGCAGATTTGATCCCTGGTGAGGGCTCTCTTCCCGGCTTGTGGACAGCTGCCCTCTCTGTGTGTACACATGGCAGAGAGAGACAGAGAGAGCAAGAAAGCTCTCTGATGTTTCTTCTTATAAGGGCACTAATCCCATCATCAGGGCCCCATCCTCATGACCTCATTTGACCCTAATTACTTCTGAAAGGCCCCATCTACACATACCTCACATTGGGGCTTAGGGATTCAACATATAAATTTGGGGCAAGGGGACACAGTTCAGTTCATAGCATCTCCTTTATGTTGGTAAATGAGGAAAGACTATGGAAATCACTGTGAAGCAAATATCTCCTGCAGCTGAATTCCTAAAATGCTGCTATCCTGCTAGGAAGTAAAAGCTGGTTCCTTAGTGGACATGCCAGTTCAGATTAAAAATGAAGGAATAAGCATCGTCTCTCCACTGCTTCTGCTCTATGTATCTGCCCCATAGGAAAGTCCTGGCTTTCAGTGTGTCTAAGGACATCCTGTGCAGATGCTCAGTCATGCAGAGGGTAGCAGAGACTCACAGGTTAAGATTGTGTCCCTACGTCAAATGGAAAGAGAAAGTCCTCAGCCTACTGGGATGACAGATGGTGCTGCAAAGGGTACTGCAGAAAAGTGCCATTGGGTGAAGACGGCAAAGCCTTCCTGCTGAGATTTACAGGATCCTTAGAAAAATACATGTGAGCCTGCAATTGAAAGCACCTGTCATGTAGTAGGCACTTTAAACAGTTGGAGAGCTTGGGCAAAATCTGGCCTTCTCAGAAACTCCTCCCAGCAGTGAAGGCTGTTGTCATAACACCTTATAGCCGTTGCTTTTTGTTGAGCACCTACTATGTAACAGTTTGTGGCAAGGATTTGAAGTGCCCTTACACATCTTGTCTTCCTCTCCTTCCTGGACACATGGGAACAGTGCAGTCCACTTGTAACGAGGAAGGGTCATGTGACTTTCCTTTTTCACTGGATCACGAGCAGAGGCCTTGTGTGTCCCATCCAGGCACTGGAGGGCCAGGGCGCCATTTCCTCGCGTTCTCCCTCCATTCAATGGCAAGCAAGGCAACTCCATGTGAGATGGGGGAGTCACAAGGAGGAAGCAGCCTGGGCCCTCGGGTCACTTGAGAGTCCCTGACAAACCACTTCAGAATTTACATGCACGGAAAATAAGCGTTTCTTGTGTTAAGCCATTCAAATTTCAGAGTTTCTTGCATCACCTTGTGGTTACTTCAAATAATACGCAGCTACTATTTTTGGTGTCAAGATTATTTAGATATTTCAATTGCAAAGGAATAGTGCCTGTATTCTTCTTACAAAAACTTCTAAAAATATAGATGAATCACAATTCCTCTCTTTACAGAGTTCACCTACAGTTCAGTCCCCTCCTTAGAGGTCACCGCTACAGTTCATAGTAATACGGTTTGCATTATTTTAAGCCTTATTCTAGGATTTATAGACGTAGGTGCACTACGAAAACATACAGTGCTGTTACATACCCACAGGTATGATGGACATATAGATCTATCACATGCCTTTGCCACTTAATAATATGGGTGCAGGACCTTCCCCCTCACTTTTGTAACTGCTCCCTAGAACTGCAAAGTAGCTGTGTGTCACACTTAACTAAACCTTTCTTTTCCTGATGGACACATAAGCTGCTTTCCATTTGTTGCTATGATTTATAGAACTGAAATAATATCTCTGAACCTGAAATTCTTGGGCAAATACGCATGCTTTCTAATAAGAAAGATACATTAACATGGACATTGGCTGAAAGACGAAATGGTATGAATTGCTCAACTTTTTACAAGTATCGTCAAAATTTTATTCCAAACATACTGTACCAATGTATTTTCTCAGAAATGTATGTGAATATCCTACACGCTAACAAATATCTTATTTTATCAATCTTTTAAAGTTTGGTGAAAACTATGAATAAAATTTGGTGAAGAAATATTGTTTCACTGTTGTTTTAATTTGCATCTCCACTGTCTCTGCTTAGGTTAATTCCTCCCCCAGATGAAGCTGGATTCAGGCAGTGATGTCCTGAGTAAGACCATTCCTCTAGGCTTGATTTAAGCATCTGAAATGCCAGCGTACCTTTTCCTTTAGAGAAGGAAAGATTTTGTCAGAGTGACCAGGAGTCAGGGAAGGAGAGCAGACAGGACTCCTTGGCGAGTGATGAGTGTTCAGGCGATCCCGAGGACAGCAGTGGCCAGAGTCCAGGAGAGAGACCAGGTGCAAAGCCACGGCCACAGAGCCCCAGGCAGGCTGGCACTCAGAGCTCTGGCTCCAGAGCTCAGCCCAGTGGGGAAGGAACAGAGGGAGGGAAGGGGCAGGGAGGAGGGACGACAGGACAAGGCCCATGAATGGGCTTGGGAAATCGGGGGCCCATCGTTCGTCCCCAGCTGGAAGCTGCAGTGTGATCTGACTGGCCAGGCCTGTTCAGTGGATGCAGACACCCTAGCCCCCTTAGGAGCCCCCAGCTCTGTCGGGAAGAGCGTAGCTGGTGCCCTGCATCACTCTGGGTGAGTCCCCTCAAGTCCCTTGACCCCTCTAGTGGTCCAGTGCACCCTGGCCAGGGTCCCAGGCTGGGAGCTGTCTCGACACCTGTGGGGGCCGGGGTTTCATCCCCTGTGTACCCTGGACCCCCTCAAACTCCACTGCGTGGGTGGGTGGGTTTGCGATCGATACCGACAGGTGAGACAGGCCTGGAAGAGCACTGGGCGGGGGAAGGCAGCAGTGCCGCTGCTTGGAGGGGAAACTGGAGGAAGGACGGCCAGGGGTTAATCACCCCAGACTCTACCGATGAGGGGCTGGCTGTGGATGTCCTGTGACAAAGGAGGTGGCACCCTTCCTTGTCCCACTGACTGGGATGTGTGAGGCCCAGTGCAGGAAGCATCAGGCCTCATCCTACTGGCAGCATCCACACCTCCAAAGAGTGATTGGGCCTGGGGAGGAGACGTCCAGGATGACACTCTCAGGGACAGTCCAGGGGAATTCTGAAGACAGATGAGCAGTTGTGGCACGTGCCTTCCGTGAAGGCAGAAGGCCCAGGCGGGGGGCAGGCTCCACACTTTGAATCGGCCAATGGGACCCTCTGGTATTTTGATCCATCCATTCCTTCCTTCATTCATTCATCCAGCAAAACCTTATTGAGCATCTATTGAGGACAAGCACCAAGTAAACAAAAGAAAAGAAGGGACCAGTTACTTAATTCTGTCTGCTGTGGGGAGGGTGCTGAGGTGGAGACACACGTGAGAGTTTTAGGAAGTCTGTTAAATGATGGCGAGAATCTTTAATGATCTGACTTTGGGACTGCTGACTAGGTGGAAGCCGCTCCCCTTAGCTGAAGGTGAGGGGGAAGGAGGAAGAGTTGGTCGTGATGGGATGAGGAAGAGTGGGGAGGATGAGGTCAGTGGGGACTGTGCAGATGATGAGGTGCAGGACAACAGCTATGTCATAGCACGACAACAGCTATGACAAAGAAGACAGGAACAAGGGCTCGGGAAGCACAGAGAGGAGTGCAGGTCCAGCCTAGAGGAGTCCCTGAAGATCACCCTGAGCCGGGCACAATGGCCCACACCTGTGATCCCAGCACTTTGGGAGGCTGAGGCCGCAGGATCGCTTGAGGCCAAGAGTTCAAGACCAGCCTGGGCAACATAACAAGACCCTGTCTCTGCAAAAAATAGGAAAAATTAGCTGGGTGTAGCTGAGCACACCTGTAGTCCCAGCTACTCAGGAGGCTGAGGCAGAAGGATCACTTGAGCCTTGGAGTTTGAGGTCCAGTGAGATATGATCATGCCACTGCACACCAGCCTGGGGCAACAGAGTGAGGCCTCAACTCTACAAAAGAGAGAGAGAGAGAGAGAAAGAAAGAAAGAAAGAAAGAAAGAAAGATTGATTCCCTAGTGCATGTGACAGGTAAGCTGGATCTTGTAGAATATGGAGTCTGCTAAGAGGAGACAGGAAATAAAGGGATATTGCTCACACCAGGATATGCAGAGGCTTAGGGGTACCCAGAGGCTTAGGAGAAAGAGTTCAGAGTAAATACGGCAAAAGATGGCTCGTAGGGTGCCATCTGGGCTCAGGGACAAGATATGATCATGGTGAAATGAAATCGAGCTTGTTGTCTGACTTAGCAGCCATTTCTGAGGCCAGAACAGTCAGTGCCTGTCTCATGTCCGTGTCCGGTTTCATTGCTTGCGGTCAAAGGCCGTTGCCCAACACATGGAGCAAAGAGCAGGAACTGCGCGATTTTTCAGAGCAACATCCAGAATAAATGCAAATCTCTGCCTGAAATGGGACATTGCACAGCAACTTACATAAACAAAATTATCCATCCAATAGATCACAGCACTAATTGATCAAGGTATCTACAATCAGCTCAGCACTGATGTTTAAAGCAGTCCGTATCAAAGAGATATTTAAAGGTATAAAATCTAAATGCCTGTTTCCCTCATTGTCCCGACATGTCATTTTCTCCCTCCTTAAACATTTGCTTTATCCTGCTGTCTACAATGTATCTTTTTAAGCTGTTTTAAACCCTTTCTTGGAAAAAGAAAAGTATACACATATACAGAGACAACTGCACACATAGATGCATGCCTGTCTGCCTCAGAAGCAGTCTATCACTTCACACCGGTGTTTCATACCACCTACACCATAAACCAAATTACCATACACACTTGAGTCTGCTTCAAGACTATTTTTTCTGTTCCAATAGTCCGTTTACTCATTCCTGGGCCTATACCAGAGTTTTTATTTACTAGGGTTCCTTTCCTTTAACATTCAAAGACCTCAAGTGTCTCCCATTAAAAGGATAATCCCCCCATGCCACCTCCACATGGCCACTAGCTACTATCCTATCTCTTGCCACCCTTTTACAGTCAAATTTCTCAAAAAGATTCTACATATGGTCCTCTATTTCCTCACCCACTTTGCAGCCCCAAGCCACTGCAATCTGATTTCCGCTCCCGCCATGCCACAGAAATTGCTCTTGCTAAGGTCACCAATGAAATCTTTGTTGCTAAATCCAATGGGAAAATACTAGCCTTTAGCACCTTGACACAGTTGACCATTTCCGTTCTTTTGACACACTCTCCCCTTGCTACTGTCCTCTTGGGTTTCCTGCAGTCACTTTCCTTATTTTCCATCTCCCTCCTTTGAATCTCCTCCTCTTCCCATTTCTTAAACAATGAAGCTCCTGGGATTTCAGTGCAGGGCTACTTTCTCTTAGCATGATCACTATACAGCTTCCCTGGGAGCACTCCCCCTCATCTATGGTTTCCACCATTGTCTGTGAGATGGGCCATGCTACATGTTCACCAAACACCATTTCCTTTTCCTCCTTTATGTGCAGCTGGATCACATTTCCCAGAATCCCTTTGGATTATGTGCAGTAGCCATGTGACTTGGTTCTGACCAATGGGATGTTGGGAGAAGAGATGTTTGACATTGGCAGGTCTGGCCACTCAAACTTCATGCATGATCTTCCACATTTTCTCTCCTCACTTATCTGCTGGCCAGGTGCAAAAAACCCAGTGGAGATCTCTGAGTGCCTTGGGGCCCCTGGAGCTACTGGACAACAGAGAGCTGGGCCCCCAATAGCTAGCATAGAGCAGAGCCCAACCTCTACCCCAACCCACCTCCCCCAGTTTTGAGCTATAACGTGAGTGAAAAATAATCCTTTATTGAGTCAGGTCACTGAGATACAGAAATTGTTTGATGCAATTAGCCTGGCCCAACTAATACACTATCTCTGTGCTAATGACAACCAAGTATTTGAACACCAGGCGTGTGCTTCCAATTGTACATCAAATAATTGACAATAGGGCCAAAACTGATAGGATAGAGAGAGATTACTAGGAAGTCACAGAGATTCATACATTCATTCATTCATCAACAAACGTTTATCAAGTGCCTGCAGTGCACCAGACGCCGTGCTAGGCACTAAGATTGCAGTGACGAGCAATGACAGAACCAGCACATGCACTTGGGAGTTTACTGCGAACTGGATGACAGCAGATCCTCCTGTCTGCTTATATTTCCAGCTGTGAGAAACTTCACACAAACACACCGCCTGTAACACTGGGGCTGCCCCCTGTAGTTCCTGGAATCCACTCTCTCCCTCTCTGTGAAAGGGTCCAGCTGATGTAATAGTATAACATCCCTTTCTCTTAAGAATTTTCTTCAGGTTTTTTATTGTGATAAAATATATATAACCTAATCCTTATCATTTAACCATTTGTAGGTATGTAATTCAGTGGCATGAAACATATTCACAGCGTTGTGTAGCCATCACCACTATCTATACCCCAAACTTTTCCATTACCAACAAAAACTCTACACCATTAAATAGCAACTCCTCTTTCCCCTTCGCCCCAGCCTCTGGTACCCTCTATTCTACTTTCTGTCTCTACAAATTTCCTACTCTGGGTGCCTCATGTAAGCGGAATCATTCAACATTTGTCCTCTGTGTCTGGCTGTTTTCACTAAGCATAATGATTTTATATTCCACCCACGTTGTAGCATGTATCAGAATTTCACCCCTTCTCGTGGCTGAATGATGTTCCACTGTGCGGCTAGGCCACATCTTGCTAATCCACTCATCTGTTAATGGACAGTTTGGCGACAGTGAAGAATGACGTTGCCATGAACGTTGGTGTACAAATATCTTCTTTAAGTCCCTGCTTTCAATCCTTCTGGATACATACGCAGAAGTGTGACTGCTGGACCATATGGGAATTCTGTGTAATCTTCTGGGGACTCACCACACTGTTTCCAAAGTGGCTGCCACATTTCACTTTCCTACCAGCAATGAATCAGGGTTCCAATTTCTCCACATCCTTGCCAACACTTGCTGTTTTCCTTATTTTTTAGTATAGCAATCCTAGCACTTGTGAAGTGGCATCTAAGAATATTTTTTAAAAATATAAAAGCCACGCATGAATACACTTTTTTCTAACAAATTCAATGCAGAACAGAATAAAAGGAGACAATTCATTTCACCATAACCACCTCCAAGCTCCTTCCCCTCTCCAGAGAAAACCACTGTTAAAAATGTGGTGTATAGGCCGGGCGCGGTGGCTCACGCCTGTAATCCTAGCACTCTCGGAGGCCGAGGCGGGTGGATCGCTCAAGGTCAGGAGTTCGAGACCAGCCTGAGCAAGAGCGAGACCCCGTCTCTACTAAAAATAGAAAGAAATTATATGGACAACTAAAAATATATATATAGAAAAACTAGCTGGGTATGGTGGCGCATGCCTGTAGTCCCAGCTACTCGGGAGGCTGAGGCAGGAGGATTGCTTGAGCTCAGGAGTTTGAGGTTGCTGTGAGCTAGGCTGACGCCACGGCACTCACTCTAGCCTGGGCAACAGAGTGAGACTCTGTCTCAAAAAAAAAAAAAAAAATGTGGTGTGGATTCTCCCAGACCTTGTTCTCTGCAGTTCTATTCTTACGTGTGTGTGAGATGACATCATGCATAATGCATACACGTCTGTTCCGTCAGCACTGTCAGTGTCCCTCCTCCTTCTCACCCACTCCACTGTTCTTTCTGCTAGAGAAGCTCAACGTCTGTCACTGCGCCCTACAGCTTACCCCACTGGCTGTAGTGTTGTATTTCATTTCCAGGAAGAGTGAGCTGTGTCGGTTCACATCACTAGCAGCAGAGCTTTGCTGTCTCCCTCACGCCACATGCATTGCCTAGGTCATCTCGGGCCTGTTATGGACTGACTTTCTCTTCTCGCATACACCAACAACTCCTCTCTTTCTCTGAAATTGCCTTCTTTTGTCTGAAAAGAAAAAAGAATTAGGAAGGATTTCTCCTCTTTGAAGAAAACAACTGTCCAACAGGACCGACATGGGAAACAGACAGTGTTCGTGAGAAGCCGCCCTGTGCTGGCTGTGTGAGGCAGGGCTCTCCAGAGCAGCAACCAATAGACACATAGAGATATTGTAAAGAATAATATTAAAAACCTTCTGCACAGCCTTTTAATATTATTAAAACAGTCACGAGAATAAACAGACCACCACAGAATGGGAAAAAATTTTTGCATACTACACACCAGATAAAGGACTGATAACAAGAATCTATTTAGAACTCAGGAAAATCAGCAAGAAAAAATCAAACAACCCTATCAAAAAGTGGGCAAATGACATGAATAGAAACTTCTCAAAAGAAGATACAAGAATGGCTAACAAACATATGAAAAAATGCTCAACATCCCTAATCATCAGAGAAATGCAAATCAAAACCACAATGAGATATCACTTAACCCCAATGAGAATGGCCTTTATAAAAAAAAAACCCAAAACAACACATGTTGGCGTGGATGTGGAGAGACAGGAACACTAATACACTGCTGGTGGGACTGCAAACTAGTGCAACCCCTGTGGAAAGCATTATGGAGGTATCTTAAACAGATTCAAGTAGACCTGCCATTTGATCCAGCAATCCCATTACTGGGCATATACCCAAAGGAAAAAAGGTCATTCTGTAACAAAGACACATGTACCCGAATGTTTATAGCAGCACAATTCACAATAGCAAAGATGTGGAAACAACCCAGATGCCCATCAATACATGATTAGATTAGTAAGCTGTGGTATACGTATACCATGGAAGATTACTCAGGTATAAGAAATAATGAAGATACGACATCTCTATGGTTCTCCTGGAGAGAGTTGGAACCCATTAGATTAAGTGAAGTATCCCAAGAATGGAAAAACAAGCATCACATGTACTCACCAGAAAATTGGTTTCCCTGATCATCACCTAAATACACATCTGGGAACGACACCAATCGGATATCAGACTGAGGTGGGGGGTGGGGGAGGGGATGGGTGTATGCCTACACAATGAGTGCATTGCGCACCGTTTGGGGAATGGTAACTCTTGAAGGTGCTGACTCGGGAAGGGGGGGTGGGGAAGGGAGGGATATATACCTACATAATGGGTGCAACGCGCACTATCTGGGGAACAGACACGCCTGGAGCTCTGACTTGGGGGGAAAGGCGGTACATGGGCAACGTATGTAACCTGCAATTCTGTATCCCCCATAACAATAAGATGAAATAAAAAAAAGAAAACCCAGAAAATCTGTTGAAAAAAAAAAGAATAATATATATTTAACTATATAAAGACATTATAAATATAAACATATATTTACATAATATATATTTTAGAGAGAGAGAGAGACGTATAGATAGGTAGATTTATCACAGGAAATTTACTAACACTACTATAGAGGCTGGCAAGTCCCAAGATCTGCAGGGTGAGTTGGCAAGCTGGAGTCCCACGAGAGCCAATAATGTAGTTCCAGTCCTAGTTCGAAGACCTAAGAACTAGGATTGCTGGTGATCTAGCTGCAGTCTGAAACCCAGCAGGCTCAAGACTCAGGAAGAGGGCTGCGCACAGTGGCTCACGCCTGTAATTCCAACACTCTGGGAGGCCAAGGCAGGAGGATTGCTTCAGCTCAGGAGTTTGAGACCAGCCTGAGCAGAGCCAGACCCCATCTCTACTATAAATAGAAAAATTAGCTGGGCATGGTGTCACACACCTGTAGTCGCAGCTACTCGGGAGGCTGAGGCAGGAAGATCGCTTGAGCCCGGGAGTTTGAGGTTGCAGTGAGCTGTGGTGATGCTACTGCACTCTATCCAGGGTGACACAGCAAGACTCTGTCTCCAAAAAAAAAGAAAAAGATTCAGAAAAAGCCAATGCTGTAGTTCCAGTCCAAAGGCAGGAAAAAGCTGATGTCCCAGTTTGAAGGCCTGCAGGCAGGAAAAATTCTCTCTCACTCGGTAGGGGGTCAGCCTCTTCGGTCTATTTAGACCTTCAACTGATTGGATAAGGCCCACCCATGTTGGGGAGGGCATCTGCTTTCCTCGGTCTACCAATTCAAATGCTAATCTCGTCCAAAAACACCCCCACAGATAGACCTGGAATGGTGTTTGACCAAATATCTGGGCACCTTGTGACTCAGCCAAGTTGACACATAAAATCAATCATCACGCTGGACATATGGGCCATTTGGGGGGCCTAAATCCATAGCAGGAGGCTGTGGTGCATTTAAGCAATTGCCCTAATGGGCAATGTAGGCAATAAAAATTCTAAGTAAGATAAATTAAGAAAAGAAAGCATGTAGGCCGGGCGCGGTGGCTCACGCCTGTAATCCTAGCACTCTGGGAGGCCGAGGCGGGTGGATTGCTCAAGGTCAGGAGTTCGAGACCAGCCTGAGCGAGACCCCGTCTCTACTAAAAATAGAAAGACATTATATGGACAACTAAAAATCTATATAGAAAAAATTAGCCGGGCATAGTGGCGCATGCCTGTAGTCCCAGCTACTCGGGAGGCTGAGGCAGTAGGATCGCTTAAGCCGAGGAGTCTGAGGTTGCTGTGAGCTAAGCTGACGCCACGGCACTCACTCTAGCCTGGGCAACAAAGTGAGACTCTGTCTCAACAAAAAAAAAAAAAAAAAAAAAAGAAAGCATGTAAGTCAAACGGGAGAGAAAGAAAAGGCAGTGCCAATGCAAGTCATGCCACCTTCCTGCTCAGAACCCCATGATGGCTCCCCATCCCCCATGGAACTTAAGAGCTTTATGAGGCCCACCCACCCCCTGCTTCCTTCTGCCAACCACACAGGCTCCTTCATTGTTCCTCACCTGTGCCAAGCCTGTTGCTGCCTCAGGGCCTTTGCACTTGCTGCTCCCTCTGCCTCGGCAGCCTTTCCCCAGTTCTCCACAGGGCTTCAGCTCTTTGCTCAGATACCATCTCCATGGCAAGGCCTTCTCTGACCACCTCGACCAAAATAGCACCCCCTCCATCCTTTTCTACCTCCTTACGTTTCTCTGTTTTCTTGAGCTTGTTTTCTGTCTGTCCCCTTCACTACATTGTAAATCTCATGAGGCCGGAGACTTTATTTTTGTCACCGCGGAGCCTGGTCAGAATAAATGCTAAGTGAGTGAATAAATGAATGAATGCAAAAGCTAGAAGGAGAGAACAGATCTAATGATGGTTAAAAAGCACACACACAGTGATGTGGATCCTAAAGGATAATTAATTTTGGGAAGGCTGAAGCCGAAAATAAATTGAGGCTTTCAAAAAATGCTGAAGACAGAGAAGTAAAATGGCTTTAGTCAGTGTAAGGAAGTGAGAGAGCAATTTCTTGGAAGAAAATAAATTCTCTTTTGTTGGCATTTTTCCTTCAAGAAGATTGATCTTCAAGCTAAAAAAAGTTGGAGGGGAGGGAGGTGAAAGAGGGGGAAATCCAGGTGGCTGGTGAGGTTGCTGGATCCCAGAGGCTCCACGGAGTGAAGGATTGCAGGGAGCATCTAGATAGGGACAGAGACAGCATCCTAGAGATCCCCAGGCCCCGGAGCAGCAAGGAAGTGGCAGTCTCATACCCTCAGGCATAGCATAGAAATGATGCTCGAGCTGCCTCACTGGAAAAATCCAGGCGGGACCAGGAAACAGGCAGATCTCAGGGAATGCTGGTGTGGACAAAGGATCTCAAAACCAGGTGCTCCCTCCAAACACACACACGCTACTATGGCACAATGCTATGGGTTTGCATCTTTTTCTCCATGCCCCAAATGGCCATGTCTAATTCCAGGTCAGCAGGTCTGAATCCCTTTTGGCTCATGGACTCTTTGAATAAATCTGATAAAAATTGCTCACAAATCATGCACGTCATTTCAGAAGATTTAAGAACCTTCTCGGAGTGATTCATGGACACTTGAAGCCTGGGTACCCCAGGTTAAGAAGCTTTGTTCTAAAGACATACCCCTAAATTGCAACACTGGGATTAATGACATAACTCCTGAACCCTAGAGTTGAAGATTACAGCCAAATTCTCAATTTATTCATTCAACAGATATTTATTGTGCCAGGCTCTCTTCTAAGCTTTTTAGACATGTTAGCTTATTTAATCCCCACAACTGCCCTTGAGGTGGGTTATATTAATACCCTCCTGCCACCTTGACAGATGAAACAAACGAGGTACTGAGGCTTTAGGTAAGCTACTGGAGGTCATTCAGTAGTGGGAGTGGAGCTAGCAATGGACCCCAGAAGTCCAGCTCCAGAGACATTTCACCACTACCCCACAATGCCTCTTACAAGATTGGTGTCTGTTCTTTCAGATAGCCTGGTTCATCCTGACAGCATATCTCTTAAACTATATACAGCAGATTAGAAACTACAAACCTGCCACAGTGACATCCAGAGGCTCTGTCACCCTGCCTCCACTCATTCATCTTTCCCATGCTTTGCTGACTCAGTTTTTAATCATTTTGGATCTATTTGCATGAGGGGCTGCACAAATGTTTTCCCACATCCAACATCTCACAAGACATGGCCTCACATACATGTTCAAGCTCAGACTCCAAGGTGAGAAAAACGAGCTTTCAGGTGGCGATGCTGCACACCCCCAGGTGCTCACTGACCTCGCAGGAGCAGCCACGTTCAGTGTCCACGGAGCAGTGTGTTCTGCAGCACAGATTCCAAGTTCAGGTTTTGTTTCCGCAGCATCACTGTGTACTCTTCTGGTCAGGACAGTTTGGAGCTAACAGAGGGAGTTCTTCAGTAAGAGAGAAGGATGTAGGCCTCTTCTGTGGCTGCCACAACAAAGTCCCACAGACTGAGGGGCTGAAACAACAAAAATGGATCATCTTTCAGTTCTGGAGGCTGGAGTTCAAAGATCAAGGTGTCGGCAGGTTTGGTTCTAAGGCCTGTGAGGGAAGGATCTATTCAGGCCTCTCTCCTTGACTTGTGGATGGCCGTCTTCTCCCAGTGTCTCTTCACATCATCTGCCTCTGTGTGTGTCTGTGTCCAAATGTCCCCTTTTTATAGGGACACCAGTCATATTAGAACGGTGCCCACTGTAATAAACTCACTTTAACTTGATTACCTCTATAAAGACCCTGGATCCAAATAAGGTCCCTGTTAGGTCCGAAGCCGAGAGGGAGACACAGAAAGCCTCATGTGTAGCAAAATGCTGTTTATTTGAGCATCTGGGTGCTGATGGGTGGAGGCCTAAAGAGCATCCACGCTGAGGGAGGGGAGACCCTTGGGTTTTATAGAGGGTTTTGCTGGGAGGAGTGAGCAACTGGGCCAGAACAGCTGCTGTAATGAATTCTTTTCAAACAACAGGGAGGGATAAGCATTGTCCTTATCAGGAGGGTTGAGGAAAGTAAGTTCCCCTCTCGAATTCCATTCCTTTATCTCCCAGGGGTCTGGCAAAGGCTCCTGCCTAATACATCCCTAGGAAGGGGAGAGCGGTGGGTTTTATAGGAGGTTCGGATGGAAGTTTGGGGAGGGTGAATTCTTTAAGCCTAACAGTCCCATTCTGAGGTCCTGGGGTTAGGACTCCAACATAGGTATTGAGGGGACACAATTCAACCCATAACAAGGGATAATGGTCAGGAAGAAAAAGAGCCACAAAAAGCTAGAAAATTTTAATGAGGTAATAAATCCTTGCTATAGGATCGACAAACTTAGTGAAAGAGTGATGCTTATGATGGACGGAGTTTCGCAGCAGGCACAAAGCCCAGCTCTAAAGAAATCAAAGGCACCCCTGCTCTGCCTTGAGAAGTGCTTGGTGTAGTTGGGGAGTCTCGATAAGTCCATGTAGCAGCTAAACAATTTGGATCACACATACTCAGAAATGCAAACATGTCATTTTTCTCTCTTTTAATTAGACTTAATAGGGCATCCATCCAAATGAGCTGTCATTCCATCAGTGCCCACAGCTGGTAGCTTTTTCCAAGGGGCCCATAGCCTCGCCAAGATTCTTCCCACTGTGGCATCCTCTCCATCATGCTCCAAGGCTATTCAGGACCACAGCCCTCTAGGGGCGCCAGGAAGATCCAGCTTAAATCACTGCTGAGCTCAAGAGATTCTGGGCTCTGCCTTGGGGCCTCTGTCCTGGCACCCCACCTAGTGGCAAGGGACATATCTGCAAGACTGCGGTCTCCTGGAATTCCAGCTGGGTACTAGTCCTCTACTCCAAACAAAAAGTTTCTGGAAGGAGGGAGCTCTAAGGAGGAGTTTCATAAGAAGAAAATCACAGATTTGGGGATAGGATCAGGAGGACGATATTTACTGAAAGATGGGGGGACAATGGCAGAGGCACGAGTGTATACACAGAAATTAACTCGATTTCAAGGGTAACCACATAGGCACTTATTAAGGACAGAACATTCAAGTTATGGAAAAAAGAAAAACAGGCTAATGAATGGGCAGTGATTGTTGGTGGCCAAGAGGAGTGGATCGGCACACCTGCTGCGTGCCCACCAGGCATCAGGCTCCACACTAGGCACCCAACATCTGTTAGCTCCCTTTGACCTCACAGCACCCCCATTTTCTAGATGAGCAAACTGAGACTCAAGAGGGTTAAGTTCTCTCTCCCCAAGGCCAAAGCTGCGGAGTACAAGAGTTAGGATTTGAACCAGGTGTGACTGAGTCTAAAGGCCAAGCCACTTCCCTGCGCAAGATAATGGCGTGGGAAAGATGGCACTGCAGATTGTCCTGGGGAAAGACAAGACAGAGACCTCAGCTAGGAGGACATTGCAGCAATCCAAATTTGGGTCGAGGCGGTGTCTTCAGAAATGAAAAAGGAAGGGGTGGGTCAGAGTGAATACTGTAGGGAAAGTCTTGGTGACGTAGTAGGTATCCAGAACAAAGAGGAGAAATGAGATGAAGCTGACATCAGAAAGCTAAAAGCAAACATGTGGTAGTAACATTCATCAGGTGTCGGGCAGGTCGGGGAGAGGAGGGGATGGGTATATTCACACCTAATGGGTGCAGTGAGGGATGTCTGTGGTTGGGCACGCTTGTAGCTCTGACTTGGGCGGTGCAAGGCAATATAGGTAATCAAAACATTTGTACTGCCGTAATATTCTGAAATTTGAAAAATAAAAAAAAATATAAATAAATAAATTGTTTAAAAGGGGAGGCTTGGAAGGCAAGAAGACTGGGAGTCAGGGGGGGAAGCTAGAGATGAAGGCGACTTTAGCTCCAGATACATCAAGTGCTGAAGGTGATATTCTTGGAAATGGGCCTAGAGCCCCTGTAAGAGTTTGGGGGGCTGCTGACAGAGATGTGGGTCATCAAGTGTGTCTGATATGTTCCAGCACAGCACACTAGGATGGCATCACTGCTTCAGAACTGCTGTCAGTGCAGATGGACTACTTTCGCTCCAGTTGAAGATGCAGGCTGTTCCAGCGACTCCCAGCACGTAGGATGGTGCACTGAGACGTGGAGTGGAGGACACAGCACAGTGGTGATGGAGGGGCTCAAAAAGGGGCTTTTCCTGCCCTGTGAGTGAGCACCATCCTGCAGCAAGCAGTTCCAGTTTGCTTCCTTTGAGTGTACTGCCAAAATTCTAGTATTTGAAAGTGTGGCGAAAACATCAAATAAAGTTGAGCAGCCCTGGCACACAGTCGTAGTCCAGAGCAGGAGCTCCCTCAAGAGGAGAGTTTGTCTGGGACTGAGTTTTGAGATTAGCCAAAGGAGAGTCAGGGATCCTGGCACTTGAGGTTGTGTTTGGAAGGTCACACTCTTAGAAGCCAGATTTTTTTTTTTATTTCATCTTATTGTTATGGAGGATACAGAATTGCAGGTTACATACGTTGCCCATGTACCGCCTTTCCCCCCAAGTCAGAGCTCCAGGCGTGTCTGTTCCCCAGATAGTGCACGTTGCACCCATCATGTAGGTATATATCCCTCCCTTCCCCACCCCCCCTTCCCGAGTCAGCACCTTCAAGCGTGACCATTCCCCAAACGGTGCGCAATGCACTCATTGTGTAGGCATACACCCATCCCCTCCCCCACCCCCCACCTCAGTCTGATATCCGATTGGAGTCGTTCCCAGATGTGTATTTAGGTGATGATCAGGGAAACCAATTTTCTGGTGAGTACATGTGATGCTTGTTTTTCCATTCTTGGGATACTTCACTTAATATAATGGGTTCCAACTCTCCCCAGGAGAACCATAGAGATGTCGTATCTTCATTATTTCTTATAGCTGAGTAATATTCCATGGTATGCATATACCACAGCTTACTAATCCAATCACGTATTGATGGGCATTTGGGTTGTTTCCACATCTTTGCTATTGTGAATTGTATGAAGCCAGATTTAACTTGAGGGAAATTTCTCCCAGTGAAGAGTGGAGATTCCCTTAGCCCTTTCACGTGGCCACGTGGTCCCTGACAGACCTGGGTCCAACCTCACAGTCTATTTAACACTAGGCTTCCCAAAGAGGTCGTTAGCCAAGAAAACAGTAACACACGTGTTCTTTTCTCTCTTTCTGGTCATCCTAGAACTTAAAATATCAAAACAGCTCAAAACAAAGAAAGTAAAATCTGGTAGAGGGTGAAAGGCCCTCCAGCGGGCCCTAGGGAAGCCAGTGTGCATTTCAGCCCTTCAGTGCTTGCTGAGGTGCTGTGTCTGGCAGCTCTTCCGCGTCTTACAGTGAGAGCAACCGAACTGCCTTCTCTCTTTAAGCAACTTCCTTGCAGTCTATTCATACCAAGCCTGAGTGTGTCCACCAATGCATGCAGCTGTTCACAGCGGCTCTAACACTTTGCAGCAAAGAAAAGACTAATGCACTGGACAGTCCTTTCAAGGAAACACCTGCTCCCTCTCACTCTCTCCCCACGCCCCCACACTCCCCTACACCCCTCAGGGACACCCCACACGCACCAACCTCTATTTCTCTGTCCCCATTCCCCACCATTCCCCTAGGTCTCCTAGTTCTGTCCTGCATGAACTGACCTCAGCTCCTTCACCATCCACCTCTGCCCACCCGCCTCTGGCACTGTCTTCTGCCTCCGCATGAACTCCCCAGCTCCCTCTGCTCCATCTTCCTCACCCCCTTCAACTCCCTGGTCCAGCCCCACCTCACTGACTCACACTGACTCACTGACTCACGCTCCCTCTCCATCCCGGTGCCCTACTGAGCCACTGCAGACCTGTCTTAAGATGGTTGCCAGGCACAGATGTGGTGAGCACCTAATGCTTGTTTCTGGCCCTAGGGATAGCATGTTACTGGCCACTCTCTGTCAAGAGATTCCTAAGGGACTTTGTCGCATTTATGGGAACAATTAAGCAGGAGGAAACAAGAATGTTTCCAGGGTAATTAGCTCGATTTAGCCATTCCACAATGTATGCGTATTGCAAAGCATCATACCATATATACAATTTTGTCAAATTTAAAAATTAATTGTTTTACTAAAAAGAATGTTTCCAGGGTTACAGTGAGCAAACGGGAGGCAGGGCCAAGTCTTTCCACTCCTTTCCAATGCTGCGTGTCTTTTACTTGACCATATGCCTCTTATTAGAAAATAGCAAGATGACAAAGGACAAATCCTCCCAGGAAATGCTGTCAACTGACTTTGGGGACACTAATTATAAAAACGTCATGAACCCACATTGAACAACAAAGCTTATGTGATAACCATAATGAGGAATGAGAGTAAGACTGAACATTTCTGAACCTCTTCTTCCTGAACACATTAAAGCCAGGTCCTTTGTGTAAGTTTTCATTTGGCCCTCAGTGATTCTGAGTTAAGCACGACTCTTCTCTTCATCACAGAGAGAAGAAACTCTAGGCCCAGCCAGGAAATGGGGGAGCACTGTGAGGACCCACATTGAGGCTAGTCTGGGCTCTTTCCCCCAGTGTTTCTCAAGGAATGGTCCCTCTGCATGAGACTCATCTGGGGGGCACAGTCAAGTTCATATTCCTGGGCCCCCAAGTCCTCCGGGATACCAGGGCCAGGACTCTTTATCATGCTCCCCAAGTAGGGTTGCCAGTTGCTATAAAGGACACCGAGGTACATTTGGATTTCAGGTTAACAATGAATAAACAAATAACAAAAGCCCAAATAGGGCACACTTAAACTAAAAACAAAAAAAATTCATTGTTGATCAGAAATTCAAATTTATCTAGATGTTCTTCTTTTATTAGCTAAATCAGGCAACCTTACGCCCGGGGGACTAGGATGCCCCCAGAAGTCATATGTGGACAAATGAACATTCCATCATTGTTGTTCATCTTCCATCCCCCTCATCCCTTCTAGCTCCCCACCCTCACCCCGGAGCAGAGACTTTAACGCCATGTACCAGGGCTTCTCTTGCAGATAATCCTGTGCAGGGCCAGGAGAGCAGCTGGACAGGGTCACTCAGTGCGACCTGACCCCAAGAGTCTATGAGACACTGTAAGCACATAAACTCACCAGAGGTTGGCTGAATCTGTCAGAATAGCGTCAGAATAGCCTGGCTTTTCCCATTTTATTCAAACATGAATTACCAAAAAGACTCTTTTTTGGCCTTACCTTTTGCCAAAACACCTTTAAGGGCATCATTTATGCTTAGGTGAAAGGGAAATTGTACTAGTTTTACAAATCCATGGGTTCCCAAGGCTAGAAATTCATGCCAGGAAAATAGCAAAGGAATATTTCATTTTCTGTCCCTAGGCTGGTAAGGAGTTGTGTATCTAACAGGCTGCCTTCAATACCATGGTTGAGAAGATGAACTCATAATCAGGCCTACAGAACTCACGCTTAGAGAACAAAGGCTCATACTAAGAAAGGTTTTATTTTTAAGACAAAACAAATAGCATTAACACACACCCAAATGCCAGTGCAAGAGTTCACTGAATTTTATAAGAGAGAAAATTACACTCAGACATCAACTAAAAACTAGAACTACTGAAGAATGACCAACTGCTTGTGGTGACATGGGTACAACATGTGCTTGTCTAAGAAGTCGTTCTATGTTTGCATACATGTGGGAATATGTGACAAGAATGAAGCAGTGCAAGGCAAAATGGCAGGTGATCAAAGCTTTATGACCTTTTTCTCCAGTCTAATGTGCTCTTGTTTTGTTTTTGAGAATTAAAGTAATCAGCAGGTCACTTTACAAGGAACTTTAATATCAAAGAACACTTCCAAAAGTCTAAAATACATTCGAGGTCACTACTAAAGTTATACAGAGAGGTCAGTAAAGGAAAAAGTTTGTGTTCTCAAAAGCCAGATTTCACACAATGGCAGGCACTACATCTCATCTCATGTGCTTGCGGTCGAAAAGACGCCGATCTCAATACAGGCTCGTCTTCTTCATGATGCGCAGGAACTCTTGCTCATTGACCTCTCCATCTCCGTCTCGATCAGCTTCGTCAATCATTTCCTGCATGACAGTTCGATTCAGGTTGGGTTAATTCGTAAGCTAAACTAAAAGGCAATTAAGCAACAGACTGTTAATAATGCTACGTGAATAGATAATTGTAGTCCGCTCAATGTCAATGTGCCACTTTTTATAATAGCTCCGTTCCTGAAAAGCTACTTGAAAACCAAGTCATACTTTGGCATACATAGCATCTGGAAGACAGCTTGAAGATCATCTTGACTAGAGGGATTCCTGAAACCTAAAATAGCAAGTAGAATTGTACATATGTACATTTTTCTGGAAGCAAGGTTCATCGGTTTGTCAAACTATCAAAGGAGAATTAAGTTGTCAGCAGAGGGACAAGGGTACACTAGCTTTCCTTCAAAGAGGT
Source organism: Eulemur rufifrons (assembly GCF_041146395.1). Taxonomy (NCBI): domain Eukaryota; kingdom Metazoa; phylum Chordata; class Mammalia; order Primates; family Lemuridae; genus Eulemur; species Eulemur rufifrons. The sequence goes on along the minus strand of NC_091012.1, from coordinate 21,507,098 downwards.
GCTCACACCAGAGAAAATGTGACTCAGAAAAGTCACAGAGGCCGGGCGCGATGGCTCATGCCTGTAATCCTAGAACTCTGGGAGGCCGAGGTAAGTGGATCATTTGAGCTCAAGAGTTCGAGACCAGCCTGAGCAAGAGCGAGACCCCATCTCTACTAAAAATAGAAAGAAATTATATGGACATCTAAAAATATATATAAAAAAATTAGCCAGGCATGGTGGCGCATGCCTGTAGTCCCAGCTACTGGGGAGGCTGAGGCAGGAGGATCGCTTGAGCCCAGGTGTTTGAGGTTGCTGTGAGCTAGGGGCTGATGCCACGGCACTCTAGCCTGGGCAACAGAGTAAGACTCTGTCTCAAAAAAAAAAAAAAAAAAAAAAAAAAAGAAAAGTCACAGAGAGCTTAAAGGTGGGAATCCTGAATCCCAGTCTGACACATTACAAACCTGCAGCTCCTCATCGGTCAGGTTCTCACCCAACTCCTTGGCCACGCGTTTCAGGTTTTTGAATGATATCTTCCCAGTTTCATCATCATCAAAAAGCTTGAAAGCTTTCAGGATTTCTTCTTTGGTATCTTTCTCAGACTTAACAAGTAGAACATAAAATGCGTGAGTAGGGTGATACTACAGTTACTCATGTTTTGTATCCCCACCTCTGCCCAGTCACCCTCTCTTTTTCAACAACATAACTCGAGTCTAGATTTGGGGCAAGTGTTAAGACGCCCAGTTTGGCTTCAGAGCCATGCCAGGCAAACCAGGCTCTCCAATCTGAGGTGATGTCTGCTCCCTAACTATTGCCCTAGCCCATATCTATTTCATAAATGGTGAGGTAAGGTGTCTGCTTAGTGCACAAGCCAATAAATCTTGAGAAATAGGCACAAGGACTTGTTTTGGGGGCCCAGAGTAACATAACGGGAGGGCAGGCCTTCTGGTGCAGCTGCTGCCTTAACTGCTGTCTGGTCACATGACTGCTTTAACTGGGAGAGGCTTGGGCCTCTGCCTCTGCAGAGGACTGGGGCTTGGCTTTTCCATGTGCAGCATCAGGTATCACTAGGCATCTATACCAGTTGCTCCTAATTGTGATTTTTTTTCTCTTGTTAAGAACTTAATCCAGTGTTCTAAAGCCAAGGAGGGATCTGTGGGGGAACTAACTTCTTAGATTCATTCCCTAACCCCTCCACCCTGCCCCCACATCACCACATGGTCTTGGTGATGGCCTTCATGATATAATGGGTCCTAGGTCACAAAAGATCAAATATTATCCAGGGTAGAAAAAAACAATAAATTCAATAAAATTATTACAAACCCAGAGATTTAAAAGTAAATGTAAAAGGTTGTACCTAAAACATTCTGTCTGTACGACGCAAGAAGCAAGTGGATTCGTTTTTAAAATATAGAAGCAGTGAGTAGAGTTAAAATTGGGGAAAATATACTGCTTATGCTAGTGGAAGAGGGATCCTCTTGTGGAGGGAGGAGGCAGGGTGGAAAGAGAGGGCTATTTTACTTGTTATTAGATCACAGAGTGTTACTGGGGCCCCAAGTACTCTAACAGAAGAAGAGAGTAAAATCTCCAGGAGCTCAAACCCCAGATATTACTGAAAGGCACCTGCCAGTAGCTAAAGGTAGAGAGATTGCCTAAGAAGAGCAATTTGGGAACCACCCTCAAACGTGGGATAGCTTTACTAGGTGGTTACAGGATGCTGAGCCTCTTGATCTCTTACATGGGGCCACAAAGAAAACTGAAGGTATGATTAGATGATTTCAAAGCAAGAGAATTATTAGAGTAGGGACAGAGGGATAGCCTTTGCCATGGGAAACAAGCAAGTAGAGGGAAGATGAGCCATGCTAAGGAGGAGCCATGAGGCCCATGAAGGAGCAAGACCTTACTTAGCTGCTGGCCCAGTGGGAACAGACCTCCTGGTGGGGTAATAGCTTATGTTCTCTTGGCCCTTTGAACCCTTTAAAAGGGTGACACCTGAGAGATTAGGGATGGATGAAATCAACCTTAGCAGCACTAAAAAATCACATCCCTGTTGCAGGAAAAAGCAAAGCACGACTGCTCTGAACAAAAAATTGGAGAGACAGGAAGTTTGAAATTTAAAGTATATGGATTCAGGCCGGGCGCGGTGGCTCACGCCTGTAATCCTAGCACTCTGGGAGGCCGAGGCCGGTGGATCGCTGGAGGTCAGGAGTTCGAGACCAGCCTGAGCAAGAGCGAGACCCCGTCTCTACTAAAAATAGAAAGAAATTATATGGACAACTAAAATATATATATACAAAAAATTAGCCAGGCATGGTGGCGCATGCCTGTAGTCCCAGCTACTCGGGAGGCTGAGGCAGTAAGATCACTTAAGCCCAGGAGTTTGAGGTTGCTGTGAGCTAGGCTGACGCCACGGCACTCACTCTAGCCCGGGCAACAGAGTGAGACTCTGTCTCAAAAAAAATAAATAAACAAATAAAGTATATGGATTCTGTATTGTCAAAATGAGAGACATTTAAAAATTATTCGTATTTATAGGTTTCACCACTTATGGTTATCATATTGATGTATCAGTTAGAGAAAGACAATAACCAAAAAATGACAGAGGGTAAAGTGTCTTTTGTAAACTCATGACCTTGCAGAAACCCAAACAGAACTTAGGCATCTTAATTATCAGTCATAAATACTATCCTTTCTCAGGTAAACTCTCCAGTTTTTATTGACTCTTCTTCAATGAAGTCATTTCCATATATAGATTCAAATTTATCTACCATTATGGATGGAAAATATGCTGATTGTCTTAGCTAACTTACCATTTTCTGAGTCATCACAGTCAAAAAGTCACTAAAATTCATTTTTCCTGTCCCTTCCTTATCAATTTCACTTATCATTTTCTTTATTTCTTCTTTCTTGGGTTCAAAGCCCAGGGCCCTCATTGCCACCTATAATGAAAACAGGATTGTCTCAATATGCACATCTAAACCTAGCAGGAGCAAAAATGACAGTGTTGAGAACATTAAGCTAGCATCTGACACAATAATGTTAAAATGATTGGGGAAGACTGTAACATTGATCTAATAGACATTTGCAATCAATTTTATTTAATAACTCTTGAGGTAAGTAAAGACAAGAAAACAGCACAGTACAACCTCCCTTGTTACTTTTTGCAGGAAGAAGAGGACAAAAGGAGTAGAGCAGTGACAGGGAGAAAACAAGGCAAATGCAGAGGAAAGGCAAGGCAGTACAGCAGGAATGTGTGGAGCTTGCCTTAAGTTCCTTAACATCTATAGTCCCGGTTCCGTCAGCATCGAAGAGATCGAAAGCCTCCCGGATTTCCTGTTTCTGCTCTTCAGTAAGCTCAGGCTTAGGACTCATCCTTTTTCGCTGGGCACTTGATGCCATGTTACCTTTCTTAAAGTTGGAGGCCTTTACACATTATACAAACACATAAGCACATATTATATTATGTAATGTAGTCCATTTTTAAAGTAAGATAGCTACAGTCATCCATTTCTATCTTTAAAATAGTTTATATCAACTAATTCTAAAGCTTAAGAGAGAGATAACAGGGTTTACTGGAAATAACAGTGAATCTTTCCATGAACCTCTATCCCTCCTTCTTCTTTACTATTGTTTCTAGAAGCAAGATCACTTGGGATTTTTTGGATACCTCTTATTGAAAACCGTCCGGAATGAGAGCTCATCCCAAAAGAGCTAATCAAGGAACTGACTGTGGATGACTAGAGATAATCAGCTCTCCCTATATGCGGGGATTCTGGTTCTGGAAACGACCTTGCAACGTCCACTCGCAGTACTCTCCTTCCCAATAAGTACTACGACTTTCCAATTACTTCTAGATTTGGCCAAGTATTAGTTAAGTTGTTAACATGTATACTGTCCCTATCGAGTAATAAAACTCAATGCATTCAGCACCTTTGAGTCTTCTCCAAGAAGCCCAAAGCATTTCCTGAAGACTTCTGTATTTAAATTGTGAAATACATATTAACAATCAGAACACAACAAACCTCCTCCTAGCTCTTCCTGGAAACTTTGGCAGAGCTAGGCGGCCAGGAGGCCACGGTCTGAGAGGGGTCTGGGCCTGTGGGGAACTCGAGTCTTTTTTACCCAGAAAGGGTCACCGAGGGGACCAGGGAAGGCCAGGGGAGCCCGAGGGGCGGGTGGGGGCCTGCTGTGGGTGAAAGGGAGACATCAGGCAAGCGCAGGCCCAGCGGGGCGGCTGACGTCTCTACCCTACCCTTCCGGGAAAGAGTTCAAAGGAAGGGCGGGTGCGCCAAAGCTGAGAAAGGCTCAGGAGAGGCGGCGTGGCCGGGAAGGGGCCTGGGAAGGGCTCAGCCTCTAGGTGCAGGGCGCGATGGGGCGGCCAGCACTCACCATAACCGACCGACTCCGCTGGCCGTTGTTACGGCAACCGACGTACACACGGACTCGGCGCCATTCCCACCGCCCCGCGCGCGCGGCCCCGCTCCCCATTGGCTGCCTGCTCGCTGCCGCCGCTCCCCATTGGCGTGGGGTCGGAGTAGGTGGGGTTAACCTGGCAAAGCCCAGACCCAGGGTCGGAGGCGCTGCGCTGGCGACAGAGGCAGGCCTCATTGGGTAAGATCACGCCACGAGCGCCGATTGGCTGAGCCCGCGCCGAGCCGGGCCAATCCTCTTGGTTGAGGAAGCTCGGCCGATTCTCGGCTCATGCGGGCGGGGAGAAAGGCGTGGAGGTCCGCAGCTGGAGGTGGGTGCAGGCTGCGTGCGAGCTAAGCCCGGCTAAGGGGGGAACCTACGGACGGGTAAGAGTAGTGTCCTTGCCCTTGGAGGCCGCCTTGTGTCGGCGACAGGGCAGGATGGGAGGGCGAGGGGCTCGGTGGGGTGGCCCGGGTCGGGTCCTTTCTGCTGTGCTCTTAAGACTGAGTTAGGGACAGAGTGCATCCTGAGGACTGTACTCACGGAGCAACTGAGACACGGAGAGGGGAAGGGGCATGCTAAGTGTCGTCGCACAGGTTGGATGGGTGGGACTTAAAAACCGAATCCAGCTGAGGCTCTTTCTTTGAGGGTATCCCTTCCAGAGCACCCCCAGCCTAGACTAGATGAATAGACCCCAGACCAGGTTCCAAGAGAGGATCACTTTAGTCTCACCTGGCTAAAAGCAGACCAGGACGGTGAGCTGGTGGCCTTGGGAACGGACTTTGAAAGGAGTGAAGGCATATGAGTGAGCATGAGGGGCTAGGAGAGGTCATCAGAGTATATACTCTTTGACACCCAAACGCTCAAGGCAGGTAGGGAGGAGCATTCCAAGCCGACAGGCTGTCTTGAGCAAAGTCGCAGGAGTTTTGGAAGTGAGAGGTGTGCTTGGAGAATTAAAAGGGAGCACGTGTGCAAGGCTGTGGACTGAGCTGGAGCTGCAGAAGTGGAGGTCCAGAGTCTGCCCTAGCCAGCTCTGTGGCTTTTGACCTTCACCTGCTTCCCCTCCGGGCATTAGGGCAGTAACTCAGGGGGGCAGAGGGCAAAGCACAAGTTTCTCAGGCTGAGAAAGGGCTGAGGCTTGTTAGCACCTCTTAAATGGAACTTCTGCCCTTTGCCCTCCTCCCCTTTGAACAGTGAACCAGATTCAAACAGTTGGGTGATATTTGACTCCTTCTTTCCCTGTCCTCTCCCCCACATCCAGCCTCCAAGTCCTATTAGTTCTGACCCTGAAGTGCTGTTTCTTTTCTCTCTCCTACCTCTGATGCTCCTCTCCTGATTTAGGCCTTCATCATCAGTCTCCCAAGTAGTACAAGCCAGAGTTCTCACCACGGTCTGCAAAGCCTGGCAGGACATGTCCCCTCACATCATGCAACACCTGCTCTTCTACTCCTCTCCTCTGGCTCCCTCCAGCCCCAGGACACTGGCTTTGCTGTTGGGCCTCATGTGCCGGGCACACTTCTGCCTTGAATTTCTGCTTTCACTGTCCCCTCTGCCTGCTGGCATGTATCTTTCCCTCCTCCAGATCTTTCCTTGGCTGTCACCTCAGCAAGGCCACTCTAAGCACCATATTTAAGTACTGCAAGCCTCTAGTACACCCAAGCCCCTCATCTTGCTCTACTTTTTTTTCCTTAGTACTTACCACCTTCTAACCTACTGTATATTTTATTTATTTGTTTTGTTCTTTGTTGCCCCTGCACTAGAAGACAGGCTCTCTGAGGACAGGCATCTTTGTTTTGTTCACTACTGGTGCTCCAGGACCTGGGACAGAGAGAGGCACATATTTGGTGCTCAGTGACTCTTGGTCCAATGACTGCTGAGTAGTCCTGGTTTCCTGCCTCTTACCTAACTAGGCCCCCCTGCTCCACCAGGCTGTTCTTCCCAGTGGTCAACTCTAGTCAGGTCAGCTCTCTGCTCCTAAGCCTTTGGAGGCTTCCCATGACCATGAGGTAAAGTCCAGGCACCGCAGCCTGTCGGGGGAGCCTCCTGCCTAGGTTTGCCAATGCTCGCCCTTCCTGTCCCTCCACACCCTGTTTCCCAGTCATTTGGTCTACTCTCAGAGTACAAGGAACAAACAGAAGTTCCATCCAGGCTATGTGACTTTGGCAAGTCACTTGACTTCTCTGGCCCTCAGTTTCTCATCTGTTGACTGAAACCAGAACTGTCTACCTGACTGGATGCTTTGGGATCATAATGGGATCATGTACTCACGTGTAAAAGGGCCCGATGGTGAGCAGGGCTTCAGGCAGGATTACAGTTGACCTTGAGCGACACGGGTTTCAACTGCACAGGTCCACTTATATGTAGATTTTCCTCTGCGTTCGCCACCCCTGAGACAGCAAGACCAACCCTTCCTCTTCCTCCTCCTCCTCAGCCCACTCAGTGTGAAGATGACAAGGACGAAGACTTTATGAGGTCCACTTCCACTTAATGAGTAGTAAATATATTTTCTCTTCCTTGTGACTTTCTTAATAACCTTTTCTTTTCTTTAGCTTACTTTATTGTAAGAATATGGTATATAATACATATAACATACAAAACATGTATTAACCGACTGTTTACATTATCGGTGAGACTTTTGGTCAACAGTAGCCTATTGGTAATTAAGTTTCAGGGGAGTCAAAAGTCAAAATGCATGGATTTTCAACTGTGCGGAGGATCAATGTCCCGTAACTCCAGCATTGTTCAAGGGTCTCTGATTTGCTCTTGTCATTCCCCATGCTTGGCATGCCCGGAGCCTGAGGCTTGCCCCAAATCTCTTCCCCACACTGCAGCCAGAGTGATCTTTCTGGTCACAACACACCACTGTCTACAACTTCCAAGGGCTCCCCCATCTTCCCCCAGGGCATGCCTTAGCATGGCACACAGCTCCTGCGTGTTCTCAGCTTTGCTCCCAATCTGGCTTCACACTTGCTGTTACACAACTCATCACAGTTGCCAGAACACACTGGCTGTGTGCCATAACGTCGTCCTTCCCACCCCGACCACGGAGTCTTTCAGGACACCCTCGCCCTCTGTTAGACTCACTCTTCTTGGGCCTTTAGAACTCGGCTGGGATGGCCACCTTGGGGAAGGCGCCCTGCATTGGAGCGCAAATACACTTCTGTGATTCTTTGGTCACTCCCTGTCTCCTGCGCTAAATGGTGGGCTCCTTGAAGGTTGACACTGTGTCTCAGTGAGCTTGTGCCTGGCAGTGGCCAGCATGTGGTGACTTGGGAATGAATGAATGAGGTGACACCTAGGGGGTTCTTTTTATACGTTTCAGCTCTGCTTTTAAACCCGGGGGCTTGTTTGAGTCTCACAGCAGCTCTGAGGCAGGCAGGAAGAATTGCTGTTTTACAGATGAGGCCTCTTCGCCAGCAGCAGTGACACAATTCACCAGATAGTCACTCAAACCCACACTCCATTCCAGGTTCTCTGCTGGGCCTCCAGGGGCTCACAGCCCATTGGGTCAAGACAGGCATGAAGAAAAGTCTAATGCGGTGCGCTAAGTGTTAGGACCAGAGCATAAACAGGGGCTGAGGACGCAGCTCACCTCTCCCAGGGAGGGGGAGGAGGTTTCACAGGGGGCAGCTGAGCTAGGCCTTGCAGGATGAGGAGAGACTCACTGTGCAGGGGAGAGGGAGGGTTTTCCAGGCAGAGGGAACAGCACGAGTCAGGGTCCCAGGCATGCTGTTGGGTTTCTGAGTGGTCCTCCACAAATCCAAGCTCGGGGCCTACTATGTCCAAAAATAGACGAGCAAAGAGACAAACGACTGACAGAAACATACAGATACCGCAGGTCTGTGGGAGGGTGAGGTTGAGCTGGATTGCCCCAGCGTAGTAAGGGCTAAACTGAGAGCTCTAAAGAGAAATGACCGCCTACCCATCGTCCTCACTGGTCCTAACCCCTGTGTTTTCTTCCCCATATCATATGTTTGAGTTCTGAAAGGTAAGCATTGCTTTTACTCTCATAGAACTCCTGCTTTACATAATTTTCTCAAAGAAATGTATCCATAATGAAGGCATGTGCTGGCCTCAGGTGAACTCTTCTCTTTCCATTAGATCACCAGGGCCAGGCTTGCAGGGGGGCTGAGCACAAGGCACAAGGTGACAGGAGACATCCTCTTTTACAATCCCAGGCTCCGTTCCCCATATCAGGAATGCAAAGAAAAGTCTGAGAAATGCTCCTTGGCTTCTCTTGGATAGCCACACTCTACTGATTGAGGAGTTTGGGAGGAGTGTGCTGTCTGCCTGCGGACTGAAGTGACAAGCTTTCGGTGGCCACATTCCAGCTTCCTACACTGGACTCCGTGGAAGGCAGGGCTCTCATGACCTTTCCCCTTTACAAAGAGACCATGCTAACACTTTTTAGGAGGAGGAGACATTCTCATCTCTCTGTCTGGTTTGAAACAGACAGACTGTCTCTTCTTTCGTCTCCAGGAGTCTCTTTTCATCAGATCCTACCGGCAGCTTTGCCAGTACAAGATGGGTCTCTTTTCCTAAATGCTTCTTAGCATAAGACTTTGTCTCAATGTATACAGTAGATGCACACATTGGTTTTTAATTGATTCAAAGACCTAACATCTTGAAGGAAAATGACCTGAGGCTTCTGCTGTGTGAGCCCTCACAATCCACCGGCCCCTAGAACAGTGCTCTTTGGGGTCTTATTTTCAATAGTTCAAGCTATTCTTCTGTGTGTATGTGTGGTAAAGTAAACATAACAACATGTACCATAGTGACCATTTTTAGGTGCACAGTTTGGTGGCATTGAGTACATTCCCATGTTGTATGACCATCACCACCATCCAGCTCCAAACCTCTTTTCATCCTACGAAACTGAAACTCTGTCCCCATTAGCAGTCACTCCCCGTTCCACCTCCCCCCAACCCCTGGCAACCACCATTCTACTTTCTGTCACTAGGAGTTTGACGACAACTCTAGGTCCCTTACATAAGTGGAATCCTACAGTATTTGTCCTTTTGTGGCTGGCTTATTTCACTGAGCATAATGTATTCAAGGTCCATCGGTGTTGTAGCATGTGTCAGAACTTCATTGCTTTCTATGGTTGAATATTAGTCCTCTATCAACGGACACTTGGGTTGCTTTCACCTTTTGGTTATAGCGAATGGTTAGGCCGTGAAGTCTGTATTGGGGGGGGGGGAAGAATTCTCAGACAATGACTAGGATATCCAAAAGTAAAAGTTTATTTATTTTCCTGAGAAAGAAAGAGGGGGGAGAGAGAGAGTGAGAGTGTGCCCACAACACACAGAGGGAGGAAAAAAATGTCGGACCACGAGGAAAACTGCTTGGTCCTTTTAAAGGGTAGAAATGGCTTTTTTTTCTCTGCCTCAGGAGACTGATAACAAAAGCGGCTGTGAAGCTGCTGTGTTGGCCTTTTCTGTCTCTCATGTAGCAGATTGGTAGCAGACTGAGTTTCTTCTTTCTTCTTGATAGCGGGAGGCATCCAGTGCCGTCTCTCCTTGTTGAGGAAGCGGGGGAAGCTCGCACTCCTACCATCCGCTCAGGAACTTTTTCAAGGCTGAGAAAGAACTCAGACATAACAAGTTAGGCCACAGTGTTTTAATTAAACAAAGGGTAGTTGTGTTGTGAGTTTATTTCTCTTACTTTCTGTTTGGTAGTTTATTAACCCTTGTACATAGGCTATTAGTAAGACCACCTTTCATGAATAATGCTGTATGAACGTGGATGTACAACAATCTGTTCAAGTTCCTGCTTTCAGTTTTGGGGGATGTATACCCAGAATGGAAATTGCTAGATCATCTGGTAATCTGTTTTAATTTCTGAGGAACTGCCATAGTGTTTTCCATGGCAGCTGTGCCATTTTATATTCCTATCAACAGTACATGAGGGTTCTAATTTCCCCATATCCCCTCCAGCACTTGTTACTTTCCGTTTTCTGGCTTTTGATGCTAGCCATCCTAATAATGTGTATGAGGTGATATTGTGGTTTTGATTTGCATTTCCCTAATGATTAGTGATGTTGAGCATCTTTTCATATGCTTCTTGGCCTTCTGTAAAGTAAATCTTCTTCGGAGAAATGTCTGTTCAATCAGAGCTATTCTTGATCATTTTAACCTGAGTGTATATCACACGTTTGATGTAGGTGGGCAGGCAGGGGAGGAGGGTTGCCGGTGGAATTTGGCTCATTCTCTAGGCTAGTCCTGGGTACCCCACTCTCTAGAGACAACTAGGCTGTCACCAAAATTCTTATCTGACTTATAATATTTACAAACTTTAAAAGAATTGGTGCATAATTTGAGGTAAAGTAGGTTTTGTTTTGACAGTAGGCTGGTTTGCTAAGAATTGTGTGATCATTGTTTGAACAGTACAGTCCCATCAGGGCAGGACGTGTTTCTTCTTTCACCTCTGGCATCCTCCTGTAGCAAGCAAGGAGCAGTATAGGCACTGAAGCTTCTTGCTTTTGCTAGTAGTACGGGGACCTATGGGATTGGCAGCTGTGCTGTGTGGATTTCAGAGCTATAAACAATACTTCTATGAGTGTCCTGGGTCTACTGTAGCAATTGACCACAAACTGGGTTACTTAAAACAACAAAAATTCACTCTCTCACAGTTCTGGAGGCTAGAAGTCTGAGATCGAGGTTTTAGCAGGACCACATTCCCTCCAGAGGCCCTAGGGGAGGATCCTTCCTGCCTCTCGTAGCTTCTGGTGGCTCCAGATGTTCCTTGGCTTGTGGCTGCATCACTCCAATCCCTGCCTTTGACTTCACGTGGCCTCCTCCTCTTCTCCCTGTATCTCTCCTCTGTATGTCTCTTATAAGAACACTTGTCGTTGGATTTAGAGCCCACCAAGGTAATCTCCCCATGTTGAGATCCTTAACTTCATTACATCTGCAGAGACTCTTTTTACATATAAGGGCATATTCACAGGTTCCAGGGATTAGGCCGTGGACAGACCTTTTGGGGGACCACCATTCACCTGACTACAACAGTCCAGAACTGTCTTCACTTGTCAAGGAGGAGGCCGTGGTGTTTCTTTAGAGCCCTGTGCCCCTTCATTGGCAGAGAACACTCCTGACCCCTCCCGAGGACCATCCCTGTGCAGAGGGGTCCATTCACTAGAGATGACTGTCACCTGATTCTTTTGAAACAAGTGCTCCGGTGTCCTGAGTGTTAACCTACGGACCAGCCCAGCCACCAAGGTGCCAAGAGCGTTCCCACCCTGTGACTGCCACAGAGATCTTAAGCAAAAAAAGCCACTTATTTTCCTCCCATCATTAAAGGGCCTCAGAAGGATTTTTGTCATCCTTAGACACCCTGAACAGCCCCTCCACTGGTCCATTTCTTTTCCTACTTCTCATGCAAAGACTGAGGTTGTGGAAGTGCTTAAATCTGTCCTTCAGCTCCGATGTTTATTTAGAAGAGCCGAGGGAAGTGTTTGGGGCCAGTCGCTATGCTGTTCCCCGAATGAGGCAAGAAGGGGAATAGTTGGCTTGTGAGTCTCCCTCTGTGTTATTTCCTCTTCACACCCTGCCCTGAACTACTGCTGAGTGTACCCTTTACAAAACAAATCCTTGGTTGTATTAACTTCCTCATTAGCCAGTATCTGGTTGTTGCGAGAAGTCCAGGAATTAGCCTTTAGGCAGAACCGGGCAGCGTTTCCAGGACAGACAGGCCAGCCCCTGCCTGTCCCAGCTTACAGGGCATGGCAGCAGGAACAGCAGGAGAGGTCTGAAGTGGCAGAGGGATTCCAAAGAGGGCCACAGAGGAGGCATGGAAAGGGCGACTCCTGCAGAGGAAGTAACGTTTACGATGATAATAAAATCAGCCGCCTTTAATGGGGTGTTAAGAGGTGCTTGGCGCTGTGCTGAGGGCTTTGCGCACCTTTTCTCCTTTTACTTTATTTAATCGTCATCATGAGCTTATGAGGCCATTCATTTTACAGATGAGGAGCTGCGGGCTCAGTTCTTTTCAATAACTCCCCCGACGCCCCCCTGCTGGTAAGGACGAGAGCTGGGACTTGAACCCAGGCAGTAGGCTCTGGGTTCACTAATTTATTGCCAACTGCATTGAAGAGTGGTGTGATTTGTGGTTTTGGCAGGTGATGAGGGTGAGCAGAGGCTCCCAGTTAGCCTGGCAAGCCCCTCCTGGAGTCCCTTCATTGCCCCAGGAGGGCATTAAGACCTTAGAGGGGTCAGAGGCCAGATGCGAGGGAGCTCCTTGGCCCCGTGGGTGCTGTCTGCCTTCTCATTCGCTCGTGTGTCTGAGTACCTGGGGAAATTGAGTAAGAAGCTAGCAGTGGATATTCGGGATTGTAGCACCACCAGACAAATCAATAACAAAGCCACCTGCCCCACTGAAACACCACAGTAGTCATGAGGCCGGCAGATATGTGAGTGCCCACTGTGTGCTTCTCGCCCAAGATACAGCAGTGAGCGAGGCGTGAAAACCCTTGTTCTCCAACAACTTTGGTCCTGGTACACATTGGACCAAGTGAGCCAAACCTCAGCCACATCTGTGTAGGGTGAGCAGATGACAGGGCCCCTGTCAACGTGAAGGGGACTGTGGGGACAAGGGAGGGTTGGGACAAGCACAGAACTACAGGTTAACTTTGCTTATTCGTCGTGTGCATTCTAAAAAGGGCCCCGAAAAGTCAAGTTTTAAAATGTACTGTCCTAATAACTTTCATTATGAGTTCAGAAAAATGCTCCCCCAAATGGCCTCATCAGATATTGAGGGTCCAAACATCCATTTCAAGGCCACTTTGGGCTTCAACACGCCCACAGAATTAGCACCCTACAGGGACACGTGATCGCGTCCATTGGTCAGAGGTGGAGAGGGGTCTAGAACTAGAGATGTGGGCTGGGACGGGAGCAGTCATGGTGCTGCCTGCCGCCTGCTGCCTCCTCACCGAAGTGTTCTCAGAATCTAGCCTTTCACGAGCAAAGTTACACTCTTTTCCCATCACGGCTTTTGCCATCTCCAGGTGCCAGGGGATCTGTAACTAAGTAAATTGGCCACTACCAAGAAAACACACGTGCAAGGCCAAATGCGTCCTAATCAAATGGCGTCTTTGTGTCCGCAGTTCAGCACCGCAGGTGGCTGAAGGGAGGAGCACACTCTAGGGGACTCTCACTAAAGCCGGACTCCTCTGTTTGGTAGCATTGTCAAACTTTGTCACTACTGCCTCCTGGTTGTGAACTGCTGGGTCCCCATCGTACTCTGACCACTTCCCAAGGGTTCTGGTGGCCCCAGACACTCGGTTCTTCCACACATAGTCAGGGTGGCTTTAACTTCTCCAAGCAGGAGAGCCCCATCTCCCATTATGCTCTGGCCACCCCCCGCCCCAGCATCCTATGCCCTGACATCCTGGGGATGCGCCCACGAGCTCATCTCATTGATGGGGAAACTGTGCTGCAGCCGAGGGAAGTGACTGGAGCAGATTCACACAGTTCACAGTAGGGCCAGGACTGGAACCAGGACTTCCCAGGCCTGCGCACTGGCGCAGTCTAATGTGCACCACGAGAGAACTTGAGGATAATCGAACCATGTGCATGCCGTGGAAAAAGCTATACTGCAAAAGATGACATGGTTTAACTGGCTTCCCATTCTGCCTCTATCCAAGTGTATGGTGAGTTGTGGGCCCACCAATGCCCATCTGTAAGAGAATAGCAAACATCACAGGAATGTTAGCTGCACGCTTCCTTGCACAGTGATAGCCATGGCTCAGCTATTTGTGAAAACTCAACGGGAGGATGGCATCCACTCAGAACACTAACAGCTAAAGCTATTTTGGCTTATGCAACATTAACGTCTGTCTCTAAATATATCTTTAAGAAAAGAAGACTTGACTGCAAACAGAACCACATTCTGCATCAAAATGAAACAAGCAGTTGGTGAGCCAATGAGAGGCCAGGACGTGCAGACACATGTAACCGAGGACCTCCCCAAAGTGAGTACTGACATGGGGAAAGGTTAATCAAAATCAGATAAGGGGGAAGTTGACACGTGCATAGCAGCAAGCTGTTGATTTTTATCTGTGAGTCAAAAGTTATATTTGTACATTTATTAAATCATTCAATGTAGGGTTTTTTTATATAAGATATTAATATATAGCTCTATTTAACATTTATCAGTCACTTATTGCTGTGTAACAAACATCAGAATGCAGTGGTTTCAGAGCTCACGACTCTGTGGTTTGGGGTTGGCCCAGCTGGGGGCGTTCTGGGCTGGTCTCCCCTGAGCTCATGCCTGTAGCTGCACTCACACATCTGGCAGTAACTGTTGGCTGTCAGCTGGACACCTCAGTTTACCTTCATGAGGCCTCCAGTAGGCCAGACTGGGCTTCCTGGTAGAAGGGCAGAAGCTTTGCCAGAGGGCAGCAACAGGAGTTGCAAAGCCTCCTAAGTTCTAGCGTCATAAGTCTCAGAAAAGACTCGAAGGAATTGTTGAGCCCAGTCATTGTCGGGCCTTCTGGAGAGACTTCATATAGTTCTGCAAAGGCTTGGCTTGATTCATTCTTAATGAATGTTATACTTCAAGAAAGTAATCGCACCAAGGTGAAATGTATTTATATCAAATGTTAATAAATTAAAGATCTCCAAGGCCAAGAGGTTCTTCTGGGCCACCAGATCACCCTGGTTTTGGTATAGAGCTCAGAGAAAAGCCTCCTCTGGGCATCTGTGGTTGGAGCCACTTGTCATCCGCAATCCCTTATGTGGATAAATTAGGATTTTATTGCTACTTAGCAACCAGAAAAAAAAAGTCTAGATTCCAATGGTTACTGCAAACTGCCGTTGTCCTCTAGTGTCAAATTTTTGTGTTCTTCAAAATAACTTCTTTTTTTCTAATTGATTGACTTTATAGGAAGTAAAAGTTCTAAATTTAAACTACTAAAATAAAAAGAATACTTTTGTCTCAACTTATATATTCTGCATAAGATCTCTCTGAAAAAAGAGTCCCAGTGTTAATGACAAAGCAAAACAAGAAAGGTTGGGAAAAACACAATGGCCTAGACCATTCTCTTATGTCAAGATTATATTGCAATTAAATTAGTTTGTGTAGATGGCTCTTTCCTATTCTTAACACTATCTCTAAGACATTGATTTTATAACTCCCCTCGGTAACCTGTTTTTGAGTCCCACCCGCTGTTTCTAGTCTGGAATTTTATTCTGAATTGTTAGCACGTACTCTTTCTCATCCACTGTGGCCATGAAAAGTTAAATGGATGTTTCACATGATCTCCTCTAACCGCATAGCATTATAGATGTGATTAAAGACATCACCCGGGCCGGGCCGGGTGCGGTGGCTAATGCCTGTAATCCTAGTACTCTGCGAGGCCGAGGCAGGTGGATAGTTTGAGCTCAGGAGTTCGAGACCAGCCTGAGCAAGAGCAAGACCCCATCTCTACTAAAAAAAAAAAAAAAAAGAAAGAAAGAAAGAAATAGAAAGAACTTAGCTGGACAACTAAAAATATATATGGAAAAAATTAGCCGGGCATGGTGGCTCGTGCCTGTAGTCCCAGCTACTCGGGAGGCTGAGGCAGAAGGATTGCTTAAGCCCGGGAATTTGAGGTTGCTGTGAGCTAGGCTGACGCCATGGCACTCTAGCCCAGGCAACAGAATGAGACTCTGTCTCAAAAACATAAAAAAATAAAAATAAAAAATAAAGACATCAGCCCATCACACATAGACTTCTCAGGGGTAAAGGCTAGTTTAATTCCCGTCACTACAAAGCTCGCTATGGAACTGCTGTTGGCCCGTTCATCCCAAGCAATGTTGGTGCAGCATTTCAGTATAATAAAAGAATCCATGGCATCCTGTCCAAGTGTAGAATACTGATAAGTCGCATTTAAAATCGTGAAATGGAATTACATTAGAAATAATGGCAAGGTTAATTATTTTTTGAAAAAATTAGACTAAACACCTGTAACTAGAGGTGCCAGATAATATAAATGAGGCAAGCTGAAATCCTTCAGGATGCTGTCAAACGTGTCTCGTTCTGACCCTCTTTTACAAACTTTTAGTAAACCAAGAAAATGCAGGTTGGAAAACGGGGAAGCTTGGAGTTAATCTAAATAACCGTAGGTTGCCTGTGCAGGTGACTGGGGAAGAGGGGAGAAGAAAGGGGTTGCCAGAAAGGGGATTGATGGGAATTTTGCCTTTAACTTGGCTATGACCTGAGGAGATATTATCAATTTCAGCCAAGGTGCTAATTATTTACCATGGTGTGATTACATGTATATAGGAATAACCAGAACGAAGCATAGAAAAGGATGGAAAGTTAGTTTGAGGGGGCAGAAGAATGGCAGGGCCGACTGTGTCAGTGGATTACGCGTGAACAAGTGATGCCAAGGTTATAGCGCTGTCTCCAGATGGGCCTGCTGGAATCTAGCACAAGGGCCATTTCAGAGCTGTAGGAGGTGTCTGGTGCTGGCATCCCTGAGTTTCTTGCCCAGCTCAATTGTGTCAATGTTTAAGGAATAAGTCTAGGGAGGTCTGTTTTCTAATCAGGAACAGAATTTTTTTTTTTTTTTTTTTTTTTTTGTTGAGACAGAGTCTCACTTTGTTGCCCAGGCTAGAGTGAGTGCCGTGGCGTCAGCTTAGCTCACAGCAACCTCAGACTCCTCAGCTTAAGCGATCCTCCTGCCTCAGCCTCCTGAGTAGCTGGGACTACAGGCATGCGCCACCATGCCCGGCTAATTTTTTCTATATAGATTTTTAGTTGTCCATATAATGTCTTTCTATTTTTAGTAGAGACGGGGTCTTGCTCTTGCTCAGGCTGGTCTCGAACTCCTGACCTCGAGCGATCCACCCGCCTCGGCCTCCCAGAGTGCTAGGATTACAGGCGTGAGCCACCGCGCCCGGCCAGAATTTCTTTAAAATAATTAGTTTCTACCTACCCAACTTAGATTTACTGTACACAAGCTACAGAAAATGAGGGTTTGTCATCTTAAGGAAGCCCAGATGCAGTTTTAGAAAGACCCTAGGGAGGAGGGATATCACAGGCCCTCCTTTGGGGACATTTGTGGCCAGCCTATTCAGCATGCAGCAGCCACAATTTTGCATTGACGTGCTGGACTCAGAATATTTAAGCGCCTGCGTGTGGTACTCTGGCTTTCCACTATCCCAGGTACCAGCGTGGGAATTACTCAAGAAACTGTGCACACTGGGGAGGCTGAAGTATAAACACCATACATAGCTCTCCTCTGGTTCTTCAACTTCCTGGAAGTTCAGAGGAAGGAAAGCAGAGCCCGGGCCCGGTGAGGAGCAGCTCACCCATCCTCGCTACAGCCCTACAGGGTGATCCCATCAAGGCAGTCTTAGATCGCTAGGCTGAGGCGGGAAGGGGATGGGTGACCACAGCCCCTTTGTAGTCAGGGAGAAAAAGGGACTGACTTTGTCCTGCAAGCATTTGATAGTTTCCACTTGATGTTTTAAGTGGAAACTATCAAATGGCTGGGTTTTTTTTTTCCCCCTTTTTCCTTTTTTGGCCTTAGAGAAGTGCCCAGGGATCAAATATTGGGACCAAGAAGGTATCACTTTTGGGTTTTTTGTTTGTTTGTTTTTTCCAAGTGTCCGGTTTTGATCATCGGTGGTTTAATTTTCTTTCACTACAAAACATGGTTCTTGTCATCAAATCCAAGCAATGTCTATCTCAGTATCATCTGTTCTCTCTTCCCTCCTTACTGATCCCAGGAGAGGAGGCTGCATTAGTGATAGAACAGCAGAATTACATAAAGCTTCCAGCTTGGCTCTGGAAGAGTTACGAGCAAAACAAATGTATCTGCCATTGCAGTGGCTCGGCATGTGTAAGTGGGCTCCTTATAACTTCCGGTCCTCCCCACCCTCCCTCTTTCCACAGGCTAAGAAATGCACAGTGATCGGAGGCTCTGGATTCCTGGGGCAGCACATGGTGGAGCAGTTGCTGGCAAGAGGCTATGCTGTCAATGTATTCGATATCCGGCAAGGGTTTGATAATCCCCGGGTACAGTTCTTTCTGGGTGACCTCTGCAGCCAACAGGTAATGGACCAGGCAGCCTTGCTGATTTCACACAGGTCCCCAGAGGGAAACCATGGCACTTCCTGTGCTTAGAGGACAGCCAATATGTTGTTCGAGAAAATTGTTTTGTTTTGAAAAATTTGAAAGTTACCGGACAGTTTAGCACACACCACATTCTTACTACTCAGAATGACTAACTGTTGTCTCTGTTGCAACTCCCAGTTCTGCCGTGAAAGCAGCCATGGTCAACGCATGAAGAATGTGCATGGCCATGTGCCAATCAAACTTTACCAAAAAAGCTGTAGTGTTCCGACTGCTGCTCCAGGGTAGACACCCAAAAGAGCAAGTGCTGGGCCACAGGGTGTTTTTATTAAGATATAATTCATATACCATAAATTTCACATGTTAAAGTATGTAATTCAGTGGTTTTTACTACTATACCCATAAAGTTGGGCAGTCATCTCCCACTATCTAATTCCAGAACATTTTCATCCCCCACCAGAAGGAAATCCTGCCCCCCTTGGGGCCCCATTCCTTCTCCTCCCTTCCCAGCCCCTGGCAACCAGTGATCTGCTTTCTGTCTCTGTGGATTGGACTTCTGTGACTGGCTTCTTCACTCAACCTAATGTTTTCAAGCTTCATCCATATTGCAAGGGTGTTAGTATTTTGAATCTTATTAGGTTTTGCCAAACGGCTGGACGAAGCCGCCGTGTGAGTTTTGCATTCACATGAGCAGTGTGGTAGAATCCCCATGGCTCCCCATCCTTGCCAACGCTGGGCATAATTAGACTTTTTGGTGTTGCCATTCTGAAGAGTATGAAATGGTACCTCAGTGATGATCGGAGTCATGTGTCCTCCCTGACCAGATGACTGGCCACTGTGCCCTTCCTGGTGGGTATTCAGGTTTCCTCCTGTGTGACTTGCTTGCATGCGTCCTTTGCCCATTTATCTTTGGGGTTACCTTGTTTTCCTTATTGACCTATCTGGAATGCCAGCATTTTGCATGTTTGCACGTATTGCAGATGGTTCCCCTCAGCCTGTCGCTGGGCTCTTACTCTTGCCTTTGGTGCCATTTGCTGTACAGTTTTTGGTCTTGTTTTTGTGGTTCAAGTTTTAAGGCCATTATTTCTCTAGCTGTTTCCTTTCTCACACCGCTCACACCTGTGGGGCTGGAGATGGCGTAGACATCTTCCTTGCTCGTCATTGCTACCCCCAGAGCATTCTCCCGTACTCTGCCCTAAGCCCTGTCCAACGTTGAAGATGATACCATCAGAGTGCACAAACCCCAGCAGCCTTCCTCGTGGCAGCCATCCACAGCCACTTGCTCCCTCTCCTGGGTGACTGACTGTACTTCGTTCCTCAGTGATTCATCTCCTGGCCAATGTCAGCCTCGTCAACAGCATTCACACAGATGACCCTACGTACACCCTTGCCCCTCTCAGCCCTGGCTGCCTCTCACCCAATGACCTTGTCCTGTCCTCCGTTGTCATTCCCTAGACCTGCACCTTGCCATCACCAGTAAATGTGTCTTCTCCTCTGTCTTAATTGCAGGCATTCCACTCTGAGCGCCACCTCCTGTCTTTCCAGCTCACGCCCTCTAGTGCCTGCGCTGTGCCAGTTCTCTGCCCCACCCAGACACCCAGCCACACCTACTCTCGGTGGCCCCATTCGTGCCTCACTGCCTTTGCTTCTGGGGGCCACTTGCTGTCTTGTACGGTCGTCACCCCTTGCCCTTTATCTTCTGTTGTATGTATCCTTCAGGGTTCTCTAGAGGAACAGCCAGTAGAGGAGTATATGGAGGAGGGAGCAGAGAGACAGGGAGAGAGGGAGAACAAGAGAGAAACTGCGATTTAATTCAAGCAATTGGTTAACATGATCATGGAGGCGGGCTCGGCAAGTCTGAAATTTGTAGGGCAGACCAGAAACTCAGGCAGGAGTGGACACTGCAGTCCTAGAACTTCTCCTTACAGAAACCTCAGTTTCGCTCTTAAGGCCTTGCAACTGATTGGATACAGCCCATCCAGATTATCAAGGGTGATCTCCTTACTTTAAACCGGCTGATTGAACATGCCAACCACAGCTACAAAACTCCTCTACAGCAATGCCTAGACAGGTATTTGCTGGGATCAGTGGGGACTAGACCCTGGCCCAGGTAACACAAAGAAGTCCCCATCACGTTGTATGTCACATTGTGACCCCAGCCCTGGTTAAATCAGGACCTCTCTTCCCTGTGCATCTCTGGGCGGCTGAACAGGGCTGGGGAGGAGCACACGAGCCTGCTGCCTCTTGCCTTTTTCATGGCCACAGGCTTCGAGTATCTCATGGATCAATCACTGTCTAGAAGCTGACAAGCTCCCGGTGTCATATCTCCAACCCATAGCTCCTTGGCCTTATATATATCAGCTGCCTGCTGGATGGCCCTATTTGGATACCTGCAGACATTTCAAGCTTGCCATGTCCCAAACTGAGCTCCTGGTTTCCTGCCGCAAGTCGTTCCCCCACCACAGCAAACCTACTCCTGCTAAAGTCTTTTCCATCTCCATAAACAACCCACTCTGTCCTTCCAGTTGCATTGGCCAAAAGTCTTAGATTCATCCCTGATTCCTTTCTCTCCCGTACTCTCCATCCCATCCACCAGCAAGTCTTGTTGACTCCACTCTCAAAATAGGTCCCTAATCCAGCAACTTCTCACTTCTTCCATTGCTGCTACTCAGGTCCAAGCCACCATCACCTCTCACCTAGATGTTAGAGGGGCCCTTCTGACGCATAAATCAGACCACGCTGCTCCTTGTATAGAAGCCTCCCTTGGTGTCCGGTCCTGTGTAGAGCAAACAGCAGGGGCCTGTATAATCACCCACGAGGCCCCGAGTGGTGTGCCCCTAAGACTTGTATGGCCTCACTCCCTCCTACATCAGATTCCAAAGACTGAGTGCAGAAAGAAAGCATGTAAATATTTCGTTAATAATTTTATATTGATTATATGTTGAAATGATACTTTAGATACATTAAATAAAATATATTAAAGTTATTCTAATTTTACCTGTTTCTTCTTACTTTTTAATGTAGTTACTACGAAATTTAAAGTCATATCTGTGGCTTTATTATATTCTGTTGGACTAAAGACTTGATCTGAATTTGGATCAGTTTTTACCTCTGGGGCAACATGGGCTGGTACCCCAATAGTAATAAGCGTGCCTAGTGCCCAGACTTTGGTTTCTACTAGCATTTCCCATTAAAGGAACTAGGGCTCCTTGGGAAAATAGCCTATTCTAGCACTCTGGGGCAAGGGTGATACAAAATGAGCCTGGAGCATTTTCTTAGGACCAAATTAATGATGACATGTCAAAAGAACACAGGAGCCAAGGGAAGAGCCTCCACTGGTCAAATTTAGGACATTTGGAACCTCAAAAGGGATAACAATAGTAGGTTGTAATGCATTGAATAAAAGAATACATGGGACCATGGAAATACTGAAAAGAAAAATTGGTGTCAGAAGAAGCAGCAGCTGTACTTTACAGAGGAATGTCAGCTAATAGATGTAAAAGCCATGCTATAATTAGAATGTCACCATTTTGAAACTAGTGCATTGTTAGTGTTCCAGGCAAGGACCATCAATGAATGCTGAAATTGATCTGTAGAATTATCACCCTGCAGATTACTTATTAATTACAACAGGAAAAAGGTACCTGTTTGATGGCTAGAATCTGGCAGCCATCACCTTCACCAAGTGATCCAATTTAACATCACCAGCAGCGGGACAAACGCGTGCCTCTTAGGGTAATGCCCTGAGAAGGATACCTTCTAACCCCCAGTGCAGCATTCCTGCCAAAACTATTAAGCCTGAATCTAGTAGTGAGTAAACAGACTAATCCAAATTGAGGGACAGTCTATAAAATAACCGACCTGAAGCCTTGAAAAAAATGGCAGTTATAAAAGACAAAAAAGAAAAGATGGGGAATTGTTCCAGATTAAAAGAGATGGAAGAGACATGAGCACTAGATATTGTGTGTGATCCATGATTGTGTCTTGGAACCAAAAATAAAAATGGCTATAAAAGACATCGTTGGGATAATTGCAGATATTTGAATATAGACTAATTACTTGATAAGAATGTCACATCTGTCGAATTTCTTGAGTGTGGTCATTGTTTTGTGGTTATGTAGGAGATGCCTGGTGAAGAGGTTGGAGGCAAAGCAGCACAATGTCTGCAACTTCCTCTCAAATGGTTTCAGAAAAAATCATGTCTCTGTGTATGTAGAGAGAGGACTTTGTGGCAAAATATTAGTTAGTGAATCTAAGCACATAATTCACGGTTGTCTTTCTTTTGGTGACCACCACAAAGCATATTCTGTTTACTTAAGGTTTGGCAAAATGGTGACATGCTATCATTTCCTCCTCATTTAGTGGCTCAAATCTTTGTACCTTGTGCAGATTAAATGCTTGATTCTTTCCCTTTATTTTTCTTACTGGTAATCAAACTGTCTTGTCCTTCTTTGGCCAGTGGGAGCCTTTTCAGGTTGGCCCTTGAGTCCTTTTCATGTGACCTTGGTAGTCTTGGCTGGCTTCCTGACTTTTGGGTACCACAAGGTATTCCTGGCTCATCCTGTGTATTTTCTGCCCCAGATCTGCAATCAGCCATTTCCCGCAGGAGCTCTGGTTCCTTTTAGCAGTAAGTTAGACCTATTGGACGATCCCTTTCAGGTTGCCGTATCATGTCTAGTTTCCCAGGAAGGAATATGCTGGTGTGTTGGCTGTTTACACTGTCTTTAATGGTGTGGAACGCTTTCATAGCATTCATAATTTCTGTCTATGCGCTCACCTTCCCCAGGTGTTTTACCCCCAGGTGCCCCGAACACCCAGAGCGGTGTTGCTGCTGTCTGGATCGCACAGGCTTCTTGTGCCCCAGACCCCTTTTGATCGGGGACTGGTTAATGGGGAAGGGGTGATTAAAGAGACAACTTGGTTTCTATGCCATAGACTTCTATATTGTTGAATCTTTTATAAGAATGTGTTTGCATGTTGATTGTAGAATTATAAAAGGACAGGAAACCCGCAAGCCCCAGGCTGGACAGTGAGAATGTGAGACGGTCGTCGACCCGCCCGAGCAGGAGTGACTATTTTGTCTTTGTTTGCTTTTCCAGGACCTGTACCCAGCTCTGAAAGGCGTAAGCACAGTTTTCCACTGTGCATCACCCCCACCAGCCAGTAACAACAAGGAACTCTTTTATAGAGTGAATTACATTGGCACCAAGAATGTCATTGAAACTTGCAAAGAGGCTGGGGTTCAGGTAAGGGGAAAGCTGGGGTAAGTGCTGTCAGGAACACTGATGGCCCTTTCTCAGGGCCAGAAGGCCGTGGTTCTTCTTGTAGTCTTCCTGGGCCTAGCCAGGATTACTTCTTAAAGCGTTGTGAAGATCTTGGAAATGAAGCTCTAGAAGTCGCTGGGTATCGTGAAGGTCTGCTCGCCAAGGCCAGTTTGAATTATAATGCATACAAATAGACCATCTAAGGACCCTAAGGCTGTTAGTCTTTGGTTAAAGAGCTACAGAATTTAGACATTTGCTTTTAGTTTTTTATTGTGATAAAATATACATCACATAAAATTTACCATCCTAACCATTTTTAAGCGTACAGTTCAGTGGCATTAAGTACATTCACAGTGTCCTGCAACCATCACCACCCTCCACCTCCAGGACTTTTTCTTCTTCCCTAACAGAACCTCTGTACCCATTAAACAACTCCCCAGTGCCCCTTCTCCCCAGCCCCTGGCAACCACATTCTACTTTCTGCCTCTATGAATTTGACGATTGGAGGCCCCACATATAAGTGGAATCCTACAGTATTTGTCCTTTTGTGTCTGGCTTATTTCACTGGGCATAATGTTTCAGGGTTTATCAATGTCACAGTGTGTGTCGGAATTTCCTTCCTGTCCTTTCCGTTGTATGGATGGACCATGTTTTGCTTATCCATGCACATATCAGGGGACATTGCTGTCATTTTTACCTTTTGGCTGTTGTGAACCATGCTGCTGTGAACATGGTGTACAGATACCTGTTCCAGTTCCTGCTTCCAGTTCTTTTGGGGATATACCCAGAAGTGGGATTGCTGGATCATACAGTAATGCTGTATGCAACCTTTTGAGGAACTACCACGCTGTTTTCCAGACCTTGCTTATGTCTTAAAAGAAAAATCAAACTGTTTACTTTTAGCCAGTAGAAGCATGTTATAACTCAGGCCCGAGGGGATGCAAATTTCTACCATGCCTTAGCTTGCTGCATTGTTAGAAATTCTAGTTCTTTATAGGATGCCAGCCACTGTGTGAAACAGCTCCCTCGCAGCCCAGCACCCTGACCCTCACAGTGACACATGCCACAGAAAAGCCTGAAGTGAGCCGGGGGAGGGGAGTCCTGTTGGCCAGTCCCCGGCATCAGCTGCCCCAGTAGGGATGGGAGGGGCAGGAGGTCTTCTGGGCTCCATGTCCTGGAAAGGATCACTTATAATAATAGTGACCCTACACTTGGCAGTTGACAGGACACTTTGCTGCTGCTGCAATTATCACCTAATCTGCTCCTCATTGGCTAGTGAGATCTCTTTGCTAGTAAATGGAAGAGGTGGGACTTGAAGTAGATTTGCTGATGCGAAATCCCACACTGTCTGGACTCCACCATGCTGGTGTAGCTGGAGCTCTGGGAAGTACACTGTTGTTCTTTGTTAAATGGAAGATCTGAATGGCATACAAAAAAGATTCAGGAATAATACAGCACCCTGACACTCATCGCAGCGTTGAAGAAGTGATGTTACCAGTGGAGGCGAAGGCCCCGTGTGCCCATCCTCGATGCCATTACCCTCCTTTGGCCGTGGGCAACAATATTCTGAATTTGGTTTTATCATTTCTATTTGCTCCACGTGCAGCCGCATGTTATAAACCCTATAAAAATGGTATCTTATTGAATGTATCCTCCTGTAACTTGCATTTTTTCCCCCAACGTTATGTTTTTGAGCTTGGTATGTGTGGCTCTGGTTCATTCCCTGAAAGGGCAGATTGGCTTAGTGGGTACGGGTGTAGGAAATGATCTCTGTGTTATATCTAAGGAACGTGTTCCAACAGTGAGATCAAAAGATTCTCTAAAGTATTTTTTTCCTCAAAAGTTTACAGTGCTACTTTCCACATTTAAATCTTTAATCCACCAGGAATTTATGGTTACATATGGTGTGAAGTAGAGATCTAATTATTTTCCATATAGATAACCAGTTCAGCACCATTTATTGCCTCACCCATCCTTTCCCCACTGTCCAACGCCACCCACAGCATGTCTTGGGTGTTCATATCCTCCATAGGCCTGTCCCCAGGCTCTCTCCTCTGGTCCATTAGCCTCTTTGTGTCCGTGCCGGGAAGCTCTGCCCTCATTAATATAGCCTTAGGATAGGTCTCAGTATCCCATAGGACAAGTCACCCACCGAGCAACTTTTTCAAAATCCACTTGGCTATTCTGAGCCAAGTTCTTCCACACAGGTTTTAGAATCAGCCTGTTGGGTTCTTTCATAACGGCTGTTAAGACTGTTATTGTAATTGCATTGAACTTGTAGGCACTTTTGGAAAGAATTGACATCTTCCCAATATTGAGCCTTCCGTTCCATAAATATGGGCTCTTTCCATTTATCTCTCTCTTTAGTGTCTTTCGATAGAGCTTTATACTTCACTTCATAAAGGTTGTATACATCTCTTGTTAAATTTATTCCTATTTACCTCATTTTTTTGTTATTTAATAACTTTTATATTATATTGTAAATTGTTGCTAATGTATAAGAATACAGTTAATTTTTGTATATTGATTTTTAATTCAACACCTTTGCTGCTCTCATATTTTCTGTGTAGACATTTCTATCATCTGCAAGTGAGGGCACTTTGGTTTCTTTTGAAATCATTATAAATTTTTGGTTGTCTTATCTTACCGCTCTGGCTAGGACTTCTAGTACAATGTTGAATAAAAGTGGTAGAGACGTGATTCAAGCCAGTAGTGTCCAGTGTTAGATGAGCTGCCCTTAAGCAGAAGGCTGGGTGCTGGGGACCCTCAGAAGAGAGCATCTTCCTTTAAGAATAGCATTTCTTTTTTTTTTTTTTTTTTTTTTTTTTTTTTTTTTTTTTTTTTTTTTTTGAGACAGAGTCTCACTCTGTTGCCCGGGCTAGAGTGAGTGCCGTGGCATCAGTCTAGCTCACAGCAACCTCAAACTCCTGGGCTTAAGCGATCCTACTGCCTCAGCCTCCCGAGTAGCTGGGACTACAGGCATGCGCCACCATGCCCGGCTAATTTTTTGTATATATATATTTTAGTTGTCCATATAATTTCTTTCTATTTTTTAGTAGAGACGGGGTCTCGCTCTTGCTCAGGCTGGTCTCAAACTCCTGACCTTGAGAGATCCACCCGCCTCGGCCTCCCAGAGTGCTAGGATTACAGGCGTGAGCCACCGCGCCCGGCCAAGAATAGCATTTCTTAAGCAGGTGCGTGCATGCGAGTACGCATGCATGTGTTCACACAGTCAGTATCAGAACAACCGGTGATCTTTTTCAAACTGACCTCCCTCTAGAAGTTTGTGGGCCACCTTGCCCCCATGGAAAATCATTCTTGCGGTGAGATACCATGCATAACGGGGGTCTGTTCTGTCCCGCACATGTGATAGGATAGAAAAAAATGTGAGATCTGCTGTTTTAGAATGTAAGACCATAACGTGTCTGGAATCCACACAGCTGCAAAAGATGGTGATCTTTGGATTACTTTAAGAAGGCATGAAAGGCAGAGGCATTGCAGCAGATAATTTGTGCAGGGAGGGCCTCGAATGCATGGGTAGCAAAGAGCTGCCACGTGATTCTCTTTCACACAGGCTCATCAGACTGTTTGAACAGCAATAATGCCTGACTGGTATTTTTTTGATCTTCCTCTGCCAGAAACTCATTTTAACCAGTAGTGCCAGTGTCGTCTTTGAGGGCGTCGACATCAAGAATGGAACCGAAGACCTCCCCTATGCCGTAAAACCCATTGACTACTACACAGAGACTAAGATCTTACAGGAGAGAGTATGTACTTAGAGCTGTTTCAGTGTGGGGACGTCTGACGGGTTTAGATTCTTAAGGAAAACCTTTGTGAGCTTATGAAGTTAGCATTCTGAGACCTAAGTGTGTAATTAGGAAGTAAACATTGTGGGTAAAATTAAATTTTAACAGTAATATCAGAATAGCTTCATGTGGCCAGATACTTCTGAATATTCTCCAAGGGGATTTTCCATGTTTAAACGTCACGACAATCCCACCGCCACCAGATTTCAGATGAGGACTTGTGCACAGAGAGATTCAGAACCTTCCTGAGGCCGTGCACCTAGCAGGTGGCTGCCCCAGGCAGTCTCTCTCTAGAGCCCGCGCTTTTTGCCACACGAGCTTCCTCGCCTGCTGTGGGAATTGAGCGCCGACCACAAGTGTGCAGGCAGGACTCGGGCTGTGTGCACCTTCCTCATGGCACTCTTGCCTGCTTCTTTTTTTAAAAAACCAAACAATGGAAGGATCTTGCTTTATTTTAAGGAAAAGTTCTTTTCCACTTGGCAAACCAGCTACATCAGGGGACACCTGGTGAGTTGAGCGATAGCCTCTGAGCCTTCAGGCTGCAGGGCTGCGGCTGACAGCTGCTAGCTCCTGGTGGAGGACGCTGCCCTGAGGCCATCCTAACCTGCAGGCCAGGGGTCTCCTGAGCCCCAGACAACTTGCCTTAGCTGGGTAGCTGAGTTTACCTCTCCCAGCTGTTTACAGCATATTGTACTCACTGAGGTTTTCTTTCAAAGCCAGTACTTATTGAACTGGAGCTGAGCACCCGACTGGCACGTGCCCCCCTGTGCTGCCTGAGAACCGGCTGCCTCTTGACTGTTTGCTATAACTTCAGCTCAGAAAGTCCCAGCAGAACCGGTCCATAGGGAGGCACGAGGGCCGCCCCAGACCAGGGGGCAGAGGCCTGGCCTTTGGCGAGCCAGAGTCCTGTCTATCTCCAGGCTATGCTCAGACTTGGTCCAAGGAGCACTAAAGTCTCCACTGGGCCCTGCAAGATGTTCAGTTACCATGGAGACCCTGTGCGCTCTCACCCAAGGTGCCCAGGACTGCACCGGGGCTGAGCCCATGTAGGCTCAGGAGCTCCAGATGACAGCCTTGGCTCCAACCACCAGTGTCTTGCTTTCACCGACGTTTGGGTGCTCAACTGGAAATAAGCGAAGCTTGCAAATGACCCTGCTAGTCAGTCACCTGCAGCCTCCCTTCGGCCAAGGTCAGCACCCACTGCTGGCTTTAAAACCACTTTCCTGATAATAAAGGAAATGTAAGTTCAACTCTCTTCCCTTTAGTCATAGAGACGAGCCTTGGTATCGGTCATTTGAAGGCTTATTTAGTCATTTCCTCTATCAGCGTGGGGACCAGAGGAGGGGCAGCTCTGGGAATGTGTTGACAGAGCCGCTTCTCCATTGTTAGGCAGCTCTGATTATTACAGACTCAGTCATCGATTAACTTACAATTGCTGGGACCGTAACATGTACAAGCATTTTGCCACCTTAGAGTAGAAAGCCTCGAAGACATGATATGGCAGTGACTAGACTCACCTTGCTGAAGCAACCGACATGGCGTCCCTGTCTCAGAGTCGGCGCCTTTATGATCCACATTTTTACTGATGATACCCAAATCCTTTGTTTTGTTACTTTGAGGCAAATCTGTTTTCAGGCTCTTGAGTTTTAGTTTGTGCAGCAAGCCACGCAGAGGACATCTTTCGTGCCTTTGTGACAATGGTAACGGGAATAAGAGCTGCGGCTGCTGGAGCGCCTGCTCCGGCCCTTTGCACGTGCCAGCTCGCCTCCGGCGCTGCCCAGCCGCTGCCCTGCCTCTCCAGGGGCCTGGTCTTCAGCCCCTTCCCTTCTCAGACCTCCTTCTGGCCCACTGGACTTGGTCAGAGTCCTTTCCTGGAGCAGCCCAGGCCTGGTGGGGACATGCAGCCACACGCACAGCTCAAGTCAGGACCCCTTTGGTGGCAGCAGCTCACGGGAGGCTCACGACTAACTCGGTAACCGGAGCCCTCTGATCTTTGCCGCAGACCGCTGCCGAGGCTCGTCTTCTGGCTGGGTTTGCACCTTTTAGCCGTTGGACCCACACCCAGGCCTTTCTGTTGGATCGTACTGGTCTGCACCCGGCTGTCCCTCCTGCGTTTTCAGATGTGGGTGGGGGGTGGGTGGGATAGAGAGGTAGCCCAGAAGTATACCACTGTCGTCTGTCCCCCACCGCAGGTGCTGCTCACCCAGTGAGGAACTGTCCTGGCTCAGGCCGACAGGTTTGCAGCGAACTGCTCCTTCTCTCCTCTAGGTGGTGCTGGGCGCCAATGACCCTGAGAAGAATTTCTTCACCACAGCCATCCGCCCTCATGGCATTTTTGGCCCAAGGGACCCCCAGTTGGTCCCCATCCTCATCGAGGCAGCCAGGAATGGCAAGATGAAGTTTATGATCGGGTAAGTCAGCCCACAGTGGCTCTTCCCCAGCCCTCCCCGATCCCTGCACCATCACAGAGCACCTTGCAAGTAGCCACGCAGCTTTGTAGCTCTTTTGTGATGGGACTGTCTCAGCCCATTTGTGCTGCTATAACAAAATACCTGAGACTGGGTCATTTATAAACCACAGAAATGTTTTGCTCACAGTTCTGGAGCAAAACATCTAGGAAGTCCAAGATCAAGGCTTTAGCAGATTGGGCGTCGGGTGAGGGCCCATTCCTCATTGGTGGCACCTGGTACGTGTCCTCACACAGTGGAAGGGCAAACAGGCTCCCGTGGGCCTCTTTATCAGAGCACTAATCCCATTCATGAGGGAAGAGCCTCCATGACCTAATCACCTCCCAGGGGCCCCACATCTCAATGCCGTTGCATTGGAGATTAGCTTTTAGCATGTGCATGTCTAGGGACACAAACATTCAGACCATAGCAGTGACCTTCTTCACTGTGGTCTGTATACATTTCCTGCAGCCGCCATAACAAATTAGCACACACATAGTGCTGAAAGCAATAGAAATTGATTCTCCCACACTTCTGGACGCCAGAGGTCCAAAGTGAAGACGTTGGCAGGGTTAGCTCCTTCTGGAGATGCTGAGGGAGAAGCTGTTCCAGGCCTGCTGTGGCTTCCACAGTTTGCTGGCGATCCTTGGCGCGCCTTGATTTCTGTGTCCAAATTCCCGTCTTATAAGGACATCAGTCGTGGGATTTAGAGCCCGCCTTACTCCAGTATGACCTCAGCTTTATTAAGTCCATCAGCAGAGACCTATTTCCAAATGAGGTCACATTCACAGGTTCCAGGGGAACCTGAGTTTTGGTAGGACACTATCCAACCCAGTACGCCCTCTCAGATAGGCTGGGAGAATATTTATGTCCCTGTTTGGAAATGAGGAAACCGAAGCTCAGAGGGAAAGTGATTGGCCTGGGGTAAAGGGCTCAGCTCTTGCATCTAGGAAGACAGGTGGGGGCTTTACGTTCCTCCTTGAGGAAAGCGCAGGGAGAGGAGCCTCTGCAGGTGACCACAGAATGCAGCCGTCTCCCAAATACCCCAAATACGCCTTCTCTTCCTTCATTTCCTTCTTCCTTCTCCTCCCTTTCTTTCCCTGTCTTTGCCCTGCGCCTGACCTTCCCATTCCGTACTCAGCCTCATTGCCACTTTGAGAGACTGCGAAGCGACTGGTTGGAAAATGTGAGGCAGAGAAAGGCATTGGCCCAGTGTATCGTGGGAAGGGGTTGAAGAGCTGCTGCCCACGTCAGAGCCAGAGCAAACAGCACCAGTGTTGGCCACGCTAGGATGGACTGGGCGCGACACCAAGCTTTCAGATTCACTGGTTGGCCCTTAGATATTCCACTACCCCTGGGGGCCCCAGAAGTCCTGGCCCAGTGCACATCTTTAACCAGTACAGGCGTCCATGTGTGCCGGCGGCTGGCGTTGCCAAGGCAGGTGGCAGCCATTCTGCAGTTAGTGTCTCAAATGCTGAGACATGGGAGTGGCCCGGGCCCACGTGCAGGGTCTCCGCTGGGCTTACAGCTGAGCGCCCCCAGCATGAATTGAGTTGTTCCTTGTGCACCTGCAGAAACGGGGAGAACTTGGTGGACTTCACCTTCGTGGAGAACGTGGTCCATGGACATATCCTGGCTGCAGAGCACCTCTCCCGAGACACAGCCCTGGGCGGGAAGGTAAGGCGCCCGTTTCCCCAGCTTGGGGCAGATGGCCCGCCACGCCCTGCCTCTGCATGGGTGCCTCCCTTCAGGTTTCTCTTCCCTGCTATGGATTCGCGGGCAAATTGCCCCTATGATCCTGCATCATGGAGGCTCCACTTTAGGACCGTGTTGTGCTGAGGTGGAGCCCCTCTAATGGGAAGTATGGTATCTCTGTAGTGTCACAGCACTCGGGGCAGCCAGCATCTGGGAGCCAATGAGCTGGGATTGAACAGGTTCAGGACACAACTTTCCCTCGACCATGACCTGGCCGCCCACGTGTCGCTGTGGCTACTTGGGGCAGGATCCCGTGGCTCACCCTCGTTCCCACTTGTTCCTCAGGTCTCCATTTCCCCTGTCGCCTCTCACCCTCCAGAGGAGTGATGTATTGGAATCTGTTGGCGTTTGGCTGCTGGTGGGCAGAACAGGGCTGGGATGGTGGCCGTCTCTGCAGCAGGGTGGACATGTGGGTCCCCGTCACCCTTTCCTCCCCCTCCAAAGGCCCCATCCTCTTCATTTCTCATCCCTTGCTTTGGACCCCCCTCGCTGCTGGGTCCTCTTTTATTCCCCTGGGCCTCTGCCATTTCCCTACTCATAACTGTCACAGTGGTTGAGAGTGGGGGCTTTTGGCCTCTGATTTAGAACAAACACAGCACATCCGAGAAATGTTATATGACCCATTCGTTACACCCCGAGATAAGAAGGTGAGTTTTACCGTGACTAACAATTATTAAATTAACAAATGTACCTTCCTGAGTGCAGTCTAAGCCTCACTTCAAATCCCGGCCCATAGATAAAACTCTCATCACCTTCCCTCTCTACGCGCTGACACTGCCCAATTGCAGAGTGGGGGGCAGACCACGTGACACGCTGCAGAAGTGAGGCACATGAGGGTGCGGTCTGCACAGGCTTCACGTACACCTCACTTTTGAGCTGCCTTGCAGAAGAGCTGGAGCAGGCAGGCAGGGATGGCTGCTAGCTTCCCAAAGCATTCATTCTGGATCTCTGGGCTGAGCCTACAGCTTGCGTTTCTAACTTCTTGTTCTCTCTTGTTCTCTCACCAGGCATTTCACATCACCAATGACGAACCCATCCCTTTCTGGACATTCCTGTCCCGCATCCTGACGGGCCTCAACTACGAGGCCCCCAAGTACCACATCCCCTACTGGCTGGCCTACTGCCTGGCCTTCCTGCTGTCCCTGCTGGTGGTGGTGCTTAGTCCGGTCATCCGGATCCAGCCCACCTTCACCCCGATGCGGGTTGCGCTAGCTGGGACATTCCACTACTACAGCTGCGAGAGAGCCAAAAAGGCCATGGGCTACCGGCCCCTGGTCACCATGGATGACGCCGTGGAGAGGACCGTGCAGAGCTTTCACCACCTCCGGAAGGTCAAGTGAGGCACCTGGAGACTGGGCGCCCTCACCATGTTCGCCAGCCAATAACTGTGCCCCTGTGGACCAATGAACTAACATCCTTCAAGTGCGTTTCTTCTGAGCTTATGCTCAGAAAGCTCCTCCTAGTTAGATGGGAGCACACCCTGCCACGGCATTTCCTCATTGACAGGATTGCATTTGGGTTTCTTAAAGCAGGCAGCTTCATTTTTTTTTTTTTTTGACTTTTTGTTCTCTCCCCCAGTCCCCTCTTTTCTGTGTTCCTCATCACAAAGACCACCTTTGCAGTCACCCATTTCATTCCAGTGACCTTGAGGAAGCGGTAGGAAGAAACAAGCCATTTGATAACGGGGATGAAGAACCATCTCCATGCAAACCGATACTAGAGCGAAGCCACCGTACCTGTTCAAGCAACTAAGTCTTAAAAATACCCTAGAAGGGGCCGGGCGCGGTGGCTCACGCCTGTAATCCTAGCACTCTGGGAGGCCAAGGTGGGTGGATCGCTCAAGGTCAGGAGTTCGAGACCAGCCTGAGCAAGAGTGAGACCCCGTCTCTACTAAAAAAATAGAAAGAAATTATCTGGCCAACTAAAATATATATAGAAAAAAATAGCCGGGCATGGTGGCGCATGCCTGTAGTCCCAGCTACTCGGGAGGCTGAGGCAGGAGGATCGCTTAAGCCCAGGAGTTTGAGGTTGCTGTGAGCTAGGCTGACGCCAGGGCACTCACTCTAGCCCGGACAACAAAGTGATACTCTGTCTCAAAAAAAAAAAAAAAAATACTCTAGAAGGAAGCAGACATTGTAAACACGGGCGGGATTTCAAATGTACATTTCATATCGACACTGAGTTTAGAGCAAAAACTTAAAGCTTCAATGACTGTAATCCCCCCCAGTGCCTGGGATTAAAAAAAAAAAGACTGCTGGTTTTTCAACTCCTTAGGCTTCCAAGTTCTCTTTCAGGAACCATTGGTGCACCTGCCTGCATTGTGTTTTCATAAAACATTTCTCTCTTTATCAACAGAGTTCTGTTGTCGTTTTTAGTGGCAAGGGGGTGATCCGGCCCAGTGGCGTAGACATAAGACAAAAGCTGGGTGACAGTCAGCCAAAAGAGTTTGGATGGAAACTCCATGAGATGATGCAGAAAGGGCCACTTGCCTGCAGCTCACACTCACAGAATCCTTCAGGCCAGGTCCCAAAGGGCGTAGCACACATACTACTAATTCTGGGGTTTTTTTTGTTTTTTTTTTTTTTTCTATTTTCTGGTGATATTCTGCTTGCAGAACCTGATTTCTTCTCAGACTAATGACATATCTATAATCTTAAAGAGTTCTGCTTTCTTCTCTACTTTTGTGCAAGGATGGGGAGGCAGCAGGGGAGACTGGAATACAGTGGAGGTGTTGCCACGCTGGGCAGTTTGTATCTTGGGAAGATCACCTCTGATGGAGGAAAGACGCCGGGCTGATGGGGCAGGGGGTATAAACATAAATAAAACACGGTCTTTGCCCCTAAGAAACACAGAATAATGCAGTTAGGGCACGTCCCCAAGCCCCTGTAATAGCAGGCAGGAAATGGTGCACACACTAAGACTGAGCGGTGTGAGTTCAGAGGAAGGAGACTGCTTGGGGGAGGTGATGCATCGAGTTGGACCTTGAAGGATGGATGAACAGTGGGTACAGACCCCTGGCTGGCATTTCAGGCTAAAGAAGTCAGAGTCTCATAGGCGACGGCTCGTCATAGTTTAGTTAGCGGCCCATAAAGTAATGCTGTGTCTTAGATTCAGTGGGGCACAGAAGTGACCAGCCTGGTTTGGGCCGGGAGGCTGCTCAGGCGGAAAATGCCAGGCTGAGGGGGATGTACTTCTATCTCCTAGACATTGGAGACCAAGAATCAAAACCATCTGACCACCCTCCTGGAGCCTGGGAGACCGCATAGGAGGCAGCACAGGCCCAAGCAGTCACGGAGCTGTAGGTGAGACATGCAGCCTTAAATGGAAGCCCCTGAAAGGGAGAGCTCCGCGCCTGATGTGCAAGAGGCATTGAGAGGGAAGGAGGCGGCCAGGCACAGGTGGGAAGATCAGCTTAGCTGGGCGGAGGCTGCAGAGGTGCTCCCAGGGCTGATGGGAGGATGGTGCCGGCCCGGATCAGGGAGGCCAGCAGGCCGTGCTCACACAGGCTGGCCACTGTCTGGGCCAAAGATGTCCCTCGTCGAACTCTAGATTCTCCAATCCAGTCCTATCTTCTACTTCCCAGGGGAGCTCCACTCTCTTCTGTTCACTTGTTCAGTCCACACGTCTTTGTCGGGCCCTGCCCTGAGCGTCGGTGGTGAATGAAACGGACACAGCCCCTGCCTGCTTGGAGCGGACATTCTCGTGGGGCCAGACCAAAACGTAATTCAAACTGTTCCAAGCTCCAAAAAGGAATGTACAGGTTATTATGGAAGGGGCGTGGGGCTGCAAGCAAACTGGACCCAGGTGGAAATCAGAGCAGAACAGTCAGGGAAGCAGTCTGAGACGAGGCAGTGTTAAACAGGAAGAGGCTGGGGGAGCCCTGCACACAGACCCTGAGCCACCAGCGCCTGTCTTCCCTGCCACTCCTTGTGTTTCTCTGAATTCCTGACCCACACCTATCTTGATCCTCCACCCATTTGGAGAAGGTCCAACCACCAGGAAACCACAGGCTCAGTACCCCCGAGAGCTTGTTAGATAGAAACTATCAGGCCCCACCCCAGACCTACTGAACCAAGACCCTGTGAGTGGGCTGGCCCTGTGTGTTCACATGCCATGAGAATGGTTCCAAACCACCGAAGTAGCCTTCCTGCAGGTCACTGAGTCCAGCTAAAACATCACCTCGGCCACTGCAAGACTGAACTTGCCCTGCTCACAGGCCCAATGCCTGAGGGCCACCCCCACCCATTCCTTTCATGACAACTGATGGCCTTGCAGCACACCGCCCTTAAATGACATCCTGGAGCATGGACCCAGGTCTGCGCCTCTCCCCTGTGGCACGTTCTGTCTGGAGAATCAGGCCCAAGGGAAGGCAATTCCCTCCCAGCTTGAGGACAACTAAAAGTCCATTGCCAAGTTCTGCATGGCCATTGGGTGACCTCTCATTTTGATCCTTCTTCCTTCCCTTCCCCAATGACGGTGACCTGCTTCAGCACCTGGCCCCATCTGCACCTAGGTCAGGTGCCCTGGGACAGCCAAGCTGATCGTCTGCCTCCTGCCTTGCCGGCTCCCAGCCTCTGTGCACACGCAGGGCGTCCTGCCTCTCCTCTGCCGGAAATGCTTCAGCGGGTCCCCATTTTCTCCCAGCCCACCTTTCCAGCTTCTTGCACTGGGCTCCACACCTGCTGTGCTCCAGCCAGACTGAGCCACGGGCTCCTGCTCATGCCCTGTCATGTATCCCCTGCTCAGGTCACCCTGGCTGCCTGCAGCGTCCTCTCCCTTCCCCCGAGGAGCCTGGCCTGACCCTCCTAATTGGAAGTTGTCTCTCTCCTCTGGATTCCCAGCCTGTGGCTCTTGATCTTCTTCTTATTTTGCATGTCCCTGTGTGTACTTTTGTCCATGCCCACCAAGCCAACCAGTGTCCCCACAGCACAGAGTGGGTGCCCAGCAAACGCAGATAATCACCTCCCGGGTGACTGGGGGGTGCCTGTGGCTACCTGTTCCATCACGGGGGCCGAGACTCCAAAACAGGGAAGGACTGGAACCTACGCAGAGGCAGGCTCAGCAGACAGGACAGGAATGGGCCAGGCCTCTGGCCCCAGCCCTCCAGGGGCTGGTGCACAGTGCTGTCCACTGACAGGAAATTCGAGGCTTCCTTGCCCCTTGAAGATTCCTGGCTTGCTGGTGGAAAGTTCTCCCTTCTGCTGAATTGAAATACTGCTTGATGAGCCTTCCCCTGTCCTCCCTCCTTCCTGCCCCTATCCCACCCCAGCAAGTGCGGTTCCCTCAGCGGAATTCTCCTCTGCACAGCCTGCCCGCCTCGGGGCACCTGGTCCAGCATCGTTCGTCCTTGCAGTGCTGCCCCCCGCTCCGCTGCCCCCTTCCTCAGGCACATGGTAACCATCGGCCTAGCTGCCCGCACAGAGCTCTATGAACTGCTTCACTCCTCAAGGGCCAGGGGCTTTTCATTCATTCCCTGCTCCAGGGAAGGTGCCCGGTAAGTGCATTCCAAGACTAGAAGGCCTTTCAGAGGAGAAAACCACCAATTCCCACATTGGCCAGCTGGGGGAGCCCCAGAGAAAAGGAGCCATGGCCAAGGGCCCTCAAGGGCAGTTAGCAGAGCCAGGGCTCCTGATCCCCGTCCAGTGCACCCACAGCCCATTCAGATTCAGGCAGCCTGATGCAGCGATGGCGCCAGTGCAGGAGAGAGGCAGTCGGGACACAGGCTCCAATCTGAGGCTGTCTAGATTGTTAGCAACTGTGAGAAAGAAAAGAGACATGCTGGGAGACACTAGAACCTTCCATTCCAGTGTGCACCTCTTTTCACCAGCACTACCTAGTCATTGATCATGGAAGGCTCCAAATGATGGTGGACCCAAATTAGAGCCTTCCCTTTGCCAGGTCTGCCTCTTACCCACTCAGCCCCAGAAGGTTTGTTCACATTAGCTCCTTCAGCCCAGAGAATTTCCCAGAGAAAGTTCTTGAGTGACGTGGGTAGGGGAGAAAAGGAGGGAAGAGGGTGACGGCCTCTCAGCCTTTGTCCTATACTGCAGCCTGGCACCCAACAACTCTTTCAAGATGCCTCCTGGGACAGGTACTGGGGACACGTGCACCACCAGCTTTGTTCTCTGTAAGGGGAGGGGATAGAATCAGCTCAGAAAAATATTAATATTAACTGGGCACCTGCTGTGTCCAAAGGGATGCAGAAGTGACCAAGATAGAGCCCTTGTGCTTGGAGAGCTCATAGTCCCACAGAAGAAATGAAATGCAGAAACTAATAACCCAAGTGCTCCTGGCCTTAACGCAAACTATGAATATGGGATCAAATCCTGCTTGCCACCTACTTTTGTAAATAAAGTTTTATTGGTACACAGCCATGTCTATTCATTTATGTATTGTCCGTGGCTGCCTTTTCCCTGCAATAGCGGAGCTGAGTAGTTAACACAGAGACCATCTGGCTCACAAAACCCAAAATATTTACTATCTCACCCTTCACAGAGAAAGTTTGCCAACCACTGCTTGGGAGTGACTGATAGGCCAACAAGCACATGAAAAGATGCTCAATGTCATCATTACGGAAATGCAAATCAACACCACAATGAGACACCACCTCTCACACCCATTAGGACAGCTGTTATCCAAAAAAAAAGTATTGATAAGGATGTGGAGAAATTGGAACCCTTGGGCACTGCTGGTGGGGATGGAAAATGATACGGCCGTCCCCGCCAAAATTAAACATTACCGCATGATCTAGCAATTCCACCTCTGAGTAATCCCCAAAAGAATTGAAAGCAAGGTCTTAAAGAGCTATTTGTGCATCCATGTTCATAGCAACGTTACTCGGCAATAGCCCAAAGGTGGAAGCAACCCAAGTGTCCATCAATAGATAAATGAATAAACAAAATGTGGTCTGAGCATACAATGGAATATTATCCATCCTTAAAAAGGATGGAAATTCTGAGACGTGGTACAGCTCAGATGAAACTTTGAGGACATGATGTTGAGTGAAATAAGCCAGTCACAAAGGACAAATACTGTATGATTCCACTTATATGTGGTACCTGGAGTAGTCAAATCCATAGAGACAATACGTCGAGTGGTGGTTGCCAAGGACTTGGGGAGGCAGGATAGGAGTTACTGTTTAATTGAGTACAGAGCTAAAGTTGTGCAAGATGAAAACATTTTGTGGATGGACTGTGGTGATGGATGCACAAGAATGTGAATAGGCTTAATGCCATGAACTATACACTTAAAAAGTGGCTAAGATGGTAAATGTTATGTTATGTGTATTTTTACTACAATCGAAAATATGTTTCTAAAAACAGAGTGACCAATAAAGGACTGTGAGTACACAGAAGAAAGAGGGGTCACTACAGGAAAGGTGTCAGGGAAGTGGTGACTTTGAGCCAGCTGGAAGGATGAGACCAATTTGACCAGCTGGAGAAGAGGAGAAGTGGCGTTCTAGCTTCCAAGCCAAGGGAGCCACCATGGGGCTGTGGCTAGAAGCAGTAGGAGATGAGCCTGCAGGGGTCAAGGAGCTTGGACTTGGTCACCCCCTGTGGAATGACATGGTGACGTTTGTGTTTGGATGGTAGTGAGAGTGCAGGGAGAGGGACTGGAAGCAGGGGACTCTGGACTTCTGTAGCACAGGGGAGAGACAGTAAGAGTGTGTCTGCCCTGGGGAACTGGTAATGGGGTACAGAGAAGCCATAATCAGGAAATGTCCTGGGCAAGAAGGGGCAACACGTGGTGATTGATTGTGTGCAGGGCCAAGGGAGAGGTTGAAGCTCAGAGCCTTTCACTGAGCGAGGGACCCAGAAGAGGGCAAGATTTGGGCAACAGCAAAAAAAAAGTCGAATTCCATTCTGCCCATGGTGAGTTTAATGAACCTTGAGGTTTCCAGGTGGAAGTGTCTAGAAGGCAAGAGGTAGATATCTGAGGGATCCTGGTCTATTGCTGCTGCTTGAAGCCATAGGAATGCAGGAGGATGAAGGATGGGAGCTTGAGAATTAAGAGGTGAACCAAAAACTCAGGTGTCGAGGTAAAGTAGGGAGGCGGAGGTCAAGCACGAGAAGGCGGCAGTAATGCGGGACATGGAAGACAAAGAGCAGATGTCCAGCCAGTGAGCGGGGAAATGTTCCTGAAGTCTGCTAGTCAGTAAGTGCTGAGCACCTACTTTGTAACTGGCCTTGTGCTGGGGGCTGGGGACACCATGGCAAACAATCTAGACAAAAGCCTTCACAGAGCTCCTGATCTAGAAAGGGAGAGAATCACAGTTGATCTCAAGTGGGCTAAGCAGCTGCAGGGAAGCCAGAGTGTGGCCGGGTTGGCGGTACTCTCGTGCCCAAGGCAAATTTTCACATCTTCTTCGTGGAACTCGTGTGCTTCCTTCTCCTCCCCCCCTAGTGTTCCTTCACGGTGGTCTTCTCAAGGGTAGATTTTCTTAGACCTTTTGGTGGCCCCTCCAGCTCCTGACCCAGACAGGGCCAGTCATGCTGTGGGCACTCCAGGTGTGTTGACTGGTTTGGGTGGGGGACGGGGGGGTTGGAGGAAAGGCCAAAGATGAATGCTGAGCAAGACAACAGGAGCAGGGTGTGGGGAGGAGGCCTGCTGAGTACAGCCAGGCCCCTTACTATCCCACTTAGTATAGGGAAGCACAAAGCTTCAGACAGGGAAAGGGGCTTACTCAAGACACACAGCTAGTTGGGGGCAACATCCTTTCCCCAACGGCCTTCAACTTCTTTCTCAGGATAATCCTGAGTGGCCTGACCCGCTTGCCTCTGCGCTGGATGTGTTGGTTTCCTATGGTTGCTGTAGCAAGTTACCACCAATTTAGTGGCTAAAAACCATGTAAATTTATTCTCCTATAGTTCTGGAGGTGAGAAGTCCAAAATCAGTTTCACTGGGCTAAAGTCAAGGTGTTGTCAGTGCTAGTTGCTTCTGGAGCCTCTGAGGGGGGAATCTATTCCCTTGCCTTTTCCTGTTTCTTGTGGCCACCTGCATTCCTTGGCCCGTGGCCCCTTCCTCTGTCACATTGCACCACTCCTGCTTCTGCTTGTCGTCACCACGTGGCCTGTCTTCTGTCTGTGTCAAATCTCCTTCTGCCTCCGTCTTGTAAGGACACTTGTAATGGTGTTTAGTGCCTGCCCAGGTAAGCCAGGACAACCTCCTTATGTCAAGCTCCTTAACCTCGTCACATATACAAAATTCCTTTGCTATATAAGTTTAAGAGTAATAGGTTCCGGCAAGGCGTGGTGGCTCACACCTGTAATCCTGGCACTCTGGGAGGCTGAGGCGGGCAGATTGCTTGAGCTCCGAAGCTCGAGACCAGCCTGAGCAAGAGCGAGACCCCGTCTCTACTAAAAATAGCAAGAAATTAGCTGGACAACTAAATATATATATAGAAAAAATTACCCGGGCATGGTGGCACATGCCTGTAGTCCCAGCTTCTCGGGAGGCTGAGGCAGGAGGATCGCTTGAGCCCAGGAGTTAGAGGTTGCTGTGAGCTAGGCTGACGCCACCGCACTCTAGCCCAGGCAACAGAGTGAGACTCTGTCTCAAAAAAAAAAAAAAAAGAGTAACTGGTTCCAGGATTTAGGACATGGACATCCTTGGGAGGCCATTTTTCAACCTACCCTGGTAGCTAATGAGGTACCCAAGACTTAGAAAGGGGCTCCTCTGGGCTGGTAGGGCAGCAGGGCGGGACTGCTCTGGTCCTCTAAGGTTTGCCTGGCAAAACCAGTCAAACGTGAGGTTCTATCCAAAGCCAAGGACAAGGCATTGAGACAGAACTAGCATAGACAGTAGAGCCAGACAGAGTTGAGTCTGAAGCCCGGTCACTGTGGAGAGACGCTGACAGAGGAGGGTGCCGAGCAGGCCACTGAGGCATGGAAGGTACTGGGGCCTGGTTAGGAGGCTGGGCTCCAGCTGCAAGGGGGCGCCGATGGTCAGACAAGTCCTAACAGGTTAAATTGCCACAAATCCAGGGTGGGGCACCCCGTCAAGCTGGCTATGAGAAGCAAAGCCCCTGGGCAAAGTGACAAAGGGCTGCCTACCCACCGCTTCTGGAGCCTGCTTGGCTTCTGACAGGCCGAGGACCTGAAGCAAATGTGCTACATCCCTACAGCCCTGTCTGCCAGAACTATTCAGATCATCCACTCTGCTAGCTTGGCACCAACCGGTGATTGTAAAACCTGTACAGAGGTCACCAATAGGATGGCACCGACTTAGAGGGTGCTGAGAAATGTGGGTGGATCCTCAGGGCAGATTCAAAAAGGCCTAAGAATCCAGTGGCGCAGGTGAGCAAGTGCTTGTCCCAGCACTGCCTCCAGGCTGGGGATTGGGACCTCTGATCCTGGGTCTGGGTGTCAGGTCCCAGCAAGGGAGGGGCTCAGACTTAGACATGCCCCTTTGTGCCCTGTTTGGGGCTGGGATTAGAATTTAGGGGAGTGAAACTCAGAGGCTGATCTAGGGCCTCCTAGCCAAAGGCCATCTAACCACAGCCCAGCCAAAGGGGCTTTCAGCACGGGCCTCAGTGGCACTGAGACCAAGCCTGCACATACTGGGCCTTGTGAGAGAGGTGAGGGCAAGAACCAAGGCCCCAGGGCACCTCAGAATGTTCGGGTGAGGGCACCCCATGCCACTGTGGAACCAAAGGTTCCTGAGGTCCCTGTCCTGTTAGTATGATTGTGTGTTAAGACTCTTGGGTGCCGAGAAGCTGCTTTTGGTGTAGAGAGGCCCAAGATAACCTCTGACATCTATGGCCCCTCTGGGCTGGGGTCTCTACGGGCAGCGTGCTCAGGAGCTTTAGAGGGACTCCCACCGGCCAGCCACGCTTTGTACTTGACTGACTCCCACATGTGTCTACTGGGCTGGCAGCCAGGCCAGGCGAGGCTCCCTCTGTACCTGTCCAGGGCTTCTGCCACCATCACACTGGCCTGAGATTTCTGGCTTTTGTACCTGCCTCCTCTAGACTAAGGAGTCCCCAAAGGTAGGACTCTCCGTGACGCCTGCAGTACCGCACAAGAATTGGCACCCTGGGATGAGTAAAACAGAAGAGAAGGCAGAAGCTGCCTAGGGCAGGCCACTGGCACAAGAACCCAGCAATAATGCGGAAACAATAATGACCCAGGGCTAAAGGAATCCTGCGGGACTCAAGTTCCACAGAGCCAAGTTGGCCTGGGACTGCCTGGGGACAGGGACAACTTTTGGGGTGCTGGAGTCTGATCTTCCTCCCCTAGTGTTTAGCACTGAGAGGGGGCAGCCTAGGAGGTACCTAGGTCAGCCCCTGCCTTGCTCAGATGAAGGGCCGAGACTTCCAGAGGGGCTGAGATTTGTCCACGGTCTTTCAAGAAGACAAGCCCGTCGGCCGGGCGCGGTGGCTCACGCCTGTAATCCTAGCACTCTGGGAGGCCGAGGTGGGCGGATCGTTTGAGCTCAGGAGTTCGAGACCAGCCTGAGCAAGAGCGAGACCCCACCTCTACTAAAAATAGAAAGAAATTATATGGACAGCTAAAAATATATATAGAAAAAATTAGCCGGGCATGGTGGTGCATGCCTGTAGTCCCAGCTACTCGGGAGGCTGAGACAGGAGGATCCCTTGAGCTCAGGAGTCTGAGGTTGCTGTGAGCTAGGCTGACGCCACGGCACTCACTCTAGCCTGGGCAACAAAGTGAGACTCTGTCTAAAAAAAAAAAAAAAAAAGA
Source organism: Eulemur rufifrons (assembly GCF_041146395.1). Classification (NCBI taxonomy): domain Eukaryota; kingdom Metazoa; phylum Chordata; class Mammalia; order Primates; family Lemuridae; genus Eulemur; species Eulemur rufifrons. Next base: position 21,463,674 of record NC_091012.1, on the reverse strand, counting down.
AGACAAGCCCATTCATGAAATAAGAACCATTACAATAATCCCTCCTAGAATCTTCTGACCAGCTCCTTCTAGAAGCATTTGGTCTTCTCAGTCACTCCCAGGTTCCTGTGCTAAGGAAAGATGAGGGAAATTCACAGGAATGAAGCAGCCATCAGCCACTGGAGATCAGATGGGCACTGTTGCACATTGCATTGTGTCCCCCAAAATGACATGTTGAAGTCCTAATCCGCAGTACCTGTGAATGTGATTTGATCGGAAAAGAGGGTCTTTGTACATATAAACAAGTTAAGCTGAGGTCATTAGGGTGGGCCCTAATCCAATATGGTGATGTCCTCATAAGAAGAGGAGAGAGAGACACGGACACACGAGGGAAGACAGCCACGTGGAGACGGAGGCGAAGACTGGAGTGACATGGCCACAGGCCAAGAACACCCGGGGCTACCAGAAGCTGGAGGAGCAAGGGAGGAGCCTCCTGTAGAGGCGTCCAAAGGTACACGGCCCAGCTGACACCTTGATCTGAGATTTCTGCCCCCCAGAACTGGGAGACAACACATTTCTGTTGTTTCAAGCCACCACCAAGTTTGTGCTACTTGGTTCTAGCAAGCCTAGCAAAGCAAACTCACACGGACACTTTGACAATGTCCCCCAGCAGCCTCCCATCAAGGCAGTGGCAGAAGCATCACCCCGTCTTCCTGCTCCAATGTCCAGGCTCCTTCCTTTCCCTCCCTCGGCTACCACCACCACCCCGGTCGTGAATAAACAGCACTCCTCATCTTCAAAGCACTTTGGAAATACTAATTAACTCTCAGTTAATTGGATGAATTAACGTGGAGCCCTAGTGACATCACCTCCATCCTGTGCCCAGATCTAGCCACAAGCGAAGTCTGGGACTGCTGGGCTATGAGCCTTGTCTTGTGGTAACATGTTGTGCCTTTCACAACCATCCCACGGATCATGGCCGGGGAGGGCCTCCTGCTCACTTCAGCTCCACGGGCTTCAGAAAGTGGCCAGCAGCAGGCACACTTGGCCAATCGAGCACGTACAACGTAAACAGTTTCTGTGATCAAGTGCGTGCGTGCGTGCGTGTGTGTTAACCACATACCCTCACAGTCTGCACATCACTGAAATGGTCCTATTGGCAGTTCTAAACAAAAGCCTACAAAAACACAAGTCTGTTCAAACATTGCTGTGGCCCTGAGGGCCTGTGCACCCTGCCTTGTAGAGCCAAGGGGAAGAATTCCTCTGCCCTCATGTTCAGGACCCCAGCAGGTGAGCGTGACTTCAGCTGGGCAAGTAGCTGCTTGCAAGGTCTGGAGGCAGGAGCCTGCCAGAAGTCAGAGTCGGGAGAGACTCAGACCAAGGCCTGAAGGGCATGGTGAGGAGGGCGGGGCTGGGGCTGTCCCCACCACGCCGGGCTCTTCAGTGGACAGTGGGCAAGCTGCGGTGGATGGAGTCAGGAGACTAGGGTTAGATCCCTCCCTTTGAGATATGGCACTGACCACTGAAAACCTCGCCTGTCTGTCCTAGCAGATGGACTTGAACATCATCAGTGGTACAGAGACCATCTTTGTTCAATAACAAAAAAAAGAAAGGCCGTCCCCACTCTATTCTCTTTCAATCCTTCAGATTATGAAAAAAAAAAAAAAAGAAACAGAAAAACTAAACCCCCAAAATCTGAAACTTCGGTGCTCTCATATTTTTAATTTTGTATTAGAGCATAATATACACTAAAAAAGTGCATACGATACATCAGTGTACAGCTTGACAGCTGCCTGCACAGAGAACATATCCATGCCAGACCATTCAGATATTTGGTCCTTATCCTCAGTTCCTGATACAGAGCTCCCACGGCCCTTGTAATTTCCTGAGTGATGGCGGTAAGAGCAGCATCTTTTGTTGTTCATAATAAGCCCTTTCAACCACCCCTGACTTTATACTGATGAGGTGACTGTTGGTGGGGCCCTTAGATAGCTCCAAGATGGGAACCAACCTTGTGATTAGAGAGTTGGAACTTTCAGCCCCACCTCGGGAACTCTGTGGCAGGGAGCGGGGCTGGAGATAGAGTTCAGGCACCAACGGCCGATGATTTAATCAGTCGTGCCTACACTATGAAACCTCCATTCAACACCCTTAAAGGACAGGGTTTGAGGAGTTCATCCCTACCCCTGTGCCTTGCCCTATGCCTTGCTTCCATTTGGCTCTTCCGGGGTTGTATCCTTTATAATAAACAGTAATAATAAGTAAACTGTTTTCCTTAGTTCTGTGAGCCATTCTAGCAAATTATCGAACCTGAGGAGGGGGTCACTGGAACCCTCAATTCATAGCCAGATGATCAGAAGTACAGTGGCAACCTGGGACTCGAGACTGGCATCTTACATGGGGGCAATCTTGTGGGATCTGTGCTAACTCTGGGTATTTAGTGTCAGAATTGAATTGTAGGACACCCAGTTGGCATCGGGAGACTTGGAGAATCAGGTGTTGGCTGGAAGAAAATACCTATACACCTATACATTTGGTGTCAGAAATGTTGTGAGTCAAAACAGTTCGGACCCCAGCTATCAATCCAGCGCTAATCTAGGTGTTGCTCTGAAGGCATTTTGCAGATACGATTAAAGTCCATCATCAGTTGATTCTAAGTAAGGAGATTGTCCTAGATCATCTGTGCAGGCCCCAGCCAATCAATTGGAAAGATTGAAGAGCAGTGGAAGAAGAAATTCTGTTTCTGGCCCATGCCAGAGAGTGTTGGCCTGTCCTTCCTGGTGGCCTACCCTGTGGATTTTGGACCTCCCTAGCCAGTCCTCACCATCACATATGCCAATTCTTTGCAAGAGATCTCTTAGTATGTATCTCTTACTGGTTTTGTTTCTCTGGTGGAACCCAGACAGATACGTGATTGTACAGGGGTGCAATTGCAAACCCGGTCTTGCCAGGCCAATTTCTGTGAGTGTAAAGGACGGAATTCAATTTGAGAACAGTGGCAGGCCAACGGTCACACTTTTGAATGAAATGCACTTTAAAGCAATGCCCACATCCTTCGACTACTTCATATCCTCATGCTCCTTGACACCTTCGTGCCCCAGGACTCAAAGCTGAGAAACCAGCTTGAGGAAGCTTCCTGGCCCCGCAACTGCTTCCGTGTCAGCCCTGCATATCTGTCCTGAAACTCCCTGTCCCTCCCCGTACACCTCACTTGGGAGCTGTGGTCCTCAGTCCTTGGAACACACCTGAGTCTCTGGGGACACTTGTGAAAAATATGAATTGTTTCCTGGGGCCAGTGAATTGAGCCAGCAGACTCAGTTTTCTGAAGGGCTCCAGCCGGCTGGGATTGCAGTCCAGGCTCTACCCCCTCCCCAGCTGGGTGGCAGTGGGCAAATGACCTCACTGCTCTCAGCCTCGCTGTCCTCCTAGGGACCACATGACATGCCAGCCCAAAGGAGAAGAAAGAGTCCAGCTCCTTTGCCCACCAGGCAGGGTGCTGCCTGGTGCTGATGGCCGCAGCCAGTGGGGAACAAAGACAAATATCGTCTGGGCCGCCTGGCTCAGTCTTGGGAGGGGCCAGGCTGAGCTCACATCCCCACCCCCAGAGAAAGATGGCCAGGGGGCATTTCCTGCTGGGGGCTGGGGAGATGAAGTCCTTGCTATCATGGAGATATTCAAGGTGGGGCTTGCCAAGTGCAAGTCACCCTCTGATCTTTCTAGAAATATCCTGCTAAAAGCCAATCACATGGTTTCTTTCAAATGTGGCATTTTGCACAGATGTTTAAACTGGCATACGCAGCAGGTTGCATCAGCCTCTTTTATATTTAAGGCCTCCAGGATTCCAATCATTTAATTTTGACCAAAGGAAAACAGCTTCCTTACAAAGTGGCAGAAAGCAGGGGCCAAGGCTGCAAGGAGGGTTTCCTCAGGACGCCTACTAACGGAGCACCATGCCTGGCACATAGTAAGCCCTCAATACATGTTGGCTCAGTGTCATTAGTGCAGCTCCCACAGACAACCCCTGATTCCACAGGTGAGTAGCTACCCAAGCAAGCTGAACCCGGTGGGGTAAGAAGCTTGGAGGTTGAGGGTCCGGGCTCTGGAGTGAGACAGCCTGGATTCACATTGCAGCTCCGCCACTCATTAGCTGCGAGACCTTAAGCACTAGGCTTACCCCTCTGTGCCTCAGTCTCCTCATCTGTAGAATGGGAATAATAGTAGCACATACCTCATAGGGCTGTTGCGAGGACAGAAGGAGATGATTTCAGTAAAGCACTTGGCGCCACACCTGACATAAAAAGGGTTCAATCAGCGTCAGCAACTGTGTACCCTCTACTCGCTCCCTTCACCCAAGCTCTGTCAAGTCAGCCTCGCCCATCCATTAGCAGAATCTTGGGGAGGTTTCAGAAGTTTCTGGTATCTGGTGGTTAATAAAACTCAGACCAGATTAAAATGCCAATCTCGGACTCGATTTAATTCTCCCCACACCCAGTGCAGCCTCCCTGAGCCCCTGGCTGCCCTGAAACCCTCCTGCTACCCCACCTTCTTTGAGAAAAGGAAGGAACACTGGCGGTCTCAAGGGGACGCGTGAGCGCTTTTGAGGGCTCTTTGGGGCTTGAGTGGGTTTCTGTCCCTTGCACCTGGATGAGGCTTGACAAATGCGACTTCTTGCAGGCTCCTGCCTTGGGGATCCATTTCGGTGGAGCTGGTTGGCTCTGGAGCTCTGATCCTTCTGCACACACTCACCTCTTCCCACACTGCCTAGGTGATATCACGCCCTCCCGGGGCGACAAGGGACCATCTCTATCTAGCTGCTTCTGTCTCCCCCCGACACACGCTACTGTGGACAGTTCCTCTGAGCCCCAGCCCCATAATGTCCTGGTGTCAGCTCATGTCCTCCACTTGGTTGTCACACAGGCCCCTCAGCCTCACTGCCTCCCAAACTGACTTCATTCCCCGTCGCTCAGAACAACAGATTCCTGTCCCAGCCCCTTCCTTGAACTATTTCGCCAGAGTCTCTAATTCCTGAATAAGAGATTATCGCAGGCAGGCCCCTCTCTCTCCTTCCCAGCTCAGAGTCTGGGCTAAGCCAGTTCCTCGCCATCATGCACACCAAACACTTGTCCTTCTGCTGGGCCAGGCCACACACTCCAACTCCTCTGGTCCTGCGAGGAGGGCGCTGGTGGCGGGGGTGGGGGGGGCCCTTGCCGGAGCTGGGAGTGGGGCCCAGGGAAAGAGGAGATGAAAGGGTATCCCGTCCACGTAGAAACATTTCTGCTGGCGCAAGAAACCAACATCAAAGTGGCCACACGATGAGCTAATAGAAGATGGGTGACTGTGAGTGCACGTTTACTGTGCTTTATGTGAAATTTGGACTTTATGGGAAGGGAGGGACCGCCGTGCCACTTTCCTGCTCCCGCCCTCCTTCCCAAGCTGCTGGAGCCCTGGCTGGGGTCAGCTTCACAGCCGCTTGGGATTCTTATCTCTTCCTCCCCCGCCTTCTTCCCTGGGGAAATACAATAAAGGAGCACAGACTTCTCCGTCTGGGAAAGCTGCTGTGAGTCCCGCTTTTGCAAGGAAAGGATAAACTACAGAGAACCTCATTCTGATGGTGGCCTTTCACGGAGCCATTTCCTCCATCCCTCCCCGCTCCCTTTCTTTCTCCCTCCCTCCCTCTTTTTTGAAACATCAGGCAGCCCCTTTATCGCCCATGGGCGCAGCCTGGACCAGTACCTGTGACTTGAGGGTGCTCTCAGTCACCCAAGGGAGACATCAGTTCACCACGGCAGGATGCAGGCTGAAGGGGAGGCCCAAGGCTCGAGGCTCAGCGAGTCTCAGAAACCCCCTCTAAATAGGCATGGTCCCTGTGGAACCCAGCTCCCCTTCCAGTCTATTCTTCCAAGGACCATCTCTTTTTATTTTTCCCCCAAATCCCTCTGCCCCCCACCCCCAAACTCCCACCTCCACCCCAGCCACTTCTCTGTCCTCTGGCCTGGTACCAGGCCGGGCTCAAGACAGGTGCTCAGGACACATGTGTGGGGGGAGGGGCAGGGGATGGGGCTTCAGAGAGCACCTTCAGGGGTGACTTCACACAATCCTCTACAATGTTGATATTTTAAAGTCACTATGTATTAATACGACTTTTAAAGATGTAACTTAAAAAACGCAATTTTAAACGGTTTTCAAAATACACCAAGTACTTATGTAGTCCATACTTATGAACAAATATCGTCCTCACACAAACATTAAGAATGGCCAATGCAAGGACAGCTAAAGGCTGGTTCTGCCCGCCATCTATCAGGGGACGGCTTGTGAAGTGCCACCACTGGGTTTCAGTTTTTTTTTTGTGTTGCTGTTTCATTAAGGGCCAACAAAGTATATACTTAAAAGAGTGTTCCCTCCTCCAAAGCCACCCTTTGGCAGGGACCCTTGTCCAAAAAGGCTGCCTGGCCGAGAACCCAGCAGGCTTTGCCACTTCCATGATTTGGAGACAGGCAGCATAGGCCAGCCCTGCATGCCACCTCCCTGACTGGCATACTCGGCCATTGCCAATCAGACAGCGATGCTGGGAGACATCCGGGTATCACCTTGAATTTAGAAACACAGGCATTTGCAAAATGGCATCTCTGTTTTCTTTCTGTTCTGGAAATGATCACCTTCCATTCCCCACAGCACTTATGGAGCATCTGCTGGACGCTGGGTCCCACACCTGGCACTGGACGCTGGTGGAGGAACAGGAGCTGGTTTCTGCCTTCTAGAGGCACAGGCTGTGGGGGAGCCAGAGGGGACTGAGCCATGTGTGTCAGCTTGGCACCTGCCAATAGCTCAGAAGGGCTGCTGTGAGGAGGAAACTACAACTACATACTGTCACATTGTATAATCACTACCTGTGAAGTCTATGTTTGTTTTAGATAAAATGAATTCTTTCTCAGTTCAAGGTAGCCCCTAATTCTGTCACACAAGCGTGTGCTAGGTAAGTTCGCATTCACTATTTCTACACCTTTCTGATTTTGTAGACTTTCTTTCTTTCTAGATCTCACCAGACTTAAAAGTGCTTCATTAGAAACACAGGTTGTCGTTGCAGTTTGCTGGCCTCCGATGCCCCGTTGCTTCCTTGGTTGTGTTACTCAGTTCTCTCTGGGCCTTTGGGGAGCTGGCCTCTCCTTCTAGCACAGCCGGAGGAGCCCACAGCTGCACGCTTTATAGGGGTGACACATTGCTCTTGGCTCAAGGCAGCACCCAGAAGCAGGAGGGTGCCCTGGGCAGCCTGGTGACCGCGTGGGCTCTGCAGAGGAGGCCTGGCATGGCTCGAGTGCACTTGTTGGGAAGCATTTGGGGGCCTCAGCATGGCCGAGTGGGCTGGGCCCACAGCAGCAGGGGCTGGCAGGGCTGGCTTGGCTATTAAGAATGGCTCTTTTTTGTTTTTATTAGTGTTTTTTTATTATGAAAGTAATGCACTGTCATAAAAATTCAAAGAGTTCAGAAAGGAATAAAGAGAAAGCTCACAGTGTCTCCCCACCCAGCCCACACAGACCTGCTCCCTGGGCCAGGCACTGTGATCAGTTTCATGGGGAACCTTTCAGACACTTTCTACACGTACGCAAACATGAGAAACACAAGAATCGGTTTTTAAAAATGGCTTTCTTAAAAGAAAAAAGAGATATGCCTATTTTTTAAAAAGTCAAACATTACAGAAAATATTAAAAAAACAAAGAAAAGGTAACTCAAAATCTATCTCCTACAAAACAGCGTTAACATTCTCTGAGATGTTTCTCTTTTTTCTTCCTTTTTCTTTTTTCTTTCTTTTCTTTCTTTCTTTCCTTCTTTTCTTTCTTTCTTTCTTTCTTTCTTTCTTTCTTTCTTTCTTCTTTTCTTTGACACAGGGTCTCACTCTGTTGCCTGGGCTACAGTCCAGTGGTGTCATCACAACTCATAGCAACCTCAAATTCCTAGACTCAAGCGATCCCCCTGCCTCAGCCTCTCAAATAGCTGGGACTACAGGCACATGTCACCAGGCCTAGCTACTTTTTTTATTTTTTGTAGAAACAGGGTCTCCCTATGTTGTCCAGGCTGGTTTCAATCTCCTGGCCTCAAGTGATGCTCCCGCCTCAGCCTCCAAAAGTGCTGGGATTATAGGCGTGAGCCACCTATAACACCCAGCCTGAGATGTTCCTTGATGCTGTCAGGTATCTTGCTTTTCTGCAAATTGCTTTTTCTTTCCTTCTTTTTTTTTTTTTTCCAGACAGAGTCTCACTCTGTTGCCTGGGCTAGAGTGCTGTGGTGTCAGCCTAGCTCACAGCAACCTCAAACTCCTGGGCTCAAGCGATCCTCCTGCCTCAGCCTCCCGAGTAGCTGGGACTACAGGCGTGCGCCACCATGCCTGGCTAATTTTTTTCTATATATATTTTTAGATGTCCATATAATTTCTTTCTATTTTTAATAGAGACAGGGGTCTCACTCTTGCTCAGGCTTGTCTTGAACTCTCGACCTCGAGCGATCCTCCTGCCTCGGCCTCCCAGAGTGCTAGGATTACAGGCGTGAGCCACCACACCTGGCTGCTTTTTCCTTCTTTCATTCAACAATATATGGTAAGTACTTTCCATGTCCATAACTAGAGATCTAAAATCATCATCTGGTTGTGAGCTAAGTTTCTACCAATAGATATATTCAAAATTTATAACAGGATATGTGGCTGATCAGGATGGTTTGAATTATGATTTTTGAACTTTACATTGATGCAAAAGTGACATGCATTCAGTAGAAATCAAACTTCGAGCACCCATGCCACCATTCTGTTTTTCACTTTCAGTGCACTATTCAAATAAGTGACACGAGATCATCAACACTTTGTTATAAAGCAGGCTCTGTGAGCTGCTTTTGCCCAACTGTAGGCTAATGCAAGTGTTCTGGGTACATTTAAAGCAGGCCAAGCTAAGCTATGTTTAGTAGGTTAGGTGTATTAAAAGCACTTTCAAGTTATGATATTCTCAACTTAAGATGGGTTTCAGGGATGTAACACCATGGCCAGTAGAGGAGCGGCAGCGCTGGCATCACCTGGGATGTTGTTAGATACGCAGGTGCTTGGTCCTGCCTCGGGACCACCAGTGGGGATCTCTGGGGGGCAGTCCAGCACTCTGGGTTTTAACCAGCCCTCCAGGGGATCCTGATAATCTCCAAAGTTTGAGAACCACTAGTCTAGAGAATCTCTTGCCCATGTGATCAGGAGATGTTCAAGAACATTCAGAGCAGCAAAACAACTTAAAACAGTCCCTCTGCTCACTAAGTGGAGATGGGGAGAGGCGGTCAGACTCTGGACTTATTGGGAAGGTAGAGTTGAAAGATTTGCTGATGGATTGAATGTGGGGAGTGAGAGAAAGTGAGGAGGATTACGCCAAGGTTTTTGGCCTGAGCCACTAGAGGGATGGCGTGGCCATCAACTGCAGTGGGGACCGCTATAGCAGAAACAGATTTGGAAGGGCTGGTAGGCTTGGTTTGGGACATGGGGTATGACACCTAGTCGATATGCAAGTGGCGATGCTGAATAGGCCCTGGGATATAAGACTCTGCAATTCAGGGAAAAGGCCTGAGGGGGAGATGAACGCCTAGAAGTCACCACCAGCCTCCAGGTGGTACTGAAAGCTACAAGATGGATTGAAATCATCGTGGAAATGAGTCTAATAAGGAAGAGTCCCAGGGATTGGATCTTGGGTCCCTCCTAAGTCAGGAGGTTGGCCAGGGTGAGCGTAGGACATGAGAAGAGGCCATCGGTGTGGGGCGGGAGGGAAAGCAGGAGAGAGATGTGTCCTGGAAGCCAAGGGAAAAGTGTTTCCAGAAGGAGGGAGTGATCTCCTGAGTTAAATGCTACTGACATGCCCAGTAAAATGGGAACTGAAAACTGACCATTGGATTTAGCCACATAGAGCATGAATGACCTTGGCAAGAGCCATTTCTGTGTGGTGATGGGAGTGAAAGTGAGTGTAGATGATTCTCTCAAGGGCCGTTACTGCAAAGGGAAGAAGGAAAGTAAGTAGACAGTAGCTGGAGGGAAAGATGGGGTCAAGAAAATGTTTATTTTTATGGTGGGAAGAATTACAGCATGTTTGCATCCGGATCAGAATGATCCAGTCAAGAGCCAGTAAGTAATTGATGACCCATGAGAAAGGGAGAAATGGTAGCAAGATGTCCCTGAGTAGGCAGCAGGAGATGGATTTTAGGGCACAAGCAGAAAAGTCGGCCTTTCATCTAAGCCAGGCCGGGGGCAGAATGTACAGATAATGGTGCCAGGCTGAGAAGATGTTTATTTGCATCACATTTAATACATACGCACTATTTTACATATACGAGACAATAAAACCAATTTTTAAATGTTGGTATTGCTGGATCAAAGAGAGTCTTCATCGTTCATTTTGTCGCATATTTCTAGATCACCATCCCGGAAGGTTGCACTGACCTATCCTCCCACACTCCTAGGGCCCCTGGGATGTGAGAGCTCATTTTCTCTTTTTTCTCTTTTTTTTTATTTTTTATTTATTTTATTTATTTATTTATTTATTTTTGAGACAGAGTCTCTCTCTGTTGCCCAGGCTAGAGTGAGTGCCGTGGCATCAGCCTAGCTCACAGCAACCTCAAACTCCTGAGCTCAAGCGATCCTCCTGTCTCAGCCTCCCGAGTAGCTGGGACTACAGGCATGCACCACCATGCCCAGCTAATTTTTTCTATATATATTTTTAGTTGTCCATATAATTTCTTTCTATTTTTAGTAGAGGTGGGGTCTCGCTCTTGCTCAGGCTGGTCTCGAACTCCTGAGCTCAAACGATCCACCCACCTCGGCCTCCCAGAGTGCTAGGATTACAGGCGTGAGCCACCGCGCCCGGCCCTCTTTTTTTTATTTTTTGAGATAGATGTTGCCTGGGCTAGAGTGCCCTGGCGTCAGCCTGGCTAACAGCAACCTCAAACTCCTGGGCTCAAGCAATCCTCCTTCCTCAGCCTCCTGAGTAGCTGGGACTACAGGCATGCACCACCATGCCTGGCTAATTTTTTCTATATATATTTTTAGCTGTCCAGATCATTTCTTTCTATTTTTAGTAGATCATTTCTTTCTATTTTTAGTAGAGACGGAGGTCTCGCTCTTGCTCAGGCTGGTCTTGAACTCCTGACCTTGAGCGAACCACTGGCCTCGGCCTCCCAGAGTGCTAGGATTACAGGTGTGAGCCACCAAGCCCCGCTGAGTGCTCGTTTAGGAAAGCCCAGATAACCCAGGTTTTGCCCACCCGTTTTAACATTCACATACCTGAGGCAGGGGTGAAAACTGTTGACTACATTTGCATTTCCTTCATATGCTAATTGGCAACTCTCCTGTCTCCTTTTGTGATCCTCCTTGCTCTCATTGCCCATTTTCCTATTGGATTGCTTTAAAAGGAGCCCTCTTTATACTTTAGAAAGATTAAGACTTTCACTGCCATATGTAGTGCAAACTACTCTTCCTCATTTGTCATTTGTCTAATGACAGCTATGGTAAGTTTTACCATACAGAAGTTTTTAATTTCTCTGTCTTTTCTTTTATGGTTTTTGGTTTTCATGACATACTTAGAAAGGTCGTCCCCACCCCAGGATTCCTTCTAGTACTTTTATGGTTTCATTTTTTTTTTTTACATTAAATTTCTGAGCCATCTGGAGTTTATTTCGGTGTGGAGTGTGAGGTAGGAGGAAATCCAGCTTGTTTTTCCAAATGGCCAGTTATTCCAACATCATCTCTTGAATGATACACTTTTTTTGTTATTTTTTTTTATTTCATCTTATTGTTATGGGGGATACAGAATTGCAGGTTACATACGTTGCCCATGTACCGCCTTTCCCCCCAAGTCAGAGCTCCAGGCATGTCCGTTCCCCAGGTAGTGCGCGTTGCACCCATCATGTAGGTATATATCCCTCCCTTCCCCACCCCCCAGAATGATACACTTTTAATCCACTGATTCAAAATGCCACCTTGATCACACACTGCATTTGAAATTATCTTTTATCCCTCCCCACTTTCATTTGGCACTGAACCAACATGAGGTGTGTTTCCTACCTTCAGGAGGAAGGGAGGAGAGAGGCAGGCGAGAGTGATCCTGCCGGGTAATAAGTCCTGGCTGGGTCTTGGTGCCTAGGGACCTCTTTCTGCTGGACGCGACCACCGCTAAACCGAGACATCAGAGCTGTGGGAGGTAACCAGCGCAGGGTGACCTCAGTCAACACTAAGGTCTGGAGACAGAAATGAGGCTTATGTAGTGAATGAGACCTGGAGGGGGAGCCTCAGATGGTGGCCCTGTTTCTAGCTTGGGCAGCTGGACATACGGTCACCTTGTCACCCAGATAGAGAGCACAGGGGAAGGTGGCTCTGGCTAAGAGTAGAAACCAGGAGACCAGGAAGAAGGTGGGGGGGGGACGGGCTGGACGAGGATGGTGGTGGCAGTGGAAGTGGGCTCTCTATAGGTCTTGGAGGTGGAGCAGCACTCAGGACCTGCTGCTTGATTGGACATGGGAGGCGAAGGAAGGAAAGGAAACCAGTTGACAGCTAGACCGTTGGCCTGCGCATCTGGGAGGTGCCTTTGATGATGAAGAAGATCGAGGGAAGAGCAGTTTGGAGGGCACAGGATGGGGGAAAGGAGTTTTGTTTTGAATATTTTTATTTTGAGTTGACTCTTAGACATCCATGTGATGATCTCAAGTAACAATAGTAGCAACAGCGAACATTCATCAACCACCACCACGTAACAAGGTCTATCTATTAATATTCTAAGCACTTTATATGTGCCATCTCCCATAACCTCACAACAACCCCCGAAGGTAGATGGTGGTAGTCTCACCTCCACTGTACAGGTGAGAAATTAAAACTCAGAGAGGGCAAGTAACTTGCCCAAGGTCACACAGCTATTAATTGACACAGCTGAGATTTGCATGCAGACAGTGTGGTTCCAGAGTGTGTCCTCCTAACCTTCATGCGTGCAGATAAGCAGGGTGTCAGAGAAGCCAAGGGAAGCAAGATTTTTGAGGGGAGAGTAAGTGAGGGCAGACATGTGAACACTGGGTTTGGCAATATGGAGATCATCAGTGACAGGAGCGATTTTAGGGGCGTTGTAGGTTGAAACCCTGATGTTTATGGGAGTTTATGGGAGAATGGGGGAAGTAGAGACAGTGAGTCTAGACAACTCTTTTGAGGGGTTTTGCTCAGTAGAGGAACAGAGGATGGGGCAGTAACCGGAAGCGAGAGTGTGGTCATGTGAGATTCTTTTTTTAAAAAGTATGTTTATGGGAATGATCCAAATGAAACGGACATCTCTGTGATGCAGAAGAGAGAGGGATGATTACCAAGAGGGCCGAGGAGAAATTTACATTGGCGCCATTCTGCACAGCTGTGGGACCTGTGCCAGCAGTTCTTGGCCTCAGGGCAGGTATGAAGATGTTTAGATTTGTTCAGATTTGATGACATAACAGGTGGAAATGACAAAGGGACAGAAGATTACGATGTTAACAAGAACTCACAGTGACAGTCATGGACCCTAAGCTGGCCAGGGCAGGAACGAAGCGAGGAAAGGGCCGATGGAGGGACGGAAGTGGAGGGCCTGGGAGGCAGTCGGTGCAGGAGTGGTCGCCAGCCGGCTGCAGAGAGAGGTTGGGGCAGGAGAGTGGAGGCTGCACCTGTGGGAGGGGGTCGCTGCAGTGGGGTTGACAGGGTCTCCGGAGACACCTGGGAGCCTGAGGGTTGGGGATGGCTTGTCCACAGGCAGGGATGCTGACGTCACACACTTACTGCCCCTCCTCCCAGGCACGTTCTCACATCCAGTGCATCCATCCGAGTTCCCCGAATGTCGGATGCTGGGCACTACAGCCATGTGGTCTGAGCCTCGGGGAGGAGAGGCTTCCATCCAAGGACATGCTGGTCTACCCAGAGGGAGGTCAGGTGTGGGAGAAGGAAGCCTCCTGTGGATAGGGCTGCAGGGAACCTTGCTGGGGGAGGGAGCCTGCCTTCAGCTGAGGAGGAAGGGGAGAGCTCCCTCCAAGAAGAGGCAGAGTGTATAGGGTGGTGCTGTCCAGTAGCACTTTCTGTGGTGCTGGACGTATCCTCCCTCTGAGATGTCCACCACAGTAGCCACTGGCCACACGGGGCTATTGAGCACTTGAAATGTGGCCAGTGTGACTGAGGAACTGAATTCCCAATATTATTTCATTATAATTCACTTCAATTTAAATAGCCACATGTGGCACCTGTAGTGACCAGTGGAGCTCTAGAGACATATGTTGGTTAGAGACCCTAGATGGGACAAGTGGGGAAGGAAGGGGAGGAGGAGCAGAGGGCACGATGCCAGGAAGCCCAGAGTCATTTGGTCAAGTTCAGGGTCCTCAAGTACAGGTTACTGGGGCCAAATGCAATGAACAGGGGCCAGATACATCCCCCAGACAGGCTGGTCCAACTCTTTGTGATGAGAGCCAGTCCCTTCCCCCTGCACTGAGATTTAAGTTTCTGCCAAGGGGGCTTTGGCCAGCAGCAACTGGGGCAGAGGAAGGAGGAGGAGAGCAGCAGGCCTGGCTTTGAAAGGTCAGGGACCACAGTCCTGCTCACATGGATGACGGGCAGCCGCTGAACTGTTCCCCACTCTAGTCTCTCAAAGGCTGTTCCCCTTGAGAAAATCAAGGCAGAGAAGCACCCATGGAGGTTCCTGGCAAAGACTGATGAAGAAGCATCCAGCCCATAAGAAGGGAGTCACAGCAAGCCGCCCTTTCCTGTGTGAAGACAAGTGTATGCACTGGAGTTTCAAGGACCCGCTGCATTTCCCCTTCCCAGGTGGGCATGTCCCAAGTGCATGGGTGACGCCCAGACAAAAGGGACAAATCCACAACTCTTGGAGCTGGACAGACATTCAGGCTGCTATGGCCTCAGCTCCTGCAGCCAGCGGTTTAGCCAGGCCAGGCTTAGCAGGGCCCCTGAGTTAGAGCTCCCTCCCCTCGAGATAGATCTCCCTGTTAGAAGCCAGCGTTCAGCGTTCACGTTCACGTGCAGCCTGCATCTCCCTGCCAGGTCTCTCAGCCTAGGGCCCCAGTCAGGTCTGGGGGGCCCCACAGACCCCAGCACTGCCTCTGGCCTTCCCATTTCTTGAGTAGGCGGCAGCTTCTACACCTTTCCTCCTCCGGCCTGTGCTCACGGTGCCCAGTGGGCATCGTCCTGGGCCAGCAGGAGGGCCTCTGGGGGTGGGGGCGGGCCGGGCTGCAGGGAGGAGCTCCCAGCTGAGGCCCGACAGAGTCCCCAGGCTGAGGACCGCCGGGCCCTGAGCGCGGCCCCTCGCCGGCAGCGGCTGAGCTAAGCTGGGGACGAGGGGGCGCTGGGCAGGGAGCCCACTGTCTCCTCCTCATGACTTCCCTTCCTCCTCATCCCAGGAGCCTCCTTGCCGGCCAACTGTACTAAAACTCCGGAAAACCATGGCGGGGAGGTTTTCCAATTAGAACATTCTTTTTCCGATCTGTGGATGATTCTTAAAGCAGCAAAAAGCCATTCTTCAGGGCACGCGGGGATTATCTGCCAGCGAGGCCTTGGCTCGACGGGTGCACTCGTGCTCTGGAGGCCTGGCCTGGGGCTGCTTCAGAGCCAGAGACAAAAGGCAGAGTCTGAGTTCTGGGGCATCGGGTCACACAGACCTAGACAGATGGCTGAGTGTTTCCTGGGCTTATCTGAAGCTGTGGACTCAAAGGGTGGTGGGAGTGCAGGCTGCAGGGGGGACGTGCTAGGACACGGCCCCTCTGAGGAGAGGCATGACCTCCCCTCATCTCCTAGGTTTAAGCTGAGGCCACTGCCCCCAGCACAGCAAATAGTCCCTAAGTGTGAGTGCAGTCCCTTGCACCCTTGCAGTGGGACTAAGCTGCCCCCCACCAGACTGGGAGCTGCTCTAGGCCGTGACTGGGTCTGACTGCTCTCTGGGCAGGGTGGGGGTGGCAGTGCAGTGGGGGCATTTGGCAAGTGAGAGTGTGTGTGCGTGCCAGAGAGGGGGACCACAGCCTCTTAGCCAGGAGTGCAGGCCAAGGCCGGAGTGGGGAGCCCCAAAGGCAAGACCTGGTGGACGGTGGGGGGCTCACTCCATATACTAAGGGGCAGGACCTGCTCCTAGCAGAGGGGCTGGCTGCAAACACAGAGGCCCGACCTCACAGCTTCAGGGCTCCATAGGGCCCATGCTGTGTGCAGCCACACCTGGGGACCCCTGCCCCCAGGGGACCCACCCTGCTTGGAGTCAGCGGAGTCACCCAGCAAGTGCAAACCGGTTGAGGAGCTTAGGAGGATGAGGCAGCAGGGCGGGCCCCTGAAGGGAGGAGGGAAGGAGGGGCTGAGGGTGTAAGCAGGAGCCCAGCCCTCCCCACACATGAACCCGAGCACCCCGGCTTCTCTCCAGCTGGGCGGGGGCTCCGTCCAGAGCAAATAGAGCCCCAGGTTTTCGGCCCAGCTCTGCTGCAGACTAGCTACACAGTCCTGGCTAGATCCTGCCCCTCCCCGGGCCTCCATTTCCCCCTACATCCAGCTGGAGGGTTGGGATAGGTTGCCCTGCTGTTGCGGGGACTGGCCAGGTCATCTCCCTCTCCCTAGCCTGGGAGCTCTTCAGCTAGACCGGCTTACCCCAGCTCTGCTCCCAGCAGCCACCTGCCGTCCTGCCAGAGATTCCGTCTCCCAAACTTGCTCATGAGCTGTGGCTCCTCTCAGCACAGGACTCACCACCTGCCACTCCCCACCTCTCCCCTCCAGGCCTCTCACCTGCCCGGACAGCCCAGCCTGGCCCCGCCCGCAAGCCCACCTCATGTAGAGCCAGCACCCGCACCCTCAGAGCAGGGTCTTGCTGTGGCTGCTTGTTGGTGGGTGGGGAGAGACTGCCGTGTCCCCTGGAGGTGGTACTGCTGCCAAGCTGGGGGCCTTCAGGAGAACTCTGCCACAGCTGAGGGGGCTGGCTGGTCTTGGAGCTGGAGGTGGGGGCCAAGGCACAAGAGGAGGCGTGAGTGGGGAGGGACAGGGCCAAGCTCAGGCCAGGCAGCGGTAGAGCCCAGTGCGGAGGCAGCCAGCAGCCACCAGCGCCCTGGCCTAGAAATTGAGGGGGCTCCAAGGGCAGGTTCATAAAGCAGACAGTGTTGCAGCTGAGAGTGAGTAGGAGGTCCCCTGGCATCCCTGGGAAGGAAACATCATTCCAAACACAGGGGGCATCTTGTGCACGGTCCTGGTGATATTGGAGCACTTGGTGTATCTGGGTCCGTGTCATTTGGGCATGTCTGGTGCCTGAGGAGGCTGAAGAAGCCAGCAGGGGCCTGGAAGTCTGGCTGAGGTGACTGGAGGTGGCCCTGGCAAGGGGTGGGGGTGGGAAGCATCTTTGGAAGACTCTGTTAGGGCAGTGGACAGGTGGGCAGGGCAGGGTAGGGCAGTTACCCTTCGAGTCAAACCCGTTTGCAGGCAAGATCAGCTGCAGGGCCTGGCAGCCCGGCTGGGAGGGAGGAGTTGAGAAAAAGCTGGTCTCCTTGGCTGGAGCCATCGTGACTGATCTGGCCTGGGCAGGGGCTGAGTCACCTGGGACATGGGAAAAGCTCGAGGCCCTGGGGTGGCCCAGCCTGGGGCAGCCCTCACTGGCTGGCCGTGCCCTTCGACACGGCTCTTGCTCATGCTCCCAGCCGGCCCACCCTGACTCCGGGCTCTGGAGTGAGCTTGGCCTTTCCCTCTTCCTCACCTCTATGTCTGATCCACACTGTCCTCTACATTCCACCTCCATGCACTAGGAGGACAGGGCTCTTGAAGGTGACAGGGGCCCAGAGAGGGAGTGTGACACGCCCTAGGTCATATAGTGAGTGTGTTTAAAAGCTAAGCTGCCAAGGCAAATCCATGGCCACCAGTAGCCACGGTGGAGGGAGGGGAGGCATTAGATGGTGGCCATGGACTGAGGCACACGGTACTGGAAGCAGAAAAATGCTTGTTGGCAAGAGACAGAGATGAACTGAAGTGACTTTGTATACAACCCACCCAAGCACACAAGGTCACCTCCTGCCTATCTGATGAAGCCCAGGAAGAGAAGGATGAGGACAGCTTCCGTCCCTTCCTTCTGCAAATCCTTCAGATCCCCTGTGCTTGTCCCCCTGGCCAGTGATAAGTCTTTCCAGAGCTCACAGTCTAGGACCATAAAGGTTGACAGCCACTTTGCCAGACCGATGTCATGCGAGGGAAGTGACCAGCTTGGCTGGTGGCCGGCAGGAGAGGTTCGTGGGCACTTGAGTGAAGTCTTGGAGATGGGGCACGAAGGGCATTCTAGGGAGTCTGAGTAGCAGGGCAAACGCCCCAAGGTGAGAGCACACGTGATGCATTCGGAAGACAGAAGGAGGCCAGTGTGACTGGAACGTAGCCCACAAAGGGGCAGAGTGGCTGGACCTTCAGAAAGAGGCGTTTGGCTTTTATCCCAAGAGCAAGAGGAAGCCATGGAGGACTTGTTGACATGTGTGAACTATCAACCTGACTTCTGTGTCGAGGCTGACAGGAAGGAAGGCAAGACCAGAGGTGGGGACACCAGCGAGGAGGCTGGTCCTGCAGGCCAGGCCTGCAGTGGGCGTGGAGAGCAGTGGGTGGACGGGTGGCCCATGGGAACGTAGACTGGCAGGCCTTGAGGAAGGAGAACCTGCCAGTCCATTCTTTTGAGCCTATCATCCTCTTGTGCCAACTCCTGGCCAACTCCATGCCATTTATTGGGCTGGCTTAACTGTTCCCTCACCTGGGAGATGGGGCTTGGGGCTGCTTCTTGGCGCTCGCTCAACCCCGTCCCAGCCCAGGGCCTTGCACACAGCGAGTACTCAGCAGGCACGAAGGAACGCCCCACGCACGCCAAACTGCATTTGCTCTGCCGGTCTGGCCGTGTCTCCCCACCCGGCCCGTGAGGTGGCCCCGTTTGCTGTGCTTCAGGCACCCCAGATCCCCGGAGGATGGCCTTCCAGGGCAAGCGGCTCCCTGGCTTTCTTCTCCTGCTTCCCTGCCTTCGGGACTTCCTGTATGATCTCAGCCGCCAGCGCCGCGCGCTCCCGCCCCTGTCTGGGATCTCCATCTGTAAAATGGATCTAGGAACAGTAGTTCTCCACAGAATTAACCCGACAGCATCTGTGGAAGTCGTTGGCCCGGGGCCGGGGCCAGATCGCGCTCCTAGGCAGCGGGGGCCCTTCACGTGGCGGAGGCTGCCCGGCCCGGGGCCGCGAGCCCGGAGGAATTCGCCTGGAAGTTTTCCACGGCGGCGCAGCCTCCGGGAGCTCGCCGGCTGGGCA
The DNA here is from genome assembly GCF_041146395.1 of Eulemur rufifrons. NCBI lineage: Eukaryota > Metazoa > Chordata > Mammalia > Primates > Lemuridae > Eulemur > Eulemur rufifrons. The sequence goes on along the minus strand of NC_091012.1, from coordinate 21,444,396 downwards.
GGGCTGCCCGGCCTTGGTTTCTCCCGCAGCCCCGCGGGGCGGGGCCGGGAGGGGGCGGGCGGCCGGGCGGGCGGAGGACACTGGCGGGAGAATGTGCGGAATGTGCCAGGCGCATCTACCTACCCCAGGAGAGGGCAGGGGAAGGGGCCGGCCGAGGGGAGGGGCGAGGGGCGAGGCTCCGGGCGGCCGGAGAAAACCTGTTTGTTCTCCTGCGGGCGGAGCCCAGTCCGCGCCTCTTCGCCTCCCCGCGCGCTCCCCGCTGCGCCCGCGCCCCGCTCCCGCCGCCCCGGCCCGGCCTGGCCGGGCGCTGCCCACCCGAGGGAGCCCGCGCCCCGCGCCCGCCCCACGAAGCTGGGCACCTGTGCCAGGTAGGGCTGTCGAGTCGCCATCGGAAGCGGCCCGGCGGGGAGGCAGCTGGGGGCACCTGGCCCGTGTTCAGCTGGGGACAAGTCAGGGCCTCAGTTTCCCCATCTGTAATCCTTACCCGCTCCAAGCATCCCTCCGGGGGTTCCCGTTGGGGACAGTGTGCTTGGTTTTCTGGTTTTCACTGTGAGTGAAGACACTAACAGAGAGAGCCAGAGGACGCCAGTGTGCCAGACCCAGGCAAGTGGCCCCCTCGCTGGCCTGGTCCCTCTGTGGTGGCCCTTTCTGGAAGAGATGGTTTGATTGTTAGTAAATGGCCAGGGCCAGGGTACTCTGAGAGTTGATTGCAGGCCTGTAAGAATCAGGGAATGTCCGATTCCTCAGCTCCCCTGCTAGCACTAGTTTTACAGATGAGGAAACCAAGACCAAGAAGCCCGCCCTTGCCCTGATGATCCCCTCACCCGCCCTAAGGGCCTGGGGAAGGGGGCTGGCTGGTGGCCTGTGATGGGCATGTGCTGGGCACAGGGCAATCTCTGGGAGGGCCGTGGGGAAAGTAGCTGCTCATTCTCAGACAGAAGGCGCCGAATCAAGTGTCGCTGGGTGTTATCGAGCGATCTGCAGTGCACCAGCTCTGTGACTGGATTGTTCGGATGGAGGCCGGGGCGGCCAAGAGCTGTCCTCTTTGGAAAGGCAGAGCGGTACCTTTGCCTTACAAAAAGGCCGAAAGCTCACGTCCTCCTGTCTGCTCTGCTACTTCCAAGCTGGGGGCACCAGGTCAGCTCCATCAGTCCAAGGGAGTAACAGGCCAGGCTACCTCCCACCCAGGGGTGCTGGGGGCTCAGATAAGGTAGGTGGGTTTCGGAACATCTGAGGTATGGTAGGAGCTGTGTTCTCCCCGAGCCCTTTGCACTGAGCTTGACATTGTGGAAGGCTGTGCAGCAGTGTCTCGGGACGTGAAGCTGGCAGACGGTGAGGAGCTCTGCCTGCACTCCATGAACCCCGGGAGGGAGCCTCTCGTGCCCCACCCAGCAGTGGCCCAGGCCTCTGGCACCTGGACTAACTTTAGCCTTGGTCTCCTGGCCCCTCGGACTTTTGGTTGTGGCACCTGGCCGGGGGCAGGCAGCAGAGTCTCACATGTTGATGGGCTTGAACAGTGGGCAGAGGGTTCTGGGTCGGAGAGCCCCAGCTCCGTTCATGCCCCCTCCTCCTGGTGGACCAGAGCTGCAGAGGGAGCCCAGGGGAGGCCCCACCTTCCCAGAGCCTACACTGCCCCATCTGAAAAACCAGAGGCAGCTCAGAGCCCAAGACACAGATACACAGACCAGGGGCCAACTTCCTGGCAGACCTTGGTGCTTGTGCCATCCCCTCATCACCCCCAGGCCACTCCAGGAGGGGAAGGAACAGATCCCGTTCACCTGCCCCTCCCACCGCTCCCAACAGTTCCCAGGCCCTGGCACGCAGCAGGTGCGTAAGATGTGTTCATCTCCATCTTCTGGACACTCATGAGTCAGCCACAGAGGGGCCCTATGACCACATAGGTTGCGGGCTCTGAGTGGCATAAAAACATTAGGGGCTCCTCACTCCTGGAGCAGGAAAGCACCCTTGGCTGGAAAGATCAGGGAAGGCTTCCTGGAGGAGGGGGCCCGGAAGCAGGAGGAGCAGCTCAGCAGCCACCAGGTCAAGGTCTGCTCATCCTCTGGGCTGCTCGAGTCTAACCTCCCCACTATTCCTGTAAGACCAAGGCCAGTTCTTCCTGCGCTCCCACATGGGGACCCGAAGGGAAATCGGCCTCATGCCTTGCCCCAAGGAGTGACCATGTACTGGGAAGGCAGAGAGGCCACTCATTAAGGAGCTGCCATATGAATGGAAGTGGCAGCAGTGATTGTCCACCTCACTTCCTGCTCCAGACTCCAGGCAAGGCCCTTCCCATTCAAGGGCAGTGATCCCAGGGCAGCGGGCGCCTATCACAGCCTCCCTCAGCCTGCCGTGTGCGCCTTGCCTTTCTGCCCAGCATGCCCGCAGCCTCCTGAGCTCTGGGCCTGGGACAGGCCACGGTAGGCATCAGGCACCTGTTCCCTGAGCTGTCCTCAGTTGCATGCCAAGAAAACTCCCCCGATTCTGGCTCAGTGCATTCTGGGAGACGGGGGCCACCTTCCTCCTTCCCCACTCAAGCTTCCACGGGTGACTGATCCCTTTGGTCTGGCTCTTGCTTGAAACCACAGCCCATAAGGTGCCAGGTCACATGTAACACAAGCTTTCCTTCTGCTTGCTAAGGCCTGAGGCTGCCAGTCCCCTGGTGGCACGGGACAGGACCAGTGCTGGAGAGCTATTAGCAGCAACCCACATGGCACCCCAGGCCTTTGGGCCCCTGTCCTTGGGACCATATCAGGGTCTCTGCATTTGTTCCACTGTGCTCGAAGAGAGCCGGCAGATGCAAGAGCAGTGCGGGGGGCGGGGTGGGGGGTGCTGCCTACCTGCGGGCAGCACTCAGGAGAGGTTGGCATCATTGCTTCTGAGGGGATAAACTGTCCACTGGCCCATGCCTGGTAGGGTGTGTGGTGGGTGAGGTGGCATCTTTACAGCCTGGTGGTTAAGAGAACATCTCAGAGGTCAGACTGGGTTCACACCCCAGCGCGGCCATCATCCATCCAGCTGTGCAAATGTGAACACGTCACACAACCTCTGGGGCCTTGGTTTTCTCACCCGCACGGAAGGATGGCTGAAGCCGAAGCACCTGCTGCATAGCTGCAGACAGCTGGGTGCCTGGCACGGCAGTGGCACTCTGTCAGGGAGGGCAGCTGAGCCAGGACCACAGTGCCCGCCTCCAGGGCTATGGTGGCAAGGGGCGAGGTGGGAGCTGGGTGGGGAGAGAGAAGCTGGCCAGGATGTAGGCCCCCACCTGAAGAAAACAGTTTGAAAATCACCACCACTCTGCGCTGATGATGCGTACGGTGGCTACCCACAGTTCAGTTACTGGCTAAAGAACACAATTGTTAGGGCGATGCCTGCTTCAGATGTCTGATTTGCTTGCTTCTTGGTTTTCGCTTTTTTTTTTTTTTTTAAATTTAAAGCTGGGGTCTTGCTATGTCACCCAGGCTGGAGTGTAGCAACTAGTCACAGATAGGATCACAGCTCACTGCAGCCTCCAACTCCTAGGCTCAAGTGGCCCTCCCACCTCAGCCTCCTGAGTAGGTGGAACTGCAGGCGTGCCACCACGCCTGGCCCTGTTGTTACTTTTTATCTTTAACTTTTTCCTTTTTTTTTGAGACAGAGTCTCACTCTGTTGCTCGGGCTAGAGTGCTGTGGCATCAGCCTAGCTCACAGCAACCTCAAACTCCTGGGCTCAAGCGATCCTCCTGCCTCAGCCTCCCAAGTAGCTGGGACTACAGGCATGCGCCACCATGCCCGGCTAATTTTTCTATATATTTTTAGCTGTCCATATAATTTCTTTCTATTTTTAGTAGAGACGGGGGTCTCGCTCTTGCTCAGGCTGGTCTCGAACTCCTGACCTTGAGTGATCCTCCCGCCTCGGCCTCCCAGAGTGCTAGGATTACAGGCGTGAGCCACCGCGCCCAGCCTATCTTTAACTTTTTTTTATCTTGAATTAATTTCAAACTCACACAAAAGTTGTGAGACTCCGCGGAGAACTTGCAAAGCCCTATCACATTTTGCCACATTTCTCATTAGATTTCTCACTCGTGGCCGTGGAGGCTCAAGAGGTGGGCGGAGCTGGTGTCAGTTCATTTTCCCAAAGGGAAACTGAGGCATAGAGAGGGACTTGCTTGAGTGCCATTTGAGGATTAGGAACTGAGCTGGGTTAACTTCTCTCAGGGACACACGCAGAAGCGTTCGGTGGGCGTATTCTGGTCACTTTGCGCGCTGGGTGCTGGGGCGGGGGCCCAGGGATGACGGAGAATTGCGAGGGCGCGGGCAGGGCCATGGGAGGGGCGGGTCTGGGTGTCATTCTCAGTGTCTAATGTGCAGACTCAGACTCGGAGGTGAGGAGGCAGGAAGGAATCTGCAGCTTAAGCATATGTCCCAGGGGATTTGGCTGCCAGAGGGACCCGGAGGCCACTTTTAGAAACACTGTCTAGGCTTTTCCTGTGGGAAGCTTGCTCACTTCCCATTTCAAGAGGGAGCTGGGAACTGGGGAAGTGCCTTCCCTGGGCAGGGAGGTGGGCCCAGGTCACCTAAGGGAGCGGTTCCTCAGCCCCCCATTAATACCTGGTGAGTCCCACCCTTCAGAGCTGCCCTTGGGGCTGTTGCTGGGGGCACTGAGGTGGCTGAGCTCTGGAGCCACACCCTGGACGAGAGAGGAGACCTAGTGGTGGGCAGGCCCCAAGCTGCTGGTGGCTGCTGGTGGTGGTCCCCAGCCTTGGCCCCATCTGTGGTCACAGCTCGGGCACTCTGGTCCGGCCCCCTTGGTCTGGTCTCTGTGATCTTTGGCTCAACATGCCACTTTCTGATGACTAGGTCAGTTTCCCAGAGAGCTTGATGTGGCAAAGCGTTGCTATGGAGAGGACAGACACAAGGGTGCCAGTCACAAGAACGGGCATCCCAGGTGAAAATGCTCACATCAGGCACTGCCTGGTTTAGACTGGAAAAAAAAAAAAAAAAAACCCAAAGACCAGGACTTGCTTCACCGCTTCTGCTCATTCTTTCATTCCTTCTGTGGGAGCCGAGGGCGCCTCCTTGGGAAAGCATCGCCCCGCGGGCCACCTCGCCTTCCTGCAGGCTCCTGGCTGTCTCCCCAGCACCCAGCCTGGCTGCCACACTCCCCACATGCTTGTTGCACAAATGGAAATGTGACCTTAGGCAAATGCTTTCTCCTCTCTGGGCATCCATATTCTAATCTAGAAATGGAGGCGGTGTTACAGGTGGGGGTGGAGCTGAGGGGGGGGCCTGGGGCAAGGGGAAGATGAGGAAAGGGTTCTTCGGGGACTCGCAGAGCCCGGGGGCAGGTGGGAGGGGTGGCTGGGTGCTTGCTTTTCTGATCACCTGTAACTAGGACAAAAGGAATTAGCTCTGCCCAAAGTTAGTCAGGGCCAAATGGGGTGACTTCCTGTCACTGGCCCTGCTCTGGCAAAGACAGAATGGGTGGCAGCAGTGAGCATGGGAGGTATTCCTGGGCTGGGGGGCAGAGGGAGAGAGTTGCAGTGGAGGTGGGGGGTGGGCTCTGTGACCCCTGAGCCCCTTTTGACCCCATTGGCTGCCTTGTCTTGCAGGTGAGGACAGCAATTCTGCACACCTGGGATTGGTTTCCAGGCTGCAGAGATAGCTGGAGGGAGCGGGGCAGAGGCAGCCAGGGCCCTGCAGAGAGGCCCCCAGGGTCCCTCTGGGCCCCTTCTCGTGGTGCAGCCGGGGAGGTGAGGCACTGCTAACAATGGGAATAGCTCACCTAGGGGGCTGTGGCCAGGAATCTTGTTTGGGGTGAGGGGGTCCATGGGCCCTGCTGTCCCTAGCTTGTTGGCCCAGCCAGCCCCCTGTTCTCCACAGAGACATTTTAGAGGGCCCTGCCCGCAGCCCTCTCTGGCCATTTGAGGCCAAGCCACCTCTGAGCAGTCACTTGTCTCCAGCTTCTGAGAACTAGAAAATGGGTGCCGGCCGGACAGCCAGGAGGGATCCCAGGGCCCCCAGAAATGGTGGATGGCTAGGGCTGCCTTTCCCCCTCGGGGCTCTAGCTGTCCACTGCCTTGGGAGGGAGCTGGCCCGCCGCAGCCGTCTGCCTCCCAGGGCCCCTGCAACTCTGACGCCGACAAGTCTGGATGCTGGGGTGTTGGGGGTGGGATGGGGAGAGGTGAAATTCCAGACTTTCATGCAGAAGTCATTTACCTGTAAAGCACATTTACAAATACCACCCCCCATGCGTTCTTTTTCCATATTACATTTTTTTTCCCTCTGCAAGTCAAGTCTCTTCCAGCTCTTTTTTTCACTTGGTGCGCCTCCTTCCTGCCACCCCGTTGGCCTCCAGGCATGAACCCCTGGGATGGGAGCATCATAGGCAGAGGGGCCAGCCTGGGGCTCCTGGGAGCTGCGTGCTGAGCAGCAGACGAGGGGGCTCGGACGAGATCCAGCTGCTCTGGTGGGCTCAGCCCTGCTCACAGTCGCTAAGTCACCGCTGAAGGGCCCCTTCCCCTGGCACTGCTGCGGCAAAGACCCTCTGGATCTCGGCAATCCTTGGCCGCTGCAGCAATGGCGGCATCTGCTCTGTCCCCTTCCCAGGGGACAGCAACCTGTCTGCTGACTGCTATCCTGCCAGCGGCTGAGACTCCAGTGCAGGAGGGTGGGAATCAGATTCTGGTTCATGAGACCTGGCCGCAGGAGGCTGCTTCATAAAACGGAACGTTTCATTGTCCCAGCCCTTTTGGCCCAGAGAATCGGGCCGCTGCTCCAGTGCTGGCTTAGGTCAGCCTGGGTCCAAAGTGAGGCAGTCGGCCAAGATGTACATGCCTTGAGAAAGGACTGGCTGAGGGCACCCGAGTTGGGATGGAGGCCATGCTCCCTAACTTCTGTCATTCCTCAGCCCCCTCACATGCCTTGTCGTGACCATGACCGGCACTTGGAGCTCACCAGCTCGTCCTTGCACTTCCTGTGGCAGCCTCCGGGAGAGCCTGTGACACAGCCAGGGCTCTCCCTGCTATGCTGGGCCTTTGGCCCCACCCTCCACCCCCTGGAGGAGGCACTGCACGGGGTCCTGAGGCCTCAGTGATGAGCAGAGGAGCTGCGCTGGGGCCTACACCTTACCCAGCTGAGCAGGTGCAGGGATCAGGGAGCATTTTGAGAACGAGGTTTCCTTAAGGCCATCATCCCCCGTCCCGTGAGCGCGGAGAGTCATCTTCAACCTGGAGCCTCAGGATTGTAAAGCCCAACTCTGGCTCTTGTAGAAGGACCAGAGGGTACAGCTGCAACAGCTGGGATCTCCCTTGCAGATTTTGTTTTACCGTGGTTTAGTAATTGGCACCCTTATCCAACGTCCCTCACAGACCAGATGGGAGCACTTATGTTCCTGCTGAAGTGATGGGGAGGCCTGAGTGCTGGTCCCTAGCCACACTCTGGGCCTCTGCCTCCCTCAGAGCTCCCTGTCCCAGAGCTATATGAAAATGCTTGCAGACACAGCTTTCCTAAAATGGGACCTGAGGTTGCCCAGCCATCAGCTCCTCAACCGGGTAGCCCAAGTCTCGATGGCTTCATCCAGATGTCACTTGCCACATCTGTATTTAGTCACTGTTGCCCCCCTGCCAACTCCTGACCCACCCCTAAGGGTCCACCCAGAGCTGAGCTGTGGGCTCTGGTTCTAAGAGACAGAAGGTTGCTGTGAAGCGGAGCCGGGTCTCCTCTCAGCTCCTGGGTGTACAGCGCCCTGACCCCTGTGCCCTCTGGCTGCATCTCATTCACCTTTTGCTCCTCTTCCCACCGGTTTACTTAGGAGACCCCTGCCTGGCATCCAGTCCCCACTTCTGCACAATCCGTGAGCCATCCTATTCCCCTGCCATCCAGGGTGAGAGAAGGCAGTGGTTCAGCCTGCTGTCTCCCCTCACACAAGCCCTCGCCACAGAGCCCATGTCGGGGACCTGGGGGCTAGCTGGGCCTGTGGGACTGAGGGCCAGGCTGCCCATGTCAGCAGGTGCAGCTTCCTTGTCCCCTCTCTTGGTGTTCACTTCAGTTCCCTGAAGCCAGCCTGTCCCAGCTCTGCCGGGGGAGCCAAGGAAGGAAGGCTCTTCGACGGTGGGGTGGGCTGGCGTCGGGACAGCAGCAGAACCACAGTGAGGGCCCAGGATGGAGTGACACTCGGGAGCCAGAGAGGGCCACCAGGGCAGATGCCCCTCTGTGCCCAGGCCCCCCAGGGTCCTGCCCAACCTCAAGCAGGAGGTGGCCTAGGTTTGGTCTCCCTCTCCCTGGACACACCCTCCGTCTCTGCTGTGTTTCCCTCTTCCTTCCATTTTTAGTGCAGTGTGACCAAGAGCGGGACTAGGCTGTGTCCCTGAGCCAGGAGGCAGTGGGACTTGAGGTCTCCTCTGAGAGGTGCCTCCCATGGAGAGTCAAGCAGGGGGCAATTCTACAAAACTTTCTCTGAGTTAGTCTTCTCGCCTTGGAGGCAGAGCATGTCCTTGTGGGAAGACAGGGCACCCCCTTCTCCCCTGCTCCTATCTCCACCCGTGTCCTCCTGCGCCAGCATTTGCGTCATCGTCTGCTGGCTCCCCTGGCCCCCCCCCCCGCACGGGGGAATCTGCGTGCATCAGCTCCTGCGTCATCAGCTCTGATTCCACACGCTGACAGCCTCTGACGGCACCAGGCTTGCTGGGGTCAGGGAAAACGGGCTCCTTGCAGCCACCTCATTGGCTCCTTGCTTCTATCTATCCAATCAGGGCCCCTTCCCTTGGAGGTTGCCAGGCAGCCTTGAGAGGCCGCAGTAGCAGGGAGGAAGGTGAAGGGGGAGCTTGGCCATTGGCATTTTGAGGCCATCTGAATTTAGGGAGGGCCTGTCCCCATCTCCCCCACCCAGCCCTGCCAGGGATGCTTCCCCTGACTGCCCTCTTTGCCACCTCTCGGTTCACCTGCCCCAAGACATCTGCAGGCTAGTGGCACAGGGAGAAAGGAGGGGATGAAGGCCAGAAAGTTGGTGTCTGAGTGGCCTGGCCTGCTCAGGAGCTGTCGGACTTTGTTCTGGGCTGCCCTGGGGACAGGCGTATGAGTGCAGAGCTTGGCTCAGAGTTGGCACAGGGAAGGGTACTGCATAGCAGGGCCACATCTATTGGGGCTCCAGGGGTGTGCCATGAGGGACAGCTCACGTGGAAGGTGTCAGATAAGCTGAGCATTCCTTTGGTGGCTCCGGCCAGGCACTAAGCAGGTGAAATGGCAATTCCCAACGAACTGGAAGTCTTTTCCCAATCAAGGTAGAAATGGGGGCCATGGTGTGCAAAGGTCCACACAGTGGCTGTCCTGACTAGAAATGGGCTCACATGGGCCCTCTGAAGGGAATTCCAGGGAGGGGTACGTGCTCTAGCCTGGGGGTGTCCTGCCAGGAGGAGGCGCAGGAAGCAGGGCCGCAGAGGATGGGAAGGCGAGCAGAGGTGTAAGCAGAGGCCACAGCCCGTAGGAGAGTGTTTGCCCTCAGGCTGTCTGGCCTTTGTGGATGTCAGTGCTAGCGGGTCAGCGTGGCCTAGTAGACATTGAAAGAAGCCCAAGTTCCCAGAGGAAGAGGACCGCTGGACGGCCTGGGCAGGTAGGAGGGCCCCAGCTTCACTTTTGAAGTCGGCTGGAGATGGAACATTTGTTCTCCACCTTCTCTGCACCTTCTGGGGCGAGTGGGAAGCTGGAAGGACCCAAGTCACAATAGTTTCTTTCTGTCTGTTTCTTCTGTAACTTTTTCTAAATTTTGGACCTCAGGCACAAGCCCTGAGGAATGAGATAGCTTGGCGTATTGTCAAATCGCACGTGTAGGGCTGCGAAAGGGGTGGTGGGCGCGCTCTCCTCTGCCAGGACCCCGGGGTCGCGGCTGGCAGGCCTTAGCGGCTGGACCAGGCTTAGTGGCACAAGCAGGCACAGTGTGGCTGGCCTGAGTCTGAAGAGTCCCCTCCCTCCCCAGGGGTGAGAGTTGGCTGCTGAGGCCAAGTGCCTGCTTTGGAGGAAGCAGTAGAGGTGGCTGGCGATGAGTGTACCTGGGCCACCTGGGCCCCATCCCTTTGCCCCAAGGAGCATTCCATGCCATGGTGCTTGGGCTTACCCGGGCCACTCTACGGGCCAGGGCTTTGATCCCTGGGAGTGTGGCCTGGGGCGAGTCGCTGACCCTCCCGGGCTCCCTTGGCTCGGGGTGAGGCGGGGAGGACGATATACTTCCCACTGCGGGTTGCATCTGTGCTGACAGGCGTCACACCCTGATTCCTGGACTGTATGTGTACAGCGCCCTCCTGGCGAGGGGACGCGCTTCACGAAGGGGCACTGGCATTGTTATCCCTGCCCAGGGCCGCATCGAAGGGCAAAGCCAAGGTGACCACCCGGCGGGGGGGGGGGGGATCTTCTTTCAGCAGCTGGGAACTGGGTGCAGCCCTGGGGAGGGCGGGAGGCTTCGCGCAAGGCTGCATGAATCTGTGCCGCTAATGACTGCCCTCAAAGGGCAGAGAGCCCCCCACTACCCCACCCCGCACCAGCTGTGGTGCCCTGGCTATTTGTCTGCTGTGCCCACCTCTGGGGCTACCCACTGCCCAGGGAGCCCGGGCCTGTGCCCCCACCTTTATAGGAGAGAGAGCAGAAATGGGCATCCCAAGGCGGTATTGGAGCACACCTGTCCACATCTGCATGACAGTCCGTCCATGCTGCGCTCTTCAGGCCTCCTGGACATAAGCCTCATGAGCAGGGAGTTGTCCTTGTCCCCTTGAGTACTTCGTTTGTTCTCTCTGAAGATCCATTTCACTGTGGCCGGGGTGGAGGGTGGCAGGGTGGGGTTCCACCCACCCCCAGTAGGGAGAGGGGCATCAGCGGACCTCACATGCCCATCTGTCCCTCACAGAGGCCGAGCACCTGCCCCCAGCTGCTGGGATTTCCACCCCCAGGGAGAGAATTCTCTGCGTCTGTTCACTCTGCTCACCTCGCCGTCCCTCCTGGGCACTGCCTGCTTGGCTTCAACCCTTGAGACCAATCTTTGGCTGCCCAAGCAGCCCCAGTTCCTATCTCATTTGGCTAAAACACTGTTTGTTTCATCTTTATCACACAGACAGTACACGTTCCTGACGGGAACATTAGAACTATATGGAGGAGCAAAATACTTTGGTGTATATCTTTTCAGATGTTTCTTTCCTTGTGCATTTTTCTGTAAATCTATTTTTACTTAAATGACACCATCCTACACATCCTGTTTTAAAAGGTACTTTTCATTTAATGATGTATGGAAACCATATGCAGTAGATGAAGGCATGTTAAATACTATATGTCAGCATCATTTGTAATAGCTGCGTGGTGTTTGCTTGAATGGATGGACCATCATAAGTTAAAATATGACTGTTGGGCATCTAGATTATTGCCAGATTTTCACCATCATACTCGACACGGGAATGACCCCCTTCTTGTATACGTCTTTGTTCTGCTCCTGTAGTTTCCTCCTTAGGCTAGTTTGCCACGAGGGGGACTGCTGGATCCACGGGCTTACCCTTGAGCCTTTTCATACATACAGAGAGTAGTCCTCCAAATAGATGCCCGATTTACCTTCCCACCGACAGCGTGTGGCAGCTGCCTGGGAAACTCCCTCCTGAGGGGTCCACCTCCCATGCTCCAAGGCTGTGCACATCTGCAGCAAGGTTCTTCCCAGCTGTCATCGAGTGGAGGGCCACTCCGTCCTGCTCTGCATGAGAGGCTAGACGACGGGAAGGGAGGAGACCTGGGTCCGAGGAGGGGTAATCAGTATAGGCAGTCACTCCCTGGGGACTGTATGCAGGGGTGTGAGAGGGTGCCTGAGCCCATCCTTGCTGAGGCTGGGGGAGGGGCAGGGCTTGTCTGGGAAGACTTGGGTCAACAGTACCAAGGCGCACAGGCCTGAGCCTGGCTGTGGTTAGTAGCGAGGCTGGCCTGGATGGCTCAGCTCTGCAGGAGGAGTTGGGAAGGCATTCTGGGTGCAGGGACTGGCATACACAAAAGCACAGGTATTCCCTTGGCAGGGCCACCTTCCAGGGACTCTGAGGCACATGGTCTGCTTGGAGCATCGTGTCAATGTTGGGGAAAAAGAGGCAGGGTCAGGTGATTGGTGAGTCTGCCCACAGTCTTAGGGACAGTGGGGAAGCATCAGGCTGACGTGGGCAGGGAGATTAGGGCTGACGAGTGTTGCTGGGAGGAGGCATGGATGAAGGCAGCAGCCGGGGGCCAGGGCAAGGTCAGAAGTGATCGTGGCCGGAGCCAAGGCTGGTAGGGAGCAGGTAGCAGATAGGAGGGAGAAGCCAGCTCCCCAGCTGGGACATAGATTCAAACCCCGTTTGTCAACCCCATCCCAGACTCATCACTTTAAAGAGCTGCCTTACTCTTCATCCTCTGGAAAGATCTGACTGGCAGGTTTATTGTCCTATCAAGAAAAGCACTTGACTTCTGAGATGCAGCCATGCCTGCGGGAAGGGAGCCGACGGGGAAGCACCAGACCCACTGGTCTCTGGCGAGGCGGGTGACAAGCCCTGCGTCCTCTGACTGGGGTCTTAGCTGAGCTGTCAAGGGCACCTGAGGTGGCATGGGCCTCTGCTCCCCCTTGCTGTGGGCTTTTTCCTGAGAGTTGCCAGTGGCCCCTCTGCCTCTGTCGTTCACGTGCATGAGTCTGTCTTGATTTTGCAAGTGGCTTATTTGGCTCTGATTTGGCAGGAACCTTCTAGGCAACATGACCTAGGTTTGTCAAGGGGGAACCGATAAGCTTCTGAGCCTAGTAGTGGGCCTAGGATGGAGTCTGCTCCCAACACCATGGATGACCTTCACCTGCTTGCCAAGTTCATGTGTGGAAGCTGGTAGCCACAGCCCCTGAGGCCTTAGAAAGCAGTATGTCTTCGGCCGGGCGCGGTGGCTCACGCCTGTAATCCTAGCACTCTGGGAGGCCGAGGTGGGCGGATCGTTTGAGCTCAGGAGTTCGAGACCAGCCTGAGCAAGAGCGAGACCCCATCTCTACTAAAAATAGAAAGAAATTATATGGACAGCTAAAAATATATATAGAAAAAATTAGCCGGGCATGGTGGCGCATGCCTGTAGTCCCAGCTACTCGGGAGGCTGAGACAGGAGGATCGCTTGAGCTCAGGAGTTTGAGGTTGCTGTGAGCTAGGCTGACGCCACGGCACTCACTCTAGCCTGGGCAACAGAGTGAGACTCTGTTTCAAAAAAAAAAAAAAAAAGAAAGCAGTATGTCTTTGAGTTGCTCTGCACAAAGAAACTTACACCAGCAAGTCTGGCCTAGCAAGATGAGGAGGAGCCTAAAGAGCAAGTAGTAGGGGTCCTCCTCTTGCAGGTGGGGAGCTGAGGCCCAGAGGAGGTGACGTGCTCTCCCAAGGTCTCCCAGTCAATGGCACTAGGAGACCGAGGGACCAAGATCTCAGGCTTCACAGGCTTGCCCATGCGCCCGCCTGTGGGGCCACTGCACAGGCTGCTGGGCTGGGGACAGCTGGGCCTGTGTGGTCCTGGGATCACCCGTGGAATGAGCTCTGGCGTGGCAGCCCTGGTGCAGGGCTGGGCATGTGGGGCTCCCGTTGGCAGCGATGAGGTGCCGTTCCTGGCCCGCAGCAGCTCGGGCCGCCTGGGCTGCTCGTCGGTGCAGTTTCTGGAAGAGCTAGCTCTTGCTGACGTGGCCAATTTGGTTTGCTCTCGTCCCCCACCCCCGCCCATTTTAGTGTGCCCCTCACCTCCACAGAAACATGTCCCGGCCTCGCCAGCTGGCAGCAGTGCTGGGCTGGTCAGAGCCTTGCCGCTGAAGGGCTCAGGGTGGCAGGCCCTGGAGAGGGGGCTGCGTTGCCTTGGGGCTGTGTCAGCACAGCCAGGCCCTTGCTTCCTATCATGACCACACACCTGAACCCCAGCCCCTCCCTTGCCGCCATTCAGGGCAACGACCAGACCAGACCCACGACCTGGCAGCTTTGGATCACTCCCAGCTGGGAGACCACCACAGCACCCCTCCCACCCGCCACAGGAGGGCAGCACCTGGCTCTCGGGCAGCCAGCTGCAGGCCAGAGAGGAGGCAAGGGGGACAGCAGGGGGAGAAGACAGAGAGAGGAAGGGAAAGCCGAGCACCTTGCCTGGTCCCCAAGGGCCACTAGGAGTCAGCAATGGGGCCATGGGCTTCCGACTGGAGGTGGGGAAAGAACCTAATAGGGCTGCCCACACCCCCAGACCACTTTTGTACTTCCTGGGGACCACCAACTGCCCCTCTCCGAGCAAAGACAGGTGGAGAGTCACTGCTACTTGGCTCCTGCCCAAGTGTTTGATGATCTTTGTAATGCCAGGTGGTGCCAGGCACTCGTAGGAACATTGGCTCATTCCGTCCTCACAGCAGTCCTGAAAGGTAGATTTACTACCGTTTTACAAATGGGAAAACTGGGGCAGCCTGCAGAGCCTAGCTGACCTGCCTGAGGCCTATCAGATAACTCCCAGGGCGTGAGAACAATTGTCCAACCTAAAGCAGCTGGGCCCTCTGCCTGCCCTGAAGGTGTTCTGCTTCATGTGTACAGTGCCACCGCTTGGTGTCACTGCAGAGGCTCCCACACACTCCCGTCCAGAGCCTGGCCATTAGCACTCTCCAGGAGGGCTCCTGCTCTGCCCGTACAGCAATCGGTCTGTTGCCTGTCCTGCAGGTGAGCAGCCCGGGCAGACAGGCGGGTGTGCTGCCTGGCAGCGGCAGGTCCGGTGAGCCCCTGTCCCCTGGCCTCCGGCCACATCCAGGCCTCTACCAACTCTTGCCACCCCCAGCGCCCAAAGGAAAGTCTGGATGATCTTGCTCTGCCAGGAGCCAACAACACGGTGACCCTCAAGCCATTACAAATGCATGAAGTAAAAAACTTGTGCTTTTCTTTGTCCCAGGCAGCCCCAGCGAATCAACTGACAAGGGACCTGCAAAGCAAACACCATGAGCATCTCAGCTCTTGGAGGCAGCACCAAAGGTGAGGCCTGAGCTCCCTTTTGCCCTGGGCTCGGTGTGTGGCTGCCTCCTTCCCAGCCTGCCCCGGGAGGGCCACGAGCGCTGGCCTGCCAAAGGGAGAGCGGCACACTGGGGGTCCTGGGCTTGGGGCTCCCCTTCTGAGCTGTGTGGCCTTGCCCCGAACAGGGAAGCCTCTGCCACCAGGCGAGGAGGAGCGCAATAACGTCCTCAAGCAGATGAAAGTGCGAACCACGCTGAAGGGGGACAAGAGCTGGATCACCAAGCAGGATGAATCAGACGGCCGCACTATGTAAGTCCCGGAGGCCGGGAGGGATGGCAGCGACATGGGGGGCTACAGCCCGTGGGCACCCCACTATACCATTCAGAGCTCAGCCAGGCATGGGAAAGGCCACGGGGTGGGAGAGCCCCCAGGTGCCCGGCGGGGCGGGGGAGACAGCGAGGCAGGAATGGCACGGAGGCCGCAGGGGGTCCAGAGGCAGGGGGCCCAGGAGCCACTCTTTCAGGACCCGTCTTTCCCCAGAGAGCTGCCCTCAGGCCGGAGTCGTGCCACATCCTTTTCATCAGCTGGGGAGGTCCCCAAGGCCAGGTAAGAGGTGGTGCCCAGGTGGCTGGTGGTGGGCCCCAGGGACTCTCCTGTGGCATGGGGCCAGCTGTGCAGCACGGAGGGGTGAGCAGTCCACAGGGGACACGGACAGGGAGGGAGCCTGAGTCAAGAAGGGAGAGGTAGGGTCTGCAGCGAATCCTTTGGCATCCACAGGGAAAGGCAGTGTAGGAGTCACTGGTCCAGGCCACTGGCCTTGCTGTGTGGCCTTGGGGCCAGCTGGTCCCCCTGCGGGGCCTGCATGGTTCCAGCTATCAAGTGGGATCAAAACTGTCATTAAGAAGAAGACTCCTATTCTGAAACCTCCCCCTGCAGGGAATGAGAACATCTCTGAGGTGCTTTGGGCAGCTTCGAGAGTCACAGTGCCTTGCTTCTGCATATAGCCCTGATTGCTGAGCACACTGGGCAATCAGCGTGCCAGGGGACACGCACAGGTTTGCTCCAACTGTCTCCCGAGTTCACAGTGACATATTTTGTCAGCTGACCAGGAGGAGCTGGCCTCTCTCTATGTTGAGGATTTTCCCATAACAGTGCCGCAGGGCTCTGCAGCGTGGGCACATCCCGCCGGCATCTGGAGGAACTGCTCCTGAGAGACAAGGGGACCGTGACATTCAGCCTTGCTCCTTGCTCCAAACAGCTGGCAGGTGGCTGCTCGGGCGGTGGTAGAGGCAGTGGCACTGCTGACCTGCAGGGCTGCCTCTAGCGACAACGGTCTTGCCCTCCCGCGAGGGCTCAGCACCTGCTCCCTGCCAGCTCCTGTGCTGGGCACGGAGGATACGGTAGTGGTCAGGACACAGGCCCGCTCCTCACGGAACTGACACCCCAGGGTTCCTGCAACTTGGCCACCCCCAGGAGGCCATCCCTTGTTAAGGACAGGCGGTGGGATGGAGAGTGCTGGGGTTCTGCGTTGTCCTTAGACCCAAGCCCTGCTGCTGCAGTCCAAAGGCTCTGTCGGTATTGCTGGACAGAGTGGCCGTCTATCCCGTCCTTGACTCCTCAGCCGACGACGATGAGGAAGACTCCTTAAAGCGGCCCTTATGTCCTGGCCTCACTGTCAGCTCCCCGCCTGCTTCCCTGGGCTTCCTGAGTCCCCGGTCGCTGCCCAGCAGCAGGCCCCCAGCACCCAGAGCCTCATGTGTTCCAGCCACTGACCAAGCCCTGGCCAGGCCCTCTGGCCTCAGACTTCCACCAAGACTTGGGAAGTGGGCATCCCAAGAGCCAGAAGAGGGAAGGCCCAAAGGAGCAGGAAGGGAAGGGCAACGGGCCTTGGCTGGCAGGTGCCTGGCTCTTCCGCTCGGGCCTCACGCACCTTCCTGGAGGTGGCTGTGGCAGAGGAGGTCAGGGGCCTCTAGTGTGTGCTGGGTCAGCTGGGAGAGCAGAGTGTGGAGGGCTGGCAGCAGGGCAAGAAGAGCTTCCTCAGAGCAGTGCCAGGCCCGGCAGCAAATACCCAGCCATCGAGCACACCTTCCTGGGCACCTGCTGGGAAGAGCTGGTCACGGGCACTTTCCCTGGGGGAGCTGAGGGAGACAGGCAGAGCGGAGTGGGCACCTGGCTAGGGGAGTCGGGGTGGCTGGCTCTCCTCTCTGCTCCACCGGGACATCGCCAGCAAAGCCCCTCTGCTGCTGCTGGGGGCAGGATGAAGCAGGCCTCGCTTCACCCCACCCTCCTTCCCCTTTGGCAGGCCTCCGAGCACGAGGGCTTCCACTGGCTACATCATCCGGTGAGTGACCGCAGCACCCTGCCTGCCTCCCTGGGCCCACCCGGACCGGCCCCTGGGGAGCTCACCAGCACCTTCTGGGCTCTCTTCCAGGGGAGTGTTCACCAAGCCCATAGACAGCTCATCGCAGCCCCAGCAGCACTTCCCCAAGGCCAACGGAGCTCCGAAAAGGTGTGTCCACGCGGTGCTGGCCAGTCAGCTGGCAGGGAGGTGTGAGGGCCTGGTCTGTGCTCATGGCGGAGAGTGTGCTCTGCCTGCCAGGCCGTGGGGGCGTGGAGGTGGCAGCTCCCTTCCCGCGCAGACGAGGCCAGAGGAGATGGGGTGGGGTGGGCTGGCAGCCCTGGGTGGGTGCGTGGGCCTCTGGGAGGCCCTGGGCCACTGGCAGTGCCTTTGCCCTCGGGCCAGTCCCAGTTGGCCTGGTCACTGGGGCCGAGGAGTGCAGGAGATGGGAGGGGCTGGGCCCAGGGTCCCCCTGGCCTGGCCCCTGGCAGCCTTGGCCAGCTGACGGCATTGAGCTGTGTGCTGTAGTCCACCTCCTTCCCGGCGGGCTGAGGTGGCATAACGCACACGCACCTTGGCGACAGGCGGAACCCAGGCTCCATCAGAAAGGAAAGGCCGAGGGGACCGGAGACAGGAAGCAGAGACACGGGCAGGAGCCTGCTGGGCTGTTCCCCTGAGGCACAGGCAGGGTCCCCTGCTCAGCAGGGTGCAGTTCTGGATGTCTGTCAGGTCCACCTGTCACGTGTCTGCTGGGCTGGGTGGGCAAATCTGGCTGCAGGAGGGGCCCCCAGGTGGGCACATGGAAACTTCTTGCCTCTGTAGTGCTGCCGGCCTGGTGAGAACAGCTAGCTCCGGCCCTCCCCGCCCCTCATCCTCTGGCTACAAGATGACCACCGAGGACTACAAGAAGCTGTGAGTAGACAATGCCAGACCCAGCCGGTTTCCTCCTCTGGGGAATGAGCCAAACACTGGGTCCCTTAAGACAGCTGGCCCAGGAGACCTGGTCCCACTGGCTTGACACCCCCTGGCAGTTGTGCTGTGGCCTGGAGCCCACCAGAGGGCGACAAACCCCAGAAAACTGGATGGCACTTCGGATCTCGGGCAAAGCAGGAACTTGTAGGAGGGGCCCTATGGGTCTGGAGAGGGGTCTGGGGTCCTGGGTCTTGGCCCTGGGGCCACTGCGGGCTGGCCTCGGGCTCTCTGCCTGGGCTGGGCCGGCCCTGGCAGCCTGTCAATATGGGCATTTTGTGCCTAAGTTAGAGCTGCTTCTGGCATATAAATCTTTGCTGTTGCCCCAGGAGCTCCCGCTGGGGTTCCCCTGCATGCCCTGGGAGGGGGGCTCTGGACAGAAGTGTGAGTTGTGTCCAACATCTATTGTTTGTCCCTTGTCACCATCATCCAGTGATGTGGAGCACCTGGGAAATCTTTCTGGGGAAGCAGCGGGGCTTGAACAGGGTTTTGAGGGACAGCTAAGCTGGAAACAGGAGGGCTGGCTCCCAAGCAGGAAGGAGCAAAGGCCCCCGGGCAGCAGCACCATGGTCAGTCAGCCACGCTGCTGAGAGTGGCAGCCTGTGACAGGGAACTGCCTCTCCCCTCCCCCAGGGCGCCCTACAACGTGCGGCGCAGCTCCACGTCAGGAGATGCCGAAGAGGAGGAGGTGCCCTTCTCTTCCGATGAGCAGAAACGGAGGTAAAGGTGTCCTCTGGGCACCTCAGGTGGCAGGGCAGGGGACCGGGTCTTCGAAGACTGCCGAAATGAATTGGGCCGGTTGAGGTGACAGAATGCACAACATGTGGGCCATCAGCGGTGGCCTGTGGGGTATGGGAACAGGTGTCATTCTGTGAGTACCAGAACTACCCAGTCAGTGCTGGGCAGGCTCAGGGGGCCTCTTCAGAACCTTCCATGGGGTAGAACCTGGAGAAGCCACCTACACAGTGCCCTCTATGTGAGTGCTGTGTGCAGAGTCCCGGCAGGCCCTGCACACCCGAGGGGCAGGGTGGACCCCACGGTTCTGAAGGCCCCTCCGTCCACACAGGCAAGCAAAGCTTCTTGGACCTTAAGGGATGAAAGGTCCATCTGTCACCCCTGCTCACTGTATACCCTCTATCAAAGGGGACTGACCCCATTCCACCCAGCGCTAGTGAGCTGTGACAGGGAGGGATGGCTGAGTGCCTTTTGTGTGCCTTCCGCTTGAGGCCTGGGTAGCAGTGAGGCCCTGAGGAAATAAAGCCCCCATCCCTGGGCTCAGCCTGCCCCCAATTCCACGTGTGCCAAGCTGCCTGTGGCTCAGGCGGCACAGCCACGCCCCCTTTCGGGAGGCCCGGGAAGATTGGCCATCCCAAGGGAAGAGAGTTCACAGTGGCGAGGGTCGCCGGGTAAAGAACCAGGCCCTCTGGAGCTGCCTGGCATGGGATGCCCACTCTGCCACCCTGGGGGGTGCTCTTGGGCAAGCTCCCTGGCTTGCGTCCCCATCTATGAGTCGTGGAGGATACTAGGTCCTGCTTTCCTGGGCTGAGAAGGCCGATGAGCCAGTGTGGGCACACTGGCACTCAGAGCAGGGCTGGGCACGCCCTGCACACTCAGTAAATGTTTCTCCCTGGGGTGGCCCTGAGGGATCCAGACTCCATCCTGGGCTAGGCTGCCAGAGTGTGTCCCGCTTGGCACCCATCAGATGCCACCCACCCCCGTGCCACCCCAGGTCAGAGGCTGCGAGCAGTGTGCTCAGGAAGACAGCTCCCCGGGAGCACTCCTACGTCCTGTCGGCAGCCAAGAAGAGCACTGGGTGAGTTGCACAGCGGGGACAGCTGGTGAAAGGGTGGTGGCGAGATCACCCCCGAGGCCCTCCTAGCCAGACTTTCTCTGATTCTCAGATGCACATTCTAGAAACTGAGGGGTCTGGCTGCTGCCATCAGGGCGGGTGAGGTGCTGGCAATGGGAGAGAAGCTCAGGACCCTCTAGGGTAGAGCAGTCGTGATGTCGCCTGTCCACAGGCTTCACTCAACATGTCACTTTTCTGCTTCCTTTCCAGCAGTCCTACCCAGGAGACGCAGGCGCCATTTATTGCAAAGAGGTAAGTGTCATCAAGGGAAGCCTCGGGAGCCTATCGCAGGCCCCAGAGAAGGCCTCCCGCCAGCAGAGTGTGGCGTGGGCACTGGGAAGAGGGGATGTGGGGAAGGGGAGCACCTGGGGGGGCTGTGCTGGCACATTTGCCCATGGCCAATGGGGCTGGGCGCCTGGCCCGAGGTGGAGCTGCGGTGTTTCCAGGCTCCAGCTCCTCTGCAGCTCTGCAGCAGAAGCTACCGGGTGAGAAAGGAGTTGTTCCCTTGCCTGCCGGTGAGAGGTGGCTAGCTGAGGACCAAACAACAAGAAGGAGCCAGCATGCCAAGTGTTCCAGGCAGAGGGCCCAGCCGGAGCAAAGGCTGACTGGAACAGGGGGTGGTGGCCACACAAAGGAGGTGACAGAGAATGGGGTGTTCTTACTGGCTGGATTGGGTTCCTGGAGCTTCTATAACAAAGCCCCACAAACTGGGGTGCTTAAAACAGCAGGAATAGATTCTCTTAATTCTGGAGGCCAGAAGTCTGAGATCAAGGTGATGGCAGGGTGGCTTCCTTCTGGAGGCTCTCAGGGAGACACCGTCCCAGGCCTGTCTCCTAGCTTCTGGCGGTTGCTGGCGATCCTTGGCTTGTACCTGCAAGCCTCCAGCCTGTGCCTCTGTCTTCACGTGGCCTTCTTGTCTCTGTGTGTCTGTGTCCAGATTTCCCTCTCTTAGAAGGACACCGGGCATTGGTTTAGGACCCACTCTACCCCAGTAAGACCTCATCTTACCTCATTGCGTCTGCAAAGACCCTATTTCCAAATAAGGTCACAGTCACAGGTTCCAGAGGGACATGAATTTTGGGGGAGACATTATTCAACCCAGTATGCTGTCCTTATCCTGAGCTGGAGTGGCTGAGCCCCCAGCCTGGGTCACCTCATCGCCCTAGACCAGTTAGACACCCCTGAAAGCATGTCCTTCAAAGGCCAGCAAGCTCCAGGGCACCAAGATGACCACGAGTACCATTTCTCTTCCTGCCCAAAGGGTTGAGGTGGTGGATGAGGACGGGACTTCTGAGAGGAGCCGGGACCCACCAGCTCTGGCAAGACACACTCCTGGCTCGAGCAGGTAACCAACCACTCATCTCTGCCTGCCACTCAGTCACTGTGGAACCTCTGTCAGGCCACCTCCCTACTGGGCCTCAAGGTCAGTGTCCCCATGTGCCCAGTGACAGGATGGGGCACAGAAATCAGTAAGGGCTCGTCTGGCTGGATGTGCCAGGGCTGAAAGCAGCAGCACAGCCCGGCCTCCAGGGAGAGAGTGCCTGGCTCTTGTCTGTTTAGTACTTATCTGTGTTACCTTAACCCTTGCGCCACCAAGGTCGGTGGCGGCACAACACCCCAAGAAAAAGTAGCAACCTTGGGGTTTGAGAGGGTCGGCCACCACGGCGGTAGCCCGCCACTGTCAGGCTTGCTCCTGACACTCCTGTGAGTTGGTCAAGTTCCACCTGCTTGGGGAGGAGGCTCTGCCCAGCACCGCTCACAGCTGCCTTCTTTGCCAGCGCGGATGGAGGCAGAACCAAAGTGTCTCGGGCGATTTGGATCGAGCGTGCGCCGAATGTGCCTAGCCCCGCTGGCAGCCGGGCGCTCAGGTGGGTGCTGAGAGCCGGCTCTGGCCTGTGGGCTGGTCCGATGCTTTCCGGCCTGCCAGCCAGGGAGGGTCTGGCAGTGGGGTGACGGGGCAGGGGCAGGCTGGGCACTGGTGATCTCTCTCCAGGCGGGGCTGTGATTTGCCCTGATTTCTGAGCCCCGAGTGTCCAGGGCAGATAATGGTGCTCTCTTGTCTGCGGATGAAGAGCAATCAGTGCCTCCTTGTACTTTGTGCTGAATGGTGCTAAGTCCCGCAGGGAGTGCCACAGCCCTGTTGTTGCTGCTGTTTAAAGCACCTGCCTGGATTGAGACCTTTGCCTAAATCCAGGTCTGCTAAGAGATACACCTCTGTAGCACCCTTGGAAGAGCCCTGAGGCCAGAAGTGGGGAGTGTCTGTCCCTACAGGTCACTTCCCAGGCCCTAAGGGCTCTTCTGGCTCTTCTAATGCCATTGCAATCCCCCAACTCAAGCTCTACAACCATTTGTATACATGTGACCACCACCCTCGGGGCCACTTCTCCGGGCCCTATCTCCAAATACAGTCACATTCTTGGGTACTGGAAGTTAGGACTTCAACATAGGAATTTTGGGACACATAAGTCACCCCATAACAGCATATATTTCTCTTTTGAAAAAAGGCAACGAATAGTTTCAGATGCCTTTTAAAAACTAATGTAGGAGGAGAATTAGGTTGTGCTGTATTATGGATTTAAGGAGGCATTTTTACATTTATTTATAGAAAATCCTTTTGGATGTTTAATACCCATCATATGGCTGTCATAGCAAAGTGACTATCTTAGTTTGTTAGGGCTGCCATAGCAAAGTACCACAAATTGGGTGGTTCTAACACAAGAAATGTATTATTTCCCAGTTCTGGAGGCCAGAAGTCCAAGATGGAGGTGTTGGTAGGGCTGGTTCCTTCTGAGGGCCATGAGGAAAGGCTGCGTTCCAGGCCTCTGTCTTTGGCTTGAAGATGACTGTCTTCTCCCGTGTCTCTTCACACTGTCTTCCTTCTCTGCGTCTTTCTGTGTCCACACACCCTCTTTTTATGAGGACACCAGTCGTATTGGATTAGGGCCTGCCCTAATGACCTTACTTTAACTTGATCACCTCTATTAAGGTCCTGTCTCCAAATAAGGTCACACTCTGAGGTACTGGGGTTATGATTCCAACATATGAATTTTTTTTTTTTGAGACAGAGTCTCACTCTGTTGCCCGGGCTAGAGTGAGTGCCGTGGCGTCAGTCTAGCTCACAGCAACCTCAAACTCCTGGGCTCAAGCGATCCTCCTGCCTCAGCCTCCCGAGTAGCTGGGACTACAGGCATGCGCCACCATGCCCGGCTAATTTTTTGTATATATATATTTTAGTTGTCCATATAATTTCTTTCTATTTTTAGTAGAGACGGGGTCTCACTCTTGCTCAGGCTGGTCTTGAACTCCTGACCTCGAGGGATCCACCCGCCTCGGCCTCCCAGAGTGCTAGGATTACAGGCGTGAGCAGCCGCACCCGGCCCCAACATATGAATTTTGAGGGGACACAATTCAACCCACGGTAGGGACCGAGGAAGGCAGAGACTTTAAAATGTCAGCCTGCAGCAACCGGATGGCTGGAGGTGCAATTTACAGAGCTGGGAAGAAGTTGAGTTTGGCTCAAGCTGTGCTGCATAGAGCCATAGGCCCGAGACAGGCGGCTCCAGACATCCAAGGAAGCCCCTGTGTATTTCCCAGGGCGAGAATGGAGACGGCCCGCGGATTGTCGGAGCCACCAGTAGCAGTGGGAGAGAAAGGTGAAAAGCAAAGATGCTTGGATTAGCAAAGCGTCCCAAAGTTTGGGGATTGGGGGATAGAGGCAGGGCCTGCGGCGCTCAGCCTGGAGAAGAACAAGCTCAGGGGGCCATGGCCACGCCTTCCGGTCCTAGGCTGTGCCCCCATTATGCTGCCTGGCAGAGCAGCTGGGGAGCAGTAAGAGCGCAGCTTCTGGCACAAAACAAAACCCCAGCTTGGCCTCGTGCTGGCTATGTGACCTTGAGCAAGTCTCTTCGGCTTCCGTGCCTTAGTTTCCCTGTATGTGAACTAAGGAAAGCAGTAACAGCTCCTTCCCGAGGCTGTCCCAAATACTAAGTGGGATAGTGCACAGAAAGCACCTAGCGCAGTGCCCGGCTCCGTGTCCCTGGGTGCACGTGATCCAAGGCAGGAAGAGACCAATGTCGCCGCCTGCTGGCACCGGCGGGAAATGCGGCTACATGCCGTGAAAAAGAGATACCCCTCTTCCCCTGCCGCCCCCTCTTCTGGCAGGATGAGTCACGTACTCTTTGGCACAGGCCACTGTCATTGGAATTTCCACAGGTGGCTAGGGCCACACTGGATGTTCGCTGATCAGTTTTGGGCCTCGAGCTTCAGAAGACTCTGGCTCTGTGTTCTCTGAGTGCCTTCCAAAGGTGTGCAGCCTTCCAGAGTGTTCCTGGCCTCCAGCAGCCCAGCTGCGAACTTCAGACTGGACTAGAGCTGTCTGTGGCTGAGGGGCTGGGGAGGTGGTGGGCTGGTAGGGGCTGCAGGGAAGGTGCTGGCAGGGCCACACTCCCTCTGAAGGTTCTGGGAGAGAATCTATTCCTTGCCGTTCTCTTAGCTTTTTTTCCCCCACAATCCTTGGTGTTCCTCGGCTGGTGGGTGCATCACTCCAGCCTGCGCCTCTGTCTCCACGTGGTTGTCTTCCCTCTGTGTGTCTGTGTCCAAATTTCCCTCGTCTTATAAGGACACCAGTCACTGGATTAGAGCCCACCCTACTCTACTAGACCTCATCGCACCTTGATCACATCTGCAAAGACCTTATTTCCAGATAAGTTCACAGGCACAGATACCAGGGGTGAGGACTTCAATGTATCTTTTTGGGGGACACAATTCAACCCTGTTAACAGCTGCCCTAAAATAGGTGCCATTTGAGCTGGGTCTTTTTTTTTTTTTTTTTTTGAGACAGAGTCTCACTCTGTTGCCCAGGCTAGAGTGAGTGCCGTGGCTTCAGCCTAGCTCACAGCAACCTCAAACTCCTGGGCTTAAGCGATCCTACTGCCTCAGCCTCCCGAGTAGCTGGGACTACAGGCATGCGCCACCATGCCTGGCTAATTTTTTCTATATATATTTTTTAGTTGTCCATATAATTTCTTTCTATTTTTAGTAGAGACGGGGTCTCACTCTTGCTCAGGCTGGTCTCGAACTCCTGACCTCGAGCGATCCACCCGCCTCGGCCTCCCAGAGTGCTAGGATTACAGGCGTGAGCCACCGCGCCCGGCCTTGAGCTGGGTCTTTAAGAAGGCATTGCTCAGGGGGATGACGAAGGAGGAAGAAGGCACAGGGACATGATAGAGAGGGCAGGCTGGGGTAACACCTTGTTCCTGTTTCCTCTCTGACAGAACCAGAAACGTCAGTGAGAAAACACACTTTACTTGCCTGTGACACGGCCAAGTCAGGCATGTCCTTGTTCCCTGGCACCATGTGCTTCAAATAGGCAGACTGGGGCCAGCAGCTAGGGGCTTTATGCTGTCATCATGAACGATGTCATCTTTGACAACGAGGTCGTCATTGTTATCACGAGAGGAGCTGGGCAGAAATCAGAGCTGACCATGTGTACTGGGGCCCTCCCTGGCTTTTTCCCTCTGGTCACCATGGGTGCTCCAGGCCCCTCCCAGGGGGGACGTGGAGGGACAGGGACAAGCAGCCCACTGACCCAGCCCTCCATGGGCTCCCAGTCTGACTAGGTTGGAGCCAGACACCAGGGTCAAGGCCAGCCGAGAGCAGCCAAGCTACCTGGGCTCGCCCAAAGTCGGGGACTACCCACCTCCCTGCTTTCACCCTGGCCTCTTCAACCCCTGCTCCTCCCGGGACCCCTGAGTGGCCTTTCTAAAGTGTCAGCCTGATCCTATCAACCCCTCACCCGCTACTGCAAGCCCACCCCATGCCATCCCTTTTCAACCCCAGATCTGGTCTCAGCATTCAAGGCCCCTGCCAGCCTCCACCTCCTCCTCCCATCTCCCTTCAGCTGGTGTGGGTCGGGCTCCACCTCCATGAAGCTTGTCCAGTGCCCTGAGACTGGATTTGTTCTGGGCCCCACGGCACAGTACAGTTGGTTCCCACGCCGCTCTGCCCCCACCCTGCCCACTGGGCCAGGAGCTTCATGAGGGCAGGCCTGGGGCTCTCTCCTCTCTGCACCTGCAGGGCCTGGGGGCAACTGAAGGACAGAGTGAGTGGCTGCAATGTGACTTGGGCTGAGGCCTCACTCTGTGGACCTGGGGAGGTCTGCTTTGGGGTGAAAAGTGCATCCCCCATATAACACCAGGGAGCTCCAGATTCTCTCCAGCCCTGGCCGTCAGGCCCTGCAGTGGGGCCAAACAATGTATCAGACTCAGAAGGATGTGGTCACCCCGGGGCCGGCTGTGAGCATGGCTGGCAGTGGAAAACCTCAAAGGGGCCCTTTGTGGACTGAGCCGGTGCAGTCCTCCGGTTCCAGCTCACGGGCACCTGGGCACTCGCCCTCCGAGTCTCTGACATCCCCTCCCACTGGCTGTCATCCCCAACAGTCCCCATCAGCCCCTGGACTGAGAATCCCCTCTGGCCTTGCAAGTAGCCACTTTGGGTGCCCCTGCAAGTGGTTGGCAGCATCGCAGGTGGCAGCTACAGGCCAGGCACTGGGGCTGCACCTGCGGGAGGGCTGCGCTCAGGTCAGGGGTGGGAGGCTGGGGCCTGCAGGTCAGCGGCCCGAGCTCCGCTGCAGCAGCGAGAAGACTCAAGGCCCAAGAGCAGAAAAGGGGGAGGGCGTGATGGGTCTGGGTGTCCCAGTGCACCAGCCAGGAGGCTCCGGAGGGAGAGCGTCCTCGGACACCCAGCACAGGTGGGCCAGAGGGAGGCTTTTCTCACCAGCAACTCTCTGGGTCTCTCCCTCGGCCCACAGCTCGAGAGGTGAGGAAATCGTCCGCCTGCAGATCACGACACCCAGGGCAGGACTCCGCCTGGTGGCCCCAGACCTGGAAGGCATGAGGTACGGGGGCCTGCTGCTGTCCTGGCTCCCTGCACAACATTCTAGAGACGGGGCAGCAGGGCCCAGGGGCTGATTTTGCCACCGTAGGGCTAACAGGTTGGTGGGGGGCATGGTTGACCTGGGTTCTCTGCCCTCGTCTCATTCTTTCACTCAGCAACTGTCATGGAGTGAGCGCTTGGTCCGTGTGAGGCCCCAGGTCAGGCCCTGGGACCCAGTGGTGAGTGGGACCTCATCTGCTGGAGTCGAGCATGAGCTAGGTCAGGCCTGTCATGTGCCAGGAGCCCCCGGGAAGTGCCGGCTCAGCCTGCTGAGCCCTGAAGACAGGACCGGCCAGCTGTGCTGGGGGGACACGGGGACTGCGGAGGCCACTGAGGCAGCTGCCCTGCCTGTGTGAGGGGGCTGGCGGGAACGAGGCAGGGTCACTGGGCCAGCCTCTACAGCTCTCCATGTCACTGGCTCATGCTAGGGACAAGGAGAGACAAGAGGGCCACCGCCAGCAGGGAGCATGATGGGCCCAGCCCCTGCCCTAGAGTAAGACAGCCAGGTGACAGGCAGGCAGGGTGTGGGGGCTGGGCTGGGAAGCCCAGAGGCTGGAGAGGGGGTGGGAGTGCACGCTAGAGGTCATCTCCTAATCCCTGGGGCGATGGGAGCCCTGGGGGGGGGAGCCTTTCACCAGCGTCGTGGGGGTTCTCAGGGAAGGCTTCCTGGAGGAAGTGACATCCAAGATGAGTCTTGAGCAACCCTAGGTCCCTTTACTCTGCTCCTTGGCTCCTCTCTCTCTAACCCTGCCCACTCTCAGCACCACCCCCAGGCAGGCACCGAGTCCTGTCCATTTTATTCTAGAGATATTTCCACCGCTACTGCCCCACCGCAGGTCCAGGCCTCCACCGTCACTTGCCCAACCACCTGGCCCTGTTTCCTCCTGCCCCGTGGCCAGACTGCAGTTATGCCAGCCCTCTGCAGAAAAGCCTGCAGTCCCCTCCGCCCCGCTCTGCAGCCTGAGCTCCTTTCTCCCTCATCCTGCTGTCACCCCCCAGCCTTTATGCAGCTGTGGGCTCTGCCTAGGGTGTCCTTTCCCCTTTGCATTGTGCAGTCCCACCTCAAGTGTCCTCTCCTCTGGGGCACCTTCCTCTCCTGTGTTTCTTCCTCAGGCAGTGTCTGAGGGGCTTTCCTGCTGAGGTCGCACAGCACCGCCTTCGTACCTGCACCAGAGAATCTTCCACACTGTGTCACAATTGCCCACTCAGAGACTGGTCTCCCCAGGGGCTGTGGCTCAGTGCTCCCTGCAGTCTTTTCTGGCCACAGTGGCATGCAGGGACTCTGCCGGCATGACTGCACATCATCCGGCACGATATCTCTAGTAAGGCGACATTGGAAGCCGCTTCCTTGGTTCTCCTAAGTTGACCAGTCTCTGAGGAACGGGCAAAGCGACCCTGAGAGATGCAGAAGGGAGCAAAGCTGCTTCTGTGAAGGCCCCTGCTGTGTTCCCCGCCTCCAGAGCCCACTGGCGCCTTGTCTGGGAGTGGCAAAGCCACAGTAGCCCACTGAGATCCCTTAGGAGGAGAAAGTTGGGGGGGAAAGCTAGTGGGGGAGGGGAGGGAGGGTGATAGTGTTTGCATCCAAATGAGCATGTGCAGGAGGGAGGCATGTGAGGGTTCATGGTTGAGGTTTGGGAGAGGCAGTACTGATGACTTGACAACGTGAGGCTCCCTGATGACTTCAAAGAGGACAGAGACAGAGGGGAGACTGAAAAGGTGGTTATACCGAGTCCTTTTTTTTTTTTTTGAGACAGAGTCTTGCTCTGTTGCCCCGGGCTAGAGTGAGTGCCGTGGCGTCAGCCTAGCTCACAGCAACCTCAAACTCCTGAGCTCAAGCGATCCTCCTGCCTCAGCCTCCCGAGTAGCTGGGACTACAGGCATGCGCCACCAGGCCCGGCTAATTTTTTCTATATATATATTTTTAGTTGGCCAGATCATTTCTTTCTATTTTTAGTAGAGACGGGGTCTCGCTCTTGCTCAGGCTGGTCTCGAACTCCTGACCTCGAGCGATCCACCCGCCTGGGCCTCCCAGAGTGCTAGGATTACAGGCGTGAGCCACCGCGCCCGGCCTACACCGAGTCTTATACTGAGAAGGAATCCAGTCCAGATGACAGCTCTTCCTCTTATTATCTGTGCAACTTGGGGCAAGTCACTTGGGCTCTCTGTGCCTCAGTTTGCTCATCTGGAAAATGGGCATGGATGATAATAGTGCCCATGTCCTGGGGGTGACGTGGAGAGTTAATGCATATAAAGGCAAAAGAACAGGTTCTGTCTCTCAATCAACAGTAGCTGTTAGTAATGAGGCTTTGAGGAGCAGCCAATCCGTCAACAGCAGGTTTTAAGTGCCCTGGAGACAGCTGACATTTACGGATGAGGTGACTGCCCCAGCTGAGTGTGAGTGGCTGGTGAGTGGCTAACCTACGTTTCTTTCTTCCATAGGTCTTCTCCCGGCCACACAGACAAGGAGGCACCTTGCTCCAGAGGGCTTGAGAGGGACTTGGCTGGTGAGGAGGTTGTCGGGAGCACTGACACAGACTCCGAAAGGTAACTCACAGCAGGGAGCAGACTTGTCATCTCCAGCTGAAGGGCCTCCATGGTCCCTGGCCCAAGGTCAATGGATGGAGCTGGGGCCAGCACTGTCCTGTTCCAGCTGTGTCCTCAATGGCTGGGATAGTGCAGGTGTTCAATAAATATCTGTTGAACGAACAGATGGATGAATGAATGAGGCCTGGAGAGCGGAAGGCCCCTGCCAAGATCCCTCAGGGAGCCAGGTGCAGACAGGACCAAACACCCACCCTGCCGCCCTTGGCCCGCACAGGGTTCCTTCCATTCACCTGGAGCTGCCAGGGCCAAGCAAGGCTGCCAAGCTGGCAGTTTGGGAGAGCTGGTGACCAAAGGATATGTGGCCCCCATAGAGCATCTAGCGGGGACTTTCAGGATGACCTGTGGACAAAGGGGGACATTGTGCATGGGGAGGGCGATCAAGGATGGGAAGTGGGGCCGTGGCGGGGCATGATGGGCTTGGTGAGCGGTGGCCGCAGGTTGAGTATTCCTCAGCAGGAACCTGGTAGCCAGTAACAGGGAAGAGCCCACAGACCCGTCTGACCAGTGTGGAGCCTTGGAGCCCCCAGTCGGGACTCTGAGCTGGGAATGAGGAAAGGGGGCCCTCTGTGGCTTTGCCCCTTGCTCTGTTGGCCATCGGACCCCCAACATGCAGGCCTCCTCCTGAGGGCCCACCTTGCTCTGTTTCTCGGCTTCGCTCTTGCTCCCAACCCATCAGATTCGGAAGAAACGCAGAAATACTTGCTCTTAGGGTCACCTTGGGCTTGGCTCGGCTCCAGTCAGAGCAGCCAGGGCCTCTGCTTCTGGTGCTGAGGCCACTCTCACGACATTTGAGTTAGACAATATCAAACGCAATCAGCGTCAGCAAATGCTTCTCTTCTCGCACCAGGTCAAGTGCACAGTCAAGTGATGGCAACGTGGGATCCGGAGCCGCAGGGTCCCCACCTGAGGGCTTGGCTGGAGCAGACGTAGCTTCTGAACGAGGAGGGTAGGCTGCCTGGGGGAGGCAGGTTCTGTCATGACCCTGGTCACTTTCTTGTCTACTGCTTCCCACACTCTGTATCCCACCTCAGCCTTCGTCCGTGGGCTTTCCACTTCTTGGAATCACCTATGCTTGAATCTGATTCCTCCTTCTGCCTCCTGCCACTGGCTCTCAAGTTCCTCCAGAGCAGGCACAAGGCCCCACTCACAGCTGCAGGCCCAGCCCCGATCTGGGCAGTAGAACGAACGCGCAGGGACAAAGTAACGAATGCAGGACCGAATGATGGATGAATCGGTGCCTTCTTACTTCCCGGCGGAACTCTGGTGGGGACCTCGCTTCTCTCCCAGCAGTCCCACGGCCTCTTTCCTGCCCCGGCCCCTGCTTGGCCACCTCTGCTCTGAGGTTCAGTGCAATGGAAAGCAGCGGCCTTGCTGAGAGTAGCTGGGAGACAGACACGTGCAGCGGGGCTCTGGGTTCCGCACCTGGGTGGAGTCAGGGACCACTTCCTCAGGTGATTTGGGGAATGGCAAGTGCCACCTGTCCCTAAGTGGTTTCAACCCAAGCATGAGTCGTCCTTGGGGACAAAGGCTAGGTATGCAGATGTTGGCAAAACAGTTCAGTTCCAAACTGCGCTAGAGTCCTTGTGGTTGAGAGCAGATGGCCAGAGAGGAGTGGCAAAGCTGCCCCCCACGGCCTCCTGCAGTGTGGCCAAGGAGGGAGCCTGAGGAGGAGCCCTGCTGACTGCTTTCCTGCCTGGCCCTCCCAGCTGCCCCCAGCTCCCCAAGGCCACCGGGGGCCCCTTTCCCTCACTAATTTAATAGTTTGCAATTGATGCCTGGAGCCAGAGCCCCAACTTCTACATCCAGGACCACAAGCCAGGGAAAGGGACAGCAGGCCCGGGCCTCTGAAGCCACCATCTCTGAGCAGGTCCACGGAAAGGCCACTGAGCGAGACACTGGCTGCTCTGAGCTGCCCCTGCTGGGAGGGATGTCCTGGAGACCTCCCAGTGCAGTCTGCATCTTGTTGCTCTCTGCAGAGGCATCACAAGGATCTTCTTAAAAATACGTTACATCACATTTCTCCCCCGCTTAAACCTGCCAATGGCTCCCCACTGTCCTTGGAATAAAGTCCAACCCCCTTTCCATGGCCCATGGGGTCCTGCACAGTGGGGATTTTGGCCTCCTGCCACTCTCCCCACGCTGGTGCAGATCGACTGGCTTTGCTCATGGCCATCGTAGAAACTCCTTTATCGTCTTTTCAGAGGAAAGGCTGTTTCTCATGGAAACAACCACCCTCCTTTTCCATTCATTTTCATGAGTTTACTTAATAATTGAATTTAGTGATTATGGTTGCAAGTACAAATGACATAAACAGGTTTGGGACCAAACACGAGGGACGAGTAGCTGCTACGCTGCTTAAGTGGAGGGCACAGGCTTGTATAGGCAATGGCGTGCCCCGTGGGCAGTGACTGTTCAGCGTGCTGGGAGCATCAGTCTTCCTGTTTTTACCGAGGGGAAGGCTGGGTAAATCCACATCAAGTGGGTGGGTACAGATGGACTGGGAAGGGACACTGCTTGTACACATGGCCACAGGGCCCAGTGACAACAGGGACACGTTAGCATACGTTACAGCCTGGGCGTTATTTGAAGTATTTCACATCTATGAACTCATTTACTCTTCCCATAATACTTATGAGGCAGACATGATTCTCATCCTTATCTCGTTGTTGATAAAACTGAGGCCCAAAGAGGTCAGATAATGTGTCCAAAGTCACACAGCTGGGAAGTAGTAAAGCTGTGATTTGCATCTCAGCAACATGCTTCCAGAGAGCATGCACTTAACCCCATGCCACACTGCCCCAGGTGTCAGGCTGTCTTGGGGTATAAGAACTGTGTCCCAAGCATCCGTCTGAACAGCTCCTCAGTCCTTGTCATCTGTCGGGGACAGAAGCCACCCTCTCGGGAGAGGGTGGACATACAGACACAAAGCCCTGAACCCGAACCAGGCTTGGCGTCCTTCCACAGGCTGTGCTCGGCTGCTAGCTTCGCCCCTTCCCCGGATGATCGGGATGTACATGGTGCCAACTCTCAGTCCTGCAAGCCCGGACCAGCAGCCATCAGGTAAGGACGGGGCAACTTGGGTCCCAAGCAGGAGTTAGGAAGAGGAATCCCAGAGGCAGCCAGCCAGCACTAGAGGGCCCAGTCCAGGGGGCACGTGGCAGGTGGCTGGGAAGGGCAAGGCTCCAGGGGCACAAAGGTACAAGAGGAAGAGGTTATGCATGCCCAGGCAGTAGGCTTCTGCTCCATTTCGTCTACGGATCTTTCAGTGGGAGTGACCATTTTGCTGGGGGTGTGTGGAGCATTTGGCAAGCCCTAGTAAGGAAAGATCTTTCTCGACTCCCACAAACCCCAAAGAGGGGCCGGGCGTGGTGGCTCACGCCTGTAATCCTAGCACTCTGGGAGGCCGAGGCGGGTGGATCACTCGAGGTCAGGAGTTCGAGACCAGCCTGAGCAAGAGCGAGACCCCGTCTCTACTAAAAAAATAGAAAGAAATCATCTGGCCAACTAAATATATATAGAAAAAATTAGCCGGGCATGGTGGCGCATGCCTGTAGTCTCAGCTACTCGGGAGGCTGAGGCAGTAGGATTGCCTAAGCCCAGGAGTTTGAGGTTGCTGTGAGCTAGGCTGATGCCACGGCACTCACTCTAGCCAGGGCAACAAAGCGACACTCTGTCTCAAAAAAAAAAAAAAAAAAAAAAAACCCAAGGAGGTATAGGTCGGGTAAGGATACTGGAACCCAAAACCAGGAGGAGACTTCTCCAGGGAACCTGAGGTGGTCAGGGGCAATGCTTGGTCTTGAACTCAGGTGCTCAGGCCACATCCAAGGCTGATGCAGTGTTATCACACACAGTGGCAACTGTGCCACACTAATAATGCCAGGACTAAGAAGCCAGCCTTTCTGGTGTGAAGGCAGCCAGGAAGGGGAGCCTCCATTGGTCTGAGGTCTCAGCGGGCCCCTGTGCTTCCTCCCTCAGCTCCAGTGCCACTTTGGTCTCTGCTGTCCCAGCTGATAGGAAGAGTGACAGCACAGCAGACCTGGAGGACACAAAGGAAGACCCAAAGGGGTAAGGCATCAACAGGCAGTGCTGAGCTTCTGGGGTGGACGTCAGCCTTTGGTTGGGGGAGTGAGGCCCAGCAAGGCTTGTGAGCTGGCCTGAGGCACGTGGTAAGGGCAGAAGCCCCAGCTGGAACCCTCTGGCCTCTGGGCCCTGAAGCTTTTCACTAACCCTGTTGTACTTCCGGCCAGTAAGTACATACAGCATAATCAGGAAGGGTCACCTTCTTTCAGTCAGCAACCACTCTGATGTCACCTGCCCTTTGCTGGGGCACACAGACAAATCAGACGTGGCCCTGCCTTCAAGGAGCTCTCAGGCCGGGGGGTGGGCAAAGCCTGGCCCAGGTTGGAACAACACATCAGAGAAGGGGGCTTCATGGGGAGGCGGCTTTTGAGTTGAACCTTGAAAGGTGAACAGGAGTCCTCCAAGCACAAGGAACAGGATATACAAAGGGCTCAAGAGAACCTGGTGTTTCCTGGGCACCGTTCATAACCAGGCGTAGCCAGCAATGAGGGTCCTTGTCGAGGAGTGCTGGAAGAGGAGGCTCAAGTAAGCAGGCAGGGGCTGACTGGCGTTTGTACCATGATATTGTTAATGATCGTAACAGCTACTTAATCTGGGGGCACCTACTGTGCGCACAGCCCTCTACTCACAATGTTTCCTACAGCTCTCCCCACAGTCTCTTAAGGTTTATGTCTAATTGGAATGAGAAACAAAGGCCTGGAACCCGGGTATCTGTGCCTCCTGGGAAGGACAGTGCTATGAAGAAAACAGGCAGGGTGATGGTGGTGGTGAGGGGGTTACTACTTAGGTGGGTGGAGGGGGCCACTCAGAAGAGCTGCTCTAAAGAGAGGGAAGCACCTGTACAGAGAGCAGGGAGAAGAGAGCAGATAGGGAACCACAAACCTAATGACCTTGCAGTGGGAGTGTGCTGTGCCCAGCCAGCGAGGGGGACCGTAGATGGAGCAGGTAAGGAGATTGGATCTTGTTCTCCCAAAGAAGAGCCTGATGTGATTTAGATGTTTAAAAGCTGAATGCATGTTTGCATTTTTCACACCACATTGCAGTTGCTTTTGTACTTAAATCAGGATGCTGGAGGGTGGGGTGGGCAATGGATCCCCACGGTATGGGGCATTATTACGGGACTTCATTTCTGCTTCAATTTGCTCTGACAACAGAGAGAAAACAATAGCTGACACCTGTAGTGTGCTGTGCTAGGAGCTTTACAGTCTTCCCAGCAACCCTGTGAGATGGATGAGGTGGGGAAGCTGAACCACAGAAAGGTTAGGTGACTTATCCAAAGCCTTGCAAGAAAAACCTCAGGGGAAACTAAAAAGCTACTTTATGAAATATGTCCTTTGGAGCCTATTCTGAAGACCCAGAACCAGTAACTTCTAGCTGGTTAACACATAAAGCGTGCTGTATGATCTCATCTAATCCTCCCAGAATGTGGTAAAGGATCAGGCTTGTTGTTATGCAACTCGACAGAGGAGGAAACTGAGGGACACAGTCCTGTGACACACACAATTAGGAAAAGAGCCCAGATCTGGCCAACTATAGAGCCCAGGCTCAGAAGTACTTTCCTCTGATGTTTAAAAGTTCGCTGCAGGCAAGAATCACCTGGGAAGTACTAACAAACAAAACCAAACCCAACTAAAACCTTTCTGAGCCCCAGGTGGAGATTTGGATTTAATTCTTCTGGGGTGGACCTTCACTATACATGTCTTTGTAAAATTTCCCAGTTTATTCTCTCCAGTGTAGGTTGTGAACCAGGGGCATCTCCCGAACCTCCCAGCCCCCTAGGGTACATCTAACAATGTTCAGAGACATTTTCCGTTGTCACAACAGGGGATGGAAGATACTACTGGCTTCTAATTGGTAGAGATGTGGGACGCTGCTAAACAGCTTAGAGGGCACAGGACAGCACCCGCCCCTCTCCCAACACACACGACAGAATTATACTGTCCAGAATGTTAATAGAGCAGAGGCTGACCGCCTGCTCTAGAGCGTCCACGACCTGTGTGGTGCGCTAGACTGGAGACGGAAAAATAAACCGGGAGTCCCACAGAGGACCCCCCTCCCCCCGCCCTCCGGGGTCTGGGCAGCAGACGCGGCACGACTGCGCCTGCGCGGGGACGCATCCGACTCGCGCGGACTCAACTTCGCGTTCGCGTGACTCGGCGAGCGTACAGCTGTCACCAGTGCGCCTGCGCTCGCCGCCATTTCCTGCAGCCGCGAAACCGGGTCGCAGTGGCCGCCGGGAAAACGAGCCGTCCGCCACGCGAAATGGCCGCCCCGGGCGAGGTCGGCCACGGCGGGGACGTTCCCGGGGCCGTGCCCGCGCGGGCCGCCAGATGGCGCGCCAGGATCACAAATGGGCCGACCTCCCCTCGGGGCCCCGCCCTGGGCTCCCGCTGCCCTTCCCCCCACAGCGCGGTTGGCTGCGGTGGCCCAACCCCCTGGGTGAATGTGGACAGTCGCCGGCCACCCAGGCTCCGGCGCAGGCGGGAGGAAGTACGGTGTCCGCACGGAGCTGGAGGGGGCTCCTGCGGCCCGACCTTGTTTTCCAGGGCTCCCGTAGCGACCATCGCCTCTTGGACGGTGGACACTGGTGTGCAGCGATGTCCAGGGACAGGCTGAGGACGTGCGCGGAGGGCAGCTGCACCCTCCACCACGAGGCACCTCGGGTAGACCTGGGCTGGGCTGTGGGGCTCAGGGATGAGGGGTTCGTTCCCTAGAGTTAGATGAGGGCGCATCACAGGGCGGTGAGGTCCTGCAGGTCCCAGACTAAAATGCAATTTCAACTGTATGATACTCTAGGGATTTGCCCTATTCTACCTTGGGCCTGATCCATCAGATCTACAGGGAGAGCATGGATTCTGGTGCTTGGGTTCAATTTCAAGCTCTGACACTTATGTCAACAGAAAAGCAGCCAAACTCTGTAACATAATTTAAAGGGGTTTATTCTGAACCAAATTTGAGGACCATGACCAGAGGTATGCCTAAGAAGCCTTGAGCAAGTGGATTCCCTGTGGCTGGGTTACAGTTTGGTATTATACATTTCAGGGAGTCAGGGATTAAAGGTAAAGTCATAAGTCAACACAGGGAAGGCATACATTGGTTTGGCCCCAAAAGGTGTGACATCTGAAGGGGGGGCCGCGGGGGGGGGGGGATGGGACTTACAGGTTATGGTTGGTTTAAAGACTATTTCACCTGTAATTGGTTAAAGAAATGAAGCTTTGCCTAAACTCTTGGAATCTTTTAAGTTAAGGAAGTCTGTTAATCAGAGACGAGTCAACAGACAACAGACGTTTGTTGTGTACATTGAGGAGAACCTGCAGGTTTGTCTTTCATAGCATTTGGCCTGTTAATGAGTTACAAAGGTTATCTCCAAGAAGGGCGGGGGGCATGATGAGGCATGATGAGGCATGTCTGACCTCCCTCATGGCAGGCAATTCAGTTTTAGGGTATCCCCTTTGCCAAGAGGGTGTCCATTTAGTCAACCAGTTGGGGGGAGCCTTAAGATTTTATTTTAGTTTACAATTCCCCCCATTGGCCAAGATCTGCCAGAGGCAGCCTCTATGGCCAAACTCTTAATTTTGTCCCATTCTTTGGCGGGGTGATGTGGCTACCTGCCATGGGTCCATCCAGGCCCTCAGTGGGACCCCAGTGACCAAGAGGATTAAATAGCCAAAAGGACTTATGGCCCATTAAATGTTTTAGGCCAGACAGGACTGGAGGTGGACAGGCACTCATCAACCTTTTCAAACCTTCTAGGAAACACAAAGAGTAAAAACCAAAATGTCAACAGCAAGGCTACACAATTAATTCATCTACAAGTGTTGAACTACTGTATTTTAGGTTTAGTTGCAAATTTGTAGCAAACATAAGCATTGTTAACCCTTTAAGCTAAGGGATTTAGAGACTTTTGTTGTGTCATAATATTTTAGTCTCAGTAATTTGTCCTAAGGAGGCTGATAAATTACTTGTTATATCTCCTTTTGCATAAACCCCATAACTGAGAACATTGTACTCAGGAAGTTCTAAGTTTGTGGGAAGCAGGAAAAATTTTATGATTGGGATGGATATCTGCACCACGTATCCTGAAAAGACAAGTTTTTAAGTAAGTATTTATTTAGGCTTCTGCGTGCCCCTCCTTGATCTGGAGGGTCTAAACTAATTCCATCCCTCCGAATCCCTCCAAATCGGCCCTCACAGTCTCATGGGTCCCCCTTCCCAGGACAGTCCCTGGCCCTAGACAGAGGATGTTTGAACAGGGAGTTGGCAGTGAATAACAGGTTCGGCCTGGCAGGATTCAATCATTTTAATTTTCTGTTTACTTAAAACTTGTCATGACTCTGGAAAACAAAGCAAGAGAATTCATAATGTTTTAAATAGAAAGTCATAAAAATTCCCATGTAATTAATTTCTGTTCTGTTTGAGGTTGAGTTAGTGATACTCGTGGACATATCAGTTTTCTAACTAAAGTCCTGGAAGTTTGTTTTGTTTTAGTTCAATGGTGTATACTCTTCAAAGTTGTCAGAAACTGGTATTCAAGAGAACTTGTCAGTCTTTTTCATGACTTTCCTTGAAGAAGCAAACTTTGGGCTTAGCCAGTTTAAAAAAAATACTTTCTGAGATGAATTGAAGTAAAATAAAAAGTCTTAGACTAGCCATAGTTAAAGAGACAATTGACAAAGTTGGTTATTTTTGTAGCGTATGACAATTTAACATAATAACCATAATTATTACTGATGACACACACCAAGACATATCAATATTTTACAATATTGGAACATGTATTAGTAACATGGTTATAAAAATATAATCCAAAGAAAGTTAAACACCATTTCATATTTGACAATGCTTCCTGTACGGTTTTAACATCCCAAATGAGCCTAATGTGTCTCTCTTAGACTTTCAGTGGCCCTAATATATAAAAAACTAGTTTAAGGTCAAAAGGCTGGGCCGGGCGCGGTGGCTCACGCCTGTAATCCTAGCACTCTGGGAGGCCGAGGCGGGTGGATTGCTCAAGGTCAGGAGTTCGAGACCAGCCTGAGCGAGACCCCGTCTCTACTAAAAATAGAAAGACATTATATGGACAACTAAAAATCTATATAGAAAAAATTAGCCGGGCATAGTGGCGCATGCCTGTAGTCCCAGCTACTCGGGAGGCTGAGGCAGTAGGATCGCTTAAGCCGAGGAGTCTGAGGTTGCTGTGAGCTAAGCTGACGCCACGGCACTCACTCTAGCCTGGGCAACAAAGTGAGACTCTGTCTCAACAAAAAAAAAAAAAAAAAGGTCAAAAGGCTGGATTTAGAATTTGGGTTTTGGAAAGTTTGTCAAATATCAAACGCTTGAAACATTTATTCCAATAGAATCAGAAGCCACTACAAAATAATGGTCATTTATTTAACCAAGACTGATAGTCATCAAAAGATTCTACAGGTGATACGGGAAGTGATATGGGCGTAAACCTTAACCCTTAAAGTTTAGTTTTCCTACTTAGTCAAAAAAACCTAATAACGATGACACGAGGATTATCTTGATAAAGGGTAAAATCTTTGCTTATTTTAGGCCAGTTACTGAAAAGGTAAACAAAAACCTGTAGTGCGATTTTTTTAATTAGAAAAGGAAACAGGTTATAGACTCAAAATGAGTATATCGGGTAATTTCATTAAGAGCAAATTAATATTTTAAGAAAACTTTGTTTTAACCAAAATTTTTCTTTTTAATTTATAGCCAACTGGATCACATACAAAATTCCTTCATAAATTCCCTTTTATAAACTTTATCCCAACTTTTATGGACCACCTACAAAATATGCCTAAAACTTTGTTTTGCCCTAACTTTCTCTTCTCTTAAATATCCAGTCATTTTAGGACAAAAAATTCCATAAAAGATCCTGTCTTTACAATATTATTTTCCGTTCTGTTTAACCTTTCTTAACAAAAATATATTTCCACACTCATTGCCTTTTTACATCTCTTTCTCTTACTCACAAATTAATTTCTATTTTGTTATTTTCTTTCTACCATATATGTGTGTGTGTGTATATATATATATATATATTTTTTTTTTTTTTTTTTTTTTTTTTAGACAGAGTCTCCCTCTGTTGCCTGGGCTAGAGTGCTGTGGCGTCAGCCTAGCTCACAGCAACCTCAAACTCCTGGGCTCAAGCAATCCTCCTGCCTCAGCCTCCTGAGTAGCTGGGACTACAGGCATGCGCCACCATGCCCAGCTAATTTTTTTCTATATATACTTTTAGCTGTCCAGATCATTTCTTTCTATTTTTAGTAGAGACGGGGTCTCACTTTTGCTCAGGCTGGTCTCGAACTCCTGACCTCGAGCAATCCTCCCGCCTCGGCCTCCCAGACTAGGATTACAGAGGTGAGCCACCACACCTGGCCCTTTCTACCATATTTTGATTCAATCTTTAAGCAACCTCTGAATTAGACAAAATTACATATATTTTAATAGGAACACATTTTATGTTTCTTTTATAATTTTTCTTACTAAAATCATATCTCATTCTTTGGTACACTTTATATATAGAATCACATGCATTGAGTAGAATTCTTATTTGTAGTAACTTTAAATTTTAGTGAAAGCTTAAATAGCCGGAAGTCATGAATTGTTCATCATAAGACACTTGTTGTCATGAAACAAGATTGCAGGTTACTATAAAATTATAATCATTTACTTAGCCAAACTGATAATTCAAAGATTTTAAAATGCAGAAATCTTATACTCTTTTAGAGGAGACTCGGTTTCCCAAACAATCACAAGATGTGAACTGGTGAGGAGGCAAGCCTTTTCTCCCCACTCCCACCTTTTTTTGCAGTTTATTCAAAAGGTGCCCCAAAAATCTTGTTATTTCTAAAATCTTTTGTTATTCCTATTAATATTATATGAAAATATAGTTGAAAAGAAAAAAACAAATTTTACTTTTGCATTAGTGTATTAATGGTAAAGCTAATTTTAATAAAATCTTATAAACA
The DNA here is from genome assembly GCF_041146395.1 of Eulemur rufifrons. NCBI lineage: Eukaryota > Metazoa > Chordata > Mammalia > Primates > Lemuridae > Eulemur > Eulemur rufifrons. The sequence continues at coordinate 21,403,698 of NC_091012.1, read as the reverse complement.
AATCCATCTAATTTTAATCAATGACTGTAAGTTAAGATTTTTACAGACCTTTTATAACCTTCATTTTTTTACTTTTGAATCCACTTAGTTTTAACATAATTTACTTATTTAATTTAAAACAGCTTTTTAAAACCTATGAATTAAACAAAATTAATTTTTTCCAACGAAACTATTATATTTCTATGTCTTATAACGCTTTTATTTGAAAATTATATTTTTTCATATAGAATTGTTTTTCTTCTATCTGGCAGTTTTAATTACATATATTAATCATAATGTTAGGGTGGAAAAGCTTTGTAGCAGGTGGAGAAAGATTTCTTACACAGAGATTAACATATATAAGTAAAATTTATTTTATCCTCTCAAAGGACAGAGAGAAAGAGAGAGAGAGAAAAGGGGGGGAGAAGAGAGCAGAGAGATGTCCTGGCATCCCAGAGAAAGAGAAGGGGGTGCCAGCAGGGAGGCCAAGTGGCTCGCTGATTTTTTTTTTTTGGAGACAGAGTCTCACTCTGTTGCCCAGGCTAGAGTGAGTGCCGTGGCGTCAGCCTAGCTCACAGCAACCTCAAACTCCTGGGCTCAAGGGATCCTCCTGTCTCAGCCTCCCGAGTAGCTGGGACTACAGGCATGCACCACCATGCCCGGCTAATTTTTTCTATATATATTTTTAGCTGTCCATATAATTTCTTTCTATTTTTAGTAGAGATGGGGTCTCGCTCTTGCTCAGGCTGGTCTCGAACTCCTGAGCTCAAAGGATCCGCCCACCTCGGCCTCCCAGAGTGCTAGGATTACAGGTGTGAGCCACCGCGCCCGGCCTATGGCTCGCTGATTTTAAGGGGGATGAAGAGAAGAAAAAAATAGTGGTGGCTGTCAACTGATAAAAAGGAGTGGCAGCAGGCAGATAAAAACTTCAAGGATGGCCAGGCACGGTGGCTCACGCCTGTAATCCTAGCACTCTGGGAGGCCGAGGCGGGTGGATTGTTTGAGCTCAGGAGTTCAATACCAACCTGAGCAAGAGCAAGACCCCGTCTCTACTAAAAATAGAAAGAAACTATATGGACAACTAAAAATATATATATAGAAAAAATTAGCTGGGCATAGTGGCTCATACCTGTAGTGCCAGCTACTGGGGAGGCTGAGGCAGAAGGATCACTTGAGCCCAGGAGTTTGAGGTTGCTGTGATCTCGGCTGAAGCCACAGCACTCTAGCCGGGGCAACAGAGTGAGACTCTGTCTCAAAAAAAAAAAAAAAAAGCCCTGCAAGGATGTCAAAGTCCACGAGTTGGCTTCTTGCCTTCCTTGGGGAAGGGATTATCACAACAGATGTGACTCTGTCCTCCAGATATGGTTGAGGCTGTAGCTTGTTCTTCTGCTATTTACTCAGGAACTCTGTAAAAGCAGATTCTCAAAAAACAATGTTGACAAAGACAGATTTACATCTCTTTTCTGTCCATTCAGCTTTCTTTGGAAGTGCAAAGCAGAACTGCTGCAGGGTACCTGTTAGTGAAAGAACTCATAGGATTGATCTTTAACCATTACTGGGGAAATTGTAGATTAGGTATTTTCCTGTTGTTCTTTCAATAATGTCAGCACTTAGAAAACCCCAGGAAGTTAAAGTAACCTTGAACTGTTATCAGTCCCCAATTTTATTAGCACTCCTAAATATAAAAATAAGATATCAAGGTGTAGAAACTTAAACTTATGTTTAACAACTAATGTTCTAGTATTTTACCTTATAAATGACTCAGATATTTTATAATTATCCTCTTAACATAATGACTCTGAGATTCTAAATTATATGAAAATTTCATTTGTGTTTAATCCCAGTTATATTTACCTAATTCATCTATTTATTTATCTTAGCAGTTCACTTAGATTCCAGTTATCATTTTTTTTTTTTTTTTTTTTGAGACAGAGTCTTGCTCTGCTGCCAGGGCTAGAGTGCCGTGGCATCAGCCTAGCTCACAGCAACCTCAAACTCCTGGGCTCAAGCGATCCTCCTGCCTCAGCCTCCCGAGTAGCTGGGACTACAGGCATGCGCCACCATGCCCGGCTGATTTTTTCTATATATATTTTTAGTTGTTTGGCTAATTTCTTTGTATTTTTTTAGTAGAGACGGGGTCTCGCTCTTGCTCAGCCCCAGTTATCACTGTAAGTTATTTTTCTGTTAACCATTTTTACACCCTGCAAATTAAATATAGAACACAGGGATACAAATATAGTTTTTTGTTTGTTTGTTTGTTTGTTTTTTTGTTTTTGTTTTTTTTTTTTTTTTGAGACAGAGTCTCGCTCTGTTGCCTGGGCTAGAGTGAGTGCCGTGGCGTCAGTCTAGCTCACAGCAACCTCAAACTCCTGGGCTTAAGCGATCCTACTGCCTCAGCCTCCCGAGTAGCTAGGACTACAGGCATGCGCCACCATGCCCGGCTAATTTTTTGTATATATATATTTTAGTTGTCCATATAATTTCTTTCTATTTTTAGTAGAGACGGGGTCTCGCTCTTGCTCAGGCTGGTCTAGAACTCCTGACCTCGAGCGATCCACCCGCCTCGGCCTCCCAGAGTGCTAGGATTACAGGCGTGAGCCACCGCGCCCGGCCCAAATATAGTTTTAATTATTGTTTTTAAACTTATAAATCCTACCAAGTAAAACAAACATAAGTATTTTAGTAAGACTTGTTATAACATCCTTTCTAAGTTTTATATAATTATAGATGTTTTAAAATATATCCTGTTTAGGCCGGGCGAGGTGGCTCACGCCTGTAATCCTAGCATTCTGGGAGGCCGAGGCGGGTGGATCGTTTGAGCTCAGGAGTTCGAGACCAGCCTGAGCAAGAGCGAGACCCGTGTCTACTAAAAATAGAAAGAAATTATATGGACAACTAAAAATATACATAGAAAAAATTAGCCAGGCATGGTGGCGCATGCCTCTAGTCCCAGCTACTCAGGAGGCTGAGGCAGGAGGATTGCTTGAGCCCAGGAGTTTGAGGTTGCTGTGAGCTAGGCTGATGCCACAGCACTCTCTCTAGCCCTGGCAGCAGAGCGAGACTCTGTCTCAAAAAATTAATTAATTAATTTAATTAAATATATCCTGTTTAAAGGTGTTAATTGATTAGATTCTTACAAAACACCACATCCCAAAACAAAATCTATTGACATTGTAGGCATCAAAGTGTCCCTTGCCCACAAAGTTTAGTCAAACTGTAGGGAGCAAAGGCCACTGTTCCCATAAAGATTTTTTGAAAATTTACGGACATGGAGCAGATTAATTAGTAGGAGAAAAAAAATTACAAACTCATATGTGGACAGCTTCAGAATGAACACTCAAAGATACAGGAGAAGGCCGGGCACGGTGGCTCACGCCTGTAATCCTAGCACTCTGGGAGGCCGAGGCGGTGGATCGCTCAAGGTCAGGAGTTTGAGACCAGCCTGAGCAAGAGTGAGACCCCGTCTCTACTAAAAATAGAAAGAAATTATATGGACAACTAAAAATATATATAGAAAAAATTAGCCAGGCATAGTGGCACATGCCTATAGTCCCAGCTACTTGGGAGGCTGAGGCAGTAGGATCGCTTAAGCTGAGGAGTCTGAGGTTGCTGTGAGCTAAGCTGACGCTACGGCACTCACCCTAGCCTGGGCAACAAAGTGAGACTCTGTCTCAAAAAAAAAAAAAAAAAAAAGATACAGGAGAAATTGTCCATTTTTATGTTTCAAGTATGGACAGCTGTGTAGAAATAAGATTGAACAAAAAGGGTGTGATCTAATGCTAACAGGCTGAGTGGGGAACCCAGCAAGGCCTTTCTGTCTAGATCCCGTTAGCGTCTCTGAGTGTGCGTTCCTTCCTTCTGGGTGCAGGGCGGGGCCCTTTTTGGAATGGGGGTTTTACAGTAAAACAAAGTAGGTCAGATAATTACTTTATGGTCACTTTTTGTTGTTGTTTGTTTGTTTTTCAGCTCATTAAGGGGGTACAAAAGATCAGGCTATATACATTGCCCATGCCTCCCCATCCCCCCGAATCTGAGCTTTAGTTGTGTCCATTCCCTAGACAGTGCACATCACTCTCATCATGTAGGTGTGCACTCCTCCCCTCCCCCCACCCCATCCCCCCCAGTCAGAACTTCAATTGTGTCCATTCCCCAGGCAGTGCGCATCGCACTGAACAGGTAGGTATACACCCATCCCTTCCACCCAGCCCCGACCTCTGTCTGATACCCAATTGGTATTATTCCCAAATGTGCACTCAGGGAAACCAGTTTGCTGGTGAGTACATGTGGTGCTTGTTTTTCCATTCTTGGGATACTTCACTTAATAGAATGGGTTCCAGCTCTCTCCAGGAGAACCAAAGAGATGCCATATCACCATTATTTCTAATAGCTGAATAATATTCCATGGTATACATATACCACATTTTGCTAATCCATTCATGAATCGATGGGCATTTGGGTTGTTTCCACATCTTTGCGATTGTGAATTGTGCTGCTATAAACATTCGGGTGCAGGTGTCTTTTTTATAGAATGACTTTTGTTCTTCTGGGTAGATGCCCAGTAATGGGATTGCTGGATCAAATGGCAGGTCTACTTGAATCTGTTTAAGGTATCTCTGCATTGCTTTCCACAGGGGCTGCACTAGTTTGCAGTCCCACCAGCAGTGTATGAGAGTACCTATCTCTCCACACCCATGCCAACATGTATAGTTTTGGGACTTTTTGATAAAGGCCATTCTCACTGGAGTTAAGTGATATCTCATTGTGGTTTTGATTTGCATTTCCCTGATGATTAGAGATGTTGAACACTTTTTCATATGTTTGTTAGCCATTTTTATATCTTCTTTTGAAAAATTTCTATTCATGTCCTTTGCCCACTTTTTGATAGGGTTGTTCGATTTTTTTCTTACTGATTTTCCTGAGTTCTAAATAGATTCTTGTTATCAGTCCTTTATCAGATGTGTAGTATGCGAAAATTTTTTCCCATTCTGTAGGTTGTCTGTTTACTCTTGTGACTGTTTCTTTGGCTGTGCAGAAGCTTTTTAATTTGATCAGGTCCCATTTATTTATTTTTGTTGCTGCTGTGATTGCCTTAGGGGTCTTCTTCATAAATTCTTTGCCTAGGCCAATGTCTGTAAGAGTCTTTCCTACGTTTTCTTCTAGAATTCTAATAGTTTCTGACCTAAGGTTTAAGTCTGTTAACTACCATGATTTGATTTTTGTGAGGAGTGAGAGCTGTGTGTCCTGTTTTAGTCTTCTACATGTGGATATCCAGTTTTTATGGCCAGTTTTTACATAGAATAATTTTAGGTTTTATGGCTAGCTTTCAGAAAAAGGTGGCACTCACCTAGCTCATTGTCTCTGCTGGGGAGTTTCAGTCTCCCCACCTGAAGAATCACAGTGTTTCAGGGCATACTCCTCAAAAGCCATGGCCACTGCTCCCTGCATTATTCCAGCTTGAAGGTAGGGAGTCTGCCTAGTATGGAATTAACTTCCATAAATAGGCCGGGCGCGGTGGCTCACGCCTGTAATCCTAGCACTCTGGGAGGCCGAGGCGGGTGGATCGCTCAAGGTCAGGAGTTCGAGACCAGCCTGAGCAAGAGCGAGACCCCGTCTCTACTAAAAATAGAAAGAAATTATACGGACAACTAAAAATATATGTAGAAAAATTAGCCGGGCATAGTGGCGCATGCCTGTAGTCCCAGCTACTCGGGAGGCTGAGGCAGTAGGATCACTTAAGCCGAGGAGTCTGAGGTTGCTGTGAGCTAAGCTGATGCCACGGCACTCACTCTAGCCTGGGCAACAAAGTGAGACTCTGTCTCAAAAAAAAAAAAAAAACTTCCATAAATAAAGAGTCTCAGGGCTGGTAGTTTGTAGTGTGTTCTTCTTGTCTCAGGGTAGCCCCTACCAGCTATTGGAGGGAGGCTGATGATATTGGGAAAGTTGAGTTCAGGGTGAGCCAGGATTGAGGTGATCGTGAACTAGATTTTCATTTTCTGGAATGCTGGGCTCATGGTCTCAGTAACCTGATTTAGCGTTTGGCTTTGGCCTACTAGACCCTGGAAGCAGTGCCGTGTACCTTGGGGCGGGGATGGCCATGGGAGGGTGTGCAAGTGTTGGATCAGCTAGCAGGCTGTCCTCTCTTCCCCGTAGTACCCAGCTTTGGGAGTGCAGGTGCGACGTGAGGCCAGGGAAGACCCCCGCAAAGAGCTCACTGCCTGGAGCAGCAGGATTCAGGGGTAGCGAAAGCATCCGAGGCCCTGGCTTCATCTATTACTCACGAAGGCCACCTTCTCAGCGAGAAGGGAGCAGCGGTGCTGGGATCTTCTTGAGGAGTAGCCTGTGTGCTTCCTGGGGTGGGGGCCGTGCCTGGCTCCTCTCTACCCTACTGTCAGGGAGATGAGCCCTTCCAAGCCCCGGGCAGGTGACAGCCAGCATCCAGTGGTTGAGCGAGGGCTAGTCTCAGACACTTGCTCCGTTAAGCGTGCTGCTCATTTTTCCTCAGCACCTTGGCTGGTTATGAGAATAATGTGGCCACCAAGGTTGGAGAGGCCTGGCAGGAGATGCCTGGAGCCCCAAGAGGTGGCCAGGGAGACCCAGCTGTACCCACGCAGCAACCTGCAGATCCCAGCACCCCAGAGCGACAGGGCAGCCCCAGCGGACCCGAGCAGCTCATCGGACTGGAGAGCTGTGGCAGCAGGTAAGGGCCGAGCTGCACTGGGCTCCTGCCTGATAGAGCCGGCATTTTTGTCAGGCCACCACCAGGTGGGAACTGCTCCCCTCCTTGCCGATGCCTGGCACGTTGCACACCCATGTGCTTGAGCTCCTGCCCTGTGGGTGGGTCACGGTGGGGATTCCCTGGGCCTGGAGCAGTGTGGACGGGCTTCCTGTGGCTTGAATTGCTGGGATGGGGCTGTGATAGGAGGAGATGTCTGTCCCCAGGTGTAAGAAGTCCTGGCCAGTTCTCCTTTGTGGGGCAGGGGGGAAGGCTGTCTCCTAGAGTACAGGTGCTCTGCAGGTGAGGGTCCCAGGTGAGGGCTATTTGGGCGGGTAAAATAGCCTTGTCAGAGAATGACAGAGGGCGTGAGAGAGTGAAAAAGAGAGAAAGACTGAAAGAGTGACAGGGTGAAGCAGAGAGAGGTCAGAGCAAGAGGAAGGGAGCATGTGTAAGGGGCACGAGACAGCGATGTGGGACGTGACTGGCCTGTGACTGGAGGTGACTGTTTGGTGTGGGTGAGAGGTTTTCAAGTCAAGCCTTTCTTGATGGCATCTGGCCAACAATGCATGTGCCACTCAGCTACGGACACGTCAGCAGCTCAGTGACTTCCGGGACTACAAAGGAAAGTACTTACCTCTTCTGCAGAGCAAAGCCGACGACGACGGTTTCTTAGACAAGACAGAAGTGCCAGGAGAGAGTCAAGGCTGTCACCGCCCCGAGTCAGGAGACGGTGGAGAGCAGGGTGGAGTCTGCTGTGGGGAGCAGGTGGGGCCCATGGCTCCTCTCGCAGGGATGAAATAAAAGTGGTCATCCACCCTCTTGGTTACAGGGCTTCTTATATCACAGAGGCTCCATAATTAGCTAGGTAGGAGGTTAGTTGTAGGGCCAGGCTCAGCTGGTAGATAACAGATTTCCTTATTTAACAATATCCAATCCACCTTTGACTCCTTGGCTCCAGGCCCTGTGGGGGCCTAGTCCAAAGACACCAGGTGAACAACTGTGGGCTCCCTGCCACATCACGTGGCTCCTTGCGCTGCTTGGTGTTCCATGCGGTGAAGGAGGAGGTGATTGGTTCTGGGTTTTTATTTTGGCTTCTGTTTTGTTTTGTTTTCTGCAGGTGGGTGGTGTCAGGAAAGGCTTTCTTTGCCGGTAGGGTGAGGTTGGAGCTGGGTTTGGAAGGCTGAGGGAGATTTTGCCAGACAGACTTGCTGGAGAAGGCATTCCAGGTAGAGGAAACCGGAGGCTCGCAGACGCAGAGATGCATGGGGAATGTGGAGTCAGGGTGGCCGCAGTGAAGGAGGTTAATTGGTGGCATGGCAGGAAGCACCAAGGGGGCACTGAGCAGGCACCTGCTCCTGGGCTGAGGAGTGTGGCCCACATCCTGAGGGTCTGAGGGACCGCTGGTGGTTCCCATGCAGCAGAGTGCCACAGCCAGACTTGAGTTGTAGGAAGATGCCTCCACTGGCCTGTGGAGGATCACACCAGGGTAGTGTCCAACTAGACATGGCAGGAGACCATCAGGAAACTGTTTGCTGAGGCCAAGGCACAGGTGATGAGGCCACAAGTATTTCTGACTTATTAAAGGCAATGGTGAAGGAAAAGTGGTAGCCAAGGCTGCTCCCCAGACTTCAGAGCTGGGCAACTGGATGGTGATAAGAGCTAGCTGAGGGTGAGGAGGTTGGGGGTTGCTGTGCAGAGAGATGGTGAGGTCATTGGGTCATGCCTGTGGAGGATCCAGGAGTTGGGTGACGACCTGACCTGGGGCTAGAGAGTTGGGAGTTGTTGGCTCATGGATAGTAACCGAAGGGAGTGGATGAGGTTGCCTGGAGAATGTCTTCGGAAGCCAGTGTGTCCAAAGCATGCATTCTCTGCTTCTCTCTGCAAGCTTCCAGGGCAGTTGTCCAGCCAGGCCTTGGCTGGTGGTTAAGTCGTGTGATTGAGGGATGCAGAAGAAGCCTTCCTTTGGGGCTGTACATCTAAAGCCACTTGCTTCATCAGCTGACATTTATCTCCATTTTCTGCTCTAATTTTGTCTCAAAAAGAAAAAAAAAAGAGGGGAGTATTAATTATTGGTCCTCTAAAACCCTAACTGAGTATATAAAACGAAAAGAAGTAAAAATAAGAGAGGAGCAAAGGCAGATGGGCCAGAAATCTGGAAAATAATATTGAAGGGTCTTGAGGAAGAAGAAGAGCTGCAGAGAGGTACTGAGAGGGGAAATTCCGGATAAATGGAATGATCAGGAAAATGTGCAGTCGTGGAAACCCAGCCAAGCTGAGCTAACTTTCCAGTGTGCTGTGGACCCTGAAATAGGCCCATCAGATCTGGCAAAGTGGAACTTGTGACAACCTTGAGGGAAGCAGGTTGGGAGGGTGGGTAGAGGGGGTAGTTGGATTATGGCGGATTGAGGAGGGAGTGGGAGATAAGGAGGCGCAGTTGATGGTGCACAGCTCTCTAAAACTGGCTATGAATGATGGATGTGGGAGGGGTGAGCTGCGGGATGATGGGGAAGGTTTTCTATAGGTGAAAGCAATGTGTGCACGTTAGGTGCATGCCTACATGACACGTCCCTGATGAAATCCTTGGCCTCTCGGTCTCTAATGAGCTACCCTGGTCGACAGCATTTCACACATGTTGTCACAACTCACTGCTGGGGGATTTAAGTGCATCCTGAGTGGCCCACTGGGAAAGGACTCCGGAACCTTGTGCCTGGTTTCCTTTGTCTCTTGGGCTTTTCCTTTTGCTGACTGTGGTTTGTATCCTTTCACTGTAATACACCATAGCCATGAGTACGACTGTGTGCTGTGCCCTGTGAGTTCTTGTGAATCACCAAACCCAGTGGTGGTCTTGGGGACCTCTGACACAGAGGGGCAGGATTAGATCTTTATAGCATAATAAGGACTTTAGACGTTCTCTTGAGGACAAAGAGGAGCCAGGACGGTTTGAACCAGGGGAATGATATGGCAAGAGCTGTGCTTTGGAGTGGGCTCTCCAGTGGCAGCGAGCAGAGTGGACTGGAAGTGGGCAGAGTGGAGGCAGGGAGAAGAGCTAGGAAGTGGTTATAGTCCCCCATGTAAGAAACGGTAGAGATGGAGACAGAGAGAACTGTCAAATAAGTAGAATGGACCCAGAATTAGGTGACTTGGGGGAGCAGTGAGGGATAGGGAAGTATCAATTCAGAAAGCCACATTTTGGGTAAAGTGACTGGGCAGAGTGTGTGCCCCCACCTGGCCCAGGTGGTGAGCAAAGTATCTCCAACCTTCTGCTATGCCAACTGAGCAAGTGCCCAGTCCGTGGAGGTACTGAGCTGACGAGGGTGCCTGAGGCTCTCAGGTAGAGGCTCTGTCCAGGCTGGGCTGGGTGGATTGCCTGGCACCCTGTGCTGTTTTTCTGAGGTGGGCAGCAGCACTCGGTGAGGGCCCTTCCTCTCTTCCTCCTAGTGGTGCAAATCCTGGAGCATGCTGAAATGTGACTGTGGACAAGTTCCTTTTCCAGGCCTGCTGGGTTGCCTATTTCCAGTCTTTGGGTCTGGTCAGTAGCATGGTGTCTCAGTAGACTAGGTTCATCAGGAAGGGCAAACTATGCTGTGGCACCTGATGGGCAGCATTTGGAGTCTGTGGGCTGGGATTAAGGCCCACTCACTCTTAACAGTCCCAAGTAGCAGGCAGCCCCTCAGCACCAGTCTGGGCATGCCCCTGGAAGAAAGCCGCAGGATACGTCTTCCTAGTGGACGAGGCTCAACTAGCTTGGGATTCCAGGAAGAGCGGAGACAGGCAGAGCGAGCACCTGCAGAGATGTAGGCAATGATAATAGCAGAATTGTGAGGGAGAGTGGATGGAGGATAGGAAAAATCCTTGTCAGCTATATAGAATGTCTGAACTGAGTGAGAGCCCAGACAGAATAGGGGATTCTCATGGGTGGGCCGGTTATGATTTCATATGGGGACAGTTGGTATGCTCCAGCAGGAAAGGACCACAGGGCAGTCAGTGCTAAGGGTAAAACCTGAAGCTGTGGGAGATGGAGTTTTTCATCAGTTTAGCAAGCTTTAACTTTAATAGTCCCTTAGTTCCATCATTTCAAATGACTGGGATGATAAAGACAATGTAATTTGGGGGATAAAGGAGGAACTCATTGGATTTCTTGAATGACCTTACCAGTGAAATGGATTCCTCAGTCACTTGAAAGAACCAGTAGAATTCCCCACGTGGGGAGTGTTCTAACAAAAGTTTAGCAGCAGTAGTGGCAATAACCCTTTTCTATAAGGGAAAGCTTCAAGCCAGTGAGAAAAAACATACATATGGTAGGACGAATATATTTATAACAATGACATTTGGGAGCTGAATAAAATCAAACTGGCTATGAAAAAGGTCCTAAACATCTGCATATTAACAAAATTCCATAGATGAGCGATGTGAATTTCCAACTGGAAACCACTGGCTTAGAATACACTAGATATGAAGCAGAGAAGTAAAATTGTGACCAAATTAACATTTTAAAAAATAATTGAAATTATGACTCATAACATTGTGTTGTTGTTGTCTAATATAAGGCAAAGCAGCGCTGTGACTCTGATACATAGGAACATATCATGGGCATTGAGGGTGCTTAAAAATCTCTAGGAATCTTAAATAAATTCTAAAATATTCATATTAATAGCATTTTACCCATTAAAATTAATTTAGGGGAGGCTTAGTTTTTTTTTTTTTTTTTGATTTGACAATGCTTCCAATGCAATTTATACAATATTAAATAAAACTATTTCTAGCACTTCTCTTGTTATAAGGTGAAAGAATAAATCCTTTGGGATTTTCCAGGGACCTTCTGGGAAATCCCAATGTCAGTTTTAGGTGTAAAACACATATAAGATTTGATTTTGGGAAGGTAAAATGTTAAAGGAGGTAAAATGTAAGGAGGCCTTGAACATTTGATTAAATAAGAGTATGGCTTATTGAGAAATAATACTTGGTTTTCTAGTGAATCGAAGTGATAAAAATTTTAAAGTAAACATAGGAGGTAAAGTGATTATAAAAAATCTTAGCTCCTTTAAAATTAAAAAAGATTTTTAAAAAATAATTAAGGAGATGATAAAGTCAACATAAAGATAAGACATTATAGTATTTTGATAAGACACAAAATCTTTGTCTTTTAGGCAGATTACTCAGAAGGAAAGACAGACCATTTATATCCTTTTTTTAAGAGCAGACCAGTGATCCAAGAAAATTTTGATATTTTGACAGAGAAACCCAAATTTTAGTTTTATACCAGTATATTTGATATTAGAGCTCTTTTTTGAAAATCTTATAGACTCAATAAATTTTAGTTAGTTTTAACCATGAAAAATAAAATTTTCTATGAACCTTTTATAACTTTTTAAATATTTGTTTACATTTTGTCTTACACATTTTTTGGAACCATTATTTATTTATTTATTTATTTTTTTGAGACAGAGTCTTGCTCTGTTGCCTGGGCTAGAGTGCCGTGGCATCAGCCTCGCTCACAGCAACCTCAAACTCCTGGGCTCAAGCAATCCTCCTGCCTCAGCCTCCCGAGTAGCTAGGACTACAGGCATGCGCCACCATGCCCGGCTAATTTTTTCTATATATATATTTTAGTTGTCCAGCTAATTTCTTTCTATTTTTAGTAGAGACGGGGGTCTCACTCTTGCTCAGGCTGGTCTTGAACTCCTGACGTTGAATAATCCACCCACCTCAGGCTCCCAGAGTGCTAGGATTACACCGTGCCCGGCCCATTAGTTATTTTAATTTATGACAAAACTATTCTGTTTTTCCTTAATAAAAACTTATTTTGCATGCCTTGCATACAAAATTGTTTCCTTTTGACATTAGTACTTTTAGTAGTCTCCTTTATATATACATATATATATATACTATAATTTTAACCATTAATAACTTCTATCTTACAGAGAAAACAAGGAGGTAGGTAATATTGAACTATCATACACCAGCATTTTGTAGGAGACTAGTAAAGGTTATGAATATACATCTCATAACTTTTTCTAGTTATATACTTTTCATAGTATAATTTTTCAATGTGAACAATGAACATATTTAAAAAATCCAAATATAGTCTCACTGTACCATAAAAAATAAGAAGCAAAAAATATATAAACTTAAAATTAGGTTTAGTAACTAAGTATTTATTTTATCATTCTTAGAAATGATGTAGATATTTAACAAATATTTATTGGTCAATTTAATTTAGCATGTCTAAGGTTTTAAGTTACCAAAAAGATCTTGGAAACTGTCTTTAAGGTGACATTGTAAAACACAATTAGTGTTGAAACAAAGTTTACCAGAATAATGACTCAATTTAGCTAAAAGCAAATTTACATTTTTATAATCGTAAACATCTAGTAGATATAATACTAGCTTATTTGACTAGTAAACCTGTTTAAGTTTAGGAGGAATATACCCAAGTAGAGTAAAAACATATGCTTGTATTATATGTAATACTGATAACTCAGACAACATAGTTGTCTATCAAATTAACAATATTAAACTAATCTTGTTTGCCAAAGATTTACCTAAATTCTGTGAACTTGAATTTTAAAAATTTGGGTAGTTTTTTTGAGGATACTTATTTGTTATTTACAATGGAAATATTACAAGTTGTTTCTTAACTTATGAGAGTTTTAGGATTATTTAATTTATGTAAGTGCTTATTTATCTCTAAGTCAATTAGAATAGAGGATAAGGTATTTTGTAAATTAATTTGTTAATGCCATCTGGGGGAAGGGAAATATTACACATATCTCTCTCTCTCTCTCTCTCTCTGTCTCACACACACACACACATAAACATACACACAGACACAAATAGAGATCTTATTGTTTTAATTCTAACTCTTCAGCCAGCAGTCAGGCATAAACACAGAAATGCAAAACTCACTGTTCCACAGAAAAAAGTTGGCTTCCATCTTTGACCCACCTTTAAATTTTGACCAGGATTGTGTTTCTGGCAGATGGAACAAGTCAGGGTTACCTGCTCTATGAGAAGGCTAAAGCAGCCCATCAATATTTGTAGAGGAGACTTGTAAGATTTTCTTTTGCCCTGATGTATAATCTTACAGAAGCTGTAGACTAAATTTTGGGTGAGGGACAGAAGAGACACCAAGTGGGTGTCTCCAAAGCCCATCTGAACAGATACAATATCCAAAGTGTTTCCAATTAGCTTTTTTCTTTTTTCTTTTTTTTTTTTTGAGACAGAGTCTCACTCTGTTGCCCAGGCTAGAGTGCCGTGGTGTCAGCCTAGCTCACAGCAACCTCAGACTCCTGGGCTCAAGAATTCCTATCCAATTAGCTTTTGCATCCTCAGGTGGTTGCTTTTGAGCTTCCTGATCCCCTGGAGAGCCCCTGACAGCTGGGAGAGCTAAAACTCTAGTGACTATGGGCAGTCGAGGGGCCTGAGTGGGAAGGGTGGATAGAGGGATGCAGGAGGTAGCGGTGTTGAAGAGGGACAGATGGAAGGATTCAGGAAGCTGAAGGGAAAGTCCAAGGTGGTGAAAAGGATGGAGGAGGGACCAGGGTGGGTGATGGAAAGGGAGAAATTTTAGATGAGCCTGTTTGAGGCGATCCCAAATTTCCCAAGAAAGCCGTTGAAGTTCCAAATTATCCTTTGTGAAATTTTGCCTTTTGGGGGAGATACTGGACAGAATGAGTGCCATAGGGGCAGAGCATGTAGTCAGCAAAGGAGGAGGAAGAGGAGCAACACCTGGTAGATTGAGAGTTACCCATGGGAAGAGGCGGATCAAGTAAAGAAAGGAGAGAGGCTGGACAAACAATCCTACTAGAAAGTTCTACACACAGTCCTCATCTGGTAACCAAAGGGGGTTTCTCTGTGCAATACTCACTGATGAGCTGAAGGGCTTGTCCTGTGAAATCCCTGGACAAGGAGTCAGGACAAACAACAAGGCTTCACAGAAAAGGTGGTAATTTCCCACTGGAGAGTCAGGGAGTAAATCCCCACTTGAGAAGAACCAAGAAAACTTCTGTCCAGGAAGATTCTGGTTCAAACTGAAAAAAAGAGCCAGATAGAGTCTTGCTCAACAAGAAGAGTCAGGGGTTATATCCCTACTCAAAAAGAGCCAAGAAGACTTCTGTCTGGGAAGATTCTTGCTCAAACACAAAAGAACTGGAAAAAGCTCATGTAATAGAATCAAAGCAGCTCTGAGTCATGGGGAACCAGAAATAAGTATCAAATAAAAACAAACACGGACTTAGATAAGGATCGACTTTATTTTAAGACTTTTAGTAGGAATAATGCTGCAATCTCAGGATTTGCAAGTATTATAAAATCAAACAGAAAAAGACTTAGAGGTAAACAGAGCTAGCAGATACTTTTAAGGGGCAGATGGGCAGGCAAAGGTAAAACTGATTGGCATGGTTTGACCAGAAATGGTCTCCCCATGGTTAGCCCATTCTCAGGATAAGCTGATTAAGTGGATCATTTTCTGCATTTTAGCACTTGCTTAAGCAGGAGCCAGCAAAGTTCAGGGGCTTGTGGGGAGGAGAGAAGCCTGCCTGACATTTGGTCAAGGCAAAGGAGAGTGTAGAAAATAGACAATTGTGAACAATTGGTCATCCTCCAGGCAATAACCCATCCTGGGTTTCTGGCCTAAGACTCTTGAGAAACAAGGGGGAACATAGCTGGTAGAAGCAGCAGGCTTGCCCGTGTGTGGTTCCACCCAGTAGCCTTATTGGACCTCTGCCACCTTCTAAAACTCAGCATGTTCCAAACCATTTTTCCCACCACACTCTCTCACCAAAAACAACCAAATAAGCAAAATTAATTGATGCACTAACTCTGCATCTCCCACTGTTGTTCCTCATCTCAGAAAATGGCATCATTATTCACCCCATGTTTGGGGCATGTTCAATGCCAAACCTATGAGACATGTAAGAGCTGAGGTCCTGGAAGCAGAGGCATATACAAATGGGACTGGAACTTAGGGGTGAGGTCTGGACTAAAGATAGACATCTGGGAGTCTTCTGTATGTCCATGGCAATTAAAGCCACGGGAATGGGTAATATTGTTCCCAGAGTATGCATGAAGTGAGAAGAGAAGAGGTAGAGGTCAGAACCCTAGAGGAACACCCATATTAAGAGGTAGGGCAGGCCGGGCGCAGTGGCTCACGCCTGTAATCCTAGCACTCTGGGAGGCCGAGGTGGGCGGATCGTTTGAGCTCAGAAGTTCGAGACCAGCCTGAGCAAGAGCGAGACCCCATCTCTACTAAAAATAGAAAGAAATTATATGGACAGCTAAAAATATATATAGGAAAAATTAGCCGGGCATGGTGGTGCATGCCTGTAGTCCCAGCTACTCGGGAGGCTGAGACAGGAGGATCGCTTGAGCTCAGGAGTTTGAGGTTGCTGTGAGCTAGGCTGACGCCACGGCACTCACTCTAGCCTGGGCAACAGAGTGAGACTCTGTCTCAAAAAAAAGAGGTAGGGCAGAACAAGAAGAACCTGTCAAAGAGATGAATGAGGAGTGGCCAGAGAAGTAGGAGGCCAACCAGTGTCTGCTGTGGAAGAAGAAAACAAAAGAGAAAGGGAGAGTTGACAATTGTACCAGTTAACTGGACTTAGCTGCAAAAATGTCTAGAAGAGTGAGGATCGTGTGATAAAACAACCTGACCCCCTCCCAGTGGTTTGTTGCCACCTAAGACAAGGACAGAAATTGAGAGTATTTATAAACTTTTATAACACTTTGACATTGTCAGGGCATCCAAGCCTGTAATCAGTTGACTCTTCAGGTTAAACAGGGGAGAGACTAGTTCGGGTGTTGTGGTGAGTCACAAGGTTTGAGAGCTGTGCCATAAGACCAAATGTCAGTCCCAGACAGATGGGGGAAGGGAGGTTATTCAGCACATAGTTTGAGAAGCACTAATAGCTTCTACGGAATGTTGACAGTAAGAAGGGAACGCAAAAGTGGCAAGAGTGAGTGCAGACAGCTCTTTCTAAAGAGTTTGGGCGCTGGGAGGGTAAGAGAAGTGGCTGGAGTGAGGTACGGGGACTTAAGTTCAGAGAGACTTTTTATTAAGTGAGACGTTTAAGTGATGCCCCCCGCCCCTGCTTCTACCCCACCATTATCCCTAGATTTAGAGACGCCAGAAGCGTAGCGACGATCACGTGATCAGGTTGAGCCGAGGGGAGGGGGCAACGAAGTTTAATCCTGTCATTTTTAGTTACAGGCGGACCCTCACCCCAGATTTTACATCTGTAAAAAAGGGATGAAAATGCCATTGCGTTTTAATAATAGCTGTGACTACTTCACAATTAAGACAAGAAGGTCCTAGCTTTAAAAACAAAGCAACCATACCTGTGCGACAGTGCGCGCATGCGCCGGGATCGTGCGCGCCGGGTGCGCTTGCGCGCGCCACCATTTCCTGCACCCGTGGGCTCGGGCCGTGGCACCTGCGGGGAAATGAGACCATGAGCAAACGAAATGGCTGTCGTTGGGAGATCGGCGTTGGCGGGGCTTCTGCAGCAGTCCCGGCGCCGGCCTCGAGTGGGCGCTCGAGGATCACAAATGCCTCCTGGCGTCTCATTTTGGCCGTGCCCTAGAAATTTTGGGTTCTCATGGCCCTTCCCCCTCTTCGTGAAGTCACCAGCTCCTTGGAGAATTTAGCGAGCACTACGTGCCTGCTTTCCCTCTCTCGCCCAAACCAAGCCCGCCAGGGCAACCTGGGGGAGAATCCCCTCCCCAGATAACCAGGCCCCTCACTGGCCTGGCCAAGTGCACAGGTCTTCCTGAGTTCCTGAGCACCGTGGTTGGCAGCGGGGCGGCGGACTGGATGGTTTAGGTCTTTCTAGATGGGACAGATGGGCTGGAGGCGGGAAAGGGACGGAGAAAGGAGGGATGGCAGTGGGAGGAGGGGGACTGAAATGCTAGTGTGTTTGCAGCCAGGAGAAGACTTTGTCTTTTAATATCTCGTTGAAGTCATCAGGTGATTTTGCCTTTTTCAGCAAGAAGGGAGCAGCAGTGCTCAGGGTCCTTCCAAGGAGTAGACTGCTCCCTGGGGTGGAGGCTGTGCCTGGCTCCTCTCTGCCCTACCATCAGGGAGATGAGCCCTTCCAAGCCCAGGGCAGGTGACAGCCAGCATCCAGTGGGTGAGCGAGGGCTAGTCCCAGACACTTGCTCCATTAAGCGTGCTGCTCATTTTTCCTTAGCGCCTTGGCTGGTTATGAGAAGAATGTGGCCACCAAGGTTGGAGAGGCCTGGCAGGAGACGCCTGGAGCCCCGAGAGGTGGCCAGGGAGACCCAGCTGTACCCACGCAGCAACCTGCAGATCGCAGCACCCCAGAGCGACAGGGTGGCCCCAGCGGACCGGAGCAAGGCGGCTCCAGCGGACCTGAGCACCTCATCGGACTGGAGAGCTGTGGCAGCAGGTAAGGGCCAAGCTGCACTGGGCTCCTGCCTGCTAGAACTGATGTTTTTGTCAGGGCCACAACCCAGGACAGACGCTAGACACTAGACGTGCCTGTTACCCTCTGCAGGTGTGAGAGGCTAGGAGCCAGCAGGAAGCAGACCAGAAACCAGCATCCCAAGGGTAGGGTCTCCATGGGTTTCAGAGACTAAGCCTGGCACGGAGAAGGTGTACAGATAGCCATGTTGTTCAGCAGCCACTTGGAGCTTGAAAACCTGGGTCGGGGGAGGGATATGGGGTGCTTTTGCCATTCATGGAGATGGCAGGTCTCTGAGGAAAGTGTACCATGTTGTAGATGGGACTTGCTACCAGAAATAAAGGTTTTCCAGTTGGATGACCTTTTCTACTGCCATCACCATCAGGATGGCCGTGCATTTGGTCAATAACTCGCCTCCACCGTGGTAACCTAGGGTCGTGCAGTGGTGGCAAGAAGTTAGCAGCAGTGGCCTGAGGAAACGGGCTGTGAGTTTTCTGAGAGAGGCCAAGGACCAAGGAGGAGCAGGGCACTAGGGAACAGACAGCACCAGCCCCTTGAGGTGGTTTCCTGTGAGCAGCTCAGGGCTCCCACAGTGGTAGTGTTCTGGCTCCTGGCCTCTGAAGAGCAGTGTCTGCTCACACCAAATCACAATGTTTGCAGTAGCTGTGAGAACTTTCCAATTTTGAAACCCTGGATGACTTGTAGAACATTTTTTCACATTTGAAAATATGTTTTTACAGACAATCTAGTATCAGATGATATACCATCCTGAAACATTCTGTTGTTTCTCGTTTCCAAAAATTCGTGGAAAGTTGAAGTGGAAACAGTGTGGTCTCTGGAAGGGCTTCTTAGCCCTGGCATCTATGTGGGCAGGACGGAGAGGACAGGAGAGAATGTCGTGATTTGATGACATTCTCCCCACTCCTGCCAGGTCAACTTCATTTCCATCTCTGGGATGGGACTTTCTGGCTCCCGCATCCAGCTTCAGTCCCTAGGAACCCACCCATTGGCTCCTGTACCGGCAGGACATGTAGTAGAGGCTGCTCATCCAATGAAGGACTTGCCTTATTCTCAAAGTTTCCTTATTTCTGGTGCTTCATGGCAATTCTTCTGTCCCGATATCTGATTTTTTTTTTTTTTGACACAGAGTCTCACTCTGTTTCCCAGGCCAGAGTGCCGTGGCGTCAGCCTAGCTCACAGCAACCTCAAACTCCTGGGCTTAAGCGATCCTCCTGCCTCAGCCTCCCGAGTAGCTGGGATTACAGGCATGCGCCACCATGCCCAGCCAATTTTTTCTATATATATTTTTAGTTGGCCACATAATTTCTTTCTATTTTTAGTAGAGACGGAGTCTTACTCTTGCTCAGGCTGCTCTCGAACTCCTTACCTCGAGCGATCCTCCTGCCTCAGCCTCCCAGAGTGCCAGGATTACAGGCCACTGCGCCCGGCCCTGATAGCTGATTTTGAGCCCGTGCCTTGCTCTGACTTCTGGCCTCCCTCTGTGTCTCAGTTCCAGGTCATTCTCTTGACCAGCTCTCCCTCTGGCCTCATCTTGCCTCTGCCAATCAAGTATTCTAGCTCTGCCATCACCTTCCCACCATGATCCATTGCTTTGATATGGTGGCCCCAGGAACAGGGCGAGGAAAAGGCTGTTCTACCTTCATCTTTCCGAGGAACTCAGCAAAAGAGATGTTTGCTGACCTCTTATATTCCTCAGCCTGGCTCTGGTCTCTCAAACCTGACAGATAGGATGCATGCCTGGGTGTCCCCGTGGCCCTTTTCTGTGTGAGGCCAGTGGCCCTTCCCTTATCACCTCCTAGAGTCACAGTCGATGACGGTGAAGGAAGGTGTCATTGCCTGTTAGGAGGTCCCTTTGCTCCCCAGAGATCTTTTCCCAAAGCAGCCACGTTTGGGAATAGCCAAGAACCATGGGCCACTGCCTAGAAGTGATACATACACAGTGAGCACCGTGGCCGGGGCCCCACCCACCTGCCCTCGGAGAGCACACAGTCCACCCCTGAATAAACGCGGTCTGATAACTGTTAGCGCTGCTGCGTGCTGAGAACATGCAGGCGCCGTTCTCCGTGCTTTTTGCAGAGTCACCCGTTTAATTCTCACAGCAACTCTATGAGGGAGGTACTGTTATTATCTCCATTTTACAAGTGAGAAACGGAGGCAGGTGAAGGTTAAGTAAGTTGCCAACAGTTGTTGAGCCAGGAGGTGGCCTAACCAGGATTAGAACTGGGGCCGTCAGAGCCCAGAGCCAGTACTGCTAGTCCTTGTGGTCTGTACACTGCCCCTCCGTTTGTGATAAGCCCAGAAAAGAAAGAAACCAGGTGCTCTGATGGAGCGGAAGCTATTGTAGCTAGGGTGGGTGGGAAAAGCTTTTCTCTTGAGGAGGGGACAGTTCAGCTGACACCTGAAACACCTGGAGGAGTCTGCCTTGCGAAGAGCCTGGGAAGAAGCAATGTGGACAGAGGAGGGGGCGGAGGGCCTGAAAGATGGGCCCTGTGGTTGGAGGGTAGGAAGTGAGGTGATCAGGGGCAGGAGGTGGGCCCCGTAGGGCCTTGAAGGCCAAGGAGAGCTGCTCCTCTTGGGGAGTACCGCAGGGCTCCTGCTGCTCACATTGCAGTCCTAGGGGGATCCCCAGGGAATTTTTTTTTTGAGACAGGGTCTTGCTATGTTGCCCAGGCTGGCCTCCAACTCCTGGCCTCAAGAAGTCTTCTTGCCTCAGCCTTCCGAGTAGCTTCAGGGCATTTTTTTTTTTTACCTTGTCCCTTCAGTTCTTCTGTCCCCTTGACTATTCAGCTGACACAGATCACAGGATGCCAGACACTTGCTAATTTTCCAATCAGCAGCAGATTTTATTTCCTTCCGCTCACAGTCAGCCCCCTTCTCGCTCTTTGACTCTGCACTTTATCCCCATCTGTCTTTCCGAGTTCCCATGGGGCCTCCTCTCCCATCCAGCCCACCTTCCTCCAATCTCCATGGCGTATTTCTGTGTCACAGGGCGATGAAAGAAGAGGCCCAGGGTGATTGCGTGCATTGAGACAGGGTATCTCACACAGCCAGCAGTGGGAGGGCAAGCCCTCAGGAAGGGCTTCCCAGAGGAGGAGGTGATGTTATCTGCAAAGGCATGAGAGAGCTTGGCACATCCAGGGGAGCTGCAGGCCAGTCTGTATGGTTTGAGCTTTGGTCACATGTGACATAGTTTGAGACTGTGAGGCAGGAGAGCTCAGCAGGTGCTAGATCCGCTTCCCCACTCTTAAGCTAGCCGAGGTCTTGGACACTGGATTCTCTGGCAAGGAGGTGATACCCCAGAGCCTGGGCCAGGTGGGGGCGGCCATATGCAGGGTGTGATCTGGGCGCCAGCATGTTGGAGAGAAGCCAGAATCGGCCCAGGGCAGCATGCACCCACAGCACGGGCCTGAGGCCGCTAGAGAGTGGACAGGCCTGAGTTGAAAGGGGTAAACAGAACATAATGCCCTGAATTATGTTCATAATGCCCTGAATTATGTGGGCAGCTGTGGCAGCTTTTGGTATGGGGCTTGTGGCCTGGGGGCAGGCAGAGCGAGAGCCAGCAAGGGTCTGGCCAGAGAGAGGCCTGTGAGCTGCCTAGAAGGTCAGATTCCAGGCCAAGGGCCATATGCTGCGGCTGAGGTGTGGAGGTTCAGGAAAACCAGGATACCTGTCTGTCTCCTGCCTCTGCTGGGAGCAGGTGCCTTCCAGACTGAGACGCATCCTTTCAGCGCGACTTTCCTCTAGTGTGACCTGGGCCATGTCTCAACCCACCTCGCCTGGGTTTTCTTACCTGTAAAGTGAGAAGTCCCATACATCGATCTCGAAGTAGCCCTCAGAAGCAAAGGCTCGGTGACTTGCAAGTGTCGTTTCAAAAACAACCAGCACCATTTCAACCCTTGGAAGAGGCAGTGTCGGGAATAAGGCTCAGAAAAGCCTGTTTAACTCTGGAAGATGTCAGTTCTTAGTGTTGACACGCTCACCCCCACCTCCATTTCTTCCAGGGTGAGAAGCCCCTCAAGCTGCATGGTCACTGTCACTGTCGCTGCCCCTCCTGAGCAGCCTCACAGTTACATTCCAGCCCTGCCAAGTGAATTGGACTCCAGCTCGACCACGTAAGGAAGGATACCTAGTAACCTGGGGGATGTCTGGGCACAGGGCGGCTCCCCATTTTCTCCTTGGGAGTAAAGGACTCAGCTTTTGTTCCGTGTTGCTTCTGCTCTAGAGCCTCCCCGAACTCCTAGCAGCCCTTTGGCCAGGGGCTCACATCATACAGTCTTAGTCCCCGATATAAACTCTGATTTGCTGGCCTGGACATGGTGTCATCACACCGTCTCCTCCTTCTCCCTGTCCCAGTGAGAAGCTGAGGAGGCATTCCTAGGGCATTAGTGGGTGTTGGCTCGCAGCCAGCAGCTGGGCTTTGCCATCCGTAGGCCTTTGCTAATGTCCCCATGGAACATGTCTGGGAAGGGCAAAAGCACGAAGGCCAGGCCTGTGCCTGTCTCTCTCACATGCTCACATGCCCATTGCCTCACCTGCACTTCTGTCTGCCTCTTCGGGTGCAAGGAGGGGTGCTGCTGCAGGGAGGCCGCTGAGTGGGGTATGTGTGGAGGGGGGATCTGAGGGGACCTCCATGGACATCAGGTCAGCAGGCTGGAGTGTACAGCATGAAAATGGGGGCCAAGTTCGGAGCCACACTGAGCCCAGTGAGCCAGACTTTGCTTTCACTGCTGCCAGGGGCCTGTGCAGGGTGAGGTGACTTCTAGGCCTCTGGAACTCCAGGAATGAGAAGGGAGAGGTCAGGTTTGGAATGGAGATTGCACAGTACCTGAGGCCTCTGAGGAGGCCCCAGGTGACGAGGACTGATGGCCTAGGATTAAGGCTTGGAGGATGTCCCAGTCGTGGGTAGAGGGGAAAGAAGGCACAGCCATAGAGGAGGGCCTCAAGGAGCAGAAATCCAGGAGTCTAGGGAGAGGGTGGGAACACGGAGGTCTGCATCAGTTGCAGGGAGCCTCTTTCGAGGGCTCTCAGTCCAGACCCAACAAGGTGCACCCGTGGGCTAGCATTTCGGCCCGAGTCCACCACAGCTCCCTCTGCCGCTGCCCCAGAACCTGGCGCCTAGAGTCCACCAGCACCTCTGCCCAAGGCCTTCCCATGAGCTTCTTCACTTCCTTCAAACCGGGCTGGGGTACCCCAGCCCTGGACCTCTTCTGTGGGCCAGGCCCAGTCCTCTGGAATCTTCCAGTGTACCTCTTATGTTCTGCTCTGCTCCTTCTACAGTAAAGGGATTCTCTTCGTGAAGGAGTACGTCAATGCTAGCGAAGTGTCTTCCGGGAAGCCGGCGTCTTCACGCTATGGCAGGTAAGAGCAAGCCCCAGATGTGTCCATGTCATGGCCTTCTCTTGCCAGGCCCCGTTTTGCTCTCATCCTGCACCCCTAGCACCTTGTCCAGGGCTTGGCCCAGAGTAGCTTCTGGGGAATCATTCGTTAAATGGATGAGTGATATAATTGCCCTCTGATGTGATTTCTGCATTTTTAGGTGTTCCACCTAATTGTGTGCCTTTGAGTTCTTCCTAACGGTTAACTCAGCCTGCACTCCACTTGCAGTGGCCGTCCCGTTTTGCCTGCCTTTGTTGCTTTCTTTGTGAAATCCTGAGACCATCTCCCTTTACGGAGCTGGCAGGACCTTTAGGGACCCTCTAGTTGATTCCATCTCATTTCAGATCACAGGGCTCTTCTCTTGAGCCCCCATGCTCCTTCTGTCATGCCAGGCTGCCTCATCTGAACGCACATGTGACTGCAGTTCCTGATACATGCGTGACTTTCCGCTGATCATCTCTTCCCCTGCTTGCTTCCTAATGCCATATGGAAGGGTACCTCTGTGTCACCCCAGTACGCTCCCACCTTCCAGATGGGGTCCCTCAGGGGAAATTTTTATGACACGTCAGCCCACTGCTAGCCTGAGGATTTTAGTAACATACAGGAGTGTCCCAGGCTTAGTTCAGGATTTGGCCTCTGGGGCTTCTGGACTGGCTTTCACTGGCGCTGTGCAGTGATGAGCATGGCCGTGGGGCTCACATTCCAGCCTCGGTTCAGCCCCTGCTTCTTGGGTCTTTGGGGGCAAGATGCTCAACCTCTGTGAGCCCCAGTTTCATCATCTGTCACCCCTTAGGGGGGCTTTTCTCAGCAGCTTGATTGAGTTATAATTCACCCTTTAAAGCGTGCAATCCAGTGGGTTTTGGTATATTCACAGAGTTGTGCAACCATCACCACTGTCCAATTCCAGAACATATTCATCACCCCAAAAAGAAACCCCAGACCCATTAGCAGCCCCACATCAGCACCCTCAGCCCCTGGCAACCACTCAGCTATTTTCTATCTTGACAGCTTCCTTCAGGGAGGTTTGGAGATTAGGATTATGTGAAACCTTTCGCACACCCGTGGGAGCTGTCATTGCCGTCTAGTATTTGCCTCTATGAGAGTCACTCGGCAAAATCGTATCTATCTCCTGGTCTCCTCCCAGTCCCACCACCCTGTTAAATTAAATTTTTAGACTCTGACAATTAAATTTATTTTAAAATTGAATTTAATCTTTAGTCAAAATGTTGTCTTATGAAAAAGCAGTAGCCTTTCTTTATCGGGCAGTGAGAATTGCATGGTCCAGTGTGTTGCTCAGAAGAAATTAGGACCTAAGCTCACGCTTTAGCCCAAGCATGACCTTGGGCTGGTCACCTACCCTCCGAGCAGTTTTCCTGACAATCTTATGAGGCCACCACACAGCTCCTGGGAGGATGGCAGCTTTGCTAACAGGTATCCCAGGGCTCATAGATAGCTAGGTGGTAGTCACCCTTCCCTGCCAATATTTTTGTTTAATCGCCAGTTTTTGTTATAAAAAGTGAAGATGTAAAAAGGAAAAAGAAACCAGAAACCACACCTCTCTCCTAATCCCACCCCGAAACCCAAGCACAGGCATCGTGTCAGCATGTTCCCTTCTTTCTTCCCATTGCCGGTGTCTGACTGCTGCTGTGAGTGGGCTCCTGGTGACCGTCACATTGCAACATAGGTGGGGAGAAGAGCTCTGCTCTTTTCCCGTTGATCAGTGGAACCGAGGGTCCTCCTGGCCACCTCACCCTCGTCATCTCCCTCATTGTGACGGGTCTTCTTTGCCCCCGTGGAAGGGCTCTTCCCCAAGAGAATCACGCCTTCTTGGCATCAGCCCTTATGACACCAGGTGCCATTTAGGATGATGGATGACAGCCTGCAGTGTAGAGCCATGTCTCAGCTATGGCCCTAGGGTTAATTAGGAAAGTGTTCCCTGAACACGACTGTGACAGTGATCGGCTCCCATTTCTGCCCTGTCTTCCCCACACGCTCCCTGCAGTGTCAGCAGCACTGAGGACTCGTTTGACACGGAGAAGAAAGCCCCATATGACAGCACCCCATACTCTGAGAGGTATGTCTACTTTTTTTTTTTTTAAACCAGGGAGCTTGCAGTTCTACAGAGGAGAAACAGCTCAAGAACATGTCCACACTAAGTCTGTCTGCTTTTGTCTGCTGCTTTGCAGCTTTCAGTCTGTTTGCAGATCTGTCACAGAGTGCACGACAATGCCATAGGGTGGCGCTTCCCTTATGGGAATGTCACACTTGTGGCAATTAGAGCTTTTGAACCCAGCCAAGGCCAGAGGGTGGACGCCAAAGGCTACCGAGAATGGAAGTGGTGGTGTCTGAAAGCCCAGGGGGCTCGTGTCTGCAGGGAGGCCCTTTGGATTAGTACCTAACTGATTACTTAATTAACTTGCAAATCTGACCAGAAGTGAAAGCTGAAAAGAAAAAAACAGCTACAAGAGAGATTGGTGGGTGGAAAATGAAGAAAAATGCTATTCTCAAGAAGCCAGAAAAGACACAGAGCTAAGAATGCACGGTGGTATGGGGACATTAAATTGAATAAAGGGGCAAGAGAGCACCTCATTCAGTTTTGAAAGCTGTCACTAGATGATGTCACAGTCATAGGATCTTAATGACAAAGAAGTCCTATTTTAAAATATTGGAACGGGGAGAAAAGAGTCTTAGAGATTGAATTCACTCAGGTTGCTGTGAAGGAAACAGGTCTGGACAGAATAGGCAACATGCCTTACGTCACACAGTGAGTCAGTGGCAGAGCCAGGACCAAACCCCAGGGCCCTGACTGCTTCCAGGTAGGGATCTTTCTACTCTGCCATCTGGCTTCTCATTGATCAAGACATCTAAATTCCTGTGGATGACGTTCAGAGGCCAAAGCTAGATTGGGGAAAAAAGGAAGGAAGTGAGAGGGTTAAGATGAAGGGAATCCCACCAGGCTCCAAGGGAGAACAGGTAGAGGGGCAGATAAGCAGAGGGGGGCAGGCAAGTCCCCTCTATTATGGCTGAAGAAACAGCCAGGTCCCTGGATCCTGGGCAGCCACCGATCACTCGGTGAGTCACATCACCAGATGATGTCTTAGCAGAGAAGGGCAGGTTGGTCAGAAACCTGAGAGCTAACCAGTTATGTAGGAGCAAATGACATGAGGCATCCACTTGCAGATACCCTGGGGACCCCCTCCACATTGCACAACTCCTGAATCCAGACTCAGACCTTACTTATCAGACCTCACGCAGACCTTAGAGGAAGGTCTAAGGTCTGACAACACCAGTCACTTGGACACACACATGCACAGGCACAGAGAACAACCGTGGGCTGGAATTGGGGGTGGTAGAGAAGCAGGAGGGGCAGGGCTGCGCCGAGGGCAGGGGTCTAGCAGTTCTGCCGTCAGAGTGAGCTCTGGGCCAGCAGCAGGATGGCGGCCGAGCCCCAGCTGTCTGTGGCAACTTTGGGCCCTCCTAGGGAGCTACCGTGGATCTAGGTTGGTAGCACCACCTTGGCTCCTGTGAGAAGCAGACCCAAATCTCTGGAAGAAAGCTCCTGATTTCGGCCTGTAGGATCAAGGCAGGCTGGCACTTTCAGCAAGTCCTGGCTGAGGAGGAAAAGCAGAGGTGACTCTCAGGAACAAAATCAGGGATCCTGGAACTGGGGAGCTACTCGACCCAGAAGTCAGTATCTGGAACTTCAGCATGAGATCCGAGTAGGCTCTATAGCCAGGCTCATGGCAGGGTGGGTCCAAGAGTGTATGGGCTGGGAGCAGGGCTCAGTGTCCCAGGCATGAGGAGAAGGTCCATCAGGACAGGGCCAGGCAGGGCATACAATGACATGTGTCCTGTAGGAGAAGGCACTGGTCTTCCTGCTCTGCAAGGGAACAGGCCTCAGCAGATACACTAGGCAGAGGGGCAGGGAGAGGCAAGCTGCCTGGAACAGGTGTCACATCAGGCTGTTCACACATACTGCAGGGCGTAGGGCAAAGATACATGACTGGTTTGGGAGACACTGCAAAGGTCTGTGGAGACTGAGAACTGGCCTGGCCCAGGGCTGTGCTACCAATTGCACACCACAGAAAAAGATGGCAGGCTGGGGGTGAAGTCTGTGTGCCAGCCCGACCACCCGGCTCTTGTTTTTTCACCTCGCAGAACAACTGGAGGGATCTGTACTTACTGCAACCGCGAGATCCGAGACTGTCCAAAGATTACCCTAGAACATCTTGGCATCTGCTGCCATGAATATTGCTTTAAGGTAAGAAAGAGGGTGACACTAAGAACATCCTGTAGAGTGCAGGAGCCTTACCAGGCTCAGAGCCTGGAGAAGGCTTGATCTCTGTATGCAATTGCACACAATCTGGGAGGCTTTGCAGAACTGGGAGGTGAATGAGCTCCCAAGTCCAAGGGTATGAATGAGCGTTGGCGATTTGATGTGCTTAGTACTGTAAGGAGACAAAAGCGGTTTTCTAGGGAAAGACTATTCTCGTTAGAGGGCCAACGAATGCATAGGGCTTGGGGCAGGAGCACCAGAGTGTTCTAGCCTGCGTGGCTGGAATGGCATGAGAGGAGGGGGATGGGTTAGATCACGTAGGCCTTGGAGGACACAGACTTGAAATTTTATTCTAAATGCAATTGGAACCTGCTAGAGAGTTTGGCTGGGGGAGTGACAAGTCTGATTCATGCTTTTTAAAGGATTCCTCTGGCTCTGAGGTGAAAGAGGGCCCGTGGGGGGCAAGAATGGAAAAAAAGAGGCCTGTAGGAAGCTATGGCAGTAGATCAAGCGAGAGAGAATGGTCACTTGATTAGGGAGTTGGCAGTGGTGATGGTGGCTGGATTGGGGGTATTATTTGAAAATAGAGCTGACAGAATGTGAGATAGGAGAGAACAAGAACACTGAAAGGATATCCCAAGGTTTGGGGCCTAAGCCACTCGGTGAGAGGATGGTGGTGCTGTTTGCTGTGATGGGAAGGCCTGGAGGGGAGCAGGTTTAGGCACGTAGTCAAGAGTGGAGGTAGAGGCAGGTGACATTGAAGATGCCTTGGGGAGAGCCAAGGGGGAAGGTGCATAGGCAGTCGGATGTGTAAGTTTGGGTTCTGGGGAAAGAGTAGGGGTGAGGGTCCTCTGGGTATACATTTTCTCAGAGCCATGGGACTAGATGAGCTCACCTAGGGTGTGTGTAGGTGGAGAGGAAGGCAGAGGGCTGAGCCCTTTGGCTTTCTAGCATGTAGAGGTTGGGAAGGAGACGCAGGCCTAAAAGGAAGCTGAGAAGTAAAGGCCCCAGGAGCCAAGTGACGTAGTTTCTCAAGAAGGCTGCAGTAGTACCCTGTCAGTGATTGCTGAGAGATCAAGTAGAACAAAGACTGAGAATTGCCCACTGGGTTTTGCAACATGGTGGTCATCAGTGACCTCAGTCAGAGCAATTTTGGTGGAATGATGGGAACCAGAGCCTGACCAGAGTGGGCTCAAGAGACAATGGGACATGTAGAATTGGAGAGCGCGAGCAGAGCAGTCGGGCAGTGGGGAGGAGATAATGGCATGTGCTTATGTTCATGCGATGTGTCAGCGGAGAGCAAATACTGATGCTGCAGGAGAGAGAGGCCAACGTGGGCATAATGTCCATGTGTAGCGGGGAGAGGTGGGTACCCGTCCACACGTGGCAAGGCTGAGTATGCGGCTCATGTACGGCGAGGTTCCCAGGTTGGGTGGTGGGACAGTGAAGAATTTCTTTAGCAGTTGCTTCTGTTTTCTCTGTCAACACAAAGCATGGTCATCTACTGCAAGTGAGAGGTTGGGGGATGAATGTTGGTCATTTAAGGGGAAAGGGGAGGTATTGCCCCCGGGAGTGGGATGGTGGATGGACCAGAGGGAAATGGAGGCTGTGCAGTGCCCACTTGAGGCCAGTGCCCCTGAATTCCTACCAGGATGGGTCAACATAGTCGTGTGGTGTCCCCAGCCATGCTCAGGGGCAGGAAGTGAAGCAGGGGGCTTGCATTTACCAGGGGGATTTTGCCAGATGAGTTGGATAAAGTGAGGGTGAGGTGTGTATGTGGAAGGGGTGAGGTGAGTGAGCTGCAGGTGGAGGCTGTGGGAGTTAAGCAGTGGGCCGTCTGATGTGGAGAGTCGGGAAGCGATGCACTTATTGGTAGTGACAGGGTCTGGAGCTGCAGCTCTCAGGCATGAGCATGCATCAGCATCCCCTGGAGGGCTTGTGAAGACAGAGCGCTGGGCCCCAGCCCAGAGTGCTGACTCTGTAGGTCTGGGTGGGCCCTGAGAAGTGGCATCTCTTCTAAGTTTCCAGGGGATGCTGAGGCTGCCAACCTGGGGACCCCACTTAGACTCTGGCTGAGGTGGAGAGGGTGCCCAGAGTGTTGGAGGAAAGGAACTACAGCCTGGGAAGGGGGAATCCCCCATCTGCGTGGACCTGGAATTTACTCACGACAAGACAGGAGCAGTGGTGGAGGGACAAGAGTTATCCAGATGCTAAAATCAGTGACGGTGGGGTGGAAGGAGCCTGGAGAACAGCAGCTCTTTGTCATAAGAAGTGGGTAGAGGGGATAATTTGAGGGCCAGTTGTATTCGGTGGACTCCAAGTAGTATTATATTTTTCAATTTAAAGATCATGACGTGGTGAGATAAAGAACATTTTTTTCCTCCTGATTCACGGACTTACATGAAAAGTCCTAGAAGATTTTGTAGACTTTTGGTTATGTACTTAATTACAGAGCTCTCCTATGAAACACAGAGCAAAAATTACAGGAGCCCAACACCTAAGATAGTCTCGGATGCACTTGGTGACACAGTGCTAAGCGTTCACAGAGGGTACAGTCAGGGTGGGCAGGAGTCCCTGGGAAGTCTTGGTGAGGGACATGGTTCTGGAGTCAGAGGAGAAGGGGCGGGTGCACAGGGACATTTTCAGGGTGCTGAACATGAGCAAAAGTGGCTGCCACATGGCCTGTGTGTGCAGAA
Organism: Eulemur rufifrons; assembly: GCF_041146395.1. Lineage (NCBI taxonomy): Eukaryota > Metazoa > Chordata > Mammalia > Primates > Lemuridae > Eulemur > Eulemur rufifrons. The sequence goes on along the minus strand of NC_091012.1, from coordinate 21,373,215 downwards.
AGCAGGAGGTCAACGGGTACAGGGGGAGGAGCCATGGAGGGGCAGCGATGTTCAGCTTGCCTGACTGGGGCTCACATAGGGTGTGGGGAAGTTGGAAAAGGGGGGACTGATATTCTTGGGGGATTTTTGTCTTTTTTTTTCTTTCTTTCTTTCTTTCTTTTCTTTTCTTTTTTTTTTTTTTTTTTTTGAGACAGAGTCTCGCTCTGTTGCCCGGGCTAGAGTGCCATGGCGTCAGCCTAGCTCACAGCAACCTCAAACTCCTGGGCTCAAGCGATCCTCCTGCCTCAGCCTCCCGAGTAGCTGGGACTACAGGCATGTGCCACCATGCCCGGATAATTTTTTTTTTCTGTATATTTTTAGTCGTCTGGTTAATTTCTTTCTATTTTTTAGTAGAGACGGGGTCTCGCTCTTGCTCAGGCTGGTCTCGAACTCCTGACCTCGAGCGATCCTCCCGCCTCGGCCTCCCGGAGTGCTAGGATTACAGGCGTGAGCCACCGCGCCCGGCCTCTTGGGGGATTTTTGGAAGGTGGGTGCAGTGGCTGGGAGTTACCCCAGTGGGCGATGAGCATAGAATTGGACAGGGTGTTACTTTTGTAAGGTCACAGAGCTGCTCAGAACTGAGGTAGTGACATCAGAGCCAGTGTTACTGCAGTTGCAGTCTGCTGCCTCCCAGGAAAGGCTACCACATTGCTCAAGTTCATTTGTATAACTTATTTCATCATTCACTTTAATTACAGGTTTTTGTTACCCTTATTAGGTAAGAAAAGCCTTGTTAGGCTGACATAATACTTCAAAATACTAGTTTGTTTTGTTACAGTTAAGGAAAAAAGGGACACCGATGGCCACAGCATCATGGCAACCCTTCAGAGTCCCCGTTCTCCATGGGGTGAAACACTTTTGCCAGCCCAGATTGGGTTTTTTTTCCTGTGCATCCAGAAGTGACCTCCTAAATGGATCAGCAACATCAGTTGGCCAAGTGGAGGTTCACATCCTGTTTCACAATAACTAAAATGACAGAAACATGATGCATGAGCCAGAGGGCTGATTAATTTACAGTGAGAAGTAAAATTGCCGGGAGAAAGGAACTGAAAAGTAAAAATAGCAGCCAGATTGCCATTGGCAAGGTGCTACGTAAGAACGAGCACAGGGACTCAGAGGATCCTAGCAGCCTTCTCTGCCCTTCTCAGCACCCTTTGAGAGCTTGAAGCCAGAGCCTGGAGAGTGCTTGAGATCCAGACACACAGGGACTCTTGGGCTCCTGTTATTCGAGACTGCGGGCCACGCCACCCTGACACCCAGTACCAGGAGGGCCCATAGCTGCACGAGGCTGGCTGTTCTCCTTCAGTAGGAATTCCTTGGGAGGCAGGCTTGAGAGCCTTGAGTCTGGAGGGGCTGGGCTGCTGAAATAGCCTGCCCTTTCATGGGACTGTCATATCACCTTCCTTTGGACCTTAAATGTCATCATTAATGTCCCCCCAGCCCCTCCTACCACAGCAGTGACCACTGGCATTTACTGAACACTTACTTTATGCTTGGCCCCAGGCTGAATGCTCTACGTGGGCTAAATCACTGAGTGCTCCTACTAATAGAAGTATGTCTTGCCAGTAGGCCCATTTTATAGATGTGGAAACAGAGGCTGGGAGAGTTTTGGTGACTTGCCCACGCTCATGCAGCTAATGAGTAATGGAGTCAGGGCTCAAACCCAGGATGAATTCTGAAACTACATGATCATCCTGCCAGCTAGTTTTTGTGGGGTTTTTGAGGTTGGGTTTTACTTCTGGTTTTTGCCATTTTTTATTACCCACTTGGACGTCCAGGATGTGCCATGGGCTCACAGTACCTGCCTGCCCACCTTGCTCAGGAGCCCCCTCCCTACCATGTTACCAAAAGCTCGGCACTTGTCCTTGAGGGTGCATGAGAAGAACGAGAACCCGTGGTTTGAGGAGAAGGAAAGCAAAGGGGGAAAATGGCACGCTCATCTTAAAATCCAAATTCCCATACATAAGCAGAAATATGGACCTTTTAAAGGAAGGCCATTCAGCTTCAGGCAATTGCTATTTAACTACAGTGGATGATTCTGATTGGTCCCATCTCTGGGGAAGACAATCTCCTGACCTTCGCCCAGACCTCCACCTGGAGAGTTCCAGTTCGGCCATCTCCTGTGGCACAAAGAACAAAAGACATTCCTCTGCCCCTCCCAACCAATGGCTTGAGGCAGAGATTCAGGTTTTAGTTCTCAAAAAGAAGTGGGGGATGTTTTAAAGAAACAGAAAATAGGCCGGGCGCGGTGGTTCACGCTTGTAATCCTAGCACTCTGGGAGGCCGAGGCAGGAGGATCGCTCGAGGTCAGGAGTTCGAGACCAGCCTGAGCAAGAGCGAGACCCTGTCTCTACTAAAACATAGAAAGAAATGATCTGGACAGCTAAAAATACATAGAAAAAATTAGCCAGGCATGGTGGCAGATGCCTGTAGTCGCAGCTACTCGGGAGGCTGAGGCGGGAGGATCGCTTGAGCCCAGGAGTCTGAGGTTGCTGTGAGCTAGGCTGACGCCACGGCACTCTAGCCCAGGCAACAGAGTGAGACTCTGTCTCAAAAAAAAAAAAAAAGAAACAGAAAATATTTTTTCTGTTTGCTTTCTTTCCAGGCCATTCCCTCTATTATATATTCCCCACTGTCAATATTCCCCTTCCATATCTGCGGGAGGAGGGGTGACGACTCTGTTACAGCCCCACTCATTCCCGTTGCTTTGCTTCGTGTGTTGACCTCCAGCTTGCCTTGTCTTCCAGTGTGGGATTTGCAGTAAACCGATGGGCGATCTCCTGGACCAGATCTTCATTCACCGTGATACCATCCACTGTGGAAAGTGCTATGAGAAGCTTTTCTAGGTGGGTGCTGGCACCACAAGGGACAAGCAGCCATGAGACTTGTTAGGGGGAAGAAACGTGCCTTGGTCTTTCCCTGAGTCTTAACCCAGACACTGTGCTCTCTCTCAGCCTTTATGTTCAGGGGGCCTCAAGTCCTCAGGTTCCTATGCCCTATGATAGTTTGAGATCTTGGGTGACATGGACAAAGTCCCTCCCTGGGGATACTTCCAAGTTACACCTTCCATCCAGCACCTTAGCTGAGCCCTCTAGCTACCCTGGGATGCAGAGTGGGGCTCTGTTGTTAGCCCCATTTTGTAACAAGGAGATACAGACTTAGAAAGGGAAGGGGCCTGTGGAAACACCTACTTGGTTTATGGTAGAATCAAGACCTCACCCCAGGTCTTCAGATCTCCGCCCAGGGCTCTCTGATGCAGTCCCCCGGCCCACCTCCATCAGTGCTTGCATAGAGTCAGATCAGGACTCGATAGCCAAGGTATTCAGTAAAACAAGCCTCTGGGCCACGTGGTCAGCACTGCCTGAAGACTTGTGTGCTAATAGCCAGTGGAATTGGCCACCATGTCTGAGCACAGAGCAGAATATATCCCTTGAAGGCAATCAGAATGGGTAGCAACCAGGCTCTCCACCAGCTACATGCTGGTCGCCTTCTCTCCAGAAGACACGTTCAGCTGAACCATGACTCGCGATCACTGGATCACTGGAGCAGTCACCCACGCTGCATTTCCAGTCTCATGGCTACTTCTGTTTTCTTTTAGCTCCCTCAGGCTGGTCAGAAGCTGATGACTCCCGGATGAGTTTGGCTGTCTCCAGTTGCCGCAAGTTGCTGGCTCCTCTTCCCTCACTTCCTCCCCTCCCTGTTTGATTTCTTCATGCTTTTGCCCTTCTCAAGTTGAACTTGCTTATGTCCAACATCATATCTTCGTGATGCTATGATAATTGCTTGTGGGTTTAGCTTCTTACAGCTTGGAAAGCACTTTACATCCATGATCTCAGTTCAGGCTCAATCAAAGAAGATTGAACAAGAATTCTGTCTTGACTTCTCCAAGACAGATTGACTTTCTGATCAGTTTAGGTAGGCAGAAGTGTGGGGTTCAGTGTATCCTGACTCCCTTGATGCTTCTGAGGGGCCAAGTTGAAGACTATTGATGATCCCTGGTGGGTAAATTGCAGGCATTGAGTGCTTGGGATTGGCATAGGCTGATGTTAGCTTGTGTATTTGCCATATATATGTTTTTAATTTCTATAAACTTTTTAAAGTAGTTAGTTGCTTTTGATTGAATTATATGGCAATTTTTTTTTTTTTTAATTATCTCCTCCCACCCATCTTTCACTATATTTGAATTTTTCCCTGCAGGTATGTGGGCATGTATTGGAAGGTTTACACAATTAGGTTAATTCAATAGAATGTGATTTTAGGAGGCTACTGACCAAAGGGATACCTGTGTCTGTTGGAATCTTGATAGCTGATTAATACTTTTGCCCTCGATTCCTGCTCTCTGAGCTTTACACACAAATCCTCTCAAGTGGGTTTTAGGGTGATTAGATGCCAGCAGGATTAAAAGGGGAGAAAAGCAGCTAACATTTCCTGAGGCCTTACCATGTACCAGGCACTGTCACAAAGCGATGGCATTAGTCCTCATAATAATCCCGTGAAGAGGGTATTCTTGTACCCATTTTACAGATGAGGACACTGAGGCTCAGAGAGGTGGTCATTGTGTTGTGTAGAGCTCTGTGCAGAACCATTGCTCGCTCTCTCCAGAGCTCATGCTCTCTCCAGGAGCAGTAACCACAGTAGCGAGTATTGACTTAGCACTCAGTATGCGCCAAGCACTGTGCAGAGAATACCTAATTCCTGCGAGGTAATGCCACTCCCCTCTGAGCTCCAGAGGCATACTCTTACAAGGAGGGGAAGGGGGGAAGGTGTGACATCACACTCTTCTGGGCATCCCAGATCCATGGATTTGCCCCCCGCTTGAAGTACTACAAGGGCCAGACTGCCTTTCTTTCCTCTCCTCCCCTTTTTGTGAGACTGCTTCTGAACTGGGATGCTGTCAGCTGGGAGCAGATTTGCCTCATAGATCTTTCCAAAGAGGAGCTTGTCAATCCAGGGGAAGCTCCAGTGGGCTAGCCTATCTGAACACAGAGTTTTCGGTGACCTCCTATTTTCCAAACCAGACTCTGTCTCCAGCTAGCGACAACTACTGGGGCCTCATGTACTTGGAACATGGAAACCTGTTGGCCAGCTGGGCAGATGCAGGCCCATCCACGCAGTCAGCTGACACTCTGTTCAGGCTCAATTAATTGTACCCTGCCACCTTTGGGCCCAGCATCACTTTGTAAGCTCCTTGAGAGCAAGAACAACCTTACGGTATTTCTGATACAAAACGAGGGCCTCTTCTCTTGATTAATTATAAAATGTCTCCATCTTTCTCCAGTTTGTGAACCCTATTCACATTGGCTTATGGACGACTTGTTCTTCCTGCCAAATGATCAGAGAGGAAAATTCCGTTTACTTGCGTAGCTGTGCATCAGATTTACTCTGGTGGAGAAAAGTACGGTATGCCATGGACACACACTAAGTATGAGCTGGTCTTCCTCAAGTCTAGCCCCCAGCATGGGACTTGGCACATAGTGGGCACTAACACACAGGATCTGAATGAATGAGTCAAAGAGAAAGAAAAGTCACTCCTTTAGTGAGAGGCACCATCCCTGAGATTCAGTGCAGGCCCACCTGATGGCTTCCCTGCCTTCATGGTGTGCTCTACCTCTAAGGGCATTTCAGAACCAACATGCAAGATCAGTATTGATTTTGATCCAAAACAGCCTCTTTCATGTCTAAAAAGGCACAGAAACTGCAGACTTATGGAAGAGCTATGGTTGCATTACATCTTTGCTTCCTTTTAATTGCTTGGTGTTTCTCATCATACTTGCTTAATCCACATTACTGTGCACAATTATAATAAACGTTAAGATACTACATGTGTCAGTGTTAAGGTTTCCTTTTGTAAGTGTAATAACTTGGTGTATTCTGCTGTGTGATTTCTCCAACTGTCTGAAGCCATTCCCTCTACGAAAGCAAGTAAGTACTTTATAGCAAGAGCTACAAACTGTGCATGCACCGGAATTGTGTAACTGGAGACTCATCACATCTTAATGAGGAATATTATATTCTTTTGGGTTCATCCTCCCCTTCATTACCATCCCAGATAGATGGCCACCTAGTCCTTATTGCACACTTTCGATCAACAGTAGCACAGTCCCTTTTGTGCATTCTGTCTGTCAGCCTCACTTTTAGAAGATGCATTCTTCAGTTGACTTAAAATCTGTTTCCCTTTTTTTTTAAAATTTCAGAATATTATGGGGGTACACATGTTTTGGTTAGAGTTTTGAGTCAACTATACAAAAGCAAATTATGTTTCCCTTTAATTGTCACCCACTGGTGATCTTTGATCTTTCTGTTAGATGTCAGCCCCTAAAATAGATGAAGATACTTCTCAGATTCTCTCTCAGTCAATTCTTCTCCTGTTTAAACACCCCTGGTCCCTTCAGTTCTTCCTTGACAGTAATTCAGAATACGTATCTCTCAAAAGTGACCCCCAACGTGCATCCCAACCCACTGCTCTACCAACAGGCAAGACTGTTTCATCTTGCTCATAAAGGTCAGTGCCCAGACCGTCCAAATCCTGTTGAATCATCTTTATGCCTATCAAGTGAGCCATACTGCCAAGTTTCATATCATCTGAAAATGCCATCTGAGTCTTGATCCAACCCGGGAATAGGAAAGAATGACCAACAAGTCCAAAGATGGAAGACATGACACTCAGAGGACTGCTTCCATCACTGAGTAGGGACCTTGGGCCATTGAGCTCTTACCTCAACCTTGGCTACCATCTTAGTCAATGGGAAAGGAGGAAGAACTTCTGATTCAAGAGACAAGGACTACAACAGGAGCTCCTAACTAGGTATTTCTAGGACTCTCAGTTGGTGATGGTGTGTGCCACAAAGACCTAAAAAAGGAATAGGGGAGTGTCATTTTGAAATAGCACATAGCGGGCCAGTTGATTCCAGTGTTGGGCCTCCTCCATTGCCACTCCTATGAGGCCCTAACTGTGCATTCCCGTGTGCTGACCTCTGGGGCCTGCTCTTGGCTATGAATATCTTCAGCTTGTGAATTTCCTCTATAGAATGCATTCATCTCGTGAAGCTTGTCTGTACAGTATCCTCTGCCTGGGAAGGTCCCAAACCTGCCTCTGAATGCCTTCTGCTCCAGGCCCCACGCACAGTGCCTTCTACCTGCAAATGCCCTCCACTCTCTGAAATCTGCTGCTCAGTTCTGTCCTCTGCCAGCGCTCTGCCAGTGAGGCTGTGGGCACACAGCCTTCTTCCCGTGAGTGCCCTTGCCGTGGTTTGCTTTGCTTAATGAGCCTTGCTAAAGGTTTATTGATTTTGTTCTTTTCAAAGAACACCATTGATTTTTTTATTGTTTCATTAATTTTTTCTATTATTCTCTACTATCTATTTCATTAATATCCCCTCTAATCTTTATTGTTTCCTCCTTTCTACTTGCGTTGGATTTAGTTTGCTCTTTTTTTCTAGTTCCTTAAAAGTGTAAAGTTACGTTATTGGTTTGAGATCTTTCCTTTTTAATGTATGTGTTTACAGCTATACATTTTTCCCTGAGCACTGCTTTAACTGCATGTTGTGTTTTCCTCTTCCTTCATCTTAGAGATTTTCTAATTTCCGTTATGGCTTCGACCCACTGGTTATTTAGGAGTTTGTTGTTTAATGTGGAGTTCCCAAATCTCTTTCTGTTACTGATTTCCAATTTCATTCCGCTGTGGTTGGAGAACATACTTTGCATGACTTAAAACCGTTTAAATTTATGGAGGCTTGCTTTATGGCCTTGTGTTTTGCTTTGAATGTATTTTCCATGGGGGTTCTCTCCGAACAGCTGCCTTTGTGGGTCACTGCCTGTGATCCCTCTGCATCCTGCCCTCTGCCCTCACAGCCTCTCTGAATAATGCATCCTGCTTGAGAATTGCCCCTCTCTCTCTGAAAGCCTGCTGCACACTGCTGTTCACCTCTGAGGCCCACTGTCCACTGTGCTCTTTAAAGGGACCTTCTCAGAACAGCTTTTGCTTGCAAGCCATCCAGTTGTGGGTTCGGTTCAACGTGGCATGCCTAATGCTCTGCTGCCGGATCACCTCCTTGTCATGTCCTCTGCCTGCGGTGCTCTCTGCAGATTCCCTTGCTTCAGTTTCTTCTCCTATGAATGTCTTCTGACCATTGATGCCTTCTTTTGGTCAACACCTTAACCTGCCAGTTGGTCACTCAATCGCTCAACAAGCACTTACTGGCTGTCTCCCTCCCGCCAGTGTGCTAGATGTGGGGCTCCCCTCCCAGGAAAGCACACCCAGTTCAGATCCCCATGGAGCTGACAGTACAATGGAAGAAGAAGGTAAAACAAACATCCCACAGCTAAATACCACCGTGGTCAGTGCTCTGAAGAAAACATACAGGGTGAGGCAAATGCTACCACATAGTAACCTACACTGGGCTGGTTGGTCAGGGAAGCTTTTCCCAAGGGGATGATATGTGGCTTTAGTATGAGTTTGCTAAACAAAAGGAAGCTGTCTTCCAGCGCATCTTTTAACAGTGCCCTGCACTCAGCTCCACTCCCCAAGGCAACGCACTGATTGCTTCTGCAGTGTACCAGGCCTTCCATGGGGCACAGGGGCTACAGCAGTGAGTAAGACAGACACAACCCGTGACCTAACTCACAGAGTGACCGTCTCATGGTGAGAAAGACAAGGCAACACTCCCATTTCAGTAGGTAAAGGAACATGGAGAAGAGGTGTGTAATTGGGATTTGTGGGGTCAAGGGTGGTGTCCTGGGGGAGATGACCTCTGAAGGGAAACGTGAAGGATGAGGAAGAATCATTCATTTAATAATTTAAACATTTTCTGAGCACCCACTATGGGCCGAACACTACCCTCGGCACTGGGGAGACACTACTGAAGAATCAGACAAGGGGCCGGGCGCGGTGGCTCACGCCTGTAATCCTAGCACTCTGGGAGGCCGAGGCGGGAGGATCGCTCGAGGTCAGGAGTTCGGGACCAGCCTGAGCAAGAGCGAGACCCCGTCTCTACTAAAAATAGAAGGAAATTATTTGGACAGCTAAAAAATATATATAGAGAAAAAATTATCCGGGCATGGTGGCACATGCCTGTAGTCCCAGCTACTCGGGAGGCTGAGGCAGGAGGATCGCTTGAGCCCAGGAGTTTGAGGTTGCTGTGAGCTAGGCTGACGCCACGGCACTCTAGCCGGGGCAAGAGTGAGACTCTGTCTCAAAAAAATAAATAAATAAATAAATCAGACAAGCATCCTGAGCTTCTGGGTGGGGGTGGGAGGCAGGTACGAAGTGCGCATGCAAGTCATTGCCCTCGTCTCATTTTCTCTTGAACCCACTCCTCTCGGGCTCTAGGATGCTTGCCTCCTCCACATCTCTGCTCCAATGCTGCCTTCTCCCTGACACCTTCATGGACCGTACCCCTAGCACTCCTTACGCTTGCTTCCCTGCTTCATTTTGCTCTGTAGCGCTTATCACCAGCTAACATCCTTTATGTTTACTATTATTTTGTTTATTGCTTGTCTTTCCCTACTTAAATGTAATCTTCATGAAGGATTTTTGTCTTTTTGTTCACCGCTGTATCCTCAGTGTTTATAATAGTGCCTGGTACATAGTAGGTGCTCAATTAATATTTTTTGCCTAAATAGAAAGAAATGAGGTAATTTCGGATAAGTTCTGTAAAATTTTTTTTTTTTTTTTTTGTTGAGACAGTGTCTCACTTTGTTGCCCAGGCTAGAGTGAGTGCCGTGGCGTCAGCTTAGCTCACAGCAACCTCAAACTCCTCGGCTTAAGCAATCCTCCTGCCTCAGCCTCCCGAGTAGCTGGGACTACAGGCATGCACCACTATGCCCGGCTAATTTTTTTCTATATAGATTTTTAGTTGTCCATATAATGTCTTTCTATTTTTAGTAGAGACGGGGTCTCACTCTTGCTCAGGCTGGTCTCGAACTCCTGACCTCGAACGATCCACCCGCCTCGGCCTCCCAGAGTGCTAGGATTACAGGTGTGAGCCACCACACCTGGCCAAGTTCTGTAAAATTAAAAAGCAGAATGAGCTAGAGCTGTGATGTGTAAATATGGTCTCCACATGCCACATGAGGCTACCTGTATTTAAATATAAATTATGAATAATTAAAATACATTTTTTAAAAAACCAATTCCTCAGTCACACTAGCACCCTCTCAAGTGCTCAGTAGCTACATGTGGCTAGAGGCTACTATATTGGACAGTGTAGGTCTAAGACATTCCTATTCCCATAGAAAGTTCTAGAGGGAAGAGTTTTCCAGGCAGAGCAGCCAGTAGGGGCAGAAGCCCTGAGGTTAAGAGCCAGGTATGTTTGAAGGGACTAAACAGTGGCTAGAGTGGGTGCCAGATCATGTAGGGTTTGTGGGCCATGGCTAAGCGTTTCATTGTTTGAGAATCTACCCATGGCTTCTAAGAAAGGAAGTGATATCATTTGACTTCTCATTTTAAAAGATCAGAAAGCTAGCATGGATGGGTTGAGATCAACAAGGACGTGAATGTAGATAACTAAGAGAAGAGGGCCCAGGACGAAGTCCTGGGGGAATGAAGCAGACGAGCAGGAACCAGAAAACTAAACCAAGGAGTGGCCAGTGAAGTGGAAGAAACCAGAAGAAAGTGCTTCGTGAAGGAGGAATGGTTGCCTGGGTCAAATTCTACTGAGGCGTTGGCGTAAGATAAGGACAGAGAATTGCCTTTTGGATTCAGCAGGATTCAGGTTGTTTGGTCACTTTGTTAAGAGTCCTCTCAGTGGCAAGTGCTGTTACAGAGAGTTGAGGAAGACATGGAGGCTGAGAAAGTGGAGGCAGTAGGCACAGAGAAATCTTCAGAGAAGCTTTGCCATGAAGAGGAGCAGGGGGACAGGGTGAGAGGCAGAGGGATGTGATGGCGAATTGCATGTGTCAATTTGCTGGGCTAAGGGATGTCCAGATAGCTGACAAAACATTATTTCTGGGTGTGCCAGTGAAGGCATTTCCAGAAGAAATCAGCATTTGTATCAGTGGACTGAGTGAAGATCACCCTCACCAACATGAGCAGGAATCATCTAAGTCCTTGAGGGCCCAAATAGAACAAAAAGGCAGAGGAAGAACTTGAGCTGAGACATCCCTCTTCTCTTGGACACTGGAGCTCCTGGCCCTCAGGCCTTCAGACTCACACCAATGCGCCCCGTTCCCCACCCCTTCGGCCTTGAATGGGATTAACACCATAAGCTCCCTGGTTCTTGGGCCTTTGGGCTTGCACTCGACACACTGTCCTGATTCCCCAGCTTGCAGGGGGCAGACTGTGGGATGCGTCGGCCTCCATAGTCACTTGAGCCAATTCATGTAACATCTGTCTATCTAGCCATCCGTCCATCTGTCTGTCTTATCATCTCCTATCGGCCCTGCTTTTCTGGAGAACCCTAATACAAATGGAAATTTGGAGGTTTCTGTCTGTCCTTGTCTTGGGTAAGCAAGGATGGCATTCCTGAGTGTTAACTTTAAGTATGGGAAAGGATGGTTGTGTTACCGTCCTAGGGCTGTCCTAACCAAGTGCCACAAACCCAGTGGCTTAAACAGTAGAAATTGATTTTCTCACAGTTTGGGGTGCCAGAAGTCTGAGATCGAGATGTCGCCTGGGCTTGTAGATGGCCGTCTCCTCCTTGTTTTGGTTCACATTGTTTTCCCTGTGTGCGTATCTCAGTGTCCTAATTTCTTCTTCTTATAAGACACCAGTCATACTGGATTAGGGCCCACCGTAATGCCCTCATTTTACTTTAACTGCCTCTTTAAAGACCTGTTCTCTAAATAAGGTCTCCTTTTGAGGTACCAGGGTTAGGACTGCAACATACGAATGTGGAGGGGGATAAAATTCAACCCCTCACAGCGCTGTTTCCAAGGATCACAGGGCTCAGTGAAGTTCAACCTTGTCAGTAGGCAGCTGGGGCCAGGAGCAGGGCAGCCAGAGGAGCCGGGAGCCAAGGCACTCGCTCACAGGACTGCCCCCACCGCCCCGCGCTCCCCCCCACCCCCACCGTGTGCAGGGATGGCAGGCCCTGCTGCAGGCTCCACGCAGAGGGGTAAGGTCTGGAGGAAGATGGTAGCCTTGACAGAATCTGCACCCCACATGCCCGTGGCTCCAGTGGGGAAAGCTCAGAGGGCAGAGCAGAGCCCGCCCAATGGGGGAGGACCTCGGGGCCCATGGCTCAGGGGCCCCCAGTAGCAGGGTCCTGGGCCCAGCCCACCGGCTGGGGAGGTGCCCAAGCTTTGGCCCTTGCCCACCCTACTCTGAAGTGCAGAAACCCGGGCCCGAGGGGCGGTGGTCCCACTCAAACAGGCAAAGGGAGGGGGACAGAAGAAAGCTCACACCTGTCTCTGTCCGGCTATCCTGCTCTGGGGGAGAGGACTGAGGCACGCAACAGGGTAGGCTCCCCGGGCCTTGCCCTTCTGCACCGGGCCCTGCTCCTGCCTCCCAGGGCTGGAGGCCTCATTCTCAGCACCCGCCCTGGGCCACACTGCATGGTAGTGGCCCTGCATGGGAGGGACAGGAAAATGACTGCCCGGCGGCATCACCCTCTCGGTGGAATTGATGTCCCATGCACCCTCTCCAATAGCGGGTGGCCCAAAGTCCGGGAGCAGGTGCAGGCCACAAGGGCAAAAAGGCCACTGAAAGGGCTAGAGAGTGGAAGATGCAGCAGGGCTCCAAGCCTTATCCCGGCATGGCCTGGTCATTCTTATCCATTTGTGATATGATGCAAATGTACTCTTAGAAGGGGGTGGTCTGCACAGATTTCTTTTTCAAATGAGGCCAATATTAAACACACAACGTGCAGGCCCTCCTCAGGCCTGGAGGAGCTATCTAGGGAAGGCCAGGACACAGGCCTGTGGAAAGGACCTCTCCCAGTCCCCTCTGCTCAGGGACAGGCTGCAGGATGGGCCCTGACCCACCAGGATGTTGCCTGATTGGGTCCCCCACCTGCTGCTCGAGCCTTCTGTGACCCTGGAAGGCCCCCGCCTAGCTGGTGGGGTTGTCTCAGTCCCTGGGTGTCCAGGAAGGCACCTGGGTGGGCCTATGTGGCAGGCCACACACGGTGCCACCAGAGGCACTTGGTGAGGACTGTGCAGCTGAACTCAAAGTATAATGGAGGCTGTGCAATCGGGATGTGCCAACGGCCAGGCAGGGCTTAAGGGGACAGGGTCCCCCGCTGTAGGACCCCTCAGCCAGATCCATCAAAGGTCTCCCTGCTCCCGACAGGCGGGGAAGCGGCTGTGCCTCCTGGAACCTTCCTCCTGCATCCCCCGCTTGATCCATTCGAGGATTCACAGCCCACCGAGGCCAAGACTGGTGCTCACACACATTCAGGGACACAGTCACACCACACACATCCAATGACAAACTCACATGTCCACACACGTTCCATGACACACTCGCATTCAATGACACACATTCAATTCAGTACTATACTCACACATACGCAATGATATACAATCAACGACACACATGTCCACACATGTTCCATGACACACATTTAATTCAGTACTATACTCACACGTATTCAATGATACACAGTCAATGACACACATGTCCACACACGTTCCATGACACACTCACATTCAATGACACATACATTCAACAGGACACACATTTAATCACAGACAGGTTCAACGATACACACTCACACAATTTAGTGACACACATATGTTCAGGGACACGTTCAGGCACATTCGCTGACACGCATTCACACACATTAACTGATACGGACAATTCAGTAACACACTCAGACACATTAACTGACACACATTTATTGACACACGCACTCAAGGACATACACTCACACTCATACACAATGACAAACTCACACACAATGACAACGTCCAGCGACACGCTCACAGGCTCACACACGTGCAATGACACTCATGCACAATGACGTACATACTTATAATAGCACAAACTCACACATGCTCACCCGCAGACACGGTCACACGCACACCCGTGCGATGACACTCACACACTCCTGCACACATTCACCCCACTCGCTCTCGGAAGTTCACCTGCAAACATCTGCTCACACTCACACGGTCCCACAGTCACAGCCCCTCACACGCACACACTCACCCCTCGCTTGGGGGATCCCAGCACACACAGGGCCACTGTGAACCAGGGAAACGCAAGGAGGCCCCTCCGCCCCCCAGCCCTGCTGTCGGCAACTCTCCTCCCACGGCCGCGTCCCCCAGACACAGGGTCCTGCAGGCTGGGCGGGCAGCCGCAGTTCCTGGCCCTGGCTCTTTGGCGGCCTTGGGGACTGTGTCCTTCGTCTGTAGCCTGGGGATGGTCAGAGGCTCTGTCCCTTCAGAGCTGCTGGAGGACTCCCGTGGGCACAGATGTAGCGAGCCCAAGGGCCACTCCCTATTTCTGGGTCAAGAATCCTGTCCCCTCCAGGCACATATGCAGGAAGTGGCCAAATCCCTCATCCTGGTCCTGTCTCCAGAAGACTTTGCATCCCAGGAACTGCTGATCGGGGCTGCCCTCGATTTGGGGCGGGCTCGCCGGCCTGTCGGGGAGAGGGCCAGACCCCAGCAGGTTAAGGAGGCCGGGTTCCAGGCCCCTCATTGCTGACGAGGACGGTCCCCTCTGAGAACTGCCCCTCTGGACAGGGTGCTCAGGGTAGGGGTGTCCCAGATCCACAGGGCCGTCCACGCCCACGCAAGGCAGGGTCATCCTCAGGCAGCTTTGGAGGCTTGTCGGGCTGCAGGGACCCAAGGCGGGAAGGAACGGCCCCCAGGGATGGGCTGAACTGAGTGGGTGGGCAGACCAGGCCCCTGAGTGTGAGCCCGGCACACAGCTCCGGACGGACCTCATTTCTGGGTCAAGAACCCTGTCCCCTCTGGGTACATATGCAGGGAGTGGCCGAATCCCTCATCCTGCCACCCCGTGAGCCAGGAGGCAGGGCCCTGCACACAGCTCCGGACGGGGCACCTGACCTCATGTCCACGCTCTTCTGGGTCCCTTCCCTGACCTTGACTGCCAGCCTGGGATCGCACACGTGGCCTCTGTGACCCGCCCGGATGCCCTGAGCCCCCCACAGTGCTGCCCAGCGGGGATGCTGGGGCCCCCAGGCCAGCCTCCTGGCCCTCACCCTCCCTTCAACGTCTGACCCGCTGGTGCCCAGGTGCTCCTCGAGGGCCGTGGTGACCCAACCAGACGCCACCCACACCCACGAGCACCCGATCCCCCGCCTACGACCAGCCTGGGGGACCCCACCGGCACTCACAGACCCTGCCCTGCACACACCCCGATGATAAGCCGGCCACCGTTGCCCTTGTTCCCAGCCCACGCCACCCCCGGCCCACCCGCAGCTCAGTTGCACACAGTTGGCGAGACTCAGCTGGAAACAATGCAATTTATTAACCAGAAACATTTATGGCAACCACTGGAGAGAAGGGAATGACAACAGGGATAGCAATTGATGACAGCCACTTTAGAAGCCATAGGTCCCAAGCCCCCTCCTCCTGGGCTCCCCGGCCAGGACGCTGGACTCTGGCAACCTCCACTCCCTTCAGAGACCCCCTCCCGGCCCACCCGCTGGGGTGCGGCCCTGAACTATGGCCGGCACAGGACAGTCACGGACACTGGAAAACACAGCAGGACACACCCCACCACGTCGAGGAAACTGAGTCACAAGAGACAGCAGGGGTGGGACATCAAAGCACAGTCCCCAAGGAGATTCGCGCAGCCCCCCTTCCACACTTGGCCAAGCTCTTCTCCCTGCAGTCACAGCGTGCCTGACCCCGCCACCCTCATCTTCCATCCTTCCTGCTGCTTCCTGGGACTGTGCTCCGGGTCTCCGGGGAGGAACTACTGGGATAAGAACACGCACATCTCCGTAAGGACAAGGACCGGTGGCAAACTTGGTCATCTGGGTCACCAGGAAGGGCCAGGGGTGATGCTGGGACCCTGGCTGGCCACTAAGGGGTGCTTCCAGTTGTCGGGGCTTGGGGCTTGGGGCTGGCCTTGGCCTTGGCAACTGCCGAGGTGTTGGCCACATCAGCCCCAGGCTCTCCTTGCCTGCTCTCTCCAGGTCTCCAGTGGTTCTGCATAAACACAAGGGGAACAAAACACACCCCCCCACAACAAGTCCTCCCTCCTCCTCCCCCTGCTACTTTGGAACAGTCTTCCGTCCTTCCCTCCCGGGGCCTTGGTGTCTCCTGCCCTCATTCACGCAGGAGCTCAAGGGTGCTGCCTTCGTGGGGCTCCCCGAGCGCAGTGTAGATGATCCTGAAGACCGGCTGGAGCCTTCGGACTCCCCTGCGGGGCTTTGCCTCTGTGCCTCCCAGATCCTCCCCAGCAGCCCCGGCTCCCTCTGGCAGGGGTGGCCATGGGGCAGGCTCTTCCAGGCCCGGCGGTGCTCGGGGGCTGGTGGGCATGCTTAACTCAGAGCCCACAGGGTGGGTATTTGGAGGTGGCCAGATGACCAGGCTGTCACCCAGGCCAGGGTCCCCATCTGAGGCCTGGGCACCCCAGGTGCTGGGTGCAGTGGATTCCCATGTGCTCTTCCTCCAGCCGCTGCATGGGGCCCTCACTGAGCAGGGTGTGGTCTGGTCTTGGTTGGTGTAACCCCCTCCAGCTGGGGCTGGGTGAGGGGGCTGGGCCTGGGCCTGGCTGCTCTGCCCCTTCCCCTTGTTAAAATGCCTCTGCTGCCTGCCAGGAGAAGGAGTGCCTGGGTCCCCTGAGCCTATGCTTCCTAGGGCTCGGGATGGCTCATTGCCCCAGCCCCCATCTCGTTTCCCGACTCCTCAGGGGTAACCTGTGGCCTCTGCTTCACAGGAGGCTGGGTTTCAGCCCTGGGACCCACTGCCTGGCCATGGTCTTCCTCCCTAGGGCTGTAGCGGCACGGCGGTCGCTTGCGCTTCAGTGATGAGGGTGTCCTTTCCTGTAGGATCTGAGGGCTGCCCTCGCTAAAAACCCCTGCCTGCATGGTGAACTGAGGTGCAAGGATACTCACTTCTGCTGCTGCCTGTCTGCCGGAGGCCCTCCGGCCCCTTCCTGTCTGCTTCTGCTTCTCCTTGGTCACTGATAAGGCAGCCTCCCACTCTTCCTCATCTCGAATGAGCTTCATTAACTCCAGAAAAGTGGGAGCACACCCTCGCTGATCTAAGAGCTCAAGCTTGCCCCGGAGGGTGGTGGTCATGGTGGTCCTAGCTAGGATGTGTTTCAGGCGAATCATGTCTGTGCTTTGCACTGACAAGGGGCTATGCTGCACAGCTTTCTGCAGAAAGGGCTCTAAGCGCAGCAAAAAAGCAGAGATTTGCTCTCCATGCTTCTGAAAGGTCTGAAGAAACTTAAACTGAGAGGTTCTATTATCCTCCTTGTTCCCAAAAATCTGCTGCAGGGCGTCCAGGCACTGCTCCACAGTTATGGAGTCGTCGTTGGCCCGGATCACCCGCATGATGGACAGGGCAGGCCCGCGCAAGCTCTCCAGCAAGCGCCGCCTCTTCTCTATCTCAGACACCTGCCACATCTGCAGCATCTCAGTGGCCTGCTCCAGCCAGGCTTCAAAGCTCTCTTCGCCTGGGCCTGGGAAAGTGCTTCCCGAAAACACTTTCAGTTTTCGGTACCACATGGTTTCCTTCAGAGGCTGGAAAATTGGTGTTTTGACCGGTGCCATGATTTCAGGCTCCATGTCCACGATGGGGAGAATGCCATACCCTAGGGTTCTGGCCACATCTACCATTCTCCGGCCCTCATCTTTCAGAAAGTAGTTTAGTCTGTTGATAAACTCATCATCTGGGTTACGGGGTTCTACCACCACTTCCCAGGTGCCCCCTCTTCCTGGGATGTGGCTGGGCAATGTAGCATAATTGACCGTGTCGGCCAATTCAATGAAGACTGCCTTAGCACTGTCTTCCCTCATGAACATTCTGCCCACCACCCTGTAGGCGCACAGGGGATGCAACCCTGCCTTCACAGTCTCCTTAATCTCTACCTCACTGCACTCCACAGGGATGCCCACCACCAGCAGGGCCTTCCTGGGGTCCAGGTCCATCCCCTTGCACCAATCCTCTAGAAGTGCCACTGCCATTGCTCCCACTTTCTATGGACTGATCTAATGCTAGGGCAAGAAATCAGCTCAGAGTTTTACCAGGACTCAAATAATTCTGAGCAGAAATGTCTCAGGTTTCCACAGCCTGTAATGCAAACAGAGGGAGAGCATTGTTAACACCCGCCCCCCCCCCCCCCCACCAAGTGCCCGTCCTCTGCCCTCACCTTCCCATGCAGAGATTTAGCCCCTGCTTCCCAGGGCTCTCAAACTTGTTTTCTGGAGGGCAGAGTGTGGAGGCTGCCCCCAGGCAAGGATCCCCCCACCTCACCCCTCCCTGCTGACCTTGTCCTGCTGTGGGTTCCTTCTGGAAGTCAGGGCAATCTGCTGTGTGCTCTGCAGGTGCCTGTGGTCAAAGGGCCAAGGTCAGCAGGCGGGGCCCGCCATCCTGGGATACTGACAAAGCCCTCTAGGCAGGTCAGAGGGCAGGAGAATGCCTCGCTGCCTTCTCGGGGCTGTGCAGGCCCAGGTCACCTGGCACCCCCCTTGCTGGGGCAAAGGCTGGTGCAAGGAGATGTTGAGCTTCCCTCTTTCTCAGGAGATGCCTGACAGATGAGAAAGATGGCTGGAGCTCTGTGCAATGCAATCAGAGTGGTGGGTCCGGGGAGTGTGTGACAAGCTGCAATGTTGCCATGGTCACTGAGAACGGCGTGGACCATGAGTTTCTATCGCAAGGGGGTGTCATGTGGTAAGGTAAAGGCCCTTGAGGAGCAACAGGTGATGTCACTGGATTCCAACCAATGAAGCATCCTAGCAACAAGGGGGTGAGAGGGAAGCGGGAGACACACAGTGAGGAGTGGTTGCTGGAAGAACAAGAGCTTATGGGTTCCAATTGTGTGGAAGCTGGAATTAGGGGCAGGAAATGGACCCAGAAAAGGTCTCCACTGCCACACTGCAGAAAATAGACAACCCGTCATAGATGTGGTCTTACCCAGCAGCATCTGTGAACCCTGCCAGGCAGCCCCTCCCCTCCTGCTCTTTGCCAGGCTTACAGAGGCCACTCCCAATGTAGCCCACCTCACAGCTGCTCACCTTGTTGCCTAGGGCCCTGCTGGCAGTGCCGATGCTGTGATCGTGCAGGCACTCAACACTCGGTCTGTCCTCTAGCCCTGTCCAGTTAGGCAATTCCTGGACTGGGGTTGGAGGGTCTTACTCCACTGGATCTGTCCAAGAAAAGTCAGAGGTATTTTGCTATGGTTCTGTCCCACGTGTCCCTGCTTAAGCCATGCCAATTCTGAGTCTGCAGAGGTGTCCACTGCAGACTCAGGATTGGCACATGCAAGAAAATGCTAGGAATTTCTCAAACGTAAGAAACCGCTCAACTGGGGGCCGCTGCTAGGGCAGGAGAGGTTCTAGGATAAGGTTGCTGCCCCACCCCTACCACAAACCCCACCCTTCCCAGGCTCCACTCACTGCAAACCCCACCCCTTCTTAGGCCCGACCCCACTGAGGCTCCACCCTCCCTCGGCCCCACCCACTTCAAACCCCACCCCTCCTCAGGCCCTGCCCCACTGAAGCCCCACCCTCCCTCAGCCCCACCCACTACAAACCCCACCCCTCCTCAGGCCCTGCCCCACTGAAGCTCCACCCCCTCAGCCCCACCCACTGCAAACCCCACCCCTCCTCAGCTCCACCCACTGCAAACCCCACCCCTCCTCAGGCCCTGCCCCACTGAAGCTCCACCCCCCCTCAGCCCCTGCCCCACGGAAGCTCCACCCTCCCTCAGCTCCACCCACTGCAAGCCCCACCCCTCCTCAGGCCCTGCCCCACTGAAGTTCCACCCTCCCTCAGCTCCACCCACTGCAAATCCCACCCCTCCTACCTTCCGCCCCACTGCAAACCCCACCCCCACCCAAGCTTTGCCTCCCCACCCCCACCCAAGCCTTGTCCCCCCATTCCCATGTCTCTCCCTACCCCCACCCTCTTACCTATAGACCGCACCTGTTCACATACAGCGGTCACCTCACACACCCCCTCATTCCCAGGCAGGGATACAGTGGAAGTAGGCAGAAGCAAGGAGGGAAAGGTCTGAAGCCTTTTTCCCTCAAGGGCAAGGGCCAGAGCCACTGCCCTGACTGCAAAGTGGAATAGGTCCCCCTGAAGTTCCCAGGCCGACTGCAGTGCCTCTAAAATGGCAGGGTGCCCTTGGGGTGCCGAGTCTGATTTAGTGGGGCTCACTGAGAGGACCCTGCTCCCAGGGGAAACCTATGGACACCGGCTTCTAGACCCCATGGAAGATAGCAAGGGTCACTGGGGGTGATCGCTACGATCTAGGTCTCTATCTGAGCCCGGGCCCAACTCCATACCTGCTGGCGAAGCCTCCAGGCCGGAGCTCACACGCAGCGCGACCACCGCACGTCTGACCCGGCTGCTGCCGCAGTGCAGACTGAGCCACGGAAGTTGTGGCGCGAAGAGGTTGTCGGGTGACAACCCCCCCCAGTGGAGCTGCACACGGCCCGCTTGCGGCTGCGCCCTGGGGGCCTCAACCCCCCTGAGCCCGCCAAAAAGAAGGTTCCTCACCCCGCCCCCAGCCCCTGTGTCAGCCACTCCGTTGCCGACAGAGAATTCAAACTGGGCTGGAGCCACTTACATTGCAGAGTAGCTCCCGGTCCTGCCGCTTATTGGCTCAATGAGGGAGCCAAGGCCGCCACATGCAGCACGAGGCCCAGCAGTCATTGCGGCTCACGTTGCATGTGGCTGTCCCTAATTGGCTGGAAGCCGTGGCGTGACAGTCACCAGTTTCTTCCGTTATTTCTATAGTCCAATCAGTGAGCACAGGGCCGGGTGCAAAGTATAGCAAAGTGAAAGTCGTGGCCCCTGTATATTTTTTATTGGGCTGCGTTCTAGGGGAGGAGGGCAAAAAATAAAGCCGCCTCCTGCCTTTCACAAGGGCATGGTATTTTTTCAGAGCTCACTGAGAGGCAGATGACTATCGAAAGATTCCATCCTCCCGATCTCACGACCAAGTATTACCCACCTGGTACTCAAACTGCTTCCCACCCTTTCCCAAAGCAGGTTTCTTCCACAGAGGGAAGACTGGATGTTTGGCCTGGGGCCTGCAGGGACCCTAAAGCGCTGTTTCAGACAAGAGCAGTGGGGCACCGGTAGCACAGTGTAACGTGCCCGCAAATCCCCGGGCGATCTTGAAAAAAAGCAGGTTCTGAGTCAGGAGGTCTGACTCGATGTGCACATCTCTGCACACGCTGTGTGCAGCAAGGCTCTGAAGCCTGTGATTACATTTCTGGACCTTTGGTGACAGAATACATTTGTTTTAATTTATTTGGGATGGGCTGGGCGCGGTGGCTCAAGCCTGTAATCCTAGCACTCTGGGAGGCCGAGGTGGGCGGATCGCTTGAGCTCAGGACCTCCAGACCAGCCTGAGCAAGAGCGACACCGTCTCTACTAAAAATGGAAAGAAATTATATGAACAACTAAAAATATATATAGAATAAATTAGCCGGGCATGGTGGCGCATGCCTGTAGTCCCAGCTACTCGGGAGGCTGAGGCAGGAGGATCGCTTGAGTCCAGGAGTTTGAAGTTGCTGTGAGCTAGGCTGACCCCTCGGCACTCTAGCCTGGGCAACAGAGTGAGACTCTGTCTCAAAAAATAAAATAAAAATTAAAAAAAATTAAAAAATTAAAATTTATTTGGGATAAAAATGAACAGACTTTTCCATAATGTTTTAATAAAAATGTTAAAAGCAAACAGCATTTTAAATTGAAGATAGTTGCAGACATCCTCTGTTCCCCCTTAACTGCAGATGCTTCCTATGTCTGAGATAGAGGAACAAGTACCTCCATACTCCCAACTTAATAAGAATAGACCACTGAGAGCCTGTCAAATCAATTGCCTCTATGTGACAAGGAAAAAATGGTTATCTGGTGCCATCAGAGAGTCACAGACCCCAGGTGGGACATTTTACCTGAGGGTTCTCATAATACCAGTCCACTGCCACTCCTCGAAGTCACTGCCCAGCCACCTGGTATCAAAGCGTCAGAGGATGATGCCTGGGCAAGGGGTGTTCTGTCTCATACTCACCTCTGCAGCACTGAGTGTGCCAGCAGCCGGGCCTATACTTCACTTCATTCTACTTCTCACTGGGAGGACCAGCTTCCTTTCTATTCTTTATGTCTTAGCCTGTTTTGTGCTGCTGTAACAGAATACCTGAGACTGGGTAATTTACAATGAAATTTATTTAACTCGAGTTAATAAATAAATAGAGGTTCTAGAGTCTGGGAAGTCCAAGATCAAGGGGCCAGATCTGGTGAGGGTCTTCTTGCTGTGTTATCTCATGGCAGAAGACAGAATGGCAAGAGAGCACATGGGAGACAGAGAGCCAGGGGGCCCAAACTCATCCTTTTATCAGGAACCTATTCCTGATAACAAACCGGCTCCGGTGATAACCGCATTAATCCAATTATGAGAGCAGAGCCTTCATGGCCTAATCACCTCTTAAGGGTCTCACATCTCAACACTGTTGCGTTGGGGATTAAGTTTCCAATATATGAACTTTGGGGGACACATTCAAACCAGAGCACCTTGCTTTAACACTTTAACTGCCATGACAGTTGATTTAACTCCCTCTAGTTTTGACCCCAGGGCCGTGTGAAGCATATATAAAATCTTACTTGTAGATGTTCTTATTGTTACAATTAATACTGACATTTTAATTCTAAGAACGTGGATTGAATGAATAGAAGTCAATAAATTTTGTTTTTCTATTTGTGTTTGCCTTTAAATCACACTTGAAGTTTTTATTCTATTTTTGTAACAAAACACTGTGGCCCTAAGGAAAAGTTTCTGTTTTTTTGTGTGTGGCCTTTAATGTGTTAAAAAAAAAAAAGTTATTGAGGGATAGTGACAATTTTGAGTTTTTCCTGAGCCCTGTGATCCTGGAAAACTGGGAAGGTTAAAGAAACCTCCCCCAGCCCTTTGTGTTCCAGTTAACAGCTTCCTGCAAAGAATCCTCTTTCCTCATATGACTTAGATAAGACGCAGCCGAAAGCCACTCTTGTACACCTATGACAAGGCCAGACACCAGATCCTCCAAATTTCTGTTCTTTACCTCAAAACTGACTAGCAGAACTGCTTGTTGCCACTGATCACTGGGCA
Source organism: Eulemur rufifrons (assembly GCF_041146395.1). Classification (NCBI taxonomy): domain Eukaryota; kingdom Metazoa; phylum Chordata; class Mammalia; order Primates; family Lemuridae; genus Eulemur; species Eulemur rufifrons. The sequence continues at coordinate 21,349,992 of NC_091012.1, read as the reverse complement.
CAAGATGCTTGTTAGCCAAAGATTGGGATAGTTTCTCTTCTTTCTCCAAGCCCCTGAATGTCAGCCCACCCTCAGCCTGAGCTGGCAGGCAGCTTACCAGGTCCTTCTGAACATTCTCTGACCTGTTCTCTGGTCATTCTGCATCTTCACACCAGGCTCTTTCTACACTTGTTTACTCCTCCTTTTAAAGAAAGGCCCTTCTTGTCTAACCCTTGACAGGCTTGTGGGTCCCTTAGCTGGAGTGTTCTCTCCATCGCAACATCCTCTCCCCTCCCACCATCGCGAGAAGCCTTTCAAGTAAAGTTTCTTTATTCAGTCATGTGATTTGTTCCTCCCCCTAACTTTATTGAGGTATGATTGACAAATACAAATTTTATATATTTAGGGTGTACAATATGATTTTTAGATATATGTATACGTTGTGATCACCACAATTGAACTAATCAACATATCCATCATTTCATATAGTGACTTTTTTGTGTGTGGTGAGCCACTTAAAGATCTACCCTCATAGCAAACTTCAAGTTTACAATACATTATTATTAACTATAGTTACCGTGTGCACATTGGGTCTCTAGTACTTATTCATTTTATAGCTGAAAATGGATGCCCTTTGACTAACAGCTCCCCTTTCCCCACCCTCCTAAGCCCTTGATAACCACCATTCTACTCTCTACTACTATGAGTTTGACTTTTATTTTTTTATTTTTTTTGAGACAGAGTCTCACTCTGTTGCCTAGGCTAGAGTGAGTGCCGTGGCGTCAGCCTAGCTCACAGCAACCTCAAACTCCTGGGCTCAAGCGATCCTCCTGTCTCAGCCTCCCGAGTAGCTGGGACTACAGGCATGCGCCACCATGCCCGGCTAATTTTTTCTATATATATTTTTAGCTGTCCATATAATTTCTTTCTATTTTTAGTAGAGATGGGGTCTCGCTCTTGCTCAGGCTGGTCTCGAACTCCTGAGCTCAAACGATCCGCCCACCTCGGCCTCCCAGAGTGCTAGGACTACAGGCGTGAGCCACCGCGCCCGGCCAAGTTTGACTTTTTAAAAAAGATTCTGCAAGCAAGAGCATGCAGTATTGGTCTTCCTGGCTACTATGACAAAATACCATAGACTGCGTGGCTTAAAAAACAGACATTTATTGGCTGGGTACGGTGGTTCAAGCCTGTAATCCTGGCACTTTGGGAGACTGAGGCTAAAATGTGGATGTAACCCAAGTGTCCATTGACAGATAAAAGGAAAAGCAAAATGTGGTATATACATACAATGGAATATTATTTAGAATTAAAAAGAAAGGAAATATGCTACAATATGGATGAAACTTGAGGACATCATACTAAGTGAAATAAGCCATTCCCCCCAAAATAAATACTATATGATTCCACTTATAAGAGGTACTTAGAGTAGTCAAAATCATAGAGGCCGAAAGTACAATGGTGGTTGCCAGGAGCCACACTGAGGGAGAAATGGGGAGTTATTGTTTAATGGGTATAAAGTTTTAGTTTTACAAGATGAAAGAAGTTCTGGAGATGGAAGGTGGGGATGGTTGCACAACATTGTGAATGTATTTAATACCACTGAATTATACACTTAAAAATGGTTGAGGGCCGGGCGCGGTGGCTCACGCCTGTAATCCTAGCACTCTGGGAGGCCGAGGCGGGTGGATCGCTCGAGGTCAGGAGTTCGAGACCAGCCTGAGCAAGAGCGAGACCCTGTCTCTACTAAAAAAAATAGAAAGACATTATATGGACAACTAAAAATCTATATAGAAAAAATTAGCCGGGCATGGTGGCGCATGCCTGTAGTCCCAGCTACTCGGGAGGCTGAGGCAGGAGGATCGCTTAAGCCGAGGAGTCTGAGGTTGCTGTGAGCTAGGCTGACGCCACGGCACTCACTCTAGCCTGGGCAACAAAGTGAGACTCTGTCTCAACAACAACAACAAAAAAAATGGTTGAGATGGTAAGTTTTATCGTATGTGAATTTTACTGCAATAAAAACATTAGAAAAAAGGAATCACTAAAGGGGGCTGACACTGGAAAGTTCAAGAGTTCAAGAGCATACTCCTATAGTTATTATCCTGCCGTCAGGAAGCTAGAAACAAGAAGAAACAACTGTTTTTCAACAGCAGAGAAGTGTGTGACTGGAGACAGCTACAAACTAAGAATAAGAAAGCCCAAGTCCAGCAGCCTCACTCTCAATATTTAGAGAGCTGGAAAACAGACTCTGGAAAGCTGCTGCAGGGAAGCATCCATTTCCATGATGTTGGCTGCCAGCAGAAACAGAAAGTGGTGAAGTAAGGACCTCCAGAGTTTAGCCATTGTAGCAATGAGTAAACTGTCAAAAATGATCAGAATTATTCAAGAAAAATAGCTGAATCTTAATGAGAGCAGTGAGCTTTGTTGTGTTTTAAATTCCTTTAGTTCCATCCCACACACTGCACCTCAGAAGATACATTGAAATGTAGCAACCCGCATTGCTGGGTGACAGAGGAATTGAAATTATCTGACCTGTCTTCTGGTTCTGTGGAAGACTTCAGTCAAAAGGCTTGTCTTTTCTGATCTGACTTTTTTTTTTTTTTTTTTTTTGAGACAGAGTCTCACTCTGTTGCCCAGGCTAGAGTGAGTTCCGTGGCGTCAGCCTAGCTCACAGCAACCTCAAACTCCTGAGCTCAAGCGATCCTCCTATCTCAGCCTCCCGAGTAGCTGGGACTACAGGCATGCACCACCATGCCCGGCTAATTTTTTTTCTATATATATTTTTTAGCTGTCCATATAATTTCTTTCTATTTTTAGTAGAGATGGGGTCTCGCTCTTGCTCAGGCTGGTCTCGAACTCCTGAGCTCAAACGATCCGCCCACCTCGGCCTCCCAGAGTGCTAGGATTACAGGCGTGAGCCACCGCGCCCGGCCTGATCTGACTTTTTTGACCCACCCAGGGATAAAAGTCTTTCTACGTCAGTGTTTGTCAAAAATATTTATTCACATGTGTTTAAACACCATAGATGCCTGAGACAATTGATAACAACCGGGGCAGATAATAGACCAACAAAAAATCTTAAATGGAAAAGCTGAGGAATGAGATGTTGAGAGGGGTTGTTACCAAAAGCTCGGCACTTGTCCCCAAGGCTGTATCAGAAGAATGAGGACAAACAGTTTCACGAAAAGGAAAGAGAAGTTTATTAATTTGCCAGAAAATGAGGAGTATGGCAGACTTTTGTCTTAAAGTACCAATATCCTCCCTATAAGCAGAAATACAGAGCTTTTAAAGGGAGTTTTCACTTGGGGCTATTGCTATTTATAGTTGATGGTCCTGATCGACATCATCTCCTGCAAAGACAATCTCCTGACCTCTGCCTGGACAATTCCATTAAGCCATCTCCTGTGGTGCAAAAAACCAAAGAACATTCCCTTGCCCTTCTGATTACTGGCCTGAGGCAGAGATTCAGGTTTTAATCCCAAAAAGAGTGAAGGGGGGTTAAAGAGACAACTTGTAAAAACATTTTACCCCTTTTCATGCCATTCTCTCTGCTGCATATTCCTCGCTCTGAATATATCCCTTCCATATCTATGGGAGGAGAGGTGACCACTCTGTTACATATTCCCCCCGTCAATTTCGCTCTTTCATATCTATGGGAGGAGGGGTGACACAGTCATCAAGCTACTTCCTGCTGAACTGGGGCGATGTTTTAGATGAAAGGTTTATACTTAATAGATTTTAAAAAATAAAGACTGCACCAGAAGACCAGGTGAAACGGGCACAAGCAACAACTACAACCATAAGCATTGACAAGGCAAAATGGAGGAGGATACCTGATAAGAGAAATTTTACCCTGCTTGGCATCTAAGAAACCAGTAGGACTGTGGGTCCATATTGTCACCTTGTACATAATGTCTGACACAGGGCTGGGCAATAAAAGAACATGGGACCTCTGAGCATGGGGCCATTAGTTGTACCCTGTAGGTGATCCGAGAGACTGGCTTCTGCAAATTGAGAAATCATATACAGGAATACTTGCACCAAACAAGGTTTAGGATGACAAACCCAGCAGTGAGACAGATCAACAGAAGAGGCGATAGTCTGGGGAAATCTTCACTAAAGAGCTGTCTCTCCAGCTTATAGACAGAACAAATAACCAAAGAAAGGTTAGACAAAAATATCAACATTTTCCTTTTTCCTAAACAGATACTTTAGATTGCCTAAAGACTAGCTTATTCACTGGGGGCTTGGGTCCTCTTCTTTCATGGGATACCTCTTTACTCTGGTATTATCAAAAAAAGACCAATTTCTCTTATAAATAAAAATATCTTCAAGAAAATACTAGTTAATTAAATCCAGCAGAATATAAAAAGCATAATACATCATGACCCGCTGGGATTTATCCTAGGAATGCAAGGTTCGTTCAACATACAAGAATTGATCAGTGTAATCCACCATATTAATAGAATAAAGGAAATAACCCTCATGATTATCTCAATAAATGCAGAAAAATTATTTGACAATGTCCAATATCATGTCATGACAAAAATCAGTAAAAAACATTGGGAGTAGAAGGAAACTTCCTCAATGTGATATGGGACATCTAGGAAAAAGCCGTAGCCTGCTTAATGCTTAATGGTTAAAAACTGAAAGCTCTATCTTTATGTCTCGAACGAGACAAGGATGTCTGCTCTCACCACTTCTAGTCAACATTATTCAGGAGATTCCAGCCAGGTAAATTAGCAAAGAGAATGAAATAAAAGCCAAATGAAAGGAAAAGAAGAAATAAAACTATTAATATTTTTACTTGCAGATGACATAATCTTATATAGAGAATACACAAAAAATTATTAGAGCTAAACAATGAGTTCAGCAAAATTGCCCAGTACATGAGCAATGTTCAAAAATCAGTTGTATTTCTATACACTAGCAATGAACAATCTGAAAATGAACTTAAGAAACCAACTTCATTTATAATAGCATCAAAAAGAATAAAATGGGCCGGGCGCGGTGGCTCACGCCTGTAATCCTAGCACTCTGGGAGGCCGAGGTGGGCGGATCGTTTGAGCTCAGAAGTTCGAGACCAGCCTGAGCAAGAGCGAGACCCCATCTCTACTAAAAATAGAAAGAAATTATATGGACAGCTAAAAATATATACAAAAAAAAATTAGCCGGGCATGGTGGTGCATGCCTGTAGTCCCAGCTACTCGGGAGGCTGAGACAGGAGGATCGCTTGAGCTCAGGAGTTTGAGGTTGCTGTGAGCTAGGCTAACGCCATGGCACTCACTCTAGCCTGGGCAACAGAGTGAGACTCTGTCTCAAAAAAAAAAAAAAGAATAAAATGATTAGGAATGAATTTAATAAGAGAAGTATAAAACAAACACTGAGACCTACAAAACATTGCTGAAAGAAATTAAAGAAGACCTAAATAAATGGAAATAAATTCTGGGCTCATAGGTTAGAAGACTTAATATTGTTAAAATGACACTAATCCCCAAGTTGATCTACAGATTCAATGCATTCCCTATCAAAATTCTAATGATCTTTTTTTTTTCAGAAACGGAAAATCCAATTGTAAAGTTTATATGGAATTGCAATTATATGGGACCTTGAATAGCTCAAACAATCTTGAGAAAAAAGAACAAAATTGGAGGACTTAGACTTCTTGATTTCTAAATGTCTAAACTTTATTGATTACTACAGTAATCGAGACTGTCTGGTATTGGCAGAAGGGTAGACTTATAGATCAATGGACTAGAATTTAGAGCCCATAAATAAACCCATAATTTATGGTCAACTGATTTTTTTGACAAGGGCACCAAGACCACTCCATGAGGAAAAAAAATCATCTTTTCAATAAATGGTGCTAAGACAACTGATTATCCACATGTAAAATAATTTAGTTGGACTCCCTCCTCACACGCTATAAAAACTCAAAATGTATCAAACACCTCCACGCAAGAGCTGAAACTATAAAACTCTTAGAAGAAAACATAGATGTTGATCTTCATGATCTTGGATTAGGCAATGGTTTCTTAGATATGACACCAAAAACACAAGCAACCAAAGGAAAAAAAATAATGTGGACTTCATAAAAATGAAGTGCATAAAAACTTGTGCATCTAAAAACACTATCAAGAAAGGGGAGGAAGGCCGGGCGCGGTGGCTCACGCCTGTAGTCCTAGCACTCTGGGAGGCCGAGGTGGGTGGATCGCTCAAGGTCAGAAGTTCGAGACCAGCCTGAGCAAGAGCGAGACCCCGTCTCTACTAAAAATAGAAAGAAATTATCTGGCCAACTAAAATGTATATAGAAAAAATTAGCCGGGCATGGTGGCACATGCCTGTAGTCCCAGCTGCTCTGGAGGCTGAGGCAGTAGGATCGCTTAAGCCCAGGAGTTTGAGGTTGCTGTGAGCTAGGCTGACGCCACGGCACTCACTCTAGCCAGGGCAACAAAGCGAGACTCTGTCTCAAAAAAAAAAAAAAGAAAGAAAAAAAAAAGAAAGGGGAGGAAAGGGTCACAGTTCTGCCCTCCAGGCAGGGCACAGCATGTGCTGGTGGGGGCTGATAACGGATATCCTTTGGACTGCCTGGGGTCTGGAGGAATGGCTCTGCCATGCTCATTCTGGGATGCTCATTCTGGGTGGAGCTGCACTTTTACCAGGGATCTCAACAGGTGCAACATCAGTAGCCAGATGAGCTGCCATCCCCTCTGCCCCCTTCTCGCTGAAGGAGAGCCATGGGGCATTTCCTCCTGGGGGCTGGTGTGGTGAAGTCCCAGTTCTTAGGAGCCTATATGTGTTATTTTCTGTGTGTAATCTGTGAGCATCCATACCACTATACCGAGTTCCTACCATCTACTCACTTCTGTTATCATATCACTATCCACTGTGGCCCTTATTTCTATCAGCTGCTTCTGTCTCTTTTTCCCAGGTGCCACCATGTAAGCTGTAATAGCATATTTCCCCAAATGATCCCAGGATAGAGCCCAAAATGTTTTTTTGTGAGCATAAATATGTCCAGTGCTGCTGGTCTATGATCACGTGGTACCTCCAGGAGAGAATGATATATATTGTGAACAATTAGGATAATAAATATGGATACAAAATTCCTTGGTGTCTTAAGAGAAAGTAGTCATTTGTTATTGAACACTCATTTGTTATTGAACACTTGTCTAGTGAACCAACATCAGGTTCCCCAGTCTGGCTGCACAAAATTCCATTGTTCCAGCACTCTACCAAAAAAAAAAAATCAGATTTTAATTGTTAATAGAGGGGTTGGGGTGGGTGAGAGAAGGAGGACTTTCACCACTCAAATAGGTGATAACCCCATATGAATCTCAGAAAAATATTCGGTGGACCAGGTCTACATATTTTTTTCCCATTGACAAATCTGGTGCCTAATTGTGTCTACTTGTTACTTGCATAGCCAGGGAACGAAAGCAAGCCCCCATTATCAATATCCCTAGATCTACAGGAATGGGCTTCAGGGAAATGATAAATCCATTACAGTCACTTTCCCTCTCATGTCAAAAAGTCACAGACACCAATACCCCTACCATCTTAAGCAGTTTCTAGTGTTTAAAGAGATTATCATTTAAAATGTCTCAAGAGCAAGAAGGACCTTCTTCATGGGTCTGGAGTAGGCTTGCTCTGACTTCTGGTTAGGATGTAGGTCATGACAGATCATTAATCTCACTGTAACAACTACAAAAAATCAGATGGTCAAAAACTCATACATTTTGAATGGACATTTGAGAGTTCTGTATGTGATGAAGTCTAAAGTAACTAAATTCCAGAGAGAGACAAACACATACAAATGGCGATTTTCTCCCTGGCAAGAATGGGCTCAGAAAGCAGAGGATTGGGCCAGTCATAGGTGAAAAAACTGCTTGGATAAGGACTGTCAGTGACTCTGTGGCCTAGATAGACAGATTGGAATCTATAGGAGCCCAAAAGCATAGCTAGTTCTCACCATGTATGGATTCTCCCAATGGGAGACAGAAGTGCAGACTGGGGGTGTGTGTTGGGGGGCAGGATGAGAGAGAGAGAGAGAGAGTCAGTCTTATATTTAGACCCCAAAGGCCTGCTTGACTTTAGCAACTGGAGAAAGCAGCCTATAACACAAATCCTACCTTCAAGGCATTTGGAACCTGATACTAACTAAACTAATAGAAAGTAAAGCTGGGCCGGCGCGGTGGCTCACGCCTGTAATCCTAGCACTCTGGGAGGCCGAGGTGGGCGGATCGTTTGAGCTCAGGAGTTCGAGACCAGCCTGAGCAAGAGCGAGACCCCCCACCTCTACTAAAAATAGAAAGAAATTATATGGACAGCTAAAAATATATATAGAAAAAATTAGCCGGGCATGGTGGCGCATGCCTGTAGTCCCAGCTACTCGGGAGGCTGAGACAGGAGGATCGCTTGAGCTCAGGAGTTTGAGGTTGCTGTGAGCTAGGCTGACGCCACGGCACTCACTCTAGCCTGGGCAACAGAGTGAGACTCTGTCTCAAAAAAAAAAAAAAAAAAAAGAAAGAAAGAAAGTAAAGCTGTATGCAAGCCACGGTCCATCTCAAATCCTGATTAGATTGAAGTTATAGACTTCAGGGAAACTACAGTGCCTGGTATGCAATAAAAAAAACTCCCAAACATGTGAAGTAACAGGAAAACGTGGTGCATGATCAACAGTAATTGGCACCCCATCAGTTCTCTCTTGTTCTATTTTCCAAAGCAAGTCTCTAGGCCAGCTTAGATTCCAGAGGTGGGGAAATAGACTCTACCTTGTGATGAAGCTGTATCACAAGGGTGTTGATACATGGAGCAGTGGAGAATTAGAGACAATTTAAAAATCAATCTACCCCAAGAGTTCCTGAACAAGGCCCTTACCTACGCTTTGCAGGGAGCACGAGATGCGGTCTGCCTCTGCTGCTCCTACCCTTACTGTTCATGTCTGTGGCCAGGCAGCTCCTTGCCACTGCTACTCTCGGTGGCGCCTGTGCAGCAGTGCTCAAGGATGCACCAAATGTCCACTCTTGGGAGACTCCCAAAGCTGCTGACCAGATGAACGGCCCATCCTAGGCATGTCAGAGATTCGCTGAGTTCCCCAAAGGCCTCTCTTGACCAAAGCCTATAGAAACAGAAAGTCACACTGTCACCTTCGCCAATCTGTTGCCACTCACATCACTTTTTCCCTCAGGGCTCAGACTTGGGACCCCTGAGCTGCAATGCCAGGCCCCAGTGCCCACACCTCACCACCCCTTCTTTCCAGCGGCGCATGGTCATCTGCTGATGACTTACTGTGTGCCCAGCAGAAGGCAAAGGTCTATGACCACCCTTCAAGGACAGTGTTCTTATTGCCATCTTACAGATGAGGGGCATGGATGTTCAGCGACATGCACAGGCCACTCAGCTGTTAGGTGACCTGCACTGGTGTGACTCAAAGCCCACACGCTTTCCATGCAATGGCTTCCCAGCGTCAGGAGCTGCCCTGAGGAACAGAGCCAGCCTGTGTCTGTCGTGGGATTCCAGGCGTGCTGCGGGCAGGCACTGGGGACCTGGTGGCACTGGGGACCTGGTCTCAGGTTCCCCTGCCCCTGACTTTCAGTCCCAGCCCCACCACTTTGCCCAGTTACTGATGGAGGCCATTCTGTCAGTGGAAGACCAATGGATGTGCCTGTTGCTTCTGGAGGCTCCAGGCCTTACCACATCCAGCCCTTACGACGACGAGACGACGCAGGTCCCGTTGCCACGGCGACACTGATGATGCCCACCCCCCCCCCCCAGTCTAGCCATTTGCCTCCCACGGAGACTCCTAGATCTTTCTGCCTCATCTACCTGGGCTTCTGGGGAAGCAGGAAGCCCACCAGGCCTCAGCACACAGGCCCCGAGACCCCCGACTGGGCAGCACAGCGCGGCAGAGGTGCCTCCTTGCACCCCCTGCCGCAGAGCTTGGGGGCGGCTTCCCAGGCGGCTCATCCCTGTCCCCGCGGGCCACGCAGCATCCGCAGAGTCCGAGAAAGTGAGCAGGCTGCCGCTTTGCTCGTGCGGGACCCCGAAGTGGCCGCGGGGCCCCGGGCAGGCGGTGGGCTCGAGAGGGGTCGCGGTCCCGCGGCGCGGGGAGCGGGGAGGGGGGGTGTGCAGGGGTGAGGGGTGGGGGGCGAGCGAGGGGCTCGGGCTGTAGGGGGAGGGGCGCGGGAGCGGGTGGCCGGGTGCAGGGGGGCTCTGCGCAGGGAGCGGGGCTGGGGTCCGGCTCTGGGAGAGAGCAGGGGACGCCGCGGCTGCTGCGGGGTTTCACGGGACGGTGGGAGGGACTTCGGCTGCTGTGATCTGCTCAGGGGGCGTCCTCCGAGGCCAAAGGGGTTCTTCCCTCCGCAGAAGGGAGGGGGCTCTGAGCCGCAGCGCTGGGGGTAAGGTGGGGCGCACGCACTGCGACACTGGGCAGGGGAGACCCTTCAGGCCCCCGCTGTGGGGGTGGCTGGTGTCAGGCTGGGCGGTGGGGGCAGGGTGGGCTGTGTGGCAGCAACGTCCCTCTCCCCGCTTCGCACTCACAGGCTGCGGCAGAGACTGCGACAGTCAGCGCAGCCGTCCCTGTCCCATCAACTCCTCCCCCTGGTCCCTGGCCATGGCGCTGGCGACGCTGCAGGACTGGTGCGGCTGGATGGGCGTGAACGCGCAGCGCTCCCTGCTCATCCTGGGCATCCCTGACGACTGCCTGGAGGACGAATTCCAGGAGGCCCTTCAGGCTGCGCTGTGGCCCCTGGGCAGGTACCGAGTGCTCGGCAAGGTCTTCAGAAAGGAGCTGGGGGCCAGGGCAGCCCTGGTCGAGTTTGCAGACTATATAAACCGAAGTGTGATCCCGCGACAGATACCAGGCAAGGGGGGACCCTGGACTGTGATCTTCCTGCCCCAGGCCCATGATGCTGACTTACAGGACAGACCCAATTTCCCTGCAAGGCCCCAGGGTCAAGCAGTGGCCAGATGGGCAGGTGAGGCAGGAGCTGCAGGAGAGGCAGGAGCTGCAGGAGAGGCAGGAGCTGCAGGAGCTGCAGGAGAGGCAGGAGCTGCAGGAGCTGCAGGAGAGGCAGGAGCTGCAGGAGAGGCAGGAGCTGCAGGAGCTGCAGGAGAGGCAGGAGCTGCAGGAGCTGCAGGAGAGGCAGGAGCTGCAAGCGAAGAAGTTGCAGCTGAAGAAAAAGCTCCAGGAGGGGAAGAAGCCACAGGTGAGGAAGGAGCAGCTGTGACAGGAGCTGCACGTGAGGCAGGAGCTGCAGTTGAAGAAGCTGCTCCAGGTGAGAAAGAAGCTGCAGGTGAAGAAGCTGCACATGAGGCAGGAGCTGCAGGAGAGGAAGAAGCCACAGGTGAGGCAGGAGCCACAGGTGTTACAGGAGCTGCAGGTGAAGAAGCTGTATGTGAAGAAGTCACAGGTGAGGCAGGATCTGCAGGTGAGGTGGCAGCTGCAGGTGAGGAAGAAGCCACAGCTGAGGCAGCAGCTGCAGGTGAGGCAGGAGCTGCAGGTGAGGAAGGAGCAGGTGAGGCAGGAACTTCAGGTGAGGAAGAAGCCCCAGGTGAGGAAGAAGCCGCAGATGAGGCAGGAGCAGCAGGTGAGGCAGGATCTGTGGGTGAAGCAGCAGCTGCAGGTGAGGCAGAATCTGCAGGTGAGGAAGAAGCCGCAGGTGAGGCAGATGCCTGGGCCCAGCAGTGGAGTGAGGCCCTGCAGCCCCTGCTGAAAACTCTGGCCTACCAGGAACTGAGAACCTTTTCCGGGAGGGAGCAGCCGGGCTGCGGGGAAGAGTCCTTTGAGAGCTGGCTAGACCATGCCAAGGACATGCTGTGCCTGTGGTGCCACACGTCAGAAAGGGAGAAGAGGAGGCGGCTGGTGGAGAGCTTGGGCGGCCCTGCCCTGGATCTCATGTGTGGCCTCCTGGCAGAGAATCCTGACACCCCCGTGCAGGACTGCCTGACCGCGCTCGTGCAGGTGTTCGGGAACAAGGACACCCGGATGACCGCGCGGCTGAAGTTCCTGACCTGCTCGCAGCGTCCCGAGGAGAGTCTGTTTGCCTACGTGCTGCGCCTGGAAGGCCTGCTGCACGAGGCCATGGAGAAGGGGGCCGTCCACCCGGCCATCGCAGACCAGGTGCGAGTCCGGCAGGTGCTGCTGCAGGCCCGGCCCAACGCGACGCTGCGGGACAAGCTGCGGAGGATGCGGCTGGAGAGGAGGCTGCCTGGCTTCCTGGGGCTGCTGCGGCTCCTTCGGGAGACCGAGGCCTGGGAGGCGGCTCTAGCTGTGAGGGAGCAGGACCAGCACACGGGAGAGGAAGGGACCCCTGGGGATGGTGGAGACCCAGCTGCCACCCAGGCCGCCCCTGCCGCGGGAGGCGCCAGTGAGGCTGTTCCTGACCCTGCAGATGCTGCCCAGGTTACTGCTGGTAGCCCGGGAGCCGCCCAGGCCTCCCCTGCCCCTGAAGAGGTCCCGGAGGCCTCCCCTGCCCCTGAAGAGGTCGCCGAGGCCTCCCCTGCCCCTGAAGAGGTCGCCGAGGCCTCCCCTGCCCCTGAAGAGGTCGCCGAGGCCTCCCCTGCTGCTCAGGAAGACGACAGTGTCCCTGCCCCTGCGGGCCTGGGTCAGGCAGGACCCACTGAGGCCCCTGGGGCCCCCCCGACAGCCCAGATGTGCAGTGCTTCTGACGCGAGCCCAGGAGGTCCTGGCTGGGTGCCCGAGAGCCGTGCCCAGGTCGGAGACCAGGAAGCCGAGGAGCCCCCCCTGGACGGGGAGGAGTAGGGAGAGGAGGACAGGGCTGGGGATATGAGCCACCCTGAGTCCTCCTCAGGCAAACAGGCTCAGAAGGCCTAGGGGCCTCCCACCTCCCCCAAGGGGCCCCAACCACCATCCCCGGCCCATCCCCGGCCCTTCCTGGTGACCCAGATGACCATGTTTGCCACCCAACGGGGAGGGGAGAGGTGGCCCTGCCGTGACACCACCGCACCTGGCCCCAGCCCCAAACCTTGCCAACTCGGGCAGCCGGCCTGGAAGCACCCGTGAGCGGCCGGCCGCGGCCTGGGTGAGGGCACCCAAAGACGTCTGCCACCCGCACTGGACCGGGAGACCTTAGAGGGACAGAGGCCGTCTCAAGGGTGCCGGCTGCCTGGGCCTCCCCAGAGGGGCCCCCCATTCACCGTCCCCGGGACAGGCCGAGCCCTGTTCTGGGAAGCCCACCCTTATCCGCGTAGGGCCCATAGCGACCCACGTGTCAAGCACAGGCGCCCCCCCAACCCCCACCCCCAGCCACCAGCCACCGTTCCTGTGCAAAGCCGCTGTGTGCGCGCCAGCCCCGGGGGGCACGTCCCGGCCTGCCCGGCCGGCCGCCTCTCGGCCCCGGGCACGTGCTGTGGGCTTCGGTGCCAGCCCAGGCCCTGCTCGCTGTTGTGCAGTGTCGTGAGCTCAGCTTCTGCTTTCTCGGAGTAGATTTAGGCCAACCGCAGCTTGTCCTTGCGGAGATGTGCGTGTTCTTATCCAAGCAGCTCCTCCCCGGAGACCCGGAGCACAGTCCCAGGAGGCAGCGGGCAGGACGGACGACGAGGGCGGCGGGGACGCGCACCCCGTGACCTCGGGGAGAAGAGCTGGACCTGGGACGGACGGGGGGGCTGTGCGGGGCTCCCCGAGGACTGTGCTTTGACGTCCACCCCTGCTGTCCCTTGTGACTCAGTTTCTTCGATGTGGTGGGGTGTGTTCTGCTGTGTTTTCCAGTGTCCTGTGACTGTCCTGTGCCGGCCATAGTTCAGGGCCTCGCCCCAGCGGGTGGGCCGGGAGGGGGTCCCTGAAGGGAGTGGAGGTTGCGAGAGTCCAGCGTCCTGGACGGGGGCAGATGTGGGGGCCGGGCAGAGGAGGCACCTGGCCAGGGAGCCCAGGAGGACGGGGCCCGGGACCTATGGCCTCTAGTGGCCGTCATCAATTGCTGTCTGTGTTGTCATTCCCTTTTCTCCAGTGGTTGCAGTAAATGTTTCTGCTCAATAAATTTCATTAAGTGTTCCAGCTGAGTCTCGCCTCTGCTGTAGGCAATTGAGAGAAAGGTGTGTTTGGAATGATACAGGGGTTAGGGCACAACAGTGGCCTGCCCTTCTGACCCTAGAGTGGTAATATGGGTATGGTTAGGGTATGTGCTGTATGGGCCTGTGGGGTGCCCTAACTGCAAAGGTGGTGCCCACCCAGGGTCAGTGGCTTTTGAAGCTTGGCAAAGATACTCATCTGAACATGCTGGATGGTGCCAGCAGACAGGACACAGGTGGATGCAAGCATTGTGTGGTTGGGTCCCAAGCACATGCGCCAAGGCTCGCGAAAGTGGGTAAGACGCTTAAGGGAGGGCAGGGTTGAAGCACCTGCATAGGTATCTTTTTAATAGTTCCCCAATTTATTGTCATGTTTATTCTGTCTGGAGTATAGTGCTATAGCCTGCACAACCAGTGTGGTGCCCTAGACTTGGGAGGGAAAAGTAAACCGAGAGTAAGAGAGGACCCCCCCCCCCTCCGCCCTCCGGGGTCTGGGCAGCAGACGCGGCACGACTGCGCCTGCGCGGGGACGCATCCGACTCGCGCGGACCCAACTTCGCGTTCGCGTGACTCGGCGAGCGTACAGCTGTCACCAGTGCGCCTGCGCTCGCCGCCATTTCCTGCAGCCGCGAAACCGGGTCGCAGTGGCCGCCGGGAAAATGCGCCGTCCGCCACGCGAAATGGCCGCCCCGGGCGAGATCGGCCACGGCGGGGACGTTCCCGGGGCCGTGCCCGCGCGGGCCGCCAGATGGCGCGCCAGGATCACAAATGGGCCGGCCTCCCCTCGGGGCCCCGCCCTGGGCTCCCGCTGCCCTTCCCCCCACAGCGCGGTTGGCTGCGGTGGCCCAACCCCCTGGGTGAATGTGGACCGTCGCCGGCCACCCAGGCTCCGGCGCAGGCGGGAGGAAGCGCGGTGTCCGCACGGAGCCGGAGGGGGCTCCTGCGGCCCGACCTTGTTTTCCAGGAAGCCAGTAGCGACCATCTCCTCTTGGACGGTGGACACTGGTGTGCAGCGATGTCCAGGGACAGGCTGAGGACGTGCGCGGAGGGCAGCTGCACCCTCCACCACGAGGCACCTCGGGTAGACCTGGGCTGGGCTGTGGGGCTCAGGGATGAGGGGTTCGTTCCCTAGAGTTAGATGAGGGCGCATCATGGGGCGGTGAGGTCCTGCAGAGCAGGGGAGTTTTACTCTTTCTAGCCCTGGAGATCATGGAACCCCCTCATTGTTTAGAGGTAAAAACTAAGGACTGAGAAAGGAGGGGATTGTTCTGGTTACTAAGTTGCAGAGCCAGGTGTAGGACTGTGCTGCTTTGCTTACACTTTGCTGCTCCCAATACTTGGTGAGCCTAGTGGGTGTGTTGCTTTGGCAGTCAGTCCAAAGGTGAAGGATGGGTGGGTTGAGGTTGGATAATTCTGAAAATATCTCCTAAACTGTCCAATATGATACCCCAACTCCTGCCTTGCAGATGATTGTGTTGCTGTCCCAACTGTAAGATTTTTGGATGGGCCGGCGCCAGAGAAAGAAAGACGAGCAGAGCTCTGAAAGGGGTAAGCAACGAGGCTTTATTGGGGCACTCCCGGGCGAGGTTCACAGCCGAGAGAGAGAGAGAGAGAGAGAGAGAGAGAGAGAGACCCGGGAAGTCACATCGCCCAGAAGTCTGAGTGGGTTTATATATGTTTTTAGGGCTGGGGGTAGGAGTTTCTTTGGCAGGAAGATTTATGGTGGGGAGAGCAAGGAATTGTCCCTTGCAGTTTTAGGGTGGGTATTGAGAAATAGGAGGGGCCGGTGGTATGTGTGGACTTTAGGAACCGAGACTCTTATCAGGGTAACCATCCAGATGTGGTCGTCCTTTAACTTAGCGGGGCCTTGCAGACATTGTCCTTGGCAGGTCGTGAGCTTCTTCTTTTTCCATTAGGGAGGGGAGGGGTGCCTGCCACCAGCCTTACACCAACTACTTAATATATTTGGAAATCTAACATTCTCATTCCTGCCTGTACAGGCCCTTGGTATCATTTAACTAAAGCTCAACTATTACACTGGGAGTGATATCTTGGTCTGACTCTTCTGTTATCTTCATGTCCATGGTGTCTTCCCTACTAAGTCAAGCAGTTTCTTTGCTGGCATTGGTGCCAAGGAGCTGAGAGGGCCCAATAGTATTTCCTTTTTCTCAGTCAGTGGTTCTGCCTTTCAGCATCACCTGAGTTTTATTCCTTCTAGCAAAACCCCTTCCTGGCTTAAGGCCGGGCACAGTGCAGGCCACTTTAACTTTTGCCTGCTAAAAGCGTCCCTTTCCCAGAGCAGCAGCAGCACAGGGAGGAACACCTGCCCCAGCTTTTATTCTCCCCAGGAACTTCCCTTTTCCTTTTCAGGTAGCCCTCCATCTTCCAATCGTGCTGCACATTTGAGCAAGCTGATAAGAAAGCCCGAGTGTTCCCTTCTTTGTTGCAGGTAGGAGATTCAATCCACAGAAGTCCCTGCGCCCAAGTGAGAATTCTCATCCTGGCCCCACCTACTAACCACAGTAAAAACCCAGGCCACTCTTCTTTCCTTGCTCCCTCAAGCCATTTTGGAATTGCTTGAGATGCCTGTCCTCTCCTCAGAACTCTCAATTATGCAATTAATGAAACTCTTCTTGCCCTCTTGGTGTTTATGTGATGTCTCAACATCCAAGCCTATTTTTAGGTATCCATCTGCTTCTGCAGGTGACCCTAATATTGGGGAAACCCAAGTGGAAGCCTATGAAATTGCACCTCCCCCCTGCCACAGCCTGAACAGTAATTTAAAGATAATTTCAGAGGTGGCATGACAGAGATTAGAGTCACTCTTAAAGATCTCAAGGATGTAGGTATGGTAGTCCCCATTATAGCTCCATTTAATGTGCCAGTTCTGTCCAATGTAGAAATCGGATGGATTCTGGAGAATGACTGCACACTACCCATCAGCAAGTAGTAATCCCAGTTGCAGATGCTGTGTGCCAGACACAATATCATTGCTCAGACAGATTAATAAGGCCCTGAGTACATGGTACGTGGCTACTGATTTGATGAATGCTTTCCTTTCCATTTCACTCAATTAAGGAAAGAGGATAAGAAGCTGCTATGGTTTGAATATTTGTCCTCTCCTAAACTCAAGTTGAAGTTTAACTTCCAATGTTGCCATATTGTAAAGTAGGGCCTTTAACAGGTGATTGGGTCATAAGGTCTCTGCGCTCAGGAATGGATTGATGGGTTAATGGATTAATGGGTTCTCATGGGAGTGGGACTGGTGGCTTCATAGGGAAAGGAAGGGAGACCTGAGCAAGCATGCTCAGCCCCCTTGCCATGTGATGCCCTCGGTCACCCAGAGCTCTGTAGAGAGTCTCCACCAGCAGGAAGGGTCTCATCAGATGCAGCCCCTTGACCTTGGACTTCCCAGTCTCCAGAACTGTAAGAGTAAATTCCTTTTCTTTATAAATTACTCAATTTCAGGTATTCTCTTATAAGCAACAAAATAGACTAAGACAAGCATTTTGCAATCACATGGACAAACAAAATCTTTATTTACAATTTATCCTAGGACTGCGTTAACTCTTTTATGCTCTGTCATCCTTGTCCTGTGTCATAATATAGTCCAAAGAGATGTGTATCATCTAGACAGCACATAGAACATCACTTGGATCCACTATACCGGTGCCATCATTCTGATTGGTCAGGGTAAGAGACAGCCAGCACACTGGAGGCCTTGGTAAGACACATGCACTCTAGAGGGTGGGAGGTAGACCCCAGGAGGATTTGGAGCTCTGCTACTTCAGTGAAGTTTTTAGGGGTGCAGTAGTCAAAGTGCACCTGGTAGGCCTCCTTGGGTTCTGGGGAGAAAGCATGCCTGAGCGTGGCTTATGGGTGGCTTGGCTCAGTATTTGGGTGTGAGCTTAAAATGGACAGCAGCTGCGTTCCAGCTACGCACACCCACGTATGTCCATGAAAGGGAGGATGGAATATCTTCCCGATGAGCAGAGGTTCTAGGGGTACACCTTGTCATCCACTTTGTGTGGAAGGAGAAGTGGCCCAGGGTGGGAATATACACAGATTCCTGAGCAGTGGCTAATGGCCTAGCCAAAGGCCTGAAAGGAAAAGGACTGGAAGACTGGAGACAGAAAGGTTTGGGGTAAAGGCATAGCATATGGATAGACACATGGGAGCGAGCATGGATGGAGAGTTTTATATCACAGATTAATACCCACCAGAAAGCATCAACAATTGAGGAAGAACTGAATAGTCAAGTAGACCCAGTGACCCAGCAAGTTGACGTTAGTCACCCTTCATCAGCAGCCAGTCTAGAACTAACACAATGGGCACATGAACAGAGTGGCCACAGTATGAGACACAAAACTGCTCATGGGCCAGCAGCATGGAATCCCACTTACCAAGGCCTTTGTTGCTACTACTGGCTCTGAATGTCCAATCTGCCAGCAACAGAGACCAATCTGAGACCCTAATATAGCACCATTTCTTCATGTTGGGTCCCTTCTCTTTTGGAAGGGCCATCAGCTCTTTCTTACAAGAATAGAAACCTATTCTGAGGAAGGGTTTGCTTTCTTTCTGGCAGAGCCTCAGCCAGCATCCCTACCCAGCGGCTTTCAGAGTGGGTGATCTGCAGGCCTGGAATCCCACACAAGAGAGCAGCCTAGCAGGGTGCACACTTCAGAGTGAAGGAGGTATGTGCGTGAGCCCATGAACATGGGATACTTCGCTGTCACACACTGCATCACCCCGAAGCTGCTAGATTGATAAAGTGTGACATGGCCCTCTGAAGGTGCAGCTGAAGGGCAAGTTTAGAGGCAAAACCCTGCCAGGATGAGTTCCCATCCACCAGGATGCAATATATGCACGGAATCACAGGCCTCTATGTGGCTGTGTCCCCAGTAGGAAAAATACATGGATCTGGGAACCAAGGGGTGGAGGCCAGAGTGGCCCCACTTTCCACCTTTCTCGGTGACTTCCTCAGGGACCAACATTGTGCCTCCCATCTCCTCCACTCTGGGGTCTGCAGAGTAAAGGTTCTGGTCTCACCAGGAGCCAGAGCCAGGGTCCTGTTGTCCTGATAGCTGTGACTGCTGTCTGGGCATTTGAGGGTTCCTCGTGTCCAGAGATTAGCAATCAGGAAGAGTCACTATCTTGGCAGGGGTACTAGGCACTTACCAAGGAATAGGTAGGACTGCTGTTACAATGGGGGGGGTAGGGAGGAATATGTAGGGGACTCAGATGATCTTCTTGGGTGACTTTTGGTACACCCTTGCCTGATGAGTGGCCAAGTACAGTAACTGTGGCCTGAGGAGGGTATGGATGTCAGGGACTCAGACCCCTCAGGGATGAAGGGAAGTCACCAAGCCTGCAGGGGTGACAGGTAGTTGAGGGTGAGGGAGACCTAGAATGGACAGCAGGAGAGGGTGATAATGGGTATCTGTTGCAGTTGCAGGACCAACTGCATCGATAGGGATCATACTTTGTCCCACGAACTTCTCTCTTCTAAGTTTACCCTCCGAAAGAGGGGCCCACATGAGCCACAGAGGAACTGATCCCCAAACACATATGGAACGGTTGATCTGTGTGGGACAAAGGATGGCCTGTGGCAGCTAAGGAAGTGTACCATTTAGATGTCGCTCTCAGAGAGGCGCTGTTGGGAGGAGTGCAGTTACCTGCCAGCATCCAGGTGCAGTGTCTTCAGGGTGCACTACAGCACCTGAGCTGAGACCATGTTATTCCCAGGTGGCTCCCAGTCAGCGGCTTAGCACAGCAGGGTACTGAGTCATTTCTGCTCAATGTGGGACTCCTCTATGGGCTTCTTTGCATCAGAGCCCCGCATTGGGTTGGCAAAGACCTTTCCCAAGCTGCGCCACAGTCTGAGACTCTTCCTTCCAGTCCTCCTTCCTTCTCCTCTCTTTCCACAGCTGTCACACCTGCACCACAGTCTGAAGAGTCTTCCTATCTCCTGTGTCCTCTCCCCTTCATCTTTCTCAAGAAATCTTTTGCATTGTGGCTTCCTGGGGGACCCCGGACTAACACATTTCATTTGGTGTTAGAGAGAGCTCCTCCTTATCCTCCCTCACGGAGAGGGTAGGAGAAAAGCCAAAGCACTCTTTGCTCCTACAAATTCCCTTTTAAAATCATCCTTGACATGTTTAATCTTCTCTTAAACAGCCTTGGTGGGATGGTGGTTGCTGAACTGCCTTTGCCGTCTTTTAGTAAATTCAGCCTTGTAGGGAGGTTGTGCAAGGGATTTGGGGGCTGCTCAAGGAAAAGAATATGACCGCAAGGGCAGTAACAGAGCAAGCTCTACTGGGCGGCACGAGGGTTGCATGAGAGGGAAAGTCGTCACAGCACAAGACCGTTCAGAGGCTTATGGGTGGGCAAGGAGGGGCCACCAACTGGAAGGGGAGGAAAGCAAGGGGATTCACGGGGGAGGGGGGTCAAAGAGGGAGCTTACATGTCTAGGTGATGTCACTCAGTAGCACACTGGAGAGTCTCTGGGTCAGACTACTCCTAAGGACAGCAGTAGTAGCTTGGGGGCTTATGACCACAAGGCTCTATTTTATCAATGGCCAGCAGATGCAAGGTGAGGTTTCATGGGGTATGCAAAGCAAGCAGGCTGTAAATGGCTAAAAATCTGCTTATTTGGGCTGCTTTAAAAATAATTAGATGTGTACAAATTTGAGTTTGGCACCAGTGGGTTTTTCAGCTAACAGGTCTCAGCCTGCAGTGAAGAAATAAGCAACTTAAGGGCCAAAACACAGAAGCCATCTTTGGCTCATTTATATAACAATGTGTAGGCCAGGCGTGGTGGCTCACGCCTGTAATCCTAGCACTCTGGGAGGCCGAGGTGGGCGGATCGTTTGAGCTCAGGAGTTCGAGACCAGCCTGAGCAAGAGTGAGACCCCATCTCTACTAAAAAAAAAAAAATAGAAAGAAATTACATGGACAGCTAAAAATATACATAGAAAAAATTAGCCGGGCATGGTGGCGCATGCCTGTAGTCCCAGCTACTCGGGAGGCTGAGACAGGAGGATCGCTTGAGCCCAGGAGTTTCAGGTTGCTGTGAGCTAGGCTGACGCCACGGCACTCACTCTAGCCTGGGCAACAGAGTGAGACTCTGTCTCAAAAAAAAAAAAAAAAAAAAAAACCAATGTGTAGTGTTTCCATTTAGACTAGATTTTGCAAGGACTTAGCACCTCCTGTCCTCAGATTTGGGATAAAACCTTGAGAAAACAGACAGCATTCCCTTTAACATCCTGTTGCCTATTTCACAAATACCGAACAGCTGTGTTGTGTCACGCCTTGTGGTAGGTGCTGGGGATACAATGGTCAGCAAAACCACTCATGGTTCCTGCCATCACGGAGCTTTGACTTGCTGAAAGAATTGCCCAAAAAAAGCATATGTGATTGCTGTGTTAAGTGCTTAGGAAATGCAAGTAGTACCAGAGCGCTCCAAGGATTTGTCAGAGAGGGACCTGAGTTAGAAAGGGGCATGCGCGCCAGATGAGGCATCCTTGATGAAAGGACATGAATGTTGAGACCTGAAGGATGAGTTAGCCAGGCAAAGAGTAGGGGTGGGGGTAGGGGTAGAGTCATGCTCAGGCAAAAGGAACAGAATGTGCAACTGGCCTTGAAGCTGAAAAGGGCCGTGGCACCAAAGTGACCTCTACCTCATCCACCCACTCCCAGTCAGTCACAGCCCAGGCTTTGTCATCTGAAACTGTCCCACCTCGAGACACAGTGATTCCAGTATACCACTTTTTGATCACCAGCTCCCCACTGTAATCATTTTTCAACCTCTTTGCGGCCTCCAGGCGTTGACTCCTCTGTTTCTCCTAAGCTCTCTCCTTTTTCACCTCCTCTTTCCCCCCCTAGTTTCTTTTTGTTTAAACCGTTTTACTCAGATATACTCACATGCACATATATGAAGTGTACGATTTGATAAATGTTGATATGCACCTACACCCAGGAAGCCATCACCACAAGGAAGATAATGAACATATCCATCACCCCCAAAAGGTTTCTCACGCTCCTTTGTCAGCTCTCCCTGCCTGTGTCCGGCAACCTTGCTAAACTCCCTTATTAGTTCTAATAGTTATTTTTTTTTGGTAGATTCTATCAGATTTTCTACACAGAAAATATTGCCTGTAAATAAAGACAGTTTTACTTCTTCCTTTCCAATATTGAATGCCTTTTATTTCTTTCTCCTGTCCTCTCTATTTTCAAAAGGGTTTCTGCTTAGCTCCTTAGCTCCTTACCACACACAGCTTCAGAATTCAGCATACGTCTTGGGGTGCAAACCAGCTGTGTGACAGACATGGTCCTCCACTTCTCCCTTCTTCTTGGAACTGTGAGAAAATGTGAACCTGAAAGAGCCAGTTTTTCAAGATAGATCCCAAGGGGCTAACTGGACCTAAATTTAAAATAGAGGGAAGCAGCCACTTGCTTGATTAGGGGTCACACAGGTACTCTGAGTTCCTGAAGACCTGCACCTTTTTATCTTTCTGGATTTTCTGCGCTCATTTGAGCCAACCAGTCAGAACTTACCTGCTTCAGCCAATCAGGGCTTAGCTATATTGACCAATCAGAGATCAGCTGTATGAACTAATCACAACTCAGCTGTGTCTACCAATGAGAACGAAGCAAGTTTCAATCCTTCATTTGTATAAACAGACCCGATGAGGAACCTGGAGGGAATTTTGCTATATAACCTGAGCCTTCCCTTTGTTCTCTGCGACTCACCTTTGTTACAGTGGAAAGGCTAGTAGGTACAACATGGGTGGAAAAGGATTTCTCACGCAGAAATTAAGATATAAAAGAAAAAAAAAGGTTTATTTTATCTTTCTTGGAAGAGAGAGAGAAAGAGACAGAGTGAAAGAGAGAGAAAAGAGGGAGAGCAGAGAGATGTCCTGGCATCCCAGAGAAAGAGAAGGAGTTGCCAGCAGGGAGGCCAAGTGGCTCGCTGATTTTAAGGGGGATGAAGAGAAGAAAAAATAGTGGTGGCTGTCAAGTGGCAGCAGGCAGATAAAAACTGCAAGGATGTCAAAGTCCAAGAGTTGGCTTCCTGCCTTTCCTTGGAGAAGGGATTATCACAGGAGGTGTGACTCTGTCCTCCAGATATGGTTGAGGCTGTAGCTCATTCTTCTGCTGTTTACTCAGGAACTCTATAAAAGCAGATTCTCAAAAAACAATTTTTGGAAATTGTAGGATTAGGTATTTTCCTGTTATTTTTGCAAGACCATCCCTTTCAACCGTCCCCTTTGCAACGATTTGAGCATTTTGTTCGGGATATTATGACCACATCTCTCCTATGTTAGTGCAATGGCCTCCTTAGTTGCTCTTTTTGCATCAATTCTTGCCCCCCCTTACACATTCCCTGTGTAGCAGCCAGAATTTGTATTTTAAAAAAATAGATCAGATTGTGTTACTTCCCTGCTCAAAACTTTTCAATTGCTTCCCATTGTTTTCTTTTTAATTTTTTGTAGAGATGGTGTCTCACTATGTTGCTCAGGCTGGTCTTGAACTCCTGGGCTCAAGCAGTCCTCTCATCTCACCTCCCAAAGTGCTAGGATTATGAGAGTGAGCCACTGTGCCCAGCCATACTTCCCATTGTTTTCTTAGCATGAAATGAAAAAGTCATTATTAATAACAATAAATGGTATTTGCAGAGTTGTGGGTACTGCTCATCATTCCAGCATTGTATCACCTGATTTTCACAGTAATGCAAATGATCCTTTCCATTGTTTCCCTTGTTTATACAGACAAGCAAACATCCATGAAGTTTCAGTTAGTTGGTCAAGGATATAGTTAGAAGTGGTAAAGCCAGAATTTCAAGCCAGGCCTCTTCAGCTCCAGAGCATGTCTTTGAACTAGAGGGAGTCCTGAATGGAGATGGGACATATTTTCTATGTTCTCATTTCTGTTCCTCCCTATGTTAGTCAGGGCTGTCCAGAGAAACAGAACCAATAGGAAAGATAGACATAATCTCCTATCGAGACAGAGCGAGGGAGGGAAGGGACAGAGAGAGAGATTTTTAAGCATTGGCTCACATGATTGTGAGATTGTGTGTTGGGGGGTGGCAAGTCCGAAATCTGCAGGGCAGGCTGTCAGGCTGGAGATCCAGGGAAGAGCTAATATTGTACCATGAGTCTGGAGGCTGTCTGGAGGCAGAACTCCTTCCTCTTCAGGGCACCTCAGTCTTTTCTCTTAAAGGCCTTCAACTGATTAGATGAGACCCACCCACATTATGGAGGACAGCAATCTGCTTTACTCAACGTCCACTGATTTAAATGTTAATCACATCTAAAAATACCTTCACAGCCACATCTAGATAGATGTTTGACCAAGCAAGTGGGAAGTATAGCCTAGCCAAACTGACACATAAAACGATCATACTTCCTGACTATATTTTCATGGCAAAGAATTCAAACAACAGGGAGGTATATAGAAGAAATAGTAAAAGTCACACTCCCACCTCTGTCCCCTTCCTCCCCAGAGATGAACAGCGTGAACTCCTCAGCGAGCATCCTTCCATAACTCTGCCTATTCCTTTAACACTCATACATGTAAATATATACATATGTAATTTGGTTTTTTTTTTTTTTTTTGAGACAGAGTCTCACTCTGTTGCCCAGGCTAGAGTGAGTGCCATGGCGTCAGCCTAGCTCACAGCAACCTCAAACTCCTGGGCTCAAGCGATCCTCCTGTCTCAGCCTCCCGAGTAGCTAGGACTACAGGCATGCGCCACCATGCCCGGCTAATTTTTTCTATATATATTTTTAGCTGTCCATATAATTTCTTTCTATTTTTAGTAGAGATGGGGTCTCGCTCTTGCTCAGGCTGGTCTCGAACTCCTGAGCTCAAACGATCCGCCCACCTCGGCCTCCCAGAGTGCTAGGATTACAGGCGTGAGCCACCGCGCCCGGCCCTATAATTTGGTTTTATTTTACTTAAGTGGGATCATCCTGTAAGTGTTGGTCAGTGTCTTGTTTTCTCTCTTGAATGGTAATTCATGGAGACCATTCTGTATTAGTTCATATATATTCATCTTTTGTTACCTGGGCAGACAAAACATTAATTCAATGTTTACAAAATTAAATGACAAAATTGAGTATAAAGCGCAAGGTCCCTTTCATCCCTTCCTAAACCTCACTCTCCTCCTCAATGGTTAAGTACTTTCATCTGTTTGGTGTGTGTCTATCTAAACCTTAGACATAATGTCATGAACAGAGGTGAAGATGGCAGGTACACCCAGTGTCTCCTTCATGGGTTCTTTTCTCCTCTGTTCTCACCCTGCATACATTATGTCAAGAATGTCATGCTGTGACATTGAAATTATGTCACAGGACATGATCTATGTTAATAATATGTCTGTCAAGTGTGCCACTGTGAAGCATGTGAAAAACTGAAGCCGATTCCTATGGAGGACTGTCAGCGGCTTTAGCTGTAAGAACCCACCCTTTCCCTCCAGGTTGGAGCCAGGAACTATCAGCTCTCAGGTCGGGGAGGCACATAAAGGTCAAGAATAATTTTTCAACCAGAAATCCAAGACTTTGTTTATTGTGTGAGTTTATTAGACAAGTATCTGCAGGAACTTTCCAGAAGATATCAGGAGAAAGGAGGCTGTGAAGCGGACTCTGTAATCTGCTGTGGTCCACTGCTGGCCTAGGGGTAGGGGTGGGCCCAGTGGGTTGGACCAGAGCAAGGGCATGAATTGAGAGTAGGCTGAATAATGGCCCCCAAAGATAGCAGGCCCATATCCCTAGAATTTGTAAATATTACCTTATTTGTGAAAAGGGCATTTGTAGATGTAATTAAGTTAAGGATCTTGAGATGGGGAGATTATTCTGGATTATCTGGATGGGCCCTAAATGATGCAATCACAGATGACCTTGTAAGAAAGACGCATAGGGAGATCACACACACACACACACACACACACACACACACAAGAAGGTGATATGAAGGAGTAGAAAAAGATTTGAAAATGCTGGCCTTAAAGGTTGGAATGATGTAGCCACAAGCCAAGGAATGCAGGCAGCCAGCAGAAGCTGGAAGAGATACAGGAATGAATTCTCCCCTACAGCCTCCAGAGGAAGCAGGGCCCTGCTGACATCTTGATTCAGCCCACTGATACGGATTTTGGACTTCTGCCCTCCAGAACTGTGATAGAACAAAATTCTGTTGTTTTAAGCCACCTAGTTTGTGGCAGTTTGTTAGAGTAGCCCTAGGAAACTCGTACAGGACCACCTCTAACTCTTCACAAGCCAGCCACATATACATAGTTCTCTATCCCCCTCCTCCAAGAGCCTGTGGATGGAGGATCTTGACCTTGGGGATATTCCTGTGACCGGGGAATGGAAAGAGAACATGAGAGGGAAGCTGACGGCTTGGATCAACGTTTACTGTGGGTGAGCAGTTTGTGAGCAAAGCAGAAGGAGGGCAACAGTGAATAGAGTTTACTGGGCCCTCTACCTTTTAGGGAGCACTCGAAGGAGCTTAGTCAGAGGTCAGTGATCCCAGGAACAGTATCATGAACTCTTTTTTTTTTTTTTTTTTTGAGACAGAGTCTCACTCTGTTGCCCGGGCTAGAGTGAGTGCCGTGGCGTCAGCCTAGCTCACAGCAACCTCAAACTCCTGGGTTTAAGCGATCCTACTGCCTCAGCCTCCCGAGTAGCTGGGACTACAGGCATGCGCCACCATGCCCGGCTAATTTTTTTGTATATATATATATTTTAGTTGTCCATAATTTCTTTCTATTTTTAGTAGAGACGGGGTCTCACTCTTGCTCAGGCTGGTCTCGAACTCCTGACCTCGAGCGATCCACCCGCCTCGGCCTCCCAGAGTGCTAGGATTACAGGCGTGAGCCACCGCGCCCGGCCATGAACTCTTAATTAATGGTATTCTAGCTGAATCTTGGAGTTAGACCGCATCTGCCATCATGATGGTACACAAGACATCCAGGGGAGGTGGCATGGCTGTGCATGGCAGGATGCTGCATAAATGCAGGTGGAGATTGGCTGGAGAGCAAGATGGCCTAGATTGCCCTGGAGGCTGCCTGTGGCCATGTGTATGGATCAGGGGAAGGCAAGCAGAGAGGTATTCACTGCTATTTGTACTTTGTTTAATGCCCTGTTTATCAATCTTATGAATTTGAAAGCAGCCAATTAATAATAATAATAATAATAATAAAAGACAAATGGCCAAGATTTCTCTGAATGCATACTTTATGCATTTAACAAAGTAACTTTTCCCAAACCTTTAAACGCCGGCCACAACACTAGCCAAACACCTCCAAACATTTAATGAAAATTACCTGCCTAGCATATGAGACTCTCTTGAGTGTTTCACACACCTTTAAAAGCAGGCCAAGGTGGCCTCTCTGAGGTGCAACGGTGACTTCACAGGCGGCAGCAGAGGAGAGGTTTTACCTGTCGGGCTCATAGTCGCCTGGTGCTGGACTCCAGGGCATGTTCCCCAGCTAGGACCTCTGACCAGCAGGGGGAGGCCCTCAAGACAGCTGGGTCTCTGGATTCGGGGAGGGAGGAGGGTTCCGAGCTGTCTGGGATGCTGCACCCACCCCCCACACCCAAACCTGGGTGGCTTGGAGAGTGCTCTCCCCACAGGATGCTGGGAAGTAGAAGGGGGTTCTCCCCATTCATGCGGGCAGTATGTGTGCGCGGTACACATACTGTCCAATCGTGGACAGATCACGGCTATCTGGATGTCCCAACCAGAGTTAAAGTGGATTCCGTATAGTGATAATGCTCTGCAACAACCTTTTACTCACTAGAGAGCGCAGAAGAAGGAAGACAAGGTCCAACAGAGCAGTGTGGCCTGGTGGTGTGTGGAGGAGCGGCGGAGGCCCGGAAAGGGAGCTCTGGGCATCTGAAGGGGAAGAAGTTGACTTCCTTTTTCCTCTGTATTCTCTTTGGGGAAATCCTGTTAGCGCTCTTTTCCTCCTGGTTTCCACTTCTTGTCCTTCTGCATTTTCTGGGAGGGTGCCTCGTCATTAACATTCAGACCTCTGATTTAGGCAACTGTCATCAGCCCTCCTATTCAATCTTTTCTTATTTTGGACAACACAGATTAAAAATTTCAAGAATTCCCATTACTTGTTTTTCAGTTCGGCCACTAGTATTCTCTAGTTTTACATAACTAGACCTGACCCTAATCTGCTGTGAGTGTTCTCTGACCTGAGCATGGGCCCTGCCATCGAGCTGGAGGAGACTCCCTGATTTGACATTGGACCCCACGCAAGGATAGGGCACTGGCAGCTCAATGGCACTGGTGCATTTAAGATTTTAGCTCTTTGACTATTATATCCAGAACCTAGAAGCTATCTGGTTGACTCCCTACTAGCTTCAGGAGCCCCAGTACATGTGGCCATAGAAATGTGACACTTAACTTGCAAAATCACCACGAACAAACATACGCTCAAAGTGGAGCCTTTGGGATGTCAACTAGACTCCTCACATCTCCACCCACACCCTGGGGAATCCCTGAATCACCATTCGGTCACCCAGGAAAATGCCCCCTATGCTTCCCGTCATGCCTTACCCTCCGCCCAATATCACTGGGGCTGAGGTTTTAGATACAATTGGTGTATATTCTTCATTAAGGGAAGGATGCTTAAGAATCCCATTATGAACTGTTGGTTACAAAAGGTATTTTCATTTTCCTTAAAGGATATTGATTTAATCTTAAGCTGTCACTGAAATATGCAGTTTAGATTTTGTGACTCTTTTTTTTTTTTTTTTGTTGAGACAGAGTCTCACTTTGTTGCCCAGGCTAGAGTGAGTGCCGTGGCGTCAGCTTAGCTCACAGCAACCTCAGACTCCTCGGCTTAAGTGATCCTACTGCCTCAGCCTCCCGAGTAGCTGGGACTACAGGCATGCGCCACCATGCCCGGCTAATTTTTTCTATATAGATTTTTAGTTGTCTATATAATGTCTTTCTATTTTTAGTAGAGACGGGGTCTCGCTCAGGCTGGTCTCGAACTCCTGACCTTGAGCGATCCGCCCGCCTCGGCCTCCCAGAGTGCTAGAATTACAGGCGTGAGCCACCGCGCCCGGCCGAGATTTTGTGACTCTTTTATGGGAGTAAAGGGAACTTGTTGCATACTGAAAACCGCTGTGGCAATCAAGAGGTTTTATGCTGGGATGGCTAAACTCACTGGGTTTGTTTCCACCTCCAGCCCTCTTGGTTGCTAACAACCACTGTTGATGTTAGAAGTGAAAGACAGAAAGGTTTAGAACAGAGATGCTAAGCTCCCAAATGGAGCATTTGGATAGAAAATGATGCTGTTCTGTGAATTCAGCACTCTTTGATGCCTGACATCTAACAAATGAGAAACTGAAGGCATTCCCCAGTGACTGACATGAAACTTGTTATTTCCAGAATTTCCTGGAGTACTACACCAGAGAACCAAAAAGAAAAAGTCAGGAATCAACTGCTGACATGTCACCAATAGCCTGCCCACCCACTCACCCTCACACATATATAAAATCATTACAGAGGGCTGGGACTCATGATGACACCATGTAGGCATGGACAGAACCTCGTGTCTCCATGAACTGATCAAGGGTTCCAATATAGTGATTACCTATGTGAACTAGCAGTCAAGATAAGGACCCCCCATCTGGTTCAAATCCAGGTTTAAACTCTCTTGATTTCAAGTGAGCAGGTTGCCTCCACAGACAAATCCTCCTTCACCATCCTAAAGGCAAGCTAGACAACACTCTCAAGCCTACACCTTCCCTATGCCTCCTGTGTCTTCCCCAGAAGTGTCAAGTTCCACCTCATTCATGGGGCCCCATCACTTACCATGTGCTCTAGAGTGGCCATCATGGTGACCCCAATTGGCCAAGTCAAGTAAATGTGCTAGCCTGCAATAAGGAAAAATCCACCTCCCCCCTGCCCCCAGGACAAACACCAAGGGGCCCCACAGTCCAAAGCTTACCATATAACAAAGGTAACCTTATGAATTATATGAAACACAGTGGCACATGAGTATTACACAAAATTTCTAGTTTGTATCTTTGCTGAGGGCTCAGATGTCTAAATGAACCTGTGTCCTGTTTCCATGTCTCTTTTCCATGAAACTATTGCCCACCTTCCTCCTACTTAGCAATAAGCAGTTCCACTGCTCATTCTTATTTTCCCCTTATTTTTCCTTGTGACATGTTTATATCTTTCAACAGTATCTCCATTCAAAGCACCATTCCAGGCTCCAGTTCCCAGCACTGGAATATTACAGGTTATATGCCCCCACCCATTGTGCAGGAAAATGATCCAAAACACAAAAATAACCCCTCCAAAATAGGAATACTCAATGTCGTCAAGATATCAATTGTTTCCAACTAGATTTATAGATTCAATGCAATCCCAGTCAAAATCCCACAAGTTATTTTTATGGATATTGACAAAAGGATTCTAAAATTTATATGCAGAGACAAAAAATCCAGAACAGGCAATTCAATATTGAAGGAGAAATACAAAGTTGGAGAACTGACACTACCTGACTTCAAGACTTACTATAGGCCAGGCGCGGTGGCTCACGCCTGTAATCCTAGCACTCTGGGAGGCCAAGGCGGGTGGATCGCTCAAGGTCAGGAGTTCGAGACCAGCCTGAGCAAGAGCGAGACCCCGTCTCTACTAAAAATAGAAAGAAATTATATGGACAACTAAAAATATATATATAGAAAAATTAGCCGGGCATAGTGGCGCATGCCTGTAGTCCCAGCTACTCGGGAGGCTGAGGCAGGAGGATCGCTTGAGCCCAGGAGTTTGAGGTTGCTGTGAGCTAGGCTGACGCCACGGCACTGACTCTAGCCTGGGCAACAAAGTGAGACTCTGTCTCAAAAAAAAAAAAAAAAAACTTACTATAAAGCAACAGTGGTCAAGGCAGTGTGGTATTGGAAAAACAACAGACAAATAGATCAACAGAACAATATAGAGAGCTCAGAATTAGACCCACATGAATATAGTTAACTGATCTTTGGCAAAGGAGCACAGGCAATATGATGGAGCAAAGACAATCTTTTCAACAAATGATGCTGGAACAACTGGACAGCTACAAAAAAAGTGAATCTGGACATCTAGACACAGACCTTACATCCTTCATGAAAATTAACTAAAATGGATCATAGACCTAATGTAAGATGCAAAACTATAAAACTTCTAAAAGATAACAGGAGAAAACCTAGATGACCTTGGGTATGGTGATGACTCTTTACAACACCAAAGGCACAATCCATGAAAGAAATAATTGATAAGTTGGACTTTATTAAAATGAAAAACTTAGGCTCTGTGAAAAACAATGTTAAGAGAATAAGAAGACAAGCCACAGACTGGGAGAAAATATTTGCAAAGACACATCTGATAAAGGATTGCCATCCAACATGTACAAAGAACTCTTAAAATGCAAGAATAAGAAAATGAACAACTTGATTAAAAATGGGTAAAAGATCTGAACAGGCGCGTCACCAAAGATGATATACAGATGGCAAGTAAATATGAAAAGATGTTCAACATCACATGTTATTAGGAAAATGCAAATTTATACAATGATGAGATACCACTACACCTATTAGAATGGCCAAATCTAAGCACTGACAACACCAAATGCTGGTGAGCATATGGAGCAACAGGAGCTCTCATTCATTGCTGGTGGGAATGGTACAGCCACTTTGGAGGACGGTTTGGCAGTTTTTTACCATACAATCCAGCAGTCGAACTCCTTGGTATTTACCTAAATGAATTGAAAACTTATGTCCACACAAAAACCTGCACCCAGATATTTATAGCACCTTTATTCATAATTGCCAAAACTTGGCAGCAACCAAGATGTCCTTCAGTAGGTGAATAGATTAATAAGCTGTGCTACATCTAGACAATAGAATATTATTCAGTGCTAAAAAGAAATGATCTATCAAGCCACGAAAAGACATGGAAGAAACTTAAATGCATATTACTAAGTGAAAGAAGCCAATCTAAAAAGGCTACAGACTGTATGATTCTAACTATATAATATTCCAGAAAAGGGAAATGTAGGGAGGCAGGAAAAAGATCAGTAGTTGCCAGGGGTTGGCTGGAGGAGAAATTAATAGGAGGAATGGACAGGATTTTTAGGGCAGCAAAACTATTTTGTATGGTACTACAATGGAGGATACCTGTCATTATATAGTAATCAAAATCTGTAGAATGTACACCAAGAGTGAACGCTAATGTAAAACTATAGACTTTGGGTGATAATGATGTGCCCATATAGGTTCATTAATTATAACAAATGTACCACTGTGGTGCAGGATGTCACTAGGAGGCTGTTGGGGGGGAGTCCATGGGAACTCTGTACTTTCTCCTCAATTTACTGTGAACTTAAAACTGCTCTAAAAATAAAGTTTATTAAAAAAATGCAAAATGATAACTTATGACTTTTTAATATTGGGCCAGAGAATTTTCTAATTCTGGAGTCACTTAACTGTTCCCAGAAATTTCATTTTAGCCCAGATGTTTTTACAATCCTGCTAAGTAATTAAGGTCTTAATTATTTTTTTCCTCAATGGGAGAAAAGATAACACCAAAATGCTATGGCCTTATTGTCTCATAAGGCAAAAGTCAATTTGAATCTAACTTAGCAATTTATCTCATCACTTCTTTCCCCATAAACTATGGGTTCCTCAAATCTTTTCAAACCAGCTCTTCATTCTGCTCTCCCCTCATTGAGTTAAATGAAACGTTGACACGTCAACTATCTCTGTTTGTGTGGGAACTTCATGATTGTAACTAATTGATAATTGTGATTTATGCCATCCTAAGATCCAGGGAGGCCTTTTCCTCTTGGGGTGCTGGCCTTCTGCTGGCCAGGAACAGTGTGAAAGGCCTTACCCAGAGTACAATAAGGCAAATGCAAATGAAAAGACAACAGACAGTAACCAGTCATTACTGCAGTCTAACCTCTAAAAGAAGATTCTTCTATCTCATCAATCATTCCTTTGCTACCTTCTAGCTCCCGCGTATCCCCCGTATCCTCGTTATTAAATACGTATGCCATCTATTCTATTTCAGAAACCTTTCAGCATTTTACCATCAGAAGATTTGCAGTTTAATCTTTTAGTTTTCTAGGGCTGCTGTGCCAAAGTACCACACTAGGTGGTTAAAGCAACAAGAATGTGTTGTCTCACAGTTCTGGGGGCTAGAAGTCTGAGATCAAGGTATTAGTGGGGTTGATTCCTTCTGAGAGTGGTGAGGGCGAATCTGCTCCAGCCCTCTGTCCTAGTTTCTAGAGCTTTGTTGGCAGTCTTTGGCATTTCTTGGCTTGTAGAAGCATCATCCCAATTTCTGCCTTCATCTTCACATGGCACACAGTGTTCTCCTTGTGTGCAGGTCTCTGTGTTCAAACTCCCCTCCCCTCTTTTCTTTTTTTTTTTTAAAGATGAAGTCTCACTCTGTTGCCCAGGCTGGAGTGCAGTGGTGTGATCATAGCTTATTGCAGGTTCGAACTCCTGGGCTCAAGTGATGCTCCCGCCTCAGCCTCCTCAGTAGGTGGGACTACAGGTACACACCACCACACCTGGCTATTTTTAAAAACTTTTTATAGAGACTGGGGTCTCACTATATTGTCCAGCCTGCTTTCCTCTTTTTATAAGGACACCAGTCATAATGGACTAGGGGCCTACCGTACTACTATATGACTTCATGTTACTTTAACTAATTGCATAGGCAACAACCCTATTTCCAAATAAGGTCACATTCCTCAGAGGTACTGGGGATTAGGATCTCACCATATGAATTTTGGTGGGGAGACAATTCAGTCCACAATAATCTTAAATTAAGAGAGGTCATTTCTGCCTATCTATGTATTCTCCCACATAAATTTCTTAAAATTTCAAATCAAAAATTTCATTTATCCAAGAATGGTGATTCAGAGGAGCTGTTGTTATCTGAGCATCTATAAGAATTAGGATGCTTTTGGCTGCAAGTACTGAAAATGTGACTCTATGCCAGCCATAAGAGTAAACCATCTTGGATGTCCAGCCCCACTGAGCCTTCAGATCATCAGATTCCCAGCCCACATCTGACTGCAACCACGTGGGAAATCCCAAGAGTTAACTGCCCAACTAAACTTTCCCCCAATTTCTGACTCACAAAATTGTGAGCAGAATTCAATGGTTGTTTTAAGCTAGTATGTTTTGGATAATTGGTCATACAGGAATAGTAACCTAATGGGAAGAAATATCCAAACTAAATAAAGGACTTCTATGAAAGAATAAGAAAAGAGAAGTATCCCAATTGAGAAATGGAGAAAAAATTTGGAATTTCCACAAGGAAGAGTAATAAAAAATGTCTCCCTAATCAAGGTATTAAATTTCATTCCTAATCATAGAAATTCTACATAAAAGCACAATAATAATTGACGTCCCTCAGAGTTAGCAACATTTAAGTCATATAATACGAAATGTTGGTGATGACATGGAGCTTGATGGAGGTATACATTGGTACAGCAACCCAGAAGACAATTTAGCAATGCCTTTTAAAATTGAA
Organism: Eulemur rufifrons; assembly: GCF_041146395.1. Classification (NCBI taxonomy): domain Eukaryota; kingdom Metazoa; phylum Chordata; class Mammalia; order Primates; family Lemuridae; genus Eulemur; species Eulemur rufifrons. Next base: position 21,315,432 of record NC_091012.1, on the reverse strand, counting down.
GATAGTCTTTGGCCCAAAAATGTCATTACTAGGTATGTAACCTAGAGGAACTCTCCAAGAATACTTACAGCAGCACTGTTTGTGATACTAACAATGGGAAACAAATATCTGTCAATGAAAAAACTCATAAATGAATTTTGGTACATATATACACACAATGGAATACTATACAGAAGTGAAAATTGATCCAAATTATCAAAGTGGTGATTTTTCACAAATATAATGATTAGCTAATAAAAGGGATGAACATGGAGAATATGATGCCATTTATAAAGTTTAAAACAGGCGAACACAATACTAGCAACTATTTAAGGACATATTCATTTGCACTAAAACCGCAAAGAAATGTAAGTGCAGAACAGGCTTCCCTGTATGGGGAGAGGGTGGGAGACAGCGGGGAAGGAGTGTACAGAGCGCTCAACCTCACTGGCAGTGTTTTATGTCTTAATCCAGGTACTACGTATAGGAGTATTGGTTGCACTTTTTTAATACCTTTTAAATATGGCAGAATGTATTTTGTAAAGTATTTGATTCCCAGAAGCTCCTGTAAAAGATTCCCAGGCACGTCTCACACTCAGCAGATCACACTCTCCGGAGGTGGGGCCCAGGGATCTTTCCCTGAGTGACCCTGGTCTAAGCCAGGGCAAGGCCACCGCAGTGGAGGTTGCCTCCTTCACATTGTGTTACATTTTCACCTTACAAGTGATGTTTATCCATTAGTTCCCCATCTTTGGTGCTTTTGTGCTAGCTACCATGTGCTAACTACCATACAAAAGCAAATAAGACATTTCCACTGGCTCCAAGGGCAAAGGCTAACTCCAACACAAAAGAGTTCAAAAACTTTTCAAACTGAACATGTTAAAATCCATCACTTTGATCCTAGTGTTTCCAAATCCTTTTTTCCTTATGTCCAGAACATCCACAGATCACTGCATCTGGCTGGGACCTCCACAGTCTTCTCTCCAGAGACATTCCAGACACACACCCTGCCTCGGTACTACCATTTGGCAGCCCCCCGTGACGACTCACAGCTTTGACTCACTCATTTCCTCACTGCGCGATCTCAGGCCTCCGTTTCCACCCCTGTAAGTTGAGCAGAGGAAAGTTTGGTTTGGGGCTGGTTCAGCCCCCAGAGGAGCAAAGCTGGGACCAAGAAATGGGCCTCCAGGCCGGGCGCGGTGGCTCACGCCTGTAATCCTAGCACTCTGGGAGGCCGAGGCGGGTGGATCGCTCGAGGTCAGGAGTTCGAGACCAGCCTGAGCAAGAGCGAGACCCCGTCTCTACTAAAAATAGAAAAGAAATGATATGGACATCTAAAATATATATAGAAAAAATTAGCTGGGCATGGTGGCACATGCCTGTAGTCCCAGCTACTCGGGAGGCTGAGACAGGAGGATCGCTTAAGCCGAGGAGTCTGAGGTTGCTGTGAGCTAAGCTGACGCCACGGCACTCACTCTAGCCTGGGCAACAAAGTGAGACTCTGTCTCAAAAAAAAAAAAAAAAAAAAGAAATGGGCCTCCCGATGGCCATTCTATTTCATCACCCTTTCTAGGAGAACAAAAAGCTGATTTGGAAACTGGCAACTAAGTGTTTTATGAAAGAGATGGATTCTGAATAACCTCTTAGATGTTCTTAGGGAAAATACACACATATTTGACTTTCAAAGCACCCTGACAAGGTGCCATTCCATATGCCATGGAAAGCGAATCACTACTTTTGGAGTAAGACAATTTTGCCATTTTCCTGCATGACTGAGCGCAAGGAAACCTACAAATTTGAAATCAAAAACTAGCTTCCTCACTAGTAAATGTGAGGCGGATTTCTCCTCCCCCCAGGGACTGTGAATGGACAGAAATGTGAAAGAGAAATTCTCACAGGGGCAAAGCAACCAGAGGAGACATAGTCCAATTGTACTCAAAGAGTGATAGGCACTGATTTAGGATCCTGTTTCAACTCTACCTGCAGTAAGGTGTGTGACCTTGAGGTTGTCTCTTAACCTCTCTGGGCCTCATGAGTTAAGCCAGGATAATGCTAATACCTACCGCACAGAGTTCTGCTTAGGAGTCAACGAAATAATTTCCACGAGGACATTTTAGGAATCCAGTCTGACCAGGAAAAGGCCTTGAAATCATTTCTTCTTCATCCCTGACGGCAGGCAGGCTGACAAGTAGAATGCTGCACACCAAGGGTGGGTTGGGGCATCAGTGGACGGCTCTGTGCCTCACCTCCATACCAGGCGGTTTCCCAGACCTGGCTAGGTGGGTGAACCCTGCCTGAGCACCTTGTGTGGCTGGAGAGGGGCTGGGCCCTGCCCACAGGTGGTGACCATGTACCTGCAGAGCAGGCAGGAGCAGGAAGAACACTCAGGCCTTCTGCCTGAAGGGCAGTCACTCCCCCCTCCTTCGGTTGGTGGGACCCAACTGATACAGCAACAACCCAGGGTTCACAGCTGCCAGGGAAGGGCGGGCCCAAAGGGTTGGGCTCCAAATCCTGGCAGCAGTTTCCCAAGACTCTGGATTTGCAGCACCCAAAACAGGAAAGGCCCAGACAAACCTGGGTGCTGGGTCACCCTCCTTGGGGCTGGCCACTGGCGCTGGGGCAGCAAAGCAAAGCCCGTTGGCCCGTGGTGTACCCATGGCGGCCGAGGCCTGTGGTCCCCTGGAGCCAGATGGGCAGCGCCGACACGTCCGACTCTGGGGGAGCGGGATGAGCGCACTTGGCATCTACACCTGGACCAGGTGCTCCTTGCCTCCCCTGGCCCAGGCTAGCCACAGAACCAGTCCTACGTGGGGGCGGGGAGGGGGAGAGCAGGTGAAGAAGCCCCAGAGCCACCCCAACCCCCTGCCCCTGTCCGGAACTCAGCACTGGCGGGCACACCCCACACCCAGACCCTGGCTGGTGGGCTCCCCCCCCCAGGGCACATCCAGTAGGGGCGGGAGACCGCGCTGGCTCTGGGACGAAGGCGGGGCCGAAGGAGGAGGAACCACATGGGGAGAGCCAAAGGCGCGGGGACTCGTGGGTACAGACTCCCTCCGACTCCGGGGGGTGGGGGGGTCCCACCTGTGGCAGGACCCGGAGGGGGGGCGGGGAGGGAGGGGAGTAGGTGACGTCACCCGCGGCCCTGGGGCGCCCAGGGCGGCGGCGGCAGCCCGGCCGCGTGACCCGCGCGCGCCAATGGCCCGGCGGTCTCCGGGGCGACGCGGAGGGTCCGCGCTCCACAGCCGCCGCGCCCCCGCCCCGCGTCCGCACTGCAGAGAGCCGTGGCGAGCAGGCGCCGGCGCACTGGCCCACGTGCCGCGCCGACACAGGCAGAGGGAGCGACGGAGAGCGGGGGATCGAGGGGCGCCCGACCCCGCCGCCGCTCCGCGCAGCCCCGAGCCCTGCCCGCTGCGACCTGGACCAGGAGGGACCCCGCCCCAGGCGAAGGTACCGGCCCCGGGGAGGGGAGGGGGCGCTGGGCCCCGGGAGCCTCCGCCGCCCTCGGTCCGCCCCGGCAGGCAGGACTGCGGCAGCCCGTGGGGGCGGCGGGCGGGGGGCGAGGGGCGGCGTGAGGAGGGGGCTGCGGCCCGCGGGGACCGGTGGGGGGCGGAGGCGGGGCTGGGCGGCAGAGGCACCACCGGGGGAGGAGGGGCGGCTGGGGGTGCGGGTGGGGGCTGGGCATTAACCTCGCTCTCGCCCGGTTCGCACTCACAGGCTCTGGAGACCGGGGCCTTCTGCGTTCGCTCTGGGAGGTGGCCCAGATTTATGTGCATCACTCCCTGATCACTCCCCTCCCTCTAAATTCGAATCCGTAGAGATCTGGGGACATGCCATTGACCCTGTTGCAGGACTGGTGTAGGGGGGAGCATCTGGATGCCCGGAAGTGCATGCTCATCCTGGGGATTCCCGAGGACTGCAGCGAAGATGAGTTTGAGGAGACTCTCCAGGGGTCTTTCAGGACCCTGGGCAGATATAGGGTTATTGGCAGGATGTTTAGGAGGGAGGAGAATGCCCATGCGTTTCTGCTGGAGCTTGCACAAGATATCGATTATGCTTTGGTCCCCAGGGAAATACCAGGAAAGGGGGGACCCTGGGAAGTGGTTGTAAAACCCCGTAACTCAGATGGAGAATTTCTCAATAGACTGAACCGCTTCTTAGAGGAGGAGAGGCGGACAGTGTCAGACATGAACAGAGTCCTCCAGTCGGACACCTGTTGTTTGGCTCCGAGAGTGACTATATCACCAGATTTCTGGACCTGGGCCCAGACCCTGGGGGCAGCAGTGCATCCTCTGCTAGAACAAATGTTGTACCGAGAACTAAGAGTGTTTTCTGGGAATACCATATCCATTCCAGGGGCATTGGCCTTTGAAGCCTGGCTCGAGCACACCACTGACATGCTGCAGATGTGGCAGGTGCCCGAGGGGGAGAAGAGGCGGAGGCTGATGGAGTGCCTGCGGGGCCCCGCTCTGCAGGTGGTCAGTGGGCTCCGGGCCAGCAACGCTGCCATAACTGTGGAGGAGTGCCTAGAAGCCCTGCAGCAGGTGTTTGGACCTGTGGAGAGCCGTAAAATCGCCCAGGTGAAGTTTTGTAAGGCCTATCAGGAGGTAGGAGAGAAAGTCTCTAGCTTTGTGATACGTTTGGAACCCCTGCTCCAAAGAGCTGTAGAAAACAATGTGGTGTCACGAAGGAATGTGAATCAGACTCGCCTGAAACAAGTCTTGAGTGGGGCTACCCTTCCTGACAAACTTCGAGACAAGCTTAAGCTGATGAAACAACGAAGGAAGCCTCCCGGTTTCCTGGCCCTGGTGAAGCTCCTGCGAGAGGAGGAGGAGTGGGAGGCCACTGTAGGGCCAGATAGGGAGAGGCTGGAGGGGCTGGAAATAGGCCCAAGGACATCCGGAGTCAATGGGGTTGGGGCAGGGCCTGTGCCTGCCTTGGACGACAGTTTTGACGCGAGGCTTTCCCAGGGTTCCCGGCGCCGGAGGGGCAGAGGCCAACACCGGAGGGGTGGTGTGCTGAGGGCTGGCTCTCGAGGCTCAAGAAAACGGAAACGCCACACGTTCTGCTACGGCTGTGGGGAAGATGGCCACATCAGGGTAGAATGTTTCAACCGCTCCAACCAGCCCTTGGTAAAGCAGAAGAGACGGACTGCAAATGAATCGGGAAACGGGAAGTGGGCTTGGGACAAGAGCCATCCCAAGTCCAAGGCCAAGTAGGCTCAGGACAGGGCAACATTTTCTACCACAGGCCAAGGAGACAAAAGAAATATTGGAAGGCAGGGAAGGGGCAGCCCCTGCAAAGCACAGGGGCCTTGCCTGGGGCTCAGAGGCAGAGCAGCCAGGCCCAGGCCCAGCCCCCTCACCCAGCCCCAGCTGGAGGGGGTTACACCAACCAAGACCAGACCACAACCTGCTCAGTGAGGGCCCCGTGCAGCGGCTGGAGGAAGAGCCAGGGATGCACACGGGAATCTACCGCACCCAGCACCTGGGGTGCCCAGGCCTCAGATGGGGACCCTGGCCTGGGTGACAGCCTGGTCATCTGGCCACCTCCAAATACCCACCTTGTGGGCTCTGAGCTAAGCATGCCCACCAGCCCCCGAGAACCTCGGGGCCTGGAAGAGCCTGCCCCATGGCCACCCCCGCCAGAGGGAGCCGGGGCTGCCGGGGAGGAGCTGGGAGGCACAGAGGCAAAGCCCTGCAGGGGAGGCCGCAGGCTCCAGCTGGTCTTCAGGATCATCTACACTGCGCTCGGGGAGCCCCAGGAAGGCAGCACCCTCAAGTTCCTGTGTGAGTGAGGGTAGGAGACCCCAAGGCCCCGGGAGCCCAGCACCAGCTGAGGGACAGTCGCAGACCCCCGTGTCCTGCCAGGGCTGTGCAGGCAGGGGGCCCAAAGACTGTGGGGAAGACACCCGGCAGGGCCCCTGGGTGCCCGGTGGGCCAGTGCCCCACAGTTGGCTTAGGCCACAATGGGTGTGCAGGGAAGCCTTTGTTCCAAAGTAGCAAGAGCAGCAGGAGGAGGAGCTGGAGGAGGAGGGGGCGGAGGAAGAGGAGCAGGAGGAGGAAAGGAAGAGGAGGGAGGACTTCGTGGGGGGAGTGTTTTGTTCCCCTTGTGTTTATGCAGAACCACTGGAGACCCGGAGAGAGCAGGCAAGGAGAGCCTGGGGCTGACGTGGCCAACACCTCTCAGCAGCTACCAAGGCCAAGGCCAGCCCCAAGCCTCGACAACTCGGGCAGCTGGGCTGGAAGCACCCCTTAGTGGCCAGCCATGGCCCTGGCCACCACCCCTGGCCCTTCCTGGTGACCCAGATGACCAGGTTTGCCACCCAACGGGGAGGGGAGAGGCGGCCCTGCCGTGACACCACCGCACCTGGCCCCAGCCCCAAACCCTGCCAACTCAGGCAGCCGGCCTGGAAGCACCCGTGAGCGGCCAGCCGCGGCCTGGGTGAGGGCACTCGAAGACGTCTGCCACCCGCACTGGACCGGGAGACCTTAGAGGGACAGAGGCCGTCTCAAGGGTGCCGGCTGCCTGGGCCTCCCCAGAGGGGCCCCCCATTCACCGTCCCCGGGACAGGCCGAGCCCTGTTCTGGGAAGCCCACCCTTATCCGCGTAGGCCCCGTAGCGACCCACGTGTCAAGCACAGGCGCCCTCCCACCCCCCACCCCCAGCCACCAGCCACCATTCCTGTGCAAAGCCGCTGTGTGCGCTCCAGCCCCGGGGGGCACGTCCCGGCCTGCCCGGCCGGCCGCCTCTCGGCCCCGGGCACGTGCTGTGGGCTTCGGTGCCAGCCCAGGCCCTGCTCGCTGTCGTGCAGTGTCGTGAGCTCAGCCTCTGCTTTCTCGGAGTAGATTTAGGCCGACCGCAGCTTGTCCTTGCGGAGATGTGCGTGTTCTTATCCAAGCAGCTCCTCCCCGGAGACCCGGAGCACAGTCCCAGGAGGCAGCGGGCAGGACGGACGACGAGGGCGGCGGGGACGCGCACCCCGTGACCTCGGGGAGAAGAGCTGGACCAGGGACGGACGGGGGGCTGTGCGCGGCTCCCCGGGGACTGTGCTTTGACGTCCACCCCTGCTGTCCCTTGTGACTCAGTTTCTTCGACATGGTGGGGTGTGTCCTGCTGTGTTTTCCAGTGTCCCGTGACTGTCCTATGCTGGCCATAGGGCAGGGCCGCGCCCCAGCGGGTGGGCCGGGAGGGGGTCTCTGAAGAGAGTGGAGGTTGCCAGAGTCCAGCGTCCTGGCCGGGGGCAGATGTGGGGGCCGGGCAGAGGAGGCACCTGGCCAGGGAGCCCAGGAGGAGGGGGCCCGGGACCTATGGCCTCTAGTGGCCGTCATCAATTGCTGTCCGTGTTGTCATTCCCTTCTCTCCAGTGGTTGCAGTAAATGTTTCTGCTCAATAAATTTCATTAAGTGTTTCCAGCTGAGTCTCGCCAACTGCGTGCACCTGAGCTGCGGGTGGGCCGGGGGTGGCGCGGGCTGGGGACGAGGGCAACGGTGGCCGGCTTATCATCGGGGTGTGTGCAGGGCAGGCTCCGTGAGTGCCGGTGGGGTCCCCCAGGCTGGTCATAGGTGGGGGACCGGGTGCTGCTGGGCATGGGCGGTGCCTGGTTGGGTCCCCAAGGCCATCGTGGAGCTCTCAGGCATGAGCAGGTCAGACATCAGCTTGGGGTGGCATGGGTGTGGGGCTGAGGGGACAACAATGGCCTTGTCAACACTGGTGTATGTGTGGGGCGGGGTCTGCAAGAGTTTGAGGAGCCCTAACTACAAGCGTTGATGAGTCAGAGTTAGTGAGTTTGGGTCCCAGCGGAAGGAACCCAACTGGGCAGGCTGGATGGTGCTGGTTGACAGAGTGCTTGTGGCCTTGAGTTGTGGCTATTTGTGTCACCAGAGCCCTCAGGAATAAGTGGATAACACATCAAAGGGAGGTTGATGGAAAGCAGGCAGGACCAGGGCCCCGGCATCTCCTCTTGCAATGTGGGGGTTCAGGGCATCTAGTTTGTGTGAGTATGTGTGTGTCAGGGAATGTGTGAGTGTGTGAGATGGTGTGTGAATGTGTGTGTTAATGAATGTGTTTGGTTTTGGATGTGAGTATGCATTAGTTTTCCAGTGTGACCAAATGTGTGTGTGTTGGTGTTCAAGTGTATATTTATGTGTGTTAGTGTGTATAAATGCATATGTGTGTTAGTGAATGTGTATTAGTTCATGAATGTGTGAGTGAGATGGTGTTTGAAGGTGTGTGAGGTAGGTTGGTGAATGTATGTGAGTATGTGTTTTTGAGTGTATTCACAAGTGAATATGTGTGTATGAGCATGTGAATGTCTATGAGTTTGTGAGTGTGTGTGAATGAATGCGTGGAGTGGGTGAGTACATGTGTGGGTGTGGGTGTTAATGTGGACGAGAGAATGTGTGACAAGGTATGTGAATCTGTGTGTGAGTGTATGTGTTGGGTAGCTGATAGATTTTTTTATTAATTTTTTTTTAAGGGATGAAATGAGAGTTGAGAAGAGGGCAGAGGAGGGCACAAGTTGCTTCTCCACAAAGCAGCAGCGAGATTGTTGGCCCAAGGGTGATGAGCCCACTGGCCAGGCCTACTGTCCAGTCATCTGTTTCCAGCCCCAGCACCTTGCTATTTGCAAGGTTCCTGGCATTGTATTACTCTTATTGTTGTGTGAGTCTCCTTGTGGACATTTGTTTTCTTTTCTCCCGGGTAAGTACCTCGGAATGGAATTGTTGGGCCACAGGGTAGTGGTATATTTAACTTTATAAAAAACTTCATGTATATTTGCAAAGCTTTTGTGACAATTTTATTCCCGTCAGCAGTGCCCATTTCTTAGGGCCCTCCACAAAAATCTTGGATTGCCAACTTTGAACTTCTAGCCATCCCGTTGGTATCTTACTGTTTGTACAGTAAGTACTGTCTTAATTTGTGTTTCTGTGATGACTAATACTATTGAGCACTTTTTTCTGTGCTTTTTAGCTATCTCTCTATCTTCTTTAGCAAGTGCCTGTTGCCCAATTTTGCCTGTATTTTTTTGGTAAATTACTGAGTTGTGCAAGTTGTTAAAATAGTCTGGATGCAAGTCCTTTGTCAGATATGATGTGCTAGGAATATTTTCTGCCAGTTGTATCTTGTCTATGCATATTCTTAATTGTGTCTGTTCATAAGCAGATGATTTTAATTATGATCAAATCCATTGCATCATTTGTTTTGTTCTATAATGACCACTTTCTTGGTTCTGCCTAAGACATCTTTGCTTGACCCACATTTGCAAACATACTGTCCTGTGTTTTCTTCTAGAATCTCTGTAGGGATCCTCCCTGAGCAAGAATTGGCTTGAGCTCAGAGTCAGCAAAGCTGGACGTGTTTCTTGGGTCCAAAGGTCAATGGGTCCAGAACGCCCCTTGAGGCTAGAAGTCAATGGGTCGGGACATGGCCCATTGACTGCTGAATGCTTCTTGGGACTAAGGGTCAATGGCCTATTGAAATAGACAAACTGTTTCCTATGGCAAATAGCCAAGGGGTGTCTCATTGTCCTGCATACAGGTAATGAGGTCCAAAGGTGAAGATGCAAAGGTTTGCCTTCCCTTGAGCAATTTCCATAAGAAATGGAACATGTCGCCTCAGGGCTCTAAAGATAGTCACGTACCAGGAAGTAGCTGCTGGAAAAAAGGTGTATAAAAATAAAGCGACTGCTACTTTCCGTACTGCAGTCTTTACCGGCTATGTGTGTCCGTGTGTTTTTTCCGTGTGTCTGTATGTATGTTTATGTGTTCATCCCCCGTTCTGTAATCGGGCCGCAACAATCTCTGTAGTTTTAGTTTTTGCATTTAGGTCTTAGCGCATACCTAAATTAATTTCTGTATTTTGAGTGGGTGAGGTGTGGGGTCAAGATGCATTTGAAAACACTTTCCTTTTGACATTGATTTTATCTGGGGTGATGGTCAAAAAATATTTGCCTTTGCACCTGTGGGTCTACTACAGGGTTCTATATTCTCTTTTCTGTATTTTTAACTTCTAGATTTTCCATTTGGTTCTTCATTATAGTTGTCATTTTTCTGTTGAGATTCTTTCTCATTGGTTTCTTCATTATATTCATTTTCTCTTTCAATTCTGGAACAACACATTTGTTGCTAATAGCTGTCTTTAAGTCCCCATCTGCTAATCCCATTGTCCTTGCCATCTCTGGACCTATTGGAACATTTTTCTCCTTGGTATGGGTCATGTTTCTCTCCTTTTCATGTCTAGAAATTTTTGCATAGAGGCTGGATATTTTACCTGTTAGGTTGTTGTTAATAAGTGTCTTGGTTTTGTTGTTTCCATTAATTCTGTGTTGAGTTTTGTTCCAGAAGGCAGTTTGCTTACTTACAGTCCATTGTGAGCCTTTCAAGGTTTGTTTTGAAGCTTTGTTAATGTAGGTCTCATGGGGCTACCTGAGCCTTCTTCCTAAGGTGTGGCCTTTCTGGGTTCTGTACTGAATGTTCAGTGACTTCAGTGTGGTCTCTCCACCATGGCTGATGGGAAACCGAACACCTATGAATGCTGTGTGAGCTCTGGTAGTTCTCACTGCTTCTTGGAAGGTGTTCTGTGCTTGACCTTGTGTTGTGTCTATCCGAGCATGCAGGGTTTGCCACTCAGCCAAAGGCTCAGTAGGAATTTTGCAAAGTGCTCTGGAGCCCTTTCTGTGCTCAGTTCCCTTCTCTCCAGTACCCTGACTGAAAATTCTAGATGTCTCAGTAGCGCTCAACTCCACAACTCAATGAGAATTTCACAGTGCTGCTCGGATTCTCCCCTCACTTTGCCATAGACCGGGAAGTACCTCCAAGCTCTGGGTTGATCTTTGGCCCTGCCTCATTTGTTTCCCTTCTCTCAAGATTCACAGTCCTGGCAAGCTCCCTAGGGTCACGTAACTCACTGTGCAGTGAATGGGGATGAATGGTCAGTAGATATGAGGGGACTGGAGAAAAGGTTAGTATGGTTGGGTCCCAGGTGATGGACGGACAGGCAAGGAGAGAACAGCAGATACACGGGAGGTCAGATGGGGCCATGAAGGGCCTGTGGTACCTGTGCTAAGGACTTTGGATTTCTGTTCCAGATGTGCAGAAGTCACCGGCATCTTCCGGGAAGGACCACTGCCCTGGAGATTCCTGAAGGAGAGAAATGACCTGCTCATGTCTGTGAAGTAGAAAGGTTAACAAGGAAGCAGTGCCGGGGATAACCTGGAGGGGGCACTTGTGTCACACCAGAGGTGGCTGCAAAGGTCCAGGTGGTGGATGAATCCAGGGGCCACTGAGTACCTTCATCTGCTGAGGTTGGAGGGACACCAGGGCTGGGAAGCAAGCAGATTTCTGTTGGACAGGGTCTCTTTGCAGACCTGAGCCAAACTTCTCCATGGGAAACTAGGGTTCTGCTGGGAAACTAGGGCTTTGCCTGGCCATCAGCAAGTCCCTAGAGGTAGCTCTTGTCAGCTAACACTACTCAATTCTGCCCCCTGCCCAAAGTTCCAGTCCTCAGGGTCACTCTATGACACAAGAAGGGGGGCCCGGGGTCTGTCAGGAGGCCATGTGCCACTGGCTGCCTTCTCTCCTCTGAGCTGACTCCCTGAAAAGGCTGGCTTCAGCCACGGAGTGTCTGAAGACCACACTGTCACGCAGGCCCAATTCAGCCCACCTCAGCCCCCCCAGCCCATCCCAATACAGGCCTCATCTCTCAACCGGACATCCTGCTTGCTGTCAGCTGTCACTGCTGATCACAAGTGTCCTGTTGGATTGCTCCTAACCTCTTGCCTACAGGGACCATTTTTATTTTTAATTACCATGGGTACATAATAGATGTATATATTTATGGGGTACATGTGATTTTTGATACAAGTACACAATGTGTAATGATTAAATCAGGACAATTGGGTTATCCCTCACATGAAGCATTGGCCCTTTCTTAGTGTTGGGAACATTCCAATTTCACTCTTTTAGCTATTTTAAAATATAGAATAAATTATTGTTAAGTAATTATTGTTAAGTCACCTTATCGTGCTACCGAATACTACCGAATACTAGATCTTATTCATTCTACCTAACTATTTTTGTACACATAAACTGTCCCGTCTTTATCCCCCTCTCTCTACTACCCTTTCCATCCTCTGGTAATCATCACTCTACTCTCTACCTCCATGAGTTCCATTGTTTTAATGTTTAGCTCCCACATATGAGTGAGAACGTGCAATGTTTGTCTTTCTGTGCTTGGCTTATTTCACTTAACACAGTGTCCTCCAGTTCCATCCATGTTGCTGCAAATGACAGAATTTCCTTCTGTTTATGGCTAAATAATATTCCATTGTGTATATGTACCACATTGTCTTTATCCATTCATCTAGTTTGATAGACACCTAGGTTGATTCCATATCTTGGATATTGTGAATAGTGCTGCAATAAACATGGGAGTGCAGATATCTTTTTGATTTACTGATTTCTTTTCTTTTGGCAATATACCTAGCAGTGGCATTGCTGGGTCATGTGGTAGTTCTATTTTTAGTTTTTTGAGGAACCTCCATATGGTTCTCCATAGTCACTGTACTAATTTATGTTCCCACCAACAGTGTACCAGGGTTCCCCTTTCTCCACATCCTCACTAGCATTCATTATTGCCTGTTTTTTGGATAAAAGCCATTTTAACTGTGCTGAGATGATATCTCATTGTAGTTTTTTTGTTGTTGTTTTGAGACAGAGTCTCACTCTGTCACCTGGGCTAGAGTGCCGTGGCGTCAGCCTAGCTCACAGCAACCTCAAACTCCTGGGCTCAAGCGATCCTCCTGTGTCAGTCTCCCAAGTAGCTGGGACTACAGGCATATGCCACCACGCCCAGCTAATTTTTTCTATTTTTAGTAGAGATGGGGTCTCGCTCTTGCTCAGGCTGGTCTTGAACTCCTGAGCTCAAGTGATCCTCCCGTCTTGGCCTCCCAGAGTGCTAGGATTATAGGCTTGAGCCACCGCACTTGGCCCTCATTGTAGTTTCGATTTGCACTTTTTCATATACCTGTTGGCCATTTGTATGTCTTCTTTTGAAATGTTTGTTTAGATCTTTTGCCCATTTTTAAATAGGATTATTTGATTGTTTTTCCTATTGAGTTGTCTGAGCTCCTTATACATATTCTGGTTATTAATCCCTTGTCAGATGGGTAGTTTCTAAATATTTACATTCATTCTGTGGGTCTCTTCACCTTGCTGATTGTTTCCTTTGCTGTGCAGAAGATTTTTAGCTTGTAGCTCAATGGGATCCCATATGTCTATTTTTGCTTTGGTTGCCTGTGTTTTTGAGGTATTACTCAAGAAATCTTCACCCAGATGAATATCCTCAAGCATTTCCCCAATGTTTACTTCTAGTAGTTTCATCATTTCAGGTCTTAGATTTAAATTTTTAATCCATTTTGATTTTATTTTTGTATATGGTAAGAGACAGTGGTCTAGTTTCATTCTTTCGCATGTGGACATCCAGTTTCCCCAGCACCATTTATTAATTACTGTTTTACATCAGTTTTAATGGAAATAAAAGAGAGAGTGAGAAAAGTACATTTATTAGTGGTTTACATACTTGCCATGATGGCAAAAATCATTCTAACATGCATGAATAATATATTCAAGAACATTCCACACTCCTTGGTGGTTTGCGCAATACAGTTTATAAAATAAAACAAAAAATTGTCTATTCCCATTAAAGCACCAAAAACTGGTATTGAGAAATTAGATGAAAGGATCAATCTCTAACTCCTGGATGCCAGGAAGCAGAGTTTTTCAGAATCAAGAACAAAGCCCTAAGTAAGAGCTCAAAGCCCCACCCCTCAGGGGTCACATAGTTTGGGCTGCTGCTATTAACTAATTCATTATTTTAACACATAAAACAATTCAGCCTTTTCTTTACCCCAAATTAAAATGAAGCACATATAATACTCTTCAGAAATGCAAACACCCTGAGATAGCTCAGTACCAGAACCTGCACAGGGATTTGCTATTTAGGTACAGTTAGTGTAATTCATATTTAAAGTCATTTCATAAAAATAACAATTGTCCCGGTTTTCCAAGTTCTGTTTCTTCCTATGATGGTCAACAAAGTCATCTCTATTAAGATTCTTATTCATTGCTCGAGTGTAGAAACTGCTTAGTAAAATTCTCCAGCTCATTTTCAAGTTGAACATCTTTACTTCTTAAGAGCTTTGAATTGTTTTGTATTTTCTCCAACCGATCTATTTCTTTGGATAATGTAGCAATTTCTTGTTCCAGATGTCTCTGAGTAATATCAACTAGTTGGCACAGGTGAGCAAAAGTGGTAACCATTTCTGTTGCACTTGATGGCTACAGTTTGCACTCGTGAAGCTAACAGTCATCTGCAGTTTTTTGGTTGCATAGTTCACAAACTGCTGTTTAAAGGCTCTCTCCTGGGCACGTGTGGTCCAGGTCAGCTGTTCATAAAGACACAATGCTAATACATGCTTAATGAAACAGATGTGAGTTTCCAGTCTATAGTTTTCCAAATCACTCCTCCAACAACAGTGATGCTCAGAGAAGTTCTAGATGTAAGGGAAGCTATCCTGTTACTAAGGTAACCATGATTTCTTCCTGTGATGCATTATCTGGTGTTGCTGGATTGGTAGGAGCAGTGGGAGTAGAAGCTAAAGATCTAGGGAGATGAAAGATAGGCTCTGATGGTCCTAGGAGCACCCTGTGGGCATTTGTAGGGCCCCCAAATTGATGCACAAGGGAAGGCCAGCCCAAGGACCAGCACGATTTATTGAAGAGACTGTCCTTTCCCCAATACATATATTGGTGCTCTTGGCACCTTTGTCAAAAACGAGTTCACTGTAGATGTATGGATTTATTTCTTGGTTTTCTATTCTGTTCCTTTGGTCTACCTGTCTGTTTTTATGCCAGTTACATGCTGTTTTGGTTACTATAGCTCTGTAGTATAATTTGAAGTCAGGTAATGTGATTCTTCTGGTTTTGTTCTTTTGCTCAGGATGGCTTTGGCTAGTCTGCACCTTTTGTGATTTCATATACATTTTAGGATTATTTTTTTCTTTTTCTGTGAAGAACGTCATCAGTATTTTGATAGGGATTGCATTGAATCTGTAGACTGCTTTGGTAGATTCAATTTTTTTGTGTCCTCCTCAATTTCTCTCGTCAATATTTTATAGTTTTTATTGTAGAGATCTTTCACTTCTTTGGTTAAGTTTATTGCTAGTGTGAACTAAAATAAAATCTTAAGGCTCCCCCCACAGGCTGACTGAATGAACCCCCTTTTTGCCAAGGGATACCCTAAGACTGAGCTGCTGGCTATGAGAAGGAAGGTTAGACATGCCTCATCATGCCTCCCTCCCTTCTTGTAGATATGCTTTGTAACTCACTAACAGGCCTAAGGCTATGCAAGACAAACCTGCAGGTCCTCAATTTATACAACAAATATATGGCCAGTAGCTTATCTCTGATTAACAGACCTCCTTATCTTAAAAGATTCCAACCCTTTAGACAAAGCTTCATTTCTTTAACCAATTACAAGTCAAAGTACCTTTAAACCCACCTATAACCTATAAGTCCCTGCTTGGACATGTCCCACCTTTTCAGGAGAAACCAACATATGCCTTCCACGTATTGATTTATGACTTTACCTGTAACCCCTGTCTTGCCGAAAGGTATAAAACCAAACTGTAACCCAGCCACAGCGAGTCCACTTGCTCAAAGCTTCTTTGGCATGGCTTCAGGTCATAGTCCTAAAATTTGGCTCAGAATAAACTTCTTTAAATTATTTTACAGAGTTTGGCTTCTTTTTCATTGACACTAGGTATTTTATTTTATTTGTATTAATAGCTATTGTAAATGTGATTACTTTCGTAAGTTCTTCTTCAGATTGTTCCCTGTTGGCATATAGAAATGCTACTGATTTTTGTATGTTGATTTCGTATCCTACAACTTTACTGTATTTATCAGTTCTAATAGCTTTTTTTGGTGGAGACTTTGGGTTTTTCTAAATCTAAGATTATATTTTCTGCAAATGAGGATAATTTGACTTCTTCCTTTCCAATTTGGATGCCTTTTCTTTCTTTCTCTTGTGTAATTGCTCTAGCTAGGACTCTGTTGAATAACAGTGGTAAAAGTAGGCATCCTTGTTGTGTTCCATATCTTAGAGGGAAGACTTTTAGTTTTTCTCTGTTCAGTATGATACTAGCTGTAGGTCTGTCTTATATGGCTTTTGTAGTGTTGAGGTATGTTACTTTTATACCCACTTTTGAGAGTTTTTATCATGAAGGAATGTTGAGTTTTATAAAATCCTTTTTCAGCATCAATTTAAACGATCATATGGTTTTTGTCCTTCATTTTGTTGATGTGATGTATCACATTTATTGATTTGCATATGTTGAACCTTCCTTGCATCCCTGGGATGAATACCACTTGATCATGATGAATGATCTTTTTAATGTGTTGTTGAATTCAGTTTGCTAGTATTTTGTTGAGGATTTTTGCATTTATGTTCATCAGAGATATTGGACTGCATTTATCTTTTTTTATTGTGTCTTTGTCTGGTTTCGGTATCAGGCTAATACTGACCTTGTAGATTGAGTTTGGAATTATTCCCTCCTCCCTGAATTTTTAGAATAGTTTGAGTAAGATAGGTATTAGATCTTCTTTAAGTGTTTCAGAGCACTCAGCAGTGAAGCCATCAGTCCTGGGCTTTTCTCTGAGGGAAGACTTTGTTACTGCTTCTATCTAATTATTTGATATTGGTCTATTCAGGTTTTGGATTTCTTCAATGTTTCATACTGGTAGGTTGTATATGTCTAGAAATTTATACATTTCTTCTAGTTTTTCCAGTTAATTGGTATATAGTTGCTCATGATAGTCTCTAATGATCCTTTGAATTTCTGCAGTATCATAATGTCTTCTTTTTGTCTCTGGTTTATTTGGATCTTCTCTCTTTTGTTCTTAGTCTGGCTAAAGGTTTGTCCTTTTGTTTGTCTTTTCAAAACACCAACTTTCATTTAATTGATCTTTTGTATTTTTTGTTTCAATTTAATTTATTTCTGCTCTGGTCTTTATTATTTCTTTTCTTCTGCTAATTTTGGGTTTGGTTTGCTCTTGCTTTTCTAGTTATTTAAGGTACATTGTTAGGTTGTTTGTTTGACATTTTTCTACTTATTCAATATAGGCATTTATTGCTATACATTTCCTTCCTGGGGTACTGCTTTTGCTATTTTCCATAGGTTTTGGCCTTTATTTCCATTTTTGTTTTTTTCAACAAATTTAAAAAATTTTCTTCTTAATCTCTTATTGACCCCCTTGTCATTCAGGAGCCCATTGTTTAATTTCTATGTGTTTGTCTAGTTTCCAAAGTTCTTCTTATTATTGATTTCTAGTTTTATTCCATTGTGGTCAGAAAAAAACTTGATATGCTTTCAATTTTTTGAATTTTTAAAGACTTGTTTTGTTGCTTAACATATGGTCTATCCTTGAGAATGATCCATGTGCTGGGGAGAAGAGTGTGTATTCTGTAGCTGTTGGATGAAATGCTCTGTAAATATTTATTAGGCCCATTTGGTCTATAGGAAAAATTAAGACCGATGTTTCTTTGTTGGTTTTCTGTCTAGATGATCTGTCCAATGCTGGAAGTGTGGTGTTGAGGTCTCCAGCTGTTATTGTATTGGGGTCTATCTCTCTCTTAACTCTAATAATATTTGATTTATCTATTTGGGTGCTCCAGTGTTGGGTGAATATATATTTATAATTATTATATCTTCTTGCTTAATTGACCCCTTTATCATTATATAATGACTTTCTTTGTCTCTTTTTACAGTTTTTGTCTTGGAATCTATTTTATCTGATATGAGTATAGCTATTCCTGCTCTATTTTGGTTGTCATTTGCATGAAATATGTTTGTCCATCCCTTTATTTTCAATCTGTGTGTGTCTTTATAGGGGAAGTGAGTTTCTTGGAGGCAGAATATAGTTGGGTCTTGTTTTTAATCCATTCAGCCATTGTATGTCTTTTGATTGGAGAATTTAGTCTATTTACAGTCAATGTTATTATTGATAGGTAAGGACTTACAACCGCCATTTTGTTATTTGTTTTGTGGTCCTCTTTTTCTTTCTTCTTTCCTTCCTGTCTTCCTTTGTGTAAAAGTGATTTTCTCTGGTAGCATGTTTTAA
Source organism: Eulemur rufifrons (assembly GCF_041146395.1). Lineage (NCBI taxonomy): Eukaryota > Metazoa > Chordata > Mammalia > Primates > Lemuridae > Eulemur > Eulemur rufifrons. The sequence goes on along the minus strand of NC_091012.1, from coordinate 21,297,274 downwards.
TTTCTTGCTTGTTATTTTTTGTGTATTTGTCATAGGTTTTTGATTTGAGGTTACGATGAAACTTGTAAATAACATCTTATAACCAATTATTTTAAACTGATGACAACTTAACTCTGGTTACCAAAAAATAAACAAAGAAGCAAAGAAAAATCTAAAAAAACCTCTACACTTTAACTCCATCTCTCTGCTTTTTGATTTTTTTTTTTTTTTTTTTTTTTTAGACAGAGTGTCGCTTTGTTGCCCTGGCTAGAGTGAGTGCCATGGCGTCAGCCCAGCTCACAGCAACCTCAAACTCCTGGGCTTAAGCAATCCTACTGCCTCAGCCTCCCGAGTAGCTGGGACTGCAGGCATGCGCCACCATGCCTGGCTATTTTTTTTTTCTATATATATTTTAGCTGGCCAGATAATTCCTTTCTATTTTTAGTAGAGACGGGGTCTTGCTCTTGCTCAGGCTGGTCTCGAACTCCTGACCTTGAGCGATCCACCCGCCTCGGCCTCCCAGAGTGCTAGGATTACAGGCGTGAGCCACCGCGCCTGGCCTGCTTTTTTATTTTTTGTTGTTTCTATTTATATATTTTTTAAACTCTCTCTCTCAAAAAGTTGTTGTATTTGTTATTTTTTTAAATAAAAAAATTGTATTTACTTAGATGGATTCAGAATGCCAACAAAACAGCTGCTACTTTTTTTTTTGCAATTACAGAGTGGTATTCAGTTAACAGAACAACAATTATTTCGTATAAGCTGCATCAGAGACAACTGAAGATGAAAAAACTACCATCCCCATATATAACTAATTTGTGCTGTGCACCAACAAGAACCTGCTTTAAATTTCCATGCCAATTTACAACCCCCATACTGTACCAGGCAAGGTTAGTGGCTGTTGAAAATACCACCAGGACAGGGCTAGCCAAAGACACATTCGGTAGTGTTAACTATACAAAAAAGACACTGTACAGTTTAAAAACAAATCTTACACAGCCTTACATTTCAATTTTTTTCTTTAAAAGGAGTGGGTTGTGTACAGGGGCGTTAAATGCTTTATAGACAAGAAAAAAAAACTGCGCTAGAACCAACTTATTCATCATCATCATCTTCATCTTCATCTTCTTCATCTTCCTCCTCCTCTTCATCCTCTTCATCTTCCTCATCCTCCTCCTCTTCCTTCTTTTTCTTGCTTTTTTCAGCCTTGGCAACTCCCTTTTTTGCTGCATCAGGCTTTCCTTTAGCTCGGTACGCAGCAATATCCTTTTCGTACTTTTCCTTCAGCTTTGCAGCCTTCTTTCCATAAGGCTGCTTGTCATCTGCAGCAGTGTTATTCCACATCTCTCCCAGTTTCTTTGCAACATCACCAATGGATAGGCCAGGATGTTCTCCTTTGATTTTAGGGCGATACTCAGAACAGAACAAGCAAAAGGCCAAAGGAGGCCTCTTGGGTGCGTTGGGATCCTTGAACTTCTTTCTTGTTTCCCCTTTAGGAGGGATATAGGTTTTCATTTCTCTTTCATAACGGGCCTTGTCCGCCTTTGCTGTATCTTCAAACTTTCCTTTCTCTTTAGCAGACATGGTCTTCCACCTCTCTGAGCACTTCTTAGAAAATTCTGAGAAGTTGACTGAAGCATGTGGGTGCTTCTTCTTGTGCTCCTCCCGGCAGGTTTGCACAAAGAATGCGTATGATGACATTTTGCCTCTCAGCTTCTTAGGATCTCCTTTGCCCTTGTTTAGTTATTTTTCCTCAGCGAGGCACAGAGTCGCCCAGGGCCCGTCCGGCTCTCACTTGCCCCGGCGCTGTCTCTATGGAGCTCAATGTACTGCAATGGCCGTGTATTTGTTATTTTTGATAGGTTTGTATTTTAGTCTTCCTACTTAAGACATGAGTTGTTTACACACTATAATTACAACATTAAAGTCTTCTGTATTTGTCTGTGTAACTTACTGTTGCCAGTGAGTTTTATATCTTCAGATGATTTCTTATTATTCATTAATGTCCTTTTATTTTGGATTGAAGAACTCTCTTAACATTTATTATAGGATAGGTCTGTATTGGCAAAATCCCTTAGCTTTGTTTGTCTGGGAAAGTTTTTATTTCTCCTTCATGTTTGAAGGCTATTTTTGCTGAATATAATGTTCTAAAATGCAAGGCTTTGTCCATCAGCACTTTGAACATGTTATGCCACTATCTCCTGGCTTGTAAGGTTTCCACTGAGAAGTCTGCTGCCAGATGTATTGGAGCTCCTTTATATGCTATTTGTTTCCTTTGTCTTGCTGCTTTTAGGATCCTTTCTCTATCCTTGACTTTTGAGAGTTAAATTATTAAATGCCTTGAGATAGTTTTATTTGGGTTGACTCTCATTGGTGTTCTTTTTTTTTTTTTTTTGAGACAGAGTCTCGCTTTGTTGCCTGGGCTAGAGTGAGTGCCGTGGCGTCAGCCTAGCTCACAGCAACCTCAAACTCCTGGGCTTAAGCGATCCTCCCGCCTCAGCCTCCTGAGTAGCTGGGACTACAGGCATGCGCCACTATGCCCGGCTAATTTTTTCTATATATATTTTAGTCGGCCAGATAATTTCTTTTCTATTTTTTTAGTAGAGACGGGGCCTCGCTCTTGCCCAGGCTGGTGTCCAACTCCTGACCTTGAGCGATCCACCTGCCTCGGCCTCCCAGAGTGCTAGGATTACAGGCGTGAGCCACCGCGCCCGGCCTCATTGGTGTTCTATGACTTTCTTGTACCTGAATATTGATATCTTTCTCTGGGTTTGGAAAGTTATTGTTATTATTTCTTTGTTTTTTTTTTTTTGTTTTTTTTTTTTGAGACAGAGTCTCACTCTGTTGCCCAGGCTAGAGTGAGTGCCGTGGCGTCAGCCTAGCTCACAGCAACCTCAAACTCCTGAGCTCAAGGGATCCTCCTGTCTCAGCCTCCCGAGTAGCTGGGACTACAGGCATGCGCCACCATGCCCGGCTAATTTTTTCTATATATTATTTCTTTGAATAAACATTCTACCCTGATCTCTCTCTCTACCTCCTCTTTAAGGGCAGTAACTCAAATTTTCCCTTTTGAGGCTATTTCTAGATCTTACAGTTGCGCTTTATTCTTTTATATTACTTTTTATTTTTTCTCTTCTGTGTATTTTCATGTAGCCTGTCTTCGAGCTCACTAATTCTTTCTTCTACTTGATCAATTCTGCTGCTGAGAGACTCTGCTGCATTTTTCAGTTTGTCAATTAAAATTTTCAGCTTCACAATTTCTGCTTGATTTTTAAAATTACTTCAATCTCTTTGTTAAATTTCTCTGATTGGATTCTGAATTCCTTCTTTGTGTTATCTTGAAGTTTGGTGATCTTCCTCAAAACAGCTATTTTGACTTATTTGTCTGAAAGGTGACATATCTCCATCACTCTGGGATTGGTCACTGGAGCCTTATTTAGTTTGTTTAGTGAGGTCATGTTTTCCTGGATGTTCTTGATGCTTGTGGATGTCTGTCAGTGTCTGGGCATGGAAGAGTTAGGTATCTTTTCTAATCTTTGAGGTCTGGACTTGCTCGTACCCATCGTTCTTGAGAAAGCTTTCCATGTATTCAAAGGGAATTGAGTGTTGTGACCTAATCCTGTGATCACTGCAGCCGTACCAGCACTAGGGGGCACCCCAAGCCCAGTAATGCTGCAACTCTTGCCGATTCCTGGAGTTACTGCCTTGGTGAGCTTGGGGAAGATCTGGGAGAATTCCCTGGATTATCAGGCAAAGTCTCTTGCTTTCTTCCCTCACTTTCCCCAAACAAAAGCCTTACTCTCCATGCTGGGCTACATGGAGTTCATGGAGGGGTGACACAAGCCCTCCCATGGCCACCACGGCTGACACTGCTTTGGGTCACAGCTGAAGCCAGTACAGTACTGGGTCTAGGCTAACGCCAGTGGTGCATACTGCCTGGCTACCAGTGATGTTTGTTCAAGGCCCAAGGGCTCTTTAGTCAGAAGGTGGTGATTCCTGCCAGGACTGGGTCCTTCCCGTCAGGGTTCTCTTCTGGCCCAGGGTGGGTCTAGACATACTGTCCAGGAGCTAGGGCCTGGAATCAAGGGGCTTCAGGAATTTATTTGGTCCTTTACTTTACTGTGGCTGAGCTGGTACACAGGTTGCAAGACAAATTCCTCTGTACTCTTTCCTTTCCTTTCTCCAAGTGGAAAGAGTCGCTCCCCGAGCTGCACTGCCTAGAGTTGGGGGAGGGGAGGCTCACTGGGTAAAGTGTACCCCAAGTCCATTGGATCTTAGCCTAGCGTAGCACCAGGACTTACCCAATGACTGTAGTCCTTGTGGCCTGACTGCCACTCAAATTTATTCCAGGGCCAGGGTCACTTTGGTCAGCTGGTGGTGGAACTAGCTGGAACTCAGGTTCCTACCACTGGGGCAGAGGATGTCCCTCTGGCCACGGCTGGTCTACATGCTCCCTCCATGGGCACTGGCAGAATTGTGCCCTGTGTTGTGGTCCTCTGTGAAAGGGCAGCACCCGGAATCACTCCTCTTTCCTTCCTTCAAGCATACAGATTCTCTCTCCTTGGGGTGCTGCCAGAGGATGTGGAACGGGTAGCGTAAGCAATGCACGACTTTCCTACCCTCTTGCCTACTCTGTTCAATGCCTCTTTCCCTGATACAATGTTGAAACTGTGAATTCTCACCTGACTTTTGGCTCTTATGAAGGTGGTTCCTTGCATGGATAGTTGTTCAATTTGGTGTCCCTGCAACGGGAGGATCCCTAGAAGGTTCTAATCAGTGATCTTGCTCTGCCTCCTTCCAGGGAACATTTCTTGTGGCATCCCACAGGGATCTTGATCATGGCCAGTGCCCATGCACTCATAATTTGGGCAAACATAGGCTGGATTCTCTTGTAGCTAACTGGAACAGTGCGGAAACTGCCTTACACGGAGGCGCCCATAAGGATGAGGATGAGAGGTCTGAACTTGGGAGACCAATTTGAAAGCAGGAACAGAGCAACTCAGCACAGCAGATATATATTGCCAGCTCCAGCCAACCCCTGGGATTGCTTAGGCCCCAGAGTCTGAATACTCATTCAGAATATCTGGCTAAGCACTAAAAAGGCTTCACAAACAGTACTTCTTGAATCAGTAAGGCTATATCAGAGGAAGGATCCGAATTGTAGGGGAATCGAACCTTTCCCAGGTGAGGGAGTGAGCAGGGCTGGTTCCTTCTGGAGGCTCTGAGACACAATCTGTCCCATTCCTTGCTCCCAGTTTCTGGTGGCCTCAGGCATAACTTGGCTCAGGGCAGCATCACTCCAGTGTTCACATGGCATTCTCCCTGTGTGCATGTCTCTCTGTGTGCCCGAATGTCCCCTTTTCATAAGGACGCCAGTCATATTGATGATCAGGGGCCCATCCTACTCCAGTATGACCTCACCGAGATCTAAGTGCAGCTGCCACGACTCTGTCTATCTCCAAATAAGGTGACGTCCCGAGGTACTGCGGGTTAGGACTTCACCGTAGGAACTGGGCAGGGAGGCAGACTCCATTCCAGGCACTGGGGATCCCAGGGTGGGAAACGCGCTGCTACGGTTTGAATGCTCGTGTCCCCTCCGAGATTTATGTTGAAAGTTAATTCCCAATGCAAGAGTACTAAGAGGTGGGGCCTTTAGGATGTGATTAGGCCATGAGGGCTGTGCCTTCATGGATGGGATGAGTCCCTTGTAAAAGGGCTGGAGAGAACTAGGTAAGCCCCCCTCCCCTTTTGCCCTTTGGTCCCTTCTGCCATGTGAGGACACAAGCATTCGTCCACTCCAGGGGGCACAGCCACAAGGCACCATCTTGGAAGCAGAGGCTGGGCCCTCACCAGACACGGAACCTGCCGGTGCCTTGATCTTGGACTTCCCAGCCTCTAGAACAGTGAGGAATAAATTTCTGTTCTTTACCAATTACCCAGCCTCATACAATCTGCTGTAGCAGCACAGACGGACTAAGCCACACGGGCAAGGCCCCTTCTCCTGGGGTGCCGGCTTGCCAGCTGGGAAGGGAGCCCCCGATGCTCAGAAGCAAAGACCCAAGCCAGCATCTGTCGCATGAGGACACACAGGTCAGCACTGCTCGTGAGGGTGTGAATGGAGGGGGTTCTGGGGTCTCCTTTTGATCTGTGTGTCCAGGCAGAGGGGGCCTGTGGGAGGAGGGGACTGCTCAGCTGAGACACGGGGTCAGGGGAGGAGGAGGAGGTGCCACCACAGGAAGTTCTTGGGGCAGGCTGTCCCACACAGAGGAAGGAGGGAAGGCAAAGGCCGCAGGTGGGAAGAAGTCACGTGTGCCGCTGGGCCAGCTGAAAAGGCCAATTCCGCAGGAGTCTGGTGAGAGGGGGCTGGGGACAGGTGGCATGACAGGAAGAGCATAAGGAGAAGCCAGCTCCTGGGGGGCCCTGCTGACCAGGACGGGGACTTTGAGTTTACTCTGAGGAGACGGGAAGCCGTGGGGGGATGTCTCACCGGGGAGGAGCAGGGTCTGGTGGTGTTGCAGAGAGATCAGCCTGGCTGCAGTGGGGGGGGGTGGAGGGGGGAGGTAGAGCAGGGAGGGGAGAGAGTGGAGGCCGAGAGAGCGGGAGATGGGGCCAGGGGCCGTGGAGGCGTGGAGAAGGGCAGCAGTCACGGACCAGGGCTGACAGAGTCCAATGACAGGTGAGATTTGGGGGTGAGGAGAAAAGGAGAGGGGAGAAAGAACACTGGCATCTTTGCTTGGGCAGCCAGGAGGAAGGTGTGGCCCTGTGGGGAGACGGGGGAGCCTGGGGAAGCAGCGGGCGTGCCCAGGGGGCCGGAGCGCTCCAGCATCCAAGGGGGCAGTTTGCTGCGCACCTGTGGGGCTTGGGGGAGAGGTCACGTCCAGAGACAGAACATTCGTGACAGGTGCCAAAAAGTCCCAGGGCTGAGGCTGGGAACCCACCTCCACCACACTGAGCTTGAGCCAAGGAGGAGGAGGAGGAGGAGGAGGAGGAGGAGGAGGGAGAGGAGGAGGAGGAAGAGGAGGAGGGAGAGGAGGAGGAGGAAGAGGAGGAGGAAGGGAGGGAGGGCCCAGGATGGAAAGGTAGGCCCAGAGGGAGGAAGTCAGTCCAAAGGTAGGGGGTGGGAGTGGTTCCCACAGAAACTGAGAAAAGAAAGAGTTTAGAGAAGGAAGGAGAGTCAACTGTACGAAGAGGCGGAGACAGTGGGGACAGAGAAGTGACAAAGGAGAGACAGTTGAGGTGTCACAGCCCAGCCCTGGGGAGGGTAGGGGCTGGGAGGGGATGAGCATCCTGCAGAGCCCTGGACTTGGAGTCAGCAGGTACGGAAGGAAGAAGAGTGGGAAGGGACAAGGCTGAAAACAGGGGAAATTAGCTGACAGTCGGCCTGCAGGCCAGCTGGGCCAGCTGGTGACACCGGCCCCTCCTACGTTCCCAGGGGAGTGCCCTCTCTGAGGAAGGACTCCAGAAAAATCACGGCCAAAACCAAGGAAGAGGACAACGTGTGGTATAAGCCACGGCAGGTCTAATGTCAGGGGCTCAACTGACTGAAAATCTCTCAGGGCACTTTAAGGGCAGCAGTTTGCCTGTATTGGGATGGGCTGTCTTGGCCCTGGGGTGTGGGCGGGACCGGGCGGTTAGACACGTGAGGCCAACTTAGGAAGCTGGTTTGTGACGGAAGACACACGTGTTTCTCCCCTTAGCCAGTGTTGACCTGACCGCCCAGAGGCGGTGGAAAAGCCTAGGGGGCAAGACCACGTCAACTGAAATAACAGAGACAGGTTCTCTAAAAGGAAAGGATGTTTCTTCCAGACTAGAGCACGGCAAGGGGAATACATGCGCCATGGTAAACTCCGTGTGCATACTCAGGGAGGTAAAGGAAGACAAAAGCTTTTAAAGGAAAAGTGAGGAGGATCCCATAATCGTTTTAAGATAATTGTCCCTGGCTACGAGGCTCAGAAACACAGGTGGCGTCAGTCTGAGGTTGGACAGACGGTTGCTGGGCAGACGTCCTCGCAGAAGTATTTGTAAGATTGCAGTGGCCTTTGTGCAAGATTGTAGTTTTTGCAGAGTCTTTTGTGATAGGTTTTTTTTTTTTTTTTTAACCAGGCATTTGTGCATGAAAATCCTCCCTTCATGGCCTTCCCCAGCTCTATTTGTCAGGCCGCACACGCTCTTGTGCTCTCTCTCTCTCTCTCTCTTTTAACACAAGTGATGCCATTTTAATTCTGACAACATTCACAACCATGCAGGCAAGCCAAAGTCGGACTATGAGGCCACCTCCAATGTGACCTGCTTCTGGGCAATGGCTGAGTGTACACGATGAGAATGCCTTCGACCTTGACCCTAGGCACTTCCTCCTAGACACAGGCCGAGCACACCTCTCTGGGATGAGGAGGAAAGGAGCAGAGGAGATTCACAGAAGAGGAGCCGGGAACCGGGTGACAGACTTGGGAGATGATGGCCAGCCTCACTATCTATCAGGAACACGCAAGGCACACAGTGATGAGGTAGTGTTTCTCCCCATGGGAGGGGCAAGTGGTCAGGGCTGGACAAGACCAAAGGCTGCTCAGGCTGTGGGGCACACAGGACCCCTCCCACACTGCTGGTGGGAGGGAACACAGGCGGTAACAGATTAGCAGCACCTGGCACAGCCCAGGTCACAGCAGAGCCACTTCTTGGTGTACACCCCAGAGCCTGTCCTGCTGACAGGCACGTGAGGTGCTGGCGGCAGCAGTGTCTGTAGCAGCCAAATACTAGGAACAGCCCGAATGCCCGTCCGTAGGGTTGTAGACAAATAGTCTGGGGCCGTGATTCAGCCAGGAGCAGGAGCAAGCTGGGCGCCTGGCGGGGAAACCTTGACCAGTGAAGCTTGAGTGAGGAAAGCAAGCTGCCAAAGAGGATGCCGGGCAAGGAAAGAGAAGGGGGCTAGGGAACAACACCCAGAGGTGTGACCCGCCGTGGGAAGCTGGACTGGTGGAGATGTTGTTCAGAAGACCCTGGACTCCCGTGACGGGCCAGGTGCAGGGTGGTGAAACTCGCAGGGACTGGAGCTCTGTTTCGAGCCCGGTTGCAGCGTGTAGCTCAGGCAGCAGAGCAAAGGGGAAGGACCTATGGAAGGCCGACTCGGGCCAGACACGCGGAGGTCTCCGGGAAGGTTACGACACCCATGCTGCCCTCTGGGCCAAGAGAAAAACGTCCCAGAGCCCATCAGGCCAGCCGGGGCACAGGGGGCAGGGGACAAATTGAGCACCCCACTCCCAGCGGACTGCCTCTCCATTCACACACACACGCAGGCAGAGACCCAAATCCCATCTCTGAGAAGGAGCAAGGACTTAAGGACTTGCCCAAGGACACACAGTAAGATACCAGCCCAAGGGGCTAGGCTCTAAGCAGCAGAAGCCCTGGTCTTGGAACTTGGGATTTGGAGCTGCAGAATGGAAAAGGCCCGGGCAAACCTGGGTGCTGGGGCAGCAAAGCAAAGCCCGTTGGCCCGTGGTGTACCCATGGCGGCCGAGGCCTGTGGTCCCCTGGAGCCAGATGGGCAGCGCCGACACGTCCGACTCTGGGGGAGCGGGGTGAACACACGTGGCATCTACACCTGGACCAGGTGCTCCTTGCCTCCCCTGGCCCAGGCTAGCCACAGAACCAGTCCTAGGTGGGGGCGGGGAGGGGGAGAGCAGGTGAAGAAGCCCCAGAGCCACCCCAACCCCCTGCCCCTGTCCGGAACTCAGCACTGGCGGGCACACCCCACACCCACACCCTGGCTGGTGGGCTCCCCCCCCCCAGGGCACATGCAGTAGGGGCGGGAGACCGCGCTGGCTCTGGGACGAAGGCGGGGGCCGAAGGAGGGGGAACCACATGGGGAGAGCCAAAGGCGCGGGGACTCGTGGGTACAGACTCCCTCCGACTCCGGGGTGAGGGGGGGTCCCACCTGTGGCAGGACCCGGAGGGGGGGCGGGGAGGGAGGGGAGTAGGTGACGTCACCCGCGGCCCTGGGGCGCCCGGGGCGGCGGCGGCAGCCCGGCCGCGTGACCCGCGCGCGCCAATGGCCCGGCGGTCTCCGGGGCGACGCGGAGGGTCCGCGCTCCACAGCCGCCGCGCCCCCGCCCCGCGTCCGCACTGCAGAGAGCCGTGGCGAGCAGGCGCCGGCGCACTGGCCCACGTGCCGCGCCGACACAGGCAGAGGGAGCGACGGAGAGCGGGGGATCGAGGGGCGCCCGACCCCGCCGCCGCTCCGCGCAGCCCCGAGCCCTGCCCGCTGCGACCTGGACCAGGAGGGACCCCGCCCCAGGCGAAGGTACCGGCCCCGGGGAGGGGAGGGGGCGCTGGGCCCCGGGAGCCTCCGCCGCCCTCGGTCCGCCCCGGCAGGCAGGACTGCGGCAGCCCGTGGGGGCGGCGGGCGGGGGGCGAGGGGCGGCGTGAGGAGGGGGCTGCGGCCCGCGGGGACCGGTGGGGGGCGGACGGAGGCGGGGCTGGGCGGCAGAGGCACCACCGGGGGAGGAGGGGCGGCTGGGGGTGCGGGTGGGGGCTGGGCATTAACCTCGCTCTCGCCCGGTTCGCATTCACAGGCTCTGGAGACCTGGGCCGTTCTCCCCGAGTCCTAGGCTCCCGCCCCAATTCACTCCCCTCCCAGGGCCACCCTGGTCTGCGCTGGGAACCGTTTCCTGCCCCTAGCAGCAGCCCCGCGCAGGCCGAAATTGCAGGCGATGGCGGTGACGATGCTGCAGGACTGGTGCAGGTGGATGGGCGTCAGCGCTCGCAGGGGCCTGCTCATCCTGGGCATCCCTGAGGACTGTGACGAAGCCGAATTTCAGGAGTCCCTGGAGGCCGCCCTGTGGCCTATGGGCCACTTTACCGTGCTGGGCAAAGTGTTTCGAGAGGAAGATAATGCCACTGCGGCCCTGGTCGAGCTTGACCGGGAAGTCAACTATGCTTTGGTCCCCAGGGAAATCCCGGGCACTGGGGGCCCCTGGACTGTGGTCTTTGTGCCCCGTTGCTCAGGCGAGGAGTTTCTCGGTCGTGTGTTTCACTTCCTGGAGCAACAGGGGCAGACGGTGGAGAGCTTGGCCGGTGCCCTGGGCCTGGGGCTGCGCAGGGTGTGCTGGCTCCGCTCGGTCAGTGAGGCGGTCCAGCCCTGGGTGGAGACCGTGAGGTACCAGCGCCTGGGCGTGTTTTCCGGGAGGGACCAGCCAGCCCCAGGGGAGGAATCCTTTGAGGCCTGGCTAGACCACACCACCGACATGATGCATGTGTGGCAGGGGGTCTCAGAAAGGGAGAGGAGGAGGAGGCTGCTGGAAGGCTTGCGTGGGACGGCCCTGCAGCTTGTGCACGGGCTCCTGGCGCAGAACCCTGCCAGGACAGCGCAGGACTGCCTGGCGGCACTGATCCAGGTGTTTGGAGACAACGAGTCCCAGGCGACGATCCGGGTCAAGTGTTTGACCGCTCAGCAGCAGTCAGGCGAGCGTCTCTCGGCTTTCGTCTTACGGCTGGAAGTCCTGCTGCAGAAAGCCATCGAGAAGGGGGCCCTGCCCAGAGCCTCCCTCGACCACGTGCGCCTGAGGCAGGTGCTCACCAGAGCCAACCTCATAGAGCCTCTGGATGAAGCGCTGAGGAAGCTGAGGATGGTCGGGAGGTCTCCTACATTCCTGGAGATGCTGGGGCTGGTTCGGGAGTCTGAGGCATGGGAGGCCAGTCTAGCCAGGAGCGTGAGAGCCCCGGCGGGGGACGGGTTGGGTGCTCCGGCCGATGCCCAGGCTGTTGCCAGAGCCAACGCCAAGGCAGAGGATGAAAAGGTGGAGAAGGAGGAGGTGGAGGTTGAGGTGGAGGTGGAGGAGGAGGAAGAGGAGGAGGAGGAGGAGGAGGAGGTGGTAGAGGAAGAGGAGGAGGAGGACGACGAGGAAGAGGATGACCACGATCCCGCCCCTGCAGGCCTCGAAGGCCTCGAAGGCCTAGGTCAGGCAGGACCCACTGAGGCCCCCGGGGGCCCCTCCCCAGCCCAGATGGGCAGTGCTTCTGGGGCAGGCCCGGGAGGTCCTGGCTGTGGGCCAGAGAGCCTTGCCCAGGCAGGGGATGAGGAGGCCGAGGAGCCCACCCTGGAGGGGCTCAAACCCATCCCAGAGGAGTCGGAAAACGAGGACGGGGCTGGGGACACGAGCCACCCCGAGTCCTCCTCGGGCAAATAGGCTCAGAAGGCCCAGGGGCCTCCTCTCCTCCCCTCTCAGGCAGCAGCGCCCTGGAGGCAGGGGGAGGAAGTATTGAGGGCAGGGCCCGCCCAGCCCAAACCAAGCCCCCCGGGCCTCCCACCTCCCCCAAGGGGCCCCAACCACCATCCCCGGCCCATCCCCGGCCCTTCCTGGTGACCCAGATGACCATGTTTGCCACCCAACGGGGAGGGGAGAGGCGCCCCTGCCGTGCCACCACCGCACCTGGCCCCAGCCCCAAACCCTGCCAACTCGGGCAGCCAGCCTGGAAGCACCCGTGAGCGGCCGGCCGCGGCCTGGGTGAGGGCACCCGAAGACGTCTGCCACCCGCACTGGACCGGGAGACCTTAGAGGGACAGAGGCCGTCTCAAGGGTGCCGGCTGCCTGGGCCTCCCCAGAGGGGCCCCCCATTCACCGTCCCCGGGACAGGCCGAGCCCTGTTCTGGGAAGCCCACCCTTATCCGCGTAGGCCCCGTAGCGACCCACGTGTCAAGCACAGGCGCCCTCCCACCCCCCACCCCCAGCCACCAGCCACCGTTCCTGTGCAAAGCCGCTGTGTGCGCGCCAGCCCCGGGGGGCACGTCCCGGCCTGCCCGGCCGGCCGCCTCTCGGCCCCGGGCACGTGCTGTGGGCTTCGGTGCCAGCCCAGGCCCTGCTCGCTGTCGTGCAGTGTCGTGAGCTCAGCCTCTGCTTTCTCGGAGTAGATTTAGGCCGACCGCAGCTTGTCCTTGCGGAGATGTGCGTGTCCTTATCCGAGCAGCTCCTCCCCGGAGACCCGGAGCACAGTCCCAGGAGGCAGCGGGCAGGACGGACGACGAGGGCGGCGGGGACGCGCACCCCGTGACCTCCGGGAGAAGAGCTGGACCAGGGACGGACGGGGGGCTGTGCGCGGCTCCCCGGGACTGTGCTTTGACGTCCACCCCTGCTGTCCCTTGTGACTCAGTTTCTTCGATGTGGTGGGGTGTGTCCTGCTGTGTTTTCCAGTGTCCCGTGACTGTCCTGTGCCGGCCATAGTTCAGGGCCTCGCCCCAGCGGGTGGGCCGGGAGGGGGTCCCTGAAGGGAGTGGAGGTTGCCAGAGTCCAGCGTCCTGGCCGGGGGCAGATGCGGGGGCCCTCAGGAGGGAAGCTCATGGCAGGAGGGCCACAGTGGGGACCTGGCAGAGGAGGCACCTGGCCAGGGAGCCCAGGAGGAGGGGGCCCGGGACCTATGGCCTCTAGTGGCCGTCATCAATTGCTGTCCGTGTTGTCATTCCCTTCTCTCCAGTGGTTGCAGTAAATGTTTCTGCTCAATAAATTTCATTAAGTGTTTCCAGCTGAGTCTCGCCAACTGCGTGCAACTGAGCTGCGGGTGGGCCGGGGGTGGCGTGGGCTGGGGACGAGGGCAACGGTGGCCGGCTTATCATCGGGGTGTGTGCAGGGCAGGGTCCGTGAGTGCCGGTGGGGTCCCCTGGGCTGGTCGTAGGCGGGGCATCGGGAGCTGGTGGGCGTGGGTGGCATCTGGTTGGGTCACCACGGCCCTCGAGGAGCACGCGGGCACCAGTGGGTCAGACGTTGAAGGGAGGGTGAGGGCCTGCAGGCTGGCCTGGGGGCCCAGGATCCCCACTGGGCAGCACTGTGGGGGGCTCAGGGCATCCGTGTGCGATCCCAGGCTGGCAGTCAAGGTCAGGGAAGGGCCCCAGAAGGGCGTGGACATGAGGTCAGGTGCCCCCGTCTGGAGCTGTGTGCAGGGCCCTGCCTCCTGGCTCACGGGGGTGGCATCTTCACAACCACCCAGTTCAGCCCGCACTGGCCTAGCTCCCAAGGGATGTTTGGGGACAGGGCTGGCTGTGATGGCTGAGGGGCAGACTGGGTCTGATCCAAGGATGGGACTTCTCTCAGTCCTCTGTGGTCAGTGACAGACCTAGGGCAGGACATCCTTCAGTGTATTTTGCTCCTGGACAGAATTGAGCAAGGACTTTTCCTAGTTCTCTCTGCTCAGGGGACAGACCTGAGGACAAAACCTCCCTCATTCCTTTCTTCTGATAGACAGACTTGAGGACAAACTCTGTCAGTTGTCTATTTTCAGGTATACACCTAAAAACAAGACCTCTCTCAGTCCTCTGTGCTCAGGGACAGACCTAGGGAAGGACCTCCCTCAATCCAGTCTGCTCATGGACAGACTTGGGCACGGACCTCTCCCAGTCCACTCTGCTCAGGGGAGAGACTCGAGGACACATCTCCCAGTCCTCTCTGTTCAGGGACAGGCCAGAGGACAGGACTCCTGTTAGCCCTCTCTGCAAAGGGATAGATTTGAGGACGTGATCTCATTCAGTCCCCTCTGCTCAGGGACAGGCCGCAGGATGGGCCCTGACCCACCAGGATGTTGCCTGATTGGGTCCCCCACCTGCTGCTCGAGCCTTCTGTGACCCCGGGAGGCCCCCGCCTAGCTGGTGGGGTTGTCTTAGTCCCTGGGTGTCCAGGAAGGCACCTGGGTGGGCCTATGTGGCAGGCCACACACGGTGCCACCAGAGGCACTTGGTGAGGACTGTGCAGCTGAACTCAAAGTATAATGGAGGCTGTGCAATCGGGATGTGCCAACGGCCAGGCAGGGCTTAAGGGGACAGGGTCCCCCGCTGTAGGACCCCTCAGCCAGATCCATCAAAGGTCTCCCTGCTCCCGACAGGCGGGGAAGCGGCTGTGCCTCCTGGAACCTTCCTCCTGCATCCCCCGCTTGATCCATTCGAGGATTCACAGCCCACCGGGGCCAAGACTGGTGCTCACACACATTCAGGGACACACTCACACCACACACATCCAATGACAAACTCACATGTCCACACACGTTCCATGACACACTCGCATTCAATGACACATACATTCAACAGGACACACATTTAATCACAGACAGGTTCAATGATGCACACTCACACAATTTAGTGACACACATATGTTCAGGGACACGTTCAGGCACATTCGCTGACACGCATTCACACACATTAACTGATACGGACAATTCAGTAACACACTCAGACACATTAACTGACACACATTTATTGACACACGCACTCAAGGACATACACTCACACTCATACACAATGACAAACTCACACACAATGACAACGTCCAGCGACACACTCACAGGCTCACACACGTGCAATGACACTCATGCACAATGACGTACATACTTATAATAGCACAAACTCACACATGCTCACCCGCAGACACGGTCACACGCACACCCGTGCGATGACACTCACACACTCCTGCACACATTCACCACACTCGCTCTCGGAAGTTCACCTGCAAACATCTGCTCACACTCACATGGTCCCACAGTCACAGCCCCTCACACGCACACACTCACCCCTCGCTTGGGGGATCCCAGCACACACAGGGCCACTGTGAACCAGGGAAACGCAAGGAGGCCCCTCCGCCCCCCAGCCCTGCTGTCGGCAACTCTCGTCCCACGGCCACGTCCCCCAGACACAGGGTCCTGCAGGCCGGGCGGGCAGCCGCAGTTCCTGGCCCTGGCTCTTTGGCGGCCTTGGGGACTGTGTCCTTCGTCTGTAGCCTGGGGATGGTCAGAGGCTCTGTCCCTTCAGAGCTGCTGGAGGACTCCCGTGGGCACGAATGTAGTGAGCCCAAGGGCCATTCCCCATTTCTGGGTCAAGAATCCTGTCCCCTCCAGGCACATATGCAGGGAGTAGCCAAATCCCTCATCGTGCCACCCCCGTGAGCCACGAGGCAGGGCCCTGCACACAGCTCCGGATGGGGGCACCTGACCTCATGTCCACGCCCTTCTGGGGCCCTTCCCTGACCTTGACTGCCAGCCTGGGATCGCACACGTGGCCTCTGTGACCGCCCGGATGCCCTGAGCCCCCCACAGTGCTGCCCAGTGGGGATCCTGGGCCCCCAGGCCAGCCTGCAGGCCCTCACCCTCCCTTCAACGTCTGACCCACTGGTGCCCGCGTGCTCCTCGAGGGCCGTGGTGACCCAACCAGATGCCACCCACGCCCACCAGCTCCCGATGCCCCGCCTACGACCAGCCCAGGGGACCCCACCGGCACTCACGGACCCTGCCCTGCACACACCCCGATGATAAGCCGGCCACCGTTGCCCTCGTCCCCAGCCCACGCCACCCCCGGCCCACCCGCAGCTCAGTTGCACGCAGTTGGCGAGACTCAGCTGGAAACACTTAATGAAATTTATTGAGCAGAAACATTTACTGCAACCACTGGAGAGAAGGGAATGACAACACGGACAGCAATTGATGACGGCCACTAGAGGCCATAGGTCCCGGGCCCCCTCCTCCTGGGCTCCCTGGCCAGGTGCCTCCTCTGCCAGGTCCCCACTGTGGCCCTCCTGCCATGAGCTTCCCTCCTGAGGGCCCCCGCATCTGCCCCCGGCCAGGACGCTGGACTCTGGCAACCTCCACTCCCTTCAGGGACCCCCTCCCGGCCCACCCGCTGGGGCGAGGCCCTGAACTATGGCCGGCACAGGACAGTCACGGGACACTGGAAAACACAGCAGGACACACCCCACCACATCGAAGAAACTGAGTCACAAGGGACAGCAGGGGTGGACGTCAAAGCACAGTCCCGGGGAGCCGCGCACAGCCCCCCGTCCGTCCCTGGTCCAGCTCTTCTCCCGGAGGTCACGGGGTGCGCGTCCCCGCCGCCCTCGTCGTCCGTCCTGCCCGCTGCCTCCTGGGACTGTGCTCCGGGTCTCCGGGGAGGAGCTGCTCGGATAAGGACACGCACATCTCCGCAAGGACAAGCTGCGGTCGGCCTAAATCTACTCCGAGAAAGCAGAGGCTGAGCTCACGACACTGCACGACAGCGAGCAGGGCCTGGGCTGGCACCGAAGCCCACAGCACGTGCCCGGGGCCGAGAGGCGGCCGGCCGGGCAGGCCGGGACGTGCCCCCCGGGGCTGGCGCGCACACAGCGGCTTTGCACAGGAACGGTGGCTGGTGGCTGGGGGTGGGGGGTGGGAGGGCGCCTGTGCTTGACACGTGGGTCGCTACGGGGCCTACGCGGATAAGGGTGGGCTTCCCAGAACAGGGCTCGGCCTGTCCCGGGGACGGTGAATGGGGGGCCCCTCTGGGGAGGCCCAGGCAGCCGGCACCCTTGAGACGGCCTCTGTCCCTCTAAGGTCTCCCGGTCCAGTGCGGGTGGCAGACGTCTTCGGGTGCCCTCACCCAGGCCGCGGCCGGCCGCTCACGGGTGCTTCCAGGCTGGCTGCCCGAGTTGGCAGGGTTTGGGGCTGGGGCCAGGTGCGGTGGTGGCACGGCAGGGGCGCCTCTCCCCTCCCCGTTGGGTGGCAAACATGGTCATCTGGGTCACCAGGAAGGGCCGGGGATGGGCCGGGGATGGTGGTTGGGGCCCCTTGGGGGAGGTGGGAGGCCCGGGGGGCTTGGTTTGGGCTGGGCGGGCCCTGCCCTCAATACTTCCTCCCCCTGCCTCCAGGGCGCTGCTGCCTGAGAGGGGAGGAGAGGAGGCCCCTGGGCCTTCTGAGCCTATTTGCCCGAGGAGGACTCGGGGTGGCTCGTGTCCCCAGCCCCGTCCTCGTTTTCCGACTCCTCTGGGATGGGTTTGAGCCCCTCCAGGGTGGGCTCCTCGGCCTCCTCATCCCCTGCCTGGGCAAGGCTCTCTGGCCCACAGCCAGGACCTCCCGGGCCTGCCCCAGAAGCACTGCCCATCTGGGCTGGGGAGGGGCCCCCGGGGGCCTCAGTGGGTCCTGCCTGACCTAGGCCTTCGAGGCCTTCGAGGCCTGCAGGGGCGGGATCGTGGTCATCCTCTTCCTCGTCGTCCTCCTCCTCCTCTTCCTCTACCACCTCCTCCTCCTCCTCCTCCTCCTCTTCCTCCTCCTCCACCTCCACCTCAACCTCCACCTCCTCCTTCTCCACCTTTTCATCCTCTGCCTTGGCGTTGGCTCTGGCAACAGCCTGGGCATCGGCCGGAGCACCCAACCCGTCCCCCGCCGGGGCTCTCACGCTCCTGGCTAGACTGGCCTCCCATGCCTCAGACTCCCGAACCAGCCCCAGCATCTCCAGGAATGTAGGAGACCTCCCGACCATCCTCAGCTTCCTCAGCGCTTCATCCAGAGGCTCTATGAGGTTGGCTCTGGTGAGCACCTGCCTCAGGCGCACGTGGTCGAGGGAGGCTCTGGGCAGGGCCCCCTTCTCGATGGCTTTCTGCAGCAGGACTTCCAGCCGTAAGACGAAAGCCGAGAGACGCTCGCCTGACTGCTGCTGAGCGGTCAAACACTTGACCCGGATCGTCGCCTGGGACTCGTTGTCTCCAAACACCTGGATCAGTGCCGCCAGGCAGTCCTGCGCTGTCCTGGCAGGGTTCTGCGCCAGGAGCCCGTGCACAAGCTGCAGGGCCGTCCCACGCAAGCCTTCCAGCAGCCTCCTCCTCCTCTCCCTTTCTGAGACCCCCTGCCACACATGCATCATGTCGGTGGTGTGGTCTAGCCAGGCCTCAAAGGATTCCTCCCCTGGGGCTGGCTGGTCCCTCCCGGAAAACACGCCCAGGCGCTGGTACCTCACGGTCTCCACCCAGGGCTGGACCGCCTCACTGACCGAGCGGAGCCAGCACACCCTGCGCAGCCCCAGGCCCAGGGCACCGGCCAAGCTCTCCACCGTCTGCCCCTGTTGCTCCAGGAAGTGAAACACACGACCGAGAAACTCCTCGCCTGAGCAACGGGGCACAAAGACCACAGTCCAGGGGCCCCCAGTGCCCGGGATTTCCCTGGGGACCAAAGCATAGTTGACTTCCCGGTCAAGCTCGACCAGGGCCGCAGTGGCATTATCTTCCTCTCGAAACACTTTGCCCAGCACGGTAAAGTGGCCCATAGGCCACAGGGCGGCCTCCAGGGACTCCTGAAATTCGGCTTCGTCACAGTCCTCAGGGATGCCCAGGATGAGCAGGCCCCTGCGAGCGCTGACGCCCATCCACCTGCACCAGTCCTGCAGCATCGTCACCGCCATCGCCTGCAATTTCGGCCTGCGCGGGGCTGCTGCTAGGGGCAGGAAACGGTTCCCAGCGCAGACCAGGGTGGCCCTGGGAGGGGAGTGAATTGGGGCGGGAGCCTAGGACTCGGGGAGAACGGCCCAGGTCTCCAGAGCCTGTGAATGCGAACCGGGCGAGAGCGAGGTTAATGCCCAGCCCCCACCCGCACCCCCAGCCGCCCCTCCTCCCCCGGTGGTGCCTCTGCCGCCCAGCCCCGCCTCCGTCCGCCCCCCACCGGTCCCCGCGGGCCGCAGCCCCCTCCTCACGCCGCCCCTCGCCCCCCGCCCGCCGCCCCCACGGGCTGCCGCAGTCCTGCCTGCCGGGGCGGACCGAGGGCGGCGGAGGCTCCCGGGGCCCAGCGCCCCCTCCCCTCCCCGGGGCCGGTACCTTCGCCTGGGGCGGGGTCCCTCCTGGTCCAGGTCGCAGCGGGCAGGGCTCGGGGCTGCGCGGAGCGGCGGCGGGGTCGGGCGCCCCTCGATCCCCCGCTCTCCGTCGCTCCCTCTGCCTGTGTCGGCGCGGCACGTGGGCCAGTGCGCCGGCGCCTGCTCGCCACGGCTCTCTGCAGTGCGGACGCGGGGCGGGGGCGCGGCGGCTGTGGAGCGCGGACCCTCCGCGTCGCCCCGGAGACCGCCGGGCCATTGGCGCGCGCGGGTCACGCGGCCGGGCTGCCGCCGCCGCCCCGGGCGCCCCAGGGCCGCGGGTGACGTCACCTACTCCCCTCCCTCCCCGCCCCCCCTCCGGGTCCTGCCACAGGTGGGACCCCCCCTCACCCCGGAGTCGGAGGGAGTCTGTACCCACGAGTCCCCGCGCCTTTGGCTCTCCCCATGTGGTTCCCCCTCCTTCGGCCCCCGCCTTCGTCCCAGAGCCAGCGCGGTCTCCCGCCCCTACTGCATGTGCCCTGGGGGGGGGGAGCCCACCAGCCAGGGTGTGGGTGTGGGGTGTGCCCGCCAGTGCTGAGTTCCGGACAGGGGCAGGGGGTTGGGGTGGCTCTGGGGCTTCTTCACCTGCTCTCCCCCTCCCCGCCCCCACCTAGGACTGGTTCTGTGGCTAGCCTGGGCCAGGGGAGGCAAGGAGCACCTGGTCCAGGTGTAGATGCCACGTGTGTTCACCCCGCTCCCCCAGAGTCGGACGTGTCGGCGCTGCCCATCTGGCTCCAGGGGACCACAGGCCTCGGCCGCCATGGGTACACCACGGGCCAACGGGCTTTGCTTTGCTGCCCCAGCACCCAGGTTTGCCCGGGCCTTTTCCATTCTGCAGCTCCAAATCCCAAGTTCCAAGACCAGGGCTTCTGCTGCTTAGAGCCTAGCCCCTTGGGCTGGTATCTTACTGTGTGTCCTTGGGCAAGTCCTTAAGTCCTTGCTCCTTCTCAGAGATGGGATTTGGGTCTCTGCCTGCGTGTGTGTGTGAATGGAGAGGCAGTCCGCTGGGAGTGGGGTGCTCAATTTGTCCCCTGCCCCCTGTGCCCCGGCTGGCCTGATGGGCTCTGGGATGTTTTTCTCTTGGCCCAGAGGGCAGCATGGGTGTCGTAACCTTCCCGGAGACCTCCGCGTGTCTGGCCCGAGTCGGCCTTCCATAGGTCCTTCCCCTTTGCTCTGCTGCCTGAGCTACACGCTGCAACCGGGCTCGAAACAGAGCTCCAGTCCCTGCGAGTTTCACCACCCTGCACCTGGCCCGTCACGGGAGTCCAGGGTCTTCTGAACAACATCTCCACCAGTCCAGCTTCCCACGGCGGGTCACACCTCTGGGTGTTGTTCCCTAGCCCCCTTCTCTTTCCTTGCCCGGCATCCTCTTTGGCAGCTTGCTTTCCTCACTCAAGCTTCACTGGTCAAGGTTTCCCCGCCAGGCGCCCAGCTTGCTCCTGCTCCTGGCTGAATCACGGCCCCAGACTATTTGTCTACAACCCTACGGACGGGCATTCGGGCTGTTCCTAGTATTTGGCTGCTACAGACACTGCTGCCGCCAGCACCTCACGTGCCTGTCAGCAGGACAGGCTCTGGGGTGTACACCAAGAAGTGGCTCTGCTGTGACCTGGGCTGTGCCAGGTGCTGCTAATCTGTTACCGCCTGTGTTCCCTCCCACCAGCAGTGTGGGAGGGGTCCTGTGTGCCCCACAGCCTGAGCAGCCTTTGGTCTTGTCCAGCCCTGACCACTTGCCCCTCCCATGGGGAGAAACACTACCTCATCACTGTGTGCCTTGCGTGTTCCTGATAGATAGTGAGGCTGGCCATCATCTCCCAAGTCTGTCACCCGGTTCCCGGCTCCTCTTCTGTGAATCTCCTCTGCTCCTTTCCTCCTCATCCCAGAGAGGTGTGCTCGGCCTGTGTCTAGGAGGAAGTGCCTAGGGTCAAGGTCGAAGGCATTCTCATCGTGTACACTCAGCCATTGCCCAGAAGCAGGTCACATTGGAGGTGGCCTCATAGTCCGACTTTGGCTTGCCTGCATGGTTGTGAATGTTGTCAGAATTAAAATGGCATCACTTGTGTTAAAAGAGAGAGAGAGAGAGAGCGCAAGCGCACAAGAGCGCGTGCGGCCTGACAAATAGAGCTGGGGAAGGCCATGAAGGGAGGATTTTCATGCACAAATGCCTGGTTAAAAAAAAAAAAAAAAACCTATCACAAAAGACTCTGCAAAAACTACAATCTTGCACAAAGGCCACTGCAATCTTACAAATACTTCTGCGAGGACATCTGCCCAGCAACCGTCTGTCCAACCTCAGACTGACGCCACCTGTGTTTCTGAGCCTCGTAGCCAGGGACAATTATCTTAAAACGATTATGGGATCCTCCTCACTTTTCCTTTAAAAGCTTTTGTCTTCCTTTACCTCCCTGAGTACGCACACGGAGTTTACCATGGCGCATGTATTCCTCTTGCCGTGCTCTAGTCCCGAAGAAACATCCTTTCCTTTTAGAGAACCTCTCTCTGTTTGTTATTTCAGTTGACGTGGTCTTGCCCCCTAGGCTTTTCCACCTCCTCTGGGCGGTCAGGTCAACACTGGCTAAGGGGAGAAACACGTGTGTCTTCCGTCACAAACCAGCTTCCTAAGTTGGCCTCACGTGTCTAACCGCCCGGTCCCGCCCACACCCCAGGGCCAAGACAGCCCATCCCAATACAGGCAAACTGCTGCTCTTAATGTCCCCTGAGAGCTTTTTGGTCAGTTGAGCCCCTGACATTAGACCTGCCGTGGCTTATACCACACGTTGTCCTCTTCCTTGGTTTGGCCGTGATTTTTCTGGAGTCCTTCCTCAGAGAGGGCACTCCCCTGGGAACATATGAGGGGCCGGTGTCACCAGCTGGCCCAGCTGGCCTGCAGGCCGACTGTCAGCTAATTTCCCCTGTTTTCAGCCTTGTCCCTTCCCACTCTTCTTCCTTCCGTACCTGCTGACTCCAAGTCCAGGGCTCTGCAGGATGCTCATCCCCTCCCACCCCCTACCCTCCCCAGGGCTGGGCTGTGACACCTCAACTGTCTTTCCTTTGTCACTTCTCTGTCCCCACTGTCTCCGCCTCTCCGTACAGTTGACTCTCCTTCCTTCTCTAAACTCTTTCTTTTCTCAGTTTCTGTGGGTACCACCCCCACCCCCTACCTTTGGACTGACTTCCTCCCTCTGGGCCTACCTTTCCATCCTGGGCCCTCCCTCCCTTCCTCCTCTTCCTCCTCCTCCTCCCCCTCCTCCTCCTCCTCCCCCTCCTCCTCCTCCTTGTCCTCCTCCTTGGCTCAAGCTTAGTGTGGTGGAGGTGGGTTCCCAGCCTCAGCCCTGGGACTTTTTGGCACCTGTCACGAATGTTCTGTCTCTGGACGTGACGTCTCCCCCAAGCCCCACAGGTGCGCAGCAAACTGCCCCCTTGGATGCTGGAGCGCTCCGGCCCCCTCGGCAGGCCCGCTGCTTCCCCAGGCTCCCCCGTCTCCCCACAGGGCCACACCTTCCATCTGGCTGCCCAAGCAAAGATGCCAGTGTTCTTTCTCCCCTCTCCTTTTCTCCTCACCCCCAAATCTCACCTGTCATTGGACTCTGTCAGCCCTGGTCTGTGACTGCTGCCCTTCTCCACGCCTCCACGGCCCCTGGCCCCATCTCCCGCTCTCTCGGCCTCCACTCTCTCCCCTCCCTGCTCTACCTCCCCCCCTCCACCCCCCACACTGCAGCCAGGCTGATCTCTCTGCAACACCACCAGACCCTGCTCCTCCCACATGAGACATCCCATCCCCCCCACAGCTTCCTGTCTCCTCAGAGTAAACTCAAAGTCCCCGTCCTGGTCAGCAGGGCCCCCCTGGAGCTGGCTTCTCCTTATGCTCTTCGTGTCATGCCACCTGTCCCCAGCCCCCTCTCACCAGACTCCTGCGGAATTGGCCTTTTCAGCTGGCCCAACGGCACACGTGACTTCTTCCCACCTGCGGCCTTTGCCTTCCCTCCTTCCTCTGTGTGGGACAGCCTGCCCCAAGAACTTCCTGTGGTGGCACCTCCTCCTCCTCCCCTGACCCCGTGTCTCAGCTGAGCAGTCCCCTCCTCCCACAGGCCCCCTCTGCCTGGCCACACAGATCAAAAGGAGACCCCAGAACCCCCTCCATTCACACCCTCACGAGCAGTGCTGACCTGTGTGTCCTCATGCGACAGATGCTGGCTTGGGTCTTTGCTTCTGAGCATCGGGGGCTCCCTTCCCAGCTGGCAAGCCGGCACCCCAGGAGAAGGGGCCTTGCCCGTGTGGCTCAGTCCGTCTGTGCTGCTACAGCAGATTGTATGAGGCTGGGTAATTGGTAAAGAACAGAAATTTATTCCTCACTGTTCTAGAGGCTGGGAAGTCCAAGATCAAGGCACCGGCAGGTTCCGTGTCTGGTGAGGGCCCAGCCTCTGCTTCCAAGATGGTGCCTTGTGGCTGTGCCCCCTGGAGTGGACGAATGCTTGTGTCCTCACATGGCAGAAGGGACCAAAGGGCAAAAGGGGAGGGGGGCTTACCTAGTTCTCTCCAGCCCTTTTACAAGGGACTCATCCCATCCATGAAGGCACAGCCCTCATGGCCTAATCACATCCTAAAGGCCCCACCTCTTAGTACTCTTGCATTGGGCATTAACTTTCAACATAAATCTCGGAGGGGACACGAGCATTCAAACCGTAGCAGCGTGTTTCCCACCCTGGGATCCCCAGTGCCTGGAATGGAGTCTGCCTCCCTGCCCAGTTCCTACGGTGAAGTCCTAACCCGCAGTACCTCGGGACGTCACCTTATTTGGAGATAGACAGAGTCGTGGCAGCTGCACTTAGATCTCGGTGAGGTCATACTGGAGTAGGATGGGCCCCTGATCATCAATATGACTGGCGTCCTTATGAAAAGGGGACATTCGGGCACACAGAGAGACATGCACACAGGGAGAATGCCATGTGAACACTGGAGTGATGCTGCCCTGAGCCAAGTTATGCCTGAGGCCACCAGAAACTGGGAGCAAGGAATGGGACAGATTGTGTCTCAGAGCCTGCAGAAGGAACCAGCCCTGCTCACTCCCTCACCTGGGAAAGGTTCGATTCCCCTACAATTCGGATCTTGAGATGGAGTTCTTGTTAAGTATCAAAGTGTAAATTGTCCTAAGACCTTCAAGTATGTGTATTCATTTTTTAAAAATATAAATTTCAATATACAACTGCCTTACGATCCATCTGTTATATTTCTAATATTTAAAGCAGAATGGAAACAAATGCCCACAGGCACGCTCACAAAGGAAGCTTGCATGGTTTTATCACCATTTCCCACTTCGATCCAAGCCACATGCTTGTGCGAGTGAGAATGGAAAAGAGAGTTTCTGTGTATCCCTGCAGTGCGGGGCTCCACAGTAGTGAAAAGGCATGCATTCCTCACCCTGGCTACCACATGGATGTATCTCACATACATCATGCTGAGGGACATCAGTGATACACAGGGAGTGCTGGTGTGTGATTCCGTATCCGTGAAATGCAAGAGCAGGAAGACAGATCTTTGGTGTGGGAAATTTAGAGGGTTATTCTCTCTGGGAGGTTCAGGTGACTGGGAACGAGCTTGAGTGTATTTTGTGGGAAGTTGTAAATTTTCTGTATCTTAATAGGGGTCTGGGTTAGTTACTGGCTATATGCAATTGTCAACAGTCATCGAACTGTGCACTCCAAATACAGGTGGCTGTTAAAGGAATTGTCTTCTTCGAGGCTGTGTTGCAGAGCACCTGGATTTCATTGTGCTTGCCTGAGGAAATAACCCCCCCATGTCCTCATCTGTCATTTGGAGCTACCTGCTTGTCTCGTGGGGTGGCCATGAGAACCCCCCTGGAGAGTGTATGTCATAAAGGTTTGAAGACGTTTCTGCATTCATGTGCTGTGATAGCATGTTTCTTCCATAGAGCACCTGGTGGATAGATGGGTACCTCGCCCCTATTTAGGCTCCACCTCTCTTAAGAGGCAGGGTGGGTGGTCAGAGTGAGAACTGGTGAATTGCAGGGACAGTGGAATCTCGGAGGCCTGTGTCAGAGAGACTGTGGGCACACCGATCTCCAGGCTGTGGGGCTGTGCTACTGCAAGGCAGTGGGGCCTGCTTTTCTCTGAGGCTTCTTTCTCCTTCCAGCTCTGCTTTCTCAGAATCCAGCCATTTCCTAGGAGAGCAGCCCAAGAGAGGAGGGCGGGCCTGTCTTTCCTACCGGCCACATCAATGCTTGGAGGGACAGCATTCCTGCCCAGTACCACACTGATCGGGCTGACAGACTCTGATTCCTCCCTTTGGAGCTGGGCCCAGGCTGGTCCAATGGTCCCTCGGTGAGCTCTGAAGCCTCTGCCTACTTGTCCGTGGCTCTCCTTCATGGTCCCTCTCTCTCCTGATTGACCCATTTGACCTTGTTCAAATGCCTCCAGGGAGCCTGGGGTGAAGGACTTTCCTGTCCCTCTTGCTTGGGAAGGAAGAACATTAGGGAGCCTTCAGAGCTTTCCCCAAACAAAATGATGGCCCTAATTAATCATCCAAGAAGGAGTTACCCACTGCGTTCGTTATAGTGTGTGCTGAACTCATGACTGCAGGCCAGAGCAGAAATAGACCCTGCTGTGACTGAGTGCACAGTCTAAGGGTAGACCACAAACCATCAGGACATTATCCCCCAAGCAAATGTAGCAGGATAAACTCTGCCTTATCCATCAAGGGAATCCACACCCCCCTCCAGTGTCCTAGTGTCCATTCAGGTGAGAAGCAAAAGTTATTTATTTACTTATTTATTTATTTTTAGTGACAGGGTCTCACTCTGTCACCCAGGCTGGAGTGCAGTGGTGCGATCATAGCTCACTGTAGCCTTAAACTCCTGGGCTCAAGGCATCCTCCCACCTCAGCCTCCCAAGTAGCTGGTACTACAGGTGCATGTCATTCCTGGCTAATTTTTACATTTTTTTGTAGAGACAGGGTCTTGCTATGTTGCCCAGGCTGGTCTCAAATGCCTGGCCTTGAGCAGTCCTCCTTCCTTGGCCTCCCAACATGCTGGGATTACAGTTGTGAGCCATCATGCCCAGCCACAAAATCTTTTTCTATGCATTTCCTTCAACGAACAGATGCTACAGAGATGCAAAGTTTCAACAAGTATTTATTAAATGCTTGTTGCAGATCAGGTGCAGCTCTAGAGTTCAGAGATCTCAGCAGCGAGGGGGGAGGTCCAAAGAGCACAAAGAGTGTAACTCTCGGCTTTTAAACTTCTATATAGCCTGGCTAAGACAATCCTCTTGACAACCATGAATCTTGGTTGTTGGAGCTTGAAACAGAAAAGTGTCTCAACAAAATTCCAGTAGCATTTTTACAGAAATAGAAAAAACAATTCTAAAATACATAGAGAACCACAAAAGACCCCAAATAGCCAAAACAATCTTGAGAGAGAAAAACAAATTTGGAGGCACACCTCCCAATCTCCAACTACATTACACAGCTATAGTAATCAAAACAGTATGGTTCTGGCATAAAAAGAGACACATAGACCAATGGGAAAGAATTGAGAGCCCAGAAGTAAATCCATCCTCAACTAATTTTCTACAAGACTACCAAGAAGAGACAATGGAGAAAGGCTAGACAGTCTCTTCAATAAATGGTGTTGGGAAAACTGGATATCTACATGCAAAAGAATAAAATTGGATCTTTATGTTACATCATAAACTCAAAATGGATTAAAGACTTACATGTAAGTCCTGAAACTATAAAACTAGAAGAAAACATGGGGGGAAAGCTACTTGATATTGGCCTGGGCAATAATTTTTTGATTATTATACCAAAAACTGAGGCAACAAAAGCAAAAATAAACAAATGGGATTATACCAAATTAAAAAGTTCCTGCACAGCAAAGGAAACAATCAGTAAAATGAAAAAGCAGCCTTCCGATTGAGAGAAAATATTTGTGAACCATATCTCGTGAGGGGTTAATATCCAAAATGAGGAGCTCACACAATTCAAAAGCAAAAACAAACAGCAACTAAAAAACAAACAAAATAACCCCCCCAAAATCCAATTAACCCAATTAGAAAATGGGCAAAGGACCTCAATAGACATTTCTCAAAAGAAGACGTACGGATGGCCAATAGGCATATGGAAAGATCAACATCACTAATCATCAGGGAAATGCAATCAAGGCCCCAATGTGATATCACCTCATATCTGCTAGGATAGTTATTATCAAAAAGACAAGAGACAAGTGTTGGCCAGGGTGTGGAAAAAAGGGAACCCTTATACACTGTTGGTGGGAATGTAGATTGGTGTAGCCATTATGGAAAACAGTATGGAGATTCCTAAAGAAAAAAAAATTGAATTACCATATGATAATGATGACTCAGCAATCCCTCTGTTGAATATATACCCAAAGGCAATGAAATTTTATTTTATTCATTGTGATTTAAGACTCTAAATTTAAAAAAATTCTATCACTGTAGTACTCAGTTATTCAAAAATAACAATGATAGTAAAATTTTTGGTAAATAATTATAAACATGAAAAGTAAAATTTTGTTAGAAAAATAAATCTTTAAAATGAGATGGATAGGATTTTTTTTAAATGAATTAATGTATTCATGGACAAGTATGAGGTATGGCAAGTATGAGACAGGGTTTTGCTTTAATTTTCATCCAAGTTATCTTTTTTACCTCAAGAAGCAGATGAAAGTAAAAGAAGATTTAATATTGTATGTCATTTATTTCTTCTAATTCCTTCCACTGTATCTGCCAACAATCACACAATAATCTTTCCTCAAAAATTAATTTCAAGGATCTAGTCACCTGACAACCCAAGTAGGTCCCTTTGCAAAGAATTAGAAACCACCTGACATGCAAAAGAATTTGTTGCCCAGTCATCAGAGCCCTTTGTTTTGCAATTTCTGAGAAATATACCAAAAAGGCTTTGCAAAGACATGGCTATAGATTTTATCTCTTATTCTTCCACTTAGAGGTGCTTTGTTTAACCTGGTTTACTCAGAAAAGGCTGGGCACATTGACTACTAATTTAAACACACTTTTGACAATAACTAGCTTTTGATGCAATGTTCTTACCTTACACATGTCTTAAACATATTTTTGTCGAAACATTAAAGCTGAAGATTTAGCTCATTCAATATATTGCAAATATATACCATAAAACTTTACTGGGAAAAGCATTCATCATTGTCATACCAATGAGCTAAATCAGCCTTAACACACTGACTGGCACACTAGAAAAAAATTTTTTTTCCTTGAGACCATGGTGTTTTATTACAAAAATAGAACAAAAATTTTGAAAACAAAATGACCCTTTCTAATTTAATGAAAAATTTGTATTTTTTTAATTGTTTTCTGTGCATGAGTTTAATGGAACTTGAAAAATAGTTCTCACAGCTCCCAAGGTGAAGAGATGTGTGAGTTACATATGCTTTACGAGGCCCTGGACTCAAAACTAGCGTGTTAAATACAACTCACACGGCACTTAATGTGCTAATTTCTGTCAGAATAGTCTGACTTTATTTTTCAAATTAAATAATTGTGTTAGTATCCATTGGAAAAATATATTTAAAAACCGTATTTCTTTTAACATAGATATTACCAAAAACATTAATATCAAGATTAAAATGTTATATAGGTAATATAATGAATTTCTCCATTTTTAATAAATTGCAAAACAAGGTAATAATGCTGTTTCTCATCTCCTAATTTACGATAAAGCTATGTGATTTGTAACTTAAATGTTATATTATTAAAGAAGGTATTATAATGGAAAGCATGGTATGAATCTTTGCCTGTATTCAACTTTAGTGTTGGTCTTTGCAGAATAAATATTTAAGAACCAGGTAAACCTCAGAAACAAATACCTTAATTTTATTAGATATAATGATCAAACTTTTCCCATGTCATTAATGAAAGAGAAAAGCATATACTGCTCAAAATTAATTGGTGTGATATCTAGCAATTTTTTTCCAATTTAAAAGAGGTAGAAAATATAAAACATTTTATAAGGTGAAATAAGGTCATTATAATTGGAATAAATATTTCATGATTTGATCTGGTAAAAGTAGGTTTTTTTTTCTGTTTTAACTTTTTATTAAAATGCTTAGAATACAGATTGACTTTCTTTTGTAAAGACTGTTTTACTCTTCCTGAAATAGGACATATGTACTCTGATAAAACAGAATGGAAAGTCTCAACTCATGGGAGTTCCCATACAAGGCTCTGATCCTGTGTTTGGAGCTAAGCTCCTCAGAGCAGCTTCTTTCAGCTATCTTAAGAATGGTGTTCTGTGGGACAAGAAATAGACTGATGCTAATTGACTTTTCAATCCTCTCTTTCTCCAGTGGAATAAACCACTTTCACAAGAGCTGCCCTATGTAGAACCCATAGTTTTCCAGCTTGCAACAAAGTGATTAGGGAAAATGTCTCTGAACAGAGAAGTCTGAGTAACCTTTAACCAGGGGAAATAAAAAGGTATACAAGTTAACTACCTAGTTCATTCATGGTTAGCTAGATTTGTTCACTTAAGGCTTTAACACCTTTCCAAACCAATAATTTTGTCTTAATCCAGCCATGCTTGCTAATAAATGAAATGCATGCATTGAGCCCCTGCACTCAGGACCTGGCAGTGAAAAAGTATGCTTTCCCAACAGGCCAGTGCCGAAGACTGAGAAATCCAACTAAAGAATGACACTCTCACCCCAGTAATGTTATCCACAGTTTCCCCACCTTACATTAAAAAGGAATCCACTGAATTTAGTTCAATCCTCCACAAATAAGCATCATTACAATTTTCAATTTTGAGGAAACTACCTCTAATCTTTTATTAAAGGAAAAGGGAATAAAGATACCCTCTCATGTTAAGACCATCTCCTATCTTCTCATCTTTTACTACAAGGGTATCATGAAAATCCAATTTCACACATGGCACTAAGAAAATGGAACGCTATAAAAATAATCTTCATCACCCTAGTGGGGATGCTGATGCTTTCACACTGGGTGTTCTCTGACAATAAATGATGCTGCCTCCAAAGGAACAGTTCTACAGGCAGTTTTTGAGTTAATGTTTTTCCTAACTTATTTCTAAAATGGAGAAAGGCAATTTTATACCACCCCCCGCAAAAAAAATCTGGAAAAGCTACAGATGTTAACTTTTACTTTAAACACCAATGAATGAAACAGGTGACTGAGAAGGAGAAAAGATTTAAGAAAAAGAGTTCATGAACAGCCAAATCAAGACTAAATTCTGCAAGTGGAAATTTTAAAGCCCACCGAGTAAATCTTTCCTAAATTCAAACAGTTGCAACTATAACCCATTGTAAGTCCTCAACTCACAGAATTAAGAGCCCTTAAGCTGTTAACTTTGTCCTTTGTCCTCCTATTCAGAAAAATTTCCCCCTAGAGTCTGTGCAAAAGTAACTGAGACACATCTGCAGTATGTGACAACATGAGAGACGGTCTCAACTCTTTCATGAGTTGGAAGTCACTTTTTATAATTCAAAATGAAAAAAGAAGGTGCTATAGAGAAATGAAATTTCACAACAGTATAAAAGCAAAGACTGGCTGAAATTTATAACTTTATAAGTAAAAATAATAATAACTCCCTCTGTAATTAACCCCTCCACAGTGAACAATCTACTACGCATTCTGTGAGGAGCGTACCACAGTGGAAACCTGCAACTGCAAGGCCAGGGTTCTGCCCCTTTTCTAGTTCTCTGTGCACAAGGTGATGCCACCTACTAGGCAGTCGTAGAGATAGGTGAGCTCAGGGGAACTTCTCTCCCCAACTTGCTAACTCAGCAGGAGTTAAGTTCACCCGCCCGAGCCATGGCCTCCAATGTGTATCTGTCCATAAATTTATGAAGTATCTAAATACCACTCATTAGTTAAAAAAAAAAAAAAAGAATAGAAAACTCTGGACCAAGTAAATTGTGAACTCAAAAATTAAGAGGGATACCAATTACATTAACAACACTTTCTTTAAAAAATAGAATCACTTTCTTCAATTTGAAATCAACCACAGTGGCGAGACGTGTTTTTCTTTTCAGGTGCCCCGTGATGGCACACAGTTTTACCCGGCAAATTCTGCCAGTTTCCAAGTCCCGGGATCCTGACCTGCACCAGCATATGGGGCAGCGTTACCTCCCAACAGTGTGGAGAAGAACACATGTCACCACTGGGCGATGAGAGAGTTGACAAAGACTTTTGGCTTCTCAACGCCAGACTCGGTTGGAGAGCTTTCCTTGTTGTATCAGAAAAGTTCATGAGGAAGCTGTGAATAGCATCAGTCCAGAGAAGTAAAGCTCTTTTATTTTCACTGTCCAAACATCAGTCAATGTACTGGGAGAGCCAGCGGAAACCCTCGCCGTAGCCTTGCCCCTTGAGCACACTGCACATGAACACTTCCATGGGGCGGGCATTCAGCTCCTTCAGGGTCACAGTCCCCTTTCCTGTGGTCTGTCCATAAAGCCTAAATATCTCACGGAGTTTTTCTTCACTGATTGCATCTGTTCTGTCAATTTTGTTACCCAAGATAAGGATTGGCACATTGGATGTTGTTTCATCAGTCATTAAAGCATTAAGCTCAACTTTGGATTCCATGAGGCGAGAATGATCAGCACAGTCCACCAGAAAGACAATCCCATTAATTGCTGGGAGATAATTTTTCCAAACCCGTCGTGCTTGCTCATGCCCACAAGATCAAAAGTTATAAAAGTCATTCCAGCAATTGTCCACTCTTCTGATGTCGGATGCAGTGTTGGAACGTGTTGGCCCAATCTGTCATCTTTGAGCATGTGAAGAAGAGTGGTTTTTCCCGCATTGTCCAAACCCAAGAATACAAGTTTTCCAGATTTCTTGTAGAGTCCTAGGAACTGGAGCACACTGCTGAAGCCATTGTAGATGCACTCGAAGAGGAAAGACATTATTAATGCTTACTACAACCCGGGGGGCTCCTCCAACAGCGGCGGGCAGCTAAGACCCTCCCTCATGGCACACAGACCAGCAGCACCCAGGACCCTAAAAGTAGATTTTAATTACCTTATTGTATAATATGAAGTACATCCTTCCTGAAAAAAAAAAAATGTAAACCTTTTAATCTGTGGGTTTTAGCCACTGTATCTAGATTATTTGGAAGGACCAGAGAATATTCCAGATAAACTGAAAACAATGAGTATCCTAATCAAATTTAATCGTTTGTGCCTTTTCCCCTTAGCTATTGGCATGTCCTAGCCATGAGCATCAAGAATAACTAGGAAAATTCAGTATATGAAAAAAGACAGGGGTCTCTGTCTCAAGAGAAATAAATTATTTAATAACATTGTGGGATAGCAGATGCCAAATCATTTCCACTGCTCCGTTCTACAATATATCTGAATTCATACCTCAACACAGGCTAAAATGCTGGCGGTTTAGAACCGTGCTTCACTCCCAGTAGAAATACAATTTGTGTAAGACGAAAAGTCAAGCTCTAAACCAGTGTCTAGTGATTTCATAATTACTGAAGGGGTCTCCCCTAAACCAATGATTCCAGTTGTCCCTTCGTTTGCCAGCCCTGCTGAGTTTTAAATCCTGGGACGATGCACTTGAGTACATCAGGATGAGTAGTTCAGGCTGAGTAAGGGGTATGCTTTTCTTTTGGAAGGCGGGAAACTGTACTTGTGGACGGGGCTGTGGGATGGAGAGTTTGCATGAAGAAGCCACCAGATATCAAGCAGATGGAGAATAGGAAGTCGTGTCCTGAACGCGAAACTCCAGGGAATTAAAACTAGCCCTGCCCACCTAACCCTTGGAACGTCTTTGCACACGCCCGAGACACATGAACCAGATTTATAAAGATTAACGGCTTAGACTATGGTGGTAGCGATGGAAATGGAGAAAAGCGAATTTGAAAGGTATTTGGAGGGTGGAATCAAGGGAACTTTTTGTATTGGATTGGATGGGGATTGGGAGTGTTGAGGGAGATGGTTGGTGTAACTCATAATTGTCCTTCACCTTCGCCTGGCTAAATCGTATGGGTCCTTAAAACAGAGCTGTGGTCCATGCGGGTGGTCCCGAGACCCAGAGCCGAGTGAGGCTCCGTGGGAGTGAGGTCTGAGCAACCCGAGCATCGCCCCAGTAGGAGGTTCCCTCTCCGCCTCACCTCTCCTGCGGCCGTGGATTGGCGGTCAGCTACCCTTCTCAGTAGCTTGCCCCGTCCTGGTGAGTCGCCCCGCTGCTTTGCCACTGCCGAACTCCCCGGGGGCGGAATCTGTGCCTGTCCCGGCTCCCCGCGCCTACCTGGCGCACGGGAGGCGCCCGACCCACAGCCCGGGCGGGAGGCAATCTACCGGATCCTGGCTCCATCCCCGCCGTCCGCGGGAACTCCACCTGCCTTTGCGGGTGGCCACGCGGCGGGGGAACGCCAGCGCCCACCGTCCCCCCTCTCCGCCCTGCCACACGTGGCTGCAGGCAGCGCCGAGTGTAGTCTGCGGGAACCCTCGTCTTCAAAGTCCCCGCCCCCGCGCGCGTGGGGGGCAGCAGCAGCGTGGGCCGGCCTGTGTCTGGGCTGCGGACTACGAGTCCCAGGATCCTCTGGGAGGGCTCGTGCACCCCCGTGTGCCTTCGGGGGCTAGCGGGCGAACAGTGCTTTCTGAGGGTGCACCAGGCAGAGCCGCTGCCGCTGGTCCTAGAGGAGCCCGAGAGGCGGCGGCGGCGGCGGCGGCGGCGGCCGCGGTACCTTTCGCTGTGGCCGTGTCACGGTGCGCATGCGCTATGCTGGGCGCGGGGGGAGGGGGTCCCCTGATCTGTCATTGACTGGTGGAGCTTGGGAGGTAGGCCCACTGCCCGGCCATCGGTGACTGCGGTGGCCTGTATGGCGGGGTTGCCATAGTGACCGCTAAGCCTAGGCCTGTGACAGCTGGAGGAGGAGATAGGCGTGGCTGGGCGCGGGTGTGGCCTGAGCCCACTGTCCCCACACTGGCTCCCCTTGCCCCACTGCTTGGATCGTAAAGGGCCAGGCACGGAAGCAGAAGCTTGGTGCGGAGCCCACTCCTCAGATAGGAAGGGAGGGTGACCATGCAGGAACCAATCCGGATGGTGGAGTGGAGAGGCGAGACCCTCGGGCTATGGCGGGCAAGGAGGGAATCAGCTCCTTCTCCCGACCAAGGGAGGAGGAAATCAATGCTGGCAGAGGGCCTGGGGGGCGGGGGCGGAGAGGCAAAGAAGTTGTCCGTTGCCTTGGGGATGTCAGACCACCACAGGGCAGTGTACTAGGCAGCGTCCCTTTGGGGCCCGTGCTGTCCAATAGAAACAATGCGAGCCACATGTGTGCTTTTTAAATCTAGTAGCCTTATTTACACGTCGAAAGAAACTGGTGAAATTAATTTTAACCATGCGTTTTATTTAACCCAACATATCCCAAAGTGTTATCTATCATTTCAACGTATAATCAATATAAACATTTACCAGTGAGATATTTTAAATTCTTTCTTTTGCATTAACTCTTTGAAATCCGGTGTGTATTTGACCTGCACAGTGTATCTCAACTCAGACTCACCACATTCAAGGGCCCTATAGCCCCGTGTGGCTCTGTGGCTGTCTTACTGGACAGCACAGCTGCTCCTACAATGTGGCTGGCTCAGATGTCACCTCCTGCTTGTGGAAACCCTACCTTGCTAGGGTTTCTGCCATCCTGGCTCTTGTGATCATTACTTTCATTCCGGTTCCACTTAACAAAGTACTACAGTGTCTCCCGTATCATTCTGAACTCCAGTGCCTGTGAGGTGGGTAAGACAGCTGATGCTGCCATTTCCCAGGTGACGAGTACCCAGTTGGTGTGGACATTTTCACTTAGGAGTGTGCTGGCTGCAGGACAGGGCCAGGGTCTCTCTGTCTCTCTCATAGTTTCTTCCTCCCCTCCCAGCAGCACTGCATTCCCTGGATTCTGCTGCTCTCCAGAATGATAACCCAGAAGAGGGCAAGGCTGATGGGCTCCTGACAGTCTGTTTAGAGGTGAGCTGGGGTTTCCCTTTTCCCCTGAAAGGCTTCCTCAACTCATAGGGGATGCATTGTCCTCCTCTGCCTGGAGTGTCTCTGCTGAGCCGGTTTCTCCCCAGGAGCTCCAATCCCTCACTTCCGCGGACTGTCCATTTCAGAGGAAGATGGCCCTCATAGGACACCCTTCTGCAGTTTTCTGCTTTCCACTCACCGTTTGATCCTTCATCATACCTTTGAAACCTGCTCTGTGCCTCAAAGTTTTCTATTATGCCACACGTGAGACCCAGTCCTGACCATCAGGGAAATTAGGGAAGAGGGTGCAGGACAAACTCTGAACATAAAATGCTGAAATAACAAGAAATTGCAAGATTAACTGCCCCATCAGACGTTTAAACAGTAAGTGATATGGGGAAGAAAAGAAGGAGAAATGTAAGCTGCATTTGCAGACTTGGAAGTGACAGGCAGAGGTGCTACAGGCTAGAGGAGTCTATGTGCAAAGACTTAAGCACAAACATGAACATGGCCTTTTCAGAGACTAGTGAGAAGACAGGCTACAGTTGCAGGTGTGTTGGGGCAAAGATCCAGGTTTCATGCATACAGTGGACCCCCAGGGTGTCTATGCTTTTTTTAAAAATCTTTTGTATTGTTGTAAAATTTACATAACGTAAAATTTACCATCTTAACCATTTTTAAGTATATTAATATAATTCAGTGGCATTAAGTACATATTCACAGTGTTGGGCAACCATCGCCACCATCCATCTCCAGAACTTGTTCATCTTCCCAAACTGAGACTCTGTCCCCATGAAACACGAACTGCCTCCTCCCCCTCCTCCAGCCCCTGGCACCCAGCATTCTACTGCCTGTCTCTATGGATTGGATTGATCTAGGGACCTCCTATGAGTAGAATCCTACACTATTTGTCCTTTCGTGTCTGGCCTCTTTCACCGAGCATCATGTCCTTAAGGTTGGTGTCTCCACACCTGGCTATCAGCTTCACTGGACCTTACCGTGCAGGCACTGGGAAGCAGGGAAAAGTTTCAGATGAGGATTGCTTTGTCACAAGTGGTAATTTAGGGTATGCCTAGAGGGTGTGTGGAGGAGGGAAGATCCAGTGACCTAATGTTTTGTTTTTGCTTGGAAGGCTAGCAGAATGACAGTCCTCATATTACTTAAGTGAGAAACCATTAGTGGGCAGTAGGAAGCCACACTGGAAAGGTTTCAAAGATCAAGTTTGCTGAACCATGCCAAACGGTAAGAGAAAAAATATTGAAAAACCACCACTTTGTCCTGGTCAGTTAGCTCAGGTAGTAGCTCATGGATTCCAGGAGGGTTTCCCATGGCCTAGTAATGGGGTACAGAGACCCCAAGGAAATAATTGGTTGCTCTTTGGTGCCAGCTAGTTTTCACTGGATGCAAGGAGAACAGGCAGAAGACAGTTTAGTTTTTTACTGCTGTATTGGCCACAATAAAGAAAGTGTTTAGTCCCAAAGATTTTAGGTCAGTTTTCAAATTAAGAAATTTAGATAAATTTTCACATCTTTGCAATTGTGAATTGTGCTGCTATAAACATTCGGGTGTAGGTGTCTTTTTTATAGAATGACTTTTGTTCTTCTGGGTAGATGCCCAATAATGAAATTGCTGGATTGAATGGTAGGTCTACTTGAATCTGTTTAAGGTATCTCCACATTGCTTTCCACAGAGGTTGCACTAGTTTGCAGTCCCACCAGCAGTGTATGAGTGAGTGTTCCTGTCTCTCCGCATCCACGCCAACATGTGTTGTTTTGGGACTTTTTGATAAAGGCCATTCTCACTGGAGTTAAGTGATATCTCATGGTGGTTTTGATTTGCATTTCCCTAATGATTAGAGATGTTGATCATTTTTTCATGTTTGTTAGCCATTTTTATATCTTCTTTTGAAAAATTTCTATTCATGTCCTTTGCCCACTTTTTGATAGGGTTGTTCGATTTTTTCTTACTGATTTTCCTGAGTTCTAAATAGATTCTTGTTATCAGTCCTTTATCAGATGTGTAGTATGTGAAAATTTTTTCCCATTCTGTAGGTTGTCTGTTTACTCTTGTGACTGTTTCTTTGGCTGTGCAGAAGCTTTTTAATTTAATCATGTCCCATTCATTTATTTTTGTTGTTGCTGTGATTGCCTTAGGGGTCTTCTTCATAAATTCTTTGCCTAGGCCAATGTCTGTAAGAGTCCTTCCTACATTTTCTTCTAGAATTCTAATCGTTTCACACCTAAGGTTTAAGTCTGTTATCCACCATGATTTGATTTTTGTGAGAGGTGAAAGCTGTGGGTCCTGTTTCAGTCTTCTACATGTGGCTATCCAGTTTTCCCAGCACCATTTATTGAATAAGGAACCTCTTCCCCAGAGTATGTTTTTGTCTGCTTTGTCAAAGATTAGATGGCTATATGAGGATGGTTTTATATTTGGATTTTCTGTTGTGTTCCACTGGTCTGTGTCCCTGCACTTGTGCCAATACCAAGCCGTTTTAAGAACCACAGCCTTCCAGCCTGAGCAAGAGTGAGACCCCGTCTCTACTAAAAAAATAGAAAGAAATTATATGGACAACTAAAATATATATATACAAAAAATTAGCCGGGCATGGTGGTGCATGCCTGTAGTCCCAGCTACTCGGGAGGCTGAGGCAGGAGGATCGCTTGAGCCCAGGAGTTTGAGGTTGCTGTGACCTAGACTGACGCCACGGCACTCACTCTAGCCCAGGCAACAGAGTGAGACTCTGTCTCAAAAAAAAAAAAGAACCACAGCCTTGTAGTATAGTTTGAAGTCTGGCAAATTAACACCTCCCATTTTGTTTTTATTGCTTAAAATTGCTTTTGCTAAATGGGGTCTTCTCTGGTTCCATACAAAGTGTATAATTATTTTCTCTATATCTGTGAAAAATGATGTTGGTAATTTAATAGGGATTGCATTGAATCTGTAGATCACTTTGGGTAGTATAGACATGTTAACAATGTTGATTCTTCTGATCCACGAGCATGGTATGGTTTTCCACCTATTTACATGCTCTGCGATTTCCTTCCTCAGTGTTTTGTAGTTCTCCCTATAGAGGTCCTTTACCTCCTTAGATAAATATATTCCTAGGTATTTTATTTTGTCTGTTGCTATTTTGAAGGGTATTGAGTCCTTAATTTGCTTCTCCGTTCGACTGTTATTGGCATATATGAATGCCTCTGATTTGTGTGTATTGATTTTGTATCCTGAGACTTTACTGAATTCATGGATCAATTCCAAAGTAGCAAACTTTTTAAAAGTTCACATAGAATATAAGATCTACAAATCTAATAATGTCAGTGGAACTCTTTTCAAAACCAAGTAAATGGATTTAGAACAGAAAATAAATGAGTAGATTTCAGGTTTCCTTTTTCTTGATTGCTTGTGTTGAAGATATGAATTGGCATGAGGATTTAAGAGACCTTGATATCTAAATAAGACTTTTGGTTTCCAGAATTTAGGCTCATTTGTTAAACATGACTTATACACCCAAGACGCAGTTGGAGAGAGACACAGCTTGAAGAATCAGCTCTCCTACAGCTACTAGAACAATTGGGGTTCCGCTGCATGCTAGGGACTAGCCAGCGCCTACCCAGCATAATAAAAACCTCTTTAGTTTTTCATTTTCCCCTTTATATAAATTGTGTTTTGTATCACATTTAGAATATGCTGTGAAAATTCGGCTGTGTGCTGTAAACATGTTGGCTGGTATTAACCTTGAAGCCGCAGCCTTAGTCTTTCCTCTTGGAGACTGGTTGTTCACTTTTACTTACGGCTTTAGGGTGTGCAGGGACTGAGAGCTGCTCTGTTTGCCTGTGGGGTACTGGGCTTGCTGAACCCTGGCCTGCTCGTCTTCCCAGCTGGCCCCGTGGAAATGCCTGGGATTTAAGGGTGCAGCTTCTGACAAAGTGAGCTCCTCTGGAAACGCTCAGGGGCTCTAGCACCCGAGCATATTCTCAGGTACCGGCCACGTGGGTGGCAATTCCAGCACCAAGTACAGATATGTTGTCTCTTGCCTAGGACTTGGCTGACTTCTGTCCATTTGCCAGTGCTCCTAGAGCCAGCTTGTTCTGGTCCTTTTTTTTATTTTAATATTTTTTAAATTTATTTAGAAAACTGGAGACAGAGTCTTGCTCTGTTGCCTGGGCTAGAGCGCCGTGGCGTCAGCCTAGCTCACAGCAACCTCAAACTCCTGGGCTTAAGCGATCCTCCTGCCTCAGCCTCCCGAGTAGCTGGGACTACAGGCATGCGCCACCATGCCCGGCTAATTGTTTCTTGTTTTTTTTTTTTTTTTTTTTTTTTTTTTTTGAGTCAGAGTCTCGCTCTGTTGCCCGGGCTAGAGTGAGTGCCGTGGCATCAGCCTAGCTCACAGCAACCTCAAACTCCTGGGCTCAAGCGATCCTACTGCCTCAGCCTCCCGAGTAGCTGGGACTACAGGCATGCGCCACCATGCCCGGCTAATTTTTTCTATATATGTTTTTAGTTGTCCATATAATTTCTTTCTATTTTTAGTAGAGACGGGGTCTCGCTCTTGCTCAGGCTGGTCTCGAACTCCTGACCTTGAGCGATCCACCCGCCTCGGCCTCCCAGAGTGCTAGGATTACAGGCGTGAGCCACCACGCCCGGCCCTGGCTAATTGTTTCTATATATTTTTATTTTTTTAATTTTTTATTTATTTATTTTTATTTATTTATTTATTTTTTGAGACAAAGTCTCACTTTGTTGCCCAGGCTAGAGTGCCGTGGCGTCAGCTTAGCTCATAGCAACCTCAGACTCCTCGGCTTAAGCGATCCTACTGCCTCAGCCTCCCGAGTAGCTGGGACTACAGGCATGCATGCGCCACTATGCCCGGCTAATTTTTCTATATATATATTTTTAGTTGTCCATATAATTTCTTTCTATTTTTAGTAGAGACGGGGTCTCGCATTTGCTCAGGCTGGTCTCAAACTCCTGACCTTGAGCGATCCACCCGCCTCGGCCTCCCAGAGTGCTAGGATTACAGGCGTGAGCCACCGCACCCGGCCTTGTTCTGCTCCTTGGCATCCTTTTTACAGGCGGTAGTCTTGGTTCACATCGGCTGCTCATTCCAGCCTGTGATGTAGTTCAGGCTATCACTTGCTTGGAGCCCTTCTCCGTGCCCCCAAGTTTACTCAAGTCTTTTCTCTCCATGACATTGTCTGTGGTCAGTCCAGCCCACTCTGTTCTTTCACTTGAATACTTATCCCCAAAATGGATTGTTTTACCTAAATAAAGCCTTGTTAGCATTTGGTACATTCTTGCATGCTGTCTTTTTTAATTATTAAAATATATGTTATAGCAACACTAACAACTTGTAGAAGAAAAAGAAATTGTTCATAACCCTGTTACTTAACATGGCTAATTGTACATTTGTGTATTTCCTTCTAGGCTTGTCTAATTGCACATCTATTTTGTTATCATAGTCTCCTTTTTCACATATACATGTAATTTTGAGGTTCTAGATGTTTGAAATCCCTGAAAAGATAGTGAAGGCATTTTTAGGACCAGATACTAATTGCCGTCCAACCAGAATGATTTTAAAGGCAAGTGCAGGAGCATTGCTGACATAAAAGAGCATAATGTATTCAGGAAACAGTGAAAAGGACAATTTTCCTGGACCATGGTGCCTTACGGGGCAGGAGTGAGGGGCGAGGAGGCCAGACAGGCAGGAGGGGAAAGGTCTAGAATGCCACTTGAAGGAATTTGGCTTCATCCTAGTAGTGCCTGCAGAGGATTTGAAGCAGAAGCCTGCAATGCCTAGGTTTGCATTTCAGAATGGCCACCCTAGTGGCAATGTAGACAATGGAGCGACAGCGTGTGAGATGGGAGGTGGCAGGAGAACCAGTGATGAGGCAGTAGCAATGACCCAGCAGAAAGGCAGGCGGAGCCCAGGGCAGCTGGGATGCCTCCCCGCAAAGCAGTGGAAGTGAAGGGTCCAGGACCCCTGGTACAAGGACTTCTGGTGCCATGGGCCAGAGGCGTGACGTGTGCTCTCCATGTCTCACCTTCCTCTATCAAGCCGCTGTCCCTTGTCCAGCACCACCACCTCTCCCCCCTCATAGACCTCTACCATAGAATTATCCACTTGACTTTGTACTCAGGGCTTTCATTCTCAAATTGTTTTAATTCACCTGACAAACATTTATGGAGCTGGCAAAGAGCTGGGCTGGCGGGGACTAGAGTTGGGAGCGCTCAGTGTAGTCCTAGGGGCAAATCCAGCCAGCCCCTTGCCGCTGAGAGAATTTCCCACCCCACATGCCTGCACACAGGGGCTCATTGGAATCTGCTTTAACTCTTTTCTTCCTACTAAAATGACTTTCTTCGCAGGAGCTGAGATGTGTTTACTCCTTTTCGTAGCTTCCACGGAATAAAGCACTCAGCTAGGCACACACGAGGTGCTCGGTAGGCGTTGGACTTGGTGCAGAGGGGCCCCTGAATGCTTCTGGACCATTTCCTGTCCATCTTCACCTCTTCCTACAATGCTGCCAATGCCAGCCCTCCCCAAGGAGGCTCAGGGTAAGTAGGAATGGTTTGGGTCTTTTAGGAGTCTCTGATATTCACAGCTGTGCTCTTAGACTTCTGCCAGGAGGAGGGGGTTGTACCTGGACCCTGCACAGAGGGACATAGGTAAGGATGAGATGCTAGTGAGGTGCAGGCCCCTGACCTCCCATGTACCCTCTGCGCAGGGGCTGGAGAGTCAGGGGCCAGATTTCCGTTTCCTTGGCAGCCAAAACCAGATCGTTTGTTTCTCTTTCTAGTTGAAAGCCCAGTGTCAAATGGAGTTGTTGATAAACTTACTTAAGCTGCCTCAGAGGCATTGGTCTCTCTCTGTCCTCTGATCTTCTAGGCTGGGGGTGCTTCTGTAAGGCCTGAGATGACCTCAGGTTCCCTTTCTATCCAGGAGACCAAGGCCAGTTGTTTCTTGCAACTGACAGTTTCCCATCCCGCCTGCCATGCCCATCTCCTACCCCTTCTCGGGGATTGCATTGAGCCCTGTGGAGATAGTCTTGGAACATTCTGGGGTCTGCTAGAGTGCCCTTTTCCTTGTAACTCTGGCACACCGTAGTGTCTCAGCACAAATAGCTAAGTCCCCTGTCTTTCCCCAAAGCCAGGGATTCCAATTTCCAAAGCAGCCATGATGCCCCAGTTAGAGCCAGCAGAGGAGCCATGGATGCTGCAAAGAGAAGTGCTGTGAGGCTCCCGTGCAGGCAAGTGCGTGAACGCCAGGCAAACCAGTGCCCGCTGCTCAGTGAAGGCGCGCACAGCCTCTTTCAAGCTCTGCTAGTGGGGGTGGTTTGCTATTTATTTCGTGTCGCTCATGGGCGACACACACACCTGATCCATTCATAAAAAGCGTGGAAAATGACCATTTGGAAGCCATGAATTGAACTGGGGTGTGCAATTCCAGTTCTGAGATGAAAAACGAACATTTAAAGGATTCCAAATATTGTGTGGGCTTTTTGCTGGTCTCTGTTACCCACCCACATTCAGAACTCATCGTTATACACGAGATGTTCTCAACTGCATTCTCCTTCCCAGGACATTTCCCTTCTGGTTCAAAGGATAGCACGTCAACGACGGCAGCTTAACTCCAAAGAAAGGAGTGGAAGGAGGGTAACAAAAGAAACTATTTATTGTGTCTTGTGCTTTTTAAAACATTCATTCATTTAACAAATTTTTTTCACCCCATCAGATTTGCTTTATAACAAAGATAATATGTGCTCATTCTAGAAACTAAAAAAACACAGACATGAAGAAAACACAAAAGTCCTGAAATCCCACCACCCAGAGGCAATCACTGTCCACCTTTGCATGAGCATTCTTCCAAGCATGCCTCTGCAGTTGTGTGTGCAGATGTGGATACTCCGATGCATGTGCTATCGCCTCTGCCTGCCATTTTGCCCTCAATCATGTATCGTGGACAGGTTTCCATGTCAGTGAATATACAGGTGTAGACAAATGATTCATCCTCTTTAGTGGCTATATAGGATTCTACTGTTCCAACATATTGTGATCTATTTAACCAGTCTACTATTGAGAGGTCTTTAGGTTATTTCCAGGTTTTCATTATGCTAAACAACACTAAGATGAACGACTGAGGAACAACCTTATACTACATCTTTGCAAACTTGTCAGGCTGTCTCCTATGGGTAAATTCCCAGGTGTGGGCAAATGGTGAAGTGTGATATATCTGAAATACATTATTTCCTTTCCATTCACAACACTCCTGGGTTATTTCAACTACATGCAGAACAAAGTTGAATTGATCTTAAAAGTTGCAACAGTTTCTCAAAAATTCCCCAGGCCTGTGAGGAAGATGGGTATTGGTGGGGTGAGGGGGGTTCCCTTTAATCTCCTCATCTGTACCTGAGTCTCTCATTTGTTGTCTCTACTTCTTCGGGCCTCCCTGACGGATTGAAGGTTTCTTCCATTTCTGTACCAAGCCCCTTTAGCGTGCATTCTTTGTGTCTCAAGTGGTCCCATATCAGTCTGCCAGGTAATGGGAACAAATAACAGCAATCACAAGTGCTTGCATAGCATTTACAACGTGCCGGGCATGCACACTTACACGCACTTTGCAAATAC
Organism: Eulemur rufifrons; assembly: GCF_041146395.1. NCBI lineage: Eukaryota > Metazoa > Chordata > Mammalia > Primates > Lemuridae > Eulemur > Eulemur rufifrons. The sequence continues at coordinate 21,253,063 of NC_091012.1, read as the reverse complement.
AACTCACTTAATTCTCCAAAAAGCCTTAGGTAGCAGATCCCATTATCCTCACTTTGTAGATGAAGAAACTGAGGCCCTGAGAGAGTAAGTAGTTTGTCCAAGTTCACGGAGCGAGTAGGTGGCTGAGCCAGACACCAGACTGGCTGCAGAGGTTCACAACTGCGGCTCAGCCCGTGTGCCTTCCCCCGCCAGTTCACACAGACAGTCCACACGCGTGTTCTGTGCTCTTAGCCTGTCTGCTTCTGTGCATGGCCAGTGGCATCCGCTCTTCCCTTGCCATCTCATTTGGGGATGGCTCCTTATGTTCGTTTTGTAGGGCATACCCCTCTTGAGTGCCTTGAAAATTTAATTCATTTGTTATCAGCTTGATGAATCTCCTGTAAACTCACGTTCAAAGTAATTCTGAGATAGGCTCTTTGCCTTTGCTGGGAGATCACCATTCTGGCAGTATACACGTGTTCCCAAATCTTTATCAGCACAGGCACAGCAGCTCTCTGCTTTCTGTATAGTCCTTTTTCAGGCGAAGCTAACTATCAGCCATACTGTGAGATGAAAATTCTACCTCTACCCCCAGGTTTTTAGTTTTCTGCCCTGACAATGCACAGGATTGACTAGGATAGGGGATCCTGGAGGGAAGGGATCTGGCCCAGCAAACAGAGACCGCGACACAGAAGGGGCTCCGCCCTGCCCAGTCCAGTCTCCCGGTCCCAGACTGAGTCCTGGGATCACCCCCCAGTACCTTCAGCCCTTCTCTGCGGCCTCTCCTGTGGCTTTCTTTCCCTCTGTGCTCTGGCCTAGCCAGGCTCTCCTGGCACCACTTGTGTCACCTGTTCACCTGTTTGCCTGTTCACGTTTCCCTGTCGGAACCCTCTCTTGCAAGTGTGGAGCTGGCGCTCAGAAGTGCTGACACTGGGCGTGCCTTAGAGGCCCTGTTTTTCATCCCACGGCCCTGGCCTAACTCTCACTTTTGTATTTTCTTTCAGAGTGGGGAACCAGCCCTGACACTAAGAGACCAACTTCCTGGCAGGACGTTTCTGAGGAAGACTCGTTCCAGGGAGCAATAATAGAATGATAGGGAGCAGTCCTGGGACTCTATGTTTCCTGAGACTTGGGGATGTGAGGGCCACTTGGAGAGACATGCCACACAAGGAACTCCGGGGAGGGTGCACCCTGTGAATGCTTTCGAGGGAAGCTTCAGTCTGCAGTCAATCCTGGTTTCACAGCGGGGAATTCCTACAGGAGACAGCCTCCTTATGTGTGACACACATGTAGGCAGCCCGACACCGAATTTAGACCTGATTAATCAGCAGGGCTTCTGGGCGGAAAAGAAATCTTGGCAGTGCAGGGAACGTGGGAAGTCCTTCACTGAGCATCAGGGAATTCACCCTGGAGAAAAACCCTTTATATGTAAGGCGTGTGGGAAAGCCTTTAGCCAGAGCTCATCACTTACAAAACATCACAGGTCTCATGCGGGAGAGAAGCCCTTTAAGTGTAGCGAGTGTGAGAAGGCCTTTGGCCAGAGCTTGCCTCTCTTGGGTCACCAGAGAATCCACACGGGGGGTGAGAAGCCCTGCGTGTGCACCGAGTATGGCAGGGCCTTCACCAAGCACACACCTGACCCAGCACGGCGGGATCCACACCGCAGAGACACCCTATAAATGTGATGAATGGGAGAAGGCCTTTTCTGACACCTCTTCCCTTTCTAGACATCCCTGTTCACACTGGAGAGAAACTCTATGGGTGTGATGAATGTGGAAAAGCCTTTAGTGGCCCCCAGGGCTTACTCAGCCTCAAAGAACACGCACAGAATGTGGAAAAGCCTTTAGCACAAATGCACGCCTTATTGAACATCAGGGAATTCACGCTGGAAAGAAACTCCGCAAATGTAAAGGGCATGGGAAAGCCTTCAGCCAGAGCTCACACCTTACAGAACATCTGAGAACACACACTGGAGAGAAACCATTTATGCACCATGAGAAAACTCGCATGAGAGAAAAGTCCTAGGAATGTTATAATTCCTTCACTGACTCCTGAGCCTTGGTTCCGCATCAGAGTGTTCACGCTGGAGAGAGCCTGTGAGGGAATGGAAGTGCCCAACAGGGCTGCTGGTTGTGGGGTTGTGGCTGACGAGATAAGGTTGTAGGAAGTGTTGGGGTCCCCCTCTTTGCCTATGATTGCACTGGGTACTATGTGGTAAGACAGCCTTGCAAACGTCTCTCTCTCCCCTGCAAATGAGAGGAAATTGAGGGTTAACTTTTGTTGGGGCTTTGAAATCAATGATGAATTTAAATGTAAATGTTGAGTATCCAAAATATTGTTTGAACTTTTCCATAAAACACAATTGAAGTTGGCATGGTGGTGCACCTGTAGTCCCAGCTACTCGGGAGGCTGAGGCAGGAGGATCCCTTGAGCGCAGGAGTTGGAGGCTGCAGCAAGCCACGGCGGTGCCCGTGAATGGCCGCTGTGCTCCAGCCTGGGCATCAAAGTGAGACTCCGTCTCAAGAAAGAAAGAAACAGAAACCACAGTTGGGATTGTTCAGGGCATGATGGCCTTACATGTTATTGTGTGTTTGTACTTCTGCCCCCCAGAAAAGGCCCACAGTGACTGCCACTGGATGGTTGGGACAGCTGGAGTGATGCTGATGGTGAGCAGAGCTGTGTGATGTGAAAAAGGACCATAGCGAACGCTGAATGTTCTCAGGGCTGTCCTGTGTAGGGATTGCCAAAGGTCTTGAAGTTTCATACTGGTTTTATGTATTTTTTTAGTACATGAACCTTGGTTACATGGTAAAGTTTCAAACCAGTTAATATTAGGGTAGCAAATTACAGGTTGGGGCTGGTAATATAGTTTGTCCTTCCTTTATTGAAGTGATAGTTGAATGCAAAGAAGTCAAATTCCGCATGTATTTTTAAACATTTACCTTTTGAGTAAATTCTTCTGCGAATCACCTTAGTTGGGTCCTCTTTTACTCTGTGCCCAAGGCAGTCTGTTTTGTCCATAGCCTGGTGTCAATCTAACACCTTGTCAACTGTGCCTGTCCTGGTGGCTCCTTTTCGTTCTGAGTTTGTGCTTCCCTATGGCCCCTGCTATATTTCAGTTGCCATAATCCAAGAACTATACCTGAAGGAGTTTGCAAAGGAAGTACAGGTGCTGGGCTGCAGGTGGGAGCCGGGAGAAGATGTGTCTCATGCCGGTCTTCAGGAACCTGCAAAGTGACTTTGCCACCGAGAGTGCCTCCGCAGGAATGACTGGCAGGAAGGGGAACAGGAGTGTCCTCTGCCTCGGGACCCGTCAGGTTTGGTAGGGGTAACATGGTGCTTCTCAGCTGCCCTTGTGCTTCAGAGGTGCCCAGGGAGGCTTAATACTATGCAGATTCCTGAGCTACCAAGTCACAATCTCCAGGGCTCGGCTCGCCCACAGATAGGGACTTTGAAAAAGGTCCCGGGGTGACTCTTTTGCACAAGCAGCACTGAGAAAGGCATGCCATAGGATAGATGCTGCAGCAACCTCCGTGCAGCTTTAAAAACCCTTGATATAGGAAATAACGTGCACGATGTTCTCTCTTCTGCTTCTGAGGGAATTTCCCCAGTAAATTTCCCTCTGTTTCGCTGTGTTCATCTCTTACCCCGTTTCCATGAAGAAAGATAAGAAAGGGGGAAACACGGAGGAGCGTCTCCATGCCTCTTAGACCAGTGCTGCGTATTCCTTCCTGTTGTTTAGAGGAAAATATTGTCTGCATTTCCCATTTTTCTCTATGTGCAGTAGACACGGTAAACTTACCAAAGATCTGTTCTCTTCTCTTCCTCAGAGAACCCCAATTTTGCCCAAATATCCACCCATTTCCTTAGGGCCAGTGGGTTTCAGGGGCGTCTATGGTTATCTCCAGCCCCAGAAGGAAGATCCCCACTACTCTTGCCAAGGATTGGCTTAGGCCTGGGGACGCGAGACATGGTGGGAGGTGTTAGGGGCAGCACTCTTGTTCCTCCTTCATTGTGTGGACATTGTCACATCTATGTGTTACAAAGGACTACAACAGTTGTCTGTCACCATGAAGGAAGCTAGTCAAGAACAAAAGTGGCTCATTGAAGGTTGCAGAACAGAAAGAAGGAAGGAATCTGGCTACTAATGGCTTCGAGGGGCCGCTGCATTAACAATCCCTGAGCTTCTGCCTCAGGACGCTGGTGATGTGAGAGAGCAGACCATCCATGTTGCCGGCACCACCGAGAAGTGGGCTTTCTGTTACTTGCAGCTGAAAGCGAAAGCACCTCAATCTCTTTTCCCACCCCCTTCCCATGTAATCTTCAGCTGGCACTAAAGCTGTTGCAGTTCAGTCGGAGAGTACGTGCTCAGACCGACGGAGTGTATGGCAGTGCCCCATCAACCAAGGCTTTGCTCCAAGTTCCTGTAGGAGGAGCTGCCTACCCGGGAGAGCCTCCCTGGATTCTGGGGTCAGATAAGGAAAGAAACACTTCTTTCCTGGACTTGCTGTGGCCACCCTGGAAACATGAGTCACCAGCCTCCAAATCCACTTTATGCTCTAACCTGGCAGAGGAGTCTCAGGACCAAATAGACGTGTTGGGCAATGAAGAAGTTGGTGTTCAGAAGGATAGGTTTTGTAGTTCATGGAGTCTTTTTGTTACTTCTAGTTATCTCTAGTTAACTGGTGTCTTGGATAACAATGGATATCCCCTGAACTAATATTTCTATCAGCAATAAGAATTTTTAATTCAAAAGATGATTATTCAAAATCCTTGGATTTGACTGGTTTTCACCAGTGTATAGCCTTCAACTAGTCACTCTGGATACTTCCAGTTATTTCTAAGTTGCTAATTATTAATTACCACTAGGTATTTGTGATAATTGTGCATTATTCACACAAGCACAAAGAACTTTGAGTGAGAAGGATGTTTTTTCTACTTTAGGCATCAAATCATTATTCTAGATATCTGTAATTATCTCTTGTTAACTATTTACCTAGGTAACACTAACCATCAATAGCATTAAATTCTCATTCCAACAACAGATGATCATTTTGAGTTGAGAAGAATGTGATCTTCAGCCTCTAGGCTTTAACCAGTTGTTCAAGATGTCTTTTATCATTGCTCCTTAACTAATCTTCCTGGAATATCTTATTATACGGAACTAACTCATTAATTCAATAAGAAAAAACAACTTATATTTGTGAAAAATATTTTCAACTACTTGATTTCCCATTGTTATTTTAGTTCTCTCTAGCATACTACTCACGTACCTCTACTTACATACAGAAATAATTCATTATTGCATCAATACACGAGAGTTAAATGTTGCTCTAAAAAAGTGATTTTTAGATTCCTGGCTTTGATTCTAGTTATTCTAGTCATTATTAGTTAACTCTTCTCAACTAATTTCCTAAGTAACCCCAGGTATATATAGTACTGGCCTACTATCCAACAAGAAGTAAGACTTTACAGCTGAGAAGAATCAAATATTTCATCATTCAGACTTCACTTATTTATTCTAATTATCTCTAGTTATGTTTAGTCATCAGCTTATCTAGGTTCCATAAATATGTATGATGTCAATTCTTTATTCCAACAAAGATAAGAACTTTTCACAAAGAAATGATAAATGTTTGAGGTGATGGATATGCCAATTACCGTGATTTGATCATCACGTAAGTATTCTAGTTATTTCTAATTTTTTCTGGTTAACTGATATCCTAGATGCAAATACTTTTCTATAGTATTAATGAAATAATCCAACAAGAAATAAAGATTAGAGTTAAGAAAAATGTGATTTTCAGCCTCCTGCCTTTTATTGAGTATTGTGATTATATCAATTTCTTTCTATTTAAATTGTAACTAGGGAACTCTAGGTGCCTATTGTACTAAGACAGCATTCCAAAATTATATAGGAACTTAGATTTGAAAAGAATGTTTTTTCAATGCCTGTATTCAACCAGTTTTTTGAATTCTGTCTAGTCACATGGGAACCAGTACTAGAAATAGTATTAATGAATTATTTCAAACATATAAGCAACGAGATTTTACAAGTATGCATTTTCTGTTAGCTGTATCCAGTTATCTTTACTAACATCTAACTAACTCTCAAATAGTTACCTGGGTACCAGTATTTATCTCTAATGCTCATACGTTATTGCAATAAGAGGTAAGAATTTAGAGTTGAGAGTTCAATGTTCAAACTCTTGGATTTCAATATGTTTTCCCAGATCTTTCTAGAATCATTTACCTAGGTAGCACTAGGTGTCCCTAGTATTTAAGCTTTATTTTTTATTGAAATAAGTTAGATGTGAAAAGAGTGTGTACTTCAGCTTCCTGCCTAAAAGATATATTCTGGTTATCTCTAGTTTACTCTAGGTTACTAGTTACCCAGGAACTGCCAGTTATCTATAGAACTATCTCCTTACCTTGGCAAGAAATAATGTTAGATTTCAGAAGCATGTGTTTCATATTTATTTCTGGTTATCTCCAGATTCCCCTAGTTAACTAGTTACTTATGTATAGACTTTATACATCCTTACATAACTCCTTATATAAATAAGATATAAGAAGTTACAGGCCGGGCGCGGTGGCTCACGCCTGTAATCCTAGCACTCTGGGAGGCCGAGGCGGGTGGATTGCTCAAGGTCAGGAGTTCGATACCAGCCTGAGCGAGACCCCGTCTCTACTAAAAATAGAAAGACATTATATGGACAACTAAAAATCTATATAGAAAAAATTAGCCGGGCATGGTGGCGCATGCCTGTAGTCCCAGCTACTCGGGAGGCTGAGGCAGTAGGATCGCTTAAGCCGAGGAGTCTGAGGTTGCTGTGAGCTAAGCTGACGCCACGGCACTCACTCTAGCCTGGGCAACAAAGTGAGACTCTGTCTCAACAAAAAAAAAAAAAAAAAAAAAAAAAAAAAAAAAAAAAAAAAAAAAAAAAAAAAAAAGAAGTTACAATACACACACACACACACACACATGCACCCACACATAGAGAGAGATTGTTTTCCCCATTATTCCAATAAGTGATAATACTTTGGAGTTGAGAAAATTGTTTTTCGACTTCCTGGATTTAACATCATTTCCTAAATATCAGTAATTATCTCTAGTAAACTAGTTACCTAAGCACCACTGATTATCTATAGTATTAATGCATTAAGAAATAAGAATTATGCCTGGGAAGCACATAATCAGTCAGCATTCTTACTTCACCTATTAATTCAAATTGTATATAGTTGTATCTATTTAAATAGCTGCTGGTCCTACAAGATACGTTGAGTAGTAACTCATTATTCAATTATGAATTCAGACTTTAGAGTTCATAAGAATGCCTTTTATTCTTCTGCACTTCCACTATTTATTGTAATTTTTTTCTAATCATAAATGAGTCAACACAGAGCTCCTCAAAGATCCCAGTGCCACCTCAGCAGCACATTTCTTATTTGAGTAGTGTCTTCTCTGCCTTCCAAGGGAACAGAGTTCAGAGGCAGGACTTTGATCTCACATAATAACTCAGATCGCATACCTCCTTCCCCTAAACTTTCTCACCAATTCATCAATCCTCTGCCAGGGCAGTTCCCATATTTCCATGTCATTTACTGTAGGCTGCAGTTGTCCAAACATAAAGGGGCCACTCTAGCAGGATATTAGGCCAGCCCCAGGCATGAAACCCCATGTCCTCTGTGCTCCCATGTCAGTAAGTTCTCATATTGAATTATGTTCTGTCCCCTGTCATGCTGGCTCGACATTGTCAAAATCCATTCCCACCTATGTTATCCCAGTTCATGCAGGTGCATATTAGCCAGGTCCTGCAGTTCATCTGAATATAAGGTATTTCCCACGCAAACAGAAACTGTAGAGGTCTCCTGTGCTGTGATGTGCTGTGATCTCACCTATTAATACTTTACACTTGTCATTAGTCCAATAGCAATTAGCGGGACGGACATTGACTAAGACAAGCAACATCTTTTGAGGTAGTGTCCTCAGATGAGGTCTTTGTGGGGACTCCAGGAACAAGGAGATTGCTTCCCAATTAGCAAGGGTTGGAGGTGCCTAATGCCAGGAAAAGAGTTCAGGGGATTCCAGGTATGCACACTCGTCCTGCTCAACACCTTTGCAGGTCTCAGGCTCTGCTCTTTCCTTGTCAGCGCCTCACGTGGATGCAGAGGCCCGCGAGTGCTGTGCGTGCCATCTCTGTGCGGTCCTGCCAACCCACAATTGGGACCAGGGCCTGATGTTCAGCAGTCTGTCTTAGGACTGGAGAAGGGGAGAGACCCTTAATCTAGTGGGTCAGGGTGGGTGGCGAGCTGGGCTTTCCCATCAGACAGACAGACAGACAGACACACACACACACACACACACACAGCCCTGTGATAGAGATCTGGGTTAGGGCACTCACAGAGTGGCCCTAGCAACTGCTTCTACTGCCAGGGAACTCAGAGTCCACACAGCCATCAATCCACCCCCACGCCCCAAATGCCTTTCAATGACCCTGATTCCAAAAGGAGGTGAACAGATGCTCGTGCGAGGCATGTCTGCCTCTCTTCGGTAAATGACATCCAAGAGAGACCGGGTCCCCTTCCTTCACCCCAAAGCAACAGACACGTATGATGTCACAAATATAGGAAGAGCCGGGAGTGTGGCTTCAAATACAGGCAGTCGACCCATGACGCTGATAAGCATTTCTCACCAACGGGATGAAGCAGTGTGTCCTTGTCATGTCAGAAATCAGACTGTCACATGGGTCACAAGATTTCTGTGTCTTTCTATGGTACCTGAGGTTTATCTTCTGAGCAGAGCCTTAAGCCACACCTCACTTGCTCTCCTGACCTCTAATGCTATGAATGAACGAATGAGTGAGATAGTGAAGAAAACACTGGAACCGAGAGGTAAACACGGCCCCACGAGAAAGCTGGAGTTGGCTGATGCACCGGACTCAGAGGGACACGGGGAGACAGAGCGGCTAGAGCATGTTCCCTCGTGTGAGGCCCACGCGGAGCATGGCGGTGGTCTGTTCCCAGACAATTGCCAGCACCCCGAGATGTCACGGGGATGGCCCAGGTGGTGTGCCCCAGGGGTCGCGCTCTCGCTCAGGCAGAGTCCGGGCGGGTTCCGTCAGGCCCGAGGCGGATACAGCTGGGAAGGCCCTCTCCTAAAGCCAGAGTCCCGGGTTTCCCCACAGACAAAGTCAAGCATGAAAGTGAATATTTATTTAGAATGAGAAGAAAATTAACAACAGTCACAGCATAATTTCCCCAAACTACTATTTCTTTGGAAGTGTGTTCATATATTTTCTTAGCCACGCCACCTATGTAGTTGTACAATCTCAAGTGTGATGGAGCAGAAGTTCAAGGTGAGGGATGTGATGGTTTTGTTGTGAATCCAAACAGCTACTTGGCAAATTTTACTCAAACACATGGCCACGTGAACACGTGACGTGGGCGAACAGTTCACTGCCTCTCAGAACGAAAAACGCACTTGGGTTCGTGTTTATTTTCACATGGAGTTGGAAAAACAAACTAGATTTTCTAACATTTATCCTCAGAAACCCTCTCGTTGCAAGGTAGTCTAATCATTCATGGGCTTTACAACTTATCTCTTCATGGCGTCTGCTGAATTCTATTCCGACGAGGGCCACCTTCAGCCAAACGGGGGCTGCTTCTATAACCCATTTTCCAATCGGCAGCCCTGGGGCACCGACTGCTCTAGCAGCCTGGGATGCCTGGACAGTCTGCATTTATACCCTCGGGAGCCGTCGGAGCTGGCCGATGAGTAAGTCGGGAGATAAAGCTCGGTTGGTGTGAGGCAAATGAGTATGTTTTAGGGGCCAGGGGGATTCAGGACAAGGTGCTTGCTTTGCTACAGTTTAGACCGGAGTAGACGGGCCCCTGGGCAGTGGGCCTGGGCTCTCCGGAGGACAGCAGCCGGCCTGCGGGTACGATGACTCTAGCTGCCCTCCCCTTGGGGACAGACAGCAACAAGAGGAGGGTCCGGTCGCTGTCAGCTGTGAAGACAGCCTGAAGCCCGTTTTAGGAAATCGTGTAGCCATCGGAGAAGAACTACTGCCATAAACGGAATTTCAGGGAAACACAGGGTCAACAGTCTTGCACAGGGCTGACAAAATGCTTAACGCACGCTGAGATCTCATCCGCTGACACGTGGGCCACACGCAGGTAGGTGACCCGGGAACTTTGCGTTTGACTTTCAGCTTGCTTTTCGCAGAGGTATTGGAAGGTCGCGATAATATGTAGGAAAACATGTCTGTCATCGGATTTAACCCTCAGGGCTAGTTTCCAAAAGATATAAATAGGCATTGCAGGGAAAATTCAGGCATCACCTTAAAAAGGAATCCCACAGTTGATATCCATGTGTCTCCCAAAGAATGGAAACTCCAAGTGATGTCTCTGTAAAAGTATACATCGGGTTTTAAAAACTATTGTGACTTCATAGCCGGCATCAGTGGCTTTTTGTGTAAAAAAAGAAAAAGAGTGTGTTTCCCGTGTGAGAATGTCAAGTAGGGTCACAAGAAATGGTATGAAAATCAACGGTATTTTCCTGTGGAACTATCTGGGCAGCCACACGTCCAAAAAAGGTCGAGGGAAATACAACTGTTTGCAATCCTTTTACAAAAAAGCTTGAGGTGGGTTTGGGAAGAAGGAACGACGGTGAACGTGCCACCCACAAACGCTAGAGATGGACCCAAAACGAGTTATGCACGTTCCCAAAGTCTCGAATTTCCAGAACATATTTACACGGCACAGAGAAGGGGTCACGCATTTCATACAGACGGGTTTTCCAATGAATCCTCGGAAGGAGGAGGCTCCCCGCTAACGCCTGCTGTGCATGGGAAGACACCTGAGAGCTTCCCTGGCGACTGCTGGTTTCCTTCTCGCTTTCTTTAGGATATTTTTGTCAAACAGCTCTTTCTCGCGGTAGTGCACGGGTGGGCCTCGCAGGTACTTCTCTTCCGCTCCCTTGTAGTCCAGCCCCTCAAGCGTGGCAATGGAACAGATGATGGCTTCTGGCAGAAGAACTTCCAGAACAAGGTCGATTTTGTCACGTCTTACCGGAGCCAGCATGGTGCCGTCCATGTGTTTGTAGACTTCTTGTAGGTGCTTTACCACGAGGTCCAGCTGGTCCTCATCCTCCAGGTATGTTTCAACGCAGAACAGGCGCCTATTTGAGTTCAGAAACGACGTCAGCCAGCTGGACTGTTTCCTGCCTTTCAAGATGTCCAGAAGGTGGGGGTCGGCCCCCTTTCTCTTCACGATGAAGTCCACCAGCTTCTGGTTGGCTCGGTCCCGGGCGGCCTTCATCCGGTCAGGGAGGATTTTCTTGCAGGGCCGCTTCCCCCACAGGGACGCCTCCTCCTCCCAGTCTTCCAGGTCGGCGTAGTTCACCTTGGGAAAGTCGAAGTCCAGGTCGCCCTCTTGGACGGCTTTCCTCATCGGGTAACTGACGTCGGTGGCGTAGTAGTCGAGGAAGGAGCCCGAGAAAGAGCCGCGGCCGAGGCCTTCCCGGTAGTGGGCGATGAGGGAGAAGCACCAGTTGACGCTGTGCTTGTACACCTTGCTGGCTCTCTGCAGCAGCCTGTCTTTCTCTTTGCACTCCAGGGGCTTCAGTCTCCGAAGGGGCACGCGGATGCCTCTCCTCTCGCGGCGCAGGTTGGCCTCAATCAAGAGCACCCTGGCCGTCTTGTCTGCCTTGCTGACACTCTTTACCACGGCCGGCCAGAATGGATGATCCTGAAATTTAAACCACACCATCATCCCCCTTTCAATGGGGCATGGCTCCTTCCGAAGAGCGGAGCCGGGGCGTCGCCTTTCTCCTTTACCACCAGCTGCTCCTTTGCTGCCAGCTGCTCCTTTACCGCCAGCTGCTCGTTTACAGCCAGCCGCTAGTTTACCGCCAGCCGCTCCTTTACCGCCAGCTGCTCCTTTACCACCAGCTGCTCCTTTACCACCAGCTGCTCCTTTACTGCCAGCCGCTACTTTACCGCCAGCTGCTCGTTTACAGCCAGCTTCTCCTTTACCACCAGCTGCTCCTTTACCGCCAGCTGCTCGTTTACTGCCAGCCGCTCGTTTACCGCCAGTGCGGATGGGATTCTTGGCCTTTGAGCCAGCGACAGGCTGAGGGTCTTGCAGTCCCTTCTCAAAGGGTGGGACTGGAAGCTTCCTCTTTCTACCTGCAAGATGGAGTGAGGACCGCTGCTTCGCGGGAGGGGACCAGCAGGCCGCTGCCATGCCTTCCAAGCCTGGCTTCCAGGCACCCTCTGCAGGGAGCTCAACATTCCCTGCCGAGGTGGGGCATTCGGAGGCAGCGGCCGGGGTCTGCGGGAAGGTGTCTTGTGCCTCTTCGTTCAGACCTGTGGGCACAGCGGACATGAGCCCCAGTGGCCAAGATGGAGCCACCTGTTGGTCCTCAGCATGCACAGCCTCCTCCGTGACAGTGGGACCCGAGGACGTGACCGTGGAGCTGTCTGCCTTTTCCTTGTCCTCTTTCTCACCGCCATCCTCCAAAAGCGTCAGGGAATGTTGGCACGCACTGGAGCTTGACGATGCCTTTGAGTGCACTTCACCTGGGGTGGGGGCAGTGGCTGTGTGCCCCTCTGACTTAGCACCGTACGGGGCATCCTCGCCCTCTGAACGCAACAGCAGTGATCCCGGCTCTTTACTCTTGCCTAGACGGCTCCGTAAGTCCCCTTTGCGTTTCCGATACCTTTTACAAGGTAAGTCCCCTTTGCATTTTGGATACCCTGTACGAGGTAAGTCCCCTTTGCGTTTCCGATACCTTTTACGAGGTGGTGGCCTGGCTCGCTTTTCCGGCACCTTGTGGGATGGCGTCGTGGTCTCCTCCTCGTCTGGTTTTCTTCCTTGACCTGAATTTATTCTCTCATTCAGAACCTCCAGGGCCACTTTAAGGGCTCTTCTGTAGTGCACTCCCTGTCCTGCTGGGGCTCTGACCCTCGCCCGCGGCGCCACTGGTGAGATGATGGCTTCCATCGCAGACTCAGTTAGGGCCTTTATGTCTGTGCTTTTTGCTTTAATTTTTTCATCTATCGAGAGGATTTCAACTTCCACAGAAAGGGCCCTCTTCCTCTTATTTTTCGGTGAAGTCCCAGATCTGGACAAAACCTTTGCTGGCCACAAGTGGCCTCTCCACTTACACAGGACATACTCAGAGTCCATTGTGATTTGAGTCGCGTGTGAAGAGGCCTCTAAGAGAGGCTGAGGTGCGTGGCCGTCATACTCACTGCTACTGCAGCTCTTCCCCAAAGCACGGTGCTTTCCGACGCCTCCTTTGCCTTCACACCGCAAGGGCTTTCCCTCCACCTGGGTCTCCCCGAGACGCTTGAACTCGCGCCTCGGATGGAGGACACCGGCGTGCACTGGAACGTGGAAAAGGAACAGAAGAAACGTGTCAGAAAGAATTCCTTTGGTCAAAGCAGAAGCACCCTGCTCAATGGCATTGATAAGAGGTCCAATAAGGAAACACGAAAAATGTGTCTTACAGGGGTTGATAAGTGCAAGTGTTTGGGGAAAAAACGCAGAGGGTGCCCCAGGACATTTAGAACACTGCAAACCCGGCGTCTTGCCCTGAGTGTACCGAGTGAACACCGAGGAGCATCTGCGTGAGGGACGTGTGTGTGTCCTGTCAGGGATCCGTTTTTCTTACAGGACACTCAGTGACTTTTGGGTTCCTTGGGCTTCAGCCTATGGAAATGCTTCCTTTTTTCCTTTTCTAGGGTGCCCATGCTGCTCCGTGCCCCCCAGGAAGCCTGAGACGATCTCCTATGCAGGGACGCTGGCTGTCAGCACGGCGTCACGTGCAAGGGTATGAACTTAGAAGCTAGAGGTCCACAAGGGTCATGCTGACGATGACTGGCTGTCATGGCCAACAAGTATGGCCACAGCATCGGTCATTCGCTGCGACCTGCACCTCTCTATTGTGGTTTAAAACATTTGTCTCCTAACACCAAATCTGTGATTCTTATCTTGAAAACAAGCGTCAGTAGAGCAAGGTGCAAAAGAACATTGCACCCCAAAAGGTCAACACAACATGGCTGCAAATGAACGTTTAGTAAATGGGAAAGTCTTACCCAACATCAGGCAGGTAGCTTGGTTCTCACACTCCAATTGCTCGTGTGCACACCCTCAAGTGGTGCCAAACGAAGATACCCAGCGCCTGTGCACCGCTAACGTCAACCTGGAAAATCCAAAATGGATAAGAAATTAAGCCAAGTCAGTGGGGATCGATTTATCAAGTTCCCCTTGCCGACTCCCTCGTGCATGCCTTTTGGAAACAGAACTGAGATCTCAATCTCATCCATAAAGTAGATGTCGTATATATTTTCTTCCTTCTTTTGCATTCGAAAATACTTTCACGTTATGCTACTTTGTGGATGCTAGTCTCCTCCTATTTCAGAACAGCGGGAACTATGTGCTTTCGTGATAGCATCGGCCTCGGACGTATAGGTTCAATATTGGCAGTCTTTGTGTGTGTGCGGGCACGCGTGCAAAGGTGTGTGTGAAAGAACAATGGAGTTTTTAATGTCACTGTGTTTTTCCAATTCTCAAAGAACATTAAAGGGGCTTGCAGGGAATATGAAATGCATAGAAAGATATATAAAAAGGACAGCATGTTCCAGATGCTCACTCCTCACAGGATGACGCGTGTCCTTCCAACACGCTACCTATGCATGCGTGCGCACACACACGCACCGGTTATGTTCAACTAGAGTTCCTACCATAAGAGCACATTTGGACACATTGTCTCGTGAATGCCCATTTTTCTAGGTCGTTTTCTGTGCCTCTCTTTAGAGCAAGGCAGCCCTGATATTTCCAAACTTTATTTAATGAGATGTCCAACATTATAGAAGCATTTCCACAGAAGGTGCTACCGTTCTCTCAGTCCTTCTCTTCCCACCGTCTCCCCTCAAATACTCTGTTACCTTGCTGTAGTTTTCTCTATATCTTGTACAATATATATTATAGCTCATTTGCATATTTTAGCCATGACTAGCTGTTCTTTGGAGCTTCTGTTCAGCTGTTAAGTCCTCCCTTTCCCTCTACTTACTAACCTCCAGGGGGGCGAACCAGGTGTGTCTTTCAGAACCCATGGATGGCCCTCCATTCTGCATAAGGACAAAGAGTTGCCTGGTTCACAAGGTAAGTGAATTCATCGTAGCTCATCATAGCAACAACAAAACGGCACAAACCCGGGTGATATCCGTGGGGAGAGGCTAACAAACCTAAAGACCGAGCCAAAGATCCTACGTTATGTACCCAACAGAAGGCTGATGCAGACCTGAATGTACTGACAGGGGGAAAAGTCAGTGGAAAAGTCTAGTTAGCGACCGATTAAGTACAGATCATAGAGTTTAGGTCAAATACACGATGACCTGGACAACAACGCTATCTATCTTGTCATAGGGTAAGGAAGACATTTAAAGGGAAGAGAAAAGTCTGGAAAGATAAACAGAGATCTTATGCCCTGGTTACACAGCAAAAAGGAGATGAAGGAGGCTTATGCGGGTAGATGGTATTTTTCAAGTCATGTTTAAAATGCTACACGGAGGACACATGTATCTGTATGTTCACGTGCCCCAACGTATTACGGCAAAGGTGCTAAGGAGATATGGAATGAAACATCGGACAGAAGGAAAGCAAAGGAAGCGAGTTTGGCGAAACCGTGCTATCTGAAATAGAATTCAGGGGGAACAGATTTGAAATGTTCTTGGAGGGATATTTTTAATTGAGCAAAGGCTATATTCGTTGTTAAAGTTTGTATACGCAGGCACATAAGACATAGTCACTGGGAGTGCGAAGAGAGAGAGAGGAAGCCACAGTGGGGAAGTTTGCACAAGAAGGGAAAGCATCGAGCGGCACATGCACACGTGCCGACCCCCAAGTGTAATGCACTCTCTCACGCGCGCCCGCACACACGTACACAACAACAAACCGGGCCGAGGTTAATCCTGTAAAACTACCAGAAACCAAAGTGAAAGGGGCACCTTCAAGGGAAAGAGAGAAACAAACGACATTATTAAGCAGGGTCCTCTGTTTTTTTTTTGTTTTGTTTGTTTGTTTTTTAATAAACGAGAAGTTGGTAAAATGATGTCGACACCAAAAAAATGGTAAAAGAGAACGACGTGCTACGAAAGACAGAGCCACGGTGCGAAGCCGCAGGCCCTCCCAGGTGCGGGGAAAGCAAGGGACCGCGTGGGGCCTGCGCACCCACGCGCAGGGAGCAGGCCCTCAGAGCCTGGGCCTGGACTTCGGTGGAAGGCGGGCTGCCCTCTCCTCTCTAGAAAGAGGTTTCTAGAGAAGGTCAGGGAAGGGACCCGTGGAACCTGAGACCCCTGGCGACGGCGCCTGCCGGGGAGATGAGCAGCTCCTGCCGCAGTGGCAGGATCCCAGAGGCAGCCTCCCTTGGCCCCATGTCTCCGGAGAGAGCGCACCAGAAATGACCCCGCCGGCGCTGGTCTTTCCACAGGGACACGACCAAGGGCGTGCTTGGAGTTTGAGGACAATCTACATTATGAACCGTCTCTCCCTACGGCAAAGACACGTCCCTACTGTGTGAAGGAACTCTGTCGGGGTGACACCGAGAGGAATGGCTGCAGAGCGGAAGGCACAGCCAGCCCCCCTCCCTCTTGACCGCCTGCCCCCTGTGAAGACCCCAGCCGGCCGACCCACACAAGGAGCCAGGTGGGGAAGGGACCGTGGGGCGGGCAGGTCCCAGTCCCACAACCACGGAGCAGCACGGAGGACTAGAGTCAAGAGACGTAGATACCCTGGACATGGCACCTGCTTCTGCCGAGACCCAACAGCACGTCCCGTAGAGGCTGGGCTGCTCTTCACAAGCACAGTAGACACAGACAGAGCCATGTCAGCAGCGTCCACTTCCAAACACGCAGCCACACGTCCCAGAACCTTGGTGAAGGGCCTTGCATTTTCTGCTCATGTAATAAAGAGGGGGCCCTTGCTGGGTTTAGCTTCATTTACCCAGCTCTCATTAGTGGCTCGATAACAGGAATCTGTCCTCCAGAGAAGATGCTTCTTAGCTCATGTGTCAGCTGCCCGGATGAGCACATCACCCCCCACCCCCCACCCCACCTTGCTCGAGGTTACAACGGCCCTTCCAGTCCTACCCGTCTTGTCTCTTTGTCTACTGACCACGAGTTTCTCGCTCCCAATGGACACGTAATAACGGTTTACGATGAGGAGGGGTAAATGAGTAAATTTACATCATTAAGGGAACGTGTGACAGCCGTTTCAGTTCAGGAATACTTGAGGATTGGTGCTTTACAGAGCTTAGATGACAGTCAGCTCACCAAACAGGTGTCACCTCGGGACAATGAGCTGGAGCTGGCGGACGACATGCCACTCAACCTCCTCAGCCTCCCTTTCATCAGCAGCTGCCAGCCTCGCTAATAAACACGAGGGATTAGAGCCCTGAATGGCCAAATAAAAGCCACACACACACACACACACACAATCACACTCACACACTCACACTCACACTCACACACACGGATTGATCGCGGACACCTACTAGTCCTGATGTTTCTACAGTTACTCCATCCCTCCGGTCTGAAAATATCCTTGTGAAATGTGTCTGCCGCCAGGAAAGAATGGCTTACTCCGGTTGTCATGGAGACCAGAATGTCATCAAAAAACGTTCTCCTTGACGTTAGCTTCCTATGGAAACCAGGAAGTACAAATGCATCCTCGGAGGCACAGTGTTGATCTCGATCTCAGTCAGTTACACCCCGCCCCATCCAAGGCGTGAATGAACGAGTGACATACCAGGGACCTTGCTCGAAATCCTCTACGGAATAGGAGTTGGGGGCAGGGGGACTGTCACAAAATGGGCTATGGGGGAAGGCGAGTGAAAGGATGACAGGAGCTGTTCCCCCTCGAGACACACAGGCTCGGGATGCAGGTCCCGTGAAGGACCACTCTCCACGCTGCCTGAACACACAGGGCCAGGGACATTTGTGCAGGGGGGATCAGGGATCCTTGCTCACTTCAAAATGACCTGCACAGGACAAAGCCTGTGAGGATAAGGCACCCGCAGGCCAGAGGAAGGCAAAGCCAAACCTCAGGCTGTGGCAGGAACAAAGGACCCTGGGTCTACACTTGGCTTGGCAGCACACAAAGGTGCCTGTGAAGAATAATGACCCCGCAAAGTGCCCGTGACCTGGGACGACAGGGAGGTAGGGATGACCTGTCACATGTGGGATCCAGGCTCGGCATGTACTGCTCAAACCACAGGCCAATGCTTAATACGCTCAGAGGCAGGTCTCTTACCGCCGGGGACACAGCACACACGTCCTGTCTCACAGCCAGCCGCTCCTAGCAGAGAGACGGAGCTGCCCTCTGACGCAGCTCTGCCTCCCGCTGAGGAGCTAGAGCCGACCCTGCCATGGTCAGTCCTGGGCAGTGACGAGCTGGAAACGGGCCCTCAAGGGGGGGGGTGGCGAGGGGGGAGAGGTGCGGTTCTGACGTCCAAGTTTTCCCCATTTCCATGGTGAAAATACTCCCCTCACGGCCAATTTCAGGCCCCCAACGTCAGGTCCCTGAGTGCTGAGTTGGCAAATGGTGCCCAGAATCAGCTCTCTCGAGATGAAGCCCGAGACAGCCCAGCACAGCACGGGACCCAGGGACTCCAGTCTAGAGCAAGCACAGCCATGCCAGTCCACGCGCCACAAGGGAAGGGCCAAGCCGGACTCCATTTGTACCTGCGCGCCAGCTGAATGAGGGGTTCCACCAGGTTCTTAGTGTGGAGGAACCACGGATACCTCTCCAGACCTGCCATCCGGCCTATCTACTTCCCCAGGCAGGGCAAACAGTGGGCTGCATTCACCGAGATCTTTTCCAATCAGAGAGACTCTCTGAAAGACAGATGTCGGTTTGACTCTGAGCTCTGCCACTCACCAGCCTTGTGACTTTCACAATGTGCGCTAGCGTCTCTGTTCCCTAGCTTCCACTTTGGTCGAATAAACTGTTAATGTCTCTACCCTCAAAGGGTTGATTAAAGATCACCAATGAAAACTGGTTTGAGCAGCTCCTAAATGGTCAGTTCAGGAACCCCGTTGGGGGATCAGCGAGGTCTTCCTTTCCCAACTTGGTATCTGTGAGTCCAGAGGGCCTCACACACTTCATCAGCACATGCGACACATTGCGAGAGGTTGAATGAGGAAGCAGGTGGGAAAATACAGCTCCTTCCGCTTCTGGCACACATTAAAAAGACGTGCCAAAATGTCACACAATGTCATGCTTTTCAATATTTGTTTTGTTTTCAAAAGATAGATTTATTTTTCACATACTATGTTTATATGTAAGCATAAATGGGCTAAATATTGTTTTTAAGTGAAAACGTTTAAAAATTGGTTGCTTAGTTTTTTGTTTTTTTTTTTTCTCAAAACACTGGATGATTCCATTACATTGGTCTAACAACTCTTATGTGTCTCTTAAACACTGTTTATTGAAGTGAAATTCACATAATATGAAACGAACCATTTAAAGCACAGCACTCAGCGGCATTAAGGAAATTCAGAATATTGTGCAATCATCACCTCTGTCTACTCACCCAACATTTGCACCCGTCCCAAAGGAACCCCTGTGCCCACCAACCAGTCACTCCTGAGTCCTGCCTTCCCACAGTCCCCGGCAACCACCGATCTGGATACTTGGGTTGTTCCCATCTTTTGCTGTTGTGAGTGGGCATGCCAAGAACATTCGTGCACATGTATTTTTTGAGTACTTGTTTGTAATTTACTGAGGAACACAATGAGGAGTGGAATAACTTTGTCATGTGTTAACTATATACTTAACTTTTTGAGGACCCACCAATCTGCTTTCCACACTGGCTGTACTCCTTTAAATTCCCACCAGCAATGTACAAGGCTTTCAATTTCCCTACATTCTCGACAACAATTATTATTTTTCTGTTTACTTTTAGAAATTATAGACATGCTAGTTGAGGGTAACTACTATTCCTGATATTGATTTACATTTCCCTAATGACTAGTGACGGTGAGCGTATGAGCATGTGATCCTCGGCCATTCGTGTATCATCTTCGGAGCATGTGGAGTCAGATCCTTTACCCACTCTCATTGGTTGTTTTATTGTGCTTTGCTTTGGAATTGTCAGAGTTCTTTTTATCTTCTGCATACTAGACCCTCACCAGATATGTATATCACTTGCCTTCATGTCCTCCCATTCTCTAGGGTACCTTTTCTTTCTCCTGATAGTGTCATTTGACGCACAACCTGTTTTAACGTAGTCAAATCGATGAAGTCAGAAAGCAAGGTGGTGGCTGTCAGGGGATGGGGAGGAGGGAATGGAGAGTCAGTGTTTCATGGGTACAGAGTTTCCGTTAGCCAAGGTGAAAAAGTTCTGCAGAAGGTTGATGGTGATGGTGGCACAAGAATTGGAATATACTTAGTGCCAATTAAATACACCCCTAAAAATGGTAACTTGTATTCTATGTATATCTTATTACAACAAAAAAGCACCAGAAAACACAAGCATAAATATTGTTATTGAGCATATATAAAGCACTTCAAAAATCTGTAGGAAAGTCATCCAAAACAATTGAAAACCCTCAAGACACTCACAAAGATATTTCAACGCAAAGGAAAAGCAAATGGCCATTATGAAAGAACTCTGTCTTATTAGTAATTGGAGAAATGCAAAGGAAGACCCCACGTGAATGTTAATTTACACCCACTAAAATGGCAGCGTTAAGAAATCTGCTAAAGCAAGTGTTGGTCAGTGTACCTAAGAACGAGAACTCAGTCTGCCCTTGGGGCTGTAACTTGGAAACAATAGGGACATAGGGAATGTTCCCCTGGCCCATGATGGAGCAACTGCACTCCATCATACTGTGTAAAGCCTTGGGAACCTATGCCAGACATTAGAGTACTCACAGCATCATTGCTTAGAAACGGTCTAAACTTCAAACAATCGAGACATCCATGGACGAAAACTGGATGCCTATTTTGTGGACTGGGCCCACAATGGCACACCATCCAGTAGGGAAAGTGAAAGCCCTATGTCTACAGGTAGCGACATTTGCTCTCAACGAGAGCGGCCCCTGCTCTGCAAGAGCCCTGCCCAGAGGTCAGCGGGCCAGGAACCGCCGCATGCCGGCTGGAGGAGCCCCAGGGTGGTCCACGCCAGGGCAGGGCAAGGAAAGCAGGCTCTGTGAGGGACACACTGTGGAGTCAGCCAGCAAGTGGCGGAATCCTACCTAGAACAGGAGACCGTCTCCAGCGAGGTCCGGACCCGTGGGACACCAAGCCACGGCGGGTAACGGTACAGGCACGTGTGCAGAACGCACACGGCCACGGGAGGGGGTGACTGAGCCACCATCTCCAGGGTGATGGCTGCTCCTCGCGCAGGACCAGGGCCGGCTGGAAGGAGCCCAGAGGCGAGGCACTGGGGAGCGGCCCCTTGTCGTCGCTGCCCAGGACCAGGACCTGGGGAGCCCATGCTCAGGGCCCAGCTACCCTAAGCGTCCTGCAGGTGAATTGCTTCCCTGAGGGGGCGTGGCTCCTCGTGGCTCCGCCTCCTGAACACGTGCCATGCCGGCCAATCAGCGAAGCCGGCTGCTATCGCGTGGACACAGGCCCTCAGAGGAGCGTCCGTCCTCGCGGTGCCTGGGTCGCCCGCGTCTTCTGAGGGGGTGCTGTCGGGATCGGTCAGGTGAGGTGCGACTGGGTGGGGAGGTGGGGGAGGCCTGGCCCCCTGGACCTTGGGGACGTGGCTGTGGAGCCCGGCAGGGCCGGGGTTGATCTCTGACAAAATGTCCCATGTGTCGCCTGGGACCCGGATCAGGGCGAGTCCCCTGAGGGCGGTCCGGGGGGTGGGCCTGAGGGTCCCCAGGTCCTCTGAGGCTCACTGCGGGGCTCTGCATGTGTGTGGGTGGGGTAAAGGACGTGGCAGGGGCGGCAGGACCCAACCCGGACGTGTCCCTCTTGCCCAGCTACCATAATAACGGGACACTCGGATCACGTGGGATCCCCCTGGCGTCTGCAGTGGCAAGTGGGCAGGGCTCTCACCTGAGTGTCCCGAACAGGTGCAGATGGGTTCATTACCCATTCAGAGGGCTGGAAGGATAAGGAGTCACTCCACCACGGTCTGTGCCCCCAGACCGACAGGCAGACAGGGCATCCCTGGGGCCCTGAGGGCCAGGGCCCCAGTTTGTCCCAAGGGCGTGGTGAGGGGCAGGCAGAGGGGACTGAAGTTGGGGTGTGCGGGGCAGCGGTGCGCTCTGTGGCCACAGCCCGGGACGGGTACTGAAGGGATGGGCCGGGGTGGGACTGGACGGGACCGGGTGCTGGCACCATCTTCCTCGTCCCCTCCTGCTGTGACAAGAGGCAGGAGGGTGAGCCAGCCCCACCCTTGTTGAACCTGGAGAGCCTCGCCCTCACCCGCGGGCTCTCACTGAACCGGTCCCCATTTCTGTATTGTGTCTTTGCGCTCACAAGGGTCAGGAGTCATCTCTAGCGTCTGAAGACAGCCAGCCATGGCACCCCCAGGAAGGAAGCGCGTCAGGAGGAGGGCTGCCAAGGCCCCGGTGGAGGCTCAGCTTATGGCAGCCTATGACGTTCAGCATGGAGGTAAAAGCGCACAGAGGGGCGGCGGGCTGGGCGAGGGGCTCCCTGAAACCTGTGCCCGTCCGAGGGCACGGTCTGTCTCGTCTCTTGGCAGACCCAGCACGTGGGCGGCCCAGGGCCCCGTCATTGCTATGGATTCCACCATGCAAATGCACCAGAGCCCCAGGTTTTTTTCTCAAGCAGGTTCATGCTCCCACCCCCTAGCAGAGTTACAGAAGCTCTTAGCCCAGCTCTTCTGGACGGGTGCAGCCCTTGCTTCCAACGTGTCTGATAGGCAGTACACGGTTTGCCGTGACTGTAACGCCGAAAGGCTTGCAGAAGTGCCTCGGTGAAATGGTCTCAGACCCTGGCATCATTTCACGCGACCTGCACCTAAACCGTTCCACCTGTAGGTCTGCTTTGCAGCTCTTGGTGGCCAAGAGGCCAGGAATTCCACCAATAGGACATGCCTCCCGCATCCTTCCTTTAAACATCTTTGTCCTTTTTGCTTTCAATGCAGAAAACTATCCAGGAATCGGTGACGGTGGAGAAAACAGCCCCTGTTCAGGCACTCCTGAGCAAGATACGTGGTAATGTGTTCAGAGTCATTTTTGCCTGGTAGTAAAGTAATTAAGGAAAATCAGCTTCCACTCATGTGGCAGGCGTTGTATGTAAAGCACTTGGCAGAAGGCATTTCTTCTAATGCACACGTGGTATTTCACTGACCAACAATGTAAATGTGAATGTAATGTCTTCACAGGAATGAGGTCCAGAATATGCTGGAGAGATTTGAAGGTATGTTTTAGGAGATATTTGTAGGTGAAGACACTTTGCATAAACCATATAACGTTTACAGCAGGAACTGTCAGTCAGTGCGTGGCACTCCTGTCGTTTACTGCCTTGTTCTCAGGTACAGGATGTTACCTAAGTCTTGAGTGTGATTCAGCTCCATAGATTACTTGCCCCTTCGAATTGTTGATGTGAAGAGAATGGCACTGACAATGGTACCATCACTGGTGAGAGGTGATGCTTTTATTTGATGCACTGTGGAACATTAGAAGAAGCTGATGAAATAATCTCTTCCACACTGTGCCACGTAGCGAGTCATAGATCCAGTTTTAACGTCAATGTTTCATTTTCCCATGTCAGTTATTTCCCATAACTTCCCAATTTCTTTTCCATGGGTGGCAGGAGTGCCGGTCGAGACCCCTAAAATACCTGCTTATCGTTATATTCACCTTAATAACCCTGGTAATGGAGAACGAAACACAGCATGGCTAGCAATGGAGTGATGTATGATCAGAGTCAATGGCAAGTTTTAAATGAGCATGTTCGATATCAATTACCTTAACTGTGTTAAAGGACATAGTCTTAAGTGTGAGAGTCAATTTTTGACTCCTCTGTGTGGATGATTCATACGAACAGGTGAGTTTTCATACCGTTGCTCAATTTGTTTGTGACAGTGTGCTTGATTTGTGAGCTGTCTTATAATTTCATCAATATACATGATAAACTATATTTCCAAATTATTTGTAGAATGATGCAGTTCATTCATGATTACTGGAAAATAAGTACTGACGGTAGATCTGTTACAGAGAGTCAGTCGTAGGCTTAGCAAAGCATTATTTGAAGTATTAAAAATGTTTATAATTTTAGTAAATTTGAATTTTCCACAATGCAACCTTTTGATGACAATGATATGCAAACTCTCCATGAAATGATGTGGAAACTGTTCTTGAATAAATTTTCTCATTTCCTTGTCTTTTAGTCTAATTTATTTAAAAGGCTCACTGGCTAAATTGAATTTTTTTATTTATTTTTCATGAAATTCTCTGTATCATTTTGAAGCCCTGTTAATTGGAAAAATTTTTTGTGTCTCATGTAACAAGTTCTAGCAATCATTCATCTAACTCTGTCCTTTCAGTTGGTGAATATTTCATAAAATGTTACGAACCAGCCTTTATAGTTGTTATCTCATGACAAAATAAAGGGGTCAGTGTCACCCTTTTCTCACATTTTGGAAAACAGAAACTTTCGATCTTAACTGTATTTTCATCTTCAATTAAAAAGTGATGTCCCGTTAAGGCACACTGAATTAAAGGAGTAGCTGGAAACTTTCACAAAAATATAAATAAATAAATAAATAAATAAGCGAAAAGGAAGCAAAGTATCTTGCTTTTTGAAATGATGCCTATTGGTTAATGCTAAGTGCCTTTCCAAATACTGCGGAACCACCGTTGCCGGAATTGACTTGAACATAAAGGAAGGGAATAGTTTCCAAGAGTATATTTCAATGGGTATCTATTTGCAATGCAGGGGACATGAAAAAGGTTCTTTATGAAAAGAGAAAACGTTTCAAAATGAACACCGATGCTTCTTTCAACACCATGCAGCAGACAATTGAGCATGCTTGGAAAACCCATCAAGAGCAAACGTAAGGTGGTTGGAAATTTAGAGCAAAACCATTTGTCTCATTTCTTAGTATACTCATGAGTAGAAACTACGGAAGAAACATACTATGTGCTGTATTTGAAGGATGCTCAAGTTGAAAATACATCTGGCTTGATTTTCCCCTAAGGAATTAATTCCTTTAGTCCTCTGACCTCACCCCATACCCCATAATTGAAATAAAATGTATTTCCTCAAGGTCAATAAAGGTGACTTATTTTGCTCTTGCCAATCACAGTTGATGTGCTTAACCTAAAGAAGTTTTTATTCCTTCCATGAATGTGCTTCCTGAATTAGAGTTAAGTGTCTTTAGCATTTAAGACTGTGTTCGAGCATATAGAAAAAGGTTAGTCTTATGTTGTCAATAATTTGTAAGTTTTACTGAATTAGTCTCACTACTTGTACAAATAGTTGTCCCAGGACAACATGGGGAAAAATGAAGTGTTTCTGGTGGGAGGTCACAGATGATAAGTGGGTACAATATCCACATGGAATTTATTTGTGACATCACAACCTGCGTGTTATTCAGGAAGAGAAAAGGAAAAAAGAAACCCATGTCGATAAAATGCATTTTCCTGGAAAATGTATAACACAGTAAATCTTCCATGGTTTTGAAGAGCTAAGGCATGTGAGGTAGCCTCTCTCTTAGCTGGTAACAAACAAAGATTCTTGTCATGAGAGTAAATCCTCTGTTGTACCTTCCCATCAGAGGATTGCAGCTGATGTCATCACCTTCTCCCTTCACGGGACAAGTCGTGACAAAAGAATTTTGTTTCGAAAGTGTTTTCCCTTTTTCTTATTGGTAGGAATTGTCACAGCATCCATTATTCTGTTCTGCAGGCAGAAGCTTTGTCTGGAGTATTCTCAGCAGTTCCAGGCTTTGATTCAGGAGTGGGATCTGGGTGCGAAGAAACTCAAAGAAGAGCAAGAGAAACTAGCTGTAGGTATCAGGCTTAGCTTTCTAATTAATTAATCTCTTGTGTCAAACTGTCAGGGATGAATCATTCATGCAAAACTTCCAGGAGAGAAGGTAGAGTCCACGAGTACAGATGGACAAGGTGGGTGGAAGATGTGGCGATGGGAGCCAGGACGTCCTCTTTGGATTGGTCCTGTCCCTTTAGAGAGACACTAAGGTCATCAGTTAGAGGTAGGGGCAGGAGAGGAGGTGTTACCTTTAGGGCAGGGGAGAGGGCCTGGAATTGTGTCCTGAGAGTGGGCCAGGGAATGGACTAGGGGACTCTAACTGCCAAGTGGCATTAGGGGGTCCATCTTAGGTTAGGGTCATAGCGATCATGAATTGACAATGAGACCAGTCAGGTTGGTTGAGTCAGAGCTGCTGTGCAATTGGGTTTTTCTGGGCTGGGGTCTAGCTGAGCACGTTGGCCAAGGGAGAGGGGTGCAGGGTGTAGAAGCAAGGACAGAGGTATGATGACTGACCATGGAATTGAAGCTGGAACTGAGGAAAGTGAGGATGCGGGGGTAGGGAGTTGGACAGTCAAAAGCGCTCACCCACTGGATGTTAGGTCCTGGGGACTACTGGGCTGTAGTACTAAAGTGAGTGACCTGCCAAGGGTGGGAAGTAGTGGCTGGATGTTGGGAAAAATGGAGAAACAGCACAGTACTGTGGTCCAGGGAGTGGCCTCTGGAACCACAGTGCTTGAGGTCCAACTCTGATTTGACCATTGGTAGCTGTGAAGCCTGAGCACATTCTTTGTGTGCCTCAATTCCCTGAGATATGGTGGGGACATCATGAGAGAACCTATGTCGTGGAGTTGCTTTGAGCATCAAGTGAGTTACTACATAATAAGTTTGTTTAACATGGTTCAGCAGTGTATCCACAACCTGGTTCCTCCGTGAGATTTTGGTATCTTTTATATTGTGTGGATGTTGCAGTTACTGGGACTGACCAAATGTAGGGTGTGACCTTGCGAGTGGCCAAGTTCAGAGGCGTGTTCTGTGGAGGAACAGAAAGTCCAGCATTGTTGAAAAGAACATGTGTGTGGATTTTAAAATCATCAAGAATAAGACATACGTGTATACTGTTGTTAAAAGAGAAAATTTTCTATTCTACTGAAATTTAATATAGAACCATTTTTCCTAAATCTTCAATTTTACTCATAGCACTATTACAACTTTTCCCTTTTATATTTGCAGAGTATACTTCTACAGCTACAAAAGGCTTGTGACCACTCTAGAATTGTTGAGATCCGGAGAATGAGAGAATTTAAAGAGTTACATGTGGCATTCCTAAAGGTCTGTTGTATTTGGCAACACAATGTAGCTTCATGGCACATAATTTGTATATTTGGTATAGAAATACTGTTTTTCTTTTCTAACTTATATTAATGTGACTCTATCTTTAAAATTCTTTTTTTTTACTTCTTTTCATTTATTCAGGATATTATGGGGATGCAAACATTTTGGTTACATGTAATGCTGTTTGCCCCGCCCAAGCCGAACAACCCAAATGCCCTTCAGTACCTGAGTGGATTAGTAAAATGTGGTATATGCATACCATGGAGTACTGCTCAACTACAAAACACAATGGTGATCTAGCACCTCTTATATTATTCTGGATAGAGACTGAGCCCATCCTTTGAAGTGAGGTATCACAAGGATGGAAAAATATTCTCTCTCTTGAAAATTCTTAAGCATTTTCCACTTTGGTATCATTGGTCCCATTTTAAGAAAAGTAATACATGTATTTTTACTTTTAGGATTTATTAGTGGTAGTGGGTGATAGTCATGCCAGGAAACGGTAAATCGGCACTTTTACCCAAAATACACATATGGTGCAGGACATTCATAGGTTACTAAGAGTCTTCATGGCTCTTTGTTCCACAGTGAGTTTTGTAGCAGAGTAAATAACTATAGATGAACACGGGAGGAGTAGGTCATTGCTACATGTGACTGCATTGTCTGCCTACTGCCAATGTTTCTCAAAGAGCAAGGACCCAATTGTAAGGAATGAGTATTTCTTTTATTTCAAATTGATTTCCTGAGTAGTTCGTGGCATATTTGCTGGTATTATTGCAGGATTGCAGTACTGCAGTATTACTGATGTGATGACAAATTGCTTTTAATTTTTTTATGGGTACCTAATAGTTGTCTATATTTATGAGGTACATGTGATGTCTTCACAGAGGCATGCAGTGTGGACTCATCAAATCTGGGTGACTGGGCTACCCGTCACCTCAAGCATTTCTCGTTTCTCTGTGTTAGGAGCATTCCAATTTCACCCTTCTAGTTAATTTACAGTATACGATAACTTGTTGACTGTAGTCGCCCTGTTGTGCTGTCTTATGCTAGATCTTGTGCATTCTGTCTGGCTATATATTGGCACCCGTTAGCCATTCCCACTGCATCCCCGCTCTCTGCTACCCTTCCCAGCCTGTAGTCCTACCATTCTACTCTCTAGCACCATGAGAGCAATGGTTTTAATGTTTAGCTCCCACGTGGGAGTCAGAACACGGGAAGTCTGTCTTTCACTGCTTGGCTTATTTCACTTAACATAATGTCCTCCAGTTCCATCCGTGTGGCTGAAAATGGCAGGATTTCATTTTTTTATGGCTGAATAATACTCCATTGTGTGTGTACACATTTCCTTTATCCATTCATCAGTTGATGGACACTTCGGTTGATCCCAAGTCCTGGCTATTGTGACTAGGGCTGCTGTCAGTGTGGAAGTGCAGGGATCTTTTCCACAGACTGATTTCCTTTCTTTGGATACATGCCTAGCAGTGGGATGGCTGGGTCATAGGATAGCTCCATTTTTAGTTTATCTTCCTAACATATAACCCTTGACTCTTCCCAGCCTGCCAGCAGCTTCCTCTCCTGAATTCTTAGACATTCACAGACCAGCTCCCCTCGGCCCCCGTTAGATGACCCCTTTTGAAACTCCGTTGACTGTGTTCTTCCTTTCATCCCCCAGGGAGACATTGCTCTGTGACGCAGCTCAGCATCACCCCGTGCTTTCCTATGCTCTTCCTCCACAGTAGCTACGACTCGTTTTTCTTCTCCTGTCGAAATCTCATGCCTTTTCCAACTAAGCAGCTATTAACCTCCACTTTTTTACCGCATAGTTCCAGCAAGTTGACCTTCCATTCCTAGTATGCAACTTTTATGAGATTTCTATTTATGTGTTTGCTCCTGACCCCCGAATATGGAAGAGATTGTGTATTTATCTTTCAATCCCTCCCCAGCACTCGACACACTTTGCTTTACGTAGGATGCACTATTTCACTGTTTGTGGAATGAAGGGTAATGATTTAAATCACATTTTTTTTTAATAACTTGAAGAGATTGTCCTACAGGTCAGAATATTCCCTTTAAGGAAATCATGTTCTGTTGACCATTAGGGATGATAAATGTTTTAATACCCGGTGTTTTGGAAACTTACTCAGGGATTTCACGATTATGGCATTGATTGATAGGGAAATTAGCTCTTTTTCCATTTGTTGCTCCACATTGGCCTCAAAAGTTCATTGTCTTATTGTTTTATGTAAGGTGTGTTAGCGTTGTACCTCCTATTATAATAATATTTTGCTCAAGTCACACATTTCTATGTTTATGCAGTGGGTATTTTGGTGTTCATGCAGTACTCAGTATGTTTTTTATTTGGAATAAATAATGACCATCATTTGAAGTTTAAACTGTACTTCTTTTGAAATGTGTCTGTACGTATTTATAACGTAATGAAATGTGGTGGTTTAGAAGTGAACTAGGCTTGTTGTTTTAGAGTGTCCAGGACCTGGAGGAGGAACATGGAAATCTTATTGGTGAAGGAAGTGAAATTAGAAAAGAATTGGCTGCGTTGCAAACAAAACTGATGATGCAAAATGTAAGTATTGTGTATTTGAAACTCAAAACTAAGGATTGATTAAGCACTGAGGTATTGTATTGGCTGAAATTTTCATAATACACAAAGATGAAACAAATGATTAATATCTCTTCCTGTAACAGCAGCGGGAAGAAGTGGCCAATGTTCAGATGATTCTACGGTCCCTATTTTTCTGATGACACTTCGAAGCTCGAAGCTGAACCTGTGTGATAGGATACAATTGTAAAATGAGCTACATGAAGCCACTGTGGCCTAAAAAGTCTAGTTTCAATTATTACATGTTCTTTGTTCATGTGTTTGTTCAGCGCCAGACCCCCTTTCTGTTAAAACTCCAGTAAAAGCTAAAGAGTTCTGTGAGTAGCAGACGTTCCAAAGTTGTAAGTTTCAGGCTTTCAGTCCCTTGATAGTATTGGGGACTTTGTTTCCCTAGCACTGTCAACTAACTTTTAGCAATAAAGATGATTCAACTTCACGTTTGGCCTCAGTGGATCTGTGTCAGTCTCAAATGGCAGAAATCACAGGTATGGAAGGTTACACACTTCTTCCTTAAGAAAAAAGTTAAAGAACATAAAATCTATTCTATGTACACTCCTTTGTGCAAAATTAGTAAGTTACAAAACCGATTCTAATGCCATAAAACTCCAGAGGAAATATGTTCTACGGATTTACAGGACTTAATAAAAGCTATACAAGTTTGTGCCCCAGAAGAAGTTACACTGCCACAAATCATTACACCACAGAATAAGATATATAAATGTCACTTGTGAGACATAGATTTGTGAAAAATGTCACTTTCACAAAAAAAAAATCAAAATTTCATTTAATTGATTTGTGTCCACTGTTATTGATAAAGAACACCTGCCCCTAGCAGGAGTAAAAGTATTTAATTAATGTGTATACGCCTAATGACGTATGCTTCAATATTGTATACCTTTCTGTAGAGACAGAATTTTTTTTAAAGTGTGGTGTGCAGTTACCATATGCAAAATTGATTTTATATTCATCTAAATATGTGAAAAATTAACCCTCTCCCTTTGTCTTTTATAATGTGATTGATGGTTGTACACATGAAACACAAAATCTTCAATTGTACGTCTTGCATTTAATGAACCCGAAGTTGTTTCCGAATTTGATGTGAATACGTCAGTTAAATGCGATCTGTTGCTGAGTTACTCAAATTGCTTTCATGCCGTTCAAAAATCCACTCTCACTTAGAGAAGAGGAGTGACTTTCTCCCGAGTTTCTGCACGTTGACAATTTTTATTCTGGGCCCTGAACACATTCTTCACTTTGTTTAAATTTTTTTCCAAATTTGTAAATACAAGTGCACTCATATTCTATTTTCCAAACTCTGATATCTTACATAGGAAGAAGTGAGGCCTCCACCATGAATATTTAGTACTCTGGGTCAATTTACTTCCTGACTTTTGTAAAAGATTTTCCCCTTAATCTAAAGTATGTGTTGGAATATATGTCTTCAGTATGATGTCAAAGTCCTAAGACGTCCCTCATTTGAGAACTTTTGCCAATAGGTACAGACGTGAAATAAATACTCCAGGCTGTTTTCTGTGCCCTTAATTCTCACGAGTATATTCTTTTTCCTTTGAGGAATAGAAACCATCACTATTTTGTATTTTGTTCAACATTTCTTTTACTGAAGATGGATGTAGTACAAGTTAATTAGTCTCTGAGTTTTCTCATTATTTCATTATGTATCGTATATGCTTGCTCTATACGCAGGAGTCAGTGTCCGTGAACACAACCGTCACCCACATCGCAGTCTCACAGTGTCCGTGGAGCACAGGCAGCTGACCATTTATCCTGTGATGGCACCGCAGAGGAAAGCCATCCACTGGATGAGGAGTTGGCAGCCCCGTGTGGGGGGATTAAGTCCTTTCTTGACACCAGGGCTCCTCAATTAAAAGAATGCCTTACCCCCAATTGCATGAGACTTTAGCAGAGACAAACTCAGACATTGGGGTGTAAAGGCAAGAAGGCTTTGCAAACACAGTGGTTGGTGACGGCCTGTAGCACTTTCATGGCAGAAGGATCCTTAATCCTACGTGGATTGAAGGTGACACTGGGGCCCCAGGGGATACAGCAGAAAGCATCACGTTGTCACATTGCATCTATCACGCAACACACTGGGGACCTGAGGAAGGGTCCGCTATAGCTCATGGCCTAAAGGAGAGTCCAGAGCAGGGCTGTGCTCTTCAAACTCTCACAGGGCCTAGGGTTACGGGAAGGTGATACAGTGCCACCAAGGTTTGACTCCAATTTTTATACACCTGATGTTTTACGCTGGTGACCAGCTAACAAGTACCCATGAGATTTCTTCTATGCAAAATTTACTGTGTCGCAATCCGTCAACATTTGAATGGCCAGGTTACTAGTTTTGTGCAGATATCTAAATAAAGCTTATCTGTCTGAAGCTGCAAAACACCTTCATCCCTGCCTAAGCAGTGACAGGAGCTCATGGCTGCCCTGGCATCTGTGCACACAGCCCCTTTATTGCACCCAGACTGCAAACGCTCTGAGACGTCAGGTTGAACCAGGCAGCCAGTTGTATTTTTGCCCGGATGAATGAGGATCCTCTCAGTGCTGCTCATCCAAAACACATTGACACCAATTAGGTAGTAAGGCTTCCCAATCTGGAACCCTCAATTCATACCTCTGTGTCCCTTAAAACAGATTTGTTCTCATTTCATTGTAAAACACAGTGATGACACTACCTAGGACACAGGACCATCCTGACGGTCAGTGCGGCAGAATTGGGAGGTGTCGGGCTCCTGTCTCCCCAGTCTTCCTCCTCACACCAAGGCCATGCAGCTGGGAGTCACTGAGCCAGGCCTGTTACCTCAGAATGGCTTGTGTCTTCCTGAGATTTCCTACTATGCTAAGCTTGAATTGAAGACAGTGACCTCCTAAGAACCAACTTCTATCAAAATACCGAAAGGTCCCCAACCAAGCAGACAGTAAAAACACTCCTCAAGGTGAGAATCTCTGCCTCCCTGTAGTCTACAAAATATGAAGATTAGCAGTGTTCTGTCCTGACCTTGAGTTACAAGTTTCAAATGCAGAATATCGTGCGCATTTGTTTGTTTAAATGTCTAACGTAGCAGATAAATTTTGACCTGCAAAAGGTACCAACTGATATGTTTAATTTTTTGTGAGGAAAATGGGATCATTTACTTCTAAGGAACGATATGATCGTGCATAGTGGGAAATGCCATAATAACATCTATGGGATAAGAAAATGAAGAGTATAATCACACAATGGTATGAACATACAAAATGAATAAAAGGGGGGAAGAGGTAAACTTAATATTAAATCCAGGGCAAGGGTTTTTGAAAATACAACAGTGCAGTATTGTCTTTCTGAATGATTTGAAACAGGCTTAAGTGAAATATTAATTTCAATACCTACCTTTACCATATAGTGCCGCATTGTTGCTCCTCAAAATTAAGACTTTGCAAAAGTGATCGTGGAGCTACCTGAATTTCAGTGACATCAGGTGTAAAGAGGAAGGACAACTGGCAGGTAAGGGTTTATGCACGAGATTCCTGAATGGGGAGGCCTGCTAGTGCTGTCTCAAGCACCGAAGGTGTAGACATGCCTATGGGCTTAGTTTATTCTTACTGTCAGTCCTGTGATGGAATCATCATCTGGCTGCACGGTTAAGTGAACAAGGCTAGAGAGCAACATAAGCTCCCTCACGTGGTCGCGAGGTGCACATTAGCACGTAGACTGGGGGGAAAGGGACCCAGTGATAGCATAGATTAAATTCCTGATAAAAGTTATCAGTAAGGTGACAGAGACTGTTACTGTCTACATCACGTGCCTCTATAAGGTTGGAATATGTTTTACACAATCTTGGATCACTCTTGTAATTAGGAAGATAATATAACATTGAAAATGATATGACTTGAGGCACATTGTCAAACACACACAAGCCCAATTGACTTAAAAAGTCAAGTATTTGCTTTCAAATACTCAAGTGCACCCGGGCACCACATCAGATTTGGAGAAGGCAATACATAAAAGAGAATGAGCTACCTTTGGACAGTTGTTGAAGCTAGGTGATCAATACATGGGGCCCATTATATTCGTCTCTGCAATGTGTACGTTTCACAAGTTTAAAAAAACTCTCAGGTTGTGGGACTGCCAAGAAACACTCCTACATCGTGGCTGGATTTGACAATATCGTGCTAGGTGAAACAAACCGATAACAGGTCCAGAAGGAGACATACTGCACGCTTCCACTTTAATGAGGTATGAAAATAGTCAAATTCATACAAGCAGAAAGTAGAATGGGGACTGCCAGGGGCTGGGGGAGGGGTAAATGGGGAAGCGAGGTGCAAGGGACATAGAGTTTCAGCCATAGAAGATGAGAAAGTTCCAGATATTCACCAACTAAAGAATTCAAACAAATCCGCAAGAAGAAAGCAACACCAGTAAAAAGGTGTTGAACAAGAACAGAAGTTATTCAAAAGAAGATAGACAAATGGCCAGCAAACGTATGAAAAAATGTTCAACATCACTAATCATCACGGAAATGCAAATGACAACCACAATGAGACACCACCTTACCCCTGTCAGAAGGGCCATTATTAAACAGGTAGAAAACAATAGATGTTGGCATGGATGCAGAGAGAAAGGAACGCTCATACACTGTTGGTGGGACTGCAAAGTAGTACAAGCTCAATGGAAACAGTATGAGGATTTCTCAAAGATATAAATGCAGACTTACCGTTTGACCCAGAAATCCCACTCCTGGGTCTCTACCCAAAGGAAAAGAAATCATTTTATCAAAAAGACACCTGCACTCGAATGTTTATTGCAGTACAATTGCAACGATATGGAATCAACCTAAGTGCCCATCAATTCACGAGTGGTTAAAGAAAATGTGGTTTATATACACCATGGAGTACTACTCAGCCACAAAAGGAATGAAGTGATGTCTTTTGCAGCAACTTGGATGGAGCTGGAGGCCATTAACGTACGTGAAGTATCTTAACGGAAAAACAAACACCACATGTACTCTCTAATATTTGGGATCTAAACAATGGGCACACACCGGCACAGTGAGATGGAAAGGACATTGGAAACCAAGAAGGGGGGAGGTTGGGAGGGGGTGAGGGGTAAAATGTGACCTGTTGGGTGTAACGAACACTGTTGTGGTGATGAGCCCACTAAATGCCCTGACTTAAGCATTATACAGGGTATCCATGTAAGAAAAACCTTTGCACCCCCCCAATATTTTGAAATAAAAAAAGAAACATATTTTCAAGTTACCAAATTTAATATGCTAAAAATCTTTTTAAAAAATAATTTCATCTAGGAGATATCATATGCCAGACAGTTATTATTAATAAAAACAACTTAATATTTTCAATAGAATATTTTACACTGGAGAAAAGGGAAGAGCACATTTAAATTGAATATTATTTGGTTTTCTTATGTGACCACAATAAAGAGAGAAACCTATAAAATGACATCAAGAACCATGTATAATGTTTTACATACCGAAAGAATTGTCATATACCGTTTTGACATACAGAGTTTTAATGAAAATGTCATGGCATTAAAGTCAGGTGCCCTTATCTCAATTAATCCCTGAAACTGATTTTTAAACACACTCTGCAAAATTGCTCCCTAACGTACACCTGTCCAAAAATTGACGACAGAAACAACCCAGTTCATTTCAGTTTTTAAGTTTTCATTATGAAAAAGAAAAAAAAAAACGTAGCAGAAAGTTCACTAATTTACCTTTGGAAAGAAATGCACAACCTTGGCCAAAGCGCTTCCCTAAAAGAGAACAAGAATTTGTTCTTCTGACTTACTTGCTCCCCATCGATAACGTACAAATACTTATTGTTCAGGGTTAGTGCAGACTTTGCAAGTAAACAGGCTTTCCGTTCTACCCAGCATGCTCATTAGATCATTGGCATCTCCATATGAGAAATATACAAGGAATATGAGATAGTACATAAGACAGTGTTTATGGCGTGTGCTAACACCCTGTTTCTGTGGTGCAGTGTCCTAGGTTTACAGAGTTTCATGGGAGGCGCTTCCAAGTTAAATACACAAAGCTCTGGAATCCATTCCCTGGTTAATTACTGGAATCCCTGACTTCACCAAGGGAAGGGCTGCAGCATAACCCATACACTGTTTCACAAATGAGGCTACCATTTCTTCAAAACTGGCATTAACTAGGACATCTTTCAATCTACCGTTGAAATGAGTAGAAACAAGTGGAAAAGGCTTGTAGAATGAGCGCTTTCCACCTCAAGCCCTCCTTATGTCATACCTTCATAAGGACATAAAAGTTTCAGATGCTAGTCATGATAAGATTAAAGGGCATGCATTACTCTATCAGTTATTAATAACTGGAAATGGAATCACGATGATAGTCTCTTTCATTCCTTTTAAAGTGATAATTCCCTTTCTCCTTTGGCCTGTAAACTGTGCTTCAACAGTAAACATGTTGGTTGCTAAAATAAATGATTATATATGTGTGTTAGAAGAGAACTGTGTTTCCACCCTATGGAAATATGAAATGTACTACCTCTCCTCTATTGTAAAAATAAACATCTTCAATCAAGCAGATGAGTTTTACTCTGCTTTGAATTTTTTCTCTTTCCTTAATTTTATATACATATATATATTTTTTCTCTTGAAGGAATGATTTAAACAATTCTACTGGATTACAATAGTTATGTTAGCAATCAAACATAGGTAGGTAGACTCCAGTCCTTGGTACTTGGTTTAAGTGTTACCAGGCTCCCACGAAGCAAGAAACCTCACAAGAAGCCGTGTCACATTGTTGAGGAAGTTTGTGTCCAGTGCTCAGCCTTGCCCCAGGGTTTATCCTCCGTGTCTGGCTCCCCGTGGACCAGCTGGTCTGACCCCAACCCCGCAGGACCCACCCCCTCCCTTCCCACACACCCGCCTCTTCCCTCCTTCCTCCCTCCCCACCATCACAGAACACGCAGACAGACTTCATTTCACAAGTGGTTGATTTTATTCTCATTGCCACGGTGTACCCGGTTAGTGAAAAATTCCTCGTCCACACCCTTGGCCATGTCCTGGCAGCCAGACCTCTGGAGACTTCGCAGATAGCTCTGAGGTCCCTGGCCTCACTCCAAGGTTACTGGCTGCTGAGGGTGACACTTGAGGTGGTGGAGCTCTCCCCGCTCTCTGGGGCCTGCTCTGGCTCATTTTGACCGAGTCCCTCTGCAAGCTGGTGACAAGGGTCGAACGGTGTCGGCCCTCTCCCCTCCTTGGGTTTCATTGAAGGAGGGGTCACTTTTGGAGAAGCTTTTCTCTTCAAAGTCCCTCGAAGGGGTCCTTTCGTCTTCCTGGGCACCTGCAAGGACAACAGGGAGATCACAGAAGGGCACTGGTTTGGGGGAAGAGGGTGGAGGTGGGGTGGGAGCATGGGAAGGGGGTTTGTGCCGGGCGAGGGCAGGGGGGGAGTCTGGGGGGCAGGACTCGAGGGGAAGGCGGGGAGGAGCTTGGGTGGGTCGCTCACCTTGAAGCTGCCTCTGGACCTGTGCTGACGAGGGGCCTTCCTCTTCTTCCCTCTTTTCCCTGCTTTCACATTTGTAGTTGGTTGTTTAGTGACGGTGCTGGAGGCTTCTGGTTTTCTGGTCATCTTCACCGTGTCACGGCTTCCCAGAGGTCTACCCAGGCCGCCTGACCTCCCTATATATACCCTCCCAGGGATACGGCCAGGCCACGCCCCTGAGCTTTGTTTGGTCACTGAGCCACTCCCCAGCCAATGGGAGCCCTGGGAGGAGGGGCTTTGACATCACAAGGCACCAGCCTGACATCAGGCTGAGCGAGGGGGAGGCTGCGGAGGCCAAGACGCTCTGGTGGGAGAAAAGGAGGATTTCCTTAGCAACCCTAAAGAGCTTTCCCACACTGACCTGCCACCCCTCCTCATTTCTTCATTTTCAGTTTTGGTGGGTCCCATGGCACAGATCATGTGTCTCTTCCCCACGTTTTACGTGGACTTCCCATACAGTGGTACATTCTGTTCTCTCCCACCTTCCACCATTACTTAGTTTTTGTATCTCCTACCTGAAATCTCCCCATGCTAACCTGGCCCTCTTTAAGACTTACATGGAGATGTGCACCGTCCCTTCCTCCTACAAATTCCTCTCATGTACTTTGAAGACCATTCACTTCTTGGCTTTTTCATCTCACCTCCCATTCTCAGTGTCTGCTTACGTTGCCTCGGTTTTCTGTTTTCATGCTTGAAATTACTGGCTTCAGGCTGTCAACATCAGCTGGGCGTCTGCCTCAAGCTGGCTTCTCCAGAGAAGGAGAAAGAGAACCAACAGCATACGTACGTGTACGTGTGTGTGTCTGTGTGTGTGGAATGGTATATAGCTTATAGGTCTATTTTCTATTGTATAGCATTTGTATATGAATATTGTATATATGTAATCCGATTTAAATTAAGGAATTGGCTCACACATTGCTGGAGGTGCCGAGACAAAATATGCCAAGCAGGCTGTGAGGCTGGAAATTCAGGAAAGACTTGATGTTGCATTCTTGAATTTCAAATATATATGGCAGCCCAGCAGTTCCAGTAGCTAGAAACTGAAATGGGTACCCCTGAATTAGAGATGTGTAGAGTAGGCTCACATCAAAACAGACACATGGAAGAATTGAAGAGACATAAACCTGAGCATATACAATTAACTGGTTTCTGACAACCCCAGCAAGAATACACAACGGGAAAAAATAGTGTCTTCAATAAATTGTATGCGGGAGACTGAATATCCACATGTGAAAGGATGAAACTGGATCCTTACCATATACCACTTACAACAATGAACTCAAAATGCGTTAAATACCTAAGCATAAGGCCTGAAACCATAAAACTCCTGTAAGAAAACATGGGAACATCTCCATGACAATATCCTTGACAATGATTTTTTAGATAGCGCACCAAGAGCTTATGTAACAAAGGAAAAATAAACACATGGAAGTACATCAAATTGAGTGTATACCCCCCAAAATGAAATCTGCTCCCCATAGAGGTATTTCTAGTACTAACTGGTGGTAACCCATTATTTCTTCTGGAAATAGGAACTAATTGAGGAGAACGTTTTTTCCCCATCCAGGCATCAGATGCATATTCTAGCCATCATTCCTGATTTTTATTCAATAATTACCTAGTCATTATTACTCATTTATAGAACCCCCTCATTATTCCCACATTAAATAAGAAATGTTGAGAAGGATGTGATTTTCCATTTCCTTTTCTTAACCAGTTAGTCTGGGTTTATGGAGGTATCTTTATTTAAATCTTACCTAGATAACTCTACTTTATCAACAGTGCTAAGTCAACATCTCTACAAGAAATAAGAATGCAGAGTTGACCAGTATGTGCTCTTCCGTTTTCCATGTTCCATCAGTTTTGCTAGGAATTGCTAGTTGTCTATTCAAATACTTGTCTAGGTACCACTACATGTCTAGAATACTAGCAAATTATTTCAATAAGCAATAAAAAGTAGTATTGAGAAGAATGTGATTTTTCCAGGTACTGTCTTCATCTAGTTATGTCCAGTTAACTATTCACTGGATAAAGTAGATACCTGTTATATGAATGAATATTTCCAATACAAAGGAAGAATTATGAGTTAGAAAATAGTTATTTGACTTCTTGGCATAAACCAGTTATCTTCAGCTTCTGGGGATCAATTACCAGGTCTGAATGTTTCTAGTTATCTCCAGGTTGCTAACTACGTCTTTAGCACCAGATGTCTGTGCAATAATTTATTATCTCAAAAAGAAGAAATAACAGAATGATGAGGATGGATTTTCCCTTGCTGGCATCACATAGCTGTTCAGGTTATCTCCAGTTATCTCACAACTTTTTTCCTAGGAAACACTCAGCCTCTATCCTGCTAAGTTCTGATCCCAATGAGGACTAATAATTTAGAGTTGCAAAGAATATGAATTTCCAGTTCAGGATTCACTTGTTATACGACAATGATTGTGAGCTGTTTCCATTTAGTAGTTTCATGGGAAACCCCCTTACGTAGAACTGATTTATTAGTTCAACAACAAAAATATTATACAGATGTTTCCCCAGTTATGATGGTTCCACTTTTGATTTTTAACTTTACGGTGGTGCACAAGCAGTAGGCATTCAGTGAAAACCTTATTTCATGGACCCATACAACCATTCTGTTTCTCATTTTCAGTACCCTACAGCAACACCTCAGAGATAGTGCAGCTACCATCCAGACCACATGATAAAGCAAATTCGCAATAAATCTAGTCACAAATATTTGTTGGATTCCCGGTGCATATAAAAGTTACGTTTATCCTACACTCTAGTTCATTAAGTGTTCAACAGCATGCTGTCTAAAGACAATGCACATGCCTTGATTTAAAAATATTTTATTGCCAAAACTGTTAACGATCAGCGAAGCCTTCAGCAAGTCCTAATATTTTTGCTGGTAGACTGTCTTGCCTCCATGTCGATGGCTGCTGACTGATCAGGGTGGTGGTTGCTGAAATTTGGGGTGGCTTTGGCATTTTTAAAAAATAAGACACCAGTGAGGTTTGCTGCATTGATTGACTTCATTTTACAAAATATTTCTGTGTAGCATTCAATGCTGTTTTGGTATCAATTTACCCACAGTAGAACTTCTTTCAAAATTGGAGTCAATCCTCTCAAACCATGCAGATGCTTCATCAAGTAAGTTTATGTAATATTCTAAATCCTCTGTTGTTATTTTGACAATATTCACCGCATCTTCACCAGGAGTAGATTCCATCTGAAAGAAACTAAAAACCACTTTCTTTGCTCATCCATAAGAAGCAGCTCCTCTTCCATTCAAATTTTATCATGCAATTGGGGAAATCAGACACTTCTTTGGGCTCCACTTTGAATTCTAGTTCTCTTGCTGTTTTCACCACATCTGCAATTACTTTCTCCACCAAAGTCTAGAAACCCTCAAAGTCATCCATGAGGATCGGAATAAACTTCTTCCAAACACCTGCTAATGCTCATGTTTTAACCTACTTCCATGAATCACAAATGTTCTTAATGTCATCTAGAATGGTGAGTCCTTCCCAGAAAGTTTTCAATTTACTATGCCCAGATCCATCAGAGAATCGCTATCTGTGGCAGCTATGGCCTTATGAAATGTATTCCTTAAGTAATAAGGCCTTGAAAGTAAAAGTTACTGCTGGAACCATAAGCTCCAAAATGGATGCAGCATTCGAACGCATGAAAACAACATCAATCTCCTTGTATAACATGTCTCCATCAGGACTCTTGGGTGACTAGGTGCTTTGTCAATGAGCAGTAATATTGTGAAAGGAATCTTTTTTTCTGAGAAGTAGGTCTCAATAGTCTGTTTAAAATATTCCATAAGCCATACTCTAAACAGATGTGCTATGATCCAGGCTTCACTGGTTCATGTATAGAGCATCAGTAGAGTAGATTTAACACACTTTTTAAAGTCACTAAGGATGTTCAGAATGGTAAATGAGCACTGGCTTCAACTTAAAGTCACCGACTGCATCAGCCCCTAACAAGAGAGTCAGCCTGTCCTTTGAAGCTTTGAAGCCAGACATTGACTTCCCCTCTCTAGCTATGGAAGCTCTGGACTGAATCTTCTTCCAATGGAAGGCTGTTTTGTCTACACTGAAAATCTGTTGTTTAGTGTAGCCACCTGCATCCATGACCTTAGGTAGATCTTCTGGGTAACTTGCTGTAGCTTCTACATCAGCACTTGCTGCTTCACCTTGCACTTTTTCATGTTATGGAGATGGCTTCTTGCCTTAAACTTCATGCATCAACCTCTGCTAGCTTCAAACTTTTCTTCGAAAGCTTCCTCACCTCCGTCAGCCTTCACAGAATTGAAGAGAGTTAGGGCCTTGCTCTGGATTAGGCTTTGACTTAACACAAACTTCTGGCTGGTTCAATCTTCTATCCAGGCCACTAGAACTTTCTCCATATCAGCAAAAAGGCTTTTTCACTTTCTTATCATTCATGTGCTCACTAGAAAAACACATTTAATTTCCTGCAAGAACCTTTCCTGTGCATTTCCTACTTGGCTAACTGTTGGGTGCAAGAGGCCTACCTTTCTGCTTATCTTGGTGTTCGACAGGCCTTCCTCATTAAGATTAATCATTTCTAGCTTCTGGTTTAAAGTGAGAGGTGTGTGACTCTTACTTTCCCTTGAACACATACAAGCCATCGTAGGGTTATTAATTGGCTGAATTTCAATATTGTCATGTCTCAGGGAATAGGGAGTCCCAAGGAGAGGGAGTGAGATGGGGAAATGGAGGGTCAGTGGAGCAGTCAGAACACAAACATTCATCCATCAGCTTCACAATCTCATATGGGCATG
This sequence comes from Eulemur rufifrons, assembly GCF_041146395.1. NCBI lineage: Eukaryota > Metazoa > Chordata > Mammalia > Primates > Lemuridae > Eulemur > Eulemur rufifrons. The sequence continues at coordinate 21,210,792 of NC_091012.1, read as the reverse complement.
GTTCATGGTGCCCCCAAACTATTACAACAGTAACATCAAAGATCATTGATCACAGACCACCATAACAGAAATAGTAATCACTGCAAAGTTTAAAATATTGCCAAAATTACCTAAATGTTACACGGAGACATGAGGTTAGCACGTGCTGATTAAAAAAATGGCACCAACAGACTTGATTGACCCAGGGCTGCCATAAGCCTTCAGTTTGTAAAAAAACAAAAAACAACAACACCATAGCTGCAAAGCACAATAAAGTGAGGTGCACAAGTATTCAGTAAATTACATCAGACAGTCAACGCTCTATTGTTAAATAGGCTTTGTGTTAGATGATTTTGTTCAACAGTATGCTAACATGATTGTTCTGAGCATGTTTAAGGTAGGCTAGGCTCAGCTATGATTTTTGGGATGTTCAGCGTCTTAAATGCATTCTGACTTCTGATATTTTCAACCTACGATGGGTTTATTGAAACATAACCCCACTGTAAGTCAAGGACCGTCTGTGTGTGATAAAAGTATGTGTTCTACTTCCTGCCTTCCACATAGTGTTCTTGTCTATATTTATTACTTACTTAGGTAACATGACTTGCCTATAATACTAATTCATTATTCCAAAAATAAATAAGGAATGTTGAGAGGAAAGTGATTTGTAAAATCCTGTCTTCAACTAGTTTGATAGCTATTATTAGTTATTTCTAGTAAACTAATTGCCTGATTACCACCAGATAGATAGAAAGATAAACAGTATGAAACAAAAAGTAATGGTTTATATTTGAGAAAAATTTGTATTTCAGCTTTTTAATTTAAGCTAGTTATACTAATGGTCTCCAATTATGTCCACTAACTACATAAATATTTACAGCAAATGTGTTCAATATTAACTCCTTATTTTAATAAGAACCAAAAATTTTGACTTGGGATATGTGTGTTCTCCATTGCTTTCTGCCTCTATTTATTCTCTTGTATCAATTTTTGATAAGTACATTTCTAAGTAGCAATACTTACCTGCAGTACTGCCTCAATTCAACACGTAATGAAAATTACAAGTTGAAAAGAGTGATTTTCAGCTTCCTGGCTTTAAATTGTTACCTTAGTTATATTCAGTTATCTTTATTAAACATTAGTTTGGTCACTATACTTATCAATTGCACTAAGGCAATATTTAGAAAAGATAAAAGATTTTGGTTTGAGAAGAACGTTTGTTATTGTCGACATCCAAGGTATAGCATGTTTTCTAAATTGTATCCAATAAATTAGTTTCCCTAAGTATGGCTAATTCTGTTTATCACCAATATATTATTTCATGCAGGTACGGGAAGCCAGAGTTGAGACTAAAGTGCTTTCTACTACCTCCCTTGAACAAGTTAACTCTAGCTAACTAGTGACCGAGGTACCACTAATTATTAATATATAGAATAATAGCACTATATTTCATTGATATAAAAATTAAGAATTAAGTAAAATACTTTCAAAATCTTATTTAACCTATTGTCCTCATTATTTCTACTTACCTCTAGTAATCATGTTACCTACTACCACTTGGTATCTCTAGTATTGACTTTTGTTAGAAAAAATAAAAGTATGATTTTAGAAGAAAATGTTTTTCAGTTTCCTTACTTATAATATTCATTCTGGTTATCTCCACTTATGTTTAGTTAGTATTCAAATAGTTGCCTAGGTAGCACTAACTATCTAGAGCATTAGCACATTATTTGAACAAGACGTAGAAAGTAGTTTTGAAAAGAATCTGTTTTTCTAGTCCCTGGCTTCAACTATTATAGTTATCTCTATAGTTACTATTCACCAGGGCAAAGTATACACACTCTATAATATTTGAAGTAACATTTCTAAAAGGATATAAGAATTTTGAGTGAAGAAAAATGGTTATTACAAACTATAATCCCCATGCTTTACACTAGATCCCCCAAACATAAATACCTGCAACTTTTGCCCCTTGGTTATAATTAAAAACACTATATTGTGGACTTAAATGTCACTAAGAGGGTAGACCTTAGGTGTTCTCACTACAAAAAAAGGGAAAGGAAAGAAAATGGTAAATACATGAGGGGATGAATATGTTAATCAGCTTGGTTGTTGTGATCATTTCAAAATGAATATGTACATCAAAACATTATGTTGTACACTTTAAATAAATATAATGTTTTACTTATAATTAAATCTTAATAAAGCTGAAAAAGAAAAAAGACCAGTCAACCAAATACAAAAAAAAAAAAAAAAAAAAAAAAAAAAAAGCTGACTATTCAGTTTCCTGGAATCAACTATTTATCTAGATAATCCTTGTATTTCTAGTTTTCTAGGTTGCTATTTCCATATTTACGACGACATATCTGTGGTAATAATTCATTATTCCTAAAAGAAGAAAAATGGACTGAAAAGGATGGGATTTCCTTTCCCGCCATCACATAACCCTTGTGTTATCACCAGTTATTCCTTGTCAATTGTTCCCCTGGGTAACACTCATCTATCTAGAGTTCTGTGCTCTCATTCTTTCAGAGTCAAGAAGAATGTGAATTTCTGCTTCCAGGCTCAACACGTTACTGCAAATATCTCAGGTGTTTCCACATAACTAGGTACACACAACATACTGAACAGATTATTTAATTTGACAGAAATGAACTAATATTTGAGAGGAACAAGTTACCCTCTTCCTGCCTTTCACCTATGGTTCCAGTTATCTCTACTTGCCTGTTTACTTAGGCAATGGTACATATCTATAGGAATTGTTCCTTATTTCAACAAGAAAAACAAAAGTTTGAGAGGAAATTGATTTCAAACTCCTCTCTTTAACTCATTTTTCTAGTTATTGTCAGTATCTCTAGTCATTGCCTAGGCACTACTAGATATACACTTATACCCCTATCGCATTTTCGAAAATGAAATAAGGACCTCTAGTTGAGCAGATTCTAGTATTGCACGTGACTGTGAGAAGAATGTGTATGCTGCTACTGTTGGATGACGTCCTCTGTAGATGTCAATTCTGTCCAATTGATGGATGCTGTGGTTGGGTTCAACTGTGTCCTTGCGGACTTTCCACCTGCTGGGTCTGGCTATTTCTGATAGAGGACGTTGAAGTCTCCAACCACGATATAGTGGATCCACCTATTTCTCCTTGCAGTTCTATCAGGCTTTGCCTCATGCAGTTTGACTATCTGAACAAGAAATAAAAAAAGTAGTTTTGAAAAGAATGTGTTTTTTTAGTCCCTGGCTTCAACTAGTTATCTCTCTAGTTAACTAGTCACCAGGGCAAAGTATATACACCATATAATTGTTAGGCACTTACACTTCAATGATTGTTATATCTTCTTGGAGAATTGGCCCCTTTGCCATTACGTAATGGCCTTCTTTATCTCTGATAACTTTCCTTGCTTTGAGCTCTGCTCTATCTGAAATTAACCCAGCTATTTCTGCTTTTATTTATTAGTGTTAACATTGAATACTTTATTTATTTACTTCTAACATATAGGTGTATTTATATTTAAAGTGGATTTCCTGTAGACAAAATATAGTGGGGTCTGTTTTTTGATCACCTTGGACAATGTCTGTATTTAATTGATATATTCAGTTCATTGATATTCCAAGTGATTATTGATATGCTTGGATAAATAGCTACCATATATGTTACAGTTTTCCATTTGTTGCCTTTGTTCTTTGTTCCTATTTTTGTCTTCCACTCTTCATCTGCCTTTTGTGGTTTTAAGTGGAGCATTTTGTATGATTCCATTTTCCCTCCTTTCTTAGCATATCAGTTATACTTCTTTTGTTACCTTTTTCAGTGGTTGCCCTAGAATTTGCAATATACGTTCACAAATAATCTAAGTTTACTTTCAAATAAGTCTGCACCACCGCATGGGTTGTGTGAGTACCCTGCAATAAAAGAATCCTAATTCCTCCTTCCTGTCACTTGTATCATTGCTGTCATTCGTTTCACTTATACACGAGTGTAATTCCTTCACTGAAGCATTGCATATGGCATTGCTGTCATCCACTTCACTTATACATGAGCAAATACGATATAAACAGTAGCATATGTAATGGAATACATTTTGCTATGCGTGTGGGAAAGTTGTTAGATGTGAGTTACATTAAGAATAAGAAAAAGATAAGTTTTTTATTTTACTTTAACATATATCTCCTTTGATGCTCTTAATATCTTAATGCAGATGTCAGTTTTGACCTATATCATATTTCTTCTCTCTAAAGAAATTTCCCCCATGTCTTCCAAGACCATCAAATTCCCTTAATTTTTGTTTATCTGAGGAATTCTTTATTTCACAGGGTAAAGAATTGTATGTTGGGTCCTTTTTCTTCTCAACACTGTAAATATTTCAGTCCATTCCCTTCTTGCTTGCATGGTTTCTGAGACCTCTGATGTGATTCCTATCTTTGTTCCTCTGTACATCACATGGTTTGTCTCCGTCTGTCTTCTTTTGGGATTTTCTCTTTGTCTTTGATTTTCTGCTGTTTGACGATATGCCTAGGTGTAGCATATTTTTGTTTGCTTAGCATTTATCCTGCCTGGTGTTGTATGAGCTTACTGGATGTGTAATTTGGTGGTTGACATTAATTCTGGAAAGTTTTAAGTCATTATTTTTTCAAAATTTTTTTTCTAATCATTTTCTCCTTATATTTCCATTATGCACAGTTACATGTTTTGTATGCCCCACAGTCTATAGTTATTCTCTTCTGTTATTTTCTTGAGTCTTTGTTCTATTTGCTTTTCAGTTTTGATGTTTCCATTGATCTAACTTCAAGCTCAGAGCTTCTTTCCTCAGCCATATCCATCTCCTAACAAGGCCATCAAAGGCATTCTTCATTTGTGTTACAGGGTTTTGATCTCTAGCATTTCCTTTTGTTTTTTTCTTAGGATTTCCAGCTCTCAGTGTACAATGGCCATCTTCTCTTGGACACTTTATGTTTTATCTACTAGCACCCTCAGCATTTTAATCATAGTTGTTTTAAATTCCCAGCCCGATAATTACACCATCCCTGCCATGTCTGATCAGATGCTTGCTCTGTCTCTTCAAACCATGTGTTCTGCCTTCTAGTACGCCTTGTAAGATAGCCAGAATGATGTACCAGATAAGAGTGACTAATGCAAATAGGCCTTTAGTCATGTGATGGTAAAGTGTGGGGGAGGGGAAGTGTTCTACAGTGCTGTGATTACGTCTCAGTGGTTACTGAGCCTGTGCCCCTGTACTGGAAACTTCACAAAAGTTTCCTGGTGTTTTCTTCCCTCATAGGTGAAACAGGATGGGTAGAGCAAGCTGGAGTTCTGTATTTCCCTTCTCCTGGAAGGCTAGTGTTGACTGTAATTGGGTATCTTCCTCCTCCTCTTTGGTTTGGCTCTGATAATATCCCAACAGGTGGGATCCTTGTTAACTATTTCCTCCTGAGGGTAGGCCTTGTTAAGGAGAACAAAGTGCCTTGGCATATTTCAAAACTGTTCCTTCCCCACCCGACCCTGGCTGGAAGTATGAGTGGATTTTCCTGGCAGACCTGCTGTGGGTACCTGGCTGAGCTCATGGAGGTAAATCTGGCACTATTGTGAGGGGTTCTTCATGACTGGGCTCCCTGGAGGTTTGAACAATTACAGTTGTCCACACAAAGCCTCCAACAATTAGCCAATTACAGGTCAGGATTTCCTATCCTGGCATTGGTTCCTTTGGCAGTTTCCACTCATGAGTCCCTGCTCAGGTAAGACATAACTCGGTGTATGTGTCTGCCTATGCAGGTCTTCGAGGTAGTGGTTTGCTCTGTGTAATGCTATCTCTTAAGGGTCAAAGAAATGTCCTTGATTTTCTGTCTGTTCACGTTTTCATTTTGTTCTTAGGATGCAGTGGTAACTTCCAGAATCCTTACATGTGGAAATAAAACCACAGAGTCTACAAACATTTTGTATTCACATGAATCAGAAAGAGATACATATGAGTCAATATTTAACAAATCTTACCTTAGAAAAGATTCTAATTACTTAAAAGGGTGGAATGCTATTATTCATTATAGAATGCCATGTAAACTGTTACAATGTCTACCTTCGTGTAACAATTTAGTTATTAACTCTAAGCTGAATCATAAGGCTGTTCTATTTCGTTGAATGCAAAGTGACAATGCCCTCCTCCTTCTGGTGAACATGCTTGGAAACCAACATTTGCTCTCAACGAGAGGGGCCCCTGCTCTGCAAGAGCCCTGCCCAGAGGTCAGCGGGCCAGGAACCACCGCATGCCGGCTGGAGGAGCCCCAGGGTGGTCCACGCCAGGGCAGGGGAAGGAAAGCAGGCTCTGTGGGGGACACACTGTGGAGTCGGCCAGCAACTGGCAGAATCCTATCTAGAACAGGAGACCATCTCCAGCGAGGTCCGGACACACGGGACGCCAAGCCACGGCAGGTAACGGTACAGGCACGTGTGCAGAACGCACACGGCCACGGGTGGGGGTGACTGAGCCGCCACCTTCAGGGTGATGGCTGCTCCTCGCGCAGGGCCAGGGTCGGCTGGAAGGAGACTGGAGGCAAGGCACTGGGGAGCGGCCCCTTGTCGTCGCTGCCCAGGACCAGGACCTGCGGAGCCCCTGCTCAGGGCCCAGCTACCCTGAGCGGCCCTGCTGGTGGACCGCCTCCCTGCAGGGGGCGTGGCTCCTCGCTGCTCCGCCTCCCAAACGCATGCCATGCCAGCCAATCGGTGAAGCCGGCTGCTATCACGTGGACACAGGCCCTCAGAGGAGCGTCGTCCTCCTGGTGCCCCGGTCGCCCGCGTCCTCTGAGGGGCAGCCCTCCGGGTCACTCAGGTGAGGCGTGACTGGGTGGAGAGGCAGGGGAGGCGTGGCTCGGTGGCCCCAGGGAACGAGGGTGTGGAGCCCAGCAAGGCCCTGGCTGACCTCTGACGAAATGTCCCCAGCGTCACCTGAGGCCGGGGTCTCGGTGAGGCCCCTGAGGGCGGTCCGGGGGGCGGGTCTGAAGGTCCTCAGGTCCTCTGAGGCTCACTGCGGGGCTCTGCATGTGTGTGTGTGTGTGTGTGTGTGTGTGTGTGTTGGGGGGTTAGGTACGCGGCGGTCCCAGCCCGGAGCTGTCCCTCCTGCCCGGCTACGGTCAGAACCGGACACCCGGGTCACCTGGGGTTCCTCTGGAATTCGCGACGGCGAGTGGGCAGGGCCCGCCCCTGAGTGTCCTAAACAAGTGCAGATCAGTTCATTTCCCATCCAGAGGACAAAGGATGCGGAGTCACTCCACACGGTCGATGCCCCCTGACCGACCAGCAGACACGGCGTCCCTGGGACCCCGAGGGCCAGGGTCCCACTTTGTCCCAGGGGTGCAGTGAGGGGCGGGCAGAAGGGACTGAAGTTGGAGTGTGCGGGACAGGGGCGCGCTCTGTAGCCACAGCCCGGGACTGGACGGGACCGGGCGCTGGCACCATCTTCCTCGTCCCCTCCTGCTGTGACAAGAGGCAGGAGGGTGAGCCAGCCCCACCCTTGTTGAACCTGGAGAGCCTCGCCCTCACCCGCGGGCTCTCACTGAACCGGTCCCCATTTCTGTAGTGTGTCTTTGCGCTCACAAGGGTCAGGAGTCATCTCTAGCGTCTGAAGACAGCCAGCCATGGCACCCCCGGGAAGGAAGCGCGTCAGGAGGAGGGCTGCCAAGGCCCCGGTGGAGGCTCAGCTTATGGCAGCCTATGACGTTCAGCATGGAGGTAAAAACGCACAGAGGGGCAGCGGGCTGGGCGAGGGGCTCCCCGAAACCTGTGCCCATCCGAGGGCACGGTCTGTCTCATCTCTTGGCAGGCCGAGCAGATGGGAGGCCCAGGGCCCCGTCATTGCTATGGATTCCACCATGCAAACGCACCAGAGCCCCAGGTTTTTTTTCTCAAGCAGGTTCATGCTCCCACCCCCTAGCAGAGTTACAGAAGCTCTTAGCCCAGCTCTTCTGGACGGGTGCAGCCCTTGCTTACAACGTGTCTGATAGGCAGTACACGGTTTGCCGTGACTGTAACGCCGAAAGGCTTGCAGAAGTGCCTCGGTGAAATGGTCTCAGACCCTGGCCTCATTTCACGCGACCTGCACCTAAACCGTTCCACCTGTAGGTCTGCTTTGCCGGCTCTTGGTGGCCAAGTGCCCAGGAATTCCACCGATACGACATGCCTCCCGCGTCCTTCCTTTAAACATCTTTGTCCTTTTTGCTTTCAATGCAGAAAACTATCCAGGAATTGGTGACGGTGGAGAAAACAGCCCCTGTTCAGGCACTCCTGAGCAAGATACGTGGTAATGTGTTCAGAGTCATTTTTGCCTGGTAGTAAAGTAATTAAGGAAAATCAGCTTCCACTCATGTGGCAGGCGTTGTATGTAAAGCACTTGGCAGAAGGCATTTCTTCTAATGCACACATGGTATTTCACTGACCAACAATGTAAAAATTGATGTAATGTCTTCACAGGAATGAGTTCCAGAATATGCTGGAGAGATTTGGAGGTATGTTTTAGGAGATATTTGTAGGTGAAGACACTTTTCATAAACCATATAACGTTTACAGCAGGAACTGTCAGTCAGTGCGTGGCACTCCTGTCGTTTACTGCCTTGTTCTCAGGTACAGGATGTTACCTAAGTCTTGAGTGTGATTCAGCTCCATAGATTACTTGCCCCTTCGAATTGTTGATGTGAAGAGAATGGCACTGACAATGGTACCATCACTGGTGAGAGGTGATGCTTTTATTTGATGCACTGTGGAACATTAGAAGAAACTGATGAAATAATCTCTTCCACACTGTGCCACGTAGCAAGTCATAGATCCAGTTTTAACGTCAATGTTTCATTTTCCCGTGTCAGTTATTTCCCATAACTTCCCAATTTCTTTTCCATGGGTGGCAGGAGTGCCGGTCGAGACCCCTAAAATACCTGCTTATCGTTATATTCACCTTAATAACCCTAGTAATGGAGAACGAAACACAACGTGGCTAGCAATGGAGTGATGTATGATCAGAGTCAATGGCAAGTTTTAAATGAGCATGTTCGATATAAATTACCTTAACTGTGTTAAAGGACATAGTCTTAAGTGTGAGAGTCAATTTTTGACTCCTCTGTGTGGATAATTCATACGAACAGGTGAGTTTTGATACCATTGCTCAATTTGTTTGTGACAGTGTGCTTGATTTGTGAGCTGTCTTATAATTTCATCAATATACATGATAAACTATATTTCCAAATATTTGTAGAATGATGCAGTTCATTCATGATTACTGGAAAATAAGTACTGACAGTAGATCTGTTACAGAGAGTCAGTCGTAGGCTTAGCAAAGCATTATTTGAAGTATTAAAAATGTTTATAATTTTAGTAAATTTGAATTTTCCACAATGCAACCTTTTGATGACAATGATATGCAAACTCTCCAAGAAATGATGTGGAAACTGTTCTTGAATAAATTTTCTCATTTCCTTGTCTTTTAGTCTAATTTATTTAAAAGGCTCACTGGCTAAATTAAATCTTTTATTCATTTTTTGTGAAATTTTCTGTGTGGGAAGAAAATAGTTTCCAAGAGTATATTTCAGTGGGTATGTATTTGCAATGCAGGGGACATGAAAAAAGTTCTTTATGCCAAGAGGAAAAGTTTCAAAACGAACACCGAGGCGTCTGTCAACAGCATGCAGCAGACAATCGAGCATGCTTGGAAAACCCATCAAGAGCAAAGGTAAGGTGGTGGGAAATTTAGAGCAAAACCATTTGCCTCATTTCTTAGTATACTTCATGAGTAGAAACTATGGAAGAAACATACTATGTGCTGTGTTTGGAGGATGTCAAGTTGAACATACATCTGGCTTGATTTTCCTCTAAGGAATTACTTCCTTTAGTCCTCTGACCTCACCCCACACCCCATAACTGAAATGAGATGTATTTCCTCAAGATCAATAAAGGTGACCTATTTTGCTCTTGCCAATCACCGTTGATGTGCTTAACCTAAAGAAGTTTTTATTCCTTCCATGAATGTGCTTCCTGAATTAGAGTTAAGTGTCTTTAACATTTAAGACTGTGTTCGAGCATATAGAAAAAGGTTAGTCTTATGTTGTCAATAATTTGTAAGTTTTACTGGGTTAGTCTCACTACTTTTCTTGTACAAAATCGTTCCTGTGACAACATGGGGAAAAATGAAGTGTTTCTGGTGGGAGGTCATAGATGATAAGTGGGTACAATATCCTCATGGAATTTATTTGTGACATCACAACCTGCGTGTTATTCAAGAAGAGAAAAGGGAAAAAGAAATCCATGTTGATAAAATGCATTTTCCTGGAAAATGTATAACACAGTAAAACTTCCATGGTTTTGAAGAGCTAAGGCATGTGAGGTAGATTCTCTCTTAGCCGGTAACAAACAAAGATTCTTGTCGTGAGAGTAAATCCTCTGTTGTATCTTCCCATCAGAGGATTGCAGCTGATGTCATCACCTTCTCCCTTCACGGCACAAGACGTGACAAAATAATTTTGCTTCGAAAGTGTTTTAACTTTTTCTGTTTTCTTTTTTTTAATTCTTATTTCAGCATATTGTGGGGGTACAAAAGTTTGGGTTACATATATTGTCCTTGCCCCCTCACCTCTATGAGTCAGAGCTTCAGATGTGTCCATCCTCTAGACAGTGCGTATCGCACTCTTCATGTATATACACACACCCACACACAGAGACACAGGCATCCCCTCGCCCATCCACATCTGCCCAAGACCCCATCAATATTATTCCTAAAAGTGCTCTTAGGTGATGATCAGTGAAACCAATTTCATGGTGAGTACATGTGGTACTTATTTTTCCATTCTTGGGATACTTCACTTAGTAGACTGGGTTCCAACTCTTTCCAGGAAAATGCAACAGGTGCTATATCACCATTGTTTCTTATAGCTGAGTAGTACTCCATGGTATACATATACCTTTTTCTTATTGGTAGGAGGTGTCACAGCATCCATCATTCTGTTCTGCAGGCAGAAGCTTTGTCTGGAGTATTCTCAGCAGTTCCAGGCTTTGATTTGGGAGTGGCATATGGGTGTGAAGAAACTTAAAGAAGAGGAAGAGAAACTAGCTGTAGGTATCAGGCTTAGCTTTCTAATTAATCAATCTCTTGTCTCAGACTGTCAGGGACGAATCATTCATGCAAAACTTCCAGGAGAGAAGGTAGAGTCCACGAGGACAGATGGACAAGGTGGGTGGGAGATGTGGCGACGGGAGCCAGGATGTCCTCTTTGGATTGGTCCTGTCCCTTTAGAGAGACACTAAGGTCATCAGTTAGAGGTAGGGGCAGGAGAGGAGGTGTTGCCTTTGGGGCAGGGGAGAAGGCCTGGAATTGTGTCCTGAGAGTGGGCCAGGGAATGGACTAGGGGACTCTAACTGCCAAGTGGCATTATGGGGTCCATCTTAGGTTAGGGTCATAGCGATCATGAATTGACAATGAGACCAGTCAGGTTGGTTGAGTCAGAGCTGCTGTGCAATTGGGTTTTTCTGGGCTGGGGTCTAGCTGAGCACGTTGGCCAAGGGAGAGGGGTGCAGGGTGTAGAAGCAAGGACAGAGGTATGATGACTGACCATGGAATTGAAGCTGGAACTGAGGAAAGTGAGGACGCGGGGGTGGGGAGTTGGACAGTCACAAGCGCTCACCCACTGGATGTTAGGTCCTGGGGACTACTGGGCTGTAGTACTGAAGTGAGTGACCTGCCAAGGGTGGGAAGTAGTGGCTGGATGTTGGGAAAAATGGAGAAACAGCACAGTACCGTGGTCCAGGGAGTGGCCTCTGGAACCACAGTGCTTGAGGTCCAACTCTGATTTGACCATTGGTAGCTGTGAAGCCTGAGCACATTCTTTGTGTGCCTCAATTCCCTCAGCTATGGTGGGGACATCATGAGAGAACCTATGTCGTGGAGTTGCTTTGAGCATCAAGTGAGTTACTACATAATAAGTTTGTTTAACATGTTTTAGCAGTGTATCCACGACCTCGTTCCTCCGTGAGATTTTGGTATCTTTTATATTGTGTGGATGTTGCAGTTACTGGGACTGACCAAATGTAGGCTGTGACCTTGCGAGTGGCCAAGTTCAGAGGCGTGTTCTGTGGAGGAACAGAAAGTCCAGCATTGTTGAAAAGAACATGTGTGTGGATTTTAAAATCATCAAGAATAAGACATACGTATATACTGTTGTTAAAAAAGGAAATTTTCTATTCTACTGAAATTTAATATAGAATCATTTTTTCCCAAATCTTCAATTTTACTCATAGCACTATTACAACTTTTCCCTTTTATATTTGCAGAATATACTTCTACAGCTACAAAAGGCTTGCCAATACTCTAGAATTGTTGAGAGCCGGAGAATGAGAGAATTTAAAGAGTTATATATGGAATTCCTAAAGGTCTGTTGTGTTAGGGAACACAATATATCTTCATAGCACATAATTCGTGTAGTTAGTATAGAAATACTATTTTTCTTTGCTAACTTATATTAATGTGATTCTATCTTTAAAATTCTTTTTTTTTTTTTTTTTACTTTTTTTCATTTATTCAGGATATTATGGGGATGCAAACATTCTGGTTACATGTAATGCTGTTTGCCCCGCCCAAGCCGAACAACCCAAATGCCCTTCAGTACCTGAGTGGATTAGTAAAATGTGGTATATGCATACCATGGAGTACTGCTCAACTACAAAACACAATGGTGATCTAGCACCTCTTATATTATTCTGGATAGAGACTGAGCCCATCCTTTGAAGTGAGGTATCACAAGGATGGAAAAATATTCTCTCTCTTGAAAATTCTTAAGCATTTTCCACTTTGGTATCATTGGTCCCATTTTAAGAAAAGTAATACATGTATTTTTACTTTTAGGATTTATTAGTGGTAGTGGGTGATAGTCATGCCAGGAAATGGTAAATCGGCACTTTTACCCAAAATACACATATGGTGCAGGACATGCATAGGTTAGTAAGGGTCTTCATGGCTCTTTGTTCCACAGTGAGTTTTGTAGCAGAGTAAATAACTATAGATGAACACGGGAGGAGTAGGTCATTGCTACATGTGACTGCATTGTCTGTCTACTGCCAATGTTTCTCAAAGAGCAAGGACCCAATTGTAAGGAATGAGTATTTCTTTTATTTCAAATTGATTTCCTGAGTAGTTCGTGGCATATTTGCTGGTACTATTGCAGGATTGCAGTAGTATTGCAGTACTGCAGTATTACTGATGTGATGACAAATTGCTTTTAATTTTTTTATGGGTACCTAATAGTTGTCTACATTTATGAGGTACATGTGCTGTCTTCACAGAGGCATGCAGTGTGGACTCATCAAATCTGGGTGACTGGGCTACCCGTCACCTCAAGCATTTCTCATTTCTCTGTGTTAGGAGCATTCCAATTTCACCCTTCTAGTTAATTTACAGTATAGGATAACTTGTTGACTGTAGTCGCCCTGTTGTGCTGTCTTATGCTAGATCTTGTGCATTCTGTCTGGCTATATAATCGCACCCGTTAGCCATTCCCACTGCATCCCCGCTCTCTGCTACCCTTCCCAGCCTGTAGTCCTACCATTCTACTCTCTAGCACCATGAGAGCAATGGTTTTAATGTTTAGCTCCCACGTGGGAGTCAGAACACGGGAAGTCTGTCTTTCACTGCTTGGCTTATTTCACTTAACATAATGCCCTCCAGTTCCATCCTTGTGGCTGAAATGGCAGGATTTCATTTTTTATGGCTGAATAATACTCCATTGTGTGTGTAACACATTTCCTTTATCCATTCATCAGTTGATGGACACTTCGGTTGATCCCAAATCCCAGCTATTGTGACTAGGGCTGCATACAGTGTGGGAGTGCAGGGATCTTTTCCACAGACTGATTTCCTTTCTTTGGATCCATGCCTAGCAGTGGGATGGCTGGGTCATAGGATAGCTCCATTTTTAGTTTATCTTCCTAACATATAACCCTTGACTCTTCCCAGCCTGCCAGTAGCTTCCCCTCCTGAATTCTTAGACATTCACAGACCAGCTCCCCCCGTCCCCCGTTAGATGACCCCTTTTGAAACTCCGTTGTCTGTGTTCTTTCTTTCGTCCCCCAGGTAGACATGGCTCTCTGACGCAGCTCAGCATCACCCTGTGCTTTCCTGTGCTCTTCCTGCACAGTAGCTATGACTCCTTTTTCTTCTCCTGTCGAAATCTCATGCCTTTTCCAACTAAGCAGCTATTAACCTCCACTTTTTTACTGCATAGTTCCAGCAAGTTGACCTTCCATTCCTAGTATGCAACTTTTATGTGATTTCTATTTATGTGTTTGCTCCTGACCCCGGAATATGGAAGAGATTGTGTATTTATCTTTCAATCCCTCCCCAGCACTCGACACACTTTGCTTTACGTAGGACGCACTATTTCACTGTTTGTGGAATGAAGGGTAATGATTTAAATCACAAATTGTTTTTTTTTTAATAACTTGAAGAGGTCGTACTACAGGTCAGAATATTCCCTTTAAGGAAATCATGTTCTGTTGACCATTAGGGATGAGAAATGTTTTAATACCCGGTGTTTTGGAAACTTACTCAGGGATTTCACGATTATGGCATTGATTGATAGGGAACTTAGCTCTTTTTCTGTTGTTTGCTCCATCTTGGCCTCAAACGTTCATCGTCTTATTGTTTCATGTAAGGGGTGTTAGCGTTGTACCTCCTATTATAAGAATATTTTGCTCAAGTCACACATTTCTATGTTTGTGCAGTGGGAATTTTGGTGTTCATGCAGTACTTAGTATGTCTTTTATTTGGAATAAATAATGACCATCATTTGAAGTTTAAACTGTACTTCTTTTGAAATGTGTCTGTACGTATTTATAATGTAATGAAACGTGGAGGTTTAGAAGTGAACTAGGCTTGTTGTTTTAGAGTGTCCAGGACCTGGAGGAGGATCACGGAAATCTTATTGGTGAAGGAAGTGAACTTAGAAAAGAATTGGCCGAGTTGCAAACAAAACTGATGATGGAAACTGTAAGTATTGTGTATTTGAAACTCAAAACTAAGGATTGAATAAGCACTAAGGTATTGTATTGGCTGAATTTTTCATAATACACAAAGATGAAACAAATAATTAATATCTCTTCCTGTAACAGCAGCGGGAAGAATTGGCCAAAGTTCAGATGATTCTACAGTTCCTGTTATTCTGATGACACTTCGAAGCTCGAAGCTGAACCTGTGTGATAGGATACAATTGTAAAATGAGCTACATGAAGCCATTGTGGCCTAAAAAGTCTAGTTTCAATTATTACATGTTCTTTGTTCATGTGTTTGTTCAGCGCCAGACCCCCTTTCTGTTAAAACTCAAGTAAAAGCTAAAGAGTTCTGTGAGTAGCAGACGTTCCAAAGTTGTATGTTTCAGGCTTTCAGCCCCTTGATAGTATTGGGGACTTTGTTTCCCTAGCACTGTCAACTAACTTTTAGCAATAAAGATGATTCAACTTTACGTTTGGCCTCAGTGGATCTGTGTCAGTCTCAAATGGCAGAAATCACAGGTATGGAAGGTTACACACTTCTTCCTTAAGAAAAAAGTTAAAAAAGATAAAATCTATGTACACCCTTTTGTGCAAAATTAGTAAGTTACAAAACCGATTCTAATGCCATAAAACTCCAGAGGAAATATGTTCTACGGATTTACAGGACTTAATAAAAGCTATACAAGTTTGTGCCCCAGAAGAAGTTACACTGCCAAAAATCATTAACACCACAGAATAAGATATATAAATGTCACTTGTGAGACATAGATTTGTGAAAAATGTCACTTTCACAAGAAAAAATCAAAATTTCATTTAATTGATTTGTGTCCACTGTTATTGATAAAGGACACCTGCCCCTAGCAGGAGTAAAAGTATTTAATTAATGTGTATATGCATAATGACCTATGCTTCAATATTGTATACCTTTCTGTAGAGACAGAATTTTTTTAAAGTGTGGTGTGCAGTTACCATATGCAAAATTGATTTTATATTCATCTAAATATGTGAAAAATTAATCCTCTCCCTTTGTCTTTTATAATGTGATTGATGGTTTTACACATGAAACACAAAATCTTCAATTGTACGTCTTGCATTTAATGAACCCGAAGTTATTTCTGAATTTGATGTGAATAAGTCAGTTAAATGTGATCTGTTGCTGAGTTACTCAAATTGCTTTCATGCCGTTCAAAAATCCACTCCCACTTAGAGAAGAGGAGTGACTTTCTCCCGAGTTTCTGCACGTTGACAATTTTTATTCTGGCCCCTGAACACATTCTTCACTTCGTTTAAATTTTTTCCAAATTTTTAAATACAAGTGCACTCCTATTCTATTTTCCAAACTCTGATATCTTACATAGGAAGAAGTGAGGCCTCCACCATGAATAAATATTTAATACTCTGGGTCAATTTACTACCTGACTTTTGTAAAAGATTTTCCCCTTAATCTAAAGTATGTGTTGGAATATATGTCTTCAGTATGATGTCAAAGTCCTAAGACGTCCCTCATTTGAGAACTTTTGCCAATAGGTACAGACGTGAAATAAATACTCCAGGCTGTTTTCTGTGCCCTTAATTCTCACGAGTATATTCTTTTACCTTTGAGGAATAGAAACCATCACTATTTTGTATTTTGTTCAACATTTCTTTTACTGAAGATGCATGTAGTACATGTTAATTAGTCTCTGATTTTTCTCATTATTTCATTATGTATCGTATATGCTTGCTCTATACGTAGGAGTCAGTGTCCGTGAACACAACCGTCACCCACATCGCAGTCTCACAGTGTCCGTGGAGCACAGGCAGCTGACCATTTATCCTGTGATGGCACCGAGGAGGAAAACCATCCACTGGATGAGGAGTTGGCAGCCCCGTGTGGGAGGATTAAGTCCTTTCTTGACACCAGGGCTCCTCAATTAAAAGAATGTCTTACCCCTAATTGCATGAGACTTTAGCAGAGACAAACTCAGACATTGGGGTATAAAGGCAAGAAGGCTTTGCAAACACAGTGGTTGGTGACGGCCTGTAGCTCTTTCAGGCAGAAGGATCCTTAATCCTACGTGGATTGAAGGTGACACTGGGTCCCCAGGGGATACAGCAGAAAGCATCACGTTGTCACATTGCATCTATCACGCAACACAATGGGGACCTGAGGAAGGGTCCGCTATAGCTCATGGCCTAAAGGAGAGTCCAGAGTAGGGCTGTGCTCTTCAAACTCTCACAGGGCCTAGGGTTACGCGAAGGTGATACAGTGCCACCGAGGTTTGACTCCAATTTTTATACACCTGATGTTTTACGCTGGTGACCAGCTAACAAGTACCCATCAGATTTCTTCTATGCAGAATTTACTGTGTCGCAATCCGTCAACATTTGAATGGCCAGGTTACTAGTTTTGTGCACATATCTAAATAAAGCTTATCCGTCTGAAGCTGCAAAACACCTTCATCCCTGCCTAAGCAGTGAGAGGAGATCAAGGCTGCCCTGGCGTCTGTGTACACAGCCCCTTTATTGCACCCAGACTGCAAATGCTCTGAGACGTCAGGTTGAACCAGGCAGCCAGTTGCGTTTTTGCCCGGATGAATGAGGATCCTCTCAGTGCTGCTCATCCAAAACACATTGACACCAATTAGGTAGTAAGGCTTCTCAATCTGGAACCCTCAATTCATACGTCTGTGTCCCTTAAAACAGATTTGTTCTCATTTCATTGTAAAACACAGTGATGACACTACCTAGGACACAGGACCATCCTTAGGGTCAGTGCGGCAGAATTGGGAGGCGTCGGGCTCCTGTCTCCCCAGTCTTCCTCCTCACACCAAGGCCATGCAGCTGGGAGTCACTGAGCCAGGCCTGTTACCTCAGAATGGCTTGTGTCTTCCTGAGATTTCCTACTATGCTAAGCTTGAATTGAAGACAGTGACCTCCTAAGAACCAACTTCTATCAAAATACCGAAAGGTCCCCAACCAAGCAGACAGTAAAAACACTCCTCAAGGTGAGAATCTCCGCCTCCCTGTAGTCTACAAAATATGCAGATTAGCAGTGTTCTGTCCTGACCTTGAGTTACAAGTTTCAAATGCAGAATATCGTGCGCATTTGTTTGTTTAAATGTCTAACGTAGCAGATAAATTTTGACCTGCAAAAGGTACCAACTGATATGTTTAATTGTTTGTGAGGAAAATGGGATCATTTACTTCTAAGGAATGATAGGATCGTGCATAGTGGGAAATGCCATAATAACATCTATGGGATAAGAACCACAATGGTATGAACATATAAAATGAATAAAAAGGGGGAATATTAAACTTAATATTAAATCCAGGGCAAGGGTTTGTGAAAACACGAACAGTGCAGTATTGTCTTTCTGAATTATTTGAAACAGGCTTAAGTGAAATATTAATTTGAATACCTACCTTTACCATATAGTGCCACATTGTTGCTCCTCAAAATTAACACTTTGCAAAAGTGATCGTGGAGCTACCTGAATTTCAGTGACATCAGGTGTAAAGAGGAAGGACAACTGGCAGGTAAGGGTTTATGCACGAGATTCCTGAGTGGGGAGGACTGCTAGTGCTGTCTGAAGCACCGAAGGTGTAGACATGCCTATGGGCTTAGTTTATTCTGACTGTCAGTCCTGTGATGGAATCATCATCTGGCTGCACGGTTAAGGGAACAAGGGTAGAGAGCAACATAAGCTCCCTCACGTGGTCGTGAGGTGCACATTAGCGTGCAGACTGGGGGCAAAGGGATCCACTGATAGCGTATATTAAATTGATGATAAAAGTTATCAGTGAGGTGACAGAGACCATTACTCTCTACATCACGTGCCTCTATAAGGTTGGAACATGTTTTACACAGTCTTGGATCACTCTTGTAATTAGGAAGAAAATATAACATTGAAAACGATATGACTTGAGGCACACTGTCTAACACACACAAGCCACATTGACTTAAAAAGTCATGTATTTGCTTTCAAATAGTCGAGTCGGCCCGGGCACCACATCAGATCTGGAGAAGGCAATACATAAAACAGAATGAGCTGCCTTTCGACAGTTGTTGGAGCCAGGTGATCAAAACATGGGGCCCATTATATTCATCTCTGCAATGTGTACGTTTCACAAGTTTCAAGAACCTCTCAGGTTGTGAGACTGCCAAGAAACACTCCTACATCGTGGCTGGATTTGACAATATCGTGCTAGGTGAAACAAACCGATAACAAGTCCAGAAGGAGACATACTGCACGCTTCCACTTTAATGAGGTATTAAAATAGTCAAATTCATAGAAGCAGAAAGTAGAATGGGGACTGCCAGGGGTTGGGGGAGGGGAAAATGGGAAAGCAAGGAGCAAGGGACATAGCGTTTCAGCCACAGAAGATGAGCAAGTTCCAGAGGTCTGCTGTAAGTCAATGTGCGTATACGTAGCAATACTGTATAGTACACCTGAAAATTTTTAACAGCGTGCATTTCATGTAATGTGTTGTCGACCACAATAAAAAAAGAAACCACCTAATTTTCTCATTCTCTGTATTCAAAGCCTCACACAACCTCTCACGGCTTCCCTCTTATGTAGGCCGCACAGTGTACTGGGCAATGTGTGGGCTTTGGAGTCACACAAACTCAAACTCCTGCTCAAATACTAGGTCATCCGGAACCGATTCCTTAAGCTGGCTGGTCCTCAGTGTCATCTTTTGTAAAGTGAGGATAAAATAAGATAACCCCTTCTATCTCACACAATCGTTGCCAGGATTAGATATTGCCCAATAAGGACAGACATTATTATTCTTTTATTACTACCTAGGGTAATGCCTGACCATGGAAGGTTCTCAACAAATATTTGTTGAGTGAATTAATTCATCATGTATGAATCCTTATTGAAAGAACACTGAATTCACACTTTCCTCTCCACTTTTTGGCGCTATTACTTTAACTTTGGATTACTTCTCAAGTTCTCGGTCTAGATACAATTATCTGTCAGTTTGTGAATCTAGCACCTTTCCTACTACTCCCCCCAAAGGATCCTCAGCTCTGTTCCTCTTCCTATTGTAAGCTCATAAAGCACTTCCCCGGACCTGTGTCTGCCCGCCATCCCAAAGGCCCTTCCTCTACTTAATCCGCAGGACAATTCCTCCGTTCAGCCAGTAAATGTCCTTTATTTCTCTAGGAATTGGCTAAAGACTCACAGTTCCCATAAAAGTCTTTCCTATATTAATGGAATCGAATTACCTTGTGCTTACTTAGGATTTCTTCAGTGCTGAGGGCAAACCTGAAGCAAGCCAGTCCATGCTTAGTCACGCGTGTTCTTCTCCAAAACCCAGGTGTTGAAACTTAACGGGCAATGTGATGATGGTAGGAGGTGGGGCCTTTAAGAGGTGCTTTGGCCATGAGAGCTACTCCCTCATGAATGGGATTAAGCCCCTTGTATTATAAAAGAAGCTTTACGCAGTGTTCACTGAGGTTGCCCTTCAGCCTTCTGCCACGTGAGGGTACGGCATTCATTCCCTCTACAGGATGCTGCCACAGGTGCCATCTTGGAAGCAGAGAGCAGCCCTTGCCAGACAACCGAACCTGCCAGTGCCTTCCTCTTGCACCTCCCAGCCTCCAGAACTGTGAGAACATAAATTACTATTACCTGGAAACTATGTAGTCTCAGTTATTTTGTTATAGCAGCACAAAACGGACTAAAACGGGGTGTGTTAGTAGAGTCAAAGAAATATGTCTCCTGTCTTTAACACACTCGGCGTAGGATCTGGTTGCTAGTGCAGGGGATATTGGGAAATGTCCTTTGCATCCTTCCACAGTATCCAGTATAGTTCTGTTTCCCCAGCATGGAGCAACAGTCCTTATGAGGGTGGCGTGTGCAGTTTGATGTTTGGAGATTTGAGTTTTAATCCTGACTCGATAAGCTGTAAGTATTGTAAGAAAGTTGCCAACTCTCCCTGCTTCCCTTGGAAAATGTAGATATAAGGGTACCCACTTTATAGGGGTAATGTGAAGACTAAAATCAACAATACAAGAGAAGTGTTTACCATTGAGCCTCAGACAGTCCGTATCTACTAGGCTGCAGCTGCACTTATTCTAGAATCTGGAATCAATGTTAAAAATGATCTAGGTCTTCCCACTGATTACTATCTGTGGTTTTGAGCTTCTCTTCTCTTTTATAAATTCCGGACATTTTTGTTAAGAGCCACTCTTTGCCCTATGCAAAACTGACATGGGGCTAAAAAGATTCAGTGGGCACGGGAAGCCAAAGGTGGGAATGAGGAAAAGGCAGAAAGTTCTTTTTTTTTTTTTTTTTTTTTTTTTTTTGAGACAGAGTCTCACCCTGTTGCCCAGGCTAGAGTGAGTGCCGTGGCGTCAGCCTAGCTCACAGCAACCTCAAACTCCTGAGCTCAAGCGATCCTCCTGTCTCAGCCTCCCGAGTAGCTGGGACTACAGGCATGCGCCACCATGCCCGGCTAATTTTTTCTATATATATTTTTATCTGTCCATATAATTTCTTTCTATTTTTAGTAGAGGTGGGGTCTCGCTCTTGCTCAGGCTGGTCTCGAACTCCTGAGCTCAAACGATCCGCCCACCTCGGCCTCCCAGAGTGCTAGGATTACAGGCGTGAGCCACCGCGCCCGGCCAAGGCAGAAAGTTCTTAAGGAATGGGGAGCAGAGGAAGCTACATGGGCAAGGGAAATAGAGATTAGTCTTCCTACCATGTGTGCTGTTTCCTGAGGTGTAATCTAACATACACACACACACACACACACACACACGCACACACTCACAGGTATCTGTATATGATTAAAGAGTAATGATTGCTCTTTAATATTTATAAGGTGTTTCCATATTGTCTCACCAATACTCCATGACAGCTGAGAGCCTCATAATTACCTGTCCTTTGTGATCGTTATCAAGGGGGTCCTCCGTTTTGGGACACAGGAAGGTTTGCCTAAAAAGATCACGAAGCTTTGATATCCATTATTTCATTTTAAAAGTCAACTGCTACTAAGCACTGCATGGCCTTTTGTTCTATGTTATTTTGGGGCCTGAACACTCATATATTTCATTATAAAATAAAAGTGATACCCAATCGTTACTCCTGCCTAATTCCTATTTAACAAAATCTGTCAAAACAAGTAAAAGACATCTACAAGGGATTTATGGATATCATTCTTTTCACTATATATTTGTTGCTGATCTCCTAAAAACTGGTTGTTGAACATAAAATCTTCAATATTATGTTAATGAAGTATCAATTTTATACACTATATGCATACTTCACAATTTACCTTTGCCTGTTTTATGTAAACCCAACAAAACCATTCATGAACCCTCAAAATAAAAATATACTTACTAAATATATTAAATCTGGAAGAAGAAATTCAAAATTAAGCCAATTAACAATTTAAAATGTATAACCAAAATGTTTTTTCCCATAAATCTGTCAATAAACTGTCTTCTACTTCTATATATGCAGGGTATTTTATAAGAACATATTTTGTTACCAAATACAACAGAATTTTAAGAATTGCTCATATACATTTTTATATTTTTTTAGTTTCTGCCTCTGAACAATTCTAGCTTGTAGAAAAATTTTGCATTGCTCTCAAAATATATTCTACAAGTATAAAACAAAAAGTGATAAAAATTCGGTAAATTTTAATCTGAAGGAAACATAATTCTACATTAAAGTTAAAAGAATAGTCTTTAAATCTATACTTGTTGACATTGTCTGTTTAACAACTTTTATGACCAATTTTAAATTATTGTGTTCACTGCTAATATGCTAAAACAATACAATAATCGTTTCCATCAGACATTGATTAGGAAATTGTCCTTCTTACAAATATTTAAAATGTCTTAATTCTGGATTTCAAAACCCACAGATGACCTTTACAATAATTTGGTCTCCACAAACAGGTAAGATCTATGTAAGAATTCTACCTAACATAAATTAAGGCAGAAATATTCTTTCTTACCAATATTCAAAACACGTATTAATTCTTGGTCATTTGTACATGCACACAGATGAACCTTCCCATAACGTTTGCCTTTCTGTTCCTTGACCTACTCTCCAGCAATAACTTGGTCCTCTCCTCTACTTGCCACTCGCTTACGTAGTCATCCTCTAGATTGTGCCACACCTACATAGCACTAATTCTAGCAATGATATGGAGGAACCATATAGCAGATACTGTCCTGAACATTTTGAATAAACTTATCCTATAGGAACTCTTTAATGCTCAGAACAACACTGAAGTGGGTACTCTTAATATGTCCCCTCTCAGACAAAAGGAAACTGAGGCACACAAATAATTTGCTCATGGTTTCACAGCTAAAAATGGTGGAACCAGAGCTAGATCCCAAATAGTGTGATTCCAGAGTCCAGGTCCTTGACCACTGCACTATAATGTTTCTCCACTTTTCCCAACATTTAGCCACTACCTTCCTGCCTTTGTAGGTCTCTCACTTAAGTACTACAGCTCAGTAGTCTATAGCTGTGGTCCCCAACCCCCAGGCTATGAACTGGTACTGATCTGTGGCCTGTTAGGAACCAGGCGGCACAGCAGGAGATGAGTGAAGCTTCATCTTTATTTACAGCTGCTCCCCATCACTTGCATCACCACCTGAGCTCTGCCTCCTGTCAGATCGGCAGTGACCTTGGATTCTCATAGGTGCTCGAACCCTACTGTAAACTGCATGTGCGAGGGATCTAGGCCGTGTGCTCTCTATGAGAATCTAATGCCTGATGATCTGAGGTGGAGCTGAGGCAGTGATGCTAGCACTGGGGAGCACCTGCAAACACAGATTGTCATTAGCAGAGAGGTTTGACTGCACAGAGACCATAATAAATCAATTGCTTGCAGATTCATATCAAAACCCTATCAGTGAGTGGCAAGTAACAATTAAGCTGCATCTGGTGGCAGGCTTTGTAGTGGCAATTGAGTATCTTACCACTCCCCCCACCCCCACTCCATGGAAAAATTGTCTTCCATGAAACTGGTCCCTGGTGCCAAAAATGATGGGGACTGCTGGTCTATAGGACCTAACATCCATTGAATGGAATGCTTTTCAGTGTCTCCCCCGCATCCTCACTTTCCTCAATTGCAGCTCCCCACCCCCGCATCCTCACTTTCCTCAATTGCAGCTTCAATTCCATGGTCAGTCATCATACCTTTGTCCTTGCTTCTACACCCTGCACCCCTCTCCCTTGGCCAACGTGCTCAGCTAGACCCCAGCCCAGAAAAACCCAATTGCACAGCAGCTCTGACTCAACCAACCTGACTGGTCTCATTGTCAATTCATGATCGCTATGAGCCTAACCTAACATGGACCCTCTAATACCACCTGGCAATTAGAGTCCCCTAGTCCATTCACAGGCCCACTCTCAGGACACAATTCCAGGCCTTCTCCGCTGCCCCAAAGGCAACACCTCCTCTCCTGCCCCTACCTCTAACTGATGACCTTAGTGTCTCTCTAAAGGGACAGGCCCAATCCAAAGAGGATGTCCAGGCTCCCGTCGTCACATCTCCCACCCACGTTGTCCATCAGTACTCGTGGACTCTACCTTGTCTCCTGGAACTTTTGCATGAATGATTCGTCCCTGACAGTCTGAGACAAGAGATTGATTAATTAGGGCCGGGCGCGGTGGCTCACGCCAGCATCCCCCTCCCTCACCCTGATGTCAGGCTGGTGCCTTGTGATGTCAAAGCCCCTCCCCCCAGGGCTCCCATTGGCTCGAGAGTGGCTCGGTGACCAAACAAAGCTCAGGGGCGTGGCCTGGCCATATCCCTTGGAGGGTATATATAGGGAGGTCAGGTGGCCTGGGTAGACCTCTGGGAAGCCGTGACACGGTGAAGATGACCGGAAAACCAGAAGCCTCCAGCACCGTCACTAAACAACCAACTACAAATGTGAAAGCAGGGAAAAGGGGGAAGAAGAGGAAGGCCCCTCGTCAGCACAGGTCCAGAGGCAGCTTCAAGGTGAGCGACCCACCCAAGCTCCTCCCCGCCTTCCCCTCGAGTCCTGCCCCCCAGACTCCCCCCCTGCCCTCGCCCGGCACAAACCCCCTTCCCATGCTCCCACCCCACCTCCACCCTCTTCCCCCAAACCAGTGCCCTTCTGTGATCTCCCTGTTGTCCTTGCAGGTGCCCAGGAAGACGAAAGGACCCCTTCGAGGGACTTTGAAGAGAAAAGCTTCTCCAAAAGTGACCCCTCCTTCAATGAAACCCAAGGAGGGGAGAGGGCCGACACCGTTCGACCCTTGTCACCAGCTTGCAGAGGGACTCGGTCAAAATGAGCCAGAGCAGGCCCCAGAGAGCGGGGAGAGCTCCACCACCTCAAGTGTCACCCTCAGCAGCCAGTAACCTTGGAGTGAGGCCAGGGACCTCAGAGCTATCTGCGAAGTCTCCAGAGGTCTGGCTGCCAGGACATGGCCAAGGGTGTGGACGAGGAATTTTTCACTAACCGGGTACACCGTGGCAATGAGAATAAAATCAACCACTTGTGAAATGAAGTCTGTCTGCGTGTTCTGTGATGGTGGGGAGGGAGGAAGGAGGGAAGAGGCGGGTGTGTGGGAAGGGAGGGGGTGGGTCCTGCGGGGTTGGGGTCAGACCAGCTGGTCCACGGGGAGCCAGACACGGAGGATAAACCCTGGGGCAAGGCTGAGCACTGGACACAAACTTCCTCAACAATGTGACACGGCTTCTTGTGAGGTTTCTTGCTTCGTGGGAGCCTGGTAACACTTAAACCAAGTACCAAGGACTGGAGTCTACCTACCTATGTTTGATTGCTAACATAACTATTGTAATCCAGTAGAATTGTTTAAATCATTCCTTCAAGAGAAAAAATATATATATGTATATAAAATTAAGGAAAGAGAAAAAATTCAAAGCAGAGTAAAACTCATCTGCTTGATTGAAGATGTTTATTTTTACAATAGAGGAGAGGTAGTACATTTCATATGTCCATAGGGTGGAAACACAGTTCTCTTCTAACACACATATATAATCATTTATTTTAGCAACCAACATGTTTACTGTTGAAGCACAGTTTACAGGCCAAAGGAGAAAGGGAATTATCACTTTAAAAGGAATGAAAGAGACTATCATCGTGATTCCATTTCCAGTTATTAATAACTGATAGAGTAATGCATGCCCTTTAATCTTATCATGACTAGCATCTGAAACTTTTATGTCCTTATGAAGGTATGACATAAGGAGGGCTTGAGGTGGAAAGCGCTCATTCTACAAGCCTTTTCCACTTGTTTCTACTCATTTCAACGGTAGATTGAAAGATGTCCTAGTTAATGCCAGTTTTGAAGAAATGGTAGGCTCATTTGTGAAACAGTATATGGGTTATGCTGCAGCCCTTCCCTTGGTGAAGTCAGGGATTCCAGTAATTAACCAGGGAATGGATTCCAGAGCTTTGTGTATTTAACTTGGAAGCGCCTCCCATGAAACTCTGTAAACCTAGGACACTGCACCACAGAAACAGGGTGTTAGCACACGCCATAAACACTGTCTTATGTACTATCTCATATTCCTTGTATATTTCTCATATGGAGATGCCAATGATCTAATGAGCATGCTGGGTAGAACGGAAAGCCTGTTTACTTGCAAAGTCTGCACTAACCCTGAACAATAAGTATTTGTACGTTATCGATGGGGAGCAAGTAAGTCAGAAGAACAAATTCTTGTTCTCTTTTAGGGAAGCGCTTTGGCCAAGGTTGTGCATTTCTTTCCAAAGGTAAATTAGTGAACTTTCTGCTACGTTTTGTTTTTTTTTCTTTTTCATAATGAAGACTTAAAAACTGAAATGAATTGGGTTGTTTCTGTGGTCAATTTTAGGACAGTTGTACGTTAGGGAGCAATTTTGCAGAGTGTGTTTAAAAATCAATTTCAGGGATTAATTGAGATAGGGGCACCTGACTTTAGTGCCATGACATTTTCATTAAAACTCTGTATGTCAAAACGGTATATGACAATTCTTTCGGTATGTAAAACATTATACATGGTTCTTGATGTCATTTTATAGGTTTCTCTCTTTATTGTGGTCACATAAGAAAACCAAATAATATTCAATTTAAATGTGCTCTTCCCTTTTCTCCAGTGTAAAATATTCTATTGAAAATATTAAATTGTTTTTATTAATAATAACTGTCTGGCATATGATATCTCCTAGATGAAATTATTTTTTAAAAAGATTTTTAGCATATTAAATTTGGTAACTTGAAAATATATTTCTTTTTTTATTTCAAAATATTGGGGGGGTGCAAAGGTTTTTCTTACATGGATACCCTGTATAATGCTTAAGTCAGGGCTTTTAGTGGGCTCATCACCACAACAGTGTTCGTTACACCCAACAGGTCACATTTTACCCCTCACCCCCTCCCAACCTCCGCCCTTCTTGGTTTCCAATGTCCTTTCCATCTCTCTGTGCCTGTGTGTGCCCACTCTTTAGATTCCAATTCTTAGAGAGTACATGTGGTGTTTGTTTTTCCGTTAAGATACTTCGCGTACGTTAATGGCCTCCAGCTCCATCCAAGTTGCTGCAAAAGACATTACTTCATTCCTTTTGTGGCTGAGTAGTACTCCATGGTGTATATAAACCACATTTTCTTTAACCACTCGTGAAATGATGGGCACTTAGGTTGATTCCATATCATTGCAATTGTACTGCAATAAACATTCGAGTGCAGGTGTCTTTTTGATAAAATGATTTCTTTTCCTTTGGGTAGAGACCCAGGAGTGGGATTTCTGGGTCAAACGGTAAGTCTGCATTTATTTCTTTGAGGAATCTCCATACTGTTTCCATTGAGGTTGTACTAATTTGCAGTCCCACCAACAGTGTATGAGCATTCTTTTCTCTCTGCATCCATGCCAACATCCATTGTTTTCTACCTGTTTAATAATGGCCCTTCTGAAGGGCTAAGGTGGTGTCTCGCTGTGGTTTTCATTTGCATTTCCGTGATGATTAGTGATGTTGAACATTTTTTCATACGTTTGCTGGCCATTCGTCTATCTTCTTTTGAATAACTTCTGTTCTTGTTCAACACCTTTTTACTGGTGTTGTTTTCTTCTTGCCGATTCGTTTGAATTCTTTAGTTGGTGAATATCTGGAACTTTCTCATCTTCTATGGTTGAAACTCTATGTCCCTTGCACCTCGCTTCCCCATTTACCCCTCCCCCAGCCCCTGGCAGTCCCCATTCTACTTTCTGCTTCTATGAATTTGACTATTTTAATACCTCATGAAAGTGGAAGCGTGCAGTATGTCTCCTTCTGGACTTGTTATCGGTTTGTTTCACCTAGCACAATATTGTCAAATCCAGCCACGATGTAGGAGTGTTTCTTGGCAGTCCCACAACCTGAGAGGTTCTTGAAACTTGTGAAACGTACACATCACAGAGACGAATATAATGGGCCCCATGTATTGATCACCTAGCTCTAACAACAGTCCAAAGGCAGCTCATTCTGTTTTATGTATTGCCTTCTCCAAATCTGGTGTGGTGCCCGGGCGCACTCGAGTATTTGAAAGCAAATACTTGGCTTTTTAAGTCAATTTGGCTTGTGTGTGTTAGACAGTGTGCCTCAAGTCATATCGTTTTCAATGTTATATTTTCTTCCTAATTACAAGAGTGATCCAAGACTGTGTAAAACATATTCCAACCTTATAGAGGCACGTGATGTAGAGAGTAACGGTCTCTGTCACCTCACTGATAACTTTTATCAGCAATTTAATATTTGCTATCAGTGGGTCCCTTTCCCCCCAGTCTGCACGCTAATGTGCACCTCGCGACCACGTGAGGGAGCTTATGTTGCTCTCTAGCCTTGTTCACTTAACCGTGCAGCCAGATGATGATTCCATCACAGGACTGACAGTAAGAATAAACTAAGCCCATAGGCATGTCTACACCTTCGGTGCTTCAGACAGCACTAGCAGTCCTCCCCACTCAGGAATCTCATGCATAAACCCTTACCTGCCAGTTGTCCTTCCTCTTTACACCTGATGTCACTGAAATTCAGGTAGCTCCACGATCACTTTTGCAAAGTGTTAATTTTGAGGAGCAACAATGCGGCACTATATGGTAAAGGTAGGTATTCAAATTAATATTTCACTTAAGCCCGTTTCAAATCATTCAGAAAGACAATACTGCACTGTTGGTATTTTCAAAAACCCTTGCCCTGGATTTAATATTAAGTTTACCTCTTCCCCTTTTTTATTCATTTTATATGTTCATACCATTGTGTGATTATACTCTTCATTTTCTTATCCCATAGATGTTATTATGGCATTTCCCACTATGCACGATCCTATCATTCCTTAGAAGTAAATGATCCCATTTTCCTCACAAACAATTAAACATATCAGTTGGTACCTTTTGCGGGTCAAAATTTATCTGCTACGTTAGACATTTAAACAAACAAATGCGCACGATATTCTGCACTTGAGACTTGTAACTCAAGGTCAGGACAGAAAGTTGCTAATCTGCATATTTTGTTTACTACAGGGAGGCGGAGATTCTCACCTTGAGGAGTGTTTTTACTGTCTGCTTGGTTGGGGACCTTTCGGTATTTTGATAGAAGTTGGTTCTTAGGAGGTCACTGTCTTCAATTCAAGCTTAGCATAGTAGGAAATCTCAGGAAGACACAAACCATTCTGAGGTAACAGGCCTGGCTCAGTGACTCCCAGCTGCATGGCCTTGGTGTGAGGAGGAAGACTGGGGAGACAGGAGCCCGACGCCTCCCATTTCTGCCGAACTGACCCTCAGGATGGTCCTGTGTCCTAGGTAGTGTCATCACTGTGTTTTACAATGAAATGAGAAGAAATCTGTTTTAAGGGACACAGACGTATGAATTGAGGGTTCCAGATTGAGAAGCCTTACTACCTAATTGGTGTCAATGTGTTTTGGATGAGCAGCACTGAGAGGATCCTCATTCAACTGGGCAAAAATGCAACTGGCTGCCTGGTTCAACCTGACGTCTCAGAGCATTTGCAGTCTGGGTGCAATAAAGGGGCTGTGTGCACAGACGCCAGGGCAGCCTTGAGCTCCTCTCACTGCTTAGGCAGGGATGAAGGTGTTTTGCAGCTTCAGACGGATAAGCTTTATTTAGATATCTGCACAAAACTAGTAACCTGGCCATTCAAATGTTGACGGATTGCGACACAGTAAATTTTGCAAAGAAGAAATCTCATGGGTATTTGTTAGCCGGTCACCAGCGTAAAACATCAGGTGTATAAAAATTGGAGTCAAACCTCGGTGGCACTGTATCACCTTCGCGTAACCCTAGGCCCTGTGAGAGTTTGAAGAGCACAGCCCCGCTCTGGACTCTCCTTTAGGCCATGAGCTACAGCATACCTTTCCTTAGGTCCCCAGTGTGTTGTGTGATAGATGCAATGTGACAACGTGATGCTTTCTGCTGTATCCCCTGGGGACCCAGTGTCACCTTCCATCCACATAGGATTAAGGATCCTTGTGCCATGAAAGAGCTACAGGCCGTCACCAACCATTGTGTTTGCAAAGCCTTCTTGCCTTTACACCCCAATGTCTGAGTTTGTCTCTGCTAAAGTCTCATGCAATTGGAGGTAAGGCATTCTTTTAATTGAGGAGCCCTGGTGTCAAGAAAGGACTTAATCCCCCCACACGGGGCTGCCAACTCCTCATCCAATGGATGGTTTTCCTCTGAGGTGCCATCACAGGATAAATGGTCAGCTGCCTGTGCTCCACGGACACTGTGAGACTGCGATGTGGGTGAAGGTTGTGTTCACGGACACTGACTCCTACGTATAGAGCAAGCATATACGATACATAATGAAATAATGAGAAAACTCAGAGACTAATTAACATGTACTACATCCATCTTCAGTAAAAGAAATGTTGAACAAAATACAAAATAGTGATGGTTTCCATTCCTCAAAGGAAAAAGAATATACTCGTGAGAATTAAGGGCACAGAAAACAGCCTGGAGTATTTATTTCACGTCTGTACCTATTGGCAAAAGTTCTCAAATGAGGGACGTCTTAGGACTTTGACATCATACTGAAGACATATATTCCAACACATACTTTAGATTAAGGGGAAAATCTTTTACAAAAGTCAGGTAGTAAATTGACCCAGAGTATTAAATATTTATTCATGGTGGAGGCCTCACTTCTTCCTATGTAAGATATCAGAGTTTGGAAAATAGAATATGAGTGCACTTGTATTTACAAATTTGGAAAAAAATTTAAACGAAGTGAAGAATGTGTTCAGGGGCCAGAATAAAAATTGTCAACGTGCAGAAACTCGGGAGAAAGTCACTCCTCTTCTCTAAGTGGGAGTGGATTTTTGAATGGCATGAAAGCAATTTGAGTAACTCAGCAACAGATCACGTTTAACTGACTTATGCACATCAAATTCAGAAACAACTTCGGGTTCATTAAATGCAAGACGTACAATTGAAGATTTCATGTTTCATGTGTAAAACCATCAATCACATTATAAAAGACAAAGGGAGAGGATTAATTTTTCACATATTTAGATGAATATAAAATCAATTTTGCATATGGTAACTGCACACCACACTTTAAAAAAATTCTGTCTCTACAGAAAGGTATACGATATTGAAGCATAGGTCATTATGCATATACACATTAATTAAATACTTTTACTCCTGCTAGGGGCAGGTGTCCTTTATCAATAACAGTGGACACAAATCAATTAAATGAAATTTTGATTTTTTCTTGTGAAAGTGACATTTTTCACAAATCTATGTCTCACAAGTGACATTTATATATCTTATTCTGTGGTGTTAATGATTTTTGGCAGTGTAACTTCTTCTGGGGCACAAACTTGTATAGCTTTTATTAAGTCCTGTAAATCCGTAGAACATATTTCCTCTGGAGTTTTATGGCATTAGAATCGGTTTTGTAACTTACTAATTTTGCACAAAAGGGTGTACATAGATTTTATCTTCTTTAACTTTTTTCTTAAGGAAGAAGTGTGTAACCTTCCATACCTGTGATTTCTACCATTTGAGACTGACACAGATCCACTCAGGCCAAACGTAAAGTTGAATCATCTTTATTGCTAAAAGTTAGTTGACAGTGCTAGGGAAACAAAGTCCCCAATACTATCAAGGGGCTGAAAGCCTGAAACATACAACTTTGGAACGTCTGCTACTCACAGAACTCTTTAGCTTTTACTTGAGTTTTAACAGAAAGGGGGTCTGGCGCTGAACAAACACATGAACAAAGAACATGTAATAATTGAAACTAGACTTTTTAGGCCACAATAGCTTCATGTAGCTCATTTTACAATTGTATCCTATCACACAGGTTCAGCTTCGAGCTTCGAAGTGTCATCAGAATAACAGGGACTGTAGAAACATCTGAACTTTGGCCAATTCTTCCCGCTGCTGTTAGGGGAAGAGATATTAATCATTTGTTTCATCTTTGTGTATTATGAAAAATTCAGCCAATACAATACCTTAGTGCTTAATCAATCCTTAGTTTTGAGTTTCAAATACACAT
Source organism: Eulemur rufifrons (assembly GCF_041146395.1). Classification (NCBI taxonomy): domain Eukaryota; kingdom Metazoa; phylum Chordata; class Mammalia; order Primates; family Lemuridae; genus Eulemur; species Eulemur rufifrons. The sequence continues at coordinate 21,178,311 of NC_091012.1, read as the reverse complement.
TACTTACAGTTTCCATCATCAGTTTTGTTTGCAACGCGGCCAATTCTTTTCTAAGTTCACTTCCTTCACCAATAAGATTTCCATGATCCTCCTCCAGGTCCTGGACACTCTAAAACAACAAGCCTAGTTCACTTCTAAACCACCACGTTTCATTACGTTATAAATACATACAGACACATTCCAAAAGAAGTACAGTTTAAACTTCAAATGATGGTCATTATTTATTCCAAATAAAAACCATACTGAGTACTGCATGAACACCAAATACCCACTGCATAAACATAGAAATGTGTGACTTGAGCAAAATATTCTTATAATAGGAGGTACAACGCTAACACCCCTTACATGAAACAATAAGACAATGAACTTTTGAGGCCAAGATGGAGCAAACAACAGAAAAAGAGCTAAGTTCCCTCTCAATCAATGCCATAATCGTGAAATCCCTGAGTAAGTTTCCAAAACACCGGGTATTAAAACATTTATCATCCCTAATGGTCAACAGAACATGATTTCCTTAAAGGGAATATTCTGACCTGTAGTACGACCTCTTCAAGTTATTAAAAAAAAACAATTTGTGATTTAAATCATTACTCTTCATTCCACAAACAGTGAAATAGTGCATCCTACGTAAAGCAAAGTGTGTCGAGTGCTGGGGAGGGATTGAAAGATAAATACACAATCTCTTCCATATTCGGGGGTCAGGAGCAAACACATAAATAGAAATCACATAAAAGTTGCATACTAGGAATGCAAGGTCAACTTGCTGGAACTATGCAGTAAAAAAGTGGAGGTTAATAGCTGCTTAGTTGGAAAAGGCATGAGATTTCGACGGGAGAAGAAAAACGAGTCGTAGCTACTGTGCAGGAAGAGCACAGGAAAGCACGGGGTGATGCTGAGCTGCGTCAGAGAGCCATGTCTACCTGGGGGATGAAAGAAAGAACACAGACAACGGAGTTTCAAAAGGGGTCATCTAACGGGGGACGGGGGGAGCTGGTCTGTGAATGTCTAAGAATTCAGGAGGGGAAGCTACTGGCAGGCTGGGAAGAGTCAAGGGTTATATGTTAGGAAGATAAACTAAAAATGGAGCTATCCTATGACCCAGCCATCCCACTGCTAGGCATGGATCCAAAGAAAGGAAATCAGTCTGTGGAAAAGATCCCTGCACTCCCACACTGGCTGCAGCCCTGGTCACAATAGCCAGGACTTGGGATCAACCGAAGTGTCCATCAACTGATGAATGGATAAAGGAAATGTGGTACACAAACAATGGAGTATTATTCAGTCATAAAAATAATGAAATCCTGCCATTTGCAGCCACACAGATGGAATTGCAGGACATTATGTTAAGTGAAATAAGCCAAGCAGTGAAAGACAGACTTCCCATGTTCTGACTCCCATGTGGGAGCTAAACATTAAAACCATTGCTCTCACGGTGCTAGAGAGTAGAATGGTAGGACTACAGGCTGGGAAGGGTAGCAGAGAGCGGGGATACAGTGGGAATGGCTAACGGGTGCAAATATATAGCCAGACAGAATGCACAAGATCTAGCATAAGACAGCACAACAGGGCGACTACAGTCAACAAGTTATCCTATAGTTTAACTAGAAGGGTGAAATTGGAATGCTCCTAACACAGAGAAATGAGAAATGCTTGAGGTGACGGGTAGCCCAGTCACCCAGATTTGATGAGTCCACACTGCATGCCTGTATGAAGACATCACATGTATCTCATAAATATAGACAGCTATTAGGTATCCATAAAAAATTAAAAGCAATTTGTCATCACATCAGTAATACTGCAGTACTGCAATACTACTGCAATCCTGCAATAGTACCAGCAAATATGCCACGAACTACTCAGGAAATCAATTTGAAATAAAAGAAATACTCATTCCTTACAATTGGGTCCTTGCTCTTTGAGAAACATTGGCAGTAGACAGACAATGCAGTCACATGTAGCAATGACCTACTCCTCCCGTGTTCATCTATAGTTATTTACTCTGCTACAAAACTCACTGTGGAACAAAGAGCCATGAAGACTCTTAGTAACCTATGCATGTCCTGCACCATATGTGTATTTTGGGTAAAAGTGCCGATTTACCATTTCCTGGCATGACTATCACCCACTACCACTATTAAATCCTAAAAGTAAAAAACACATGTATTACATTTCTTAAAACGGGACCAATGATACCAAAGTGGAAAATGATTAAGAATTTTAAAGAGACCGAATGTTTTTCCATCCTTGTGATACCTCACTTCAAAGGATGGGCTCAGTTTCTATCCAGAATAATATAAGAGGTGCTAGATCACCATTGTGTTTTGTAGTTGAGCAGTACTCCATGGTATGCATATACCACATTTTACTAATCCACTCAGGTACTGAAGGGCATTTGGGTTGTTCGGCTTGGGCGGGGCAAACAGCATTACATGTAACCAAAATGTTTGCATCCCCATAATATCCTGAATAAATGAAAAAAAGTAAAAAAAAAAAAAAAGAATTTTAAAGATAGAATCACATTAATATAAGTTAGCAAAGAAAAACTGTATTTCTATACTAACTATACGAATTATGTGCTATGAAGATATATTGTGTTCCCTAACACAACAGACCTTTAGGAATTCCATATATAACTCTTTAAATTCTCTCATTCTCCGGATCTCAACAATTCTAGTGTGGTCACAAGCCTTTTGTAGCTGTAGAAGTATACTCTGCAAATATAAAAGGGAAAAGTTGTAATAGTGCTCTCAGTAAAATTTAAGATTTGGGAAAAATGATTCTGTATTAAATTTCAGTAGAATAGAAAATTTTCTCTTTTAACAACAGTATATACGTATGTCTTATTCTTGATGATTTTAAAATCCACACACATGTTCTTTTCAACAATGCTGGACTTTCTGTTCCTCCACAGAACACGCCTCTGAACTTGGCCACTCGCAAGGTCACAGCCTACATTTGGTCAGTCCCAGTAACTGCAACATCCACACAACATAAAAGATACCAAAATCTCGGCCGGGCGCGGTGGCTCACGCCTGTAATCCTAGCACTCTGGGAGGCCGAGGCGGGTGGATTGCTCAAGGTCAGGAGTTCGAGACCAGCCTGAGCGAGACCCCGTCTCTACTAAAAAAATAGAAAGACATTATATGGACACCTAAAAATCTATATAGAAAAAATTAGCCGGGCATAGTGGCGCATGCCTGTAGTCCCAGCTACTCGGGAGGCTGAGGCAGTAGGATCGCTTAAGCCCAGGAGTTTGAGGTTGCTGTGAGCTAAGCTGACGCCACGGCACTCACTCTAGCCTGGGCAACAAAGTGAGACTCTGTCTCAACAAAAAAAAAAAAAAAAAATCTCATGGAGGAATCAGGTTGTGGATACACTGCTAAACCATGTTAAACAAACTTATTATGTAGTAACTCACTTGATGCTCAAAGCAACTCCACAACATAGGTTCTCTCATGATGTCCCCACCATATCTCAGGGAATTGAGGCACACAAAGAATGTGCTCAGGCTTCACAGCTACCAATGGTCAAATCAGAGTTGGACCTCAAGCACTGTGGTTCCAGAGGCCACTCCCTGGACCACGGTACTGTGCTGTTTCTCCATATTTCCCAACATCCAGCCACTACTTCCCACCCTTGGCAGGTCACTCACTTCAGTACTACAGCCCAGTAGTCCCCAGGACCTAACATCCAGTGGGTGAGCGCTTGTGACTGTCCAACTCCCCACCCTCGCGGCCTCACTTTCCTCAGTTCCAGCTTCAATTCCATGGTCAGTCATCATACCTCTGTCCTTGCTTCTACACCCTGCACCCCTCTCCCTTGGCCAACGTGCTCAGCTAGACCCCAGCCCAGAAAAACCCAATTGCACAGCAGCTCTGACTCAACCAACCTGACTGGTCTCATTGTCAATTCATGATCGCTATGACCCTAACCTAAGATGGACCCCCTAATGTCACTTGGCAGTTAGAGTCCCCTAGTCCATTCCCTGGCCCACTCTCAGGACACAATTCCAGGCCCTCTCCCCTGCCCTAAAGGTAACACCTCCTCTCCTGCCCCTACCTCTAACTGATGACCTTAGTGTCTCTCTAAAGGGACAGGACCAATCCAAAGAGGACGTCCTGGCTCCCATCACCACATCTCCCACCCACCTTGTCCATCTGTACTCTTGGACTCTACCTTCTCTCCTGGAAGTTTTGCATGAATGATTCATCCCTGACAGTTTGAGACAAGAGATGAATTAATTAGAAAGCTAAGCCTGATACCTACAGCTAGTTTCTCTTGCTCTTCTTTGAGTTTCTTCGCACCCAGATCCCACTCCTGAATCAAAGCCTGGAACTGCTGAGAATACTCCAGACAAAGCTTCTGCCTGCAGAACAGAATAATGGATGCTGTGACACTTCCTACCAATAAGAAAAAGGGAAAACACTTTCGAAACAAAATTATTTTGTCACGACATGTACCGTGAAGGGAGAAGGTGATGACATCAGCTGCAATCCTCTGATGGGAAGATACAACAGAGGATTTCCTCTCATGACAAGAATCTTTGTTACTGGCTAACAGAGAAGCTACCTCACATACCTTAGCTCTTCAAAACCATGGAAGATTTACTGTGTTATACATTTTCCAGGAAAATGCATTTTATCGACATGGGTTTCTTTTTTCCTTTTCTCTTCCTGAATAACACGCAGGTTGTGATGTCACAAATAAATTCCATGTGGATATTGTACCCACTTATCATCTGTGACCTCCCACCAGAAACACTTCATTTTTCCCCATGTTGTCCTGTGACAACTATTTTGTACAAGTAGTGAGACTAATTCAGTAAAACTTACAAATTGTTGACAACACAAGACTAACCTTTTTCTATATGCTCGAACACAGTCTTAAATGCTAAAGACACTTAACTCTAATTCAGGAAGCACATTCATGGAAGGAATATAAACTTCTTTATGTTAAGCACATCAACTGTGATTGACAAGAGCAAAATAGGTCACCTTTATTGACCTTGAGGAAATACATCTTATTTCAATTATGGGGTATGGGGTGAGGTCAGAGGACTAAAGGAATTAATTCCTTAGAGGAAAATCAAGCCAGCTGTATTTTCAACTTGAGCATCCTTCAAATACAGCACATAGTATGTTTCTTCCGTAGTTTCTACTCATGAGTATACTAAGAAATGAGACAAATGGTTTTGCTCTAAATTTCCAACCACCTTACGTTTGCTCTTGATGGGTTTTCCAAGCATGCTCAATTGTCTGCTGCATGGTGTTGAAAGAAGCATCGGTGTTCATTTTGAAACGTTTTCTCTTTTCGTAAAGAACCTTTTTCATGTCCCCTGCATTGCAAATAGATACCCATTGAAATATACTCTTGGAAACTATTCCCGTCCTATATGTTCAAGTCAATTCTGGCAACGTTGGTTCCACAGTATTTGGAAAGACACTTAGCATTAACCAATAGGCATCATTTCAAAAAGCAAGATACTTTGCTTCCTTTTCGCTTTTTTATTTATTTATTTATTTATATTTTTGTGAAAGCTTCCAGCTACTACTCATTTAATTCAGTGTGCCTTAATGGGACATCGCTTTTTAATTTAAGATGAAAATACAGCTAAAGATCGAAAGTTTATGTTTTCCAAAATGTGAGAAAAGGGTGACACTGACCCCTTTATTTTGTCATGAGATAACAACTATAAAGGCTAGTTAGTAACATTTTATGAAATATTCACCAACTCAAAGGACAGAGGTAGATTAATAATTGTTAGAATTTGTTACATGAGACACAGAAAATTTTTCCAATTAACAGGGCTTCAAAATGATACAGAAAATTTCATGAAAAATGAATAAAAAAATTTAATTTAGCCAGTGAGCCTTTTAAATAAATTAGACTAAAAGACAAGGAAATGAGAAAATTTATTCAAGAACAGTTTCCACATCATTTCATGGAGAGTTTGCATATCATTGTCATCAAAAGGTTGCATTTTGGAAAATTCAAATTTGCTAAATTTATAAACATTTTTAATACTTCAAATAATGCTTTGCTAAGCCTACGACTGACTCTCTGTAACAGATCTACCATCAGTACTTATTTTCCAGTAATCATGAATGAACTGCATCATTCTGCAGAGAATTTGTAACTATAGTTTATCGTGGACATTAATGAAATTATAAGACAGCTCATAAATCATGCACAGTCTCACGAACATATTGAACAATGGTATCAAAACTCACCTGTTCGTATGAATTATCCACACAGAGGAGTCAAAAATTGACTCTCACACTTAAGACTATGTCCTTTAACACAGTTAAGGTAATTGATATCGGACATGTTCATTTAAAACTTGCCATTGACTCTGATCATACATCACTCCATTGCTAGCCACGTTGTGTTTCGTTCTCCATTACCAGGGTTATTAAGGTGAATATAACGATAGGCAGGTATTTTAGGGGTCTCGACCGGCACTCCTGCCACCCATGGAAAAGAAATTGGGAAGTTATGGGAAATAACCGACACGGGAAAATGAAACATTGACGTTAAAACTGGATCTATGACTCGCTACGTGGCACGGTGTGGAAGAGATTATTTCATCAGTTTCTTCTAATGTTCCACAGTGCATCAAATAAAAGCATCACCTCTCACCAGTGATGGTACCATTGTCAGTGCCATTCTCTTCACATCAACAATTCGAAGGGGCAAGTAATCTATGGAGCTGAATCACACTCAAGACTTAGGTAACATCCTGTACCTGAGAACAAGGCAGTAAACGACAGGAGTGCCACGCACTGACTGACAGTTCCTGCTGTAAACGTTATATGGTTTATGAAAAGTGTCTTCACCTACAAATATCTCCTAAAACATACCTTCAAATCTCTCCAGCATATTCTGGACCTCATTCCTGCGAAGACATTACATTCACATTTACATTGTTGGTCAGTGAAATACCATGAGTGCATTAGAAGAAATGCCTTCTGCCAAGTGCTTTACATACAACGCCTGCCACATGAGTGGAAGCTGATTTTCCTTAATTACTTTACTACCAGGCAAAAATGACTCTGAACACATTACCACGTATCTTGCTCAGGAGTGCCTGAACAGGAGCTGTTTTCTCCACCGTCACCGATTCCTGGATAGTTTTCTGCATTGAAAGCAAAAAGGACAAAGATGTTTAAAGGAAGGATGCGGGAGGCATGTCCTATTGGTGGAATTCCTGGCCTCTTGGCCACCAAGAGCTGCAAAGCAGACCTACAGGTGGAACGGTTTAGGAGCAGGTCGCGTGAAATGATGCCAGGGTCTGAGACCATTTCACCGAGGCACTTCTGCAAGCCTTTCGGCGTTACAGTCACCGCAAACCGTGTATTGTTTATCAGACACGTTGGAAGCAAGGGCTGCACCCGTCCAGAAGAGCTGGGCTAAGAGCTTCTGTAACTCTGCTAGGGGGTGGGAGCATGAACCTGCTTGAGAAAAAACCTGGGGCTCTGGTGCATTTGCATGGTGGAATCCATAGCAATGACGGGGCCCTGGGCCGCCCACGTGCTCGGTCTGCCAAGAGACGAGACAGACCGTGCCCTGGGACGGGCACAGGCTTTGGGGAGCCCCTCGCCCAGCCCGCCGCCCCTCTGTGCGCTTTTACCTCCATGCTGAACGTCATAGGCTGCCATAAGCTGAGCCTCCACCGGGGCCTTGGCAGCCCTCCTCCTGACGCGCTTCCTTCCTGGGGGTGCCATGGCTGGCTGTCTTCAGACGCTAGAGATGACTCCTGACCCTTGTGAGCGCAAAGACACACTACAGAAATGGGGACCGTTTCAGTGAGAGTCCGCGGGTGAGGGCGAGGCTCTCCAGGTTCAACAAGGGTGGGGCTGGCTCACCCTCCTGCCTCTTGTCACAGCAGGAGGGGACGAGGAAGATGGTGCCAGCGCCCGGTACCGTCCAGTCCCACCCCGGCCCATCCCTTCAGTACCCGTCCCGGGCTGTGGCCACAGAGCGCACCGCTGCCCCGCACACCCCAACTTCAGTCCCCTCTGCCTGCCCCTCACCACGCCCTTGGGACAAACTGGGGCCCTGGCCCTCAGGGCCCCAGGGATGCACTGTCTGCCTGTCAGTCTGGGGGCACAGACCGTGGTGGAGTGACTCCTTATGCTTCCAGCCCTCTGAATGGGTAATGAACCCATCTGCACCTGTTCGGGACACTCAGGTGAGAGCCCTGCCCACTCGCCACCACAGACGCCAGGGGGATCCCACGTGATCCGAGTGTCCCGTTATTATGGTAGCCGAGCAAGAGGGACACGTCCGGGTTGGGTCCTGCCGCCCCTGCCACGTCCTTTACCCCACCCACACACATGCAGAGCCCCGCAGTGAGCCTCAGAGGACCTGGGGACCCTCAGGCCCACCCCCCGGACCGCCCTCAGGGGACTCGCCCTGATCCGGGTCCCAGGCGACACATGGGACATTTTGTCAGAGATCAACCCCGGCCCTGCCGGGCTCCACAGCCACGTCCCCAAGGTCCAGGGGGCCAGGCCTCCCCCACCTCCCCACCCAGTCGCACCTCACCTGACCGATCCCGACAGCACCCCCTCAGAAGACGCGGGCGACCCAGGCACCGCGAGGACGGACGCTCCTCTGAGGGCCTGTGTCCACGCGATAGCAGCCGGCTTCGCTGATTGGCCGGCATGGCACGTGTTCAGGAGGTGGAGCCACGAGGAGCCACGCCCCCTGAGGGAAGCAATCCACCTGCAGGACGCTTAGGGTAGCTGGGCCCTGAGCATGGGCTCCCCAGGTCCTGGTCCTGGGCAGCGACGACAAGGGGCCGCTCCCCAGTGCCTCGCCTCTGGGCTCCTTCCAGCCGGCCCTGGCCCTGCGCGAGGAGCAGCCATCACCCTGGAGATGGTGGCTCAGTCACTCCCTCCCGTGGCCGTGTGCGTTCTGCACACGCGCCTGTACCGTTACCCGCCGTGGCTTGGTGTCCCACGGGTCCGGACCTCGCTGGAGACGGTCTCCTGTTCTAGGTAGGATTCCGCCACTTGCTTGCCGACTCCACAGTGTGTCCCTCACAGAGCCTGCTTTCCTTGCCCTGCCCTGGCGTGGACCACCCTGGGGCTCCTCCAGCCGGCATGCGGCGGTTCCTGGCCCGCTGACCTCTGGGCAGGGCTCTTGCAGAGCAGGGGCCGCTCTCGTTGAGAGCAAATGTCGCTACCTGTAGACATAGGGCTTTCACTTTCCCTACTGGATGGTGTGCCATTGTGGGCCCAGTCCACAAAATAGGCATCCAGTTTTCGTCCGTGGATGTCTCGATTGTTTGAAGTTTAGACCGTTTCTAAGCAATGATGCTGTGAGTACTCTAATGTCTGGCATATGTTCCCAAGGCTTTACACAGTATGATGGAGTGCAGTTGCTCCATCATGGGCCAGGGGAACATTCCCTATGTCCCTATTGTTTCCAAGTTACAGCCCCAAGGGCAGACTGAGTTCCCGTTCTTAGGTACACTGACCAACACTTGCTTTAGTAGATTTCTTAACGCTGCCATTTTAGTGGGTGTAAATTAACATTCACGTGGGGTCTTCCTTTGCATTTCTCCAATTACTAATAAGACAAAGTTCTTTCATAATGGCCATTTGCTTTTCCTTTGCATTGAAATATCTTTGTGAGTGTCTTGAGGGTTTTCAATTGTTTTGGATGACTTTCCTACAGATTTTTGAAGTGCTTTATATATGCTGAATGACAATATTTATGCTTGTGTTTTCTGGTGTTTTTTTGTTGTAATAAGATATGCATAGAATACAAGTTACCATTTTTAGGGGTGTATTTAATTGGCACTAAGTATATTCCAATTCTTGTGCCACCATCACCATCAACCTTCTGCAGAACTTTTTCACCTTGGCTAACGGAAACTCTGTACCCATGAAACACTGACTCTCCATTCCCTCCTCCCCATCCCCTGACAGCCACCACCTTGCTTTCTGACTTCATCGATTTGACTACGTTAAAACAGGTTGTGCGTCAAGGGACACTATCAGGAGAAAGAAAAGGTACCCTAGAGAATGGGAGGACATGAAGGCAAGGGATATACGTATCTGGTGAGGGTCTAGTATGCAGAAGATAAAAAGAACTCTGACAATTCCAAAGCAAAGCACAATAAAACAACCAATGAGAGTGGGTAAAGGATCTGTCTCCACATTGTTCCGAAGATGATACACGAATGGCCGACGATCACATGCTCATACGCTCACCGTCACTAGTCATTAGGGAAATGCAAATCAATATCAGGAATAGTAGTTACCCTCAACTAGCATGTCTATAATTTCTAAAAGTAAACAGAAAAATAATAATTGTTGTCGAGAATGTAGGGAAATTGGAAGCCTTGTACATTGCTGGTGGGAATTTAAAGGAGTACAGCCAGTGTGGAAAGCAGATTGGTGGGTCCTCAAAAAGTTAAGTATATAGTTAACACATGACAAAGTTATTCCACTCCTCATTGTGTTCCTCAGTAAATTACAAACAGATACTCAAAAAATACATGTGCACGAATGTTCTTGGCATGCCTACTCACAACAGCAAAAGATGGGAACAACCCAAGTATCCAGATCGGTGGTTGCCGGGGACTGTGGGAAGGCAGGACTCAGGAGTGACTGGTTGGTGGGCACAGGGCTTCCTTTGGGACAGGTGCAAATGTTGGGTGAGTAGACAGAGGTGATGATTGCACAATATTCTGAATTTCCTTAATGCCGCTGAGTGCTGTGCTTTAAATGGTTCGTTTCATATTATGTGAATTTCATTTCAATAAACAGTGTTTAAGAGACACATAAGAGTTGTTAGACCAATGTAATGGAATCATCCAGTGTTTTGAGAAAAAACAAAACTAAGCAACCAATTTTTAAACGTTTTCACTTAAAAACAATATTTAGCCCATTTATGCTTACATATAAACATAGTATGTGAAAAATAAATCTATCTTTTGAAAACAAAACAAATATTGAAAAGCATGACATTGTTTGACATTTTGGCACGTCTTTTTAATGTGTGCCAGAAGCGGAAGGAGCTGTATTTTCCCACCTGCTTCCTCATTCAACCTCTTGCAATGTGTCGCATGCGCTGATGAAGTGTGTGAGGACCTCTGGACTCACAGATACCAAGTTGGGAAAGGAAGACCTCGCTGATCCCCCAACGGGGTTCCTGAACTGACCATTTAGGAGCTGCTCAAACCAGTTTTCATTGGTGATCTTTAATCAACCCTTTGAGGGTAGAGACATTAACAGTTTATTCGACCAAAGTGGAAGCTAGGGAACAGAGATGCTAGTGCACATTGTGAAAGTCACAAGGCTGGTGAGTGGCAGAGCTCAGAGTCAAACCGACATCTGTCTTTCAGAGAGTCTCTCTGATTTGAAAAGGTCTCGGCGAATGCAGCCCACTGTTTGCCCTGCTGGGGAAGTAGATAGGCCGGATGGCAGGTCTGGAGAGGTATCCGTGGTTCCTCCACACTAAGAACCTGGTGGAACCCCTCATTCAGCTGGCGCGCAGGTACAAATGGAGTCCGGCTTGGCCCTTCCCTTGTGGCACGTGGACTGGCATGGCTGTGCTTGCTCTAGACTGGAGTCCCCGGGTCCCGTGCTGTGCTGGGCTGTCTCGGGCTTCATCTCAAGAGAGCTGATTCTGGGCACCACTTGCCAACTCAGCACTCAGGGACCTGACGTTGGGGGCCTGAAATCGGCCGTGAGGGGAGTATTTTCACCATGGAAATGGGGAAAACTTGGACGTCAGAACCGCACCTCTCCCCCCTCAACGCCCCCCCCTCTTGAGGGCCCGTTTCCAGCTTGTCACTGCCCAGGACTGACCGTGGCAGGGTTGGCTCTAGCTCCTCAGCGGGAGGCAGAGCTGCGTCAGAGGGCAGCTCCGTCTCTCTGCTAGGAGCGGCTGGCTGTGAGACAGGACGTGTGTGCTGTGTCCCCGGCGGTAAGAGACCTGCCTCTGAGCGTATTAAGCATTGGCCTGTGGTTTGAGCAGTACATGCCGAGCCTGGATCCCACATGTGACAGGTCATCCCTACCGCCCTGTCGTCCCAGGTCACGGGCACTTTGCAGGGTCATTATTCTTCACAGGCACCTTTGTGTGCTGCCAAGCCAAGTGTAGACCCAGGATCCTTTGTTCCTGCCACAGCCTGAGGTTTGGCTTTGCCTTCCTCTGGCCTGCGGGTGCCTTATCCTCACAGGCTTTGTCCTGTGCAGGTCATTTTGAAGTGAGCAAGGTTCCCTGATCCCCCCTGCACAAATATCCCTGGCCCTGTGTGTTCAGGCAGCGTGGAGAGTGGTCCTTCATGGGACCTGCATCCCGAGCCTGTGTGTCTCGAGGGGGAACAGCTCCTGTCATCCTTTCACTCGCCTTCCCCCATAGCCCATTTTGTGACAGTCCCCCTGCCCCCAACTCCTATTCCGTAGAGGATTTCGAGCAAAGTCCCTGGTACGTCACTCGTTCATTCACGCCTTGGATGGGGCGGGGTGTAACTGACTGAGATCGAGATCAACACTGTGCCTCCGAGGATGCATTTGTACTTCCTGGTTTCCATAGGAAGCTAACGTCAAGGAGAACGTTTTTTGATGACATTCTGGTCTCCATGACAACCGGAGTAAGCCATTCTTTCCTGGCGGCAGACACATTTCACAAGGATATTTTCAGACCGGAGGGATGGAGTAACTGTAGAAACATCAGGACTAGTAGGTGTCCGCGATCAATCCGTGTGTGTGAGTGTGAGTGTGAGTGTGTGAGTGTGATTGTGTGTGTGTGTGTGTGTGTTGGGAGTGTGTGGCTTTTAGTTGGCCATTCAGGGCTCTAATCCCTCGTGTTTATTAGCGAGGCTGGCAGCTGCTGATGAAAGGGAGGCTGAGGAGGTTGAGTGGCATGTCGTCTGCCAGCCCCAGCTCATTGTCCCGAGGTGACACCTGTTTGGTGAGAGGACTGTCATCTAAGCTCTGTAAAGCACCAATCCTCAAGTATTCGTGAACTAAAACGGTTGTCACACGTTCCCTTAATGATGTAAATTTACTAATTTACCCCTCCTCATCGTAAACCGTTTTTTTTTTTTTTAAATTTCATCTTATTGTTATGGGGATACAGAATTGCAGGTTACATACGTTGTCCATGTACAGCCTTTCCCCCCAAGTCAGAGCTCCAGGCGTGTTTGTTCCCCAGATAGTGCGCGTTGCACCCATCATGTAGGTATATATCCCTCCCTTCCCCACCCCCCCTTCCTGAGTCAGCACCTTCAAGCGTGACCATTCCCCAAACGGTGCGCAATGCACTCATTGTGTAGGCATACCCCCATCCCCTCCCCCACCCCCCACCTCAGTCTGATATCCGATTGGTGTCGTTCCCAGATGTGTATTTAGGTGATGATCAGGGAAACCAATTTTCTGGTGAGTACATATGATGCTTGTTTTTCCATTCTTGGGATACTTCCCTTAATATAATGGGTTCCAACTCTCTCCAGGAGAACCATAGAGATGTCGTATCTTCATTATTTCTTATAGCTGAGTAATATTCCATGGTATACATATACCACAGCTTACTAATCCAATCATGTATTGATGGGCATTTGGGTTGTTTCCACATCTTTGCAATTGTGAATTGTGCTGCTATAAACATTCGGGTACATGTGTCTTTGTTACAGAATGACCTATTTTCCTTTGAGTATATGCCCAGTAATGGGATTGCTGGATCAAATGGCAGGTCTACTTGAAGCTGTTTAAGATACCTCCATTAAGCTTTCCAGAGTGGTTGCACTAGTTTGCAGTCCCACCAGCAGTGTATGAGTGTTCCTGTCTCTCCACATCCACGCCAACATGTGTTATTTTGGGATTTTTTGATAAAGGGCATTCTCACGGGGGTTAAGTGATATCTCATTGTGGTTTTGATTTGCATTTCTCTGATGATTAGGGATGTTGAGCATTTTTTCATATGTTTGTTAGCCATTCTTATATCTTCTTTCGAGAAATTTCTATTCATGTCATTTGCCCACTTTTTGATAGGGTTGTTTGATTTTTTCTTGCTGATTTTCCTGAGTTCTAAATAGATTCTTGTTATCAGTCCTTTATCTGATGTGTAGTATGCAAAAATTTTTTCCCATTCTGTAGGTGGTCTGTTTATTCTCGTGACTGTTTCTTTGGCTGTGCAGAAGCTTTTTAATTTAATCATGTCCCATTCATTTATTTTTGTTGCTGCTGTGATTGCCTTGGGGGTCTTCTTCATAAATTCTTTGCCTAGGCCAATGTCTGTAAGAGTCTTTCCTACATGTTCTTCTAGAATTCTGATTGTATCACGCCTAAGGTTTAAGTCTGTTATCCACTGTGATTTGATTTTTGTGAGAGGTGAAAGCTGTGGGTCCTGTTTCAGTCTTCTATAAGTGGCTAACCAATTCTCCCAGCACCACTTATTGAATAGGGATTCTTGTCCCCAGAGTATATTCTTTCCTGCTTTGTCAAAAATTAGGTGACTATATGAGGATGGTTCTATATTTGGATTTTCTGTTGTGTTCCTCTGGTCTGTGTCCCTGTACTTGTGCCAGTACCAGGTTGTTTTAAGAACCACGGCCTTGTAGTATAGTTTGAGGTCTTGCAAATTAATACCTCCCATTTTGTTTTTGTTGCTTAAAATTGCTTTTGCTATATGGGGTCTTCTCTGGTTCCATACAAAGTGTATAATTATTTTCTCTATGTCTGTGAAGAATGATGTTGGTAATTTAATAGGGATTGCATTGAATCTGTAGATCACTTTGAGTAGCATAGACATTTTAACAATGTTGATTCTTCCGATCCATGAGCATGGTATATTTTTCCATCTATTTGCAAGTTCTGCTATTTCTTTTCTCAGTGTTTCATAGTTTTCCTTATAGAGGTCCTTTACCTCTTTAGTTAGGTATATACCTAGATATTTTATTTTCTTTGTTGCTATTTTGAAGGGTATTGAGTCTTTAATTTTGTTTTCCGATTGACTTCTATTGGCATATATAAATGCCTCTGATTTGTGTATATTAATTTTGTAGCCTGAGACTTTGCTATATTCGTTAATCAATTCCAGGAGTCTCATGGTTGAATCCTGGGGGTTTTCCAGATATAGCATCATATCATCAGCAAAAAGTGAGAGTTTGATCTCTTCCTTCCCTATTTAGACTCCCTTGATTTTGCTCTCTTGCCTGAATGCTCTCGCAAGGACTTCCAATACTATTTTGAAAAGTAATGGGGACAGTGGGCAGCCCTGTCTGGTTCCAGTTCTAAGTGGGAGTGCTTTCAATTTTTCCCTGTTCAGAATGATGTTGGTTGTGGGTTTGTCATATATGGCTCGTATCATTTTTAGGTAGGTTCCATCTGCGCCTATTTTGTTAAGCGTTTTTATCATAAAAGGGTGTTGAATTTTGTCAAATGCTTTTTCTGCATCTAATGAGAGTATCATATGGTTTTTGTTTTTGCTTCTATTTATGTGGTGAATTACATTTATAGATTTACATATGTTGAACCACCCCTGCATCTCTGGGATGAAGCCCACTTGGTCATGGTGGATTATTTTTTTGATAAGTACTTGGATTCGATTTGCTAGTATTTTATTGAAAATTTTTGCATCTATATTCATGAGAGAAATTGGTCTGTAGTTCTCTATTTTTGTTGCGTCCTTTCCTGGTTTTGGTATCAATGTTATATTGGCTTGGTAGAACGTGTTGGGGAGGATTCCATCCTTCTCAATATTAGAGAATAGTTTATGTAGGATGGACACCAGTTCTTCTTTGTATGTTTGGTAAAATTCAGGTGTGAACCCATCTGGACCAGGGCTTTTCTTTTTGGGAAGGTTTTTTATTGCTGTTTCGATTTCAGTTCTTGATATTGGTCTGTTCAGGTACTCTATTTCTTCCTGGTTGAGCCTGGGAAGACTGTGTGTTTCTAAAAATTTGTCCATTTCCTCCACATTCTCCAGTTTGTGTGCGTAAAGATTTTTGTAGAATTCATAGATGATATCTTGTATCTCTCTAGCATCGGTTGTGATTTCTCCTTTCATGTTCCTAATGGAGGTTATTAGAGATTTTACTTTTGTGCTCTTGGTTAGTCTAGCCAGGGGTGTGTCTATTTTGTTTATCTTTTCAAAGAACCAACTTTTTGTTTTATTAATTTCCCTTATGGTTTCTTTGTTGTCCTTTTCATTTAATTCTGATTTGATCTTAGTAATTTCTTACCTTCTGCTGGGTTTGGGGTCGTTCTGTTCTTCTTTCTCCAGCTCTTTGAGTCTATTCGTTAGGTTGTCTATTTGTAAGTTTTCTGTCTTTTTGATATAGGCATTTATGGATATGAATTTTCCTCTCAGGACTGCTTTAGCTGCATCCCATAGATTTTGATAAGTTGTATCTCCATTGTCATTTAACTCAAAGAAAATTTTGATTTCCATCTTGATTTCTTCCTTTATAGAATAATTATTCAGGAGAAAATTATATAGCTTCCATGACTTTGAGTAAGAGTGAGGGTTTCTGTTTGTGTTCATTGTTACTTTTATTCCGCTGTGATCTGAGAAGATGCATGGTATAATTTCTATTTTTTTGAACTTTTTAAGACATGCTTTATGTCCTAGGACATGGTCAATCTTAGAGAATGTCCCGTGAGCTGATGAGAAGAATGTATATTCTGTGGACTTTGGGTAGAATGTCCTATAGATGTCAGCCATGCCCATTTGTTCTAGCATTCTATTTAGGTCCATTATGTATTTGTTTATTTTCTGTTTAGAGGATCTGTCCTGTACTGTCAGTGGGGTGTTAAAGTCTCCAGCTATTACGGTATTGTTATCTATCATTTGGTTCAGATCTAGTAGGGTTTGCTTTATGAATCTAGGTGCACCTAGGTTGGGTGCATATATATTGAGTATAGTCATGGCTTCTTGTTGAATTGTGCCTTTAACCAGTATGTAGTAGCCATCTTTGTCTTTTATTATTTTTGTTGGTTTGAAAGCTAAGTTATTGGAAATTAAGATTGCCACACCACCTTTCTTTTGGTTACCGTTTGCTTGAAATATCGATTTCCATCCTTTTATTTTCAGTCTAAATGCATCTTTGCAGGTTAGGTGAGTTTCTTGAAGACAGCAGATACTTGGATTGTGTTTTTTTATCCATTGGGCCAGTCTATGTCTCTTGAGCGGGGAATTCAAGCCATTCACATTTATTGAGAAAACTGGTAAGTGAGACAGTTTTTTGTTCAGCTTGTTGGGTAGAACTTCATTGCGATGTTTTCTCTCCTGAGCCATTGTGGTATCTGGAATTTGATCTTTAGCTCTTGAGTAGTTTTACATTCATGGATCTTTCTTGTGCTGATCCGTGTGTAATTCTCTTTTGAGTACTTCTTGGATGTCTGGTCTTGTCTTGGTGAATTCCCTCAACCTTTGTTTATCTGAGAATGTCTTAATTTCTCCTTCGTATAGAAAACTTAGCTTAGCTGGGTACAAGATTCTAGGCTGGGCATTATTCTGTTTCAGAAGCATGAAAATGGGGCCCCAAACTCTTCTTGCTTGTAAGGTTTCAGCTGAGAAATCTGGCGTAATTCTGATGGGTTTTCCTTTGTAAGTTACTTGTTTCTTTCTCCTTACAGCTCGGAGAAGGGACTCTTTAGTGGATATTTTGGTCAGCCTGATGACTACATGGCGTGGTGTTTTCCTATTTGCTATGAATCTCCCAGGGGTCCTTTGAGCTTCTTGAATCTGTATGTCTAGAGTATTGGCAAGCCCTGGAAAATTTTCCTCGATTATGTCTTCAAATAGCTTGTCCAACCCTTGCTTATTATCTTCTTCACCCTCAGGAATGCCAATAACTCTTAAGTTAGGTTTCTTCACATAATCCCACATTTCTTGAAGACTCAGATCATTTCTCTTACTTCTTTGATCTATCTCTGTGACTGACTTATTTAGTTGGAAAGAGTTATCTTCAATTTCTGAGATTCTTTCCTCTGTTTGATCTACCCTGCTCTTGAGACTTTCCACACTGTTTTGTAGCTCTCTGAGTGAATTCTTCATTTCTAGGAGTTCAGTTTGGTTTTTCTTCAATATTTCAATTTCTTTAGTGAATTTTTCCTCCAAATCCTGTATTTTTTTGTGGTTTCTTTGTGTTGGTTATCCATTGATTGTTGTATATTATTCAGCTTGTTTATGATCCATAATTGGAATTCTTCCTGTGACATGTTGGTGTTTTGAGTCTGGTTTGTGTCAAATGGTTGAGAGCTGGTATTTCTCTTTGGGGGTGAGCTTTCCGTTTGATTCTTTGTGCTCCCCGTGTTTTTTCGCTGGGCCCTTCCCATCTAGATTTATCGTTGGATCTTTTCTTATAGGTTTAGTCTGGTTAACAGCACTCTTTGTTCTCTATTCTTAGGCTGTGAAGCAGTCTAGGTATGTTGCTTCTTTTGGCAAGCGGGGAAGACTGTTCTGTATTGTTTAGAGATTTTTCTATTTCAGTTGGGGGACTGCTTCTGATGGGTCCAATCCTAGAGGATTGGAGTGATCCAAGACCGCTTTGGCGAGTTAGGACACTGTGTTGTGGTCTCTCAGAAGGCAGGCAGGGTCCACACTAGTAGTAGACCGAAATTCTCTTTGTTTGTTTGTTTGTTTGTTTCCCTTTGGTTCTTCCTCTATAGGGGTGGTTTCTGTCTCTATCCGCAGGAAAGTACTAGCTATGGGGACTGGACGGTGCCCTCGCTCGCTCAGCGCCCCAGTTGCTGCAGCTCCCACAGGCAAAAGTCTGCCTTGGCCCAATGTCCCCAGGGATCAAGGCTCCACACTCTCGCTTCTGGAGAAGTATTCAGTGTTTACACATGGGCGGTGCCCCTATATAAGGTCCGTGGACTAGGGGAGGGGGCCATCCAGGGAGCCTCTTGGCACCCTATTGCTCCGCAGTGACTTGGCTGTGGGCCCCAAGAAGGCGATTGCGCGCCTGCAGATCATCGGCGCTGGGGGTGACTGCTCAGGTTCCGGTATGTACCAGAGCCAGGGGCCTGGCCCATTCCGAAGCTCACCGTGGGTCCCCAGTTAGAAGACAAAAAGAGAGGAAAGAAAAAAAAGAAAAGAAAAGAAGAGGAAAGAAAGAAAAGAAAGAGAAAAGAAAAAAAGAAGGAAAAAAAGTATATATATAAAAAAAAAGAAAGAAACACAAAAAACCAAACCAAAAACACCAAAAACACAAAGAAAAAAGAACAAAAACAAAACTACACAACACCACACCACACCGCAAAACGAAAAGATACACAAATCTGAAGTATATAGTTCCGCAACTCAATGTTTTTGTTTTTACGCCTTAGCGCAGCTCCGCCCCTTCACGCCGAGCGCGGCCCCGGTGGAGATTCCCCCAGGGTCCAAGCTGTTCACCCTTTAATGTCTCCTGCCCAGCGTGCCCATGCATATCCCGTGCCCCCGGCGTGGGCCCAGAGATCAGCGGAGGTCACGGGGCAGAGAGAGCCGCTGGGCACCTTATGGCTCCCGAGCGGTTCCGCCTTCACTTTGAAGACGGCGCCTGCAGAGTTCCGGGGCTGGAGGGGGACCGGCTCCCCGGCAGGCAGAGACCGCTGCTGCCCCGGGGGCTGGTGAGCAAAGACGCCCACCGGGGGGCACCGGCTGGACAACAGCCGAAAAAGGCAGCACGGAGGCACAACGTTATTCACTGCTCGGGGATCCTTTGTGTTTTTCCGCCCTGGCGCAGGTCCGTCCCTCCTCGCCAAGCGCTGTCTCAGCTGAGATCCCCCAGGTTCTAAGGTATTTTCCCGAAAAAGCCTCCTGTCTGCAATGCACCACGTATCCCTCGGTGATTCTGCACTGGCCTGAGGCAGGTCTCTAATCAATTGGGAGTGGAAGACAGTAGGGAGAGCAAGCCGCTTTCCAAAGAGGTTGCACCTGCCCCACCTGGGGGCGGGTGTAGCCGACCTGCGCTCTGCTGGCTACTGTCTGTCTGTGTTCCACAGAATCCCGCGATCCTAATTTTCGTTCACCTCAGATCTCACTCGCTCTGTTTGTCCTGCATTGATTTTCCGTGGATTCACACCATTGTTCCTGTGTGGGAGCGGTCCTCTAGCGTTGTGGCAGGTCCGGATCCACGTCTTCCTCACCGGGAGAGCGGATCCAGGCAGTCACCACCACTCCGCCATCTTGTCTCTCTCTCCCATAAACTGTTATTACGTGTCCATTGGGAGAGAGAAACTCCTGGTCAGTAGACAAAGAGACAAGACGGGTAGGACTGGAAGGGCCGATATAACCTCGAGCAAGGCGGGGTGGGGAGTGGGGGGTGATGTGCTCATCCGGGCAGCTGACACATGAGCTAAGAAGCATCTTCTCTGGAGGACAAATTCCTGTTATCGAGCCACTAATGAGAGCTGGGTAAATGAAGCTAAACCCAGCAAGGGCCCCCTCTTTATTACATGAGCAGAAAATGCAAGGCCCTTCACCAAGGTTCTGGGACGTGTGGCTGCGTGTTTGGAAGTGGACGCTGCTGACATGGCTCTGTCTGTGTCTACTGTGCTTGTGAAGAGCAGCCCAGCCTCTACGGGACGTGCTGTTGCGTCTCGGCAGAAGCAGGTGCCATGTCCAGGGTATCTACGTCTCTTGACTCTAGTCCTCGGTGCTGCTCCGTGGTTGTGGGACTGGGACCTGCCCGCCCCACTGTCCCTTCCCCACCTGGCTCCTTGTGTGGGTCGGCCGGCTGGGGTCTTCACAGGGGGCAGGCGGTCAAGAGGGAGGGGGGCTGGCTGTGCCTTCCGCTCTGCAGCCATTCCTCTCGGTGTCACCCCGACAGAGTTCCTTCACACAGTAGGGACGTGTCTTTGCCGTAGGGAGAGACGGTTCATAATGTAGATTGTCCTCAAACTCCAAGCACGCCCTTGGTCGTGTCCCTGTGGAAAGACCAGCGCCGGCGGGGTCATTTCTGGTGCGCTCTCTCCGGAGACCTGGGGCCAAGGGAGGCTGCCTCTGGGATCCTGCCACTGCGGCAGGAGCTGCTCATCTCCCCGGCAGGCGCCGTCGCCAGGGGTCTCAGGTTCCACGGGTCCCTTCCCTGACCTTCTCTAGAAACCTCTTTCTAGAGAGGAGAGGGCAGCCCGCCTTCCACCGAAGTCCAGGCCCAGGCTCTGAGGGCCTGCTCCCTGCGCGTGGGTGCGCAGGCCCCACGCGGTCCCTTGCTTTCCCCGCACCTGGGAGGGCCTGCGGCTTCGCACCGTGGCGCTGTCTTTGGTAGCACGTCGTTCTCTTTTACCATTTTTTTGGTCTCCACATCATTTTACCAACTTCTCCTTTATTAAAAAAAAAAAAAAACAACAAAAAACAGAGGACCCTGCTTAATAATGACGTTTGTTTCTCTCTTTCCCGTGAAGGTGCCCCGTTCACTTTGGTTTCTGGTAGTTTTACAGGATTAACCTCGGCCCGGTTTGTTGTTGTGTGCGTGTGTGCGGGCGCGCGTGAGAGAGTGCATTACACTTGGGGGTCGGCACGTGTGCATGTGCCGCTCGATGCTTTCCCTTCTTGTGCAAACTTCCCCACTGTGGCTTCCTCTCTCTCTCTTCGCACTCCCAGTGACTATGTCTTATGTGCCTGCGTATACAAACTTTAACAACGAATATAGCCTTTGCTCAATTACAAATATCCCTCCAAGAACATTTCAAATCTATTCCCCCTGAATTCTATTTCAGATAGCACGGTTTCGCCAAACTCGCTTCCTTTGCTTTCCTTCTGTCCGATGTTTCATTCCATATCTCCTTAGCATCTTTGCCGTAATACGTTGGGGCACGTGAACATACAGATACATGTGTCCTCCGTGTAGCATTTTAAACATGACTTGAACAATACCATCTACCCGCATAAGCCTCCTTCATCTCCTTTTTGCTGTGTAACCAGGGCATGAGATCTCTGTTTATCTTTCCAGACTTTTCTCTTCCCTTTAAATGTCTTCCTTACCCTATGACAAGATAGATAGAGTTGTTGTCCAGGTGATCGTGTATTTGACCTAAACTCTATGATCTGTACTTAATCGGTCGCTAACCAGACTTTTCCACTGAATTTTCCCCCTGTCAGTACATTCAGGTCTGCATCAGCCTTCTGTTGGGTACATAACGTAGGATCTTTGGCTCGGTCTTTAGGTTTGTTAGCCTCTCCCCACGGATATCACCCGGGTTTGTGCCGTTTTGTTGTTGCTATGATGAGCTACGATGAATTCACTTACCTTGTGAACCAGGCAACTCTTTGTCCTTATGCAGAATGGAGGGCCATCCATGGGTTCTGAAAGACGCACCTGGTTCGCCCCCCTGGAGGTTAGTAAGTAGAGGGAAAGGGAGGGCTGAACAGCTGAACAGAAGCTCAAAGAACAGCTAGTCATGGCTAAAATATGTAAATGAGCTATAATATATACTGTACAAGATATAGAGAAAACTACAGCAAGGTAACAGAGTATTTGAGGGGAGACGGTGGGAAGAGAAGGACTGAGAGAACGGTAGCACCTTCTGTGGAAATGCTTCTATAATGTTGGACATCTCATTAAATAAAATTTAGAAATATCAGGGCAGCCTTGTTGTAAAGAGAGCCACAGAAAACGACTTAGGAAAATGGGCATTCACGAGACAATGTGTCCAAATGTGCTCTTATGGTAGGAACTCTAGTTGAACATAACCGGTGCGTGTGTGTGTGCACGCATGCATAGGTAGCGTGTTGGAAGGACACGCGTCATCCTGTGAGGAGTGAGCATCTGGAACATGCTGTCCTTTTTATATATCTTTCTATGCATTTCATATTCCCTGCAAGCCCCTTTAATGTTCTTTGAGAATTGGAAAAACACAGTGACATTAAAAACTCCATTGTTCTTTCAAACACACCTTTGCACGCGTGCGTGCAAACACACAAAGCCTGCCAATATTGAACCTGTACGTCCGAGGCCGATGCTATCACGAAAGCACATAGTTCCCGCTGTTCTGAAATAGAAGGAGACTAGCATCCACAAAGTAGCATAACGTGAAAGTATTTTCGAATGCAAAAGAAGGAAGAAAATATATACGACATCTACTTTATGGATGAGATTGAGATCTCAGTTCTGTTTCCAAAAGGCATGCGCAAGGGAGTCGGCAAGGGGAACTTGATAAATCAATCCCCACTGACTTGGCTTAATTTCTTATCCATTTTGGATTTTCCAGGTTGACGTTAGCGGTGCACGGGCCCTGGGTATCTTCGTTTGGCACCACTTGAGGGTGTGCACACGAGCAGTTGGAGTGTGAGAACCAAGCGACCTGCCTGATGTTGGGTAAGACTTTCCCATTTTCTAAACGTTCATTTGCAGCCATGTCGTGTTGACCTTTTGGGGTGCAATGTTCTTTTGCACCTTGCTCTACTGACGCTTGTTTTCAAGATAAGAATCACAGATTTGGTGTTAGGAGACAAATGTTTTAAACCACAATAGAGAGGTGCAGGTCGCAGCGAATGACCGATGCTGCGGCCATACTTTTGGCCATGACAGCCAGTCATCGTCAGCATGACCCTTGTGGACCTCTAGCTTCTAAGTTCATGCCCTTGCACGTGACGCCATGCTGACAGCCAGCGTCCGTGCATAGGAGATCGTCTCAGGCTTCCTGGGGGGCACGGAGCAGCATGGGCACCCTAGAAAAGGAAAAAAGGAAGCATTTCCATAGGCTGAAGCCCAAGGAAACCAAAAGTCACTGAGTGTCCTGTAAGAAAAACGGGGTCCCTGACAGGACACACACGTCCCTCACGCAGATGCTCCTCGGTGTTCACTCGGTACACTCAGGGCAAGACGCCGGGTTTGCAGTGCTCTAAAAGTCCTGGGGCACCCTCTGCATTTTTTCCCCAAACACTCCCACTTATCAACCCCTGTAAGACACACTTTTCATGTTTCCTCATTGGACCTCTTATCAATGCCATTGAGCAGGGTGCTTCTGCTTTGACCAAAGGAATTCTTTCTGACACGTTTCTTCTGTTCCTTTTCCACGTTCCAGTGCACGCCGGTGTCCTCCGTCCGCGGCACGAGTTCAAGCGTCTCGGGGAGACCCAGGTGGAGGGAAAGCCCTTGCGGTGCGAAGGCAAAGGAGGCGTCGGAAAGCACCGTGCTTTGGGGAAGAGCTGCAGTAGCAGTGAGTATGACGGCCACGCACCTCAGCCTCTCTTAGAGGCCTCTTCACACGCGACTCAAATCACAATGGACTCTGAGTATGTCCTGTGCAAGTGGAGAGGCCACTTGTGGCCAGCAAAGGTTTTGTCCAGATCTGGGACTTCACTGAAAAATAAGAGGAAGAGGGCCCTTTCTGTGGAAGTTGAAATCCTCTCGATAGATGAAAAAATTAAAGCAAAAAGCACAGACATAAAGGCCCTAACTGAGTCTGCGATGGAAGCCATCACCTCGCCAGTGGCGCCACGGGCGAGGGTCAGAGCCCCAGCAGGACAGGGAGTGCACTACAGAAGAGCCCTTAAAGTGGCCCTGGAGATTCTGAATGAGAGAATAAATTCGGGTCCAGGAAGAAAACCAGACGAGGAGGAGACCACGATGCTGTCCCACAAGGTGCCGGAAAAGCGAGCCAGGCCACTGCCTCGTAAAAGGTATGGGAAACGCAAAGGGGACTTACCTTGTAAAAGGTATCGGAAACGCAAAGGGGACTTACGGAGCCGTCTAGGCAAGAGTAAAGAGCCGGGATCACTGCTGTTGCGTTCAGAGGGCGAGGATGCCCCGTACGGTGCTAAGTCAGAGGGCCACACAGCCACTGCCCCCACCCCAGGTGAAGTGCACTCAGAGGCATCGTCAAGCTCCAGTGCGTGCCAACATTCCCTGACGCTTTTGGAGGATGGTGGTGAGAAAGAGGACAAGGAAAAGGCAGACAGCCCCACAGTCACGTCCTCGGGTCCCGCTGTCACGGAGGAGGCTGTGCATGCTGAGGACCAACAGGTGGCTCCATCTCGGCCACTGGGGCTCATGTCCGCTGTGCCCACAGGTCTGAACGAAGAGGCACAAGACACCTGCCCGCAGATCCCAGCCGCTGCCTCCGAATGCCCCACCTCGGCAGGGAATGTTGAGCTCCCTGCAGAGGGTGCCTGGAAGCCAGGCTTGGAAGGCATGGCAGCGGCCTGCTGGTCCCCTCCCGCGAAGCAGCGGCCCTCACTCCATCTTGCAGGTAGAAAGAGGAAGCTTCCAGTCCCACCCTTTGAGAAGGGACTGCAAGAACCTCAGCCTCTCGCTGACTCAAAGGCCAAGAATCCCATCCGCACTGGCGGTAAACGAGCGCTGGCGGTAAAGGAGCAGCTGGCGGTAAACGAGCAGCTGGCGGTAAAGGAGCAGCTGGTGGTAAAGGAGCAGCTGGCGGTAAACGAGCAGCTGGCGGTAAACGAGCGGCTGGCGGTAAAGGAGCAGCTGGCGGTAAACGAGCGGCTGGCGGTAAACGAGCGGCTGGCGGTAAAGGAGCGAGGCGACATGCCGACTCTGCTCTTCGGAAGGAGCCATGCCCCATTGAAAGGGGGATGATGGTGTGGTTTAAATTTCAGGATCATCCATTCTGGCCGGCCCTGGTAAAGAGTGTCAGCAAGGCAGACAAGACGGCCAGGGTGCTCTTGATTGAGGCCAACCTGCGCCGCGAGAGGAGAGGCATCCGCGTGCCCCTTCGGAGACTGAAGCCCCTGGAGTGCAAAGAGAAAGACAGGCTGCTGCAGAGAGCCAGCAAGGTGTACAAGCACAGCGTCAACTGGTGCTTCTCCCTCATCGCCCACTACCGGGAAGGCCTCGGCCGCGGCTCTTTCTCGGGCTCCTTCCTCGAGTACTACGCCACCGACGTCAGTTACCCGATGAGGAAAGCCATCCAAGAGGGCGACCTGGACTTCGACTTTCCCAAGGTGAACTACGCCGACCTGGAAGACTGGGAGGAGGAGGCGTCCCTGTGGGGGAAGCGGCCCTGCAAGAAAATCCTCCCCGACCGGATGAAGGCCGCCGGGGACCGAGCCAACCAGAAGCTGGTGGACTTCATCGTGAAGAGAAAGGGGGCCGACTGCCACCTTCTGGACATCTTGAAAGGCAGGAAACAGTCCAGCTGGCTGACGTCGTTTCTGAACTCAAATAGGCGCCTGTTCTGTGTTGAAACATACCTGGAGGATGAGGACCAGCTGGACCTCGTGGTAAAGCACCTACAAGAAGTCTACAAACACATAGACGGCACCATGCTGGCTCCGGTAAGACGTGACAAAATCGACCTTGTTCTGGAAGTTCTTCTGCCAGAAGCCATCATCTGTTCCATTGCCACGCTTGAGGGGCTGGACTACAAGGGAGCGGAAGAGAAGTACCTGCGAGGCCCACCCGTGCACTACCGCGAGAAAGAGCTGTTTGACAAAAATATCCTAAAGAAAGCGAGAAGGAAACCAGCAGTCGCCAGGGAAGCTCTCAGGTGTCTTCCCATGCACAGCAGGCATTAGCGGGGAGCCTCCTCCTTCGGAGAATTCATTGGAAAACCCGTCTGTATGAAATGCGTGACCCCTTCTCTGTGCCGTGTAAATATGTTCTGGAAATTCGAGACTTTGGGAACGTGCATAACTCGTTTTGGGTCCATCTCTAGCGTTTGTGGGTGGCACGTTCACCGTCGTTCCTTCTTCCCAAACCCTCCTCAAGCTTTTTTGTAAAAGGATTGCAAACAGTTGTATTTCCCTCGACCTTTTTTGGACGTGTGGCTGCCCAGATAGTTCCACAGGAAAATACCGTTGATTTTCATACCATTTCTTGTGACACTACTTGACATTCTCGAACGGGACACACACTCTCTTTCTTTTTTTACACGAAAAGCCACTGATGCCGGCTACGAAGTCACAATAGTTTTTAAAACCCGATGTATACTTTTACAGAGACATCACTTGGAGTTTCCATTCTTTGGGAGACACATGGATATCAACTATGGGATTCCTTTTTAAGGTGATGCCTGAATTTTCCCTGCAATGCCTATTTATATCTTTTGAAAACTAGCCCTGAGGGTTAAATCCGATGACAGACATGTTTTCCTACATATTATCACGACCTTCCAATACCTCTGCGAAAAGCAAGCTGAAAGTCAAACGCAAAGTTCCTGGGTCACCTACCTGCGTGTGGCCCACGTGTCAGCGTGCGGTAAGCATTTTGTCAGCCCTGTGTATGGCAGTAGTTCTTCTCCGATGGCTAGACGATTTCCTAAAACGGGCTTCAGGCTGTTTTCACAGCTGACAGCGACCGGACCCTCCTCTTGTTGCTGTCTGTCCCCAAGGGGAGGGCAGCTAGAGTCATCGTACCCGCAGGCCGGCTGCTGTCCTCCGGAGAGCCCAGGCCCACTGCCCAGGGGCCCGTCTACTCCGGTCTAAACTGTAGCAAAGCAAGCACCTTGTCCTGAATCCCCCTGGCCCCTAAAACATACTCATTTGCCTCAAACCAACCGAGCTTTATCTCCCGACTTACTCATCGGCCAGCTCCGACGGCTCCCGAGGGTATAAATGCAGACTGTCCAGGCATCCCAGGCTGCTAGAGCAGTCGGTGCCCCAGGGCTGCCGATTGGAAAATGGGTTATAGAAGCAGCCCCCGTTTGGCTGAAGGTGGCCCTCGTCGGAATAGAATTCAGCAGACGCCATGAAGAGAGAAGTTGTAAAGCCCATGAATGATTAGACTACCTTGCAAAGAGAGGGTTTCTGAGGATAAATGTTAGAAAATCTAGTTTGTTTTTCCAACTCGATGTGAAAATAAACACAAACCCAAGTGCGTTTTTCGTTCTGAGAGGCAGTGAACTGTTCTCCCACGTCACGTGTTCACGTGGCCATGTGTTTGAGTAAAATTTGCCAAGTAGCTGTTTGGATTCACAACAAAACCATCGCATCCCTCACCTTGAACTTCTGCTCCATCACACTTGAGATTGTACAACTACATAGGTGGCGTGGCTAAGAAAATATATGAACACACTTCCAAAGAAATAGTAGTTTGGGGAAATTATGCTGTGACTGTTGTTAATTTTCTTCTCATTCTAAATAAATATTCACTTTCATGCTTGACTTTGTCTGTGGGGAAACCCGGGGCTCTGGCTTTAGGAGAGGCCCTTCCCAGCTGTATCCGCCTCGGGCCTGACGGAACCCGCCCGGACTCTGCCTGAGCGAGAGCGCGACCCCTGGGGCACACCACCTCGGCCGTCCCCATGCCATTTCGGGGTGCTGGCAAGTGTCTGGGAACAGACCACCGCCATGCTCCGCGTGGGCCTCACACGAGGGAATACGCTCTAGCCGCTCTGTCTCCCCGTGTCCCTCTGAGTCCGGTGCATCAGCCAACTCCAGCTTTCTCGTGGGGCCGTGTTTACCTCTCGGTTCCAGTGTTTTCTTCACTATCTCACTCATTCGTTCGTTCATAGCATTATAGGTCAGGAGAGCAAGTGAGGTGTGGCTTAAGGCTCTGCTCAGAAGATAAACCTCAGGTACCATAGAAAGACACAGAAATCTTGTGACCCATGTGACAGTCTGATTTCTGACATGACAAGGACGCACTGCTTCATCCCGTTGACGAGAAATGCTTATCAGCGTCATGGGCCGACTGCCTGTATTTGAAGCCACACTCCCGGCTCTTCCTATATTTGTGACATCATACGTGTCTGTTGCTTTGGGGTGAGAGAAGGGGACCCGGTCTCTGTTGGATGTCATTTACCGAAGAGAGGCAGACATGCCTCTCACGAGCATCTGTTCACCTCCTTTTGGAATCAGGGTCATTGAAAGGCATTTGGGGCGTGGGGGTGGATTGATGACTGTGTGGACTCTGAGTTCCCTGGCAGTAGAAGCAGTTGCTAGGGCCACTCTGTGAGTGCCCTAACCCAGATCTCTATCACAGGGCTGTGTGTGTGTGTGTGTGTGTGTGTGTCTGTCTGTCTGTCTGTCTGTCTGATGGGAAAGCCCAGCTCGCCACCCACCCTGACCCACTAGATTAAGGGTCTCTCCTCTTCTCCAGTTCTAAGACAGACTGCTGAACATCAGGCCCTGGTCCCAATTGTGGGTTGGCAGGACCGCACAGAGATGGCACGCACAGCACTCGTGGGCCTCTGCATCCACGTGAGGCGCTGACAAGGAAAGAGCAGAGCCTGAGACCTGCAAAGGTGATGAGCAGGACGAGTGTGCATACCTGGAATACCCAGTCCTGCCACAGATTGCCCCCCAGCCTCGCTGCCCTATGCCATTCCTGAAAACTTCCTTCTGTGCTTCTCTTGCTTGCTGTCACAGAAACAGGGCTCCCCCACCCCCGCCCCAGGATACTGCATCCTCTGAGCCCTTTGTAGCAGAGCTAGTCACTCCATTCTCCTGATACCACAGTGCCTGGAGGTGGCATAGGTTCCTTCTTTGCTTCTCCTTGCTGCTTCCAGATCATTCTCCCTTCATCCTCCCTAAACAATACCCAATTCCTTTGAAGTGCATGCTATCAGACTATGTGACTAAGATTGTAATACAAAATTTAGCAAAAACAGATACTGGAAGCCCACTTAAACTTGAATTTCCCATTAATGATGACTAGTTTTAGTGTAATAGGTCCCATGCATTTCCAAATCTAACTGGGTGTTCTGCATCTCATCTGGCAACTGTTTGCATGTGGGTCCCCTCCCCCCCTTCACCCAGGATAGGCTTGTTGGCCCAGAGTATCAGTGGCTCTTGCCACTCTCCTTTTAGCTCCACCTCAACCTTGCAGACACAATGCAGCATTGAAGAAGTGTTTAAAATGGGACCCACTTTCTGTTGCACCCTGTGTTGTGAGCCATCTATCTGGATGCTGTCTGCAAACTGCTACCAAGTCAGTAGAATGCAACCATTTTTCCTTTTTAAAACCATGTATGTCCGGGCGCGGTGGCTCACGCCTGTAATCCTAGCACTCTGGGAGGCCGAGGTGGGCGGATCGTTTGAGCTCAGGAGTTCGAGACCAGCCTGAGCAAGAGCGAGACCCCATCTCTACTAAAAATAGAAAGAAATTATATGGACAGCTAAAAATATATATATAGAAAAAATTAGCCGGGCATGGTGGTGCATGCCTGTAGTCCCAGCTACTCGGGAGGCTGAGACAGGAGGATCACTTGAGCTCAGGAGTTTGAGGTTGCTGTGAGCTAGGCTGACGCCACGGCACTCACTCTAGCCTGGGCAACAGAGTGAGACTCTGTCTCAAAAAAAAAAAAAAAAAAAAAACACCATGTAAATCACAAGGACCTTCCTTCTCCCTGTCTTTGACTCTGTCGACAGAAGGAAGTGATACTTCCAACTGGTTGTCCACCTCTTCCAGGAGAAGGTCAAGGCTAAGGCCACTGTGTTTTCAATGCCTAGACACCATAAAAGCCCAGCACTCCCAGGCTGCTCCTCACCACGCAGACTCTCATCTGCATAAGGCTCTGCATACCCAGCCCCTAGTCTGCCTTAAACTGCCACTGCCACTTGAGCATGCATGTGCTGGGGAAGTTGGGGGCCTGCCAGCTACAGAACACTCTATCCTCACTTCCTGCCATGCCCGTCACCTGCCGCCATGCCCTGACAGCCATGTTTCCCCTGCACCCCCCTCAGGCAGAGACCGATTCCTCTCCCACACCACTCATACCCAGCTGGGGAACTCGGTGCCCACCCGACTCCCAAGCACCACCCTCTCTGAGCACCTACCGTGGGCCTAGACGACACTTGGCCCTTCCTCATTGCAGTCATCTGCACACCTCCCGTCACGTCCCATCCCTTGTCTTCTCCACCACTATTTCCGTCTTGGCTCTTCAGAACTCCAGAATCCTCATGAACACCACATCCAATACCCTTCCCAGTACCTCTCTTCATTCACTGTCTTTCTCAACTCCTAGGACATTTTCAGCTGTGTGACCTCAGCCATGGTCATACCCCTGCTTCCCATGGCCAATAACTGACACCAAGCACCCCAGTCTCTTCCCGCAGCCCCTGTCTCTCCTGTGCACCCACTCGATTCCCCCCGTAGGATCTCCCACCTTCTCATCCCCGAGCACCGCAGCATTATGATGACTCCTCACTCTGCTCTGTTCCCGTCACACCCACCTGGCTGGACCCGACGCAACCAAGCTGACTTGTTCCCCTTCAAATGCATCACCACTCCTCTCAAGGCACTCCTAGAGCCACCCAGCAACCCTGCTCTATTTTCCTGCTCAGTTCACTCTCCCGCTCGGCTAATTCTCATGGTCTCCTCTCTGCAAACTCACCACTCTCTCCTCCTCACCGCGGCAGACCATAGCAGTGCGTGCTGGTATCGCCCACGGCCAAACAGCGGGAGCCTCTCTCCAGCCGCATGCCTCGCAAGCTGCCACCCCATCTCTGTCCCCGCTTAGCGAGGCTCCCTAGAAGGGCTTTTCCCTCTCCCTGGCTCCGCCTCTCCTCCAGATCTTTCTTTAAGCCACTTGCATTAAGGTTTCCATGCATACCTACCACTGCAGTGGCTTTTGCCAAAATTACCAATGACTTTTTGTTTTCTCTAAATCCAGTGTGATTTCCCAGTCGCCAGCTGTCAAATCCTTCAGTAACATCTGAGGGAATTAATCACTCCTGCTTTTTCAAACTATCTTCCCCTGGTTTCTGGGACATCACATCCTCCTCTTTTTCCTTCTACCTCGTCTGCCCCTCCTCATACTCCTGACCTTGAAATCTAGGCTTAGTCTTCAACCACTTTCTATTGCTAGCTGTGCTCATCCCCGAGGGTAGGGGTTCTCCACGTGTGGGACCAGGAGTGTCAGCATCCCCTGGGAGCTTGACAGGAAAGGAAACCCCTGGGCCCCGTCCCAGACCCGCTGAATCAGAACCCCTGGGGCGGGGCACAGCAGCCTGGGCTTAGTAAGCCCTTTTGGTGGTTCCGATGCACCCTCAAGTTTGAGAAGCACGGCCCTAGGCCACCTCAGTCAATCCTATGGCTTCAAATAGCATCTGTTGCAGTTGGGATTGCACTTGGCTGCCAGCGAC
Organism: Eulemur rufifrons; assembly: GCF_041146395.1. Classification (NCBI taxonomy): domain Eukaryota; kingdom Metazoa; phylum Chordata; class Mammalia; order Primates; family Lemuridae; genus Eulemur; species Eulemur rufifrons. The sequence goes on along the minus strand of NC_091012.1, from coordinate 21,146,373 downwards.
GGCAAACCCAGCAAGAAAGTTTCCGTGACTACCCTGCCTATAGTAATCCCCGACTCTTTCAACACTGTGCCCCATCACCCTGTTCTTTCCTCGTCGGAGCATTTGTTACCATCTGAAGTTATAGTAAATATGGGTTTCCTTACTTATTTGTGGTCTGCCGTCTCTTTACTCCCAGATCTCCATGCCGGGTGCATAGAAGTGCTCGGTCCACAAGGGCTGACTGATGGAATGCAGTTTGCATCTTCCCTCTCTTAGGAAGCCCCAGCTGTCCCTCGGCTGAGGGTGGGCGGATGAGAGAGCCGGGCTTTCTCTGCACTGTGGCAGGTTTGAGCCGTTTTCACATTCACCTCAGTCACGGCAACTCCACGTGGCAGACACATTCCTTTTTGCCAACCACTTGTTTTTTACTTGTCTCCTGTGCAAGGTGGTGGCACAGTCGTCCTCCGTCAGGTGCCTCTGCGCTCTCTCTAACCTGCCCCTGCTGCTTTTCTACGCGACAGTCCTGGGGGCTGCCCTGTGAGGCCCTGCTGAGCAGGCGCTATGGTATTCCACCTCTCCAGGCCCGGCTCTGCCTCAACCTGCCATCCGAAAAGACGCTGTTAAAAATAATTCATGCTTTCCTCTTCTTTAAATGGAAATTACACTACTCCCTGCCTCATGGGTTGGCTATGAGGACGAAAGGAGAGAATGCACGTAAAGCTCTTAGCCTGATCCGGGTCCTCCAAGAAGCAGGCACCTGATGGATTAGACGTGCAAGACATTTATCAGAGGAAACGCCTGCAAGAGAAAGTGAAGAGGGAGCCCAAAGAGCTTGGCAAGCTGTCAGACTGTAAAGTGGATCAGACTCCCAGTGGAGAAGAAAGGCGAAGAAGGAAGAAAAGTTAGGAGCAAGCATCTTAGAGTGCAGTGCCATTCTGAGGCCAGCTGGATAAGGCTGTTGGGCGGTCTGCAAGCTGCGGTCAGCTGTCAGAGGAGAACCATGTCTTTAGTACCCCAGCAGCACTCAGTCATTAATGGGGAGCGGTGCCAACATGGTAATAGACCTCAGAGTGTGGTGGCTGGGGCCCTTGGTCAGGGGTGCACCTGGTAGTCAGAAATCTGAGAGGTGCATTCTCATGGGCGCCAGCCTGGCTATGCATTATGTCCTCTGCAATGAAGTCTTACTGGTATCCTTTCTAAACTCCCCAGGATATGTCACAAGTAAGGAGGGCTATCGTCTAGTGAACATGCTGCTAACTAGATGTTCTTCTGCTATTGGCCTCTTTGTACGTCCATTTCCTCATCTCTGTGGTTTGGGAAGCAGCAGGACGCAGGACCTGTCTACTTCACAGATTTGTAACAAACACAAAGGGCCAAAGGGCATTAAACAAGATACTGGGTGTAAGTAACCCACAAGAGTACAGAAAAAAATGCCGGTGCTACCTATATGAGTGGGAGAACAGCCCAGTTTGCTGAGGGGTGGGATTAGCAGATGAACTGATGACTCCCAGCCTCGGCAGCTCTCCGAGGGGCTCCTAACCGGGAAGAGGGTATAAGTGTGACCAGGACAAACAGGCAATGCACCAGAACCTGGAACACTCAGCAAAGCTTGTGGGTTGAAAAGGGTGGGTCCCAACTTCCTTGGGAAGCGAAGCTGAGTGCAGCGTTCATGAGAGGCGGGCTGGCGGGTGCAGGCTGAAAGGGGTGAGGGCACGGCCCGCTAGTTAGAGGAAGAATGATGCTGCAAACCTAATGAAGGCAATGGTACAAAAAGGAAGTCATGGAGTACAAGAGGGGACTCCGGGCAATTGGCTGTTTCCCATAAGGTGGAAATGACTCAAAAGCTGAGTCCAGACCCAGAAAGTTGCAGGACGTGATGCAGAGGAGTAGAGAACGGAGACAAACTGAGTCACACAAAATCTGCAGAAAACTCCTGCGTCTTTTCACACGGAGGATGATTGGGGACTGTAGAGTTTGCTCCACAGAACTGATACAGAGGCTGAGAAGAAAGTGACATGTAGGAACCGAAGAAGAGACTGTCACACAGCAGGAAGGAGCCTTGACGAGACAGGGAAACCGAGACTCGGGGAGAGGGAGCAGCTCCTGCTCATAAGCAGATGCCCCTAAACGCCCCAAGCACAGTGCGTAGCCGGAAGCACGCTCTGGCCCCCAGGGCGAAGGCTAAGCCAGACCGTGTCTGTTTGGGGTTTCTCTGCAGTGCCTAGCCCCGAGCCTGGCACATAATTAATGCTCAATAAATATTTGTTGAAGAAATGAATGAATGGATGGATGAGAGCTCATACACTGGACCGAGAAGTCAGCATCCTTTCCAGGTCCTACCAGCCTAGAATGATAAGATAATATTTAAGATGGGTAAGTATCAGTTCTACACTTGAATTTTTAAAAATGGAACAAATATAGGATGAAAGAATTACAGTTTAGCAGGAGCTACAAAACAATGACCTTGAGGGTTTGCTTATGGTAAATTCCATAAGCCAACAGTCTGACGTCACCACTAACATGAGAAGGTTTTCTGAGGCTGTGTGAGTCGAAGCGCAGACCATAAACAAAGAGGAAGACAGTGTTGTCCTACTCTCCTGGGCTCTGATCACAGCAGACCTGGAATGCTACATCTCAGGTCGGGGACAACATTTTTTAAAAAAGTATGGGCAAAAATCAATTCCTGTAAGAGAGTGCCTGGAATGGGAAAGGAACTCCAAGTAGAGTCACAAAAAAGCCAAAGGATGTTTATCTGGAAGAGAAGAAGCAGGAGACACGGTGGCCAGCTGGGTGTAACTCAAAAGAGGAGAGCTGGACTTCTGCTCCCAACTGTGACACAACGACTGGCCCTGATGTCACGCACCACCAAAAAACAGGACCGAAGAGGTGAAGAGACTCTTCCTCACTGGAGAAGTGGCAGCCCGGACTGCACTCTGGAGAGAAGGGAAACAGCCGAATGTGCCCGAGACCGCTGCCCATCACCCCACCCGAACTGAGAAGGCAGAGAGTGGAGTCTGGGGCAGTGGAAGTGGCTGCAATCTGCAGGGAAGGGCACTTGAGGAGAGAGCTGTGCAGGGCTGAGGGCCCTGAAGTCTGTATGGGGGTCCCTATGAGTCCCCAGGGCGAGCAGACACCAGGCTGAGAGCGGAGCGGAGGCTGCCGAGGCATAACAGCGGCCACTGCAAGCCAGCCCGGTGCAGAGAATGCCTGTGCCCACGTCAAACCCAGACATCCATCTAGACACCAGAAAGATCAGCCTCAGGAGTGAGGACCGCGGCTTTGAGGAAGGGCTACTCCAGACCTGCCCGAGCAAAGCCCAAAACTACTCTTTTGGAAGAGACGAGGGAAGACAGATTTTGGAGGTTGAGTTCTGACCGGTAACAGGGAACTTCAATCAACGCAGCCCCCTGCTTTTGTCCTTCAGGTCCGTCACCCCCTTATGCCCCCCTGAGGACCACTGTGGAAACGTTCCGGGAAATGCTGCCGGCACGGTCAGTGATCCGGAGCCACGGCCACCACTGCTGTGAGGCGCCGCGCACTGGGACTGGGATCGGGCGGCCGTCCCCAGGTTGAGAGGGCACCGGAGGGAGGGCAGGCCCCAGTCTCCCGCTCCAAGCCATGGCAGACCCCTGCCCTGGGGGCAGTCCCGGCCCTGTGAGGCCACATGCCCACCTTCTCCTGCAGCAGGACCCTGGCAGAGGCCCCCAGAGGTCCCGGGGCCCAACCCACCGGGGACAGAGGCAGCCAGGCCTTCAAAGGCTGGCGCTCCCCAGCAGGTGTCAGCTTCCCAGGGTGGCACATGGCAGGGGCAGCCACAGTGACAGGGCGGCACCTGGCAGCCCCAGAGAGGAGCTATGATGCTGGCAGGGAAGACTTCGGGGACAGGGACACAGAAGCAGCCTGACCATGTAGGAAAGGGCCCCTGAGAGGGGGCCTCCCTCTCCCCCGTGCCCGGCTCCCTCCCGCCCAGGGGCTCTCAGCAACCACAGGGCAAATACCCTGGCCCAGCTGGAGCACCGGGGACCGGCCAGTGGGTAGAGTGGCCTGAGTGGCTTCTGGGGAAGCCTGGGAGCAGGCAGAGCTGCCGCCACCGCACCTGGGCAGGGGCAAGAACCCTGGGTGTCTGCTGACAGAGGGCCCTGGCCCCTGAGTGTTGGGAAAGCCCCGCCCCCACTGCTGCAGGTCACTTGGAGCCCCCCAAAGAGGAGGGAGGGAGAGGGAGGGAGAGGCAGGGAGGGGGAAGAGAGAGAGAGAACTCTTGAGCCAGCTGCCCTCCGCACCCCAGGCCCCAGGCTGGCCCTGGCTCCAGCAGGCCCAGGGATGAAACGCCTTCCAGTGGAGGGTCCGGGAGGCAGCGGGCGGGAGGGGTGCGTTTCTTCCGTTTGTTACCCACGAGGGGCCCTGGGCTTGCAAGGCCCCGTCCTCCAGGGCACGGGCAGGTGGTGAGCGGGGCTGGCGGTCCAGCCTCTTCACTGCCATCTCGGCTGGGCACACAGAGAGGGCACACAGAGGGGAAGGGACCAGTGCCCGGGGCTCGGAGCCCACAGTCTCCCATAGCAGGGGCAAGGGAGGGCTCGCCATCACCCTGAAGGTCTAAAGGGGCTGGGACAGACTGGACCCAATTAACTCCCAAAACTTCTTTCCAGGACATAGACCATCCCCCACCCCCCAGCAGAAACTTCTGGGAATGGAATACAAATAAGGCAAGACAGGAGCAATCAGGCAAAGGGAAGAGAGGGTCCCAATCAAAGTGAAGGAGAAGGGACTGAGAGCACAGGAAGTAAGCGACATACTGTCACAGTTCCTAAATTCAACAGAAGAGGGCGCTCCTTATATGTCAAATCAGAAAATCTACCCTACAGCTCCCTTCCACAAGTGCAGGAAAACTGATTTCGTGTGAAAATGAGTTAACAGAAGAGAATCAAAGGTAAATCTCATACAAAGTCACTAAAAAAAATTTTTTTAAAAGAAGAGAATAAGGAGCAGAGTAACATCCATCTAGAAAATGAAAACATTCCAGAAAGACATCTGCACAAAACAGATGAAGCTATAACCCTTTATTTTATTTTATTATTATTTTTTTTATTTCATCTTATTGTTATGGGGGATACAGAATTGCAGGTTACATACGTTGCCCATGTACCGCCTTTCCCCCCAAGTCAGAGCTCCAGGCATGTCCGTTCCCCAGGTAGTGCGCGTTGCACCCATCATGTAGGTATATATCCCTCCCTTCCCCACCCCCCCTTCCCGAGTCAGCACCTTCAAGTGTTACCATTCCCCAAACGGTGCGCAATGCACTCATTGTGTAGGCATACACCCATCCCCTCCCCCACCCCCCACCTCAGTCTGATATCCGATTGGAGTCGTTCCCAGATGTGTATTTAGGTGATGATCAGGGAAACCAATTTTCTGGTGAGTACATGTGATGCTTGTTTTTCCATTCTTGGGATACTTCCCTTAATGTAATGGGTTCCAACTCTCTCCAGGAGAACCATAGAGATGTCGTATCTTCATTATTTCTTATAGCTGAGTAATACTCCATGGTATACATATACCACAGCTTACTAATCCAATCATGTATTGATGGGCATTTGGGTTGTTTCCACATCTTTGCTATTGTGAATTGTGCTGCTATAAACATTCGGGTACATGTGTCTTTGTTACAGAATGACCTTTTTTCCTTTGGGTATATGCCCAATAATGGGATTGCTGGATCGAATGGCAGGTCTACTTGAATCTGTTTAAGATACCTCCATAATGCTTTCCACAGGGGTTGCACTAGTTTGCAGTCCCACCAGCAGTGTATGAGTGTTCCTGTCTCTCCACATCCACGCCAACATGTGTTGTTTTGGGTTTTTTTGATAAAGGCCATTCTCACTGGGGTTAAGTGATATCTCATTGTGGTTTTGATTTGCATTTCTCTGATGATTAGGGATGTTGAGCATTTTTTCATATGTTTGTTAGCCATTCTTATATCTTCTTTCGAGAAGTTTCTATTCATGTCATTTGCCCACTTTTTGATAGGGTTGTTTGATTTTTTCTTGCTGATTTTCCTGAGTTCTAAATAGATTCTTGTTATCAGTCCTTTATCTGATGTGTAGTATACAAATATTTTTTCCCATTCTGTAGGTGGTCTGTTTATTCTCGTGACTGTTTCTTTGGCTGTGCAGAAGCTTTTTAATTTAATCATGTCCCATTCATTTATTTTTGTTGCTGCTGTGATTGCCTTGGGGGTCTTCTTCTTAAATTCTTTGCCTAGGCCAATGTCTGTAAGAGTCTTTCCTACATTTTCTTCTAGAATTCTGATTGTATCACGCCTAGGGTTTCAGTCTGTTATCCACCGTGATTTGATTTTTGTGAGAGGTGAAAGCTGTGGGTCCTGTTTCAGTCTTCTACAAGTGGCTAACCAATTCTCCCAGCACCACTTATTGAATAGGGATTCTTGTCCCCAGAGTATATTCTTTCCTGCTTTGTCAAAAATTAGGTGACTATATGAGGATGGTTCTATATTTGGATTTTCTGTTGTGTTCCACTGGTCTGTGTCCCTGTACTTGTGCCAGTACCAGGCTGTTTTAAGAACCACGGCCTTGTAGTATAGTTTGAGGTCTGGCAAATTAATACCTCCCGTTTTGTTTTTGTTGTTTAAAATTGCTTTTGCTATACAGGGTCTTCTCTGGTTCCATACAAAGTGTATAATTATTTTCTCTACGTCTGTGAAGAATGATGTTGGTAATTTAATAGGGATTGCATTGAATCTGTAGATCACTTTGGGTAGTATATTTTAACAATGTTGATTCTTCCGATCCACGAGCATGGTATATTTTTCCATCTATTTGCAAGTTCTGCTATTTCTTTTCTCAGTGTTTCATAGTTTTCCTTATAGAGGTCCTTTACCTCTTTAGTTAGGTATATACCTAGATATTTTATTTTCTTTGTTGCTATTTTGAAGGGTATTGAGTCTTTAATTTGGTTTTCCAATTGACTGTTATTGGCATATATAAATGCCTCTGATTTGTGTATATTAATTTTGTAGCCTGAGACTTTGCTATATTCGTTAATCAATTCCAGGAGTCTCATGGTTGAATCCTGGGGGTTTTCCAGATATAGCATCATATCATCAGCAAAAAGTGAGAGTTTGATCTCTTCCTTCCCTATTTGGACTCCCTTGATTCTGCTCTCTTGCCTGAATGCTCTCGCAAGGACTTCCAATACTATGTTGAAAAGTATTTTAAATAAGCTAGACATTCAGAAAATGATCCAAGACAAGAGCAATGGAAATCATAATTACAAAACCTCAGAAATGAATTAATAGACTCAAGAAAGAATTTATAAATAAAAGTTTAAAGATTTTTTAAAATTTCAGAAATTAAGACTAGATTGAAAGGACCCCAAGAGTGAATAAACACAACATATAATGCCTTAAGAGAAACAGAAGAAAATAAAGACATATTTTTAAATGAAAAGATGAATAAAGGGATGAGGATTTGAGAGACAGTGAGAAATACGGGATACAGGCACAAAAAAATCTCATATGCCATGTAATAGGAGTCCCTAAAGACACAAACCAAAGCAAAGGAAGAGAACAATACTAAAATGTATAATTCAAGAAAATCTTCCCTAGTAAAAGATTCAAAACTGCCAATTGAAAGAGCACACCACGTACCTGGGAAAACCAGCCTACAACAAGCAAAACCAAAACATATTCTAGTAAAATTATTGAACTTTAAGGAAAGAAAGTCTTTGGATACTCGGCCAAAGAGAATAAGTGTATAGTAGGGGAAAAATCTAGATTATTCTCAAAATTTCAACAGCCAATGCTAGAAGAAAATTTAAGGTAATGAAGGAAAGAAAATCTGAGCAAAGGATTTTGTATGCAATCAAGCTCATGTTCAAACTGTAAATGCAGCAGATTCTCACTGACATGCAAAAACTTGAAGAATGATATTGCCGTGATTCCATCCTTAGGAATCTACTGGAGCAAAATGACTGCGGGCATATCGGGAAAGGCTGGTGGAGAACAGTAAATATGTGTTTCCATGCAGGATCAAGGGTGACAGAGGGCTAGAAGGCGGAGCAGGGAGAGCACAGTGGCTGTCCATGCCTCAGGCTAGCTCCAGAGTGAAACCGGAGGATGAACAGGGGCAGTGGAAAGAGCAGATACACAAACGTTTTTTTTTTTCAAATTGTTTTCTGTAATCATGTTGGTGAAAGGCTAGACTTGTTATTCTTTTCTTTAATTGACATATAATAATTATACACATTTATGGCATACATAGTGATGTGTCAATACACAGAATGTGTAGCTCAAGGTAATTAGCACCTCAGTTATTATTTTTGTGTATTGGAAACATTCAATGTCCTCCTTCTAGCTATTTGAAACTCTATTATATATTGTTAACTATAGTCATTGTATAGTGGTATAGAACACTGGAACTTATTCCTCCTATCTAGCTGTAATTTTGTATCCTTTAACAAATCTCTCCCTATCCACACTTCCCCTTGCCCTTCCCAGCCTCTAGTATCCTCTGTTCAACTTTTTACTTCTATGGGATCAAACTTTTTTTACCTTCCACATATGAGTGAGGACATACAGTATTTAACTTTCTGTTCCTGCCCTATTTTCTTTAGCATAACCTGCTCCAGCTCCATCCGTGTTTCTTAGAATAGACAGGGTTTCATTCTTTTTATGGCTGAATAATATTCCATTGTGTATAGATACCACATTTTCTTTATCCATTCTTCTGTTATTGGACACCTAGGTTGATTCCATATCCTGGCTATTGTGAATAGTGCTGCAATGAACATGGCAGTGCAGATAGCTCTTTTAAATACTGATTTCCTTTCTTTGGGGTAAATGCCCAGTAGTGGGATAGCTGGGTCGTATGGTAATTCTAGTTGTAGTTTTTAAGGAACCTCCATAATGTTCTCTATAGTGGCTCTACTGGTTGACACTCCCACAAACAGTGTATAAGAGTTCCCTTTTCTCCTCATCTTCACCAGCATTTGTTATTTTTTTTTTTTTTTGCCTTTTTGATAGTAGCCATGCTAACTGGGATAAGATGATACCGCGTTGTTGTTTTGATTTACATTTCCCTGATGATTAGTGATGCTGAGCATTTTTCATATATTTGTTGGCTATCTGTGTGTCTTCTTTTGAGAAATGTCTGTTCAGGTCATTTATCCATTTTTTAATTGGATTGCTTGATTTTTTTTGCTGTTGAGATGTTTGAGTTCCTTGTATGTTCTGGATATTAATCCTCTGTCAGATGAGTAGTTTGCAAATATTTTCTCCCAGTCTGTAGTTTGTCTTTTCCCTCGGTAGATTGTTTCATTGGCTGTGAAGCGGCTTTCCAGTTTGATGTAATCCCATCCGCCTATTTTGCTTTTGTTGCCTGTGCTTTTGAGCTCCATAAAATCTTTTCCCAGATCAATGTCGTGAGATGTTTCCCATATGTTTTCCTCTAGTAGTTTTATAGTTTCAGGTCTTACATTTTGCTATTCTGAGTATGATTTATGTATGGTGTGGGATAAAACAAATGAGTATGATATATTCTAATCCACATATATATATATGTAAAATAGTTAAACTTACTCTGTAGTCTTGAATATGAATTGGAATTATCTCTATAAGTTATGAGATATTTTATCTTTAATGTGTGTGTGATTCCTAGTGCTGAACACTAAAGAGACCTAGAAACAGTGATCAAACCAGCAGCAATTAGCCTCCATAGCAACCAGATTGTTCTTCAAATTCCATCCCCCACTTCAAAAGGAACAATTTAAAAAAAAAAAAAAAAAAACTAACAAAGGTCCTTGGGAAAATGGCCGATTCCCGTGTGTGGCAAGAAGCATGACAGGTGAGCGTGCCACAAGATGAGATGGCTCGAAGACTGCTGGGCCTGTGTTGAAAGGTCTGGGGGGCCAACCTGAGGGGGCTCCACTGGCCACGGACGAGGCCACTTCAGCATCGGTAGGAATGAAACTGCAATTGATTAAAACACATAAATATGTTTAAATCCACAAATTCAAAATGATACAAAATAAAATATGGCCACTTTTGGAGAATGCTAGGGAATCACCTCTTCAGTTTGCAAATTGGTGAATAAAGGAAAAGACTCAAGCATGGCAGTTCTAGCTGCTATAACAAAATACCACGAACTGGGTAGCCTATAACAGCAGAAATGTGTTTCTCACAGTCTGGAGGCTGAGAAGTCCAAGATCAAGGACTGCTCCGGCCAAGATATGTGCCGGCAAATTCAGTGTCCGGTGAGGGCCTGCTTTCCCACAGATGACGCCTTCTCGCCGTGTCCTCACATGGTGGAAGTGACTAGCTCGCTCTCTGCGTCTCTTTCATCAGGTGGGGCCCTCCTGACCTGCTCACCTCCCAAAGGTCCCACCTCCTCATACATCTCTTTGGGGATCAGGATTTCAACATAGGAATTTGGGAGGGCACAAACATTCAGACCACAGTACAGACTTTTTCTGTACAAACTGTAGATGAGGGAAGAGCCACGTTATAGAATTATTCCAACAAATAAATGATAAAAAGGAAAATCTAGAATTATTACCATTTGCAACCTCTAGTAAATTAAGGATCTAGATCTAGCCCACCTTGGTTAGGCAAAAGATTTAGGCTAAAAAAGCAAAAACCCAAGTAAAGTGAGAAGGAGGCACAGTTAAAAGTCTAAAGGAAAATAAGGAAGAGAATGTCATCAGAGTCAGGGTAGTGGCTGTCCCCGAGTGGGGAGCGATGCAGAAGGAGCTGTGTTTAGGAGGGGCCCGGAGGACTTCTGGGGTGGCTGGCAAGGCTCTAGCTCCTTCCATGGATGTTGCCGGGGGCCGTTGGCTTGAAATCTTTTCTAAGCTATACATTTATTTTATGCTGTTTTCTGTGCTTGTATTATTTTAACAATGAAAAGGTTTTTGAAGTAAAAACAGAAAGAGAGGGGTTGGAGACAGTGAGTATACTGAGGAGTTTAGCAGTAAAGGGAAAAAAGAGGACTGTCGCCAGAAAGAGAAGTTGGACCAAGAAAAAAAAAATTGTTTCTCTTGTTTTTAGATGTGAAGAATAACAATATGTTTGTGTGCAGAAGGAAATTCGCCAGTGAAAGGGATACTGTGGAGAGGAGAAGGAAGAGATGCTGGAACGATCTCTGAGTAGGGAAAGGCGAGTGGGATCCGTGTCCAAGTGGTGGCACGGACAGACCTTAGACCGAATGTAGCTTCTCAGTGTGGCAACTGGAGACCCAGAGTACGTGGTGGGTGCAGATGGCGGCAGAGGGGCTAGGATGCAGCGAGAGGAGCTAGGGCGGTGGCAGTGTGAGCAAGGAGGTGGCGATTATGATTGAGCAGGAGGTTCAAGCTGGGTCATCACAGGACAGAGGACATGGGGGTTAACGGATAGTGAACAGATGGTAGAGTCAATGTGTTGGGGGCTCCACTGGAGTTTCATGACATGCTAGAGTTGAATGATGAATATTCGGTGTGGATTTGCCATCCCATTGTAAAGAGCATTGGCTATTGCTGGGATAGGTGTTAGCCAAAAATTTATCTCTGTGAGAACAGATAGTTAAATTTTATGAACAACAGAATCAGCAATGGGAATTATTGAAAGACATTTTCTATAGGAATCAGCATTTCTGTGTGATATCTCAAATCAAAATGATGTGAACATTTCTTTGCAAGGTAAAAGTAAGTCTATATATGATGTGTGGCAAAACATCCAAGCATTTTGGAAAAAAAAAAAAAAAAGCTATCTTTTTCAAAACACTTCCTCTTCAAACGGAAATTCAGATGAACATTTTCCCCAGTTAGCAAAGGTCACTGATGAGCAGGATGATGTATGTGAATCATCTGAATGTAGACCTGTTAATTGGAGAATACGATGAAAGGTTCACTGAGTTTGAGAATGATGACATCACACTCAAATGAGCATTTCAGCCTCACCTAGTTGATATCACCAAGGCACCTAAGGAACTACAGATGGAATTGGTTAGGCTATCAGTAAATGACATTTTAAAGTCATTGATGCTAAGAGAGGTCCAACTGAAATATGAAAAAATGCAGTAGAATACCCACACCTTCGACAAATGCCCCCAAAATGCTTTCTTGCTTTTCAACCATTTATTGCTGTGAATCTGCATTCTCCTACCTAACCCAGATCAAGACACCCTCAAGGTCACAAATGACTGACACCCATCTGGAGGATCAGCTGAAACTGCGGACCTCCATGCTGCGACCAAATATTCAAATGCTTTCAAACAAAAAGCAGACACAACAAAGCCATTAAATTGTTAGTTAACTTTAAAATTAACAAACAGATTTCATTTTTTGAAATGAAGTAAATAGTAGTTAGATTTTTACAAAATGTACATTTTTGAGTATATCAGATTGAAGTTTTTTGAACGTGGCCTTATTCAATTACAGCTAAATTCAATGCAGCCTTCCAATGTGAAAAGGTTCCCACCCCTGTGTTAGGAAGTGGGACACTCTTTCTCAGGGTCTTGATCTGGGCTTATTCCTGCCCAGCGTTCAGTGACTGCCTTGCCACCTTATTAAAGTATATTACTTTTAGACTTGGCCTTACAAGGCTAAAGAGTGGAGCTTGGTACAAGTCTGGGCAATCCTAAACTTCCTAATGTAGCTGACATAAAGGTTCAATGCTGGTTTCCATTTTATTTAAATTGGAAAACTACTCCCTTTACTCAAAAGCCATCTTTGGTGCTGTTGTCCAAAGGCAGAATTCTTTTTTTTTTTTCAATTTTAATTAGTCAGATTTATTGAGATATAATTTATAGTAGTAAAATTTACTAATATTAAGTGCACAATTTGATGAGTTTTGACAAATACATACAGTCATGTAACTACCACCATGATTAAAATGTAGATCTTTTTTTTTTTTTTATTTCAGCTTATCATCATGGGGGTACAAAAGTTCAGGCCACATATTTCAGTATATTACAGGGGTACAAATGTTTAGGTCATATATATTGTCTTTGCCCTGCCCGAGTCAGAGCTTCAAGCGTGTCCATCCCCCAGACGAGTCTCAAAACAATGAAATCTGGTGTGGATGTGGAGAGACAGGAACACTCCTACACTGCTGGTGGGACTGCAAACTAGTGCAACCTCTGTGGAAAGCAATATGGAGATACCTCCAAGAGCTAAAAGTAGAACTACCATTTGATCCAGCAATCCCGCTACTGGGCATCTACCCAAAGGAATAAAAGACATTCTATAAAAAAGACATCTGCACTCCAATGTTTATAGCAGCACAATTCACAATTGCAAAGATGTGGAAACAACCCAAGTGCCCATCAATACATGAGTGGGTAGAATTCTAATCTACTGAAATAGTTAGATCTGAGAGAATGACAGGTTTCATGTCTCCTGGTTCAAGAAAAACAAAGATTATTCAGAGTCCAACACTCCAAGGCTCCTGACGGAACAGCAGCCTAAAGCCTCACTGCCCTGCTTTCCTTTACGGGAAGCATGATAGGGGTCTTTGCTGGCAGAATACTGTTCTCGCTCCCAAAGATATCCATGTCCCCGCCCCTGCAACCTGTCAGTACGTTACCTCACATCGCAAAAGGGACTTTGCAGGTGTGATTAAGTTAAAGATCTTGAGATGGGAGCTTATCCTGGAGCATCCAGGTGAGCCCTGTGTCATCACAAGGGTCCTTAACTGGCGAAGACAGAGGCAGGAAGCTCAGTCAGAGGAGACGTGAGTGCAAAAGCAGAGGTGGAGGGTGAGGCCCTGAGCCGAGGCATTGGCAGGAAGCTGGCGGCTGGAAAAGGTGAGGATGGCTTCTCCTCTAGGGCCTCCAGAACAGCACTTCCCACACCTCGGCGAAGATTCTACACGTGTGTCATTTTAAGATGTTCTATCTGTGGTCATTTGTGACAGCAGCAATAAGAAACCGATACGAGTCTGTTCAGAAAAGTGATTGTTTGTCTTCTACTTATCTCAAGATGTTCTAGATTACCAGCTGCCTGAGAGCAGAACAGAACAGATCGTCCTGGTCTCCCCCCAACGCCTGGCACAATGCCTGTGTCTCTTTACGTCGTCTTCCCTCTATGTGTCTCTGTGTCCTAGTTTTCCCTTTTTATAAGGACACCAGTCGTATTGGATTAGGGGCCACCCTAACGACCTCATCTTAACTAATCACACCTGCAACAACCCTAGCTCCAGATAAGGTCACATTCTTGTTTCACATTTCTTATTCCCACATTCCGAGGCCCTGGTGGTTACGCCTGCCACATGTCTTTTGGAGGAGCACAACTCAGCCCAGAGCAGCCCCCAAACACTTGCTGACTATAATCACTACATCAGCAGTGTGGTGATATGATTATTGCCCCCTTGGAAATCAAGTTCAATTCCCAACCAACGCACTCCCTTTCCCCGGAACTTGGGCAGAATGAAGTCTATTGTTTCTCAACGGCAGTGACTGGACACACAAGGTCACTAATTGGCTGAGAGGTGAGGGGCCCAGCATGTCTTCAGCCTGGAGGGGTCATGAACCAGGCACGTATGCACACACCCACAGAAGGGTACCTCCTCCGGCAGGAGCGCCTCAAAACAGGAGCGCCTCAAAAAACTAAACATAGAGTTACTATATGATCCAGCAATCCCACTTCTGGGCATACACCCCACAAAGTTAAAGCAGGATCAAACAGACACCTGTACACCCATGTTGATAGCAGCATTATTCACAACAGCCAAAAGGAGGAAGCGACCCGAGCGTCCACGGACGGAGGAGTGGATAAACAAAACTGTCTACGCAGACAACGGAACATGACTCAGCCTTCAAAAGGAGGGAATTCTGACACGGGCTACAGCACGGCTGACCCCTGAGGACGTCATGCTCCATGAAATGAGCCAGTCACAAAAGGACAGTTACCACAAGATTGCACTTCTGTGCGGGGCCGTGTCTGAGAGCAGTCCAATCCCCAGAGACAGACAGGCGGGTGGTGGGTGTCAGGGGCCGGGGAGGGACACAGGGAGTCGGTGTTCATGGGGACAGAGTTTGGGTTTGGGAAGGTGAACAAGGGCTGCGGATGGACGCTGGGGATGGCTGCGCAGCACCGGGAATGTGCTTAATGTACCACTGAACCGTGCGCTTAAACGTGGTAACGTGGCACACTTATGTGATGTGTACGTCAGCACAATTAAAATTTTAAAAAGGAAAAGAAAAGCTGGGTAAGCAGTTTAATTCTGGCACACGAGCACAGGTAAGGATGAGTGAGTTCACCCCCAGGGATCTGAGAAACTGAAGATAGTGACAACCAGTTAGAATGACCTGGTGCCAACATTTCTGATCTGCGGCCCATCAGGGAAGGGAGGCTGGTGATCCCCGGTGCCAGCCCTGCCAGCAGCCCCACAGCCATCCTCCAGAAACCACGGGAAGAACATCCAGGAAGGGGGAAGAGCCTCAAGAAACAGCTCGGCTATTGCTGCTCTGTAAACAGTCGCATCACTGATCTGCTGGGAGTTACTTAAGCAAATATATTCCTTGGCGATTACTGAAAGAAAAGTATTTTTCCTCTAGTGTACCCAGAATGCTTAGCTGAGTGATCTGACCTGATCTGGCCGAGCCCGTGGCCCCAGTGTGTGGATTTGGAACCTACAAGCCAACTGGCTCCCTCAGCAGCCCCAGCTCACACCCCCTGCTTCTTCCCAGAGCGGCTCCCCACTGCGTGGACTCCACTCTGCTCTTTCATTGGCCGGGCCACCAATAAATCCCCCAGCCGCTGACACAGTGCTCTGTGCTGAGTGAAATATACACACGCAAGTGGAACCCCAAAATGTATTTGTCCCGTAGATTGACTCATTCTAGATTGGGAAAAAAAAAAAAAAAAGTGGAGTTAAAGTAAGTAGGAGCATTTGCTATTTCTTTTCCAGTCTAGGAAGCAGCAGGAATGTAAATTGAGTTATTCTAGTTAGCCACAACGTTGAGTTCTGGTGTTTATGTAACTGCAAATCTATTTAATTTGAACACAGAGACGCATTCATTCATTCAACAGGGACTTTTGGAGCACCTACGCTACGCCAATAACTAGGCTGCGAGATGGGATTACGAAACACCCCCAGTCAAGGCCATGGACGACAGCCTGGTGGAGGAGAGACTGGAACACGCAGTTGGGACTCAGTGGGACGTGTGCTAAGACCCCAAATGGGGGGAGCCAGGGGACGGCAGGAGGCAACAGCAAGGGTGGCTGCCCTTACCGAGTGGGTAGGGATGGCTTCCAGTGGGAACCGTTCGAGTGAGCAGCCCAGGCCGAGGAGGAGGAGGCGTGGGCAGGGAATGTGACATGGGGGAAAGGAGCACAGGCAGGAGAGGGCAAACTTTTTCTGTAAAGGGCCAGAGGGTAAATATTTTCAGCTTTGTGACCTGGACTCTGCCGTTGCGTTGCGGCACTAAAGCAGCCACAGACCACACGCAAATGAATGAACATGGCTGTGTGCCGACAGAAATTTATTCATGGACGGTGAAATTTGAATTTCACATCATTTTCATGTGTCAGTAGGCACTACTCTTCCTTTGCTTTTTTTCAGCCATTCAAAAAGTGTAAAAACCATTCTTAGTTCGAAGATCGTACAAAAACAGGCGTTGGGTTGGATCTGCGTCTAAGATGCTGAAAGTAGTAGGAGTGCTAAGCACGAGGCTGCGGGGAGAAAGTGATTTTGTTTTTGTTCTTTATTCATTTTTTAAAAATGTATTGTATCTCCTTTAATCTTTAGACAGGAAATAGATTTACATGGTTCAAACATTAAAAAATATAAAAGAAATGTGCGCTGAAATGTTTCCCCCCACCCTTGCCCTTACCTGCCCAGTTACCAACCCTCCCCTTACAGGTAACTGCTGCTCTTAGTTTTCCATGGGGCCTTCCAGATTTTTTATGCAAATACCTTATTTTGTTCATTTAAACCAAAACAAATGGCAGCCTGCTGCTTTCACACATCAACGTGTTGGGAATGCTTGCCATACAAATGCAGAAGGTCCTCAATCTTTTTTTACACTTCACGGTAATACATTATATGGATACGCCATAATTATTGAAGCAATTCCCATGGATGAACATTTAGAACTTTCCCAATCTTATGCTATTACAAACTATGCTGCAATGAAGATCTTACACATACTTCTTTCGGCCCAAGAGTGTTTTACTATAGAATGAGTATTCCTATTACTGCAATGGTTCGATCAAAAGTTCTGTGCATTTGAATTTTTTCTTTTAAGAGACAGGGTTTAGCTCTGTCGCCCAGGCTAAAGAGCTATGATGACACCGTAGCTCACTGCAGCTTCAACTCCTGGGCTCCAGCGATCCTCCCACCTCAGCCTCCCAGTAGCACCACAGGCACTCCACCACACCTGGCCTGAATCTTGTCTACTCCTGACAACAACAAATCGGGGTGTCCGTGTCCTCTCAGCCTCACCAATACTGTGCAATCTGACATTTAAAATTTTGCCCATTGGATCAGTGCAGTTTTGATTTGCATTTCTGGGATGTGCAACTTTTCCTATGTTCAATGGCTTCTTTTATTTCCTTTCTTGTTGATAATCTGTTCATACCCTTTGCCCATTGTTCCCACTGGGTGGTTCACTTTTTCTCTGTAGGAGTTCATTACACATTGAGATGTGAGTTAAAAATATTTTTTCCTAGTTTGTCATTTGTCCTTTGACTTTGCTGATAGTTCATTTTGCCACTCACAAGGTTTGATTTGGCTTCGTACCTTCCTGTCATAGAAGAGGCTTTCTAAGTGGTGGTGGAGGGCCCTGTAGCCGGGACCAGGGTGTGGACGAGCAGATGGGCCAGCAAGCACTTCTGAGTGGAGCTACCTAATGGAGGATGCAGTCAAGGAAGGTTCCAGACTTTGGGTTTGCCCAGCCAGGTCACTGTATGGATGCCAATAATGACCACACGGAATGTAGAAGGAAGAGAAGAGCTTTCTTTTCCTTTCTTCTTTCATTGGGGTGTGGGGGAGATGATGAGTTCTTTCCCTAAGCCCCACACAGAGCTGAGTGCCACGCCTGTGTGCTCCAGAGCCTGTGCAGTGTCTCTTTCCAAGGACAGGGATGATAGTGTAGCCATATGTGGACCCCTAGAATCTAGCACAGTGCCGGGCTCCAAAAACATACTTCTGAAAATTGTTTAGCTACCCAGGTGAGGGTAAACCTAAGTCATTAACAATGGCCCAGAGGGCAGGACAAGAGCTCTGAAGGCGGCACCATGGGCCCACACACGAGGTTGGGCCTGGAGAATGAATGAGCAAATGAATAAAAGCTCTTCTCAACAGCTCCCAGCTCCAAATGCCACCCATTCACTCCATGTCCAGTCTCCAAGGCCAATGCTCTGCAAAACAGGGTGTCAGGCCATGGGTGGGTGGCAGGCAGGATAGCAAGGGGACAATAGTATATCTGTTACCCTGACATCACTTTTTAAGTGTCTAGTTCATGGATTTTTATATTAATAATATAGTACATACTATATTACAGTGGCAACGTGAGTGCTTTAGAAATAGCTAAGTATACACATATTCGAGAGGCAGATGTCAGTTGGATCCTCTGGGGAGGCCAAGAGAGCCTCAGGAGTGTCAGTCTCTGCCCACCCAGAGGGGAAATGGGAGCAAAGGCTGCCCCTTGGAGGAGCCCAGCGATGGCCAGGAACACTGAAGAGGTAGGAATTCGGCCAGGCTGAGGAGGATGCTTTGTGGCAGGCAGAGTCATTGGCAAGGAAGAGATAGGCTATCTCCCACTGTGGAGGAAGAAGGAGTGACCGTCACACAAGTGCAAGACAGACCTGTTAGTAACGAGGCCTGTGGTTAGACTGGGCAAGGGTGGGGGCAGTGGGGAGGAAGGATGGCATCCAAGAAGCATAAAGGGACAGTTGGCTGGCCACCACAAGAAACCAGCTAAAAACTGGTAAATCTGCCTTCCAGCATCAGTAGATTGAGCACCTAGTTACAGAGCAAGCACAATGCAGTGACATGGCCCCTGCCCTCATGATGCTTGCAGCAGAGTGGGGGCCTTTTGCTAACATACCTGCCTGTGTCACTTTCCCATGGCTGCCATGAGAAAGTACCACAAACCAGGTGGCTTAAAACACAGAAATTTGGCTGGGCGCGGTGGCTCACGCCTGTAGTCCTAGCCCTCTGAGAGGCCGAGGTGGGTGGATCGTTTGAGCTCAGGAGTTTGAGACCAGCCTGAGTAAGAGCAAGACCCCGTCTCTACCAAAAATAGAAAGAAATTATCTGGCCAACTAAAAATATATATAGAAAAAATTAGCCGGGCATGGTGGTGCATGCCTGTAGTCCCAGCTTCTCGGGAGGCTGAGGCAGGAGGATCGCTTGAGCCCAGAAGTTTGAGGTTGCTGTGAGCTAGGCTGATGCCATGGCACTCTAGACCAGGCAACAGAGTAAGACTCTGTCTCAAAAAAATATATTAAAAAAAAAAAAAAACATGGAAATTTGTTCTGTCCCAGTTCTGGAGGCCAGAAGGCTGAAACCAAGGTGTGGGCAGGGTGGTGCTCCCTCCAGAGGCTCCCGGGGAGGCTCCTTCCTGCCCCTCCCAGCTCTGGTGGCCCCAGGTGTTCCTTGGCTCATGGCCGCATCACTCCACTCTCTGCCTCCGTCCCCATATGGCCTTCTCCTTTGTATCTGTGTCTTCTTTCCTTCTTATAAGGACACTTGTCATTGGATTTAAGGCCCACCCAGGTAATCCAGGACAATCTCATCTCAAGATCCTCAGACTTTTTTTCCAAATAAGGTCCCATTCACGAAGTTGGAAGGTTAGGGGGAGGCCATATCTTTGCGGGGCCACCATCCAACCATGACACCGACCCTTGCTCAGCTTACACACACAAGCTGAGCAGAAGCCTTCCACATGGCCACACTTCTGAGGGTTGCCCTCTGGTGTGGAGTCTGGCTTGCAATGGCTCCGAAGGCTTAGCCACGCTCCCTGCATCCATGGGCCACCACCTCGGTCTGAGTTCTCTGACGTTCGTGGGTTCTGAGCTCATCTGGAAAGTGCTCCCACATCCTTTCCACGGGCAAGTCTCTTTCCAGTATGGATTCTCTGAGGTGTGCTAAGACCCCAACTACCCCAAAGCCTCCACCGATCACTGCACTTACCAGCCTCTCTCCACTCTGGATGCTAAGTGCAGAATTTCTTCAGACGTCCCTCAGACAGTTTTCCCAACATTTATTGCATCCACAGGAGTTTTTGCTTGTATGAAGTCTCTGACGTTTGACAAGACCTGAAATCTCGTGAGGGACTTTCTACATTCATTGCAGTCACCAAGGTTCTCTCCACTGTGACGTCTCTGACGTTCTTAAGGTGTCAGCGTCTCTTCAGTGTGAGCTCTCTTATCCTGAATAAGTACTACACTCGGCCTAAAGGCTTCTCTCCAGCCTTTCTCCCCTGGTGCCCCACGAGGTGGGAAGGTGCGCCCACACCAGTGACACTTGGGCACTGTTTCTATGCTGTGAGTCCTTCGACAGTGAACCCGAGAGGGCACCACGTGGAAGCATTTCTGCATTCATGACATTTGCAGGGCTTCTCCCCACTACGGCAAGTCAGGTGGACCCTCCCCTCCAAAGTCCCCCACCCGAGTTGCATCCCTGGGGACTTTGTGCATCAGAAATGCCCCTCTGTTGACAGACGCCACTGTGTGTCTGAAGTGCTGTCTCTCAGATAGACAACAGGGCTTGAGCTAAGATCTCAGCTTTGCTCACATCCCACACGCTATCTCCTGCTGGGTAATTCCCTGGTTGCAGTTGTCACAGCCGTGAAACCTCTCTCCTGGGATGGAGGTGGCTTTTACCTCCTGTCTATGATGCTTTCCTCCCCTCTCTGCCAATGGCTTGACCACGCTGCCGCTTCTCCAAGCTCAGGTGCCCAGAAACAGGCCCTTGAGAAGCCGGAAATGGAATTATCTTCTCTACAAGTTTCTCCTTTGCAATAGAAACCTGGCCTTTCTTCTCGGAATGACTATTGGAAATGAAAAAAGGGAACAAATATCACTTGTTCCCTTTGTAAAGAGAGAGAAAATTATACATCTCAACCTGTCTAAAGAGGATCAACCAAATAGAAATCTATGCTCTGAGATCTATAACTTTCACAGCTCTCAAGAAAATTTCCTAAACCAGAGAGAAAATGGGATGGGCCACCACTAAGTAAAGAGTTTGAGGGAGCTCTGGTTAAGAGTAGGCAGAGGCCAGGCGCGGTGGCTCACACCTGTAATCCTAGCACTCTGGGAGGCCGAGGCGGGCAGATTGTTTGAGCTCAGGGGTTCAAGACCAGCCTGAGCAAGAGTGAGACCTGGTCTCTACTAAAAATAGAAAGAAATTATATGGACAGCTAGCCGGGCATAGTGGCGCATGCCTGTAGTCCCAGCTACTCGGGAGGCTGAGGCAGGAGGATCGCTTGAGCCCAGGAGTTTGAGGTTGCTGTGAGCTGGGCTGACGCCACGGCACTCTAGCCCGGACAATAGAGCAAGACTTTGTCTCAAAAAAAGAAAAAAAAAAAAAAAAGAGTAGGCAGAAAACACGAGAAGGGTACAAAGACATTAAGTTATTTCCTTGTTTACAACACTGTGTTTTGACAAAACATATCTGCACGTTTGAATGGATCTTCCGTGTTATTTGCAAAACTCAGATCATTAGTTTGAATGAACCAAGGCAATAACAGCCTCACGGACCTGTAATATAAAGAGGCCAAGTTCAGAGAGGACGCCTGGCTAAGCCTGATAGGTTAGAACCCATCCGGGGCATGGTAAAACCATGCTGGAGAAAACATCAAAGCTGCAATGAGGAAAAACAAAATGGGAGGAAGAGGGAGGGGGAGGGAAGGAGAGAGAGAGACGGACAGACCGAGAGCGCACATGAATGAAATAAGGCAAGTGTTAAGCTTAGAAGAGAGCTCCCTTGCCCTTCCTTCAACTAAAGTGTATACATACACAGCACCATGACAGGCATCAGGGACACGAAGCCCAGGCCTGCCCTCGAAGCAGGGCCAGTGAGCACGGCAGTCAGGGAAAGCAGAGGAGAGAGCTCCTGGCCCAGATTAGTGGGGTCTGGTCTTTGCCTGGTAGCTCCCCGAATGAGAGGGAGCCGTAAGAACCCCAGAAGTATCTCCCCGCCTGGTCTGCAGGACCCAGCCCTTGGGCAGGGTAGGCATGGCTCTGGCTCCTTACCACCCAAGGCAGAAACACAGTGGCCCCCAAAGACGCCCACATCCTAATCCCCAGAAGCTGCGAATATGTTAACTTACATGACAAAAGGGAGCTGGCAGATGTGATATGGGTGGGGAGATTATCCTGGATTATCCAGGTACTTAAATGTCATCACAAGGGTCCTTGTATGGGGAAAAGGAAGGCAGAAGAGTTAGTGTCAGAGTGACACAGCAAGAGAAAGGCTAGACCAGACATCACTGGCTTTGAAGATGGAAGAGCCATGAGCCAAGGAATTCGGGCAGCCTCTAGAAGGCAGGAACAACGGGGAAAAGGAATCTTCCCTAGAACTTCCCATGTTGAAGTTCTGACCTTCAGAACTGTCAGATGATAGATCTGTGTTGTTTTAAGCCAGCAGATATGGGATAATTTGTTACAGCACCAGTAGGGAACTAACATTCCACCTGCCACCAACCTAACCCTCCAGCCTCATGTCCACCCTGGGCGCCTGGCACAAGCACTACTGGAGGGTTGCTGAAGTCCAGGCACTCTCCAGCCCCTGCAAGAGTGGTCCCTGCTCCCTCGAAATGCCTGGAAGTTGCTCGCCCACCTTTCAGGATGTATTAATATCTGCACTGCAGGGTGACTGCCTGCTTGTCCTTCCAGCCAGAGTGTGAGGCCAAGAGGTCAGAGACAGTGCCTCGTGTCTTTTTCGTGCAAAACCCTGCGAACGTTTTGTGGACATTAGACAATATTGTGCAGAAGTACATCTACAAAATATTGGGGGGTCTTGCTTTTTATTGTAGTGGAATTGACATAACAAAAATTACTATTTTAACCACTTTAAAGTGTACAGTTCAGTGGCATTAAGTATTTTGCAATGTTGTGCAACCATCACCTCTATCCAGTTGCAAAAAGAATTTCACCATCCCCAGAAAGAATCCCCTCCCATTAGCAGGCATTCCTCATTTACTCCTCCCCCAGCCCCCGGAAACCACTCATCTATCTTCTGTCGCTATGAATGTGCATAGCTGGACATTTCATATAAATGTCTTCATATAATGTGTGAACTTTTGTGACTGACTTCCTTGTCTTTTCTCAATTGCGGTAAAATACACACAACATAAAACTTACCATTTTAACAATTTTTTTTTTTTTTGAGACAAAGTCTCACTTTGTTGCCCAGGCTAGAGTAAGTGCCGTGGCGTCAGCCTAGCTCACAGCAACCTCAAACTCCTGAGCTCAAGGAATCCTCCTGTCTCAGCCTCCCGAGTAGCTGGGACTACAGGCATGCACCACCATGCCCGGCTAATTTTTTCTATATATATTTTTAGCTGTCCATATAATTTCTTTCTATTTTTAGTAGAGATGGGGTCTCGCTCTTGCTCAGGCTGGTCTCGAACTCCTGAGCTCAAACGATCCGCCCGCCTCGGCCTCCCAGAGTGCTAGGATTACAGGCGTGAGCCACCGCGCCCGGCCCATTTTAACAATTTTTAAGTCTACAGTCCAGTGGTGTTAAGTACATTCCCAGTGTTGTGTGAATATTCCCACCATCCATCACCAGAAATCTTCAAATTCCCAAGCTAAAACTCTGTCCCCATTAAACAACAACTCCCTTGTCTGTCTCTATGGATTTGACTACTCTAGGTCCCTCATACAAGTGGAATCGTACAGTATTCGTCCTTCTGTGACTAGCATATCTTGCTAATCATAATGCCTTCCAAGTTCATCCACGTCGTAGCATGTGTTGGTGATTCCCTGCTTCCCACAGCTGCATAAAATCCCATTGTATGTATGTACTACAATTTTATCCATTCGGCTGCTGGTGGGCAGCCTCATGCCACTTTACATTCCCGGTGCCTGCATGTTGTAGACATCTAATACAAATTTATCAAGTGGGTAAAGTGCTGCCCATTCTGGATTTGTACAATTGTCATTATAGAACATAAATGTAGTGCCATGCTTGTCCTGCAAAGCTAGATGTTAACTACCCCTCCAGGCATTGGGACAACTACAACTTTCATGAGCTCGGACATCTTCATCAAACTCCGCACTTGAATAGAAGACCTGATGCACAGGAAAGGCCAGTGCCGAGACCGCAGCACATAGCACACCCTCCAAACTGCACTTGTGTCACACGTGCACCATTTTTCAATTACTCCCAAGCAGGAAGCTGGCTCTGGCGGTCAGAGACCAAAAGGTGTTTAATCTGAAGCCTTCCTATGTTGGTTCTCAAGCTGACGACTAAGTAGAAGACCAATATAAACTTGGAATTGTATGGAGATTTTGACAGTTCAAATCATATTCCAAAAATAAACACACACACACACACACACACACGCACGCACACACACACGCACACACACACAAGTATAGTCCATAGCTGTTAGCCATGAATGAGAGTGTCAAAATCTACCACTTCCCAATATCTTAGAAGTTTTCATACACTGCTTTAAGTAGCTGCCCTCATGTCATTCACCTACAAGGTAGGTATAACTGTCCCTGTTTTACAAATCAAGAGAAGGAGAGACAGAGACAGAGATAGGGACAGAGAAAGACTTACAAAGGCTAAGTTGCCCAAGGAACCAGTTACTGAGAGATTCTGCCGGGCTGCACTTTGCCTGTCATCGCCCCAGGGTTTCTCTGGACATAGGGCCTGAGTATGTGCATTGTGACCAAGTACCCTTGGGTAATTCCAGTTTATCACATTTGTTTCCTCAAGTGCAACCTGGAGACCATCTCCATGAGAAATAGGTGCAGTATTCCACCAGCTAAATGCATCAAAGCCTCCTGGGAGCTCTAAGAAATTACAAAAACCCAGGCACAAAGCCCAAGATTCCATTGCAATGGCTCTGGGATGGGGTCCAGGCATTGGTACAAATCTAAAGCCCCACCCACACATTCCTGTGCAGCCAGGTCTGAGAACCACTGCACCACAACCCATGTTTCTCCTCTTCGTGAAAATGTAAATTAATATAGCCATTAAGGAAAAGAGCTACAGGTAGAGCTACCATATGATCCAACAGTCCCATTAGTGGGTATATATCCAAAGGAAGTGAAATCAGTATGTCAAAGAGATGCCCACACTCCCATGTTTATTGCAGCACTGTTCACAGTAGACAAGGTAC
Organism: Eulemur rufifrons; assembly: GCF_041146395.1. Classification (NCBI taxonomy): domain Eukaryota; kingdom Metazoa; phylum Chordata; class Mammalia; order Primates; family Lemuridae; genus Eulemur; species Eulemur rufifrons. Next base: position 21,121,099 of record NC_091012.1, on the reverse strand, counting down.
GGAATTAACCTAAGTGTCCTACTACTGTTCCCAGGTACAGAACTCACAAAAGTCAAGAACAAACCCACTGAGTCCTGACAAGGAAAATAGGCAAAAAAACAAACAAACAAAAATATCAAGAAAGAAAGAAAGAAAAGAAATTCACAGGAGATGAATCTACCAATTAACACGTCAAACAATATCCACCTTCACCAGTAGTAGAACACAAATTCAAATTCAAATGATATGTCATTTTCCACCTATTAGCAAAGAGTGTACAAAGGCACTACGGAATGCTGGACAGGGCACGTTTAGAAGGAAATATCACTCAGATATGCCCATCTGAATGTAATCTGGTACAAGTTTTCTAGAAAGTAATCTGACTATGTTTAAGGAGAGCCTCAAAATGTGTTACCTCTTTGAGCCAAAATGATCAACGAGGGACTGACTGGTTAAATAAGTCAGAGAACTATGGGAAGAATTATTATTTGGATATGAAAAAGGATTTTTAAAGAATTTTCATTGCCATGAAAATATCATTCAGTGAAAAAAGCAAAACCAAATATACAGTATGATCCCAAATATGTTTAAGGACACAAACATACATACACACACACACACACACACACACACACGCTTCAAAAAATAGACTGAAAAGAAACAATATTCTAATAACATTAAAGTTAGGTTTCAAGATTATATAGATGATATTTGGTTTTCCATAATGAGTCCAATAAAGATCTAGTCTGTTTTGGTAAATACTTTTCACTTGTTTTCTTGTTATGTTGGTGGTTGGTTGCCTAAGGGTGTTGGTCATGCTCTCAATAACCATGGCTGACTTCATGCACATTACTTCATGCCAGGCCGTGCTGGTCTCCCGGTGCATGAGTATGTTCCAGATCAATGTAACTTAGTGCCTGGTAAGTTCGAGATCAATGTATATTGCAATAAATTGATTAGTTAGTCATTTTCCTAATAGATTTCTTTATAAGTGTATTTCACTTACTGACTTAATACACCCTCCATGCCAGAAATGAAGTTTCAAAGAAAGTCGGTAGTGTGTTTACATTAGTTTACAACATTCATGCCATCCCATCACATGCTATCCTTGTTCACTCATCCACACTAGCATGTAAAATCCCTGAAGGCAAGAACCATAGCCCCTGGAGGGCCCAATTAGTGTCTCCATTTACAGGGAGGGAAACTGAGGCTTAGAGGAGTGAAGAAATATATCCAAAGATCACATGGCTAGGAAGTGGCAGAACTAAGCCTCTCCCCTAAGCCTAGCTCTGCCACTGGCCTTGCTCACTGGTGCTTGCTCTCTCCCCTTCTCCCCCTCCACCTCTTTTTTGGCTGCACTGCCCCAACCAGCTGCAAATCCACTCAACTATAGCATTTTTACATGCCAACAATGAGCTAGCTGAAAAACAAATGAAGAAAGCAATCCCATATACAATAGCTACAAAGCATATAAAATGTCTAGGAATAAACTTAATTGAGGAGGTGAAAGATTTCTACAAGAAACACTATAAAATTCTGATGAAAGAAATTGAAGAGGACACAAAAAAAATGGAAAGATACCCTGTGTTCATGGATTGGAAGTATTAATATTGTTAAAATGACCATACTACCTAAAGTGATCTACAGATTCAGTGCAACCTCTGTCAAGAACAATGACATTCTTCACAAAAAAAATAAAAATAAATTCTAAAATTTCTATGGAACCACAAAAGGCCCTGAAACAATCATGAATGAAAAGAACAAAGCTGGAGACTTCACACCATCTGACTTACTACGAAGCTATAGTAACCAAAATAGCCTGGTACTGGCAAACAGACATAGACCAATGCTACAGAATAGAGAACCCAGAAATAAACCCACATACTTACAGCCAAGTGATTTTTGAAAAAGGTGCCAAGAACATTCACTGGGGAAAGGACAGTCTCTTCAATAAACGGTGCCAGGAAAACTGGATAACCATATGCAGAAGACTGAAACAAGACTCTGATCTCTCACCTTATACAAAATTCAACTGCAAGTGGATTAAAGACTTAAATGTAAGACCTGAACTATAAAACTACTAGAAGAAAACACGGGGGGAAAGCTTCAGGACATTGATCTGGGTTAAGATTGTATAAATAAGACCTCAAAAGCACAGGCAACAAAACCAAAAAAAAAAAAAAAAAAAAACCAAATGGGATTATATCAAACCAAAAGGCTTCTGCACAGCCAAGGAAATAACCCACAGAGTTAAAAAACAACCTGCAAAGTGGGAGAAAATTATGTTAAGTGAAATAAGCCAGAAAGAGAAAGTTAAACACCACATGTTCCCACTCATATGTGGAAGCTAAAAAAGTTGATCTCACAGAAGTAGAGAGCAGAATAGTGGTTATTAGAGGCCAGGAAGGGTGGGGGTGATAGGACTGATTAAAGGAGAAAACCACAGCTAGGCAGGAATAAGTTCTAGGGTTCTATCGCACTGTAGGGTGTATGCAGTCGACAATAATTATGTATTTTCAAGTAGCTAGAAGAGAAGATTGTGAATGTTCCCAACACAAAGAGATGATAAATGTTTGAAATGTTGGATGTGCTAACTACCCTGATCTGATCACTGTGCATTGGAAGTATGGAAACTCACTATGTACTCCACAAATATGTAGAATGATTGTGTCGATTAAAATGTGTTCATTAAAAAAATAAACAAATAGAGGACGGAGCCTCATTAAAAGTTTCGAATCGGCAGGAACACAGTGCGCAGCAGCGGCTGAGGAGAGGGGCCGGCTTCGAGTCCGCCGCAGAGAGGAAAGGCAGGACACCAGGTCTGGGGCTCAGGCTCTCCCCGCCGAGCCTAGCGAAAGGAAGTTACAACAAAATCCTCATGATGCTTTTAAAGACACTCAGTTTTCATTCTAGGATTCAATGAGAGACATACGAGATAAGATTTTTTTTTTTTTTTTGTAAGGAAAGACTTGGCATCTGTCCCGGCAGCGTGGTTAAGTAGTCCAAATAGAGGCTTCCATGACATTCCTGGTAGATGCCCCCAGGGTTGGCCCTCCCAAATGGTACAGGGAAATACTTCCTCAGACTTAAGGCCGAAATTGATGATTCTTAGCTTTTTATAATTGCACACGCTTCTGGAAACGTGGTGTATTGTCCATGGCTGCTTTCACGCTACAAGAGCAGTGCCGAGTGGTAGTGACACGTAATCCATGCCACCTTCCCCCTAAGGAAAAGTGTGCTGACCTCTGGTTTGGATGTCTTACAAAATAGTGAGGTGATTTTGGATGCTTTAAAGGAGTGCGTGTTCTGCCTCATTATTTGAACCCATCCATCCACTCTGAAGATGGGTACCAGCTGGTGAGCCGTGGTGTGCCTGACCCATGAACGGGGGTCTTCTGTGGGTCGTTTCTGTATTCCTTGGCGAATGCTGGGCAGGCTTGTATAGACCTAAATAAGCTGCCGGGTTTTGTATGTTACCTATAAATAAGGCTCGCTGGTACTTTCCTATGGGGCCAAACATATGACAGTGGTATCTGTCAGCCTCTTCTCGGATGGGCCAGCAAACGTTGATCAAATTTGTCAAATGCTGAGGATGGGACCCGGCACAGCAACATCTGCCTGACTGAACACAGCGGGAGAGTGGATTCCGCAGGGTAGAAGGGACACGATTTGCTCAAAGTAAGAGGTGTGAGAAGGAAAAGAACATGGCACCAACACCGGAGCAAGGCAGGCACCCCTGGCACACCGGCGGACTCCGCCTTGTGTCCACCAGCCAGGGAGTAACTGACTCTCATCCAAAGGGGAGGTGAGGAAGACTATGGCAGAGGATGCAACTTAATTCCTTCAAGGTTACCAGCAAGAGGGCTACTATTCAGGAGCACTGTGCACCCAAAACAGTTCTGGACCTCCAGTCTAGAAGATGACCCTCTGTGTAGTCTGGTGGCCGGGACAGCACGTGTGTGAGCTGTCCAGAGCTGCCGTCACAAAGGACCACGAACTGAATAGCTCAAACAACAGTTTGTCTTGGTTCTGGAGGCCAGAGGCTGAAATCACGGTGTCCAAAGAGCCGCGCTCCCCCTGAGGCTCCAGGGGAGGATCACTCCGGCCTCTTCCAGCTTCTGGAGGCCCCAGGCGTCCTTGGCTCATGGCGGCATCACTCCACTCTCTGCCTCCATCTCCCCGTGGCCTTCTCCGTGTCTGTCTCTGTGTCCAAAGTGTCCCTTTTTATAAGGACATCAGTCACATTGGATTAGGGCCCACCCTAATGGTCTCACTTTATCACCTCTGTAAAGACTATTTCCAGATAAGGCCCCATCCTGAGGCATGTGGCTGAGGACTCTAACGTATCCTTTTGGGAAGACACAATTCAACCCATAACAGCAAGTAAAGAAGTGAGAAAGTGGGGTGACTGGAGTCACCAAGGCCCTCACTCTCACCATCTGGCCGGAACCCTTCTGGAATCTGCTCTAGAAAGAGAATATAAAAATAAAACTGTATTCTAGAAGACAGGATAGACTAAGACAGAGTTCAAAGAGACACAAAAAGAATCACCTCTACATATAAGGATTTCCTGAAGCCAGGGAGATCATGAAGGAACTAATTAAGATATCTTATCTCCTAACAAAACAAAGAAAATGTGTTACTTGGCCACCACATGTGACCTTAGGTAAGGAACATCTCTCTCTGGGTCTTGGTTTCCTTGCAAATAAAACGGGGGTACCAGGGAGATGCCCAAGAGCCCCTCCAACTCAAAGGTGCTCAAAGAATCTGCGATGATCCCCAGTGGGTGGCCCCATTGGCAACATAAGTAAAAACAGGCAAAGCTGGGGTTTGAACCTGGTTCGTCTGCTCCAAAGCTCTTCTCTATGGATTCAAGAATTGGGGAGAAGTTTAAGAACAACAGAGCCACAGACTGCGACTGAGAGACAAGAGGATCACATACATTTGTCAGGGCTTCAGCTGGCTTCTTGCTTTAGTTATCTCTGGCCTCCGGGGGCTTGGCATTTGCTGTCCCTCTGGCCTAGATCACCCTTCTCTCAATATGTGCCCAGCTGTCCCCACCTCCTTCAGCTCTCCACTCAAATGCCACGTTCTGGGGGCCTTCCCTGACCACCATTTATGAAGTAAAATAGCAACGTTCCCTGCAGCCCCTTACTCTGCCGAGTTGTCGCTTCATAGCACTTCCCCCCTCCTGACATGTCCAGTTTCGATTGATTTGCTAAGTTTTTATTGTCTGTCTCCCCGCTGCCTCCTGTCAGCTCCGTGAGGCAAAGATCGTGGCCTGTTTTGTTGGCTCCCAGGTCTCCAGAGCCTAGGCCGGCGTGCCAGGCATGCAGAAGGAGCTCGGCACGTTTTGGTGAATGAATGTGACAGAATGAGTATAACCAGGAGCTGGGTGCCCCCGTGCTGCGGGGGATGAAAAGCCAGGCATTTTTAACGTGGGAATAGAATGAGAGAAGTTCCCGGGGACCAGCCTCCATGCTGACTTTAAAGCAATCTGTCTCTAGAGATTACAGCCTCCTGCACTCTTCGGAAGCTGTGAGTTACAGCCAAGCGACCTAATTATCCGTGAATGATGAAGTCCTTCACTGTCCCGGGAAAGACACACAAGAGCAGAAGAGCCAACGCATGCATGCAGGTGACCGCTACCTCCTCCTAAGCTCCACTACACAGCCATTCAATTCAGTCATTTGGAGAGAAATTAATCAATTCAAATGTACATGGGAAGACAACTCATGGCCTCCTGGCCGTTGGCTCTCCTCAGCCAATAAAGCCACTCAAGGCTTCCCATGCTTTAGAAACAGACCGATGGACAAACACCACACCATACTCCTTCCCTCCATCCTGTCCCCTCTAGCAAACACCCCACCTCCCATCTTCTTCATAGCCAGACTCCTAATGAAAGAGTCTCCGCTGGCGGCGCCCCTTCCTCACTGCCGGCCTCTGCCCTGGCCCCACTCAGGCTCACCCCACCGTTCCCTGGAAATACTCTGGCACTGAGGTTTCAACCATCGCTCATGTTCCAGCGATTCTCAAATCTTTCCCTCAGCCTCAGACTCTCTCTTGACCCTTCTTCGTACATGTCCAGCTATCTAGAAGGCATTTCCTTTGGGATATCCCCTGGAACCAGAACACACTTAAAACTGACCCTATTACTTCCCCATAAGCTTGCCATGTTGCCTGAAGGCCTGACAGCAGGGGTGGTGATGTCACCTCCAAAGCCTCCTGGTTAGAACTGCTGAAATCTCACTCTTTGGCTCACCAGCCTCAGTTTACTTGTCCTTAAACAGGGGGCATAACTGGGAACCTGAGGGGGCAGTTATAAGGGCTATAAACATTAGGCTACATGCTGGGACATCAGGACATCATCTTTGACTCCTTCTTCTCCCTCACACCCCCCATCCAATCCTGAGCAAGTCCTGGCAATTTTGCCTCCTAAATACGTCTAGAACACATGCCCTGGTCTTCAGGCCCACCGCCTTAGGACAGACACAAACACGTCAGCATACAGTCTTGCAACAGTCCCAACAGGTTTCCCAGAATCCACCCTCTCCCGCACTTACCCCGTCTTCCACCAGGCCACCAAGCTGAGCTTCCAGCACAACAAATCTTGCTGACACGTGACTGCTTCAAAGCCTTCCAAACATTCTCACTGCCTACAAGACACAAGTCCAAAGTCTTGAACGTGGCCTCCATAGTTCTTTGTGATCTGGCCCAGTGCTCCTCCGTAGCTGCCCCCGGAAGCTGTCATGCCTGTCGCCTCTCCGGATCTCCGAGTGAGCTGTCCCTCGTCCTATCCATTCACTTTGCAAAGCACTCTCGAGCACCTGCCGTGTAAAAGGCACTGTTCCAGGTGCCCTCCTGAGAGCTTCCCATCTGGTGGAGGAAGCAGTGCTCTGCAGACAGAGGACAGGGTGCCAGGGGAGCACGGAACAAGAGGGCCCTCCTTGGCTAGCAAAGTCACAGGTGTGCCTTCAGCAGAGAGCCAAATGAAGAGAAAGGGACAGGGACAGGCAGAGGGAGCTAACCAGGACATCCTTGACATTTCTCCGTTGTTACGGCCTTACGAAGCCATCCTTGAACATCCTCAAGTTAACCGTTTCTTTCTCTTTGTTCCCATGGGCCAATTAACCAGCCCTGTCCAGGTTTCCCATCAGCCTTCCCTACTGAGCGGTGGGCTCTTCGGGGGCAGCCATCATGTTTTTCCAGGAGTGGAGACGTCAGGACCCGGGGGTGCTCAGTGACTGGATAAAAAGAAACTAGTTCCTTGCTTTACGTGTACACACTGTACATACGTGTCCAAATCTGCCTGGGGGCCCTTCCAGACTGCCCACGCCAGGACAGGTCCCTTCATGCCCCCCCATTGCCCTGAGCAATTTCACATCCTGCAGTTATATGAGTCATGTCTCTCTCTCGCTGCCATCAGCCTGCAGACTGCATGAGACAAAGGACTGTGCCAGCCGCGCTCACTGCAGTGTCCTGGGAGGCTGACGCTGCCCAGCACGCAGTGGCGCTCAATAACAAGTACTTGCTGATAATTGAGAGTGAGCAGGCGGCATCACCTGTTAGTTTGACATCTCCCACCGTGCCGAGCTCCAGAACAAGCACTCAGTAAATTGGCACTCGTGGAGTTGCACTTATTAAGTCATGTATGTTCTCAAATGACTGCAGTGTGAATTAGCTCAGGAAGTAATGTCCAGGAAGGAAAATTATGCCAGTGCAACACACCAAGGGTTTGAATTCCTGGCCCTACCAAAGAGCAACTGCGTGGCCTTGGCAAGTCACCCAACCTGTCTTCATTTCTTCATCTGAAAAATGGTCCTTCTGGTTTCTGGTGAGGTGTCTATGAAATGACCTATTATATAACAGAATGTTTAAAACATGAGTCATGATCAGCGTTTGCTTCTGTTAGTGTAAGTATTAATACTATGAGGTTTAGTCATAGTCCGTGTCACCTGTGCCTGCCCTTGCCTCCATGCCACCTCAAACTGCCCAACTTCTCCCGTCTTTCCCCACGTACTCAGCAACGAGTCTCTCGTCCCATGACACTTTCTCGGTGTTTCCCCTTAGCACAGATGCGAATAGTTACTGGCCCCTTCATCTCACAGCCCGGGCATTGAGGCCCATGCTAAATCATACACCACGTGTCCTGCATTGTAGTTAACAAGCACGCCTGGTTACCTGACCACGGAGCACATCGCTTACAGATTTGTAATTCCAAAGGATGTGAACATGATGAAAAACCAAAATTATGCTCAGAATTATACTCAACAGTTCGCAGTCTTGGTCAATTCCAAAATCGCCTGATCTTTCAATGGCCTTTACCTTGCCTGGGCTGCCCCCTGCCCCGGGAATGGCAGCGTCATCCTCGCCATGGGACTAAATGCAGACTCCAAGGCCCCACCCTTGCAACTCTGATTCCGGGGATCTGGGCCGAATCCCAGGCACCCGCATTTTCCTAGGCCCCTGAGGCCCAGCTGCGAGGGGCCAAGGGAATGGGGGGCACCTCCCTCTATCAGAATCCAGGGCTGCACAGCCTTGGTCTGGGGTCAGACTGCTTAGCAGCTCCAGACCCGCCAGCTGGCCTTTGCCCATGTGGTCACAGGCCACCTGGCCCACTTGGATCCCCGCGGGCTGCATCTCCTGCTCAGTAGGGGAGCTGGCAGGACAAGGAATGCAGCTCAGCTGGGGTGCCCGGAGGCAGGGCCAGGGCAGGACTGTGGGTGGTGGCCATTCCGGGAAAACCACATGGCTTCTTCCCATGGTTGCCCTGCACGCTGTAGAGTACCAAGTGTGGAGGAGGGATGAGAACTGGGGACATGAAGAAGGACAATCCCAGCATCAATGAAAAGGACCAACAGAGGGATGGCCATGTCTATGCAGGAAAGACTGCCTCTTATAATTTCACTTTTCTGTTACTCCACCAGAGAGCACATTTTTTTATCCCCATTCTACAGATGAAGAAACTGAGGCCCCGAAAGGGGAAGGGAATGTTGTTTGTTGAGGTGAAATGTGTAATCACCAAAAAGTAAGTCACCTGAGCACTGGAGGATGCCTGGGTCGGCCGAGTTCCATAGCCAAGGCTGCCATGTGGAGACCAAGGGCAGGCCAGAGCGGACTCCCCGGTCCCACGGTGCTCATGGGCGCCACTGAGGGCTGTGTGGGACACAGTCCTGAGTGCCGCATACACACCACCCCACGCTGTTCCCAGCATTCCTGTTGGATGTCTTTATTATGGTCATTTTATAGATGAGGAAACAGGTTGCAAAAGGTTAAAGAGCATGGCTTGGAGTAACACAGTTAATAAGTGGTGGAACTGGGCTTAGAACCCAGTCACACAAAACCCTGCACCCTTAAGCCAGTGTTGGGCTACAGTGACTCTAGAACTTTCTTCCACATCAGAGCCACTTGGAGAGAGTTTGTATTTCTGCAAGTTGAAGGAGACACTCAGGCTGTTGTCCCCAGATCTCCACCCCATCCCCCACTGCGCCCCAGCACCGGCCCAGCAGCGCTCTCAGTACTGCAGACCCCGTCCCGCCTGTGTGCCTTGGGCACATCCTTTGCCCTGCCTGGAATGTCCCCCTCCTAGTCACCCTACTGAAATCCTTCAGATACGCTCACACGCAGGAGATCACTTTCTCTGCCACCCGTCCTCCCCTGCAGCAATCCAGCCCAACGTTCTATTGCTACTCCAGTAACAAAGACCTCGGTGCATTGTGTATATTTGGTGTCGTCTTTATCTGCGCTCCGAGCTGGGCTCTCGGTGTATTGTGCAACTTAGTTTTGTCTTTATCTGTACCCATGCTGGGTTCCTACTTTTCCAAAGGAAGTGACCTTGTCCTATTTATCTTTGTTATGCCCAGTAGCAAGTACAGCCCGCAGAAATGGTTAACTTTCGGGTCCCTCCATAGCCTTGGCCCAGCCACTGTTGCGTTCTTCGCTTTCAGTACGTGTTGACTCGGCCGTGCTGCTCCCGCTTGCTTTCCAGCAGTAAGAGCAGCCACAGACATAAAGCACACGATGAATGCTGACAGCAAGCCGGGTCGGTGCAAGACACCGGACCCAAGCAGTATGGAATAACACCACAGTTCTCAAAGTGGGGCACGGGGAACCTTGAGGGGGTCCCTGGGGCCCTTTCAGGCAGGGTCCAAAAGATCAAATCTGTTTCCATATGATGCTGTTTTTGCCTTTTACTGTCTCCTTCTTTCCCACGGGTACAGTGGAGTTTCCAGAGGCTGCCTGAGTGCGATATCACGGCACACTGACGTCAGCAACAGATAGGAAAATCCAGCTGAGTAACAGGTTGCTCATGTTAATATGTAATGCTTTTATTACTGTTATCTTGAAATAAATGAATAACTATTTTTTAAATTTCTCATTGTAATTTTTTATCCAGTCAGATGCGCACTGTGTGTATATCTCTCTAGCTGTACAGATATGAATGTCTCCCACAGAAACAGGGCTCTTTGGGGTCCTCAACGAACTTTCGGAATATAGAGAGGTGCTGAGGCCGAAAGGTTTGACAGCTGCTGGTGTCAGAGAACTGCTAAGTTAGGATTGCTCCATGGATGCTCTCAAACGGCATGAAGGAAGAAAGCTTTCCACGGTAATTAGGTTGGAGGGGTCTTTACCTTTTCAAAGATACCTTTGTACTTTCCCTCTGTGACGATGGTGCAGGTACCACAGAACATCAGAGGGTTACACTACCAATTTTATGCCCTAAGTTTTGAAATCCTCTTTCTTTGTTTTTATATGGGAAGGGTCTATAAATGCAACACAAATAAGGAATTATGGGTTCGGCTTGGAAACTGCCCGAGATCAAGGACCGGGTTGCATGAGTTTGCTGCGGCGGCTGTACCAGAGTCCCACGGAGTGGCAGCCTCCGGCGGCAGAAAGCGGCAGTCTCCCGGCTCTGAAGGCCGCCAGTCCAAAATAAGGCCTTCGCAGGGCCCTGCTTTCTCTGAAGACTCTATGGAAGGATCTGTTCCAGGCCTCTCTCCTAGCTCCTAGTTGTTCTGCTTGTGGCAGCCTAACTCTAAATCTGTACCAGGCATTCTGTGTGTGTGTGTGTGTGTGTGTGCACGCACGCACATGTGTGTTTCCGTATTTCTCCTTATAAGCGCACCAGTCATGTGGAACTAGGGTCCACCCTAATAACCTCATTTTATTTTATTTTATTTATTTATTTATTTTTTTGAGACAGAGTCTCACTCTGTTGCCCAGGCTAGAATGAGTGCCATGGCGTCAGCCTAGCTCACAGCAACCTCAAACTCCTGAGCTCAAGCGATCCTCCTGTCTCAGCCTCCCGAGTAGCTGGGACTACAGGCATGCACCACCATGCCCGGCTAATTTTTCCTATATATATTTTTAGCTGTCCATATAATTTCTTTCTATTTTTAGTAGAGATGGGGTCTCGCTCTTGCTCAGGCTGGTCTCGAACTCCTGAGCTCAAACGATCCGCCCACCTCGGCCTCCCAGAGTGCTGGGATTACAGGCGTGAGCCACCTCGCCCGGCCTAATAACCTCATTTTAACTTGAATACCTCTGTAAACACCCGATCCCCAAATAAGGTCACATTCTGAGGTACTTCGGGGATTAGGATTTCAACATCTTTTTTCGGTGGGGCCACAATTGAACCCATAACAATGGGCAATGACACAAGTTGGAGAAAGGATAAAGGAGAAGGGTAGGGGATAGATTTATGGGTCTCAAATCAAGAAAGCCAATTTGATATCTTGGTCGATGGTAATAAAGAACTAGAGGAGGTTTCCAGGGGAAAACCTTAACAATTCCTTGCTGTGTAGTGTTCTGTCGCCACGTGCATGAAAATGCTACTGGAGGAACTGGGCCTTAGCTGTGAAGAGCTGGGGGAGGGATTTTACATTCTTTTAAGACAGCCCCGTTCAGATGATGCAGGTGGGGAGAATGATCTGGTCCTACAGGTTTCAGAATCAATTCCAATACTCTTGCTCCAAAAGTCCAGAAAAGGAGGAGAAAGAAGAAGAAATCAGATCTTCTATAACCAGGGACCTCACAGCCATTCAAAGCTGCAGCTTGCAGTGATGAGAAGTGTTAATTTAGGGAATGAGACCGTGTCAAGAAAGACAAAATGAGGAAGAAACCACTGCCAGATTTTGCGCTGTTGCAACCAGGGTAGTGAGTCGAGCCAGGAACCTAGTTGGAAGGTGACCAAAGGGAACCAGGAGACTGAGGGCCACTGAGCCCAGCACCCAGCATTCGGCATGGCCTTGGCAGTGATGAGAAGGGCCACAGCCACCGTGCTATGCAACCCACTTACTCCAGCCTCACATCGATTACAACTAATGCTGAAGCTTCAAACAACGCCCGTTCATTATCACACAATTGCTCTGGGGCAGGAGTCCAGGCCTTGTTAAAGGGGTTCTCTGCTCACAAGGCTGCAGTCAGGGCGTTGGCTGTCTGGGGTCTTATCTGAAGGCCTTGGGGGAGAATCGGATTCCAGGTTCACTAGGGTTACTGGCAGAATTCAGTTCCCTGAGTTTGTGGGCCTGTGGTGTCCATTTCCTTGCCAGCTGTCTCCTGGGACTTGTTCTCAGCTCCTAGAGGCCTCTCTCTGGTCTGCGCATGCTCCTCCCCCACATTCTGGAAGCCAGCAGTGGTGTGTTGGGTCCTTTTCATGCTTCGAATCTCTCTGAGTTCCCCGTCTGCCTTCAGCAGGGAGAAAGCTGTGCTTGCAAAGCCTCACGTGACTTGCACCAGCCCCACCAGAAAACCCAAGCTAATCCCCCTGCTTTAGGGACAACTCATTAGGAACCTCAGTTACTTCTGCAAAGTCCCCTTCACCACGTAACCTTAGAGATGCAGAAGTGTGACAGCAGGAGGTGAAGGTTAGGGGCCCAGAAGCCTGCCTACCACAAAGGGCAGTGTGGTGTCTCTCCGGAGGCCATCTTTGGGGACCCGATTTTTCATTTCCCAGAGGATTATTTTCTGCTCTAGTCTCAAAAACTCTCAACCCTTCCAAATTGCTTTCTAGCCACTATTGACTGGTAATTGCAGCGGTTTCCTTAGCAACAGCTGGGCCGGCAAGCTCTTCGCTGATGCACACCACTTGCGTATTTTTCCACAGAATGCGCTTCCACAGTGTATTTAAAGCCAGCCCTACCTGTTATGAAAACCCTTCACTGCAGGACCGCCTGTGATTCTCCAGCCTCCCCGCCACTACTGCTCTCCCGGCCTCCTCCCCATGCAGCCTGCTGCTGACATTGGTGACACTTTCTTCCCCCGTCCTCCTCCCTTTAGCCTTTAAGACCAAACTCACCATGCATCTGCTCCAGGGAGCCCCATGGACACATCCAGACTGAATTCTGTGTCTACAAGTTGCTCCCGGTCTGGCCCAGTGCACCCACGCCCAACCCACACCGAACACATGTAGCTGAGCATCATGTGCCCGTCCCACCAAAGGACATAGGACTACACAGGTAAAGCAAGCACCAATGCATGCAAAGTCCTAAGGAGGTGCCCAGCGAATAGCCAGTGCTCAACAAGGGCCACTGTTGTCCCTGCCACCACCACTTGTGTCAGGGTGATGGCAAGCCCTCCCTTGCCCCTGCTATGGGAGACTGTGGGCTCCAAGCCCCGGGCACTGGTCCCTTCCCCTCTGTGTGCCCTCTCTGTGTGCCCAGCCGAGATGGCGGTGAAGAGGCTGGACCACCAGCCCCGCTCACCACCTGCCCGTGCCCTGGAGGACGGGGCCTTGCAAGCCCAGGGCCCCTCGTGGGTAACAAACGGAAGAAACGCACCCCTCCCGCCTGCTGCCTCCCGGACCCTCCACTGGAAGGCGTTTCATCCCTGGGCCTGCTGGAGCCAGGGCCAGCCTGGGGCCCGGGGTGCGGAAGGCAGCTGGCTCAAGAGTTCTCTCTCTCTCTTCCCCCTCCCTGCCTCTTCCTCCCTCTCCCTCCCTCCTCTTTGGGGGGCTCCAAGTGACCTGCAGCAGCGGGGACAGGGCTTTCCCAACATTCAGGGGCCAGGGCCCTCTGTCAGCAGACACCCAGGGTTCTTGCCCCTGCCCAGGTGCGGTGGCGGCAGCTCTGCCTGCTCCCAGGCTTCCCCAGAAGTCACTCGGGCCACTCTACCCACTGGCCAGTCCCTGGTGCTCCAGCTGGGCCAGGGTATTTGCCCTGTGGTTGCAGAGAGCCCCCGGGCGGGAGGGAGCCAGCCACGGGGGAGAGGGAGGCGCCCTCTCAGGGGCCCTTTCCTACATGGTCAGGCTGCTTCTGTGTCCCTGTCCCCGAGGTCTTCCCTGCCAGCATCATAGCTCCTCTCTGGGGCTGCCAGGTGCCGCCCTGTCACTGTGGCTGCCCCTGCCATGTGCCACCCTGGGAAACGACACCTGTTGGGGAGCGCCAGCCTTTGAAGGCCTGGCTGCCTCCGTCCCCAGGGGGATGGGCCCCGGGACCTCTGGGGGCCTCTGCCAGGGTCCTGCTGCAGGAGAAGGTGGGCATGTGGCCTCACAGGGCCGGGACTGCCCCCAGGGCAGGAGTCTGCCATGGCTTGGAGCGGGAGACTGGGGCCTGCCCTCCCTCCGGTGCCCTCTCAACCTGGGGACGGCCGCCGGATCCCAGTCCCAGTGCGTGGCGCCTCACAGCAGTGGTGGCCGTGGCTCCGGATCACTGACAGTGCCGGCAGCATTTCCCGGAACGTTTTCACAGTGGTCCTCAGGGGGGCATAAGGGGGTGACGGACCTGAAGGACAAAAGCAGGGGGCTGCGTTAATAAAGGGGATGTAGGGTCTTCTAGGAGTGGGGTCCAGTTGCTCTTTTCACATGTTGCCATGCAACGGTCGCAGGGTAACGTGATCCGGGTGATCCGGATGGGATTTTACCAGTCCTTAATGGCATGGATTGTGGGAGTTTGATGTGACTTTCTCCTCTATACCTTGGAGTACTGGGCTTGGGTGATGTCCTTAGAGGTAGGCAGATGCAATCTGAGGACAAGCAAATGGAAGTGCAGTTTGGCATATGTACGGAAACGCCATTATAGCCACTATCCTTCCAAAGCAGTTCTGTGTGTGCTGGGTCAGTTTGACTTAGGAGCTGTTGTGGCCTCCAGTGTAAAGAAGAAATCACTTGTCTTTAAACTGAGATATCTTGCAATTACCATGGCATACAATTTACCTTTTTAAAGGGCACAGTTCAGTGACTTTTAGTGCATTCACAATGTCATATGACCATTGTCTCTACCTAGTTCCAAACATTGTAATCATCCCACAGGAGACCCTGTACTCATTCCCCCTTTCCCCTCTCCCAGCCCCTGGCAGCCACTAATCTGCTTTCTGTCTCTATAGATTTACCTGTCTGAACATTTCATATGAATGAAGTCATACACGATGTTGCCTTTTCTATCTTCTTTCAGTAGCATAATGTTTTCCAGATGCATCCACGTTGTAGCGTGTATCAGGACTTCATTCCTTTTTATGGGAGAATCCTATTCCATTGCATGGATGGAACACACTTCATTTATCCATTCTTCAGTAGATGGATATTTGGCTTGTTTTCACTTTGGGGCTATTATGAATAATGCTCTATGAACATTTTTGTACAAGTTTTTATGTGGACATATATTTTCATTTCTTTCGGACATCATTAAAATAAAACAAATAGCAGGTTTGAGAACTCCCCAAACAGATAAAACCAGTTAGGTTATTTCTTGTAAATGCCTCTAATAATAACAATAAAATGAAACTTAAGTCACCTTCCAAAAATGATGAGAACTTTTAACGAATCCTCTGCCATCTGAAAGCTCCTATTGTAATAAATATCTTTACCCACTTTCTGTTACTTATTAACAGAATGCCTAAAACTGGGCAATTTATAAAGAAAATAAATTTATTTCTTACAGTTAGGGAGGCTGAGAAGTCCAAGGTCAAGGAGCCACATCTAATGAGAGTCAGAGCCTTCTTGCTGGTGGGGACTCTCTGCAGAGTCTCGAGGTGGCACAGCGTATCACATGGTGAGGGGCTGAGCACGCTAGCCCACTCCCATGAGAACCCAGGAATCCATGAATCTAGTAATTTGTGAATGGATTGATCCATTCATGAGGGCAGAGCCCACATGACCCAGTCACCTCTTAAAGGCTCCACTGCAGGGAGTTAGCTACACTCCCAGCAAAAAGGGGTCCCTTGGCAGGATCATCACAAGAGATATGGGAATAATAGAAATAGAGAATAGAGAAATAATAAAGAGACACAGGCCAGGCGCAGTGGCTCACGCCTGTAATCCTAGCACTCTGGGAGGCCAAGGTGGGCGGATCATTTGAGCTCAGGAGTTCGAGACCAGCCTGAGCAAGAGCTAGACCCCGTCTCTACTAAAAATAGAAATTATATGGACAGCTAGCCAGGCATGGTGGCACATGCCTGTAGTCCCAGCTACTCAGGAGGCTGAGGCAGGAGGATCGCTTGAGCCCAGGAGTTTGAGGTTGCTGTGAGCTAGGCTGACGCCATGGCACTATAGCCTGGGCAACAGAGTGAGACTCTGTCTCAAAAAAAAAAAAATAAAAATAAAAAATAAATAAAATAAATAAAAAGAGACACAGAGACAAAAGTATAGTTTTAAAGATGGGGGAGTCAGGGGTCCTTTAGCATTCCCATGAGCTATGAGGCCCTGAGTGAAGTTCCACACCAGTATTATTGGTGCAGCGATTAGTTGCCAGTGGTTACAGATTTACATAATAACAGATAGTTCGTTTAGGTTTTAAGTATCCCCAAAAGCTTCTAGAAATCCCTTAACTCTATCTATGTGAGCAAACGGTTACAAAACCTTTCTAAGATAAACTTCTAAGTCCTAATATAAAATTGTCACTTAGCAGAAAGGCTAAACAAAAATATGGAGCCTCTATATTTCTTTATCTAGTTTCTTGTTGATTGAGACAAGCGATCAAGAGTGAAGTAGGAACTGTCCCTTCTGCCAGTTGTCTCTAGCTGCAGGTGACTGCCGGGTGGGCACCCTTTGATCAGTTCTCAACCTGTGACCTCATGCCGAGCCTTGTCTTACAGAAGCATCAGGCAGGCCTCCAGGTCTGAGACAGGTGTCACCATGCAAAACGCTCTCGATCAGTGAGATGCCCTCCTGAGGCGAGGCAGCTTTTGATCTGTGAACTAACAAGTTCACATATTCTTTCAAGGCAAATTCCTGCAAAACTCCTGAAATCTTTTATATCTTTATGTGCCAACACCCCACCTCTCAATACTGGCACACTGGGGATTAAGTTTCAACATGAGTTTTGGAGGGGACAAACATTCATAGAATTCTGTCCCTGCCCCCCCCCCAAACTTATGTCCTTGTCACATTCAAATACATTCATTCCATCTCCGTAGCCCAACGTCTTAATTTATTACAGCACCAACTCAAAAGTCCAAAGGCCAAGGTCTCATCTGTAAGCCTGTGAAATCAAAACGAGTTATCTGCTTCCAAGATACCATGGTGACACAGGCACAAGACAGACAGTCCCATTCCAAAAGGGAGGAATAGGCAAAAAGAATGGAGTAAGAGGCCCCCAGCAAGCCCAAAACTCAGCACGGCAGACATTCAATCTGAAATCTAGAGAATAATCTCTTTTGACTCCACGTGCCATCCCTTGCCACTGGGGCGGGGGTTGGGCTTCCAAGGCCTTAGGCAGCCCTGCCCCCATGCCTTTGCTGGGTGCAGCCCATGTGGCTTCTCATACAGGTTAGAGTCCAGTGCTTGAAGCCTTCCCAGGGAGGGACTGCCTGCTGCTGGTGACGCCACAGTGGTGGGGGCCCAATGGCAGTCCAACCCACGGCCTCACTGGGCATTACCCTGGTGGGGACTCTCTGCAGCAGCTCCAACCCCACATTTTCACTCCACATTGCTCTAGTGGGGCCCTCTGAGGTGGCTCCATCCCTGCAGGAAGTCTCTGCCTGGGCCCCCAAACTTTCCATGACATCCTTTGAAATCTGGATGGAGGCTGCCAAGCCTCCACAGCTCTTGATTTTTGCAAGCCTGCAGGATTAGCACCAAGTGCCACTGCTGCCAAGGTTTACAACTTGTACCTTCAAGAGCCGAGGGTGAGGCACCTTGAGCCAGGCTGGGGTGGCCAGTGAGCACTGCTCCAAGGTGTGGGCAGCAGAGGTGGTCCTAGGCAGTGAGCCAGTGGAGAGTACCCAGGGCCTATCCCCTGAAACCGTTCCACTGCCTGTTCCTCTGGGCCTATGATGGGAGGGGCAGCCTCAAAGATTTCCGAAGTGCCTGTGGGATCTTTCTTCCACCATCCTGAGGAACAGCACCTGGCTCCCTTCTATCCCCGCTAATCTCTTTAGCAAACGATCTCTGGGCCATATACTTTTTTATTCTTTAAGTGGCCAAGGTGAGAATTTTCCAAATCTTTCCGTTCTGCTTCCCTTTGAATTATAAGTCCTGTCTTTAAATGATTCCTTTGCTCCTGAATCTCAGTGTAAATGGCCAACAGTAACCATGCAGTTCCTTCTATATTTTGCTTAAAAATTTCTTCTGCCAAGTACCCTAGGTCATCACTCTCAAGCTGAGCTTTCCACAAAGCTCTCAGGCATGGACACAGTTCAGCCAAGTCCTAGTTCTTTGCCAATTCATTACAAGGATGGCCTTTACTGTAGACTTCAATACCTTGTTCGTCAGTTCCATCTGAAACTTTGGCAGAATGGCCTTTCCTGTCCATATTTCCATCAGCATTCTGATCACAAGCACTTAACCAATCTCCAGAGAATTCCAAACTTTCCCTAGCCTTCTTGTCTTCTATATCCTCACCAGAATCTGGGCTTTTTCCAGCCCACTCCTCAAAATTCCTGCAGCCTCTGCCCATTACCCAGTTCCAAAGCTGCTTCCAGCAACACCTCACTTCCTGGTACCAATTTTCTGTGTTTGTCTGTTTTCTTTTTTTTTTTTTTTTTTTGAGACAGAGTCTCGCTCTGTTGCCCGGGCTAGAGTGAGTGCCGTGGCGTCAGTCTAGCTCACAGCAACCTCAAACTCCTGGGCTTAAGCGATCCTACTGCCTCAGCCTCCCGAGTAGCTGGGACTACAGGCATGCGCCACCATGCCCGGCTAATTTTTTGTATATATATATTTTAGTTGTCCATATAATTTCTTTCTATTTTTTAGTAGAGACGGGGTCTCGCTCTTGCTCAGGCTGGTCTCGAACTCCTGACCTCGAGCGATCCACCCGGCTCGGCCTCCCAGAGTGCTAGGATTACAGGCGTGAGCCACCGCGCCCGGCCAGTGTTTGTCTGTTTTCTGTTGCTTATAACAGACGTAAACTAAAAATAAAACCCTTTAGCCCCCCTCAAAGTAAACGGACCCCTCTCAGCCAAGAGGACCCTAGAAAAACCTTAAAACTGAGTTCCTAGCCACGAAAGGAAGGGAGATTGATCTCACGCCTCCTCACACCCCATCCCTTTTGGAGTTTAGACACAACTGACCAAATGAAATGTTAATATAGTGATCAAAAGAGTGACAAAACAGACTCTTTTGGCAATAAGATACTAAATTATAAACAGTACCTGAGACTGGTGCTCACACACATTCAGGGACACACTCACACCACACACATCCAATGACAAACTCACATGTCCACACACGTTCCATGACACACTCACATTCAATGACACACATTCAATTCAGTACTATACTCACACATACGCAATGATACACAATCAACGACACACATGTCCACACATGTCCCATGACACACTCACATTCAATGACACATACATTCAACTGGACACACATTTAATCACAGACAGGTTCAATGATGCACACTCACACAATTTAGTGACACACATATGTTCAGGGACACGTTCAGGCACATTCGCTGACACGCATTCACACACATTAACTGATACGGACAATTCAGTAACACACTCAGACACATTAACTGACACACATTTATTGACACACGCACTCAAGGACATACACTCACACTCACACACAATGAGAAACACACACTCGCACACAATGACAACGTCCAGCGACACGCTCACATGCTAACACACGTGCAATGACACTCATGCACAATGACGTACATACTTATAATAGCACAAACTCACACATGCTCACCCGCAGACACAGTCACACGCACACCCGTGCGATGACACTCACACACTCCTGCACACATTCACCCCACTCGCTCTCGGAAGTTCACCTGCAAACATCTGCTCACACTCACACGGTCCCACAGTCACAGCCCCTCACACGCACACACTCACCCCTCGCTTGGGGGATCCCAGCACACACAGGGCCACTGTGAACCAGGGAAACGCAAGGAGGCCCCTCCGCCCCCCAGCCCTGCTGTCGGCAACTCTCGTCCCACGGCCACGTCCCCCAGACACAGGGTCCTGCAGGCCGGGCGGGCAGCCGCAGTTCCTGGCCCTGGCTTGGCGGCCTTGGGGACTGTGTCCTTCGTCTGTAGCCTGGGGATGGTCAGAGGCTCTGTCCCTTCAGAGCTGCTGGAGGACTCCCGTGGGCACAGATGTAGCGAGCCCAAGGGCCACTCCCCATTTCTGGGTCAAGAATCCTGTCTCCTCCAGGCACATATGCAGGGAGTGGCCGAATCCCTCATCCTGGTCCTGTCTCCAGAAGACTTTGCATCCCAGGAACTGCTGATCGGGGCTGCCCTCGATTTGGGGCGGGCTTGCCGGCCTGTCGGGGAGAGGGCCAGACCCCAGCAGGTTAAAGAGGCCGGGTTCCAGGCCCCTCATTGCTGACGAGGACGGTCCCCTCTGAGAACTGCCCCTCTGGACAGGGTGCTCAGGGTAGGGGTGTCCCAGATCCACAGGGCCGTCCACGCCCACACAAGGCAGGGTCATCCTCAGGCAGCTTTGGGGGCTTGTCAGGCTGCAGGGACCCAAGGCGGGAAGAAACGGTCCCCAGGGATGGGCTGAACTGAGTGGGTGGGCAGACCAGGCTCCTGAGTGTGAGCCTGGCACACAGCTCTGGACAGAGCACCTGACCTCATGTCCATGCCCTTCTGGGGCCCTTCCCTGACCTTGACTGCCAGCCTGGGATCGCACCCATGGCCTCTGTGACCTGCCTGGCGGGGATCCTGGGGCCCCCAGGACAGCCTGCTGGCCCTCACCCTCCCTTCAACGTCTGACCCGCTGGTGCCTGGGGGCTCCTCGAGGGCCGTGGTGACCCAACCAGACACCGCCCACGCCCACCAGCACCCGGTCCCCCGCCTCCAACCAGCCCGGGGGACCCCATTGGCACTCACGGAGCCTGCCCTGCACACACCCCGATAAGCCGGCCACCGTTGCCCTCGCCCCCAGCGCACGCCACCCCTGGCCCACCCGCAGCTCAGTTGCACGCAGTTGGCGAGACTCAGCTGGAAACACTTAATGAAATTTATTGAGCAGAAGCATTTACTGCAACCACTGGAGAGAAGGGAATGACAACACGGACAGCAATTGATGACGGCCACTAGAGGCCATAGGTCCCGGGCCCCCTCCTCCTGGGCTCCCTGGCGAGGTGCCTCCTCTGCCAGGTCCCCACTGTGGCCCTCCTGCCATGAGCTTCCCTCCTAAGGGGCCCCACATCTGCCCCCGGCCAGGACGCTGGACTCTGGCAACCTCCACTCCCTTCAGGGACCCCCTCCCGGCCCACCCGCTGGGGCGAGGCCCTGAACTATGGCCGGCACAGGACAGTCACGGGACACTGGAAAACACAGCAGGACACACCCCACCACGTCGAAGAAACTGAGTCACAAGGGACAGCAGGGGTGGACGTCAAAGCACAGTCCCGGGGAGCCTCGCACAGCCCCCCGTCCGTCCCTGGTCCAGCTCTTCTCCCCGAGGTCACGGGGTGCGCGTCCCCGCCGCCCTCGTCGTCCGTCCTGCCCGCTGCCTCCTGGGACTGTGCTCCGGGTCTCCGGGGAGGAGCTGCTCGGATAAGGACACGCACATCTCCGCAAGGACAAGCTGCGGTCGGCCTAAATCTACTCCGAGAAAGCAGAGGCTGAGCTCACGACACTGCACAACAGCGAGCAGGGCCTGGGCTGGCACCGAAGCCCACAGCACGTGCCTGGGGCCGAGAGGCGGCCGGCCGGGCAGGCCGGGACGTGCCCCCCGGGGCTGGCGCGCACACAGCGGCTTTGCACAGGAACGGTGGCTGGTGGCTGGGGGTGGGGGTTGGGGGGGCGCCTGTGCTTGACACGTGGGTCGCTACGGGCCCTACGCGGATAAGGGTGGGCTTCCCAGAACAGGGCTCGGCCTGTCCCGGGGACGGTGAATGGGGGGCCCCTCTGGGGAGGCCCAGGCAGCCGGCACCCTTGAGACGGCCTCTGTCCCTCTAAGGTCTCCTGGTCCAGTGTGGGTGGCAGACGTCTTCGGGTGCCCTCACCCAGGCCGTGGCCGGCCGCTCACGGGTGCTTCCAGGCCGGCTGCCTGAGTTAGCAGGGTTTGGGGCTGGGGCCAGGTGGGGTGGTGTCACGGCAGGGCCGCCTCTCCCCTCCCCGTTGGGTGGCAAACATGGTCATCTGGGTCACCAGGAAGGGCCGGGGATGGGCCGGGGATGGTGGTTGGGGCCCGTTGGGGGAGGTGGGAGGCCCGTAGGCCTTCTGAGCCTGTTTGCCTGAGGAGGACTCAGGGTGGCTCGTGTCCCCAGCCCTGTCCTCCTCTCCCTACTCCTCCCCGTCCAGGGGGGGCTCCTCGGCCTCCTGGTCTCCGACCTGGGCACGGCTCTCGGGCACCCAGCCAGGACCTCCTGGGCTCGCGTCAGAAGCACTGCACATCTGGGCTGTCGGGGGGGCCCCAGGGGCATCAGTAGGTCCTGCCTGACCCAGGCCCGCAGGGGCAGGGACACTGTCGTCTTCCTGAGCAGCAGGGGAGGCCTCGGCGACCTCTTCAGGGGCAGGGGAGGCCTGGGCGGCTCCCGGGCTACCGGCAGTAACCTGGGCAGCATCTGCAGGGTCAGGAACAGCCTGACTGGCACCTTCACGGGCTGGGGAGGCCTCAGCTGCGCCTCCCGTGGCAGGGGCGGCCTGGGTGGCAGCTGGGTCTCCACCATCCCCAGGGGTCCCTTCCTCTCCTGTGCGCAGCTCCTGCTCCCTCATAGTTAGAGCCACCTCCCGGGCCTCGGTCTCCCGAAGGAGCTGCAGCAGCCCCAGGAAGCCAGGGAGCCTCCTCTCCAGCCACATCCTCCGCAGCTTGTCCCGCAGCCTCACGTTGGGCCGGCCCTGCAGCAGCACCTGCCTGGCTCGCACCTGGTCTGCGATGGCCGGGTGGACGGCCCCCTTCTCCATGGCCTCGTGCAGCAGGCCTTCCAGGCGCAGCACGTAGGCAAACAGATTCTCCTCGGGACGCTGCGAGCAGGTCAGGAACTTCAGCCGCGCGGTCATCTGGGTGTCCTTGTTCCCGAACACCTGCATGAGCACGGCCAGGCAGTCCTGCACGGGGGTGTCAGGATTCTCTGCCAGGAGGCCACACATGAGATCCAGGGCAGGGCCGCCCAAGCTCTCCATCAGCCGCTTCCTCTTCTCCCTTTCTGACATGTGGCACCACAGGCCCAGCATGTCCTTGGCATGGTCTAGCCAGCTCTCAAAGGACTCTTCCCCGCAGCCCGGCTGCTCCCTCCCGGAAAAGGTTCTCAGTTCCTGGTAGGCCTGAGTTTTCAGCAGGGGCCGCAGGGCCTCACTCCACTGCTGGGCCCAGCCGTCTTCCTCACCTGCGGCTTCTTCCTCACCTGCAGCTGCTGCCTCACCTGCAGCTCCTGCCTCACCTGCAGCTCCTGCCTCTCCTGCAGCTGCTGCCTCAGCCTCAGCTGCTGCCTCACCTGCAGCTCCTGCCTCTCCTACAGCTCCTGCCTCTCCTGCAGCTGCTGCCTCAGCCTCAGCTGCTGCCTCACCTGCAGCTCCTGCCTCTCCTACAGCTCCTGCCTCTCCTGCAGCTGCTGCCTCAGCCTCAGGTGCTGCCTCACCTGCAGATCCTGCCTCACCTGTGACTTCTTCGTGTCCAGCTTCTTCACCTGCAGCTCCTGTAACACCTGTGGCTCCTGCCTCACCTGTGGCTTCTTCCTCTCCTGCAGCTCCTGCCTCATGTGCAGCTTCTTCTTCACCTGCAGCTTCTTTCTCACCTGGAGCTTCTTCTTCAACTGCAGCTCCTGCCTCACGTGCAGCTCCTGTCACAGCTGCTCCTTCCTCACCTGTGGCTCCTGTCTCACCTGTGGCTTCTTCCTCACCTGTCGCTTCTTCTTCACCTGCAACTTCTTCACTTGCAGCTCCTGCCTCTCCTGCAGCTCCTGCCTCACCTGCAGCTCCTGCAGCTCCTGCCTCTCCTGCAGCTCCTGCCTCACCTGCCCATCTGGCCACTGCTTGACCCTGGGGCCTTGCAGGGAAATTGGGTCTGTCCTGTAAGTCAGCATCATGGGCCTGGGGCAGGAAGATCACAGTCCAGGGTCCCCCCTTGCCTGGTATCTGTCGCGGGATCACACTTCGGTTTATATAGTCTGCAAACTCGACCAGGGCTGCCCTGGCCCCCAGCTCCTTTCTGAAGACCTTGCCGAGCACTCGGTACCTGCCCAGGGGCCACAGCGCAGCCTGCAGGGCCTCCTGGAATTCGTCCTCCAGGCAGTCGTCAGGGATGCCCAGGATGAGCAGGGAGCGCTGCGCGTTCACGCCCATCCAGCCGCACCAGTCCTGCAGCGTCGCCAGCGCCATGGCCAGGGACCAGGGGGAGGAGTTGATGGGACAGGGACGGCTGCGCTGACTGTCGCAGTCTCTGCCGCAGCCTGTGAGTGCGAAGCGGAGAGAGGGACGTTGCTGCCACACAGCCCACCCTACCCCCACCGCCCAGCCTGACACCAGCCACCCCCACAGCGGGGGCCTGAAGGGTCTCCCCTGCCCAGTGTCGCAGTGCGTGCGCCCCACCTTACCCCCAGCGCTGCGGCTCAGAGCCCCTCACTGCACCCCTCCCTTCTGCGGAGGGAAGAACCCCTTTGGCCTCGGAGGACGCCCCCTGAGCAGATCACAGCCGCCGAAGTCCCTCCCACCGTCCCGTGAAACCCCGCAGCAGCTGCGGTGTCGCCTGCTCTCTCCCAGAGCCGGACCCCAGCCCCGCTCCCTGCGCAGAGCCCCCCTGCACCCGGCCACCCGCTCCCGCGCCCCTCCCCCTACAGCCCAAGCCCCTCGCTCGCCCCCCACCCCTCACCCCTGCACACCCCCCCTCCCCGCTCCCCGCGCTGTGGACCGCGAACCCTCTGGAGCCCACCGCCTGCCCGGGGCCCCGCGGCCACTTCGGGGTCCCGCACGAGCAAAGCGGCAGCCTGCTCACTTTCTCGGACTCTGCGGATGCTGCGTGGCCCGCGGGGACAGGGATGAGCCGCCTGGGAAGCCGCCCCCAAGCTCTGCGGCAGGGGGTGCAAGGAGGCACCTCTGCCGCGCTGTGCTGCCCAGTCGGGGGTCTCGGGGCCTGTGTGCTGAGGCCTGGTGGGCTTCCTGCTTCCCCAGAAGCCCAGGTAGATGAGGCAGAAAGATCTAGGAGTCTCCGTGGGAGGCAAATGGCTAGACTGGGGGGGGGGGGGTGGGCATCATCAGTGTCGCCGTGGCAACGGGACCTGCGTCGTCGTCGTAAGGGCTGGATGTGGTGAGGCCTGAAGCCTCCAGAAGCAACAGGCACATCCATTGGTCTTCCACTGACAGAATGGCCTCCATCAGTAACTGGGCAAAGTGGTGGGGCTGGGACTGAAAGTCAGGGGCAGGGGAACCTGAGACCAGGTCCCCAGTGCCACCAGGTCCTCAGTGCCTGCCCGCATCACGCCTGGAATCCCCACGACAGACACAGGCTGGCTCTGTTCCTCGGCACGGCTCCTGACGCTTGGAAGCCATTGCATGGAAAGCGTGTGGGCTTTGAGTCACACGAATGCAGGTCACCTAACAGCTGAGTGGCCTGTGCATGTCGCTGAACATCCATGCCCCTCATCTGTAAGATGGCAATAAAATACTTTCCTTTTTATATATTGCTGGATATGATTTGCTAATAAAGATTTTTGCTCCACTGTTCATGAGGGATATTTTTCTGTAATTTTCTTCATTTATATCATCGTTTTATCAGGATTTAGCACTAGGTTTGTGCTGGCCTCATAAAATGAATTGGGAATTGTTCCCTGCTCCTCTATTTTCTGAAAGTGTTGTGTAAAATTGAATGTTTTTGTTCCTTAAATATTTTCTGGAGTTCACCCATGACATCATCTGGGCCTGGATTATTTGTTTTGACTTGTTTTGTTTGATTCACTAATTTTGATAAGTTTCATTGTATTACTATTCTATCTGAAATATTTTCTAAGTTCTTTTGTGACTTCTTCTTTGGCCTATAGGTTTCCTTAGAAGTGCAATGTTGAATTTCCAAATATTTGGAGACATATTCCTGTTATTAATTTCTAATGAAATTCTACTGTGTACTCAGAAATTACCACGTCCTTTTACATACACTGAGACTTGGTTTATGACCCAGCAGTTGCTCTATCTAGGTGAATGCACACAGTGCCCTTGCAATGAATCTATATTCTGCAGTTGTTGACTAAGGTAGTTCATAAATATCAATGAAGTAAAAATGGTTGATCATGTCATATCGATCTTATATATTTACTGATTTCTTGTGTAATTGCTATATCAATTGCTGAGGCAGAAATGTTAAAATCTGCAGCTATAACTATGAAAATGTCTATCTCTCCCTTTATTCTGTCAATTTTCATTTCCTATATTTGGAAGCTCTGTTATTGGGTGCAAACATATTTATGAATTCTATGTGTTCCTGATTAATTGGCCTTTATATAATTATTACCTTTTATCTAAAGTGCTACTCTTTGTCTTTAACTCTACTTTGTCTGCTATTAACATATCCATCCCCACTTTCCTACGCTTACCCTTTGCACGGTATATCATTTTGCATCCTCTTACTATCAACCCATCTGCGTCTCTATATTTACATGCCTTGCCCTTTTACCCACTCTGACAATCTCTGCCTTTTAATTAGAGTGTTGAGCCCATTTATGTTGAATGTCCTGTTTGATAAAGTTGGATTTAGGTCTGTCCTCATACTATCTGTCCCATCTGACTTTGTTCACATGCTCCCCCTCTCCTGCTTGGATTAACTGAATATTTTTTAGAATTCAATTTCAATTATGTTATCTTTTTAGCTATACCTCTTCGGATTGATTCTTAGAGGTTGCTCTAGAGATTACGATATGTATCTTTAACTTTTCACAGTCTAGTTAAAGTTAATATTGTACACAAATGCAAGAAACCCTCCACCATATACATTCATTTCCCTTCCACCACATCCTTTATGCTATAGTTGCCAAACCCTACAATATACTACTAAAAATTTTAATTTAAAAAGTCATAGTATTATAAAGAAATTAAGAGCAAATAACTATTCATTAATATTTACCCGCACATTTACCATTTCTGGTGTTCTTCATTTCTACCCAAAGATCAAGGCTTTCCTCCAGCATCAATCCTGCGCACACTGAAAGACTTCCTTCAGCATTTCTTTTAGTGCAGATCTGTTGAATTCTCTTAGCTGTCATGTATCTCAAAATACACTTATTTCATCTTCATTCTTGAAGGATATTTTCCCTGGATATAGAGTTCTGGATTGAAAGTTTGTTTCTCTTTTTCTTTCAGCACTTTGAAGATATTGCTCCACTCTCTCCTGCCTTACATTGCTTCCGATGAGAATGCGGTGGGAATTCTTGTTAACATGCTCCTATGTGTAGTGTTTCGCTTTGCTCCAACTGCTGTCAAGATTTTTCTTTTTTTTTTTTTTTTTTTTGAGACAGAGTCTCACTCTGTTGCCCGGGCTAGAGTGAGTGCCGTGGCATCAGCCTAGCTCACAGCAACCTCAAACTCCTGAGCTCAAACGATCCTCCTGTCTCAGCTTCCCGAGTAGCTGGGACTACAGGCATGCACCACCATGCCCGGCTAATTTTTTCTATATAGATTTTTAGTTGTCCATATAATGTCTTTCTATTTTTAGTAGAGACGGGGTCTCCCTCTTGCTCAGGCTGGTCTCAAACTCCTGACCTTGAGCGATCCACCCGCCTCGGCCTCCCAGAGTGCTAGGATTACAGGCGTGAGCCACCGCGCCCGGCCTAAGATTTTTCTTATCATCCTTTCTTTTCAGTAGTTTGACTGCCATGTGCCTGCGTCTTGTTTTCCTTTCTGTTTATCCTCCTTGCAGTTCACGGAGCTTCATTAACTCTGTAAATTATATAATTCCCCAAATTTTGGAGCTTTTCAGCCATTATTTCTTCATATAGTTTTCCTTGCCCATTTTCTCGATCCTGTCCTGCATGTGAAATATATGTTTGACCTTTTTATATTGTCCCACAGGCCACTGAGGCTCTGTTCTTTTTTACTGCTATTCCCCCTGGTTTGTCAGAATGGATCATTTCTATTGCTCTGTCTTCAAGGTCACGACTCTTCTGTCATCAGCAACCTCTTGTTAAGAACATCCAGTGGATTTTTCACTTTAGATATTGTGTTTTTCAGTTCAAGAATTCAAAGCTGTTTCTTTTCAATAATTTCTTTTTCTCTAATAAAATTTCCTATTTAAAAAATCCATTATTGTTCCTTTGGGTCATGTTTTTAATCATTCACATTTTTACACTTTTACTTTTTACATTTTACATGTTACACCTAACATTTACATTTCTACACCACACATTTAGTTATGTGTAAATCCTAATAAACACACTAGCCAAAGTGTTAAGCAGGTGCATATAATTCATTCATTCATTTATACATTCATCCATTCAACAAGCATCTACAGTGCACCTACTGTTTCGGACGTTATTCTAAGTCCTAGGAATTTAGAGACAAATTAGAAATAGTCCCTGTTCTTAAGGAGCTACCAGAATGGTAAGGAGAGGCAGGCTTGTAAATAAACCAGGTAATACAATGGGTGGTGGTTATAGGATGTGTACAAAGTACAGAGGGGACATCAAGTGGGCAGGTCTGCCTGGAAAGGGCCCAGAGAGTCCTCAAAGGGAAGATGAACCTTGCATTGACATAGAGGAGCTTGAAGAAGTCAGGGAGATGTGGCCAGGGCGCAGGCAGACATTGGGATTCAGAGAGCAGAAGAGGTTGGTCCTGCAGATTCAGACCCGATGGTATTTAGCTCTCGGGTATTTAGCTCTCGGGTGATTGTTTGAAGCTGGGTGAGTGGCTGAGCTCCCCCAGATGGCACCAAAAGTAGCCTAAGAAGATAAGGATGAAGCAGAGTTGTTCTGGGCCTTAGTCCATGAAGGAGACCAAAGAAGGATTTGTTGGAACTAAGGACCAGTCTCTAAGCCTAAGACATCCACAGTAAGTTTTACCTTCATGCTTTAAGGACATGAGCTCTGGACTCAGACAGATTTGAGTTCTAATGCCAGCTGTGTGACATTGAACAGATTCCTTAGACTCTGTTTGGTTCAGTTTCCATGGCCATAAAGCAGTACCAATAATAGTACCTGCTTCAGGGTTGTTATAAGAATTAGATGAGATAATGTTTATAAAACAGTGCCTGGCACATACCCAACAATCATCAAATAGTAGCCCTCATAATCAATTCATTGTTTTAATGGATGTGAAAGACAAAAGAACTAATTTTAAACACTTAACTACAAAATTGTAACATAGATGTATTCATTCATTTAAGAGATATTTATTAAGCACCTTCTATGTGCCTGGCATGGTTTTTGGTGTTACCAGGGAGAAATCAACTAACTAAAATTGAGCACTTCCTTCAATTATGAACACAGGCAACAAACCACAATAGTATTGGCAGTACCTGTGACTTTGTCACCAATACAAACAAACATTTTCATATCACATTGCAGTTACTGCAGATATCTAGAAGGATTTACTAGAAATAACATTACTTCCAATATGATGTTGGTAGAGAACTTTGAAATGCTGCTGTATTTGTGGTAATGAAGAAGCACATGTGTCAACATAAAAACCATTCTGGGCATGCTTTATCCTTCATGGCCCGATCACCTCGTAAAGGTACCGCTTCTTCATACTATCACATTGGCAACACAATCGCCAAATAATTTTTTTGAGTGAAAAGAACCAAACACAAAAAAAAACACTTATTATATCATTCCACTTATACAAAACTGTAGGAAATACAAACTACCCTATAGTGAAAGAAAGCAGATCAGTGGTTGCCTGGGGACAGGAGAGCAGGGGAGAGAGGGATTACCCAAAGTTGAGGAAACACTGAGGGCAGTTTATTGTCTTGATTGTGGTGATTGTTTCATAGTCTGTGTGTGTATGTGTATGTGCATGTCAAAGCTTGTCAAGTTCTGTAATTTAAACAGAACAAATTGACAGTTTACTGTATGTCAAATATGCCTCAATAGATCTAGTTTCTTAAAAAAAGAACACCTACAAGTAAATAATAAAAAGACCAACAACCACATAAAATCGGGCAAACTACTTGAACAGACACTTTACAGAAGAAGACGTAGAAATGGCTACTTCGCACACAGAAACATACTCAACATAAATAGTTATCAGGAAGATGATAATTGAAATAACAATGAGATACCACTTCACAGTCACTTGAATGGCTAAAAATAAAGGCTGACAGTCCCAAATGTTGATGGGGATGGAAAAGGAAAGGAACTATCATACATTTCTGGTGGGAATGTAAATTGCACAACCACTTTGGAATACATTCTGGTGGTTTCTTGTAAAATATACAACTATCCTATGATGTGGCTATTCTTCTCCTAGGTATTTACCCAAGAAAAATGAAAGCGTATGTCTACACAAAGAAGTGCACACAAATATTCATAGTCGCTCTATTTACCATAGTCTAAACTGAAAAGAGTCCAGATGATAACTCTAGCGAATGAATAAACCAACTCTGATGGACTACTTACTACCCAGCAATAAAATGAAAGGAACAATAACACATTCAACAACATAGATAAATCTCAAAAACATCGTGCTGAATGACAGAATCCAGACACCAAATAGTACATACTATCTGATTCCATTCATATGGAATAGTAATTGCTCAAACAGGCAAAAGTAATCTATGGTAAGAAAAATTATAGTAGTGGTTGCCTCTGTGTAGGATTGTGGTGGAGACTGACTGGAAAGGGGCAAATGGGAAATTTCTGGGGTGTTGATAATATTCTGTATTTTGATAGGGGTTTGGAGTATGTATGCATTTGGCAAACTTCACTATATGGGGCACTTCATATTTGTGCATTTCACTGCATGTAAATTTTGCCTCAAAAAATAAAAAAAAAAAAACAGTAAAGAAATAATTTATCTCTAGTTAATGGGATGCATGCTGATGTGTTTAGGGGTGAGGTATACCGATGTCTGCAACTTACTTTGTAATGCATCAGTAACATAAGGACAACCATGCAATCAAGCAAGTACAGCATAATGCTAATTGTAGAATATTAGATTGGTGGGTGGGTGCTATTCTTTCAATTGTTCAATTGTATGTTGCAAAACTTTCATAATGCAATGTAGAGAGAAAATAAGAAAAAAGTTCTCAACTAGGGGATAAATTTGTTACAAGAATATTTAAGAAGTTGGTCATGATCATTATTGCTAATAATGCATTAAATGCTTATTCATAAAAAATGAAGACAGGAAGTTAGACCACGACCCTCAGAATCAATTTCAGTGCTGGGCTTCACCCCTCCAGCACTTCTCTTTTCTCCCTTGCTCACTGCACTCCAGCTGCATTTTCCTTTTGGAGCCTAGAATATGCCAAAGTTGTTCCTGTCACAGGGCATTTGCACCTCCTTTCGCCTGTGCAGGCTCTTCCTGTCTTCATTCACCTTCACATGGCTGAGTCCTTCAAGTCCTTCTTGTCCTCCAACTCTCCCCTCAGCCCTAGCCTCACTGACTCCCCCACCCATCACTCCCAAATATCACCCTGATTGATGTTCTTCAAAGTTGTCATCACTATTCTTAGTTGTTTTATGTTGATTTTTGTTTATTACTGGCTTCCTCACTAAACCAGAATCTTCAGGGAAGCGGTGACCCGTAACACCAGGGCTTAGCACAGTGCGGGGACAGCAGCAGCTTCCTAGATTTTTGTTGACCGACAAAAAAATTCAGGTAGTACTGGCCGTCATCTGCTTGTAGCACCTCTGATCCAAGGACCCTGCTTTTTTCCCTTCATAGCACGACCTGTTATTTTGAAATTAACGCAAGTATTTACTTGTCGATTCCGTTCTCCACCACAAAACACACACATACACTCACAGGAGCTCTAGGGCACAAAATGTGTGCCCCCTTAGGGCAGGGATGAGGCCCGATTTTGCACACAGCTATATTTTCAGTACCTGGCACAGCCAGGATTCACAGCGTCTTTAGTAGCTCTATGAGGAGTTTGACCCCTCCAGTGAGGGGCTTGCTTTTCTGTCTTCACCCTCTGTTCTCAACCCTCCACTCCCACCGCCATCCTGAAGGCGCCCAAGGGGGACGGGGCTTTTCCATTCCTTCGTTCCCTCCTTAGTCTGTTGGTTGATTTGTTGGCTCGTTCACTCTTTCCTTCGCACGTTCATTCCACTCCCCCCCCCCCCCCCACCCAAGCAGCACCCAGCCGGTTCGCGCCGCTCCCCAGCGGTCTGGCCAGACACACCTCCCCGTTCCGCCCCGCCCCTAACCCCGCCCCTTTCTGCCCCGCCCCCTCCCCAGGCCAATCGGGTCCGGGACCGGGGCGGGGCCTCGCTCCCCCAGTACCCCCGGCAGAGCCCGCGACTCCGGAAACGCGCCCCGGGGCTGCTGGGCTCAGCCGGGCGCTGGCGGCTCCGTGGCGCTTCCTGCCACGCCGGGCCTGCCTGGGCCGCACCAACGCCGCTCTGCTGAGGCCGCGTGTCAGCCGTGTCAGCCGCCGCCGGGCCCGGGTGAGCGTGCGGGCCGCGGGAGGATTGCGGGGGGGTGCGGGAGAGAGTGCGGGCCGAAGTGATCACGAGGGTGGCACAAGGATGTGCGGGCCGAAGTGAGCGTGCGGGGCCGCGGGAGAGTGTGCGATGGGGGGTGGGCGTCTCTGGGTCTGTGGCGAGCTGCTTGGCCTTGAAGCTAGCCAGAGAGGGGGAACAGGTCCCGGATGACTGGTACGACGAGGCCCGAAGGCCTTCCCGCGGCGGGCGGGGGGCGGCGGTCAGGGGCGGGAATCACGGACATGCAGAGGCCTGCTCTGCTCTTTGGGGGACGCTAGGGGTTAGGACCCGGTCTGGAGCGGAGAGAGAGGACCCCCGCCCCAAGCGCAAAGAAAGCCAAGGGGGTGGGGGCGTTATGGGGGAAGGATGGTTAAAAGACTTTTCCCCAGTCTGGGGGGAAGGATGGAGCTGATGTCTGGGGCCCAGGATGGGTGGGCTGGGGTTGATTCCTGCTGGGGGTGTTCCTCCTTTGCTTTCGGGTTGAGGGGGTCCAGCCTCAGCCTGGCGGGGAGGTTGGGGGCAGGTAGGTAGCGTAGAGCCTGAGACCTGTGGTGAGAGAGGGGAAGGGGGCAGCCCTGGCTGCGTGAAGGCCAGTTCAGGGCCCTCTGTCTAAACAGGGCTTTTTCTCTTGCCCTCCTGGGGGCCACCATTTCCCACTCCAGTGCCTCCCCGCCATTAAACTCCTTTGCTGGCTCCTCCAGTCTATATTTGGATGATTAATTACATGCCTTTTTCCACACACACCCCCCACTCGCCTGCTGCCCAAAGCCCGTGGTCCCTTTCAAACATCCCCCCCATTCCTGGCCCTCTTCCCGGAGGACCCACCCTGTTCCAACTGATGCCCTCCAGCCAGCCTTGGCCTAGCTGGGCTGGCAGCCCCTTCCAGTCTCCTTGGTCAGTGAAACATTTCCTCTTCAACCTCAATCCCAACATTTTTCCTTTACAAGAGGATTTCACATGGGATTGCTGTAACAGCACCTCCCCTAGGTACTAATGCTGCCTCACCCCTTCCTCTGTCCTTCCCCTCCCCCCATGGGCCTTTAAGAAGCAGCAGTTTGCACAGTGTCTGGCACAGTTCAGAACATTCCCCCAAAATGTTATTGAATCTCTATTTAGAATCAAATTGAGCAGTGATTTTCAGCCTTCTGTCTGTGAAAGACCCCTTGGAAAAGCTCTTAGAAAGTGTGCATTCTCTTCTGACCATCAGCACAGACTCGGAGAGAGTGGGCTCCCATTTTGGGAGGCTCCTGGGCAGGAATCCTGTCTGATGAGAGCTAGAGATGAGGGAACCTCCAGATTCTAGACAGGCCCAGTGTTAAGGAAGTGCAGCCCCTCGTCATACATAATCTCTTGGAGTGTTTATGAAAAATGCAGGTTCTTTGGCCCCACCAAGACCTGCTACTCTGCCACTTAAGTTCTCAGTGAACTCCAAACCAGGTTTCGAACCCAAGGATCCAGCCCTTGCCTAACCAGCCTCCTTGGGATTTGCACAGCATCCCACCCAACCCCCAGTTCAGAATCTTTTCTATCCAGGCAGTGTAACCTGAAGAGAGCTATACTTACAATTTATTTTGATTTTTAGTAAGATGCCATACATCTTCTTGGGGAAATGGGAACATAAACCTTTCCTCAATTAAGTACAACAAACTACGAAATCCCCTTCTGGTCTACCTTCTGGCTTTTTATAGGAGCGATAGAAGATGGAAACCTAAACAGAGAGACAGGTGCCCAAGCAAAGTGAGAGAGGAAACAGATGCCTTCCCACCCACACACACAGAAAAAGACACACACAGACACAAATATCCCGAGAGAAACAGACTTTTTCCTGGTGAGACATCCTCTCTTTTGGCCCTTCAGGATTCTGCTACTTTGAGTAGCAGCCTGTTTGCACGGTGCAGGCTTGGGCCAAGTGGGGCCTTTGCTTCCACCTCCTGGCTGGACACGACGGGGAGCACAGAGGCCAGGTCAGCGTGGCCCAGTGGCTGGCTGGGAGTCACTTCCCACCTGGCCGGGGTGCATCGGGATCTTCAGCTGAGCACTCACCACACAGGAGGACAGGTTCCTGGAAGGTGCACATGAGTCTGCTTTGGTTCACCTGAATTATTTCAATCCAACAGGTGGGACCTTACCTGCTGAGCTAGTCTCTGAGAATCGTTCTGAGACATGATGAGCCATCCCTGTGTGTCTCTTTTGGGTAAGTCTGAGTGTTTACCCACCATGTCTGATGGCCCCACCGGAGACCCCATGGGTGGGGATACAGGACATTGAGGAGTATCATTTTGGTTCCAGAAGGACTTATATTTTCCTTTATGTCAGTGTTGCTGAACTGTCTGCCCAGAGACAATTCTCTCAATCCAAGCAGCTCAAGTCAGGGAGAATTGGGAGTGCAGGTGATCATTTGGATGGGAGAGGCAGCTGAGGCACTCATCTGAAGGAGATCCCTTAGGAGTGGGGTTTCTTATGCCACCTTTAGGGCATATAAGCTCTGCCCCAGAACGGAAGTGAACACCACAAGCCACCTGTTGTCTTCCGGGTAAACTCATGCTTCAGGGCCTGAGGATGTTCTTCTACAGGTTCTTATTTAGATACTTGAGGGAGTCCAGGTGTTACTTAGCAGCCCTTGGAAGTTTCGGTAACCTGCCATATAGATAGGTCTTATCTGGGTGGCTTTGCTGCCTCTTCCCAACCCCAAGGCCCAGGGAAGGATGGAACCTGTCAGAGGAGATTGCTTGGCTATTTGTGCGATAGAATCAGTTGAATGCTGATCTTTTAGGCTCAGAGGCTACCTTTACTAGTAACCAGATCCTTGTGGGGAAGAGGAGTCCTAACCTCAAAGGTTAACTCGAAGACCCCCAATTATTCACCACTTTTTGTGACATGGGTTGGTTTTTGTCTCTGTTGAATTAAACTCTTAATTTCTCTTCTTTCAGATCAAAGTGAAAGGATTATTTTGGGCCTCTTAGTGTTTCTGATTCCATGCGATGCATTTGATTGAAATAAGTCAGTTAAAATTTACATTGTGATCTGAAGCACATAACAGGAAGATTTGTTCATTCATGTGAGCTCTCATGTTTTAGAACGCATAATTTTTCAAATTGCCAGGCACTCGATTAACATTGACATCATTATTTTCCACGTATTCTAGCATCAGATGTTTGTTAAACAGCTGCGGTGTACATGGTGCTTGGCTAGGTTCAGTGTGGAATCCGCATTTGACCTTGACAGAGCCTTTGCTCTCTGGGAGTTTATAGTCTTTAGACTAGCTTCAGATCTCATTTCAGGAAGGAGGATAGTACTATTTACATTAAGAGTTGAAGATTCGTTTTCCCATAGTATTTCTCCAAGCTTCTATTTCCCAGTTGTATGCAGGCAGAATGTGCACCCTACGAGATTTGGGGCATGCTTTTCTGCTGTGCCTTACATTCAAGGTCACCACTACCCTGTGTGTCCATCAGGTTCATCACAATGATTTTCATGTTCTGTTTGAAATTGCTCCGACCTCGATTCCCCAAGATCCATTTTAGGCAGGCAATGGACACCTGCGTTTGTCCCTTCTGTCACAGCATCCAACTTCTTTTCCTGATTAGTTCCACCATTTTAAAATGGAACGGTTGTGCAACATAGATCCTAAATAATCCGATGGCCTCTAGGCTTGATGATAATTTTAGTTTTAACTGCAGGAGGGATTCATGTGTATTATCTTCCTTAGTGATCTTCCTGTGCTGGTCCTGAAGCTCTTCACCTGATACACTTGGTTAATTACTCAGAATTTAGCTTCCTTTTGTGAAAGCACTGCCGGCTTTTTTCCTCCGTTTTTATGATCACCTTCTAATCTGATCACTGTAGATGGTGATCAGTCAGCCACTGAGAGCTGAGGCGCCTCACACTAAGTCCCCCAGGTGAACTGGTACATATTGGGGGTTCATGACACCCCCAATATAACTGGGTCCCTGGGCAGTGTACACTGCAAGAGATGGGAGAGACAAAGGCCCGGACACAAAAAGTAAGGTGAAAGGGTGTGGGGAGGTCAGGGGACCACCAGCATTCCAGTGAGCCAGGTGCTACTGACTGAAGTCCAGCACCCATTTTTATTCTCCTTTTCATGTTATAGATTACAGTGATTTCACGTGAAAAGCTTGTGGGTTACCAGTAAAGCATATAATCTAAACGGGAACAAAAGAGACCATGTACTTCTTTCTACTTTACTAGTTCCTCATTTACTGAGTCGTGAACTCAGGAGAGAGATAGGAACATTGCCTCAGGCTTAGAATAGCAAACTCCCCTTATCCGTTGGGCTGACATCCTTTGATCATTCTCTCCTAAAAGTCACAAGATCCCTTTTATCTATAGAAGCAGGAACACCTAGCTTGTTACTAAGCACAACTACGCCTTAAGGTATGTATAGATAGTATCCCTGAACTCAGCAGCTGTGGCCCATTCAGTGGAGGAACAAAGAGATCAGTACTTCTTACTGGGGGGGTTAGCTTCCCATCACCTGAGGGGTTCTACTGAGAAAGGGAGGGAAAGAACTCAACCTGGTGTTCTAAGAATTGGAGCCTGACGTCCCTTCTCCTGGGCTGACATTTTGCAATCTTCCTCTACAGCCGTGGGTGGCTTTTTATGAGGAGGCCCCCCAGGCTTTAAGGTGGGAGTCTGCTTTGCTGTGCTCCCAGATCGCTGGAATGTCCCCCAACTAGGCAGTTAACTTCTGCCCTTGTCTCCGCTCCTGCCCGGGCAGCATTCTTTCACCTCCTCTCCTCCCACGGCCTAGAAATGGGGTCCCTAAGCCCCGGTGGTCTTATGCCCATCAGGTACAGGAAAGGCCACTCCTCTTGCTACCCGGGAAAGGATAATTAACAACTCATTTGGGGGCTGTGGCTCCGGGATTTCAACAGTTAATGATGCCAATTAAGTAAAAACACTTCGGTAGGATTTGCTCAATTAAATGGAATACTTCAGGAGGATTTGCTCAATTAAACGTGGGTGGCTTGGAAGAACTGTGTGAGAGAGGGAGAGGGAGAGAATGCTGTGTCTCTATTACGCAGTGAGGGCATGTTAATAGCGTGATTTAAAGGCAGCCCCTCAAACACCCATATATACCACTAGGCTTAGCCGACACTGCCGGTCTGCCTTCTGATACAGAGTTGCATGTTATTTCTCTCTTCTCTGGTGTGGTTGGAAAAGTCTCAAATCTTGGGAGCTGGACATTAAGCAAGTTAGCCTCTTGGAGCCACGGCTTCCTTCTCCGTCAAATGCAGGCAGTGATAACCGTAGCCTGTGATAATGGAGTTCCGTGAAGGGGGACGCTCGGCTCCAGACACGTGTGGCAAGTGCTCCATAGGCGGAAGCTCACTCCCTCTAACACACCCTCCTCTGCGCACATTCATTCAGTCGCCCCCACGACTTCTCATGTGCCCTCTCAGTGCCCAGAGCTGCTGCAGACACTGGGGTTTGGGGATGACCAAGAGGGAGAAAGCCCCTGGCTTGTTGGAGCTGACATTTCTCCTGGGGAGAGTCAGGTAGAAACAGCAGTCGCAGGATAGCTTTTAGTGAGTGAGAGCGTTTTGAGTAGACTGTGACGGGGCTGGAGAGTGAAGACGTTCTGAGGAGGTGACATTGGAGTTGAGGCCTGAGTTCTTAGAAGGAGCTGCCTACGACAAGCCATCGGGATGGTATTCAGGGCAGGTTTGGAGGCCTTGAGGGCCACAGCCTTGGCCTATCTAGGACTGAATGTCACTGAGACGGGGGCAGGGAATGGGATTGAGGGGCTGGGCCAGGGCCTTGTAGAGGGGTTAAAGCTTAGGTCTCTGGCCTGAGGGCTGTGAGAAGAGGTCTATAACAGGTCATCTTTCTCAGAAGGTGCATATACACAATGTCCACCCTCCCCCCCCCCCGTTCCATTTGGCCACCAAACATCAGTGTCAATTGGAAATGAATTTTTTAAAAAATGAATTGTAATAGCAATTCATGACCACTTCATTTTGTTTGAGAAGCCAAAGCCAAACCAGACATCAGGATTCCAGGAAGAATCCAATAAGCCAGCAGGGCCCTGCACAGGTGACAGTGGGACACAGAGAGGCTTGGCTGCTGAGCACCTGGGGATTAACTCCCACTGGGGAAGCACGTGTGCCTGCAGCGTGTTGAAGGCGGCAATGGGCGTCCTTGGGCTTTGGGGCTAGATGAAGCCTTCTGCCCACGCACGCCCAAGGTGCTGACGGCTCGGGGGAGGAGCCGAGGAAGTTACAGCCCCACGGTCCTGCCTTTGGACTTGCTGGTCATCACCCTTCATAGACTGCCCACGAGTCCTGCCGGCCCTTTGCCCGTGTGGGAATCGTGAAAGCACTGTTCTTCTGACCCAGCCCGTCTCCTTGACCTCCGCCCTCGTCCTCGTGCATCTTCCTTATCCAAGGTCTACCAAAATCTAATCTGTCATGGGATGAGAGGGAGGAAAAACAAAGTGTACCAAAATCTTTTAAAATTGTTGCCCTTTTCTGATACCAATGAAATTCAGGTTGGTTATTAAAAATTCCCACATTACAGAAACAGGAAGCAGACCTTTCTAGGCCTTAACCCCATGTGGTCACACACACACATTGAAGTATAGGTGTGCTCATTCTAGCTCCAAGTCACTCTCAGTTTTTTCCTTTCTTCTCCTAAACTGCAAATATATGCTTAGCCATCTTCTCCCCTTCCCTTCCCCTCTTTGGGTTTTCAATCAAGAGTTATGCCTGCCTGTGTCTTCTCTGAAGGGTCACATTTTTGTAAGCCGCTGCACGTCATCCTCTGTTGGCCACCTATGGGCTTTCCTCCTGCTCTGAGTGTCCGGACTCTGCAGTGGGGTCTTCGGAGCGCTGAGCCACCATTTGCATTTATCCTCTCCCTCCTTTTGCTCATGACACTGGGATTATTTAGACTCTTCCTGTCGGTTATTATATTAATATATTGTTTTCCATCCTTTCCTTTCAACCTATCTGTGTCTCTATATTAATATTTAAAGGTTTTATATTTAGAGTTTCTTGATAGCGTATAGTTGAGCCTGTTTTTTCACCCTCTGCCCTCTGATGGTTTAGTTCGGCAATCTTGGTGTTTGTTTCTGTTTGCCCATCTGCTCTTTTTCCTCTTTTTCTTCACCCTTCTTCTTTTGGATTATTTTTAGTATGTATTTTATCTCTACTGTTGGCCTAGTAGCACGCATCTTAGAGTAGAGTCTTAGAGTGCTTGCCACGACACACAGTCATGTTTTACTCCACGTGTGTTA
This sequence comes from Eulemur rufifrons, assembly GCF_041146395.1. NCBI lineage: Eukaryota > Metazoa > Chordata > Mammalia > Primates > Lemuridae > Eulemur > Eulemur rufifrons. The sequence continues at coordinate 21,080,942 of NC_091012.1, read as the reverse complement.
TAAACCAACACACTACCTTGTTGTTACTTTTGCTTTAAACGGCCAGTTATTTTTTAAAGATATAAAAATGAGAGGAATCACTTCTCGGCCTTTTGGCTAAGATCAAGTATAACGACGGGGGGGGGGGGGTAAAGTATTTTCTCTTTCCCTCCATTTTCATGTTCCTGGTGCTCTTCTTGCCTTTGTGTAGATCCAGGTTTCCACCTGGTATCATTTGCCTTCCACCTGAAAAACTTCCTTCGATTATTTCTTACAGTACAGACCTGCTGCTGATGAATTCTCCAAGCTTTTGTCTGAAAACACTTTTATTTTCCCTTCATTTTTGAAAAATATTTTCCTTGAGTATAGAAATCTAGGTTAACAGGTTTTTTTTTCTTTTTCTTTTAGCACCTTAAAAATATCATTCAGTTGTTTTCTGGCTTGTCCGTTTTCTGATAAGAAGACAACAATTACTCTTTGTTCCTTTGTTCCTTCTTCATTCTCATCTTTGTAAAGTAGCCAGAGGAACAAAAGGCAGTTTCTTTCCTCTTGCTACTTTAGGATTTTCTCTTTATCACTGGTTTTCAGAAATTTGATTATGATGTGTCTTTTTAAATCTTGCTAGGGGTTGGCTGGGCTTCTTGGATCTATGAATTTACAGTTTTCATCAAATTTGGAAAATGTTCAAGCCATTATTTCTTAAACTGTGTTTTGTATCCCCTCCCCATTTTCTTCACCTTCTCAGATTCTAGTTACGTGGGTGTTTGACCACTTCATATCCCCAGGCCACTGACACCCTGTTTGTTTTTAAAAACTTTTGTCCTCTCTGAGCTTCATTTGAGATAGTTTCTATTGCTATGTCTTCAAGTTCTCTAATTTTTTTTTTTTTTTTTTGCTGTGCCTACTATGGTATTAATATCCAGTGAAATTTTCATCTTAAATATTATAGTTTTCACCTCCAAAAGTTACATTTGGTTCTTTTCGTATCTTGTATTTCTCTCACTATATTCCTGTTTTTCTTTCAATACTTGTACATAGTTAAACTAGCTGTTATCCCTGCTTGTTGAGTCCTGTCACCCTTGCCATGGGTCACATATTTGTGCCTCTTGGCATCTCGGTAATTTTGGTTGAATACTGGACATGAAGATTATGTTGTTGAGTGTCTGGATTTGGGGAGGTAGTTATCTGTGGATCAGTTTGATCCTTTTGAGGCCTAGTTTTAAGCCTTTTAAAGGCAGGTCTTCTGTAGCTTTGGCTATATGGATAGGTCAGCCTTACTACTAAGGCGTGACCCCTCTGGATTCTCTACTGAATGTCACAGATGCCCACAGAGGACACTCTATGCCGGTTGGTCAGACCTTTGACATCTCCCTACCTTTGTGTGTCCCGGGAATTGTTCTGCTTACAGCTTCCTGGTCATTCTTTTCCCGGGCTTTTGGAGCTTCACTCAGTGCATGCGTGGCTTGGCAGTCAGGAAACACTCCAGGGGAGCCTTATGCAGACTTTTGAATCTTGTTTTTCTGCATCACTCACTCCTTTCTGGAACTCCGCTCTGCAACTTCCAGCTGCCTCAGCCACTCTCAATGCTGGTCTGTGTCCTCTCAGCTTGGCGAGGTCTCTAAGCGCTGTCGGCCCCCCTCCCTACGCTGACGATCTGGAAATTGCCTCCGGGCAGAGAGCTGGGGTGGTGATCGGGCTCACCTCAGTTGCTTCCCTTCTCCCGGGATCGTGATCCTGTGCTTCCTGCTGCCCGAGGTCTGAAAGCTCATTGTTTCGCTTCTATTGTCTCCAGTCTTCTACTTGTTTATGACAGGCCGTGAAACCGGTCCTGGTTACTCCATCACAGCCACAAGTGGACGTTTCCATCGGTCCTTCTTAACATAACATCTTTAATTTTATGGAAAAGTCTTTCTCCTTGAGTGAGTATAAAAAGGCTTCCTTTTCATTTAATTATGAGTTGAATTGAATTGACACCAGAACAGGAGCTGTGACTGTCACTTTGAAGTCACTGAAGTGGGAGCCTATGGTGCAGATGTCCGCGGTAGAATCTTATGATATTTTACACGTTTTGCAATTTGGAAGAGAAAGGTAACTTGTACAAATCGTTCAGATCTTTTATTTAGCAATTTAGCGTTTGAGGGTCTTACCTTTGAGGCTGATTTTTCCAGCTGTTTTGTTCAGCTTTTCATTTTGTCGAGTGTGTTGGAGAAATGGTCTCACCTGCAGCTGTCTCGCTTTCGCCGGGGGAATTATTGCAGTGGGGTGTGGCTTTTGAGGGCCTCGCCGCTGGTCAGGAAGCCCCGGCTCCGGCTCCTCACTGCCTCTCCCCCCTCCAGTGGCCTGATCCAGTTTGTTGTTGCCTCTACGAAGTCAGAAAGGATGTCTTGCTAGTTATTTCTTCTGACAATCCTTCGGGTGTGAGCATGGACTGTTCGAGGCTTGCTGTCAGGAGGCCCGTGGCGGCCTGTCTCTGAGAGCCAGTCTCCCTGCCTTTGCCCCTCTGTCTGTCTGTCCGCTCCCGCTGTGCCTGGCCTGGCGCCCACCGGCCTTGTCGTGGCTCCCTCTGGCCTGCTGCGTGACTTCTTTGCTGGCCCTTGCCCTGCACGAGGTGCGCTTTCTCAGGTGTGCCAGTGCTCGGCCCGCACGTGAGAGAAGCCTCCACAAGACCCGAAACCAGGGAAAAGGAAGTTGCCAGTCTCATCCCAGGGGACCCGGAGACAGGACTATTGTCACTCATGGCTTTTTTCACTTTCCTTAGCTTCACCTGCTCCCCAGGGTCTTGCCCTTCCCCAGGACGGAGCCCCAGGAAACCAGGTCCTGGCAGTCCCTCTTGAGACGCCGGAGGCCCAGGTGAGCTGCGCGTCCCCTGCCCTGCTTGGGATTCCGCCACTGCTCCCTGATTCTGGCCTCGGCCTCTGCCTCCTGCCCCAGCATGACTCACGGCAGAGTGTGACCCCAGCCACCGCCTTCCTGCCCTCCCTCTGCTTCTCTTCTGGAGGCTGCCAAGGAATGGAAGCCCACTGGGCTTGGCGTTCCCATCGTCCAGGTGGGGGAGCTGAGTTTCCATTCCAGGAAAGTGACTGAACTGAGGTCCCTTCAGAAGACTGTGGGAGGCCAGGGCCGTAGCCCAGGTCTCCTGGCACTTGCTCAGGTTCTCTTCTCAGGACTTGTTGGGGCTTGTGGTCAGATATCCTTGTTAGCAACACGCACCTGCTCCAGGTCCTTACCTCTCGTCCCTGGCGTCACTGGCACTTGCCCCTGTCTCATTCTAGAATGGGTGGAAAGACTGATTATCCCTGGGAATTCTTTCAGGATTTGGTGACATTTGATGATGTGGCGTGCTACCTCACCAAAAGGCAGTGGCTGAGGCTGGACCCTGAGCAGAGGGCGCTGGCATATTATGGGAACGTGACCTCCGTGGGTAAGGATGCCTCAGCCCTTCCCCACATTAGCCATCTACTGGGAGTTGGGGGCGGCGGGGGGCGGGGGGACATGACTAGCACCATACAAGCTCACCTTGTCCCTGGGGTGTGGGGAAATACAAAGGGTCTGCCACACCTGACATCTCAGAGTGGCACAGAAAGAACCACCTTTGGTCTTTTATTGGGAAAGACATTGTAACAAACTTGCCACTCCAATGTAGAATACTCTTTTTAACCCACGAATCATACAAATTGCATGGCCATTGGACTTAGTTTCTTTTGAGAGAGGCTGACAGGCTCATGCTCCTCCTGTTCACCCCTCAGGGTCTACATGTGTGGGGTGAGGAGGATTTTTTAGGAGGAACTTTTGGGAATCGTGGAAGTCTGTGGGTCTGGGAAGAGCAAGAAATCTGATGTGGGGGTGCCGAGGGGTGCACAAGGAGGAGGCGGGGCAGGGGCCAGCTCCCCGGGTGGGCCCAGAGCCTGGCTTCCTCCGGTCCTGGAAGGAGCAGCCCTGGGGAAGCGCATTTGGACTGAAGGAATGCCTGTCGGAGGTCACAGCTAGCCTCGTCTTTGAGGACTGAAAGGGGTTCCCCTGTTCCTGCACCATTCTCATATCATCTCTGGCTGTCCCTGTCACCCATGCCTTCTCCATGGGCAGGAGCTCCTGTTTTGAATCCTGCCTTGGTCTCTCACCTGGCACAAGGACAAGTGCTATTGCTATCAGACCCATCCATCCACACAGACCCAGCTAAGTGCTCTGGTGAGTGAGGAAGAAACCTAAAGAAATGTGAGGAAACGGGGGGGGCCATGATGGAGCCGCTGTGGGGTTTGGGTTAGGGTTGGGGGGGGTCCAGCTGAGCTCTTGAGGTTGAGGTTAGAATCGAGAGAGCCAGCTGAGCTTTGGGGGAATTCGGGTTAGGGTTGGGAGGCCCATGCCGGGTGGGGAGGCCTCCTCAGGACCGCTTTGGTGGGGCATGTCCAGGAGTCAGGCCCCTCTGCCGTCCTTCCGGTCGCTTCCGGCTCAGGCCCGGTGCTCAGCTGCTATGTCAGGAGGAAGAGGATTCTGGACAGAGGAGATTAACCTCCTTCCTTCCTCCTGTGCAGACTGCGGTGTCTTGTGTTTGTCGTTTCAGAAAGCACCTCGTTGACCCAGCAGCAGATGATGGGGGAAGACACCCAGCCACAGGAGATGGCGTCCACAAGCTCCCCAAGGGCCGGTGACCCCAGCCCTGAGGTCAAACAGAATGGGGATTCTGAGGGGAAGGGAGGGAGCCCACAGAATGTGCCTATAGAACATCATTTTGCATGTAAAGAGTGTGGGGACGCCTTTCGGCTTAAAGTCCTCCTCGTTCAGCACCAGAGGGTCCACAGCGAGAAAAAGGTCTGGGAATGCGGCGATTGCGGGAGGGTCTTCGCGGGGGTGTCGGAGTTTAATGAGCACAGGAAAAGCCACGTGGCCGCAGAGCCCCGGCCTGGCCCCAGTTGGGCCCTGGAAGATGCAGGGGAGAAGAGGGAGCAAATGGAGAGGGAGGCGAAGCCCTTCGAGTGCAAGGAGTGCGGGAAGCGGTTTAAGAAGAACGCGGGCCTTAGTCAGCACCTGAGGGTGCACAGCCGCGAGAAGCCCTTCGTCTGCGACGAGTGCGGCCGGTCCTTCAAAGTCAACACCCACCTCTTCCGCCATCAGAAGCTTCACACTGCGGAAAAGCCTTTTGCCTGCAAGGTGTGCGGCAGGGATTTCCTGGATCGCCAGGAACTGCTCAAGCACCAGCGGATGCACACCGGCCACCTGCCCTTCGACTGCGACGACTGCGGCAAGTCCTTCCGAGGGGTCAACGGGCTGGCCGAGCACCAGCGCATCCACAGCGGGGCCAAGCCGTACGGGTGTCCGCACTGCGGCAAGCTGTTCCGGCGGAGCTCGGAGCTCACCAAGCACCGGCGCATCCACACGGGCGAAAAGCCGTACGCGTGCGGCCAGTGCGGCAAGGCGTTCCGCCAGAGCTCCAGCCTGCTGGAGCACGCGCGCATCCACAGCGGCGAGCGGCCCTACGCGTGCGGCGAGTGTGGCAAGGCCTTCCGCGGGCCCTCCGACCTCATCAAGCACCGGCGCATCCACAGCGGACTGAAGCCCTACGCGTGCGACAAGTGCGGCAAGGCCTTCCGCAGGAGCTCGGGCCTGAGCCGCCACCGGCGCATCCACAGCGGGGCCTGGCGCTGCGAGTGCGGCGAGTGCGGCCGAGTCTTCAAGAGGCGCTCGGCGCTGCAGAAGCACCAGCCGAGCCACCTCGAGTAGCGGAGCCCGGCCCGCGGCCAGCCGGGGGGGCCCCCCGGAGGGCATGGCACAGTCAAAGGAGATGAACAGTTTTGTAGCACTTATATATTTTGTCGTCCGAAAGATTGAGACCAATTTATACTGCCACCAGCAATTTCTAAGTGTACATGTTTCCCATTGAGGCCATCGAGAGTAGCTTTTTCCATTTTAACTTAGTTTGGCTAGTTTTAACTGGCAGAAAGTACCATCAGGGTATTGAAATCCGCACGCCTCGAATCCCAGATGGAGAGAAGAGAAAGCCGGATGTGGAGGTGGGGAGGGGCTTGAAGTTCATCTACCCAAGCTCCCCCGCCCCCAGGGAAACAACGATGGCGTCAATATAATGTGATCCCAGCTTTCCCCGAGAGAAGATTGCCCCAAAGTATTTTGGCCTACTTGAATTTATAAATTTTTAGGGATGCAAATAGAACACTCAAATGTCTTATAATATTTAATTTATTAATTTAGTCATACATACATATTATAAATCACGTATCATATAGAATAATATATTAATTTAGAAAATACTCCTTTTTGCCACACTGTTTCATGAAATCATTTTATTCTAACTCCTCACGTGCATTTTTGACCTCACCGTCTTCACCAGCATGGGAGACCATTGAGTCATCAGACAGTATCAAAGCACATCCAGTGACTTCCATCCAAGCTGTGCACAGTAGCGCCGTGACAATCCCTGCATGAGGCTCTCACTACAGATTTTCTCCTAAGCCATAAAGACATATGTGCATAACATTAGGGACAATTTTTAACTTGCCCTGTAACTCTACAACATAATCACTTGAGGTAGTTCTTTTTCAAATGACCTTTCAAAGGCTTTTTAAGAAATGTTATTGTGAGGTCATACTCCTAGTAATAATTACTGAATCTTGGCTTAATGTCTTGTGTCCTTTTTCTTAAACCAGTTCAATCTGGTGACCCCTATACATATCCAAAACTAGCATCAATTGCGGTTGCCTTGGACTAATGGGTCTTCTCCTCAAGCAGCACCATTTTGTTCTAGATAAAGTAGTTGAGACCACCCCCCTGATAAGAGAGAAGTCTCAAGGACTCGAGTATAAGGTGACTCCTTTTTGGAAACAAGAGCCTCTCAAATCAGGCCTAGATGGCACTTCTCCGACCCACCGTTTCCAGCTCTATAAAATGGGGCGGTTACAGTACCTACCTCCTAAGGCGATCATGAGGACTGCATCGTGCCTGCAGAGCATGGAGGTACACACAGTCAGCGAAGGCCATCTGCTGTCATTGTCACAGTCATTGCTGTCATTCTATGGCTCGTTAGAACCAGGCCTCCTGACTGCTAGTCTCATCCTCTTTTCTCTCATGTGGTGACTTTAATACTGTCTCCATTTTCTTGCATGCAGATTGCAAGTGCATCTCCTTTGACTAGTTATCAAGTTACCTTTGGATATATTGACTTTATATAGCAGTTCTTTCTATATCGATTGTGATGTTCTCTTTTCCAATTTTATTGCTTTGCTCTTTGTAGCAGTTTTATTACATTTTTGTTGTACAAGTTTTTAATTTTTACATATCCAAGCATTCATTTTTATCCACTAAGTCTTAATTTTCATCGCTTCCGTAGTTAGATATGACATTTTCTTCTAGAATTTTATGTACAAATGAAAAGTTGAGACCCCTGCCCATCGGAAGGTGGATGCACCAGATGGGCAGGCCGGATGGGAATGGGCCGGAGAGGCAGGCTCTTCCCTCATCCAAGATGCAGACTCCGTGTAATCTGTGGGCAGCACTTGACTATCCAAACTGGCCGCCCAGGCACGCCGGAGACGCTTCCATCACAGATTGGCCAGAGCACTCTGACTGTCCATCAGTATAGCCTCAGCGGCCAGCAGCAGGGCTTGGCCTCACCTAGCTCGGTGGGGTGGTCCAAACTTGGTCTGGCAGCAGCCTGGCCATCCTTCAAGCTCCCGGGAGCCTTGGCAATGCCCAGTGTGGATTCAGTGACTGAACAGCAAATCCACCCAAGAGACATCTTGGACACAGAAGACACACCTGACTTATGTCACGTGGACCACATCCTCCTCCCAGCCAGTGACTACAACTAGAAAGAGATCCATTTGGTGGCTTCTGCTTTGGGCAACTAGGGGGCAATTCACCCACGTGTTCTGGAGTCACTTCCTGCAGCCACACTTAAGAGGGGCAACAGAGCAGAGGCTCAGAGAGGAGCCACGCCCCTCTGGTGGCCTATGCGTCATGCTGATAGAAGCTGGTCCTACCAGGCCTGGGCTTTGACTTGCAGCAGCCGTGCCCAGGAGGGGCACTAAAGCTAAGGTTTGGAGGGCAGCGAAGCCCTTCTGACAGCCTCTGGCATACAATAGGAGCTGGTCATCCCAAGGCTAGGCTGTCATTTCCAGCATCCTTCCCCAGGAGGAACAGCTGCAAGGGCTGGCAAGGAACCCGGTCCCTCCAGTGGCCTACAGAGGCTACAGATAGAAGCTGGCCACACCAGGGCTGTGTTGTGATTTCCCAGCACCTGTGCAGGGGGGGGTCTGTAGGGGCCCAGAGAGGAAGTGTGCCCTCCTGATGGGCCCACCAGGCTCGGCGCCAGCCGCAACCCAGAAGGGATTTTCAGGATCCTTTCCTTGGAAGCAAGGTCCGATAATGACCCTTGTGACCTCGGCCAGGAGGTCCTCACAGATGGCCCCCAGGCCACCACAGTGGCCCTGTGCAACATCTCCATCCTGACCTCCAGGCTGGAGAGAATCCAACAGCACTTGTTACATAGCTATTCGTTTCGCTCCTTGGGCCCCAGTTCTTACGGTAGTCGTGAATCTGTCTGAAGTCACTGCTTTCTTCTCGGATCACTCTTTGCAAACTGTTCTGATGTGTTTTGTACAGCTGTCATTTGGCAGTGAATGTTGGCATCTAGCAGGGGCACCTTTACCTAGAAGATCTCTGCCATTTCTTGCCCGTTCACTCATCGTTTCTCGGGTGTTACGAAGGATCCCGGTGAAGTCTAGGTACAGCATTAACTCGGAACGTAGCACAGTCATCACTGCTTCCAGCCAGGACACGATGTCTTGGCATCCCTTCCTGCCCTCCCTGACCTTTCCCCATTTCTGGTTTTATGATTTTCTTTCAAACAGCTCCTCTTTTAGAGTTAACACTAAAGATCGCGTCTTTTCTGTCACGGTCGACGAACAGCTGCTCGTGGTGTTTGCGGTGGAATCTGCTCTCTTCAGACACAGTCTGTGGCTTTAACGTGTGTACTGTAGTTTCGCTGTGTTCATTTATTTGTTGCCTCTGGTAACTTGGGGGTGGATTTCCGTGGATTCTCTAGGTATGGTATACTGCTACGGCAGGTGTGAAACGTGACCCAGCTTCCTGTCGTGTGTGCTCGTCTGTGCATTTGTGTATCTACCTCATTGCGTTTTTCCTTCTAATCACACGTATTCCTGTCGCGACGCCGGCTCCCACCTGAGATGGGTTCTTATCTTACCGAATTAACAAAGCCTCCGTTGATTTTTATTAGAGTTTTGAATACTTGCTGGATATTTTCAAAAGAAAGTAATTGTTTACCATTTTTGCTGCTTATTATGATGATTAATAACTGTGTCGATTAGTTGCGTCATCCCCACTCTTGCATTTCCAGAATAATCCCCCGCCCAGTCGCAGTGGCATCTTTCTCGCATGGCATCGCAGTCCATGTGCTTGATTTTGTGCTAGAGGTGGCACAGCACCTGCCCTGCCCACCACCCGGGCTGTGGCCCTGTTGTGTACCATGTGACTTGCCACCCCTCTTCTAGGCCACATTAATGAAACCAGAATGGAACAGCGGACCCAAGGGCATCAGCCAGTCATCGGAGCTGGCAGGAGACAAACTGGACCTTTCAGGCCCGTGCAGCGCAAACGAGGGAACAGCAGCTTCTCGTTGGTGTTGGAAGATGGAGGGCGCCACACGGAACTGAGAGGAGGTGAATGTCGTGGGCTCCTGGCGACTGCCCTCCTCAGTCCACCCGTGCGCCCGCCTTGCATTTTACCGTTTGGCCGCTTCCAGAGAAGAATCCCGATGCTGGCTTTCCTCGTCGTCTCCCTGGCCGTCGTGAACACCTGTAAATGTGGTACCGTATTCTGTTCGCTAAGATGGGTGAAATCGATGCCTTCTGGTCTCAGTGAGTTTCACCAGTGCTTTTCTGTCTGGGTGTTGTTCCTTTGCTCGACCCACGTCGGGCCCATAAAGTGAGTTCAGTCCCAGCCCGCCGCCCACCCTGTGCCCTGTTTCGGAAGTGTTTCACCATCCCAGCACACCGTCAGGTGGGGAAGTGGTGACTTCTCTCTTACTAGTACACGTACTTTCTGTAGTTCTCATTGCATCTGTTTGGGTGTTTACTTTCAAAAGTAGAAACTGTCTCTTTAAACTTGGCCCTCAATGTGATTTGCGTACCTCTGAGAACAGTAGCTAAGTCCCGCCCCAAGTGTATTCGGTTGTTGGCGCTCTTTTCTTGTTCCTCCCCGTAACCCTTGTCTGTTTTATGGCACCCACTATGCTCAACCTTGCACTAGAGCTGTCTGTGGACTTGGCTTCTCCCCTGCCCTCCCCGCCCTCCCCCACATGTTAGATTGTCAGCTCTTAGAAGTCAGGGGTGGCCCTTCATGTCTGATCCCCTACCAAATCTAGCACAGTGCCTTGCATCAAGTAGACTTCAATAAATATATGTTAAATGGCATTGGTCTCCTTGACTTCTTTTGTCAACACCTCATTTATCAGTTCTTCCCTCTCTCCTTTCTCCACGCCATGGAGTGCTGCGCTTGTCCTTACACTTGGAGAATTGTCGCCTCCCGGGGTCCGTGTGCTGTCTCGGTCCCTGCTGGGCTCGGTTGGCCCTGTGCTGGCGGCACACCTGGAGGGCGGAGGAGGTGCCCTGACGGGCTAGGCGGGTGTGCCTGGCACTCTACCCCCGCCTCAGCTAGGGCTCCCCCGAGTCTGGATTCCAGATGGGAGCAGAAAAAATGGCCAGACCCTGAGCTCCTTTGAGGGACCAGAAATAGGATGACAGACGGCCTCTGGGACTTGAGAATCGGCCCACCTCTCCAAGCTGGGTGGGGCTGGGAGCGGGCTCAGTGCTCCTGGTGGCCAATGGCTGGCCCTCCCTCTGGTGACCACTGCCTCAGAAAAGGTGGGGGTGGGAGCAGGCCCCCCCGTTTCCCGACCCTTCAAATACCAACAAGACTGTCAAGTCAGCTGCCCAGCCATTGAAGGACACACACAGAGGGCTCTGGGATGTGAGCCCGGACAGGGAGCCCAACGAGAGGAAGGGTCCTTCCTCGTCGAAGTGCAGCTCTAGGCACCCCTGGGGGCTGCTTTGCCCGCTAGACAGGGCAGCCGCCTCCCCAGCCCTCCACCCCCAGATCTCATGCCCGCCCCACCCCCAGCCCCGCCATCTCTGCTTGCAAGCCGGTTAGTTGTCGGGAAAGGACCGTGATGTACTCGTTAACTGAGAATCCACCTATTCTGGAAACGTGTGCAAGCTCTGTTGCGGCAAGCCTCAGCCGTGCATGGTTCTGTTTGGACAGTTGCCACTGTACCCAAGGGAGACAGGACAGCCTGGGGCTTCCCCCAGGGTCCAGTGGGCCCCTGGCAGGGGGTTGAGGGTATTCCTTCCTGCCGCTCTCCTGGTGCCCCTGCCTTCCTGGGCCCTGTAGCTCGTCTAGCACCACCCTTTGCAGAACAAACGAGAAGGTGTCTGAGGAAACGGGACCTGCTCCTCGTTCCCCTTTGGTGGAACATTCAAAAATCCAGAGGTCCCTAGAAGTCTTTCGCTGGCCTGAGAGTTCATGGTCCCCAGACCCGCATCTCCTGGGCCAGTGGCGGGACACACCCCTGATTCCTCTAGCCCAGGGTCCCCACCACACCCCTCCGCCCCGGGACACCCAGCTCAGCTAGCAATGAGGGCTTCTGCTTTGTTGCTCACTGCGTTTTAGCTCCCCCGGCAAAGTCTCCCAACCCATTTTCCTGAAGCTTCCAGAGCCGTGTCTTTGTCCACCCTCACTAGGCCTTCCAACAGACACAGCACCTTGCGTGTGCCAGCCTGCGCCGGCCCATGGCAGCACGGGAGTCCTGTGCTAAATACGCTTCACTCAACAGCTGACTGCACAATAAAAAACGGGACCCCCGATTTTTTTCGGGCAAGGCAGGTCAGAAAAACCTTCTGCTCCCTCATCCCTTTGACCTTTATTCAAGAAGCGTGTATTGAGCACCTGTTGTGTGCTGGGCCCCAGGGATGCAAAAGCAATGACAAGGTCCCTGCCCTCAAAGACAGAATGCCAGAGAGAGAGAGACATGTAGCCCTACAGGAGCAGTCACCAAGCCGTGCTTCCAGGATACGGGCACTTTAGTAGATGCAGGTCACACTTCAACTAAGAACACTAAGCCACACACACACAATATTAGCAAGTGAGTCTTCTCCCTCATCCTCAAATTCTGTTTACTTTACGTCCCTCTGGGGCACCTCCCCATCCCTGCCCTGTCCCCTCACTGGCTCTCTGCACCCAAGGTGAGCTCTCTCCTGCCGACAACCTGGGGGAAGGCAGGGCCAGGAAGCAGCCCCGCTGGGCTGGTCCCCACCTGAGCGCCGGAGCTCCACGCTGCCCAGCAGGCCCTACTGCGCTACAAGGACAGAAAGATCTGAGCACTTTCGAAAGTGGGGCCCTGCCCCGTGCTGTGAGCTACATCGCTCTGGGCTACGGTGCTGCTAGTTGTCTGTCCATCCCTTTGCCCCGGCCTCTTGGACAAGCCAGCTTCCCCCCCGCACCCCGAAAGTTCCAGTCTGTTCATCTCTTTCTTCCATGCTGTAAATGCTGCGGAGTCCAGAGACTCCATGGCCCAGGGGCTTCTGGCAACACCCTCCCGCAGCTTAATATGCTGTACTGTCATGTGTCTACGGTTCTCTCCCCTCCCCCCAGAAATCTTCACCTCTGACCCCCCCATACTGCCACAGGGGTCCTGGGCAGAAAGGGCCTCCCCTCTCCTGCCCCCACCCCCTAGACTGAAGCGGTGGAGATGATGGATCAGATCGTCCACTGGGTGCGGGACGACCCGTCGGGGCTGGGCCGGCCCCAGCTGGCAGGGGCCCCGGCCGCGGAGCCCATGGCGGTGCCCATGATGCTGCTCAACCTGGTGGAGCAGCTCGGGGAGGCGGACGCGGAGCTGGCGGGCAGATACGCCGAGCTGGGGGACTGGTGCGCCCTGCGGATCCTGCGGCACGTGCAGGTGGGGGTGCCCCCCCCCCCCGCTGCCCCTCCCCACGCTCCCCCGGCGCCTCCTCCGCCCACACCCGCCCTGCAGCTTTACAGACCGGGAGCCGCGGGGAGGCCGGGCCGGGCGAGCTGCCACCCAGGCCCCTTGGGAAGGTGGGGGCGCCCAGGGAGCCCATGGCAGAGAGAGCCCATGGGGCTGAGGGCTGGACCACCGGTGCCAGAGCCCTGGGCAAGGCCTGAGAGCGGGAGACCCGGCCAGACCCAGGCCCCTCCCAGGCCTCTGTGGGCAGCTGCTGGGGCAGAGGTGCTGGCCTTCTGGTTAGAGGTGGCAGCTGGGAGTCAGGGTGCCTGGAGGATGAGGATGGGTGAGGCCTCAGCCATGGCTCAGAAGGTCCCAAGGCCGGGAGCTGCCAAATGGGAAGGGTCAAATGGCGGAGGTTGGGGAGCTGTTGACCTCAAGAAGTCTCACAGCACCAAGCCCACTTTGGAAGGGCATCAAACACACATTTGGCTGATGCCAAATGGCCAAGGCCAGAGCCCAGATTTCACCATCAGGGAATGAATCTCCAAGATTCAATAATAATTCTGAAATTTATCTCAAAACATAACGGTTACCACAATTTTATCCAATGTCATTCTCTGACTTTTAGAGCTGGCCTTCTGAAAAGTGCAGGAACCATGGCCACACAGTGCTGTCGCCTACAGTTGGCTCCTGGGGACACTAACCACTGCAGGATACCTGACGCTTCTCTAGCAGTCAGCTAGATTTCAAAAGGAAGTTTTCAGTGGTATGTTTTCCAGAACGAACTTTGTGCCTAGGATTAACAGTTTGATCAAATCTCAAAAACCCTTTTCCTGTAACTACTGAAAACTGTTGGTGTCTACAGCAGTCATTGTGCCAAGACTTCCTTTTTGATTTTTTGAGACAGGGTCTTGCTCTGTCACCCAGGCTGGAGTGCAGTGGCATGATCATAGCTCACTGCAGCCTCCAACTCTGAGGCTCAAGCGATTCCCCTGCCTCTGCCTCCCAAGTAGCTGAGACTGCAGATGTGCATCACCATGCCCGGTTATTTTTTTTATTTTTTAATTTTGTAGAGACGGGGTCTTTCTACATTGCCCAGGCTGGTCTCAAACTCTTGGCTTCAAATGATCCTCCCTCCTCAACCTCCCAAAGTGCTGGGATTACAAGCATGAGCCAGAACAACTAGCCAAGATTTCAAGATTTTCAGCAATTGTTTTTCTAAAGCATTTTGTAAAGTCTTTTGAAGTTTCTTGAGATAAAAATGTGTTTGAGAACCTCATTTTCCTCTTACACTTTATTCTTTTCTCTATATTTTCATATTCTTTTTTATTTTGGGATCAGAGACAATTTATCAAAGACATAATTGTACATGACTTTCGGTTTTTCTCCTGGAGGGTCTGCTTGCTTTCTTTCTTGCAAGATGAGAATTCCCCAGGGGACTTTTTCTGAAAACACTCATAACCTAAACAGAGTCAAACAACTAAAAATTAAACTCCATTCTTAAAGTTCCTTTATTTAATGCTATGAATGCTGGTGTACCAAGCCATTGAGTAAAATTATCATTCTGTTTTGTATTATTACTAAAAATGTTGAACATTGTCTATTTTATATTCTTTTAAATTTATTCTTAATTACACAAAGCATGAATATAATCTCATTTAAAAATATTAAACAAATGTGGAAAAAATAAAAGCCTCTTTTAACCATCCTCTGGCCCCTCCCAATCCCCGCCTTTCCAAGGGGATCCATCCTGCTGTTTTGCTGCGTATTTACATCATACATGCACACAGACAGAGTTTATCACACCATCTGTTCATTCTGCAAGTTACTTTCTTGCCATAGCTGAGCATGCCTGGGGGGATGTTCTTAACTACAGCTCAGTATTTCACAGCATGGATGTAGCAAGGCCTACTTGACCCTTGCCTTTCTTGGTCTTTTCCAGGTTTTGCTGTTGGCAACAATGCTGCATGGGCAGCCTTGCCCCAGCCCCTGCGCACAGGTGTGAGCTGCAGGACAGGTGCTGAGTTAGGTAGCGTGACGCTAGAAGGCGTCAGCAAAGAGACCTGCAATAATGCAGGGGCTTAGAGGAAGGTGAAGATCGTGTCTGATCAGTCTGAGCCGAGCAGTCCAGGGCAGTGGGGCAGCTTCGCTCCTTCCCTCCATACCTGCACTAACCGGGTCGTGGACGGCTGGCAAATAGCTGTGGCTCTGCGGTGGTCCGGGGACCTGCTCCAGTAGCTCGGCTCCAGGGCACCGCCTTCACCACCAGCTCGAGCCTCCACACAGGCACATCTGTGCCCTGGCTCCTTTGAAGTGCCAGGGGAAGAAAGGGGCCCGTCCAGGACCAGCGCTTTCCCTCCGAAGCAGGTGAGGCAGAAGTGCGACACATCCCCAGCGCTCCATTCCATTGGTGAACTCCTACGCATGGGCACCACGCCTACCCCAAGGGAGGCTAGGCTGGAGGCTTAGTCCAGCTGAGCAGCCCTCGGCGGGGGCAGTGAGCCATCTCCCCTGCAGATACCCAGCAGGGTATTTACTGGGTTCGAAGGATACAGGCATTTCTTAAAATAGATACCATCAACTTTCGCTTCAAAGGAGCTTGTGCCAAGCGCATTTTACAAGAGCCCCCGTTTCTCCACCCTAGCCAACAGCCATGGGCAGAAATGCTAATTGCCGTGTTGTCATTTGCATTTCCCTCATTACTAGTGCAGTCAGGTCCAGCAGCCTTTACAGGCCATTCCAACGGACTCTTCTGGGAACTGCCTGTCCATGTTCTTCCCTGTTGACTTGCAGTTCTTTTTATACGCTTGATGGTAGCCCTTCGTCTGTTACACATGTTGCAAATACTTTCTTCCACACTTGTTTTTAACTTACTTTATGGTACGTTCACTGTAGTGCAGAAGTTGTATTTTTCATTGTTATGCCATCAGATGTATTGGGGTTTTCTTTTATGGTGTCTGCATTTTCTGCCTGGCTTAATAACATCTAAGGACCAGAAAGATATGCTCCTCTAGTCTTGTTTTTATAATTTTGCTTATATACTTTTTTATGTTGAGATTTTTATAACCACTCAGGAATACTTTCTCACCTATGATATCTAGTTAGAATCTATGATTTTGTTTCCCTTACATGGGATAGCCAATTGTCCCAACACCACCCTTTCCTGGATTATTTGAAATCCCAGTTCATCGTGTGGAATATAAGCTCCGTGCTTTCATGAAGGCAGAGGCTTTGTTTTATTGACCCTTAAAACAATGTCTGGCACATCAGAAACAGTGAGTATTTGTCAGCTGAATGAATGAATCAATAATAAATAGCCAAATTTTCATGGGTGTGTTTCTGGAATTTCTGTTGTGTTAACCATTAACATACTGGTTCTTGCTTCAATACTCTATTGTTTTAACTACTTTAGCTTTGTAATGTGTTTTGATACCTAGTAGGTTCTTCTTTTTTTGGCCAATCTTGTACATTTCTCTTCCAATTGGATTTAAGAATCAGCTTGTTCTGGGCATGGTGGCGCATGCCTGTAGTCCCAGCTACTCGGGAGGCTGAGGCAGGAGGATTGCTTGAGCCCAGGAGTTTGAGGTTGCTGTGAGCTAGGCTGATGCCACGGCACTCTAGCCCGGGCAGCAGACTGAGACTCTGTCTTAAAAAAAAAAAAAGAATAAGCTTGTTAGTTTTCATTAAAATCCTCTTGGAATTGTTATTGGGATTCCATTGGAGTTACAGGTTAATTTCAAAGAGAACAGACATTTTTCAAAGTTGAGTCTTTCTATCTAAAAACATGATATGTCTTATTTACTCAGGCTGCTTTTATGACCTGCAGTGAGGTTGTTTTTTTTTTTTTTTTTTCAAGACAGAGTCTCACTGTGTTGCCCGGGCTAGAGTGAGTGCCGTGGCGTCAGCCTACCTCACAGCAACCTCAGATTCCTGGGCTCAAGCGATCCTCCTGCCTCAGCCTCCCAAGTAGCTGGGACTACAGGAATGCGACACCATGCCTGGCTAACTTTTTCTATATATATTTTTAGTTGGCCAGATAATTTCTTTCTATTTTTAGTAGAGACGGGGTCTCGCTCTTGCTCAGCCTGGTCTCAAACTCCTGACCTCGAGCGATGCACCTACGTCGGCCTCCCAGAGTGCTAGGATTACAGGCGTGAGCCACCCGCACCCGGCCTGCAGTGAGTTTTTATACTTTCCTTCACATCACTCATATGCAATTTAACACGTTTTAGTACAAAGCATTTTATAGTTTGCATTGATTTAGGGATCAGGAGTTTTTAAAAAATATTATGTTTCTGAATCCATCATTGCTGAGAATATAGAGCTTGTAAAAACCTCTTAGATGGGCTCTAAGAATTTGTCAGGTACTCCTTTTAGATTCTTCAGAAAATAAGCATGACATATCTGAATCATTATAGTCTTTTCCCTTCCAGTATTTATACTCTTGCCTCACATCGATCGGGATGAGTCCATTACAGAAGATTGGCAAGGATGGCATGAATAGCTGTTGAATTTCATCAAATTCGTGTCCTGCACCAATTGAGATAGTATATTTATGTTTCCCCTTTAACCAGTAATGGAAAGAATTACGTTAATAACGCTGTTCATATTGATTGATTATTGCATTCTTGAAGAAAACTGTACTGCCCAAGTACTGACAAGGGATTCTAGCAACGCCCTCATGGGTATGATTTAGTCTCTGTGTTTTTGTTCATGAGAAGGATTGGTCTACACAGCACTGTCACTGTGCTGTCTTACTAAATTTGGGTATCAGGAGTATAATCGCCTCATAAAATGGATTTGTATGCTTTCCATCTTTCCCAGTGCTGAGAAGGGTTTGTACATATGAGAACTACCTATTTCTTTTCCGGTTTGGTAGAATTTACCCATAAAACCACCTGGCCCTGATGCAGTATCGAAGGACAGATCTTTGACCACCTTTACATTTCTTCTGTGGACATTGGTTTATTCTGATTTTCTACTTCTTCACCAATTATTATAATTTATGTTTTCCTAGAAAGTTATCTATTTTATCTAGATTTTCAAATTTATGCCTACAAAGATGTATATAGTTTTCTATTATAAGTTTTAGAAAAATTGACTCTTCATCTGGAGTTACACCTTGTCTTGTTTCTTGACCTTCTTTTCTCCTCACCAAAACTGCCATGAGTTTGTGCATTTTTTTATTTTGGTCTTTTCAACTATTTTAGACTTCTTGCTGTTTATTTATTTTGTTAATCATTATTTTCAGTACTAGGGGCTTTCCCTGGGTTAGTAATTTCTTATTCTAATGCTTTCGATTCAATAATTATGAAATCTGCCTTTGAACTTGTTGAAATTTTCTTTGTGACCAAATACAGAGTCAGTTTGCGATAATGTTTCACATACATTTGAGAAGAATCTGTATTATCTGATTGTCATACGCAGTTATACACACTGGATGTCTGTTAGGTCAAGCTCCCGACTCGTGTCATTCAGATCCTGTTTATCCGACAATTACTGAGAGAAGTATTAACACAGTAAGTCTGTTTCACTCTGTAAATTTGTCAGTCGCTTTTTGAACTTCTATCAGGTTTTGGTTTCACATATTTTGAAGCTATCTTGGGCACAGAGGATTATGCCTGTCATACCATCATTGAGCTTGTGTCTTTTACATATAGGAATATTGATATTTGTCCCTTTGGAAGATTTTTGCTTTGGGTTCTATTTTACATGATAGGAATATTATTCTATCTTCTTTCTGTTGGCATTTTCCTGGGATTTTTTATCCATTTATTTTGACCCTTATCATGATTTGTTTTGCCAAAAGACCCTGAGTTTATTAGGGGTAGCAGTGTTGCAAGTTTCAAATCTATATTTCCCAGCCTCTCTTCCAGATAAAGGTGGCCAATAAAATGACAGTGAAAATCACTGGGGGGGGGGGGGGGCTCCCAGAAAGTTCTTTACAGTGGGCTCAATTAGTGGGAACTGCCTCCTTTTGGTCCCCCCCACCCCTTTCTCTTTCTCCTTACCTGGAACACACGTTTGATGGCTGGAGCTGCAGCAGCTATCTTGGTACAGTTAGGAAAGTGCAAAAAAAAAAAATTGTAAGGACCTTTCTCTTGACATCCTTGAGCAACTAACCAAAGCCAGTAACTTCCAAACATCTCAATACATGAGAAAATAAACTCTTTGTGTTTAAATCCCCATTGTTGGGTGTCTGTGACTCCACTGGACACAGTTCCTAATGAATGCATTACCTGTGGAGGCAACCAGTATTATCAGTTTGTTGTGTATCTTTCTAGAGATATTCTTTTTACTGTCAGTATATTAAGTGTATTTCTAACTTTTTATGATGGTAATTTTCAGACATACACACAAAACCGCAAATACTGTAATGAACCTCCACATACCGATCACCCAGCTTCAGCAATTAGCCACTGATGTTCTATGCATGTACACGCACACACGTGCACACACGCCAGCATGCCATTCACACTGTGCTTTGCCTTTCTTTCTTAAATTAACAATGCACGTTGGAGAGGATTTTATATCGGCACCTAATTTCTTCATTCCCTTTGATGTTTATCTAGTATTTCTTTATCTTTTCACACACATGCAAATATATTTGTAGAATCAATTCCTAGATGTGAAATTGCTGGGTCAAAAGGTACACGGATTTGTAATTTTGATGGATGTCACCAAATTACCTCCATAGAAGTTGCACCAGTTCCAACTTGCGTAAGCGATGCACGGCGGTGCCTATTTGCCCACACTCCTACCAGTGTTGGGTGCGTTTGCCAATCTGATAAATGAAAACAAGTATCTCACTGGAGTTTGCATTTCAATTTCTCTTATTTACAAGTGGTCTGTATTTCTCTCCCGTGAGCCATATTCATAGCTTTTGCCCATTTTTCTATCACGTTGTTGGTATTTTTCTTACTGTTTTGTAGAAGTTATTTATATATTAGGAAAATTAGCCCCCTTGTCTCCAATATAAGTTGCAAAGAATTTTCCCTGTTTACCATTTGCCTTGGACGTCGCTACGGTAATTTCTGTATTGAAGAAACTTTTTGTTTTTGTGTATTGACTTAATCAAGCTTCTCTTTTGTGGCTTCTGAGGTCTATGTCATGGTTTGAAAGGTCTTCCCTGCTCCAACATATTTTAAATGTCCCATGGTTTATTCTAGCATTTCTATGGTTTCATTCTTTTAATCTTTCAATATGATCCACCTAAAATTTAGTTTGTTGCATGTTGTGAGGTGAGATTCAACTTTATATGTTTCCCAGATGGCCCCCTAGTTGTCCAAACATCATTTATAGAGTAATCCATTTTTCCCCAGGGAACTGAAATAACATCTATATCATACACTAAATTCTTGTTTGTATGTATTTGGCTATATTTTAGACTTTCTGTTTTTTCTCTATTCTTCTGGCATTCTGTTCATACACGAGTACCATACCACATTGTTTTATAATTACTGTAAACTTATTATGTTTTAATAGTTGGTAGAGCTGGGTGCAGTGGCTTCTGCCTGTAATCCTAGCACTCTGGGAGGCCGAGGCAGGAGGATCTCTTGAGCTCAGGAGTTCGAGACCAGCCTGAGCAAGAGAAAGAACCTGTCACTATAAAAAAAAAAAAAAAATTAGTTGGACAACTAAAAATAGAAACAACAACAACAAAAAATTAGGTGGATATGGTGGTGCACGCCTGTAGTCCCAGCTACTCAGGAGGCTGAGGCAGGAGGATTGCTTGAGCCCAGGAGTTTGAGGTTGCTGAGAGCTAGGCTGATGCCATGGCACTCTAGCCCGGGCAGCAGACTGAGACTCTGTCTCAAAAAAAAAAAAAAAAAAGAATCAGCTTGTTAGTTTTCATTAAAATCCTCTTGGGATTCTTATTGGGATTGCATTGGAGTTACAGGTTAATTTCAAAGAGAACAGACATCTTTCAAAGTTCAGTCTTTCTATCCAAAAACATGATATATCTTATTTACTCAGGCTGCTTTTATGACCTGCAGTGAGGTTGTTTTTTCTTTTTTTTTAGACAGAGTCTCACTGTGTTGCCCGGGCTAGAGTGAGTGCCGCCGCATCAGCCTAGCTCACAGCAACCTCAAACTCCTCGGCTTAAGCGATCCTCCTGCCTCAGCCTCCCGAGTAGCTGGGACTACAGGAACCCGCCACCATGCCCGGTTAATTTTTTCTATATATATTTTTAGTTGGCCAGATAATTTCTTTCTATTTTTAGTAGAGACAGGGTCTCACTCTTGCTCAGGCTGGTCTCGAACTCCTGACCTCGAGCGATCCACCTGCCTCGGCCTCCCAGAGTGCTAGGATTACAGGCGTGAGCCACCCGCACCCGGCCTGCAGTGAGTTTTTATACTTTCCTTCACATCACTCATATGCAATTTAACACGTTTTAGTACAAAGCATTTTATAGTTTGCATTGATTTGGGGATTAGGAGTTTTTAAAAAATATTATGTTTCTGAATCCATCATTGCTGAGAAGATAGAGCTTGTAAAAACCTCTTAGATGGGCTCTAAGAATTTGTCAGGTACTCCTTTTAGATTCTTCAGAAAATAAGCATGACATATCTGAATCATTATAGTCTTTTCCCTTCCAGTATTATACTCTTCCCTCACATCGATCGGGATGAGTCCATTACAGAAGATTGGCAAGGATGGCATGAATAGATGTTGAATTTCATCAAATGCGTGTCCTGCACCAATTGAGATAGTATATTTATGTTTCCCCTTTAACCAGTAATGGAGAGAATTACGTTAATAACGCTGTTCATATTGATTGATTATTGCAATCTTGAAGAAAACCGTACTGCCCAAGTACTGACAAGGGATTCTAGCAACGCCCTCATGGGTATGATTTAGTCTCTGTGTTTTCGTTCACGAGAAAGATGGGTCTACACAGTGCTGTCACTGTGCTGTCTTACTAAATGTGGGTATCAGGAGTATAATCGCCTCATAAAATGGATTTGTATGCTTTCCATCTTTCCCAGGCAGAGAAGGGTTTGTACAATATTCAAAGTACCTATTTCTTTTCCGGTTTAGTAGAATTTACCCATAAAACCACCTGGCCCTGATGCAGTATCGAAGGACAGATCTTTGACCACCTTTACATTTCTTCTGTGGACATTGGTTTATTCTGACTTTCTACTTCTTCCCCAATTATTATAATTTATGTTTTCCTAGAAAGTTATCTATTTTATCTAGATTTTCAAATTTATGCCTACAAAGATGTATATAGTAATCTATTATAAGTTTTAGAAAAATTGACTCTGCGTCTCGAGTTACACCTTGTCTTGTTTCTTGACCTTCTTTTCTCCTCACCAAAACTGCCATGAGTTTGTGCATTTTTTTATTTTGGTCTTTTCAACTATTCTAGACTTCTTGCTGTTTATTTATTTTGTTAATCATTATTTTCAGTACCAGGGGCTCTCCTTGGGTTAGTAATTTCTTATTCTAATGCTTTGGATTCAATAAATATGAAATCTGCCTTTGAACTTGTTGAAATTTTCTTTGTGACCAAATACAGAGTCAGTTTGGGATAATGTTTCACGTACATTTGAGAAGAATCTGTATTATCTGATTGTCACACGCAGTTATACACACTGGATGTCTGTTAGGTCAAGCTCCCGACTCGTGTCATTCAGATCCTTTTTATTCTTAATTACTTTTTGTCCGTCAATTACTGAGAGAAGTATTAACACAGTAAGTCTGTTTCACTCTGTAAATTTGTCAGTCGCTTTTTGAACTTCTATCAGGTTTTGGTTTCACATATTTTGAAGCTATCTTGGGCACAGAGGATTATGCCTGTCATACCATCATTGAGCTTGTGTCTTTTACATATAGGAATATTCATATTTGTCCCTTTGGAAGATTTTGGCTTTCGGTTCTATTTTACACGATAGGAATATTATTCTATCTTCTTTCTGTTGGCATTTTTCTGGGATTTTTTATCCATTTATTTTGACCCTTATCATGATTTGTTTTGCAAAAAGACCGTGAGTTTATTAGGGGTAGCAGTGTTGCAAGTTTCAAATCTATGTTTCCCAGCCTCTCTTACAGATAAGGGTGGCCAATAAAATGAGAGTGAAAATCACTGGAGGGAGGGGGACAGACTCCAGGAAAGTTCTTTACAGTGGGCTCAATTAGTGGGAACTGCCTCCTTTTGGTCCCCCCCACCCCTTTCTCTTTCTCCTAACCTGGAACACATGTTTGATGGCTGGAGCTGCAGCAGCTATATTGCTACAGTTAGGAAAGTGCAAAAAAAATAATTGTAAAGACCTTTCTCTTGACATCCTTGAGCAACTAACCAAAGCCAGTAACTTCAAAACATCTCAATACATGAGAAAATAAACTCTTTGTGTTTAAATCCCCATTGTTGGGTGTCTGTGACTCCACTGGACACAGTTCCTAATGAATGCATTACCTGTGGAGGCAACCAGTATTATCAGTTTCTTGTGTATCTTTCTAGAGATATTCTTTTTACTGCCATTATATTAAGTCTATTTCTAACTTTTTATGATGGTAATTTTCAGACATACACACAAAACCGCAAATACTGTAATGAACCTCCACATACCGATCACCCAGCTTCAGCAATTAGCCACTGATGTTCTATGCATGTACACGCACACACGTGCACACACGCCAGCATGCCATTCACACTGTGCTTTGCCTTTCTTTCTTAAATTAACAATGCACGTTGGAGAGGATTTTATATCGGCACCTAATTTCTTCATTCCCTTTGATGTTTATCTAGTATTTCTTTATCTTTTCACACACATGCAAATATATTTGTAGAATCAATTCCTAGATGTGAAATTGCTGGGTCAAAAGGTACACGGATTTGTAATTTTGATGGATGTCACCAAATTACCTCCATAGAAGTTGCACCAGTTCCAACTTGCGTAAGCGATGCACGGCGGTGCCTATTTGCCCACACTCCTGCCAGTGTTGGGTGCGTTTGCCAATCTGATAAATGGAAACAAGTATCTCACTGGAGTTTACATTTCAATTTCTCTTATTTACAAGTCATCTGTATTTCTCTCCCGTGAGCCATATTCATAGATTTTGCCCATTTTTCTATCATGTTGTTGGTATTTTTCTTACTGTTTTGTAGAAGTTATTTATATATTAGGAAAATTAGCCCCCTTGTCTCCAATATAAGTTGCAAAGAATTTTCCCTGTTTACCATTTGCCTTGGACTTCGCTAAGGGTAATTTCTGTATTGAAGAAACTTTTTGTTTTTGTGTATTGACTTAATCCAGCTTCTCTTTTGTGGCTTCTGAGGTCTATGTCATGGTTTGAAAGGTCTTCCCTGCTCCAACATATTTTAAATGTCCTATGCTTTATTCTAGCATGTCTATAGTTTCATTCTTTTAATCTTTCAATCTGATCCACCTAAAATTTAGTTTGTTGCACGTTGTGAGGTGAGATTCAACTTTATATGTTTCCCAGATGGCCACCTAGTTGTCCAAACATCATTTATAGAGTAACCCATTTTTCCCCAGGGAACTGAAATAACATTTATATCATACACTAAATTCTTGTTTGTATGTATTTGGCTATATTTTAGACTTTCCGTTTTTTCTCTATTGTTCTGTCATTCTGTTCATACACGCGTACCACATTGTTTTATAATTACTGTAAACTTATTATATTTTAATAGTTGGTAGAGCTGGGTGCAGTGGCTCCTGCCTGTAATCCTAGCACTCTGGGAGGCCAAGGCAGGAGGATCACTTGAGCTCAGGAGTTCGAGACCAGCCTGAGCAAGAGCAAGACCCTGTCTCTACAAAAAAAAAAAAAAAAAAAAAACCCCAAGAAAAAAAATTAGTCGGACAACTACAAATAGAAACAACAACAAAAAAAAAATTAGGTGGGCATGGTGGCGCATGCCTGTAGTCCCAGCTACTCAGGAGGCTCAGGCAGGAGGATCGCTTGAGCCCAGGAGTTTGAGGTTGCTGTGAGCTAGGCTGACGCCACGGCACTCTAGCCCAGGCAACAGAGCAAGACTTTGTCTCAAAAAAAAAAAAAAAAAAAATAGTTGGTAGGACTAGTGCCCTTCTCTTTAGTCTTCCTTTTCAGGTCATTTCTGGCTATTTTAACTCATTTATTTTTCCATACTAAGGTCAGAATAATCTTAAGTTCCAAAAAATTCTGTCATCATAATTTGGGGATCATATTTGATTTATAGATTGAGATAGGGAGATTTTGCCTCTTTATAAAGTTAAATTTTTCTATTTGAGAACATAGTAGACCTTTCCATCCATTCAGGCCTTTTCTGATGTCCCTGAGGACCATTTTCACATGTCTTTACATAAATATTGCATATTTCTTGTTAAATTTACGCCTAGGTATTTTATCTTTCTTGTTAAATGGAGTCTTTTCTTTTATTATGTTTTCTGCTGTGTGGTTTGTCTAAATGATTTTGTACTCAACAAAATTACTGATTTTTGCTTACTCGTTGTAACAATATTTTTTACTAAATTCTCTTGGATTTTTCAGATGTAGAGGCGTGTCATCGGCAAATAGTCATTGTTTTAATTCTGCTTTCTAATGTTTTAACTTTTTGAATTGTGAAGTCCACAAAGACACAGAGGAATGTGTAAATCATATATGTTTGGCATGAATTTTCTGCGCTTTATCACTCTGCAGTTAGAAAGTGAACATACTCACCTAACCACCCCAGGTCAAGGGTGAGAGTCCTGCCCCCCGTCCCGGAGTGTATCCCTTGCAATCACCTCCCTAACGCTCCTCAACTTTCATGGTAACCATTTCTTTGCTCTTATGCACACATCCATTCATAAATAATGAGGTTCAATGTTGCTTGGTTTTGAATTTTATATAAATTCAATTATATTTATGTATTCTTTTGTGTCTTGCTTCTTTCATTCAACACTATGTCTTTAAAATTCATCCATTCTGTGGCATATGTTGAGATTTTATTCCTTTTTATTTCCATAGAGTATTCCATTGTGTAACTTTACCATGGCGTATTTGTCTATTCTGCCTCACATTTGGTTTTGTTTTTTTTTTTTTTTTTTTTTGTTTGTTTGTTTTGAGACAGACTCTCACTCTGTTGCCCAGGCTAGAGTGAGTGCCATGGCGTCAGCCTAGCTCACAGCAACCTCAAACTCCTGGGCTTACGCAATCCTACTGCCTCAGCCTCCCGAGTAGCTGGGACTACAGGCATGCGCCACCATGCCCGGCTAATTTTTTCTATATATATTTTAGTTGGCCAGATAATTTCTTTCTATTTTTAGTAGAGATGGGGTCTCGCTCTTGCTCAGGCTGGTCTCGAACTCCTGAGCTCAAACGATCCGCCCACCTCGGCCTCCCAGAGTGCTAGGATTACAGGCGTGAGCCACCATGTCCGGCCACATTTGGTTTGTTTTCAGAGACCAAAAGCAGTAATAAGGCATCGTACGAGTTTCCTGTGGCTCCTGTCACAAAGCACCATAAATCTGGTGGTTTACAACAGGACTGTATTCTCTCACAGTTCTGGAGGCCAGGAGTCCAAAATCAAGGTGCCCACAGGGCCACACTCCCTCTGAAGGCTCTAGGGAAGGATCTTTCCCGCCTCTTCCAGCTTCTGGTGGCTCCAGGCATTCCTTGGCTTGTGGCCGCATCACTCCACTCTCTGCTTCCGTGTCCCTCTGCTGTCTGTCTCGGATCTCCCTCTGCTTTTCTCCTATAAGGACTCTTGTCATTGGATTTAGGGCCCACTTGGATAATGCAGGATGGTCTCATCTCAAGATCCTTAACTGAATTACATCTGCAAAGATCCTTTTTCCAAATAAGGTCCCTTTCACGGGGTCCAGGGGTTAAGACATGGACGTATATCTTTTGGTGGTGATGGCGGGGGGCATTCAACCCACCGCAACTGTCTACGCTTGTTCTCTCGTGCCCACATACACAAGCTTCTCCAGAGTTTGTCTACTTGGCAGAGCAACTGCTGGCCGTGCGGGGAGGGTGTCCTCGATTTTACGACAGGATGCCAGCCCTTTTCCCAGCGCACACGCCCTTCAGCAGCGTGAAATTTCCCATTGCTCCACCACCTTGCCAGCTGGGAACTGTCGTACTTGCTCAGTCCCCAGCAATCGTGTCCCGTGGCAGTGGTGACCGGCAGTTCTGCAAGGGCAGGTGCGGCCGAGCACCTTGCCCGTGTGTGTGTGTGTGTGTGTGTGTGTGTGTGCCATTTGGCTTTCTTCCACTGTGAAGACGGGTCTGTTCCAGTCTTTGCCCATTTTTCTATGGTGTTATTTGTCTTTCTCTTGTTCTTTTGTTCCTTCTGTCTTCCAGTTACGAGAACTTTGTCGGTTGTACCTGCTTCCCTTCTCGTCTCCAAACCTCCCATCAGAATCTCGCGTGGGGCCCACGTAACTGAAACCCGCAGGAAGGGGAATTCTGGCAAATGCAGTTCAGGCCAGGGTGACACGTTACAACGCCACCCCATCCCTTTATTTAACGCTACTTGGATTACTCGGTCTGCATGTGCCATCTGCCTCCTGTCAGCCAGCTGACTCACACAGATGGACAGCATTTTTTATCATTCAGTAAAATATTTCCTAATTTCCATGTTACTGTCTTTGAACCGAGGATTATTTAAATGTGTGTTTCTTCATTTCTAAACATGTGGGGATTTTCCTCGTTGTCTTTTTGCTGTGCCGATACCCTCCTGCCAAAGACTCCCAGGAGCGTACCTGTAGGGGAACACACTGGGCTTGTTCCTCTCTGCAGTGGGGGACACACACCACGGGGAGCTGCGGAGCATCGCAGAAGGGTGTGTTAGAAAAACCCTACTGAAGATTTGGACCTTGGTTAGGCATTTTGGGGAGGGTCCAAGGAAGCTGGGGTTTGCTCTAGGCTCTGTCAGAAAGCAAGGACGATTATATTGACTATCTCAAGAAACCTCTCTAGGGAGGGCGGACTAGAACGAGGCAGCCAAGGTTGTCATTGGTAAAGAAGCCACACTCACCCACATTATGCAAGCAAGGCAGGGATGTTTGGTATTTCGTAGGTTGTACATTGGCCTTGTTTCTATGTGTGCTTAGACAAAATAATGAAGTGGCCTTGTTTTGTCTCATTTTCTCATGGTCTCCAAGTAACCTCGCCCGAGTTGGTATTCTGTGAGATGCTTTATGTGCTCTCGGAGAACAACATGGCCCGGCTGTGAGTGCCAGGCCAGCTTCCAAATGTCAAGGCCTGCTCTGCTCATTGTCCCTTTCGCATGGCTTTCTAGCTTAGTTACCCTGCGGTCAGAGAGCATGCTCTGAATGCTTTTAACCCTTGGAAATGCGTGAAGACTTGTTTTAAGTTCCAGTGTCGGTTGGGTTTTGTGAACATTGCATGTGCGCCTAAGAGAACGGGCAGCCTGCAGTTGGGTGTGATGTTCTGTGTGGCTTCATTAGGTCAAGCTGGCAATCGTTGTTGTGGCATTTTGTCTGCTTGATCTACCAGTTACCAAGAGAAGTATGTTAACATCTCCCAACACTACGTAGGAACTAGTCTTGCTAAAAAGCAATGAACCCAAATCTGATTAACCCTCTCGATCCAGCTCCCAATGGAGAAAATATGGAGTTCAAAGGAAGCCATCAACATCCACAGCACGAGCAACATCATTTCTTCAACAAATAAATGTCAAGGGAAAAAAAGATATAGAGGGAAAACCTGTAGACTAAAAGACACTTAAAAACATATCAATCAATGTATGGCCCTCAGTTGGCTTATGATTCAAACAAACTGTAAAGGAAAATATATGACAATGGAGAATTTGAACCCTGACCAGCTATTTGACAATATTAATGATTTACTGTTAATTCTTAGTGTGATAATGACATTGTAGTTATGCTAAAGAGTATGTTTTGTAGGTCCATACAATTCATGAGTGAAATACTAGGATGTCTGGAATTGACTTCAAAATAATTCAGGAACTTCTGGGCAGATGGCAGTGGCATAGTTCTTTAGTCTCCCCAAATCCTCACCAAAACAGAACCAGATGGCAAAACGGAAACCCCATGGGCGACATTTACAACGATGCTAGGTAGAAAGGCCTTCCTAAAACATCTGGATTCAGGACTTCCGGCCTCCTGAGCTGTGAGAGAATCCACCTCCGTGCTGTTTAAGCCCCAGTGTGTGGGGCCTTGTTATAGCGGCCAGTGCGAGCGAACGACCTTAGAGCATGCGGGGTGGGGTGCAGGAGCTACTTAGCGGAGGTGCCACCCAGTGGGAACCTGGAGCAGGCAGACGGGGTGAGAGCCAGTCCAGTGGGGTGACGGGCTGGGGACACCTACAGGGAGGTTGCATGAAAGAGGTAGAATCGAGCTTGATGCTGAAGGAAGGAAGGCTTGGAACAGACAAGGAAGTCAGAGCCAAGGCCAGAGTTAGGCAGGCTCAGGGTGTGTCCACAGGAGATGCGTGGCTCACTGCGGTGACTTTTGTGCACCTGAAGGAGGGGGCAGGTGAGGCTGTGGAGGAGTCGGGCGTGGCCACGCTTGGCCTCTCCCCTGGGGCCACTTTCAGCCAGAGAGGGCAGGATGTACGAGCATTTGTCAAGGTCTCTCGGGCTGGGGGAGCAGGGTTTGGAGGGGCTGGCCTGCAGGCGGCCGTGAGAAAGCAGTCTCAGTGGGCTGGAGCAGGAGGGCGGCCCGGGAAGGAGACCTGTGGCCTAGTGGAATCTGCCAGGCGGCAGGAGGGGAGGTGGGAAAGCAGCCCTCAGGCCCACAGCCCCTACGGACAGAACGTGGGGCAGCTGGGAGAGATGCGGCCTGTAGTGTGCACGGCGCCCTTTCAAGACCAGGGGGACCTCGATTTTGTACTGAAGCCGACACTGCCTACTGTTTACTCATCCTAAGTAAGCAGAGAAAGCAACTCAAACAGGAAACAGGGCAGTCATGAGAGTGCTCCCCACGCAGTCATGAGAGTGCTCCCCACCCCGTACTCGCCTGAGCCCTAGGGTAGCTCCCAATGGACCAGTCAACCCACCACCTTTGCACCCCCAGGGAAGTGCCGTGGCCTCTCCCTCCGGGCTCTGATTCAGGCTCCGTGGCTCCCAGCTGGGCCAGGGCCTTTCCAATCCTCCTCTGTTCCCAAATAAGCATAATTAAACTCTGGGTACATGAGACTGGCTGTCACAGGGATTAAACCCTCTAGGCGGGCTTCCCACTTCTTACATTCCATTCGGATTGTGCTATAAATCCCTTCAGGGAGCAGAATTTTCCAGAGGGGGCAGGCTCAGCCCTGGCTCTGCTCTCAGGCTTCTGCCCCTCCTGTACTGCTCAGGGTCCATGGGGCCAAGTCCGCTCGATATGTGGTGGCCCCCAAAGATGTCCATGTCCTAATCCTTGGAACCTGTGAATGTGACCTTATATGGCAAAAAAAAAAAAAAAAAGGACTTCGCAGACAGGATTTAGTTAAGGACCTTGAGAGACGGGGAGATTATCCTGTACCATCTGTGTGGATCCTAAATGCAGTTATAGTACCCTTATAAGGGGTGATTTGAAAGACAAAAGAGAGAAGCCCAAGTGAAGAGGCAGAGGGTGGAAGATGGGGAAGCAGCCAGGAGCCCGGAATGCAGGGACGCAGCCCTGTGGCCCAGGCGCTGGAAGGGATTCGCCCGGGGCCTCCCGAGAGTGCGGCCCCACCCACACCTCGAAACTGATTTTGGACTCCAGAGGCCCCCCCCCCAGTTGTGTAACTTCAAGGCCCCTCACTCACAGAGGCTCTTTTTCTTAAAGAGGGCCCTCCAAATTCCTAAACTTCAGGCTCCACAAACCATGGATCTCCCTCTACCCTGCATAAACCACCCACTGGCAAATAGAATGAGACCCCCACGAGAGGCTGAGCTTGTCGGCAGGGTTCTAAGATGGCCCCTGGGGTTCCTGCCCGTGTGATACTCCAGCCTGTGAATCTGATTGGCCATCACCCCTGTGATTGGGTCATGTTATAAGGCACAGGTGACTTTAAGAAAGGGAAGCTCTCCTCGGTAGGCCTAACCTAATCACATGAGTGTAGAACAGGAAGGGGAGCAGGAGTGACTCCATGACAGACTGGACCTCCTGGAATAGGCTTAAGTTTGGGTTTCCCCTACGCAGGTCCTCCCCTTCCCCAAAAATGCCGCTGATAACAACTAAAAGGTCCCAGGACTTGGAACCAACCAATCAGAAGCCAACACGACCTTGGAGCCAACCAATCAGGAGCCAACATGACCTTGGAGCCAACCAATCAGGAGCCAACACGATCAGCCACTCTTGAAGGAGCAAATGAACTAAGGGAGGGAGGGGGGTGGTGTGCCCAGCGTATGTAACCTACTGAAAAATATAAAAGCTTAGTTTTTACCCCAGGGCGGGGTCCTGGTTCGTGGAGAGGCCACTGCGTTGGCGCTCTGGGACTTGGACCCTAGCTCGAGCTAGCGAATAAACTCCTTTGCCTTTTTGCAGCCTCGGTGACTCTGCCTCTCTGTTCCTGGGGCCGAGGGGAACCGGTTCTAACAATGAGCTCTTGCAATCTGGGTCTAGACGCCAGAGACAGGGAGGCCGGAGATTCCAGGTGGGAAAGGGATTCCAAGAGAGGGAAGCTGGGGAAGCCACGTGGCAATGAGCGCAGCAGCCTCTGGGAGCCAGGAGCCCCCTGCTGACAGCCAGCAAGGAACCGGACCTCAGTCCTAGGGCCACATGGGAGCTGAACTTGCCCAACAACCTTAATGAACTTGGAAGTGAGCTCTCCCCCAGAGCCTCTAGATAGGCATGCAGCCTGGCAACACCTTGACCATCAGGGCCCTGTAGGACCCTGAGACGAGGTTCGAGTCATGTCATGCCCGGAGCTCCTGCCCAGTGAACTTCTGCCCTACAGAGTTAATAAGAGTGTTGGTGAAAGCTGCTAAATTTCTGGTAATCCGTTGTGTGGCAATGCCTAACCAATACCCTTACTCATGGCAATTCAACTCCTGGCTGCAGGGCTGGGCACGTGGCCACAAGATGGGGACCCTGCTGATGAGGGAGACAGAGGTAGAGGGAAAAGCTGTGGGTTGGGCAACAGAAAGAATTCACCCCAAATGCATATGGGACCACTGCAGGTCACAGTGCAAATGTCACTTCCTCAGGGGTCCTTTTCTATCGCCTCTCCTCCTAGACCACATCAGGACCCTTTCGGCTCTCAGAGCACCCCACATTTTCCTACAGGTCACTATCTCCATTTGTAATTGTCATGTAGCTGGGGAGGTTATTTTTTAATGTCTAGACTGTCGCATGCACAAGGGCGGGAGGCTGGTTGATCTGAGCTCACTGTCGGGGTGCAGGACGCAGGGGTATGCTGGCAGGAGCGGACAAGGCGAACCAGGTGGTCCTCAGCTGTAGTTTCGTGGAGCGGCCACGTGGAAGGCAGGGGTGCGAGGAGCAGCGGAGGTGTGAAAATGTGGTCAGGGGGCAGGACTGTGAGGGGCCACGGCCAAGGCAGGTGAGGGCAGGGGCTGGCACTCTCTCCCATCAAGGTCACAGGAATGTAGAGGAGGACAGGAGAGGGTGGCTTCCACTGGGAGAGGCCACTGGGTGTGAGAGGTCGAGGAGGACCAGGTCCACGGTGTGCCTATGAGAGCAGTGGACCAAGAGGACACCCGAGATGGGTATGACTAAATGGGGAGGAGTGCAGCCACAAGAAGTGACATTGTAGGGCCAGGAGGGTGTGGCCTTTTCTCCTGCCCCCGGTGGTACTTGGAGCAGTGGACCCTGGAGGCATCCAAGTGTCAATTGAAGCAGGAGGGGAGAGCAGAGGCGAGCATGCCAGTGTGGGGAGGGAGCCAACACCTTAGTGCCCACCGCCAAGGGTCGGGGGGTGAGGCGGGGGGACATCTGGGGTCGCCTGGGGAACTGGTCATGGCGCACCAAGTGGGAAGGGTGGAGTCTGCAGGGAGCTTTCCATCTCCCTCGCTAAACCCTGAGCTCCACGTCTGTGCCCTGGACCGCTGGCCCATGGCTGGCCCAGGTGGGTGCTCCACGAGTGCCAGTGCTGTTGAATGACACCCACGGCGCACAGGCGAAGGGCTAGGAGCTACGGGGTCCTCAGGGAGCCCTTGTGGAGCTCCTGGTCTCGAGAGGGAAAGAAATGGGATCACGCCAAGAAAGAAGTGAGTCCGTGAAGTACCTATTCTGGTGATGGGAGCCCCAGGGAAAGCAGGACTGTCACCAAGTCCCACATGGCAGAGCCCCTCATTGGTGCTGTCTCAGGTGCACCGTTCAGCAATGTGGGCCTTGGTTTCCCGACATGTCCAGCAGTTTCAGCCCCGTGCACTGCGCAAGGCCTTGGCACCTGTCCCACTTCCCAGGAATACTCTCCCGCCCCCTTTGGGCTTCACGTTCAAGGTCACCTGCTCAGAGTGCCTGCCTCGGGCCTGATCCCCGTTCATCTTTATCCTGTTTGTTCACTTGACAGCACTCCTTTCTAATGGCCACCTCCCCACGTCCCCTGTGCTCTCCAGAGCCACATGTGTCCAGCTTACCAGCCCCAGGAGCCCAGCCTTGTGGAAGTGGTGAAGGGAGCGGCTTGTGACGAGGCGACGAGCCGCGGGGAGGGAAATGCCCGGCACTATGGCTGCTACAAAGTGCTCCTGCGATTTCCTCGAGCCACTGAGGTGCAAACAGAATGTGAGTTCAGGCCACACAGATTGCCTCTGGCCCTTCCCGGGCAGCCGTGACAGCACACGTTTCCGTTGGTGGAGCTGCCCATCGAGGACGGCTGGCCTTGTGCGCACCGGACGCCCTCCCGGCTCTCACCCTCCACGGCTAGGGGCTCTGCGCTAGAAATAGCTCCCTCAGCTGGAAGAGAGGTCAGCTGGGCTCCAAGGGGCCTCAAGGGAGGCCCTCAGGACAGTGGGTGAGACAGAGGTGGCCTGAGAGGTCACCAGCAGTAACCAAGGCAAGACCCTTTGGAGGGCGTACCAGAGGGTAGGGGTCCTATGGCAGGAAAGGGCTCTGGGTCTGAAAGTCTCAAAGGCCTGAGGAGGCGAGGGCGCCAGGCAGCCAGTGGGCCTGTGCATTGGGCGGTTTCATTCTTTTGACAAAATATGTCACCTGGCTCCTCTAGGCCTGAGCAGAAGGTGAGGTAGGCATGGGGGGTGATCTCTGGCTCCTTTCTGGCTGGATAATGGGGATATGAATACAATGGAGCCACCCAGAGACCCCATCACCTCATCTGGGAGGGGGACTTAAAACTGACCTTCAAGACCTCTGCCAGGCACCAAGACCTCCTCACTTGGGCGGTGGGGTTGGGGGATACCCATAGGAGACGGTTCTAGGTGACATTCACCTTCATGAAGACCTCAGCCCACAGGTGTTTGGGACTCCCCGCTCCCTCATCCCAAGCAGGGGCCCTTGTGGATGGGTGGGTGGGTGCTGTGCTCAGACCCACAGACCTCATAAAGGTGCCAGGCCCGCGCTTACAGAAATAGGGAAGGCACTGCCACCTCTCTGATTCCAGCAGGGGCCAAGAACAGAGGCATGGGCTCGGGGGTGACTGACAATTGGCCTTGGGCCAAGAAATTAGGAACAATGTCAAATCCTAAACTACGATGTTTTGTTCATTCATCTGAGACCCACAGGGAGGCGGTGGCAGAGTTCATCGAATGCTTCCATTGGTTTGGAGCAACAGAGCTTGTTTAAAGAGGGAATGCTCCTTGCACGGGGGTCAGGTAGAACGGCTCCTGTTACGACACGTTTGTTTACCACTGGCATCATCCCCCTTGCTGGCTCTGTCTCAAAAATTACTTATGTTGAACTACAAGGGACCCTCTGCCTCTTAAGGACATGGATTCCAGACTCCACTGGAGTCAAACCTATTTCGTGGCGCAGAATCGCCGGGGAACCAGCAGTCTGCATGTGGTTTCCATTGCAAATCCCATCTCCTGTGTCAGATGAGTAGTCTGCTGTTGCCGTGGTGAATCGGTATTATCCTGTGACCTTGATTCCAAGCAGAAATGTACGTTGCCTTGACCATGATTACACAAAATGCGTTGTCTAGGCAACAGCACAGTTCCGAGAACAGGAAGGGCTAGATAATTCTTGGCTTTGACTGGAAGCCACACAGTGTTACCTTGTACCCAGCGGGGTCTCAGCTTTGGGGAGGAGGGGAGAGCTCCGGTGGCTTGGTGTTTGTGTGTGTGACACAGACTGAGAGAGAACAAGCGGGGACAGATGGGAGGGGGGAGAGTGCTCCACATCCCCCTCCCCACATGGGAAAGTCACTGAGCCCCAGCCAGAGCACAGAGGAGCCTCTGCAGCTGCTGTCTGGAAGAGTCGCCACCCCTCCCATCTCTCCGTCGCTGGGAGCTGCTGGGGAGGGGCCCTACTTCCCCCAGCACTCCCACCCCCAGCTGGGGGGGCACGGGGCAGGGGGGGGGGGCGGGCAGCCGCTGCCTCTGCCAATGCTGGCTGCACCGAAAGCGTGGCCTGGCTCCTCTACAGGACGCTCCTCAAACACACGCAGGCACCGCACACACAACACACAGCACACACTCCACACTCCACACACTCCACACACCACGCACTCCACACACCACGCACCACACACTCCACACGCTCCACACACCACGCACTCCACACACCACGCACTCCACACACCACACACTCCACACACCACGCACCACACACTCCACACACTCCACACACCACGCACTCCACACACCACGCATTCCACACATTCCTCACACTCCACACACCACACACTCCACACACTCCACACACTCCACACACCACACACACACCACACACCACACACACTCCACACACCACACACACCACATACTCCACACACACCACACACTCCACACACACCACCCACTCCGCACACACTACACACACACACACACACACACACACACCCTGTGCCAAAGGCAAAGTGACACAAGAGTCGCTAGTGGGGCCTGGCGTCTATTTCTCTCCCAGTGTGAACCACACACTCAGTCACAGCTCCCCCGACAGCCACGTGAGCCACCTTGACCTAGAAAGGCAGGGGAGGCTGGGCCCAGCAGAGGAGAACGATGAGGGGGGCCTTGGGCACAGGCCGGCATCCCTGCGACTTCCAGTCCCACAGCTCCCTTGCCCCCTCCACCAGCACCCTTCCACCCCCAGCAGCCCAAGAACAGCCCAGCTGCTCAGGCTGGACCCCGGCATCCTGCAGACAGAACATCTCGCCTTTCCTTAGGCACAGCCCCGGGCCGTCGCCCTCTGTCGGGAGCTCGTCTTGTCTCAGCAGACCCCCACCATCCACCGCTCCTCTCCACACTGCCCGCCTCCTCCCCAGCCCAGGCCCCTAGTCCCACTCGCTCGCCAGCTACACACAGGAGCGCCGCAAATACTTGTCGCATCAGTAACTGAGAAGCAGAGAGAGATCACCATGGGGCAACTAGCCAAGAGAGAAGAGAGAATACATGCTGGCAGGAAAAGTCACATATTACAGATAAGTCCAGAGACAAGACTGAGGCTACCCAAATCCCAGCACCCAGACATACCCACCAACATCATCCCAGACCCAGGGGCATGAAAGATAGAGAGGTGGGCAGGTGCAGGAATGGGTGGGTGAGATGAAACTGTTTCCCCCAAATGGGATCATCAGATGTGCTCAGTGAAGGAAGCTAGACACCAAGGTCTGCATATCGTGTAATTCTATTTCTATGAAACGTCCAGAGGAGGCCAATCCACAGAGATGGAAATAAATAAGTGGTTGGCAAGAGCTGAGAGGAGTGAGGAGTGACTGCTAATGAGAATGGGGTCTCCTTTGGGGCGATGAGGATGTTCTGGGAGTAGATAATGGTGATGGTTGCACAACTTTGTGAATATACTAAATACCACTGAATTGTGAACTTTATAAGGGTGAATTCCATGATATGTGTACTATATCTCAACAAAAATGGGATTATTATATATACATTGCATTTAATCTAAAGTGTTACACTTACAGAATGGGAAAAAATTTTTGCATGCTACACATCTGATAAAGGGCTGATAACTAGAATCTATTTAGAACTTAGGAAAATCAGCAAGAAAAAGTCAAACAACCCTATCAAAAAGTGGACAAAGGACATGAATAGAAAATTTTCAAAAGAAGACAGAAGTATGGCCAACAAACATATGAAAAAATGCTCAACATCTCTAATCATCAGGGAAATGCGAATCAAAACCACAATGAGATATCACTTAGCTCCAGTGAGAATGGCCTTTATCAAAAAGTCCCATAACAATAAATGTTGGCGTGGATGTGGAGAGATAGGAACACTCATCCACTGCTGGTGGGACTGCAAACTAGTGCAGCCCCTGTGGAAAGCAATATGGAGATGCCTTAAACAGATTCAAGTAGACCTACCATTTGATCCAGCAATCCCATTATTGGGCATCTACCCAAAAGAACAAAAGACATTCTATAAAAAAGACATCTGCACCCTAATGTTTATAGCAGCACAATTGACAATTGCAAAGATGTGGAAACAACCCAAGTGCCCATCAATACACTAGTGAATTAATAAAATGTGGTATATGTATACCATGGAGTACTACTCAGCTATGAGAAATAATGGTGATCTAGCACCTCTTGTATTTTCCCAGATAGAGCTGGAACCCATTCTACTAAGTGAAGTACCCCAAGAATGGAAAAATAAGCACCACATGTACTCACCATCAAATTGGCCTCACTGATCATCACCTAAGAGCACATTTAGGAATAACATTAATTGGGTGTCAGGCAGATCTGAGTGGGGAGGGGAGGGGATGGGTGTACACATACATAATGAGTGCGATGCGCACCGTCTAGGGGATGGACACAGCTTGAAGCTCTGACTCGGGGTGGGAGGGGCCAAGGGCAATATATGTAATCTAAACTTTTGTACCCCCATAATATGCTGGAATAAAAAAATACATAAATAAAGTGTTACACTCATTTTATTCGTGAGCAAAGAAAAAGAAACTGAAATAAGGCTGAAAGAGTTGTTGAACTTCTAATAAATGTTTCTTCAAAACAAGTATTAGTTCCTAAAAGACACCACTAAAGGAATCAATGAAAAATGCTAAACTATTTGAAATATTATGCTTAGTTGTGTATTCCAACACAGTATCTACTGACTTCTTGCTATAACAGATAAAGAAATCATTACACACTTCCTCCCACCGCCTCAGTCCTCCACCTTGGATTGTGGTTAATTTTATATTGTCAAGGTTTCTAACATTTACATTCCATGGTAGATGTGAATGTATAATTGCACAGTTTTTTAATATTAGTTCTGTATCTAAATGGGTTCAGTGTGCATGATTGTTCTTCCATTTCTGAGTCCTTTATTTGGATACATCTTTTAGTTGGCTAGATTTTTTTTGTCCAGTGGTGATTTCTACTTTTTGCTTTTAGGCTTGAAGGACAAGTTGGACGGATGGGAACACTCTTGAAGCAAACTGTCATTTACTCAGCAGTTTGTAAGCTTGCCCCACTGTCTTCTGGCATTGAGAACTGATGTGAAGAAGGCTGAGCCAACGTGACGTTTTCCAAGACTGCTTTCTTAAGTTATTTGCCCTCGTGTTCAGGAAACCACTTATATGTGTGTTGTGTCTCCTTTTCTATCCCCCCGCCTGTCATCTTGTCTCCAGTCCTGGGACTTCTTCAAGTCTTGCCATTAAGTTCCAGATGTCCAGTATGTACGTGGCTTCCTTGGTCATGTTTCCTCAAATTGTCATTGCTTTTAATGTCACTTTCATCTTGGTAATATTTTTATTTTTCTCTTCCATTTTTGTCCCTGAACTCTGCTACCTTAATTCATTTACATATGTTTCCTTATAATCTCTTCTTTGAGCCCTGCGTCACTTCTGTAAGTGCTCTTTGGTCTTGAGAAATCATATTTTCTGGAATTTCTCTGAGGGTATGGAGAATTTTTTTTTGTCTACAGTCTTCCTATATTCTTTGTGTAATTCCCCTTGCAAGGTGTTTTCGTCTGCTGTTAGCTTTTCTTCCTTTCCTGCTCTTATTAGTTTGCAATTGTTGCTGTCGCCATTTTCTGTGTGGAACCCACACTGGTCTGTGAATGTGCCGCATGGCACCAACATCTTCATGTCCCCTCCTGCTTCCGCATCATCTCACTGGGATGTTCCACAGCTCCAGTGGCCACTGGTCTTAAATTTCATTAATCTAATCGACTTTTCTACGACTTTTGGGACTGTGCCCCTTAACTTGGGGGCAATCCGATTTCTGCAGCAGCCCCGAGGAGGCATTGTTGGCTTGGCTTGCTCCCCGCTCCCTGGCCAGACTTAGCAATATTTGGCTGGGCCACTGGCTTATTTGTGGTTTGGGGGTGTAGCAGTTTCCGATGGTATTTTTCTCTTTGAAGTTGTATTTGAAGCAAGGCCAGCTCATCATTTTTCTGTATAACTGGAAAGGAAAAAGAGCCCAAGGCCTTGAAGGAATGTGCTTTCTTAAGTCTGTATCTTTTGTAGGCGGATAGCATCACAGGCCATGAGCCAGCACCCCAGCTCCATCTGTCCCCAGGCCAAGGTGGCTACTGGGAGGAAAATTACAGGGAGCCCCTGCTTGAAGCCTGCCCCAAGCCAGGAAGATGTAGCCCATTTGAGCCAGGGCTGTCTGTGGACAGGACTGAGCCCTGCCCTCTGCCAGGGCCATGCTTGTGAGCGCACATCCCCTGTCGTCAGTGCAGTGCTCCAACTGGCCCCTGGGCCAGGTCTCGCAGCGCAGCGGGAGCAGGCGAGCTGGGAGCCGGTCCTCACCTGACCGGCCTGAGGAGGCCTCCTGAGGGAGATGAAGACAGCGCAGAGAAGGGGGTGTCCTCATCTCCCCAAGTGTCACTGAAGTGGCTGACATGCATGGCTGTGCAGATGAGGCTTCTTGGGCAACTCTTAGCTGCTCCTTAAACTGTGCCCTGGGACGCTTCTCGGTCCCTTGGAAAGAAGTTAAAGAGAATGTGGCCTGAAGTAACCCCTGAAAGGCGGAGGAGAGCCAGGTGCCCTGGCTGCAGGCGGCTCAGAGCGGGAGAAACGAGGCACAGGAGGCACAGGCAGCCCCAGGCTGGCATGGCCAGGACGGGGCAGTCCCCGGCGGGAGGCCCTGAGGGTGAGCAGACAAAGGCTATAGTGACACAGATTATAGCTGTGGCTCTGTGCCTGCTGCCGAGAAGCAGAGCTGGCAGGTGCGGGCGGCTGGGGGGAGTAGGGAGAGCCACAGGCCGCATCTGCCTCCCGCCACCTCAAACCACCACGACGGGGCCTTCCCCACCCGGCCTCACCGCAGAGGCCTGGCACTCCGAGAGGCAGGAGGTGACTTGGTGGGAGCAGCGGTCAGGTGAGGTGGGAGATCTGCAGCGCCAAAGACAGTGGCAATGGCTCCTGGCCTATGCCACCTTCAGAACATTAAAAAAAAATGACTTGGGCTTCATCTCTTCCTTCCAAATCGCATGCAAATTTCTCCTGTGGTCAACCCTAACCCGGGAACATAAAGGACAGGGAATCCTGAGAAAACTCTTCCCAGCCTTGCCCGATGGACACAGTGCATGTGAAGACTGTGGATGCCCGCTGCTTCCTCCCCTGTCCCGCTGTGCACGTGCGCCTGGGGACATCGCCTTACCCTTCGGAGGCACGCACTGCCCCAGCCCCGCAAGCCCCCACGGCCCTGTGGGCACCTTGCAGGGCACGTAGCCTGCTTTGCCTGGCTGTGCCACATGCGCCTCTCAGCTGCCAGCACAGGGGCGCAGGGCTAGACTGATGACCCTCACCCACCCAAAGAGGATCCAGAGTTCTTGGGGAGCCGCTGAGGGGGAGCTGCCCAGGCCTCTTGGAGAGCGAAGCCGGGAAGACGGCTCGAGCGCTCACAGCAAGGCTGGGACTTGTCCGTTCTGGGAGCAGGGCTCTGGCTGCTTCTCCAGCCCTAAACCCTCTGGAAGATGTGGTCTCTGGGGCCTGCAAGGTGATCTCTGGGAACACCAAGCACTCCCTCCATGCCATCCTGAGCCCTGAGTGTGCCTGGCTCACCCAGAAGTCTCTGGCTCCCTTTACCTGGCTGCTAGGAGGGTCTCCGGAGCCCCGCTCTGGTGCACTTGTCCCCCACAGCCCAGTGTGGCCTCCGAGTCAGCTCGCCGAGCAGCCTCTCTAATTGCTCAGGGTCTCTCCATACAGGGGTCCCAAAGGCCATTTGCTGAATAGAATCTCTCCCTCCGCAGACGGGAGCCAGGGAAGGCTGTCTACTGGGCGCTGAGGGGCCTGCCACGCTCCACGTGGTGGCCTCTCTGCCTGCGTTGGCCTTGGCATCTGGCACTGTCGGTGGACAGGGTGGGATGGGTGGGGTGGAGGGGCCACAGGCGGGGGCAGGAAGGGGTCACGTGGACATGAATGTGGACCTCGGACCCAGATGGAGGACACAGCAAGGAGGCTGAGAAGGAAA
Source organism: Eulemur rufifrons (assembly GCF_041146395.1). Taxonomy (NCBI): domain Eukaryota; kingdom Metazoa; phylum Chordata; class Mammalia; order Primates; family Lemuridae; genus Eulemur; species Eulemur rufifrons. Next base: position 21,039,565 of record NC_091012.1, on the reverse strand, counting down.
CACGAAACGTATTGTCAAGGCCTGTGGGGAAGGCTCTGACCTTGTCTCCACTCCCAAAAGCTTCTGGTGTTTTGCTCATGTCCCAGAAGCTTCAGGAAGGGGAGACAGGGTGGCGAATTGGTGACAGAGGCTCCCCCAGCGGCCAGTCTACTCTGCCCCTCAGTTGGCGGAGCCTTGCAAGGCGAGTGCAGCCCTCGCCCGGGCCAGAGTCAACTGATGTGCTTCCTTCCGCTCGGGGCAGAGGGAAACCGCAGCCGTCTCGAGCTCCCGTCAGAGAAGGTGAGGCTGCCTGAAACAGGAACTGCCCTACCACACGTGCATGCGCACCTGCACCACACTCGCACCCGTGTGCCCGTTCTGAGGACACACGCACAGCCCAAGGCTTCGCCAGGCAGCCGTCTCCGTGAGCAGGCGGACCCAGCTGGCGGGAGTCTCTGCAGGAAGGTCCCGACTTTGACTGGGGCTGGGAGGGCTTCTCCAGCAGGGCTCTGTGCCCTGCGGCTCAAGCCAGGTCGGGGGCTCCCCTCTGTCTGCCAGGCTCCCCCTTAGCCTTTGGCCAGAGCACCTGGTTCCAAGGGACAGGATGCAAAGACCCACTGCCCCAAGCCCTGTCCCCCCACACCTTAGGCCCCTTCCGCAGCCTGCTTCCCCAGACCCACCCACCCCATGGACCTGAGCACCAGCGTCCCACACCAGGCCACGGGTGAGTAGCAGCTCTGCAGTCCACGGTGGCCTTGGGGTGGCTGTTTGTCCAGATTCCTTCCAGGGCAGAGGAAAGTGGGAGGAGCCGGACCACCGAAGGAGTTGAGTTGTTCTTTCTTTTCTCTGAAAGGGTGAACTTGGGCATAGGTGGGGCCCTAGACTTGAAAATGGAGAACTCAGCATTGGCTCTGTCACTAGACTCATCCCACGGTTTGGGAAGTAGAGACCCCACGTAAAGTAGTAGAGATGATTGTTGGTGAACTTGGTCGTGACTAGGGGATGGGGGGCTTACCCATCCCCCAAACTTATTCGCTGGCTGATTGGTGGGCACAGTCACTGTGAGGTGTCGATAAATGGTGGCACTGGTTGGGGATGTGGGAAAAGCTTCTTCGCGTGAAGAGGGTTGGGGGCTTGGTCACGTGGGATGGCCCAGGAGAGGCTGAGAGATCAGGGTGAGTGTGCTCGGCTTGTAGGGTGGGAATTGTCTTTTGGACTCTCACCACAGTAATTGGCACAGGATAGCGTCAGCCTGGGCCTGGTAGAGTCACCTCCACAGACACTGCCTGAAGAGCTGCTGCACCCCAGCCCCCATCTGGCTATGCCCAACACTGAGATGAACAGGACACAGGCCCTGTCCTCCAGCTGCTCGCACCTGGTGGGACACTTTGAGGTTGTCTTGAGAATTTAGAAGAGTTGGAGGAGGGCAGATGCCTCAAAGGGCCACACGGTGGCGAAGACAATGGGCAGGATGTGCCAGTCGGTGATCAGCTTGCACAGAGGGAATCACTGGTCTGGCTACTGGGGGCTCACAGAATGGGCAGGAGGCTACAGACCAGGTTTGGAACACTGAGGTTTCCCCAAGGGATCCTGGCGAGCCAGGCTTCCAAGACCAGAGCAGAGGCCGAGAGCAGGGACAGGCAGGCCAGCATGCTGCAGCTGCTACCACTTGGATCCATTCCAGGCCCCCAGCCGTCCCCATCTTGGCATCTCCAGTGCAAATTGGGAGACCCAGGACAAGGCATTTGATTGGCCAAGCCTAAGACACATACCCGCCTCCTGGCTGGGCCCAGGAAGAAAGAGAAGAGCTAGTCTTTGTGCCTGCAGTGCCGTGACAGAACTTCTACTTTCTACCAGAATTGCAAACAGTGAGGGATTCTCCCAGATCCCTAAGAGAACTAAGAGGAAGGGCCGTTGCATTCTGGGTAGCCAACCAAGTGACAAGATGCTGACAACACTGGGTCTATAAGGACTGATGGGCCTACAGCACTATTCCAAGACTGGTGATATGATGAAAACAGGGGACAGAGTAATTTGGTAACACTCCTGTGGAAGGCCACTGGGGAACATGTGGCACTGGGGGATAGAAAGGCTGGGGACCTGGGCCCTAGCATGGCCCAGAAAGAGGGCAAGACAGGGGCAAGAGTTGGCCACGTGACTCTGAATGAAGGCCATTAGAGGAGCCAGGATTGAAGGACCTCGGCAGCTCCAGGGAGACCTGTAGCCCTGGAGGCAATGGACACAGGGGCCCTAATTGCTGGCCTCTGGGAAGAGCTGCAGTACCGGTGTCCGCTCCTGTGGGAGGCAGGTGCTCTCTTCTGCAGCAGTCATGAGAAGGCCCCTGTGGCGTGTGGGGTGATAAGCAATCACATGTCACTATGGCTGATGGCAACACAGAGGGAATTAGCTAGAGGGCTGGAGAACCAGACTTGGAGGCTTTGCAGAGAGGAGCAGGGTTCCAAATCCCACCGCAGTGCTGGGCTGGGGGCTCCCCTGCGGCTCCCACCGATGACTGGGCACAGACACTGCCGGACTCAGGGTGCTGCCACGAGAGCCACGCCTACCACTGCTCCTCAGGAAACTGGTGGCACTGCCCCTGCTGCCAGCAGCCCAGCCTGAGTGGGATCTGTGGAGCCCTGCTTCTTCCCACCCCACCCTCAGACTCAGTCGGCAGTGAGTGCATCTGACTGCTGGAGCCCAGGTCACGTGCCTGCACCCTAGCTGCAAGGGAAGCTGGGAGAGCTCAGACCTGGCATGTTCTGCCCCTTTCATGGCAGGTGGACTTAACTTCATAAAGTGGCAACTTTCTGGAACAGAAAGATTGATTGGTGCCCGCCAGGTCCAACAGCATCCTGCTGCCCTTGGCATTAAACCCAACTCCTCCCCATCCCCGCAGGGCCCAAAAGGTCTCATCTTCTGCACCCTATTTCCCCAGTTTTCAGTACCACCATGCCAAGCTCCAGCCCTTCCAAGGGCCAGGATATATGCTATGCTCTTGGCCTTGTTTAAAAACATTCATTAGGAGATCACTAGCATGAGACAGCTCCCCTGCCTTGGAGTCTTGCATAAGCAAACTGAAGTCCAATGTAAACAATAAAACAAAACGTAAGCTTAACCCATCAGAAACTGCCAACTCACCTCTGCCTAAGGACCTTCCACCAAGTCATACCCAACAAGGCAAACACCTAGCTGTAGCCAACTGAGTATTTCTTTACCTTGCTTCTGCATTCAGTCTCCAAAAGCCTGCTGCTCGCTGCTAACATGGAGCTCTCGGAACCTCTTCGTTTTGCATACTGCCCAAAGCATGAACCCTTTAATGCTCGGATAAACCTTGTCGAATCCATTTAGTCGAAAGCTTTTCTTGGAACAGGCTGCTACTCCCACTCGCAGCCTGAATGTCACCCCTTCGGAGAACACACCCCCGACACACACGCACACCCCAGTGATGACAGGCCCCCTTTCATTGCCCCCCTCCCTAGCCTGCTCTTCTGTTCTTTGAGAGAAGTGTCACTTTACAGGTGGAGGTTGTATGGACATGTGTGTGCCCATCCTCCTAGAAGCCCCACAGGTGTCAAGAGATTTTGGGTTGCTCATTAAGTTGTTCTCACTACTTCATGGTAAATTTTTCAAGACTAAGATATCTCAAATTTAAAAACATTTGGGGTTTTACAAAAACCCTATCACTCTAATATTGGCTTTCTCATCAGAGTGTGATTGGCCTTGTGGACAGGACTGTTCCTTGTTGCATGGCCCCACCGCATCCATCACACGCACTCAGCAGCCCTGAACCCCAGGCACTGCGTGCTGGTGGCACCTCCCCCAGTCTGGGAGACAACCAGCATCATTTGAACGAATTTTTTAAAGCCCCAGGGAACAAGATGAGCCAAGTTTAAGGACCACTAAGACCTCAAAATATTACAACACACCTATAAAATATAAGAAATGCAGTCAGGCATGGTGGCTCATGCCTGTAATCCTAGCACTCTGGGAGGCCAAGGCAGGAGGATTGCTTGAGCTCAGGAGTTCGAGACCAGCCTGACCAAGTGCCAGACCCCATCTCTATTAAAAATAGAAAAATTAGCCCAGTGGCATGGCACGCACCTGTAGTCCCAGCTACTTGGGAGGCTGAGGCAGGAGGATCAGGTGAGCTCCGGAGTCTTAGGGTACAGTGAGCTGTGAACATACCACTTCACTCTAGCTGGGGCAACAGAGTGAGACTGTCTCAGAAAAATTGAGAAAAAAAAAGAAAAAAGAAAGAAAAGCCCTCATCATGTCATGTCCTGGTGGTCAAAGTGTTTACCCTCTCATTGGAGATGCCTCCCATGGTTGCTGAGCAGGGATCTTACTCTTCCCCTCCACACCCATACCATCCCCAGCAGACGCCCCCCTCAATGGCCCACAGCAGAGACAAGACTCAGCTAGAACATGCAATGAAATTTATTGAACAGAAACATTTACTGCAACCACTGGAGAAGGGAATGACAACAAAGACAGCAACTGATGACGGCCACTAGAGGCCATAGGTCCCGGGCCCCCTCCTCCTGGGCTCCCTGGCCAGGTGCCTCCTCTGCCCGGCCCCCACATCTGCCCCCGGCCAGGACGCTGGACTCTCGCAACTTCCACTCCCTTCAGGGACCCCCTCCCGGCCCACCCGCTGGGGCGCGGCCCTGCCCTATGGCCGGCACAGGACAGTCACGGGACACTGGAAAACACAGCAGAACACACCCCACCACGTCGAAGAAACTGAGTCACAAGGGACAGCAGGGGTAGACGTCAAAGCACAGTCCCGGGGAGCCTCGCACAGCCCCCCGTCCGTCCCTGGTCCAGCTCTTCTCCCCGAGGTCACGGGGTGCGCGTCCCCGCCACCATCGTCGTCCGTCCTGCCCGCTGCCTCCTGGGACTGTGCTCCGGGTCTCCAGGGAGGAGCTGCTCGGATAAGAACACGCACATCTCCGCAAGGACAAGCTGCGGTTGGCCTAAATCTACTCGAAGAAAGCAAAAGCTGAGCTCACAACACTGCACGACAGCAAGCAGAGCCTGGGCTGGCACCGAAGCCCACAGCACGTGCCCGGGGCCGAGAGGCGGCCGGCCGGGCAGGCCGGGACGTGCCCCCCGGGGCTGGCGCGCACACAGCGGCTTTGCACAGGAATGGTGGCTGGTGGCTGGGGGTGGGGGGTGGGAGGGCGCCTGTGCTTGACACGTGGGTCACTACCTCTTCGAGTGCCCTCACCCAGGCTGCTCACGGGTGCTTCCAGGCTGGCTGCCCAAGTTGACAGGGTTTGGGTCTGGGGCCAGGTGTGGTGGTGTCATGGCAGGGCCGCCTCTCCCCTCCCCGTTGGGTGGCAAAAATGGTCATTTGGGATCACCAGGAAGGGTGGGGGATGGTGGCTGGGGCCCGTTGGGGGAGGTGGGAGGCCCCTGGGCCTTCTGAGCCTGTTTGCCTGAGGACTTGGGGCGGCTCATGTCCCCAGCCCTGTCCTCATCTCCCTACTCCTCCGGGAGGGACATGAGCCACTCCAGGGGGGGCTCCTCGGCCTCCTCGTCCCCTGCCTGGGCAGGGCTCTCGGGCACCCAGCCAGGACCTCCTGGGCCTGCCCCAGAAGCACTGCCCATCTGGGCTGTGGGGGGGGTCCCAGTGGCCTCAGTGGGTCCTGCCTGACCCAGGCCCGCAGGGGCAGGGACACTGTCGTCTTCCTGAGCATCAGGGGTGGCCTCGGCGACCTCTTCAGGGGCAGGGGAGGCCTGGGCGGCTCCCGGGCTACCGGCAGTAACCTGGGCAGCATCTGCAGGGTCAGGAACAGCCTGGCTGGCACCTTCATGGGCTGGGGAGGCCTCAGCTGCGCCTCCCGCGGCAGGGGCGGCCTGGGGGGCAGCTGGGTCTCCACCATCCCCAGGGGTCCCTTCCTCTCCTGTGCGCAGCCCCTGCTCCCTCGCAGCTAGAGCCGCCTCCCAGGCTTCGGTCTGCCGAATGAGCCGCAGCAGCTCCAGGAAGCCAGGCAGCCTCCTCTCCAGCTGCATCCTCCGCAGCTTGTCCCGCAGCGTCGTGTTGGGCCGGCCCTGCAGCAGCACCTGCCGGACTCGCACCTGGTCTGCGATGGCCGGGTGGAAGGCCCCCTTCTCTATGGCCTCGTGCAGCAGGCCTTCCAGGCGCAGCACGTAGGCAAACAGACTCTCTTCGGGATGCTGCGAGCAGGTCAGGAACTTCAGCCGTACCCTTATTCGGGTGTCCTTGTTCCCGAACACCTGCACGAGCTTGGCCAGGCAGTCCTGCACGGGGGTGTCAGGATTCTCTGCCAGGAGGCCACACATGAGATCCAGGGCAGGGCCGCCCAAGCCCTCCATCAGCCGCCGCCTCTTCTCCCTTTCAGATATGTTGCGCCACAGGTACAGCATGTTCTTGGCGTGCCCCAGCCAGCTCTCAAAGGACTCTTCCCTGCGGCCTGGCTCTTTCATTCCAGAAAAGGTTCTCAGTGGCTGGTAGGACAAGTTTTCCAACACAGCCTGCAAAGCCTGCCTCAACTGCTGGGCCCAGCCTCTGCCCTCGTTTGTTTCTTCTGCCAAGTGCAAGGCTTCTACCTCACCTAGAGCTACTGCCTCACCTGCAGCCCCTGCCATACTCACAGCTCCTGTCACACCCACAACTCCTGTAACGCCTGCAGCTCCCTCCTCACCCGCAGCTCCTGCCTCAACTGCTGCTCTTGTCACACCTACAGATCCCGCCTCTCCTGCAGATCCCGCCTCTCCTGCAGCTGCTTCTTCACCTGCAGCTCCTGCCTCTCCTGCAGCTCCTGCCTCTCCTGCAGCTCCTGCCTGTCCTGCAGCTCCTGCCTGTCCTGCAGCTCCTGCCTGTCCTGCAGCTCCTGCCTCACCTGCAGCTCCTGCCTCTCCTGCAGCTCCTGCCTCACCTGCAGCTCCTGCCTCACCTGCCGCTCCTGCCTCACTTGAAATATCTTTCACAACTGCAGCTCCTGCCATGCCTATAGCTCCTGCCTCACCTGCAGCTCCTGCAGCTCCTGCCTTACCTGCAGCTCCTGCCTCACCTGCCCATCTGGCCACTGCTTGACCCTGGGGCCTTGCAGGGAAATTGGGTCTGTCCTGTAAGTCAGCATCATGGGCCCGGGGCAGGAAGATCACAGTCCAGGGTCCCCCCTTGCCTGGTATCTGTCGCGGGATCACACCTTGGTTTATACAGTCTGCAAACTCAACCAGGGCTGTCCTGCCCCCCAGCTCCTTTCTGAAGATTTTGCCGAGCACGCGGTACCTGCCCAGGGGCCACAGCGCAGCCCGAAGGGCCGCCTGGAATTCGTCCTCCCGGCAGTTGTCAGGGATGCCCAGGATGAGCAGGGAGCGCTGCGCGTTCACGCCCATCCAGCGGCACCAGTCCTGCAGCATCGCCATCGCCATGGCCAGGGACTCGGGGGAGGAGTTCATGGTACAGAGGTGTGTGCTGATGGCTGCTGACTGTTGCAGTCTCTGTGGAGGCCTGAGTGTGCAGGGAAGAGAAATATGTCTGTGCCACACACCCACTCCTACTGTTCAGCTTCTCCCTACCTAAGGGAGGAGGAGCCTGCAGCGTCTCCCCACTTGTTTTATTTTGTTTCTTTGATTTTAGGGAACTTTTAAAATAACAAATTAAATTCGTTTACAAGATATAGGGCAGTCATATTTTCTGTTTTATCTGGTGTCAGTTCTAGTAAGTTGCTTTCTGCCCCTCAAAGGTATTTGCAAGTTTATCTACATTTTCAAAACTTTGGGCATAAACTTGTTCACAATTATTCCCTCATCTTTTAATGCCTGCATGATCTGTAGAAATGTCCTGTCTCTCATTCCTGATATTGATTAGTGTTCATTCTCTTTTGTCTTAACTAGGTTTGCTACGGTTGATCAATTTTGTTACTCTTTAAGAAGAGCCAACATTTGGGTTTATTAGTTGTCTCCATAGTTTGTTTTTACCATTTCTTTCCCCTTTTATCTCTATTATTCTTTATTTGCCTCAGTTAGTTTACTTTTGCTCTTCTTTGTCTAGCTTCTTCAAATGGACCACTAGGTCCCTGATTTTCTGCCTTTCTTTTTTTCTAATATAAGCATTTAAAATAAAAAATTTTCCTCTGATTGCTTCTTTAGTGGCCTCCCAGTGGTTTGGGTAAGTTGTATTTTTTTAAATTCATTTTGAAACATTTTCTAAGTTCCTTTGTGTTCTTCTTTCACCCACAGATTTCAAAATATTTAGACATATTTATCATCATTAACTTCAAATACAAATGCACCATGGTTAGAGAACTTAGTGTAAAAAGTACAGTCCTTTTAAATTTACTAAGACTTTTTAATGGCCCAACATGGCCTATCTAGGTGAATGTCTAATTTTCCCTTGTAATGAATCTGCATTTTGTGAAGAGGCCACGGCCCTGCTTCCTCCAAACCACTGCAAGCCTGTGGCCATCCCCCACATACGAAACCAAAGCATCTCCAGTTCCAACTATAGAGGGCCAGAGCACCTCACCGAACGCCCCACCCCCTGACTCGCCTTGGTGGACAACCACCGCTAGGGGGCTCTCGTCATCACCTCCACCCTAAGCAGCCATCCATTCCAGCCCAACCCCTTCTGCCCGCAAGGCATCCTCCCCTACTGGGCGCCCCAACACACAGCCGGTGACACTCCCCTCTAGCCCCAGGAAGCAGGATGCCTCCACACCAGGGAGCCCTCCAGTCCTGCCCCCACCCCTCATGCGTGCCCCCCCAGAGCCCACCCCTTCCACACCGCAGCCAGAAGCCCTCTCTTCTAGTCCCCCACAGCCGGGTGCCCCACAACCCGCTCCCTCCCCCAACCTCTGCTCCCACATTCCCCATGGCCAGGAGCCCACAGCCCCAGAAGCGGCGCGCCAGCACTGCCGTGCGCCCGCATGCTTAGAAGTTAACCCTCCCCTCCCGGCTGCCCACACCGGGCAGGCACCCTTCCTGCGGGTAGCCAGGCTGCCTTCCCCTCCAGCTCTCTCCCACGTGCGATCCTACCCCACTCCTCCCATCAACCCCCCCAGACATGTGGGCCTCACTCAGCTCACACGTGCCTGCCCAGGAGCCCTCCCCTATCCCTCTCTTCTAGTCCCCCACAGGGGGCACTCCCTGCACCCACCACCCGGCCCCTCCCCCTCCCCCCACCGGTCCCTCTCCCTCCCCTCACCCGATCCCAACTTCCGCCACCCCTTCCCCCCACCACCGGCTCCCTCCCCCCACCCGATCCCAACTTCCGCCACCCCCTCCCCCCTCCCCCCACCACTCCCCTACCCGCTCTTTCTCCCTCCCCTCCCCCATCCCAACCTCCGCCACCCTCCCCCTCTCCCACCCGCTCCCTCCCCTCCCCCCACCCCTCCCCCACCTGCTCCCGCTCCCTCCCCTCCCCATCCCAACCTCCGCCACCCCTTCCCCCCACCACCAGCTCCCTCCCCCTCTCCCACCCGCTCCCTCCCCTCCCCCCACCGCTCCGCACCCGCTCCCTCTCCCTCCCCTCCCCCATCCCAACCTCCGCCACCCCTTCCCCCCACCACCGGCTCCCTCCCCCACCATGCCGCAGGTAGCCCTTTCCTCTCAGGACCCTCCAGCCAGGAGCCTTCCCTCCATCCTCCACCCGACGATGCAGCCGGTTGCCCTCCTCTCTGGGCCCCCACACCCTGTGACGCTCCTCTTTAGTCCTCCTCTCACGCCCCCCACGCTTAGCCGTTGGCCCCATCCTCCCGTCTCCCCACACCAGAGCACCCCCCGACTGACCCCCATTCCCTCACCCCTCCAGCCGCCCCACGGTAGGGAACAATAGCCTCTGCCCTCCTCTCCAACCTCCCTTCACAATGGCGCTTTCCTCACAGGCTTCCACAGCTGAGAGCCTTCCACTACAATGATGCCCACGCAGAAAGCCAGGACCCCCATCCACTTCCCCAAAACCAGACAGGGAAGCCCCCACCCCATTCCCTACCCCAACCTCTGCCCGCTCTCCCCATGGCGGCTCCCGCTCTCCCCATGGCGGCTCCCGCTCCCCCCACGCCGGCTCCGGCTCCAACCCAGGCGGTTAACAGGCCTCTATGCGGGACTGCCTCCTGATAACTGTGGGGTCTAAGTCCCAGCAAAGCCCCCAGCTTACCTTCTCCAACTCTGTAGGCAACTCTGGAGTCCCACGTAGAAGGGTCTGAAGAACTTCGTCAGCCCCGCACGCCTGGAACTCTGAGCAGCTCCCGGTTCCCGTGTGCTAAGGCACGCAGGCTCCCAGAAACCGTTGTTCTCCCAGAAGCCCCAGCTCAGAGAGAAAGTTCTGGCGCCTTTGTGCAGGGCCAATGATTGGATGGAGGAATCACGTGAGGCGAGCACAGGAGGCGGTGCTAATTATCAACCTTACTTGAATGGCTGGAGCCTGATGAGCAAGGCGTGGAGCCTCCCTATTGGCTCTCCACCAACAAAATGGCCTACCAACAAGCAAGTAGGGTTGGGGAAGTAAATTGGCGGAGGAAAAGTTCGTTTTGTCAGTTTGGTCCAATTTTCTCTACTGTTTGCTTTACACTGTAGTTGATAATGTCAAAAAGGTATTATAGACTGGGCGCGGTGGCTCACACTGTAATCCTAGCACTCTGGGAGGCCGAGGCGGGCGGATCGCTCCAGCCTGAGCAAGAGCGAGACCCTCCCCCCACTCCCCCACCCCCACCGCCCCCATCCCCCATCCCCCCACCACCATCTCTACTAAAAAAATAGAAAGATATTATCTGGCCATCTAAAATATATATAGAAAAAATTAGCCGGGCATGGTGGCGCATGCCTGTAGTCCCAGCTACTCAGGAGGCTGAGGCAGGAGGATCGCTTAAGCCCAAGAGTTTGAGGTTGCTGTGAGCTAGGCTGACGCCACGGCACTCACTCTAGCCCGGGCACCAAAGCGACACCCTGTCTCAAAAATAAATAAATAAATAAATAAAATAAAAAGGTATTATATATTTTTACCAATTTCTTGAATAGTATCAATTATTGAGGGAGGATTGTTAAAATCTCCAACTATGATTGTGAAAATTTCTATTTCTCTCTTAATTCTTTAAATTTTTAAATATATTTTGAAACTGTTACTGGGTGCAAACACATTTATGAATTCTATGTGTTCCTAATTAATTGACCTTTATATCATTATCACCTTTTATTTTAGGTGATACTCTTTGTCTTTAACTCTACTTTGTCTGCTTTTAATATAGCCATTCTGACTTTATTATGTTTACAATTTGCATGAGTAAACATAAGCACATCTTCTTACTATCAACCCATCTGAGTGTTTAAATTTAAATTATGTCTCTTCTAGGCAGGAAAAGCCTTGGTTTTTTAATCCATTCTGACAGTCTCTGCTTTTTGATTGGAATTTAGCCCATTTACATTTAATGTAATTTTTATATGGTTGGATTTAGGTCTACTTTTTTACTGTCTGTCTCATATATTTTTGCTCTTATGTTCACCCTTTCCTGCCTGGGTTAATCAAATATTTTTTAGAATTCCATTTTATTTATCTATTGCCTTTTTAGAAATACCATTCTACATTGATATTTTGTGATTGCTCTGGACATTACAATATATATTCTTTACTTTTCACTGTCTACTTACGGCTTATATTGTACCACTTCACATAAATTTAAGAATCTTTTTTAACCATATTGATTCATTCCCTCTCCACCCCATCTTTTTAGGCTGTAATTGTTGTATGTATTATACATATGTATTATAGCTGTTATAAACCCTATAATGCACTATCATAATTTTTACTTTAAACTGTCATAAGTATTATAAAGATTGTGTTCTTCATTTCTATCCAAAGATCAAGGTTTCCCTACTCTTCTGAGAAGCGTTATCTTCGTAAATGGCACCAAAAGTCACCCAGTGAGGCATCATCTGGTGGGGCTTGAGAGACTGTCATCTATCCCACAAGTCATATGAAGTCTCTAAACGTTCATAACTATGAACAGACACGAACCATAGAGGAAGGACGGAGTAAGAAGAGCCAGCAAAGGACTCTGTGCAGAGCAGCCCCAGTTCTAAGAAGCAAACCAAGGGCCAGTGGCGTCCCTGAGCCTGGGCAGGGGAGCCCTTGAAGCAATGCGCAGACAGCATCTGCAGAGACCCAGTCCATCAGGTGGGCCCTGCTTCCCACCTTGGCTTCAGACTCAGTTGGCAGTGGGTGCATTTGATTGGTGGAGCTCAGGTCATGTGCCTGTACCCCAGCTGAAAGGGAAGCTGGGAGAGCTCAGATCTGGCGTGTTCTGCTCCTCTCATGGTACGTGGGCCCCCCATCAGGTGAGAGAACTGCATGTGCAAAGGTCATGGGGCCAGAAGGAATGTGGTAAATATTGGACTTCAAGAAAGTCAATGTGGCTAGGGCGGCCAGACTGTGCAGGAGGGGGTTGGTCTTTATCCCAAAATAGTTGGGAACCCATTGAAAAGCTTTAAGCCAGTGGTGCATACATACACATGTGTTTCTGTGAGTGACATGATCTCATTATATTTTTGAAGAGCTTTCTCTGGTTTCTTTGTGGAGAAATTACATGGGAGCAGAGTGGATAGGGAAGACTAGTGAGGGGTGCTTGAGGTTGCCCTGTAAGAGATGATCATAGCCTGGACGACAGTAATAGTGGTGTCATGGAGCAGATAGGGCAGAGTTAACAAACCTAAAACACGTGGAGAACTAACACAAGTCCATGAGTGTTGGGATGTGGAGGGTGAGCAAGGGATGCATCTCCATGTTCTGGCCTTTGACACGGGTGCATGGAGGTTCCATTCACTGTAGCTGTGGGCTTAGGGACCAGCTCTGGTAGGAAATTATCAGTTCAGTTTTGGCTATGTGCACTGGAGCATCCAAGTAGAGGTGTGAAGAAGGCAGGTGGATACAAGAATCGGGAACCCTGAGTAGTCGTCTGCACTTGGGACAGAAATAGACATCATGGAAAGCTGCAGGTGTCCCAAGGAGGAATGTACTCACTGACATGCCTCACTTGCCCTTCCTCCCCAAGCATGGATACAGGCCAGGGGAACAGGGGAATGTAGCCACTAGTGGGGACAGGCAGTGGGGAGAGGTGCAGCCCAGCTCTGCATGGCCTTGGGCTGGACAGCTGTCCTGACTCACTGGACGACTGAGCCTTTCCCTCTGCCAGGAAGTTTTGGCAAGGCTGTGGTCCCTGTCACCTAAGCAAATGCCTGGAGACTGGACACTGCTGGCTGCCCTTTCAGCAGCCATCTCCCCTTCTTCTTTGCTAAGAGGACATATTTTTGTTCAAGCGTCTTTCCCTCCCCCATGTGGGGCATGGTAACCCATCCACAAATCAAGAGACAGCTCCTGAATGGTTCAAGTACAGCTGCACGTGTCGTGGGTTAGTGATCCAGGCAGCCCGCGGCCCAAATGGCCCAGTCGGACCAAAGGGAAAGATCCCGACTCTGCCCACAGGAGGAGAGGCTTCTCTTTCTGTGGGCAGGAACAAGGAAGCCTGTGGTCTCCACTGACGCTGACAGACACTCTCAAGTGCATGGGGGCACATGAAGCCAGAGCCACGGCCTCCTCAGGCCTGGCTGCCCCCCCCACTGGCTCGCACCCTCTCGGGGGGCGGGGGGGGCTCCATCACTTCCCACGGGCTGGCGGCATGGCTTCACCCTGGACCTCCCTGCCAGGGCCCCTGGGGACCTGCTGCAGCTGCCCTGCGCCGGGGAGGGAGCTGTTTCTGTCCCGGCCAGCGCCCAGCACAGAGGGCAGCTCCACGGCCGTGGGACAGTGCCCGCTCCCCTGCACCCCAGCTACCTCGCCTGCCTGTCTCGCAGACCAGCCTTGGACGAGGAGAGGGCAGGACACCGGAGCTGGGGGCAGCCGAGCCAGCCAGAGCAGGAGACAGTCAGCTGGCGAGCCAGGGCTCCAGGGAGAAGAGGGGGACTCCTCCTCCCAGCCCCCCCCCACCCCGTCTTCCTCCCCAGTTTCTGAATCTGGGAGGAGGTCCTGGGCCTCCCGGCCACAGTAAGGAGAGGCGGCCGGAAGGAGAAGGGGAGGCAAGGTGGCCCTGCGGACATCGCTGTTGGTGCTGACAGGAGGTCCGTGCACTTTTACCCTCTCCACGCCCTCTCTTGGGCGTGTGTTTCTGTCTGTTTTGCGTCCGTCTAACAGAGTACCTGAGACGGGGCAATGTGGAATGAACAGAGGTTTATTTAGCTCACATCGCCAGAGCTGGGAAGTCCAAGAGCACGTTGCCAGCATCAGTCAAGGGCCTTTGGCCCACATCATCCCGCGAAGGCAGGGGAAGGGCAGGTGGAAGAGCAAGACAGCACGAACAAGAGCACGATGGCTGGGCTCACTGTTATTTCAGTCTGCCCTGAGGTCCACTCCCGAAATGACGACATTAATCCATCCCTGGAGGCTGCGCCCTGGTGACCCAATCACCTCTTATTACACCCCACCTCCCAACACTGTCACATTGGGGGTTAAGTTTCCAATAAGTGCATTTTGGGCGACTTACTCAAACCATAGCAGCACATGTCTGAAATTCTTCATCATAAAAAACTGAAAAAAATTCTAGAGGGGGGATTGATCTCCCGGTATAATTGTGGGCTTATCAACATCTCCCTCGTTCTGCCTTAGGTCTGGGGTGCTCCAGACTGACCACTACCACCCCGAGTGTGGGCAGCGCAAGTGGTCACACGCAATCCTGCCCACAGTGTCCCCCGGTCCCCCCATTTCCAGGCTTGCATGGGACCTGCATGCTCGGCACACAGCACCCTCCTGCAGTGGGTGAGGGGTGCACACCCAGAGCCCCCGGCCTGAGGCTTTCACTGCCCGGCTCCCGTGAAGGGTGGCTGCTTGCTCTCTGGGGACAGCCCAAGGCCAAAGGGAGCTGCCGTCCCAAGGTTGCCCCAGCCTCCGCCAGGTCCCAGATGATGTGGGTACACAGCACCCCCACCTCAACTGGCCCAGAAGGACTCCGGGCTCGGTCTGTTCCCCCGTGTGTGTGAACGAGCGTCCTGGGGCTGCCACGGCAAGTGACCACAGACAGGTGGCTTAAAACAGCAGGAACTTACTCTCTCAGTTCTGGAGGCCAGAGTCTAAAATCGAGGTGTTGGAGGGGCCTCGCTTCCTCCGAAGGCTCTAGGAGAGGGTCCTGCCTGCCTCTTCCAGCTTCAGGGGCTCCGCTGTTCCTCACTGTGGCCACACAGCTCCAGTGGCCACCTGCCTCTGCACGTGGCCTCCTCCTCTGTGTCTCTCTCTTCTGTCCCTTACCAGGACACCTGCCACGGGATTTAGGCCCCACCTAGATAATCTAGGATGCTGTCATCTGGACATCCTTAATTCAGTTACGTCTGCAAACACCCCCTTTCCATAGAAGGTCATGTTCACAGCGCCTGGGTGTAAGGACGTATCTTTTGGGGGCTACCATTCACCCCACTATAGCTCTCCAGCCCAGGCCCGCCCAGCCAGAGCACCAGTGAGGGGACGAGGTCGGGCATCCGGGCCCACAGTCGGGGGTCACAGGGGCCTCCCCGCCTCTGCTCCAGGAAGGGGCACCGAAGCTGTGCCTGAACTTGGCCCCCTGGGAACCTCGCTCCCCTGGCCAGAAGCTCCCTGCGTGGGTGTCCCAACCCTTCCCCGAGCCTGGGACCGACAGCTCTCGTCCTGGGAGCACAGGCCTGCCCAGGGCTCCTTGCTGTGGGCCAAGCTCTCCTGGCCAGGGCCCAGGGTCGTCTGAAGAAAAGAAACCGCCAGCAGCTCTGGTGTTGTAAGGACACGTACCCCTCAGAGCGTAATGCCTAGTTTCCAAGGGCTGGGACTTCCTGTATGGCTATTTTTTCCTTGTTACTTTTCTTTTATAGTGTTCTTCATACTCGTAAGTTTTCTTCAATGAACTCATAATTATCAACGGAGCTGTAGCCCAGTCAGCCCAGGATTTCAATCCCAGTTCTACCAGGTGGACCGTGACCTGTCGGAAAATGGCAACCCCAATGCACACCCTGAGGGACTGGCTTGCAGGTCACATGTGTAACCCAAAGAAGAGACCGATGCACCCACCAGGTCTCCACTTCTGTCCCTGCCCTGGTCTCCTCCTTCCCCTCCATCGTCTCCACACCACCCTCCCCCAAGTCACTTTTCACCTCCCCCCTACTTTCTGATTCTCGACATCCTGGCTCACCCGGGCTGGTCGCTTACTGGGTGACCATGGCTGAGACACTTGGTGCCAGCTGCCTGGCAAAAGTCCTCGAGGCCCCAGAGAGATGCACGGATGAATGGATAGACGTAATGCCCAGGGGTCTGGCCCACAGGAGGTGCTTGACCAACAGGGCCCCCTCACCTGTCCCCTTGGAGCAGCCCAGACGGAAAGCGGAAGCGCCCCAGGGTGCGCGGGGAGCGGGTCCCGAGGCCCCTGTGGGGCGGGCGCGGGCCGGGCCGCCCTCCCGCCGCGCCGCGCATGCTCCATGCCCCCCCTCCGCGCCCTGTTCCCACGCCGCCGCCGCCCCGGCCCCGCCCGCTCCCGGCCCGCTCGTCGGCGGCGCGCCGGACAGACGGACTGCAGCGCAGGACGCGCCTCCCGGGCGCACCCGGAGACGAGGGCGGGACCCGGCCAGGAGCCCCCGCCTCCCGGGGACGCCGCCCCCCGGAGGGCTTCTCGGAGGTGGTGGCCTTCGGGCCTGCCGGAGGGCAGGAGGTGAGGCCAACTGCCTTGGCCGCCGGCGGAGCCCAGGTACGTCGGCCTGGCGGGGCGGCGGAGGCGCGGGTGGGTCTGGGGCCCATCTGGGCAGGGTGCAGAAGGGCCGGCACAGGTGGCGAGGGCGGACGAAGGAGCGGCGGCGGCAGCGACAGTCAGGGACGCTGTGGGAGGCAGGCGAGTGCGGAGAGCGGGCGGACCATCCCTCAGGGCTGCCCCTTCCAGGGCACCAAGGGACATGAGCCAGCCTGGGCCGGGCACCGGGGGAGCCACAGCCTGCGTTTTACAGTTTTCCTCTTCTGATTGGTTTTCAGCTGCTGATCCTGGGGCTGGCAAGAGAGCACCCGTCGCTGATCCGCCTGGTGAGTTTGGATTTTGCACCTCTGAGTGTGGGAATGCCAGGCAGGCTGGTTGCGGCACTGCTGCCCAGGGGACACCTGGCAAACTGTCCACAGACACTGGCCCTGAGGACCCCCAGATGGGAGCAGAACGCCCAGAGTCGTGCCCCTGCGGCTTTCAAGAGTAGGGCTTGTGCCCCTAAGCGGTTCGGGGTGTTGATCTGGAGACTGGCATGCCAGGAAAAGGCATAAACTGCAGCAAGCCAAGGAAGAGGAAGCAAAGGGCTGGATGGGAGGTGGGCAAGGGAGAGAGAGAGAGAGAGAGAGAGGTGGCGTCTGTGCAGGGCTGATCATGACTGGTTCCATCCAATGCGTATCTGCCGAGCACCTACTGTAGGCCAGGCTGCTGCAGGCATTCGAGATGCACCATGAACGAGGTGGCAAAAACCCCTGTTCTGTGGTTCTAGTTCTAGTGGCTGAACACAGACAATATAAACATAAAATATTTTAAATTCATAATTACAGAGCACGTTACAAGGTGGTAGGAGCCAGGGAAGGGAGGTCTGGCTGCAAGTAATGGGCTAGAATAGGTCTCCTTTCAAACACAACATTTCTGCAAAAACGAAGGTGGTGAAAGAGCAAGCCATATGATTATGTATTAGAAGAGTATTCCAGATAGAGGGAACAGCCAGTGCAAAGGCCCTGAGGCAGGAGTGGCTTTGCTCCTGGGAGGGAGAGCTTAGAGGCCAGTGTGGCTGAAGCTGAAGGAAGGGGTGGGAGGAGGGGAGAGGTCAGGAAGGGCTGTGTGGGATTACTGTGAGAGATAGGGGCATTCCAGGGAGGACTGTGAGCAGAGATGGACAGGACCCAAGCCACCTGTTAGGAGGATCCCTCAATGGCCCGCTTTATGTCTGGGTCAGCCTCTGCCCCCATAGGGTAGTCCTCAGAGGACTTTGCTGGACCAGGCTGCATGGAGGGCCCAGGTTGATGTATGGGAGCCCCCAGGCTGGACAGTTCTGGGCTCCTCTGGTTTCCCACCCTGGCTATTCCACCAGGTGGCTGGCAGGTGACTAGGGCCCCCAGCCGGGGAAAGCTGGTGGGGCTGAGGGGAGTAAGTTGGGGTGTTGAGCCACAGGACCCCAGAGGAAGATCCACCAGGAAGAAAGAAGCCTGAGCAAAGCAGCCCTGCCTGTCCCACCTTGTGGACGCAAAAGCCCAAATTCCTGATCCCGCCTGAGTCAGATTGCTTTTCTTGATGTTGTTTGTTTGGGTTCTTTTTCCTTTTTCTGGGGAAATCGCCCCATCTAGTGACTGTCTAAAGGAATCGTGCCGAAGCGGGCAGGCTTCCCTGGAGCTGGCAGCCCCACTCCCTAGCCGCCCCCCTCCATGCTGAGTTTCGCGCTGGCTACGGCCAGCAACCAGGGGTGGGATGGCCCCTCCTCTCAGGAAACTGGGATGTCACCTGCTTCCCCAGGCTGATGGGCCTTCCTGGCTTCTTACCTGAGGCGCCGTGGTCTAATAGTCCCTCACCTGCGTGCCCGGCGTTTTGTTTGGGGGAAACCTGAGCTTCGGGGACAATCATCTTTCAGCTTGTCCTCTGGTAGCCCACAAAGCTCAAAGGGTCTTGCCAGTGCAGCGGAGGAAGCTGCTCCCCAGTTCTGCCGGGCTCCTTCCAGGAGCCTCCTTGTGCACATACTCAGAAGAGCCATACGCTGCCTGCCTGGGGTTAGTCGCCTTCCGCTCTGTGAGGACAGGGCTTGTCATGTCTTTCTTTCCAGGAGCTGAAATTAGGGCTGACTTTCACAGACTAGGTCTCCGGGACAGGTACTGTTGGGTGTGACCACTCCACGTGGCTGGCATCTCCGCTGGGTCTTCTGATGTTGAACTTCAGCGCTGATCTCCGTGTACAGGTGGAATCCTGCCAATGGGGTGTTGCACCCAGGCGGTCGCAGCTTGACAGCAGCCTGCTGCCTTGGGGGCTAGAACCCCCCACTATGTCTTGGGGTGGCGCTACTAGAGATAACACCTCCTCCTTTCAACTTTCCCAAAATGGACAGTGAACTCACAGTACTGTTATGGTAGGGAAAAAATAAGCTTATGCTGCTTTTCAACACAATAATATTATACTAGTCCAAAAATACTTTCAATTATTGGTAAAACCCCACGCACCGTTAGTTTTGCAGGACTCCCGGTGACTGGCAGTGTTATAATGGGATTTATGCGTGGCCTGTGGATATTAGAATGATTACTTTACAATAACACTTCTTTCCCCTCCTGTTTAAAATTGAGGTGAGGGCAGGCACAGTGGCTCACGCCTATAATCACAGCACTCTGGGAAGCCGAGGCGGGAGGATTGCTTGAACCAAGGAGTTTGAGACCATCATGGGCAACACAGTGAGACCCCCATCTCAACAAAAAATTGAAATATTAGCCAGGCACAGTGACTTCGCCTGTAGTCCCAGCTACTCAGTAGGCTGAGGCAGGAGGATCACTTGAGCCCAGCAGTCTGAGGTTGCAGTGAGCTATGATGACACCACTGCATTCCGGCCTGGTGACAGAGTAAGACTCTATCTCAGTAAATAAATAAATAAATACAGGTGACACTCACATAACATAAAAATTAACCATTTTAAAGAGAACAATTCAGGGGTCATTTAATACATTCACAATGTTGTGTGACCACCACCTCTATCTAGCTCAAGATCATTTTTATCACCCCATAAGGGAACCTCCACGCCCATCAGCAGTTCCCATCCCCCAGCCCCTGGCAACCACCAATCTGCCTTTTTTTTTTTTTTTTTTTTTGAGATAGAGTCTCACTCTGTCGCCCTGGGTAGAGCGCACTTTTCTCCTGCCACACACATGCCCACTTCTCATCTCTGGCGATAATAAAAACAAACACCGGACTGACAGAAGGCCTGCACTTGCCACCCCACACAAAAAACGTCCCCTCCAGCGACTCATTCTTATGCTAACTGGTGAAAGGTGCTCTGCTTTTTAAAATAATGGAGAAAGGATGGTGGAATGGTACTTAAAAGAACGGCTTCTTGCCAGGCTCCAGTACCAAGTATTGGCAATACCAAGTGAGCTAGGTCTCAGCATAGTTTTGTCTGCAAAAACTGTCTTAGGTTTAAGGAGGCAGAGACGAACCTTATCACAATTATGGTGAAAAGTGCTGCAAAAACTGGCAAATAATTCTCAACGTAGTGGTTATTTCAAAAGCTCACAGCAACCTCAAACTCCTGGGCTCAAAATGATCCTCCTGCCTCAGCCTCCCGAGTAGTTGGGACTATAGGTGTGTACCACCTGGCTAATTTTTCCTGTTTTTGGTAGAGACAGGATCTTGCTCTTGCTCAGGCTGGTCTCGAACCCCTGGCCTCAAGCAATCCTCTTGCCTCGGCCTCCCTGAGTGCTTGGTTCACAGACGCGAGCCACCGTGCCGGGCCTTGCTTTCTGATCCTATGGATTTATCTATTCAGATATATCACATGTTTTATAAGATTTAAAGATTTTTTGGGATGGCAGGTCAAAACCCAGTGACGCTAGGACAGATGAAAGGCAGAATTCTTTGTTACTTAGAGCTCTGAACAAGAGAAGGCTGCCACATAGGGCTGCATAGGGGGTTGCACTTGGGGACAGGGTAATGGTGAGCCTGAGCTGTGGGGACAGCTTTGGTATGGCCAATGGAGTGGGGGTGGGTCTTGGGATCTTGGGATCCCTGCGGATTGGTTAATTTGAATGATTTCATGGGCTCCAGGGCATGGAGGCTGTCCCTAATTGTCTGGTACCTGGCCCCAGAGTGCGGGAGCCCAGTAAGGGGGGCATTTGGGTGTGTGTTTAGTGGCCCCGGAGAGAGGGACCCCGATAGGGGAAGTGGTGGGGGTGGGGGCTTAGCAAACTGCCCTCAAAGGGCAGAGAGAAGAGAGTTTTTAGCCACAACTTCAGAAGTAGGTCAAGACAGCTCTTGTGAAATGTTATGTTACATCACAGCAATGGAATGACACACTCTGTGGCCTGCGTATCTGCATCTGGTGTTTTTCACTTAGCATGACGTCCCCAGGGTGCATCCGCACTGTGGCATGTGTCAGAATTTCCTTTCTTTTTGTGGCCAAAGACTATTCCATTGTAGGCAAGGACCACGTCTTGCTGTTGAGGGACCTTGGGCTGTTTCCACCTCTAGGCTCTCGCAGAACGTGGGTGTGCGCATTTTTGTGTGAACACTGTTTTGAATGCTTTTGAGTCAATACCCAGGAGTGAAATTGCAGGGTCGTATGGTAACTATGTTTAACCCACTGCGGAACCACTAAGCTGTTCTCCACAGCCCTTTTTCCTTTCTACTGTTGCACGTGGCGAGTGCACAGACGAGTAGAGCAGTCGAGGGAGGCCCAGGCGCCTCCCCCAGATTAGTCTTATTTGCTTCCCCTTCTTTTTATTTTGCCGCCTGCCATTTCCTCCCCAAACGCTTCAGTGTGCATTTCTTTAGCAGAACATTTTCTTCACGACCCGGTGCCATCATCCACGCAATGCACGAGCACCAACAGTCCCCTGCTGCCTTCTGCTGGCCACCCCATGGTCACCCTGCCGTGACCCCCACCGCCTTTGCCAAGGCTTTCCTGATTCATGCCAGCATTTCATCGAGGACCCCTGTTGCACTTGGGTGTCGGGCCCCTTAAATCTCTTTTCATCTAGAACAATCTTTCTCCTTAGCCTCCTTATGTAAGTTGCTCCCTCATGGTGTCTAAGTGGGTCCTTTGTCCCCAAGATCCTCTGGACACTGGACATTGGGTCTGAAGGCTGCATTAGAATCCAATCAGATGGCTTTGGCAGAGCCCTTCCCACCCTCTGTCCCACTGTTAGGTTAGATTACTCTCTTGTGACCAGCAGATAATCAGGGGATGACGTTTTGTTTTGTTTTTCTCTTAATATCCAACATATAGGGTTTTTTTTTGTTTTTTTTTGTTTTTGTTTTTATTTCATCTTGTTATGGGGGATACAGAATTGCAGGTTACATACGTTGCTCCTGTACTGCCTTTCCCCCCAAGTCAGAGCTCCAGGCGTGTCTGTTCCCCAGGTCGTGCGCATTGCACCCATCATGTAGGTATATATCCCTCCCTTCCCCACCCCCCCTTCCCGAGTCAGCACCTTCAAGTGTTACCACTCCCCAAACGGTGCGCAATGCACTCATTGTGTAGGCATACCCCCATCCCCTCCCCCACCCCCCACCTCAGTCTGATATCCGATTGGTGGGGATGACGTTTTGACATGTGATGTACCTTTCTCCCTCAGTCTTTTACCTAATGCTTCTAGCATCCATTCTACCTTAAGGGATTCTTTTTTTCTGATTAATATAAACTTCTCCATCAGAAACATGAGTTTATTTTTGGCTAATGTTGACTGGCAGTTCATCATGGATGATAAGGGACTTTGGGGCAATTTAAATGCCAGGGGAATACTATGGCTGTCCTTCTCCATGTTCCAGGGACCCTGTCCCCTCTCCTTCCCTCCCCTGACCTTATTGTTGGCACAGTCAAACTGTAGTTACCCATCAGAACATAAAAGCTCTCTCAGCCTACTCCCCTACCAGCCCCTGCCTGGTGTCTCTGTTCCTTGCCGGGATTTCCATGTTGCTGGTCTCTAGTTGGGTAGAAACGGCATTCTTAGAGCAAATGGTCTTTTATCTGACTGCCCTGGCCCATTTTGTGTTTCTCTAAAGGAACACCTGAGGCTGGGCAACTTATCGCGAGAAAAGGTCTATTTGGCTCACGATTCTGCTGGCTGGAAAATTCGAGATTGGGCATCTGGTAAGGGCCTCAGGCAGCCTCCACTCACGGCAGAAGGCAAAGGGAGCTGGTGTGTGCAGCTCATATGATGACAGAGGGGAGGGAGGTGCCGGGCTCTTTTAAATGACCAGTTCTCGGGGAAACTAACAGAGAACTCGCTCGTTACCCAAGCCATTTTTGAGGGATCTGCCCCATGACCCAGACACCTCCCACCAGGCCCCACCTCCAGCACTGGGGGTCAAATTTCAGCATGCGGTTTGGAGGGGAAACATCCTAGCCCTAGCACCGTCTTCTGGCCTTGAGAATGAATGTGGAGAAGTCCTGAGGCCAGAGTGATTTCTGCTTTGTCAATTCCATGCTCTCTCTGCCCTTAGCATGAGACCCGGCTCCCCGCTCTCCCTAAGGGCCCCACATGGTCTCATCTTCTGCCTCTGTCACCTCGGTTTTCAGCACCATGAGCACCAAGCTCAGGCCCTTTGCTCGCTCGCAGCCTCCAGCTGTTGGTCTGAATGTCACCCCTTCAGAGAGCACCTCCCAGCCTGCCCTTCGTTGCCTTCAGAGCAGGTCTCCCTTTGTGGCTGGAGGGTGCGTGTGCACTGGGGTGTCTATAAGAACCCCTGCCCGAGGGGAGAAGGGGCTGGCAATGGAGCTTGCAGGAACGGCTGGAAAGCTGGGGTCGGGGGTGCTGGCCCGATGGGAAGAGAGGAACGAAGGAACAGGCTGCCCCACAGGAGAGGTGGGCGTGGGGAGCTCACATGGGGAACGTGTTATGAGCTGCATTATGTCCCCACAAAGATATGTTGATGTCCCGTCCCCCATACGTGTGAAGGTAACCTTATCTGGAAGTGGGGTCTTTGCGGATGTAATCAAGGTAAGATGAGGTCATGTATACTGGAGTACGGCGGGCCCTAATCCGGTGACTGGTGTCTTTAAAAGACGAGGGAAGTTTAGACACAGACACACGGGGAATAAGGCCGCGTGGAGACGGAGGCACAGACTGGAGTGACGCGGCTCCGGCCGAGGGAGGCTGGCAGCTGGCAGAAGCTGGAGGAGGCAAGGAGGGAGCCTTTGGAGGACGTGTGGCCCTGCCTGCACCTAGATCTTGGACTTCTGGCCTCCAGAGCTGGGAGGGAATAAATGTGTGTTATAAGCCACGCTGTCTGTGGCGCTTTGTTACAGCAGCCCCAGGAAGCCATATGCATGGGGTGGTGGGCAGGGCCCTCGGTGAAGCTACGAGAATGGGAAAGCCACGGGCTCTCCTGGAGAGGACGCTGCAGGTGGCCGCTGTGCTCGGCAGGATGTCCAGGCCACCGAGCCCGCGGACCCCTCCCTGCTCGCCCTCTCACTCCCCAAAACCCTGCCCTGCTGGGACCATCTGACAAGAAAAACTACAGGCCGGGCGCGGTGGCTCACGCCTGTAATCCTAGCACTCTGGGAGGCCGAGGTGGGCGGATCGTTTGAGCTCAGGAGTTCGAGACCAGCCTGAGCAAGAGCGAGACCCCATCTCTACTAAAAATAGAAAGAAATTATATGGACAGCTAAAAATATATATAGAAAAAATTAGCCGGGCATGGTGGTGCATGCCTGTAGTCCCAACTACTCGGGAGGCTGAGACAGGAGGATCCCTTGAGCTCAGGAGTTTGAGGTTGCTGTGAGCTGACGCCACGGCACTCACTCTAGCCTGGGCAACAAAGTGAGACTCTGTCTCAAAAAAAAAAAAAAGAAAGAAAAACTACAGAAGTTTCCTCATCTCACGCGGGCTCTTTGCCCTTCCCTAGCTCCTCCGCGCCCTGGTGATGGCGGCCATTCTCCTGACGTCAAGACCCAAGGTGAGTGGGGCCCCTGCCCCGGCGTCTCCCTCAGCCTCTGCAACCAGGGTAGCGGGGCTGCCCGAAGTGCCATTCCCCTTTGCTGAGACTCCGGGCTAGGTGTCCTGCCTTCTGCCGGCTCCTCTTTCCAGGAGCAAGTGCATGCCCGAGCTTCCCCCACCTGCTGAGCTCTCCAGGGCTCCGCACCCCGTGTTGTGTTGCTGCCAGCTCGTCCTGGGACCTGCAGCTTGAACTCCCCTGTGGCCATGGGAATGGCTTATTTCAGGTGCCGGTGTCTTTTGAGGATGTGTCCGTGTACTTCACAAAGACAGAATGGAAGCTTCTGGACGTCAGACAAAGGATCCTCTACAAGCAGGTGATGCTGGAGAACTATGGCCATCTGGTGTCACTAGGTAAGTGACCCCCTCACCATGCACATCCCCAGTCCCACCTCCTCTGTCTCCAGACTCAGTTATTTCTGAGTTTCCTCATTTCTTGCTTACTATGAGTGTAGGAGTAAATGCATTTCTCCATCAGCCGGGTAATCCGCCGTAGGCCAGCTGTCACCCCAACAGAACGCTCTGGAGCTAAGCAAATGTTAGACGTAAACGCGTGGGCCTGCAAATTTCAGTAACTCCCCATCAGACCTATTTTGCAGATAAAACCACGCATTGAGTAAATGTCTTTCCACGAAAGATAGATGCAAATTATGCTCAACATTTACATGTGCTATTTTAGACTTAATTCATTTTTTCAGTGGTTGCATTTTACCTTCGTTCTACTTTAGAGAATTTAGCAGCATCTTTCCTTGCATCAGCCACAGAGGTCCCCCACGAGGACCAGGCGTGCACTTGGATTTCAAGCCTCAAGAAGTCCAGGAAGGAGCTGGGACAGCTCTGAGCAGGCTGCTGTCCCCCTTCTTTGCCAGCACACCCCAGCTGCACAAAGGGGCATCCGTTTTGCCAGTTATAGGGCAAAGCCGGGATCCACAGGCTAGGCGGGTGGGGGCCAGTGACTTACCCTGCCCCACGCAGCTGCCCAGCGGTACACGCCAGGGAGACACCCAGGAATCAGCCTTTCCCTCCAGCCAGCCCGGCGTGCTCCTCTACCTGGCCTGGTGGGGGCGCTCTCTCCAGGCATCCTCCCGCTGCCAGGAGTGGGCTGTCAATCCAGAGGTGGCTCCCCCGCTGCACCCACGGCCATGCAGGCGTGAGGGACCTGCTTGAGACTGAGCCCTACTCCCTTTCTTCTTCCAGATTCTGCAGATGCCACCTCTGTAATCTAACCCTGTAGAGAAAGACCAGTTCCTTCCCCTGCATTCTTTCTGACCCTCACCAGGCAGATCTGGGGTTCCAAGGAGAGTTCTGGAATCCTTAGTTGAGTCCGATGGTGAAACAGGGTGCTTCGGCTTTCTGGGCACATGGCTGTTGGCCTGCCCCCTGTGGAGTCCCTGCTGCAGCCCTTCTGTCCCACGGAGTCTCCACACAGATCCCCCACTCCTCGCAAGCCTCCCAGCCTCCCTGCAGGCCTCGTGACAACATGGTTGTCCCCTTGGCCCAAGTCATCACCTGCTTAAGACCCCCTGTGCCCACGTGTCCCCTGGACACTCAGAATCCCTTTGCTTCCTTAGAGGGACTCTGCCCTTTCTCTAGACCTTCCAGTGGCACTTTCTAGAGAGTTCTTTGTTCTGTGTTACCTGTAGATGTTAAGGGTAGCCTGAGTTCAGGAGTGACCCTGGCCTTAGCCACAGTGGTCCTGACCCGCTTCATTTCCACCGACAGGATTTTCCTTCTCCAAGCCTCACCTGATCTCCCAGCTGGAGCGAGGGGAGGGGCCCTGGGTAACAGGCATCCGCAGAACAGGGGCCGCCGCAGGACCGCAGGAAGGTGAGTGACGGGCGCTCAGCCGGGTGCCTAAGTCGAAAGGAAAGAAATACCCGTGGCCAAAGGAGGGCGATGCTGCCGCTTTGGGTGAGAGATTCTCTTTAGTGGCAGACGTCAGCCTCCCAAGGAGTGCTGCAACAGTGCCAGGTATCACACCAGCTCCGCTGTTTACGCCTGTCCCCGTCTCCTCTGGCTCCAGGCTGCCTGTGTGATGGCTTTCTGCCCTGCAGGCATCCTGCTCCTTCCCCCAAGTCCTCATCTCCTGCTCCTCTCTCCTCTGCCTTGGCACGAGGATGAGGAGGGCAAAACCCTCAGTATAGACCCAGGGAGGGCCAGCACCGATGGCTCTGGTGCTCTTCTGTCTTTTCCAGGTGACTGGATAAAGAGCAAGACGTCGATTTCAAAGCAGAAACATTCTCAAGGAGAACTCCCAGGCGCTGATCTTCAGGGTGCCAAGGGGGATCAGGCAGCGAGGTCGCCTCTGCCGCAGAGCCGTCCCGCGGGAGCCTCAGCGCCACGAACTGTCCAGGGCGGCGGGCAGAGTTCGCTTGGCCAGCAGCAGTGCCCCAACAGGGCCGAGAAGCGGTACCTGTGTCAGCAGTGCGGGAAGTCCTTCAGCCGTAGCTCCAACCTCATCAAGCACCGGGTCATCCACAGCAGCGAGAAGCCCTACGCCTGCCCGGACTGCGGGAGGCTGTTCCGGCGCAGCTTTGCGCTGCTGGAGCACGCGCGCATCCACAGCGGCGAGAAGCCGTACGCGTGCAGTGAGTGCGGCAAGGCCTTCACGCGCAGCTCCAACCTCATCAAGCACCAGGTCATCCACAGCGGCGAGAAGCCCTACGCCTGCCCGGACTGCGGGAAGCTGTTTCGGCGCAGCTTTGCGCTGCTGGAGCACGCGCGCATCCACAGCGGGGAGCGGCCCTACACGTGCCCGGAGTGCGGCAAGGCCTTCAGCCGCAGCTCCAACCTCATTGAGCACCAGCGCACGCACAGCGGCGACAAGCCCTACGCCTGCAGCCAATGCGGCAAGGCCTTCAAGGGCGTCTCGCAGCTCATCCACCACCAGCGCAGCCACAGCGGCGAGAAGCCCTTCGAGTGCCGGGAGTGCGGCAAGGCTTTCCGAGGCCGCTCGGGGCTCAGCCAGCACCGGCGCGTGCACAGCGGCGAGAAGCCCTTCGAGTGCAGCGACTGCGGCAAGGCATTCGGCCGCCGGGCCAACCTGTTCAAGCACCAGGCAGTGCACAGCGGGCGGGAGCGGGCGGGCGCCAGGACTGCCAACCAGCCCGGCAGCCCCGGCGGGAGCGCCGCAGCGGGAGGCCCTCCGCTCGCGGGCAGCGCCACCCAGCCTGGCGCAAGTCGCAGCTGAGTTCCTGGCATGGGACGGCCTGCGGGGGGGAGGCCGCAGCTGGAAGGATGTCCTCGCAGGGGAGCGGCTGCGGCCACCAGAAGACTCAAGGCAGAACCCAGCCCTGAGGCTGAGACACAGGCCACAGACTCCGGAAGGGAGCTCCGCAGAGCCCGAGCCCAGCGCAGTGTGCTGCCACCCCTCCGCTGACAGACTACCGCTGACAGCTGACGCGTGGGGACTGCGCCGACCACGCCTGCGCCGCTGCGGAGGGCACTGTGCTGTGTGCGCAGGCGCGTGAGTGCGTGTGCAGGGGACACGGGAGCAGGTTTGCACATCATGCCGGGAGCCGCTAATCTGCACTCTCATCCCCTGTGCAACAGAATTGCATGCCACGGGGCAGGGCGAGCCAGCACGGGGCAGTGGCCCTTGAGTTTACAGAGGATGGGCCATTTCCCTTTGTGGGGTCGCTCCCTCCCCCTGAGAGTTGTCGATGTTCCCAAGTAGGGGACACTAAAGCACTTTAGTTCTTCCAGCACTCACAGCTGGAGGGGTCTGAGGCTAGCCTGCTGCTCTCTTCTCCCAATGCAGGCCTGGGGCAGGAGTGGGCCCGCGGGTGCCTCTGGGCGAGGCAGCACCCAGCCCACATCAGCCCCCAGGGTGGTTATGGGGAGTGGCTGGCCCAGGCCCTGCATGCAGGACCAGGCCCGGGGCTCTCAGCTGCTCTTCCTGGGAGAGGAGCCCTTCGCCCTGTTGCTCACGTTTCCTGCCAGCCACTCCGCTGGCTTCAGTCTCTTCCCTGCCCACCCACTGCCTTCTGCCCCAGACCCCACCAGCAAAGGCCGCCTCAGCCTAAAGCTTCAAACTTTCCTGCTCCTCCTCTCAGGCAGCCTCCCCTTGTGGCGGGGGACAATTAGGAGGAAAGCATGATGGGTTTGGAATTTGCACTCAGGTGATCCTGCATTGCAACAGAGCATGCCCAGCATCTCCCATTGACTCTTTCACAGGACGTTTCTTCGAATTGGGGAGGCTCAGTTGCTTTGAATGTTTTTGTATTCAGGGCTAATGTAGATTGAAACACAGAGCTTTGCCATATGAGTGTGTCAGGGAATCACCCCCCCCCAATAAGAATCCCCCCAACCCTCTGAGAAGACCTCAGGCAGGAGAAAAGGAGCCACCCCAGACCCGACACCTGATGAGTGTGGTGGCAAGCCTGGCCCCTCCTCTCCCCGCGACCATGCAATCCACCCCTCTTCCCCTCAGCCCTGTGGAGACAGGGCAGGCCCTTTGAATGGCACTTTACTGAAAGCCAGCGTTCTCAAGGAGAAAGCTTGCGGCTAGCCAGAGGCAGCTGCTGGCAGGCCCTGTCTTATTCCACCCATGCTGTCCCCAGAGCTAGGCCCAGGAGTTCTGCCCCTGGGTGCTCTCAGCCCAGCAGACTGGTAGGCAGCCGCCACCTCCTTCCAGCCCCTCTCTGCTCCCGTGGAGAGCAGAGCTTTGTCATGCACAATGCCTGAGGGCAGGTAGGTCGTAGGCAGATTGAGGCCACCCCCCAGGTCTCCAGGAGATGCCCTTCCCTGCCTGCCAGAGGGGCGAGGTTCAAAGATAGCTGCCTTGGCCGGGCGCGGTGGCTCACGCCTGTAATCCTAGCACTCTGGGAGGCCGAGGTGGGCGGATCGTTTGAGCTCAGGAGTTCGAGACCAGCCTGAGCAAGAGCGAGACCCCATCTCTACTAAAAATAGAAAGAAATTATATGGACAGCTAAAAATATATATAGAAAAAATTAGCCGGGCATGGTGGTGCATGCCTGTAGTCCCAGCTACTTGGGAGGCTGAGACAGGAGGATCCCTTGAGCTCAGGAGTTTGAGGTTGCTGTGAGCTAAGCTGACGCCACGGCACTCACTCTAGCCTGGGCAACAAAGTGAGACTCTGTCTCAAAAAAAAAAAAAAAAAAAAGATAGCTGCCTCCTATCGGGAGAGCTTGGGAAGACCTGGAAATACAGAGCTCCCTCTGAGGACGCTGCTTGGAGCTCCAGTCACTAGGAGAACTCCAATTATATATAGATAAATACACACACATACACATATGTAAGTGTTATACACGTATAAATGTCGTGGGCAGTCCTAGGGTTCTTGTAACTTGCTCTTGTCTTGTAGCCTCCTGCATTGGGCTCCTGTACTCCTGTCCTATGGTTGCCTTTTTGTCTGTAAGCCTGCGGCTGCACGTCATGTCCCATCCCCATGTCCTCTGTGCTGAGCCCAGTGCCCGCGTTTAGTAAACACGTGGGAAAGGAACGTGGCACTCCTGGCCCAGTGAACTCAGACCCGGGGCCGCAGTTTCTCTAGCTTTACCTCGAGGCAACCGAAAGCATCTGCAACGTTGGGT
Organism: Eulemur rufifrons; assembly: GCF_041146395.1. Classification (NCBI taxonomy): domain Eukaryota; kingdom Metazoa; phylum Chordata; class Mammalia; order Primates; family Lemuridae; genus Eulemur; species Eulemur rufifrons. Next base: position 21,009,367 of record NC_091012.1, on the reverse strand, counting down.
TCCCAGTAGGAAAAAAAAGTATTAGGAACGGTGCGTTGAAGTCCCTGGCGAGGGAGTTGGGAGGGCTGGGTTCTTCTGAGGCACAGTCTTTGCTGGGCTGGCACGGCTTCAGGAAAGCAGTCCCCCTGCAGGGAGGCGCCGGTGGCAGGACGCTGTGCTCTTGGGCTCCAGTCTCACTTTCTTCAAGTGAACCAGGCAAGGAAGAGACTGGCGCACCCCGACGCCACTTCCATCACCCTAGTAAGTGAACGATGCGGTCCCTGCAGGCCACACGGTAACCCCGCCTTCACTAAAGTGCGTTGTATCTGCGCGTTACCACGCCGTTCCGTTGGCTCTAACTTATGAGCTAACTCTGCTTTGAACGTAAGCTCCTTTTATCACCTGGGGACCTACACTCAAGGCCGACTAGACACAGGAAGGAAAACGTGCAGGTGTTTTCAGCGGAAAGTGGATTTGCCAGGACAGATGTTGGACGCTTTCAGTCTGATTTTGGAAAACCTCCAGGGCTCCCAGTCTTACCTAGATAAATTACGCTTAAAATGTCAGCACATCCTTTTGTTCATCCTCAGTCTGATTTAGCTCCTCTTAATTATTAATAGATTTGCACTACAATGATTAGTATCATTTCGTTTTAGGTATGGTCGTCAGGTATGCAATAGGAACTGAACAGGTTTGGCATGGAACAAAAGAGTGCCCAGAGGGGACACTCGCGTGTTTCCTTCCATGGTGCCTTGACATTGGGCCCCTCCCCCTTGCCGAGTGGGGAACGGGGACGAGGCCCACACTTGCTTTTTGATGGACAACTAGTAATAGAATGTAAGAGCTTAAACTATTGGGGTGAGTCCCGCCTGCTTTGCCCCTGCCCCAAGAACTCCCCTGGATACCAACCTTGGGCCCCTTCACCTTTGGACCATTTGCCTTTGGAAACTGGACTTTTCAAGAGCCGTGTAAGTGCCCTGGTGGTACGTCCATGTAACTGGTACGTTGTCTGACTGAATTCATTGTCAAATGGAATTGTTCCTATTTACTTTGGTTGCAAACAAATAAGGAATGTCTGCAAGTGTTGGCTTGAAACGAGCCCTCTAGTGCAGAGGGGCTATTCTGAGGGTTAAACTAGCCGGACAGACAGCTGGGTTCAAGGGCTCAGGAAAAGCTATAAGCATGGAATTGTGCGGAAGAGCCCAGCGCCCATGCTTGGGTGTTCCTCTGGGCCCCCGGGAGGGTGAGACAGAAAGGCCCCGTGGCGAGCTGCCTCGGGTCTGCCCAGTGTGCAGGCTCCTCTGACCGGGATCGTGGGCAGCCACCGGAGGCCAGGTGGGCACTGTGACTCTGAGACCAGGAAGGGAGGCTGGGCCTGGTCCTATGTGTTCCTTAGTGAAACGCCACATCCGTCTCCTGAGAAACACAGCTGTGACTTCCTTCCGGTTGTTTTTGCTGCCAGACTTCGGGCAGCATGGCAGCATCCACACTTGGCATTGTGGGTGCAGAGGGCAGCGCTCAGACAGGAAGAGGAGGTAGAGGGACTTGGTGGCGTAGTGGGGGAGCTAAGAAGTGCTTGGGTTGAGACAGGTGGGTGGAAGAAGGGCGTGTTCTGGGGGACCCTAGAAGGGTTTCTGTAGGACGGTTACAGGTTAAAGGGTCAGTTAGAACCAGGGTGTGGAGAGCCTGGGATGCCACCTGAAAAAGTTTGAGCTCCAGCTGGTTCCTCATGAGGAGCAATTTTCCTAAACATGAAAGAACTGTTCTACGACCACCACAGATTGTATACACTGTAGTCATCTAGATGGTTCTGACTCCCCCAAGGTGTGGATCTGTGGGTATGGCTGGCTGAGTCCCCCACACATGTGAGAGGCCATAGCTTCGACACAAGGGGCCCCGTCCACAGTTCTCAGGAGTTTCGTCTTACGCTAGACCCAGTGTGTCTATGAGTTCGCAGGACAGAGGCCCTCCGGGATTCCTGGATAGCTTCAAGTTCAAGACCTTGGATATTCGAGAGTGGTGCAGTGATTCCTTTTGTGTTCAGGAATGCCAAAGTTGGCCCTTCTCCACCACCTGGGAATATTCGTGTAGGGAAAAGGCCTGTGGATTTGGAGGTTCTTGATATTTTTAGCCTTTCTTTGGCAGCCTTATGGAGGTATAACAGGCACGCCCTGCACATCTTTCAAGTGTACAATTAGATGAGTTTTGACCTGTGCGTACGCACGTGAAACCATCCCCACACTCAAGACAGTAACCTTGTGGTTCCCCTGTCCCCATCCCCACAACCGCTGCTCTGCCTTCTGTCACTAGACAGTGTCGTTTTTCTAGAGTTCTACATAAATGGACTCGTACAGTATATGTCTGGCCTCTTTCACTCAACATCGTCATTTTGAAATTTACCAGGTGGTTGTGTGTCTATCAATACTGCATGTTTATTGCTGTCAGTATTCCATTGTGTGGATGGACCACGATACCTGTTAACTACCTGTTGGTGGACACTTGGGTTATTTCCAGTTTGGGGCCATAACAATTAAAGCTGCTATAAATGTTGTGTACACGTTTCTGTGTGGACGTGTTTTCATTTCTCTTGGGTAGACAGCCGGGAGCAGAACTGCTGGGTCATGTGGTAACACTCTGTGTTTAACTTTTTGGGGAACTGCCAAATCGTTTTCCAAAGCAGACATGGCGTTTTCTGTTCCCACCAGCAGTGTATGAGAGTTCCAGTTTCTCCACGTCCTTGCCACTACTTGTTGTAGTCTGTCTTTTTTATTCCAGCCATCCTAGTGGGAGTGAAGTGGGATCTCGTGGTTTTGATGTGCATTTCCCTGCTTGCTAATGATGTTGAGCACCATTTCACGTGCTCATTGGCCATTCATATATCTTCTTTGATGACGTGTCTGTTGGAATCTCCTGTGCATTTTTAAATTAAGTTGTAAGAGTTCTAGACACGAGTACTTTGTCAGATATATGTTCTGCCGTATTTTCCTTCCAGACTGTGGCTTGCCTTTTGAAGAACAGAAGGTGCTATATCTTGATGAGGTCTAACTTATGGGTTAGACTTATTAGAATTATTTCATGGTTTGTACTTTTGTGTCATAGTTAAGAAATCTTCACAAAACTCAAGTCACTAAGACGATATCCTGTATTTTCTCATAAAAACAAAGATATGTTTTCTTATAGAAGTTTTATAGTTTTAGCTCTTACATTCAGGTCTATGATCCATTTTGTGTATGGTGAGGCAAATTCACAATTCATTTTTTTCTACATGGATATCCCGTTTTTCCAGCATCATTTGTTGAAAAGATGATATCATCCCCAGTTGAGTTGCCTTGGCACCTTTGGGGAAACTCAGTGGCCATGTGTGTGTGAGTCTACTTCTGGCCTCTTCGTGGTGCCCCATCAGGCGGTGCTGTGGGCTGAATGTTTGTGTCTCCTCAAAATTCATACGTGGAAGGCCTGACCCCCGTGGGATGGTGTTGCGGGGGGACCTTAGGAAGTGAAAGATTTAGATGAGGTCATGAGTCTGGGGCCCTCATCGTGGGATTAGTGCCCTTGGAAGAAGAGGAGGAGACACCAGAGCTTTCTCTCCCCACCATATGAGGCCACAGTGAGAAGGTGGCCACGTGCAAGCCAAGAAGAGAGCCCTCACCAAGAACTGAATCTGCCACCGCCTTGACCTGGGACCACTCAGCCTCCAGAACTGTGGGAAATAAGTGGCTGTTGTTTAAGCCACCCAGTCCGTGGTATTTTGTCATGGCAGCCTGAGCAGACTGAGGCAGTCAGTTTGCCTGTCTCTGTCCCAATGCCACCCTCCATTGACTTCTGTAGCTTTATACCACGTCTCGAAATCAGGTAATGTGAGTTCTCCAGCATTGTTCTTTTTCAAAATTATTTTGTCTATGCTAAGTCACATTGTCACATTTCCACATGAGTTTTAGAATACCTTGCCAATTTCTATGGGGAAAAAAAAGCCTCCTGATTTGGTTGGCATTGCATTGAATCTACAAATCATTGGGGGGAGGATTGACATCTTAGCAATATTGAGCCTTTCGGTCCCTGAACGGGATACTCCTCTCCATGCCGGGGGCCTTCCTTAATTCCTCTCAGCAGTGGGTTGCAGTTTCAGTGTCCAGGTCTCGGACTTGCATTGTTAGAGTCACACCTACATGTGGTTACTGAGTTTAAGGTTATTGTTCCAATCGTCCTTCATAACCCTGCATTCTCATTTACTCATTCATTCAGCCAACAGACATACACTGAACATTTACCTGTGTGCTGAGATACGAGGACGAATAAGACACGTGTCTTGCCTACACTCAGAATCAGGCTACACTCGGTATTTGTTTGTTCCTTTGATGTTTATGTTTAGCCCAGCCCATGTTTGACAATGACCTTGACCACAATATAAAACATGTCCCATCCAAGTTGACGGTTATGAGGACTTAAAATTATTCTAAGAATTTTTTTAAAAGTCTTCTGACAGAAAAAGAAAATCAAATCCAAACAAAGAAGTAAGAATCAAATTAATTTGGGTTTTTTTTTTCCCAATGAAAACATTCCTTATTTAATATTTCATGTACTTTCCTTCCACATTCTAGCTTGCTAAGTGAGAACAAGGCGAGAGGAGGCAGAGGGAAGTGAGCCAGGCAGGCAGAGGACGAAGGAGGAGAGTGGAAAGCACAGCTGAGGAGAACGAGAGCAGCTTTGATTGTCCTCTGATTATGGGAATGTGTTGGAGGAAGAAACAAACACAGCTTGTCAGTTAGGAAAGTGGCCACAAGTAGTAGAAAAGCTGGCTGTGATAGATTAAACAATTAGAAGTTTGATTTTCTCACGTAGGGACTCTGGGGGTAGCTTTCTGGCATTGGTTCAGCAGCAGAGCTTTGGGCGGTGCCCAGCATCTTTCTGATTAGCTTAGCTTTGCCACACGATTACAAAGTGGCTGCTGAAGCTGCAGCCATCACATGTGCATTCAAAGACAGAAGGAGGAAGGGGCTGGGACAGATGCTCTATCAAGAAGCGTCTCTGCTTCTTGTTGCTCTGTCTGCTTTCTATCAAGAAAGCAACAAATTTCCCCAGAAACTTCCCCCAGCAGACTTCCACTTAGGTCTCAGTATCCAGAAATGGATCACGTGGCCACTCTTAGATGTAAGAGAGGCTGAGTAAGCTGGGATTAGGATTGTCATGACCTGTCAACTGGGGCTGAGCCCACTGATGTCCTGAACAAAATTGGGGTCTTATCCCCAGAGAAAAAGGTTAGAATGGACACTGCGTGGCGTTGGGAGTCAAATTGTGTCTCTAAAACAGATACGCTGGCGTCCTAACCCCCAGTGCCTCAGAATGTAACCTTATTTGGAAATAGGGTCTTTGCAGGTGTAAATATTTAAGATAAAATGGGGTCATACGGGGGTAGAGTGGGCCCTTAATCCAATATGGCTGGTGTCCTTGTAAGGAAAGGAGAAGGCCATCCCCAGGAACAGTCGTGCTGGGAGAAGACAGCCATGTGAAGACTGAGACATGGATTGGGGTGATGTGGCCACAAGCCAAGGAAGCTTGGAGCCATCAGAAGCTGGAAGAGGTAAGAAGGACGCTCGCCTGGAGCCTCCAGAGGGAGCGCGGCCCTGCCCACCCCTCCGTTTCTACCTGCACACCTTCGGCTCTTTATGCCTAAACCCTGGGGGCTGCAGCGAGGGAGGGTGTGGCGATGGGGGCGCCTTGCTTGAGCCCTTCCCCCCCGGGCAGTGCTCTGCTGGGCTCCTTGCACAAGCTCTGGCCCTGAGGTGGGGGCCATCCTGACCCCTGCCTATAGGCTCCGAGATGGAAGAGCGTTGTCTGGGTCTCACCGCTGGGAAGCGGCCACAGATTCACACCCAAGTCCCGGGCTCCAGCACCCACTGTTCCTTCCACTCCGGCCAACCCAGGAGGGCAGTTGTCTAAACTCTGTCCCCCAGACGAAGGCGATCCAGTTGCCGTTCCCATTTTCCCGCCTTTGCCCATGCAGGGATGATTCTAGAAGTTTACCATACCCAAAGACAATGTCACCTCAAAGTAGATTTGATTGTCTGAACAGGATTGTACAAAAGGGAAAAAACCAACCTGTTAAACCCTGCTCTGGGGAAAGGGTCTGCCCATCCCTCCCAGTCTGGGTTCCCACGGGGGGTCGGGGGCCTTGCAGCAGCGCCAGGACATGCTTGGTGTGTCCGAGGCCTGTGTGGTTGGAGCCCAGTGAGCCCAGAGTGGTGGGGAGGGGCGCAGGCGGCAGGGGCTGGGCAGCGGTGACAAGAAGAGTATGTGCCTAGCACCTAGTACAAGGCCTGGAAACAAAGGACAGCTATAGTCACAGTTGACGTTAGCTGCGCCGCTGACGTTCATCTGCTGTGTGCCAGGCCCTAGGTGTGACCCGTCCTCACAGGAACAGTGATTGTCTTCATTTTACTGCCAGGAAAGCCAAGGCCAAGGTGTGAGGTCGCTTCTGCCAGTGACAGAGCCGGGCAGTCGGAGGGGCCGGGGCCTGGCCCCAGGCTCTCTCACTGCGAAGTCTCACACTGTCAACTGCTGGGTCCCGCCCAGCCACATCTGCGGGGTCTGGGAAAGGCCAAAGGTTCTGGCTCTTTCTGCACGAGCCGGCTTTCCAGGTTCCCTGGCAGGACGGGTGAAATGCTGCACATGCCCGGGCTGCCAGGCTCGGACACAGGACAGAGACATTTCTAGCTGTTAGCGAGACAGCTGGCCTTCTAGGACTAGCCTGCCCCGCCCCCTCCAGACTTGCCGCCTTCCTCGCCTCCACCCGCTTCCCTTGTGCCCGTCCCGTGCCTGTCTCCGAAGCTCAGGGCCGATGGAACGGGGCCAGATTTCCGGGAGCGGAAGGAGACCTTTCTCCCTGTCACTTTCCTAGAGCTTTGCCTTCAGCATTTCCCCTTTGGGAATCCTTCCTCTGGCCCTTTGAGATGTGTGTCAGTCTTTGAAAGTGACACGGAGGGATCGCTCTGAAATGCAAACGCGGAGCAGGTGCCCTCATCCCTGCCTCCCTGGGCTTCAGCCTGGGTCGTGGCTCCCGGTTCCAGCCACCGAGAGAAAGCGTTGCTTTTCCTTCAGATAAAGGCAGTTCACTAGCCAGGTAGCCACGCAGATTCCCAGGGGCACCTGTACCAGTCACAGGTTACTTGAGAAGCCATCTGCCTGGCTACGGAAAAGGCCGTGTTTCTTTCCCCGTCTTTGCAGTCTCGTTAGCAGTTCGCTTTACCGCTTTCTTTCTTTTCCGCATGCGTGGAGGGGACTCTCTGGCTTGGCAGGACCTTTAGTCTTCCCCAGTTCCGTGCAGGGGCGGAGTCCTGAGGGTGGGGACAGGTCCAGAGGTGGGGGTGGGGGGCCCAGCGGAGGCCATGGATCAGGGCCTAGGGCCGGGACACGGGGAGAGCTGGGCCCGAAGATGCCAGGCAGGACATTGCCAGCCCCTCCTGGCCTCCTGAGGAGACTGGCCACCCAAGAGGCTGGGGCTTCAGCTGGGACTGTGGCGACCGTCACACCTCAGTGGTTGCAACACTTCTGGAACCCCCCCCCCATCTGGGTCTTGAGGGTGGCTAGAAATGAAGAGATGGAAGTTGGGAGGATGCCAGCCAGGAGCCGAGAAACAGGAGCGGGGGCGCGGGCACGGCCTGCTAACAGCGAGGGAAGGACGGCCCCAGGAGGCAGCGGCCCCCCGCCTACGCGTCAGGGGGGCTCGCTGAGCTCCCAACCGGCTGCCACAGACCTGGGCTTTGCCTGGAAAACACTCCTGAACTTCCAGGATGACAGGAACATCTTGGAAGCCTCCAAACAAAAGGAACTAGCAACAGCAGGAATGAAGCCGGAGCCGCAGAAAGGTCTGCAGCCCGTGGCCCAAGTCCCAGCAGACGCCACGCACCCATGGGGGACAGGAAAGTAACGCAGCCTCAGATCATTATCCAGTACAACTAAAATACTTAATAAAAGATGACCGCAGGCCGGGCGCGGTGGCTCACACCTGTAATCCTAGCACTCTGGGAGGCCGAGGCGGGTGGATCGCTCGAGGTCAGGAGTTCGAGACCAGCCTGAGCAAGAGCGAGACCCCGTCTCTACTAAAAATAGAAAGAAATTATCTGGCCAACTAAAAATATATATAGAAAAAATTAGCCGGGCATGGTGGCGCATGCCTGTAGTCCCAGCTACTCGGGAGGCTGAGGCAGGAGGATCGCTTAAGTCCAGGAGTTTGAGGTTGCTGTGAGCTAGGCTGACGCCACGGCACTCACTCTAGCCTGGGCAACAAAGTGAGACTTTGTGTCAAAAAAAAAAAAAAAAAGATGACCGCAAAATCTTCACTCAGAGGTTAAGGTGAACTATACTATATAAGCATTGGATTGGGAAGGAAACGAAAAGCAAAATTAGACGGTAACTCTACTGCAAAGCGAAGAAGAATGTTTAATAGCTAATGTGTGGGACACAGTAAAATCCACGTTTAGGGGGAAAGTGCAGCCTTTGAGTGCCTTAGTCGTTCAAGAAGGAAAATGACAAAGGGGGTTAGTTTTCATCTTAGGAAATTGGAAAAAAAAGAACAAAAGCTAAACCAAAAGAAAATAGAGAGATGGAATGAAAAAAGGTAAATGGGGAAGTTAACAAAGCAGAAAATAAAAGAAGGACAGAGGATAAGTCAAAATTCTGGGGTCTTTTGCTTTTTTTTTTTTTGCTTGTTTTTCTTTTTCTTTTGTTGAGACAGAGTCTCACTTTGTTGCCCAGGCTAGAGTGAGTGCCGTGGTGTCATCTTAGCTCACAGCAACCTCAGACTCCTCGGCTTAAGCGATCCTACTGCCTCGGCCTCCCGAGTATCTTGGACTACAGGCATGCGCCACCATGCCCGGCTAATTTTTTCTATATAGATTTTTAGTTGTCCATATAATTTCTTTCTATTTTTAGTAGAGACGGGGTCTCGCTCTTGCTCAGGCTGGTCTCAAACTCCTGACCTTGAGCGATCCGCCCTCCTCGGCCTCCCAGGGTGCTAGGATTACAGGCGTGAGCCACCGCGCCCGGCCTTTTGCTTTGAAAAGACCAGTGAAATGTATAAATCTCTTACGATCCTTGTTAAGGACAAAAAACTATACATGACTAGACATGAGAGGGAGACATCGCTACAGATACTGAAGAAATGAAGAGAATTATGTCACTTGAAAACCTAGAGGAAATGAACTACAAAGTGACTCCTAAACAACAAAGATGTTTAGGATTTTTTTTTAGCAGCATCACCTAGTACGGTCTCATTTATGCAAAATCCTGAGTGAGTGTGTGGGAGTCAGGCGCGTATAGGTGGGTGCAGGGTGTGTGCGGTGTCGCGTGGGCAGTTAGGTGTGTGGCACACACGTGTGAGGCGTGTGTGCGTGTACGGGTTGTGGGGGTGGGGTGTGTGGTGTGTGAGTGTGGGGATGTGTGTGGTGGGAGGGAGCGGGGACTTGCGCATGCGCCTGTGTGTGTGTGAGTCCTGGCGTGGTATGGTCTGAACGTTTGTGTCTCCTCAAAATTCACATGTTAAGAGCTAAGCGCCAAAGTGGTGCTACGAGGAGCCAGGGCCTTTGGGAGGTGAGTGGGGTTACTGCTCCTGGGAGAGACCCCAGGGAGCCAGCTCGCCCTTTCCACGCTGCACGCACGCGTGAGAGGGCCACGTCTAGGAGGCACGGGCCCTTCCCAGACATTGAACGTGCCGGTGCCTGCATGGTGGACTTCCCAGCCTCCAGGACTGTGAGACACAAACGTCATTCATGAGCCACGCAGTCTGTGGCGTTTCTGTTACAGCAGCCCGCGTGGACTAAGACGAGATGCAAGTAACATGTCACAGGTCCTCATCCCTGGGGAACCACTTAGGAGAGGATGATGCTCGAGAGACGTTAAAAGGCAAATGCATGTCCCAAACAGAGTGTGTGAGTGTTAGGGAGCGTGTGTGAGAGTCTGAGAGTGCGTGTGAGTGTAGGGGTACAGCCGCGTGGGGCTGTTTACAAGCGGAGCTGCAGGAAAGCAGGGTCCCCACGATGCTGGGGCTGTTTCCCGGGAACAAGGTGAGGGGCTTCTGCGCAGCCAGGCTCAGACTCCTTGTCCCCTTCACATTGTCTTCAGCACAAAGAAGAGCTGGAGATGCTTATGGCCTTTTGTTTTAGTCTTTGTCGCTCTCCATGAATAATTCTGTTTTCAATTGGCTCATGTCACATGTCCCCAGTGTGATCACAGCCATGTCCCCATTGGCCAACACCCTTCATAGCCTAATGGGGCTCATTAGTGGCACAGTTTGACCAGGGGTGGGCAGCTGGCCAGGGACCAGCTGGAGCAGTGGAGCTGGCTCGTAGGACAGGTCGCAGCTCTTTGGGGTCTGGGCTTTTTTGTTCAGCCCCATCCCAACCCCTTGTGGATGTCAAGAGCTCGCTTGTTCCACAGTGTGGACGCCCCGCGGCTGGCGGTGAACACTCGGGTGGTTTCCGAGGTGGGGCTGTTAGGAACACAGCCACTGTGGACATGCATTCCTTTCTCTTGGGTAAATACCGAGGCCTAGGCATGGACTGGCTGGGCCACCTGGTGGGCGCACGTGGTGACATTGTGAAACACTGCCCAACTGTTTATCCAAGTGGCTGCACCATTTTACCTTCCCACAGAACGAAAGAGCATTTCTGTCTTCCACAGCCCCACCGACACCTGTCATTCAAATAGATGCTAAATGTTCAGGAATTTTGAGAACTAATTATTAAATACCATCATCCTTAAATTATAAAAACTGGCAAATGAAATATTAAAAACAAAGGAGATACTCAAAATTCATCACATCATCATGGTGGTGGCTTGGGGCTGGCCCACCAGGGCTTGACTCACTACTATTTTTGTTGATGGCCTAAACTTAAACGGGGAAAACGTTACTAATGCAGATCACATTTAAGAATGTGTGTCTGGGCCGGGCGCGGTGGCTCACGCCTGTAATCCTAGCACTCTGGGAGGCCGAGGCGGGTGGATCGCTCGAGGTCAGGAGTTCGAGACCAGCCTGAGCAAGAGCGAGACCCCGTCTCTACTAAAAATAGAAAGAAATGATCTGGACAGCTAAAAATATATATAGAAAAAATTAGCCGGGCATGGTGGCGCATGCCTGTAGTCCCAGCTACTCGGGAGGCTGAGACAGGAGGATCGCTTGAGCCCAGGAGTTTGAGGTTGCTGTGAGCTGGGCTGATGCCACAGCACTCACTCTAGCCTGGGCAACAGAGTGAGACTCTGTCTCAGAGAAAAAAAAATTAAAAAAAGGAATGTGTGTCTGTGGCCATGCGTTGTTAATAGCAAAAAAAAGACTTTTCTAGTATGTGAAAACTATCAATCAATTCATCAAAGAAGCTGTTTATCTTTGTTGTTTCGCTTTTGTCTTACTCATTAATATAAACGAAGGTATTCCTGACAGCGACGCGGGAAGCACACTGGCCCACCCGCGGGGACCACGCACGGGGGCCAGGCACACGTCAACGAAGGCATTTGCGAGAACAGCTGGCCGTGTGGGACGCACAATGAAAAACACATTGCACATTTTATTGTATACATTGTGGATTTCATTATTTATAAGATGTGTGCTCACGTCCTACATGAGTACAATTTATAACAAACGTGTATACCCACGGGGGCCAGACGCACCTACGTCCGTGCACACGCTCACATGCGCTTGCCCGGACAGCCGCTGGCTAGGCATTTATGAGCACATGGCTGCTTTGAGGAGGCAGAGGCAGGTCTCAGCCTGTCTGTGCAGCACGGTAGGCAGATGCTTGGCATGGCCAGTCCCAGACAGGCCCCGGGAGGGTGCCCGGGCCAGGCTACTGCGAGGCCGGGGCAGCCCAGAGTGCTGCGGGAGAGGCGCTGCGGCCCGAGAGAGGCGAGAGGGCACAAAACCAGAGCCCCCGTCTGTGTGACCCTGGAGTTGAGCCCCTTCTGGCAACCGATTTGGTGTCACCTGCCCAGAGAGTCAGAGGTGAGGCCAGGATTTTAAGGGGACCAGGGGTTCTGGGGGACTCTGTGCCGCTGCTCCTTCTGCTCCTGCCTGGAGCAGGGTCCTGCACTCAGGCTCAGCCCTGCTGGGCCAGCCCCAGCCTTGTGACACTTTCCCAGGTGGGTGCTCTCCTCAGCAAGCTTGGCTGCGACAAGACCTCTGGTTACCAATCTCATTCCCAAACTGGTCCCTGCAGGGCTTTCGTGACCACAGACCCTGCCCCACCCCCGCCAGGCCACGGCCCGTCCCACCGCACAGGGCTGTACCTGCTGCTTCTCCCTCCCCGGCCCGCCGCGCTCCCCATCGCCCTGGGGGGCAGTCCTGCTCTGGACCATGAGAGCGGCCTGATGTGGCCGCTGCCCACGCTCTAGCCTCATCATCCTGCCACCTCGCACGCTGCAGTGGCTCTAGTCATTTTGACCTACTTAGGGTTCCCCGAACGGGCCTGGCTGGCTCAAGGCTCGAGGCTTTGCTCATGCGAGTCACTCTCGGGTGTGGCCACCCAACCTACCCTACCCCTTCTTACCTGCCCCTGCGTTTGGTGACACAAGTCTCTCCTCGCCCATGAGGCCTCCCCACGAGACTGGGAGTGCCTCAAGGTGGGGCCCCGAGGCAGGTTAGCCAGTAACCCAAAGCCAGCCACAGCTGCCACGCCACAAGGGACAGGCGGCCCAGGACAGACTCGTTTCCAGACATTGTCCTCACCACCTCTCCTCTGTGCCTGCCTCAGTGCCCAACACCGCACACACTGCGGCACACCCTCCCGCCACTCGGCATGCACGTGCGCATGCGTGCACGTGCATTTCACCCTGCTACCGCTTCACAGAGCACGGACAGAGGTTGCAGGTCCCCCAGCGGCAAGTGCTGGAGCTGGACGTTGCACCCAGGCAGGGCCAGGCTTAAGGCCCTATCCATGGATTTCTTAGGTCTCTGGGGTGGCAGTGCAGGGAGGGGCAATATTCAGGGATTGGTAGGAGATCAGCCAGGGAGGTGGCCTGTGGCTCAGAGGCCACAGCCCCAACCCACCAGCCCCCCGGACCAGCCTAGGAGCCCTGATGTCCCCCGACCCGTGGAGGTCAGTGCAGGGATGGGCCACAAGGGGGCGGCCCTGGAGGTCTCGGCTCCGGTCTCTGCAGGCCGGGTGTCACGGGAGCCTGGCCCCAGTGTCTGGCCAGTAAGTCAGCTGTGAGTAGTCTGCAACGTTTATTGAGAAACAGGGTGAAGGGCAGCAGTGTGGCCCTGGGGCGGGGTCTGGGGAAGGCTCTAGGCTGCATGGCTGGTCGGGCCAGGCCCGGGAGGCCCGGGAGGCCCGGCAGGTGTATGGACCTGGGGTTGTCCACCAAGAAGAGCTGGGGGAGGGGCAGCGAGGCTCTGCTCAGAGCCCGGCTGAGCGGTGGAGGCTGGTACCGCCCGTGGCGCAGGGAGCATCTGTGCGGCTGGTGCTCAGGCCTCCAGGTGCGGGGCATGAGGCGGCAAGTACATGGGCTCGACGTGGGCCCAGCTGCGGGCCTGCTCGTCTGCCCAGGTGAGCAGCTCAGCCGCACGGTGCAGGAAGATCAGGAGCAGGGTGTGCACGTCGCCCTCAGCCGAATGGGCCGCACTGGGCTCGGCCTGGAAGTAGCGGTGGAAGAGGCTGCCCAGGCTGTAGCCCTTGCGGCCCTGGGCCCGGGTGCCATGTCCGTGGGCGCGGTCCAGGCCTCGCAGTGCGGGCAGCGTGTCCAGGCAGATGGTGTCCTGGGGCAGGCGGGCACCCAGGCGCTGCAGCTCGGTGCACAGCAGGGGGAAGTCGTAATCGAAGCCGTTGTGGGCCACAAGGCAGATGGGGCCCGCCTGGCGGCTCAGGAAGGCCTGCAGCGTCCGCACCACGGCACGGTCGAAGCCGGCTTTCCGGCAACGCAGCAGGCCTTCGCTGCTCAGGCCGGTGATCTCGCTGGCCTTGGCGGTGAAGGCGCGCTCCGGGCACATGCACAGCGTGAGCTTGTCCAGGATCCGGGGCAGCATGGGGGTGCCAGACTCGTCGTGCTCCGGGTTCTCCAGGCAGGAGCGGTGGACGGCAAAGAGGGATATCTCGGCGATCTCAGGCTCCACGTTTGGGAGCCCCGTGGCTTCCAGGTCCAAGAAGACAAACGTCTCGGCCCGGGGTGCCTCAGACATGGCGATTTCTCACAAGGACGGCAAGGCCTCAGGCTGCCAGAGCAAGAGGCACAAGGGCTGAGGGCTGAAACGATGGGGACACGTGGGCCCTCTCTCTGGCCAAAGCTCCGACCCCTCTGGACCTCATTTCCTCTTTTTTTTTATTTTCTGTACAGACGGGGTCTTGCTATGTTGCCCATGCTGGTCTCAGACTCCTGTCCTCAAGCCATCCTCCCACAGCATTGCGCCCAGCCTGGCTCTCACTTCCTGCCACTCCCACCCCACTTTGGGCTCTAGGAGTGGTTTCTAAGGCCCATATCCAGGGAGACTCTGAAGGGACCTCCAGGGCTGGGATCTAGCAGCCAGGACCTGTAACTTCTGTCCAGGATGGGGCTTCCTAGGGAATCATCACCCCCCTCCATTCTGCCTCTCGGGTCCCTCCCTGGCCAGCCCCACTCCTGCCACCTGAGAGCAAAAGGAAGGCCTCAGAACCCCTTGCCCTCTGCCTCCAGGTATAGTCACAGTCTCCATCAGGGCTGTGGGGAGGCAGATGCAGCCCAATGATGGCACCTTGGCAGGGCCCAGCCCCTTCACCCAAACACCACGGCTGAGGCCTCAGGCATAGTACCCTTGGGTCTCCACCCCTAGAATTAGCTCCTATGCGGTGACCCCGACCTCTCCCGGGCTCGGTATCTCCTGGCCTTCTCCCTGGCACATAGGTGCCAGCCCCAAACTGGCCTCTGCCTGCCCCCAGGTTCCTGGCGGCTGTCCTCACCAACCCTGGCGCACTGGCTTACCTGGGCGAGCACTGGCCGGCTTCCTGGGCTGCTGCTCGGCACCTGTCTCCGCACAGGCTGCTCCAGGCGGCCTTTAACCAGCAGCCGCGGCCCGCCCCCAGCCGCCTGTTGGGCAACGAGGAGCCTGGGGCTGCAGGACCTGTGCAGCCGGCTCGCCGCCCCCTCACTCGCTCACAGCCACTGGGACACACGCCCCACGTTGCGTTTACAGACGGGACGGCAGGCTCCGGGGCCATGCGGGCTCCAGGGAGTTCCTCACAGGCACAAGGAGGAAGCCCAAGCAGTGCAGAAGGCCACGCCCTCCATTGAGCCCACCTCCAGGTCTGGCAGGGGCCCAAGGTCAATGCCTACCCCATGCTGGGATGTGCCACACAAAGGCCAGGCCTCGCTTTCCCCCATCACTGCAGATCAGGCTGCCCCTTGGAAGGCTGAAGCAAGCTCGGGAGTGTGCTCAGCCTACAAAGGGGAAGGGGTGCTAAGGATGGGGGCCTTAGCGTCGCCCCTGTGAGCAGCGGTGACTTCAGGGCAGCCCACACACTGCCCGGCTGCAGCATACCCACCTTGTGGGCTCATTTTTCCACCAGGAAGGAGATGGTATCTGCTTCAAGGCTGTAATGATCCCTGATGTCTAACAAGCGCTTAGCAGCGGCTGCCACGGGGACAGGCAGCTGGGATGAGCAACGCGAGGGGCGGGCGGGAGCCCCAGGTCTATAGGAGCGGCCGCTCCAGGTGCAGGGCCCTGGCAGTACAGGAGGGGGCCAGGTACAACCTGGGGCAGCAAGTGGCGGCGTCCCGAGCACCTCATTCCACAGCAAGATTCACCAGCACTTGGGGCACAGGGAGGCGACCAAGGTGAGTCCCTTGGCCTGTAAAGCAGTTGGCGCACGTGGACAGTGCTGACCACAGGCCTGCCTCTCCTCCCAACTCCCATTGCAGCAGTCTGGAGGACGCCCCAGGAGACTGGGCAGGAGGGGCCTGGTGCCCGGCTCCCCGGGCTCTCCTTGCCTTGAGTGCCCGCAGGGGAACCTGGGGAAGCAAAGGCGACAGTGCAGGGAGCAGGCGGGGCGGGCAGCAGCAGGTGCGAGGGAGACCCTCCCGCTCCTGGACCCACAGCGGCCGAGGGAGGCAGAGGCCCCACGGGTCGGGCCTGTTCCTGTGATCCCAAGGAGGGAGGTGGCTGTGATGGGCACACTTCTCAGGGAGGTGCTGGGTCACCCTGCAAAGCCCAGAGAGCAGCTTCCTGGACAACCAGTCAGGCCACGTCAGGAATTCCCCAGCCTGTGCTGAGCACCCTGCAGGGGAGGCAGGGGAAGGAGGGAGCACGGGCCTTGCGCGGGACCCCGAGGAGGGGGGCGGGGGGGGGTGGCGGCTGGCAATGGCAGGGAAGAACAGAAGCAACACGGAGAGGGCACAGCCCAGACCTGCCAGGGCAGCCGGAGGGCTGTAGCCAGCTGGCCTGGACCTGGGACACCGGGCAGCCCTGGCCAGAGGGGAAGAAAGTGATGCGGAGCCCGCAGACACAAAAAGGCTGGAGGCAACTTCTTAGAGCCTGAGGTTTCCTTTGTGCACAGTTTGAACCCCTCTGCTCAGCCCTGCCACCTTCCCTCCCTCCCAGGGCGCCTCGGGCCCCTGCCCGAAGAACAGGAACCGCTTCTCCGTCTGGCTTGGCCGCCAGCCGCCCCGGGCTCTGAGAGGGCTTCCTGCTCCCTCGCTAGCCTGTGCCCTTGTGCAGGCTGTCGTCGAAGACCTTGTATTTCTGTGTTAGTTCATCCATTTTGGCGGCTGCAGAGGAAAGAAAAAAACACAAACAGCAAAGTGAATCTAGCACTTCCCGGCCCGGAAGAGGCAGAGGTGGGCAATCCACGCAAGGGTCACCTCCTGCCCCTTCGGCCCACCCCAGCCACGTGTCCTCCCTGGTGGACCCTTGTCAGGCTCCAGGCACCACCGGCAGCAGGGAAATGGCTGAGCGGGGAGCTGCCAAGGGTGTCCCTCCTGGGAGCCAGGCCGGCAGCTCAGGGGCCCGGGCCGCGGTCCCAGCCAGCTGCCCATGGCCCAGCAAGGAGCCAGGGGCTGGCTGCTCTGATGTCGACGGTGTATTCAATTTTAACCAGACGAACAGTATGTGTACACAGTGACAAATCCAATGACACGGAACAGCCCTAAGGCCTTAGCGGAACAGCACCAGTCTCTACCGCCCACCCAAGCCCGGAGCCCCCGCTGTGACCCGAGCCGCCCGGCTCTTCAGGGTGAGGAGAGGGCACCAGGGCTGCCGTGACACCTGCCTCTTGAGGCAGCAGCCTGAGACAGTGACTGCGGGGTGTGACCTGAGGGGCTTCTGCTCGCTCCCCTGCCCCCACAGAGGGTCAGCTCTGCCTTTGTGTTTTCCACTGAGCACAGGACTCCTCGTCTTGCTCGGCCTGTCCCCTTCCACAGCCTGTCTGCGACACTGCCTTTTACATGTCAGGTCATTAACACTCACATTAGGTGCTGTGACAGCCCGAATGTGTCATCCTCTGCCCATCCCGAGGGTGACTCTGAAGCTAGGAATCATGGGTGTACCTCAGGGCGATGGGCCTCGGGGTGCTGGGTGGGTGGGCTCCTCCCTGCAGAGCAGGGGCTGTGCTCAGCCCAGCCTGAACTGCGCCCCCGGGACCCTCTCCACTTGCCATCAACGCGACCGGTGGCGTCCCAGTTTCGGGGCTTCCTCTCGCGGCCTGCAGTTCTCTAGTCTCCCCCTAGGTGCTGGACTGCCTTTGCTCTGGGTGGCATCTGCCTTCATCAAACCCTCCGGCCGCCCCCGGGGGCAGCTGTCAGTCGGCACCTCTCCGCCCTGGCCCAGGCCTTGTCTGTCGCCCTTGCGCTTGGCCGAGCTCAGGGGAAGCGCCCCCAGGGCTGCCCCTCCGAGGCAACGGGCTCTTTCTCGAAGCTCTGGCTCCAGCGCTGTGACCCTGCTCCTCCAGATCACAGAAGGCTGGATTCTGGGCCACATCTTGTGCGTTCCATCTGCCCCGTGCTTGGAATCTGAAGCCTCACTCAGCTGACTCAGTCTGCTTTGCCTGTCACTTCCTGGGCAACCCACGCCTCCATCTCCCTTCCTCTTTCTCCGGCACGTTCGGTCGCCACCTGGATTGGGCCTCCATGTCACTTACCCGCGTCCATCGTTCTGTCTCTGCTCTGTACTCTTAACAGTTGCCGCCTCGTTCTGTTTTCCAGTCTTTGCTCATTGCTGGGTTTTCAGAGCTTTGCGGGTACATCTGGATGTCACAGTGAGTATGTTCACTCACATTTCCCGCTCACCCAGGTCTTTCTTCTCTCTTCCACGGTGCTGGTTCTCTTCCCCCAGCCCTGGACAGCCGCCGGGGTTGGGAGAGGGGGCCTGGGTAGCTGGCGCTGCCCCTGCTCTGCCGTGGTGGGGCCCCCGCTTCCTGCAGCCTCTCTCCTTAGCAGGGCTTTAGAGGGGCCTGGGTTTCCTCATTCGTTCCAATCATTTTCTTTGCTTCCGCCCTCTGCTTCCAGTCCACTCACCACTGCCCCTCCCGGGGCTCCCCAGCTGCTCCCTGGGGCTGTCCTCTCGCTGCAGCGGTCCCCAGCCCTTGTGCTGTTCACTTTCTGCCTTCCAGAACCTGTTAACATCTCTCCTGCGCTGGTGCCCTCAACTCCCCTCCGCTCTTCCCAGCACTGAGAGGGTTGCTTCGCTTCCGGAACACATCGATATTTTCACGGATGTGGGGTCTCAGGGGCCCTGGGAGGCAAACGGGACTGCAGGTCCACCCGATCAGGATGGCGACACCCCGTGTGTGGGGAATGACAACGGGACAAGCTGCCAGCCCACACCGCCAAGGCCCTCCCTGCTCACATGGGACCACACCTCCAGCCACGGGCCCAGCGGGCACACTGGGCCCCTCTCTTCAATACTTGGGGACATGCCACCAACACAGCCTGGCCACTGGCACGCAGATGGGCGGGAGGGGAAATGGCACAGCCACACAGACCTTCCACGGTGGCAGGGCTTGAGGAGGTCATCGAGACCAAGGCCCTCAATGTGTCACATAGGAAAGGGACAAGTAAAGGACGGTTCCAAGTGGCCTTTGGAGTGCATTTAATGCTAGCTCCCTTCTTTGGGCATGTCTCAAGCCTAGGAATTCGTTTCAAACCAAATCAGGAAGGTGCCTTGATGGGATCCGAGTCCGGAGCCACGAGAGAGGTGGGCGCCCTGTTGGCCCTGCCCCCCTTGCATCTCTCCAGACCCCGAGGCGGCCCACAAAGTGCTGCAGGTTCGCAAGCCTGACACACACAACGCCTATCTGAAAAGCAAAACCTGTCACCAGCCCCATGGTGCCACAGTTCAGGTAAGACGGCACACTGTTCGGACACTAATGATCATTATTATAATAATGACAGCACGGATTCCACACAGTTTATTAATAGCAATTCTACACACTGGGGTGCGAGTCCTAGTGGCAGTGGTGACTAGGATAAATGCTAGAATAAATTTTAAAGTGGAGGATTCCGGTGCAGTTCAATCAGCAAGAAGTGACTCCTGAGTGCCCATGTGGCACTCATGTGACAGGCATGTGCCAAGGCCAAGAGCAGTGAGAAGGGAAGCTGCCCAAGGAGAGGGTGGGCTGGAGAGTTCATCCAAAGACAGTCACCAAAGGAGGGCTCAGGGGCTATATGACCCAAAGCCACTACTTGAGGGCACATCAGTGGAAAATATTTCTAGGTAAACGCCTTGGTTGCTGCTGCAAACAAAAGACTGAGTGAAAAGCCGGGGAGGAAAGGCTGGGGAAGGAGCTGTCCACAAGGGCTCTGAGAAGCTCTGACATAGTCTTGGGACCCAGGAAGGCCATGTGCATGCCCAGGGCTGTGAAATTGCCCAGGAGAGACCTGAGCTCACCTCCGGCTGCCCTTGAGGCTCTGAGTAAGCACGAAGTAAAGAAGAAAGAGCTGTCAAGTGCCCGGCTGAGTGTCGATGAAAAATATGAGTCTCCACATCGAAAAAGCTCAAAAAGCTCCAAATGGGATAAACGCAAAGCCATTCGCACAGAGACATTATAATCAAACTATCCAAAGCCAGAGATCAACAGAATTTTGAAAACAAGTGAAGAGACTTACTGTGTGCAACGGACCTCAATAAGATGATGAGCTAATTTCATGTCAGAAGTTATGAAGCCCACAAATAGTGGGATAACATATTCAAAGTACAAAAGAAAACGACCGTCCACCAGGAATTCTATATCCAGCAAGATTACCTTCAAAGATGAAGCAGAAGTTAAGATAGTCCCAGATAAACAAAAACTGAGTTCGTCGCTAGCAGACCTTCCCTACAAGAAACACTAAAGGTAGTCCTCCAGGCTGAAATGAAGGGGCACTAGACAGCAACTGAAATCCACGTGAAGAAATAAAGAACCCCAATAAAGGTAGCGACACAGGCAAATACAAACGTTAAGTATTTTTATTTGGGACTCTTTTCGTCCCCTACGTACCTTAAAAGGCAATTACATAAAGCAACGATTATAAATCTGTGTTGACAGGCATACAACACATAAAGTTGTGATTCATATAAAATAACAGCACAAAGGAGGGAGAAGGAAGAAAGCTGCGTTGGAGCAACGTTTCTGTGTACTGCTGAAATGAACTCGGTACTCGACTGTTTAAGATGCTACCTATAATTCTAAGGGCAACCACTAAGAAAATAACTTGAAAAAATAGAGTTAAAGAAACAATAAGGTAATGAAAATGGTAAGCTAGAAAATATCTATTTAACACTAAAGAAATAAGAGGAATAGAAGATCATCGGTATTTACGTTAAGTATAAGTGGATGAAACGGTGTGGTGAAAAGGCAGAGATTGGTAGAATGGATAAAACAGTCTGGTAGTACCTCAAAAAGTTAATTACAGAGTCACCACGTGACCCAGCAACCTCATTCCTGGGCATATACCCCAGTGAACGGAAGACCTGTGCTCACATACACATTTGTGCACACCTTTTCATAGCAACATTCGTAGCTGCCAGAAGGTAGGAACAAGCACATGTCTACTGACAGGTAAACGGATAAACAAAAGGTAGTGTATCCAAACAAGGGAATGTTCTTCAGTCCCAGAAAAGAGTGGAGTACGTGGATAAACCCTAGAAAACATCATGCTCAGTGAAAGAAGCCAGACACAAAAGGCCACATGTCGTGTGATCCCATTTATAGCAACGTCCAGACAGGCAAATCCGCAGAGACAGACGGCAGGTCGGTGGTTGCCAGGAGCTGGGCTAGGGGAGTGGGGACTGGCTGCTAATGGTCTGGGATTTCTTTTGGGGGTGATGAAAATGTCCTGGACTTAGGTAGTGGTGATGGTTACACAACGTTGTGAATATCCTAAAAGCTGCTGAATTGTATACTTTTCAAACGGTGAGCGTTATGTTATGTGAATTATAGCTCGGTAAAGCTGTGTATTGTTAAAAACGAAGAAGAGCAAAGTAGAAAAACTGGCTTTATCTTTTTTCTTTGGATTTATTTTGCCATTTATTTTCTAACCTCCTGAAATGTGGTATTAGTGCAGGGATTTTAAAGAAAATGAATGGAATAGAGAGCCCGGAAAGCCATGCGTGCGTGGGCACGTGACAACTAACAGAGGTGGCAGTGTTGCAGACCAACGGGGACAGTGAATTCCATTCAGTGGTGCTGAGACAAATGCGGACCCCCGCCTCACACTGCACCAAGATTCAACGCTTGGAAGATTACAGGCCTAACTGTAGAAGGTAATACTATACAGTTTTGGGAAGACAATGTAAGAGTATCTTCAGGACGCTGGAGTAGAAAAGTATTCGTCAGTGAGACGAATACTTTCTGCCCACAAAGAAACGATGGCTGCATGTCACGACATGCAAATGGAACGCTGCTGCACGGCAGAGGACCGCAGAAAGGCACGAAGCGCTAAGCCGCACGGTGCGAGCAAATACATGCGATAACCTGAACGTGCAAAAACTCGCGTCCAGAACATAAAAAGGGCTGCAAATCGAAGAGAAAGAGACGAGCAACCCAACAGAAAGATGAGCAAGACTAAAACAGGCACTTCACGTTAAGAGAAAACTTCAATGGTCAATAAGGGTATGAAACGCTACAACCTTGTTGGTAATCAGTGAAATGCGAAATAAAGATGCGATGCCATACAGAACGTGCCCACCAACGGGGTGCCGGTGAGGAAGCTGGAAGCAGCAATGGGATGGCTCACGCACTACCAGTGGGGGACGGGCAACACGGCAGGACCAAGTCGTGCTGAAGATGCTGAAACAGCCCACACGTGCACCGACGGTGGCACGGCTGGGCACGGGGCAGGGCGGGCCTCTGATGGAACGCTGCGTGGCACGGGCTGGCAAACTACAGTCCACCACCTGCTTTTGTAAGTGAGGTTTTCCAGAAACACAGCCAGACTCTCTCATCTATGCATCCTCTATGGCTGCTTTCCCGCGACAACAGCTCAGTTGAGTAGCTGCCACAGAGACCCCGTGGCCTGGGACGCCTAGAATATTCACTATCAGACCTTTTACAGGAAAAGTTTCCCGACTCGTGCTAAATGGCCATGAAAATGAACAAATTACATATCCACATGATACAGGTGAATCTCACAAAGAAATAACTGCCACCAAGTCAGGACAGCAGTCACCTGGAGGCAGGAGAGGATTACGACCAAAGAGGCACATGGGAGGTGCTAGGCGTGTCCCACTTCTCGACCTGGGCTGCGGTGACACAAGTATTCACTCTGAAATCATTTGAAGTAGAATGAAGGAGGTTTGACTCAGCGCAGGGAAAATACCAAACCAGTTCGTATTTCTGACCCTGTAAGTTGAGACTCCTCCCGAAATGCAATTTTTCTTTTTCTTTTTCTTGTCATCTGTAAACTGGATATTCTTTATTTTTATAGACAAAGGGCTTTAAAACAATATTAAAAATATGCTCAAGAAACCAAAAAAAAAATTTTTCTTAATGTAGATTTCCACAATTCAAAAAAATTATTCAGAAGAAAAATTTAATTAAAATTGAATTCAGATACAATTGTGCACCTACACAATGGCAAAACCGTGGAAAGGATCGAACGCAGGGCTGCTGAGGACACAGTGGAAGGGAAACCATTTGAGCCTAACGGCCTGGCCTCATAACCCTGCAGGAACTCTGTCTTAAGGACATAATCGAAGATGAATGTCTAAATATATTCACTGTGCACTTTTTTTTAAGATTGAAAACCAAGGAGAAACGACGCAGAACCCCGCCGTGTAGACACAGCATTATTTGCCCGAGCATTGCCCGACGTCAGAACTCGGGATCATCTCCGTTTGCTCACCACTGCAAATCCTGCCATGGCAGTATGTGTAATAGTAAAAACTGAAAATGACCTACAGATCCAGTAATAGAAAATGTTAAGCAAATGTTAGCAGGTACCTGACTAGAATAATATTTGACAGTTAAAAATGTTACTTAGGGGCCGGGCACGGTGGCTCACGCCTGTAATCCTAGCACTCTGGGAGGCCGAGGCGGGCGGATTGTTTGAGCTCAGGAGTTCGAGACCAGCCTGAGCAAGAGCAAGACCCTGTCTCTACTAAAAATAGAAAGAATTATATGGACAGCTGAAAATATATATAGAAAAAATTAGCTGGGCATGGTGGCGCATGCTTGTAGTCCCAGCTACTCGGGAGGCTGAGACAGGAGGATCGCTTGAGCCCAGGAGTTTGAGGTTGCTGTGAGCTAGGCTGATGCCACGGCACTCTAGCCTGGGCAACAGAGTGAGACTCTGTCTCAAAAAAAAAAAAAAAAAAAAAAAAAAAAAATGTTACTTAGGAAAAATGGGAAAACACCTCGAATGAAGTCAAAGGGAAAGAACATAATATAAAACATAATACACATCTTATGAGTACATTTAACTTAAAAAGAACCAGTAATAGGAAAAATAATGGAGGGAAATAGACCAAAATACTAACAACCAACCACTTCTGGGTCGCCAGCGTCATTTTTATTTTTAGCTCGGCAGGCCTTTGGGTTACCTGAATTTTCTGCAATGAATATATTTATTTTATAAGCCGTTGAAAGTACTTTTTTTCAAGGAAAGGAAAAGATGCTTTAGAAAAAGAAGAAAGAAAGAAGGGGCCAGTCCTCAGATGTTCCCCAAATGCTGGTGCACACAGAAAAGAAGCCGAGAGGGCGGCCACATACCTAGACTCATCACAGAGCTGTCACTGCCCCAGCAGATCTGCTTGCCCTGCTGCTTCCTCACCATCTCGGTGGCTTTCACAGAGGTGTCGGCGACCTCCACGACTGCCTTCAGTAGCTGGGGAGGGAGGGTGCGTGCGGGCATTAAATGCTGCTGGTTTGACCCGGAGATAGCATCTCCTGCTTCCCACCCAAGTTCACACCGAGCGTGTAGCGCTCGCCCCCAAAGACAGAGTTCTCGGCCGGGCGCGGTGGCTCACGCCTGTAATCCTAGCACTCTGGGAGGCCGAGGTGGGCAGATTGTTTGAGCTCAGGAGTTCGAGACCAGCCTGAGCAAGAGCGAGACCCCGTCTCTACTAAAAATAGAAAGAAATTATCTGGCCAACTAAAAATATATATAGAAAAAATTAGCCGGGCATGGTGGAGCATGCCTGTAGTCCCAGCTACTCGGGAGGCTGAGACAGGAGGATCGCTTGAGCCCAGGAGTTTGAGGTTGCTGTGAGCTAGGCTGACGCCACGGCACTCACTCTAGCCTGGGCAACAGAGTGAGACTCTGTCTCAAAAAAAAAAAAAAGACAGAGTTCTCGAATCTAAGTCCCCTTCCTCCTGGCCTGGTGGAGATGCCACACTATGACGCTGCTCTGGTAACCTTCCGTGCCTAGTGACATGCCAGCCAGCATTGCATGTCCTCCCAGACCGAGTAAGGCAAATGGCCCAAGAAAAAAGGGCAGGAGAGGCCTGTGCCCTAACTATCCCTGTTGGAGGGTCTCACAAGACAGGGTGGTCAGAGGCTGTGAAGTCTTGGAGCCTCTCCCTGAAAAAACCAAAATAAATGGTGTGAAACCCTTGAGCCAAGACCAGAGTTCTGCATATGGCAAGTGCGATAATCGTAACTAAACCCGGCTTTTCGGGTTGGCCTCTGGGGTTCTGGAATGTGGAACAACGAAACAAGTAAACACCTACTCGGCGTGGCAGTGGGAGACCGCTTTCTCCTGTCTTGCCGGAGCCGGTCATGGGCACAGACAGGCAAGCATTTGTCGCCTGTCTGGCACGGTTCTTGGTCATGTACAAGAGCGAATGCATCTTGATTTGTTTGGGTAGGATGTGAAAACAGAATGAGACCAATATAAAGACGGAAGCTGGAGGCTGGGATAAGGTCTCGTACCGCGGCAAGTAGGACCTAACGCAGGCAGCGCGCAAACCTCTTCAGGGCCCAGGGTCTTGACTTAGTTAATACCCGCTGAAGTGCGGTGGGTTTGGGGACGACACCCACATCGCCCCTCCACCACACACGTGCCCTCCCTCCGTGACACCAAGAGGAGCATCTGGCCCGACCCACTGAAGGTCCCAGGCCTGGAGCCCAGAGCCTCACCACGTACTGGCTTGCAGGGAACCCAGGCCAAGCCCCTCCCGGCCCCGCGGCCCAGCCCTCAGGTCCCTCGTCAGGGGCTGCTGAGGCCCCTAAGCCCAGGGAGGGTGTGAGCTGTCCGTCTGCGAGGGCAGCGCAGGGCAGGCGAGAGGGAGGACCATTCTTACTTGGCTGCAGGAAGTCAGAGACTGGTACACGGCCTGGACGATGGGGCCGCACGGGTGGAGATCGGGGCCTGGGCGCTGGCAGCACTCACTCAGCTCGTTGTCATAGACTTCGAGGAAAGCCAAGATGAGGTGGTGGAAGTCAGAGATGACCAGGCGCAGCTTCTGGTCCAGGGTGCTGATGCCGGCCCCCTGCTTGTGCTGCGCAAAGCACTGCAAAGGCGGAGGCAGAGAGTCCCTCGAGACTGTCCCCGCCTGGCCAGCCACACCGTGCAGTCGGGACGGGGAGACAGAGGGGCTGAACGGAGCAAGTCAGCTTAGAGCAAGACCTTCTTTCTGGCTTCGGGCCTCAATCCTGCCACGTACGCTAGCGAGGGCCTCAGTCTTTTTCATAAGCGTATAAAGAGGCCGCGCCAAGGGCTGCCGGGAGGGCCACAGGTGACGAGGCACAGGCAAGCAGGGAGCTCGGGCAAGCTTCCCGGCTCGCGCACAGACCTTTGCTCCCAGGCCCAGCTTCAGCGCCCCTCACCTCTGCGTGCAGTGAGCACCTGCAGTGTTCTAGGACCTGTCGGGCACCGTGCACGAGCCACTTCCCTTAAGCCTCACATGCTGGGGGAGGTGACGTCACTTGCCCTAGGACACAAAGCGGGCCCCCCAAGCCCAACCGCCCCCGCCAGGAGGCACCCCTCACCTCCATTCTGAGCACCTGCAGCTTGGCAGTGCTCTCCTGCAGCTGCCTGGCCAGCTCCACCACCTTCTCCTTCTCAGACTTGGCCGAGGGGCTGTCGCTGCAGGGAGAGAAAGGGGGACATTTCCAGCTCCACACCGCCATGGGTGTCTGTGGTAATGGAACCAGGTGGGGCTGGAGCTGGGACAGGAACCTGCGGCAGGGCTGCCGAGGCCTTGTGGAGCACATACCGCTGCCAGTCATCACTCTGCTTGTTGAAGACGGACCGCATGTCCATGGGCCATGGGTCACACTTGGGGTTCAGGAGCATCTGCAGGTGGGGGCTAGAGAAGAGCTCCTTTAGCAACGCCTCGTTCTTCTCCATGGTGTCCTTGAAGTACTTTTTCAGGCTGCAAAAGAGGCACCCAGGACCTCGCCATCACAGGCTGTGGCACTGACCCAGCAGGCCCTTGGTCCCACATGGAAGATCCAAGAGGCAGAACAAGACCAGGCCGAGGCCAGGAAAAGGAGCCCCACTACTCCGGGTGCTCACCCACCTCCAACGTGCCCGGCCCATCTTCTCCCAGACCCACACTGCTCCTTCCAACTCACACCCGGGACCCTGGGCAGCAGCCCGGCATCCTTAGGACACAGCCACCCCTTGCCCATACACTGCTTGGCCCAGACTGGCCAGCCAGATCCCCGAGGGGGGTGTCCTGCCTCAGCCGGCATCCCTAGCTCCTGGGGCAGTAGGCGACTGCTGCCAGCAAGCTGCTGCCCCCAGAAGGGGAGTGAGACCCCAGCTGCAGACGTACCCCCAGTCACACGAGCTCCAGATCTAGAACCAAGACAAGACTGCCCAGGGCACCCATCTGGGCCATCAGAACCTTTACCTCGAGCACCTGGAGTATCCAATGGTCAGGCTCCGGGCTACATCCAGCAACTGGTCCATGAAGTGTAGCTGCTTCTGGGCACAGGCACAGCCCTGGGCAGGGAAGGCCACACACATTCACTGGCTAGACCTCAGCTTAGCAGAGGCAGCTGTTCCAGGCACTCCTGCCCTACATGCCACCCTCTGTCCCTGCCTGGCCACATCTTGGACTAGCTCAGGGACTTTGGCCTCAGAGGCTTCCGCCATCAAGTGCTCCCTGCCCGGCCCCCGCCTCAGGCTGCCATGACGCCTAGGACCACACTTCGGAACATGCCAGGTGCTGCAGAAACATACAGGACTGTGTGCTTATCACAGAGCTAACAGCACAGCCTACTGAGTGGGCGTGTGACATGCAGCAGGGCCTGCTGAGACAGAACACGGCCCACAGGGACCTGATGGTGGCCCACTTGTCAGGTTGACCTCCAGGACAAGGCCAGCGACGGCTGAAGCCAACGTGATGGGGTAAGGTGCACGGCAAACCACTTCCACCTCAGCACCCACGTTAGGTAGTACCCCTCTTCAAACCATTTTCAGGCCGGGCACGGTGGCTCACGCCTGTCATCCCAGCACTCTGGGAGGCCGAGGCGGGAGGATTGCTAGAGCTCAGGAGTTCAAGACCAGCCAGAGCAAGAGTGAGACCCCATCTCTACCAAAAATAGAAAAATTAGCCGGGCATGGTGACGCATGCCTGTAGTCCCACGTACTCGGGAGGCTGAGGCAGGAGGATCACTTAAGCCCAGGAGTTTGAGGCTGCAATAAGCTATGATGACGCCACCGCACTCTACCCAGGGTGACAGAGCAAGACTCTGTCTCAAAAAAAAAAAAAAAAAGTACTTTCACAAATTCTCATTCCATTTTATTTTTCTTT
The DNA here is from genome assembly GCF_041146395.1 of Eulemur rufifrons. Taxonomy (NCBI): domain Eukaryota; kingdom Metazoa; phylum Chordata; class Mammalia; order Primates; family Lemuridae; genus Eulemur; species Eulemur rufifrons. The sequence continues at coordinate 20,981,258 of NC_091012.1, read as the reverse complement.
ATTTTAAAAAATATAAAATAATACGTGTTATTTGTTTTGGAAAATTCAGTAAAGTTTTAAACAGTTAATGCAATTTACTACTTCATTTATTTTATTTTATTTATTTATTTATTTATTTTTTGGAGACAGAGTCTCACTCTGTTGCCAGGGCTAGAGTGCTGTGGCGTCAGCCTAGCTCACAGCAACCTCAAACTCCTGGGCTCAAGCGATCCTCCTGCCTCAGCCTCTCGAGTAGCTGGGACTACAGGTATGCGCCACCATGCCTGGCTAATTTTTTCTGTATGTATTTTTAGTTGTCCATATAATTTCTTTCTATTTTTTAGTAGAGACGGGGTCTCGCTCTTGCTCAGGCTGGTCTCGAACTCCTGACCTCGAGTGATCCTCCTGCCTCGAAGCCAACAGAGCTACCATGTGACCCAGCGACAGTTCCAGACGTGGCAACATACCCAAGAGGTATGTAGTCGGAAAGTCACACAAGAATGGTCACAGCAACAGTATTCATAATAATCAAACAGTGACAATAATTATTTCAAAATTCAGAAATGTTAAGGGCAGGCAGGGGTCTCCTGACTGGCTGCAGGTGTGTGAGGGTGGGCAGGGGCCTCTGTGTAGAAACACGTGGGTGGGCAGCATGTGGGGGCCTGGCTCTGCTACCCTGCAACCTCAAGTGAGTTGTTCGTCACCTCCCCTACCACCGAGGGTGGCTGTGACAATTACTGTCAAAGTGCTGGGCAAGAATGTAGTCATCAACCAAGGACACGACACACTCTCTGTCCCTTTGGTCATCGTCAGCCAGAGATCTGCCTCCATCTCCATAGTCGCCCTCTCCCCTGTGCCCAAGGACAGCTAGGGTCTGCCCAAGAGAATCCTAGCAGCTCTCGCCCCAGGGACACCTCAAGAAACAGCCTGCCCAGGCACGCGGCCAGCTCGGGGGCCTGAGGAACCTCAAAGGCACCGGGGTAAGAAACTGCTCCCATCCCCATGCCGGCATCACCCAGGTCCCCAGCCCAGGGCAGAAAGCATGCACGCCCTCTGTGGGGACAGATGAGCTCCCCCTCTTACCTTCAGGAGCTCCTCGTCGTCTGGCGCGCACAGCATCAGCTCATGGCCTAGTTTCACCATCTCTGTCGGAGCACAAAGACCTTGTCACTGCAAGCGCCCACCCAACCAGAAGACGACACCAGATATCCCGGGGGCTCACGACACACAGGGCGCTGAGGCTCCACGGTGAGGGTGCTCCTGCAGCCCAGCACACACGAGGCCAGGACCGGGGTGGACCAGAGGCAGGTGGAAGACATACCCCGGTGCCAGAGCTGCCTGCTGCCGTGTGACCCGCACTCTCTGCGTGTCAGTTTCCTCTCCTGCCACTAAGGGGTTGTGCCCACACTCTTCCATGTGTGGGCTCTCCAACGCTGGCTTTAGCGGAAGCCAGCCAAAACACGCTGCGTGCCGCCCTCGGAGACCTCGTGAGGCCAAAGCAAAAGGAACCACCGCTCGCATGTGTTGATGTCCTAAAGGTCTTTCATGTCACCATCTCCTACCATCTTGCCGGCAACCCTAGCAGGTGGGCCTTGGTTCCATTTTACACATGGGGAACCTGAGTTCCCGCATGGCACATTCCCAAACACATCTTCTAAGTAACCGCCTGGTATGCGGAGAAAGGCCAGGACTCGGAGCCAGGAAGCCTGGGGCGGTGCCAGCCCTGTCCCCCCACCTACCCTGTGGCAACACCCTCGATCCTCTCACAGGCAGGACCCTTCTCCAACCTCTACGTGCCGCAATGACAGAACAGGTGCAACCCGGCACGGCGCCTGCTTTGGAAGGTGTGTCGCGGGAAGCAAGCAGAGCGTCCGTGTGAAGGCACTCAGCCACCCTGCAGATGCTGCACAAAGGCCAACTGTACCCCCAAGGAAGCCCGCCCCCCACAGCCCTTAAGCCCAAATCCTCACGACCTCCCTGATCCCTCTCTCCCCCACAGCGAGTCCAGCCAACCCTCCCCTCACGCTAAACCCAGGATCTGACCAGTGCTCCCCCTCCACTGCCCCCCAGCTCTCGCCTGGATCAGCCACTGCACGAGCTGCACTGGTGTCCCCGCCGCTGCCTGGGGCTCCTATTCTTGCCACCGTGGGCCCAGGGGTCCTGTTAAGCCCAACATCCAGCATTAGCCTTCCTCAGAGTAAGAGCCAATATCCTTCCGTGGCCCACAAGGCCCAGCCTGACCTCCCCCCTTGCTCTCCAGTCCACTCCAGCCACACGGACCTCCTCACTGGTCCTCAAAGGTGCCAGACACAAGCGCACCTCAGGCCCTTTGCACACGCTGCTCCCTCGCCTGGAACACGATTCCTCCTGCCACCTGCCCAGCTCACTTCCTCCCTTCCTGCCACCTTACCTCAGTAGTACCACCCTTCCCCCAAGCCACCCAGGCACCGCTCTGGCCTCGCCTGGCAGTTCACAACGCTTCCCACCGTCCGATGCTCTGAGGATCTTCCTGCCTTGCCTGTCCATCGCCTGTCTCTCCCGGCTAGCACGGAAGCTCTGGGAGTGCAGCAGTTGGCTGCTACACCCCCAGCACCTAAAACAGAGCCCTGTATACAGTAGGTGCTCCTTTAATATTTGCCAGATGAATTCCAGAACTATCCTAGCTCCCTACTTGTCCTGGTTTCTCTCACATTCTTTGACACACCCTAAAGAGGTAAGCAACACTGGAGTTTTCAACCCCACTTTACGAAAGAGGAAACTGAGGCTGGGAATGGTGAGGTCAAGGCTGTGGCTGGACTAGGGCCCAGCCTGAGGGCCAAGGTCAGGGTCAGCATGTGTGTCTGTGTGTGTTAGAGAATTCACGTGCCATCTCATGGCCTCTGGGTGGTCCCATTAGTAGGCAAGTATCAGACACAACAGCTCCAGGGACAAGGACAGTACTTCTATGTGGCCCAAGCCAGGCTACAGGCTGCTGCAAGATACAACATCCGGTTCTTCCGGCCCAGTTCAGCTGTAGGGACGACTATCTGGATAATTAATTTGGCAATGCCAGCTGGGGCATGGATCAGGGCTCCAGGGTCCAGTTTATCCACCCTGGAGCGGTCAGAACAAACACGGGCCCATGAAAAATTTGACCTTTGAAATTCCATCGACTTTTGGAGACATCATTGTGAAGGTGAAAAGTTAGCCATCTAATAGTCATTACCGGGTTAAGGACAGTTTCTACCAAGAAATGATGGAAAAGAAGAGTTATGAAGACAAGCCCCGGCACGAAGCAATAGGCATGCTCCCAGGAGCGCCACGTGCAGAGGGCATGCACACGTGCCGGGGAGACAGAACCACCAATGGTGCCAGCAACAGTCACCATGTCTGCCTACCAGTGCTGCGGAGGACTGACACGCTCTTGATCCCTGTTAGAGGAGCTCTTACACTCCCCATGCCTAGAATCAGGGGATCGGGATTCTAGAAGGCTCTAGCAACATCCACAGAGTGTGCACCATTCAAAAGAAAACTCCAGTCTGGTGCAAAATTCACTACGACTGAGGAAGGAGGCTATAAACAAGCCCAGAATTGCCCAGAATTGCCCAGAATTTACCACCAAATTCCACACTCCTCTAATGAGACCTACCTTGGATCTTCACCTCTGCCGGGGCTCCTTTTAGTGAGCTGAACTTGTCCTGCAGGGCGGGGCAGACCCTGCAAGGCGACAGCAAAGCCAGTGAGGCCTGAGAGGGCTGGAGACTCCCCCTCACCACCCCGTGTGTCCACTTGCTCTCAGGAGTGAACTGCTTGTGTATATGTGCTAAATAACACTGTAGAATGGTTAATCTTATGTCATGTTAATTTCATATCCACAAATTCTTAGGGAAAAACACTTGAAAAAGTTTACCTCAGAAATGTGCATTTGAATACTGAAATGAAAATTCCTCTCACAGTTAAAAAAAAAAAAGAGACCACACCAGGGGAAAAGAGAGAACTCCTCAACACTCTGAGCTCTTTCTTGAAACAGTGGTGCCGGATGGCTTTGGGGGTGCAGACCGGGCCCTCTGGCACTGGCCCCAGGCTGGCACCTGCTCCTCCGGGGTGGGGCACTTTCTTCCCTTCCAGCCCCAGTGTACCCAGCCACCAGCTCCCGGAAGACATGGCCTCCCCTGGGTAGTTCGCAGCCACCTTGGCATCCCTCTGTCCCAGTGGGGCCCGGGCACCATCCTTCTACTGAGCTCTCACCTCCCAGATCACAGGCTTGCCAAGGCCAGGAGCTGGCTTTCCATTCTGTATTTCTGGGGCTTAATGCTGTGGCCAGTTAGTATCTAATGAATGAACAATCATCACCTCTTGTTGCAGAATAATCTGCCATTAGTTAATGCCAACACTTAGCTCTTCCCAGAGAGGAGTCAGCCCATAAGCAAGCCCCGTTTCTGTAAATAAAGTTTTACTGCCATTCAGCCCTGCCCATTCCTCCACACACTGTCTGTGGCTATTTTTGTGCCACAATGGCAGAGACTGACAATATTGACTGTCTGGGCCTTTGCAGAAAAGGCTCACTGAGCCCTCCTTTAAGCCATTTGGGGGCTCCTGCTGTGACAGACTCTACAGTCACAGTCACAGTCGCAGTTATTCACCCTTGGCATGGTGCAGCCCTGCCTTGACAGCAGCACACCAATACACGTGACGAGGGCCACTCGTAAGCACCTTGCCTTAAAAGTGATCTGGTGAGCAGAACAGATTCCAGACGCAGACTGCATGGAAGTCCCAGACATGTGTTGTAAGCCACACACAGCTCAAGCCTCCCACTGGCTCTCCTCCTTCAGGGCGACACAGTCCAACTGCTGTACCCCCAGCCCCGAGCTCCATGCCTGGCACAACACTGAGGTCCTGGGGATGTCACCCCAGCTGTTGAGGCCTCAGACTCTCACTAGGGAGCCCTAGGAGCTTGCCACTATGGCAGCCCCCCCCACACACACACACACATCATGCAGAGAAAGAGGCTCTTTCCACAGGGCTGCTAGAGCCTGAGCTCCACCCTGCCATGGCCCTGGTTGTCACTTCTGCACTGCAAGACCCAGGACAGTTCATGGCTCCAGCCTGACCCTCAGCTTCCTAGTCTGAGACTGAGAGGACTGACATAGAGCATTTCCAAAGTGGTAGTTAAAGCAAGGAAAACCCTCCAAAATCCAGCTGAGCACAGCATCGAGGAGGCGGGTGGACTAGCCCGGCACTGCTGGGAGCCACTTCACCTCCAGTCTGAGCATGGCTCAGTAGTCGGCGCTTCCCACCTAACCAGCTGCTCTCAGGGAGGCCTCTGGGAGGATAGCTATCACAGAGAGCACACACCCCATCTTCCCCAGGTGGGCTGGGAGGCGTCGGTGTCCCCCCCAGATGGGAAGAGGAAGAAAGCAGGGCATTACCGTACACACATCCACTCCAGAATCTCCAAGCGACGCTTCGAGGGGCTACACAGAATTTCCTGAATCGTCTCTGGTCCTGTGACATACACACCCTCTAGAAAGGGGCAGTTTAGGTCCTAAGCAAGGAAAGGGCAAGCCAGAAGCTTTAGGAAGCACAACCACTGAAGGGTGCCAAGGCGCTTCTGTAAGCTCTCATGACGCCTCCCTTCACACATGCCCTGCAGTCCAGCACCCCCCCCCCCAGCTCTCCTTCCATCCTGCCAAGAGTTCACATCCCCTCATTATCAAACCCATACCTCCTGAGGCCTGCTGCCCGCATGCCTTCAAGTGTGTCCCTTCTGGGCTCCTGTGGCAGCAAGCCCTAGGAGCAACACCTAAGACATCAGATCTAGGCTCCCGGGCAGAGGGAAAGGGGAGAGAGAGAGGGAGAGGGACCACAGAGCCTGCCGTGGAGGGGCGGGGATGGGGGCGGGGCAGGCAGAGTGAAGAGGAGTGAGGAAGAGATGGAGGGGAGGGAGAGGAGCGGGGCTGTGGGAAGGGGGAAGCGGGGCAGAGGGAGCCGTCAGTGGGCCAAAGGGACCTGGGACAGCTCCCTGGCCTTATGGGTCCCGCTTCCTCACTGCTGCGTTGAGGGGTTTTGGAGGCCAGCCCTGGCATCTGACGCCAAGCCCCCGTCTCGCTGATTTCACAGAGTGGCACTGGGCTCTGCCCATGTCTCCCCCAGACCCCTCAAGCTCCTTGAGGCCAGGGCCTCCCTCAGTCCTTCTCTGCACTTGCTCCAAGCGCCCAGCCCGGGTCTTGCAGAGTTCCATCCGTGGCGCTGGCCCCAACTACCAGACACGGGGCCATGCAAACAGCAAGCGCAAAGGCCCGGGGCACCCCAAAGAGCAAAGATGCATGCTCCACAAGCAGCCCCTCGCTGCAGGGTAACAAGGTGCAGCCAGGACCTGCCACAGAGGCCGCGTGGCGCCGCCGACTTCCGCGGCAAGCCCGCCCCGACCTCGAGCAGGGCCCCGCCCGGCCCCCCACCCGCGTTGGCTCCCTGGGCCCGCGGCACCTTCAGCTTCCTGAACACCTCCACAGCCGCCCTGAATATGCTGTGCTCATCCTTGTCCTCGTAGTAGTCGCCGCCGCCACCGCCGCCGCCAGCACCCAGCCCCGCCATGTTTCGCGCTCGCAGCGGCGCCCCGCCCACGCCCTGGCCCCACAGGCCGGCCCGCCTGCCAATCACGCGCCACCCCGCCCACCCCTCCCCGCCGCGACTTCCTATTGGGCCGCGGCTCGGCGGGAGCGGGCGCCCGGGCTCCCTCGCCAGCGTCAGCGCCACCCAGGGGCCGGGCCACGGGGAACGGGGCGGGACGGGAACTCAGGCCGATCTGGGGCTGGCGCTGGCTCTCTGTCGCCAGCCTTGCTGGCGTCGCCCTGCCGGCAGCCGGGAGGAGGACACGATGCTTGTCCAGGAGGGGGCGCTCCTGCCTCGCTCGGGTTCTCCTGGGCCACAGCTGCGGGGACCTTGGTCCCCAGCAGGAAGAAGGGGAGCCTTGGATGTAGAACGGAACTGGGAATTCAGCTTCCCTCTCCCAGCGCGGGGCTCTGTCTCCTGTTTACCATGCTCACGCCATAGTTAAAGGGAGGTTTCTTGAATTCCAATCCCATGCCTACACGTTAGCTGTGTGACTTTGCATCGGTTACCTAACCTGTCTGTGCCTCCTCGCCCTCACCTATTTGGTATAATGAAAACACCCACTTCATTGGGTTGCTAATGAGGATGGCATGAGGTAATAATTCTATGAGCTGGGCATGGTGGCTCATGCCTGTAATCCCAGCACTTTCAGAGCCAGAGGCGGGAGGATCACTTGAGGCCAGAAGTTCAAGACCAGCCTGGGCAATATAGTGAGACCCCATCTCCACAAAAACTTTAAAAATTAGCCAGATGTGGTGGAGCACACCTGTAGTTCTGGCTACTTGGGAGGCTGAGGCAAGAGGATCGCTTGAGCCTAGGAGTTCGAAGCTGCAGTGAGCTATGATCATGCCACTCCAGTCTGGGCAACAGAGCAAGGCCATGTCTCTAAAATAATAAAATAATTCCTATGAGATACCCAGGACAGTGCCTAGCCTGTCAAAGCACCATGCAAATGTTCACCATCGTCATCATGCTGGGTGGCCCCGCTCCCCTTACTCTCACCCCGCCCCAGTCTATCTGTGGCTCCTTCCTGCCCTGTCCACTTACCAACTGCTTTGCATGTCTCAGGCCCTTCGAACTCAATGAGTGTGGAATGAAATTCATCAGCCCCTCCTCGCCCAAGCGTTCCAAGCCCCCAGCTCACTGAATGCCCCCACCCCTGGCACTGCTGATTGGACCTGGCAGGAAGGAGCTGCTGCTGGACTCTATGCCCCTCTACGCCTGCCCTGCCATCTCCTGGAGGGGGTGGTTCAGAGGCAAGTCCAGAGTCAGGGAGACCCAGGGACCAGGTACGAGGCATTTAAGTCATCCAAGTGACAGGAGAGGACTCAGCTCTGTCCTGGGAGGAGCGGGCAGGATCAGGGGCAACAGGAAAGGACCTCAGCCTGGCCTTGGGAGGCCCTGACACAGGCCCCACTAGGGTGGGGCAGGGCCTTGTTCCCTATTGAATGTTTTGATGACATGGAGCCTCCAAACTTGTGCTGAAGGGACATGGAGAGAAGGCCCAACAGCCCCAGCCACGGGCCCAGCCACCTGCAAAGCACCATGCGGCCCCTCTCCACCCTTCCACGTGGCTGCTGCCTTGGGCCCTTCTGAAAGCTGAGGGCTGGCAGGGGCTTTGGGTTGTTTTTTTTTTTTTTAACCTTTTCTCTCTCTTTTTCTGTTTTTGTTTTTCTTTTTAGAAAATTTCATTTCAATCACAGCCCCAGCTCAGACATTCAAATTCTTGTGGGTTTTTCTGTGGATCTTTCCTAGCATTGGGGAATTTGGCAGGAGAAACCACGGCAGTGTGGCAGCCTCCCCCCACCCTCCCCATATCCTCTGCTCCTGAGGATCGGGAAGAAACCAGCCTGTGTATTCTGGAAGAGCATCTCCCTCCTCCGCCCAGCCCGGTGGAGCCAGTGCGCTAAGCAGATCTTTCCCCGGCTCAGCCGCTCTGTCTATGGCATAGGCTGGAACTTGGCCTTGAGGGGAGAAGACCATCTCAAGAGGTCATGCAGGCCATCCCCCTGCATGGAAGACCTGTTGGCCAGCCCTGAGCCCGTGGAGATGGCTGCTGAAGACACGGGTAGGAGGCAGCAGCCTCCCTGCCCACATCACCCTGAATCATAGCGCCTCTCAGGCCTCTTCCACTGGAAAGGCTGGAGGCTGGAGTGGGAACAGAGGCTGCTGGGCCTCTCAGGAAGTGGGGAAGAAGGGGCCCAGCAGTAGGAGCTTCTGGAAATGTGGACTCCAGCTCAATACAAGGAAGCACTTCTTCAAGAAAGCACCATCTAAACACCAACTGACTGCACAGAGAGGAAGGGAGCTCCCTGTCTTGGGTGGCGTGCGAGCCCAGGGACGTGGACAGAGATGTGGCGGGATGGATTCGTACAATGGGGAAGGGGAGGAAGATCTCTGAGGGGCATTTTAGCCCAGAGACCCTGGGTTCTATGAGGAAGGCCTGGGTGGGTCAGGGGCCAAAAGTGGAGCTGAAGGACCCATCGACCTGGAAGTGGGGCATTAGTGGGAGGCTGTGGGGCCCTGGGCAGAACTGCGTGTCACATGCAGCAAGAGCCAACCTCCCGATCATGGGGGAGACTTGGCCGTGGGTCCCAGCAGGCCCTTAGCCATGTGTTGGTGCTTGGAAAAGAGACTGGAAAATGAGGCCAGTTGACAGGCGCTGGCCCCACCATGCCAGGGATGGGCTGGTGGGTGGTGGAGGCAGGTGAGGCCTCTCAATTTGTGTAGTGGGCACAGAAATGTATGGCCAAGCAATTGGGTTCACTCAATCAGCTGGCCTCCCTGCCCTGTGGAGGGCGTGGGGACAAGAGAAAGTCCTCGTGAGCATCTCGGCCCTGGGGTTCACACTGCTTTTAGCAGCAGACCCCAGGGTGCAATGGGAGTCTTAGCTGCAGCCCCCAGTCCACACCACTGATCAAAGGAAGCTGAAATCCAAGGGCTTTCCTCTCCACCCAGAAGGCAGCTTGGCTTCTGCCGCATCTGCCAGCTGTTGGAGTTAGACCTGAGGAGGCGCCGCCTCCCAGGGGGGCACGGCCAGTGGGATGAACGTTGTCTGAGCTGAAGCCCTTCGTGGGGCCACATCAACCCTGAACCAGGGAGCCTGGGGCGCTTTCGAGGGACTAAGGCTCCCTCCACCCCTCCCCTCCCCACCCCTGAAGCTCCCCAATAAGGGCAGAGAGCACCAAATTCAGGCTCCTTGTGTGTGTGTGTGTGTGTGTGTGTGAGAGAGAGAGAGAGAGAGAGAGAGATTGATTTCAGGGGGAAAACTGAGTTATAGGGTGAGAAGCTCGGCACATCCATGGCAGAAGGAAGTGGCCATGCCTGCCGTGGGACTGGGGGAGAGATGGGGCAGAGGAATGATGTCAGGCTGAGGATGGCCTGAGTTTGGGACTCCCCAGACAAGGCAAGGCCAGGGGCCTGCCCCCTCCTCCCCTCCCTCTCCCTGCTCCTCCCCTCTTCTTCCACCTTCCTTTCTCTCCCCCTCCCCCTCCTCCTCCCTCCTCTTCCTCCTCCTCCCCCTCCTCCCCCTCCTCCTCCTCCCCTTCCTCCCCCTCCTCCCTGGGCCTCTCTCCTCTGCTCCTGAGCTACCATGCTGAGCTGTTGACCACCCATCCACCCAGGCATCCTGGTTTGCAGGCTCTGCGCCCAGGTCTTGCAGCCAGCCCACGCCATCTGTGCGAGCCAGGAGCACGCTCAGAAACCAACCCTCTTAGTGCACATGGAAGGAAGGATGGAGAACACGAAAGTGGGAGCTTGCAAATGAGATCAGGAAGAGCCTCAGGCTGCAGGGACCCCAAACTTTGATGTGGGCAATGAGACCCAAAAGGTGCACAGAGCAAGAATGACACTGACTTTCCCTGAGGTGGCTGTCATTCACTTGCCCTGCGGCCGGGGGACAGGCCTGGCTAAGCACACGCTACTGGCATCCCATAAGTCCAGAGGACTCCCGCGCTGCCACTGTGGCCTTACAGAAGTGGGCCTGCTGTCACTGTAAGCTTGGAGGAGTCCAGTGGTCTCTGGTCTTAACCCTGGATGGGCAGCAGTGCCCACCTAGGAGCTGACTGCAAACTGTCAACTCTAAAATGTTCTCATCCTAGGCCTCTGCGTCCACCTTGAGAGTTTACTGGTATATGAGGATGGGGAAGCTGCCATAGGACCTTGGCCTCCTCTTCCTGTCACTTCTAGTCCCTATGCTGGGGCAAGGACCAAGGCAATGCAAGACAGTGCCACCTTCACACCCCATGATGCCCCTGCCCTAGGCTTCCTGCTTCAGGGCACCACCCCCACCTCCTGCAGTCGAGGGGCGCTCAGAGCCAAGGGGTATCACCATCACCTCCCCTCACCCCAGGCCACAAGCTCTTGCAGGAGCACATTCCACAGGATGGGACCGCAGGGTGAATCTTGCTCCAGGCCTGAGGCACCTGTGGGGGGTGTGGGTAGAGCCTGGCTGGATGGGGGAACGCAAGGGCTGAGGGGTCTTCCTCTGCCCTCTTACCCCAGGTCCCATAAATGGGGGGGAACGGTCTGGGCCCCTGGGGACCTGTGGCTTTCCCGCTCCTGCCCTAGCACTCCCAGGCACGCAGGCGGTGGTGGGGGAGGGTCGGGCGCGGCAGCCCCGGGCGGCGGCAAAGGAAACGGCGGCAGGCGGGCTCACCCCCTCCGCAGGGAGACACTCGGGTCTAGACGGCTTGGCAAGGCCGGCAGGGCTGAGTCACATGCGTCTGGAGCTGGAGACGCGGGCCCCAGGACTGGAACATGAACATGCCCGCTCGGAGGGCTCGGCGGCGGGAGGGGTGCTCAGCCCGGCCTTGTCGCCCCCAGCCCCTGAGCTGAGCCTGAGCTCAGGTGTCTGCTCAGCCTCTGGCCCCAGCCTGAGGACCTCGATGCCCACCGGGAGTCGGGTGGAGCCCACGAGATTGGCAGAAACAAACTGGAACTCCAGGCGGGGAAAGAGGATGGGAAAGGAGCCCCCGCGGTCCCCCATTGCCACCATCCCCTGCTCCCTGTGGGCCAACCCTGGCTATATGCCACTTGTCCAGTCCACCTCCCAGGGGCACGCTCCGCAGTGACGCCACAGCCCAGTGGCTGAGGGCCTAGGGTCCCCGACCATGACCGGCAGTGCTCCTTACTGGCTTCGGCTTAGCCTCGGCTGGTGTGTCCGGTGCTCACAGAGCATCTGCAAGAAAAGTTGTTTAATTGGGACCAGATCCTCCGAGCTTTCAATGGCATTAAAACAAGATGAGATGAGTTTTAATGGGAAGGGTTGCTGGCAACAGTAAGGGGGCACGGAAAGTTTGGCTTTTTTTCTTCTCAAAGCTTTAAGGGGAAAAAGGCCCCTGTACCTTCATTGATATAGGTAACCGCATGCACAGGTACCCGGAGAGACCCCCATGTGCCCACAGGGGCAGACCCAGCAGCCCTGCACACACACGCACACACACTGGTGTCAGTTTTACTCAGACAACACGTGGAAGGCTCAAGACTGGGTCTGTTCCCTTTCTCTGGGAGTCACCCCAAGGGTGTATTCTTGACTGCCAGACCACTGTTCTGCCCTGGGCCCTGGCAAAGGGCTGAAACATAGTAGGTGCTCCGTGCACTTGGCAATGACGGAATTCCCTGTAGATAGTGGGAGAGCAGGAGCATAGATACACATGTGAAACTAGCTTCTAGATGTCAGCTTGGCTGTCTAATAACCAGCCTTACAGTCGAGCTCCTGACCTGTCAGGTGTGAGGTTGGCTCGCTCCTCCCACCATGTTCTGACCCCATCCTGGGCCAGCCACTGTCCCCTCTCCCCTCGATGGCTCAGCTGCCTCCACACTGGCTCCACCTCCTGCCCTCATGCCCCCAGTCAGTCTGTGCTCCACTCCACAGCCTGAAGGACCCCTGAGGGTGTATAAATTCAATCACGTGACTCCCTTGTGGAGCTGTGTGCAGTGGCTCCCTGATTCCCTCAAGGACAAAGGCAAAGTCAGTCTGCCACCTGGCCACACCCTCCGCAAGCTGGCGCTCCTGTCCTTTCACAGCCTACTGGCCCACTCGACCTGCTCCACCATAATGGTCCCCTCGCTGTTTCTCAAATTGGGCCAAACCCTTTCCTGCCACAGGACCTTTGCACTGGCCGTCACTCCTTTTTGGAGGACTCTTTACTGGAGTTCTTTTTTTTTTTTTTTTTTTTTTTGAGACAGAGTCTCGCTCTGTTGCCCTGGCTAGCGTGAGTGCCGTGGCGTCAGCCTAGCTCACAGCAACCTCAAACTCCTGGGCTTAAGCGATCCTCCTGCCTCAGCCTCCCGAGTAGCTGGGACTACAGGCATGTGCCACCATGCCCGGCTAATTTTTTCTATATATTTTAGCTGTCCATATAATTTCTTTCTATTTTTAGTAGAGATGGGGTCTCGCTCTTGCTCAGGCTGGTCTCGAACTCCTGAGCTCAAACGATCCGCCCACCTCGGCCTCCCAGAGTGCTAGGATTACAGGCGTGAGCCACCGCGCCCGGCCCACTGGAGTTCTTTTTGCATGACTATCTCGTCTTCATTCACATCTCTGCCCAAATGTCACTTTCTCACCGTCCTCATCTGATCCCCCTGTCAAAAGTGTTTCTCGCTCCAGTTGCCACGGCCAGCCCCTTTCTTTCTGATGGGGTGCCCGTGCTCCCGCAAGCAAGGCCTCAGCAGTTCCCAGCGAGGAAAGAATCCATTCTCCAATCCTCCCTTGACAAGAGGAGAGCTCTCAGCTATGCGGCTCTAAGCAGCCTGAGGGACAAAGAGCATTGCTTTGGCATCCCCCAGGCTGCCAGCCTGAGTCCTGACTTGCAGAGGGCATGTGTGTGCACACGTGTGCACGTGTGTGGGGAGTGGGCCACCTGGAAGGGAAGGGGAGGAGAAAAGGCGGAGGGAAGTAGGAATAGGAGTCCCTTCCTTGCCCTGAGAGTCCTGGGATTGTGCAGCTAGAAGCAACCTAGATCATCTAATGCAGCGTTTCTAGGCCCCTTCTGGCTGTCAGATTCTAGAACTTTCTAAGGAGGCTATGTCTACCATATTGAGATGAGGAGACCGAGGCACTGAGCAGGGACACTTGCTCCCAAGATCACATGGCCAGTCAGTCCATGGCAGAGCTGGGAGCCCAAGGCTCTTTCCAGCAACCCCCAGGCTGCATCCCTGGTTCCTGGAAAATCCCAACACCCCTCCCACCCTCCACTCCAGACACCGGGCTCAGGATTAATGTTGGCCTGGGGCCCTGCCTGTCTCAGCACAAGTCCATCAGTGAGCTCTTGGAGGCGGGTGAGGGCGGGAGGCTGAGGAAGAAACTTGCTGGAAGCCTCTGGTTCTCCTGGGCCCCCCAAAAGCTGGCTCTGCTCCGTGGGGGTTCCTTCAAGGTCCCCACGATGGCCGGGAGCCCCAAGACTGGACAGAGTAGGCAGCAGGAGTGCCTGCCATTCCCCAAGTGCCCACCAGGGTTGGCTGCTGGGCCCCCAACCAGCGGAAAGGCAGCGAGGACAGGCCTCCACGGGAGCTGGGGAGCTGAGAGCACCCCAGGCCTCGCCCCTTCCTGCCTAGGTGGGTAGGAGTGGGGTCCCTCCCTCCTTCGGGCTGGCCGTGCCAGAGAAACCTGGGAGCAGGCTTTCCCCCACCCCCAGCCCAGCTAATGGGAACCAGATGGCAGGATGTTTAGTCAGCGCCTGGGGAGCGGTGCAAACAGGGGAAATGGGTAGGGGGCCAGGATTCCAGAATCCATCCCCAGGCGGGGGGAAGGGCAGAGCCAGGGCTCCCATCACAGTCATCTCTAGGGGCCCAGGCACTAGTCCCACCTCAGGTAGGGTCCTGCCCCTTGTTCAGGAGGCCTGGCCTCTGGTGTCCTGCCGTGGGTGAGCCCAACCCCTCTCTCTTGCTTCCCTGTAAAATGGGGGGCTGGCCGTGCTCGGTCTGCCAGGATCCCCGGGCAAGCCTCGCTTGGTCTTGGCGTCACACCTCAGGCCGCCCGCCTATGTGCTCCCCTCCCCCAGCTTCAGCAGCAGCCCCCCAGGTGGAACGCTGTGCCCCGGCCATCCTGTGTCACCCACGGGCGCACAGGCAGACGGTGGCCTCATCCCTGGCTCCCGAGGCATTTGCTCACTCTCCAGACAGCCCCTGTCTCTGGTCTGTATGTGGCACGGTCCCAAATTCGGGTCATAAACCAGAGCCCTGGAAGGCAGAGGAGGGGTGAGGGGTGATGGTGGGCCAGGTGTGGCTCATACGGGACTGTCAGCTGGAGTGACAGAGGGCAGCAACTCTTGTGTCCCCCCCGCCATAGCCCACATGCTCAGGGGCTCAGGCCACTCCCACCCAAGTGGGCAAACACTGAGGAGCCAAGAGAGACCCACTTGTGGGGCTCCTCCCCACCCCCACCCACCCCCACGTCCCTGCTGGGTCACACGCTGCCCCTTGGCCCAGGAAAGAGACTCGGACACACAGATGGAGACGGGGGCTCCTTCTCGACGGCTCTTCCAGCCCCTGTTCTTCCTCCCCTCCTTCCCCCTCCCTCCACCCAAGCCTTGCCCACAATTAACTCATTTTTTAAGGTCGCTTCCAAACATAAGTCAACGCTGGACAGAGCTGTAGGAAAAGCTTCCTCAAGGCTGGCCCCGAGGAGCCGGCCTCGCGGTGAGATCAGTGCTCCCGCCAGGCCCCGCCGCCTGCCAGCCCGGCTCCTCGCGCCGGCCGGCCGTGGGACGAGGGCCGATGGGACACCCTGGTTGGGCCCTGGGGCAGGACACCCATTCTTGTTTGCCCCTTGCTCCACCACCCAGCAGCCCCCCACCTCAGGCCCAGCCTCCTCGGCCCCTCGTGCCATCCCGGCCAAGAAGGGTGTGAGGCTCGGGGGTGTCTGGGACAGGGGACTCCCGGCCAAGAAGTCCGGGGATCTGAGGGGGGCTTGCCCACACATGCTCCAGGGCAGGGCATGGCACCGTCCTGTCCCCCGTTGTACAGAGGAAGAGGCGGAGGCCAGCAGGGAAGAGAGCTGCCAGAATGAGGTGGGAGAAAGCCGGCGCCAGTCCAGGCCCGAGGCAGGCCCGTGCCCAGGTAGCACTGGGCTCTTGAGGCCCAGGGGTCCACACTCACTGCCCTTGCTCCGCCCACGTGTCCTGTCTCCTCTGGAATTGGGAGCCTCAGTGCTGGCGCCCATGGCAGAAGCCCACAGGCTTGGCAGGTTCCATAGGGGCTGGACCCGTCATTGCCCAGGCGGCCCTGGCAACTGCCCCCTCTCCCAGGGACCCAGGAGGCCCAGCCCCTCTCCCCTCCCCACCGTGGAGGTAGGACCTGGAGGCCTGGTGGCCAGCCTGCTGCGTGGTGGGCCCCACAGGTCCGTGGTATGTGGACACAGAAGCCCATTCACGGGGCCGCTGGGCCCGGGCCAGTGGAGAATAAATGCAGGCCTTGCGGACAGAGAGCAAGAGCGCCTGGGTCCAAGAAAACATGTCTGTCTTTCTTCTCAGGTGGGAGCAGGGGATGTTGGGGGAAGTCGGGGGCAAGGCCTGGGAGGCGCTTGTTTGGCAGAAGGGGGGCCTTCCTGGGGAAGACCCAGGGCGGGCAGGGGAGGCTCCAAGCACCACAGCCAGGGCCAGCAGCTCAGGGAGCGAGACTGTCTCGTGCCATCCCGCCATCATACTGTGTGTCCGTGTACCGCGTCCCACCATGGCCACTGCTACGCCTCTCCGCCAGCCTGCAGGGCCTGCCCACAGTGGCCATGAAGAGTGTGCTGCTCCCCATCCTGGCTCTGTGGGTGGGGTGCTGATCTGCAGGGGCCCTGGCCAAGCCCATGGGCTCGCCCACACTGCAGCTGCCGGCCAGCCCACCGGGGGCCGCCGACGGTGAGTAGCCGGCACCAGCAAGCAGCGGAGCGTCCGAAGCTGCCCGCCTGGTGCCCACTTCGGGCGCTTAGGCAGGGCTGGGAGGGGCCCCTGGCCCTCAGAGAGCCCTCCCTGGAGGGCAAGGCGGTTTGCAGACTCCGGAGGCCTCGTGCCCGGTGCCTAGGATGGGGGCAAGGGAGGGGAGAGCCCTCCCTAGGAGTGGACGCCACAGGGGAGCTAAAAAAATGGATCAGGGTTTGCTGGGTACAGCGTTGATCTGGCCGCCCCTGGGCCTACCGGGACGGGAGAATCTTGAGAGGCCGGAAAGGCAGGGCCTGCTGGTGGGGTGGGGGAGCTGGCAGACAGGGGCTACCTGTGTGGCCTTTGTCCCATAGGCCAGTGGTTGGAGCCATGCTTGGTGGCCCTGCCCGAGGCCGGGGAGCGGGACCAGAGTGGCCAGTTGGGTGGGTCTGGGCACCCATCCACTGCAGACCATCAGTGCCCCCTGGGCTGCTGGGCTGTGGGGACAGAGGAGGACCATGGTCAGTGTTGGCTAAGGAGGAGCTGCCACGCAGTGAGGGGAGGCCCTGGAGCTTATCACCCCTCCTTCAAAGCAGCTGGCAGCCCCTCAAGGTAGCCTCTAGGCTTGCCTGGTCCCCAACAACCCCACTTCCCAGCAGGCACTAGGGCTTCTACCTCTAAAAACAAACTGTGCCAGGCGGCAGCCACCCCTCATCTCCCAAAGGCACACAAGAGGCCCCTGCTCGCCACTGTGTATGGGGCCAAGGGGTTCTGGGGCAACGTCCTGCCTCCTGTCCTTGGGACACTGGGGGAAGTGAAGGGAGGTAGGACCCAAGGTCCCTTGAGCAGGCCCAGGCCCTCTTCCCAGGGCTGCTGAAGCTCTCCTGGGCCCAGCGCCCTTGGTACCAGGGGCTTGCCTGTGCCTTGTCCCACGGGCCTGGAGAGGCCCAGCAGTAAAGAGCTGCCTCAGCTCTGAGAGGTGGCGGGGACACTGGGCCCGGGGGCCGCTAACCTGCTCATGCCATTGGGCAGTGCTCTGCTGTCCCTTCAGTGCTCCTGAAGGGGAAGGCAGGAAGAGGCCTGGGCAAAGAGGAGCGGGGCAGCGGGCTGGCCTGCAGCTGCCGCTCCACTTGGGAGGAAGGAGGCAAGGCCCTCAGCCATGTAGGGGTCCCTGCCACCCCGGCCCACACTGGCTCCTTCTGCAGGTTAGGGCAACCCATCCCCAGGAACAGCAGCCCAGACAGCCCTGAGGACGGGCAGCTAGACTGGACACACGCTTGGCCCACCCCCAAGGAGGGAGCCCACAGAGCCCCCAGCCAGCCCCTCACCCCTAGCCGGAAGTCACCCGCCAGGCCAAGGCTGGCTCGGAGGAAGGTGTCACACCCAGCAGCCCCAGAGTAGGAGCGGGCTCGGCCCCAGGCCACGGCTGCCGCAGCAGCTGGAGCACGGA
Organism: Eulemur rufifrons; assembly: GCF_041146395.1. NCBI lineage: Eukaryota > Metazoa > Chordata > Mammalia > Primates > Lemuridae > Eulemur > Eulemur rufifrons. The sequence continues at coordinate 20,963,390 of NC_091012.1, read as the reverse complement.
AGCTCAGGCCCTTTCAGGCCAGCAGGGCCCCTCAAGCCCAAGAAGGGACAGTGGCCACCGAGGAGGGCCACGGCAGGAAGTCAGGAGGCCAGGAAGAGAGGAGAAGGGGCTCAAAGCCCAGGAGGCCCCCAAAGGTAAGGACTAACCAGGACAGGTGGCCCCCAGCTGGGGGTGATGGGACCACACGAATGTCCAGAGTGGCCAAGGCTTTGTCCAACCTCTACCAATCACACCAGTGTCACCAGCCTCTCAAACGCCGACCCATTCTTACTGTGCCCAAGCCAAGTGCTCTCGTGTGTGGGCCAGGAGGGGAACCCTCCAAAGTCATGTCCCTTCCCCAGCCTCAGAGCCCCCATTTAGATCTTTGCCCTTGGTGCAAGGGAAGGGTCCCAGCAACCTACTGTTCCAGCCTAGGCTGGCTGCGTCACTGGCAGGTCCTCAGTGGGCCCCTGTTGTGGTGACCAGGCTGGGGCTGTCCGTCTTCCTCCAGGAGCCTCCCTCCAATCGGGGCCGGGGCCCAGCACTGACAGAAGGACCGCAGCAGAGGCCGGCGGTGGCAGCAGCACCTTGGAGACCACTGGCCATGGGCAGAAAAGGCCACAGAGCAGGTGAGGGCACGGGCTTGGGCAGCTATGGCCTGTGGCAATGGCAAGATGAAGCACGTCCCCACCCTGACTGACCCTGGCCTGACCACATTCCACCTGGCAGGTGGGTGGCCTCTCTCCCCCACATCCACCCCTGCAGCAGGGGTGAGAAGGCCACACTCTCAGCCTGGCTCCCCCTCGGGTGGGTTCTGGGCCACTGCGCTGCGGTGACCGGGGATGGCCTCCTCCCTGTGGGTCCTGGTCGGCAGTGAGAAGATGCCCCGACCTGGGGCCAGAGGCGCTGGCTCCTTTCAGCCTGAGTGTGGGGGTGCAGAGGGGCATAGGATATGCCACCCCGTGTGCACAGAGAACGGAATTGCCAAGATTCCAGCCCACACGTTCCTGGGGCTGCCCAACCCCGAGCGGCTGGGCCTGCACCCCACGCCTTCACGGCGCACTGTGGCTCCCGCACCTGCTCCCGGGGGTCCTGGGCTGGGAGGGGGCCGGCAGGTCCCAGACGGCCCAGGGTATCCATCGCTCTGCATCAGTCTGCAGAACAGCACTGCTTGGGGAGGGGAGGGGTGAGGCCTGGGGGAGGCACCGTGGTGAGCACCAGCGCGGCAAGGTCCAGGATTTGGGGTGACAGGAGCAGGGAGAGCAGCACAGGCCCCCGGGCCCCATGCAGCAGCACACGGAACCCCCTAGCCGGGCCTGCTTAAATGGCAACAAGGAAGCCACAGTAACAGGGTGCCCCTTGGCCGGAGCAGGCCCAAAGCCATGCCCAGAAAGGCCCCCGGACTGCCTCTGTCCCTTCTGGAGTACCTGGATGGGAACTCGCTGAGGGGACGCCCTCTAGGAGCTCAGACTAACGACAACCTCCCGCAGGGCCTGCAGCACAGAGGCTTCCAGGGTGCGCTGGCTCCAGGGACAGGCCGGAGCGGGGCCTGGGCAGCCGGGGAGGCAGAGGAGAGGCGCAGGCAAGGGGAGGGGTGGCAGCGGGAGCGCCAGCCCGGCTAAGGGGCTCTGGAGCTTCTACAGGGAGCTTTCCGGAGCGGCTATGGGGCGCCTCTGCCCACCCTGCGGGGCTCAACCGTTTGCCGACGCTGGAGGTGGAAGGGAACCAGCTATGGGACAAGGACACCTCCCCCTCTGGCCTTCCAGCCCCTCTGCAGCCTGCTCTACCTGAGGCTGGACCGGAACAGCTATGGGCCATCTCACCCGGCCTGCCTACCCGCTGCAAGTGAGCTGGGAGCCCCGGGTGGGGGAGGCAATGTCGTTACAGTCAGATGACCAGAGCGTCTGCCGAGGGGCACAGAGAAGCTCACAGGGCTTCGGAGCCAATGGACCTCGCCTCAGTCTGACCCAGCCTTCCAGAAGCCCAGAGTTGGACATCCTGAACTGTTCTGGACCCACCGGGTGGCCCTGAGTAAGGCCCATACCCTCTCTGGCCACACAGTTCCCTGCAAAGTCCACCTCTGCTTGGCAGTGTTCTCTGGGGCTGTGTCTTGGGGGCTTTGAGAAGCCATGGCACAGCTGGCAGGTGCCCCCAGAGGCCATGAGCCTGAGAGTCGCAGACAGTGGCGCCTGAGTCGCACAGATGGGGCTGGGTGGAAGGGAGCCAGGCTGGCAGCAGCTGGGGACAACCAGAGCCAGAATCTGGCCCAGCTGCCATCAAGGGGCAGGTGGACCCCTTGCCCTGACCCCTGACCCTAGCAGCTGCACCTGGGCGCCAACCTCATCGAGGAGGTGATGAAGAACGTGCTGAAGGACAGCCACAGCCTCAGCGCACTGGTGCTTGGCAACACCTGGCTCCGGGAGTGTCACCCGACGGGCACACAGAGGCCAGAGACAACAGGTGGGCCCAGAGGAACCCAAAGAATCTGGCAGGGAAGGCAAAGAGGGCAGTGTCGCGTCATGAATCCCCGACAGGGCCAGGGGATGCAGGGGCTCCTGGGGGAGGACTTGCTGCTTGGGCCTGGTCTCGGGTGTGTCACTTGGATCATCTCCTCCCCCACTCCCAGGGCTCAGGGCAGCCTAAGCCCTCAGCTACCACCTGCTCCCCAAGATATTGCCAACTTCCAAGGCCTTCCCTCTGTCCCTCCCACACGGCAGAATCACTGTCACCACCCGTGCCTAGGCCAGCCCTGCTGGCCCCCAGGACGCTCACCTGGGAGATGCTGTGGCCTGGACGGGGGCAGCAGTGGTGGGGAGAGCTGGCCCGGTGCCAGGTTTCATTAAGAGGTGACAGGGGCAGGAAGTGGCATGGACGGGCTGGGCATAGGGAAGAGAAGCATGCAAGTGTTCTGGGGCTGCCATCACAAAGCACCAAACACTGGGTGGCTTCAAACAGAAATAGATTCTCTCCCAGTTGTACAGGCCAGACACCTGAAGTCCAGGTGTTGGGGGCCGTGCTCCCTCCAAAGGCTCTAGACGAGGACCGTCCCCTGCCCTTCCAGCTTCTGCAGCCTGAGCTGTTCCTGGGCCTGTGGCCGCATCACTCCAGTCCCAGCTCCGTCTCCACATGGCCTCCTCCGCTGTGTGTCTCCCTCTGGCTCCTCTCCTGTCTCTCAGGACTCCTGTCATTGGGTCAGGGCCCACTGGCTAATCCAGGGTGAACTCACCTTGACTTCCTCCCCTGCATTACATCTGCAAAGACCCTTTTGCCAAATAAGGTCCCACCGGCAGGCTCTGGGTGGACATACGTTTCAGGGGCCGCTATTTACCTCACTACAAGAAGGGAGTAGGATGAACCCCGGGTCTGGCTTGGACAGCAAGCGGGGGTGCTGGCACTTACAGGTCTCTCTGTGGGTGACCAGATGCTGCAGGGCTGTGGAAGTTGGGCTGAGGAGTCAGGACACGGTCCCAGGAACTGCGGGGAGGGCAGGGGTAGGCCGGGTGCCAGGCCAGAGGCTGAGGAGGGTCTGATGCCCACCAAGGCAGGGCGGGGCCGTGGTGGGGAGAGGAGGTGGGGGTCGGCAGTCTGACCTGCCATTCCAGGCCCAGAGCCTCCCGCCCTGCATCCTCGTGTTCCAGGAAAAAGTTACCAGGACGTTTGGGTTTAATTATTCCTTTTTCCTCTCCCCCTCTTGCCAAAGGGGCAAAGGAAAGCAGACAGCAGCCTGGGAGGGGCCGCCCGCGCGGGGCCTGGGCAGGGGCTGGCGGCCAGTCCAGCCGGCCAGCTCAGCCCCTGCCTCTCCTCGCCCGGCGCCCCTCTCCTCCGGCTGCCGCCGAGACGGGACGGCGCAGCTGGCCCCATCCACAGGGCGGGTGTCGCTGAGAGAAGCCACTTTCCCCGTTCTGACCCATTCCAGAAGCATCAGCACCCTCTGCTCTTGCAGACCTGCCAAGGGGCCTGCCACGGAGTGACCAGGGGCTCGTGGGGGCCTTGTGGAAGGTGGTGGCCTGAACTTCGCCATCAGTCTCCCTGCCTGGCGTGGGGCCTGGCTTCCCTGCACTCCACCGGCCACATGATCCCTCAGGGGCCCCGGCCCTGGCCCTCCGGGAGCTTGATTTCTCCCTCCCGACCCGTCTGGTTTCAGCAGGTTCCCCTAGAAGACTGGGCAAGGCAGAGGGAGGACAAGAAGAGAGTGTCAAGGACAAAAGGAGAGGGCCAGGAGACTGAGGGCCTTTCCACAGAGGTCAGGCACCTCCCTCTGCGCTTCCCCTTTCAGGTGTCAGGATGAGGCGCCCAGGGGGCCTAGTGACAGGTGCAGAGGGAGGGAAAGGAGTAGGAGAAGGGTCCCTCAGTCTCCACACCGAGGGGTGGTGTCGCTGGCCTGCAGGGAGCAAGGAAGCCCCCCAGATCCTGTCTTCCCGGGCCATGGGTGACAGGGAGGACACAGAAGCCATACAGGAGCTGTGTGAGCACGAGCTGTTGAGAGTTCCGGGTTGTAGCTGCCGTCTGGGAGAGAATCCCCGCTCTCCAGCCCCCATTTGGGGCTCCAGCCTCTGGACTCCCCCTCCAGCTATTTCCGTGGTCCCAGCTGGGCACTGGGCACTCGAGCCATCAGCTCCATCTGCCCCTGTGTGCCCCACCCGGCAGGAAGCTGGACACCCTCAACCGGTCCCACAACCACGTCGAGCGCTTCCCCGGCTACGGTGCGTGCACATGAAGCCGGGCCTGGAGTTCCTGCAGCCGTGTCACAACAGGCTGCGCGCCGACGGCGTCCATGCGTGTCCTTCGTCGATCACAGCCAGCTTCAGGCCACCGGCACCTGAGCCACAACGAGATCAGGTAGGGCCTCGCCCATCTGCTGTCCCCACCCTCCCTGCCAGCAGCCAGGTGGGCCTTAGCGCAGAGGCCTAGGAGAGGCCCTGGCAGGAGCGGAGGGCCATTCTCCCCTCCCCGATCCGTGCATTCCTCCGTCTTGGTTGACATGATGGAGGCTGTGCCCTGTGGCTGGCAGGCCTGGGAGGCCTGGGAGGAGGGTTGCAGACAACAAAATCAGGGCAGGGCATGGACAGCAGGGCTCGGGCTGGGACCCTGGTGCTGTGCCCCGAGCTGGGAGGAGGCCGGGAGGCCACAGCAGCGTCAGGAGCCTGCCTGGGCCTCCTCCCCGGTTCTGGTCTCTGTGTCTCTATCTTACTGCTCTTTTCATCGTGGTACTCCCTCTTCGTCTCTTCTTGTGTGATGCCTGCCCCTTCTCTCCGGGGTCTTCTCTCCTGTGCTCCGCCTTGCCACCCCGTTCACAGACATGTGCCCCTGAATTCCCTCTGTGACACACGTGTGGCCCAGGACTCCGACCTCATCGCCACACACCTGGAGAACAACCTCGTTGACCGGCGCCGCATCCCGCCCACGGCCTTCTCCTGCATCCGGGCCCACCACAGCGAGGTCCTCCAGCCCGGGCACGGGCACGGGGAGGGAAGGGCTTAGCCTGCCCTGCCCACCTTCCTCCAGCACATCCACTGCTTATGGAGGGGGTGGGGGAGCCGGCCGAGCCGCGCTTGATCTTTGCAACACTGGGGGGAAGATCTAGAAGCCCCTGCTGTTTCCCCTGCATCCACTTCCCGTTGACTGATGAGGTCCCTTCACTTAGGAGGTGGGGGAGGGAGGGGGCGGGAGGGGGGCAGCACTGGTTTTTGCTTGAACGTAATAAATGCATCTCATCCACGCCCACAGGCCTGGCTCCCTCCTGGATCTCAGCCACATGAGCTGGCTCTCTGCTGTCCTTGGAGTTCCCAGGCCACACCTGAGACTTCATCAGCAGGGGCTTCAGAGAGCCTGGTTCCCATAGCTTCTCTGAGAGCCTCGTCACCCCCACCCGTCCTCGCCGGGGTCCTGAAGTCCCCTACAGCTTGCTCACCCGGGGAGAGTGCCAGTCCCGGGCCTGGGCCCACGGAGGCAGCTCAACTCTCAGCAGGCTGGTTCAGAGGCCCGGGGGACCTGCCTTCGTCCCAGAGAAACCCACACCTGAACTGAGGCAGGGGCTGGTGACCTCTGTACAGTGGCACCTCTGGGGGAGCGACTTTGCCTCTCCCTCTGCCCCCATGCTGGTGCCAGGACCCTGCCCACCCCGTGCACAGCCACACACAGCTCACAGAGGAGAAGCTGAGGTGTGGGCAGGGCACGTACCTTTCTTGAGGATGTACAGTTCACTGGCTGTGGGACCAGGTTGTGCCCCCATGTGACGTGGTGCCAGGGAGGGTGGGGAGTAGAGTCCATTCAGCAACCACTGAGGCATGAGCACTTGGTCTGTGGGAAGCCAGGCCCGGCCCTGGGAGCCCAGTGGTGACTGCCCCCTGGCCAAAGCTGCTGACCTTGCCGTGTGCCAGGAGCCCCCGGGAAGTGCTGGCTCAGCCTGCTGAGCCCTGAAGACAGGACCGGCCAGCTGTGCTGGGGGGACACGGGGGCTGCGGAGTCCCCTGAGGCCACTGAGGCAGCTGCCCTGCCTGTGTGAGGGGGCTGGCGGGAATGAGGCAGGGTCACTGGGCCAGCCTCTACAGCTCTCCATGTCACTGGCCCGTGCTGGGGACAAGGAGAGACAGGAGGGCCACCACCAGCAGGGACCATGACGGGCCCAGCCCCGGCCTCTGGTGGGGGTAAGGGTTTCACAGTCTGGGGGCCAGGAGACAGCCAAGTGACAGGGATTGAGGATGTAGCAGAAGCCTGACCAGCAGAGGTGCAAGGTCCCGACCAGGGAAGGTCCCAACCAGGTCCCTGACAGGAGACATAGGCCCAGCCCCAAGGAGTACCCAGCTCCCTGTCCCCCTGCTCCACTGTGCCGCTCCTGTCCTTATCTCAGTCCCACCCCCCTGACCTTAGTATGTCCATCTCCATATGGGGGTGGCCTGCATGTCCCCTGCCCTCCTCCACCCCTGCAGGGACCCCTCTCTCTCCCCTCGTGGCCTTCAGGGCCACTGGGTGTGGGCGGAGCCGGGCAGGAAGGGAAGGATGGCGCCTGCAGAGGAGCCCATGCCCCGGGCCCACTCTGGAGCTTGCTCCCCATCCCCTCCCCACCCACATTCTCAGCAGAGAAAGCGCCAGGCTTGGGGGGGTCGGGGAGAGGCCTGGGAAGCTGCGGAGTGTTTGCTTTGGACGCATCCCCGCATTCCTTCTCCTCTAGGCCTGGGCCCTGCAGATATGGCACTTCCTGTTTGGGCTGGGTCAGGGGTCAGCAGCCCTAGAGGCACTGGCCTACTTTCCCAGCTCTCACGACCCCTCCTCCCCTGCCCCTCCTGCTTGGGTCACCCTCCAGCCCCCACAGTCCCCCGAGGTCAAGCCTGTGAGGCACAAGAAGCTTAGGCTGGTGAGTCCCCAGTTACTGCCTGCACAGAGCAGACAGCAGAGGCAAGGAAGCCACCTGCTTGTCGGGACACTGTGGCCCCAGGCTTTCCCCTTGCGGTGGGGGCGGGGGGAAGAGAGGGGAGAGGGGCCCCTGCCAGGCTGGAGGAAGGCAGGGGACAGGGTGCCGCTGGTCGCCCAGGCTCATTCTACTGCTGGAGCAGCCCGGGCAGGGGGGTGGAGGAACCAATTCTTCTGTGACCTTCCCAACTCAGAGGCACGGATTAGCATTCCGGAAATTTACTGCTGGGCTCTTGGGGTCACCACCGGGCCTAGGTAGAAGCTGGGCTGCATCCGACCATGCAGGCCTAGCCAGGCCGCAGCCAACCCTACGGGATAAGGGGACTGGGCCTTTCTGTACCCATGTCATCATTAGCTGGAGCATGGCTTGGGACAAGGGTGCTCAAGAGGACCAGGAGCTCAGGGCTGGGGATCCCAGCAACTGGAGGCTAGGGGCTCAGTCCTGCTGGGATGTGGGAGGTGCTGGCTGGCAGCCAGTAACCAGAGTCTAGGTTGGCACTGCAAGGGACATTCCTAGACAGAGCCCTAGCCTGGGCAGCAAGTGTAGCCCAGTGGGTGCCTGGTGGCAGGACAGAGCCGCCCCTTCTTCCCCGCATGCCAGCCTCCCGCATCCACTACTCACTGTCCCGGGTGCCTGTGCGGGCGGTGGCCGCTGTGCACCTCTTCCCAGCAGGCACCGCTGGCTCCATCCAAGGCTACAGCAGTGGGTACAGCCCAATCGGGAAGCCCAAAGCACTGGGCATCTGAGAGGACATTGTAGTGACAATTGTAATGGTGGTGACGACAGGGTAGGGGTGACTGGGGCAAGAAGGGAGGTACTCATCAGTCCCCAGAAAGACATGGGGATACTGAGGTGACAGGAGTAGGGCTGAGGCTAAGGACAGTGGGGACCAGGAAGAGCATGCAGAAGGCTGACAAGGTCAAGGGTGGAGCAGGGGGACAGGGAGCCAGGCGCTGCTTGGGCTGGCCTATGTCTCCTGCCGGGGACCTCAGGGGGAACTTGCACCTCTGCTCCCCTCCTCCTGGCCAAAGTCCCAGAATCCTGCCCCGTGGCTGGGCTCCCTGCCGGCCCCCACATCCTGTTCCAAGCCCCCCTCCTGCCTCACACCTCACGTCTGGCAAGCTTCGCTCAAGCCCCCTCCTCCCGGAGAAGCAGGCCCGGGCAGAAGTGTCCAGCCACACAGGGACCATCCGGGAGACACTGGGCTGTCCGGCTCTCAGGCAGGCGCTCGCCTCTGCTGGGCCGCAGATTGCTCCAGGCTGCAGTCGGGGCTCAGGACGGGGCCCAGGCCCTCCCTGCCTCCACCTGAGCCTCGCAGCCCTGCAGGCAGCAGGCAGAGCTGGGCTCCGCTCCTGGGGTCTGGCCTCCCCAAGGGAAGGACACAGGGCCCCCAGGAGCCTCATGGCCTCCCTCTGGCTCCTCGGCTTTGAAGACACCACCTTCCTGCCTCTGGCCCCGCCCAGACCATGCCTCGCTAAAGATAGCCAAGGCCCGCAGGCCGGGCCTCCTCGGGCCCTGAAATTACAGCCCTGGTGGCCCAGAGGGGAGAGATGCTGTGTGATTACGTTCTCAAGGGAAGGTCAAAAAAAGCTCCTGGCATAGAGAGTGCCAGCTTTCACCAGCCACGCCTCGGTCATCCAGCACCAGGAAGCTTCCAGATAGCAGAGGCTCGGCCCACTCAGCACCAGCTCAGCTGTCCCCCGGGCACGTCCGTAACTGCCCCGGCCCCGCACGCAGATACCCCCGGAGCATCACTTTCACAGCCCCCCAGGGCTCCAGGTCGTCACTCAAGAGACCCTCCCCTGCCCGTGCCCAGCCCTGAGCATGCCGGCGTTGAGCAAGGACAAAGCCAGCAGGCTGACAGTGAGGCCATTCTGGGTGGAGTCACTTGCTCAAGAAATAACCTTGATGTGTGTGTGGCACATCCCTGGCTGGGCATTTGTCCTGGAGGCTGAGACATAAGGCCACTCCCATGAGAGAAACCCCTTGCTCTGGGCTGGAAGCCCCTCCTTGCCCCAGGCCCCTGCATGCACTCATCATACCTGGCCACCTGGTCGCACCTGGTCACCTTGCTTTTTGAAGCATGGCTCCCTGCAGCTCCCCACTCCTGCCTGGCTCTCCCTTCTGTCACTGTGTCCCATCCCTTAGTGCCACCAGGATGGACAGGGAGGGGGAGTAGTCGTGTGCAGAGGCAGAAGCATTCTAGAAGTAGCCACCCACGGAGAGCAGGGGAGCAGGGCAGAGGGCCCCTGAAGCCCAGGGCCAGGTTGTTCTTCTGGATGGGCTGGGGCTCCGGCAGGAGCTATCTCAGCTGCTGCCACTTCTGTAGGGGGCCTTCCATGAGCCCCTGGGAGCCCCCGCACACTGCACTCCCTCCCAGGCTGCTAGGCCCTGCCCTCTGGGTGCCCTGCTTCTCTCTGGACCCTGGGCCTGCCCCCACTAGTTCGAGGCCAGGGTACAGACAGCTGCAAGCCAGCTGTGGGGGGACAGGCTGCAGCTGACTCGAGGTCCTTCTCCCAGCACGGGCCAAGGGGATGCCAGCTGGCTTAGATTCCCCTGCCTGGGGGAGGGGGCCCTCCGAGAGCTGCTGGCCGGCCCTGCCTCCCTTCCTCCCAGCCCCCCTCCCAGGCTGTCTCCCTCCCTCACACGTGCCCTCACCGGGCCTCCCGTCTCAAGACCGCCCCCACCCGCTGCCACCAGCACCTTCCCTGGAGAGCTAGGTGAGGGCTGGCTGCTCAGAGCCACTCAGGGCTGCCCTCACCACAAGCTGGAGGGGGCGGGCTCCTCAGGTAGAGAGTCCTTGGCTCCCTCGGGCAGAAGAAGGGCCTCCTGGCTGAGAGGCAAGGACCTCCTGGCCCTCTGCAGTCCTCTGGGGGAAGTGTCCTAGCTAGGGCTTTGGGGGCCTGTCCAGCGGTGTCCCACAGTCACACACAGGCAGTGCTGGAAGGGGCCGGGCTCTGCCTCCCCAGCTCTTGTGCCCTGTCTGCCCTGGTTACCGGGGAGCTAAGACAGCTGTGTGTGTGTCACCTCCTCCCCAGGAGCCCTGGGGGCCTCAGGAAATGCCTGCTCTTCCTTCCTGCCTGCCCCCCATGCCTGCCCTCCCCCTGCTCCCCCCCGCCCCTCCAGTCTGAGAGGCCAGAGGGCAGGAGCCGGCCTGAGCCACTGGCCAGCAAGGACGGGCTGTTCTCAGCGCCTGCTGCAGCTGGGATCCAGGTTGCTCCTGCGGAGATCTGAGGCCTAAGGAGGGGGAGGGGGAGGCCCAAGGAGTGAGGTGCTGCCTGGCCGGTCTGGGAGCGGCCCCCAAATTAGAGGGCCAGGCTGAGTGACTCAGTGGGCCCTAGGCTGGGCGGGCAGTTACGGCTTATTGCAGACTGCAAACCACAGACACAAGAATCTTCCAGGCACAAGAACCGTATTTACAGAAGTATTGCTCCAGAAGCAGCCCCTGACTATAGCCAAGAGCTCCAAGGTGCATAATGTGTCCCTGTACACCCCTCAGCAAGGTGCCTGGCTGAGACCTGAGGGTGAGGTCTGTGCTCCCACGGCCGCCACACCCTCTGCATCTTGCCTGTGCCCTTCCTTCCAGCCTACCAGCCTGCTCCAGGTCACCTCCTCCGGGTAGCCTTCCTGAGCCTCTGGCACTGTGCGTGCCCCGGGGAGGCAAGAGCATCCCAGCACCCCTCACGCCTCGGGAGCGCCCACTGCCTTGGGCCTTTCCCCTCCGCTGGGGCGCAGTCAGGGGCCGGGCCGGCTCCCGGGCAGTAAGCTGCCTTACCTGGGTTTTTCCCTGTTCTAAAACAGCTTTGTTGAGATAGACTTCACACTGCAGACAATTTGTTCGTTTAACAAGTACAAGTCAATGGTTTTTATTTAGTGTAGTCACCCGGACTGCCAGGCAGCCTGCACCGCCCGTGCACCGTCTCTAGCGGCGTATTCACCCCCGAACGGCTGGCCTCTGGATCTGAATCCAGGGGGGCAGCGGGAAGGGGTGGGGGCAGAGACGCGAAGACTTTTGAGCTTTTTTTCTCTATGTGCAGTTGTCTCTCTCGGTCCCCAGTTCTCCTTTTGCGGACCTCAGTGTCGCTCCCTACCTCGGTTCCTCACTCTATCTAAAGCCTCGCCTTTGTCTCTGGAAGCTGCTCTTGCCAGGGGAGGAATGGAGCATCACTGGACAGGGAGGACATGTCGAGCTAAGGACCTGGGTGCTAGATGCAGCCAGGGCCGGACTCACTGGGGCCCTCAGCAAGTGGCCCGGCCGGGGCTTGGCTGACCCAGTCAGCCCCTGTAAATGACCAGCTCAGGGCTCAGCCCAGAGGAAATGCCCACCCACAGAGCGGTTATCGAGTCCTGGGGGACCTGCACGGATTGAGCAAGAAGGATTACTCCCGGGTTCCTCTCGTCTGAATCAGCTTTCCCACTCAGCGCTCCTCGGGGGCCTCGGAGCAGGCAGGCTAGGGAGACCCCAGAGTCTGCGGAGCTGGGGCCCATCCTGCGACCACACGGACAAGACTATTTCCTCTCTTTAAGGGAAGAAAGGCTGGGTGGGAGGCAGGGTGTGCACAGCGCCCAGGAGCCTAGATCAAGCCCTTGGAGAAGCCCACAACAGCTACCTCTCTGATCCCAGAGAAAGCACCTCCTTGCTTACGCCCTGGTGAGGCAGGTTCCAGGCGGGCTCGGGACAGAATCCCAGAGACCACTCACAGGCCCAGCAACCCAAGGCCACCTCCCCCTCGTCTTCCTTCCATTTCTGCCCTGTCTCTTTCCTCTGCCTGGCGGGGTGCCAGCAAGCGCCTCAGTGTCCCCATCTGGGCAGTGGAAAGTTTGACTCTCAGAGGCTGTGTCTGCCCAGAGACGCCAAGGGTCCTTGTGGGAGTGAGCATGAATGTGTGTCCGTTTGCTGTGTGCCCGAGGCGGGGGTGGGGCGGGGGAGGGGGCGCTAGCCCAGCCAGCCGTCTACAAGAAAATTGCTCCCTTTGAAGCTGCCAGGGGGGCCGGGAAGCCTGCCCCCTCCCTCCCGCCTCGCCTCCGACGACCGCCCTCTCCGCCCCACCAGCCCCCTCCCTCCTTTCCTCTCTCCCTGCCCCCTCCCCCGTCCCCTCCCGCCGCCGGCCCGCCTGCCCAGCCTTTAGCCTCCCGCCCGCCCGCCTCCGACTCCCTCTCTCCACCAACTGCCCAGGAGTGAGCAGCTGCTTTCTGTCCGCCCGACGACGGACAGACGCACGGACGGCCGCCATCCCAGCCTGCCAACTAGCCAGCCTGCGCCTGGCCTCTTCCCCTTCCCAGGTAGGGCCCCCACACCAGCCCCGCACTGTCCCGACTGTCCCCACGCTGGCCTCAAGCTGCCCCCTCGGCAGCCAGGAGATGCCTCCCTCTCCCGCCCCAGGCCACCCTGTGGCCCCCTGGCTCCTTGTCCTTTCTGCCTGTCCCCCACCCTCCAGGCACCTTTCCCTCAGCCCTTCCTTCCCCTCTCCCCTCTGACCTTGCCCAGCCCTGTCCATTTCTTGTCTCTCTGCCTCCCTCCACGGGGTCCTTCCACTCAGCTGCCACCCCAGCGCATCGCTGGGTGGCTGGCACCCCGGTTTTGCCAACAGCCCTGTCCTATCACTGCAAATCCCAGGCGCACCCTCCATTCCCGCCAGCCTCGCTCTGCCCAGGCGCCTCCTGGCTCTGGGGCTTGGCGCCTGGCCGGGTTGGGGAGCACGGCCGACTGCCCGCTGAGCTCAGCGCCCGGAGCCCCCGCTGCCTGGGGCTAGTCTTTGGCGTGGGCTGAGGGACTTGGTTTCCCAGGCACGCCCCAGGCACCCTGCCCAGATGTTCCTCGCTCACCCCAGGCTAATGCCCTGCCTCTACTCCCTCCTGTGAGATGTTGGTCCCCGGAGCCCTGGCTGCAGGGGCCCTGAGTGTGACTGACTGGGCACTCAGTCCTGTCTGTCCCCAGAACCCCTTGGACTGGGACTCAGAATGGGCGGGGGAGGGGGAGGAGAGAAAATCAGGCAGCCATGCCATGGTCCCTGGGGCAGACCTGGCTTGGGGCCCCAGAGGGGCCTGCCAAGAGACCCAGGAGACAGAGCACTGAGGGTGTCCACTGAGTGCCCTGGAAGACTGGGGTATGGGAGCGCCCCTCACTGCCCCGCCAGCAGGGCTGGCTGCCTGCACGCCTGCTGAGCAGAGCAGGGGCCCCGGGGTCCTGCAGGGCAGGTGCGGCAATCTCGCTCAGGCCAGGGAGGTCGTCCTCCAGCGGTGCTTGTAGATAGGCCTGCTCTCCTGTCTCCTGGCCGGCCAGGCCACACAGGTCATCCAGGGGCCTCCCACTCCTCTGCCCTTGCCCCTCCCTGGCCTGCCAGCTGGCTGCCTTGTAGCAGCTAATTGGGATGGAAGAAGCTGAGATGTTGGGGGCCTCCGTCGGGGCCAGAAAGGTTCCCGGGGACCTGTGTCCAGGGGTGCAGGTGAGCACCTCCTATGGACGTGCGGCCGCCTGTGCCAGCCGCACCCTGGGAGAGCCGGTGGGCGGGCAGGGGCGCCTTCGTGTGGAGCGTGCCCATGTATGGCTACTGCGGGCCAGGCTAAGGGAGCCGTTGAGGGCAGGCCTGTGTGGGCGGACTGAAGGGAAGGCACAGGACTGCCTTCAAGCCACCAGGGCTGGGCGGGGGAAGCAGGCTCTGAGCCAGGGAGCAGAGAGGGCTCCTGTCTCAAGCTGGCCAGCTGTGAGTGGCAGCCCTGGCCTCCCTGGGCCACCTGCCTACCTCCAAGCCCCAGGGACCCAGGTTGCAGTGGGCATTGCTCTGCATAGGTGAGGGGTCTGAGGCCGGGCTCTTTCCCAGCAGCTCTGCACTGGCTCATTTTACGGGTGCAGAGAGTTGGGGTGCCAGCCCCTGACCATTATGCGGGGCGATGTAAGAGCAGTGGCCAAACCTCCCCCCAGTCCCTCCGGCAGCCCGCTGCTGTTGCAGGATCGTGCGTGGGGAAGGGTAGAAGGAAAGGCGATATCCTCAAGGCAAGGAGGAGTTTCCTTTCTTTACCAACGTTGGGTAGTCACTCAAACAAGGCCACAGCGCGTCCCTTCCGGTGATAGCATCAAGTCCCCAGAGGAAGGATTTGCAATGAGCCCACACTTAACAGTTTGCACCTGGAGCCTTCTGAGCGGCTTTCTGATTCCTTGGCGCCCTGTGCAGGGTGGGTGGGGATGGGAACACCCACAGTCTCCCCTACTTCCCAGGGCCCTCACTGTCCCTCCTTCACCCCTTGGAGACAGCACAGCATGGGCCTGTCCCAACAGTCACTTGTCCATGGAGGCACAGGATTCCTAGCACACCCCCACCCCCGGGCATCGTCCCAGCCCTGGGGCCTCTGACGCCCACCTGTGGGGCTCTTCCCCTTCCTTGCTCACCCCCTGACACCCCTGATTGTCAGAAAGCCCTTCTCATGCCCACCACGACCCCCTCTGGCTCCTCCTCGTTGGTTACCCCAGGGCAGGTGAGCTGGGTCCCTGCCCTGAGCTGTCCACTCCCCCAGCTTCCAGGCTGCCCACTGAGCCCGACAGCCCTAGCGGCCCCACTGGTGGGAAGGGGACACATTAGCCAGGGGCCCTGCTCACCCGAGGGGCTGGGGGCTGATGGTGGCTCTCCCCGGCACCCTGCATGGGCCGTGGGCCGTGGGCTGTGGGCCATGGGGTGCGGGCGGGCAGTGGCTCCCTCCTAAGGCAGGCCCGAGTGGGATCCTGCTGTGTCCCCACCCCGCTGGCTGGGGCCTGGGGCAGTCTAGTATCCACCCTTCTTGTCCTCTTCTGCTCAGACACTGGGCTGGGGGAGAACAGGGGGCCACACCTTGGCTACCCACAGAGCCCTTTCTGCAAATCTTAGCGGGCCGAGGCGGGGTGGGCGGGGGCATGCAGAGGGGGCTGCGCTGGGGAGGGTGGCTCAGTCCTGCTCCTGGCCTGAGGCCCACTGAGCCTAACTAGATGGCAGGACCCATGGCCAGACCCTTCTCTAGCCTTCCAGAAAGAACCAGCTTTCCAGTGTCCCCTAGGGAAAGCATGGGGCTCACTGGGCCATGTCTTCTGGAGGGTGGGGGCTGTGTATCACGTCCCCTTCACCTTCTGGGCCAGCAGGTCCCTTCCCCCACCTGGACCCACAGCTAGAGGGGCCCTCCCAGGCCTCTTTCGTGACCTCTGGGACTCCAGGCTCCCGGAAACCACCCCAGCACCCCCACCACTGTTCGCCTTCTTCTCCCACCCCTCATTGCTCTGAGGCTGGGCATCCTGGAGTGGTGTGGCCGTGGAGGGGGGCCACCAGCCCCAGCTCTTCCAAATGCTGCAAAACAGCTCCTGCTTCCCACCTGCTCAGCTCCAACCCCGGCCTGCAGAGCAGGGCCAGCTCTCTGCTCACGGCAGGCCAGCATCACTGACACTGCCAGGCCCAGTGAAGGTGCCTGCCCCTCCCTGTGGTTTGGGGACCTGGGGGCTCTAGCCAGCCTTGTTGCACAGAGCCCTCCAAGTCCTCTGCATCTTAGACCCACGCTCAACAGAAACACTGGCCTTGGCTGAGCTTGAGGGGCCCAGCCTGGACTCCGTGGGACCCTTGAACTTGCCCCCGCTTCCCCATGGCCTGCTAGGTATCCCCCACCCGTTTGGTCTCTGGGAGTCAGAAGGCCAAGGAGAACACAGCAGGCAGAGGTCTAGGTGGCCACGGGATTAGGGATTTTGCGAACTGAAGTGGGACTCCAAGGAGGGCAGCCTTGTCCCTGGAGATAGGGGAGGTCTGGGAGGCCAGTGCAACGTTTGTCCTCTAGCAGTCTGAGCCCCTGCTTGGCCTGCAAGGAGACACACCCCACGGGGAGCCCGGTGGCCCGCAGATGAACAGGCCAGATCCCAGCCCAGCCAGAGTCCCGGCAGAGGGCGGGACGGTGCAGGGGTGGGGCTGCTGGAGACTCTGGGCCTCTCCCTGCAGGTGCCTGGCTGCTGTCTTGCCGGAGGGCAGGGCCAAGCCCCCTTGCGGTGGCTGGGCTGGACAAGGGAAGGAGGCAGGCAGGGCCCCAGGCTCTGAGGGCCAGGCTGGGAACATCTCCTTTGGGATGAAGTGTTCAGAGGTGGCAGCTCCCTGGCCCAGCCAAGATGATGGCTTTTCCAAGAGACTTCCCTGCAGACAGAGGCAGAGGCAAGAGGCTCGGGGCTGGGCTGGTGGGTGTGCTGGGGCTGGGCAGTTTCTGGCTTCGTGGGCAGTGGGAGCTATTGATGGTGGCAGCCAGAGAGCAGTGCCATATTTCCAGCCAGGGTGAGGGAGCTGCCAAGGAGTCTTTTCCCGTAGCCCTGGGGACTGGTTGAGTCCCCTGCACAAGCCAGGCAGTGCGAGACATTGTAGCTTTGGGGCCTGCAGCAACGTCTGCAGTGGCAGAGGGTGGGTCTAGACGCCCGGGCAGCTCTACCATTTCCCCCCTGCGGCCTCGGGCAAGAGTTGCGGGCAAAGTCTCTGGGCCTCAGTTTACTCCTTTATCAAGTGGTAAAAGTGCCATTTCCTTCTTACGGTCAATGGGGGCAGGCTGGGGCTAGGTAAAGAAATCACTTGAGTCTCCTGCCCTGTCCCTGGTAGGTGACAGCACCTCCTTCTTCCTCACAGTTTCTAGCACATGGCAAGTAGGAGCCTGGGATTTCTTCACTGAGGAGGGAAGAGGAGGGAGGGCACGCAGCCCAGTTGTGGAGGGACCAGGAAAGCCAGGGCTCCCAGCTGACCAGGGTCATCTGCTGCCCGACTCATTTCCAGAGGTTTCCTGGCAGGGTGGGGGCAGGGGTGGATGAACCCGGCCACCTCCCCACCTCCCTGGTGCCAGCCCTTTGCAGCCTCTGCCACCCACGTCAGGCCCAGCCTGTCCTCAAAGTGCAGGACCCAGATCTGTGGCCAGGGCCACAGCAGGAAGGAGCTGTCCTGGCTGTGCTTGGACAGTGGCTGCCCTTGCACCCTGAACGGCACGCCGGGGCCGTGCCGGGGCGCAGAGCGCGGCTGGGGTGCGTATGGAGCAGTGCTCAGGGTCCCCCCTCCCCACTGCGGCCCCCAGCCCCTCAGGCGGCCACCCCCACATCCACACACACAGGGACTTCGGCAGAGCCATGAAAGGCACACATCCCCTCTCTCCAGGTGACACCCAAGTGCAGGCTAGAGCCACTGCGGGCAGGTGGGCTGGGGCCTTGGCTGGGTGTCAGCCAAGACATGAGCGCCTGTCTGCTGGTTGAAGCTGGGCCCAGAGGACTTTGGTGGCCAGAGAGGAGGGAGGAAGGGTGCGGTCCCAGGGGCCCTGCGGGGCTGCTTGTGTCAGAGTTCAGGTCGGGTAGCTTGGTAGGGCCAGACGCCCTGGCTGAAGCCGCAGAGACAGAGCCCGGCGTCCACTACTTGGCAGCCACGAGCTACACATCTGCAGGCGAGCCCTCGGGGCCTGCCAGACCTCAAGTCCCGCTCCCGCCACCCTTGGCCTGGCCTGAATGCCTGGCACAGCCCCTCCGTGTTCTTGGAGGCTGCCAACGCGTCTTGTTTGGCAGTGACCTGGAGCAATCCTGCGCAGAGGACTGCGCTGGCTTTCAGAGGGGCAGACAAGGAGGGCCCTATTGGGGTGGCAGAGGCGGCTCCAGGAAGCCCAGCCTCTTCCCCTGCTCACACCTGCGGTCACCGGGCCCGGGGCTTGCCACCATTACCGCTTCTTTCCTTTGCTCTGGGGCGGTGGCATCCAGGGAGCTCACAGCACACTTTGATGGGGCTAGAAGCCCTCCCCGAAGTCCTTGGGGACACACCCAGGGAGGCTAATGAAGGGAAGCTGAGGCCCAGAGGCCCCGGCGGTGATGGGGAGATGGGGACAGGAAGGCCCTGCTGTGGCACTCACGCATCCATCCACAGGGTACTCCTGCTCCCTGGGCCGCGGCCCGCCTGCCTCCTCAGAGAGAGTGTGAGTGTGTGCGTGTGTGTACACGCATCGGCACAGGCGGGCGGTGTGAGCTGCTGGACACATCTGTGGCAACGTCCCCAGCCACCACCAGCAGACCTGGGCGCTCCTCCCCCTGGCTGTCTGCACTGCCCACCCTCAAGCCAGCTAGTCCCAGAGACCCCCAGGAGCCCCCGTGGCTGAGGAGCACGGCTGGAAGCTCAGGGCCTGGAGTCGCCAGAGCCAGGTTCCAAGTCTCAGGCTGAGTGACTTGAGGAAGTCAGCTCCTCTCTCTAGGCCTCAGTTTTCTCATCCATAAAATGGGGACCTTAATGTGCTGGCCACAGGGGAGCCTTCCTCCTCTGGCTCCCTCTGGCTCCCTCTGGCTCCCTCTGGCTCTGTGGGCTCGGCGTCTGGCCTGCCTCTTCCCCTGCAGAGTTCTGGGTGCTGAGTTCCGTGCCAGTTCTCTGAGGGGAAATGAGGGCTGTGCTGGGAAGCCTGCCCGGCCCCCCCGCCCCTCCAGCCTGCCCACTGCTTGGGCCCAGCCATGAGCCATGGAAAACCAGCCAAACCTTGTCCTCCTGCCTCTGTCACAGGGCCCTGGTATATGGGCCTCCAAGCCCGCAGCCTCTCCCCCCTCAGGGTGCGCCCGAGCGGGAACCAAGCGGGGAGGGCTGGCCTCGCCCCCAGCCCCTCTCCCAGACCTACGGCTGTGCTGGGCACAGCGGCTCCGAACTGGACCACTTCCTCTATAGCCCCCGTCTCCCCAAAGCTGGTCTCATGGACACACCTGGGACCCCAGTGGCCAGTCTGGCCCTGGCCTGCCCTCCCAGGGTCCTCCCCCTGGTGGATGGTCCTCCCTAACAGGCTGCCTGCCCTCACAGAAGTGCCCTCGGGGAAGCCTCGGCTTCTGAGGGTCCGGGAGCAGTGTGTAGGTAGGTGGTCCTCTGTCCCCCCAGCCCTCCTCAGCCCCCAGCAGGCCTCTCCCCATGGCCTCTTCTGAGCCTGGCCAGAGCACACCCCCTGCCTTTGTCCAGGTGAGCTGTGAGCCCCAAGGCCTTCCAGGGCTCGGCTGGGCGTTCCAGCCCTGACTCACGCCCCCTGTGAGGTAGCTGCGTTGGCAGGGGCGTCGGGCAGGGAGGAGGCCGGGGAGTCTCCTCCCTCTCTCCCATTCCATCTTGCTCCCTGCCTTCTTCATCCCCGTCCTGCTCTCGCCTTCTCCTCCTCCCCCCCAGCTCTCCAGTGTCCAGCGGCACCTGGGCAAGGGCCCTGTGTGGTGGCAGCAGGCCCAGGAGGCCCTGGCCTGTCGTGCCCTGTCCTGGTGGTTGCAAACTGAGGGGAAGAGAAGGGAGAAGCCACGCAGGTAGGCGAGCTCAGGTCCTTCTACCTACTCTGGGGCCAAGGTCTTCTGGGGACTCCCCCGGGTGCTTCTGGGCCCGCCTAGGGCTGGCAGGCCCTGGGATGTGATCGTGGGGTCCCAAGGCTTGGAGGGATGAGGGAGGCTGGGCACTGCCCAGCACCCAGTCCAGCTCTCCTGGCGAGAGGGACGCAGCTAAGCTGCCGGCTCTGACCCCCTCTCGCCGTGAGGCCTGGGGCCACGGGCTGTGGGGCCTGCGGGGCTCGGGTGGCTGCAGAGGGGCCTCTCCACGCCCTGCCAGCAGCAGCTGCAGCTCCAGACTCACCACAGGGCCCTCTGCCCCCAGGCATGGGTATGGGCCAGGGCATCCACGAAAGCCTCTCAGGAGATGTGTGCGCACGTGCGGGTGCCTCCCCAGGGTGCCCAAGGGACTCCACAGGGGCTGCAGGACAGGTCTCCACCCCGACCTTCTCCTGGGATTGATGGGAGCCAGAGGGGCAGTGGCTGTGCCCAGACCCAACTAGGCCTGGAGGTGGCCCCAGGCCCCCCGCCTGCTGGTGGCAAGGACCCCAAAGCAGCAGCTTCCGGTGGCCAGCCCAGGCTCCTCATAAACCAGGCTGCCTGGGAAGCAGCAGGCTTCCAAGCTGCTTGGGGGTGCTGGCCTGGGCTGCAGAGGCCTCAGCACCCCAGGTCTCCTTACACCTTTGCAGCTGGCCGTTGGGCTCAGGAGGCTCACCTAAGTGGGGGTCTCCTTCGGTGGGGCTGGTTCGGGTCTGCAAGAGCCCCTGGCGCCAGCTGGGCTCCCTGTGCGTAGATGCACCTGGGCGGCCCGGACAGCCCAGCCTGGGGGGTGAGCAGGGCAGGCATGTTTATTCCCATTTAATGGATAAGCAAATGAGGCTGGGACAAAACCTGGGCCTTTGCCAGGGAATCAGGGTAAATGGGGAGGTAGGAGGGGCTGGAGGGGGCTGTGTCTGAGGAGGAGGAGGGAGCAGGCGCGTGTGGGCGCAGGGGGCAGGCTCGGGCAGGGCATCTCGGCCTGGGGGGCCTCCAGACAAGCCTGACCCTGCCCTGCCACCCTGGCAGCAGTCTGCTCCCCTCGGGGGGCCTGTCTGGGGGCCGAGGCCATGGGCAGGAAGGAGGGGCTCCGTGGGCCAGGCAGGGGGAGCAGTGGGCCCTCCGGTCAGAGCCGCCTTGGCCAGTTTTGCCCACAGCCTCGAAGGACACCGCTCTTTCTCCAGACTGCTGCCCCTGCCTCGGCCTGCAGACCATCTCAGAGGAATGTGGGCACAGGGGAAGGGGGACAGGCAGGGAAGGAAATGACTCATGGTCGCCTAACTCAACTAACTTCACATCGCCCTGAGCCTAGAGCTCTCAGGAGGGGTTGGCCAGGGAGGCCGCAGTGGTCTCCAAACTGCATGCTTCAAAGCCTGGGGCCAAGTGCTGAGTCCCCCCTCTGCCTCCTCCTCGGCCTCACTGACCCCCACCGCGAGGCAGGCCGACTCCATGGCACGGAGGCTACAGACTCGCTACTTGGGAAGGCGTCTCCTTGCCCAGAGGAGCAAGTCCTGCCCTGGGGAGGGAGGGCAGGGGAGCAGGATGAGGTGCCCCCGGCCAGCAGCAAACTCCCATCCTGCCCCGGCCTCCCACCCTGTGGTCGGGCTGTCCCTGGTGAGGGACGGGGACACAGGGCCAGCACCCACACAGAACACCAGCCCCTTGGTGCTGGGAAGATGGGTGGGAACGTGTCCAGAGGGTGGGGGCTGATGCTGACGACCGGCCCCTTTTGCCCCAACTCCCAGGCACAGTCACCATGCGGCCACTGTGGCTCCTCGCGTCTCTGCTGGCCCTGAGCCAGGCCCTGCCCTTTGAGCAGAAGGGTTTCTGGGACTTCACCCTAGACGACGGGCTGCTCATGATGAACGACGAGGAGGCTTCAGGCGCTGACACGACCTCAGGCGTCCCAGACCTGGACTCCCTCACGCCCACCTTCAGCGCCATGTGTCCTTTCGGCTGTCACTGCCACCTGCGGGTTGTTCAGTGCTCTGACCTGGGTCAGTCCCTGGAAGTAGGGGGGAGGTGTACAGGGAGAGCCCCTCCTCGGGGGGACGCATGACTGTCCTGTGGATGGGGAGATGGGGAGAGCCCCACAGGCTGGGGGATTGTGATGTGAGGGTGTGGGGGCGTCCAGCAGTCGGGCTGCCAGGGAGCGAGGAGCAGCAGAGCCTCCGTCTGCAAACTCTGGAGCTTGCACCCGTTTGTAGTGGAGTCCCTGAGTGTGAGCGTGTCCCTGGCCCTCCATACCAGCAGGGCTAGCAGGCTGGGTGGCCCCATGCTCATGTTGGGGACTGTGGTGCTGGCCCCCAGGTCTGAAGTCTGTGCCCAAAGAGATCTCACCTGACACCACGCTGCTGGACCTGCAGAACAACGACATCACTGAGCTCCGCAAGGATGACTTCAAAGGCCTCCAGCACCTCTACGTAAGTGCCAGCCTCTCCTGCCTCAAAGGGCCCTTCCCCCGAGGAGCTGGGAGGAGTCAACAGGTCTGCAGCTGGGGGTCTGAGCCAGACGGGTGTGTGGACACGTATGTGTGGGGCACAAAGGCAGCCCACGACCCGTGGAGTTCTGAGAAAAGTCTGCAGCCAGCCGTGGCAGGAGCTCCCAGGGTCATGGCTCGCTAGCGTGGGTGTGAGCCACCATAGGTGCAGGCCAGCGTCGCTCAGCTTGGTTCCCTTTTCATCATGTTCATTCCTCCCAGCAACACAGGAGAACAGATTTCACTGTGGCCAGTGTGCACATGGGGAAACCGAGGCATGGAGAAATGGCAGGCTGTGCTAGGCAGCAGCGGCATTGCTGGGGCTCCCTGCTCTGCGCTCCCCGAAAGCACAGGCTGCCCTCGAGGCCCAGCCGCTCGGACACCTCGGGCACCATCAGTAGCAAGCTCAGGCAGCAGAGGACAGACGGAAGGAGAGAAAGGGCGGGCAGGGGCGGGGAAATGGCACCTTCACCCCTGTCACCCGACCTGCCTCAGGCCCTCGTCCTGGTGAACAACAAGATCTCCAAGATCCACGAGAAGGCCTTCAGCCCCCTGCGGAAGCTGCAGAAGCTGTACATCTCCAAGAACAACCTGGTGGAGATCCCCCCCAACCTGCCCGGCTCCCTGGTGGAGCTGCGCATCCACGACAACCGCATCCGCAAGGTGCCGAAGGGCGTGTTCAGTGGGCTCCGCAACATGAACTGTATTGGTGAGTGCAGCCCCAGCCCTGGGACAGTCCCCACCCTGGTGGCTGGCAGAAAGGAGTCAGGGAGACTGAGCCATCCGGTACGGCCATGGAGGAGCCTGGTGGGCATCACGGAACATTCTGGAGACTTGTCTTGGGGCATAGGGAAGGGAGACCAGTTCGAGAGCCTTTTGAAACGGTCAAAAGAAAGTTGGATGTGTTTCTGAGCAAACCCTCTGCTGCAGGGATCGCTGTGGCTGAAGGGGGCATGACAGAGGGCCGGGCCTGGCCGGGGTGGGGGCGGTGTTCAGGTAGCCAGCTGGAGACTGCCAGCGATAGCCGTGGGGCCAGGGTGGCCTTGGAGAGCCCCATCTTTACTTCTAGCACTTCTTGCCCCCGCTTCCCCCTCCCACTGTCCCCAGAGGCCGATCCCAGGCCCAGTGCCCTTGAGGGGCCCTGGGGCCAGCCGTGTTGAACAGCTAGGAGTTTGTGATTAGCCTCGGTAAATTGGGGGAGGAGACGGGGGAACCGACAGGCCAGGGGGTGTGCAGGCGGCCGCTGGCTCTGGGGCTGAGGGGGCCTCTCTCCTAGAGATGGGCGGGAACCCCCTGGAGAACAGTGGCTTTGAACCTGGAGCCTTCGACGGCCTGAAGCTCAACTACCTGCGCATCTCAGAGTCCAAGCTTACCGGCATCCCCAAAGGTAGGAAGGCCACCCTTCCTTCCCGCCCTGCCTCACCTCCAAGAGCACGAATGGGCAGAGTCTACTTGGGGAAGGACTCGCCAGCCCCCTCCTGCCACCTGGGGCACCTGCACTCACCTCGGTGCGCCCCCTTTTCCTGGCAGACCTCCCCGAGACCCTGAATGAGCTCCATCTGGACCACAACAAGATCCAGGCTATCGAGCTGGAGGACCTGCTCCGCTACTCCAAGCTGTACAGGTGGGGCCGGGGCACGAGGGGGCGCCAGAGTCCCCTCAGTGCTGTGCACCCCGGGCCGGACCACTGCCCTTGTCCCCTCCAGCCTCTGAGTGATGTCATTTGCTCATTTGCAGGCTGGGCCTAGGCCACAACCAGATCCGGATGATCGAGAACGGCAGCCTGAGTTTCCTGCCCACCCTGCGGGAGCTGCACCTAGACAACAACAAGCTGTCCAGGGTGCCCGCTGGGCTCCCAGACCTCAAGCTCCTGCAGGTGAGGGCCACGGTGGTGCAGCCTCAGGCGCCAGGTGCCCTACCCCTGCGTGTCTCCGGGCTCCTTTCTCTCCTCATGCGGAAGGCGCAGGCCTAGCACGCCCTCCATTCGTGCTGAGCGGGAGGAGAGCAGGGATCCCAGGGTGGACGCTGAGGAGGGTGGTCAGAGGTAGCCTGAGGGTCTCCCAGGTGGAGCGGACACCAGGGGGCTCCGGGAACAGCCTGAGCATCAGGGCGCGCAGATCCATGCCAAGACAGGGATAGCCCAAGGCAGGAAGCGGGCTGAAGAGGAGGTGCAAGGCCTTGCCTGGGTTCTCTCAGCAGCCCCCATCCCGGGCTTGGCTGCCAGCCACGTGGGGGAACTTGGCAGGAGCACCCCACCCGCCCTGCCTGGCGCACCCGTGTTGGGGCCAGCCCAGCCCTGGCAGCGGCCTTCTAGCGCCCTCTAGCGCCTGGCGTCCTCTCAGCCACCACTGGGCTCCAACCCCTGCAACAAGTGCCTCACTGGCCCCTGTCTGCCCCTGCTTAAGACAGTGGCTTCAGGGAGTTGGGGAGTGGGTGCCCCCGAGCAAGAGAAGTGCACCCCAAAGGCTCTTTCTCCTCTCGTGCACTGCGGCTCTCTAGAGTGAAAGAGTGCTCTCCTGGGGGCTGGCCTGGAACCCAGGGAACCCAGATGGAGGACCAGGGGCCCTCTGTGAGCCCACGGTGCCGTTTTCCCTGGATAGACATCATGTCAGCATCAGTGTTTGCTTGCTACAGCCTCACTCCAGCAAACACACTTGCACCCCAGCTCCTACCCCCACACGGCCTGACCTGAGACCTTCATCCCAGTCCCAGACCACACCCCAGTGCCTTAGTCCGGGCCAACACCCACCCAACAAACGCGCCCATGCCACGGCGTTCTCCCCCTGTCAGCACAACGCAATGACTCCCAAGAGGCCGAGAGCCCAGCGAGGAGGGGGCCCGGCCCCTCCTGGCTCTGCCCTTCATCTGGCCTGCGACCAGCGGCGCCCGCCCCGGCTGCAATAGGCTAGGGAGGGCAGTCTGAGATGACTGGGCTCTGACCAAGCCTTGGCCACGCCCCTCTGCCCCCAGGTGGTGTACCTGCATTCCAACAACATCACCAAAGTGGGCGTCAATGACTTCTGCCCCGTGGGCTTTGGGGTGAAGCGGGCCTACTACAACGGCATCAGCCTCTTCAACAACCCCGTGCCGTACTGGGAGGTGCAGCCAGCCACCTTCCGCTGCGTCACCGACCGCCTGGCCATCCAGTTTGGCAACTACAAAAAGTAGAGGCAGCTACAGCCCCCATGGTGGCCTCGGTGGGGGTTTCTGGGGAGCACAACCAGATGTCCTAAAGGGGGGAAAGCGAGGAAGCAAAGCCTGTGCCCGGCTGCATCCAGCCCAGCCCCCTACCTTTGGTTCCTGACCCCAATTCGCCGCCCACCACGGTCTCTCCCTGGCTCCCAAGTGCGCAAGTAGGCACAAGGCCCAGCCCCCGCCACACACCCCTCGGCTTCAGAGCCGCCCCTGCCACCTCCATGGCCACTCAGAGGCACCCTATGAAGCTTTCTTCCTATCCACTCAAAAGCCCAGTTGTCCAAGCTCCAGTCCTAGGAAAGTGACCCTGCGGTCTGTGGGGCGGGAGGGCTCGTAGGAACGGAGACAGTGGATTCTGCCAAGGCCGGGCCTTCCTCCTCCTCGCCCACTTCCGGCGTCCCAGCCCCCTCGGCTCTGCTCCCCCCGAACACCCATGCCCCCACTCAGCCACCTTGTTCTGCTGGCCCTCGGGGACCAGTCCTCTCTCTCTCTTTTCTCTCTCTCTCTCTCTCTCCCCCCACCCACCCCATCTCTATGTCTGTCTGTCTGTCTCTCTCCTTCTCTGTGTCTGTCATATGCTTCCTCAGATCTTTCTCCCTTCTGGGCTTGGCGACCTGTCCCCTTCACCTTTTTGGACCTGACTTCTCATCTCTCTGTCTCAAGCTCCCACTGTGCACACACACACATACACACACACACCCTGACCCTCTGCCTTGGGCTGGGTCTGCTTCCTGTCTCACCGGCCTCTGGCCAGCCCCTGCCCAGCAAGCCTGGAGCCACTGCCTCCCCAGCCCACCCTGCCCAGGCCTTGCCCCCAAGCCCGATGGCCCTGGAGGAGGCCCAGCCCCCTGCCCCACTATTGAGGGGGGAGCCTTAGGCCTGCTGGACCCTGGGACTTCCTGCGCCTGGGAGAGGCCCAGCACCCCACCAGAGTCCCACGCATCCCCGTGATGGCTGGTCTCCCCCATCCCTTGCCTTCTGGTCCCTACTGTGGTGGGGAGTGTGGGCGGTCACACCCAGTGCAAGGAGGGGCTGCTTCTGAGGTCGACTGTTGTCTTTCAATTAAAGAAACACTGTGCAATATGGCTGGCTCCCAGGCTCTCCAGGCCCTCCGAGCCCTTGGGCTTCCTCTTGGTTGCTTTCCCTGCCCTCAGGTCCAGGGCTGGACAAGGAGGCCTCATGACAAGGCCGGCCCCTTCCCCCTCCCTTCTAGGCACTCCTGTTACCCCAGCTGTCCTTAGACTGGGCTCCAGAAGCAGACCAGGCCTGAGGTGGCATCTGCCCTTCCAGAGTGGAGTGTTTGCCAAGAACACGCCGGCTGCGGAGCACCAGGCTAGACGCCCTCCCGCCAGGAGGGCAGCCTGGAAATCTAGGCGGGCCCCTGCCTGCGCATCTCGGTGGAGTTCGGGGGCTTAGAACGATGCTAGTGCCAACACCCAGGGGCCCCGTGGGGTCAGGGCAGTGTGCTGTGTGTGCCCACCTGTGCTGGGCTGGCCTCGGCTCCCCAAACATCCCCCAGCAGGTCACTGTGTGCCGGGAAAGCCAAGCTCAGGTTGCAGGGCGCTGGCACCGGCTCCTGAGAGAGGAGCCAGGTCAGGGCTAGGGAAGCCTGCTCACTGGGGACAAGGGTCTGCCCCGGAAAGAGCAGCGTGGAGGGGGACAGTCCTCATGGCAATGCCCCCTGGAGGCACGCCTAGCAGGCTGAGGTGGCCACAGGCTGGAGCCAGGCTGCTCTTCCCTTCCTCCTGCAGGAGGGGCCTCCGGAGCAGGAGGCGGGCGCTGGGGCTTCCCTGGGCAGCCGCAGGCTACCAACAAAAATAGAGCAGGCGGGGCCGCTGTGAGTGACAGCCCAGGAGAGCGGGGGCCCAGAGGCCTGCAGGTCGGCTCCTCACACACAGCCGTGCCCTTACGCCTGGCCTGGCTCTGGGGCACCCGGCGTCCCCAGGTTTCTCCTTTTTGGGATGGGAGGTGCCGCTCTGTGTGGTGGCCCAGCGATAGAATGTCACCCGGCGGCATCATAGCACTATTCTGGGGCATGTGCTCCATGGCCCGGCACCCTCTGCTGAGCTGGGCAGGCACAAGGCAAGGGCACTGGCCGGGGGCCAGGAGTCAGGGCCTCAGTCAAGTCCCCTTGCTGGCCGGGAGGAGGGGTGGCCAGCGCCAGGGCCTGGCAGAGACGGAAAGATGGAGCCTTCCGCCGTCTTGTCTATGGGTGGGTCTGGGGCCTGTGTCCACGTTCTGCGGGTGCAGCCCAGCCCTCCCGAGTCTGTCTCCTCTCCCTGCCCCTCCTTTCCGCTCTGTCTCCCTCTCATTTCACGCGCCTTCCCAAGCCCATCCCCCCACGTCCCAGCTTAGGGACACAGTAGGGAGGGGTGGAAGTGCCATGAGGAGCTTGTGGGACAAGTGTGATATGGGTGGTGAGTCCGAGCAGGAGCCCGGAGGTGGACAGGGCCACGCCCTGCAAGGGCTGATGGGTCATGGTAGAAGGGCGGTTGGTCTTGGCCGCAGCGTGAAGATGAATTACTCTATTATCAAGGGTGTTGCAAACTATTAGATAATACTGCCAATAAAGGTGAGACTGATTGGGCTTTGGAAAAAGTCCAGTGACATCAAGGTTATCCCTGCAAGCTGACAGCCCCCACAGTCACTCTCAGGTGTTTGGAGAGGGGGGTTATGCTGGGGGCCCTGGCCATGGGCACTCTGAGCCTCCGGCCCTGGGCGGGCTGGGAAGGTGGGTGCAGAGGACAGCTTCTGGCCTGATCTTTGCATGAGTAGGAGCTCCTGGACTTGGGGACATATTGGCTGTGGGGCGAGAGGAGAGGAGTACGCAGGGCGGGCGTGCAGTTTCAGCAGGACTACCAGGTTGGTCGTGGTGCCCCTGTGGCCTGAGGCCCTTAACAGGCACAGCCTGGGGAGGGGAAGAGGGCCATAAGAAATGCCACCCGAGGGCCAGGAGCACCGCAGAGCTGGTGGAGGGCAAACACACACACACACAAACACAAGCACACAGGCACAAGCAAGCACGTGCACATGTACACATGAATACACAAACACACACACAGCAATGAATGTCACGGGAGCGGCTTGCTTGGAGAGGGCTGTTTGTTCTGTGAAAGGGACAGCTGCCAAAGAGCAGGCTTTGAGGGGCATGGGCTTGGGGCGGGGGACATTTCCAAGCACTTATTGCAGGTCAGGTGCCTCCTGGCTGTCGGGGTGCGCAGCTGGAGCCTAAGCCAAATCCACTGCTTGGGTTTAGACAAGTCAGGGCTTGTCAGAGGGGCAGCCAGCCAGGCATCTGCAGCCCGGGGATGGGGACGGAGCAGGGCCCCGAGGAAGATGACCCCTCCTTGAGGGGCCTGAGGGGGCAGGGCCTGGAACCAAGGCAGAGGGGCTGCTCTGAGCACATACGGGGTGTCATTCATCTAGCCATCGCCACCCCTCTGCTGGTCTCCAGGCCCCGCCCCTCAGGGCTCCGGGCTCTGGTCTCCAGAGGGCCGGGCCTTGCAGGGCAGGGCACCATCACCAGCGCAGAGCCATTGTCCCCGTCGGCCTCTGGTAGGCACAGACCCTCTGGGGCCCTGGAGAACCCTGGCATCCTGGAAACAGGTGGTAGTGCCCAGGGGACTGAGCTGGCCCTTGAGGCTGGAGCCTCGACGGCGGGAGGAGTTGTGCCCAAAGAGCCGTCACCGACACACACACGCACTCCATCACCCACCAGAGCTTTCCAGAACCACCAGGCATGGAGTCTATTGAGGCCAAGCAGCCTGGGTGGCCCATAGCGTGCAGTAGGCAGGGCTCTGCGTGGTGGGAGTGCCTCGGTGGCCCAGTTGGGGCTTATCCTGTGGCTGTTGTCACAAAGCACCACAGACTAGGGGGCTGACAACGACAAAAATGGCTTCTCTCCCAGTTCTGCAGGCCAGAGTCCAAAATCCAGGTGTGAGCAGGGCCGCTCCCTCCAGAGGCTCCAAGGGAGGCTCCTTCCCGCCTCTTCCAGCTTCTGTTGGCTCCAGCCGTCCCTGGCTTGTGGCCGCGTCACCCCGCTCTCCGCCTCCGCAGTCATGTGGCTTCCTATTCCATGTGTACATCTGTGAAATTGCCTCCCTCTTATAAGGACACTTGTCATTGCGCACACGGCCTGCCTGGATGATCCAGGATAATCCTCCCATCTTGAGACCCTTAACTTTATGACGCCTGCAAAGACCCTATTTCCAAATAAGGTCACGTTTCGGTTCCGGGGGTTAAGACATGGACATATCTTTGGGGACACTTGTAGCTTGCCACAGGGCCACAAGTGGACGTTGACTTGGTGGTCCCCGAGGCCCTGGGGGAGGCGCCGTGATCTCAGCCAGGGAGAGAGTGGGCACGAGAAGACAGGGGCTCCAGGCCCAACTGGAAGGGCCTCCACTTACGAGCAGGCCGAGGAGTTAGTTGCTGTCCCAAAAGTGGCAGGAGGGAAAGCCAGCAAGTAGGGGCATGGCCCAGAGGCCCGGGGAGAGGGGCCTGGTGACAGGGCGGTGGCTCAAGACCTGGGACAGAAAACACTTAGGGGGCAGGGGGCATAGCGGACAGGTGGGAGGGGTGTGCAAGGCTAAGCTGGCCAGGCCGGTGGGCAGGGGGTTGGGGGTGCTCTCCCCGACTTTTGTTCCTTAGGCCAAGACAGCCTAAGTGGTCATGGAGGAGAGCAGGGCGGGGACTAAGGCCTAGGGATCCCAGAAGAGGCAGGCTCAGGGCATGGTGGGGTGGGCTGGCTTGGGACCAGGTGGGTGCTGAGAAGCAGAGTGGTCTGGGCCACTTGGCCAAGTGCCTTGCCCCTGTCACATGCCTGGCCGCAGCCATGACCTCCCTCGGGCTAGCTCCCTAAGTAATTCAGTGCAGAAGACAGGGCTGGGTGTAAGGAAGAACTTTCTAGCAAACTTTCCTCACCTACCTCCTTATAGATGGTGGAACCAAGAGCGGCTGGCCAGAGAGCAAGGGCCACCAACCAACTCGAACCACAAAAACAGGACCATCCCTCTCTCCTGGCCATTAGCTGTTTAGGGACCAGAGTTTGCTAGGGACTAGGGACTTTCATGACATCTAGTTCCTTGGCCATCTGACCTTGCCTCGGTGGGACTGATCACGAAGGCATGTCGCACTGCCAACTCCTGGCTGGGCTAGCCCTGAGCAGTGGCACCGGGGCCCTGCGGAAGAGGTGTCAGCAGGTGATCTCTGCCTCAGATTTCGTCCCTGACCTGCCTGTGCCGAGCGCAGAGGGGCATAAATACCCAACTGGGGCGGCAGCTTCTGCCCAGGGTACAGGAAAGGCTTCACGGGCTGGTGCCAACTCCCCCCTGTGGACAGCAGCTACTGGTAAAATGAACATGCCCCCGGGGGGATCAGTATATCCCCTGGTCCCTGAAGGAAGTCAGTGACACAGCCCCAAAGGAGTTTTCTCTTTTCTCTTTATCTCTCCCAGCCACTTCCAGGCCTTTAAGTGTGGGTCCCCCAGCACCTCCTTCTTCCCCACGGGCCCCTCTTCAGTCCACTAAGAGCTGCTGCCACATGTCTGCTAAGAGGCATCTGTTGTCGCCTGGGTGCACCCCGTGGCCTACCTTGTCTAGCTCTGGGCCGGGGCCTCAGGCCTGGGATGGAGAGGCGCGGCCCTGGGGAGCCCGCCGTGCCTCGGGCAGCCAAAGGGCCGTGGCCTGGTGTGCTGGGCAGGGGCATCCACAGGCCCTCGGGAGGGGCTCCCTATGGCAGCCCCTCTGCCCCAGCCAGGGGTGAAAGGCTGGCTGTGCAACTCGCCCCCGCTAGGATCTGGCGAGCCTCGGAGCCTCCCCTGTCCTCCAGAGTGGGGGTAGCAAGAGTGCAGCGGCCACACTCAGCTCCACACACGTTCGTGGTAAGACCGGACTTGGCTGCGGGTTTCCTTTCTCCTGTTCTGGGCCATGGGATGTCAGGAGGGGTCTTCACGGTGGTTCCAGGCCTAAGAAGCGGCCTGCAGTGGCACGTACCCCAGGCCCCGGGGTCGCTGTAGTGCTCTGGCAGGGGCATCCCCCAGCCTGCAGGACAGCCAACTCACTGCCCCCAACAAAAGCCAGCACCCAGGAAAAGCTGCCTCCGGGTTAGAGTCAAAGGGGACTGTTCGGGTTAACGTGTGTGTGTGTGTGTGTGTGTGTATATGTGTGAGCGTGTGTGTGATGTTGTGACAGTGTGACAGTGTGACAGTGGGTATGAGTGTGACTATGTGAGTAACTGCATGAGCATGTATGTGTGTGCCCATTCGTGAACCGGACCATGTGAGGAATCCAGAGCGTGTGTGAGTTGTGTGAGTCTGAGAGCATGTGACCACGTATGAGTCACTCAGTGCGTGGCGGTGCGGGAGTCACTGATCGTGTGTGGGTGTGTGTGAGCAAGCGTCTGTGAGTGTGAGAATGTGCGTGCACCGGCGTTAGCGAGCGTGCGAGTGTGCGTGAACCTCAGCCCACGCTGAGAGGTGCCAGGGGCTTGGCCCAGGCTCTCTGAGATGCCAGATCTCACCGGCTTTCCATGGAACCAGCTGCTTCCTGTGGGAGGGGCAGGCTGTTGGGGTTGTGACAGTCCCCTAGTGGGGGGGGCACCGCAGTGCCTTCCTGCCCTTTAGGTCTCTGACTGGGTGGCACCTCCTCAGAGACACCAAAGAGGCCTTCCCCGAGTCCCCCTCACCATCTATCGTGTCCCCCTGATCAATGGTTTCCTGTGGCCCTTACCCAACTGTGTGGGCACATTCACTACCCACCGCTCCCTGTTTTGTGGCCCCTCCTGTATCCCCAGTGCTCAGCCATGGCCTGGCACACTGGATGCCCCGGGGCCCTCTTTGCCCAAGGCAAGAAAGGATTCGAGGCTATGTCCAGGCATCTTCCACCTGCCGCGTGCTCCTGCCCCAAGCCCTGAGCCCCGCACCCTGCCTGCTCTGGGGGCCGATGCTCCCTGTGGACTTGTCACTTCTCTTTCCCACAGGCTCAGCCTCCTTCCTGTGCCCCCTCACCTCGCTGCTCACAGATGGAGACAAAGGCCTGATCTGGGCTCAGAGGCCTCCACTGTCCCTGGAGCTAGAGGCCAGTTGCAGGAGCCAGCCTCCCTTCTGGGGTCTCTGTCCACATACGTGTGCGCGTTTGTGCGTGTGGATGGGTGTCTGTCTCCACTTGTGTGCACAGGTGCATCTGTCCCTGCGTGTCCATCTCTGGGTGCCCACCTGGCTGCAGTCTCTGTGTCCTGCGTAAGGGTATCCCTGCGAGAAGCTTTGGGGATCACCAACTTTGACAATCTCCTATAAGCTCCAGCTTCCCTCTGGGAAAACGCCCTTCGATGTTTGTACTCCCAACAGTTAGTGGATGGTTGCAGGAGATCACCAACGCCTTGGAATCCACCGAGGCCCAAGGACCCCATGATACATACCAGCCACCCAGCTAGTGCCCCACTGTACTGTTGGGGAGACGCACCTAGAGGGCAGGGATCTTCTGAGGTAGCGGCAGCCTGGTGCCCCAGCGCACTCGCAGGTGCCACGGGCCCCCAGTTTCCAGCCGCGCCCACCCCCATGCGGCCGGTGCCCTTGGGAGGCAATGCCAGGCTAGGAAGGGCGGGCACCCCGCGCGTCCTGGGGACAGAAGGGCGCGCACCGGGCGCGTGGCTCCGGAGCCCCGCGGCCCCTGCGCCGCGCACCGCCCCCCGCGCCCGCTCCCTCCTCCCTCCCGCCTCCTCCCCCGGCTCCCCTCCCCCTCCCTCCCTCCCTCCCTCCCTCCCTCCGCGCTCAGAGCTGCGGCTGGAGCCGAGCGCGCCGCGTCGCCCGCCGCCGGTGCGGAGCGTGGCGAGCACTCGGCCGCAGCCCTCGCCCGCCGCGGAGGTTGCGCCCCGCGCCGCTGGCCAGGCTGCCCCGTGCCCGGGCCTTTCCGTCCTTGGAGCGGATCGTTGCCCGCAGGGCGCCCGCCCGCAACGACAGCGCCCGCCGGAGCGGAGGCCGCGGCGGCGGCTGTGCCCATGCCCGGGTAAGTGGTGCCCAGGGCGCGCGGGCGCCGCCGGGGTGGGCGCGGGCGCGGGCGGGGGCGGGAGGCGGCCCGGCAGGTGGCGCCGCGGCAGGTGGGGAACGCGGGTCCCCGCCCGAGGCACCTGCGCCCAGCACCCGGCCTGCGTGTCCTTGCGGCTGAGCGGCCGCGCGTAGCCCGGGCCGAGCCGGCGGGCAGCGCCCCGCACCCTGCGCCCCGCGCCCCGCATCCCGCGCGCAGGCGCGCCCGTGTCTGGACAGCCAGGCCGCCCCGAGCTCGGGCAGGGGCTCCGGGCGGCGCTGCGGGGCGCGGGCCTGGGCAGGAGCCCGCCGGTGTACACGCACCCCCCGAAGCCGAGCGGCGCCCCCGCCCCCCAGCCCTCGCACTGTGTCATCCTCCCCCTCACATGTTCCCACACTGTCCCCTGCACGCCCACACAGCCGCCGGCAGACCCCGCGGCTGGCACAGACGGACGGGGCCAGCAGCCAGCCGCCTGGGGCCACACTTAGGTAACTCCTTCTCCATCCCTCCAGGAATAGCTGTCTTACCCCTCCTCACCTGTGTGACCTTGGCCGGCGGGCTTCTCTTGGGGGGGGGGGGCGGCCTCAGTTTTCTCACAGGTAAAAGCTCCAGCTTTAAGATTCTGGAATTTGAAGCGGCTATTGCTGCATCTCCCCGAGCCTGGAACAATCTGCTTCTCTCTCCAGGACCTGATCGCCTTCCTTCTGTCCGCCACTCTGGGGCTTAGTGGCCTGCCCGGCTGAGGAGGGGTGGGAGGCAGGGCGGGGGCCTGGCATCTGAGCAGGCCGGGACTGGAGGGGATCCTGGAGAGCCCCCAGGGTGAGGGCTCAGTGGCGGTTTGGGAGAGAGTGGAAAGGCTCACCGCTCACTCACTCGCTCAAGGGGCAGGGCAGGGACCAGAGGCCCTCAGCTAGATGCTTGCCATTTCCCAGTGAGGGCACTCCGTCTTTCAAAGATGAGGCCCCGGGGCCTCTAACCTAAAGTGCATCCCCGCCTGCTTAAGGGTCAAGTCCGGCCTGTGCCTGGCTGGCCCCCATCCCAGATCTCCCCCGGCTTCCTGTAAGGACTTAGGTGCCAGCCTGGCAGGCACCCCCTGCACACGCCCCTCATTTGCCCACTAGCTCTGTGCCCTCATCCCCTGCTGTCGCCCTCACTAGTCTGTGAGCATCTTAAGGCAGGGACTGGCTCTCACTCTGCACGGGCTGCTCGAGTGCCCAGCACAGGCCTGGCACCGAGTGGGCACTTGATTTCTGTGTGGCATGTTCATGACCTTGACATCAGTGAATCTGCAGACTCACCGGACAAGAGAGGCTAGGCCTGGATTTTTGTCCCCATTTTTCAGATAGGATAATTGAGGCCCCAAGAAGAAAGGGACTAGACCCTGCATTGACTGCATGGGTGGAGGCCCCTTCCTTAGTGAGCAGGTGCCTGGGACATTCCTGTGGACCTGGGGCATCCCCTAATGATCAGAGGCCAGCCCCCCTTCCTGAGCTCCTCCCACATGCAGGCACGGTTCTAAGCATGTTCCTGGACCCCCCGTCTGAGTCTCATGTCAACCACACGTGCGAGCTGCTGTTTCCATCACCCCCTTTTCGCAGATGAGGAAACTGAGGCCCTGTGGCTTGTGAGAGCAGCACAAGGATGCTGAGGAGAGGGCTGGCTGGTCTGTGCCTGGAGAGCAAGCGGGTTGGAAGGGGCTGGGCAGTTGTGGTCCCAGGCATTGATTGTCCCTGCTGCTGGCCTCAAGGTGGGGGAGGGCCAAGGACACAGCTAGGCTTGGTCAGATCAACCTGGTCTGTGCCCAGCACTACCAGGTGGTTTGAGTGTAGGGGCAGGCGTGCTCTGGCACAGAAGGGGGTAACACAGGCAGATGGCAGTGGGGCGGGCGTGGGAGGGGGCTTTGCACAGAGCCAGGAGAGCCAGTCCTTTGGGGAAGGGAGCCCCCGAGGCAAAGAGCACACGGGGAGAGAGCTGCAACGCCAGGCGGGAGATGCTGCGGCAGGCCACCGAGGGCAAAGAAGGAGGCAAACGAGGCTCTCGCGACAGGAGCTCTGTGCCTGATGGTCTTTGTGACCTTGGCCAAGTCCCTTTTCTGCTCCAGATCCAGGGAGGGTGGGGGTGGGCCTCGGCGGACTCTCTGTGCTGACATTTCAGGATTCCGGCTGGAGCTTCGGAGGTTGAATCATTCACGAACAGAGAGAGGCCAGGCCTGTGAGTCAGTGAGCACTCTCCATCCAGAACATCTTCTCCCGGCCCAGAGAGGCAGCCGAAGGGTGCTGGGGTCAGCGTCGGAGGCCCCCCTGAGCATAGCTTGTGGGGAGGGGGCCCTTGCCTTCCCGGTAGACAGGACGAGCGTGCCCCGGGCCCCCAGGGACTTCTGAGAGCTGAGTCCCAGCTGGGACTCTTGCGGCTGGCAAAGCCAGGCCCAGCCTCCTGCCCCCACTTACAGAGTGAGTTGTCAGCACGCATGTACTCCCTTCTGACTTGAAACTGATGGCTTGTGTATTTCACTGATGGCTGCTGTCTCCATCAGAGGTTACTTATCTCCATCAAGTAATGTCAATAATGACAATAGCAATAATGGCAGTCACCTTGTGCCAGACAATATTCTAAGTGCTTCACAGACTTTCTGTCATTTGAGACAATAACCAAATGAAGCAAGTGCTCATAACATCCTCATTTTGCAGATGATGTGACTGAGGCCCAGAGAGGCTAGGTAACTTGCTCAAGGTCACACAGCCAGTAGGTAGTAAAACCAGGGCTGGAACACAGGCAGTCGGGTTCCAGGGTCTGGTCTGTGTACGCAGCCACTAGTTCTTTCGTCTCTACGAGCGTGTCCTGAACTCGCCAGAACACTGCACTGTTCGTGTGAGCTGAAGGCTGAGGGGGTGACGCTGGGGATTCTCGGGAGGACCCTACAGCTCAGAAGCTGAGCCACCTGTGTCCCCGCTACCTATCCACTGTGAGAATGGACAAAAGGGAGATTTATATCAATCCAAAGCAAATTGGGGAATGACTTGATTTTCAGCAAGTCATCCGTGTGGCCCCTTCAGGGCTCCCCTAAGAAGGAGCAGTCTTAGTGTGTGTAAGTGGCAGCTGATAGATGGGGACCTGGGCTGTGGCACCGAAGGCAGACACTTCAATCTGAGCACCCGCAGCCCCGCTAGTGCCGTCTCTAAGATGGGCCCAGGCGCTGGGCTCTTGCTGTTCCTTTACGGCGGCTGGGCATGGCATGCAGAGACCTGGAACGTGCAGATGGCTCCTCCCTGTCCCCCGTCATTTCTCCAGTCTGGCTGAGCTGGCAGAAGCCAGGCCAAGCGGTGCCCTGCTGGAAAGCCTTCCCCTGCCTGGGCTATTGGGTAGGTGGTGCTGGCGGTGGGCCTGGGTGCAGGCCTGGGGAGAAGGGGCTGCGCCACACGTCGACAGACGGAAGGAAGGAGGCCCTCAAATGTAATGGAATTTGGGCATCCCGGACTGCCCAAGGTTGGGAAGGGGACAGGCCCAAGGTAACACGGCTGACTGGGTGGCAGAACCCAAACCAGAACAAGGCAAGGGTGGAAATGCTCTGGGAATCTTGAGACTGGCAAGGGGCTCTTTTTTGGCCCAGATGTTTCTGGAGACTTGGTTCCAAATCAAAGTTGTGCAAAGGGTTCCTATGTCAGTGTCCTCAGAGAGCACCTTATTTAAAGGGGTCCCGGGGCAGCTTCTGTTGTTCTTAGGTGGGTCCCTCAGTAATCGGCAATCATTTTATTCAAATGAGAAGTTCTTTCCTGAGGCCACAATCTTGAGGCACTTTCTAGAGCTGTCCTGTCAGATGTGGCAGCCACTAGCCACAGTGGCCATTTCATTAAAATTAAGTAAAATCACAATTTCAGTTTCTCAGTTGCCCTGGTCACATTTCAAATGCTCAGTAGCCATATGTGACTGGTGGCTACCATATCAGACCATGCAGGTAGAGAACATTTCCATCACTCTAGAATGTTCTGTCACACAGAGCTGCTTTAGAGTGAACGCAGACCTGAAATCTCACATGGACCCTGAAGCCACCCCCGAGTCCCCTACCCTGTGGCACAGGGTCACTGGCATACAGGCTGACTTTTGGCCAGCCCCCAGGCTCATGCTCCCCCAGAACCACCCAGGAGAGAAGCCCCCAAGGACATTAGAAGAATGGTCCTGTGACGGGCCAGGCTCTGGTCTGAGAGCTTGATGACTGGGGACAAAAGGTGCCAGGCTGGGCTTGGGCGCGTTCCCTCCCAAAATGTGGCCGCCCCAGCCACGCCAGAGGCCACATGTATGAGTGTGATGGGTGTTATTTATTCAACCGTATTCACTGTCGACCAGGCCCTGTGTTTGGTTCAGGAGGTGAACGGAGAGGAAAAATCAAAAGTGCTTCCTGCTTGCGCTTTGCTAAGTGGTCCTCAAAGAATCCCCAGTAACCAGAGTAATAGTGCCAACATGGCTGGGGCCACAAACTGAGTCCCTGCGCCACCCTGCCTGGGCGGCCCTGACCGGCCTCGTCAGGAGCCACACGTGGCTGCCGGCTACCATATGGGCAGTGCAGATAGAGAACATTTCCATCACTCCAGGATGTTCTGCCATGCGACATGGCTTTGGAGTGAATGCCACCCGAGTCCTCATAAGGACCCGGAAGCCACCCCAGCCCCCTCCCTGTGGCTCCGTGAAAGGGAGTGGGCGAGGCGGGTGTGGGCCTGAGAGCCAGGGCCTGCGTCTATGGGGGCAGCACGCGGGCACCCACACCAGCAAGCCTGAGGGAGGCGAGACGTGCTGGGGATGCCCGGATTTGTCCTTGTGCCAACTCTGGTGGCCCTAGCAGGCCCAGCTTGGGGCAAACCCAGATCTGGCCACTGCTTGGTCCTGACCAGGTCCTGACCCTGCCGTGTGCGCTCAGGAAACCGCGGGGAGGACTCGGCGCTGGGGGCTGCAGAGGGAGGGCCCGGCAGCTGCACAGATGGGCAAGGCCTCGTTGCTGTGGTTGTGGTGGTTGTTTTAATAACGTTGACTTCTTCCTATTTAAAAATAATGCTGTTACCATGCGTGCTCTTTATAGAAAATTCATAAAACACAGAGACGCTGAAGACATAGTAACCCCTCCCCCGTCCTATCACCCATATGCGAGCCGGCGTTTCCATTTTATTGGACGTGTTTCTTTACACAGCCTATTTATTTTCACATTACTGTAATTATAGCACGGACTCAATTGTGTAATCTATTTTTTACTTTACGTAAGCATTTTCTTTATTAATATAATCCCTTCCTAAATGAACACTTTTTTCCAAAATGGATATAGTTTAATTTTTTTAAGATTATGAAAGCAGTAAGTGCTTATTGCAAAAATAATGAACTTGAACCCTGCAAAGAAGAAACTCCGAATGATCATTCGATTATTCAACAGATATGTATCAGGCGGTCCTCAGTAATTACAATTTTTAATGGCTGAATAATATTCTCTCAAGAGATTATAATTCGTTTAATTATTTGGCTATTTTTGGAAATCCAGGCAGTGAGATTTGTCTCGCTTTTCTGCGTGAAGCTGCGAAACACTCGCCCTGTCCTGAGCAGGGTATACAGACGGAGCATAT
This sequence comes from Eulemur rufifrons, assembly GCF_041146395.1. Classification (NCBI taxonomy): domain Eukaryota; kingdom Metazoa; phylum Chordata; class Mammalia; order Primates; family Lemuridae; genus Eulemur; species Eulemur rufifrons. The sequence goes on along the minus strand of NC_091012.1, from coordinate 20,924,389 downwards.
TTGGCCGAATTGTTTTCCAAAAGGGCTTTTTCAGCGTGGCAGTGTTAGGAATTTTAATCAAAGAAACTGTCATAAGTATCTAGGTCAAAAATATCTACTTTAGTTTATATTTCTTTAATTACTGGTGAGGGTGACCAGTTTTCCCTGTTTATAAATTGTCATTTTTTGTGTGTGAATTATCTGATCCTAAGCTTTATTTATTGAGGTCTTAGTGTTTCTCTTGTGAAGTTTCAATAAACTTTATACATGAAAACATAGTGACAATTTAACATATTTGTTGCAAATAATTTTAACGTCTTTGTTGCTTGCCTTTTAATTTTTTTCAGGCAAAAGGTAAACATTTTTATCTCACAATTGTTTGTGATTTCTTCCATTGCTTCTAGACTGACAAAATCCCTTACAGAAATTTGAGAGCTATTCATTTCTGGATTTAACATGTGTCTGCATGCATGTGCATGCCGAAGGGGTTGCATTTTTAAGATGTTTCACTCTTTAATGTAGTGGTCGGCAAACCTTCTCTGCAAAGGGCCTCACAGTAAATATTTTCCAGTTTGCAGGTCACACAGTCTCTGTCCTGACTACCCAAGTCTGTGTGGCAACATGAAAGTAGCCATAGGCAATATGCAAATGAATGGGCGTGGCTGTGTTCCAATAAAACTTTATTCACAAGAACATTTGGCTGCTAGATTTGGCACTTGGGCCTCGGTTTGCCCATCCCTGTTTAATCCAAGGGAAATTTGTCTTGGGGAATAGCATGAGGTGAGGACCTAGGGTGTGTCCTTTGCCAGATTTCTAACTAATTGTCCTCATTTCTTTTATCAAATAGTTCCTTGGCTAATTTATGAGGCCTCCTGTAGCATGCACTGACTCTGGTATGTAGTTGGGCCTGTGTGCTTTTTGTACCTGGTATCATTTAATATATGACCTGCTGGCCCCACCTCAATAATCTTAAAGCAAAACAAAACCCCTTTGTTCGTCTTGCTTGCTTCTTCGTTGGTGAATATTAGAAGCATTTTGTCAAATCCCCCTTCCTCCTCCTCCCCAAAATAAAGCATGTGTCTCCGCATTCTCTGGACATGCTCAGATGCTCCCTGGGCCCCGCGCTGGCGGGCTCTCTGCAGCTGCTGTGGGTCCGCCTCTCGTAGGCACTGCGTGGGAGGCAGGTGTAGGCACACCAGAGCCTCCTGATCGGGAGACGGGAAAACAAAGCTGGCAGCGAGGACGAGAGCGGGAGATTGGGGAGTCATTGCTGGCCGTGTCCATTCCGGCCGCTGCTGACCTCAAATGACAGAGCTCTGGCCTTTTTCCTGCTCTTTCAGAAGTCACTTCTTTGGCTTGCCCTGAATGAAGAGGTATGAAAAAGAGCCACCATGGCCACTTTTCCCAACTTACCTGGGAACTTCGTCAGTCCATGGGCTGTCCTGACACTCAGAATTCCCTGCCCTCTGCATTTCAACACCAAACCCTGAACGGAGTTAAGACACATGGGGCAGCCGGCTCCTAACTGAACCTATATTTGCTCAGATTGCTGGTCAGGGGCATGGTGATGGCACAGGACGTGACCTCATGGGGAGGGGCCCTTTCTCCAGATTGGACCAGCCTGGCCGAAACCACTCAGTGCCCTCAGAGCGAAGTGTGGGGAATGTGCGCAGCCCCACTTCCTGGGCAGGGTGAGGGTTCTGGGCTGCATTCAGACTTCCACCTGCCTTGCCCAGCACAGGGGGTCCTTTCCTGTCCCCCGTCCACAGGCCTCAGCTCCATTACTCCAAGAAGAACCCAGGACCAGACACCACAAGTCTTTATTTGGAGCCACAAGCAGCTGGTGCGGGCTCCTCTGGCTCCTGTGACGGGGCAGGCCCTGCAGTTAAGGAGGCTGCCTCCCAACAGCGCCGCGCCTGGTCCAGGAGAGCAGGAAGAGGGGTGTGGGCAGACAGGGGGCTGTCGCCCGGGGCTCGGTCCTTGGTGCCTCTTCCATCCAGTCTGGTCTCTTCCCCATGGCCTGTGGCTCACCTGCCCACAGCATTGCGACCAGCGGTCTAGCCTTTGCACTTAGAACCCTCTGTCTTGGGTGGGAACAGAACAAGAGTGCCCCTTTGCAATCCATCTGTGGACCCAGAGGGTAGGAATGGGCTGGCCTGGGGGCCCCCCAGAGAGGCCCACGTGGCTGTCTGTGTAGGCGGGACAGGGTGATGGGTGGGTGGTTCCAGGCAGAGTCAGGGGCAGGGAGGGGGACCCAGAGGAGGGGCTGGGCTGAATCCCCATGGGCTGTGGGACACACTGAGGGGAAACTCAGAAGCCCACTTTGGCATCGCATCCTGACATGAGAGGGACCCTCCTGCCTCTGCAGGACCCCCACTCCCTCCAGGCACCTCCTGGGCACTGCAGGAGCTTTGTGGCACCTCCTGTGGGCTTTGATGGAAATGCTTCTGGATTTGTATACCAGGTTCCTCAGTCAGAAATAGTCTTTTAGGAGCCAGCAGAGCTCAGGCTGTGTGATTCAGACAGCTGCCAAGCCCTGGGTGCCCTTCAGGTCCTGCGGCCACAGCCAGTGGGGGTTAGCAAGGATGCCGGAGCAGAGGCTGGCAGCCTCTCAGGTGACCCTCCCTAGGTCGCAACTTCTGATGCATCCTCTCTCGGGGGCACTGGCTCTTCCTCCGCCGCTACATTTGGCAGTGGGCATCCTGCCTCGCTCAGCCTGGAAAAGTGGCACCGATGCTTTGGTATGCTACTGCTTTGCATCCGGGTCACAGAAGGGCACCTAGACTTGACTCCCATCTGTAGTCTAAACTCACCTTTTATGTTGCACCCAGCACCCCTGCCCCTGCCTCTTCCAAATGAATGCCAAGGCCAAGACCCCCAGCCCTGAATGCCCAGAGTCCTCACATAGGGACAGTCCCACTCAGCTCTTTCTCCACACTGCGTTGGCTCTCTGGGTGAGTCAGCCAGGTCACTGGGCCTGGTTTAACCTCCGGCCAAGCCGGGTTCACTGAGGGACACAAAGAGGCTCCCTTTGCAAGCAGCTAGAGATCTCCCGGGGGGGCCCTAAGTGAGCGCATACATTTCCAGCCCCTCATGTGGAGCCCTACCTTCCAGATCCTTTTATTAGCCCCTGACCTTGACCCCAACGAGTCCCGCCCAGACTGTCCTCCCAGGGACTTTGGCCTGTTTCCAAAAACCAGATCACCCCCACCAAGATCCACAGTGGAGCCCCCAGGGCTTGTTCCCCAGGAGAACACGTGTGCAGCCTGGTAGTCTCCTTATCTGGTCACTGCCTATCCAAGCTGGAAGGACTCAGCCCCAGGCCTGCAGCCTTGTGGCCTCCAGCTGTCTATAATTTCCTTAATTACCCATTTAGGCCTTGACTGCTTCCGGTGCTGGAACTGGCTCCGGGATTGGAAGCTGGCAGGGACGGGCACCGCGGTACCATGGACAGAGCTGGGGAGGCTTGGGGCACCTCTTGTTCTAGCCATGTGTTCTCTGGCTATGAAAGGCTGGGAGGACAGGGGCCCGGCTACCTCCTGGTCCCCAGACAGGAAGTCTCTGCCCCTCTGTGGGCTGGAGTCTTCCACTGAAGCCGGCCAACGGTATTTCTGGGTCTCTGTGCCACTTCCAAGAGCACAGGCCCGGCCATGCCTGCAGGGCCGTTGGGCGCGGGGCGGCGTGTGCGGAGCGGGCAGGGGCATGGGGCGGGGGCATGCGGCCGCGGCTCCTGCCGCAGTGCAGCTCTGCCCGCACGGCTCTCTGGAATTGGCTCATTAGTGTGGCTATGCTTCCTGCCCACCGGCTGCTCACGCTCCTGCGCTCTCCCCCTCTGCTTCTTGGGCTCTTGCCTTCTCTGGCAGGAAACAAATGACTGTCCCCCAACCCTCAGCATAGAGTTGTGGCCTTGGTAATGAGACTTCAAGGCCCCAGCCAGAAAAGGAGCTTCCAACTTCCCCCTGGCATCCAGGTCCCCAGTGCTGCGAAGGCCACCTGTGCCGGAGTGTTGACTTCTCTCCAGAAACATCCTGGGGAGACAGCAGTGACGCCGGGTCCCGGCAGGCATGCAGGTGACCCCTGAGCTAGGGAAGCATCCGAAGAGGCACGTGGGTTCAGCCCCTGGCCAAGCAGAATGTTCTGGCTTCACAGGTGGAGCCTGTCCTGACCTGTGAACCCGGAGGCCTGCTGGGCTGCGGGACAGCTCAGGGCTCCAGGGCAGGGAGAGGGAGGGGCGCGCGGGCAGGACCGGACTCGACACAGAGCACAAAGAGCATTCTCATCGCTCATCCTCGGGGAGAAGGTCTAACAGGGTAATGCGGCCAGCCCCTGAGGACCTGCCTAGGTGTGGGTGTGGGGACGGGGCCTTGTCCTCACACCAACCCAGTGAGGAGGAATGAGGATCCATTTCACAGATTAACAAGTGAAGGCCTAGAGAACGTGAGTGACTGGAGCCAGCTCACATGGCCAGGCCTCTCAGACTCCAGCGCCTGTATTTTCCAGCCCTGAGGTTTATGGGGACAGATTTCCTGTCCAGTCACTCTGTTGAACTCTTTTAATTGGCTCTAATTATGTGTTCGTTGCCTTTCTGGGGTTTTCTGGGCAGTAACTTGGCAGGAGAGCAATATAGAATCCTCTGGAGCCAGGTCACCTGAGTTCATGTCAGCCTCTGCTCCTTGCTCACTGTGTGACCGTGAGTAAGCGCCTTAGCCACTCTGTTCCTCAGCTGCCTCAGCTTGACCGCGGGGCCGATGACCCCGTGCTGCAGGGCTGTGGCGCAGAGCGAATGCAACGACTGTGGCACAGCACGGGGCTCGCTGTTGCCTGTGAGGGGACTGCCATGCTGTCTCTTGCCTGTGGCTCCATCTTTTCCCTTCTGCTTTGGCCAGGACTTCCAGGACAATGTCAAATGACGGAGGTGAAAGAGAGCCCAGCTTCAGATGGTCACATGCCCCAGGAAAATGTGGAGACTTTGTCAGTCCTGGAGACGCTGGGGAGGCCTCCTGGCTCTCCCAGACGTGGGGCTGGATCTGGGATAGAGGGAAGCCTGGGGCTCCTCTCCGTGCACATCCGAACTACTCAGGCCATGGGTTTGCCTCTTTAACAGAGACCCAGCGTAATGGCTTTGATAAGAGAGAAGTGATTTCTCTCTCGCATAAAAGCCTAGGTAGGCAACCTAGGGCAGTTACGATGACTTCTTGGTCAGGAATCTGGGCTCCTTTGATTGCGTTGCACGTGGATTGCATGTGCAAGATGACACAAGATATCTGCTGCAGCTCCTGTCTCCACATCAGCATTCCAGCCAGCAGGAAGGAGAAGGGGAGAACACATTCCTGCCTTTAAGGACACAGTCCTGAAGTTGTGAAGCCAGAACATTTTCCTTGGCCGGGGGCTGAACCCATGTGCCTCTCGGGATACTTGCCCATTTTGGGGGCCATCCCCAAGCCTGCCTTGGCCCCGCATGGCTCCTGTCTCCCCAGGGTGTTTCTGGAGAGAAGTCGACTTTTGCTCACATCCAGTGGGCCAGGACAGAGTCACGTGGTCATGCATAGCTGCAAGGGAGTTGGGGGAATATAGTCATTAGCTGAATGACAAGACACCTAGCTGAAAATTAAAATATGATGTAGGAAGTCAGGGAATAGGTAGCAAGTCTCTGCCACAACCTTCTGGGGTTCACTAATGGCACACAGCACAGTGGCTGGTGCGCCTTGCTTGTATTTTGTATTGTGGTAAATTACACATAGCATAAAATGTACCGTGTTAACCACTGTTAAGTATGCGGTTCAGTGGCAATAAGCACGCAGTGTTGTGCAGCCGTCACCACCGTCCGTCTACAGACCTTGTTTATCTTCCCAAACCCAAACTCTGTCCCCATGGACACCGACTCCCTGTGCCCCTCCCCCAGCCCTTGGCTCCCGCCACCCCCCTGTCTGTCTCTGTGGATTGGACTGCTTACTCTGGGGACCTCACAGAAGTGGAATCATGCAGTATTTGTCTTTTTGTGACCGGCTGATTTCAGTGAGCACAATGTCCTCGAGGGTCATCCATGTTGTAGCCTGTCTCAGAATTCCCTCCTTTTCGTGGCTGAGTAATATTCTACTGTAAGGATGGGCCACGTTTTGCTCGTCCATTCTTCCCTCTGTGGACACTTGGGTTGCTTCCACCTTTTAGCCATTGTGAGTGATGGTGCTGTGAATCTGGACGGACAAATATGTGTTTGAGTCCTTGCTTTCAGTTCTTTCGCATGCGTACCCAGAAGTGGGACCACTGGGCCCTATGGCAATATTACGTTTAAGTTTTGAGGAGCTGCCACGCTGCTTTCCATAGTGGCTGCACCATTTTACATTCTATAGCAGGGCTTTAGCTGGAGAATTCTAGGCCCCCTGGAGCCTCTGGAGGCAGGCAAACGCGTGGTCCCCGTGGACAGGCATCCGGACGCCCTGGGAGTGGAGTGCTTTACAGCACTTCCGAATGGGATGCTCTGGGCCCAGGACTGTGCGTTTTTAAAGCTCCCTGAGTGGGGCGGCCGGGCAGCTGCTGCTCTAGATTAGACTAAAGCACTGCCCATCGGTTAGCAAGGGATGCTGTAGGAGTGCACCCACCTGAAGGTACAGGCTGAATCGGGTAATGTCCTGGGTCCCTGCCACCTCCAGGAATCTAGACTTGTGTTTCTCCGGGTTCCAGAATCCTCCTTGGCTGGACCCTTATTAGCGGGGACTTCCAATGCCTGGAGTCTGTGCATCTGTGTCTGTCTGCTCGCCTGGTTCTGGAAGGGCAGTGCCCCTTTGGCCTTGCCAGCAGCCCCAGTGTGTCCCCAGGGTGGCCCCTCCGAGGGGCAGAGCTTCAGGCAGGTGGGTGCGTGCGTGAGTGAGGAGGGGCGCCATGGTGATGGTTGACCCTTTTTCTGTTGTTATTGTTTTTGCCCAAAGCTGTTCCAGGCGTGAGAACCACTTGACGTGTGCACAGATTGTACCAGGAACAGGGGGAGGAAGGAACGGAGCAAGTGGGGGGGGGGGGGGCGGGGGAGCCTGTCCCTTTAAATCTGTTTTCTCCGGTTTTGTTTCCTTCTCTTTTCCCATCCTCCTCCCTCCAGCAGCGCAAGTGGTGGAGCTGTGAGGGCCCAGGAGCTGCAGTGACGGCGCCTCTGAAATATTAATGAGGCTGTTCTCAGCCTTGGCTCCTTCCCTCCCCCCACCCTGGCTGCATGCAGGCCTCGTCCTTGGAACCCTCCTTTCCCCTCCCCGGTGGTCGGGGTGGTCGGGTCGCCGAGGTGCCTCAGGCGGAGGGGGTTGCCGGGGTGGGCAGATGTGGGACATCAAGGGTTAAAGGGTCTCCCAGGTGGACACTGGCCACCGCTGCATCTACCTGCCCAGGATCGCACCAGGCCCAGGAGAGGGCAGGTGCCTGCCGGCCAGGGTCCCCTCTTCCTGTGCCCTCTCCCCACCTGCTCCCCAGCTGGTCCCCGAGCCCCACCCTGGGTCTGCAGGTGTGTGGCTGAGCCACCCACTGGGGCAGGCCGGGCACTGCCTGGCCTGTGGGGCCCGGGGCCAGGCCCCTCGTTCTATTCTGCGGGGTCTGGCCTGGGCTCAAGGTGCCTGGAGGTGGAGAGAGGATGGGGACTATCACCGCAAGGAATCCCCACAATGAGTCACGTTGCTGAGCGATGGGTACTTCTAGAAGGCGAGCCCTTGCTAGGTGGTCTGTAGGGAGACGCTGATGTGCCTGGGTAGTTCCCTGGGCTTCCGTCTCTTGCCCTCTGGCCCTGGGTTCTGCTTCCTTCTCACCTCGGAGCCACGGTGTCCTGGGCCTGGCTCTGGCATGGGAGGCGGAGGAGGCAGTGGCACCTGGCGGCACGTGTCCCGTCATCAGCATGAGGACACGTGCCCACACGGACCCCAGCAACTGGGCTGCTGCTGCGCTGGGGCAGCACCTGGGTGAATTCTAATGTGACTTGGAGGACGGTGGGGGGTGTTAGCCCCTTTCCGTTGTCCCCACGTGGAGCAGGTGGCCACCTCAGCACAGGTGGCTAAGACTCACCTCGGGCCCCATGGAAGGCAGGGCCAGGGACCAGGCAAGAGCAGGAGCCTTCCTGAGCCTCAGTTTCCTGCTCTGTAAAATGGGGAGAGTTCTCCCGGCCCCATAGAGCGTCTCTGAGGGTGCTGTGAGGGAAGCTTGTCTGTCAAGGATGTTGCAGGTGCTGGCTCAAAACTCAGCAGCTGGAGTGGGGTCCCGACAGAGGGGAGCCTGGGAACAGAGGTGCCCCCATTCAGGAAGTTCCTAGCTTCCTGGAGGGTCCTGGGCTGCCCAGGGCCTGGGGGCAGTCCAGGGGAGATGAAGCTGGGGTGCCGATTGGAGGTGGCCAGGGAGGGACAGTACAGGGGAAAGGGGAGCCCTGGGTTTCTGCTCAGGGGCGTTGAGTTGCTGGAGGGCAGGTGCTGTTTGGGCCCGCGGGGCGGGCAGGGCATCTGTGCCCCACAGGAGGGAAGGGTCCAGAGGTGGTTGGGTGTTGGGCCTAGACTTAGACCACCCGCTTCAATGCTCCAGCCACCCCCGGAGCTAGCAACCTGTTGGCAGTGACACAGCAAGAGTGAGGCGGGCCAGGGAACCCAACGCAAGTCTCTATTCTCTCCACCCCACGATGCTGGCCAGTTTGTGCCAGGAGGGAGCAAATGCCAGAAGGTCCGAGTCCCCCTGTGTGGAGGCTCTCAATTCAATTAAGCCAATTAAAGTCTGAAAGAAGAAAGAGCACAGAAATGGCGTGTTCCCTTTGGTGCCTACAGACCGTTCTCGGCAGCCAGCCCAGGCCGGAAGCTCCCTTCCGTTCTTTGGCCATTTCAGTGATGGCTGCTGTCCTTATTCAGACTGAGGGGCCATTGCCCAGGCTTACAGAGAATGCAGCAGCCAACAGTCACTCAAAATGGGCCTTGCTTTAACTGATGGCTCCTGTCCGCCCTGTGGCCTGTTGCATTGTGAAGATGAGGAAGGTTAGCAGGAGCGCCCCTGCCCGCCCTGCCCTCCAGGAGGCTAACTCCACCGCCATGGCTCCTGAGCGCCTCCTTCGTGAGCCAGGCCCGTCCCCATCCAGGGCTGCCCACACGCTCGGAACCGCATGTGTCAGAGCTTAGGACCCAGCGAGTGGGAAAGGCGTGCTCCCAGGTCACTGCAGTGCCCAGCAGAGTGGCGTAGGAGCGGGTTGTGGGATTATAGACCCAGCAGCAATCAATCTTGGCTGGGAAACAGGCAGAGACTTTCTGGAGAATGTTCCACTTGAATTGTGACTAAGAGGATTCGTGGGAGGTCGGCAGGTGGAGCGGGGACAGAAGGGCATGCGGTCAGGGCTCGAGCTGGCAGCGCGTGCGGTTGGGGCAGGCGAGGGCAGGAGCGGAGCCGGAAGGCACCGGGAAGCAGGCTGGCCTCAGCTCCATGGGGATGGGGGTTGAAACGGCAGCGGACTGTGGAAAGAGCCTTCTGTAGCAGCAGGGTGGTGACCGGGTGCCCGGCTGGGGGGGCCTATCAGGTGGTAGACGGGACATGGGGCTGGCTTGGTGGGGGATGAAGGATCCTGAGGTGGGGAGGGCCAGGAACCTGACCCCAGGGCAGTGGCAGAGGGGCAGGAGGGTCTCGGCTGCAGGGAGGGGACACAGCTAGGCACCATCAGAAGTCCAGGCCTTGCTCCCCACCCAGTAGCCATACCATGAGTCACTGCGGTCCACTCAGCATCAGCCAGGGGCCACCAGGCCTCGGTGACCTTGCCACCGGCCTCAGGGCAGCCCTGCTCTAAGGAGCAGGCATTTCTATCAGGCCCATGCACCATCTACGAGCCCACCCAACGGGCCATTCACTCTGTCACCCCTTTGAAGCCCACCGGTGCCAAATGGGTGGGACGCCACACCACCTCGGCTTCTAATCCAAGTGGGCGCAGAGGCCAAAAAGCAACGAGATCATCCAACTGGCTTCTCTTCGGAAAGGCCCTAGGCGGCTCGGTGGAGGACGTGCAGGTGCTCTGCGCAGAGGCCTGCCTGCCTACGAGGGCGTCACAGCCTGGGGACCCTGCTCGTGCTTCCACTGGATGGCAGCCCTCGCGCACGGCCCATGCCTGCCTGGGGCCCGCGAAGCCAACTCCCAGGGGGTTTTGTGCCTGCTGGTGACCCTGAGGCTGGCTAAAGCCAGTGTCTACACAGACGAGCCAGATCCCTCCGGTAGCCAGTAAGCAGGGTGGCTGGGGGACAGAGCCTGAACCCGACAGTTGCAGCGAGTTGCTATGGCACAGGGCAGCTGGAGCTCGGGGCTGGAGGAAGGAGAGGGAAGGCGCTCCCGGCAGGGGCACCGTCCTAAGCAAAGGTCCTGGGGTGAGGAGGTGAGGCTGTCTGGAGAGGACGAGAAGTGCAGGTGGCAGTTAAAAGCTGCCATTGTTGCATTGCGCGATCAGAGGTAGAGGACCCAGCTGTCCTCTTGTCTCTGCCACTTCCCTGGCCAAGCCTCAGTTTCCTGCACTGGTGAAAGGGAGAGCAATTCACGCCGCTGCCACCAGGGTGGCTGGGCCACGTGCACACACCGCGGCTGAAGGAGCCCGCGCTGCCTGCTTGCTCAAGCCAGGAGAGCCACGGCCCCACCATCCGCCATCCTCTCCGGGCTTCTGCCCCTCGCCGGCCCCCAGCCCCTGCCCCCACTCCTTCCAGAGAGAGGGATCTAGTCCGTCTCGCTGAAGCCCTGTCCCAGCACACAAGGCCAGCGCCAGGCACAGAGGAGAAGCTCGGTCAATATTTGTCAGGTGGCCAACGGAGGAACGGGCAGGGAGAGATGCGTGGGAGGGGACAGCATGGAGCATTCACGTGTCTGCCATTTTGTTCCCACATCTTCCAGAAGTGAAGGCTGCTCCGTGTGGAGAGTTAACACTTAGGTGCCCAGACTTTTAAAACATGCGTCACTTTGGATGGACATTTTCTGAAGCGCCTTCTCTGCCCCCAGACCTCATGGGCAAGGACTGCCATAGGTGTGCACACCTTTTCTTGACAGCGGAGGCCTCTGCAGGGGCGCATATGGGGAATGGCCCATTGTGTGCCAGAGACTCTGGTCCCAGGTGGCACTCTCTGCTCCCAGCACCCACGAGGGGCTTGTAGGATCCAGCCTGCTGGGCTCGCAGTGACAGGCGTGGGTCTCTCCCGACGGCAGAGGCCACGGACTTGACCATGTCTGTTTTGGCTACCCAAGGGCTTCTCTACCTTTCTTTGGGGCTCTGGGTTATTTGTTTCCGTGGAGAGTTCTAGATCAGAGACCTGGATTGGTGGCTAAGCTCTACTTCCCAGAGGGTCCTTCTGAGCCAGGAGCTTCACCAAAGGTGAGGGGTCGGGCCCACTGAGCCACTCTGGCTGATGCGGAGTCCAAGGCCATGTGCACTGAGACTAGTTCAGTTCCACAAGGACGTGGGGAGCTTAGCACGTGGCCTTGGGGGCTGCGCCCACTTACGCGCAGGCCAGGAAGGAGCTGTGGGGAGAGCAGCTGGGGAGGGCCGTGGCCCAGGCAAGGAAGGACACAGGCCCAGCTGGCCCCACGGGCACCGCCAGACCTACAAAGGCTGCAGGGAGAGCAGCCTGGGCACCGGCAGCTCCTCGGGTGAGGTGAGGGGTGTTGGCACGATGAGGGGGACAGTGAGAGGGACGACAGGGTTGTGATGCTCTGCAGAGGGGGGAGGCGGTGTGGCCTGGCAGCGGGCTGGATGCCTCCAGTGTGGGGAGAACTTAGCTCCTTACTTTGTCATTGGGAGGGAAGAAGCAGGGCTGGGGGGAGGGGGGGGGTCACAGTGCTGTGGGGCAGAGTTGCCAGTGACCTGTGGCTGCTTTTGGCTTTCTCCTGTGTGCCGTCCCCTCTTCCCTCCCCTTTCACTCCCTCTGTCCCCTTCCTCTCCCTCCCTCTCTTCCTCCCTCCCTCCACCCCACTTCGTCCTTCCTTCCTCTCTCCCTCCATCCCTCTCCCCCTCCCTCCCTCTCCCCCTCCCTCCCTCTCCCCCTCCCTCTTTGCCTCTCTCCCCCTCCCTTTGCCCCTCCCTCTGGGCCTCCTCTTCCCTCGCCCCTGGCCCCCCAGGTACCCTCAGGGCCGCAGAAACCCCCTGCACGCTAAGCCTTGACCTGGAGCCCGGCTGGCCCTGCCCATGGCTCGGCCGCTCCCTGGAGCCCTGCGCAGCCCCGGCCTGAAACTGAGCCACTGAGGCCATCCCAGAAGACCAGCAGGGACTTATAGCATGTCAGCGGCACAGGGCGAGTCTTAATCAGGCAAGAGCAGGGAGTAAGACGGGGCACACAAGCGAGGAGCTGGTGGTGGGCACGGGCGTTCGCAGGAGAATCTAACCATACCGGGCACAGCCGGCCACCGATCACTCCCAAGACGCCACCCTCCCTCAGTGTGGGTTCTCAAATGGATCTGGGGGCCCTGAGACCCTCCATATCCCAGCTGGCCGGTGCTGGTGGCAGCAGGGTCCCGACAGGAGGCACCGACACTTGCTCCTTCCCCACCTGGGCAAGCCCTGCCAGCTCTGGGTGCTCACGGTGGAGCCTGGCAGGGCGTGAGAGCCGCTGGCCCAGCCTGGGCGGTGAATTTTGCACTTGGTGAGTCATGGCTCAGGCTGAGCAAAGATTTGCAGAGAATGGTCTGGAAGACTAGACCTCGGTTTTATCCCAACCAAGCCCCCCGGCTTCTTGTCACCTCCTTCTCCCCAGGTGTCCACACTTAGCCGCATCCCCCACCACCACTGCACCTTCCCTGGGCACTGGAACCGCGGGTGGCTGCCTGTCCCTAGCTGCGGCTGAGCTGAGGCTGCGCCTGTGAGAAGGCCCGACAGGCAGGATGGGCGACATGGCCAACAGTTCCATCGAGTTCCACCCCAAGCCCCAGCAGCAGCGGGAGGCCCCCCATGCGGGTGGCTTTGGGTGCACGCTGGCTGAGCTGCGCTCCCTCATGGAGCTGCGAGGGGCTGAGGCGCTGCAGAAGATCCAGGAAGCCTACGGAGACGTCGGCGGGCTCTGCAGGCGGCTGAAGACCTCGCCCACGGAGGGTAAGGCTGTCACCTCCTCCCAGCCGTTGGGGTGTCCTCAGCGCGGTCCTTAGTGCTGAGGCAGGATGGGCTCCAGGGCTCTGCGGCCACTGCAGTAGGTCCCTAGAGGGCTCTGTGGAGAGGAGGCCCCGTGACCCCTGCCCGCGCCCCTCCTCCCGGCCACTTCCCGTGAGTGGGGGATGCTCCGTGCCGAGTGGGGAGGCTGTTGTCCTGGACGGGCGGCTGTTCTCCACAGGGGGAGGGAGGAGATGGGAACTCCGCCAGGCGCGTGAAGGCGGGGTGGGCCCCAAACTGCAACCCCAGAATGGCTTCTGAGGAATGGGGCGGGGCAGGCAGCCTCCTGTTGATGGAGGAGGAAGACACAGCCCCTGTCTGCATATTTGGGGGTTCCCTGTGCGCTCAGCCCTGTGTTCAGTTGGGGGTTCAGAAGAGAAGACTCGGTGCAGGGTTGCAGGGGGCCTCTCCCTGGCACAGGGCCATTTGGGCCAAAGCTGGGGCATTGGGGGAGGCCCCAGAGTGCTGATCAGAAGGGCAAGCCTGAGGCAGCGTAGGTGTCACTGCTACAGTGGGCCTCCAGAAAGCCCAGTGAGCACCCTCTAGAAGGATCTGGGGTGGAGGCCTGACTGCCATTTTTGGTCCTGTCTCTTCCCTGGCTGCTGGGGTCTGCTGTGAGGCAGAGACCGCTGGGGAGCCGGGCCCAGCCACAGAGTCCAGGAGCTGGAGTGTCCCCTGACCCAGCTGGCGCTCGCCTGGCAAGGCTGCTGGGGTTGTCCCAGCCCGGTGCCAGGCCTGCTCCCCGGCCAGCGAGAGTTGACTTGATCAGCAGCCCGTCTCGGTGGCACCTTGGCCCACCCATCTCCTCTGCTCCTGCCTGGGCACGGCCCCCAGCACCTCCAGCCTCCTGCCCTGCCCCCGCCCTGCTTGGAGACTGGATGCTCTGGCCTCGGGTGTCTGTGCGCTGGGTGGCGCGTAGGCCGGAGGGAGGAGTGGAGAGGGAGGGGTGGCCCGTGGTCCAAGCCAGGAACCCGAGGTGGAGTGGCCTTCCCAGGGTCTGCCTGGGTCTCCCTCGCTTTGTGCTGTGGAGCTAACGCGCCCACGGACACCCTGCCTCACCCGCCACGCGCGCCAGCCGGGTGCAGCGTGCTGTCAAGGCAGATGGCTCGGCGCCGGGCCAGAGGATCTCTTTCCTTCCCTCCTCCTTGCCCGCCCCCTGAGGACTCGAGCTCGGAAGAGGCTAGGGTGGAGGGCCATTTAGCCACAAGGGCTCTGGCCGCTCCCAGATCAAAGGAAGCAGATGGGCTTCAGCTGGCAGCCCTTCCCTCGTCTGTCAGGCCTTGTTAAATATTTAAAATGTCAAGGCCCCTGGGAACCTGCCCGATGCTGCCACAGAGCGGGAGCTCGCTCGGGCCTGTGGAGGGGGCGGGCACGGAGAAGGGCAGGTGCACAGGTAGGCGCCCCAGGCCCTGACTGGCTTCTGAGCACCCGGGCGCCCGTGGCCACAGTGGAGGGAGCCACCAGGCCTGGGGCTGCTGCCTGAAGAATGAGTGGCACGAGGACCGGCCCCTCCTCTCTCCAACCCTGGCGGCCCTCAAGGTCCTCAAGCCCGAGCTGTCTGGGTGCCAAGAGCAGGTGACTCTGGCTCCCCATATGCCCTCGGCCCAACCACGAGCCTGAGGCAGGCATGGGGTCCTCGACAGGCCTGCTGCCTTGGCCCCAGAGTTCCCCCGCAGCCACCGGCCCCTCACTGCTGCTCAGACACAATGCACCCGGGCCCTGCGCCAAGCCCCTGGCAAGGTGGGCACACTTGGGGGTGCCCAGGAGGCAGGCAGGCACCCCCATGTAGGTGCTTTACAGAGGGCAGGAGGCCAGGGAGGTGCGTGGGGCATTGCAGGAGGGGGACTTTGTCTTCACATCAGTCCGCTCCGCCCAGCCTTCGTAAAGAGATCCGAGAGGGTTCTAGAAGCCATCCTGAATTCTCCTCCTGTTGGCCAGGAAACCTGGGTCTTAGGCCGAGCCCAGCGGTGGGCTTGCCAGGGGGACCTGGCCCCCACCCCTTCCCCGGCCTGGTCTCCACAGGCAGTCATGGAAAGCAGGGGGCGGATTAGCTGGGATCCGACACGATATGGTCCTAATCCAATTCCGATGGCATCTGGCCTCTGCTCTGGGCAGGCTGCCCATCTGTGTCCAGGCCAGCCGGCCGCCCCCGCCCCCACAGCCTGGACCCGGGCGGCCCCCAGGCTGCTGAGCAGGCACTTGCTTGGAAGCAGAGGGGCCGCAGCTGCCTTTTGCCCCCCACGGTGGGTGCTGCTTCGGCGGCAGCTGTCAGGAGCCCCGAGCCCACAGGAAGACCGAGGCCACAGGACCTGGCTGAGGGCAGCTGCCTGGTGTAGGACAAGGAGGGAGAAGCCGCAAGGGCGAGTCAAGGCCAAGGCAGAGGCTGATGGAGGGGCACGGAGGGAGCTCCTGGTGCGTGGCTGGGGCACGCAGGAGACAGACTCGCATGGTGCCGTGGGGACCCGTGGGCTCTCTAGAGGCTGCGGTGGGCCTGTGTCCCTCTCCGCGGGCTCCAGGCTAGAGCAGCGGAGGGCCTGGGTGTCTGGGAGACTGAGAGTTTGGGTGCATCTCTAGCGCCAACCCCACCTTTCACAGTCCCTGCGGTTCAAGGAGACAGGCCCCAATCTGGAGTGAGCCACAGGCCCTGCGGTTGGGCCCCTGGTCCACAGCCCCCTCTCCTGCCACCTCAGGAGGTGAGGTCCCTAGTTTCTCCCAGATGCCCAACTGAGGAAGCTGGAGAGACTGCGGGCCTCCAAAAAGAGGCCTTTGGCCCCCGCAGAAACCCGAGCCGGCCAGCTGGGCCCAGGTACAATGAGGCCAGTGGGAGAAAGGCAGGGACAGCTGCGGATCTTCTGGGTGGGGAGGACGTGCCAAGGCGGAGCCGGCCGCGGGCTCCTGCCTGTCAGTCTTCCCACCTCGGCAGGGCCCTGCCCCTCGCCGCCCCAGAGCCCCACGGTTAGCACTTCCTCGCCCCCCATCATCTGGGGCTGGGTCTCGCGTGCCCTCCCAAGCCTGCGGAGAGCACCCCGTGGGCCCGGCCAGGCCCTTCTGGTCGCTCCTGTTCCCACAGCAGGTAGTAAGGGTAACGCCAGCTACTCAGGTCTGGGAGCTGCAAGCTGCTGTCCGCCCACTAGGGGTCAGTGTAGGGCTGGTCCCTTGGAGGGGACAAAGAGGCAGTGGAGCACTGCGGGCTGTGGGAGCACGGAGAGGGTGAAGTCTGACGGCTTAGGACAGGGCCAAGGGATGGAGTCCAGGCTTGGAGGCCCGTGGCCCGGATGCCAGTCATACGTGGAAGCTTCCAGTACCTTCAGACACGGTGCCTTGGTCCAGGCCAGGGTAGACTGAGAAGCTGAGCCCCCTTGTGTGTGTGGATTCTGAGCCCCTCTGAGACCAGGCCGTCACAGGCCGGCTCACCAGCCTCAGCGCAGAGCCCCAGGAAGGGAGCCTGCCGCCCCAGCCCTCGCAGCCACGACATCCGCCCGGGGTGCGTGAGTGGCCTCCTGGGGCTCCAGAGCTATGGTTGAGGCCCTCTCAGCCCCTGGGAGGTTGCATCGAGGTGCCTCGTCTGCTTAGCACTCAGAGGGACCCACTGGAACTGGCCACCCCACCCTTCACCCTCTTTGTCCTTGACCTGGGGTTGCCGTGCCATCAGCATGAACCATTGACAATCTCATCAGCCCCAGCCTCCCCACCCCTTGTCCTCAGGGATGACAGGTGACAGAATTAGGTAAGGAGGGGTGGTTCTGATTGGGAGGCCAAGGCTAATTTGGGGACTCCTGAGGAAGCTGGTCACCAAATCTGCCAGAGTGGCTCTGGGTGTAATTCAAGTCACCGTTTAGATGCCAGCCTAGGGGGGTTGGTTCCCCAGGCACAGCTGAGAGTGAGATGTCACATGACATGGTGAGGCCAAGCAAGACCCAGAAAAGGCTGCAAGAGCTCTCTCAGTCCCCGCCCTCACTGCTGTGACTTCTGGTTCCCCCTAGCCCAGGCTGTGCCCGTCTCCTCTCCTCACATGACACATCAGTCCCCCTCTTTGGGTCTCTGAACCCAAGAACTTGCATTCCCCTGCTAGCCCTCATGTTCCCTCTCCTCTGCTCCTTCCCTGAGAAACTTCTGGAAAGCAGGCCTCCACTCCCTGTCTCCAGCAGCCACTCCTCTGTCCTCCTCAGCAGCCATGGGCACCATGGGCCGCTGCACGCTTTTGGAGACTCCCGTCGCCCTTGGCCCTGGCCCTGCCCCCCTTCCAGGCTCTTCCCAGCCCCGCAGGTTATACTGCGTGACCCTGCCAGTATTTGGGTCCAGCTGCCAGTGGCGGTGGGGGTGTGGCCAAGGCCCGGCGGCTGTCCAGTTCTCAGGGTGTCCGTGTCCTGGAAGCGCATTCCCACCGTGCACACCCACTCTGAAGAAGATGTGGAGCCCGGATGTTAGGAGCCAGACAGATCTGTCCCGACAGGAGGAAAAGCCCCTTCAGAGAGGGCCCTGGCCAAGTCTTTGGCATCTGGTCAGAAGCCGGGTCGTGCCAACCCCACCTCCCTTGACTGGTGGCCCTCCCACATCTCCACTAAAGTCCCCCCGACACATGCTGTCCCTCGGGGGGTGGTTGGCTGCTCTTTCTCCTGTCCGGTTCCCTCCGCGTCCCCCATCAGCTATCATCACCTTCCTCCGAATCCCCCTCAGAGGTAGTCTGGAGGTGGCACAGGACAGCGCAGAGACTGGGAGCGTGGATGAGGGAGGTGCGTGGCCTCGGGTCAGGTCCCAGCCGTAGTCGGGTAGCCTCCTGGGCCTGTTTTCTCATCTGTGTGTCAGGTGGAGGGTGGCAGCCCTTCCACCCCAGCTAGCAGCCCTACCTCGTGCCAGGGGCTCCCCATGGTGGCAGCCGGAGGGGCCGCACGCTCTCTGCGCGCGCACGCCCCCAAGGCTCTGCAGAAAGGCTCGCAGTGCCAGGCCTGTGCGGGTGTCGCCCTCTTGGAGCTGACAGTCTGGGCGAAGCAGACACTGGCCAGGAGCAGGGCGCCTGGCACGCAAGGCCAGCGGGCCCACTGTCTCTTTCTGTGCTTCTTGGGCGCCCCGCAGGCCTGGCGGACAACACCAATGACTTGGAGAAGCGCAGGCAGATCTATGGGCAGAACTTCATCCCTCCCAAGCAGCCCAAGACCTTCCTTCAGTTGGTGTGGGAGGCCCTGCAGGATGTGACCCTCATCATCCTGGAGGTGGCCGCCATCGTCTCCCTGGGCCTGTCGTTCTATGCACCGCCCGGGGAGGAGAGTGAAGGTGAGGGCAGGGGCCTGGCTGGAAGGAGGGGGAGGACTGAGACCTAAGATGAGGGGAGGCTCACAGGATGTCCCAATCCCAGTGGCAGGGCTCGTGGGCTCACATGATTCTCCACGTTTTCCTTGCCTTGGTCGTCGGCACAGCCTGCGGGAACGTGTCAGGTGGGGCGGAAGACGAGGGCGAGGCTGAGGCTGGCTGGATCGAAGGCGCTGCCATCCTGCTGTCTGTCATTTGTGTGGTGCTGGTCACGGCCTTCAACGACTGGAGCAAGGAGAAGCAGTTCCGAGGCCTACAGAGCCGAATTGAGCAGGAGCAGAAGTTCACGGTCATCCGGAACGGGCAGCTCCTCCAGGTCCCTGTGGCCGCACTGGTGGTGGGGGACATTGCCCAGGTCAAGTACGGTGAGTGTGCCAATCTCCACCCACCCTGCCAAGGAAGCCTGCTCTCGGTTCTGGGAGGGTGGCCCGGAGGAGACCACCCCAGTGCAGGCTCTGTCCCCAGGGGCATGTGTGCCTTCACCTGCAGGAGGCCGGAGCCGGGGCGCATGGGGAGCGTGAGGCAGGGCGGAGAGGGGGAGTTTCAGACACGACAGCACTCCAGCAAGCGGGCTGTTCCCGCCACGAAGGAGGCAAATGTCCCCATTCCCTGGGAGCTGGATGACACGGTTAGGTGGGGGTGGTTGCCCCCAGAAAGGCAGAGGAGGAAGGAAGAGGTCTCCCAAGTCCCTTTCCCGAGTGGCCCATAGATCAGGTGGGACCTGCCCGGCAGCGGGGGCAGGTGGTGGGGAGAAAGGCCCCACACACCCACGGCCTCTGGTCCCGGCCGCCGGCCGTCCCTTAGGAGACCTGCTGCCTGCTGACGGCGTGCTCATCCAGGGCAACGACCTCAAGCTGGACGAGAGCTCCCTGACGGGGGAGTCGGACCATGTGCGCAAGTCCGCCGACAAAGACCCCATGCTGCTCTCAGGTGAGGACCACCTTCCCGACCGGCCTAGCGTCAAGTCGCCTTCAAAGCCATTTGGCCCAGCACCCGAGTCCAAGCCAGCCTGCCAGGCCGGCCTCAGCCAGGGCCTCCCTGAAAGCCCTTCCAGGCAGGGAGTCTGAGGACTCCACCCACCGCGAGGCCTGGCAGCGGCAGCTCCGGCCACAGGGCGAGGCAGTCGGCCTTCTCAGCCAGGGGGGCCCTTGGTGCTGACCGGGAAGCCCCAGGAGGAGAGGCTTCCTGGGGGTCAGCACAGTGCCACACTCCCCCCAAATCCAGAGCCTGCGGAAGACCCGTGGGGCAGTGCTCCTCCCCAGAAGGCCCTGACTTAGCCCAGCGTTTATCCCCGTGGGAAAGACAGTGGCAAACAGGACAGGATGGCTGGAGGCCCTAGGTGGGCCCCAAGAACGGCTCCTCATGCTTCTGAGTGACCCCCTCCTTCTCTGTGGGCCAGGGAGGGCCTCCAGCCTAGACTTTGGGTCAACACGGTGTCTGGTGGCCTCTGGTGCGGAGTCCCTGCTTCTGTGGGTGCTGAACATGTCTTCCACCAGGGGGTGCAAACTCCCATCTCACTCTCTCTGTGTTGCTCCGCCAGGCACTCATGTTATGGAGGGTTCTGGAAGGATGGTGGTGACGGCCGTCGGTGTGAACTCCCAGACAGGCATCATCTTCACCTTGCTTGGAGCTGGTGGAGAAGAGGAGGAGAAGAAGGATAAGAAAGGTACGACAACACGGCTGCCTGTCGCCACGGCCTGCGCTCAGTGGGTAGGAGGCCACGCCCTGTCTTCGAGCCTTTTCGGGGACTGCTCTTCGGAGGTTTCCCCTGGGGAGCCAGCAGGCTGGGCCCCCCCCCCAGTTCTGTGTACGGGTAGCTTTCCTTAGCCCACTGTCCCCCTAAGGCTTTGGGAGCACGTGCCTGGGGCAAAGGACCGTGCCCCGCCTGGACAGGAGCGGGGCCAGCGCCCACTGGGGAGCCGAGGACCCCAGGCCTGCATGGCAGCCAGGGAAACGGGCCCGGAAGTCAGAGGCAGAGCCGCCCGAGCGCGACGAGGACGGGCTGGGGCACAGCAGTGTCTGGGGGCTGCCTGCAGCATGCCCCCGGGCCCCCTTGCTCTGGCCTGGGCTTGCCCGCAGGCGTCTCCCGCAGCCGGTACCAGGTAGGAGCAGGTTTCCATATGTGTGCCCCGCGCGGGAGAGCTCTGCTTCCTGCCCGAAGCCTCCAGCGGGCACCTGGGCCGGTGAGCTGGGGAGGGGTCATCAGCCAAGGTTTGGATGGGGACAGGCGAGCCTAAGGAAGGCTGGGCCCTGGGCCACCTCGAGAAGCTTCCTCCTCCTGGAGGCGGTGAGGGAGGAGCTGGGTAAGCTGCTGTTGCCTAGAAGTTTCCGTAGGCTCTGCCTCCTGGCAGCCTGGGCCTGTGTCTCCCTGCGTGGGCACCTCTGCCACACAGCCCTCTTCTTTGTCATCCCAGCCCCCTGTCCCTGCAGTGAGTGCCCTAGGGGTGCACAGGCCGATAGGCAGGCCCTGGGCCTATCTGGCCCTCTGGGCTGGGCTGGAGTCCCCGGGCCTCTCTCTAGGGAAGCCCAGTTGACCCTGCCTGGTGGCCTCATCCGCAGCTGGTTGGCAAGGAGCCTCTTCCATACCAGACCCTCCAAGGCCCTGTCCCTTGGCCTAATGGAACCTATACTCTCAGTGGCTCCTGCACCTTCTTCCCAGTCTCCTCACCTCCTGCTCTGTCCCTTAAATGCTGGTGTCCTTCCCACCTTGGTCCCTCTCCTCTTCGAACGTGACCAGACCCATCCAGCCCCTCCTAGGCCCCTTCCCCGCCCCAGCACCCTCAGGCAGGGCGGGTCCTGGAGAGGGGCCCTGGAGGAGCAGCAGCAGCACGGGCAGCTCCCCACTTCCCCTCCCCGTTGTGGCCTCCATGGCCCCTTTCCACCCGCTACCCCTTATTTCTTACCTTTTGACCTTGACTCCTATGTACCCTTCTCCTCCACGTGTCCTCCTTCGCCTCGTCACCGTCCCTCCGCTGCTGCCCGCTCTGTGCCAGGCCCAGTCGTCGTCTTCCCCCAGCGCTCATCGCACACCCCTCCCTCCTCCAGAGCCCCCGCCCCCCGCCCACCTGCAGGCGGGCTCTGTAGTCCCTCCTTCCTCTGGGCCCCATGGCCAGCATCTCCCTTGTTGTGCTGGATTGTCACTGTGCTGTCATCATATGTCTATGGGTGTCTTCCCTGCCCCCCAGAAGTCTCTTGCACCTTTGAACTGCCCCCCTCAGCCCCTACAGGGGCCCTGGGCATCTCCCCCTCCCTGACCTCTCATGCCACTTGGGTCCCCAGGGACATGAGATATTGGGTGATGACTGACAGGTCAGCCCATAAGCCCCTCCTGCTCTGGCTGATTCATCTCTGGATCCAGGGCCATTGTAGACGTGGCCCCCGAAGAGCTCCTCTAACTGCAGCCCTCAGAAGGGCTGTCCAGCACCATGGCCCCTAGCAGGGCTGCGGCCACCACCGAAGCCCCTGGGCGGGTCCCCCTGGTGCCTGGCCTGTCCGATGCGCACACTCTCTCCAGTGCTGCGGGGCACAGGCGCTCAGCCCTGCCCTCCTGCGCAGTGCCCTGGGCTACAAGGGAGCTTTGCCCTAGTTAACCAATGGCCTAGGGGGACCTGGCAGGGGCCCGAGGCCTAGCAGAGTCCCAGGTCTCATTCCTTTATCCCTTCAAGGCGCACGCTGAGATTCCCGCTGGCAGTGGTTGCGGGGAAATCCAGTCCCTAGGCTAGGGTGGCAGGGTGCTGGCTGCCCAGCTATGGGGACTTAGGAACCATTTAAGCGAACCCCTTGAGCAGGCTCTGGGGAAGCGACATCCCGACTGGAGGAGGACCCTGCTTCTTGGAAACCTCCTGCTACCAGCCACACGTGACCCTGGACCTGTCAAGGACTGACTTTAGGGGTTCTCTGTGGGGCTGGATCAAGGCCCAGGGGCAGCCCCAGCCAGCGAGCTGTCTTGCTCAGGAATCCTGGAGCTCTGTGGGGACTGTGTGTGGGGAGGTGGTGACAGGATGAGCCTGGAGAGGACAGGGCATTGAGAAGGTGCCACCTTGGGCGGCAAGCAGTCAGGGCCACCAGCAATCAGGCCGCTCCTTCTGCTCCCTCCCCCTTTGCCACGTGGCCCCGAGGCTGTCCTCCGTGTGTGCCTGTGTGTGTATGTGCGCATGCGTGCGCCACGTGGATGTTCTCAAGCCTTCGTGTCTGTCATCCCTCTTCCATTGTAGGCAAGCAGCAGGATGGGGCGATGGAGAGTAGCCAGACCAAAGGTAACGCGCGCCGCTGCTGGGGCGGCCGCTTGGAGCCCTGGGGGTGGGGCTGATGGGGGGGAGGGGCCGCCAGCCTCGGTGGCAGGAGCAGCACTTGGAGACCAGGTGAGTGGGCTCCACAGTCCCATCTTGGCGCAGGGGGAGGAGAGGGCACACCCCTGGAGCTGCTCCAGGCGTCCCGTCCACAGACACTGATGGAGGCTCAGACCGGCCACCTAGAGGATGGCCGCCCGTCCATCACCGTAGCCCAAGTGTCTCCGTGCCTTAGCCCAGCAAGTGCATAGAGATCACCTGTACGTGAGCACCCTCGGGCCACTTTGGCCAGATGAGGAAACTGGAGTACAGAGCAGGTGACTTTCCCCAAGCTCTGCATCCCAGTCAGTGGGGCCAGAGCAGGGGGACAGGTCGGCTCCCCTCCAGCTGAGCCTGTGGGCCAAGGAGACAGAGAAGCCAGCCAAGGGTTAGAGGCCTGGCTCTGCTGCCAGCCCGGCTGCCTGGCAGGTGTGGACACTCTGTGGACAGGCCTGTGTCCGGCTGTGAGACACAGGCAGCAGAAGTGGCTGGATGGCAGGTGGTGGCCCACGGAAGACAGAAGATGTCAGGTCAAATCAGCGAGCAATTCTAGGTACGGAGAACCCAAAGATGGATAAAGCATGGCCCAGGCCCTCTGGAAGGTCGCAGCACAGAGAGAGGAACACAGGGACGATACTCAAGTGTCGTATGCTGTGGTCTCACCCAGGGACCCAGGGACCATAACAGGGTCAGACAAGCCACTTGGAGCTTAGAGGATAACTGGGATTGGGAGGGTTAGGGGCAGGGGATGGCCTAATGGCTGGAGCCCTGGGTTAAGGGGGGGTGGCCCAGCTGTGTGGGGCCAGTGTGTCCCTGAGGCGCTGGGAGGAAAGAGCCATGGTGAGTGGCCTCAGGCCACCAGGTGAGGAGGAGACAAGAGGTGAGGGCAGTAGTGCCAAGTGCCCCATTGGGCGGGGCACAAGGACAGGACGGGGAACCCCTGGGTTGCCGGCTGGGGCCGGGGCACAGGAAGCAGGTAGGGGCGGACATGATTACTTCGGCAGTCGTCAGGACCCTGAGGCTGTGGAGTTGGTGGGGAGGGAGGTGACAGAGGCAGAGGGGTGGGGAGGACAGGGGAACAGAGCTGGGGGACATGCCACTTCAAAGGCAGCAAGGATGAGGAGCACAGGACCCTCAGGGCAGGAGTGAGGGGGCCGCCTGCTCTAGGGGAGGCAACCGGACAGGCAGGCGAGGCTTGCCCAGGGGGAGACTGCTGAGAGGAGAGACGGCTTGGAGGCTCCTAGGCCCCTCTGACTAGAGCGGACAGGTGGCTTGGACACCGGTGGGCAGATGAGTCAGCTCAGGATTCTGGAACATTCCTTGGGCTACAGGCCTCTGCTCTCAGGTATTGAGATTGGGGTGTTCCAGGACTGGTCACCCTGTCTGTGTGCCCAAGTACCTGGTGCTCGTGTCTGCCCTCCCTTCCCCCGAGAGAACCGTCTCTCTGTCCCACCTAGGACAGCGCTGGAGCCACCCCATCTATCCCGGGAGGGCCCGGGCTTGGGAGGGAGAGAAGGAAGCCGTGTTTAACTTGGAAATTAGAGAACACCATTGAATCCCGTGTGCTCTCATACGGTGTGGCATGTCTTTCCCCATGAAAGCCCCTCGTAGTCTCTTTACCCCAGCCAGGCCCTAACCTTGGCCGTGGGATTCCTCTATGTGCAGCTAAGAAGCAGGATGGGGCAGTTGCCATGGAAATGCAGCCCCTGAAGAGCGCGGAGGGCGGGGAGATGGAGGAGCGGGAGAAGAAGAAAGCCAACGTGCCCAAGAAGGAGAAGTCGGTCCTTCAGGGGAAGCTCACGAAGCTGGCCGTGCAGATCGGGAAAGCAGGTAGGGACCGGGCGTGGAGGTCACCAGGCTCCTGCAGGTGAGCTGGAAGGGATGTGGCAGGTGATGTGTGGGCCAGGAAGCCAGCGGGGACAGGCTAGGGCCAGAGATGGCCATCAGGGCCTGGCCCAGCCCTCCCCGGTACACATAAATTCCAAACCCTCCACTAAGGCCCCGGGGCACACGCATCACTCACGTGACCGCCCACCTCCCCCCCCACCCCCCCCCCCCCCCCGGGCTCCCCACCCCAGGCTCCAGGCTCTGCCTGGGGCACAGTCAAAAGGCAGCCAGCTGTCTGGCACCCCGACTTCTGAGGGTGGGTCGAAGCGTGCTGGCCCTCCCCAACCATGCTTCTCCTGCCATTTGGGGACCCCAGCAGAGGCAAGCAGGCCCCTCGCTCACCCTGCAGAGCCACGTCCCTCAGCCATTAGGAAAGGCCCTGACCTGGCTCGTACCTCTTCTTCCCTCTTCCTCCCTGCCTCCCTCACCCCTTCCTGCCCCACCCTCTGCGGCAGGGCTCGTGATGTCCGCCATCACCGTCATCATCCTGGTCCTCTACTTTGTGATTGAGACCTTTGTCGTGGACGGCCGGGCATGGCTGGCAGAGTGCACACCGGTCTACGTGCAGTACTTCGTGAAGTTCTTCATCATTGGTGTCACTGTGCTGGTTGTGGCTGTCCCAGAGGGCCTGCCTCTTGCTGTCACCATCTCCTTAGCTTACTCTGTCAAGGTAATAACAGTACTTACAGCTGATACCATTATACAGGCCCAGAAACTGGGATAGGAAGTGGGTAGGCACTGGGGCCGCAGTGAGGACTGGGGACAGTTTGGGATCCCACAGAGGAGGGGAGGCGCTGGGCAGGGACTTCAGGGGCGCTTGCTACTCCGGTAGCACAGACGCCTTCCCCTCCCAGGTTCCTGGGCACAGAGAGATGAGCCTGGAGTTTGGCATCTGAAGATGCAGGCAGGGGAAAGACGGGCGCTGGGGACTTGAGGGTGGAGGTCGAGGTGCCAGTGCTGCTTGCAGAGGCCGGGCAAGGAGGCAGTGGGCAGAGTGTGTGGGGGCCGGGCTGGGGTTGGGGAGCCGCAGGGCCAGCGGGCGAGTGACAGGGGCTCTGGGCAGGGGAGGACCCAGGTGAGCTCCCCCAGGTGGATGAGAGTCCTGAGGTCTTACAGGCCCGTGCCCTCGGTTTGGCTGCCACCCTGCAGCCAGTCCGTGCAGTGCCTTCCAGCCTTGCTGTCAGCCCCGTGCTGACTAAAGTCCCCAATGGGCTGTTAGTGCCCCACGTGGAGCTGGCTGAGCAGAGCAGAGTCGCCCCCGATGTCTGTGTTGACCGTCTCTTGCTCCACCCACCTGAGGAGTGAACAACCCCAGCACCCCCACCCCCGTCTGCGCCCTTTGCAGAAAATGATGAAGGATAACAACTTGGTACGCCACCTGGATGCCTGCGAGACCATGGGCAACGCCACAGCCATCTGCTCAGACAAGACGGGCACACTCACCACCAACCGTATGACCGTGGTCCAGTCCTACCTAGGGGACACCCATTACAAAGAGGTTCCAGCCCCCAACGCCCTGACCCCCAAGATCCTCGACCTCCTGGTCCACGCCATCTCCATCAACAGTGCCTACACCACCAAAATACTAGTGAGCCTGGCAGGGGTAGGGCTGGGGGGGCGAGGGGCTCACTAGCCTCCCTTAAGAACCCTTGCCCAGTGCCACATGGTCTCTGGGGTGCTGGGCACCCCCCTCCCCATCCCTGGCCTGCAGATTCTGGAAGGCCCTTCCAAGCATGTTGAATGATGGGAAGGCTGCCCATCCAGTCCGCACGGGAGGCCCTCCTCTGCTCCCTGCTCCCACACCCTGAGCCGTGCGGGCCCCGGGGGCAGCCGGGGATGGTCTTGGGGGCCCGGTGCCATGCTGGCTCTCCTCGCCCCGCAGCCTCCGGAGAAGGAAGGCGCTCTCCCACGCCAAGTGGGCAATAAGACGGAGTGCGCTCTGCTGGGCTTCGTCTTGGACCTGAAGCGGGACTTCCAGCCCGTGCGGGAGCAGATTCCGGAAGACAAGCTCTACAAAGTGTACACCTTCAACTCGGTCCGCAAGTCCATGAGCACGGCCATCCGCATGCCCGACGGCGGCTTCCGCCTCTTCAGCAAGGGGGCCTCAGAGATCCTGCTCAAAAAGTGAGTGGTTGAAAGGAAGGGGCCAGGGCCACGGCTGGGGGTAGGTAGCCAAGGGGCATGTATGCAGTTTCTTTGTTTGTTGTCCTGGTGGAATAAATGGTCAGAACAATGACCAGTTTCACCACTTTAAAGTGGACAGTTCGGTGGCATTAAGTACATTCACAACGTTGTACAGCTGTCACCACCATCCAATTCCAAAACATGGTCATCACCCCAAAAGCAACCCCATCCCCATTAGCAGTCCTTCCCCATCCGCCACCCCAGCTGGCACCCAGTCATCTGCTGTCTGTCCCTAGGGATTGGCCCATTCCAGACATTTCATGGAAATGGAGTCACACACTATGTGGTCTTTTGTGCCTGGCTTCTTCTTAGTGTACAGTTTTCAGGGTTCACCCATGTGTCAGCACGTCATTGCTTTTTAAGGCTGCATCCTATTCCACTGTCTGCACGGCCCACTTTTTGTTTATCCATCTGTCTGTCCATCCGTGGCCACTTGACTTGTTCCCACACTTACGTTATTGTCAGTAATGCTGCTGTGAACATGCTTGTGTGACTTTCTGACCGAACACCCGTGTCAGTCCCCTCGGGTATGGAGCCAGGAGTAGAATTTCTGGGTCATATGGGAACTCTATGTTTAACTTTTTGAGGCGCCACCAAACTGTTTCCCACAGAGGGGACACCATTCTCCATTGCCACCAGCAACGCACCAAAGGCTCCAGTTTCTCACCCTCATCAAGACTGATTTTCTGATACTATGACAGTGGTGCTAGCAGTTGTCCTAGTAGCTGTGAGGTGGCATCTCATGGTGGTTTTGAGTTGCACTTCCCTGGTGACTAATGACATTGAGCATCTTTTCATGTGCTTAGTGGCCATTTGTATGTCTTCTCTGGAGAAGTGTCTATTTAAGTCCTTTGCTCGTTTTTGAGTTATTTGTCTTTTCATCGTTGAGTTGCAAGAGCTCTTTACATGTCCCGGACACTAGGTCCTTATGAGATATGTGACTGTGGGCTGCCTTTGCACTCTCACGATAGCGTCCTTAGATGCACGCATGCTTTAAAATTGCGAGGAAGTCCAGTTGATCTATTTCTTGCTGTTGCTTATGTGGGTCTTCTTTTAGAGGTGGTGGAAACGTTCTGGAATTAGATAGCAGCGCTGGTCGCACCGCTCTGTGACTACATGAAAACCCATTGAATTGTCCACTTTAAATGGGCAGGTTGCGTGGTGTGTGAACTATACCTTAATAAAGCTGGTAAAACAAAGGGAGGGGGAACAAGCAACGTCACCTCCCGGCACCTGGCTTTTCCCCACTCCATCTCATTTCCTTCTGCCCCAGCCCAGTCACGCCAGCTCCTTCTTCAGCAGCCTGGCACGCCAGCCCCATTCACTTCCCCTATCTGCCTCTCGGGCCCTCAGCTCCCTTGTGCCCTCCTGTCCCCATCTGAATCCACCCAGTCCGGCCCCATCTGAGAGGCTCCTGGGGTTATCAGAGCTGCCTTGTCACGTCCCCACTCCATGGTGACAGCTGATTGCCTATGTGCCACACCCTTGTCCCAGTGAGTCCACGGGGAGCTGCCATGGCCTCGCTTAGCACTCCTTGGCTTGCAGCTAAATCTCCCCAATCTGCCTCTCGCCACATGGCCCTGTCCCCACGTCTCTCTGTGTCCTCTCCTCTTTTTACAAGGATACCGTCATTAGCTAGGCTCACCCCTAATCCAGCGTGACCGGCACTGTTTCCTCTTGTTCTCTCGCGGCCTCCGGCTCGCCCCCTACCTAGGTGCACCAACATCTTAAACAGCAACGGTGAACTCCGAGGCTTTCGTCCTCGGGACCGGGATGACATGGTGAAGAAGATCATCGAGCCGATGGCCTGTGATGGCCTCCGCACCATCTGCATCGCCTACCGGGACTTCTCTGCAGGCCAGGAGCCTGACTGGGACGACGAGAACGAGGTCGTGGGTGATCTCACCTGCATCGCTGTCGTGGGCATCGAGGACCCCGTGCGGCCGGAGGTAGACAGCCCCTTGTCTGTGAGCGTCCCTGGTCACTGTGCGCTCTGCTGGAGGTTGTCCGGATGGGTGGCAGGCGCCTTTCCTCACGTCCGGCTTCCACAGTGGGTATCTGGACACAGAAATCAGGGAGGGGGCGCCCCTCCTCGCCTCCCCAGCGTCATAGTAGAGAAAGGCTAGGTGTGGCGTCAGCGGCAGAGCCTCGGGGATCCGGGGATCCGGGGATCCTCCAGAGGGCGTGGCCGTCGTGCCCCAGATGAGACCCTCCTAGTGCACTTGAGCCCTCTTCCTGGGCGCTCTCACCCTGGCACCCACACAGAGCCTCTGTCCTGTCCTGCCCCCTCCTGTGTGGCCTATGGGCCCAGCTCAGGCTCCACCTTCTACCAGGCAAGAGAGGGTGGCAGTGGGAGCGATTCCTGCAGGACTGATGGGCTGGCGGGGTGGAGCCCGAGGGGCACAGGTCAGGGCACACGGTGGGCAGTTCCCAGTTGAGGGTTTTCTTGGGGCCACGTGAGGTTCAGGGCCTCCCTGTGGAGGTGTAAAGTGGGCAGGCAGGAGTGGAGAGCTCAAAGCAAAGGTCCTGGCTGGAGAGAGATTCCGGAAGCATCTTTCTATGGGTGAGATCCCCAGGGCGGGCAGCTGCAGCAGAGGCCAATGCAAGAGCAGAGCAAGGAGGACAGGTGAGGCCGGTCATGGCCTTGACATCAGGAGGTCATTTTCTTGTGCTTGAAAGATGGCAGACCCTCGAGAGGGCAAGAGCGTGCAGGGCAGCAGGCCTGGAGGGAGTGTGAGGCGTGGAGCTGCAGACAGCTGGCAGGAGGGTACACAGGCCACGGTGCTTGGAGGTGCGGGATGGCCACGGCCACAGGGGGCACAGGAAGCCTGGCGCCCAGGCTGAG
This sequence comes from Eulemur rufifrons, assembly GCF_041146395.1. NCBI lineage: Eukaryota > Metazoa > Chordata > Mammalia > Primates > Lemuridae > Eulemur > Eulemur rufifrons. The sequence continues at coordinate 20,894,760 of NC_091012.1, read as the reverse complement.
TTCGTGCCAGAGTGGGGACTGTTGGCAACTTCTCCAGCACCCAGATGAGAAAGGACAGCGTGTCCCCTGAGGGAGAGGTCGGAGAGGTCGCTTCTGGAGGTGGGGGCCTTTGTGTCCCCCAGAGCTGCTCAGCCACTATTTTCGGCGCAGAGCCCCTGCTTCTCAGGCTCGTCATGGCCACTTGGTGGCAGCAGAGGGCGGCCTCCGGACGCTTCAGGGACTGGTTCAAAGGGGAGTCGTCTCCTTGTGGCTCATGGTCTTGCTGTCCAGCACCCCAAGATCCTCAAAGGGCAGAAAGTGTCCCTGTGCCGGAAGAAAGGACACACGTTCCGGGGTGCGGGTACAAGTCCCTCACGGCACCCGGGCTCTTCCCGGGCAGTCTTCGCTGAAGGATCACTGGGTCACTCTGTCACAGCCTGAAGTGGGCCCCCCCCTTCTCGCCCACACTCTCTCCCTGGCTGAGATCACATTCCCCCGCCAGCCTCGGGGGCCACCAGCATGCTGGGGACTCTCAGGTGACTGTCCTCCCCTGGGGTCTCCCAGCTACCATCCTCAGCCCCCCACTGCCTGGCTCCTGCTCCTGCGTGTCCCCTACCTGCCTGGGCTCCCTGGGCCGAGGGCTGGGCCCGACCTCCTAATCCACCTCCCGAGGCCTGAACCTCCTCTCCCTCCTCGCCCCTCCCCTCACTGTCACTTCCCCCTCAGTGGCATCATCTGCCCCACCCTGTCTCGCTCCCCTCTGAGCCTGAAAAGCCAAGTACCTCCTCATTCATTTGGGAACCGTCCTCCCCATCCCTCCATCACTGAACAGGGCCACCACCTCCGGGCTGGTCTCCGGGCTTGCCGCTCTCAACCCACTTCAGCCTGTTTTCCACTCAGCGCTAGTGGGATCTTTCTCCTTCCCTTGCTCCAGAATCTAACATGATACAGGTGGCCCCCAACTTTCTTAACGACTTTTGACTCGGTGGGCGTCAGTGCTCCTTCAGTCCCTGTGTGGCCGTTGCTTCCCGCTCAGTAAATCGTACGAGATATTCAACACTCTGCCACAAAACAGGCTTTGCATGAGATGATCTCGCACCACTTAGGCTAGCGTAAGTGTTCTGAGCACATTTAAGGCAGGCCGGGCTAAGCTGTGATCTATTAAATGTGTTCTCCAGTTCTGATGTTTTCAACTGACGATGCTTTCTCAGGATGTGAGCCCGCCATAAATTGAGGACATCTGTATTTGAAAACCGAAATGCATGTTGCATAACCAAAACAGTGCTCCACTTTCCCTGCCTTATCATGGAAACCTACAGCTCTAATGAAAAGATTAATTCTGAGAAAAATACCTTAGGTTTTATATTGTTAAAAAAAAATGGAGGCAAGTGAGAGAGGCGCCCCAAGCTTGGCCGCAAGCCAGGTGCTTGCCCTGAGTCGGGGCCCTGCTGGCCATCGGGGCGCCGGCGCGGTGGCTGGGGCGGGAGGCACCTGCGTTGCTCTGTAGGGCTGACACAGCCACCTCGCCGGCCTGCCGGGTGCGCCGGGTGCACAGCTTAGCACTGTGGCTAAGCTGCGTGGCAGGGCAGCCCCGTCATCCTCTGTGCTGCCTCGCTTTAGCACCACTGTCACTCTGCTGGACCTCGGCCACCCACAGATCCGAGTGGAGGAAGGGGTGCAGCCTGGATTCTACACATATGTGGCCTTGAGGGCCCCACCCACTTCTCTCGTCTCTTCCAGGTCCCTGAAGCTATCCGCAAATGCCAGCGTGCTGGCATCACGGTCCGCATGGTGACTGGGGACAACATCAACACGGCGAGGGCCATCGCGGCCAAGTGCGGCATCATCCAGCCCGGGGAGGACTTCCTGTGCCTGGAGGGGAAGGAGTTCAACCGGCGGATCCGCAACGAGAAAGGCGAGGTAGCTCCCCACTGCGCCCAGACCGGCCCCCCCGCCCCCCACCCCCCACCCCAGCGCTGCAGCCTCCGTGTGCCTCCCCCAGATAGAGCAGGAGCGGCTGGACAAGGTGTGGCCCAAGCTGAGGGTGCTCGCCCGCTCGTCTCCCACCGACAAGCACACTCTGGTCAAAGGTAAAAGAGCCTCTTGCCCTGACCCTGCTGCTCCGGGTTAAGGGGCTGAACGGAAAATGCCCAAGCAAGGTGGGCCCACAGAGGCTGGCCCCTCCTCGTAACAGATGGGGAAACTGAGGCCCAGGAGCAGGAGACACTTAGCCAAGCCACACGGTGCTGGGTCCCTCCCTTCTACCAAATCACACACCCAGTGTCATCTCCTATCCCCTGAACAAGTGAGCCAGTCTCACTGGGTGACAGGGATGGGGGAGGGGCAGAGGGACGGGGCTGTCCAGTTAAGGCCTGGGGACTTGACACCACAAGCGACAGGAAGCACAGAGTATTGGAACGGTAGCGCAGGCAAAATCCCAAGGGGTTTTCAGAGCCAGCCCCAATCCCCCAGCTCCCTGGGCTGGGCCACGCAGGGCTGCGGTGACAGATGGCAACACCCTGCCCTGCCCCACTCTGTGTTCCAGGGATTATCGACAGCACCACCGGCGAGCAGCGGCAGGTGGTGGCTGTGACCGGGGATGGCACCAATGATGGGCCGGCCCTCAAAAAGGCGGACGTGGGCTTCGCCATGGTGAGCCACACGGTGTCAGCCCAGCTCCCCGCAGCGGGTGGGCCTGTGTCCAGCTCGTGGCCATTAGCTGTACCAGAAAGTGGGAGCCAGTACTGGGGCGGGTTGCAGAGTGCCAGAATGTTCTTTCTCTCACACCCTGTCCACTAGGGCCTGTGTGGGCTCTGCCAGTCAGGAGACACGTGTGCCGTTTGTTTAAGAGTATTTGGTGTGACGCCCAAGGTGACGGTGGGGCCCAGCCGTACGGCACAGGGGAAGGGGAGCAGCGGGCGGGGAGCCCCTCTCCCCACCCTACCGACAAGGAGCACCCCCCACTGGCCACAGTCAGCTCGGCCCCTTCCCAGCACTCATACCCAGGGGCCTGTGAGCACCAAGCTGAGCTTCGTGGGGCTGGCGGCTGTCACAGGGCCAGGCCTGGGGTGGGGACAGGGCTGAGCGCTTTGCATGGCTGTAGCTGCACTTGCGTCGGAGTGTTGGGCCGGGGTCCTCCTGCAAACGCTGTGTGGACCAAGAGGACAGGTTCCTCCTCGCCCAAGGCATCCGCGTCCAGGACTTCCAGGGGCTCCTTAGGTAGCAGCCTCTCTAGAGCACTAAGAAGGGACTGCAGGCTGCTTGGTGGCCACGTGGCAGCAGCTGGGCCTGGTGTGTGAGTCTGTGTTGATGGCCATGTTGTCAGCACACTGTTTATGAGCAAAGCCTCCCTGTGACCCCCTGCTGTTTGTGGTAGAAAACACGTTGGATACACACCAGTGCTGTTCTCAGCTGGGGGGCCTTATTTGGAAGGGAACGGCAGGGAACCAGGCCAGGTGGGCTGGGTGATGGAGGGGGACTGGGGCAGGGGCCCCACGGAAAATCTGTGTGTGTGTGTGTGTGTGTGTGTCACCGCCCAGGGCATCGCAGGGACTGACGTGGCCAAGGAGGCCTCTGACATCATCCTGACTGATGACAACTTCACCAGCATCGTCAAGGCGGTGATGTGGGGCCGCAACGTCTACGACAGCATCTCTAAGTTCCTGCAGTTCCAGCTGACGGTCAACGTGGTGGCCGTGATCGTGGCCTTCACGGGCGCCTGCATTACTCAGGTGGGCATCGGGAGCTGCTGTGGCCTGACAAGGACAAAGGGCTCCCGCCCGTGGCCCAGTGGGCCCGCAGGAGGCCGCTGGTTTCCAAAGGCGGTGACTGAGGCTAAATTGCCCAGGCCTGAGGGCCACGTTGGAAGAACGAATTTTTTTCTTTGCTACAGATTTTTTTATTGAGATCAAATTCACAGACAAAAAATTTACCATTTTAGAGTACACAAGCCAGTGGGGCGGTAGTATATTTACAGTGTTATGCAGTCATTATTTCTATCTAGTTCCGGAACATTCTCCTCAGTCCCAAAGGAAGTCCCATCCCCATTAGCAGTCACTCTCTAGTCCCCTCTCCAGCCCCCGGCAACCGCCAATCTCCTTGGGACATCTAATAGCAGCAGGCCGAATAGTGTGTGGCCTTTTGTGTCTGGCGTCTCACGTAGCACAGGCTTTCAAGGTCCATCCACCTGGTGGCACAGGCAGAACGTCATTCCTTTGGTGGCCACATCACGCTCCATTGTATGGATGTGCCGCATTCTGTCTACGCATCCAGCAGCCAGTGGGCACGGGGTCATTTCCACCTTTTGGCTGTGGTGACTGGTGCTGCTGGGACGTCGTGTATGGGTTTCTGTGTGGAGGTGTGTTGTCAGTTGCCCTGGCCCGAGACCTGGGAGTGGAGACGCCAGGTCACGTGGGAGCTCTAGGGTGCAGCCTTGGTGGAGCCTCCCCCGCCTTTCTCCCCACGGGCCAGTGCCCAGAATTTACTCGTCCCCCATTAGAGAGGGTTAAGTTTGTGGTTGACAGGTAGTTAAATTACTTACTGATCAACTTAGTCCTTTCAAAGATTTTTTAAAATTGAGATAACAGTCACATAACATAAACTTCACCATGATAACCATTTTAAAAATCTATAATTGAGGCTGGACTCAGTGGCTCACGCCTGTAATCCTAGCACTCTGGGAGGCCGAGGCGGGAGGATCGCTCGAGGTCAGGAGTTCGAGACCAGCCTGAGCAAGAGCGAGACCCCATCTCTACTAAAAAGAGAAAGAAATTATCTGGACAGCTAAAAATATATATAGAAAAAATTAGCCGGGCATGGTGGCGCATGCCTGTAGTCCCAGCTTCTCGGGAGGCTGAGGCAGGAGGATCGCTTGAGCCCAGGAGTCTGAGGTTGCTGTGAGCTAGGCTGACGCCACGGCACTCTAGCCTGGGCAACAGAGCAAGACTCTGTCTCAAAAAAAAGTCTATAATTAGTGGTTTCTAGTAAATTCCCAGCGTTGCCCAACCATTACCCCATCTACTCCTAGAACACTCTCCTCACTCCAAAAGGAGGCCTTGACCCCATTAGCAGTCACTGTCTACCCCCGTCCCAGCCCCTGGCAGCCACTCATCTGCTTTCTCTCTCTATGGATTTGTCAGTTCTGGAAGTTTCATGGGAATAGAATGGTACAATACATGGCCTTCTGTGTCTGGCTTCTGAGAGGCTGATTTTTAACCAACAACTCAGAGGAGCTGAAGAGAAGGAAAGTCCAGTTCAGAGTTTCTGCCTCCTTCTGCCCCATGGGTGTAGGGAACAAGGAGAGCACCCCTCATTCTGTCCCAGATCCAGAGCCCCATCGTCGGGCTGTTTTGTGGCTTGGGGTTTTTCACCTCCCGTGAAGGGTTTGGAGCACACCTTGTAGATTGCTGCCTCCAGCTGAGACAAGAAGGGAGGTGACATTGGAAAGCCCAGCAAACGCCTCCGCTCTCCTAAAGACAACACAGGGATGGAGACGCCATGTTTTTATGGATGTGAAATTCTGGTGACACTGACCCCACGCTGAGTTTCTCCGGGAGCTGCGGGGTTTCCGGGCCCAGGCCTTCCGGAAGGGTGACTGCCTCCTCTCCACAGGACTCTCCTCTCAAAGCCGTGCAGATGTTGTGGGTGAACTTGATCATGGACACATTTGCCTCCCTGGCCCTGGCAACAGAGCCGCCCACCGAGTCGCTGCTGCTGCGGAAGCCCTACGGCCGGGACAAGCCCCTCATCTCTCGCACCATGATGAAGAACATCCTGGGCCACGCCGTCTACCAGCTCACCATCATCTTCACGCTGCTCTTCGTCGGTGGGTGGGCTGTGCACGGTCCATCGCGATCGCGGGCGGGGGGTGGGCATGCAGGGGGACTTTGGGTGGGGCTGGCTGGGGAGCGGGAAGGAGCAGGAGAGCCTGCGACCCTCAGCGCTCGCCGGCTGCGCCATCCCGGCTCCCTCACAGCAGGGAGCGGTTCCAGTGTCCTGAGATCTTGTCCACTGCGCAGGCAAAGTGTCTCTTCCTCCACCCAGCCCCAGATCCACTCACCCGCGCACCCCAGGACTGTCTCTCCAGGGACAGTGACCGGCGTGCTGTGCTGGGAGTTGTGGGAGGACGAGGGGAGAAGAGGGAAAGGAGAGAGTAAAGGAGGGGGAGGGGGAGGGGGAGGGAGGGGTGGCCAGGCTCCAGGTGAGGTGGCCAGGGGCTCAGGAAGCAGGAAGGGGGGGCAGGGGAGAGACGGGATGGAGGATGGAACCCTGGGAGAAGAACGGGGACCCCAAGCCCTGGCCACTGGCCTTGCAGACCGGCCAGGGAGGGTGGAGGGTGCACCGCTGAGAGAAGCAAATCCTCTGGCGCAACGTTGTCGCCTCCTTGGCTGCCTCTGGCCTCTGCCAGCACCGGTGGTGGCTCTCCTGAAGGGCGGTTTGTCAGTTTGCTTGTGGCCTTATGTCAGTCAGGGGCGCTGTCCAGTCTCTCGTGACCCTTGACTGTGTGGTCCCATATCCACATGAGGCTCTTAGAAAGGGCTGGAATCGGGGGTCATCTGTCACTACCCTCTGGGGCCTAGCGTGGCTCAGCTTTCAGGGTGCGTCCCGGGGTGTGCAGGGACAATGTCTGCGAAGGGGCGGGACCCACAGGATGAGGGGGACCCAGATGTCAGTATCTGGGGCTCCTCTGGGGAGCCCCTTCTCTGATTTCTTGGAGCGGAAGGCTCCCATCGCCTGCCCAGGGCCTAACTCCTGCTGCCCCGTCCCAGGAGCCAGGCAGAGCTGAGAGATTTCCTCCGGCTCGGGTCTGAATGTCCTCACTACCGCCCTCACGGTTTCAGTGCCAGCACCCTGGGTCCAGCCCCTGGCCTGGCGGGGTCTCGGGATTCTGCTTCAGTCTGGGGTCTGGCTTCCTTGGGCCTCGAGCTCGAATCTGTCACCCTCTGGGATGAGGGACTCACGTGAGGAGCCACACAATTGTCTTGCTCCGGAGTGATGTGGCCCCGGTCACGCGCTGAGACAACCGTGCTGGGAACATGGCGCGGCGCCTGCCGGGGGACGCGGGCTGGGCTGCCCCGCACCGGCCTCCGCTGCCCTCACGCGCGCCCTCGGCTTCCAGGGGAGCTCTTCTTTGACATCGACAGCGGGAGGAACGCGCCCCTGCACTCGCCGCCCTCGGAGCACTACACCATCATCTTCAACACCTTCGTCATGATGCAGCTCTTCAACGAGATCAACGCCCGCAAGATCCACGGCGAGAGGAACGTGTTCGACGGCATCTTCAGCAACCCCATCTTCTGCACCATCGTCCTGGGCACCTTTGCCATCCAGGTTAGGAGGGCAACTCCACTCTCGGCCCCGTGTCTCCCCCCGAGGTGGCTTCCCTGCCCCTCCTGACTTCCCCTCTCAGCGTTCGTCTTCCAAACGTCACCGGGCTTGCCCTGGCGTCACCTGGCTGCCTTCGGCACAGCCAACTCTTCTCATAGGTGCTGTAGGGAAGGCCAATAGATCAGGAGGCGCAAACCACTGAAAGACAGTTGATTACTCACAGAGCCCACAAGGAGGACGCATGCCACAGCACGGGGGCCACAGGGAAAGCAGCAGTTAGGAGGCAGGACTGTGGACAGGAGCCTTACTGTGGCTTCCTCAGGAAGGAATGGGTAAGGCAGGAAGCAGGCTCGGGACTGGCGAGTGTGCGTCAGCGCAGCCTGTCCTGGGCATAAGGGCACTGCCTGTGTGTGAGAGTCTGGCAGGAGGTGGCTGCGGTGTGGGCTCCGGATTGGGTGGTTTGCAGTTGAAGCAAGGAGGCAGGAGCCCGAGGCTGGGTGACTCGGGCATGTGCTGGGGTCTCCAGAACAAGGCGTGCCTGGCCTTTGCACGCAGGGCAGGTGTCAGTGGGTGCCTAGCCCTGGCAGGGCAGGGACGCCGCCGAAGGGGCTGCAGCTGCTCCATCCCGGCACCCTCGGCCTCGGGTCAGCCCGTGCCTTCCTTAGGCGCTTGCCAATGGGGAGATGAAGGCAAAGAGGCCAGAGAAAGGACAGCCAGGCCCTCTGCCTGGGAGCGCCCATCTGCCCCAGGGAGCAACAGCCCTCTGACTCCCCCCAGGACGGCCAGGCCTCCAAGGGGCAGGGCCGGCCTAGAGGACGAGGGCGGCCTGGGAGCCGCTGCTGGACCTGCCTTTCCCCACCGTCCTCTGCAGATTGTCATCGTCCAGTTCGGCGGGAAGCCCTTCAGCTGCTCCCCGCTGTCCACAGAACAGTGGCTCTGGTGCCTGTTTGTTGGTGTTGGGGAGCTGGTCTGGGGACAGGTGAGTGTCTGCCTGGTCAGCTTTCTCCACCCTGCCCCGCTTCCGGTCTTCTCTGCGGGCGGCACCAGCGACGGCCCCATTGCCCTAACTCCTGCTCCAGGAGGGTGCACCGCGGGCTCAGGCCTGTGATGCACCATGACCCAGGGTGGCAAGGCCACAAGTGACAATATCAGCAGAAGGAATGCAAAGGACACTGGCCAGGACGTCACAGGGCCCCAGAAAACCAGCCACCACTCCCCTTTCCATGATAGAAGCCAAAAATCGACCCTTCAAACTGAGTGGCTTAGAAAATCCCCACGTATTTGACATTAAACAACCCCTGCTAAATAATCCACGGGGCAAAGAGCAAGTGTCTCGAGGAATTAGGAACTATTAACGATCTGACGGAAAGTGACAGAACCGCACATTCAGTCCCGTGGGCCGCAGCTGAAGCCACACACAGGGAGAAGTTTATAGACCTGTTAGATCAGGAAGGAACAGGCTGGTACACGAGAGGCCTCTGAAAGCATTTCTCTGGAGTTCTAGAAAGTTCTAGAAAGTTCTAGGAAGCTGGGTCCAGAATCCACCTCTCTCTGTGTCTTAATCACCTTGGCTGCCATAACAAAATACCATAGACTGGATGGCTTAAACACCAGCATTTATTTTCTTGAAGTTCCAGAAGCTGAAAGTCCAAGATCAGGGAGTCAGCAGGGTCAGTTCCCAGGGAGGGGTCCGTGCTGGCTTGCAGACTGTCGTCTTCTCACTGTGTGCTCTCTTAAGGGCGCTAACCCCGTCAGAGCAGGGCCCCGCCCTGATGACCTCATTTACCCTGATCACTTCCTTACTCCACATACAGCCACACTGAGGGTTAGGGCTTCAACTCATGAACTTAGGGAAGGACACAATTCAGTCTGTAGCATTCTGGGTTTTGTTTCTCCATCCGCTGGTGTTCCCCTGAGCCAGCCATAGGGGCTGCTGCCCTCTTGCCGGTCCCCAGCGTTAATGTCCTCATGGATGGCCCACCTCGTTCCTCCGTGTCATTTTCAGAATTGTCCTCTTTCTGTCCACCACTGCACACACCTCACCTCGCAGCCACACTTGGACCTGGTCACTCCATGCAGTCCCCTCAGTTCCCACAACCTGGGCTCGAAGCACAGCTCGGGGGAGCCAGCCCACTTCGTGACCGTCAAGCTCCCAGGCCACAGGCCTTCTGGTTCCACCGGGTCGCCTGGCCTCCCCCCCAGGAACATGGCACCAGCCTGGAGCTTGGCCTCTCAGGACTATCAAGTGGTCCTTTTAGTTTTTTAACTCTTTTCAACTAAAACAATAAAACATGTTCAAGTGGAAAAAACTCAATAGAAAGGAATCTCTGTGAACAGGTCCTCGAGTCCCCTGCTGGCCACATTTGATGAAGACACTTGCTCAGGCACATAAGATGGACAGGACATTTTGTTCTAGAACTCTAGGTGCCTGTCACCCCTTGCTGCGGCTTCCCCTGTGTCCTTCTAGACTGTTCCCCTCCTTCCCAGTGGCCTACAAAATGCAAAGCCTCTCTTCACTCCTGTGGGGCTCTTCCTGCCCCTGCCCTTTCCAGCTGTCACCCTCCTTGTCACCTTGCTCTTCCTCCCCAGTCCCCAGCGGGCCCTTCTCTAGGCCTGTCTTCCCCCAGGAGATGCCCTCTCCAGGAGACACCGGGCAAGAGCTTCCAGGTTTCCCCTCCCGGGGGAGTTGTGAAGACAGCGCTTAATTCTCCGGGCAAGGATGTGGGACAACACGCATGGAGTATTGCCACCCAGGGAAGCTCCCCTGGGCCGAGGTGTCCTTGGCTTTCCTTGGGGTCAGTCACAGGGGCATGCAGTGCTCACGTGGCTGGCCTTAGTCTCCAGCCCTCTGAAGGTTGAGGCAACACCCCAGGGCCCAAGACCCCCACCATAAGTCACACTGTTCACGTAGACTGTGGGTCACAGCCCAAGGCCCCCCAGTAAACAACGCTCCCCTCAGGCAGCATGTTCTAGGGGCTTGGTGACCCCCTCCCGGGAGCCGGGGGTCCTCGGCACACACTCCTGGGATACGCTGCCCAACCCTGAGGCCAAGTCCCCGGGGCTGCTCTTGCTTTGCTTCTTTGCTGGACTTGAAAAACAACCCCTTCAGAGGAAGGAGGCGGAAGGTGGCACCGGGCAAGCGCAGCCTCGGGGGTCAGGGTGGGGTGTCCCATGCCTGCGTCTGCGATGCCTGGGGGTGGGTATGGATGCCGGCCTCAGCCCTCCATGGAAGGAGTTGGAAGTCTGGGTCCCTCCCCAGCCCCAGGCCTGCTCTCACAGCCACCTCTGCTTGCTGTCCCTCGGCTGTGGCTCCCCCAGGTCATCGCCACCATCCCCACCAGCCAGCTCAAGTGCCTGAAGGAAGCGGGGCACGGGCCCGGGAAGGACGAGATGACCGACGAGGAGCTGGCCGAGGGGGAGGAAGAGATCGACCACGCCGAGCGCGAGCTCCGCCGGGGCCAGATCCTCTGGTTCCGGGGCCTCAACAGGATTCAGACGCAGGTAAGCGCCGCGCCGCCGCGAGCGAGCACGAAGCAGAGATCGGGCAGGCTGAGCCCGGGCCCGCCCTTTGCTCTTGCGCCAGGGTGGCAAAAGCAGTTGCTAGTCTGCCCTCTGCCATCTCCAGGCGTGCCCGCCGGTGCCTGTCCCTGACACCTCCCTCAGAGCCCGGGTGCCCCCCGTAGCTGGTGCAGGTGCCAACTAAAGGCCAGTGACTAGTGACTGTCTCTCAGGGGCACGGAGCAGCACTGTCCACAGAACTGCCAGGCCTCGCTGTACTTGGTGGGAGCTGCCCCAGGTCATAGGCAAGTGACGTTCTTGGGAAGAGATGCTCACGTCCAGTAGCCTTTGGCGAGCTCGCTGTTCGCTGGATTATACCGTAAATACCATGGACAGACTTCATTTGGGACGTGGACTCCGGCCACCGAGCTGGTCCTTTCTGTTCATCCAAATCTCTAAACACTGGGGCTGCTCAAGGCCGAGGCCGTCAGCGACAGCCCTCTGTAAAGTCCGAGGCCACATGTACCGCCCAGCAGCAGGCACTGGCGAAGGCTTCGCGAGAGCCCACGTGCCAGAACTACCCCTGCACTCTGGCCCCGTCTCTTCCCCGCCAACCTTCTTGCCGGAATGTTCCAGACTTGCTGTCTCCCCACATCCTTCCTTCTAGCTCCCTCATGATCCCACTACGGACTGGCCTCTGCCCACCCCTCCCCAGAAACGGTCCTCATCAGGGTCTACAAGGCCTCCTTCCGGCTCCTGGGGCTGGGCCGTCCTGCTGTCGTTCCTGCCTGCCGCCATCTTCCCTTCTGTGTCACTGCTCCTTGTCCTTGTCGCCTGGCGCCGTTGCTCACCCTGCTGCAGCCTTTACGCGCTAAAATTCCTGGTCAGGAGGAAGAGCCTGCGGGGGCCCCCCCTGTGCCCCAGGCCCTCTCCCGCTGCAGCCCCTCTCCTGGCAGCCTCCGCACACCGCCTCCTCCTGCAAGGCCTGGGCCACCTCCTCTCAGGGACACTCGTCATTCCCTGCCCCTCCATGCTCTGTCCAGGACCCCCAGTCCCACTTCTCCTCCCTGGGGTCCTGCCAGAATGAAGGCCACCACCATGCACCCAGCCGTGCAGCCCAAGCCTGCTTAGGCCACCAGCACCAGCTAAGGTGGGACCACCCAGCTGCCCCCGTTGGCAGTCTGTGTAGGCAACTCCCTGGGGCAGGATCTGAGGCCACACCCCTCCTTAGTGTCTGTCTCCAACCTGTCCGTCACACATCGCCAATAGCTTGTCCCAAGGAATCTTCCGCGCGACTTGCCCAAGGCTGTCCTCGGTGCCCTGGGTCCCGTGTTCCCTCCCAGTGGTCTCAGCAGGCCCAGCCTTGGGGCCTCCCTCCTCTCCTCCCAGGTCCCGGCCTCCCACCTGCTCTGCCCCTCCATGCCACCCTCCACACTGGGCCCCTGTAGCCTCACTCCGCTGTCCTGAGGATGAAGCCCAGACTCCCGAGCATGGCCCGCAAGCCCCTGCCTCCTGGCATCACCCACTCCTCCCACAGCCCTGCAACCCTGGCTGCCTTTGCACATGTGCACCCTGCTTGCCTCCGTGCTGGCCACCGCCTGGGCCCCAGGCCTCCCCAGCTCCCACTGTTTCCCCTTGGGGCCCCCTCCTGACACTGCAAAAGTCTGCTCAAAGGCCGCCAGCCTTGCGAAGCCTTCTCAAGCTCCACTCTCTCCTGCCACCATGGGCCATCTGTGCTCCCACCCCAGGAGCACTGGAGTCCGGCCGTATCAGAATGCCCTGGGGAACTTTCCAGAGCTGCAGAGTCCTCAGGCCCACCCCCAGAGACCAGGATCCTGCAGGGCTAGGTGAGGTGGACCAAAGAACTCCATGTTGAAGGAGCTCCCCAGGGGTCCAAGGGCTTCTCCAGCTGAGATCCAGAGGGGTGGGCATCCTGAGCACCTACCCTGGCGTGGCCAGGGAAGGATGTCTTAGATCTGAACTCTGAGCAGCGTTGCCTTAGCCCTGGCCGGGCCGGAACTCAGAGAGTGCCCAGGAGAAGAAGGGAGCAGCCTTTGCAGCCACACAGCCTGTGTCTCCTCTGCCAAGGTGGGGTGCTAAGGCCTCGAGCACAGTGTCTGGGACAGGCCAGGTAGTTTCTCCTAGTTACCTGCAACACACATTTATGTGCTAAGTCTAAAACACGTCCCCCCCCCCAGTGCCCTCCTGACTGCTCAACTGTGCCATCTACGAGACTGTGCCTGTGAGCCACCAGCTGCCCCCCAGATGGGCTTTCGTCCCTCTCACCCCTGTCCTGCTGCAGAGCTGCCCAAGCTGGAGGCGGGACACAGCAGGACCTTGCTCCTGGCAGACCATTTCACTTCTGTCGATGCAGCCTAGGGCCGCGTTGGCTCTTCCAGCAATTGAGACAGCAGCCCTGCCCTGATCTGAGGCCACCTATGTTGTCTCGTGTCTTCTGTGTGCTAGTAGAAGTGGGGTCCCATCAGTTGGAGTTCCAGGCTGTTCCAACTGTCAGTGCCCACGTAGATGCTGGCTGGTCGGGTCCCTGCTTTACATAGGAGGAAGGGGGCCCAGAGAGAAGCGATGTGCCCAGTGTCACACAATGAGAGCAAGCGCTGGCCGGGGCCCCAGTCTGCTGTGTTCCCAGAGCGCACTCCTCTTCCCTCAGGAAAGCCACGCTGATTCTTCCGTGGGATCTTGAGCCCCATGGCTTTTCAGTTTGACTTTGTCACGTTGAAGTCACTGTGCTTCTCAAGAATTCTGAACCAATCAGTTATTTTAGCTCAACTTTTTAAGAGCGCCTGCTCTCTTTGATTCAAAATACCTGCTTGAAAAACATGAACAAAGCCAGGGAGAGAGTCCTCAGGTCGTATGTGTGCCCCAAGCCAAGGAAACATTTTCAAGGCAGCTGGCCCCAGATTGCTGCACATCGTGACCCCCCAAAGCTGCTCCCCACATTTCGGAGGCATTTTGTGACCTGCTACCTGCTGTCACCACCGTCCCATACTAACATAGCAGCACACCAGACTGACAGGGTTTCATTCCAGAACAGAAGAGAGTCCTTCAAACCCAGAACACATAGCAGCTTTTGGAAGTGCGCATGACTCGATCTCTTTTTTTGCCTTCCATGACAAGCCAATGACAAGCTTCATCGGCGACTGGGCCTCGTTGCTGGCCCCGTGTGTGGGCTTCTCGGGGTGGGGGGAAGTGGCGATTGCAGTGTTTCCACAGCCAGGTGAGGCCAATGTGATTCCAAGGCGGGAAACCATCTTTCCCGTCCCTCATCCCTTTTGCCGCAGTAACAGTCCTCTCTCGAGGAGACCTGTGTCCGTTGCCTTAGGAACATCTAAATCTAGACAGGAATACCCCCCAAGAGACCGCGACGCCATCGCATCAGTCATCCTCCTTCCATGCGCTGACACCCTCGGCACGGGGCTAAGCCACCGCGCATGCTCAGTATGCGTTCCTCACTCGCAGTTGGTGGCCGCGAGGTTCCCCTTGTCGCCAGCGAGCAGGATGTGCCGGGCGGAAGGGGGCTGGCTGGGCAGTGCGTCCGAGGACTGCAGTGGTGCACGTCCTCGTTCAGTTGGTGTGGGGAAGTCTGAGCACTCGAGCTGCCTTCTTTCAAGAAGCTCTGGCCCGTGTCAGACACCCGGCTGAACCTGGTGACTGCCACGTAGCCCCTGCCCTGCTTCGCTGCTCGCTTCATCCGGTGAGGTCCCATGCCGGTCAAGGGCGGGGGCGGGAAACCCAAAGACACTGGGCCAAGGGAGGCAGGTTCATCCACAAGGCTCCCCCGTGGGTCGCAGTTTCTGCAGACCCACTTCCCTTTCAACTTCTAGGAAGCTTAAAGAGTGGGGACACAGCAGAGGCCACCTTGGCCCCCCAGTCCTTTCTCCCTCTCTGCCTGTGGGTCTGCGGGAATTTCCTTCTAAGTCCGTTCTTTTGCTGAGGCTCTAAGGGGCACCCCCCATCCAGTGAGTTGGATGGGCTGCGGAAGCCACAGTGGTGGCGCCCCTTCCCGCAGAGCAAGGTGGGCCACCTCGCCTAGAATGACCGAGGACAGTGATTCCTGACGGGCCCAGGGAAGGGCCACCTGCGCCCCGTGCCACGCACGGGGAGCCTTGTTTCTAATGGGAGCATGTCATATCCCTCAGGTGTGTTGGGGCGGAAAGAAAGGTTGAGAACTACGAAGTAGGATAACAAAGTATGGCCAGACACAGGTACTTCCTGACGAGTGGCTTGTCATGAGCATATCGTGAATGCAAATGACTCGGAAGTGTTTGCAGTGTGCCCCCGATGTGTAACACCCCCCAGTCTTGTGCCCACTAATCATTTGCTCAGCAAACCCTCTCTTGGCGGATGACACAGGCTGGCCTCGGGCAGGGCCCTGTCAAACGCACGCCAGCTCCCAGCGAGCGGGGCGCGCCCACCTGGGGCTTTGCTGTCACGATATGTGCCCAGCGTGGCCCCGTCCTCACCCAGCCCTCCCCCGAGCAGTAGCCCGGACAACAGTGCAAGCCGAACTTTATCTCATTTTCTCTCCCACAGATGGAGGTAGTGAGTACCTTCAAGAGAAGCGGTTCATTTCAGGGTGCTGTGCGCCGGCGGTCGTCAGTCCTCAGCCAGCTCCATGACGTAACCAATCTTTCTACCCCCACTCACGCGCTTCTCTCCGCCGCCAATCCCGCCGGCGCTGCTGGGAGTGAGTCTTGACTGCCCTCTCCTCTCATAAACGGCATCTCTGGGGAAGAAAAGGCCTCCCCACCTCTGCCTTCTCTCTTTTCCAGTCTCGCATTTCCGCTCACCGTGGCTTTTCCGCTCTCTCTTCACCGCCCTGTCCAGTCCTTCCCGCCCAGACGGTGTTGTCGCTCCAAAGCCATACTCTCTTATGAAACGTGCCGGCCCGTGGCACTTCCGGACCTCCCGTTCTTTGCTTTGTTTGGACTTTTGCTTTGCGTTTAGTGCTCCTTCTGCCATTGGTTTTCTTTTCTTGAACTTGTCTGCCTTTGCTGATGGTTCTTCATGAACTTCGGCTGCTCCTGGTGGCGTGTGGTGTCGGGCTGGGGCCTTGCTCGGCGTTCTGTGGTGCAGGCCGCCCTCCCGGGGCTGGGGGGGGACGCACGTGCCCTGCCGGCATCATTTGCAGGGGAAGAATCCAGCCCACTTACTCGGGGACTAAAGTGGCAGCTTCCAGCATTCTCCTTGAGGTGGTTTCCAAAGGATGCTGCTGTCACCTGTCCCCATGGGGGCTTGGTGCTGGCCAATTGCTCCTGCACAGGTGGTGCCTGCCCCATAGGCCCTTGTCCCGAGCCACCGGATGTTAGAGATGTCCTGGGAACTGGAGCTCAGAGGCTGCTCACGCCCCCTTGCCACTTGTTCCCAAAGCACCTTCGCTCTTTCCAAACAGGCCTCGGGACTGGAAGGTCTTAGCCTGATCTGGTCTGCCCTCCCCTCCTTCCTCTGAGAAGCCGGGAGAAATCCTTTCCCTTCGATGTGGTTCAGTGAAAAGTTGCCACCACGCTGGTCACATTATAGAGAGAACACAGGGAGCATCCTAAGGAGGTAGAGACGTCCACAGTTGCTCACATCTTCTTACGGAGACAAGGGACGGCCACTAGACTGCTGAACCCGCCACCCCACTGTTCCTCCAACAGGAGAGAACGCAGGAGGCTGCGTGGGCCCCACGCGGGGTGGCCTGATCTTGGTAACACACTCAAGAGATTTTAAAAACCAAACAGTCAAGCTTCGAGTACGAGCGCAGAGCCTTTGCGGGGATGTGGGTCCTTTCCTTCCAGCCCCGCAGCTCTCTCCCTCGAGAGCGCCAGCGCCTTCCCCATCGCACTCTTCGCGCTTGATTTCTTTCTTTTTTCATTTTGGTTTATTGGCTTTTTTTTTTTTTTTTTTAGGAACTGGTGAGAGGTCCCTGGTTGGGGGGGCGTCCCTCCTCTTGCTTAAGCTGTCGTTTCACGCCACTCTGCCCTTTAAGGAAGGGACAAGATCTGCCCCATCCCTGCGGGGCAAGCTTGTCCCCCTTGGGAACACGTGCACACACGCTCACCCCTTCCCCAAACCACAGGCCACGCACACCTCCAGCTTGCTTCCACACTCACTGGGCCACCCACCCAGCTCACAAATATTGGCTGACACCGTCGCCATCGGGCTGGCGAGCACACAGACTGGGGCCCAGACGGGCCTCGCCGCCACCCTTTCCCCCAGAGAGGCTGGCAGGGCCCAGGTGGGCAGCATCACTCTCCTTCCTCGGAGCAGAGGGGCGAGAGCAGGCCCGGGTATGCCCCGAGGGATGCACACGGATCTGCCCGCACCCCTTCCTCGCCCTTGACTTCCTCCGTGTGTTTCTTTGCCATCTCTCTCTGTGCTTCCTGTCCGTCTATCTGTCCATCTGCCCGTTTGTTGAGTTAAGGGGAAAAGCAGCCAACATGGCCCTGCTCCAAACGTCCCTCAAGCCTTCTGCACAGCTCTGGCCTTGTCCCCACCCAGGGCCAGCCCTGCATCGCTCCCATGAGGCCTGTGTCTCTTCGCTGCCTCGGGATCCCTCCCACTCCCTCCCACTCCCTCCCTGGGGGTGGCCATTCTCTCCTCTCTTCCTCGGCTCCTAGGACTTCCTTCCTCCCTTGCTTCCTTCCTTCCACGGCCATCTGTCCCCCTCCTCCCCATCTCCGGAGCCCAGCAGTGCCCGGTAAGTACAGTGGCAGAGACACCACCCTCCTGCTGTTTGCAAGCCATTCCACGGGGGACCCAAGCAGTGGCTGGCCAGGGGGAGGGCAGCTGTCCCTTGTACAGTGTGTGCTGCCAGCAGAAGGCACAGGACTGACAGAAAGACTCCCCCGGTTGAGCGGCAGCACCTCAGAAACACTCTGCTGTGGAGGAAGATGCTGGTTGGGGACCCTGGCAATGCCAAGGGGGATGTGCCTGCTTCGAGAAGCCACCGACCAAAACTGCTTCCTGCCGTCATCACTGGGCAGCAGATTGGTTTAGAACTCAGAACCCAAGCCCCACCGTAGGCAGCCAGGCCTGGCAGTGTCAGCCCTCACCCTCTCCCTGGGCCTTTCTAGTGGACAGGAGCTGCTCCGAAAGAAGGCAGGGTAAAGGCCATGATGGAGCTGCCCTAGACAACAGGCAGCACTGTGCGAGATGCTGTGGTCACAGGCTGCCCCACCTAGGCTGGAAAGTTCCTTACGTCATGAGGTTTCCTAAGGAAAACCTGTGGTTTTGTACATGTGGAATTTTCCATCCTCTTCGCCTGCTCCCGGGCCTCTCTGCCTTTCAGCCGCCAGGAGTCAGGGGGCCTTTCAGGGATCCGAACCTGCAGCCGTCACCACCCTGGAGGGGCCTCCTATTCGAAGCCATTCCCACTGAGGACCTCAGGCTCTCCAGGTGTTGATAGGTGACAACCTCAGGGTCAATGCAGGAAGTAGCCAAGGATGTCCCCCGAGCCCGGGATGAGTAGGACCCTTGGGGCTCAGTGCTTCCAAATTCGAGGCCTCCCCGCCCTTCCCAGCCTCCCACGCCACATGTGCACACTCGCCTTTGCTGCTCCTGAACTCAGAAGTCCCAACACTGACCCCACTTCCTCCTCTGCCCCCACTGTGGGACTCGCAGCTCAGAGCCATTTGTCCTCCCCTGCCCAGCCTGGTGGCTGCCCCTTCACGGCCGTTTTGTTTCCCATCCTTCCCGCCCAGGGTGTAGTGCCTTCCCCTTCACAGCTGCCACGTCATTTCACGTGACCTGGGCCCTGGCACAACCACTTTAAGCCTTTTGGAGACTAGGGGCGCAGAATCCGCTTCCCACGCAAGCGCACACGCGCCGACGCTGCAGCAAGCCCGGCGGCGCTCACGCAGCTGGACGTGTCTGCGGCCGGGTGGGAACGGGAGGGTGCGTGATCATTTGGAAAACCCCACTGAAGCCTCTTGAAAGTGCTTTTGTGTCTGTTTTCCACTGGGACACACAGACACACCCCAGCCCTTCTCCAGCCATGCACCCGAAGTCTGTTCCCCCCCATTCCAGCCGGCTGCCAAGCCCGGCCTGTCCTTCCTGCAGTGACGCTGCACCTCCATACTCAGATGTTCACTGTCGCAGTAATTCACAAGATGGCCCCTGACCCGCCCAGCAAAGGGGTAGGGGCAGGGGACTGGCCATGAGTTTGGTCCAGTGTGGCCAGAGGGGGTCCCTCGGGGCCATTTAGTTCTGATTAACCATGCCGGCAACAGGTGTCAGCAGCCGCTTTATTTCAACTGGGTTTTGCAACATGAAAACCTGGCGTCCGAAGGGGCCAAGCTGGCAGAGTGAGCCTTCATGGCTTCGACACAACTTTCCAGAGCCCAGGGAGGGGGGTTCACTACACACGCACGGCCCCACGGTGGCAGGAGCTTGGCGAAGTGAAAGCAGTCTTGTTCTCTGCAGTTTGCTCCTTTCTCAGGAAGTTTGTTCACTTTAAGCCAAATCTCCCTACTTGGGTTTCTGGAAATAGTGTATTGGCATTTGCCTCAGATAGTTAGTGCATACAGTGCCTGGGCCCCTGCACTGAGAACCCTGCCCTGCCCAAGCCGTCCTGGAACCGCGGGCTCTGCTACAGGGGAGCGACATCCAGGCAGTCCCTAAAGCACACACCAGAATGCAGCCCCAGGAAGTCCCCGGAACCCCTGATCCAAGTCCCTCCCCCATAGACACTTCGAGTGCCAGGCTGAGAGCCAGGGCAAGGGCTTGGGGGGCTTCCTCCTACGTGCTCTTCTGTGCGACCACCTGAGACTTGCCGTGCCCGGGTCGGAGAGCGGCTGGGGTGCTGCTGCCGGGAGCGCGTGTCTGGGCTCGCACGGGCCGGGCGCTTGAGTGTGCACACGGGTGGGCGTTTGCTGTCCCAGCTTGCCAACATACACAAAGCCGTGTGTGTGGTTTCCGCTTTGTTGTTCGATCCCTCGGTGAAAGAGTCAACTCTGGAGTTTGCATTTTTATTTTTCCTAATTCAAGCATGGGACATCCCCAAGGGGAGGAAAGGGGCCTTGCACACAGGGAAGTGAGGCCGAAGCCGTCTCTTCCTCAACGTTCAGCCTTTCTATGCTTGGCTTCTCGTTGCCTGAGTGGACTGACGTATCGTATCGCCACAGGCTCTTGCGACACCTTCTTATGTGGCTTTCACGTTGTGATTCACCCCCACACCTACAGGGAGTGTTTCGGCCTTAGAAGCCCTACAGTTCCTGGCAAGCAGTTCCCGTGGTCTCTCTGGCTGCTGTGTTCATAATTTGCTCTAAGTTCAACACCCAGATGCCGGGGAGCTGATGAGCCCCCGGCTCCCGAGGAAGGTTCTGGACTAGTGGTTGGTGCGGAGCGGTGGGAAGGCAGGGAAGGAGCTGGCCAGAAGGTCCCCCCGGCGTAGCAGCAGCAGCCAGGGCTTGTTTCTGCCGGGGAGTTGGAAGGGGCGAGACGGTGTCAGGCACTTTCCGTTCTTACTGTTGTCATCATGGTTCAGAAGCCTTTGCTTTTACTTTTCTCTTCTTTTCCTTCCCTTTTCCATTCCTTTCGGCGGGGTGCTGCTGCCCAGCCCCTCGCCTGTCTCCCTGCTTCCGCAGCCCTCTGCACCCCTGCGTCCCCGCCCGCACTGCCAGCTGCAGCGCCCGGAGGCCTGCGCAGGGCACTAGCATGCACGTGCACAGCCGCGCACCGCACCCTTCTGCTTCGGCTCCGCATGGCCGGGGATGGGCCCTGCTGTCGGTCTGCAGCGTCACCCGCCCTGCGTGAGGCTCAGAACTGCTCATCTGTGCAGGTCAGGAGCCTGGGCCAAGGCCACAGCGCCCAGCGCGTCTCCCCGGGCAGCACATAAGGAACAGAGAAGCGAGCTAAGTGCAGACGGCCACAGCCTCAGAGGGGACGCAAGCTGGGAGCGGGGCTCGGGCTGGGGGAGGGACGGGCTACGCAGGGAAAAGGGCAGGCATCATGTCCCCAGGGGGATTGTGTGCCACTCAAAGGAGACAGAGGAGGGATTGTAGGATGTGTGGGACACTTGAAGGGAGAAGAAGAGGCAGAAACAGCTGCCGGGTGCGGGGAGGGGGGCTCCTGAGCGGGAATGTGCCGAGGCTGCGGGCATACGACAGGACTGCGGGGCCCCTCTGAGGGCACACGGCTAGAGGGGGCTGGCATTGGTGGAGGCCGTGACATGCTAAGAGCTCAGGCCGGGCTGTGGGGGTGGGGGTGGAGTGGCGGGCCCTGGATGGCATCTGAAGGCAGTGACAGAGGCCGGGGCCTGTGGAGTTTGACACACAGCTCAGCCACCCGAGTCTGGAGCTCGAGACGAGAGACGCCTTAGCCGACAGGTGGCATGGACTGAGGGGGCCTCTCGTGTTGGGGGCCGGGACAACGGGGGCTGCAAAGTGGCTGGAGCAGAGCCATGATAGGGAGCACAGAAGTGTGGCAGAGGGAGATGGCAGGAGGCTACTAGGAGGTGGGACACTCAGATGAGATAGGAAGCCACTCAAGAGTCCCCTGGCCCAGCCTGGCCCTCTCTGTCTCCCTAGATGCCTCCTCCATAACCCGGGGAGGGGGCATATTTCCTAGAGCGTGCCTTTATCTCTTTGCTGTTTAAGTTGTCCTTCAGTATGATGGCTTTCAGGGGTACAGTTTGATGAATTTGCGCACAATCAGGACCCAGGCCAGTTTCATCAGCTACTAGAATGTTTGGAGCAGGTGGAGGAGCAACAGGGACTCAGCAGCCAGAGCGAGCTTGGAAATTCCATCTGGAGAAGGGACGTCAGCCCTGCAGTCAGGTGTGAGGAAGGATCGGGGGACCAGGCAGACAAGGTCTCTGAGGGGGCTGTGGGTCCCCAGGGGCCTCCAGGACCCGAGGTGGGACATGGCATCAGCAGTGAAGGTGAGGAGAGGCCCAGGTGTGGGCCCACAGGACACAGTGACGTATGGCACATAGGGTCAGGGGATCGAGGTGTCTCTGAGGTGTGGCCGGAGCCCTGTACTAGGATGGGAAGGCCGGCGAGGAGCAGAGTCAGGCCAGGGCCACACTAAGAGTCCTCCTCAGGCCTCCTGAAATCGGAGAGGTCACTTAAGCCGCCTGCAGGTGGCGCCCAGGAAACAGCGGCAGGCGCAGCGATCTGGCAGGCCAGGCAGAGGTGGGCCCCGGCTGCAGACACAGAGCTGGACGTGGTGCACACGGTCTCTGCGGTGTCCGACAGCTTGAGGGTGGCAAGGGAGCCCCAGGCTGGGGGCAGAGCTGGAGGTCATGCAGGGGCCCGAGGAGAAGAGGCCAGTGCCCCGGGCAGTGGGACAGGTGCGGGCTCTGCTTAGGCTTGGTCGTGCTTTTGCTGGAACACGCTAAACTCTGGCTGGTGGCAGGATGGAAGCCTAGGGCCATGGGGGTGCCCTCGAGCACCCGTAGAGGAGCTCAGCCCTCCAGGACGGGCCTCTCTTAGAGATGCTTGCTGGTTTCCATGGAACCAATTTCCCAGAAATTGACTGGGCCTCTCAGCGTTGGGGTGGGCTGAAGACACCCCATCATAAGACCGAAACCAACACGTTTTCTAACAGTGCAAGGTCAGAATGCGAGGAAAACAGAAGCCGGAGAGAAGCCAACTCACAGTGGCGCAGGCCAGGCTTAGCACCCGGACAGCAGGGTGTCAGAGGGGTCTTCCCGTGCCACGACCGTGCACTCACTCGTGCCTTCCCCAAGTGTTGGCCGAGGCCCACTCTGTGCCAGGCAGATGACACGGGAGGAGCACGCTGGAGGAGCCTCGCAATCAGAGTAGTGGTAGCAGCAGAAGTGGAGGCCTGTGGAGGACCGCTGGCCGTGTGGCATTGGACTTCGGGGTTTAGCCAGGTGCAGTGAGACCTGTACGTAGGTGTGAGCAGGGGCCTGGCCTGATCACGTGCCCCAGGTCCTAATGAGGCCACTTGCTCATCAAGGAGAAGAGTGTGGCCAAAGTCTCAGTGCAGACTTACCACACACATCCCCAGGGTCAAGGGTGTGCAGCTTTCTCTCTTTCCTGTGACTTGACGGGTACAGCCAACAGCTGGAATAGGTGACCTCCCGGGTGGCTTCCACACCACAATCCCGCACCAAAAAAAGGCCTAAATGATGCGGCAACATCTGCGTTGGGTACAAAAAGTGCATTCTGTTTCTTTTCATTAAAAATATCAAACGATTCTCAATTTCTGTGTTCCCCGTCTCAGAAACCAGTGTGGGGAGAACGGCTGACCACCTGTGACCGGGCAGCTGTGGCTTCCCCAGGTCCAGAGAGAATCCTAACTGCATTTCAGATATGGCACTCAAAATTCCGAGTTAAGGGAGCTTTTTGGCGTACTGTTTTGCACTCGAAAGACTCTGGGTTGCCTCATTCAAACACTTAGGAGCACTGTGCTTGCCTGGCTGAGCTGTTGGCCCCAAGGCCCAACTCTGGCGGGCTGGAAGGGACTCACTGTCTAACTAGGGGGTGGCAGACTTTTCCTGTGAAGGGCCAGAGAGTAAATACGTTTTGCTGTTCAGGCCAGGTCTCTGTTGCAGCTACGCAGCTCTGCCCGTAGAGTGTGAAAGCAGCCATAGACAATACATAGGCAAGTGGGCATGATTGTGTACCGATAAAACTTTATTTGCAGAAACAGGCAGAGGGCCAGAGTTAGCCCTCAGGCCATAGTTCGCCAACAAACCATATTCCAAAACCTTAGACCTTGAAATGACTTTAGAACTCATAACGTGTCCACCCACTCACACAGGGAGGACTGGCCGGTGCTGGGCGGACTCTGGTGTCCCGCCTGGCAGCCAGCACTCTTTCCACTGTCCCCTACAGGAAGGGCCACTGGGCTGACTTTGCTTTGACAGTACAGGGTCAGCTTGCATTGGCAGCTGTGCCGACACACTGGGTCACCCAAGGCTCCTAGAAGCAGCCCAGACTGGGGGGCCAGGGAGGGAGCACAGAGAGGCAGCAGCTCCGTGCCGTGTGAGCCGAGACCTGAGGCCGTGTGTGAATAAAGGTGGAGGAGCCAGGGGAAGGAGGGGTTGATTCTTGGAGCAGGGCCTGCAAGAGGTGCAGGGGGCTGCAGTGGCGGAGGAATCTGGGGCACGGTGGGGAGTGGGGACAGCCAGAGAGCAATGTATAGAGGAGCCAGAGGAGGGAGAATTCAGCAAATTCCCCGAGGACGAGGCCAGAGGGGCAGGTAGCATCAGATCGCAAAGGGGTACTGGCAGCAGGGACCACCCAATCAGGCCCAATCAGATGCGTCTGGCTGTGAGGTGGCAAAGAACACAGGTAGGGGCACGGGGGCTGTAAGGAGACCACAGAGGCTTCTGAGCAGGGACAGGCTTGGTGGGTGCAAATTAAAAGTGGCCATTTTTGGTCAGGGATGCCTCCAGGTGGGGGACTGGCGGGCTCTTGGGCCTGGAGCCCTGTGGAGGGGCCTGGGGCACCAGGGACAGAGGAGGGAGCAGCCAGTGAGCTGGGGAACTGGGTTGTGGTCCCTGGGGAAGACCCACTCAAGAAAGGCCGGCCATGTTCACAGGCTGGAACTTGCTCTTCCCAGAAGGTACTTTGGACTTTCTGGTAAGACAGAGGAGAGAGCCCACTCTCCAGCATTCTCTCCTTCTTGAATCATCTTTCTTTTCTACCAAATTGGAACTGATATTGGGCAGAGACCCCAGGGCCCACCTAAGCCAGTCCTCCACCCGGGGCAGGGAATAGGGAGGTAGTGCATTGCTCTTGAGTTCCGAAATAGCTGCCCAAATCAGCCTAGAGAAAGCCACTGTCATTTGTCCTGCATGCGGATCAGTTGACAAGACCAAGGCCCAGACCTGAAAACCTCCCGCACAGCCAGGCAGAGGCACCCCGTTCCGTAGCCACCCTCCACTGGGTGGACATTTATCATGCGAGACCCCTGGCCATTGACGTGGGTGGAGCCACCAGCACCAGCCAGCCACTGACCGTCTCCTTCCTTCCTTTCTCCTCTTCCCTCCCCGCTCCCACCTCGGGCCCCTGTCACCCCGCCTCCTGCTCCAGATCCGGGTGGTGAAAGCGTTCCGTAGCTCGCTCTATGAAGGCCTAGAGAAACCGGAGTCCAAGACCTCCATTCATAACTTCATGGCAACGCCCGAGTTTCTGATCAATGACTACACCCACAACATCCCGCTCATCGATGACACGGACGTGGACGAGAACGAGGAGCGCCTGCGGGCCCCCCCGCCCCCATCCCCCAACCAGAACAACAATGCCATAGACAGCGGCATCTACCTGACCACGCATGTCACCAAGTCAGCTACCTCTTCAGCGTTCTCTTCCAGTCCTGGGAGCCCGCTCCACAGCATGGAGACGTCCCTCTAACCAGAACTCGTCTCGGCACACGCACACACGCACACTCGGGCTCACACGCAGTCACACGCGCGCACACACACACACACACACACACAGAGGGGGACCCACACACCTGCAAATGAGGGGAACGACTATGGTGGCTGAAGACTTGTCTTGCGGGGCATTTGCAAGAAGCCAAACCCATTCAATAAGGGTGCAGCCTGCCACGGGCTTCACATCAGGGACGAGGGCCGGGGCGGAGGAAGAAGAGGAGGAGGAAGGGGAGGTTCTTCATCTGAAGGGGAAGAAGGAGAAAGTGGACAGTGAGAAGAGCTGTGTTCCCCACCCTTTTTCTATGGCTTCTTTTTTAAGGAACACTCCAATTCCACCATGTGTTCGCCGCGGGGCTGTGTGGGGGGCAGGGACGGGGGCGCTGCCTTGGGTTTCCTGGGAGCTTTGTTGCACCCATGCGGGAGCAATGGGATCAACATACTCATACAAAAAAAAGTCGAGCTCTCTGCGTGGCCATGAAGGATGCCACTACCCAGACAGGCCACCAGAGGGAGCCAGCTGCAACCGTACCTACAACCGCAAAGCAAGCCATCCCCAGAGTAAACTACACACGTGTGCGGTGTGCATGTGTGCGTGTGTGCGTATATACACGGCAAGATGCGCATTTCCAGAATAGGGAACTGTTATTGGCATGATACTTCCATTCCTCTGACCAGGCATTTTCATTTTGAAATTTCATTATTGAATGTAGCAAGTTTTTTTTTTTTTTTTTTTTTTTTCAGGGAACTAGACTGCAAGAATATCTTCTTGGTTAATATATTTTTGTCCCCAATGGCCCTGCCCACCCCTCAGAACCCCACCCTTACCCTTCGGGCCTCCCGTTACAGTCGGAGCATCTGCACTTTGCGAGCCCTGCCTATGGAGGAGAAAAAACTTTCAATGGAATTTTTTATTTAAAAGGAAAATACCAAAGTACTGATGAGAATGATCCTCTCCAGTAGGTGGAAGGGGAAGTTTTGTTTTCAGCTTCCTTTGCTTTCGACTCCAATTCCAAGTCCTTAATTCTGGCTGGTGGCTTCCTTTATCCACACCCCCAATTTCAAGAGCATGAAGCGCTGTGTGCGAGCTTCGGGTCCTGTCCCTGCCCCCACGCCGTCTGACCCGATGGGCCCCAGAACCTTGGGAGCAGCCTCAGTAGGGCACAGAGACAGATCACCCCAGTGCCAGGTCCCGGGGACCGGGAAGAGAGATCATCAAAACCCAAGCGGAGCTGGCCCTGTCCCCCTCGGCTCCTCTGACCACGCTTCCTCTTTTGCTTTGCAAATGCCAAGAAGCCCTTGCTAGACTGCTTCAGTGTCTGTGGTAGCACAGGAGGTGCCACACGTCAAAGCTTCTGATCCCTCTCTTCTTGTCCAGATGACAAGTTTAACCCATGAGGGCAGGACACAGAAGCAAAGCCCCTTGGAGCAATGGCATTTTATTGCTGTCACTCCCGTCACACCCATGGCTCTTTCTCCTGAGCCCATCGCGGCTGAGCAACAGGTCCCAAAGGGGAGCCTGTCCTGGCAGTGTGGGCACCCAGCAGGGCAAGCCTCAGTTTCCCCCAAATGGGGGAAGTGCAGAGTAGGCAGAGAGGAGAGAGAGAGGGTCCCAGCTTTTGCTGCCCTCCTGAGGAAGTTGAGAGGGACAGGCCTCTTCCTAACGGAAGGCCAGTCCTCCCCTCTGCCCCAGGTTCCAAGTATGGACACTCACAGTTGACAGCAGCGAGGCAGGTGGCACCTTGCCCATGAGGTTCCATTACCTTCTGGACTCAGCTGTCATTTTTTGCAGGGAGGTGGTCGGAGCAGTTAGGATCAGGGCGGATGCGGACTGGCCCTCAGGAACTGAGCCCCTCCTGCTCTGCCCCGGCGGGCTTGTCTCACCCCCACGGGCGTCCGCACAAAGCCAGACGGACACGTGCTCTGTCCCTGCCCTTAACATTAACACCATGTCACCCCTGAGCAGGAGTAGTCAAATCTCGGGCAAAAGACTTTCAGTTAGAAAAGAAAACCCCACCTTAAAACGCCAGCTACAGATAACTCAAAGCCATCCCTTTTTTCTAAAGGGCACATTGAGAATGTTACCCAACTGTAAATTGCTCCCTGATGTCCTTGTTTAAAGAACAACAACAACGAAAAGGGCAACTCGGTTTGTTGAGGGTCTTTGTGTTCCTAAACGAGAAATAAAATTCGAAATGTCTAAATTGAAGCAGCTAAGCTGTGTAATGCTACACTCACGCGCTCCTTCCCGTTCTCCGCTGTAGACACAGGATAGAAACAGTGGCTGACTATACCGCAAAGCAAACCCTCGCTGCTGCTGTGCAAAGCTGCCTGATGTAAACGTCGGCTGTGTGGCCCCAGGTGGCCTTCGTGCTGGCGGGGACTCAGAAAAGGGGCACCCGCGTGAGCTCAGATCTGCTCTGGAGCCGGGTGGTGCGCGGGCCAAGGGCTTCTCTTTATAAAGCATCATGTTATCCCGAATGGCTTGGTCAACTGTGTTCAGTTAATAAATACGTTTTACATTTTTATCTGCTTGTTATAAAGATGAACAACAACAAAAAAAATCTTCACGAGGAAGACCAGATGCATAATAATTTAAAGTCTGTAGTTGAATTTCCTAATTTAAAGACTAGACCAAAATTTCTGTGTATAAAAAAAATGAAAAGCTCCTACATCCTGGTCTGGGTAACGTGTGTGATTTATTATCTGGCGAATCCTGGTACAGAACGAAACAGAGGTGTCCACGCCACTTCGCCAGAGCTGGAGAGGCCGCAGCGGGGAGCGGCAGCCTGGCCAGGTCCTCATGCCTGTTCGGCGGTGGCGCTCCAGGGCCAGAGCTGTCACCGTGTGCACATGAAAAGGCCGTGGTGACCGTCCAGGCCAGCATCCTCACATGAGGGCGGGGGCAGGGGCCCTCAGCAATTGTGACGATTCAGCGCGAGCACAGCCACCCAAATGTCAGAACACTAACATACACGCACACGCCCTATTTTTTTTTACTGTGGTAAAAGATAATATATAACAAAATGTGCCATGTTACCGCAAAGTTAGGTGCACAGCCCGGTGCTGCTCAGCCATCCCCAGCGTCCATCCGCAGACCGTGTTCACCTTCCCAAACCCAAACTCTGCCCCCATGAACACCGACTCCCTGTGCCCCTCCCCGACCCCTGGCACCCACCATTGTGCTTTCCAGCCCTGCGAGTCTGACTACTCGAGGCGCCTCCCAGAAGTAGAATCACACAGTATTTGCACCGGCTCATTCCATGGAGCACAATGTCCTCATGGGTGCCCCGTGCTGGGGCCCGTGTCAGCATTTCTTCCTGTTCAAGGGTGAGTCGTGTCCCATTGCCTGGAGAGACCGCATCTGTGTGTCCATGCTTCCCCCCTCGGACACTCGGGTTGCTTTCACGGTTTAGCTATTATGAATAACGCCGCTGTGAACGTGGTGTCAACATGTCGCTTCGAGGCCCTGCTTTTAATTCCTTCGGGTCTATACCCAGAAGAGGAATTGCTGGATCATATGGTAGCTCTATGTTTAATTTTTCAAGAAACCACCATGCTGTTTTCCATGGCAGCTGCACCATTTTACATTCCCATGAGCAGTGCATGAGACTTCCAATAATAAACTTCATTTCACTCACTCACTCCACGTGCTGCATCCCGGAGCTCCCAGCTACCTCCGAACACGCATGCGTGTGGACACCGTGCTCCGCGGCGCCGCCCCTGCTTAAGCCGGGAAGAGCCAGGAAGATAGTTCCGTGGCTGGGACTTGCAAACGACCCAAGGGCGCTAAGACTTCCCTCACCTCATGTCATCAGATTCCTCTTTCTCTGCTCTGAACATCACCCTTTAAGGTTTGGCAGCCCCAGAAGACACATTTCCAGGGAAGCTGCCAAGAGAAGAGAAAAAATGGCTTCAAAGTTCCCTCCAACTACCAGAGTCCATGCTTCCAAAACAGGTGAGAAGACCAATAGCAGAGCACCCTTGTTTTATTGGTGTGCAAGTACATCTTGAACCACAGGTTAAGTAAGTCTGGATTGGGCCAAACTCCACATGGAGACAGCTGGCACCTCAGGGAGAGGTGTCATGCTCCCCAAAAGACCGAGAATTTGCGTTGGCAGAATGCTCTTTCCCACGGACTTCTATCAAGTATGACGCAGGTTCCTATGCAAAAAAAAAAAACAAAAACCTGGCACTTAGCCAAATGGCTTGGGGCAAGAGAGCAGGACAGCCAAGCCCTGCGAGCCCGAGCCGGTGTACGTGTGCCCTGTGGCTGCGGTAACAAAGGGCCACAAGCCAGAGTTCCAAAATCGGGGCATCGGCAGG
Source organism: Eulemur rufifrons (assembly GCF_041146395.1). NCBI lineage: Eukaryota > Metazoa > Chordata > Mammalia > Primates > Lemuridae > Eulemur > Eulemur rufifrons. Next base: position 20,865,281 of record NC_091012.1, on the reverse strand, counting down.
GTCGTGCTCCCGGTGGAGGCTCTAGGGGAGACCCTGTTCCAGGTCCCTCTTAGCTTCTGGCGTTGCCAGTGACACGGCATTCCTCGGCTTGTACGTGCATCTCCCCGTGTACATCATCCCACATACCGGCCTCCGTCTGCACATGGCCTTCTCTGCTGCTTGTTTTCAATAAACAGCAAAAGCTTCATCCTTGCCCACGTCACGGCTCAGCGTGTGCTGGGAGGCTTTCCTGCCTGGCTCCACTTCAGAAGCAATTCAGGTACGGAGGTTGTTCCCAACTTGCAATTGTGTCATCTCAGAGTCCTTTGTTCCTAGAAGTTCAGATGAGAAAACAAATGGAAACAACACACTTGCTCTTAAGTGCTCATGGTGACACCGGTGGCGTGTCCACGTGCCCTCCCAGACATGAATAGAAAGCACAGTACCCTAGTGTAATTACTGGGCGCTGATTTTCTCCACCACAAGGACTGTGTGTTATTTCAGGCAACTACTATGTTCTTTATTGGTTTTACATTTTAACATTCCACCAAAAAAGAGAGCGTGGGCTCTGGAGTGAGAACTCTGGTTCTGTCACCAGCTAGGTGTGTGACTTGTGCCAATGGATGCCTCCCTCAGTTACCTCGTGTGTAAAATTTAATAATAATAATCATCTGCCTTGTGGGCTTGAGCATCAGATGAGTTAGTTAATACACATAAAAGAGACTTAGAACCGTGGCCAGCACACGGCCCTCAGTAAGCGCAAGTTACTGTTTTCACCAGACACGGCGTGGCCACCGCCGGCTGCCTCATCACCCCAGCCCTGCGCTCCACAGCAGTGAGCAGGAGGCGTGCGTACTAGGCACGTTGGACACTGTGCCGGTCATCGTCACACTCGCAATCATTTCTTCCGAAAGAGAGAAGCACAGCTCAGAGAAGCCGCATAACACACTCCGCGTTGCGCAGCTGCTGGGACTTAGCCACGCTCCTTGCAGCAGAACATCATGTGGCCCATTCCTGAATTTTAAATCAAAAATGCTGGTGGGAAATCTTGTGGTCTTAGGGAAAATGTTTTCTTAAGAAATTATTTATTTTTGGCCGGGCGCGGTGGCTCACGCCTATAATCCTAGCACTCTGGGAGGCCGAGGCGGGTGGATTGTTTGAGCTCAGGAGTTCGAGACCAGCCTGAGCAAGAGTGAGACCCCGTCTCTACTAAAAAAAAAATAGAAAGAAATTAGCTGGACAACTAAAAATATATAGAAAAAATGAGCCGGGCATGGTGGCGCATGCCTGTAGTCCCAGCTACTCGGGAGGCTGAGGCAGAAGGATCACTTGAGCCCAGGAGTTTGAGGTTGCTGTGAGCTAGGCTGACACCATGGCACTCACTCTAGCCCGGGCAACAGAGCGAGACTCTGTCTCAAAAAAAAAAAAAGAAAAGAAAAGAAAAAAAGAAAAAAGAAAGGAAAAAAAAGAAAAAGGAAAAAAAGAAGGAAAAAAAAGAAGAAAAAAGAAGAAGAAAAAAAGAAGAAAAAAAAGAAAGTATTTATTTTTAATTGACTCAGTGTAACTGTCCATATTTCTGGAACACAGTTTCATGTCTCGATACATGTTTGCACCGCAGGGTAAACAGTGTATCCATCACCTCATACACTTACCCTCTTGCCGTGAGAGCTCTCGCTGGCTACTTTGTAACAGACGGTATTGACTGTTAACCATGGCGGGCACACTGTGAAATAGACAACAGAACTTACTCCCAGTATCAAATAACTTCGAGGGGGGCCAACCCCTCCCCAGTCTCTGGTAACCATTTCTCTGCTCTCTGCTTCTAGAATATCAACTTTGTTTTTTTAGATTCCCCTATGAGTACAGTCATGTAGTATTTGTCTTTCTGTACCTGGCTTATTTCACTTACCATAATGTCCTCCAGGTCCATCCATGTTGTGGCAAATGACAGGATTTCACTCTTCTTGTGGCTGAATAGTATTCCATTGTGTACAGATGTCACCATTTCTTTGCCCACTCATCTGTCAACAGACGCTTAGGTCATCCCGTATCGTGGCTGTTGTGAACAGTGCTACAGTGACCATGGGAGTGCAGACATCTCCCTGACACACTGATTTCCTTCCCTTTGGATATATGCCCAGCAGTGAGACTGCTAGATCACACGGTAGTTCTATTTTTAATTTTTTGAGGAATCATCATACTGTTTTACGTAGCGGGCACGCTAATTTACATTCCCCCCAACAGTCAGCAAGGGTGCCCTTTTCCCCACACCCTCACCGAGACTTCTTATCTTTTGTCTTTTTGATAACAGCCATTCTAACAGATGTGAGGTGATATGTCATCATGGCTTTGATTTGCATTTCCCTGGTGATTGGTGATGTTGAACATTTTTTCATATACCTGTTGGCCAGTTGTATGTCTTCTCTTGAGAAATGTCTATTCAAGCTTTTTGCCCATTTTTAAATCAAGTTATTTGTTTTTCTTTGCGGTTGAGTCATTTGAGTTCCTTATATATTCTGGATATTAACCCCTTGTCAGATGTACAGTTTTGTAAATATTTTCTCCCATTCTGGACCTTGTCTCTTTACTCTGTTAATAGTTTTCTTTCCTCTGCGGAAGCTTTTTAGTGTGATGTAGTCCCATTTGTCTATTTTTGCTTTTGTTGACTGTGCTTTTGAGATCTTATGTAAGAAATCCTTGCCTAGCCCAATGTCGTGAAGCATTTCCCCTATGTTTTCTTCTAGTAGTTTCCTAGTTTCGGGCTTTACGTTTAAGTCTTTCATCCATTTCAAGTTGATTTTTCTATATGCTGAGAGACAGTGGTCTAGTTTCATTCTTTTGCATGTGGATATCCAGTTTTCCCAACATCATTTATTGAAGAGACTGTCTTTTACCCAATGTGTGTTCTTGGCACCTTTGTCAAAAATCAGTTGGCTGTAGATTCATGAACTTATTTCTGAGTTCTCTATTCTGTTCCACTTGTCTGTGTGTCTGTTTTTATGCCAGTACCATGCTGTTTTAGTTACTATAGCTTTGTAGTATATTTTGAAGTCAGGTAGTATAATACCTCCAGCTGTTCATTTTATTTTATTTTATTTTATTTTATTTTATTTTTGGAGAAAGGGTCTCACTCTGTCACCCCAGCTAGAGTACAGTGGTGTCAGCATAGCTCACTGGACTCAAGTGATCCTCCTGCCTCAGTCTCCCAACTAGCTGGGACTACAGGCTTGCGCCACCAAACCCAGCTAATTTTTGTATTTTCTGTAGAGACAGGGTCTTGCTCTTGCCCAGGCTGGCCTCGAACTCCTAACCTCAAGTGACACAAAGTGGGAAACTGAGTCTCACAGAGAGAAAGGAATTTGCTAGATGTCCAGCCCTCATGAAGGGAAACATCAAGCTCTCCGGGGCTGTGTGCTCCTGGTCCTGTGCCCACCTGAGTCCCCAGGGAGATTTTTTTGGACCATCCCCCCCCCCCATCTTGCTGATATGCCTTGGGAGAGGGACTGGGGAGGGGAGGGGAACAGACTGGAAGAGACGTCATGGAGAGAGCTCTCTGGAGGGTTCGAACACACCCCACCATCTGGCCCTTCCCATTCCAGGGCAGAAGGTTATGCTGAGAGCCGAGAAAATGACTTCTTTTGCCCTAACGAACTCACATCGAGTGTTTGTGCACAGGCTGTTTCAATGGAGGCTGAAGCCTGGGGGATCCAACAGAATTGGGGAGCAGTGGGAGATAAGGCAGAGAATCCCAAAGTGAAACACCCTGTCTCTGAGTTCCATCCAAGTCGACAGTAAGCACTGGCCAAGGGCAGAGCATGGTCAATGCAAAGAGCAGGACAGGTATGGCACTTTGAAACAGCAGAAGTCAGAAAGGGCAGGCTGGAGCAGCCGCTGCCCTCAAAGGCCACCGGGCCCCTCGCCCTCCACCTCTATGCTCAGGGCCTCTGACTCCGGCCCTGGGTCGGGGCCGCCACCCCATCCTCAAAGGGCTCCAGTTCAGCTGAGTGCACGGATGTGGGAATGACACAGAGGACAAGGGAACTCCGGGGCCGGTGGGGCCCGGAGGAGGCACCACAGGCACGGGCCAGGACAAGCTGGAATCCGAGCCCAAGGACTAAGCAGGAACAGCTAAGAGACACACAAAGGCGGCAGGGCAGGGAGGAAGCGGCCCGCAAGGAGCACAGCACCCTGCACGAGAGAGCAGGCACAGAGACGAGGATGGCACTTGGGAGGCCGCCGTGCGTGGCCCGCGACAAGGGCGGGCACGGGCAGAGGTGACGGGTTTTCAGCCGGGCTCCTCCCTTTCACCTTTCCTGGCTCATCTTCTGGCACAGCCCCCGTGCCGCCCACGGCAGGACGGCGCGGCACCTCCGAACTGATGGCAGGACGCAGGGCACAGAGGACTTCCGTCAGGCCCCAGTCACCCTCTCGCGCGTGCCTCTCGAGGCCCCCTCAGCAGGACACATGGTGACAAAGGAGAAATCCAGAAAGCTCACCTAAAGAGCCCAGAGTGGTGAACTGCTAAGCGACGTTTTCAGTCACCCAAGAGTCCGGGATTGAACAGGGTCTTAGAGGACATCCAGGCTCGTCAACACCCTGTCAGTAGAAGATGGAGTCCCACGCCCAGTCATCTACCAGTTCTCAGAGAGCTGAACTCCTTCCGGAGAGGCCGGCAGCAGGCGGGTGCTGGGCTGGACATGTGCAACACGGAACGACGAATGAGTCTGTCAACCAAACGGTCCCCAGGCCAGGGCGATGCCAACAGGGCACGGAGGCCTGCCCGGGGCCCACCCTCTGCCCCCTTGGCCACCTTTTTCTGCTTAGCACTCCTCACGCCCACGCTGCAGGTCTTCCTCGCTGTTTCTTGTCTTCCCCTCCCCACAAGGAAGGCAGGAGCGCCGTGTGCTTACGCCAGGACTCAGCACACAGGAGCTGCCCAGTAAATGTCGCCCTGTGACAGCCAAAACGTGAGTCCACATTAAGGAGAAACCCACAGGAGAGGTCTATGAAATGGAGGCCAGGCCAGCCAGGGCAGTCTGCCCACCAGGGAGGGCTGTGACATTTGCTCGATTCCTCACCCTGAGGACAGATAGCATGGTCACTTTGAAAAGTCAAGCAAGCCCTGACCTGTCACCAGTGTGTGACCGCAGCCTCTGCCCCCAAGCAGGGCTGACGAGTGAGGCATGCGCCACACCTGTGGGCTGTAGAGCCCACTCTCCTGTGGAGCCTCCCCCTGAATGTGGGGAAGAGGCCAGGCCGGGCCCCAGGCCCCAGGCCACCATGTGCTGAACGCACGTTGAGCCTGATGGGGGAACTGAGGAATGCACCCCGCACTGGTCTGTTTCAGACCCCCAAGTCCTTTCTGAAGAGGTGACTTTTGAGTGGGGAGACAGAGGGGTGCCGGGGCTCTGAGTTTCTCTGGACTCCCCATCTAGATGGCTGTCTAGACATTTAAAACCCTGTCTTATTACTTTCAGTTACATTTGACCAGGTCTGGCTTCTCTGAACACAGGTGATCCTCCGTGACCCCAGGCTTGCCACCTAATGGCGGCACTGTTTCCAAAATTTCTGCTTACCTGCCACCAGGCCCCGAAAGCCAGGACGGGTGAGGAGCGCGAGAGGCCCGGAGAGCGTTCCAAGGGCAGCACGAGCTACAGAACACGTACAGGGCTCTCTGCTGATTCGCATCATCTTTTATTACACAAAATAAAATCCCATCTATGTTGCACATCCCACTTTCTATAAATCTGGCTTTAAAAAATCCCTAGGGGTACAGTCCCATCTGTTCTTTGACTTCCCTTGCAATGACGTCATGCCTCCCTTGCAGTCGGAGTCCTCTCAAAGGACAAAAGCAGACGTGGCCGCCTCAGGTCAGCTGCACACAGTGCGCTCCCGGCCTGCCCGCTGGAGGTGCGGCTCCCATCGTCGTCTGGACCGCGGCTGCTGGGGACAGTCAAAGCGGCAGCATGTCATCGCCTTCACCAGCCCATCTCCAGCAGCACAATCAGTCCTCCCAGCTGGTCCTCTGGGGACCAGCTGTCACAGCGACGTGGTGGCACCGTCCCCAGGCAGCCGACCATCCTGGGCTTCTCTTTGGGCAGGCCTGGGCCAGGGCCTTAGGGGAGCTCTGTGTCCATGGTATAAATCTGAATGAGATCAGATACAATATTATCAATGATTGGCTTGGTAAGGTCGTCACTAAACACCTAGAAAGGAGAAGGAAAACAGGTTCCAATTAGACTCCCTTTGTGTTAAACAAGGCACTGGTCACTAAGTGTAGAATCGCATTTCATGGGCAGGGAAGGGGACATGGGGACTTGGTTATCCAGGATGGTGGCAGCTTTCCTGCCAAGCCAGTTCAGTTCTAGCCTGTTGAGGCCAAAGACTTTACGAAGCAAAGAACATTCTAGATAGAAGAGGCCTTGGTGATCATCTGACCCAGACAGGAGAGGGGACTTTTCCAAGGTCACACAGGGAGTTGGTGACAGAGCTAGGCCCAAAGCACTGGCTCCTGCCTCCTGAGTGGGGCTTTCTCAGGTCCAGGGTCTCTGGGGATTTGGGCGAGAGAAGGTGGGAGTCCCACTTCTAGAAATAGGCAGGCTAATTAACTAGGACCCCATGCCCACCCTAGCCCGGCCCCAAGGAGCACGTGGACCTGGTCTACAGCCTAGACCAGTCATCTAGACCACAGCGTGCAGGAGCGCTCACAGACTGTGAGGGAAGTCTTCAGGGGCTCAAACCAAGGGTGTGTGCAGCACAGGGCCAGCCCACAGGCCCGGGGGTCCGACCTGCTCCTGCAGGATAATCCCTAAGCCCCTGGAAAATCCCGCCTGATAAGCGTGTCTCAGCTTATAGCAGGGGCCTAGGACCCTGCCGGGTAGTCTGCACCAATGACATGGTTTGTGGGGGCGGCCCGAGCCACATGCTATCAGTGGGACCTCCGCGTGGCTGGCGCCTGTGTAGCCAGGTCAGCCCCGTGGGCGCTCCATGCCTGCGTGACCCACCCCCAGTACCAAGCCTGGACACCACAGCCCAGGGGGAGCGGCCCTGGTTGGCAATAACCCACGTGCGCTGGCACACATTGTGGCTCACACGTCATTGCCGGGAGCGTCAAGCACTGTCCATTCACCTCCCCGGGAGAGGACACCCGGAAGCTCTCGCCTGGCCTCTGCTGGACCCCGCCCTCCGCACCTTGTACCTTTGCTGCTTTTAACCTGTGTCCTTTCATTGCAATAAACTGTAACTGTGAGTGTGACGGTTTTTATGACTTCTGAGTCCTCCCAGCACATCATTGAGCCCGAGGGGACTCTTGGGGACCACCATGAGAAGGGAAAGAAAGAGGAAAGCAACAAGCCCTTGATCAGATGCTGTAGCTACCCTGCACCAGGAAGCTGAGTGATGCCTGGGGAACCAAGGGAAACAAGGTCAAGGCCTTGGGCTGAGCCAAAGCAAGAACTAGACCTAAGTCTACCCCTTCTGAACCCACTAAACAAACCTGGGTCCCTTCCTAGCCTACCACCTCAGGTGGGAGATGGGGACCTGGAATCCCTCCAAGCCCTGACTCAGGAAGCATGGCCAGCTCACCCTGGGTTCTGGGTGAAAAAGAAACATGTCAGAAATACAGGCTTGCTCCTTGGGGCCCACTCCTAGAGACCCCACGCTGAAAACGACCATTAAAAAGCATCCAGGGCCAAAAGGTGGAAGCGACCCGAGTGTCCACGGACGGAGGAGTGGATAAACAAAACTGTCTACGCAGACAACGGAACATGACTCAGCCTTCAAAAGGAGGGAATTCTGACACGGGCTACAGCACGGCTGACCCCTGAGGACGTCGTGCTCCGTGAAATGAGCCAGTCACAAAAGGACAGTTACCACAAGATTGCACATCTGTGCGGGGCCGTGTCTGAGAGCAGTCCAATCCCCAGAGACAAACAGGCGGGTGGTGGGTGTCAGGGGCCGGGGAGAGGCACAGGGAGTCGGTGTTCATGGGGACAGAGTTTGGGTTTGGGAAGGTGAACACGGTCTGCGGATGGACGCCGGGGATGGCTGCGCAGCACCGGGAATGTGCCGAGCAGCACTGGCTTAAGTGTGCACTTAAATGTGGTACCATGGCACACTTATGTGATGTGTATGTCAGCACAATTAAAAAGAAGAGTCCATGTTGGGGGACAATCCTGGGACCCCTGGCAGAAGGGACACAGCCTCAAGTCCTAGGGGGAGACACTGTTGGCCTCTGGGACCAAGAGGGCCTGGAGACTCAACTCAGCTGGTTTGGGGACATCAACTTCTGTCTGTAGGACAAAGAGTAGCAGTGGCGGGAAATAAGCTTCGGTTCTCCCTGTCTGCAGGAAGAAGGGTGCGGGGGCACCCAGTGCAGCTCTGGGTGTGCAAATTCCAACACTGCGTGGTGACCTGCAGCTCCTCTGATCCTGCTGCCACCCCCGCTCCTCTCGCCAGTCGGGGTCAGTACCTCATGCTGAGCGCACGGCAGACTAGTGACAATAGAGGCAGTTGCTGCAAGAAGAAGTGGCCGAGAGCACGCAAAGGGGGATAGCGCATCAAAAGGCAGGCACAGCCTCGCCGTGAGCCACTCCTGCAGGCCTCTGGCCCCCACACCTCACCAGCCCACGGGTGTGCCCGGGTTCTGGAAGTCCCCAAGCATCCCAAAGAGGTGAAGTCCGGTTTGACAGGCTTTACGAGCTGTGGGAACACACATTTGCAACTTCCTCCCAATTTGAGAATTACTGGGTGAGTTTGTTCTGCCCAGAAAGCAACCTCCTGGCGGAGCTGCTTCCCGGCTGCGTGGGGCCAGCTAGGCTGGCGCTCCCCTTCAGATGGCGGAGCACGGGACGCAGAGGTGGCACTGGCACGCAAGTGAGGGTCGGGAGCAAGCGAAGGAAGACAGAGGAGAAGGGAGAGGTGGAGGAGCAGGCACAATGGGAAATGAGCAACGACACTGCAGATCCAGGCAGCTGAGGAGCCGGGACCGCCCCACCCACCAGATGTCCTCAGAGAGTGTCTGCCACCACCAGATTCCAACCGTGCAGGGACACTGCAGCCACGTTATCCGAAAGTCCCTGAGAAGCCCAAGCACGGAACAATACTGTCTGTCCACACAAATGCTCTTTCACCCCGATGCTACGTGGTGGGGTCTACGTCTGGCCTGAGACCAGGACTACAGATGCACGTATTCAAGGCCACACAAGCACCTACTATGTGCCACGTCTAGGCACAGGAGTTATGGCTGTACATAGCACAGACAAGATCCCTGGCCTTGGGTGCTTACAGTCGGGTGGGGTGCAGGATTAGACAGACAATAAACAAGGGAAACCAGCAAAAGCTGTGGTCTTCCACAGAGGGCAAGCAGGCCAGGGAAGAGAGTACCAGACAAGGGTATAGCCTCTGTGCACAGCGGCGCCCACCACCCACACAGCTCTCCCTGCGGACAGAGTCCTGCAAACCGCACTTTGGTTTCAGTAGCTCTAAGTGAGGCAAGAACTCACCGGTCACCTATCTCTTCTCCCCATCTACCTGCCATCCACCCGCCTAGCTACTATCTATCCACCTAGCAACACTATCGGCTCTCCACCTTATCTGCCAGCTGCCTGTTCAGCCACCCACCCATGCAGTTCTGCCACCCGCCCGCCCGCCTGCCCTCCCCGCAGCCTTGTCACGTGTCACCCTCGCCAAGTTCCCACTCAATCTAGTGCAAGTGCCTGACGCTCCTGGCTTAGCTCAGAGGTTCTCAACCGGGCGAGGCCCTGCCCCAGGACATCTGGCAATGCGTGGGTGGAGGCCGGGGCTGCTGCTTGCTATCTGACAGCCCCCGCCCCCAGCAGGGATCCCGCTCCCAGGGGCAGCTGTGCTGAGGGGCGCGCCCTGCCGCAGACTCTCCTAACAGGGCATTTTCAAGCTTCAAGATTCTCAAGTAGCCCCTACTGTTCTTGACAGATAATTAACAAAAAGAAACTGGTCCCCGGGTGCAGGGACCTCTGAGAGGAAAGGGGCACAGTCCAGGGCACCAAGCAGTCACCTCACCTGCCACCATGGCTTCTCGGCCTCGGCCTCAGCGGGCACCTCGACTCCATAGACCTGCAGGGCCAGGAAGAGCACTGCCACGGCTATGTGCTGAGCCCGGAAGTGGAGGCACAGCCCCCCGTGGTAGCTGTCCCGAAGCAGGGCCCAGGCAGTGACGGCAATGGGGGTCCGTTGCCAGCTGTAACGGTTCAGCCAGTTCTTGAGGGAAAGCAGGTAGTGGAGCAGGTACTGCAAAGACATGCACGTCAGCCAGTCTGCCTTCGCGCTCCCTGCCACTCTGCCGTCCCTCCTCCCACCAGCCGCTATCTCCACGCTGTCACAGTCATGTCACCACCCTTTCATACCCTCCAATGGCTTCCAGGTCACTTAGGAAAATATCCCAATGCGTTCTGCTGGCCCTGTCTCCCAAGGCCCTCGCCCCCCGCCCCCCACCCCGTGGCCATGTGGGAATATGCCGGCACACCACCCCCCCTCAGGCCTGTGCACTCACTGAGACCTCTGCGTGACGCGCCTGCCCACTCCCAGCCTCCGGCCCAGTTCCAGGGAAACCCTCTCCAGCACAGGGCCCTGCCCGGCCACCGAGGGAAACCACGCAGGGCCTGGTGCTCCAGCGAGCAGCGCCTTCGTCTGCAGAGCCCCGTGTGCCCAGCCTGCTGCCAAGGGGACCTGCTTTCAGGAGGACTAGAAACCGGTCACTGCATTTTCCCAGTTAGTGCCAAGAGCCTCCAGTAGTGCCATCTGTCTTAACGACCCTCCAGCCCAGCTGTCAGCTCCTGCTCTCAGAACACAGACGCTCTGCCCAAACCTCGTGTGATACAGAAAGACACCGGTGTGCTCCCCGGACAGTCTTCAACACCCAAGTGCGTGAGTGGCCCTAGCATGCCAGGGAGGAAGGACCCGTCCCTTACTCTCTAGCCCATCCTGAGACCCTAGCCCTGACTAGAGAAGGGGGAGGGCCGGCAGGCTCCCAGCAACGCCAAGCCGCAGTTCCGGATCCCGGCACAAATCACACATCCTCCAAGGCCCGAGCACCGCTCCTTCCTGAGCCTCGTCACCTTGACAACTCTAGTCGTCTCTGCACTCAGTCCAGCTCCCGCCTTCCCCTGGGATGCTGCTCGAAAGTTATGCCGACTAAAAACCCACTGGGTAGAAATCTGAGACCAGAGGTTCCCAGGGATTAGGAAGGAAGTGTGGGAGGGGTGAAGGTAAGAGTATAAAAGAGCAACACGAAGGAGCCTGGTGTGACGGAGCTGTTTTGTACCTTGACTGTGATGGAGGATACGTGAATGCAGACACGTGAGAAAACTGTACGGAACTAGACAAGCACACCACAGAGGTAAAGCCGGGGGACCCAGCAGACTGTCAGCGGCCACATCCCGGCTGTGGTACTGCACGACACTTACGCAAAGTGTTCCCACTGGGAGACTGGGCAAAGGGTAATGGGATGGTTCTGTGTTATTCCTTACAACTGCATGACAATCTCCAATGATCTCAATAAAAATTGACGTTAAAAAGAACAGAGATCCTAGCCCAGTGCCCCAAACCACACCACCTCCATCTCCCCCTGCAGGCCATCCTTCTCAACTGCCCACAAGTGGAGCTGGGCTGGCCAGAGTAGCACAGCCAAGTGCTCCTAAGAGCTGGACTCTTCTCTCTTGCTGCCGTTTGAAATGGTTCTTCCATCGAGACTTACATGTTCCTAGAAGTTAAAAGTGTGCTACTTAACTCGAGCGCCTCAGCTTTCCTCGTAGCTCTCTAAGCACAACTGAGTTGGATGCAGGCTCTGAGGCGTAACAGCAACTCACAGGGACAGGGACTCTGGCAGGTCACAAAACTAGCCCTACTTCCTTGAGGCTCAGCAAGCATGCGCTCTACACGAGCCACAGGGTGGACAGCAGTTCCAGAGGGCCACAGAGGCCCCAGCCTGCAGCCACAGATGCATGGGCAGAAAGGCAGAAGCTGAAATGAGAACGCTTGCGAGAACCCATGGAGTCGGGCCGGCGAGGCCGCCTGGCTCTGCTTACCTGCTGTGCTCTCGAGCATGGGGTGGGAGACGCTCTCAGGATGAAAACAAAGAGCATACTTTCCCGGTACGTACCTTGTGGGGATGCTGGAAGGAGACCTGGAAGCGCAGAACTCTCAGCATGAGAAGCTCACACTGCACAATGCTATCTCGGAGCTCCCAGAAGCGGGCGTCCAGCTCCAAGGGTTCGCTGCTCGGGTTAAAGTATCTGTGTAGACAAATGACAATGCTTACGATGACCGGAGCAGTTTCCCCTGAGAAACAGGATAGCTTGAATTGGTCAAGCCCTTAAGTCACATGATGTCCAGAACCACACTCTAGTGTCCTTCTGTGGTAGATGAACAGAGGGTCATTGTAATTACGTTTTTATAAGATAATCCTTCACCTACGTGTCTAATGTACAGAATGAAAACAGTGGTGGACAGAGAAGCTGGCTCCTGGTTTGAGCCCGATGGGCCATCCTCTATCATTCAGCACGATGTCAAGTGCAAGGACTGGCTCTTTGCAACGGCTCCAGAGGAAGCCGAAGCTTCAGCATACCCAGCCGGTTGTGCCTCTTGTCCCAGTCAGCCTGATGCTAGGGACCCTTTGTCACCTCGGGGCAATGCCCAGGGCTCTCACTCTGGACCCAAGAAACGTATTTAATCAAGTCACGGGTATGATGTACTCTGAAAAGCGAACGTTTTCCAGTTTTATACTCCGAGACTGTCTTTCCTTCCTCCCAGATCTTTCTAAGCACAATCCTACTTACATTGTTTACACCCATGATGCTCCCACCTACGCCAGATCCCCAAGATGCAGGTGAACGGGATTCATACTCAAACAATCAAAACTCTCTGTCAATGACTCATCCTTCCCAGCTGCTCACTCATTTTCCAATGTCCCCGCAGAACCCCCTTGTCCCCCGCACCCCTAATGAGGGCTCCGCACCATGTCCCCTTCCATTGCTCCCCTGCTGAGGACCAGGTAATTATGGGTGGACTCCACCCGCCCTCCCTCGGTCCTCCTGTCTTTGTCTTAGTCTCTCAGGTACCCTGTGAACCTGCTGTTAGGAGGCAGGGCGTGCTTTTTCCATTACCTGTTTATTTAAAAAGAAGCAGAATAAAATAGTTTTCTTTCCTAACGACCAGAGTTCCTAGAAAGGCCCATGACACCCAGCTAGTCAGTAACTTTGCACAAGTCACGTGGCTTTCCCCTGGGCCCCCGGGGCCTTGGCAAAGCCTGCCGACTGGCTGGGCACCTGCATCCTTCACTAGCAGTCAACTGCTCAGGCCCAGCTGTGCTGCCCATGTGCCCACAGCAAGGCAAGAAAGGATCCTGAGCAACTGGGACTTGGTTTCTCACACCGGCTAAGTAAGAGGACCACCTAGCTGGGTCCACACCCTCCCCGTGTGGGGCACTCAGGCCTGCAGGCCCACACAGCCCAACTGGGAGGAGGTTCCCTCTTGTGCGTGCCCGTCTGCCTCCAGCCGTCCCTGTCGATGGCTCCAGCCCAGCCTTCGCTGACATGCCCGCCGAGCTTGCTCTGCTCAAGCCTCTCAGGCTCCCCGTAATCCGGCCCAGGCTTCTCTCCCACAGACGCCCCAGGCTCCTGATACCAGGCTCCTTCCCAGTTGGCTGCTAGCGTTTCTGGCCCTGGTTTGAGGCCATCCAGGTGCTTCCTTCCAAGCTTGACTGCCGACCCCTGGAAAGCAGGGCCCAGTGGGAGCCTTCTCTGCCCTCCCCTTCGGGGTGGACACCAGGAAGCCCTCCTGAATGCCCTGGCCTGAAAGCCATTACCTGTTGGACACATTGATGATGTCACGGGTACGCAGGTGCTGCTCCTCCACTTTGCCAGCCAAGTAAATGGAAGACATGGCGACCAGGTAAGGGTCATAGGCGTCCAGGTTGGTCTCACAGAAGAACTTATGGTAAATGGTGCAGGCCGTGGCAATGGGAATGGAACGCATCCCCAGCTTGACACCTACAGAGAGAAAGCAGGCAGGAGGGTACTTCAATCCAGCGCTCACCCGCTGTTCAAGTGAGGACAACCGCTGGAACGGGCCCCTGCTCAGGCAAGACTAAGAACTTTCCGCAAAGCTGGTAGTTGATGCTGGGTCTTTCACCGGGTTCCCCAGGCTTCTCAGACTCTGATGGGCAGCCGAAGCCTCTGGGGATGGTGTTCCAATGCAGAGTCCCCTTCAGTGGGTCTGGGGTTCTGAGATTCTGTGCTTCTGACAAGCCCCCAGGTCGTGCCCAGGCCAGGGATCTACAGACCGCAGGCTGAGAAATAAGGTTTCCGACTACCACTCAGTTAGCAACGGGCATATCAGCTTCTGCACGAAATCCTGGATGGGACCATACACTGTTGTGCGTCTGTGTTCACCTTAGCAAGGATTTAACTGGAGGTCGCCCGCCCTGCAGCTCGCCTAACAGAAATCCCAAGACAGCAGGAGGGAAAAGGCCTCTGAGCCGTCAAACGGATGCCACCAGTCCTGAAGTCACAGACGATATTCAGCACTGGTGTCCTGGTCCACAGATTAGAAAAGGCAAGCAAAGCAAGCAGGGTGACTTCCAACACCACAGGCAGAGCAGAGAAAAAGCAACATTTATTGCCACGGACAGGCACCAAGGAAGGAGACCAACACCATGCAAGAGGACAGGGCAGAAGGGAGTGGATTTATTTAGGGGTTAAAGCCCACCCCCATCCCACCCCTGCACAGCTCCTAAGGAAATCACTGCACTGGGTTACAGAACCCAAGAAAATTCACAATGACTAGGGTTAACAAGAGAAGGTTAAGTTCATCCTACACACTGACAGAGGAAGGTGGAGAGCAGCCAACAATCAGCCATTAAGATACATTCAACATCCTGGATTAGTTCCCTGTAGCTACTGTAACAAATCGCCACAAATTCAGGGGCTTAAAACGACACAGGTTTATACTCTTACAATTCTGGAGGTCTGAAGTCCCGAAAGAGCTTTAGGACTAAGATCAAGGTGTCAATAGGGCTGGTTCCTTCTGGAGGCTCCAGGGAAAATCGTTTCCTTGCCTTTTCTAGTTTCTAGAGGCTGCCTGTGTTCCTTGGCTCATGGGCCCTTCCTTGGTCTTCAGAGCTAGTGATAACCTAGGATAATCTCCTCACCTCAAGGTCCCTAATCACACCTGCAAAGTCCCTTTTGTTATGTAAAATGACATTCACAGGTTCCAGAGATTAGGACAGAGATATCTTTGGGGGACTGGTATTTAGCCTCCTACAAAGGGCAAAGGTATGCGCAATATATTTATAGAAAAGTCCAACGGAAGTGATGCCTTAAAGAGCTTTTTGCATTTCAAGATCTAAACTTCAGCTTCTGCACAGCCAAAGAAACAGTCATGAGAATAAACAGACCACCTACAGAATGGGGAAAAATTTTTGCATACTACACATCAGATAAAGGACTGATAACAAGAATCTATTTAGAACTCAGGAAAATCAGCAAGAAAAAATCAAACAACCCTATCAAAAAGTGGGCAAATGACATGAATAGAAACTTCTCGAAAGAAGATATAAGAATGGCTAACAAACATATGAAAAAATGCTCAACATCCCTAATCATCAGAGAAATGCAAATCAAAACCACAATGAGATATCACTTAACCCCAGCGAGAATGGCCTTTATCAAAAAAACCCAAAACAACACATGTTGGCGTGGATGTGGAGAGACAGGAACACTCCTACACTGCTGGTGGGACTGCAAACTAGTGCAACCCCTGTGGAAAGCATTATGGAGGTATCTTAAACAGATTCAAGTAGACCTGCCATTTGATCCAGCAATCCCATTACTGGGCATATACCCAAAGGAAAAAAGGTCATTCTGTAACAAAGACACATGTACCCGAATGTTTATAGCAGCACAATTCACAATAGCAAAGATGTGGAAACAACCCAAATGCCCATCAATTCATGATTGGATTAGTAAGCTGTGGTATATGTATACCATGGAATATTACTCAGCTATAAGAAATAATGAAGATACGACATCTCTATGGTTCTCCTGGAGAGAGTTGGAACCCATTCTATTAAGGGAAGTATCCCAAGAATGGAAAAACAAGCACCACATGTATCACCAGCAAATTGGTTTCCCTGAACATCACCTAAATACACATCTGGGAACGACACCAATCGGATATCAGACTGAGGTGGGGGTGGGGGAGGGGATGGGTGTATGCCTACACAATGAGTGCATTGCGCACCGTTTGGGGAATGGTAACCCTTGAAGGTGCTGACTCGGGAAGGGGGGGTGGGGAAGGGAGGGATATATACCTACATGATGGTGCAACACGCACTACCTGGGGAACGGACATGCCTAGAGCTCTGACTTGGGGGGAAAGGCGGTACATGGGCAACGTATGTAACCTGCAATTCTGTATCCCCCATAATAATAAGATGAAATAAAAAAAAAAGATCTAAACTTCAGTAACGTAGACAATTCCTACGTGGGACCCCTCATTCTAGGACACACCAGATAAGGTGGTGCTGCTGACTCTGAGCAGACAGATGGTGGCAGCTGAGGGGACACTGCCATCCTTCCTTAATACACTTCACAACTCTTCTTGTAAATCAAAGTAAATTTATAAATCACTGGGATTAAGGGTCCTGCACCATTTCCTCAGACCCTCTGTCCGCCCAGACTTGAAAGCACACTTGCCCAACATCCCCTGCAACAGTGCATACAAAGTAGCAGAGGTAGGAAATGACTGTCTGCCAGCTAAAGGAGATACTACTGACAGGGAAAAAAGAGTGTCTCTACGGGAATCGTGGTTTCCTTACGTCGCCTTGGACACAGAGCACCCAACGCCACAGCGGATGCCCCGGGAAGGTTCAGGACTCCAGCTGCACCCTGGGTCCTCCGTGTAACAGGAACTCCCCTACAGCCTACTCCAAAAGGCTCCGTGAGACCAACTGCCATACAGTCCCCCAGTACACAGAGAGACAGGTGTGGCAGACTCCACAGAGCCGCGAGTGCCCTGGCTTGGCCCCCGCCTAGCTGGAGGCCTGTCCCCGACCACGTTCTCTCTTCGGGCCCGCACACCCATCTGTGCAGCTGGGACACCAGCGCCTACCTGCGGCCCACTGCCTAGAGAACCGGGCGTGGCGGAAAGGCAGAAGCCTACAGCCCGGAGCCTCCCAGCCTCCGCCAAGGCGGGTCCCTCCCGGAAGGCCTGGCCTCTTCCCTCTGCCCAGCCGCGCCTGCCCCGCAAAGCGGCCCCCGGCGCCGCCGACCCCGGCCTCCGCGTGCCGTCCGTATGGGACCCGCCCTGTCCCCGACCGCGGTTACCTGCCTCCATGATGAACCTGGTCACACGGAAGTGTACCCTCGCGTCGGGCGCCAGCCGCCCCTCGGCCCCCCGCGCCGCAGCCCCTTCGCCGCTCTCCGGCCTAACGGCCTCCATGAGGCCCGGTCCCGCGACCCCCACCACCCCCCACCGAAAGGAGAAGCGCCCCCGGCGCGCCGAGGCCGCCTCCGGTGGGGGCGGGGGGTCTTCGCGGCGGGCGCGCGCCCTGGCCCGCCCCGCAGGCCCCGCCCGGGCCCGGCCAGCCCGTCCCCGGGCCGGGCAACCAGCGGCGCGACACAAGCTGACAGGCCCAGCTCGCGCAAGCGCAGACGCAGGCGCGGAGGCCGACACCGCCCTGTGACCAGGCTGCGCCCGCCGGCCTCTGGACACCAGACGCCAAGCGCCTGGGACACTGATTCTCCGCCCACGGATGCCTCAAGCCCCGCCCCAGGGAGCTGCGAGCTCTGTCCCCAGAAGGAACCGGTGGAGCCTGGAGCCCGAGGGTATCTCCAGTCACCTGAGTCGCAAGTCCCCGCAGCCCGACTAAGCTGTCGCCCTGGGCTGTGGTGGCCCAGCGTGGCTTAGGACGGGGAGAGCTGGCAGCGTTTGCCGAGCCCTGAGTGAGGGGCGCTTGCGGGAGTTCTTGCTGCGGTGTCAGTGTCTCAGTAGGCAAGCCGCCACTAACAGGGCAAGGTGTCAGTGTCTGTAAAACCCCAATGCAGTCGAGACCCGAAGGAAATGCAGTGCTGTGCATAAAATGTGAAGAGGCCTTTTCTAATGGGGGCGTTAAGGGTGTTTGCACCTGATTTTCCAGCCTCCCTGGATTGGTTAGGGATGCGGTTTCCGCTCACCTTTCCAGCCTGGCACACAGTAGAAGCTTAATAAATGTTTGTTGAATGAATGTTGAATATTGAACTCACATATTTACCATCCTATATTTCATATGTGTCTTCCACAAGCAGGAAATTGTGCATCAGGTGTTAGGGATATAGAGCGCCAAAGGGACTCTCAAGCTAATGACAGCCACTCTGGTCATTCAGATACATTCAGATAATTGCTATGATTTGAAACAGCTGGGAGCATTGAGAGGAAAAGGCCATTGCTCCCTAAGGCCTTCTGCCAGGTGACGTGGTTTGATGATGATGCAGAAGTCTCCACCTCCTATCCCCTGTCCAGCCTCAGCCTCCCTACTCAGCGCCCACTGCCTCCGCCGAGCTCCCCAAGTCCTCTCCTCACCCCAGCTAGGCTAGTTTCTCGGGGCTGCTATAACAAATGGCCACGAATTGGATGGCTGAACACAGCAGAAATATGTCCTCTCACAATTCTGGAGGGCAGACATCTGAAATCCAGGTATCACCAGGACTTTGCTCCCTCGGGAGGCTCTAGTGGAGGATTGATTCTTCCTTGCTCTTCCAGCTTCTGCAGCCTGAGCTGTTCCTGGGCCTGTGGCCGAATCACTCCAGTCCCAGCTCCGTCTCCACATGGCCTCCTCCGCTGTGTGTCTCCCTCTGGCTCCTCTCCTGTCTCTCAGGACTCCTGTCATTGGGTCAGGGCCCACTGGCTAATCCAGGGTGAACTCACCTTGACATCCTCCCCCGCATCACATCTGCAAAGACTCTTTTGCCAAATAAGGTCCCACCAGCAGGCTCTGGGGCGTGAGACATGGAAACATCTTTCAGGGAACTGCCCACTCAGCCCATGACACCAGCTGCCAGAGTGAGCTTCCTAAAAGTCGAGGCTGAATGAGCCCTGCCCTGCCTCACACCCTCCAGGGCCTCTTCACCTTTAGGAGAAAGCCAGAGGCCTCAGCCTGACATGCCAGTCCTTGTGGAGGCACCCTGTCGACTGAGGACTCTGCCACTCGTGGCAGGGGCCTTGGGCAGTTCCCCGAATGGTTATGATTTCCCAGCTCAATGTCTTTGCACATTCGCTGCCCAGTGAAGGGATTCCTGCCGCACATATGTCTACCAGCTCGCCCTTGTCTGTGTGTGCATAGGGGTGCATGTCTGCGTGCACGTGTGTGTGGAGGGGCTCAGGGCCCTCAGTCCCCTGTGCTACCGACACCTGCCATGCCTTGAGCGCTCTGTTGCCACTGCCTGTCCCCAGGCTGTGAGTAGCTCCACCCTCTCCCAGGCCCAAGGCTAAAACCTGGACAGCACCCAGAGTGCCCATCTCCCCTCAGCCCCGTTGGCCAAGGCCAGGCCCCCTACTCCACCAGGCAATGCCCTAGGCCAGGCCAGCTGCAGCTCAATCTGGCAGGTTCAAGTCCATGTTCCCTAAAGGGTCTATGGGCCTTGGGGAATCAGGCTGCTGCCCCTCAGCTTCCTGCTGGCCTCCCACACACATCTGTGCACATTACACATGCCCCGCATGCACGCACACTCGCTTTCATCGTGACTCACCCCACACACACGTGCACACGTGCGTGCACACACACACACAAACCCTCTAAATCATACGGTGTTTCCCTCTGGCCCGTAGCCTGGTGGCCCGCTGTCCCTTGCACCCGCTGTGTTTGCCGGTTAAACAGCACAGCTTGAACTCCTCCTTCTCCCTCGGGCCTTTTGTGGTGTGAATGGGAGTCAAGGGAATGATTCAATGAGCACATTAATTTTTAAAGCCCTGGGTCACAGGCCACTCTCCTGGCAGGCAGCCTCGGGCACAGTGGTTGATAAATGAATAATTCACTAGCCACCAATTGGAGCCAGAAAACATTTAGGTGGCACCTCACCCAGTGACAAGCCTGTCACCATTGTCCCAAACGTGGCATCCCCCTCCTCCTCCTGGCCCCCTCGTCCCTGGCTCAGACCGCACACTCCTCCAGGGCTGAGGCCTGGGTCTCATGTCCAGGCCCACACAGGGAAGGTGCACAACGAAGGCAGGGACAATGGCAACCTGAAGAGCGATTGTGTAATGTTTGCCAGCACATCCTCATCTAATCCTTCCCACAGGCCCTGCACCAATGACGTCGCAGCCTCCCCTCACAATGGCACTATTATCAAAGGAGCGAGTGACTCATTGCAAAGACCGGGCTCTCCAGCTGAAGCTCAAAGGACAAGGCAGAGGAAGAGGAGAGGCCTTGCGCAGGCAGGGCTTCGCGAGAGTCCGGGTGGTCTTTGGGAAGCGCCTGCCCACCCCAGCCTCCTTCCTGGCAGCCTTTCCCCGGAGCCATCACTTGAACAGCAACCTGATCGCAGGCCAGTCCCGCCACTCATCCTTGGAACCTTCTCGATACCCAAGAACCTTGCTCCATGGTCACCCCTTCTTCCCCAGCCCTCCTCTCCCCGTCTGTGCCTGCACCTTCTGGGCCAGCGCGGGAATCTTCTGGAGGCTTTTCATCTCACCGGGGGCAACCCCACTAGCCTGCCTCTCTCTTCCCTTCCCCACTGCCCTCTGCTCACCCGCTGTCATCTCTGAAGCCACTCGTGGCCCCCTGCATCCCTGCCTGCTGCTGCATGAGACTGCCTGCCCACTCTGACTGCTGACAGCTGTGAAGACTTCCCCTCCCCATCCCCTTCTGCCCCACAGCCGGGTGAGTCCATGCGACAGCCTGGGTGCCGGCTCCCCTAGGCAGGAGCGGAGTTCAAACCACAAGGGGAACCCGTGCCCCAGCCCGCCCCTAACTGGGAGAGGCCCCAGTCCCCTTTCCATGCCCTCTCAAGCCATCTGTCGACCAGCCTGGGAGGCCTGCCCTGCTTCCCCAGAAAGCCTCACTATGTGAGTAATGGAACTTTTCATGTCCCTTTAAGAGGGTGGCACCATCAGTCTCAACAGCCAAGCCACATCTTGGGTGGGGTCCATCCTGTGTTTGTACAGAGTGGACACAGCCTGCTGCCTCCTGCCCCAACACTTTCCCCTCGTGGATTCCGTGTCCCTGCTCTCCCGACTCCCCTCCCACCCAGGCTGGGCCCCCGCAGGAGTTCGAGTCTCTCCTGTGCACTTAGTGGCTGCCAGGCTCACGCACGGGCGTGACCCCTAAACTGGCCAGTGCCTAGGCCAGGCCTCACACCTGCGCCCAGACCCGTGGTCCCCATCTGCATGCCACTCATCCTGCCCATGTAGACCAGGGCCTGGTGCTGGGAACACAGCAGTGAAGGGGGGCGGACAGGGTCTCCCTACGACAGCCTCACCCCCTCCCCCAGCCCACATGTGCCACACAGGGCGACCTCTGTAAGAACCGCAGTGTGATCTGATCACATCCCTTCCCACGTGGTGCCCACAGGAGCCGTACCAGCTGCTGGAACGCAGCTCTGTTTACCCGGTGGGTCAGAGTTTGGTTTGGGGAAAGAAGGTGGAAGTTTTCCTACAAGTGGGGGTGCGGGGGTGGGGGGGATTATAAATTCCTGGTGACTCTACTGCCTGGGATTATTTTCTTTTTCAGAGATTCCAGCAACAAGGGGCTCAACAGAATAACAGTGCGAGCTCTGCGCACAGGCGAGCCCGTGCGTGTGCCCGAGTTGGATGTAAGGGAGGTGCTGACAGTTGGGGATCCCGCAAGCCAGAGGGTGACTGGGGTGGTGAGGATGTTCTGGAATTAGATCATGGTGATGGCTGCACAACTCTGTGAATATATTCAAAGCCATCGAATTGTGTTGTTTAAGTGGGTGAATTTTATGGTATGTGAATTATTAAATATATCTCAATAAAGCTGTTATTTAAAAAAAAAAAATTACCACGCGCAATTGTGCCATCAAGGACAAAAATCTTCCTGTGGGTAGCAGGGGCTTTACAAGGAAGAGCTGGAGGACTGGCTGGAGGAGGAAGCTGGAGGGCGGAGCAGCTGGGAAGGGCGGGCAAGGCCCTGTGTGGACAAGTGAACGTAAAGGACTGAGAAGCCAGGGGACATCCATCGGCAGGAGGACAGCTGCTGAGTCTGTCTCACGGGTGGCCCCTGTACCCATCCTGTGACGACTTCCCTAGTTGCCAAGTGTAGGGTTCAGACGGATCCACTCAGCAGCCGCCAGGATTCCTGCCGCGGCTCCTCGGCTCATGGAGCGAAGCCTCCTGCAGTAGGAAGGGCCTTCTGGAAGCTACGGTTCCACAACCCCACGGTGGCTCCACTCACAGCTACCGGTCCCACTGCGATCCTCCAGCTGGAGCGAAGCAGGAAATGATTTGCAGTTCCATTGTGATAAACAGAGAACTCCAGAAGTTTCAACTGACCTCAGAGACCAAGGTGATGTCTTTACCGTCTTCCCCCTGGGACACTTCAGTTCTCTGGCTCCATGGCGCGGTTTTGTCCCCAGGGGCTTTGATCTCGCTGTCCCTAGGATATCACACAGATCCACTTTATCCATGACAACATGCTGACAGGATCTGGGGACCAGGAAATCACTGGTCTCCTAATCATCTCAGTAAGACACACAGTGCCGGAGGCTGAGACACCAGCTCCAAAAGCTGGAGAGACAGAAGGTGGCGGTCAGGGAGGGAGGCCTGTGTAACTGAGACTCCAAGGGGCTGCACTTGTTGGTAAAGACAAGGTCTAGGGCATGCCCATGGGAGCAAATGGCTGAGGGAGGCCAGAGATAAGATGTCGGGGACAGAGAAGGGAGGATTACCTATATGCATTAGTTAGTAAATTGTCACACATTGATGTGGTCCTAAATGTGTTATCTTTATGTGGGATATTTGTAAAAAGTACCAAAGCGAAGATGTGTTAGTTTCTGTATGAGATTCCTGTGACCGTCAAAACAAAGTGCCACAAATTTCATGGCTTAAAACAACAGAAATCTGCTCTGTCCCAGTTCTGGAGCCCAGAAGGCTGAAGCCAAGGTGTGGGCAGGGTGGCGCTTCCTCCGGAGGCTCCCGGGGAGGCTCCTTCCTGCCCCTCCCAGCTCTGGTGGCCCCAGGTGTTCCTTGGCTCGTGGCCGCATCGCTCCACTCTCTGCCTCCGTCCCCACATGGCCTTCTCCTTTGTATCTGTGTCTTCTTTCCTTCTTATAAGGACACTTGTCATTGGATTTAGGGCCCTAATCCAGGATGATCTCAGCTTGAGAACGTTAGCTGAATCACAACTGCACAGAGCCTTTTTCCAAATGAGGTCACATTCACAGAGCCCAGAGGGTTAAGGCCTGATGTCTTTGGGGCTCATTATTTTTCTTCCCACAGCTGTCTTACCTGCAGTGAGCCTGGCCTCGGCCAGAGCGGGTGCACACACTGCTCCCTCCCCCTCTGTATCTGTCCCAGTGTACAAGCGGTGGGGAGAAACACAGCCACTCTTTGAGAGGGCACCAGTGAAGCGAGACCCTCAGGGAACACCCAGGTTCTGCTAGTGGGAGAAGACAAGCAGCTATCTGGAGAAAAGGCCTTGCCTTTGGTGGTTCACAAGCTCGAGGCCCCGGAATGGCTTTCTGGAGTCAGGGAGGGTTGGACAACAGAGTCAGACAAGGGCACGTGCAGAGCCTTGAGGGGACTGGAGGGTGGGAAGTGGGGAGACGTCAGGCAGGAGGCAGGGCTGAATGGCGTAGTGGGATCAGTCCTGTTGGGCAAGGCACTGAGTTAGGGGCAGCTGTGGGCAGAATGGCAGCCCTCAGGAAGACGTGGCCACACCCTCCTCCCCAGAGCCTGGGAGTAGGATCTTACTGGGAAAAAAGGGTCTCTGCGGACATCATGAAGGACAGGCCCCAAATCCAGTGACAAGTGTCCTTATAAGAGACAGGAGAGACACAGAAAGAAGAACCCCATGAGAAGGTGGAGGCAGAGGCCCCAGCTGCCTGGGGCCTGCCCTGGGGCCTCCGGAGGGAGCAGGCCCTGCTGACACCTTAACTCCAGGCTTTCTGGCCTCCAGAACTGGGAGAGACTAAATTTCTATTGTTTCAAGCCACCCAGTTTGTGGTTTTTTGTTACAACAGCCACAAGACACTGATACAGCAGGGTAAGCCAGGGAGTGTCTGAGCCTTCCCCAGACGGCTATTGAACTTGAGGCTTCGGGGGAGGAGGGTGTCACTTCCAATGCATGGGCCCCTTCTGAACCCCTATTGGTGGAGGGAGGAATGCCCAGGAGGCATAATCTTCAGCCCAGGGTGTTGGGAAATAAAACAGATGGAAAGAATACAGATGAAGAAATCACATCCAAGGGCAGGTGGCTTCTTGAGGTCACCCAGCATGTCGGTGCCACTCAGAATGTAAGGCTTTTAGCTCCTGGCCCAGTGCTGTCCCTGTCATCCCAGACACCCCCCATTGAGGCTGGAAAGTGAAGTCCTGCCCAGTTTTGCCGTCCTTGCCAGGCCCCCTCTGCCACATGCGGCCCCACCCCCCGGTACGTGCCTAACTCCAGCCGTCTCAGTTGCTCCCGCCTCCCCGGGTTCCTGTTGCTTGTACTATGGAGGCTAAAGGCTGACACCACAGCCTCCTCGCCCCTCTTCCTGGCCTCCCCACTGCCATATCTCTGGTCATGCGACCAGCGCAGGCCAGACTTACACTCGTGTGCCTACCATCATTTGATTGACTCTAAGGTTCTAAGTCCAGGGTGAGACTCTGACCGAGTAAGCCCAGTTTGTGAACACAGCCCCGTGAAACAGGAAACTACATTCTGTCAAATCAGCTGGAGGAGGGTCTCATGCAGGAATCAGATAAGCGGGGCCGTGAGCCAGGGAGGTTCCTGTGGAAGGGAGTGTGTAGAGGGAGGGAGTGACCTGCCATTCCAGTCCAGAAACCCAGGGGCACCCACTCAGCAGGGCCACTCCCAGGGCGCAATGGGTCAGCCTATGGGTCACGCTTTGTGCACCACCTTTGTGCAACACCTTTTCTAGGTGTTCACCACCACCTAGAAAAGGTCTCAGGGAAAAGAATGGGTGAGGTCACTCAGAGACCTCGTCCTTACTGTTTGGTCACTGGGCAAGGAAGTCAGACCCTCAGTTCTCTAGGCAGGCAGTCAACGGAGAAGGTCTAAATTCATAGCTGAAGAAATAGCTGTGGAAGCCAGTTGTCTTGTGACATGGAGGCAACTATCAGAAGAGTTGTAATATCAGGGTGAATGCAAACAAATGCAATAATAACCAAAGGCATTCAGAATGGAAAGTGAGAAATCAAACTCTCTCTATTTGCAGATGACATGATCTTCTATAAAGAAAACCCTACGGAGTACACACCCAAAAATCCTATTAGAGATAATAAGTTTAGCAAAGGTTCAGGATAAAAGATCAATATACAAAAATCAGTTATATTTCTATATACTACCTGTTATAGCCTAAGATGCGAGAAATGACCACCTAAAGACCGAATTGAGCCAAATTAGGAGTCTTTATTAGCTGGCCAGTGACCACCCCTGTCCTGGGAAAGTCCAGAGACAGAGAATGGCCCTGATCTTAAAGTGAGCAGGGGTTATATATCTTCACCACTAACAATACTAACAATACACATACGGCTAAGAACATGTTGATTACAATAATTCATAAGCAAGCAAACTTACAGAAGCAAATAGCATCCGTTAAATCAAGGAACATTTCCTTGAGGAACATCCAAGGAACATTTTTCCAAGGAACTGCCAAGCATAGTACAATGTAACTATACACACCTAATGATTTTAAACAATCACTTACAAGTTAATCACTGTATAATTTTTTTGTGTGTTATTCATGTATTCTTTTTTTAACTTTACACAACAGTGAGTCCGTACACAAGATGGCTGCACTAGCCTGCATACAAGATGGCTTCACTGTAGCTCACAGAGCTATAGTGATTACTGTGTCTTATCACACTACCAATGAACAACCCAAAATGAAATCAAGAATAGTTCCGTTTACAATAGGATGTAAAAGAAAAAAATACTTAGAAATAAGTTTTTACAAACAAGGGTAAGACTTGTACAATATATTATTGAAAGACATTAATGAAGATGTAAATAAATGGAATGACATCCATGTTCACGGATCAAAAGACTTAATACTGTTAAGATGGTAATACTCTCTAAATTGATCTACAAATTCAGTGCAATCTTTACCAAAATCCTAGCTGGATTTTTGAAGAAATTGATAAGCTGATACTCAAATTCGCATGGAAATGGAAGAAACTCAGAATAGCCAGAACAATCTTGTAAAAGAACAAAGTTGGAAGACTCACACTTCCTGATTTCAAAACTTACCACAAAGCTACAGGAATCAAGGCTGCATTGTAAAGATGGACATATAGGTCCATGGGATAGAATTAAGAATCCTTAAATGAACCCTTACATCTATGGTCAACTGGTTTTTACCAACAGTGCCAACACCATTCATTGGGAGAAAGAATAGTCTCTTCAACAAATGGTGCTGGGACAACTGGACATCCATATGCTAAACAATGAATTTGGACCCCTAACTCACACCATATACAAACATTAACTCAAAATGGAGCATAGACCTAAATATGAGAGCTAAGACTATAAAACTCTTAGAAGAAAACAGGTGTAAATCTTCCTGCCCTTGGAGGAGACAATGCTTTCCTATACATGACACGAAAAGCATAAGTGACAAAAGGAAAAAATAGATAAATTGGACTTCACCAAAATTAAACAGTTCTTTGCTTCCAAGGACACCATGAAGAAAGTGGAGAGACAACCCACAGCATAGGAGAAGCTGTTTGCAAATCAGACAGTCTAGAATATAGAAAGAACCAATACAACTCAATAATAAAAAAAAATGACCCAATTAAAATTGGGTAAAGGATCTGAATAGACGGTTCTCAAAAGACCATAGCAATGTGCCATGAGCACTTGAAATGATGCTCAACATCACTAGTCATTAGGGAAATGCAAATCAAAACCACAGTAAGATACATTCACACCTGCTAGGATGGCTATAATAAAATAAAAGTAGAAAATAACAAGTTTTTGGAGAGGATATCAAGAAATTAGAACCCTCACTCATTGCTGGCAGAACGTAAACAGTTATAGCTACTTTGGAAAACAGTCTGGCAGTTCCTCAAAAGGTTAAACATAGAGTTATCATATGACCTAGCAATTCCATCCTAGTTATATACCCAAGAGAACTGAAAGCATTTGTCCACACAAAATCGTGTACACAAATATTGATAGCAGATTTTTTTCATAATAGCCAAAAGGCAGAAACAACCCAATGTCCATCAATAGATGAACAGATAAACAAAATGTGGTGTATCCATACAATGGGATATTATCCAGCCATAAAAAGCAATGAAATGCTGATCCATCCTATAACACGGATGAACCTTGAAACCATTATATTCATAGTAAGTCAAAGAAGCCAGACACAAAATGACACAAATTGCATGATTTATATGAAAGATCAGAATAGGTAAATTCATAGAGACAGAAAGGACATTAATGGTTTCCAGGACTTGGGGGAGAGGAGAATCAGGAGTGAGTGCTTGCTGGGTACAGGGTTCCTTTGGAGAGTGATGAGAATGTTCTGGAATAAGATAGTGGTGATGGTTATACAACTCCGTGAATATTGTAAAACTTGTTGAATTGTACTTTAGATGGATGAATTGTATGGTATGTAAATTATATCTCAGTAAACCTGATGGGACCTTCCTGCATTGTCTTTGGAACTCCCTGTGAATCTATAATAATTTCAAAATAAAAACAAACAAAAAAGAAAGACATCCTGGGCTGAGCGCAGTGGCTCATACCTGTAATCCTAGCACTCTGGGAGGCCGAGGCAGGAGGATTGCTTGAGCTCAGGAGTTCGAGACCAGCCTGAAAAAGAACAAGACCCTATTTCTACAAAAAAACAGAAAAATTATCTGGGTATGGTGATGAGCGCCCTATAGTCCCAGCTGGTTGGGAGGCTGAGGCAGGAGGATCACTTGAGCCCAGGAGTTTGAGGTTGCAGTGAGCTACAATGATGCCACTGCACTCTACTGGGGCGGCAGAGCAACACAGCAAGAATCCGTCTCAAAAAGAAAAAAAAAGAAAGAAAGAAAGAGAAAAAGAAAGACGTCTGATGGGCTGGGCTCCATCTGAAGGCTCTGAAAGATTCTGCTTCCAAGCTCATTCAGGTGTTAGCAGAATTCAATTTGTTGAAGCTGTAGGACTGACGTCCCCATTTTCTTGACATGTGACCTCCTTTCATCTTCATCTACCGCCAGCAATGGCACACCGAGCCCTTCCCACCATCTTTGTATCTTTCTGACTTCCACTTCTGGCCTCAGCCGGTGGAGCTCTACTTGTGCTGGCTCATCTCCCTATGGTAAAGTCAACTGATTGGATTAACCTTAATCACATCTGCAATGGAATGTACTATACATTGGCCATGTAATGTACTATATTCAGGGGGGTGACATCAGGGTCAAAGGTCATGGGGGCCAAAATTCTGCCTACCACCAGTGGGTTACTCAAAAACTATTTGGGATGTACAACCCCTAGATCAGTGAGGAGTTGGATGATGGGGGACAGGACGAGGGACGATGGGATCAAGCTTGGGGCAACTGGGTGGGTGAAGGTGCCGGTGTCTGAGACGAGGAGTAAGTGTGGGCAGGACAAGACAGACTTGATTGGGACACGTGGAGTTTGAGGGACCAAAGTCCCCTTTGCGTTTGCCCCTAGGGGAAGGGTCTGGGCAGCCATGAGAGGAACTGGAATCACCCAAGGAGAGGGTGGCAGGTGGAAAGAGGAGCTGCCGAGGCGGCGGGCCCCCGCGAGCCCCTCCTGGGATCTTCCGCCCCAAGCTGCGCCTGCGTTTTTGTCCTTGGAGCCAGTCTCCTTGCGCGGCTCCTTCATCCCCAAGACCTCCCTGGAAGGAATGCAGTGCGTCGCCCTGGCCGCCTGCCCGCCGCCCTGCGTGCTGGCCGCAGCCTACCGCTAGGGGGCAGAGTCGTCTACACCAAAAGCCACCCAGCGGGAGTGTGCGCGTGTGCGTGCGCGTGCGCGTGCGCACGCACGGTGGGGCTCGCGAGCAGCTGGGTTGGAGCACTGTGCTGGCCCACGGGAACGCGCCTTACTGCGCGCGCCCTCTGCGGGATGCCCTGGGCAGGCCCTGGCTCCTAAAGGTCCTCGTGCAGGCCTCAGAGCGAGAAGAGGTCGTGCGGGGACGGCCGCCCCCGGTGGCGGCCCCAGTCACCCCAAAGCACCCATCCTCTCCTGTCCCGGCTGAGGAGGGGATCTGACGGGGCCGGTGCTGGGCCCTGTGGCCGTACACACTGCCCTGGAGGCTGGGGCTGGAGTTGAATCTTCTCCGGAGAAAGGGCAAGGGGGTCACTTATCCACGGCTAACCTTAGGCCCAGCACCCTCAACGCCACCTCTCCAGAACTGAAATTCACAGCAAAAGACACAACTAGTGAATAACTGGGCTCAGGTCCCAGAAATAGGCTGCCCTTTCTAAGGGGTGATGGGAATATCCTGCCGGCTTCCCGTTGCCATGGTTTCCGCTCAGCTACCAGGCAGCCTGTTGCGGCGGAAGCATTTTCCGCAATGGGATGCTGGTGCCGGCTGGGTGTGCAGCTGGAAGCTGCCAAAGGAGAGAGAAGGGTGAAAAAAATCCTGGGCCCAGAGATCCACCCAGCCACCCGGCCAGAGAGTGCGTTCCGGGACATCACACACCCCCTGAGCTCCGAGATCGAAAGGCCTGGGGGAGAGACTACGCGATGAAATGGAGAGATGCTAAAGCCGACACGTGCTCAGGTGGAGCCCACTGCTGGTCAGGGTGCTGGGCATGGGTCATCAGCACTGAGGGACCCGTCTTCTCTTCCGGCCAGAGAAACTGCGCAGAGAGGCTGTGTTCTTGGGAGGTCCCGAGCCGGCACAGCACAGCAGATGCCGAAGAGCAACAGTTGCCAGTAGGTCTCAGCTCGGGCCCCACGGCTGTAGCTTCCCTGTTGGGCCCAGGATATGCTCCACGGGCTGGGGAACTCCCAGGAGCCCTGCCCACCCGGCAGCCTGCCACCCTCCCAGGAGAGCAGGGAACAAGGATCTGAGTCCCTCTGGCCCCCAAACCTTCAGGCTGCCCTTGAGCCCACTCAAGGACTCCCTCACAGCCCAGCTTCCTGGCCTCAGCCAGTGGGAAGCGTCTCCTGGGGTCCAGAGGGCCCACAAGCCAACCAGGCTGTGCTTTTGAAAGGAGAGGGCCAGCTGGAGTGCTGCCTGCCTGCCCCATCTGAGGGGGCAGGAGTGAAGAGGGCACGTTGGAGCCTGGCCCCAGGCTGGGCACCGGAGCCTGGGAGCGGGACTCACACCTGCACCTGCAGCCCCTCCGGCACTTCCTGGGGCTTTGCCAGCCATTCCAGACCTTTCCTGTTGGTGTAACTCATGACAGGGTTTGTTTATGCGAGTCACTGTGTGTCCAGGCACCTCCCCCCGCTCCCAGCCGTTAACTTTTCTGGTCTTTTTTGGTGATTAAAATTCAGCCCAGCCTCACATCCCATTGGAAACCTTCCCTCCCCATCCTCAAGGCTGGAATGGACTGGAATGGAGGAGGGGTGGCCTGACCTCCCGTCCGGCCCCTGCCAGCCCCCATCCCCGGGCTGGGGCAGGCAAGGCTGGTCTATACCAAGGTCGGGACAGGGTGAGGGGTACCTCGTCTTTGCCTGGGCTTGCTGATACCAGCCGATGGGGTGGCTCCTTTCCCAGGACAGGTCCCCTCCTTGCTAAGGGCCCCCACTGTCTGCAGCCCCGTGCCTGGTGCTCCCAGGTGCCCACCTTTCCTTCCAGCAAACGTCCTGCCTTCAGAAACCTCAGTAATGCAGCGTGCACCCCCGTTCCCAGGGAGACACACCAGCTCTCCCCAGAACACGCTCCCATACTTTGCTCCCCACTGGGAAGGCAGCCTGGAGCAGGGCCTGCTGGGAGAGAGCGAGGGTCTTTCTCCCCAAGTGACACGCTTTGAACCACCCCTTCACTGGGCTGGGGGTTACCCTTCTCCTCATTAAACTGTTAACAGAACCGCTCTGTGAGGGACAGTGGGGGGCGGAATGAGGGGCACAGGACTTGCCCTCCAAAGGTGGCAGAGCCTTAAGGGAAGCAGTGTTGGAGCCGGGTGCTGAGGGACAGAAGGACTTAGGCAGAGAGTCTGGTTTGTGCCCTCCAGGCCGAGGGACGGGCACGAACAAGTCGGAGAGGCCACAAGCCGGGTTGCCCTTGCAGCTACTGGCCCAGCGGACCAGCTGGCGAGGGTCCTGTCCCAAGAGAGCCCGTGGCAGCTTCTGGGCCAGGGGCTATGTGTGCACCTACAGAGGGGCCTAATTTTCTCCCAACTTTTGGGGCATTTTATGGATTAAAAAAAACAAAACAAAACAAAACACAGCATTCCTCTAAGGCAGGCTGCGTTCGTCTGTTTGCCTGGTAGTTAATAAAGTGGACCTCAGGCTGGCTCCCAGCAGCCGGTAATGGATTAACTCGCTCCTCGCCCGCCATGGGGAGGTGGGACTCCTGCCCCAAGGACAGCCCAGACGTTGGGTCCAGAGGCCAAGATGGGCGGAAAAGGCACTTAGCACATTCGCGACATCCTTACCCTTGTCCTTTTCTGCTTTCTGTACTCTGGAACACTTAAGAACCTTTTTGCCTTCGGTATCAAGTCCTTTTCCTAAGAGTGTTTTGTCCCAGGGATAAGTATATGTTATTAAGGCATTTTGTACTTCATTTCGTGTGTCCTAATGCAGTTTTTCTTTGTGGTTTAGATACAATGACATAAAATGCTGCCTCACCTCCCTCTTCCCTGCAGACCCGGCATGGCAGCCAGGCGGGGGCAGCTCTGCTCGAGCCACTGCGGCGAGGAGACAAGCGACAAGACAAGCGTGGAGCCAGACGCGGCTGCTTTTGAGGGGAGAAGCAGCGAAAGAGCCCCCAGGAGAGGGAGCAGCCCCTAACGCAGCTGAGGAGAGGGAAGGGCCTTTGGTGAATGGCTCTCAAAAGGCTTAATATTTTTTAATCAGGCAAATTGATCATTAGAGAACTGATTAAGCCGGAGCTGCTGTTAGAATAAAAGGTGAAAATAAACTCCTTCATTTGAATTCCAAATTCGGGCTTGGAGGTGACCGGTAATGAGGCGAACTGGTCATTAGGCAAACTGGCTGTGGGTGGCCGGGGCCGCGCACGGAGCCAGTGGGCAGATGTAACCTTGAGTCTTCTCCTCCAAGAGTGTGGGTGCTGGGCCCTGACTCAGAGCAGGGACCCCAAGGAGGCAGCGTGAATGTTCCCAGCACTTAACACCAAGGTGGCCCAGGCACAGAGGCTGCTCAGGGGCCAGAACAGGTTCTCTGAGGGCCACTGCTGTGCCCAGAATGAGCCACTAGTTCCGGATCGGGAGGAGCGGTGGGGGGGGGGTCCCAGAAGAAAGACATGGGGAGCATTTGGGGTTTGGGGACAGCTGCAATTTACCAATGGCAAAATCCCAGCCCTACCAGAGAGTACTGGCCGCCGTGACCAGAGACCGCAGGGGTCCGAGCCCAGTCTTGGGACCCCGCTTCTCCCGTCACCTGCTACCCAGGGGAGTCACCAGGGCCTGCTAAAGACTACTGAGGCTTCTCAGCCACGACAGGGTCATGGTGCCTCTCCACAGGTAATTCAGCAGAACTTTTACCTTTTAAAATTGGCTTTACTAGGTGCTGAGCAGACACAAAAGAACATTTACAAAATATGTACCGGTGTAAAGAACAATCCAATGAACCTCTGTGTACTCATCACCCAGCTTAGAGGAAAGAAAGGTGACGTTACCTTTGAAGGACCTCAGGTGACCCTGTCATTGCCCCAACACCTCCCACCCCCGCGTCAGAGACGATCTCTTTCATGAATTTTGCATTTACCCCTCTTGTGTTTTCCTCTGTAGTTTTACCACCTTTGTATGCATCCCCAAACAATATATTTTTTAGTTTTGTCTGTTCTGAACTTTATATAAATGGAATCACACTGTCTGTATTGTTCTGCAGCCCGCGTTTTCGTCGCACATGGTGTTCCCAAGATGCTATAGTGGCTGTGATCCATTGATCCTCGGAGCACTCTGTTCAGCTGTGGGATTAAACTCCAGCCGCTCTATGTGTGGTCCATCTAGAGGACGGTTGGATTGTTCCCACTCGTTTTGTGCTGTGACAAGCAGCCCGATGCCCAGCACCAGTTTCTCTAAGGATCATTTTCAGCGGGAAATGCCTGGGCCACAGGAAACGTGCGCCTGCAACTTCGCTAAGCGAGGATAAATTATTTCCCAAGTGGTTGTACGGATTCATATGCCCTGCTGCGGCACGTAACCTTTCTAGTGATTCCTCATCCCTGCCAACACTTGATGTCGCCAGACTTTACGTTCCATGTGGATAATCAATTGTCCCAGCATAATTTATTGAAGAAAATCCTCTTCCTCTGTTGACCCGTGACGCCAGCTTTATCACACGTCGAGTCTTTACACACCTGGTCTGTCCTGAATTCTCTCTTCTGTCCCCTTGGTCTATCTGTCTGTCCTTGTGCTAACACCACACTATCTTTATAATAATTCTTAGAATCTGATAAGCCAACTCCTTCCACTTACTCCTTCTTTATTA
Organism: Eulemur rufifrons; assembly: GCF_041146395.1. NCBI lineage: Eukaryota > Metazoa > Chordata > Mammalia > Primates > Lemuridae > Eulemur > Eulemur rufifrons. The sequence continues at coordinate 20,831,524 of NC_091012.1, read as the reverse complement.
GTGTCTTAGCTATGGCCTTTTCCTCTTCCATATAAATTTAAGGACTAGACCACCTTGTCAAGCTCCATTTTAAAAATGGCATTTAGATTACAATTACATTCAATCTATAAATCAAACTGGGAAAAACTGGCATGTTTAAAGCATTGATTTTCTGAAAAATTCTGGGTAGCCAAGGTAACAGCAGCCACGTAAATCTGGAACTCTCAACACAGTTTCCAAAAGAAAATCGATTTTAAAAAGTAAGCACAAATAAAACCACACAAAACCTGTGTCCTCAGCGTAATGAGAAGACAATAACACGACCCCCAGAAAGGGAGAGAAAGAACTAACCCAAGCAATTGGAATACAGCGCTTGGCCTATATGCCCTCGGGCTGAAGAAAAAAAAGAACTAGAAAGAAATCTCGAACTCTAGGGAGTAGTTTTCTTCTTTGCAGAGACATGAGCGGACAATTCCTAAACGACTTTCTGAGTATCCTAGGATTGCGCAAATACGTGAACGTATTGTGGGTAATGGGAGTCAGTGTTGTCAGCGAGAGAAAGTTACAAGTGCGCAATGGGAAGAAGGGTTGGAATTAGCAGTGGCAGTGTGAACTCGTGCTCGTAGACAGATCAGGTGTGTGGGAGTGTCTGTACGTGTGTGTATACATCTGCATATGTGTGTGTTGTGTGTGTGTGTGTGTGTGTGTGTATAATATCCTAGTAGGTTTCTAAGTGCCAATATCCACTCAGAATGAGCTAGGGATCCTAGGAGAGATGGCTGCTTCCAGGAATGGGGGACAGGGAAAGCCAAGATGAGCCAAGAACGGAAAGTCAGAAATGCATGAGTTCACACTGATTAAAAATAAATAAATACACTCTTGTGCTGCATAATGACTCTCCAGTCAGTGACAGACTGCATACGCGATGGTGCTCCCATAAGATTATAATGCCATATTTTTACTGCGCCTTTGCTATGTTTATATAGATTTAGACACACAAATCCTTCCCATTGTGTTCCAGTTGTCTGCAGCGTTCCATGCAGTCACTTGCTGTGCAGGTGTGTAGCCCGGGAGCAACAGGCGGTACCATCCAGCCTAGGCGTGGGGAGGCTGTACCATCTAGGTTTCTGTATGTACACTCTAGATGTTTGCACGGCAACAAAATCGCCCAGCCGCACATTTCTCAGAACACATCCCCATCGTTGAGCAACACACGACTGTAAATGGGAGAGAAGGGAAGCTCTTCCTCACGGTACAGAGCCAAATAATAAATGTAGAAGGAATAAGGGAAATAGAAAATCATCATTTGGCAGCCATCATAGTGATGATTGTTTCAAGCAAAAATAATCAACGAATGAAAAACATCTGCTTCCCCCACTGACCCGCAAGGCCAGCGCCGATTGTTGAGGAACAGGATATTAATACAGTCTCAAAATGTCTCCCGACAAAGGGAAATTAATAGCACCTTGACAGTAGACACTGTCTTAACCAAGTGATCAAAGTGACCACCACCAGTAATGGCACAGGCGTGCGGAGCAGAACGCATCCTTTCCATGCTCTTCCTACCAACAGTGGCACGATGCACACATTACACAAGCCCCAGTGGAGGGACAGGCTACAAAATAAGTGGCCTGTGCTCTTGAAAAATGTCAATGTCACAAAACAAAAAGACTGAAGAATTGTCCCAGATGTAAGGAGACTAAAGAGATGCGCTGACTGAGTACAATGCATGATCAGAGATGCTTCTCTTCTAGAAAGGACATTACTGGGACAATTGGCAAACTCTGAATAAGGTCTGTAGATTATAGTATTGTATCAATGGTAATGTCCTGATTCTGATAACTATACTGTGGTTATATAAGAGAGTGTGACCCTTGTTTTTAGGAAATACACACCAAAGTATTTAGAGATAAAGGAACACGATGTCTAAATTGACTCAAAAAAAAAAAAAAGGCCGGGCGCGGTGGCTCACGCCTGTAATCCTAGCACTCTGGGAGGCCGAGGCGGGTGGATTGCTCAAGGTCAGGAGTTCGAGACCAGCCTGAGCGAGACCCCGTCTCTACTAAAAATAGAAAGACATTATATGGACAACTAAAAATCTATATAGAAAAAATTAGCCGGGCATAGTGGCGCATGCCTGTAGTCCCAGCTACTCGGGAGGCTGAGGCAGTAGGATCGCTTAAGCCGAGGAGTCTGAGGTTGCTGTGAGCTAAGCTGACGCCACGGCACTCACTCTAGCCTGGGCAACAAAGTGAGACTCTGTCTCAACAAAAAAAAAAAAAAAAAAAAAAAATCCAGAAACAGCTCTGTGTGTGTGTGTGTGAGAGAGAGAGAGAGAGAGAGAGAGAGACATAGAGATAACCATGAAGCAAACATAGTAAAATGTCAACATTTGGGGAATCTAGATGAAGGGTGTAGAAGGATTCAATCTTTTCTGCCAGCTATATTGAGATATAATTCACGCACCATACGACTCACCTATTGGGCACATACCTATAAGCAGAACCGCTGAGTCATGTGGTAACTCTATTTTAACATTCAAAGAAACTGCTCAATTTTTCCAAAGCAGCTACACCGCGTTACATTCCCGCCAACAGTGCATGAGGGTTTCAGCTGCTCCACATCCTCACCAACACTTGTTATTGTCTGCCTTTTTCACTGTAGCCATCTTAGTGCGAATCCATATCTCATGGTGGTTTTGATTTGCACTTCCCTAAAGACTAGTGATGTTGAGCGTCTTTTCATACGCTCATTGGCCACTCGTACATCTTATTTGGAGAAATACCTATTCAAACCTTTTGCTCATTTTTAAAATTGGGTCATCTGGTTTTTTATCATGGGGTTGGGAGGGCTCTCTATATATTCTAGACGCAAGTCCCTTACCTAATATATAATCTGCAAATCTGTACCTCATTCTGTAGGCTGTCTTTGCACTGTCTTGATAGTACCATGTGCAGCACAGAACTGTTCAATTTCGATAAAGTCCAACTTACCTATTTTATCTTTTGTCACTTGTGCTTTTAGTGTCATATCTAAGAAACCACTGCCTGATCCAAGGTCATGAAGATTTACACCTCTGCTTTCCTCTAAGAGTTTTATAGTGTTAGTGCTTACGTTTGAGTCTCTGATCCATTTTGATGCATTTTGACACACGGTGTGAGATTAGGGTCCAACTTTGTCCTTTTGCATGTGGATATCCAATTGTCCCGGCACTGCTTGTTAAAGAGACTATTCTTTCTCCCATTGAACGGTCTTGGCACCCTTGACAAAAATCAATTCACCATAGATATATGGCTTTATTTCTGGACTCTCAATTGTATTCCATTGATATGTTAGTATAAGTCTATCCCTATGGCAATACCACAGACTCTTGATTACTGTAGCTTATCTTAAAGTTTGTATTTGGTAATTCCATTATCTGGAGACACTATGGGTCTTTTTGTGTTGTCTGCTGTTTCTGCTGCTTTTCATTCATATTGCTTCTCTCCTCATACGCCTAATTATTCTTATTGTTTGCTGAACATTGTAGATGCAAAACTTTTTGTAGTGATAATTTGAGGGTGAGGACAATGTTATCTTCCTCCAAAGAGGATTCCGCTTGGCTTTGCCAGTTTCTGAGGACACAGCACTCTAAGGTCACCCTTGTCTAGTTTGGGGCGTTGAGAAGATAACAAGCTAGCTAAAGTCCTGGGAGAGTTTCTATTTCTAGGTCACCTTTCCTCCTAGGAAGCAGCCCTGTAGGGTCCCAACCAAAATGAGAGAGATTCACTAGGGCAGTGGTCCCCAATCTTTTTGGCACCAGGGACCAGTTTCATGGAAGACAGTTTTGCAACAGACCAGGGAGGTGGATGGTTTCGGGATGATTCAAGTGCATTACATTTATTGTGCAGTTAATCCTCTCTGCTAATGATAATCTGTGTTTGCAGCCGCTCCTCAGCACTAGCATCACTGCCCTAGCTCCACCTCAGATCATCAGGCATTAGATTCTCATAAGGAGCGCACAGCCTAGATGCCTCGCACGTGCAGTTTACAGTAGGGTTCGTGCTCCTATGAGAAGCTAATGCTGCTGATGATCTGACAGGAGGCGGAGACTATGTGGTGAGGTGAACCATGGGGAGCGGCTGTAAATACAGAGGAAGCTTCTCTTGCCCCACCCTCACCTCCTGCCATGCGATACCGTGGCCCATAGGTTGGGGACCACAGTGCTAGGGCACTCCCTTGGCAGTCCCTGGATTCCAGTGTTTGTCCTTCTAGCCCCATGTAGCTGTCAAAAGCCCTATCCAGTCTGTAACCCACTCATTCTGAATCCGCAAACCCACACAGGGGACAAGCAGCTCCAAACGCCGGCCTCACCTCCCTAAGTTCCTGTCCTTCTCTGCATCCTGGCCTGGAAATTCTTCATCTTCTTTTTTCTCTCTGATGCGTTCAAGCACATGATTTTTCTATTTTTCCGGCTTTTCTAATTGCCCTCATTAGGAGGGAGGCATGAATTAACTAATTCATTATTATCAGAAGTGGAAGTCCTTCAGTGAATCTTTAAATTCGATTACCTTATTTTTCACTTTTCTTAATAGAAGCATTATTTGGTTTGCTTTCATATATACTTGATTGGTTTTATAGAATGCCACCCTTTATGATACTTTCAACATCCTCTTGGGTTCCTCTTAACATACTCAACATACTGACTTTGTACTCCAGCTGGTAATTCCCGCATCTGCCGCCAGTGAGAGTTCATTCTGGTGGCGCTCACTCATGGGCTGTGTGGCCTTTTTTACTTGTGTGTTTGGATTTTTCGCTGGGTATTTTTTCCCTCCTCAGAACTGCACAGAGGGAATGCCTTGGGACCCGGTTACAGGTGGGTCCCTCCAGAGAGGAAATTGCATTACCTTCTGACAGTTTTCTGGAACACTCCAACCCAGAACCATTTTGAACTAAATTCTCAGTCTGCAGAGTTTATGGCCTGTCCGGGTATTGTAGATCCCAGCTGCAAACCCACGTGGTGCTGGCTTGCGGGTACAGATACTGAGAGATGTTTCCCCTCCCCCTCACGCCAGGCTTGAGGTCTGGGGGTGCGAAGAGGGAGTGGCGAGTATTTCCAGTTCATCGTAACAATCATGGCATCACCCTCCATGGAGAGGGCAGGAGAGGGGGGTGGTGCCACAATCCATGAAGACTGAACCTCAAGGTCACCAGGGTGGACGAAAGCCCTCAAGGTGACAGTTGCCCTCAGTGTTCTGGTTACCTCTCCGGGTTCCTGCTTTGACTTAATTTTTGGACTCTGGGGATTTCTTACTTTTTCTTACATTTTCATCATTGGTGCATTTAAAAAGATGATTTTAAAATACTTTCTGTAGCATTTTTAGTTACTTTCATCAAAGGATCATTCAGGGCATCTGGTTTATAATACTGATGTAAACAGAAATCAACTTTTACCTTTTGAAATGTAACAAAACTTACGTGCATGCTAACACAAAAATAACTTCTTCCTCGGTTTTCTGATTGCAAAAATCTGGAAACATTCACCAAAGATGAATCTCTCTCTCTTTCTCACTCTTGGTTTTTCATTGAAGGGGTGGCCTTGCATTTTTCTTTTGTAGATATTTTTGCAATAATAATTACACGTTTACTTATTAGATGTGTCATGAAATGGATGTCCTCCCAGTAGATAGTAACAGGGACCATGTCTGTTCCATTTTCTCCTCTGTCACTTAAGATTAGATTCAGCTACACAGATGACAAAAAACTCCTAAGAATGAGGGCCTAGCCAAGGTAGACATTTATTTGTCTCACGAATTAATGAAGTCCAGAGGTAAAGCATTCACAGCTAGTACAGACATCCCACCAAATCATGAGGGCTCAAGGAGCCTTTCAGATCATTCCAGCCCCTTCCGGCTCACCCCAGAATCCCTGCGGTGTGGCTTTTCTTGCCTTGATCTGAAATGGCAGCCAGAGCTCCAGCCATCACAACAGAGAGGAGACGAGAGAGGGACTAGAAGGAGGAGAGAACAGGGGAACAAGGAGAATAGTAGCATCTTTGAAAGGAGTTTCCCAGAAGGTGCTAGCCGCAACTTCCAGTGAAATCTCACTGGCCGGAATTGGCCACATGGCCACGCCTCACTGTAAGGGAGGCTCAGTGTTTATTCAGGCAGCCATAGACCCAGCCAAGGATTCAGGCTCTGTCCCCAGAGGAGAATGGAGGAAGCCACCAGCAGTCTCTGCCATAATCGATGCATCCGAGAGCCTGGCCCGGTGCCTGGGGCGCAGCTGGCAATCTGCATGTGTCAAAATAATGAGGGCAGGAGGGAGGGAGAGAGTGTCACAGACCTGTGAAGGCTAGGTGCTTATTCGCAATAGCAGACGACTGGAAACAACTGCCAAACAGCTGGGCCCCGCTGAAAGGCTGAAAGAGCGGGAGGGAGCGGTGACTGACCCGCATACAGGAGGGAAGGGTGAGGCAGCACTTGTGTGCTCCAGGGGACATGTCCAGCACATCGTGACACATCTAAAGGCGAGGACACAACAATATGCTATTTTCTGTATTAAAAAATGGGGGCATATAAACGTACACATATTGTTCCATGAAAAATATTTTCATAATGTAAAAAAATCCAAAAAAAGACAAAAGCAATCCCTAAGAATTACAAGCAAACAGAAACAAATGAACCAAACCATATAAAAATTGGTGGCATATTTTTATGTTTGTAGAAGTGTTTCGACCGTCTTGAAAACACAGTATTTTGATCGTACACACCTAATGGGATATATCTCAAGGACGAAAAGAACTGCAAAGACATCTGAAACCGTATTCGGCAGTGCCTGCTAAATTTAGTGGGGAATACATTTCCCACTACGAGGAACTAGAGCTCCTTGGAGCCAGGTGAAAATCCCGGTCTGCAGCGAGGAGTGGAGAAGACCAGCCCCAGACTGCAGCAGGGGACATGGGAGCCACCTCAAAGGCGAGCCAGAGAGGAAGAAGGATGGCAGCCGAATGCAGCACATTAAGTACCGAAGTCCTTAATGATGGGTCACTTCCGGCACGTCTGGGAGTTGCTTGGGGAGAACTCCGAGGGGCAGGGTACGGAAAGAAGACTCGGCGTCCCTCCGGCTCTTTCTGCAACGCCTGTATTTCAGTGACCAAACAGTTGACCAGGGAAAGTTGTCCCATTATAGGATTCCAGCTAGGAAATACAGGAAGATTGACAGACTCGGAAAATCACCATTTTGCAATCCTAAATAATGGATCTAGATTCTGAAACTCCTGGGAGAAAGGTCATTAGAAAACTCTATGAAGGCCAGATTAGGCCGACACCACCTGAATCTCCTGCTCAGTCTCAAGCAGCCCCAAGAGCTGCAAGAAAAGGTGTTGAACGTCATTGCCTTAGGGCAACACAAGCCTAAGCCTTAGTGCGGCAGAGTACACATCTAGCAGGGGGTAAAATAAAGCAGCGATGCGAGCCATGCTGCAGAGGCGCGCAGAAACTGCTCTTGCAGCCGCTGCTGTAGGTAAGGAAGATGAGGCAGCCACTCTGGACAAACGTTTGGCGGTTTCTTGCAAAACTACACACCGGTAAACAGCACAGGGCTGTTTGTGATGACGGAGCAGTTCTGTATGTTGACTGAACCTACACAAGTGATGAAACTGCGTAGGGACAGGAGCGTGTGTGCACGTGCACAGGCCTCAGGTGACACCCGGGAGCGCCCCTCGGATGGTGGTGGCGCCACATCGAGACCCTGACACTGCACCTCGGTTGTGCAAGATGCCCGCGAGGGCCGACCTGCGAGGAGGGGTCAGCCACCTCCTGGAAGTTTCTCGGCAACTTCCTGTGGATCTAATGATTGGAAAAGAGCAAGTTAAAAATATTCCAGGGAAAAAAGACGATTATAAACGAAAACTATGGGCAAATTGCAAGTGTTGACACTCACTGATCGATCCAGGGGCTTCATTAACTAAACTTTCTACTTTTGTTTATGTTTGAACTTTTCCATGATAAACTGTTTTCTTAAGAGTCGCTGCTGAACAAATGTCTGCTGAGTGAATAAGTGAAGGATTAATGAATAACCACAATCCAAACCTGTCCTTCTAGAGACAGTGGGAGCAAGATCTAGAGTGGGGGCTGCTCAAGGTCATGGCGGATGGTCAAGGCCCCTAATATCCAGTCGAGCTCTTTTCAAACACGTGTCTGAAACTTTACACCAGGGGTACATTGTTTCAAAAGGAAAATTGACCATACTCTGAGGTCTCCCACACAGAAGAGGGGAAGGGCTTCCCCAGGTGAGGGCAGAGGCTCCGCCGTGAGCAGTTTCGCCACAAGATGAAATCACGAGAATGCCTGGTCTGTGTTTGAACGTCTTGAGCGACCGTTTACACACCCGGACAAGAGTCTAGGGTTGAATTAGTGATAAGTGCGTGGGAAGCTAAGCAAACAGCAGCCCAGAGGACAATTATTAACTCCTGGGAAAACAAAATGCTGTGCAGGGAAGAAAAGTAACCGTGGTTTGCATGGCTCAACTGTGAATGGCATTAACGTGGCCGCATAATTTTCAAGGATGGGGGACAGGAACGGGGGAAAAACGAGACCCTTTTGTTGCCAAGGAAGCCCTGGAGTGGGCTGCAAGGTGCTCTCCATACTCCTCCCTCCATCTCCGTGCCCCACATGTCCCTGGTGGAACAGGATCCACCACCCCACCTGTGCCCCCACCCCCTCTGCTTCCTCCTGTCACTCTGGGTGGCCTGTCCTTGCTCCCTTCCGAGGTCAGCCCCTCTGCAGGGGCACTGGCCCCTTCCCCTCTGGCCAAGTCAACTCAAGGTTATGTCTCCTCCAATGCCCACCCCTTCTTAGTCACACACAGGGACACCTACCTGTACACACATCAAGCCACACACACAGCCAGGCCACGAGAGAGAGGACCCTCCACTCTCCAGAGCCACAGTGGCCAGGGCTACAGACCATACGGCTTTAGGGGCTGGGCAAGGTTGGGGAAGGGGCGACCGCAGGACTCAGCCCCTCCACACCTCAGCAGAGAGTGGCCACCCCAGCAGCACCCACGGGCTCCTTCCTCAGGAAGGGTGTGAGGCACAGTGGGCGTGCTGGGTCGCGTGGTGGTCCGGAAAGGATGCGTCCACATCCTGGAGCCTATGAGTGGGACCTTATTAGGAAAAAGGGTTTCTGCAGATGTAAGAAGTTAAGGAGGTCAAGGTGAGCTCATCTTGGATTATCTGGATGGGCCCCAAATCCAGTGGCAAATGTCCTTAAAAGAGACAGAACAGACACAGAAAGATGGCCACGAGAAGATGGAGGTGGAGACTGGCTTGATGTAGCCACAAGCCCAGGGTCGCCTGGAGCCACCAGGAGCTAGAAGAGGCAGGAAGGAGCCTCCCCTGGAGACTGGGGAGGGAGCATGTCCCTGTCAACACTTTGACATCAGACTTGTGGCTTCTGCTACTTTAAGCACCCCCAGTTTGTGGTCATATGTTACAGCAGGCCCGGGACACTCACCCAGCGGGAGAGCCCAGGAGGGCGAGAAAGAGCCCGTTAAGCACGGGGGCGGTATGTGTCGTGGATTGGGAGCCACTAACCACAGTCACCCCTTCCCAGGGGTCTCTGGCCAGACCGACGGCATCCGTGCAGAACTGAGCCATATGCAACTGCTCTGGACATGAAGGACAGGTTCCCCTGCTAGAATGTCAGTGCCGTGATGAGTCACTGGGTTCTGTTCGCTTTTCCGTACCAGCACCCGATACAGCACACGGCACGTCACTCATGCTCCAGCATTTGCTGGATGAATGAACGAGGGAAGAGCTGGGAACATGGGTGGCCTGGGCAGCCCCAGCAATTGGCTACTGTCATTGACGCACGACTGGTGTGCCCTCTACGCCTTTCAGGGGTGGCCCAGGGGGCACGGTATGGGGCCTCCTGCTCAAAGCCTGGCTGCTCCCTGCCCTGGATCCAAGTCTCTTCCTCATGGCCAGGCTTCTCAGGCCACCCGTTGGGGCACTGGTCCCAGGGCCAATGCTCACCAGGCCTGGGAGCCACCTGCAAAGGGGCCACTGCCCCACAGGCCAGCAGCCCAGGGAGTAAGGCAGTCACGGGCTGAGCCGAGGGCAGGGGAAGAGCTGAGGAGGGGAGGCTGGGTGAGGAGGGGCTGGGGAGGAAGACTGGGGGGCTGGGAGGGGGAGTCCCCCTCTCCTCCCTGGAGCCCTGGCTCGCCAGCTGACCGTCTCCTGCTCTGGCTGGCTCGGCTGCCCCCAGCTCCGGTGTCCTGCCCTCTCCTCGTCCAAGGCTGGTCTGCGAGACAGGCAGGCGAGGTAGCTGGGGTGCAGGGGAGCGGGCACTGTCCCACGGCCGTGGAGCTGCCCTCTGTGCTGGGCGCTGGCCGGGACAGAAACAGCTCCCTCCCTGGCGCAGGGCATCTGCAGCAGGTCCCCAGGGGCCCTGGCAGGGAGGTCCAGGGTGAAGACATGCCGCCCGCCCGTGGGAAGTGATGGAGCCCCCCACCCCCCCAGAGGTTGTGAGCCAGTGGGGGGCAGCCAGGCCCGAGGAGGCCGTGGGCTGCTTTCGAAGTGGAGCAGAAGCTGGGGCAGCCCCTGCCCAGGGCCAGCTGTGGGACTCGGTGGGTGGAGCAGGTGGGAGAAGGAACGTGGGGTGTCGCCTGTGTCTTGGGCTAGCTGGGAGGGCTGTGGGGCCCTGGGGAAGAGGCCTTTCTCACATGTGCCTCTGGTCGAAAAAGGAGGTTCAAGGAGCTTGGGTATCCCAATCTGGAGGATGGGGACATGGGGGCTCCGCATTTACCCGGCACTGGGGTCCACTCGTATACTGAGACTCAGGGCTCCTTATCCCAGCCCCTGCCATTAGAAACTGAGCACCAGGTGGGCCCTCTCTCTGCCTCTGTACCTGTCCTTACAACACCAGAGCTGCTGGCGGTTTCTTTTCTTCAGATGACCCTGGGCCCTGGCCAGGAGAGCTTGGCCCACAGCAAGGAGCCCTGGGCAGGCCTGTGCTCCCAGGACGAGAGCTGTCGGTCCCAGGCTCGGGGAAGGGCTGGGACACCCACGCAGGGAGCTTCTGGCCAGGGGAGCGAGGTTCCCAGGGGGCCAAGTTCAGGCACAGCTTCGGTGCCCCTTCCTGGAGCAGAGGCGGGGAGGCCCCTGTGGCCCCCGACTGTGGGCCCGGATGCCCGACCTCGTCCCCTCACTGGTGCTCTGGCTGGGCGGGCCTGGGCTGGAGAGCTATAGTGGGGTGAATGGTAGCCCCCCAAAAGATACGTCCACGTCCTTACACCCAGGCGCTGTGAACATGACCTTCTATGGAAAGGGGGTGTTTGCAGACGTAACTGAATTAAGGATGTCCAGATGACAGCATCCTAGATTATCTAGGTGGGGCCTAAATCCCGTGGCAGGTGTCCTGGTAAGGGACAGAAGAGAGAGACACAGAGGAGGAGGCCACGTGCAGAGGCAGGTGGCCACTGGAGCTACGTGGCCACAGCGAGGAACAGGGGAGCCCCTGAAGCTGGAAGAGGCAGGCAGGACCCTCTCCTAGAGCCTTCGGAGGAAGCAAGGCCCCGCCAACACCTCGATTTTAGACTCTGGCCTCCAGAACTGAGAGAGTAAGTTCCTGCTGTTTTAAGTCACCTGTCTGTGGTCACTTGCCGTGGCAGCCCCAGGACGCTCGTTCACACACACGGTGGGACAGACCAAGCCTAGAGTCCTTCTGGGCCAGTTGAGGTGGGGGTGTTGTGTACCCACATCATCTGGGACCTGGCGGGGGCTGGGGACACCTTGGGAAGGCAGCTCCCTTTGGCCTTGGGCTGTCCCCAGAGAGCAAGCAGCCACCCTTCACGGGAGCCGGGCAGTGAAAGCCTCAGGCCGGGGGCTCTGGGTGTGCACCCCTCACCCACTGCAGGAGGGAGCATGCAGGTCCCACACAAGCCTGGAAATGGGGGGACCGGGGGACACTGTGGGCAGGATTGCATGTGACCGCTGGCGCTGCCCACACTCGGGGTGGTAGTGGTCAGTCTGGAGCACCCCAGACCTAAGGCAGAACGAGGGAGATGTTGATAAGCCCACAATTATACCGGGAGATCAATCCCCCCTCTAGAATTTTTTCAGCTTTTTTTGACGAAGAATTACGAGCGAGGCATCCTCATCTGCGTTAGGCAGGGACAGGGCCTCCCGGGCAGCACACCCAGATTCCGACCTTCAGCCCCTGTCCACGCCAGCCAGGTCAGGAGGCTGGCCCGCCCAGCCTGAGGGCTCAGCCCACGGTCCCCCACAGCCCAGGTCGAAGCCAGTGTGGGTGAGAGGTGTTTACAAGGGCCTCACGCAGGAAGCAGGGTTCCGGGGAGGGGACAGGCATTTGCCGCATGGGGAGGCAGAGAGGGGATTCAGGGTCGTGAGCAGAAGAGATGGGATGTGTGTCAGCACAGTGCAAAGGTCTGCGGGGCTGGAGCTGGGCGGAGAGGGCAGTCACCACGAGCTTCAAGGGACCATTGAGAGGCCCAGGTCTCCCCCGCCGCCCACCCACTTCCTGCCCTGGGCTTCCAGCCAAGCCCCAGCCCTGAGAGCCCAGCCAGCCACCCACCATCTCACAGAGACGCCCAGGACGCCCCCCCCCACGTCCTCCTGCCCAGACCCACCTTCCTCGCAGGGATCCCTCATGTGCCACACACCTCTGGCACCCACGCCACACACCACACACTGGGCCTTGCTCCCCTGTCCCTGGTGTGTCTATCGGGGCTCCAGGTGAAATCACTTCTTCAAGCCTGTGAGCTCCCTGGAGCACACACACACATGCAGGCTGCTCAGAGGAGTTCTGGAAAGCTCTGGCGCTTTCTCTTCCAGCAACCCCCTGAAGGGCTAGGTGAGGGGTGGGCCACACGCATGCATACGTCACACGTGTGCACTCACACCACAAGCCACACATGCATAAACACATACACACGCACCGCTCCCCGGCACACACACACACACACACACACGCACACGGACACACACGCTGGCCTCTGCCTTTCACGTACGTGTGAAAATCACTTGATCGCCCGTGCAGGCAAGAGAGGAGGCTGGGCCTCGCAGCCCTGAGGCTCTCTGCGTAACCAGGACTTGGGAGAGGACAGCTCCAGGGGGCCTATCAGCCTGTGACTGAGTCAGGCAGTCACCCTCCAGGTGGCCTGGGGAGAGGGCTGGTCCCAGAGGTGAGCTTCCCAGTGAGGACCAAGCTGGCAGGGCCAGCAGCAGGCTCCCCAGCGGGCCCACGCCACCCTGCCTGGCCTCCTCACACCCAGCCCTGGGAGGGTACAAAGGGCCAGGAGCCAGTGTAAGAGGCCAGGGAAGGGGTCAGCTGCCAGCTAAAATGGGGTCCAGGAGTGAGAGGCGACACTGAGCGGTACCTCCAAGGGCCCTCGTGTCTGCTTTCCACTCAGCCTGGGCCCTGAGCTCTCTGCGTGCGTGTGTGCATCATGCAGGCGAGGCGGCGTGTGTGAGCGCGCACCAGGCGGTGGGAGTGTGTGCCGTGTGACTGCAGGCAGGAGGCCGTGTGAGGGCCCAGGAAGGGCTGTGCCAGTGGACGAGGCCCGTGTGCATGTGAATGCATGTGCGTGTGAGCCAGTGAGCAAGTGCGCTCCACCCCAGGGGCTCCAAGGCCACAGCTGGCATTCGGGAAGCAGGTTCAGGCTCCTGAATAAGAGGCCGCCCGTCTCCCTCCTCGCAGCAGCCTCCTCTGCAGCGGCAGCCACGTGGCAGTGCACACCCAGGCTCTTGCACGCCTCCAGCCTCATTTTACCCCGAGTATCCACACGCTGGGGGCACGTGTGCACACACATGCGCACACACGTGGCACAGAGCACTCCCGGAATACAGACATTCTTTCTAGGTCCCTGAGTAGGGCACGAATTTCCATGTCCCCTGCGGTTCCCCTGCCTGCTATGACTCTCTGCCCCCGGCCACCCGGTGAACTCCTGCTTCAGAAGGCAGCTCGCTGGCCTGCCCTCGCAGAGCTATCCCTGGTCCTGCCCTACCTGTGGATTTTCTGAGCCACTCGTCAAAGATGGGTCACTTCCTTCTGGATCCTCAGCTACCAGCCCAGCAACTATCCCCAGCAACCAGGTGAACGGGCTCATTCATTCACTCACTCCGTAAACACACGTGGTGCACACTATAGCACGCCTCCTCCCGAAAGGGGAGCTCCCGGTCAACACAATGAATCATCAGGGACTACACTGTGGTGCATAGTTAGGAAAAGCTGGTTTCAGTGTCAGCTCTGAACGCCATTGCTTGTTAAATCCAGGTCTGTCTCAGACGTGGGATAAGCAATTCACCAAATATCTCTTCATGGAGGTACAAGTTTCTTATGAAAATCTCTAGCCCCATCTGTGCCTCCATTATGTTGGACTTTCCCAGTGGGTGAGAACGTTCACTCCTGGTGAGGGGCAGAGGGGGTGAAGGCTGCCCTTTCTTTTCCTGAGTCTGGCCATAGAATAGTTGAAGAAAGCAAAACCACATCCTCTGAACTCGTCTCCCTTTCTCTGAGACCCTCTTCTGTCACCTACTCTACCCAACACCCTACCCAACAACAGCAGGACACCACTCCTTCCGAGTGCCCATGGGACACATCCCAACACCAACCATATTCCAGCCAAACAGCAACAAATTAAAAAGAACTGAAATCATACAGTGTGTTCTCCGACCACGATAGAATCAAACTAGAGATCGAGAGCAGAAGGTAACAGAAAAGTCTCCACATACCAGGAAACTAAACAACATGCTTCTAAATAACCCACACGTCAAAGAGGAAGTCTGAAGGAAAACCTTTTTAAATACACTGAAATAGATGAGACTAAAACTATAGCATAGCAAGGTTTGTGGGATGCAGCTAAAGCAGTGTTGAGAGGAATATTTATAGCACAAAAAGGAAAGCCCATTTCTCTCCCTAAAAAGGAATCAATTTCTCAGAGCAGGCTGGTGCATGGGGGAGGGCTGGCACATTGCCTGACTCACTTAGTCAACACTGTCTCCCCAGGCCCAAGGCTTGACTAACATACACTTTAAAGGAACATTATACCTGACCACATCAGGAAGCTGGGAGACTGCAGAGCTCCCGTGTTCCACTGTATCTACATTTAAAGTCCGAAGAGTTGAATTGAGCTCTGGATCGACCTCAAACTGACTGGATTAGTCTGAGCAAGTCATCCAAATGTTCAGAAGCTTACTTTCCTCGTCTGTGAAATGCTAAGACCATCTGCCTCATAGGGATCTTTTAGAATTAAATGATCTAACATGTCAGAGAGCATTTTGAAAATACCAAAGGTCTGTTAGTTTTCTAGAGCCGCTATAACAAAATACCACACGCTCGGTGGCTTAAAACGACGTTTACTCTTCCCCAGTTCCGGAGGCTTGTAGATCTCTGCCACATGGGGCTCTCTCTGCGTATGTCTGCATCCACACTCCCCCTTTTCAGTCATATGGGTTAGGGCCATCCCACTCCAGGGTGACCTCATCTCAACTCATTACATGCAAAGACCCTGTTTCTGAACACAGTCACATTCCCAGGCGCTGGAAGTTAGGACTTCAACATTGGATTTGGGAGGGAGGCACACAATTCAACCCATAATGAGCTCGCTACCAATGTTCTGTTGGAGAATTTCAGTCTTCTTTATTATGGCGCCTCGTTGGCTGCAGCCGTATGAGCTACGTCCATCCCCAGCCAGTCTGCCCGGATGGCTGGAGAGGCGTGCTGCTGTCCCTGCGAAAGCGCATGTGCACGCGGTGGCTGCTGGCTCCAGCTGTGTGCGCACGGCAAGCCCGGGTCCCCAGACAGGGCCCGCTTCACCACCCCACCCAGCCCCGTCCCACCCAGGCCCCTGCAGCGCTGGGAGTCTGCCCGGTGCTCAGGGCACGCCTTTGGGGCTGTCCAATGGGATTCTGTGCCGTCGCCTGGGTGCCCAGTCCCTCACAGAGGCGTGTTCTGCCTGTCTCCCTCCTCCCAGATGACAAGCACTCACACGAGGCTTCGGTTTCCTCAGTAACCAAGGCCTGCAGCTGACTGGTCACGGAACCTGCGGCAGAGGTGTCCCAGGGACCACCAATGTGATGACATGGCAGCTGGTCCTCCTCCTGCCCCTGCCCCCTTTCCTTCTCCAGCATACGCCCAGCCAGCACCTGGGGGGTGGCCAGCCAGTCTCGGGCCAGGCCAGCTGAGGGACACAGGGGGAGGCCTGTGGCCAGCCCAGCCTTGGCAAGCACACGCTCAGCTCTCTGAGACAGCTCACAGCCGCCTGGAGCGCCGTGAGGCCACGAGGGGTGCTGGGGCACCCGCCGAAGGGGGCGGAAGGTGAGAGCTCTGAGGTCGGGGAGGGCGAGGCTGGGGCCAGGCCAGGAAGGCCAGAGGGGTCTCCGAGGGTGGTCTGGGGGCATTCTGGGAAGGGGAACGGCCGAAACAAAGGCTAGGATGGGAGCAGCAGCAGAGACCCAGTGTGCTGCCTGGAACAAAGTGGGGACAGGTGGGCAGGTGAGGGGCCCCGGGAGAGGAGCTGGGGGGAGCCTTGGGGTGCGCCAGAGCACAGGAGGAGGGGATCTGAAGGCAGACATCTGGCCCCACGTCAGGAATTCGGAGTCCTCACCTGCAGGCAGGACAAGGCCACATGATGATGCCAAGAGTGTGCAGGAGTGACCAGACAGCTGCCAGCCAGGGCTGGGACAGTGGGGTGTGCCTCAACTGCCACCTGTGGGAGGGGTCTCGGGGGGGAGGCCCAGTTCTCGGTCCTGTGTGGACCCCGGCAGCCTGGCCAGGCACAGAGCAGGTGGGGATTAGCAGCTGGCAGAGCTCGACACGGTTCCCTCAAGAGACGTGTGTGGTGCACCCGCGGCAGTCAGGCCCGATGCCAGGTGTGCCAGGGCACAGAGACATCCGCAGCGTCCCTGCCCTCGCCAGCTAGCCAGGCCCAGACGAGGCAGACAGGGAAGCCCCGGCAACACAAGGGAGGGAAGCAGGGTGACACCTGAGGGACGTGTCCCCGTGCTATGAGGCCGAAGGGGGTGAGGGGAGGGCACCGCCGGTAGGGGACACGCTATGTCCCAGGGCACTGAGCCAAGAAGCAACATGGCGAGGGAGGGTAAGGCCCATGCCCAGCGCAGTGCCCAGGAGGTGCTTGAAAGGAGCAGGGGCCCTGCAGGGGGGGTTCCAAGTCTCCCCCTCTGCCTGCTCCACAGCCCATGGGGGTCCAGCCCAGCCCCTCCTCCAGGCCCCCCTCCCTGCCCTGTGTGCTCAGGACAAAGGGGACAGCAGGTAGTGGGAGGGGGACTGCTGCCAAAGGCTCCCCGCGGGGAAGGTGCTGGGAGAGCACAGCTGGAGCTGGGGAACAGAACCCGGAGGATTCACTCACCCCCTGCCCCCCCCCAGGGGAGGAGACCCCGAGCCTGCCCCTCCTGTGATTGTGCCGGAGGGCTGCTTCCCCCTGCAGGGAAGGGTGACGGGCACAGGGGGCAGCTGGCGGCCAGACTGCTAGGGACCCACCCCAGTGCCAGGCCGGGTGCAAAGCCCTACAGATAGATGCCAACGTGACATGGCCCCTCTCCTCCAGATGTTCTGTCTGCTCCAAGATGCAGCTCCACAGCCAAGGGCCACAGTG
This sequence comes from Eulemur rufifrons, assembly GCF_041146395.1. Taxonomy (NCBI): domain Eukaryota; kingdom Metazoa; phylum Chordata; class Mammalia; order Primates; family Lemuridae; genus Eulemur; species Eulemur rufifrons. The sequence goes on along the minus strand of NC_091012.1, from coordinate 20,813,926 downwards.
GTCCTGGGCTGGCAGGACACAGTCATCCTGCGTTGGGTGGCCCCAGCAAAGGGAAGACAGCGTGCATGGTGCAGTGCAGATGCGGAGGGGCACATGTGGTAAGAGGACACAGGCACAGCAGCGAAGGTTTGAGTGAATGTATTTTGCACATGGGATGGGTGTGAATTTTGTGGGGAGCAGAGGGAGGACTATAGTAGCCTCGGAACGTGACCTTATTTAGAATAAGTCAAAGGGACAGGAGACATCCTAGTGCATTCTGGGAACTGCAAGCCGTGAGCTGGGGCCGGCACGTGGGCTTGGAGGGAAGGGAGAGGGGCCAGAGCGGGGCAGGAGGATCACTCGGGCCTGCGAGCTGGACTTTGTCCTCTAGGCAATGAGGGCCACTGAAGGGCATGGAGGGGAGGGGTAGCTACTGCATCTGGTTAGGGACAGCTACCCTGGCCTTGGTGTGGAGGACGGGCAAGAGGACAGGGCCTGGCCAGGGACCTACGGGGTGCATTTGCAAGCTCGTGGGGTGGCAAAACCACCAGAACCTGCGATGTGAGGAGTGATGGAGAGACATGAGCTGAGGGCAGCCCCTAAGTATGGGGCGTGGAGGGAAGACAGTGAGCTCACTTTTGGACACAGTGCATCTGAAGTGCCACGGGGCATCCAGGTGGCAATGGCTGCAGGCAGTTGGAGTTATGGGTGTGGCGTCCAGAGACACTGATGTCACAGTCACCCAGGAGAGGAGCTGAGGTCATCGAGTGGGACATATGCAGAGAGATGAGAAGGGGCACGGAGCCTGGGACGAGTGACCAGAGTGGAGGGAAGGAAAGCAGGAGCATGGTGGGCGCAGAGCAGGGAGACGGGACCAGAGCGAGACGGCGTCCAGAGATGACGCGGTGAGGAAGGGCGAGACGGGAGCGTGTTGGGAAATGTGGCAGGTATCGTGGGAAAGGGTCGCAGGTGCAGGCAGGGTCGTGGGTACAAGTGGAGAAGCTGACTCTGGACCTGCTGAGCCTGGGCTCCAGGTGGCCGGGACTATGACCGCTGAGATGCTCCACGGTGTGGGTGGCAAAAGCCAGCTCCAGCCCGGCCCCTCTGGGACCTCCCGCCACCGCCTGGTCCGAGTGATCAGCAGCCAGGGGGAGGGGGAGGAAGAGCCTTGAAGGGCCTTGGAGTTTGACAGGAGGGTAGTCACATCTGGAAGCCACCACCTTGGGAAGCCAGTGATGCCAGCCGGCCTGAGGAGGGAGAAAGCCAGGCCCAGGGGGCTCTCTGCTCGGAAGGCACAGGGCGGCACGGAGGGGTTTCCAGATGCTCAGGGGACATTTGGAGAGCCATTCAGGGACGTGAGGACGGAAGGACTCACTCAGACTCGAGGCTGGTGACTGCGGGGTGTGGGCCGTGGGGAAGGGCCAGGCTTGGATAAGGGGAAGAGGCTGTCTGGGCACCACGGGTCCCCCCTTCCTGAGCGCCACCTCTGGATGCTCCTCTCCCTTGCAGGCTGCAGAGCCTTCCCAGGCACACGGTGGCTAGACGGGCTGTCGCCGGGAGAGGAGCGCATGGGATCTGCGTCCGGGACACGGTGAGTGTGAGAAGCGGGTGTTGTGGGCCAGTATGGGCGCTGGTCGATGGCGCGGGTGAAGAAGTGTCCCCGGGGCAGACGTGAGGGCAACATCAGCGAGACTGTGGAATAGGAGGTCCCAACACTCAGCCCTCCCACAACGACGACGAAAACAATGAACGAACAATTACGCGCAGACATAAACAGGACATCAGTGGGCTGAGGACCTCCAGGTCCTGTTCCTCCAGGGCTGCGAGCAAAATAAGAAGGGCCAGGTGGCTATGAGAACACGAAAGACCCTTTGGAGGGCAAGCACAGGGTCCCGGCCAGGGCCAGCCTCCTCAAGGACCCAGGCCTTTCCTGCGGCAGGGGCTGGGCCGAGGGGGAGGGCCTCGGAGTGTGTGCGCAGAGGTGCTGGCCTGCCGACAGCCCCGCGGCCCGGGGAGCTCCCCAGGGCCAAGAGCCTCCATGTTGGACCCCCAAGTGTCCTCGAGCACGTGCACAGCAGGGCTGTGCCAAGCTCCTAAAGATACCTCCACTGGAGCACGATTTAGACCTGGAGGGGTGGGCACAGCAGCCACAGAGCAGGGAGGGGGAGCAGAGGACAGGGCCCAGCCGGGACCCAGGCCCTCCTCAGATATCTGTAGGGCCTCCCTCTGTCCGAGGTCAGCACCAGAGGGGTAGCAGAAAGGAGGCCGTTCTGTGGCTTCTGCTTGGATCCCTCTAGGGTCAGGGCCCTCACTCTTCCAGGCAGCCAGTGCCAAGCTGGCTGCCCTGACGAGTGGGAAGTCCTCCTAGGTTTATAGCCTTGGGGCTCCCATCCCGGACCCCCTGCTGGCCCCTATGAGGCTGCGAAGAGCAGCAGCTCAGGCCACAGGCGCCGTCAGGAGGCCCTGGTGCCCGCGGCTCTGGCCAGCTCTCCAAGGGCGTGTCTCAACGACTGAACCCTGTGTCACCCTCACGGTCCCATCCCATGCCAGCCGCAGCAGCTCTCCCCGCAGCTCGGCATGCAGAGGAGAACAAGTCTCAGGCCACTGCTCCAGGTGGTGACAGCGGAGTGGCCAGGACTGACTGACTGACTGACTGACTCCCAAAGCCTCTGTGAGAATGAAATGGCACTGGGCACACAGTGGACGGCGACAGAAGGGAGACAGCTCTGAAGACAGTTACCCCGTCATCTGCAGGCAGGACAGGAAGACCCTGTGGAAGGCTGTGTGCCTGGCCCCAAGCGGGGTCCTTGGTTGGGCCCTTTGCACCCACGTGGATGCGATTGATCCCTGGGGGTCACTGCCACCCCATCCTGCCCTTCCCCTCCTCCCCGGCCTCCTTTCTGCCCAGGAGCTGGCCCCGAGGGGCGGGCAGGTCACGTGGCGGCATCTGCACTGCTCTCCTCACCCCGCTCCGGGGATGCAAATCAGCTAGCGATGTGGGAAGGAAGCAGGTACTGAGGGGTAATAGCTACTCTCTAAATTTAGACGGGAACGTCCCCATGGAGCTGGCAGGAATATCCCGAGCTTTCCCTGTGGCAAGCTGCTCAGGCAGGAAACTGGGGGGCACTGAGAGCCTGGGGTGGGGGCCATGAGGCTAGGAGAGGTGACAGAGAAGGCCCTTGTCCAGGCTGGGGTGCGCGTGCTTTGGAGCCACAGCTTGGGACTCCAACCTGGTGGGGGTGGCCCACTCTCAAGGGCGGCGCAGGCCTCTCTGCAAGTGGGTTCTGTGGATTCGGATTGCAATCACAGCTGCCCGGAGCCCCGCCACTCGGAGCAGAAGGGAGCTGCCTCCTTCCTTGCTCTGGCCCGGCGGGTGGGCTTGTGGGGGCGGGTGGGGGGGAGGACGCAGGCCCCTGCCCCCAACCCTACGAAGAGAAAGATCTAAGGACCTGAGGACTGAAGCAAGTCCCTCTATGGAAGCTGCAGATTGGCTGGTGGCGGGTGTCACTCTGGCCTTGGCTCCTTACCTGTTAGTCTGGGAACCGGAGAGTATAGCCTTTCTGTCCCTCAGTTTCCCCATCCGTCAGGTTCATCCGGAGCTGCCGGGAGGGCTTGGTGAGAGCACAGGGCACCCAGTGCGCCAGCAGCAAACGGTGCTGCCCGTCCTCATGGTCACGGTGCCGGTGCCAGTAGCAGGAATGAGGAAACCCACATCTGTCCCCGGAGCCACTGTTCTCACTATCCAAGGGTCCTGCACGCAAGGAAACCGGTCCTGAAGTTTGCGAGCTGCCAACTGGAAACTTCAGAGACAGCAGTGCTTCAGAGGGCAGCCAGGGTGGGGGGGGTGCGTGACAATGGGGTGGCAGGGCCCCACCCTGAGTCTGCCTCTTGGAGGCCACACAGCGCACACAGTCAGCTCTGACTCCTTGCCTGGAAGGTGACTCCTGGCACACACACAGCTCTGGTTCTGGCTCCCGCTTTGCCACTGACGGCTGCAGGGCCTTGGGCGAGTGGCAGTGGTGGGTAGGAGAGGTGCTAGGTGCCCCCTGACTGCAGAGCAGCAAGTGGCTCAGGCAGCCTGACGGGGGTGCCTTGCAGTGCTGCGGACAGGGGGAGCCAATAGGCAGGGCAGTTGGGGCGCTCAGTGCTGTGACAGAGGGGACAGAGGCCCCCGAGGAACGTTGTGAGAGAAGCTCACAGCCTCCCCACCCCGCAGATATCTGAGCCAGGGCGAGGGGCGGCAGTGAGCCCCTGGCTGCCAGTTCCGGTTCCGGTTCCGTATATCATCTTGTTTCCTGTGCTGAGACGGCCTGACCGGAGGGGCACATTCCTGGGGAGGGAGGGACACAGAGATGTGGCCAGAAAGGCAGGTGGGCCACTCACAGAGGCCTGACTCCTGGGCCAGGCAGAGCAGTTGAGGGGTCTGTGCATGGCCTCCCAGCGTTGCCCCCAATCTCCCCGGCCCCATCCTGTCACCCTCCTCTCCCCCGGCCCCACTCATCTGCTCCCTCCCCTTCCACGCGCCTCCCTTTGCCAGTCCAGCCAGTGGGCGTGGGCGGCCGGCTCTCCGGTGACAGGATTATATCATCTGTAATGTACATCCAGACACGCGCACTGCCTCTCGGTAGGAGAGCGAGCCTGCGCCGCTGGCCAGGGGGGCTTGGAACCCGAGCCCTCCCGGAATGGGGGTGCTAATGGCTCTCAAGGTCCTGGTCCCCAGAAATCAATCACGGCACAATCTCTGCCCTGGCCTCCCCTCCCTTCTCTCTGGCCGCCCTCCAGCCCCTGTCTGGTGCTCACACCCCCGGGGCTCAGCGGCTGGTCCGGCCTGCCTTTGACTGGCCAGCAAGTGCAGATTTGGGAGCTGCCACAGGGCCATTTTTTTTTTTTAATCTCTCTGGCGTGGCCCTGTTGGGAGCTGCTGTGGGCAGGCAGGGTGCTTCTAATCAGGGTCTAGAATGTGCTCCCGAAGGCATGGCAACTGGAAGCGAGATGCATCTAGGAGATGCTGGCTGGAGCGCTTCAGATCTGGGAGAACGCAGAGGGAGGAGCTGGAGCAACAACGGCCAGGGGGGTGGTTGTCATGTGAGCAGACGGCTTCGGTGGCAGATATTGCTCTCTGTAGGACCCAGTGGTTACCCAGAAAAGTCTCGGGTGTGCATGCACCCAAGTGCCAGGCATCCCAGATGTGAGCAGGGTTCCTGTGCGGGGGACAGGCTCCAAGTGGGGTGAGATGAGCAGCAGGAGGGCGAACTTGTCCAGCGGTGAGGTGGTGCCAGCAGAGCCCCTGGGCAGACTGGAACCTTCATAGCCAACCAGTTTGGGGACCCTGGGCACAGCCCTGAGGAGGGTACCCAGCTTATGGCGGGATTGTGCCAACCCCCGGGCCAGGTGTGAGGCTTCACCTTCCCATGGCCTCTCTCCCAAACCTCACTGCCCTGGAGAATGTCCCAGAATCTCAACCTGAAAAAAGTGCCCTTTAAGGCCGGGCGCGGTGGCTCACGCCTGTAATCCTAGCACTCTGGGAGGCTGAGGTGGGCGGATCGTTTGAGCTCAGGAGTTCGAGACCAGCCTGAGCAAGAGCGAGACCCCATCTCTACTAAAAATAGAAAGAAATTATATGGACAGCTAAAAATATATATAGAAAAAATTAGCCGGGCATGGTGGTGCATGCCTGTAGTCCCAGCTACTCGGGAGGCTGAGGCAGGAGGATCGCTTGAGCCCAGGAGTTTGAGGTTGCTGTGAGCTAGGCTGACGCCACGGCACTCACTCTAGCCCAGGCAACAGAGTGAGACTCTGTCTCAAAAAAAAAAAAAAAAAAGTGCCCTTTAACAGGTACCGATGCCCTCAGCCAAAGGCCCGCCATGTGAGAGTGGCAGAGCTGGGCCAGCCGCCACTGGCACTGCCAGGCTGGAGGCCTCCCCACTTACAGCAAAGCCCAGCTTCCTGCACCTCGCCGGGGGCCGGCAGTTTGTGGACAACTTACAGGGTCTTTGGGGAGCACTTTTAGGGTTCAGGAGGGCAAAGGGTCTTGGTAAGAAACAAGATGGCCACTTTCTAAGGGCCATCCCCAAGGAGGGGAAGGGAGGGAGTGACCTGCTGGTGGCCTTGAGCTAGCCCTGAGTGCCTTGGGGTTCTGGGTGGAAAGGGTCATGGAATGGACTCAGAGGCAGGGCACAGAGGAGAGGGTGAGGGCTGGGGCTGGCCAGCCACCTCCCGCTGCGGTTTCCGTCAGAAGCAGACAGGACCTGGGCAGGTGGACCGGGCTGCTCAGAGAGGCAGGCCCAGGTGTACCCGCCATCCTCTGACTCGAACTCGCACTCAAGTCTCCTTCGAGAAGCTTCTGCATTTTATTCCCCAGCCCCTGGGAATGAGGAGGGAGGCCCTGTCTCCAAAGGCCCAGCAGGCCTGTGCCTTAAAACTCCCAGGGCATCTTTGGACAGGACATCTCCGGTCATTTGCTTTTTTCTCTCCAGCAATGGGTGGGTCTTGTTGCCTGGAGAGCAGAGACTGTGGGAGGGCTGGGGTGGGAGGTTTGCAGGGGTGGGGGGCAGCATTATTCAAATGTTTCTCCCCCATCCTTTCAGCCCTGAGTCACTAAAGCGCAGGATAGTGGGAGGGGGATGATTATCAAACCTTTCTAGAAACTCCTCTGAGTCAGCTCATCGAGCCTTTGCCAGGGTCAGCTGAGTGCCCCGGCCATGGGCACAGCTGCTATACTTCACCCCCAAACAGGAGGACCACCCAGGAGGTGAAAGCCAGCCCCATCTTTTTAGGGCACAGTTTTTATCATATGTCGATTTCTTAGAAAAGGTCCCATAACTTTGGAACAACTGGCGGTGTGGACCGTCCAATGCGGGGCCAGTGGCAGGGATCCCACATGCAGTTTCTTTCTTTCTTTTTTTTTTTTCCAGAAGGAAGAAAATTATTTATTTATTTATTTATTTTATTTCAGCATATTATGGGGGTACAAAAGTTTAGGTTACGTATGTTGCCCTTGCCCCTGCCCCTGAATCAGAGCTTCAACCGTGCCCATCCCCTAGATGGTGCGCATCGCACTCATTATGTATGTATACACCCATCCCCTCCCCCACATCTGCCCGACACCCGGTTAATGTTATTCCTAAATGTGCTCCTAGGTGATGCTCAGTGAAGCCAATTTGATGGTGAGTACATGTGGTGCTTGTTTTTCCAATCTTGGGATACTTCACTTAGCAGAATGGGTTCCAGCTCTCTCCAGGAAAATACAAGAGGTGCTAGATCACCGTTGTTTCTTACAGCTGAGTAGAACTCCGTGGTATACATATACCACATTTTATTAATCCACTCATGGATTGATGGGCACTTGGGTTGTTTCCACATCTTTGCAATCGCCGCACGCAGTTTCGTTTGCTGGCCTGTGTGGGGTTGTCTTGGCGGGTCCAAGCTCAAGTCCTGAGCAGTTCAGCTGCCTGATGCTGACCAGGTGGGCCCCAGTGGGTGCCATCCACAGGGCAGACCCGAAAGGCCAGAGCAGGGGAAGGGCTGCAGGGCCCGTGGCTTCCACCCGGGAGCACTGAGCTGAGGCTGAGACTGGAAAGGCAGAGGACAGGGCGTACACGCCAGGCTGGCGGCGGCAGGACCCTCCCCAGCTCACAAATCATGGCTTGAAACTGCAGCAGAGTCAGGAGGGCCCACTTCTCTCCCCAAATGTACAGCCCAGGAGATTGAGGCCAGAGATGGGACAGCGACTTGGGCTTCAGAGGCAAAGCTGCTGCCCTCCTCTCTTCTCCAGGGGTAATGACTCAGGGCAATGCAGTGCTGCCGCAGACACAGCCAGGCAGCCAGGCCTGCCTTGGCTGCACCATCCATGGAGCGGCTGCTGGCATCCCAGCCCTGCCTGGCCCCACCGTACTCTGTTCTCCCTGGGCCAAGAAGCCAGCCCTTCACAGCCCACGGCCTCTGGCTCTCAGCATCTCCCCACTGCAGGCGTGGGCTCGGCTGCCCACTTCTGGCCTGGGAGCCTCAGAAAGGCAGGGCCCACGCCTCTGAGGGCTCCCTGCCTCCCCTCCCCCACAGCAGTGAGCCAGGCCTGGCCCTGTGGGCTTCTGTACTCACACTGGCCCGGGCTCTAGGCTTCTGAACTCAGCCAGCCTGAGCCCAGTCCGGCTCTGCCACCATATTATTATGCAACCACTGCCTCAGTTTCCCTAGCTGTAGCACGGGAACAATGTCCCCTGACTTCCAGAACTGGTGTAAGGATAAAATGAGGTCCTTGACAGGAACGCTTGTGACCTTTGGTACAGAGGAAAGCAAAAGGGACCTGTTGACGACACCCCCTCCCCACTCGCTCCCAGCCCTTCCCCCAACTTCCTGGCTCCACCCCTTCCAGACACTGAGGCTCAAATGCTGTTACTATTAGCCAGAATCTGACCCAAGAGAATGAGAGGAGACAGTGTTGGGGGGCGGGGACCTGGGGGAGTGCGGGCACTTGCAGCGCTGTCAGTTGGACCTTATAAGTGTCCCCAATGTGGGAGCGGAAGGTGGCCCTGGGGGCCCAGAGCTGTTCTCAGTCCGTGATGGGCCCCTTCGCTGGGGTGCCAGTGTAGACTCTGCGGTGCAACCCCCACCCCCAGGCCCAGCCTAGGTCAAGTCCTCCCATCCCACTCCTGCGCCCCAAGCTCGGAAGCCCCCACGCAGCAGCGCTGTTGGGGGCCGGGCGCCGCAGGGCGCGTCGGGCAGGACGGCGGAGAGGGCAGAGGCTTGCAGGTGGGAAGAAGGCGAGCGGGGGCGTGGGAGGTGGGGGGAGACGCCTGCCAGGCCGCGGCCCCTCCCCGCTCTCTCCCTGCGCTCCGCGGGCGACATTGCCCCTCCTGGGCAGGGGGCGGAGAAGACGGGAGGGGAGGAGGCGGCGGCAGGGGCGGAGGAGGCGGTGGCGGAGGCGGGATTTGGAGTTTCCCTCCGCAGCAGCGGCGGCGGCGGCGGCGGCCCCTCGGCTCCAGGCGAGGCCGCCGCCCGGGGCTCCGGTGGCATTCGGCGGCGGCGGTGGCGCTTCCCGCCGCCCGAGCTTCGGAAACTTCCCGGCCGCGACGCACGGAGCCAGCGCAAGGAGCGGAGCGGAGCGGAGGTGAGCAGAGCACGCGGCGCCCCGGGGGCCCCCACCCCACCCCACCCCCACCAGGCCTGACCGCCCCCCGACGTGCACTCCTCTACTCTGCACCCCCAAAGTCCTACCAGCGCTCACCCCACGAGGCCAACGCACGAGCCCCTGCAAGACCCATTCGGTCCTGCCGCCGCACACCCCCGCACCCCGCCCGTACACCTCCCGTGTCCCCTGCCACTTACACGGGCTGCACACTCGCGCGCGCACAAACCACGCACCACGGACCCTGGTCCCTGTAGTGCACACACTAGCAGTCCCTGACCCATCACTCACCACTGTCCCCAACTCACGCTAACACCCATCCCAGACCCTGCCACGCCCCAGTACACACCCAAGCGCGCACACACGCTTCCAACACATCTCTGCTGTACCTGCACTAACATAGCTACCCCCACGAGGCCCCCACCACCTCACACTCTCCATATGCCCATTACAGACACCCCACCCACGTTCCCACCCCAGACACTGCAGTCCACCTACCCCGGAGCGAAGTCCCAACGCAAACCCACACACCAGCGGCTGACACTCCCCACTCCCCAGGCACACACCTCCAGCGTCGCCAACACCACTCATACGCCCCAGCATGCTCGCACACCTGCTGGATCGCACGCTCCCCAGCGTCCTGCCCCGCCCCCATCGCAAATCGCCTTCGACACCCCTAGCCATCCCTGAGTCCCTCCCACCACTCCCCCCAACACCTGGCACGCGGGCTCTAGAGGCTGCAGCATTTGGTGGCATCCCTGCCAGGCACCTCTGGCTCTCCTTTGGCAGCGGCTCACCAGCCTGGGCCCCCAGGTGCCTACCTAAACAGACCTTGAGACTTCCCAGCGACTGACTTGGCCTCTTCCCTAAGGGATAAAGAAGGCACTTAGGGCCCAAGGTAGGGTACTTAGATGGGGAGGCGAGAGGCCGCGGGGAGGGGGCGGGGAGGAGGCAGAGAGAGGCGCTGAAATGGAGGCGGCCCAGGTGGGACCAAAGGGGTGCCAGTGCCTGGCATGCACATAGTAGGTCGGTTCCTTGATGGCTGGGGTCCCCGTGCACTGTGTGCCTGTCTGCTTGTGTGTTGGGGAGAGGGCTGTGTGTGCACGTGTGCTTGTGCGTGTCTGGGGGTGGGGGAGGAGTGTGTGCTCGGCAGAAGGAAGAAGCAGGAGCAGCACCCTCCTGGGCTCCCTCAGGCAACAATTGGTTTCATTCATTCATGCCTTCTTTGTTAACGAGCATTTCTTCCGTGAGCGCCGGGCGCGTGCCAGGCCCTGCACTGGGGGCTGGGGCCAGCCTGGGGCCGGGCACACACCCGTTCCTGCCTTGGAGGAACTCCCAGTCCCGCGAGGAGACCGACCAGGAAAAGCAGAAAGCCATCCCCAGCGGAAAGTGGATTTGGTGGAAAAGACACTGGATTTGGCAGGAACGCAGTCGCTGGGAGTTGTGCTCCTGGCCATGTGACCGGGCCGCGACAGCCGAAATCCTGCCACTCGGGCCCGGCTGGAACGGCGCATTTCGGGGGGGAAGGCGGGGCGCCGCGCTCGGGAGGCTCCTGGGACCAGAGGGCGCACGCGGCGCGCGCGGGGCCTGTGGGCGGCGGCGTCCCCGAGGCCTCCAGAGGGCGCTGGCCGGGCCCGGCGGAGGCCGGGGGCGCCCGGCGGGGGCGGGGGCGGGGGCGGCGGGCGCAGCGCCCACCCTGCGGAGAGCAGGGAGCGCGCGGCCTAGCTCCGCCCGCGGGAGGGGGCCAGGCGAAGCCCGGGCACGCGGCGCTGCGCCCCCAGCACCGAGCACAGCCCGCCCAGGGAGCGGCCGCGGGGCGGGGCCGGCGCCCAGAGCGGGCGCTACAGGGGGCCTGAGTGGGGCAGGCCCTGCCAGGGCGGGTGGGTTGGCTGCGCTCAGCCCTGCAGTGCGGAGGTGGCAACAGGTTCCCGTTTGTCCTGTTGCTGGCGCTGCCGGCGCTGCAGGCGCCGAGCACTGACTTTTGAGATTGACCCTCATCCCCCACTCCCCAACGCTCTCCCGGGTTGGAGGGCTTGCCAGCAGGGGTCTGGGTGAGGTGCAGGGTAGCCACCCTTCAGGCGTTGGGAGCCGCGGATTGTGGGAACCTAGTTTTCCCCTTCCTTCACCATGGGGGAGGCTGCCCTCTCTCTCCATCCTCCTCCCCAGCCCAGCTCTCCTCACCTCCTCCAGGGAGCCCTCTCCAGAGAGCAACCCGGGCACCTCAGGAGCTACTGTCTCCCTGGGTTGGCGATCCTCTCTCTCTCCAGCCACACTGGGCCCCCACGACAGGGCAGGTGGGGTACAGTCTCTCCAGCTCCCTGCCTGCCACAGCCCTGTGCCATTCCCGCTATCCACAAGCAGGCTGGCACATGGCAGAACCTCCATGGTGCCCTCGACCCCTGCCCGATCCACGGTCCCACCCTGCAGACCCAAAGCTGGTACCCACCTCTGCCACTGTAGAGCTGGGGTGTGAGAGACAGGAGAAGGTGGCAGTTTCTGCCCCAGGAGCACACTGAGAAGGGGAGTGGGGCACAGAAGGGAGGCCTCCAGGCTGGCCCTGAGACTGGAAGGCTGCCTGGAGGAGGCTGCCTTGGAGGGCATGAAGAGTGAGTAGAATCTGGGCAGGTGGCCTGGGGTCGTGTCCCCAGGGCAAGAAGGGAAAGAGGGGCATAGCCCAGGTGCCCACAGCCCCTGGCTGCAAGTGTCGATCTAGAGTCAGGGATGTGGTGGGGTGTGGCCAGAGATGAGCCCACTACCAGGGTCCTAGGAGTCCCACGCTGGTGGCCCACTATGGGAGTGGAAAGGAGAAGAGCAAACTGGAGGCCCCTTAGAGGTGACCTAGCTTTCTGTGACCTGCACTCTTCCCCTTACCATTACCTCATACACTCTCATCTCCCTCTGTGGTTCGTAAGAGGAGTCTTCTCAACAGACATACAGACGGATGGACTGGGCTTCGTTTCTCTAAATGCTGGACTTCTAGGTTGCTTTGCATTTTTCACTCCCCAGAAGAATGTTTTGTGGTGTCTATCCCTATGTGCATAGCTTTGCTTTCTTTTGCTTTACTTCCTTAGAGTAGATTCCCATAAGTGGCCAAAGGGTTGGATTTTTTTCCCTAGCTCTATGATATTGCCAGATTAATCTCCAAAAGGGCCATACCAATATATAATGCTCCAGCAATTAGAACAGCATGCTTTCACAGCAGCCTTGCCAGCACTGAGTGTTCTCATTTTGAGAACATTTCACTAATGTAGTAGGTGGGATGTGTTATCTTGTTCATTATTGTTACCTTGTTTTTTGAATTTGCTTTCCTTCCATGCCTGAGGTTGAACCTTCCCCCAAATATTTTGTACACCGTTGCATTCCCTCTTTCATGCAGTATGCAGTCTTTTCAGGTTCCTAGCTTATTTATCTACCAGGGTCTTAACCTTTTGATTAATTTGTATGAGTTTTATCTTATCTGTTGTACATTTTCCTTCAACACGGTTATTTGCTTTTGCTGGGCTTTAAGTAGAGAAGGGATATTTAGCCTATTGGCTTTTTAGAAACCTCCCCCTGACCCTGTTTCATTGTCTCAGCACTTATCTCACCTGACAGTTTGTCCAGCCTCCTTGCTCATGTTGATCTGTCCTGCTAGATCAACAGGACACTAGGCAAGCAGGGACCCTGTGTGTCCTGCCTGTTCATTGCCCTGTGCCCACGGAGGCCAAGGAGGGAGGCCATCGGCCTTTGTTGAATGAATGGCATTCTGGCATGGGGCAGGCAGACCAGGGTGGAGGGCACGCTGACAGACAGGCCTGGAGGCAGGGAGACTGTTTTGGAAGATGTGATGGTGACCTGGCCAGGAGTTGGCGAGTGTGAGCACTCAGCCAGTGCAGGGGACAGGCGAGAGCCCGGATGTGGGGGATATTTAAGTAGAAATTACTTCCCTCCAGATTGATCTGTCCAGGGCATGTTAAAGGAAGGAGGCAGAGGTGACTCGGAGCTCCTGGCTGCCTTTGCCCAGGCCTGTGCAAATGAAGGGGCGGAGGTGCCCAGGAGCTGCCCTCTGCCTGCCTAGCCCTCCAGCCAGCCTTGGGCAGGGCTCGGGGCTGAAGGCAGCCATATGTTTCTGGTCCTGCTTCCTCCCCTCTCCATGATTTCAGTGGCATCCCATGGTAGCCCAAGGTGGTGGCTATGATAAGCCCATTGTACAGATGGGGCCACTGAAGTCCAGGCAGGGGATAAGATGGTCCAGGATCACTGAGTGAGTTGGTTGGAGGCAGCTTCTGGAGCAGGGGCCCAGGCTCTTGTCCTCACCCCTCCCCCTGCCTCCAGGGCCCAGGCTGGCGCCGGCCAGGGGAGCTGCAGCTGGTCCCCTGCTGGGCCCCTGACCTGCCCTTGGCCTCTGCCCTGACCCTGTCCCGCCTGGGTGGAAGCCCCAGCTCAGCCTGCTACTCGCAGGTACCACCCGACTGCTTTCGCTAGCGCCCGTTGGCTCGCGGCCCCCCTGAGCCCGCCCCGCCGCCCCGCCCCTCTGAGCTGCAACTCCACGTCCGAAGGCAGCGGCTTCCAAGGTGGAAGCTGGGTCCCGCTGCCAGGAAGCGGCCGGCGCGCGGGCGGCGCGGGGCCGGGAGCTCGGCTTCCACGTGCGAGCCTTGCTCCGCCGCCCCGCCCCCTCCCGGCGGCCGCGCCTGGGGACTCTCTGCCCGCGGACGGCGCCCCGCCGTGGCAGTGGCCGTGGCCGGGACGTCCACGCGCGGTCGCCCTCCGCCGGATTGCGCTCCAGGTCTCTCTCCTTTTGTTCTCTCCTGGGCGGGGGCGTGGGGCGGTGTGCCAGGACAGGGTCAACTCAGTGAGGGCTCGCCGAGGCCCTTCACCTCGGTGCCACCACTATTCCCCTGGCCCACCTGGCTGTGAGGGAGATCTAGGCCTTGAACCCCCACCCCCTCACACGCACACATCCCCAAAGTCGGAAGCTCGAAATGGGGAATAATCACGTCAGGCTGAGAAGCAGAAAGGGAGTGTGGAGGGCGGTGGCTGTGGCCTTGGGGCGCCCCAGGATGAGCCTCGAAGGGGCCGATAGATGCTTAGCCCTCTTCTTGGGGACCCCTCTCGCTTCCCTTCCCGCGGGCGCCCGAGTGGCTGCCTGGGGTGCCTTTCTGCCTGTCTTCGCTGTGGGAGGGGCGCGAGAAGAGAGGCAGGCGGTGGAGGGGTGTCCCTGCGGGACCCTGGGCGCCCGCCTTTGGGACAAGGGCCTGGCTTCACGTCTTGGCCCCCTCGGCCCGCGGCCGGGCGGGAGAGTCTGGCTCACGCCGCGCCTTCCCTCTCTCTGCAGCGCCCGCGGCCCGACGTGTAGGGAGCCGCGCGCCCATGGAGGGCCTGGGCCGCTCGTGCCTGTGGCTGCGCCGGGAGCTGTCGCCCCCGCGGCCTCGGCTGCTGCTCCTGGACTGCCGCAGCCGCGAGCTGTACGAGTCGGCGCGCATCGGCGGGGCGCTGAGCGTGGCCCTGCCCGCGCTGCTGCTGCGCCGCCTGCGGAGGGGGAGCCTGTCGGTGCGCGCGCTCCTGCCCGGGCCGCCGCTGCAGCCGCCCCCGCCCGCCCCGGTGCTCCTGTATGACCAGGGCGGGGGCCGGCGCCGGCGCGGGGAGGCCGAGGCCGAGGAGTGGGAGGCCGAGTCGGTGCTGGGCACGCTGCTCCAGAAGCTGCGCGAGGAAGGCTACCTGGCCTACTACCTCCAGGGTAGGTGCGGGTGGCGGGCGGCGGGCTGCGGGCACCGGCCAGGGGAGGACCCGGGCCTGGAGAGGCAGGCAGGGCCCTGCTTTCCCAGGAGATTCGCAATTAATTTGACATTGGGCGAGCCCCACCTCAGTTTGTCTAAAGTGGAGGTGAAACTGTCTCCCTTGATAATCTGCCAGGCTGCTTTGGGGGGAGGGGAGCCTGGGTGTGACCTTCGGCAAGTCCTTCGTTCCTCTCTGAAAGCCCTCCTTTCTGAGTCTGGAAAATGGGAAGAATTGGGCAGACCTGACCTAGTTCACAGGATGCTCAAGAACAAAGTACCAAGTGTGGGCTCCTCAGGGTCCCCGTGATGGTATCTCTCCTTCCCCAGCTACTCAGGGGGCGGCAGGGACCTACCTTCCACCCCCACCCCCATAGTCCTGGCAGGACTAGGGGTGGGTCAAGGGAAGGCTGAGCCCAATACCACACCCCCCAGAGGCCCAGGGAAGAAACAGGGTTTCCATGAACCTATAGAGCTAGCTGTCTCGCCAAGAAAGGTCATAGGACTGTATTGGGGATATATAAATATATAAAGTGTCAGGTTTCTGGGCCTCCACCCCCGGCCCTGGGAAACAGTAGTATCCGTAGATGAAGGAGAATGCTGGCTTCTTGAGACTCTGTAACCACTCAGGTGGAATGTCACACTCTCTCCCAGGCTCCCAACCTCTTGGGGCCCCACTTCATCCCTGAGGGTACTCCCAGTCACACTGGATCAGGAGACACCCAGGCACAGAACTGCCATCTGAACCTTTCCCCTTCTTTAACTGATGGCTGCTGTCCTCCCTGAGGCAGGTAGTAGGAGCCCTCACACCTGCCTCAGCTCAGCCCTGGGAGGCGTAAGATCCTCTTAGGTGGCTCTACATGGGGGGTGTTTGCTGTCCAAAGGAGTGGCCAGCAGTGCTGAGTGTGGGTGCCCAGGGTGCCCACAATCCTCCAAGTGTGGCCACCCAGATAGATCAAGCTGCAGGCTTTTGTGTTCCCTTTGGGGACATCTGCAAACCCCCCAGGTTGTCTAGGGTCAGCTCCCTATCCCCAGCCAGGGGCACTTGGCTGCACAGGAGACCAGGCCAGCAGAACCCACCCCCTCTCCTCCACAGGTGGCTTCAGCCGATTCCAGGCCGAGTGTCCTCACTTGTGTGAGACCAGCCTCAATGGCCGTGCTGGCTCGAGCATGGCCCCAGTGCCCAGCCCAGTGCCCGTGGTGGGGCTGGGTGGCCTGTGCCTGGGCTCCGACTGCTCTGATGCGGAATCCGAGGCTGACCGCGACTCCATGAGCTGTGGCCTGGATTCGGAAGGTGTCACGCCCCCCCCAGCGGGGCTGCTGCCATCCTTCCCTGTCCAGATTCTGCCCAACCTCTACCTGGGTAGTGCCCGGGATTCAGCCAACTTGGAGAGCCTGGCCAAGCTTGGCATCCGCTACATCCTCAATGTCACCCCCAACCTCCCTAACCTCTTTGAGAAGAATGGCGACTTTCACTACAAGCAGATCCCCATCTCTGACCACTGGAGCCAGAACTTGTCCCAGTTCTTTCCGGAGGCCATTGCATTCATTGGTGAGTCTGCCTGGCCGGCCCCGCTTCCGACCTCTCCACCCCCGAGGCCCGGCTCCCGCCTCTCCCATTTCTCCGTCCTCTCTCTCACGACAGTTCCTCCCAGGCTTAGCTGCCATTCTCAGAGCCCAGAGCCAGGATGGCACTTCTGGGGGGCGGGCAGAGCTCAGGCCAGCTCCCAGAGGCTGCCAGGGAAACCTCCAGAACTGCTCCGAGGGCAGGGCGGGGGCTCGGGGGCCCTTCCGGAAGGCCTTTGCCTCCCTCACGCTGGCCCTCGGGGTCTCCCCCGCCCTGCCTGCCCCACCTAGACGAGGCCTTGTCCCAGAACTGCGGGGTGCTCGTCCACTGCCTGGCAGGGGTCAGCCGCTCTGTCACCGTCACTGTGGCCTACCTCATGCAGAAGCTCCACCTCTCGCTCAACGACGCCTACGACCTGGTCAAGAGGAAGAAGTCCAACATCTCCCCCAACTTCAACTTCATGGGGCAGCTGCTGGACTTCGAGCGCAGCCTGCGGCTGGAGGAGCGGCGCTCCCAGGAGCGGGGCGGGGGGCAGGACTCCGCCTGCGACCCGCCCTCCTTCTTCACCACCCCCACCAGCGACGGCGTCTTCCAGCTGGACCCCACCTAGGGCCCCGGCCCGGTGGGTGTTCCCGGCCGGCGGGGGCGGGGCCGGGCCGGGCGGGGCGGGGCGGGGCGGGGGCGCAATACCTCACGCGGCTGTGGAGGGAGGCGGGGGCGGAGCGGGGACCTGCCCTGCCCACTCGAGACATCCGCGGGAATCCTGCGACACGTGCCTATGGGCCGGCCCTGGGGCGGCCCGCCTGACCCACGCCGCTCTCGGGCGGGGCCATGCTGCAGAACCTGCCTCTTCTGCGACTGTTACTTTTTTCTTTGGGGGGTGGGGGTGGGGCTTCCCTATCCGAGGGACCATTCCAGATGGCTGCCTGTTCCCCGGCCCAGGCCCTGGGTGCTCGGCCAGCTTGGCTGGGCCCTGGGCCTCCCCGCGGTTACCCCTTCAAGAAGGGTGTGTGCCACCTCGTTTGCCACAGGGATTGGCTCCCAGTCCCTTTCCTGTCCCCAAATGGCCGCTTGGGGAGAGGAGTTCACCACCATCACCAGTCCAGTCACCTCCCTGCTTTTCTGCCAAGGGCTTGGGCCTTTCAGGGCTGGGGCCTTCCACGGGATGTGGACCCAGAGGTGCAACAGCCACCCAGCATCCATAGCCTGGGAGCACTGGGCAGGTTCCTGGCCACACATCTGGCGCCCTGACTGTTTTTTTCCTCTTCCCCCAGATGTCTTGACGGGATCACTGGGGCTCTTTGTGACTGAGGGTGGTCAAACTGCCACCGGAGGAGATGGGGTCTCAGAGTGAGAGCCGGGTTGGGGGAGGGGAAGAAGGCTGGATTTTGCTGCTGCGGAGCCCGCACAGCCCTGTCGGTTTTGGGGGCGGGGAAGGGGCCAAGCTGCACACACACACACACACAGTCATTCATTGCAGTCCCACCCCTGCGGGCAGCAGGCGCGTGCCTGCGTGTGTGTGCATGTCGCGCTCACACACGCATGCCAGCCCACTTTGCAGCCAGCCCAGGGCTGGCAGTCCTTGCCACGCTGCGGACTGTCTAGTCCTTGAACCTGGAGGAAAGGCTGTGCTTGTTTTTGTAATCCTCATCACAATTGCTTTCTTTCATTGTTCCTCCTGAATAAACGGTTTATTTAAGATACTGAGCAGAGAGGAAAGCTGCTTGCTGAGCGTCTTGGCAGGTTTGGGGAAGGTGAGGCAGGAGGCCCTCGGAGTCTCTTGCCTGCCCACAGTGGAAAGGGCGAGGGACTCAAGTGCCACCCCACTCCCCGCCCCGTGTCATCATTTCTCATCTGGTGGTCGTGCTGCCTGTTGGCCCAATCTCTGAGTCGCTGTTTGTTCACTGTCCATTGCGCACCGCTGTGTGCTAGGGACCAGGTGCAGCAGTGAGCCGGCTTTCCGGAGAGGAAGAAACGGTGAACAGTAGGCACAGCGACTGAGTGAGCTCTGCGGTGTGTGTGCAGTGCCACAGGCCCAGAATTGACAGTGGGATTGAGTGGCTGATCCCCAGACACCGTGCAGCCCTGCTGTGAAGCCTGAGTGCAGGACCCGAGCTAGGCCGGGACACGGGCAGACTTGCATGCCCAAGTGTGTGTCCCTCTGACTGACACTGGAATCTGGGCTGCAAAGGCCGAGGGTGGGGGGCAGAAAGAGCCCTGTGTAGGCCATTGGGCCACCTAAAGTGACAGATGGGGCCAGCATCTCTCCTCAAATCGGGATGCCACCAATACCGTCTCCACACTGTAGCTGGAAGGGTCTCTAAAGCTGGGATTCCCCACCGCGGAGACGTGGCAGAGTGGGAGGGCAGCTGGGGGGTGGTGGAAGCAATTGTGGCCTGACAATGTAGTGGAGGCTTTGTGAGCAACATAGGCCAGATGGCCAGAGAAGCCCTCTGGTCCCAACCCCTGAAGTGTGGGATGAAATCTCAAAACACGCTAGTGAATGGCTGAGCTGCTGGGGAAGCAAGAGGAAGAAACAGTGAGGATCCTTGAGTCCAGAGCAGTGAGCCAGCCCCAGGGCTAGCCCGGAGCCCAGGGCATCTCCTGTGCCCCAAGCCAGGAGCCTCAAGGCATGCAGCCACACCGACACCTTGATTTTAGTCCAGTGAAATCTATTCTGGATTGCTGACCTCCAGAAACATAAGAGATAAATTTGTGTTGTTTCAAGTCATTAAATTTGTGGTAACTTGTTACAGCAGCAACAGAAAACTAATAGGTGGAAGTGGAATAAAAGGAACCCCCCCCCCACCTCCCGAGAGTTTATATCCACAAGCCAAAATTTTCTTTTAGAGTGGTCTAGGCATAGAGTAGTGAATGCTCCAGAATTTCTCTCTTGGAGGGAATAAAGACAGTGATCTCTAGTAGGGGAGAGAGTCCTGGATTTCTCTTGAAGCTGCATTTGATTATCTTACACACAGATATTACTTAGATTGTGACAGCCCAATAAAAATAGCAAAGTTTAAAACGTTAGGAAAATAATTTTTTTTAAGTTCTGATTGAACTTAAAATGGTGGTCCGGAAGTAGTGTTGCCCCAGAGTGCCCAGCAGAAGCACACACAAAACCTCTGTGGAGGGATATACTTTAACCATAGGCCGCAAAGAATTACTATAGAAAACTCTAAAATATATAATGAAAAAAAGCACAAAATGTACTAGGAAACAAGCCACTATGAGTGACAGAAACATATAAACATAAATTTAAATATCAGTCCTGCAAAGACAGCAGATTTTGAAATTATATGACACAGAATATAAAATAAGTATAATTAATATGCTTAAAGAAATGAAAGTATAACAAAAGAACAAGAGAATATAAAATGACCAGACTCTTGAAAAAGGACCAAATGGAACTTTGGAAATTAAAAATATACAATTGAAATTGGAAATTCAAGATATGGGTTAAATAGCATATTAAACACAGCTGAAGAGAGAAATAGTGAACTGGAAGATGGATTTAAGAAAATTACCCAGAATGCAGCACAAAGAGACAATAAGATAGATTGAGGTCACACATATATTTAGTTGGAATTCTAGAAGAAAAAAATAAACAGAATAGGGAATATGCAGTATTTTGATAGACAATGGCTGAGAATTTTCCAAAAGTGATGAAAGATACTGTGGAAGAGACTGCTGAATGTCACCCAGTACCCACTCTCCCCTTATGCCTTTTAGAAATAAAATGACCAAAGGTTAATAGGGTATATGGCTTCCCAGCTAGAAATTTTATTCCCCATCCTCCCTTGCAGCTAATTGTGGCCATGTTCTTGCATATTGTCTACTTTTTCCATTAGAGCCCTTAGTATTCTAATCATGGTTATTTTAAATTTCTGGTCTGATAATTCCAACATTCCTGCCATTTCTGAGTCTGGTTTTGGTGCTGGTTCTGTCTCTTCAAACTTTTTTTTGCCCTTTAGTATGCCTTCTAATTTTTTTGTTGAAAGTTGGATTCGGCTGGGTGCACCTGTAATCCCAGCACTTTGGAAGGCAAGCCTGGGCAACATCGCAAGACCTCATCCCTACAAAAAGTGATTTAAAAAATTAACCAGGTGTGGTGGTGAGCACCTGTAGTCCCAGCTACTCGGGAGGCTGAGGCAGGAGGATCACTTGAGCCCAGGAATTTGAGGTCATATTTGGGTTTTTTGTTTGTTTTGTTCTTTTTTTCTCTCTGGGTTTTTTTTTTTCTTTTTCTTTTCTCTTTTTTGTTTTTTAGGAGTTTGAGGTTATAGTGAGCTATGATTATGCCACTGTACTCCAGCCCTGTCTTAAAAAAAAAACCCAAACAAACAAAACGAGAAAAAGAAAGTGGGACATGCTGTACTGGGTAAAAGGAACCATTGCAGATAGGCCTTTAGTGATGTGGTGGGGAGATGCAGAGGGAGAGAAGGTGTTCTCTACTCCTATAGTTAGGTCTTAGCCTTTTGGTGAGCCTGTGCCCCAGACTGTGACCTTCATCAGTGCTTCTAGGATCGTGCCCCCTTCAGATGGTACAGGATGGCTGTAGGGGGCTGGAGTTGGGTATTTCCCTTCCCCCGGGTTGGTTAGGCTCTGGTAAAATAGTTTCTCTTGAGGGCAGGCCTTGTTAAGGAGAAGAGAATGCTCTGGACATATCTCAAAATGTTTACTTTTCCCTCCCCCTGGCAGAAGCATGAGGAGATTTTTTTTTTTTTTTACTCTGAGAACCTGCTCAAGCTGCTGGAGGTAAAACTCACAAAAGTATGGGTGCCCTCCTAAGACAGGCCCCTCTCTGGAGTTTAACTTTCAGACTCGCCCACCCTGAGCCTCCAGCAATTCAGTGATTACAGTTCTGAATGCATATGTCTGTCTCTCCAGTTTGGGGGCAGCAGTTTGTCCCGTGACCTCAATTCTCCAGTAGATCTAAGAGGAGTTGTTGATTTTATGTTTGTTCAGCTTTTATTTGTTGTTAGGACATACTGATGACTTCCGAGCTCCTGACACACGGGACCAGAAACTTAAACTCCCCTAGGTCCATTTTCATTGGCTCATTTTCCTTCTCATGATGGGTAACATGTTTCCGCTTCCTCTTCCTCAGCCAGAAGGCCTGGGTGGCAGAGCTCACCTAGTTCGTTTCATTTCTTTCAGGGACCATAGTCTCTCATTGACTGCTGCCCACCGTCTGAAAACAATTGCTTCATATATTTTGCCAAGTTTTCTAGTTATCTATGGTGAGAAGGTAATTCTGGATCCTGTCACTCTCTCACGGCCAAATCAATGTTGAATGACTTCAAGCTTTATTGGCAGAAATATGCATGCTGAATTTTTAGGGTAACTAGAAAATAAAGAGAATATATTATTTCCAAAATTGTAAAGGAATATCAAATAATGAAGCAAAATCTCGATTAATCCAAAAGAAGTCAAGAGAGGGAAATAAAGGAACAGAGACATTAGAATAAGTTGAAAGCATAACATATATGTTAGAAATGTATATAAAAATCACTAAGCAAAATAAATAGATTAAATTCTCCAGTTAAAGACAGGATGTTTAAAAATGCAGCTATAAGCTGTTTCTAAGAGATCCATCTATAGGAAAGGACAGAAAAAAGGTTGAAAGGGCAGGACTTCCAGCTATGGCCAAATGAGGATATCAGTCAATAACCTCAAATACCTATAAAGTTGAGCAAAACTGACAAAAGTAAGCTTTTTGACCTGGAAATCAACCAAATGTATATGATAATCTGAGAAGCTGAACTTTGGGTAAGAATAGTGGGTGTCTGTGGCACTCTGGTCTAGAGCTGCTCCCATCTCTCCCAGCTTGTTTGGCATGGAGGTTCTGCCAAGGCAAGGCCGGCCATGAAGACTAGCAGCTTCTCTGCCTAGCTTTGAAGGGAGCTCACTCAATTTGGATTAGCGGGCAATACCCACACCCAGCAGCATTGTCAGTGGACGTGACTTCTTGGAGGCGGGCCAGCAGGGGAGGGCTAACAGCTCTACTAGACTGAGGTTGTGAACGTGGCTATGGCAAGCACATTCCTGTCTGACTGGAGACTGATGGCATCCCACGCTCCTCGTGCTCTCCTGCGCTGCCCTGAGGCTATGCACTTGCATATCAGAGACACAAAAGGGCCCAGTAGAGAGTAAAACCTTGAAGACCCGAAAATACCCTGAACACTGAAAGAGCTCTCCTACCCACACACAGATCCACCAGTAGAGAACAGAAGCCTTACTGGCTCAAGATGTGTTAAGCACATCTTCTGTCCAATCATAGGCCAACCACTAAGCTAGGCAGATACAGGAAGGCCCTAGGAAACCAGGCTTAAAATTTTCTTTATTTTTATTTTTTTATTTTTGAGACACAGTCTCACTCTGTTGCCCAGGCTAGAGTGCCGTGGAATTAGCCTAGCTCACAGCAACCTCAAACTCCTGGGCTCAAGCAATCCTCCTGCCTCAGCCTCCTTAGTAGCTGGGACTATGGGTGTGTGCCACCATGCCCAGCTAATTTTTTTCTATTTTTAGTCACCTGGCTAATTTTTTTTTTCTATTTTTAGTGGAGACAGGGTCTCACTCTTGCTCAGGCTGGTCTTGAGCTCCCAACCTCAAGTGATCCTCCGACCTCGGCCTCCCAGAGTACTAGGATTACAGGTGTGAGCCACTGCGCCTGGCCAGGCTTAAAATTTTAAACTAGAATATATATCTTTTTGAACTGGAAAAAATCTGAGCAGAGACACTAGTGCCTGCACACTCCAGGGAGACAAATTTCACAGATTTAGCCCAGAAAAATTACACAACAAAGAAACAAATTATAAAACACATATACATGCACATACCCACACAGCAACAGCTTCCATGAAGGGGGAAATAATCAGAATCCAGAGTTGCTGCAAAATATTATTTAAAATATCCAGTTTTCAACAAAAAAATTATAAGACATGAAACAAAACAGTCAAGTGTGACCCACACTCAGGAAAACAGTCAATAGAAACTGCCTCTGAGTGTTCCCCGATGTTGGTTGTAGCAAATGAAGACTTTAAAACAGCTATTATAAATATATTCAAAGTACTAAAGAAAAACCATATTTAAAGAGTTAAAGGAAAGTATTATAGCAATGAATCAACAAATAGAGATTCTTGATAAGGATATAGAAATTATGAAAAAAAAAAAAAAACCTAAATGGAAATCATGGAGTTGAGGAGTACAGTAACTGAAATGAAAACTTCTTTAGAGGTGTTCAAGAACAAGTTCAAAATGTCAGAAGAAAGTACTACTGAACTTGAAAATAGATCAATATAAATTATGCAATCTTAAAAAGAAAGAAAAATGATTGAAGAAAAATGGATAGAGCCTCAGAGATCTGTGGGACAGCATCAAGCATACCAAAGTATGTGTAATTGGAGGCTCTGAAGAAAAGGAGAGAGAGAAAGAGGAAGAATAAATATTTAAATAAATAATAGCTAAACACTTCCAAAATTTGATGAAAAACGTTAATCAGACCCAAGAAGTTCAATTAACTCCAAGTAAGATAAACACAAAGAGAGCCACGCCTTGACACTTCACAGTCAAACTGTTAAAAGCTAATGATAGGCTGGACACAGTGGCTCATGCTGTAATCCTAGCACTCTGGTAGGCTTGAGGTGGGAGGATCACTTGAGGTCAGGAGCTCAAGCCCAGCCTGAGCACGAGCGAGACCCCATCTCTGGCAAAAATAGAAAACATTAGCCGGGCATGGTGGCACATGCCTGTAGTCCCAGCTACTTGGGAGGCTGAGGCAGGAGGATCGCTGGAGCCCGGTAGTTCAAAGTTGCGGTGAGCTGTGATGATGCCACTGCACTCCACCCAGGGCAACAGATTGAAACTCTGTCAAAAAAAAAAAAAAGCTAAAGATAGATAATTTTGAAAGTAGCAAGAGAGAAAATGGCCCCTGTAGATGAGAACCACAATAAAATTAACATGTGACTTCCCATCTGGAACAATGGGGGCTAGGAGGCAGCGGGATGACGGATTCAAAACACTGAAAGAAAAAAATACTATCAAGCAAAAATTACATATCTAGTAAAACCATGCTTTAAAAATTGAATTTTTAGAAAAAACATGCCCAGATTTAAAAAAAAAAAAATAACTGAGAGGATTCCTTGCCAGCATGCCTCCCTGCAAGAAATATTCAAGGAAGTTCTTCAGGCTGAAAGAAATGACACCAGTTAGTAACTTGAATTCAAAGCAAGAAATGAAGAGCAGTAAATAATGGTTAATAAGTGAGTTAATATAAAAGTCTATCTGCCAGGCACAGTGGCCGACACCTGTAATCCCAGCACTTTAGGAGGCCAAGGCAGAAGGATTGCTTGAGATGAGGAGTTTGAGACCAGGCTGGGCAACACAGTTAGACCCCGTCTCTACAATTAAATAAATAAAAAGAAAAACAAGATTCAACTATATAGTGTTTACAAAAGACAAATCTTAAGATTCAAACATGCAAATAGATTGAGAGTAAAAAGACAGAAAAAGACAAACCGTGCAAACAGTAACCATATGAGAGCTGGAGTGGCTTTATTAATATCAGATAAAATAGACTTTAAGATAATAAATATTATTAGAGAAAAAAACTGATATGTCATAATGATAAATGGGTCAATTCATCAGAAAGATAAAATAATTATAAACATTTGTGCATCTAACAACACAGTCCCAAATACATGAAGCAAAAACTGACAGGAGAAAGAGAAAATTCAACTACAATAGTCAGAGATTTCAAAGCCCCATTTTCAATAATTGTTCGAACTAAACAGGAAAGCAGCAAGGATATGGGAAATTTTGGCAACACCATCAACAAATCTGACCTGACACCTACAGAACACACCACTTGATAACTGCCAAATGCACATTCTTTTCAAATGCACATTCTTTTCAAATGCACATGGAACATTCTCCAGGATAGACCATAACTTAGGTCATAAAGCAAGTCTCA
This sequence comes from Eulemur rufifrons, assembly GCF_041146395.1. Classification (NCBI taxonomy): domain Eukaryota; kingdom Metazoa; phylum Chordata; class Mammalia; order Primates; family Lemuridae; genus Eulemur; species Eulemur rufifrons. The sequence continues at coordinate 20,788,529 of NC_091012.1, read as the reverse complement.
ATACATTTAAAGGGATTTAAATAATACAAAATATGTTCTCAGACCACAACAGAATTAAATTAGAAATCAAAAAATAAAGAAATCTTAGAAATCCCCCCCAAAGTGGAAATTAAACAACACACTTGCAAATAACTCACAAGTCAAAGAAAAAATAAAGGAAATTAAAAGACTTTGAACATAATGAAAACAAAAAAAAACATATCAAAATTTCTGGAAAACAGGTAAAGCGTACTTAGAAGGAAATTTATACCTTTAAATATGCCTACACCAGCAAAAAAGAAAGGTCTCAAATCAGTAGCCTAAGGATCTACCTTAACAAAGTAGAAAAAATAGGAGCACACTAAATGCAAAGCAAGCGGAAGGAAGGAAATAAAGATGAGCACAGAAACCAATGAAATTGAAAACAGGAAAACAATAGAGAAAATCAATGAAAACAAAAGTTGGTTCTTTGAAAAAAATCAACCAAATTGATCTTAGTCTACACTGACCAAGAAAAAAAGAGAATTAAATTACCAAGATCAAGAAGGGAAAAGGGCGGCATCACTATGAACCTATAGAAATTAAAAGGATTTTTAGAGAATGTTTCGAACAACTTTATGCCAGCAAATTGGACAACTCAGATGAAATGGACAAATTCCTAGAAAGACACATGACCAAAACCAACTTTAAAATAAATAAAAAATCTGAATAGACTTACAACAAGTGAATAAATTGAATTAGTAACTGAAAATCTTTCCACAAAGAAAATCCAAGCCCAGATGGCTTCACTGCTGAATTCTATAAAATAACTAAAGAAGAAACAACACTAATCCTTCACAAACTCTTTAAGAAAATAGAGTAGAAACACTTTCCTTCTCATTCTATGAGCCCTATATTACCCTCATACCAAAGACATAATTAATAAGAAAACTACATACAATATCCCTCATGAACATAGATGCAAAAAATCCTTAACACAGTGTTTAAAAACTGAATCCAGCAACATATAGGATGGATTATATACCACAGTCAAGTGGGATTTATACCAAGAATGCAAGCCTGATTTAACATCTGAAAATGTCAAATTTTCAGACCTTATGACCTCGTTGAACCTTAATTGCTTCCTTAGGGGCCCCATCTGAAAATGCAGTCACGTGGGGGATCAGGGATTCAACATGACTTTGGGGGGAATGTAAACATTCAGCCCATAACACTCTCCACATTTATCTATAGATTCAATGCAAGCTCCATCAAAATACCAGCTGCCTTTTTTTGCTGAAATTGACAAGCTGATCCTAAAATTCAAATGGAAATGCAAGAAACCCAGAATAGCCAAAATATTCCTGAAAAAGAACAAAGTTACATGACTCTCAGGTCCCAGTTTCAAAACTTACCACAAAGCTACAGTAATGAAGACTGTGGCGCTGGCACAAGGATAGACGTGTAGGTCAATGGAATAGAATGGAGAGTCCAGAAAAAGAAAACTCTTAGATTTATGTTCAACTGATTTTTAAGAAGGGTATCAGGACAAGTCCATGGGGGAAAAATAGGCTTTTCAACAAATAGTGCTAGAACAACTGGACAGCCACATGCAAAAGAATGAAGTTGGACCCTAACCTCACATCATATAAAAAAACTAACTCGAAATGGATCAAATACCTAAATGTAACAGCTAAACCACTCAGAAGATAATATAGGGGTAAATCTTTGTGACCAAGATTAGGCAATGGTTTCTTAGATATGACACCAAAAGCATAAGCAACCAAAGGGAAAATAGATAAACTGGACTTTATCATAATTTGAAAACACTGTGCATCAAGAGACACTAACAAAGGGTGAAACGACAACCCACAGAACGGGAGAAAATATTTATTACAAGTCATACACCTGATAAGGATCTAGGATCCAGAATACATAAAGAATCCTTATAGTTCAACAATAAAAAATTATCCAATTAACAAACGAACAAAAGTTTTGAATAAACATTTTTACAAAGAAGATACACAAATAGCTAATAAGTGCATGAAAAGATGCTCAACATCATTGGTCATTAGAACAATGCAAATCAAAACCACAATGAGATACCACTTCACACACACTAGGATGGCTATTTTAAAAATAACAGATAATAACAAGTGTCGACAAGGATGTAAAGAAATAGGAACTCTTGTGCATTGCCAGTGGGAATGGGTAAAATGGTACAGTTGCTTTGCAAAACAGCTTGGCACTTCCTTCAAAAGTTAAACATGGAGTTACCATATGGCCCAGCAATTCCACTCCTAGGTATATACTCAAGACAATTGAAAATATATGTCCACACAAAAACTTGCACACAGCTGTTCATGGCAGGAATTACTCACAATAGCTAAAAGGTAGAAACAATCCAAATGTCCATCAATGGTAATTAAAATGTGGGCCATCCATAGAATGCAGTATTAATATCATTCAGCTATAAAAAGGAATGAAGTTATGATCCATGTTACAATGTGGATGAATCCCGAAAACATTATGCTAATGGCAAGCCAGGCACAAAAGCCCACATATGGTGCGATTCCATTCATTTAAAATATTGGAATAAGCAAATCCACAGAGACAGAAAGTTGATTAGTGGTTGCCAAGGGCCAGGGGAGTGTAAATGGGGCGTGACCGCAAATGCATAGGGGGTTTCCTTTCAGGGTGATGAAAGCGTTCTGGAATTAGGCAGTGGTGATGGTTACACAACTTTGTAAACATACTAAATACCACTGAATTATACATGTTAAAGGGTGACTTTTATGGTACGTGAATTATAAAAACCAAATTTTAAGCTTGAAAGGAAAAGGATTGAAAAAGATATACCAGGCAAATATTAATCATAAAAGTTATGGTTGCTATGTTAATATCAGACAAAGTAGACCAAAAAGGAAAAGCATTTTAGTCCTAATGAATGTCACTACATTTTGATCAAATAGTCAACTTACTTGAAATATATAGCAATTCTCACCTCATATGCACTTAATAACGCAACTTAAAAATACAAAAAGCAACACTTGAAAGAAGTACAAGGAGAAACTGACAAAGAGTAGTCGGGCCCCTACTCAGACTTGGCTCCCGGGGGCGAGGAAAATTGTAGAAATCTCCGCAGGGTGTGAGGGAGGAGATCTGGAGACATGGGTGTGAGGTGTTTTTATTTCTCAAAAGGGAAATAAAAACCCCCAGATAGGGCTGAAAAATATTGAAAAACTCTCTTAAAGCAAGAATCTGATCCTGTCCCTTGTTGTGCTTAAAACCCTTCAGTGGCTCCCAATGCCCTCTTGAGAAAGTTCACTTTCTAGGCTGATCTGTAGCCACTTCCTCTCACAGGCCCTTCGGTCAACCACACTGGGTTCTTCGTTACTTCTCACACACTCCACGCTTCTCACCTTGCCCACGTGGGGCTGGAGATGGAGATAAGGAGCCGGAATGAAGGCAGAGTGAGGTGGAGAACATGTTCGCCATGTGCCCAAACAGTGCCTGGCAAGAAGGGACATGCAGCATATAGTGCCAACATGGGCACTGTCTGGCCGGGGTGGGGGGCCTGGCTTGGCCCTTTCATCTCCGCAACAGCCCTGCTTCTCTCCTGGCTTCCCTGGCAATGTCCTCAGCTCCCCCGCAACCTACCCCAGCCCCTGCCGTCGCTGAGTCCACCATGCCCCAGCTCCCCTTTCCAGCCCCAATGCAGCTGCCTTGGCACAGGCTCTCTACGTCTCTTGCCTTGTTCCCCACATGGCCCAGACATGTCTCCCAGCCACCAGCCCTGCCCCACTCCCGGGCCTTTCCTCATACTGAAGTCTAGAGGGTCTATCCCTACCACCATGGAGACCTACCATGTTAGGTTTAGGTCCCCATCTAACAGGACCTAAAATTGATGCACAGAGGATGTTAAAAGCAACACAAACCACCTGCAAAGCCCAAACTCAAACACGGCACAGCGTCCCTTCTCCTGCAGCACGCTGCTAGTTTGCATTCACAAAAGGCGGGGTGGGAAGAACTCCCCCCTTGTCTCCTCCAGTCCCCACAATTCTTGTGGCCCGGGCAAGACCTCGCTTGCACGGAGGCAGGCAGGAGGGTGCAGTGGGAGAGCGTGAGGTCAAATCCTCACTCTGCCACAGCTGTGTGGCTTCGGCTCAGTTACTTAGCCACTCTATGCCTCAGTTTCCCCATACACAAGGTGCAGATGAAGGTAATGCTACTAGCTACCTCACAGGCGAAGTTCAAGTGAACACATGTGAAGGTCTTCAAAACAGTGCCTGGCATGCAGTAAGTGCTCAATGAGGAGTCGCTGTTAGCATTCTTTTTATTAGAAGGAATAGACTTCCCATAAATACCAGCTATAAAGCGAGATACATATTTGCAAAGAGAAGGATGTCAGAACAATGGGTTCCCCGAACCCCCTCCTTCAGCCCGCTCTGGAGTCACAGCGCTGGAGCGCTACAGCCAGCTGGGGCTCGGCGTCTAACCCCAGCTGGGCAATGGCACTCTCTGGCTCCAACCCCTGCCGGGCTCCCCGCTGCTCTAAACTAAGGCACCCTTCCCTCCCCGCCAGGCTTGGGTCTGCCAGTCCCTCCTGCCGTCAGCCCCAGCGCCCTCACAGCGGCGCCCCCCAGCTCTCTGGCCGTCTCCCCACCCACACGCCACCTTCCACCTTGGGCTAAACCAGTCCTTTCTGTCTCCCAGGCTGTGCACCCCACTGCCTAGGTGACCCAGGCTGCCCTCCTTGGATGGGAAGGTCTTGGAGAGATGAAGGAAGGGGGCACCTCAGCCTGACCTGGGGGGTCCCCCTCCTGCCCTGCTCCCAGATGTGCAGGACCTCTCCCCGGAGCGTGGGCTTCCCCAGGCAGGACTTCAAGGGGCAGTGGACGGGAGGGATGGGCTTGAGAGGCTGCCCAGGTGCTGAAGGAACCCGAGGCGGCTAATGGATGTCTAAAAATGGGCCCATGGTGCACCCTGCTGACAGGACACGGAATTGCACGCTGTGCCCGGGGAAGCCTGGAACTGGGGCCCCAGCGCTGCAGGAGCCATCTGGCCACGTGCCTGGACGGGAAGAGCTGTGCATCTCTGAGCGCGCGCCGATTTCTTCTGGAAGCCTGGCTCTGGCACTCCTGCTCGGGGCTCCTGGAGCCGCCAGCACGCCACGCCATTTTCCCCTTGAAGATCATTCTTATCCTGGTAAAACCACCCCTCCACTAGAGGGCCTCCTCCTGGAGGGCAGGAACCTGGCCCCTGCGCCCAGCAGTGCCCAGCACCCGGCAGAGTAGAGGCCCAGTCAATATTTGACGAACAAAGCAAGTACAAGTAGATGTCGTGGAAGCCCAGTGTGAACAACTGAAAAGATGGCAAGCAGAGCCCGCAACACGGATGCTGGTGACGACGTCAATGCCCAAAGATGACAAGGCCCCAGATGGGGGGCAAGGGAAGGCAGGACAGGTCATTGGAGGTAAGGAGGCCGTGGGACTGGCTGACAGGTCCCCAACGTGTGGCTGGGTGTTGGGGAGAGCAGGACTGCAGGCAGGTATGGGAGGACCCAGAGCCTGGGGTAAAGGGTGGCCTGGGAGGGGGCCGGGGGATGGAGGCGGAGCCCAGGCCCCCCAGCTTCCAGCCCTGAAGCCCACCCCAGCCTCTGCCCCCAGACCCGGCCAGCCTTGCTTTGGGCCCTGCCACCTCCCTTTGGGTCCTGAAGTTTGACAAGGACAGGGGTCCTCTCGATCATCCTTGGACCAGGCTACGGGTCATTGGGCTCACACCCTGGGGGCTGGCAGGGGAAGGGGTGACCAGCTCACTTGGAACTTTCGCTAGGGCCAACGAGTGGCCATGGGGTCTTCCCCTGATGGGCCCAGGAGAGGCCCGGAGCCCAGCAAGGCAGGCGTCTGGAGCTCTGGCCCATCGGAATGGAGGTTTAAGGGATTGGGGCCACTCTGACCAGAGGACAGGCCATGGCTCTTCACACCAGAGGCCATAACCAACCAGTCACTGCTCCCAGGGGCCCAGCTGGCAGCTTAGGTCCACCTGGGCCTGGAGCCCATGGGTTCCAAAGCCCCAGCCCAGCACAGGGGTGGAGGCCCCTGGTGACACCCTCTCCTATACAAGGAATCCCTCCTCACTCTCTGACCCTGGGGTTCCCTACCTTTCTGCATAACAAGGTGGCGTCTGGCCGTGGAGAAGGGGAAGGAAGGAAGGGAGAGCAGGGAGGAGGCAGCAGCCATGGAGGAGACAGCCTGGGCTTGGGTCGCCCTCCATGCACCTGGGAGCCCTTCCCAGCCTGCGGCCCTGGCTGGGACACCCAGGCCTGGCCCCACACGCCAGGGGCACCGCAGCCCATCCCTGGGGCCTGGAGCCGGCGCTGCTCAGGCCCCCGTTTGGTCCCCTGCCATGTCCCCGCTGGCAGCCCACGTTCTCCTGGGGCCGCAAGGCTGCACAGCCAGACGTCTCGGGTGGCAGAGCTGGCTGGCCAGGCTGCCGGTAGCTGGTGCTTTGCGTGTGGGGGCTGTGGGACAGGAAGTTCTCGGATAATCGAGAGCTCATCTGCCCTGATGCGAGGGAGCAGGGGTTTGGGCGGCAGTGGACAAGGCCGCGTGGCACAGTCCCATTGGTTTCCTTCCCACAGGTGACCCCCGTCCCCTCCACACTTGTCCCGCGCCCAGCTCACCACTGGCCCATTGCTCTGTCCGTCTTTATTGGTTTGGGGAAAACTCGGAGGGGGCTGGAGGACCACGACACAAGCAGGACCACTCACAGTCAGCGAAGCAGGGAGGACGGCCCCTGAAAGCCGCCTGCCTAGGCCTCCTCCGCTTTTGGAGGGGTGGCAGTGGTGACAGGGGAGGGGAGCCACTGCCCCTCGGCAATGGCAGAGCCTGGAGGGGGAGTGCCCCACCCCTGCCCACACCCACGTCTCAAACTCCAGCAGAGGCCAGCCCAGAGTCAGGGGTGGGGGAGGGGACCAAAAGGGCCCAAGTGAAGGAAATCTGGGGTGAGTTCACTTGGCCTCGGCATCTGCTGGGGGAGAAGCAGAGGGAAGGGGCGGTCAGGAGCCACCCCGCCCCCCGCCTGTCCTGTGCCCCCTGCCCTGGTCCTGCCTTGGATCTCACAGAGGCTGTCCAGAGCAGGGCCTTGCTCGCCCCCCGCCCCCCGCCCCCTTGCCCGATGCAGGGCGCCCATTGGCCCTCCTGGGGCCGCCCCTCTGTCTGTGCCCTCTGTCCCCAGCCCTCTGGTCTGTGGGCCTCCCCTCCCGCTTAGACCTTGGCCACACGGAGCACCACCAGCAGCTAAGCTCCAAGGAGCCAGCTCCCAGGGGACAGGGCCCATCCCACACACCTGGGCGTCACCACTTGGGAGTCTGGCCAGCCCGGAGGCCTCCTGGGTGGCTGTGTCGGGCCATACCCTGTTCAGAAGCCTCCTCACCCTCTGGGCTCTGCCCCAGCTTACGGATGTGGTGCAGGAACGAGGTGGCATTGAATGCTCGCTGTGGGAAGAGAGGGAGGTCAGGCCACGCCCAGCCCCAGCCCCAAGGCTGCGAGGACCGCGGCAGCCACCGGCCAGCCAAGGGCCTCTCCATGCTGACCTTCCAGTGGGTCCGGGCAAAATTCTTCTGGATCTGCTCACTGACCGAGCCTAGGATGTTCCTGTCCAAGGCTGCGTCCCCAGAGATCCTGGGGGAAGGCTGGGGTAAGAGGGGTGGTCTGAGGGGTGGTCCCTCTGGCCCTGGGACACCTCGGCAGAGGTCTCACTCACCAAAGGTGCTGTAAGGCCTGTTGGCAGGTGAACCTCTTCTGGGGATCTCTTTCCAGAAGGTGCCGGATGAAGTCTTTGGCTGGAGCAGGGAGGCCGGCTCAGCGGGCTCCACCCCACGCCCCTCGCCACCCCGGGCACGGGCTGGCCCCAGGCTCACCTGATTCTGAGATGTCATCCCAGAAAGGGGAGTCAAACTCATAGCTGGCCCTCAGTATCTGGTTGAAGAGTTCAGGGTCGCTCTCGTCATAGAAGGGGGGATACCCACACAGCCTGGCACCCATAGATGAATCACCCAGCTGTCGCACCCTCCCCAACCCAGCAGGGGCAGGCAGGCAGGAGATGAGCCTTCCCAGCGGTCACTCACAGGATGTAGGAGATGACACCCAGGGCCCACACATCTACGGCCTTCCCGTAGGGTTTCTGCTCCAAAAGCTCTGGGGCTGGGGGCCAGAGACAGACACACACACACACACACACACACACACACATGCATGCCATGCTGGTCAGCACTGGCTCAGCCGATTCAAGCCCAGGAATGGCCCACCCAGAGGCAATAGGTACCACAACCTTTGCAGTCCCCCAGGGCTCCCCCAACGCCTTCCCACCCACCAGCGAGCCTCAGGGTGCCCTCCGTCACTTACCCACATATCCTGGGGTCCCACAGGCAGTGCCTAGCATGTTGCCAGCTTGGATTTTGGAGAGTCCAAAGTCAGAGACCATGATCTTGGAGTCCTCAAAGGGGGTGGCATAGAGGAGGTTTTCCGGCTGCGACACATGGGTACCAGGGAAAGGGCCAGGTCAGTCCTAGGATGGCCCGGTGCGGGGACAGAGTAGGGGCTTCGCACCCCCGAGTTCCGGAAACCCTTGGTGGAGAGGGGTACTGGGAAAGGCCCCAGCCGTGAGTCCGGGGACACGGGCAGGGCCAGGCACCTTGAGGTCCCGGTGCACGATGCCCAGGCTGTGCAGGTAGGAGACGGCGCCGAGGACCTGACCCACCAGGTGGCTGGCGTCCTTCTCCGTGTAGGAGCCGCGCTCCATGATGCGGTCAAACAGCTCACCACCTGTCACCCTGGGGGGAGCCAGGGGTTCAGCTGACCCAGCTTCAGCCCCACCCCAGCCCCCACGCCCGCCCCAGCCCTCCTCACAGCTCCATGGCCAGGTACAGGTGGGAAGGGCTCTCGTGGACGTCCTCCAGAGCCACAATGTTGGGGTGACTGACCCTGCAACAGCAAGAAAGAGCCCCTTATGGGCTGCCACGGGCCCCCTCCAGGACCGGAGCAGAGGGCAGGAGTGCTTCACCCTGGGCCCCAGGACAGCCCCTGTCCCTCTCCTCCTCCTCCTAGCCCCGCTCCCCAGGCCCTACCAGAGGCCACCCTTGCGCAGTCCGGGACAGCAGACGGACCCCCAGCCCCGAGCCCAGGCCTTCCTTGGGACACACACTTCTAAAGCCCATTTGAAAAGCGCAGAGCAGTATCAACCGTCCAGTTTTGCTGATGGGGACACGCAGGCCCAGAGAGGGAAAGAGAACTGCCCCAGGGCCCCCAGCAGGTTGTTGGCCAGGCCTGGACCAGAGCGGAGGGCACAGCTCAAAGACCAAGGGGCTCCTCTCATCCCCACTGCGCACCTGCGGAGCACAGCGATCTCGTTCTCCACCAGGGCCTCCTTGCCCCGCAGGGCCTTCTTGGGGATGCACTTGAGGGCGACAAGGTGTGCGGAGCCCCGCTCCTGGGCCAGCACCACCTCGGAGAAGGCGCCCCTGCCGCAGAGCCAGAAGGTGGGAGGCAGGAAGGGAGGGGGGAGAGGGAGAGCAGCAGGAGGGGGAAGGGCCCTCCCTGGTCCCATGCAGCCACCGCCCCCACACGCCATCTCACACACCCACCACCAAACACACACACACACACACACACACACTCACGAGCCCAGCTTCTCCCGGATCTCGTAGACGCTGCTGATGTCCTCCGTGTGTTTCTTGAGCAGCAGCATGTCTGGAGGGGCACAGGAGAGGTGGAGGGAGGCCCCCCGGGTGAGGGGCAGCCCCTCCCCCACCTTCATCCCTCTGCCCGTCAAGGAAGCCCCCGCGCCCCCAGTCGCCCCCTCCCCCACCGCCCAGGTCCACACTCCCAGATGGACGCCTCCCACGGAGGCCACCACACACACGCCTCCCCATCCCAGGTACACGGCTGCCATCCGGCGCTGCCCCCACCCTGACACCCCAACAGCGACCAGCGCCTGGACACCCCTTCTCTGCCTCCACACATCCGAGCCAGCTCGATCGGCCGCTTTCCAGAAGGCTCCGTGCACCCCCGCCCCAGTCTCTCGGGGCCCACCCCCATCCACAGCGCCCAGACCCCTCCCCACCCCACCCCCGCCTAGACCGCCACCCATGGCACAGCGCCCACAGGCGAGCGCCACCCAAGCCAGCAGCCCGCCGAGATGCACCTGCGACCCCCGCGCACAGCCACCTGCCAAGACCGCGGCCACCCGCGCGCAGCCCGGCCCTCGGCGACTCGGACCAGGGGGCACTCGGCAGCCTGGCCGCCGCGTCCCGAGCGCCGTGGGCCGAGCGCGTGCGGGCGGGGGCGGCGCGCGGCATGACAGGTGTGCGCGGGGGCGCGCGGGGGCGGCGGCGGCCGTGGCCGGGAGCCTGGAGCTCCCCGCGTGAGCGCCCTAAGGCGGCAGGTGCGGACCTGGAGAGGAGCCGCAGCGTCGTGTCGCGCAGTGGCAGCCGCGCCAAGCGCCTCGCCGCGCCCCGCGGGCCCCGCCCCCTCCGCGCGCGTCCCTGCCGCCCGCTGGCAGCCGGGCACGCGGTGGAGGAGCGCGACCGCGGCTGCAGGACGCCTTGTAAGGCAGCGCCCGGTTCCTGCGCTCCTCGGTCGCTCGGTCGCTCGGTCGTTCGGCCCAGTCGGGCGGCGGTTCCAGCCCCCGCGCGCCCTGGCCAGGCCGGGGCCTCAGGACCTTTGCACCCACATGTTGGTGTGGCTCGCTGCCTTCCAGTCTCTGCTTCAACGTCCTCTCCGCAGACAGGCGTCCGGGCCATTTGGTCTGAAACAGCCTCCTTCCCTAGTTCCCGGTCCCTGCTACCCTGCCTCAGCCACTTGCCACCTTGGCCTCAGCACTCACTGGGCTCCCTCTGCCTCCACCCTTAGCCCCTCGCCCTCATTCTCTTCTCCCAGCAGCCAGAACATTCCCTTTATTGACATCATGTCACCCTCCCATGGCTCTCCATGTCACTCCAAGTCAAAGCATGAGTCCTTACAGTGGCCTCTGCCACTGTGCCTTCCTCAACCATGTTGGCCTCCTACCTGGCCCTCAAACACAGCACGCAGACACCTGCCAGTCTTTGCACTCACCACCCCTCCGCTAAGAATGCTCTTGCAGTAGATAGCTCCCTGCTCCACCAGAGCTCAGCTCCAGTGCCCCCTGCAGCGGGCCTGCCTGCCAATTCTCCAGTACATAACCCGCCCTGTCTTCAGAAGGTCCGTCACTGCAAGATCACCTTCTTTGTCAGGTCTTCCTCACCAAAACATCAGCTCCCAGAATGTCTCTGCCGACCCAGCCCAGGGCAGTGCTCAGAAAGTGTGCTGGGTAACTGAATTCAATCCTTCCTCCAGCCCTCACCCCCATCCAGCCCCGCCGAGGATGTGGCATCCCTCCCAGGGTGGGGTGCAGGTGTCTTGGCTGTTGGCAGGGGCACATCCACAGTGTCACATGGGCTCTGCCAAGTTGCAGGGTCCAGGAGTGGCTTGCTGAATGCCAGTCTTCATGGCGATCTGTGGGCCCCTGGCATGACAAAGGCCCATGAGGCAGGAAGGACCTTTTTATTTTATTTATTTATTTATTTATTTTTTTGAGACAGAGTGTCGCTTTGTTGCCCGGGCTAGAGTGAGTGCCATGGCGTCAGCCTAGCTCACAGCAACCTCAAACTCCTGGGCTTAAGCGATCCTCCTGCCTCAGCCTCCCGAGTAGCTGGGACTACAAGGCATGCGCCATCATGCTCGGCTAATTTTTTCTATATATATTTTAGTTGGCCAGATAATTTCTTTCTATTTTTAGTAGAGATGGGGTCTCGCTCTTGCTCAGGCTGGTCTCGAACTCCTGACCTTGAGCGATCCACCCGCCTCGGCCTCCCAGAGTGCTAGGATTACAGGCGTGAGCCACCACGCCCGGCCAGGAAGGACCTTTTTAAAATCATTTTTCCAGACCTCAAATCCCACATGTACTCTGTCCAAAAACTGGGAAATGTGAGAAGGCCCCTGCCAGCTCCCACGCCCTGGCCTTTCCCAGTCCCCCTCCCGGTGCCCGGCTGGAGGCCCCAGAGGCCCTGGCACTCAGGAGTGTGGGCTCCAACCCCAGCTGCTCCTCTAGGCGACTGAGGTTTCCTGGGGCTCACACCTAAAAAAGTAAGAATAGGAATGGAGCTGGAGGTGAGTGCTGTTTGTGCATATCTACGGTTCATCATGTATCCGAGCATCTAATCTGAGGCAGCTTTGATCAAGCCAGAAGAAGAAACATTATCAGGGCTCCACTCCATGGTCATGGGTTACAAAAAGAAATGGAATCTATACACATATATTTGTGTTTCAGAGAAGTATGCTGGTGTGAGTAATAAAAGACTGCCCACACGAAGAGAGGTGGCACACGGAGACATCTCTGAGGGCAGCAGAGGGAACCAAGGCCAGAAGACAAGGACCCACTTCCAAAGTGGGTAGGGTGGGGCGTTGGAGAGGAAAGCAGCTATCAATTCACCAGGTGATTTAGTTGCCACTGGCCTTGTGTAAAAAGTGATAGCACAGTTTTGGTTTGAAATCATTGTATTGTGTATGGATGACACACCAGAAATTATATACATCCTTTACAACTGTTTAAACATCTTTTGAAATCCCATAGACGTCAGCTTCAAAATGCATATGTATGTGTTGGCTGATGGTGGTAGATAAAGAGCCTTTCAAAATCCTTTCAGGAGACATCTTACACAAAAATGAACTCGAAATGGATCACAGATGTAAATGCAAAATGCCAAACTAGAAAACTTCTAGAAGAAAACGGAGGAGAAAGTCTGTGTTCCCTTGGGCTTGATGATGAATTTTTAGATACAATATGGAAAACATGATCCATGAAAGAAAAAACAATAAATTGCACGATAACAAAATTTAAAATGTTTGCTCTTCAGACAACATTATTAGAATGAGAAGACACACCACAGGCTGGGAAAAAAATCTTTGCAAAACACACATTTGATAAAGGACTGGTATCCAAAATATACAAAGAGCTCTTAAAGCTCAGCAGTGAGAAAACAAACAGCCCAATTAAACAATGGGCCAAAGACCTTTACAGAAGCCTCTCCAAAGAAGATATACAAACGGCAAATGAGCACATAAAAAGATGTTTAACATCATACATCCTTTAGGGAATTGCGAATTAAAACCACAAGGTTTTAATACGCACAGCTACTACACAGCTACTAGAATGGCCAAAATCCAGAACACTGGCAACACCTGATTCCGGTGAGGATGTGCATTCATTGCTGGGGGGACGCGAAGTGGTGCAGCCACTCCGGAAGGCGGTTGGCAGTTCCTTACAGAGCTGACGTGCTCTTACGGCAATCACACTCCTTGGTATTTACCCGACTGAATTGAAAACTTATGCCTACAGAAAAACCAGCACATGGATATTTATGCTAGCTTTATTCATAACTGGCAAAACCTGGAAGCAACCGAGATGTCCTGCGGTAGGCAAATGGATAAACAATGGAATACTATTGGGTGGCAAAGAGGAAAGAGCTAGGAAGCCATGCAAAGAAATGGATGAGTCTTAAACACATATTGCTAAGGGAAAGAAAGCAATCTGACAAAAACTACCTACTATCTGATTTCATTTATATGACATTCCAGAGAAAGCGAAACTATGGAGACAGAAAAGAGATCAGATCAGTGGTTGCAAGGGGTCTGAGAGAGGAGATAATGCTTGGCTAGGGGCAGCGCAGGGGGTTTCTAGGGCAGTGAAACTATTCTGTGTGGTACTGCAATGCTGGATACACGACACGGCCTGAGTCAAGACCCATAAACTTTTGCAGCAGAAAAGAGCGAACTCTTAATATATGCAAATTTAAAATAATCTTTTAGGAGTTTGGGGAAAGCCAGGATTGAATGCAAACTGTGACAAAAGAATCTCACTGTATTAGAAATGTCCGAGGCAGCCTCACTGAGGGGGGTTGGGCTGAAAGGGGCATTTTGGAAATGAACTACACATAGCACTTGATCTGGCTGATACAGTCGCTTCCCATGAGGGGTATGTGCTAACAATGCTGAGACCACTCCACCTTCCTGCTGGATCAAACGATCTCTCGCGTGGCTGGCCGGTGCTGGGAGCCAGGGTCCTCACTTTTAGACAAGCCACTGGAGGAGGCTCAAGCGACCCATGTGGTCATGGAGCAGAGCTGTAGACATTAGTGAGTATGAACTGGTGTTTAGTTTTTAGTTATTTTTTAGAGACAGGGTCTCGCTCTGTCACCCAGGCTGGAGTGCAGTGGCATGATCACAGCTCGCTGCAGCCTGGAACTCCTGGGCTCAAGGGGGCCTCCTGCTCCAGCCTCCCAAGTAGCTGGGACTATAGGCGTGCACCACCACACCCAGCTAGTGTTTAGCTTAATATAGATACCGATGCATACGTATGTGTTTATAGATATGTGTATATGCACGGGTTAGTACATATATAAATGTCCTTGCTCTGTCAGCAATGGTACTCCAGTAGCAATGAGTGCACCGAGAGCCCAGATCTTAGTTTCTAACACCAGTCTCCAAGAAAATGGCTCTTTAGAGAAATGGCTGATTCTAGGACTGGGGCAGGAAACATACAAGATGGGCCGGGGCCAGAAAGTAAGGAAGTACTCAAACCCGCATGCGCACACGCAGTGAGGGGGCGTGTCAGAGGGACACAGGAGCCAACTGAAAGAGCCCCCAACGGTCAAAGATGGAAAAGTTGAACAACAAAATAAATAGAGTCATATTAGATTATAACCAAAAGTATGAGATTAATATCCATGAATCCATACTCCTACTGTTATCAATAAACGATTAAATCAATCAACGTGGGGGAGTACACAAAACTCCCGGGCAGAAGAATCCTACATCGTTTCTGTAGGAAGCTGCCCAGCACGCCCCACTCCTTAAGCCTCCTTCCCAGGAGTCATTTCACAGTGGCCGGGCCATCGAGGTCACACAGACACTGATAGCTCCCGAGGCCAGTCTAATGGTGTGGGAACGGCAGCAGCGCCCAGAGCAAGGAGAGGCTGAGAAACCGTCATGGCCAAGAGGAGCCTCTGGAGAGATGACGACTAGGTGGGATGTGGGGTCCTGGCTGCGGTCCTGGCACAGGAAAAAAAGGACACTAAGGAAAAGCTAAGAAAATCTGAATAAACTACGGCTTTAGTTAATAACGATGGAGCAACGTGGATTCAGCAACTGCAACAAACGCAGCCCGCCCTGCTGCGGGAGGTTTATCACAGGGAAGCCGGGAGGAGCCGAAGGGGAACTCTTGGCACTGTCTGCACAATTTTTCTGTACATCTAAAACTAGTCTGACATGAAAAAACCCAAAACTCCTTTCACAGGGTCTGTGTGAAGGGGCGCAGCTGGTAGGCAAGGGTACGGCGGGGGGCGGGGGGGGGGCAGGTGGCCCCTGATCCGCCTTTCCTCAGGCCCCAGGCCTCTCCGCTTGTCCCCCAGCGTCACGACCCCTGCCCCAGACCATTCTTTCCCCTCTCCCGCTTGGCTGCAGCCCCCTCCCAGGAGCTGGAAGTACAAAGCCCTTCCAGGTGGACTCCGGCTTCTCTTTGTTTCCAGCTAATTCTAATTCCAAAGCTCATTGTGCCTCCGGAAGAGGAGGCGCCCCCACCCTGTCTCCAGCTGCCCACCCAGCTGCCCTAGGCCCAGAGGGCTCCCCAACAAACAGGAGCCCTCCCTCCAGTCCCTCATCGCCCCGCTCCGCCTCAGCTCCTACTCCAACCCTCAGCCCTAGCTGGGATCTGAAAGGCCGCCTGCTTCATGGGACACTGGAGGATGAGGACGCAGCTCTCCCTCTGTCGCTTCTACCCCAGGGAACAGTTTGCTTCTCTCCCAACAACTACAGTAGGAGCTCTGGGCTGGGCGCCCCAGTCCCTCCTGCACATGCTCAGAATCCCCTTCAGTGAGTAGAACACAAAGGCCTGGCAGGACAGGAGGATGCTTGGACAGGGACAGCCAGGGACAGCTTCCGGGCCCTCAGCTGGAGACCTGGGGGGTCTACCGTGTTCCTCCCCAGCCCCTGCTGCCTCTGGGAGAGGGCAAGATGTGCCTTGACACAGCCAGAGAACGCCCCGAGAGAGCCCACCCTGGCCTGGAAATCCCTTTGCCTTTGTCCCCTGCGCTCAGCACCTCCTGGAGCTGCCTCAGGCAACATTGTAACTGTCGCTAGCAGCGCGCTAGTCAGGGTGCCCACCAGAAGCCAAAGCTCCAGCCAGGGTTCCGCTCTGGAAAACTCCAGCCTAGCCAGCCCGAGGAGGATCCCCCGAACCTCACGCACGGCCCAAGCCAGCTCAGCCTGGCCAGGCGGGGGCAGCCAGGGTGGCTGGCTTGGGGAGGGCCCCTGTAGCCCCTTTGGCCACCTGGGCCGGCAGTCCTGAAGGAGCAGAGGGAGGCCTGCAAAGGAAGGGAAGCCAGGCAGCAGGCCCAGCATGGAGGGAAGCTCAGGAGCGAGCTGCTTGCTAGCGGCGGCCTGAGCTGGGGAGGCCGAAGTCCAGGTCATGCGGTTCTTGTATGGCTTGGAGAGAAATTTAGTTTCATCTCCAAGGCACAGAAAAGCCCAGAAAAAGAGCTCAGACAGGGATGCGACTGGTCAGATTTGTGCTTCAAAAGGGTCCCTCCAGCTACACCAGGCCACAAGGAGGAGGCCACTGCCATTGCAGGGTCCTGGTGAGCCAGGGGGTCACTGGCTGGCAGTGGGTGCAGGAAAGCGGGTGCTTTCCAGAAGGGTCTGCATAGGGAATTGCAGGCCCTGCTGTCAGAGCAGGGGTGGGAAGCAGGATGCGGGGGGCAGCTGCAGGGAGGGGGACCGAGAGATGCAAGGTTAGGGGGCAAGGGGGAGTGTGGCCCTGTTGAGTCAGATCTGGGGGCCTGTTGGACCCTCCCCCCAAATGTGGAGGCCTCAGCTCTGAGAGTCTGGAGACACCCTAGGAAGGCAGTGGAGCAGTGGGAGCCACTTTGCCCTTCACTTCTGTCCCCGGCCACCTCCAGCCCAGTGACCTCTTCCTCTCCCTCAGCAGCCTCTGATCCCACAGAGGTAACCAGCAATCCTGGGTGGCAGCTCCCTCAAGGTCCTGCCCTTGGCCTTGGAACCCGCTTCCCCTCCCAGCCAGCAGGCATAGGGCAAAGGAGAGACTGCTGCAGTGGCCACTTCCTCAAAGTGTCATCAGCTCACCCACGTCCTTTTCAAGCCATGCTTTCTCTCCCTTCCACCCTCTCCTTGGACAAGCAAGACCTCGAATTCTTGAAAGAGTCACCTGCACCCCACCACACCCTCACCTCCCCCTGTCCAAGTCCATGGCCTCTGCCTGCACCTCTCTCTCACCCAGGTCACCGCCCTGCCTGCACTGGCATCACCCCGCCCCTGCCCTGTCCTGCTGGGGCGAGGTCCTCTTGTCTCCTATCTCAAATGCCATAGAGGTTGCCTGTGCTTTGGTTGGGCTGTCCTCTTCCCTCTCTGTCCTTGATCCCTGGGTGGCCCCAGCTCTGCAGGCCATCTGTGGGCCATTTCTCTATTGCCTCTTTGTCTCCAGACCAGCTTCAGTCCTGGGCGGGGCCAGAGAAGACCCAAGTCAGGGACTTCTGAAGAACAGTGTGACCCTGCCACCTCAAGAGGCCCCCGTCAGCCTACGCACAGGCCACATGGATCTCCCGTCCACACCCCTCGTGGCTAGTCCTACAAGTTGCCCCTCCCTCACCGAGCAGGCTCAATCTGGCTCAGGCAGGACGGCTGCGGGCTCAGCTTAACTGGGTGAGCCATCTGGGCACTGCGCTCAGATCAGGGGCCCAGGGGTTGAGGGGGCCCACTCTACTTCCCAAGCCAGGACTGTGACCCCCTCCTTCCCTGCTCCAACCCCAGGCTAGTCTTGGCCCTAGGAAATTCTGAGCAAGCTGCTCAGCTGGTGGTGGGGAGGGAGCCCAACAACTTGCTCTTGCTGGGGAGGCCTGGGGGGTCCCTGAGCAGAGGAGCTGGAGGTGCGGAGCAGGAGCTCCAAGCCCAGGCCTTTGGGGGAGGGTCTGTGCCCCCCGACAGGCACCAGAGGGCAGCCTTACCCTATTCCTGCCCCATCTTCCCCAGGTCAGCTGTCCTTACTGTCCCCACGCCAGGCAGGGGTGACAGAACAGGGGTCGTTACATAGTCCCCTTCTCTATCTTGGTGACAAACTCTAGCCTTGCTCCTCAGCCAGTCAGGCTTCCCTTTGCCTACTTCAGAAACTCACAGAGACCTGTCACCCCAAGAACTGAGACCCTGATCGCCTGCATCCAGCGTCCAGGGCTGCAGCCCTGGAGTTGTGGGGAGCCGAACACCATGATGAGCCAGGACAGCACACCTGGAGTCAGGTACAGCCACCCCAGCCTTTCCCCTCCAGGCCAGCCATTGGCCCAGCCCTTCAGGAGGGCGATGCGGGCGCAGGGAGCCGGGAAGTTTGAAACCGTGGTACCCAGCACGCCAGAGGGGTGGAGATGGGGCTGGCTGCAGGACAGCAGGGACCAGGTGGACACCGGGAGGAGCAGGCTCTGGCCTGCGAGGATGGGGAGAAGGGGGGCAGGGATGGCTGGAAGAGGGCCAGGCAGCCATTCTTCTACAGCTGGCAAGGGCAAGTTGGGAGACCCACCCCCCGCAGGGCCGGGAACCAGGGGGGAGGGCGGGGAGGACCCCGGAGGGGAGGTGCTGGCAGGCGTCGCAGGTAGCAGGCATCCCGCCTCCCGCTGGAGCGGCGTCTCCTCCTCGGGAGGAGGTGGGCGGAGTGACGAGCGAGCGGGAGGAGGCTGCGGGAGGGGGAGGGGACCGCCGGTCGTGGGGGTGGGGCGATGGTGACATCACCCCGGAGTCGTTCTTAAGCGGCGGCCGGTCGCGGCCGGGGAAGAGTGGGACAGTCGGAGCGCAGTGGCGAGTCGCTGAGCCCGCCGCGGCCCGGAGAGCGGCTGGAGCCGCCGCCGCCGCTGGGAAGTAGGGGGCGAGGCGCGCCCGGGCCGCCGTCTCTGCCACCGCCGCCGTCACCGCCGCCAGAGTCGCAGGCGAGCCGGGCAGCCACCGCGGGCCCGGGCCGGGGCGGGGGGCGCGGGCCGCAGGCCCCGGCTCCGGCCGCCGCCGCTTGCAGACAGCCGGCTCCGATGTCGCCCGCGCCCCGCTAGGCTGAGCCTCGGGCCGGGAGGGCCGCCGCCGCCGCCGCCGCCGCCCGAGCCAGGGGCAGGAGCCTCGGGAGCCGCCGCCGCTGCCGCCCGGCCGGGCCCCGCCGCCGCCCGCGCGCCCCCGGGCCCCGACACACATGAGATTCTTCAGGCTGACTTTCAAGTGCTTCGTGGACTGCTTCTGACTGCGCCGCCCCGCCGTCCCGCACCCCGCCCGCCCGCCGCCCCGTCCCCCAGCCCGGCCGCCCCAGGCCCCGGGCGGGCCCGCGCCTCCGGCCCTCCCCCCGGTGCCGCCGCGCCCCCCGCCCGCCCCCCGCCAGGCGCCGCGACCCCCGGCCGGGCCGCGCGGTCCGCCCGGGCCATGGCGAAGAAGAGCGCCGAGAATGGCATCTACAGCGTGTCCGGCGACGAGAAGAAGGGTCCCCTCATCGCGCCCGGGCCCGACGGGGCCCCGGCCAAGGGCGATGGCCCCGCGGGCCTGGGGGCACCCGGCGGCCGCCTGGCTGTGCCACCGCGTGAGACCTGGACGCGCCAGATGGACTTCATCATGTCGTGCGTGGGCTTCGCCGTGGGCCTGGGCAACGTGTGGCGCTTCCCCTACCTGTGCTACAAGAACGGCGGAGGTGAGGCCCCCGCCCCGCCCGCCGCGTCCCTGCTCCCCTCCAGGGCTCCCCTCCCCCGCCAAGGCCCACCCAAGCCAGGGGCAAAGTCCAGGGGCCCTACAGGTCCCCCAGGGCTGTGGGGGTCGGCGGCCCAGCCGGCTGCCTCCACCCCCTCGCCAGTCATGTGCCTGGCAGCGCGCGGGGGGAGGGCACCAGGGAGCCTCCTGCCCAGGCCAGGGGCTGCTCCCCAGACTCGGCTCCGGGAGAGACTGGCCACGAGGTGGGAAGGGGAGGACTGGTCCCTGGGGGGGCTCCAAGAGGTGAGGAGCCCTGGCTGCCCCCGCGGGTCAGGCACACAACTGGTACATTGTGTGGGCCCCCCACGTGTGCACACACGAACACACACACACACACAATGGGCCACTCTGTCCCTCCCTGCTACCCTCCCCTTCCCTCCCTTCCCTCCCCTCCCCTCTAGCCTGGGCCTGGAACACTGGGTGCCTGAGCCAGGCTTGGGAAGCCTGCGGCCTGGCCTGCCTGGCCTGCCTGGCGCCGCCACTGGACACACTGCATGCACACCCCATGCCCACCCGCCCGCCAGAGCCCAGCTTAGCAACAGCGACCTGCACGCGTGTGTCCTGTGACTGCAAAGCAGCGCCCGGGTTGCTGGGAAGCCGAAGTGGCTGGGTGATGGGTGGGAAACTGAGGCCTACAGCGAAGGCCTTTGCCCAAGGTCACACACAAGAAGGATGCTGGGACCAGGAGCTGGGCACACTGCAGCCAAGCTCAGCCTCTGAGTAGTGGGGAGAGCTGAGCCAAGGGCAAGGGCAGGGGGCCTAGAAAGGAGGAGGGGGCAGTGGAAGGGGGCTGCTGGTGCCCGGCTCTGCCCTCTCTCCCACTGCTCCCCACCACCTGCCGGCCAAAGCCTGCCTCTGGCCCAGCGCTGCCTGCCTCCCCCCGAGCCTGGCTCAGCCCCTTTCTGCCACCTGTCTCCCTCTGTCCTTGCACACCGACACCCCACCAGCAGAGGACTGTCACCCACCCGCCCACCCACCTTCTCCTTGGACCTTTGCACTTGCAGGGTCTAAGTGCAGGGCACTCAGGGAGTCCCTGCCTTCAGACGAACCCCCAGGCCAGAGTTGCCAGCCCTGGCACGCGCGCACACATGCACATGCACGTGCCTTCACTCTTCCTTCCGGTGCTGCCTGGCAAACGGGAACTGCAGCACAAGGGATGGCCTGCATGTCTGAGCGTGTGTGTCCTCCATGCCCATCAGGTCACCCCAGGTGACTTCAGGGTTGGAAGCCCTGTGGGCCTAGGTCCCCTCCACAGCCCAGGGAATAGGGCTCTAATGGCCTAGTTGCTGCCACAGCCCCTCCCGTCAACAGACTCAGAACCCACCCCCAAGACTGTTCACCTTGGGCCTCTGAGTCAGCGGCCACCCCTGCACTGATTCACCCAGTGAGAAGTTAGGATAGGCCACGGCTCCGCCCAGCTCCCAGGGCCACGTGGCTGGGGGGTTTTGGGTCAAGTCCCCACCTGGCTAAGGCGCCACCTTGTACAAGTGCCTGTGGTCTTCAGGGGGACTCTCCCAGAACCCACCCCGTGCCTCTCCCTAGGTGTGTTCCTTATTCCCTACATCCTGATCGCCCTGGTCGGAGGAATCCCCATTTTCTTCTTGGAGATCTCGCTGGGCCAGTTCATGAAGGCCGGCAGCATCAATGTCTGGAACATCTGTCCCCTATTCAAAGGTGAGCAGCCCCGGGGCCACCCCTCCTCCTCCCCCTCAGAGACCCCTTCTCTTTCCCACTGCTAGGGCAAGGGCTCGGGAGCAGAGCACAGCTGGCACCCACTTGAGAGACCTTTTCCTGTCCTGAGCACCAGACCAGGGACCACGTGACGGCCCCCTAGTCGTGAGGGGAAACCTGGAGGCCATGTGGACCACACAGTGAACTTGGGAGTCAGGGATAGAAGTGGGGATAGGGCCTCTCCAAAAGGGCACAGCTGGAGTGGGGACACAGCATCATCCCCAAGGAGGCTGGGGCACAGAGAAGTGAAGTGACTTGCTGAGGTTGGCCACTGAGGGGTTGACTGTCTCCAACACTGCCTCAGGTTACTAGAAAGCTTCCCCTGCCGCTGTGTAGCGGAGGCTACTGGGGGCCCAGGTGGGGGTTTGGACCTCCTGGAACCGCTGCGGTGGCAGCAGGACTGAGAGAAGGGGCCAGGTGTGTGAGGAAAGCAGACGGGTCTGGGGCTGGACGGAGCGGAGGAGCGTGGAGGCCGGGCGAGGCACAGGGCTGAGGTGGTGGGAGGCGGGCAGGAGTTAGCCAGTGTCCCGCACGCACAGGGGAGGATCGGGGCTTGGGAAGTCTCTGGTGGGATGGATGGGGAGAGGTGCAAGCTGTTAGGGGCCTAGCAGGAACCACTGTCAGCCCCGGCAAGGGAGATAACGGGGGTGGTGGGGAGGTGGCCAGAAAAGAATCCAGATGGAAAGGAACCGCCTTGTCCCCAGGCCTGGGCTATGCCTCCATGGTGATCGTCTTCTACTGCAACACCTACTACATCATGGTGCTGGCCTGGGGCTTCTATTACCTGGTAAAGTCCTTCACCACCACGCTGCCCTGGGCCACATGCGGCCACACCTGGAACACTCCTGACTGTGTGGAGATCTTCCGCCACGAAGACTGTGCCAATGCCACCCTGGCCAACCTCACATGTGACCAGCTTGCTGACCGCCGATCCCCTGTCATCGAGTTCTGGGAGTGAGTCAGGCGCCTCTGGGCCAAGCCCATCCTATACCCACTCCACCCTGCCCGATCTCCCACACACGGCTCAGCCCTGAACACACGAGGCCCGGGATGCCGAGCGGTCACTCCCAGTCCCCGCCTGTCCTCGAGGAGCGCCCAGGCCAGTCCCTGAGGCTCGGACAAGCCTTGTCACTGCCCTTCCCTTGTGCCCGCCTCGCCTGGTGGGGGGTGGAGTAGGATGGGGGCCCCACCGCCTCCCGCCTGCCAGGGGCTCCCAGGCTCCAGGCACACCTCGGGGCAGATTCTGGCACAGCCCTCATGGCGTCTCCCTCCCCCTCCCGTAGGAACAAAGTCTTGCGGCTGTCTGGGGGGCTGGAGGTGCCAGGGGCCCTCAACTGGGAGGTGACCCTGTGTCTGCTGGCCTGCTGGGTGCTGGTGTACTTCTGTGTCTGGAAGGGGGTCAAATCAACAGGAAAGGTACAGCTGGAGGCGGGCAGGGCGGGGGCAGCGTTGCCCTGGGAGCTGTGTGTCTCTGCAAGGCGCAACTGTAGCAACAGGAGGGGCTCGGGCCTGAGGAGAGGGGAGGGACTCGAATCCAGGCCACTCTCCCCACCGCATGCTGGATGTTCCTCCCCACCCTCCGTATCTGGGCACCAGCAGCCTTCCCTCCTGCAGGCAGGCCCGGGACAGGCAGGAGCTGCCCCTTCCCTGTGTCCCGTGCCCATCCTCGCCCTTCTGCCCTCCCAGGTTTCTCTCAAGTCTGTTTTGACAGTCTGGGTGGCCCTGTCTGTGGCTGTCTATCTCACCTGCCTGTCTGTCTGGCCTTGGGGACCCAGAGGGGAATCTGGACACATCCCTGCCCCAGGGGCTTACCATCAAGTCAGGGAGACATACGTATGAACAGACACATGAGGCAGTGTATTGAGGGCTGGGGACATGACCAGGTCCCTGGAAGGCAGGACTCCAGTGTGTCTCAATGCCACCAAGGTCCCCAGAGCAGGTACTTGCTGAGCTGGTAGCCCAGCTTGGACGTTGGATGAGGAGGCAGAAGCCTTTGCTGTCTTGTCTTTCTCTTGCCTCCGTCTGGCCTAGATATAATCCCCAGCTAGTGACTAAGGACCTTGCCTCTCTACAGAGGATGACCTGGGCTAGGGGCCCAGGAGGTATGGGACCTACCCCGTCTGATGGGCCCCACAGGGCTGAGATGGATGTGCGCTTGTCACCCCTACCCCTGCGCTGCCCACACAGACTCTCCCCACCTCAGGCAAACTCATGCACCCCTTGCCCAACAGTCCCCACTCCCCACACACCCCCATGCCTTCCTGTCCCCATGTGGACACGCTGCAGAGGCTGCGCGGACACTGTCACTCTGAGGAGAGCACACAGGGGCTCTCCGCTGCCCTTGGAAAACAGCCAAGGTGCCTAAGGGACCCTGGCCCTTCAGAGCCATGGCCCTGCCTCTCCCCTCGCTGTGCTGGCCTCGCCCCAGCGTCCTGTGGGGGCAGCGTGGCTCTGAGGGGTAGAACGGGGGCTGCTGGCTGGGGCTGGGCCCTAAGCAGCCTGGGCCCCCAGATCGTGTACTTCACTGCTACATTCCCCTACGTGGTCCTGGTGGTGCTGCTGGTGCGAGGGGTGCTGCTGCCAGGGGCCTTGGATGGCATCATCTACTATCTCAAGCCCGACTGGTCGAAGCTGGGGTCCCCTCAGGTGAGGAGGGGGTGGCTGTGTGGCAGCAGGGAGAGGAGGGGTAGCCCGGCAGGGCCCCTCATGCCTGTGCTCCTCCGCCCTTCTCCAGGTATGGATAGATGCCGGGACCCAGATTTTCTTTTCTTACGCCATCGGCCTGGGGGCCCTCACGGCCCTGGGCAGCTACAATCGCTTCAACAACAACTGCTACAAGTAGGCCCCCCCCTGCCCCACCCCGCCCTGCCCCGAGGGCCCTGCGGGCAGCAGGAGCCTCACCAGCCCCTCTTTCCCCGCACTCAGGGACGCCATCATCCTCGCCCTCATCAACAGTGGAACCAGCTTCTTTGCTGGTTTCGTGGTCTTCTCCATCCTGGGCTTCATGGCCGCAGAGCAGGGCGTGCACATCTCCAAGGTGGCAGAATCAGGTAAAGCGCCCCCAGCCTCGGCCCTGACGTACGGCACACATGAACACACACGCACACAGAAACTCTGAAAGTGACAGACAGTTCAAACTGAGCCTGTCAGATCGCCCTGGGCACAGGCAGGCCTGGCTGAACAGCTGCCAGGCACAGCTGTTCTCCAGCACGCTCCGGGCCCTTTCCGTCCCTCCCCAGGGGCCTCGGGGTCTGTCTCGTGTTTGTCAGTGTAGCACAGGGCAAAAGAGGGCCTCATCCCAGCCCCTGCTGCATCACCCTGGGGCTAACAGTGACCTGTGAGCACAGTTGCTGTTCGAGCCCAGGGAGCAGAGTGAGTCAGACGCCCAAGCGCACAGGCCCCAGCATGGGGCATGCACAGGGTTTGGGTGGGCCCGGCCATGCCTTGCCACCAATGGAAAGGCCAGGCTGCAGCTCTCGGCCACAGGGTGTCCCTCCGAGGGGGGCGTGAGCGTGAGCGTGACAGGCAGGGCTGAGGGTGCGCGCAGGTAAGCACACAGGCTGCCGGGGTCTGGAGCCTGCACCTTTCTACCCGCAGGGCCTGGCCTGGCCTTCATCGCCTATCCCCGGGCTGTCACGCTGATGCCTGTGGCCCCGCTCTGGGCTGCCCTATTCTTCTTCATGTTGTTGCTGCTCGGTCTTGACAGCCAGGTTTGCAGAGGGGGTTCTAGAACAGGGAGCCAGAGCCAGTGGGGGGTGGTTGGTGGGCAAGGAGGGAGGAGGAGGGCTTGGCCTGAGCTGCCTTGGCCACAGTTTGTAGGTGTGGAAGGCTTCATCACTGGCCTCCTCGACCTCCTCCCGGTCTCCTACTACTTCCGTTTCCAAAGGGAGATCTCTGTGGCCCTCTGCTGCGCCCTCTGCTTTGTCATTGACCTCTCCATGGTGACCGATGTGAGTAGGGGTGTGGTGGGGCAGCCTCTGGCCACTGTCCACCATCCTCCCTGACCTGGCTCTGTCTCCCAGGGTGGGATGTACGTCTTCCAGCTGTTTGACTATTACTCGGCCAGCGGCACCACCCTGCTCTGGCAGGCCTTTTGGGAGTGTGTGGTGGTGGCCTGGGTGTACGGTAAGTCTGGGCCGTGGGCTGGGCTGAGGGTGCAGGTCGGGTGGGGCAGGGGGTCTCCAGCTTTGGCCCTCCCCAGGAGCCGACCGCTTCATGGACGACATCGCCTGTATGATCGGGCACCGCCCCTGCCCCTGGATGAAATGGTGCTGGTCCTTCTTCACCCCGCTGGTCTGCATGGTAAGGGCTGGGCAGGTGGGGCAGAGGGGCGCGGCACAGAGGGCCCCGCCAACCGCAGGTGTTCTTGTCTGCAGGGCATCTTCATCTTCAACGTCGTGTACTACGAGCCGCTGGTCTACAACAACACCTACGTGTACCCGTGGTGGGGCGAGGCCATGGGCTGGGCCTTCGCACTCTCCTCCATGCTGTGCGTGCCCCTCCACCTCCTGGGCTGCCTCCTCAGGGCTAAGGGCACCATGGCTGAGGTAAGGCCTTGCACCCCAGCCCTCCCTCCACAGGATGTCCCACCGTGCCAGAGCCTCTGGCCAGCTCGGATTAGGGCTGGTGGCGGGAGGAGCAGGACCCATCCCCCGCTTCCCTCCCCTCCGTGTGAGCATCCACGCAGCACAGCGCTGCTTCCTAGTGAAGGCAGCAGAGCCTGAAAGGCTCCCTGGGAGGTGCAGCCCTGACTTGGTGGCATGTGGTGGGAACTAGAGAGAGGCAGAGGAAGTTGCTGTAGGGACGAGCAAGTGACCCTGGGGGTGCTCAATGTGTCCTCCTGTCCCACAGCGCTGGCAGCACCTGACTCAGCCTGTTTGGGGCCTCCACCACTTGGAGTACAGAGCTCAGGATGCGGACGTCAGGGGCCTGACCACCCTGACCCCCGTGTCCGAGAGCAGCAAGGTCGTCGTGGTGGAGAGTGTCATGTGACAGGCAGCCCAGCTCACATCACCAGCTCACCCTCCGGTAGCCAT
Source organism: Eulemur rufifrons (assembly GCF_041146395.1). Taxonomy (NCBI): domain Eukaryota; kingdom Metazoa; phylum Chordata; class Mammalia; order Primates; family Lemuridae; genus Eulemur; species Eulemur rufifrons. The sequence continues at coordinate 20,761,948 of NC_091012.1, read as the reverse complement.
AGCAGCCCTGCTTTAGCCCCCACCCTACCCCTCCAGGGGTCTGCCTGGGGGAGGAGGGAAGAAGCACTGCGAGTGCTAACTAAAATAACTTTTTCCATTTTTAATAAAACGCCAAAAATATCACAACCCACCAAAAATAGATGCCTCTCCCCCCTAGCCCTAGCCACGCTGGTCCCAGGCCCCGCCTACAACCCCTGCCCCCAGTGCCACGACCCATCTCCTCCTACCCCTGCCATGCCCACCTGGCCTGCCTCTACAGGCTCTGCTCCGTAACACACCCTTGGGTGGCCCTCGCCCTAGAAGCAGCAGTGGCAGCTCGGGAAATGGGGGTGGGGAGGGCAGGCGAGGGGGCGAGGGAGGGGCAGCAGAACCAAGCTGAATATTTCAGCTGGGCTAGACCCCTCTCCCCCTCCCTATTCTAGAAGCTTAGAGAGCCAGCCAGCAATGGAACCTTCTGGTTCCCGCGCCAGTCGCCACCAATGTCAACTGTGAGCTTGGGTATGAGTGCGTGTGTGCGTGAGTAGTAGAGTATATATAGATCTCTATCTCTTAGCAAAGGTGAATACCAGATGTAAATGGTTGCCTCTGGGCAAAAGAGCCTTGTATTTTGCACATTTTATAAAAACTTGACCAGAGAGTGAGATTTCTGCTTGTATATTTCTAAAAAGAGAAAAGAGCCCAAACATCCCTCTCCTTACCACGCCCGGTCCCTCTCACCCCTCTGCCCCTAGCCAAGGAGTGTGAATTTATAGATCTAATTTTCATAGGTAAAAACAAAAGCTTTGAGCTGTTGCGTATGCGAGTCTGTTGTGTGGATGTGCGTGTGGTCCCCAGCCTCAGATTGGGGTGGTAAAGTGCACGGTGGGGGCCTCGGGGGGGCCCCATGCCACCCCTTTGCCCACAAGTCTGTGGGGCGAGAGGCTACAGTATTCTGTCCCGGGGACCCGGGGCCGCTCACCTGGCATGCTCAGGCCTGCCCACACCCTGCTCCCTGGGTGGGCGCGACTGCAGGGGTGGTGGATGGGTACGACCCGGGGAGGGGATCCGGGCATGGCTCCCACCTCCAAGCTTAAGGCCGATGCAGTTGCCACATCTCAAGTCTTCCCTGTAGCAGCTTTAACCCACCTACGTCTGTGTCACGTCTAGCCCTGAGACAGCTGAGTGGCCCCCAGAACGGCTCCCCACACTGGGGCATACGCTGGAGGGGTGGGGCTGGGTGAGGGCGGCGGGCCTGCAGGGACATTCTTACTGTGCTAAAAAGCCACTGCAAACATAGCAATAAAAACATGTCATTTTCCAAAGGTGCCTCCTCCTGCTGCCTCTGCTTCTCTGGGAGGGGACGGGGTGCAGGAGGTATGAGGGGGGCCTTCCCCCAGCTCGAGCTGCTGCGGTCAGCCAGCATGTTCTGAGGGCCTCTGCGCCCAGCACGGGGTCCAGGAACTGGGAAGGGAGCAGGGAAGGCAGCCGGAAAGCCTGGTCCCCCCGGAGCTGACACACTTGGGGAGAAAAGCAAATCGAGCAGAAGGGTGGGTGTGAAGCTGTGGGCACTCAAGTCTTCAAAAGGTGGTCCCAAGACTGCATCACTGAACAGATGACCTTCCAAGACCTGAAGGATTTGAATGGGGAGGCCAGGGCCAGGCACATCTGGGGGAGGAGGCTATAGCAATGACCCAGGCATGCGGTGGTATTACCTGGGCCAAGCTGGTGGCACTGAAGGTGATTCGAAGCCTTTGGATTAAAAGCCTATTTTGAAGGTGGAGCCAGCAGGGGCCACAGGTGACTAGGATGCAGGATTCAAAGAGGCAGTGAGGAGGACACCGTGAGATTCGGCCTGAGCAATGGGGAGGAGGAAGTTGCTGGGCCCTGTGATGGGGAAATGAGGACAGGTCATTGGGAGTGGCTTTGTGTCGTGCAGGAAGTGTCATCCAAGTTGAGATATCTAGTAGGCAGGTGGACACAGGAGTCTGGAGTTCCAGAAGAGTCTGGCCTGCAGACAGAACTTTGCAAGTTCTCACCACCTATAGATAACACTGAAAGCCCTGAGCCTGGCTGAGCTCACCAGGGGAGGCTGAGAGTGGGCATGGAGGGAGAGGGGGTGGAAACACTGAACCCTGAGCTGGGGACACTCAGAGGTCGGAGGGAAGAGGAGGAGCCGGCAGAGGGGTGGGAGGGAACCCAAGAGTACCTGGGGACATCCTGCAAGGTTCAAAGAGCAGGGAGTGATCAGCTCCATCGGGTGCTGCTGCTGGGCAAGGACGGGGAATGCTGGCCGCGTATGGCAGAGGTCATGGACTCTGCACAGGAGAGGCATGGGTGGAAGGGTGTGTGTGAAAGCCTGACTGGAGTGGAATTAAGAAAGAACGGCAGCCGGGCGTGGTGGCACACACCTGTAGTCCCAGTTACTCAGGAGGCTGAGGCAGAAGGATCACTTGAGCCAGGAGTTTGAGGTTGCGGTGAGCTACAATGACACCACTACACTCTAACCCTGGGTGACAGAGCGAGATTCTGTCTCCCCCCGCCCCCCCCCAAAAAAAAAACCACAAAGGAAGAAAGAAGGGGTGAAGCAACCCGGGTGTCTGAGGGTGGAAGCACAGATACACAGATGCGGTCTCTCCAGGCAATGGAACACGACTCAGCCTTGAACAGGAAGAAATGCTGACACGGGCCCCAGCACGGGGCACCCATGAGGACGTCGTGCTCCATGAAATGAGCCAGTCACAAAAGGACAGTTACCACAAGATTGCACTTCTGTGCGGGGCCGTGTCTGAGAGGAGTCCAATCCCCAGAGACAGACAGGCGGGTGGTGGGTGCCAGGGGCCGGGGAGGGGCACAGGGAGTCGGTGTTCATGGGGGCAGAGTTTGGGTTTGGGAAGGTGAACAAGGGCTGCGGATGGACGCTGGGGATGGCTGCGCAGCACCGGGGATGTGCCGAGCAGCACCAGGCTGTGCACCTAACTGCGGTAACATGGCACATTTTGTTATATATTTTACCACAGTAAAAAAAGGGGGTAGAAAGGAATTGGAGATAGTGAGTACAGACAGGTCCTTGCACAGGATGAGAGTGTGGCACCCCATCCAGGAAGTGGGGGTGCCATAGGTGCTGGGGGTGGCCGGGGAAAGAGCAGAAAGCACAGTCGTCGCCGGGGTGGGCACTGGGAGGTGTCAAGGGATGGGAGCCTGGTGCTCGCTCTGGAGTCCAGCCTGGGCAGAGGGGAGGGGTGGTCCCTCAGAGAAAAGTGACAGCTCGGGCTGCTCACCTCAGGTCCTTCCCGGGACTGCTATTTGAGAACACCAGGAATCCCCACTCTTCAGCAGGCAACATCCCCCAAACTTCTAGAGCTGGGGGAGGGCTCTGCCTTAGAACACTGTCACCAAGAAGAACTGGGGTTAGAAACACACGGACCTGATGGGGAGCTGAGGAGGGCAGTGGGCGCGAAGTCCCACCCTAGCTCAGCCCAGGGGCTTCAGAGCCTGTCCCCGGCACCACATGCAAGGCCTTCCCCTCCATAAACCCTCTGCTCTCGCCAGGCCTGCAACTTCAAGAGCTCCCACCTGCTGGCAGCTCCCAAGTCTCCAGCCTGGGCCCCCTGGCTGCAAAGGCCCTTTCCTAGCGTCCACCAGACCTCTGCCCAGGGTGCCCCAGGCCCCTTACACAGCCATCAGGAGCCTGCAGCCCAGCATCACCCTCAGGGCACGCCCCCATCCTGCCACTCTCAGCCCGGTCTCTTTGCCTGATGACAGCCACCCTTTGCTAACTGTCCCCCTCACCATCAGGCCAAACGTCCTCCAAACCACTGACCACAATGCCACCAAACACTGACATTACAAAAAGGAACTTCACAGAGGTGGGGCACTTGAACTGGGCCTGAAGTAGTAGGTAGGCACCCTTTACTCCGGACTTAACTCCTGCATTAGGGCTTAGGACACAGAGATCAACAAGAAGCGACTTACAATCTAACACATGTGCAAGAAAACAGACCAGGACACCCATGGGCCTAGACAGCCCAGAACACCCAGGCTGCTCCAGGGAAACGCAGCCCAGCAGGCGAGTGCCAAGCACATTTTCTGTGGGCAGCCCTCCAGTCTAGGTCAGGTACAGGCCTCTCTTTCCATCTCTAAGAGCCCATGACTCCCACCCAGTCATTGTTACATCCCCCTGCTAGACAGAGTGCTCCAGAAGCTGGCCTTGTACAGCTTTCTGCCCACTGCGTTGCCCAGAGAAGGGACTTAGCCAGGGCCTGGGAGGAATGGCAGGAGAGGCTGTCTGGGCTGGCAGGGGAAGAACCCATGAGCACACTCTTTTGGACTTTAGCCTTTAGAAGCTCAGAGAAGGGCGAGCTCAGGGAGGCCCAAGGTAGTCAGGTAGTCAGGGAACACTTCCTGGAAAAGTGCAAGTAGCCTTCAGCCTTGGCATAGCAACCAGAGGGTGTCACCTGCGTGTCCCCTTCCCCCACCAGACACCACCTCTCAGACTGCCTGGAAAGGGATACAACTTGTGAGGCGACTGCTCTGAGCATGAGGAAGGGCGATGGGACGCTAGGGAAAGGAGCTATCAGCTTGGGCCTAGACAGGACAGACAGGAACGGGAACTCACAGCTGGCCGGCAGCCACCCTGCCAGTGTCAACATCTTCAGGGGTCCCCCTCCCAATTCCCAGAGACACACCTCTAACCTGCTTCCCTGGCCCTCCTGCCTAGTCCTCGTGCAAACACCAGGTGTGGCGGAGACCTTGCAGGATACAGGGCTGTCGGGGGCTAGCAGAGAACAATGCACCAGAACGGTGTTGGGGACAGGGGCCTCCTTCCTCATGCCCGGCTGGACAGCAGTACAGTGCGGGGCCAGAGCCCCAGCTGCCAGGTGGGAAGCCCTGGCTCCAGCCAACCCCAGCTCCCTGTGGGCCCAGGAGATGCAGCTCTGAGGCAGCCACCTTGCAGGGAGACGTCAGCAAGCCAGCAAACGGTGGTCTAGTGGCAGGCACAAGCCCAGCACCATGTCTAGAATGTCCTCGGGTGGAGGCAGCATGGGGTCCCCAACCCTCCTCTGCCTAGCTCTGCCCCAGGCCAGCTCTAGGTCACTGTCAAGGACAAGTCTCCTCTCCCAGCTGGCATTAGTCAGAGGTCATCCTGTAAACCTTCAGGAGGGGGTGGGGCAGGGAGTGACTGGTGGCGCTCTGCCACGTTCTGTCTGTCCCAAATGTGATGAACAGGAACCCAGAGAAAGCAAGCGTGTCTGCCACCCGGAAGCCCCACTGGTTTACTGAGACTCCCAGGCTGCCAACCTCCAGGGAGGAGGACAGGACAGACACTCCCTGAGTGGCCCTAAAGTGGAGCTTGGCCCAGGGAGCAGGAAGGGCAAAGAGGGCAGGGCCTTCAAGGGCAGGTGTGAGCCTGGCCATTAGGGGCTGGAACAAGTTGAACGGCTCTGGAAGAGCCACCTGCACACCCTCCTAGCCACTAGGGGTCTTCAGGGAGGAGAAAGCCAGTCCTCCCCACACCTCAGTTACACACAAGCACCATGTACATATCATAACAACCTTTATTGCCCCCAAGAGAAACTCCAGTCCGCCAGCTTCACCCACCCTCCTGCAGGACCAGAGAAAACATCAACACAGCAAAACCAAAAGGGGGCTCAAACCAGCAGGAAGCAAGCCCTACTGCAAGCCGGATTCCAACTGCCCTCCACACTCTTAGGAACTGAAGCCAGGGCTGGGCTGGGCAGGACAATGGCAAACTCGTTCTGAACATGTAGCAATCAGGTCCCCTGTGGTATGCCGGGAGAGGGGAAAGGGGCCGAGATGACAAGCTACAAACTGTGGAAGGGAGTGGGGGGAGCAGAGGGAGTGAACTGAAGTACCGGAGGGAGCGGCTGGGCTCTCAGGAAGCAGTGAGCACGTGCCAGGTGGAAGCCGGCTACAGGCAGGGGAGGAAGGAGGCCCTTACTCCTCCTTCTTGTCCGTAGGGCCATCCACAGCAGCCTGGAAAGGGACAGAAATCCCACAGCAGTAGGTTGACAGGGCCCACTCCACTCCTTCAACCTCCAGCCCCATGCCCCCCAGGCCCAGATCACCTCCCTTCTCCTCTAATGACAGGTACCCACGGGAACAAGGGACCTCGTCCTCAGCAGCACCCAAAGGCTTGCCAGAGTAGGTCAGCCCTTGCCCACACTCTAGGGAAGGTCCCGACCCCAGTGCCAGTCAGGGGAAGATGGCTAGGACCTCCCGGAGGGCTGAGCCCTGGGCAGGGGAAACAGCTGGGCATTCAACTCCCTTGCAAGATCCAGTTCAGCACCTTCCTGACTCCGTGACTTTCTACAGGTCCCCTCAAAACTCAAGTCCTGCCCAGTGAGCCTATCGTATGCTGAAGGCATAGACCACTCCCCACTTTGGGGCTGCACCCTTCCTCCCCACCTGCTGTGGTGCCCAAACTTGGGCCACTAAGCACCAAGGCAGACTGTCCGAACTTCAGGGTGTTTACCTCACACCCAACTTCAAGACCACCTGGGCTTCCGGACACAACCTGGCGCTAGGTTAGTCTGAGGATTAACACCAGGCTGGGGCAGCTGGGTGAGGTGGCCTTTGATGCCTGCTCTCACTTGCCCAGGTATCTTTGCCCATGTCACCCCATAGCCCTCTGGAAGAGAAGACCAGAGCCTAGAGTTTCACCTGCATGTCTGTTTTTTTTTTTGTTTGTTTGTTTGTTTGTTTTTTTGAGACAGAGTCTTGCTCTGTTGCCCGGGCTAGAGTGCCGTGGCATCAGCCTAGCTCACAGCAACCTCAAACTCCTAGGCTCAAGCAATCCTCCTGCCTCAGCCTCCCGAGTAGCTGGGACTGCAGGCATGCGCCACCATGCTCGGCTAATTTTTTCTGTATATATTTTTAGTTGTCCATATAATTTCTTTCTATTTTTAGTAGAGACAGGGTCTGGCTCTTGCTCAGGCTGGTCTCAAACTCCTGAGCTCAAACGATCCACCCGCCTCGGCCTCCCAGAGTGCTAGGATTACAGGCGTGAGCCACCGTGCCTGGCCAAATGTCTGTTCTTGATGGGGCCCCAAACCATGGACGGAGGCTGGGCACGATGGTGGCAGGTGTAGGGAGCCAATCCCACTGCTGAGGGCCCCCCTCAGCAACTGCCTGCCATCTACTGCCAGGCCACACCTCTCCTGCCCACATGAAGGGTTCTGCTCAGCAGGCTCTTCTCTAGGCCAGGAGGAGGCAAAGTGGAGCAGGGGAGAGCACAGCCACCTGGCCACCCAGGCCTCTCGAAGGGCTCCCTCCCTACACACAGGGACTGCCCCATCCGCCCTCCTTCGCGTCTGTGCAGCAGGGCATGCGGGCTGACCTGCAGCTTTGCGTGCTCCTCCAACAGGCGGTCGTACTCCTTGGTCAGGCCCTCAGCCTGCTTCTGCATGGCCACAGCCTCGTTTTCAGCTTTCTCTAGTTCTGGAAATGATGCAAATGTTGAAGAAGGCAGAAATAAAAAGTCTACAATTCAGGGAAAAAACCTACTTGCTGGAGACACCAGAACTGCCCCTGAATCTGTCTCAAACGAGGCTGCGCAGGAGACCACCTCTCTGAATGAAGCTCTTCTGCCTTTGCAGCAACATCCCCAACCCAAAGCAGGGGGGAAGAGGTGACCAAAAGAGCTAGATCAAGCAAAAACTATAAACTAAAGAGGACCCCCTTGGTCTCTTTTTTTATTTGGCTGGGTTTCTTTTTTTTTTTTTTTTGTTTGAGACAGGGTCTCATTCTGTCGCCCTGGCTAGAATATAGTGGCGTGAACATGGCTCACTGCAACCTCCAACTGTGAGACTCAAGCAATCCTCCTGCCTCAGTTTCCCAAGTAGCTGGGACTACACGCATGTGCTACCACACCCAGCTAATTTTTTTCTTTTTTTGGTAGAGATGGGATATTGCTCTTGCTAAGGCTCAAACTCCTGACCTGAAGCCATCCTCCCTCCTTGGCCTCCCAGAGTCCTGGGATTACAGGCGTGAGCTGCCTTGATCTCTTTAATGGAGGGGAACCCCAGTGGCCCTCAGCATGGGTGACCTTCAGGGAGGTTGAGAGTGGGAGGCAGGGAACAAAATCCCAGCCTCAATGCAAGACCCCTGGTGACGATGCCTTGCTGAGAGGAGTGGCAGCCAAAGCCCACAGTGCTGGGTAAAAACACTCCAGACCTAAGTCTACACAGGCAGGCCAATTCAGAGCTGGTTTAGATTCCCAAAACAAAACTACCACGAATTCCCATCCACTCCCTTCCTGAACACCACTCCTGATACTCCTGTCGCTCCCAGTTTCAAGGCTGCCTCTGCGGGAGAGCCCCAGCATGCACTGCTGCAGCACTCGGGGTGGCTGAAGGCCTGGCCCTGCTCAAACCACTTAGCCCCACCTGGCTGCGCTGGGGCTCTCTCTTTGTTTCCACCCAGATCTTGAGCTTGTGTGTGAGATTCGTTATTAATATTCTGGCACAAGAGGGACAGCTGCAGGGGTGGGGGGCACACAAGGACAATCCTCACTTTGCTTAGTGCCAGCTAGCTCATTCTTTAGCTTCTTCAGGTCAGCCTTCAGGTTCTTGTTCTCCTGCTCCAGCTTCACCTCCGCGTCCCCGACATCCAACTTGCCTCCGCCAACAGCAATTCCCTGGGAAAAGCGCCAAGGGCCAGGGTTACTTGGGAGGGAGGGAGGGAGGGGCTCCAGTCCCATCCTCCCCACCCAGCTACAGTTCCTCAAGCTGCCCTGGGCACTTGCCCCTTTGGAAATGTCAGTGTGGAACCAAGCCACTGCTTGCTCCCGGGGACCAGGCAAAGGCCAGGGTGTGGCTGCCCGCCGAGGGCAAGGGTAGGGCCAGCAGGGCCACCTGCTGAGCTCCCAGGCACATGCCTGGCCTGCCCTGGCCCCTGGCCCTGCCTCCTTCCTCAGCAGCAGGGCAGAACAGCTCCATGGAGTTTACCAGCCCGTCCAGTGACTCCCATTCCTTCCGCTCCCGGGCTCCAACAGCTCACTGCAGCCCAGGAGCCCCACACTCACCGGTCTGGCTGTCTCTCCCCTCTGACTTCAAGCCCAACTGCCTCCTCCTGAGCTTGGCTCGCACCTTACCTCCTCTGACAGGCCTTCCAGGACTGGCCAACAACCCTGTCCCTGCCTCTTCCCCAGCACTGAGGGACGCACCAGACCCTAGGTTCCTGAAAGGCTGCGGCTGGTAGCAATCTTCCAGAGCACAAGGGCCTGGCTCACTGAGGAGGCATTTTTTTCAGGGAAGAGTCTGACTAGAAGCAGTGGGTAGATAAAGAGAGCAGCAACACCCCCTCCTCTTCCACGTCCTTGTGAGTTAGAGAAGGGTGTCAGAGTTGTTCCGGATCCTTCCACATAAATGTCTCCAGCGGGCACACCCTCCCCACTGAGGACTTCCCCTTTGTGCCTCCACTCAGCCTGATGGGCTAACAGTGGCCACTGAGGCCCCTAAAAAATGTGACTCCCTGATGTGACCCCAGGACATGCCATGGCGGGGTCGGGAAGGTAGGGCTCACCTTCTTTAGCTGGTCATTCTCCTCCATGTACTTCTTGGCTGCCTCGCTAGCACTCTCTGCCTGCTTTTTAAATGCTTCATTGGAGGCCAGCAGTGTGGCCTGCTGGGAGATGAGAGTCACCAGGCGTCTAAGCAGGCTACAATTGTTTCCAAAAAGAAGAGAGAAGTGAGAAAAAGAAAGAGAGCAAAAAAGCTGGTGGGAACTTCTCCTGGTTGCTCCCCGCCCCACGTCTGCCTCTAGTCTGGACCTGCCCTCCTGCCAGGGCAGCCAAGCATGGAGCCACCGACCTGGCTCCGGCAACACAAGGGGAAAGGTGGGGCCTGGGAGCTGTACTCTGCCGCTCTGAATGGCCACCTTCAGCTCTGGGAGATGTTTTCAGGGAAGGGCTGGAAGCAGGAGCCTGGGGATACCAGGGTAGGGCCTAGCTATGGCACAAGGTCACAAGGTTCCAGAACCCCAGCACTTTCTAGGTCAGGGCCCGGACGTGCCAGACAAGCCACGGCACCATTTTCCTCCCTGTGAAGCCAGGCTTGCCTCCATAAAGTAACAGTAGAAACTCATAAATTTGGGCACTTCCAACATGCCAGGCCCAACCCTCATATCTACCTGATTAGGCAGCTACTATGGCTGCCCCCCCTTTCACAGAGAATGACACTGAGACAACTTGTCCAAGGTCAAAAGCCAGAAATGGACATGGATGGAATTCCACCTCCTGTCTGACTCCAAACTCTGAGCTCGGAACCGCTCGGTTAACAGGGAACAGCTCCCAGGCCCCGAGGTAAGACAGAAAGGACTCTTCTCCACCCAGCCCCCTTCCCAAACCTGTCACACAGGCAGCTGCCAGAACACAGCTGTTATGTAACAGCACCCCAATTGAGGTCTTCTTGGGCTGGAGGGTACAGAAAAAGAAGAATCAGGGCATAGGCGCACACCGCTTGTCTGAAGCAGCCGCAAGAGAGAGGCAAACAAGTGGCAGGTGGGGACAGATGCTGGTCCCCAGGCAGAGGGAATGGCGGCTTCATTTCCCTAGGTCCACCCTTTCCCTGAGATGTCAGCTAGCAGGAAGAGGTGAAGAGAAGGACTCGTTCAAACAGTCAAAACAGGGTGGGGCGTACTTTCCCCACATGCCTTGGAAAAGGACCCAGTCCCGCCCTGACGTGTAGAGTAAGGCAAAGTACGTGCTGGGGCCTCGGGGAAGAAGGAACAAATCTGCTTAGTCCAGGGCACTTCAACAACAAAGTGTTTGCTCAGAGGAGCCGAAGTAGCTTCGTGGCCTGCTCCAGGCTACTCCCTCCCAGCCCTGCCAGGCCTTCGCAGCCTCTGCTCCTCTCCAGCTACAGCCCGCAAGGGCTGAGGAGCGGAGAGACCAGGTGAGCTAGCTTCCTGGCCTGAGCCATGGCTCTCCACAGCTCTGGCAGAGGCCCTCTCAGGAATGCGCACTCAAGATGGAGAGAGCTGCAGGGGCGGGAGACACCCCTGTGGTTCCTCGTTTGGGGAGAGGCTCCCAGGGGCCCCTGGTGGCACCAGGAGAGCCAGGCCGTTGATTCCTGGCAGGAGAGGAGAGTTTCCAGTGACATGTGCTCTCTAAAATTAGCGGCCCAGGACCTCGTGGCCAAGGGCTCAGGTTTCCCTGCCTCAGCCCCCGGCTGCCCACCAGCCTGCCCCCCACTGGGCTGGAGCCCTGAAGGTGGAGGGAGCTACCGAGCGCCCCCGAAGCCAGAGAGAAGCAATGCGCCTGACATGTTGGAGTGGCTGGAAGTCACTGGGAGGCCTAGGAGGAAAGGCAAGTCTGACTAAGCCCCAGCCCCTAGCACAGAGCTCCCAGCTCCAGAGCAGAGCCCAGTGGGTTGAGGAAGAGGCCCACTCCTCCCATCTGGAAATGGGTGGGGGCATGTGTACCACCCGGTAATAGAGATGGGACCTATGGATACCACGGGGACCCAGTGAAGACCAGGAAGGCAAGGTGAAGGGTTACTTATGCTCCCTCCACCACCAGACCAGACAGGCGGCTGCTGGTGAGTACCCATGGCTGTCACCTGGTTACGCAGGGAGGCCAGGCCCAGGGACACAGCTAACACAAACACCTCAGCGGTGGCAGCAGCACTGATGACAGCAGCAGCCCAGCAGGGGCCCCAGCTCTCCTTGGTCTGGTGCAGTCCCAGGCCTTCCCTGGCTGCTGAGAACCAGAGTTACCAAGATGGCCCAGGGCGCACATACACAGAATCCAGCACAAGGTCTGTGCAGCATCCACTGGAAAGCTGGGCCCTGAGCAGCCCCGGCCCGGGCCTTCAGTTCACAGCCTATATAGACAGTTAGGGTCTCCCCTCAGCTAGGGCCTAGTCCCAGTTCCTCTTGCCCACCCCCATAGCACCCTCTCATCAGCCTCTGGGCCAGACTCCCCTCAGAGTGCGCCCCAGCCTAAACAGTTTTCTCTCACACCTTCCAGGTACTCTCTCCTCCTGCTGGAGCTGTGCCTCTAACCCATTCCAGGACAATTCTGGATAATTCCCTCCTGCCCGGCCCCCCGCCCCCCGACAGTCCCCTCCCTACCCCCATGCTCTGCTCCATCCCCCAGGAACCTCACCCCTCAACCACCTCATCCTGAAATCACCACACTCAAGTCCATTGTCTTCCCCCTCCCATCCATTCCTCAACCTACTCCCATCACCAAGCCACCAGCAGGACCGCCAGTGACCTCCTCACTGCCTCACCCAGCAACCACTATGGAGTCCTCATGCTGCTCCAGTGCTGCTGAAAAGTGACCCTCGCAGTGCCTCCCCACCGACTTCAATAGCTCCTGTCACCACCTGCTTGTTCTGTTTCCCCTGGGGTCTGCATTCCTCAGCTGGCACCCTGCACTTGCTTCCTAGCCAATCTTATCCCTGAAAGGGCTGCATGTGCAGCCCAGACTCTTATACCCAACCACCTACTAAACGCTGGCTCCTATACGTCCTGAGACACTCCAAACTCGACTTCTCCCTTAGCCTGCCGGACCTGACCATCTCCTGAACCCCCTGCTGTGGTGACAGGCATACGAGCCACCTTGGACCCAGTCCTCCTGGCCCCCCCCAGCCCAAGCCCACAGTCCAGTGCTGCCCATGTCAACACCAAACAGACCACCTGCCATCATCCCCACTGATGGCGCCACCTCCCTATACGCAGCCACACAGTTTCCCCACCCACCCCAGAGCAGGCCAAAGCTGACCACGTCACTGCACTCAATCTGACACCGGCACGCAGGCCCCATGCAAGCTGGCTCTTCTCCCCTCACTAACCACGTGGCCCTTTGCTCTAGTAACACCAACCCCTCATCGTTCTTGGAACATGCCGGGTTCTGCATGGCAGTTCTCCAGGTCAGAATGTCCTTTCTACCCAGCTTGATCATCACCTCCCCTACCTCCATCGTGGGGACGCCCCTCTGGGGTCTCCCACAGCAGCCCCTTGTGCCCGCACAAGACTGCATTTTCTCTCTGTGTTCTCTGCGTCCTTATCATCTGTTCACTTGTCTGGCTGTCCTACTCAGCTACGGATGCCTTTAGGCTGAGCACTGTACTTTCATTTCCAGACCCCCACACCTGGCACACTGGAAAGGGGCCTTCCAGATGACCTCATCCTACTCCCAGGAGAAGCAGCTCCTACCCACCTGACAGGTGAGGGGACAGGTTTGAGGCTGCAGGTCAGGCCCAGGTGGAATTTCCCTGGGCCCAGCCTGCACCTGTGTCCATCTAGGGGCCTGGTACCAAGGGGTACACAGGCAGACACAGAGTTTGCCAGTCAGAGGAGTTAGCAACAGAGGAGATGGAAGATGGCAGCAGGGAGGTGCCGTCTCAGACCCATGTCGATGAGCAAGCCAGGCTTGTGGCTGCAATGACAGCTGAGAAGGCACGTGGGGAAGACGATTCATCACCACGAGATGGAGGCAGGCCCCAGAGCTCTGGCCTCTGTGTCCTCAGCCTGTTCCTTCAGGGCCCCAGCAATGCAGGCCAGGCCCTCCTCAATAGGCTCACCGATATTTGCCAACCTGAGAGCCAGCCTTCTAGAATGTTTTACTGCTCCTTCTCACACCAGGCCAGATCCTGCTCCAATGCACGTTCCCCTCAGTGAGTCCTCCACCCCCATCCCTCTTCCAGGCACACTAACTAGTACTTTTTTTGTCTGTTCTCTGTTCTTAGTTATTCATTTATGGATAATAGGTGAGAACCTAAGAGCCAAAGGAATATCCTGAAAATATAATGTAGTCACTGAAAGAATGGCCAGATTAAATGCATCCAATGACAGAGGGAAAAACCAGTGAGCAAAATTTAATAGAGCCCAGATGTGTCCTTGGCAGACAAAAGTCAGCACCAAATACCTGAATCTGACCCGGCTTTCTTGGTAGAATGTTCTTGGACACTGAGCAAGGCTATCATGCTTTTATAAACGGTTGAGAAAGCCCGAGAAGGCAAAAGAAACAGACTCTCTCTACAGACTCTAGAGAAATAGGGCCAACTATATCAAGCAGAGAGAGACATGGCTTGCAAGTGCTTTTTGCCAATCCTATCCTTCCCCGAGTGAAGAGGAGGGGGAAGTTTGGGCCTAACATGAAGGGAGGAAGAGGCAAGGCCCGACCAAAAGGTTCTGTGGTGTGGCTGTCCCCACCCGCCCTGCTGATGGGCTGGCTGCAGGTGAGCCAGGTCATTCAGCCCTCATGACACCCTGCACAGAGAGGCTGTTCACACAAGTTCCCTCCTCTGCCCTGGGCAAGTGGGAAGCTGGTGTCCCGGCGCCACCTGCTGACTCGCCAGGCCTACCACAGCCTGGGAACGCAGCAGCGTGGCCAGTGGACCCTGGGTATGCACACCCCAGCTGACGGAAGGAAAAAATGAGGCAAGGAACCAAAAGCCGGCGATGCCCCAGGAAAAGGTTCAGGTGAAGGAGAATGGTAACACCAGGGCCTCTGCTGCCCTGCGCAACTCTCCCTCGAGAGCCTGGAGTCAGGAAAATAAGGAGGCAGCAAAACAGACCAGCAGTTGAGACTAGGAAAGTTGCCTGGAAAAGATCCAAGGAAGGTCATCACTGAGGGCTGCCCCAAGTCCATTTCAGCACAGCTGCTCAGCCTTCCTTTCAGCCTTTAAGTACAGATGTTGCAGACAATGGCAAGGTGTGCTAGAGTGGGGGAAATCTGGGCCACTTCAAATGAGAACACAACTGCCGGCAGCTCCGGCCAACAACCCAGATGGAGCTCGCTGTCTGCAGGCAGTAAAGCCAGCACTGGGGAAGAGGCAGGGCTGGGTCAGGTGTCTGCCCTCCTTCCCAAGTTAAGGAGAACACGTGACAGAGACAAGCTGTGTTTCTGGGGTTTTGTTGTGCTTCTTTCTTGAAACTAACTATGTGAGGGGTCTTTGGAAAGTTTGGGGACAGAGAGCAACCGAGTGAGGTCAGACAACTTAGGCAAAGATACTCTGTGATTAGCTGACTCAACCTGAAGAATACTGGTGGCCTGCCCACCTTGCTACTGGAGAAGTAACCTTTAAGGTAGTAGGAGTAGGGAAGCCATCACCCCCATATCTGCCTGGCAATTGGCCGGGGAAGCCTGTCACACATACACAGAGCAAAGTGTCCAGCAGAGTGAGAACTGTGCTCAGAGCCTTGGGGAGGACCAAATCAAAGGACGAGTGTGGGCTTAGCAATATGGTCCAATATGGTAGCCTTTTCCATTGAAATTCACTCAGTGAACTGACAAGGAATTCTCGGCCCCCAGCCACCTAGCACCCTGCTCTCCTACTCCTGCCACCCTGCCTCTTGGCCCACAGAGGCTGTGGTCATTGGGTGCTAGGCTAGGTCATTGGGCTAGGACATCAGGCTTTCAAGGACCTTACCACGGGAAGACGGGAACCCTGCTTGCTCAGCATTGTGCCCAAAAGGAGGTATTCACTGTGTTTAGAGTGTGAGGAAGAGAATACTTTGGTCCAAATTAAGTAGCTGAGCAGATAATCTCTATATTTTAAAAGGAGCTGACACTTGCTATGATGCATGTCAGACAGTCCTTCTTGGGCTATCCATAAGGAACATCCCCCTCCCCTTTTTTTTTTGAGACAGAGTCTCGCTCTGTTGCCCAGGCTAGAGTGAGTACCGTGGCGTCAGCCTAGCTCACAGCAACCTCAAACTCCTGGGCTTAAGCGATCCTCCTGCCTCAGCCTCCCGAGTAGCTGGGACTACCGGCATGCGCCACCATGCCCGGCTAATTTTTTCTATATATTTTAGTTGGCCAGATAATTTCTTTCTATTTTTAGTAGAGACAGGGTCTCACTCTTGCTCAGGGTGGTCTTGAACTCCTGACCTCCAGCGATCCACCTGCCTCAGCCTCCCAAAGTGCTAGGATTACAGGCGTGAGCCACCGTGCCCGGCCAGGAACATCCCTTTATCAGAGCCCCCTCTGAAGCCCAGCTGAGTGAAGATGAAGCACTCAGAGGACACTGACACCTACTATACCCTGCTCAGTGATCCTGGTGGGGGGTCTAGAGATCAATGGAGCTCCCAATGCCTAGATCAAGTGCTATTGTATTTCTTGTATTCTTAGAAAAAGTTGGTAGCCAATGGATGGATGGACGGATGGATGGAGAGAGTGAGCGAGTGACCAAGTGGAACTGAAGTCCAAAAAACCCCCTTGCTTGGCCTTCTGCAGCAGTGACCCTCAGTCCTAGCCACACAGGGGTCACCAATTAAATCAAATTATTCCAGGAAGGCCCAAGCATCAGTATTTTAAAAACTCCGTAGTTACCTTACCTAGATGTTGATTGAGACAAACTTTTAAAAAAAGTAAGGCAATAAGGGAAATGTGGACAGTCATTAAAGTTTTTAAGTCATTAAGGAATTATTGTAAACTTCTTGTAGGTAAGGTGTTATCATACTTACATGTTTTTAAAAATCCCTATCTTGTCAAAGCAATAAACCAAAATATTATTTTGCCTATAAACACAGTATCTGGGGTTTGCTTCAAAACAATCCAGAGCTGGAGGGCTGTCCATCTCTCTACCTGCAGAGCCGAACACACTTACCCCAGAGGGTCTGGATGGACTATGCCCTGGAGGTTAGAAGGGCTCAACTGCCTTCCAGCAGACAACCCAGGTTCCCACAGCGCAGATATAAGAGCAGCCAGAGGGGATGCTCCAAACCCCCACCTGCCTGGAAGCGGCAAATGACGACCCCTCAAGCTCAGCCTGAGAGCAGCCCTGCAGGTAAGTGCACCAAGTCTCCACCCCCAGCCAAACTTTCTCCATATTCGACCCACTTGGCCCAAGCCCCCTGCCACTCTCCTTTCTTGGTTCCTGGAGCTGGCAGAGGCTAAAGCCCTGCCTGGGTCAGACACCAGTGACAGAAGCTGTGAGGATGAGGGATTGCCATTGCCTATAAGGATGAGGGAAGCAGCCAAAGACACAGATGGGATTAAGAAAGAATCACTTCTAGCACCTGCAGTGCTCCCTGGACCAATGTCCCACCCCCAGCCAGGATCCTCAACGGAGACTGGAGGGAGGATGCAATCCGGCTCCACCCTGTGCCAGCACTGGCTGAGTAAAGCCTTTTGTTTGACTGATGAGGGAAGGGGCTTAGGGGCTTCCTTGAGGCCTTCCAGGCCCCTTGGTCCCCCTGCGGGAAGCCCAGGAACCCAGGCCAATCCCAGTTCCTGATGTGCCTTGAGGGTTTGGTCTCATCAAAGAGCAGGTGTTAGAGGGTGTAGTCCAGGGTTCCTCAGCCTCAGCACTATTGACATTTCAGGCCAAATAATTCTTTGTCGTGGGGGCCTGTTGAGGGGTCTTGTGTATCACCAGGTATTTAAGCAGCCACCTCTGGTCTCTAGATGTCAGTAGCATCCCCTGCCATTGTGATGACAAAACAAATCTCCAAATACTGACAAATGTCCCCTATGGGGGACAAAATTGGCTCCAGTTGAAAACTACTGGTCTAGACCTACACTGTCCAATACAGTAGCCACTAGTGACTAGATGCATGTGGCTATTTAAACTGAAACTTAAGATTAAAAGCTCAGTTTCTCAATCACACTAATGTTCTTGAGTCACATTTCAAGTGTTCAAATAGCCACATGAGGAGACAGCTCAGCTCTAGGACATTTTCCATCATGGGAGAAAGTTCTGTTGAACAGTGTTAGTCTACACTGACTCAGATTTCTTGGGGAGATCACAGAAACCTAACAACCCAGATACTTTTCCAAAAAAAAAAAAAAAAAAAAAAAAAGGAGCTTAGCAGAAAAGTGCAGCAGCTGCATCTGGGCTGACAGCAGTGATGGGATCTGCCCATGCAGGGTTAAGGAGGAAATGAGATCCCTGTGGATCAAGTTCAGGTCATTAAAAATCAAGGCAGGGAACTCTCACACAAGCATGGACCTTCCTGGGTCTGGCCAGTAACCACCACTTTGGTCCTGACCTTGACTGACATTTTAGCTAAGGCAGAGAAAATAGTGTGGTCCTCTGAACGCACAAAATCCATCCCAGCAGGAGCTGCCATCCAGACTCACTCCCTGAGGCTCCAGAAGGACTCTGGCCAGCTATGCTCCCCAGTCACCAAAGCAAGCACCAAGGGAAGGGGGAGGCAACAATATAGCAGACACATTCTGCAACTGGTCCACTGGAGGTGGTCCAGACACATACATCTTCACAAGGTGTCACAGCTCCTAAGACCTGAAAGGCTGGGCTTCCAATCTAAAAATCCTGGCATGGCAGTTTGACAAGTTTAACCTAGACACGCACCTAAGGCTGTCACCAGAGGTTCAGCAGCACTTTTATGTGCCAGCCCCTTGGCATTGAGTTGACCAGTCTAAAGGGGAAGAGCCCAGGTTCCCTATGATGGGCCAATGTGCCAAGTGCCACACCTCACAGCTGAGTGTGCAGCTCTCTAGGCCAGCCAGCAGCAGTGCCCTGGCATCTCAGAGAAAACTCCAGAGGAAGGAAGCCTCGAGGAAGTATGAAGAGGGGGGTGCCAGGCAGCAGCCAAAATGCTCAGAGAAAAGGGTGGGAGAGCACATGTTCAAGGCTGTCCAAGGAGACCCATGTGGCTGGTTCACGACAGGGGGAGGCCAAAGCAGAGACTGTGGAGGGGTCATGTCACAAAGAATCTGTCTGAAGCCTCCATGACACACAGATGACTGAGAAATTGAGCTTTTAATCTTAATTTAAGTTTCAGCTTAAATAGCCACATGTGTCTAGTGGCTACTGTGAACCAGTAGTTTTCAACTGGGGTCAAGGCGATATGGAGTCATTGGAAGTAGGGGTGATGGGATTGGTTCTACATATCAGAAAGGTCACTTGGCTGGAGCATA
Source organism: Eulemur rufifrons (assembly GCF_041146395.1). Taxonomy (NCBI): domain Eukaryota; kingdom Metazoa; phylum Chordata; class Mammalia; order Primates; family Lemuridae; genus Eulemur; species Eulemur rufifrons. The sequence continues at coordinate 20,743,113 of NC_091012.1, read as the reverse complement.
GTGGACAGGCTGGAGGCTCCAACTGGGGTCTGTAGTAACAGGATGCTGGTGGCCCTACTATATACCAGGGGTTCCAAGGATAAGGAGGAAGAGGGGCTAAGGAGGGAAAAGCCAAAGGCCATTTAATGGGGACAGAACTTCAGTTTTGCAGATGAAAACTTCTGGAGGTTGGCTGCACAACAATGTGAAAGTACTTAAGACTACTGAACTGTACACCTAGAAATGGTTATGATAGTGAGTCCTACGTTGTGGTATTTTACATTAAAAACCCCACAGGACCATGGGGTCCCATGGGACAAGACGAAAGGGCAGAATACCCCCAGGCTTCTGGGTCGAATGACAGGGTTGGGACAGTGGTTCTCAAACTTTATGCCATCTCTTACAGAAAATGGAAACTGAGGACCCAAGAGGATAGCAAGGTGCTCCCAGTCTAGAGTGAACAGGTGGCAGAGGCAGGACAAAAGCCTGGAACGCTCCTCTGGCTCCAAAGCTGGGACTGTCCCCACTACCCCGCCCCTGCCAGCAGCAGCAGACTGGCTTGTTCATGGGCCATTCCAAGGGCCGTTCCAGGGGCTACTCAAGGCCAACCTCCCATGTGTCCTGAGCCCGCCTCACTGGGGACCAGTGCTGCCACCAGGCTTTCTCCCCAACAAGGTTCCTTCCTTGTCCACTAACCCACTCATGTCTGCTCTTGATCTTGCCCCACTGGCAGCCAGAGGCCCCTTTCCAGCGGCCAGCCAGGTCCTCACATTCAGATCCAAAATTACCTCAGTCTCCTATTGACTGGGAAGGCTTAGTGACTCAACTCTACCAGTGTCTCTCAGATCTGTCCCCTCCATGTGCCACTCCTGCTACCACTGCCCTGATTCAGGTTACTAGCAACTCTCACTATGACGACCTCTGACTTGGTCTTCCTGCTGCTCCCAGGCTCTCCTGCTCCACTCCACCCCATTCAACCTTGCCAAACATTAATCCACACAGCTGACCACGTTTCAGCTCTGCTGGAATCCCCACTTGGCTCCCTACCACCCAGAAGTTGCATACAAACTCTGGAACCCTCTACCCTGTCTCCCGCCTTTCCTGACCCATCTAACTGTCCCTGGTCACTGGTATCTGCTTCTGTTCAGGAACTGAGCCAGTAAGACATGAAGAACATGGAAAGAAAGAGACAGATAATAGTAGTGGCATGGATGCTCTGGATTGGGAGGCCCAAAGAAAGCTGGATGAGCTGAGACCGCTGTTTACAATATCAGGGGAACAGGCCTGATGTCCACCAATGGGGAACTGGGCAGACACATAGGAGTGTGGAGAGACAGACAGTTGCCCTGGAAAAATGTTTATTATAAACTGAGTAGAAAAAAGTTACCACATTGCAGTTAAGGTCTGATCTTGTGGTGTTTTTTTTCTTTTGGAGACAGAGTCTCACTCTGTCACCCAGGCTAGAGTGTATGGTGTCAGCCTAGCTCATAGCAACCTCAAACGATCCTCCTGCGTCAGTCTCCTGAGTAGCTGGGACCATAGGTGCATACAGGCATGCCCAGCTAATTTTTCTATTTTTAGTAGAGATGGGGTCTCACTCTTGCTCAGGCTGGTCTTGAACTCCTGACCTCATGCAATCCTCCTGCCTTGGCCTCCCAGAGTGCTAGGATTACAGGTATGAGCCACTGTGCCTGGCCAGTTTGGTCCTGTTTTTAAGCAGCATGTGGATTCTGTAGGGGAAAAAACCCAGGTGCTCAGGTCAGATCATTCTAAGTCTGAATTCTCAGCTTGGCTGATGACCAGCTCTGGGAACTTAGAGAGGTTTTTGAGCTTCTCTAAACCTCAGTTTCTTCTTCGCAGGGTTGTTGTAAAAACGTTGTATGTGGGTTATTGTAAAAATGTTATATGTGTCTGACACATAGAATGCTTAACAAATAGTAGCTGCTATTATGTGCAGCAAAATCTGGAAAGGTATTAAGGCAGAGGTATATGTCAACAGTAGTTATAGAAGCATTTCATAGAATTTATTTTCCTGTTTTTGCTTATTTAAAGCCTCATCTTCCTACACTGAATATATGTGCTATATCTTCCTGATATTCAGGTATATGAAAGGGACTATTAGAGTTGTTAGACTCATAAAATTAACACTAATAAGGAAAACACTCAGGGAGGTCAATTTTAGCTCACAGATCATACAGGTACCTTCCTACCAAAATCTGGGTAATGAATACTAAGGGAAAAAAGTAGCCCATTATCTGATCTGCAGCCAGAGATGGGCTGAAAACAACTATCTAGTACCAACAGCTCCACTAACACGAGAAAGCTGGTATATCAACAATGGATAGGAACTAGGCATGGGCTCTGGGCTTAGCCGCTCAGAAGCCGTGCCCCTCAGGCCACTCTATCTCGCCTGGGCTGCCCTCCTCCGCTTACAAAAGCCCATGCTAATATGAATGGTTACTAAAGTCCTTACTGGTTTCAACTAGAACCAAATGAACCATATGAACAGCTCATGCACACACAGGCCAGGCCATGCAGCCACCCAGTCTTCCAGATAAGCCCTCATTTAAACAGATGAGAATATTTAGGGCGAGAGGCGAGTTGCTTATGCAAAGCCACACAGCTGCTGAAGCGGGAACGCAAGCCTCCAGGCTTCCAATTCCTCCGATCCTCCACCACTGGCCCTCCTAGAATGTGTGAAGGTGTGCACTGTCGCTCTGCACTCCTGTAACTTTCTCGGCATCCCTCTGTCCTAACTCCAACGGTGTGCCAAGGGCTCTCTGTGTGCTGGTCTCCCCGCAACTACTCTATATTCTTTGCCTTTCTGTGGTTATTTGGAGGGGCACATAAACAAGGACATGTAGAACAAAAAAAGCCCAGAATAGGGATTAGCCCATTTACTTACACTGTATCTAGGGCAGAAGTATGTGTTTGACAGATCCAAGAGGCACTCTTCAAAGGGAAAGTGCTTCAAAAAGCTAAACGGCAGCTATAACATGGTTTCTGAAAGAACCAACCCAGGTAACTGAGGAGTGTGACAGTACTCCAAGTGTTTTCAATGCATTTGAACAAGTCCAGGCCTAGATGAATTCTACCCCAGGCAGTGAAACCCCACCACAAAGTCCAGAAGCACTGTAAGCTGGTGACCTCCAGGCCATGGACACAGGAAGATGTGCTAGAGCAGCACCATCCACTTTGCTAACATGCACAGGGTCACCCAGGAACTCATCACAACTCAGGTTCTCACCAGCAGGCTTGGGGGAAGCCTGAGAGTCTATTTCTGACCTGTCCAGGTCCTGCCGAGGCTGCTGGGCTCTGGGCCATGCTTAGAGTACTGAGGTGTCAGGAAGCAGGTGCCAGCGATCCAGTTCCAATGAGGGAAATGTGCAGAAAGGGCACTGGGTTTTAACAGTAAAAATTTCAAACCAGCTCACATATCTTGGAGTAGGGAATTGCTAAAATCATGATGGCCCCCTCAGGTAACAGAATGTCTTTTTTTTTTTTTTTTTTTTTGAGACAGAGTTTTACTCTGTTGCCTGGGCTAGAGGGCTAGAGTGCCATGGCATCAGCCTAGCTCACAGCAACCTCAAACTCCTGGACTCAAGCGATCCTCCTGCCTCAGCCTCCTGAGTAGCTGGGACTACAGGCATGCGCCATCACGCCCAGCTAATTTTATATATATTTATATATTTTTTTTTAGTTGTCTAGCTAATTTCTTTCTTTCTTTTTTTTTAGTAGAGACGGGGTCTCACTCTTGCTCAGGCTGGTCTCGAACTCTTGAGCTCAAATGATCCGCCTGCCTCGGCCTCCCAGAGTGCTGGGATTACAGAATGCCCATTCTTAACAACCATTAAGAAGTGTGAGGGAGGTATACATGAGTCATTTGGAAAATCACCAAGATATACTATTGGGTGAAAAAGGCTAGTCAAAACAAGGTAAAAACAACTATGGCACTTGTAACAAAAAATTATACGTGTATGTAAAAAACTTATTAAAAAATTCAGAAACATCCCAATTATTACCTGTGGCTATCTCTCAGGATGGGATCACAAGGGAACTCACATGACATTTTATTACTTGGAAGTTTTTTTGGGGGGAGCTCATTTATTTTACAATGAACAAGCATAACTTTTTTAACTGGAAGAAATAATAAAGAGGACAGCTTTGCTTTTTAAGTGTTTCCTGCAAGCCACACACGGGTTGTACAGACATGAGGTTTGGACAAGAACATTTCTATAGCTAATATCACATAAAAAGACAAATTCCTGGCCGGGCGCGGTGGCTCACGCCTGTAATCCTAGCTCTCTGGGAGGCCGAGGCGGGTGGATCGCTTGAGGTCAGGAGTTCGAGACCAGCCTGAGCAAGAGCGAGACCCCGTCTCTACTAAAAATAGAAACAAATTATATGGACAACTAAAAAAATATATATATAGAAAAAATTAGCCGGGCATGGTGGCGCATGCCTGTAGTCCCAGCTACTCGGGAGGCTGAGACAGGAGGATCGCTTGAGCTCAGGAGTCTGAGGTTGCTGTGAGCTAAGCTGACGCCACGGCACTCACTCTAGCCTGGGCAACAAAGTGAGACTCTGTCTCAACAAAAAAAAAAAAAAAAAAAAAAAAAAGACAAATTCCTCAAGGGTCACAGCCATCAACATAGGATCTAACCCTCAGATCAGGGAGGAGTATGTATTTCTGGCAAAAATTCTATAAATGATCAAATAGATTGTTTGTGGGCGATTGGTGAATCCACACTGATATCTGGGATCACCATTTCCTTTTCTAAGAAATTGCACAAGCCCAGCCTCGTGATTTTTTTAATCAAGCTACTGGATGGGGCCACGGGAGGGTGCTACAGGCACAGCAAAGCAGCTTATACACAACTCGTGGTGTTCCGACAGCTACATGGGGAGGGAAGATGCGTGTGGCTGCTTGCACAATCTGGCCAAGAAGTTAATACAGCCACGTGCCTTGTCAGACATGCTGAAAAGTGAGTTAGGTGAGGCCTTACATGCTTGTCAAGGGAGAGGTAACAGAAAAGTGGCATAGACTGCCAATACCAGAGATGACAGATCGGGACTGTAAGAGCAGACTGCAACCATGGGCCCAGATTTAACCCTATCTCTACCCTCTGCATGCATCACTTTAGGAATTCTGTAGGGTTTAAATGAGAACTGCCTGTATTTGAAGCCACCCAGTTACATTAGAAAGGAAACTGCAAACTGTACTACATCCTGATGATGGTGGTGGCATTAACTGACATTCTGCATTTGTCAAAAAACTCATATAACTGTATGCCAAAAATGGTGCTTTTACTATATGTCAATTTAAAAAATGTCAACTGAAGAATGAACCTGGAACATCCTGGCTTAAAAGTAACACACAGAGAGGATGGGGCTGAGCACACACTCATTGCCTGGCAGCCTGGCTACCTTGAAGCCGCGGAAGGGAGGCGACCCATTCCAATGTCTCCTGGCACAGTTAGACAACACCTACTGTAGCGCCTAAGCACGGAGGTGTCCTAGAAGTAAGATCATGAAAGCAAAACCCAGTCAGGAGAGTAAAGGACTTAAGAGTCTGTGGGGAATAAGCATTAGTGTATCAGCTACTGCTATGACGGCTTCTAAAGAAACAATCTGCAGTTTTCTGGAGCTTGATAAACCGTGGGGCCCCAAACACAGCCCTCCAGGTAGCACATGACTGAAGCAAGCCCGGTAGGGCAGCTCCCTCCTAGCAGCCCTAGCTTTCACTGAGGGGCACTAACAGCTCACCAGGTTTGGCAGTCGCTCTGCCACTAACTCATACTGATGAGTTAAAAAGACCCAACCCCCAAGTCTTTTTGAGTTCCTGTTTAGCCCAGTCTTCCCTGCCCTTTATGAACCTGTACACACATTTATGACTCATTGAAAACTCAAGTCACATTTGAGCCAGTCTGATCCGTGAGCCCAGCTAAACAGCTGAGGATTCTGAATGGTCCCTAACCTACTTGCTATTTCTCCTGGTGGCCATTTTTCCCCACGTCTGCTCACCATGACAAATGTCCTCGTGCAGACACACAGAGGAGGTGGGGGTGTAGAGCAAGCTTCCTGAGGCCTCTATTTGGATGGAGCTGATCCACACAGCAGCCAGTCATGTGAGTTAGGACCACACCTAACCACACTGTTCCACCAGCATCCCCACACTTCAGCATCTGGTCAGAAAGAACAGACTCAGAGACTGCAAGTGTCAGGCTGAAAACCCACCTACACTAGATCTACAGAAGTCAGAGATAAGACTGAGAGAACTTCTCCAGGAATTCACAGTCGTCACCAATGATCCCTCCCTCTTTCCGGAAAGCATACAAGCTACTCTTTCTAGAACGTGGCTTGAGATCAAAGTCAAACCCTCCCATTCTAGTCATTTCCTCACCTACCTTCTCCTCCCTCTGGAAACTGGGGTGCTTGCCTATCTGCAGCCTTCCAGCATGTCGCCCACTCTGCAAGTCCTCAAGGATCAGTGGCCATTCCACCTACAGATAATCTCAACAGCCGCTGTACATAATATCATCAAGTCTAAACAGAGACTACATCATTTAGAGAATCTAGGCCCCGTAGTATACCCCTGCCCACCTGAGATTTCAATTCTCTCACTCCATCTCCTTTGTCCTCAGCCTTCTACTCTCCACCCCTTACTCAACACAGACATACCAAGAGACTGCCTTCCCCCCAGTTCTTCCTGCGTTTCCCCATCCGGAGCTTGCAGGAGGCTTGCACCGTCCTGATACTATTCTTAAAGCTCTAGATGCTTTTCTGGTAGACGGCCTTAGCTGTCTCTTTTTCCTCCCCCTCTGTGGACTTTTTCTCCTCATGTGGCTCACATGCAGTCAGACTCAGAATTCCTTTTTTGAGACAGCCCTCCGGATTTGCTTCCCTTTCAGTCTCAGACCACAAGATCATACTTTTGTAGAGCTTCCTGAAACCCTAAAAATCTAGGGTATGTGTCTGACTTCTCCTCCTCTCAGCCTTCTCATTACCTGACTTTCCTAAGTTTGAAGATGACAAGTTTGCAGATTACATCTGTGACTAAATATGTTGGAAAGATGCTTGCCTTTTCCAGCACTACCCTCTCCCCTCCCTTTCCAACTTGGACCCAGAGAGTCCAAGATCATCTGAGTGACTGAGGTTTTTTCCTGAAAAGCGAAAACCCAGGCAAGTAATCATCCTAATGCCTAGTGAAGGAAAACAAACCAGGTGACTAGAGGGCGAGAATCCCTTTGGCACTGAGCATCTTGAGTCTTTGGGCACAAAACCAAGTGGGGAATCAGCATCCATGAGCCTGGCCTCAGAACCCACATGCTCACTTGGTGCTCTGGTCTGAATGTCCCCCAGATTCATTTGTTGAAATTTAATGCCCACTGAGGTGGCATTAAGAAGCGGAGCCTTTTGAGAAGTGATGAAGTCATGATGGCTGCCCTTGTGAATGGATTTGCACCTTATAAAAGGGTTACAAGCAACTATTAAATACCTTGGGCCCTTTTTTTTTTTTGCCCTTCTGTCTCTCCCACCATGTAAGGACACAGTGTTCCTCTCCTCCAGAGGATACAGCCACAAGGCACCATCTTAGAAACAGAGCAGTTCTCACCAGACACCAAACCTGCTAGCACCCTGGTCTCAGACTTCCCAGCCTCCAAAACTCTGAGAAATACATGTCTATTGTCTATAAATTACCCAGTCTCAGGTGTTTTATTATAACAGCACAAATGAACCAACACACTTGGCTTCTTAGTGCCAAACCACACGGCAAGCACCTTTCCCATATCTTTGTACACCCTCGGCCTGAGCTTCCGTCCACCTGTCAGCCAGGCCCTGCTGACTAGAAGCCCTGTGTGAAGCAGGAGGCAGGGAACAGAGTCCTAGACCCAAACAGATGCCTTCTACTGGTCCAGCCTTGCCCAGCTAGCTACCCCCTTGTCCCTGATCAAGACACTTAGTCTTGAAAAAAAAAAAAAAAAAAAAAAAAAAAACCACCAGAAATACTCAAGCCACCATAGAGCAACATATGACCCCATTATAGGTTTCATCTTGGCAGGCCCTGCAGAAAGGCTTGGACCCAACACCTTTGGGCCATTTATACTCACTGCCCCAAAGTCAGAACCCCACACAAAACGCCACTGTTCAATTGTTCTCTTGTGAGCGGGGCTCCAGAGGAAAGGCCTTGCCATTTACTTCAAGCTCCAATGCAAACAGAGTATGAGAGCATGTGATGTCTTAGGGTCTTCTGACATTCTGGTCATCCCTCTCCCACTCTCCATGCTGCCTTTGAAGGTCAGGGGGGAACTGTGTGACTTCCCTAACACAGACAGGACCTCTGGGTCTAGGCCATAGACTGAGGAGTAGTCAAAGCACCTCCATGTCCCTGGCTAGCCCAGGGCTCCCTTCACAACCCTTGGCCCCTCCCCACTCACAAGGACAGCAGCAAGGAAAAGCCAGCAATGTAGAGATTCCTCTGGGCACGGAAAAGCTTCATGTGGAAGTGTTCCATGGCCCCAGGGTTGTTCTGGAGGTTCACCTTTTCCGTCACATCATCATACTTCCGAATTTCACGTACAGCATCTATGGTGGAGCAGAGAGGAGACACAGGTGTTTAGCTGCCACTTTGGCAAGACTGGGCTGCACAACGGAGACAGGTACCATGAGACGGGTTGGCCTCATTTCCCTCAAATCCATCTCCCCAGTTATTCGCACTCCTACACACACACACATGCACACATGCACCTACCTTGTGAGGTGCTTTATCAGGAGCTTCCGCCCTCAGACCCATTCTCTCCTCCAGCTTTTCATGTGGCCCCATTCTGCCTAGACCACAAGGTTACTCTACAGTTCAAGATGCTAACCAAGCCTAAGGCATTGCTGGCATCAGGGCAGCTTCCTCTTCCTATGGTGCCCCCAACCGCACCTTGTTCTGTTTATCCCGAGTTGGCCCATCAGCCATCCCATGATAAGCCAGGTTGGTCTTATTCACAGAAATGCCTGCCCAGGAGGCATGACCCACAGGAGGCCTGCTAGAGGGTCAGGGATTCTGCTCCTAAGCTTTACAATGGGCTTTATTCTTTAAAATGTTTTATTCTGATTACAAAAGGAATCTGTGCTTATCAAAAGTTCACACACAGCAGAAACACAGAAAGGGAAAGAATCCCTTAACATAGTCACCTCCACCAGTTTATATGATAAGAATGTGGCCACCCTATCTAAAGTCACTTTCAGTCCATTAAACTATGTTATTGGCTTTATAATACACACCTAATCTTTAACACATGTTTTTGTGTTTGTCTCCCCCAAACTAGACAACAAACTCCAAGAGAGCATAAGTCTTTTGTACTAGGTCCCAAGGGCCTAGCATAGTTCTAGGCACAGAGTGGGCATTCAAATAACCGTTAAGTAAGTGAATAGCCTTGGCTCTTGAAAGACCCACTGCTAGAAATATACTGCTCCAGTTACAAAATCTATTTACATGGACACATTTGTCTGTAATGTAGAAATGGAACCACACCAAACCTACTGCTTTCTCTCGTTTACCCTGAGACATCTTTTTAAGTCAGTACACAATGATCTACCTAAAGGCTCTTAATAGACCCTGATGTGAGAGGGACAAGACATCATGGCATGGGTATGGTTTGGTTCTTAATGTCTGGTTTTAGACTTCTTGGTTTTTAAGCTGATCTTGTATTATAAAACTCTGCCTACCCTTCCTAGTGTCTTTGTGTTAAATCTGTACCATGAAGCAAGCACTCCCAAACGTTGCCAGCAGGGGTATAAATCACAACACACCTGCTAGACAATGTAAAATGCTCATACCATGAGGTCCAGCAATTCCACCCCTATGAATTTATCCCACAGAAGCATTTGCATACATCTGCAATGATACAAAGATGCTTACAATGGAGGAATTAAAGTATGGTACAACCATGAGACAATATTATATAATCTTTAAAACGAATGTAATTGTTGTAAAAAGACATCTAAACATTTTAATAAAGATGTCAGCATGGAAATGCACAACAAAGTATTCATGATGGTTACCTGTGGGACATGGGATTACAGGGGATTTTAACTTTCTAAGTTCAATTTTCGAATCTTTAAAAATAACTGTGCATTATTTTTGTAAGCAGAAAAAAAAATAAAACACGTTTTCTTATACCGTCACCTGCATCCAGGAATCCCACCATCCTCACAACCATCTTGGCTGATAGCCAAGAGGAGACTGGGGATGGGGGACACTCAGCAACACTAGCCTAAGTACCACAGCAGAACACCGCCCTCCCTATCCCTGGCCTCAGCCCAGGTGAGTGGACCCTGCATCCTCCAGGCAGATCTGATTGAGGTCCCTCTGAGGGAAGGGAAGGGGCTGTCCAGGGCTATAGCTTGAGCTGGTTATGCCAGTACCTTTCCTTAGTATCTCCTAGTAACTAACACTTATATTTGTAGAAGACTCTGCAGATCTTTCTAGATTATGCTTCCTAACATGAGGGTAGGAAGCAGCCAGTCATCACAGCCATGTCTCTCTAGAACTTCCAAGCAGTTCCCTGATCCAAAGAAGAATGAACGCTTGTTTTGCCAACTACTATTCCACAAAGGATCTCTCTGGCCCACTAAGCTGCACTCAGAAAGAGACACATCTGTGGTTCTGATTTGGGGAAGAGGCAAGGCCCTGAGGGAATAATCCTTAGCAAGGTCCCTCCTTTCCCCAATTCTTGTTCCCACCCCAAACCCAAAAACAAAAACACACATGCTCAGTTCAAATACTGGGTAGCCTGACTTTTCGTGGAGCTGAGCCCCAGGGACAACACGCATATCACCTACCCACTCCTGGCTCGGAGGCTGCTTAGGGAGAGAACTCTGATTGGAAAGAGCTGCCTCTTGCCACCTATTTCAAGAATAGTGAGGTATTCAGACAGCCTGCAGCTACCCCATGTGGCTGGGAACTGGTAGGCCACGCCTGACCTGTTCAGAGGCAGTCCTGCCTAAGCACATCCTGTCAGGCTCCGAGACATCATGAAGGAAAAATGTCTAATGCAGCAGCTAGCGGGTGGTGCTTTGCACATTCTCCTGAACCAAAGCGCCCCCACCACCACCCACCACCCCCCGCTGCATTTCTGCTGAGGACCCAGGGGGAGAGGAGTGCTCCATGCCTAAGCGGGCATCACAGTTCTAAGACAAGACCGCTGTCCATAGCAAAGCCAAGCTAATACTTTGTAGTCCAAGCAGAGGAACATATTGACCACTTACTTACCACAGCAAAACAACAAACATCTAATCAGACAAGAGCTTTATTCATTTCTCCTGTCTCTAAATGGTCACACCACCACCTCATCATAAAATGTTCACCTTCCATCTTAACACCACCGGGCCCCTGGACCAGTTTATCTTTCAAGCCCCTGCTGGTATGCACCTCAATGTTCAGGCTTATAGAACTACAGAGCTGGAGGGACCCAGAAAAACCTAAAGTCTAGCCCAGATCCAGAGAGGTCTGGGATTTGTCCCCAAGTTATGCTGCCAGATATCTAGGTCTCCCTCTGCCCCTCATACTACAGGACAGGACTTTCCTTCCCAGCTAGGCTCACTGTCTACCTGACTGCTCAGTCCCCTATTAGAGGCCCAGTTTTAAGCATCGAGGGAAAAGATTAACACTGTTGTTTAAGTGACTGGGTGTCCCAGGGGTCCCAGGTGAGCAGCACTACTTACAGTAAGGTAATGGACCAGTTAGCTTCTCTCAGCTTCGAGTTCTAGAAAGACCCGAGGAGCACCTCAGAAATGCAAGGTGGTCATCATAAGGGTGCATAAAGGCTGTGTGCTATAAGCCCCTGCCCACTGCTAAAAGCACCTCTCAAAGTAAAGGCCCTGCTAGCAGTCAGCAGTATGGATGAAGAACATCTCCTCCCCAAGAGAAAGACAGGAGGCATTTAAACAGTCTGCCTCTGAGAAGCCAAACCTTTACACTATACACGAAAAATGGCACAAGGATTTGCAGCAGGGGCCAGGGTCTAGATCAGGTGGCCCTCAGCCACAGCTCACTCACCGATGACCAACAGCACGAGGATGACAATGAGAACCACGAAGAAGGTATTGCCATAGGTCACTACCAACTCCACCAGGCGGGATTTGAAAACCTTCTGCCATCTGTAAAGAAGATACAAGGATGGGGCTGAAGAGAAGGTACATACACTTGGGATCCAGGGTCCAGAGCAGAGCAGAAATCCAGCTTTGTACTCTTCTCCAATGGCCCAATGCCCATTCGCAGTCAGCCTCAGTTGCTTGCAATTCTCCAATTTATGACATCCACTCAAGAGTGTTTAAACAAAAAGGATACCTGTCCATATATATAAAAATGTCTACAAAACCAGTCTTAAACACTTGTAGTCTCTGAGGAGGGAAACTTACTTTTCAATTTACTCCCCTTCGTAGTATTCAAAATGTTTGACTGACATACACACCCACACACTATTTATCTTTCCACACAACAAATCTTGGCTCATCTGCACCCCAACCACCCCGGATTATTATAAAACAGACCCTAGACCTCCCATCATTTCCATCCACAAATACTTTAGGATGTAGCTCTAAAACAGAAGAGCCTTCAGAAGTGTTTACATATTGTAAAAATCAACAAGAAACCCTCATTATCAGTGCCAGAGTTCAAAAGTCCAATCATTGAATTTTTAACAGTTTGTTTGAATTGGGACCCAACGAGGTACTGATTTGGCATTTGGTAGATAAATGTCATAAGTCCCTCTTATTCTGTAAGTTCCCCCTTCTTTCTCCCTCTTTTGTTTTCTTTTCTAATTTATTTTGTGCAGAGACCAGGTTGTCTGTCCTACAAAGCTTCCCAGATTGCAGATCCAAGAGGCCCTCTGTTTCTGTGTTTCCTCTAAATTGTATGCAAGTTTGGTTTTTGGCAAGAACATTCCTTCAGTGGTATTTCATACTTACTATGGTACCGCATCAAGAGTATATTAAAAAACAGTTTTTAAAAATACCTGTGGAGACAGCCTTATTTGTAATATTCTAATTTAAACAGAGATAATGTGTTTATATGTATGTAATTAAAAATTAATTTCCAATTAACTGTTTACATGTCCTCTGTTCATTAGAAGACAATATGGCTTCATCCTTCATAGGCTTACTAATGCTCACAAGGCTACTACTACACAAACGCCAGTGAGACAAGTTAGGAGGACAGGAGTCACCAAATCTGCAATAATGTAACCCAGTGTTGCAAGTCTTCCAGATCCTACATTGCCATCCCCCACACTCCAAGGACCCAAGAGTAGGTGGGAGGGCATCATTTCCAGCACCGTAACTAGAGATAGATCTTCCCTTTGGGGCATTCTGAAGACCAGAAGGCAGGGTCCACAGGAAAGGAACTCAGCAAGCCATGACAAAGTAAAACCATGTGGAGCACTGGCAATAATAAACACAACTGCTGCCACCCTCACCCCAGACAGGTTCTACCTGTTCCATCTGGCTCCAATTCCAGGGCCCACCAACTCTGCACACAGGAGCCACAGGGCCTGGCAACAGGCACCCTCCGCTTACTTGTCTGCCTGCTCTACAGACCGTACCTTTTGGGAGAAATGAAAGGAATGCAGAGAAGCAGCACAGCAAAGACCTCTGCGTAGAGGAAGGTGGCAACTGCAGTCCACTGCAGACTCATCCTGTTGCTAAAAGGTTTCCCACAGAGAGATGTGAGCTTGTTTCCTGGCAGGGCAAAACAGAAGGAACAGGAGTTATAAAAGCTGAGCAGCCAATGACATGCAATTCAGGTACCCTGAGAGGCTGGGACGGCCACTCCTCACCCTGAACCCCAGAACTCTACTGTAGAGTCTTTTAAGTGCTGGACTGGATTAAGCAGGGCTCCTTGCTCAAAAGTGTTCAAAGGCCCCACAAACTTCCGCTTCCTGGGACTGAGTTACTTGCTACCCCCCAACATGTGTGTTAACGTGTCCAGAGCCACCTTTCCTGACAATTCCTTTCCCCAGGGAGTCCAAGAGATTCCTTATGCCTGTTTAACTGGGAAAGCGTTTTTCGTAAAGAATAGCACACGACAAACAGGAGGAAATCCTCAACACCCATCAGGCCCGCTCCCCTCCCAGCCAAGCGGAGCTGTGCCGCAGAGGTTGGGCGTTTTTCAAATTCCTGCTACCAGCCAGCCCCAGGACTGCAGTGTTTCAGTAACCGCACCTTCTCCAAAAGCTGCCGACGCCCCCGTCTCCTCCCAACCCCGGGGAAACCAGAAGGCCCTTCCCTCCCAAGCCCTTCCAACGGCGCCGAGAGAAAACCAGCAGCCTCCCTCTTGGGCCGCATCAGGGGCTAAAAAAGCCTTCCAACTGACGGCCGATTCTGTCTCCGATGGGGCGTGAGGCCTCAGGGCGCCCCGAAAAGGTCCGTAAGAGCGACTCCTAGAGGGCAGGAGTCGGGGCCAAGATCAAATGCAGGTCTCGGCTGAGCACCTCAAGGCCCCAGCTAGAGAAAGTTCTAGAAAAAGCAGTCTCCTCAGCAGCCAGAAGAGCCCTCTCAGTAACCCCAGTGGGCCACAGCGTCCACTCAGCTCGAGAGCCGACCGCGCAGCACTAGGGGGCCCCCCACGTGGCCCTGGCCTGGCACACGCTCCCCGAGGCCCACCCCGGCGGCACCTCCTGGTGGGACTTCACCGCCAGCCCTCGCACCCCACCCTCGCGGCCCCAGAGCCTGGCTCCTGAAGGCGCCGCCCCGATTTCCCTTCGCTCGGCCTGCCCGCACTCCCGGGTCGGCCATGGGCCCCGAGACTCCCCGGACCCCCCGGTCTCTCCGCGCTGCTCGCCTCTCTCCCTCGTCGAGGGGCCGAGGGACCGGACCCGGCTCACCGAGTTTCCCACAGTCACCTCGCACGTCCCGCTGCAGCAGCCAAACTCTCCCACCACAGCCCAGGCCCCGCCCCTTACCCCGCAGCCGGAAACCGGAAGCGCCCGCCGGGCCCCGCCCCCAGCCCTGCGAAGCCGCAGTGGCTCCGCCTACGGCTACTTCCCCCGCCCCTCAGCCGAGGGCTGGGCTCCGACAGCTTGAAAGAAAGCGGCGCCTGGCGGTCGGCTGCGGCGCCTCCGGCGCTCCGGGCACGCGGAGTTGGAAGGGGGGCGGGGCGGGGCCTTGGCAGGAAGGCGAGGGCCGCTTCTCTAGCCCCCGCGGTCATCCCTCGTCTCTGTGGTCCGGAGAGGGGGCGGGGCCTCGCTGCGGGAGAGAACGGGGTGGGGTGCTCCACGCCCGGACTCCGCCTCTCGCCCCTCCTCCGCCTCCTCCCCTTCCCCCGACTCGCCCCTGGGGAGGGGTGGGAAGGTGGGGATTCTGGGCCGGTGGCGGAGTCACTGTGGCTTCAGCCAGGCTACGGAGCGGACCGACGCGCCTGGTGCCCCGGGCAGGGGCGCCACCAGGGGAGGAGGAGGAGGAGAAGAAGAGACGCCCTCTCTGCCGGAGACCTCTTGAGACTCTGACCTCAGGGGGTAGGGGACTGACGAAAGGACAGCCAAGTTCCTCCACTTGGGCTGCTTGAAGAAGCCGCGACCCTGGAGGGCCCTGAGCCCACCGCACCAGGGACCCCAGCACCACCTCGGGGGCCTAAGGCGACAGTCTCAGGGACCACTGGAAGGTTTCCAGTTGCCTAGACGAGCCCCGGGTCAGAGCAACAACCCTTCCAGCCACCTGCCTCGACTGCTGCCTCAGGCACCAGTCCCAGCCCCCTGCTTGCAAGCCCAGGTGACATGCCGGTGCTTTCCACCCCCCGGACTTCACGGGTGACCAGGCTGAAGCGCACGGCGGTGGTTCTGGCTCTCACAGCCTATGGGGTCCACAAAATCTACCCCCTGGTGCGGCAGTACCTGGCTCCGGCCAGGGGCCCTCAGGTGCCAACCAGGGAGCCCGCGCAAGAGGTCTCCGGGGCCACAGTGGCTAAAGCCGGCATGAATCGGGTATTCCTGCAGCGACTCCTGTGGCTCCTGCGGCTGCTATTCCCCCGGGTGCTGTGCAGGGAGACGGGGCTGCTAGCACTGCACTCGGCCACCCTGGTGAGCAGGACTTTCCTGTCAGTATATGTGGCCCGCCTGGACGGAAGGCTGGCCCGCTGCATCGTGCGCAAGGACCCACGGGCCTTTGGCTGGCAGCTGCTGCAGTGGCTCCTCATCGCCCTCCCTGCCACCTTCATCAACAGTGCCATCCGCTACCTGGAGGGCCAGCTGACCCTGTCTTTCCGCAGCCGTCTGGTGGCCCATGCCTACAGGCTCTACTTCTCCCAGCAGACCTACTACCGAGTCAGCAACATGGATGGCCGGCTTCGCAACCCTGACCAGTCTCTGACAGAGGATGTGGTGGCCTTTGCTGCCTCTGTGGCCCACCTCTACTCCAACCTGACCAAGCCACTCCTAGACGTGGCTGTGACCTCCTACACCCTACTTCGAGCGGCCCGATCACGCGGGGCTGGCACAGCCTGGCCCTCGGCTATTGCTGGCCTCGTGGTATTCCTCACAGCCAACGTGCTACGGGCCTTCTCACCCAAGTTTGGGGAGCTGGTGGCAGAGGAGGCACGGCGGAAGGGGGAGCTGCGCTACATGCACTCTCGTGTGGTGGCCAACTCGGAGGAGATCGCTTTCTATGGGGGCCACGAGGTGGGGCAGGTTGGGGCGCTGGGCATGGAGCAAAGTGCATGGCTGGGAGGCCCAGGGGCAGGCAGCCATGAGTGGTGGGGAAAGCCCAGGGCTGGCCGGGGCTGATGCCAAGCATGTGGAGCCGTGGGGGGGGGGGGGCTAGGGTGGGCAGGGCATTGGGTAGCCATGGACTTAGGCACAGAAATGGAGAAGCAGGAAGGCTGGGTGGGGACTGTCCTGTGCTGGCTGCGTGCTCACTCCAGGCCACTTCTGCTTCCTCTCCTCCTCAAGGAGGTTGTCCTGGACTTAGAGCTGTGGATCCTAGCGGTTTGAGACGCTAGAGCTCTGGCTTGCCCCACTCCTGCAGCCAGCCAGGGGGAGACTGCCTTTTGGGAGCGGGGACCATGGGACTCAACCTGCTGTCTGGGCCCCTGTGCCCTTTGAAGGCCAGCATCCATCAGAGCTGGCCAGCCAGGCAGGCAGGCATTATGGGCATGACTCAGCCCAAGCGGAGGTTAATGAGCTGGCCTGGCCGAGCTGGCCTGGCCGCGGCGGCAGTGGCCATACTTGGGGTCAAGACCTCCAGAGCCCACAGGCCTGCCCACCTACCAACTGGCTCAGCTGCCTCCCCGCACCCTCAGGCTAGGGATGCTGGGCCCAGGCCGCCACCGCGGCAGGACACACTTCCTGCCCCTTGCGTGGCCGCCCTTCCGCCTGGATCCCAGGCTCTTAGCTCCCCGGTGGGCAGGGGCCGATGCTGGGGCGGGCCAGGCAGCCGCCAGGAAAGGTTACTCCAGGCCAATGCTCCCTTTATCTCTCCTCGGCCCCGCCCTTTCCTCGTGCTTGAGGCTGCAGCTGCCTCCAGTCCAGCTCTCTGTGACTTGGTTTCACTTCCTGAGTGCTTGGGGGGAAGGGGGAGGGGCACAATGGCATCCACCTCCTGAGGGCTCTTATGTGTTCCCTGGGTCAGATGGCCTCTTGCCCCAGGACCAAATCTCATTGGCTGTTCCCTGGGCAAAGAAGCAGGCTTGTCCCTAATTTCTAAAAAAGGCTTGTCCCTGAACTCTACAGAGAGAGGCATCCCAGGTGTGGGCCAGACTACAGATTAGGAGAAAAGGCACCCAGCCTTCAGTTGAAACCCCTCTCCTGCTCTCCTCTTCTCCCACTGTAAGGCCCTGGCAGGCAGCCGTGCCGTTGGGTTAGGCGCTTGGCACATCACCCGCAGCTACACTGTCAGCCTTGGCTGGCACTGCTGCCAGCTCTCGGCACGAGTCTGCTTTGCCAGGACACTCAGAGGAGGTGTGCTCACTTCAGGAATGGGAGATTTGGCTTGAGGAAAGCTGAGTTGTGCATGAAGACCTAGGCGGTGGGGGGCAGAAGAGAGATCGCTGGTGCTTTGAAGGACTTCCCCCAGGCTAGCTTCAGGAAATAGCACATTGGCCAAGAGGGTTTGCTTGCCAGGGCTGGAGGGCCCCCTGTGCATCCACGGCTTATCTGCATAGGCCTTGGCTGAAAAGCTATGTGGGGTGACAGGACCCCATGGGTGGGTCAATTGCCCTTGCTGTGCAAGCATGTGGCCCACTCCAGTCCCACTGGCTGATGTCCCCGTGGACACCAGCCTAGGCTCAGATCAACAGGTTTGGGCAGAAGTAACAGAGTATTCTGTTCTTGCTGGGATTTCAACAGGGAGGCTTATTTAAACACACACATGCACACACACACACATACACCCCACCTCTTAAGTGGTTGAGAACAAAGTAAACCTTTCTCAGTAAATCAAAGTAGCATTTACAAGAATGTGGTTCTCCTAACAGCTCTGCCAGTGTGGTCCAGATTCTACCACCGGGCTGTGTGGATGGACTTGGGCAGATCATTTTGCCTGTCTGGGCCTCAGTGTTCCACTGTACAGTGGACATGTGGATACACATGTGCAGTGGGACATGGTGAGAATCAAACAGAGACAGATGTGAAAACACTCAGCAAATGGTGCCAGTTTGGGTAGCTGTCACCAGATGGGTGTGGGGAGCCAGGGCTGGGGCCCAAGCCCCTGGACTGAACCTTGGTGGCCTGGACCTGAGCACATCCCGACACCCCCACCCGCCCCTGCCCATCTGACTGCTGCTGCCACCCTCTTCCCTGCACGGGACCCTTCCCCCACGTGTCCCCGTCCACACGGCAGGTGGTGACCAGTGAGGGAATGGGGACAGGAAGGCAGGGAAGGCCTACCCACTGCTAAGGGAACAAGAGCCAGGCTCCTGGTTTGGGTGGGAAAATGCAGTACAAGTTTCTCACCCCAAGGAACTCTGGGAAAGGATGGGGAGGTGGGGCCTAAGACTATTAAACCGGGTTTTTCAGAACCAAGATCACTGCCCTTTGCTCTCCTGTACTGCTCTTTGCTGAGTTCAGGGTCAGATGTTAGAGCTGCTGGTCTTCTCTCGGGGAAAGGGAGGTTGTGCCTGGACAGCAGGGCCAGGAGGAGGGTGCTGGGGGGAGCCCAAAGAAATGGGCTCAGCAGAGGACTGAAAAGTGACTGCCCTGGGCCTGTTTTCAGGGCACAGAGGGGAGTGGAAAGAAGGGACGAGAGCTGCACTGTGACAGCAGGCAGTCCCTTACCCCCCACTAACCTGAGTTTGAGACTTGGCGCTGCCCAGTCGTAACCCCCAGCTCTTCACCTTGTCATGCCATCAAATGGCCTAACATGTGTAAGCAGCAGTGGGGACTCCCACCATTGCCCACATGGGAGCTGTCGTGAGGCCTCCCTGTCTCTGTCATCCCCGGCAGGTGGAGCTGGCCCTGCTGCAGCACTCCTACCAGGACCTGGCCTCCCAGATCAACCTCATCCTTCTGGAACGCCTGTGGTACGTCATGCTGGAGCAATTCCTCATGAAGTATGTGTGGAGCGCCTCAGGCCTGCTCATGGTGGCTGTCCCCATCATCACTGCCACCGGCTACTCAGAGTCAGGTGAGAGCCAGTGCTCCAGGGGGCCAGAGGTAGGAGCCCTGTCCTGTAGCTCTGGGGACACTGAGGCCTACAGGCAGCCTTGAAGTCACCAGAGGTTGGGTTCTCTTTTAGCTCCTTATTGCCTTTCACCTGCACACGACTCAGAAGCACCACATGTCACTTCACCAGGTGCATGTACCCTCGCCCACCTGTCTCTGTCCTCGGTCCAACTGCCGCTTGGAGCGGGGAGGATGGGGGGCATGCCTGGGTGAGCCCTTCAGCTCTGGACTTGGTTTCCCCACCCCTAAAACAGCTTTTGTAGGTTGCAAAGGGTAGAGACCACCACCCTAGGGCCTTTTGGGGTCAGTGGGAAGCCTGTTCTACCTGTTATTTTAGCGATGATCAGATTTTCTTTGTTCTCATTTTGTTCCTCTACTGGTTTGCAAGTATTCAGTCTCTTTACAGTATGTCAGTGGTTACCCTTCAAAAGGTGAACATGCATACTTGACACAGTGTTAGGTTAATCAGTAGCTCCCCCTCCTCCTGGGCCTTAGGACCCTTGAGCTGCCAGAACTGACGCCTGTCAGCCGTGTGCCGGTAGCTTGACACAGAGCTGGGTTTGACCTTTTCTTCTTTGCTCTTGCTCTATCCAGCCCGCGCGTGCTGCAGCTTGCCGGCGAGTTTGCTGGTTTCTTCGCTCACCATTTCCTTCTTACATCTCAGTCAGATAGACATCTTTTGAAAGTTCTTTCAGCAAGGGTTTTGTCGTGGGAAATTCTTGATTATTTTGTTGTCTGAAAATGTCTTTATTTCACCCTTATTCCCAAGCTAAAGTTTAGCTGGGTGTGGGACCCTAGGCGGACAGTTATTTTCTCTCAGCCCTTTGGCATTGTTTCATTGTCTTCTCCTCTCTTCTGCAACTGTTGAAAAATCTGTTAGCAGTTTGATTGTCCTCCCTTAGTAACCTGCATTTTTTCCTCTGGGTACTTTCATAATTTTCTCTTTGTCATTCTGTAGTTTTACTATGATGTGTCGAGGTGTGAGTTTCTGTTTATCCTGCTTGAGACTTGTATGTCCTTTGAGTATGCAGGTTTTTCAATCATTCTGGAAGACTCTCAGCTATGATCTTTTCCAGTGTTGTGTGGCTCTCATTCTTTTCACTCTCTTCTTCTGGAACTCCTGCTAGCCATATGCTGGACTTTTCGCTCTCTTCACTTGATCTCTTCCCCTCTCTGTAGTATTTCCCATCTAGCACTGTCTGCTGAATCCTGGGAGAGTTCTCGGACCCCCTTCCTGCTCATCAACTCACCAATTCACCAGTTTTCTCTCTGGCCATGTCTAACTTGAATTTTTTTCCACATTTCAGTGACTATTTCTGTAAGTTCTATTTGATTCTATTTCTCAAAAAAGTTTTCTTTTTCAAATAGAAATTTCAAACTGGCCGGGCGCGGTGGCTCACGCCTGTAATCCTAGCACTCTGGGAGGCCGAGGAGGCCGAGGCGGGTGGATCGCTCGAGGTCAGGAGTTCGAGACCAGCCTGAGCAAGAGCGAGACCCCGTCTCTACTAAAAATAGAAAGAAATTATATGGACAACTAAAACATATATACAAAAAATTAGCCGGGCATGGTGGCGCATGCCTGTAGTCCCAGCTACTCGGGAGGCTGAGGCAGTAGGATCGCTTAAGCCCAGGAGTTTGAGGTTGCTGTGAGCTAGACTGATGCCACGGCACTCACTCTAGCCCGGGCAACAGAGCGAGACTCTGTCTCAAAAAAAAAAAAAAAAAAAGAAATTTCAAACTGCTTTTGTCTCTTATTTGCTCATCTTTTCAACTATTCTTTTTATGCTGTGTATCATATTAATCATACACATTCCATAGTCTCTATCCAATCAATGATTGGTTATCTTAAGTTCTTGGGGGTCTAATCCACCTTTATCTTCTGTCTGCGGGTCTTCACTCATTTCCTTGTGGGCGTTGCCATGGGACTTCTATGGGAATCGGTATGCCCTCGATGGAGGGTGTAGTTCCATATTTGTTCTATTTTGGCCAGCAGTCCAGGGTAATTAACCACTCGGAGGCCATTTTCATGTTAACTTCTCAGCTTGTGCAGGAGGGGGGTGATTTCTGAATGTGGAGGTAGTATTTATTTGAATTCATTTGAATTGCAGACATATAATTGCAAATTCCTAGAGGAGACCTTTTGTTCAGTGCGCCTAGAGTGCAGGCTAAGCAAATAAAGCTTCCTAGCCTTCTGCCTGTCCGTCTCTGGGGATTTCAGAGGCTCACCTGGCTGCTTGCTTCTCTTTTTGCTCCTGGGAATTTCCTCTGTTCTCCTTCAATCACGGCTCTGCTTTAAACAGTATTATAGTTTATCCAGTTTGCTGGCAAGAGGGTTTTCAGTTACATGTATATGTATACACACACACACTGTTTCCAAAACAGAAACAGAAATCTCTCTGATTCTCTTCCTATTATGTTTCCACCTGGGGAGCTTCAGAGAAGCCTGAGCTCCTGACCCTGCCTGGGGGCCTTTGAAAGAAAGGAGTGAGGTGCTCCCCTGGCCCATGCCTGCTCCATTTCCATCTTCCTAGCCTCTTTGTTATTCCTTCAAAACACCAGGCATGCTTCTGCCTCAGGGCCTTTGCACATGCTGCACACTCTGCCGGGAGCTCCCTTTCCTCTGCTGCCCCCTTGGCTCAGTCCCTCCCTCTGTCAGAGCTTTACTGGCAGCCGCCCCCTCCCATAGGGTAGACCTGGGCTGCCCACCGCTCACCTTTATCATCCTTTTCCCAACTTATGCTGGCCCAAGAACTGAATACCTTGTCTATGGCACACCTCTGCCTACCTTAGACTGCAAGCTAGATGAAGGCAGGGATTTTGGTCTGTTTTGTCCCTGCAGTGTCCCTAGCACCCAGTGGCTAGTGAGGGCTCCAGGTGCTTCAGGGAGGCCAAGAGCTCTGGGGGCCAGCGGGAAGAGGCAGGCACTCACTAACTGGGGAGGATTTAGGTAAGCTTTGCTCTGCTGGCCTGCAAGGCAGGAGGGCCCAGGAGAGGAGCAGGGCCCATGGCTCACTCCAGCCCAGAGGCCTTGCTGGGCCCTGGTGTTAGCTGCCTAAGGCTCTGTACCAGGAGGCCCTGGGCACAAAGACCCTCAGACCCCTTTTGTCCACAGTGACTGTCCAGCTTTAAGAACGTCTAGGGAGGAAGGCTTGAGTCCCTACTGTCTGTTGGGGCTGTGTCCTTGAGGGCATGGTGGGAAGCAAGGCCCAGGACCTTAGACTCAGGATTAACACCCCCACCCCCTGCCAAGTTCATTTCCCTGGTTTCCTGAGCCAGGCCCCAGAAGGCAATGCAAAGCGCTCTGCCCATCCATCCTGTCCCCTTTCCACCCACACTGCTCTGAGCTGACTCCGTGTTCCTTTTCCTCTTTGCCCCACTCTTACCAGTGATCCCTAAGGCCCCACCTCAGCATCACAGATGCCCCTGGATGGAGTCCTCAGGCTCTTCCCAAAACCTTCCTTCCTGCCACTTCAGCCCACACCCCAGGACCCTCAGAGTTGGCCTCTCCCTGCTCCCCACCGCCATTTCCAGAAGATCCCTTGTGTAAAAATCCTGCTCCTGTGGGGGCTGCAAGGGTCAAAGGAGTCAAGACCATTGACAAAGGAAGGTGGAGGATGCTGCCATGGGGTCCAGGGAAGCAAGTTAAGACAGGAGCAGCTCCTGGGGAAAAACAGAGGCCAAACAGTGGCTGGCCATGAGCACAGAGATCAGAGACCATGGTGTAGAGATGAGGGAGAAATGGGCATAGCAGAGATAGTCAGAAAGTGGGACGTTCGCATTTCAAAGGCAGACAGGTCTGGGCATTGGTGATGAAGTCCAAGTGTGTCCCAGGAGGGGCTGACATCAATGGTGCAGGACAGAGGGCAGGAGGCAGTCTAGGGATGTTTGTGCCAAGAAACAAAGCCAGATGCCTACTGGCTCAGTTTTGACATCAATGGTATTGAGATGTAATTAACATACCATACCATTCAGCATTTTTTTTTTTTTTTGAGACAGGGTCTCACTCTGTCATCCTAGGTAGAGTGCAGTGGCATCATCATAGTTCACTGCCACCTCGAACTTCTGGGCTCAAGTGATCCTCCTGCCTTAGCCTTCTGAGTAGCTGGGACTATAGGCGCCCAGCTAATTTTTCTACTTTTATTGGAGATGGGGTCTCGCCCTTGCTCAGGCTGGTCTCGAACTCCTGAGTTCAAGCGATCCTCCTGCCTTGGCCTCCCAGAGTGCTAGGATTACAGACGTGAGCCATCGTGCCCGGCCCAATCCAGTCTTTTAAAATGTACAGTTTGTTGGTTTTTAAATATTCGCAGAGTTGTGCAACCATCACCGCTCTCTAAGTCTTGAATATTTTTATCACCCCATAAAGAAACTACAGAGTCTAGAAAATTTGGATTCAGTCAAAAGGCCGCACTCAAAGATCCAGAAGGCCACATGTGGCCCCAGGGCCACAGGTTCCCCACCCCTGCCCCAGACCCATTAGCAATCACTCCCCATTACCCCTCCCTCAGTCCCTGGCAACCACTGATGTGCTGTATCTATGGATTTGCCTGTTCGGGACATTTTATAGAAATAGAATCACACAATATGTGGTCTTTGTGACTGGCTTCTTTCTCTTAGCATAATGGTTTCAAGGCTCATCCATGTTGTAAGATGAATCAGTACTTTATTCCTTTTTGTGGCTGAATAATATTCCATTGTACGCATGTAGCACAGTTTCTTTACCCATTCATCTACTGATGGGCATCTTGGGTTGCGTCTGCCTTTTGGCCGTTGTGAACAATGCTGCTGTGAGCGGTCATGTACGTTCTGCATGCGGACAGATCCTTTGTTTCTCCTGAGTATGTGGCCAGTAGTGGAGTTGCTGAGTCATATGGTGACTCCTCAAAAGGTTCCTGCCAGACTGTCTTCCACAGCAGCTGCACCATTTTACCTTCCCGCTGGCAGCCTAGGTGGCTTCCGGCTTGTCATCCTCCCTGACTGACACATTATTGTCTCCTTTAAATTCTAGCCTGACTGGGTGTGAAGTGGGATCTCCTGGTGGTTTCGATTTGCATTTCTCTAATGACTAAAGACGTTGAGCATCTTCTCAGGGGCTTACTAGCCATTTGTGTATCTTCTTTGGAGAAGTATCTATTCAGATCCTTTGCCCATTGTTTGACTGGGTTATCTCTTTAAATTGTAAAAGTTCTTTATAATAGTCTGGATACCGCACCTGTATCAGATACATGATTGACAAACACTTTCTCCCACTCTGTGTGTTGTCTTTTCACTTTCTTTTTTTTTTTGACAGAGTCTCGCTCTGTTGCCCGGGCTAGAGTGCCATGGCATCACCCTAGCTCACAGCAACCTCAAACTCCTGGGCTCAAGCAATACTCCTGCCTCAGCCTCCCGAGTAGCTGGGACTATAGGCATGTGCCACCATGCCCGGCTAATTTTATATGTATATACTTTTAGTTGTCCAGCTAATTTCTTTCTATTTTTTTAGTAGAGACGGGGTCTCACTCTTGCTCAGGCTGGTCTCGAACTCCTGAGCTCAAATGATCCACCTGCCTTGGCCTCCCAGAGTGCTAGGATTACAGGCGTGAGCCACTGCGCCCTGGCCTCTTTTCACTTTCTTGATGGTGCCCTTTGTTGTACGAAAGTGTTTTATTTTGATGAAGTTCAATTGACCTGATTTTCTTTTGTTGCTTATGCTTTTGGTGTCATAGTTAAGGAACCATTGCCATATCCAAGGTCATGAAGGTTTACCCCTATTTTCTTCTTACAGTGTTCTAGTTTAGCTCTTACACGGCAGCCTGTGACCCCCCCCCCACGAGTTAGTTCTCGTGTGTGGCATGAGGTGGGCTCGCCCTCGGGCACATGGATGTATATGCATGTGTCTGGTTGTCCCCGTACCATTTGCTGAAGAGACTCATCTTCCCCTCTAGTAGCTCATTTTTGACTTTCCCCTCTCTCTGCCCCTCCCTGTTACCCCTGCCCCCCTCATGCCTAGCAGACCCAGAGGCCATGAAGCACGCAGCCGTGGAGAAGAGGGGGGAGGAGCTGGTGAGCGAGCGCACGGAAGCCTTCACCATTGCCCGCAACCTCCTCACGGCGGCCGCAGATGCCATCGAGCGCATCATGTCATCGTACAAGGAGGTACCCTCCGTGGCCCGGCCCCACGCTTGCCATGCCCCTCTCCTCATGGCTGGCAGGGGCTGAGCCAGGTCGCCCTCCTTACAGGTGACAGAGCTGGCTGGCTACACAGCCCGGGTTCACGAGATGTTCCAGGTATTTGAGGATGTCCGACACTGTCGTTTTAAGAGGCCTGGGGAGCTGGAGGATGCTCAGGCAGGGTCTGGGGCCATGGTACGGCCTGGTGTCCACGTGGAAGGGCCCCTGAAGATCCTAGGTAAGGCTATCCCATCTCTTCCCATCCCTGCCTTTCTGCTGCAGGTGCCTGACTCGCTGCCCCAGCCCCTCCCCTCCATCCCACCCCAGCGCTCTGGGACCACTGTGCACCCCTGGCCTGTCCCGGTCCAACCGGGAGGGGAGGGCTTGCCCGGCAGGGTCTCCGAGGACTTCTGCCAGGGTGAACTGGGCCACTGGGGAAGGTTTCTGGGGAAAGGTGTAGGTCCAACAGCCTTCCTTACCAGGGAAGGCGCTGCCGGCCAACCTGCTGAGTTGC
The DNA here is from genome assembly GCF_041146395.1 of Eulemur rufifrons. Classification (NCBI taxonomy): domain Eukaryota; kingdom Metazoa; phylum Chordata; class Mammalia; order Primates; family Lemuridae; genus Eulemur; species Eulemur rufifrons. The sequence goes on along the minus strand of NC_091012.1, from coordinate 20,716,830 downwards.
CCTCCTGAGGGCCCTGGCCTGGATTATTCATTGAAATAAAGTGGGATGTGGTCCCTGAGTGCAGAGGCTCACTCACCCGCACAGGGCAGCAGAGAAAGGTCAAGTCCGCATGCAGTGTGTGGGCTGCCGCAGAGGACTGTGCTGGAAGGGGAGGGCTGCAGAGCAGGAGTAGAGACTTAGTGCCTCGGGTTCCAGGGGACCAGAGGTTGGCAGCCAGGGGTGCAGCACTAGACACGGGGAGAGGGGTTCGGCTCGTTGGAAGACCTGGCTGTGTTCTCAAGGGGCCCTGGACCGCAGGATGCCTATTGGGCATCCACTGGCACATTATTAGGGGCAGGTAAGCCCGTCCCTGGGGGCACGCAGAACCCGCCAGAAGGCAGAGGGAGTGCTGCTGGTCCCTCTCCTCCCTCATCACATTCTCTCTGCAGGCCAGGTGGTGGACGTGGAGCAGGGGATCATCTGTGAGAACATCCCCATCATCACGCCCACGGGAGAGGTGGTGGTGGCCAGCCTCAACATCAGGGTAGGTCTTGCGGGGGAGGGGTGCCTGACCCAGAAGAGCTGACCGGGCTGGGCTGAGCAGACAGAGCTAGGGTGCCTGGCGGTCCGTGGCCACGAGCCTCAGTCCTTGGCTTCTTGCCTGCCTGTGCTGGCAGTGGCCATTGTCTCTAGATCTATGTGGCAGGTGGGCCAAGGTCAAGATGAGAGACCAGCGTGTCTCTATTTGTTCTGGGGCAATAGAGTCAAGGCTAATAAAAGAGACTAGGGATTACCAGGATTGGTCAAGGGTCACCCAAGTGTTCCTGGTCCTGTTGCCTGTTGCCAGCTCCCCACGCTCCTGAGAAAGCCAAGACTTAGAGGCTCTGGTTCAATTCTAGCCACTCCACCGACCTGGGCCTTTGCCATGGGTTGGGGGAGCAAGGGGCTGAGGGGCTGGTTCAGCTGGGGAGAAATCAGAGAAGAGGTGAGAGGAGGGGGTACGCAGGGCTCTGGAGGCCCGGCCTGTGTCCTTACCTCAAGTGGCATAATGCAGTGGTGTGTCCTCGTCACCCCAAACAGTACTCATTCGAAGGGGTGACGGGGAGCAGCTGGTAGCTGGCGGATGCGCGGTGGAGGTTCCCAGGCTGGCCCCTGGGAAGTGCAAGCAGGCAAAGGCACCACGGCCCTCGTGAGCAGGGCACTAGGTGCCACCCTTGGGAGGCGGTCGTCGTGTGGCTGTGTTAGGACCCGGAGGCTGCCCTCACCCAGTGGCTTGAACACCAGAAACGGACTCTCCCAGGTCGGGAGGCCAGAAGCCTGAGACGGAGGTGCCGGCAGGGTGGGTTCCTCCCAAGAACCGTGAGGGAGAGTGCGTTCCAGGGCTCTCTCCCAGTGCATGAGGTTGCTGGCAACCTTTGGGATCCCTTGGCTTCTGCTGCCTCACCCAACTTCTGCCTGTCTTCCCGTGGCTTTCTCCCTCTGGGTGTGTCTGTGTCCAAATGTGCCCTTTTTATAAGAACGCTAGTCGTGTTGGATCAGGGGCCCACCCTACTCTAGTGTGACCTTGTGTTAATTTAACTCATTGCATCAGCAACAACCCTATTTCCAAATAAGGTCACACTCTAAGGTACTGGGGATTAGGGTTCCAACATATGTATTTGGGGGGACACAATTCTACCTGTAACATTGACTGATGTAGGCCAAAGGCCACGACCTCAGATCCTCCCAAGAGCCCTATGCACGGTGTGGTTACTGTGGATCTCACAGAGACTAAGAGAGGCTAAAAGTGGCGATGGTGGTGACCGGGGCAATCTCTGATTCCGTGGCCTGTGCTCTCTCCCGCCCCTCCTCCCTCCATGCTGTCCGCCCCAGCCGGCTGGCATTGTTCCTGCAGTAGGCATTTCCCTAACTCTGGTGGGGATGATATGATTGGCAAATTGGGGGGCATGACGTCCTTGAGGCTGGGCTCAGGGCCACAGTGGTATCTCTGTGGCACCCTAGCACTCATGGAGGCAGAGGGGGCTGTGGGGGCAGGGAGACTGGCAGTGGGGCTTGTACTCTAAGTCTAGAACTGTAAAGAAAGCGCCTTTCAGGGCATTCCCTAAAGAGGGTCGAGACTCGACCCCGAGCTTGGATTCCCTGTGCAGTGGGAGGCAAATGAGATGGAGGGTGACGCTGTCTTGGAACACACCTATTCATTCAGTGTGGCAGAATAGGCCCTTTCTCTTGTGCTGGCCCTGTGTTCTCTGGGCATGCTAGGGCCTTTGGGGACAGGGCCGGGTCTTGGCCATTTCCCTATGTCCCAAGCCACGCATTCACTTAGGGCTCTGGACACTGGACCCCATCCCCCAAGCACTGCAGTCCCCTTACCAAGAGGACAAGAAGGGCCAACCCGCCAGCATCAGGTGTTGGGGGCTTCCCGAGGCTGGGAAGGAGGGCGCAGGGTGCAGGGGGACCCACACTGTCCGGGTGCCATGGGCTGCTGCCCCCTGCAGGTGGAAGAGGGCATGCACCTGCTCATCACAGGCCCCAACGGCTGCGGCAAGAGCTCTCTGTTCCGCATCCTCGGCGGGCTCTGGCCCACGTATGGGGGTGTGCTCTACAAGCCCCCGCCCCAGCGCATGTTCTACATCCCTCAGAGGTGAGAAGGCCTGGGGCCACCAGAGGGGCCTGCCGGTGGGTAGGGGGGAATAGAGCCCTGTACCCTGTCTCTTCCCTACCTCTTCCTACCTGTGCAATCGGAGGTGGCCTCCAACAGAGCCCAGGAGACGGTGGAGAAGCAGCACCTTAGGAGAGCCAGAGGAGCTATGGCGCCTGCTCCCTGCAGCGCCACCCCAGTCGCTCCCCCGTCCATTTCAGATTTGTGTGGGGAGTGTGTGTGCGCACGCATGCCTGCAGATGCATTCGGCGTGTGTGCATGCGCCCTGTGTGCGTGAGTGTGTGGGCACGTGCTGGGTGTGTGGGCGTACAGGGTGCACGTGGGTGTGGTGTGTGGACACGCAGCTTTCTCTCAGGCCCTACATGTCCGTGGGCTCCCTGCGCGACCAGGTGATCTACCCAGACTCGGTGGAGGACATGCGAAGGAAGGGCTACTCGGAGCAGCACCTGGAAGCCATCCTGGACATCGTGCACCTGCACCACATCCTGCAGAGGGAAGGAGGTAGGAGGTGGGGCAAGCACCCTTTGTCCCAAGACTCCCCATCGGGAACCTGCTGCCGCCCCTGGCCTTTCCCCCTTGGCCCCCAGGGGATGAAGATTATCTCAATATCTAGGAGTTCAGAGTACTAGGTGCCTCTTAGACCTGCCTACCAGGAAGGACTGGCAGTAAATAGGTGGCCCCAGGTGGCACGAGTGCACTAGGGAAGGGGGCATCTAGCAGGGCCACTTACCTTGTTGGGGGGCCCAGGACACCCTCTCTCAGAGAAGAGACGTCTAAGCTAAGACCTGTGGAATGCTGAGCAGTCCCGCTGTCCGGGAGCCAGGGGACAGCAGGGCCAGCTGGGCGTGGTGGCAGGGAAGGGCTGGCTCATGGAGGACCCTCTGGACCAGGTGGGAGCCCCTTCCTTGAGAGGGATCAGAAAGAAGCAGCCCTGGAAGGCTTTGGGCAGAGAAGTGACAGGTCAGTTTTGCCTTTGAGCAAGATGACCTGGCTCTAATGTGGAGGACAGGCTGCGGGGTGGTGGCAGGGGCAGCCAGGCAGGAGGTGAGTGCAGGTGTGTGGGGTGGCCTGGAGTTTGCGGGGTCGGGGGAGCAGGGGACAGGCAGAGGGAACACTGGGCCAGTGCTCACCAGAGGGCGACACAGGCTGGTGGCAAGGAAAGGTGTTGCGTCCCTCCCCATTGCTTGACTGCAGTGTCCATTGTGCCCGGAGGCAGGAAGGAGGGGAGGCCCATCCAGCTGCTCCAGCTGCGGCCCAAATGGAGGGTGCGTCCAATTTTCTTAGCGAAATCTGAGCATTAGGGTTCTGCTTCCAGCCCCCACCACTAGGTGCAAGATGGCCGTGAGCAGAGACCTCACCTCTCTGAGACTCCCTTCACCTGCACGAGAGAGGGGCTAGGTCCAATTCCTCCCTCAGGGCAGCACTGAAGGAAGCAAGTCCTGGAAGGGCCCATCATGGGTTGTCACCTGCCCGTGCTGAAAGGGAGGGGCAGAGGTGGTGAGTTCAGTGGAACAGCCCCTGGCCCGGCCTCTTTTGCTCCTTGCTGCCCTTGGCCTGGGAGGGCATCCTGTCCTCTCTGGCACCCCTGAGTGCCCAGGGCCTGTGGCCGACCAGCACCACGTGTTAGGATTGAGTTCAGCTGTGAGGAACAGAACTGTGCCTCCCCCAGTAGTGGCTTTAATCATTCATGAGCTTATCCTACTGTGCTGTGAAAGTCCCAGGAGACTCAGGCCACAGTTGGTTGGTGGCCGGCCCTGCTCTGCGAAGGCTCTGCTGTGTGTGGCCTCCATTCCCAAAGTGACCTCATGACGCAAGATGGCTGCTGCAGCCATCACGTCCACATCTAGGCTGTAGGATGGACGAAGTGAGGAGGAAGGGGCAAAGAAGTGCCTTCTGTCTTTCAAGGAAAGTTCCAGAAGCTGCCACACGTGTAACACTTAAACACTTATACCCCATTAGCCAGAATTTAGTCACATGATCACACCTCAGCATCAGGCAAGCTAGGAAGCGTGATTTTATTCTGAGCAGCCATGTGCCCTGCCAAAGCCTCTAGTCACATGAGAAAGCAGAACAGATGATAGGACAGGAGGAGCTGTTCCTGCCACGCTGTCCTCGCCCAGGTGCTGGCACCAGGCGGTGGGAGGGCCCAGCCTGTACCGGGAGGAGCCTCTGTTCTGGGAGACCCCTGTGGCTGTCGCTGTGCTCTCTGCAAGGCTGTGTGCTCCCACCGAGGGAGTGTGGGCTGGCTCTTCACTAACATCCTGTCAGGTGCCATAGGAGTTTCCTGTGGCTGCCATGACAAAGTCCCACAGGGGGAACTTGAACAGTAGACACGGATCATCTCCCCGCTCGGGAGGCTATCAAGGTGTCGCAGGGTTGGTTTCTTCTGAAGGCTGTGAGGGAAGGCTGTGTTCCCAGACCTCTCTCCTGGGCTTGTAGATGGCCATCTTCCTCCTGTGTCTCTTCACATCATCTTCCCTCTGTGTGTCCCTGTGTCCTAATTTCCCCTTTTTATAAGGACACAGTCATAGTGGCTTAGGGTCCACCCTAGTGACCTCATCGTACCTTGATTATCTCTGTAAAGACCCTATTTCCAAATGAGGTCATGTTCTAAGGTACTGGGCTTAGGACTCCAACATATCTTTTTGGGGGAAACAAAATTCCAGTCCTAACTTTTTCTTTGTTTTTTTTTAATTTCAGAATATCCAACTCTTTTTGAGTTATTAAAGCATCACAGGCCAGGTGCAATGGCTCAGGCCTGTAGTCTCACCACTTTGGGAGGCTGAGGCAGGAGGATCTCTTAAGCCCAGGAGTTTGAGACCAGCCTGGGCAACATAGCGGGACCCTGTCTTTACAAAACATTTAAAAATTAGCCGGGTGTGGTGGCTCGCGCCTGTAGTCTCAGCCACTCAGCAGGCTGAGGCAGGAGGATCACTTGAGCCCAGGAGTTGGAGGTTGCAGTGAGCTGTGATGACGCCACGGCACTCTAGCCTGGGTGAAAGAATGAGACCCTGTCTCTTAAAAAAAAAGAAAAATAGTGTCCCAGACAGACAAGGACAGAGTGTAAGCACGCAGCTGGGCAGGCTCCTGTGGAGTCAGACGTGCCCGTCATGCCTTCTGACTTGTTTCCCCAGCTCCGCTGAGCGAGCTCGGGCCCTCCCTGCCCCCGCCCTGGGACTGGCCCTCGCAGCCCCAGCCCCTGTGGAATTGAGCAGAGCCGCTTGCCTCCTGCCCAGGTTGGGAGGCTGTGTGTGACTGGAAGGACGTCCTCTCGGGGGGCGAGAAGCAGAGAATTGGCATGGCCCGCATGTTCTACCACAGGTGAGCCCTCAGAGGTGGCTTTCCAGGGTACCCGGGGTCGTCCCGCTCCCTCGGGCCCAGGGAGTCCTCTGGAGCCAGCAGGCACTCCCAGGAGGCTAGACGTGGGAGCTGGGGAGCCTGCCCGGGCAGGTGGGCTCTCTGGGGTCCCCCGGAGGAGGAGGAAAGCAGCTGCCCTTAGGAGGCCTGCGGTGTCGGGCAATGGAGGGTCCACAGACTCTCCCACTCGGTCCCCAACCCCCAAGGCCCAAATACGCCCTCTTGGATGAATGTACCAGCGCCGTGAGCATCGACGTGGAAGGCAAGATCTTCCAGGCGGCCAAGGACGCTGGCATCGCCCTGCTTTCCATCACCCACCGGCCCTCCCTGTGGTAGGTGCCCTCTCTCCCGGCCCGGAGTGGGGGGAGCATGCCATCCCCAGGAGGGGAGTGGCCTGGCAGCCCAGCCGGTGGCTCCTGCTGAGCACCCTTGCCTGCCTCCCTGCCCCTCTCCCTCTCTCGGCCAGGAAGTACCACACACACTTGCTGCAGTTCGACGGGGAGGGCGGCTGGAAGTTCGAGAAGCTGGACTCGGCCGCCCGCCTGAGCCTGACGGAGGAGAAGCAGCGGCTGGAGCAGCAGCTGGCAGGCATTCCCAAGATGCAGCGGCGCCTCCAGGAGCTCTGCCAGATCCTGGGCGAGGCCGTAGCCCCAGGGCAGCCGCCAGCACCCGGCAGCGAAGGCCCAGGTAGCGGCCTCCAGGGTGCCTCCACCTGACAGAGGGCCCCTGCCCCCAGGCCCTCACCCCTCCCAAGCTCTCGGAACACATGAAGGAAGCGGCAGCACCCGCCCTGCCCGCCCCTGCGTGGCCTGCCCTCCTCCCGGGCCTTCTGCCTCCCGCCCCGCGCCTGCCCACACCCTGGGGCTGTACCACGGTAACTGCCCTGTTCGGGGCGGCGGGTCCTTTACTTTTCTATGGGGAAGGAGCCTGGGGCTCAGGGTGGCCCCCACACTGGCCCCACACCAGTGCACCTGAGCGGAGAGCAGGGACCCCTATCCCCCCACCCCCCCGCCACTGCCCACCACTGCCAGCCAGAGTCTGTGCTGAGCCACCTCCCTCGTAAGACTCAAGTCCCCATTTTACCCTCTTCAGTCCCTCGAAGACCATATAGCCCATCCCCCCAGGGTGGCCAGCTGAGGCTCCCGTCTCACGGGACACCCTTCCTGCCATAACAGCGGCCAGAGAGGACACACAGTGAGACAGAGCCCCTTGTCTGCGTCCTCTTCTCCCCACCAGTAGTCTCGAAGAGCCCTCATGAGAAAGCGCCACACGCGTCGCCTACCAAGTGGTGAAGAGAACGCAGCCCTAGCTAGCCCTCTCCCTTTCTACAGCCTAATTTATTGGATTCCTGTTTGTAGCCGCCTCGGCTGCCAGTGTGAGTACCTGCCAGCAGGGGAGGCAGCCCAGCCTCCGAGTCCGTGGGCCCTGGCTGCCACCGGTGCCAAACCCAGCTCCTGGGCAGCTGTCGCCCACCAGCCTACACTGCCAGCCCCCACTGGGAGGCACAGGCCTCTGCTTGCCTGCCGGGAGCCAGAGCACCACGTTCCCGGCTCAGTGCCAAAGAGGGGTCAGCCGGGTAGCTGCAGAGCCAGTCCTCACCCGGGAGGGAGACCCCACGCCGCCGTGTGCCTTCCCCGGGCCCTCAGCCCCTCAGTAAAACCTCCTGTGGAAAACACAAGCCCACTGCCTGCCTCGCTGTCTGGGGGAGTCGGTTGCCTGTGGGAAAGAGGGTGAGTTTGGGAAAGGAGTGGGCCTAACCACCAGCTGCCGCCCGCCACCCTACCCAAAGACGTGGCCTCGGGAGCTACATGCTCTTGGGGTTCACCGGGTGGCAGGGAGGCAGAACCAGTGACCACGTTGCACAAAAATTGGCTGAGCCCGAATAGGACTCTGAGTCTGGTGCTGGGGGAGGGGACCACTGCCTGGTCCCTGCCTGAGGAGCTTTGAGAAAGGGACTGGGGAAAGCTGGGGAGCCACCAAGTAGGGGCGTGGGGAGCACGGAGGAGGCAGACTGCATGTAGACCTTCTAGGAAGAGAGACCTGCTTGCGCAAAGGCCCAGGGGCGAATCAGGAGCGAAATGCCGAGTGCAGGGCAGGGAGGGGCCGGGCTGGAGGCCACAACACCAGGTTCTGCCCAGAGTAGGCCGCGTGGCTGCGTGTGTGGGTGGGTGCTGGGAACCGGAGCCGCACGGGGACGTGGCAGGCCTGGCATGCCCACCAGCTTCAGAGCCCAGAGAACAGCAGTTCGAACCTTCATGCACGGAGGCCCGTAGCAGCCAAAGGGTGGGAGCAGCCCGAGTGCCCGTAGATGTGAATGGACAAAGAAAAAGTGGCCTGTCCCACGATGGAGTAGCACTCAGCCATAACAAGGAATGAAGCACTGATGTAGCCTACAGGGTGCAGGAACTTGAGACTTTATGCTCAGGGAGAGATGCCAGAGACAGAATGCCACATAGTGTGTGGTCCCATTTCTGTGAAATGCCCGGAACAGGCAAATCCGTAGAGACAGGAAGCAGATCAGTGGGTGCCAGGGGCTGGGGGAGGGACTGCTTGATGGGGATAGGGTTTCCTTTTGAAGCAAAGAAAATGTTCTGGAATTAGAAGTGATAGCTACACAACATTGTGCATGGACTAAATGCCACCGAATTGTGCACTTTAAAGGGATTAATTTTATGTTATGTGAATTTCACCTCAAAAAATAGGTAGATGATAGGTGCTAGATAGATGGACAGATGGATGGACAGATGATAGAAGAGAATGGAGTGGTGGATGGTATCTCTGGACACATGGTATGTAGCTGGTAGGAAATGGGTGCTAGCAGATGGACGGACAGATTGGTGACGACTGGCCATGGCTAGGTAAATGAGAGAGGATAGGTGGGGGGTAGGTGGATACGTGATTGAAACATGAGAGAGAGAGAAGGGAGCAAGGCCCTTGCAGCAGCCCAGACAGGACAAGCCGAGGCCTGAAGTCCCAGAGGGACTCAGGCAGGCGTGGGGGCAGCAGAGGGGAGAGACAAGGTGGCCCCTGGCTTTTGCCTTGAAGGGCTGGTAGGCGACAGCGCCCTTGGCAGAGAGAGGCAGTGCCGGGCAAGGGGCAGGCCTGGGGAGAGGGGACCCCCAGAAGGTGTGCAGGCAGTTGGCTTGGAGCTGGAGCTGCTCAGTGAGGTGTGGGCCGCAGAGGCAGATGGCAGTTGACGTTTGGATGTAGACAGCCGGGGCGAGGCTCTTGGTCTCTCATTTGGGGGTTGAAGTGTAGACTGTATTTTATCCACATTTTAAGGTTAGGATTTGTTCCTGATCCAGGAGAGGCGGCAAATTTGGAGGCCAGGAAGTTGTTCCTCCATCTCTTCCCAAGGTTGTGTGAGTCATCCACACCTGATAATGAGTCCCTTTGATTTATTTTTTCTTTGCAACTTGCATAGCTAGAATGGTTTTGTGGTCTTCCACTAGGCCCTATTAGGTACACATGGATGAAAGGAAGCTAGTGGAGAGGAGGTAATATTGGACAGAGTAGCGTTGGGGCAAAGACAGCAGTAGGGATACGAGAGGTTGCTGCATCATGATAAATCATTCACTCAGAAGTGTTAACCATTCTGAACTTGTGTGCACCTGCCTGATGATAGATCCTCAAATGAATAGAAACCGAAAAAGTAGCAGGAAAAGGAGCAACTAATAAATTAGCAAATTCTCCACAACAAATAGTTATACCACCTTCCACTGGAATTGATAGTTCAAGCAGAAAAAATTAGTAAAAATATAGAAAAATGGAACAAGCTTGATCTAATGGACATCCAAAAACTAGAGACTACACATTTTTTTCAAGTTCACCTTGAACATTTACTAAACTCACCGTGTCCTCGGCCACAAAACAAGTCTCAACAAATAGTGAAAGAATTTGCATCACATGGAGCATGTTTTCCATGCAATAAAATCAAATCCCAGATCAGTCACAAAACTAAAATTAAGGCCTCCCATATGTGTGGAAATTTAAATTAAAAAACACTTCCAAATAATTCATTGGTCCAAGAAGAATTATAATGAAAATCTAAAAACACTTAGAACTGAATGGCAACGAAAACACTACAAACGAAACAGACAGCCTTAAAACCAGCTAGACCAGGGCCAACTCAGGAAATTTTTCTGACCACAAAAGAGTAAACCCGAAGAAAGTAGAAAGAAGGAAATCACAAAGACAGCAGAAATTACTGACACGGATACAGAAAGACCAACAACGCCAAACATTGTTTCTTTGAAAGTGGTAAAATAGACACAGCTGTAGCAAGAGTGGAAGGAGAGAAAATACAAAGGATACCAGGAAGGACAAAGGCACCACGGGAGCTGGGACACATGCTTGGCCTTTGCCTCCTCCAAACACCACTAAAAAGAGAGCAGAGGGATTGCAGAGCTCAAGCTCACAACAGGAAATTTCAAAAGCCGGAAAACGAGTGGAGGGGTGATCACTGATTTAGGAGACCAGAGCAAATGACGGAAAAGCTCATCACCTCCTGCCTCGGAAGATGGATTGAAGGTCCCGTGTTTCCTCATAGGAAAAACATGGTCTACACTTCAACGAGGAATATTCTCTTATTAAGCCCCCATTGCCTGATATGGAGAATATTTAAGGTGACTCTAGAATATTCTGGGGGGGGGGGAGGAAGGAATTTAAAAAAATAAAATAGAATAGAATATTTTTCCAGAAAACAGTCCAGGTTCTTCCTGCGTTGGTGGTCCCCACAAAGCTCTCTATGCAGCTGGTGAGAGGGGGCCCATCTTGGGGTGTCAGGTCACCAGAAGGCCCTTCAGTGTTTCTCTGTGGCTCCAGTGGCATTCTGAGCTGAAGAATGAGCAGTACATGCAAAAAGAGGTCCCTCGGAGTGTCAGCAGTGCCTGAATGTCAGCGCTGGGAGAAACTGCCTCAATGTCTATTTGTGAAATTAGAGCATCAAATGAGAGACACTCTCCTGCTTAGCAGCTCCCTGATTCCGTTAGGTTCAGTTGATCCAGACCAGGGCCAGCGTAAGAGCCAAACCCAAACCTGCTCTTCGGGGATTTACCTCTTCCCCTTCTCTTACGTGTCTGCCGCCACTAGCCTGAGAGCTTCAGAAGACAAAGGAGCATGTCTCTTCATCCTTAAAACCCCTGAGAATTGCACAATACATGGTGTAAAGTACATGCTCCATGAGTGTTCTTTGCATTCCATTTTTGAAAAAAGTTCATGAACTATGATTGGTTGTATCTTCTGATTAAACTCCAAGCCCATGGAGCCAATTGCCTCTACCTGCAATGCCCCCGCAGACCAGACACCAAACTCGTCACCATCTCTCCCAACCTGGCTTCTTCTCTGACTTCCTTTCAAGTGCCCCAAGCAGAACCGTGGGGATCATCTTAGACCCTCTGTCTCCCTCATCCTTCACCATCCCACCGTCCCATGTGCTACTGATTCAGTTCCCAAAGCTCCTCTCATTTGACCCTGGATCCTCAGTGCCTAATAGAGCAGTGCCTGACACGGGAGGTGCACAATGACTATTAGTTGAGTAAAAGAATGACATTATTTTGGATGTTTGTGGAATTTCATATGCTGACCATCTCAGTAATGCAATGGATCATCCATCGTCTGTTTGGAACGGTCTAAGTCTACAGCCAGAAAGAAGGGAGAACGTGCTATGTGATTCTGCATATTTCTTGCCAGTGTTCTAACTTCACTGTCTAGAAGAGTAGTCTTTACACTGGGATACATGTCCCCTCAGAAGTATGTGAAGACTCTTTGGGAGGTGCTCAGCATGGATGGTCCCAAGGAGCCAATGTCCTGCCCTTTCCTTGCACTTCTGTTCTGACCTACAGGTGCTCAATGTCCTTTCCCACAAACCTGACCCCAATTGACAAGACAAAGGCATTGCACCGTGGTACGCTGCCTGACAGGGTAAAAGGCTCCCAGGCATCAGGAAAAGAAACCATTTGAAATATTTAAGCAAGTTAACATCTCCACTTCTGCATTTCAGGAAGAGATGTATGTCCAACAGAATTGTAGTTTCATACATAATAATTATTTATCAAAATTGTGTTGTTTTGCTCAATTATATACTAGTAAAACTTCTACCAATTATGCCATCCAGAATAAATTTTTTAACACATAGGGGAAAATGTGGTGGGAGGCAGCCAGCAGCAGAGGTAGGTTTGCACAAGAATTGAAGGCACTACATAGCTCAGGGTAGGGGGCGGGTGCAGAACCAGAGGATTGATTGAAAGTCTGTATAAGAAGCTGCTAGATGCCCACATCTCTGCCCTGCCTTGTGCAGAAGACCAGAGATAGAACAGAAGGTCTGTGGAAATGCAAATTAAAGTCACGGTGAAATATCCTTTTACATCCACTCATTGGAGAAATTAAAAAATCTGACAATACCAAGTGTTGGCAGTGATATGGAGTAGCAAGAACTCATACTGCTGGGGGGAGGGAAACCGAGACAAACACTTGGGAAAACAGTGGCATTGTCTAGTAGAATTGAAGACTTGCATATTTATGACCTAAAAGTTTCACTCCTAGACTCCAGATTACACATACAAAATCATGTTTAAATGTTTTTAATAGACAAAGCCAGAAGCATCCCAAATGTCCATTAACAGGAGAATAGATAAATGATATATGTTAAAGTCATACATTGAAACACTATATAACAATAAAAATGAATAAACTACAGCTGTGTACATCAACTTACATGTCTGTCAGCAACGTAATGTGGAGTGAAAACAGCAAGTTACAGAAAAATATGTCCCATGTGATTCCATTTATGCAAAGTTGAAAAACAATGCTACAGGATTTGAACAACACTATAGACCAAATGGACTTTATGGACATATACAGAATATTCCATCCAACACCAACAGAATACACTTTCTTCTCAGCAGCACATGGAACATTCTCTAAGACAGATAATATCTTCATATCTTAGGCCATAAAATCTTTTTTTTTTTTTTTTTTTTTTTTTAGTGACAGGGTCTCACTCCATTGCCCAGGCTGGAGTGCAGTGGCACAATGATAGCTTACATGGTGGCACATGCCTGTAGTCTGAGCTACTTGGGAAGCTAAGGCAGGAGGATCGCTGGAGCCCAGGAGTTTGAGGTTGCAGTGAGCTATGATGATGCCACTGTACTCTAACCCAGGCAACAGAGTAAGACCATGTCTCAAAAAAGAAAAAAAAAAATCAGTAGCATTTCTATACATGAACAGCAAACTTTCCAAAAAAGAAAACTTCCAGAGAAGATTCATTTTGTTTTCCAAAAAAAGAAATCAACAAAATAATCTCATTTATAATAGAGACATAAAATAAAATAAAGTACTTAGGAATAAATTTAACCAAGGAGGTGAAAGACCTGTACACTGAAAACTATATCAAACATTGATGAGAGAAATTGAAGAAGACACAAATAAATGGAAAGATATCCCATGTTCGTGGATTGGAAGAATTCATATTATTATAATGACCATACAACACAAAGTGATATACAGATTCAAAGCAATCCCTATCAAAATTCCCATGACATTTTTCACAGAAATAGAAAAAAACAATCCTAAAATTCATATGGAACCACAAAAGACCCCAAACAGCCAAAACAATCTCAAGCAAAAAGAACAAAACTGGAGGCATCACATTGCCTGATCTCAAAATATACTGCAAACCTATACTGGCATAAAAACAGACATATAAACCAATGGAACACACTAGAGAGCCCAGAAATAAATCTACACATTTATGGTCAATTGATCTTTGACAAAAATGCCGAGAAAACACAACAGAGAAAAGACAGTCTCATCAATAAATGATGCTGGGAAAACTAGATATTCACATGTGGAAGAATGAAATTGGACCCTTATCTCCCACTATGTACAAAAATCAACTCAAGATGGATTAAAGACTTAAACTTAAGACCTGAAACTGTAAAACTATTAGGAGAAAACAGAGGAAAAGCTTCTTGACATTGGTCTGAGCAATGATTTTTTGGATATGACACCAAAAGCACAAGCAACAAAAGCAAAAACAGATAAATGGGATTGCATCAAACTAAAAAGCTGCACAGCAAACAATCAATAAAGTGAAATGACAACCTATGGAATGGGAGAAAATAGTCGCAAACCATACATCTCATAAGGGGTTAATATCCAAAATATAAAACCTGCCGGGAGTTAGCTACTCTCCCAGCAAAACAGGTCCCAAGGCAGGATCGTCGCAAGAGATTTGGAAATAATAGGAATAGGGAAATAATTGAGACGGAGACAAAGTACAGTTTAAAGTGATGGGGAAGTCAGGGGTCCTCCAGCATTCCCGTGAGCTGTGAGGCCCCAAGTGAAATCCCACATCAGTATTTATTGTTACAGGAAATAGTTGTCTTTTGTTAAAGAATTACATGGACAGCTCATTCTTTGAGGTTTCCAGGGGACCCTTACCTAATTCTGTCTACAAGAATAGTCGGTTACAAAATTTTTCTAAAATAAGCATGTTAAGCCCTAAGTTAGAAACAGACCTAGCTGAACATACAAATTAAAGATAAAGTATATAAAATGAGAACACTGAGTCTGTGTACTACTCTAATCTACTTCTTCTAAACACAGAGACATGTAGTCAGGAGTGAAGCAGGAATAGCCTTGAAGTTTAAGATAGTTCCAGCTGCACATTATCTGCTGGGTAGGCATTTTAATCAGCTTCTCTGCCAGGGGCCCAAACTGAGCTTTTGCTTGGCAAAAAAGCTCAAGGACATGGCCGGCAGGAAAGAAGAAATGTTGCTATGCAGACATCCTCTGACAATGCCTGTGTTGGGAGCAGCTTCTATTCTGAGAACTAACACGTCCACAGATTCCTTCAAGACAAAGCCCTGCAAAACCCCTGCAACCTTTCACATCTCTTAGCCTGTTTCCCAACAATAACCAACTCAAACAACTCAATAGCAAGAAAACATATTTTCTAACCCAATTAAAAAAATTGGCAAAGAATCCGAACAGGCATTTCTCAAAAGAAGACTTCCAGATGGCCAACAGGTATATGAAAAAATGTTCAACATCACTAATCACCAGGGAAATGCAAATTAAAACCACAGTGAGGTATCACCTCATACCTACTAGAATGTCTATATCCAAAAGACAAAAGATAGCAAGTGTTAATGTGTAGAAAAGGACACCCTTGCACACTGTTGGTGGGAATGTAAATTAGGACAGCAATTATGGAAAACAGTATGGAGAGTCCTCAAAAAATTAAAAATAGAACTACCATATGATCCAGCAATCCCACTGCTGGGTAAATATCCAAAGGAAATGAAATCAGTATGTTGAAGAGACATCTGCACTCCCATGTTCATTGCAGCACTACTCACAATAGCCAAGGTATGGAAACTGCCCAAGTGCCCCCCAACAGATGAATGGATAAGGAAAATGTGGTAAATACATGCAATGGAATAACATTCAGCCTTTAAAAAGAAAGAAATCCTGCCATTCGTAACAACATGGATGAACCTGGAGGACATTATGATGAGTGAAATAAGCCAGGCATAAGACAAATACTACATGGTCTCACTTATATGTGGAATCTAAAAATGTCAAACTCATAAAAGCAGAGAGTATAATGGTGGTTGCCAGGACCTGAGGTGGAGGATATGGGGGGATGTTGGCCAAAAGGTACAAAGTTTCGGTTATGCAGGATGAATAAGTTCTGGAGACCTATTGTATAGCAATGATGACTCTAGTTAACAATAATTTTTTAAAACAAAACCAGGCCGAGCGTGGTGGCTCACGCCTGTAATCCTAGCACTCTGGGAGGCTGAGGCGGGTGGATCATTTGAGCTCCGGAGTTTGAGACCAGCCTGAGCAAGAGCGAGACCCCGTCTCTACTAAATGTAGGAAGAAATTATATGGACAACTAAAAATATATATAGAAAAAATTAGCCAGACATGGTGGCACATGCCTGTGGTCGCAGCTACTCGGGAGGCTGAGGCAGGAGGATTGCTTGAACCCAGGAGTTTGAGGTTGCAATGAGCTATGATGATGCCACTGCACTCTACCTAGGGTGACAGAGCAAGACTCTGTCTCCAAAAAAAAAAAAAAAAAAAAAATAGCATTGGGGAAGATGTGGAGAAATTGGAACACTTATACACCATTGGTGGAGTTGTATAGTGGTGCAACTACTATGGAAAAGAGTATAGAGGCTCTTCAAAAAATTAAAAATAAAACTACCATATGATCTAGGAATTCTACTTCTGGATGTATATCCAAAAGAATTGAAAGCAGGGATATTTCCACACTCACGTTCAGAGCAGCACTATACACAATAGTCAAGAGGTGGAAGCAACCCAAATGTTCATCGACAGATGAATGGATCAACAAAATGTATGGAATGTTATTCATACAGTCCAAGTAATGGAATATTATTCAGCCTTTAAAAAGGAAGGGAATCCTGTTATGCATGCTACAACATGGATGAACCTTGAGGATACTATGCTAAGTGAAAGAGGCCAGACACAAATATTATGTAATTTCACTTATATGAAGTACCTAGAGTAGTCGAATTCATAGAGACAGAAAGTAGAATCATGGTCGCCAGGGGCTGGGGGGAGAGGGAAGGGGGGTTTGTTTGATAGATACGGAGTTTCATGTTTGCAGGATGGAAAGTTCTGGAGATCTGTTTCACCACAGTGTGAATATATCTAACACTACTGAGCCGTACACTTAAAATGGTTGAGATGGTAAATTTTATATTATGCATTTTTTACCACAATAAAAAAAATTGGCTCAAGAGGAAACAGAAAACCAAAACAATCCCATAATTATTAAAGAAATTGGATCAGTAGTTTAAAATCTATAGGGGAGGAGCAGGAGGCTAGGAAACCAAGGAAAGTCAAGATGGTTTTACAGATGAATTCTAGCAAACTTTAAAGTAACTGATAACTCCTATCTTAGACAAATTATTCCAGGGAACAGCAAAAAGGAAATGCCCCCTCAACTCATTTTATGATGTCTTGATGCCAAACCCAGACAAGGATAATACAAGGCTGAAAAATAAGACAATCCTGAACTGTATATGATAAAAATACATCATGGCAAAGTTGAGTTCGGCCCAGAAAATGGAAAAGTGGCTTAGCATTTAAAAAAACAATAAAGATAATTTGCCACATTAACAGATTAGAGGAGGAAAATCCTGTGATCATCTCAAGGCATTCAGAAAAAGCATCTTTTAAAAAATTCAACACATAGGCCGGGCGCGGTGGCTCACGCCTGTAATCCTAGCACTCTGGGAGGCCGAGGTGGGTGGATGGTTTGAGCTCAGGAGTTCGAGACCAGCCTGAGCAAGAGCGAGACCCCATCTCTACCAAAAATAGAAAGAAATTATATAGACAGCTAAAAATATATATAGAAAAAATTAGCCGGGCATGGTGGCACATGCCTGTAGTCCCAGCTACTCGGGAGGCTGAGACAGGAGGATCCTTTGAGCTCAGGAGTTTGAGGTTGCTGTGAGCTAGGCTGACGCCACGGCACTCACTCTAGCCCGGGCAACAGAGTGAGACTCTGTCTCAAAAAAAAAAAAAAAAATTCAACATACAGCAAACTAGGAATGGAAGGGACTTCCTTAATCTCATAAAGGTATCTACCAAATACACCCTGCAAATGTCATACTTAATAATGAAACGTCAAGAACATTTCCTTTGCTTCCATTCAACTTGTCCAGAGAAGTAAAGCAAGAAAAAGAATCAAAGTTAAAAAGACTGGAAAAGAAGCAACAAAATGGTCATTACTTGCAGATGACATGATTGTGTAAGCAGAAAACCGAAAATAATTCACAAAGAGAATCCAAAGATAATTCTTAGACTTACTAGGAGAGTTTACGAGGTCACTTGATACAAAATCAAAACACAAAAATTCATTGTTTTTCTATATACCAACAACACAGTCAGAAAATGAAATATAAAAAAGATAGCATTTCCACAGCATAGAAAAGCAAAGCTTAGTAATAAATCTAACATACGATGTGCAAGTCCTTTACAGAAAAATGTACTGAAAGGATCTTAATTAGCGGAGAGATACACTGTGTTCATAGATGGGGAAACTCAGTACTTTAGAGGACGCTATTCTCCAAAGTGATTCAAAATTCAAAAAATCTTCCACCACCGCCTCCCAAAAAATCCCAACAGAGTTTTTCATGAAACTTGACAAGCTGTTTCTAAGAAAACTAAAGGACCTAGAATGGGAAAGATAATTTTGAAAGATGAGGAGGAGCAAAAAAAGGAGGGGGAGAGCAAGGAGGAGGAAAAGGAGAAAGGAAAAAAAAAAAGAAAAAGGAGTGACTCCCAAGTATCTAGATTTACTTTAGAGGTTTAGAAAGTAAAACAGGGCAGACAATAAGCCAGTGGGACAGAAGCCTGCAGCCACACAGGTGTGGGGTTGGCATATGACACCAGGCCCGCCAGGTATCAGTGGGGAGGAACGGGGTAACTCTCAGGCTGAGACAGTAACATCCGCCCGGAAAAAGATCAAACTTGATACCTACCTCATATCACAGACAAACAAATTCCTTCTAGATGGATTGAAGACCCGAATATGAATAAAAACTTATTTAAAAAAAGATTTAGAAAAAAGACATAGGGGGAAATCTTTATGATCTTGAGTAGGAGAAGACTTTTTAACCAAGACAAAAATTACAATCCATAAAAGATAAGATTGATAAATGCTATTATATTAAAATTAAGACCTTCTGGCAGGGTGCGGTGGCTCATATCTGTAATCCTAGCAAGGCAAGAGGATCGCTTGAGGTTGGGAGCTTGAGACCAGCCTGAGCAAGAGGGAGACTCCATCTCTCCAAAATTAGAAAACATCAGCTGGGTGTGGTAGTGGCGCTCGCCTGTAGTCCCAGCTACTGGGAGGCTGAGGCTGGTGGATGGTTTGAGCTCAGGAGTTCGAGACCAGCCTGAGCAAGAGCGAGACCCCGTCTCTACTAAAAGTAGAAAGAAATGATCTGGACAGCTAAAAATATATATAGAAAAAAATTAGGCATGGTGGCACATGCCTGTAGTCCCAGCTACTCGAAGGCTGAGGCAGGAGGATTGATTAAGCCCAGGAGTTTGAGGTTGCTGTGAGCTAGGCTGACGCCACGGCACTCTAGCCCGGGCCACAGAGTGGGACCTTGTCTCAAATAATAATAATAATAAAAATAATTAAGACCTTCTGTTCATCAAATGGTAAATAAGCAAACTGAGAAGACCAGTAACAGGTGGGGAGGAGACAGGCAGCCCAGTGACTGGTATCTAGAATGTTTAAAGATTGCCTACAAAATAATAAGGAAAACACAGCTTTCATAGAAATATTGGCGAAAGACGTGCTCGGGCATTTCACAGAACAAGCAGAAACAAAAAGAGCTTCAACGTTTACCGGCAATCTGGGAATGCCGATTCAAAGCCCGGCAAGAGACCATTCATTTCACACCCACTGTACTGGCAGAGGCGTTGGTGAAGACGTGGAGAAGCAGAAATAACACCTACACGGTGACGGCGGGAGGGCTGGTGGGACGCCAGCATGGGAAGCGCTTTCTCCAGGCCCACGAGTCCCCTCTGGCCCAGCGAGTCCCCTGCCAGCCTCTGGAGAGCCCGGCACACAGCAAGGAGACAGCGTGAGACCAGTAGGACTGCCGGCAAATGGGGTCCCGTACAGCTGGCCAGGCAGTGGGCGGCACAGACACTTCTCCGGAGTGTGGAGGTGAGGGGACCAAGCTGTTTGCAGGACACATCCAGCATGAGCCCGCAGCATAGGAAGCTCAAGCCCAGCAGACCAGCATAGGTATGTTGTGGCTACCACCAGCAGGCCACGTGCACACGTATTTACGGAAATGGTGTCGCCTGTGCATGGATCTCTCCGTGGACAGGTAGGAAAAACGTTCCCGATGTCGGGTGGAAGGTGCCTCCCCGGTTTGGGAGAGATGGCTCACCAGCTGGCTCACGTGCGTCTGGCCGTCCCTTCCCAGTGAAAGGGGTGCCTCGGGAGAGCACGTGGACCTGACTGGTTTATCTCTGCATCCTCCACGGCCACACGTGAGAGGCTCTGGAGCCGGTGGTCAGAAGCACGGCCCGGCACTGGAGCTCCTGGGTTCAAACCCTATCTCCGCTCTCTTTAGGCAAACGGACTCGAGCAACGGCCCTAGGCGAGTCACCTACCCCTGCGCCCCGTTTCTTCGCCAGCACGTTCAACAGGACGAAACGTCTGTGGAGCAGGTGCCCAGATGGAAGCGGTAACGCACTCAGCACCCGCCCTCCGCATCTGCTGGGCCTTCTGGCCCTGGGTCGAACACTCTCCCCCATGCCCCTGGTCCCCCTTCAGAGACCCAGACCCAGCACCCCAGTCACCCTGAGCCGGGCTTCTCACCCCAAAACCCCAATGGCCAGTTCACTGGCCATTTCCCCCTGCCTCGTGGGCCTCTCGGTCTTGCCATTCTCCCCTCTGCCTGCCCCTCCACTGGTGACCCTGCCCCGAAGAGAACAGCACCCCAGCAGAAAGGACTCAGGGTCCCCTGGACTCTCCTGCCTTTGCCTCTACCCCCATCCGACACCAAGTCCTCAACAGCTGCCTCCCTGCATCTCCACGCCCATGGCCGCCCCTGGTCCAGGCCTCCCCAGTTCTCCACCCCAGGGCCGCCAGTTTGCCCTCGCCCAAATGCACAGCTGTTTACAAGGACATGGTGAGACAAGCCCAAGTTCTCAGGCCTGGCTGCCGAGACCCTCCCCAATTTGCTGACCTCAAAGCCCACCTTGGACCAGCCTTATGCTCCAGGCAGCGGGAAACACTGGTGGTTTCCTCAAACCACGTGGGCCGTGTCACCTGCAGGCCTGGCCTGGGGTCGCCCCCATCTCCCGTCCTGCCCCGATGCCTGCCAAGGTTCATGGTTCAAGGACACATAGCCTGATGGTCAAGAGCAGGAGCCCTGTGATTGACTCTTAGCCTTGTCACTTCTAGCTGTGCAACTTTGGGCAACTTTCCTAATCTCCCGTGACTCAGTTTCCCTACCTGTGAAGGGAGGAGATAAGTGTACCCCCTCCTGGGGTGGTTGGAAGGACTGAAGGTGTTAGCATTCACAGAATGCTTTGTTTCTGAATGGTGCCAGTGCCAATACCAAGCCTGGCACCAAGGAGGCACTTCGTGGAAGGTTATGGAATGCCCACATGCCCAACCGACAGGAGGGCAGTGGCCGCTCTCACCTGCTCCAGTCAGGTGCGGGCGGCCAGCGGTGCACCGTGCCTGCCGGGGCCAGCAGAGGGCAGCAGCGCCCTGCCCTGCGCCATTGGGCAAAGGGGCGGGCGGGGAGGGGCTGGGCTGCCTGGCAGGGTGGCAGGGATGAGTCGGGCTGGGCGCGATCGCGCATTGTGGGCAGGGAGGCTGGGGTTCCATCAGGACACACTCCTGGCACCGCCAGCTGTTCTCTGGCCCCTGATGGTGGCCCACCAGGTAGGCAGGAACTGGGGCTGGTACCAGCACTGGGTGCAGGGGCCTCTGGGCTGAGGGGTGCTGCCTGGGTTGTGCTTGGGCCCGGGAGAAGCCAGGGTCTGCAGGGCCGACTACCCAGGGTCACGGAAAGGCCCTCAGGAGCCAGCCCAGCCCTACCTAAAAGGACACCTCCTTATGTCCGGTGGCACGGTGCTCCCTGACAGCGGAGGCCTGGAGTTAGCCGGTGGGAAGCAGAATAGGAAAGCCAGCGCCAGCCCTGGCTGGGGACAGGGTAGGGAGGCTGCCTGCCTGGCTCCCCTCCCCCACAGCCACCCAACCGGCCCAGCCAGGTGGCAGCAGCTGCTGCCAACCTTGCCACTGCTACCATCTTGCCCTGGAGTCTCCTGCTGCTGTGCTGTGGGGGAGGCGGCGACCCCAACCCGAGAGGACCCACTCCTGTGCCTTGGGCCCTGAGGCTAATGGCTGGCCCCGAGTGCCCTGTGAGGGTGACACGGGAAGCCAGCTGCTGGTTCCACTCCCTTCCCCAGCCCAATCGGGGGGTCTAGGCCCATCACAGGATGGTGTTCCCTAACGTGGGAGGGAGTGGGCAGTGCCCGGTGCCGTGCCTGATGCTGAGGGTTGGGTTCCTGGTGGCGGAGCCCCTCTCAAGCAGCATCCTCCAGTGGTACTGCCCACCACCACCATGCTGTACCTGGCACGACTTTGCTGGTCCCCAGGGGCAGGGCTGGGTGGGGACAGCCTGCCTGCTTACTCTCTGGTCAGACTTATTATGGGCAGGGATGGGGAGGTCTTCTGGATGGGCCACCTTTGGCAGCATCACCCCTGCCCTGGCCTGGACAAAGGCAGGCATTGAAGGCCAGGGCTGGCACTTCAGCTGGGCGCCGGCTACCGAGGCTGAGGCTGGCATTGTAGGGGCTCAGCGCCTCTGGCCCTGTCTCGGGGGCTCTGAGGCCTACCTCATGCCCTTCACAGGGACCCAGAGGGATGCAGGGAGGGGCACACTTACTGACACAGGGGTTGCAGGGCCAAATGGGGAGGACTGGCCAGAGGAAACCCTGTCCCTTTGTCCACAGATTCCAGGGGGTGTCTCCCTGGGGGTGGGAAGTGCCAGAACAGCCCGGGTGGGGGTAAGAGCACCAGACAGTGGGTCCTTGGCCTGGGCCTCTGGACAGAGGGGACATTGTTGGGGTGGAGGCAGGGCTGCCTCGGCCTGGCCACTATTGACAAAGCTGCCAGCTGTGATGGAGCCCGGTCGCCAGGCCCTTGCCCCACACCCCCCGGGGCTGGCTTGAATGGGGCTGAGCCTCGACTGTGTTCCTCCCACTCAGGACAATGCCCCCACAGCCATCTCGTGCCCATCAGCACTGCCACTGGGCAGCCGAACTGAGGAGAGGTGCCACGCTGCCCTGGACACCCCTCTGCTGCACCCCTACGTGGTGGTAAGTGCCTGGGCCCCCAAACATGTCCCCGGGAGGGGCAGGATGGGGTGAGATAGCACAGGCCAGGGCTCAGGATGCACAGGGAAGCCTTGGCATGGGGCTCCCCGGCAGACACTGCCACGGATACGCGGGGCCGGGAGGAAGCGCCTGTGCCCTTCCCGTCTGTGTTCCTGAGATAAGGGCTCTGCTCCAGGCCTGAGTGGCAGCGGCCCGCTCCTAACTGGCACACGCCCGCACGCCCGGCCGTTGGACCCCAGCTCAACTTGGGACCTGGACCTTGGGCCCTGCTGCCAGCTTCTGCCCCCTTCCCAGGGGCTCTGTGTGTCACCTAGGCAGCCAGTTGGTGCTCCTCTGCCCGCGGCCACTGCTAAGCGCCCAGAGCCCTGCAGCCCGCCCTCGCCTGCAGGGGCTCCGCCCAGGGCCCTGCCACACGCAACGTGGAGCTACCCCTCTGGCTCCCCGCGCCCCTGGTAAAGATCTGTCTTTCTGGCCCGCTCTTCTCCCCTCTCTTCTCAGTCAACACCCCCACCCCAAGGGCCCTCCTGGAGCCAGGCCCTGACTGTGACCGCTGGGGATCGGGGGCAGGGGCAGGGCTCCCTCCACCACTGCACCCTGCGCTGCCTCTTGGCCCCGGGCCTCTCCCAGCACCCACTGACCGGCTCTCAGCTCTCGGCTCTCCCCTACCCCGGCCTCTGCCCCGGCCTCCCGCTCCTTGTCATCTTTGGGGCAGGCTGTGGCGGTGTGGGCGGTGTCCGGGCCTGTGGTCATCCCTCCCTGTGCCCCGAGCCATCTGTCTCCTCTGGGTGGTGGCTGCAGGACCCCGTTTCCTTCTCCCCTGTCCTCCACCGTGTCTCTGGGCTCAGCCTTGGCTCCCTCCCTTGTGTCCCTCCTCTCTCCGCCCTGCCGCTCTGTCACTCAGAGTCCCTCTGTTCATGCTCTTGTGGCTTTCCAGGATCTGCCGCTTGCAGCCATCTAGATGCACATGAAGCAGAGGATGAAAGAATTGTCCCTTGTGTGCGTGCGTGCGCACGCCTCCACACCGCCCCGCCTTTCCTAGCTCTTGGACACTCTCTTTGTCCCTCTTTCTGTCTTCCTGTCTGTGCCTCTCTGTCTCTCTCCATCCCTCTCTTTGCTTCTCTTTGTCCCTGTTATTCTGTCTCCCTCCCTCCCCGGCCCCGAGTCTTCTGGTCTCTCTCCACCCACCTTCCTTTGGCCCGGCCTCTGCCTCAGCCCCTCTGCCCTGCGCGTGCCCTCCCACAGGCCTCTGCCATGGCTCCCGGGCCTCCTTCCGGCCTCCAGCTCCTGCTGCTCCTGCTGCTGCTGTCCCCACCACCACTGCCCTTGACTGGCGCTCATCGCTTCTCAGCACCCAACACCACCTTCAACCACTTGGCGCTGGCACCCAGCCAGGGCACGCTCTATGTCGGCGCGGTGAACCGCCTCTTCCAGCTCAGCCCCGAGTTACAGCTCCAGGCTGTGGCTGTCACTGGCCCTGTCATCGACAGTCCCGACTGTGTGCCTTCCCGTGACCCGGCCGAGTGCCCGCAGGCTCGGCTCACTGACAACGCCAACCAGCTGCTGCTGGTGAGCGGCCGGGCCCAGGAGCTGGTGGCCTGCGGGCAGGTGCGGCAGGGCGTGTGTGAGAAGCGGCGCCTTGGGAACGTGGCCGAGGTGTTGTACCAGGCTGAGGACCCTGGTGATGGGCAGTTTGTGGCTGCCAATGCCCCAGGAGTGGCCACGGTGGGCCTGGTGGTGCCCTTGCCAAGCCGGGACCTCCTACTCGTGGCCAGAGGCCTGGCAGGCAAGCTGTCGGCAGGGGTGCCCCCCCTGACCGTGCGCCAGCTGGCCGGGCCTCAGCCCTTCTCCAGTGAGGGCCTGGGCCGCCTCGTGGTGGCCGACTTCTCTGACTACAACAACAGCTACGTGGGGGCATTTGCCGATGGCCGCTCTGCCTACTTCGTCTTCCGCCGCCGCGGGGCCCGGGCCCAGGCTGAGTACCACTCATATGTGGCCCGCGTCTGCTTGGGGGATGCCAACCTTTACTCCTACGTGGAAGTGCCCGTCGCCTGCCGGGGCCAGGGCCTCATCCAGGCCGCTTTTCTTGCCCCGGGCACCCTGCTAGGGGCGTTTGCTGCCGGCCCGAGGGGCGCGCAGGCAGCCCTGTGTGCCTTTCCTCTGGCTGAACTGGACGGGAGCATGGAGCGGGCCCGGCGACTGTGCTACACGGCAGGGGGCCGGGGTCCCAGCGGCGCAGAGGAAGCCACTGTGGAGTATGGCGTCACGTCACGTTGCGTCACCCTGCCCCTTGTGAGTGGTCAGGGCTGAGCTCCTGAATTCTGGTGGCCGCTACTGCCTCCTCTCTCCGCACCTCTGCCTGGCACCCCTCACACTGCTTGGCGTGGATGGGTGGCACCTCTCGGCCTCATGGCATGGGATGAGGTGCTCTTCTGTGACAGCTACTTGCTGATCTCTTGGCTAGGGAATGTCACAGAGGGGCCAGCTTGGTCTCTAAGTCTCCTACCCACCCCCAGCCCCGACTGCTCTGCCCCAGGGTCCCCGGCCCTGCCCGCCAGCCCGCAGGCTCTCTTCCCACTGGCCACCTGGCACACCCCGCGGACTGTCTCTCTGAGCTGGGAGGAGGTCCCTCCTGTCTCTTCCGGGGTCTGATCCTCCCCCATCTGTTTAGGACTCCCCGGGGGCGTACCCCTGTGGCGATGAACACACCCCCAGCCCCATCGCAGGCCGCCAGCCCCTGGAGGCCCAGCCCCTGCTGCAGCTCGAGCAGCCCATCAGCGCCGTGGCAGCCCTGCAGGCGGACGGGCACACCATAGCCTTCCTGGGGGACGCCCAGGGCCAGCTACACAAGGTGGGTGCCTGACAGCGGGGTGTCCTGGTGCAGCCCCACACTGCCAGGCTGGGTGTGCCCCTGCCCGCAGCAGCTCAGGGAAGCCCTGGCACCCCCTACCTCTCAGCCTGTGTCTCGCCACATGTTGACAGCTGGCTGGATGCCACTTCCTGCAGCCCTGCCTTCTCCACCTGAGGGGAGCCCATGGTCAGGGCGGGTGGGGTGACATGGGGTAGGGTGGGCAGGGCCTGGTGCTCAGAGCCAGCCTGGTCCCAGAAGTGTCTCGGAGGCAAACTCTTGCCTCTCCCAGCTGGCAGAACAGCCCCTGGCATCAAGGGCCCCCTGGAGAGTGTCCTAGCCCTAAGGGGCTGAATGGAGAAGTGATACGTCCACCCCTCAATGGCCTGGCAGGAAGGGGAGCCTGAAAAAGAGCCCCCACAGGGAGAAGAGCATGTGCCCTGAGCGGTCAGCCTGTGGCCATCTGCCCTTGCACCCCCACCCAGGTATTTCTCAATGGCTCCCAAGGCCAAGTATACCACTCCCAGCAAGTGGGGCCTCCGGGCTCGGCCATCAGCCCAGACCTGCTGCTGGACAGCAGTGGCAGCCACCTCTATGTCCTGACTGCCCAACAGGTGAGGGCTGTCTTGGGAGGGGGCCGGGCACATGCAGCCTGAGTCTCTGTACCCACCGCCACTCTCCCCCACTGCCATCCAGGTGGACCGGGTCACTGTGGCAGCCTGCCCCCGGTTTCCCGACTGCACCAGCTGCCTCCAGGCCCAGGACCCACTGTGTGGCTGGTGTGTCCTCCAGGGCAGGTGAGCATGGGGCCTACACCCAGGCTGGGGCCACCAGGTGCTGTGCACCAGGAGATGCACCTGGAAGCAGCTCTAGGTGTGCCAGGAGGCCAGCCCTGCCCACTGAAGTAGAGGCTCAGAGTCATTGCTGAGGTCCCCTATCCTCCCCCATACCACCGAGACGTGACTCTGGTTAGTGCCCCTCCAGCATGGCCCGGCCTCTTCACTCCTCACTGCCCGCACCCCACGCAGCAGCCCCGGGAATCCCTCAAGGCACCCGTCCGTCAGACTGTGTGCTCCCCCGATGCCTGCAACGGCTCCCTCTCACTCACAGTCAAGGCCAGGGCCCGCACCTTGGCCGTGAAGCTCCATCTTCTTGGCCCCCTGCTCACTGCGCTCCAGCTGGGCTATCTCCTCAAGCCCCCTGCTGCTGGTCATCGGGGGAGCCTGAGATCCACACAGTGACCCGGGGGCCCCTACCTGGCAGGTGTACCCGGAAGGGCCAGTGCGGGCGGGCGGGCCAGCCAAACCAGTGGCTGTGGAGCTATGAGGACAGCCACTGCCTGTCCATCCAGAACCTGCTGCCGGCCCATCGCCCCCGCCAGGAGCAGGGCCAGGTAAGGCCCCCACTGCTGCCGGGTGCTCCAGGCAGCACGGCCACTG
The DNA here is from genome assembly GCF_041146395.1 of Eulemur rufifrons. NCBI lineage: Eukaryota > Metazoa > Chordata > Mammalia > Primates > Lemuridae > Eulemur > Eulemur rufifrons. The sequence goes on along the minus strand of NC_091012.1, from coordinate 20,689,625 downwards.
CCTGTCGGGACATGACCCCCGGCCGCCTCCTGTCTTCTTCCTCTCCCGTTGCCTCTGTTCCCGCCCCCAGCAGGGGCCCTGGCCTGCCTGGCCTGGCCACCACCCCACTCTGCTCTGATCTGTTTCGCTCCCCTGTGTCCTAGGTCACCTTGTCTGTCCCACAGCTGCCCAGCCTGGCTGTGGATGAATACTTCCATTGCGCCTTCGGGGACTATGAGAGCTTGGCTTACGTGGAAGGGCCCCATGTGTCCTGTGTCACGCCTCCCCAAGACCAAGTGCCGCTTAACCCTCCAGGCACAGGTAAGGGGGCCCCTGGGGTAGGGAGCTGGGGCAGGAGGTGGAGGAGGCAGAAGCCACGTGACCTGCACTGCCACTACTGTCCCCTCCCAGACCACGTCACTGTGCCCCTGGCCCTAATGTTCGAGGACGTGGCTGTGGCTGCCGCCAACTTCTCCTTCTACGACTGCAGTGCCGTCCAGGCCTTGGAGGTGGCTGCCCCGTGAGTTCCTGGGCCTGTCTCCTGCTGGGTAAGGGTGGCAACCCCGGATGGCACCCAGCCTGAGCAGTCCCCCTGCCCCTCTAGGTGCCGCGCTTGCGTGGGCAGCCTCTGGCGATGCCACTGGTGCCCCCAGAGCAACCGCTGTGTGTACGGGGAGCGCTGCCCAGAGGACGAGAGAACCGTGTACAGTGCCCAGGAGGTGGGTGGGCCCGACCTGCGGGGCTCCCTTCGCCGCTCGGCCCCCACAGCCGAGGGCACCGCAGGGCAGAGGCAGGCCTGCCCCCTACACCTCCTAGCCCTGCCCGGGTAGCAGGCCCCTCGAGTTCCGAAAGGCTGAGGGGTCTCGTTTCCCCAGGTGGACATCCAGGTGCGTGGCCCAGGGGCTTGCCCCCAGGTGGAGGGCCTGGCAGGTCCCCACCTGGTGCCTGTGGGCTGGGAGAGCCATTTGGCCCTGCACGTGCGGAACCTTCAGCATTTCCGAGTGAGCAGCCAGGTGGGCCGGGACCGGGGTGGGCGAGTGCCGAGAGCGTCTGGGGTCCTGACATGTCCTCCCCCAGGGCCGGCCTGCCTCCTACCTCTGCTGGCTGGAGCTGCCCGGAGAACGGTGGAGGCTGCCAGCCACCCTGGAGGAGACCGCTGGGGACACGGGCCTCATCCACTGCCAGGCCCAGCAGGTGGGCAGCTTCTGCAGCCTCGGACACCCCTGGGCCCTCAGCTTCCTCCAGGCCCTCTTCACCTCTGGTCCCGGGCTCCCAGTCTGGTGGGGACTGTCCTGGAGGAGGCGGGAGGCAGAGGTGCCCTGACTGGTGGCCGAGCCTGATCCTGCCCTCTGCCCACAGTTCCGGCCCTCTGTGTCCCAGCGGGAGCTCCGGGTGCCCATCTACGTCACCCGGGGTGAGACCCAGCGGCTGGATGACGCCCATGCCCTTCATGGTGAGCTGGGGGCAGCGAGGCGGGCGGGGCGCGGCGGAGGGAGGCGCCTCAGCATCCTGCCTCACTTTCCCTAGTGACCCTGTACGACTGTGCTGTGGGCCACCCTGACTGCAGCCACTGCCAGGCAGCCAACGGGAGCCTGGGCTGCCTGTGGTGCAGTGACGGCCAGCCTGCCTGTCGCTACGGGCCGCTGTGTGCGCCGGGGGCTGTGCAGCTGCTGTGTCCCATCCCCAGCATTGACGTGGTGAGTCCCCACCTCAAGGGTCCCAGTGCTCCCCATTGCCAGGCCCGCACGGCCCAGCGTCCCTCCACTGCCTGTCCTCCCACAGGCCGCCTAGCAGCTCGGCCTGGCCTCTGCAGAGTGGGGTGTGGCTTTGGGGATGCCATCTGCTGCCCTTTCCTGCTACAGATTGAACCCCTGACCGGCCCCCCCGAGGGTGGCTTGGCTGTCACCATCCTGGGCTCCAACCTGGGCAGGGCCTTTGCCGATGTGCGGGACGCCGTGAGCGTGGCCGGCCAACCCTGCAGCCCTGACCCCGATCTCTACCGCACCTCTGCCCGGTGAGGTCCCCGCTGGGTGGGGGGAACGCCCTCCTGGGGAGGCCCCAGAAACTGGCCACCCAGAGGAGAAGGGAGGCTGTAGCCAAGAAATGTGTGGCCCTGGGTCACAGCACAAAGGAACACAAGCAGGGGAAGGGTGGAGAGAGCGAGCTGCCCACGGCTCCCACAGGCCCTGAGCAGACCCCGGCCTTGGCTCCTCAGGATAGTGTGTTTGACGTCTCCCGCACCCAGCGGCACCACCGGGCCAGTCCAGGTGGCCATTAAGAGTCGGCCACCAGGCATCTCAAGCCAGCACTTCACCTACCAGGTCAGTGCCCGCCCTGGGGTGGTCCCCATGCGGAGGATGGTGGGAGGGTGTGCCAGGAGGGGCAGATGCCTAAGTGAGGACGCTAGACTGGATCTGCAAGTAGCAGGAAGCGGGTCCAAGAGGGAAGCCACGTGATCTGAGTGGAGGGTAGGCTGGGGGCAGTGGCTGGACAGCGGGGACACTGCCGCTGGTGGCTGTCCAGGAGGAAGGTGGGCAGCGAAGCAGCAAGTGTGGTGAGCAGCAGTGTGCTGGCAGGCACAGCGGCAGGGGGAGAATGGGGACTCCTCCAGGCACTAGCCTGAGCCCTGGGCACCCGGTGGGGCCACCTCCGGTGCAGGAAGTCCAGGGCAGTGGGAGAGCAGGAGGGTCAGGGGTGGATTAGCATCGGGAGTTCTGCTTGACACAAAGTGGCACTTCAAGGAGGCAACTGGATCTTGGGGTGTGGCGTTCAGGGCGCCTGGGGGATGCAGGCTCTGCTGGGGAGGACGCTGTCCCGAGGGGAGAGCCTGGCGGTGAGGATAAGAGAGCCCCCCTCATGGGGCAGGGACAGACAGGACAGCTGGCCAGTGTGGAGCTGCAAAAACCTGGGGACAGCACTGCCTGAACGAGGGCACGGTCAGCCGTGGCCCCAGGAGATAAAGTGAGCCTGTACTTCCAAGTCCAAGGGCCTTGGGGATGAGCCCCAGGTGAGGAAGCACCGCCAGGCTGCCCTGCCTCTCGGCCTGCCCTGTTCCCCAGGACCCCGTCCTCCTGAGCCTGAGTCCTCAGTGGGGCCCCCAGGCAGGGGGCACCCAGCTCACCATCCACGGGCAGCACCTCCAGACAGGAGGCAACGTCCGCGCCTTTGTGGGTGGCCAACCCTGTCCCATGTGAGTATCTGGCCCTGCCTGCCCACAAGGTACAGGGACTGCTCCCTCCTGGTCCCAGCCTGGCTACAGTTGAGTGGGGGCCATTAAATTCCAAGGGAGATGGCTGTGCCCGCCCAGTTGTCTCTACCTTGTTGAAGGAATCAAAGTGGGCTTCTCCTGGGGGCCTGGGCAAGGAAGGGCCGGGGCTGAAAGCAGTCAGAGCCCAAGATGAGAGACCCCTCTCCACATTCTGCAGCCAGGAGCCAGTGTGTCCTGAGGCCATCGTGTGCCGCACAATGCCGCAGGCTGCCCCAGGAGAAGCAGCGGTCCTCGTGGTCTTTGGCCATGCCCAGCGCACACTGCTCGCCAACCCCTTCCGCTATACCGCCAACCCCCAGCTTGTGGCAGCGGAGCCCAGCACCAGCTTCCGGGGGTGAGGAGCTTCGTTGGCCCGTGGGCCAACCTGCACACCATTCCCGAGAGACGGAAGGCGGGTGGGGCTGGGCTGTGCACTGCCCGTCCACCCTCTGACTGCCACCCTGCACAGGGGAGGGCGGCTGATCCGTGTCAGGGGCACAGGCCTAGATGTGGTGCAGCGGCCCCTGCTGTCCGTGTGGCTGGAGGCTGTGGAGGAGGTGCAGGCTTCAGGGACCCAGCCCCAGGGCCCAAACCCGAGGAGGAGCTGCGGGGCCCCTGCTGTGGACACCCAGGCTTGTATCCAGCTTGGGGGTGGCTTGCTGCAGGTGAGCCCCCCACAGCCCCAGGCTGTGCCCAGTGTGGGGGTGTGGTGGGGCGAGCAGGGAAGCCCCAGCTCACTCCCTGGCGCCCCGCCCCGAATGCCCCCAGTGCTCCACCCTGTGCTCGGTCAACTCGTCCAGCCTCCTCCTGTGCCGGAGCCCCGCCGTGCCGGATGGTGCCCGCCCGCAGCGGGTCTTCTTCGCCCTAGACAACATGCACGTGGACTTCGCCAGCGCCAGCGGGGGCCAGCGCTTCCTGTACCAGCCTAACCCCCGCCTGGCGCCCCTCAGCCGCGAGGGCCCCAGCCGCCCCTACCGCCTCAAGCCCGGCCACGTCCTGGACGTGGAGGTGAGGCCGCCCCCGCCCCGCCCCGCCCCGCCCCGCCTGGGTCCGCGCCCGCAGCTGGGGCTCAGGCTCGTGTGTCGTGTGTCGCAGGGCGAGGGCCTCACGCTGGGCAGCAGCAAGGAGGAGGTGCGCGCGCACATCGGCACGGGCGAGTGCCTGGTGAAGACGCTCACGCTCACGCACCTGTACTGCCAGCCGCCCCCGCGCGCGCCGCCGCCCGCGGGCCCCGACGCCTTGCCGCAGTTCGTGGTGCAGATGGGCCACGTGCGGCTGGCCCTGGGCCCTGTGCAGTACGAGGCCGAGCCCACGCCCCCCGCCTTCCCCGCGGAGGCCCAGGCGGGCCTGGCCGGGGGCGCCGCCGTGCTGGTCGCCGCCGTGCTCCTGCTCACCCTGGTGTACAGGTGAGGGCCGCCCGCCCGCCCGCCCGCACGCAACCCCCCCACCAGGCCGGGGACCCCCACCCCGGGCCCTTCAGAGCTGACGCCAGCCCCCGCAGGCACAAGAGCGAGCAGGCCCTGCGGGACTACCAGAAGGTGCTGGTGCAGTTGGAGAGCCTGGAGACCGGCGTGGGCGACCAGTGCCGCAAGGAGTTCACAGGTGGGGTGGGGCGGGGTGGGGCCCCGGGAGCTGGGGCGCCCACCTGTGCCTGGACCCACGCCGACCTGTCTCCTGGCCTGCAGACCTGATGACCGAGATGACTGATCTCAGCAGCGACTTAGAGGCCAGCGGGATCCCCTTCCTGGACTACCGCACGTACGCCGAGCGCGCCTTTTTCCCGGGCCATGGTGGCTGCCCGCTGCAGCCCGGGCCGGAGGGGCCTGGGGAAGAGGGCCGCCGCGCCACCGTGCGCCAGGGCCTCACGCAGCTCTCCAACCTGCTCAACAGCAAGCTCTTCCTCCTCACAGTGAGGGCCCCACTCGCTTGGTGGGCAGGCGGGTGGGGCAGGCTCCCCAGCAGGCAAGGTGGTGGGGCTGGGCATGAGGTATGGGCACACGGCAGTGGGGGGGGACATGTGGGGTTTCCCGAAATGAGTGCCAGCCCCCTGCCTAGCTCATCCACACCCTGGAGGAGCAGCCCAGCTTTTCCCAGAGGGACCGCTGCCACGTGGCTTCACTGCTGTCCCTGGCGCTGCATGGCAAGCTTGAGTACCTGACCGACATCATGAAGACGCTGCTTGGTGACCTGGCGGCCCATTATGTACACAAGAACCCCAAGCTCATGCTGCGCAGGTTGGCCTTGACCTGGGCACTGACCTATCCCCACCCCACTCTGGGCAGGCTCTGCCCCTGGGGTGGGCAGGGCCCGGCACCCCTAGGAGGTGGCTTAGAAGTACAGGAACATCCTCACCAGGGCCCTGGGGCCTGCTCTCTACAGGACGGAGACCATGGTGGAGAAGCTGCTCTCCAACTGGCTGTCCATCTGTCTCTACGCCTTCCTGAGGGTGAGGGGCCCTGGGTGGCACCATTCCCCCGTCCCAACATTTGGGGTGACCTGTGGCCTATCTGACCTGTGCCAGGCCTCCGGGCAGCCATCAAAGGAGAGGTCCTGCAACGTGGCTATCAGAAAGTCCAGCTGCCACTCCCCACGCCCTCTGCCTGGCCTGCCGGCCCCACGGCTGATGCTGGCCCCTCTCGGCGGTTGCAGGAGGTGGCTGGTGAGCCGCTGTACATGCTCTTCCGGGCCATCCAGTACCAGGTGGACAAGGGCCCTGTGGATGCCGTGACAGGCAAGGCGAAACGGACCCTGAATGACAGCCGCCTGCTGCGGGAGGATGTGGAGTTCCGGCCCCTGACGCTGATGGTGCTGGTGGGCCCCGGGGCTGGTGGGGCCGCAGGGGGCAGTGAGGCGCAGCGTGTGCCGGCCCGGGTGCTCGACACGGACACCATCACCCAGGTCAAGGAGAAGGTGTTGGACCAAGTCTACAAGGGCACCCCCTTCTCCCAGAGGCCCTCAGTGCATGCTCTAGACCTTGGTGAGAGCCAGCCCCGCCCACCTTAGGGACCCCTAGCCAGCCCCGCCCCCACCTGTAGCTGCTCAGCTCTGCCTTGCTGCAAATGGGGGACTTGGAGCTGTGGCTGAGCGGCTTCCCTGGGTCCCTCCAGAGTGGCGCTCAGGTCTGGCTGGCCACCTAACCCTATCGGATGAGGACTTGACCTCGGTGACCCAGAACCACTGGAAGAGACTCAACACCCTGCAGCACTACAAGGTGCTGGGTGGGGGCAAGGCAGGGTGGGGTGGGAGCAGGGCAGGCCCTGCCTGGGGACAGCCAGGGAAGGGGCCCAGACTCTGCTCCCCCATCCAGGTCCCAGATGGAGCAACAGTGGGGCTCATCCCTCAGCCGCACGACGGCAGCACCGTCTCCCAGAGCCAGGCCCACAGCCGCCCCTCGGGAGCGAGTGAGTCTCTCGGCCCAGACGCGCCCTCTGCGCCCAGGAGCACGAACAGGGCAGGCAGGAGCCCACCTTGCTGCAGGCAAACCAGAGCGCCAGCAGAGCCAGAGGCCGGGCTCCGGAGCCATGGGGCATCGGGCTGAACGAGGCCCTGGGCCGCCACCCTCCCCTCCGCGTCTGCCCCATCTCTTCTTCCCACCTCTCCTTCCGGCACCCTGCCCTACCCTGTGGGGAGGGGGTGTGGCATCCCAGGCCTGTGGGGTGGGGGCAGGGGTGCCGCGCTGAGGCTGGCCTTCCCTGCCCTCAGACATCCCCATGCTGGAGGATGGTGAGGAGGGCGGGGTACGCCTCTGGCACCTGGTGAAGGCCACCGAGGAGCCAGAAGGGGCCAAGGTGCGGCGCAGCAGCCTGCGGGAACGGGAGCGGGCACGGGCCAAGGCCATTCCAGAAATCTACCTCACCCGCCTGCTCTCCATGAAGGTCAGTGTGACCAGGGAGGCCAGGCCCCAGGGAGGTCACCGAGGGGATGTCCGACTGAGCTGGGGAGTGGGTGGGGGCCTAGAGGGGCAGCCCTGGCCACTGATGTTCCCCACACCCTGCCCTCTGCATGGCCCTCACCCCCTGCCTGGCAGGGTACACTGCAGAAGTTCGTAGACGACACCTTCCAGGCCATCCTCAGTGTGAACCGCCCCGTGCCCATTGCCGTCAAGTACCTGTTTGACTTCCTGGATGAGCTCGCAGAGAAGCATGGCATCGAGGACCCCGAGACCCTGCACATCTGGAAGACTAACAGGTGACTTTCCTGCTGACCCCCAACTCTGCAGGTGAGTCCCAGAGGCACAAGGACAGTCACAGGACACGGGTAGCAGGTCCAAGACAGGAACTCAGGCTTTGTGGCATCCACCCTGGGTTTCTAGCCCCTCAGCGAGAACTCACGGGAAGATCTGGGCCCAGCTGGAAATCAGAGCCAAGGCCCTTGGCCGATGGAATGTGTTGCCTAAGGTCCCCGGCTCCGGGAGGCCAGCCGTGCCCACGGAAGGGGTGGGCTGGAGCGTAACGGGAGGAGGTTACAGTGGCAGGCCAGGGCCTCTCACCCACCCCGGCCCATGTCCCCAGTCTGCTGCTGCGGTTCTGGGTGAACGCCTTGAAGAACCCACAGCTCATCTTTGACGTGCGGGTGTCTGACAACGTGGACGCCATCCTCGCAGTCATCGCCCAGACCTTCATCGACTCCTGCACCATCTCGGAGCATAAAGTGGGCCGGGTGAGAGCAGAGCTGCCGCGGCAGGGTGCAGCGCTGGCTGGGGGGTGGCGGCACAATGGGGGCCAGGAGGGGGCCGGTGGCTCCTGCACCTCCCAGCTCACACCCAGCACCTCCTCTACCCGGAGCAGGATTCCCCGGTGAATAAGCTGCTCTACGCCCGGGAGATCCCTCGCTACAAGCAGATGGTGGAAAAGTAGGTGTCAGAGCCGTCAGGGCAGGGGGGCTGGCGCCGCCTCGCCCCTAACTCTGTCCATTCTTCCAGATACTACTCGGACATTCGCCAGAGCTCCCCGGCCAGCTACCAGGAGATGAACTCGGCCCTGGCCGAGCTCTCTGGGGTGAGGCACAGCCCTCCACATTCGGGGGGGGGGGGCGTGGTGGAAAGAGTGTCACAGCTGGGAGGGACTTTGGGGCTTGAGGCCCAGGCTGGGGCCTCACCGCCCCCACCCCGTGTACTGCCCCCAGAGTTACACCTCTGCTCCCCACTGTCTGGAGGCTCTGCAAGGCCTGTACAACCACATCCACAGGTACTACGACCAGGTGAGGCCCGGGGCACCCCAGGGAGGGGCGGGTGCTGGGAGCGAGGTGCAATGAAGAGGAAGGGCCACGGAAGCTCCCTAGCGATGGCCCGATCCAGGCGAGCAGAGGGAGAGTGCCACCCTGTGTCGGAAGGGCCCAGGCTGGGGAGGGGGCTGGGCTTCCATCCGAATTCCCCTCACTGGATCTCCAGGCTCCTGTTGAGATGGCAGCAGGGTGGGTGGCCCTGGGCCAGTGGCAGGGGGTAGGCCTCAGACAGGCACCCCTCCCGACCCTGGCAGATCATCAGCGCCCTGGAGGATGAGCCGCTGGGCCAGAAGGTGCAGCTGGCCTGCCGCCTGCAGCACATCGCTGCCCTGGTAGAGAACAAAGTGACTGACCTGTGAGCTTGGGCCACCAGCTTAAAGAGCAGCCAACACGACCTGCTGCCATAGGACTGAGCCGGTGACCAAGGAGGGGCCAGCAGAGCCTGGGGTGCTATGCCCAGCACCAGGCTCCTGCCCACCGCCTGCCCCACCAGCCTGCCTGCCTCCCCACCCGGGCTCGTTTCTAATTTATAATGCCCCTCCCCTCCCCCCACTGTATTTATTTGCTTGCTAGAGAATCACATCTGGAAATAAAACCGACATACATCTCTCTAGGAAAAGCCCAATCCCCAGCCCCTGCCTTCCCCTGCAAGACTCAAATTGCTGCCCTGTGACTGTGACCTGCTGCACAAGAAAAAAGAGGCCACCAGGCAGCCTCGGGCTCCGCTCTCCTCCCTGCCCGCATCTCCCTTGGCCTCATAGGAAAGCTGTCCCCCTCCGTCTATGTCTGTCTCACCCCTACCACTTCTTTCCTGGCACGAGTGTCTCCCATCTTGGGACCACCACTATCACTGCCAAGCCACCTCTGCTTCATTTGGCCCCAGTGGCCCCCAGCTGGCCTCCCAGCTCCACATTTGCGCCTCTGTCCCCTTCTTGAAGCAGAGTGATCTAAGAGCAGAAGTGCTTGTCAGTCTCTGCTGTAAACCCCATGCTGGTACCCCCAGACTCCAGGTGGGGCCCCTCGCCCACCCCCCGACCATGCTGCAGCAGTGGCCAGCACATGGAGGCCTCAAATGCCCCCTCTGGGGACCCAGGTGGCTCACGGGGGGCAGTGGCTATGGGCTGGCTTGCTTCCCAGAGGTGGATGAGGTGCCCTCAGCTCGTGCCCTGACCCCTGCTCTGCCAGGTGTCCCCAGTGATACCACATTCGGAGAGAGCACTGGCTCCCACCTGTCTTAGGTGTGACAAGCCACAGGAAAAGCAGGACCTTCTAGGAGTGGGTGGAAATGGGGCTCCAACAGGAATGGGAGGGGTCTCCTCCAGGAAGACACCACAGGGGCTAAGTGGGAAGTCTGAGAACATTCTAAAAGCACCACCAGTGCCCAGGGGCACAGGGTAGGGGCCCAGGTCACCATGTGGACCATGTCCTTTCAAGGGTGGCCCCCTGCAGTCAGCCCTGGAGTGCAGCAGCTTGGCCTGCATACGAGTTACTTCCTCCCTGTGTAGGTGGGTTGTGGGGGCTGATCCTGGGGACGAAGTCGCCACCACCTTCCCCTCAAGCAGTAACCCCCTCTCCCCCTGGGGCGGGTGCAGAGCAGGAGGGCAGCTCGGCCTGGGGGCCGGGCTGAGGCTGTCGCTGCGCCGCCTGCTCCCCGCGCCACATACCTTGCCCACGGCCGAGCAGCTGGGAGGCTATTTATAAAGGCGGGTGAGATCAGCGGCCCGAGGCTATAAATGCACGGGCTGCAGCCGGGCCCCACAGGAGCAGCCGCCGGGGCGCCGGAGCTGCGGGCTGGGCTGCGTGGCCACGGCCGGGATGAGCGCCAGTGCGGGCGGGGGTGGCGGTGGCGGAGACAGCGGCAGCAGCAGCAGGTAGGGCTCGGCCCGGGCACTCGGGGCCCCTGGCGCCTCGCACGCTCACTGCCCGCCCACCCCACCCGCAGCTCGCAGGCCTCCTGCGGGCCCGAGTCCTCGGGCTCCGAACTAGCCCAGGCCGCTCCAGCACCCCGAATGCTGCAGGGGCTCTTGGGCTCTGATGATGAGGAACAGGAGGACCCCAAAGACTACTGCAAGGGTGAGGCTTGGCCTTGGGCGCATGCGGCCATATGCCACATGCCACTGCAGGGGCCCCGGACAGAGCAGGCCCAAGTGGGCCAGATGGCCAGCTGGGCTGAGCTGTCCTGGGGGCGGGGGCGGGGGAGGAAGAGGCCCACCCGTGATCTATCAGCTCCCTTTGGCAGGCGGGTACTATCCCGTGAAGATCGGCGACCTGTTCAATGGGCGGTACCACGTGGTGCGCAAGCTGGGCTGGGGCCACTTCTCCACCGTCTGGCTGTGCTGGGACATCCAGTGAGTGTCCCCTTTTGGCTTCAGGGCCCAGCGCTGGCTGGGACCCTGCCTCTGGCCTTGGTTGGGGCCACCGCAATGTACCCCTGTGAGTCTGGCCAGGGCCGCAGCCTACAAGGGTGTCGGTATTGCAGGCGCAAGCGCTTCGTGGCCCTAAAAGTGGTGAAGAGCGCAGGGCATTACACAGAGACAGCTGTGGATGAGATCAAGCTCCTGAAATGTGTGAGGCGCCTCCCCTACCCTCTCCTAGCTCCCCTGGAGCTGCCCGGGGCCTGCTGATGTGGGTGCAGGGCCTGCTGGGGCTTGACGGGGCAGGGCGGGGCTCTGAGGGGCAGCCTCCAGCTGGCTCTGCCGGAGTGGGAGGACCTGGCGGAGGGACAGGAGGGGCCGGTGGCCTTTCTTCCAGTAGGACCCAGCTGGAGCAGGAATGGGGGTGGGGGGAAGAGGTGCTTCAGGGGACGCCGAGGGGAGCAGCTGGTGAAGGGAAAGTTGGAACCACCTGTGGTCCCTTGGCTTTTGCTCCAGGTCCGGGACAGCGACCCTAGTGACCCCAAAAGAGAGACCATTGTCCAGCTCATTGATGACTTCAGGATCTCAGGCGTTAATGGGGTCCGTATCCTTTGCTGGATGAGCAGTGTGGCAGCGAAGGGACCAGCTAATGCCTTTCCAGCTACTTGAATCTCAGTTTGCTGATCTGCACGATGGGGCTTTACCCCTCCCGGTGCCACCGGTCTATGAAATAACCCCATCCCTTTGGGTGATTGTGCCTACATGGGGGGAGACCAGGTTGTTGCTGGCGACCCACGGATGTTGCTGAGTTGCCCCCGAGTGACAGGGGCTGCCTCTGCAGCAGTGCCTTCCTTTTGGGGGACTGCCAAGATGCCCTCTAGCATAACTGGGCATAGCAGTGAGGCAGGCCTGAAAGGCCTCCATCTCTGCCCCTCCAGTGTTCCCTCTCTAGTGTGACCACAAAATGTACCATCCTGACCGGCACACCTCGGAGTGACAGGGACACTATAAATAATGTTGGGATAATGGTGACCGTCAGGACCGCCTGGGGCTGAGGGTGGGCGGGGCCGATGCCCCAGCTGTGTGCCCACTGGCCTCCTTCACTCCCGGCCGCGGACGTGTGCATGGTGCTGGAGGTCCTGGGCCACCAGCTCCTTAAGTGGATCATCAAGTCCAACTACCAGGGCCTGCCTGTGCCCTGTGTGAAGAGCATCGTGAGGCAGGTGAGTGCTGCCCACTGGGCTGCCCGGTCCAGCCCAGCCGGGGCCGGTGCTGGTGCTCAGGTGTGGCCCTCCCTAGGTGCTGCATGGCCTGGACTACCTCCACACCAAGTGCAAGATCATCCACACCGACATCAAGCCTGAGAACATCCTGCTGTGTGTGGGCGATGCGTACATCAGGCGCCTGGCGGCTGAGGCCACAGAGTGGCAGCAGTCCGGGGCACCACCCCCATCCCGCTCCACAGGTACCAGGAGCCCGTACAGGGCAGGGCTGGGGCCTCTGGGCCTCAGCTTTTGCCTGAGCCTCTGTTCCTCTCTCCCCACGCCCCACCTGCACCCTCAGTGAGCACTGCCCCCCAGGAAGTCTTGGTAAGTCGGGACCCTCTTTGCCCCTGCCTCCTCCCCACACCACCCCCGCCCCCCGTGAGCGAGCTGGGGCCATCTCCCCCAAGCTCAGCCCTCAGCCACACTGGCTCCACGCCACCTCCACGGCAGTCCTGCCCCGATGAGTGATGCACGGGGTGGGTCTCATGTCTCAAACTGCCTCAGTGGAAGGACACTGTGTCTTCTCCTAATGGTCACTTCAGGCCACCTTAGGTGGGGCAGGGAAGGGGACGGGGAGCAGGTCCTCCCCCTCCTATAGAGCTTTAGGGAGAAGGACAGGCAGGGAGGCGGGAAGATGTGTGAGGAACAGGTGCCAAGGGTGGGCTGAGGGTGGTGGTGCCACACTCTGGCATCCACGGGAGCCCTGGGGCCTGGAGGCCTTGTCCCTTGCGGGGCGTGCAGGGAAGCTCCCACTGTCAGGTTGAGGGGGGTGGGCGCCAGGAACCCTGGGATGACCCTGGCTCTGACGGCAGACTGGTAAGCTGTCCAAAAACAAGAGGAAGAAGATGAGGCGCAAGCGGAAACTGCAGAAGCGGCTGCTGGAGGAGCGGCTGCGGGACCTGCAGAGGCTGGAGGCCATGGAGGCGGCGGCCCAGGCCGAGGGTGAGGCACCGGAGGGGTGCCGGGCCCCAGCGCAGCACGGGCCACGGGGTACCCGCTCACGTGCTGCCTCCACCCCATCTCCCCAGACTCCAGCTCAAGACTAGAGGGGGGCAGCGGCTCCACCTCCTCTTCAGGCTGCCACCCCGGGGGGGCCGGGGCAGGCCCCTCCCCAGCTTCCTCCTCCCCCACCCCAGGGGGCGACCGCAGCCTCAGCCCCTGTTCGCAGAGCTCCGGCTTCTCGGGCTCCCTCTTCTCTCTTGCTTCGGGCTCCATCCTCTCCGGCTCGTCCACTCAGCGTGAGACCGGGGGCCTGCTGTCACCCAGCAGTAAGTTGAGTGGCGGGCATTGGGTGGCAGGGCCAAGAGGAGTCGGACCAGCTCAGTCTCTCCCCCTTCTCTTCCTTCCCCAGCACCGTTTGGTGCCTCAAACCTCCTGGTGAACCCCCTGGAGCCCCAAAACGCAGACAAGATCAAGATCAAGATCGCGGACCTGGGCAATGCCTGCTGGGTGGTATGACTGAGCCCTGCAGTGCAGCACTGGGGGTCTTGGTCTGAGGGTGGAGGCACAGGCCCACTCTTGGGGAGCCCCCACTACGGGCCTGTGGTGCACACGACCCACTGGTTCAGCCAGGGGCACGAGCCGGCATCAGTCCTGCCCAGTCAGCAGAACTGGGCCATGGCAAGGGGCAGGGGCCCACTGGGAAGGGGCCAGTCCCCCTCCAGGGAGATCTGGGGACCCTGAGGCTCAGAGCAAGCCCCACCAAAGCTCCTTGGGTTCACGGACCAGAGGTGGGAGTCGGGTTCACTGGGGCAGGCTAGCCTTGGTCCCCAGCTCCTGTCCCCAGGGCTCCCCTTGCCTCCAGCACAAGCACTTCACTGAGGACATCCAGACGCGGCAGTACCGGGCCGTGGAGGTGCTGATCGGCGCTGAGTACGGCCCCCCCGCGGACATCTGGAGCACGGCGTGCATGGTACGCCCACCCGCTGCCCCGCACCCAGGGCCCGGGCGCTCCTGCCAGCAGCCTCACCTTCTTCCCCACTTCCAGGCCTTCGAGCTGGCCACCGGCGACTACCTGTTTGAGCCTCACTCTGGAGAAGACTACAGCCGCGATGAGGGTAGGGCAGGCAGGCCCTGGGCTCAGCCTCAGGGCCTCCCAGCCCCCCGCCTGCACCCCAACCTCCTCTCCATCCGCAGACCACATCGCTCACATCGTGGAGCTTCTGGGAGACATCCCCCCGGCCTTCGCCCTCTCGGGCCGCTACTCCCGGGAGTTCTTCAACCGGAGAGGTGGGCACCTGAGCAGGCTCCGGCCACCTGGCCGTGGGGAGGGTGGGGCGGGGCTCTTGTGTTCTGAAATAGAGGGAACCCAGAAGCCAGAGGCCTTCCTGGCAGAGCCTAAGTACCAGGCAGGCCTGGGGACAGAGCCTGATGCCCACCTGGCCACCCTCAGGAGAGCTGCGACACATCCACAACCTCAAGCACTGGGGCCTGTACGAGGTGCTCATGGAGAAGTACGAGTGGCCCCTGGAGCAGGCCACGCAGTTCAGCGCCTTCCTGCTGCCCATGATGGAGTACATCCCTGAGAAGCGGGCCAGCGCGGCCGACTGCCTGCAGCACCCCTGGCTCAACCCCTAAGCCCTGCCTCCCCGCTCTCAGTGCCTTGAGGGACGCGGGCCCACTCCCGCCGCGCTGCGGGAGCTACCCTCTGCCCCCCCACCCCACGGCAGGGCAGACAGGTGCGGGGCTAGGGACCGGGCCCATCTTTCAGAATGTGTTCTGCTCACGGTCCTCCTACAGAGTCCTCAGAGCGGGAAAGAAGCGTGCGTGTCTCTTTCTTAATAAAGTGTGAACTGAAGCGCCCGCGTCCTACAGTGAGGGAAGCACGTGGCCAAGAGCTGGGGCAGAAGCTAGTTTATTCTGGGGTCCGCCTACCGAGCTGGCTGAGGGTGCTGGGGGAAGGGCGGATCTGAGGAGCGGGCCAGGATGGCCTCAGGGACAACCTAGGCCTCCACGGCCCTGCCATTGACGATGCGGATGTGGCGGATGATGTCCTGGATGGCTCCGGATGTGGTGCCCTGGCCCCCGATGTCTGGAGTGTGCATCTGCGGGAGATGGGCTAGCTGGGCACACACCAGGCCCCACCAACGCCCTGCACCTCACAGGTGGCCCATGGTTACCCACTGTCTCCCATGGCCTGCAGGGCCTGGAACGGCCACCAAGAGGGCAGTGGTACCAGCTAAGGCCCAGAAACCCTACCTATCTAGTACTACCCTCGCTTTGGGGCCCCAGTCAATGCGGATTAGAGGAGGGAGGCTGAAGGGCAGGGGAGGGAACAAGAGGAACCTCACGTTTTCGTTGTCCATTGACGCCAGGACAGCCTTGCGGATGGAGGTGGCGTAGGAGTGGAGCCTAGAGGAGGGGAGAGCCAGCTTTGGTCCTCAGGGCCTAGAGGCTGACCGGCAGGTTCACGGCCAGTCATTGGGAAGCCCCTTACTTGAGGTGGTCTAGCATCATGCAGCTCGCCAGCAGAGTAGCTGTGGGGTTGGCAATGTTCTTATTGGCGATACTCTTGCCTGTGTTCCTCGTAGCCTGAAAGAGGCAAGATGGAGGCGAGCGGGTGGAGAATGTAGCAACATTCTACTCACGTGAATCGGCCAGAAACGGGAAGCAGACAAGTGGGTGCTGGGGAGGGAATGGGGAGAGTCTGCTGATGGGGACAGGGTTTCCTTTTGGAGTGATGAAAACGTTCTGGAATGGGATAGTGGTGATGCTCGCACGACCCTGGATATTCTAAAAACCCCTGGATAGTGCACTTGGCATGGTCGAACAGCATGCTGCGTGCACCACACCGCAACAAGGCTGTACGGGGAAGACCCTGGGGCCGCACCTGAGCCTTGGCGCTTCTGGCGGCACTCACCGTCTCGAACACCGCGTACACGTGGCCGTAGTTGGCCCCAGCCACGAGGCCTGGGCCCCCGACCAGCCCTGCACAGACGTTGTTGACGATGTTGCCGTAGAGATTGGGCATCACCATGACATCGAACTGCTGGGGCCGGGACACCAGCTGTGGGGCAAGGAAGGGGCTGAGGAACACATTTGGGAGCACGAGTACAAGAAGCCCAGGGCACCCAGGGCAGGAGGTGACAGAGCTGTGTAGGCCACCTACCTGCATGGTGGTGTTGTCCACAATCATGTTCTCGAAGGTGATCTGGGGGTAGCGGGCTGCCACCTCCCTGCAGCACTGGAGGAAGAGCCCATCACCCAGTTTCCTGGAAGCGGGAGGGAACAGGGCACTAGCTGGGGCCGTGACAACAATCAGCCAGAGGGCCTGGATGTACAGAGGGTCATGGCAGGCTGAGGCCTGACTTCTAACCTGCCCCTCACCTGCAGGAGGGGCGTGATCCCGTTCCACCTCCCCTAAGTGTGGACTGTGGCAAGGTCTCAGGGCAACGGGGCACACACCCGGGTGTAGTGTGGCCCCTTGGTAGGTGGCCAAGGTCTTGGACGCTATGGCCCCGAGAGCAGGCCGAACGGGAGGGACATACATGATGTTGGCCTTGTGCACAGCCGTCACTTTCTTGCGCCCACTCTCCTGGGCCAGCTTGAAGGCGTACTCCGCAATGCGCAGGGACTTCGCCTTGGTGATGATCTTCAGGCTCTCCACTACTCCTGCCACACTCTGAGAAGGGGACGGGGAGAAGGGACCTCTGTTGGGGCCTGCCTCAGGGAGCCCATCGGAGAGCCGAGCTGGCCAAGTGGGCTGGCGCGATGAGGGCACAGTGGGAAGCAGCCCTGTCTCTCAGTATTTTTGGCTTCTTCCTTGCGGGTCCGCCTGTTTCTGGTTCTTTAAGGTCTCCCCTCAACATGGACCACGGCCGGGCTCATCCCCAGCCCCCATGGCTTGAGAGGGTAACCCAGGCCTTGCCCACCTCATGCTCCAGGCTGCTGTACTCGCCCTCTGTGTTTTCCCGGACGATGAGGATGTCTATGTCCTTGTGCCGGGTCACCACTCCTGGCAGGCTCTTACAGTGGATGACATTGGCATAGAGGTCCAGGCTGGTGCTGGGAGGGGACCGAGAAAGAGGCAGGCTAGGCCTGATTGGCAGCTGGCCAGGGCCAGACTCTGCTGGCACACCTTACCCTGGCCCCCACCAAGCTGCAGCCCCGTGCGCTTGGCTCTCACCGAAGGATGTTGTTTCGGGACTTGTGAGACGGCGGCAGGTTATGGTTTGTTTCAATGTTGCCTACAGAACACACAAGACAGGCAGGCTGGAGAGGGCCCCCCAGGCTCAGCCTCGCTGTCACACTCCCCCTTCCTGACCCAGGGAATGTGTGCCAAAGGCTGCTTGAATCAGAGGCGATTTCGGCAACAAAAATACTTCGTGGTATGCTAGAACGCAACTTCCAACGTAAGCCCCACGAGGGCAAAGGGGCGTGCGTGGGTGTGTTTTGCTCACTGATGGGTTCCAAGGAACTAGATGGCACCTGGCACATACAAGGCACCCTACTTACTGGGAGAATGAATGTACAAATGAATGAAGAAGGCTTGGCAGCCGGCCAGCAGGCCATGCCATTTCCCATCCAGGGTCTGGCTCAGTAGAAAGTGACCACTCCTGCTTACTAACAGGTTGGCTGGTCAGGCTGACGCCAGCAAGGTGACCTTGGCCATGGTTACTGTCAGGCCCCACATCAAGGTACCACACAAGCCCCAGCTCAGGGGCAGGCAGGAGCTGCTTGGACAAGGCCAGACTGGCCCAGGGCATCCCGAGGAAAGGAAGCAGGGGGCCAATGGCCGCTGGGAGCAGGCAGTGAGAGGGTAGGGTACCAAGCAGAGAGGCCTTTCTCGGCAGCCCACAAGGGCCACCTATCCCTCCAAACTGTACCCTGCCCACACTGACCTCACCCAGAGTGCCCAGGGTACCCTGTGATTGGCGTGCAGGCCCCTCCACTCGACTGCCAGGGCCTGGGGCTCTACCTGGGTTCATCTTTGCTCACATGCTCCTCACGCAGAGCAGGCAATGAGCTTAAGTTTGCAGAATGAGTGACAGAAAAAGTTTAAGGACCTGGACCAAACCAAGGCAAACTCAGGAAAGGTTACTAGAATCACGTCTGTGCCATCCACAGCTTTGCCGGCTAGAGCCAAGGCAGCAGGCAGAGGGTCAGAACTGCATCTCTGTGACATCTGGTCTGTGAAGAAAGACTCTGAGGGTCAAAGCTGACCCCAGCAGAGAGGGCTATCTGAGAAGGGAAGGAGCGGGTGGGGGGAGCCTGTCACTGGACAGGCAGGCTCACACACAGCCATTTCTACCAAGATCTCAGGGTCCCAGCATGAACAGGCCCACAGAAGCTTCCACCCCGTCTCCAAGCACAAGGGTCCTCTCTGGCCAGAGAAGACATGAAATCAGAGCCGTGGGGCCCCACAAGGGTCAGCTTGGAGGCATAAGGAATCACGCGTAGGGCCCCATCCTGGCCTCTGGGCCCGGAGCTTACCCTTTAGAGCCACGCGGTTGCGACGGATGGCCATGATGGCATTGCGGATGTCCTCTTCATCACCATTGGAACTCACGTGCACCTCCTCAAAGTCCACAGGCACACACGCGTGCCTGGGGCAGAGCAGGGTCAGGGAGGCTGGCCCAGGGCCTCCCCCATACCTCCTCCAGGAAGCCTGCCAGGCTGCCGGGTGCAGAGGCCTCTCCCCTGTTGCTGCCTGCCCTGACCTGGCTCTGGCTGGGGGGAGACTGGGCCCACCTGCACTGACTGACGGGGGCACGCTTGAACTCCCCAATGCACACTGTCACCAGGACCGGTGTGACCTTCCCCATGTTCAGGCCAGCCTGGCAGGATGAGAGGCACTGGGATGCAAGGCCTGGCCTCACAGGGCCTCCTGCCACTGCCTCACCAGGTGTCCCCGGTATCCTCTTGGCACAAAGCTCTCAGGGGCCCCCAGCTGGGCCCAGGGCACAACCCTCCCTGGGGGACAAGGCAAGGGGAGGTGGGCCCAGGGGCTCTGTACCTGAACACAGACTTGACATGCAACATGAGCTCTGGCCCAATGCCATCCCCCGGGATCATAGTCACTGTGTGCCGCCCACCATACTTAGCCGACGGAGGCTGGAAGGAAGGGGATGGCGAAGGTGGGCCTTCAGGCACTTCCACGTGCTCCCCAGCTCAGCGCCCAAGTGCTCAAGCCAGTTCCCTTCTGCCCACCAGCACTGATTCCAAAGGCTGGCTAATTGCAAGGTGCCAAACTGGGGTGCCCCCAACCCAGACAGGGCTGCTCATCTGGGACTCCCTGGTCAGCAGCAGTCCCCACCCCTACCTGGACTTTGGTCAACCCCAAAGCATCTAAAAGCCCCCAAATCAGACAGGCAGAGGAGAAGAAGGATACTCACAATTGTTTGTTGCTAGAGGGGAAACAGAAGGGAAGAAGGCATGATCAGCCAAGGTTGGAAAAATAAGGCTATGACCAAGGAACGGGAGCCTTCTCCCTGGGTGCACTGTCCGGCACAATTCAGGGAAGGACACAGAGGACCAGGGGCCAAAGAGGCACAGGCACATGTACACACACACACACACGCACACACACACACACACACAGGCAGGTACTTACTGAGGAGATGCTCCTCCGGGGGGCCTCATGGGCACCGAGAACCTGGCGAAAAGAACCCAAGTACCAATGTTTGTCGTCCAGCTCAGAAAGTCAAGTTGGCCAGGGCTGACATGCCCAGATACACCCCAACTTGTGCGCCACCATCCTGTGAACAACTGCACGCAATATGCCCCCAGACAGACGGCTCCGAAGCCTCTGTTTTCCAAGGACTGGCCCACTGAAGCACCATGCAAAGTGGTTTCGCCCCTTCCCGCCTCCTTCAGCCCTTTGGTCAATTTATTTAAAAATGTCTGTCTCCCCCCCTTTTTTTTGCTTCTGATTCTACTTTGGCCAATTATTCCTGCTCGGTGACGTTTGTAACACGGGAAAATCGGCAAACTAAACCTGGTACGATAGGGAAATCATCACAACAAACCACAGGTCCATGACAATAATAATGTCATCACTTCTTTTATCATTTTTCCTTATTACAAAAGTGGCACATGGTCACTACAGAAAAAGCAGAACACGGAGAGAACAAGCCTCCCTGAGACAAGCACTGGCAGCCCCCTGGGGAAGGGCCCCTCAGAGTAGAAACTGAAAGCAAATGTGTATGGAAATCCAGCCATTTCTAGAAGACTGAAAACAGATTCAATCTCTAGGAAGGCTTTCAGAAAGGACTGCAAAACTGCTTCATGGTCCTAGCCAGATGACAAATGTCCCCAACCCCCTGACTGGGAAACACCTGACAGCTTCAGAGTAAAAGCTAAGCCAAGCAGGCCAGGTGCTAAGAAGTGACCCCACTGTCCTGGAAGGAGAAAAGATGCCCATGTCCCAGGTCCCCCTGCAGGAGGGCTTTCCTCTCCTCCCTGCTGTGCCCCACCTAGGAACACATTCGAGATAGTGGCAGAGCCAAGGTCCTCCTTGTCACTTGGAGACACCCTGCCACTTGCGCACCAGGCAGCAGAGTGTTCTAGCCAATGGGAGAGGTGCGATGGCCATTCTTCAAAGAGCTCTGCCTTCCCACTAGAAGTCTAGAAGGCTCGGGCGGAGCCTGACCGTTCCCTGTCTGGGTCCACCTGGGCAGCATTCACAAGGGGCCCTCTTGCACGAGCTGTGGCAATGCAGGTGTGCCACTCACCGGCCCAAGCCTGGGGTTAGGAGGCGGTGACTACTAGGACCAGAGCCCCGAGGGTACTTCAGCTGATCTGTGCAGCACCTGGATCTACAGCCACAGGCACACTTGGGACTTTTCTGTGTTCTTTCTAGCACTTGTCAAGGTATGGATTCATCTTATTTGTAGGTTCTCAATACAAGTACCTAGAAAGTGGCTAAGACAGCCCTTCCTCCAGGGAGCCTTCCCTGATGCCCTACGGCTGCTAGGTTGGGCTCGCAAGGCCCTACCTATTCCCTTCCCCCACCATCTGGGGACATCTCTCCAGGTTATGGTCGCCTTGCCTCCTCCCTAACCCCTCAGCCCCTGAGAGCAGGAGCCATGTCTGTCTGGTCTCCCATTGCCACTCCAGGGATGCAGCACAGCGCCTGGCCCAACGCTGGGACACAAGGAACATTTGCTGAGTGAACAAGCACATCAGAAAATGAAGAAAGAAATGGAGACTAGGAGACCTCGCTTCAGATCTACCATCTGCTACTCTTGAAATGGCTCTGTGTCTTCATCTGAAATCCACAGAATACAGGTGCCTACTTCAGGTGACTGTTGGAAAGATTCCGTGAGAGGAGCTACCTGAGCTGTTCAGTCCCTGGCAGGGATTCCAGCTGTGCTAAGGCAGCCTGCCCCTTCACCCGCCAGTCCCTCCAATCAGAGTTCAAGGATGGTGTCCCTGGGGGGGAGGTGGGGTTGACTCCTGCTGCTCCCAACAGCAATGTCTCCTGGGCTTTAACTGTGGCGGTGGGTGAGCCAGCCTCTGGAGGACCCCCACTGGGCCTGGCTGAAAGCCTGTGCACCTCCCCCAAGGATGGCAACATCACCACCAGCGCTGAACCTCTCCTGCACTTGGTCCCTACACCAGATGTTCCTCTGGGCTTTGGCCGACGACCCAGAGAGCTCCCTAGATAGAGACTTCCCTGACCTTACTTTACAGATGCGGGCACTTTCTTTCAGGGGGTCACAAAGGTTGCGCCCAGGTTGCCCTGTATAGTTTCCAGTCAAAGGAGCCCAGTGTGAGGCAGGATGGGATATGCACATGCCTCCTGCTCTTCCATCATCCTTTGATAGGTACACAGAAAGAAAGGGGTCCAGGGTAGTACGTGCTCTTGCTGAAGGGCTCCCACATGCCACATCTTAAGCCTACTGAGGCTCTGCTCTTTGGCATGTTTCTGTTGGATCAAGTGCCAAGGGTAGCTGAATGTTTTCCCAGGAGGTCCCAATTAGTAGGACCCAAGATCTGGGGCTCCTCTCTAAAGGTTCTTATGCCCAGGAAAAGCAGTCTCAGGGCAAGGCACTGCCCAGCTACCAATCATTCACTGTGCCCCACTCCCACCCCAACACACACAAGCGCACTCACACAGGGGAGGTCAGAGAGGAGAGGAGACAAATATCTTCACCAAGAGCTTCCAGGAACCCAGCTGCTAGAGTCATCAATGCCTCTGGAAAGCCTCTATATACTGTTGCCCTTCCATCAGCAAATTGGAAGTCAGCATTTTAAAGAGAACTCCCTAAGGCACAAGCTTCCACAGGGATCAGAGGGAGGAAACATAGCAAGCAGAAGTGTCCATGGGGAGTGTCATCAAAGACACCAAGTTCTGGAAGGTCAGTGTTGGCAGGATCTTTTGAGACCCTTCCCCTCACTGGACAGAGGGGAAACTGGAACCCAGAGAGAGGAGGGGACTGGCCAAGGGCCACACAATGGGTTAGTGTAGGAGCAAGGCCTGGAGGCCCTATCTCTTATATCCTGGGGCCAGCCAGCTGGCTTGCTGCTGCTTCAGATGGTTTCCAACCCACCTGGGACCTAAGTTATCCTCATCTTCAGTGTGTGTAAGGAAACAGAAATCGAACCTGAATAACCAGGACCCCAGACACAGAACTTCAGAAGCAATGCCCTCTTCCCTCACAGCTTCCCGCCCCCGCCAGCCTCACTGTGCCCCGCTCCCTCCCATTCCAAGAGCCTCAAGGGGAAGGGCATCTGAGAGTCTAAGAATGTGGGAGGGATCATGGGTGACTAACAAAGTCTGATTCTTTGCCACCAAGACAGGTGGCAAAGCCGTCCAACTGAGGGAAACCCGTAGAAGATCTTGAGTCTAGGAACGGGATTCCCAAAGCGACACGAGAAAGGTGGGCTGGGACACGTGACTGTCTCAGAAGGGCTCAGACAAGGACATTAAGGAAGTGACACCTGGCCGCCGCGGCACACTCTCCCGGCCTGCCCAGAGAACCCCCGCCACCAATGCAGACCCCTGGCCGGACCAGGGCCAACTTCGGCCAATCTCCTCACTGACATCGGAGGCGGCCAATCAACCCTGGCGTACAGCCCTCTCCCCGCCCCGCATGGGGCCCACAGCCAATCGGACTCCAGGCTGCTGCGAGAGCACTTGCCCCCCCAACCCCCACCCCCAGCGAGCGCTGCGACTGTCCCGTGGCCGGCTCTCCTCTCACCTCCCAAGGACGGCAGAAAAGGGCCGGCCTGAGTACTGCCTTCGCAGCGCCGCCAGCAGCAGTCACTACCTTCAGCGCCATGATGGAAAGTGAGAGCCACCTCCCGTCCCAACGCGCAGACACCGACCTCGCGAGAGTTCGTTAGGGCGAGACGTCCTCGAGGCAGGCTCGGGCCCTGCACTGCGCACGCGCGGCTGCGCCGATTTCCCCCGCCCCCTTGTGGCGCCTAGAGCTCCGCCGCGGCAGCCGCCATCTTGGCGGGGGGGCGCGACTAGCTGGGCCTCGGCTTGGGGAGGAGACACGTCAGTGCCGCCAGCGACGTCACGAGGCCAGCCGGACCAGCAGGCGCACGATTGGCTGCCGCTGCCGCTTACGCGTCGCGCTTCCTCGTCTGCCCCTCATGTTCAGGGGAGCTCGCTCTCTTTTTCCCTCGGCAGAGAAGAGGCGATGGCGACGATGGCATCTCTCGGCGCCCTGGCGCTACTCCTGCTGTTCGGCCTCTCCTGCTGCTCAGGTAGCGGCCTGGCCAGAGCTGCTTTCTGGCGAGCCTCTGTCGCACGCAGGTGGTGCTGGGGGGAGGTGGGGTGCGGGCGAAGTGGTGGGCTGGCCCTTCTCGGGGCCCGTCGCTGCGGGCCGGGCCGGGCCTTCCAACGAGAGGCAGGTGGCCTCGGGGCGCGGCAACCAAAGCACCACACACACGTTTACCCAGCAGCCTGGCCATATCTTTTCCTTGTCTGTTCATGCGAAGAAAAGTCCCAGAGTCTCCATTGTCTCCCGGCCCCTAGCTCTAGCAGGGTGACACAGGTCCCTGCTCCTGCTCCCGGAGGAGGGTCGGCCAGGAGCAAAGCTCTAGAGCGCAGAGTGATCGCGGCGGGGAGCCACATGGGCCGGTGCTGTGCGGGCCAGGCTTCCTCGGGAAGTGAGAGCTAAGTGAGGAGAGGGAGCAAGGACGTTCCAGGCAGAGAGCAAGAGAGGGGCGAGTGGGTCTTGAGTGCCAGGCCCCTCACCAGGGTTTTCTGCAGAGCTGAGCTGCAGTCCCCTTGATTGACATTCCTGAGTGATTCTTAACACCTGGTGGCGGGGTTGAGCTGTGACTGGAGTCCAGAAGGGTGTTTAGGAGGTTGTTGCAGCAGCCAGCACCCGGCCTGGGTCCTGGGCTGGGTGGGGCTGCTTTCTGCACGCTCACTCCTGCCGTACTTCATGCCAGCGCCTTTGGTGCCTGCAGTGTTTCACCAGCCTCACTGGCCTCCCTGCCTGCACCCTTCTCACCCACCCCTCAGGAATTCCCTGCGCTGCAGCCAGGGACATCTCCAAAGGACAGACTTGGCTGTGAAACCCCTTCAGGGGCTCCACAGTGTCCACAGGAAAAAGGCCCAACTCAGCAGGACGCAGAAGTGCTGCGGGACCCATTCCCTGAGAACTGTCCCCCACTGCCATTCCCAGGCATCTGCCTCCTGCTGTCTAGACCCAAAACCTCCTTTGATTTCCTCAACTTAAGCCATCACTCTGCCAGGGCATCACATTCGGAGAGCAGTTGGCTGAGAACTTGCCCACTTGGGGTAGCATTTGCTTCACATCCTCTCGCGTAAGTGGCACCCTTCCTTTGCTGTGGCCCTCTGTGGTTATGGAGCTGGCTAAGCCAGGGACCTTTCTGTCAGAGCTGCCCAGTTTGAGGGGATGAGTTGTGCCTCCAATCCAGAGCCTCTCCCATTTGCTTCCCTCGGGAAACACTGGGACCGCTCTTGTCCTTTTGTCACCTGGCTGGGGGTAGAGACCTTTCCCCTCATCTTGAAAGCCCTGTGTACTGCCTGGACCCCACTTGGTGTCTCTGCCAAGGATGCCTTCACTAAACTGGGCTGTGTATGGCTCTGAATTGAGGCTGGCCTGGCCCTCTGGGCTTCCAGGGTATTTCAGGACCCAGGCAGGCTGTCACATGGCCTACCCATCGTAGCTGTGGGCACTGACGTGAGCTGTGCAGTGATTCAGCCCCCACCCACCCCACACACACATACAGTCTTCCTTCACCGTTGCAAGGCACTCCCACCTCTACAAGGCCTCCCCTGCCTGCCTTCTCGGCCGTCCCACTTTGCCACTGCATTTCCAACTGAGTACTTGGATCTGAGTCCCATATCCTACTTGGAAGGGACAGAAAGGTCCTGTGTGTCCTCAGCTGCCTGGGCCTGGGAGGTGAGGCCTTGCAGTCCTGTCTGCCTTCAGCCTAGCACGCTAAAGCTGGCTTTACCAGGTGTTTCTGTGCCTCCTCCCCACAGCAGAGGCCTGCGTGGAGCCCCAGATCACCCCTTCCTACTATACCACTTCAGATGCCGTCATTTCCACCGAAACCGTCTTCATTGTGGAGATCTCCCTGACGTGCAAGAACAGGGTCCAGGTGAGGCAGGGGGGGTTCAGCCAGGAGGATGCAGGGGTGAGAGGTGGGTGTAGGGGTGTGAGGTGCTCCTCACTGGCAGTTGACAGAGTCCAACCTGAGGACCCATGTCAACAGAGGGAGAATAATTCCAATTCACGGGGTGTGGGAGAGATCAGGACGCAGCAAGGTCCAACCCTAGCAAGTGTTTACTGACCATTTTCCTGGCCTCCATTGTATGCTTTGCCTACACACAGTAACATGGGGTGGATACCCCACTGTTTCCAGAATAAATGTCTGGAACACGAGAAAGGGCCAGGGTCAGTTCCTAGGCCCCTCCGTCCCTTTTCTGGTTGCTGTTTGCTAGTGCATCTGTTTGGGTGTTTTTAAGTTCAAGATTGAGGAACCTTGGTTTCAGCCCCTGACCTGCATTTGCAAAAGTCCAAAGAAGGAAGTTGGGTCTTTTTCTGGTACAATACTCCTTGGGAGGCCAGGCGCGGTGGCTCACCCGTGTAATCCTCGCATTCTGGGAGGCTAAGACGGGAAGATCGCTTGAGCTCAGGAGTTTGAGACCAGCCTGAGCAAGAGGAAGACCCCATCTCTACAAAAATAGAAAAAATTAGCCAGGCGAGGTGGCGTGCACCTGTAGTCCCAGCTATGCGGGAGGCTGAGGCAGGAGGATTGCTTGAGGCCAGGAGTCTGAGGTTGCTGTGATCCAGGCTGACTCCACGGCACTCTAGCCTGGGCCACAGAGTGAGACTCTGTCTCAGAATACATAAATAAATAAAAATAACAATACTTCTTGGATGAAATACCCCTTGAACAGCCATTTGGTAGCACTTGACCATGGTACGTTCAGAGAAATAACAGGGACATTTTGAACATCCCACCCCTGTTCACAGTTAATAGGCTAGCTGTGAGTCAAGTTAGATCAGGCCATAGGGGGATCTAACCCTGTCCCCTGTCAGGGAAGATGGACACAGAGAGACAGTGACAGTTGGTTTCCTAGATGGCTCTGGGTTGTGCCAGGCCCACCTTTGTGGTTCTTGCTTGGTGCCTCCTGCCAGACACGTGGCAGCCCCACGCTGGGCTTGGCCTCCCTGCCCACAGGCCATGGCGCTGGCCCAGACAGCACAGTGGGGCCTCTGCCCATACCGAGAGGGGAGAAGGTGATTCTCCCTTTGTTCTCTCATCCAGAACATGGCTCTTTATGCTGACGTCGGTGGAAAACAATTCCCTGTCACCCGAGGCCAGGATGTGGGGCGTTATCAGGTAAGGGATGTCGAGTTTGAGGTTGTTGAGGGGAGGCTGCCTGCTCATGGGCATGACTTGAAGCCCTGGGGTTGGCTCAGTTGAGTAGGGGCAGGGAAGCCCCTCATGTGTCCACTCTGCCCACCCCCTGCCAACACACCCAACCCAGGTGTCCTGGAGCCTGGACCACAAGAGCGCCCATGCAGGTACCTATGAGGTCAGATTCTTCGATGAGGAGTCCTACAGCCTCCTAAGGAAGGTGGGTATGGCCTGGAGCCCTCCGAGGCCCGAAGGAGGGAGGGCACATCCCATTTCTGTAGCGATCTCTAGCCTGCTCTCCCTGTGGTCCCTTCTCCCTGGACCTTTGGCCCACTGGGGGCCTTGCTTATGCAGGGCAGGATGGGCCAAAGGGGGGAGGTGCTGGCAGCAAGTCCTGAGCCAGGTGGGCGCCTTCCCGTGCTGCTGGCCCACCTGGCCCTTCCTCGCATGTCTCCTGCCCATTTCTCTCCTCTTCTGGGTCTTGGGCAGTGTTCCTGCCTCTTCTAGCCACCCCCACCCGGGCAGCCCATCTGGCACTGCCTGACCCCAGCACTTCCCTTCCAGGCTCAGAGAAATAACGAAGACATTTCAATCATCCCGCCCTTGTTCACAGTCAGTGTGGACCATCGGGTAAGTGGCCTGGTCCCAGAGGGACAGGGAGCTCATGGCACACCTTTTCTTTTTTGGGGGGTCAGGGCTGAGTGAAGGTTCCCATTTCTCATCGTTTCTACAACCCTAGCTCTACCTGCTTGGCCATGATTGGCCAGCATGTCTTTGTCTCCCTGATGGAGGGTGACCAGGGCTGGCTAGTCCATTTGCTTGTCCCTCCCTGAGCTCGCTCTTGATTTCCTTTCTTGCAGGGCACCTGGAATGGGCCCTGGGTCTCCACTGAGGTGCTGGCCGCAGCGATTGGTCTAGTGATCTACTACCTGGCCTTCAGTGCAAAGAGCCACATCCAGGCCTGAGGGCCGCATCCTCAGCCCTCCCTTGCTTCTTTCAATAAACAGTCACTGGGCGTCACGAACACATTTGGGACACAGGGCTCCTGGCTTGCGTGCTGGGGCCCAGCATCCCCTTGTCTGCCTGGACAGCAGAGGCGCTGAGTGGGAAAGGGGCTGGCTTCGGTCCGGGACTCCCCTTCCTCCCCAGGCGAAGCCTTCCCTGTCTGGTCCCCGCAGTGCCGTGTGTCTGCCTTCCCTGCGTCTCCCTCCTGGTCGCCTGCATGGTTTCCGGGTGAGGGCATGGGGGTTGTCCCCCTCCTTGCCAGCACATGACCTCATCTAGCAAAGAAGACTCTGCTTGTTCTCTTGCCCCGGTCCCTGTGGCACAGCAGTGTCTCCATCTGGCTGCCTGTCTGGGGCGAGTCTTCCCGTGGCAGCCTTGGGAAGGTCCCTTTGACCTTTCTGGCCTGGCTCCGAGTGGAGGGCGGGGAGGAGGGCTGCTCCGCCACACCTGCCAGTGGGAGTGGCATCTGGCCTGGTCAGAGAAGGCAGAGGCCCCTCCCAGCTTCCCCCAAATGCAGCAGTCAGCACCACGGTGGCATGTGGAGACACAGCCAGCCTTGTCTTCATACTGGCTCCTGTGTTTGGAGCCTGGGCACGAGCCACACGCTGAGGCACTCTCCATGCTTTGCTGGGTGAGTGCAGTGAGCACCCCCATCTTGCTGATGTGGTCAGCGCTGGCCCGTGAACCAGCTGCCTGCAGCACACAGCTGTCCCGGGGGCTGGGCCCTGCAGACCCTGCACCCTGGCTGCTCGGTGCCACTTCCAGTGTGCTTTTCCTTCCAGATGGCAGGTTAGGAAACACTCTGACACCTCTGAGGGGCCCGTCACCCCCTCTCCAAAGAGTACCGGTGCTCTCAGGATGCCGGCAGGCAGCCCTCCTACCAGCCCACTTCCCAGGCTCGGTGCATGCTGGGCACTGGCCAGGTGAATGGTGTTCCTTAGTGTCACCAATACCTGGTGAGGTAGTGAGGGCCCTGAGGTACAAAAGGGCCAGGTACAAATCCCAGGTGAGCCCTTCCCAGTTGTGACATGGTAACAGTGCAGTGCCTACTCTAAGGTGTCAATGAAGGGTTATTGGGACCAGCGGGCAAAGTCCAGGTATCTGGGTGACCACTCAGCATGGCTGTTACTGGAGAGAAACAGAACCCTCCAGGGAGGCTGTACTTGAAAAGGAGGGCGGCGGCTCCTCAGTACCTAGCTTGCTCCCCTGCCTGGGCCCTGCCAGCGCAGCAGTTCAAGGGGCTGGGGGTATGGCGGCAGCTTGCGGCCCAGGTCCGTCTGCCAAGCAGTCTGCAGGACAGTGGGGAGGCTCCTAGGAAGAGCTGGGTGCTCCCCCCGTGACAGTACAACAGGCGAGTTGGAGCTGGAAGCCCACTGAGGCCCTGGCCACACTAGCTTTGCCAGCTGATGGAGTTTCTGATCCCAGAGATGGAGACCAGCGCTGGGAGCAATGGCTACTCCCCTCACTGGCCAAGGAGCAAACGAGGACCGTTCCCAGTATTCTGTCAATGGCCTGGGCAGGGCCGGCAGGCAGGGGCCCACCAGGTGGGAGGCTTAGGCAGGGTGGAGTGGGCACAGTGGCAGCTGTCGACTGCCAAGTTGCTCTTTTTGGTCTGGCTCCACCACCCAGCCCGATGGCAGTAGGATCTGAATGTGAAGTCGCTGTTCCAGGGCGTCAGTAGCCAAGTGCTGCCAGCCCGCCTGGCGCCACTTCTTCCTGAGCCAGCCAAGGCACTCCAAGCTCTGGTGCTGTCTTGGCCCATATCCTATAAGCACTGGAGGGCGCCCCACCAGAGGAAGAATGGAGTATCTCTCTAGAGCCATCGAAGTGAGCCCCTCAGCAGCTAGAGAGGGGTGCCAAGGAAACAGTTTGCCTCAGCCTCTGATCAACTCCAGCCAGTTCTCTGTGATATGGGCCAGGTCCTTGGAGCCTTCTCCTCCCCAGGGGCAAGGGCAGGGGGCTGGTCACTAGAGTTGGGTGTGTCAAGCCTTCTGCTGGAGAGGCCCCTAGAGGGGTGGCAGAGCCAGCATCTCCAGGCCCCACCCCCTGCTCCCCTGCCTCCCTTCCCAGCTCGCTGGGTGTGACCTGTTGGGCCCTCCCTCCCACGCCGCACAGACAGATTGGCCTGCAGCCTTGTGGCCCAGCCTTCCGGGCAGCAAACCTCCAGGCTTCCAGGAACAGGCCCTGGCATTCCTCACTCATGCCCTCTTCAGTGTTTCATCTGTCACTGACTTGCCGCCTGGATCTTGGGAGAGGCTTGTTTATGTCATTTTCTTTCAAGAGAATTTTAATGCACCCTCACCCGCTCCAGCTCCTGCCTGTCCAGGAGACCAAGCTCCTTTGCAGCAACACTGCCCCTCCAGGGGGCACCGCTCATGCAGCAGGCAGCACCCATGTCGCCCCTCGAGCTGTCTTTGCCGCCCTCAGTCAGTGCTTAGAATGGCTCCGGCGCTTGGCGGATGCCCGATGGCTTGCTGTGCTGAATGGGACTGTGGGCATTTGGCAGCCCCTCTGAGAGTTCTTGAGACAGAAGGGCACTTGCAGCCACCTGGTGCTCATCTGTCTGGCCAAAAGACACTCGCTCGGTGCCTTTGACGTACCTGGCACCTTGCTGGGCACTATGGGATCCCCAAATGGGAGAGGCAGCTTCTGCCTTCCGGAAGCTTGCAGCTCCTTGCCCTGCCAGGCCTCCTCCTGGGCCGAGGGGCTGGGGGTACGGGTGGAACCCACTTCCCACAGGCAACAGGCCCACCTTCAGTTCTGTCCATGGAGGTGACTGTGGCCATCCTGCATCTGGTCACCACCCCTGTGACTATGCCACACCTCCCGCACATGATTGCCCAGGGGAGCTCACTGACTTCAGAGGACCTCACTGTTCGTCAGTGATAAACTGAGGCAAGCTGGAGCATGGCTTTAAACTGGCCCTGGTCCCGGCCCTGCCCCACCTCTGTCCCCCACCCCCACCCCAGCAGCAACAGCGCGGTGAGAAGGAACACAGGGAGGCCTCGATTCAACCAAGTAAAAAGGCAGCTTGCTTTATTCTCGAGATGCAGGCAGGGGCAGGGGTGGCGAAGCCTGTCTGCCTCCAGCTGGGGCTCCAAGCCTGACGGGCAGCCCAGTTCCCCCATTCGGAACTCAAGGATGTCGGGGCATCCCCCCAGTCAGTCCACCACCCCACTCGGGCCCAGGCCGCAGATCGCCAGCAAGTCCTCCCGGGCCAGACGACCTGAGCTCTTCCACCGGTGCTCGCGGGGCTTGGCTTCTAGACCTTTGCTGTTGAAGCACCCTCCTCAGGCCACTCAGAAGCCCCCGCTCCAGAGGGCATCAGACGCAGACCTGGACTCCGTGATTTCTTCTTGGATGGACACTGCCCCTCAGTCCCTGCAGTCTCGCTCTCCCT
The DNA here is from genome assembly GCF_041146395.1 of Eulemur rufifrons. Classification (NCBI taxonomy): domain Eukaryota; kingdom Metazoa; phylum Chordata; class Mammalia; order Primates; family Lemuridae; genus Eulemur; species Eulemur rufifrons. Next base: position 20,658,353 of record NC_091012.1, on the reverse strand, counting down.
CGGTCACTGGAGATGGACCTCAGAGTAGAGGCCACCAGGACAGCTGCTTCCCATTCCTCCCACCTTTCCCTCCCCTTCCCTCCCACCCCCAGCCCTCCCTCTCCTCCTCCCCCACCTCCTTCCCAGCCAGCACTGGAGGAGGGGTTCCACCTTTGACGGGCTGCCTGAAGGAGCCCAGAGCAGGTCCACAAAACAGAAAAACAACTATTGGCAAGCACAGAAGGGGAGAAAAACCACAAAAATCAGGGTTGCCTTTGTCTACAACTCACTGCAGCTCACAGCAGCGGGGAGAGGCTGTGCTCATCGGCGAGGCTGGAAGTTCTCTTGTGCTTAAGACAGTCTTCCTCACCTCTCTTTTGCAGCTCGACTTCCCTGTCTCCAAGTACACAGGTCAGGAGAGCTGTCTGTGTGTGTGCGTGTGCGTGTGTGTGTGTGATGTATGCACATGGACACACAGCTGAAGGGGTGCCTGTTACAGGTGTGCCCCCGGTGATGGCCACCGACACAGTCACTTGGCTTGGGGAGAAGGAAGCAGGTGATGCTAACAGAGCCCCGTGCACACACACAGACAGGTGGGTGTGTGCGTGAGCACGGCGTGCACGCACACGAAGCACACTCGATTCTAAGGAGTGAGGGCCGGGACCCAGGAGGCTCCCTGGGCCTGGGCCGGCTCCGCCAGGGCGGCTCACACGGTGGTGACTGAGAGCAGGGGGTTGTAGACCCGCTTGCCGTCGGCCGAGCGAGCGCCGTGGGCCAGCATCTCCTGGATGGTGATCCAGTTGTCCAGGATCTTCTTGTTCCGTTTCTTCATGGTCTTGCGGTGGCTCAAGGCGATGATGTTGAGCTCGGGCTTGCTGTCACTGTTCTGCTGCTCCCTCAGGCACTCCAGCCGGCTCTGCATCATGAATTCACGCCGCTTCCGCTGCTCCCGGGCCCGCATCAGGTGCTGCTTCCGCTCCTCCTTGCTCCAGTAGCGGCCCATCTTCATTTCGCTCACCGCGTCATCATCAGTGGTCATGCCGCTGCGCTCTTCCCGGATCTTCAGGGCCCGGGCTTTCAGCAGCCGATCTCGCACGGGCCGCTTGGCCACGTAGCGGGTCCCATCGCTGCGCACCTTCACCTTCCACTCCATGCGGGGCGCCTCAGTGGCCACCACCCCACCCACCCGAGGACCGCTGGCCAAACTCAGGGGGCCGTGGCCTAGCTCCTCCAGGCCTCGAGTTGGGGCCAGCTGCACGCAGCTGTGGTAGTGCTGGCTCTCCTGGCCCTGGCCGCGGTGGCGCCTCGAGAGGTAAGGGCTGCCTTCGGGGCCCACGCGCTCCAGGGCCACCCCGGCCTTGGGGTTGCGGCGGACACGCTCCTCTGCGTGCTGTCTCCGGCCTGCCTCAGGATCCCGGGACAGAGATCGGAATTTGGCCGGGCTGCCCTGCGGAGGAGCCGCCTTTGGCGGGGTGGCAGCGGCGGGGCCAGGAGGGGTCCGGTTCAAGTTGGAGTTGCCAGCAGCGGCCTGCCGCAGGGGGCTCTCGGGCAGGGGCTCCACGAGCAGCGGAGTGCTGCGGCAGCTCTCCCCGGTGTTGTAGGCGCTGGTGCTGTCCTTGTCCGACTTCTCGGGCAGCTCGGAGATGTCAGACAGCTCGTGCTTCTTGGGCTCGCTGGCTGCGAGGTCGTAGAGGCTCTCCTCCTCCAGCATCCAGGCCTTCATGCAGCGCTCCCGCAGCTGCTGCATCTTCTGCGCCCGCAGGATGTTGCGGCATTTGAATTCCAGGTGCCGAAGCTCCTCCTCCAGCATGGCCATCTCGTGGCCCAGGCTCTCGTTGCGGTTGACGTCCAGGGCGCTGTTGCCGCCGGAGGCCCGAGGGAAGAGGAGGCCCAGCTGGTTGCCGTTCTCCAGGTGGCACTTGATCTCCAGAAGCTCCCGGTAGCGCTCATACTCCTCATCTGTGAGGCCCGGGATGTCGCCCCCTCCCAGCCCCGCCCCCTCGGCCAGCAGCGAGTCCATGCTGAAATGGAAGTCGCGGCTCTGCAGCACGTCCCCTTGCAGGCCAAACTTGCGCAGGCTCCCCGGGGTGTTGGTGGTGCTCGGGGGCTCGTCCCCTAGCAGGTCATGCTCAGAGCTCTCTTCGTTGCGGGTGCTCTCGTCCGTCCGGCCTACCCCACTGTCCAGCTCCTGACTGTTGCTCAGGCCTGGGCCCGCGTCGGGAGCCGCCTTCTCCTCTTCGTTTCCAAGCTGGAGCAGAGACAAGCACCACTCAGGTGGATCCCACAGGCAGGGATGTCGCAGGAGGGCTGGTTCACTTCCTCACCAAGGCTGGGAGACCCTGCACGTCCCAGCCCTTTCCACCTTCTTCCTTCCCTTGTGCCCTCCCCACCAGCCACCCTCCTTCCTCACCTGTTGGGCAGGGGGTGGGTTCAGCTTCCGGGCACGCAGGTCCCCCTCATGCTCAGAGCCAAAGTCATCCAGGAAGTCATCCCGGTCACTGTCCTTCCACCGTCTCGCCAACTACAGAGACACGCCCTCGCTGTCCCCACAGCTTCAGGGACCTCCCTAGACACCCTCTGGTCCTCTCTGGGCTCCGTGCTTGGCCCCCCAGTTTCAGTGAAGTTGAACAATCCAAGGGAAGGCGGTCCCGGCCCACTCAGCCGTCAGAGGCTAGAAGGGGAAATGGGCCCTGGGACCCCCCTGCCATGCCTGTGCCCTGGTCTCGGCTCAGCAGCTTCCCAGACAGAAAGCCCGCTGACAGGGACCCCAGGTCACCCTCCCAGGCACACGCACCTGGCTCTCAGGCCGGGCCACCAGCAGGGAGATGTTGGTGTTCTCTTCCTGGCTCAGGATGGCCACCGCCTCTTCCCGGTTCTGGACGTCCACACCATTAATCTGTGGCAGGCCAGGGGACAATCAAAACAAGGATGCTAGGCATGGCCCTGGGGCAGGCCCTGGGTGGCTGCAGGGAGCCCAGGCACACCGGGCTGGGATGGGCTCTGGGAGGATGTAACTAAGTGGAGGGTGCCAGGGAAAGGATGGCCTGGCCCTTGCAAGAGCACTTGTGTGCTCAGAGGACAGCATGGAGTGGGGACCAAGGGAGCTGGGGAGGGGCCAGAGCAGCACAGATCCTAGATCTCGGCAGATCCTGCAAGGACATGGGAGCCCTTGGGCCCGCTGAGCAGGAGAGAGGTGAGATCAGCCCAGGTGTGGGGCACGGTATGGGGCGAGGCTCCTAGTGGACGAGCACTAGGGGGCAGTAAGGAGAGGTCACAGGGCCGCCGGTGAGCCCTCACCTGGATGATGCGGTCTCCCTCGCGGATCCGGCCGTCTTTGGCTGCAATACTGTTGGGATTTACCTGCAAGACACACACACCTTGGGGACTTGGCGCTTAAGGTGCCCTTTCAGTGGGAAGGGGCAGCCTCACCTCGGGGCCCCCAAAGCATGCTGAAGGCTCTCTCTCACTCCCACTCCAGCTCAGCGCCCAGGAAGCAGGAGCAGAGGGCAGCGAGCTAGTGCCTCTCCCCTGTGCCTGCCCAACGCCCCGGGCCCCACCCCCAGCACTCCTGAGCGCTCTTGCACAGAAGCCTGTTGTTTTTGTCAGCCCTGGGGCTCAATGGCAGTTGGCTATTTCCCATCTGGAAGGCCGACTTCATTGGCATGCTGCTATTGTGCAGGGCAGCTGGGGGCCGCCCCCTCCTGCGGATACACAGACATCTGCCCAGGACACACAGGGGAGGAAAGAACAAAGCCTGGCCAGGACCTGGTCCTGGTCTGTCCTCAGTCCTGGATGCTGTCCCACCCTGGGCTCAGGTCCCCTTCTGCAGACACATACTGAAGCTATCAGCTGCCCTGCCTGGCCTTGATACCTGGAAGCCAACCTGTGATGCCCTATCTTTGGTGGCTGGGACCTTATGGGCAGCCTCCGAGCCCTGTGCGGGCCATGTGGGAAGGCCACGGGGCTAGGGTGGCATGGGGGCTCTTCCTGGGCCCGGCCCTGCATCGGTGCCGCCTCCATACCTCTCCAACGTAGATGCCCAGGTCCTCTTCGTCATCTGTGCGGTAGCACACCATCAGGCCCAGCTTGTCTCGGTGGCTGCTTTTATACAGCTCCACCTCCTGCCGCAAGGAGGATGGGAGGAAGCAGAGGCAGAAAGCCCAGGAAACGCGTGAGCGAGGAAGCCCCGCAGCACCTCACCTTCTGCAGTCACCTGAACTAGGTTTCCAGCCCCCGGCTTTGAGGGCTTCTCTTACCATCCCAAATGGCGCATGTGTTCCATGGTCTCCCCTACCAGGAAGTGCCCAAGACACACACAGACGCACAGCACACAGAGGACACAGACATGCATGGGACGCAGACTCACCGACATGGACAGAACACACAACCTCACCCATGCCCTCCCTGACTCAGCCAGACGGCCGCCCGGGGACAGCAGGAGCCGGGCCCGAGCAGGGCTGCACACAGCTGCCCTGGGTGGGCTCCTGAGGCTGCCCGCGGGCCCTGGCCCGGCCGCCCGGCTCACCTCATACTCCAGCTCGTCCATACGGTCTGCCTCCTGTGGGCCGCCCTCCATGAACTCCGCCGGGTCATAATACTCATGGCTGATGGGGGGGCTGCCCAGGAGAAGGTGGGGGTCAGGCCAGCCATCCTCTCCTCTCACACCCTAGCCTTGGCTCCTGGGACGGCTGGTCTCAGTGCACCCAGCCTGGAGCCGCGATCTGGGTGCACCGTCCAGGGTAGGTGGCCCAGCTGCCTCCTCCAGAACCCTCTCCTGAGCTACATGCAGCCATGCACAGACCAGGAATGCTCCCCAAACGGGCATGTGCCAGGTCTGCACTGAGGACCCAGGCATGCCTAGCTCCCCCTGCCCCATCCCCCAGACCAGACCCCTCTAACCACACCAGCCGGTGCCCCGCCCGCCCAGCACTGGCCCCATCATGCAACGCCCCCAGGAGTTAGCCAGGCCCCAGAGGACTTCTGCAGAGCAGAGGGAGACCCACTCTACCTCCAGGCGCTGCCCTCTTGGCCCCAAAGCTAAGGTTGGCTGCTCAAGGCCTGTGGCCTACCTCTCTGCAGACGAGGGGCGCCCCAGGGCCACCTCCCTGCAGCCGGGCCAAGATGAGCAGAATGAGGCAGTGCTCACGCGGTCATGAGCCACCAGCCTGGATGAAAGGCCCTTCTTCCGAGCAGGCCAAAGAAAGAAGCCGGAGAGATGGAAGAAATTCAGAGCAAGTAGAGGAATGGGACAGACAAGGGATGCAAGAAGATTCAAGGAGTGATGCTCGTGAGGCGGGAGACGATGGCGCAGAAGAGGACAGAGCATGGAGGAGGAGGAGCTGAGGGCCTCAGCCCTGGCCAGCTGGGTGGCGAGAGAAGCCGCGTTTCCAGCAGCGATGGCCCTGAGGGTAGATAGAGCAGGAGCCTGCCTGGAAGCCTCCTCTTGGCCCCTTCACCGGCTGGTGCCAGCCTGAGGCTAGAGGCCTGAAACCTTCTGAGCCCTCAGGTGCCGCAGTCACTTCTGGAGGCCAAGAAGCCTGTTCCTTGCCCGAGAGGGGCAGGCTGAGTTGGGGTCTCCCTGCCACGCCCAGAGCTGCATCAGTGCAGCCTGTGGGTGGCGTGGGCACGGTTGCCCCAGCTGACATGCCCTCTCTGGAGGCAGGGCCCGGGGCCCTCCTGAGGGCGACTCACAGCTCAGAGAGGACGTACGGCTCCAGGATGGCCATGGGCGGGGTGGGCGGGCGCAGCTTGCCCAATGCCATGATATGCTCGAAGGTGATGTCGGTCTGAGTGCCACTGTCCACCAGCTGCAGGTCGTGGCAGGAGCTGTCCCCCCGGAGGCGGGGGCTGCGTCTCAGCACCTGGATCACCAGGGGCTCCTTGGAGGAGCGCAGGGCCTCCAGAGTTTGCTCCTGAGACAGCTTGGAGAGCTCCTTCCCGTTCACCTGCGGCAGAGACACGCCTCCATGAGAACCTTCTGGAGGGCTGACAGCCAGTCACCCCTGTCCACTTTCCACCCACGGCCCTGGCTACCCTTGGTGCCCTCATTTCCAGGCGAATCCCACTGCTCAGCCTCCACCCCATGGAGTGCTGTCTGAGGATGGCTGGGCCACGCCAAGGGCCTGGGAGAGCCGGCGTCTGTGCACTGGGTCCAGAGGCTGTGCCCTCACCCTAGAACATCCTCTAGTCTCTCCTTCAGCAAGAGCCATCCACAACGATTCTGTCCTCCCTCCCACCAGGACCTGCTTCTCCTTCAGGCAGCACTGAGGCCAGAGCTAGCATCTAGAAGATCCCAGAGAGTTCCTTGGCAATGACCGAACAATACTAGCCAACCCTCAGTGATCATCTATGTTGTGCTCATCCAACATCAAGGCAGGTGGATGACCTTGACTCCGGTCCTGGTGGGCCAAGTCCGTCAATAGATGTCTACTCGCTAGGGAGGCCGGGGGCCAGTGGGGGATGAGTACGGAGATGCATAAGGAATCAGAACACAGTCCTGTGTGCTCCTGGCTGTCACTGACTTCCTGACGAGAAAAGGCCTTGACACACAAGAAGCCTCCTGGAATTGCAAGGTGGCCTAAGAGAGGTGCCAAGGGAGTGACCCTTATAAAGCTACCACAGCTTCTTGGGCACCTGCTATGTGCCAGGTTCCTGGAAGGGCACCGGACGTGGGTCCCCTTCAAATCCTAACCCCCAACAACTTTGAGGGAGATGCCGTTATTGCCCTCACTTTGCAGATGCAGAGACTGAGGCTCAGCAAGGCGAAGGCAGCGGGTCAAGGTCATGAGCCAGGACTGGATGCAAAGTGGTCAGAATGAGGGGCAGGGGGGCAAGGAAGCAGCAGCGCTGGCGCAGCTTTGCAGGATGCTACCTGCATGGAGGGCGTGGAGGAGGGAGGACGGGGGCCTCCCAGGCCAGGGCGGGGTGGAACACAGCCCCAGCTGGGTGTAGCAGGGAGTGCCCTGGCGGCACCCGTGGGTAGAAGGCTGGCCCCAGCCCAGTTTCTGGTTTCTGCAGCACCCAGTGTGTGTCGGGCCCCAGGATGGCATGTTGCAGCCTTGAAGTCCTCCTTGGGGAGAGGAGACAAGTAGAGATGGGACAAACAACTAAGGACTGAGGAGAACCGAACACACACCACTGGAATTCAGGGCACATGTCCTGGGGCCGGCAAGAGAGAAGCAGGAAGCACTTTCCGGAGGAGCTCGCAGGGTCTCCCCATTCGCTCAGCAGAAGCGTGGAAGTGGAAGAGTGTACCCAAACGGCTCTGCCTACCTGGCAAGTGCCGGAACAGACCTTACCCGCTGCTAAGGGAGCACAGGGCCGGCCACGCCCACCTGACAGGGAGGTGGGGAAGGCCCCCTGAGCAGGTGGCAGTTGGCCTGCCTCAAGCACAGGGAGATGGGCCAAGAAAAGAGGTGGGGGCTGGTTTGCAGGTGGGAGGGGAACCCGGAATGTGTCTGGGGACAGAGCAGGCTGGGAGCCCCTGTGGGACACAGGGAGAAGGGCCCTGCTCAGGCACGGGCACAGGCTCTCTGCTTTGCTGAGTTGTCCCGATATTAGCAAGTTTACAACAACCCTCTGTCTGCCATCCTCACGGTGGCACCTGCCTGCCCGGGTTTCTCACGCAGCTGCCCCCCCGGACTGCAGAACCCTGTTTTGGTGTCTGCGACACAGCAGACCAGCTGATTTCTCTGAGCCCACGTAACCCAAACAATGACCTTTCTTTGATTCCATTATGTCCTTGTAGATAACAATTGAAGTTTCCTATGTCTCCCCCCTCCCCCAAATTCTCATGTTCTGAAAATAGATTTTTTTCTTAAAATGAATTTTGTCTGATTATAAAAGAAACACAGGTTCATTGTAGAATGTCTGGAAAAATACAGAACAGCAGAAGGAAGCAAAGCGGCACTGCCCACATCCCGGGGGCGGCGGCGCCGTGAATGTGCGGGCACGTTTCCCTCCCGTCCTCCTCTGCGTCTCCCATCTCACAGCGGCGGTCCCCACGGCCCACCCGCACCAGCGCGTGGGGGCCCCCCGCCGCCTGCTTCCTACTGTGCACCGCATCACTAAAGTTGTTTTGGATTTTTTGTTATGATAAAGAATGTAGCAAAGAAACAGTCTTGGGTACATTTTGTATGTTGTTCATATGTAAATCTTTGCATAACCTGTGGTTGTCATGGTGGAGAAAAGTGGTGACAGCTTTCAGGCGAGGAGGCATTGGTTGGGAGAGCACAGGAATGGCAGTTGGGACAGGCTGGGCTGTGCTCGCCAGAGAGGCTGCAGATCGAAAGGCAGGATGGAAACGAGGGAGAGAGCAGCTGAGTGTGGCTTTGGGAAGGCTGTAGACAAAGAGACGTGAGGAATGGCCTCGAAGCCCTCAGCAGCGGTGGCTGGAGCCGGCTGGAGCCGGGAGTTTGGGAGCCAGCATCAATATTTTAACTGCAGACATGTACAGCTAACTGAATGATATTAACAAAGGCAATAAATACTCAAAACTCATCCCTTTCTAATTATTTTACTCCACTTTACTGTCATCTGTGCTCTTGGCGTTAATTGACATGTCGTATGTCTGGAAGGTGGCAATACTCTTAAGATGTATCTCTTCCTAACTCCAAGTCCAGTGACATCACAGCATTGGCTTGAAATTGGCTATAGTGGGAGTATTTGCACCAAGGAAATCGGCAAATGCTCCAAATCAGGATTTTTTGTTTTGGGACATTTACCAGCTACCACTATCCTTAAGTGGAAGCAAACACAGAAGCTGTCCTTAGGGTTTCCCTGGGGCAGGACAACAAGCAAGCAATGGGACTCTCAGGTGACACTGAGAACACAGGAATGTCTTTCTCCCTGGAATCATTACCCAGCAGCAGCGTTGCTATGGAAACTGGGAAGAGTGTGCTAGGCGAGCTGGTGGAGGCTGGGATGTCAAGAGGGGGATGGGCACACGCATAGCCTCAGCCCCTCAGATCACATCAGAGTGATCGCCTGTGACAGCCAGGCAGGCTGCCCCTTGGCCCAGGCAGGCTGTGAGCACAGGCAGAAGCGGTCCCCCAGCCTCCACTCAGAGACTTGCCTGCGCAGATCATGGTGGGCCCCAAGAGCTAATGAGGGTGGGGCAGAGACAAGCTGAGACAAGGAAGAAACGAGCCCCGGAGCCCAGCCAGCACAAGGAAGCACACTGGCAAAGCCACCACCAAAATGCCCCAGCTGTCGCATCGCACTCAACACTTACAAACCCGGACCTGCCTCCCCCCAGATTCCCCCCAGCTGCTCCTGCAAATGGCTCCACACCCTGGGGGATCACCCCCCAAAGACACCGAGGACCTGGTCCAAGGCCTGGCCAAGCAGTTCTAGATGGACCAAAGATCTAAAGGGACAAACCAAAACAAGAGAACAGTATCTTTATGGTGTTGAGATAGAGAAGAAATTCTTAAGATAAAAACTGGGCAAACAATAATGGAAAATATGTAAACCTTCTGGACAACAGTAAAAAGACAGGCTAAGAGCAGGGCCCTTGCAATGCACAGAACTGATAACAGATTATCTAGACTATGCAAAGAATTCCCACAAAACACTAAAAAACACAAACAGCTCAAGAAGAAAATGGCAAAGGATATCAACAGGCATTCAGGGCAAAGGGCAACGCGTGCTTGGAGTGATGCAACCAGATGAGATGCCCTGAGGACCCTCGGATGTGAGAGAATGAGAACGGCTGACACCAGGCGACTCAGAGGACCGAGAGGATGTGTGCAGCCACGTGCGCTGCGCCTGGCAACGGTGGAACGCACGGATAAAACTCCTGGTGTACTGGACTGGTACATGCGATTTATGCAGGCACATGTGCTGATCGGTAGCATACAGAGTAGAAAAGAAGCGTCCGGATAACAAGCACTGAGTCCTCCAGGGAGGGAGGGACGGGGGGGATCAGGGAACTGCCTTTAAGACCTTCTTAAAAGGAGAAACTGAGGCCAAAGGGCCCTAATCCAGGCTGGGTGGCAGCGCACGTGCTAAATGATGCTGAAATGATGCCCTACGCTTGCTTCGTGCACTGAAGCAAGTCTGGGGGTCTCAAATACACAAGCCAGAGTTCAGTTGCTTTTCCTGTCTGTGTCGGGAGGGGTCTCGCAGAGCAGCTGGATGGAGCCCTGAAGCACCCAGCATCCGAGGCCTAGCCTGGCGGGGCTGGCGCTGGTCAGCTGGGGGAAGCCCCCCCCTCACTGCCAGTAAGGGCTGCGGGCACTCCAGCTGTGGGGGGTACCCACGTGGGAGTGTGGGTAGCAGGCAGGGTATGAGTTGGGTGAGCTGTGGGGCTCCAGAGGTAGGTGGTGAGTAGGCTCTGAGGGCCTTGGGGTGGGGCGTGAGTGGGCTCTGGGGGATGGGTGGACCGTGTGGGTGGGGGTGGGTCTGGCCTCTCTGCCGAGCGTCGGCCTGTGTATCTCTCCTCTTCCCTCTCCTCCCTCTCAGTGCTGTGCCCACTGCCCCTCTGGCATGGCCGTCTTCTGTCCCGCCATCTCTCCCTGCCTGCCACTCTCTCCTCATCCCTTTCTCTCTCCCACGGCAGAGCTACCTGTACACATCTTTCTTTCCAGGATCTGAGCTGAGTGGACTTCCCCTGCGCCTGCTAGTCGCCTCCTGTCCCTCCTCCTGTCACATCACGCAGTGTCTGTCTCATTGTTATCCGCAGGTAACCTGTCTGTCCCCTGAAGGGCTGCAGGACCTGTGCGTTGTCCCAGGACCGCTAAAGCAAATGAGGAGACCGTGCAGAGACAGGTGCACAGCGAGAGCCAGCCCAAGACCTTGGAGGACAAAGGCCCACTTGGCATGCCAAATAGAAGACTCATCTACACGAGCAGCAGCTACGCCTGCTCTTGGCCAGGCACCCAGCCATGTCCATCCAGGCTGAGGACCCACGATCGCACAGGCACACGCACGCCCAGGCCCTGCCTAAGCCAGGGCCACCGGCGGGAGCCACAGCAAACATCCATGGAGAATGTTGCGTGCGTGGCACAAACTGGAGTTTGCTGGACTTGACACATGGGCGTGGACACATGGACTTAACAGCCACGATGATTTGACTCCATCAGGCTCTGGAAGCTGCCTGCAAGATAAGTAATCCAACCCCTCAGCCAGCTACATTCACACCACTAAGCTTTCCAACCGAGAGTGCTAAGGCGAGGTCATCGCCCCTGTGCTGAAGCTGCCTGAGGGTAGCTCTTTGAGGGCGGCTCTCCTCGTGTCCCTCAGCTCTGCTTCTGTACTGGTCTCCCCAGCAGGCCTTGCACCTTTTATATCCAGAAACAATCCAGTCAGAGCCATGGCGGTGTGGACACGTGGCCGGCAGCTTGCCGTGGAGCGCGGCCACTGTCCAAAACCTCCATTGAAAACGTTGCCCGCCAGACCCGGAACGACACCGTGCAGGTCTGCAGCAGCAAAAGTGCACGGCCGGGAGGGGCTGGAGACTGCGCGGGACAAGTCCGGCGACCGTAGTCCATGCACGGGCGGCGCATTTACCAAAGCGGAGGGTTCATAGATGCCCACGGCTCGGGAACCTGAGCATTTCTTAATCCCCAACCAGCTGGCGAGCACAAAGATGGTACGAATCACGGAAGGAAAGAGAGGCTGCGGCCAAACCCAGAGGCTTGGCCAGAGGTGCCGGTCCTGAGAGAACGATAGGGACAGCAGCGCAGAGCCCCTGTTTTCTCACGGAACGGAAAGATGCACGACGCAGATTTGGTGCTGGCAAAAGGGGCAAATATGAAGTGTCCTCAAATTGTAATCGCTTTTTATGAAGAGAGACTAACTTGGCATTCTTGTCCAGGAGATGAAGCTCAATAATTGTTTGCACTGCTTTATATATATTTACAAATATACAAATAAAATCTGGGTCTTGGTTTTTGATTTACTAGTGTGAAGAAATAACTTCATTCTAATGAATCAGGTTTGATACATTTGTTTTGAAAAAAAAAATGTTTCCTTCATCAAATGCAAACCTACCTCCTTTGGAACAATCCAGAAGAAATCCACTTTGCTTCCAGTATGGGGAGAGCGGGACTTGCTGACTGAGCCCATTGTTAGAAAACTCTCACTATTAAAGAATGATTCTTTCTTCAAGAGCAACCTACCTCCTTTGGAACAATCTAGAAGAAATCTACTTTATCTTCCAACACTTCCCATGCCTGAAGCCCACTCAAATGCCCCCTCACCCCAGTTCCCAATGACTCTCATCTCTCGCGCCCGGTGGGGTGGGAGGGCACGTGCTGGGCAATATTCTTCCCCTTAGCTGGGAACTACCTTTTTGGCAGCCAACTCTGATGACTTTGTAGCGAGCTGGCAGTCAAGCAAAATTCACACAACTTGTTCACAAAGACTGTTCCTGTACTAGTACAATGGATTGCGTACGCGTTTATGGCATTTCCTTTCAAATAATGCAAGGGCTCAAAGCACTACACGGATCCAAACGACAGTCTCTGGCAATGTGCTGCCCAGGGTGGGCACAGCAGCCTGCTAGCCCACTGCCATCCTGGCCAGGGACAGGTCTGTTTCCTTCCTGATTTGCTGCCAAGGTGGCCCTGGCTGGCTTACCCTAGGACTGCAGCTCTGATCCCAACCCCAGTTAACTCCCACCACGGGCCTCTGCTCTGGACAAGGACTCAAGCCTTAGCAGGGCCCCTCTGTCTGAATGTGGCCCAAGTGGCCCTCGCACTCTGCTTGGGGACAGCTCAGTTCCCATTTGCACTCTGGGAGCACTCATTGCTCTGGGTCCCCTGCAGGCCCAGTCTCCACGGGTCCCAATAGCAGTGGCCACCTCCAGACCGCATGGCACTGAGCATTCCTCTTCCTAGCCAATGCCATCGCCCTTTCTAGACACACTCAGTCTGAATCTTACCCCAGGGTGTAAAATGGTCAACTTTCAGGAGAATAATTTGTCAATGCCTATAAAGACCTTTGAAAAGGTTCACCACACCCTTTGCCCCAGTAAATCTGCTTTGAGCAATTTAGCCTAAAATAATAACAATAATGCATATTGCACAAATTTAATTCTAAGGATGTTCACAGGAGCATTTTTTTATTGCGTTAAAATACACCTAACATAAAATTAACCATTTTAAAATGTACAATTCAGTGGCAGTTAGTGCATTCGCAATGCTGTGCAACTATCCCCACGAATTCCAGAACATTTTCATCACCCCCAGAGGAGACCCCCTACCCATAAGGCAGTCACTCCCCATCGCCCCAGGCCCCCGGTTCCTGGCAGCCAATCTGCTTTCTGTCTCTGTGGATTTGCCAATCTCCCTGAACATTTCATGTAAATGGAATCATACACCGAGTGGCCTTTTGTGCCTGGTTGCTTTCACTGGGCATTTTCGAGGTCTCCCCAGGTTGCAGCTCGGCCCATACTTCACTCCTTTTTACAGCTGAGTAATGTTCTGCTGTGCGGCTGCAGCTCGTCCACATTCTGCCCATCCAGGCGCCGGCCCACAGGCACCTGGGCGCTTCCCCTCTTCTGGCTGCTGGGAGCAGTGCTGCTCCGAACGTTCCCACACACGTTTGCGCTCGAGTCTCTGTTTCCAATCCTTTTGGGTGTATCCCTAGAACTGCTGGGCCGCATGGTAGTCCTAGATTTAACTTATTGAGGTACCAGCATTGTATTTTGTGTGTGTGTGTGTGTTATGTTTTTAAATTTCAAAATATTAAGGGGCCAGCATTGTATTGAATGCCAAAAACTTTGCAGCAATCTTAACCATATATGTCTACCTAACTGCAGTGCACAGACTCACAAACAAGCTGGTTTCTCAGATATAAAATAACATGTGAGTGACCTATGATGATCACCACGTAAAATACATATGTATATGGAAAGAGTCTGGGAAAGAATATATAAAATCATTTTTATACATGCAAGGGAAATAGAAATCTCAGAGATTTTCTTCTATTTTATAGACTTGGCCGGGCGCGGTGGCTCACGCCTGTAATCCTAGCACTCTGGGAGGCCGAGGTGGGAGGATCGCTTGAGGTCAGGCGTTTCAGACCAGCCTGAGCAAGAGCGAGACCCCGTCTCTACTAAAAAAAAAAATAGAAAGAAATTATTTGGACAGCTAAAAATATATATAGAAAAAATTAGCTAGGCATGGTGGCACATGCCTGTAGTCCCAGCTACTCAGGAGGCTGAGGCAGGAGGATCGCTTGAGCCCAGGAGTTTGAGGTTGCTGTGAGCTAGGCTGACGCCACGGCACTCTAGCCTGGGCAACAGAGTGAGACTGTCTCATAAAAAAATACATAAATAAAATATAGACTTTATATAATATGGCTACATTGTTTTTTGAAAAATGTTTACAAACTTCAAGAAAGAATAGCATCACAGGAAAATTCTCATGGTAAAATAGTAAACAAAAGGCCTGTGTAGTGCGCTGCGATCCCCCTTTTGGGAGCACAGAGCTCAGCTGACCCGGGGCAGCTGGGGCCCGGCACGGACAGGGTGCGACAGGCTGAGCCTGCTATTCCACATTACTTCCTTTACAGCAGGGAAGTCAATTCATAAAAATGTAAAAATGTTAGCAGTGCTTATCTGTGGGAGACATTATTTATAGGTGATTATTATTTTCTTTTTCATTTTTTTTTTTTTTTTTTTTGAGACAGGGTCTTGCTCTGTCACCCAGGCTGGAGTGCACTGATACGATCATAGCTCACTGAACCCTCAAACACCTGGGCTCAAGAGATCCTCCTGCCTCAACCTCCCCAATATCTGGGACTATAGGCTTTCACCACCACACCCGTCTAATTTTTCTATTTTTTGTAGAGATGGGGTCTCACTATTGCCCAGGTTGGTCTCCTGGGCTCAAGTGATCCTCCCACCTGAGCCTTCCAAAGTACCGGGATTACAGGTGTGAGCCACCACTCCTGGCCTCTTTTTCACTCTTTACAGCATTTTCCTGATGAATATTACTTTTACAATTGGAGAGAAAAGATGGAAAACAATCCAGCCCACAGTATCCTCTGACTTGCTCTCAGTTTCTCTGAGGCCTCAGGACTCAGTGGCAAACAACTGGCTTGTGCTCCTGGTCACCCTCAGCTGGGCCCGGGCCCGGGCCCCTTGGGTGCTGGTTCAAGGGAGGCTGCACATACAGACCTGACCAGAGGAGCCTGGATGAGAGGCTTCCGTCTCCCTCCACGGCCTTCCACTTCCTTCCCGGGTGTCCTGAATGAATAAGAAGGTGCCTGCAGTCCCAGAGGTCGTGAAGGGGGGGTGCCCTCTAGCTATGGGAGGGGAAGGGGGGACCACTGGCTGGCCTCAGGCCAGGAGCAGGATTGAGCCACCCCTCCCCAGCGCAGCCCCCTCTGCATGCCCCCGCCCACCCCGCCTCGGGCCCGCTAAGATTTGCAGAAAGGGCTCTGTGGGTAGCCAAGGTGTGGCCCCCTGTTCTCCCCCAGCCCAGTGTCTGAGCAGAAGAGGACAAGAAGGAGGGATACTAGACTGCCCCAGGCCCCAGCCAGCGGGGTGGGGACACAGCAGGATCCCACTCCGGCCTGCCTTAGGAGGGAGCCACTGCCCACAGCCCACAGCACACGGCCCATGCAGGGTGCCGGGGAGAGCCACCATCAGCCCCCAGCCCCTCGGGTGAGCAAGGCCCCTGGCTAATGTGTCCCCTTCCCACCAGTGGGGCCGCTAGGGCTGTTGGGCTCAGTGGGCAGCCTGGAAGCTGGGGGAGTGGACAGCTCAGGGCAGGGACCCAGCTCACCTGCCCTGGGGTAACCAATCCTGTGCAGAATCCCGTGCGGCCGTGGACAAGTGACTCCTGGGACAGGCCCGTGCTATGCTATCTCCACGGGGTGGAAGAGGGACAGTGGGGGGTAGGCCCAGGAAGCAGTGGAGACTGGAGTGGGGGCTGAGTCCTCACCCCAGCCACCCTGCACAGGCTGCCCTTTAGGAAAGGAGCTGAAAGGGGCTGAAGAAAGGAGATGGCAGACTGCTTCTGACCACAGCAAGCAGCTTGGTTGGAAGGTGAGAGGGCTCAGGGACAAAGCTGCCATTTCAGACAGTCCATGGCAAAGAGCCCAGGAGACGAGGTTCACAGTGACCCTTCAAGTCCCCAGTCAACCAGGAACCCCCGGAAGGAAGAGGGCACATGCCCCTGAATGTGGCAAGGCTGCTGTGCGCTCAGAGTGGAAGCTCATCTGAATATTGGCCAAATTAGGGGTGCAGCCCTGGATGAGACCGGCATGACCCCTACACTGGGGGAAGCTAGTGTTTGGGGGCAGAGCCCCGGCTGGAAACACGCCAACCAGGCCATCTCCAATCGCATTCAGTGCACAGCAATGGAACCGCAAATGTCGAGGCAGAAAGAGTGATCAAGGGCAGCCTCTCTGGGGAGGTGACACTTGAACTGAGACCTGAATGGTGACAAGGAGAAGAACATCCCCAGCAGGGGGAGCAGGCAGAGCTAAAGCCCCGGGTGAGCACCTAGGCAGGGCAGGCCACAGCACAGGCCTCCATGAGGGGGACAGACTGCAGAGGACAGGCCCCAGATGATGGTGGCTTGGCCCCGGGGGTGGCAGTGGAGGTGGCAGGATACACTCAGAGTCAGCTTGTGTGTTAGAGGCAGGCTGCCGGGACCTGCTGCTGGGCTGGGGACATGGGACAGGGAGGGCTCAAAAATGACATCCAACAAGCACATGAAAAGCAGCTCAACAGCATTAATCATTAAGGACATGCAAGTCCAAGCCACAGGGACACACCACTTCACACCTGCCAGGATGGCTAGAACCAAAAGGATGGAGACAAAAGTGTCGGGGAGGGTGTGCTGGCGGGAACGGAAACCAGTGCAGCCGCTGCGGAAAACAGGCCCTGAGACGCCCGCACACAGACCGCACAGCAGCATGGCTCATAGCGAGCAAGACTTGCAAGCGAGCCAGACGCCCGGCGACAGATGAATGCATAGATGTAACGGGGTCCATCCCGACAGAGGAATATTATTCAACCACAAAAAGGAATGAAGCAGCACATGGAACAGTCTACCCAAGTGAAAGAACACAGACACAAACAAAGCCAGATGCCACAGGCCGCGTGCTGTGTGACTCCATTTGTATGAAATGCCCACAAGAGGCAAACCCAAGTGCACAGACAACAGAGTAATGGCTCCCAGGGGCTGCGGGAAGGAGGGAGTGGGGAGTGACTGCTTAGTGGGTACAGGTCCCCTTTTGGGGTGACGAACATGTTCTGGAACTAGGTAGTGGTGATGGTTGCACAACACTAAGAATGGACTCAATGTCACTAATGGCAAATTTTATGTTATTCATATCTCACTACAATAAGAAAACCCAAACTGCCAGCTGAGACCTGGGGACCAGGTGTCCTTCCAGAGGTGAAGAGGACTGAGGGAGGGAGGACTCAGGGGTTGGGGTGAGGACGGGAAATGGTTGTGTTTTACCTCCAGCTTAAACTTCCCCAGACCTGTAGACATTTTCAGTGCTCCACTCCACCTACCCGGTCCCAAACCCAAGCCACCAAACCGGGTGTCATGTGACCATTGTTGAATTCAACTAGGATTGTTCTTGATTTAAAATCCGGAGATCACCTGGGGAGAGGCTGAGAGCTGGCAGTCAGCCATCCGGAGGGAAGGAAAGTCAAGAGCACCCAGACAGCATCAAGGAGAAGCGGCGGGGGGGGGGGGGGGGGGGGGGGCGGTGTCTGGAGAATGGATCTCTGGGTTTGTCAAGGGCTGGAGGGGGGACTCCAGCTGCCTAGGACGGGGTGAAGGCGAGTGGGGAAGCTCAGCTTATGTAGACGCAGCTCCACATTTGCTCTCCATTTGGGTCGTCCCGCGGAGACATCAGGGCGCGTCTGAATGCTGAGGGAAGAGGCTCAGTAAAGGAACAAATCCCTAAGGTCAGGAAAAGTGTGGGCACCAATGCCTTGAGAAGGCGAGGGGGACACGGGGACAGGCCTCGCGGGCAGACCGGTAGTCCCTGTGGGGGCGCGATCCGACAGGGCGGGGGACTGTCGGGCCAGGGCTGGGGCGCGACGCGGCGGCGGCGGCGCTGCGGGCGGCGGAGGGTGGGGCCCCAAGCGCGCTCGCCCCGCCCCGAGCCCCGAGCCGCAGACAAAGAGCGCGCGGCGGCTGTGGGGTGATGGTGGTGGCGGCGCGAGCCGGGCGAGTGCTGCACTCCTCTGTCCCTGCGCTACTGCGCTGGTGACTCGCTGGGCAGGCCTGAGTCCTGCCTCCCGGCCCACCTCCACCCGGGGCTGGGCTCTGCCTCCCCAGGGACCCTCCCCGCAGCCCACCCGGTGGGACACGCTGCCCTCTTACAGATCTGGAATCTCTGAGTCCCTGTCCCACGGGGCTTGAGACCCCTTTCACTCTTACTGGCAACGCGAGGGGAAAGGGGTCAATCTACATCATATCTAGGGACCCTCATGGATGCACCACGTTTGGACTCTCCTCACCCCACACCTCTGCAGATTAGGAAATTGAGTGAGGCTGGGAAAGAACAGAAACCGGAAGTTACCCTCTGCCCCGGGGCCCCGAGTTCTGACCCAACTGCTGGCCCTCAGCTCTGCTGTCTCCACTGTCCAAGAGACACCTTGGAAGCAGCTGTGACTCCAGCTTCCCAGGCCCAGACAGATGTCATGGGGACCTCTCAATGGGTGGAGCATCGGAGGAGAGAAAAGCCCAGCGAAGCCAAAGCCGCAGGCTCTCTGCACTAGTGTCTTTTCAATGGTCTGGCAGAAGTCCCCATTCATGTTTTCCCAACTCTGGATCTTGAAAATTGTCAACATCTGCATATTCCCTTCCCCCAGATCTCCCCAGAACGCACATCTTGCGCACCTGCTCTCCGGCTTTCCACACACACGCAATTTGCAGAAGCATTTGAAAGCAAGATGCCATTACTCCCATTCTCTGTGAAACTGTCACACCATCACAGAGCCTAGCACTGATACAGTTAGTCACCCTCAAATCACTCCAGTTGTACACTTACACCCTTATAGCTTTTTTTTTTAAATCCAGGATCCAATCAAGAGGCACACATATTACATTTGGTTGTTATCTCCCTAGTTATTATGGCTCCTTTAATCTAGAATGATCAAACCACTTTTTTAAAAAAACTTTCATGACATTGACCTCTCGGAAGAGTTCAGTCCTTGTAGAATGTCCAAGAGTCTGAATTAGCGCGGTTCATTGCCCGTGCTGAGATTCAGGGTAAGCGTTTTGACAAGAGCACCCCCTGGGCGATGCTGTACCCCCCACCTGTCCCCGAAACTGCATGAGGAGGCAGGCAGGCTCAGGCTGTCCTACCGGTGGGGGTGTTCACCTGGTCCAGGTGGTGGCTGCCAGATCTCTCGCTTGTACAGATGCATTTTCCCTTCCTGATTCATGAGTACTTGGAGACTTTGTGACTACCCTGTCCCCCGACAACCTTTCATCTGATAGTTTTGCCATCCAGTAATGATCCTTGCCTGCATTACCACATTAGCAGCCGCAAATGTCTTCATTAATGTGTAAGAATTCTAGCAGGGACACAGCAGTATCCTCCACCAACACTTGAGTGGCCCAACAACTGGCATGGCTGCTCACTGCCCCCAACTGTGGCTGCCTGGACAAGCCACCCCACCCCACCTCCTTAACTCTGTGCCTACCCTTTCTGCCTGGGGGCAGAAGAGAGAGAAGCAGCATGGGAGGGCTTCATCTTAAAGGCCTTTTCAGTAGCCTGGTGGGGGAGAGGCGTCTGGGTGCCCACGAGAGCCAGGTGTATCTTGACGGGGTGTAGGTGGTGGGAAAGGAGGGTGGGTTAGCTGCACGTGGTGTGGAAGAACAGGTATATCCCTTGAAGCCCCACTTAGGCAATGACCCTGGAAGGTCTGACGGGATGAGGCCTCACCCCTTATTTGTAAAAAACTCGCTTCTCTATTGATGTTGATGTGATCTGGGGCTTCTAGCAACGCACCCCAAGTTCCTACCTGAGGTCCTTACTCAGAGCATGGTCCTTGGACCAGCAGCATCAACACCACATGGGAGCTTGTGCGAAATGCTGACAACCAGGCCCCGCCCGGGACTGCTCAGTCGCAATGTGCATTTTCACAAGGGCCTCAGGGTGGAGGGTGGGTTGCTCTGGCTCAGGGTGCCCCCTAGAGGACCCAGGGAGGACTCCCACACAGGAGAACGTCCACCAGGCAAAAGCATCTCTCCTCTGCCTACTTCCCCTTCCTACCCCAAAGCTACCAGGGTGGGCGGTACTGGCTCAGGGTCTGCTGAAATCAGATAAATCCACCCTGGCCCTGCCTTGCCAGAGGAGACCTGGCTTCTCAGAACCCCTGTAGTCCTGCCTCTGAAGCGCACAGTAAAGAGGATGACCCGCAACTCGCACATGACGAAGCCAACAGATTTCTGAAGTCACCATCAAGATCAGCCTCTGGGTGTATGTCCACAGCTTCCCAGGCACGTGGCCCAGCGACCAAAAACACATCCTCCCACCCGCCAGGGCGGACTGGCCGGCCAAGGACACAGTCCACTCTGCAGAGTGCTTTTCACTCGCAAGGCTCCAAGCAGGCACGAAGAAGAGGTAGAACGAACTATGAAAGAGAAGACATCTTTGGCCCCAAAGCCAGCCTCCGCTCGCTCTTGCCCCCACTGCCCCCCCATTCTGCCCCATCCGATGCTATGTCACACTTCCTCACCACGCAGGGGTCCCAATCCTGTGCCTTCCCCCCCCCCCCACTTCTTTAATGTTAAAGACACTCTCAGAATAATATTGGACATTCTCTGTCACTGGGTATTAACTGTACCATGTCCATCCCTAAGGCCTTCTCCTTCCAATTTCCACCGCTTAAAGACCAGCAGAATGGCCTAGAGGCAGCCCCCCTCCACCCCATGGGATCCCAAGGCACATGATGGCCCTTGGGTGGCAAAAGCTCTTTTCACGCCCATTTAACAGGTGAGGAAACTGAGGCATTGAGTGACTTGCCCCTAGTCACACAGCTGTCAGTTGGTGGCAGAGGGGCAGTTTGAACCCAGGGTGCCTCCATTCCTAGCATCACAACACACTGCCTTACCCAGCAGGGACCTCGAAGTAGAAGGAAGGAAAGAACACCCACTTGGCCCCACCAGGTCCCCGTGCAGAGCTGGCCCTCGCACATGCTTGTTCCCCTTGGGCTGTGAACATGTAGTTGTTGTTTTCAAAGCCTTACTGCAGTATAACTGCCATATGTTAAACTGCACGTACTCATAGTGTGAAGGTTTCCATGTCTCGTATATATACACCTGTGACACCATCACCACCCACAAGATAGTGCCCCCCCTTTTTTTTCTTCCTTTTAGAGACAGAGTCTCATTCTTTCACCCAGGCTGGAGTGAAGTGGTGCAAAGATAGTTCACTGCAGCCTTGAACTCCTGGGCTCAAGCAATCCTTCTGCCTCAGCCTCCTGAGTAGCTGGGACTACATGCACGCGCCACCATGCCAGGCTAATTTTTTTTTTTTTTAGAGATGGGGTCTTGCTATATTGCCCAGGCTGGTCTCAAACTCCTGGCCTCAAGTGACCCTCTCACTTCGGGCTCCCAAAGTGCTGGGATTACAGGCATGAGCCACTTTGCCTGGCCCTTTGGGAAAGACAGTAGCCCTTTCTACCATTCCCAAAAGGGTCCTCATGCCCCTTCTGCCCGCCCCTCCAACCACTGGTCTGCTTTCTGGCACTATGGAATTTATTTCAGTGGACCAATCAGTCCTCAGGGACTCTGAGGTAAGGAAGGAAGGGGCATTTTTAAAACCTTGGGACAGTGGCACAAAGCAGGATGACTCCATCCAGATTATAGCTGTCAGAATGGGGTGCCCCTCCCTCTGTTCATCCCCTCCACAGCGACTCACCCAGGCCCACTGTGGGATGCAGCAGTGCACATGACAGACCCAAATCCCTGCTGCCAGGAAGCCCCCACTTGAACCATGCTGGTCTCCTCCCTAATGAAAAGGGGACCCTGGGGGAGGGGGAGGCCATGTCAGCAGCATCCCCCTGCTGGATCCCCAGCAGCCAGGAAGGACGGTGGCTGGCACAGTGGGGGCTCACCGAGTCCATGCCAAAGGAGAGAATGCCTGGGAGCCAACCAGAAGGGCTGGAAAGGTGTCCTTTGGCCTCCCCCGATGTGGCCAGAGGAGGGAAGACAGGTGGTCCTGAATCACTCCTCCTCAAGGCCCCGCCAGGCAGCATAAAGCACGAGTGGATTTATTTACTGAGCATCTCCTACATGCTAGGAAGACTGGTACGACAGCGGACAGACAAGGAGCCAAAGAGACAGCTCTGTAGCATGTGGATCATGATTAGATACAGGACATGGGGGTCAGGTGGCAGATAAGAGGGACACGAGCTCAGTGCCAGGTATATGCTCCTTCCTGCCTTGCCACCCTCGGTCATCCAGCTACTTCCTCTTCCTTGCTCAACACGCAATCATCCCCCCTTTTCGGGGTCAGTCCCAGATTTTCCGAGCTCACCCCCCACCTTGCTTGGTTAAGTATGCTAGGAGGACATGCTTGGAATAATGGCAATGGGTTGAAGTCCTGCCATGCCACATGCAATAGGCCCTATCTGTAGAATAAAGGAACAAAACCACGTGGTCCTCTCAGTAGCCACAGAGAAAGCATTTGAGAAAATCCAACTACCCTTCATGATAAAAACACTCGAACTAGGAATAGAATGGAACTTCCTCAACCTGATAAAGGGCATCTATGGAAAACCCACAGGTAACTTCATACTGGTGAAAGACTAGAAGCTTTTTTCCCCTCTTAGATCAGGAACAAGGGAAGGATGCCCGCTCTCACCACTTCTATTCAACATCGGACTGGAGGTTCCAGCCAGAGCAAATTGTCAAGAAAAAGAAATAAAAGGCATCCAAATTGGAAAGGAAGAAGAAAAAAACTATTCACCAGTGACATCCTAACATGTGGAAAATCCTGAGGAACCCACTAAAAAACAATTAGAGGCCGGGCGCGGTGGCTCACGCCTGTAATCCTAGCACTCTGGGAGGCCGAGGCGGGTGGATCACTCGAGGTCAGGAGTTCGAGACCAGCCTGAGCAAGAGCGAGACCCCATCTCTACTAAAAATAGAAAGAAATTATATGGACAACTAAAATATATATATACAAAAAATTAGCCGGGCATGGTGGCGCATGCCTGTAGTCCCAGCTACTCGGGAGGCTGAGGCAGGAGGATCACTTAAGTCCAGGAGTTTGAGGTTGCTGTGAGCTAGACTGACGCCACGGCACTCACTCTAGCCCGGGCAACAAAGCGAGACTCTGTCTCAAAAAAAAACCAAACAAACAAACAAAAAAAAACACAATTAGAGCTACTACACAAGTTCAGTAAGGTTGCAGGATACAGGATCAATGTAGAAAAATCAATTATATTTCTATACAGTGGCAATGAGAAAGCCAAAAATGAAATTAAGAAAACAATTCCATTTACGACAGCATCGTAAAGAATAAAATACTTGGGGCCGGGCGTGGTGGCTCACGCCTGTAATCCTAGCACTCTGGGAGGCCGAGGCGGGTGGATCGCTCGAGGTCAGGAGTTCGAGACCAGCCTGAGCAAGAGCGAGACCCTGTCTCTACTAAAAATAGAAAGAAATTATATGGCCAACTAAAAATATATAGAGAAAAAATTAGCCGGGCATGGTGGTGCATGTCTGTAGTCCCAGCCACTCGGGAGGCTGAGGCAGTAGGATCGCTTAAGCCCAGGAGTTTGAGGTTGCTGTGAGCTAGGCTGACGCCACGGCACTCACTCTAGCCCGGGCAACAAAGTGAGACTCTGTCTCAAAAAAAAAAAAAAAAAAAAAAAAAAAGAATAAAATACTTGGGAATAAACTCGACAAAGGAAGTACAAGACATGTTGAAACAGATTAAAGAAAACCTAAAATAAGTGGAAAAAGACACCCCATGCTCAAGGGCAATACTCTCCAAATTGACCCACAGATTCAATGCAACCTCTATCAAAATCCCAGCTGGCCTCTTTTCAGATACTAACAAGCTGATCTTAAATTGCATAGGGAAACTCAAGGGTCCCAGAATAGACAAAACAATCTTGAAAAATAAGCACAAAGTTGGAGGACTCACACTTCCTGATTTCAAAACTTATTACAAAGCTGCATTAATCAAAGCAGTGTGGTACTGGCAAAAGGACAGACGTTTCTCCAAAGATACAAAAATGGCCAATAAGCACATGAAAAACCATCATTTAGCCACCAGGAAATGCAAATCAAAACCACAGTGAGATACCACTTCACACCCAATGGGCTAGCTCTAATGACAAAACAGAAAATAACAATATCTGCAAGGATGTAGAGAAATTGAAATGCTTATACATTGCTGGTGGGAATTTAAAATGGTACATCCACTGCAGAAAACAGTTCAACTGTGGAAAACAGTTCAATGGCACCTCAAAAAGTTAAACAGAATTACCATATGATCCCGCAATTCCGTTTCTAGGTATACATTCAAACAATTGAAAGCAGGGACTCAAACAGATACTGGTGTCATACACCAATGTTCATGGCAGCGTTAGTCACAACAGTCCAAGGGTGGAAGCGACCCAAATGCCCATCAACTGATAAGCAGATAAATATTATGTTTATCATACAATGAAATATTATTTGGTGATAAAAAGAAATTTAGTACTGATACATGCTACAACATGGATGAACCTTGAAAACATGATAAATGCAAAAAGTCAGACACAGCAGGTCATAGATTGTATGGTTCCATTTGTACGACATGTCCAGAACAGGCAAATCCATAGAGACGGACAGTAGCTTAGTGCTTGCCAGGGGCTGGGGGTGTTGGGGAGAAATGGGGAAGTGACTGCTCATGAGTATGGGTTTTCTTTTTAAGGTGAGGAAAATGTTCTGGAATTAGTGGTTATGGTTGCACAATTTTGCAAATATACTAAAACCCACTGAATTGTACATTTTGAAGGGGAAATTATATGGTATTTGAATTATGTCTCAATAAAGCTATCCTTTCGTTAAATGCGTGTGAGTCATTGGGAGAAAATGGCCTGGAATGCAAGGCTAGGATAGAGACTTTGGGAGTTCTTAACCTGGGGGGTCACAGCCCTCTGTGGATCTAGGAGGAGGCTCCTGGGAACTCTGGTACAAGAAAGTTATATGGAAAGTGCTGCAGGTGCACACGTGCATTGTTCTGAAAATCACATGACATTGTGTCTCACTGAGGTCCCTCACTCTGACAAGGGGCAGAGGCCTCCAGTGGGTGTGGATGAGGTCACTCACGGAGAGACAGGAAGAAGTGCCCCCTGAAGATGGGGTAGCGCCCACGTTAACGGAGCTCTGGGAAGCCAAGCCAGGGGTCTTGGAAGCTGACTGGTCTTTTGGGACAAAAGCTTCCTTCTCTGAGAAGAGGCTGGTGCCTGGTGAGGTTCTCCCTGCTGTCCTGGGCATCCATCCCCCAGATGTGCAGTCACCTGAGATATCTAATGGTTTTCACTGCTTTCTATACATTTTCAATTCCTTTTTGTTTTTCCTTAATTTAATTAATTAATTAATTAATTTTTTAGAGATAGGATCTCACTCTGTCTCCCAGGCTGGAGTGCAGTGGCCCAATCACAGCTTACTACAACCTCGAACCCTGTGTTTTCCCTTGATTTTAAAGGCTGGTTCTGCTTTTGAAACTTCATGAATGTAGAAAGTACAAGTTTGTGTCCAAACTTCCACTGGAGCTTTCCATGGGAGCAGCATCCCCTGGGAGCTGATCGGTGATGGTTGCAGCTCGCTAGGGAAGAGAGCAGAGGGCAGCTGCCCTACAGTGGCCCTCCTCCTGGCGGGCCGCCTCGCCAAGGGCAAGTCCCTTCCGTGAGGGAGAGCTTGGGACTCTTTTAAGGAGGAAGGCGCAGCTCGGGGACTCTCACCCAGGCTCGCCTCAGGCCTTCCCACAGGGAACCTCCCGGAAGGCAGCCCCGGCCAGACGTCCCCTTAAACGAAGCGCTACAGCAATCCTTCTGCGAGAAAGTCAAGACGGCCCCGTTGGAATCGCCTGCCTTCTTGATGGAATGATTCGACAGCCCCCATCAAGCAACCATCGAAGCCCACCTATCGCCCGCCTCCCCGGAATCCAACACCGAGATTGCACAGGACGTCCTCTTGGTCGCAGCCTGGGTTGTTTCAGATCCCTATCCCACTAGGGCAATGGCAATAGCCAGGCAAGGTTGCCAAACAGCGGGAAGAGACGAGAAGCAGCAGCCGGGAGGCGAGAATTGACAGGGACGAAGGCAGAGGGCAGAGAGCAGAGAGAGGGAGAAGCGGAGGGCCCCAGGAGAAGGGCGGGAGAGAGGCGGCCAACAGCGCCGCCAGTCTGGGGAAAGATGTGCTACCCCTCCGTCCCGCCCCTCACCTCCCCCGCGGTGACCAAAGGATCTCCAGCTCACAGCACGAATGCCTACCCCCAGATTCACTCGAATTCTTCGCCCCCCGCCGCGTCGCAGGGGTTCACCTCATTCGTCTAGGAGCCCCGCCCCCCACGTTCTCCCCAGCCCACACCCTTCCTGCAAGCACTTGCGCCCCTCCCAGTCGTGGCCGGTAAACCGGGGAGTTCAAGCCCGAGCCACTAAACGCATACCTGTCTGCACCGGTCTGCTCCTGAGTCCCGACACCCTCTGACCTTCACCTCCCTCCACTTAGCCCCGGGTCTCAGGCCACACCCTCGGGACATTTCTCTGGACGGCTCGCAGGGTGCACACAGAAAGTACACACGTGCGGGGCCGAAGGAGCCTCCGCGCACACACAGACGGGGCACAGGCACGCACTCACGTTGTCACGCCACGCACAGGCAAGAAGCCCCGCTCCGGGCCGTGGGGCTGGGCTCCCGTCCGAGCGCCGCCCGGCGTCTCCTCCCTCCCAGCAGCTCAGCACAGGCCCACACCCCCAAGACCCGGACAGGCGGAGAGAGCCGGCCGCCAGGCAGAGCGCAAGCAAGGCACCGCCGCCCGCAGACGGCCCTCCTCGCTGATCCTGGCGGCGCCCACTCACCCGAGACGCCCAAGGCCCGGGAGCCCACCGTTCGGGCAGCGCCAGACCCGGGAGTGGGTGCCAGGGTGGGCACCCAGCCCCCAACCTCTCGTCGACAGCGCCCCAGGATGCCCGCGCGCTCCAGCGCCCAAGGCCCGCTGGGACCGGCATGCAGCCGCCCCCCGCATCGCGGGCGCCCAGCTCCCTCCTCCGCCCTGGGTTCTGCGGGGACAGCGTGTGCGGGGAACGAAGCCCGTTGCTATGCAACCTCCATCCCGCGCTGGCCTCACTGCGCCTCCCGGCTCCCGGGCCTGGGACCAAAGCGCGCCCCACCCCGGCTGACTCCAACTTCCCACCCAGGGATGATCTAGACGCAGGGCTAGTGTCCCAATCTACTCCGGGCGCCCAAGTCATGCGCTCCGCACCCCCGCCCCCACCCAGTTCTCCCCATCCGTGGCTGGTTCCCACGGAGCACCAACACCCAGCAATCTCAGAATGAGCGTGAGGATGGCTCCCTACCTTTTCCTCCTTGAGCCCTCCTGCTCTCCCACGCCTGCTGCCCCGACTCCACCTGGCCCTCCCCGCCGGGCCTTCTCCGTCCCACGGAGGGCCGCGCCCCCGCCCCAGCGGCCCAGCCGCCCTACCTGAAGCATCACTTTGTACTGCTCCTCCGGTTTCTGGACCACGCACATATTACATCCCATGGTGCTGGCCGGCGAGGGGAGGAGGAGGGCGGGAACGGGAAGACGCCTTTCACTAGCCAGAACGCGGGACCTCGGGTCCCCGGCCCGGGCCGGGGGCCATACCTCAGCGCGGGGGGCTGGCCGCCTAGCGGGGGAGGGGGGCACGCCCCCGAGGTGGGGGCAGCTCCACGCCCCTCGGGTTAACTCTCGGCTGGCCGCGGCCAAGCACGGGCATGCTCCCTCGCACCCGGCCAGGAAAAAAAGGGCAGCGGGGGATGGGCGGGCGCGCCGGGCGTTGCCTGGCTACGGCCCCCCAGGAGGCGCGAGGGCGCCTGGGCCGCCGGGGGCCGTCAGGGGCCGTGGACCGCGCGCCTCCCCGCCCGCGGGGCCCGCCGCTGCCGCTGCCGCTGCCGCCTCCGGCTCCCGCCCATGGCCGCCGGCCCCGGGAGCCTGGCCCTCGCGCTCGGCGCCGCGGCCCAGCCCGCCAACAGGGCGGCGGCGGCCCCCGCCCGCGGCCAGGCCAGCGCCCGCGCTCCCGCCTCGCCCGGCCGCGCTCTCCGCGCTCCGGGCGCCCGCTCTCTGGCCCGCAGCCGGCCGGCCGTCTGCAGCTCCCGCCCGGGACGACGGGCACGCGCGCGCGCCCGCGGCGACGGGGGAGGAACGCGGGGACGGGGCGCACGCGCGCGGGGGCGGGGAGGGGAGCGGGGCTGGGTGGCGGCGCAGCGGGAGCCGGCGCGGGAAGCTGGGGCGGGGGATGGACGGAATGGGGGGGCCGGCACCCCGCGGCCCTGGCCTCCCGTCCGGAGGCGCTTGGCACGGGGCGTGTTGTCTGCGCGGTGCGGCTGCGGGAGAGAGGTGTCCTGTGAGGAGGAGCCGCCTGCCCGCATTCCCCAGAGAGAGTTGGCGCCTCGGGAAGGGGATGCGGTTTCAGCCCCTTTCCCAGGTCGTGGACGCAGCAGCCCTAATGCGTCCCTCTGGCTTCTCTTCAATAAGTGCTTCCCTCCTTCAACTCAGCCATCCCCTTGCTGCCTTTGCAATGGACACCTTTGTTTAAAAGAGGGAAAGAAAAAGAAAACGAGAAAAGGAAAAGCAAAGCGCGGGTGGGTGGGTCGTGGGGAGAGTCGTCCAAGCGGCGTCATTTGCTCTGGGCCTCTCTCGCGCGCGCGGGACGACCAGCCTGGGTGCGCCGCGTACCTGCCCCTCAGCCCCAGCCCCTGCCCGGGCCCAGCGCTTTAACAGTCCCTCCATCCCTTCCTCTGCTCTCCCACAGCCTGTCCCCTCGTCCTGGCCAAGCCTGGAGGGAGAAGGCCTTTGCCTGGAAAGCAGCAGCAGATTGAGAGTTGGGCTCCCATGGGGTGCCTGGGAGAGCTGCCGGGCCCCTGC
Organism: Eulemur rufifrons; assembly: GCF_041146395.1. Taxonomy (NCBI): domain Eukaryota; kingdom Metazoa; phylum Chordata; class Mammalia; order Primates; family Lemuridae; genus Eulemur; species Eulemur rufifrons. The sequence continues at coordinate 20,629,315 of NC_091012.1, read as the reverse complement.
CCCTGGCTGCGGAAGATCACTTGATTGAATTGCCGCGCACTTAGTGTCCAGGCACGGTAAGTGAGGGAATCCTTAACCACACAGGGCTGTTTAATTAGACAGCGGTGGTTGGGGAAGTCTCCTCCAAATCCCTTCCTTTCCTCCCTGGCTCCTAGTGTAGAGGACAGAAATCAGGAACAGTGCATCTGCCTAGAATCTGGAGAAGGGATGTGAGTTTCTTATCCCGGGTTTCACCCAGAAAGCCAGTTGCAACCTGCCACCAAATGGCCGGCTGGTCTCCTTAAGGAATGGCGACACACTGAGGGCTTAGCCTCAGTCTCTGCTGCTGGTCATAGGACAATGATTAGGGCAGTGTCTAGATCAGCCATGGTGAGACGCAGCCCTGCTGTTGGGCTTATGTAGAGCCTCCAGCCCTTCCGCAGTGGCCACTGCCGTCATGGGTCCATTGCACCACGGAGAGAAGCTTGCTGACCTCTGCCAGGCGGTGGCACTCCCCCTGTGCAGTGCGGCGCCCTGGTGGTGTGGGCGTGAGGCACAGGGCTCCATACACTTCCCGTGCACTCCCTTAGGTACCTCTTCTCCATACCTTGTCTCTCACTTTCCAATCTTACTCTGCCTGAGTCCCTGACCAATTAGCCAAGCCATTTCCCACTGCCCAGGAGTCCTTGGACACCTGTATCTCAGGCTGTTTCTCCCTCTGCAAAGTAGACAATCTAGTGTACTGCTCACTGCGAGGATGTCCCCTCATCACTGTCCCTAGGGCCACCCTGAGTGAGGCTGTATTTTTCCTAGGACTGACTTAATGAGATGACCCATGGAGGAACTGGGTCTGAGTGTTGTCCTGTCAGTCAGTCACAGGGAACCCCACTGCCCGCTGGGTCCTGAATGCACCATTGCATGGAATTGCTGCTGTGCCTGCCTGGCCCCATGACTTGGTGGGTCTGACAATACTCAGCTCATGATAGGCAGCTCTGGTCACACAGGCACTTCATGTCCTATGGTCAGGTTTTAAGGCCCTGCCGGGGTCCAGCAGCATGGCAGCAGCTATTCTTTGAGTGGCGAGTGGCTCTGCCACAGAAGGTACAGCCTTGCTCCAGCCCTTGATGGCCCTGTGCTGGGACCTTTCTGCCGGGGGCTCCCGACGGCTCCACGCAGCATCCTGACCTACCATGGGCAGGTCCCTCCAGCGCCACAAGGTTGGCTGGCTCCTGTGGCTCTAGTAGCAGAGCAGCTTGCACTGCAGCCTGGCCCTGCTGCTCAAGACTGGTCTTGCCTGTGCGTCCCAAGGCCCGCTTGATTAGACACTCTACCAATTTGGTGACCTACCCAGCATTATGCCAAATAAGTCCCTTTTGTTGCTAAAGTCAGAGTCAGTTTCTTCCTGCAATCAGAAAATCCTGACAATTACAAAGCCCTGGGAGGGTGTGGGGGAGGAAGGACATCAGAGACAGTCAGCTGATCCAGGGGCACTTACTTTGATCTGAACTTGGCAATGAGGAGAGGATGGTGCAGCCAGGCTGGAGCACAACATTGTGCTCAAGAGACAGGCATGGCAAGGGCTGTCACCGCCATGATTCCCAGGGCCACCGTAGCATTCTTTAACCCAAAGAAAGCATGCCCAGGTGAGTTTGGCCCATATTCTTATCTGGAAGGGTCTTTTTTTTTTTTTTTTTTTTTTGTTGAGACAGAGTCTCACTTTGTTGCCCAGGCTAGAGTGAGTGCCGTGGTGTCATCTTAGCTCACAGCAACCTCAGACTCCTCGGCTTAAGCGATCCTACTGCCTCAGCCTCCCGAGTAGCTGGGACTACAGGCATGCGCCACTATGCCCGGCTAATTTTTTCTATATAGATTTTTAGTTGTCCATATAATGTCTTTCTATTTTTAGTAGAGACGGGGTCTCGCTCAGGCTGGTCTTGAACTCCTGACCTTGAGCAATCCACCCGCCTCGGCCTCCCAGAGTGCTAGGATTACAGGCGTGAGCCACCGCGCCCGGCCTGGAAGGGTCTTATCTTGACTCTGTACTGATGAAGTCCCTGCTCTCCCTCCAGGTCCTGAAGCTTGGACTGCTGAGGACACCATGACACCCCATAGAAGGATTCCCCTCTAACCCACCCTCGAGAGCTGCAAAGAGGCCATGGTATGCTTACAAGCAGGGCACACAGAGGAGTCCACTCTTCTGACTACAGGCATCCCTCTGTGTCCCTAGGGATTAGTTCCAGGACCACCCCCCACCCCCCACAGATCCCAAAAATCCTCCGATGCTCCAGTCCCACGTATAAAATGGTGTGGTATTGCATAAAACCTACACGCATCCTCCTGTATACTTTAAATCACTCTAGATTACTCATCATGCCTAATGCAATGGAAATGCTACATAATCGTTGTCATACTGTATTGGTTTTTATTTATGCTATTTTTTATTGTTATGTTTTTTATTTTTATTTTTTCAAATATTTTTGATGCATCCTTGGTTGAATCCTCAGAGGCAGAGCCTGTGGATACGGAGGGCCGACTGTATTTTTTCCACTGGATATGCAGTCCCTGGTCCCCATCCCAGCCGTCTCAGATGCCTGACTAGGGGAACCCCTGTTTCCCAGGAGTCGCTCGTGACCTTTCCCGCTGGCTTCCCCAGAAGGGAGCTGTCAAGAAAGCCGAGGCCAGACCACAACCCAGAATCTCTGTCCAGCTTCTTTCTCCCACACACCTTGACCCTAGAGCCATGGGCTGGCCCTGTCCTTAGTCGGCCAGAACTCGTGTTTGCTGCTGTTTCATGGATTGTGCTATTGGTATGGTATCTAAAGAAATCATCACTAAATCCAATTTTCCCCTATGTTATCTTCCAGGATTTTATAGTTTTGGTCTATGACCCATTTTGAGTTAATGTTTGTGAAGGGTGTAAGGTCTGTGTCTCAGCCCTTTCTGGCTGTTATAACAAAATGCCTTAGCCTGGGCAATTATAAACAACAGAAAATTATTTCTCATGGTCCTGGAGGCTGGGACGTGCAAGATCGCAGTGCAAATAGACTCGTTGTCTGGTGAGGGCCTGTTCCATCCATGGTGTCTTCTCATGGTGTCCTCACAGGGTGGAAAAGGGGGAAGTGAGGCAGCTCCCTGAAGCCACGTATCGGGGCGCTAATCCCATTCAGGTGGAGTCCTCGAGACCTTATGATACCTCATCGTGGTGACTGGGTTTCAACACGTGAATTTTGGAAGGACGCAAACATTCAAACCATGGCAGTCTGTGCCTAGGTTCATTTTTTTTGCATGTGGATGTCCAGTGGTTCCGGCACCATTTGCTGAGACTGCCCATTCCCCATCAAACTGCCTTTGCTCTTTGGTCAAAGATCAGTTGACTGTATTTGTGTGGCTCTGTTTCTGCCACTCTGTTTTTCAAGATGGAAAACACTGCTGACGGCTCGGAGGAAGCAAATGCGGGAGGCCGCAGGAGGCTGCCCATGTTCTCACAGGACCATGCTATTTGCTTTTCTAGACTTCGCTTTTTCGCTTTAGATGCACAGGGCCAGATTCCTCATTATCCATCAGCATTTGTCCACTCCAGGCCCTCTTTCATTTTGTTTATTTTTTATTTAGTTGGCTGGGCATGGTGGCTAACGCCTATAATCTCAGCACTTTGGGAGACTGAGGCGGGAGGATCACTTGAGGCCAGGAGTTCAAGACAAGCCTGGGCAACATAGCAAGACCCTGTCTGTAAAAAAAAAAAAAAAAAAAAAAAAAAATTAGCCAGCCATGCTAGTGCACGCCTGCAGTCCCAGCTACTCCGGAGGCTGACGTGGGATTATCAATGGAGCCCAGGAGTTCGAGGTTACAGTGAGCTATGATCGTGCCACTGCCCTCCAGCCTGGGCAACAGAGCAAGATCCTATCTCTAAAATAATAATAGTAATAATAAATAAGCTAGTTAATGTCTATAAATTCACCACTCAACCGAGGAATGGGACCGTTACCAATAATTTACATGCACCCAGGTGCTCTGCCACCACCCTGACCCTGCCTCCCCACACCCCAAGGTAACCAATATTCTGCATTTTGTATTTATCATTCTCTTGCTTTTTAAAATTTTGATAGAATATATATAACACAACATTTGCCATATTAACCATTTTTAAGTACAAATCAGTGGCCTTAATTACATTCTCAATGTTCAACCATCACCACTATTTCCAAAACTCTTTCATTGCCCCATACAGAAACTTTGTACCCATTAGACACCTTCCTCCCAGCCCTTGGTAACATCTGGCCACTTTCTGTCTCCATGAATTTGTCCATTCTAGATGTGTTAATGTAGTGTGACGATATAACATTTGTCCTTTTGTGACTGGCTTATTTGACTTAGCATATCGTTTTCAAGGTTTATCTATGTTGTAACAAGTATCAGAACTTCGTTCCTTGTTATGGCCAATGTCAACGGACACTCGGTTGTTTCCCCTTGTTTTCTTTTTTGAATATAGCTTTATCACATTTACCTAAAATTATATGTTCTTTAGTTTAGCTTATTTTTCAACTTTATGCAAAAAGTATCCTATCTGCAGTCTTCTGGGACTTGCTTTTTTCTCTTCAACATTATATAACTAAGATTGTTTTCAATGATGCTGTTTATAGCAGCAGTTCATTCATTTTTACTGATGTATAATATTCCATAATTCATTTACCTATTTTCTTGTTGAAGGGCACTTGGGTTGTGTCCAGGATTTTGTTGTTGCTGTTACTAAACAGCATTGCCACGAACATTTGTGTCCATGTCTCCTAGCGCGACATATACAAGTCTGTCTTGCACGTATGCCCAAGAGCAGGACTTCTGGGTGTAAGAACAGCAAGTGTTCAACTCTACAGGCAAGGCCTAATTGTTTTCCAAAGCGGTTCTACCAATTGACACTCCCACGAGCAGCGTATGAAAGTCTTTTTGATCTACATCTTCTTCAACTCTTGGTGTTTTCAGACTTCTTCATTTCTGGCAGACTGGTGAGTGTGAAATGGTATCCCGATGTGGTCTCTCGTCCCCCTGATTACTACCAAGCCTGATTTTGTTCTTCAGTGTTTTCTTGGCCATATGTGTTTTCTCTTCTATGTTCTGCCTGACATTGTCTTTTGCCCATTTTTATATTATTTTCTTTCTCCTTTTGTTTGTTGATTTGTAGGAATTCTTTACATATTCTAGGCGCTAATCCTTTGCCAGTTGTGTGTTTCACAAACGTTTTTTCTCTCTCTCATTTTTACTTTCTTTAAGGAGTCTTTGGTAAAAGAAGTTCCTAATTCTAGTGTAGTTAAATTCACCTTTTTTTTTTTTTAAGGATTAATGTTTTTTATATCTGGTTTAAAAAATCCTTTCTAATCCAAGGTCAAAAAGCTACTCCTGTACATTTTCTTTTAAGAATTTTAAGTTTCCTTTTTGACATTTAAATCCTTAATCCTTCTGGAGATTACTTTTGTGTAAGATGTGATGGAGGGCCGGGTTTCATTTCCCCCCTTATGAGTCACCTCCATTTTCTTCTGCTCATTTAGTAATTCCTTCTTTCCTCACTAATCTGCACTGCCACCTTGTCACATATTCAAGGGCCATCTCTGTGGGGTCTCTTTGGAGCTCTCTATCTTGTCCACTGGCTGAGGGCAGCTTTGTTACTTCCGTGATTTGCCTCATTTGCTGGGCAAGCCCCCTCACGCATCTTCTTCCCGGGTGTGTGACCAAGTGTGGACCTCTGCTCTACCACGTGCATTTTAGAATTAATTTTTCAATTGCAAATAAGTCTTGTGGGATTTTGATTGAAATGGCATTGAGTCTGTAGCTCAATCTGGGGACAATCGACACTGTCCTATCTACTATAGGATATCTCTCCATCTATTTAGATCTTTTAAAAACATATTTATGATTTTCTGCACATCTTTCATTTTACTTATTTTTGAGTATTTTAAACTTTTCGTTGCTATTGAAAATGAGGTCTTTTTACAAAAATACATTTTCTAAATATTTGTGGGTGGCATATATGGACATACAAACGGCTTTGTGTTCATCATTATGTCTAGTCACCTTGCTAAACTCTCTTATTTATTCTTTCTAATAATTTGTGTTTATATCCCTTTTGGATTTTTTTTGCAGAAGATCACTTCATCTGAAATAATGACAAATTTATTTCCACCTTTCTAATCTTTGAGGCTTCAATTTCTTTTCTTGCCGTACTGCCCTGGCCAGAGCCGCCAGGACAATTGAGGTGGTGTAAACGGGCTTGAGTGCTTTGTTCCTGATGTCAAAGAAGATGCTTCTAACATTTCCCTATTAATACAATTATGTATGTATTTTATCAAGTCTAGGAAATTCCCTTTTATTCCCAGCTTATTCAGAGTCTTTGCTATGAATGAGTATTGAATTTTATCAAATGCTTTTTTTTGCACCTAATGAGATGACCATTGTGTTTCTCCTTTAATCAGTTACTGTGCTGAAAGACATTTATATATGTTCTGATATTAAATCACCCTTGCATTACTGACATTCGCCGAACTTGGTCATAATTGGTTATTTTCCTTTATACACCTTTGGATTTGGTTTGCTAAGATTTTTGTTTAGTATTTTTGTCTCTGTATTCAAGACTGAAATGGACCTATAATCTTCCTTTCTTGTTCTGCCTTTGGTTAATATTAAGGTTTTGTTGGCCTTGTAGAATGAATTGGATAATGGTCCTTCCTTTTCAGTTCTCTAGAAGACTCTGTATAGTTACTAGAATTTGTCTGTAAAACCATGTGGCCCTGATGTTTTATTTGTGAGATTTTTTTTTTTATTTATTTGTGGGAAGATTTTTAAACCATTTCTTCATTCTGTTTTATAGTTTTAGGACTCCTAGGGCTCTCTTTCTTTCTTTTTAGTCAGTTTTAGTAAATCATACTTGCAGAGGAATATTTCCATTTTGTCTGTTTCACATTTATTGTCATCAGTAGTTGATGGTTTATTTTTATTCTTTGAACTGTGTATATACATTTTATGTGTTTTTATAGAATTCACAATTTAAAAGTCAGAATAAATGAACAATAAATGCAATGAATGAGTTTTTCCCTCATTTGAATTTCAGGCTTGATTTAGGAGGAAGAGACAATGTGGTCAGACAAGCCAGGTTAGCAGCAGTCCCCGGAGAGAAGGTCTGTTGGGTCCTCCTGGTGGGACCCCCGGGCTGTGGGAAAGACACTGAACACAAGATCTAAATACGTGACAAGAGTCAGAGAGGAGCCAGGCAAGGCTGCAGAGGAGGAGGAGCTTCAGGAAAAGGGGAAGATAGGCTGCGGCCGGCTCCCCAAGGGGCAGGAGGGTGGCAGATCAGGAAGGAGAGGGACCCTCTGCACACCCTGCCAGTTCTCAGTGGGTCTATTTACATTAATGTCTGCATTTTCCTTCATATTTAGCCAGAAAGAAACTTTGAACAAATTCAAAATACACATTTTGTAGGCCATGTTGTCTGATTATAATCCAGTGAGATCAGGTAGGCAAAATAAACCATGATAAAAATATCTTAATTACTTGGAAATTAAGAAACCGTGGGCGAGGTGGCTCACGCCTATAATCCTAGCACTCTGGGAGGCCGAGGCGGGTGGATCCTTTGAGCTCAGGAGTTCGAGACCAGCCTGAGCAAGAGCGAGACCCCGTCTCTACTAAAAACAGAAAGAAATTAGCTGGACAACTAAAAATATACATAGAAAAAATTAGCCGGGCATGGTGGTGCATGCCTGTAGTCCCAGCTATGTGGGAGGCTGAGGCAGGAGGATCGCTTGAGCCCGGGAGTTTGAGGTTGCTGTGAGCTAGGCTGACGCCACGGCACTCTAGCCCGGGCACCAGAGTGAGACTCTGTCTCCAAAAAAAAAAAAAGAAAGAAACAGTCTCCTAGGAATAAAAATAAATGTGGTAACATGTTAACAGTTGGTGAACCTAGATCAAGGTTATACAGGTGTTCATTTTACTATTCTTTTTTTCTGTATTATTTATTTATTTATCTATTTTTAATTTTTTTGAGACAAAGTCTTTTCCTGGGGCCCAGGCTAGAATACCATGGTGTCATCATAGCTCACTGCAGCCTCAAACTTCTGGACTCAGGCGATCCTCCTGCCTCAGCCTCCCAAGGAGCTGGGACTACAGGTGCATACCGCCAAGCCCGGCTATTTTTTAGTTTTATTTTTGTAGAGATGGGATCTTGCTGTGTTGCTCAGGCTGGTCTCAAACTCCTGGCTTCAAGTGATCCTCCTGCTTCAGCCTCCCAAAGTGCTAGGATTACAGGCATGAGCCATCGTGCCCAGCCAAGCTTTATGGTTTTGCTGTTTGCTTTTGGATTTATGATGCACCTGGAATTTATTTTTTATGTATGTAGTGTCAGACAGTGGTCAAATTTTTTTTCTTTTGAAAAAATAAACAATCGGTGAAGCTTGGTGGCGCATACCTGTAGTCCCAGCTACTCGGGAGGCCGAGGCAGGAGGATCACTTGAGCCCAGGAGTTTGAGGTTGCTGTGAGCTGTGATGAGGCCACTGTATATAGTCCAGGTGACAGAGCAACTTTGTCTCAAAAAAAAAAAAAAAAAGAAAAGACTTTTAGGCTGAAGATCTTCAGGAAGGATCTTATTTATTACAAGGTCCATTTTAGGTCTGGTTTTTAAACAATGCTATTAGTAGGAAGCTGGCCAAAGTACTCCCTTCCTTTGAAAGCAGCAGTGCATTGAGATGCAACTGCCTTTGAGGACAAAGGCATTTGCTTACACATATGGGAACTTGGGCACTTTTAAATTGTAAGAGGCAATGACCGAAGGGGCTTCTGGGGCACTAGTCTTCTTTCGTTTCTTGATTCAAGCTGTACCCTTTTCGGTCGTAATGTTATACTTTTTTTTTTTTTGGAGACAGAGTCTCGCTTTGTTGCCCCGGGCTAAAGTGAGTGCCGTGGCGTCAGCCTAGCTCACAGCAACCTCAAACTCCTGGACTTAAGCAATCCTCCTGCCTCAGCCTCCCGAGTAGCTGGGACTACAGGCATGCACCACCATGCCCGGCTAATTTTTTCTATATATATTTTTTAGTTGGCCAGATAATTTCTTTCTATTTTCAGTAGAGATGGGGGGAGGGAGTCTCACTCTTGCTCAGGCTGGTCTCGAACTCCTGACCTCGAGCGATCCACCCGCCTCGGCCTCCCAGAGTGCTGGGATTACAGGCGTGAGCCACCGCGCCCGGCTGTAATGTTATACTTAAATAACATTTTACTTAAAATATTTTTCCCTCATAATGGATATTCAATTGACACAGTTCCATTTATTGGAAAGTTGTTCTTTCCCCATTGCTATGGTGTATATTTGGGAAATATAATTAAAAATAAAATCTCCTCTCAACCCAGAAAACTTGCTCAAAAAGTAGAAGAGAAAGAAAACTATTATTGAATAAGCACTAAACCAGAATGTGCCACGCATCACAGGCCACCCACGGGAGAGACTGCAAAGACAGAAAGGACCCTAACTCTTCCGTGCAGGCTAAATGGGCGCAAGCCGGCACGGTGAGTTGGTTTTGCAATTTGGAGTGACAGCTGAAGTTAAGCCCATCGCCTCACGGGGCAACTGGGAGCTCAGGTGCCTTAGTTTCCTGGATGATTAACTGCATCTCAAAGAGCTGGCTCCTAGGTCCCAGAGGAGAGGACACGTTCCTGAGTTGTGAGACTGGCCACAGTTTCTTTAGCCACTAAAAAGATTTACATATGCTTGAAATGGACAGAGAAAGAAATTCCGAAAGAAAAGGAACTCTCTTCAACAGAGAGAATTAAGCCTCTCGTTTTTAATTTGTACTTGCCCTTACAATCTTCTCCCAGTGTCCCTATGAAATAATAACATCACAATATTTAATCATCTCCATTGCTGTTTTTACCTTTTTCTGGGTGAGTTGCAGACATCTAAATGTCCGACAAGTCCATGGTAAAATGCAAAATGATTATGAGAATTACAATAGAATGAACTTTTAAATTCAGTACAGTATTTTCTTTGGTGAACAACCTTTAAATATATCTTACCAACGGTGAAGGGTTAAATCAATCAGATTCTTGGTAATGTGCAAACATTTTCCTTCATTGTACGTTAATTTGTCTAGCTGCTATGACATCTTTATTGCTTGAGCTTTCAAATGGTTAACTATTTGAGTATTATTTCATAATTCCTTACAAAGTTATCCAATGCAAGCCTAAAGATCAGCCTAACTCTGGAGTCCGATAATTTAAAATTTTAATTAAGAGTTTTCCTTGTAAGGCCCCCCAAATTTCTTGAGTTTTCATCAGGTATATAAGTAACATCATATCTACATGATCATTTAGGCCCCTTGGTAATTGTTCCATCTTCTTGACTAATGTTTCTCAATGCGAACTACAAAGATACCTATGGCCATTGTCTAGTGTCAAAGTCTTATTATGAGCTCAGAGTGCAGATTGAACTTCCAGTTATCAACGGAAAAGAAGCCAAACTCTGTAAAATGGGAGGTCCGGAGCTCAGGAGGATTTACCAATTCCTCCCAAGGAGAAGCTTAGAGTTAGGGAGGGCCCAAAAGGGGACCATGCCAGTACCTGGCGCCAAGTTCAGGCTACTCCTTCGGGGGTCCTGAGTCTTCTCTGAGCCCTATGTTGGGCGCCAATCTTGTCAATGAAAAAGAAGCCAAAATCTGTAAAATAATTTTAAAAGGTTTATTCTGAGCCAAATTTGAGAGCCATGACCCAGAGCCATGCCCAAGAAGCCATGAGCAAGTGGATTTGCTGTGGTTGGGTCACAGTTTGGTTTTATACATTTTAGGGAGACAGAAATTACAGGTAAAGTCATAAATCAATACATGGAAGGCATACATTGGTTTGGCCCGAAAAGGTGAGACATTTCAAAGCAGAGGCTTATGAGTCATAGGTGGGTTTAAGGACTCTCTAACTGACAATTGGCTGAAAGAGTTAGGCTTTGTCTAAAAGACCAGGAGTCAGCAGAAAGGAGTTAAGACAAGGGTCTTTAATCTTTCATGCGATGCTATACCAGAATCAGGTTGGGAAGTAAACCACATTATATTGGGTTAACAGAACCTGTGTAGTGAGATTTTATCATTTGTAGGTGTGACTCACTAGGCTCCCTTAGAAAAGAATTTGGGCAAAAGAAACAGATCAGAGTTTAGTCCTCACAATGTTCGACATTCATGGCCCTATTTGTTTTCAGTCTTGAGTATGAACTCATCCCATCAGCCAATTTTTCATGCATCAGTCTGAATCAATAGTTGTATTATTATAATAGCCCATTCAATCTCCCTGCCTAACAGACAATCTTTGTTTATCCATCTCTGCTGGGACTGGAGAGAACTTACATCCTACAGTTAATCAAGTGGCCTTGCACCTGTCTTCTGCAATCTCTGTCTGTAAATGCCAGCTTTCTATTTGTCTATTAATTAGATGTTTTTCTTTTTCATACCATCCTTTCTTCTCTTGTGGTAGTCATAGTACCAGTCCCTGATTGTTTCCTGCAATACTGAGCTGATGATGCCGTAGAGCTGTTTTATGGCTAATCACTGCCGGACCGTGAGTGCAGGCCTCCTGGCGCCTGATGGGGTTATTTTTCCCAGCATTAAACTGTTCCAAGCAGACCAATTTCAAATGTTAACAAATAACCTGTTTGTTAGTAAAATGTGATTATTACAGGTATTTAAATGACCACAATGGCAGATAGGGCATCCAGGCAGCCTATGAGAACAGTCCCAAGTTTGCTAGAATACCTCCTGCTTCCGTTGACTTCTGTGCCAATGTAAGTTACTAGAAAAGTCCTTTGTGGGAACCATGGTCCAGTCCTCCCTTGGGGCTTGCTTCACATGCATCCAGCTGGGTCTTTCTTTTCCTCTGACTGATGGCCCCATGGGTGATCAGCGGCATTTGAAAGGGGCCCTCCGGCACAGTGGCAGCCCAAGCCTTTCCCCAGAGAAGGCTTTGATGTAGAGGAAACGTCCCAGTCAATTGGGATGGCCAACTTCTTTGAAGGAATCCTTCCAGATCCTTCTGACCTTACGTCTCATGATTTCTAAGGAAGAAAGAAATCCTGTAAAGTAATGAAGATGATCATGGGAGGATTCAGTGAAGTCAGGCACAGGCCTTGGTGGCCAAGTTAGTTTTGACCCCCAAAGTTCAAAGGGAGCTAGACTATGCTTGCTTCAAGGGGTTGCTCTAATTTTTAACAAGGCTAGTGGTAAAGTTCTAGGTCATCTTAACAGAGGAGGTTGTGGAATCTTAGCTAATGAGTCTTCCAGAGTTGGATTCATTAATTTGTTAATCAATTCATTAGTTTTTTTATTCTCCTGGATGATAGAAATATAACGACTTCTGCGGTGTGATTCCAATGCTCTGGTATTCCCTTCTTGACGCTCACTGCTGGAACACAGGCTTTGGGAAAGGGAAAGGCTTCAGGCACCCGGATGTCACATGCCATCACTGGACAAAATCGCTTACCTTGATAAGCATTAGTTCTTTGAAATCCGGCTGCCACCAGGTTTCCTGTCAAGTGGCCGGGAAATTGTGCCCAGGCTTACCTTGGGAATGGCACATAAAGCATTCTGCTGATAAACGGCACATCTCTTTACTATGTTTTGAGTAATTTCATATTTTAGTAGACATAGTAAGAGTCTAGTGACTTAAAAAAAAAAAAAAGACAGGGTCTCGCTGTTGCTAGGGCCACCTCAACCTCCTGAGTAGCTGGGACTAGAAGCGCGCACCATGACACCCAGCTAATGTTTGTGAGATGAGGTCTTGCTACGTTGCTCAGGCTGGCCTCGAGCAGTCCTCCCGCCTTCACCTCTCGAAGTGGAGTCTAGTGCCTTTAAAATTCCCTTCTGACCCAGCTGGTTTTGTCGATGATACAATAACACTAAGGAGGCAAATAGACACGGGGTATAGGAATTCTTTCGTTAGGCAATTCTCGTAGCTCAAATTTCTTTTAGCTCCATTTTCAATTCATTTTTCCTATTTCCTTTTCTGAAGCTTTTTATTTTTAAATGGACAAGAGGGTCTTATTACATTAAGAGCGACCCTCTTGCTGCTTAAGCCTTAAGGTGGTAGGGGAAAAAAAAAATGCAAAGCCTCTATCTTTGGAACAGGCCGTGTTTTAACAGAAGCTTTTTCAGCTCCTGCCCTGGGGTGAGCTCTATGACGACTCACTGGCATCTGAGCGGCTGCTGTAAATGCTCTGATGAATCACCTATCAAGTTTGCCGTGAGATATTTTAGTTTCCATGGAATTCAGGAATCCTCTATTTTTCTAAATTTTCCCTGTGGTGTGACAGAACCAAACATTTATTATATATATATATATATATATATATATATATTCATTTTAAGTCCAGAACCAAGAATTGTAGCTCTAGTAACTCCTATTAATTCACCTGCTTGTGCAGGTTTAACTCTAGACAAAACATACACTTCCAGTGCATTGTGAAAAGCCACCACAGCATAGATAGCCTTAAGGGGAGCCACTTTTATCCCGAGCACATGACCCATGAGTAAACGTGATCAAACATGCGATGTGAACAGGAATATCAGGTAATTCAACTTGGGTTTTTCAAAATTTGGAATCCCCAAAGCTGAGGAATAGGCTATCGCCACTTTCAGTTACCTGGAGAATTGTCGTGCAACCGCCGCATCCGAGGGCCAGTCAGCTCTGCAGAAGCTGGAAAGAATCCACTGCCCACGATACTGCGCTAGTCTCAAACTCGCCAGGTTTTTTTTTTTTTTTTTTCTTACTAGTAGCAGGCTGTTTTACCTGCAAAATGGGCTGACTTCTAGATTGTAGCATTCCGTGGCCTATAGCTGACAACAGATGCCCTAAATATTTCACCTCCGCAGAGACCTCATGTCCCCGCCAAGGAGAAAGTGCAGTAAAGCCAGAGCGCCGGGTGTGCGCTGCGTTGTACTTTCTGGGTCTGCTAGCAACTCATCTGCATGCTGAATAATCAGAGATTCCTCTGACGGGACAAATTTCCTCTAAGTGACTAGACAAAATAACAGCAGAGTCCAAAACCCTTGAGAAATCCTTTGCTGTAAATATTGGACTTTCTCATTACCAAAAGCAAACAAGATCTCAGACCCGTCTGCCAGAGGAGCGGAAAGAAAGATGTGGGAAATGGATCAACCACAGAGACAAACGTCCCGACAGCAGAACCCGCGCCAGACCGTCACTGGGGCTGATGGAACAGCACATTCATTGACTTCTCGGGGAGCTCGCACACAGTGACGTAGTGCCTGACTGTCTGCGTCAGATTTCCCTTCCTTCTCTTTTGGAAGTGTGAGAGTAGGACAGGGCAGGTGCCCTTTGTAAATTCTCCCTTGTTTTTCTTGTTCTTTTATAACCAGTTTCGTTCCTTTGAATTGAGCCCTCAACAAAGGATATTGTTTTACACACAGCTATCTATGGCTTAGCCCTTGGCAAACTGATTTTATCGGTTCTGTTTCTCAAATCAAACTGGCGTCTTGATTCTCTAGGGTTCAAAAGGATGCATTGATTTGTTGCAGCTCGGGGAGGGGGCTTTTCCAGCACAGACCGTGGTAGGTATTAAGGTGCACAGCAGGTCTCTCACCGGTAGGTTTACGGGAGGCTCAAGAGAAAGGAAGAGCACGTTCCTCAGGCAGAGGACCTCTCGGTACAGGCATCGTGGAGGTCATGGAGCAAGTAGAAGAAGGCTGAGCCGGATACCAGCAACCTGGATTGATGGAACCGTGTTGAGAACCTTCCCAGGAAATTGCAGACGAAGTAGCACCAGTGTCTACCAGAAGAGGCAGGGATAGATTAGCCTGAGCAACAGTGATGACACACCCCCCCAACCCTAACCCGGTCCCACCTCCACCATTCCCTCCATCTGTCCGTTTTGAGCCACTTGCCAAAGATTTCCTAGCTGAAGGTTTTGTCCTTCTAGGCTCCCCTGATTCTCTTGTCCCTGCCATCCTGCATATCCCAGAGTGTCTTTTGACAATCTCTCTTCCAACATCTGGCTTCTTGCAATAACAACATAGCGTCTTGCTTCCTTTCTTCCCTTTCTAGGTTGGCCAGAGCAAGAATTACTCCTTTGAGTAAGGAGTTCTAACTGAGCAACTAACACAACAGCTTTTCAGTTTCTTCTCTCTTCTTTGCCTTTCCCTGGAGTCCCAAACATTGAGTAGCTGCTGCCAAGGTGGAGTCATAGTCCTTGCCATCCTACAACCTTTTCCCTTTTCCCTTATTTGAGTTTTGAGAGTCAGTGAGAGAGCCAAGACAAAGGCAGTCAGGGCGGGAGCGTGATTGGGTCTGCCTTGGATCCACACCAATGCTTAGAGAAAGCCTCGGCCGGCCACTGATGGAGTCAGCGAGGGACTCTCCCGTCTTCTGGGCCCACCGCTGCAACTTCTCCCAGCTCGCCTTTAGCAGAAAGGCATCCGGTGTGCCCCTGAGCAGCCCCTCTGGATGGGTTTCCAATGCCGTCAGTCCTTCTCTAGTTGTGGGAGGGAGGCAGATAGTCGGCTTCCCCTGGCCACCAAACCTCGAGATGTGGTGTCCCAGTCCTGACATGCTTGCTCTATCAAGCATGTTTCCAAAACTCGACTCATTCTTACCATATGAACCAGCAATCGCACTCCCTGGTGTTTACCCCAAAGAGCTGAAAACTTACATCCACACGAAAACCTGCACGTGCAGGTTTACAGCAGCTTTATTCATAATTGTTGAACAAACTGTGGTACATCCAAACAATGGAATATTATTCAGTGCTAAAAAAGAAATGAGCTATCAAAGCATGAAAAGACATGGAGAAAGCTTAAATGCATATTACTAAGTGAAAGAAGCCAGTCTGAAAAGGCTACAGGATGCACGATTCCAAATGCACGACGTTCTGGAAAAGGCAAAGGTATAGAGACAGTAAAAGATCAGTGGTTTCCAGGGGTTGGGAGGGAGGAGGGTGGGATGAACAGGAGGAGCACAGGGGATTTTTAGGGCATTGAAACTATATGGATGATACTTTGTATTTATTCATTTATTTAGAGACAGGGTCTTGCTCTGTCACCCAGGCTGGAGTGCAGTGGCACAATCACAGCTCACTGTAACCTCATACTCCTGGGCTCAAAAGATTCTCCTGCCTCAGCCTCTAGAGTAGCTGGTACTAAACATATCTAAACATAGAAAAGGTACAGTGAAAATATGGTATAAAAGATAAAAAATGGCATGCCAGGCCAGGGACAGTGGTTCTCACACCTATAATCCCAGCATTTTGGGAGGCTAAGGCAGGAGGATCACTTGAGGCCAGGAGTTCAAGACCAGCCTGGGCAACATAATGAGATCCCGTCTCTACAAAATTTAAAAAAAAAAAATTAGCCGGGTGTGGTGGTGTGTACCTGTAGTCCCAGCTACTCAGGAGGCTGAGGCAGGAGGATTGCTTGAGCCCAGCAGTTTGAGACTGCAGTGAGCTGTGATCCTGCCACTGTATTCCAGCCTGGGTGACAGAATGAGGCCCTGTCTCAAAAAAAAAAAAAAAAGAAAAGAAAGAAAGAAAGAAAGAAAAGGAAAAGAAAAGGAAAGAAGGGTACACCTGTATAGGGCACTTACCATGAATGGAGATTGTAGGACTGAAAGTTGCTTTGGGTGAGTCAAGTGAGCGCTGAGTGAACGTGAAGGCCTAGGACATTACTGTATACCACTGTAGACTTTATAAACACTGCACACTTAGGCTATGCTAAATTTATAAAAAAATAAAGTAATTGCACTACAACATTATGATTACTACAACGTCACTAGACCATAGGAAACTTTCAGCTCTATTATAATCTTATGGGACCACCATCGTATGTATATACAGTCTGTTGTTGAGCAAAACGGTTGTTATATGACAAGTGACTATAGTTCACAGAGTGGTAATGGTTCACAGACTACACTCTTGGTAGCACTGGTCTAAATGATACTTCTCTGGTCTGAATGTCCCCCAAAATTCAGGTGTTGAAGCTCACGCCAATTTGATAGTATTAAGAGGTAAGGCCTTTAGGAGGTGATTAAGTCATGAGGGTGGAATTCTCATGAATGAAATGAGTAGACATATAAGAAGGCTTAAAGGGGCGAGTTTCCCCCTTCCATCCCTTCTTCCATGTGAGGACACAGCATTCCTCCCCTCCAGAGGATGCAGCAGCAAGGCACCATTTTGGAAGTGCAGACCAGGCCCTCACCAGACACTAAACCTGTCGGCAACTTGATCTTTGACTTCCCAGCTTTCAGAACTGTAGAAAATAAATTTCTGTTGTTTATAAGTTACCCAGTCTGTAGTATTTTGTTATAGCAGCACAAATGGACAAAGACAAATACCCTTTAGTACTTTCTTTAGTGAATTTGTTCAAGGTGGTTTTCTTTCTGTCAATGTCTCTATTTAACTTCATCCTCAGAGAATATTGTATCAGTTAGCTTTTGCTACATAATGAACTACCATCAACTAATTTATTAGTTCGCAATTATATAGGTCAGCAATTTGGGCTGGGCTCAGTGGGGTGGTTCTTCTTATGGTCTTGCTTAGGCTCACTCATGCGGTTATAGTCAGCTGACAGGTTGGCTGGAGTGACTGAGTTGACTGGGAAATGTATTCCCAGCACACAAGCCCAGGTCACATGGTGGTCACAGCATTCCAAAGGGAAGCAAGGGAGAAAGGCCCAATGCACTAGCACTTTTTAAGCCTCATGTTTGTTAACATCGTATTGACCAAAGCAAAATCACATGGCCAAACCCAGATCTGAGAAGGTGGAAAAATGGACTCCACCTCTTGAGGGAAGAGCTGAAAAGTTTCAATGCAAAAGGGTTTGCATCCAGGGATGGGAATAATTAATGGCCATATTTGTCATCTATTCCAGATATTTTCATTAGCCATAAAATTCAAAGCTGACAATTATTTTTTTGTCATCATATCAAATGTACCATTGCCTTGTTTTCTGGTTTCTGTAGTTTGTGTTGATAAATTGGCTGTCAGTCTAACTGAATAACTATTAATATAAAAGTAATCACCCCTACCCCTGCCATTGTGAATATTTTCTCTTTGTCTTTGCTTTTCCTTAGTTTTTATTATGATGTGCCAAGATGTGGTTTTCGATTGTTTTATTCTTCTTTGGGTTCATATGACTTCTAGAAACTGTGACTTGATATCTTTCCATGATTTTGGAAAACTTTCAGCCATTATCTCTTCAAATATTATCTGTGCCCCATTCTTTCCCTCCTTTTTTCCTAGACTCCAATTAAACATATACAAGACCTTCTTTTTGTATCCTCTATGTCTTTTACCTCCTTTTGCTTTGTCTTTTACTATTCTTTTACCTCTCCAAGCTTTATTCTGGCAATTTTCTTCTGACCTATCTTCCAATTCACTAATTCTCTCTTTAGCTCCTGTATAACCCACCCATTGAGCTCTTAATTTTGATTAGTATATTTTATATTTCTAAAATTTTCATTAGTTTTTTTGTAGTTTCAAATTGTCTGCCAAATTTCTCGACTTTGCCTTTTATTTCTTTGAATGTATTAAGTGTAATTATTTTAAAGTCTGTATCTGATAATACCATCATTTGGAGTCCCTGTGGCTTAGTTTCGATTAATATTATCTGTAACTTTTCTAATTTTCTTTTTATTGCATTTTCTTCTCTTGCTATGGCCTGGCTATTTTCAATTGAGTGTTGGACATTGTATATGGAAAACTATAAATAATTTGAGGCCAAGGACAATGTTATCTTCCTCCTGAGAAGATTTACATTTGCTTCTGGCAGGCAGCTGGGGCACTAGAAATCCTGGATCACCTTTTAATCCAATTTCCAGGGATTGAAATAGCTCAAATCTTGACTCCAATCCCTTAGGGGACAAGGCTACCGTCCTTTAGGGGGCTACTCTATTTCCAGTTTACATTTATTCCTAGACCTTTGGGATTCCAACCCAAAGCATGAGGGGTTTGCCAGGGTCCCCCTCCTTGGCGGCCCCTGAACTCCAATTTTTGACCCCTTACCTCATAAGTCTGTCAACAGCTCTACTCAGCTTCTCAGGCTCTCAGCTGCCTCTTCTCGAATTAGCAGGTGGCCTTCGGGGATAAGCAGCCTTAAATGCTGAGCTCATCCCTCAGGTCATTTCTTCTCTCTCCTGTCCCTTGTTCCCGTACGCTTCGTTGCCTGTTATCACTTGGATATTCTCAAGCAAACATTTTTTCTATTTTGTTGAGCTTGTCTAGTTGCTCTCAATGGGAGCTGTGGTTCAAATCACTTATTTTGTCATTATTAGACACAGAAGTCATTCAGCGCTATGTTTTTAGGCTCTATTTATATGACTGGGTCTACATAGAACCTTGCTTAAAGTACTGCACAGAGCCGCCTCCAACTCCCAGTCACTGCAAAGAATGTTGCAATGAACTTTGTCACACGGACACCTTACACCTTGCGTAAGAATTTCTTTGTGATACATACCCAAAAGCAGAATTACAAGATCTTAGGTTCGACCTAGTGTATGCTTAATTTGACTAGATACTGACATATCGTTCTCTAGAATGGCTGTGCCCGTCTATATTTCTACCAGCAATATATGAGCGCCCCTATGTCTCCAAATCCCTGACAGCAGTTACTATTACCTGCATTTCTAGGTGTCCATGTGAGTGTGTGTGTGTGTGTGTGTGTGTGTGTGTGTATCTAGCAGCGTAGCGGGCATAGTGATATCTCATTGTTGTTTTCATTTGCATTCCTCTGATAATCAATGGGCTGGTGCATCATGGGTGCTGAATGGCTGCAACATGTGGTAGGGTGCATAGATCTGGGACTCAGACCTCTTGGGAGGGAGTGTCATCTGGCTGATTCTGAGAATGCTGAAATTAGCTGGAGGCTAAAACCAACTGATGGTGCTATGGCAACAGGAACAGAAAGCAAAAACAGGAAGGAGCAAGACCCTTCTCTCCTTCCCCAGCCTGTTAGTCTCCCTCTAGTGTCCCCATTGCTGGAAGCTACCGGACAGCCAGAGATGAAGACTAAATGTGGGTGCAGAGCCCCAGTGTCAGCCTCACGTAGCCTAGTGTAGCACAGTCTCCACTCCCACCCGCCTTGGCTTCCCAGAATCAATTCAAAACCTTCTGCGTATATTTGAACTTCCATCAGCAGTGATGACAACTTTATGTTCCTGCGTAACAACATGCCAGTATCCCTCATACAAATATGCTCCTACCCTCTCCCCAAGAGAGGAGACACAAAGTCCCAACAGTCTTTGTAATCATCTCCAAATGACAGTCACAGTATTGATGACATTAATTTCTCCTCTAAGTAAGTCGTAATACCACGTGAATATTCTGTGACCTAGAGACTAAGTTGTAAAGTTAACCATCAAAATAATTGCCATATAAAATAAGAAGGAGAAGGAAAAGAAGAAGAAAAGAAATTAGTTAATAACATATAGGTCGGGCGCGGTGGCTCACGCCTGTAATCCTAGCACTCTGGGAGGCCCAGGCGGTTGGATCGCTTGAGGTCAGGAGTTCGAGACCAGCCTGAGCAAGAGCGAGACCCCATCTCTACTAAAAATAGAAAGAAATTATCTGGCCAACTAAAATATATATAGAAAAAATTAGTCGGGCATGGTGGCGCATGCCTGTAGTCCCAGCTACTTGGGAGGCTGAGGCAGGAGGATCGCTTAAGCCCAGGAGTTTGAGGTTGCTGTGAGTGAGGCTGACTTCACAGCACTCTAGCCTGGGCAACAGAGTGAGACTCTGTCTAAAAAAAAAAAAACCAAAAAATTGGCCAGGAGCAGTGGCTCACGCTTGGAATCCTAGCACTCTAGGAGGCCGAGGCAGGAGGATCGCTTGAGCTCAGGAGTGTGAGATTGCAGTGAGCTGTGATGACACCACTGCACTCTAGCAGGGGTGACAGACCCTGTCTCTAAATATGTACCTATATATACACATATATTTAACTTATATTTTAACTGATATAATCAAGGAAGAAATTATACATAGCCATTCTTATGTCTATAACAACCAGGAGTCAAAAATTGATTTGTATAACTTCCTTCTACTACTCCATATTTCTTTTGCCCTCAGCTGGCATCTTGGTGGGTTGGGGTTTTCTGCCTGGCAGAGTGATTCAGATCTTCATTTCCAAAGGATCTGAATCCTCCATGGTCTTGTCTTTCAGGGAGCCATCTTTGGCAGAAGGCTGGCTGTCCCCTGAGGAATGGGGCCACATCTGGGGCAGAGCTGGCCTTGGTGAGGGATGTCCGTGTTGCTGAGCCCGTCCTTGCTGCTGCGGCCACCTTGCTCATGGACCCATTGAGCACGGGGGTGGCTAGCAATTACAGAGCATGTCATTTTGTCCTCCTGCTTATTGACAGTCTCCTAGGCAGTGTGTGCCCTTCTGAGAGGTCCACCCACATTCCTCTTCCTCAAACCTTCTGTCACCAAACTTCCACCATCATTCAGCCAAATTACTGGCACTTTCCTATGACTCAACATGGAGCCATACTTCTGGCTACCTTAGTCCCTTCAGAAACAACAGTCAGCTGTACGGCTCAAGGTCCTTCCCACTGGGAGGATTTTCCTTTGCCTCTGTCCTTCGGAGTCAGCATCTCCAGCAGGCTTGAGTTCCTCCCCCATAGTCAGCTGGCGATACAGAACATTCCAGGAAGCCAGAGGTGTGGCATGAGTGAAAGAAGGACATGCTGTACAGTTGGTGACGAAGGAATCAGAGCCACTTGCTCGTGCAGCTGTGCTTTCTGAAACCGCCTGAGCTTATGTCTCTTAGATCTCGTTGGCACAGAATGAGATGCCAGTGCTGCATGTGGCCACCTTGCGACTCGGTGGGTCAGAAGGCTCAGGTCCTGTGGTCACTGTAGTCCTCAGAGTCTCCGCCAGGACCCAATAATAGGTCAAATCTCTTTCCCAAAAGGAGAATAGTTGTGGGAAGAAAAGGGCATGGTTTTTCTAGAAAACCCTAGAGGTCTGCCCAGTGATTTCCTGCTGGTGCTTGCCAGAGGCTCCACGTGACCCCACTATTCGGCAGGCACTTTGTGTGGGTCGTAAGGCTGCAGAGCCATCTCTTGCCCTGGTCCCTGTGCAAAGATGGTGGCCTCGTGAAGCATGCAGTAAATGTGCCAACATAGCACCCACATGCGTGATGCATATTCCAAAATCCAAACAAGTCCACCAAACATTGTTTTTAGAAGTGGGTGATGTCAGGTGCCTCAGGAGCACTGAACTTCCAGAAGCTGCTGAGGTCTGATGCCGCTAAATTTTCATGGGATGTGCCCCCTACTCTGTGGGCTCATCTGTCTTGTGGGGGCATCTAAAATGCTTTCTGCTTCTTGCTCACCAGATGCAATCGGGATGATGTCATCAGTGCAGTGGTGTCCCAGGTGTAGCATTGGCCCACCAGGTTAAAAAAATAAGTGCTCTCGGCCGGGCGCGGTGGCTCACGCCTGTAATCCTAGCACTCTGGGAGGCCGAGGTGGGTGGATCGTTTGAGCTCAGGAGTTCGAGACCAGCCTGAGCAAGAGCAAGACCCCATCTCTACTAAAAATAGAAAGAAATTATATGGACAGCTAAAAATATATATAGAAAAAATTAGCCGGGCATGGTGGCGCATGCCTGTAGTCCCGGCTACTCAGGAGGCTGAGACAGGAGGATCCCTTGAGCCCAGGAGTTTGAGGTTGCTGTGAGCTAGGCTGACGCCACGGCACTCACTCTAGCCTGGGCAACAGAGTGAGACTCTGTCTCAAAAAAAAAAAAAAAATAATAAGTGCTCTGGTGTCTTTGCAAATTGGTATGGAGCACGAACTTCTTTGCCAGGGCAGTAGCTGCACGCCGGAGCCAGGGGCTATGAAGCTTTGCTTCAGTAAAGAAACGACCTCTGGAACAGTAGCTACAACTAGAGTCACTGCCTGATTAACTTTACGTTAATCCACTGTCATTCTCCAAGAGCCATCCACCTTCTTCCCAGGGCCTAATGACAAATGGGCACGTGAGGGATATCCCAACTGCAACCTTCAAGTTCGAGGCACCAATCTCTGCAATTCCCCTAAGAATTACAACTTTGGGTTCCTTTCGCTACATCAAGCCAGAGTTGTTCTGGCATCTTGTTATCATTGAATTTAGGCCACAGTTGAGTTCAAGTTTAAGTCAACCAACCAAATAGGCTGTTAGAGTCACTCTCAGTTGCATGAACTGACATTAAACAGACTCTCTGGTAAAACGCACTCAGCTCAATAAATTGTGCCCAACCCGATGTTACATTCATCCCTTTTGGTATAACATCCTTAGAATTCACTCCCACACATATTTATTAGCAAAAACCGCGGGATTTTTTTTTTTTTTTTTTTTTTTTTTTTGTATATAAGCTATTTCCTCCTGGGTCTTAGTGTGTACCTGTCCCCTGGAGTGTGCTGAGACTGGACCCCAGTTACGGGTCTAATGGATCTTGAGGAGAACGGGTGTCCTCCTACAAGGCACTAGAGGGCTTCCAGGACAGGCCTAAAAATTCTCTTACTCCTTGTACCTGCAGGGCTGGCAGTGCTAAAGTCAAACGCAAAGACAGTGTCAGTTGAATTCCCAGCCTCGCCACGTGTCCCATATGAAATGCCAGGCAGTGGCTGGGAGGACCAAGACCTTCAAACTTACCACTGCTTTCAAGGCAAACCAATCCCCAAGCCCCATATTTCAGGATAGGGCTCCTGACACCACTCCAGGTACCAACTTTTTACCAGTCTGGATCCAATCGGGAAGCAGAAATGTGACAGATGCTCCCCTAGGGCACGCAGGGGACCACAGGCCTGCAGACATCTTATCTGGGACTTCTGCCCTCTGGAACTGTAAGAGAATCGATTTCAGCTGTTGAAGCCACTCCGTGGCACTTTGCTCGGAAACTCTGGCAAACTAGCACGGCCCTCACAGCTGGGAGCAAAGGGAAAGAGGTAGAACTCTTCAAACTTAGAAACCCGGGAGCAGGGCCCGCAGAGCTGAAGCACTGGGGTCTCCAAGCTCCGAGGCTCACCTGGTGCTCCAACCTCTGAGCAGGGGTGCTGGGTGCCTGGCGTTGGTGTCTCAGAGCTGTGGTGTGATGAAGCTGGTTTTGCAACTGTCGGAAAATCTGAAAATTGGATTCAGCTGGTACCATGAAACGCCCCACTTGCTGCCAGGGTACGAAGCCGTCTAGAGCGGTGCCTACGGAATGAGCAAGTCCCCTCTGTCTCCTCCAGCCCTGCAGTCTCCCTCGCACACCCCTCCTAGCAAAGCTGAAGAGGGAGCCACCGGCAAAGCACAAACATCCCTGTCCCCCGTCACCAAGCAGAGGACAGCAGAGGGGTTGGCACAGCCACTCCACACCCAGCAATTCTCCTAGGGCATAGATCCCAGAGAAAGGATGGCCTGTGCCCACTTCATCCACCGTGGCTAAAACCGGGGACAACCCACACGCCCACCGTTGCGAGAACAGGCGTGTGGCGTGCGGCGCGGCTGCACGGTGGCACTGCTCGGCAATGCAGAGGGCACACGAGGGCGCGTCTCACAAGCCTGAGGAGAGAAAGAAGCTGGCACAACATGCTCCAGGGCGTTTGGTTCCATTTCTACACACATCAGGAGCAGGCGAGACACCTCTACAGCCACCCTGTGGCAGGCTACCAGCTGGCTGGAGGCAGGAAGCTTTCTGCAGTGATGCGAACGTGCCACCCACCGTTTGATGTGGGTGCTGGCTGCATAGGTGCACCTTATTCTATGCACACTGGCCCTCAATGAAGACATGTGGAGTGGACTCTTGGGGCAGCGAAACTACTCCGTATGACACTGTGATGGTGGATACATGCCATTAGATATTTGTCCAAACCCACAGAACACACGACACCAGCGTGAACCCTAATGTCGACTGTGGCCTTCAGTTAATGTGAGTGTCTCACTAGTGGCTCATTAGTTGTAACAATGTTCCGTGCATCAGCAGGATGTTAATAATAGGGGACATGTCGGGGGGCATGGGAACGTCTACTTTCTGATCAATTTTTCTATAAACCTAAAATTGCTCTAAAAACCAAAGTGCATTAATTTTTTTTTTTTTTGAGACACAATCTCACTCTGTCACCCTGGGTAGAGTGCAGTGGCATCATCATAGCTCACTGCAGCCTCAAACTCCTGGGCTCAAGCGATCCTCCTGCCTCAGCCTCCCGAGTAGCTGGGACTACAGGTGCCACCTCGCCCGGCTAATTTTTCTAGTTTTAGTAGAGACAGGGTCTTGCTCTTGCTCATGCTGGTCTCGAACTCCTGAGCTCAAGCGATCCTCCCTCCTCAGCCTCACAGACTGCTAGGACTACAGGTATGCCCACCATGCCCAGCACTAAGTGTATTAATTTTTTAAAATCCAGAGAAACAGCCCAGGGCCACTGCGGCAGCCCCAGATCCTGAGGCCCATGGGCTCCCTTTATGCTGCTGCTCTCTGCCATCCTCCTCCTCAACGTCCAACTTCTAGTCGGAGCTCCCAGGTGGCTCCTCACAGCCAGGAGCACAGATCACATTTGCCTTCCGGCTGGCAAGGAGACAGAGAGGGGCTAGCTGAGGCAAGCTCTGCCTCCGTGCGGGCACAGCCCGGCAGTGCACGCGGACTCACGTCCCGCCAGCCAGAGCTCAGGTGCACGGTCCCCGCTGGCTGCAGAGGAGGCTGGGAAATGGATCTTCAGCTGAGCCGCCACGTGCCCAAGCCCAAAGTCTAGCATTATGGAAGAACAGGAAGACAGACATTGGAGGCCAACAGACAGACGCTGTTACAGGTGGGGCTCAGGTGCGCTTGGTGCGTGTAGACAAGTCTGCAGGGTTTGGCTGTAGATAGGAGCAATGACCTTGGGCAAGAGCAGGCGTGTGTGGTTAGGAGCCGGTGCATTAGTGACAGCAGCTGGTACAGCATGTTTACATGCTGGGACTGATCAGACAGGGACAGAAAAATTAAAGCTAGAGAAAAAAGGAGGCGAGACAGGGCAGGAGAGAAAGGCTTGAGTGGGCCTCGGGGGCAGGGGTGGCGCCTGGGCAGAGGGGCTGCCCGCAGGGCCGGGGCTGGGGCACAGGTTTCACTATGCCGATGCGGGAAGGAAATTCTCTTCAGGTTAGAGATGAAACAAAGCCCCCAGCCAAGAGTGCAGGGGCTGGGGCTTCGGGGGAAGGCGTGAGGCCGCGGAGAGCCAGCGAGGAAACTGCGAAACTCCCAAGGAGAGCTGGCCATCCCCGGGTCCACTCGAGGTTTGTGGTCATTAGCTTAAAGTGCTTCGCAGGGGTCTAGAGAGCAGAGGACCACAGGGAGGACCACTCCGCCAGAGCACCGTCGTGCTGCTTCTGCGAAGCCCGGGAGCCAGGCAGACGCTTGTAGGTGGCTGTGGGTGGCTGTGTGCCCTTAGGCAGCGAAGAGGCTCTGGGACCTCTGGGTCCTTGGCCACACTCTACTCCCACATGTGACCCCGCAGAGATGAATGGCCCAACCGTGGTGAGAGCCTAAGCTTGGTCCCACCAACAGTGTGGCAGCGACACCCAAGGGACAGGCAGCAAGGCCTGCAGAGCAGGCGGAACGTGCGGCCCCCGGGCCGTGGGGCTGGTCCTGGCGATCTCTTGCGGTGCGGGGCGTGGATGGCAGACACAGAGCTCGGCACAGTGACGAAAGGCCTCCTTCATTTCCAGGTTTTATTTACCTGTTATAATTCTGATATTTATGTACATATATATATATACTTTTGTTTTTTTGAAGAGGGCTCATTGACAGACCAAGCAAAGGCATATTGGGGAGCCCGAACTGCTGGGCGGGGCGCAGCAGCGTTGGGGGGACCAAGGTTTCCTTTTTTTTTTTTTTTGTCTGTTTTTATTTTTCTGGGGATGGGTTCATCAAAGCTAATTGCTATAAAACCTAGAAACCACCTAGAGACTCAGACATCTGCCTACACACTAGTGGCGTATGGGGTCAGGGCGAGGGTACAAACTCTCAAAGTCACGGTGTATTTACATTCCCAAGGTGGGGTTCGGGAGGAGGCCGAGGAATAAAACTGTTCAGACAACGGGGCACGGTGGGCAGGGCTGCTAAGGGTCGGGGGGGGGGTGGCAGCTGGGAGGGGCTGGCCGGTGGGCAGTGGGAGGAGGCGTGCCCACCCTGCACCCCGGCAGTGACAGAGGCCACTTGGATGTTGCGTGGTGGGTACTGAAGGCAGCGTGTGTATGGAGCTCCTGACAGCCAGCCGCGGGGTGGGGCGGGCGGCGGGAGGAGGGTGCTGACCTAGTGTGAGTTGGGGGCGGGGACTCTGGGCTCTGCAGATGGCCTCCCCAGCACCCGCGGCCAGCTTGCTCAGCCCTCTTCCTGGTTGGAGCAGAGATGGCAAAGAAAAGAGAGCAGATGGCAGGGACACCGAGTTCCGTCCGCAGTCCCAGCCAGGCTGGCCAGGGAGTGGCCGAGGGTCGGGAAAGGTGCCAAGCCTGGTCCTGGGGAGACCCCACCATGTCTGCCCCAGGCAGAGAGCGAGGAGGACAGCATCGTGGAGACCGTTCCGGGGCCACCTCACTTCTGCTCCCCGAAACCATGGCCCGTCTGCCCAAACAGGCTGGCAAGGCAGCACCCAAAGGCCCCTGACATGTAGGTGATCTGCCCCTGAGCTGGAGCAAAGCAGCGCGTGCCCAGGAAGGGGTGCAGCTGGGTTTTGGCAATAAAGTGGGGACCAGGTGGCAAGAAGGGGCCTCTCCTCTGCCCCAACTCAGGCTTCCCACGGGCCTGCTGGAGAGAGGGAGGGGCCTCAACCCCAAGGTCAGGGGCACAGCACAGGCCCCGCCTTGCCTAGCTGGACTCCACTATTCTAGGGTCACAGCAGGGTTGATGGGGGAGGTGGCCCCTGAGCTATCGTTGCCCCCTGCCGCCTCCTTCTCCTTCTTGCCGCTGTACTGGCCAATGAAGGAACCGTCCTCGTTGAACTGCACATCCACGCTGCCCCCATAATCAGCCAGGCTGTCGTCACTGCCCAGGGGCTTGATGTCTCCGTTGAGTGATGGCTGGCTGCTGCCAAAGGCCTTCTCCTCGTTGTCACTGCAGAGGCAGAGGGTGGGTACAAGTGAGGGGATGAGGCAGATTCCCGCCTGCCCTCCGTTTGCTCTGAGTGTGTGCGGGGAAGAGCAGCTCTGAGCACCCTGGCAGGTGGCTCTGGGGTCTTGTCCTTGACATACACCCGGGAGGGCCGGCCTGGGCATTTGCAGGGTCCTGATGACTGGGCAGGAGCGAGTGGGCGCTCGGCCTGGGGGCTGACAGGGCCTGGCTCCTTGCCTGGTCCCCTGGCCCTGTGTACATGAGCCTGACAGGGACACCACTCCTGCTGTCAGCCCTTGTGGTGCCTGCTGTCTGGGGTCTCCCTCATGGAGAGGAGCTGGGAAGGCGACAGGCAGGCCCGGAAGCTGGGATGTCAGTGTGGGGAAGCGGGGCTGGGGCGTGGTAGCTTCTCCCTGAAATGGGGGGCGCTGGGCCAGAGGGCTGGAAACGAGTCGTGTCAGAGCCCCGGCAACCAGGGGACAATGGTGCTCCCAGGCACACACTGTGCATAGGGGGTCCCTGCCGTTGGGGTCTGACGTCCACCTCCACCGCCCCTGCCTTACCTCTCCAGGGACCTGAAGTCACCCAGCAGCACAGAGAAGAGAGAGAGAGAGGGTCAGGCGTGAAAGCGAGGGTACAGCCGGGCGCCGGCAGCTGCCCCTGCCCCACTCACCTGTACTCGCCAAACGTCTCGTCTTTCATGGGTCGGGCCTCGGAGTCCACCTGGGTGTCCTCCTTGTCCTTCACTGCAGACACACAGACAGGCCGGCTCCCTCCCCTCTGTGCTCTGAAGCGGCCGGCCTGGGAGGAAGAGCCCTGGCGCCCTGCCCACCCCCAGCACGCCGTGCCGCCCGGCCACCCTCCCCGGCGCAGCAGTCACCTGAGTACTTGCCCCCCTTGCTGCGCTTGATGAAGCAGAAGATGAGCAGGATGAGCAGCAGCAGGACCAAGGCGCTGACGAAGCCGATGAACCAGCCCTCGGTGGCGAAGCCGGCGGCAGGGAGGCGCACGCGGCCTGCGGGAGGGCAGGAAGGACACGGGGCCCCAGGTGAGCCACTGCCCGGCGGAGGGACCGCTGCCCTCTGGGGCCGCGCGTGAGGCCCGGGCGGCGGTGGCCGTGGCAGGGACACGGCGAAGCGGCCTCGGTGCCTCACCGGTCCCGTTGGTCTTCACGACCATCGTGTGCAGCAGCTCCCGCTCCCTCAGCAGGTGGATCTCGTAGTCGGTGTCCGGCTGCAGGTCCCACTGCGTGTAGGAGCTCTGGTTGTAGCTGACGTACTGCGCCAGGTAGGCGCCCCCCTTCTCTTCTGCGCGGGCGAGAGGGCAGGGCGGCGGCGGGGTGAGGGCGGGGCTGGGCAGCCCCCGGCCCAGAGCCCCCTCCCGCACCCCGCCCAGGGGCCCCTTCGTGCTCACCTCCCAAGGCTTTGAACCGGATGTGGAACCGGAAGTTGCACTGGCCCTCCTTGGGAACCCAGGAGATGACGCTGTAGTTTTCACCCGCCATGGCCGAGATGTTGCCGAAATCCGGGGTCCCTGGGGGGCGCGGGAGTGAGGGGAGTGTGTGGGACCAGCCAAGCAGTCCCACGGCTCACCCTCCTGGGCCACCTCCCGGCCAGGCCCTCCCTCCCGCTCACCAGACAAGGCCATGGTGCCTCCTTCCCGCACAATGGCCTCGCCAGGGCCCTCCTTTGTGGTGGCCTGAAGCTGGAAGCGGTACCGCAGGTTGGGGCTGAGGTTGGTCAGGTTGTGTGTTCGAAGCTCAGGGTCCGGAAGGTCGAAGGACAGCTGCTCCTTGCCCGCCTCATCCACTGTGGGGACGGGCGGGGGTTGGCTTGGGCTGCCAGCTCTGCCGCCCACCCCCAAGTCACGCCCGCCTCCCTGCCACCGCTGCACGCACGGGGGTGGTAGGAGAGCACGTAGCCAGTGAGCACGCCGTTGTGGCTGAGAGGGGGCTGCCAGTGTAGCAGCAGGCTGGTGTCCGACTGGCACTCCAGGTGCAACGCCTCAGGGTGGCCGGGCACTGTGGGACACAGACGCCGGCAGGTAGGTCCTTGCCCAGTCCGGGGAGGAAGGGTGCGAGGTGGAGGCATGGGCTGAAAGACTCACCTCCCTCTGGGGTGCTGAACGGGAAGTCACTGGCAGGCCCCAGCCCTCGCCCATTGAAGGCCTGCACCTCCAGGTGGTAGAAGCTGTAAGGCCGCAGGCCCCCAAGGATGACGCTGGTGGTGTTGGCAGGCACCACCACGTGGCCCTTGTGGACGTGCCTCTTGCTGTGCTTCCTCTGACTGCCCTTCCACCAGTACGTCACCTGCACAGGGGGACAGGAGACCTCGTAGGGTCAGAAGACATCTAGCAGGGACTCCCAGTGCACGTGCCCCATCGCCCTTGACAGGGGCCCTTTCCTCCCAACCCCAGGCTTCCAGGAGAGCCCCCAGTCCTGTGACTTCACCCGGTGATCGCCCCAACCCCCGCTCGCGTGCCTTGGGCCCTTACATTGTATCCCCGGAGGTGGCCCTTGACCTGGGCCAGGTCCACAGGCCACCACCTGACCAGCACGGTGCTCGAGTTGAGGATCTGGACGCCTTCCACCTCGGGGCTCACCTGTGGGTCTGGAAACAGCCGGGGACTTGCAGAGGGCCCACCTGGAGCCCTCCCACACGGGGAAGATGGCCCTGCGTGCTACACGGGGGAGTCTGGTGAGGAGCAGCGCATTTGCATGGTCTGGAGAGCTCTCCCTGGACTGCTTATTAGTTGTGAAGGTGAAAACAGTAACTTAGAGGAGAAACCAGAAAAAGTCTTGACAGGGCAGTTAAGGTTAAGGTCTGGTAACGGCCCAGACTCGAGGACAGCAGAGAAGCAGAGTGACTAGATGCTTGTACTGGGTCCCTGTAGCGCAGGGAGGAAGTGCTGCAAATGACATCGTTGGTTGACACCATTGGAATATTGGTTGCCAATTACAGAATTGTATCAGTGGGGAGTGTCCAGAATGTCGCGTCACTCTGGTTATGTAAGAGAACATCCTTATTCATAGGAAATGTGCAACCGAGTATTGGGAGCTGGGGACCAGCATGGTGGCGGGCAGTAGGCCACACATGCGTACACAGTGACACGCAGGTGGACTCCACCGGATACTCACAGTCCTCCCCGGAGTAGCCGATGGTGACCTGGGGCTCGGGGCCTTTGCCCTGGCTGTTGACGGCCTGGACTTTGATTTCATAGGGCACAAAGGTGGACGTGTTGGACACCACCAGGAACGGGTCATTCACTATCTGTTCCTGCCAGATCCCCCGTGTCCCCTGAGGGCGCCACTGCACACGGTACTGAACCTGGGGGGCATTCCAGTCCATCCACCGGAGCGGCTGGAGGGAGGTGGCAGAAAAGGAGCTGGTTGGCCAAGAGCACAGGCCTTCTGTGACCCAGCCCCAGCCCAGACTTGCATCCCCAGCCACTGGCCTCATCCTTAGCACAGCCAAAGGGGAGCGGCAAACACCTGGGGCCCGGCCTCCTGTCCAGGGCGAGCTCAGCCCAGGGCTCCTCACCTTCCACGTGATGACCATATTGTTGGTCTCATTCCCTTCCCCCTTCACGTCCACAGGGTTCTTCTCTGGGGCTGGGAAGTAACATATTAGCACATCAATGCTGCAGACAGACAGGGGCCAGCAGCCCCAGGGAACCCCGCTCCCCCCAGCTCCCCCTGGAAATTTGAAAGCAGAGGCACCTGGGCACAGCCCAGGGCCCTGGGGACTGAGGCCCCCTTCCAGAAGGCACGGGAGTGGGCACCACGCTGGCTTACCTGCCTCAGGCGTGACCACAGTCTCGGAGGCCGGGCTGGGCTCCCCGGGGCCGTATTTGTTGATGGCAGTAACCCTAAAGGTGTAGTGGACATAGGGCGACAGCTTGAGGGTGGTAGAGGTCTGGTTCCCTGGCACCTTGCCCAGACTGTACCATTTCTCAGGTGCCATTTCCTTGTCCTCAAATTCAATGTCATACTCTGCCAAGAAGTGAACCGGCAATGCAGTCATCGGCGTGTGGCTTAAGGGAAGGGCCACGGGGTTGCTGGGTACAAGCCTGGCGCTCCCTGAGCACCCCAAACACAAGCGCATGCTGAGCGAGGGGAGGCCCTGGGGGTGGGGTGGCGGGGTGGCGCCATGCTCGGGCCTCTTACTCTCGATGGGGGCATTGTGGTCTTCAGCGGGGCTCCAGGACAGGCGCACCTGGCTCTGCTTCAGCAGGTGGAGGTCGGACAGCTCCAGCTGGGGCACCGGCCCAGGGCTCCCTGAGGGCCACGGAGGGTGGATTCTCTGGCACCCTCGAGAGCCACACCCACCGCCCACCAGCTCAAAAGGGCCCAGAAGTACGAGCCTGGGCCCCCGATGCCCCAGGACCCCATCCTAGGACTCACCCACCACCAGGAGCTGCGCCCTGCTCTCCACCACGTCCAGCTCGGTGCTGGCCACGCAGCTGTAGTTGCCCTGGTCGCTGTAGTCCAGGCTGCGGATGACCAGCTGCCCGTCCTCTATGAAGTACCTGGGGAGAGGGCCCTGTTCGCCCTTCGGCTCCCAGCAGACCCAGCACTTCCCTCCCCTCCCCTCCCTCTCCTGCCAGAACCTTCCCCTCAAAGCACAGAGGCTCCTCCATGGATGAGGCCAAGAGGTCCGGCCTTCCATCAAGCCTAGCTTGGGGCTGGGCCCTCACTTGTCACTGTCCCCCAGCTCCTGGAGGTCTCGACCATCCCCACGCCACGTGATGCTGGGCTGCAAGGAGGGGTCAAAGGAGGCCTGGCACGTGAACGTCACCCTCGAGCCTTTCTTCTCGATTGCGCTCCGGGGCCCCTGCGTGATCTGAGTTGCATCTGAGGGCAACGTAGGGGAGGGTCAGGGTCACTCGGGAGATCCTGACCCTCCCTCCCAGAGGCACTGCCAGTCACATGGCGGAAGTCATCTGACCTTTAACCTGCAGGTTAGCCACGATGGTCACATTGTTTTGGTCATTGGCAGCCTGGCAGAAGTAGCGTCCTGTGTCATTGGCCTGGAGGTCTCGGATGCCGAGGGTCCCGTTGGCATAGGGGAAGAAGCGCTCGTCCTGAAGCACTGTCATCCCCTCCTCGTCCAGCCTAGGGCGAGCAGCGCAGGCCTGGCTCAGGCCAACTGGGCTCCCCGGGACAGGTGATGGCTTAGAGGTCCCCCCACCAGGATGGGGCACTCACCACTGGACACTGGGCACAGGGGCTCCAAAGGCCTTGCACAGAAGGTAGGCGGTGCTGCCCTCGACGGCCATGTATGTCTGGTTGTCGCTAGTCAGGATCTTGGCCGGCAGCTCTGGGGGAGAAACGGCAGGCCTCAGGGCCACGATCGTGACAGAAGCCAGTGACCCTCCATTTGGCATCCTCAGGCCCCCGGGGAACCCTGCACATCTTCCTGTGCCACTCCCACCTCTGGCCCCCACCAGGCTGAGTCCCTCTCTGCCTTCAGACACAGATGTGGCTCCAGTCCCGGCCGTCCAAGTTTTACCAACGATTCGAGGCCAAACTGACAGTCTGCCTCTTCCCGAAAGCCTTTCTGGCCCAGCCCCCAGTGTCCCCTGGGGCTCATGTCCAGGCTGAGCCTCCACGTGTCATGGCTGCTGGCTGAGTGGCCGTGGAGGCCTTCCCGGCGGGCTGCCACTCACGGACGACGTAGATGTAGGCGTTAGCCAGCAGGAGCCCATGCCGGTTGCGGGCCTCGCACTGGGTCACCATCGTGTCGCTGGGCTGCACGTTGCTCAGGATCAGGGCGCCACGCTGGATCTGGTACTTCTGGTCTTTGGCCAGCTCTGTGCATACAGCAGGAGGCCCACGGGCCCAGGCAGAGCGTTGAGCTGCGCGGAGGCCCCCACCCCCCTTCCTCCCCCACAGCGCCCGGGGCTCACCACGCTCGCCCTGCCCTGCCCCAGGCCCTGCTCACCCTCCACGGGGATCCCGTTGATTCTCCAGGTGACCTCTGGTTGGGGCCTGCCCTGGACTTGGCAGTCCAGGCGGGCAGTCTCTCCTGGTCCGTACAGGTGGCTCTGGGGCTGGTGCAGCCAGTACGGGGCGGCTGTGAGGAACAGGAGAACTGTCCTGAGCCCACGGCCCGCAGCCAGTTCTTGCCCCCGGCACAGACCCTGCTCTCCCCGTGACAGCGGGCACTGCAGGCCACCATCCCGGGAGGTCATTCTGGGGAGCCTGCGGCAACTGGGGGAGGATGCGCCTGGCAGAGCCACCGTACCCTCCACGGTGACGTAGTAGGCGTGCCGGGCACTGCCCAGCGAATTCTCGGCCAGGCAGCGGTACTCGCCGTCATCCTCCTCGCCCACGTTCAGCAGCTGCAGGGTCTTGTTGTGGTTCTGGTAGGTGACGCGGTCGGCCGGCATGGGGCCACTGGGGCGCAGCCACTGGATGGTGGGTGTGGGGCTGCCCAGGGCCATGGTGCAGGGAGGCCAAGGGAGGAGGGCAGAGGGGAGACAGGACAAGGCTGCTCAGCCCAGCCCCCTTCGGCCCCCCACAGAGGCCTGAGCCCCTGCAGGGCCCCTCTCACCTCCCGCCCTGGGTGCCCAGACTCACAAGCCCTCGGCAATGCACTCCAGGACTAAAGGCTGGCCCTGCAAGGCCACCAGGTGGCTGCTGGAGTTGGTGGGGAAGAGCAGGCGTGGCTTCCTGTCAATCATGCTGTTGGCTGCATGGGGCGGGCGGGGAGGGGGAGCAGTGGGTGGCTGGCCCACTCCTCCCTCCCCACCCATGGACTCACAAGGCCAGGTGGCTCTGCACACCCCAGCAAGGCCCTGGGGCCTCAGTGTCCTCCCCTGTTAAACAAAGTGCCCTATCTCTGGCCACCTGGAAGGGGCCTGGGCGGGCTCAAGGTGGGAGCCAAGCCGTTCTTGAGGAAGACTAGGGTCGTCCGATCTGCTGTGGGGGAGAAGAGCCAGGGAGGGGGCGTCAGGGCCCTTGAGACTCACTGGCCTTGACCCGGAGGTCGATGGGCTCCTTCTGAATGATGGTGCGCGTGCCCGGGAAGTGGGCGTGGCAGATGTAGTCCGAGTGGTTGTCCGAGGTGAGCACGTTGGCGAAGTACAGGTTGCCGTTCTGGCCCATCGTCACCCGCTCGTCCTGTTTGATGTGCAAGATCTCTGCGGGGGACAGGGAGGCAGCGGTCAGGACTCCCGCCTAGGAACACATCCCCATGACTTCCAGGCGTCAGCCCTCGCCGGCACCCACTGCTGTTCATCCAGTAGATCCGAAGCGGCTCCGCGCTGGGTGGCGGGTGGCAAGGCAGGATCACAGACTCCCCTTCCTCCACCTCGACAGGTTTCACTGTCTCCTTTGGCCACTTGGGGGCACCTGGAAGGGACAGAGAGGCTGGCACTCTCCTCCCCATCAAGGCAGTGCAGGGCAGGAGGAGGAGGGCTACACTGGGGAAGGACCAGTGGGTGAGGGGTCAGGCCAGGAGGAAGTCCACAAGAAGGGCGGCAGCGACTCTGGTCCTTTCTGGGCTCAGGGTGGAGGCTGGCACCCCACGGGAGGGACAGGGTGAGCAGGAGGCCAGGCGGCCGGGAAGGGTTAACCCCGCGCAGTTCTCAGCTGTCCCTGCCCGCCCAGGGAGGACGGGTGGGGGAGGCTGAGGTGCAGCGCTGGGGGAGGGGAGCCGTGGACGGATGCGGGAGTCACAGACCCTTCCATCATCCTGACACGGAAACCATGGCAATGGTTCCCAAGGTAACGCCAGGGGCGGGGAGGGGAGAGGAGAGCGCTCAGGAGGCAGAAAGCTCAGGGAGGATGGAACGGAGGGAAAACCCCAGGGAAAGGGCGACATAGATAACTACGGAGCCCAGAGCAGGAAGAGAGGGTGGACGCCAGCGGAGGCCAGGGAGCAAGGGAGAGCCGGAGAGAGGAGGGAGGCAACAGAGACGGAGGGGAAAAGCTGAGAGGCAAGAGGAGCCGGATGAGCACGGGAGATGGACAGAGATGGCCTGAGAGGGGTGAAGGAAACGAGACAGAAACACAAGCCACCAAGCCCAAGACCGCTCAGTGACTCAGACAGGGTGCCATTCAGCCCTGGGCCCAGCGGCAGCTGCCAGGCAGGCACTGGCAAAGCCCGAGGGAGCTCAGGGGACGGGGGACGGGACATCCCACAGTGCAGAGGAGGAGGGTGGGGAAGGAGGACACCGCTGGGGAAGAGGCAGGGCCCGGGGCTGGCAGGGCACCCAGACCCTTGCACACTAAACAACCAGTTGCAGGACAGCGGCTTCCAGCCGGACTCCCACACGAGCTCCCGGGGCCTGTCTGAGGGAGCCTCCCGTGTGCCCAGGCCCTCCCTGGCCCCTGCAGGGCGTCGCACCCTCGGCCATGAGCTGGATCTCGTGGGACATGGCGGTGCCCAGCTTATTGCTGGCAAAGCAGCGATAGATGCCCTGGAATCTCTGGGCAAAGTTGCTGTTGTTGCCTGTGATGGTGAAGGAGCCAGAGTGGGGTGACTGGTGCACGGTCACACCCAGCTCTTCCTTGGGTTTGAAGTGGACACCGTCCTTCGTCCAGCGGAACCTGTGGGCAGAAAAAGGCTCAGAGGCCAAGGCCCTAGAGGGCCAGAGCAGGCCCACAGCAAGAGTGTGAGCAGCTGGAGGCCTCAGGGGATGGGCAGGGAGCAGCTGGGTGCAGAGGTTTGGTGGCCCAGGGAGGCGTGAGGGCTGGAGGCTGAGGTTGCAGAGGGCACTCACTGCACTTCGGGTTTGCCACTGGCCTCACACTTGAGGCTGATGTCATCTGTGGGGAAGACGACCAGACGCCGTGGAGACTGTTCCGTGATGACAGGTGGCTCCATCACTGGGGACAGGATGGAGAGAGCAGTGGTGAGGATGGGCCTCCTACCATGAGGGAAGCAGGGGCTTGTGGGACACAAAGAGATGGAGAGAGAAAGGGACACACATAAAATGTAAAAAGAGACAGGGACAGAGAGAAGACAGCAAGAAACGTCACAAAAGCAGATGCCTGAGAGAGAGAGACAAAGGGTGTGAAAGAAAGAAGAGAGAGGTGACAAAAGCCAAAGACACAGAAACTAAGGACAAACCTGTGTTGGAGAGAGAGGGGACCAGAGATAAGGACAGAGACAGTACAAAGACAGCCCCACGCAGGTGACAGAGAGACAGGCTGAGAGGAGCCTCTGACACAGGGACCCAAGAGCACAGGGCACGTGGCCCCTCCCGCGACTTACCGTGGTGTCCCTCATCTGAGCAGTCCCAGGCAGCAGGGAGAGAAGGAGAGAAACTCTGAGAGGCGGCACCCCCGTCCCAGGGAAGAGAAGGCGGGAGGGGAGGCTGAGGTGGTGACAACAAGGGGCACATGCTGGGCTGGAGCAGTGGCAGGTGCCCAGGGAGAGGGGTAGAGGCACAGGGCAGCAGTCCAGGCGGACCCAGCTCCAACGGGCAGGGAGAGAGAAATTCTTGCCTTTGACAAGGAGCGTCCTTGCAGCCCCCTGGCAGGGCCTGGTGGGGCCCACAGAACCGACCCCACCCCAACCAGGAGGCCCTGCAAGGCTAGAAGGCAGACAGCCCCCAGCCAGGGCACCCTCCCTGGCTCCAGCCCACTTCCCCGCTAATCCAATTAGCACAGCTCAGTGTTTTCAATTACCAATTACCGCGGCCTTCAGAGCCCTGCACCCCTCCCCCTCAAAACTCTCCCAAAGGCCTCGCTGCTGCATCTGAGTCTTCACAGCCTGCAGGGCTGGTGCCAGCCCTCCTTCCCTCTCCTCCTGCCTCCCAACCAGCCACCAAGCTCCCTGGGGCAGAGGCCAGAGGGATGGTCCCAGTCCCAGGACTCAGCCCGCACCTGCCAGGAGCGCTGGGAGGCAGGCAGGCATCAGGGAGGGAGGGGGGACAGGGATGGAAGTGAGCCGCCTCTGAAAGCTTTGTGTCTGCAGAAGACCTCGGTGTACAGCCTCTGGGAAGCAGGACCAGGCTCCCTGGGGACACTGCACAGGGCCCTGAGTTGGGGAGGGGCCAGTGTAGGCAGCTCGAGAGCAAGAGACAGGGACAGGGATGACAGGGTGGGGAAAACCAACCAGGTGGAAGGAGCAGGAAAGAGACAAAGAGGCTGGGGTAGCTGGGAAGGGACAGATGGAGGGAAGCTTCCGGCAGGGAGGCGCCTGGCTGCCTCGTAGCAGGGTCAGTACAAGTGCTGGTCAGTGCCCAGGGCAGCCTTGGCACTGCCATGGTCTTTGGCTTCGTGCTGTCCCCACACCCGTCTTCCTCTACACAGAATGCACTACTTGTACGTCGGTGGATGATGTTGCATTATACGTCCACTTGTGTCCTCTGTGGCTAAAAACCTCACTGTGTGTGTTTCTCCCAGTGTCTTTGCCCCTTTCCTGTCTCTGTGCCTGGCAGGATACAAGTATCTGGCTCCTCTGCGTCTACTTGTGAGTGCGTGTCCACGTGTACCTGTGGCAGGGGAGTCTGCCTGGGTGTGACAATGGGGACCTCCACGTATGTCTCTAAGGGGCATCCCAACCTTTGTCTCATCAGCCCCTCTTCACCCCCCTCCACACCCTTGCTGCCCCTGATGCCAGGCGCCCCTGTCCTATTCCTGGCACAGTGTTCCCCACCCCTGGCCCCCAGCTCATCTCTCAGTGACACTGTCCTCCCCCATGTCCAGGCTCAGAGACAAAGGTGGCAAGGTGAGGTGAGGGAGGCACTGGAGCCTGCCCTCAAGATGCCCTGTGAAATGCCCCCTCACAAAGCCCAACGGCCCCTTAGAGCAGTGTCTTACAAGTCTTACGCTCAAGAGAAAACATCACGGTAACACACTCCCCACGAGCAAATAGGTACTCACAGCCAGCCCGCCACACATACACACAGCCCGCCGCAACCCAACGTCACGGTCAAATGCCTCAGCCCTTCACAAACCCCGACTCAAGTAACAGCCATCGTGACTCACAGACTTGTCCATACAGGAAGTCAAAACCACATTCGCAAAGATCCGCGCTCTCAGTCCATCACGACCACACACACCCACACACGCAAAGACAGTCTTTCCAACTGGCAAGCACACACAAGGAAGTTCAGTCACAACGCTATAGCTGTACTCCCAGACAACCACATACCTGCCTGTGGCCTCCCCCTACAAGTGTGACAATCACAGACACATGCTCCAGCAGCCCCGCCCCCATCCTCACCAAATAACCACGGGTCTGAAAGCACCCAGAGGGCTGCTGGGCTGGGGCCGGGTGTCTCAGTTCAGAGACAGGGCTACCAAGGGCCCAGAATTACCCAAGTCAGAAATAGGGGCAAGACTCGAATCCGGACCTTTGCACAAGCTAGCTGAAGACTGGGGACAGCCTCAGTCTCCTGTCCGCCACAGCCCTGGGGCGTGGGGTGGAAGCATGAGTGGGAGGGGGGTGGGCCGGGCAAAGCAGGCGTGTAGAGGCGGCCCGAGGCCTCGGCCCGGCCGTGGTTGCGCTGTCCGCGGTGCTGAAACCTCCAGCCGCCCGTCCTGGCCCTGTCTGTGGTGCTGACACAGCCCACGCCTTCGACCCTGCCCCTCTCGCCAGAGGTACGCGAGGTCGGGGTACCTCCCGCCCTCCCCATGCCCAGGTGAGCGGGGTGCGGGGTGAGGGCCCGGAACGGGGAGAAGGCGAGGAGGCTACTCACATTCCTCGGGGATCTGGATGAGCAGGCAGGGGCTGCAGAGGAGCAGAGGCCACACGTACCGCAGCGCCACGACCATCTTCCTGCCGGCGCTGGCGGCTCAGCGCGGCGGCACAGCCGGCCGGCTCGGGCTCGGCCGAGGGAAGCGGGCTGGTGGGCGGCCTGGGGAGGAAGCTGGGGTGGGGGCACTGGGAGAAGGGAGAAGGGAAGGTGGGGTGGAGAGAGGAGAGAAGGATGTTAGTTAGCGACTGACATCTGGGCGAGCCAGGCCTAGCCCCGCCCCCAGCCCCGCCCCGCCCCCGCCGCCGGCTTCTCGTCCCTCCTTCCCCCCCACCCCGGCTGGGCCTCCGGGTTGCCTTTTATTCCCTCTCTATTCTCTGCCAGCTGCTTCCCCAGCACCAACTTGTTGCCCCGTCAGCTGCCCAGTGCATGCCACAGGCCACTCTGCACGGCATCTCCATGTGCCTGTGAGCAGGCATCCGTGGGGGTGCGGATCTGCACGTGGGCAGGGAGCCAGGGACGCTGGTGTTTACGCGCCATGTGTGCACGCACAGGCCATTTGCATGCGTCCTCCCCGGGAGGGTGCACTCAGCAGTGGCTGTGTGCTGGCGTGTGTGTCTGGAGGTGTCCATACGTGGGTCTGCTCGCTGCCTGTGTGTCTTGTGTTTCTGTGTGACTCTGTGGGGGTGAGTCCCTGTGTCCCCTATCGCCATGTGCACACACAAGCACAGTGTGCACGCTTATGTGGATAAGAACTCTCCTTGTACTCCCATTGCTCTGGCTTTCAGAGCCACCTGATCCTGGGTGCCGTGAGGCCCAAAGAGCCGACGGGGGCTTGGGGAGCAGAGTAGAGAACAGTTTCAGGATGAGAAAGAATGGGAAAAGAAGCCTTCCCTCAGAATCGGTGGGACAAAGAGAGGAAAGGAGGAAAACACCTCCCTGCTGCCCCTCAGTCCCCTGGGGGACAATAGAGGTGACCGTGGCCTCCTCCCTTCCAGATGCTCCAGGGTCAGGGCAGCGGTCAGGGAAAGCGCTGGGACATTTCTCGAGACAGAGTTTCTGACTCCTCTCAAGCACCTCACAGTCCCAGGTTGCAAGCCATTTTCTGAGTCAACCGCTATCTGTGTCCACCCCAAGCCCAAGCAACACCAGCCATGCCCCCAGCCCACCTGTGTGCAGGAGGGGACTCCCCTGACAATGACAAGAAGAAGAAACAGACTCCCAAGTAGACAGACCACGTGGATTCCAAAAAGGAAAGGGCATGAGAAAGAGGCAAGGGGTCGAGGTGCAGGAGAGGCAAGAAGGGGCGCTGGTGGGTGACCGAGAGCGTGGAGGCTGGAGCCCCAGACCAGATGCCCCCACTGCATCCGTACTGGGCATGCCCCCTGTGCCCAGCTAAGACCTTATCATAGGGGGACCAAGCCTCACACAGAACACCGAAGGGTGGACAGAGAAGCCTGGTGTGCTGTGCTGGCGCACCTGAGCTCTGTCAAGAGCCACAAATCAATTTTGCGTGAGGGAGTGACCGAGCAGAGTGGGGACTGCAGCAGGTCACGTGGGGGAGAGCAGCAGTCAGCGTGGAGCTCTCAGAGGTCCCCACCCAAAGCTGGAGAGAGGGCTGGGGAGGCACGGGGGGGGGGTGGTCAGCGTGGCCAGCCTGGAGGCCAAGAGAGTGACTTGGAGGGTAGGAAGTAGCAAATGGCTGCAAGAGCTAAGCTGGGGCCCAGAAGGGAGGAGCCACAGTGGGTCTGCTCTGCCCCCCCTCCCCCAACAAAGCCAGTGCGATGAGGGCAGGCCCCAGGCGGCACTGGCCTCAACTTCAAGGCCTGTACGAAGCAGTGGGGGACTCAGATCAGAGAGCGGGCGATCAAACAGCAGCCTTGGGAGCTCCGAGCATGGTCTTAGGAGGGGGAGGGGAGGAAGACTGGAGCGAACGGGAAGCTCAAAAAAGGACCCTCCTGCTGCGGGGGGCTCGGGTGCTCTGTTGAAACGATGGTTTCTGCCGTGCCAGTTCCTCTCTTTGTCCTCCAAATCAAGGTTCCTGGAATGCTGTTTGGCATGTATACCCAGGGGGTACACACACGGTCCATACAATATCCCTGACCCTCTGGTCCCCACTCTCTCCCCCATCCCAGCCCCAGCTCGACTCCCCACAGCCTCACATCAAACCTCTCTTTGGTCCCCTGGTACTTGCTACCCAGCCAGCCACCACCCTGGGCACTCAGAGCTAGGCAGGAAGGACCCAGAAGGTGAGAGGCCCGACAGCCGGGAGAGGGCTCTCGCTCCTCCCCTGCCACTGCCTCGGGGTCTCTGATCTGCCCCATTCCTCAGGCAATTACAGAGCAAGCGCTAAGGTTGTCATCTCAGCAGGCGCCTACCCGCATCAGCCACGGAGGGCAAGGGAGCAGAGAGGGGGAGAGCTCCACAGATGGAGCCAAGGCCGCTCTGCCGAGGGGTGACAGACAGAGGGAGACAGGCAGGAGGGAGCAGGGGAGGCTGAGAAGTGGGGCTGGGGAACAGGAGACAAAGACAGGCATTGGAAGACCATGATAACCAAGATGGAAACTGTTAGGGAGCCGGAGAAATCCAGAAACAGAGACCTAGGCGGCGGGAAAGGGAGACAAGAGGAAAAGGAGTACAAAGGCTGAGAGCCAGCCGCAGAAAGCACTGCTGAGAAATGGCAGAAAGAGCGAGAAGAGTGAGGGGCGGGGGTGGGCGGGTGCGCCTGCGCACAGGCCGCCTGCGCAGCATCCTTGTCCCTGGGGGGGTGTGCCAGGCAAGGGGCGGGGGAGTAGGGAAGAGGAGCCTGGGTCAGTGGCGGCCTTCCCAGGCTTGGAGGTCAGGCTGGACTGAGAGGAGGGCGGAGAGACAGACAGAGGTGGAGCAGCTGTGAGCTGGGGCCAGAGACACCAACAAAGCCCTCGGTGACAGCGGCAAGGCCCCGCCCACTTGTGGCACTGGGGTAAGAGGCCGAGTATAAGACAAGATGAATGACCTGCTGCTGGCTGCCCCGTGCCATGCCAGGGAACAGGTGGAGGTCCCTGCGGCGGGGAGGGGTAGGGGAAGGACAAGCACCAGGGAATCGCAGAGGATCCTTCCAAGGTTGCTGCTAGCACGGAGTGGGCATGACAGTGAGCGCGTGTGCCCGCGTGCGTGCGTGCACACGCACTGTGTACACCGGCCGCTGTGCTGGGGGTGCAGGACAGAGGTGGGGCTGCTCCAAACCCGCACTGCCCAGGTGTGAGGGCCTCACACACTGCACTGGGCAGGCAGGGAGACAGGGCACTGAGGCGACAAGGCCAGGGAGATGAGGGCAGGCCACCCACCCCCGCCCCTTGAGCTGCCCCTGGGTCCCGCAGGGAGTTCTCTCCTCTCCTCTGCACCAGCATTGTCTGACCATTGTCTGACCGGAAACAGGTTGCCAGGGAGGGACGGGGAGGTGGTGGAGCCTGTCTGAGACGTGGGTCGCTACTTCCCTCCCTGAAGGTCCAAGAGCGCCCCGAGCATGCACACTGCACACACGCCTGCGGCTCCTGGGCTCTGCCTGGAGTTCTTCTCAAAGGACAAGCAACAGGAGGCCCTTCAAGAGAGGAGCAAAAGATCTCCTGGCCCTCCTGCCCATCCACTGTGGATGGCAGCGCCTGCTAATCGGGAGGCTGGAGCGGGGGTGGGGCTGGGGGCTCAGCACCCAGGTACACGGGAGGGTCAAAGTGTGGGGGCCAGGTCCATGCACTTGTAGTCTGGGGGGCTGGAGGGGCCTTTGTGCCTGTCGGTGTGTATATGA
Organism: Eulemur rufifrons; assembly: GCF_041146395.1. Lineage (NCBI taxonomy): Eukaryota > Metazoa > Chordata > Mammalia > Primates > Lemuridae > Eulemur > Eulemur rufifrons. The sequence goes on along the minus strand of NC_091012.1, from coordinate 20,585,841 downwards.
GGGTGTGGGTGTCACCTACACCCCATACACTGTGTCCCTTTAAGGCTCCCCTTCGCCCTGCCCCCCAGGCTGTGGCAGGCGGGTTTCTATGGTGATGGAGCCCAACTCCCTGGCTAGCAGAGGTGGGGGAAGGCTTGCTGTAGCCTACTGGCTTATTGAGATAATACGCAAAGGAGGCTGCTCCAGGGAGCCCCCACAGGTACCTGGGGAACCGCAAGTCTTAAAGGACTGCTGCACTGCCCACCTCACCCCTCCCTAAGGGGGACCCCCAGAGAGTGCACCCTCAGCCTCTCAGCAGCCTGAGGCTTCAGTCTCCAAGGCAACTACAGCTTACCTGTAAGGGACCATTCTCCTTAAAAGATGGGGAAGAAAAGGACAGAGCTTAGCCCTTTGTGGGGAGGCAGGGAGGACGGTCACGGATTCTGGATTCTCAGCTTCGGCCAGCCCTGCTCAACCCCGGGATCTCAGGCAGCCGCCCTCGCTGTTAAATACAGTCGTGGGTCGCACTGACCACACACCGGAACTCTTCTAAACACGCTTACAGACATCGACTCATGTAATCCTCAGCATTCCCCCGTGAAGGAGGTGCTAGCCATCATCACTCCCATTTTACAGAGGGGGAAACTGAGGCTCAGAGGACTGGAGAACTGTGTCCAAGGTCGCAGAGCTGGCACTGGCACTCACCAGGGGTGGCGTTCTACATGGGGTGGAGGCTCCCAAAGCTGCCAAAGGCAACTCTGGGGTCAGCTGGCCTCTCTGAGACTCTGGCATCCAGACATGTGTGCCTGCCTGGGTTCCCAGGGGACCAGGGGCCATTGTGCCCCCCGGGGAAGGGCCTGTTTGCCAGGCAGATGGCAGGCAAACATGGGGGCAGGGAGCAAACTCTTGGGAAGGAGGCCATGGGGAAGCAAGATGTGACCAACATCACATCTCAACACAGAGCAGGAACCCGGGGTCCCCGGCTGGGGTCCCCACGGCCTGAGGCTCTGTGGGACTTTACGTGATGCTCCTCCCAATCCAAGTACTTAGCCCAAGAGAAGCCAAGCTCTTTTCCCTGCTGGGGTTGGGCACATGCCGGGTCTCTCGCCCCCCACCCCTGCTATCCGGAATCCAGAATCTTGGTGCACTCTGACCCCTTTCTTGCCACACTGGGGCCTCAGCTGCCTGGAAGGCTCCTCTCTCCAGTCAGCTTAGTGGAAGGCCCCATGGAGCAGGGGCCAAGGCTCCAGCTCCCAGACCCCTGGAAGGCCAGAGAAATTAGGCAGTAGCAGGGCCCCTCCCAGGCGCCAGGCTTCCTCAGGACCTGAGCCCTAGAGGGGCTTCAGGGACAATGTGCCTCCGGTTGGGGGTCCCTGGAGCTATGGGACAGGTATGCAGTGGGGAGAGGGAGGGAGCCGGGCCCTGGCCCGAGCCTTGGGGTTTGCTGCTTAGACCAGCAGGCCTGGGCCACCTGGCCCAAGCGTGTTGGTGTTGGGGTAGGGGGGCCTGGAAACAGCTCAGACACCGTCAGGCCCCACAGGCCCCCTTGGGCTCCCCACTCCCAAAGGGTTAAAGGGCAGAGGGGGGCACAGGAAGCCTGGGGGCGGACAATGGAGCCTCTGTCCTCCCCAGGGCTTCAGCATTCCTCAGGCATGAAGCAGACAGCTGGGGGAGGGGGCCAAAGGGAACAGCCCCCTCCACTGAAGCCACAAGCCTGGGTTGGCCAGAGGCTCTGTCCTCCGCATCACGTAGCTCTGCATCCAACCGCTGCAGCCACCACCCTCAGCCACACCCCTTCCCAGCACAGGCCCTGTTGGGGCCCGTGAGGAAGTGTGTATGCGCGTCTCTCGTGGACACGCACACGGATGTATACATGCAACCACACACATGACCTTCACTCAGACGAATAGGAATACTGGACATCACACACACACATGCAAATACACACATGCAACCAGATATATGAGCTCCACATATGCAAATAAGAATACTAGAAGCCACACACACCCACGCTCCCGAAGTCCCCCCAGCAACCCAACTATCCCATGCAAACCTCCAGACTGGGGCTGCCCTGTCCCCACACCTGCCCTGCACTGGATCCTTTAGACCACAGTGGTAGGGAGGGAGCGGGCCCCTGAGGACTCAGTCCCCTCCAAGCTCCACCCTCAGACTGACATTGAGTAGGAGGGGCTCAGAAGTCTCCCCTGGCCAAGTGCATAAAGCCCAGGATGCTGGCACCCTCCCGCCCCACCCGATTCCTGGCCCACACCATGCCCCTCCTGGGTTTAGGGGCCAGAGCCCGGCACGAGCTGCTGAGTGGCGAGACAGTGGCTAGGCACTCCCTATGCAGCTTTCCAACCTGGAGGGAACACAGAAGGGCCAAGGCAAGCTCCTGAGGCCTTGGGCAGGGGCCCCGGACAAAGGAAAGCTGCTAGGAGACCAGTAGTGCGAAGGACCTCCCGCCCTGGCCCTCTCCTCCCTCTCTCTCCAACGGCAGCCTTTAGGAAGCCTGTGACCTCCACCACTGCTCATCTGCCTGGCGGCCACCAGGTGCCCCCATCCACCCTCCAGGTTGGACAAGGCCCCCATGGGGGCTCTGGGCCCAACCCAAAGGCCTGGAGCCCAGCTGAGTGTGCTGAGTGGCTGCTGGACAGGGCACAACCTCAGGCCTTCAGGGGGAGGCAGGGGCAGCTTTGGGGAGGTGGGGACAGGAGCAGAGAGATGGAAGACAGACAAAAGCAAGTGGAGCTGGAGCAGTGGGCCAAGGCCCAGGGAGGGTGGGGGGGCATACACCGCTCCCACCCCACAAGCTCCACTGAGCAGGAAGGGGAAAGGGATGGTCTGGGGGACAGGGAGAACTGGGAGGCTGCCGAGGAGAAAGCAAGGGGGAGAAGCAGGAGAAGGGGGTGTCTAGGATGGGCCACTCAGAGCAAGGGGGAGATAGAAAGCTTTTCGGGGTGGGGGCTGCTGAGGGCCATTCCAGAGGGTCCCGCCCCAGGATCTAACCCCAGCCTTCCCAATCATAGCAGCAGGGGCCTATGAGACCCCAGAGCAAGTGTCTGGAGCACAGGGCGGGGCCGCCACTCAGCCTGCAGAGCAGGGGATGGGCTGGCACCCCAGTCCGCCCCCACCCAGGCAGGACCTGCACAGGACCCCACCCCGACTCCACGCCCTCCTCTGGAACACGCCCTCCTGGAGCCTGGTCCAGCGCCACAGGCGGTGATGAGTGACTGGAGTGGCTGGGCTGGACCACTCTGAAAGGCCACATCACCCTCATCCCCAGAAGAGTGCCAGCTGCAGCCATTTCAAGTGGTACCAGGGACCATTTGCCTTGAAAGGGACCTTGGAGATCAGTGAGTCTGCCCCTCATTGGACACCTGACTGTCCCAAGCCACCAGGCTAGGGAACAGCCAATATGGCACATGGGGCTGCCTCCTTGCCCCTTGCCAGCCAGCCTTGGCCAATGCGTGCCATAGAAGACACCACACCCCAGTGTGGACCGGGGATCTGTGCCAACTGGGGACACCGCCCAGGCACCCTGTGCACCGCAGGAGCCCACAGACCAGGCCCCTCCTCACTCTGCTTCCCTTTTCCCTTCAGAGAACCATGAGAAAATAAAATAGAAAGAAAATGAGCCCGCACCCCATGCAGACAAGGACAGGGTTGGTCCAGTTTGTTACTGGCTCTTCCACGGGCAGCTGGAGCCTGGCCCAAGCGGGCACTGGCCGTGAGCAGCCGCCCGTGAACGACTGCCCACCCTGGGCCGGGGACCCTGCCTCCAGGTGCTGACTGTCTTGGTGCTGAGCAGGGAACCAGGGGAAGGGCCTTCCTGGAGGTGGCGGCTGCTGAGCAGGGCTTTCCCTCTCCGTGATCAGATCCCCAGACTCTTAATTTCTTTTGTTCTTTCCTGTATATTTCAGGTGTACCACACACACAGTGAGGTGTGTTACTTTTGGGATCACACACACACACACAAACACAAATAAATATGGAGAAGCAGAGGGAGACTGGGGTGCAGCAAAGAGAAATGGCCAGGAGCCAGGGAGCTGGGGAGGTCCCAGTCCCACCCATCCCAGCCCTGCTAAGAACTCCCCAAGTGGCCGCAGTCAAGTCCCCAAGGCCCAGGATCCCGCAGGTACGCACGTGCAGATGCAGCATGGGTGGGTGCTGTGCCGGGTGAGAGGCCAGGCCAGGCAGAGTCCCACTGCCTGCCCCAGCCACCTTACAGGGGACAAGAACGATGGGGCTCGGCAGCAGTTCCAGGGAAGAAGGGCTGGCTGGGCTTATTCACCGTCAGGACCACGTGAGTCAGCAGAGATGGCACCGGGCTGCCCAGAAGCCCCTGCCCTCCAGGTGGTGTCACCCAGGAGCAGGGCATCTACCTAATGGGGCGGGGGAGGGGGTGCCAGGCCCCCACTCCTTGGGGCGATGGCCCTAGGCCCGCCTCCCTGAGACAAGCAGGGATGGGCAGGGGTCCAGATACCCTGTTGGGAGCAGCTGGCTGTACTAAGTGTTCTTTGCAATCCCTGACAACCAAGAGACCCCAAAAATCTAACCTAGAAAGGAGGGAATGGAATCACAGACCCCTCCCATAACTGAACAGAGATAAGAGACGTGGCAATGGGCAAACGACCTGCAGCAGGCAGGGACAGGGCCCCAGGCATCTTGCGTTTCAGAAGTCCCTAGCCCTGAGCCAATGGAAGCCCTCCCTCCCTCACCCCTACCTGATGGACCCACATTCGACACCCATGTGCACGGGAGGCACATCAGTGGGTGCCCAAACCGACCTCACCCAGTGCACCCTTTATTGGCCACAGAGCCGGTGAAAACAGGCTGCAGACGCACCCTGCGCCTCCAGAGAGGGGACTCCGGTTTTGCCGCAGGCTTTGAGGGGAACCCCGTGGAGCCCAGGCTGGGGTCTGGAAAGAAGGGGGAGAACAAAGCCCCCCTAACCTCGGGGTGGGGGGGCAGGCAGCGCCCAGCCCTGGTCCCTCCCCTCCCCCCATTGCAGGGGCGGCTTAACCCAATCGCCACCCCCAACGCTGGCGGCCGGGTTTTCAGCCAAACAGGGCTCCCCACTAGGGAAGAGGGGCAGCCACGCCCAGGGCCACACCCCAAGGCGGTCGACCCGGGAGCACTGGGCCCCGATCTCTCTTTCTCGCACACGCACACACGCACAGGGACACGCCGACTTCAGCCCCCACTCGCCCACGCAGACCCTGCCTGACCCCCCCCCGTGTCCCTCCCCAGGTCAGTATTTAGGGCGCCTCCCGGGTAGCCCTCACCTGTCGGGCTCCAGCAGGCACCTGGCCTCTTTCCCCGCCCCGCTCCCATCCCCGGTGCCCCGAGCCTGGAGCCCGGCATGAGTGGGGCTCCGGCCGCAACGCCGGTGACCGCGGGCCGGACCGGGCTGTGTGCCCAGTCTGCCACCCGGGGCAGGGCTGGGGCGGGGGCGCAGGGGGTCGCCGCCACAGCTGGGGCGCCAGGGCCGGCCAGCCCGCCTTACCTGCGCTGCGGCCGCTGCTCGGGCTGCCCGCCCAGTCTCCGCGCACGCCGGCCTCGGACCCGCCGCCCGAGCGCGTCTGCGGTGCAGCTGCAGCGGCGGCGGCGGTGGCGGGGCGGGGGCGGGGCGGGGCGGGCGTTCGCGGAGGGGAGGGGGAGGGGAGCGGAGTGAGGCGGGGGAGGGAGCAGTGAGATCACCTCGCGGCCGCCGGCCCCGCCCCACCGCGCCCTACCCGCTAGCCCCGGCCGATCCCGCCGCCGCGCCCGGTGCGGGTTGGGAACCTCCCGGTGGCCCACTTCAGGAGCTCAGTGGAACCCCCGCCCGCAGCCGGAGGTCCCCGGCCCGGGAGTGTCCCCAGCCCAACCACTGGGGAGTCCCGGCCGCCCTGGAGGCTCGGAGCGGGAATCGGGGGCGGGAGTGCTCCCGCGGGCCTGGGGCCGGGCGGTGGATCGGAGTCGGGTGGGGAAACGGCTTCTCCCCCAGTCCCCGCCTGGCCCTCTAGGGCGCCGGCCAACGATACGCACCCATCCGCTAAGCGGTCCGGGCCGCGCCCTGGTGTCGTGCGTTTAGGTCGCCCCCTCCCCCGCCCCCGACTCCCAGAGCAAGACTCCCGCGTCCCTGAGCCCTCCCCGAATGCCTCCCCACCCTGGCGCCCGGTCCGGATCCTTCCGGGAGGGGCGCGCGGGCCTCGATCCCCAGCCATAGGGGAGGCACGGCGGGGCGCGGGATCCTGCGCTCCACAGAGCCCCGGCGGGCGGCGGGGCGAGAGCTGAGCCCAGGGACGAGAGGGTCGCTGAGAGGGTGTCCCGCGAGCTGCCAGGCCCAACTCCCAGATATTCCTCCAACCCCCCCTCCAGCCAGGTTTCCCAGGTGTTGTATTTCTTTGTCCTAGGGAGTGGCCTCCTCCAACCTATCCCGCTGGCCCCACTCTCCCAGTCTCCCCCGTAGCCCTGCACGGTAAAGGTCGGGCAGGAAGGAGCACCTCCCCAGCATCCCTCCTAGGCTCATGGCCATGACCTCCGAGGGGAGGCGAAATGGAGGGGGGCAAGAATTCCGGAGCCAGCCAGCTGGCCGCAGCCTCAGGGCAAGGAAGGCCTAGGGCCCAGATGGCAGATTGCAGCCCTGGTGGCCACGGTATTTTTATGGGCATGCCTGTTGCCCAGTGAAGCATTCCCGGGGGCCCTCAACACAGCCTCCCAAGACCCACCCCCCAAGCGGTGCAGGGCTCTCCTCCAGAGGGCCCACATGGTAGGGCCCTGGCATCCCGGCCTGGGTGCCCACCCCCATTAGACCACCTTGTGCCAGCTTCGGTTCCCCTGGAAGGGGAGGCTTGGGGTGGCCCCACCTACCCCCAGAGAGGGTCTGGATGCGATGTTTCTAGGGGCCTCTCGCAAGAGAATGGACAAGCCTAGGAGCCCGAGTGAAGGGCTGCCAGAATGGGGGTGCTGGCAGGGCTCTGGAAGTGCCACTGGTCTAGCATCTTCAGGAGACAGCAGAGGAAACTGAGCCCGCCTGGGTCACAAGGCCAGTGGCCCCATGAGCTGGGTGGAGAAGGGGGGTATTTTCCATGAAGCAGTGAGCTGTGGTCAGCTTCCTGCTCGCGCTGATCTGGGCCCCGATAGGCCTGGGCAGAGCTGGTGCTGGCCTCTCCACTCATGCTCTGGAGTTCCTGGCCTTTCCCCAAGCCCCACCTCTTGCCAGTCTCCTACCTAATCTAGGGTTTGACGCCGGTCACCAAGAGGACACTGATGGGGCTGAAGTGAGAAGGGAATGCACGCCTGCTAATGCACAATGATGGGTCCGGTCTCCACTTATAATAGTCAAATCGTAATTACTGTTATCACACCAGATCACACGTAGCAAGCATGGCCGTGAACCTGCCATCACTGTGCTTCATGCACATTTATCTTGTACACCAACCTCGAGAGGGCCGTCTGAGCGCAGGGTGTGTGTGTGGGGGGGGCGCCACATTGCAGATGAGGAAACTGAAGCCCCAGGGGCTCGGGAATGGGGCCAGCGAGCACACCTACGGAGAGTCTTTCTCTCCTTAGCGCCCATCCGCACACGCTCCCAGGAAGGAGGCTCTGTTGTTACCCTCGCTCTCCAGGTGACGGGCCTCACTGCGAAGTAGGCATTATTACTGCCCCCATTTCACGGGTGAGGGAACTGAACTTCAGAGGGGTCAAGCGCCATACCCAAGATCACCCAGAAGGTAAATGGCAGAACTGGGATCTGAACTCCCTCTGCTTGACTGTGACAGCCATTCTCTCCCTTGCAAGCGTCGAGGTGGGGTGGCCAATGGGAGCGAGAGCGGGAAGGCGAGAGGACTGTAGGCAGAGCAAGTCCCAGGCGAAGCAGGAGGGATGGCCCTGAGCAAGAGGTGACCATCCGCCATGGTGACGCGCTGGCTGTGCAGGGCGGGGGCACTGGATGGGCAAATGGCTGTGTCTTGCCCTTCAACGTCGAGTACTTCTCATAGCCTCTGCGGTTTGGTCACTCTGCTCCCTGTGACCCACCCTTCATAGGCACAGTCAACTGCACAAGGGCGGCCCTGGAGGGTCTGGCCAGACCTCCAGACCAGGGGCCACGTGAAGGGGAGGGAGTTGCGGGAGGCAGCGGGCAGGGGGCAGGAAGGAAGTGGCAGGGGGCAGGGTGGACGCTGGGGCTGACGCATCCTTCTCCATTCTCTTTTCCATCTCTCTGTGTCTTCACGGCTTAGGTGTAGCTCTTGGAAACAGTATATGGCTGGATTTTGGTTTGATCCAGTCTAACAATTCTTGTCTTTTTAAAAAATCAGCTTCACTGAAGTATAATTTATATACAGTAGAATTCGCCCTTTTCAGTGTAAATGTCATGTAACCACAACCAAAATCAAGCCGTAGGACATTTCCATCACCTCCCCAAGTTCCTTCACGCCCCTTTGCGGCCAAGCACCCCCTTCACCCCCGGTCCCTGGCCCCTGGCCACCACCGATCCGATTTCTGACTTTTCTAGAATGTATGACAAATGGAACCATACAATGTGTATTCTCTGGTCTGTCTTTCCCGCAGCACAGCTTTGCGGCTCCTCCGTGCTGAGTGTGCGCGTGTGCGTCAATAGTGTTCCTTTTCACTGCCGAGTAGTGCTCCGCGGTTCGTGTGTGTCACTCTGCTTCGCCACTCACGCGCTGAAGGACAGCAGGTTGCTTCCAGCTTTCAGTGACGACAATGGAGCCGCTGTGAACATTTGTGTCCGGGCTGCTCGGCCATGCGACAAACTTGCCTTCGCCCGTCTTTCCCACGGAGTCAGTCAGTCACATCCATGACAGCTGCTGCTCTATTGGGATGTATTCGGCCAACCATTGTGTGCTTTCCATTTGTCCTGTGCCCCAGTTTCTCTCCCCCAACCCCACTTTGCATAAGCCAAGGCTCAGGGCAGGAGGCAGGGAGGCCTCTATTGATCAGAAACAGAAAGGGACTTTGTACGGGGACACGGATGCTTACACAGCCACTAGATGGGGCAGAGCAGTGGGACGTGCTCCCTGTGCCACCATCCGGAGGCCACAGTGTAACCTTTGAGTTCAAGAAGACACCACTGTAGCCACGACCCAGGAATCAGCAAGTTGGGACCAGGACACTGTTGCTGCCACAAGTGCCCCCAGCAATCAGGAAGTGGAGGCCAGACACTTGGCGCCCAGCGGAGGACGGCGCCCTCCCTGCAGTCATGCAGCCCACAAAGCGCGCCCCATGCGGCGCGGAGGCCGGCCTGGCAGCAGGCGGTGGGAACGCGTGCTGACGGCAGTCACCAGGCCCAGGCAGACCCTCTGTTCTTGGTCATCTTTGAGCTGGATTAAATTTGTTTTCTTATTTCGTTTTCCCTTCATTTGTTCAGAAGCGTTCTGTGAATTTTTTAGTAGTTCCTCTAGCTATTTTAACATATGTTCTTAACAAAGTCTACAGTTAATCAATATCTCTGCTCTGGTGGTTTTCAGGCAGATCTACAAGTTCTTTGCCACCCCTGTCTCGGGCAGGTGGTGCCTAATCTTCCTCGCCTTGAGTACGGGCTGGACTTGGGAGCTCACTTCTTTTTTTTTTTTTTTTTTTGAGACAGAGTCTCACTCTGTTGCCCAGGCTAGAGTGAGTGCCGTGGCGTCAGCCTAGCTCACAGCAACCTCAAACTCCTGAGCTCAAAGGATCCTCCTGTCTCAGCCTCCCGAGTAGCTGGGACTACAGGCATGCACCACCATGCCCGGCTAATTTTTCCTATATATATATTTTTAGCTGTCCATATAATTTCTTTCTATTTTTAGTAGAGATGGGGTCTCGCTCTTGCTCAGGCTGGTCTCGAACTCCTGAGCTCAAACGATCCGCCCACCTCGGCCTCCCAGAGTGCTAGGATTACAGGCGTGAGCCACCGCGCCCGGCCGAGAGCTCACTTCTAATGGATAGAATAAAGCAGAAGTGACGGCTGCAACTTTGGGGACCAGGCCATAGAGGCACCACTGCTTTCTCCTTGTTCTCTCCCTTGGATCGCTGTGTCTGGGAGGAGAAATCCACAGCCCCCTGGAGGGGCTCACGTGGAGAGGAGCCAAGGCTTCCTGCCAACAACCATAAGTGCGCCATTTTGAAAATGGATCTTCCAGCCCCAGCAAGCCTTCACATGACTTCAGTCCTGGCCAAAATCTCAACTGCAACCTCACAAGAGACTTGGAGCTAGAACGATCCAACTAAGCCACTCCTGAATCCCGACCTGCAGACGTCACGTGGTAATAAACGGTTACCCTGATCGGAAATCACTGTGTTTGGGGTGATTTGTTACACAGCAATAGATCACTAATACATCTTCCCTCCTCCTCAACAATTCAGGGCCTTGGATCACATAGTAGCCACGGGAGGTCGATCCCGTTATTATCCCCAGTGTTGCAGAGGAAGAAACCGAGGCACGAAGAGGCGTGCTTGCCCTGCAGCTGCTCAGAAGCAGAACCAGGTCTCTAGCGTGGCAGTCTCAGCCCAGAGCCCATGTGCTCACCCTCTGTCCCACTCAATTAGAAATTTCACAAGTGCTGTGGATACCCTGTTCCACGGTTGACAAACCCGCACTCTTCCCTGAATGCCAGCCGAAGCCTGTGGCCACCGTCCTCGCAGCTTCTCCAGGGTCAGGGCTCCCCACCTCTGGGTCAGGAAGTGGAGCCGCGTCTGCCGCCTGCCGTGTGCTGTCTCTGTGCCTTGGCACGGGGATGCTCACACTCTTCCCCTCACCCAGACAACATCCTACCTCTTAGTTTTTTGACCTCTGTGTCTCCAAAGACCCTGGTGACCTCACCTCAGCCTCCCCGCTCACAGCTGCTCTGCCATGGTAAATCCCAAATGCACGCTCTGGGCACAGCCTCCAGCCTGTCCCCTCTGCTTCTCCGCCTTCCTCCCTCCACCACCCCTGCAATTTGACCTCGCAGAGCTTTTGCGGCCCTTCCCTGCACCGACCCCTCGGCTCCCGCTTGGCCTTTCTCTCTGCCAGACCCTGCCGAGGCTCCAGAGTGTATCTCTTTGACCTGCTTGAGTGTCTCCACTGAGGGTTCGTGCAGGCGTGAGGAAGGTAGCGTCCCCAGCCGTGTGCACAAGAACCCAGGCAGCATCACTCACCAGAGCTTCGGGGAGCCCGGAGCCAGGAGGGTTTTAAGCAGCAGTAGGGACCAGCGTATCCTGCCCACGCCACAACCTCCCACCCTCATCTGCCATGGTGACTCAGCCCCGCTGCGCCTGGCACCACCCACCAGCTGCCTCCCCCTCCCCTCTGCATCCATGTTTCCTTCATCTCTTGGCTGCTGCTTAATCCAAGTCTCCGCCTCCCCTTGCCTTCTGCTGCCCCATGACAAACACACGTCGCTTTTTCTGCACATGTCTTCTGGCTTCTAATCTCGTCAACTGCAGTTCAGATTCTAAGAGAAAGAGGCTTATCATCTGCCCAAATACTCACCGCCCTTATTGCGTGCCAGGTAACTTGCTAGGCAACCGATAAGCCTGTAGACGGGCTGTTCTTGGCCAGGTACTGGCTCCTGGTCCAAGCAGCGGAGGCCAGGGTTGGTGCAGGCTATGTGACACACAGCAGGGCCGACTGTTACGGACTGGATGTTTGTTTTGCCCCAAATCCATATGTCGAAGCCCTGATCCCAGCGTGGCGACACTGGGAGACGGGGCCTCTGAAGAAGTAAGGAAGTTAAATGAGCCCAGAAGGGCAGGGCTGACTCCCACCCCCAAGAGACAACACAGCGAGAAGGCAGCTGTCTGCAAACCAGGAAGAGAGCCCTCTCCAGAAACTGACCCATCGGCATAGAGTGACGCGCCATCCATGTGCAGGTGGCCGGCTGGCGGTGCTCCCGCAGCAGGGAGCAGCGTCTTGCTAGGCATTTTGCTCGGCCTGTTCCGTCTAAGCACACTGACGTAATCCATTCCCTTGTTTTTCCTTTATACTCAGCCGACGAAGCCTCCGACTTGGAACACAATTGCCATTTGACTTCTCTGCTCCCCCTCGCAGCCTGGAGAAAACCACGGAAGTGTGGAGACTGGTGTCCCCAGGGCTTCATGGGCTCCACACAAGCCGTCTCATGAGTACCACAATCCTACCACGTACCCCAGCCAGTCCCCTTCCTTTCCACTCAGTGGATCTGCCGGATTTTCTCCATGTCCCGTTAACTTGGAAGGGAAGGGGACAGATTAAACACATGCATTTACTTCCTCTCTCTCCCGAAACCCCGCTAAAATGACAGTAAATGATGTTCTAAAAAGCACAAATTCCCAAGGACAAAAATAATAGAAGAGACAACAGCAACAAAACTGTGATAGCTGTGCAGGAACTGATGTCTCGGACCCAAGAGAGCTGGGGCGACAGGGAGCGCTGCGCAGCATCTGAAGTCCACTGTAGAGCTCACACACCGTGTAGAATTAGCAGCGGGAAAGGGGTGAGTAAGGAGGTGTGGTTGAACGTTTAAGAGGCAATCAGACCTAGCACTCTGGGAAGCCGAGGAGGGAGGATCATTTGAGCTCAGGAGTTCGAGACCAGCCTGAGCAAGAGCGAGACCCCCGTCTCTACTAAAAAGAGAAAGAAATTAGCCAAACAACTAAAAATAGAAAAAAATAGCCGGGCATGGTGGCGCATGCCTGTAGTCCCAGCTACTTGGGAGGCTGAGGCAGGAGGATCGCTTGAGCCCAGGAGTTTGAGGTTGCTGTGAGCTAGGCTGACGCCACGGCACTCTAGCCCGGGCAACAGAGCGAGACTCTGTCTCAAAAAAAAAAAAAAAAAAGTGGTAACTAGAGCTCCACATGCCTTCCTCCATCCCTTCCTCCATCCCAGAACAGGAAGTTTGTTCTTTGGAGATGATGAAACAAAGGATGTCTCAACTGGGGAACACCAGGACCCACACTGAAAACTCGAATATCAAATGAATATTTACCTGTTGAACGTGGACCACTCTGGGCCCTCATGGCCCCAATCAGTTCTTGGCCTCGGGCATCAGACTGAAGACCTTTCCCTGGGCTATTTAGCCATCCCAAGATGAAGGAACTGAAGATAGTAACCTTGGGGCTCTCCAATGAAACAGCCCAGCTAGATCACCCTACGGCGAAGCCCGGAGTCGACAAGCCCATCCTTTCCCATCAGCCCGTTACCGCCCCGTTCTTAGACACGAGAAGACAACCAAGGGCCATCAGATGCCAGAGGAAAGCCTCTAACATGAAATCAGGAAAGATGGAGATGAAAACAAAAAGGATAACTTCCTCTGGGAGATAAAAGAATGTAAATATATCCATGAAACAAGAATAGGATGCTATAAAAAGGTACATTCGGAGAACAAACAAGAGCTTTTTGTGGAAGCATAAATTAAAATTTCAGTAGATGGATATTTTACTTCTGCATAAAATATAGGAAGTTGCAAGACAACATCACTCCCACTCTAGCTACAAGAAGAAGCCGGATAACCTACAAAATCATAGTTTCCTTTTTTCTTTTAAGCCTATCGGGAAGCTGAGGTTGGGGAAAAAAAGGATCAAAATGTTAAGAAGCCTTTTGTAGGAGAAAAGAGCCCCACGGCTGCTTTTATCCTTGGCAGAGCAGCAGCAGGAAGAGGAGGCTGCCATGGACTAGTGTAAGAAGGAAACAGAAATTTTATTAAAATAACAAATTTTTAAAGGTCAAGTGTGGGATGGCGTGATGGTACAGAATCGCCAGGGCCTCAAACTCAAGGGAGTTTGCATCCACCCGCCAGCTCTTTTCCACGGGCCGTCGTCGGGAAAGTCTGAGGGCAGGTGGCCCAGGAGATGCTCTCTGAGGTGTGGATATGCCTAAGACTGCTGGCGTCTGAACGCCAGGAAGAGCTGAGAGAAACGTCCCCAGGACACCAGACCTCACACTGCGTACAAAGCGGCAGCAACTGGTGACTACAAAGGGGCAGGTGAGCTGACAGACATCATCCCCAGGCTGAGGGACACAGGGTCTGCTGAGGTCTTAAGGCAGGATAGGAGAACCGAAAGAAACCTTCCAGGCTCTCTAAGGCTTGCCTCGAGTACGAAGCAGAAGGCAGCTGTGGCTGGAGTTGAGGTAGAAAACCTGAAAGATACATTCCTGAAGCACATGTTCGTGGAGCTGCTGAAGTCTAGGGCAGAGGCAGGAGACCGCAAACAAATCCCCCAGGCGCCACTCAGACCACAGGTCTTGCTAAGGAGAAGGTTCTGACCCTGCTCTGAAATAATCTGAAGTATGTAGGGAACTGAGTCTGCCTAAAGCAACAAGAAACCCCAGGCTTAGCTTAACTACAGACCAGATTGACTCAATACCACCCTCTAACACACACACACACAAGCACACACACTGTGGCCTGACAGAAGAAGAGCCCTTTTGGGGACATAAATGTTATTGATCATACTCCCCACTGCTCTGTTACATACAATATCTGGCATTCATTAAAAAATTAAGATATGTGTGAAGAAGCAAGGAAATATGACCTATCATCAAGAGAAAACACAGTCAATAGAAGCAGACTCATAGTTGGCCTACATGTTGGAATTATCAGGCAGATACTTTAAAATCACAGTGATAAATATGTTAAATAATCTAGTGTAAAAAGATGGACAATGTGTGTGAACAGATGGGAAATTTCAGTAGAGACATGAAAACTATTAAAAAGTGCCAGAGGCACAGGGAGACATTTGTTAAAGGACACAAAATTACAGCTAGATAGAAGGAATAAGTTCTAGTGTTCTATCTATACCAGTGGTCCCCAACCTTTTTGGCACCAGGGACCAGTTTCATGGAAGACAATTTTTCCACAGACCAGGGATTGTGGGAGGGCATGGTTTCAGGATGACTCAAGCGCATTACATTTATTGTGCAGTCAAACCTCTCTGCTGATGAGAATCTGTGTTTGCAGGTGCTCCCCAGTGCTAGCATCACCACCTCAGCTCCACCTCAGATCATCAGGCATTAGATTCTCATAAGGAGCGCACAGCCTAGATCCCTCGCACATGCAGTTTACAGTAGGGTTCGAGCACCTATGAGAAGCTAATGCCGCTGCCGATCTGACAGGAGGCGGAGCTCAGGTGGTGATGCGAGTGATGGGGAGCGACTGTAAATACAGATGAAGCTTCATTCCCTTGCTGGCCCACAGTTCACCTCCTGCTGTCTGGCCCGGTTCCTAACAGGCCACAGGTACCAGTCTGTGGCCCAGGGGTTGGGGACCACAGTTCTATGCCACTATAGGATGACTATAGTTACCAATAATATATTATACAGTTTCAAATAGCTAGAAGGAGGATATTGAATGTTTCCAACACAAAGAAATGATAAATGTTTGAGATGATGGAGATGTTAATTACCCTGATCTGATCACTGTACATTATATGTATTGAAACATCACTGTATACCCCATGAATAAGTACAATTATTACTTGTCAATCAAAAAATAAAATAGGCTGGGCGCAGTGGCTCACGCCTGTAATCCTAGCACTCTGGGAGGCTGAGGCAGGTGGATCACTCAAGGTCAGGAGTTCGAGACCAGCCTGAGCAAGAGCGAGACCCCGTCTCTACTAAAAATAGAAAGAAATTATACGGACAACTAAAAATATATATAGAAAAATTAGCCGAGCATAGTGGCGCATGCCTGTAGTCCCAGCTACTAGGGAGGCTGAGGCAGTAGGATCGCTTAAGCCGAGGAGTCTGAGGTTGCTGTGAGCTAAGCTGATGCCACGGCACTCACTCTAGCCTGGGCAACACAGTGAGACTCTGTCTCAAAAAAAATAAATAAAATAAAATAAAATAGCCAAATGGACCTGAGACTGCTATCCTTGGAAAGGCCTGCTTGCAAGATTGGCCCTTAGCTGGCATCTGGGAACTTGGATTTGGGGAGTGCTCCCACTATTCCTTAACTCATAACAGGGACTTATCAGTTTATCAGTTAGGGAATGTCTTAAAAGTTTGTATTATACAAACAATGTGGCTTATGCTGAACACCTGTTTTCCTTGTAAGACTCTGGAATTTTGGTACATACTAGGCAGAGGGTGCCTATGAAACTGATCCCAGTAAAAACTCTGGACTCATAGGCTCAGACAATATTCTCTAGTAGACAACACTCACACCTTTGTCACAATTCGATGCTGATTAAGCATGTCCTGTGTGACTCTGCTGGGAGAGGACTCTTGGAAGCAGGTACCTGGTTTCCTCCGAACTTCCTCCAATACACCTTCTCACTTTCTTTGTATCCTTTTGCTGTAATAAATCTTAGCCATGAGTACAAGCTTAAAAACTGTCAAATGGAAATGCTAGAAATGAAAATTGTGATATGAGAGATAAATGACTTTGACGAACTTACTGGCAGACTGGACATGACAGAGGAAAGGAATGAATCAGTGAACTTGAAGATGGTAAGTAGAAATTACCCAGGCTAAAATACAAAGAGAAACAAGATTTTCCTGAAACTCTGTGCTTGGGGTGGGGGAAAAAAGAATAAAAGGCTGGGCACAGTGGCTCACTCTGCAATCTCACATTCTGTGAGGCCGAGGTGGAAGGATCACTTGAGGCCAGGAGTTTGAGACCAGCCTGGGCAACATAGCAAGACCCTGTATCTACAAGAAATTATAAAAAATTAGGTGAGCATAGTGGCTCATGCCTGTAGTCCCATCTACTCAGGAAGCTGAGGTGGGAGAATCGCTTGACCCCAGAAGTTCAAGGCTACAGTGAGCTATGATCATGCCACTTCACTGCAGCCTGGGTGACAGAGTGAGACCCTTTCTCAAAAAAAAAAAAAAAAAAGAGGAAAGGAAAAAAAGAGCCGGGTGAGGTGGCTCATGCTTGTAATCCTAGCATTCTGGGAGGCTGAGGCAAGAGGATTGCTTGACCTCAGGAGTTTGAGACCAGCCTGAGCAGGAGTGAGACCCCATCTCTACTAAAAATAGAAAAAAATTATCTGGGGATGGTGGTGCACACCTATAGTCCCAGCTACTCGGAAGGCTGAGGCAGGAGGATCACCTGAGCCCAGGAGTTTGAGGCTGCAGTGAGCTATGATGACGCTACAGCACTCTACCTAGGGTGACAGAGTAAGAGTCTGTCTCAAAAAAAAAGGAAAAAAAGAGAAACAAGAGTGGGGGAAAAAAAGAACAAAACCAAGCACAAGAGATCAATGGAACAAAAGCTAACAGTATAAAATATGAGCAAAGAGAGAATGAAGCAAAGGAAATGTTGACCCCAAACTATGACCAAAAACTTTCCAAAACTGATGAAACACATTATCAATCCATAAATCTGAAGAGCTTAGTGAACCTTAAGCAGGATAAACATAATAAAACCCTCCTATAGGCACGTCATAGTCAAACTGCTGAAAAACAAAAATAAAGAGAAAATCTTGAAAGCAATGCGAGGAAAAAAGACATGCTACTTACCGGGAATGATAAGAGTGACAGCTCACTCCTCATCTGAAACGACAGAGGCCAGAAAATAATGGAATAACATCTTCAAAGCTAAAAGAAAAATAAAAATTGTCAATCTAGAATTCTGTATCTAGTGAAAATATCCTACAAAAATTAAGGCAGGCCGGGCGCGGTGGCTCACGCCTGTAATCCTAGCATTCTGGGAGGCCGAGGTGGGTGGATTGTTTGAGCTCAGGAGTTCGAGACCAGCCTGAGCAAGAGCAAGACCCCATCTCTACTAAAAATAGAAAGAAATTATATGGACAGCTAAAAATATATATAGAAAAAATTAGCCGGGCATGGTGGCGCATGCCTGTAGTCCCAGCTACTCGGGAGGCTGAGACAGGAGGATCCCTTGAGCTCAGGAGTTTGAGGTTGCTGTGAGCTAGGCTGACGCCACGGCACTCACTCTAGCCTGGGCAACAAAGTGAGACTCTGTCTCAAAAAAAAAAAAAAAAGTCAATAAAGAAGAGGAAATTCTTGGCCGGGCGCGGTGGCTCACGCCTGTAATCCTAGCACTCTGGGAGGCCGAGGCGGGTGGATCGCTCGAGGTCAGGAGTTCGAGACCAGCCTGAGCAAGAGTGAGACCCCGTCTCTACTAAAAATAGAAAGACATTATATGGACAACTAAAATATATATATACAAAAAATTAGCCGAGCATGGTGGCGCATGCCTGTAGTCCCAGCTACTCGGGAGGCTGAGGCAGGAGGATCGCTTGAGCCCAGGAGTTTGAGGTTGCTGTGAGCTAGACTGACGCCACGGCACTCACTCTAGCCCGGGCAACAGAGTGAGACTCTGTCTCAAAAAAAAAAAAAAAAAAAAAAAAAAAAAAAAAAAAAAAGTAAAGAAGAGGAAATTCTTTTAAAAATTCAGTTTGTGCCCCCAAAATGCCAGAAAAGGAAAAGAAGAGGAATAAAAACAGATGGAACAAATAGAAATGAAACATCAAGCTGGTAGACATAAACCTAAAGAAATCAATTACTACATTAAATATAAATGGACTAAACGGACTAAAACTCTATTCCAGTTATTATTGCTACATAACAAGATTACCCCAAAATTTAATGTTTCAGAATAACAACTATTATTTTCTTATTGCTCATGGTTTCTATGAGTCAAGAATATGGGAAACTATTCTTCGAAAATCTAAACATAGAATTATCACGTGATGCAGCAATTCCACTCCTAGGTATACCCATGAAAGAACTGAAAACAGGGACTCAGACAGGTGTTTGCATGCCAGAGTTCAGCACAGCATCATTCACAACAGCCAAAAGGCAGGAACAACCGAAATGTTCATCCACAGAAGAATGGAGAAATAAACTGTGGTGTAGCCATACGATGGGATATTATTCGGCCCCCCAAAAGGAATGAAGTTTGGATACATGTCACAATGTGAATGAACCTTGAAAACGTGCTACATGAAATAAGCCAGACACAAAAGGACAAATAGTATATGATTCCACTTATATGAAATATCTAAGATAGGCAAATTCCTACAGAAAGAAAGTAGCTTGCAGGTTTCCAGGGCTGGGGGTGGGGAGGATGCAGAGGTATTGCTCCGTGGGTACAGAGCTTCTGCTTGTTTGGAGTGATGAGAAAAGTTTTGGGAACAGTGATGACGGCTGCACAACGCTATGGATGTAATTAATGCCACTGAATTGTATATTTAAAATGGTTAAGATGTCAAATTATATATATCCGTATCCATATATCTCTCTGTGTATTATAATTTATTTTAAAAAAAAGAATTTAGGAACTGCTCACCTGGGCAGTTCTGGGTCAGGGTGGTTCACGTGGTGGCTGGCAGTCAGGGGCAGCTGGAACCGCGTGGCGCTGAAGCCACTTACAGCTGACTGGGCCTCTCTCCCTCTTCACGTTGTCTCAGAGCCCTCGTGTGTGGTCTCTCCATCACAGGCGGTTTGGGTTTTCTCCTAGCACGGGAGCCTCAGGGAAGCCGGGCTGCTCACGTGGTAGCTAAGGCCTGCAGAGTGAGTATCCCCGCTAACAGGGCAGAAGCTACATTGCCTTTTCTGACCTAGCCTCAGGAAGCAATCAGCACCACCAGCCCGGTGGCTCATGCCTGTAATTCCAGCACTTTGGGAGGCCAAAGTGGGAGGATCTCTGGAGGCTAGGAGTTCAAGACCAGCCTGAGCAACATAGTGTAGACCTCCTCTCCACAAAAATTAGAAAAATTAACTGGGTGTCGTGGTGCACACCTGTAGTTCCAACCACTCAGGAGGCTGAAGTGAGGGGATTGCTTGAGCCTGGGAGTTCAAGGCTGCAGTGAGCTATGATGAGGCCACTGTACTCCAGCCTGGGCAACAGAATGAGACCCTGTCTCAAAAAAAAAAAAAAAAAAAAAAAAAAGGCCAGGCGCGGTGGCTCACGCCTGTAATCCTAGCACTCTGGGAGGCTGAGGCGGGTGGATCGCTCGAGGTCAGGAGTTCAAGACCAGCCTGAACAAGAGTGAGACCCCGTCTCTACTAAAAATAGAAAGAAATTATATGGACAACTAAAATATATATATAGAAAAAATTAGCCGGGCATGGTGGTGCATGCCTGTAGTCCCAGCTACTCGGGAGGCTGAGACAGGAGGATTGCTTAAGTCCAGGAGTTTGAGGTTGCTGTGAGCTAGGCTGACGCCACGGCACTCACTCTAGCCCGGGCAACAGAGTGAGACTCTGTCTCAAAAAAAAAAAAAAAAAAAAAAAGGAAAAGAGAGAAAGCAATCAATCGGCACCACTTTTGCCACATTATCTTGATTACCAGTAAGTCACAAGCCTGCCCAGATTATAGGGGGGAGGGTTAAATTCCACCTCTTGATGCGGAAGTGGCAAGGTTCCAGAGGAGCATGTGGGATGGAAGATACTGTTGGGGCTACCTTTGAACAACACAGTCTGCCACACACACCAGTAAAAAAGCAGAGACTGTCAGGCTGGATAAAATAGCTATGTTATTTACAAGAAGCACATTTTAAGCATAAAGACACAGACATGTTGAGAGTAAAAGTATGGAAAAAGATATACCAAGCAAACACTGAGCACGAGAAAGCTGCTATGACTATACTAATATCAGATAGAGTAGAATTCAAGACAAACAGAGATAAAGGGAGGCATTTCACAATGAAAAAGGAAAAATCACCAAAAAATTAACCATTTCAAGTATGCAAGCACCTGATAACAAATCTCCCAAATACGTGAAACAAAACTGGTAGCACCAAAGGGTTCTAGAAACAGACAAATCTCCAAACATACTTGTAGACTTTAACATCCTTTGCTCGGTAATTGATAAAACAAATAAGAAAAAAAAATCGGTAAGAATATAGATTTGAACACTATCAACCTACTTTACCTAATCGATACTTACGGACTACTCTACCCAGCAACAGCAGAATCCACATTCTTCTCAAGTGCAGATGGAACAGCCACCAACACAGACAGCATTCTGAGCCACTGAACAACCACCAATAAATTACAAAGGATAGAAATCTTCCAAAGTATGATTTCTGACCACAATGATGTTGAACTAGAAATCATCAACAAAAAGATATCTAGAAAATTTCTAAATATTTTGAAATGAGCAAAATATATACTTCCAAATAACCCATGGACCAAATAAGAAATTACAAATGAAATTAGAAAATATGTTTAACACTGCAACCTCACGAAAGAATTTGAAAAAAAAACAAAAAAACAAAAAAAGATTTAAAAAAGAAAATATCTTTATCTGGGCCAGGCACGGTGGGTCACGCCTGTAATCCTAGCACTCTGGGAGGCCGAGGCAGGAGGATTGCTTGAGCTCAGGAGTTCGAGACCAGCCTGAGCAAGAGTGAGACCCCATCTCTACTAAAAAGAGAAAGAAATTAGCCAAACAACTAAAAATAGAAAAAATTAGCCAGGCATGGTGGCGCATGCCTGTAGTCCCAGCTACTCGGGAGGCTGAGACAGGAGGATCGCTTGAGCTCAGGAGTTTGAGGTTGCTGTGAGCTAGGCTGACGCCACGGCACTCTAGCCCGGGCAACAGAGTGAGACTGTATGAAAAAAAAAAAAAAATCTTTATCTGAATAGAAATAAAAACATAAAATGCTAAAATTTGGGAATTCAACTAAATAAATGATTAGAGAAAAATGATTAACATTAGCTGCTTATATTAGAATACAATAAAAGTCCCAAATCAATGATTTAAGATTCCACTTTAAGAAGTGAGAAAAGGAAGAACAAATGAAATTCAAAAGAAGCATAAGGGAGGAATAATAAAGAGTTGAAATCAATAAAATAGAAAACAAAAAGAGTAAATATATAAAAACAAAAGCTGCTTCTTTGAAAAGATCAATGAAATTAATAAACCCCTAGCCAGACCGAGCAGAAAAAAAAAAACAGAGAGAAGATACGGAGAATGACAGAGGGGACGTCACTACAGATCCTACAAACATTAAAAAGATAATAAGAGAGATACTGTGCCAATCACCAGAGATAAAGAGGGACATTTCATAAAGAAAAAGAGACAAGAAAACATAACCATTTCAAATATGGAAGCACCTAATAATGTCTCTCAAATACAAGAAGTAATTGGTAGCATTAAAGGTTTCTAGAAATAGACAAATCTCCAAACATACTTGCAGATTTTATATTTATGTCAATACATTCAACAACTTAGATAAAATGAACAAATTCCTTGAAAGATACACAAACTCGTCCAGAAAATAGAAAAGGAAGAAACACTTCCCAACTCCTTTTCATACTCATCCCCAAACCAAAGACATTACATGAAGAGAAAACTATAGACTGGTATCCTTCATACGTACAGATGTAAAAATACTAAACAAAATTTTAGCAAATCAAGTCTAGCAATATATAAAAAGATAATACACCACGACCAAGTAGAGTTCCTCCCAGGAAATCAACATTGCTTTGACATTTGAAAATCAGTCAATGTAATTAACTACATTAACAGAAGAACAACAAGAAAAAAAAAACCCACACAATCATCTAAATAGATGCAAAAAAGACATTTGACAAAATTCAACACCCACCTGTGATAAAAGCTTTTAGTAAACTAGGAATACAGGGAAACATTCTCAGCCTGCTAACGGGCATCTGTGAAAAAACCAGTTAACATCATATTTAATGGTGACACACCGATTGCTTTTTCCTTATGATCAGGAACAAGACAAGGATGTCCACTCTCACCACTTCTATTCGTTGTTGTACTGGAGGTCCTAGCTAGTGCAGTAAGGTAAGGAAAAGGAATAAAAGGCATAAAGATTAGAAAGGAAAAAGTAAAGTGTCTTTTTTCACAGATGACATGATTGTCGATGTAAAAATAAAAATTCTAAGAAATCTGCAAAAAAAGGTAGAATTAATAAGTGAATTTAGCAAGATTGTAGGATAAATAGTCAATATGCAAAAAATCCATAGTATTTCTACATACTAGCAATGGACAATCAAAAACTGACATTTAAAAGTAGCATTTACCAGCCAGGTGTGGTGGCTCACACCTGTAATCCCAGCACTCTGGGAGGCCGAGGCAGGAGGATCGCTTGAGCTCAGGAGTTCGAGACCAGCCTGAGCAAGAGTGAGACCCCATCTCTACCAAAAATAAAAAAATTAGCAGGGCATGGTGGTGCGTGCCAGTAGTCCCAGATACTCGGGAGGCTGAGGCAGGAGGATTGCTTGATCCAGGAGTTTGAGGTTGCTGTGAGCTAGGCTGATGCCACGGCACTCTAGCGTGGGTGACAGAGTGAGACCCTGTCCCAAAATTTTTTTTTTTTTTTTTTTTTGAGACAGAGTGTCGCTTTATTGCCCTGGCTAGAGTGAGTGCCGTGATGTCAGCCCAGCTCACAGCAACCTCAAACTCCTGGGCTTAAGCGATCCTCCTGCCTCAGCCTCCCGAGTAGCTGGGACTACAGGCATGCGCCACCATGCCCGGCTAATTTTTTTCTATATATATTTTAGTTGGCCAGATAATTTCTTTCTATTTTTAGTAGAGACGGGGTCTCGCTCTTGCTCAGGCTGGTCTCGAACTCCTGACCTTGAGCGATCCACCCGCCTTGGCCTCCCAGAGTGCTAGGATTACAGGCATGAGCCACCGCGCCCGGCCAAAAAAATTTTTTTAATTAAAAATAAAAAAATAAAAGTACCATTTACAATGGCATCAAAACTATGAACTACTGGCAGGAGTGGTGGCTTGTGTCCCGGCTGGGTGCAGGGAGCACCACTGTGGGAATGAGGCCCCAGAGGGAGCTCAGTTACCAGAGCGTGTAGATTCTTCACCCAGAGCTCAAATCTTCTGGCTCTTGGCATCAGACCTTCCAGCTCCCTTTCCGCATGTATTTGCCTTGGGGCGGGGGAGGGCACATCGATCAGGAGTGAATTCACGTTGGTCTACCATGAAATGGAAGGTTCTTGAACATGTGCCCCTGATGCTGTATATCTTGGCAGCTAAAACCTTAAGTCTCTGCCTGGCATTTGCTGGAGTGAAAATATACCAGAGGAAAAGGTTGGAAGGAAAACAGCAAAAACTGGAGGCTGAAAGCAAGAAGCAGTCAGAGAAGAAAGATAACTGAAGGGAAATCTAAGATTTTGCAATGTGAATGTCAGCTTGAGTGGACTCCAGCTGAGAAGAAAGAGGAGACAGACTTAATTGTCGAATGACGTATGGAGGATCCATGCCCAGCCTATACCTTTAACTTAAAACAATGTGCATTTTTATATGCTTATGAAAGAACCAGTATTTTGTTTACCAAAATAAAATACCTTTGTAAAACAATATGAACTACTTAGGGATAATTCAACGTGTGCAAAACCTATACACAGAAAGCTAAAAATGTCCCTAAGAGAAATTACGGAAACGTAAATAACGGGAGAGAAAGAGCATATTCACAGGCTGAAAGACTCATTGTCGTTAAGATGTCGGTTCTCCCAGGACGGATCTGCAGAGCCAAAGCGATCACAGCAAAGTCCCAACAGCCTTTCCCCCCGTGTAAACTGACAAGCTGATTCTAAAATTCACACGGCAATGCAAATTACCTGGACTGGTGAAAAGGATTTTGAGAAAGAAGAACAAAGTTGAAGGATGTATATGATCTGATTTCCAGACTTACTCTAATTCTACAGTAATCAGGACGGTGTAGCCAGCCAAGGCTTCACGTGGGCCATTGAGCTGAGCGGGCCTGGAGGAGGTAGCAGGGGCCGAAGTGACCAGGGCAGTGGCCAGGGAGACTCACTTTACTCAGTCAGTTACTTGGACAAGCAAGTGCCTGATACGAGCGTGTGAGAGACAGACGGTTCTGGAGAAGTCCAGGGAAGCGCTGCTGGGACGTTGCCTTGGGTCCCCTCAAACAGATTCCCATGAACCTCTTCATCATGTACACAGCAGGCAATGCCGTCTCCATCTTGCCTACTATGATGGTGGCTCTGATGGCCTGGCGACCCATTCAGGCACTTATGGCCATTTCAGCCACTTTCAAAATGTTAGAAAGTTCAAGCCAGAAGTTTCTTCAGGTTTGGCTTTGGCCAGTTACAAGTGCCAGTGCACGGGACAGTCGCCGACACGTGCGTCACATTGGTTAGCCTGCGTCGAGCCTCAGAGTTCAGCGGTGGAGGATTGCTCCGTGCCCTGAGAAAGAAGCACCTGTGTGCTTGGGTCCTGTTTATATCCTCCTTTCAGCCCAGTGGCTCCTCATCATACTCTTGAAATAATCACATGTTGAAAAAACCCCAAAAGCTCTCTTTTCTCCGTGGTGAGGAGAGAGATCATAGAAGGACGATGCGCACATTACTACAAACACAAATAAACTGTACCACAAGCCCTGACTGCAAATGACGCAGAAAACTTTATCGACGTTTCCAGTACGGAGCAAAACAACACACAAAGCCTAACTCCACGCACACGGGAGAATGGCTGCTGCTACATCAAGAGCCGTAGCATCTCCTGGCAATAAATCAAATGCTTGAGAGCAACGCTTTAAAAAAAGTTGCACATGGGAGGCCAAGGAGGGCGGATTGTGTAAGCTCAGCAGTTTGAGACCAGCCCTGAGCAAGAGCAAGACCCTGTCTCTATTAAAAATAGAAAGAAATTATCTGGACAACTAAAAATATACAGAAAAAATTAGCCGGGCATGGTGGCGCATGCCTGTAGTCCCAGCTACTCGGGAGGCTGAGGCCGGAGGATCGCTTGAGCCCAGGAGTTTGAGGTTGCTGTGAGCTAGGCTGACGCCATGGCACTCACTCTAGCCCGGGCAACAGAGCGAGACTCTGTCTAAAAAAAAAAAAAGTTGCACAGGCTTCCCTGAAGTCTACTTTCCTTAATATTTCTCTTCTATTTAATGTAAGCTGGGACCTAAAAATGCTGTCGGAGACACTTGTGGAAGATGGGTGAAACTAATGGTGGACTCAGATTATACGTGTTGATGGAAAGAAAAGTAAACCAGACAAAAAGAGCACATAAAAATTAAAATGAATCACACCTCAATGTAAGAGATACAAACATAAAGCTTCTAGAAGAAATCAAAGGAGATTGTCTTTGTGACATTGGACTGGGCAAGGACTTTTTAGATAGGACACAAAAACCGCAAACTATGAGCCGGGCGTGGTGGCAAGTGCCTGTAGTTCTAGCCACTCAGGAGGCTGGGGCAGGGGTTCAAGGCCAGCCTGGGCAACACTGTGAGACCCTGTCTGCATGAAAAACCAAAAACTCACAAACCATGAAAGGAAAAGATTGATAAATTAGGCTCCATCAAAACTAAAAATGTGTGCTTTTTAAGATAGTATAATGAAAAGGCAAGCCACATACTGGGAGAAAATATTTGCAAAACACATATGCGTTAAAGGCCTTATATTCAGAATATATGAAAAACAAAAAAAAATCTCTTACAAGAGTTTCTCTTTAAGAGAGAAAACTCTCTTAAAAATTGGCAAAAATTTGACTACATACTTCACCAAAGAAGATATACAAATGACCCATAAGCATGTGGGAAGATGCACCGCACCATCGGCCATAAGAGAAATGCAAATGAAAATCCCGGCAAAATCCCACTAAAATGGTTAAAGTTCGAGGCTAGAAATAGTTAAAGACTGATAATGTCCAGTCTCTGGGAAGACACGGTGCTGGTGGGAGCGGCACAAGGAGCCCAGGAAGCAAACTGGCAGTTCGCTGTAAGCCCCCACTGCGGGCAATGGGCAGCTATTCGGTGGCGGCTCCGTCGCGCAGCCTCCCGCTGGGAACAGCCCAGGCGCCTGTCACCTGGCAGTGGGAGAAGGAATGTGGCTCATTCACACAAGCCCACGCTGCTTAGCACTGAAAAGGAGCACGTGAGGGGAGCCACACGCAGCACGCTACACACTCGACGGTCCCGCTTACGTCAAACTCCAGAGAGGGCAGATCCACAGTGACAGATCAGTGGCTGCCAGGCTCCAGGTCAGGGAAAGATATGGACTGCAAAAGGCCAGGAGGGAACTTTCTGGAACGATGCAAGGGTTTGTTCTACGTCATGATTGCGGTGATGGTGACGTGACTGTATACATTTGTCAAATGGCATCAAACAGCACAATGAAACTTAGTATATTTTACTAGATGCTAATCTTTAAAAGTCGTTCCGGAGAAGGAGAGAAATGATTGCCTATTTGTGGCGTGGCTGCGGGTGGCAGTTACGCCGTCACAGGCATGTGAACTGACGCCGCATCGATAACGAGGAAGAACTCGTGGTTAGAACACGAGGGAGTCTGCCTGAGCCACCCGAGGGCCATGACCCAGGAGCCCCCCGAGCGACTGACATCGTCGCAGCTGGGAAGGGAAACCAAGAAGGGACTCCTCCCGCCCGCTGCCCGACCCTCAGAGGATGACATCAAGACCCTCCTGGGTCCAGCGCCTGCTGGGGACCTGGATCTCCTTCCCATCCTGTCCCTTACCTGCTGTTCAGGCGGTGTGACAGCCATTCACGGTGACACGAGCCTAGCTCGTTCCTCCTTCCCACTGCCCACAGGACAGGCCCAGCCATCTGCACATGCGACCCCTCCAGACACAGCTCGGGTCTTCCTTCCTTCCCTTGGGGCGCCTGGCTCTCGGCTGGCCCCACGGCCACAGGTTTGTGCAGCTTTTCCTTACTTCTTCTCCACATCCGGGCTCCTCTGTCCCTTCCATCTGTTAAGTATCTTCCAAGGGCCTGTCCAGGGCCGCCTAATGTTTGCTTTCCCCACTGCCCCACGCTAACCCATAACCGCTCCTGGGTGACGGTGACAGCCTCCGCAGGCCTCCACTCCCCTCTGCACAGGCCCGTGCACTCCTGGGGCAGGGCCCGGGTCCTTCCATCTCCACACCCGCAGCGCAGGGCCCGCTTCTGACCATGGGGGACCAACCAGTGGGTAGAGAAGGACAGGCAGACCCGGGGGTCCTGCCATTTCTGCCCCTCGCCCATCCCCCGCCACCTTCCTCTTCTGCTCACACACCCGGCTGGCTGGGGGAGATCAGAGGGCCACCGTGGCCAGCCACAAAGCCCCTTCTGCAAATCTTAGCGGGATGGGGGCATGCAGAGGGGCTGCACTGGGGGGGCCCCCCGCCCCATTAGGTAGATGCCCTGCTCCTGGGTGATGCCACCTGGAGGGCAGGGGCTTCTGGGCAGCCCGGTGCCATCTCTGCTGACTCACGTGGTCCTGACGGTGAATAAGCCCAGCCAGCCCTTCTTCCCTGGAACTGCTGCCGAGCCCCATCGTTCTTGTCCCCTGTGAGGTGGCTGGGGCAGGCAGTGGGACTCTGCCTGGCCTGGCCTCTCACCCGGCACAGCACCCACCCATTCGGCATCTGCACGTGCGTACCTGCGGGATCCTGGGCCTTGGGGACTCTTGGCTGTGGAGCCAAGCTCTCCCTGGCACACTGTCTTGCCTTGGTGGCTCTTGGTTCCTCCTGAAGGTCCCCTGCACTTGTCCTAGCTGAGCAGGGTAGATCTGGGTCCTGGCTTTGGGGTGGACACAAACCCTGCTTCTTGGAGCCCAGAGGAGGCTGCGGTGGGGGCCCTGCCTCAAGACTTTTCCCTGCGCCTGACAACAGGACACAGGAGTCCAGAGAGCAGAGATGGCCACAGGCCTGGCCACATTGTTCAGGGATCCCAGCACATTGCTGGGATCTAGCCCTGTACGGTCACATTTGGGCAGAGAAACCGATGGCCACCTGTTTACCCCCAAAGCTAGCATCGCTTCCTCAACCCGCTGGCTCTGGTGGAGTGAAAGAAGCAGCCACAGACCTGCCAGCCACACGTCACCACCCACCTCATTGCCATTGTTCAGCCTCCAGTCGTCCGCCTCCTACAGAAGTGGAAGCCGAGACCTAGAGACCTGGGTGCAGCCTGGGCGGTGCAGAGCAGGGACCTGAGCCTTGCTTTGTCTTATTCCCAAGCCAGGGCCCTTAACGTCTCTGCCAATGGAGAGGTGTCATCATACGACAAGGACATTTGTCTTCTGGATCCAGCACCTGGGGGATGGGTGCAAGGGAAGGAAGAGAGAAAGTGTGGCTGGGGTGGGACTTTTCCCTCTAGAATCTGGCCCAGGGTGGACTCTACTTTCTGCCCTTTTGTCAATCAAGGAAAGTTGTTTTTTTTTTTTTTTTGAAGGTTAAAATATATATATATATTTTTTAATTTCATCTTATTGTTAATAATTGTACATAATTCTGACCCTAGGAGTTCCTTTTTTTTTAAAAGCTCCCATCACTGTATACTCTCAATAAATCCTTAAGAAGGGGAGCCAGAGAAAATATAAGCAAATAGACTGCCACATAGCTTATTTCATTATTACTTTACTAATACCTCTTTCCAATTTCTTACGTTGTCCTCAGTCTGATACAGAATTGCAGGTTACATACGTTGCCCATGTACCGCCTTTCCCCCCAAGTCAGAGCTCCAGGCGTGTCTGTTCCCCAGGTAGTGCGCATTGCACCCATCAGGTAGGTATATATCCCTCCCTTCCCCACTCTCGCTTCCCGAGTCAGCACCTTCAAGCGTGACCATTCCCCAAACGGTGCGCAATGCACTCATTGTGTAGGCATACCCCCATCCCCTCCCCCACCCCCCACCTCAGCCTGATATCCGATTGGTGTCGTTCCCAGATGTGTATTTAGGTGATGTTCAGGGAAACCAATTTTCTGGTGAGTACATGTGATGCTTGTTTTTCCATTCTTGGGATACTTCACTTAATATAATGGGTTCCAACTCTCTCCAGGAGAACCATAGAGATGTCGTATCTTCATTATTTCTTATAGCTGAGTAATATTCCATGGTATACATATACCACAGCTTACTAATCCAATCGTGTATTGATGGGCATTTGGGTTGTTTCCACATCTTTGCTATTGTGAATTGTGCTGCTATAAACATTTGGGTACATGTGCCTTTGTTACAGAATGACCTTTTTTCCTTTGGGTATATGCCCAGTAATGGGATTGCTGGGTCAAATGGCAGGTCTACTTGAATCTGTTTAAGATACCTCCATAGGCCGGGCGCGGTGGCTCACGCCTGTAATCCTAGCTCTCTGGGAGGCCGAGGTGGGCGGATCGTTTGAGCTCAGGAGTTCGAGACCAGCCTGAGCAAGAGCGAGACCCCACCTCTAAAAATAGAAAGAAATTATATGGACAGCTAAAAATATATATAGAAAAAATTAGCCGGGCATGGTGGTGCATACCTGTAGTCCCAGCTACTCGGGAGGCTGAGACAGGAGGATCGCTTGAGCCCAGGAGTTTGAGGTTGCTGTGAGCTAGGCTGACGCCACGGCACTCACTGTAGCCTGGGCAACAGAGTGAGACTCTGTCTCAAAAAAAAAAAAAAAAAAAATAAGATACCTCCATAATGCTTTCCACAGGGGTTGCACTAGTTTGCAGTCCCACCAGCAGTGTATGAGTGTTGCTGTCTCTCCACACCCACGCCAACATGTGTTGTTTTGGGTTTTTTTGATAAAGGCCATTCTCGCTGGGGTTAAGTGATATCTCATTGTGGTTTTGATTTGCATTTCTCTGATGATTAGGGATGTTGAGCATTTTTTCATATGTTTGTTAGCCATTCTTATGTCTTCTTTCGAGAAGTTTCTATTCATGTCATTTGCCCACTTTTTGATAGGGTTGCTTGATTTTTTCTTGCTGATTTTCCTGAGTTCTAAATAGATTCTTGTTATCAGTTCTTTATCTGATGTGTAGTATGCAAAAATTTTTTCCCATTCTGTAGGTGGTCTGTTTATTCTCGTGACTGTTTCTTTGGCTGTGCAGAAGCTTTTTAATTTAATCATGTCCCATTCATTTATTTTTGTTGCTGCTGTGATGGCCTTGGGGGTCTTCTTCATAAATTCTTTGCCTAGGCCAATGTCTGTAAGAGTCTAGGAAAGTTGTTTTTATGCTACTAGGTTAGTAACAGCACGTGGCTACGAGGACAGTGTGAGGACGTGTGCTCTGAGGAGCTGCGGCTGTAGTGTTCAGGCCTAGGGTCAGCATTCTGCAGCCGACATCCAAAGGGTTCAGCAAAAGCAGGATAAGCATGCATGTGTGTGGTGTGTGTGTGCATGTGTGTGTGTGGTGTGTGCATGTGTGTGGTGTATGTGTGCATGTGTGTGTGGTGTGTGTGCATGTGTGTGGTGTGTGTGTGTGGTGTGTGCATGTGTGTGGTGTGTGTCTGTGTGGTATGTGTGTCTGTGTGGTGTGTGCATGTGTGTGGTGTGTGTGTATTGCAGTGTGTGCACACATGTGTTGTGTGCATGATGTGTTTGGGTGATGTGGGGGGTTAGTGTGTGTGTGTGGTGTGATGTGTGCTAGTGTGTGTGATGTGTAATGTGTCTCATGTGGTGTGTGGTATGTGCATGCATGTGGAGTGTGTAAGATGTGTGGTGTGTGCATGTGTGAGTGATGTGTGACATATGTGGTGTGGTGTGGTGTTTGTGCATGTGTGTGTGCATGTGCGGTGTGTATGTGGATGTTTGTGGTGTGTGGTGTGTGCATGTGTGTGACGTGTGTGGCATGGGTCATGCACATGTGTGGTGTGTGGTGTGTACGTGTTGTGTTGTGTTGTGTGTGCATGTGTGTGACGTGTGTGGCATGGTACATGCAAGTGTGTGGTGCGTGGTGTGTATGTGGTGTGGTGTGTGGTGTGTGCATGTGTGTGACGTGTGTGCGTCTGTGTGGTGTGTGTGATTGCTGTGTGCATGTGCATATAGTGTGCGTGTGGTGTGTGTGGTGTTTGTATGGTGTGCGTGGTGTGGTGTGTGACGTGTGGTACTGTACGGGTGAGGGGTGGTGAGTGCCTACTCTTTGGGAAACAGCCACCCTGTGTCCCCTCTGCCCCTTGGGGCTGGGAGGGCCTCAGGCCGCGCCAGGCTCTCTGGCCAGGAAGAGCAGGCCTTGGCCGTGGGCCGCACGTAGGCCTGTCAGTGGGCGGGTGTTTGGTCGCGAGCGTCACAGGTCGACAGTAAAAAGGCAGCTGCCCTGGGCCGGGCTGCGCCGGCCTGGGCTGAGCCGCAGGGGCCTGGGGGCAGCGAGCGCCTGGGCTGGGGGCTGGGGCAGAGCCGAGGGCCCAGCCGAAGGCGGGCGTGGAGGCTCCCTTCTGGCTCTGGCCCCTCCACATGCAACAGGTACCAGGAATGCGTGCCCCGGCATGTGGCACGTGCCATGTGTCCATGAACATGAATGTGCGACTATGTCAAGTGTGAGCCTTAGAGGGCATAGACGTGAGCACATGGAGGTCCCCAACCCCCTCCTCCAGGGACAGCTAGTTGCAGGTGGGGGAGGAGGAAGAGGGTGGGGGTGGCCCTGGCTGCCACAGGACCCTGGGGAGGAAGCTGCACCTCACAGGGGCACATTAAGCCCCGGCTTGGCCCCTGCCCCACCCCCTCCCTTCCTGTCCCTCATCTCCGGCCAACCTAATTGAGGAGGAGGAGGGGCCTGCGTGGCCTGGGAGGGGCCCAAAGAGGGTGCCTTTACCTCTTGCTTGGCCCAGCCCAAAGAGGCAGAAGCAGCCCGGCCAGGGAAAGGGAGTGAAGCTCTGCAGCAAAAAAGCTGCGTGATCCTGCGCCAGGCCCACCCATCCGTGGCCTCAGTTTCCCCGCTTATAGAATGGAGGTGCTGAGCTAAGTCATCTTCCCGAGCACGGCCAGGCCAGATGGTCTCATAAGGTGGGCCCTGCGGGTCTGGGGCTGGGGGAGAGCGGGCAGGTGGCACGGAGGCTGCAGCGGCAGTTGTGGGGGGGGGGGGGGCGTGAAGGAGGCCTGGGGACAGAGCAGGGAGGCATGTGGGAGGGGGAAGGGGGAAGGGGAGGAAGTCCCCTCCTGGGCAGGTCACTCCCAGAGGCTGGGTTGGGGTGGGGCGGCGGTGGAGAGCAGATCCCAGCACCCCGGCCACCCAGCTGCCCAGGAGCCCAGGAGCCTGGCCAGGTAAGGGGCTGCAAAAGGTCCCCTCCTGCATAGTCCTCAGCCCTCTGACGGTGGCCTCTCTTGGCCTCTGCAGGGTGGGGGGGTCTTTGTGTCTGCCTTGGGTGCCCACTCCCGAATCCCACTCTCGCGGGCGGCCTGGGTGGGTCCCGGGCTCTGTGTGTCTGACTGTCATCTTCCCTGCCCAGGACCAAGCACACACACACTGACGGGCGTGTGCCACCGGCGCCTGCCGAGGGCTCCCATCCAGAGACCGCGGGCAGCAGGGCTGGCCTCTCGGGTGGAGGCTGAGTTCCCCCCTGTCTCCCCCAGGCATTCAGGACACCTGCCTCGGCCCCACCATGATCGTGGCATCCACCACCTCGGGTAAGGCTCCAGCGCGGCCTCCCCCGAGCCAGGTGGGCAGAGTGGGTTTGAGGACGCAGAGAAGCCCCTCTTTCTAGAGACCTCCTCCACCGTCCTCTCCGGGGCTGGGGACGAAATGTCTGTCTCTCCAGGCTGTCAATGAGCAGGGAGGGGCGGGCATGGGGCTGCAATTCCCCACAGATGTGGCTTCCTTGGAGGAGTCCCCTCTGCTGGGAGCCAGGAAGTGGCGTCCAGAGAGGGGTGAGGGAAACAGGAGGCCCAGGGTGATGGCTGCCCAGGCCACCGCTCTGGCGGCAGGTGGGAGCCTCCTTGGGCCTGAGTCCCCTGCACGGCACCCCCTAACTCGGCCTTCTCCCCCCGCCCTGCCCAGCTGTGTCCGGGCCCCTCTCCCCACCTAGCCTGCCCGGCAACGGCAGTCAGCAGCCACCGCTGGACACCCGGGACCCGTTGCTAGCCCGGGCAGAGCTGGCCCTGCTCTCCACGGTGTTCGTGGCCGTGGCCCTGAGCAATGGCCTGGTGCTGGGGGTCCTGGCGCGGCGGGGCCGGCGAGGCCGCTGGGCGCCCATGCACGTCTTCATCGGCCACTTGTGCCTGGCCGACCTGGCCGTGGCTCTGTTCCAAGTGCTGCCTCAGCTGGCCTGGGATGCCACTGACCGCTTCCACGGGCCCGATGCCCTGTGTCGGGCTGTCAAGTACCTGCAGATGGTGGGCATGTACGCTTCCTCCTACATGATCCTGGCCATGACGCTGGACCGCCACCGCGCCATCTGCCGTCCCATGCTGGCGTACCGCCACGGAGGTGGTGCTCACTGGAACCGGCCAGTGCTGGTGGCCTGGGCCTTCTCGCTCCTTCTCAGCCTGCCCCAGCTCTTCATCTTTGCCCAGCGTGATGTGGGAGATGGCAGTGGGGTCCTCGACTGCTGGGCCCACTTTGCGGAGCCCTGGGGCCTTCGTGCCTATGTCACCTGGATTGCCCTGATGGTGTTCGTGGCACCTGCCCTGGGTATTGCTGCCTGCCAGGTCCTCATATTCAGGGAGATTCATGCCAGTCTGGTGCCGGGGCCGTCAGAGAGGGCTGGGGGGCGCCGTGGCGGGTGCCGGACAGGCAGTCCCAGCGAGGGAGCCCGGGTGTCGGCAGCCGTGACCAAGACTGTGAGGATGACGCTGGTGATTGTGATTGTCTATGTGCTGTGCTGGGCGCCCTTCTTCCTCGTGCAGCTGTGGGCAGCGTGGGACCCGGAAGCGCCTCGGGAAGGTGGGTGTGGTTGGGGCTGGGGCCACGGGGGCTACTCGGGCTTGGCTGCACACACACCTTTGTCCCCCGTGCACGCGTGGGCTGCTGGTCCCCGGTGGGCATGCAGGGTCACAGCCCCGCCTGGACCCCCCCCAGGGCCGCCCTTCGTACTGCTCATGCTGCTGGCCAGCCTCAACAGCTGCACCAACCCCTGGATCTACGCCTCCTTCAGCAGCAGCGTGTCCTCAGAGCTGCGCAGCCTGCTCTGCTGCGCCCGCGGGCGCGTCCCGCCCGGCCTGGGGCCCCCAGACGAGTCCTGTGCCACTGCCAGCTCCTCCCTGGCCAAAGACACTTCTCCCTGAGGGGCCAGCGGCTGCCTTCCTTCAGAGGTGCTATGAGCTCAGCTGCCTGGGGGGTTGTCATGGAGAATCGGTCACAGCCTGTGGCCCTGGACAAGCCTCACCATCCCCAGCTCGTCCCCGGGAGCTCGAACAGGCCTCAGTGCCAGGACGTAAGGCCGAGGGGCTCCTTGGGTTAGCCCCTCCATGCCAGGCCCTGGGCAGCCCGGGAGCACGTGCCTGCCACCCCGGCAGTGCCCGCCAGGTCAGACAGAGGCCCTGGGCAGCCAGAGAGGAAGGACCAGGGTGAGGCCAGGGCACCCTCCTGTCCACGCCTCCCTAGTTCCTCCCTTCTTCTCTCCCTCCTCATTCTCTCCTTAATAAAAGTCACAGCTCGTCTTCCACGTGGTGAGGGCCTCCTTGAAGGAGGGTAATGGTGGGCAGGTGTGGCGGCAGCACCCACCCATGGGCACAGCTCCGGAACCCACGATGCAGGCAACTGACCCTTCAAAGTCGCAGGTCCCCAAGAGAGCTGGCCCTCACATGGACAGCTCTGTGCCAGGAGACCCCCAGTGGAAGCTGTTCTGGTCACCTAACCTGTTGTTCTGGTGTCGCCTCCAGCATGGGGGTGCCGGGGCCCTGTATCCACCTGCCCCCGGCCCCCCAAGACAGACAGTCAGCTCACACTGGGGGACCAACGCATAGGTCTTTATGAATCGCTGCCACCCCTGCCAGGCAGCTGAGGAGGAGCCAGGCTGGGTGCTGGCGGGCCTGCTCACTTGAGCAAGGGTGCCCGCCACCCAACAGCTACCACCAACCCCCAGAGCAAAGCCTCCTTGCCGGGCTGCCTCCCAAAGGGGCCACACCAGGGCTGGCCGCGGGCAGGGGCATGGAGCAGGGCCCCCCGTCTGGGCGGCTTCACCCTCCTCTGTACTTGCCAGACAGGGCCAGGGAGAAGCAGAGGGCTGGGGAGAGTGGCTGGCCCCTGGGTGGCCGCCGGGGGCAGGGGCAGGCCTACAGAGGCTCCACCAGCAGCACTTCAGTGTGGCTTCGAGGCCGAGTCCGGGCCCTGGGCATGGGACGCTGAGGGTGAGGCCGAGGCCCCAGGGCCACGGGAGAAGCCCTTGTTCCTGCCTAGGCGGCTACGGGGCCCAAGGCTCGGGGAGGTGGCAGATGCCAGCCCGAGGCCCTGGCAGACAGCAGTCTTCCCCAGGAGCTCCTTAAACACAGACTCCATGTTCTGCGCCACAGCCTGGGAGAGAGAGGGAGGGTGTTCAGTGAGCGCGTCCCTCATCTGCAGACCCTGCCCAGGCCTCCACCTGAGCTCCTCCCACTGCAGAAACAAAGGCCTCAGCCGGCACCCGGTCACCAGGGCCCCTGCTCTCCACGGGCCACACAGTGCTGGGCACGACTGCCTGCCCCTCCTCCCTCAGCCTCCAGACCACCTCCGCCACTCCACACCGGGTTTCCCTCCTGCCACTTTGGTGTCTCTGTCACAGTCTCCTCTGGGGACAGCAAGTGCTTGGTCTAGTCCTGGAGTGGGGGCCCCTCTGGCTGGGCCCTGGGCGCACTCTCTCCCTGGCTGAGATCACATTCCCCTGCCAGCCTCGGGGACCACCAGCATGCTGGGGACTCCCAGGCGAATGTCCTCCCCTGGGGTCTCCCGGCTACCCTCCTGAGGCCTCCACTGCCTGGCTCCTGCTCCTGCGTGTCCCCCAGACCTTTCCGGGCTCCCTAGGCCACGGGCTGGGCCACACCTGGGGCTCAGTGACTGTCCCCAGAGCTTCCGTGCTCAGCCCACCAGTGCTCACGGGGCCCATCGTACAAAGCAGGGAGCAAGGTCCCCCTACTGTGCCCCTTGCCAGCCATATCTTGAGCCTGCTCTCTGCTCCCAGCCAGCCACCCGCTCCTGCCTCCCTGCCATCTGTCTCTCTCGTCCTCCCCAGCCTGCCAAGACCCTGCCATGTCACTGCCTGGTACCTAGCCTGGCTACAGATGCCCAGGAGCCCCTTGTCCACACCGGTGCAGACAGCCTCAACTCGAGCCTGCCCCTCCCTGCTCAGGAACCAAACTCAAAGGCCAATGCACGAGCCCCAGGCCCCTCATCCCTGTCCCTGACTGCCCCCACCCCACCCTCTTTCCCTTCCTTGGGCTCCGCCTTGGGCCTGCTTATCTGGTGACAAGTAGCCCTGAGCTGAGGCCACCGATGGCAAAGACTTGAACCCCAGGGAGGGAGGAGTTTGGTCCATAAGGGGAGGCAGAGACACCCCCAGGAGCGGCACACCTCACCTGCCACATGCCCAGTGCCCCCTCTCACCTTGTCCACCTCCACGTGTGGCTCTGGAGAGGCTGGGACCAAGCAGTGCCGTCTCTGCCCAGAGGGGCTCATGGTCTGGGGGAGGGCGCACGGCTCTGGCCTGCAGGGCACACACAGTGAGCCTGGCGGGGGCCCTGGTATACCAGGGCCTGACCTAACTCGGCAGTGACTCCCTCATCCTGGGGTACAGCCAGAAGAACAGGCTGTGACTCCCCCATCCCTCAGCAGCCCTCGCCTGACAACCTCTACCCCCGTGTGGCCCAGCCTGACCCCAGACCCTCTGGCCTTCCCCGTGCTCACCGATGCATGAACTCCAAGGCCAGGAGCCCCTCCGGACTGCTGCTCACCGGCTCCCCTGCGGCCTGTGGCCCTGGGCCCGCCACCTGCTTCTCTGCCCTGGGGGAAGACCAGCGTGGGGTCCTGGGGCCAGCAGCCTCAGTGCCAGCCAGAAGTGGTCAGAAATGCTCATTCTCGGGCCCAGCCCAGACCCACGGAACCTGACTTGGGATGGGGGAAGGGCAGCAACCTCGGTTTGGACAACTCCAGTGTGAGCACCTCTGGGTGAGCGCAGTGACTTCCACGGCGCACTGGGTGAAGGGCCTCGCTGGGCGACAGTCTCAGGCCTGGAGAGCCAGGAGGGCGAGGCGGAACCGCGGACCATGCCCCAGGCTGGGGCCCACTCACCCCGCGGGCAGCATGATGTACTTGTGGGGAATGAGTCCCCTCGTGCCGGCGTGTTCTCCTCGCCACCAGTCGCTCGAGGCACGCTCGTGCAGCCGCAGCACGTCCCCACGTTGGAACGTCAGCTCCTGGGCCGTCCGGCCAGTGTAGGCAAAGCAGGCCACAGCCTCCACGACCCCCTCCAGGTCTGGGAAGAAGAGGGGGTCCAAGTAGGGGGTGGAGTGGGCACCCAGGGTGGGGACGGGGGTGCTCCTGCCGGACCCCTCACCATCCTCCTGAGCTCCCTCACCATCCTCCTGCGCTGTGCTCTCGGCTTCCAGCTCTGGCTCGTTCTCCCCGGCCAGGCTCTCCAACTGGGTGTCCCTGAGGTTTGGAGCAAAGTAAGGAGCGTGAGGGGGCCTCCTCTCCACGGGACACCACCCCCCCAGGCAGCACCAAGACCGTACCCCAGGCAGCCGGTGGAAGGCGGTGCCATGCACTTCTCGTACACAGGGCCTGGCAGCACCGTCAGGGGTGGAAAAACCTGGGCTGGCTGCACGATGAGCGTCTGCACCAGCTGGTTCACCCGGCCCTGCAGGGCCACGGGGTCCTGCCCCGCCGGCACGGGCAGCAGCGTCGGCCCAAAGCACACGGCCAGGTTGTAGGGATCCATCATGTTCTCGTCGCTGTACTGGGCCAGGCTGCAGGCACACGTGGGTCACAGGCAGGGAACTCCCTCCTCCCCCCCGCCCCCCTCCCCGTGTCCCCTCCACCCCCAACACCCCCCGGCCCCCCGGAAGCACTTACTGGCCGAGGAAGGCGAAGAGGTAGCGCAGCACCACCAGCACCGCCGCGGGCAGCCGGGCCAGCAGGCGGCTCACGCGCTCCACGCGCTCCGCCGCGGCCTCCAGCTCTGTGGCCGGGGCCACCCCGGGAAAGAGAGCCTCGTGAGTGGGGCGCCACCGCTAGCAAGTGGCCCTCCCACTCAGCCGGCATGGGGCCCTGGCCTCACCTGAAGTAGCCAGCAGCTCCCCAAACAGGTCCGGGGGGAAGAGCGGGGGCTCCAGGCTTCGGAAGTAGAGCTTCAGCACCCCAGCCACCGAGTCCAGGTCGTGGGCGGTGCAGCCTTCCACCAGCGGGTCCTCCCCTGCGGGCAGGTGACACAGTGGGGTGAGGAGGCGGACGGTGCGCTCCCGCCTCCGCCGCACCCCAGCCTGCCCGTCCTTACCCCTCTCAAAGGCATCGCGGATCTCTGAGACCCGGAGCTGGGCACCCGACACCCGGAAGATGCCTTCGTGCTGCAGGCCTGCGGGACGACACGGAGCTGGTGGCCACTGGGCCCCTCTCCCGGCCAGGTGGCCAGGGCCGCAGGAGGGCTGGGCCTTGCTTACCGTTGAGGTTAATGAAGCGGATGCAGCTCTCCACCACCAGGGGCACGGGCTGGCCTGAGCTCTGGGGACAGAGAGAGTGTTTACTTCACACACACATCCTGCCTTGTCACTCAGTCGTTTTTGATTTACCCTTAACAAGACGGGGGAACAAATAATGTCACCATAGAGGCCTAGGACGCAGTTTGTTAAATTCACTCCTAAGTGTCCAATATTTCTGATGCTATCGTAGGTAGTGCCTCGCGCCTTGTTTGCAAACTATTTGTTGCTGGAATGTAGAAATACAATCACATTCTGTATGTTGACCTTGAATCAAGTAACATTGCAAAACTCAAATTTGTTCACTTAAGTAGCCCGTTGAGGCCAAGCGAGGTGGCTCACGCCTGTAATCCCAGCATTTTGGGAGGCTGAAGTGGGAGGATCCCTTAAGGTCAGGAGTTCGAGACCAGCCTGAGCAATATAGTGAGACCCTGTCTCTATAAAACATACAATAATTAGCCGGGCATGGTGGCACACACCTGTGGTCCCAGCTACTTGGGAGGCTGAGGCGGGAGGATCACTTGAGCCCAGGAGTCCGAGGCTGCAGTGAGCTATGATGATGCCACTGCCCTCTACCCGGACAACAGAGCAAGACCCTGTCTCAATAAATAAATAGCTGGTCGATTCTTTTGTTCGATGTACATAATCACATCATTGCGAATGACAGTGTTATTTCTTCCTTTCTGATCTTTCTTGCTTCCCTTGTGTCACTGTCAGGGTCCCCTGTACCATGTTGGCCACGGGCGGGGCTTGTGGACGTCTGTGCTGATCCCGCTTGCAGGGCAACCCTCAGCATCTCACCCTAGAAGCGGTGCTGCGCCGTTACTAGTTAGGACGTGCCCTTCAATCAGTGGAGGCCACTGGGGAGACCAGCAGAGGCCTGGAAAAGGCCCACTCAGGAAGGGCCAGTCGACTAGTGGTGGAGAATGGAGGACGCTGGGATCAAGCAGCTGCCACGGAACGTGCAGGCGGGGCTGCGAGCAGGAGGAGAGCAAGGCAAAGCACGTACCTGGATAAACTTCTCCATGTCTCCCCCAAAGAGTCTCTGGTTATACTGGGAGCTGGGGCGGGGGTGGCGGCTCTTCTGGAGTTTTCTCTGTGTGTACTGGGTCCTACAGTGAACAGGAGCGGGCATGGGGCACAGGGCGCGTCATCCCCAGCCAGCCAGGCAGGGCTCTGGACCGCTTTTCCCTTTTTTGGGGGGGTGGGGGGGCAGACTCTCACTCTGTCGCCCTGGGTAGAGTACAGTGGCGTCATCATAGCTCACTGCAGCCTCCAACTCCTGACTTTGAGCGATCCTCCCGCCTCGGCCTCCCAGAGTGCTAGGATTACAGGCGTGAGCCACCGCGCCCCGCCGGGACCTCTTGAGTTATTCCAGAATTCACTGGGCAGCAGAGCTGAGCCCCGGGTCCTTGGAATGAGCCAGCCCCTCATGAAAGACTCACCAACACATCTCCCGTTCCTCCTTGTCACCTGCGGAGGAAAAAAATGCCGGTCTGCCTCTCAGGCAGGAAGGCTTCAACGTATCCCAGAGGGAAAGGTGTGGCCTAGAGGCTCAGGGCCAAGGACAGAGGCCGGGACCCTTGCTGGGTCAGTCCCCACACGCCAACCAACCTCTCTGGGTGGGGAGGAACTCAGGATCGGTAGGGGTCACCAGGTAGGGGAGAAGGGGGCTGTCGCGGCTCCGCCCTGGCGGAGGGAGGGAGGGAGGAGGGGCCCACCTCGTTGGATGGCCTCCTGCAGCTTCTCGTGCTTGGCCTGCAGCTTGGCAAGGACGCTCCGCCCGCTCAGGTACTCCTGGAGCTTCTGGGAAGCCCCAAGAAAAGCCCAGAGTTTTAGTCCTGGCTCCAGCCCTCCCTCTGCCCCAGCCACACCCCTGCATTCCCCTCCTCCCCCCGGCCCCCGTCCCTCCCCACCGTGATGTAGAAGGTCTCGGTCTCCTGCTGCTGGCCCCGTCTCCGGCCTGCCTGCCGGGTGCCTGGGTCTGAGCTGGTGGACTTGAGGGACTCAGTGGAGGGGCTGGTCTGGAAGGAGTCAAGCACGTCCCCATCATCTGATGCCACCACCTCCAGCAGGGCCTGCAGCGTTGCCTTCAGCGTCTTGTTCACCTGGGGAGGGGACAGCACCGGGCGGTGAGAAGTGGGGGAAGAGGTGGAGGACAGAGGAAGGGGAAGAGGAGGCCACTGCAGACCCCTGTCCCCACCCAGGCCAGCCACCCGTACCTCCTCTGTCTCTATGGTCTGTCGGTCCAAGCGGCTCTGGATATTCTGGGCTCTGGGCACAATCTCATCCCGCAGTTCCATCTCAACCCGGATCTCGGCCACCTGCAAAGGGGCAGCGCGCGGGGGGCTGGGGGCTGGGCCTGGGCACAGAGAGCCCAGGTGTGGGAGTGGGGATGAACCGCAGACGCCCAGACCCCCGTGGCATAGGGGAACAACACACCCCTGCTGCCTGGTGGCCGAGTACAGGACCCACAGCCCTCGCCAGCTAAACTGAAGAACAGGAAGCTGTCTCCA
Source organism: Eulemur rufifrons (assembly GCF_041146395.1). Lineage (NCBI taxonomy): Eukaryota > Metazoa > Chordata > Mammalia > Primates > Lemuridae > Eulemur > Eulemur rufifrons. The sequence continues at coordinate 20,544,177 of NC_091012.1, read as the reverse complement.
CGAGAGAAACCTACGTGCACGCCAAGACTTGTTTGCGGCTTCATTGCTCACAACAGTTCAGAGGTGCAAACGGTCCAGGTGTCTACCAACTGGTGGGTGGCTGGATGAGCAAACTGTGGTCTGTCCACACAGTGGACACCACGCAGCCACGAAAGGCACGAAGCCCTGCCCCACACACAGCACGGAAGGGCCCCGAAAGTGTGAGGCCGTGTAGCTTACGGATCCGTTCCCGGACAGGCGAACGCAGACACGGCGGTGGGGGGGAGGGGCAGGGGCAGTGACAGCTAACGAGTACAGAGTTTCATTTTGGGATAAGGAAGATGTTCTGGAATTAGATACTGGTGATAGTTGTATAACTGCGAATATGCTAAAAACCACTGAATTGTATACTTTAAGTGGGTGAATTATATGGTATGTGAATTATATTTCAACAAAACTGTTTACTTAAAACAGAACGGCAGGCTGGGAGCAGTGGCTCATGCCTATCATCCTCCAGCCAAGGCAGGAGGATCACTTGAGCCCAGGAGTTCGAGACCAGCTTGGGCAATGTAACAATACCCTGTCTCTACAGAAAATGAAAAACATCTGGGCATGGTGGCATGTGCCTGTAGTCCCAGCTACTTGGGAAGCTGAGGTGTGCGGATCACTTGAGCCCAGGAGTTCAAGGTTACAGTGAGCTATGATTGTGCCACTGCACTCTAGCCTGGGTGACAGAGTGAGAGCCTGTCTCAGAAAAGAAAAGAAAAGAGAAAGAGAGAAAGAAACGCAGCATCGCGGACTGGGGAGGTGAGTCCCCCCGCAGCGCGAGCTGTAGAGAGGCGGACACGGCACTAAGCAGTTCAGCAGGAAAGACTCACAACACCAATATTTGGGGCTCCCCCAACAGAAGACCTGAGTCGCTGCCCAGTCGCCCTGTGGGGCAGCCCACTGTTGACAAGCTCTGTTCACACACAGGAAATGCCTAATCTGCCCTCAGTGCCTCCTCGTAACTGTCAACTGATGGCCGAGAATCGGCCCTTGCGGGAAGCTCGACAATGGACCGAAGAGAGCAAATGCAGGAGCAGAGGGACACCAAGAAGATACTGCGTCCACGGAACAAGAATACAGGGTTACTTTAAACAGGAATTCAGAGAACAAAACAGAACTCTTAGGAATAAAAAACATAAAAGTAAAATCTGTTTTTAATTCAACAAGAGGTTGGAAGAGATAGTGGAAGGAAATCTCTAAGAAAGCAGAATTAGAAGGTATGAAAAGAGAAAACAAAAGGAAATTAGAGAAGCAACTCCTGAGGTCCAATATCCACTACCAAGGATCGCCAAAGAGAGAGAAAAGGAAATTAAGGGGAGGGCATTATCAAAGGAATAATACAAGCCCCAAATCTCAGGACATAACTTTCCAGATGCACAGGACCCACTGGCTGCCCAGCACCATGAAGTAAAAAGGACGCCCAAGGCTTATCGTCATGAAATGCTGCAACAGGGCGGGAGGGAGAAAAATCACAGGTCGTGTGCAAAGCTTCAGAGATTGGAATGGCATTGGACTTCGCAGCTGCAATCCTGAAAGCTTGAAGACAAAGAAGTCATGCCTTTAACATCCTAAAGGGAAAATGACTTTCACCCTTGAACTCTACACCGTCCAAACTACCAATCAATTGCAAGGACAGAATATAGACATTTTCAGATGCACAAAGCCAGGAAACCACTGTGGAAGGCATCCACCAAAATGAAGCTGAAAAAACAAGAAAGCTGCAGACATGGCATCCAGGAAACACAGGGTCCAATGCAGGAGGAGCAGCAGGATTTCTTGGGGCGGTGGCGGGGTGGGGGGGGGATTCCCAGGCAGCAGCTTTGCAGGAGGCCGAGAAGTCAAGCAGTGCACGGTACATGGCTCAGCTGGGAACAGTATTTATTGTCATCATAATTTTTTTCCTCGCATTGTCACCCAGGCTGGAGAGCAGTGGTACGATCATGGCTCACTGCAGCCTTGAACTCCTGCGCTGAAGAGATCCTCCCGCCTCAGCCTCCCGAGTATCTGGGACTACAGGCATGAGCCACCGCATCGGGCCTGTTTGTCATCATAATATAAACACCGAATGTTAATTTAGCCAAAAATTCTGGGATGAACGCACTGGGAGAATGAGACGGGGACGCATGTGGGCAGCCACGGGGGACAACGGTGGTGGAAGACGGGCGGAGACCACCTGTGGCTGTTTCTGGGGGTGGGAGATAGGAACGGGAAGGGTTAGAGAATGGCTGCATGCCTTTGTAAGCCCTGGGTAATGTTGGACTTTTTAAACTATGTTACTTTGGTCAAAATACAGAATAAATCAAGTTTTGGCCAGGCGCGATGGCTCACGCCTGTAGGATTAGCACTCTGGGAGGCTGAGGAGAAAGGACTGCTTGAGCTTAGGAGTTCAGACCAGAATAAATCAAGTTCCAAGTCAGCCCCAAAGGTGCCCCAGGTAACCCCAGGCCACACTCAATGCCCATTAGGATAACCTGTTGAAGGAAAAAACAGCACAAGGGACAAGTAAAAAGATGCCTAATCGTATCTTACTGCTTGTATGGTCCATTTCCTCCCACGTTTATATTGGGAAAGTTTTAAAACATACAGAAACATTGCAAGAACAATATGTGGACAGCCACCCATCACCGGGTGTCAACAGCTAATACTGTGGCCGTTGTGGGCACGTGTGTAGGCTGTACCCTCGACAACGGGCTCTTGCAAATGGAAGCGAGAAACCTTCTCTAGTGAGCTGCATTCGCCCAAAGCCAAGTGTGAATCATGTGACCAACCCACCATTACAGTGAAGACCAGAGAACGCAAAGCCCTTTGGAACCATGCTTGGGGAATTCAGGGCAGCAGGGGGTGACCCTCACCTCATCCCCCTCGTGGGGCTGGTAGTCAAAACGTAGTGGAGGACAGAAGGCGGTGGCATGCACCTCGAGCACCTTGGCCTTGTCCCCTGGGGGATCCAGGGCTTCCAGAGCTTCCTCCAGGCTACTCAGGCCCTGCCTCTGGGAGGCCTGGGTGCGGCTCTCAGCAGCCGTGTAGCTCCGGAGCACCTGCCCCAGGGCCAAGTGGAACCCCGTGTCACAGCACTGAGGAGGAAGCAAGGAGACATTCGGGTGGGCCCTGGAGCTGTGGCCTCTGGGCACCTCTCCCTGCCCGCCCACTGAGGACTCACGTCCATGAGGTCCAAGACGTCATGCAAATAGTAGTTGCTGACAGCGGCGTTGACACTGGCCAGGCTGAGCAGGTACTCGTTGCGAGCCTTTGTGCACTTGAGTTTGTGCTCCAAGAACTTGGCCTGACGCTACTCAAGACAATGCAAGCGCAGCAGGGTCACCGGCTTGGCTGGCCCACCCCCATCTCCGGCCTCCCATGTAACATCCAGCCCTTCCCTTCCCCTGTGGACAGCTACACCCCGCATCCCACAGGTTCCTCAAACTCAATGCAGCCCAGAAGTCCTGCAGGGAGGCACTTGGGGGCACTCTGAGTACCACAGCAGGGGAGCTTCCCAAACCCAACCCCACTCTGTCACTGCCCCCAAGAACATTTGAAGACGCCCAACTCTCTCCTCTGCTCCCAGAGTCTCAGGCCAGCAGCCCCAGTCCCACCTCACCTGGGCCCAGACCACCGCCCTCTGCCCCACCTAGCTTGGTGGCTCCCTCCTGGCATTTCCCAACCCCCCCAGTCTCTCTTCAGGGGCCACCCTGAATGCTCTTTCTACTTGCACGTCACCCAATCACCCATCCTAAGTGTCTTCATGGCACAGCTGGAAGGCAGGGCTGTGGGGGAACCAGCTTGGAGCCCGGGCGCAGGGAGGGGGGCGGATGGCATGGGGCTGTCTCGGGCCTAGTGACTGTTCTCCCCGCTTGTCTCTCAGGCCAATGGAGCCTTCTGTATTCCATCCCTGTAACCCAATGGCATTGTCCTGCCACTACCGCCCCTAGCTTGGGGACCCGTCTAGAGCCAGGAGGGCTGGCTAGGCCAGGGCCCTCCCCCCATCCAGCTCTGGCTTCCCCCTGCACATGGCAGGCCCCAGTGAGGGCCGGGGACTCTCAGGGACAAAGGACAGGAGCCAGGGCCTTCGGAGACAGATAGGCAGACGGCCCAGAGCCCGCAGGCTGAGTCCAAGGTGCCCCCCAGGCCCACCTTCTCCACCAGCCGCCCTCCCTTCTTGAGGGAGCTCTTGCGCAGCGGCCCTGCCTCGGCGGTGGCGGCAGTGGTGGCGGGGGGACTCCGGCCTGCCCGCTTCTCCTCCTGCCGCTCGGCTTCACGGAGCTTGGCCTCGGCATTCATGCTCTCTGTGTGGTACACCTGGTATGTCTTCTTGGCCTGCAGGGAGGCCCAAGCAAGGCAAGGCAGCCCGCTGAGGGCCGGGGCCACAGCCAGCCCCTCCTCCCCACCCCCTGCCGTCCGGGACTCAGACCTGAGCTGGGCGATCCCACATGAGCACTCAGCCCTGCGCCAGGAGCGGGGTGCTGGGGCCTAGAGAGAGGGCGCCGTGGCCCCGGCCCCCCAAACCCAAGTCTCCCCTGGGCACCTGCTTCTCCTTAAGCCTGGCTTGGGGATGTGTGATGGCGCGGGGGTGTCCTCGCCTCCCTCGATTGGCGTTTCTCCCTGGGCCATCGAGGCGGGCCCTTCCCCTGCCGTGTCCTCACCGTCTGGAGCTCTGAGACCACCTCCATGAGCTCATCCTGCAGCTGTTGCTCCAGGTCCTTACTCTAGGGGTGGAGGGGGGAGTGTGACCACAGCACTGTCCCAGTGCAGCACGTGCCACAGTCCTGGGATGACCCACTGTGCCTCAGCTCGGCACTCAAGGCTCTGCCCAGCTCAAGCCTGCTCTGCCTGATGCCCTCCTGGCCTCCCGTGCCCTCCCCGTGGCAGCACCTCTGGATTGAGCCCCATGGACTGCCCTTACTAGACGCTGAAGCCTCCAACACCTCTCGTGGCCCAGGGCGAGAGCCGTACCTTCCTCACGATGCGCCCCACGTCCTCCGCGATGTGGCTCAAGCGCTGGGCCAGGGGCCCGGCCAGCGCCTCACTGAGAGCGGCACTCTCCCGGCTCTGCTGCCGCGTCTGCTGCAGCAACACAGCCCAGCAGTGCAAGGGCGACAGGAGGGACGGCTCCTTCCTGGAGGCAAAGGGGCACTCAGACGGAGGAGTGGGAGCCTCGGGCCCTGCTGTGGCCATCGCGCAGCGTGTTGCCTACCGGAAGCTTTGGTGCTCCCGGCTGCTGCCCCCTAGGCGGCCCCCGCGGCTGGAGAAGCGCTCGGCCAGCTTGTCCAGGCCCCGGGAGTACTCCAGCTCCACCTCGGCGCGGCGCCGCATGAACTCGGCCAGCTCCTGCAGCAGCTCCCGCCGCAGCTCGCCCTGCAGCTCCAGGCAGCGCAGCTGCTCGCTCAGCTGCCAGCGCATCTCTGCAGAGGGGACCACGGCTCAGGCCCGGCCAGCAGCGTGGGGTGGGAGAGACACAGACACGCAGACAGCCTTCCCGTTTGCCCTGAGGGCACCGTCGTACCTAGCCTAGGCTAAGAGCTGGAGCTAAAAGAGGAGGAAGGAGGCAGGAAGTTCTGGGCTCACCTGTCCTGCTAGGCTCGGGAAAGGCTCCTGGGAAAGAGATCTCTGTGAGGAGGCTAAAGGGAAATGGCCAGACCCAACTGGCTGAGGAGGAAGGGGAAGGGTGTCCCACAGAGAGGCGAGAGCTGTGCAAAGGCCCAGGGGTGAGAGGCGGCATGGCAGCTCTGGGAAGGCTGAAGCCGTTCATGATGGGCGGGACAAGGCCACCCAATACCCATCCCTCCCTGGTTCCTGGAAAGCCCCTGATGGTTTCCCCTGCCACTTCCTTCCCCTGGGGGACCCAGGACCCCGGGTGCAGCAGCCTCCCCGCAAACGCACAGATATACAGGGCTGCTCGGGCGAGGCTGCTGGGGTGCTCTGCTGAACCCGCAGGGAAAGGACAGTCCCCCAGTGAGGCCCTGACAAGTGAAGGAATGGGCAGACTGGCCTGTGTCTTCTGTCCCCAGTCCCCCACCCTGCCCCCCACTCCACTGGCCTTCTGACACCTTATCACTGGCTTGATTTGGCAACGCTGCTTCCTCCATACAGACCTAAAGCAAAGAACTGCCTGCCTGACGAGTAAGCAACCTGCTGAAAACGCCTTTGCCACCCACCGAGTGCCCACGCAAGCACCGAGTAAACAAGACACTGTCTTGGCTTCTGGCAGGCAGACTGCCCACTTACCAATCTCCGTCCACATCCCCAGGGAGGGACATTAATTGATTTTTACATTTATCAGAATGTTGACTATGCACCCATTTTGTGGCAGACACATTCTAGATACAGTGGCAAAGAGGGCTGGCCAAGCGCCTGCCCTCCAGGAGCTGGGACTGGAATGGGGCGCAGATAGCAAGGGGACAGCCACACGCTAGAATGCCCAGGAGCAACAGGCGCTGAGAAGACAAACACACAGTCACGGTCAGAATGGGAGGTGGGGGCAGGGAGGGTCTCTTAGCGGAGGATGGGCAAGAGCGAGCAAGGCGGCCAGTTAGAGTAGGAGGCTGGAGCTGGCTGTGCCGGGGCAGGTGAGGGCGGGTGGCACAGAGCCTGTGGTCTCCGGAGGGCTCGCAGCTGGACTCCGAGGGAGGGGGTGCCACAGCAGCAGAGCGATGTAGTCTGCCTTCGCTTTAGGGCCCCTCCCTGCCCGGTGGAGCCCAGGTGGCAGCTACTGCACTAATCCAGGCAAAAGACAGTGTGGGCTCAGAGCAGGGAACCAGGGTGGAGGCAGGACCTGGGCTGGCTGTTCGCTGTCCCGCCAGTCATTTCCTGGGGGCTGTTGCATGGGGCCTCCCCATCTCTCATCGTCCTCTGATTTCCTCTTGGAGAATGTCCCCTCCCTATTCTCAGCCCCTGGGGTTGAGTGGGGTTGGTCTCTTGCTCCCTGACTCCAGCCGCTCCCCTCCCAGCCCCCACCAGCCTGGCCGGGTGATGGGCATAGGGGCCCCAGCCCTAACCCTCCCACTGGGATTACTTTCCACACTGTAGGGTAGGGGAAGCCTGGGGAGGAGGGTACTTCCCGAAAGCGACAGCAACGCAGTGCAGGGCAGAGCCCCCAACGCCAAGTGAGAGAGGGAACGAGTCTCCTCGTGCCACCCGAGGTACACCATCAGGGTAACATTTTGGGGGGATAAAAATAAATCTCATTTCATTTCAAGAAAGGCCTCAGATGACTGGGCTCACCTCACCTTCCCTCTGGACCCTGCCCCACCCTGTGCTGCCCTCCTGGAGGTTTGATCCCTGGGGCCCAAGAACAGCAGACACAACCCCGGCCTTTGTTCTTCCCTGCCCACAGCGAGAAAGCCGAGAAAGCCGAGAAAGCCGAGAAAGCCCGAGAAAGCCGTGGCCATGTCGAGATCCATGCACGCTGGCTGGTGTCAGGTAGGAGGCTGGTGAATTGCAAACCAATTGCATTCATGGCCTTCCCAGGAAGCACACGCAGCTGGTGCCTAGCACCCAGCCCCTGGGCTGTGCCACCGCAGACCTTTCAGATCTCAGCTCAGACGCAAAGTCATAAGAGAACCCTTCCGTGACCTCTCCCCAAACCAGGTCTGGCCCCCCTGCCACCCGCTTCTTGGCTCCCTGCACTTGCCCTTCGTAGTGGTTTTCATCACTGAAATTCATCGCGTGCTGAGTTGTCTACTTTATGTCTCCCCTACTAGATCTGTGAGCCACATGGGGGCAGGGACTGGTTCTCTCTTGTCCAGCAGTGTGTTCCCAGGGCCCGGGACAGAACAGCTGTATACAAAATGTCTGGCAAAAGGAGAGCTAGAACCCACGGATGCTTGATTACAGAGCTGGGCCTCAGGCCCCACCGACACTTCCTGTGAACAAGGCATTCGGTCTCACTTCTGCTGACAAGCAAAACAGAAGAGAAGATGGCCTCCCAAACCAGGACTATGCTGACCTTTCAGAATTTAGGGTGTCGAGACAGTGACCCTATTTTTCTAGCATGGTAGGAAGTTTTACGGGGGGGTGGGTAGGGTGGGATGGAGACACAGAGCAAGTAAAGAACATTCTAGACCTGCGGTCCCCAAGCCCGGGCTGCCTGGTACCAGTCTGTGGCCTGTCAGGAAACGGGCTGCACATCTCCGCCTCAGCTCCGCACCCCTCCCCCAGCCGCCACACTCCCCAGCCCCCAGCCCCGTCCGTCCGTGGAAAGATTGTCTTCCATGAAACAGGTCCCTGGTGCCAAAATGGTTGGGGCCAACTGTCTTAAACAGTCTTGCTCAAACCCCCATTTTTCAGTGTGAATTAACAGACCCCCATTTCCTGACTGCAGAGTTTTCAAAGTCCTTCAGATGCATGGCAGTTTGGGGAAGCAGGATGGGGATCACTATCTCCACCTGAGCAATGATGACACCTGGCTCACCCTGTGCAGCCACCTCAAACTGGCTCTGCACACAGGCTGCCTCTCCCAAAGGCGGATAACTGCGGCGCACTTGCGTATAGATTGCTTGTGCTGAATAATTACGTTGGAACCTGCATCTCTGGGTTGCAAGGTACTTCAAGGGTCATTTCATTCTACCTCCGAGGAGCTGTAGTGCTGTGACCACGGGCAAGTCACTGTACCTCTCTGAGCTTGTTTCTGTAGTCGGTAAAACAGAGCAATTGAGAGAATGCAGGAGTCAGACATCTGAAGGCCCCTGGGAACGGCTGGCGCTTAGGTGCTGCCTCCTTTCCTTTGCAAAGTTACCATGTCCTGAGTAAGACTGGCAGAAGCTGTTGGCTAAGAGTTTGCAAAGCTGATTTGCATGTAATTTGCACAGGGCTGTTTATCAGAACCCAGAGAGGTTTGATTTCAGGAGGCTGAGAAGCCAACCCTGTTGAATCTCTCAAGCCAAGATTCACTCCACCAGCTTGGCCCAGAGACATTGGCCCTCGCCTCTGAGCCACCTCAGTGCCAAGGGGAGGCCAAGGGTGCTGGGGCTCTAAGGACTGCAGTGGTGTCAGGGCAAGGTGCTCACCAATATACCAATCTACTCACTTCGACTCCCTTACCCCTCCCCAAAGTCAAGGTGGTTGATTTCACTCGAGCTAAATGCCGCCTTCTTGGGTGGCACCTTGGTGCATCCGGTCCCCCCTTCCCTGAGACCACCAGCGTCTCCACTGAGCCTCAGGTAGGGAGGGGGATGGCAGGCGGTGGAAGCCAAAGGACAAGGGAGGTGGGCAGGGGGCTCAGGCTCCCTTCACCTCCCCCTCCAGAGGTCGCTGGGGGAGAGCTGCGCCAGGCCAGCTGCCGACACTTGGGGTCCCTCACTACCCAGCGCCCTCTCACCTTTGACTTGCGTCTCATACTCAGCCTGCAGCCCCCGCTCCCGCCGCAGCTTCCCGTGCCCGGCCATGGTGGCCGGGCCGCGCCGTCAAAACTCGCTGCTCCCACGCGGCCGCCAGCGGGCCGGGCGCCAGGACCTGGGTCGCTCCAGCCAGCACCCTGCGCCGGCTCCGCCCCGCCCCGCCCTCAGCGCTGCTCCTAGTGGGGCGGGGCGGCCCAGGCCCAGCATTGCCTGCAAGGGGCTCCTGGGGGCAGGGAACCCCTCGAGCACCACTGTGCCCCAGGCCTTGTCACCCCCTGCCAATGGGCCTGCACCTAGGCTGCCTTGTGCCCAAAAGCCCCATTGCGAAGCAGCCAGGGCAGATGTCCCCAAGGTGTCCAGCAAGCTGGTATCCTCGGCTGCCAACCCCCCACCTCCAGAAGGCTCTCTCTGGTGACCACTGCCAGACTGCACCCTTCTTCACACATGGCCACTGGCCCACAATACCAGTGGGCATTAACACCATAGCTGCTCCAGGCCCTGGACTCCCTCTGGGTAACTTGCTTCCCCTAGACATCAGATGGGGCCTCCCTTCCCAAGTCACAACCCCGAGAGGCCCAAGGAGCCTTGAGAGCTGAGGTGGGAAGTTTCAGGGGAGGGGAGAGGGTGGGGGGAGGAACCTCAGCAGCTGTTGTTCCCTCCAGGCCCCCTTGGGGGAAGGGAGCAGGGTTCAGCCACGGTTCCCCTTCTGCTCAGCCCCATAGGGGGAACAAGCCCCATTTCCCCATAGGCGGTTACCACTTCCTGCTGCCGGAAGAGACTCTTCTGCCTCCTTTCCCCTGCAGCTTGCACCTGCCCTGTCCTAGGCCTGAGGGTGGAGGGGAGCCCCTCCCCCAGATCAAGGTCTTAGCTAGGCTGGGGGCAAGTCTTAGGGCCTCCTTCACCCAGGGCACCCCTCTCTACCACAAAGCAGCAGCTTCTCTCCAGTAAATTGGGAAGGCAGGTGGTGGGTGGCAGGCAGACTAGACAACTGTCTTCAGTTTGGTGGGAGGGAAATTCCTGGGGTATAGATGGTAGGAGAGGGGCAAAGCACTTATGCACTGGGGTGTGTGTGTGTGTGTGTGTGTGTCAGGGAGACAGGCCTGCAGGCACTAGTGCAGGGATCCAGGCATGTGTATGCATGGACGTCAAAGTCAGGCTCTGTGCAAATGTGGGCACACATGACCTTGAACCTGCGGATCTGGCAGGGAGGGGAGGCTGTGCAGGTACTTCCTGCCTTTCAACTAAGAGCAATTAATTCTCTTGCCCAGAAGGAAAAAACACACTCCTTCAGCTCCCCGCCCCCTTCAGCTCCCTTCCAAGGCTCTTCTCTAAGATACCATGCGTCCACAGGGCCTGGGGCTTCAAGGCCTGGGTGCTGGCCAGAACCTGGCAGGCCCAGAACCTGGTTGGACTTCCAGCAGCTGGCCCTAGAAGGACCAATGTTAGAATTCTCCAGCAAGGCCAGCGAGCCCCAACCCCCTCCCACAACAGGCACAGGCACCCCCACACCTGAACCTGCTCTTGTGTCAGGAGAGACACGTCCTGAGCCCCACTGCTGCCTCAGGCCAAGAGGAACCAGGGACTCCTGCCCCTCCCTAGCTAACCAACACACCCCGCCTACCCCCTGGTCCTCCATCGGAGCCCCAGAGCCCCGACTGGTCCCCGAAGGTCCCTCATTCATCCAGCAGAGCCAGGCACAGGGCTTAAGCACACAGGGAATGGCTGCTGAACTGGCCTCAGCCTGTGCCTTCAAATGCTCTCATTAGTCCTTTTCTGACTCCAGAAATATTCACATGATGCCCCCATTCAGCCCTGCTTTAAAACCTTGAGTGTTTGACACTTAAGGCCCTGAGTGAAACCGCCCCCTACTGCTCGCTCTACCCTTAGCTCCATTGTTCCCCTTTAAAGACCCAAAAGCCAGTTATCCCGCAGAAGGTGAGGACCTAACCGCTAACCGCTTGGGGGCGGAGGGAGCGGCCGAGAGGCCACAAGCCCGACAGGGACGCAGGGCACGGAGGACAGAGGGCGGGCCGGGTCCACGCGGGGGAGGAAGGAAGGCGCAACTGGCCGCCGCAGGAGCCCCAGCTCCCTCCCTTCCACCGGGGCTAGGGCGCGGCCGAGCCAGTGCGCATGCCCGCGCTCCCAGCCGCGCAAAGCCCGGCCCCGCGCCGCCGGACCAATCAGAGCCTGAGAAAGGCCCGCCGCAAGCCTGCGAACCAGGAGTGACGCCAGGCGCCGAGGGCGGGCAGAGGTTCCGCCTCCGACCCATAAAAAGGAAGCTCGCGACTTGAGCCAATCAGAACACAGCCTCGCCCCAGCTTGGGAGCCGGAGAGCGGCGCGCGTGCGCAGGCGCGTCTTTCGGGGCCAGCCCCCGCCCTCCCGCGCTCTAGTCACTGCTAAGCCGGCTGCCGGCTGCCGGCCGCTGGCTGTCTTAATCACATGCCAGGCGCCAGCCAAAGGGAGAACGGAAGTACAGGCTGGGATGGCGAATTGTTCAACCTAGAGGGAGAGCAGTGTGCCACCTACAGTAGCAGGGACATAAAGTATAGTGTCAGGTCGGGAGTGCAGAACCCGCCCAGGGGCTAGAAGCAGCAAATAGTGGCATTGCAGCCAGAGGGAAGGACTGGGAGGAAAGGCGCAGGAGCAAGGGTTAGGGTTAGAGTGAGGCCACGGAAAACAGGATTTATATTCTGCTTGAAACTGTAATGGTGGATACATGACTTTATGCATTTGTCAAACCCCACAGAAATGGTACAACGCAGAGGGAACCCTAAACTGGGGACTATGGTTGACGATAATGTATCAGTATTGGCTCATCAATAGTAACAAATATGCCACCTAATACAAAATGCTAATATGAGAAACTGAGCAGAGAAGGGGTGGGTGGAACTCTGTACTGTCTGAATAATTCTGTAAATCTAGAACTACTAAAAATAAAGTCTTAATTATTTTCAAATGCAGCCTCAGGTTAGGGAATACATTCAAGAGGTATTATGGAGGCTGAACACAGAGCACTCGCTGACCATTTGGGTGGCAAGGGAGGGAGGAATCAAGGATAGTTGACAGGGCTTGAGCAATTGGGCAGATGGTTGGGCCATTACCCAGATAGGACATTTGTAGGTTATCCCAGTGAGCAGCTGGACTCCACATCTGGAGCCCGGGAGGTATGAACTGGAGCTGTTGTAGCTGAAAGCAGGTAGGAGTAGGGAGAGAAAGGGACTAAGGGTGGGACACTCAAGGACCAGGCAGAGGCAGTGAAGGCCACCAGGAATGGGAAAACCACCTTTGACATTTGAAGCTGACTAGCCCAGGCTTGCCCCTCAAAACACATTCAGCGTGGGAGAGCTAGAAGGGGGCCCCGAGGGATCATCTAGCTCAGCCCTGGGACGTTAAGAAGGATGTGAAAGCCTACGGAGACAGTGGCAGAGCAGGGCTCCAAAGGCAGAGGTCTGCCCAGAAGCCCAGGGTCTCCTTCACCAGGCCCAACGCTGCTGAAAGCCATCAGACTTGGGAGTCCCACCTCCAAAGCGCAGACAAAGCTCTTCCCTTCTACCTGGGCTCAGCAGGATGCTCTGGAGAGAAGCACCCCTTCCCCCAACGTGCGCGCGCGCGCGCACACACACACACACACACACACACACACACAAACTCCCCAGGGCCACGGGGTGAAATTTATTGTGAAAGCTCATGGGGTGAGGATGGGATGCAGTAGGCTCTAGGAGGCCGAGTCAGAGGCTTCCGAGCTGTCCTTGACGTCTGTGCTCTCTGTGGTCTCGCTGACCTCGCTGAGGTCCTTGCTGTCCCCACCACTATCCTCAGCAGCCAGGCCCTTCTCCTCACGACAGGCCTCTCCAGAGCTCGGAAGTGCATTGCCTTTGCTGTCCACCTTGTTCTCGATGGCACCCAGCACCACGTGCCTGCCCTTCTCCTTCAGCTCCAGGTGCCGCCTCAGCTGCCGCCAGGAGCCCAGGGAGAAGCAGGAGCAAAGAGACAAGGCCTAAGTCTCCAGACATGGGGTAGGAGGTGGCGGCAAGGGGAGCCTGGCCCTGTCACTTGCTGGGGGGAGGGACGTAATGAGAGGCAGCAGGGCCAGGGCAGGAAACCCAGGACTGAGTGGAGAGACTGGGCCTGAGTCCTGGCTCTGCTCTCTCTGGGCCTGTTTCTATACCTTTAATATGAGGACGATCATACCTCCCTCAGGTGGGCTGCTGTGAAGCCCCCAAGACAGAGCTATGCCCCTTGAACAGCCCTGTCCCCCAAGGAGCCTTGGGCAGGACCCTGGCATGCTCTGCAGCCCAGTTTTGTCTTGCCTGAGCAGGCAGGCCATGGCTGCCCCACTTCCCTAGAAAGCCTCCTCCCTGCCTCTCATATCATGCCTACAGGCTGCTGCTTCAGACAACAGAATCCTGGGTGGATGGCGTCCTCTGAAGCACAGCCCAGGCCCACCTCCCCACGTGACAGCTTAGGAAACTGAGGTGAAGGGGGGCCACAACTCCCGGCAATGTAGCCACAAGGGCTGGCACCCAAAGTCAGTCTCACCTCCAGCCACCATGGGCCTCCTCCTGTCTCAGGGCTCCCAGGTGCCACCATCTGCCCCCCAGCAGGGCCTCCCCTACCTGCCCTGCTTTTCTTCGCGGTGGGGACTGCCACCCTGGCCCGGCTGACTCTTACCTCGTCAGCCATCTGGGTGAGATCCCGCTTCATGGCATACGCATCTTCCCCGTCTGCATAGTATTTGGGCTCCACTTCGCTGATCCTGGGGGCAGAGGGTGGAGAGCCAAGGAAGACCCAAACCTGGTGGCAGATTTTCCTCAGCCTCCTAGTATCCGATGCTAATGGAGCAAGGCATCATGTCTTCTCCCTGCTGGCCCTTCCTCCTGGATGTGCTTTCTCCTGTCTTCTGCTCTTGCTTGAGGTTTCTAGGTACCTGGTCCCTTGGAGTCCTGCTCCTCAGCATCTGCTCATGCCCTGGGCCCGCATCTCTCTCTTCCAGACTTTCACTAAAAAGCGCTCCTCACCACACCGCCCTTCACCAGCCTCAGCCAGCACCCAGCCATCACGCCTCCCGAAGCAGACACACCAAACCTCCTCCCCATCACAACATGCATTGAGCGTATTTTAGCAGGTAGGTGCCGTTTCCATGCCAGCTTTTCAATCAACAGCCTGGGGTCCATGGCCTCCTCCTCGTCTCCGCCACCCCCAACCCTCTGCCTGGAAGGCTGCTCAGCCCTTCTCAGCCACCTTGATGGGCCAGACATGGGACCAGCCCCAGCCCATTAGGAAAACCTAGATCTACTTACTGAAAGTTGAGGGTGTTGGAATAGAGGTGCAGGGCGGCCCGGTTACTGCAGGAGAATAAGGCACTGCTGAGCTGCACAGACTTGGCCGGGCAGGGACAGCATGTCCAGGTCCTGCCCCTCCTCCTGGTCCCCTCTTCCCAGATCTTCTCCAAAAGCCCAGGCACCCCAGGACCCCTGCCAAGACAGTAGCTCTTCCCCCCCCTCCCCTCCACCAATTCTCCCTCCCCTCAGTCCGACTTCCACCTCTTCCTGACATGCAAGGAGACGTATTTGGCATTGAAGTTCTCTATCATGGCTCGAGACGCCTGGTCCATCAGCTTCTGAGCCAGGCCGAGGCGCCGGTGGGAACGCTTCACAGCCTGGTAGGGGAAGAGTGGGCAGAGGGTGGGACCCTGAAGGCTGCCCCAGGTAACCCTCACTTCCACCCCTGCCAGAGCCTGGGTGGGCCCTATGTACCAGTGAGGTGATATGTCCGTGGGGCACATCATCTGGGTCCTCTTCCCTAGAGGAGAAAGGAGAGAGGCTAGAAAGGAACCTGGTACAGATGCAGCCACACCCCTCCCCCAGCACATGTGTAGAGCAAGCACACAAACTCCTGTAGGCTGGCCCTATAGCCGCCCCCCAAGACTGGGGTTGGGGGAGAGCTGTGAAACTCTCAGATCAGAGCAGCTGATCCTGCCACCTTCTGCTCCCTCAGAACCCCATGCATGCCAGGCGCACTGGCGCACGCCTGTAGTCCCAGCTACTCAGGAGGCTGAGGCAGGAGGATCACTTGAGCCCATTAATTCAAGGCTGTAGTGTGCCATGACCGGGCCTGTGAAGAGCCACTGTGTTCCAGCCTAGGCAACACAGTGAGACTCTGTCCCTAAAAAAAAAAAAAATCCACATGTAGCATCTACCAGATATATGCAGTGTTGACAGAATATTGTTCTGTGATAAAAAGAAATGAGCTGTCGGCCGGGCACTATGGCTCACACCTGTAATCCCAGCACTTTGGGAGGACGAGGTGGGAGGATCACTTAAGGCTGAGAGTTCAAGACCAGCCTGAGCAACACAGCGAGACCCCACCGCTACAAGAAATAAAAAATTAGCCAGGCATGGCAGGGCACAACTGTAGTCCCAGCTACTCGCGAGGCTGAGGCAGGAGGATCGCTTGAGCCCAGGAGTTCAGGGCTGCAGTGAGCTGTGATCACACCACTGCACTCTAGCCTGGGCAACAGAGTGAGACCATATCTCCAAAAAAGAAAAAAGAGAGAGAGAGAGAGAGAGAGAGAGAGAAATGAGTTATTGAGCCACAAAAAGACAAGGAGCAACCTTAAATGAATATTGAACATTATTAAGTTAAAAAAGCCTGTCTGAAAAGGTTACACATACTCTATAATTCCAACTATGTGACATTCTGAAAAAGGCAAAAGTATGGAGACAGTAAAGGAACAGGGGCTGCCAGAGGTTGGGGGGAGGGAGGGATGAATGGGTGGATAATATAAAGGTGAACACATGTCATTCGTCCAGACACATAGAGCACACCACACAGTGAGAATGATGGTAATGTAAACTATAGGTTTAGTTACCAATAATATATTATATTGGTTTAGCACTTGTAACAAATGTAGCATACAAAGGCAGCACATTAATAGAGGAAACTGGGGGGAGGGGACCGTGAGAGGCTATACAGGAACTTTCTGTCTTTTCTGTTCAATTCTTCTGTAAACTTTAAACTGTACTAATAAAAAGACTATGAGGCCACAGCAGCGTCCACCAGACATGTGCAGCGTTGCCCCAGCCCCCAAGCGCTGGGCTTCCCTCCTCCTTGGTGACTCACATTTTGGCCAGGACGTACCCCACAATCTTCCCATTCTCATCCTCAGCAATGTAGGAGAGCTGGTGGCGGAGAGGAAAAGGGAGTCAGAAAACAACTTCACGGAAGAGCTGGAGGAGCCCTTGGAGGACACCTGGTCCCAACGCCTGCCTCTTGCTGTGTGCAAGAGAGACAGAAGCTGGTCAAGTGATGAGTTCTGTGATGCCTCTTGACCTCCAGGCTAAGTGACTGAGTTTCCCCCCCACCACATTGTGCCCGGTTCTTGACCTGGAAGAAGACAGACACAAGGTGGGAATCCTGTCCCTCTTGTACACTCCCTCCAGGCACCTCCTTTTCATTTGCCCCTGCCCCCATGTCAGCTGGAAACCACAGTGGTCATGCGACCGTGCAGCCTCCTCGGCTCTTGTGGCCTTGCCCACTACTCCCTGGACAACCCAACTTGGATTTTCCCGGCCTGGTTTCCCTCACCCTCAAATTCAAAAGCTGCCCACCTGGGGCCAGGAGAGGCCATGGTAGAAGTAGTATTTCATCTGGTAGTTCTCAGGCAGGCAGAGGAGGTTGCAGTGCTGCATGTTCATCAGGTCCTCTGGCTGCAGGGGAGTAGGGCAGTGGAATGCGGTCAGTCCAGGGCCGGTGACTAAGTAGGCCTCAGTCGGGTGAGAGCCCTGCTCCCTGTCTATTCAGCCCCCTCCCCGGGGACTGGGCAGGCGCTGTGAATATCTGAGTTTGCCCAGGCCTGGCGCACAGGCGCTGTGCAAAACTTGTCTGTTCCAGGAATAAGAGTGGGCGCCGGGAGCTCCCGGAGACCACCAGACCGGCCCCGACATCGCGCAAACAGGAGGCGTTCGCGGCCCAGACCCTGCGCCCCGGCTCCGCCGGCCTCCTCTTCGAGTTAGTCCAGCCCCACAGGTACGGAGGCCGCAGGCACGCAGGGTCACCGGGCCGGGCTCGGCCGGGGCCCTCGGGAGCATGCGCACGCAGCCACCCGGCCCGGCACCCACGCGGCGCGGACAGCCTCCCACCCCGGACCCTCACCCTCGCATTGCGGATGTTCATAACGGCGGCGGGTCGCGGGTCCCAGAGAGTCGTGAACGCGCAGTCAGCTGCCCCCGCGCTCCGAAGCGATGCCGGGGCGGCCGGGGCCGAGGCTGGGGCTGGCGCTGGGACCGGGGCCGGGCTCGCGGGGGCGGCGGCGGAAGGGGAGGTGCGCGCCGGGCCGGACACCGGCCGGAAGTGCGCGGCCGCGGGCCCGCCCTCCTGGCCGTTCGGCCAATGCGCGGGGAGGTCCGGCGCTCGGGGCGGGCCCGCCGGGGCGGGCGCTGGCCCTGCAAGCGGGGGCCTGCCCGGTCGCCCGGTGAGGCGCGGCGGCCGCCCCTCCCGCGAGCCCACAGACACGCGTACACAGGCAGGTGGAGCAGGCCTAGCTTTATTCTGCGCCTCGGCGGGCGGGGACGGGGGCGGGCGCCGGGGCGGGGCGGTTCAGCAGGGCGCCCAGCATCTCCTCACACATGGCTAGGCACCGTGGCACGTGGAAGCAGCCTGCGGGGAGAGGCGGGCGGGCGGTTGGGAGGACCGGGGCAGCGGAGTGTCACGAGCCCCTGCGGCCCCGCCTCGTACCCCACTCACCTTTGAAAGGACCCCCCTTGATGGTGAGGGCAACCTTTCCCTCTCGATTCAGGTAGCCAAACCATTCCCCATACTCGGGATCGCGAAACTGTAATAACAATGTGACAGTGACAGCGCCTGCAGGACCCGCTCAGAAGCCACGGCCTGGGTAGGGTGTGCTCTCTGTCCCCACTTCACCGCTACAGGGCGTCAGAGCCTAGACTGACCCTAGGTAACACTGCTCCAAAACCAGTGCTCTTAACCGTGACACCATGTCCTGAACAAGATGAAAGCAGGGGATGAAAGGCACCGGACAGTCTGCAGCTGCATAACCGACTGGGGAAGGGGCTGCGGGCTGTGACATGACACAGTACCAGATGGAATCGAAGAACGCTGCTCTAGGATGATACAAATGTTCTACATCTTGATTGTGGTGGTGAATACATACTGTATACATTGTCATAACTCACTGAAATGAACCTGTCAAATGTATCCATTTTGGGGTATGTAAATTGTACTTCGATACAATTGATTTAAAGGCGCCGGGCGCGGTGCCTCACGCCTGTAATCGTAGCGCTCTGGGAGGCCGAGGCGGGCGGATCGTTTGAGCGCAGGAGTTCGAGACCCCATCTCTACTAAAAATAGAAAGAAATTAACTGTCGAAAAAAATGTACATAAATAAATAAAAATTAAGAAAAAGAAGGAAAAAATCAATTGATTTAAAGGAACCAAGAACCCTGATGGACAAGATAAGCTGCCATGAAACTTTCTAACAAGTGACTCCCCTGGAGCTCCTGTTCCTTGCTTGACAGGCCTGTCTTCCAGTAGATGAGATTGTGCACATCTGGAACCAAGACCTGACTGCTATTTTCACTCCTACCATGGGTCTTGAACACATCTTGTCCTCCCTCTGCCCCTGCCCAGTGCCCAACTGCTTCTGATAGAGGGAACAGCAGCTCAGTTGACCCATTCCACACTCCTTCCCTCTGTCCTGCTCGAGTCCCATCAGGCACTTGTCCCAGGAAGGCTTGTCAGTTGAGCCCCTTCTCAGAAGGACCATAGAAGAAGTCAATTACAATGAACTCCACTATCTGTCTCTAAATTATGGCCTATAAGAGTTTGTATTCTTCTTTGTAGTGCATTCATTATATCTTTTTTTTTTTTTTTTTTGAGACAGAGTCTCACTCTGGTGCCTGGGCTAGAGTGAGTGCCATGGCGTCAGCCTAGCTCACAGCAACCTCAACTCCTGGGTTCAGGCGATCCTCCTGCCTCAGCCTCCCGAGTACCTGGGACTACAGGCATGAGCCACCATGCCCGGCTAATTTTTTCTCTATATATTTTTAGTTGTCCAGCTAATGCCTTTCTATTTTTAGTAGAAACGGGGTCTCGCTCTTGCTCAGGTTGGTCTCAAACTCAAACGATCCTCCCACCTCAGCCTCCCAGAGTGCTAGGATTACAGGCGTGAGCCACCGCACCCGGCTCATCATATCTTTTGAGTCACATTGTTTGAGTCTTTACTTTTTGACTGCCTGATCTGACACAGGAAGATAATGAAGAATTTTTAAATTTCCCACATTAATTGACTTTCTTTCCAGTTTTTCCTTAGATGTCTGGATTTTTGCTTTCTCTATTCTGTTATTTTGCTTAGTGCATGATTTACTTGTTGATTATAACTTTTGGAATCGTTTAATGTTATCTCTGCCTTGCTACAATGTATTCCTTCAGCATCATTTTATAGAGTTCAAACTGGTGACTCTTCATGAATACTTTCAATAGTAAGATACACCTGCAGGCCTGATGACTCCTGTGGTTTGGAAGTAGTGATGAGCACGTCATATAAACACATCCATTCATAATGGAAGCAAATGCTAGATTTCCGTTAGAGGTTAGTGCAAATAAAGGTGTCATTTTTCCACCAGGTTTCGCAGCCCACGGACCTTAGAATAAGCTGCCCTGCTATACAGTCCTTCCGGTGCCTGTGCTTACCGAGGGAATGAGTCAGAGTTGTGGCTTCAGAAACACATCCCAAGTCTTCCTTCAGTCACCACCCAGGCCTTGTCACCACTGGATGCCCTGCCCTGGCAACAGTCGGTACAGCTTATCACTGTGTTCCTAACGCTTGGGCCCCTGGGGGGCCCCTGGCTCTGTTTCCTTCCTACCTCATAACTGCTTCTTGCCGCCTCTGCTGGGCCTCCTATTTCCTCTTCTCCTTCTGTACGCAACAGTGCACTTCGCCTCACAGCTCTTGGTGTCATCTCTATTTTATTTCTTTTTTCTTTTTTTTTTGAGATAGGGTCTTGCTTTTGCCCAGGCTAGGCTTGTATTTGAGATCCTCCCACCTCAGTCTCCCAAGCTATATTCGTATGACAGTTAAACATTTGTGCCCAGCTGAACTCTCCCTCTGAACTCAGAAATCCCACTGTTGCCCAACCAGACTATGACCCCTCTGGCCCCCATCTCCCACCCCCGGCCAGACCTTACTGGCTGGTGACAGTGACCCCCTGCTCCACTCTCCCAGCTTCTGCCCTGTTTCCCACCACCTCCCCAGGACCCAGGCAACCCCTGCCCCTTTCCCCCTATCCCCTCCCACCGGCCCTCCTCTTCCCAAGGCTGGGAGGCCTGCTTGCTGGGCTCCAGCAGGTCAGGCGGGCGCCCCCTCCCCCGCTGGACACACCCCTGCCCTGCTCTGTGGATTGACTCAGGCCCTTGCTCGGTGCCCCACAGGAAAGCGCGCCCAGTCCCTCCCCTGCTTTCTATCTTCCAGAGCTCTGGCTGCCACCATGTTTGCTTGTTTACTTGTTTATACTCTCCCCCCACCAAAATGATGGCTCTAGAAGGACAGGGGCTTCTCTGCTGACTGAGCAAAGGGCGCTGAAGCTCCAGAACCGCTCCAACCAGCTGAGGGACTGTGCCCAGTGAGGAAGGCTGCGGGGCTGGGGGAAGAGGCTCCCCCTACATGCCGCCCAGTGCCTGAGCCTCTAGAGGGGACAAGGAGGCAGCACTCACCTGGCGGAAGGTGTACTCAGCCACCTGGTAGAACAGATGCAGCAACACAGGGTCCCCACTGTCACTGTAGCCCATGAGGAAGGCGATCATGGCTTCGCTGTGCGGCCACCAGAGCTTCATGGCCCACTCCAGCTGAGAGCAGAGCAGAGGCAGCATCTGAGAACCCTGGGTTCCCCCTCCTGCCCCGACAGTCCTCTCAGCAGGACACTCACCCCCCATCTTTCCAGACCTGGCTCGGTCTCCATCCAGCCCAAGCACTTGGAGCTTAATCATGGGACATCTCTGCGGGGCCTAAAGGGCGCCTCAGAACGAGATGAGCTTCCTGACCTGGATGTGCCCCAAGTAGCCCCTTTTAAAAGGACAAGGGTGGGGTGGGCTCCCTTTTAGCCTGTTTTGTTAGTTAATCTGTCTTAAGCCCTTTAAAACTCCTGCCCATGGGCGGGACAGCCACCATCTGCAGATCTCTGGCAGGATCAAGGCACAATCAGGCTGGGCGAGGTGGCTCACGCCTATAATCCTAGCACTCTGGGAGGCTGAGGCGGGCGGATAGGTCAAGGTCAGGAGTTTGAGACCAGCCTGAACAAAAGCGAGACCCCCATCTCTACTAAAAATAAAAAGAAATGATCTGGACAGCTAAAAATATATATAGAAAAAATGAGCCAGGCATGGTGGCACATGCCTGTAGTCCCAGCTACTCGGGAGGCTGAGGCGGGAGGATCGCTTGAGCCCAGGAGTTTGAGGTTGCTGTGAGCTAGGCTGACGCCACAGCACTCTAGCCCGGGCAACAGAGTGAGACTCTGTCTCAAAAAAAAAAAAAAAAAAGGCACAATCAGAGGCAACATAGCATAAGGGAACAATTCCACTCCTGGCTGCCAATGCACTAGAATCATCTGGAGAAACTTTCAAAGACACCAGGGCTCCAGACAAAGGGGACAAATGTTAGAGTATCAGCATTTGCACAAGCTCCCTAATGGCCTCCATGTGACATGGGTTGGGATCCAGTGGCACAGAAGTCAAAGATCTGGCGTCTAAGATCAAATGTAGCCCTGGGTCCCCTCTACAAGACAAGGATGATGACAGCACCCATCTCCCAGGACAGAAAGCCCTAGAACAGGGTTAGGAACACATGGCCCTAGGCACTGTCCCACCTGGGTGGGGCAGAGGTCATCGGCATCCTGGAAGTAGAAGAGGCCTCCATGCTCAGGGTCCCATCCAGAGCGGAAGGGCAACAACAGGAACTTGTCAATAACGTGGGCTCGAAGTTCGGGGTCACCTTTCCGGATGGAGTGACGGAGCAGGAACCAGCCGGCTTCTAGTGCGTGACCTGGCCAGGGGTTTGGGTAAGGCAGGAACCAGATTCTCCCCCCAGGTGCAGGGGATAGTGGAGGGGGTGAGGGCACAGGGGAACGCAAGCCTTGGTGCCGCCCTGCCTCCCTCCCCAGCAGTGAACCTCTCCACCTGGGAAGCCCAAAAGCTCCCCAGCTCATGCACCTGCCACCACGGACGACCGAGGCACTCCCCACATCGGAAGCCCCGAACCCAAGGCCCAGTGCTCCCCTCCTCCTGGGCAGCCCCCAGCCCACCCTGCCCCTCACCTGGGTTCTGGTGTCTCCCCAGGCAACCAGAAAGTTCCTTGCCATCCTCTGACACATTCTCCAGCACAGCTTGGCCATCCCTCTGCCAGGCAAGGAGCAGAAGGTAATTCTGCCTCGAGCCCACCCACCCAGCCACCTAACTAGAAAGACCCAGCCTCAGAAATCCCCCCCCTCCCTCCTTCCCACCCAAGCCTCTCGACCCACTGGCTTGGGCTAGCTTGGCTCAGAGGGGCACTGGAGGATGAGCAGTTCACTGCCATGGGTCTAGGAGGCTCTAACTCTTGCACCAGGCCCGGGCCTCTCCAGGGGAGATGGTGAAACATTGAATGGGGGCAGACAAGGCATGCTTGGCTGCCCACAGAGGCCTGGGAGGGGCCTGGGTCTGGCCGGGTCTCCCGCTCTCAGGCCTTGCCCAGGGCTCTGGCACCGGTGGTCCAGCCCTCAGCCCCATGGGCTCTCTCTGCCATGGGCTCCCTGGGCGCCCCCACCTTCCCAAGGGGCCTGGGTGGCAGCTCGCCCGGCCCGGCCTCCCCGCGGCTCCCAGTCTGTAAAGCTGCAGGGCGGGTGTGGGCGGAGGAGGCGCCGGGGGAGCGTGGGGAGGGGCAGCGGGGGGGGGCACCCCCACCTGCACGTGCCGCAGGATCCGCAGGGCGCACCAGTCCCCCAGCTCGGCGTATCTGCCCGCCAGCTCCGCGTCCGCCTCCCCGAGCTGCTCCACCAGGTTGAGCAGCATCATGGGCACCGCCATGGGCTCCGCGGCCGGGGCCCCTGCCAGCTGGGGCCGGCCCAGCCCCGACGGGTCGTCCCGCACCCAGTGGACGATCTGATCCATCATCTCCACCGCTTCAGTCTAGGGGGTGGGGGCAGGAGAGGGGAGGCCCAGGCTGAGGCTGTATCCAGTCCCATCTGTGCCATCCCCCCAGGTACCTGCAGGGTCCCCAGGACAGGGCCTTGGGATGGGAGAGCCGGTTCCTCTCACGAGCTCCAAGGACACCTTAACAGGGCCCACTGTGGCCATGGGCCTGGCCCTGGAGTCAGGTGCTGGGGGCCAGGTAGACCGGCACCACCCTGCCTCAGGGGACCCCAGTCTGGGGGTGCAGACCACTCCCAGGCTGTGGGGTCAGGGTCTGGCAGCACAGGGAGCCCCAGGGAGGACGGAGAGGCCCCTTCCCAGTTGGAGGCAGGGCATGGATAGAGCCCTCTCTGCCCAGGACCCCTGTGGGGGTATGGGGGGGTGTTCACAGGTGAAGGAGACATGGGGGGAGGGCAGAAACCGTAGACACATGATGACAGTACAGCACAATAAAGGGGGGTGTTGCTCGAAGCCCCCATGGGGGCCAGGGGAGGAGACTTGCACACTGAGTGGAACTACATCAGACGACCATGGCGGAGTACCTGGCTGGGATCTTCAGGGCTCATCCTCAGACCCAGCAGTCACCTAGGGAAACCTCCTCTCACGCACCTGGTAACGCACTTCCCCTGTCACCCTCCACAGCTCGTTCATGGCCATGGTGTAGAAGCACTCGCTGAAGATGGTCCGCTGCACCTTGACTGGGCGGCCATCCCGAGTTAGCACAAAGGCACACTTCTTGCCGGGAGGTGCCACCCGGGCATAGCGCAGCAAGAATTCGCCACCTGGTGGTTGGGAAGTTGGCACGCTAATACTAAAGTGAGGGCTCCGTTTGCACACACACCGCCTTGGCGCCTCCCCAGGCCCTTGGCTGCTCCTAGACCCCCGCCCCCCACGGAACTAGCACACACGCCCCACTGAGTAAATTGGGAAGATGGGGGGCAGGAAGGGGTACCTGCTTTTGCTGCGTCCAGGAGCTCAGAGTGGTGGAAGCGCTCAAATTTGCGGTACAGGCGACAATACATCCATACCTGTGGGGGAACATGGCTTCAGGGGCAGTGGCTGGGGAGGGCGAGTCCTAGATGTCTCTATTGTTGAGAAGAGTGTTGGGATGATGGGCCTGTGTGTGTGTGTGGACCGAGGCAGGACTTCCACCCCTGGGAGAGGCTCAGCTGCACCAGGTGATCCCATACCTGCCTCCCCTGCAGCCAGACATATTTGAGGTCGTCATACACCCGCCCATCGCGGCCGAGGCACGTGAAGAAGCCCCTGTGGGACGTGCAGGATTAGCAGGGGGAAGGGCCCTGAACCGCCACAAGCCCCTTGCTCGCTGGAGCCAGCGGATCAATGAGTTGCCAGTGAGTGAGGTGGGGGCTGGGAAGGGGCAAAGAGCCCGCAAGGGCCGGCGCACCCGTGCTCCTGGTCGTGGGAGTGCTCCGTCCAGAAAGCCAGCACGCGGTCCAGCTCCTGCCCCACACGCTGCCTCCAGGCCTGCAGAGTCTCCCGCTCCTCCTCCATGTCCTAGGGGGACCCGGGCTTGGAGGCGCAGTTTCCTGAGTGGGGCCAGGCGGGTCCCAGGGCTGCCTGACCCGTTCCCCCAGAGGCCTCCAGCCCCGGGCCCCAACCCTCGGGGATCCCCCCACCTCTGCGGGGGCTTCTGACCTCACCATCCCCGGGGACCCTCCAAAACAGCACTCCCCCCACCGGCCCCAACACTAGCCTGTCGCACTTGGAGACCCCCGCTCATCCCTCCCTCTCCTCCAGGAAGCCAGACTGAGCTGGTCGCGGTCTCGTGACTGTCACTCAGCTGACCGAGCCGCGCCCCACCCACCCCCTCCTCTTCAGGATTCCGCAGGGGCTGGGGGCGGGGCCCGCGGCGGGGGCGGGGCTTGGTGGATCCGCCCCCGCGCTTGGCCCCGCCGCGACCCTCAGACGGCCGAGTCTCGCGACGGCCTCTGCCAGAAGCCCTCAGTTCATGATCTTCCTGGTGAGAAATGCTGGGTAGGCAGGACAGTCTGGGACGAGGGCGGAGCGCGGGGCTGCCCCACCCCGACCCCCAACCAGTCACCTTTAACTGAGCCGGAGAGGGGCCCTGGTGGGGGGCCGGAGGCAGGGCAGGGCAGGGCGGCTGAGGGCGGGAGTGCAGCAGGCCAGGGAACCGCTGGAAATACTTGAATTCAGAGGCCCTTCTGACCTGTGACCGACCACACGGGGTGGTCAAGTCCTCTCTGTTGAATCGGTTTGTCACCAACTACTTCAGCAGTCAGTAAGGGGCAACCATTGGTGCTGACTTCTTTACCCAAGTGATGCAGCCAAAGGCCAGACAGTAACTGTGCAGGTAAGAGCTGGCGCCCCCTCCTCTGGGCCTGTTTTCCAGCCGCCCAGGCTTGGTTTGTGTTGCCCTAAGACCGTCTGACCCACCAGATGCTACCAGGCAGGCTGGCTGAGCCGTTTGTCACTTTCCCTGACAACTGGGCGCTTTACTGCTCTGTAGAATTATGCCAGAATGCCTGAGGTCCCTGGGCTCCCAGCGTGGCTTGGAGAATCTTGGATTTCTGTGTCGTCCCTTCTTCTGGAAAGGTGGATTGCAGCCCAGGAGCATAACTTGGTCTTTCGGCCTCTTCGGTGCCGCTCTGGGACACAGCCAGCACCAAGAGGTTCCAACCCCTGGGTGTGGCACTGGACTGGGGCTCCCACTGCCATGTGTTGCTGTTTGATGCCACAGTGGCCACCTCCTTCCAGGTTACGGCTGCCTGGTGGGCGGGCGGGGGGCCTCTCAAACAGTTCCCCTTTGTGATGCTAGGGGACAAGACTTACCTCGCTGGCCAGCAGGTGGGTGTCCACTCCAGCTGCTCTAGGTTCATGTGCACCCTCAACTTTAGTTCATGCTTTGGGAATCCTGGCTTTGTGCTCTGCTGGGCTTATGTCCACCTGCTCTGCTCACAGACGCCTGTCATTGTGTATGGTGTATCAGTTCATGTCCAGCCTCTCCTCTGCCTCCCTTGCACATACCACCCGCCTAGCCAAGGCCAAGCCTAGGTGTGTGGAAGGTTCTAGGTTCCTATGGGTGGTCCGCATAGCCCTGGGTCCAGTGGTCGGTGTCTTAGCCAATCCAGACATGGAGAACTGGAAGAGCTTTCCCTGGCAGCAGGTGAGAACGGGTGCCATGCTGCCTCTCCCTGCCCAGGGCTCTCCCCAGGAGGCTGAGGGAGTGGTGTGCTCAGACTCCAGCCCACTGTTTTGAAAGCAGCACCAGAGACTACTGACGTGGCCCCTGCCTTCCAGAGTGCCATGCAGGCCACCACGAGGCAGGTGAGCATAGGGAAGGTGGAGCGTGGGTGGCCTCATAGGTGCTGGCTACAGGAAGAACCCTTGTACCCCTCTCCAGGCTGTGTCCACAAAACCATTTGTCAAACGTCTGGCAAATCTACAAGGCCCCTCCCCTTCTGGGGCCAGCCCCACATGGACTCTTCACCTCAGCTGGTCCATGTTCCCACCCCCCGCCCCCAGCATTGCTCCTACTGCTCTGCTCTGAGAACGCTTTCCTGCCCTGGGCCCCTGTCTGTGAGGCCACTCTCCTGAGCTCCCCAGGACCAGGTGTAGTGGGTAAGACGGAGCCATGGCTCCGGGTGTCAAGACCAGCAGGCTATGTGGGGGGGGGGGGGGACACAGCAGATCACATGATACAACACACGGGAAGGCCCAGCAGAGTGGGCCCCAGGCAAAGAGGTCGCTTTGGGGAGGCCGAGTTGGACTGGCCCACCAGCATGCGCCCCGCACTCCATGCACACACCCCCGCCACTGTGGGCAGGTGGTGGCTCCAGGAACCCAGCAGCTTCTGGTAGCAGAGCGGGTGAGGAAGGGCGGGCAGCAGAGGCTTCAGGGAGAAAGCGGAGGGGTGCTGGGGAAGCCCCAGCAGAGCAGTGTCGCTCCCCTCCACCACACCCAAGACCTGTGCCACTTGGGCTGTCACACCGAAGAATTCAGCCATCTAATCCTAGCTGTGCCACCCAACTGTCACTGGACTGTCAGCTTGCTTCAACAGGGGCCTGGCTTGTGCGTAAGAGGGAGCGCGATGAGAAGACTCATTGCTTCTGCAGCCCCCGAGTACCCACCCTGTGCCTGACATGGACCAGTCCTGCCTGAGTGGACACTCTGAGGGGCTGAGGTCCTGAGCTTGTGGTGGACAGCACTTGGGAGCTGCGACCCAGCCCCCTCCCCCCAAACTGCCCCAAAGAGGCCAGGCCCTGGTGGCCTGCCAGACCTTTGTCCCATCCCTGTCCTCTAGTGAGGGAGGGGAGGGAAGGTGACCCAGCCTCCAAACACAGGGAGCCCGCAGCAGCTGCCACTGAGGGACCTGCAACAGCCTGGTGTGACTCGGTCCAAAGGCCACAGGCCATGGGGGAGGGGGCTGCCCTGGAGGCTTCCGTGCTTTGGGCACACAATTGGGAAGCAGGGTCCCACTCACCCATAGACCCTGGGGGCAAGAGGCCCAGGAGTCTGGGACACAGTGTGACACCAGGTGGTTATTTCAAAAAAAGTCTTTTAATTGTTCAAAATAGCACAAAACGACATCGCACTATGGTAATATTGAGTCACAGGGGTTACTCTACAATAGTGAACAGGCGCACTGTTCTCAGAAACAAGAGAAATCAAAGGGTGCTTGGGAGAAGGGACTGGGGTAAAACAATGGGACCAGGTGAGCGGGCTCCAAGGTGACTAAACGTGACGTTTTCCACAGTGAAATATACTATAATACAACAAACCAGAGGCCCTGGAGGGCACGGGCCAGAGGTGGGGGCCACTCCCCCTACCACTGCATCTCCAGGCAGAGATGGGGGGCTGACAGATTGGATGCTCGTTTCAAATCTTTCCACCACCTGCCTGCAAGCCCTGCACCTTGGTGTGGGGCAGAAAACTCCAAGCAGAACCTCGCCCCGCGTCTGGCCCAGTCTGGTACAGTGCTGCAAGTTCATAAAGCCAATGGCTGGTGTCCCCGCCTCCCCTGCAGATGACACCACACATGCCCTTCCTGGCCTGCTTCCAGGAGTCCTTGTCTCCCTCCACTCTCCACCCCTTTGTGTTACAACTTGGGGTGGTGGGGCAGGGGCTGCAGAAAGCAGCAGTCCGGAGTCAGAGTCTCCAAGCTGCTAATGCCAACGGCCTTGGGCTTCTCAGCCTCAATTCTGGCTAGGGACTGGGGAGAACTGTGAACCCAGGACACAAAGAGGCTCTAGCCCAGCCCCAAGCTGCCCCCATAGATACAGAGCAATCATCCATGCGGAGTGAGGTTTGACAGCTCACTCTTCCTTTGTCCCAGAGGCCTGGGGACAGGCAAAGGGCAGGAGGCAGGGGCCAGCAACAGGAAATCAGGCTGGGCAGTGAATCCCAGGCCCCACGTGTGAGTTCCTTCTCCTGTCCCGGCTGCCCCCAGCTTTTCCTCCACAAAGATCCCTGCCAAGGATTAGCCAAGGAGAAAAAAATTGAACAAAAATAAAAACTAAGGAAAAAGAAAAGAAAGATACACATTCTGTACACAGCTAACAAAAAAGGGACAAAACCCCACACACTAAGGCTAAAATTACAATAAAAATGTTAACTTCATCAATTTCAACTTAAAAAAAATACAACAAATGCAGCAGTTGGCGATGTGGCCCCAGCCTCAGGCAGGGCAGGGCCGAAGCCAGGCTCGGTGGGGGCTACTCCCAGCCCCGTCGGGAGGTTTTCACAGAACGCTGCTCAGGCCCCATGAAGCTCCTTTCCCTCCTTTTTCTTTCTTTTCTTTTTTTAAACAGGAAAGGGGGGAGAAGTAGGAGCACAAAGGCCTCTGAGGAAACGTGTGAGCTTCCTGTGGGGCCACGGGGCAGGGCGGGCTGGATGAGCCTGAGCAAGGGACATTAGGCGGCTGAAACACAAGGGCAACAAAGTAAAACAGAACCAGACACATGCCCAGGACAGGGCGCCTCCCCTCGCCCACCCCCACCCAGCCCTCAGCTGCCCCCTCAGGCCAAGGGCAATGAACCCCGAAACGTGTGGGCTTGGAAGTGTGGGTGCTTTGTCTTCTGTAAGTTCCAATTTCTCTCCCTCAAAGGTCTCCGAACTCTCCAGTCTTGCTCGGCTGGGAAGAAGACAGGCAGAGCCCTAATCTCTCACTGGCTCGCTGCTCCTTCCAGCCTGCCTCTGCTTCCTCCCGACAGCAAGGTAAAATGTGCTTTCTTTAGTTCATTTTAAAACAGGGAGAGAGAAAAGGGGGGAGAGAGTGAAGGGCGGCCAGTGGCTCGTGACAGCGAAGTGCAAATGCTGGGAGGGGTGGGAGAGGCGGGCCCTGGCGGGTGGTTCCTGAAGCGGGGTGAGGCGGGGGTCTGGAGAAGAATCCAGGTGCTGGCCAGCGTCCTCTCACTGACCATCTGCCTTAGATTTCTTTGGAGCAGATTTCCTTGGATGACAGAAAAGGGAGGGAGACAGTCAGTGTGGGTCCTAAGCGCACGGCAGGACCGACGCAGAACTCATCAGTGGCCGGTTACGCTCTCCCGCTCATCTGCTGAGGGCCTGAGCCCTATTTCCACCCCCAGCCTTAGAAGGTTCCTGAAAGGGCCTCCTGCTTACATTTCTGGAGAGGACAGGGGCCGCTTGCTGGCCGGCTTGGTGCCGGAGCCGTCTTTACTGGTTTCTGAAAGGGACAAGGGACGACGGCTGAGTGAGAGAACGAGAGCAGGGAATACACACTCCCCACCCGCCACCACCCCGCAACAGCACGAGCAGCAGCCTGCAAGTCGAGAGCGTGGTGGGCCTTGGGGGGGGGGGGGGGATTGCTCCTGAGGTCCAGCCACCTGCACACCGCTGCCTGGGGCCAGAACAGGGTGCCACTCCCCGCTGATTGCCCCTGGACCCTGGATGCAGGTTCCAAAACCCTCTCAGCTCAGTCCCCGGCCTTTCGCTGCCTCCCTGGCCCCAAGCTGAGCTCTCCCCAGAACCGCCACCCTGCCCCTCCACCACTGGGCTCCGCCTCAAGGGGCCCTCCCTCCATCTTTTACACCTCGGACAAGCATTCCCTGCACCCCCAGGCCAGGCTCCCAAAACATCCCATAGCGCCCTGTGCTGTCACACCCCCAGACTCCTAAGTCCAACTTGCATCTGGGTCCCCCTGCCCCACTTGACAGCTGCCCCGGTGGGGAGGGTGGGGTGTTCAGGACAAGGCAGGGGAGACACCCTGTAGGAACACAGCTCAGACAGAGATGACTCCTGCAGTCAGTCCCAGCCTCCTGCCACGCCAGGCTCCCCGTGCCTTCCCCAGAGGCCGCCCAAGGCACCCCACGAATGACACTCACCTTGCAACCACCTCACTTGCGTGGCTGGGCCATAACCCTTCTCGTTGCGGGCAGCGATGCGGAAGATGATGGCGGGCTTGGTGGTGTAGTCGATGTGGGCGTTGGAGAGGCTGGAGGACTGCACGAGGCAGGAGGGGCTGGGCCCGCAGTACACCCTCATGAAGGCCAGCTGAGCCGGGGTGGAGCACTTGGGCTCGCCACCAGCCGGCGAGCTCTGGATGGCCAGGTACACTGAGTACTCGATGATCTTGCCGGAGGTCACAGAGGGTGGCTCCCAGGTGAGGTGAGCACCGTCTGGGCTCTAGAACCAAGGGGGCAGAAGGTCAAGCCTTACTTTCTTCTCTGTGGCCATAGTCTTTCCTGCCCGAACCCGGGAACAACAGAGGGGGGTAAAAGCTTCTAGAACTGCCTGCTCATGCTTCAGTCAAGCCATTTTCCCCTGACACAATGGAGATATTCTACATCAAAATTCAAAGAGCTTCAAATAGATCTGCTCCCCGAGTAGGAGAAATAAAATGAATGGGGACTCACAACACAGCCTTCCTATACCTACTCTTGTCACCTACTATGTGACTTGTCACTTAGCCTCTTGGTGCCTCAGCTCTCCATCTGAAAAATGGAGCTAAAACCAGGACCCAGGTCTCCTTCAGATGTTGCCAGGGTTAGATAAAAGAACATGTTGAACAGCACAACGTGTGGCACACAGTGGACACTCAGCTGGCAGGTTACAGAGGAAGAAACTGAGGCAGAGGCCCTTGTCACCCTGGCAATTGGTGACAGAGCCAGGGTTCCTGACATTACCCAACAGGCAGTGGCCTCTGTTCACCAAAGGTAGGCCCTGCCGACTGTGGCCACATCCTGGGGACCCTTCCAAGTCAGCCCCACCTGGCCCTGCTCCCGCAGGCCTCCCCTCAGCTGAGGTCTGCTCTGCTCCAAGCAGGCGGGAGACCCAATGGGGACAGAAGGCCACCCCACAGCGACACTCACTTTGCTGATTTTAATGGCACAAGGGGCCCCTGGGAAACCAGGCAGACATGTCTTAAAGGCTGAGATCTCACTGAAGGGCCCCCGGCCACAGGCGTTGATCCCAGCAACACGGAACTTGTAGGCTGTGCCTGGCTGCAGTTCCTGCTTCTTCAGCTGGGTATAGTCGGGGACAGTGCCTGAGTCATCCTGGGGAAAGAGGACAGAAAAAGAACAGGAAAAGAGAGAGAAAACAAAGAGGCATGAAGCTCGGTTATCAAGAAGTCAGTTCCAAGGCCAGCACAGCAGTTTCCCCCAGGAACGTCACAGGTCCCTGGTGACCCTGCTGCAGGGGCAAAGAGGTCAGCAATGGCTGCCCCTTCACGACAAGGCTGACTGCGGCTGCACACTGCTGGGAAGAACCAAAAGCTCCCACTTCTGTCCTACTGCTCCAGGGGTCGGGCGCTCTGCCTGGCTGGCCTTGGGTTCCCCGCCATTCAAGTTGGCCCAAAGATGGAGTGTTTTTGCCAGCGCCCACTCAGGGCAGCAGAGCCAAGATTCCACCCATCTGAGGGCAGGTAATCAGCTCCTGGGGACACTTACATCTGACGGGACAGCATCATCTGGTGGCAGGAAATAGTGTGTCACCATTACATTGGTGCCCTTAACAACCCCCACATCAAACCATTGGTTTTCCTTCTTCACGGGTGCTTTGCTGGGCGGGGGTGGCAGGTCCGGCTTCTGGAAGACAGAGAGAGGAGATGGGATGAGGTTCCCAGGGCCCCGAGGCAGTGTTGCCACCCCCAATCCCAGGGCCCCCGTCACAACCGACTCACCACGCCTAGGGACTCGATGCCATTGGCCACTTCAGTCAGGGTCGCAGCAGCTTGCAGCTTTGCTGGGCTCGCTACCACAACCGGCTGGGGGGCCACAAACGTGTTGGATGGAGCCAGGCCTGGGAAGAAAGGAAGTTTCGTCGGGAAAGGCTTCGGACTCCGACTCCCCCGGGGGCCTGGGCCTCCTGGGACCCGACCTGCCCCCGTTCTCCCCTGCCAAGCTCCCAGCCGCTCTAGCACCGATTCACCCTCAGCCGAGACACCTCTCCCTAGTCAACAGAGTTCCTTGGGGGCAGGGCCCTGCTTACTCTCTGTGGCCGTTGAGGGTAGCAGGGCCACAGTGCTGGGGACAGCACCAGCCAGCTCGTTGAGGCAGTTGCTCTCGATGGTCGGGTCGTTGAGGCTGTCGGCAGGGGCCAGGGCCTCCGTGGGGAGGTGGTGGTGCTGCTGCTGGGCCTGCGCCTGCGCCTCCTGCAGCTGCTGCTGCTGCTGCACCAGGGCGGCCAGCTCTTGCTGCGTCAGCACAATGGGGATGGTGGTGGCCTGGCCCTCCTGACCCTCGGCTGACAGGTGCCCCAGCTCCGCCTGTGTCACGGCTGCCGCTGCCTCGGAAGTGTCCATGGGCTCCCCAGTGCCTGCTCCAGGGTTGAGAAAAGCACTACTCAAAAGGAAGGCCAGTGTGTCTGTCTCAGTGGACAGAAATGAATGTCCCTGATGGAGGCCCTCAGAGCTGTCCCTGCAGACCTTGTTTCCCTGACCACTTTTATTCCAGCCACACCCCACTGCAGGTAAAGCCTTGGCCAAAGGGTCCTGGCTCCTACCGGGGTGCTCACCCCACCCCACCTGGGGCCCACTGTGCCCATCTTCCCTATCATGTCTGACTCATGCCACCCTTGCACGGAGCGGCCCACCTCAGGCTGGCTCTGTTGCCCGTCACCTTAGCCCTCTGTCTAGGGCCATCACTTCTCCCGAGGGGCCCGTGTCACGCTCATGGATCCCAGCTGGCACCTACCCATGACAGCCTGCTGTGCGGCCTGGAGCACCGCCTGGATGGCCAGGGCCTGGGCTTCCTCTGTGGCTGCGGCCTGGGCAGCTGCTTCGGCGGCAGCAGTCACTGCCAGCTCCTCAGGGGTGAGCCCTGTCACCATGAGGGTGGTGGTGCCTGCCTGGGTCTCAGCCATCAGCTCTTGGGGAAGTGATAACTGGTCTACTTCAGACTGTGTGGGTGGAGGTGGCTGGACCACCACAGTGGCCACTACCGCTGAGCTGGCAGGCTCCTGGCCTGAAGATGGGTCCCCTGTGCTGCTCAGATCCACGGCGTCCGGGAGCTCAGGGGTCTGGGAGGCTGACAGGACCTCAGTGGACTCCCCCATCAGGGGTGCGGAGGCAGACTGCAGGAGTTGCCGTGGCGGCAGCTGTGGGCGAGGCCCTGGTGAGACCTGGAGCTCCTCTGGGGGCTGCAGGATGTCAACAGCAGAGAAGGGGATGTCAGAAGTTTCTGTGTTGGCTATGGTCACCGTTATCGTGGCTGGGATGGGGACTTCGGTAGTCAGAGCCCCTGGGGTAGTCTCAGTCATTGATGAGATCTTCTAGAAAGGGAGAGAAGCCCCCGTCAGAGGGGAGGGGAGGGAGGACAGACCAGGCAGTGGCACAGAGAAGCAAGACAGCCTTCACCTTCCCCTGCAGGCCTGAGTTTTCATTCTTGATGGGCTGGCTAGACCCCGTGTTAAATGGGGACGGGGACAGTAGTTCACGGAGCAGCACGAGGGGTGCAGCAAGAGGGGTGGGGCCCTTGAGATCCCCAGTCAAGTTTAACCCATCCTCAGAGAGGCCTCTGGGGCTAGATGACTGTCTCATCTTACAGGCTACAATGAAGGGGACAAGCGATGGGAAACAGTGACGGAAACAAAAGCACCCTGGAGATGCTGAGGACTATCACAGTCCTGCCTCCTGTATGTCAGGCACGGAGGCTGCCCTTTTATGGTCTGGAAAAGGAACCAGGAGCAGCACCGTTCCTGGTGCAAGAGTGACATCTAGTGTGTGACTCCGGAACAGCACGGGCCAAAGGCTCGGCAGGCAGGAAGGAGGGAAAGGGGCCCTTCTGGGTTCTTACCGGCACAGAGGGGCCAGGAACTGGTGTGGACTGTGTCACGGTGGTTACAGCCCGCGTCAGTGTTGAGGACACGGTTGTTGTGATCGCACTGGAGCTGGTGATGTTCACGCTGTCGCCCTGGGTGCTCTCCACCTCTCCCTGGTCGCTGGCAGCTGGTGGGGGATCTGTAGGGGTGACAGACAGGCTGGTCAGCAAGAGCCCCGAGGCCTCCACTTGGTTTACCACACCGCAGGATGGAAACTCTTGGAGACACCCTGTATGTGTCTGACAGGGCCAAGAAAAGCCCAGCCCACCCTGCTGGTAAACTGGGAGCCAAAGATGTCAAGTCCGGACAGATCTTCCTGCCACGGTTTCAGCCCTCCAGCCCTGGGAGCCCAGGACTGCCAGGTCAGCTGCCTTCACTCACCTTGGTTTGAGCTCATGTTGGAGGTGACGGTGGTGGCCGTGTGCGTGGTGCCTGTCTCATGGGTCTCACAGGGAGGGTTGGAGCACACCCTCTGTGTTGGGAAAGGAGCCAGCAACGCGGTGCTGGCCTGGGGGGTGATGCTGGGCGGTGCTGCTGCATCCAAGCCAGACTCCAGGGTCCTGTGGGAGGGCGTGGTGTCGGGGAGCAGGGCACCCACGCTGACCGACATGGTAGTGCCAGTGGAAGTGGTCTGGTGTGTCTCACAAGGGTGGCCGGCAGGGGCCTGCTGCCCACCTTCAGGCTGGCCTATGCCCCCACTGGAGGTGGCGGTGGTGGCTGTGTGGGTGGTGCCTGTCTCATGGGTCTCACAGGGTGGGTTGGAGCACACCCGCTGGGCGCTGCCAGCATTGGAGGTAGTGGCAGTGTTGGTGGTGCCCGTCTCGTGGGTCTCGCACGGTGGGTTGGAGCAGACATGGGTCGTGGTGGCCGAGGGGCACAGCAGTGCCTCCAGGGCTGTCACAGTCACAGCGGTGCTGGGCGGGCTGCCCTGCGGGCTCTCATACGCGGGCACAGGGGCCCCTCGTGCTGTGCCGGGCTCCCCAGCACCCAGGCTGGGGCGGGCCGTGGTGGGGGTGTTGGCTGTGTGGGTGTGATGCATTTCCAGCTGGCGCCCCACGGGCCCGACCTTGCCGCTCAGAGAGGCCAACTGCACAAAAGCTGGGCTGTGGCCCCCCAGGAGTGGGCTGGCAGAGCATGGGGCCCCGGTGGCCATCACAGTCATCGTGGTGCTAGTTGCACTGGTCTGACGGGTTTGGCACTGGGGCTTAGGACCCTGGCCTCCCTCCACTGTCCCGGTGGCCACATTGATCCGGACCACAGTGGGGTTGCTGGCCACACAGACCCGGCGGGCATCTCGCTGCTGGCTGGCGCCGACATTTGACATGGCTGTGGTGGCGGTGCTGGTGGTGCCCGTCTCGTGGGTCTCGCAGGGCGGGTTTGAGCAACTGTGCTGCCCAGCCATGTTGGAGGTGGCGGTGGTAGCGGTGTTGGTGGTGCCCGTCTCGTGGGTCTCGCACGGCGGGTTGGAGCAGACTCGGACCACACTACCATTCTGCTGCCCCATGGTTGAGGTCACAAGAGAGGCAGCTGCCTCCTGCCGGTCACAGACGAACTGCACTTGCGTGGGCTGGGGGTGGCCCCCAAGGTTAGCCACAACAGTGGTGGTGGCTGTGTTGGTGGTGCCCGTCTCGTGGGTCTCACAGGGTGGGTTGGAGCACACCAGCGTCACGGTGCCAGGCTGCACATCACCCTGGCCCGAGTCGGCAATGGTGACCGTGGCTGTAGGCTGTTCGGTAGTAGGAGAGGCCAGGATAGACACAGGGAGGTCGTGCACGGGCTGTGCCTCAACCCCGCTGGGTGCTGTGATCAGGGTCACCTGGGTAGGCTGGGAGACAGGCTGAGGGGAGACACAAGACCACAAGAGTTAGTGCTGCAGTTTTCTGTCTGTCCCTCCCTGCACTGTCACCTGCACCAGTTGGCCTACTGACTCTGCTCCCAAACGCAGCCCTGGCAAACACAGCACTCACTTGCCGTCTGATTTCAAGACACTGACTGGCTCAGTGGCACCAGGAAAAGAGGTGCCACTTTGCCTCAAAGGCAACTGGGACAGGGAAGGGGCAGTAGGGAGTGGGCAAGGGGAGGGCGGAGCCCGGGCTGGAGTCAAGCCCTCCGTCGGGGAACGGACTCCCCCATGACGCACAAAGGCCAGCACCACATACTTCACAGCTTCCAGGAATTCAGCTTAAGAAAATGTATGAAGAGAAGAAAAACACCATGTGCATACGGAGACAAATCGTTAAAGCCTCTGTAGCAGAGGTCCTCAACCTTTTTGGCACCAGGGACCGGTTTCATGGAAGATAATTTTTCCAAGGACGGGGGTGGGCGGTGATGCCAGCCATGGGAGCCGCTTGGAAATACTAACCCTAACCCACCGCTCACCCCTGCTGTGCACCTCCGACCCCCGTTCCTAAGTTTCCTGGAAGACAATTATTCCACAGATGAGGGCATGGGGTCGGGGGACAGCAGAGCTCTGCGGCCTGGTCCCTAACAGGCCACAGACCGGTACCCGTCCAGGGCCGGGGGTGGGGACTGCAGCTCTATAACATTACAAGAGAAAGGACCTGGTGTTCAAACACCAGACACGATGTCTCACCACGAGGGACTATGAGCCAAGGACTACGCAACAGCAGGGACAATGTCTACCCACAGCAGCAGAACGCCGCCTGGAAGGAAAGCCCGGACGCAGGGAGCACAATCCTCACGTGCTTTCACGTGGGGGTCACGGCCTTGCTCCCGTGCCCTCGGGCCCTGCCCTACCTGCATGGTGATGGTGGGAGTGGTGAGCCCACCGGCCGCTGTCAGCGTGGTCTGCGCGGCTGACACGGTGATGGCAGTGGGGTTGATCACCTGGCTTGAGAGGGTGGCAATGGTGCCCAAGGTAGTGATGGGCGTGGCCAGGGAGGCGCTGGTGCCGTGGCCCCCAGCTCCAGCAAGGCTGGTGGAGACCGTGCCTGTGACTGTGCCTAGGGTTGTGACACCTAAAGGAAAGGAGGCAGAAGTGGAACGAGGCCTGCTGCTGCTACCTCCTTTCAGACAGCTTTTTCTCCCCAGACGGGGTACTGGGCACTCTGGAGCCACTGGGAACAGAAAGCTCTGGAGAGCGCCTGCCATCCTCCCCCAGCCACACTACAGGGAGGCGGTCACAAGACCATAGGGGTTGGAACCCAGTTGCTGCTGAGGCCCTGGCCCCTATGGGCTACACACCTGTGGTGCCCTTCACAACCAGTGTGGTGACGGCCGGCTTGACGGCAGAGACAGTGACGGGGGTGACCAGGCGGACGCCCCCCATGGGCACGGTGCGGAGGATGGTGCCTGGCTGTCCAGGGGCCCCCTTCAGCACCACCTGGAACACCAGAGGAAAGTGCCGCCCGTGTCACTCCCAGACCGGTCAGGAGGACACATGTGGCCTGGCCAGGGTGGACTGTACTCAACGCTGGGGAGAGGAGAGGGCCAGTTGTGCCTCACCTGGGTAACTCCTTGCTGCCCGTGGCCAGTGGCAATTTTAGGGACAGCGGTGATGATTTTGGCAGGTGCCCCCGTTCCTGAAGTCATCACCTTGGTGGTGATGATGGTGATGGGGGACTTGATGCCAGGACTGCTGGTCACACCTAGATGGCGGAGAGTAGGGGCCCAGAGAAGACAGGCTCTGTGATGGCTTCCCATGTCTCCTGTGTCCCTCAGGTCCCCTTTGCAAGCACTTACCCCTGCTCTCTGCCCCTAGATTAACATGAAGCTTTAACGATCATAGCCATAGCCATAGCCCTGCCATCTCCCTACAAATCTTAAAACCAAACAAAAAGAGCAAGGAAAAGATGAAGAGAAGGAGAAACCAAAAACCAGAGAGCTGTGCCCAGCCTCCACTGCCCCTGCTGGCTCTGACCCTGACAGTCACTCGCCAGCACCCACACGCAAGGGAGGCCCCTACCCGCCGCTCCCGCCTGGGTGATGATGGCCGACATGGGAATGGTCTTGATGATGGTGGTCGTGCCGGGCTTGGTGGTGCTAGGGGACACGCTGCTAATGCCCAGGATGGTGGGCTTGGCCCCTGCCCCGCTGGCTTGCGTGGTAGTAATGATGGTGGTAGGCTTGCCATCCGCCGAGGTCACCAGCTTCAGGATTGTCCCCGCTGGCAGAGGTCCTTTGGTCTGAAACGGGGAAGCAGGTGGGTGAACTGGCATCAGTGCTGGGAAGGAATTTTTGGTCTGGACATCATGGGTGATGGGACTAAGGAACCAATGTGCTCACGGGACCTTCTGTAGGCAGGGATACAAGTGTTCTCCTTGGCCCAGTACCCACTCTTGCTTATGCAGCAGTCTGGGGACCACTTCCGGCAGGGACACCAAGAACTCACCTGGATGATCTGAGTCACAGGGCCTGTGGACGCCTGGCCTGTGACTGCTGAAGTCTGAACTGGTTTGGTCTGGACCACTGACATCACTTTGCCCAGATTGGAAATCTGAAAAGGAAAGGATGGAGCAGGGAGTGATCCGGAAACCAAATAAGGGCATGTCCTGGGCTGGGACTCTCCTGCAGCTGGCCCAGGGCAGTGAATTACCACTGGCAGTCGCTATGGCCTGCCGGCTGTCACCAGCAGCCGGGTGGCACCTGTCACTCACCAGAGCACTGCCTCCTGGGACAGAGATGGGGCTCTTCACCAAGGTGATGGTCTTGGTGACCCCGCCCACCACCGTGGTCACCACCTGGGCTTGCTGAGCCACTGTCACAGTCCCCGACTTGTGCACCGTGATGATAGGGCGGGTAGATGTGTTGGTGGCAGAAGAGACAGATGTTCCCACCTGGGCGGCTGCAGTCTTCAGCATTCGGGTGGCCGGGTTGCTCACCTGGAGGGGGCAGAGACAAGTGACAGGCAAGGCAGAGAGAGACAGGGCCACCACCTGGAACGTCCACGGCAGGCCCACAGCTCTGGCCTCAATGCTTCCCCTTCTCCCCATCCCGAGCTGCACAACAGCCTATCCTTTAACAAGGCAAGGGAACAGAACGAACCACCAGAGGTCTGGCCTAAGGGTGCCACGCACCCAATGGCGACAGCTTATTCTACAGCCCACAGCAAGCACCAATTATGGACAAATGGGTTAGTCCAAAGCTCGAAGGAGTGACTGCTATTGTCCCATCACAGTGGCCAGAGCCCCTAGCTCCAAGGCTGCTGGCTTTAAAACTGGCCCAGAAGATGCTCACCATGACTGGCGAGGAGGCCACCTTCACAGTGGCCGGGAGAGTAGTAGTGCCAGGTGTCACAGCCACGGTCTTGACAATGGTGGTACCCGCTGGGACACTCAGCACTGTGGGCGCCGAGGAAGGAGGGATCTTCTGGGTGGCGGCAGCCGCAGCTGCCAGCGCAGCCATCCCGCTCATCTGCGGGTTGCTGCCGATCACCTGTGGCAGGTACAGGGCACGTGAGCCCCGGGGAGTGCTACCTACCTCCTAGCGCTGAGGACCTCACCAGAACCTGCCCAAGGCCTCAGCCCTGCTCCAGGAAGCCTCCATACTGCCACCATCTCTCAGCTTTTCCTACTCCAGACCCTGCTCTCCTGGCCCCACACATGGAGGGCTTCCCGCAACTGGGCACAGCAACCCCAGTGGCAGGAGCTGGCCAGGAGCACTAGATCTTTTTTAAAGACTACAGAGCCAAATACATTTCTCACGGGCCTCGATCACACCCAGCTGGCTGCATTCTCCCCTCAGGCTTCAGAACAAGAAAGCCCACATTTAAAATGCCCTTAGGGTCGGACAGGTTAGGGTCCTTGGAGGCATCGATTGATTCTTGCTGTGACCCTGCCAGAGATCTCATCATGAGTACTTCACAGATGGGAAGGCACAGGACGCACAGTACCAGAGCTGGGTGGGACTGGAAGCCCGCCAGTACGCGTTCCACTTATTCCACTGAACCACCAGCAAGTCCCACCCCTACCCCACACCAGCCCCAAGACTGCTCCTCACCGTTCCCTGGGCACTCTGTGTCGGCACAACCATTCGCACGCCAGCGGGCAGGGAGGTCACAGTGACAGGGGCTTTCCCAGCCTGGCTGGCAGGTCTCATGGTGACCAATGGGGTTCCTGTTGTAGCCTGAGGACCAGTCACTTTGAGAACAGCAGGGACACCTGATGAGAGAAAGGGCTGGCCATCAGCAAGCCACCTTCCACACAATGCTCCCCAGCCCCTTTGCCGAGTTCAACACACAGGCTTAAACTACTTTTGTTGAGCTGCTTATGCTGTGAGTCCGGTTCTTCTCTGTGCCGAGTGATCAGCTTGCACCCTCCCCGGGGCACTCAGTAACGAGCCCGCCAGGCCTGCTGTCCGTTTGGCAGCAGTCCCCACTAGGCACCGAATTTCCCCGGAGGCAGCCCCTACCTGCCAATGCCCCGGCTCCCCGGTTTACCTTGAGTCCTGGCTGCTGTGGGCACGGAAATGGAGCTGCCGGGCACCGTCGGCAAAACCTGGATGGTGGTGGTAGTTGGGGGCGCGGCAGCAGCCTGGGGCAGGAGCGTGATTCCTACTTGGGTCAGCGGCTGCACAGCAGGTGCGGCTGCTGCCGGGGCAGGGCTCTTGGGAGGGTTGGCAGGCACAGACGGGACTGGATTGGGTGTGGGGGAGGTGGCAGTAGCAGCCGTGGCAGGAATGTCATATTTCTGGAGCTGCAGAAGGTAACTGTCCGCTGTTGCCACTGCCCCCCAGCTCACCTCCAGGGAGTTTGTGTTGGCTCGAACCAGCTGTACTCGGGCTGGGGGCGGTGGCTTTTCTGTTGAAGAACACAGCTGGTGAGAAGGGGAAGGAAGCTGAGGCTCCAGGCTGTAACAGGGCTCAGCGGGACTGCACCTTACCTGTCTCCAGGTACCAGAGGTCCTTGCAGCAGACCTGGTTGTTCCAGGCCTTGCGGTAGCCGTCACGTCCACTCCAAATGTACAGGCGGGTGTTGATGGCAACTGCACAGTGGCCAGCTCGAGCCCGGGGAATGTTGTCCTCCAGCGTGTCCATGAGGATGGTCTCCCAGGCCATGGTATCTAGAGGGTACACAGGGGGAGTCAGCAGGGAAGGCAGAGAAAACCCACCATCCCCAGCTGCCCCCTGTTCTATTGTTGTCAGGGCGGGGAGTTAAAACCAGAAAGCTGGCAGATTACTAAAACAAAAACGGCAACAACAAAAAAACCCCAAAGCCCAACTCTGTGTGGCAAAAAACACCGTAAAAACGAAAATTATAAGCCACAAATGACAAACTAGGAAAACTAATTGAAATGCATAAATGTCGTCTTTTTGCATGTCAAACAGTACAACAATCCACAGAGAGTTGGGCAGAGGGGGACGTAACTTATGGAAAAGACAATAGAAGGACCGTAAGAAAAAACACACATTCTCACTCAAGATAAGACAAACGTAAGTTTAAACCATACAGCGCCTGGCAGTTTGATTTCTGTGCCCGCTGCAGCTGGGCTCAAGGTGAGCCGGGGCAGGGGTCTGGCCGGTGGGGAGCTTCAGCCGCCTATCAGGCTTGGCAAAGAGCGGTCTGACTGCGTGGCTAGAGCCAGTTCCAGGAAGTCAGGCACCGCCGGGGGTGCCTGCGCTGGTACAGCCTCTGCAGGGCGGTTCTGCAACATCTCACAGCAGCTCCACTTCTAGGTTTGTACCCTTCCAACGTACTTGCACGTGGGTGGAAACGGTGCAAGGGTACTCACAGACCGGCGTCTGTGCGTGACACAGCACCACAACAGCGATTCAAAAGAATGAAGCTGCTCGCTGCGCATCGAGTGCAGCGATCTCCGAGACACAGTGAAAAGGGTCAGGCACAGCACCGCATGCAGCAGGCTGCCGTCGCTGTTTGCTTTGAAAGGGACCTATGGCTAACGCTCGCTCGTCTATGTAGAAGAGCCCCTGCAGGCGGACAGAAACCACCCGTGTGGCTGCCTGTGAGAACTGGGAGGGAGGCTCTGCACCATATGCTTCTGGATGTCTGGCTGTCAGAGCCTATTCAAAAACGTAAAGGGGAGCATCGCTTCAGAGCGCTCTGCCCACTGGATACTTCTGGCGGATTCTAGAGGGTACCACGGGCCGGCTTCGCTCCCTGCACACCCCACGCAGCTCTCAGGGCTGAGAAGGGTCAGCCTCCTGCAGCCTCCCGCAGGCCACTCGGAGCCCCAGGAGGCCATACCCAGGTTGAGACAAGCCAGCGTGTTGGTACACTTCCACTCCTTCTCATGTGTGGCCACTTTGACGTCATCCATGACGAGAGGCACCCAGCCACCAAACACGTACATTCTGAGAGGGGAGGGAAGAGTGGGAGAGGACTGTAGAGGAGGTGCCGACCTAGAGGCATCCCTCCTACCCAGTTCTAGAGCTCGGCCGTCTAGCTCTCCCCTAGGAGAGTCCCCCAGGATGCACGCGCCTTGAGGCTGCCCTCTCCTACCTGGTGGCTCAGCCCTCACAAGAACTGTGTCACCTCTACTGAGAAAAAAACCACCATTTGGCTCATCTAAAGCTCACCTTCATCTCCCATCGTTCCTAGATTCCCTTTAGGACCTTGGCATTCACAAAGACACCCAGCTGCTCGCGTAGAGATCTAGAACAATCTCCACCCTTGATGGGGTGGAACTTCACAGGCCCAGGAAGGGTCTTGGGCTGGGTTTGCGTGTGGCCCCCTCCACCCTGAATCTGTCTTCTCTTGGCCCCCCAGGGTCATAATGGAAAAACGGGGCTGCTGAACGCCAGCCCAGCAGGGAAGAGGAGTCCACAGGCCTTAAGGACTGTCATAACAAACTGACAGAGAACCCCGTGGAACAGGGCCAGGCTAGAGAGGAGAAAGACGAGGGAATAGCCACTCACTTATTTCCGATGGTGGTTGCTGAGTGGAGACTGCGAGGAAGAGGAGCCACCCCGCTGAGACTGGGCTTGTTCCATGTCAGAGTCTCTGTGTAGAGAGATGGAGAAGAGAAAGGGTTACCCGCGCTGGATCAGACCTAGAATGTTCCTCGG
This sequence comes from Eulemur rufifrons, assembly GCF_041146395.1. Lineage (NCBI taxonomy): Eukaryota > Metazoa > Chordata > Mammalia > Primates > Lemuridae > Eulemur > Eulemur rufifrons. The sequence goes on along the minus strand of NC_091012.1, from coordinate 20,500,395 downwards.
ACTTGGAGAAGGCTCAGGAAGGCAGGTTCTGACCCAATGTGACAATTCTATCCCTGGCCTCCCCACAACCCCTGGCAAACCCTCTGAATGTTGTCGTAGCTGCCAGATGCCAGTGTTTTCCAAGCGCTTTTGACCATCCTAGCGACAGCATTTCTTCAGATATGTACAGAGCACCTGCTCTGAGCTGGCACTGTTGTCGGAACGAGCTCACCCTTAAGCTGCGCCAGCTTCGCTCCCTGCTCCCCACGAATGCATTCATCCCTGCACCACCTCAGCCTACAGACGTTTCAGCAAACACTGCTGGCAATTTCTCCCACACTACATTGCTTCCCTTGAGTGTCAACTCTGATCCACGGGACAGCATAACCAACATCTACTCTCTCCTGTTGGAGACCCCTCCAGAGACCTGTGGTTAGCAATCTTCCCCAACCACTCCTGATACGACCCCCTGGTTACCTGCCCACGTAGCCCCCAAAGGCCCAATGGTTTAACGACATCCAATCATACCATAACAGTCAGACCAGATACACTAGTCCTCGCACGGTCTGGCCGCTGATAAGTCAAGAGGGACTAATGCTACCCAAATCAAGATAATTCCACTCTAGAAAGGCCTCAATCTCTCCCCTTATTCTCCCATAAGCTAGCAGACCAACTCAGGCAACTGAGCCTTGCTCTTTCCTAAAAGCAATGCCACCACTGCAGGGCAAGGATAACAGCCCCAAACCTAGGGACAATCTGGGGTCCTACCCCCACCCCAGCATGACAAGAGACAAGAGCTAAGTGGGATGTTCCACTACCCTACAAGCCCCACCTCGCCACCTGATGAGGTCACTCATGAGATCAGCCGACCGGCAGACCTCTGTCCACTACTGCACTCACCAATGTCCAGGGTCCAGAGGTCCCCCAGCCTGCAGCCACTCATCCCTCCGTAGATCACCAGCTTGGATTTCTTGTTATCCTTTTCAGTGTACACCACAGCAGTGTGACTCTCCCGGGGTGGGGGCAGGACCCCGTAAGTAATAGGGATGTCCCAGGCTACCACTCCGGAGCCTGGCCGCAATTCCAGGATGTATAAGTCATTCAGGTACCTGATGAAGAAAACACTGGTTATGGCCAGCCTCAACTCTATGAGCCAGAGGCTTCAGTGGGTATCTACCAGTGCATAGTGAATTCCCTGGCATACAAAGGGGCTAAGGCCACGTGATCTCTCCCAAGGTCGTCTTCTACCTTTGCTCCCGAGAAAAGGCTGCCAGATGCGCCCTAGGGTGAGTCCAACTGGAGCAGAGGGCTGGGTAGTAATGAGGTTGTGTGGCAGTCTCAAATTCACACCCAGTGGCGGCCCCTCTGGGCTGCCATGCACACACAAAGCTGGGCATTATACGAAGGCCTCCATAGAGCAAGAGGGGGCGTTGGCTTGGGACTACCTCCAAACAGAAAGGCCCTTGGCTACGGGCCTTGGAAAATACCCATCAGGAAACCTATAGGCAGCAGAGGCTGAGAAGGAAAGCCACCAGCTCTAAACCAGGTCTGAGGAGCAGGGACCAGTCCAAGACAAAGTGAGCTTCCACCTCCTGGCCCAGCCCTCCTCCTACAAGGCCTGCTCAAGGTTAGAGATTTTGGAAAGCTCCTTAGAGAGTATCTAGTGCCAACCTCTCATTTTACAACCTGGCGTGGGAAGGGGATTTGGCCGCAGTGGGGTTAGTCAACACAGACCTCAGGATCCACAGGCCCAACACATGCTTGAGCACACCCGCCCTCGTGGGATTCCACAGAGAAAGGACGAAGCCTCACCTCGGAATGTTGTTCTTGGGGTCCTCGCTATCATTGGCCAGACCCCCAAACAGGTAGCATTTGTTGCCCACGAGGGAGAAGCTGTGCCCGAGCCGAGGACATGGTGGGGGACCATTTTTGGGCGTCTTTGCTTTAAGCCTCTTCCACTCCCAGCGGCTTGCCTGCAAAGTCAAAACTTGAAGACTGAGCTCTGGGATGGGGAGGCCGCTGCCGGGGGCCTGCGGCAACTTGTGCCGTGGGGAGGAGACGGGCTGGGGTGAGGAGTGAGCCTTGCTGGAGCTGTCTGGGCCCTGCCTTCTCCTCTGAGGCTAGCCAAGTTCAGCTCCTTCTGCAGTCTGTTCGCTCAGATCTGACCAAAACCAGCGTAGCGGCACGGAGTCAGATTGCATCTGGCTCCTCGTCTGGGATTTGGGGAAACTGTGGGGTATCCTCCACCTCCTTGCTCGACCCAAGCCCCCAAGCCACTACCACGAGGAACCCTAGGAGAGGGTCGTGCAGGGCAAGGAGGCGGCAGCTCCTGAGGGCTCTCCGCTATGTTACCTGGAGCTCGTAGAGGTCATTGCTGTATTTTCCATACTCCACCATCCCACCAAACACCAGCAGGCGAGTCCCATCACACACGAAGCCGTATGCTGCACACCCAGGAGGGATGTCCCCTCTCACAGCCGGGATGAACCACTGGTTGGTTGCTGAGGATGAAAAGAGAACAGAAGTCAGCCCACCCCAGAGCTCCCAGAACCACAGCCCCCATTCCTCCTATTCCCCAAATCCACTGGCCTTCAAACTTGGCCAGAGAGGGCCAAGCCAGCACCCCGTCTCTATAGGGGCTCCAACAGCCTGGACCTCCGCACATCAGTGTCCAGCTCTGGCCACTCCATCCACGCCATTTTCCAGACCCCTGGAATTCAGACCACCACAAACAGCCTGTGACCACCCTGCTTCTCGTCAAGGTCATCTAAACAAGCAGGAAGTCACTGACTGAGATAATTCACCAGCGTCTGGGCATCTGGCCACTGACTTCCTTCCCCTACTAATTGGGGGGTCATCAGAAATAAACTTCTATACTCAAAATCCCCTCTGTGTGGCCCAGGTTTCTCTCCATGTACCACAGGGGCATGACAGCCAGAGCCCACAGCTGCACCTCTGTGTGCCCAAAAGAGTGACTGCTGCAGGCTGGGGAGAGCCACGGGGACAAGAACCAGTCTGTGCTCTGACCTCACGGGGCCTCCCTCATCTCTGCTGACTTCCCCGGGCCTTCTCTCGTCTCCTAGGTGATGGTCCCCAGGCTCTGTGGTAACGCCAGCGCCCCTCCCCCACCACTGCTGCGCCTACGCTAGCTACTACATTCGCAAGCCAGAGGTGGCAGCCTGGGCAGGGCTTCTGTGACAGAAGCTTCTCAAAAGCCTGTGGGGGTGGGGAGACCACCAAGAAATAGGGCGAAACAGACTCCAGGCATCAACTGGCTTCCCCAAGACAGCAGGGCCCAGCCTTTAGCTGCGAGCAGGGAGCCTGTGTCCTCACTGCCCCCTCATACCTGCTGTGCCAGAGCTTCCTGGAAAATCTCCTCCTCCTTTGAGGGGTCCCTCCCTGTCCCCCAGAGGATACACCACACTGTCTCCCCAAACCCCAGACGAGGAGCCAGATGCACATCTGACTCCATGCCGCTACGCTGGTTTTGGTCAGATCTGAGCGAACAGACTGCAGAGGGAGCTGAGGCTGGGTTGGGGCAGGCAGAGAAGGGGCGAGGGCCTCTCCATGCGACTGGAGAATCAAGAGTGTTCCTCCTGGGATTTGATGGGGGGTGGGGCGTTGGGGGTCCCCATGTGGAGGGAACTTGGGAGGCTTCTATGGCTCGGTGCCAGTTGCTCACTGCTTCTCGGCCTGACTTTCTACACACGGATGCTGTGATACAGCATGAAAAACATTTTATTTGGTGACCAAAAGCACTGTGAGAGCACAGAAAAGGAAAAACACTTGTTTTTTTCCTTATTCAGGTGCATCTGGGGAAAGGGGGCTAGCCATGGTCATTACTACATTGCCCCACATCCTGCATTGTCAGCCCTAGGGCTCAACACACGACTCTGCCAAGGCTTGCTGTCACGGCTCCTCTGAGGGAAGAGGGAAGAATGCCGCCCCTCGCCCGCCAGCACCCAGCTCTCCAGGTGCGTCCGAAATGGCTGTGGGTCTCCGCAGCCGTTCAGCTGAGTCACTGGGACTCCAGCACGCCTAGCACCAGAGCTCCTCTGCCATTTCCCTACAGCTGAGGCGCAGCACTGGTGCTGCTGTGCACGCACACGCACCCGCGCCCAGGGCCAGGTCTCTCACTCCTAGTGCAAAAATCACCCAAGAGGAGCAGGAGCTTTCTGACGCTGAGGCAGACTAACCCTGCACAAACGATCCCTGGAAGGAGTCCACTCGAGTTACCATGGACCCTGGTGGGGGTGGGGGGAGGTGGGCAGCAGAAAGAAAGAAACCTCTCTCGGTAGATAAAGGAACAGAGCCCAGGAGGGGAAGTAACTTACCTGAGGTTACAGAGTAAAACAGAGACAGAGAGACAAGAACCTTATCACTGACTTGACGTGATCGCTATGTGCCCGCCCAAGGGTCCCACGTACAGGCAGCCACCAGCCACCCTCACTCATGTGAGTACCCCCGTGGCCAAGGCACATAGCTATGGGGCCATAAGTCAGGATTTGGGACAAAGCTAAATGGCAAATGGGTTCAGCCTGTGGCTTTCCCATCATACCCTGATCACTGACCCAGCTGGCCAGGCTAGAAGCGACCTGTGGGCTCCCAATCCCCAGATCCTTCTATGGGACCCAAGAGGTGCTGATCTCATTCTAGAATACTCCGGGTAGGGCAGGGGCCCCTCCACCCCATCAAGAGACGTCTTCCAGGGAGTGCGGTTCCTGGCATAGAGTCCCACCCCCCTCTGAGCCCCTTGAAGACACACAGCAAGTGAGCTCTTCTCCCCTTCCACTGTCTTTCAAATCCACAGCTGTTCTCACTCGCCCTCAATCATCTGGGGGGGGGGGCATCATGTAACCCAATGCCTGGGCCCCTCATTCTGGATAGGCTCTGGCTTGTCACCACCCTCCAGGCTGGCTTTCAGCTGGGAGGGGAGTTTGGGGAAAGGAGGCCATCCTTCTGCAGGACCCTGCGTGGGTCAAACACCACTCTACTTTCCCCCTCCTCAGCAAGACTGAAATCCCAGCTGCTGTTCGTTTCACAGGCTCCCCCACCCCTTTTCAAGCTGCTAGCTCCATTTGTAGTTGCTGCTATCCCGCCACCAACCAAGAAACCAATGCCCAGGCAGCAGGGCAGATGGGCAAGTTTGAGGAATTGCCTTCTTCTTTGTTCGATGTGTCACATCAGAGCATTTCCTGTGTGGCAGACATCATGCCCAGTGCTGGGAGGCACAGAAGATATCACTCTAGTACTCATACTCCCCCATCTGGTAGGAAGGCTGTGCACCCTCTCCCACACGATGGGACAAATACCCCCAAATACCCCGGAAGAGCTCTGAACCAAGCCCGGCCCTTGGGAGCACGGAACAAAGGCGATTGATTGGTGGAGAGAACAGGAGGGGAAAGGGCTTCTCAGAAGAGGTGACATTTGAGCCAGACCTTGAAGGGTGAACAGAATTTCCCAACAAATGAAACTAGCAGGGCCAATCAGGAAGTGACTGTAAGAGCCCAGTAAGAAGCTAGGAGAACCTGGAATGGAGGGGAACAAATTTGATACCAGCTTGACTTGGGACCAATTAAACACAGGGACAGAGGAAAAGGGAGGCGTTTCAAAGGTGGTGGCCTGCAGCCTGTTAACCAAAGAAAGACACAGACAAGTGGGAACAGTCTCTGTGAAGGTCTGCACTCCTGCCCAATCCCGCCACCAGCTGGCAGGGTGACCCTGGACCTGTCACTTCCCCTCTTGGACCCCAATTTCCTCATCTGCAGAAACACGGAAATTCGGCTAGATATTTTCCGAGGTTCTTTCCAGCACTAACAGTCCATGGATATTAAAGAACTACTGAGGCAAAAACAGCCTTAGGCAAGCACCTCAACTCTGACAGCACCCTGAATTCTTTGGCTTACCAGGTGGAAATAAAATTCCCTGGGGACAAGGACAGCAGCTACCCTATGACCTCCCTAAGGCCAATGAAGTATCCCACAGCCACCGTGGCAACTGCCGCTGAAGGCCACGCACTTGCTTTCTCTCTCATATTCACATACACACCCTTCAAGTGCACACACACCCCCCCACCCTCACCCCGACGCAGAGCTACCCAAGACAGTGAGGAGCACACACGCCCCTGGAGCTTTATTATCTTAGCAACAGGGAATGCTTCCAGATCAGATCTGTCTCCAAAGGGGCAAGTCTTTTTGAGGACTGATCCCACAGAAGGAAAAGTACACAGGCAGAGGTATGTGGAGAATATGCCCTGACCTCATTTAAAACAACAAAACAAAAGGAAACACAACAAAGGTAAGCTGCAGAGGCAGCTGCTGGACTGGCCACAGCTGCTGGAGAGGGGCTGGAGCCCAGTGGGCCGCTGACAAAGGCAAAGTAATAGATAAGAAGCACATAAGGAGTAGGGAGCGGGTCGCTCAAGGAACAGATTATGACAGTCTCCAAAATGCTACCCTGCAGGATCCCAGGGCGTCGTCTCAAGCAGCCCTTTGGAAGGCTGGCTACCCTCTTATACACAACCTGTCTTTGCAGACTGGTAATTCATTAATGCCAAAGTGGTCAATTCATTTTAATAAACTAATGAATATGCACAGGCCCCAGGAAGCCAAGGCGGTGGACTTTGGAGCTGATTGTAATTAGGCCCCTGCCCTACTTTCTAAAATTGCATTTCCCTGCCAGGGAGCCTGCTCCAGGCCTTATGAGAAGACAAAGTGGGTCCAAGGAGCTGAGATAGTGCTGCTCACGGCGATGACATCTCTAAAAACAGCCCTACCACTTGATAAGTTGTATCCCTTCCCTTCGGCCTCAGCTTACTGGGCTAATTCCTGCCACTGCAGCTGCCTAGGCTGGCAAGGAGCACCACCAACCACCCCCAGGAGGGACTGAGAAAGGCCCTGCTCCCCGGAGGCAACAGGTGCTGACAGACCCGGAATGAAAAAGCTCCCCAGCCTTTCAAAGTCAACCTGGCAGGGGCAATAACCTACAAGGTGCAGGGAGGCCTGCACTCTCTGCCTTGCGGGGTAGGGAGGGGAGCCCCAACCGCCCACTCCTCAAACCAACTTTCTCCCTCCAGGCAGCTCCACTAACTTCCCACCCCCAGAGTGACAGGCCACTGGGGGCAACATGAAGCCCACCCACTAAGGGCTTGTCTTCAGGGGTGAGGAAGTGCCAAGGATCGCCAGATGGACACAGAGTGAAAGGGGTTTGTGAGCTGTGACGGCAAGGGGGAAGGTGCTGGAAGACGGGCCTCTCTGCTGAGAAGGAGCTTCCTAAAGCCCAAGGTTCAACGCTGGGGCTTTCTCCTGCACGCGATGAACTACCATGTCTGGGACAGAACTCCCGCAGACCCTTCCTTCAGGGCCAGTCAACAGGTTATTCAGGAGCTGACCTCGTGCTAGGTGTACAAAACGGCCGTGGCTACCGCGGGGGAAAGATGCAACAAAGCTGCCATGGAAAGCTGCAGGCTTTCTGCCCTGGAGACCGAGCAAGGCCACCAGGCAAGGGGTGACGGTATGTGGCTCCCATGAGGGAGACGTAGAAAGCTAGCCGGCACATCAGTGATACCTGGAGACAGGGAGAGGTTCCTCCTTCCTCCCAACTACCAAGTGCTTGGGTTTTAGGAGGAGGCGGAATGGCTGAGATCACCCCCTTGATCTCACAGAATAGGTGAGATACAGGACTATCCAGCCTACTGAGAATAAATGGAATTCATCTTGCAAACCAGAAGGCACCACATTAGGAATAGAGATTATTTGAAATGATACAATGCAGAAGTAAATGCCTACGGGGGAGGCAGACTGCTGCCCATCCTATAGGTCCCCAAGGCTCCATCATAACCCAGGTCAGATTAGAATGTTAAAGGCTGCCCCTTAAGACCACGTCCCTCCCTTTTTCTAGAGACAGAGAGCTAATCTATAATCTAGAAATTGTCATTTCTCCAGAATGGGCACTAGAGATGAGGAAGAGCTGAGCAGGCGCAGAAGGAGGGAGGGAGGACTCTGTCTGCGCCAAGGGGACAAATCCACCCGCCCTAGCCTGCCGGGTAATGGTGTATGTCTGAAGTCACCACCACTGGCCAACACCCCCTCGCCCTCACCACTTGGACTAGAGGGTTTTTTTCTCAACTATGGAAAAGCAACCCTCAGACACAGGAGAGTCAAAGGGTTTAAGAACCAGGAGATCAGGGAAAAGCACAGAAGCCTGGCAGAGCAAAGGGGAGGGGAAAGCAGATGGGGGGGCGCGGAGGGCTAAGGAGGGGGGAGACAGGGAGGGATGGGAGAAGGGGAGGGAGGAAGAGGGAGGGATGGGAGAAGGGGAGAGAAGGGAGGGGAAAGGAGGGAGGGGGAAGGAGGGGGAAGGGAGGAGGGAGGTGGGAGGGAGGGGGAAGGGGGAGGGAGGTGGGAGGAGGGAGAGAGAAGAGGGGAAGGAAGGAGGGAGGAGGGGGAAGAGGGGGAGGGAGGAGGGGGAAGAGGGGAAGGGAGGGAAGAGGGAGAGGGAGGAGATGGAGGGAGGGAGGAAAGAGAGAGAGAGGGAGGAGATGAAGGGAGGGAAAGATCTGAGGACCCAGCGGGCTTTGCACTCACCCGTGTTGTACACGTGCAGTTCGTCCACTATTCCCTCGTTGCCACCACCAAACACCACGATGAGCTCCTTGATGGCCACAGCGCGGTGGCCGTGGCGGGGCCGGGGCACCGGACCCGACCAGCCCACCACTCGCTTCCAGCGGGGTTGCAAGAGCACCGCTGGCGAGTTGGCGGGCGACACGGCCGAAGCCATAGTTCCGGGAAAGGGTGCGGTGGGAAGAAGTCAACAAGCGGGCAGGGAGCCCCTGAATTCCTTTCGCACACACCCCCTTTCGCCTAAGGCAGCTCTCACGAAGAAGCGGTTTCTCACACAGCGGTGGACGACTCCATGGAGGCCGCCATCTTAACTACCCTCCTTCCCTTCGGCTCTTCCCTTTCTTCTTGCTCACCCCGTCTCCTCAAGAGCCTCCGAAACTGTCCAGCGCCTAGGCTCGAGAAGCTGGAGGCCGCCGAGTCCGGTCGCCCTGACTACTTGCCCGGGCACTCCCGCTTACAAGCTCGAGCGGGAGGCCCTGGGAGCCGCCATCTTGAGGCGCCTCTCTCTCCTCCCTTCCTCAGTCGTAGCCCTCCCCCGCCGGAAATGGCGGAGCCCCGGCCCGGTTCCCACACCCCCAAGTCCCCAGCACTGGCCGGCTTCCGGGGCGGGTGGAAAGGAGCCACAAGAGCCGCGGTCGTCCCAGCCCCGCCGGCGCTCAGACCACAATTGTGGGAGCCGCCATCTTGAGACCGTCCCACTTCCCCGCCCAGCGTTTAGTGCAGCCGCCGCTCCCGAAACAGACTCGACACCCCTAAGGAATACTAACGCGCCGGAGGCCGGTGGAACCAGCTCGAATTCTCGGGGGCTGCTTGGGGGCTCGCGCCGTACGGCTCGTGAGGTCTCGCACCTCTCCCCTTAGTCCGCCTCTGCTGCTCAGGCTGCGCCTGCCGCCCTGGGAGCCGCCATCTTGAGACTAGCTTTCCCTTCCCCCCTATTCTCTTACTCCTGGGTCAGTTCTTCCACTGCAAACCAAACGCAAGGCAGTATCCGATCCTCACTTCCCTCCTTATGACTCCTTCCCACAGGAGCCGCTCCAAACAGCCAGAGTTAGGCCCCGAAGTGGCAACTGTACGGCAGAAGGAGCGGTAACGGCAGGGCGCTCATGCCTCCTCCCTGGGAGCCGCCATCTTGAGTGAAGAAGTAACAACTAAACATGGCGGCGGCGGTCGGGCGAGGGGGCGGAGCCAGTCGACGTCACTCCTTATGCCCCCCCCGCCCTCGCACCGCTTCGCCTCTGGGCCCAAGTCTCTTAAAGGACCCCGCGCAGCCTCGCGGCGGGGATGGAGACCGGCGCCGTTGCGCGCTGGGCTAGAGCTCAAGCCCGGCTCAGGTCAGGTGCAGGCGCGCCCCGCCCCCCTCCCCGCCGAGTGCGCCTCCACGCCTCCGCCCTGGGAGCCGCCATCTTGCCACTTCCCCTCGCCCGGCCGTCTGCGGGCGTCAATAGAGACTATCAGCACAAAACAAAGATGGCGGCGGCGGCATCTAGGGAATGCCCGGATGAGAATGCGAACCCATCAGACGCGCTCGGCCCCGCCCCCCTTGGGAACTGTCTCCCGGGTCGCTAAAGGGACACATGCCCAAGGAGTTGCCTTTAACCAGAAGTGGGGACAGGGGCACGGGTTGCTGGGGATGGCGGAGAGGAGACACTGCAGTCGCGCCTACGGCTGGGGACCGGGCGTTTTCCCGCCCCTCACACCCAGTAGCCGCAGTAGGCGGGCCGAGGCCCGCCACGGGGGGAGCTGGAGGCGGCGCGAGAGTAGGCGATGACGTAGCTGAGCGCACGCGGGGGCGGAGCCGCCGCCCGCTCCCAGGCTCCCAGGCCCGCTGGACCCGCCCCCGGGAGCCCCCGCCCGCGTCCCAGCAAAATGAGCCAGGCGGCCCCCGCCGGCCCTCCACCCCACGCCGGCCCTCCGCGCCCGGTCGGCAGCAGGGCGCACAGCCAGGCCGGCGGCTCCCGAAGCAAGCGGGCGAGCGCAGCAGAGACCCGCGTCACCTCGCGTCACCCCGCCCCGCCTGCTTCCCAGGCCCGCGCCCCGCCCCGCGCGCAGGCGCACGGCCGCTTTTCGGGTCCGCCCTTTTTCGAGATTTGAATTTCCCCCTGCAAAGCGAGAGGCAAAATACCCGTATGGTGATCGCTGGCCTTTTCGCGCCAATACTGTGAGTTCTAACATCAACTTTGACAGGTGGGTACTGGCATCGCCTCCAGGGCCCAAATTCTCCAAGAGGCCGCTTGGGCGCTGGCGTCATCCCCACAGACACACGCAGGCTGTAGCGCAGGGATCCCAAGCTGGTGTCCGGGAGCTTGGAGTTAGAACAGATGATATTTCTCCACTTTAGCTCATCTTTATTTCATCTTTATTTTCACTAACCTCTGGCCGGAATTTGGCTTTTCCCGAAATTACAAATGTACGTAGCCGAGCACAGAGCGTTAGCGGTACCTGTGACTTTGTCAGCAGTGGAAATGGACAGATCATTTCACATCGCATAGCTTTTGTTGTGAATGTCTAGAAGTTAAATTGATCAAATTACAAGCTCTACTGGCAGGCTAAATAATTACTTTGAAGTTAGTGTAGTTATTCATCCTGCTGGTAGATCTTGTAATTTAATGTGTTAGTAAAGAAGCATATGTGTTACCATATCACACATTTTCGAGAATATTTTAAAAACCGTCTTTGAACATATTAAATTTATTTTGTAATTCTCTGTGTTTTAGTTTATGCAGTTGGAAGTATCCATTTGAGAAAAGCCAAAGAGGCCTGTGGCACACCCAAAGGAGAAGAGCCCCTACTTGGGTTGCTGTGCCACCAACCACCCTATGTGACCTTGTCCAGTCACCCTACCTGTCTGGCCCTCCCCTGTAAAATAAGAAAGCTGAGCTGCTGGTCCAAGGACCTTAACTGAAGTCGGCATTTCTCTCCCCCAAATTCAGGAACCACTGTGGTTGCTCTGGGTGGGCCAGTTGAGCTTGTGTGTAAGTTATGTTCCCTTACCTGCAGAAAGACAGGAAGGAAGGTCATGGGGGGGGGCACAACAAGTGGTTGTCATAAATGCTACAGGCCAAAGAGGCCTCCACTGTTCCTTCACCTGGAGGTGACAGTGGCTCCTGATTAAAAGCATACAGCCCCAGGAATCAGGAGAGTCTCAGGAACACAGGAACACATACATATGTAGAAAGCCCGTGAGCCAGGAGATTGTCTCACTGTGCAGGACTTCCCTAAAAGACCCCAGACCCAAGGGACAGGCACAAGGGGCAGCTGTGAAAAGCTTTCAGTGTCACATAATAAGGGTCATGGCAATTCATGGGTAAGGAGGAGCCAGACCATAAAGTAAGTAGCCTGGTTTTTCTCGGGGACTTGGACAGGTGGTTTGAGTACACGTCACATTCAGCTTGTGCTCTGGCTCGGGTAGACTCTGCCTTGGCAGCAGGAAAGAAGAGTCACTTTCCTTGGCCAGGCATAGTGGCTCACGCCTATAATCCTAGCACTGTGGGAGGCCGAGGCGGGTGGATTGTTTGAGCTCAGGAGTTCGAGACCAGCCTGAGCAAGAGCAAGACCCCCCGTCTCTACTAAAAATAGAAAGAAGTTAGATAGACAACTAAAAATATATACAGAAAAAATTAGCCGGGCATGGTGGCACATGCCTGTAGTCCCAGCTACTTGGGAGGCTGAGGCAGGAGGATCGCTTGAGCCCAGGAGTTTGAGGTTGCTGTGAGCGAGGCTGACGACATGGCACTCTAGCCCGGGCAACAGAGTGAGACTCTGCCTCAAAAAAAAAAAAAAAAAAAAAAAGTCACTTTCCACGCCCTTCCTGGATTTCCTCCTCTATCAAGTTGACAGTTTTTGACTATTGTCCCCAGCTCTCCACCCTGCTTGCTGGTAGACAAGAGGGTCAGGCCAGCACAGGTGGCATGGGTTCCCAGATGCATGCAGGGAAGAGCCCATAGATACCAGGTGGGGCTTTGGCTGCTATCCTAGCTGGAGTCAGGAGCTAAATAGGGAAGTGCCTGAAAGGAAATGACAGCCAAGCTGAGGGTATAAGCAGGCCAGGGGCAGTGTCCAGGCACAGAGGGCACAGGGCCTCCAGGACTACAGAGCCTTGTTCTGGCTGGAGGACAGAGCTGGGTCTGGGAAGCTCGCAGGCATATGTGGGGGTGGCACTTAAAGTCTGGCCAAGAAGTTGGGACATGATCATGCACAGAGTGGGAGCCAGTCACTGAAGGGTGATCCCATGCAGGGGTATGTGAGGAAGACGCCGGGGCTGCTGTGTGCGGACCGTGTTAGCAGCAGCCAACCTGCAGGTGGGAACACCGGGGCAGGGCACCCCCACCTTCCCCGGACCTGGAAGCTCCTTAGACTGGGAGGACAGCGCAGGTTGAGTCCAGGGTGCCCCACGCTGAGATAGGAGGCTCCTGTGGAGCAAAGAGATACAGAGTCGGAGCGAGGGCTTCAGTTCCCTTGTGGAAACACCGAGCTTGAGAGGGCAGCGGGACATCCACATGCTGGGCCTGGTGGTCCTTGTTGGCAATGGACCCCCAAAGCAGGACCTGCAAAGCAAGAGAGCTCGGCTCAAGGCCCAGCAGCCCCCTCCCAAGAGGATACGGGCAGACCCCCCAGGACCTGTCTGAGAAGCGACATAGCAAATAGGACTGGGGAAAAGGGTAAGGACAGAGCACAAAGGGGCTGACTCTGTGCTCTGGTGTAATTTAGTTGACTGGGCCCTGGAGGAAGAGCAGAGTCAGATCCACCCTTTTAGGGCCTAAACTGCAGGGAGGAAGATGGACGTTGTGCTTGTGTGATGAGTAGTCTGCAAATATTCTCTCCCATTCAGCAGGAGTCTTCCCTCTGCTGAGCGTGTCCTTTGCCGTGCAGAAGCTTTTCAGTTGAATGGAGTCCCATTTGTCTATGTTTGTTTCTGTTGCCTGCGCTTCTGAGGTCTTAGCCAAAAAATCTTTGCATAGACCAATGTCCTAAAGCGTTTCCCCTGTGTCTTCTAGTAGTGTTACACTTTCAGGTCTCAGGCTAAGTCCTTAACCCATTTGAGTTGATTTTTGTAGATGGTGAGAGACACTGGTCTAGGTTCATTCTTCTGCTTGTGGAAATCCAGTTTTCCCAGCACCGTTTATTGAAGAGACCTTCCTTTCCCCATTTTAAGTTCTTGGTGCCTTTGCACTATTTACAATAGCTAAGATATGGAGTCAGCCTAAGTTTCCATCCACAGACGAACGGACAAAGAATGGTCTATTCACAATGGAATACTCTTGTAGCCATAAGAAAGCGGGTCCTGCCATTCACAGTGACACAGATAAGCCTGAAGGACATTATGTTAAAATAAGTCAGCCACACAAAGACAAACATCGCATGCTCTCATCATGTGGCAGCTAAAACAAATGAGCTCATGGAAGTAGAGTGTAGAACTGTAGGGATTAGAAGCAGGGAGGGGTAGGGAGCAGGGGAGGATGGGAAGAGATTGGTTAATGGGTATGAAATTGCCGCCAGATAGGAGGAATGAGTTCTGCTGTCTGTAGCACTGTTGGGTGAATACAGTTACATAGAATTTATTGAATATTTTCTTTTTAGAAAGTTATTTTACAGGCTGGGCACGGTGGCTCATGCCTGTGATCCTAGCACTCTGGGAGGCTGAAGCAGGAGGATCACTTGAGGCCAGGAATTCAAGACCAGCCCGAGCAAGAGCAAGACCCCATCTCTAGTAACAGCAGGAAAATTAGCTGGGCCTGGTGGTGGCACCTGTAGTCCCAGCTACTCAGGAGGCTGAGGCAGGAGGATCATTTGACCCCAGGAATTTGAGGTTGCTGTGAGCTATGATGACACCACTGCACTCTACCTGGGGTGACAGAGGAGACTCTGTCTCAAGAAAAAAAAAAAAACTTTTTTTCTACAGTACTTTGAGTTGCTGTTTTATATTACAAATTTTCAAAAAGCTAAAAGACAGAATTTTTAATGTTTACAACGCAAAGAAACGATAAACATTTGAGGTGATGGGTATGCCAGTTACCCTGATTTGGTCATTGTACGTTGTATCCACATATTGAAATATCACTCTGTGTCCCATTAACAATGCAGTAAAATAAACAGTGCTAAGTGGTCTACATACACAGATGCTTTTTGACTTACAATGAGATGAAGTGATGTCAGGATAAGCCCATCGTAAGTTGAGATATCATAAGCTGACTTTCTGCCTAAAATGAGTTTATCTGGATGTAACCCTTCGTAAGGCAAGGAGCGTACTGAACAGGTATTGCTTTCACACCATAAAGTCGAAAGATCATAAGTTGGGGACCATCTGTATAAGAACCCATTTAAGGCCAAGCGCGGTGGCTCATGCCTGTAATCCTAGCACTCTGGGAGGCCGAGGCGGGCGGATCGTTTGAGCTCAGGAGTTCGAGACCAGCCTCAGCAAGAGCAAGACCCTCTCTCTACTAAAAACAGAAAGAAATTAGCTGGGCAACTGGAAATAGAAAAAAATTACCCAGACATGGTGGCATGTGCCTGTAGTCCCAGCTACTCGGGAGGCTGAGGCAGGAGGATTGCTTGAGCCCAGGAGTTTGAGGTTGCTGTGAGTTAGGCTGACACCACAGCACTCTAGTCCATGTGACAGAGCGAGACTCTGTCTCAAAAAAAAAAAAAAAACCATTTAATCCACACGACAACCCTGGTAGCATCCCCACTTTACAGGTGAGCAAACTGAGGCCCAGAATGCTTAAGGCCCAAGGTCACACAATTAGTAAGTGGGACAGCCGAGGTTTGGAACTGAAACAGTCTGGCATCAGGCTACCTGGAACTTGAGGCCCACCACTCTCTCTGCCCCACACCTGCCCACCCTCTTGGCTGTGAGTCCTTTTCAGAGCATCGAACCTCTTCTCCCCGTGATATTCATACGTTTCTCAGCTACTAGGCTAACTCACACCACAGCCAGCCCCAGAGCAGTTGGCAGTCGGGTAATTAAATTGTGTCTCTAGTTCTGTCACTACCGGAAACGGAAGGTTTTAGCATGGGCTGAGGAAAGGTGACTTGGGGCTCAGCACGTCGCAGGAAGGCAGAGGGATGAGGTGGGGTGATCCTCGTCCCCCTCCAGGTCCGCACCGTCCCTTGCCTCAGAGCCAGAACTCGGACCGCGTCTAATGGTCTCTCTAGTTCAACTGGGTATTTGGTTAAAAGAGCTTTGGGGCTGGCCTGGAAAGTTCCACGTTCTGAGTTGGAACGACAGACCTAGGAAAGGTTTAAGTCTCTAAATGCAGTGGCTTTAAGGGAACTAGGACAATGAGCAGGATTTTTATAGTACACAGATGAAAGAAGAGCAGCATAGGTGCCAGGAGAGAGAGGCAGTAGAGAATTCCAGAGGCTTCTAGAGACCACGAGTAAGAAGGTGAACATACTGTGGGTATCGTTTGACTTTTATTTGTTTTGTCTGATGAAAACCGTTGGTGGATCCCGAGGCTCAGAGTCGGGAAGATGGAGGCTCTTTTTTGGCTGTTTGTTTTCTAACCACACTCTTTTTGTAACCACAAAGGAAAAAGGCAGAACGGTCCTCCGCTCGTGCCAGCCAATCAGCGGGGCTCCTGCCTTCCTCCGGGGCAAGGTCGCAGCATCTGCGTCGGAAATCACGGGACGTCTTCCTGCTGGCTCAGCTGGGAAGCCAAGGAGTGTTTTTCAAAAGCTGTTTATCTGAATTCTGAAATCACAGCGGCTGCTGGCTGCTGCTCTTTTAAGCTCTCTGGCCTGGGTCACACTGAGGGTTCCAGATGAAGCCGGAGTCGGGGCAGGCCCTCTTCCACGTGGCCGTGGCAGGCTGCCTCTGTGCTGCCACCGTCTACACAGGCGTTTTCGAGGGCGTCTTCGTCCAAGTGGGCTATGAGCACTACGCAGAGGTGCCCGTGGCCGGCCTCCCAGCCTTCCTGGCCATGCCCTTCAACTCACTTGTGAACTTGGCCTACGTGCTCCTGGGCGTGTACTGGCTGCGGAGGAACAGCAGCGCCCCAGGGTGCCCGGCGGAGATGGGGAGGGCCGGCTACCTGAAAGCCGTCTTCGCGGGCATGGCGCTGCTCTACGGCCCCGTGCAGTGGCTGCGCATCTGGACCCAGACGCGGCCGGCCGCGGTGCTCGACCAGTGGCTCACTTTGCCCATCTTCGCGTGGCCGCTGGCCTGGTGCTTCTACCTAGACAGGGGCTGGAAGCCCTGGTTGTTCCTGTCCATCGAGTGCCTCTCCCTGGCCAGCTACGGCCTTGCACTACTGCACCCCCTCGGGTTCGAGGTCACGCTGGGTGTTCACGTGGTGGCCACCGTGGGGCAGGCCCTGCGCGCCCACCGGCGGTATGGCAGCACCTCCTCGGCCACCTACCTAGCTCTAGGAGTGCTCTCCTGCCTGGGCTTCGTGGTCCTCAAGCTGTGTGACCATCAGCTCGCCCGGTGGCGTCTCTTCCAGTGCCTCACAGGCCACTTCTGGTCCAAGGTCTGTGACGTGCTCCAGTTCCACTTTGCGTTTTTGTTTCTGACAAATTTAAGCACTTGCCAACGACTCCATCCTGAGGGGAAGACACATTAAAGTGTGGAAAGAAGCTATTAATACTTAAAACTGATGACCGCCCCCCCATTGAAATGGACTGTCAGATGACAGTCTGTTATCAGTGCTGGTGTCCTGGGTGTGATAATATATGATGATTACACCAAAGACTGTCCTTCCTTTAGAAGTGACAAGCTTCAGTACTCAGGCGTGAAGTGTGATGACCTCTACAGCTTACTTTCGAAGACATAAAGCAAAGATCTAGGTGCAGGATGTGTACGTGCTCCTCATACTATGCTCGCAACTTTTCTGTGGTTTGAAATGTTTCGAAATAAAGCATCAGGGAATGGTGGAAATAACCCCAAGAAGTCCGTCACGCTCGCAGTTGGAGAGAGCGAGGGTGTCTGCAAGTGTCTTTGGGGTGTCAAGTCCTAGGTGTGGTCTGGCAACAGCTAGGCAAGCCAGCCATTGGGGCTACCAGTGAGTGTCCCCAGAGGTGACTTGATTCAGGGAGACTGGGTCACACTCAACACATGCCCAGCAGACTAATGGGGAAATCACTTAACTCCCCACAACACCTGTGACGGCCAAGCTGATTTGGTGTTCGTGTTAGCTATAGGCAGGTCCCATGAAAGACACGTCACTTCAAGTGCTTTGTGGAACAAGGTTAGGGTGTGTCTAGATGGAGAAACGGACACAAATGTCAAAAGTTGAATTCTCAACTGAAAGCCGCTTGGTGGGTCTACCCTCAGAGCCAGGGTGTGGCTTAGATGTCCTTAGTGGCTAGGGTTACGGAAGGGTCATTGGAGAGACCCAGGTCCTTTTGAGTCATGATCTCCTGGTGGCGTCTCAGAGCAAGGACCTGGAGTTGACATCTTTAAACCCCCCAGTGTGCTTCTCATGCAGATGACAGTTTTTGAGCCCTCTAGCCAGGGGTCTGACCCCCTAGTTTGTGGGTCAGGATGCCGGGTCATCTCTCGGCCAATGCCAGGGCTAAAGAGGCACTGAGGATTCTGCACTTGGACTGCCCTCTCCAGAGCCCCGGGGGCCTCTCCCCTCTGTGCACTCTTTCCTCCTTGCTTGTCAGTGTGTTCCGTATAGGCCAGTGTCACCACCTTTCACCTGAAAAGCATCCGGCCCCTAAAGGGGACTTCGGAAGAAAGCGGATGTCAACCACTCATTTCAGCTGAGATCTCTCCAGTGCCAGACTGCAGCCGTCTTGTCCCTGTAGCCTCAAATACTGAGTAGAATTTTCTGGTTTAGGCTTTTCTTATTCACTGGTACAGAGTTTGGGCCCGTCTGAGTGGCCATCCTCAAATTAAATGGATAAGTGATCAGCTACAAAGGCGAGGGCAGAGGACAGAGGACGCCCTGTCCTTGCCAAATGGCATCTCAGAATGGGCCACCCAAGTGCACCTGCTCAGTGCCCCGAGGGTTGACATGCTATCGAAACTGGGCATCTGGGCTGCACTTCCTGTCCTGGCTGAGCACATCTCAAGTGGGTTGTGGGGTGACGGGGCTCAGCCTGAAGGACCCTCTTGAAACGCTACCACGTAAGGGCCCGAGAGCACTGCCCCTCCCCCTCCCTCAGGGCGCAGCATTCGCGCGCGCGGAAACAGCTTTGCTCCATTTGAAGTTGTCTCAAAGGCCCCTTGTGCCCTAGGAGAGGAAAGGGCGGTGGGCTGTCTGCAGAGAGGCCAGAGGGAGGGAGAGGAAAGGGCGGGCTTCCTTCGGGGCTCCGTTAGATATGGGAGCGGGGGCGGGGGACGGGAACCAGGGTCTTCATCTGGTGTCCAGTGACCCCTCTTCTGTTATCTCTCTGCTCACAGCTGTTTCTCTCACGGGCAGAGTGGATCCACTGAATTGTTGGGACTTGTTCATTCCATACCTTTGAGCCGCACGCACCAACACTATTTTACTTATTATTTCTACCAATACCTATGTCATTAGTAACCCCGAGAGCCTTCTGGGTTTCATCGCACTCCTGTGTCAGGCAGGGTCCCACAGGAAACAGGTGGAACACCCAGATTAGCGTGCTTCAGGGCAGTTTCGTGAAGAACTGTGCACACCGCTGTGAGCATGGGGTGGGTGTGGAGCCACAGGGGGCCTGGGGGAACCCTGGGGAGGGGCCCAAGTGGAGGGGACACCTCAGGAGGGCTGGAGACCTCAGGACGCCTTACCTACTCTCCTCTCTCCTGCCAGATTATATGCAGGGTGACGAATAATGTTTTAACACAAATGTATCTCAAATGTTGCATGAGACATGCTTACACTAAAACATTATTCATTGTCAAGGTGAAATTCAAATTCGGCTGGGCATCCTGTATTTTTTATTTGCTAAATCCAGCAACCCCACACTGAGCCAACCCAACTGACGCCAGAAGTCCCAGAACCTGTGCGAGACGGAGCAGGGCAGGCCACGGCCTGGAACCTTCTCTCCCCGTGCCCTTTTTTTGATCACCTTCTCTCCCCGTGCCCTTTTTTTGATCAGTGTGTCTCAAAGTGTGGCCAGCTTTAGTGACACAGCTTCCTGCGTCCCTTCCTGCCCAAGTGAACCCCTGCTTCTGGGGTTGGGACCTCAGAGTGCCTCAGCCCCGGCCCAGGCTCGCAGATGCCGGCATCCCCTGAGCCACCACCGGAGGGACGAGACTCGAGCCTCGCGGTTGTGCCTCCTCTGGCTCTGCACGGGGCTCCCAGGGACGTTGGCTGTTGCTGTGTCTGTGTTTGTCACTGTTCTCAGTCTTGCTGCTCCACCAAGTCCCTGCACAGCTGAGGAGCCAATGGCTCCCAGATGGGGCCTCTCTTTTACCTTTGCCCTAACGGTTGAGAGGTTCCAAGCTGGGCGGGATCTTAGAAATCGTCTGTGCCAACCCCCTCATTTCACAGATAGAGAAACTGAAACTCCAGAAGTTTGACTTGGCTGAAAGTTACAACACAGGACTAGAAACCCGAGCACCCGCCCCGCCCGGCTTGCTCTCCACGCTGCTTCTCCCTGAACCGAGTGGCAATAGTATTGCCACTGGGCTTCTTCCTCCAAGAAAATGGTTTTATTGTTTTTGTTCTGACTGTGTAGATAATACGGGCTCATTGGAGGGAAAACAAACCAGCAACACAGGAAAGTATAGAGAAGAAACGTAAACGTCACCCACAGCCAGTGAAGGGGACTGTCAGGATTCTGGTGGCTCCACCACCTTCACATGTGTCTCTCCACACGAAGTGACATGTACACTCTCACGGGGATTCCATAGCACGCATGTATGCGGCTTGATCGGGACACAGTCATCGTTGTCACCTCCCCCACCTGGGTCTCATGGTGACCTGCCCACACTTTCCCCTGTTCCCTTCAATTCACATGGAACGTACAGGCCCCATCTTGCCTTGAGGACCTCACGCAGTGCTGGCAACGGCACACGTTGGGCCTGAGTCTCAGGAGTGGGATCGTAGAGACGCCCGGGAATCTGGAACTCAAGTTCCCTTCAGCCCTGCTTTTCATGTTTGTCTTTTCACTCTGCGAATATCTTAAGGCAACATGGCTGAAGATTTATGTGGTCCTACATGTCTGTCTTTTTCGTCATAGCTTTTGGGGGTCTGGCCTTGCTGAAAACAGTTTTCTGGGTGCCTGCACAGTCAGCTAGCTTTGTTAAATTGTAACATCTCCTATAGGCACTTCAGATCTTTTCTGTTATAAAATCTTCATTAGAAAATTATTATATGAACACTGCACCGTGGATAAGAAAAATTGTTATAATCACTATAAATTTATTAGTAAATACCTAAAATTTGTATTTATATATAAAACAATGCAGCCGTCATCTTGTTAATGTGACAGCGTGCCCAGCCACAGTTAACTGGTGTAGCTCGGAGCACGCTCTACTGAGGAGAGGAAATGCCAGCACCCTGTGCAAGGTGTCTCGCTGTGGCCGGGGACAGCAAAGGAGATTTTGTTCTCCAGGCACGTCCAACAGGTAAAGCATTTCCCTCCCTACTTTGAAGGTCCCCGTGGGTAGAAATATTGGATGAATATAATGTAGGCAGTTTATGTTCTCAAGCAAGTCCCCAAATAGTCATGTGATTGGGTTTTTTTGCTTTTTTTTTTTTTTTTGAGACAGAGTCTCGCTCTGTCGCCCCACCTAGAGTGCCGTGGCATCATCATAGCTCACTGCAGCCTCCAACTCATGGGCTCAAGCGATCCTCCTGCCCCAGGCTCCCGAGAAGCTGGGACTACAGGTGTGTGCCATCATGCCCGGCTAATTTTTAAAAATTTTTGTAGAGATGGGGTCTTTCTATGTTGCTTAAGCTGGTCTCAAACTCCTAGGCTCAAGCGATCCTCCTGCCTCGGCCTCCCAAAATGCTGGGATTACAGGGTGTGAGCCACCGCACCCGGCCCTGGAGGCTTCAAAGTAGAGGCTCTTAGGACCGGGGTTGATCCAGTCCAGTCTATTTTTGCACTCTGCATTCTGTGCCAAGACAAGCAGCCTTCCTCCTAGGTGTCCTGGGTGCTGCTTCTCTGCTCAGTGACCAGGTGGCTGGAAGGCACTGCCTTGGCCCAGCTTGTGGACATCTTGTTTCCAGGGCCAGGCCTCTGTGGATCCAGAGATCCACGGGAGCCCGGTCCTTCAAATCTTTTCATGTTTTTCTAGTCTTTTCTTCTGTTGCCCGCCCTTCGCTTTGATCTTTGCTGTTTCTCTTCGGAACTGCTGACTTCTTGTTTTACTTCTGCCTCTTCCTGGCCCCACTTGACTTGCACTGGGGCCTCGGCCGGGGTGTCTGCGCCACCATCTCGGCCAGCTCAGGACTGGAGCCACCATCCAGCTTTAGGTCTATGTCCCTCGCATCCCTCTCCCACACGTGGTACATGCATGAGTGATGCGACTACTGTCTGCCTCGTGTTTCCGTTTTCTATAAATGCACACGCTGTCCGGGTCCTTTTGGACCGGCTGCAGGGCCGGATCGGTGGCAGGTTTTCCCCGGGCCGCATTCTCGTCGTTTGGTGTTCTTCACGACAGCACTGCTGCGCGTGCGCGGCCCTGTGCCGACTCCTTCGCCAGAGCGCGTGCTGAAATTACCGCCCCGCGGAGTTCCTGCTGCACCGCGGCCTCATCTGCGCCTGGGTTGTCACAGGGTTTACTCTCTGCTAATCTGATGGGAGTCACCTAGAAGCTCATTTTGTTCTCGTTTGCCTTTTAAAATCAAGGTTGCCGGCCGGGTGCGGTGGCTCACGCCTGTAATCCTAGCACTCTGGGAGGCCCAAGCGGGAGGATCGCTCGAGGTCAGGCGTTCAAGATCAGCCTGAGCAAGAGTGAGACTCCATCTCTACTAAAAATAGAAAGAGATGATCTGGACAGCTAAAAATATATATAGAAAAAAATTAGCCGAGCA
This sequence comes from Eulemur rufifrons, assembly GCF_041146395.1. NCBI lineage: Eukaryota > Metazoa > Chordata > Mammalia > Primates > Lemuridae > Eulemur > Eulemur rufifrons. The sequence goes on along the minus strand of NC_091012.1, from coordinate 20,477,897 downwards.
TGGTGGCGCATGTCTGTAGTCCCAGCTACTCGGGAGGCTGAGGCAGGAGGATTGCTTGAGCCCAGGAGTTTGAGGTTGCTGTGAGCTTGATGCCACGGCACTCTAGCCCGGGCAACAGAGTTCGACTCTGTCTCAAAAAAAAGAAAAGAAAAGAAAAGAGATCTAGGGAGGGATGGTGGTGATGGCTGCACATTATTAATGTATTTAATATCATTGAACCTAAAAATGATTAAGAAAGGAAAAAAACAAGAAACAAAAAAGAAAAAATAGTTAAGATGATAAATGTTATACGTATTTGACCACATTTTTTTTAAAAAATAGAGGCTGATCTCTGCACATCACTAGCTGGAAGGCCTTGGGTGAGTTAAGCTCTCTGTGCCTCAGTTTCCTCTCTCAAAGCGTGTAGGCTGGTCACCAAGAGTAGAAGCTACTCCACTGAAAACGAAATCACACAAACTGAGGTTAGCTCAATTACAGCGGCCAAAGGGGAGTGGGCCTGAGGCCACAGTTACTCCCCGAAATTCCTGGACCCTCCTGACTTTTAAAAATTAAAATTTTTATTTTCATTTTTATACTCTCTCCCAGCAGAATCAGCCCTCCTAGTTTTGTAAAGAATTCCAGAAACTGAGTTAATCACAAACTGAGAATGACTATTCTGAAGCGAAGCTTAGTCCTGTTAACCAATGGCATTTCTGTGTGAACAGGCCTCGCTAGACCTTGCTAAACCTCCTCTTTTTTTTTTTTTGAGATAGGGTTTCACTCTGTCGCCCAGGCTGGATTGCAGTAATGCAATCATAGCTCACTGCAGCCTCGAACTCCTGCTCAAATGATCCTCCCACCTCAGCCTCCAGAGTAGCTGGGACTACAGTTGCACACCACCACGCCTGACTAATTTTTCTATTTTTGGTAGAGACAGGGTCTCTCTCTTGCTCAGGCTGGTCTTGAACTCCTGGCCTCAAGTGATCCTCCTGTCTCGGCCTCCCAGAGTGCTAGGATTACAGATGTGAGCCACTGTGCCTGGCACCTCTTCATTTTGTCCTCAAAAATCTGGTCGTAACTGCCCCAACTTGGAGCATCTCCCAAACTTTGTTTGGAAGTGTGTTTCCCAGTTTGCAATCCTCCAATTTGGCCCAAATAAACTCTCTACTTATATTAATTCTGCTTCAGTTTTTTCCTTTAGGTTGAGGCTATAAAATCACGTACTAAGTCGTTGGTAACTTGCAAGCGAGGCAGGATGGACCATTGCTACAGCTGTCCGATAGGACAGGAATCCTAGTGGCAGGAGAGAAAAGTCATTGAGGACTTACTGTCCAGGAAAGTAAGTTTAGAGAAGTTGAAAGACCTTCAAGTTCATGGAGGTCGGAAGTGGCCAAGGCAGGGTTTGCCTTGGGGCTTTGGATTTCCCTCTGTAGCTCTTGTTTGTAACTGCGTTCCAGGGAGCCCTTGCCACCAGCATTTCGGATCCAAATTTCAGTTTGAAAATACATTTTAAAATGTTTTTATTGTGGTGAAATACATATATCAAAAAATTTACCATCTTAACCCCTCCCCCCCCCTTTTTTTTTGAGACAGGGTTTCTCTCTGTCGCCCCAGCTAGGGTGCAGTGGCATCATCAATCACAGGTCACAGCAACCTCCAACTCCTGGGCTCAAGCGAGCCTCCTGCCCCAGCCTCCCAAGCAGCTGGGACGACAGGTGCACGCCACTACACTCTGCTAATTTTCCTATTTTTGCTAGAGACAGGTCTCCTCTTGCTCAGGCTAGTCTCGAACTCCTGACCCATCTTACCCACTTTTAAGTGTGTGGTTCAGTGGTGTCAAATACATTCATAACATTGTGCAGCCATGGCCACTATCCATCTCCAGAACTCTTTTCATCTCGTAAAACTGAAATTCTGTCCCCCCAGTGCCCCGCACCCCCACCAGCCCCTGGCAACCGCCCTTCAGATGTGTCACGGGTCAAGTGTGGACACAGGGCGGCTGCTGTGCATCTCAGCTTCCTCTGGGAGTCCCCTGCGCTTGGTCTCGGCAGTTGCAATGGCTGCTTTCCCAGACTGCTCTGTACATGGTACAGCGAGAGCAGGTGGGGAAGCTGAGCCAGCCCCACTGGGGGCTTCTCCTGGAAGAGACACAGCAAACGGCAGATGTAACTTCCTTGAGGGCTTCAGATTGGCAACTGTCAGAGGTTCCAGAGATCGTCAGATTGGACCAAAACCACAATTTGCAGGCATATGCTGTTTACTAGAGACACACCTCAAACATATGTCCATGGGAAGATTACATGTGAAAGGATGAATGCTAGGCAGCTACTAACCAAAAGAAAGCTGGCATAGCTATATTAATATCAGACAAAATAGACTGGGACAAAACAAAAACATTTTAGGAATAATGTTAAAAGAGGCTCAAAATATCTAGAGCAAAAACTGCCAGCCCTCTAGGGAGAAAGAGACATGGTGAAAAGAGGTTTCTCCGAGGCTTCCCTCGCAGGCATTTGGGTCAAGCAGGAAACAGCTCCATGAAGACACAGAAAATGTGGGCAGGCCCTGACCGGAGATGCGGTGACAGGAAGGTGTGGCGCTCTGCACCCTGCGTGTGCGCCACGTCCACGAGCGGCATCTCCAGACGTGACAGCGTCGGAGCCATGACACAGGAAGCAGCTCAGCCCTCGGGCGTGGCACCAGACAGAGCATAGTCTCAGAGGACAGCGCGGGCGCAGCGGAGTGGATAACACAAAATCCCTACTCAGTATAAATTTTAAGAAAGTCACAAGGAGAATTCTAAAATACTCAGAACATGTTGGCAATGTAGTTATTAGTAGCTACATATACATGAGAAAACCAGTGGGAGACAGTTAAAGTGGCCCTTCCAGTGAAAGGTACAGCTTTAGAAGCTGACACACTGAAACATTTGTATTGTGCTATATTACATGATCCAGTGAAGTGTGCACATATTAATATATAACTTGAATTTTTCACACGCGCAACGTGGAGGCTGCAGCAAAAACGACAGGTTGGTTTGGCATGTTCTGGAAGTTCATATAAATGGAAGCAACCAGCAGACAGTCTTTTGTGTCTGGTGTCTTTCACTTAGCATAATGTTTTTGAGATTCATACCCATATTGGAATTTTCCTTCCTTTTTTTCAAATTTTTTGTAGAGACCAGGTCTCACTATGTTGCCCAGGCTGGTCTTTTTTTTTTTTGAGACAGAGTCTCACTCTGTTGCCCAGGCTAGAGTGAGTGCCGTGGCATCAGCCTAGCTCACAGCAACCTCAAACTCCTGGGCTTAAGCGATCCTCCTGTCTCAGCCTCCCGAGTAGCTGGGACTACAGGCATGCACCACCATGCCCGGCTATTTTTTCTATATATATTTTAGTTGGCCAGATAATTTCTTTCTGTTTTTAGTAGAGACGGGGGTCTCGCTCTTGCTCAGGCTGGTCTTGAACTCCTGACCTTGAGCGATCCACCCGCCTCGGCCTCCCAGAGTGCTAGGATTACAGGCGTGAGCCACCACGCCCGGCCTGCCCAGGCTGGTCTTGAACTCCCAGGCTCAAGCGATCCTCCTGCCTCAGCCTCTTGAGTAGCTGGGACTACTGGGGTACCGCTCCTGCTTCACTCCTTTTTCTTGCCGAGTGGTATCCCACGGTATGCAGAGACACCGTTTTGTTTATCCATTCATCTATTGATGGGCTATTGCAAATAAAGCAGCTATGAACGCCCTTGCACGAGTCTATGCATTCGTTTCTTTTTGCCACACACAAGTGGATTTCCTTGGTTAGGGTGGGTGAAGTTTAAGTTTATAAGAAACTGCCGAACAGTTATTCAAAGAGCCTGTACCATTCTGCACTCTCGCTGGCCATTGTGTGTGAACCTTCCACGTGCTCCACATCCTCACCGATGCTTGGGGTCATCAGTGTTGTCAGTGCTGGTCATTCTTGTGTGCGTGCGAGATTGCTCATGTGGCTGCATCTCCCATTTCCCCACGACACGGGAAGAGCATCTCTTCCTATGCCTTAGTGGGAGGACGAGGGGAGCGGGGAGGGGAGTGCATGGGCGGGGCCCTGAGGGCTGGAGCAGGGGGAGGGCAGGAGGAATGGGAGGGGAGGAGGGAGGAGGGCTCTTAGCTCTTGAACCATTTTAACCCTAAGGGAGGTGCGTTCAGGGTTTGAGCAGTGGCCTGGCCCTCTGGTGTCCCCAGATCCTGAGCGACTGGAAAGTGTGACCTGCTCCAAAAGGAGCCTCTCCTGTCTTCCTGCCCCGCCCGCTATGCTACTGTGGGCTGCAGGGCTTTCAGGAACACTTTTGTTCACACAGTTTTGCAGCTGCGGAGGTAGGGACACCCCAACAACAGCTGAGCAGGGGAAAAAAATGGCAAATTATCAGACAACCACCCCTGTAACAGCCTCAGGCCTAGAGAATCCTCAAATGAATTATTTCTGGCCTTTAAGACACAAACAATCCCAGCGTTTTAAAGAAAGTAAAGAAAAGCTTCCAGATGTGTTTTATGAAGCTGGAATAACCTTCTTCCCCCCAGGAGCATGTTAGCGACGCAAAGACAGACTCTTTGGGGGTCCTGGTTGCTGCCCCAGCACACGGTCCGGACAGGTGGCTGGCACAGCGCAGGCTCTTCAGGCTGACTGACCGAAGCTGCTTTCCAGACTTGCCGCAGGTGACACGCACACGCCACACGCGCACACGCGGAGACCGTCAACAGCAAGGAGAAACACTGACGCGCGTCGAGTTTCCGAAATAAATACTGCAGGATTCCATTTCTATGAGGTGCATGGTCCATCTCATAGAGATAGAAAGTAGAATGGTGGGTACCAAGGCCTGGGGGGGGGTGAGAGATGAAGAGCTATTGCTTAATAGGGACAGAGTTTCAGTTTGGGAAGATCAGGAAGGTCTGTGGATGGACGGTGGGGATGGCTGCACAATGTCAGGAATGTACCTAATGCCACTGAACCGTATGCTTAAAAATGGTTCAGGCCGGGCGCGGTGGCTCATGCCTGTAATCCTAGCACTCTGGGAGGCCGAGGCGGGCAGGTTGTTTGAGCTCAGGAGTTCGAGACCAGCCTGAGCAAGAGCGAGATCCCCATCTCTACTAAAAATAGAAAGAAATTATATGGACAGCTAAAAATATATATAGAAAAAATTAGCCGGGCATGGTGGCGCATGCCTGTAGTCCCAGCTACTCGGGAGGCTGAGGCAAAAGGATCGCTTGAGCCCAGGAGTTTGAGGTTGCTGTGAGCTAGGCTGACGCCACGGCACTCTAGCCTGGGCACCAGAGTGAGACTCTGTCTCAAAAACATTTAAAAAAAGGTTCACATGGTAAATTTTTTAAATTGACAAAGAAAAGTTGAATATATTTATGGTGTACAACATGATATTTTGATATTTGTATACATTATGGAAGGACTAAATCAAGCTAATTAACATATCCATTAACTCATATATGTATTTTTTGTGTTGAGAACATTTAAAATCTATTTGCTTAGCAATGTTCAAGAATACATTGATATTAACTATAGTCATCATGATGTACAATAAATCTCTTAAATTTATTCCTTCTGTCAACTGAAATTTTGTGTCCTTTGACCAACATCGCCCCATCATTCTCTCCCCCAGCTCTCCCCAACCCCGTCCTACCCTCACCTAACCCCCCAGCCCCTGGGAACAACCGTGCTACTCTCTGCTTCTATGAGTTCAACCTTTTTATTTTCCACATATAAGTGAGATCGTCTGGCATTTGTCTTTCTGTGCCTGGCTTATTTCACTTAACAATGTCTTCCAGGTTCATCCACGTTGTCGAAAATGAGAAAACTTCCCTCTTTTTTAAGGACAAATAGTATCCCATTGTGTATGTTACCCCATTTTCTTTATTCACCCCTTGGCAGACACTTGGGTTGACTCTCTATCTTGGCTACCGAGAACAGCGCTACACTGAACAGAGGCGCGCAGGTATCACTGGCACGTAACGATTCCATTTTCATTGTATATATACCTGGTAGTGGGATTGCTGGGTCGTACGGCAGTTTTATTTTTAGTTTTTTGAGGTCCTCCATACTGTTTTCCATAGTGGCTGTGCTAATTTACATTCCCACAGTGTGTGAATGTTCCCTGTTCTCCACAGCCTCATCAACATTTGTTATCGCCTGTCTTTTTGATAATAGCTATTGAGCTATTCCAATAGGTGTGAGGTGGTATCTCATTGTGGGTTTTGTTAGGCTAGTCAAATGAAGCAGTAGGAGTGGAGAAGGAACAGAGGAATCTGTAGCTGGTTGTGATCAATTAGTTGTGAACACCACCAACTGGACCAGCCTCATTGTGGTTTTGATTTGCATTTCTCTGATGATTAGTGATGTTGAGCGTTTTTTCATATATCTCTCGGCCATTTGCATGTCTTTTTTTTTTTTTGAGAAATGTCTTTTCAGTTTCTTTGCCCATTTTTTAATGGAGTTATTTCTTTTCTTGCTGTTGAGTTGTGTGCGGTCCTTAAATGTTTTGGATATTAGCCCCTTATCAGATGTATTGTTTGCAAATACTTTCTCCCATTCTGAAGTTTGTTTTTCATTCTGTTGATTGTTTACTTTGCTGTGCATAAACTTTTTAGTTTGTAAAATGGTAAATTTTACATGTATATTTTACCACGATAAAAAATAAAATAAAGGAAAGAAGAAAAAAAGCTGTTTGATAAAACCCAATTCTCTCTCTCTTCATTTTTAGACAGTCTCGACATGCTGCCCAGGCTGGAGTGCAGCGACTATTCACAGGCACCATCACAGCTCACTGCAGACTCCAACTCCCGGGTTCAAGCGATCCTCCTGCCTCAGCCTCCCAAGTAGCTGGGACTACAGGCACCAGCACATTTGGCTAATTTTAACACAGGAATAACATTGGAATAGATGATGCTTCAGTTAATGATTGCTACGTAACAAACTACCCCCAAACAGTGTCTTAAAACAATTCTGAGCACGCACTCTGCTGAGCAGCCATTGTCAAGGTGACTCGCTCACGTGGCCGGCAAGCCAGGGAGTGGGTGCTGGCTGCCCGGAGGACTGAGCACATTGGTTCCTGTTCACAAGCACTTCCCCTTGCTACCCGCCTCCACAGCATGGTGTCTGGTTCCGAGAGAGGGAGCTTTTCATGCCTTGGAAGTCACCACCGTCACTTCTGCCACACTGTTTAATCAAAGCAGCCACAGACGCCCACCCCGGTTCAAAGGGACTCTACCTCTTGATGGGGGAGTAGAAATGTTCAGGTACGACAATTGGGATGGGAAATATTATTCCAACCATTTTTGGAAAGTGAAATCTGCAACAGATGATAGCTTCATGAGCTGATTGTATATATCTCAAGCCCAAAGCAGTCCCATGCTTAATGGTGGAACGCCAGAAGCATTTTCATTAGCTAAGAGCAATGCAATATCCCTGTGATCACCAGTATTATTTAACACTGCCCTGTAATTGGTATTGGCCAATGCAATCAAAAGGGAAATACAAGGCAGCCACCCCATGGCTCTTGCTACTGGGGACCCCCCCCCCCAGCAGGAGATCCTAACTGCTTGGGATGCTGAAATCCTGCCACCTCTTTGACATGCCAAACAGCAGCACCTGGAGCTCAGCCACTTTCAGATGAGACAGGGACAGACAATTCAAGCACCTCTCCTCTCAAGGAGTGATTGTCTTGAGGCACCCCTCCCTCGGCTTTGCAGAAGCACCCCCCCCATTTGCTCCCCTCATATGTTACCCACCCCGTGCTCCTTGTTGCCCGACGTGGGAGCTGGTGATGTTGGTCAGGCCAGGTCTGATCAATTCCACCTCTCAGCAGGCCCCAAATCAAGGTAGCTGTCCCCAAACACAGCAGATTTTTTTTTTTTTTTTTTTTTTAAGAGACAGGGCCTCGCTCTATTGCTCAGGCTGGAGTGCAGTGGCATGATCACAGCTCACTGCAGCCTCCAACTCCTGCCTCAGGCACACGCCACCATGCCTGGCTAATGCTTTTTATTTCTAGGTTTAGAGAAGGGGTTCTCGCTGTTGCCCAGGCTGGTCTTGAACGCTTGGCCTGAAGCGATCCTCCCGCCTCGGCCTCCCAAAGTGCTGGGATTAAAGGTGTGAGCCACCGCGCCCCGACTTCCGGCAGCTTTTGACCTCAGAATGTGAGATATTCATGTTTGACCTCAAAATGTGAGCTATTCAGAGAACTGAAACCATTCATTGTCACCCAGTGTCTAGACTTTTACTATTTGACTCCTGCATGAACATGACTTTACTATCCCAGGACATTCTAGTCCAGGAAAAGGAAGTTACAAAAAACTTTATTGTTTATTTCAGGAACTTCCTGAAGATCCATTCATCCAAATATTAGATGATTCAACTAGCCCCCATCGGGTTAACAGCGTCCTACTCAACAACAGATTGCTCAGCTGGGCTCTGTCAGATGGCCATTTAAACTTCAAGGTCACCTTCAAAGCCCCACCTTGCTGTAGCCAGTTTTGCTCAGTCACAGTTAGATCCCCTCACTGAAAGACCTGTCTTAAGCCAGTCCCTAAACATCTTTATTAAAAACATCTGCCCCTTCACCTCACCCTTGTAGCGCTGTCAAGGTCGTGGTCTCCGTTACTGCTGGCAGCAATGATCTTGGCTTAGCAGGACCAACAGGTGATCTCGATGGTCTTATGGGGAGCAGGAGTTGGCCATGGCCTTCTGTTCTTTTGTTCTCCACTGGGGAGCTTAGTTGTGACATCTGAAACCAACATCACTTCCTAGCCCTGTGTTAAACAATGCTGGGGGCGAACGTGCCTTCCCGTCGCAGCGCTAAACAATTCAGGGACCAGGTATACTTTCCCATTCCTATGTCAAACAATACTGGGAGCTAGAAAAAGTAATTGCTTCCGAGGTCAAAAAATCCTCGCTCCTGAAAGATGAGACTGACCCAACACTAACAGAGCGTGCTTCGCTGAGCCCCGCCCCTAGGCTGTGTCCACCAATCCAAAGCAATTGTGTCATAAATGTCACCTGACCGCAGCTTCCCACCTTGAATTCCCCCTGGGCTGTCTAAGGCTCTGGGCGTTTCCTCTCCCAGTTTCTTTGCAGGCAACAGGACTCTGTCGAGGAGGCTGAGGCCTTCCTCACTGCGGTGGGTGCATCCAGTAAACGCCGCGTTGCCTGAACAACAGGTTTTTCTGGTGGTGATTTTGGGGAGCTTACAGCCAACAGCTGCAACTGGGCAAACGCGGTGCCGGGGGTCCCTTTTAGCATCTTTAGTGGCTCTGGTGGCTGCGGATAGGTAGGTAGAAATATAGGTTGTGTTGGGCTCTGAAATTAATTAGCAAAAGATCCAGAACAGTGTGCAAAGCCACACCGCCACCCAGGCAGGGACAGATGCAGCCCCACAACCTCCACCTCAGCCAGGCAGGGCCTCCCTGGGCTGGGAAAAGCTCATTTCTTGTCACACTCCAGGCTTGCTTGGCTCTCCACCTTGCGAATGCCTCTGTCACCTTATAAAAGGGGGGGAGGTGTTATCTTCTCCTGGCTAATCTCTGTTTCGTGGTCTGTCGAATTTCCACTCCTTGCAATTGGTTGACCTTTGTGGCCAACAGCACGGTATTTTTCTCAGCGTTCCATGTATCTTTGAAAACAATGTGTCCCTCTGTTGGGCACAGTTGTCTGTGTATATCTATCAGAAGATAATTAAATATTAAAAAGATAAACTCATACCAGAAGAAAACAGGAGTAGCTTTTTAAAATGCCCTTGAAGCGGGGAAAGCATTTTGAAGCCCGACGTGCAAGGCAGAAGCTGTGCAAGATGACTCAATTTTTGCGTGGAAAGTACCATGAACAAAGTCAGACATATCACAAACCAGGAGAGAATATTTGCAACACATATGAGTCACGGTCTTGAATGTGGAAAGAACTCTCCCCAGCAATAAGAGAAAGAGCCACAAAGCCAAGGGAAATCTGACAACGGAGATTGTCAGATATTTGACTACATGGCTCCAAAGGCCAATGAAGACGATAAAGGATTGTCCGACCTCATTCATGATGAAAGAAATGCAAATAATAAAACAGATTTGCTTTTCTTGCCTATTAGATTTGCTAAGGTGAAACTTTTGCCAATACCCAATGCTTTGGAGGCCACGTTGGCTACAACCGTTATCACCCAGCAGTCCCGCTCCCAGGGATCTCGCCGCAAGATACACTTGCCTGAGTGCGGAGATAGACGTGCAAGGATGCAGAATGGTTTGTGATGGCAAAAACACAGACACAGAAACTGGAAACAACCGAACTGACCCTCCGTGGAGGACGGGCGACATCAGTTATTCTGTGCTGACAGGGAACAGTCCTGATTTGCATTAAGCGAGACTGGCAAGGTGTGGCATCCCCAGAGAAGCGGGAGTTAAATCCGAGACTGGCGGCTGGAGCCACCACTCTCAGGCAGGGGACCCGATGGGAGAGTGAGAAGGGTTTTTCTTTGTACACCTCTGCCTTGTTTGGATTTTTTTTTTTTTTTAATGAGCAGGTGTTTTTAAAAGGAAAGCTTGGGGATTTTTTTGTTTTTGTTTTTTTAATAGGCTCTAAAAATGTTCTGGATAGAAAAACAAAAGGCAACATGGTGGCGGGGTTTCTGAGTCTCCTGAGACCAGACTGGCTTCGCTCTCGCCTTGCTCAGTGGTTGCCTTAGAAACAGGCTGCGACAGGGGAGTCGGTCGTCTCCGGTAGCCATTACGCCAGTGACTCAGCAGAAAACCCAACCCAAGAGGGAGGTCTCCATTCACGGTTTTCGCCTGGCGACTTTCATTCTCTCCTAGAAAAACAACAGCGAGGGTGTATTTCTGATGTTGCTTTTGCAATCTGGTGAGCTCATAAAAAAAATGAAGGTGGTACAAAGAAGTCGACCCTCTCTTCTAGTTTCTCACTAGGAGGGGCATCGTTTACTCTGCTCCCCTGTCCCTTGGGGATCTCTGGGTCCCCTTCCCTCTGCCAGCCTGTCCTTTGCTCTACTTAATACGCAGCCTCCACTTATGGCAGCTTCCTTCTAGACCCTCCTGCTGACAGGCTAAAACCAGCTTCCGTTCGCAAAGTGCTTGCCCAAGGTTGCTACAGTAACTGGTGTCCTGTAGACCACAAGCATGGCTCTTGGAGAGTTTTAGAAAAAAAGAAACCAAACATCTCCAACGGTGGAACTGAGTGTAGTTCATAAATCCAACCGAGAGAAAAGCTAAGGGAATGTGTTTGATTTGACTTCATTCTGCCTCACCTGGGGCCAGATCTGTCTTGAATGAAGATAAACCAGGGGCAACGTTTAACGCTGGAAGCCGGAAGCAGAAAAACAAGTTAGTTTTGTGAAGTGCCCCTTACGTCACGTTCATGTCCACAGAACTGCAAGATGACTGCAGAGGCTGGAACACGGTGTGCCCCGTGCGTGCTGCGGGACAGGAGGCTGGAGAGAGGGGCACAGGGGGACTCCCATGCGGGAGAGGGGCACTGGTGGGCCGGCCAGGGCAGGGAAATGCAGGAAATATAAAATTCAGAAGAAGACAAGATGTATTGGTTATCTGGTGTTGAGGGTGGGGTGTGTGTGAGGGCATGGGCGGAGTTAAGAATAACTTCTGGAGACTTGATTCTAACCACGTTAGAGTTAGATCAGACTGTCACTGGAAACAGCTATAGAAGTTGGACAAAATCTGTGTTTTTAAAAAACTGAAGGCACTGCACAACCACCAACACAGGCATGACTGGAAGTGCTTGTTCCTCCAAAGACAAGCAGAAAATATGGAAGCAATATTTACAGAAATACTGGCTGAGAATTTTCCAGAACTGACAAAAAGACATCAAACCACAGATTATAGAAGGTTTACAACCATTAAGCAGGATAAATACAAAGAAAACCACACCTAGGCACATCACAGTCAAACTGTTGAAAATCAAAGGCAAATAATTACTAAAAGCAGCCAGAGGAAAAAAAAAAAGACATTATCTACAAGGATGCAATGATGAGACTGATGGCTGACGTTTCGGCAGAAATAATGGAGGGCGATGGAATGATATCTTTCTGTGCGCTGAAAGAGAAAAAACTGCCACTCTAGAATTCTATATCCAGCAAAATACCCTTTAAAAATGAAGGCAAAATAGGCTGGGCACGGAGGCTCACGCCTGTAATCCTAGCATTCTGGGAGGCCGAGGCGGGCAGATTGTTTGAGCTCAGGAGTTCGAGACCAGCCTGAGCATGAGCGAGACCCCGTCTCTACTAAAAATAGAAAGAAATTATATGGACAGCTAAAAAAATATATATAGAGAAAAATTAGCCAGGCATGGTGGCACATGCCTGTAGTCCCAGCTACTCGGGAGGCTGAGGCAGGAGGATCACTTGAGCCCAGGAATTTGAGGTTGCTGTGAGCTAGGCTGATGCCACGGCACTCTAGCCAGGGTGACAGATCAGGACTCTTCCCCCCCCCCAAAAAAAATGAAGGCAAAATAAATACATTTGTAGACAATGGTTGAGGTTGATACAATGCCAGCCTTCCTATACTATAAGAAATATTACAGATAGAACAAAATTTTAAAAATTAAAAAAAAATTTAAGAAAAGAATGAAGAAAAGTATTACAGGTAGTTCTTCATGCTGAAGGAACTGATCCTACATGTGCAAAGATGTTCTCAATATCAGTATTCATTAGGGAAGTGCAAATCAAAACCACAATAACACTTTATCCCTACTAGAATGGCTATAATCAGAAGGGTGTGCAAAGCAAGTGTTGGCAAGGACGTAGACAAATTGGAACCCTCATATACCGCTGGTGGGAATGTAAAATGGTGCGGCATTTTTGGAAGCAGTTTGACAGATATTCAAAATGTTACACATAAGCTACCATATGACCCACCAATTCCTTTCCTAGAGAAATGGCAACACATCCATACAAAAGCTTACACACGAATGTTCATCGCAGCACTATTCATAGTAGCCCCCAAATGGAAACAATCCAGATGTCCATCAACTGACGAATGAATGAGCAAAATGTGGTCGGTCCATGTGATGGAATATTACTCAGCTATGACAAGAATGAAGTGCTGACACATGCCGCAACATGGATGAACCTTGAAATCATTATACTAAGTGAAAGAAGTCAAAACACGAAAGATCCCATTTGTCTGATCCCATTTATATGAAATGTCCAGAGTAGATAAATCTATAGAGACTGAAAGTAGATTACTGATTGCCTCGGCGAGAAGTCTGGGGACGGGGAGTGACAGTTAAAAGGTAGGGTGTTTCAGACATCACGGCACTGGTATAAAGGTAGAGACGTACAGCAATGGAACAGAATGGAGAACCCATGAATAGAACCACAGAGCTACAATCACCTGATTTTTGACAAAATAGACACAACATAGACTGGGGAAAGACGCCCTATTCAATACGTGGTGCTGGGAAAACTGGAGAGCCACACGCAGAAGAATGACACAGGAGCCCCCTCTCTCACCATATACAAAAATTAAGATGGATTAAAGACTTAAATGTAAGACCTGAAACCATAACAATTCTAGAAGAAAATATAGGAAAAACTCTTCTAGACGTTGGCCTAGGCAAAGAATTTATGAGTAAGACACCAAAAGCAAATACAGCAACGACAAAAACAAAGAGGACTTAATTAAACTAAAAAGTTTCTGCACAGCAAAGGAAATAATCAACAGAGTAAACAGCCTACAGAATGGGAGAAAATGTTCTCAAACTGTACATCTGACAAAGGGTTAATATCCAGAATCTACAAAGAATTCAAACAAATCAGCAAGAAAGAAACCCAAATTGCCCATCAAAAAGTGGGCAAAAGACATGAACAGATTTTTCTCAAAAGAAGACAGACAGATGGCCAACAAACATGAAAAAATGCTCACCATCACCAATCATCAGAGAAACGCAAATTAAAACCATAGTGAGATACCACCTTACCTCTGTCAGAATTGCCATTATGACAAAGTCAAAAAACAATAGATGTTGGCACAGTGAAAAGGGAACGCTTAGACACTGTTGGTGGGGACTGCAAACTAGTACAACCGCTATGAAAAGCAGTATGGAGATTCCTCAAGGAACTAAAAGTAGACCTACCATTCAACCCAGCAATCCCACTACTCAGTATCTACCAAAAGGGAAAAAACTCATATCAAAAAGACACCTGAGGCCGGGCGCGGTGGCTCACGCCTGTAATCCTAGCACTCTGGGAGGCCGAGGTGGGCGGATCGTTTGAGCTCAGGAGTTCGAGACCAGCCTGAGCAAGAGCGAGACCCCATCTCTACTAAAAATAGAAAAAAATTATATGGACAGCTAAAAATATATATAGAAAAAATTAGCTGGGCATGGTGGCGCATGCCTGTAGTCCCAGCTACTCGGGAGGCTGAGACAGGAGGATCGCTTGAGCCCAGGAGTTTGAGGTTGCTGTGAGCTAGGCTGACGCCACGGCACTCACTGTAGCCTGGGCAACAGAGTGAGACTCTGTCTCAAAAAAAAAAAAAAAAAAAAAAAAAGACACCTGCACTTGAATGTTTGTTGCAGCACAATTCACAACTGCAAAGATGTGGAACCACCCTTTAACTGATGAACGGAGAAAGAAAATGTGGCACTACTGAGTACTCCGTGGAGTATGACTCAGCCATAAAAAGGAATGAAATAATGTCATTTGCAGCAACTTGGATGGAGCTGGAGACCGTCATCCTATGTGAAGTATCTCAGCAATGGGAAAACAAATACCACGTGTTCTCACTGCTAAGTGAAAGCTAAGTGATGGGTACACACGGTGCTAAAGTGGTGTAACGTACATCGAAAACCAAGCCGGGGGAGGGTGGGAAGGGGCAAGGGCTAAAAATCTATTGGGTACGATGTGCGCTGTTCTGGTGACGGGTACACTGAAAGCCCTGACTTCAGCGTGATACAACTCATCTATGTAACAAAAAATACTTGTACCCCCTAAATTTTTTTGGAAAAAAAAAAAAAAAAGGTACTCTGTTTCTTTTGGAATGATGAAAATGTGCAAAAATAGATTATAGTGATGTTACACTACTCTGCAAATATATTAAAAATCACTGACTCGCACACTTTAAACAGGTGTACCTTATGGTATGTGAGTTATATTTTAACAAAGCTGTTAGAACCCCAGCACGTTCACCCTGGCCCTCTTAATGAACACACGAAGGAGGTGCACGTTTGCCCCGTGTTGTAGAGGAGAATATAGCAGCAGTCCCCGTTCTTTTTGGTGCCAGGAACCGTTTTCATGGAAGACAATTTTTTTGAGGACTGGGGATGGGGGGACATGGTTTCGGGATGATTCAAGCATATTCCATTTATTGTGCACTTTATTATTATTCCATTGTCATATAGAATGAAATAATTATGCAACTCACCATACTTTGGGGACCCCTGATCTATAGCATATTGTTATTTAAAATGTTACACAGGCCGGGCGCGGTGGCTCACGCCTGTAATCCTAGCACTCTGGGAGGCCGAGGTGGGCGGATCGTTTGAGCTCAGGAGTTCGAGACCAGCCTGAGCAAGAGCGAGAACCCATCTCTACTAAAAATAGAAAGAAATTATATGGACAGCTAAAAATATATATAGAAAAAATTAGCCGGGCATGGTGGTGCATGCCTGTAGTCCCAGCTACTCAGGAGGCTGAGGCAGGAGGATCTCTTGAGCCCAGGAGTTTGAGGTTGCTGTGAGCTAGGCTGACGCCACGGCACTCACTCTAGCCTGGGCAACAGAGTGAGACTCTGTCTCAAAAAAAAAAAAAAAAAAAAAAAAAGTTACACAAAATCTAGTGCCTTCTATTTGGGGGATCCGTAGAGGGTCTTGGATAATGTTTGTCGAGTCAAAATCGGAAAACAGCTGAGAATGGGTGTTTACGCGTATCCTTTAATGCCTATTACTGGGATGATGCTATCCTCTCATTATTTCCTTGACCCTATTTTCTGCCAAGAAATAAAGTAATTTGAGAATGAGTGTTGATTCAAGATGGAAAAACATCTGCAGGAAGGCATGGAAGGCACTAGAAAGCATACATATGTGGGTAAATATAAGTAGAAATGGACTGTTTAGAACACCAGTAATGTCTTTTGGGGTTTAAAATATATGCAAACAAGAGTGCCAAAGGCAGGGGGGCGACGATGCAGCCGCACTGCTGTCCGGGACCCTGGGCGAGCTCGGGCTGTGGGAGGTCAGGGCCAGACTCAGTCCTTCAGGTAAGTGCTGCAGTGATTATAAAAAGCAACACACACACACACACACACACACACACACAAAAGGCAAAAAAAAAAAAAAAGTGCGGGGGGGGGGTGGTAACAAAGTACAGTTGCGTGTGGGGATGAGGAGTTGTTGCTGTTGTTGTTTTTCAGAACCAGGTTCTCACTCTGTTGTCCAGGCTGGAGTGCAGTGGCGCGATCACAGCAGCTCAATGTAGCCTTGAACTCCTGGGTTCAAGCGATCTTCCCGCCTCAGCCTCCAGAGAAGCTGGGACTATAGGCGAGCGCCACCGCGCCTGGCTAATTAGTTTTGTAGAGATGGGGTCTCGCTATGTTGCCCAGGCTGGTCTCAAACTCCTGGCCTCAAGGGATCCTCCTGCCTCGGCCTCCCAAAGTGCTGGGATCACAGGCGTGAGCCACCGCACCCAGCTGGGAGTTATTGTTTAAGGGGTGCGGAATTTCAGTTGCAGACGATGAAGAGGTTCTAGGGTATAGATATTGCGGATGGTTGCCCAACGTTGTGAATGTATCTCCTGCCACCGAGTTGTACACTTGTAAGTGGTTAACATGATGGATATTACGTTATGCACATTTTATCACGATAAAAAACCACACAACCACGTCGGCAAATACATTCACACATAAATGGGTAAATGCACAAAGATTGTCAGGTTGGATTGGAGGGGAAAACAAAACAAAATGATACAACATGCTGCTTCAAAGAGAAACTGTATTTTTTTTAAAAAAATAGCTTTATTGAGGTATAATTGACATAAAATCAACTGCACATATTTGAAGCAGGCAGTTTGAAGGTCCTATCTGCCAAGCCATCACCGCAATCAAGAGGATGACGTCCTTCACCCCCGAAACTTGCCTGGTGCCTCCGTCATCCCTGCCTCCAGTCCCAGGTACCCACTGAGCAGCTTTCTGTCCCTAGAGTTTGTAGCAACGGGGTCACACAGTACGTGTGGCTTCTTTCACTCAGCATAGTTCTTCTGAGCTCAGCAGTTCGTCCGTCTTTGTTGCCCAGTATTGACGACAGCCGCTGATGAGTATTCCGTTTGTTTATCCACCCACCTGTCGGCCACCGGGGCTGTTTCCGCCACCTGGCTATCGTGACTACAGCTGCCATGAACACACGAGTCCAGGTCTCCGTGCGGATGTATGAATTCACACTGGAATTCCAGTCCTAGGTACTGAGTAATACCTAGGTGTTGAGTAAAGCCTAGGAGTGAATTCTAAGTGTGTGTTTAACATTTCAAGACACTGCCAAACCATTTTCCAAACTCGCTGCCGCACCATTTGACATTCCCCCCAGCAGTACATGAGGGGTCCGACTGCTCTCTGATTTATATGGAAATGCAAAGACACTAGGATAACTTATTAAGACAAACTTGAAGAAGAACAAACTGAAGGGCTCACCACAGAGATGGACTATAAAGCTACAGGAATGAAGCTAGTGTGGCGTTGGTGCGGGGGAGACACACAGACTAGCGCGACAGAACCGAGGGGCCAGAAGGCTGCCTGTGCCAATGCAGCTGCCAGCTGTCTGCCAGAGGCCTCCATTTGATTCAGTGGCGACAGTCTTTTCCTAACGGGTGTGGGATAAACTGGATGTCCATGTGGGAAAAAAAGGACATCTTGATGTCTGCCTGCCCCTAGACACAAAAATCCATTTGAGATGTAGCACGGACCTAAATATGAAAGCTAAACCAATGAAGTATCTAGAAGTCAAAGGGGAGTATGCTTATCTCATGACCTTGAGATAAGCAGAAATCTCTTAAACAAAGCACAGGCAGCAGCCACCGCAACAGAAAAGAACGATAAATTGGGCTGCACTGAAGTTAACACCTGTTCTTCAGAAGTCATCACTGAGTGAAAAAGGTTTGTGATGATACACAAGATTGTATCCTGAATATGTGAACAAATACTACATTTTTTTTTTTTTTTTTGAAACAGAGTCTTGCTCTGTTGCCTGGGCTAGAGTGCCGAGGCGTCAGCCTAGCTCACAGCACCCTCAAACTCCTGGGCTCAAGCAATCCTGCTGCCTCAGCCTCCCGAGTAGCTGGGACCACCATGCCCAGCTAATTTTTTCTATATATTTTTAGTTTTCCAGCTAATTTCTTTCTATTTTTAGTAGAGATGGGGTCTCACTCTTGCTCAGGCTGGTCTCGAACTCCTGACCTCAAGCAATCCTCCCGCCTCGGCCTCCCAGAGTGCTAGGATTACGGGCGTGAGCCACCACGCCCTGCCCAAATACTACATATTAATAAGGGAAAGACAACCTAGTTAAACAATGAGCAAAAGGTTTGAACATGCCTTTCACAGACAGGCCAGTAAGTAAATGAACTGGTGCTCACTATCATTAGTCATTAGGGGAATGAAAATTAAAACCACAACGATATCTTTCTGCACCTATTAAAATGACTAAAAATAAAACACACTGACAATACCAAGTGCTGGTGAGGATGTGGAGCAACTGGAACTCTCAAACCATTATGGTCGCTGCTGCCTGTGTTCTGTTTAAGAGATTTCTGCTTATCTCAAGGTCGTGAAAAAATCCCCCTTTGACTTCTAGATACTTCATTGGTTTAGCTTTCATATTTAGGTCCGTGCTACATCTCAAATGGATTTTTGTGTCTAGGGTAGGTAGACATCAAGATGTCCTTTTTTTCCCACGCACCATTTACTGCTGGGGACATGTAAATTGGTACAGCTGCACCACAGCTGATGATACATTTCTTATGACCCGGCGATTCTGCTCCCAGGGATATGTGCCTGTGCTACTTTTATAGTTCACAGAATTCCCTTCTGTGTGGTCGTGGGTGAGGGTTGGCCACAGGAGCCCCGGCCTGGGATTTCTAAGGCAAACGGAAGGAGCAGGCATCTCTGTGTTGTGAAGCCTGGTGCAGGGCCGCCTGCAGCTCCTGAGGCTCCCCGCTCCGATGTTCCAAGCTGACACGACACCCAAGAGAAATGAGTGCACATTTACACAAAGACATATACAAAAATGTTCATAGCAGTTTTATTTACATTTGCCCCCAAACTGAAAACAACCCAAACGTCCATCAAGGGTAGAATGGATAAAATGTGGTACGTTCATACGACGGAATACTACCTGGGAATGAAAAATAAACTATTGCTACCTGCCACGTCACGGCTGCATCTCAGAACAGTGTGCAGAGTGAAAGGAGGCGAACACAAAAGAGTCCGTGCTCCATGGTCCCATTTACATGTAATTCAAGAACATGCAAAACTAAACTATATGTTCAAAGCCAGGATAGTGGTTATCTCACGCGAGAAGTCTTTCCGAAGTGAGAGTGCCCTTGTGGTGGTTTTAATCATGTCTGCAAATTCTTTGGTACTAAAGGCGGACTGAAATACCTTTCTCCCTGAGTACAGGCTGGGTGACTTGCTTCGGATAAATACGGTGCAGCCACCTGATTCTGAGGCCAGGCCGTCAAAGATGACTTAGCCTCCACCATGCTCTTACTCAAGATGTTCCCTTTAGAACCCAGCCCCATAGTCACGAGGAAGAGGAACATGGAGGTGTCCCAGCCCCAGCAGGGTCCTGGGCTGACAGCCAGCATCAACAGTTGGACGCGTGAGGGGACGCTGGATGGTTCGAGCTCCAGCCATTGCAGCACGCCAGTTGACAGCGTGGAACAGACGAGCTCCCTGGACTGAGCCCTGTCCAGATTGCAGGTTCATGAGCAAAACAAACATTGTCATCATTTTCAGCCCCTAAATTTTGGGGTGGTTTGGTACGTAGCAAGAGATAACTGGAACAGACTTATATCTTGGTCTAAACGGTGGTTGTCACAAGGCAGTGTACGTATATAAAAGTCATTGAGCTGTACGTGTAGTTTGTGTGTACTTCTCTACCTTTAAGTTATACCTCCCTGGATCGCTTGAGGCCAGAAGTTTGAGACCAGCCTGGACAACATATTGAGACCCCCATCTCTACAAAAAATACGAAAATTACCCAGGCATGGAGGCACATGCCTGTAGTCCCAGCACTTTGGGAGGCTAGGGCAGGAGGACTGCTTGAGCCCAGGAGTTTGAGGTTGCTGTGAGCTAGGCTGATGCCACGGCACTCACTCTAGTCCGGGCAACACAGAAAAAAGAAAAAAAGTCTTTCGAAAAATTCTACCTTCCCTACCTTCCAAGGGTCTGGCTTGGGCAGCTTGGTGGACGGTGGGGGTAGTGTCGCATACCAAGATGGGAAGCTTGAGGCAAAGGGCAATCCAAAGTCTGTTTTGCCATTTAAGTTTACAGTGCCTGGGAGACATCAAAGAGGGTATGTCCCGTAGGCGGTTGGAAACATGGGCCCAAAGCTCAGAGTACAGATCACCTTTGGAGAATTATCAATATAGAGGTGGTCTTTGCAGCTATGAGAACGAGGGAGATCACCACAGCAATGAGGTAGGTAGCAAAGAGGGCCCAGGGGTGTGCCCTGAGGGACTCGTACCTTGAGGTTGCGTAGAGGAGAGAACCACCAAAGCACACAGAGAAGGACCAGGAGAGGTCAATGTCACAGAGGTCATGAGAGGGGAGCAGTCAGAGGGGGAGCGGGTACTGGTGTCAAATGTTGCTGAGAGGCCCAGTAGCATGAAGTCAGAAAGAGGACCAACTGGATTTGGCAACATGAAGATCCCTGGTGTCCTGGACAAATGTTAATTTGGTGGAGTGGTAGGAGTAGGAGGCAGAGTAGAAGGGGTTGAAGAAGGAATGGGAAGAAGTGAAAAAATAGACAATTATTTTGAGAAGTCTGGCTATAAAGAGGAACAGAGAACTGTGGTTGTGGTTGGAGGGGGTTGTCGGGTCAAAGGGGTTTTCTTTTTTCTTATTCAGGAATGGACATGTTTGATAAAACTAGATCAAGACGCGAGGCAGAAATTGATCATGCAGGAGAAAGATGGGGTGACCTTAGGAGTGAAGTCCTCAGAAAACAGGAGAAATTTACAATTCTGGCCATAATGGAATAACTAATACCAGTTATCAACAACTAAAAAACTAGGCGACACATTTGAAACAACTATTTTCAGATATTGGACAACAGGCAGCGCAGGACTGTGATCAGAAGACAAATGTTGTGACCCGTACAAGCACCCTGGCTTTCTGCCTGGGGGCACTTTCCAGACCATAGTGCAGGAAGGGGGCTCCTGAGCAGAACCAACAGTGTCACTGAGTTATTAGAGCTAACAAGCCAATAGCAGATAAAAAATAAAATATCCGAAATACTTGATTAATCCAAAAGAATTCAAGAACAGAGGAAAAAAGGAATAAAGAACTAAGGGGACAAATAGAAAAAAAATAACAAGATGGCAGACTCAAGCCCAAGCATTACATGTGTTTTGTTTTTTTTTTTTTTTTGAGACAGAGTCTCACTCTGTTGCCTGGGCTAGAGTGAGTGCCGTGGCTTCAGCCTAGCTCACAGCAACCTCAAACTCCTGGGCTCAAGCAATCCTCCTGCCTCAGCCTCCCGAGTAGCTGGGACTACAGGCATGCACCACCATGCCCGGCTAATTTTTTGTATGTATATATTTTAGTTGTCCATATAATTTCTTTCTATTTTTAGTAGAGACGGGGTCTCACTCTTGCTCAGGCTGGTCTCGAACTCCTGACCTCGAGCGATCCACCCGCCTCGGCCTCCCAGAGTGCTAGGATTACAGGCGTGAGCCACCGCGCCCGGCCCCAAGCATTACATGTAAATGGATTAAACAACCAATTAAAAGGCAGAGATTGTCAGACTGGTTAAAAAAGACTGAACCATACGCTGTCTATAATAAATGGACTTTAAGTATAAAGATACAGATAGATTAAAAGAAAAGAATGGAATAGTGATATTATAAAAAAAAAATAAGTTAAGAAAGCTGGGGTAGCTATGCTCATACCAGACAAAGCAGACTTCAAAAGAAGGAACATTACTAAAGACGGGCATTTCATAATAATAAAAAGGCCAATCTATCAAGAACACGTAACAACCACAAGTGTGTACGCACTCAGTAAGAGAGCTTCAAAATATGCATGGTGAACTCTAGCAGAACTGAAAGGAGAAAGGCAAATCCACACGTGCAGTTGGAGACTACAGTACTTTTCTCTCTGTCCACCAGACAGAATTGGTAGACAGGAAATCAGCAAGGATATTGAAAACTTGTACAACACTACCAATCACCTTGACTTAACATTTTTAGAACACCCTACCCAACTACTTAATAATCTACACTCTTTTCAAACACACCTGGAACGTTCACCAAGCTAAACCATATACTAGGCCACAAAGTAAGTCTCAAATATAAAAGAAATGAAATCATACAGAGTAGATTCTCTGACATAATGGAATTAGATTAGAAATACATAGCAAAAAGATAAGCTGAAAAATCCTCAAACATCTGTAAATTAAACAACACACTTCTAAGTTATTGATTAAAGAAGAAATCACAAGGGAAATTAGAAAACATTATGAATTGAATGACAACAAAAATAGAATATATCCAAATATATAGAATACAGCTAAAGCTGTGCTTAAAGGGAAATCTATAGCAGTAAATGCTTGTATAAGAAAAGAAAAAAGGTTTAAAATCAATGATTTAAGGTTATACCTTAGGAAACTGGAAAAAGACAAGCAAATTAAATCCAAAATAAGCAAAAGAAACGATAAACAGTGGAAATCAATGAAATGAAAAGTAAACAAGAGAAAAGTCAATAAAACCAAAAATTAGTTCTTTGAAATTATCAATAAAATTGATAACTTCTATCTAGGCTGATCAAGAAAAAAAGGAAAGACACAAATTACCAACATCAGGAATAAAAGAGGTGTCACTGTGGATCCTACAGACATACATGAATGATAAGGGGGTATTATCAACTTTATGCCAACTTTAATGAAATGGACAACTTCCTTAAAAGACACAAATACACAAAATATCAAAATTGACACAAGAAACAGAAACATGAATAGCCCAACATCTAATTAAAGGAACTGAGTTTGTAATCAAAAGCCTTCCTACAAAGAAAACTCCAGGTACAGATGGCTTCCCTTGTGAATCTATGAAATAAATAACACCAATCATATACAAGCCCTTTAAGAATATAAGAGGAGGGAAGAACGTTTTCCAACTGATTTAGAGGCCCTGATACCAAAACCAGACAAAGATATTACCAGAAAATTGCAGACCAATATCCCTCATGAACATGGATATAAAAATTCAAGCAATATTAGCAAATGGAATTCAGCAGTATATAAAAGAGTAATATATCATGACCAAGTACTGTTTTTATTTAAGGAATTCGAGGTTAAACATTGGAAAATGAATGTGGCTCACCACATTAACAGAATAAAAGAGAAAAATCACATGATCATTTCAATAGATGCAGAAAAAACATCTGATAAAATTCAGTAACATCCCCAAACTCAACAACCATGTATTAATATAATAAAAATTCTCAGAAAACTAAGATGACCTGACAAAATGTCTATGACAATCCTACAACTAACATCACATTTAATGGTGAAAGACAACACTTTCCACCTAAGAGTGAGAACAAGGCAAGGATGTCCACTTTCACCACTTCTATTCAACATTTGACTAGAGACCTAGCCAGTGCAATAAGGCAAGAAAAAGAACTAAAAACCATACGTATTGGAAAGGAAGAAGTAAAGCTGACTTTATTTACAGATGAAATGATTGTGTACATAAAGTATCCCAAGGTATTTACCAAAACGCTACTAGAACTAATAAGTGAATTTAAATAAAGTCACAGAACAGAAGGTCCGTACCCAAAACTCAACTGTATTCCATACACTATCAATGATCCATAAGAAAACTAAATAAAGATACCATTTACAATAGCCTCAAAAAACAAGAAATATGTCAGGAAAAACTTAATGACACATGCAAGTCCTGGGGAGCAGTACTACGGATCTGTCACCAGTCTGGGTGTGGCTAACTGGGAGTGGAAACAAGAGCAGGGGTGGTGGTAGTGGTGGTGGTCTGGAGTTTCAGGCAGACGCTCAAGAACCCTGAGATACAAAGCACCGGGAAAGCTCAAGGCTTTCAGTGCAACGAACTCCACAAGTACAGCCAGAGATCAAAACGTAAGTCTTTATTACTCAAGGACAACTTGGACTTCACCAATGCCTAGCTTCATGAGGGCATGTAGTGTGACTCATGGTTGTGAACACAAAATCACCATAAGCCTGGGCTACTGCCAGGCTACTTCCAAAGACACTCGGTTACATAAAACCCAACTCGCTTCTAAAAATGTGAGTCACATTTTTTTTTTTCCCTGAAAATGTTTCCCTTCCCTGCCTTGCTCCCAGCTTCTTGCCTTCCTGGGGCTTCTCGCTGTCTAGGTAACACATGGCTTGGGCCTAGCTGGACCTTGGGTAGTGGCCCCTCTGCCACCATCAGTGTCTGAGGCTAAGCGTGGGGCCCATCTGTAGCGCCCAGGGGTGGCCTGGCCAGCAGGTTGTCACGCTAGGCTAGCTCACAGGTCTCCAGTAAAGCCTGCAGACACTGGCCTGAGGGGGTGTCCTGCTAGCCTCTCTGGGGGATCTCAAAACTCTCACTTCTTGCTAGTGGACTGAACCACAGGACAGCCATACTTTTACTTTTCCAAACTGTAAGTGGCTGGGAGGGCCCCGGGCCTCATGTACTGTTGTGCAGAGTGGCCACTTTCTCTTCAGGACTTCAGAAAAGTTCAAAGAGGTGGGTTAGGAGCTGCTGCTGCAGGCCTGGGCTGCAGACACCCTGTCTGGCTCTCGGAGGAGCTGGTCCCTGCTGCATCCCTCGGCACCGCACCCCACTTCCCCTCTCCTCCCCAGCCTGTGCCGCCAGCAGCCTTTGACATGCACGACCCCGCCCACCCCTAGATGGTATTTCCCCGGGAACAGGAACGCTGAACTGACAGCAGGTCTTTGAGATGTCTTGCCCTTATCAACGGCTTCCACCAAACCTGCCTGGCTGGCCCCGGGGCCCTGCCTGTGCCCACACCCCTAGGACAACGGGGGGGCCACCACTTTCTCTCCCCTGATGGGGCCCCAGCCCCACTGCCTGTGGGCTGCTGAGGGTTCCAGCACCATGAGAACTTCTGACCATGAGAACTTTGACTTCCGGGTTTTGGGGGATCTGCCCAGGTGAACGAATCAGCTCTGAAATTCATCACTCTCTTCGGGCCCCTGCCTGTTTTCCTGTCCCAGGCCCAAGCCTACAGAAGAGGAGGAAATGCCACTTAGCAAACAGGAGGAGGTTCCCTCTGCCAGAAGCCCTCAGCTCCTGGGGTGCTCTCAGGAGCCGAGGGTTTCTAGTTCTAAGCAGTGGCTCTTCAGATGGTACCTGGAATGGAAAATTCTTGCTGGGGCTTCATATTTTCCAGAAGCATGGCGGGGGAGGGGGGCATAGCACCCTCAGGCTAAGGGAAGGCGCTGTTGTCAGGAGGTGAGGGACCTCAAGACAGCTCCTAAGGGAGGCGCGGGGGGCAGGCTGGGCTTCCAGACACCGTTAGAGGGAGCGGCCTGCCTGGCTGTTCCACACCCTCACTAAGCAAGGCCCCGTTGGTCTGCGCAGTCAGAACAAACGCGCTGCTGTTGGGGGTTGGCATGAGGAAGTGTGCCTGAGCGCCCGAGCCGGCCATCCGGCTGCAAGTGTGTGGGTGGCCCCAGGAAGGCGGAGTTGGAGCGGTCCCCGGGTACCTGAGAGGGAGCTCGATGACAGCAGCTGCAAGCTGTCCAGGACTCCATCCTCGTACAGGGCTAGCTTCTGCACCATCTTCTGTCGGGCTGGATTGATGACAATCTGTGGTGGCTCTGATGAGGACACGGAGCTGCCCAGGGGCGATCCTGGGGTGGAGATAGCACCCTCTTAGCTGTCCCTGGGAACACCTCAGTGACACTTCCAGCACCACGAATCTTTCCAGACCCTAGCCTAGACCTGCCTCTCCGGCCTCAGGACAGAATGCCTGGGCAAACTCTGAGGGCAGGGCCCAGAGGGGGCTGTGCCGCGGACCCGGCTCTCGGGCTACCCTGGACAGAGCCTTCCTTGTTCCTGGATTCCAGGAGCGGGGTGGGGACAGGGGCTGGGCGGTGAGCTCCTGGCCTCTAGTCCACTGGGGGAGGGGCCTGACCTGGGGAGGGAAACCAGACAGCAACAGGCCATGCTCTGTGCTCCTTCCTGTGGCCCCAAGCTTGCTAAGGACAGAGTGAGCTGAACATCCGGTCTCGGTTCTCGTTCCCCAGAAGGCCAGGGTTGGGAGCATGGGGGCTGTTGCCTAAGGAGGCCCCTGGTCCCTCTTCTGGGCATCTGTCCCCGCAGCTACCTTCCACGGCTGTGGGCCGGAGCCCTGCGCCACTGCCCCAGCTCGACTCTCCAGCAGTGTCCCCCCGAGTACAGCCAGCCCCCCCGAGGGCTGCTGGGCCTGGCGGGCAGCTCGGGGTCAAGTGCCAGGAGTGCAGGGCAGCAGAGAGGCCGTATACGCTCTCGTCGCTCTCCACGGGCTGGTTGGGGCCTTTCTGGATCGGCTCTGCAGCCTGGGCTGGGGCTCCCGGTGACAGTGCCAGGGGCTGCCAAGGCGCACCCGCGCTCTGGACACTGCCAGTGGTGGACACGTAGGAGTTCTCCTGCGGGGAAGGGGGCTTGCAGCTCGCGGCCTCCGGCTGTCCAGGCAGCCCTGCTGCCGCGGCCTGCAGCTTCTCCAGCCTCTCATACACCTGCGGGGAGAGGAAGGGACTCTCAGGGACAGCAGAGCCAGCGCTCCTGGACGTGCCAGGCAAGGCTCGGCCTTGACCTCAAGAAGATGGCAGCAAAGGCCTGGCATCCTGTGGTCAAACCGCAGGGCTGCTCCAGGTCGTCAGTGACATGCCCCAGTGCTCGGGCTGCCGCACCTGGCGCCGCACAGCTGCTCTGGGGGCTGCAGGAACCACTAAGCAGGCACACCCTGCAGCTGGGAAAGCTCCGTGCCTTGCCCCTTTGTCCTTGTCACAAGGACTGCTGTGAATCACAGCTACCAAAGCCAAAGACTGAGAATGGCTTCTCTTTCTCCTCTAGAAACAATCTGACTGCCCTGCTGCCTTCAAATGGAGCTTTTCCATTCTCGACAGTCACCAGAGGTGGGGAACCAGGCAGGACAAAGGCAGATGCAGTGGCGCGATGCACCCAGTAGGGGGCGCGGCAGAAGCCCTTCATCCCGCCTTTATGAGGTGGGGTCAGAGGCGAGCCCAGCAAACCTGACTGCCCGGGGGCACCACCCTGGGAAAGACCAAAGGGCACGCAAGGGATGTCTGGAAACTCGTCTCCGGAAAGAGACCTGGCAGGAGCCGTGCTTTGCTCACTGCAGAGCAGGTCCAGGAATGTGGGCTTTTCAGCTGGCCACACGGTCCCTGTGGCAGCTGGCTTCTTCCTGTGTCCCCAGGGCTACCTGGGTCATGGGGGGCCTCCTCTTGGCCCGGCGGTGCAGGCAGCAGCAGGCCAGCCGCCCCAGCCCCAGGCCCAGCTCGGGTGGGCACGGTCCGGGCCTGGGGTCCAGGTGCTTCTTGTAGATCCGGGTAGCGATTGGAGTGGCCCAAGCATCCGCTGCCAGACCCGCCTGCTGTGCGCTCTGGGTGCTTTTCAGGGTCACCCCCGCCTCCTCAGCCTCCTCTTCAACCAGGTCTTTCTGTGGGACAGATGCTGTGAGCATGGCCGCCGGCTGGCCACCCCTTCAGCTGCGTTCCCCAGGCCCTTGCCACCCAATCCTGTGGTCTTCTTTCTATGGGGTTATTAAACACCCACCGTGTGCCCAGTGCTGCCCCCACGACACATAGGACACCCTGGGCTCCGGCTTCACAGAGCTGACTTCCGGGTGGGGGAAAGAGATGCCAAATATAAGCCTATCTATTAACTTGTTGGAGAGGGCCATGGGACATTCAATTGGGACCCGAGCAAGTAGCACTTGAGCTGGGATCTGAAGGCATGAACTACCAGAAAGGGCAGGGCCACCCGACACCCGACACCCGGAACACCCGACAAAGAAACCCTGGGAGTAGAAATGGGACAAGAGGCCATCTTGAGTTTTGAGATGGGACAGACCAGGGAAACCACCTGGGTGGGTGGTGGCTCTTCAGGCAGAGGGAATGGGACATACACATGCAAAGGTCCTGGGGCAGGCAACAGGGCGCTCCCCAAGCACAGGGGACTTGAGGAGTTGTGGGGTCAGGCCACATCAAAGGACTGGGCATTCACCCTAAGTGCAGAGAAAAGGCAACGGGGCTTTCTGAAAGGTTACTTTGGCTGCAGGACGGAGCGGCAGTGGGGAAGGGTCCAGAAAAAGATCTCTGAAAAGTCTGGTATGCTTCTCCAGGACGGCAACAACGACAGTGGAGAGCAGCCTCTAGGGCCAGGAGGACACACTGACAAGCGCAGAAGGAAAGGAAGGAGGGGCCGAGTCCCCACTGCGATGCAGCCCTGATGCGGCCCTGACCCCGTAACACACAAAACAGCCGCAAGCGGGAGCAGCACAGAGTGAGGAGCAAACACTGGCGGGGCACGTTCTGGGCCCGGGAATTGTGTGAGTGCTGCGCGTGTATTAAACCTGTGTTATATATGGGAAAGCTGAGGCCCAGACAAGGGCAGGAATTTGCTCCAAGGCCACCGTCAAGCAGGGGCCCACCGCCCCGGGTCTCCCATCTCTTGCCCATCTCAGTCCATGGCGAGGCAGATGGGAGCGAAGGAGTAAGGACGTGGGGCATCCACACCCAGCGCTCGCCCAGTTTGCCCAGGGGGGCCCAACTCTCCACCGCTGCCCCCCCCAGGCCCCTGCCTTCTGCTCCCAGCCCACCAGGACTGTCCCCCTTTCCTACGCCCAGCCCAGGGGGCTCTGTGCAAGGCCCATGGCATCTACAGAAGAAAGACAGGTTTCTCCTGGGCAAGGCAAAGGAGGCTGTTTGGGGCCCTGCCCACTTCCAAAGGTGAGTCAGTAGCGGCACAGGATTCTGTGCGTGCCGGATCATTCCACCCTCTGGGGTGCACCTGCTGCCGCCCCGCCTCGGGAGGCTCACCAGATACTTGGTCCTGGCACCGTGTGTCCTCACAGCC
Organism: Eulemur rufifrons; assembly: GCF_041146395.1. NCBI lineage: Eukaryota > Metazoa > Chordata > Mammalia > Primates > Lemuridae > Eulemur > Eulemur rufifrons. The sequence continues at coordinate 20,448,607 of NC_091012.1, read as the reverse complement.
CTCTGCCCCGTCAGCGTCTCCAGCACCACCTGGAGAGAGGGCAGGACGGACAGCGTAGCAGTGGCTTCCGGGTCGGCGTCGCCCCAGGCCTTGGCAGGGAGAGACTACATGCAGAGCAGAGGCCTCTGGGGTGGACATGGATTGGGGCTGACAGGGGTGTGGCCCTGAGACAGGCAGATGAGGACCGGCTGCCACCAGGGACGGAGCCAGGTGTTATGGGACCAAAGCTTAGGCATCTTGGAGGGCCCACTTGAAGGAAAAGGTGGCAAAATTACAAACCCAGCACGAGCTGCAGGGTGAGGACGAGAACCATGCAAGGGAGGGAGGGGCCCTGGAACTGAAGCTTTGCCAGCTTCGCACCAGGCTGGCCTCCAGTGCCCGCAGTGGACTCTCCAGGCCCTCTCGCCTTTGCCTACTTGTGCTTTTTCCTCCCCGACGCCAGTGGAGGGGCCAGCGGCTCACCACCCCGAAGCTGAAGGTGTCAGTGTCCACGGCCAGTCTCCCTGTCTTGATGTACTCCTCGGGCAGGTAGGCCAGGGTGCCCCGCACGGTCTGCGTCCGGGCCACGGTGCTGCTCTGGCTAGGGTTGGCCCCTGCAAAGCGGCTGAACCGGGCCAGGCCAAAGTCTCCCAGTTTGGGTATCAGTCTCTCATCCAGAAGGACGTTGGAACTTGAGGAGGGAAGGGAGTGGAGTCAGCCTGGCCCTAGCGCCAGCTTGCTCTGTCCCCAACACCTGCCTGGTCCGGGTGAAACTGGACTCGAGGCTGCCGACCCGGCGCCTCGCCCACAGAAGGCGGCCGGTGCTGCTGTGCGTGTCCCAGGAGCCGGGCCAGCAGCTCCCGGCCCCCACACTCTGCTCATCAGTGGGCCCATCTCTCGCCTGTTTCCACACCTGTGCCATGCCGGGGTGCTCAATGCCCCGAGAAGGCCCAACTTTGAGGTCCCAGGCTGTGCCTGTCCCCCACATCGTGGGACAGGGCAGCCAGTTCTCACGGGGGAGGGGGGCACTCGGGCTCTGTCCCTGCAGCTCTTGTGGGCCCCTCCTCACCTCTTGATGTCGCCATGGATGAGGCTGGGGCTGTCCTGATGTAAAAACTGAACTGCCCGAGCTGTGCCCAGAAGGATGTCTAGTCGCTGAGGCCAGGAGAGAGGGGGGCGGGCCTGGGTCTGGGGAGGCAAAGGGAGCAAAGGGGCACGGGGGGGCTGGGGGTGACCGTTCCTTGACCACCAACCCTCCCTCCACCTGTCACTGCGTGGCCTGGAACAAGCCACTGCACTCTCTGGGCCTCAGTTCCCCCTTCTGGAAAACAAGGAGCAAAGTCTCTATGACGTCCTTCACAAGTGGGTGGACACTAAGCTGTCCCGCTGCTTTGTAAAGCACTTCAAGGCCAGGGAAATGGCTGGGGAATGTGTTTTGGGGATTCATGACAGAATCTGATGGGCTTCGGTTCCCAGAGTCCATTCCGCTGTCCTTGTGTGGCCGACAGGTGTCAGAGGCATTCTCCGCACCCTCCCCCAACACAGCGTAAGTGAGAAGACAAGGAACCCGTCACCCCGTGTGCGCTCGGTCCCTGTGTCTCGCGGGTGCCTCACTCAGACGGGGCCAGGTCTCAGAGGGTACAGCCTGCTGACCACTGGCCCCTCTACCCAAGGGCTATACCGACAGGACTTTTCAGCTACTCTGATTACAAAAAGGAGAAGCTTGAGTCAAGAGTCCCCCTTTTAGAGGACAACCAGGGACAGACTCGGGCAAGAGTTCTGTAGAAAACAGTGACCGGCCTCAGGCCAAACCCTGAGCTAGGTGCTGGGAGGGAACTGGAAGCCCAGGCCTACCACCCGGCAGGACCCAAACACGACGCTGGAAGCCCCCAGCCCCACGCCCAAGCCTGCCCAGGTGCCGAGAGCGCTGTGGGTCTGGGCAAGTGTGCCGGGCCGGGCGAGCCCACCTGGAAGTGGAGACGGTCTTCCAGGGAGCCATTGGGCAGGAAACCATATACGAGACAGTACAAGCCACTCTGGGCACAGTAGCCAGCAAAATCCACGATGTTTGGGTGACGAAACCTGTTTGAAAAAGTGGGGCCTGAGCACTCTGGCCCCCCAGGCTCCCCTCTTTCCATTTGGCCAGACTCGTTGGGCAGTCCCTGCTGGTCCCTCAGCGAGGCTCGGCCTGGCAGGCTTCAGGCACCCAACGAAGCCAGGTCCCGTGGTGTGTGTCCTGAAGCGTGACAGGGCCCTTGTCCAGCCTTCCTTCTGTCCCCAGCCGAGAGGAACCCGAGGCTCACCTGGACAGCTGCTCCACCTCGGTCAGGAAGCTCTGCCTCACTGCGGCCCACTCTAGGTCAGCCTCCTGTGGCCCCCGGGGTGCGGCGGGGGAGGGGCAGGGAAAATGGGCAGCGTCAGGCTCTTGTGGCCAAGGCTTGTCAGCCCCTTCCAAAACAACTGGGGGGCCAGGGACTTTGCACTGGAATCAGAGGCCTGCAGGAGTCGTGGGGGACACCAGGGGAAAGGACTGGAGAGGGGAGTGAGGGCTGTCTGATGGCCTCGTGGGGCCTTGGCCAGGACGCAGCACCCACCTCCTTCAGCCTCTTCACCGCATACACAGTGTTCCTCATCACCGCCCGGTAAACGCACCCAAAGCCGCCCTCCCCAATCTTGAGCTCCTCTGAGAAGTTGTGGGTGCCCTGGGAAATCTCACACAGGGGCCAGCAGAATGGAGAGGGGTGGGCCCCCTTCAGGAGGGGCGCTGGGCTCTCCGGGCTTGGCTGTGGGGAAGAGACCCTGGATCAGGTGAGGGCCTGGTCTCCCCCACTCTGTCCAGGGCTACAAGCCCCCCGATCCCAGCTGCCTCCCAGCTGACCCGGCTTGGCTGGCTGGGGCTCTGCGGTGCACCGAAGGCTGAGTTTCTCCCTCCTTGGCTCAGACCTTGCCTGGGGGTGGGGAGCACCTACCTTGGCAGAGGAAGAGGCTGGAGACGGTGGTGGTGGTGGTGGTGGCTGGACAGGAGCAGGGGTTGGGACCAGGCCGAGCTCAGGCCGTGAATGGGTCTGGGGGCCTGGAAAAGCTTCACGGAGACACCAGTGAGGGGCGCGCAGAGACCAGCAGCAGGATCTACAGTCCTAGCCATGGTCAAGGTGGTCCCTTTCTCAGGTCTGTCAAGCCCAACACCAAGGCCCTCTTACCTGGGGAGAGGACGGTGGAGGCTGAAGACGGCAACTTCTCGGGGCTCCAGGCCTCGGCCTGAGGGGGTGCAGAGATGCTGCTAGGCTTCGGGGCAGTGGTGCTTGGGGGCGGAAGGGGGGCGGGAGGATGCCCTGGGTGCCAAGGAAGCAAAGGAAGGTTGAGGCCCAGGTCGGGGTTGGGGGTGGGGAGGAGCCCTAGGGGGTCTCGCCATGCCCCCAGCCCCGGGGCCCCTGGGCCGCGCACGCTCACAGGCTGTGATGATGTCCCGCGCGCGGAGCAGCTGCAGGTGCGTGAGGATGTGCACGAGGTCGGCCACACGGGCGTTGCGGTTGATCCAGGGCCACAGGACGCTGGCCGTGCGCTGCCCGGAGCGCTCGCACAGGCGCAGCTCGGTCTGGTCGCGCACGATCAGGGCCGCTGCGGGAAGGGGGGCGTCAGGCCTCGGCGCCAGGAGCCCGCTGCCCCCGCCCCTGCCCGCCCGCCCCCCGCCCCCCGCCACCCACCGAACTGGCACCAGTCGGAGGGCTCCAGGGCGTCCATCACTTTGTAGAAGCGACACATGACCCAGGGCGGCACCTCATACAAGAAGTGCTGCGCGCCGGGGGCCGCGGGCTCCCCGGGGCCCGGGCCCCCGGCCATGGCCGCCGCCGCCGGGCCGGGGCCTCTTGGGGCCTCTCGAGGCCGCGGCGGGCGCGGGCCTGGGCCGGCCGGGTCCGCGACACTGACTCACTTCCCCTTCGAGCCGGCCTCGTGCGACGCCCGGCGGGGCGGAAGAGGCGGTGCCCGGGCCCGCAGCCATCTCGCGCGCGGCGGCCGGCGCGCCCCTCCGCCGCACGGGGGCGCCCTGCGTCCCTCGCCGCGCCGGGGGAAGGGGCCCCCGTCGCCGCAACGCGTCCCGACGAGACAAGTCAGCGCAAGGCGGGTACCGCGACGCTTCACCCCGGCAGGGCGGGCAGAGCGAGCTTCCAGGAGGAGGGGCCGTCTGAGTGGGACTCTGAAGGATAAAAAGCGGCTCCCAGCACTAGGGGACAAAGGGCACGGCGAAGGAATGGAAGATTCCGGAAAGGTGGCTCACGCCAGCCTGGTGACAGTCACTGGGAGGCCCAGTTATTTGAGAGGCAGTGGAGAGTCGGCAGAGTCCTAGGCAGGACGAGGGCAGATGTGGGTCACAGAAACTCCCCCCTCTCGCCACTGACTCTTATCAGCTGGTGGTGAGGCTGGATGCAGGAAGAACCGTCTGGAAGCTCGTACACCAGGCCGCCTCCTGTGTCCTCCATCCCATCTTTTCCACTCCTTCAGCAACCTGCGTCAGCAATTGTTAGCTCTTTGCTTTTTTCCTTCTTTGCTGGCTCCTTCCCACTAGCACATAAACGTGTTTATGTCTCTTAACAGGGCTTTGCGCCACCCTGCATGCACGGTTTTCAGCTCCTGCTGTCCCTCCTCCCTTTTGTGTCGCACTTCTGGCCCTGTGAGGAGGCCAGAGTCCAGCAGCTTCTCCCACCCTCGTCCCAGCCTGTTTGACCCACGGCCACATCAGTCTTGCCCGTTCCCTCAGCATTCTCCGCCCTTGGATTTCTGTCGCTTCCCTGGCCACTCCTCTGTCCCACGTCTCAGCGGACACTATCTTGATCCCGCGGAACATCTTTGCAGTCTGCCCCTTCCCCGCAGGCCCACTGCCCTTACCACTGCGTCTTACCTTGGTGAACGTGCTGCCTTCCTGACACGGGTCCCTGGTTGTCTCTGTCCAGATGGTCTTCCTCAGGCCCAAATCAAACCACCCTCCTATGCAGTCCCAGCCCTTTGGTGTTGCCTTACAGGGGCGTTACGATGCACCGCCTGCCTGCCCACCTCATGTCTAGCCCACCCTCTGCACAAATCAGTGGCCTTAAGCCATTCAGAACTCCCCAGGATATTCTCAAATGTGCCAAGAACGCCGTCCCCAACAGCCGTGAGTTCGCGCTGGTTGCTCCCCTGGCTCTTGTTTGACAAGGCTGAGCTCGAGCAGCTGTGGTGAAGGTGTCCTAAGCCCCACAGGCAGCTGCCGCAGCCCCTGCACCCTTCCTCTCATGCACATCCTTCTCGAGCTGGAGCCCTGAGCCCCTGTAGTTGTCTGACTCCCCCACTGCACAGAGAAAGACCCCCGAGGGGCAATGGGGACTGACTGTTTCGTTTCTCCAGCCGGATCTCCTGCCCCAACAGTCCCCCTTGCCCTCTTGATCCTGAAGGCAAAGGGGCATCTCAGCCCCAACCTGTCCTCCCGGAGACTTAGTTACTAGAAATGAGGTCTGCCCAAGGCACACAGCCGGCCCCTGTTGGAGCCTGTTCCCTGAAGCTGCAGCCACTCCCAAAGGGACAGCCAGCTATGTCCTAAGCCTCAGTGGCTTCCCACAGGTACAGCCCTTACTGAGATGTGCCACCTCAAGTATCTGAAATTATCACTCACACACACGCTGACCTCTGTGGGAGCAGGGCCCTGGTCCTACTTGCACACCGCTCAAACATCGGCTCCAGGAACGGCCCCGGCACAGACATGCTCCATGAATACAGGCTGAATCTTCAACCCTTTCATTTAACGTTCAAGGCCAGCACTTCAGAGCACCTTCTAGTAGGTGTGCCCACATCTGCACGTGAAGCTGGACTACTCCACAGTCCTGCTGCCCGGTGGAGTTTTCTCCTCCAGCCCAGTACCAACCTGGTGAGGCAGCTCCTTATGGGAAGGCAGGACAACGTGTCTCCCTTTGGGCCACCTGTCAGCATGCCTGCTCAGGGAGCCAGCTTAGCAGTCAGCAGAGGCCACGTGAGGGTCTCTGCCAGCACGGAACACAGGAGGAGCCAGGGCCTAGGGGGTCTCAAAACACCACGGCACATCAGACCCAGGAGGCGCCCTTACCATACAGGTCAGCAACAGGAAAGTTGTGCTGCAGGCAGACTCATGCCAGGCCCTTCCTGCCACACGCTGGAGCAAGCCAAGGAAGGTGCCAGCAAGGCCAGCGTGTGAAGCGGGCTTCCCTTTCCTCTCGTGGCAGTCCTGAAAGTGCCTATCTGCGTTCAGGGACAGCCAGATCAAATGAGGAAACACACCACCGTGCTGTCATGTGAGCTGGAGGGAAGACTTCTATCTTATAATGAAAGCCCAGACCTTGAGTCACTTTCACAGAGAGATTTATCGAGAATGCTAACAGCACAGGATACAGTACTTCCCAACAAAAGGTGCAAACGCATCACTTAGAAAGGCATGCTGAGTATTCTTTGCTTTCACATGTATTAAAAAACTTACAAAAATAAAATAAAACTGCGTGCTGCCCATCTTTTCAAATAGTAAAAGAACCTTATGAAAAAATCACTTGATTTTACAACAAAAGACACAAACGGACATTTTTATGTAAATTTATAAGGCAAACTCTTTATATAATAAATAGGTTACAGGGATTCAGTGGGGGGTGTTTTTGAAACGTATACAGGTACATTCAGACAGGTTTACTGAAATGGTACAAATTTCCTTAATAAATTGCCTTTTGTTTTTAAATATATCAGTGCTTTCAGTCATTTGGCTATACACAAAGAACCTTTTTTTGAACACTACAAAAAAGCAATCAATAATTTTTGTTTTTAAAACGACCTACTTATTTTCTAAAGTAATTGTCCCAAAACACAAAAACTGAAGGTGAATGCGATAGAGGGCTTTTAGAGACATCTCCAGCTAAGTCTGTCCCGGCCTCTCCCCGTGCCGCAAGCGCACCTCTCCCAGCCTCAGATGGGTTTCTGGGCTGGCGCCGGCTCCCTTCTGCACAGGGTGGCCTGTGACACTGGCAGCACTGTCCACAAACCTTGACCTCCAGGCTGGCACAGGGGTGCATGACTTTGACTCAGGAGGGGACAGACACCCTGCCTATTTCCTCCAGCTACTGCACCCCACGTGCAAATGCTCACTACAGTCAGGACTGTCCTCACCTCTCAGAGGAGGGGCCATCAGGCACTACGGGAGCCCAAAACAATGTCTAATGAGGGTAATGGCCTCTCTGAGAAGGATCTGTTTTTGCCATAGAAAGGGAAGGGGGTTTCTCATGTCCAAATTTCGCTGGGGACTGGATGACAGCGAAAAGAGAGCAGGCCCCTCCACCGTCATTTTATCGCCCCGGATCATGGGGACTACAGACGTCACGTTAGTGTTGTGCTCTGGGGGACAGGGTGGGGTGTGACAGAAGTGTCTCCAGTGGTAATGCCCATGCGGCATGCCTTGGAGATGAGGATGCCCACCCTGTCCAGGAAGAGCTGCATCAGGTGGGGAGTAGGCCAATCTATCTGCCAACATATGTCTGACCTGTGCCCACAGTGGAGCGCACCAGCCAGGCGCTCACCCCATCCTCCCTCCCTCCTCGGCAACGTCAGCTCTGCACACATATCCCCTCCTGGCTCCCCTCAAAGGATCGACCTTGTCTTTCCTTAAAGATAACGAATGACAGTAATGATTTCAGGGGAGGGGAGGCAAAAAGGAATTCACTGGGCGGAACCAAAACTGGTTTTGCTCTGACTTCAAAAATGGCAACACATCAGCTATTCGGTCTGTTCCTGTTCGCTCGGAATGGGGCTCCCGGGCTTAACTTCTTTGGGTGGTTTCTGGCTGATGTGGGCAGAATCAGTGCTTCGGCTCTCCCCTCTCATCTCAGTCACCATCCCCCTCCCTCCAAATGCTTTTGTTTGTAAAGAAAAGGTGTCTAGAAGCATTTGTCTCTGGAACAATTACTTTAAACATGGTTACAATACAGACTTCAGTTCAAACACAGAAGAGATTTACTTAGCAAAGTTCCTTTCACCCACCAAAAATTACACAAATATAAGCCTCAACACCACAGTTAAGAGGACCAGTAGAGAGAACCTCATGTTTGGAACACAAAAGGAGAAATAAAAACCAAACCAAACCCAAACAGAAAAACCCCAGAAAGACAAGGAAAGGGCAAAGGAGGAAGGAAAGGGAGAGCAAACACAGCACACGGTACAGTGTCCAGATACACGGGGAGCCCAGCACAAGGAATGGGCTCGGCACACATTGAGTAACAGTCCTGGTGATATTTGGTCATATATTCATCAACTACTGACTCTGGAGCAGCTGTTATTGATTGAAGCAGTGACAAATCAAACGGAAAAGGAGGCCGTGGTAGCAAGGGAAGGAGCAGGCTTCAAGTTCTGCAAGCCTTTTGCACTCCACCGTCCAGCTCCCCAGAAACACTGAACCGGGTGGGCTCCGCTCCATCCGGGCGGGGCTAGAGGTCACCGGGTGAGGCTAACTCGGGCGCTGATTTCACGTCAGTCAGAGAGCACGCACGTGGACACACGCGGACACCCACCTGTTAGTGGCCAAACATCAGCGGCAACGGACTCCTCTGCCCACACCCCAGGCTGGGTGGGAAAGAACATCGAGACCCACTGCTAATACTGAACGCATGATGGAGTAGGCCCTGGGATGTGGGCCCAGAGGCTGCCCCAGGCCTGGTCCTCCAAGAGGCCTGAGGGTAGCCTGGCCACTCCACCGTGTCTCATTTGGATTCAGGCCTCAGAAGAAGCAATAATGCAGGGAGGGAAGCTTTTGGCCCTGGTGATTATAATGCTCTCTGCTTTGGAAGAACAAGTTTTTGGATTTTTTTTTTTGGTGTTTTTAATTACTTAAAAAAAGATCAAAAAGAACTGTTACAGCTAAACTCTCCAGCAGATATTGCTCGTTAAGAATTACAAAAGCAAATGCAATTACTCATAGGATGAGGGAGAAGAAGGGACATTTCTTGAGTCTTCACTACTTCCTGGAGGAACTCACTGGACTGGTGCACGAGATTCTGGGGTCCCTGGCGTTCTACCTGGTGCAGCTCACAGGTTCAGAGACAGGACAGGCCTGCCATGTCCCCTCCAACCCCCGCTTCGAGCCCTACTGGCAGGGAGGCCTGCTAGCCGACTTCTTCACATGGGCTCACCCTGACCTGGTCCCTGAGAGGGGGTTGGGGGGAGTCAGGCCACCCCAGTGGACTCCAGCTCCCCCCTCCCAGAGGTGGAAGGGGACCAGGCTGTGCTGACTACATTCTGGACTTCAGTGGGACAAGGGAGTGCTCTTGCACCTGCCCACGGAGGTGAACTGTCCTTCCTGCACCCAGGATCTTGGGACCTCTTTCAGAAGCACAGGAGAAAGAGAGTGCAAAACCTGGATGCTGCCTGGAGCCTCCGTCACTTGGCACAGGGAAGCCCTTGAAAGAAGTGAGGAAAGACCACGGATCTGCTTGGACAGAAGAAGTGACCAGCAGACAGATTTGTCGTTTTTTTTCTTTTTTTTTTTCTTTTTTTATTTTCCCTTGTCCTATGCTATGGTTATCAGAAATATTGTAATTAAGCAACAGGTATAATTTTAACAGGTCTTTGTTTTGTGTGGAGCCACAAGCAAATGAGTTTATAATTGTGCAATATACAGATATATATATAAAAATTCAACTGCTTTGTGTGTCTAGTCGGTGCATTAAATAAAAGGGACAGGAAAATTAAAAGCAAAACTAAAAAGCCAAATAAAAGCCCGGGATAGAGGAGACAAAGCAGGCCTATGCGTACAGTCTGTAAGTTACTGGGTATAATCAGGGTTACCAAGAAGCACAGCTTTGCCACTTGACACACAGACACTGCGGAGAGGGACTATCGGTGGGCAGGAGCTCTCGCTGCTGAGCAGGACCTGATGAAAGGTAAGGCAGAAGGGGCAGCTGGGGAGCAAAGCGATTTGCAAGTTTCCCAAATGCTCTTCAATTCAAAGGTGGGATTTCCTTCTGTGAGGGTCTGGGCTCTGCCTGTGCAGAGTTGGTGGGGGGGTGTCCTCCCTCTGCCTCCCGACGGGGCAGGCAGGGTGGCTGGGGAGGCAGCGAGAGGCTTGGGGTGAGGAGCCAGTTGAGAGGGGAGCGCCAGGGTGCGCGCCACACAGCCAGTTCCCCGAGGCCCAAGACCCAGGGAGAGCGGAGAGCGGAGCAGGAGGAATGTGCAAGGGGCAGCCCCAGAGGAAGGGCAGGGCACACACCACAGGCAGGGTTGTCTTCCTAGTTTCCTGGGTGTTTTCCTGACAAATCGGTGCGGGGGCAGGCTGTCAAGATGAGAAGAGAGCAGGAAGTAGGGTGGTGCTGGGCCTTCCGGGTCACTGGTGAACACTCCGCTTTCCGTACCAAGAGCTGGGCTCTTGCAGCTTTGGGACCAGGCTAACCTTCATACTACCCACACAGGACAGGGTCAGAAGCTGTGTCCTCAGGGACTGTTACCCAAGGAGAGACTGGCTTTCCAATGACAAAATGGCCCAAAGTCTCAGGAGGCCCCTGGTTCCTCCACCTCCTCAGATACAGGAGGCTTCAGGCTAGATTTGCCTTTGCCTGTGTAACGCTCACCAAACATCTCAGGCCAAGCACTAAGTATTTTTAGATCAGCATTTTTGCAAAAGCTTGCTCTTATTCATTCAGAAACATCAAAATGTAATTTTCTGCCAAATGTTTTCTAGGTTTTCGTTCTAAATTGTTGAGAACTAGTTTTAGTGTTCACTTTTCCCCCTTTAATATGTAATTTTAGACCCTGGGAGAGGCAGTATCCTAGCGATTTATAACAATTAGACTATGTATGCCTTTTCTAACGACTGATACAGTATCTAAAAAAGAAAGACACGAAAATGGAGAGAATCAACAAATTCCTTCAGAGTGGAGCTAGTTCACTGGTGCGGACAGCAGAGAGGCAGAGCAGGAAGAGGGCACGGAGGGAGCAGAGGCCTTTGCCCCAGACACGGGACGCTGCTGCTTCTGTGCCGTGGCAGGTGCTCCAGGCCCGTTCCATGGCAAGAACTTGGGGGACTTGCTATGCAATCCTCCCCAGGGGCTCTAGAAACAGCTTATTCCCCGAAGTCTAGGCCATTGGTCCTAGGATCTGTAGGTGTGAACTCGAATCAGAAAATCAATTTGGGGCAACAACACAGCCTAGAATTGATGCACAAAGGTCTTCTCAAAGGACTGGTGCCTGTGACTTCCCCCAGCCCAGTCAGCCCAGAGAGCCTGGCTGGAATGCTCTGGAAAGGGGGCTGTGGTTAGAGACGGGATACAGAGCTCTAGCTGTCAGGCTCCACTTGGGCTAAACAAAATCCAGCTGATCCCACTTGCTGGATTCAGTTGATATCCTTTTGCTCCCTCTTGGGTTTGAGCCACTTACTAAAAGTTGTTGAAAATTCAGAGATCCTGTCAGCTAAGGAAACTCCCTTCCCCATCAAACTTGGCAGTTTGTTTCTGGTTATTACCTTCTTTCATCATCTCTGTCACAGCAATGACAAGCTGGGCAGAGAAGCAGGTGAAAATCTGGGGCTGCTCCAGTTCCCATTTCCACTGTTGGTGGCCTCTGGCCTGGAATGATGCCACCAAACAGACTGTACTGGGCTGCTACTATCCAGTTAGCTGACAGGCTGGGGCCCCTGGTTAGTTTGGCACTGATGGACTGGGGGATGTGGCATTTCTAGGTGTCCCCTGTGCCTTTTGATATGGCAATACAGCATCAGAAGGGAGCTGTACTAGAGCCTGGCTATGGTGAAGGGTCCCCAGCTCATTGCATTGTCAAGGCCGGCAATTTCACTGGTTATGACAAGCCCACCAACAGGCAGGGCAGGGCCGGGATGTGCATACCTGGGAGGAGCTTGAGGACATACAGTCTTCTGTCAGGAGAGGAGGTAGTAGCTAACAACTAGAACAAGGGTGAGGGAGACTGTGGATGTGACCTTAATGACCTAGCCCCATGGGTATTTGAAAGCCGTTGGTCAGTTCATTCCTGTACTCTTCACAACTTCACTGGAAAGTGCCTCCCAATCTTCATAGTGTTCAAGTACAGACAAAGTTGAGGTCACACCCCAAAACTCGGCCCAACACAGCTGGTGAGAATCCTGTGGCTTAAGGCTTTCCCTTTAACCTCCTGTCAACCTGACCCCGAGGCAGGGGCAGCATGGGACCTGCAGGGCCCCTGCCTGCCAGGGTGATAAACCGTGCTGCCTTTATTTGGGGGAAGAAGAGGGAATGCGGAAGAAAGGGGGGGGGGAAGAGAGAAGACCCTAAGGAGCCTCAGGCACCACCTGCAGCCTTGGAAGGAACTCTAAGGAAAGGCAGTGGGGAGAGAGGGAGCTGCAGGTGGGGCCCAATCGAAAGAAAACGACACTTCAAATGCTGTGTTCCCAACCACAGATGCCCAATCAGCCCTTGAATGAACTGTCATGGGCGGCAGGGGAGCCTGGTGGGCCCCTGCACTCCTCTTACCAGGACCAGCTCATACGCAGCCGACGAAGAAGCCAGCTCCTCACAGCAGGTCCAGGAGCCACATTTCACTGGACTAAATGTAATGCATAAAACCCGACTGACCAAAACCAACATCTTCTCAGTGACAACCTGGCTGGATGCCGCACTTGCATGATAGGTGTCCTTTGGGGGTGCTGGGAGTGCGAGGCCACTGCGGGGACAGGAGCCTTTTGTCCTTGGAGGAAGAGGAGTTCCGAAGGACTCGCCTGCTCCTCTGACCCCCCTTCCCTTCCTGGGGAGGAGTCAGAAGTGAAGCGGGAGGTCAACAGCAGAGCGGGTAGAAGGGCTCAGGGATCGGGCTGATGGGAGTTTGGTTGCAGGACTTGCTTTTACAGCATAAGGAAATGGATACATATATGCTAGAAAGTCTAACTATGAGACTCTACAAACAGAATGGGGCAAACTCCCTCACTTCTAACCATTCCAGAGGAGACAAACACGTTTTTTTCTTAAGCTACTGATTGGAACTGTCAACTATGGTTCCTGATCACTAAAGACTGGCAAGGAAGTGCTAGACAGTTTCTATGATGTTTCACTCCTTCATGATTACACCGTAGTAAGGAAGCCAGGGGACAATAACTGAAATACACAAGACAACACGCACTTGACAGTTCATGGCAGCAGCTCACATGGGACATGCCTGTGGGTGTTTCTGGAAGCATAAGACTGCTGTCTCATTTGCTACTTTGTTAAGGTACTTCTCAGTTGGACAGATTTAGATATAAGAGACATCTCTGTAAACACAGAAAAGGATATACCAATATGATGAAGATATGCAGCTAGATAAGGACTTCCTGAACAGAGGTTAAAAAGATGGGATCCCAAATGAAAATTCATCAGTTAAAAACCCACAGCAAGCCCAACCCTCTAAACCCCACACCACACCCATGGACCAGATACTGAAGTGCCTGGTTTTCTGGCCCCACCCAGTCTCCAGTGAGCAAAAGCCAAACATTTCCATTAGAAAAGGAGGAGCAGAGGAGGGGCTGGGGGCCCAGGTGCTGGTCCTGGCTCGGGTTCTGGGGTCCACTTGTCCTGCTGCACTACGCTAGACTCTGGGTGAGGCCAATGTGAAGGTGGAAGGGAGTCCCTGCTGGGCCACTTGATGACTCTGGCAGGCCACTGGGGTCCCCTGTGCTTTCCTCAGCTACCCAATCTGGCCCAGCTTCTCCAGCCCACTTCTCTAGAGTAGAAGCGTGAAAAGGCTCCTTGTTCAGAAGGGTCTAAAAAGCCTTTTGCTTTTTTCTTACCAGGGAAGAGGGGGCTACGTAGGAAAGCAAGACCTCGTTGCTCTCTTGCTCTTCACAGAGAGGCCAGGTTGGACTCAGCAGAGCCCAAGGCTTCCTCAGGGCTCGGAACAGGGTGGGGCTGGTACTGGCAGCAGGACGGCAAAGGGCAGGGAGAGTTCTAGGGGCTGGAGCTGACAATTGCCAGCTTGGTATATGGTTGGGCACTGCGGCTGCCTGGAACAGAAAGGATGAACTGGGAGGAAGGGGAAGAAAGGAAAGGATGAAATGAAAGAAAGGCAGAGATGGAAGGGGAGGAGAGAAACCAATCAGGAAGTCCTTATAAAATTGCAGCAAACACTTAGAGTTTCGGAGCTTCGTGGGAACCCTATGTGCTGAGCCCACTTTAAAACAAGCGCAGGTATATACAGATCCAGGTAGTTCTGAACACCGTCACGTCTGGTGGCTTGAGGGACAAAGTGTCACCAATTCAAGCCAGTTTGCTCTCAGAGCATCTGTTTGTTTTGAAGTGGGAACATGAAGACTCAATAGTGCAAATAATTCTAAGCTGTCCCTAAAGGAGTAGAATTGGAAAGTAACTGGAAGAACATTTTCCTCTCCTCCCCCTTTGCCCCCTGCCCTGTCCACTAAGTCCCTAACTACCAGTCACAGACTGCTTCGAGAGATTAGGAATCCCTCTTGCCTCACAGAGCTCAGCCCGGCCCCAACCCTGAGCCAGCTTGTCTACGCCTTGTCCTGCTGCCTCCATGGCCTCTCTAGCGACACCCACTGGAGGACGTCCCTTGAGAATGGGTGATGCCACCTCACCCTGGGCCATCCTCTCCTGTGGCTCAGGCCAGTCTACCCTCAGCAGTTCAAGGGATGACTCCCTCCTAGCCACGCCAGAACTGGAGCAGACAGGTGCCATTTTCCTGTCCTGTGAAATGTCCTTGTCAGTTGTGAATTGGGGCTGGTGTGGGGCCAGACTCGTGCCACCACAGGTGGGATCACATTGGCCATAGCCACTGGCCATCTCCGTCAGCGTCTCTAAAGAATCCAACTGTCTCTCCTGCCTCACACCTCCCTGTCCCAACGTGGTTGGGAGTGGGGGAGGTGAGGGGAGCTGGGGGAGCTGTAGGCAGGGCACCAATGGCACCAAAAATGGGAGTGTCCTCTCAACTGCTCTCTGTCCCTAATGACCACATGGGAGAAAGGTTTGGGTGGGAGGGGAGGTGCCTGGTCAACAGCTTGTCTGGTCAGTAGTATCTGCAGCAAGCCTTGTTGAAGGAGCCTAGTTTAGAAAAGTGCAAAGCTACTTCTGGCCCTGGTTAGGTCTTCAACCTGACTGTGCTTGTCGGTAAGAAAAACATCCCCAATGCTCCAACTACTCCCACCCTGAAGCCACGAAACTCTAAGTTTACTGAAAGAAAAAAAAATATTTTTTATTTCAGTTAATCGGGAAGCTTTGTCAGAGCCCTACCCATAAGGAGAAGAGACAACAGCTGCCTTTATTCTTGTTGGTTTGCTTTGCAATCCGCTCTGTGTAAAGTCAGCTAACTCTCTCGGTCACGGGCGTCCGGCTGTCCACAGGCTCCTCTCTGTTTGGCCTTGGCATGGAGGATGAAACAATGTCTTTGCGCTCTCCCTCCCCTCGGTGTTTGTACTTTTCTGCGGCCGTGGCGGCAGTAGCGACCGCGGGCTGAGTCTTAGCTGGCTCCTTGGGGCAGCCGTCGCTCTCCAGTGAGCCTCCTCTGGGCATCTTCTCCTCTTTGCAGACGCTGCTGCTCAAGTCCTGGGGCTCAGGGGGGCTGGTGGGGTCCTCGGAGCTCTCGGGCTCGGGTGGGGGTGGAGGCAGGGGCGGGAGCAGTGGCGCAGGGGCCTTTGGGGACTCTGAGTGGTGGTGATGATGGTGGTGCTCCTTCTTGGGGGGCGAGGAGGCGCTGCTGCTGCTGCGCCCCTTGGGGCTGCTCTCCTTGCTTTTCCGCCCGGGGCTCTTGCAGGTCTTCAGTCCCTTCCCGCTCTTCTCACCAAGAGTGGACACTAGCAGGGGCTTCACTACCTCCTTGACCTCGATGCTAACTGTCTCCCGGGTCTTGCGCTTCTTGATGGGGAGTACGGTCTCCTGCACGGACCGGATGGAAGACTCCTTCACGGCTTTCTTCTTGGCCTCGGCAGCAGCGGCCGCCACCACACTCCCTGGCTTTCGGCCCCGTTTCTTGGGAATGGCCTGGGGGTCAGCCTCGGCTTTTCGCTTCCTGCCAGGGCGTTTGATCACCATGACCTGGGCAGACGTGGTGGCCCCACCCCCCTCAGCCTTGCCCCCTGGTGAAGCTTGAAAAGGCATCTTGACGAGGAGCTTCCCAGGACTTTTCTCCAGGACCCTTTTCACCTGTACGCCCTCTGACGCTGCCGCCTTGGGTCTCGTGGTGCCACTCCCTTTGGGGCGTCCCCGACCTCTGCCAGTTCCTGGAGCTTTGGGAGATTTGGGCTTCTTAGGTGGTTTCTGCTCTCGCCGGGAGGGGCTCCCTCTCCCAGTTACCGTGAAGTCAAAATCATTAGGGTCCAGGGATGTGTCGCCTACCTTTTCGAAGTACGCAATCAACTCCACTTTAGAGCGAAAGGCTTTTCCCTGGGGACTGTGGGAATAAATGGAGAGACACAAAGAACAATTAGAAGCTTTCCACGGCAATGTCAGAAATGGGGCAGAGCAGATGGTGGTGACCAACTCTCTGACAGACATTACTACTGAATGAGAGTCATATTTAGGAAAAGCCAGGATGAGCTAAAGAGGGGACAGCCAGGGTTATACGTGAAGCAATGCAGCATGGGCAGGAATCAGGTCGCCTGGTGGAAGTGGGCACCTGCGTGGCCTGCTCCGATGCTGAAAACAGCTGGGTGCTGGCTGCTCAACAGCTGTTGTCTGGATGCCCTCCAAGGACCTGCTGTCACCAAGGCCACTGCTCTGGCCCTCCCAGGCCGCTCCACAATCCAGCAACCAAAGGGGCCTGGCCCAATATAATTGGAGCCCATCAGGCTGGGGGCCATTCTGCTGATTGGTGCCTGGGCCTGATCCGCCACCAGAATATTCCTGTATCTGAACTTAGGCCTGGTGCTCAGCCTCTCTGGGAATTGGTTTCAACAGATAATGCTTTGCTCAACCTTCTCAGAACTGTGGAATTAAAATGAGGCTGTCCGCAAATGTCTTTTGAAAATTGCTAACCTTTTTGGGATCATTTAAGGGGCTGAACTGACATGTGCTTCTTCACCACTCCTCTGAGCCTCTGCCCCTGGAAGTTACGGTCACTCTGCTTCAATAGGAAATGCCCAGCTGTCCGTCCAAAGCCAGACAAATACAAAAGGGACAGTTGGAAAGGCACATGGAACTTGTCTGTCTCTTCTCAGAGGCCGTTAGAGAACGCACCTTTTTTAACATCGATATGCAGAGGAAAACAAAATCAGTGTAGATTCTACTGCTATTCCATCTCCAGACAAGGACTTAAGGTGTGGAGAGGGCAAAGGGCTTGCTATCCCAAGAACTCCCCACTCAGGGCAGTGACCTCCGTACACAGTCATCCCGAGCATACCTGGTCTTGGAGTCATTATTTATGTCCCCTCCAGGTAGGGTTAAGCACATGCATTTTCCTGATTAATGAGCAGCAAAGAGCTATCCGTCCAAGGCATCACTGTCCCTGACCTCCCAGCCAGCCAGCTCTCCCCGCCCTGAAGAGACAGGAGTTACCCTTACTTACTTGATCAAATATACATCATACTTCCCAGCGGAGCGGCCAGACTTCCTTTGCTTAAGTTTTCGTGTCCAACCTTCAGGCAGGGTGGGGTCGTCATACATGGGTCCCCGGTCACGAATGATGGAGCGCCGCTGTTTGGGGGAGGCAGAAGCTTCTGGCACGGCTGGGGCAGAACCTGACCCTTCTGATGTCTCTGCTTTGCCTGCCTCTGCTGGCTCAGCAGAATGGTGGGCTGATGGCTGCAGAGGCTCATGCTTGCCCTCTTTGTCTTCTTTCTTATCTTTCTTCACTTTTTTAAACTTTAGAGGTTTGTCCTTGAGGCCCTGGAGGTCCTGGTCTTCTGACTTTTCTTCCCTGAAGTGTTAAACAAATATGTAAGTACCACAGAAAACACATCAGGCTGCAGAAAAAGCGAGCAAGGGCAGGCTTGGGCACCCCACCACACGCAAGGCCCCAGGCCACTGTATGCTCAGGTCCTGATGCCCTTCCCCAGGACAATGGGGCCCAAAGATTTCTTTAAGGATTTCTTTGCCGGTGGTTTTGACCTGAATCGGCAAGGAGTGAGTGACCTGTATAGGTGTCTTTCTTCTGAGTAGAAACACTGTGTGGCTTGTCAGCATACCACCTGGCGGAGGCCACTTTCTGAGTCACACCCTAAGGGCCTCTGGGCTTAACAGCTGACAACTGGAGAAAGGGAGCTGCCCACCCAAAATGGGAGTGGGAGTCCCCTTCATGAAGGCCCAGGCTTGGGTACATTTTCGGTTTACTCAAATGTGTTAACACATCTATCAAATTTGTGCTCACTGAGGCACATTACAACTTACTGATGGAACATGGTCTAGCACTACCCACTTGTGAGGTGGCACACAGTGCAGTGTCATGGAAAGAACAAACAGGTTTGGAGCCAGCCAACGTGAGCTCAAACCCTGGCTTTGCCACTTCCCAAAAATGCTAGGGCTGCGCAAATGCCCTAGCATTCTGTGCCTTAGTTTCCTCATCTCGACAAGGGGTAACTCATCCCAGAGGCATCCTTATACTGTGAGAATGACGGGAGAAAAGGCACGGAGGCACTATATAAATACTAGCTAGCTCAGGCAACCAGGAACTGCTGCCCAGGGTTCTGATGTGATTAGAGAAGCGATTCCAGGTTGTGTGAATGTTTGTCACGAGACGTTCTCTTACAGGAACAGCCTTAGCCATAGCAGACTTGGAGGGAAGGGCAAGGAAAAAGGTGTGGTCTCGGCAGAGCCATGTGTGCCCTTCCTGCTGGCGCAGAAGAGCACCCACCCCATTCCACGGTGGGACACTTCCCTGTTCTTCTATGCTGACAGAAGCAGCTCCTTCTCTACACATTGGTTTAGCCTAGTAGGGTCCCTTCCTTGTGTATTTCAGATATGGCCACTGTGAGGCCCCAGGCCCCAGGATCAGCGTCTGGCCAAGATGTTCTAGTGACCCATCTGAGTATGCCACGTCGAGACCCCCTAGGACTGCAGAGCCTCAGCAACACTGCCACCACCTGCAGCTCTTAGCTGTGCGCCAGGCCAAGGGAGCCTTGGAAAGAAACGGCTGCCTGCTAGTCCCTTAGTTAGCTCATTTTGGAAAAGGCATAATTATTCCTGTCCTCTGTGTTCTCAGCCCCACAACTCCCCTGTCCCACATGGCGGTCAGTGCCGGTCACTGCCCTGTCTACACCGTGGAGACTGTGCAAGGAAAGCACCATGGCACGCACTGGCAAGCACCGTCGGGCAACCAGGACTCCAGTGAGGTGGGTGAGTTATCAAAGGCTCGTTGGGTCCAGGACTCAGAAGCTATGAGAATACACCTTTCTAGAACTGTCACGTCAGGTTTGGGGAGGGAGGAGAGGCTCTAGTCTAATGACAAGGTCCTAGAATAGATGGAACATCTCGGCCTCACTATGACTTGCCTGAGTTCCTCCCTATCCTGTATCTTCCTCCAGCAATTTAGTCAGAGCGTGGCTGCCGGGGTCACCTAGAGCTGTTCCACACACAGATGCATCCCACAGCCCACAGGGTACCTTTTCTCGCTGTAAAGGGGGAGTTTCTAATCTCTTCTGGCACAGAGCTCACTTTTCAAATATCTGAGTCTTAGGGTTCTTAATGGGAAATGAGGAAGAACCCTGGAAAGCTAGGTGTGGCCTGCAGCCCACCCCTTCAGCCTTCAGGACTGGCCCACTAGGCATCCCGCCTATAAAGGAGGAAAGAAGGGGAGCTCTCCAGCAGAATGGGCCGAGAGAAAGGCCAGAGTTGCAGACAGACAGGAATCACCACTTCCACACAATCTCTCTCAGCACTGCTTAATGCCAGGCCGCTCCTTGGAACCTGGACAGTCCTGAAGTCAGAGAAAAACACTGGACAAATGGGAAAGGTCTGGCCTCTTCGAAACTCTCATTTGTATTCCCAGATATCTTGACCACCACGAGGTCAAGTACAAACCACATGACCAAAGGAATGCCTTCCAGAAATCTCTGCTGAAGACACACCCCTGGAAATGCCAAACAATATATGCATGATGTTATTCACTATAGCATTATTTTTACTAGCCGAAGGCTGCAGACGCCTCAGATCCCGTTGTCAGGGGACTTCTTGAATAAACTATGGTACACCCACACACTGGAGTACTGTGAAGCTACAAAGGGACTAAAGAAGAGCTCTAAGAACTGCTGTGGAGTGATTTCCAGTGAGAAGAGCAAAGCGCAAAAACCGTGTATTGTATGCTACTTTTTCTGCGAGAAAGGAGGATTAAGGAGGGACATAGCAGGACTAGCGAAAGTGGTGCCCTGCATGGCGTGGGCAGGAACAAGACGAGGTACAGGCACAGGAGCGAGACCTAGACCTAGTGAAACATGCCTCTGAGTGTAATTTTGACTACTGAATCACATAAATGTTTACAAAACTGAAAATAAAATTAAAACAAAAAGCAACAAACCCCCATTACATTGACTGCAAACAGAAACAGAAGAGTTTAATTGTGTATCAAACTGACAACATACCACAGACAAAAGATTTATTTCAAATGACTTTTGACCACAGTGCTCTGGACACCCACAGTATGACATATTTTAAGGCCAACAATGACACTCCAAGGGCAGTAAATACACCAGACTGGCTCCTAGGAGAAATGGGTGATTCTGGTTCTGGGGCATCTTGTGGTGCCAGAAAGCCAGGGGAGTGCAAGAGGAAAACAGGGAGGACCTGTGAGAAGCTTCTAGCAGCAGTCTGGGCACCGCTCAGGGTGGGGGCAGCAGATTTGGGACCTGTCTAGGTGAAGTGACCAAGCTCGCCAGTGGACTGGTGTGGGGGTGAGGGCCAGGGGTGAGTTAGGGACCACTTCCAAAGCCTGGGAGGACAGCAGGTGCCACTGACTGAGAAGGGGAAGACTGGACGAGGAGTGGGTGGGTGGTGTGTTATAACCACAATGATGGGTAGAAGGTCAAGGAGAGAAAACAGGTTTTCAGCTCTTACCCATAAGCAGGGGAAACTCAGCTGTGCTTAGACTCTGACTTGGGCCTAAACTAACTGTTTGTCTGGTTTTTTTGTTTTTGGTTTTGTTTTTTTTAGGTTTTTTATTGTGGTAAAATATACAATACAAAGTTTACCTTTTTAACTATTTTTAAGTGCAAAATGAGCTTTTAATAGCACTGAAGATGGGGAATAAGAGGCCTTTAACTATCTGTAACATTCTAGTTCTTTCAAATTGAAATTACTTGAAGCAAATATAATATGGTGATTTTTAATTCTGTGAAATGAAGAGCACGCAGGTATTTATTACTTTATTTTCTGACTGCTACTTCTACATTTAAAAACAAATAATAAACGCCCATAGTGAAGCCTGGATTCTGCTGAGTGTGCAGTGGAGGTAAAAATGATACAAAACAGGTAATCCCAATGAATTTACCCGTGGCCCACCTTCATGGGCCTTCACTGCAGGCGCTCCCCAAGGCTGTCTCCCCAGGGGGTCTATGGCATTTGCTGAAACACAAGATTTGTTTCAAAGAAACCAAACACCCCTCTTCATCCTCCCTCTAATCAGACCACACACAACACATGTACATAGCCACACATGATCTCAAGATGATTATGAAGAAAACAGAACACTTAGTTCACAAGTTCATACATTTTAGAGTTGGGAGTATCCTCAGAAAAACCACCTATTCAACTCTTGAGTGTTACAGATGGAAAAAACTGAAGTTGAACTAGACAAAGGAACTTATCTCAATTCACTGTCGAGTCACAACACGCATGTATGTTCACACTGCCTCTGTTCTGAGCCAGCTCCCGCCAGGAGCTAGGAAGCTACGGGCTGAATTAGCATCATTCTTCCACCTTCCAGAGCTCAATTTGGTAGTGGGTACAAATAGGTAACAAAGAAATAGTAACACCCTCCCCCTAAAAACAGCTTGTTCCAGGCAGAGTGGAAGCAGAGACGGGGATAATTAACAGGAGTGTGTGGGCTGGAGTTCCATAGGCTGGCAAGGAGGGCTTGGGCATGCCACGCCAGATGGGCAGAGGCAACAATATCAAAATGGTTATCGTTCCTAACCGATCACCACTGTGACGCTCCTTCCTAGAAGGAAAAGTAACCAATGATGCCCACCCTGTGTCATCAGCAGCTCTGGGCCTGGAGCCCTTGCCCCTCCCCCCTTTACTTGGGAGAACTTTCCTCTTCTAGGTTCAGTTAAGATGGCACTTCTGAGAAGACTTCCCTGCTTCTGCCTCTTCTCTCTCCCTTCCCTCCCTGCTCTATAAACCAGAGCGCCCTAAGGCTACCAGTGTACTTAGAATATACCCCTGTGCGTGCCAACCCCCATCTCCCCCCTCGATGCACAATGCCAGGTACAGGAAAAACACTCAATATATGCCAAATGAATAACCACAACACAGATACTGTGCCACACGTGCTTCTTTTGATAGCTATATGCCTTTGACCATAAGCTTCCTGCAAACAAGGGTGACTGAAAGCAAGCAGGCTCCGAATAAGTGAATAAACAAACGATAAGTTTGAGAATGAATGCTGGCCTGTTGGACACTGGTGGTTTGGAGATGAGGCAGCGGAGGTCACCGAGGGCCTCGGCATCACGGGGGCAGCAGTATGGAGGATGGTTACACTAGGACGATGGATGACTTCCAGCAATGTGGCAGTCAGGTATACAGACATGCCTCCTTCTGAAACAACTGAAAATGCTGGACTGAACATCCAGAAGACACTAGACAAGATACACACAAGCTGGCAGGAAAGTAAGGAGTACGTGGGCTACGGAGCATGGGAAAAAATGGGGTCCCTTTCTGTGGAGAAATTTGGCAGGTACCACCTTAATAGGCCATCAAACTGAGCTCTGGCCTCTCAAAGTACTGCCTGAGATGAACTAGTAACCAGGAAGGGGTAACTGAAGCACACCATGAGGAAACAGCCAGAAGAGTCCAAAGAGAGGGACATTCCACATAACAATGGGCCTGGACTCTTCTAGACAGCCGGAGACAAGAGAAAACAAAAGGTGGTGGTGGGTGCCTGGAGGAATGTTCCCGATTAAAGGAGACTGAAGAGGTGAAACTGAACGTAACATGTGATCCCGGATTTCCAGTGCAAAGGCAGTAAGTAAAAAAGGCATTAATGGGGCATTTGGGAGAAATGTGAATAGGTTCCCGAGTATCACAACTGTACTGTCTGCTCTTAGGAAAGCGATGCTCAAATATTTAGGAGTGAAACACCACCATGACTGCTACTAATGTTCAAATGTTAAATGGGTGTGGGGGATAGATATGATGCCAATATGGGAACATGTTTAAAAAGGCAGGGATGACACCAATATAATTTGAAGCTGTGCTTACTGACAGTAATATTTTGAAGCAGTGGCAGGCAAGCTTTTTATTAAAGAGAAAGGCTCCATGTTACACAAATACATAAAGAGGAAAAAGCCGGAAACCTTGAGGAAATGCCTTCTTTTAGTGGCTCAAGTAACCACAATGCTTTCCACAATGTTACACCTATACGGTGAAGCTGTGAGTGTGAATGAAGAAGGTATAAAGATATTTCCTGTGTGTTTAAAAAAGCATTGCCAAAGATGGCCTTGCCTAGGACCCAAACAGCTCATTTGTACCTGAGCGACTGGCATCAAAGACCTGGAGCACAATCGCAGGTTGCAGCCAAAAGGGTCGGCAGCAAGGCTGGGGACAAATGTCAACAGAGACTTCATTGTGCTCTGGTGTTCTTTTCAGCAGAATTGTTCTGGGTTTCATTAGTGAGCTCTGGTTACCACACCACATAGGTTTGGAGTAGTCTACCCCACCCCAGTTTTTCCTACAAAAACTCGTATTTTTATTGTATAATTTACAGAACATGAGATTTTTTTTCCAGGAATGCACATATCACATTGAAGCAGAAAGGTCTTTACAAATTTTAAGTATCTACAAAACATGAGGTAAGGCTCTTCAGTAATAAAATGTCATTCAGTGATTTTACTGCTAGAAGGCAAACATTAGATCAAATCCTTCATTTGATCTAGCAAGGAAAATCAGAGTTGCAGGAATCTTGTTTTCAGGCCAAATCATTATACCCTGAGGGGTTTATACTTTTTTTTTGTACTTTTTTTTTTTTATTTTGAGACAGAGTCACTCTGTTGCCCAGGCTATGGTGCCGTGGCATCTGCCTAGCTCACAGCAACCTCAAACTCCTGGGCTCAAGCAATCCTACTGCCTCATTCTCCCGAGTAGCTGGGACTACAGGCATGCGCCACCATGCCCTGCTAATTTTATATGCATATATTTTTTAGTTGTCCAGCTAATTTCTTTCTATTTTTTAAGTAGAGACAGGGTCTCGCTCTTGCTCAGGCTGGTCTCGAACTCCTGAGCTCAAGCGATCCTCCTGCCTCAGCCTCCCAGAGTGCTAGGATTACAGGCATGAGCCACCCTGCCCAGCCACCCTGAGGGGTTTAACTGTGAGAACTGCCTGCGTTTTCATGATGAAAGTAACCTACAATAATCCTGCCCCAAAATGCCCACAAGGCAGTCTCAGGAGGCTGTATCTGGTGCTCATTTGACCCAAGGCTCCCACACATTACAGGGATGCAAGCAACAGATGGCAGGTGTGACTGGCCAGACAACTGCAGTTGAGGAATAACCACCTAATCCTGGAGGTTTTCAGGTTAAAAAAAAAAAGAAAAGCCTAGAAAGCAGCAGATGAAAGGTATTTTTCACTTGAACTGGAATCCAGCCCCCTCCCTTCCCCCTGGAGTGAGCTTCAGAGAAACTTCCAGAGCCTCAGCAATATCTTGACCTTTCCTAATTTCACTCATGTTTGCATTAGGCCAATTTCAGGAGATGGCATTTTTCAGCACCTTTCATTTCCAATTACTCCATGGCACCACATAAAGAGCCAATCTAGGCGGAGCGCAGTGGCTCACACCTGTAATCTTAGCAGTCTGGGAGGCCAAGGTGGGAGGATCGCTTGAGCTCAGGAGTTCGAGACCAGCCTGAGCAAGAGCGAAACCCCATCTCTACTGAAAAATAGAAAAAATTAGCCAGTCAACTAAAAATAGAAACAAAAAATTAGCCGGGCATAGTGGCTCACATCTGTAGTCCCAGCTACTCGGGAGGCTGAGGCAGGAGGATCTCTTGAGCCCAGGAGTTTGAGGTTGCTGTGAGCTAGGCTGACTCCACGGCACTCACTCTAGCCCGGGCAACAGAGTGAGACTCTGTCTCAAAAAAAAAAAAAGCAAAGCCCGATCCAAGGGCAGGGTAGCAGCTACTTCCCCCCAGATAAACAGTCTGGGACCAGAGGAGAGAATTAGCCCCTTGCACTGGCTGCTTCCATCTGAAAGTGTCATTCACTTGGTGCTTCCAATTCTTTCTACTTCCAGTATAAGCTACAGAATCTCAGAATGAAGGAGGCTTCTCTGCACAAATAAATAAAGGCTGCAGCATCGTGAGACACCACCAGCAGCCCTTTGAAAATCTGAGAAATCAAACTGGCACTGGAAGAGTCTCAGTGGTCTCTGGGGAGAAGGGACTGGGGTTCAGCTGGAAGGCTACAATGGTAGAGCCGGAGCTTCAGCCGCCCTGCTCTGAATTCACAGTCCATTTTTTAATCTTCCACTTTTGAGAAAATGCAAGAAACCATCTATGTTTTGAAAAGCTAAATAAAACACAGTTCTTGCCAACCAAAAGCAGATTCTTCCCCAAATAAAGGCAACCAGTGACATACAGTAAATCTCATTTTTATAGGTATGTAAAATGAAAATCTAAACAAGTCCACCACACATGGGTAAAAAAAAGAGAACACATTAAAAAAAATTCCTGCCAGGCACAGTGGTGAGCCTGTGATGCTGGCTACTCAGGAGGCCAAGGCAGGAGGATCACTTGAGCCCAGGAGTTCGAGAACAGCCTGGGCGACACAGTGAGACCTTGTCTCCAAAAAAAAAAAAAAAAAAAAAAAAAAAAAAAAAAATTCCTGCTGTAGAAAACAGTCTGGTAGTCTCTTAAAATGTTAAACATGGAGTTACTACATGATCCAGCAATTCCACTCCTATACACCCAAAAAAACCTGAAAACAGGAACTCAGATACTTGTATGCCAATGTTCATGGCAGCACAATTCCCAATAGACAAGTGGTAGAAGCAATGCAGTGTCAACTGACAGATGAATGCATACACAAAATGTGGTCTATCTATACAAAGGAAGATTATTCAGTCTCAAAAAAGAAGGAAATTCTGATACATGCTACAACATGGATGAATCTTGAGGACATTATGTTTAGTGAAAGAAGCCAGACACAAAGGACCACATAGTACATGATTCTATTCATAGGAAATATCCAGAATAAGCAAAATCCACAGAGACAGACAGTGTATTAGTCATTGCCAGGGGCTTCGGGTAATAAGAAGTGACTGCTAACGGGTCTGGGGTTTCTTTTTGGAGTGACAAAAATGTAATGGAAAGAGGTGATGGTTGTGCAACACTGTGAATGTACTAAATGACACTGAATAGTACACCTTATAAATTGAGTGAATTTCACGGGATATGAATTATATCTAAATTTTTTAAAAACCCCATTAAAACAGCAGGTGACTTCACCAGTTACTCTAAATCATAAAGGTAGGTTTTGTGATGCCTGGGCAGTGCGCAGAGCCCACACAGCTGTCTCCGAGCAAGTCCGTCTGGCTGTGGCACAGAGCCCTGACAGGCAGCTGGGCTATTCGTCTGAGAAAGAGGCCAATGTGGGGACCTATGGTGATATATGCTAGACTGGACCAAGCTGACCTAAATGTCAAACTGAATGTCAAGCCCAGGACACAGTAACTATGACAGTCAGAAAGGAATTTAAGAAGTTTAATGACTAGGCATTTAGCCAAGTGGAAGGTTGTTGGCTAAATATTCTGAGGACATTTGACCATTTTTTAAAATTATGATAAAATAGCACATTATATAAAATTTATCTATTAGTGGCACTTAGTACATTCACAATGTTGTGCAACCATCACCACTATCTAGCTCCAGAACATTTTTATAACTTCCAAAGGAAACCCTGTTACATTAAGCAGTTGCTCTCCGTTCCCACTCCCCTGAGCCCCTGGTAAACACTAATCTGTTTTTGTCTCTATGAATCAGCCTATTCTGGACATTTCATGTAAGTTGAATAATAATATCTTTCTCCTGGAAAGCCTGTACTTTTAAAAAGTTATTTATTTATTTAAAAAAATTTTTTGAGAGATGGGGTCTTTTTTTTTTTTTTTTTTTTTTTTTTTGAGACAGAGTCTCACTCTGTTGCCCAGGCTAGAGTGAGTGCCGTGGCGTCAGCCTAGCTCACAGCAACCTCAAACTCCTGAGCTCAAGCGATCCTCCTGTCTCAGCCTCCCAAGTAGCTGGGACTACAGGCATGCGCCACCATGCCCGGCTAATTTTTTCTATATATATTTTTAGCTGTCCATATAATTTCTTTCTATTTTTTAGTAGAGGTGGGGTCTCGTTCTTGCTCAGGCTGGTCTCGAACTCCTGAGCTCAAACGATCCGCCCACCTCGGCCTCCCAGAGTGCTAGGATTACAGGCGTGAGCCACCGCGCCCGGCCGAGAGATGGGGTCTTACTATGTTGCCCAGGCTACACTCGATCTCCTGGGCTCAAGTGATCCTCCTGCCTTGGTCTTCTGAGTAGCTGGGATCACAGGTGCATGCCACTGTGTTGGACTTAAAAGCCTCTATTTTTAAGATTAGCTCTCCATTCTCTAGCAACTTCTCCATCACTTTCCTTTGTGCCTCTGCCTATACATACTATTAATAGCAAGGTTCTCATGTTGTTCCCCTACACAAGCAGTTGGAGAGTCACCAGGGCCAGGTTGGCCTCCAATACCTCCAATTCCAAATACCTAGTCTTCAAGGTTCAAACAGCCTGTTTCCACAGACGCTGGCATTACCTTCTCCATTTCCTGTTGATATTAATAACATTGTTTTTTCTTACCTTTGCATACTTTATGTAAATAAGTCTTACAGACTTTTATCAAAGTGTTGCCTGCTTTTATCGAAGAACAGACTATCTACCAAAATAAGTTTTCACCATGAAGGCAAAATATTTTGGGGAGCAAAAAAGGCAGATCTCTAGTAAAGGAAGCGAGAACTCTGCCTAAGGGCCAGCTCACCTGGTCTTAATATCTCATAACTAAGTTGGAGTGAATGCCCTTGTTTCTGTCACCTTGCCTCTTACTAGTGTAGGCCGTTCCACATCTGCATGCTGGACATACTTGTGTTTCCTGATGCTGACATCTGAGCCCCCATGTTTACTTTACCTTGGTCCTAACTGAAATGACCAATAAAATGGAAGAAAGGGGGAAATATCTGTTAGTGCTGGCAAACAATTAGAGTGCCATCAGTGGCTGAGAAACTTTGAGAAAATGGCACAGAATGTGGTGCAGTTGGGATCCATGTGAGAGAGGCAGTGTGCACATGACTCTACCACAATTAAACACACGAGCAAAGGAGGGACCTCTTGGGATATACGAGGATAGGATGCCCCAACAGGGCTCCAGTAAATCCTCCAGATCAGAAAAACCAGACCCATGAGCCAGGCTGGCTGAAGCACAGTTAGCTGGTGGCAAATATAAGGGCCTGAAGTCCACCAGTGCCCTAGGTGTAAAGGCCAGTGACAGGCTGGCCAGGGTTCCCTGGGTACTGTTGAACAGTGGAGGGGCACTACTGGGACAAAGAGAAAGAGACACATTGATATGGATGGAGATTCTACTTGGCTCAGTGATTTGCCAATAGCACCCTGGTCTCCACCCTGACTCCAGCTTCTGCCATAGGGGAAGCAACAGAGGCTAAAGCTCCATCCCATAAACAACTCTAGGGACTGGAAGAAAAGTAAGTAACATGGCTGGGGACAAAACAAATTATCAACAAATCAACTCTGTGTACAAATACTAACTAGGTAGAAAATAAAATGGGAAGACTAAATACCAGTCATTCCAGTCAAGATCCCAACTGGATTTCCTTTGCAAATTGACACTTACCTAGAACAAGCACCTGAGAACAGCTGGAGAAAGTACTGGGAATGTGAAGAATCAACTATGCAGAAAAAAAAAAAAAAAAAGAAAGTCCTGGGAATGGGGGAGGGCAGATGGGGCTGTGACTTGCTTCTGGTGACCACTGCTCTAGGGACTATTTCCTACAATCGCATCGCACACCACACAACAGAAGTGCTGCCACATGGATTAGAGAATTAGACTGAATCTTCCTCACAGAATTCCTCTCTTCCAATCTCTAGTAAAGCGAGAAACAAAGACAGGTGGGGGCCGGGCGCGGTGGCTCACCCCTGTAATCCTAACACTCTGGGAGGCCGAGGTGGGTGGATCGTTTGAGCTCAGGAGTTCGAGACCAGCCTCAGCAAGAGCGAGACCCCGTCTCTACTAGAAATAGAAAGAAATTATCTGGACAACTAAAAATATATAGAAAAAATTATCCAGGCATGGTGGTGCATGCCTGTAGTCCCAGCTACTCGGGAGGCTGAGGCAGGAGGATCGCTTGAGCCCAGGAGTTTGAGGTTGCTGTGAGCTAGGCTGACGCCAAGGCACTCACTCTAGCCCGGGCAACAAAGCAAGACTCTGTCTGAAAAAAAAAAAAAAAGACAGGCGGGGAAGGGAAGTGTGAAGGAAGAATTCATCAAACAAAGGAAAGGGACATAAGTGAAAGCAGTCTAAGAGGAGACTCCAGAGAACAATGCAGCAGCAAGATCCGGCTCCTACCCCACCCGCAGAGACCATGCCAGGGAGTCAAGGACACCCTGAGAACTCGCAGCCAGTAAGTTGGAGAGAAGTAACCAAGTATATCAGGAACTACAGAAACTCTGCCTGGGAGGTGTGGGAGAAATAGCTAAGTGCCCAGCGAGCCAGGTCCACTCTGTGGGAAGCAACTGCTCTTAGGTACACACAGATTTATGGAACCACCCAGAGCCCCCATTCCTATGGAAATGGTATACATAACACTCAAGCAGCTAGCATGAGCCTTTAGTGTAAGACATTTAACACAATTCTTAGAACAGAGAGAAAGACTCTAGATACTGCCAAAGACTACATGGCTGTAACTCCCTCCAGCGTGCAAATGCTCTCTGAACACAAGATAACAACAAGCCTGTGCACTATAGCTCAGGGGGGAAAATAGTGAGAGGATGCCAAGAGACTAGGGAAGGGAGAGCCAAGAATTCCCCCACTGTCTCAAAGCAAATGGAATGACCATGCAGAGCCATTCAAACTTGAGCCCAGATGAAAAGAAGCGACTTGGTAACTCTGCAAACATATTATGGCCACAAGAAAAAAAAAAAAGACACAGCAAGGGAGATGGCTCAGGAAAGGCAGTCTCCCACCAAGAAGAGAATACACCACAAGGAAGAGAAGGAAGTTCCCCACGACTTTATAAGAACATGTTCCCAATAAAAGATGAGATGATAAAACAGAATAAGATGAAAAGTCAAATTTCTAACCTAGACAAACTGCAGACCAAAATACATCATTATGGAACTAATAAACACATAGAAAAACAGCCAGAAACAGCATATACATAGCTGAAAATCAAATTAGATAAAGTGGATGCAGATGAAAAAGACAAAAGCTAAAGCAATTAGGATGAAGCTAATAGCATTGGAAGAGAGACAAAGACAACCCAACATAAGGATAATTTGTGTCCATGAAGCAGAGAACCTAACAAAGGGAACACAAGATGTTGTCGAAGATATATAAGAGAACTGACCTGAAACGAAGAAGGCTGTATCTGCAGCTTGAAAGAATACACTGTGTTCCCAGGAAAATTTGATAAAGAACACTCAACAGACTCTAGCCAACATACTCAACTTCAAGGACAAATAAAGTATTCTTGAGGCACCTCAGAATTCTTCCAAGGGGAAAACCTCAGAAGATCAAGCACAATGTTTACAAAATTCCGAGGCAGCTCAGTGCAGTGGCGGTGAGTGGTGAGGTCAAAAGTGAGATCAGAGAGATGGGTAGGCGTCAAAGCCTCTCAGAGAGGATGAAATCTGAACAGAGATTTGAAGGAAGTTGGGGGAGGGTTGAGTAAAGAGGAGTCCATTAAGGACAGCAAGAGCCAAGGTCCTGAGTCCAGCAACAATCTGGCATGTTCCAGGAAGAGCAAGAACAGTGGGCTGGAACCAAGTGAGCACGGGGGAGAATGGTAGAAAATACGCTCATAGGGGCAGGTAGGGACCAGGTTATAGCTGGCTGTTGAGGTAATTGCAGTCACTTCATTTGTGGGGCCTGGTGCAAAAAGAAAATGCAGGACCTTTGTTCAAAAATTAAGAATTTTGAGATGATGACAGTATAGCATTAACCAAGCACAGGTTCTTCTAAACCCTGGGCAACTACATGAAACTGGCCCTCCTCCAAGCAACGGACCTTGGGTTTTATTTTGAGAGGGCTTTCCTCAGTGGAGTGACCTGATCAGATGAACATTTTCAAAAGGCCCACTATAACTACAGGGAGATGTCAAGTGATTTAGAGTAGAAGGGGGCAGGAGGACATAAGATGCTACAGGGTGGGCTGTGCAGAAGCAGCTGTTGGGTCATGGTTTGGGGTACAAGATGTTTATCAGGGGTTGGCATTCATAAAAGTAGGTGGGAGGAAGAAGTCAAAGTGTGAGATGGCCCCACGAGGGTTTTGTACCCTCATTTTACTCAGTCAACAGGGTGCTGACCTGCAAATGTCATGACCTCAGGTGAGGAGGCTCTTGCAGCCGAGGCCAGCTAAAGGAACAGGCAGTTGGAGGCTGACTGCTAACTGTAGTCCCCACAGGGGATCCTGGCAGTGACCTCTGAGTCTGCCATGTGGGACTACTGTAGAGTCTAAGCAGGGATGTGGGTGGCAGGTCTAGGTGCCATCAGTGAAGGACATGTGTGCTGGGGGCAGGGTGATTGTAGGAGATCCAGGGCTCGGACTTCTTTATTTCATGTTTTTGATACTGAAGTGTTTAGTCTTCTAGAGTCCTAAAGGGGCAGTTGGACACATGAGTCTGGAATTCAGGTGAGTGGGGGCACCCTAGATGTGAGTGTGGAAAAGCCTCCATCCACTATTGGGAGCTCTGATGAGGAGAGAGTCAGCAAAGAGACAGAAAAAGAGGAGTCAGTGCAGCAGAAGGAAGATCAGACGTATCTGTCAAGATTATTGGTGGCAATCAATGGAAACCTAGCTGATTTATGCAGACGAGGACTGATTAAAAGCTATTGAAGATGGATGTGGTGATGGCTGCACAAAAATACAAATGTGCTTTATACCAGTACTGTACACTTAAAAACAGTTAAGATAGTAAATTTTGTCTTATGCGTATTTTTACCACAATAAAAAAAATTAGGGGAAAAAACACTACTGGGTAGTCAGAGAACTCCTAGAGGATTGGAGGAATACATTTGAGTTCAGTTAGCTAAGAACAATACTCCAAATCCTTCTGCCAAGCTGGCCTAGGGCAGCCAGCACTGCCTCTGCCACCCTGCATGTGAGCAGCACTGGCCACTGGCACCATGGCCACTGTGGCCCCAGTGCTGAGAGGGAGCTCCCCCTGCCTGGCCCCTCTCCTCTCAGTGGGTGAGTCGGACTGGTGGAGCCCAGGGCAAACGCCTATACCCCTGCACAGGGTTTGGGCAATTTTTTTCCGTAAAGGGCCAGATAGTAAATATTTTCCATTTTGCGGGCCACACAGCCTTTGTCACAACCACTCAACTTGCTGTTGTAGCAAGAGTAGAGCTACAGCCAATGCATAAAGAATGGGTGGAACTGGGTTCCAATAAAACTTTACAAAAACAGGCAGTGGGCTGGATTTGGCCTTCATGACATAGTTTGCCAACTGTTGCCCTGACTAAAAGGGAAGCTACGTACACAAGCATCTGGCATTTTCAGAGATTCAATTACAGTCAGAGGTCACTTGGCCTCCCATCTAACTCATAAGGTGAGGTGAGAATTCTCTTAAACACGGAAATGGGCTCAGGGTGCGAGGTGAGATGGCCAGTGTGTATCTGGAGAGTGTGGGGTCCCAGAAGAAACACAAAGAAAGGGTTGAGAAGGAGTGAAGAACTGTGTCAAGAAAGAGGAGGACCTGCCACTGGCCACAGCAATGTGGACATCCACTGGGAACTGATAAGACTATTTCATGGAATGTGAGAAAGCAAACCTTTGTAGAGGGGGGCTGAGCAAAGAGTAGGAGCTGAGGAAGGGGGTCAGTGAGTACAGAGATAATGCTTGAAGAATCTGGTTAACGGAGGAGAAAGAGGCTGGGCAGGAGCTGGGGAGGGCGTGAGCTGAAGGGAGTGCTTAGTTAAGATGGTAAATTGTAAAACAAGTTCATATGGTGATGGGCACAATTCATGAGAGGAGGGAAGACTGACAAAATCCCAGGGAGCATGAAACGGTGGCTGACAGTGTGAGCTGGAAGGACAGGCGGAGCTGTATGAGTTAGAGCTCTGTGGGGGGAGCAGTTCCAGTGGTGATGAAGTCCAGGCTATGACCATGGGAGTGGGTGGCTGAGGTTACAGGAGCAGAGGCAGTCAAGGAGACAGGGGGCCAGGCGCTAGGAGGGCTGTCTCCATATCCACCGACGTCACCCATGGGATGGGAGGGACTGGGACAGAGAGACAAAGACTGTGGGCCTGGCACCTAATCCTTCACAGAGGCATGACTGGGGCGGGGAGCAAGATGAGTGTCACAGCTCCTCCTCTTGCTCCTGGGGTACATGGGATGTGAAACAATCAAAGAGCTGCTGAGAATTTGGTATGAGGTACAGGCATGGAGAGGTGGGAATCTAACCCAGATGGGTAGTGGGTGGTTAGAAAGGGCTCTTTAGGAAAGAGATACCTGAGCTGAACCTTAAGGAATAAGAGTAAGTAGGATGATGAAATGTGACAGAGGAAGAAAAGGAAAAGAGAAGGGGACTTGGGCAGGAGGAACCACAGACAAGGGCAGGAGGACCAAAGAGCATGGTATTTAGGAAGAACTATAAGCAGTCCTGCATCACTGAGGGGTACACATCTGAGAAAAGCAGCAGCAACAAAGAGGCCAGAAAGACAGGCAGGGGCCACATCAGGGGCCTTGATGGCATCTGAAGGCAGGGGCAGCACTCTCAGGTTTAAAGCAGGGGAGTGAGATTCGACTCTAGGGATTATGTCGAAGACAAAAAGGTATAGGGAAGCTTGTGAGTTACTGCAGGAGTCCTAGAAAGAGACAAGGGCTTGAACCAGGACAGTAGTGGAAGGGGTGAAAGAAGAGAGAGGTGAGAGAAATAAAGAACAATGGGTGGGGCCTGGTGGCTCCCCGGATGTGGATAGTGAAGGGCAGGGCACCAGCCTCTTGGGTTTCCGGCTTGGGTGACTGGCGTGGCTATCAATGATGACAGAGAACAGAGGACATGGTGCTTGGCTGTTGGATCTTCTGATCTGTCCACCTCATCTTGGAGGCGGCATGGGGGTGGTAGGGCGGGCAGTGGGTTGAGAAGAATAGATGGGAGAAAAGAGGGCAAAAATCTTTCATATGCTTTGCACAGTAAAATCTGACTAAAATGTACATAAACCCCATAAACCTTTTTCTAACAAAGCAAAACAAGTTTTCTTTCTTTCATACTTCCTTTTAGTGCTCTCTGCCGCCACCTAATGGACTGACTGGAGGAAGAGGGGTCAAGAGACAGCAGCCTGGCCTACTCCATGGCTGAGGAACCAAACCCACCCAGGCAGAAGGAATGGGAGCCCTTGGGTGGAAGAGGACCCAAAGAAGTCCAGCTGCTTCTGGAAAATCATCAGGACCCCCTTCTGGAAGACCAGAGGTTCTTGGAGCTGAAAGAGACATTCGTTTATTAATAATACCTAGTTTAATTTAAGATCATTTTCAGCAGATGAACGTTAACCTTGACTTCTCTGCGCTCCCAAAACCAGGTATAAGACAGGCTTAGGCCGGCGCGGTGGCTCACGCCTATAATCCTAACACTTGGGAGGCCGAGGCGGGCGGATCGTTTGAGCTCAGGAGTTCAAGACCAGCCTGAGCAAGAGAGAGACCCCGTCTCTACTAAAAAATAGAAAGAAATTAGCCAAACTAAAAATATATATAGAAAAAATTAGCTGGGCATGGTGGCGCATGCCTGTAGCCCCAGCTACTTGGGAGGCTGAGGCAGAAGGATTGCTTGAGCCCAGGAGTTTGAGGTTGCTGTGAGCTAGGCTGACGCCACGGCACTCTAGCCTGGGCAGCAGAGCGAGACTCTCTCTCAAAAAACAAAAACAAAACAAAACAAAACAAAACCTGAGGCATAAGGGAACCAATCTGTAGACATCCATGAAACTGGTGGGACAAAAATTTTGGGGCACTTGAACCTAGATGAACTCGGTTTTAGGTTCTCTTATTTAACATACCACCTCTAGGTTTATATGTATTTACTTTAAGAATTTAGGAATGCAAAATAAAATATGGTAATCTTGAATTTGGTTAAGTTCTCATCTGAAGAGTATGGGTAAGGACAGACAGCAGCTCGTCAGGAACTGCTGCATGTAGAGGGTGAGGTGAGTGGAGGGGCCCCAACAGAGACCTGATCCCAGGGGCTGACCAATGGACCAGTGGGGAAGTACAGATTGTGAACAGAAACTACTGTTTTGGAAACCTCAGCACAGAGATGTGGTTGCTTTAAGAGGTAAGGGGTAGGGAGCTGCTAAAAGGCCAAGACAGAAAATACATCACAGAATATGACGGCATGTTAGGTAGCCTTTAAAGGGATGTTTATAGCTTTTCACAACATGGGTGTACTAGTCTGCTCAGGCTATGATAACAAAATCATACCGATTGGGTGGCCTAATCAACAGAAATTTATTTATTTCTCACAGTTCTAGAGGCTAGAAGTTCAAGATCAAGGTGCTAGAAGATTCGGTTCCTAGTGAGGGCTCTCTTCCAGGCTTGTAGATGGCTGCCTTCTCACTGTGTCCTCAAATGGTGGAGAGAGAGAGAGAGAGAGAGAGAGAGCGCGCGCGCGCGCGCGCAAGCTCTCTGGTGTCTCTTATAAGGATACTAATCTCATCATAAGAAACCACCCTCCTGACCTCATCTAACCCTAACTACCTCCCAAAGATCCCGTATGTATGTCCAAATACTATCATACGCAGGTTATGGCCTCAACATATGAATACTGGGGGCGGGGCATAAACATTCAATCCATAACAATGGTGATGTTTATTTTTAATGTTGAATGAATAAGCATGGCACAACACCATGTATATCACATGATACCAATTAAAACTCAATCTAATTTGTATTTAATGCCACTGAACTATACACTTAAAATGGTTAAGATGGTAAATTTTAGGTGATGGGTATTTTACCACAATTAAAAAAAAATTCAAGCCAGGTATGGTGGCTTGTGCCTATAATCCCAGCTACTTGAGAAGCTGAGGCAGAAGGATTGCTTGAGCCTAGGAGTTTGATACCAGTCTGTGCAACACAGTGAGACCTCTGTCTCTTAAAAAAAAATCCAAGAGAAAGCAAGAAAAGAGAAAAAAAATTTTAAAAACTGTGGAAAAAATAGAATGCACAAAGTAAGATGGTATAAATGAATCTAAATACATCAGTAATCAAATAGATGTTAAAGGACAAAACAATGGATCTTAAAAAAAATCTAGTTATTTGCCATTTTCAAGAGCTACGCCTAACCCATAAAGACACTGAAAACAGCTGGGAAAAGATATGCCAGGCAGTGCTGATCAAAAACACAGGTGGTGCAGTGCTATTTCTATCAGACAAAGTAAAATCCAAGGCAAAAGCATTTTTAAATATAAAGAGGGTCACTTCATAATGCCAAAGGGTTCAATTCACCAGGAAGATAAAACTGTTTAGAAAATTAAAGACATGGCCTCAAAATAAATAAGAAAACAAAAAATTAACAAAGCTGTGTGGAGAAACTGATGTGTCCACCACCACAGTAGGATATTTTAACATATTAACATATTCCCTATCAGTTGATAAATAAGCAAATGAAAGCAAGAAGAGAAAATACTTTCACAGCACAATGAACATCAAGGTAATGAATATATGTAGAATCCTGCACCCATACCTGGTGGTGGCACGTTCTGTTTGCTGGTTGTAGACAAAGTCATAAAGCACTTCTCAACCACCTGCAAGGACTGGTGTCACACAGACCAAGTTCTTGGACCCAAGTACCATTTAGCTAGAAGTTGATTAAAAAAAAAAAAGTAACTAGGGAAAAAATGCAAACCCATGTGCATGGAAATTTAAAAACACATTTCTGAATAATTTGTGGGTCAAAGAAAGAATCATAAAGGTAATTAAAAAACCCCTTGAGCTGACTTAAACTGGCAATACTATAATATCAGAACTTGATGGATACTGTTGAAGTAGTTCCAGAGGGTGAGCCTTAAATGCTTATATTTGAAAGGAAGGTTGAAAAAAATCAATGAACTAAATTTACAATTTAAGCAGCTAGAAAAACAGAATATACTCCAAGAGCACAGAAAAAAAAGTAAGAAAGATAAAAGTAGAACTTAATGAACTAGAAAACAGATGCTGAGTAATGCAGGATAATAATGCCTACATGTCTGCTCTTTGAAAGATAAACAAAACCACTGAACCTCTACCAAAAGGCAAAAAGGGAGAAGATACAACGAAACATAATTACAGATGTTGCACATGTTTTAAAAATGATAATATGAACAACTTTATGCTAGTCAATTAAGTAACTAACACAAAATGGACAAATTCCTAGAAAAAAATAGAACTTACCCCACACTAGCCCAAGCAGGTGCAGGGAAAATAAAAATAGGTTTAGATGTGTCTGTACATGCACAGAACACCTCAAAGGACACATACGAGAGCCTGGAAGCAGCTGTTCCCTGCAGAGGGGCCTGGGTGGCTGGGAAGACCAGGGCAACAGGGACACTCAGACCAAGTGTCACTTTTTTTTTTTTTTTTTTTTTAAAGAGCTGGGGTCATGCTATGTTGCGCAGGCCGGAGTGCAGTGGCTATTCACAGGCGCAATCATAGTATACTACAACCTTAAGCAATCCTCCCGCGACAAGTCTCCCAAATAGCTGGGACTACAGGCAGTGTGCCACTGTGCCCTGCTCCGAGTGTCATTCTTGGGTCTGAAATGCCTGAATTATGAACCATACACACGTGTCACTTGTTCAACAGTGAATCCAAATGTGCCTGTATACACAGAAAGGCCTCACCTGGCTGTGTCCTGGAGGCTGGCCTGGCACAGTAAGGAGCAAGCAGAACATTAACAAGCTATGAAGCAGGAGCAGGTATGAGTATCTGCTGATGCTGGGTCTTTGCATTCTTTTTAATCTTCACATATTTGATAGGTAAAAAAGCCATCTTTTTTTGTTTTCATTTGCATCCCATTGATTGCACAGAGGCAGAACTCTTTTCCCATCTTCACTGGCCATCTGTATCTCTTCTATGAATTTCCTGTCCATCTTCTTTGTTCATTAATGGTGACGAGTGGTAAGTTAGCAATAAGAACTGTTGTATTCAAGTCTCGACTGAGAAGGAAATTTAAAAATCTGCCCACATGTACTTCATAATAAATGACTACTGAATAGCCTGAGATAGTTGGACCCACTGCCCAGAGGCATTAAGCCCAGGATGACTTACTGGATAGTGACCTGCAGCCAAACTGTTTTTCCCAAGCCAAACATTTCAGACTCATCCCTGCCCTTCCTCACACTCTTTCCAAAAGGGCTCCTTGAGCTGCTATCACAGTGCTCCTAAATTATCCCATCATCCAAATGACAGAGAGTCAATCAAAAAGCTTAGACCAGGACATTTTCCCAAGTTATTTCCCAACACTTTCACAATCATCACTTTACATACAATCTCACTGAATGCTCAGCAACACACATAAACAGTATTAAACTGAAGGCAACACTGAGGCTCAAGGAGGGTAAGTGACTTGACTGTTGAGATCCCCAGCAGGGTGAAAGAGCTGGGATTTAATCCCACGGCTAACATGACTCAAAAAACCTAAACTTGTCCACTGTACTTGAGGTAAAATCATGAAAGTGTGTTTTTACCTTGCCCAAACCCTGCACATTGCATCAAGGTCCTGGGTTGCAAGCAACAGAAATCAACTCTGGCTAACTTCAATCACAAAGGAGTTCTTGGGCAGCAGATCTGGAAATGGAGAGAAGACTTGAGAACTGGGCTAAGAAAAGCAGCAGAAATAGAGAGGCTGCACAACTGAAAACACAGCCAAGGTTATATTAAAGGGACCGTCTGGTTGGGACACCCACCCTGGGCACCACTGCCACATCATCACTGGACATTAGCCACTGCTGCTGGCTTCCTGACTCGAGGTGCTAGTACCATGACTAATCAATCACTTACTATCCCTCAAGAGTCAAAGTCCTTGAGGGCAGTATGGGTTTGGCCAAGCCTAGGCCTCACTGCCATCCCCAAGCTTCCAGGGAACAAGAGAAGGGAATACATCCATCCTCCTGTGACAGGCACTGCCAGCTGCCCCCCCTCCCCGCAAAAAACCCACGTTCTCCATCTGCCTTACTAAGGTAGGCTAAGGAAAGATATTTCCCACTTCCCAGCAGACCATGGGACTACGTTCTGGCCAATGAGATGGCAGCAGAGTGCACTCCTGTTCACCATTCTCCTTCATGCCTGTTCTTGCCCTGTTGACTATGGGCGGAGCACACCTCCCACCCACTGGCTCTGGGCTTGCTCACGTGTTGACGGGTTGGGGGAGGAAAAGGCTTTAAGAGGCCTCTGTGTCTCTGCTCACTCCTCTTGGACTCCTGACCTCCGCCTACGAAGAGACTTCCCCTGGCAGCTGCTTCTCCCTCCTGGGTCCTGGAACGACAGGCTTGAGAACAGTTCTGAACCCCATCTTGCAGCTGACCCAGACCCATGAGTGAGAAATAAATGATTGCTGTTATAGCCACTGAGCTGCTGGAGCTGTTTGTTTCCTAGTGAAAGATGATGGATGTGCAGATGCAAATGGAATTTATTAAATGGGCCTGGAGGTTGAGATGTCAAGTGCCTTTTTGCCCTTCCCCTCTGCCCTCTTCCTTCCTACCTGGAGAGGTGGATGCAATGGCTAGAGCTGCAACTGCCGTCTTGCAACCACGAGGCAACCTTGAGAATAGAAGTCACCCACCAAGGGCCCCTGGATCCTGGATACTTCCAGAGCCACTGCAATAGCTATGGACAACCTACTTCCACACTTCATGGCACATGAGAAAAAAGTACACAAGCCCCTGCCCCTGTCATTAGGCTTTCTTAAGTAGAAGTTAGGGTCTACTGCCTCCTACCCAAAATATACATAATGGGGGATTCTTTCAATACAAATAAGGTATCAAGATGGTCAGAAGTCAAAAAAAGGCAACAAAATATTCATGATATACCATATATGAGGTTTACTCACTACACTGCTTTTTTACCAAGTTACCACAATCACTATAACTCAAGCCATTAAAAAAAATGACAAAATAGATTCTGAGATTCTTTCTTCCTATTTCTATTAGTTAAAAAAGCAGCCTTTGAATTGTTTATAAGTAAATTCGAGAGACAAAAATAAACCCAGGTAATTCAGAATGTACTGAGCACAACACATACGCCTTTCTATGTTATAAGCTCACGGTATTATTTATTCAAAGCAAACCTGTCTCATTGCAAAAATATAAAAAAACTTAGAAGTAACTACACAACACACCACCTCCTACAATTCCAGATTCCTTTCCTTTCCTTTCTAACCTGACCAGAACAAAAACAAAACATGGTTCGAATTGCTGAGACTCAGAAAGTTCAACTGGCCACAGCATAGAAAATGTTCTCCTGAACTACAGCCACCTAGTAGTGAAACGAGCAGCCTAAACCTACTGAGTGAACATGGACACCAGGCACAGGTGACAGGCATACTTAGATGTCAACGACCAGATTCTCTGTGAATGACCCCAGAAATCCTGCCCCTTACCATTCCAGGAGAGGCTCCATCAACTGCTCGTTCCTTACTCAGTTATTGAGTGCCTCCGACTTGCCAGGTGCTGTGCTACACAGAGGATGGCCCCAGGGGAGTTCCACATGGTTCTGTGCTCAAAGAGTTCATAACCCATTAGGGAAAGAACAACATGTCAGAAAGCTGTTGTCCTTTTTGGCTACAGGGGCTGCAAAAGGTATCTGCACGGGTCAGTGAAGGCCCACAGGGATGGTGGCCAAGTTCCTGAGGCCTGGGAGCTAGAGTGGGTAGTGTCAGCCTCTTCTCAATAATCAGTTCCTAACGTTCCATCCAGTCAAGTGGAAAACCATGGAGGCCATTCTCATGGGTACTTTAAGCAGTACACCTGTTGGCAAAACACAAATGTCACACAAATACAAAGCCACAGATTGCAAAGGCACCTGACAGCCTTTAAACTTCATTTCTCCTGTTTTGCAAAGCTGCATCGGCAAACTGTGCTGTTAAATTATACACTCATAAAGGAGGTATGTTTAAAAAGAGGGGGAAACGTGGGTGCTATTTAGACTTTCATTGATTTGTTCCATGTTTTCAGATAACTGCAAACCCCCCAAAAGTAACTCAAATTCCACATATTAGCCCTATCTGTGTACCTTCTGACTCGTGACTACAGGCTTGGTTAGCCCATAAACAATACTGTTCCTGTTAGCCGTGTAGAAGCTGATGAGCCAACATCAGCAGTGCAGGCTGCATTCTTTTCTGCTCCTCTTATAAGACAAAATGTTAGGGCAGGGTCACACTGCAGAATTTATTCATTCATTCAATAAATATGCATGATTCTAGGCACAGGGGATATAGCAGGGAAGAGGCAAAAAAAATCTCTGCTCTCATGGGGCTCAGATTCTGGTGGGGGAAGGGGGAGGAGGAGAGCACAAACAAAGCGAACCAGTAAAACAGCTTACCGCAGATGGTGACAAGTGCTAGGCTAGGCAAGGGGAACCGGTGGAATGCAGGCAGGCTTCAGTTTACTGGGGTGTGGTCAGAGAGGGCCATACTGGAAGATGACATTTGAGTAGATCTAAAACAAACTACAAAGGGAGCCATGCAACACCTGGGACAGCGGGCAGAGTAAGGGTCAAGGCCCTGAGGCAGGGGTGTACTTGAAGGGTGCAGGAAGGAGCAAGGAGGCCAGTGAGGCTGCAATGGGTGAATGATGGGAGAACAGCAGGACAGGTGATCACCATTGGGCCTTGCAGGCTACTGTAAGGACTTGGGCTGTGACTGAGTGAGAGAGGACCCACTGGAAGGTTCTGAACAGAAGGGTGTCACAGTCTGGCTTGCACGTTGCAGGACTGAGCAGAGAACCAGGGGACAAGGGCAGCAACAGGACGCTTGGACAAGGACAGAGGCAGTGGAGGTGAGAAGAATGCATCAGATGCTGGATCTATCTTGCAAGTGGAGTGAACGGGACCTGTGGATGAACGGAGTGGATACCAGGTTTCTGGCCTGAGAAGCAGGGAGATGGAGTTGCTATTGACGGGAAAGAAGACGACCAGGGAAAGAGAAGGTATAGGGAGGATCGGGAGTTCCAGTGACCTAGTCAGCCTGTGGACATGAATTTGGGTGGCTTATAAATGAGATGGAGAGCCATGAGGCTGGAGAAAATCACTTTGGCAGTAAGGGTAGAGAAGAGAAATCTGAGCCTGAGGCCCTCTAACATCACATGGGAAGCAGAGGAAGACTGAGGAATAGATATTCACACACTCACCCAGGACTTCCTGAGGACCCACGGACGCAAGACACTGTTCCAGGCACTTGGGCTACATCTGTGAATCAAGTGGATGACCCTAGCCCATTAAGCTTCTGCTCCAGGGGTGACAGTTAAGATAAACACAGTCAGTCACATATTCTGTTAGAAAGGGACAAAGAACTGTGGTTTGGAAAGAAAGGGTAGCCAGGGTAGGCCCCACTGAGAAGGTGCACATCAGAGCAGAGACTCAAGGGAGGGAAGAGATTGACTCATGTGAATATGGGTTTCAACAGAGGCACACAGGTCCAGGAAGAGAAGTCACAATCAGCCCGCAGATTTAACGACATGAAGGTCATGACTGGAGACCTCACAGAGCAGCCTAGCAGAGCTGTGGCAGCAAAGGACTAACTGGTCAAGAGAATGTGGAGAGAGGGACTGGAGTCTTGCTGGTAAAGGGAAGCAGAGAAGCTGGAAAGGTGGTGGGGTTGGGAGCAGCAGGCTTCTAGGGTGATGGGAAGGACCCAGCAGCAAGGGAGGGATCTCTGATGTGGGAGAGCACGGTAGAGGGCTGGAGAGATGCCTCAGAATGGGAGGGAGGGTAGGCCCAGGACAGGGGCTCCCTGATAGCAGGAGGGAAGCAGAGCGAGGGGGCAGATGCTGGCCTGGAGATGTTCTCTTGTGATTGCTTCTGTGCTCTCTGGGAACTAAGAACTGAGACATCAGCTTTGAGGAGGTGTGACAGCTGAGGAGGAGGGTGGGAGAGGCAGAGAGAGACTGGGGAATTGCAGTATGCTGGCCAGCTGGGTAGCATGAAATTCACCTGGAATGGATATGAACTTAAAAGGGGACCAGTCTGGGGTCATATTCAGCTCCAAAATAGAGCAAGCTCAGGGCAGGCAGATGACTGAACTTCACCAGGGCTGGGGCTTTGCTGACTGAGTATAACAAAGCAAGAAGTATAACAATGCTGAGGTGGTACGCCAGGGAGCAGTGACGACTGACTGTGACATTTAAGCTGGGAAGAAGATGAGTGAAGATATAAGGGAGGCAAGGCCTGAGAAAAGATGGAACCATCAATGGATTCCAGGTGCCCACAAGGGCAAAGGAGTATTGGAGTCGGGTAGTAGAAGCAGTGACCTCGAAACATAGGAGGATCTCTGCTTTAGAGATGACAAAAAAGATAAAATAATTAGGGCTAAATTTTCTGGCACCAGCACTAGCCACTGCAAAAGTTGCTTGACTTTGAGAAAGAATAAAAAGATGTGGCTAGCCTTTACAGCACAGGCATCTTTAAAAAGTTGTCTTTAAGAGCAGAATCATAAATACTTTCGCTTTTTATTAATAACGTTTTGTTTCCATGTTTATAGTCATAGAATAAGGTACAACAGAAGTTTGACAATGGACTCAAGGGGACACCTGATTTTAACCACACAAATTTTCCAGCAAATAAGGAGGGTTGTCCTGTTTATATCTACTGAATTATGACAACCCGACAAAAGCGTGCATCATCACTCAAAGCCAGGAGTTATATGGGTGTTATTGTGAAGACTATGTAGGACAAGGTAAGCATCTCATTTAAGTCTACTGTGAACTCCTTCAGGCTAAACTACTGTGGTCACACTGTTATATATGGAGTAGGACTGACTGCCACTGCCCATGTGTTTATACTCTGGAGTCCAGTGAAAACTCCAGTGAAAACAATGATTCTGAGGGGTCTCCTGGCCTTTCCTTGGGCCCATCTATCCTGGAGATGGATAGGCTTTTACAATGGGTTCAATAGTGGCCCCCAAAAGGTACGTTACATCTTAACCCCCAGACCCTGTGAATGTGACCTTATTTGGAAGAAGGATCTTTGCTGATGTAATTAAGTGAAGGATCTTGATATGAGATCATT
Organism: Eulemur rufifrons; assembly: GCF_041146395.1. Lineage (NCBI taxonomy): Eukaryota > Metazoa > Chordata > Mammalia > Primates > Lemuridae > Eulemur > Eulemur rufifrons. The sequence goes on along the minus strand of NC_091012.1, from coordinate 20,404,043 downwards.
CTGGATTTGTGGTAGGCCCTAATCCAATAACAGGCATCCAGCAAAGAAGACCCAGAGAAGGCCATGTGAAAACAGAAGCAGAGAATGGAGTAATGTGATCACAAACCAAGGAAAGTCTAGGATTGCCAAACAGTCACCAGAAGCTGGAAGAGGCAAGGAAGGATCCCACGTTAGAGCCTCTGGAAGGAGTGGGGCCCACTGACATCTTGATTTCAGATCTCTGGCCTCCAGCAGAATACACTGCTGTTGGTGTAAGCCACCTGGCTTGGGGTACTTGGTTCTGACTACCTGGTAAACTCACTAGCTTCTACTTGAGCTCTAATTCTCATTAGATTTCTGAGCTTTAACCAATGGTCCGTGTGGCTTCTACCCTCCCTGTCTTTACCAAAGAGGAAGTGTCTGCCCAAAGCCCATCCTCCCATGGCTGCTCTAGATGCCACCGCCCCACCCCTTGTCATGCAAAAACTCTGCTCCTTCAGGTCCTCATCTCCTTCTTGTGCTCCCTCTCTACTGGGCCATTCCCAGAGGGATGCAAACATGCTCTCATATCCACTCATCTGAAAAAGACCCTCATATCTCCCTCCACCTGCCCCCATTCTTCTGGTCCTCATTACAGCAGAACTTCTTAAAGAGTTATCTACACCCAATCTCCACTCCCTTACCTTCCACTCCAATCTGGCTCCTGTCCCCATTACCTCTAATTAAGTTCACTATATTAGGGATAGGGTTCTTGCTAGTTTTTAGACGTAAATGGAGCCTGTTATTCCTGGCTTAAAATGCTTCATTAGAGGATAGCCAACTGTGTGCATGCATTTGCCACCTGGCCCTTCAAACCTCAAAGAAATATAAGCACAGACATATTAGGTTATTAAGTATAAAATGTCTGATTTCCTTAAGTACTAAATTTGACAGTTGATATCTCTGACATTTCACTTTGACACTTCCTATTTTTATTTTGAAGGTACATCCTCAGTCTTTCAAATGAATGGTTTGGCTTGTGATTATCTTTCAAAAATTTTTTTCAAACTTTTTTTTTTTTTATGAAGAATGGAGTGAGGAGGAGATTCGATTTCTTTCTTTCTTTCTTTCTTCTTCTTCTTTTTTTTTTTTGAGACAGAGTCTTGCTCTGTCGCCCTGGGTAGAGTGCGGTGGCATCATCATAGCTTATTGCAACCTCAAACTCCTGGGCTTCAGCGATCCTCCTGTCTCAGCCTCCCGAGTAGCTGGGACTATAGGTGTGTACCACCACGCCTGGCTAATTTTTCTATTTTTAGTAGAGACGGGGTCTCACTCTTGCTCAGGCTGATCTTGAACTCCTGACCTCAAGCAATCCTCCTGCCTCAGCCTCCCAGAGTGCTAGGATTACAGGTGTGAGCCACTGTGCCTGGCCTTTTAGAGCAACTTTTGTGAAACTATGAGTAAGTCAAAAATTCATGTTATTTTCAAATATGGGTTCTCTCATGGAACCAATGTAGCACAGATAGCTCGAAATAGCAACGAAGTGTTTGGGAAGGATGTGGCTAATGAACACACAGTATGTCAATGATTTGAGAAGTTCCGTTCTGGTGATTTTTATCTTGGAAATGAACCACATGGGCAACCAAGGTGGATAATGATGAGCTGAAACCTACAGTGGAAGCAAACCTATCTCAATGTACACGTGAATTAGCAGCAAGGTTTGACGTTACTATTCCAACAATATTGAACCATTTAAAACAAATCGGCAAGGTAAAGGAGCTGGATAGATGGGTACTACATGAATTAAACGAGCATCAGAAGAGAAATCATCCCGAAGCTTGGTTTTCTTTGCTGTCGCAACATAAAGGCGAATCATTTCTATACCATATTGTTAAATGTAATGAAAAAATGGATTCTTTTTGATAATTGCAAGTCTTTGGCACAATGGTTGGATAAAGATGAAGTGCCAAAACACAGTCCAAAACCAAATATTCATCAAAAAAATAAGCTAATGGTGTCTCGTGATCCAGCACTGGTATTATCCACTACAGGTTCATGAAACCTGGTCAACTGATTACAGCAGATGTCTACTGCAACCAATCAGATGAAATGATGAGATGCTTGCAATTAAACAGCTGAGATTGGTCAACAGAGACAGGCCAATCCTCTTGTAAGACAATGCTTGACCACATGTTGCACAAACAATGCTGCTCAAACTACAAAGGCTGGATGTGGAAACTCAGTCATGCACTGTATTCACCAGACCTTGCACCAACTGACTACCACTTCTTCCAGGCTTTGGACCACTTCTTGCAAGGAAAAATATCTAATTCTTAACAAGCTGTGGAAAACACCTTTTGTGATTTCATTGCCACTCGCTCTCCAGGCTTCTTTGCTGCTGGCATAAACAAGTTACCATTAAGATGGCAAAACTATGTCAATACTTTAGGCGCACACTTTAATTGTACTGCTTCTTGTTTTAGATTTAATAAACTAAATTTCTGATTTGAAATCAAACATTTCATATTTAATGACCTAATATAAAAAGGAAGAAACTTTAGAGACAATAGCAGGAGGAGACTTACAAACAGATATGTTTAGCAAATTTCTAGATGCTGGAAGCAGGCAGGAACATGCTGACTAATGGAACAGAGTAGAATGTACTACGAAGGAACTACAAAGAAGACGGGAGCCCGTGTACCTGTCAGAATTCCAAAGAGGCTCCCAGACCAGACCAGACAAGGGGGCAAGCAGTGTCCCTCAAACTCTCACTTGCACACAAATCACCCGAGGGGACTTATTGACTGCCAATCCTGATCTAGAAGGTTTGGGGCAGGGCACCTCCAACAAGCTCCCAGATGAGGCTGATGCTATTGGGACTGGTCAGCAGAGCACACTTGGAATGACAAGGTGCCACTTCCTTCCTCAGGCAAGAAATCAAAGGGTCTTTTCTAAATCAGTGTATAGAACCTTCCCTTCCTCCCTACCAAGGTGCCTGATGTAGCTGGTGGCAGCCCAGGGAATGCCCACCTCTTTATGGCCTCTGAGGGTCCCTATGGTGGGAATGGCCCCTATATTTGCCCTAAAGCAGAGTCTACCTACCAACCTGCCCTGTCTCCCCACAGATCTCCTCTTCCAAACCACACTCGGCAGGAAACAGGTGATCCCACCACAGCAGAGCAGGGACAGCATGCCAGCTACCCAGGCTCCCTCTCCCCGACCCCAAAGGCTCTCCAGGGTTGGGGGAAGAGAACCAGCATTATGGAAGAGACCAATTCTGTCCCTACAGCGCAGAGAAATCCTAGAAGATAATAAAGCCATAAAATCAAAACAGAAACATCCATTAACAAGAAAGAAACGGACAATAAAAGAACTCAGAGATTAAAAATGGGTTACAAATACCAAATAATACATGCACAGGTTTTTCAGTGTGGCGTTGTTTCCAATAAGAAAAGACTAAAAAGGACCCAAACATCCATTCATGGGGAACTGTTCAACTAAAGCATGTTTTTTCTATATAATGGACACTGTGCAATGGGAACAAAAAAAAAATGAGGAAGGAAGAGCTCTACACTGGCATAAAAAAGGAGGATCTCTATGCTGACAGTGGCAGGGGTGGAGGTGGGGGGGTTGTAATCTCTAGGATAGATTGAGTAAAAGCAAAATAAAAACAAGATGTGGTACAGTATATCCAGTACACTAACTTTCTGTGTAAGAAAGATGGGGAAATAATACATATGTTAGCTTATTTTTACAAAAGGAAACATTAGAAGGATGAGCAAGACACTAATAAAAATGATCATTTATAAGGGATAAAGGGAAATAGGACCAAAGGGATAGAGATGGAAATGCAACTTGTCCAAGTAAATCTTTTTTTCTTTCTTTTTAAAATAGAAATGGGGGGGGCGGGGGCTCTCGCTATGTTGCCCATGCTGGTCTCAAACTCCTGGGCTCAAGTGATACTCCTGCCTCAGCTTCTTCAGTAGTATGGCATTGTCTACAATGAGAAAATATGACTACAGGTGTGTGCCACCACACCCAGCTAAACCTTTTTTAAAAATTCAAGCCTGGGCCGGGCGCGGTGGCTCACGCCTGTAATCCTAGCACTCTGGGAGGCCGAGGTGGGCGGATCGTTTGAGCTCAGGAGTTCGAGACCAGCCTGAGCAAGAGCGAGACCCCACCTCTACCAAAAAATAGAAAGAAATTATATGGACAGCTAAGTAAATAAAAAAAAAAAAATAAAAAAAAAAAAAAAAAAAAAAATTCAAGCCTGTTTTATTAGAGTCAATGGATATCAAATTGCACTTCAACAAATATAATCAGAGTAAAACATAGAATTGTGAAAACCATACATGTTGTTTATGTGCATACAGGCAATTAATATAAAGAGTCACTACTACACTATAACTTTTTGTTAACCCACAATTAACTAAACAAAAGCTGGGTGAAGTAGCAATTTCCCATACTAAATTAGGCTTGACTTTTGAATCACTGAAATACTTTATATAATCCAAAAATAAAAAGGGAAAAAAGGAAACCACGAAACAGAAAACAAATAAATCTAACTGTATATCAAATTGATAACACAGACAAGAATTATTCCAAGTGACTTGACTTTTCCCAACATATTACAGAGAAAAATTTCAAACATACAGAAAAGCTGAAAACATTGTACAAAGAACAGCCACATATTCATCTAGATTCTACCATTATCATTCATCAAGCCATCAATCCATTCTGATGCATTTAAAAGTTCATACACGGCTGGGCATGGTGGCTCACGCCTGTAATCCTAGCACTCTGGGAGGCCGAAGTGGGAGGATCGCTCGAGGTCAGGAGTTCGAGACCAGCCTGAACAAGAGCGAGACCCCGTCTCTACTAAAAATAGAAAGAAATGATCTGGACAGCTAAAAATATATAGAAAAAATTAGCCACGTATGGTGGCGCATGCCTGTAGTCCCAGCTACTCGGGAGGCTGAGGTAGAAGGGTTGCTTGAGCCCAGGAGCTTGAGGTTGCTGTGAGCTAGGCTGACGCCACAGCACTCTAGCCCGGGCAACAGAGTGAGACTCTGTCTCAAAAAAAAAAAAAAAAAAAATTTTTTTTAGCCATTCCAGTGGGGTGTATCTCACTGCAGTTGCAATTTGTTGTAATTTGCATTTCTCTGATGATGATGACCAATGTTGAGTACATTTTCATGGCTATACTAGTCATCACTCATATACTTTCCTTTGTTAAGTAACCAATAAAATCTTTCCCCCTTTTAAAAATCAGGTTGGGCTGGGTGCGGTGCCTCACCCCTATAATCCTGGAACTCTGGGAGGCTGAGGCAGGTAGATTGCTTGAGCTCAGGAGTTCGAGACCAGCCTGAGCAAGAGTGAGACCCCATCTCTACTAAAAATAGAAAAATCAGCCGGGTGTGTGGTGGCGCATGCCTGTAGTCCCAGCTGAGGCAGAAGGATTGCTTGAGCCCAGGAGTTTGAGGTTGCTGTGAGCTAGGCTGACGCCACAGCACTCTAGCCAGGGTGACAGAGCGGGACTCTGCCTCAAAAAAAAAAAAAAAAAAAAAAAAAAGATAGGGTCTTATACTGTCACTCAGGCTGGAGTGCAGTGGTGTTATCATAACTCACTGCAGCCTCCAACTCCTGGGCACAGTCTAGCCCAGGCAATAGTGCAAGACCCTGTCTCAAAAAAAGAAAAATGTGTGCTGTTTAATTTTCAAATATTTGGGGCTTTTCCTAGATCTTATTATTATGATTTCTAATTCAGTTTCATTCTGATCAGAGAACATAATCTGTAGAATGTTAAGCTTCTGAAATTTACTGATACTTGTTTTATGGTCTAGCAAATGATACACTGTTAAACTATATCACATACCCTTGAAAAGAATGTGTATTTTGTAGTTGTTGAGTGTGTCACTCTATAAATGGCAATTAGGTCAAGGGTGGCTGGTAATGTTCAGATCTTCTACGTCCTTACTGATTTTTTGGTGTGGTTCTATCAATTATTGAGAATAGGGTATTAAAATTGTCAAGTATGATTATGGACTTATTTCTCTTCAAATTTACCAAATTTTTCTTCATGTATTTTGCATTTATGTAATTAGGCACATACACATTTATGACTGTTAATGTCTTCCTAATGAATTGATCCTTTTACCATTATGAAATGTGTCTCTTTATCTCTGATAATATCCTTTGATATCTACATTTTTTTTTGAGACAGGGTCTCACTCTGTCGCTGGGGCTAGAGTAGAGTGGCACAATTGTAGCTCACTGCAACCTTGAACTACTGGGCTCAAGCAATCCTGCTGCCTAGCCCACCTGAGTAGGTAGGACTCCAGATACATGCCACCACAGTGGCTAATTTAAAATTTTTTTTTTGTAGAGACAGAGTCTCACTATGTTTCCCAGGCTGGTCTTGAACTCCTGGGCTCAAGCAATCCTCCTGCCTTGGTCTCCCAAAGTGCTGGGATTACAGGTGTAAGCCACCTTCCCTGATGGATACATACATTTTTTTTAATACCAGTATTGCCATTCCAGTTTTCCTATGCTTACTGTTTGCATTGTATATCTTTTCCCATTCTATTATTTTCAACCTAGCTATGTCTTAATATTAAAACTGTGTGTCCTATAGATAACATATAGTTGAGTCTTACTTTTTAATCCAGTCTACAATCTCTGCCTTTTAAATGAAATGCTTAGTCTGTTTACACTTAATGTAATTGACACGAATGGATTTAGGGCTACTGATTTATTCTTTCATTATAGGCATATTTTCTTTTATGTCCTTATAATAGCGGCTTTAAAATCTTTCTAATTCTAACATCTGGGTCTGGGTCATCTTGGGATAAGTCTCCATTGATTGTCTTTTCTCTTGAACAGGGGTAGGCAAAGTATGGTCTACAGGCCAAATCTGACTCGCTGACTGTTTTTATTTTTTTTACCTTGCCCCTCACTGGCTGTTTTTGTAAATAAAGTTTTATTTTGAACACAGAAATACCCATTCATTTACATATTGTCTATGGCTCCTTTCACACAAGAGCAGAATTGTGCAGCTGCAACAGGGACCATAAGGCCCACAAAACCTAAGATAGTTACTGTTTATGGAAAAAAATGTGCTGACCCCTGCTCTTGAGTAAAGGTCACATTTTCCTGTTTCTTTAAATGTCTAGACATTGTGAGTGATACACTGTCAGACTTCAGATTCTGTTATGTTCCAATGAAGAGTTCTGGTTTTTTATTTTATTCTAGCAGGCAGTTAACTTTGCTGAACTTGAACTCCAAACTCAGTCTTCCCTATAGTGAGTAGCAGCTGAAATCTCTGTTCAGTTCTTTTGCCTCAGCTGGAGTTCAGCAGTTTATATGAAGAATTTGGGCCCCTTGCCTGTGGGCTATCTGCTTTCCAGGATTTCCCCCCTCAGTTTCCAGCTGTTGTGCTTGTTCTGAACTGTCTTTTGACTCCTCAACCCAAGACTGCAGGTTTTTATCCAAGTCTTAGCCTCCCCGCAGCAGCACTGACTGAGACTGCTCTCAGGTGAAAAGCCACTACAAATAGGAAATTCACCCAATGCAGTTTCCTTCTTCTTATCAACTTCCCTCCAGTTTCTGTCTGCTTTTAGTCACGCTCCAGTGCCTTTAAATAGCTGTCATTCATTCATTCATTTAGAGACATGGTCTTGCTCTGTCACCCAGGCTGGAGTACAGTGGTGCGATCCAAAGCTCACTTCAGTCTCGAACTCCTGGGCTCAAGCGATCCTCCTGCCTCAGCCTCCCAGGTAGCTAGGAATTCAGATGTGCACCACCATGCCTGGCTAATTTTTAAAATTATTTTGCAGAGATGAGGTCTTACCATGTTGTCCAGGCTGGTCTTGAACTCCTGGGCTCAAGAGACCCTCCCAAAGCACTGGGATTACAGGCGTGAGCCACTGTACCTGGCTTGTTTTTTATTTTTGTTCAGAGTTTTTAACTATCTGTAAGAGGGGTAGTCCAAAATGAGCTACCTCACCACTACCAGAAGTGAACTTCCAGATGACTTCTGAACAAAATAATCTTGATTTTACATCCTTAGTAAGATATATGCTAAGGACAGAAAGAAATCTTAAGCCTCATTCAGTATTTTTATTGTTAATAGTAATACTGGTATTATAAATTTTATAATTTTATGTGTATTACAAGATAAAGCAAGCAAGTAACTACATCAATGTTATTTTATTTTATTTTATTTTTTGAGACAGAGTCTCGCTCTGTTGCCCAGGCTAGAGTGAGTGCCGTGGCATCAGCCTAGCTCACAGCAACCTCAAACTCCTGGGCTTAAGCAATCCTTCTGCCTCAGCCTCCCAAGTAGCTGGGACTACAAGCATGCGCCACCATGCCCGGCTAATTTTTTCTGTTTTAGCTATTTGGCTAATTTCTTTCTATTTTTAGTAGAGACGGGGTCTCACTCTTGCTCAGGCTGGTATTGAACTCCTAACCTTGAGCGATCCTCCCGCCTCGGCCTCCCAGAGTGCTAGGATTACAGGCATGAGCCATGACGCCCGGCCTACATCAATGTTATTAGGAATCATTTTCAGTGTAAGAAAAATATAAGGGTAAAAGTTAAAGAAGAACTCTGCAATGTTAAATTGCCATTGAAGATACTGTTATGTATTCAAGACTTTAAAAAAAAAAATCAATATATTTTCTAGCCAGTGAAAGTGCCTAGATGCAATGTCACCCCAATAAGAATGAGCACATCTAACATCCACACCTTGGATTCTAAATACCATTTCCCACCAAAAGGAACCAGAGCTCCTTGGAACCTGTTCTGGACAGGAAAAGCACAATTGAGATGGAGTATCTTGTGCCAGAAAACAAGAAATCACTCAAGGACTAATTACTGAGGGCGTGCCAAGAGAACACAGGCACCAGCATGAAGGGACTGTCACTGACCAAATTTGGAATTATTTGATCACAAAAGAATAATGACTGTAGTTGAATTGTAAACCATTTAATAAATAAAACTCCACGAGGCCACACTGACATGAAAAAGGAAAAAAAGAAAAACCACAACAGCAAATATTTTGTCACCATTTGAGGTGACTGTTATTCCAACTCCTTACTCTGAAATTTAGTAATTAAAAACAAAGATTAAGCATCTATGTGTACACTGTCTTTTTAGGAGGAAATATAAATCCTCCTTACTTGATGAGGGAAAATTCTTTATAGAGGAATGCCAATATTAAATGTAGAAGAGATGACAGAATTAGAAAACCCATCATTTTACAACCCCCAATGTAATGGATTCAGGCAAGTACCATCAATGAATGCTAAAACCATCAAATGAATGGCTGTTGGGCAACAGGATATTGTATGATGCCAAAGCAGCACATTGCAGATTATTTATCAATTACAACAGGAAAACTGTATATCTATAATTGGAGATTTGGCAGTTACCTCCTTCTTTAAATAAGTAGTAAAATGTAGCATCACAAACCACAGGATAACCAGCTATTAAGTACCTCCTGAGCTGATGCTATATGACAAACACAGTATTGTCTAAGAAATATTCTTGCCCAAAATGTTTTTAACCTAAACAAGCATGCAGACCTAACTTCTCATTTAAGAGAAAGATGTCTAAAATGTGGGCCAGTCAGATGTAGTGGAGTGTGCCTGTAGTCCCAGCTACTTGGGAGGCCAAGGTGGGAGGGTCACTTGAGGCCAGGAGTCCACGGCCAGCCTGGGCAACATAGTGAGACTTTGTCTCAAAAAAAAAAAAAAAAAAAACCACCTTAAAATGTGGGCCTTCTAGAAGACAACTGGGCTGACAGCTTCAAAAAGGCAATGTCACAGGTGAAGTGGAGGTGGGGAGGCTGTTCTTGTTAAAAAGAGACAAAGGAGGCATATTCAAATGTAATGCATAAATCTTAATTGCTTTGTAGCCTCCTCACAGAACAGCTATAAGAGACATTTGGGGGAAATTTGAATTTAGAGTGGGTGTCTGATAACATTAGAGAATTACTGTTAATTTTTTTTTTTTTGAGACAAGGTTTTGCTATGTTGCCCAGGCTGGTCTCAAACTCCTGGGTTCAAGTGATCCTCCCAACTCAGCCTCCTGAGTAGCTGGGACCATAGGTGCATGCCACTGTGCCTTGCTTACTGTTAATTTTTAAAGATGTGATTGGGGTACTGTAGTTATATTAGAAAATGCCCTTATTTTGAGGAGATACATGCTGAAGTACTTATGGGTAAAATGTCATGATGTCTGTGAATTCCTTTCAAATGGTCCGCAAAAAGGTATAAAAATGCACCCTAGTACTTTGGAAGGCACAGGCAGGAGGACTGATTGAGGCCAGGAGTTCGAGACAATCCTAGGCAACATAGTGAGACTCTATCTCTACAAAAAATAAAAAACTAGCCAGGCATGGCAGGATGTGCCTGTAGTCCCAGCTACTCCAGAGGCTGAGGAGGGAGGATCACCTGAGCCCAGGAGTTTGAGGTTACAATGAGTTGTGATCACGCCATTGCACTCTAGCCTGGGCAACAGAGTGAGAACTTGTCTCAAAAAATAAAAAACAAACAAATAAAAAACAAAACTCCAAACCCCAAAATGCACTTTATCTATACAGAGCAGGCAAATATGCCAAAATGTTAACAATTGTCAAATCTAGGCAATAGGCACACAGGCTTCACAGTAAGTTAGAAAAAAAGGTTTGGCTGAAAAAATAAAGTCCAGATTTTCCAAAATTCAGAGCAAAAAAAAAATCCCCAATAAACGGAAAATATGAGAAAAGACTGAGACAGAGGACTAATACAGGAGGTCCAAAATTAAATAGCTAGTACCCATAGAGAAAATTAAAGGATGGAAGTTAGTATTTTTTTAAAAAAAAAAAAAAAGAGTTGTTAAGGGGGGGTGTGTGTGTGTAAAAAAAAAAAAAAAGAAAGAAAAAAAAAGAGTTGACAATAGACAAAAGTATTCTGATTGAATGACCCCAGTACAACAAATGAAAAAGACACATTCTCATGAAATTTCAGGACACTAAAGAAAAAGAGAAGATCCTAAAAATTTTCCAGGGAAGGAAAGAAAAAAGAAGGCCACCTACAAAAGAACCATAATCAGATTGACATCAGGTATGTTTTTCATTCATAATTCTGCATACTAGAAGACAATGGGGAAAATGCCTCCAAAGTTAGCAGGGAAAATGATTTTCAACTTGAAATCCTAAATTCAGCCAATAAGGTATAAGGAGCAGAAGAAAGGCATTTCAGACATGCAATGACTCAGAAGACCTATCTGTTGTTATGATGCTTTTTGCTACAAGGAGCAGAAAAGCCAATGCAAGCAGGCTTATTCAGTAAGAAAGTTTATTCTCTCACATAACTGGTAGTCCAGAGCTAGGGCAGGCTCCAGCTACAGTGCAATCATCAGCTAAGCAAGGGCATCAAGACCCAGGACCTTCCCATCTCTCTGCTCCACCTTCCTTGTTGAGTAAGCATTATCATCAGGTTTGATCCTGCAATCTGAGGTTACAAAAGAGCTGCCAGCAGCACCTTCCTTATTTACTCCAGTGAGAGAAAGTCTTCCCTGAATGTGCCATCAAAGCCCTTCCCTTCAGTCTGAGTGGACCAACTCAGAGCATATGTCTAGCACATTAACTGCCCTGTGAGTTGTATTTAACTCATGCTAGTTTTGAGCCTGAGGCCTCGTGAAGCATATGTAACTCACAGAACTATTTTTCCAAGTTGCGTATAACTCATGCACAGGAAACAATAAAAAAATTTTAAAAATTGTCATTAAATTAGAAAGGATCATTTTGTTTTTGAAGTTTTTATTCTATTTTTGTAATAAAACACTGTGGCCCCAAGAAAAAAATATTTTTTTCTAGTGTGGCAGTCAATGTGCTAGCCTTGACAGTTGCTAAGGGAATGCAATGTGTGGAATGACTTAAGGATCCTTTCTAAAGTTGGGAATAAGGTAGAAAGGTGAATAATATCAGGGTTCATTAGGAATGGGAGAAGAGGAAATGGATATGGGATAGAGGTTTTTTTCCCCACGTACCCAATCTTAGCAAGTTATTTACTGATGCAGTCCAGAAAATGAGGGAGTAAGCCAAGTAAAAGATATGGGTTCTGGGATGCAGTGGCTCCAACCCAAAAGCTCAATGAAGGGAAGATCCAGGTACCAATTGTGTGCAACCTTAAAGAGCAAATATTTGTTCAGATTGCAGGAGGAGGAAAGAGAGCTCAGAGAGGAAGGCCTGGGTGGGGAGGGAACCGCATGACTAAGAGGAGTTTACAACACAATCAAGGAGTATTAAAGAAAAGGGAAAGGCAATCAGAAACAGTGGGGAAAAAACAAAGAGCTATACAGGAAAGCCAAAGTTTGAATGTGAAGCAGATTAAATTCTAGTAAGGATTTTATGCAGGTGATAGAGTCTAAGAAAAGAGAATCCGTTTGACCTTGATTGGTCATTCTCCCTTGAGCGATACAGACCTATAAAGAAGGAAATGTAACCCTAGCATTCATTAATTACTTGGCCTTGCCAAGAAAAATATTCACATATGTATAATAATGTAGATGATGCTGACTGATTTTCCAACTTCAGAGTTAACCTATGACTTGGCTATGGTTGCTGGGCAGAAAATAAATGTTAAAGATTGTAAGAATGGATATGGTCAAGTATAGCTTTCAGGAGGCAGAAGTTGGGGAGGGAAGGTAGAAAGACAAGCAGGGTTATTAATGTCCTCCACCTTATACAGAGGGGAACTGCCATATGGACTAAAGTTGATGGAACAAGAAACACTGTTACCCAGAAACGTAAATATGAATCTCAACATGGAGAGGTAATATAAGCTAAGTCATCCTCTTTCATTTCAGAGAGTTAATATAATTCCCTAAAGTTGGCAAAGCAAGAAAGATGTATTTAATATAAGCATATGATTTAATTTTGAAGGCAACCATCAAAGGAACTAAAAGCAGAAACAGTTAAAAACTGACATCTCTGGGTCAGGGAACAGGAAGGGGAAGGGATATAGACTGTTGTTTTCATCATAATCTCTTTTGTTATATCTCTGACTTGTTACCAAGCAGTTATAATATTTTGATAAAAATTCAAAACCCAAACAATCTTACCTTTCAATTTCCTATTGCTCTGATGTTAACGTCCAAAATCATGCATGATCCAGCCCCTGCTGTCCTCTCTGACCTCCCCTCTGTTCCTGCCACACAAGGCTAAGCTCCTGCCAGACTCAAGGCCTTCACACGTGCTCTTCTCCCTCTGGAAAGCCTTCCTGCACCTTGTCCACTTTTGTTCAACCCTCAGCCGAACATAAAGTTCAGCTTTGGTGCTGCCTCCTTAGAGAAGGCCTTCTTAACCCTCCCAAGACTGACTTGTTCCCCCATTACACAGTTATGCATCACTTAACGATCAGGATACATTCTAAGAAATGTGTCCTTAGGCAATTTTGTCATTGTGTAAACATCATATACTTAACACAAACCTAGATGGTATAACCTACTACACACCTAGGCTATATGGTACGGCCTACTGCTCCTAGGCTACAAACCTGTATAGCAGGTGACTGTACTGAATACTGTAGGCAACTGTAACACAATAAGTATTTGTGTATCTAAACATAGAAAAGGTACACTAAAAATATGATATATTATTATATAATCCTATGGGACCACCATCGCATATGCAGTTCACCATTGACCAAAACATCCTTGTGTAGTGCATGACTGCATAAGATCATAGTGAGCCCCACCCCGATACTTGTCCTTCTGAGCACTTAAGTACTTGTGTAATTATTTATTTACTTCATTTATGTATTTTTTTGAGACAGAGTCTCATTCTGTAACCCCAGCTATAGTACAGTGGTGTCATCATAGCTCACTGCAACCTCAAACTCCTGGACTCAAGTGATCCTCCTGCCTCAGCTTCCTGAGTAGCTGGGACTACAGGCACACGCCACTGCACTCAGTTAATTTTTCTATTTTTGGTAGAGGCGCTCTTGCTCAGGCTGGTCTCTAACTCCTGAGCACAAGTGATCCTCCCACCTCGGCCTCCCAGAGTGCTAGGATTACAGGCATGAGCCACCACGCCCGGCCTTGTGTAGTTATTTAAAATCTGTCTCTGTCACCAAACTCCATGAGGAAAGGTACCAAACCTGTCTAGGTCACCCTACCTCCTGCCTATCATAGGGCCTGGGGTACAGTAGATACCTCATGCTATTGTGGAATGAATGAATGGACAACAGCCTGATGAACTGCATATCCTTTAGCATGGAGCAGGACTGGAACTCAGTACTTAAACTGAACTGTACTGGCCAGATGAAAAAGATACTAAGTGTGGAATAATTCTGTCATTTAGAATTGAATGTCAGTACAACAAACAGACCTATGAAACATGTAGTGTTTCACAAGATGTCAGTGAAGAAGCTGTTCAATATGTCATCCAGAGTCTTGTTGCATCCATCTGAGAGGTGTTTTGTGGCTTGGACTGGGGTACTGGCAGTAGAGATGGTGAGAAATGGTTGGCCTCATAGGACTTGCTGGCAGATTAGAGGATGGTGAGGGGAAGAAGAGCAGACTCAAGGATGGCTCCTAGGGACCTAGAATTTTGGATTGAATAATTGGGTGGATGTTGATGTTATTTACTGAAACAGAGAAAACGGGAAGAGGAGTAGGTTTGAAGGGGAAAAGAAATCCAAGAGTTCTGTTAGGGACTTGTTAAAATTTGAGACGCCTACGAGCAACTCAAGTGGATACTGAAGAGGCCTTCAAATGTGGAGCTCAAGAGAGAGGTCTGAGATACAAAAACGGAGTTGGCACCAGCAGCATGCAGAATATCATCATTCAGAGTGATGAAAACGCAGAAACAATGGAAATGCCCCTTAACTAAATCAAGGCGTAACCATATAATGAAATGTTATTTGGTCATTAAAAATGATGCTATAAAATATTATCCAGATGTTATGTATCTCTAGATGGTAGATTTATGGACAATTTTTACTTTTCTTCTTTCTGTATTTTCTGAAAAAATTTTCCACCAAATGCATAATTTTTATAATAAAATGCAATTAAGTTATTTTCATTCTAGGAAAAAGTAAAGATATAAATCCATTTTTATTGACACAGATATCTACAACATATCGTCGAGGAAAAAAGTTACAACAGCACATATTATATGATCCCATTCATCTAAAACAGTATGTGTGCATGCACAAAGGCAGATAAGGAAGACTCTAGAAAGATGTTTAAAATGCCAACAGCAAAAGTAACTTTTAGGCTATTATCCACCAAGTAATTTATGTGATATTAAGCATTCTTAAGCAGTTTTAGTTGCACTAAACTTCCCACGGTGTCTGTAAAACACTAAAGGTGTTCATAAATGTTTGATATAATAAGATGAACTAAGTTTTAAGTGTCATTTTGTCACCTTTTACTGTACTTGTGCTTTCCCCCACTGACTAGCCCCCTTGAACTCTTTCCCCCACATAACTGACTAGTCAAGTGCTAACTTTTTTCATTTTTCTTTGCAGAGATGGGATCTATGTTGTCTAGGCTGGCCTCAAATCCCTGGGCTCAAGTGATCCTCCTAATCCTCCTGCCTCAGCCTCATAAGTAGCTGGGACTACAGGTATGTGCCACCACACCTAGTTCAAGTGCTGTTTTCACATTTGTAGTCACATGGTATCATGTACAGAACAAGTGTTCTTAACCTTCTTCTGCCATGGACCCTTTTGGCCTTGTGAACTCCTCTTCAGAAAAATGTTTTGAAATGTGTAAAATAGTAATAAAATGTATAGAAATTGATTAACAATATATCTTGAGAATTGGTGCTAGAATAACATGTGTTTCTTCAGTAAACAAATAACTAGATGTAGAGATGGGTCTAATAACTACCCTAAGTTTGAGGCAGTGATAAACATATATTTAAAAATATCTGTAATGACTATAATATGATATGAAAGCATCTTTGATCGCTAGTGGTGACAGTCACAGGTACTCCTGATACTACCATGGTCTGCTGCCTACAATTGCCATTGAAGGAAATCTGGATTTTCAGTGAGAGCTTAGTGGAAATAAAGATGGAACGTTTTTCCCATCAAAGGTCACAGATCCCCTGAATTCTCAACCCCAGAATCAGAGCCCTTGGTCTAGAAAGATATGCACCAAATATTATCTCTGTAGCTATATGCATTTTCTAAGTGTTCTACAATGATGTTTTACTTATGTAATTAAAGAGCTGAATACTGTGTTTTTGTTTGTTTTGTCTTAAACCTGAAAGGATGACTAAAAAATTTTATACAATTGATTACAAGCTATATTAACATTTTTAATAGAGTGGTAGCACTTAAAAAACAGACATTCAACCTTTCCTAACTACTTCAGTATTATGATGGCTTTAATCATTCCTATGTTCTTACAAGTCAAGGACATTCACTTGTTGACTAGAATTATTTATTCTGGAGTTAAAAAGAACAAAAAGACAAACTGTCACAACCGCAGACATTTGTCTTTTTTTGCCAAGTGTAATTCCAAAAACTGCTGAAAATATTAGAGAAAATTAGTACTTAATATGGACTAATACCTTCTGCTGTTTACAAAAACACAAAACCCAAAAACACACGGAAATTTATATTTTAAAAATAAGTTACTATGAGTAGAAAAATTTTAAATACAACTTATAAAAGTAATGTTTAAAATTACGTACTACCAGAAGTCCCAAAGAAACCAAAATGCTTTACTGTTTTTTTCTTTAATGTTTTCAAAAATGATTCACACAGAAAGTAAGCTCATGCTTGAAAATGCTCAAGTTCATGTTTTAGCAGCAATGTGGAATCTTGCAAAGGAGACAGGGACAAAGGGAAATGTGCATATCTCAGAAGCATGCTTTGCTTTCTTTCAAATCTAAAAATAAAACCTGTGGACTGTCCTATTAATAAGTCTAGAAAATGGATGTCTTTTTTTGGTGGAAAGCTTTCACAAACATAGAAATAAAAATTTCTTCTTCTTGGTTAACAAGACCAAAGGATGTAAACATAAACCAGATGCCTATCCTTGTTTCTTTACAATCCCATTCTCCCTCAGGGCTCTGTTTGGGCTTCTGTTGTAAAAATTGTTTCTAAGGCATAAGGAGACATGTCAAATGAATGAACACGGTCTGCATAGAGCAGCACGGACCTGGCTGAAAAGCCAAGTATTGAGTGAAAAGAGTAAGCTGCAGAATGTTTCATACAGTAGAGTATCATCCTGTAAAAATATGCAAGCTCTTTAGAATACTACACACTGTCATGTATAATACAACCATAAACCTTCACAGACAGTAACCTAATCACCTTTAGGTCTGGGACAGGCCACCTTGGGGAGATATGGCAGAGAGTGCAACCATGGGCCGGGATTCAGCTAGATCTGTCATATCTGAGTTCCATAAAAGGAGGCTTAACATGAATATGGCAAACTGCTAACATTTCCTAAGTCCGGGTGGAAAGTACCTGAGTAGCTACCACATGAACAGCACTTTTGAGCACGAGGGAACAAACTGTGCTAGAAAAGGGGAAGCCCTGTCCTCGTAGGTCCCCTGGGTCTTGTGGAGCAGAAGGGAAGAGAAAAAAAGTTCTGTGAAGAGACCTAGGCCGGGTGCAGTGGCTCACGCCTGTAATCCTAGCACTCTGGGAGGCCGAGGCGGGCGGATGGTTTGAGCTCAGGAGTTCGAGACCAGTCTGAGCAAGAGCGAGACCCCATCTCTACTAGAAATAGAAAGAAATTATCTGCACAACTAAAAATATATAGAAAAAATTATCCAGGCATGGTGGCGCATGCCTGTAGTCCCAGCTACTCGGGAAGCTGAGGCAGGAGGATCGCTTGAGCCCAGGAGTTTGAGGTTGCTGTGAGCTAGGCTGACACCATGGCACTCTAGCCCGGGCAACAAAGTGAGACTCTGTCTCAAAAACAAACAAACAAACAAACAAAAAACCCAAAACAAAACACAGACCTGGAGTGGAGTGAGAGCCTCAGGGGCCCAATGGGTGGGGAAGGAAGGCAACAGTAAGTTGGCTCATGACAGATGGCCTTCAGAGCAATGTGGAGTAGAAGGGGGACAGGATGGATGGATAGGGCACCTCGCATTGCCTTCTGCGGCCCAGGGAACATCTCAGAGCATGACGTAGTCTGAAAGGAAAGCCGGGCCCATTCAGCATACCTGGTGCGGTGGTGCCTGAACACCTGTTAACTGGACAAACTGAAAATGGAAACACTTCTCTCCACATGGCCTGGCTTGCTGCTCCTGCGTCATCTCCACACACTGAACTACTCTGAACAGGCCCAAGAGATTCTCTTCTGTCTGAGCCTCTATCCGTGCCTATCCTTACACAAGACTCACGTATCTCTCCCCATTAATGCTTTCTCCTTGACCTAGCTAATATTTCCTTTATTGTTCAGGTCTCGAGTGTCATTTTTCAAAGACATCTCTTCCTTGACCCCATCCCCCTAGTCTAGGTGGGATCCCCCCTAATTTTTATGTGTTCCCTTAGTGGCTGGTACTTATCTCCATTACAGAAGTCAGCCCCTGGAAAAGTCATGGCCCGTTTGCCTTTCTGTACCACCCATTAGACCAGAAGATTGCTGAGGGCAGGACAGTTCCCAGCAGCTAGCACAGTAACTGACACATAATACGTGTTTAGTTACTACAAGTTAAATGAATAATCTGTAGTTATTCATTCATTGCGATATGAAGAGTATAACATCCAAGGGCAGGAGAAGATGAAAAAAAGTCACAGAGAAATGAAGCAACAGCAACCTGGCCCTGAATACTTCCAGGATACTCCTTACGCATATCACAATACAAATGAGGCAGAGGTCCAGCAGCTGAGGGAGACTCTCTAACCCTGAGTCCCAAGGAGCTACCACAACTTAGAATGCTCCCAAAATAAAGATGATCCATTTTCTTCAAGATTCACAAAAAAACCCTGGCTGAAGTTCCCCCTGTCAAGTAAAAGGTCCTGCCTCACATACCATGCTCACGTGAGATCACATGTGATAAAATAGAAGCTTCTGAAGTTTTGCTTTCTAGTGCTGAATGCTAGCTAAAAACTACTTCCTAGCCTAATGAACAGCTCTCTTATCTCTACAAATAATATTGCAGTCATAAATTTGTGTACTTATCTACTCATATGTAGTTTTTTTCTTTAACAGCCTGCAATTAAAAGGCCACTCTTGATTTAGCAGTATCTGCTAAAGTTTAAAATGCATATACCCTTTGGTTCAGCAAGTTCCACTTCTAGGAATTTCTACTATTGATAAAACTTGCCCGTGAGCAAAATGGTACATATAAAAGATTATTCACTACAGTATTAATAAAATTTTAAAAATTGAAAACACTGGCCGGGCGCGGTGGCTCACGCCTGTAATCCTAGCACTCTGGGAGGCCGAGGCGGGTGGATTGCTCGAGGTCAGGAGTTCGAGACCAGCCTGAGCAAGAGTGAGACCCCGTCTCTACTAAAAATAGAAAGAAATTATATGGACAACTAAAATATATATATACAAAAAATTAGCCGGGCATGGTGGCGCATGCCTGTAGTCCCAGCTACTCGGGAGGCTGAGGCAGTAGGATCGCTTAAGCCCAGGAGTTTGAGGTTGCTGTGAGCTAGACTGACGCCACGGCACTCACTCTAGCCCGGGCAACAGAGTGAGACTCTGTCTCAAAAAAAAAAAAAAAAAAAAATTGAAAACACTAATATCCATCAATAGAAAACTGGTTAAATAAATTACGGTACATCCATATAACAGACAATGTAAACCCAATCCTTAAAAAGAATGATATGGCTCTATATGAACTGATTCCAAACAATCTCCAAGATACACTAAAAGAGCAAACTTTACAAACATGCATATTTTATAGTTTGTGCAAAAACACACCCCCACACACCCTTGTTTGCATGTGTATACACCCACGTAAAACATATACACAAACGCATGTAATTTATAGAGACAGAAAGCAGAATAGTGGTTGCCAAGGAGGTGGGGGGAGGAGGAGAGAACTGGGAGTTAGTGTTTAATGGGTATGGAATTTCAGTCTTGCAAGATGAAAAGAGTTCTGGAGATGGACAGTGGTGATGGTTGTACAACAGTGTGAATGTACTTACTGCCACTGAACTGTACACTTAAAAATGATTAAAATGGTAAATTTTGTTATGTATATTTTACCATAATAAAAATGTAATACACACACGTATTTTTTTTTTAAAAGAAGAAGTTCGTAATGGTGGCTGCCTCCAGGGAGAGAAATCAAAGCTTGGGGACAGGATAACAGGGAGGTCTTTTACTATGTAATTTTTTATATCATCTTTTTCATTCTGTATCTATATACCTAACTATTCAAAAAAAATCATTAAAAACAACCCAGCCTTATACAAGAAGTCTTTTCCTTAATCGTAAGTCATTTCTTATATCCCTTCTCCTTGAAGTAAAAAACATTTTCGCTGGGCGAGGTGGCTGATGCCTATAATCCTAGCACTTTGGGAGGCCGAGGTGGGAGGATCACTTGAGGCCAGGAGTTTGAGAGCAGCCTGAATACCAGCAAGACCCCGTCTCTACAAAAAATAGAAAAATTAGCTGGGTGTAGTGGTGCTCGCCTGTAGTCCTAGCTACTCAGGAGGCTGACACAGGAAGATCACTGGAACCCAGGAGTTTGAGGTTGCAGTGAGCTATGATGATGCCCCTGCACTCTAGCACCAGGTGACAGATCCTGTCTCAAAAAAAAAAAAAAAAAAAATTCAATCCAAGTCAGAATTCCATCCAATTTTGAGGATATTTATTAGATTTAAATGATGCAAATTCCAAAAAATTACACTTGTTACCCTAAGAATATATTCACTAAAAGCCTGTCTTTATTTTTATCAGCTATTGCAGAAAAGCTTCAAAAATCACAGAAGAAAATTACCATTTTTACCAGTACACAACTTTTATTCCATCCCAACCAAGCTAGATGAATACAGAAGTGTTTCAACAAAAAAAAGTTACCATCATGATAATTTAAGACCAAAATCAGCCTGCAATTACATGAGTTGGAAAACAAATTACGCTTATGTCACAGTCTACCTTTAAAGCTCTAACTTACACGTCAGAATTTAAAACATGCACACATATACACACTCCTCTGGGTTCCTCCTCATTTATCTAAAACCTGCTTTTGTGATGATCTGCTATTTTCTCGAGTCTTCTGGAATGAGCACTGTAACTCTGCCCCCAGACAAAGAGAAGGCCCCATCTCCAGGGCTTAGTACTACTCCTGGCTCGAAGTAGGTGCTCAAATATTTGTCGGGCGAATGAGTGGTCATATGCAGATGGGCCTGTCATTAAGCCTCTCAAAGAAAAAATTCAGAAAGAAAAAAAGCAACTTTATAGAGAGAAATAGGAAAAAGTTTAAGAGATACTTTGTTCACTTGAAGAAGCCAGCATTTGTTAAAGATGAAGACTAGATGATTGGTTCACCAAATGGCTAAGACACAACTGGCTAAGTGGGCTCTAGACTTCTTCCTGTCCCACAGTTAAATACAAAAACAGGTAAATGGCTAAGACACAACTGGCTAAGTGGGCTCTAGACTTTATCCTGTCCCATAGTTAAATACAAAAACAGATATTTATTTATTTTTCTTTATTCCCACACAGGTAATTTAAAAAAAAAAAACACAGGAGACACACAGAACAACTTACCTATAAGGTTCTTTTGTACATATGAATATAGTACATCATCAATTTTTTCAGGAAGAAAGAAAATAGAGGTGACTATTTATTTGTTCTTAGGGTAGGAAAGGACTTTCTAAGTAGAAAAGCAAAAGAAGAAATCATAACAGAATTTTTTTGTAACAGACAAGCAGAATCAGGACATATGACAAAGTAGGAAGAATACTCCATGACAAAAAATTAATATCTTTAATACATTAAGAGTTCTTACAAATCAATTTAAAAAGAAATATCCTAATGGAAGAATGAATGCAGAACAAGAACAGGCAATTCACAAAGACCAAATACAAATGACCAATGATTACTGAGGTTCAGCTTCAGTAATAATCCAAGGAGCACCGACTTAAAAGACGTATATCCGATTCTGAGAGGGTATGGGAAAATGGCACTTTCTCAGACTATTGTGGGAACTGGGATGGCCATTTTGGAAGGTGATGTGGCAGTACCCACCAGCAACTCCAAGTTTAGGCAGCCGTTCTTCAAAAATATTGGCACATGAGGAAGTTCAATCTCCCAGTATTTTTAATAACAAACCATTGGGAAATCCAATAGAGGGACGACGAAATGCATGATGGTAAGTCAGCGCCAGACTACACTGCTATTTAAAAGAAATGAGGCAGAGATAAATATGTGAGATGGATAGATGCAGAAAATGTATATGTAATACCATCCTGTTTCTCAAAACCACAAAAAGTGCATATTTGTAGTCTTAGAAGATGTAGAAGGATCTACATTAAGGTATTAACAGCAGTTACTCTCAGTAGTGAGAGCAGAGAGTTAAGAGACATCTTCCATTTTTTTTTACTCAATAAATTTTTAAGTGATTTGATTTTTTATAAAGGCGTGTATTATTTTTGAAATTTTTTAAAAGGTAAAAGAAGAAAAATAATAAGATATCAAGCATTTATCTACTAAACACAGGTTCTGTCTTTTGAGAATTCCCTTAAAAGTTTCTTGAAGGCCGGGCGCGGTGGCTCATGCCTGTAATCCTAGCACTCTGGGAGGTGGAAGCGGGTAGATCGTTTGAGCTCAGGAGTTAGAGACCAGCCTGAGGAAGAGCGAGACCCCGTCTCTACTAAAAAAATAGAAAGAAATTAGCTGGACAACTAAAAATATATATATAAAAAGTCAGCCGGGCATGGTGGCACATGCCTGTAGTGCCAGCTACTCGGGAGGCTGAGGCAGTAGGCTTGCTTGAGCCCAGGAGTTTGAGGTTGCTGTGAGCTAGGCTGACACCACGGCACTCTAGCCCGGGCAACAGAGTGAGACTCTGTCTCAAAAAAAAAAAAAAAAAAGTTCCTTGAAGCTCAAATGGCTGTGCTTTTCCCATTCGTAATAAGAGATTAAAAAAAAAAAAAACAAACTTCTTCCTTTCTACATTTCTTAGGAAAAACTCTATAGAGTCACTGTTGCCTCTTTTGTAAAAATCCATTCGTAATCTGAGAAAAAGACTATTAAAAAATACAAGCCACCCCCCAGGCCTAACATCTACCAGAAGAAACCCATTCACTGCCCATATTACATTTAGTTCACACAATTTCCAAGACAAAGCACAAAGCACTAGCCATACAACTCCCACCAGCATAAATACATGGAGTACAAAGAACGTCCTGTCAGCTGAGCCCAGAGCACACCCTGTAGCAGTAAAGAGGAATGACAATTTGAGTCACAGGATCAGGAGCGGAACCAAATTTGGGACTTGGAGGCAGTGTGATGCCCTTCACTTCCTTCTACACCTTCTATTCTCTTCCACCCAAACCTTGTCCCCAGCATAATCCCTAAACAGGCCATTGGTCATGGATGTCTACAACATCTTTATAGTGAGGTGTCAGAAATCACTACAGAGACACAACAAAGTACTACTTGGGGTCTCAGCTGGAATCACAATGGCAGCATATGTGAAAACTCATTTTTTCTTAGGAAAAGAAACAAGAAAATTCAATTGGAACACTCTGCTTTATCACACAGAATTTTTGAAATCCAGGTGTCAAAACATCAAATGTGGGCCAGGTGGAGTGGCTGATGCCTGTAATCCCAGCACTTTGGGAGGCTGAGACAGGAAGATCGCTTGGGGCCAGGAGTTAGAGACCAGCCTGGTCAACATAGCAAGACCCTGTCTCTACAAAAAATACAAAAATTAGCCAGGCATGGTGGCATGAGCCCTGTAGTCCTAGCTACTAAGGAGGCTTAAGCAGGAGGATCGCTCAAGCCCAGGAGTTCCAGGCTGCAGTGAGCTGTGATCACACCACTGCATTCCAGCATGGGCAACAGAGCAAGACCTGTCTCAAAAAAAAAAAAAAAGCTTGAGATGTTGAGCCTGACAGTTGAGAAACTAAGGAACCATTCACTTTTACAAAACTAAAGACCACACAATGGTGCCAAAGTAGTCCAAAGTACAACTGATACAGCACCTGAGTGTCAGACCTAGAACAGAATGACTTGGGCCCCTAGGTTTTCAAAAATTATTCATCCTGCTCTAGAGCCCCAACAGCCAGATGTGTGTCTACGTACTCTCTTGAGTTGCCACGGGAGGAGTGTGGCAAGCATATGCCATTAGCCATGGGCCCTGCTGGTCTGTGACAGCTTTCAGGAGGGCGTCCTTCTAGGGGACCACACGCCAGTTCCCCTATCTGAAAATTCATTACCACTGCTCACTAACGTTGACCAGTAAGTCATTTACCCAAAACCAAAGCAAACAAAGCATCATGCTGAAGACCACTAGGCAACAGCAGCAGCGCAGGTGAAGAGCTCAGCACAAGCGCTCTCAGGTCAGCTGACCTGCTTCAAGGTGAACTGAAGTTGCAGATCACCAGTTCCGGCTCTAATCTGACGCCCGCCCTCAGATCACGCTGTGGCTACCAAGTAACCCTACCCAAACTGACCTTTCAGGGCTCAGGGAAGTGACTTTTTTTTATTATATGGCACAGTTTGGCACAGTTATATCTTTAGTCTTTGGGGTACTTTTATACTGTTCAAGAGTTGTATATCTTTTTTTCCTTTTGTTTTTAAAAACAGATGGCCAAACCAGGACATATACTAAAAAAAAAAAAAGGAAGGTTACTTACCTGAGCCCTAACATCCCAGCTACCATGGAATCCTGTTGGAGCTGGTCTACAGAAGCAAGGTGTATTCTGGGGAGTCACATGTCACATCAAAGCAGGAACTGGTGAGTCTGTATTTTTATGGAGCCTAAAACAAAGAAAATCGTAAGTTGAAAGCCCCCATTGAGCTGCACGACCTTTTTCCCAGGGCTATTTGGGACATTTTGAAGATAAACACGTAGACAAAGTACTACGCTATTTCCCAGCTTACCTAGCTAGAAACAAAGGATAAACTGCAAATTACTGGCACATAACACACAGTGCCAAAATAAAGTCAAGATTCATGCTCTTTAGAATTGACACTATCACAAGCCTTGTCACCTCTGGGGGACGCTTCGACACTACAAAGCATACCATGAGTGGTGATTTCTGGCAAGTATTTTTTTCCACCACGTCATGCAGAAATACTTGGGGAGAGAATACACGTTCAACAGGACATGCGACATCAAAATATCATCCCCAAAAGAACACCCAGCAAAGTATCCCTTCTTTTTCAAGCAGCTGAACTTGGAAAAAGCTGCTGTATCACCACGTAAAGGGGCTTTAACCCTGAGAGAAAAAAAGCAGCACCAAAGGAAACCAAGCAACCTGGGATATCCAAAGCCATCATCCAAAATAAGCAAGTCTATTTCAGAGCAATCACTTTTAAGCCTCTCAGATCAGTAAATCTCAGAGTTCAACAGAGTTATTAGTCTGATAGTTTCTCTTTTGCTTTTGAATACGTGTTCAAAAAAGGACTTTTGTCATTACATTTTTTTGTCATCAAGATAATCACCATTTCCTTGTTAAAACCTAAACTGCCCCATATTAATTAGCTAATCTCTAATACCAGTGCTGGCCCAAGAGTAGCACTTTTATCTTTAGACTAAAAACAAAAGCTCAGAGTATGCAACTTAGAGACTATTCACACGATTACTCATGTAATCAAACTCAGAAGAAGGGCAACACCAATCAAGTCTTTTACTGGTCTACAGCTACGAGGACGGTACCTAGAATTATCTTTTGGGGTTCAGTGAAGCCTTATAATTCCCATAAACGGTCAAGTCATAGAATGCTTTGAAATCCCAGAAGTCAAGTTAATAATATTACTTCGTTAGCTATATAATAAAAACTAAATCAGTATCCTGGCTGGGAGGCCCCAGAAAAGTCCCAACTTCTCACAGACAAGTTTTTTAACTTGTAAATTGAGGGAACTAGACTAAGATTCCTTCTAGTCCTGAAAGTTGAAGATCACTGATTAACTCAAGATTTCATGGAAAAAAAAAAAAAAAGAGCCAGAAAATAAGAGCAGTTAAGTAAAAACCCAATAAAGAAAGTCCATATATATAACACCTCCAGCTCTTCTTAGACAAGGAAGACAAGCACATCCTTACTAAAGCTTGGTCTAGTCAGCTTCAGAGGCAATAATGAAGAGTCGAGACACCTGCAGAAACTGCAGAACAGCTACACACTATGGTGAGGACACATTCATAGGCCAGAAGACCCAGCGTAAGTGTGCCTTGAAGAAGTTATAAAGGACAGGCTTTAGTCTCTAATGGAATAGTCACCCTCCTTGATATGGGAGTAGGGATGCCCTGCCCACCCCCAAATTCCTGCTCCCACTCAGTAATCCCACACACCATACCTACCATCAAAGTGGTGGAACCTAGTATTTAAGCAACAGCATGCAAATCAAGCTTTCAACAGGAAAAGGTTCCTTGCAAGAGAAAGGGAGAGGAGGACAGGTAAAAAAAGCAGAAGAGCACAACTTTTGTGTAAGCAAGCCCAAGGAGGAGGAGGGACCTGTTTACATTTGTCCCACCCAAAATGATGTAAAGGCACAGGGGTTTGACAGAACAGCAGCAGTTTGACTGGCAATGGTTGGTTTGGAAGCACTAAGGACAAAGTTCTTCCATTGCATCCCGGCAATAATGCTCTACCTAAGAAAAAAAGAGTTCATCTGCCAGCCACACAAGACTGGTGTGCACAGATGTCACCAGAGCAGAGGGTAGTGAAAACAAGCAGGTGTCCTGCCACACTCCTTGGAACTCACCAGTCTAGGACTGTGCTTCACCCCTGTATACTTAAAACACTGGTTACTACAAATGTCAAACATTTTCTGTGACTTTCTCCTTCTCAGAGATAACTCAGGCAGCCTGGCAACAAACTGCTCTTAGCCAATTAAAAGATTTCCACGGATATTCACTGTTATTTCAGGTTATAGTACACACCATTTATCATGCAAACAGTCCCGAGTAGGTACATCAGTAGTAGAAACCAGGCTCAAGTGAGGAACTAACAATTTTATCTCTGCTATTTATTCTAGGTTAAAGAAATGAACTTCTTCCACCTCCACATGGAGGAAGGAATGTTTGGGTGGGGGCAATATCAGATTGGGCTCATCTAGTCAGTTTTTCTTTTAAACTCTGCAGCCTGCCTCCCTGCCCCACTAGATTAGGTTGCATGGAGGCAGGGCAGGCAGGGGAAACGACTCAGGCTGGAAATTACAAACATAAAAACACAGAATACAAGTACCACAACCCTTTGAATTCACAGTGATCTGTCCTTGCCCCAGACCTACCTCAGGATTCAAACAGCACAAAAGTTGGAGTAGAGTTGACTGCATGATGCTCTCCTATCACGTGAAACAAAGACCTGGTACTATAGGTTTAAAGCATTCCAGGCACATTTTTAATAACAGGAAACCGGAAGGTATAGTAGGCCAGTACTGGCAAGAAAACCGTACACAGTTTCTTCAAGCGGTCAGGACACGCTGACTTCAGATGCCACCAGGCACTTTGCAGAGAAACTATACTCTGGAAACTGCCTGTGCTGTTAAAAGAGGTATGACAAACGGCTAACCGGAGGGGTTCCGGAAGAGGCAAACACATTGCCAACTATGAAAAACAAAGCAAAAACCTCAAGTTGTCAAGTCTCAAGCTCAGATGCACAAACATTGGAATCTTTGTGAAGTGAGGTTTGTGAGTCTGTGTGTAGATGTGAATGTACCCATCCCAGTGATCAGCCACTTAGCTGACCTGCCACAAATGAGTGATCTATGGCAACTTATTTTAATCAATTGTACTTCTACTAGATTGTGCTCGTTAAGGTTCTGACATATCCAGGTAAGAAAATAAAACCAAGTGTTTCCTAGGCTTTATGACTGGAGATCCAGATGAAAATTCCAGCCACAGAACCCAAAATTCTCGGGAGTAATAATTGCCTATTGGCACGATTTTACTCCTGAGGCCTGTATATGCTTCGTTTTTACAGTATAACAAAATGCCTAAAACTTGAGAGACTCCCACAACATCTAAGCCACTTAGCATCACACACCAGTAGGTTTGGTTCCACGATCACCAACCACCCCCTGAATTCAGTCCTATCATGTCACAATTGGGGGTACTGATCCCACACACCAGAGACACACGTGCGAATGGCTGAGCAGAGCCCATTCCTGTTCCTGGAAATCACCAGAAGCGCACATCTGCCTGACCATGAGTCAGGAATATCAATTTTGTGGTGGAGCCCATTTCTGCTGTGACCAACCCACACCCGAACACACTCTCAACACAAGCAACCGCCACAGAGGTATTCCAGAGTGAGCTTTTCCCCCCTTGAGGCCCATACTTAGCAATGTCATAAACGCTCTCCTCCGTGAGTCTAATCTTTTTAGACTCATCATGACCTTAAGTCTTCAGAGCAAAACCACAGAAACATTGCCACTGCCACATAAAAGTCACCTGAGTTTCAGTTTGGGTGATTCAGTTACAACCAAACTAAAAAGAGAAACTTTTAGGGACATCGACAGGAGCCACAGCGTTGCGATGAACTTGTCCCATCTGGTACTGGTGATTCTGAGCGCTCCAGGGCAATGAGAGCCCGTTACATACTATGTCCCACTCCACTTATGTAACTGGAAGATCGCCGGCGAAGCGGGGGGAGGATGGAAGGGCGCTCATATTCCGAGGCCACAGTACCCCTAAAAGACCCGAGCACCCTGGGGGCACGCTCCCACAGAAGAGCCTCAGGTGCTGCCGGACGCACCATCCCTTACCCACGGTTCCTGATGGGAACTATAACCACCTCTTTACCAGTTGTGGGACCCAGGAACATAATGTCTAGACCCTTTTGTGGGTGGACAATAATCCCCACCTGCTTGTTCTTGCTGGATGGGGAAGGAAGCTGGTGGACCGACTCGCTCGCAGTGGGGGCAGAAAGTCATGGAACGGGCCAGAAGGAGGGGGAGGCAAAGCCCGGAGATGGGGGTGAGAGCGCAGGAGCCCTTGTGGCGCACTCTCCCGACGGGAGGCGGACTGCGCACGCGCGCCGGTGGGGGGGCCGAGTAACGGGAGAGGGGGGCGCGCGAGGGAGGGAGAGGGGAGAGCGCGATCCAGGGAGAGGCCGGGGCCGCGGGCGCGGGCGCGCGACGGCGCCGCGGCCCAAAGCCCCGAGAAGGGCAGGAGCGCGCGCAGCCCCGACAGGCGAAGCCCCGGCGACAGGGGCGCTCGCGGGGCCGGGGCCGGGATGTGCGCCGAGGGCGGGCAGGAGGGAGGGGGGCGCCAGGCGAAAGCAGCTCGCTCCGGGGAGGCCGCGCCGAGGACGGTCACCCATGAGAGCGGGTGACGGGCCGAGGGGAGAGCCGCCACCGGCGGGAGGGGGAGGGTAAAGAGGAGGGACGCCATCCGCCAGCCGTGTCGTCCGACCCCGCGGGCCCCTCCCGCGCCACGTCCCGCCCCTGTCCCCCGCCCCCCGGCAAGGGTCCCAGCCCGCGGCCGCGGCGGTCCCACTCACAGTCTCTCTTCCTCGCCTCCTCCTCCTCCTCCGCTCGGCGCGGCGGCGGCGGCGGCGGCCATTTTCCGGACGGCTTTTACCACAGCCCTCTCTCCGAGAGGAGGGAGCGCGCGCGCCGCCGACGCCGGGACCCCGCACGGCCGACGTCGCGCCCCGCCCTCCCGGCCGGCCTGCGGCTGCTGCACCTGCGCGCCCGCGCCCCGCCCCCGGCGCCGCCGCGAGCCCGCGCGCTATTGGCTGCGACGGCCAGGCCCCGCCGGAGCCTCAGCGGCGCCGCCGTCAATTGGTGGGGAGTTCCTGCCCGTTTCAGCCAGGGAAAGGGGGGTGGATCCCTGTCCAGCTGCCGATTGGCTGCGGTCCGCCGTCACTTGGAGAAAAGAGGCGGCTTGGGCGTGGATGGACTGGTTTAGTGGGCGGAATTTGAATGTTAAGGATTAATGGGGCCCTTGCGGATGCTGGGGCAAGTGAAGGCCTAGGCTCAGAACGTCTTGTTTGCGTGGCCCTACTGGACGATTAACCCGCTATCCACAAATGTACTCAGTATGCTGCAATAGGCGTTTCATTGCACCCGCATTTTCTCAATATCACCATATTCAGTAGAAGCAGCAAAGTTGCCTGCCCTGGAGCCCGACGTTCCAGCCAAGTGACCCTGGTTTAAGAGGCCTACCAATTGCTTTATTTCATCTGAGCCTTCCCGGTGCCACAGTCTCATAGTGGGGAATAAACCGACAGCAAGTCACAGCCCTGGACTTCACAGAACTCTGGCGGGGCGTGGAGGGGGCGGGGAGAGGGTGCACGCCAAGGCCGTGTGGCTCAGATGGTTTGGTAGAGGTGTGAATAAGGGGCAATGGGAGCACGGAGGAAGCCCCACTTAGCTGTTCCTGGAAGACGGGATTTGGGAGCTGAGATCCAGCACTTCCTCTTCTTCCTGGAAGAGGTGATTTGGAGCTTTGATCCAGAAATTCTGTTTCAGGAAAATATTTGAGAATATGAGAAAAGTTTTAGCCAACTCCTGTTCAGGACAGGAGTGTTTGTTTTAATGTGACCATACCCTTATAAGGCGACTCATCCAATCCATCCAATGTTCCTTGTGCCAATTCTATACTTAACAAGGAACCTTCTGATTTTGATTTGGCTCCCCTGCTATGTGCCAGGCACAGTACTGAACAAGATAATAAGCTAACAGTCTTGTGGGGAGGATTCGTACTAACCATACAAATAAGTATATAATTTCACATTGTGATAAGAGCTTTGAGATAGGTAAAGCGAGAGTGAAGGGGGTTCTATTTACATATTCACTGGCTTTTGCCCTCATTTTATGCCCCCATATGTATATGTGGGGAAAGAACATTCCAAGCAAGTTCAAAGGTCCTAAGGAGAGACTATGTCTGGCATGTTGAGGAAGAACAAGGAGGCCAATGTTGCTGGTGAGTGGTAGGAAATGTGGTTGGAGAGGCAGCCGGGCCCACCAGGAGAACTAGGAGCTTATTCTGACATGAGAAGTCCTTGGAGGATTTCGAGCTGGAAGCTGACATTATTAGATCTATGTGTAGGTTCAGAGTGGAGAACAGGCTACAGTGGGACAAAACTAGGAACAGGAGGCCAGTTAGGAGGCCCTGGCAACAATCTAGGAAAGAGAGACGATGTGGCTTTAATTAGGATGGTAGCAGTGGAGTTTTGAGAAGTTGTGAGATTCAAGATATATTTTCAAAATTGAGCAAAAGGACTGGAGGTAGGATATAGAGAAAGAGAAGAAAGAAGGATGATTCCTGAGGTTGGGGCTTGAGCAACTGAGTGAATAGGGGTGCCTTTCACCATGATGAGGAAAACTACAGGAAAAGCACTTTTTCAGAGGTGCAGATCAAGCATTCTGTTTTGGCCATATTAAGCTTGGGGTGCCCAGTGGTGTGAAAGTGGAGATGTGGCATTTGTGCATGTGATGTTGAAATCTAGAGGTACAGCTAAAGCAGTCAACAAGTCAACAAGTCAACAAGCTGAATATCCAATTCAAGAAACTGTAAAAGAGACCGGGCGTGGTGGCTCACGCCTGTAATCCTAGCACTCTGGGAGGCCGAGGTGGGCGGATCGTTTGAGCTCAGGAGTTCGAGACCAGCCTGAGCAAGAGCGAGACCCCATCTCTACTAAAATAGAAAGAAATTATATGGACAGCTAAAACTATATATAGAAAAAAAATTAGCCGGGCATGGTGACGCATGCCTGTAGTCCCAGCTACTCGGGAGGCTGAGACAGGAGGATCCCTTGAGCTCAGGAGTTTGAGGTTGCTGTGAGCTAGGCTGACGCCACAGCACTCACTCTAGCCTGGGCAACAGAGAGAGACTCTGTCTCAAAAAAAAAAAAAAAAAAAGAAACTGTAAAAGAAACAGCAAAGGCCAGTGGCAATAGCTCATGGTTGTAATTCCAGCACTTTGGGAGGCCAAGGTGGGAGGATCACTTGAGGCTAGGAGTCCGAGACCAGCCTGGCAACATAGTGAGACCCCATTTCTACAAAAAAAAAAATTTAAATATTAGCTGAGTGGGTGGGTGGG
This sequence comes from Eulemur rufifrons, assembly GCF_041146395.1. Classification (NCBI taxonomy): domain Eukaryota; kingdom Metazoa; phylum Chordata; class Mammalia; order Primates; family Lemuridae; genus Eulemur; species Eulemur rufifrons. The sequence continues at coordinate 20,371,941 of NC_091012.1, read as the reverse complement.
AAAATAAAAAAAAAAATTAGCTAAGTGTGTACATGCACCTATGATCCCAGCTACTCAGGAGGCTGAGGTGAGGGAATTGCTTGAGCCCAGGAGTTTGAGGTTGCAGTGATCTATGATGATGCTACTGTACTCCAGCATGGGTGACAGGGTGAGACCCTGTCTCAACACACACACACACACACACACACACACACACACAGAAAGAAACAGCAGAATAAACCTGGAGAAAGTAGAAAGAAAAATAAGGATGAGCAAAAATTAATGAAATAGGATAAAACTTACCTATGTATATAAAAATGTACACTATTCTGGTGATAGGCACACTAAAAGCCCTGACTCGAGCATAATACAATTCATCCAGATAACAAGAACACTTGTAACACCTAATATTATGAAATAAAAATTATTAAAAAATTCATGAAATAGAAACAAAGGATAGGATTGAGAAAATAAAAAAGCTGGTTCTTTGAAAAGCTGAAAAACAAAAGCTAACCCTCTAACAAGCTGGATATAAAGAGAAAAGAGATGAGTAAATTATATTAGAATTGAGTGGGGGATTTATTTTTTAAAAAGGATATTATGAACTATTAATATATGCCAGTAAATTTTAAAACATAAGCAAAATGAGTAAATTCCTAGAAAAGCACAGCTTATCAAAACTGACTCTAGAAATAGAAAACCTGGGTTGACTCCCTATAACCACAAAGAAATTGACTATGAATTTTAAAATTTACCCACCCCACATACACACAAAACAGCCAAGACAGCTTTACAGATGACTTCTACCAAATCTTCAAAGAGAGAGCAATTCCAAACACACACAGGAAGGAAATTTCTCCAAACTTATTTATTAGACTAATATAACTACTATAATGAGCCAAAGAAAGTATGACACAGGATGTGGAAATAAGTTCAAAAATTATAGACAAATAAACTGAGTCCAGTAGTGTATGATGAGATATATCATAACCAAATTGCATTTTATCCTAAGAATGCAAGGATGGTTCAAAATTTAAAAATCAACCTTAACAGATTTAAGGGGGACAAATCCTATGATTATTTCAATAAATGCAGAAAAAGCATTTGACAAAATTCAACACCTATTTATGATTAAAAAAACCTTAGAGAACTGTGAATAGAAGAAAACTTTCCTAATCTCATCAAAGTTATCTATAAAAAACTTAGAGCAAACATCATATTTAATGGTAGCATTAAATGGGAACAAAGCAAGAAACAGAACAAGATCTATTGTGCACTATCGTTCATGTAAAATAAAACACAATACATCTGACAACGAGTTAATATCCAGAATACATAGGGAACTTAAACAACTGAACAGCAAAAACCAAATAATCCAATTTAAAAATGGATACAAGACCTTAATAGACATTTCTCAAAAGAAAACACTGAAATGGCCAACAGGTACATGAAAAAATGCTCAACATCACTTTTCACCAGGGAAATGCAAATCAAAACCACAGTGAGATAACATCTCACTCCAGTTAGAACCAAAATGACAGCTGTAACCAAAATGACAAAAGAAAACAAGTGTTGGTGAGGATATGGAGAAAAGGGAACACTAACACACTGTTGGTGGGATTGTAAATTAACACAGCCTCTATAGAAAACACTATAGAGGTTCCTCAAAAAATTAAAAATAAAACTACTGTACAATCCAGCAATTCCATTACTGGATGTACATCCAAAGGAAATGAAATCAGTGTGTTGAAGATATCTATCTGCACTCCTATGTTCGTTGCATCACTATTCATAATAGCCAAGATATGGAATCAACCCAAGAGTCTATCAACAGATGAATGGATAGAGAAAATGTGGTATATATATGCAATGGAATACTATTCAGCCATGAAAAAGAACGAAATGCTGTCATTTACAACAACATGGATGGACCTGGAGGACGTCATGTTAAGTGAAATAAGTCAGACACAGAAAGACAAATACCACATGATCTCATTCATATGTGTAGTTAAAAATAAAAGAGTTGGCCAGGCGCGGTGGCTCACGCCTGTAATCCTAGCACTCTGGGAGGCCAAGGTGGGCGGATCGTTTGAGCTCAGGAGTTCGAGACCAGCCTGAGCAAGAGCGAGACCCCATCTCTACTAAAAATAGAAAGAAATTATATGGACAGCTAAAAATATATATAGAAAAAATTAGCCGGGCATGGTGGTGCATGCCTGTAGTCCCAGCTACTTGGGAGGCTGAGGCAGGAGGATCCCTTGAGCTCAGGAGTTTGAGGTTGCTGTGAGCTAGGCTGATGCCACAGCACTCACTCTAGCCTGGGCAACAGAGTGAGACTCTGTCTCAAAAAAAAATAAATAAATAAAAATAAAAAAATAAAAGAGTTGATATCACAGATTACAGAAACTGGGGAGGGGTATGAGGAAGGGAGGATGAGGAGAGGTTGGTCAATGGCTACTAAGTTACAATTAGATAGGAGGAATAAATTCTGTGCTTTCATTATACAGTAGGGTTACTATGGTTAACAGTAAAATATTATGCTAGAGAGGCTTTTAAAAGTTCTCCCCACAAAAAATGATAAATGCATGAGGTGATGAATCCCGTAACTACCATGATTGGATCATCATACAACATAGATATGTATTGAAACATCAAATTGTACCCCAGAAATATGTACAATGTGTTAATAAAAAAATTTTTTAAAACCCACATACATCCTTCTTTCATTCTCTTTTAAACCTCATCCATGGCACTGTGAGGAGAAAGGCTCATTAATCCCAAGTCAATTCCCTGGTGTTAGGATGCAGACATATAAACCCAACCAGTAATAAAAAGCTGCAAAATGTAATGAGGAAAAAAAGATTCAACTCACTCTCACTGCAAAAATTATAAAACAGCTGGGAATAAACTTAATAAGAAATGCCAAAACATATATAAAAAACTATAAAACTTTACTGAAAAACATAAAAGAAGATCTGAAAAAAATAGAAAAATAGAAACTACCATATTCCTGGAAGGGAAGAGTGACCATAATAAAAATGTCAATTCTTCATAAATTAATCTGGAATTCTTTGCCCCAGTCAAAATCCAAGAGTTTTTATAGACTGTAGCAAGTTAACTCTAGATTGGGAAGAGTAGTATACAAGACTAGAAATCAAGAAATTCTTGAAAGATTAAAACAATGAAAGGGTTTTGCTAAATTTTTTAGGCTGAATAAATGGGACTTAACTGATACAATTTCATGCTTGTCATTGAACAGTATAAAAATATACTGTAATCAAAAGTATTTACTAGTATAACTAAAAATGGGCCATTAAAAATGGGACTATAACATTTTAAGGTCCCCTTAATAATGGGACTGTAGAAGATAAAAACCAGGAAAATATAGTATGGATGGCAATTGGCAGGAAACTCACAACCAGAAGGATTTTTATCAATATGGCAGAGCACAGGCCGGGGGCGGTGGCTCACGCCTGTAATCCTAGCACTCTGGGAGGCTGAGGTGGGTGGATCGTTTGAGCTCAGGAGTTCGAGACCAGCCTGAGCAAGAGCAAGACCCTGTCTCTACTAAAAATAGAAAGAAATTAACTGAACAACTAAAAATATATAGAAAAAAAAATTTAGCCAGGCATGGTGGCGCATGCCTGTAATCCCAGCTAGTCGGGAGGCTGAGGCAGAAGGATTGCTTGAGCCCAGGAGTTTGAGGTTGCTGTGAGCTAGGCTGACGCCATGGCACTCTAGCCTGGGTAACAGAGTGAGACTCTGTCTCAAAAAAAAAAAAATATATGGCAGAGCACAAACATCTACTCCATTTGTCTAAAAAAAAAATCTCTTGAACTGATAGGAAAAAAATATATTTTATAAGAGTAAATCCAAAATGACAATGAAAATGAGAAGGGTAAAACAGTCCAAAATTTTGGAACTAACATTCCAAATGATACCACAAAAAATAGAAACACAAATGTGCTCAAACATTTATGGAACATCTCCTAAAGTTGTTCATGCATTAGACCCACCAAAAAATGATCTAAGTAATTTCCAAAATGTAGAATTCATGTAGAGCACAGTCTCTGGCAATAATACAATAAAATTAAAAATGAGGAACAAAAGGATGGGCAAAAGTAAAACGAAACAAAACCAAACCACTCTCCACTTGGAAGTTTTAGAACAGGCTTCAAAATAACTCTTTGGTTAAAGAGGAAACAAAAACTAAAATTATAAACTCTTCAGAAACAGCCAACAATGAGAGTCCGACATATTGAAACCTAGGAGATATGGAAATGTGCTCATCTAGCAAAATTAATAGTCTTAACTACATTTATTAGAAAATAGAAAAATATATATGAAATGAATTAATTCTGATATAAGACATCTTGCACTTGCACTCATGAGCATGCATTTATGTGTGTGCACACACAGTTTTCCTTCTTTACTCTTAGAAGCTCACTAAAAGGAACAGAAAGGAATAGACCCATCAGAGTGAAGAGAATGTGGTGAGGATGGGAGGTTATCATCAAGGGACAGAGTTCAACAATTTTTTAGAAGGCAAATGGAAATTAATTGGATGGATAAAATAGGCAGGAAAAATCCAGGCAAAAATATTTGACGAGGGAGATACAGAGGAAGTGGGAGCCAGTTTGCTGGAGTCAATGGGCATGTGGTAGAAATGATAGAATTAAATAGGACTGAACACATGGGGATTAATTGATGGCTCTAATACAGAATGACTATACCAGTTGGAACCTCCTCTCCCCACCAGAAAGCTGAGCTGGAAGCTAGCACAGGCCTACAGGGAAAGCACCTGAGAGTTCTCTCTAAAGAAATCACTTGAAATGGCTATGGAAGCTAAGGCTTCCAGCATGGATGTTGACTACCCCTAAACAATTTTTTTTCCCATTCTAACATTTGGGGTATATGATCTCTATTCTTCAGCTCCCTGCCCTACCCAGAGGAGAGACAGAGTAGGAAAACATACCTATTTGCCCAACAGCAGATTAAATCCACGATAATTATGCAGCCCTCCTTATTAAATGTAAACCAACCACTGTCATCAGAAATTTGAAGAAAGCCTTCAACATGAAAAACAGTCAAGATAGACATATAGAAAATAAATGAATTGAAATCCCAGAAAATTCGGGAATATATGAGAAAAATCACTGTAATTTAATTAGCACATTTAGAGAATGACAAGAAATCATTGTAACCATAAAACAAGAACAGAATATTTTCTAAAAAGAGCAATCAGGGAACAAGAAGGAATTGTCATAAATTAAAATATGATTATCGAAGTTCACATTTCAGTAGAAATATTGAAAGATAAAACTGAAGAGGTCTCCCAGAAAATAGAACCAAACAGCAGAGACAAAATATATGAGAGAAAATATAATGACTTTGAAGAGTGATCTAGGAAGTCCAGCAAACAATGAAGAAGAATTTTTAGCTGGGCACAGTGGCTCACACCTGTAATCCTAGCACTTTGGGAGGCCAAGGCGGGAGGATCTCTTGACACCAGAAGTTGGAGACCAGCCTGGTCAACATAACGAGACCCTATCTCTACAAAACTTAGCTGGTGAACACCTGTAGTTCCAGCTACTCAGGAGGCTGAGGCATGAGCATTACCTGAGCCCAAGAGTTTGAGTTTGCAGTGAGCTATGATCATGCTGCTGCACTGTAGTCCAGGCAACAGAGTGAGACCCTGTCTCAAAAAATATATATATTTTCAGATATGCAATAGTTAACATAGTTTTCCTCACAAATATACTTTCTTAGGAAGCTACTTGAGGATGTTCTGCAGCAAAACAAGGGGGCAAGCCAAGACAAAGGAAGATGTGGGATCCACAAGACAGTGGATCTACCCCAGGAGAACAGTGATAGGAAACACCAGGTTGGAGTAGGGGAATGGTAGGCTCTGGGAGAGAGGACTCCAAGAATTTTTTTTGAAAAAGTATATATGTGAACTGAACATACAGATGATGTGATTGGGAGTTTGAAGAAGTTGGATATGATGATGGTAAATAATACAAAAAATAAGGAAAAGCAATTAGAAATACCAAGAAAAAAAGAACTGTGCAAGAAAGTTATGGTCAAAATAAGAAGCAAAGTAAAATATATCATAATTTCACCAACTGATAGCAAGAAAAGAGAATCCATTGGGACCTTGATGGTAGGAAAGTTCTCTTTTCAAATGTCTCAGCGGTCATCAAATTAGACTTACAAGAAGGAAACATAATCCTAACATTCCTCTTCTTGACCTGGCATTTGAAAATAGTGCAGCTTCGGTGCCAAAACAGATGAATGATCAATGGAACTGAATCAAGCCTCAAAGAAAAGCAGATACAGTAGGGGTAGATCCTCCTTCTGCCTTGTTGGTAGAGCCCCGGTTATAGTCTGGCACCCACTCTTTTCTCTGTGTGCTTCAGGAAGAAATCCTCATATGAACTATGGTGGCCAGTGACCTAGTTATGGCCAATGAGAAGTGTAGGCAAGTCTACCAGGGACTTCTGGGAAGCTGTAGCCCTTTGCTCCACCTGGACAGAGTTAGGTCTAAAGGTGACATTGAATAGTGACAGTAGCTCAACCATAAGCCCCCATGGATCTCAAGCAACTTGTGATCAAAGAGACAGAAAAAGTAGTTATTGGGGGGAGGGAGGTTAACCACAGAGAAGGTTCTCATAAAGAGACCAGCCTGGGCAACATGTTGTCAACATTTTCTTGGCCAATCTTTGTGCATGTATGCTAAAGATCATATTATCACACTCTACAAACTATAGAAAACTTACTTTAAGATATCCAAGCACGCTATGAAATGACACCAGTGAGTCAACCTATGCACAAAACATGGAAAGATAGGTTTTGTTGTTGGATGGGACACACCTCTCTTCCCCTTATGTGCGGAATGAGTTAACTCAGTGGCCCTGGCTGTTCCTGAGGTGAGTCTTGACCATACAATGTTATCACTTATTGGGACATCCAGTCAATGGAATATTACAATTTATTTATCCACTCACCTACTGAAGTACTTGGTTGCTTCCAAGTTTTGGCAGTTATGAATAAAGCTGCCATAAACATCACGTGCAGGTGTTTGTGTGGACATAAGTTTTCAACTCCTGCTGGATGTATGATAAGAGTATGTTTAGTTTTATAAGAAACCGCTGAACTGTCTTCCAGAGTGCCTATACCATGTTGCATTCCCACCAGGAATGAATGAGATTTCCTGTTTCTCTTCATCCTCACCAGCATTTGGTGTTGTCAGTATTCTGGATTTTGGCCATTTTAGTCGGTATGTAGTAGTATCTCATTGTTTTAATTTGCATTTCCCTGATGACATATGATGTGGAGTATCTTCTCATATTTTTTTGTCATCTGTATATCTTCTTTAGGGATGATTTTGTAAAGATTTTTGGCCCATATTTCAATCAGGTTGTTTGTTTTGTTATTGTTGAGTTTTAAGAGTTCTTTGTGTATTTTGGATAACAGTTCTTTATCAGATATGTCTTTTGGAAATATTTTCTCCCAGTCAGTGGCTTGTCTTTTCATTCTCTTGACAGTGTCATTCACAGAGCAGACATTTTTTATTTTAGTGAAGTCCAGTTTATCAATTCTTTCTTTCATGGACCATGCATTTGATGTCATATCTAAAAAGTCTTCACCAAACGCATAGTCATCTAGATTTTCTCCTATGTTATCTTCTAGTATTTTATACTTTTGTGTTTTACATTTAGGTTTGTGATCCATTTTGAGTTAGTTTTTGTGAAGGGCATAAGATCTGTGTCTAGATTCATTTTTCTGCATGTGGATGTCCAGTTGTCCAGCACCGTTTGCTAAAAGACTATTTTTCTCTATTGTATTGCCTTTGATCCTTTGCAAAAGATCAGTTGACTATATTTATGCAGGTCTATTTCTGGGCTCTCTATTCTGTTCCACTGATCTATTCGTCTGTTCTTTTGCCAATACCACACTGTCTTGATTACTGTAGCTTTATAGTAAGGCTTGAAGTTTAGTAGTGTCAGTCCTCCAACTTTGTTTTTCTCCTTCAATATTGTGTTGGCCATTCTGGATCTTTTCCCTGTCCAAATATGCTTTAGAATCAGTTTGATGATATCCACAAAATAACTTTCTGGGATTTTGGTTGGGATTGCATTGAATCTATATGTCAAGTTGGGAAGAACTGACATCTTGACAATATTGAGTCTTCCTATCCATGGACATGGAATCTCTATCTATTTATTTAGTTTTTCTTTGATTTATTTTGTCAGAGTTTTTTAGTTTTCCTCATATAGTTCTTATACATATTTTGTTAGAATTATATCTAAATAAATCTATTTCATTTTGGGGGGGTGCTAATGTAAATAATATTGCATTTTTAATTTTAAATTCCACTTGTTCATTGCTGGTATATGGGAAAGTGATTGACTTTTGTATATTGACTTTATATTCTGCCACCTTACTATAATCACTTATTAATACCAGGAGCTTTTTGTCAATTCCTTCAGATTTTCTATATAGATGATCATGTCATCTGTGAACAAAAATAGCTTTATTTCTTCCTTCCCAGTCAGTAACCCTTTTATTTTCTCTTCTTGTCTTATTGCATTAGCTAGGACGTCCAGTATGGTTTTGAAAAGGTGTAGTGGGAAGACATCCTTGCCTTCCTCCTGATCTTAGTGGGAAAGCTTCTAGTTTCTCACCATTAAGTACGATGTTGGCTGTAGGGTTTTTGTAGATATTCTTTATTAAGTTGAGGATGTTCCCCTCTATTCCTAGTTTAATGAAAGCCTTTAATCATGAATGGGTGCTGAATTTTATCAAATGCTTGTTCTGAATCTATTGATATAATTGTGTGATTTTTTTCTTGTGTAGCCTGTTGATGTGATGGGTTACATTAATTGATTTTTGAATGTTGAAACAGCCTTGTATACCTGGGATAAATCCCACTTGGTCATATTGTATATTTCTTTTTATACATTGTTGGATTCGATTTGCTAATATTGTGTTGAGTATTTTTGCATCAATGTTCATGAGAGATATTGGTCTGTAGTTTTCTTATAATGTCTTTTTCTGGTTTTGTTATTAAGGTGATGCTGGCCTCATAAAATGAGTTAGAAAGTATTCTCTCAGCTTCTGTCTTCTGAAAGAGATTATAGAGAATTGGCACACAGTGATGCATTGCTTATTGACAGGGATATGTTGTCAGAAATGCATTGTCAGGAGAGTTTGTCATAGTGTGTATTTACACAAACCTAGATGGTATAGCCTACTATACACCTAGGCTATATGGTATAGCTTATTGCTCCTATGCTACAAACCTGTACAGCCTATTACTGTACTGAATACTGTAAGCAATTATAACACAATGGTATTTGTGTATCTAAACATATCTAAGCATGGAAAAGGTATAGTAAAAATACAGTATTATAATCACCATCGTATATGAGGTCCATCATTGACTGAAAGGTCATTATACAGCACGTAACTGTAATTTCTTCCTTAAGTGTTTGGTAGAATTCAACAATGAACTCATCTGGATCTGGTGCTTTGTGTTTTGGAAGGTAAATTGTTGATTTCATTTCTTTAATACATATAAGACTATTCAGATTGTTTATTTCTTCTTGTGTGAGTTTTAGAAGATTGTGTCTTTCAAGGAATGGGTCCATTTCATGTAAGTTATCAAATTTGTGGGCATAGAGTTGTTTATAGTATTCCTTTATTGGCCTTTTAATGTCCATGGGATCTGTAGTGATGTCCCTTCTTCCATTTCTGGTATTAGTAATTTATGTTCTCTCTTTTTTCTTTTCTTTTTTTTTTTTTTTTTGAGACAGAGTCTCACTCTGTTGCCCGGGCTAGAGTGAGTGCTGTGGCGTCAGTCTAGCTCACAGCAACCTCTAACTCCTGGGCTTAAGCGATCCTACTGCCTCAGCCTCCCGAGTAGCTGGGACTACAGGCATGCGCCACCATGCCCGGCTAATTTTTTCTACATATATTTTTAGTTGGCCAGATAATTTCTGTCTATTTTTAGTAGAGACGGGGTCTCACTCTTGCTCAGGCTGGTCTCGAACTCCTGACCTCGAGCGATCCACCCGCCTCGGCCTCCCAGAGTGCTAGGATTACAGGCGTGAGCCACCGCGCCCGGCCCTCTCTTTTTTCTTAACTAGCTAGAGCCATATAAGTTTTATTTATCTTTTCAGATAATCAGCTTTTGATTTCATTGATTTTTTCTATTCATTTCCTCTTTTCAGTTACATGGATTTCTGCTATAATTTTTATTATTTATTTTCTTCTGCTTACTTTGGATTTAACTTGTTCTTCTTTTTCTAGTTCCCTAGGTGGAAGTTTAGATTATTCATTTTAGATCTTTCTTCTTTTCTAATATGTGTGTCCAATGCTATAAATTTCCCTCTAAGCATTGCTTTCACTGCATCCCACAAATTTTGGTATGCTGTGTTTTCATTTTCATTTAGTTCAAAATACTTTTAAATTTCTCTTGAGATTTATTTGACCCACGTGTTATTCAGAAGCATGTTGTTTAATCATCAAGTATTTGGGGATCTTCCAGTTATCTTTCTGTTATTGATTTCTAGTTTAATTCCACTGTGGTCTGAGAGAAGACATTGTATGATTCTGTTCTTTTAGATTTGTTAAGGTGTGCTTTATGGCCCAGAATGTGGTCTATCTTGGTGAATCTTCTATATGAGCTTAAGAAGAATGTATGTTCTGCCATTATTGGATGAAGTATTAATAGTCTATCGATGCCAATTATATTCATTTGATTGATGGTGCTGTTGAGTTCAACTATGTCATTCCTGATTTTCTGCCTGCTGGATCTGTCCATTTCTGATAGAGGGTGTTGACATTTCCAATTATGATAATGGTTTCATTTAGCTTTCCTTATAGTTTTATCAGTTGTTGCCTCACATATTTTAACACTTTGTTATTAGGTGATTATGCATTAAGGATCATTATGTCTTCCAAAGAACTGATTTCTTTATCATTATGTAATGCCCTTCTTTATCCCCAATAATTCTACTTTGCTTTGAAGTCTACTCTGCCTGAAATTAATATAGCTACTCCTGCCTGCTTTTCATTAGTGTTAGCATAGTATGTCTTTCTCCATCCATTTATTTTTAATCTATATGTGTCTTTATATTTAAAGTGAGTTTCTTATAGACAACACATAGTTGGGTTATGTTTTTTGACCCTCTCTGAAAATCCCTTTTAATTGGTGTATTTAGACTATTCGTGTTTAAAGTGATTATTGTTATAGTTGGATTAATATCTACCTTTGCTCCTATTTTTGTTTTCCACTCTTTTTCTGTCTTTTGTGGTTTTAATTGAACATTTTATATGATTCTATTTTCTGTCCTTTCTTAGCATATCAGTTATACTTTTTTTTTCCATTTTTTAAGCAGTTGCCCTAGAGTTTGCTATACATTCATTACATGTTAATTTTACATTTACAACTAATCCAAGGCCACTTTCAAATGGCACTGTACCACTTCACAGGTAGTGTAGGTATCTTATAATAACAAAATAATACTAATTCCTCCCTCTCATGCCTTGTATCATTGCTGTCATTCATTCTACCTATATATAAGCATACATAAGCATATATATGTGATTATATATATAAGCATACATAATCAAATACATTATTGTGTTATAATTATTATTTCTAAGAAACCTTTTTTTATTTCAGCATATTATGGGGGTACAAATGTTTAGGTTATGTATATTGCCCTTGCACCCTAACAAACTTTTATCTGTTAGATCAATTAGTAATAAGAAAATAATAGTTTTTAATTTTACTTTCACTTATTCTTTCTTTGATGCTCTTCCTTTCTTTATGTAGATCTGAGTTTCCAACCTATGTCACTTTTCTTCTCTCTAAAGAACTTCTTTTTTTTTTTTTTTGAGACAGAGTCTCGCTCTGTTGCCCAGACTAGAGTGCCGTGGCGTCAGCCTAGCTCACAGAAACCTCAAACTCCTGGGCTCAAGCAATCCTCCTGCCTCAGCCTCCTGACTAGCTGGGACTACAGGCATGCGCCATCATGCCCAGCTAATTTTTCTAAATATATATATTTTTAGCTGTCCATATAATTTCTTTCTATTTTTAGTAGAGATGGGGTCTCACTCTTGCTCAGGCTGGTCTCGAACTCCTGAGCTCAAGCGATCCTCCCGCCTCGGCCTCCCACAGTGCTAGGACTACAGGCGTGAGCCACCGTGCCCACCTAATTCAAATCTTGACTGATCAACATTAGGGAACATTGGGCAATCTATTGATAAGATTGATTTTTCTTGAAAGATAAGGAAATCAGCTCACTTAAACTTTCTCCCACTTCCTCTCCCCCATCTCTGATTGTATTCTTTGAATTATTATTTCTGTACCCTCACAGTTTTAGACTTTTATGTTCCATTTTAGAATAGCAGCTCTACAGATGCTTGACTTTCTCACATCTACTAGGAGTTACTGCTCGCCACCATTCTTTGCACACTGCTGTTGCTCCATGCTTCTGGGTTTGCTAGACTTTGTCATCAAGCATCTTGGCACAGGTTCTAGAATGTTCCCTTTCACATAATCACTTATTTCTAAAATGGAAATGATTACAAGTGAACCAGTTACTGAAGACACCCCCTCAGCCTACCTATACCCTATGGACCTCCCATTACAAGTAAAGGGTCGCTGGATTGTCTCTCAGAAGTGCCAGTTAATTGAACAATTGTCTGAACTCTTCAGAGAACTGTCTGCTCTCAGCAACCTCCTTCGGTTTGGTGAATAGCTGTAAATTAATGGAAAAAGCAATAATAGTGTCTGACAAAGGAAAACTCAAAGAACATTAAATGGTATTGAAAAAGTATAATTTTATGTCAATGAGGAGACTGCTTTACCATAAATAGATAACTATAATGAATCTTTATGAACTGAGTGGCATTTCATTAGAGAAAGCACAATTTGCTGGAAACGTGAAGAAGAAATGTGTAGAAATCAGAAATATAACAGTCTTATTCATGGGGCAAAACCAAGAGAAGGAAGCAAGCTGGCTAAAACTCTAATCCATGACTGTGGCTTTCTAATGATGTATTAAACTGTGTACACTACAGAGAATACATGTTTAGTTCCAATGAGAAATTTACAAAAAGTGATAATATATTAAGCTGCAAAGGAAGTCAGAATCAATTACTGAAATGTCTGCAGAGCCCACCCTGCCCACTGCGCCTGGAACAGCAGCTGTCCCTGCAGCCCCCGCTGCCCCCGCTGCGCTGCGCTGCTCTACACCCTGGCTCTGCCTCCGTTCCAGGCTCCTATCACTGATTCGAATGGTACAGGTTCCAGAGGTGTGTTCGCTTTTGTCTCCTCCACTAAAAGGCGGGTGCCACAGGAGCAGGGGGCTGGAAAGTGCCTGGCCCATCGTCAGCACTCAGATGCCAGTTGACTGAACAGATAAATTCTCCAGACTCACTTGCACCTCTACCACCTTTGTTGTCAGCGTTAAGAAGCAAATAGCATCTTTGTCGGATTTCTTCACTGTTCTAGCTCCAGAGTCTAGAGTGACAGGCAGTGGGAGGGTTGCAAGTTTAGACAGGGTGACGGAGAAGCTCACTTTGTAGAAATGCACGGGAAAGGTGATGAATAGAAAATGCGAGCGGTGAGTTAGGACAGGGCCAGCCCGTGGCTCTAGGGTCAAGGTGAGCAGGAGAAGGAAGCTGGACGGAGTTTCCGGGTTGTGGTCTGGCCTCGGCTTTCCTGACAGTTCCCTTCTGGGGAAGCCAATGGGCAAGGTCTCGAGCGACTCCTGGGAAACAGGGGTCCCCAGTCACGCATCTGACACGGCTGGGATGGGGACCAGAAACTGCACATATCTGTCTCTTATGCCACACTTTTCTGATCCAGACTGGCTGCCCTCAAGCCCGGGACCTGCAGGCAGGCAAATCCGCCGCCTGGGGTCTGCTTCACCTCTCTCCCCGCTGGAGCTGCTGTCCCTGCAGCCCTTGTCTTCCTCATGCTTGTCTGCCCCAGCCGCTCCCCAAGAGTGTGTGGGAGATACATTTTTTAGAACTTGCATGTACGACAATGTTTCTATTCTGTCTATTATTGATGCCATTGATAATTTGGCTGCATATAGAATTCTAGGTTGGAAACTATTTTATTCCAGCATTTGGAAGGAATTGCTCCTTGTCCCAGGTGTTGCTGCTGTATTTGTGTGCATGTGCATGCGTGTATGTGTATATATATAAATTATCCATATATTATGATGTTTTGACATCTTTTAAAAACTTTGGCCGGGCACGGTGGCTCACGCCTGTAATCCTAGCACTCTGGGAGGCCGAGGCGGGTGGATCGTTTGAGCTGATCGTTGATCAGGAGTTTGAGACCAGCCTGAGCAAGAGCGAGAGCCCCGTCTCTACTGAAAAAATAGAAAGAAATTAGCTGGCCAACTAAAAATACATATAGAAAAAATTAGCGGGACATGGTGGCACATGCCTGTAGTCCCAGCTACTCGGGAGGCTGAGGCAGAAGGATCACTTGAGCCCAGGAGTTTGAGGTTGCTGTGAGCTAGGCTGACGCCATGGCACTCTAGCCCGGGCAACAGAGTGAGACTGTGTCTCAAAAAAAAAAAAAAAAAAAAACCCTCAAGAAACAGAAACAAGAAAACCTTTCTGGCTGGGGAGAGACTGCCCCTCCCAGGGCTAGCCAATCCTTACGTAGTGGCAGCCCCAGCCAGGAGCGAGCCTTTGGTATGCAAACTAACCCGTCCAGAGCCTCCTTGTCTACCTGGCACACACCCCGGGAGGCAACATTCCTCTGCCTTAACCATCCCAGAGCCAGGTGCCAGACAACTAGGGACCACCCCAGAGCCCTAAACTTCCTGAAATCATTCAAACTAGCCAGTCCTGAATGTTCATCACGCCCTGCCTTGCCTTGCCCATGGAAACCCCGACAAAGCCTAATCCTCCACTGGCCTCTGCCTTCCTTCCGCCTGTGGCCCTGTGTGGCGCGCCTCGCCTCCCATCTCCGGGCCCCGTGGGGATGATACACTTGGATTTCTCCTGAGCCTCTCCTGAGGCTCTCGTCTCGTGGCAGCACTTGACTATCTCGTTAAAAAAAAAATACAAAACGGCCATGCTGATTCCTGACTCTCTAGTAAACTCCCTCTGGAAGCTTATCGAGTCTTCCCTTTGTCCTCAGTGCTCTCAAATGTCATGATGACGGACCTTGGAGAGGGTCTGTTTTCATCCACGTTGGGGGCATGCTGTGGGCCTTTCCCGTCTGGGAGAGTGACAGGAAGCTCTGGGCACAGTCAGTGGGGTTCTGCCCACTGGACTCCGCGGGGCGGGGAGGGGTGGGGGCGGTCAGCCTCCTTCATTCCCCAGAGAAGATGCCGACGGCAGGGACCCCGCTGCAGAGTTCTGGGGGGCTGAGTGGAGGGGTCTCTGCTCTGCACAACGTTCACAGCATCGCCCTGTTCCTGAGAGAACTTCACTCATGTCCCACAGTCCACTGAGCCCTTGTTTTGCCCTCTCCAGAGAATAAAGTCTAGGATGGAGGAGGCGCAGTTGCCCAGTGGTACAGGGCAGGGAGGTTTGCCTGGGATTGAGGGGTTTCAGAGGACATGTGACTGGCGGTGCTAGAAGCGGTCCTAGCCCCTGGCACTCTAAGTGCTTATTACATGGCTGTCACCCAGCGCCCCTTGCGCCCCAGCTCCAGTTCCCCGGGCCCTCAGTTCCCTGTCTGCCAGCTTGCCACCTGGCTTTCTGGGAGGTGTTTGCCTGGCTCCCAAAGCCTTGTTGCTGGGGTCTCATCTCCTGCCCTCCCCTCTCACGTAGGTTTATGCCATTTATGCCATTCTTCTCCAAAACATTGCTTCACTTCGGCTTTACCGGGGTGCAGAATTAGATGCAGATGTTCAAGCTGCCATTTCCACCTGGAAGTAACCTCTCTGTGCATTTTGCCACCTCTCTGTCGTGTGCCAAGTGTACACATAAGCAAGGGGCTACTTCTGGGCGCTCCATCCAGTCTATCCCTGCCCCCAAACCACATACTAACTGCCATAACTCTAAAATTAAGCTCCATATTTGGGGAAGCAAGTCCTCCCCTTGTTCATTACCTCCTATTCTTGGGGCTCTGCATTTCCATGTAGAGTTTAGAATCAGCTTGTTATGTTATGATTTTGACAGGCATTACACAGAATCTGTGAATCAATCTGGGGGAAATTGACATCTTTACAATATTGAGTCTTCCAATCCATAGACATGTAATATATCTCATTTATTTGGGTCTTCATTTTCTTTTTGAGACAGAATCTCACTCTGTTGCCCGGGCCAGAGTGCCGTGGCATCAGCCTAGCTCACAGCAACCTCAAACTCCTGGGCTCAAGTGATCCTCCTGCCTCAGCCTCCCAAGTAGCTGGGACTACAGGCATGTGCCACCACACCCAGCTGATTTTTCTATTTTTAGTAGAGACGGGTTCTCACTCTTGCTCAGGCTGGTCTCGAACTCCTGAGCTCAAGCAATGCTCCCACCTTAGCCTCCCAGAGTGCTAGGATTACAGGTATGAGCCACCACGCCCAGCCTGGAGGGAAGATTTTGATTATTAAATACCAATAAAAATATTTTATGATTATATGACTACTGAGAGTCTCTGATTTTTCTTGAGTCAATATTGGTGATTTTTTTGCTAGGAATTTGTTCATTTCAACTGCATTTTCAAATGTATTGGCATGAAGTTATTCACAGTATCCATTATTTAAAAATCTTTACTGCATCTGTGATTATATGCCCGTTTCCATTCATAATAGGGTTTATATGTGCCTTTTTGTTTGTTTGCTTCTCTTTTTTTTTTTTTTTTGAGACAGAGTCTCACTTTGTTGCCCAGGCTAGAGTGAGTGCCGTGGCGTCAGCCTAGCTCACAGCAACCTCAAACTCCTGAGCTCAAGGGATCCTCCTGTCTCAGCCTCCCGAGTAGTTGGGACTACAGGCATGCACCACCATGCCCGGCTAATTTTTTCTATATATATTTTTAGCTGTCCATATAATTTCTTTCTATTTTTAGTAGAGATGGGGTCTCGCTCTTGCTCAGGCTGGTCTCAAACTCCTGAGCTCAAACGATCCGTCCACCTCGGCCTCCCAGAGTGCTAGGATTACAGGCGTGAGCCACCGCGCCCGGCCTGTTTGCTTCTCTTGATGAGGTCTTTAAATGTCACTAGTCCTGCTAGGGAAGCTTCTGCCTCTGACAGGCAGCACTGCTTTGCCCCCTGCTCTATGGAGACATCTGTATGAAGTTTTTCCTTTTGTCATCAATCATGTCACCATCCTCCTGGCAACAGTATCGACTGGTATCTGAAGTGGGAATGACACAGAGATCCCATCCACAAATAGATAAACTGTATTTCAAACTTAAGGAAAAGCGCATTTTCTCCAAACGTAAGCAGAACTTTGTCATGATAAAAAACCAGACTTTTTTTGCACTGTATTTCTGATTGGAGATCACAAGCCTGCTGCTCGTTATCTCTTATTAAGGTTGCCGGATTTGGTGTTTCTTGGAGATGTATCTAGGACAACGTGACCCAGGTTTAACCCACACGACTCAAAGATGTGGCAGATGTTTAGCCCTTGGGAAGCTGATCTGCTTTGCACCTTTTAATAGGTGCAAAAACTCATCTGAACACTCCTCTTCCTCTGAAGTCTGTCCCTGAGAACTGCATCTTCAGCCAGCTTTCTCTTTTGCTGGCTGCCTCGCTGCACTTGGACGTATGCTCATCATCTTCTTGGCTGAGATTGCCACTTTCACTGTTTATCGGTCTTCCCCAAGGTCACTGGCCTCAGGATAGCTGCCATCGGAGCAGAGCCCTGGCCTGGGCAGTCCCAGAGGTGCACTGTGAGTGTCCTCAAGTCTCTCACCCTCCTTCCCAGGAGAGCTGCTACTGACGGGGGAGTTGAACCTTGGTGGCAGCGATCAAACTAGCTTGTGAGCTCTCATCTGTCAAAGTCTGGTGGCCACGTGAAGTTTTTGGTCCTCTGGTCTGTTTTCATTATTTCCTCTGATTTTTTTTTTTTTTTTGAGACAGAGTCTCACTCTGTTGGCCAGGCTAGAGTGCCGTAGCATCAACCCAGCTCACAGCAACCTCAAACTCCTGGGCTCAAGCAATCCTTCTGCCTCGGCCTCCCGAGTAGCTGGGACTACAGGCATGTGCCACCATGCCCGGCTAATTTTTTTTTCTGTATTTATTGTTTAGTTGTCCATATAATTTCTTTCTATTTTTAGTAGAGACGGGGGTCTCGCTCTTGCTCAGGCTGGTCTCGAACTCCTGATCTCGAGTGATCCTCCCGCCTCGGCCTCCCAGAGTGCTAGGATTACAGGCGTGAGCCACCGCGCCCGGCAGAGTTCCTCTGATCTTTTAGGGTGAGTGACCAAAAGTCCTGTTTCTGTGAATCATGGCTATGTTCCAGCATACAAAACTGACAAGACCCTTTAGGACATTTGTCTTACAATTTAGAAACTGGAAGCCTGGGTGAGGTGTCCTTTCTGCCAGATTGAAGTCTTAGAAAATCTGTTCCTAACACCATCAGGTGTGTTCTTTGTACTTTGAGTTGGAGGCCACAATAACTACGCCTGAGGGCCAGTGCTTTCTGCCTGGGCCAGAGCCAGCTGAGCAGCCGTTCTCCATGGACCCAGGGGTCTGTTTGCAGTTAAGGTGTAGCTATAGCTGGAGACCTGGCTCTGCCTGTTTTCTGTGGTCTTATGGCTGTGCACACTCCTGAGTCACCAGCATCAGGGACCGGGGCTGTTTTGCATGTGTGTGTTCTCTAGGGAAAACACGTGCAAGTAGCTGGAGAAGCGGAACAGGATCTCACAGGAGAGCCACCCCCAGAAGAATGGACTCCTGGGGAAGAGTCTGGCTCTGGGGGGAGTCCAGGGCATCTGTGCCATCTGAGTCTCATACTGGGAGGGAAGCAATGAGTCACGACAACTCGGCCTGCCTGGAGCCCCTATGAGCCTGACCTCTACCGAGCTGCTTAAGGCTGGTCCTGTCTGTCTTTCTTTCCTCCCCTCTGAAGAACCAGAGGAACCCCAGGAAAACACATAAATGGGACTAAGGCTGCAGGATGGCGGGAGAAGCTGCAGGTGCCAGCAGGAGGCTCAAACCTCAGCACTGAGTCCCAGCTTGCCCTCCGTCCGCTCCAATAAAGACCACACTTCCACCTGTCAGTCTTCACCCAGGGCTTCCCAAGTTGATGAACTCTGTACCCAGGGGACACCATGAAACTGTACCCATAGAAGATCCTCAGGCTGGGCACAGTCACAGGGGAGGGACTTATGTCCTTAAGGAGGCATCCTTGACAGTCTCCAGCATGCCGGGGTGTTCAATAAGATTCTTCTGCTAGGTGAGGCAAAGGTTTCTTTTTTCTCTGTGTGTGTATATATATATCAGTGTGACTGTAACAATACTAAAGGGGAGGAGTTTCCTTTGATAGACGCCCTCGCCTACTTCTAGAGGAAATGAACAAATGAGGATGCTGAAGCTCTCACAGCTGATGCAACTCGTATTTTGATTGATTTCAACGACTCCTAGGAGTAAAACATTTTAAAATGTAAGCCCCAAACTCTGATGCTATAATAGTACTGGCACCTTAAGAGAAACTCTCAAAGTTAGCGTTTCTCCAAACTCTCTCCACGAAGTGGAGGAGGAGGCAGCTACCCCAGCAGGGTGCCAGAGGCCTTGGCCACCCCACAGCCTGGTCAGTGGTAGTACCGGGGCTGGTGGACCTCATCACGTAGCTTGACTTCTCTGACCTCTGGGAAAAGGAACCATAAGACACCGTGCCACTCCCTGCTTGGTTGAGGATGAGTGGGGTAGGGGACTCTGCAACCAGGCTTCAAGGTCATTAGGATAGTCCTGGATGGAAAGAACTGGGGACACCAAGGATCTGGTCAGGGAAGGCCAGCTGCTGCAGGGACAGCAACCCAGCAGCCACACAGAGGGAGAGGGCACACTGAGCCCTGGGTGAGCTGATGGGCCACAGCACAGGCCACACCCAAAGAGCTGGTCCTGGGGCAGGGAGCTCTCCTAAGCAAGAAACTGCAGAGGAAGTTTCTGAGGCAGTTGTACGTGAAAAGGAAAGAGATTGCGCTATACCACCAACAGCTACATTCCAATCCACCAGAGCAGAAGAAAGACTGCCTTATCTTTCTATTCCCTCCAGAGAGAGATATGTAACAAAATCATTGTCATATGAAGATGTGGTCAAAGATTATGCAGCAAAAGCGCAGGGAAAAAAGATAATACAGATAGATCAATTCCAAATATGCTAACAGCAACAATAATAACATTTTGCTGGCTTTTGTTATATTTGTCAGGTTTTTAAAATTTGTAATTTGTTGTGATTTCTCGTCGTTTTCTAAGTAAATACACGTTTGCAACTAATTTTGAATTATTTTTCTTTAAAGAGGGACACGACATTGTATAAACTTCAGTCTCTATATAATGTGGATCCACCCTCCTATATACATGGTAACCTGTTTAGATATTTTAAATAAATTAAAGAAATTGATCTTCTGCGAACAAAACCATTATTTTTTTTTTCCTGTGCACAAAGGTAATTTCTAAATACTCAAGTGGGAAAAGAAAAATTTTTTTTTTTTTTTGAGACAGAGTCTCACTCTGTTGCCCAGGCTAGAGTGAGGGCCGTGGCGTCAGCCTAGCTCACAGCAACCTCAAACTCCTGAGCTCAAGCGATCCTCCTGCCTCAGCCTCTCGAGTAGCTGGGACTACAGGCATGTGCCACCATGCCCAGCTAATTTTTTCTATATTTTTAGTTGTCCATATAATTTCTTTCTATTTTTAGTAGAGATGGGGTCTTGCTCTTGCTCAGGCTGGTCTCGAACTCCTGAGCTCAAGCGATCCTCCTGCCTCGGCCTCCCAGAGTGCTAGGATTACAGGCGTGAGCCACCGCGCCCGGCCGGGAAAAGAAAAATTAATCAATCAAATCATAGAAGTTTTGATTTTACACTCTAATAAGTAAAATTAAAATACAAATAACCATATAAAACTAATTAGGCTATTAGCAAAAATCTAAACAGTAGTCCTGTTTCCTAAATATACCCTGTCTATAAAAATGTTTTTGGATGAGAGGAAATGGAAAACTGGAAATTCCTTCCATTGCTGCAATGTCCTGATTGCTAACTCACAGGATAAGAAACAAGGAAACATATATCGTTATCAGGCAATATAGCATAACTGAACAGTTATGAAGAAGCTTCAGGAATCCCTACTGTGTTAAATATGGTTCCCAATATTTAAAGGGGCTTAACAACATAGGAGACACAAATGGGGAAGTGGCCTGTGACCTTGATGGGACTGGGAAAGCAAAGAAGTCCCTTGATCCCTAGGGTTCATCCAGCCTCTTCTGCCTACACTGGGACAATGGACAGGTGCCAACAGTTGGCAAGACTCCACAAGTCCCCACCAGTCTTGGAATTCCATGGACATTTAAGCCAGGAGCTGGTGGCTTTGGATCGCAAAGGCCCTGGTCATCGCATTCATCTCCAAATTATAACCCCCCCCCATTTTTGTGATTAAAATTTTTGGAGCCAGGTGCAATGATGCATGTCTGTAGTCCCAACTACTTGGGAGGCTGAGGCAGGAGAATCGCTTGAGCCTAAGAGTTTTAGGCCATCCTGGGCAACATAGTGAGACCCTGTCTCTAAAAAAAGCGGATCTTACTTATCAAGTTGTGGCAGTAGTTGTACTTCACTTGGTAAAATAAAGCCAAGAAGTGCTCACTTTGGCAGCACATATACCAAAATTGGAATAAAACAGAGAAGATTAGCATGGGCCCTGTGCAAGGATGACATGCAAATTTATGAAGTGTTCCATATTTTTATATCAACGTAGGTACACAAGAAATGTGAAAAAGGAAGAAAACACGACACCCCCAAATGAACACAATAAATTTTCAGTAACAGATCCCAAAGAAAAGGATATTTTTAAAATGCCTGAAAAAGAATTCAAAATAATGATCTTAAAGAAACTCAGCAAGATACAAGAGAATACAAACAATTCAACTAAATCAGGAAAGTAATTCATGATCTCAATGAGAAATTCAACAGGAGATAGATACAAAAAACAACCAAACAGAAATGTTGGAGCTTAAGAATTCAATGAATAAAATAAAAAAAATACAGTTGAGAGCTTCAACGACAGACTAGATCAAGCAGAAGCAAAAATTTCTGAACTTGAGGACAGGTTTTTTTAAATTACCAAGTCAGAGGACAAAAAGAAATAACACTAAAAAAGAATGAAGAACGCCTATGGGAGTCATGGGGCACCATTAAGCAAACAAACATTTCCATTTTAGGAGTGCTAGAGAAAGAAGAAATGGAAAAATGACTGGAAAACTTATTTAACCAAATAATAACTGAAAACTCCCCAAATCTTGGTAGAGATATGGACATCCACACCCAGGGATCTCAAAAGTTTCCAATAAGATTCAACTAAAAAAAAAAAATCCTTTCCCAGGCACACTATAACTAAACTGTCAAAAGTCAAAGACAGAGAGAATCCTAAAAGCTGCAAGAGAAAAAATGTCAAGTCACATATAAGAAAATTTCTATTAGACTATCAGCAAATTTCTCAGCAGAAGCCTTGCAGGCCAAAACAGAATGGGATGACATATTCAGAGAGGAAAAAAAAAAACACACAAAAAACCCCTGTCAGCCAAGACTACTACATTGGCAAAGCCATCCTTCAGAAATGAAGGAGAAATAAAGACCTTCCCAGATAAACAAAAACTGAGGGAATTCATCACCATAAACCAGCCTTAAAAGAAATGCTTAAAGGAGTGCTACAACAGGAAACTAAAGGATGATAATTAATATCCTGAAAATATATGAAAGTATAAAACTCACCAATATAGATAAATCCATAACCATACTCAGAATACCCCAGTGCCGTAATGTACTATGTAAGTCCTTCGATCCTCTAGTATGAAGGTTTAAAGTCAAAAAGGTCAAAAACATCAATAGCTACAATTAGTGGCTAAGAAACATATGAAAGATAAAGGTATAAATTAAGGCAATCAAAATAAAAATTGTGCAGGAGATGGAAAAAAGTCCAGAGTATTTTTATGCAACCAAGAAGTGAAGTCATTATCAGCTTAAAATAGTCTATTATAACTACAAGGCTCTTTATGTTAGCCTCATGGTAACCACACACAAAAAGAGAGAAATTACAGTAGATACACAAATGAGAAAGAAAAAGGAAACAAAGCATAGCATTACAGAAAACCACCAAACCACACAGGTCAACAAGAGAGAAAGAATGCAACAGATGATCTACAAAATAACTAGAAAACAATTAACAAAATAGCCAGGAGTAAGTCCTTACTATCAGTAATAACCTTGAGTGTAAATGGATTAAATTCTCCATTAAAAGATAGAGAGTGGTAGAATAGATAGAGAAGCAAGGCCTAAGTATGTGTTGTTTAGAAGAGATGCATCTCACTGTTCAAAATGAACACAGACTGCAAATGAAGAGATGCAAAAAATTATTCCATGTGAACTGGCACCAAAAGTGAGCAGGAGTAGCTATACTCATATCAGATGAAATAGACTTTAAGTCAAAAACTGTACAAAAAGAGACAAAGCGGTAATTATATAGTGACAAATGGATTGTTTCAGCAAGAAGATGTAACAATTATAAATATATATGCATCCAACACTGGAGTACCCAAGTATATAAAACAAAGATTATTAGATCTATAGGGAGAGATAGACTGAAATACAATAATAGTAGTGGACTCCAATACCTCACTTTCAATAATGGAAAGATCATCTAGACAGAAAATCAACAAAAGAACATTGCACTTAAACTGCACCATAGACCAAATGGACCTAATAGACATTTACAGAACATTCCATCCAACAGCGGAATACACATTCCTCTCATCAGCACATAGAACATTCTCTGGGATAGATCATATATCAGGCCACAAAACAACACAATTCTTAATAACCAATGGGTGAATGAAGATATTAAAAGGGAAATTTAACAGTTCCTTGAGACAAATGAGAATGGAAACACATTATACCCAAACCTATGGGACACAGCAAAAGTAGTTCTAAGAGGGAAGTTCATACCAATGTGTGCCTACATCAAAAAAGAAGAAAGATTTCCAATAAACCCTAACCATGCACCTCAAGAACTAGAAAAACAAGAACAAGCTAAGCCCAAAATTGGTAGAAGGAAGGAAATCATAAAACTCAGAGCAGAAATAAACAAAATATAGCCTAAAAAAATTTGAAAGATCAACGAAACAAACAGTTGGTTTTTTGAAAAGATAATACAAAATTGACAGACCTTTAGCTAGACTAAGAAAGAAAAAAAGAGAAAAGACCCAAATAAGTAAAATCAGAGATTAAAAAGGAGACATCAGGCCAGGCATGGTGGCTCACGCCTATAATCCTAGCACTCTGAGAGGCCGAGGCGGGAAGATCATTTGAGCTCAGGAGTTTAAGACCAGCCTGAGCAAGAGCGAGACCCCGTCTCTACTAAAAATAGAAAGAAATTATATGGACAGCTAAAAATATATATAGAAAATATTAGCTGAGCATGGTGGCGCATGCCTATAGTCCCAGCTATTGGGAGGCTGAGGCAGGAGGATCGCTTAAGCCCAGGAGTTGGAGGTTGCTGTGAGCTAGGCTGATGCCATGACACTCTCGCCCAGGCAACAGAGGGAGATTCTGTCTCAAAAAAAAAAAAAAAAAAAAAAGGAGACATCACAACTGACATCACAGAAATACAAAGCATCGTAAGACACTATTATAAACAACTATATGCCAATGAATTTGAGAACATGGAAGAAATGGATAAATTCCTGGACACATACAACCTACCAAGATTAAATTATGAAGAAATAGGAAATCTGAACATACCAGTAGTGAGTGAGGAAATTGAATCAGTAATAAAAATCTTCCATCAAGAAAAAGCCTAGGTCCTGATGGCTTCACTGCTGACTTCTACCAAACATTTAAAGAACAATTTCTACTAATTCTCCTTAAACTATTCCAGAAAATTTAAGAGGAAGGAATACTTCCAAACCTATTTTACAAGGCCAGCATTACCATTATTCCTAAACCAGACAAGGACACAATAAAAAAAGAAAACTATAGGCCAATATCCCTAATGAACATATATGCAAAAATTCTCAATGAGACACTAGCAAACCAAATTCAACAACACATTAAAAACATCATCCACTATGATCAAGTAGGAATCATCTCAGGGATGTAAGGATGGTTCAACATACACAAATCAATAAATGTTATACATCACATTAACAAAAAGAATGCAACCTCGTGAGAGAACTTAAAAAAAAAGAAAAAAAAAAACAAAAACGAAATGATCATTTCAATAGATGCAGAAAAAGCATTTGACAAAATTCAACATCCCTTCATGATAAAAACTCTCAACAAATTAGATATAGAAGGTATGTACCTCAATATAATGAAGGCCATATATGATAAACCCACAGCTAACATCATACTGCATGGGGAAAAACTGAAGGCTTTTCCTCTAAGCTCAGGAACAAGGCAAGGATGCCCCCTTTTACAGCTTCTATTCAGCATAATACTGGAAGTCCTAGCCAGAGCAATTAGGCAAGAGAAAGAAATAAAAGGCATCCAAATTGGAAAGGAAGAAGTCCAATTGTCCCTGTTAATTGTCCCTGTTTGCAGATCACATGTTCTTATATAGACAGAACCCTAAAGAATTCACCCAAAAACTGTTAGAACTCAATAATAATAAACAAATTCAGTATAGTCATAGGATACAAAATCAATATACAAAAATTAGTGGTGTTTCTATACACTTATAGTAAACTATCTGAAAAAGAAATCAAGAAAACAATTCCCAAGCTGGGCACAGTGGCCCGTGCCTGTAGTCCCAGCTACTCGGGAGGCTGAAGCAGGAGGATTGCTGGAGCCCAGGAGTTCAAAGCTGGCCTAGGCAACATAGTGAGACTCTATCTCTAAAACACAAAAAGAAGAAAAAGAAAACAATTCCATTTATAATCACTACAAAAAATAAGATACATAGGAATAAACTTAACCAAGAAGGAGAAAAAATCTCTATACTGAAAACCATAAAACATTTATGAAAGAAATTTTGAAGAAGACACAAACAAATGGAAAGATATCCCATGTTCATGAATTGGAAGAATTAATATTATTAAAATGGCCCAACTACCCAAAGAGATCTTCAGATTTAATGCAATCTCTATCAAAATATCAATGACATTCTTTACAGAAATAGAAAATCAAATCCTAAAATTCATACAGAACCACAAAAGACCTGAATAGCCAAGGCCATCCTGAGCAAAAAGAACAAAGGAGGCATCACACTACTTGACTTCAAAACATACTACAAGGCTATAGTAACCAAAACAGCACGGTGTTGGAATAAAAAACAGGCACATAGGCAGAGCGCGGTGGCTCGTGCCTGTAATCCTAGCACTCTAGGAGGTCAAGGCAGGAGGATCGCTTGAGCTCAGGAGTTTGAGACCAGCCTAAGGAAGAGCGAGACCCCGTCTCTACTAAAGACAGAAAAAATTAGCCGGGCATGGTGGCGCGCACCTGTAGTCCCAGCTACTCAGGAGGCTGAGGCAAGAGAATTGCTTGAGCCCAGAAGTTTGAGGTTGCTGTGAACTATGATGATGCCACCGCACTCTAGCCTGGGCAACGGAGTAAGACTCTGTTTCAAAAAAAAAAAAAAAAAAGAGAGAGAGAGACAGAGAGAGAGACATAGACCAATGGAACAGAATAGAGTGCACAGAAATAAATTCATGAATCTACAGCCAACTGATTTTTGACAAAGGTGCCAAGAACACACATTGGGTAAAAGACAGTCTCTTCAATAAATGGTGCTGGGAAAACTGGATATCCACACGCAGAAGAATGAACCTAGACCACTGTCTCTCACCATACAGAAAAATCAATTCAAAATGGATTAAAGACTTAAATATAAAACCCGAAACTATGAAACTACTAGAAGAAAACATAGGGGAAATGTTTTATGGCATTGGGCTAAGCAAGGATTTTTGAAATAAACCTAAAAAGCACAGACAACAATAGCAAAAATAGACAAATGGAATTAAAAACTGAAAAGTATAAACACAATTGTCCCTCATAGAATTCAAATTAAATCCAGAAAGTCACTGTAGTATAAACATTGTTTTGTGCTATGCTTGACTTTTAAAATTTTACCTTAAAACCTAAAGTCTTAAAGTTTTAAATAATATTACTGCCTGAACATCTTTTACTCTGACTGTATATGTGCATATTTATTAATACATAAATACACAGAAATGCTTTAAAAGCTTCCGTATAACAGAGTGGAGAGGCCTGGGTGTGCAGAATAAAAAAGTCCTTTAAGTGATCAATACCACATATTCTACCTAGAGCCAGGGGTTTTCTTTTCACCCTACTAGGAAATCACAGCTCCCCGAATTCTGTTCACGGAGGTGCTTTTTTGCTGCCCCTCGGCATGGTTAATTCTTAGCTGCTGCCAATTACAAGAAAACAAGCAATCAAACAAAACAGGAGCAAAGGCTCTTCCTCCGTGGAGGAGCGAATATTCCTACTGGTTATCATGTTACTTTCTCCTGTCGGTTGTTATCAAATATTGGGACTCTGGTTACACTGTCAAGGCCATGGGCATTTCTTGTTCTAGGGCACCTGTGCTCTTAACTTAAGCAACTGACCAGTCTCTGGCAACTCTCTTTGATACTGGCCTTCTCCAAGATCAGTCCTCAAATTAATAACAGCACTGACAAGCGTCCTCACGCCACCATCTTGGGTGGACGGCTGCTTGGGAGCATCAGGGTTTGCCCCTTTGCCTGGCCTGGGTAACCTACTGTATGGTGCGTGGAAATAAAGGGAGGATGTCGGAAATAATGAGGCATGATCAGAATGCTCTACAGTTATTAAAAACGACTCAAAGGGATTATAAAAGCTACCCTGTAAATGTATTAAAATGTCATTAATTTAGATACGTTTTGGTAAAAAGGAATGAAGTACTGATACATGCTACAATTTAGATAAGTCTCAAAAACATCATGCTCTGTAGCTGGGCATGGTGGCGCATGCCTGTAGTCCCAGCTACTCGGGAGGCTGAGGCAGGAGCATCGCTTGAGCCCGGGAGTCGGAGGTTGCAGTGCACTATGCCACTGCACAGCCTGGGCGACAGAGTGAGACCTCATCTCACAAACAAAACAAAAATAAAATATGCTCAGTGAAAGAAGTCAGATACAAAAAGTCACATATCGTATGATTGGTTTTATATGAAATAATCCAGGATCGGTAAATTCATAGATTACAGAAAGCAGATTGGGGTTGCCAGGGGCCAGGGGGAGTGAGGAACGGGAGTGACTGCTTAACGGATATATGGTTTACGTTTGGGATGATGAAAATATTCTGGAACTAGATAGTGCTGATGGTCGTACAACATTGCAAATGTACTAAATGCCACTGAATTGTACACTTTAAGATGGTAATTTTATGTCATGTGAATTTCACTTCAATTAAAAAACACAGTATGCTTTGGTAATTGCATAATTTCTTGGGATGAATTTTAAAATGTTTATATTTTTATGCAAGAGCTAGCACAAGCACTCTCAGCACAATGACTTTTTTTTTTTTTTTTGAGATAGGGTCTCACTCTGTCACCTAGGCTGGAATGCAGTGGCGTCATCATAGCTCACAGCAACCTCAAACTCCTGGGCTCAAGTGATCCTCCTGCCTCAGCCTCCCGAGTAGCTGGGACTACAGGCGTGTACCACCACATCCGGTTCACTCTTTATTTTTTGTATATATGAGGTCTCATTATGTTGCCCAGGCTGGTCTTGAACTCCTGGCTTCAGGCAATCCTCCCACCTCAGTCTCCCAAAGTGCTGGGATCACAGGTGTGAGCCACCGCATCCAGCCAACTTTTTACCTTCTGAAAGATTGTATTCCGAGGTTTAAAATCTCCATGTCTGTTAATAGTTTTGGTGACCCACAAAATGGAGCTTGTCAGGCTCAAGGTAGCTGGAAATAAATGACCCAGAAGGACAGCGTCACGGTGTACAGCATAGCCACTGCATCCACACCAAGGCTTATCAAGTTGTGACAATGTGGATACCCACACTTGGAAAGTGGCAGTGCCACTGTCATAGACCCACACTTTCCCCTATCAGAGAGCCCAGTACCAATGGTGCAAGAGCATCTTCCTATTCCTTGGGTTTTCCCTTAAATGTCAAGATGGACAGAACACCTCTCACTTGATGAGGCCACAATTGCTCCCACTCTGCACATTCTTTTGCAATATTACTTGGCACTCTTCCCAACAAGGGGCGGAGTATATTCCTCCTTCTCTGGAATCAGAGCTGGCTCTGTGAGTTGTTATACTAATAGAATGTGGCAGAATTGACACTGGGTGACTTCCAGGCCCAGGCCCTAAGAAGTTTCACCATTTCTGTATTTGCCCTCTTGGAAGCCAGCACCACGGAAAGAAGTTTGGGCTGCCCTGCTTGAGAGGCCACACGGAGAGCGAGGCCCTGGAGGGGGAGATTCCACGTGGAAGAGAATAAGACAGCCCAATTAATAGCCAGCACCAACTGTCGGCCATGGGACTGAGACCATCTTGGATGTTCCAGCCTTGGCTAAGCTCCCAGCTGAATGAAGTCACGTGAGTGACCCTAATCAACACGGTGTGGAGCAGAAGAACCACTCCTCATAGGTCAGTCAACACACAAACTCATAAGAAATAACAAATTGTTGTTATTTTAAGCCACTAACTTTTGGGGTGGCAAAATGGCAGAGCGTATGGTAAACTCCTGGGAATCGCTTGCAACTACCTGCAAAACTTAGGTTTTTTTGAGGCAGACTCATTTGTAGAGGACCTAAAGCTCAAAATTCCTATGACAAATCCCATCCAGAGGCAGATGACTGCTGGCCCAAGACCAGTGGAACAAGAAATAATAATAAAAGGACCTTCAGGGAATGAGTGGGACCGACCAGGGAGAGCCAGCTGTTGTTATCTGTTCTGGAATATTTTTTGGCATTGTCTGTAGTGTTCTAATAGCCATACAATGAAAACTTTTCTTCTTGTTCTTTCTCTATTTCTCCATTGAACAGGTTAGACCTGTGCAGACTGATGGCACAAGTCACTGATATCTAGGACCACCTTAGATTTCCTACATGCCACCATGGCACGAGGAAGTATCACAATGCAGAAAATGCTCAGAAAAGCTGAAGACAATGACCACAGACTGCAATTCAGAGAGTGCTCGTGTAACCCACGGGTTAAGCTTCAGACAACCACAACTGCCTTCGAGAAAGGAATTTGGGTTGAGAGCATATTCATCTCGACTTTTATTCATTCGAATTATAATACATTTATAACTAACCTCAGGTGGAGTTTTATAACAAGTTGGCTGGGAACTGGACCGATGTGGGTTGGCACAGCTCATCCCTCAGCACTGCGGTGCCAAAGCACGTGCTGTGCCTCTCCCCAGGGGCCGCTTGGCTTCAGGGCAAAGAGTTTCTTTGCAGCAGTCAGTCCTAGCCCCGTCCTCTTGCCTCCCACGCTATAATTGGAGACTTTGAATCTGGAATTGCCAGCTTATCAAAAATGTCACTTGTAAAGGTAACTCTCAAATAACCAGATGCAAGACACCCAGTCTTACAGAGCAAGGACTCAACTGAAGAGGAGGACATGGGCTGCAGCCTGCCCTGACCACCTGGAGGGTCACGGCCCTAGGAAGGAGCAGCCTGGGAGAGGCACCCCCAGACGGATAGGGGCTGCGCCGGACCTAGTGGGGCCAAGTTTTCTATTCTGTCTCCCTGAAACAAAGGCAGAGGACACAATTCTAGAACAATGGAAGCAAAAAATGCTTCTTGTTGCACTGTGTACAAAAGACGGGACAAATGGCATACACACAATAACAGACAAAGGAAATACACACACAAAAATCACCTGCGGCCCTGAACTACCAGAAATAGGTACCGTTCGAACGGGTTTGTCTTGGGGTTCTGTTAGAAGTTTCTTCCCTAACAGTCGAAAACAGTTAAAAGGGATCACGTCATTGTGTGTTTAAGTCTTGATATTTTAATTGCACATGTATTGGATAAATTAAGCTTTCGTCCGACTTCCACTGTCTGCGGGAGTTAAAATAAAAATACACCGGCCCACAAACTGAATTAATGATCTTAATAGAAAAATGATAATGAAGACACCGTGAATGTACTAACGCTCACTTAAAACCGCTTAAGCTGGAAAACTTTGTTATGCGTATTTTACCACAATTGAAAAAAAAATTTTAAAGAAAAAAAAAATAATGAGATTTCTGGGTGCAGGCGGGAGTGGGAAGGCAGCAAAAACCCATATTCTCCCACTCCTAAAAGCCATAAAAACACAAAAAGAAAGAACGCCCCGGGCCCTTGTTCCGTGAAACCAGGAAGCAGAGACGACCGTGACTCCCAGTACCCCCGGGAGGAGCAGGGGCCAGAAGAACCTGTACGTTCCGAAACCGCCAGGGTGTGGCGAGGCAGCGCGGGGGCGGGGGACGAAGGGATCCAGCCCCAGGGGACGCGGCCGCGGCGGGCAGATCACAGCGGGAGGGACCGCAGGCGAGCGGGGAGGGACGGAGCCGGCGCGGAGCTCGCAGGCGGCCCTCGGCGGCCGCGCCCGGGGGCCCGGAGGCGCGAGCTGCGCGGCGGCGCCAGGAGAGGGCGCCCGGGAGCCGAGAAAGCGCCAGGGCGCCCGCCGTCCCGGAGCCCCAAGGGTCCCTGTGCTGGTGGCTGGCAGAGAGGAAAGCCCGCAGCACAAACACGTGTACACAAAAATCAAAGTGCTGCGTTCGTAAGAAGGAAAAGACCCCACAATGCAAAAGGTCTTAGCAGCAGCAGCTCACCAGAAAAAGGTTTTCAAACGTGGAGTCAGAGGCTTTCCCAGACTCAGCGTGTTTCGATCCCTTCCTGTCCTAAACTCGTATTGATGCTCAATTTGTCACCAGTGTGGCCAGTAGGAGCCACTTCAAGCTGGCTCGCGCGTCCTTTTGCCGTTTTCCCACCAGTTTCTGACACAACAGAGATGTTCCTGGCTCACCTTGTATCTCTTTTGCCAGGTGATAGAAGGAAATATACATATAATAAAGACACCTATAAATGCACATTCAATGTAATAAGTCCATAAGGAAATTTCCCGTGAACATGCCCCCCCCCCTTTTTTTCTTTTTGAGACAGAGTCTCACTCTGTTGCCCCGGCTAGAGTGAGTGCCGTGGCATCAGCCTAGCTCACAGCAACCTCAAACTCCTGGGCTCAAGTGATCCTCCTGCCTCAGCCTCCTGAGTAGCTGGGACTACAGGCATGCGCCACCATGCCCGGCTAATTTTTTCTGTAAATATTTTTAGTTGGCCAGATAATTTCTTTCTCTTTTTAGTAGAGACGGGGGTCTCGCTCTTGCTCAGGCTGGTCTCGAACTCCTGAGCTCAAACGATCTGCCCGCCTTGGCCTCCCCAAGTGCTAAGATTACTGGCGTGAGCCACCGCGCCCGGCCTGTAGCTACTTTTTGACTTTGTGTTCATTGAGCAGTGACAACAAGGACACCAATACTTGGGAAGTGGCAGTACCACTGGCTGGCACACATCCACACTTTCCCCTATCAGACACCTCAGTGCCAACTGCGTAACAACCTTTTGTCCCTCAGATTCTCCGTCAGGCGTGTGTGTGGGGGGGGGGGGTGGACAGGGCTCTCCCTGCTCCGTGGGGTGCACCTTTCCCGTTTTATTTCACTGTGCAGGGACATACACGCAGCACGGGCTGCGATGCAGTTGAAAGTGTAATGGAGAATACATTAAAAAAATTTTTAAATGTTTAATTGTGGTAAAATACATATAATGTAAACTTTACCATCTTAACCATTTTTAAGTGTACAGTTCAGTGGCATTAAGTACATTCACAGTGTCCTGCAACCATCACCACCATCCATCTCCGAAATGTTTTCATCTTCCCAAACTGAAACTCTGTCCCCATTAAACGCCAAGTCCCCATTGTCCCCTTCCCCAGTCTCTGGCGCCCACTACTCTACTGTCTGTCTTTATGGACTGGGCTACTCTAGGGACCTCCTAGAAGTGGAATCATACAGTACCTGTCTTTTTATGATGGGCGTTTGGGAGCATATCATTTTGAAGGCTCTTTATAACTAAACAAACACTAAATGGTTTAATTGTAGTGAAAATTCTGTCCGGTTTAAGGAAGAGCTCTGAGCTAGATTGTAAATATGGATCAGATTTGGAAATACAGCATTTTTTCCAAGTCAAAGAAGAAAAATTGATTTAAAAATACAAAGGAGAAGAAATCAAGAAAGAAAACAAAGCAACCAAAGCCCAACAGGTTTTTCTGGAGTAAAATTTCACAATACTGTAAACTAACAAAATTTGTGTTTTTGCTCCGTGGTGACCATGTGACTAGCTGATTTAGGGGGTGGAGGCACGACAAATTTTAACCCATTCAAATTTTGGCCATTGCGTACCAAAACTTTCCAGCTGTCACCCATCGATTCTGTTTGTTTGTGTAGGAATCAAGACTTCTGAGAATTACTGATGAAGATGGTCCAAAAAAGGCATATCTAGGCTCAAAACCAATTTGAATCTTGGTCAGAAATGGAACAGAGACATTCTCTTTGTGGCAGGTTCAATGATGTTAATAGATACAGAACTCTTCCAATTTTCTTCTTGAGACCATTTTGGTAAGTTGTATCTTTCTTTTTTTTTTTTTTTTTTTTTTTTTTTTTTGAGAAATGGTCTTGCTCTGTCGCCCCAGGCTGGAATACAGTGGCAGGATTCATAGCTCACTGCAGTCTTTTTTTTTTTTTTTTTTTTTTTGGAGACAGAGTCTCACTCTGTTGCCCGGGCTACAGTGAGTGCCGTGGCGTCAGCCTAGCTCACAGCAACCTCAAACTCCTGGGCTTAAGTGATCCTACTGCCTCAGCCTCCCGAGTAGCTGGGACTACAGGCATGTGCCACCATGCCCGGCTAATTTTTTGTGTATATATATATTTTAGTTGTCCAGCTAATTTCTTTCTATTTTTAGTAGAGACGGGGTCTCACTCTTGCTCAGGCTGGTCTCGAACTCCTGACCTCCAGCGATCCACCCACCTCGGCCTCCCAGAGTGCTAGGATTACAGGCGTGAGCCACCGTGCCTGGCCCTCACTGCAGTCTTGAACTCCCGGGCTTGAGGAATTCTCCCACCTCAGCCTCCCAAGTAGCTGGGACTACAGGTGTGCACCACCATGATCAGCTAATTTTTCTATTTTTTTTGTAGAAACAGGGCCTCCATATGTTGCTAGGCTGGTCTGGAACTCCTGGCCTCAAGCGATCCTCCCATCTCAGCCTCCCAAAGTGCTGGGATTACAGGTGTGAGCCACCATGCCTGTCCTATATTGTGTTTTTCTAAGAGTTTGTCCATTTCACCCAAATTTTCACATTGATTGGAATAAAGTTGTTCATAATATTCTCTTTGAGTAATGTCTGTGGACCTAAGGTGAGGGCAGCTTGCCATTCCCCGTGTTGGTTATTTACGTCTGGGTTCCTGACGTTCACACCCTCCTTCCACGACGCAAACCCACACTGCCTGAAGCCTTGCCTTCTCCATCCTTGGGGTTGGCCTTGACGCCTCCCTTCCTCTAACTACTTCCACCTAAGCCACCAGGAAATCCCGTTAGCTCTATCTCTAACAGCTCTCCTGGGTCTACCACCTCTTACTACCCTACGGGCCCCTCCCTGATGGGAGCTGTCATTGTCTGTCACCTGGAGCACTGCAGCAGCCCCCGGCTGGTCTCCCCTGCTTCTGCCCCGGCCCCTACAGCTCCCTGGCAGCAACCAGAGTGGGTCTGTTAGAATCTAAGTCAGATCGTGTCACTTTTCATTCAAAATCATACAGTGCTCCCCATTTCATTCAGAGTGAAAGCTTATGTGCTGAAAATGGCCTCCAGGTCACACATGATCTGGCCCCCATCCCCTCCAACCTTTCCTCCTCCTCCTCACCGATCTCTCATTCTGCTCCAGCCACCCTGGTCTCCTTGCTGTCCTTGAACAGGCCAGGCACGCTCCTGCCCCAGGGCCTTTGCACTTGCTGGTCCGTCTCCTGAGATGCCCTCCTCGATCTCTGCATGGCTTCCTGCCTCCCTCCTTCCCTCCCTCTCTCCCTCGAGTATTGGTTCACATGGCCCTTTCTTAGGGAGGCCCAACCTGATGGGCATCCATCCCCCTTCCACCCTGGCACCCCCAATGTCTGCATCCTGTTTTCCTTTTCCTGTTCCCCATCCTACTTATCTCTACTTATTTATTGTGTCTGGCTCCCCCTACTGGAATAGCGGCTGCAGCTGCAAGAGGACAGGGATCTCTGTCTGTTCACAGATGTATCCCAGGGAGCTAGAACAGTGCCTGGCCCACAAAAGGTACTTAATAAGTATCCACTGAATGATTTGTTGACTGAATTTTCTGTACCAAAGACTGTGCTAAGACTCTTCAAAAGGATGAGCTCATTTAAGCCTTACAGCAAGTAAATGTCCTGATGAGGACAAGACACTCTAGAGGTGGATGTGACACACACTCTGAGACCTTGAGCAGCTGGAAGGACAGGGACTTAGGAGGCCTGCAGCCCACAGGGTGAGATTATGGGGCCGAGTTGAGAACGTGGAGACCACATCGAGGAGAGAGTGTTGGGGAACCCAACAGCTGGGAAGGGTGAGGAAAATCGGAATGTTGTCAGGTTCTGAGGTGAGTGAGTCAGGACATGGGGACATTCAACAGAAGTGGGGAAACAGTCTACTCTTGTCTTTTGACTTTACATATGGTGCAAAGTGTTTACAGATTTCTGAGGAACTTAGGGTGAGGAGACGTTTTCAAACAATGTAGGAGGGCCAGAAACCAAAAAAGAAACGTAGTCATCCTTAACCATGTAAAAATTAAAATCCGGCCGGGCACGGTGGCTCATGCCTATACTCCCAGCACTCTGGGAGGCCGAGGCAGTAGGATCATTTGAGCTCAGGAGTTCGAGACCAGCCTGAGCAAGAGCAAGACCCCATCTGTACCCAAAGTAGAAACAATTCGCCGGGCATGGTGGTGCATGCCTACAGTCCCAGCTACTCAGGAGGCTGAGGCAGAAGGATCCCTTGAACCCAGGAGTTGAGGTTGCAGTGAGGTATGATCACGCCACTGTACTGTACCTGGGGTGACAGAGTGTCTCAAAGAAAAAAAAAAAAAGCTAAAATCCAGTGGATGTAAATCTATTCCTAATACAAAATCAAAGGCAATGAATGATTCTTGAAGACATTATGCTAAGTGAAATGACAATATGCTAAGTGAAAGGACAAATACCGTAGGCTTCCACTCATACGAGGTCCCTAGAGTAGCCAAATTCATAGAAAGCAGAATGGTGGGTGTCAGTGGCTGGGGAGGGGGAAATTGGGAATTAGCGTTGAAGGCCACGGAGTTTGGGTTTGGGAAGATGAACAAGTTCTGCAGATGGACGGTGGTGACGGTTGCCCAACACTGTGAATGTGCTTAACGCCACTGAACTGTACGCTTAAAAACGATTGCCGTGGTACCTTTTATGCTATGTATATTCGATCACAACTTAAAAAGTGTCAAAGGCAAATGAGCAGCTGGCTCCTTGTCTGTAGCCGTGGCGCCGAGCTGAGCGGACTCAGGACGCGGCGGCTCCTCTAGCGCCTAATCGGCTCTCCGCGGGGAGGCGCTTAGGAGTAGTCGGATTAGAGGCGAGTCCAACATCTAATCTTCCAGCCTGGCCAGGGCCCCAGCTGGCAGCGACGGTGGGAGACACGGGGACAGATCCGCCCTGCCTTTGCTTGGGGGCCGAGCCCTCGGCTCTCTCCAGCTCCGTTCCGGCCGCCGCTCCGGCGCCTCTTCGCCCAGCTCGCGCCGCACCCTGCTCTCCGCTTCCCTCTCTAGCTCCCTCCGCTTCCACTCGTCCTTTGTCCCTCCTCCTTCGCAAGGGTGTGGGACCCCAAATGAGCTCGCACTGTGCCTGGGGACACACGTGCCCTCACGGGTGCTGGCTGACTTTCTAGGGCAGTAATCTGCTTTAGGCTAAAATGGGACTTGATCTTCTGTTAGCCCTAATCCTCGATTAGCGCCCAACTGTGCATGGGCCCCCGACGGTCCAGGACTTCCTGCCTTCCCGGCCTCCACCCACCGCTGCCGCCTCTAGTCTCCTTCCCCAGGACACGGTGGGATGGCGCTGGGCTCGGGCATTAGCGTAATCCCGGACAAGGGCAGGCAGGGGGCAGCAGGGGGCCAGCTCCATGGCTCCTGTTCTGCTGGAGTCCCACCTGGACAGCACGTCACCGCCTCAAAGGTTTTCCAAAGATGTGGCAGCCCTGAAGGCCCACAGCAGCCTCCTGGGGGAGGCCAGGCAGAACTGGTTATCTCCCTGTACGCAGAAGGGGAATCCCTGCTGAGAGGAAGGGGTCGCCCTGTCCAAGGCCACCTAGCCAGTTGGTGGTAGTGCTGGGACAAGGCTGACCAGCCGTCCCATGCTCAGAATGGACCTGGTTGGGCAGGTGATCTCAGAGGAGGCCCATTTCTGGGCCTCACAGTGTCATAGCCTCTGATTCTTTGACCCTGGTGGGGACAGGCAGATAAAGCTCTCTGGGACCCAGGAGGAGGGAGAAGCATGGACTTGGAAATCACAACGACCTGGGGTTGAGTTCTAGGGAGTTCACCTTGTTACGTCAAGCTACATTGTGAAGTCCGTGGCCTTGGACACACCTCAGGCATCTCATCTGTAAAACAGGGACAACCACCACACTCA
The DNA here is from genome assembly GCF_041146395.1 of Eulemur rufifrons. Taxonomy (NCBI): domain Eukaryota; kingdom Metazoa; phylum Chordata; class Mammalia; order Primates; family Lemuridae; genus Eulemur; species Eulemur rufifrons. Next base: position 20,334,095 of record NC_091012.1, on the reverse strand, counting down.
CCTTGCAAGGAGGTGGCGGGCACGCACAGTGACCTGGGAGCTCACCCCACAAGCACGGTCCCGCTGTAGTGGGCCCTCCACGGTCTCGAACATGCTAGTGGAGATAAGTGAGTGCTATGTCACTGAACAGTTCCAGCAGGTGGGTGATGTCCTTGTCATTAAGCATTCACAAGTCTCTACTGAGCATCCATCGCATGCCGGGCCCCCTGTAAGCTACTGCAGGGGACTGTGCTGCTCACAGGCAGAGAGCAAAGTCAATTTAGGGGGTCCCAGGTGGAGCAAAACCTCAGGGCAACTATGGCTGCAGGTTGGGGACTTCAGGGAAGGGGCTGTGAGGCTGGGGTTTTCAGGGAGGTCTTCCTGCCGGGGGGGTACCTGGCTAGGCCCTAAAAAAGCACTTAGCTGAAAGACGAGAAGAGGAAAGACATTTGGTGGTTTTTAGTCTATTTGCAGAGTTGTGCAGCCACTACCACTATCTCATGTTTTAAATCACTTTAACAGGTACAGTTGAGTGGCATTAAGCACATTCCCGGTGCTGCGCAGCCATCCCCAGTGTCCATCCGCAGACCTTGTTCACCTTCCCAAACCCAAACTCTGTCCCCATGAAACACCTACTCCCTGTGCCCCTCCCCGGCCCCTGGCACCCACCCTTCTACTTTCTGTCTACGGATTTGACTACTCTAGGTCTCTCACAAGTGGAATCCCACAGTATTTGTCCTTTCGTGACTGGCTCATGTCGCTGAGCACAATGTCCTTAAGGGTCAGCCATGTTGGAGCGTGTCTCAGAATTTCCTTCCTTTTTAAGGCTGGATTAGAGTCTGTTATCTGGACAGAGCGCACTTTGTCTAGCCGCTCGTCCATCAGCGCACGCTCAGATTGCTTCCACCCTTTGGCTACTGTGAACACTGCCGTGATCACGGTGTGCGGGTATCTCCCGGAGACCCTGTTTGCAAGTCCTTTAGGTATATACCCAAAAGGGGAATTGCTGCCTCTCATGATAATTCTATGTTTAATTTTTTGAGGAGCTGCCCAACTATTTTTTCCCAGTGGCTGCGCCATCACAATCTAATTTTAGAACATTTTTTATCACCCACAAAGGATTTCCTATACCCATTAAGGAGTCACTCTCCATTTCCTCCCCTCCCCGTCCTGGCAGCCACTACTCTGCTTTCTGTCTCTGTGGATTTGCCTATTCTGGACATTTCGTAGACGCAGACTTGTGCGCTGTGTGGCCTTTTGTGTCTGGCTTCTGTCACTGAGCGTGATGTCTTCAAGATTCGGTACTGCATTCCTTGTTATGGACACATAATATTCCATTGCACAGATAGATCATGTATTGTTTATTCATTCATCTGTTCATGAACTTTTGGGTTGTTTCTACTTTTTGGCCTATTGTGAATCGTGCTGCTGGGAATATTTCTGTACAAGTTTCTGTGTGGGCATACGTTTTCGATTCTCTCGGGTGTACAGGAGTAGCAGTGCCAGGTGTACCTTCTCTTGTAGTCAGTGAAAACACAGCTTACCAGGTGCCATTGGCCATCGAGCCCAGCTTTCTAGGCTGTGGCCAGGACTCTTTCCTTCCATTCCACACAGAGCCCCCAGCCCAGCGCCTGGCATGTGGCAGGCACCGACCAATGCTAAAAGCCACTCGTGCTACAGGTAGCCACGCTGGGGCTGCACACAGCTCTGGCCTTCAGCTTGGCAGCCAGGGTTTCCCGTGTGCCTGCAGGAGGGGCCGTGTTGCCAGGAGCCCTAGGCGTGGAGCCAGGAGTGCTGAAGGGTCACGGCCTCTAGAAAGGAGACGCAAAGGCCACGAGCCCACGTCCTGGCTTCACTGAGCGTAAGGAGCAAAGCCAGGGGAGGTACCCGAAGGCAGCTGAATTTGGGGACTGAGTGGCGGGGAGCTGCTGGAAGCCCCGAGAGAGGATGTGCTTCCTAAGGACAGCCTGTGGAGGGGGAACAGGGTCTCGGGTTGGAAACTGAGGTGCGACTAACGGATTGGGCAATAACAGGTAATCAGCGCCCCTGCCAAGCGCGGAGCCGGCAGCAACCAGACCGTCAAGAGGGAGGCTGTGGCTGGGCAGCCCAAGGAAGGGTCATGGCCTCAGGGGAAGGGGGACTTGGGCAGGCAGGAGCTGAGCTCCCCACAGGCACCTGCAGCTCGTGGGGAGTTGGGGGGGAGCTGAAAGGGAACCCCCAGGCCCACACTGCCAGACTATTCCCCCCACCCCGGGGGAAGAGGAGCCCCATTGGCACACGTTGCACCCATCTGGGCCCACAGAAACGGTCTGCCCCACAAGGAGGCTCTAGTTCCAGGCCTCAGCCCCGAATAGTCTCCTGGGGCTTTCAAAAGAACCAGATGAGAAAGGCAGCTGTAGGCTTTGGGCTGCTTCCCCTGCTACACCCCAACCTGCAAATCCTGCCCCTTGGGTCTGTGTGACCTAAAATCAGGCGCTGGACAGTGGAAGGGAACAGAGGACACATAAACATAAGCAAGGGCCACAGTGGCTTCCACGGGCACCTGAGGCAGTTGGGGGTTTATCCCTCTGAGCTGCCCTCAAAGGAGCTGGGAGGAGAAGGTCTAAGTCCCAGGCCCAATTAAGAGATCAGATGGTGTAGGGTTTGGGAGCTTCTAAGGTGAGGAGGCCCGGGCTGATCCCACAGGCTGGTATAAAGTGCTGTGACCCCCAGGCAATGCGCCAGGGCTGGAGGGCGTCAGGGACAGGGCTTTCCGCAGCCATGGCCCAGCAATGGGGACCCCACAGGTTCGCAGGCGGGCAGCCCCAGGACAGCCATGAGGACAGCACCCAGTCGAGCATCTTCACCTACACCAACAGCAACGCCACCAGAGGTGAGCGAGCAGGCACCCGCCCCACCCGAGGGAATGTCTCTTCTGCACACCCCAACTCGCGGCGAAGGTCGTCTCCTTACCTTTTATGATGACATCAATGGGGGTTCCTTTCCTAATACAAAAGGACACCCTAATATCGAATATGCATTTCAGACCACATAGGCTTCCCAAACCCTTTGAGAATGCAGGGCCAGGGAAGAGTTCATAAACTCGAGGGTGGCCCCGAGATCGCTGTGTGCATTGCTAGTGAGCTCCAGTTACGTGAAAACACCCTGAGCTTCCTGGGGGAGGAGCGGGTCTGTCTTTACAAACACCTAGGGGCTGAGGGGGTGTCCTGAAGGCCTGCCTTGCCCCATAGGGGGAAGCTGGGGAAGACAGCATCAGAGAGCAAGAAAGTTCTAGAACCTTAGGGTCCAAAGAGACTGTAGCAGTCATCTGGTCCAACTCCAGCCTGGGGCATGCAGCCTTTGGCTGCACCCTTCTGCGGAGAAGAGGTTTGCTCAGCGCCCAGGGCAGTCGTGGGAGAGAGGCCTAGGCCCGACAGAGAGCAGATTTGTTGGTGTGTTTTGGCAAGACCAATTTATTAGGAGATCGTCTCTTTTCTGGAGTGTTGGCAGCTACTGACACTCAATGCCCAGACCAATTAAACCACTGGGGATGCAAAATGATGACGTTCTGACACCTAACTCTGTCTAAATCTATTAGCTGTCTACTTTGATAAGGAGAAACTGCTCTCATTTCTCCTCTTGGGTTCCCCAGGGGTACGGTGTGTACTAGAGGTGAGATAAATGCTTGATTCTTCCCTTCTATTTCTCTGTTTTCAAAATAATGACCTCCCTCCCCTGTAGCTGCCAATGGGTTTTACATCTGTGAGTCCTGTTCTCAAGGATTTTGGGTACAATTAGAATTAGAATGTCAAATACTTACTCATTTGTTTATCTCACAGCACACACACACAATAGTCTCGAAATAACGATACCAGCACTACCAGCAATAACGTGATTACCAAAAAACGTAACATTTTTACAGGTCTTTTTATCCTTAGGGTATACGCCACTAGGTCATGTAGTCAGGCCTCTCTCCGTGTGGGTATGCCACTGAGTGGAGATGCATTTAGGTACATTTGTTTTTGATTTTCAGGGATTGCTTTTTAAATTTTAATTTTGTTTTATAATTCTGTAATAAAATAGCTTGAAGTGTCCAAATTGAAATCTAGCAAAGAGAGTGTATTTGAAGAAGTCTAGCGTCTCTGCCTGCCCACCCCTGACCCGATTCCCTCCCTTCCTGTATTTCTTAGAATCACTTTGCCTAGAAGTTGACTTTGATTCTCTTGCTCATTTCTTCATGAAATCAGTTCTGGAACTTTCTTTTTTTTTTTTTTTTCCGAGACAGAGTCTCACTCTGTTGCCCAGGCTAGAGTGAGTGCCGTGGCGTCAGCCTAGCTCACAGCAACCTCAAACTCCTGGGCTCAAGCAATCCTCCTGTCTCAGCCTCCCGAGTAGCTGGGACTACAGGCATGCGCCACCATGCCCGGTTAATTTTTTTTTCTATATATATATTTAGCTGTCTATATAATTTCTTTCTATTTTTAGTAGAGACGGGGTCTCGCTCTTGCTCAGGCTGGTCTGGAGGTCCTGAGCTCAAACGATCTGCCCACCTCGGCCTCCCAGAGTGCTAGGATTACAGGCGTGAGCCACCGCGCCCGGCCCAGTTCTGGAACTTTCAGGAGGGAGGAGCAGGCTGGGACACTGCTCTGGTGGCTAGAAGTGCCTCTTTTTTTTTTTTTTTTTTCTGGAAGCACAGAAATGAAGTTTATTGAGGAAAGAAAGATAGGATTATAGGGCAAGAGCATGACATAGGTTAACAGAGCGTGGTACATACGCCACAGATGACAACCGGCCCCATTGTCACAGCAAAGGGAGAGCCAAAGGAAGGGCGCAAACGGGAGGGTTGCTAGAAGCTCCTCTCCCCTCCCCGACTCCTGCGTGGACCCTCCTTTGCCCGTCTGGTCCCAGTCTGGACTCCATCGGTTGCCAGGGACCTGTCAGGGACTCTGCTGGCTGCCTTGTTTTGAGAGGTGGTAGCACCTGGATTGTTCTACTCCTCTGCACTTTCCTGCAACTGGAGGATCCCGAACACCTCTCAGTTGCAGCTGCTCTTCTCAAATTAACCTGCTGCGCTTTCTGGGAACAATCTGTTGGCAGGTTACGGGTTCTCTGTTCCTGGGTCCATCAGCAGCCCCATCGCTCTTCTCCGCTCCCTTCTGCACAGACACCGACCCCACGCTGGTCTTGAGATGTCAACAGTCTGTCCCTGTTGTTCACATTGGGGGTTCCGGGGTCCTGGGCCGCCTGGCGTGGCTGCAGATATTGTTAACGGGTTTCTGGGTGCTCCCCATGTTAGGCACAAATGGGGCCCAGGCACAGCAGGAAGAAGAGGTGTCATGGGGCCTGGCTGTACTAGGGGTGAGATTTACCTGTCTCTCCTAGCCACAGCCAGGAAGTCCCCGTTTTTCTTAAGCTAGTTCGAGTTGGAGTTTTGTGACACACAACCAGAGAATCTTGACAAATCCAGGAGACTCTCCGTGGATGCTTTCACAGGTGTGCCAAGGGGTCTAATATGGCAGCGAGGACTGTGTTCTGCCAGAAACGATGGTGGCGGAAAAGGTCTTTCCAACACGAAAAGGTGTAGAGCCACTGTATTACAATCAAGATGTGTTACCCCTCCTTTTTTTTTTCTTTTTTTTTTTTGAGACAGAGTCTCACTCTGTTGCCCGGGCTAGAGTGAGTGCCGTGGTGTCAGCCTAGCTCACAGCAACCTCAAACTCCTGAGCTCAAGGGATCCTCCTGCCTCAGCCTCCCGAGTAGCGGGGACCACAGGCATGTGCCACCATGCTCAGCTAATTTTTTTTCTATATATATATTTTAGTTGGCCAGATAATTTCTTCCTATTTTTTTAGTAGAGACGGGGTCTCGCTCTTGCTCAGGCTGGTCTTGAACTCCTGACCTAGAGCGATCCACCCGCCTCGGCCTCCCAGAGTGCTACGATTACAGGCGTGAGCCACCGTGCCCGGCCCTTTTTATTCTGTATGAATTTCTTAGGGCTGTCATGACAAAATACTGGCATCTGAGTGGCTTAAACAACAAGAATTTATTGTCTCCCAGTTCTGGAGGCCAGAAGTCTGAGACCAAGGTGTCAGCAGGGTTGGTCCCCACTAGTGACTCTGAGGGAGAATCCATTCCACGCCTCTCCCCAGCGTCCGGGGTTGTCAGCAATCTGTGGCAGCCCGTGGCTTGTGGAAGCATCATCCCGCTCTCTGCCTTCGTCTCCAAGTGATGTCCTGTGTGTGTGCAAATGTCCCCTTTTTATAAGGGGACACCAATCATATTGGATTGGGGACCATACTAATGACCTTGTTTTAATTTGGTCACCTCCATAAAGACCCTATCTCCAAAAACAGTCACGTTCTGAGGTGCTGGGGCTTAGGGCTCCAGTATATGAATTTCACTAATTCACTCATTCATTCATTTCCTGAGCATCTGTTGTATGCTGGACGCTATATGTGACCATGCCTGAGGCACAGTCTCTGGTGAGGGAGACAAGACTTGTATTTGTGTCTTAGTACCAGTTGCCATAAGAAATTACCATAGCCCGGGCACGGTGGCTCATGTCTGTAATCCTAGCACTCTGGGAGGCCGAGGCGGGCGGATCGTTTGAGCTCAGAAGTTCAAGACCAGCCTGAGCAAGAGTGAGACCCTGTCTCTACTAAAAATAGAAAGAAATTAGCTGGACAACTAAAAAAAAAATTATATATATATATATATATATATTAGCCAGGCATGGTGGTGCATGCCTGTAGTCCCAGCTACTTGGGAGGCTGAGGCAGGAGGATCACTTGAGCCCAGGAGTTTGAGGTTGCTGTGAGCTAGGTTGATGCCATGGCACTCACTCTAGCCCAGGCAACAGAGTGAGACTCTGTCTCAAAAAAAAAAAAAAAATCATGGATTGGGTGGCTCTTAAACAACAGAAACTTATCCCTCACAGTTCTGGAAGCCGAAAGTCAGGGTGCCACCATGGTTGGGTCCTGGCAAGGGCCCTCTTCCCAGTTGCAGACTGTCAGCTTCTCACGGTGTCCTTACGTGGTAGAAAGAGAGCTGGAGAACTAGAGAGCGCTCTGGGGCTTCTTCAACATGGACACTAATCGCATTCATGAGGGCCCCAACCCGCTCCACTTGCATGACCTAAATCACCGCCCAAAGGCTCCATCTCCTAATCCAATGGCCTTGGGGGTTAGGGTTTGAACACAGGGACTCATGGGGGTGCTACAGTACCTGGCAGAGTGTGGCAGATGCTCGGGTTTCCCAAGGGGCTGAGTTGACAGCAGCTGGGGAAATAGAAAGGCTTCCAGAAGGCAAAGGCTTCTGAGCTGGGCTTCACAGTCCGAAAGGGTTTGTCGTTGTGAAGGCAGAGGACTCTGGGAGCAAAAACGTGACGACAGAACGCTGCGGAGCATTCCCGGAAGCAGCGCAGGAAGTGGGGCTGGGGGAAAGGAGGGGGCAGGAGTGCGGGAGAGTTCTGTCAGATTCAAGATGCCAGTGCGGATGACCAGCAGGCAACAGCCTCTGGCACAAGAGACAGGATGGAGGGGAGGTTGAGGATGGGCAAAGCTAGAGGGAAAGAGCCAGTTGCACAAATGAGGGTGTCGGGCAGGAGGGTGGAGAGGGCTGCGGAGAGGCTCTGACAGAGCGGGGCAGGGCGAGATCAGGGTGGGCCGGGTGGGTGACGCTGCTGCCCAGCTCCTCTCTACTCTGTGCCTCCTGCCTCCAGGCCCCTTTGAAGGCCCCAATTACCACATTGCTCCCAGGTGGGTGTACCACCTCACCAGCGCCTGGATGATCTTTGTGGTCATCGCATCCGTCTTCACTAACGGGCTCGTGCTGGTGGCCACCATGAGGTTCAAGAAGCTACGCCACCCTCTGAACTGGATCCTGGTGAACTTGGCAATCGCTGACCTAGCAGAGACCATCATCGCCAGCACTATCAGTGTTGTGAACCAGATCTATGGCTACTTCGTGCTGGGCCACCCTCTGTGTGTCTTGGAGGGCTACACTGTCTCCCTGTGTGGTAAGCGGGTCAGGGCCCAGGCTCAGGGGAGACCCAGCCTGGTGCACGTAAAGACAACATTCACACAGCAACTCCCGAGCCGGCAGTGCATGCGTGTGAGGCACAAATGCAAAGGGAGACAGACCCACAGGGTCATCAGAGGGGCGGGAGGAGGGGCTCACAGGGTTCTGGAGGCTTCCATCTGAGCACCCACTTTAAATTTGGCTTGCTTGAGTCCAACACACCCTGAGTTCCTACTTTCGAGTCAGGCTCTGCCCAGGGACAGCCAGTCTGGGGCTGTGGGGCTGGCGTGGGAGAACACAGATGTGGAGCCAGATAATCCCAGCACGGTATGGGGGCGCCCTGGACAGAACCCCCACCCAAACCAGGGACACACGTCCTTTCAGCTCCCCTGTGTCTGCTCTTCCTCTGCAAAAGACACGATTCCCGTTAGAGCTCTCAGGACATTGCAATGAGAGCCCAGATCCCTTTCCCCGTCCGCATCACTGATACCTCTCTGGGCCACCATTCCGCTCAGCTCGATGAACAGTGGCTAAGTGCCCGTGTGCCGGGCTCTGTGCTGAGGAGGGCCTCATGCCCACATAGTGACCACACAGTGCCGCCCGCAGTGCTCTTGGGCAGGAAGTGGGCTGGGTCAGGGTGGCTGAGGAGAGGCCGGGAGCAGTTGGTGGTCCAGTCAGGGGGAGAGGGGAGGCCTTGGATGTCATGCTGAGGAGCTGGGACTTTATTTCAGGGGAAGGAGACTGGAGGTGGGAGGCCCCACTTGCCTTGCCTGGCACTCAACATCCACAGAAGCAGCTCCTGCTCTTGCCGGCCCCGCCCCCACCTCACGTGACTGCCCCTCCCTGTGCGGATGACGGCCCGGACCAGACAGCGCACTTGCTGAAGCCAGGGAAGCTCAGGCAGGGAAAGGCCGTGCCCCAAGTCCAAGTGCTCTGCAGTGGGCGTGGCCTCAGTGTCACTCAGCCCTTCCCTACATCTGTGCCCATGTCTGATTCTGCCTGTGCCAGGGTCTCCCACTCGCCTTTGCCTCTGTTCATGGTCTGTTCTTGGGGCACTCGGGTGCCAAGCAGCCAGTGCTTCTGTGCCAGTTTTGGTGTCACAGACGCCCTTGGCCCTGTGGGAAGCCTGCAGACCCCATCTCAGAAGAATGCTTGCAAGTGCATGAAATGAGATCTATAGGCTACAGAGGCAGCCAATTATCTTGAAAAATAGTTATCAAAGTATTAAATATTAATTAGTAACAGTCTTTCATGAAAAGTATTAGTATTAAAGCATTTATTAAAAGTATTCATGACACCATTCTGTACTAAAGTGTTAAATAACAGGATCTGGCCTAACAAAACTGCTGAGATTTCAAAGTAGGGATGAGCAAAAATGATATTTCAGAATGTCTGCCACCTCTGTAAATTGATATGACATCTGTGACTTCTCTTGCCGACTGAGTCACGGGTACTGCTAACACTGCTATGTTCATAATGGAAGGAAATTCCAAGTGTCCACGAGAAGTTAGCAGAAAGGAAGATGTCTCCAGTCCATGGAGCCCTGAATGCCACACACAGACCCTGGGCAGCTAAGCAGGACAGAGTGGGAGGGGTGTGGATCAGGAATGTGGGCATGGGCTGGAACGAGGGGCACAGGTTACTAGACACATCCTGTCTCCTTGTTCTTGGCTGGGACAACAGCACCTCAGTGTGGTCACGCTGGTGTAGAGGTGGCCATCAAGAGTTCTGTGGATGGCGTCAGAGGAAGGGCTGGCAGGTGAGCAGGCGCAGGGCCTCGTGGCTCTTGCTTGCTCCCTCCGTGGGGATGGATGTGCGGACGGTGAGGACCGAGCTCAGTGAGTTTGAGGTTTGCAGCTTCAAGATTCCATGACTGAGTCAGCAAGAAACTCCGTGGCCAAACCAGGAGCTCGGAGCTCCTGCTCCAGAGAGAAAGCAATTGAGGTCAAGAGGAAAGAAAGAAAGGGGAAAGAGAAGCGGAAAGTAGGAGAAATTAAGCCACTGGGGTCAGTGGGGAGCAAGGTGGGAGAAGAGGCAGAATGAGATGGGGAAGGAAAGAGAAGTAAACTGACGAGCCGGCCGCCGGCCAAGAGGCCCACTGCACCCTGTACCCAGCAACACTTTTTAGAGAATTAGGTCTTGCAGCCACATGGGGGGGACACCTCTCTATCTTGAAAGCTGTCAGCTAGTCCGGGAAGGAAGAGGTGATGTTGGAAGCTGTTCCTCCTTTGCTCCGGCTCAAAGTCCTCATCTGTCTGCTCTCCCCTATAGGGATCACGGGTCTCTGGTCCCTGGCCATCATTTCTTGGGAGAGATGGCTGGTGGTCTGCAAGCCCTTTGGCAACGTGAGATTTGATGCCAAGCTGGCCATCGTGGGCATCGCCTTCTCCTGGGTCTGGGCTGCTGTGTGGACGGCCCCGCCCATCTTTGGTTGGAGCAGGTAAGGGTGCAAGGGTGCCAGGAAGGTGGCTTGTTTGCGACGGAACAAGGAGGGTCAGACTTTGTGACTTTGGGGCAAATCCCTTCCTATCTGTGGACCCCTTTGAGCATGCAATGTCTGTGAATGTATGAACCTGTTTGGCTGCAACATAGAACAAAGAAATGGGCTCCACGGTCCCCGAGCTCTGGAGACATTTGTTTCTCCTAAGCGTGAGCAGCTCGTGGGAGCACACACGGCTGTGACCGAACTCAGGGCACGTTTGGACTCCAGGGCTCTTTCTTGCACATTTTGCCCACCCCCAGCCCGCCTTCACAGGTTACTTGGGTTGCAGTCCCACCTGTGCCTGTAGGTCATCTGCGTCCTGGCCAGGCTGATTCTTTGGGGGAGGATCCACGTTTCTGAGTAACTGGCTCAGAGGGACTGGACAGGATAGCATTTTGCTGTCTTACCTGACAAGCTCATGAATAAGTTCTCGGGAAGCTTCCATCGTTCTGGAAAACAAGCCTTGCAAAAGGCTGTTTTCATCTCCCACCTCCTCACGCCGGTCACCAAGCATGTGCCCTGGTGGCGGTGCTACCCGGGGTTATCTCACTTTATCCTTGTGGCCACCTGGTGAGCAAATCCCTTAGCTATAGTCAGAAAAAAAGCTTCAGGTATTCATCGGTGTTCTTAGAAGGTCGGAGCAAGAAGGAACCTCACCCTCCCTTTGTCAAAGGGGGCAGGATTGGGGTGATGAAAATGTCCTGGAAGTAGATGGACTAAATGCTGTTAAATTATTCACTTCAAAATGGTTAACCTCATGTAATGTGAATTTCACCTCAATTCAAAAACCACGCCCAGCTGCTGGCTCTTCTCTCCAGGTACTGGCCCCACGGCCTGAAGACGTCGTGCGGCCCGGACGTGTTCAGCGGCAGCTCGTACCCCGGGGTGCAGTCTTACATGATAGTGCTCATGGTCACGTGCTGCATCATCCCCCTCAGCATCATCATGCTGTGCTACCTGCAGGTGTGGCTGGCCATCCGAGCGGTAAGCCTCCCGCTGGCAGGACATCTACGCGGGGCCAGAGGATCACCAGCGCGCCCTCCTCCCTCCAAGCTCTTCTGCCCCCAAATCAGTCCCCTGAGACTCCTGAACTATTTTTTAAAAATCCTCAGATAAGAGGATTCTGCCCCTGTAAGAAAATATTAAGTAAGATCCAGTGACATGAATCAGGCAATTCCTTTGGGGCTGCACTCTGGGGTTCTTGTGCTGGCTGCAGCCTCAGCCCAGGCTCCCCTGTCCCAGCCCTGTGGGATGGGATGGGACTGCCCACTCCCTTCCTGGAGGAGCCCGGTAAGGCAGCAGGGCGGCGCCTTTCCACTGACGCAGGACGGTTCTGGGATGGGAACGCCTACCTCTCCCTTGGAGTGCGGAGAGCAGGCAGATCAGCAGATGAAACTTGCAACTCAAAGGGTGTTTTTAAAAGGCTGCCAAGGGGGCATCCTTGTCCCTTTCATGGGGCTGTTGGGGCAGCCAGGGAGTGGACTCCAGTGTGCTGCTTGCCCCCCAGCCCCACTCCCCATCCTCCTGTGTCTGGCCCTCTGCCTGGGAAGCCCATCCTGTCCACAGCCAGGGACGCCACACACACCCCCACCCATAGGCTGGGCTGCGCTGGAAATCAGAGTGAGGAACGAGAGCGAGGCTGGGCCTGCGGGGCCCGAGAGCTCTGTGCTCCCCTTCTGCAGAGTCACCCCCTTGTCAATCAATTCCCCTACACTGAGCTCGATTAGATGTGCCATCTGTGAACTGGCAGGACCTGCCTAGCATAGGTGGTGGAAGGCCCTTCAGGGTGGTGTCTTTCCTATCTGAAGCGGCCTATGCCCACAGTTGGATCAGCTTGTGCTTCCAAGCTCTTGCTAGGGGAGTCCACGAGCTTGTGATAAGCTCTCCTCACCTCACAGCCTGGGGCCGCAGGCTCCTGCAGGCATCCAGCCGAGGCTTGGCCGTGGCTTTGGCCATATGGGTTCCCCAGCCTTGCTGTCCCAGCCCTCCCAGGATACCAGTCTTCGTAGTCCCTCTTTCATCCTCACTCAGCTGCCTGCCATCAGTCCCCTGCCCATGGCAGACAGTGGCTGGCCTCTGTGACTTCCCCCCAAGTCCCTGTGCCTGGAGGCCATTTGTCTCCTTCCTCCCTCTGCCCCGAGACAGCTGCCCTCAGCTTCCCTTGGAAGGAACATTTATGCCTCACAAGGAGTCCAGGAGCAGGATTCAGTCCACAGACTGGCCAATCCTGGTCCAGAAAGCCCAAGAGGGCCGGGCGTGGTGTCTCAACGCCTGTAATCCCAGCACTTTGGGAGGCTGAGGGGGGAGGATCACTTGAGGCTAGGACTTTGAGACTAGCCTGGGCAACATAGCAAGACCCCTGTCTCTCCAAAAAAAAAAAAAAATCTTTTAATTAGCTGGGCATGGTGGTGCGCACCTGTAGTTCCAGCTACTCAGGAGGCTGAGACATGAGGATCGCTTGAGCCCGGCATTTCCAAGCTGCAGTGAGCCATGATCGTGCCACTGCATTCCAGCCCAGGCAACAGAGCCACACCCTGTCTCTAAAAAAACAAAAAAAAAAAAAAAGAAAGAAAGAAAGCCCAAGGGAATTGTCTTTATTGCTCTGGCATTGCCATTGGGCTCCTCACCAGCCACTGGTTTAGCTAGAGAAACACCAACTGCTTTCACCCTCCCACCACCATTTTTCGTCTTGTTGGCGCTTTCATTCTTCACTCTGTCTCTGGTGACCAGTTGAGGCCTCCACACCCAGACCCGAGCACAGGAGACGACACCCAAACTCCTGCCGGCTAAAGCCAGAGCTTTGAAGACTCTGGGGGTCATCTTAGACCAGGCACGGCTGCTTGCTACCTCAAAGCCTAGAAGAACTGCCCCAGAAGAGCCAGCCCAGGGCTCTGTCGTGTGTGCCTGGGGCAGGTCGTGCTGGGACTCAGAGGTGGAAGGTGGCTGCTGGCTGGTAGGGTTGGGTAGCAAGTGGGCGCATCTCCTCCCCCTCACGACTCCCTGTCCCTGCCTATCGCTGCCCCCCGCCTGACTCACCCAAGCAATAGCACCACGGAGTGCTTTCAGATACAGAGCCCTGGGTGACGCCCCCACTCACTGTCCCTGTATCTCCCAGGTGGCAAAGCAGCAGAAAGAATCTGAGTCCACCCAGAAAGCCGAGAAGGAGGTGACACGCATGGTGGTGGTGATGATTATGGCATACTGTGTCTGCTGGGGACCCTATGCCTTCTTTGCATGCTTCGCCGCTGCCCACCCTGGCTATGCCTTCCACCCTCTGATGGCTGCCCTGCCAGCCTACTTTGCCAAAAGTGCCACCATCTACAACCCCATTATCTATGTCTTTATGAATCGGCAGGTAAGTAATGCCATTGATCAAACTCGAAGTACTGTTTCTCCTGGAACAATGCAGTGATGGCTCCCACCTGGAATCGTGTCTCTAATGAGGAGCTCATGGAGCATCTGGGGGAGGCTGATAATGATCCCTCGGGAAAAGGCTCAGCATGGCCCCGGCCCCAGCAGACCTCCACCTGGCCATTAGCAGAAGGCTTGGTGTCCCTTAACGTCTCAGCCTGAGGGTGGTAATGCCAAGGTCTGTGTGCGCTGCATATACTCCTCCGTGCTGGTGGCCCTAGAGCTCTGGCTGTCGAGTTTCAAGGGCTCCCTTGGAATTCAGACGCTCTAGGACTTGGTGAATATGTCTACGTTTACCCTAGGTGTGCCCCTCTTGGTTTTCCAGACTCAACTCTTCTCTCAACCTTCAGCTTTCCATTTTCAAACCATGACTTCTCCAATTTGTCTTCCTATAAGAACAAAAGCAGGTCTTTCTTGGCTGCACTGACCCAGGGTTCAAGAGCTTTCGTGAGTTCGTGGGTTAGTTCAGGGGGAATTACTCTGGCCTTGCCCAGTGGCAGCCACCGTTAGTTGGTGCCCTGGGCCTCAGCAGCGAGTTGCTCCTGACTCCTAGATCCCTCCCAGTAGGTTTCAGGTGACCTTGCGAGGTTCATCATCCGAGTGCAAGTTGCCTTACCCTTCCTCGAACCATCTCATACGCTTCATTAAAGTGCAGCTGGTATGTGACTTGATGGTGACCAGAAGGGTCCACAGGAGCCTCTCATTTCACCAGACCAAATCCATCCCTTCCAAGCGACTCACTCGATGGCTCCATCCCCTTTGGCTTGGCCCTGACTCGCACAAGCCAGGGACAAGGTCAGTACAGTTCATTAGGCATGAATCCTTCCTGGTAACTTCGAAAAAGTAGGACCAGGCCCACAATCGAGTCCCAGGAACTCCGTCGACATGTGGATGCTCAGAGACCCCTGTTTCCTGTCTTTCATGAGGATCTTTTTTTAGGTCTTGTTTTGGTGTTTGGAATCCTAAACTATCTTGCCAAGGCCAGTCTTTACTTGATTCTTTCCATTCTCCTTTCCAGAACTCCCCTCCTAGACAGATGGCTCTGCACTTTGCTTTCACCCTTCCACACTGTTATCCTGTCCTGCTGCATTCTGAGAGTTTTCTGGAATGACATTCCATGAGGACAGGGAATTTTGCTTTTCGTGCTCACTGCTGTGTCCCCTTGGAGCAGAGTCTGGCATGCAGGGGCTGCTCAGTAAGTGGATGTGGATGAATCAGCCGCATGAATTCCTCAGCCCTATGTGCCGGCTCTTCAGCTGAGTCGATTTCTGCTGTTCAGCCCATTTCTTACGTTATTAATTTCAATAATCATGTGTTTTATTTTAGAGAATTTTGAAGACCGAGGGAGCTGGAGGTAGTCAAGAGTAGGCCTGAAAGTTTTGGGAACCACCTTTGGTCTGGGTTCTCAAAGCACTGTGCTTAGTTCAGTGATGACATGAGACATAATTTGAGAAATGAATAGGGCCCAGATCTCTTTAGGGATGAACCAGCGAAGAGCAGAGCCCGCTGGTTCCAGAAGACTCTCTTGGCTGAAGAGATGAGGTAGGCGGCTAGACCACTGCCTACCCAGGCTTCGCCTCCCCCCAAAATTGACCGACTAGAAGAAAGATAACAGTCACATTCCTTTTCCCAAAATTGCCTCTAAGCCCCTTGCCAGACAGTCTGGAAACAGGTCACTGTATGTCTGCGCCCCTTAGCTGACATCGTGTTTGGTCACTGTATGAGTGTCTTGGGGCTGCCATAACAAACTACCACAAACTCGGTGGCTAAAACAGCAGAAAGTGATTCTCTCACAGTTCTGGAAACCAGAAGTCTGAAATCAAGGTGCTGGCAAATGAAGGTGTCTCTCCTGGAGGCTGCGAGGGAGCATCAGCCCCATGGCTCTCTCCCAGCTTCCGGTGTTTGCTGGCAATCCCTGGTCGACCTTGACTTGAAGACATGTTACTCCAATGTCTGCCTTCATCTTCACATGGCCTTCTTCCCTCTGTGTCTGTGTCTCTGTGTCCAAAGTTTCCTCTTCTGGTAAGAACACCAGTCATTAGGTCAGGGCCCACCATAATGCAGTATGACTTCATCTTAATGCACATCTTCGTTACATCTGCAAAGACCCTATTTCCAAATACGGATACATTCACAGGTTCCAATGGTTAGGACTTGAGCATATCCTTCTGGGGGACACAATTCAATTCATAATGGTCACCATCAACTGCTAAATTAAATGACTGAGATGACCCATGTGCAAGGGGTAACCTGAGCCTTCCCCGATCCTCCTGATTCGATTCTGAATGGCAGAAGGGAAGATGTTAAATCATCAAGGTGACACTTAATGAATGCCCCAAACCTTACCTTTTGCACAGTGTAATGGCCCTTCCTGCTCTGCTAAATAACGCTTTCTGTCCTTCCAGTTTCGAAACTGCATCTTGCAGCTTTTTGGGAAGAAGGTTGATGATGGCTCTGAACTCTCCAGCGCCTCCAAAACAGAGGTCTCATCTGTCTCTTCGGTGTCACCTGCCTGAGGTCTGCCTCCTACCCGTTCCACCCACTGGGGCTTTGGCTACCTCTTCCTCCCCTTCTCCTCCATCCCTATGAAATAACTGTAATTTCTCTTTGCCAAAACCAACAAAGTCACAGGGGCTTTCACTGCAGTTTGGGGCCACCTAAGCCTCTGAGTGTTCAGGCCCTGGGTCTCGAGAGGGCATGAGGGGGATAAAGAGGAAAGCAGTGCTTCACAGACTTTAATTTTCTCCAAGCCTCATGTCTACAGATGGCATGGAAGGATCGTGGTGAAATGGAAGTGCGAGGCAGGTAGGTGTCTGCACACGTCTCCCTAGGCTGGTGGTCACGGAGTCAGAAAGCAAGAACTGCAAAGTGGCTGTCTGGGCAGGGCAGAACTAGCAAACTCAGGTCTCTTAAGGTCCATCTGATGGAGGATTGGAGTCCTTGGAGCACAGTCTCCATCTGGAGGGGACCCACACCTGCCAGTCCAAGGTGGGGATGGCGTGCCGCTTCTGCCAGGCCAGGGCCCCGAGCCCAAGCAGCACGAGCGCGGTGCAAGCGCGCAGGCGTGAGTTGAACAGCGGCAAGGGGAGGGAGAAAATGGCGGACACAGAGGCCAAGAGGAGGGAGGCCAGTGTGAGGAGCAGGCTCAAAAATCTGAAGAAAAACTCCTGGGGACGGCTTCTGAGGTGCTCTGTCATCTCCAGTTGGGTGACTTGCTGTAAAGTTTCCAGCTTGGATATTCGGCTCTTGAAAGTCTCCATGACCTCCTGCAGGAGACAAAAACACACACGCACTCACGAGAAGTCAGAACAGAACTGTGGTCATTTAACTGGGCTCCTAAAGAGGGTGCAGCAAGTATCATGGAGTTGAACACCTTAGGAGGGAAGCGGAGAAGTTAGAGCACATCCGGTGAAGAGACAGAGCTGCTGCCAGGGCCCGTCAGCAACAGCCAGGGCTCGTCTGACTCAACCACACTCCCTTGTCCATTGTCTCCTAAGACCGAGGGCCTGGTGGGGACAGAGCTAACCTAGGACAGGAGTAGGAGCTCCGGGTATGGAAAAGAGTCAGGAGAGGGAAGCCAGGTTTAAAGGAGGGGTTCTCGGAGGGCACTCCCTGCACCCACGGCACCAGCAGAAGCAGCCCCGCCCCAGATCTCCTGAGTCAGAGGCTCTGGGCTGGGGCCCAGCCACCGCCTTGGAACAGGCCTGCCAGGTGCTTCTGATGAGCCCTCAAGGTTGAGCACTGCAGCGCCAAAGTTCCCAAAGCAACTAAGCCGGACGGTGGGAAGTGAGACATGCACATAAAGACGGGACGCTGCTAGCTCTAAAACAAGCATGTGTGTTCCAATTGAACCCTCGGCAGGGGTATACGGCTCAAAGATCCGGGTCTTGCTTTGGTTTAGGGGTTTCAGAATGGATTCACTCATCCCTACATCCCTCTCACTGGCCACTTCTTGAAAGGCTCCCCCATGAGGTTCTCACCCATATTTCCTTATCTCTCTCATAGGACAGATAGGCCATTTTCTCTTCAGTGCAGGCCAGATTCTGTTTGAGGTGGTAAATCTCATCCAGGTGGCCCTGCAGGTGGTCACTCAAATGCTCTTCCATCAGTGTTTGTCTTGGGAGCAAAAGAGAAAGTAATATTCCATTAGTACCTCGCCCAGAGCTCTGACTGACAGCGGTCCTGCACCTATACTAGACTTGGGATCCAATTTTGACTTCCTCCTCTCTCCCCAGACTCTAGTCAAAGCCTGCCTCCTCCCCCAGGTCTGCCTAGGAACACCCACACACAGATCAGTCACACGCACGCCGATATTCATATATATTTTATATATAGTTATTCTTTTGTAACAGCTTTATGAAAACGGCCATAGACTAGAAGTGGTAGAAACTAAAACCTAAACGCTCTGCATATGCTATTAAATTCCACAAATATCCCAGGACCAGTGTTTAGCATGCAGTAGTTACTCTACAAAAACATGCTGATTATAGAGATTGAGCAATCATAAAAGACAACATAGTGTGTGATTCCATCTCTGTGAAATGTCCAGAAGAAGCCAACCCACGGAGACAAGAAGCAGATGAGACAGTGCCAGGGCTGGAGGAGGGAGGTGGAGAGGGACTGTAATGGGGACAAGGTTTCCTTTGGGGATGATGAAATTTTGTGGAATTAGATAATAGCGATGATTGCACAACTCTGTGAATATATTAAAAACCACTGGAATTTTATGGGATGTGAATTATATCTCAATAAAGCTGTTATTTAAACAAAAACAAAAAATTGGATTGTGGTAGTAGTTGCACAACTCAGTAAATTTACTAAAAACCATTGAAATGTAGTTAAAACAGTGCATTTTATGACACGTAAATTATATCTCAATAGAGCTGTTAAAAACCACAAGCAAAACATCACTACCTGTTGTGTACGCATGGAAATGAGCACCCAAACGAGGACAGGGAGGCCAGCGGAAGGGAGATGGGGTGGGAAGGGGTAATGAGAGAACTTCAACTGAATCCTTTAAAGTTTCTTAAAAAATAAGACTTGAAGCTATGAATCTGGCCAGTGTTAAGAGCTGAAGAAGCTGGGGCTGTTAATTATGCTATTATCTACATTTTCCCTGGGTTTGAAATATTTCATAACCTAAAATCTTTTTTGAAGTTCCTCATTTGGGCACCGAGAAGGACAGGCCAGAAGGACAGAGGCCATGTGGCATGTCAGTTAGGGCAGAGACAAGCAGGTCTTGACCCAAGCGAGCGGCGGTGACGCCAGAGAAGAGGGAAGGCGCTGCAGAGCGAAGGAGCCGCCGCCGCACGGAGGGAGGATGGCCGCAGGCCTGGCGTAGACAGTGGTGCTCGTGCACACGGGGAAGGCCAGGGCTTGACTGACACCACAGGGAGACACCCCCTAGACAGCCAGTTCCCAACAGCATTTCAAGGAATATTCCATTTGTCTCTGCCCCAGGTCCCTGTTGAGAAGACGGGTGGCCAACAACAGGGGCTAGGCCGCTGCTCCCAGGGATGGGGAGTCGGTCAGCAGGGTACCCACCCCAGAAACACTTCCTCATCAGTGTCTTTCCATCTACATGAAAGGTCCAGCCATAAGAACATGCAAGATATCAACTATGCTCAAGTATATATGCATGAATATATTCTTCATGAATATGCAGCTGGTGAATAGGTTCTTCATCAATATAAGAGTATATGAAGATATTCTTGAATGCATTCTTGAGCAGATTGTTGAATAAGATGTTAATAAGCAATATATTCACAAGGGTATTCTCTCAGTCAGTCTCTCCTCTCTGCCCTCTGGCAGCAGTGGCCTGGCTGTGACATGGTTGACTCTCTCTATCGCTTCCTTGGTCAAGGACCCCTCTCCCTCCAGCTCCTACAGTCACAGAAGGAAATGGACAACTCTAGAAAATGCTCTGTAAAGACAAAATGATGGCTAGTCAACCAAAACAATTCAAAATATTCCAAAGCTGTCAAGACCACCCTCTCCAATACGAATGGTTCTAAACTTTATCATTTTTTTCCAAAAGAGTGTATTCGTGATAATTTCTGAGAATCAGCTTTTGGCAAATTGAGCTAGAACCGAATGGCCTGCAACTTGGAGGAAAAATCCAAGATGGAGAAATGGCTATAGGAGGGGCCAGGTAGCATGGGGATGGCAGGTTAACGTGGCAGAGACGGATGAGCTCGGCCTGAGCACATGTGCGAAGTGAGGAGTCCTGGGGAGCAGGGGGAAGAGCCAATGAAGGAGAAGCCAAAGTGGTAGGAAAATAACCTGAATAGTGGGGTCACCCAGGAGCCGAAGTTATGAAGTGTTTAAGAAGGCAGAGTGGCAAACAGCATCAAATGTAATTGGTAAGGTAAGGACGTCAGAGTGTTGACTGAACGTTAAGAAGGAAAGCATTTGAGACCTCGGGGTGAGCAGCGACAGAGGCCAGACAGCTGTGGGCCGAGGGGGAGTGGGAGGCCAGGCAGTGCGGGACAGTCGATGGAAACAACTCTTCAGAAGCCTGACTGGGAAGGGGGAGATCATATTTATTCGCTGAAAGAAAGAATCCAATAAAGCATGCAGGATGGCGGATACGTGAAAGAGACCAAAGTCCCCGAGGAGACTGACAAGGATCGAAAGCAGAGCACAGGTAGAAGCTGGAAGTCGCCGCTGCAAGCCAAGGGGAGAGAGAAATATTCTGAAGGGAGGTGGTGCGGGGTGGTGGGAACCTGCTGGCCCTATGTGCCCTGTGAAGTCAGAGCGACTGAAGGGAAGGACGCAAGGCCGAGAGGAAAGGGGTGGTGTAAGGCTGGTGGCAGGCACCCCTCCCTTCCCTAATGAAAAAAGAAGAAGCCCCTCCTATTCCTCAATACCCACCCTAAAGCTGAAACAAAGAAATTCCTCACTCTTCCCGCCAAAACCTTCCCTCCGGAGAAACTCCCATCCCCCAGCCCTAAAAAACGTATATAAGCCCACCCAGACTTCTGGACAGGGCGACTTCTCTGGTACCACTCTGTGGGACTGTGAAACTCACCCGGGTCCCTCTCTTGGGACTCGTTACCCTCACCCGGGAGCACCCCAATAAAGCCTCTTTACTTATCCCTTTCAACTCTACTTGTCTTTCTTTCTCTGGCGCCAGCCACTCCAAAAATAACCTTACAGGTGGATTGCAGGAAAGCGGTTGGTTCTGGGATCAAGTTGCCCTAAGTTTAAGTTTCCTCTCTGGCACTTGCTTGGACAAGTCATTTAACCGTTTTGTGCTTCAGAGAGGTTGAGAATAATGATGACAACAGTAATAATACCATCGACCCATTAGGTTTGTTTCAGGCATTACACGAGAGGGTGCATATAAAGCACTGACGTGCTGCCTGGCAGACAGAAGTGCTTACTAAGTGATGGTTGTTGTTGTTAATAGTATTAAATGGCAGGGCCAAGGATGTGAATGTGTGAATGAAGGGCAAAGAGCAGGTAAGATAGCAGTGAGAGATAAGGACGACAGACAGGAGCCGCAGAGGAGGGTAGACCTGAAGATGTCTGAGATACGGAATATTGTGGAGGGGATGGCAAGGTCTGGTGTGTAATTATGGAGCAGATGACTGAAATGGAGTGGAGATCAAGGCCACTGGACATGAGAATCCAAAGTGGTACTTGGC
The DNA here is from genome assembly GCF_041146395.1 of Eulemur rufifrons. NCBI lineage: Eukaryota > Metazoa > Chordata > Mammalia > Primates > Lemuridae > Eulemur > Eulemur rufifrons. The sequence goes on along the minus strand of NC_091012.1, from coordinate 20,312,576 downwards.
CCTTCAGGGCCACCTGGCTTTGGACAGGATCTCTCAGCCAGACCATGTCACCTCCATGTACCCCATAAAGATGTTCCGCATTGCCTGGTGGCTGAAGAGAAGTTCAGCCACCCAGGATCCTGAGTCCTCAAATGACTCTCTCTAACGTGAGTCTCAGATGATCCAATCACCAGGTAAAAACCCCATGGACCCAAATCCCCAAATCTCTCGTGTCAGGCTGAAGCAGACTCAGGAGCAGAACTTGGTGACTCGTGGTTGGGGCTGAGGGAAAGGGTGAGGGGAGGGAACAACTCCCAGGCTTTTGGCCTGAGCTGGGCTGACAGACTGGAAGACAGGCGAGACCGGTGAGCATTAGCGAAGCTTGCCTTCAACCTGGGACAGGCTGAGTTTGAGCTGCCTGTGAAACAGCCCAGCGAAAACAGACAGAGAACTGGGGTGCAAGACACAAATGTGGGGATTGACATGCACATGGTAACTGCCGCTGTGGGCGATTGCCCAGGGAGAGTGTGTAAATGAGGAAAAGGCTTAGGCTGAGGCACTCGCACATTTAAAGGTCACATAGAGGAGGAGAGACTAGCAAAAGAGACAGAGTAAAACCAGGAGATTGTGGTGTCACAGAAGCTAAGGAAGAACAGGGTTTTTCAAAAAAGAAGTGATCAGCTATAAGAAAAGCTCCTGTGAGGTTAAATAATTCCTGAAAAGTGTCCAGTATACTTCTAACATGTAGGTCTTCTATGGTCTCAGCCACAGTGTGGGGGTTGGTGGGGAGGGGGTGGTGGAGATAGATACAGGCTCCAAGGACGGTTTTCTTTCTTTCTTCCTTTCTTCTTTCCTCTGTCTCCTCCCCTCCCCTCCCCTCCCCTCCCCGTCCTTTCTTTTTTTTTTTTTTTTGACAGAGTCTCTGTCTGTGGCCTGGGCTAGAGTGCCGTGACATCAGCCTAGCTCACAGCAACTTCCAACTCCTAGGCTGAAGCGATCCTCCTGCCTGAGCCTCCCGCGTAGCTGGGACTACAGGCATGCGCCACCATGCCCGGCTAATTTTTTCTATTTTTATTAGAGACGGGGCTTGTCTCAAACTCCTGATCTCAAGCAATCCTCCCACCTCAGCCTCCCAGAGTGCTAGGATTACAGGCGTGAGTCACTGTGCCTGGGTGGGGATGGTTTTCTTGTTTCTTTTTTTGTTAAGATGAAAAATGTTAAGAATTTCAGCAGAAAACTAAGAATTCCAGGCCAGTTGGGGTGGCTCACACCTGTCATCCTAGCAATTTGGGAGGCTAAGGAGGGAGGATCGTTTGAGGTCAGGAGTTCAAGACCAGCCTGAGCAACATAGCAAGACCCCATCTCTACAAAAAATAGAAAAATTAGCCAGGCATGGTGGCGCATGCCTGTAGCCCCAGCCACTCGGGACGGTGAGCCAGGAGGATTGCTTGAGCCCAGGAATTTGAGGTTGCTGTGAGCTGTGATGATGCCATTGTACTCTAGCCTGGACAACAGAGTGAGACACTGTGTCAAAAACAAACAACCAACCAACCTAGGAACTCCAAAAAGAACCAACGGAGAACTAAAAAATACATTAATTTAAGAAGTCAGTGAGGGGTTTAAAAGCAAATTAGACCCACGCAATTTAGTGACCTGGAAGACAGTTCAGAAGAAAGTATTCAGAATACATAGAGACAAAAGGCTGGAAAACGCAGACAGGAACCTAGGAGACATAGGCATATGGTGAAAAGGTCTAACGCACATGTAACCAGAGTCTTAGAAGGGGAGGAATGAGAGAATAGGGTAGAATCAATAATGGCTGAGAATTTCCAAAACTGACAAAAGACATCATGTCACAAACCCAAGCAGCAATGCAAACCCCAAGCAAGATAAGTGCAAATAAAATCACACCAAGCATCATCAGAGCAAAAGCACTAAACACCAAAGAGAAAGAGAGGATCTTAAAAGGAGCCAGAGGAAAATAAGACTGATTATGTCCCAAGGAGCAACAATAGAATGACAGCTGCCTTTTTAACAGAAACAATGAAAGTCAGAAGGGAACAACTGGCCAGGGCAGCGGCTCAAGCCTGTAATCCTGGCACTCTGGGAGGCCAAGGCAGGAGGATCGCTCGAGGTCAGGAGTTCAAAAAGGGAACAATTTTTTCAAAATGCTTAGTATTTCAAAAAGAAAATAAATGCCAACCGAGAATTCTGTGCCCAGCAAAAATATCCTTCAGAAATAAAAGGGAATGTATGACATGTATGTGGCAGTAAAGCGACACTGCATATTTAATACTATGGAATTGTTTAACAAAATTAGTGTGGGCTGTGCGTGGTGGCTCACTCCTATAATCTTAGCACTCTGGGAGGCCGAGGTGGGAGGATCACTCAAGGTCAGGAGTTCGAGACCAGCCTGAGCAAGAGCGAGACCCCGTCTCTACTAAAAATAGAAAGAAATTAGCTGGACAACTAAAACAAATACATAGAAAAAATCAGCCGGGCATGTGGCGCGTGCCTGTAGTCACAGCTACTCGGGAGGCTGAGGTAGGAGGATCGCTTGAGCCCAGGAATTTGAGGTTGCTGTGAGCTAGGCTGACGCCACGGAACTCTAGCCCGGGCAACAGAGTGAGACTCTGCCTCAAAAAAAAAAAAAAAAAGTAAAAAAAAAATTTAGGTGTGGTATTTAGGCTATGTCAACAAAAAGATCCATGTTTCAGGTACACACTGAAATATTTATAGATAAACTGATAGGATGTCTGCCCTTTGCTTCAGCACGACAGGGATGGCAGGAAACAGTTCAGAGAGAAGCTCAGACCTCAGGTCAGGCCTCCTCCGAGACCCAAAGATGTGGGACGCCCCAACCTGAAGGAGAAGTCTGGGATGAAAGCTCTCGTGCCACCTGGTCAACATGACCTGAGCCTGCAGGAGGCCTGAGCAGATACCTTGAGAGACATCAGCCCAAGACTGGATCCCTGGGGCCAAGACTCCCAGAGCGACAGTGAAGCCTCTGTTAACCGCAGCCTTTTCTCTCCAAACCTTGTCTCAAAATGAATCGTACCAGAACACTGCTGGACAGAGGGGCTAGAGTTTGGATGCCCCCAAAGACCTGGTATCCAGAAGGGAAGGACAAGCACAGGGACCGGGCAGATTCACTTCAGGACATTTTCACTGTATGAGGAATTCAGTACAAGACAGACTGCGGGAAAGTGTCGTGCATGCCCATCTGTACACACAGCCACAGACACAAAGCAAGAACGAGGTTCCTGAGCGTATGGCACTTGAGCAGTTTCTTTTTATTTAATTTAATTTTTCATTGAGGTAAAATTCACATAATGTACAATTATTCTAAAGTGAACAATTTAGTGGCATTTAGCACAGTCACAGTGTTGTTTATGCAGCCACCACTGCTGTCTGGTTGGTTCCAAGACATTTTCATCAACCCCCCCAAATCCATTAAGCAGCCTCCCCATTGCCCTGGCCCCCCAGCGCCTGGAAGCCACCAATCTGCTTTCTGACTTGAGCAGCTTCTTATCGCTGAACCTTTGCCAGCAATTCATGAATGAGAGATGTAACAAGACCAGCAGGTATGTGGAGATGGTCCTGGAGAAGTTGCTAGAAAGTGACAGGGAACCACAGTAATGGGGCAGTGGGGCATCGTGACATTGGTGGAGAGGAGAGGGCAGCAGGAGAAAGAAACCCAGGAGGTGCTGCCTGAGGGAAAGAAGAGGAAGGTGAGGTCCGGTCAAGATCTTGGTCAAGGCCTGGCGCAGTGGCTCAGGCCTGTAATCCTAGCACTCTGGGAGGCCGAGGCGGGTGGATCGTTTGAGCTCAGGAGTTCGAGACCAGCCTGAGCAAGAGTGAGACCCCCGTCTCCACTAAAAATAGAAAGAAATTAGTCGGACAACTAAAAGTGTGTGTGTGTGTGTGTGTGTGTGTGTGTGTATTAAAAATTAGCCGGGCATGGTGGCGCATGCCTGTAGTCCCAGCTACTTGGGAGGCCGAGGTGGGAGGATCGCTTGAGCCCAGGAGTTTGAGGTTGCTGTGAGCTAGGCTGACGCCATGGCACTCTAGCCTGGGCAACAGAGTGAGACTCTGTCTTGGAAAAAAAAAAAAAAAGACTACATACTGTATGATTCCATGCATATGAAGTTCTAGAATAGACAGAGCTGGAGAGACAGGAACCAGACAGTGGCTGCGTATGGGAGGTGGGCATTGACTAGAAGGGGCAGGAGGGAACTTTCCAAGGCAACGGAAAAGTTCTTTACTGAGGTTTTAGTTGCCAGGTGTACACTTTTATCAAAACATATTAAGTTGTACACCTAAATTTAAATGCAATTTCACATTTAAAAATCACCTCAATTTAAAAAAGCAACTTTTAGCAAAGAATAAATGGAGAGGCCATTGAACACAGTAGCCTGGGCAGACCCGTGAGGAGGCTGAGCAGAGTCTGCGGCTGCCCTAATGAAGTACCACAGACTCTGAGCAGCTTGAACACCAGAAACGGACTCTCCCAGTTTGGGAGGCCAGAAGCCTGAGACTGAGGTGCCGGCAGGGTGGGTTCCTCCCGAGAACCGTGCGGGAGAGTGCGTTCCAGGCCTCTCTCCCAGGGCATGGGGTTGCTGGCAACCTTTGGGGATCCCTTAGCTTCTGCTGCCTCACCCGACTTCTGCCTGTCTTCCCGTGGCTTTCTCCCTCTGGGTGTGTCTGTGTCCAAATGTGCCCTTTTTATAAGAACGCTAGTCATGTTGGATCAGGGGCCCACCCTACTCTAGTATGACCTTGTATTGATTTAACTCACTACATCTGCAACAACGCTATTTCCAAATAAGCTGGTTTGCTATCATCAAGTGGAGCTTTGAATGAGTGGATGCGGTGGCATGAATTGATCACCAAGTCCGAGGTTAGGTCTAGGGAAACAGGAATAGGGTAAGAAGCAACGTCACCCTCTCGGTGGGTTTTCTCCTATGACTATTTTATTCGTTCATCAAAGATGTCCCAGGCTGGGCACGGTGGCTCACGCCTGTAATCCTAGCACTCTGGGAGACTGAGGCGGGTGGATCGCTCAAGGTCAGGAGTTCGAGACCAGCCTGAGCAAGAGCGAGAGCCCGTCTCTACTAAAAATAGAAAGAAATTATATGGACAGCTTAAAAAATATATATATATATATATATATATATACACATACATATAGAAAAATTAGCCGGGCATGGTGGCGCATGCCTGTAGTCCCAGCTACTCGGGAGGCTGAGGCAGGAGGATCGCTTGAGCCCAGGAGTTTGAGGTTGCTGTGAGCTGGGCTGATGCCACGGCACCCTAGCCCGGGCAACAGAGTGAGACTCTTTCTCAAAAAAAAAAACAAACAAACAAAAAAAAAAAAAAACAAAGATGTCCCAACAATAGCTCTTCCCCAGGCACTGACCCACCCACTGGGCTGCATGGGTGAAGAAGAAAGAGGAGGGCTTTGCCCGCATGAAAGCAGATGCCAGACAAGTGCGTGCCACCAGGCAAGCTGCCTGTGGAGCTGGGCCGGCTGGGACCGGCTGCAGGCCTCGGGGAGTAATGACGGTTTTGCTGGCACCGCCCCCCAACTCCAGGGCTTATTCATGCGCAGTCTCAGGAGGCCACTTCTTTCACCATCAAGCCTCCTATTAGAGAGAGGGGATGGGGCCTTCAGGACCCTCCCAGAGCTCCCTCATTAGGAGGCTCGAGAAGGTTTCCCCCAACCCCTCACGGGAGGTGCCCGGATGAGATCTGGTCAGCCAAGACTTTCACTTGAAGACTCCCCAGGCCTTCCCTGGGTGCCGTCTCTTCTACAAATGGACATTTTCTGAATCTCTCAGGCTTCTTCCTTTCTGACCCGTGCAGACGCTGAGGAGCAGGGCCTTCTGGTCCCCCATGAGACCGGCTTTGCTGAGGAGACAACAAAGCCAGTTGTTCACTGCTAGCTTCGTGGAGAGCTGAAGCCCCTAATTATTTCCACAAGAGGGAAGAGAAGGCCGGGTGAGGTGGCTCACGCCTGTAATCCTAGCACTCTGGGAGGCCGAGGTGGGCGGATCGTTTGAGCTCAGGAGTTCGAGACCAGCCTGAGCAAGAGCGAGACCCCATCTCTACTAAAAATAGAAAGAAATTATATGGACAGCTAAAAATATATATATAGAAAAAATTAGCCGGGCATGGTGGTGCATGCCTGTAGTCCCAACTACTCGGGAGGCTGAGACAGGAGGATCGCTTGAGCTCAGGAGTTTGAGGTTGCTGTGAGCTAGGCAGACGCCACGGCACTCACTCTAGCCCGGGCAACAGAGTGAGACTCTGTCTCAAAAAAAAAAAAAAAAGAGGGAAGAGAAGCCTGGCAAAGACCCTTCTGTCCCAAATCCTCAAGTCCACGACACCCTGTTGCAGGAGTCAGGGGCTTCCGCACTCCCCATCCAGGCTGAGGCTTCTCTTCGGTACAGACCGCAGAGTGTAGCAGGAACCTCGAGCAACTCCAGAGGAAGCAGGAGTGTCCCCTGGGAGGACCCACAAATCCAGATCTCCTGAAGGAGGACCCCAGGGCCACTAGGCCAGTCCCAAGCCTCCCAAGTCTGACTGAGGCTGTGAGAGAGACCCTGCACTTCTCAGAATCATGGCTAACATGGTAAATTTTATGTTATGTGTTTTTTTTTACCACAATAAAAAATGCACAAAAAGAATTTCAGCCCATCAAAAGACTCAGAGAAATAAAAAGGAAAGAAAGCCCTCATAATGAAATACCACTTCACAATCGCATCCATTGGAGAAAAAGGACAATAAGGACTGTTGGTAAGGACGTGAAGAAATTAGAAGCCTTGTACATTGCTGGCGGGAAGGCAACATGGTGCAGCCACCGTGGAAAACAGTCTGGCAGTTCCTCTGAACATTTACCTGGAGTCACCAGAGGACCCAGCAATTCCACTGCTGGGTACAGACCACAAAGAATTGAAAACTAGTGTTCAAACAAATGCACGTACACGAGTGCCCGTAGCCAAGCTTTTCACAACAGCTAAAAGGTGAAAACAACGCAAATATCCATCTACTGATGGACAGATAAACAAGATATGGTCTATCCATGCACGGGGCTATTCTTCAGCCATAAAAAAATGAAGTACTAATCCATGCTGCAACGTGGATGAGCCTTGGAAACATCATGTTCAGTGAAAGAAGTTAGACACAAAAGGCCACATGTTGCATGATCCCATTTATATGAAATGCCCAGAATAGGCAAATTCATAGAGATAGAAAAGAGGTTACTGAATGGCTAGAGCTAAGGATGAGAGGCAATGGGGACTGACCGCATATGGGTCTGGGGGTCTCCTTTTGGGGTGACAAAAATGTTCTGCAACTAGAAAGAGGCGAAGGTTGTGTACAACATCGTGGCTGTATGTAACGCCACTGAATTGTACACTTTAAAATGGTTAATTTAATATTATGTGAATTCTATCTCAATTGGAGAAAAGAAAGTCCTTGTCATAAATTTGTTTAATATAGTTACAGCCTCAGCATCCATTTTTAGGCTGCCATTAAGTCACCTGAAACCCAGCTGTACCCTGTCGCCTTTGGCCTAGATAAAACTCCCCTGCCCCAGGTGGCCGTTTATCATATAACCCACTTGTTCCTGTCTCACTGACCCAAAAGTCCAACACACCCCACAGCTGCTGACCACAATAAAACCGAATGTCCCACGCGAGTGCCCCTTCCTATATGTTTTCTTTAAACCAGCTAATCGACAAGCCCTGCAGGAAAGCTGAATGTCTCTGGGATCTGTGAATAATACATTTCTTCGGTTTCATGCATTTTCTTTTCACCTCCTCATTGCATCTCACCTGACACACACCCAAATCTAACTTTCCCACTGAGCCACGTGGCCAGGGTGCTGTGAAATGCTCTCCGGTCTGCACTTACCAGTTGGGTGGCCCGCACGTGCCTCTCGGAGACTCTGTTTCCTCATCTATAAAGTGGACGTCTGAAGACTACAGGAGGACAATGCCACTTGACCTTGTGCCCTGGCTCAGCTGTGAGCACATGCTAACAGTGAAAATCATCTTCAGGCCTCCGTCCATTCCTCCTGGGAAACTTGAGCCCCGCAGACCTGCTTTTTTGCTTGGGATATGTATTGGTCAGGGTAGGCTAACTGCTGTAGCAAACAACCAGCAATCTCAGGGGCTGAACACAATAAAACTTATTTCACACTCATATCGCAGTCGTTGGCAGGAGCTACTGGGTCAGAAGTGCAAGTTTGTAGAATCTGAGAGACAGAGAGAGAGAGAGAGATCGAGAGAGAGGTATTGCCCTGCTCCCCTGTGGTCAACCCCTGCATCAAGAGGCCAGCTGAAAGATTCTGATTTGATAGGAGTTAAGAGTTCGTCTGAGCACAGCAGTCCCATGGGCCTGTGCCGTATGGAAACATACAGGGATATGTGTAACTGCCACCAAGCTCTACTCTTGCTTAATACAAATCTAACCTTGTAAATGTCATTTCAACAAAGGAGTCTTTAACGTTCTCAAGATTTTAGACTTGATTGCCATGTCCTATAAAAAATACCTCCAAAAGAAATCTGTAATTCTTGGGCGAGTGCAATGGCTCATACCTGCAATCCTAGCACTCTGGGAGGTCGAGGCAGGAGGATCGCTTCAGCTCAGGAGTCTGAGACTAGCCTGAGCAAGAGCAAGACTCCATCTCTACTAAAAATAGAAAAATTAGCCGGGCATGGTGGTGCATGCCTGTAGTCCCAGCTACTCAGGAGGCTGAGGCAGGAGGATTGCTTGAGCCCAGGAGTTTGAGGTTGCTGTGAGTTAGGCTGACGCCACGGTACTCTAGCCCAGGCAACAGAGCAAAACTCTGTCTCAAAAAGAAAGAAAAAAGAAAAAGAACCCGGTAATTCTGACTGGTTATCTCGCTTGCTAGTGTAAGTAATGTTCTTCAGCTGCGCTTTATGAATTCTTAGGCCACGTGAACGCTGGGAAGCTTTCCCTGGGAAACTGAAGAGGGTGATTCCCGCTCACCTCTTCTCCCACGTACACGTAGGCACTAAAAGGACTGCAGAGTTCTTATTTTCATGAAAATGCTGAGAATCCTGGCTCACCTAAGGGAATCCCTCACTCCCTTGCCAGGCAGCCGGAAGGAGCAGCGTTCTTTAGCCATTGGCTGTGGCGAGGGGGAGAGAGTGTGGTGCCCCTGAAGGGCAGTGGGAACCCAGAGAATGGTCCCATTAGGAATGGAGAGATGGGGGTTGCCTTTTTTTTTTTCCTATTGGTGGGCCCTAGTCTTGTCTTAGAGGAAAATAAAACCGAGCCACTGCACTGTGGGGACAAAGCATTCATCAGAAGGCAGTCACCTTCAGAACCAATATCGGATACTTGACCTTGTACCCCAGCTCGCCTGCAAGCACAGGTGAAGAGATTAGGGCTGGCAAGGTGACTCCAGTCCTGAGTCAAACCTTCCCAGCTGAATAGGACCAGAGGTATCTGAGGGACTCTCGCCACCACTGCACTGTCTCCTGCCCCTGCAGAGCCAGAGCCGGTGACTCTGTGCAGCCACCGCCACAACCACCTGGCAGGAACCACAGAGCTGAAGCCTCATTTGCCAGCAAGGGACAGAGCAGGTGTGAGACCACAGGAAGAGGACCAGCCCGCTCCACTGCAGGACCTGCTGACCCTTCTCTTCCCACTACCCCTCACCCTGACTCTCCAAGCCCAAGTCTCAGCTCCTTTCACCCTCCCACAGAGGGGTCCTGGGGGCTGCTCCGCCCCCCCCCCCCCCCCCCCCCCCCCCGCCACCGCTTCCGTCCCCAGAGCCAAAGGCAGGAGAAAGGACTCCGCCTCACCTGCATTTCTCCTCCTGAAGGGACTCCAGCGACACCTGCAGGTCTGTCAGATACTTGTCCTTTAGGCTCTGATAGGATATCTTGACGCTGATGAGGAACTTCTTGACTTCTTTCAGCTCTTCCTTCACCTTCTGCAACAGCAGGTTTCGTTGCCGGGCCACGCATTTTGTCTCTGACAACTTCCCCTGTTGCAAGCCCGGGAAGGGTTTGATGACATTGGGCAGGTTGGTGGGCAGGCAGTCTTCCCTACCCGGCTTGGGGGACTCGGAAAATGGGGCCTCCTCACTGGGCTGCTCACAGTTGTCCAGGTTACTTTCTGTTGTCAGCGCTAAGCCTTTGGGCCTGCATCCTTCCTCCAGCTCCTGGAGCTGCTGGTGACACTGGAGGAGCCTTCGCTCGATCTGGGCGATGGTAGCAGAGGCACGTTGGTTTACCTTCTCAAAGGCCTGCCGGATATGCAGGGCCTGTTGCCGGTCTGCTTTGGCCACCAGCTTGAGGTAGCCCACGGTGTTCTCGTCCCGGACGGCCTTCTCCACTCTCAGCTGCTCTGACAGGTAGAAGATGCGGTACTTGATGCCATCCTGTAAGTTCCGGGGAAACTCCCTATCCGAGAGGCTGCAGTGGCCACTGGGGCCATCTTCCCTGGACAGGGACCTGCATGAAGGCACATTGGAGGGGAGGGTTGCACTTGAGCTCTTGTATTCTGCCTGCATCTGGAAATAAGAAATCACAAAATAGGTACTCTGTGACCTGCAAATAGCAGGAGAATTGGACACATCATGACTTCACTTCATGAAAACATACATATGCATGAATACTAATGCATACAACATTCGTGCATTCAAGATGGGGCCAATGCACACTGGGAGGTCAAGTTCATCTTCTGGGCTCTTCTCCCCTCCTTTTCAGCATCTGACTCCTTGCTCTATGGGTGTACCTTACTACCTATGATCCCCAGATGGCTAGAATCTCCCCTCCACAACTGCCCTGCCTCTTGCTCTATTTTCCCTTTCAAGAATTACCCACTGTGGGCTGGGCGCAGTGGCTCACGCCTGTAATCCTAACACTCTGGGAGGCCGAGGCGGGAGGATTGCTTGAGCTCAGGAGTTCGAGACCACCCTGAGCAAGAGCAAGACCCCATCTCTACTAAAAATAGAAAGAAATTATATGGACAACTAAAAATATATACAGAAAAAATTAGCTGGGCATGGTGGTGCATGCCTGTAGTCCCAGCTACTCGGGAGGCTGAGGCAGGAGGATTGCTTGAGCCCAGGAGTTTGAGGTTTCTGTGACCTAGGCTGATGCCACAACACTCACTCTAGCCCCGGCAACAAAGCGAGACTCTGTCTCAAAAAAAAAAAAAAAAAAAGAATTATTTACCAATGTGATTCTCATTTGTAAAGAACTGTTCTTGTAAAGTATGGAATAAACTCATTCCCATTAACCCATATGGCTTGCCCTAATGCGACTCCCAGAGAAATTTGCATCCTAACCAGGTTCATTCATTCATTCAATCATTTATTCAACACATATTTCTTGAGGGCCTACTATGTGGCATAGAAGCCAGATAAATTCCTTGCTCACGTAGAGCTGACAGCCCAGGATGGAAAAGTCTATCGTAACACAAAATAATGAGTCTCACACATGGTGAGGAATAACATTGCCTTTGAGATAGAGCCCAGTTCAAATCCGTGATCCACCACCCTGAGACCCTGAGTGAGTTAATAAGCCACTCAGAGGCCCAGTTTTCTCACCTCTAAAATAAAGATGGCAACAGCAACATAGCTGGAGTCCAGTAGACCAGGAGGGCAGAGTAGGGGACAAGGATCTAGAAGACGAAGGTGGGGCCAGCTCAGGTGAAACCTCTGTTCTGTTTCTTTCTTTTTTCTTTTTTTTTTTTTGAGACTGGAGCTCACTCTGTCATCCAGGCTGGAGTACAGTGGTATGATCATAGCTCACTGCAACCTCAAACTCCCAGGCTCAAACAATCCTCTTGACTTTGCCTCCTGAGTAGCTGGGACTACAGGTGTGTGCCACCATGCCCCGCTAATTTTTTAAAATTTTTTTGTAGAGATGGGGTCTTGCTATGTTGCCCAAGCTGGTCTTGAACTCCTGGCCTCAAGTGATTCTCCCATCTCAGTCTCCCAAAGTGCTGGGATAACAGGCATGAACCACCTCGCCCAGCCTTGTTTCTACTTTGAAACTGTAAGTACCTTCGCAACAGTTTGCAATCTGAAAATGCTCTCCCGGTGGCAAGTCAGAAGTGATTATATGTAATAGACACCTTGGTTCTGGGTATTTTATTTACTGTAAGTAAATTATACCTTGATTTAAAAAACACAGTGTGATACCACTACACACCCAGCAGATTGGCCAAATTTAGGCAAACAATAATAAGTGCTGAATAAGGATGTGGGGCAACAGGAACTCTCAATCACTACTGGGGGGAGAGTAAATTGGTATAACTACTTTGGAAAAGCATTTGGTAGTATAAAGTTGAAGATATGCATACTGAATGATCCAGCAATTGCATTTGTCAGCAATATCCCCAGGAGACAGGTACACTAATGTTCCCAAAAACCAACTACTAGAAACAACTCACCTGCCTATCAAGAGTAGAATGTGTAAGGAAACTGTAATCTATGCAACAATATACAACTGTACAGCAATGAAAATGAACTACATCCTTGAAAAGCACGAATGAATTTCACAAGCATAATGTTGAAGGAGCCAAACAGAAAATCCATATTGTGTATGATTCCATTTATATAAATTCCAAAAGCAGGCCAAACAAAATGATTTTATGTAGAGATGCCTACACAAGCAGTAAAGCTATACAGAAAAGCAGGGATGTTGTAACATAAACTTCAGGATGATGGTTTCCACTGAGCTGGGAGAAGGGGATTATGACTGGAGAGAACACGTGGAGGCTGGGGTGCTTGCCTTGAGTACTAGTTAAACATGCGTTCATGTTATCATTATTTCTTAAAATATATGTTGATGTTTTCTGTACCTTTATGTACATATGTCAGATTTCACTGTTTATAAATTTTTTAAATGTTCGGCTGGGCGCGGTGGCTCACGCCTGTAATCCTAGCACTCTGGGAGGCCGAGGTGGGAGGATCATTTGAGCTCAGGAGTTCAAGACCAGCCTGAGCAAGAGCGAGACCCCGTCTCTACTAAAAATAGAAAGAAATTAACTGGACAACTAAAAAATATAAATAAAAAAAATTAGCCGGGCATGGTGGCGCATAGCTGTAGTCCCAGCTACTAGGGAGGCTGAGGCAGGAGGATTGCTTGAGCCCAGGAGTTTGAGGCTGCTGTGAGCTAGGCTGACACCACGGCACTCAGCCCGGACAACAGAGTGAGAGTCTGTCTCAAAAAAAAAAAATTTAAATGTTCAATAGATGGATTTAGTAGCAGATTAGATATGACTGGAGAGACTATTAGTAAACTGTACAACAGAGCTAAAGAAAGTATCCAGAATGCACCACAGAGGCTCAAAGAAATAGAAAATTTGAAAAATAGAAGACATGGAAGAAAGTGTGAGAAGGTCTAACAAAAATCTAATTGTCATGACAGAAAGAGAAGATAGAATGAAATAGCAGCAAAATTTTAAAAAATACGGCCGGGCGCGGTGGCTCACACCTGTAATCCTAGCACTCTGGGAGGCCGAGGTGGGAGGATCGCTCGAGCTCAGGAGTTCGAGACCAGCCTGAGCAAGAGCGAGACGCCGTCTCTACTAGAAAAATAGAAAGAAATTAGCTGGACAACTAAAAAAAGAATATATATATATATATATATATATACACATACATACACACACACAGAGAGAAAGAGAGAGAGAGAGAGAAAACATTAGCCGGGCATGGTGGCGCACACCTGTAGTCCCAAGCTGAGGCAGTAGGATTGCTTGAGCCCAGGAGTTGGAGGTTGTTGTGAGCTAGGCTGACGCCATGGCACCCTAGCCCAGGCAACAGAGCGAGACTCTGTGTCAATAACAAAAAATAAATAAATAAATAAATAAAATAAAAGATACTACCTAAGAACTTTCCAAAACTTATGAAAGACACAAATCCACAAATTAAAAAAGCCCAATATATCCCAAGCAGGAAAGACAGAAATAGGTCCATACCTAGACACAAGATCTTAAAAGCAGTCACAGATAAAAAGCTGATTACCTTTAAAACCATTATTTTTAGACTGCAAGCTGACTTCTCAATAGCACCAATGAAATCCAGAAGACAGTTGAATAATATCTTCAATACGCTGAGAGAGTAACTGTCAGAGAGGGGGAAAAAAGGTCACAATCAGAAGTCAGAGTACCTTCAGACTTTTAAGCAACAGCATGGGGGAACTAGAAGATGATAAAGTAATGGCTTCAAAATTCTGAGGGAAAAAATGATTTTCCAACCTAGAATTCTTCACCCAAACTGTCAACTTATGAAGTTAGACTGGAAACATTTTCAGACACGAAAGAACTCAAATAGTTTACTTCTTCTACATTCTTCCTCTGGAAGCTACTCAAGAAAGTGTGCCACCAAATCAGGCAGTATTCTAAGGAAGAGATGGAGATGGGATCTAGAAAACAGGGAACCCAAGCCAAAAGAGAGGCAATCTCCAAGATGATAGGAGAGCCCAGGCTAATGGCTTGGCAGCAGTCCTGGAGAGCAAGTCAAAAGGCTCCAAGACAGCTCCAGGGAATGAATACTACTAGAATGCCAGACATCTTTGAACTTACGCATAGGAGATTTAGACAATTGGGGGAAATCTTGAACTAGTGATCAGTAATAGAGAACAAGCAAAAAGGGGGTGATTCCAAGGAAAACAAAAAGTTGGGAGAGAAAGAAAGAGTCATCATAGTCATTATTCAGTTGTGCCTAATGTTTCTATGGATTTGATAATGTAAACACCACAGAACTATCTAACCAAAATCATCGTACACAGGACCAGAAGGATGAGGAACAGGAAGTATGTGTTGGTGGGGGCAGGTGAAAGAGCTATATCATCATCTTTTTTTTTTTTAATAGAGACAAGGTCTCACTCTGTTGCCCAGGCTAGAGTGCAATGGTGTCATCACAGCTCACTGTAACCCCGAACTCCTGGGCTCAAGCCAACCTCCCACCTCAGCGTCCCAGGTAGCTAGGACTACAGGCCCCTATCAACACACCTGGTTAATTTTTAAAATTTTTGTATAGAGAGAGTTTCGCTATGTTGCCCAGGCTGGTCTCAAACTCCTGGCCTCAAGCGATCCTCCCGCCTCAGCCTCCCAAAGTGCTGAGATTACAGGAGTGAGCCGTGGCATCCAGCCATCATCATCTTTTATAGTGAGAAATCAACTGGTAATTGCTAATATATATTTAAAAAACAAAGAAATAACACTATAAACAAATTATTTAGAGAATTGGAGGTAAATACCAAAAGAAACAGCTAAAAGCATTGAAAGTGGTTGATCCTGGGAAGTGGATAATTGGGTGGTTAAAGGCCAAGGATTGCTACTTTTTTTGATAATAAACCTTATAGAACCACTTAACTCTTTGAACCAGTGGTCAGCAAAGTATTCCCCAAAGGCCGTCTGCCTGTTTTTATATGGCCTATGACCTAAGAATAGCTTTTACACTTTCAAATTGTTGGAAAAAAATCAAAAATAGAATATTTTGTGACATGTGAAAACTATGTAAGATTTAAACTTCAATGTCTATAACCAAAGTTTTATTGGAACACATCCACACTCATGCATTTAGGGATTGCCTATGGCTGCTTTCATGTTACAGCAATAGCTGAGTTGGTTAGTTGCAACAGAGACCATATGGCCTAAAGTATTTACTATCTCACCCTTTACAGAAAAGTTTGCTGACCCCTGCTGTAAAC
Organism: Eulemur rufifrons; assembly: GCF_041146395.1. Lineage (NCBI taxonomy): Eukaryota > Metazoa > Chordata > Mammalia > Primates > Lemuridae > Eulemur > Eulemur rufifrons. The sequence goes on along the minus strand of NC_091012.1, from coordinate 20,296,887 downwards.
TATATTCATGTATACCATTGATAAATGTAAGATCTAAGTAAAACTCACAACTAATGGACACAGTGAGCATTGTAGAGGGGGAGGGCATGCCTCTAAACCTCACTTGGGTGAGGCAAAGACATAAAATGTAACCCCTCCCCCCCAAAAAAGGATCTAAGTAACTTTAAAAAGCTAGTTGTAAACAGGGAAAATAAAAGTTTGCTAATGACTTATTCTGGGGGGATTTTATATTAATAAGTACAATGTAAAACTCAAAATTGAGGGAAAATATATTGGTGGAAAAAATTAAAAGTAACAGGAGAAGTATACAACCCAGATATGTACATAGCATCCAAATAACCAAGGGGGTGGAAAATGGAACTTGATTAATCCAACAAAAGGATGAGAAGGAAGAACAAGGAGAAGTAAGACCTCAGGATAAACAGAAAATATAAAATAGGATGCCAAAAAGATGTGATTTTTAATGGCTATATGCTATATTCTTGAGAAGACTCAGTAGTGTAAAGACATTATCCCTCTACATAATAACCTTCCATGAAATCCCAATTAAAAACCCAGGGGGAATGAATGTCTCATGAATCTTAAATTAGCTGATTCCAAAGTTTATTTAGAAGAGAAAATGCAAAATAATAGCTACGAAAATTTTGAAAAAGAATACTAAACATGGAATTAGGAAAATGGACTACTTCAAAAATATTAAGTTACAGTGCTACTTTATATTTTATGCAATAATAAAGTGCAGACAGAACAAAGAAATATAAAAAAGAAAGCTATAAAATTATTATTAGGACATAACAAGAAATGTTTTTATAATCTTTGGGTAAAGAAGAGCTTTCTAAGCAAGACTCAAACCAAAATGCCATAAAGAAAAGATTTACATATTTTACTACATAAAAAATTTCAAAACCTTCTGCACGGAGAAGAAAACCCAAAGTTAAAAGGAAGCAACATTTAGGGTTTGTTTTTTCTTAAAAATAAAGTATTTCCTTTACCATTGAAAAATGCAACAGAATGAGAAAAAAGACTCGGAATATCTCCAATAGATAAGTGAATAATCAACATAATATATAAAGAACTACAAATTTGTAAACTACAAACACATAATCTGATATAAAGACATAAAAGGATAGTAATGGACACTTCAGACAGGTTGAAATACAAAACAACCTGCACAACTGCAAGGTGATTGGGAAATGCTAAGTGAAAGCAATGATTACTATTTTTTCATCCATCCGAAAGCCAAAAATGAGAAAGTCTAATGATACCTGGTGTTGATGATGATGCAGGGAAATGAGCACTCTCATATTCTGCAAGTAGGAGTATATACAGGTTCAGGGTTTTTGATGAGCAATTAGGCAATATCTATTAAAATTTGAAATGTACATACCCTTTAACCCAGCAAGAACATGGGAACCTAATGGCATTCAGGTGACACTCCGGGAATTTCATGCAGAAATTTGGCATTTTTGAACTAAGATGCAGCACTTGGGCTCCCAAGTGATTGAACTTGGGTACATTGTTGTGGAGATGGCATCTTTGAAGGCAAAGTCAGTTCCAGGAGCTCACTGCAGTCAGGCTGGTCACATTACAGGCTGGCATTGGGCCAACGCCACTTCAACAGGCACGTGGAGCTCGGAGCTTGCAGTATAGAATGTTCTAGAAAAGAGGCTGGGCGCAGTGGCTCACGCCCACAATCCTAGCACTCTGGGAGGCCGAGGCGGGAGGATCCCTTGAGCTCAGGGTTTCGAGACCAGCCTGAGCAAGAGCAAGACCCCCCCCCCCTACTAAAAATAGAAAAAATTAGCCGGGCCTGGCACTGCGTGTCTGCAGTCCCAGCTACTAGGGAGGGGCTATGGGAAGACTGCTTGAGCCCAGGAGTTTGAGGTTGCTGTGAGCTAGGCTGATGCCACGGCACTCTAGCCCGGGTGACACCGGGTGACAGAGCGAGACTCTGTCAAAAAAAAAAAAAAAGTATATTCTAGAAAGGACATTTCTAGAACATGCTGGGGGGAGGGGGCGGCTACCTAGAGCGTGGGTTGCTATGGGGGAGGGGTGGCCATTGTCCAACTTTGAAATTCCACCGTGACTTTTTATATATCGCGATAAAATGAGCACAATGGAAACGTCACTGTTGTAACTACTTTCAAGTGTGTAATTCGTCCCATGAGTACATTCGGTACGTTGGACCACCTCCGCGACCACGAAGAACTTTTTTACCACCCCAAAGGAGACTCTGTGCTCGCTGGCAGAGGGAAACCCCTTGACAACTGACAGCCTGAGAAAAGACAAAAAGAAATGGAATTATTCTGAATGATGTTGCACGTGGAAGTGATAACTATTGAAATACATTGAAGTGGGCGGCGGAAGGAGCGGCGCGGAGGGATCGGCCGGAGGTCACGTGACCGCTGCGGAGCACGCCAAGCCACATTTGGTCTGAGGCTGCCGAGGAGATCGCAGCCATGGCCGGCGCCGAAGCGGGCAGTGCCATGGCAGACGAGGCCAGGCCCGACGAAAAGACGGTACAGGTGCTGCGAGACTTGGCCAACCGCCTGCGCATCCATGCCATCAGGGCCACGTGCGCCTCAAGCTCTGGGTAAGCTTCCCTCGTCTAAGGTCGCGTCGTGTGGGGCAGCGGGCCTGGCGGCGACGACGACGCCGCCATACAATAAAGGGAGCTCGGTGGACTTGGTTGTAGAGGACTTATCTCGGGCCACTGGGGTCCAGCCACCACCCTTCGACGCCCTTGAGGCACTATCCCCGCCAGCCTAAGTGGCCAGCCTGTGCTTGGGTGCCCGCCCCTTGCTCCCCCCCGCAGCCGAGGCTCTGGAGGTCCCCACAGCCTTACCCATTAGGAGAGAAGAATTCAGATCTGAGTCGGATGGGCTGGCGATGTCCCTGGGATCAGACCGGGCTAGCTGTGGTTTGCAACTTAGCGGGAAGCGAGGCTTCCCGTGTAAGCGTTTGTACCGGGTGCCAGGGAACGAATGAGTGACTCTAACCCAGGACTTCAGGGTAAAAGAAATGAAAAGAAAGCGGTCGGCGGATAAGAATCGGAGCAAAAATGAGTTGTTGGGTTTGCTGGTATCTTGTGGAGGATTTTTGCATCAATATTCATAAGGGATATTGGTCTGTAAATTTTTGTAGAGTGGCTTTGGTGCCAAGGTAATGTTGGTTTCATAGAATGAGTTTTGAAGTGATTCCTCAGTATTTTGTAAGCGTTTGAAGAGGATTGTTAATTCTTTTTTAAATGTTTGGTAGAATTCACCACTGAGACCATCAGGTGGAGAGCTTTTCTTTGTAGGAAGTGGTTTTTTTGTTTGTTTGTTTTTGTTTTGAGACCAGTCTTAGTCTGTCGCCTGAGCTAGAGTGCCCTGGCGTCAGCCTAGCTCACAGCAACCTTAAACTCCTGGGCTGAAGCAGTCTTCCTATAGCCCCTCCCGAGTAGCTGGGACTGCAGGCGCCACCACCACGCCCAGCTAATTTTTTTCTATTTTTATTAGAGATGGAGGTCTCATTCTTGCTCAGGCTGGTCTCGAACTCCTGACCTCAAGCAATCGTCTGGCCTCCCAGAGTGCTAGGATTACAGGTGTGAGCTACTGCATCCGGCCATGTCTGGAGTTTTTTGATTACCACTTCAATCTCCTTACTGTTAATAGTTGTAAGTCTATTCACATTTTATTGTCATGATTAAGTCATACGGAGTTTTGTGTTCCTGGAATTTATCCATTTCTTAGACGTTAACCGTTTTGTTGGCATACAGTTACCGTGATACTCTCTTATCCTTTTTACTTCTGTGGAAGAGGTAGTAATGTTCCCACTTTCATTTCTGATTTCAGTTGTCTTCTCTGTTTTTTACTTCGTTTATCTAGCTAGTTTTTAAAATCTTTTTTCGAAAAACCAACCTTTTTTTTTTTTTTTTTTTTTGACAGAGTCTTGCTCTGTTGCCCGGGCTAGGGTGACTTGGCATCAGTCTAGCTCATAGCAACCTCAAACTCCTGGGCTCAAGTGATCCTCCTGCCTCAGCCTCCCAAGTAACTGGGACCATAGGCATGCGCCACCATGCCCGGCTAATTTTTTTTATATATATTTTCAGTTGTCCAGCTAATTTCTATTTTTTTTTTTTTTTTTTTTTTTTTTTTTAGTAGAGATGAGATCTCACTCTTGCTTAGGCTGGTCTGGAACTCCTGAGCTCAAACAATCCCCCACCTTGGCCTCCCAGAGTGCTAGGATTACAGGCATGAGCCCACCGCTCCTGGCCAAAAAACCAACTTTTGATTTCATTGATTTTTTTCTCTATTGTTTTCCTAGTCTCTCTAATTTATTTCTGTTCTAACCTTTATTTTTTTCTTCCTTCTGCTACCTTTAGGTTTTGTTTTCTCTTTTTCTAGTTACTTAAGTTGTAAAGTTAGGTTATTGGTTTTAGGTGTTTTTTAAAAATGTGTTTACAGCTATAAATTTCCCTCTTGGGCCAGGAGTGATGACATGTGCCTATAGTCCCAGCTATTTGGGAGGTTGAGGTGGGAGGATCACTTGAGCCCAGCTGTTAGAGACCAGCCAGGGCAACATAGTGAGACCCCATCTCTACAAAAAATAGAAAAATTACCGGGGCATGGTGGTACACACCTGTAGTCCCAGCTACTCAGGAGGCTGAGGCAGGAAGATCGCTTGAGCCCAAGAGTTTGAGGTTGCAGTGAGCTATGATGATGCCACTGCACTCTAGCCGGGGTGACAGAGCAGAACTCTGTTTCAAAAAAAAAAAAAAATCCCTCTAGGCACTACTTTTGCTACATCCCAGAAGTTTAGGTATCTTGTGCTTTTGTTTTCATTTGTTTCTAAGTGTTTTCTAATTTTCCTTGTGATTTTGTTTGACCCACTGGTGGTGTGTTGCTTAATTTTCACAAATGCATGAATTTTCTAGTTTTCCTTCTGTTATGATTTCTAACTTCATCCCATTGTGGTCAGAGGAAATACTTAGTATATCTCTCTTTGAATCTTGCTCTGGAGCCTGGGCTATGATAGTAAAAGGACAGTGAATGTAGTTAAGACCTATATATTTTTGAAATATTGTTACATGTTTATTTTGATCCTTTCACTCTCAAAATTAATAACAGAGGGTTGCATTTTCTCAAGGGATCTCTATGGCCTTTAAATATAAATCATCTGTGTGAGGGACAGTTGCAAGGTAAAAGGTTTAAGTCCTTGTTCTCTTTATTGTGAAATTTGAAATGAGATTATTGACATGAATGAACTAGGCCTAAAATCTTATTTTTCTAACAGTTGGGGCAGGACTCCAGGGATTTGGTTTTGTCCTGTCCCCTCCCCCTTTTTAATTAATTAGGGACTGGCTGGACTCACATGCAGGCTGATTTTTAAGAACAGTAGTTATTTTGGTGGCATTCAGAAAGGGCCTGAGTTAACTGACCATGAGACATTTCTCAGTCTTTTACCATTCACTTCCTAAAAGAAATGCATTTTAGGTAGTAGGATGAGACCTTCATGGTGTTTCTCATCAGCAATGCTTCCGAAATTTTCTCAGCAGGTGAAGCACTGTAAATGAATTCAAACAAGTGAAAGAATACTCAAGTTGGAGTCACAGTGAGCTTTCCCCAAGTGCAGGATATTCCACTGATAGAAGGGGGCTGGTCTCAGAGCATCTTGCTGTGTGCAGGGAGGGAGGTCATGAGGTTACTGTGCTTTAAAGTGTGCTTCAAAGCCATGAACTTGGAAAGCTGTGGCCCTGCATCCCTTCCCCTTGGCTGGGTTCTTCCTGGACTGGGAGAAATGACTGCTGCTTCTGGTCTGAGGAGACCATGTGCTGAGGCAGGGTCCCTGGGAAATCACTTGGCTGTGAGAACTGACCTGTGTCGTGCCTGCCTTTCAGCCACCCCATGTCATGCAGCAGTGCCGCTGAGATCATGTCTGTGCTGTTCTTCCACACGATGCGGTATAAACAATCAGACCCGGAGAACCCGGACAATGACCGATTCATCCTCTCAAAGGTATGCCAGCAGGGGAGCCCAGGGCTTGCTCCAGTGGTTGCTTCTTAAGTCCATTTTTAAAAGCCACCATGTAGGAACAAGGCCTGGAATGGACCCTGTTTGTCATTGTGGTTCTTCCTTTTTGGCATCGTAAAGATCTAAAAGGTGTTCTAGTGAGGACCACTTGAAGCCATGTGGCTTGTGTAGCTGGAAGGGTGGCTTGTGGCAGCAGGTGTGCTTCCTTTCCTTTGGTGGTGCCCTGCCTCACCGCACCTCACACTGAAGCCCCCCTTGGTGGGGCTGTGCTGCTCCCATCCTCTGGGCTGCCTGGACAGAGGCGGGCCACCTCAGTGGATCCAACTTGCTGAGCCTGAGGAAAAGTGCGTATGATTTGGAAGGACATCCTGTCCCTATCAGTCAGCTTTCCCTTCCATTTCTCTGCAGATCTGGCCTGCAGTTGCTGGGGCGCCTTCTCATTAGACTAGGTATAAATACCAGCTACCTCATGATGTTAGGGGACAAGAAAGAAAAGGGACCTTAAAAACAAGGTCAATCTGAGAACGTGTTGCTGGTTTGACGCCATCTGAAAGTGTGCTGTGTCCTGAAGGAAATCACTTAAAACCTGGCTGGTACAGCACCATGTCCAAACAGAAATACCAGATTAGGAAGTAGGGATAGTTAAATGAGTGCAAAAATAGTTAGGTAGAATGAACAATGTTTGATAGAACAACAAAGTGACTATAATCAACAATAAGTGAGGGGTCACTTTAACTAAAAGAGTGGAATCGGAATGTTCCCAACACAAAGAAATGATCAATGCTTGAGGTGATGGATGCCTCGATTGTCCTGATTTGATTAATTCACATTGTATACCTGTATCAAAACATCACATGTATCCTATAAATACATACAACTATTGCGCACCTACAATAATTAAAAATAAAAAATTTTAAAATAAGAAATACCAGATTAGGGCAGTGGGAAGTAGTTTAAAGACAAAATCAAACTGTCGGCATGGTTGAAGTACCTAGGGGCGCAGCGGTCCCCAACCTTTTTGGCACCAGGGACCGGTTTCATGGAAGACAATTTTTCCACAGATGGGGGAGGTGGGAGGCAGAGCTCAGGTGGTGACGCAAGCAATGGGGAGGGTGAGCAGCTGTAAATACAGGTGAAGTTTTGCACCTGCTGCTCACCTCCTGCTGTGTGCCCCCCTTCCTAAGTTTCATGAAAGGCAGTTTTTCCCAGGGGCGGGGGGGGGGGGTGGGGGGTTAGAGCTCTGTAGCCTAGGGGTCATAATTGTGACCTTTGTCTTGGTGTCTGAAACAGTTTGGCAAAAAAATAAATAGATTTTATGTGTGTGTAAAGAGAGACATGGAGTAAGTATGGTCCATTGGTAACAGTTGGTGAATCAGAGTAAAGGGTGTGTGGGAATTCATTGTACTAGTCTTACAACTTGTCTATAACCTTAAACTTTCTTTACAAAAAAAAAAAAAAAAAATTGAGACCGAGCGTGGTGGCTCACACCTGTAATCCTAGCACTCTGGGAGGCCGAGGCGGGTGGATCGCTCGAAGTCAGGAGTTCAAGACCAGCCCGAGCAAGAGCGAGACCCCGTCTCTACTAAAAATAGAAAGAAATTTTCTGGCAAACTAAAATATATATAGAAAAAATTAGCCAGGCATGGGGGCGCATGCCTGTAGTCCCAGCTACTGGGGAGGCTGAGGCAGTAGGATTGCTTAAGCCCAGGAGTTTGAGGTTGCTGTGAGCTAGGCTGACGCCATGGCACTCACTCTAGCCCAGGCAACAGAGCGAGACTCTGTCTCAAAAAAATTGAAAAAATTTGGATATACAAACACAATATGGGTGTTCAGATTTCTGGTTTAAAAAAAGGAAGGATGTGTAGATTATCATATAACCACTGCTATCAGAGTCATTGGCCTTAGAGGGATAAAAACACACTGGGTACTGTTCAGCTGCCAGAATCTATGTGTTCATCAGATTTAGCCAGCAAATAAAATCGGGAAGAAAAGAGAAAACGCACAGGAAGCACAATCTGTCATGGTTTCGACTTGGAATGGAGTAAATGGACACACTGCAGGAGAACAGTTAGGGCCTTCACGGCGGGTGCTCCCAAAGCAGTCATCTCTTTAGGTGCAGGTGTCTAATGCAGAATATCACATTAAGAGGCTGACTGCCAAGGCCCGGCATTGTCACTGACTATCAGGTTCTTGGATTCCCTTAGAGCTGTCGTGGTGCTGCAGACTTTGCAGGGTGGAGGGGCTTGTGATCCCTGTCCCCCTACCCAGGCTTTTGTTTTGGTTTTATCAGCTCTTTTGTTTTCTCCAGCCAGGGAGGCCTGGAAAGCAACCAAAAGGCCTTTTTGTAAACTTGTTCTTGAAGCACACTTTGTGCTGGAACAAAGATGAGAAGTACCATCTGGGAGAGAAGTCTTTCTTTTTTCGGTGCCGGTAGCACCTTACACACATTCTAGCCCTCAGCCTCCCTGTGTTCTCCCACAGCATGTGGGTTTTTTGGGGAAAGAAGGGAACCCATGTGGGGGCACTTCCACCATGCCGGGCATCATGCTGACCCCCACCATTCTTGGTGTACCCTTACATCCTCCTGCCACCTAAAGGAGGCTCTTGTCTCCGTTGTACCCATAAGGTGAAGCCTTTAGAAGGTGGGCTTGCTTGCCCCATGCTTCACAGTGGGGGAGGCAGAGTTGGTTTGAGTGCTGAGCCCAGGCTGGGTCCATGGTATTGTAGGGCCTCCAAGGGTGTGCAAGGCAGCTGGGAGCCAGAGCTTGTTACAGGAGTGAGGTCAGTGCCATGGGGAGGAAGTTGGAGCTAGAGACTTGGCCAGAAGAGACTTCAGTGGGACAGTTCTGCTAGGCTAGAGATGCAAAACTGAAAAGGAGTCCGAGGACACAAAGCATGTAGAGAATACCAGGGAAGTTCAGAAGAGCCCAGAAAAGAGTCGAGGGTAGGAAGCAAGAAGGGAGAGAGATCAGAGAATAACAAGTACCATTCATTCATCTGTGGTAGTGATGAACACACCAATCTCTGCTTGAATGGAGCTGATGTTTGAACAGAGGACGGGGATAGACAAGAAACAAACTCATGGATGAATAGATAATATGTCAGATGGAGCTGAGCATTTGAAATCAAGTAAAGTAGAGGGGGTAGGAGGCATTAATTGTAAAAGAATGATTCAGAAAGATCTTTTTTTTTTTTCTTTTTTTTCCTGAGACGGAGTCTCCCTCTGTTGCCCAGGCTAGAGTGCCGTGGCGTCAGCCTAGCTCACAGCAACCTCAAACTCCTGGGCTCAAGCAATCCTCCTGCCTCAGCCTCCCAAGTAGCTGGGACTACAGGCATGCACCACCATGCCTGGCTAATTTTTCTACATATATTTTTAGTTGTCCATATAATTTCTTTCTATTTTTAGTAGAGATGGGGTCTTGCTCTTGCTCAGGCTGGTCTCGAACTCCTGACCTCAAACAATCCACCTGCCTCAGCCTCCCAGAGTGCTAGGATTACAGGCGTGAGCCACTGCGCCCGGCCGAGAAAGATCTTGATTTTGACATTTGAGCAGAGATTTGGAAGTGATCGGAGAGTGAGCTGTGCACATATCTAGGCATGAGCACTCAGGTAGAAGAAACCACAAGTGCTAAGGCCCTGAGGCAGGCCTACGCCCATTGTGTTCAAGGGGCAACAAGGAGGCCCGGATGCTGGAGCAGTGGGAGGGGGGGGATTTGGAGGTGATGGGGGCTGGAGTGGGCAGGCCAGTGTAAGAAGTCGAGCTCTGCTTGACAGGAGATGGGAAGACCTGGGATAGTTAACAGAGACATGAGCCAGCTTAAGTTTTAACAGGCTCCCCCTGGTGGCTGGGTTGAGCATGGCTATGGGTGAGGCAGGGAGGCCGGGAAGGAGGGCCCTGCGATGATAGAGGCCGTGCCGAGATAGTGGCAGCAGAAGCTGTTGAATAAATACAGTGTGTCTGAAAGCTTCAAACTGGAGCCTCTCTCATCAGTGCAGCAGACCTTTGGCATGGTCTTGTGGCCCTCAGAGGGCCACATTGTCTTGGGACAATGATAACCCTGTGCATACAAACAGGATGTTTCAGGGGAGGGCAGAATGGTAGTGGAACATCATTCTGAGAACCCGTATTCCCTAAAAGATGCAACGTGTGATTTGTTCGTGGCTGGAAAAAGGCCTTGTGAAAATGGCAAGAATCATGCCTTATGTTTCCTGCTTTACACTTAGCCTCCCTCCTCTGTGTTCCCAAAACTCCAGTCATGCTCACCACACTGTGTGGATTACCTATAGCTCCCTGGGCATGGACAATAGATGTCTTCATCTTCTTTGTCAACCCCAGTTTCTAGCCCAGGCAGGGCTCTGTTCTTGACCGTGGTCCACCTGTAACATTGATCTGAAACTTGGGGTGCATGTGGGTGCGGTGAAGAGGAATTCACCCAGCAGGGTGTGGGTGGCTGTTCTGATGGGATACTGCTATGTGGCCAGCAGGAGCGGCCTGCGCCCAGAGTGGGAAGTTGAGCCGATAACTGTCCTGCAACTGTGCCTAGGTTCATTAGGTCCCTTCTCTCTCTCACAGAGACTGTCATTTGTTGATGTGGCAACAGGATGGCTCGGACAGGGACTGGGGGCCGCATGCGGGATGGCATATACTGGCAAGTACTTCGACAAGGCCAGGTAAGGTGCTTACCCAGAAACCACTTACCTGCCCTGACCCGCGCGCCCTCTGGAGATCTCGGGACAGGTACCCAGCTCCATGGGGTGGAGAAGAGCCCTATAGGGCCAGTCCCCATTCCATCCTATGGCAACCCCTCTGCTCCGTTTCCCACAAGTCTGTTGAAATTCATCCGTTATTGCCTCTCTTAGTTCTTATCCTAGGGTTAAAAACTTTTTAAAACATTCCAACACTTGAGTGGGGTCTGGGAGATAAACATTCATGTTTTTTTGTGGGGGAGTTTAATGTTTTTAACAGAACATGTGCTCCTGAGGCGTAGAATGTTTTGACTGTTGGGATTATTGTGAATGAGCTGTAAGATCAGAAATAAAAGGTGGCAGTGCTTTAAAATGCAACTTGAAATAGAATATAAGAAAATGTATGTGTAAATGGTTTGGGGATTTAAGGGGACTGCTTTTTTCCCATTCCCCTCTTGTCATCATGCTTGTTGATCAGGAGAAGTAGTAGGAGAACCTAAAAATAGGCTCACGGCTAGAATGCGAGAACTAGCAGAAAGAGAAGCCCGCCTCGTGAGGCCCAAGCTTTTAAAGCTTCATTTCCTCAGCTGCTGAGTTTGGGCAGAGCTGATGAGGAAAATAGTCTTAGGGACCTGATCTAAAGCAGCTTCTCCAGGCTGTTCCTTTGTTTCTCTTCGTGAAGTACATTTGCTGGGTGGCCCGATGAGCCCTCCGCCCAAGAGAAGGTCCTAAACCTCGCTTGTCTTGCTCTAGCTACCGAGTATTCTGCCTCATGGGAGATGGTGAGTCCTCAGAAGGCTCCGTCTGGGAAGCATTGGCTTTTGCATCCTACTATGGTCTGGACAACCTCGTGGCAATCTTTGATGTGAACCGCCTGGGACACAGTAGCGCCTTGCCCGCTGAGCACTGCATAGATATCTATCAGAAGCGCTGTGAAGCCTTCGGGTAACCACATCCTCTCTTGCTTTACCTTCTTTCTGTCCCACCATCCTTTGTCTCTTGTAACCTGGCCTCTTTCTCCGTTGACAGGTGGAATACTTACGTGGTGGATGGCCGTGATGTGGCAGCACTGTGCCAGGTGTTCTGGCAGGCAACTCAAGTGAGGAACAAGCCCACTGCTGTGGTTGCCAAGACCTTCAAAGGCCGCGGCTTACCGAGTAAGCAAGTGTTTCTTTCCTGCTTGTAGTTATTAAAAACATCTGTCTGCACAACAGAAGAGGCAGAAGGAGGCCTAAACTGGCCTAGGGAGAGGACTTTTTTTTAAATTTCAGAGTACTATGGGGATACAAATGTTTGGTTACATAAATTGCTTCTGTACAGTTTGAGTCAAAGTTGTAAGTGTGCCCATCACCCAAACAGTGTGCATTGTACCTGTTAGGTGTGAATTTACTCATCCCCTTCTCCCCTTCAGACCTGCTTGATTTCTGATGAGTTTTATTTCCGTATGTGCACATAAGTGTTCTTCAGTTAGTTCCAATTTAATGGTGAGTACACGTGGTGTTTGTTTTTTCCATTCTTGTGATATTTCACTTAGAATAATGGTCTCTAGTTCCATCCAGGTAAATACAAGAGGTATTAGTTAACCATTTTTTATGACTGAGTAGTAGTTCATGGTATACATATACCACGTTTTATTCATCCACTCATATACTGATGGGTACTTGGGTTGTTTCCACATCTTTGCAATTGTGAATTGTGCTGCTATAAACAAACATTCAGGTGCAGGTGTCTTTTTTTTAATAAAATGTCCTTTTTTCCTTTGGGTAAATACCCAGTAGTGGGATTGCTGGATCAAATGGTAGCTCTACTTTTAGTTCTTTGAGTTATCTCCATACTACCTTCCATAGAGGTTGTACTTGTTTGCAGTCCCACCAGCAGTGTGTAACTGTTCCTATGTTTCCACATCCACACGGGCATTTGTTTGGGATTTTTTGATAAAAGCCATTCTCACTGGAGTTAGGTGATATCCCATTGTGGTTTTGATTTGCATTTCCCTGATGATTATAGACTTTGAGCATTTTTTCATGTTTGTTGACCATTAGTTGATCTTCTTTTAAAAAGTTTTTGTTCGTGTCTTTTGCCTACTTTTTAATGGGATTGTTTGATTTTTTTTTTCCTGCTGATTTGCTTGAGTTCTTTGTAGATTCTTGTTGTCAGCCCTTTATCAGATATATAGCATGCAAACATTTTCTCTCATTCTGTAGGTTGTCTGTTCACTTTATTGATTGTTTCCTTGGCTGTGCAGAAGCTTTTTAATTTGATCAGGTCCCATTTATTTATTTTTGTTGTTGCTGTGGTTGCTTTTGGGGTTGTCTTCATAAATTCTTTGCCTAGGTTGATATCTATAAGAGTTTTTCCAACATTTTCTTCCAGAATTCTTAGTTTCATACCTTAGGTTTAAGTCTATTATTCATCATGAGTTGATATTTGTGAGTGGTGAGAAGGGCAGATCCTGTTCAGTTTTATACATGTGGCTATCCAATTTTCCCAGCACCATTTATTGAATAGGGTTTCTTTTCCCCAGTGTATGTTTTTGTCTGCTTTGTCAAAGATCAGATGGCTATATGAGGATGGTTTTATATCTGGGTTCTCCGTTGTGTTCCATTGCTCTATGTCTGTTCTTCTGCCAGTACCATGCTGTTTTGGCTACTATAGCCTTGAGTATAGCTTGAAGTCTGATACAGTGATGCCTCCTCGAACTCCTGGCCTCAAGTGATCCTCCCGCCTCGGCCTCCCAGAGTGCTAGGATTATAGGCGTGAGCCACCTCGCCCAGCCCAATGCCTCCTGATTGGTTCTTTTTGCTTAATGTTGCATTGGTTATTTGGTCTTTTTTCTGGTTCCATATGAAGCATGGAATTATTTTTTTCTAGATCTGTAAAAAATGACGTTGGTATTTTAATGGGGATTGCATTGAATCTGTAAATTACTTTGGGCAGTATAGACATTTTAACAATGTTGATTCTGCTGAGCATGATGTTTTTCCATTTGTTTACATCCCTTGTGATTTCCTTCCTCAGTGTTTCATAGTTCTCCTTGTAGAGGTCTTTCACCTCCTTGGTTAAATATAGTGCTAGGCATATGATTTTCTTTGTCGCTATTGTGAAAGGTATTCAGTCTTTGATTTGATTCTCAGCTTGACTGTTGTTGGCATAGAGGAATGCTACTGATTTGTGTACATTGATTTTGTAACCTTAAACTTTGCTGAATTTATCAATTTCAGGAGTCTCTTGGCAGAATCTTTGGGGTTTTCTAGATATAAGATCATATCATCAGCAAAGATAGTTTGACCTCTTCTTTCCCCATTAAGATACCCTTGATTTCCTTCTCTTGTCTGATTGCCCTGGCTATGACTTCCAACACTATGTTGAATAGAATTGATGACAGTGGGCAACCTTGTCTGGTTCCAGTTCTAAGTGGGAATGCTCTCAATTTTTCCCTGTTGAGTATGATGTTTGGCTGTGGGTTTGTGTATGTTTAACCATCCTTGCATCTCTGGGATGAAGCCCACCTGGTCATGGTGGATTATTTTTTTGATGTGCAGCTGAATTCAGTTTGCTAGAATTTTACTGAGAATGTTTGCATCTGTATTAATGTGGGATATTGATCTGTAGTTTTCTTTTTTTTGTTGTGTCATTTTCTGACTTTGGTAGCAAGGTGATACTGGCTTCATAGAATGAGTTGGGGAAGATTCCTTCCTTCTCAAAGGTACGAAAAAAATTTTGCAGTATAGGTACCAGTTCTTCTTTGTAGGTCTGGTAAAATTTGGCTGTGAAACCATCTGGTCTGGGACTTTTTTTGTTGGAAGATTTTTATTGCTGCTTCAATTTTGTTATTTGATATCGATCTGTTCAAGAGTTCTGTTTCTTCCTGATTGAGTCTAGGGAGGTTGTGTGTTTCCAGGAATTCATCCATTTCCTCAACATTTTCAAGTTTGTGTGCATAGAGATTTTTATAGTATTCAGAGATGATATTTTATATTTCTGTGGTATCAGTTGTAATATCTCCTTTTTCATTTCTGATTGAGCTTATTTTAGGGTCCTTTTCTGTCTCTGGTTAGTCTAGCGAGAGGCCTGTTGATTTTGCTTATCTTTTCAAAGAACCAACTTTTTGTTTTATTAATCTTCTGTATAATTCTTTTGGAATCGATTTCATTTAGTTCTGCTCTGAACTTAGTTATTTTCTTCTGCTGGGTTTGGGATTGGTTTGCTCTTCCTTTTCCAATTCCTTGAGACAATTCATTAGATTGTTGATTTGTGATCTTTCTGTCTTTTGGACATAGGTATTTAAGACTGTGATGTTTCCTCTTAGGGCTGCTTTTACGGAATCCCACAGATTTGGATAACTTGTGTGCTCTTTGTCATTTAGTTCAAAGAATCTTTTGATTTCCACCTTAATTTCCACCTTGACCTAATAATCGTTCAGCGGTAGGTTAATTTCCATGACTTTGTGTAGAGTTGAGTGTTGCTGTTCGAATTGATTTCTACATTTATTCCACTGTGGTCTGAGAAGATATATAGTATAATTTCTATTTTTTTTTAATTTGTTGTGACATGTTTTGTGGCCTAGGATGTGGTCAGTCTTAGGGAATGTTGTGTGAGCTGATGAGAACATCATATATTCGGTAGTTTGGGGGTAGAATGTTCTGTAAATGTCTGTTAGGCCCATTTCTTCTAGAGTCATGTTTAAGTCCATTGTTTCTTTGTTTATTTTCTGTTTGTGGAATCTGTCTCGTTCTGTCAGTGGGGTGTCGAAGTCCCCAACTACTACAGTGCTACTGTTTATAATTTTGTTTAGATCAAGTAGGATTTGCTTTGTGAATCTGGGTGCACCTGTGTTAGGTGCATAGATATTTAGGATCGTTAAGTCTTTTTGTTGAATTGTTCACCGTTATATAATGACTGTCTTTGTCTTTCTTTACTTTTGTTGATTCGAAGTCTATGCTATCTGATATGAGAATGGCTACACCAGCTTTCTTTTGGTTTCCATTTGCATGGAATATTGTTTTCCATCTTTTCACTTTGAGTCTGAATGAGTCCTTGTGGGTCAGATGCATTTCCTGGAGACAGCAGATACTTGGCTTGTATTTTTTTGTCCATTCAGCCAGTCTTTGTCTCTTGAGTGGGGAGTTCAAGCCATACATATTTATTGAAAGAAGTGATAAGTGAGGTGGATTTCTGTTCATCTTGTTACATAGAACTTTATTGTTTTGTTTTACCCCTTCAGCCATTGTGGTATCTGGGCTCTGAACTTTAGCTTTTGGATTGTTTTATGCTGGTGGGTATCTATTGTGTTGATCAATGTATAATTCAGATCTGAGTACTTCCTGCAGGGAAGGTCTGGTCTTGACAAATTCCCTCAGTGTTTGCTTGTCTGAGAAAAGTCTTTATTTCTCCCTCATATAAGAAACTTAGTTATGCAGGATACAAAATTCTAGGCTGGCCATTATTCTGTTTGAGAAGACTGAGAATGGGGCCCCAGTCCCTTGTGGCTTATAATGTCTCAGTTGAGAAGTCTGCAGTTAGTCTGATGGGTTTTCCTTTGTAAGTTACCTTATGGTTCATAGGAGTTCCTCTTTCGTGTTAACTCTGGCCAGTCTGATGGCTATATGTTGTGGTGATTGCCTCTTGCCATGAATTTCCCATGAGTCCATTGTGTTTCTAGTACCTGGATGTCCAGATTTCTAGCAAGACCTGGGAAATTTTCTTGAAGTATTCCCTCAAATAGGTTTTCCAGCCCTTGTGTATTTTTTTTCTTCGCCCTCAGGGATGTCTATAATTCTTATGTTAGGCCTCTTTACATAATCCCACATTTCTTGTAGGCTTGCATTGTTCCTCTTATTACTCTGTTCTTTCTCTTTAATTGACTTGTTTAATTCAAAGGCATTGTCTTCCAGCTCTGAGATTCTTTCTTCCGCCTGATCTAGCCTACTCTTAAGGCTTTCCACTGTGTTTTGTATTTCCTTGAATGAATTTTTCATTTCCAGAAGCTCTGCTTGATTTTTTTTTTAATAATTCAATTTCTTTAGTGAATTTTTCCTTTATTTCTTGAATTGTTTTCATGGTTTCTTTGTGTTGAGTTTTTATTTTCTCTTGTATTTCATTGACCTTCCTTAAAATTCATATTCAAAATTCTTTATTAGTCATTTCAATATTCTCGTTTGGGTTGGTTTGCATGGGTACAGAGTTATTGTTTTCGTTCGAGGGAGTGTCCTTTCACTCTGATTTTTCATGTATCCAGAGATCTTTTACTAATTCCTTCTCATCTGGAGCAGCTTTTGCTTCTTATTTTTAGGTTTTCTTTTGATTAGATAATGACAAGCCCAGTTTAATCTCTGAGACAGTGGGTGGTGCTTAATGGGTGAGACTCAACTACACCCTGTATGATTGACTCAGTAAATGCTGTAAAGGGAGTACAAATTGACCTCCCTGCCAATAGGTGGTGCTTGCTGGAAGGAACAAGCTTCAGTGTTGTTTTTGGGTCCTGTGACCAGCTCTAGTCCCTCCTGAGAAGCACTTGATTTCCCCAGGTGGTGTGTGGGGCCCTGGAACTTCAGGTGATTCCTTTTTCTCTGCCACAGCAGAGGCGGGTGGAGGAGTGCAGCTGGGCAGGGCTGGGTTGTATGAGCTTGCCCTCAGGCTCCACCAAAGGTGATAAGGTATCTGTTTCAGCAGGGGTCAAAGGATCTGCTCCCAGCTTCTAGGCAAAGCTGCCAGGGAGGGGCTATAGTAGCCTCACCCAGTCACAAATCTCCCCCCTCGTTGCCCCCAAGCAATGCAGTTGAGACCTGGAGGTACGGGATCTGGCCTGTAGGCCTGTCCCCAGGTCCCCAAAGATCAATCCCTGACTGTGCCAGGGAGAAGCATGCTGGTCCCGAGTTGTCCACCAGGTTCCCAAGCAGGTTTGATGTCCATCTGCCTCGGGGCATGCCCTGCACTGATGGAGTCGCCCAGCAAGTGGCACCAGGAAGGGCCAACAGACAGAGAGCTCACAGACCAAGCACCCCTCAGTCTGCTGTAGGATCCCTGGAGGAAAGGACTGAGCCCCATTGTCTGTGGAATGAATCCTCGGCATGGTGGCTCAATTGTCTCTCTAAGCAGCCACAGGTGGGAGAGGGGAAGGAGAGGAGAAGCAGTTCCCGAGAGCCCTGGCTCAGTCGTCTCTCAGCAGCCATGGGCAGGGCAGGGGAAGAGGAAGAAAAGAGTGTGAGTGAAATAAAGCTAGCACTCTGGTCGTCTCTGTCCCTCTCTCCAGAAGGCAGCCCACCCAGAATGTCCAGACTCTGGGGTCACACAGATCCCCTGGGACCCTCCAGCCCCCTCTGGCTCCCACAGTCTGGGCTGGAGTTGGAAAATGTTTGTGTGGGAATGAATGAGACAAAAAGCAAGGGGCTGAGGCCCCCTGGGAAGGACAAAGGTGCGAGGTGCATAGAGAAGCAATATGGTGCCTGCTGTCTTGGCTCGGGTCTGCAGTGATGGGAAGTGACCCCAAGGGCGCCAGCTGCCTGATGGTTTGTCCTTGCGAAGCTCCCAGTTCACTGACAGCAGCAGCTTTTGGGCTTGTGAGGGTAGAAGAGCTCTCCAGCAGCTCAGGAGCCCACTGCCTGCCAGAGATATAGGGTAGAGAGAAATAAGCCACTCCACCTGCCCTTCTCACTGGACAGCAAGCCTCTCGGGGGTTGATCTCTGCCAACATCCTGCTCCTTCATATTCTCCTCCTAATTTGGGGGGCTTTCTTCCCATGCTCGAGGACTCAGGAACCTGCTTGAATCTTCATCATGGCTGCTCTGTTGGAGTTTCTCCAGCTCCTGGCTCTGACCTATGGCTTGGATCTGTGGCTTCAATCCGCCAGGCTCTGACCTGTGGGATCCTTGTACCGAGCTTGCGGGAGTTTCTGAGAGCAGCAGCTCAGCGGCCCTGCTCTGCTGAGTCCCTCAGCTGAATCTCCTTGCTGAATCTCTAAGGGAGTCTGTCTTTAACTCAGTTACCAAGGCTGTGCTTATCCAGCTGTTTCTTCCTTCGGGTTACAGGGTCAGCACGAGCTGCCTCTCGGAGCAATGCTCACCCACATGGAGAAGTCTGGAGAAAGCTGCGCAGCAGGGAAGGAGGCAGTAGAGAGGGCTTGTTTAGTGAACAGTGGTTATGCCTGTAATATGTGCTGGAGGCCCCTGCTCTGTCTTGCCTTCACCAACAGTGTCTGGCTAGGGTGGGAGGGAAAGCTGAAACCCCCAGGAAGTGAACAGTGGCTTTCTACCTGCGTGAGGGAGCAGCTGGGAAAACAGTCCATGAGAGGATTGGCAGGGGACAATCTCCATGGTCAGGATAGAATCAGAGTCAGGAAGCGTGCTGTGTGTAAAAACATGCTTACCTAGGCCTGGACTGTGTGGAAGAACACACACAAAACTAGTAAAGCGTCACCTCTGGGAAGTGGAGCTGTGGAACTGGGGTCTGGGGAAGGAGGGAGTTTTGAAAGAGTAACTCCTTGCACATTTCAAGGCTGACATCTGACCTTGTTTATCTCAAGTTTAAATAGTTACAAAGGTTGTGGTTCCTTTTTTTTAAAAATATAGAATTTTTAGAATAAAACCGTTCTATGACTCCACCCCAAAATACAGTCTTATCTGATACCTCCAGTTCAATAAATGACAATTTTGCCAGCGTGCTCCTGGCAGAACCCTGGGTATTGTCCTTGCCTCCATTTCTCCTTGATATGCCCCCACACACATACCTGGTCCCCTAGAGCGCATGTCAGATCCACTCTTCCTCCCCATCTCTACTCCCATGACCATTGCCACACCCTTTCATTTCTCCCGGACTGTAGCAGTTTGCCAGCAGTCTTTGCGCGTACAGCTTGCATCCCCTCCACGCCAGCCCCCACACTGCTGCCACAATGGTCTTTCTAAAATGGATCTGATCAGTCACTTTCTTCACTCCAAACCCTTCAGTGATTTCCCGTCTTGCTTGGGATAAAACTCAAACTCCTTATCATATCCATGAGACCCGCCCTCCATAGTCTGTCCCGCCTGTCTCTCCAGCCTTGTCTCCCTCACTCTCCCCTCCATTCACAGCACCTGGGCCAGTGGCCCCTTCAAGAGCCTCAGGATTTGGTCCAGGCTGTTCTATCTGACTTCAATGCTGTCGCAGGCCCTCCTGTGCCAGGTTTTTACTCCTGTGAGTCCCAGACTGACATCATTTCCATCGGGATGTCTTTCAGATGACCTGATAGGCACCTTTTAAATATTTATAGAATGAATGTCTTTTATTTGTTTTGTTACAGATGTTGAGGATGCAGAAAATTGGTATGGAAAGCCAGTGTCAAAAGAAAGAGCAGATGCCATTATCAAATTAATTGAGACCCAGATACAGACCAACAGGAATCCTGTACCAAAACCCCCTATTGAGGATTCACCTCAAATCAGCATCGTGGGTATAGAAATGACCTCTCCACCTGCTTACAAAGTTGGTGACAAGGTAGGCAAAAAGGTGGATAATTGGATAAATCATGTACATCAACTGCTTTGTTCTCCAATTTTGTTCCTAAATACACAGGATTCTTCATTTATTCTGATCTCCATGGATAAACGAATTACTGGACAGTATGACATTTAATTAGCAGTTATAAGCAACAAAGATGGGTTTACTGTCTCTTTTAGTAGCTCTGATTTTTATTCTCTGCTTTAACACTTAGGTCTGAATATTTTTATTGGTCAGTTGCTATTTATTAGCACTTGGTGTTGTGTGGCTTTTTCTTTTCTTTTCTTTTTTTTTTTTTTGTGGAGACAGTCTCACTTCTGTTGCCCGGGCTAGAGTGCCGTGGTGTCAGCCTAGCTCACAGCAACCTCAAACTCCTGGGCTCAAGCCATCCTTCTGCCTCGGCCTCCCAAGTAGCTGGGACTACAGGCATGCACCACCATACCCAGCTAATTTTTTTTTCTGTATTTATTTTTTAGTTGTCCATATAATTTCTTTCTATTTTTAGTAGAGACAGGCACTCGCTCTTGCTCAGGCTGGTCTTGAACTCCTAACCTCAAGCGATCCTCCTTGGGGAGGGGAAAATAAAAATAATAATAAAAAAAAAAAAGCGATCCTCCTACCTTGGCCGCCCAGAGTGCTAGGATTATAGGCATGAGCCACCGCACCCGGCCTGTGGCTTTTTCTTGCTTCCTAACTTTGGTTTGTGAGCTGACAGTCTACTGTGCATGAAACTGCCACAATTCTGTCTCTCCTGTAAGGATGGTGGCCCAGGTGGGCTGATCTTTTGGACATACTCTCTGGATTACACAGGGCAGCAGGGAAGTTCATCAAAACCAGTTCTGTGAAAAGGAATCAAATTATGCATGAAACCCTGAGGATAAAGCTTTCTTGTTTTTTACCATTTTTATATCTTGCCTTCTGCTATATTATAGCAGAACTGAAATAGGCAGGGTCTTCAGGATCTAGAGGAAATAGGGTGGCAAGCCTGGGAGGAAGAACATGTTTCTGATCCTTCCTTATTTGGAGAAATTTTGAGAGTTGCTTGTTTTCTTAGCCTGGTGATAAGGGTTAAAAATAAATGATTTTGGGCCAGCCACAGTGGCTCACGCCTATAATCCTAGCCCTTTGAGAGGCTGAGGCAGAAGGATTACTTGAGGCCAGGAGTTCGAGACCAGCCTGGGCAATAGTGAGACCTCATCTCTACAAAAAATTTTTAAAAATTAAAAATTTAGCCAGGTGTGGGGTGATGAGCACCTGTTCTTCCAACTACCTGGGAGGCTGAGGCAGGAGGATCGCTTCAGCCCAAGAGTTGGAGGTTGCAGTGAACTGTAATGATGCCACTGCACTCCAGCCGGGGCGACAGAGTGAGACTCTGTCTCAAAAAAAAAAAAAGTCAGTGAGTTCAAAAATAAATCACATTAATGTGCAAATCTGGCTCTTTGAATTACTAATACAATAGACAAGCCATTAGCTAGCTTACTCAAGGAGATAAAAAACATATGTAAACTTAGTCATTGGAAAGAGATGATAACCGTAGGTACAAAGAACATTTAAATAATTATAAGAAAACCATAAACAACTCCATGCTAATTGGTATAAACACATGTTAAACAATTTTTTGGAGTACATTAAATATCAAAATTGACTAAAAGAGATACAAAAACCTTAAATAGGTCAATAGCCATAGAAATAAGTTGGGAAACTGTCCAAGAGCTATACTTAAAAGCACCGGGCTCACCAAGTTACAAGAGTGATTTATTTTTAACCTTCAAGGAATGGGTAATCCCTAAGCTATTTCAAACCTTTCCAAATATGGAAGAAGATGGAAAGTGTCATCTTGATTCATTTATGAAGCAAAAATGTTGCAAAGCTAGCCCAAAGGGGAAAAAAACTGTAGACCAGCCTCATTTATGAATGTTAATGTAAAATTCTAAATAAAACATTAACCAATCTCAACTCCATTAGTACATTAAAAGAAGTGTATGAATCAGTGAAGTTCAAATTAGTAATGCAGATGATTCATCACTATTAGGAGACTTACTAATATAATTCATTGTCAAATTATTAGATCAAAGGAAGGAGGAAAATTATGATCATATTTATGCATGCTAAACAAAAGAAATTCATAAAATTCAACATTTCTGGTGGTGTTTTTTTTTTGTTTTGTTTTGGGTTTTTTTAGGAAAAAACCTTAGTAAAACAAAATAAGACCAGTGAGATACTTCCTCAATTTGACTCTAGATGTAGACATCTTAAATCTGGAGCCCCTTTTGCACCTATCAGCCCTGCTCTGGAAGTATTAGTCGTTGCAGTTAAGGAATAAAAGAACCAGTACCTAAGCCAGATGTGGTGACATGTGCTTGTAGTCCCAGCTACTCAGGAGGCTGATACAGGAGGATCACTTGAACCCAAGAGTTTGACGTTGCAGTGAGCTATGAGGATGCCAGTATGTCTAGCCTGGGTGACAGTGGAACCCTGTCTTAAAAAAGAAACATGTCAGTACCAATAAGGAGACAGCAAGTCTATCCTTATTTGCAGGTGATAGAGTTGTATGTCTGGAAAAACCCAAGAGAATCTACCAGAAATGGTTAGAAATAAGAACAGAGACTGACCAGTAAGAGAGCTTGTAGCAAAACTAGTATACAAGATCAGTTCCTTTCTTATATTAAATAATTAGTTAGTAGATATAATGGTAAGATATCCCTTTGATAATAGTAATAGAAATTAAAATATCTAAAAATAATCATATACAGTCTATGTATACTAAGATGCTTATACAACTACAAGCCAAAACAAGACTGTATGTTTTTTTTTGTTTGTTTGTTTGTTTTTGTTTTTTGAGACAGAGTCTTACTCTGTTGCCTGGGCTAGAGTGCCGTGGCGTCAGCCTAGCTCACAGCAACCTCAAACTCCTGGGCTCAAGCAATCCTGCTGCTTCAGCCTCCCGAGTAGCTGGGACTACAAGCATGTGCCATCATGCCCGGCTAATTTTTTCTATATATTTTTAGTTGTCCAGATAATTTCTTTCCATTTTTTTTTTTTTTAGTAGATACGGGGTCTCGCTCTTGCTCAGGCTGGTCTCGAACTCCTGAGCTCAAACAATCCACCCGCCTCAGCCTCCCAAAGTGCTAGGATTACAGGCGTGAGCCACCATTCCCGGCCGACTTATGTACGTCTTATATGTAAAAGATGAGATGCTCACCAAGTATTAGGTTGGTGTGAAGATAATTGCAGTTTCAGACCATGAATTTTAAATCATTATAACTAGGCTCCAACGCATCTTTATTAATCAAAATAGGAACCATTACAATCAACACATTTTTGCCATTGAGAAATAAGTGTTTATTCCCGTAGCATAAAAATCTATGCTTTGGGATTTGATGAACTCTTGGAAAGCATTTTCTGCATCATGCTGGTTGTGGGAGCATTTTCGCTGCAAAAAGTTGTCACGATGCTTGAAGAAGTGATGATTGGTGAGAGGTCAGGTGAATATGGTGTCTGAGGCAAAACTTCTGTAGCCCAGTTTGTTCAACGTTGGTTGTGCGACATGTGATCAGACATTGTCATGGGGAAGAACTGGGCCCTTCCTGTTGACCAATGCCGGCTGCTAGGCGTTGCAGTTTTTGGTTCATCTCATCGATTTGCTAAGCATACTTCTCAGATAGAATGGTTTCGCTCGGATTCAGAAAGCTGTAGTGGATCAGACTGGCAGAAGACCACCAAACAGCGACCATGACCTTTTTGTAGTGCAAGTTTGGCTTTGGGAAGTGCTTTGGAGCTTCTCGGTCCAGCCACTGAGCTGGTCGTCACCTGTTGTAGGTTGTCATAGAAAATCCACTTTTCGACACACATCACAATCTGATGGAAAAGAGAAATGGTTCATTGTTGCGTATAATAAGAGAAAACGACATTTCATTTTTTTGATTATCAGTGAGCTCATGAGGCACCCACTTATCGAGCTTTTTCACCTTTCCAATTTGCTTCAAATGCCAAATGACCCGACCATAGAATGGTCGATGTCGAGTTCTTCGGCAACTTCTCGTGTAGTTGTAAGGGGATCAGCTTCAATGATTTCTCTCAGTTGGTCGTTGTCAACTTCCAATGGCCGGCCACTGTACTCCTCATCTTCGAGGCTCTCATCTCCTTTGCAAAACTTCTTTTTTTTTTTTTTTTTTTTCCAGAGTCTCGCTTTGTTGCCCGGGCTAGAGTGAGTGCCGTGGCGTCAGCCTAGCTCACAGCAACCTCAAACTCCTGGGCTTAAGCAATCCTACTGCCTCAGCCTCCCGAGTAGCTGGGACTACAGTCATGCGCCACCATGCCCGGCTACTTTTTTCTATATGTATTTTTAGTTGGCCAGATAATTTCTTTCTATTTTTTTAGTAGAGACGAGGTCTCGCTCTTGCTCAGGCTGCTCTCGAACTCCTGACCTCGAGCGATCCACCCGCCTCGGCCTCCCAGAGTGCTAAGATTACAGGCGTGAGCCACTGTGCCCAGTCTGCAAAACTTCTTGAACCACGACTGCACTGTATGTTCGTTAGCAGTTCCTGGGCCAGATGCGTTGTTGATGTTGCGAGTTGTCTCTGCTGCTTTACAACAAGAAAATTGCTCGAGGGAAAGCCCTTGGAGTGGCAGAGATGTGTCTGTTTGTGAGGTGCTGGGAGCACTTTCCCAGGGCTCTGGGCTAGGAAGGCGGTGGGTAGGTGCCTACTCACTTACCCCTCTGGGGCCCAGCGTAGCATGGGGCTGCAGCAGCAGTGGGTACAGGAGCTGTAGCGGGAAATTGCTCAGGAGAGAAGTCAGTGGGTCCTTGGAAGCAGTGATGGACTGTGCGGCCGGCCCACATCGAGAAGATGAGCCCAGAGGTGGTGGAGTCCAGTCCCTACAGGTGACCCTGAATCGTGGGTCAGAGGCATTGAGGGGGACGAACGAGGTTTCCATGCTGTCAGGAGTGAGGCACTCCCCACGTCCTGCTCACACCAACTCCTGCTACCCTTTTCTCGGTTTTGTGGGGTGGGAGATGGATCCCATTCCCATGTGGTCAAGGCCACGTCTTATTACTTGTCGGAAGATGTTCTTTCTCTTTTTAAAAAACCCCAAGTGAGTCAGGCATTTGGTGCTGCTCCTGTGCCTGCTGAGTGTCCAGTTTCCTGCCGCCTTTTCCTCTATTACCCACCTCGCTCTGCATGAGACTGATTAGTAAGAACTTTCAAAAGATGACATCAGACCAGGCGTAGTGGCTCATGCCTGTAATCCTAGCATTCTGGGAGGCCGAGGCGGGTGGATTGTTTGAGCTCAGGAGTTCGAGACCAGCCTGGGCAAGAGCGAGAGCCCGTCTTTACTAAAAATAGAAAGAAATTATATGGACTGCTAAAAATATATATAGAAAAAATTAGCCGGGCATGGTGGCGCATGCCTGTAGTCCCGGCTACTTGGGAGGCTGAGGCAGGAGGATCGCTTGAGCCCAGGAGTTTGAGGTTGCTGTGAGCTAGGCTGATGCCATGGCACTCTAGCCCAGGCAACAGAGTAAGACTCTGTCTCAAAAAAAAAAAAAAAAGACATCAAATGTAAAACTGGCTGAGCATAAACTTCGAAATTCATAAAGGTTCCTCGGAGTATCTTAAATGGGGGTGGGTCAGGGGAGAGCGGGGTGAGCCCTAATCTGAGATATTAGGGTGCTCCTTAACATCTCAAATAATTCAACATTACCAGGCCTGGCCGCCCCTCTCCCTTCTCCTTTTCTAAGAAGGCTTGTTGATTCAGGAGGCGGACTGCAGTGCAGTGGTTGAGGGTAAGGACTCTGGAGCTAGACTGATGGGATTCAAATCCCAGGTAAACTTAGGCAAGTTCTCAACCTCTTTGCTTCAGTTTCTCACCTGTTAAATGGGGATAGTAGTAATATCTATCTCTGTCATAGTTGTTAAGATTGAAAAAGTCAGTATACGTAAAGTTCTTGGAGTAGCGCTTGTACACAGTACGGCTTGCACAAGGCCTTATCGCGTAGTGTATTTAGTAGCAAGCAGTTACCGAGCTTCCACTATGTGCTAAGCACTTCACATGCTTGTCTCTGCTCACCACAACACCGTGAGATTGCTACTGTTACTTTACCCCCACTTTATAGGTGAGAAAATTAAGGCTGAGAGAGCCACTTCAGGTCATAGAAATAGTGAATAATAAGACCTGGACTTACCAGGTTTGTCTTAATCCAAAATTCACAGGGAACTGTCTCCCCAGTAAGAATAAATAAGCCATTAGGTAGCGTGGCTAAAACCTGGATGGCATTAAAGTAGATGAAGTAGGGAAGATGTTATTGTTTCTCTTTTCCTTTAAAGACCATGAGAGTTTTTATTTTAAAAGAGTTTTAGTAGTTGTGACATACACAACTTCAGTGGAACTTTTAGGGTGCTTTGTTTTAACTGTATTGCCAAATATGAAGGATTTAAAAAAAATCGCTCGAATTTGCTTTTTGTCTAACATCATTTTCATGGTCTAAAATAAATATAAACAGCAAGTAATAAGGCAATAGCAAAAAAAAAAAACAGTGAAAAATACGCATTTAAGTGATGGATAACATAACCACATTTATTTTTAAGAATGTTTTCCAGTATCAAATGGCAAATTTCAACAATGCTAAAAACCACAGTTACTTTTGCACCAACCTAATATTTGTGTGTAGACTGTTTCTGAAAGGTCATCTCGCAAACCTATTGTTGATGTTTATCTCTGGGGAGGAGGGGAACTCGGTGGCTACGGGAGAAGAACAGGAGGAAAATGGCCTCTTCACTTGACATCCTCCTATTTATTTCTGTATTTTATTTTCTGGAGACAAGGTCTCTGTTGCTCCGGCTAGAGTGCAGTGGCACGATCACAGCACACTGCAGTCCTAAACTCCTGGGCTCAAGCGACCCTCCCGAGCAGCTGGGACTACAGGTTTTCACCACTGTGTCCAGCTAATCCGCCACTGTCGCCCAGGCTGCTCTTGTCCTCCTGGCCTCAAGGGATCCTCCCACATCGCCCTCCCAAAGTGCTGGGATTATTGGTGTGAACCACTGCACCCAGCTGTATCTTTTTAGAGTGCTTGGATGAAAGAACAAAGACAAATGAAGAGGCAAACCTTGTTTGCCTTTTTAACAGCTTTATACCCATTTAAAGTGTACAAATTAGTGGTTTTTAGCATGTTGACAGAGTTGTGAAACCATCACAAAAGTCAATCTTACATTTCCATCACCCCAAAAGAAACCCCATACCCATTAGCAGTCACTCCCCATTCCTGACCTGTCACCCCTGGTAACCTAACCTACTTTCTGTCTCTCTGGATTTGCGTCTTCTGGACGTTTCACATAAATGAGATCATGAGCCCAGGAGTTTGAGGTACAGTGATCTTTTGTGTCTGACTTCTTTCCCTTAGCACAATGGTTTTGAGATTCATCCATATGTAGCATGTACCAGTAACCCATTGCTTTTTGTAGTCGGAAAAGGCATTTTATAGATAGACCACATTTTGTTTATCCGTTCACCTGCTGATATGCATTTGGTTTGTTTCTACCTTTTGACTATTGTGAATAATGCTGCTTTGAACATTTGTGTACAAGTTTTTGTATAGATGTATGTTTTCTCTTGGGTATATACCTAGGGGTGGTATTGCTGGTTCATATGGTAATTCTGTGTTTAACAGTTTGAGGGGCTGCCAAACCTTGTGGGATTTTTTGTTTTTTAGACAGGGTCTTGTTCTGTCACCCAGGCCAGAGTGCAATGATGTCATCATAGCTCACTGAAACCTCCAACTCGGGGGCTCAAGTGATCCTCCTGCCTCAGTCTCCTGAGTAGCTGGGACTATAGGCACATGCCACCATGCCCAGCTAATTTTTCTACTTTTTGTAGAGATGGGGTCTTGCTGTTGCTCATGCTGGTCTTGAACTCCTAGCCTCAAGCATTCCTCCTGCCTCAGCCTCCCAGAGTGCTAGGATTACAGGCGTGAGCCACCATGCCCAGCCCAAACTTTGTTTTTTAATAGAAAAAGTCAATATTGTAAAGATGTCAGTTCTTCCCGAAATTAATTTATAAATTCAGTCCAATCTCAAGTAATATTCTAGTGGAATTCCTTTTTTTTTTTTTTTTTTTTTTTTTTTGAGACAGAGTCTCACTCTGTTGCCTGGGCTAGAGTGAGTGCCATGGCATCAGCCTAGCTCACAGCAACCTCAAACTCCTGGCCTCAAGCGATCCTACTGCCTCAGCCTCCCGCGTAGCTGGGACTACAGGCATGCACCACCATGCCTGGGTAATTTTTTTCTATATATATATTTTAAGGCTGGACGCGGTGGCTCACGCCTGTAATCCTAGCACTCTGGGAGGCCGAGGTGGGTGGATCGTTTGAGCTCAGGAGTTCGAGACCAGCCTGAGCAAGAGCGAGACCCCATCTCTACTAAAAATAGAAAGAAATTATATAGACAGCTAAAAATATATATAGAAAAATTTAGCCAGGCATGGTGGCACATGCCTGTAGTCCCAGCTACTGGGGAGGCTGAGACAGGAGGATCCCTTGAGCTCAGGAGTTTGAGGTTGCTGTGAGCTAGGCTGACGCCACGGCACTCACTCTAGCCCGGGCAACAGAGTGAGACTCTGTCTCAAAAAAATAAAATAAAATATATATTTTAGTTGGCCAGATAATTTCTTTCTATTTTTAGTAGAGATGGGGTCTCACTCTTGCTCAGGCTGGTCTTGAACTCCTGACCTCGAGCGATCCACCCGCCTCGGCCTCCCAGAGTGCTAGGATTACAGGCGTGAGCCACCACGCCCGGCCTTCTAGTGGAATTCTTTATCATTGGTGTCATGATTCTAAAGTTCTGTATTTTAATTTTTTGCAATGAGTAATATTAGTTTTATAATTAAAGAGCCACAGAAGCATTTGTATTTTTGGAAAATAAATTTTAAAATTTTAAATAAACTATATGGATGAGACAGAATAAATTTAGATGAGGCAAATGTTTCAAGTAAAATGCCATCTGTAAAGTTTTAGGCAGTAGACCGATTAACGTAGCAAAGTAATTAAAAGAATACAATAAGGACTGTTAATGTCTGAAATCTCACTGATGGGTCATGGGGTGTTTTCCTGCTTGGGAAGTAGGAGTAGGAGGATGTTAACTAAAAAGAGCACAATTCCAGAAAAAGTTGGGTATGATATCAGCCATTTGTGAGACACATTTTTGAGAAATTGGTACCAGATGAGCCAAGTGTGGGTTTAAAATTGGCTAGCAATCCATGTTTATGACCCTAAAGGAAATTACTGGTGAGTCACAAATTTACTTTTTTCATCAAGACAGATGACAATTTGTAATTGTACAAAATTATACCTTCCTTCTAAATGTATTCAAAGAAACTCTACCACTTGACTTTTTCTCTCTTCCAGATGTCTACTCTGAAGGCTTGCAGTTTTGCTCTGGCTAAGCTGGGCCATGCAAATGACAGAGTCGTTGTGCTGGATGGTGACAGCAAGAACGCTAGTTTCTCTGAGATATTCAAGAAAGAGTACCCTGAGCGATTCATCGAGTGTTTTATTGCTGAGCAAAACATGGTGAGTGTGTAGCATCTCTTTCCGGTCTTCTTGCTAACTGTCAGTGGCCCACAGGACACAGGAGGCCCACCCTGCATTACACTTTTTCTTTCCATTTATCAAAGCAAAGGGACTGGAAAAAAGTCTCCAGGGAAACAGGAGGCAGGTCTGCTAGGAGGGGCATGGTAGACTTCTCAGCTCTCTCCGCAGGCAGGCCGGGGGCAGCAGGTGCCCCAAGCTCCCTAGTGGCTCTTTCCGTCCAGTCCAGCCCATAACTAGGCAACCTGACAACCACCCAGAGCAAATAGGTTGAGGAGCCACAGGGAATGTGTTTTTCCTTTCTCTACTGCAGCACAGGGCCTAATACATTATAGAAATGCAAATGTCACACCAGTTGCAGTCTCAGGAATACCAGTAGTTAGAGCTGGCACCTTGCATAAAACTGTTCTGCTCTTGTGTGCCTCAGTCTCACCTCAGAGTTGTATTAACGCAGAGAGTCGCTCTTGTGCGTGCACACACGTCCGACCCTCAAGAGAGAAGGGAGTTAATGCAAGTAAACCTTTGACCTCTAAAGCTCTGTACCAGCATGATGCCCGCCTCCTGTCTTTATGTCACAGAGGCCAAAACTGCACTGGGTACCTCAGTGATTTTCTTCTGGCCAGAAAACCAGAGGCCAGCAGGTGTCATGTGATCTGAGATATTAAGATTGGCTAGCAATCCTTGTTTATGACCCTAGAAGAAATTACTGGTGAGTCACAAATTTATCATCAAGACAGATGACAAATTGTAGGTCTACAAAATTATACCTTCCTTCTAAATGCATTCTAAGAAACTCTGCCACTTGACTTTTTCTCTTCTTCTAGGTGGCTACTTGGAAAGCATTTGGTTTTGCTTGCAATACTTTATTGTCCAGCAATACTTTACTTGGAACAAGTAGTATTTAAAATCTTTTAAAAATTAGTTCAGCATTTAAAAATTAGGGGATTTGCATATAGAATCCAAATTTCTGGATTGTCTTGAAAAATGGGAAGGACTGCCACCGCAGGCTGGCATTGCCTCCTAATGCTGGTTGACTGGAGCCAAGCAGCAGCCCTGCTTAGATGGGCACTCACAGCCAGTGCCTCATTGGTGTTGAGATTTAAGCACCCCTGTTCAGTAAAGTGGGTCATCACGGTTGTAAAATATGTTTTTCTGTGGGTTTCATTTCGTTTTGAATGGGAATAATGCAATCCATAATTTTCTGGACTGACTCTCCTGTCAAAAAGTTGGCTCCCCAAGTCATCGACTCCTTTAGTCAACAGCCATATACTCTGTGCCTGTTGATGTGTTCTCACACTTGGAAGAAAACTCGTAAAAAGGGGGCCAGCAGCTAATATTTAGTGCCATGCCGAAAGAGGTAGCTACAGTAAGTGCATGACAAGGGACAATCAGGGACAGCCTCTCAGAAGAGGTGACATTTAAGCTGAGACTCGGGTGACAAGGAGTCAGTCGTGCACAGATGTGGGTGTTGGCATTCCCAGCAGAGGGCACAGCTACCTGTGAGGCAGGCCCAAGCTTGGAGTGTCCAGGGAGCGGACGGAAGGCCGGAGTGGCAGAAGTATGACGAGTACAGAAGGAAATTGGCTTGGAAACGTCTCCAGAGACCAGATCATACAGGGTCTTAGGGGCCACTTGCACATCTCGGCTTCTCTTGCAGTTTGCCAGGAAACCTTGCAATATGGAGAATGGCTTTGTCGGGGAAGGGAAGGAGGTGAAGGAGAGGAGGGTGGCCTGGACCAGGGCAGTAGCTGTGAGCTTGGGGAGAACCAGACTTATGGCAAACTTCCTTGGCATGAGAGCTGGCAGGATGCCCAGGAGTTGATGTAAGGGCAGGAGCCAAGGTTGGTACTGGGTGTGGGCCAGGATGCCTGGGTGAGGTTGGCCTCACCTCTTGAGATTGAGAAGACTGGGGGAGGAGTGGGTTTGGGAGGACCATCAGGAGCTCTGTTTGGACCCAGAGGGTCAGAGTATCTGCTAGGTGTGCAAAGGAGGAGAGTACAGTGCTGTCAGGTAGGTCAGCCAGAGATCAATTGTCCTCAAGTGTGTCTGCTCTCCAAATCACTGAATGTGTTTTTCTAAGCTACACACCCTTTTGCCTAGTTTTAAGCTAATATCTAAATTTTCTTTTTAATTTTTTGTTTTAGCGACAGGGTTTCATTCTGTCACCCAGGCTGGAGTACAGTGACACAATCATAGCTCACTGCAGCCTCAAACTCCTGGGCTCAGACAATCCTCCTCCTTCAGCCTCTGGAGTAGCTGGGACCACAGGCATGTACTACCATGCCCAGCTAACTTTTTAAAAATTTTTTGTAGGTATATGGTCTCATTGCATTGCCCAGGCTGGTCTGGAGCTCCTGGCCTCAAGCAGTCCTCTCACCTTGGCCTCCCGAAGTGCTAGGATTACAGGCATGAGACACTATACCCAGCCCCTAACATCTAAATTTTTTTTTTTTTTAAGAAAAAGGGTCTTGCTCTGTCATTCAGGCCAGAGTGCAGTGTTGCAATCACAGCTCATTGTAGCCTCAAACTCCTGGGCTCAAGCGATCCTCCTGCCTCAGCCTCTTCCAAGTGACTGGGACTATAGGCATGCACCACCATGCCTGGCTAATTTTTTTATTTTTATTTGTTTAAAGATGAGGTCTCCCTATGTTGCCAGGCTGGTCTTGAACTCCTGACCTTGAGTGATCCTCCTGCCTCAGCTTCTCAAAGTGCTGGGATTATAGGCATGTGCCACCAGGCCCAGCCAATTTTTGATATTTTATATTAATACTCAAATCATTCAATTAAAGATTATGGTAAGACTCTTCTTTTGTCAGAAATTAAATCCCCTTTTCTATTTCAATTCTTATTTCCATTCCATTTCCCCAGTATATCTTTATGCATGAAAGCCTTTTATCAATTGTCTGACTTTCTTCTCTGCAACAAAAATATGCATGTAAATTGATAGCTTTTTTCTTATATCCATAGGCCTCTGAGCATTAGAATTTTTTTCTTATTGTTATGGCTATTATTAGTTTTTGTATCAGTGAATAAACTTGTAATTTGAATGTGATGAGATTCAAAACAGATTCTTTTCCTGTTTAACGGTGTAAGTGCTAAGAGAACTTATTCACGTAATAAGTCGATGGGAAGGGAAGTTTTGTTGTAGGAATGTCACTCAGTTCTTTGAATTCCTTTCCATTTATAAGCCAGAAATCACATAGTGATTTTTTTCCTTTAAAGTTGGTTAGAAAAATTATTTGTAGACAGTTTCATTAGATTCTCTTCTCAATTTTGTTGAAAGAATCGGGAACCACCTGACTTGCAAAAGTACTTGTCATCTGATGGTTTCTCCTCTTCACTTTCTCAGTATCAGCGTGATTATTTCAAATTGTCCCGTTGGGTTCCATGTGGAGGTTTTGCATTCAGGGACGTTTTCGCACTGTGAGAGTGGGGTGGGTGAGAGAGTGCCTTTGGAAGTTAGGGAGACAGTGGGAAGGAGCACAGGCCTTCTCTGGGGCAGACGAATGCAACCAAGTTGATATGGACGGAGCAGGGGGTCTTGACTTGGAAATCATCCATGGCCACATCCCCCTTGGAAAGTCTTGGTTTATCCCTGAAGAGGCTTATACTCTGGTTCGAAACCTGCTGGAGATATGAGCCTGGAGTTGTAGGGGAAGGTAAGAAATAGAGATACAAAGTGGGAGGCATGACCAGAATGCAGATCAGAGTGGCATTGGGCCAGATTTGACTTCCCAGAGCCAGAGGGCAAATGGGGAAGAGTGTGAGCGTGGAGCCCTGAGGGCCCACCCCAAAGGCCTGTTGGGAAGAGGCACGCAGTCCAGCAAATCCAGTGAGACAGCAGGACTAGACTGTTGCAGTGTCATGGAAACCTGGAAAAGCAGATGCTTTGAGAAAAAAGGGGTGAATTATTGTGCTTACTGCTGCTGAGAGGTCAAATAAGATGCCAGCTGAGGTCAGGGAACCTCTTGCGCCTGGCAGCTTTGAGGTCCGTCATGGGGTGGCAGCCTAGATGAAGGAGGCTGGGGAGAGAGTGGAGGATGAGAAAACAAGGACGATGACTATAGACAGCTTAACGGGAAGTTTTCTGTGAAAGAGAACATAGATGCAGGGCAGTCTCAGGAAGAAGGTAAGGCAGCGGTGGGAGAGTGCAGATGAAAGGTACTGGCGTGTATTTAAATGGCAACAGAAGGATCCAAGAGAAAGGGAGAAAAACCAAGTTAATATGAGAGGGGAAGGGGGACTGCACGATTGCAGATAACTTTGAGAAAGCAAGAGAGGGATGAGATTCAGGATGATCAGTGGGCACATTGGGCTTAGGGAGGTGCAGGGAGGGCGGGTCAGTAGTGGACAGGGGCAGATGGGCAAGACTCCATCCCCAGGAGATACGAGGCGAGGGTACCGTCTGAGCAGGAGGGGGCAGGAAGGGGTACAGAGGGCCTGAGAAAAGAGAATGGCAGGGAGGCACACTGGAGCTGCAGAGCGGTGTGGCAGTGCAGAGCAGGGGTTATTATCATGGGGACCGTGTAGTCTAAACCAGGGGGCGGGCGGGGCCCAGGGCTTTTCTGATCCATGTTCTTTGTGTTACAGGTGAGCGTGGCACTGGGCTGTGCCACCCGTGGTCGGACCATTGCTTTTGCTAGCAACTTTGGTGCCTTTTTGACCCGAGCATTTGATCAGATCCGGATGGGAGTCATCTCTCAAACCAACATCAACCTCATTGGCTCCCACTGTGGAGTATCTGTCGGTAGGAGTTCCGTGGGCCATCTCTTGATAGCCTTCCGCCTTTACAAGGAAGGGTTCGAATGTGGTTGGCGGAACCGTGAACTTCTTACGGTTCCATAAAGTTTGATTGTTCATGACTTTTTTTTACAAAAGCCATGTTATATTTTAAAAGGTCAGATGCTCTGGGAAGCTTTTGAAGTGAATCTTTTGGTGCTGCTGTAGAGTGCCTCCCTTGCACCAAGAAGTAGTCTGTCCTGAGCGTCCTTACGTACTGGGCCATGTACAGGGGATGATGAGGGCAGCAGCCCCTCCCGCCCTCACTTTGGTGGCAGTCTAACTGGGGGTGGGCAGCGTGGGCAGAGGGAAGAGAGGAGAATTCCGGCTGGTGTGGGGCCTGCTCGGATGGCATGGGGGCGAGGGTGACCGCCAGTGCCTTCCTGCTTTGGGCAGTGGGAACCCTTGGGGAGCATGATGCAAGGGAAATAAGGCCAACAGCAGCACTGTTCCAGGAATGCTAACCTGGCGGGCGGGCTAGAAGAGAAGCACAGGAAGTAGGGAGGCCAGGGAGGGGGTGGGAACAAGGGGTGTGGCAGCAGCAGGGCAGAAAGTCCAGGGTGGACCTGAGAGAGTCTGACGGAAGAAGTAAATGTCGCTAGCAGATGGAGGGCCTTGAAAAGCCAAAAACAGGTCTCAGGGGTTTTCTCACCTGGGAAATGTCAGGGAGTTGAGTTCGTGAGCGACAGCGGTGAGGACACGGGAAAGATGAGCCATCTGGCGGGCCTGTGGTAGGCAGCTCAGCGGGGTAGACATGGCCGCTTACGCCTGCTACTGGAATGCTGCAGGTGCACATGAGGGAGCCACCTGAGCGACTCCCGGGGAGAATTAGCTGGAGAAGATGGCTCTAGATGGCTCTGGGAGTCACGGCCATCTGGGTCAAGCTGAAGGCGGCACCCAAAAGGGTGTTATGTTCAACTACTTTGAAGGCCTGGAGAAATGAAAGAGACCACTTGGATCTGCCAAGTGCAGTCTCTTGATGGAGAGCAGAGAAGGAAGGCCAAAGCCTGAGCGGACCCTCCAAAGGAGGGCAGGGCCAGCGGCCCAGCAGGGCCGACTCAGGCCACCCGTGCTCAGTGAACTTGGATAGTAGCACTGAGGGATCTGAAAGGCCAATCAGGAGCCTGACCTGAGGTGTTATGGTACGATCTCAAGGGAAGTAGGCCTGTGAAAGCTCAGTATGAATTATAACCAGTTCAGTCGGCACCACAATTGGACCGTACCAGAGGACTGTGCCGTGGTTGGGGTCACCCACACCAGTAAGAGTTACTGCTTCTCAAGAGTGAGTGGGAGGTGGAGGGCAGGTTCCTGGTGGGGTTATGCTCATGTTTTTGTTGGACTGTGCCTTTCTCAGGTGAAGACAGCCCATCCCACATGGCACTGGAGGATATGGCCATGTTCCGAGCCATTCCCAACTGCATTATTTTCTATCCAAGCGATGCTGTCTCGATGGAGCACGCTCTTTATCTGGCGGCTAATGCCAAGGTATTTTTAAGGGGACACTGGTTCAGACAGAAAATGCTTCTGGGCTCTGATACTAGTTTGATAGCAATGATTGGATTTTTTTTCTTAGCACAAAAGTGAATTCATTATAGAAAATTTGGCATTAGGATTCTTTTTAAAAATGCAACCGTTGCAAAAACAGGTGAGTATGCACACAAACACATTTGCTTTGTATCAAACAGTACTTTCAAGCAGAAGGATACTGAACAAAACTGACAGCCTGTATCTGGGCTCAGCACAAGAAACAAGGACCACTCTGGGTATTCTAAACAAGAAGAGGTTTAGCAAATGTTGCTTATGAAGTCGCAGTAGTGGGCTACAGGCAGGATCCCAAACTATAAAGTATTAACCCACCAGTGGAAAAGCCACTTCTGAGGCCACTGCTTACTGGGCGTGTTAGACTTAAGACACACCCTGGTTGCTGCAGACAGGGATAAAGAAGCCACTGTTGCCACTGCCTTTTGACATCCAGGGAGCTGGAGAGTGGGTGGCAGGACGCTACTGCAGACAAAGCCCAGGCCCGGGCCCTAGCTCGCCCTCAGAAACAGCTGAGAAGGGCAAGAGTGTGGCCTCAGCCTTGCTTTTCCTCCTGAGATCTCACGCAAGGGCACCAGAGGGACAGAATTAAGTTCCTATGCAGGACCTAGCCACAAGGGACAAGCGAGCGCAGTCTTTGCCTTTCCAGCCTCTCCAGCTAACGTTTGCCGTGGCGCCCTCGCCACCCCTGTGCCTCACCCGTGCCCCTGCGCAGGTAACCCTGGGCACAGTTGGGGCAGCTCTTGTGAGTTCCCAACCTAAGCATTTGCAACACATACGGACAGATGTTTCTTTGATTTGTTTTATAAGTAGGTTCAAACTGTACTCATTATTCTGTACTTGCTTTTTTACTTACTACATCTTAGAGTTTGTTCTGTTTTATGATTTCATGCATGCCACAGGATTTCATTTCTAGAAAGATCAAAGGAGGCAAATACGATACAGAAATGAGAGTACAGATTGCTCATTAGGGGTGGCCAGTGACTGAAAGAGGCTTCTGGGCTTGGGTGATGATGACGTGGTGACGCCTTTGTCAGAGTTTATGAAGTGCTCCACATAGGACCTGAATATTCTTTTATACTAAGTGTTTGTGTTCAAGTTGATAACAAAATGTATTTACATCTTCTCATTGGGAAAAGGGCAAGTCATTTCGTATTTAGATATTTAAAGTCTTTCTAAAGATAAACCATTACAACGGGGTATTGTGGTAAAAATTCATTTTTAAACATTGTGTTCTGGGCTTTCTAGTCAACATGAGTCAGTGCTCCTGCCCTGACGTTGTGTCCTGTGGAGACAGAACAGGTGGGTGTGTACGTGGGAAGTCTTTCCCGGGCCAATAGACGTGGTAGTGCGGTGCGCCTCGCACTGAGGGCATCTGCTAGGTTCCTGCTTGGGCTTTGCCTGGCATGATCAGATGACGTGTGACCTGTTTGCCAGTGGTTGTAGATGCTTGTCCTTTGCTCCAAGGTGTACGCTTTGTTTTTAGTAAAAAGAACTATTCAGTCCTCCTTTCCCCCACTTGTTTTAAGGTCCTTTAGTTGGAAATTTATAGTTTGATTTTCTAAACTGTGGCTCTGGTTTTCATTTCTACCCCAGGGAATGTGCTTCATTCGGACCACCCGTCCCGAAACGGCAGTTATTTACAACCCACAAGAAACCTTTGAGATCGGACAGGCCAAGGTAAGGGCTTCAGTCCTCCAGTGTTGTTTGGTATCATTTCACGCGAACAGAACTGTTCTAAATATCACAGTGAAGGTATCTCCACAGTCGAGGTGTCGTCCATTCTTTGCTCTGCTTTTTTTAAAAAGTAAAATAAACTGTGACCTTTACTTGCTTTTCCTCAGGAAGGAACATTCTACCAATTTCATCTTGGCCTGAACTTTTCTTCTTTCTGAATGGAGTCACTTTTCATTGAAATCTTTTTTCTTTTTTTTTCCTTCCTTTTTTTTTTTTTTTTTTTTTCCCGAGACAGAGTCTCACTCTGTTGCCCAGGCTAGAGTGCCATGGCGTCTGCCTAGCTCACAGCAACCTCAAACTCCTGGGCTCAAGTGATCCTTCTGCTTCAGCCTCCCGAGTAGCTGGGACTACAGGCATGTGCCACCATGCCCGCCTAATTTTTTCTATATATATTTTTAGTCATCCAGCTAATTTCTTTCTATTTTTTTAGTAGAGACAGGGGTCTCGCTCTTGCTCAGGCTGGTCTCGAACTCCTGAACTCAAATGATCCACCTGCCTCAGCCTCCCAGAGTGCTAGGATTACAGGCGTGAGCCACCGCGCCCGGCCTTTGTTGAACTCTTAAAGATAAATAACAACAACAGGAAGCCACTTGAGTGTCTTGGCTGTAATGTATCATAGCTGTTTTCAATGAATAAAAGATCCCTTAGGTTCAGATTTTACAGATCTAAGGCCAGGCAGAAAAGGGAACATGGACCATCTTTCTACTGGAAATTCTGTGGCCCTGAGGTTGGTCTTGCACATAGGGTATAGACTCGCCTGCAGGCCTGCTGATAAAAACTGGCATTGCTGGCACTTGCAAGCTCTGGTGAGAAGCTCATATTGTCAGCCTGGCCTGTAGGTGTGGATCAGAGAAGGTAAGCAGCTCTCTCAAGGGTTTACAGCTTGTGAGCACCAAAACCTGGATTCAGGCCCAGGTAGTGAGCCCAGCCTCTCTGGGCCTGCCCACCAAACCGTCCCCCTCCTGCTCTGCCTGCTTGTCAGGGCCATGTGTAGGGAAAGCCAGAAAAGTCTATGGAGAAAATAAATGACTCTACTCACCACGTAGAGAGTGGGACTTACAGACATTTTGGCATATTTTCCCTCCTGCTTTTTCCGAGGCATATATGTATATTTTATACAGTTGCGATCATACTGTGTGGAAAAGTGTTAAGTCCTGCTTTTATCTTAAAAGCATTTTATAATGCCATTAATATTCTTCTTAAATATGTGAAATACCTATAGCTACTCTTGAAGGAGTCAGCAGTCAGCATCCAACTTGATTGCTAAGGGGTAGGCTGCTCCAGAATTCATAGTCACTAGTGGCTCTGAATGGCTATAGTGCCACAAAAAAGCAGGTATTTTCCGGAACTGTCCGCTGTGTGCCATTAGGTAACCAGAAAATAACACTGAATGCAAAAACTTTAATGTTCACCTTTAATGTTAACTATAGGTTCTATTTCTGTGGGGAGAGTGTCTTGACATTTATATGGTTTGCAGAGCTTTTTCATTTCTCTCTTGTCTTCTTTTTCCTCATATTTTCCTTCTCCTGAAAAAACAAGTAAATTTCATGATGATGTCAAGGATGTGAGTTCAATGTGTGTGATAATGTGCATGGCATGGATAATTAAGGACTGGGTTTTGCAAAGGGGACATAGATGTGTGTGTATGTATATGTGCATTTACGTTTATTTTTAAAGGCTAGGACATTCTCAAAGAGTGGAGAGGCTTAGAAACCCTGACTGTTTATACGATCAGCAATGGTTCTTAAGCTACAGGGAAACCTATTGAGAGAGATGAAATGAAGAATAATTGCATATGCCTTCAGGGTGGCTTTGAAGACAACAAAACTGTATGAAATAAGCCTGGGAACTGTCTTTGTTCGCAGCATAGTAAGTTGTTGAGAGCAAGGGCTTTGACATCAGCCCTGTCCTGGGCCAGTTCCTCCTGCTCTGAGATTCACTTTTCTCAGCTACAGGATGGTCCTACTACTGATAGATTTTACAGGGAGACTGAGGGTTCTCAGAGCTTAGGCATGCAAGACGCTTAGCACACAGCACGCTGCAAATGCCCAGCGTGTTCTCTATTAACTTATTAGTTGTTGGGGTCCAAACTGTGTGCATGTCGCAGTAAGCTCTCAAACCAGTCCAGAGGCTGTACATTTCCGAGACCCCTTGGTGGGTGTGAGGCAGGGTACTTATCTGTGCTCCAGGGCAGATGGGTGGTACGATTGCTTCTGGCCCTCTGCGTTTTTAAGCCTAGTTTGAAATCCACCTTCTTTGTTAAAGGGTCATTTTGTGTTTCTGTTATACAAGAATTTAGTGGCTCACGCCTGTAATCCTAGCACTCTGGGAGGCTGAGGTGGGAGGATCACTCAAGGTCAGGAGTTCAAGACCAGCCTGAGCAAGAGCAAGACTCTGTCTCTACTAAAAATAGAAAGAGATCTGGACAACTAAAAATAGATACAGAAAAAAAATTAGGTGGGCATGTTGGCGCATGCCTGTAGTCCCAGCTACTTGGGAGGCTGAGGCAGGAGGATTGCTTGAGCCCAGGAGTTTGAGGTTGCTGTGAGCTAGGCTGACGCCACGGCACTCTAGCCTGGGCAACAGAGCAAGACTCTGTCTCAAAAAAAAAAAGAATTTAATCTCGAACTCACTCTAAAGCAAGAGGAAAGGCAGATGAATTTGTAAAGCAGATGTAAAATAGGTCTTATAAAAAGAGTGTGTCCTGGCTTTTAAATGCATCTGATTTTTTTTTTTCAGAGACAGGATTTGCTCTGTCGCTCAGGCTAGAGTGCAGTGGTGTGATCATACCTCACTGCAACCTCAAAGTCCTGGGTTCATGTGATCCTCCCTCCTTGGCCTCCCAGAGTGCTAGGATTACAGGCATGGGCCATCGCACCTGGCATGATTTTTTTAATAGTGAATTATTAAGGGATGAAATTGTTAGGATTGGGGAAGAGCAGTATAGCAGAGCACCATGCCCCCTACTTTGAGATGCGCTCTGTATGAAGCAGGTAGTAACCACAGCATTTTGTTTTGCTGGTGCTACACCAGGTTGTCCGCCACAGTGACAATGACAAAGTCACAGTTATTGGAGCTGGAATTACTCTGCACGAAGCCTTAGCAGCTGCTGATGATCTTTCTAAACAAGGTGAGTTGGTTATGTCTGAACATTAAAATTCAAGCTGGGGAGAGGTCGGACTTCAGCTAGCTTGTGTGCGTTGATCAGTCGTTTTATTTTTATCCTTATATATTCTTTATTCTAAGTTTGCATCATATACTAAGCTAGTTATTGCTATTCTCCAGATATTTCTATCCGTGTCATCGACCTGTTTACCATCAAACCCCTGGATGCTGCCACCATCATTTCCAATGCAAAAGCCACAGGCGGCCGGGTCATCACAGTGGAGGATCATTACCCAGAAGGTGTGTGTGGGCATCGGGCACAGTGTTTCCCTTGATTGGAGACGTGCCCTGCTCTCTCGGGCATCACCTGCGGCGGCCCTGCCCCTCAGACAGCATCCCTT
Source organism: Eulemur rufifrons (assembly GCF_041146395.1). NCBI lineage: Eukaryota > Metazoa > Chordata > Mammalia > Primates > Lemuridae > Eulemur > Eulemur rufifrons. Next base: position 20,255,569 of record NC_091012.1, on the reverse strand, counting down.
CAATTGTTGCTTTCTGCAGGAGTAGCGATCTAGGGGTCTCTCTGCACCCGCCTGAACTGGTTCCCTAAGTGTGGAGCCGCGCTCATATGCATTTGTGTGTCCCCGGCAGACTGCACAGTGCCTGGTCACCAAGGGGGTGCCCAGGGGGGTCAGTGGCAACACAGAGGAGTGGCTAAGTCAGCATTGTGGGTAGGAAGGAGTCATGAAAAGCTTTACAGTTTGAGTTTTGAATGATTAATAGTTTGCCCCCACCAAAAAAAGTGGGAATAGTGCCTTACAAGCAGAGAACAGGGCAAACACAGGAAAAGAGGATGCCAGGGAGAGGGAGCTGGGTGATGTTTGGGTCTGAGAAAGTTAAGCAGGGCAGACAGTGTGATGCAATGAGGAACTTCATCCTGTGTCACGGGCCCCAGGACCGCACTCATGGTGTGTGATTCTCTGGAAGGACTCACAGGACCTGGCACACAGTCACGCCACAGCTAAGGTCGGTCACAGAGAAAGGGCACGTGGCAGGACCTGTCGGGGCAGGAGCCGCAGGTGGAGTTTGGAGAAGCCCTGCCTTAGGCTTCCCCCTCCCTCCCCCTCCCACATGAGGGGCACAACAAAAACACATCCCACATGGACTGTGTTCTGCCCAGGGATGCCCACTAGACACTCAGGACCCCAGGTTTTTATCAGGGTCTGGTCATGTTGGCAGCTTCGGCCAGGCACGTACCAAAAATTCCCAACTCCCAGCAAGAAAGCAGGTGCTTGGCATAAACCACACATCGTTTGTATAAACATTCCAGGTGCAGGGCCCGCCGTCATCAGTAGAGAAAGTGTCACAGCAGTGGAGGGAACTTGCACCAGCCAAGGGCCAACCCTGCGAGCCAGCGGCCTCAGGCCTGCTGGTGACTCTCTCCTACACAGTTCATTTGTTGGTTTTAACACATTAATTGCCATGTTAGTTGTATTTAACACACTAGTTTTGAGCGTGGGGCCTCGTGAAGTATATGTAACTCACACATCTCTTCACCTTAGGAACCTCAATAACTATTTTTCAAGTTGCACATAACTCAACGCACAGAAAACTAAAAAAATAACAAATTTTTTCATTAAATTAGAAAGGATCATTTTGTTTTCAAAGTTTTTATTCTCTTTTCAAAATAAAACACTGTGGCCCCAAGGAAAAACATTTTTTCCTAGTGTGGCAGTCAGTGTGTTAATCCTTTTCAGGTCCCTGACAGCTTTAAGAACCTAAGCTCCCCATCCATGGAGCCCAGGTCGAGAGCAGCACCTGCTGTAGGTGGGGGCGGGGGAGGGTGAGCAATTTGGAGACGTGCACTTTAGAGTAAGAACTCTTCAGGCCAGTCTGAGAATGACTGCTTACATGTATCAATGACTAGTGAAAAAATTTTCCCCTGGGAACCAGCAAACTCAAAAGCCTCTATATGATGGGGCTTTAAGGCTAACTAGCCACTTCCAGAAAAGATCCCAGTGTCTCTTGCTTCCCCAGGCGGCATTGGGGAAGCTGTGTGTGCGGCCGTCTCCAAGGAGCCTGACATCCTGGTTCATCAGCTGGCCGTGTCGGGAGTGCCTCGGAATGGGAAGCCGGCTGAGCTGCTGGATATGTTTGGAATCAGTGCCAGACACATTACCGCGGCCGTGAAACGCATTGTAATAAACTAAAACGTTTACCTTAACAGCTATTCTTGTTCCAAAACCACCATTTGTAAACACATACTGTTTTGTTCTGTTCAAAAGCAAAGCCTGATAACAACTTTTCTTCATTCCTAATTCAGAAATTCAAGTTAACTACTTTTCTTTTAAACTGTAACTGCATATACAAATGTTACCGCTTTCTTATCATTAGAGGGAGTAATAAGATTTTAAGTGACAAAATAGGTAACAAAGCAACCACCTGATACTAAATTTTCTGACGAGACTACAGGTAACTGGTTCAGGGATCAATGTGTAGGGTACTAGTTTCTTAAATGTGTGTTTCCCTTGCAAGCAGAGAAAACGTAACTTTTACAGCGCTGTAGCGCCATGATACATACTGCTGTTCCCAGTTTGAGATTCCATGCGCTGCCTTCCTACCTGCAGCTTCCTGGGTGATGTGTGCCTGCAGTTGCCCTGGAATTTCCTTCGATGTTTGCCCTCATCTCCCATCCATGGTTCGGGGGCTGTGAGGCAGCAGTGAAAGCTGTTAGGATGTCCCGTGCTGCCTGTGTTGACCATTCTGTGAAGAGATGAGAGCACAGCTAGTTGTAGTCTCCACACTGTACTGTTGAGTGTTAATAAAGCATCTCAAAACCAGCTACTTTGTTCAGTCTGTGCCTTCTGTGCAATTCAGTTTCTCTGGGGTAAAGTCCAAAACAGGGAAGGGGCTCCTATCTAAACCAGAAGGAAAGAGCCACGGCCCCAGCAGTAAGCCTGGACAAGGATAATGGGCTGCAGAGGGACCACTTGCTAGACAACAGTGTACGGCCCGAAAAGCTACCCCCGAGCCAACTCCTTCCTGTCATCTGAGCACATAAATTGTGTGGCTGGAATACAAGAAAAGTACCAGCCAGATAAAGGTGGACGTGAGCTTCGAAACTAAATTTAGAATTACACTGGAGGCCGGGCACAGTGGCTAATGGCTGTAATCCTAGCACCCTGGGAGGCCGAGGCGGGAGAATTGCTAGAGCTCAGGAGTTCAAGACCAGCCTAAGCAAGAGCGAGACCCCGTCTCTACCAAAAATAGAAAAAAATTAGCCAGGTGTGGTGGCCCATGCACCTGTAGTCCCAGCTACTGGGGTCGGGGCTGAGGCAGGAGGATCCGCTTGAGCCCAGGAGTTTGAGGTGGTGGTGGGCTGACGCCACAGCACTCTGGCCCAGGTGACAGTGAGACTCTGTCTCAAAAAAGAAAATTATACTAAATGTGCCTGGTATGTCACATTCCTTTTTATTGCCTTAATGAAGTGGTCATCAGGGTTCTTTGGAGCCATGACCGGTTTGTCTCAGGGCTGTTATTCTAGAATGTGTGGGATAGAGATGGAAGAACGAGCCTGGGACTCGGGAGTTTTCAGGGCCTACGTATTCTACTCCTGCCCCATTTAAGTTACAGGTGTCCTGGCCTGTAAAATGAGCATAACTGCTCTGCTTATTTCATAAGATTTCAAAAATTACTTTGGAAAAATAGTTGATACTGAGTGTAGAAAATTGGGAAAATGCAAATAAGCAAAAAATTTATTTTGAGGTAATCAGTTTCCCACACTCTACAATTCACTCATTTAAAGTGTACAATTCAGTGGTTTTTAGTAGTGCAACCACCACCACATTCAATTTTAGAACATTTTTATCACCCCAAAAAGAAACCCCGTGCCCATTATTAGTCACTGCCCATTCTCCCTCCCCTGCTCAAGCCCCTGGCACTTACTGATCTATTTTCAGTCCCCGTGGATTGACCTCTTCTGCATAGTTCATGTAAAGGGACTCATGCCACTTAGCAGAGTGCATTTGAGGTTCAGAACCACATTCCTTTTTCTGGCCACATATGTTCCATCGTATGGATCTAGCACATTTTAGCTGTTCATCAGTTGATGGACATTTGGGTTGTTTCCACTTTGTCTTTTGTGAATAGTGCTGCTCTGAATATTCATACATACAAGTTTGTGGGCAGATGTAGATTTTCACTGCTCTTGGGTCATATGGCAATTCTGTTTACCCTTTTGAGTGCCTGTGGGGTTTGTCTAAAGTTTTGTGAGGAGTAAACGAGACAATGACTGTGAAGGTGATCTGTGATCAGTAAAGTGTCATGTACTATAAGGTAAGCCATTATTAACAAACCAGAACATGGGTGACCGTGCTTGCTTGTATTCAGATGTAAAATGCCAAATTTGGTGATATCTACACCAGAAACGGTGCACACAAATGCACTGTGGCAGCCTAAATGGAGCAACAAATATCCATGATAAAAGTGCAATCCAAAAATGCAGGAAAGGGCCCAAAAGCCTCAACTCAGGCCCCTAGAAGGTTCTGAGCAGAAACGGTAGGAAAGTTAAAAGTAATGGGGCACAGGAGCCATGATCACCGGAGGAGAGGGAGCCCTCTTGCCAGCTTGGCCTGGCTGTAGCTTCTGAGTAGCCAAGGTGTCACACTACAGTGATGCAGGCAGGGACATTGCAAACTTGTAAGAATACTCAGGAACACTCACTGAAGGATGCCATGGACCCTGGCCTCTGGGGCCAGCCTCCTCACCCCTGAGACTTAACTAACATGTACGTACTGCTCTGATTCCCTCCCATGGAAAAGCCACCCAGCAGGGACTCAGGTGCCCAGGTGGTGTCCCATGGCTGGCTTTAATCCCCAAACCTGCTACTTGTTGGCTGTGGGGCCTTAGGTAACCAGGAAATCCTTCTTGCCTCCGTTTTTTCATCTGCAAAAGGGGATGATGGTGCTGATGATGGTGTTACTATCTAACAGGGCTGCGGTGAGAATTTTAGAAATGCTGTTGAAATGTCCCCATTTAGGCCTTCCCTGCCTACCTCACAGGTTCCTACTTCGCAGCCACACCCGGGGCCGCGGATACCGGCTGTGCCACCCCATCGGCCTCTCTGCACGCTCCTTCCCAGCATCACTGGGATTATATTGGGGTTGGCAGCGACTCCGACCCGCCTTTCCTCTCCCTTGCCAGCCCTCCTCCTGCTCTGCGGCCCTGGCTGCTCGCCTGTCCCGCCCCAGCCGCCTGGATACCCACCATTGATGCTGCCTCGCTCCCGCCCGCGCCTGCCGCGCCGCCCCCCTGCGGGTGACCGGGACCAAACCACCCGCGGGCAGCGGCCGGGTCACGTCATAGGGTTTTTGTCCCGTCACTCACTGACCCACAGCCAATCAGCGTCGCCCGCGGGAAGGGGCTTCAGCTAGACTGGCAGTGAGGTCCCTGCGCCGCTGGGGAGCCCAGCCACTCGGGCGCTACCTGGCGGGCACTGCACCTAACGGCGGGCTGAACGGCAGTGAAGGGCAGAGGTATGGCCACAGCGAAGGGACGCCCGAGGCGGGTGGAGAAGCGGATGGAGGTGCAGGTGGGGAGGGGGTGGAGTGTGCAACCCAGGCCCTGCTAGACTCCGAAAGCGGAAGGGAAGCCCTGGAGAGCAGTGAATCCCTCACGCTCAGAGCTCTAAAGCAACTGAGCTCTCCCAGGCTGAATTCTCCCAGCATGGCACGCATACCCGAGCAACAACACCCTGGGGTGCCCTGACTTACTAGGGAACATTGTGAGAGGTTCCTTCTACCGTTCCACTATGCTACCTTGCCCTGCCACGCTGAGTCTGGGATTAGAAAATCTCTGGCTTTTGCATTCAGGAAATGTGAAATGATCTCCACGTGATTCCCTATTTGGGTGAGGAAAACAGGCAAGCGGAATTACAAACTAGTCAGGGCATGAAAGCAAGTGTGGACCTGGTGCTATATAGGGGCAGGCATGAGATGCCCTCCCTCCATTAGTGCGCACCTGGAGCGCGGGAGATTGCACATGACTTGCGGGTCTGAGGGCAACAGGTTGTAGTTACGGAGAGTCTCGTGGGTTACGCGTGTTCCCTTACAAGGCTCCTGTCCAGGCAAAGTTGTGACAGTTCTCCAGCAAAGGAACACCAGTCCTCCAGACACAAGAGGTCAAGCCGCTTCCACTGGCAAGAGAGGCTCAGAGGGAGTGGCGGCTTCCTGAGTCTCAGCTTCAGTCGAAGCCAACAAGATGTCCCCATTCCAGGTTCCAGGTCCCAATCCTCCCCAACCACTGCTTACGTTACACATGGGAAATGTGGCGAGGCTGGGGGTTCAACACATTGAGATTCTGGCGCTCACACAATTCAACTTCGTGTGCGAGTGTCAGAACCGTCAGCCCTGCAGGTACAAGGAGTAAGAGAATGTTTAAGGCTGTCCTGGAAGCCCTCTGGTTCCCTTCCTGTGACTTGAGCTGAGAGTTAAGGAACCCGAGGTCAGCACGTCTTTCCTGTACACAGTCAGGTCCACCCCCAGAAGTCATCCCACACCAGTCCTCACAGCCCTCCATGGCCGCCATGACAGTCGGGTGCAGCAGTGACTCGAGCTCCCCAGGCACTGGCTTCAGTTGGCCCATGATCCCCGTCAGCCAAAGGTGGCAGCTGGACTAATTGTGAAGCTGCTGCAGGCCATGGATGACTAGCGCCCCGCTCCCCATTGGCAAAATGCTCAGCCCTGCACTCCAGCCCAAAGGCATGAGCAGACCCATCCAAACCTCCACGTACGTAGGCCTGTCTTCTGGAACCTCCCCCAGGACCAGTTCAGGGTTAATCACGGACCACTCAGGAGACACAAAAACATACCAAGACTCTCAAGACAGGGGACTTAATTTAAGGCATTGTTTACTCGGGGTTTTGAGGGCTGAACATGCGAAAAGGGATACTGAACTGGATGAAGGAAGAAGCTACCACTCCCAGATCAAGGGGCGGGGGAAGAGGTTGGGGTTATCAGGAGCCTAGAAGCAAGCATGAGGAGCACTGAAGACCTAGGGCTCAGATCTCTGAGGAAGGGCTGCTGCCATTTCTCAGGGAAGGAGGAAGCACTATCATCAGCTACGAAGGAGAACAGGCCAGGAGGAAATCTCTTTGGCATCATCTTCCAGATCACTAATTCTCTCTTCACTGGCATCTATTTCTTGTTGACTCCATCGGTCGAGATTTTCACCGTAATGACTACACTTTTTTTTTTTTAATTTTTCTTTTCTTTTCTTTTTCTTTGAGACAGACTCTCACTCTGTTGTCCTGGCTAGAGTGCCGTGGCGTCAGCCTAGCTCACAGCAACCTCAAACTCCTGGGTTCAAGTGATCCTCCTACCTCAACCTCCCGAGTAGCTGGGGCTACAGGATGACTACGCTTTTTGACTTCTAAAAGTTCTGTTCACTTCTTTTTCAAATCTGCCTGCACATTTAAACTTATTTATACCTTTTATTCTTCCTTCCTTTCTATCTTTATACTCTTGTGTCTCAGAGACTATTAAAGACTCGAGGAGGGGCCAGGCACAGTAGCTCACACCTGTAATCCCAGCACTTTGGGAAGGAAGGCAGAGGGATTGCTTGAGGCCAGGAGTTTGAGGCCAGACTGGACAACGTAGTGAGACCCCATCTCTACAAAAAAACATTAAAAAATTACCCGGGTGTGGTGGCACTTGCCTGTGGTCCCAGCTACTCCGGTGGCTGAGGCAGGAGGGTCGCTTGAGCCCAGGAGTTTGAGGCTTCCATGAGCTATGATCTTGCCACTGTACTCCAGCTTGGGTGGCACAACAGAGACCTTGTGTCTAAAAAAAAATTTGTTTTACATAAAAACCGGAGGAGTCCGAGTAGCTTGACATCACAATTACGCACACAATTTGTAAAAGTCCATGAGACCTGCACTCTGATCTCATGAGAATTCAAAGGCAATGTGAATCTCTGTTTGCAAAATTCACCCAGTCGAGCTTGATAGGAGAACACGGGTTCTCTTCCTACCCTCCTCCCTTTCTCATATGGTGGCCCAAGGCCTGGGGGATATTCAGCCAGGCTCCCTCCCACTCCTTACACAGACACACACACACAGACACACACACACACACACACACCCCGTGGGAACCTCGCAGGGAGAGAAGGGGGGAGCTGGAGGCAGTAAAGCATAGTCAGGAAAAGGATCAGGCCCTGGAGGCCAATGTCCTTGGCCCACATCCTGCCTCTGCTACTTGCCATCTAGTGACTCTGAACAAGCGACTTCAGCCTTCTGTGTCACACTTCCCTCGTGTCCTCATCTGGAACACGGGGTAACTAACTGGCAGCCAGCTCTGCGGGCTGCTGTGAGGATCGGGGGGATGAGCGCTGCTGAGGCGCTTGGCAGCGGCCCGGCTCGGAGCAAACATGCCTGGCCGGCACCGAGCATCGTGTCAGCAGGTCCCCGTGCAGTGTCACAGGCCGGTCTGCCCTTGCTCTTTGACCTACCTGCTGAACGTCGAGCATGGTGGCCGGCGCGGTCAACCTGAGGCTGCTGGCCGTCTTCAGCTTTACCTCTGGGAGTCCCGTGTGGCAATCCTGGGGTGAAGTGTCCCCTCTAGGGAGGGCGGGTTTGCTCTGCCGGGACGCCGGCAGCATGACCACACCAGGGAGGCGAGGTGCTCTCTCAGCCAGGGGTTCGCAGAGACACGAAGCTTCTTCCTGCGGCCATGGGAAGGCAGGCCCTGCTCGCAAACGCCCAGGGCACCTATTGTAAGACAGGCAGTTCGACCTCTTGAGCTATTGTGGTGTAATAAAAATAAATAAATAAATAAATACAATGAAAAAAGAGAAAAACGAGACAGGCAGTCTTCCTGGCTTGCTCGCTCAGACCCGAGCTGAGATGGTCCTGCTGCTTTTGGGTCCCTGTGCTGAGGGGAGAGGGGCAAGGTGCAGCCCACCCTTCCTTTTGACCCCAGAGGTCGCGCTTCAGGAACTCTGGATGCAGGTGGGGAGCTCAGTTCCACTTGCTCGCCATCCGAGGGCACAAGGCCTCCTGTCCCCGAGGCCAGCAAGACTCACGCGCCCGGACAGCCAGGCACAGCCTGTTGCTCCTGTGCGGCCCCTGCCTCGGTGCCTGCTCACCCCTCTGTGTTTTCATTGCCTTTTGTCCCCCCCGCCCCGCCCAGGGACTGCCCTCACTTACCTGTGGCCCAGGTATCCTTGAAATGATGCAACCCAAAGTCTTATAATTGCTCCTTTCCGTGCTTTCTTCCAAACTGGACTGGGCCCCTGGGGGGTCTACTGGCTTATAAATAATAATAAAGAATATACAAAATATATATATATATATATATATTTTTTTTTGAGGCAGAGTCTCACTCTGTTGCCTGGGCTAGAATGCCGTGGCCTCAGCCTGGCTCACGGAAACCTCAAACTCCTGGGCTCAAGCGATCCAACTACCTCAGCCTCCCGAGTAGCTGGGACTACAGGCATGCTAAATTTTATATATATTTTTAGTTGTCCAGCTAATTTCTTTCTATTCTTTTTGGTAGAGACGGGGGTCTCCCTCTTGCTCAGGCTGCTCTCGAACTCCTGAGCTCAAACAATCTTCCCGCCTCAGCCTCCCTGAGTGCTAGGATTACAGGCATGAGCCACTGCGCCCGGCCGATAAAATATTTTTTAATAAAAAAAGAAAAAAGCTAAAGAAACCTGGACTGGGGACACACACACACCACTTCCCCAGCCCCCCACCCCCTGGCCCAGAGGACTGGCGCTGCTGGGTGCCTGAGAGGCGCCACCCTGGATCCCTGCCTAGTCAGCACTGGCTCCCGTGACCTAGACCCCCGGCCACCGCTGCACTGGGCCGGTGGGGCCGACCCGCCCAGCTTAGGTCCACCTGGAATTTGCAACGGGCACTCAGAAATCCTGCCCACAGTGTCCTCGCTCTCTGAATTTTCCGGGCCACTTTAGGCAGAGGGAAGATGCCGCAGGCAGAGGCCCAGGTCCCCCAGCAGGTTGCACAGGCTGTTCCCCTCACAAGGACACCTTCCTTGGGAGTGAGGGGACTGCTGAAATCCCTCCCCTGTCCTTGCTTCCAGCCACGTACCGGGCAAGAGGGCGAGTGCCTTTTGCTTACCGCACACAGGCCTGCAGGGACTCATGGGGGCCCTGGAGCCCAGACAGGCGCCCAGGAACCTGGCAACCCTAGACGGCAAGGAGAGGGGAACTGCCGCTTTCCACCTGCTGGCTCGGCTCCCGGACGCCTGGCTCCTGTCCTTCCTGCCTGTGAGCCACCCTTGGATCCTTCCAATAGACGTCCCTTTTGCGCAAGCAAATGCAAGCGGGTTTCTCCACTGCTACCCTACCCTCCATCGTCTCTTCTCCACCTGGGCAACGGTCCCACCCTGGCGCACAGCACTGTGGAAGGAGCTGTTTGGCCATGTCTCGCCCATGGGAAGGAAGGTTCCAGAAGTAAGAGACTGTCTGGTGCTCCTCGCTCCTGGGCCGGCTCGGCACTGCAGGAAGTGCTTGCCTGCGGAGCTGCGGCCAGCAGAGGAAATTGATTCCTCCTACCTGGACTAAGTCCAAGGTCTTCTGGAGCAAAGCAATGCTGAGAATCGGGCGCTTCCCGTCTCGCTGCCAGAGTCCCAAGAAGCAGGGCACATGGGTGTCTCGTGGTCCCAGACAAGATGATGGGGAGGTTCACTCAGAGAACCAAATGCCCAAGGATGACAGAAACCGTCTGAAGCATCATAACGAGGGAGCCGGCAGATCCACTAGGTATGACAAGGTGCAAATGCTCACTGCAGGGAATTGGCTGAGACGCAGGTCCACGGATGCATGGGCATTTAGTGTGAACGTGGCAGCGACAACGGTCGGGAAGAGGCCAGTGTGTGAATAATGGTTTGGAGGTGACTGGCTGTCCTGCAGAGAGCAGGAAGGCAGCCCGTTATTAGCCACTGCTGTTGAAGCCAGCCGCTGAGACCCACAGACCCTGCCATCTCATGGCCCCTGCCACAGTCAGAAGCCACACTTGGTTTTCTTCCAAACCTCCTCTGTGGCAAGAGATGCCTCAGGATTCAGGCCGCTCTGCGACTCGGCCACCTGGAACCCGTGGCCCTCCCGAGGCAGGGGAAGAAAGGGCTGGACGACCCCACGAGGTGTTTGCAAAGCCCCCCAGGGTCTGCCTCAAACCCTCCTTCACACCACAGCCACAGTGTAAAGTCTAGATGGTGAAACGGCTAAAAGCAAAATCACCACTGTGAAAATTAGAGAAGAAAATACACACCAGTGTTATGATGTTTTGGGGGGTGGGCACCATGAAAGATACCTAACCCAGAAATCATAAACCAGTACTTCAATAAATTTGATCATATACAAACGTACAGCTCCTCGACAGCCAGAAACAACCAGCAGAGCTGTCCAGACGACACAGGCTGAGAGAAAAGATCTGGTACCTACATGACAAAGGATGTATCGCTGTGGTGTATGACAGGCTCCTGCAGGGCACGGGTGGTTCCCAGACTCAGAATCCCAGATGGGTGATGAGTTCGTGAAGAGATGCTCATGCCCAGGGTGGAGCGGAGAAATGCAAAATCAAAGAAAACCTGATACCACCTTATGCCCAGCAGAATAGCAAACATCAGAAGGTGGATAATCCCAAGGGTGCCATGGGAGGAGGAGCGTTCTCGGGTAGTGCCTGTGGGACGTGAACCCCACAGCCGGTCTGGAAAGCTGAGGGGTGGCATTTATTGGAATAAAGTGTGTCCATGCCCTTTCACCCAGCAATCCCACCCCTTGGTATGTCACCAAGAGAAACTCTCAGGTCACTAAGGTGACATGGAGTGCAATGGCCGTCGTGGCATGAGTTGTGCACAGCAGGGGCTGAAGCACTAGGGCTTCGTCACTCGGGATGGGGATGATCGGGTATGCTGGATCCAGGGGATGAAATGCTGTGCAGGAGCGCAAACGTCACCCACCTGTTTCCAGGGCCACGGGGAGGGAGCTGAGATGCCCTGGTGAACGAGAAAAGCAGTCAGCAGAATGAGACTACAGCATGGTGACAGTTATGGTGGGCAAGGACGTACGAGTATTTCCAAATGGCACTGCGTGTTTACCAAGGATGCGTGGACATTTAAGGCTGGAGGAGGCATCCCAGTGACTTTGGTAGGGAGGGGAACGGGAGTGGAAAGGCAGGGGGAAGGGAAGAATAAAAAGCTGTGTTTCGGCCAACTAAAATATATATATAGAAAAAAATTAGCCGGGCATGGTGCCACATGCCTGTAGTCCCAGCTACTCGGGAGGCTGAGGCAGTAGGATCGCTTAAGCCCAGGAGTTTGAGGTTGCTGTGAGCTAGGATGACGCCACGGCACTCACTCTAGCCCGGGGAACAAAGCGAGACTCTGTCTCAAAAAAAAAAAAAAAAAAAAGCTGTGTTTCTCCCATCCAATTTCCAGACACTATAAAAGTTGTTCACCCAAAACGTGTCGCTCAGGCCGTGGATAAACACTGTGGGTACAAAGTGAGGCGGGATGACGTAGGATGCCAGGGTCTTTGGGGGAGGCAATTCCTCAGTGTCTGTTCAAAGTTTTAAGCACACTTTATGTTTTGACCCGGTAGTTCCACGGAGAGGTAATTATCCTAGAGAGAGACTGACGCGACACGCGTTCAAGGCTGTTGGGTCCAGCATTCATAGCAGAGGCAAAATAAACATGACGATGGCTTAATTAAAAGCACAGCAAATGGGGATTCATTATGTAAATGGCACAATAGTTCGGGGATCCTATCAAATAGCACACAGCCAAGAGAAAAATGAGCTAGCTAGAGGATTGTGTGCTGACATGGAAGGATCTCGAAGAATTGTTCCAAGTGAAAAGAAAACCACAACAAAAGGCTATAGCATTATGAGTTTTAAAAAACTGTGAATGCCCATGTAGGTGACTTCACAGAAGGATCAAAGAGGGAAACAAAACAGTGTTGCTTAAAATAACGTTGTTTCATAAAAATTTTCCCACGATTGGCTCTAAAAATGTGCAGGGTGGTGATGTTAACTGGTTCAGCCGCTCTGGAGGACAGTTTGGCCGTTTCTGTTAAAACTACACAGCCACTTCCCAAGGACCCAGCCACTGCACCCTCAGGCGTTGAAGACGCAAGTGGAAACAAGATCACAGGGAAACCTGTTCGTGAACGTTCGCAGCTAGTTTATTTGTAGCGGCCTAAAACTGGAAACAAGAAACTTGTCCTTCAAAGGGCAGATGCTCAAACACACCGTGGTTCCCCCAAGCGTGCACTAAATGAAAACACAGCAGTAAAGAGGAACAATTATCAGCACGGGACACAACTCAGAAGCATGTCCAGGGCATTCGGCCCGGTGAACAGAAGCCCACCCCAGAAGGCTACGTGCTGTGTGGTTCCATTTAGCATGAGGAATTTATGGCCAGGTACAACAGATTACTGTTTGTCACGGACTGGAAGGAGGCGGGAGGAGGCTGGGTCTATGAAAGGTCAACAGGAGAGACCCTCGAGACTGAACAGGGCCGTCTCCAGGCTGTGGCAATAGGGACAGGGACCTAGGCAGGTGAGGCAATGCCCAGAGACACGCGGGTACACACGCGCGCGACCAAGTGCACGCACCGCGGGCGACATCTGGAGCAGCTCTCAGATGGTACCGAGGCCGCGTTCTGGCCCTGAGACTGCACCTCAGTCGCGCAAGATGCCCACGCTGGGGGACCTGCGGGGAGAGGCTAGCGGCCTCCTAAACGTCTCTCGGCAACGAGAAACTTCCCGTGACTCTAACGATGGGAACGGAACCAGTCCACACCCAAAGCACGGCGCCGCAGCGCTCAGCGCGCACAGCTGGCAAGTCGCGCGCGAACCCGGCGGCAACCAGCGCCGGGGCCCTCGCCTCGCGGACGCCCAGGCGGGGGAAAGGTGCGCGCCGCGGCCCAGGAGTCCTCAGGGGCGCGCACGCGACGCGGTGGATTTGACGGGACGAAGGAGCGTCCGTCAGGCGCGGGGGCGGGGCTTCCTCCCGAGCCCAGCGAGATCATTGGCGGAGTCAGCCGGAAAAGGACAGGAAGTCGAGACGGCGCTTCCGGCGGGCGCGCTGAGGGGACGTCCAGAGGCGAGTCAGGCGCGGGCCCGCCCCGGGCGTCTCGGCACCGCCTTCCGCGCCTCCCTGCTCCTGGGCCCGGCCGTGCAGGGGACGCGCCGAGTCCCCCTTTCCCGAAGCCCGTGGTGTCTGCGTCCTCTCCCGGGAACAGGCCGAGGGGGAAGCCTTCGCCGAGAGCCAGGACCGGGCGGGGCTGTGGGCAGCGTTGTTTCCGTGCCGCCCGTGGGCCAGTCTGGCTTTCTAGAAGGGCCGGGAAAGAGATCTTGTGCTCCCCAGGGTGATTTGGAGAAGGGTGGAAGGAGGGTGGCGACCCCAGCCGGCTGCTGAGGGACCTCGGCCATTCCATCTTGGTCCATTCCTGGGTCCTGGCCTCCGAGCTCTCTTGCGCCTTCTGTGAGCTTCTACCGTCCCAGGGCGCCGCCGCGGGGCAGGGCTCCTTCCCACTCCATTGTGTCTAGAAAGCGCCTCTGAGCGTGTCTGGGGGCTCGGGGGACGCACGGACACCCCTACACGCACACACACACATACCCCCAGGAAGAGGTGGGCAGAGCTGGCAGGCGACTCCTGGGGGCAAGGTGGTGGTTGATCAGAGGTGTCTCCAGGCTTCTGGAGGTGGGGGTTGGTACCATGAGAAAGCCTTCAGCCTGTCACTAGAAAGGTGTGGCCCGCCAGGGAGGGCACATGCCTCCGCAGGGGCTGGGGTCCTTTCAGATCTCAGCCTGTCTCCTGGGGGAGGTAGGTCAGTGGGAGCCCCATGGAGAAGACGGGTGGCTTCTCTGGAAGTGGCTGCAAGCAGGAGCCATCCCTCCCTCCCGCTGGTTGTAGCCCAGAGTTTCTGGAGAAGCCTCGCCTTTCCAGCCACATTTCCCTCACCAAGGGGGACCCCAGCGCATGGGCGATGCACAGGCCCGTCAGCGCCTGGCACCCCACCCACCCCAGACAACAGCTGCCATTGCCCAGGGTTTGCCCTGGTTGCTCTTTGTTTGGCTCCAGGATGGCCTGTCATCTAGTTGGAGGGCAGCTCTGGGGACTGAGCGTGTCATCTCATTGCTGTGCGATCAGATTGTCTCCAAAAGAATTGCATTCCGGTGGAGAAGCATTTTGCCTGTCAGTTTCCCTTGCTCTTCTCTCCCGTTTGCTCTTGGGTCTTGGGCTTTTCCTTGTCCATGTGTCCCAGCTGTCTGCATGTGAACGATGTGAGCCCTTAGTCACATCTTGCTGGTATTTTCCCCCGTGTTATCACTTGCCTCTTGACTTTGTGGTTTGAGGGTCGTGTTTGGTTGGGCAGAGCACTTTAGTTTTTGCATCATCAAAATTTCCAGGCTCTTCCTACTGGCCTCTGGGGTTGCTCGTCGGTTTCTTTGCTCCTGGCTCACGTGGAGCAGTGGTCTTCTCCATTTAAAGTCGTGTCCTAGATCCCTAGTTCCCGACCGCTGCGTGAGGAATTACCCCAAACTTAGCTCCTTTACACAACAAATGCTCCTTATCTGCCACGTCTCTGAGGGACAGGCTCTGAGAGAGGGGCTTCTCGGGATCCAGGCGTTCTGGCTCAGGGTCACTCCCGGGCCCCGGGCCCGGCGTCAGCTGGGGTCCCTGCTATCTGGTCTGAGCTGGCTTCCGTGGCTGTAGGCAGGAGGCCTCAGTTCCACCCCACGGGGCCTCTCTGTACAGCTGCTCAGGGCAGGGCTTCCCCTGGGACACAGGTGGGAGAGAGCGTCCCCAAGACCAAATCACAGACTTTTGATAACTTCATCTCCTAAATGCTGTATTCTTTATAGGTCTCAGAGGTCAAGCCTGTAGCGGTGGCAGGGGAGATGACAGGCACAAGGTCAGAAGTTCCTGAAGAAGGATTCGAGGGGCACCCTTGCACGAGGACCTGGATGTGTCGCTGCAGGTCCTGAGCAGATCCGCCTCTCTTATGTGTCCTCGGTGTAATCCGGGACCAAGACTGGATGGGGCCCATGTTTGTAAGGGCGGAGAGCAGCTTCTACTTCTTTGTCTTGTTTTGCTTGTCTGCTGTGCTCTGCTCTGCTCTGCTCTTCTCTCTCTCTCTTTTTTTTTTTTTTGTGGTCTTTCCTTTTTCTTCTTTCGACAGAATCTCGCTCTGCCATCCCAGCGAGAGTGCAGTGGCTTCATCATAGCTCGCTGCAACCTCAAACTCCTGGGCTCAAGCAATCCTCCTGCCTCAGCCTCCCGAGTAGCTGGGACTACAGGTGCGTGCTACTGTTCCCGGCTCATTTTTCTTTTTCTTTCTTTTTCCTTTCTTTTCTTTTTTTTTTTTCCCAGCAGAGATGAGGTCTTACTCAGGCGGGTTCCAAACTCCTGACCTCAAGTGATCCTCCTGCCTCGGCCTCCCAGAGTGTTAGGATTACAGGCGTGAGCCATGACGCCCTACCAGCTTCTACATCTTTAAAGGGTTGCAAAACAAATCACAGGAAACCCAAAGAGAGGCGAGTATGCCGCAGAGACTCCCTGTGGCCCGCGGGGTCTGCTGTATGTGCTCTCTGGCCCTCTCACAGGAAGCCTTTGCCAGCCCTGGAGGGTTAGGCGTTAGGTTCTACAGCCCTGGGAACCGGCAGGAGGTCTCTTCCTCCTCACAGCACCCCCTCTGCGTCCTCTGAGTACCCCGCCCCCTCTGTGCCCCAGGTGGCTGCGTCCTCTCTCTGCAAACAGGCAGGCCTCTCCCCCTCCCTTGCACTGGTGAAGGGGAGGGGCGGGGGGTAGAGAGGTGTGTGGCACGTTGTCATGGTGTCCTTTTCTTCAATGACAATGTCAGGTCGCCTGGCACTGGGCTCTGGTGGCCCAGGTGGGGGTGGTTGCTGGCCTAGGGGTCGGGAAGGAGCTTCCTGCTGTGGCCCAGGGAGGCCCTTTGTATCTCGTTTCCCTGGAGACGTGCCCCATCCTTCCTGGCTGGAACTCAGAGGTGACTTCCTGATGACGCTTTTGGTGCCTCTGAGTTTGTCACAGAAGTTCTGTGGGTGGCAAGTGCTTTTCCTGTTAGCTCGTGTCTCTGGGCAACACCGAGGCCCTTGGTGACAGCTCCGGGAACCTTCCAAAGCCACCTTGCACTTCTTGCACCCCAGGACAGCAGGTTGCTGGGCCTTCCATCGAGGAATATGTTTGTGGCCGGTGGGGACAGCCCGAGGGGTCCTGAGGAGCCGCAGGACACGGTCTGGCCCGGCATGCCCCTACAGTCCTGGGGCATCTGACCGCTTGCTGCCTGCTCTTTCCTTCCCTCCTCTGACTGAGCCATGCCACCTTCCTGTCCTGTGCCTCTGCGGGGAGGAACAGCGTGGGGGGCCCCATCTTCCCCTGGTGTGAGGGCCTCGGGGGGCCTGGGCGGGGGCAGGGCCTCCCTCCCCCTAACTGCACGGCACCCTTGCCCAAGGGGTGCCCTCCTAGTGGCCTTTTCTGCATATGGGACGGTCACCACAGCAGCCAGACCCTGTCCTGACCCACACACCCACCTTGACTTAGTGGCCTGCCAGCCTGGCCCACTGGCTCCATCGAGGTCCCCAGAGGGGCTGTCCCAGAGCACCCTGGCCAGAGCCCCGAAGCACCGGACCCCCAGCAGCTGCTGCTGGCCCAGGCAGGACCCAGGGGCTTCTCGGGACAGAGCAGCCGCCCCTTGGCACCGGTACCCAGGGCCACCCAGGACCTTGCTGGCCGTGCCTGGTCTGGGACCTCCGCTCCTGCCCCGGATCAAGGTGCTGCCTTCCAGGAGACCTGGTACCTGTGGTGGCAACTGGAGAATGCCCTGGCACGGTGCCCTCTTTGGCTGGTGCCCTGCCTCCTGCTTGCCTCCCATAGACCCCAGGCTGCTGTCAGCTGGGGTTGGGGGTCCTCTTTGTTCTAGGGGGTGTCCCAGCCTGTGAGTGCCCCGCCCTGGACACCACGTCAGGGTAGGACACACACTGACCTTTTGTTGGGGGGCTGGGAGGGGTTGGGGAGGACACTTGGCATCTCTGGGACTCCTCAGTGGGTACGGCCCCTGCTCGGAGGGATCCTGCCCGGGGCTGGGGCCCTCTGCCTCGTGCCTGGGACCCTGGTCCGGCACCTCCCGCCAGCCACTGGGCACTGTCTGCTCCTCAGTTGTGTCCCTACTGCCTGTCCATGTGCCCGGGGCACCCGGCCCCTCCCTTGATGTTTGAGGGCACCCCCACACGGATGTCTGGGTGCCTCTGTGTGTCAGCATGTTCCTGAGTTGGGGTGGGTGGTGGCGGCAGTGTTCCCACAGTCACTCACTCCTGTCCTCCTCAGCCCCAAGTGGGGCCGGCGCCTTCTCTGCCCTATTCCCAACCTGTCCCTGTCCCCCAGGCAGGTCCCCTAAGCTTCCCCCTCACGTTCCCAGGTGCACCCAGAGGAGCCCAGAGCCCTAGAGTGGAGCCCAGACCTCCCTGTGTTGGGGGCCCCATGGGTACCTCGTTCCCATTGTCATCCAAATGCCAGGCCTCCCCTGCTGCAGGGCAGGTGGGAGCAACGCCCTGAGGGCCCATCGCTTTCCTTTCCTCTCCCAGGTCCCCTCCCAGCGTCCTCGGGGAGTGGAGGATTGGGCTGTGGGAGGCAGAAGGGAGAGCTGAGGTGCAGAGGTGTGGCTGGGGGCAGGGACGGGCAGCTGGGCCATCCCCTCCCTTCCCCTGCCCTGCCCGCCCCTTCCTGGACTCAGTTGAGGCAGAACCTGCAGCTTCTGAGGCAACCAGCACGCGTCCCCTCCCCTCCTTGGTCTCAGCAGGTGAGATGTGGCCAGGCTGGGGAGGGTGATCTCCCCTCTGCTCCGGACACCTGTTGGCCGGCAGGGCTTGGGCCTGGAGCCTGATGGGGCGTCACCACCACCCCCACCGGGTCCGGGCCAAGTGGCCAGGCCGCGATACCGGGTGTGAGAGCCTGGCTGAGGGGGCCGAGCCTGTGTACCCTCCGTGTC
The DNA here is from genome assembly GCF_041146395.1 of Eulemur rufifrons. Classification (NCBI taxonomy): domain Eukaryota; kingdom Metazoa; phylum Chordata; class Mammalia; order Primates; family Lemuridae; genus Eulemur; species Eulemur rufifrons. The sequence continues at coordinate 20,237,080 of NC_091012.1, read as the reverse complement.
CCCCAGTAACCCGCTGGGGCCCCCCAGGGTTTCCTCAGTGTGGCTGGGTCACCAGGCCATCTGCCCCCAGCAGGGTGGAGGTCCCCAGTGCTCCTTTTGTTGGTCTCATCTGCTTGGTCTCCCTTGGGAGGCCCCAGTCTCCCTCCCTCCTGCCTCTCTGGGTGGCCTCCAGCTCACTGCCTGGTCTGGCCTGTGGCCTCTCGCCGGGGCTGTCCCCAGGGGCCTGTTCCTCCAAGTTTGGTGTCTTCTGCCTTTGCCGCCCACTTGTGTCCCTGCCACCTGGGCATGATGGGGGGGGAGGGGACGGGCCGGGCCCTCCTGGATAGCCCAGCTCAGCCGAGGGGCGCTTCCCCCTGGGGTCCCTGCCAGGTGGGGGCTTGGGAGAGCATGTGCGGCAGCGCCCTCTCCGCTAGGTGGCGCTGGCACGGGGAAGAGGGCAGTAGGCTCTGGGTGACTCAGGGCAGGAGGGGGTGCCCCAAGGGTGCAGAGTCCTGGGTACCCTGTGGGCTGGGGGGAGAGTGGGGCCTCAGGGGCACCTCCGGGTCCCCCCACTGGCACTGGACATTTCTGGTCCTGGCTCTGCTGCCTCCTGTCCCCTCTGTCTTTGATCCAGTCTTAGGAGTCGTTTTGGAATGAAGAACAAGGGAGAGACTATGTTACACAGGTGGTGACTGTTTCCTTCCTTCCGCCTTCCCTCATGCTACATGTCACAGCGGTTGCCAAGTACGTCCAGCTGCCCCATCCTCCCCACCTGCTGCATGTCCAGGGCCTGAGGCCTAGAGAAGGCCATTTTGTCCTAAAACCTGGACATCTCTTTTCCCCTCCTTGGGATGCCCCAAACCCTGCTCCTGTTCCTCTCCATCCCAGCTGCTACTCCTGAGCTTTGGGATGTCAACCTTTCCACCAGCCCAGGCCCCACGTGGGTCCCTGCTGGGCTCCACCTGCGTCCCTGCCCCTCCCCCACTGGGCTGCCATCCAACAGCAGCCCCAGGTAGTGAGTGCTTGCTGGGGGACTGTACTCACAGGGGAGGTTCGTTGTTCCTCTCAACGTACTTGATTTGTGATCAGCTGCTGAAACAGGAGGATGTCACTGTGTCCTTTTCAGGTCCTGGAGGCATCCTGCTTATTTTGTCCCCCATGTATATAGGCTCATTGATGACACCATCAGGTCCTATTGTCAAGATAGCATCCCCTGCCCATGCCTACCACCCACCATAGATAATCCAGGCCTCAGGCTAGCTGCAGGGCCAGCTTTCAGGACCTTGTATTGGGACTGGGATGGTGAGGGGAAGGGACACCAGGAGTCCATGCAGCTAGTGGCTGGGCACTGGTGGGAGGGGCTTTCAGCAAGCAAACAAGGGAGGCTAAGACTGTGAGTAGTAAGAAAATTAGAAGTGATTCATTCTTTTCTGCGTATTTTAAATGCACAGAATCATGCAGGTATTACTTTTAGAATCACACACAAAAAATGGTGGGGAGGGACAGACTAGAGTGCAGCAAAGAGGTCAGGAGCAGGTAGGGTCCCAGTCCTGCCACAAACTGTGTACCCATAGACAGCCAAGAGCCCCTGAAGGCTCAGGGGCCCATGGGTGCATACATAGGCACTGCATGGGTCCTGTGCCAGGTGGGAGGCCAGGGTTGAGTCCTGCTGCCCACAGCAGGGAGATGACAGGTGAGGGTCTGCTTCCCTGCCCTCTGCTGGCAGCTGGAACCAGGCATGCAAGGCATCATGTGGCGTCCTATCCTGGGTCTCTTCAGCACTTGCTTTCCAGTTTAAGAAACATGTATGTAAACTGTGGAGACTGAAATACATACCTAAGGCAGAAAACCTGGGAGATAAGTGAATATAGACAGGTGAAGAATTTGAGTATGCAGAGATGATCGGGCATTTCAGTCTTTGGAGCTTTGCCCATGTCGCTAAACACGCAGCAGTTCCAAGAGCTGAGGAACCACCCGTTACCAAGATGCTTGCTTTCCATCCCCACGTCCTTGGACACGGAGCCTGACGGCAGCTTTTCCCAGTGACGACACTGGCAGATTACTGGTATTGTACGTGCAGCTTCACCTGCGCTTCCAAGTGGGTTCTCTCTACACACTGTTGTACCATAGTTATAAGTTGTTAACAAGCACTTTGGGGGATGAGTCAGGGAATAAAACTCACAAACAAAACACAAACATCTATGGGTAGCACTTGACCGCTGGCCCCAGACCAAAGTGAAAATGCAGAACCAACAAAGCCAGACGGTGATCCTTGAGACCTAAGCCCCAGCGCCTGTGCCATGGGACCCCAATCCCTACCCCAGCAGGAAGAGCCAACACGTTAAAAATAAATGGTCTTTTTATTGTGTGTCCACGAAAACAAAGTCAGGGTGGCCTTTGGTTAATCCCCCCAACAAGGTGACAATGAACAGGAGGCATGCATGACAACTACCACAACGACGACAGTCTCCTCTGTAGGAGTGAGGTCTTGCTCTCCCAGGCTGTAAGGGTCAGAGGAAGCAGGGCCAGGAGGCTCCAGAGGAAGGCACACCCAGGTCCACCATACCCAGGAGGGCCTGAGTGTGCTGCCTCCCTGGCAGGACAAAGCAAGGGGAAACAAGCACTGCCCCGGGCTAGGCCCACCCCTGCAAGTTACAACACAGAAAAGCTCCCACCCCCCACCCCCCACCCCCAGCAAACACTGCTAAGGCAGTCGGCCAGGACTTCTGAGAAGAGCTGGCTCTAAAGCTGAGACCCTCAGGGCTCCATCCAGAAGGGGTTGCCTTCCTCAGCCTGCATGGAGTAGTAAACAAAGAGCAGGAAGGCAGCAAAGACCAGGAAAAGCAGCAGCTGCCCCCAGAGCGGGACCTGGCGATCCTGGCCCAGACCTGCCCCAGGAGCTTGCTTTTCAGGCCGGATGGCACGGCGGGCAAGCCATGAAGGAGGGGCAGATGAAGATGAGGACACAGAAGAAGCAGAGGAGGATGTAGGATAATAGGATAAGCCCAGGGAGCTCCTGGAGATGGTGGAAACAGGGCGGTAGTGCGCAATGCTCTGGTAGGCACTGTCCCGGTCATACATGCGGCGTTCCCTGTGGTAAAAGAGGGGAGCAGGTGGGCCAGGGAGCCTGGGCCCAGAACCAGCCCCTGGGCCTCCGCACTACTCACCTATCCTTGCCATCCTTTTCAGGAAAAGAAAAAAGATTGTCATCACGCACCTGCAGAAGAGAATCAGGGTAAGGGGACTGGCTGGCAGGGCCAATATGGCCCTGCTGTGTCCCTCAGTCCAAGCTTCCCCAGCTGACCCACTCTGACCACTGCTTAAAGGCTAAGCCCACCCCACCCCCCAACGGTTCTGGGTTCTTGGCCTTTGGTCTATGGGGCCTTACCACCTGTGTTCAGTGACTATCCCGGCTGTCCATGCCCCAGCATCCTCCTTTCTCCCCCAGGATGCTCAGAAAGAGCTCAAACCTAGATCCCAGACCAGGGTGTAAAGTACATCCCATGTGCTCTAGTCAAATAGCTCTGATGGTTCACCAAACTGGGGCCCTGAACAAACAGGTGTCTGCTGACCCTAACTCTCCCTAGAGGCCTAGGAGACAGCATTTGCACCCAGTGGTCCCCTCAATTTATCCAAACCCAGCCATGATCCTCTAGGTTGTACCCAAGTACAGGGTGCCTGCCAACCAGCTCACCTGGTGGTGGAAGGTGTCAGCATCTGAGAGTGGAGTCACAGGCTGGCGGAAGCCCTTGGACGTGCCCACAGACTCGGGCTCCCCATAAGTCCTGGTGGTCAAGTAACTCTCCTCATAGTAGTCGTCATTATAGCCTTGGGAAGGGGGGCAGTGATAGCATAGAGGGCATTGGGTCCCCCACCTGGCCCGATGGCCCTAATCTGAATCCCATTTCATGGCCTTTTCCCCTCTAGGGCTGAAGAGTGGTGGGGGTTGAGGTCTCAGGGTCTCCCTGTGACCACAGTCTATGACATAGTGGGATCAAGGTGCCAAGGTGCCCACCCCCACCCTGCCTTACCCTTGCTCTGATAAAGCAAGGCGTCTTCTTTCTTGGGCAGGTCGTACATATCTGAGTCCACCGACGCTGAATCCGAGTCTAAATTGAAGAGAAGAGGCAGAACCATTTGCCCCTTACGTTTCCCTCCCTTCGCCCCAGTGCCCCTCTGGACCAGCGCTCTGCTACGCACTCGCTCACTACCCCATCCTTCCTGTCTCCCAAGCCCCATCCCCAGAGGCAGCCAGGCGGGGGTCTCACCTGAGTACCGAAAGGAGAACGAGGCGGACGAGTTGGGGGGCGAGAGCCTCCGCCTCTGGGTCTCGTACTCGAAGATTTTCTTTTCGTAGAGCTTGCGAGTGGAGCCTGGCCAGACACGGGACGGTGAGGTGCGCGGGCCGCGAGCCGGGGGGGAGAGCGCGGGGGTGGGGGGCGCGAGGAGGGGACGGGGGAGGCGCCGGGCGGAGCGCGGGGAGCGGGTTCCGGGAGGGGTCCCGCCAGCCGCCGCGTACCCACGACGGGCCCGTGCGGGATGTTGTACTGGCGCAGCACGGCAGCCAGCTCGGCGTCCGACAGAACCGCGTAGTCGTCCATGGCGGCCGGGGTGGCAAGGCCTGAGGTTGGCCCGGGCCTGGCGAAACAGGCCAAGCAACGACTGCCTCGAAGCGCGGCGGGGATAGCGCGAGCGCCTCGGGAGCGGCCGCGCTCGCGTCACGCCTGCGTCATTCTCGCTTCACGGCCGCGGGCACCGCAGGCTGCGCGCGCTGCGCGGGGCGGAGCCAAATCGCGCGGAGCAGCTGGCGCAGACCGGTCTGGCCTGGAGAGTGGGCGGGGCGGGGCCGCGCATCGGGGGGCGGGCCTGGCGACCACATACGTCACAGGCCGACCGGATTGGCTAGGGGTAGAAGGGGGCGGGGCCTGCTGGGGAGTCGAGGCGGCGCAGACTCCTGTAGCTTTGGGAGCCGGCCGGGCTGAGCGCCGGGGGGGGGTTGAGGCCTGCCAGCCAGACGTCACACGCCGGCGTGTTTGGGCCAGACCTATGAGATGGGCGGGGTCTGCGCGCGAGGGGAACGAGCAGAGATCCGCCTGGGCGTGGGAGCGGGCAGAGTCGGCGCTCTTGGGGTGGCTGTGGTCCCTGAGTCACTGGGGCTCCGCCCCGTCCCTACACCCCACTCGCGCCCCCTGCCGTCGTCCCCCTTCCCCGAGCTCCCGGCTGCCCAGGCAGCAGCGGGCAGGGGCCGGATCCTAAGAGCGAAGCCTTGGAGAGCGCCGGCCCCGGCAGGAGCCGCTGGGAGCGCTTTGCCTGCGCAACGCCAGGGAAGCGGCTGCCCGGCTGGGTCCCGCAGAGCCCCTGCCCCAGGCCCGCCCTTCCCGTCTGCACGGCCCTCGCCTGCGCACCTGCGCCCGCTGCTTCCCACCGCCTCCCTCTCCCTTTCCTTTCCTCTCCCCTTCTCTCTCCCTCCCTCCCTCGCTCCACCCGGGAGGAAATGGGGCACTGGGCCAGGAGGCCGCCAGCACTCCAGGAGCAAGCAGCCTTCGAAGGGGCCCGGGCAAGCCAATGGGCACGGGCAGAGGGCGCCGTGTCATGCGTGCAGAGGCAGCGTAGTGTGTCCGCCTAACCTTCCATGCTGTTCACCTGGGGCCCGGGCGGGGGGGTGGGGAGGAGGCTTTCCTCTTAAGTCAGAATGGCCCCTAGCCCAGCATGGCCAGCCACGGGGCGGGCGAACTATGGGAAGCTGCCGTGGCTTGTGCAGGAGCCTGGACTGTGGCTACAAGTCAGCCAGGGCCTTCATCAGAAAAGGGCTGCCCTGTGGAGACTGGAAAGAGGGTGGTCACATTGTAAACAACGCCAGCTAATGGAGTGTGGGACCAACCAGGGTGCCCTTCACTGGGAGGCCCAGAATTGGGAGCATGAAGAGGTACCATCGTGGTCTCACAAATGAGGGGTGGTGACAGGAGAAGAGGGAGGACTCTGGTCAGATACAGACTGGCTGGCCCGGCTGGTGAGGGTCACATACCATTTGTACATGGAGGTTTGCTCATAGAGAGGGGAGGAGATGGGGCCCTGTTTTCGCCACAGACTAAGACCCTAACGAAGAAGAGTTGCTGTTGGCTAGGTTTTAGAGTAAAGGCAAGGCTCTGCTCTGTCCCCAGCAATGTGGGAGGAGGTGACATGTGAGTCTTCGAAGACACCATGTGTGGCAGCATGAGGCAGAGGAGCTTTGGGCAGGGGCTGGCATTTTACACTCCAGGCCACTCAGGGGCTGCCTCATGGATTTTTTAGTTTTGACAGAATCAGATTCCCCAGCACCTCTCGAAACCTTCTGCAATGCTGGCCCCTCTCCCGGAGGCTTGTGTGTACAGAGTGCTTGCTCAGTCCTCCCCCGTGCCACCCCTCCCCACACAGATCCAAGCTGTTTCCTTATGAGGTCAAGGAATTCTAGGTTTGCCTTCTCCCTGAGGAACACCCCCACCCGCACCTGCCTCAGCATTCTGCCTTTTATGCCCCCCAACCGGTTGCCCCACGATGAGGTCCCACCACAGACAGCACCAGGAAACTAAACTGTAATGGTCCCCCTGCACCCACCCTGTGGGTACCTGAAGCCTGCGTCCAGCTCCATTGCAGTGCAGCTCCATCCCAGACCACTAGAAGCCAGGGGAGCTCTTGGCCATCAGGGCTGAGAGGCTCTACACGACCCCCCCAACCCCCAGTCTTAGGAAGAATCAGGATCTCAGGTCAGAGGAGACTTGTCCAGGGCTCTGAGTACAGCAATTCATTCATGGACCATTCCCCTGGCCAGGACCTGGTCCTCAGAGGGATGACATGGCTTCAGAGCTCCCTGGTGAGGGGTTGCAGTTGTCAGAGGAGCTGGGAAGCGTGTACGGGGAAATCTGAGGGCACCAGGGGGTTCTTCTGGGAAGGGCAGGCAGAGGAGACATTGGCGTACAGCCAATTCTAGGTCAAGAATAAGAAAACTGAGCTGTTCCTTTAAGGATGGGGAATGGCTTCTAAGCAGTATACAGTATTGTGTAACTTGCAATCCTAGCAAGATTGAAAGTTGAAAAAATATCAACATGAAAATATTTTTCAGTATCTGTGTACAAAGAGATGATTGTTCATTGAGTTGTTCACATTTTCCTTAAGCTCAGAATCTTAATAGTAAACAATATTTAGCTTTTCTCTGCAAGGATTTTAAAGATTTTGGGGTTTTTAAGTTGTATTCAAATGCTTTGAAATATTTGCTCAGATGGTAACAAAAGTCATAAGACAATGATTACTGCGACATCAATGTGTTGAAGACTGTGAAAACCAAGGAAAATGGTGAATGGTTAGCTAACCAGAAGCCTTGCGTTCAAGCCCTAGAACACACATAGGTTCATCTTGTTACTACTGTTGGCATGGCTGGTTGGAGATTCAGGCTGGCTTTGCAGCAGGAATGGAGCCAATTCTAGCAGTTTTCCGACATCTTCAACACAGGAAGAAAATATCTTTATTATGATCCTCACCAGGGAACAGCTGGTGCAGTACAAACCTTCATCCCTCCCTCCCCAGACCTGGAAAAAGTAGAGACAAGGAACTGCTTGTGTTTAGAGTGGGGGGAAGACAGTAGTGTAAAGAGAGGGCTCAAATACAGTGGGGGTCCTGAGACTCAGCCAAGCATCCACCACCTCTTCTGTGCTCCCCCCACCTGTTGTACCCCTGGCTTGGATTGTGGTGCCCGTGGGTAGGTGGGGTTCCCCCCTCAAAGGACAGCCTTGGCTGTGAACCCCAGCACAGCCACCTCATGGGCCTGAGCTCAGGCTTCTCGTCCAGCAAGTGAAGATAATTCACTGCCGCCCCCCCTCCCGGCAGGGGCCTCCCACTGGACGGAGCAGCGGCAGGCAGAGACCCTGGGACCGTTGGAGGTTTCCACGGTGAGTCAAGGTGAGAAACGTCAGCAGCAGCAGAGCTAGCAAAGGCAGCAGCAGATGCAGTGAGGCCCAGAAGATGGCCAGCACCTTGCTATTAGTGTTAAACTGGGTATTGCCAAGTTCACTTGGCAAGTGTGGCCAAGCTCCTTCCCTCCCTGCCTCCCTTTCTTCTTTCTCTTTTTAAATGAAGTAGAATGGAATAGAAAAATATCAGAGTACTTTACAGGTAGTAAGGGGAAGTACTGTTTTGTGAAACGTCTGTTTCAGTTACATATGTCTGCGTTTGTGTCTGTGTGCTGGCTCAAAATGTAAAATAATTCTTCTTCGGGGTTCTGGGCAAAATGTTAAAATGACACTGCTTTATGTGGCTTTCCCCAAGGAAGTGACATTTGAGCTGAATCTGAAGCTACCAGGAAATGGGCACGTAGAAGAGGAAGAGAGAGGTTGGCAGTGCCAGGGTGTGGCTGTGCCCACCAGCTTCACAGACACTTGGCCCTTTGGCCGCACCCTGCTGCGCACTCCTGGACTTTGGGACTGCACGGAATCTGCCCCTGGTAATTCAGTAAGTTCTGCTGCTGCCTCCAGCGCAGCCCCAGGCCCAGCTTGTTCATCACAGGGCTCTGGTCCCTGGTCCAGCCTCACGGTGGTAGGTGCCCAGTGAACACCTGCAACAGCCTGCTGTCCCCCATCCTGGGGGGGCAGAATCCGACCTGCTTGGCCAGCCCAGGCTTGGGGCAGAGACAGGGGGCTGTAACTGTGGGTGGCTTCCTGGAGGAGGTGGCCTTGGGGCTGGGCTTTTCCAGCTGGGGATCGCTTGGCTGCCCCAAACTCAGCCATGCAGCGTCGTTGCAGTTGGGCCTATGTGGGCCCTGCAGACCCTGCGGGCGCTGGAAGCGAGACCCCTCCCCGGGGCCTGGCGGCCCTCGAGGGGCGGTGAGCTCATGGGGGGCGGCGACGCCAGGCGGCCGGGTCGCTGGAGCTCACGGCGCGTCCCCGCCCCCCCCATCCCCGTCCCCGGCTCCTGGGCGATTTTACCAATTAAGGCTTTCTCGCCGGGCCGGGCCGGGCGCGGGGCGGGCGCGGGGCGGGGGTGCGGCCAACAAGAAGGCGGGTGGCGGTGGCCCATTCGCGTGGAGGCGCGCGGCGCGCAGCGGACGCCCGCGGAGCCCTGAGGCGCCTGGCACCCGCGCAAAGGCAAGCTGAGCGCCACCCCGCGGTCGCCGCCCGCCCGCAGGGACAGCAGGTGAGGCCTCCGCAGCTCAGCTCCGCGCTGGCCGGGACGAGGGTGGAGAAGGCGGGCGGAGAGGTCCGAGAATGCAGGCGTCGGCTCGCGCCCAGGTTCGGCTGGGGTGCCCGAGCGCGATGGAGGCGCCCCTGGCGTCGGGGAGTGAGTGTGTGGGGACTGCTTTCCGTAATTTGCCCATGGGCAGTGTCTGTCCCACGAGTGTGGGAGCCCAAAGCCATGGGGGTCCCTGAGAGAGAGAGGGTGTCTGGGCCTTTGGCAGGAGACTGGCGCCTGCGCAGCTGCCCATGAAGCGACCACTTTGTGGGAAAGACCCCAGGACACAAGGACCTCCCATGGGCTGAGGGTGAGCGGCCCCTCCCTGGAAAGGCACTTCTAAGCCAGTGTGCCCGCTGGGAGGGTGGGTCCCTTGCTGGTGCAAGTCCACAGCTGCTTTGGACACAGGGGAGCTGGTTCTGGGACTGCTGTGGAGCCATAGCAGGGGTGTGGCCAGGCTAGATTCCTCTGCTGGGCCCTGGGCCCTGGGCCTTGTCCCAGGTTGGCTCTGGGCTGGATGTTCACTGCCAGCCAAGATGTGAGCAGCAGAGTCCCCAGTTTCCCATGCCACCTGGGCCAGGAAATTAGGTGAAATCCGCTGGCAGGCCCATTTGTAAGTGCTCCAGGCTGCACTGTCAAAGTGGGAGCTGGGAAAATGGGGCCCCTCATCTGCTGCACCAGCCCAGGTCTCTTCTCACCTTGCCAATCTTCTGTTTCCTTCCCTCCTGGCGCCCCCTGGCTACAAAGGCCTGGAAAGGACTCCTAAAGGATCCCCGCTGAACAGCCCCTGGCCTTGGGGCTATAGCTCCCCGTGGGAGGGCCTGGCCTGGGGTCTGAGGGCCGGGGGTGGTGTGGTGGGCGGGGTGTGTCTAACGTCCAAGAATCTACTCCAAATAAGGGAAAATATGAAAGAGCTGGATTTTGGCTTCCCAGGACTGTCCGATCTGGGGGCTTTGGGATCGGGCGACATCTGGTGGTGATACTGTGTCCCCCTCTGGAGAAGAACCCTCTACACTCCCATTCCTTGTTTTCTCTAAATAGGGAAAACCTAGGGCTGGAAGCCAGGACACCCACCTTCTGACACCCTTTCTGCTGGAACTGAGTACTGGTCAGTTACTCTGACTCAGTTTCCCTGCTCCCTGAACATTAAGGAACGAACCCAGATGACCTAGCTGGATAGCACTTAGTGGAGAGAGAAGCAATTTTTAATGTAATTCCAGCCCTGGGAACTTGTTTCTCAGTGGGGCACGGGGATCAGAAGGACAACTTTAAGTCTGTCTTGAAAGGAGCCTGGCAGGGAGGGATCTGCATGGGGTCTGCCTTCACAGCTCTCCCTCCCACCTCCCCAGCTCCCAGACACAACAGCGTGGTGCATTTTGTGTAGGTGCGTCTGAAAGTGGTCAGCAGAGGAGAGAGTGTACAGGGGGTGGGCCTCAGTACTTAGAAAATGCCGTTTGGATCCCCCCCAACCACCACTGGTGGGGAAAAACAGCGGGGTTACAGGAAGCCCCGAAGTGAACGTGTTGATAGGCAGGGGGGATGCTGGCTGGGCTTGCAACCGCACCACCAAGGCTATGGGAGAGCCAACCATATTTGGGCATGACATGCTGGCCAACCCAGGGCTTCCTTCTCCCACTGGTCTTTAGCAGATAAATTAATTAATACTAGAATGAAGCAGTATGGACAGAGACCTTCCTTTCTAGAAAAAAGACATAGAGGAGGGAACATCCTAGAGAGGTGAGGTACACAGGACTGAGAGGAAGAGTCCACTCTGGGGAAGAAGCCATAGGTAGGCTGGCTTCTCTTGACTGAAGAGAGTGGCAGTGAGTGTCCCCAACAGTGCCCTTGCCCCTGTACCTTTGCCGGCCTCCGTCTCAGCAAAGCAGCCTCTGCACCATCTCCAGTTATCTACCAGAAAATTCATTTTGAGTGAATAGCTTCCCACTGCTCTGGGGACACAATCCAGGCTTCTTAGCAAGCCTTGGCAACATGTTTCATACTCCCCCTACCCCTGGTCCTCTGGCCCTCTTGTCCTTGGGCCCTCTCTGTACCTGCCACCACACCTGAAGCCTACCGAGACCCAGCCTGCCAAGCCTTATGAGAACCTTTGAGCGGGTCCTCTGGGTCTGGAAGGCCATTTCCCTCAGCCCCCTACCCAGCCACTCTGGGCCAGGGTCACGCTGGGCTAGGGCCCATTCTCACTTAAGAGGAAAGCCCCCTCCCCACCCCCCCGCCCGGGCCCCAGGTGAACAGCATGGAAGGTTAGGCGGACACACTACGCTGCCTCTGCACGCATGACACGGCGCCCTCTGCCCGTGCCCATTGGCTTGCCCGGGCCCCTTCGAAGGCTGCTTGCTCCTGGAGTGCTGGCGGCCTCCTGGCCCAGTGCCCCACTTCCTCCCGGGTGGAGCGAGGGAAGAGGGAGGGAGAGAAGGGGAGAGGAAAGGAAGGGGAGAGGGAGGCGGTGGGAAGCAGCGGGCGCAGGTGCGCAGGCGAGGGCTGTGCAGACGGGAAGGGCAGGCCTGGGGCAGGGGCTCTGCGGGACCCAGCCGGGCAGCCGCTTCCCTGGCGTTGCGCAGACAAAGCGCTCCCAGCGGCGCCTGCCGGGGCCGGCGCTCTCCAAGACTTTGCTCTTAGGATCCGGCCCCTGCCCGCTGCTGCCTGGGCAGCCGGGAGCTTGGGGAAGGGGGACGAAGGCAGGGGGCGCGAGTGGGGTGTAGGGACGGGGCGGAGCCCAAGTGACTCAGGGACCACAGCCACCCCACCCCCCGCAGGGGCCTTGGGGAAGGAAAGTCCCTGTAAGGCGTGCCGACTGGAGGCCAAGCGGTCCTGTGCCGGACGCTACTCGGCCTTTTCTTGCTCTGGGGCGCGTTTTCTACAGGGCTGGAGCGAGGCTTTGGGGCCTGGGAACATCTTTGCCCCTTTCGGGGCCCATCGACCTTCTTACACGCTTGACGTTCGGGTCGCATCGGTGGGAGCGGGGGCCCAGTGGGGGCATTCCAACGGGCGGGGCGGGGTGGGGCGGGCGCGGCCCCGAAACCCCACCCCACGGCCCCGCCCCGCGGGAGGCCCGCCTCCTGGCCCCGCCCTCCGCCCGCATTTAAAGGGCTCGCTCTCTCCGCAGCTCAACGTCCGCTCTCTGCCTCGCCTCGTGTGCGCGCTGAGGTGCCTGCGACTTTAATTGAAGGGCCGTCCCCTCGCAGAGGCTACAGCACCGCCCCCCGGCTCCTCGCGCCTCAAAATGAGTAGCTCCCACTCCCGGGTTGGCCAGAGCGCGGCGGGCGCGGCTCCGGGCGGCGGAGCCGACACGCGGGACGCCGAGATGCCGGCCACCGAGAAGGACCTGGCGGAGGACGCGCCGTGGAAGAAGATCCAGCAGAACACGTTCACGCGCTGGTGCAACGAGCACCTCAAGTGCGTGAGCAAGCGCATCGCCAACCTGCAGACGGACCTGAGTGACGGGCTGCGGCTCATCGCACTGCTCGAGGTGCTCAGCCAGAAGAAGATGCACCGCAAGCACAACCAGCGGCCCACCTTCCGCCAGATGCAGCTCGAGAATGTGTCGGTGGCGCTCGAGTTCCTGGACCGCGAGAGCATCAAGCTCGTGTCCATAGGTGAGGGCGCCGGGCGGGCGGGGACGGGGACTCCGTGCGTCCTTCCATCCCCCCCTGGGCCCCTCCAAATCCCCCCTCCCTGGCTGCAGCGCAGCACCCTGGGCCCCCCGGACTGCCCTGCTCCACGCGGGCCTCGAGAACAAAGGCGCGCGGGCGGGCTGGCCGGCCGGGTGTGCGAACCGCTACGTGCCCCCGCCCGCTGCGCCCCGGCTGGCCCGCGCCCAGGCTGAGCTCACATCCTCCGCAGGCCGCGCCCCCGCCGCTGCGGCCGTGGTGGGAGAGGGCCTGGGGGCCGGGCACTGGCCAGGCTCCTGGCCCTGCACCCCGAGCCCCATCCCCAAGGAGGAGGAGGCCTGGGTTGTCCCCCTACAGCAGTTTAGAGAAGGCCCTGTAGCCTTCAGGAGCCCCTGTGGTTCCAAAGTGGAGACTGGAGCTTGTGGGTCCCATTGTCTATGGCTCTGGGCTTCTTCTGTCCCTGGAACATGGGTTACCCATTTGAGATGGCTCCAACTCCCAGTTTAGATCCCCCTCCGGGAACTTGGGGGCCAGAGAGAGGCATAGCTAGCAAAACTGCACCGGAGGTGAGTTGGGCGTGGTTGAGTGAGGGACCTGGCTGGTAGTCTTCTTGGACACCAACTTTGCCATTCATCTTGAGTCAACTCTTGCTTCCATGTAGGCCTTGGTTTTCTGCATCTAGAATGCAGGAGTTTGTTGGGAGATGCTCCAGTGTGCACTGGCCCGTTGCCAGCCCAGTGTCTGTGTCACTGGGCTGGAGAGGCTGGCATCGATCAGGCCTACTGCAGCATCCCAGGCCTTTCTCAAGATGGGGGCTGGTAGGGGACAGGCAGCAGAACTGGTGACTTCGAGGGAATGTGTAACAGGGAGAGGAATGAACCCGCTTTTCTTCAGAATTGAAAGGGACCTTCCAGTTATTCCTGTGGCTCTGGAATGGTCCTTGCTGGGCTCAAGAAAGTGAGGGACCAAGACTTGGGTTCCTCTAGCCACTCAGAGAGTAGGTCCCAAGAGCAGAAGTTCTTTCTTTGGAATGCCAGTTGAGGCAAGGCGGAGGCCCACCCCCCAGTTCCAGCCTCTGTCTAGCCAAGCTGAGTCATCTCTGAGTCCTGGGTGGGGGGGCAACCGGATGTGGGGAGGCAGGCCACACCCCAGCTCTTTTGGGGGGGGTCTCCTCCCTCCTCCCTTCTCCCCTCCTCCTTGTGAGCTGGCTGGAGCAGGCCTAGTTCCCAGAGCTTTGCCATATAAGGCAAAAAAATGTTGGAAAGCAGCAGTGATTAGGGGAGGGAGGGGGCCGGCTGGCCCTGGGCTAGGGAAAGGGGGTGGGATGGGGCGGGGCCATCCAGCCAGGCTGTCTCCCAGCCGTGGGCCCTGGTCCTTCCCACCCTCTCTTGGTAGGGGGATGGGCCGGGCATAGGTTGGCCTAATATGGACCAGGGGGAGGGCCCAGCACTACCTACCAGGGCTGGGGGGCCAGGCCTTGCTTTGCTCATGCAGGTCACTGTGGGCTCTTGTACTAGACCCAGGACTCTCGGGGTCGGGGCCTGGTGGGAAGCCTTGGCTGGCCTTGTGTCCTGGCCTTGTGCCCTTGGTCTTCTCCCTTGGATCCCCCTCCCCACCCTCCCTCCTGCCATTTGGGGACAGCGAAAGGCAGCTGTTGGGGGCCAGGACCAACCTGGGAACAGGGGAAGCTGCTCGGCTTTGAGCAGCTCAGCTGCTCCCCCAGGTACTGCCTGGACTGGGAGGCCACCTGCCATTGATGGCCCTTTTGATGGTGTCCATTCCCTTCTCCCAGGCCCACCCCTGCCCACATGAGTTGACTCGCCAGACAAGTATTTTCTCTGATTATGGGGCAGGCCAACAGGGTTTCCAAAGATGAACTTTTAGAAAGCCTCAGCCACCCCCCTTGAGAAGGCTGAGACCCAGGGGTGGCCTTGGGTGGAGCCCAGAGGGGTTGCCATGATGATGGGGGTGCAGGGTGCCCGCCCTAACCACTTCCCCTGTGGTGAGCATGGTGGCTGCCTGAGGCGCAGGGGACCGTTTGGTGGCAAGTGGGGCAGACAGTAGGCGGCAACAAGTGGGCTGTGCTGAGGCAGCGGGACATGGGGACTCCACCCAAGGCCTCTGCCACCCAAGCTCACAAGCAGGGCCCTTAGTGCCCAACCCAGGCTCACCCAGCCCACTCCCTCCTCCTCTGGCTGGGTGATGGGGCCCCTACAATGTCTCCTGACCATCACCCCAGCATTTCCCAATGGGTCCCAGTGAGTCAGGGCCATGTGGTCCAGCCACTCGTTCCTTTGGGCTCCCGGCCCCTCCCCCAAGCCGGGCCCATAGCCGCCCCCTGCAGCCTCCTGACCCCCAGCTTGGCTCCAGGGTGGAGAGGAAGTGGGGAGGGGTGGGGTTCAACCCCTTCAGCCAAAGGGTCCTTGCCCAACTCTTCTACTTCCCCTGCCTCACACCACCCACCCACCCCGGAGCAGCAATTATATTTCCCAATTACCCTGTGCCAGCCAGTCTTCCTCTTCCTCGGCCCCAGCCCAGCTGTTGAGGTCAGGGCCCTGGCTTCTGGGCCAGCTGGGGCTGGACTACTCCTGGTTCCCCATAGGCCCCTGGAGATGGGTGGTGGGCCCCCACTTTGGCAGCTGTGTACAGAATAGGTCTGTTTTCTGCCCTCCCTCTGGGCCCTGGGGCTGCCAGCAATGCCCCCCTTATTGTACTGCGTTATCTTTGTGTGTCTATGTCTCCCCAGAAGTCTCCTTCCCTCTGAAGACCCTCTGGCACCCTCATAGGGGCCCTGGGCAGAGAGGGCCTGATCCACACCCTGCCCCTGGCTGGGAGGGGGACTCCCCATTCTCCCTGACCCCACAGCCTGGGAGCGAGCTGACCCCTTGTCTGGCCCCTCCAAGGCTGTGGGGACAGGGCGGGAATGCCATCCTGGCCCTGCCTGCCCATCACTGCGCTCCTTTGCCTCACAGACAGCAAGGCCATCGTGGATGGGAACCTGAAGCTGATCCTGGGCCTCATCTGGACCCTGATCCTGCACTACTCCATCTCCATGCCCATGTGGGATGAGGAGGAGGACGAGGAGGCCAAAAAGCAGACACCCAAGCAGCGGCTCCTGGGCTGGATCCAGAACAAGTTGCCGCAGCTGCCCATCACCAATTTCAGTCGGGACTGGCAGAGTGGCCGGGCCCTGGGCGCCCTTGTGGATAGCTGTGCTCCGGGTGAGGGGGCACGGGGGTGGGGACGATGGGGCTGGGGCTGTCCGTGGGCAACCTGCGAGGGGGTCCTGCAGCCTCCGGACTCATCCTGCCTTGTGCCACAGGCCTGTGTCCTGACTGGGACTCCTGGGACGCCAGCAAGCCTGTGAACAACGCGCGGGAAGCCATGCAGCAGGCGGACGACTGGCTGGGCATCCCACAGGTACGCCCCCGCCCAGCCCGGCCTGAGGATTTTGGGGGGCCGTGTTTGCCGTGGGGAGAGACTCAGAGGCCCAGTGGCTCTTGGTTTCTGCTTATGCCAGGTGATCACCCCTGAGGAGATTGTGGACCCAAATGTGGATGAGCATTCTGTCATGACCTACCTGTCCCAGTTCCCCAAAGCCAAGCTGAAGCCAGGGGCTCCGCTGCGGCCCAAACTGAACCCGAAGAAAGCTCGAGCCTACGGGCCAGGTGAGGGAGCCCAGCCGGGGGTGCACCTGTGTACCGCTGTCCTCCCCACGGGACAGAGTTCTCTCAACTTGGAGGTCCCAAGGGATCTTGGGTCACACAGTGGCTAGGTGATGAAACACCACCCAAGAGTCAGACGGGAGTGGGTTAGGACCGGTTAAAACTGGTCACTTGACTAGACAAGAGGGTGCCGGTAAGTTCTTGAAGTCACTTAAACCTGTGGTGAAGGCTGGGCGCGGTGGCTCACGCCTGTAATCCTAGCACTCTGGGAGGCCGAGGCAGGTGCATCGCTCGAGGTCAGGAGTTCAAGACCAGCCTGAACAAGAGGGAGACCCCGTCTCTACTAAAAATAGAAAGAAATTATATGGACAACTAAAAATCTATATAGAAAAAATTAGCCGGGCATGATGGCGCATGCCTGTAGTCCCAGCTACTCGGGAGGCTGAGACAGGAGGATCCCTTGAGCCCAGGAGTTTGAGGTTGCTGTGAGCTAGGCTGACGCCACGGCACTCACTCTACCCTGGGCAACAAAGTGAGACTCTGTCTCAACAACAAAAAAAAAAAAAAAAAAAAACCAAACCTGTGGTGAAGCCACAGGGAGGACCCATTTCACTTCAAACGGAAATGAACCAGGTTGTGGTAGCAGGGACCTGAAACCCAGTCGGGGGATCACACGGGAGCAGGGGCCCGGGCAAAGGGTTGGGCAGCCACACCAGCGCGGCAAACCTGAGCGTTCCAGAAAACAGGCACAGGCCTGTCCCGGCAGCAGGAGCAGCGCCGGGTCCGGAGGCTAGCCTCGGTGTGCGGGCCTGTGCTGAACTCACTCGCCCAGTTTGGAATGTGCCCGCTGGGCGGCCGGCAGGCAGGGGCACGGAGCCTTGAGTGCTGCCTCCCTTGGTACTTCTGAAGGGCCAGGGGCTCCGGCTGCGCTGCCTGCCTTGGTGTCTGGGGAGGACGGCGGGGGGCACGGCTGTGGCCACAGTAGCTGGCCCATGGCTTGCTCACCCTCCCCCGGCAGGCATCGAGCCCACGGGCAATATGGTGAAGAAGCGGGCAGAGTTCACCGTGGAGACCAGAAGTGCCGGCCAGGGCGAGGTGCTGGTGTATGTGGAGGACCCAGCCGGACACCAGGAGGAAGTAGGGCCACCTGTTGGCAGGGGAGGGCCTGGTAGTGCCCCCTTTGGGTGGGGCCGCTGATAGCAAAGGCTCACGGGCTCCTGTCCACCACAGGCAAAAGTGACTGCCAACAACGACAAGAACCGTACCTTCTCTGTCTGGTATGTCCCCGAGGTGACGGGGACTCATAAGGTGAGCCCTTGGCCAGTGGGGAGGCTGGTGGCTGCAGGCAGCGGCTAGAGGACCCTGCCCCCGCCCTCACGGCCTGCCCCTCCCGGGAACAGGTCACCGTGCTCTTTGCTGGCCAGCATATCGCCAAGAGCCCCTTTGAGGTGTATGTGGATAAGTCACAGGGTGATGCCGGCAAAGTGACTGCCCAAGGTCCCGGCCTGGAGCCCAGCGGCAACATCGCCAACAAGACCACGTACTTTGAGATCTTCACAGCAGGTGAGGGGAGGCTGCTGAGGCCCGGCTGGCCTACGGGGAGGGTCACCCTGGGGCACAGGAGCTGAGCTGGTGCCTTGTGGCAGGAGCTGGCACGGGCGAGGTGGAGGTCGTGATCCAGGACCCTGCAGGACAGAAAGGCACAGTGGTGCCTCAGCTAGAGGCTCGGGGCGACAGCACGTATCGCTGCAGCTACCAGCCCACCATGGAGGGCGTCCACACAGTGCACGTCACGTTCGCCGGTGTGCCCATCCCTCGTAGCCCCTACACTGTCACTGTTGGCCAAGGTAGGCCTGGCCCTGGCCACCCTCCTCTGTGGCACTGCAGCCCGAGCCTCCCACAGGAGCGGGAGCCCACAGGGGCTGCTCCCGCCGCAGCCCTGCCCGGGTGCCCCTGGTCTCTGAGCTTCAACTGTCTGGGCACGCGCTGTCTTTCTTGCCTTGCTGGGACCCTTCCTCCTCCTCCTCTTCCTCCTCCTCGCCGCTCTCCATCTCTCTCCTCTCCACGCTTTCACCTTCGGAAGAGCTCGCTCCAGCTGTCTAGAAACCTGCCGCTCTCTGCTCTGCCCACAGGGTCGACGGTACTTGCATCTGTCTTCTTCTTGGACGGGAGGGCCGGGCGGGACTCTGGGCTGGTGTGGAGCAGGTGGGAGGAGGCCTGCCGTGTCCTGGGGTCCTGTCACTCCAGTTCTTTCTCGCATGTCCCTCACCAGCCAAGCTCTGAGGGACCCTCCAGTCCCGATGGCCTGTCCCTGTGGGGGGCAAGGGAGGGGGAGGCCCCAGCCCCGGCTCCCACCAGCTCAGCCGGCCCCTCTGCCCACAGCCTGTAACCCCAGCGCCTGCAGGGCCGTTGGCCGGGGCCTGCAGCCCAAAGGTGTGCGGGTGAAGGAGACAGCTGACTTCAAGGTGTACACGAAGGGTGCTGGCAGCGGGGAGCTGAAGGTCACCGTGAAGGGCCCCAGTAAGTTGGCCGGGGCTGGGGTGGGTGGCAGTGGCCTCCGGGTTTGCTGCTGGGCAGGCCTGAGGTCTTCCTCGTCTGGCAGAGGGTGAGGAGCGTGTGAAGCAGAAGGACCTGGGCGATGGCGTTTATGGCTTCGAGTATTACCCCACGGTTCCCGGGACGTACACAGTCACCATCACGTGGGGCGGTCAGAACATCGGGCGCAGGTGAGGCCCCTGGGCGTTTCTCTCCCTGCTTTGCTCACTCCACATCCTCCCTCCCGTCCCCACCTTCCTGCCCGGCCCGCGGGGCAGTGCCCTCAGCATTCCCCTGTGTGGTTCTCCCATTTTCAGTCCCTTCGAGGTGAAGGTGGGCACCGAGTGTGGCAATCAGAAGGTGCGGGCCTGGGGCCCCGGGCTGGAGGGCGGTGTCGTTGGCAAGTCAGCAGACTTTGTGGTGGAGGCCATTGGGGACGATGTAGGCACCCTCGGTAAGTTGGAGGCTGCGGCGTGGGCACCTGGGGACAGAGGGTGGCTAGGGCAGCCCACCCTGAGGCTCCAGGGCACTGAGGGGACTGGTGGCTCTTGTCAGGTTTCTCGGTGGAAGGCCCCTCACAGGCCAAGATCGAATGTGACGACAAGGGTGATGGCTCCTGTGACGTGCGCTACTGGCCCCAGGAGGCTGGCGAATATGCCGTTCACGTGCTGTGCAACAGCGAGGACATCCGCCTCAGCCCCTTCATGGCTGACATCCGCGACGCGCCCCAGGACTTCCACCCAGACAGGGTAAAGGACACACAGCACTGGCCTGAGTCTTGGCCTCCTGCTTCTGTTACTCTGTCCCTCTGGCTACCCTGCCTGGTTTGTGGCTTTGGTGGCCTTGACCTGGTCCCCTGAAATCTGGGTGGTCTATCAGGTGAAGGCACGTGGGCCTGGATTGGAGAAAACAGGTGTGGCCATCAACAAGCCAGCGGAGTTCACAGTGGATGCCAAGCATGGTGGCAAGGCGCCTCTCCGGGTCCAAGTCCAGGTGAAGTGCCCGTTCATCTTGGGGGCAGCACTGCTGGGCACCCAGGCCTGGGCATTGACCAGTGGGCCCCCTGCCCCTGCCTTCCTTGCAGGACAATGAGGGCTGCCCTGTGGAGGCATCGGTCAAGGACAACGGCAACGGCACTTACAGCTGCTCCTATGTGCCCAGGAAGCCGGTGAAGCACACAGCCATGGTGTCCTGGGGAGGTGTCAGCATCCCCAACAGCCCCTTCAGGGTGAGCTGGACCTCATGGGCTTTTAGCCCATCTCCACAGATAAAATTCACATGGCACACGATTCATCCGGGCAAAGCAGACAACTCTGGTTTCTAGTACATTCAGAGTTGAGCGGCCATCACTACAATCTATTAATAAGTTTAGGACTTGTCATTGTCCTAAAAGGAACCTCCCGCCCTCCCAACTCCCGCTCCCCCAGCACCTGGCCTGCTTTCTATCTCTGCATTTGCAGGCATCAGCGCTTCATTCATTTTCGTGGCTGAATAACACGCCATTGCACGGAAGACCACATTTTGTCCATTCACTTGCTGATGGACACTTAGGGTGTTTTTACCTTTGGCTTATTGTGAATAGTGCTGCTATAAACACCTGGGTGCAGGTGTTTGTGTGGACATGTAGTTATCTAGGAGTGGAACTGCAGCATCCTATGGTCACTCTATGTTTAATCGTTTGAGGAACTGCCACACGCTTCCCGAGGCGGCTGCAGGCTTTCGCGTGCCTGTCAGCAGTCAGCAGTGGCCAAGGGAGCCTCTGCCTTTCCTCCAAACCCTTGCACTTGCCCCTGTGCCCTGCAGGTGAACGTGGGAGCTGGCAGCCACCCAAACAAGGTCAAGGTATATGGCCCGGGAGTGGCCAAGACGGGGCTCAAGGCCCATGAGCCCACCTATTTCACTGTGGACTGCACAGAGGCTGGCCAGGGTAAGGCCCGGCCGTGGGCAGGAGGGCAGGTGGGCGGGGTGTCCCTGTGAGGTCCCAGCCTCCGCTCCTTCCCCCACTGCAGGGGATGTCAGCATCGGCATCAAGTGTGCCCCTGGAGTGGTGGGCCCTGCTGAGGCCGACATTGACTTTGACATCATCCGCAATGACAACGACACCTTCACAGTCAAGTACACACCCCGTGGAGCTGGCAGCTACACCATTATGGTCCTCTTTGCTGACCAGGTAGGTGCTGCTGCTCCCAGCCCCCGCGACTGCGGAGTGCAAGGGGCTGCTCCCCTCTCAGCCCTTCTCCCCCCACCACTTGCAGGCCACCCCCACCAGCCCCATCCGGGTCAAAGTGGAGCCCTCCCACGATGCCAGCAAGGTGAAGGCCGAGGGCCCTGGTCTCAGTCGCACAGGTGAGGACAAGTACCCTGTGGGAGGTTGGGGGGCCTTGAGGGTGGGAGGGCTTGGGACATGGTCACTGTGTCTCCTCAGGTGTGGAGCTTGGCAAACCCACCCACTTCACGGTCAATGCCAAAGCTGCTGGCAAGGGCAAGCTGGATGTCCAGTTCTCAGGGCTTGCCAAAGGGGATGCGGTGCGAGACGTGGATGTCATTGACCATCATGACAACACTTACACGGTCAAGTACACTCCTGTGCAGCAGGTAGCCATCTGGCCCCCCTTCAGCCACACCCCTGCACTGCGGTCGTTGACCCCACATGGCGGCCTAGGTGGCCCGCTGCAGGGCGCTTACTGCCCCCTCTGTTTCCCACTTGGGAGAGGAGAGGCACGGAGGGCCAGGAGGGGTGTTGGGGAGCACAGCCTAGGTGGGGCCGCTGCAGGCCAGAGAAACCAGGGCCCTGACCCATGACTTCTGTACCCCTCCCAGGGTCCTGTAGGTGTCAATGTCACTTACGGAGGTGATCCCATCCCCAAGAGCCCTTTCTCAGTGGGAGTGTCTCCAAGCCTGGACCTCAGCAAGATCAAGGTGTCTGGCCTGGGAGAAAGTAAGTAGTTGGGGCCCTTGTCATGGTCACTGAGGACCTCCCAGCCGGAGTGTCACCCCAGGGGCTGCCTGAGCTGGGTCTCACGGTTCTTTCTCTCCCTCCTTTCATCATCTCAACAGAGGTGGATGTTGGCAAAGACCAGGAGTTCACAGTCAAGTCAAAAGGTGCCGGTGGTCAAGGCAAAGTAGCATCCAAGATCGTGGGCCCCTCGGGTACGGCAGTGCCTTGCAAGGTGGAGCCAGGCCTGGGGGCTGACAACAGTGTGGTGCGCTTCGTGCCCCGCGAGGAGGGGCCCTACGAGGTGGAGGTGACCTATGATGGCATGCCCGTGCCTGGCAGCCCCTTTCCTCTGGAAGCCGTGGCCCCCACCAAGCCTAGCAAGGTAATTGGGATGTGGGGGGCCCTGAGGGCGGAGTCTAGTGCACTCTCGGAGGGCCCCGGGGGCACCCCATCTTCTCCAGACTTGCCGTTTCTCTATTGTCCTTACGACTGACGGATGGCCCAACTGGCAGGCAGCTCGGGCCTGCCCGTGTCCCTGTTTGGTGGGGGTGGGAAGCCAACGCCAAAGGAGGTGGATGGAGGGTCAGACGGGAGGTCTGGGGTCAGGGAGGTGGCCTTGGCTCCTGACACCCCCTTCCCTCAGGTGAAGGCGTTTGGCCCGGGGCTGCAGGGGGGCAGCGCAGGCTCCCCTGCCCGCTTCACCATCGACACCAAGGGCGCCGGTACAGGTGGCCTGGGCCTGACAGTGGAGGGCCCCTGTGAGGCACAGCTCGAGTGCCTGGACAACGGGGATGGCACATGCTCTGTGTCCTACGTACCCACTGAGCCTGGGGACTACAACATCAACATCCTCTTCGCTGACACCCACATCCCTGGCTCCCCATTCAAGGCGCACATAGTTCCCTGCTTTGATGCATCCAAGGTCAAGTGCTCGGGCCCTGGGCTGGAGCGGGCTACTGCTGGCGAGGTGGGCCAGTTTCAAGTGGATTGTTCAAGTGCCGGCAGCGCGGAGCTGACCATCGAGATCCGCTCGGAGGCGGGCCTGCCGGCTGAGGTGTACATCCAGGACCACGGCGATGGCACGCACACCATCACCTACATTCCTCTCTGCCCCGGGGCCTATACTGTCACCATCAAGTACGGTGGCCAGCCCGTGCCCAACTTCCCCAGCAAGCTGCAGGTGGAGCCTGCAGTGGACACCTCAGGCGTCCAGTGCTACGGGCCTGGGATTGAGGGCCAAGGTGAGGGTACCCACCATGGGACACATGGGGGAGGGTGCACTTGGGGAGCCAGGTCCCTAGATCCCTATGCCTCCTCCCTGTGTCCCTTTGTAGGTGTCTTCCGTGAGGCCACCACCGAGTTCAGTGTGGATGCCCGGGCTCTGACGCAGACCGGAGGGCCACACGTCAAGGCTCGTGTGGCCAATCCCTCAGGCAACCTGACTGAGACCTACGTGCAGGACTGCGGCGACGGCACGTACAAAGTGGAGTACACACCTTATGAGGAGGGTACGTGCTGAGGCTCCCTCGGGCGGGGGCAGGCAGGGCCAGCCCGGGCTCCTCCTGACCTGGCCTGCCCTCCTCCAGGCCTCCACTCTGTGGACGTGACCTACGACGGGAGCCCGGTGCCCAGCAGCCCCTTCCAGGTGCCCGTGACGGAGGGCTGCGATCCCTCTCGGGTGCGTGTCCACGGGCCGGGCATCCAAAGCGGCACCACGAACAAGCCCAACAAGTTCACTGTGGAGACCAGGTGAGTGAGCTGCCCGGGAGGCAGGGGCGGCTGATGGGCATGGGAACACCAGAGGATGACAAGCTCTCTATCTGGCCCAGGGGAGCTGGCACAGGGGGCCTGGGCCTGGCTGTAGAGGGCCCCTCTGAGGCCAAGATGTCCTGCATGGATAACAAGGATGGCAGCTGTTCAGTCGAGTACATCCCCTACGAGGCCGGCACCTATAGCCTTAACGTCACCTATGGTGGCCACCAAGTGCCAGGTGAGGAGGCGGTGGCCAGGTGGTGGCTGGGACTGTCCACTCGTCCCCACTCTGTCTTATGCAGCTGCCATCCCCCTACCCCAACCCCCAGGCAGTCCTTTCAAGGTCCCGGTACATGATGTGACGGATGCATCCAAGGTCAAGTGCTCTGGGCCTGGCCTGAGTCCAGGCATGGTCCGCGCCAACCTCCCGCAGTCCTTCCAGGTAGACACGAGCAAGGCTGGCGTGGCCCCACTGCAGGTCAAAGTGCAAGGGCCCAAAGGTGAGTGTTCACATACCTGGGAGCCAGGAGCAGAGTCCTCTTCGAGGGGGCTGGGGGAGACACTGGCAGGTGTGCAGGTAGTTGGTAGAAGAGCCTCAGGTGACAGTGGAGCCAGTGGGGAGACCGGGAGGTGGTGGAACAGAAAGGATGTGGCTACTGAGCAGATGTGATGAGAGGGAAGGCAGGCAAGGGTCCAAGGTGACTCCCACATTGGTGTCTTTTGTGCCACAGGGGCTCCAGGCCATTCCCAGGGTTGGGCAGCTGATGATGAGGTGGGGGTCTCGGCCTGGGGCTGAGCCTGGCCATCCAGTGTGGTGGGAGCAGGGGTGGGGGCCCAGGGGACTGGCTGAGGTTCTGTCCCTGGGACTGGGGCCAGGCCTGGTGGAGCCAGTGGACGTGGTGGACAACGCTGATGGCACCCAGACTGTCAACTACGTGCCCAGCCGAGAAGGGCCCTACAGCATCTCAGTGCTGTATGGAGAAGAGGAGGTGCCCCGGAGGTAAGAGGCACGGCCCACCGCCCGTCGGGAGAGGCCCAGGCTGGGTGCAAAGAGCCTGTCTCACTACTTACGACACCCCGGCCCCACAGCCCCTTCAAGGTCAAGGTGTTGCCTACACACGACGCAAGCAAAGTAAAGGCCAGCGGCCCTGGGCTCAACACCACCGGCGTGCCCGCCAGCCTGCCCGTGGAGTTCACCATTGATGCAAAGGACGCAGGGGAAGGCCTGCTGGCTGTCCAGATCACGGTGAGCCGGCCCGCAGCTGCAGGAGCGGGAAAGGGAGGCAAGGGGCCCGGGCCTGGGGGGCTGGAGGGTGGGGCATCTGGGCCAGTTCGGGTCTCATCTCCTGGGGAACTGCACCAGGGACGGCGTAGAAGGGCAGGTCCTCTGCCTTTGGTTCGCTAAAGCTGTGAGTACCTTAGAATGGAGGTGACAGGCACAGGCTCACACACACGCTTGCTCACCGCCGACTTTGAGCACATTACCGAAGCCTTTCGTGCCTCCATTTCCCCACCTGCAATATTCTCATGGGGCAGGTATAAGGAGAGAACCCTGAGATCTCTCGGGTGAGCTCCTACGCAGGCCCTGGGGCCGAGGATGGGAGCCAAGAAATGTCACAGGGATTTGGGTAAAGCAGGATGGGCACCAAGCTCCCTGGCCATGTCTGTTGTCATGTGGGGAGTGTTGGGTATTTTAGGGTTTCCACACTGGACTCTCCCCCTGGGGAAATAAAGGACAATGCCAAGTGCAGGCAGCCATGTGGGGCCACAGCAGTTGAGAAGCCCAGAGGCTGTCCCTGTGGCAGTGGTACTTGGCACTCCTTCGGGAGGGCCCGAGGCAGGCCTAGGCCTGGTTAGGCTTGGGCCAGCCACCTCCCCTGTGCTCTGCCACGCAGGACCCTGAAGGCAAGCCCAAGAAGACACACATCCAAGACAACCATGACGGCACGTACACAGTGGCCTATGTGCCAGATGTCACAGGCCGCTATACGATCCTCATCAAGTATGGCGGTGACGAGATCCCTTTCTCCCCATACCGCGTGCGTGCTGTGCCCACTGGGGATGCCAGCAAATGCACGGTCACAGGTGAGCCAGCCCACCAGTGGCCACCGTGGCGCTCCGCACGGGGCTTGGGTGTGCCTGTATGCAAGGGCTCGCTGCTTGGGGCGGCGTGTGGGAGTGGGGGCCGCCCCCCTGAGTGACTCACCTGACCTTTCTCCTTGCTCTCTGCCCTCTCACCTCAGTGTCAATCGGAGGTCACGGGCTAGGTAAGCTGCTTGCTGGGGCCACTCCCAATGCCCCTCCTGCCCAGAGGGGCAGCTTCCTTTCCTCTCGGGGCTAATTCCCAGGACAGTTCCAGCTGCAGCTCTAGGCAGGGACAGAGTGGGGGGGGGACCACACAAGACAAGGCCATGGCTGGAGGGTTAGGGCCCAGGGAGGCTTCCGGAGCTGAGCACGAACGTTCTAGCCCTTCCCCTCTCTGGGCCTTTATTCCCCCATCTGAGAACTCGGGTTGCAGCTGAGAGCTTTGGGGTGAGGTGCATCCTGAGAGGCACCCCACTGGGGACTCTGGGGTCTGGGGATCTTGGCACCCCAGGGAAGCACAGGGCTCCTGCGTGGGCTGAGGGGACAAAGGGTCTGCCCCACTCAGTGGAAGTCCCCAGACCTGGCCAGATCCACAGACCCCCATCCCCACCCCCCAGGGGCCTCTGTGTCCCGGGCCGGGGGAGGTGCATGAGCGGGTGGGACTGGCTGGTAGTGCAGTAGCGCCAGTGTCGACTGCTTGGGCGGCCAGCATGGCGGGGCCTGGCCCAGCCTCAGAGCCCCAAAGTGCACTCTTTGACCCGTCTCCCTCCTTCCCTCCCTTCCCCTGTCCCCACAGCAGTGACGTTATTCGTTATTCGGTGTCCAACTAGGCATGGAGGTTTTCCTGCCCTAGTCAGGGCCACCCAGGGATGCTGATAGCAGGCTGCAACTATTCAAGGGCCTCCAAAGGCTGTAGGCCTGGCACTCGGGCAAAGTGGCCAGAGAGAGGGTTAGAGGGTGGCTAGGGTCTTGTGGCAGGAGCTAGATGACTTTGTAGAGCAGGCCATGGGATCTGAGATGACAGGTGTGTGTGTGTAGGGCAGGGGAGCAGGGGGTGCTGGGAGGGGTGCTGATTACAGGCTTTGGGGGCCAGGGGAGTGGGAGCAAGTCTCAGAGTGACCTCAGTCTCCCCAGCTGTGTGCAGAATAGAGGCAGAGAGCCCAGCTGCAGGGCTGACATTGCTCTTGGGCAAGCCAGAGGGCTGACTTGGGCCAGGCTGGTGGCTATGGGGCTTCATGGGGGAGCCAAATTAGGGGGTGTACTTTGAAGATGGAGTGGCCAAGACTGCTGATGGGCTGGGGGCTGGGCGGGGAATGGGGGGAGCCGGGGTACCTGTGAGGTTGGGGTCCGTGCCACTAGCTAGATGATGTGGGGCAGGCGTGAGTGAGGCCTCCCAGGGCTGCATGGGTAGCAGGCAGCCAGGTCTAGAGCTCAGGAGAGCCGCGCCTGGGCTGCGGAAGGCCAGCATGCAGCCTGGTGCAGCAGGAACCCTTGGCAGATAGGGGGACTTGGTGGCAGGTCCCCTTGAACTTGGCCCTCAAGTGGGTTTTATGCTCCCAGCTGCTTCCCTGGCGGGAGGCCAGGCTACAAAAAATGCTCTCACTGCCAGGCCTCACAGCCCACAGCCCCCCAAGCCTCCACGGCTCAGCCCCAGATCATAACGTCACTGTCCCTCCCCTTTCCTCGGGCACTCTGGGGCCCTGGACGCTGCTCAGTTGCTCCGCCCTTGCAACCCAGCAATGGTGGCTGTGGCTTGGGCCTCCTGTTCCCTGTCCCCCTGGGTGCTGCCACAACTCTGCCAAGCCTGCTGTGCTGCGCTACTCGGGTGCTAACCCCACTGCCTCCCTGCTTCCCTGCCCCCGCCTGCGCCAGGCTGCTTCTCACCGCGAGCCTCTGGTTGAGTGAGCATTCTCAGTTGTCAGGAAACTCCAGTTTCACCTTCAGGCCTGGGGGGTAGGGAGGCGAGTGTCACATCCCCCCCACGCTGCAGCAGGACTCTGCCTCACCGCATCCACACACAGCACTGGGGGCCGGGGCCAGGCCACAAGGGGTGCAGGCAGCCATAGACCCAGCCAGAGCACTGGCGTTCCTCAGTGTGGGCCACGGTGCCTGCTGAGGCTGAGCTGGCAAGGGAGGTGGCAGTCAATACTTGTGCCGGGGTGGGCCCTTCATTTTCCTCCCAGGCACCTGGGTGCCCCCCATCGGGCCTCTCCCACGTGGGCACTTGAGGTGGTCAGGAGAACCCTTCCTGCCTTCTGAGAAACCACTCGCCATCCCAGCTTGGTCAGGGTGGGGCGGGAGGCCTGGCTGTGCTCGGTGGTGGCAGTAAGAGGCCTGTGTGGGTGGCAGACAGACAGGAGCAGCCCGAACCCAAGCTCATGCTCTGGCCCCCCTTTGGGGACCCACCCTGCCCCACCAGGTGCTGGCATTGGCCCCACCATCCAGATTGGGGAGGAGACTGTGATCACTGTGGACACAAAGGCAGCGGGCAAAGGCAAGGTGACTTGCACCGTGTGTACCCCTGATGGCTCAGAGGTAGACGTGGACGTGGTGGAGAATGAAGATGGCACCTTTGACATCTTCTACACAGCCCCTCAGCCGGGCAAATATGTCATCTGCGTGCGCTTTGGTGGTGAACATGTGCCCAACAGTCCCTTCCAAGTGACGGTGAGGAGGGGCCGGGGGTGGAGCAGCAGGGGGGTCTGGGCAGGTCCTGGCCTGTCCCCCTGGGGCCCCTATGTGGCGACATAGTCTCCAGCTCTCTTGCTTTGCCCTGCAGGCTCTGGCTGGGGACCAGCCCACGGCGCAGCCCCCGTTACGGTCTCAGCAGCTGGCCCCACAGTACACCTACGCCCAGGGGGGCCAGCAGACCTGGGTATGGCCTCCCAGCATGCCCAGCCTAAGGGGACTCTGGGGCTGGCTAGCTTGGTGTTCTGTGAAGCCCTGCTTTACTACATGTGAGGAGGGCCCCCAGATCCCCCAGCCCCTCACCCAGGCCCTCTGTCTCCACTGCAGGCCCCAGAGAGGCCCCTGGTGGGCGTCAACGGGCTGGATGTGACAAGCCTGAGGCCCTTTGACCTCGTCATCCCCTTCACCATCAAGAAGGGAGAGATCACTGGTGAGTGGGGCTGGGAGGAGCTCAGGGGCTGAGGAGGCCGGGGTGTGCTGGTGGGCCACCCTGACCGCAGCCCTGCTTGCTGCCCTGCAGGGGAGGTCCGAATGCCCTCCGGAAAGGTGGCCCAGCCCGCCATAACCGACAACAAGGATGGCACTGTGACTGTGCGGTACGCACCGAGCGAGGCCGGCCTGCACGAGATGGACATCCGCTATGACAACATGCACATTCCAGGTGGGCTCGCCCTGCCTCTGCCCACCCCGCCCCACCTCACAGAGAGACGAGGGTGGGAGAGACACAAGGCTGCCGTTCCATGAGGTCCTTCTTCCTGCCTCAGGGAGCCCCTTGCAGTTCTATGTGGATTACGTCAACTGTGGTCATGTCACTGCCTATGGGCCCGGCCTCACCCATGGCGTGGTCAACAAGCCTGCCACCTTCACCGTCAACACCAAGGACGCAGGAGAAGGTGAGCAATGGCTCTCTCGCAATCTGCTATGTGCCCAGGAGGCCCTGACCCAGCCAAGGGCTGAATTCAGAAGCCATTCCCAAATGGCGCTCCCTGGCCTGCTGCCCTGGCCTCTGCTTGGCCATCAGGGCTCCTCGCCCATGCAGGCCTAGCAGGGTGTCCCACAACTCTCTCCAGGGGGCCTGTCACTGGCCATCGAGGGTCCATCCAAAGCAGAAATCAGCTGCACTGACAACCAGGATGGGACATGCAGTGTTTCGTATCTGCCCGTGCTGCCTGGTGACTACAGCATCCTCGTCAAGTACAACGAGCAGCACATCCCAGGCAGCCCCTTCACTGCCAGGGTCACAGGTGGGTGGCACCGAGTAGTGATGTGATGGAAGCAGGTGACAGGGCGGACACAGTCTCCTGTGGCTGGATGCACAGTGACGGATGGCCTGCCCCCCACTAGGTGACGAATCGATGCGTATGTCCCACCTGAAGGTGGGCTCTGCTGCTGACATCCCCATCAACATCTCAGAGACGGACCTCAGCCTGCTGACAGCCACTGTGGTGCCGCCCTCAGGCCGGGAGGAGCCCTGTCTGCTGAAGCGGCTGCGTAACGGCCACGTGGGTGAGAGGCCAAGGGTGCCAGGGCTCTTTCGGAACGGGGGGAGTCTGTGGGGCCCACACCTTCCCCAGCTGACGGCCCTGCCCTTGCCCAGGGATTTCGTTCGTGCCCAAGGAGACAGGGGAGCACCTTGTGCATGTGAAAAAGAATGGCCAGCACGTGGCAAGCAGCCCCATCCCAGTGGTGATCAGCCAGTCAGAGATCGGGGATGCCAGCCGCGTCCGGGTCTCGGGCCAGGGCCTCCGTGAAGGCCACACCTTTGAGCCTGCGGAGTTCATCATTGACACTCGAGATGCAGGTAGGTGGTGGCTGCCTGCCAGCTGGGGTGGGACCACTGTGCTTGACACCCTGGCTCAGGAGTGTCCATCCCCCAGGCTATGGTGGGCTCAGCCTGTCCATTGAGGGCCCCAGCAAGGTGGACATCAACACAGAGGACCTGGA
Organism: Eulemur rufifrons; assembly: GCF_041146395.1. NCBI lineage: Eukaryota > Metazoa > Chordata > Mammalia > Primates > Lemuridae > Eulemur > Eulemur rufifrons. The sequence goes on along the minus strand of NC_091012.1, from coordinate 20,206,667 downwards.
GGACGGCACCTGCAGGGTCACCTACTGCCCCACAGAGCCTGGCAACTACATCATCAACATCAAGTTTGCTGACCAGCATGTGCCTGGTGAGTTCAGTAGCCATGTGCCTTCCCTGCCACTTGGCAGCCCTCCTTGTCACACCCTCAGGGCCACCTGTGGTGTATAACCTGTGCGGGGCATGGACTGCATTTTCTTCCTACAGGCAGCCCCTTCTCTGTGAAGGTGACAGGCGAGGGCAGGGTGAAAGAGAGCATCACACGCAGGCGACGGGCCCCTTCAGTGGCTAACGTTGGCAGTCATTGTGACCTCAGCCTGAAGATCCCTGGTAGGGGCTGTAGGGAGCTGGGGAGGGGTCCTGGGGCTCAGGCAGCCCCAAGCAGAGGGGCAGGTCCCAGGGCTCTTGCTCACCAGGCTGTCCCCCACCTGCAGAAATTAGCATCCAGGACATGACGGCCCAGGTGACCAGCCCATCAGGCAAGAGCCACGAGGCCGAGATTGTGGAAGGGGAGAACCACACCTACTGCATCCGCTTTGTGCCTGCCGAGATGGGCACACACACAGTCAGCGTCAAGTACAAGGGCCAGCATGTACCAGGGAGCCCCTTCCAGTTCACTGTGGGGCCCCTGGGGGAAGGAGGAGCCCACAAGGTCCGCGCTGGGGGCCCTGGCCTAGAGAGGGCCGAAGCTGGAGTGCCAGGTGGGCCTGCTTTCCCGCTGAGCTCTCGCTCTCCTGGGCGGGGCGGGCAGAGGAAGTAGCAGCAGCCACGTCGATGGCTTAGAGGGGGCTGAGGACAGGGGGCAACTTTCCATGAGAACACACTTTCTCCCACAGCCGAATTCAGTATCTGGACCAGGGAAGCTGGCGCCGGCGGCCTGGCCATTGCTGTTGAGGGTCCCAGCAAGGCTGAGATTTCCTTTGAGGACCGCAAGGATGGCTCCTGTGGTGTGGCCTATGTGGTCCAGGAGCCAGGTACTGACAGCCTGGCTGGGGTTGGAGGAGGTGGGGCCCGAGTGTGGGTGCTGGTCCCTGGGGCTGCCAGACAGCCCTTCCTGGCTCCTACCCTCCCCCTTGAGGGCCCAGAGCCACCCAGGCAGTTTGTGGGAGGTAGAAGGCCCAAATGCTCATGAGCTGGGGCTTTCCAGTGTGCTCTCCTTGGGTGGCCCTTGGGGATATGTATGTGGTGCCCCCAGCAGCCTTGTGCTCTTTCTCTGCCCAGGTGACTACGAGGTCTCAGTCAAGTTCAACGAGGAGCACATCCCTGACAGCCCCTTCGTGGTGCCCGTGGCTTCTCCGTCTGGCGATGCCCGCCGCCTTACTGTTTCTAGTCTTCAGGTGAGGCACTGAGAGAAACCGCCCGCCTGGGGCCCCTGGGCCTGGCCAGACCAGAGCCACCACAAAGAGCAGGCCTCCGCCCTGTGTTGAGTGACCTGCCTGACCCAGCTCTGGGCACCAGGCCTCTGCTCTGGCCAGGTGCAGCCCACACTTGGGGTTGGCAGGAAGTACCCTGCCCACCGCGTGGAGTTTTTCTCGTGTCTCAGGTCTAAAGGCTTTGAACAGAAGCCTGTGCCCCTTGAGCACCAGGGCTGAGGTTTAAAGAGGGACAGCCTGCCAGGGCTGGGTGCTGCCCACGGTGTGGGGCCACCCTCCCTTCCTGCCACCTGGGTGTATATGAATGCACAACGTGGGCCGAGGGCGTGGGAGCTCGGGGGGCGGGGCGTGCCCATGGCTTGCTGTCCCTTGCAAATCAATGGCTCTCCCTCTTTAAACCAAGTTGGATGCCAGATGGGTAAGTGCCACCCATGGGCCTCCTGCTTCTGGGGCCCTGCCCTCCTCCCTTGCCCCAGCCACCCCTCTAACCGCATCTGCTGTGCTTCCAGGAGTCAGGGCTAAAGGTCAACCAGCCAGCCTCTTTTGCAGTCAGCCTGAATGGGGCCAAGGGGGCAATCGATGCCAAGGTACACAGCCCCTCGGGAGCCCTGGAGGAGTGCTATGTCACAGAGATTGACCAAGGTGAGGCCCTGTCCCTGCCCGGCCACCCAGCCATCTGCCCCGGCCCCGCTGGGGCAGCAGACCTCCCCAAGCCTTGCCCAGCTGGCTGGAAGCAGGCTGAGAGTACAAAAGGAAGGTACAGATTCTGTAAGCGGCCAAGACTGGGCCCCAGCTCCTGGGCCCTCTCAGCCAAGCAGCCCTTCCTCAACTGGTGACCCAAGCCCTCGGGGATCTGACTTGCCAGCCACAGCCACTGGGAAGGCCTTCTGCATGCAGTACCATGCAGTCTCTAGAGGGAGAGGCCCAAAGTGCAGCCACAGGGCTGCCCGGCCCTACAGCCAGGGGCCTGGCGCTGACAGACAGGCCTGTGGCCGCTCTGGGGGCAGGAAGAGCCAGTGGGCTCTGTCACTGGCTGCACAGTCTCGTCATGCCCCTTCCCAGCCGCATGACCTGGAGTAAGTTCCTGCGTGGCTCTGAGCCCAGTTAACACAGCAGGGATGTGGTGTTCACGGCAACCTTTCTGAGGAGGCAGTGAGGAGTGTGTCTTGCCTGTAAAAAATTTCTGTCCAAAGAGCCTCAACGGCGGCTGCTCGAGTGTCTAAAGCTTCAGCCCTCAGCCTTCAGGAGGTCTGTGCTGCAGGTTGTGGGTGTCCAGCATGGCCCTGGAAGCAGCAGAGTGGGCCCCAAGGAGCCACTGGGCGAAGAAAACAGGGAGGGTCGGGGCTGAGGCTGTTCCTCTAAGATTCCATTTGCTGGTTACAGAGGAGGGACCCCAGGCCCACAGTGTACCCTTCTGCTCCTCAGATAAGTACGCTGTGCGCTTTATCCCACGGGAGAATGGCATTTACCTGATTGATGTCAAGTTCAATGGCACCCACATCCCTGGAAGCCCCTTCAAGATCCGAGTTGGGGAGCCTGGGCATGGAGGGGACCCAGGCCTGGTGTCTGCCTATGGAGCAGGCCTAGAAGGTGGTGTCACAGGTAGGTCCGTGGGCACAGATTCAAGTGCGGATGCAGCTGCTAGGGCCTTGTCTCCAAGCTCTTGGTGACAACAGGAGGTACCTGGAGGTGACAAGCCTGCACTGGGTGGCTGAGGACAGGGAGGCAGGCCAGGCTGGCTCTCTGCCTGACCTCCCATGCTCTCAGGGAGCCCAGCTGAGTTTATTGTGAACACGAGCAATGCGGGAGCTGGTGCCTTGTCAGTGACCATCGACGGCCCCTCCAAGGTGAAGATGGATTGCCAGGAGTGCCCTGAGGGCTATCGTGTCACCTATACTCCCATGGCACCTGGCAGCTACCTCATCTCCATCAAGTATGGTGGCCCCTACCACATTGGGGGCAGCCCCTTCAAGGCCAAAGTCACAGGTGAGCCTAGGGCCAGGCTGCTGGTTCCTGCCCACCCAATGCCTGGCACTGCAGCCAGCTCTTAGCCCTACCCACTCTGCTCTGTAGGCCCCCGTCTCGTCAGCAACCACAGCCTCCATGAGACGTCATCAGTGTTTGTGGACTCCCTGACCAAAGCTGCCGGTGCCCCTCAGCATGGGACCCTAGGCCCAAGTCCTACCGATGCCAGCAAGGTGGTGGCCAAGGGCCTGGGGCTTAGCAAGGCCTACGTAGGCCAGAAGAGCAGCTTCACAGTAGATTGCAGCAAAGCAGGTGGGCAGCACAGACCCCTGTCCTGGCCTTCCAGAAAGAGAAGGCCAGAAATAACAGGATGGCCAGCATCTGGCCGGAGTGGGAACCTTTCGGGGCACGGCTAACACTTCTAGAGCCTCCTCCCTGCCATCTCCTTTGCCTCTCAAAAAAATGCCCTGGAGGAGCTGGAGTTTCCTTGCTGGCTTGGGTAGGGGAGAGCACTGGCAGCTCTTTAGGGAGGGCTGTCACCCTCGAACAGGCTAGGGAGAGGATACAGGCTGGGGAGGAGGGGCTCCCGCAGTCACAGCCGAAGGAAGGGGGCTGGGCCCGTGACTGAGGCCCCTTCCCGCCTCAGGCAACAACATGCTGCTGGTGGGAGTCCATGGCCCGAGAACACCCTGCGAGGAGATCCTGGTGAAGCACGTGGGCAGCCGGCTCTACAGCGTCTCCTACCTGCTCAAGGACAAGGGGGAGTACACGCTGGTGGTCAAGTGGGGTGACGAGCATATCCCGGGCAGCCCCTACCGAGTTGTGGTGCCCTGAGCCTGGTGCCCATGCCAGCCAGCAGCTCCCATGACAAGACGTGTCCCATGCCTGCCCCACTACCCAAGCAGCCCCACCCTCCCCCTCCCCAGCCACCCCCTCACTGTGGCCGCCCGCCCTGCGCTGTGCTCACCTGCCTCTCCCGGCAGCCTCTGGCCTCTTGGCCTTCACTTGGGCAGAGGAAGCCATTTGGTGGCGCCGCCTGTCTTCTTTGGTTTTGGGAGGAGTGAGGGACGGGGGTCCTGTGCATGACCATCCACTGGTTCTCTTCCCCAGCCAAGAGAAATAAAGTTTTGCTTCCATTCTCCTCTGGGTGGCTGCAGCCTTTTGGGGGCAGGGGGCTAGGTCAAGGCCAACCAAGCAAGGGTGCCAACAGGGCAGATAAAAGTATGGGCCATGGCCGGGCGCGGTGGCTCACGCCTGTAATCCTAGCACTCTGGGAGGCCGAGGTGGGCGGATCGTTTGAGCTCAGGAGTTCGAGACCAGCCTGAGCAAGAGCGAGACCCCATCTCTACTAAAAATAGAAATTATATGGACAGCTAAAATATATATATACAAAAAATTAGCCGGGCATGGTGGCGCATGCCTGTAGTCCCAGCTACTCGGGAGGCTGAGACAGGAGGATCGCTTGAGCCCAGGAGTTTGAGGTTTCTGTGAGCTAGGCTGATGCCACGGCACTCACTCTAGCCTGGGCAACAGAGTGAGACTCTGTCTCAAAAAAAAAAAAAAAAAAAAAAGTATGGGCCATGCACAGGCTGCTGCACCTCCAGGTGGCCCCTCCTGCTGACCAAGTGCCCAGGGGCTCCTGCTTACCCCGACTCCAGAAAGTTCCATCTGTACTTGCCTCCTCTCTGCCTCCCTGGGTTCACACCAATGTGAGGACGGGGGTAGATGTGGACCCCAGAACAGGGCCTAGGAGAAGGCCGGGCGTAGGGATGCAAAGCGCTGGGAGGGAGGGCCCATTACTGTGTAGGGTAGGCTCAGGAAGGCTCCCTGGTGCAGGTGACCAGATAGTCAAGGGGAATCCCAGGGAAACATGACACCCCGGCCTCAGGTGTCCTTGCTTGTCCTGTCCTCCCTCCCTGGACAGACCTTGCCACGACTCTCTTGCCATTAGTGCACTAGAGCTATCTCGGCCCCTTGCTGAACACTCCTTCCTCTGTATCCCTGCCCAAGGGCTCCCACACCAGCCCACGCATCTCACACCCTAAAAGTCAACCCAAAACACAATATCCCAAGTCCTCCTGGCTCCTGATGCCACCTGCACAGTTCAGATGTCCCCTCGTCAGCCCACAAAACTGCCTGCAGCCCCCAGCCAACGGCTGCAGGCAGCTTTGGCCCTTGCCCAAACTCCTTCCAAGGATGCCACCAGCACCCCAGAAACCCGCAGAGGGCCAGGAACCAAGTCTGGGCCAAAGCTCAGCTTTCAGGCCAGCTCCTCAGTGCCTGACACTCCAGCCATGCCTTTGCTGGAAGATGCCTCGGAGTCAGCATCAATCCACGGCCCGTGGACAGGCACACAAAGGGGAGGGGGGAGAGAGAGGACAGGATGACTCGGAGCTGCACATGCCAACCCCGGCCTCCTGAGGATGAGCACCCTACTCTCCTCCCTGCCCTGGTGTGTGCACAGGGCGTGGGCACAGCCTCAGTTGTGACACAATCCTCATTTCTATCTCCACCTGGGGCTGTCCTGCTGCCCTAGGCTTGGGTGGCCAGTCACAGGGAGACACTCCCCAAGGAGCAGGCAGGACAAAGCTGGATAAACTCCTACCCCTACCCCACGGGCCCTCTACTGCTCCTGCTGCCCTCAATGGCCCCAGGACGGGAAGGGAGGCAGGCCCTCTCTGGATGCCTCCAGAAGGTGCCCCGAGAGGGGGCAGGAGGCAGCAGAGCCAGGACCAGAAATGTCCAGTGCCAGTCGGGGGGCCAGGAGGTGCCCCTGAGGCCCTGCCCCCTCCCCCCAGCCCACAGGGTACCCAGGACTCTGCACCCTTGGGGCACCCCCTCCTGCCCTGAGTCACCCAGAGCCTACTGCCCTCTTCCCCGTGCCAGGGCCACCTAGCGGAGAGGGCGCTGCCACACATGCTCTCCCAAGCCCCCATCTGACAGGGACCCCAGGGGGAAGCGCCCCTGGGCTGAGCTGGGCTATCCAGGAGGGCCCGGCCCGTCCCCTCCCCCCCCATCATGCCCAGGTGGCAGGGACACAAGTGGGCGGCAAAGGCAGAAGACACCAAACTTGGAGGAACAGGCCCCTGGGGACAGCCCCAGCGAGAGGCCACAGACCAGACCTGGCGGTGAGCTGAAGGCCACCCAGAGAGGCAGGAGGGAGGGAGACTGGGGCCTCCCAAGGGAGACCAAGCAGATGAGACCAACAAAAGGAGCACTGGGGACCCCCACCCTGCTGGGGGCAGATGGCCTGGTGACCCAGCCACACTGAGGAAACCCTGGGGGGCCCCAGCAGGTTACTGGGGGACACGGAGGGTACACAGGCTCGGCCCCCTCAGCCAGGCTCTCACACCCGGTATCGCGGCCTGGCCACTTGGCCCGGACCCGGTGGGGGTGGTGGCGATGCCCCATCAGGCCCCAGGCCCAAGCCCTGCCGGCCAACAGGTGTCCGGAGCAGAGGGGAGATCACCCTCCCCAGCCTGGCCACATCTCACCTGCTGAGACCAAGGAGGGGAGGGGACGCGTGCTGGTTGCCCCCAAGTGGGCGCAGCCCTCAGAAGCTGCAGGTTCTGCCTCAACTGAGTCCAGGGAGGGGCGGGCAGGGCAGGGGAAGGGAGGGGATGGCCCAGCTGCCCGTCCCTGCCCCCAGCCACACCTCTGCACCTCAGCTCTCCCTTCTGCCTCCCACAGCCCAATCCACTCCCCAAGGATGCTGGGAGGGGACCCGGGAGAGGAAAGGAAAGCGATGGGCCCTCAGGGCGTCGCTCCCACCTGCCCTACAGCAGGGGAGGCCCGGCACTTGGATGACAATGGGAACAATGGGAACGAGGTCCCCGTGGGGTCCCCAACACAGGGAGGTCTGGGCTCTACTCTAGGGCTCTGGGCTCCTCTGGGTGCACCTGGGAACGTGAGGGGGAAGCTTAGGGGACCTGCCTGGGGGACAGGGACAGGCTGGGCATAGGGCAGAGAGGGCGCCGGCCCCACCTGGGGCTGAGGAGGACAGGAGTGAGTGACTGTGGGAACACTGCCGCCACCACCCACCCCAACTCAGGAACACGCCGATACACAGAGGCACCCAGACATCCGCGTGGGGGTGCCCTCAAACATCAAGGGAGGGGCCGGGTGCCCCGGGCACATGGACAGGCAGTAGGGACACAACTGAGGAGCAGACAGTGCCCGGTGGCTGGCGGGAGGTGCCGGACCAGGGTCCCAGGCACGAGGCAGAGGGCCCCAGCCCCGGGCAGGATCCCTCCGAGCAGGGGCCGTACCCACTGAGGAGTCCCAGAGATGCCGAGTGTCCTCCCCAACCCCCCCCAGCCCCCCAACAAAAGGTCAGTGTGTGTCCTACCCTGACGTGGTGTCCAGGGCGGGGCACTCACAGGCTGGGATACCCCCTAGACCAAAGAGGACCCCCAGCCCCAGCTGACAGCAGCCTGGGGTCTATGGGAGGCAAGCAGGAGGCAGGGCACCAGCCAAAGAGGGCACCATGCCAGGGCATTCTCCAGTTGCCACGAGGACCCAGTTCCCCACAGGTACCAGGTCTCCTGGAAGGCAGCACCTTGATCCGGGGCAGCAGCGGAGGTCCCAGACCAGGCACTGCTGGCAAGTCCTGGGTGGCCCTGGGTAGCGATGCCAAGGGGCGGCTGCTCTGTCCTGAGAAGCCCCTGGGTCCTGCCTGGGCCAGCAGCAGCTGTTGGTGGTCTGGTGCTTCGGGGCTCTGGCCAGGGTGCTCTGGGACAGCCCCTCTGGGGACCTCGATGGAGCCAGTGGGCCAGGCTGGCAGGCCACTAAGTCAAGGTGGGTGTGTGGGTCAGGACGGGGTCTGGCTGCTGTGGTGACCGTCCCATCTGCAGAAAAGGCCACTAGGAGGGCACCCCTTGGGTAAGGGTGCCGTGCAGTTAGGGGGAGGGAGGCCCTGCACCCTCCCAGGCCCCCCGAGGCCCTCACACCAGGGGAAGCTGGGGCCCCCCACGCTGTTCCTCCCCGCAGAGGCACAGGACGGGAAGGTGGCATGGCTCAGTCAGAGGAGGGAAGGAAAGAGCAGGCAGCAAGCGGTCAGATGCCCCAGGACTGTAGGGGCACACCGGGCCAGACCGTGTCCTGCGGCTCCTCAGGACCCCTCGGGCTGTCCCCACCGGCCACAAACACATTCCTCGATGGAAGGCCCAGCAACCTGCTGTCCTGGGGTGCAAGGAGTGCAAGGTGGCTTTGGAAGGTTCCCGGAGCTGTCACCAAGGGCCTCGGTGTTGCCCAGAGACACGAGCTAACAGGAAAAGCACTTGCCACCCACAGAACTTCTGTGACAAACTCAGAGGCACCAAAAGCGTCATCAGGAAGTCACCTCTGAGTTCCAGCCAGGAAGGATGGGGCACGTCTCCAGGGAAACGAGATACAAAGGGCCTCCCTGGGCCACAGCAGGAAGCTCCTTCCCGACCCCTAGGCCAGCAACCACCCCCACCTGGGCCACCAGAGCCCAGTGTCAGGCGAGCTGACATTGTCATTGAAGAAAAGGACACCATGACAACGTGCCACACACCTCTCTACCCCCCGCCCCTCCCCTTCACCAGTGCAAGGGAGGGGGAGAGGCCTGCCTGTCTGAAGAGAGAGGATGCAGCCACCTGGGGCACAGAGGGGGCGGGGTACTCAGAGGACGCAGAGGGGGTGCTGTGAGGAGGAGGGACCTCCTGCCGGTTCCCAGGGCTGTAGAACCTAACGCCTAACCCTCCAGGGCTGGCAAAGGCTTCCTGTGAGAGGGCCAGAGAGCACATACTGCAGACCCCGAGGGCCACAGGGAGTCTCTGCGGCATACTCACCTCTCTTTGGGTTTCCTGTGATTTGTTTTGCAACCCTTTAAAGATGTAGAAGCTGGTAGGGCATCATGGCTCACGCCTGTAATCCTAACACTCTGGGAGGCCGAGGCAGGAGGATCACTTGAGGTCAGGAGTTTGGGAACCGCCTGAGTAAGACCTCATCTCTGCTGAAAAAAAAAAAAAGAAAAGAAAGGAAAAAGAAAGAAAGAAAGAAAAAGAAAAATGAGCCGGGAACAGTAGCACACACCTGTAGTCCCAGCTACTCGGGAGGCTGAGGCAGGAGGATTGCTTGAGCCCAGGAGTTTGAGGTTGCAGCGAGCTATGATGAAGCCACTGCACTCTAGCTGGGATGGCAGAGTGAGATTCTGTCGAAAGAAGAAAAAGGAAAGGAAAAGAAAACACCACAAAAAAAAAAAAAGAGAGCAGAGCAGATCAGAGCAGACAAGCAAAACAAGACAAAGAAGTAGAAGCTGCTCTCTGCCCTTACAAACACGGGCCCCATCCAGTCTTGGCCCCGGATTACACCGAGGACACATAAGGGAGGCGGACCTGCTCAGGACCTGCAGCGACACATCCAGGTCCTCGTGCAAGGGTGCCCCTCGAATCCTTCTTCAGGAACTTCTGACCTTGCGCCTGTCATCTCCCCTGCCACCGCTACAGGCTTGACCTCTGAGACCTATAAAGAATACAGCGTTTAGGAGATGAAGTTATCAAAAGTCTGTGATTTGGTATGGGGACGCTCTCTCCCACCTGTGTCCCAGGGGAAGCCCTGCCCTGAGCATCCGTAGAGAGAGGCCCCGTGGGGTGGAACTGAGGCCTCCTGCCTACAGCCATGGGAGCCAGCTCAGACCAGATAGCAGGGACCCCGGCTGACGCCGGGCCCGGGGCCCAGGAGTGACCCTGAGCCAGAATGCCTGGATCCTGAGAAGCCCCTCTCTCAGAGCCTGTCCCTCAGAGACGTGGCAGATAAGGAGCATTTGTTGTGTAAAGGAGCTAAGTTTGGGGTAATTCCTCACGCAGCGGTCGGGAACTAGGGAACTAGGACACGACTTTAAATGGAGAAGACCACTGCTACACGTGAGCCAGGAGCAAACAAACCGATGAGCAACCCCAGAGGCCAGTAGGAAGAGCCTGGAAATTTTGATGATGCAAAAACTAAAGTGCTCTGCCCAACCAAACACGACCCTCAAACACAAAGTCAAGAGGCAAGTGATAACACGGGGGAAAATAGCAGCAAGATGTGACTAAGGGCTCACATGGTTCACATACAGACAGCTGGGACACATGGACAAGGAAAAGCCCAAGACCCAAGAGCAAATGGGAGAGAAGAGGAAGGGAAACTGACAGGCAAAATGCTTCTCCACCGGGATGCAATTCTTTTGGAGACAATCTGATCGCACAGCAATGAGATGACACGCTCAGTCCCCAGAGCTGCCCTCCAACTAGATGACAGGCCATCCTGGAGCCAAACAAAGACCAACCAGGGCAAACCCTGGGCAATGGCAGCTGTTGTCTGGGGTGGGTGGGGTGCCAGGCACTGACGGGCCTGTGCATCGCCCATGCGCTGGGGTCCCCCTTGGTGAGGGAAATGTGGCCGGAAAGGCGAGGCTTCTCCAGAAACTCTGGGCTACAACCAGCGGGAGGGAGGGATGGCTCCTGCTTGCAGCCACTTCCAGAGAAGCCACCCGTCTTCTCCATGGGGCTCCCACTGACCTACCTCCCCCAGGAGACAGGCTAAGATCTGAAAGGACCCCAGCCCCTGCCCAGGCACGTGCCCTCCCTGGCGGGCCACACCTTTCTAGTGACAGGCTGAAGGCTTTCTCATGGTACCAGCCCCCCACCTCCAGAAGCCTGGAGACACCTCTGACCAACCGCCACCTTGCCCCCAGGACTTGCCTGCCAGCTCTGCCCACCTCTTCCTGGGGGTATGTGTGTGTGTGCGTGTAGGGGTGTCCGTGCGTCCCCCGAGCCCCCAGACACGCTCAGAGGCGCTTCTTAGACACAATGGAGTGGGAAGGAGCCCTGCCCCGCGGCGGCGCCCTGGGACGGTAGAAGCTCACAGAAGGCGCAAGAGAGCTCGGAGGCCAGGACCCAGGAGTGGCCAGAAACGGAAAGGCCAAAGTCTCTCAGCAGCCGGCTGGGGTCGCCACCCTCCTTCCACCCTTCTCGAAATCACCCTGGGGAGCACAAGATCTCTTTCCTGGCCCTTCTAGAAAGCCAGACTGGCCCTCAGGGGCGGCACGGAAACAACGCTGCCCACAGCCCGGCCCAGGTCCGGCTCTCGGCGAAGGCTTCCCTCTCGGCTTGTTCCCGGGAGAGGACGCAGACACCCCTTGCTTCGGGAAAAGGGGACTCGGCGCGTCCCCTGCACGGCCGCGCCCAGGAGCAGGGAGGCACGGAAGGCGGTGCCGAGGCGCCCGGGGCGGGCCCGCGCCCGACTCCGCCCACCCCGAGCCGCGTGTCCGCCTCGCCTCTGCACGTCCTCTCAGCGCGCCCGCCGGAAGCGCCGCCTCGCCTTCCTGTCCTTTTCCGGCTGACTCCGCCAATGATCTCGCTCGGCTCTGGAGGAAGCCCCGCCCCCGCGCCTGACGGGCGCTCCTTCGTCCCGTCAAATCCACCGTCTCGCGTGCGCGCCCCTGAGGACGCCCGGGCCGCGGTGCGCACCTTTCCCCCGCCTGGGCGTCCGCGAGGCGAGGGCCCGGGCGCTGGCTGCAGCAGGGTTCGCGCGCGACTTGCCAGCTGTGCGCGCTGAGCGCTGCGGCGCCGTGCTTTGGGTGTGGACTGGTTCCGTTCCCATCGTTAGAGTCATGGGAAGTTTCTCGTTGCCGAGAGACGTTTAGGAGGCCGCTAGCCTCCCCGCAGGTCCCCCAGCGTGGGCATCTTGCGCGACTGAGGTGCAGTCTCAGGGCCAGGACGCGGCCTTGGTACCAGCTGAGAGCTGCTCCAGATGTCGCCCGCAGTGCGTGCACTCGTGCGCGCGCGTGTGTACGCGCACGTCCCTGGGCATTGCCTCACCTGCCTAGGTCCCTGTCCCTATTGCCACAGCCTGGAGATTGCCCTGTTCAGTCTCAAGGGTCTCTCCTGTTGACCTTTCATAGACCCAGCCTCCTCCCAGTCCGTGACAAGCAGTAATCTGTTGTACCTGGCCATAAATTCCTCATGCTAAATGGAACCACACAGCACGTAGCCTTCTGGGGTGGGCTTCTGTTCACTGGGCCGAATGCCCTGGTCATGCTTCTGAGTTGTGTCCTCTTTACTGCTGTGTTTTCATTTAGTGCACGCTTGGGGGAACCACGGTGTGTTTGAGCATCTGCCCTTTGAAGGACAAGTTTCTTGTTTCCAGTTTTAGGCCGCTACAAATAAACCAGTTCACGAACAGGTTTCCCTGTGATCTTGTTTCCACTTGCGTCTTCAACGCCTGAGGGTGCAGTGGCTGGGTCCTTGGGAAGTGGCTGTGTAGTTTTAACAGAAACAGCCAAACTGTCCTCCAGAGCGGCTCAACCAGTTAACATCACCACCCTGCACATTTTTAGAGCCAATCGTGGGAAAATTTTTATGAAACAACGTTATTTTAAGCAACACTGTTTTGTTTCCCTCTTTGATCCTTCTGTGAAGTCACCTACATGGGCATTCACAGTTTTTTAAAACCCATAATGCTATAGCCTTTTGTTGCGGTTTTCTTTTCACTTGGAACAATTCTTCGAGATCCTTCCATGTCAGCACACAATCCTCTAGCTAGCTCATTTTTCTCTTGGCTGTGTGCTATTTGATAGGATCCCCGAACTATTGTGCCATTTACATAATGAATCCCCATTTGCTGTGCTTTTAATTAAGCCATCGTCATGTTTATTTTGCCTCTGCTATGAATGCTGCACCCAACAGCCTTGAACACGTGTCGCGTCAGTCTCTCTCTAGGATAATTACCTCTCCGTGGAACTACTGGGTCAAAACATAAAGTGTGCTTAAAACTTTTAACAGACACTGAGGAATTGCCTCCCCCAAAGACCCTGGCATCCTACGTCATCCTGCCTCACTTTGTACCCACAGTGTTTATCCACGGCCTGAGCGACACGTTTTGGGTGAACAACTTTTATAGTGTCTGGAAATTGGATGGGAGAAACACAGCTTTTTTTTTTTTTTTTTTTTTTTTTTTTGAGACAGAGTCTCGCTTTGTTCCCCGGGCTAGAGTGAGTGCCGTGGCGTCATCCTAGCTCACAGCAACCTCAAACTCCTGGGCTTAAGCAATCCTACTGCCTCAGCCTCCCGAGTAGCTGGGACTACAGGCATGTGGCACCATGCCCGGCTAATTTTTTTCTATATATATTTTTTAGTTGGCCGAAACACAGCTTTTTATTCTTCCCTTCCCCCTGCCTTCCCACTGCCGTTCCCCTCCCTACCAAAGTCACTGGGATGCCTCCTCCAGCCTTAAATGTCCACGCATCCTTGGTAAACACGCAGTGCCATTTGGAAATACTCGTACGTCCTTGCCCACCATAACTGTCACCGTGCTGTAGTCTCATTCTGCTGACTGCTTTTCTCGTTCACCAGGGCATCTCAGCTCCCTCCCCGTGGCCCTGGAAACAGGTGGGTGACGTTTGCGCTCCTGCACAGCATTTCATCCCCTGGATCCAGCATACCCGATCATCCCCATCCCGAGTGACGAAGCCCTAGTGCTTCAGCCCCTGCTGTGCACAACCCATGCCACGACGGCCATTGCACTCCATGTCACCTTAGCGACCTGAGAGTTTCTCTTGGTGACATACCAAGGGGTGGGATTGCTGGGTGAAAGGGCATGGACACACTTTATTCCAATAAATGCCACCCCTCAGCTTTCCAGACCGGCTGTGGGGTTCACGTCCCACAGGCACTACCCGAGAACGCTCCTCCTCCCACGGCACCCTTGGGATTATCCACCTTCTGATGTTTGCTATTCTGCTGGGCATAAGGTGGTATCAGGTTTTCTTTGATTTTGCATTTCTCCGCTCCACCCTGGGCATGAGCATCTCTTCACGAACTCATCACCCATCTGGGATTCTGAGTCTGGGAACCACCCGTGCCCTGCAGGAGCCTGTCATACACCACAGCGATACATCCTTTGTCACGTAGGTACCAGATCTTTTCTCTCAGCCTGTGTCGTCTGCACAGCTATGCTGGTTGTTTCTGGCTGTCAAGGAGCTGTACGTTTGTATATGATCAAATTTATTGAAGTACTGGTTTATGATTTCTGGGTTAGGTATCTTTCATGGTGCCCACCCCGCAAAACATCATAACACTGGTCTGTATTTTCTTCTCTAATTTTCACAGTGGTGATTTTGCTTTTAGCCGTTTCACCATCTAGACTTTACACTGTGGCTGTGGTGTGAAGGAGGGTTTGAGGCAGACCCTGGGGGGCTTTGCAAACACCTCGTGGGGTCGCCCAGCCCTTTCTTCCCCTGCCTCGGGAGGGCCATGGGTTCCAGGTGGCCGAGTCGCAGAGCGGCCTGAATCCTGAGGCATCTCTTGCCGCAGAGGAGGTTTGGAAGAAAACCAAGTGTGGCTTCTGACTGTGGCAGGGGCCATGAGATGGCAGGGTCTGTGGGTCTCAGCGGCTGGCTCAATAGCAGTGGCTAATAACGGGCTGCCTTCCTGCTCTCTGCAGGACAGCCAGTCACCTCCAAACCATTATTCACACACTAGCCTCTTCCCGACCGTTGTCGCTGCCACGTTCACACTAAATGCCCATGCATCCGTGGACCTGCGTCTCAGCCAATTCCCTGCAGTGAGCATTTGCACCTTGTCATACCTAGTGGATCTGCCGGCTCCCTCGTTATGATGCTTCAGACGGTTTCTGTCATCCTTGGGCATTTGGTTCTCTGAGTGAACCTCCCCATCATCTTGTCTGGGACCACGAGACACCCATGTGCCCCGCTTCTTGGGACTCTGGCAGCGAGACGGGAAGCGCCCGATTCTCAGCATTGCTTTGCTCCAGAAGACCTTGGACTTAGTCCAGGTAGGAGGAATCAATTTCCTCTGCTGGCCGCAGCTCCGCAGGCAAGCACTTCCTGCAGTGCCGAGCCGGCCCAGGAGCGAGGAGCACCAGACAGTCTCTTACTTCTGGAACCTTCCTTCCCATGGGCGAGACATGGCCAAACAGCTCCTTCCACAGTGCTGTGCGCCAGGGTGGGACCGTTGCCCAGGTGGAGAAGAGACGATGGAGGGTAGGGTAGCAGTGGAGAAACCCGCTTGCATTTGCTTGCGCAAAAGGGACGTCTATTGGAAGGATCCAAGGGTGGCTCACAGGCAGGAAGGACAGGAGCCAGGCGTCCGGGAGCCGAGCCAGCAGGTGGAAAGCGGCAGTTCCCCTCTCCTTGCCGTCTAGGGTTGCCAGGTTCCTGGGCGCCTGTCTGGGCTCCAGGGCCCCCATGAATCCCTGCAGGCCTGTGTTCGATTAGCAAAAGGGACCCGCCCTCTTGGCCAGTACGTGGCTGGAAGCAAGGACAGGGGAGGGATTTCGGCAGTCTCCTCACTCCCAAGGAAGCCGTCCTTGTGAGGGGAACAGCCTGTGCAACCTGCTGGGGGACCTGGGCCTCTGCCTGCGGCATCTTCCCTCTGCCTAAAGTGGCCCGGAAAATTCAGAGAGCGAGGACACTGTGGGCAGGATTTCTGAGTGCCCGTTGCAAATTCCAGGTGGACCTAAGCTGGGCGGGTCGGCCCCACCGGCCCAGTGCAGCGGTGGCCGGGGGTCTAGGTCACGGGCGCCAGTGCTGACTAGGCAGGGATCCAGGGTGGCGCCTCTCAGGCACCCAGCAGCGCCTGTCCTCTGGGCCAGGGGGTGGGGGGCTGGGGAAGTGGTGTGTGTGTGTCCCCAGTCCAGGTTTCTTTAGCTTTTTTCTTTTTTTAGTAAAAAATATTTTATCGGCCGGGCACAGTGGCTCACGCCTGTAATCCTAGCACTCTGGGAGGCCGAGGCGGGAAGATCGTTTGAGCTCAGGAGTTCGAGAGCAGCCTGAGCAAGAGGGAGACCCCCGTCTGTACCAAAAAGAATAGAAAGAAATTGGCTGGACAACTAAAAATATGTATAAAATTTAGCCGGGCATGGTGGTGCATGCCTGTAGTCCCAGCTACTCGGGAGACTGAGGCAGTTGGATCGCTTGAGCCCGGGAGTTTGAGGTTGCTGTGAGCTAGGCTGATGCCACGGCACTCTAGCCCGGGCAACAGAGTGAGACTCTGCCTCAAAAAAAAATATTTATATATATATATATTTTGTCTATTCTTATTATTATTTATAAGCCAGTAGACCCCCCAGGGGCCCAGTCCAGTTTGGAAGAAAGCACGGAAAGGAGCAATTATAAGACTTTGGGTTGCATCATTTCAAGGATACCTGGGCCACAGGTAAGTGAGGGCAGTCCCTGGGCGGGGCGGGGTCGGGGGGACAAAGGGCAATGAAAACACAGAGGGGTGAGCAGGCACCGAGGCAGGGGCCGCACAGGAGCAACAGGCTGTGCCTGGCTGTCCGGGCGCATGAGTCTTGCTGGCCTCGGGGACAGGAGGCCTTGTGCCCTCGGATGGCGAGCGAGTGGAACTGAGCTCCCCACCTGCATCCAGAGTTCCTGAAGCGCGACCTCTGGGGTCAAAAGGAAGGGTGGGCTGCACCTTGCCCCTCTCCCCTCAGCACAGGGACCCAAAAGCAGCAGGACCATCTCAGCTCGGGTCTGAGCGAGCAAGCCAGGAAGACTGCCTGTCTCGTTTTTTCTCTTTTTTCATTGTATTTATTTATTTATTTATTTTTATTACACCACAATAGCTCAAGAGGTCGAACTGCCTGTCTTACAATAGGTGCCCTGGGCGTTCTCGAGCAGGGCCTGCCTTCCCATGGCCGCAGGAAGAAGCTTCGTGTCTCTGCGAACCCCTGGCTGAGAGAGCACCTCGCCTCCCTGGTGTGGTCATGCTGCCGGCGTCCCGGCAGAGCAAACCCGCCCTCCCTAGAGGGGACACTTCACCCCAGGATTGCCACACGGGACTCCCAGAGGTAAAGCTGAAGACGGCCAGCAGCCTCAGGTTGACCGCGCCGGCCACCATGCTCGACGTTCAGCAGGTAGGTCAAAGAGCAAGGGCAGACCGGCCTGTGACACTGCACAGGGACCTGCTGACACGATGCTCGGCGCCGGCCAGGCGTGTTTGCTCTGAGCCGGGCCGCTGCCAAGCGCCTCAGCAGCGCTCATCCCCCCGATCCTCACAGCAGCCTGCAGAGCTGGCTGCCAGTTAGTTACCCCGTGTTCCAGATGAGGACACCAGGGAAGTGTGACACAGAAGGCTGAAGTCGCTTGTTCAGAGTCACTAGATGGCAAGTAGCAGAGGCAGGATGTGAGCCAAGGACATTGGCCTCCAGGGCCTGATCCTTTTCCTGACTATGCTCTACTGCCTCCAGCTCCCCCCTTCTCTCCCTGCGAGGTTCCCATGGTGTGTGTGTGTGTGTGTGTCTGTGTGTGTGTGTGTGTGTGTCTGTGTAAGGAGTGGGAGGGAGCCTGGCTGAATATCCCCCAGGCCTTGGGCCACCATATGAGAAAGGGAGGAGGGTAGGAAGAGAACCCGTGTTCTCCTATCAAGCTCGACTGGGTGAATTTTGCAAACAGAGATTCACATTGCCTTTGAATTCTCATGAGATCAGAGAGCAGGTCTCATGGACGTTTACAAATTGTCTGCGTAACTGTGATGTCACAGCTACTCAGACTCCTCAGGTTTTTATGTAAAACAAAAGTTTTTTTTAGACACAAGGTCTCTGTTGTGCCACCCAGGCTGGAATGTGTTGGCAAGATGATAGCTCACGGCAGCCTCAAACTCCTGGGCTCAAGCGACCCTCCTGCCTCAGCCACCGGAGGAGCTGGGACCACAGGCAAGCGCCACCACACCTGGGTAATTGTTTAATGTTTTTTGTAGAGATGGGGTCTCGCTATGTTGTCCAGTCTGGCCTCAAACTCCTGGCCTCAAGCAATTCCTCTGCCTTCCTTCCCAAAGTGCTGGGATTACAGGTGTGAGCTACTGTGCCTGGCCCCTCCTCGAGTCTTTAATAGTCTCTGAGACACAAGAGTATAAACATAGAAAGGAAGGAAGAATAAAAGGTATAAATAAGTTTAAATGTGCAGGCAGATTTGAAAAAGAAGTGAACAGAACTTTTAGAAGTCAAAAAGCGTAGTCATCTGTAGCCCCAGCTACTTGGGAGGCTGAGGTAGGAGGATCACTTGAGCCCAGGAGTCTGAGGTTGCTGTGAGCTAGGCTGACGGCACTCTAGCCCAGGCAACAGAGTGAGAGTCTGTCTCAAAAAAAAAAAAAAAAAAGTTAAAATAGAAGTTAAAAAAAATAACATAGTCATTGCACTGAAAATCTCGACCAATGGAGTCAACAAATAGATGCCAGTGAAGAGAGAATTAGTGATCTGGAAGATGATGCCAAAGAGATTTCCTCCTGGCCTGTTCTCCTTCATAGCTGATGATAGTGCTTCCTCCTTCCCTGAGAAATGGCAGCAGCCCTTCCTCAGAGATCTGAGCCCTAGGTCTTCAGTGCTCCTCATGCTTGCTTCTAGGCTCCTGATAACCCCAACCTCTTCCCCCGCCCCTTGATCTGGGAGTGGTAGCTTCTTCCTTCATCCAGTTCAGTATCCCTTTTCGCATGTTCAGCCCTCAAAACCCCGAGTAAACAATCCCTTAAATTAAGTCCCCTGTCTTGAGAGTCTCGGTATGTTTTTGTGTCTCCTGAGTGGTCCGTGATTAACCCTGAACTGGTCCTGGGGAGGTTCCAGAAGACAGGCCTACGTACGTGGAGGTTTGGATGGGTCTGCTCATGCCTTTGGGCTGGAGTGCAGGGCTGAGCATTTTGCCAATGGGGAGCGGGGCGCTAGTCATCCATGGCCTGCGCAGCTTCACAATTAGTCCAGCTGCCACCTTTGGCTGACGGGGATCATGGGCCAACCGAAGCCAGTGCCTGGGGAGCTCGAGTCAGCGCTGCACCCAACTGTCATGGCGGCCATGGAGGGCTGTGAGGACTGGTGTGGGATGACTTCTGGGGGTGGACCTGACTGTGTACAGCGAAGACGTGCTGACCTCGGGTTCCTTAACTCTCAGCTCAAGTCACAGGAAGGGAACCAGAGGGCTTCCAGGACATCCCTAAACATTCTCTTACTCCTCGTACCTGCAGGGCTGACGGTTCTGACACTCGCACACGAAGTTGAATTGTGCGAGCGCCAGAATCTCAATGTGTTGAACCCCCAGCCTCGCCACATTTCCCATGTGTAACGTAAGCAGTGGTTGGGGAGGATTGGGACCTGGAACCTGGAATGGGGACATCTTGTTGGCTTCGACTGAAGCTGAGACTCGGGAAGCCGCCACTCCCTCTGAACCTCCCTTGCCAGTGGAAGTGGCTTGACCTCTTGTGTCTGGAGAACTGTCAAAACTTTGCCTGGGCAGGAGCCTTGTAAGGGGACACGCGTTACCCGTGAGACCCTCCATAACTACAACCTGTTGCCATCAGATTTATATGTACTGTTTTATCTCATTATGCTCTAGTGGGATAGGCACAGGTTCTTCCCCAGGAGGAAACAGCTGCCACACCATAATTATGAAGACTTGACTGATATCTACCAGCAGTCTCCAGTTTATATCTGTCATAGTGGATTGTCAGAGTGTAGACTACGAAGGATAAACCATGAGTCTAAATGGCTCTGGATTCTCTGATAGGGGTACGCTTAGTAGAGAGACCAGATTATGTTAGTGCATGCAAGTAGTGGTAACTCTAATAGCTCACTTTCTTAGTTGACTGAAACTTGTGCTCAGTGGTAGCCTGCAGTTCCTGGGTTTGCCTGAACTGGTATGAGGCAAAAGAGGAAATCCACAGGCTTTGACAAAGTGTAATGTTGGTGTAGATTCATCACATGGAACGCGCACACTTCTGTCCCCCATCTGTTTCATGGGGAAATCCAGAAGATGCTCTTTATTGAGGCGCTGAGGGAGGCATTAGTGTAGGAGCACCTGCATCCTTGAAGCGCTTTATGGTGCTCTCCTCTATATGGTATGTATGACTCTACACGATGGCACTACTGAGGTTGGCTCCCTGATTTCTGTGGGGATGACAGAACCCTTGTGTAGCAGAGACCATGTGGCAGCTCTAACCTGCTCAGAAGAAGGTGGCTATGTCCACCATAAAGGTCAGCAGGGATACACAATCAGAATGCCTTGGCCCAGAGAGGTTTTTGGAGATGCCTGATCGATCACAGTGTATCTAGGGCCAAAATATAGAGGTAGCTTACTACAGCATTGCTTGATGTATATAACCAGAAATCCTCTAGGTCTGGGTGCCAAATACTTGACTTGACTTGCCCCATTGGAGTCACAGCCTGTCACCCCGTTTCCTGACCTAAGTCAGGGCACGGATCCAGAGCCCTGTGATACAAGGGGAGGCTAGGTTCCCCTGGGTAGGACCCTGCACCATTGCTGCAAGTGCACCCCACAAATCCTTCCAAGCCTTCCCCAAAGGGACCTGCAGCCAGTTACTGAAATGACATATCATCCTGGAAAACAGGGGTGCTCGAGCAGGATACCCTCGCTGGTGGGCCACACCTGTCCAGTGACACGAGCAAGACTTTGTTACCATACTGTCACCCACGTCCAGAAATGTGGACAGATACCTGACAGACACCGCCTTTCCCCCATGATTTGCCCACCAGTGCTGCCCATTTGTGCCTGGGTACTACCCCGTGTGTGTACGGGTGTCTGTGCTTCCCCACGAGCGCTTCGATCATGCTCAGCGGCACTTTTTAAACACAGTGGAGTAGGAAGGAGAGGGACTGCCACACGTCTGCGCCCTGGGAGGGTGGAAACTCACTGGAGGCGGTGCAAAAGAGTTGAGAGGCCAGGACCGGGGCGTGGCCGGAGACGGAGTGGCTGTCTTTACTTGATAGCCGGGCGGGGTGCCGGTCAGGGTGGGGGGTGCCGGCCCAAGGGTGCCTATGGGGTCTCACGGGCCACAGATCTCCGTGGAGGCTCCTCCTCGGATTCTTCCCCGAGAGGAGGCGCGACAGCTGGGTCTCCGGGGAACGGCGCACGGCTCAGAACAAGGCCTGCTCCAGCCTTTCCAGTCAGGGGAAAGCGGAGACGGTCTCCTGCTAAGGGCTCCTGGTTGACAAAGGAACGCAGACCCAGGCCCCAGCATGGCGCTCCTCCGCCGGGCCCTGGAACCCACAGGGAGGCACGGAGCGCGTGCCCAGGGCCCCCAAGCTTGGGAACACTCGCGCGGTCGCCGCGAGGCCACCGGAGTGTACCTTCCTTCTTTCCACTATTGGAACATACATCTTTCATAGTTACAGAAAAGCCTAGGGGAAGAGTTGTATGCCCAGGATAGCCAGCCGGAAGCGGGCTTCTAGCACCCATGTGGCAAAGCCCGATTCGTCAGCTGACCGCGGACGCCCATCCACCTCTCTGCTCTGCGCATGTACTGGGCTTCGCCCGCGCGCAGACGCAGAACACCGCTGCGTCTATGGTAGGGATGTATGACAGAGCGTCCACCTGCCCTCGCCGGAACTCTATGGTTCCTACGTGGGAAGATGGGCCAAGTATATAAGGCATGCGCAGAGGCGGGAGTGCCTCTTTTCCTTCGGCGCGGTGAGTAAGCGTGGTTGCTAGTTCGGTGCGCTCCCTTGCTGGGTCTCACCCTGGTTCTTGAGGCCTGTTCTCATGTTGTGTTCCGACTTTTTCTATTTCGTTGCAGCCACTGAAGATCGTGGTATCGCCATGGGCCGTCGCCCCGCCCGGTGGTGAGTGCCGAATCCGTACAGTTGCACTGCTGAGTAAGGGGAGGGAGAACTGCCCTTGATCGCTAAAAGCGACCATCGTGTAGAGTCTCCCTTCGTTCTGCAGTCCTGTCTTGGGAACTGATCCCATGTTTTCCCTAATACTTTCCAGGTCGCTTTTAGTCGTTGTTTATACTATGTGTTCTTTTTCTCTAAAAGTTTATGCCACTTTGTAGCGCTTCCCCCCTTTTATTGTTGGGGTGACGGATTGACCCTGGACTACATGTGCCGCGCCAGTGTCGTGTTGGAAGCGATGTCTGCCGTGTATCCCACTTCTGTCCTTCAAATTTGCCGAATTTTCGAGCTTGATGCCCTCTCGGGGCTTTTGTGTGCGCTCTCTGCCTTATTTCCGGGCGACGTGCCTCGTGCGGATTCAAAGGGCAGGCGGGAGGGGGGCGGGGGGAGCGGGCGCAGCCGCCTCGCGTGCCCTGCAGGGGGCGCCGGGTGCCCTTCACGTGCCTCAGAGGCACACTCAGTGCCACGTGACCTTTAGTCGGGTCAGCTGAAGTGTTCAACTGTTACAAGGCGAATGTTTTTTAACTGGGAGAGCTTTTCAAAGTCTTGGCTTTATAGGAACTTTAAACCTAGGGCTAATGGAAAGCATTGGTGCTATTGTTTCCCGTGTGGGTGTCTTCTGTCATAGCCACCTGTTATGACCGTGTGTTACTTAATGGCCAATTTTTGCAAATAGAGACAACCTAGACGTTGTCTCTATGTATTCCCGATATGTATTCCCGATCCCCTTTCTGGCCTTTGGTTGTTTCTTGAGGCAGGCACTCAAAGTGCCTATTGAGTTTGCTTGTGAAAACCACCTAACATGGGTTTTCCTCCCCTCTGCAGTTACCGGTATTGTAAGAACAAGCCATACCCAAAGTCTCGTTTCTGCCGAGGCGTCCCTGGTAAGTAGTGGAAGAGCTTTCAAGCTGGTTTGGCTTGCTCACTGAGCTGCCACCCCACACACTTAACCTGAGTGTTTTTCAGATGCCAAGATTCGCATCTTTGACCTGGGTCGGAAGAAGGCAAAAGTGGATGAGTTCCCACTCTGTGGCCACATGGTGTCAGATGAATATGAGCAGCTCTCCTCTGAAGGTGACGCGGGACTTTTAATCATTCCCAGTCCTTCCTATGTGCTCACTCAACCCAACCCCGAACACACTGCACTGGAATTAGCAGTCATGAAGCGCAGGCCTTTTTACAGAACTCAGTAGCCAACACATTTCCTCTGAAGGCCGGGGGTGGCCGTGGGCTAAGGACTTTTCTACTTTTTTGTCTCACTGCTGCTATCCTTCCCCCTGCCTAGCCCTGGAGGCTGCCCGTATTTGTGCCAACAAGTATATGGTAAAAAGTTGTGGAAAAGATGGCTTTCATATCCGAGTGAGGCTTCACCCCTTCCATGTTATCCGCATCAACAAGATGTTGTCCTGTGCTGGGGCTGACAGGTGAGCTCAGTCTGGGCCTTTTTAAGACATTTTCTCATATCTTGGGGCTTCTGTGTTGGGCTTGGGTTTTTATCAGTCAGGGCATAGACATGGCCTCACACTCAGCCACCTGTGGGTAATGGGAAGGCGAGGACACGGCTGGCAAGTGGCTTTCGATGGACACACCCTCTTTTGGCAACCAGGTTGGTCTAACCCTATTGCAGAGTAAGTCAAACAAGCCCAAAAAGTGTCATGATTAAGTTTTTGTCCCTGGGCCACAGGTGGAGGGAGGCACTCCTGATGAGAGTCCTTGCTTGGAGCCTGACAATACCTGCTTGCAAGCAGGATAGTTGGGGACCTGTCAGATGAGCCCAGTGGTACCTTGAAGAGCCTCCCAATGGTTGTTTTTCCGATCCTCTGTCCTGCAGCCAATTAAGCCGACCGTGTTCCTTTCCTCATGGGGGCCCGGTGTGCAGTGGCTGCAAACAGCAGCCTCCTTGGTAGTGTATGCAGCCTGTTGCTTGTATAGGTTGCTCTAAGGGACCTTGGATACAGTCCCTTTTGATGCATGTTCATGTGTCAGACCTTGTGCTGTCCCCAATCTAGGCTCCAGACAGGTATGCGAGGTGCCTTTGGAAAGCCCCAGGGCACTGTGGCCAGGGTTCATATTGGCCAAGTCATCATGTCCATCCGCACCAAACTGCAGAACAAGGAGCATGTGATTGAGGCCTTACGCAGAGCCAAGTTCAAGTTCCCTGGCCGCCAGAAGGTGAGCAGTGTTGCAACCCCCTTCTCCCACCTTTCCTTGCCCCAGGCCTCCTCTGATAGCTGTTTCCATGTCTCCCTAGATCCACATCTCAAAGAAGTGGGGCTTTACCAAGTTTAATGCGGATGAATTTGAAGACATGGTGGCTGAGAAGCGGCTCATCCCAGATGGCTGTGGGGTCAAATACATCCCGAATCGTGGCCCCCTTGACAAGTGGCGGGCCCTGCACTCATGAGGGCTTCCACGGTGCTGTCCCCTCCTTTGTAACCACCAATAAATCTTTTCTGTCCACCTATGTTTTTTGCATCTGGATTCTTGTGGGGGAGGGGAGGAGGAACCTGGGACTTCTGGGATCCTTGACCTTTCATTTAAGAAACAGGCTGATGACTAAGCAGGCCAAATAATTGGCAGTAAGCAGGGCTAATGAGGTAACGCCCTGGAAGGGGCCAGGCCTGTTAGCCTTTCCTCAGTTTCCTAGTCTGGACCTTGACTTGGACCTCCCCAGATCCTAGGCAGTAGGTTGAAAGGCATCAAAGCAGCAAGGAGGGGGAATGCAGGGCAGCAAAGCCCTTGGAATCCTAGGCTGCTGTGAGTCTTGATTGCTGCCTGACCATCCCTCCCCACCGGCGTGGAGAAGGGCTTGTGTGTCAAAGCTAACCTCTGCAGCATCCCAGACCAGCATTTAGGAAAAGGGTAGACATGAACCAAATGCCCCAGCAGCCATCTGGCTCAACCAGTTGTCCAGGCATTCCTGGAGTAATCTGGGGACTGCCCCCATTCCTCTGCCTTTAGCAACTTCTTGACCCACTGCCCTTGGCCCTTCCCACCCACAAGCTCTAGAGCCTGTGTTCCCAGGGCCTTCACCATTGAGGCTGGTCTGACAGCAACAAAAATCCTTCAGGACAGATGTGGCACACCTTGGCCTGGATCCTGGTCCTCTGACCCTAATGCCAATTGTAAGCAGGTTTGAGGTCTGGGGGAGCAGCAAAAACAGGCCAGAACTACTAGGTGATACACCCTGAGCCGCTGGGCCCAGGAACCCGGAGCGCTCCAAAGGGTTCTGGTCCTAGAGCTGGGGCACCGTGGCCCCCAAGAGAGCCCTCTGGCTTTTTGTAGTCTTTATTTGTAGCCATTTCTTTTTATTTTAAGTTATTTATTTTCTTTAGACTAGTCAAGTGAAGCAGTAGGAGTGGAGAAAGGAACAAACGAATCTAACTAGTGATGAATTAGTTGTAAACACCACTGTACTTGGACCAGGCTATGTCTAAAGTGTTAAACTACCTTTACATTTTTTTTACCTCAGCGAGATGGCTCTAAACCATAAATCTGATTGATTATAGTTTACAGTTAGCTCTGATAGTGTCCCAATAGGTGTTTTTACTGAGCTCAGCTCTTTGGAAAGTGGAGGGTGGGGAAGGAGGGGTCCTGTGATACCCTAGACAGGATCACTGCTAGCTTTTGTTTTTGTTGTATGTTCTATTCTGTATCCCTTTTCCCTGAGCGATTTCACACAGTAGCTGTTCAGGTTCCGTGATAACTGGTTCGGGTAGGTATTTTCTGTGTGTACCTACCTTGGTAACCAGCCTCAGCTGGGCCTCGCCGTATGCACAGAGGGGTGGAAGAACGTGGACTGACGGCACCCCGGGGTGGTGGGAGAAGGGCTGCGCAGCAGTTACTGCAGACACCAGGGCTGTTTCCAGGCTATTCATTAACTGCATTATGTGAGCTTAAACATTTTCCGTTGTTCGCTAGTTTTTTTTTTTGGGGGGGGGTTATTTTGTGTAAGTGCATATCTCCCCCCTTTTATTAATATTTACTAGGGGCCGGGCGTGGTGGCTCACGCCTGTAATCCTAGCACTCTGGGAGGCCAAGGCAGGTGGATCGCTCAAGGTCAGGAGTTCGAGACCAACCTGAGCAAGAGCGAGACACCCCCCCCCCCATCTCTACTAAAAATAGAAAGAAATTATCTGGTCAACTAAAAATATATATAGAAAAAATTAGCGGGGCATGGTGGCGCATGCCTGTAGTCCCAGCTACTCGGGAGGCTGAGGCAGTAGGATTGCTTAAGCCCAGGAGTTTGAGGTTGCTGTGAGCTAGGCTGACGCCACGGCACTCACTCTAGCCCGGGCAACAGAGCGAGACTCTGTCTCAAAAAACAAAAAACAAAAAAAAAAAACCACAAATTTGCTAGGGTCTTAATGTTTTCGTGTTGATTCATGAGTCCTGTATACCATAAAGGTAGCCTGTTGGCATATCTGCTACACACAGAATATCCTTCCAATCTGTCTTTTTGTTCTCTGTGTAAGTTTCCTTTCTGTCACGTAATAAAATCTTTTGATCAGTTGTGATTCCCCTTTCCGAACCCTGCGGGAGTTTAGCCAAGATGCCTCCTGGGCCCTCTCCTCCCCTCCCCCAGCCTTGGAGCCTGCTTTGTGTCCACTCCTAACACTACCTGGGTAGGGATGGCACGGGTCCAGCCTCAGGGCCCCTGGCTTCCTTTCCTAATACCAGGCACAAGCCCAACCAGAGAACAACAAAAGCCAAACCGAACGAAAGGCAGAGGAAGGAAGGCTGCAGTCACATGGGGCAGTGCTACAGTCATATGGAGGACGGTTGCAGCTGAAGGCTCCCAGGAGTTGCTTCAGCCCCAGGGTGGGACGGATGGGGGAGAACAAGGTTTGAGAGTCTTAAAGGCAGTGTCATCATCGTATCTGGTAGCAGCAGACCCTGGGAGGTTCAGGCCCCAGGGCTTAGCTGAGGGGACAGGAATGACAGAGCAGCAGCGACAGCAGCAGCAGAAGTAGCCAGGCTGAGGGGCTGGACGCTGTGCACTGCCTGGCTCAGCTCCACCTCCACAGGGTAGTGGTCACTGATGTTGAGGGCCTGCACACGGGAGACAGGACAAAGCGTCAGTGCCTGGGCTGAGGGGCTTCCCTGTGAC
The DNA here is from genome assembly GCF_041146395.1 of Eulemur rufifrons. Lineage (NCBI taxonomy): Eukaryota > Metazoa > Chordata > Mammalia > Primates > Lemuridae > Eulemur > Eulemur rufifrons. The sequence goes on along the minus strand of NC_091012.1, from coordinate 20,179,582 downwards.
CCCGTTCCTGTCCGCCCTCCTTGTGCCAGCCCTCCCCTTTACCTCCTCCTCAGTGAGCTGGAAGCTCCTGGGGAAGTCGAAGGCGGCAGCGGCCTGCAGCAGGCTCTGGCAGCGCTCCCCATGCAGCACGATGCGGTCGTAGGTGCAGTGGGTACTGGCCCGAACCGTGGTGTCTTCCCCGTCGGCAATCACCCAGTGGAAGCCGGGCTCAGTCCGCAGTACCAGCTCATCCAGGCGCTTTTTTGTCAGTGAACCACAATCAGCATTGAAGTCCCCGAGCAGGATCATATCCTAGAAACGGAGCAGCGGTCGGGCCTGGCCACTGGGCCATCCTGTCCTGTTCCCTCTCTTGTAAACTGCCTGGCCCTACCTTGTTCTGCCAGTGCTGGGAGACATCGAGAAACACGTCGTATAGGGCATTCAGCTCCTTCTCTACGGCCTTAGGAGTAGTATGCAGCGGGACCAGCACCAGGCTAGGAAGGACTATAAGGCCCAGGGCCCGAGGGCTGCCACCCACTCCCAGCCCTTCTTCCCTAGCCTCCTCTGGGTGACCAAGCCCCCAGTGAAGCCAGCCAGACCCCCTTCCTGCTCCCACGTACCAGGCCCACCCTCCTTCCCCTCCTACCCTTGCTGGGCAAAGTGAACTGGGCCACAAAGGGCTCCCGGGCAAAGAGATCATCTTTGTCGTTGTACACGTAGTAATTCAGGACCTGTGTCTTCTGTGACCTAGGAGGACCAAGGGATGGGAAGCAGTGGCCCCATGACACTGATTTGGGCTCGTAAGTGCCAACAGCGGAGGTGACACTCAGGTAGGTGCCCTCCACCAGCAGCCCAGTGGGAGCCCATCCTGGCTTCATCCATTTCACATAGGCACAGCCTTCCCAGCCTATTTTTCTAGAACTTAAAAAATTAGATATTCATATTCCATAAAATTCACCTGTTTAAAGTGTACAATTCCATGGTTTTCAGTACATTTACAAGGTTGTGCAACTATCACCACAATCAATTTTAAAACATTCTCATCACCCCCCCCAAAGAAACCTTATATCCATTAGCAGCTACTCTCCATTCCCCTTCCCCCAGCCCTCGCAACCACCAATCTGTTCTCTGTCTTGTAGATTTACCTATTCTGGATATTTTATATGAATGGAATAAAATAATATGTGGCCTTGTGCATCTTTAGCACAAGGTTTTCAAATGTGTCTCTGTGCTTCATTCCTTTTTATGGATGAATAAGATTCCGTTGTTTGTGTATAGCACATTTTGTTTATCCATTCATCAGTTGGTGGACATTTGGATACTTTGAGGTCATTCATCAATTGATGGACACTTTCACTTTGGGGCTGTTATGAGTGATGAGCATTTCTGTGGGGATATGTTTTTGTGTCTCTCAGGTGGATACCTAGGAGCTTCCCAGTTATTTTGGAGCAAATGCCAGACATATAATTTATTTATTTATTTATTTATTTTTTGAGACAGAGTCTCACTCTGTTTCTCAGGCTAGAGTGCCGTGGCATCAGCCTAGCTCACAGCAACCTCAAACTCCTGGGCTCAAGCGATCCTCCTGCCTCAGCCTCCCAAGTAGCTGGGACTACAGGCATGTGCCACCATGCCCGGCTAATTTTATATAAATATATATATATACACATATATATAGTTTTTTAGTTGTCCAGCTAATTTTTTTCTATTTTTTTTAGTAGAGACAGTGTCTCGCTCTTGCTCAGGCTAGTCTCAAACTCCTGAGCTCAAACGATCCTCCCGCCTCGGCCTCCCAGAGTGCTAGGATTACAGGTGTGAGCCACCACACCCGGCCTCCTTCTTTCTTTTTTAAAGACAGGGTCTTGCTCTGTCACCCAGGCTGGAGTGCAGTGGCATGATCACAGTTCACTGGAACACCAAACTCCTGGCCTCCAGCCATGCTCCCGCCTCAGCCTCCCAAATTGCTGGGATTACAATTGTGAGCCACTGCACCCAGCCTCTAATTTCATCTATATGGAGACACAGGTCTCCTTCCCTGACAGTCTCCCTTGCCCTCTTGATCCTGACTCCAAAGGGCTCCTCCCCCTCAACCTGTCCTCCCATAACCAACCCCCATTGAACCGATTCCCAGAGAGGGGGTGAGCTACGCCCTGAGCCCCAGAACCTTCCACAGGGGAGAGGAAGAGGGAGCCCACATTTGTGCATGGAGAAGGAAGGCCTGCTTACATGGACACACTGGCTAGGACAGAGGATGGGAAGATGCCAGAATAAAACTGTTGAGGAGAAAAGGCATGCTGAGAAGGTAAGGCTGCCCAGGAGGGTGGGTCCTGTAGCCATTGAGACTAATGAGCCAACTCGCAGCAGGGCCAACCCCTGTGCTTACCGATAGACATACACATACTTCTCCATGTACGTACTGCGCCCCAGCAGGGGGCTGCTCAGGGACTTGTAGGGCCCGGAGCCATCAAATCTGCCAGGAAAAAGGAAAGCCAGGGTTAGGGCTCCCAAGCCTCTTGGTGGGCCTCTGATTAGATCCACAGAGCCTTCCTCACCGGTTGAGTTCTCGAAGCAGGAGAGGGATGGCGCTGCCAGAAGAGTCCACCACCTCCTGCAGTACCATGATATCACAGCGAGCCAGGATCTGCAGGACACCAGAAAGGCCAGCTCTACCCAGTGCCAGCTGCCCGGAGAGGAGGGCAGTGTACCTGGGGAACTGGCACTGGTGTGGCTAAGAGTGTCATGGCTTGCTAGTTGCAGCCCACAGAAAACAGTGACTAGAAAGGACCTCGGAGAAGTTTGAGTGCCATCCCCACTCACACCCCATTTACAGAGGAGGAGACTGAGACCAGTGGCAGGTAAAGAACACGCTCTGCACTGCATCTCTCCCATACCCTCTTCTCTGGGACATACCCCTGGTCAGGCAGGGCTGTGGGCTTTGGGTCACAGTCCTTAGGGGCACAGCTTCCCTGAAGCGAGGAACCTACCCGAACTAAGGTGTCCATCACTTGCTCTCTGGCTACCTTGGCCAGAGTCAGCCGCTGGGCATTGAAGGCACAGATGCGAAAGGCCTCGGCCCCACTGGCCAGGAGGACGAGCAGGATTGCGGCTGGGCAGTGCATGGCTGCTTGCGGCTGCTGGACCCCCAGAGGAATCCAGGTTGCTCCAGGGTGTGCTCCCAGCTGAGCTCAGTTCTGGTTCTGGAAGGACATGGAACAGAAGCCGCGCTTGCTCTGCTGCTCAGCAGCGCTGCCAGCCTGCAGGTCTCCTACCTCTCTCCCCGTGGCTACCTGCCGACATCTGCACATACGGCATGGCCACATTCTTTTCCTTTCTTAAATTATAGTAAAACACAGCATTAAACATACCATGTTAAACATTTGTACGAGTGCAGTTCAGTGACATTGAGTATATTCAGTGTTGTGCAACCCTCACCACCATCCATCTCCAGAACTTTTTCATCTTCCCAAACTGGAACTGTCCCCATTAAACATGAATTCCCTGTTTCCTCCCCCACCCCCACCCCAGCCCCTGGCAGCTACCATTCTACTGTCTGTCTGTATGGATTTGAATACCCTAGGGACTTCATAGAAGTGGAACCATACAGCATTTGTCATTTCGTGACTGGCTCATTTCATTGAGCATAATGTCCTCAAGGGTCATCCGTGTTGTAGCACATGTCAGAATTTCCTTGTTTTTAAGGCCGAATAATATTCCATTCTTTATATGTACCTCATTTGGTTCACCCATTCCTCTGTCAATGGTCACTGGGTTTCATCCACCTTTTGGGTATTATGAATAGTACTGCTATGAACATGTGTGTATAAATATATAGAGTTCTTGCTTTCAGTTCTTTTTGGTATATACCCAGAAGTGGGATTACTGGATCATATGGTAGTTCTATTTTTAATTTTTTTTTAAACAGAGTCTCACTCTGTCACCTGGGCTAAGTGCCATGGCATCATCATAGCTCACAGCAACCTCAAATTCCTGGGCTCAAGCGATCCTCCTGCCTCAGCCTCCCGAGTAGCTGGGACTACAGGCATGCGCCACCATGCCCGGCTAAATTTTATATATATTTTTAGTTGTCCAGCTAATTTCTTTCTACTTTTTTGGCAGAGACGGGGTCTCCCTCTTGCTCTGGCTGGTCTTGAACTCCTGAGCTCAAGCGATCCTCCCACCTCGGTCTCCCTGAGTGCTAGGATTACAGGCGTGAGCCACCACGCCCAGCCTCTATTTTTAATTTTTTGAGAGATTGCCATACTGTTTTCCATAGCAGCCGCATCATTTTACATTCCCACCAACAGTGCACAAGGGTTCAACTTATTTTATTTTACTTAATTTAATTTATTTTTCTTTCACAAGTTTAGTATCAAGAAGAGCTATTGCTTAACACTACAGAACATTTCAAGACTTGAGTTACAAAAGAATACTTCATTATTTGCACTTGTAATTGGCTTCCTTTTTTACGTATGTTGGCAAGACAAAAAAACTAGCATATGGCTGAAAGATAAAATAACTAAATTCTATGGAAACCTTTAAAATGAAAAGTGAGGCGTATGTTAAAAGAATAGATTAACATATTTAGTAAACTTAGTTTTTTGTTTAACACTACTTAATCAAAGTTTATTTATTTTTATTTATTTTATTTTTTTTTGAGACAGTCTCACTCTGTTGCCCGGGCTAGAGTGCCGTGGCGTCAGCCTAACTCACAGCAACCTCAAACTCCTGGGCTCAAGCGATCCTTCTGCCTCAGCCTCCCGAGTAGCTGGGATTACAGGCATGCACCACCATGCCTGGCTAATTTTTTCTATATATTTTTAGTTGTTCAGCTAATTTCTCTCCATTTTTAGTAGAGACGGGGTCTTGCTCTTGCTCAGGCTGGTCTCGAACTCCTTAGCTCAAATGATCCACCTGCCTCGGCCTCCCCGAGTGCTAGGATTATAGGCGTGAGCCACCGTGCCCGGCCTAACTTTTACTATTTTTAGTAGAGATGTGGTCTCACTCTTGCTCGGGCTGGTCTCGAACTCCTAACCTCAAGCTATCCTTCCACCTCAGCCTCCTGAGCTCTAGTGATCCTCCTGCTTCAGCCTCCCAGAGTGCTAGGATTACAGGCGTGAGTGACCATGCCAGGCCTAAAAAAATTTTTATTTATTTATTTATTGTAGAAACAAGGTCTTGCTATGTTGCCCAGGCTGGTCTCAAACTGCTGGTCTCAAGCAATCTTCCTGCCTCAGCCTCCCTAAGTACTGGGATTACAGGTGTGAGCCACTGAGGTTGGCCGGAAAAAATTTGCTTTGAACAGTATACAGGACTGGTGGAGATTGGCTATTTCACATCAGACAGTACAATCTCTGTCACATGGCTGGTCTCTGTAGAGGCATCCTTTGCTGTCCTTGCTGAAGGTCCTTGTGTCTTCAGTCAGTCCATTCCTCTTGCCCGTAAGAATCGTGAGTCTCCACACTGGGTCAGAGTCCATAATCATAGTAATCAGTATCACTGGGCTGGGCAGCTACAGCTGTTATCATCGGAATCATAACTCCGTTCATCATAAGCAGTGCCATTTCCATCATCACAGTCATGTTCTCCAGAGGTCTCTTGTGTTGAGAGTGGCAGTAGTGGTCTGTACCCAGTTGGGGGGACTCCTCTTGCTCTGGGAGTGAGAGGTCCTCTTTTCTGTTCACTGGCCTTCAGGTAGAAAGAACTCCCTTAGGAGTTGGTGCCCCTCTTGGGACACCAAATCCAACCAGCTGGGCTGTGACTTCTCCCCTTCCCCTGGTTAGTGCTGGGGTTGGTGCACCTCTTGCATGCAAGGTGGGTTTCCCTCCAACCACTGGAACATCTGCATTTTCTACACTGCTATTCCAATATGATAATTCCTGGAGCTATGCTTGCCTGATCTCATCATTCTAGTTAGGGATGAGGAACTTACTGAGTTCTCCCAAAGTACGTCCCATGGGGCCTCTTGCAGGTGGGGAAATGCTTCAGTGAGAACATGGAGATCATCATGGAGGTGGAAGTACTTAACTTCTTCACTTTGCCTCAACTCTTCTTCTTCTCCTTTGCCTTGTCTCTCATGGAATCTTTTCCTAGGGTGGACATTTTGGTCAAGGTTTCTTCCTGTGAACACTTCAGAGAATGACTATGTGGACCCTAAAGATTCCCCAAAAAGTTGAACTTACAGGAACTGTTTTACAGGAATTAACACTTTCTGTTCCAGCTTCATGTTCTTATTAAACACCACATCAATGTATTTTTCTTCATCCTTGTCTTCTCCTTTCTGACACCAGCTGCAGAATATGCCTGAAGGAGGGGTCCAGGGAGTCCTCCACCATCATCTCAAGCAAGCACTTCTCCTCCATGCTCATCGGCTGCCTGGGGCCCTGGACGCAGGCTCGAGGCGCACAGGCTGCGGAGGGCCAGCAACCGCCAACTCTGCCCGCGCCTTCAGCAGCTGCAGCCAAGCCGGGCGGCCTGCTGGGCGGCGGTGACAGCGGCTCAGAAGTGGGAACCGGTCGCTTGGCCCCCATCCCCCGTGGCCGCCGAGTGCCCAGCGCCAGTGGCCCCCGCGCTCCGGGCGCGGGCCGGTACTGCCAGGAGGGCCCTCAGGCTGGGCCGGCGGCGCACTGGACGACCCTGAGGCCGTCTGCGGCGAGCCCCGCCAGCCCGCCCAGGCGTCCGAGCTGCACCCGCCGCTCTCAGGCTGCCGCGGCTCTGCAACCGGCGCCCTCAGCAGCGCGGACCTGGGGACAGACAGACACCGCAGAGGCGGCCAAGCCGGGCGGTCGGCTGGGCGGTGGCGACAGCAGCACAGCCCCAATCGGATCGCCGGGGCCGCCAAGTGCCCAGCGCCAGCGGATCCCAGGCAATGGGCGCGGGCCGGCGCGTCAGGCGGGCCCTCAGGCTCAGCGGGCGGAGCACTGGGCCATCCGAAGGCCATCGCGGGCGAGCCCCGCCAGCCCGCACCGGCGTCGGAGCTGCAGCCTCCACCCGCTCCCTCCTTCGTTTAAATTGCTGCATAGTGTTCTCCTCCAGACACACTGACTACGTACGGGAGATGCAGCCAACTGTCAACTCAGGGAGGCTCAGGTGCTTATAACCTCACTTCTATCAGCAACTAAAGGAATATCTTCATGCATCTCTCTCTCCCCACTTGTGACATGTTATGTTTTATTTTGTTTTGTTTTGAGACAGGGTCCGGCTCTGGCACCCAGGCTGGAATGCAGTGGCATCATCATAGCTCACTGCAGCTTCGAACTCTTGGGCTCAAGCGATCCTCCCGCCTCAGCCTCCTGAGTAGCTGGGACTACAGGCATTCACCACCATACCCAAGTCATTTTTAAATTTTCTGTAGAGACGGGGTCTCACTATTTTGCCCAGGCTGGTCTCTGACTCCTGGGCTGAACTGATCCTCCTGCCTTGGGCTCCCAAAGTGCTGGAATTACAGGTATGAGCCACCTCAGCCTGTGAGATATTATCTTTAAAATAGAGTCCCAGCAGTGGAATTGCTAGGTCCAAGGGTGTATGCATTTAAAATGATCTTAGATATGGCCAAATCATCCCCACTGCAATGTGTAATGGGGCCTCTTTCCCACGGCCTCGCTAGCACTGGCAAGCCCTTCTTGTTCATCTTGTGAGCTAGAGCCCCCTCTTTCTGAGCGTTTCTGGGTTTGTCTTTGTCTCAGGCTCACTCCGACCTTGCAGGACTCAGCCCCTGACTCCACTCCCTGTCTATGTTGCTTCCATTCCAAGGCACTTCCTGCCTCTCCTGTACTCTGTCTCTGTCTCCCTCTCCCTCTCTTTGTTCCCCACCCCCTTTCTGTCACAGTGTCTCCCGCCTGGCTGGGCTTGATGCCTGTTTCTCCCTGAGCACCTGCTCTGTCACTCATGGTACTTTGGGTTCCCTGCCCTGGTGCCTATTTTGGGATATATGTGGACATTTGGGCAGCCCTGGGCTTACATGGGCCAGCTTGGAGGTTCTGGGGCCAGGGGCCCCCACGAGGGCTATAAGCAAGAAGAACCAGAGAGCGCGACTTTTTCTGGCGTCAGCCCAAAGCTCAGCCCGGGCTCCCAATACCAGCCTTGGGCCCAGCGCTGGGGTTCCCTTCCCCTCCCAACCCGCCCCCCAGGCAGGGGGCAACTCTTCTTCCCTCCTTCTCTCTGCCCAGAGACCTCCCATACCTGCACAGACCAGCTTGTCACCACGTCTGCCTCAGTCTTAAGCGGATCGCGACACTCCCAAATCGCAGCTCCTGCCTGCTTAGGGACCGGAGAGGAAAAAAGAAGAAGCGGCTGTCTTCCCTACTCACCCAGCGGGGCGGGGCCGGACGCCCCACCCTTGCCGATGGGCAGCCCCGTCCGGGCTCCGCCCCGCCGCCCACAGTTCCCAGGCCCGAGCACAGGGCCTGGGAACTGCCGACCTGCCCGCCCACCTTCCTACCTAGACCCCGCCTTGCCTGGGCCGGCGTGGGGCTGCGCTCTGGTAGAGCTGGGGCTGCAGGAGACGACAGACCCGTGAGTCACTAAAGCGTGGCAGGCTGGCCGCCGTCGCGATGGAGCAGCAGCAGCCCCTTAATGGGCGGCTACCTGTGCCAAGGGCCCGGGGCAAGAAGGAGCTGGCGCCAGAACGGAACGCCCGCGATGCGCTCGCCCAGGCCAGGCGCTAGGCCCCCAGCCCGGGCTGCCTCCAGGTAGCAGCGGTGCTGAAGGCGCAGGAGGTGGAACTCGTGCCCAAGGCAGGGGCGCCCTGTGGCGAGCCTGGGCACCCCCGAGGACAAGCGCCTTCTCTCCGTGTCCTCAGGCGCTAGCCCTGGGTGTGGCTGCACACTCCTGAGTTAGGGTGTATTGAGCCAAGCGCTCCAGAAACCCAAAGTGAGGGACAGTCCGCTCACTGTCTGCCCACGGTTGTGGAAATCAAGGGCAGACTGAGGAACTGTCCCAGAGAGAAGGGGACTACAGAGCTGGCAGTTCAATGCCCCATAGAGTCCTGCAGTGATGCTGTTGGGACAACTGGAGGATTCGGACAGGGTCTGCAGGCAAGCGGTGGATCCGAGTCCGCTCAAGTCCTCATCAGATGGTTGTAGTGCGGTCATGCAGGACAATGTTCCTGTTGGTAGGACCTACTGGCTAATGGATTGGGCGTGGTGATGGGCAGAAGGTTGGAAAAAATTTTTAAATCAATAAAATTATGGTTTAAAAATAAAAAATAGACTGCTTAGCGGGTGAGGGGCTTTCTTTCGAAGTGATGACCATGTTTTAGAACTAGTTAGAGGTAGTGGTTGACAACTTGTGAATGTACCGAGTGGTATAAAATGTTATGTTTTTATATTACATATAATATACAATATCTTATATATTACCACATGTTATACCTTACATATCCTATCACACATTACATGTTACATATATATAGTACAATCATGTACTATTGTAATTAAGTAGAATTGTATAATTGTGTAAAATTACATAATGTAATATATAACATATACACATTGTAAAGACATTATATATAACATAAGATGGTATAAAATACTATAAAATGGCTAATTCTATTATGTGAATTTTACCTCAATAAAAGTAAAGGGGAGGGCCAGGCGCGGTGGCTCACGCCTGTAATCCTAGCACTCTGGGAGGCCCAGGCGGGAGGATCGCTCGAGGTCAGGAGTTCGAGACCAGCCTGAGCAAGAGCGAGACCCGTCTCTACTAAAAATAGAAAGAAATTAGCTGGACAACTAAAAATATATAGAAAAAATTAGCCGGGCATGGTGGCGCATGCCTGTAGTCCCAGCTACTTGGGAGGCTGAAGCAGGAGGATTGCTTGACCCAGGAGTTTGAGGTTGCTGTGAGCTAGGCTGACACCATGGCACTCTAGCCAGGGCAACAGAGCGAGACTCTGTCTCAGAAAAAAAAAAAAAAAAAAGTAAAGGCGAAAAAAAACAAATTAAGTAAAAGTGCTCTGCCAGCCCAGGCCTTTAGTGATGTCAGATAATCGTGCTGCGAAGCCCGTGTCATCTGCAGAGATTTTTCTGGGGATGAATTAAAGAGACAAAAGGTTTGGCTGTAGAGTGAAGTCTTGTAAAGAAAAAAGAGACAAAAGGGAAGCTCAGCCGGCAGTCTGGAACCGGGATCCGCGCCAGGGCGGGGCGGGGCGGAGCCACGGCCACGCGGCCCGCGGGCCCGCCCCCACTGCCATCAAGCAGCGCGGTGCGTTTTGCGACAGGCGGTGGGGAGTCAGGCGCTGTCGCGGGCTCGCTTTCCGGCGTGTGCGAGCGGCCGATGGCTGCCGTGGCCTGCTCTCCCCATCTTTTCCGCCCCTCGCTGCGACTGCAGCTTTTGACCCCGGGAGCGGCTCCTCTGTGGCGAGAGAGCAGGGCCAGGTGCAGCTCTCGCCTGACCCGCGAGGTGACCTTGGTTGAGTCCCCTGTCGCGCCGTGCCGCCCATCTGTGCGCGGGCCTGTCAGAAACCCCTCTCCTGAGCGGTTAAGGACACAGACCTAGAGCGGCCCCACGGGCTGCCCAGTGGCAGGGGGAGCTCCGGGCCGCTGCCGGCGGGGGTTGGGGGAGATGCCCCTAAACGTGAAATGGCCCTTCCCCGCGGTGCCGCCGCTCACCTGGACCCTGGCCAGCAGCGTCGTCATGGGCTTGGTGGGCACCTACAGCTGCTTCTGGACCAGTGAGTGGGCCCGAGGCCGAGGAGGCGTCTGTCACAGATCCCATGCCCGGCCAGAGTTGGGGCTTGGGGTTGCGGGTGCTGGCAGGGGCTAGCCTGGCAGGGGTAAGCCCTGGGCCCGGTGGGGAGAAGGAGGCTGAGACCCCTCTACTCCTCCTCTCCCCTCAGAGTACATGAATCACCTCACCGTCCATAACAAGGAGGTGCTGTACGAGCTCATCGAGAACCGAGGCCCTGCCACGCCCCTCATCACCGTTTCCAATCACCAGTCCTGCATGGATGACCCTCATCTCTGGGGTACCTGGTTCAGTGTGCTGGGCACAGGGAGGAAGGGAGAGAACTCAGGATGGAGCCAAACAAAAGCAGGACAAACTCACTTCTCAGCGGCTCTTTGTGTAGTCCTGGCACTCTTGTTTCTGGTGTCCTGCCCCAGGGGTGAAAGTCTGATTTGTGGCCCCTTCAGGATGCCCTCAGGGAACATGATTTGGAGAGGGCCTGAGAAATTTAGAAGGAATGAGGAACTGGCCACACAGCAAGGTCTGAAAGCTTCTTTACTCTGATCAGGCCTGTGGAACCCTCTGTTCTCTAAACTGTTGAAGGTCTCACAGAGTCTTGTGAACATGTTCGGGGATGATAGGGTGTCCTGTTGAGGAAGCTCTGGGCCAGGGGCTGGAAGACCTGTGTCCTGGTTCCAGGTTTGCCCCTGGCTAGGTTTGTAGCCTTCAACCAGCCCCATTTAGGAGCCTGGTTGCCACACCTAGAAGTTCCTGCTCTGTGACTTCATGGGAAGTTGCTTGGCTCCAGTAACCAAATGGCTGGGTGGAGGGGTGCCCAGGACCTCCACATCTGAATGTAGGCATTAGACTGTCCTAGAGCTCATGGGGGGCCAACTGGACACACTGGAGCCTTTCAAAGCTCACTCTGGCTGCTGGGTGGAGAATGGCCTGTAGGATGCCACAGGTGGATCCTGGGAGGCCTTGAAGCTGTCCAGTAGCCTAGACTAGGATGGTGGCAGTGATAGTGGAGGGAGAGCTGTAGAAGAATGGGCATTGTCAAAATATATTGGAGAGGTAGGCAGACCAGATGCAGTGACTAGTAAGATATGGAGAGTCGTGGAGAGGGAGGAGCCAGGGAGAAAATAGGGGTCCAGCCCAAACGTCTGAATATGGCACTTTGGGATGTAGGGAAATGGTACTGCTGCCACCCTTGTTCTTCATTCTCTGAAATGGGATGACAGAAAGGGCATTCCTTGGGGACAACAGAAGTTAGGGCATGAAGCCTTTCCTCTCTTTCTTTAGGGATCCTGAAACTCCGCCACATCTGGAACCTGAAGTTGATGCGTTGGTGAGGAGGAATGGGCCCCTCACAGTGGGCCTGACAGCCCCCACCCGTCTCTGCCCAGCTTTGCCCTCCTCCTGCTCTGCCCAGGAGGTGGCGTCCAGCAGTCCAGGCAGGGCATGGGGTGGGGCCCCCACAGGCCCTCCTGTGCCTCCCTTCTGCATGCCGATGATGTCAGGTCTCATGCTGGGGGTGGGGCGGGGCAGCAGGCTGCAGAGGAGGTGGAGCTGACTACATCTGTCCCTGCTCCAGGACCCCTGCGGCTGCAGACATCTGCTTCACCAAGGAGCTGCATTCCCACTTCTTCAGCTTGGGCAAGTGTGTGCCTGTGTGCCGAGGTGAGCTCTTCCTCCAGGGAGTGCAGGGAGGTGCTTCTAGGGCAAGGAGGCTGGTGGCCAGCACCTCTGTCTTGGAAGGACCCATGGGGGACAGGCAGTCCGGGAGCCAGTGTGAGGCCCAGCTCCATCATGAGGCGGCAGAGGCTGCTGGAGGAGGGATGGCTTCTTGGAGAGCCCTCAATCTCTGCAACTGCCCGGGGATCGTGTGGAGCTGGAGCTCTAGCGTTGGAATTCAAGGAGGCGTTATCCACAGCCCCTTCTCTCAGGGAGGTCACTGGGCGACTCACTGAGAGCAGTGCATTGTCATCGGTCCATGATGGTGGTAGCATGTACTGGGAGGCCAGAGGGCTTTGCTTCTGGGAGAACAAACAGACTCGTGGGATGAAGCATCTGAGATAGAGTGACTACTTGGGACCTCTCAAGAACCCCAGGGAGGTAGGGGCCGTTTTGGTCCCCATTCTCCAGATGAGGGGTTTGGAGGGATTAAGCTGCTGGCCCAAGGTGATGGGCCGAGAGGTGGCAAAGCCAGGTTTCGAATCTAGATTGCTTTCTCCTCTGGGGAAGCAGAATTTTTCCAAGAAGATAACGAGGGGAAAAGGTGTTTTGGACACAGGCAGGCACATGCCAGGTGCTGGAGAGGTGAGACAGAAAGGTAGGAAATGTAGGTTGTGGACAGAATGTGAAAGTTCTGGAATAGTCCTGTTAGGAATTTTGGGCTCTACTCTCTGATCAGGGGGCTAACATGCTTGCATCTGTGGTTCAGAGAGAGCATCCTGGCTGCTGGATGGGAGCGCGGTGTGTGTGTGTGTGTGTGTGTGTGTGTGTGTGTGTAGGGAGCCGGGGTCAGCGCTGCTGCAGTAATTCCCGTAGCAGATGATTGTGGCTGGGCCTCCGGGGGTCACTGTGGAGAGCTGGAGAAGGGGACTGCTTTGGGATATGCTCTAGAGGCAGAGTTGGCAGGACTTGTAAATGGATTAGATGTGGGATGGGGTGAGGAAAAGAGAACTCAAAGCCGACACCAGGTGTTTGGCCTGAGCCTCCAGGAGGATGAGGCAAGCGAAACACAGCATGGGGTTGGGGAGGGAAGAGGGTGAGTCCCGTTCTGCATGTGCTGCATCTGAGGAGCCTGTCGCCTGTGCAAGGGAACAGTCCCAGAGGCAGTGGGATATGCAGTTCTGGATCTCAGAAGAATGATCAGGAATAAAGATATTGGGGATTCAACTACAAATGAAGTCATGGACTTAGAGGCAAGATTCTAGAGGGAGCAAGGAGAGCGAGCAGTGGCCCAGGACGGTGCCTCAAAGCACACAGGGAGAGAGAAGCCACCAAGGTGGCAGGGTACAATGTCCAGAGAGGAAAGAAGCAAACCAGGTGCCTATGGCACCATGGCAGCCACACTGACCCTGGAGAAGCCATTCCCATGGAGTGACGGCCCCAGGAGCCAGCCTGCTGTGGCCTGAGAGGGCTGGTGGCACTGCAGTGGGCAGGAGAGTATAGACAGCGGGGGGCGGGGGGGGGGCCACTCTTCCCAGAGGTTCCCTTGTGAGGAAGAAAGGAAAGGAGGGAGTAAGCAAAGGATATTAGAGGTCAAGGGAGAGTTTATTATTTCTAGTTGGTGTAAGTAGAACATGGCAAAACCCCATAAAATAACCTCAAATAACAAAAGGGCTTTTATTTATTTATTGATATGAGCTTTCTCAAGTTGAATCAAAAGGACTTTTAATGGAACATGGCGGTGCCTACCCCTCCACTTCTCTAGTCCCATTTCCCAGAAACAGCCCCTTGGAATGGTTCCTCTTTTTGCTGCTTTTGGAGGCTACTTCTATCTCTGTAGGAGAACAAGCAGAGGCCCCAATGTCTTGGCAAATGACTGTGGTGTTGTTTGTTGCAACCTGCTCTGAGAAATGGGGACTCTGCTTATTTATTCCCTGTCCCCGAGTCTCAGTTCCTCCTCTCTGCAACCTCAGGCAGAGGCTTTTCCATATCCACTTCTTTATTTTTCATCTGCATCTAGGTTTTGTTGTACCATTAGAAACAAAAAGTGAAACCTTAATCCCAAGCACCTTCGTTGAGAGAAAGTGGGTGGACAAGTTACTTAGCAAACCCATTTGGCATGCAGCAAAGATCTAATAATAACACATGATTAAAGTAAAGGACATATTTGACATACTTTGTGTCTGTGTTGCAATAAATTCCCCCCCCCTTTTTTTTTTTTTTAGACAGAGTCTCACTCTGTTGCCCAGGCTAGAGTGAGTGCCGTGGCATCAGCCTGGCTCACAGCAACCTCAGACTCCTCGGCTCAAGTGATCCTCCTGCCTCAGCCTCCCGAGTAGCTGGGACTACAGGCACGCGCCACCATGCCTGGCTCATTTTTGTATATATTTTAGTTGTTCAGCTAATTTCTTTCTATTTTTAGTAGAGATGGGGTCTCACTCTTGCTCAGGCTGGTCTCGAACTCCTGAGCTCAAACGATCCTCCCGCCTCAGCCTTCCAGAGATAAATTCCCTTTTTCTCCATAGATTTTGTAATATGATATTTAAGTACTCAAGTGATTTTACACAAGCTATACAAGTGGGTAGCAATAGCATTTGCAAAAGCTAAAAATTATGAAGTGTTGCTCCAAAAGAATATTATTATTATTTTTTAATTCCAATTCCAATCAATGGATAGATCATACCAGTGGGCTTTAGTAGAGAAGGACCAGCACCTATGAAGACCACCCCCTGCTACATACTGCAATCCCAAGTAGGGAAACCACTGCTCTTACTTGGATTTAAGTGGGTAATCAGTCACTCCCCACCTCTAGCCCCTGAGTGAGCCGCTGTGTCAGGTCCCTATTTGGGTTAGGATGAGAATCCTGGATCCCTAACTGGCACCTTCCAAAGAATCAGCCTTGCAGAGAACAGGTTTAAAGTCCATTTCTTACTACATCAACCAGAGAGATTCCTAATATCTGTCTCTTTCCCTCTTTGTGATAGGGCTGCTTTACTCCCCACCTGATAAGATGAGGATATTTGCTATACTCCATTCTTTCAACCTCCCCCCTTCCTCTTTCCTGCTTTTGTCCATCATATGGTTACTTTTCCATCATCGAGGTTTATGAGATTCTTACTGGGTACTGTTGTCTCCAAGCGACACCAAGATGCAAGCCAGCACACAGCATCAGACATTTGCCTCTGTGTTGTGGCTGACTGCTGGGCCACTTAGGCCCAGGTTTGCATTTCTTTCTCTTTGGTCTAATGTCTGTCTGTCTCCTAAGTGGAAGGCTGCTAGAATCAGCGGCAGCTTGACTCCACTTTTTTCAGTCTATCAAGTTTGAGTTTTTCCCAAGAGGCCCCCGTAAGGGAGGGTCTCGTTTACAGGGAAGCCTTGGGAAGAAGGGAGCAGCAGGAGGGAGGAATGATGGAGGCTGAGGCCTCAGGCAGGTGCCCCGTGAGGAGTGCCCGTGGAACTGGCTAACAACCTAGGAAAAGGTTGCGAGGCTGGGCTTGGTTGGCTTCAGCAGTGCCCTCTGGGCTAGGGGCAGCACATGGCAGGATCACCCTGGGGTGTCACATCCAAGGAGAAAGGGAGGCCCTGAGAGTGGTGACTGGCAGCTGGGACCTGGCTGGGGAGGGAAGGTAGGTGGTGAGCTGACCTGGGGGGGCGGTATTTGAGGGTGTACAGGTATATGTGGCCGAAGCAGCTTAGCAGGTGAGCCACTGAAAGGGGGGCCATAGGTAGGTGGAGGAATTGCCAAGTTCAGAATCTGAGTAGGAGATGTCTTGAGATGATGCTACCTCGTATGGGACAGACACTTGAGGTTTAGAGTATATTGTTGAAGGAAGGAAGTCAAGGGCCACAGTGTGCCCAGGGGCTGAGCAGGCCCTGGAGACAGTCATTGGAGGGTGTCGGTGTGGATGGCACAGTGGGGCATGAGGAGATCCCTGAGCTGCTCCTTCCTTCCCAGTAAGTGGCGGACTGATGGGGAGAGGCCTTAACGCATGGGCCTGTTTCACTGACACGGCCACCCCTGAGGGGGACTGATGGGGAGAGGCCTTTTGTCCTCAGGAGACGGTGTCTACCAGAAGGGGATGGACTTCATTTTGGAGAAGCTCAACCACGGGGACTGGGTGCACATCTTCCCAGAAGGTCAGCGGGCTGGCGGGTCAAGCCCCCATGGTGAGCGGGGTGGGCTGCTGAGCCTCACCTCTGTGCTCTCTCGCCAGGGAAAGTGAACATGAGCTCCGAGTTTCTGCGCTTCAAGTGGGGTAAGGGATGCTGCCCCTGGGCACGGCTATCTTCCCAGCCCAGAGGTGGCCCTGTGGGACCCTGGCTCCTGCCCCCTCTGGGCTGGGTTGCACTGTGGCAGATGGGTGTGTTGTAGCGGCAGGGAGGGACAGGTGCTGAGATAAGGGCTTGCCTTGTCCAGAGGCTAGCCTAGGGTAGCTGGTTGTAACTGGGGGATGTTGGGTGGCACTGGCTGTAGGCTGGCACAGAAGCTTGGCCCAGGACCCAGCTTTTGCCAGTGTTTCTGCCTCCCTCCTGGCAGGAATCGGGCGCCTGATTGCTGAGTGTCATCTTAACCCCATCATCCTACCACTGTGGCATGTTGGTGAGCCTGGGGACGAGGGCAGGGAGAGTGGCTTCCCTAGGTGGTGTGGCGGGGCAGTTCTGCTGGGTGGCAGAGAGAGGGCATCTGGGGTGCGGAGCCCAGGACACCCTCTGGTCCCAGGCTGCCCTACTCCACCCTCATCTGGCCTTCTGTCCACTGTGCTGCAGGGATGAATGATGTCCTTCCTAACAGTCGGCCCTACTTCCCCCGCTTTGGACAGGTGGGTAGCAGCTGCTGACCTTTGTCTGTCTGTTTGCCCGTCTGCCATCTGCCCGGTGTCTCCCATTCAGCATCACAGAGGCCGGATGCAGAAGGAACTGAGCTTAAAGCTGTAGCAGGGAGACCAAGTGGGACACAGGCAGGGACTCTCTGGCACCGAGAATGTTAGAATGAAAGCCGAGGAAATCAGGCCGGGGCAGGGTCAGACCCTAGGGTTTGGGACAGGACAAGTCATCTGCAGTACAGATTCTAGGACTGGGATGGCCCTTGGAGCCCCGCTGCCTCGTTTTAAAGAGGGAGCGTGGCCCCGAGGGAGCACGCAGCACATCAAGGGCAATTCCCCCTGCTCACTCTCGGCGGCTGGGCTCCCCACAGAAGATCACCGTGCTGATCGGGAAGCCCTTCAGTGCTCTCCCTGTGCTCGAGCGGCTCCGGGCAGAGAACAAGTCAGCTGTGAGTTTCCTCCCCAGTTTCCCGTAGCTGTCCTCAGCCCCCCGCGTGGGCTACCGGTGGTGTCTCTCCCCTCCCATCCCCCCTACCTCCCACGGTACCTGGGCCATGCTTCCCGAGGGGTGCAGGCCAGCCCTGCTCCTTTCACTCAGGTGGAGATGCGCAAGGCCCTGACCGACTTCATTCAGGAGGAATTCCAGCACCTGAAGACTCAGGCAGAGCAGCTCCACAACCACTTGCAGCCTGGGAGATAGGCTCCGCTGGGCTGGGCTCTGGCCCCCCCTCAGCCCAGGCAGCAGCGGGCTCTGAAGCTCGGGCAAGAGGCGGCGCTAGGACCCCAGCCCCAGCCAGGTTGGCTCTCAGTGCTGCCTTTTGGATTCTCGCCCTGCACTGAGCTGGGCTGGGGATGGACTGATGCTTTCAGCTCAGATATGGTTTTCAGAGATGTGTTCATAACCCTTACTGGGTGCCCTGTCCCAGCCCTTCTGTGGTTCTTCAGTTAAAGAAATGGCCTCAGCTGCTCCTCCCACTTGACCAGAAAGGAAGGAAGAAGCTTAGGCAGGGGCCTTCTTCCTTCTTGCCTTCAGATGTTCTCTCCCAGGGGCTGGCATCAGGCGGGAGCATGGCAGGCAGGTGAGCAAGTAGTTCGGTGGCAAAGCGGGTGGCCCGGTTGGAGCTGTGAGAGGGAACCATGAGGCCCCTCGGCCTGGCTCCCACCCAGCCTCGCCCTTGCCGAACCAAGAACTGCTTACTGCCAACTCAGGGATGGCCATGAGCCACATCTTCTTTCTGCCCGAGCTTCCCCCACCTGCAGGGCCTGGCCTCGGGTGGGCTGCAGGCAAGAAGAGCAGCCCTTTGCCAGAAATCAACCCCAGCCAGATGGAGCCCGTGGCGAGAGCTGAGGTCTGGCTGCTTGCCCCCATGCCAGGACCCACCGACAACTCCATTCTTTCTGCCCCCCAGCATCACTGTCGTCCTGGGGCCGGGGTTTTCATGTTTTATAAAGAAAACAATAAAGTATCTGTGCTGATCTGTTGTACCTCTGGCCTTTGGCGTCTCTGTAAGGGTGGAAATGGAAGGCAGCTCACTGGACAGGAAGGCTGGACCCTTAGTGCCCTGGGCAAACGGAGAGCGCTTGAGCAGACAGGCACTGAGGTCTCATTCTGCACCAGTGACTTAAGGCTTCACTTATTGTCTGTAATCCCCATAATGACCTTGTAAAAGTAGGGATTAATCTCCCCATATTGAAAAGGAAGCAGAGTGAGGCTAATGGACTTGCTTTGAAACCCAAAGATAGCCAGGTGGGTTGGAGCCACACTTGGGAGAGCCCTGACTATGAAAAACCAATTCGATCCTACTTGGGCCTGGTTGACAGGAGGGAAGGTTGCTCCGAAGGGCCCAGTGAGTGGCCAGCCATGAGCAGGGTGTGCTATGATCAGGAAGTGGGAAGGGGGACACCTAGGCTGAGCTGGGGACCCTGCATGGAAGCAAAGATAGATGCAAGGTGGTGATGCTCCTGGACTCCCAGAAACAAAGCAAATCCTCTATGCTCAGTTTAGGCCCTCTGTCCATAGATTAATATCAACCAAGAAGACCTCACAAAGATCACCAAACATACAAAGAAATGAATCACTGTACTTACGTCAGCAGAAACACAGGTTGGAACCCTTGGGTACTTGTGATATAGATAGGGTCAGATCAATATTAAAAATACATATAGGCCAGGTGCAGTGTCTCATGCCTGTAATCCTAGCACTCTGGGAGGCCGAGGCAGGAGGATTGCTTGAGGTCAGGAGTTCGAGACCAGCCTGAGCAACAGCGAGACCCTGTCTCTACTAAAAATAGAAAACATTAGCTGGGCCTGGTGGCATGTGCCTGTAGTCCCAGCCACTTGGGAGGCTGAGGCAGGAGAATTGCTTGAGCCCAGGACGTGAGGTTGCTGTGAACTAGGCTGATGCCACAGCACTCAAGCCCAGGCAACAGAGCAAGACTGTCTCAAAAAAAGAAAAAAAAAAAAAGACAAACAGAAAAATACTATAATAGAAAAGTGGGCCGGGTGCGGTGGCTCACGCCTGTAATCCTAGCACTCTAGGAGGCTGAGGTGGGAGGATCGCTTGAGCTCAGGAGTTCGAGACCAGCCTGAGCAAGAGCGAGACCCTGTCTCCACTAAAAATAGAAAGAAATTATATGGACAGCTAAAAATATATATAGAAAAAATGAGCCGGGCATGGTGGCGCATGCCTGTAGTTCCAGCTACTCGGGAGGCTGAGGCAGGAGGATCGCTTGAGCCCAGGAGTTTGAGGTTGCTGTGAGCTAGGCTGATGCCACGGCACTCTAGCCTGGGCAACAGAGTAAGACTCTGTCTCAAAAAAAAAAAAAAAAAAAAATGTATAGGTAAAGCAGACTGTTGGCCAGTTTGACAATAGGTCCAAATGTAACATCCCTTTTTCATGGATCTATTTTATATCCATTTGAACAAACATCAACTACATGAAGAGTTCTAATTTTATACCGTATGATAGACTATTCCATTTTCTCATATTCTTGTATTTTTACTAGATACTAGTCTCCATAAATATTATATAGTTTTGCAGGTTTTTAAATTTTATGCGATATTGTACCATATAGATGCTTCTGTAATTTGATGTTTTTAATATAGACTATATTTTTAAGGCAGTTTTAGATTCACAGCAAGATTGAGGAAGTCCCCGGACAGAAGGTGCTCATTGGTGCTGTCAACATTTGGTGAATGATTCAATTTAGATATCACCTTGTAGTCAAAACCGTCTCATGGCCACCCCTGTCTGCACCTCCCTCCCAGCCCTGTGTCTCCCCCTTTTGAACATTCACCACCCTGTATCGGGACCCACTGTCCCGTGTCTCCTCTAGACTAGATGGTGAACCTGTGGGGGGGCAGAGTCTGAGTCTGACTTAGTGTCTGGCCCATGGCAGGTGTTTCAGGAAGGCTTGAGGGTCACCACTCCAAGGACCGCTGGCAACCCAGGGAAGAATAAAAGCAGCTGGAGGCGAATTTCTCCCCTTAAGGATAGAAGCAGCTGAGCAACAGAATGCTGACTGGCAAGATCACATTTGGGAGAAGGTCTTTGCCTTTTTTTTTTTTTTTTTTTTTTTTTTTTTTTTTTTTTGGAGACAGAGTCTCACTCTGTTGCCCAGGCTAGAGTGAGTGCCGTGGCGTCAGCCTAGCTCACAGCAACCTCAAACTCCTGAGCTCAAGGGATCCTCCTGTCTCAGCCTCCCGAGTAGTTGGGACTACAGGCATGCGCCACCATGCCCGGCTAATTTTTTCTATATATATTTTTAGCTGTCTATATAATTTCTTTCTATTTTTAGTAGAGATGGGGTCTCGCTCTTGCTCAGGCTGGTCTCGAACTCCTGAGCTCAAACGATCCGCCCACCTCGGCCTCCCAGAGTGCTAGGATTACAGGCGTGAGCCACCGTGCCTGGCCAGGTCTTTGCCTTGAAACTATTTAAATGGAGATAATTGTGTTCCTAAACATAACAGACATGTTTTCCTTTTTAAATCTGTCAGATTCTTCTGCAGGATTTCCCCATGGCCATGGGTTCTTCTTGTCCCTCATGTCACTAGGGCTTAAAACCACTTTCTCAATGGCTTCTGGGAAAAAGCAAAGTTCAAGTCAAAACTTCTCACCTCAGCCAGCTCAGGCCTGGACATTGTCACTTGGAGAGGGGGGTCCCACAAGCACCCCAAACTTAACAGTCCCCAACTTACCTCATCTCCTAGTCCCCAACTCAGAGATACCTAAGAGCCACCCTCAGCCACTATCTTCTTTGACTATATCCTGTCAGGCCCACCTCCTTTTTCTAGCTCAACTGCCACCATCCTAGTCCTAGTCTGAATGAAGTGTGACAATCATGACTACAATCTTATAACCAGTTTCTCCAACAAGTGGAGGTGATCAGTAGGCTGTGAGCTACATGGGGCTGTGTTCAGACAATAAGGCTGGGCTGGAGTCATTATGTCCATGTGTGGTGGCTCCTGGCACCTAGTCCTGCCTTCCTGCACTGCAGTGGCTGGAAAAGGAGAAGCCCCCAGCCCCCTCTGCTTCTTCACATCTAGGGCTCTGGAAACAGACTGAATTCTGCCAATGAGATGCACTCGTATCTACCCACCCCCTAGATTCTGCCATTAATACTTTAGTGTCCTTGCTTTATCACATACCTATCACATACCATCCTTTTTCTATTTTATTTGATGCATTTCAAAGTACTTTGCAGACATTAGTTCATTTGCTCCTAAATTAATCAGCATAGATATCCCTAAGGAGAGTTCAAGATTTGGTTATAGTTATCCTTTTGTTTGTTTGTAATGATCACCAGTTTGAGAAATCAAAAGCGACACAGAAAAAGATAAAAGTCTTCCAATTCGTTTGGGGCAGTGTCTCCCATTTTCTGACTCTAGTTGTCACTCTCTCTTCCATTTAAGGCAAATTTAGAGAAAGGACAATCCTGTACCGTGTTTCCATTTCCTCACACTGGGATTGCTCTTGCCAGAGTCTCCAGTTATTGCTAAGTCCAAGAAACATTTTCCTGTCCTCATCTTACCTGCCTTTTGGCAGCAGTTGACACTGATGTTGTTAGTCACGGTGCCCTTGAAACCAAGCTTCTCCCTGGGGTTTCCCCCTCCTGTTTGGATGCTCCTTCTCAGATCTCCCTTCTGGACCCTCCTCTCTGCCCAGTGTAAGTGCTGGTGTTCCTCCGGATGCTATCCTGGGTCCTCTTCTCTCCTCACTCTCAAGGGATCGCATTCTCCTCTCACCTGCATCAGAGAACGTCCTTCTACAGGAAAAACAAACCACTCTTGCAATTTTAAGCAAAAAAGAGATTAAAACAGGAGTTGGACAGGGATTGGCCAGCGGGAGGATCGCTTGAGCCCAGGAGTTTGAGACTAGCCTGGGCAACATAGCTAGACTCCATCTCTACCAAAAATAAATTAATTAATTAATTAATAAATAAGGGACGGGGCCCAACGCATGCGCGTGGGGCTCTCTTGAGTCGTCGCTTCCCCTCGGAGCTAGTCGCGCTCAGCCCCGCCCCCTTTCCCACTCGGAGCGGGAGCGCCTGGAGACACGTACAGCCAACCAGTGAAAAGGAGCGGTTGTGAGTGGCATGCGCTTGGCCCAATTACCTGTGGCCCTGGGGAGCAGGCCTGCGCCCAGGCCAATGGCGGAGCGGGGCGGAGCTCGGGCCCAGCCGCGGTCACCTGATCTGCGGCGGCAGAGGCGGTGGAGGCTGAGGCTATGATGGCGGCGGCGGATTCTCGGGTGCGGATGGGGACGCAGTGGGCCGCAGCATTCTGGCTGCTGGTGGCAGCGGTGGCAGCGGCGGAGCAGCAAGTGCCGCTGGTGCTGTGGTCGAGTGACCGGTGAGCGGGCTAGGGTGGGCTGCGTTGCGCGGCGTGGGCGCTGAGACACCCTCGCTCGACTCCGGGGCTGTCCTCGGCAAGCGGTGGCGAGGCCCAGAGGGGGATTTTTCCTTGCTCAGGGGCTCTCTCGCAGCGAGTCGGCTGGCGACAGAGGTCCGGTCCCCGCGCGTCAAGCCCATGGCCTGACATCAGCTTTTCTATCCCCTGTCAGGGACTTGTGGGCTCCTTCGGCTGACACTCATGAGGGCCACATTACCAGCGATTTGCAGCTGTCTACCTACTTAGACCCCGCCCTGGAGCTGGGCCCCCGGAATGTGCTGCTGTTCCTGCAGGACAAGGTGCGCCTGCCCCAGCCAGCTCTTCTCCGGTCATCAGGAGGCAGGCAGGCCCCCTCCCCCCACGACACTGACACCCATTTCCTAAGGGAAGCTTCAGTGACCTTGTCCAAACTGTAGGGAGGTGTGGCTCGACTCTTGGGAAGGCCTGTAGGAGAAGCTTCAGTGGGACTGGTGAGAGCAGCAGAAATGGCACCGACTTGATTGCAGGAAGCAATGGGTCTGAGGCCAGATGCCTAAGTCCCAAGAACTTTAGATATTATCTGACTTGCTTCTAGTATGGTGGGGATTGTCTATATATGAGAAGACTGATGCTGGAGGAGGAGAAGTGGCTTGCCCGAGGTCATACAGCTAATGGGTGACTGAGTTGTAATTCCAACTGTAATGATCGTAATAGGGATAATTGGAAAATGATCACTTATTTAGTACTTCATAGGTACCATGTTAATCTGATGTCATTATCTTGGTTTTACAAACTAAGGTTTGTACAGGTGCAATGATTTGCTGAAGTTTCAGTTTATAGACACCACATTGGTTCCAGCTTGAGTCTGTCAGACCTGCCCCAGTTTGTACTCCTAACCAGCATGCTGTTTTCTGTCCTATCCATACCTCTCTGCCCCCAAAGCAGGGGTATAGACCATGGGAAGATTCCAGGACAGCTTAGTATTGGTGTTTGGGAGGCTGTCAAACCTCTGCTTGTCCCTCTTTGGTGGCCTGTATGGCTCATTCCCCTTGTGGTCTCACTCAGTTGCTGTGTGGGCAGGTGGTGGCGACCCATAGTCTTTCCAGGAGGTGGTAAATTATATAGTCAGACTGGAACTCAGTCCCAGTTTTACTAAACCAGCCTTTGGATGCATGGAATAATCTTTGTGAATGACAGTTTCTACACTGTAAAATAATGACACCACCTACATCAGAGGGCTGTGAGAAGTAATTCTTAAAATCCACGTAAAACATCTAGCCAGGGTCCCCCAGTCTTAGGGCATTTGTTCCTTTGCGAAATATAGAGAGCCTATTACGTGCCAGGTATTGTTAAGTTTGGGGCTATAGCGGTGAGCAGAGTAACCCAAGCCCCACCCTCAGGAAGCTGACATTCTTGTGAGGGTGACTGGTAAATACTAAGTCAGTATATGATACGATGTCAGTGCTGTGGTCTTTAAAGAAGGAAGCAGGGCCGGGCGCGGTGGCTCACGCCTGTAATCCTAGCACTCTGGGAGGCCGAGGCGGGTGGATCGCTCGAGGTCAGGAGTTCAAGACCAGCCTGAACAAGAGTGAGACCGGGTCTCTACTAAAAATAGAAAGAAATTATATGGACAACTAAAATATATATATACAAAAAATTAGCCAGGCATGATGGCGCATGCCTGTAGTCCCAGCTACTCGGGAGGCTGAGGCAGTAGGATCGCTTAAGCCCAGGAGTTTGAGGTTGCTGTGAGCTAGACTGACGCCACGGCACTCACTCTAGCCCCGGCAACAGAGTGAGACTCTGTCTCAAAAAAAAAAAAAAAAAAAGAAGGAAGCAGGCTGAGGGGACAGAGTGACTGGGGATGCTGTTTTAGATAACGGTGATCAGGCAGGACCTCACTGAGAAGGTAATACCTGAGCAGAAACCTCAGTGGAGGGAAGGAGGGAGGCAGCCATGTGGCTCTGGGGGAAGGACATTCCTGGCAGGGGAACAGCAGGTGCAAGGGCCCTGGGTATGGTGTGCTGTTGGTGAACTCAAGGAAGAGCTGGCGTGGCTGGAGCACAGTGAGTGAGAGAAAGGGGTAGGAGATGTAGGAGGTAGTCTGCAGGTGGCCAGAAGGCGGGAGGTCAGTTGCAGTTGGAAATGTGTAAGAACGCCTTGGGCTCTGTGGAGCAGGGAGTGATGTGACCTCTTGATTAAGGAAAGCCCACAGGACCCAGAGGTGCTTCCAGTGCTTTCAGACTGAGAGCCCAGGCAGCCAAACAAGGTCAAGGTTCCTGCTCAGAGGGAGGGGAGGCTGGGCAAGTGTGTATACTAAACAGAGTGAGGCTAGAGAAGCTGATCGAAATCTGTCTCTGGGCCTAACTGGGAAAAGCCAGAGGAAGCTGGGGTTGGGGTGGAGGGCAGGAGTTACAGGACATCTGTAGGTTGTAGAGATGAGGTAGGGATGAGGTCAGGGTTACTACGATCCTGAGAGCTCTAAAGACTTCAGTGCTTCCTCCAGCATACCCTATGATCTTCACTTCTCTCCCTGTCCACCAAAAACGGGTGGGGCAGGGAATTATCACCCTCCTTAAAATGGGTCCTGTCCAGACCAGACATAGACGGCTCTCCTTTTCTCTGACTCCCTCCCAGAAGGTGTGCCCCACAGCTTCCCTCTCCCCAGCTTCCCTCCCCACAGCTTCCCTCTTCCCTCCCCAGTTCCTCTTGTCTGCAGGGGTGAGGCTGCTGACTCCTACTCCCGTGGTTACCACAAGTCAGCTGCCTGCAGGTCTCTTCTTGACCCCGTGACTGCCTTTTGTGTCTTCTCACCCTGCCCAGAGAGTGCTGGAGGGAAGAAAGCCAGCCTTCCACCCCACCCCCACCCAACGGCTCACTCCACCAGATCAAATCTGACTCTAACTGAGATTTTGCTGGCCCTGAGAATGCACAGGGAAGGTGACTGCCCCCTGCCCTGGTCCCTGTTACTTGTCAACCTCCTGAGATGTCTCCCCTGCATCCCTATTAGCTGAGCATTGAGGATTTCACGGCATATGGTGGTGTGTTTGGAAACAAGCAAGACAGCGCCTTTTCTAACCTGGAGGTAAGAGTCCTCTTCCAGCCATGGGCCATGGTGTCTGTTCTGTGCCTGCTCTCCCAGCACAATAAGAACTGTACTCTTAGGAACCAGAGATGCTGGCTTTGGGGGTAGAAAGGCCTGGGGCCTGAGTGTCAGGGGCCGGGGGTGTGGGGCATTTTCTTTCAGACACATGAGAAGACCCCTGTGTAGATGTGGCTTTCCAGAGGAGAGCTGCCAGAGAGGTTGGGGGTCTAGCCCAGGCCCACTGGTCCCTGGCTAACTGAACCTTCTGCCTCTCCCCTGCGCCTAGAATGCCCTGGACCTGGCCCCCTCTTCACTGGTGCTTCCCGCCGTCGACTGGTATGCAGTCAGCACTCTGACCACTTACCTGCAGGAGAAGCTCGGGGCCAGCCCCTTGCACGTGGACCTGGCCACCCTGCGGGAGCTGAAACTCAATGCCAGCCTCCCTGCCCTGCTGCTCATCCGCCTGCCCTACACAGCCAGGTACTGCCCACATGGCCTAGTCTCCAACTCTAAGGCCCAGAGAACAGTCAGGCTCTGGGCTCTGGTGCACAGTTCAGCCAAAGATGACAGTATTTCCCACTACCTTGAAGCCCTTCCAGAAGGTTCCCTGTATGCCCAGAAGAGGCAGGAAGGGTCTCCTGCCAGGCTTGGACTCAGGAGTAGGTGTCCAGCACTGAGCCGGGCCTGGCAGGCCTCCAGAGACGAGGCAGGTGTGGGCCCTGCTTGTGGGGAGCCCCTCACCTAGCCAGGCCCTGTTCACAGAGCCCGGGGATAACGGGTACGGCATCCCAGGCAGAGGTGCTGAGGTAAGCAAAGGTGCAGGAAGGCTGAGCATGGCCCTGGCTGAGTGTGCATGCAGGCTCTGCGAGTGGGGCCAGCAGGGAGAAGAAGCTGGAGGGGCAGACGGAAGGGTGGTGGGCAGTGGGGAGCTGGCTCAGGCCACCTGAGGGCTCTGACACTCTCTCTTCCACAGCTCTGGCCTGATGGCGCCCAGGGAAGTCCTCACAGGCAACGGTGAGTGCAGTCAGGGAGGATGCACGTCGTTATCTAGCCCTTGGGCTGGGACCACAGAGCTGGCCCACAGCGCCAGGGCCCCTCCTCACTCCCGGACAGCCTGCCTGCTTCCTGGATCTATGCTGGCTCCTGGGCCTCATCCCTGTCCAGCTGGCAGATATGGCCTACTGTGCGGGAGCCTGTGGAGCCAGTTTCTCTCAGGCAGCATGAGTCCTAGACTTTTGGATTTAGTAGACCAGCAACATTTAAAAAAAATAATTCTGAGAGCATTTTGCTATAAAGGACAGTCATTTCCATGGAAAGGTAGTTGGAAACCTTCTGTGGGTGGATATGGCATTTTCTGTATATGTATTTACCCATTTCACTTAGGTAGTACTTGGTGATGACTGAGGCCACAATGTGGTCCCAGGAGAGGCTGGGGGAGAGGGTGGGATGAGAAATAGCTGCTCTTGGCCAGGCGCGGTAGCTCACGCCTGTAATCCCAGCCCTCTGGGAGGCCGAGGCAGGAGGATCACTTGAGCTCAGGCATTCAAGACCAGTCTGAGCAAGAGAGAGACCCTGTCTCTACTAAAAATTAGGTGGGTGTGGTGGCATGCGCCTGTAGTCCCAGCTACTCAAGAGGCTGAGGCTGGAGTTGGAGGCTGCAGCGAGCTATAATGACAACACTGCACTCTAGCTCGGGCAACACAGCAAGACTCTGTATCAAAAAAACACTGCTTTCAGATGGTCTAGAACAGCAGTCCCCAACCTTTTTGGCACTAGGAACCGGTTTCATGGAAGACAGTTTTTCCATGCACCAGAGGCAGGGGGGATGGTTTCGGGATGATTCAAGTGCATTACATTTATTGGGTACTTTATTTCTATTTTTATTACATTGTCACTTGCCACTCACTGATAGAGTTTTGATATGAGTCTGCAAGCAATTGGTTTATTATGGTCTCTGCAAACCTCTCTGCTAATGAGACTCTGTATTTGCAGCTGCTCCCCAGCACTAGCATCACCACCTCACCTCCACCTCAGATCATCAGGCGTTAGATTTTCATAAGGAGCGCGCAACCTAGATCTCTGCACGTGCGGTTTACAGCGGGTTCGCGCTCCTATGAGAATCTAATGCGGCTGCTGATCTGACAGGAGGCGGACCTCAGGTGGTGATGCGAGTGATGGGGAGTGGCTGTAAATACAGATGAAGCTTCGCTCACTTTCCTGACACTCACCTCCTGCTGTGCGGCCCGGGTCCTAGCAGGCCACGGACCGGTAGCTGTCCATGGCTTGGAGGTTGGGGACCACATGTCTAGAAGGTTTCTAAAGCAGACGGATGTGGGGAGCATTTCTTTAAGCAGGCTGTCTGGTGACCTGGGTGTCTGCTCTCCCCATCACCCCTCAGATGAGGTCATCGGGCAGGTGCTGAACACACTCAAGTCCGAAGATGTCCCATATACAGCGGCCCTCACAGCAATCCGCCCTTCCAGGGTATGTGCCCTTGGGCTCTGAAGCAGTGGGGAGAGGCAGTGTGGTGAGTCTGCCTGGAGGTGGAGGTGTATGCCACAGTCAGGGCCCCCTGGGAGTCCCAGGGTTGGGGAAGCAGCAGGCAGGGGACCCCTGTGGAGTAACTCTTTGGGGCAACAGGATGAGCAGTCAAGTCCCGCTTCCTCCTTCATGGGGCAGCTTTCCATCTTGCCCTGTGAACCTTATGGTTGGCATAATCGGACACTAAGGCCAAGTGATCCCATGTTTGAGGGTATAGGAGTATTGCCAGGGCTTAGGGGCCAGCGGGGAAAGCTTCCTGGAGGAAGGGCTGCCTCTGACCTCTGGGACGTCTAGATGGTGCACAGGGTACCCAGTGGGGAGGGAAGGGAGGGCGTGACAGTTGGGTCAGGGCTTGCTCCCAGGGCTGTTGAGAGGAGGCTTGTTGGGTGTTCCCACAGGTGGCCCGTGATATAGCCATGGTGGCTGGGGGGATAGGTCGCCAGCTGCTACAAAAACAGCCTGCATCAACTGTGACCCATCCCCCTGTGAGTTACAATGACACCGCCCCCCGGATCCTGTTCTGGGCCCAAAACTTCTCTGTAGCATACAACGGCCAGTGGAGAGACCTGACCTCCCTCACCTTCGGGGTGCAGGAGCTCAACCTGACTGGCTCCTTCTGGAATGACTCCATTGCCAGGTAAGGGCATTAGGTTGGGGAGGACTAGGCTGTCACAGGTTCCATCCTGCCACTGTGGGTTGGGGCCAACGTGGGGAGCTGGGATCGGGTATGTGTATTAGGGGCAAGGATGGCTTTGGTCTTGGTGGGGCATGGTCACCCTGAAAATGCAGGTGGTATCACATCACAGGATAGGGCCACTAGTGGGCTATTGGAGGGGGAATTGCTCAAGAGTTCTGCCTCCCCGTGCCTGCCAGTAATGGGTTGGGACCTTGGTTGTTAACACCTCACAGTTACCTGGGAACCTGTCACCTCCCCCTTTAGCAAAACCTCTGGGACTGCACGTGGGCAAATACCAGGCCAATTACCTGAGCCACTTCTGGGGCTCCCATACCCTCCTGCTTGCCCTCTCCCCCAAAACCCAACCCAGGCACCTCAGTGACTCCAAGAGGGAGAAAAAGGAGGGGCGATCAGCTCAGGGTAACCAGAGGAAGGAGCCCTAAGCTGGAGGTGGGGGACTTAGATGCTGGCTTCCAGCTCTGTTCCTGCTTGCAATATGACTGAATCCTCAGTTTTCCTATTTGTCAAGTGGGGACACTGCCTCTTCAGGTGGCTGCAAGGACCTGGGGCAGCTTAGGTAGGAGCAGACCTAAGGGACTTGCTCCTTCCTTTAAGATGCTAAAGGCCCTCCCAGAGCCTGACAACATGCCTCTTACTCTGATCCTGCAGGCTCTCGCTGACCTACGAACAACTCTTTGGTACTACAGTGACATTCAAGTGAGTCCTGGGGGCAGTTGAGATGTGGGTAGGCTGGTGTGGCTCCAGTCTCCTCAGCTCACTTTACACCCCTGCTGCCTTCCCCAGGTTCATTCTGGCCAACCGCTTCTACCCAGTGTCTGCCCGGCACTGGTTTACCATGGAGCACCTCGAAATCCACAGCAATGGCTCTGTTGCCTACTTCAATGCTTCCCAGGTCACAGGGCCCAGCATCTACTCCTTCCACTGCGAGTATGTCAGCAGTGAAAGCAAGATAGGCAGTCTCCTTGTGCCCCGCACACAGCCCTCACTCTGGATGGTGACTCTTCAGGACTTCCAGGTGTGGAGCAGGGAGGGTCCCAGCTTCAGGTGGGGGGGCCCAGGCTGATGGTAGCAGAGCACCGATAGAGGGGGGAGGAGAGGCCTGAAGAGTCCCAGCTGCCCTATCCCAGTCCTTGCTGGACCTCCCACCTGTGGGGCCACATGGTCCTTTCTGACCTGCATCCTTGTGTCCCCCAGATCCAGGCTTTCAACGTGATGGGTGAGCAGTTTTCCTATGCCAGCGACTGTGCCGGCTTCTTCTCCCCGGGCATCTGGATGGGGCTGCTTACCTCCCTGTTCATGCTCTTCATCTTCACCTATGGCCTGCACATGATCCTCAGCCTCAAGACCATGGATCGCTTTGACGACCACAAGGGCCCCACCATCTCTTTGACCCAGATCGTGTGACCCTGTGCCAGTTGGGGGGGGGCGAGGTAGAGGGCATGATGGTGTCCAGGTTGTCGCTTTCCCACCTTGTGGCACACTGGATGGAAGGGCTTCCCTTCTTTCTACCATAGCATGAACCCCAAGCTCCCCTCAGCCAGTCTTGCTCCCTCTTCAACCTACTGGGGGGCTTCCCTGGGGCTGCCTCCATCTCTACCAACAAGGTGTACATATTCTGCATAGATATTAGACACATCTCCCAGGCTCAGTCATTGTGAGGGGTAGGGAACATTAGTTCTCCGGTCCCATTTCTCCTCCCCTTTTTCCTTATTTATTCTTGTCTCTCCACCATTATCTCTTGCTGTTTATAGCGCTTTTGTGTAGCAAATGCTCCCTCCCTACAGTTTATGAGGCTCCCTGCAGCAGCCATGAGCTTGAGGTTCCCTGAGTTTAGGGGGTGTGGAAGTACTAAATTCTGTCCCGCTTGGCTGTCGTTATCGTTTTTTTGTGATGTGCTAACAGTAAGCAGTACACTGGGGTTTGTTTATGTGTCCTGAGAAGGGAGGGACCACCACAGGTGGGCTGGGTGTGGTCACTGGGTTTCTGGCATATTGGCAGGAGCCTGGGGTAATCAGTTGTTTCCTTCCTAATAAAATAAAGACGATCGCAATGTGTTGGCCCTCATGTCACTCATTTCTACGCTGGGCATAAGGACTGTGCTTGGCTGAGGGATGCGGGAAGAGGCTCCCGGATGTAGCCCAGCCAGGCCAAGCAGGGGAGGCAGGAAGGCATCTCCGGGATCGGGAAGGCCGGGAGGGTCTTCAGCAAGGTGGGCCCCTAACCGGTTAGGGTAAGGAGGGGGCAGTCAGGGCAGAGCGATAGTTCGCTTCGGCGCCTCGGTGACAATGGCAGCCCTCGCGTCGTGAGGGGTTGCCGCAGCGGCGCGCGCCCGGACGACGGGGCCGCGCCGAGCTTCCCGGGGGGCGGGGCGGGGCGGGGCGCGCGCGGCTCCCGCGCAGGGATCCCTCCTGGGCCGCAGCACCGGACGCCGGGCCGCCCCGCCCCGCTCTTCTCTTGGCCCTTGACGAGCAGCGTCGCCCGCGGAGCCGCGCTGGTGCTGAGGCCCGGGCACTGGCAGCCCTCCCGGGAGACGAGCCGGGGAGGCGGTGGCCCTGGCCGGGTGCAGCGGGGCGCTGGAAGGGGGCGGGACTCTTTGACGCAGCGGAGGGGTCGGGCGGCGTGCGGCACGCCGCCATCTTTGGTCCACTGCGGCGGCAGCGGCGGCGTCGGCGGCGTCGGCGGCGACTGCTGTGGTGAAGGAGGAGGAGGAGCCGAGCGGGCGCTGGCACCTAGGCCTGACCATGGACGAGGAATACGATGTGATCGTGCTGGGGACCGGCCTCACCGTAAGTGCGGTCTTGGGCACCCTTGGCCCCTCATCGTGCCCTCCCCACCCCCTGCGATGATGCAGCCGCCGGCCCCATCCTCCCATCACTGCCATCTTCTGCACTCTGGTCCCCAAAAAGCCAGCGCCGTGCCCACCCCACCAGTTCCCCCCGCGACGTTGTCTCTACTCGCTTCCATGGCTCCGTCTCCCTGAAGGGCCCCCCCCTTTCCTGCCCGTCCCCTCGACTCCCAGGGTGCCGACCCCCGGCCCCCTCAGATCTTCCCTACCCCTGCTTGCTGGGCTGGAAAACTCACCCCCGCTCGCCCGATGCCCCCGACCCCGCCTACTCAGCCCCCACCCATCGCCCGCCCAGCATCCCCTCCTATCTTGCGCTAATCTCGATAGGGATGAAGTCCAAGGACCTAGGGTCGGGGGCTTCCCCAGGGTGAGCCCTCATCCTGCCTTCCCAGCTTCTTCTGGGGCCACGGCACCCAGGGAATGTTCCAGAAGACGCAACAGTGGGGGCAGCGACCACATTCCCGCTACCCCACCCCGGTTTCCTATGGAGACCTCAGGCGGAGTAGTATCTGCAGCCTTTGTCCTTGGGCCAGTGACAGTGACTGGTGAGGGTGTTTATCTTCCCCTTTCCCCCAAACCCCACTGGCCCAATCCCCTGAGAGACTTTTGCTTAGTCTGGGCCCAGACGCCCCTCCCGTGGACATGGCGGCGAAAGCTCAGGGTCAGGGCTCCTGATGTTTGAAGAAAGAGCAGCCCAGGGTGGGGCCTGCGATTTCAAGGACTGTGGTAAATCTTTCTTAGCTTCCCTTTTGGGTGCCTTTTGCCGCATGGCTGGGTTTCTTCTATGGCTTATTGTGTCTTGTCTGCCTTTTTGTGCACTTTACGGAGATAGATGACTTTACTGGCATGTTGGCACTGGATGCTCTGGCTCCCTCGAATCCTCCGTTATTTCTCTCACCTTGTTCACGTCTTTGCTCAGCAAGGTTACAAAGGAAATTTTGGTCACACGAAGCCTTCGCCCCCAGTTTTAGATGAGGGGACCAGCTGGGGGTGGAAGGAGCTGTCCATTGGGGCAGGTTTGCTGTGGGGAACAGATCATGGCTGCTGGTGGGGACGTGGGCAGGTGGGAGTGCAGCAAATGTCGCCCCTCCCCCAGGAATGCATCCTGTCAGGCATCATGTCTGTGAACGGGAAGAAGGTGTTGCACATGGACCGGAACCCCTACTATGGGGGCGAGAGCTCCTCCATCACACCCCTGGAGGAGGTGAGGCTGCCCGGGCCCATCCCTGTAACCTCTCACATAGGGGCATAGGGTTGTGGCAGCTCCTCAGTTTTGGGGGGAAGGCGGGTGGGGGAGGGAGGGGTGGTCCTTGAGGCATGTCTTTTTCTCTCCCTTCTGCTTACAGCTATATAAGCGTTTTCAGTTGCTGGAGGGCCCCCCTGAGTCGATGGGCCGGGGCCGAGACTGGAACGTTGACCTGATCCCCAAATTCCTCATGGCCAATGGTGAGGGAGATGAAGGAGGGATTGCGGGGAGTGATTGGGAAGACCAGAGGACAGTCAGGCTCCAGAGAAGGGGAAGCCAGACCACCTAGTGCTTCTGGAGAGAGCTGTGCTGATGTCACCCCCACTCCCCCACAGGGCAGCTGGTAAAGATGCTACTGTATACAGAGGTGACTCGCTACCTGGACTTCAAGGTGGTAGAGGGCAGCTTTGTCTACAAGGGGGGCAAGATCTACAAAGTGCCATCCACTGAGACCGAGGCCTTGGCTTCCAGTGAGTGTGGGTCCCCTGAGCCAGAGAATAGCAGGGTGGAGGGAAGCCGTCCAGAGTAGGGTACCCCCTTGCCCAAAGTCACGTTCCTCTTATAGGACCATAGCACCTTATGGCTGGGTGCCAGGAGGAAAGTCCACACATAGCAGGGATGGGGAGGGGGACTCCTTTTTGAAAGACTTCAGCCTTTGGCAGGGGCTCCACTGGACCCCCACCACGTCCCAGAGTGTCGGAGCCAGGAGGGACCTCAGAGTCTGTCCAGCCCAAGCCCCTCTTCATACAGGTGGGGAAACTGGGGCCAAGAGGGTAGAGGGGTTAACTTCAGGTTACACGATAGCTCAGCCGGGACCTAGGGTGCCTGCTTGTTTTGGCCTGCCCTGCTGGGAAGGAGAGTTTTGTGTTCCACTGGTGTGAAGGGTCTCCTCACGCCACCTTCCTCAGATCTGATGGGCATGTTTGAGAAACGGCGCTTCCGCAAGTTCCTGGTGTTTGTGGCAAACTTCGATGAGAACGACCCCAAGACCTTCGAGGGCGTCGACCCCCAGACTACCAGCATGCGTGATGTCTACCGGAAGTTTGACCTGGGCCAGGATGTCATCGATTTCACTGGCCACGCCCTGGCGCTCTACCGCACTGATGAGTGAGGGGAAGCTGGTGTGGCGGCAGCCCCCTCGTCTGGCCTATCCCCTGCCCTCCCCGCACCTGCCTGCTCCTCCCTCCGCCCACCCCGCACGTCTCCCCTGCATCTGACTCACGTCCTCCCCAGGCCATTCAGGGTGGTGGGAAGGCTGGCCTGGTGCCTGGGTGGGGGTGAGCCAGGGATGCTGCTGTTGGAGTGTCTCCCCTCACCCCTCTCCCCCCAGCTACCTGGACCAGCCCTGTCTTGAGACCATTAACCGCATCAAGTTGTACAGCGAGTCCCTGGCTCGGTATGGCAAGAGCCCATATTTATACCCACTCTATGGCCTGGGTGAGCTGCCCCAGGGCTTTGCAAGGTGAGGATATGGCTTTTTTGAGTTGGCATTACTAATTTGGACTGAGGCCCAAAATGGAAATGGCTCCCTCGAGCATTTCCATAGCATTTCACACTTTGCAATCTGTGATCTTCATTTACATCACTGCATCCTTGGGTGATGGGGTGCAGCCCCGATGCGTTGAAGTGCAGGGTCAAAAAAGCAGGTGTTCCCAGACACAGTCTGCTCAGCTCCTGGCAACACCAGGACTGGGCCCGGACCCCCAGAACCTTGAGTCAGGGCTTAGCTGGGAGCAGGCCCTTCTCCAGAGAGTCCTTCATTTCGGCCTCCCCAGGCTCTTGCTGAGTGGAACTGTTCCCTCATGCCACATTCAGGTTAGCCCTTGGCAGAATATTCTGGGTAGAAGCTCCAGAGAGGAAGGAGCTTCCTGAGAGGGGGCAGAGCTTGTGGCAGGGATAGAGTTGGGATGGACACTGGGTCTCTGGGACTCCTGTCTGCCTGGGGCAGCCTTCTCTGCACCATGCTGTGGGGGGTGTGGTAGAATTGGTGCCCGTCTCTCCTGGGTGGGGGCCTTCACCATCACCCTCCTCCCCGCAGACTGAGTGCCATCTATGGGGGGACATACATGCTGAACAAGCCTGTGGATGACATCATCATGGAGAATGGCAAGGTGGTGGGCGTGAAGTCTGAGGGAGAGGTGAGCCTTCCCTTCGCAGTGCGGTCACCGTGGCTGGGGTGGGGCCTGGCCACCTCACGGGCGCTGTTCCCAGTGAGATTGACTCTGAGGGCCCTGGAGCTGGGAACCAGGGTCCAAGAGAAGTCTGTGGAGCCATGACCATTGGCAAGAGGTCTCTTTAAAAGCCGTGTACTGTGCCTGTGGTCCAGAAATTGTTCTTGGTCACAGTGCCTCAGCAGGGGGATTGCCCAGCCCTGTGCGTTGGGGCCTGCCTCCCTGAGCTGTAGTGGGGGGCCGTGTGCTACAGTGGTGACAGATCAGGGGAGCACCCTGTCAGAGCTGCCTGTCCTCACTGTGGGCCCAGCCCCATGGCCACCTAGGAGAGTGATCCGACAGGAGCAAGGCCTTCTGGTGCCTTCACAGGTGGCCCGCTGCAAGCAGCTAATCTGTGACCCCAGCTACATCCCAGACCGTGTGCAGAAGGCTGGCCAGGTTATCCGCATCATCTGTATCCTCAGCCACCCCATCAAGAATACCAACGATGCCAACTCCTGCCAAATCATCATCCCTCAGAACCAGGTCAACAGGAAGTCAGGTAGGTGGCCACTTCCTCTCCTGTGTGCTCGCTGGGGTGGCTCTGCCTCTCCCTGTCAGCCTCGGGGTGCCCTGCCTGATCCCTCCACAGGAAAAATGGGACCTGCGTTGCAGTCACGACTTGGGGCCCTAGGGTTTGGGTTTCTTGGACCCTTCCCCTCCATGAGGGTGATGTCTTGGATGCTGCCTGCTTTGTGAGGCTGCAGACGGGCGGGCCGGCCAGAACTGTGCCCTCTGTGTGCGGCTGGTGCCTCCGGTCTGCATTAACACGGTGCTTCCTGTGGCCAGACATCTACGTGTGCATGATCTCCTACGCGCACAACGTGGCTGCGCAGGGCAAGTACATCGCCATCGCCAGCACCACGGTGGAGACCACGGAGCCCGAGAAGGAGGTGGAGCCGGCCCTGGAGCTGCTGGAGCCTATTGACCAGAAGTGAGGGAGGGGCTGGGCTGAGCCCGCATGGGGAGAGGGGGTTGGAAGCCCAGGAAGGGCAAGGCCTATTGTGAGGCCTCTCCCCTCTCCTCTATCTGCTCCTCAGGTTTGTGGCTATCAGTGACTTGTACGAGCCCATTGATGACGGTTCCGAGAGCCAGGTAAGCAGCCTGTCCCGGCCCTGGCTCCTAGCTGCCCACCCAGGGCCCCTGCCCAACTCATCCCGGGCCCTGGGATTTGGCTGTTTCCAGGTGTTCTGCTCGTGCTCCTATGATGCCACCACACACTTTGAGACAACCTGCAATGACATCAAAGACATCTACAAACGGATGGCTGGCTCCGCCTTTGACTTTGAGAACATGAAGCGCAAACAGAATGACGTCTTCGGAGAGGCTGACCAGTGATTGCTGCCCCCGCCCCAGCCCCTGCCGCCCTCCTCCCACCTGTGTCTCTTCTGCTCGAGGGCTGGGGAGATGTGTGGCTGGACACCTGTTCCCAGCCTCTTCTGCTTCCCCACCACATTCCCATCACCACCTCATTGATTCACTGACCAAATCCTTAACCTTAGTGATGGTTTGGGAGACGGGGGGTTGGTTAGCATCCTTTTTCTTGGCCCTTCCTTATCCTAGGAAAAGAGGGTTCCTCTCCTTGTGTGTGTCTCTTCCCCCCACCCCTAATTCTTCTGCTCTGTTTGGAAAGGACGTGGAAGAAAAGCTGACTTCTGCCCCCACCGCTCTTATCCCCACTGTAGTGGCCTTTGGAGATGCCCCCTGCCTCCCCCCACCAACTCTCTTGCGTGTTGGAGAGAAGGGGCCCTCCCAGCACAAAGTTGCATTCCTCCCCCTAATTTATTCTAATTTATTAACTTAGGCCCACCCCGTCTGAGCCCGCAGCCTTCAGGTGCGGCCTGGGGGCTGTAGAGTGAGCTGCCCTGCCCCTCCCAGCCCTGGCCCAGCCTGGGGAGGGGAGAAGGCTTGGGTGTGGCCCCATTGGAGGTTGCTCTTGCTGTTTTGCTTCTGTCTTTGTGTTTGTGTTCTGTGGTACTGGCTGAGAGCGAAAAGAAGTGTGAGCATAGCAGAAGGAGGTGGGAAATGGATCCCGACCCAGCGTGCCCCGCCCCATGCCTTTCCTTTAGTGGTGGGAAACCCTTATCTCTGCAAAGTGAATGTGTCCCCTTCCTAAACCTCTATCTAGTGTGTTTCACAGACAACAAAACCTCCCAATAAAACTGTTGAAACTGAACTGGATCTTTAGGTTTATTTCCCAAAAGTTGGGTACTTGGCGGGGCTTTGGCTCCCTGGGTTGGTGCTCTCACTTGGCCACTTCCTGACTGTAAAAGGTGGCATTCTTCACCCAGTGAGTTGATGCTGGCACCAGGAATGCGACCCTCAATGGTCAGTGCAGGAGGAGGGGCCGGGAGTTGGGCGTCGAGGAAGGGAGGGGGCTGGGGTCCTAGCTTCTGGGTCAAAAGGAGGAGGCAGAGGGAACCAGGGGTAACATCTGGTCTGAGGAGGCAAGGGGACCCGGGCCTAGCCTTGGATGGGGGCCAAAGTTGAAGCAGGGGGACAGGGATATAAGTCGAGGGCAGGGGCTGGGAACTGGGATCTGGCCTCAGGCAGGGAGGAAGCCTGGGGACCAAGGGGTCTGGCCTAGGGCTGGGGTCAACATCGAAGAAGTGGAAGGGGTGGTCCCAGCCTCGGGGTCGAGAGGAGGGAGTAGAGGGATGGAGGCCCCGCCTCGGTCGGGCTAACGTCGAGGAAGCGCAGGGGGCTGGGGGACCCAGCCTCCCGGGTCACCTAGGGGCAGGCAGAGGGGGCCAGGACGCCAGTCAACGCAGGGTACCAGGAGCCGGAGGGGCGGGGCGGGAGGCCGCCACGCCCGGGACAGCTGGCGCGGGGCGGGGCGTCCGTGCGTCTCCTGGCGGCTGACGTCACGGCGCGGGCGTCAGCTGACTGCACGGCCACCGCCGCCCCTGCCGCTGCCGCCGCTGCCGCCGCCGCCGCCACTACCACCGCCGCCAGCGCCGCCGCCGCTAGCGCCTCTGCCGCCGCCGCCGCCGCTACCGAGACTCAGCTGGGCTGCAGTCGCTGTCGCCACCGTCGCCGCTGCCGCCGCCGCCGCCGCCATGGCTCAGTACAAGGGCGCCGCGAGTGAGGCGGGCCGCGCCATGCACCTGATGAAGAAGCGGGAGAAGCAGCGCGAGCAGATGGAGCAGATGAAGCAGCGGATCGCGGAGGTGCGGACCGGCCCGGGGCGCCTCGGAGCATGCGCGCGCCCAGCCCCCTGGCGGCGCGGCGCGAAACTCCGGCCCGGGGCGATCCCGGGCTGCAGGCTCTGAGCTCGGGCTGTGAGCCGGGGGCGGGAACTTTGCTCGCTGACCTCAAGCCTGGGATAGAAGCAAGCCGGCGACCGTCCCCTCCACAGGATCGGGCCGTCTCAGAATCTGAGACATCTAGCTTGTGATAAAGCTCCGGCAGGAGGGAGCTACAATCAGTGTTTCTCTTGGTGACAATGGGGCGGGACGGGCCCTCCCGGGCCCCTCCTGGGTCCCTGAGCCCTCAGCGCCAGTCCTTTGCCCTGATCCAGTGCTACCGGGAAGGGCAGGCTCTCCCCGCAGGGGACTCACAGGGAGGCCCAAGCAGGCCTGGCCGGTGCACCCGCGCGGAGGCTCAGACCACCGCCTCTGCCCTTGTGACATTGGCAGGCCCGCGCCTCTGGGATGCGAGCGGTTCGCCCAGCGCTCTGGTGAGGGGCCTGTGGTGGCGTGCAGTCAGGGATGTAATATGGAGATCTTAGTAGACTCAGCCGAAAAGCGGGGACTCGGGGCTGGAGGGCAGAGCAGGCTCCTACCCCAGCTAAGTGCAGATGCCCGGCCGAGCAAGCAGCCTCCACGCTGAGGCCCTGCAGCCTCGGGTCACTCCCCTGTCCTGGCCCCACCGTCTCAATGAGGACTCTCTGGCAAGCTGAAGGTATATTTCACTGCTGGCTACCTCCCTTGGGGCCCACCAGTCAGAGAAGGATCTTTGTGGTACCAAGTGGGCTGGGGCCAGGACTGAAGAGAGGAGGCTTCATGGGAAATTGTTGGCCACATCTGGCACTGCAGGGAGGAAAACCGCTCAGGGAGGGCTGGTCCCTCAGCCACTCTTGCCTTCTTTGCCCTCCACTGACACTCCTTGGCTTGGGTCTCAGGAGCTTCATCTTAAAGACTGAGCATGGAAAGGCCAAAGGTCAGTAGGGCCTGTGGCTCCAGGCCACTGAGAGGGCTCTGGTCCCCAGCAGGAGATCTGGAGGGGCCAGTGCACTGCAGGGATCAAAGGGAAGTGACCCCATTTGGCTCCCTGGGCACTGGAAGAGCCCCTCCCAGTCTCATGGAACCCTGTGTTGACAAAGGAAAGGGGACATGTCTTTTCCAGGGTCACACTGTAGCGAGTCCAGGGGCAGGCCTGGGACTAGAACCCGGGTTGCTGCTCCCACCCTCACTGCTGCCCCGCTGCCCTGCAGGAGAACATCATGAAATCCAACATTGACAAGAAGTTCTCCGCGCACTACGATGCCGTGGAGGCCGAGCTCAAGTCCAGCACCGTGGGTGAGCCGGGCGCGTGTGCCACCCTCTCCTGGCCCGGGGCCACTCCTTCACTGGCCCTGGGTGAGTGACCCTTCCCCTCGCGTCTCCTTGCCTCCCAGGTCTGGTGACCCTGAATGACATGAAGGCCAAGCAGGAGGCGCTGGTGAAGGAGCGGGAGAAGCAGCTGGCCAAGAAGGAGCAGTCCAAGGAGCTGCAGCTGTGGGTCTTCTCCCCGGTGGGCTCGAGTGGAGCTAGTGCCTGGGGTCCTGGGGGCGGCCCAGGCTGTCTTTGTACCTTGCGGGGGACCCCATTTCCTGCTTGGGGAACAGGTGTAGTGTGTAGTTTGGGGTTTGTATTTCTCTCTCCCCCGCCTTTTTGGGCCCACGCTAAAGTCTTACCTCTGTGGTTTGTCCATCCCCTTTCTGTTCCTCTGCGAAGGCGCTGAGTCCCATCGGGGCCCTTTCCTTTCATCGGGTGTCATTCCTCTCCATCCCATGACCCCCATGGCCTGCTGTGCCCGCTGTGTCATAATCAGAGCCCTGCCCATGAGCTTGAAGTGACCCAGGCAGTAAAATCCCTCTGGGGTGCTGGGGAGGCCCAGCCTGCACTCAGTGGCCCCCACACTGAGTACGCAGGTGGCTCTGGGTCAGGGAAGGGACCTGAGGGTGGGGCTTGGGGTGTGACTGTCACCTGTGCTCCGGTAGGAAGCTGGAGAAACTTCGAGAGAAGGAGCGCAAGAAGGAGGCCAAGCGGAAGATCTCTAGCCTGTCCTTCACTCTGGAGGAGGAAGAAGAAGGAGGCGAGGAGGAGGAGGAGGAGGTGGCCATGTATGAGGAGGAGCTGGAAAGGGAAGGTGAGGCCAGGCTTGAGTGGGCCTGTGGCCCCTGGGCAGAAGCCACCAGTGGGAGTGGCTGTTAGAGCAAGGCTGGTGCCCGGTCAGGAAGGTTCCAGATGCTGCCTTTTATTTTTTTTATTTATTTCTTTTTTTGAGACAGAGTCTCACTTTGTTGCCCAGGCTAGAGTGAGTGCCGTGGCGTCAGCCTAGCTCACAGCAACCTCAGTCTCCTGGGCTTAAGTGATCCTCCAGCCTCAGCCTCCCGAGTAGCTGGGACTACAGGCATGCACCACCATGCCCGGCTAATTTTTCTATATATATTTTAGTTGGCCAGATAATTTCTTTCTATTTTTAGTAGAGATGGGGTCTCGCTCTTGCTCAGGCTGGTCTCGAACTCCTGACCTCGAGCGATCCACCCGCCTCGGCCTCCCAGAGTGCTAGGATGACAGGCGTGAGCCACTGCGCCCGGCCGTCACCTGCCTTTTTTTAAATTTCAGAATATTATGGGGGTACAAACATTTTGGTTACGTGAATTGTTTTGTACAGTTTGAGTCAAAGTTGCAAATGTGCCCATCCCCTAGATAGTGTGCATTATACCCATTAGGTGTGAATTTATCCGTCCTCCCCCGGACACCTGCATGATTTCTGTTGACTTTTACTACCATATGTATACATGGGTGTTTTTTTTTTTTTGAGACAGAGTCTCACTCTGTTGCCCGGGCTAGAGTGAGTGCCGTGGCGTCAGTCTACCTCACAGCAACCTGAGACTCCTGGACTTAAGCGATCCTCCTGCCTCAGCCTCCCGAGTAGCTGGGACTACAGGCATGCGCCACCATGCCCGGCTAATTTTTTGTATATATATATTTTAGTTGTCCATATAATTTCTTTCTATTTTTTAGTAGAGACGGGGTCTCACTCTTGCTCAGGCTGGTCTCGAACTCCTGACCTCGAGCGATCCACCCGCCTCGGCCTCCCAGAGTGCTAGGATTACAGGCGTGAGCCACCGCGCCCGGCCCCAGACACTGCCTTTTAGAGCTACCATGTAGGATAAACCGAGGAGGAGAGAAGATAGTCTGGACCAGGCTGGCTGGCTGAACTTGCTATGATGATGGAAATGTTTGTGTCTGCACTGCCCAATGTGGTAGCCACTTGCCACAGGTGGCCACTGAGCACTTGCCACGTGGCTCATGTGGCTGGGGCACTAGATTGTTAATTCTGTGTGGTTAGTTTCAACATAAACTTCCACAGCCACAGAAATGCGGTGCTACTAGTCGGACACTGTAGGTCTCAGCTGTGAGAAGGAGGGGCTGTCAGGGACAACTCAGGAAGGCCAGCCTGGCACCCCATGTACCACATACCTGCGCTGTGCCCGACCAGCGGCGCACAGGGTGTTGTCCCTCTCCTAGTGGATGTCACGCGGGTCAGCATGCACTCAGGACACTTAGGGTTGCTGCTTTGCTCAGGGCCCGGGGGGCTAGCCCAGGACTCAGGGAAGATGTCACATGGGGGGACCGTTGAGTTGAGCCTTAAAAATGAGGGACATTTCATTAGCCAGGAAGATGGGAGAGGGTGGGGAGAGTGTGACAGTCAAAAGACACAGTATGTACCGAAAGAGCAGGGCAGAGTGGACACGTTGGAGGATTTGGAGCAAGTTGTGTCCCAGGCCTCAGGGGAGGGCAGGGTGGCAGGTCTAGGCTGTTTTAGAAATCGTGATGCCCAGGGAACAGTGGTGGGAAGGGGCCAAGGCTAGGGATGGCATCGCATGGCTGTGGCCACAGGCTGGGCGTGATGGCTTTAGGGGAGTGGCTGGACTGTCAGAAAGAAGAGCCTACCAGCCGCCTACAATTTTCATTTCGTGTGTTCCAGGAACCACAGTAAAGCACATAAGAAGAAACAGGCATGTGTCATTTTAGTGGCACATGTATTTAACCTGACACATCCAAAACA
Source organism: Eulemur rufifrons (assembly GCF_041146395.1). NCBI lineage: Eukaryota > Metazoa > Chordata > Mammalia > Primates > Lemuridae > Eulemur > Eulemur rufifrons. Next base: position 20,136,671 of record NC_091012.1, on the reverse strand, counting down.
TTACCACTGTGGCACGTCACACTAGCTGCGTGGCCAGTGCAGGCCTGGGGGAGGCTTGTCAGCCTCGCTGTGTATCACTAGGGCGTTTACAAAACCCTGCGTGGTGGGCTCTTCCCTCCCCTCTGAGGTTTCATTTTAGGGGGCCCAGCAATAGGACCCCAGCATCAATTTTTTAAAGCCCTCCCTGTGATTCTAACGTGCAACCGGGCTCTAGAACCCCTGCCCTAGAGCATCAAGCTGAGGAGTTTGCCCTTGTCTTCTGGGTCAGTGGTTCTCAAAGTGTGTTCCAGGGACCCTGGAGGGGGCAGTCTGAGAGCTCGAAACCGTTTTCATGATAATGCTGAGACATTCTTTGCATCCTTTCGTTCCAGAGATCACCACAAAGAAGAGGAAATTGGGGAAGAACCCAGATGTGGACACAAGCTTTTTGCCTGACCGAGACCGGGAGGTAAAGGCTGCCTGGCCTGACCCGGGCCTGGGGGAGGCTCTCACCGCGTGCCCTGAGGACCCTGGCCTAACTCCTGTGCCTGCTTCCTCTCCCAGGAGGAGGAGAATCGGCTCCGGGAAGAGCTGCGGCAGGAGTGGGAAGCCAAGCAGGAGAAGATCAAGAGTGAGTGCTCGCGGAGCTGGGTGCGCGTGGCCTGGCACTGGGGCCAAGCTGGCCTCCTGCCCGCAGTCCCCTGGGCAGTGTGTTGAGCCCCAAGGCAGCTCTCGGTGGGGCGGGGCCAGCTGGGTGTGGAGACTAAGGGGCGACTCTGCTTTGCAGGTGAGGAGATTGAAATCACCTTCAGCTACTGGGATGGCTCTGGGCACCGGCGGACCGTCAAGGTAGGCAGCGCGGGGCCCTTGGGTCCAGTGGGGAGGAACTGAAACCTGGACTTGGGAAGCCCTGGGGGATCCTGAGGGTGGCGGGATAGAGGGCCCGGCCCCCTTCAGACCTCTCGGAGGCTCTGCAGTCTCTGCCTTCTCGAGAGACCTTCTCCGTGCTTCTGTCTTCCCCTCCCAACTCCTCGTTTTCCCGGATGCCGGCGCTCGGGCCACCCGCGCAGATGAAAAAGGGCAACACGATGCAGCAGTTCCTGCAGAAGGCACTTGAGATCCTTCGGAAAGACTTCAGTGAGCTCAGGTGAGGGCGTGTGTACCTGTGTGTATATGCGTGTGGTGCCTGCGGTCCCCGCCTGGGCACCAGGCACCCGGGATGACTGTTCCCACATAGCAAAGTGGCGTGCTGGGCACTGTGCTCCCGAGAGGAGGATCAGGCTGCTCTTCCCTCCCCGCGACCGGAGAGCGCTCAGGAGGCAGCACCGGCCTTGCCTCCTGAGCCCAAAGGTGCAGGACAGCGGGGCGCTAGTCCCGGGCTCACCACACTCCGGGCTCTCCTTGGCAGGCAGCTTCCTCCATTCCTGGGCAGAGGATGCTGTCTGTCCGTCCAGACCCTCCCGCCTTTCTCCTTCAGGTCAGCAGGGGTAGAGCAGCTCATGTACATCAAGGAGGACTTAATCATCCCCCATGTGAGTCCCTTCAGCCCCGGGTCACACAGTGGGTGCCGCAGCCCTGGGCTTCAGCAGGAGAGTCCCTGCTGTGCTCTGGGCTCATTGGCTTGGGCTGGGGCGGGGGGTGCAGCGTCCGGCCTGCGGACGGGGTGGGACAGGCTGAGATGAGCCGTCACCATCGCTTTCCTGCCCTTGGCTCCTAGCATCACAGCTTCTACGACTTCATCGTCACCAAGGCGCGAGGGAAGAGTGGTGAGTGCTCCTGGCTCGGCCTCCCCCACAGCAGCTTGCCCCTGGTGTCGCAGGGGCAGCGGCGTGACGTCGGGGAGGTGTGCTTCCCCCTGCAGGGCCACTCTTTAACTTTGATGTTCACGATGACGTGCGGCTGCTCAGTGACGCCACGGTGGAGAAGGACGAGGTACGGCGGTGCCCTGAGCCCAGCAGGGCAGGTGTGTCTGCGCTGTGGAGGAGAAGGCAGGGTGGGGACGGGCCGGCGGGCCTGAGCGGCCGCACTGGGCCTGTCCCCGTCCTCAGTCCCACGCAGGTAAGGTGGTGCTGAGGAGCTGGTATGAGAAGAACAAGCACATCTTCCCCGCCAGCCGCTGGGAGCCCTACGACCCCGAGAAGAAGTGGGACAAGTATACGGTGAGGAGGACGCTCCTCTGAGGTGGCCCTGATGCCGGGCTGGGTGGCTCGAGGTGGGGTGGGGACCGGCCTGGCTCTCAGAGGGCTGCAGCTCACGCCTCTGCTTCCTTCTGTTCCCTGTGCCTCCCGTGTCCTCGCGCCAGATCCGCTGAGCATCCGGGACGCGGCGCAGCCTCGGCTCTTCGGCTCTCCCGGCGCGGCCCTTGGTGTCTCTGGGACCCCAGGTGCCCACTGCCCTCCGCCCGGGTTGGGCACGCTGGGAGAACAGGAGCTGCCCAGCCCCTGCCCGGGCACTGTCACTGACCGCTTGTTTCTTCTACAATAAAGAAAGGCACATGTCAGAGCTGGAGCACCAGTGCTGCATGAAAGTGTGTTTTGTTTAAAACCATTTTTTTGACTGAGATAAAATTTATATGGCATAAACTTCATCATTTTGACCATTTTAAACTATACAATTCAGTGGCATTCAGTGCCTTCACAATGTCACACAGTCATCACCTCTATCTAGTTCAGAACATTTTCATCGCCCCAAAAGACCATATGGCCTTTAGCAGTCGCTCCCCACGCCCCTCCCCCAGGCCCCGGTGGCCCCTAATCTACTTTCTGCGTCTGTGAATGGGCCGATTCTGGACGTTTCATGTGTCTGGGAGAAGATGTGTGTTTGGCAGGCGTGGGGAAGTGGAAGGGGATTGGGCAGGAACATGAGTCTGAAAGGAGAAGGGGACATCTTTGAGGGAAGGCCCAGCTGTCCCCGTGGCCAGGCACACACCCTCCCAGAGGCGCCTCCACGGCATTGTGCTTCTTTACTATGGGCACCCATCTGCGGGCTGCGGTGGGTCTCCAGGGCGGGAAAGGAGTTCCCGGGCCTCTCTCCCCAGCCTTTGGGGTCCTCCTTTGGGGTCCTCTTGTCTCCTCGCTGCCCTGCCCGCAGGTGCAAACCTGGCCACGCCCTCCTGGCTCCTCCCCCCAGTCCCAGCACGGGAAAGCTGCTATGGGTGTCCTGCAGTCACCACTTGCCTGCCCTACCTTGGGCACCCCTGCTCACACTGCCCGGGGCTGGCGGCTGTCACGGCCCTAGGAGTGGGATCCAGCTGACAGGGTGGCTCCTGCCCCCCGCCACCTCAGCAGCCACCTCCTTGCCCACCTGTTCCCCTTGGGTAAGCTGAGGCAGGCAGGCCTGGCTCCAGGAGGCTGAGGGAGGCCAGCTGACAGCTCTCTGCTCCTACCCTTCCTTTGCTTGAAGCCAAGCAGAGGGGACAGGGGACAGCCCTTCACTGGCCAGGAGCATCCTAGCTCTGGGGCTGGCCCCACATCCCTGGCAAATGTGGAGATGCAATGGTGGCAGGTGGTGGGCTGTGCTCAGCACAGAGGCCCTGTGTCCCATTCGGCGTGGCCTGGGGAGGCCTGGCTGCCACTAGGAACCCACACGGGGGCTTCCTGGCCCGGTGTCTGGGGTGGGGCCATCTGGGGTCACTTGGAGGAGGGAAGAGGGTAGATTAGGCCAGGGAGCAGCAAGGAGGGGGTGGTCGGGCTTCACTCCGTGTCCCAGCTGTGAGAGACAAGTCTGGGGACCTCAATGGGGCCTTTTGTTGGGCTCCCAGAAGCCCCCGGGGGAGATTGTCTGGTCCTGTGTGCCAGCCCCTTCCTCTCCTTTCAGAAGCCACCAGAAGAGCAGGCTTCCCGGGGAAAGGGAGCGCCTCTCAGCCAGCTCATCCAGCGGCAGATGGTTTCCAGGGGAGCTGCCTTCAGCCCTGCAGCTTCTGGAAATCAAGCTCCTTGAGGACCAATCTCGGAGCCTGGCAGGGGCGGACCTACTTTCTGGGAAGACCCTAAGTCCCTGGGAGGACGGGGTTCCAGGCAGAGGGTACAGCACGTGCAGACACCGCTGGGCTGGCTGCAGGAGAGCCTGGCTGGAAGGAGGGAAGGAGGAAAGTCTGAAATGAAGGGAAGGGGTGGATGTTACTCTTTTCTCTCTTTTGCCTTGAACCGTTCAACATGTTCACGTGGTTCACACAGGCATGAAAGGACACCTTTCCGGCTCAGCCCTGGCTGGGCCAGTTCCCTCAACGTCCCCAGCAGCGACGCGCTTTCCTTCAGTCCTCCGAGCTCACCTTTCTTTCTTTTTTATTTTTTTATTTACATTTTTTTTTTTTTTTTGAGACAGAGTCTCACTCTGTTGCCCAGGCTAGAGTGAGTGCCGTGGCGTCAGCCTAGCTCACAGCAACCTCAAACTCCTGGGCTTAAGCAATCCTACTGCCTCAGCCTCCTGAGTAGCTGGGACTACAGGCATGCGCCACCATGCCCGGCTAATTTTTTTTGTATATATATATTTTAGTTGTCCATATAATTTCTTTCTATTTTTAGTAGAGATGGGGTCTCACTCTTGCTCAGGCTGGTCTCGAACTCCTGACCTTGAGCGATCCACCCGCCTCGGCCTCCCAGAGTGCTAGGATTACAGGCGTGAGCCACCGCGCCCGGCCTATTTACATTTTTGAGACAGAGTCTCACTCTGGTGCCCGGGCTAGAGTGAGTGCCATGGCGTCAGCCTAGCTCACAGGAACCTCAAACTCCTGAGCTCAAGCAATCCTTCTGCCTCAGCCTCCCAAGTAGCTGGGGCTACAGGCATGCACCACCATGCCCGGCTAATTTTTTCTATATATTTGTAGTTATCCAGCTAATTTCTTTCTATTTTTTTAGTAGAGACAGGGTCTCGCTCTTGCTCAGGCTGGTCTTGAACTCCTGACCTTGAGCGATCCTCCCGCCTCGGCCTCCCAGAGTGCTAGGATTACAGGCGTGAGCCACCGCAGCTGGCCGAGCTCACCTTTCTTATACAAAAGATGTCACGCTTGCACGCTGCTCTACGCTGTGCACTACAATGTCACTTAACGATATATCTGAATCGTCTACCTGTCTTCCCACATCTGTGCATAGAGAGGCTCCTCATTCTTCTCTAAGCCACGTGGTAAATGCTGCAGATATTGGCAAACTCCCCTCCCTGGGGCCTGTCCCATTTCGTAGCCTAACCAAAGGTGTGCGAGCTGCCCCCCTAGCCTCGCCCACAGGGTGTTGTTGCTCCCCGCCGGGAGATATACACTAAGCTGAAGCGGGAGACATGCTTTCTCAATGTGGGGTTTTATTTTTAATTTATATTTTTAATTTTTCAACTGAGGAAAAACTGACATAAAATTAGCCATTATCCATTTAAAAATGTACAGGCCAGGCGTGGTGGCTCACGCCTGTAGGCCTAGCACTTTGGGAGGCTGATATGTGGCCTTCTGTGCCTGGCTTCTTTCACTTTGCACAATGTTTTTGAGGTTCGTCCATGCTGTAGCATGTACCAGTAACTCATTCCTTTTTGTAGCTGAGTAATATTTCATTGTCTGGATAGACCACACTGTGTTTATCCATTCATCTGTTGATGGACATTTTGGGTGTTTACACCCTTTGGCTATTGTAAATAACGTTGCTGTGAACATCCATGTTCAAGTTTTTGTTTGCTCTCAGTGTGGTTTTAATTGAACCATCACAACATCCTGTGCTCATGGATTGGAATACTCAACTTTGTAAAGATTGCAGTACCCTGCAAACTGATCAACAGATTCAATTCAGTCCCTTTCACAATCCTAGCTGGCTTTTTTGCAGAAACTGACAGGTTCATCCTAAAATGCATATGGAAATGCAAGGGACCCTGAATACCCAAAACACTCTTGAAAAATAAAAAAATTTAGAGGACTCATAATTCTGTTTCAAAACTTACTACAAAGCTACACTGAGTAAGACAGTGTGGTACTAGGTTTGGAATGTGTTGCTAAAAGAAGAAACAAAAGACAGTGTGGTGCAGGCATAAGCCAGACATACAGAGACCAATGGAACAGGATTGAGAGTACAGAAATAAAGCCAGACATCTATAGTCGATTGATTTTCCACGAGGGTGCCAAGACTGTGCAACGGGGAAAGAACAGTCTCTTCAACAGATGGTGCTGGAACAACTGGATATCCACATGCAGAGGAATGAAGCTGGACCACAACCTCACATCACACACACAAAGTAACCCCAGTGGATCAGAGGCCCGAATTCAGGAGAGAAAGCTGTAAAACTTTTAAATGAAAACGTAAGTGTAAACCTTTGCGACCTTGGATTGATTATGCAATGATTTCTTAGATATGACAACAAAAGAACAAACAACAAAAGAAAGATAAATTACACACCATCAAAATTTTAAACTTTTGTGCATGAGTGAATACTACAAAGAAAGTGAAAAGAGAACCCACAGAATTGGAGAAGATATCTGCAAATCTTACATATGATTAGGGATTGGTATACAAAATATACAAAGAACTCCACATCTCAACCACAGCAACAAAACAAAAAATCCAATTAAAAAATGGGCAAAGGACTTCCATAGACATTTCTCCAAAGACAATATATAAAAGGCCAGCAAACACAGGAAAAGATGCTCAACATAATTACTCATTAGGGAAATGAAAAGCCAAACCAAAGAGATACCACTTCTCGCCCACTAGGATGGCCATTAAAAAAAAACAACCCAACAATAATTAACGTTGGAGAGGATGTGGAGAAATTGGGACCCTCATACATTACTGGTGGGAATGTAAAATGGTGCAGCTACTTTGAAAAACAGTTTGGCTGTTTTTCAAAACGTCAAAAATGGAGTCATCATATGAGCTGGAAATTCCACTCCTAGGTATACTGTATACTCAAGAGAAATGAAAACATGTTCGCACAAAAACTCCTACATGAATGTTCCTAGCACCACTATTCACAATAGCCAAAAGGTAGAAACAACCCAAATGTCTAACTGATGAAGAAATAAAATACACCCATACAATGAAATGCAATTTGGCAATAAAAAGAAATGAAGTCCTGACATAGGCTACAACAAGAATGAACCCTGAAAACAGGATGCTAAGTGAAAGAACCCGGACAGAAAGACACACACATGCTGTGTGATTCCGTTCACATGAGATGTCCAGAACAGGCAAACCCTACTCAGAAAGCAGAAGAGCAGTTGTCAGGGGCTAGAGCAGGGGGGAGTGGGGAAGGACAGCTAACGGGTAGAGTTTCTTTTTGGGGTGATGAAAATGTCCTGGAATTAGTGGCGATGGTTGCACAACTCCGTGAATATACTAAAAGCCATTGAATTGTGCATTTTAAATGAGTGACATCTCAATAAAACTGTTTAAAAAGGAGAAAGACAGCGAGGGAAGAAAGCCTCTGATTCAGGGTCGCGGTGGCCAGCTGGGGCAGGGGCAAGGTGTAAATGGCTGTAACCTTAACCCTCTAGTCCCCGCGCTGGGCATCTGCATGCCGCCAGCCTCAGGCCATCCACGTTATGGGCCGTCCGGGCAGCGTCCCGAGCTCGGACCCCGAGTCCTCGGCCCCAGTGCACCTGAGGGGCCGGCACCAAGGGGGCCGCGCACCCGCAGCAGGTGACCCCCCGGGCGCGCCCCCGAGCGCCAGGGCGAGCGCGCGCCCCAGGCGCGAGGGGGTGTGGCGCGGGCGCGCGCGGAGTCCAGGGTTGCCCAAGGCAGCCGGCGGGGAGCTGGGGGCGGGGGAAGCCGCGCGCGGCGGACGCGGCCATTGAGCGAAGGGGGTCGGCTCGCTGGGGGGGACCCCCGGCGGCTCGCGGGGGTCGGGGCTGCGGGCTGGGCCCCGGGCCCCGGCAGAGAGCGCCCCCGCCCAGGCGCCCCGCCGCTTGGGCGCCCCGCTGGCCCTCCCTGGGCGCCCCCGCCCGGCGCGGTGGTACGGTCCAGGCTTAAAAGGCTCCGCGGCCGTGGGCCGGCCCAGTGTGTGGGTGGCGGCGCGCGCGGGGCGCGGGGCGCGGCAGTGGGGGCGCGCGAGCGGGGCCGGTGTGGGGCTCGGGGGTGCGTCCACGTGGCCGGCGGGCGGCCGCCCGGAACCAGTGGCGGCGGAGGGACAGGTAGGTGGCCACCATCCCCGCGGGGCCAGCCTGCTCCGTGGCCTGGGGCTCCGGCAGCCCCGGGGGTCCAGCTCGGCCTCGCGGGGGTCAGGCCCTGGCCCTGCCCCTGCCCGTCGGGCGACGGCCTGCCTGGCCCTCTGTGCTCTGCACGGGTAAGGATGGCCAGCCCAAGCCCAGCCGCCCAGGCCGATGGGGACCCTTTGTCGCGGAGGAGCGACCCCTCCGAGGATTGCTGCTGCACTTCATCCACTCAGGTCTCCGTCGGCTGCTGAGGGTGCTCCTGGCGGGGTAGGGCGAGCTGGGCCAGCAGCGTAGGGAGACGTTGGGTGGTGCTGGACCCGCGTCTCTGTGCGGGGTTGTCCCCGTGCAGGAGCGCTGTACTGGCAGGGCTGCAGCAAACGGGTGGGTGTACCTGTGATGCCAGAGGTTACCACTTACAGGTGGGGGCTGGGGTGGGGTCTTGGGCTGCAAATCCTGCCTCTCCAGGTCTCTCTGCTGACCTGTCCCCAGCCTGTCCCTAAGCTTGGCTTCCTGGGAGTGTGGAGAAGGTGAGGGCAGGATGTGGCCTCTCTTCTCTTTTGCCTGCCTTTCTTCTCCTGCTGTTGCATTAGAGGTCTGGGAGGCAGACCTGACAAAAGAGCCCCAGAGAGATGATCAATTCGAGCTGAAACTTTGCAGTTTCAAGCTGGGCCCGCTCCTTGTTCTAGCAAATGTATTTTTTCCTTTCTCTCATCTGTGCCTCCTTGGTTTGGTTCCCCGAGCCCCCAGGCTGGTGCCTTCTGTTTCCCTTAGGGCCGGGGCACTGAGATGGTAGTGCTGAGCCCTGCCCTGTTGGCTGCCACGACACTGCTCTGCTGTCTTTGCAGCCTGGGTCTGGCTGGGTGTGGCCTGGGGGCTAAGTGCCAATCCCAGCACTGTCCCTGTGGCCCAAGCCTCATCTCCCCAAGGCCTCAACTGTATTTGGGACATTGCTCCCCTTCCATAAGGCTCCTGGGACTCCCAAGGGTGGGTTGGGCCCGCTGCACATTGCCCTCCCCAGCTAACCTCTGGATCTGGAGTGAGCCGCGTGGGGCTGCCGGGCACTGTCTGGCTGTGCCTGAGCAGAGCTTGACTTATGTCTGTCTCGGCACGTGGCTGTGGGGGCAGGCGACTCGGCTTTGTGTTGCAGCGGGGAGGCCAGACAGCAGACTCCTGGACAGCCAGCCGAGGCCCTTGGGGCCAAGAGGCAGCTGGCCCCCTGCGGGGATGTGGTGGTGCTGGGTCTAGCTTCAGGCCTTGATGCCCCAGACCTCTGTCCTGGGTTTCTGGTCGCAGTGCCACTCAGGGGTGGTGTCCCTGCCCCCACTCCCCTCCCCCAGCTGTGCTGATTCTCTCCCTGCCTCTCCCCTTCTCTCAGCCCAGGCGGGGGCATCTCTGCGGCCTGAGGCTTCCCTGTGATTGCTGCTCTGTGCAGCTGGCGACCTCAGCTCCGGGATGTGTCGCTCAGGCTCTCAGTTCCAGGAGGGCCTCCCGGCCTGCCTTTCTGAGCATTTGGCTCTGCCACCCCCTTGGGTGTGGCCCAGCTGAGGCGAGGCCTCCTGGCTCCTCTCTAGCACAGGGGATGAGGGGTGATTGATGCGCCCTGGTGGAGGCCCCTCCTCTCTCCCAGCCGTGGTCACCATCTGGGGCTCCGGTGTGGTGGCGGCTCCTGGCCCTCTGTGGCTTGGAGCTCAGCCTGCCGGGGGCCCTGGGCTGGGCAGCACAGGAGGAGGACGGGCAGCCTGGGCCTGGGGTCTCTGACTCCCACTTGCCATCTCTTCTCAGGCTTGTCCCCAGGTGCAGCTGCTGGCCATGCCTGCTGTCTTCCTCCTCCAGCTGCTCTTCCTTGCCGTTGATGGGGCCCTGGGCAACAGCAGGCCCTTCCGTGCCTTCGTGGTGACAGACACCACGCTCACCCACCTGGCTGTGCACCGAGTGACCGGAGAGGTGTTCGTGGGTGCGGTGAACCGTGTCTTTAAGCTGGCCCCCAACTTGACCGAGCTGCGGGCCCACGTCACCGGGCCTGTCGAGGACAATGCTAGCTGCTACCCACCCCCCAGTATGCGCGTATGTGCCCACCGCCTGGCACCTGTGGACAACGTGAACAAACTGCTGCTCATAGACTACGCAGCCCACCGCCTGGTGGCCTGTGGCAGTACCTGGCAGGGCATCTGCCAGTTCCTGCGCCTGGATGACCTCTTCAAGCTGGGCGAGCCCCACCACCGCAAGGAGCACTACCTGTCGGGGGCTCAGGAGCCTGACTCCATGGCTGGCGTCATTGTAGAGCAGGGCCAGGGGCCCAGCAAGTTGTTTGTGGGCACCGCTGTCGACGGCAAGTCGGAGTACTTCCCCACCTTGAGCTCCCGCAAGCTCATCAGCGACGAAGACAGCGCGGACATGTTTAGCCTGGTGGGTGAGCCTCGCCCCCCTGCTCACCCGCCTGGCCCTCCCTCTCCTTCTGCGTCCCGGTCTTCGGTCTTCGAGCTGAGCCCAAGCTGCTGGGGGGTCCTGTCTGCAGGGAGGCTGCTTACCCTGCCCTCTTTGGCCTTTCTGGCCCAGGCGGGGCAGGTGGGGCATCCTGAGGGAAGCCACTGGTGGAGTGCGCTGGGGCTGGGGTGAAGGTGGGGTGGGGGGCAGCCCAGGGCCTCACCCTACGCTCTCGCCACGACCTGTTCCCCAGGTGTACCAGGATGAGTTCGTTTCCTCTCAGATCAAGATCCCCTCAGACACACTGTCCTTGTACCCTGCCTTCGACATCTACTACATCTACGGCTTTGTGAGCGCCTCCTTCGTGTACTTCCTGACGCTGCAGCTGGACACCCAGCAGACGCTGCTGGACACAGCAGGCGAGAAATTCTTCACGTCCAAAATTGTGCGCATGTGCGCGGGGGACTCGGAGTTCTACTCATACGTGGAGTTCCCCATCGGCTGCTCCTGGCGCGGGGTGGAGTACCGCTTGGTGCAGAGCGCGCACCTGGCCAAGCCCGGCCTGCTGCTGGCCCAGGCCCTGGGTGTGCCAGCCGACGAGGACGTCCTCTTCACCGTCTTCTCTCAGGGCCAGAAGAACCGTGTCAGCCCGCCCAGGCAGACCGTCCTCTGCCTCTTTACCCTCAGCAACATCAACGCCCACATCCGGCGCCGCATCCAGTCCTGCTATCGGGGGGAGGGCACGCTGGCCCTGCCTTGGCTGCTGAACAAGGAGCTGCCCTGCATAAACACCGTGAGCCCCTCACTCAGCCCAGCTGTCCCCAAGCCAGTGCCTGGCCTGGGCTGACACCTGGCTGTCCTGTCCCAGGCTTGGCTTAACCCTGGGAGTGGCACCATAGCCCTGACACCCATCTCTCCCTTTCAGGGACCTCCGCCCTGTCTCTCCCTCTCTCAACCCTTCCTCCCTACAGTCTTTCTTTTGCCCAGTGCCCTCCTTGTAGACTGCCACCTCCTTCTCCCTGTCCCTCCAGCCACTCCCAGCAGGTTCTTCCATGCTCTATCTCGTGGGTGTCCTGCAGCCCGAGCTGTGCTCCTCCCTGCGTTTCCTCCTCCATCTCCCTCCTCTGGTCCCAAGTGCCCTTGCCCGCAGGGTCCCAGGACAGGTAGTCAGGTCTGGATGGAGGGAGCGGGTTCCAGACCCTGTTCTCTCCTGGGACAGATCTGGTGGCCTTTGTCCAGTGGTGTGTGCTTGCACCCGGACCAGACTCTTACATATCCCTCCCCTGTTTTGCCAGCCCATGCAGATCAATGGAAACTTCTGTGGGCTGGTGCTGAACCAGCCACTGGGTGGCCTTCATGTGATCGAGGGGCTGCCCCTGCTGGCTGACAGCACGGACGGCATGGCCAGCGTGGCTGCCTACACCTACCAGCAGCACTCTGTGGTTTTCATCGGCACGCGCAGTGGCAGTCTGAAGAAGGTGGGCTCTGGAAGCCTTAACATATGGGGATGGAGCTGGTCTCTGGGACACGGGACAAGGCGGGTGGTGGGAACACACAGATAAGCCCTGGGACACCCTAGACAGGGCACAGCTGGTAGGTCGGGGAAGGGAGGCTTCCCCGGCTGGGTCCCAGAAGCCCCTCGGCCATCCACCCTCGCCAGCACCAATGCCTTCTGTGGCCTGAAATGCTAGCTTCCTGCGGCTCTGGGGACAGAGACCAGACCTATTGTGGGGTCTCCCTGCCACAGGAGCTGGGTCTTCAGTTGAATGAATGAGGGAGCCGACGTGGCCGTAACGCTGTGCACTCTGGTCTGGGTGCTTCCCTGCCCCACCAGCCCTCCTATCCCTGGTGCCCACTCGCCACTTGCTCTCTCCCTGGATACCTCCTTCCCATCTCACCCTAAATGTCACCACCCCGGAGAGGGCTTTTCCTCTGCCCCTGATGGTCCTTCCCTTTGGGCTCTGGTCCCTTGTGGGCACTGGGGCTGCAGTGCTGGCTGGGCCAGGGCTCTGCCCATAGGAAGCGGGGCAGGGCTGCAGCCACTTCCGTTCTGGGGCTGGGGGTGAATTCCGGGGCACTCAGATATGTTCTGAAGAGACAGGGCTCAGGACGGCCATGGTGCTCTCGTCCTGCTCGCCTGGTCTGGGGGTGCACAGGGAAGGGTTTGTGAAGGGAGGTGCTGAGCTCCTGGGACCCAGCCTGCTCCTGCGACCCTTTTTCCATCTGTCACAGCTGCATCGAGCTGTAACTCACATACCACACAATTCACCCATTTAAAGTGTACACTTAAGCGGTTTTTAGGATATTTGCAGAGTTGTGCAGCCATCACCACTGTCTCATCCCAGGACATTTTTATCACCCTAAAAACCGCCCTCCATTGTAGCTATCACCCTTCCCCACCCCCTGACCTCTATATCTCCAAATTTCCTGGGATCATTTTCTGGCCTTTGTACCCCCTTTCCCTGGCCTTGGGCTGCGGGTACAGGAGCCCCACCAGGCCCTAACTTCAGCTCAGCCACAGCCTAGAAAGCCCCTGGCTTGAGGAGAGGATGCCCTGGGTGCAGAGGGCTGTGGTGGCATCAGGCTGGCCCAGCGTTCCACTACCCTGCTCTTGTGGCTCAGGTGCGGGTCGATGGCTCCCAGGATGCCCACCTGTACGAGACGGTCCCTGTGGTGGACGGCAGCCCCATACTCCGAGACCTGCTCTTCAGCCCTGACCACCAGCACATCTACCTCCTGAGTGAGAAGCAGGTGGGCCCATGGTGGGTGGCGGTGGGTGGGGGGACAGGGGCAGGCTGGGTGCTAATGTGGCTGTCCCCAGGTGAGCCAGCTCCCGGTGGAGACCTGCGAACAGTACCTGAGCTGCGCAGCTTGCCTGGGCTCAGGGGACCCACACTGTGGTTGGTGTGTGCTGCAGCACAGGTGAGGCGGCAGGTACAGGCTGGGGGTGCAGATGGGCTCCCTGCCCTGGGGAGCGGACAGCCAGTCACACCCGCCTGCCCACTCCTCCCCAGCCGGGCCCTCGCGGCCTCTCCTCCCTCCCTCCTCCGCTTTTCCCAGCTAATGAGCGGAACCTCCACCCCGAGTGACGTCCCTTGGACCCCAGGGGATGAGACCAAGGCTTGCTGTTGCCTGGCACTGTGAGCTGGGCAGGCTGTCCCCTGTCCCCGCCGACCCCCCAGCTTCCCACTGCATCCGCCGCCTGGGCCCTCCTGGGGCAGAGAAGGGACTGACTCTGGACTGACCCCACACAGATGCTGCCGTGAAGGGGCCTGTCCAGGCGCCTCTGCCCCACACGGCTTTGCAGAAGAGCTGAGCAAGTGCGTCCAGGTGCGGGTCCAGCCCAACAATGTTTCAGTGACATCACCTGGGGTTCAGGTGAGTGGCAAACAGGGTGCTGGGGCCCGTGTGTGTGTGTGTTTGTGTATGTGTGCTGGGGGTGCGCCCTGCTCTGAGCCCTCTGCCTCCCCCAGCTGACCGTAGCCATGCGCAACGTGCCAGACCTCAGCGCGGGTGTGAGCTGTGCCTTTGAGGAGGTGACGGAGAGCGAGGCCATCCTGCTGCCCTCTGGCGAGCTGCGCTGCCTTTCGCCCTCTCTCCAGGAGCTCCGGGCTCTCACCAAGGGGCATGGTCAGTGGGCTGGGGCTGTCTGGGGGGAGTGGAAGCCACCCCCTGCCCCCCAGACAGCTCATGGCCGCTGCTGGGCTTATTGCAGGGGCCACCCGCACCGTGAGGCTGCAGCTGCTCTCCAAGGAGACTGGCGTGAGGTTTGCTGGGGCTGACTTTGTCTTCTACAACTGCAGCGTCTTCCAGTCGTAAGTACCTGGCCCAGCACCTGTCCCTACCCCTGGGGACAGAAGAGGGCTCTGGGACAGGCAAGACCTGCAGGGTGGCTGTCTCTAGGGGCTTATCTCTGTCCCCATAGCTCTTTGTCCCCCAGTGTGGTTCCTGGTGTGTCCCAGGGGAGGGGCAGTGAGGCAGAGGGGGCAGTCTGGCCTCCATTATTTCTGAAGCCATCCCCCCGCCCAGGTGCATGTCCTGCGTCAGCAGCCCTTACCCCTGCCACTGGTGTAAGTACCGCCACGTGTGTACCAGCCACCCCCACGAGTGCTCCTTCCAGGAGGGCAGGGTCCACAGCCCTGAGGTGAGGCGGGCGGCGCGTGCGAGGGGACCGGGCTCTGTGGTGCGGGGCTGGCCTCTGGCTTTTCTGGGTTTGACTTCTTAGTTTCTCTGAGCCTCCTCAAGGCTGGGCAGGGCCAGCTGGGCCTGGAGAAGGGTGGGGGCCCAGTGTGCGGCTGACAGGGGTTTTCCCCCCAGGGCTGCCCTGAGATCCTGCCCAGTGGGGACCTCCTGATCCCCGTCGGTGTCATGCAACCTCTCACCCTGCGGGCTAAGAACCTGCCGCAGCCGCAGTCGGGCCAGAAGAACTACGAGTGCGTGGTCCGGGTGCAGGGGCGGCAGCAGCGAGTGCCTGCCGTGCGCTTCAACAGCAGCAGCGTGCAGTGCCAGAACACCTCGGTGAGGCCCCGCCTGCCACCCCCGCCTCCCCCTTGGGGGCCCAGGCTGTGGTGTGACAGGGGTCTGGAAGCCTCGGGTGGCCCTGGCAAGAGACCTTCTGAGTCTCCTGCTGGGGGTTCCTAAGCCCGGGGGAGGGGTAGACGGCAAGAATCTTGACGGAGTGGGGGGCTCTGCATGTCCTACCTGGGGTCACGTGGGTCCCTTTCTCCCAGTACTCCTATGAAGGCGATGAGTATGGTGACACTGAGCTGGACTTCTCTGTGGTCTGGGATGGAGATTTCCCCATTGACAAGCCTCCCAGCTTCCGAGGTGAGGGCCAGCGTGCGGCCAGGGAGCCTGCCTCCCAAGGCAGAATTGGCATTGCCGGGGCCAGGTCGGGGGGACTCGTGCCCTCCCTACTTTTCTGCCACTGCCCCCTCCGTCAGCAGTGCCCCCTGTGCCCGCAGCCCTCCTGTACAAGTGCTGGGCACAGCGGCCTAGCTGTGGCCTCTGCCTCAAGGCCGACCCCCGCTTCAACTGTGGCTGGTGCATCTCAGAGCACAGGTGCCAGCTACGGGCCCACTGCCCGGCCCCCAAGACCAACTGGATGCACCCCAGCCAGAAGGGTGCCCGGTGCAGCCACCCCCGCATCGCCCAGGTCAGCCTCCTTTACCACCCCTGCCCACTGCCCCCTGGGCGCCTGTGAGTCTGGGCTGACGCTCCTGCTTCCCATCCTGCTCTGCAGATCCATCCTCTCATGGGGCCCAAGGAGGGAGGCACCCGGGTCACCATCGTGGGGGAGAACCTGGGCCTCGCCTCCCGAGAGGTGGGCCTGCGGGTGGCTGGCGTGCGTTGCAATTCCATCCCGGCCGAGTATGTCAGTGCTGAGAGGTGAGTGTGGCCGTGCGGGTGCCCAGGCCCGTCTGCCCCAGCTGGCTCTGACATCCTCCGATCTCTAGGATCGTGTGTGAGATGGAGGAGTCATTGGTGCCCAGCCCGCCGCCAGGGCCTGTGGAGCTCTGCGTAGGTGACTGTTCTGCTGACTTCCGCACACAGTCTGAGCAGCTCTACAGCTTTGTGGTGCGTGGCTGCGGCCCTTCCCCTTCCCACCCTCCTCCCTGGCCCAGCTGGCTCCTCCCTCCCATCAGGGCTGCTTCTCCCACAGAGCCCGATGTTTGACCGTGTGAGTCCCAGTCGGGGCCCGGCTTCGGGGGGCTCTCGGCTCACCATCTCCGGCAGCTCCCTGGATGCTGGCAGCAGGGTCACAGTGACTGTGAGAGATGGCGAGTGCCAGTTCGTGAGGTGGGTCAGGGCCCTGCCAGCCTCAGGCTGAACATGGGCTGGGGACTGTGGGGACAGGTTGGCTGAGGGCCCTGGGCCACCGCCTCTAAGCGCCCACTTGCCAACACAGGAGAGATGCCGAGGCGATTGTGTGTATTGCACCTGTCTCCACCCTGGGCCCCAGCCAGGCCCCCATCACCCTTGCCATCGACCGTGCCAATGTCTCTAGCCCCGGAGTCATCTACACCTACACTCAGGACCCCACAGTCACTCACCTTGAGCCCACCTGGAGCATCATCAAGTAAGACACGGGGCAGCACGCAGGGGGTCTGGGACTGGGCCCTGCCCGGTGACCAAAGCCTTGGGCATCAAGTCATGTCTCCTTTGAGCCTAAACCCTCGTCGGTAGAGGGCAGAGTTGTCCTGGCTGCATAGTACCTGGCACCCACTGGGTGATCCAGGGTCACGGAGGCCCTGGGTTCCCATGGCAGCCTTGAAAAATCTCCACGGCTGGATGGGGGACAATGGAGGAGGGAGCCTGAGGTCCCTCACCTCTTACCCTAGTGGAAGCACCGCCATCACTGTGAGTGGGACCCACCTGCTGACAGTTCAGGAGCCCCGGGTCCGGGCCAAGTACCGGGGCATTGAGACCACCAATGTGAGTACCAGCTGCCCCTGCCCCGCCCCTGCTGCCCATGGCCTCGTGTGCTGGGCTGTTCACCTTTGTCCTCACAGACGTGCCAGGTGATCAACGACACTGCCATGCTGTGTAAAGCCCCCGGCATCTTCCTCGGGCGGCCCCAGCCACGGGCCCAAGGCGAGCACCCTGATGAGTTTGGCTTCCTGCTGGACCATGTGCAGACGGCTCGCTCCCTCAACCACTCCTCCTTCACCTACTACCCCGACCCCAGCTTTGAGCCGCTCGGCCCCTCGGGCGTGCTGGACGTCAAGCCTGGCTCCCATGTGGTGCTGAAGGTGCAGCAGGGCGGAGGGAGGGAGGGCCAGGGAGGTGGAGGGCCCTGGGCTGAGCCTGTCCTCCACCCCCAGGGCAAGAACCTGATCCCCGCAGCAGCTGGTAGCTCCCGCCTCAACTACACGGTGCTGATCGGAGGCCAGCCGTGTGCGCTCACCGTCTCGGACACACAACTCCTGTGTGACTCACCCAGCCAGACTGGCCGGCAGCCCGTCATGGTGAGTGGGCGATGGGGAGACCACCAGGGCAGCTCAGGGTGGGCGTGGGGGTCGGCTCACCTCGGGCCTGTCCCTGCAGGTGCTGGTGGGTGGCCTAGAGTTCTGGCTGGGCACCCTGCACATCACAGCTGACCGGGCGCTGACCCTGCCGGCCATGGTGGGACTGGCGGCAGGGGGTGGGCTCTTGCTGCTGGCCATCACCGCCGTGCTAGTTGCCTACAAGCGCAAGACTCAGGATGCAGACCGCACACTCAAGCGGCTCCAGCTGCAGATGGACAACCTGGAGTCCCGCGTGGCCCTGGAATGCAAGGAAGGTGCCTGAGACAGGGGCTGCGGGGGGCTGCGGGAGCAGGTCTCCCTCCTCCTGCTCAGCGCTCTCCCCTCCCTGTGCCTCCCCAGCCTTTGCAGAGCTGCAGACTGACATCAATGAGCTGACGAACCACATGGATGGGGTGCAAATCCCTTTCCTGGATTACCGGACCTATGCCGTGCGTGTGCTCTTCCCCGGCATTGAGGCCCACCCAGTGCTCAAGGAGCTGGACGTGAGCCCCCGCCTGGCCTGCCCACGCCCCATTTTCTGTTCTCCCTGCCCCCCCACCCCACCCGCCCCGTTCTCCATTCTTGCCCTCTGAGCCTCCCTGCTCCCCACAGACCCCACCCAACGTGGAGAAGGCCCTGCGCCTCTTCGGGCAGCTGCTGCACAGCCGCGCCTTCGTGCTCACCTTCATCCACACACTAGAGGCCCAGAGCAGCTTCTCCATGCGTGACCGTGGTACCGTGGCCTCGCTCACCATGGTGGCCTTGCAGAGCCGGCTCGACTATGCCACAGGGCTGCTCAAGCAACTGCTGGCGGACCTCATAGAGAAAAACCTTGAGAGCAAGAACCACCCAAAGCTGCTACTGCGCAGGTACCCAACACCACCCTGTTCCCCTCGCCCCTGCCAGGCCCCGCCCCCTCCCCAAACCCCGCCCTTCCCAGGCCAGGGCCTCAGCACGCTTCTCCTGCCCTAGGACAGAGTCAGTGGCTGAGAAGATGCTTACCAATTGGTTCACGTTCCTGCTGCATAAGTTTCTGAAGGTGCGCTTGGCGGGCTGGGTGGCAGGGGAGATGATGTCAGGAGCAGCTGGCTTGGCTGTCAGACAGGCAGCAAGCTGTGTGCCTGACCCTGGCTACAGGAGTGTGCCGGGGAGCCGCTCTTCCTCCTGTACTGCGCCATCAAGCAGCAGATGGAGAAGGGTCCCATCGATGCCATCACAGGCGAGGCGCGCTACTCCCTGAGCGAGGACAAGCTCATCCGGCAGCAGATCGACTATAAGACGCTGGTGAGCATGGGCCAGGTGGGCAAGAGGCTTGGGCGTGGGGAGAGGCCCGGTCTGGACTGACTCTGGGGTCCTCTACCCTTAGACCCTGCACTGCGTGTGCCCAGAAAGTGAGGGCAGTGCCCAGGTCCCAGTGAAGGTTCTCAACTGTGACAGCATCACCCAGGCCAAAGACAAGCTCCTGGACACTGTGTACAAGGGCATCCCATATTCCCAGCGCCCCAAAGCTGAGGACATGGACTTGGGTGAGGCCCCTGCCCTCTCCTCCTGGCCTCTGCTCGCACCCTCCAAGGGGGCTTGCCGCGCCTGTGGTCATGTAACCTCAGCTGGCTCTCACACTCCCCACCTGAGCTCAGTTCTCTAGGAGGACTGGGCCCAGGGTCTCAGGGGACAGCAGGCATGACCTTAAGGGCTGTCTGTGGCCCACAGAATGGCGCCAGGGTCGTATGGCCCGCATCATCCTCCAGGATGAGGATGTCACTACCAAGATCGAGTGTGACTGGAAGAGGGTCAACTCACTGGCCCACTACCAGGTGAGGGGCTGGGGGACTATTCACCCCTAGGGCCACATGGTAGCTGGGACCCTGCCCTGAGCCACAGCAAGACACAGGAGCAGTGGCCCTGGCTCTTCTCTGCCCTTGTCCTTGCACTCATGAGCTCTACTCACGGGGCCTCAGGTGCCACCCATGTACACACTGCACGGTCTGGGTGGGTGGTGGCCTGCTGGCTTTTTTGCTTCCTGCACTGTTCCCTTTCTGTCTCTGGGACCTCCAGGTGACAGATGGTTCCTTGGTGGCACTGGTGCCCAAACAAGTGTCTGCCTATAACATGGCCAACTCCTTCACCTTCACCCGCTCCCTCAGCCGCTACGGTAGGTGTCCTCAGCATGGTGGCCATGTGCCCTTCAAGGCTGGGTAAACCCACCTGGGGAACCGCCCTGTCCAAGCAGCTCTGGAAGCCTTCCCCGCTACGCCTCTGGGAGGTTTCCAGTTCTGTAGAGTCCAGACCTAGGGGGCGCCAGCAAGAACAGATGGATTCCCCCCAGGCTGCTGAGCTCCTGGGGGAGAGTGGAGGCTGGCAAGAGGTAAGGTGATGCCTGCGGCCCCAGTGGCCTAAGGGTCACGCCTGTCCTCTGCACCAGAGAGCCTGCTCCGCACAGCTAGCAGCCCGGACAGCCTCCGCTCGAGGGCACCCATGATCACACCTGACCAGGAGACAGGCACCAAGCTGTGGCACCTGGTGAAGAACCATGACCACACCGACCACCGAGAGGGGGACCGTGGCAGCAAGATGGTCTCGGAGATCTACCTGACTCGACTGCTGGCCACCAAGGTGTGGGCCTGCCTCTCACCACCTTGGCCTCTGCATAGATGCCTTCTAGCCAGGCCCTGGGCTTGGCCTTGAGGTTGGCCTGACCTGCCAGAGTAGGGGGGGGCGGGCACTGGATTCTTCGGATCCTGTGGGCCTTTGCTATAGGAACTCCCAGCCTGACGTCAAGGCTGGGTCTGTCTCAGAGGGGCTGGCCCTGCAGGGATGCCCTGCTCTTTGCTAAGCCTTTCTGCCTCCATCTGTCGTGCTTTGGGGACATCCTGACCTGGCTCCCTCATAGCCTGTGCCCTCTCTGCCACCTCCCCACAGGGCACATTGCAGAAGTTCGTGGATGACCTCTTTGAGACTGTGTTCAGCACGGCCCACCGAGGCTCAGCTCTGCCCCTGGCCATTAAGTACATGTTCGACTTCCTGGACGAGCAGGCTGACCAGCGCCAGATCAGCGACCCTGACGTGCGCCACACCTGGAAGAGCAACTGGTATTGCCCTGTGCTGGGCTGCTACTGGCCCCGGGAGGGTGGATGGGTGGAAGAGGCTGATGGCTTTGCCAAGACCCAGGGCCTGTGGGGCGGGGGCTGCAGTAGTCCTTAGGCAGGAGAGGATGGCAGCCTGGCCTGGGGCTGACACTGCTGGTGCTACCAAGCCAAGAGGGTGACTGATGGAGTGGGGTTCTGGAGGTGGACTCTGCTGGGCATCTGAGCAGGTGGGATGGTGGTAGTGGGGCCAGCACTGAGATGTGGCCCTTTGCCCTCCAGGGCCTTGCACAGGGTAGAGATGCTGGTGGCTTGGTCCAGGTGGTAACAGTGGTGACAGTAGAAGCTGCAGAGGGGGTTGAGACCTGCTGAGGACAGATGTTCAGCAGAAACGTAGAGAAAAGGCTGTTCACCCTAAACTTGTCACTCTCGCCAACTCTGGACAAGATGTGAGCTGGGCAGGCAAGAACAAGATGTGAAGGGGAGCACCCACGGGAGGGGCCCCACAGGGCTGACTAGGGAGCCTCGGATGTGTCCCCCCTGTCCAGCCTGCCCCTGCGCTTCTGGGTGAACGTGATCAAGAACCCTCAGTTCGTGTTTGACATCCACAAGAACAGCATCACGGACGCCTGCTTGTCAGTGGTGGCCCAGACCTTCATGGACTCCTGCTCCACATCTGAGCACCGCCTGGGCAAGGACTCGCCCTCTAACAAGCTGCTCTATGCCAAGGACATCCCCAACTACAAGAGCTGGGTGGAGAGGTGGGTCCCGCCCTGCTGCGGGTGACAGGCAGGAGCTGCTCTCCCTGGGCTGCCTCTCTGAGGCTGGCCTGGCAGTGAGGGCAGGGGTTTTGGCTTTTGTGACATCTGCCCAAGTGACCTACTCAGGGTCCCAACAGGTACTACCGAGACATTACAAAGATGGCGTCCATCAGTGACCAGGACATGGATGCCTACCTGGTAGAGCAGTCCCGCCTCCATGCCAGCGACTTCAATGTCCTAAGCGCACTCAGTGAGCTCTATTTCTACGTCACCAAGTACCGTCAGGAGGTGCGTGCTGTCCCCACAGACCTCCAGTTGCTTGGCCCTGAGGGTACAGCCAATGACAAAGCAGAGGGGGCAGAAGGGACATGGAGCCCATCTCTTGGATTGTTCACAGTCCTTCCCCAGAACAGGCCCCAGGGCCACCACAGGTGATACTCCCTGTAGATGCTGAGATTTGAGGGACTCAGGAGAGAAGCCACCAGGCAAATGTTAAGGGGCCTGAGCACTGGAAGGGATGGGCCAAGGGACATGGGCCTGGGCCAGGAGGCGTGCAGGGCCAGCCACTGTTAGGGCCCGCAGGGTTTGTGATTGGAGATGTCAGTAGGCAGGGGGACATACAGGTGTGGACTTCAGGATGTATTCTCGGCTAGAAATATACACGTGAGAGTCAGCAGATGGCATTTAAAGCCCTGAGCCTGGCTGAGCTCACCAGGGGAGGCTGAGAGTGGGCATGGAGGGAGAGGGGGCGGAAACACTGAACCCTGAGCTGGGGACACTCAGAGATCGGAGGGAAGAGGAGGAGCCGGCAGAGGGGTGGGAGGGAACCCAAGAGTACCTGGGGACATCCTGCAAGGTTCAAAGAGCAGGGAGTGATCAGCTCCATCGGGTGCTGCTGCTGGGCAAGGACGGCGAATGCTGGCCGCGTATGGCAGAGGTCATGGACTCTGCACAGGAGAGGCATGGGTGGAAGCGGTGGAGGTGAGGCGGGAAGAGGGGATCTTGAACAGGGAGTCTAGACCACTCTCGGGAGGGCCTGCACTGCAGGTGCGGAGAGGCGGAGAAGAGCGTTCTGTAGTTGGAGGGGCCCTGGCATCCAGAAGCTGGTGGGTCTGTTCAGAGGTGAGGGGGTCAGCTGAGCACAGGGTCTCCAGGCAGGAGGGAGGGGCTGAGGCGTGTGGGAGGGAAGAGCCCGGTTGGGAAGTGGGGGCTTCGCACCGGAGGAGCTGGCCCCTCCTCGAGAGCCCAGCTCCAGGGCACCCTTCTCCCCCAGATTCTTACTGCTCTGGACCGCGATGTCTCCTGTCGAAAGCATAAGTTGCGCCAGAAGCTGGAGCAGATCATCAGCCTGGTGTCCAGCAACAGCTAAAGGTGGTGGCATCGGTGAGGAGGGGGCTTCTCAGTCCTCAGCCACGCTCCTGTCAAGCGGAGCGGCTGGCTCAAGCCTGGGCCGCTGAGCTGAGCCCCGGATTGGGTGTTGTGTGGGAGTTTTTCAGGACCAGACGCCCCAGCACACCTGGGCCCCCTTCATTAGTGCCTTGCTTTGGGCCCTGCAGGGGAGGAGGTGACAGGACCAAGCCCTCACCCCAGCAGCAGCAATACCCCCACCCTCCTGCCCTGTGCCCACGTGTTGGGATAGCCCTGCCCTCCTTGCTATTTATGCCCCCAACCACCTATTTATTGAATTGAACTTGTCGGTCTCCGTCTGTAAATATGTGTCTCCCCATGGGATGTTGCCAGCCTCACTCACCTTCCTCCCCTGAGTTGTCCTGGGCCCTGCCACCTGTTCTGGCTCCTTTGTAACATTACCAGCCTTGGCCCAGCCTCTGGCACTTCACCCTTGCCATGGCTGGCCCCTGTCCCGAGACAGGGTTCTCAGTACCAGCAGCACTTGGAGGGAGGTGATATACCCAAAGCTATTCTCACACTGGCTCTGCCAGGTTGGGCCACAGTGTCCCCCTCAAACATCCTGTATGTTCTTACGGGGCCCTTCTCTCTGAGCACCTGAAAGGCTATAACCAGGCTTGAGCTGGGGCCTGACCCGGGGCTCTGGGATGCTCCTTTTGCCCGCCCTACTGCCAAACTTCCCACGTGGTCCGCACTTGCCCTGGACCCCCTCCTCCCCAGCTGTCCTGTCCTGCGCCCGCCCCGAGGGGCCGAGGCGGCAGTGCCTTACTGCTCCGTGTCTTCTGCCTCCCCTGAGGGATCTGGCCCCGTCTCATGGTCCCAGACCTCAATTCTCTCTTCAGTTGCATGAGTTTTCCTTTGCTCCTGTAATGTGTTTTCCTAATTAAATGTTGGGAAACTGGAGTCGGCGCGTGGCTGTGTCTTTGGGACAGATGGGCAGACCCGTGGGACCCTGGATGAGCTGGACTCCTGTTCTGTGAGAAAGGGCAACTCACTGCAGGGTCCCGAGCATTTCAGGAGGTGCAGGGCCACATCCAGCCCGTCAGCAGATCCTGGTGGTTCTACCTTCAAGATACACACAGAATCTATTCCCTGCTCCTCACCGCCACCGCCCCCACCCAGATCCAGGGCGCCATCGTCTCTCACCTGGGTGCCGGTCTCCCTGCTTCTGCCCTGGCTCCCTGCAGCCCATTCTCAGCATCTGAGGCAGAGAGATCCTGTTAAGATACAAGGTGGATCGTGTCGCTACACTGTTGTTTAAAACCCTCCAGTGGCTTTGATTGCACCCAAACTCCTTGAAACCTGAACTTCCTTACTGTTCAGGTTGTAACTCCCATCATGGTGCATGTACCAAAGTCTCACCCCCCAACACCTGTAAAGTACTGCAGGTTGGGAGGTAAGGTGCAATTTTAAGTAGGGTGGCCAGGAAAGCACTGCTGGAGGGTTAACATTTCAGTGAGCCAGGTGGAACACGGGGCAAGAGAGTTCCAGACAGGAAAAAGCCAGTGCAAAGGCCATGAGGCAGGAGTGGGCCTGGTGTGTTTCAGAAAGGTGAGGGGTCTTGAGCCTGTGTGGCTGGATCAGGGTGAGTAAGGGGTAGAGTGAGAGTAGATGAGGCCAGAGAGGAAACAGGCCAGATTGCTTGGGGTTTGCAGGCCACTGTAAGGGCTTTGGCTTGGACTCTGAACAACAGGGGAACCCATTGCACAGTTTAGAACAGAGGAACAGCACAACCCAACTTGGAATTTAAAGCCACCAGCTTCAGCAGTCCATCCATAGAGCCAAGATGGTAGATTGTGGTGGTTACATGATGGTATGCGTTTGCCAAAACCCCTAGATCTGTCTACCCAACAAAGGGGAAGTTTATAGTATATAAATTGTACCTCAATAAGCCTGAGTTAAAAAAACCACCAAATACACAAGTAAAGAAAAATAACGAGTAAAATGGTAAATAGGAAAATATGTGATGCTGGATTGGGATTCTCATCAAGGACAAAGGGAAGTCCCAGGATGACAGCTGTGCAGTCAGCCTAGACAGAACCAGCCCAAGAGAGGACAACAAATGAGCTGGTTTAAAATATTACCATTGTGAGGCCAGGTGCGGTGGCTCACGCCTGTAATCCTAGCACTCTGGGAGGCCGAGGCAGGTGGATCGCTCGAGGTCAGGAGTTCGACACCAGCCTGAGCAAGAGCGAGACCCCATCTCTACTAAAAATAGAAAGAAATTATCTGGCCAACTAAAATACATATAGAAAAAATTAGCCGGGCATGGTGGCGCATGCCTGTAGTTCCAGCTACTCTGGAGGCTGAGGCGGTAGGATCCCTTGAGCCCAGGAGTTTGAGGTTGCTGTGGGCGAGGCTGACGCCATGGCACTCACTCTAGCCCGGGCAACAAAGCGAGACTCTGTCTCAAAAAAAAAAATAAAAATAAAAAAAATAAATTACCATTGTGAGATTACAGAAACTAAGCCAAACAAAAAGAAACCAGGCAATTTTTATTCGGGGGGGAATCCCTCAGAAATGGATAGAATCTAATAGAAGCACAAGACAGTGAGGAGGGGAATCAGAGAGTGTTGTAAATTCTCAAGTATCTATCAATAAAGTCTAAAAAATATCAATCAAGAAAGAAAGGAAAATAGAGAAAGACCAAGAGGGAGGGAGGAAAGCAAGTAAGGTCCTTGCCATAGCCAATCAGATGTTGCATCAGCCAAGATTCAATCACCACTCTCGTCATCTTCACGATGGTCATGGAGACCACTACCACCATCACCACGCACAGCATCCCTCTCCCTCCAGAGCTCTCCAATTTCTGCAAAGATAGACTCTGTCCAGGCATATGGAGTAACAGGGACTGAATTGACACCACCCCCAACACACACGTACTCAGAATACCCCACAAAACCAGACAACAGACATGAACCACAGGTTTTGGAGATGCTGGCTACCAGGCAGTGAGGGAGCTGGGAAACAAACGAGGTAAGCCCTGCAACTGGCCCAGCTTCCTGCCTGCAGAGAGTTTCCTGGTGGAGCCTGGTGGACACCCGGACTTTAGGAGATGGGTCAGAGTCCAGGCAGCTGCACTTTGCAGGGCAGAAGACCAGAGAGAAGAGCTACAGAGGGTCCTGCCTGAGTAGCCAGCAGACCACCGATGAGCAAGTGTGTGAGGGAACTACCCGAGGCCAGGGAAAGGACCTCTCGACCCCCGAGAAAATGAAAGGTAACTCTGCCCAGCACTCAAGCATAATAGGGGCTGGCAGCTGTCCCCACCTGCCAGGGTGGAGAACCTCATCATTCATTCAGGAGGCATCAGCCAGGGCGCCCAGAAGGGTCTTGCCTCAGTAGTGTGGGAAAATTAATCCTACACTCCTAAGAGCTGTTCTGGTCCCACACAGTACATCTTCAAGACTGAAAAGTCTCAATCTGTTTCCAAGTAACTTAACAGCATCCCAAAACACAACTCATGGACATGTCTAGGAAAACAGAAATACCCAGCAGTCAAGGGAAAAGGGGCAATGTCTCACATCCAATCGAAAACTACAGAAGCAGGAAAATGCAACCCATTATGAGGAGAGAAATTAATCACTAGAAGGTATCCAGACTGGAAAGAGACACAGCTGCCTTTATTCTGAGCAAACAGTATCATCTACGCAGAAAATCTAATGGCATCTACAAGAGAGCCATGAGACTGATTTTAGCAAGGTAAAACATATTTTACAAAGAGCTGACTCCTTCCCCTAAATGCTGTATAGCCGATTGTTCCAGTACTTTTCTTCACGAGGCCGATAATCCACAAAATCGCTAATGTTTCTGGGTTGCCTGTTATTATCACATGCACTAGATTTTTTATTTTGACAGGAAACAGGCCCTGAAAAGATGTAGGAAACCAGCATTCTGCTGGGAGCATACACTTTTTGGAGAGCAAATCTTGCCTTAAATAAGTAAACAGTAAATATTTAACTCAGTAATTCTACGTCTTGGAATCTCTCTTAAGGAAATAATCATTCATACAAAGACTTAAATACCAGAATCCCACTGAATCAGTAACAGAAAAAAATGGAAACAATTAAGATGTTCAACCATCACATTATAATGCATCTTTTATGCACCCATTCAATGTTTCTGAAGAATTTTTAGAAAGAGGAAAGTTCATGTTAGATTTTATTTTATTTTATTTTGAGACAGAGTCTCACTCTGTTGCCTGGGCTAGAGTGCTGTGGCGTCAGCCTAGCTCACAGCAACCTCAAACTCCTGGGCTCAAGCCATTCTCCTGCCTCAGCCTCTTGGGCACGCACCACCATGCCTGGCTAATTTTTTCTATATATTTTTAGTTGTTCAGCTAATTTCTTTCTATTTTTAGTAGAGATGGGGTCTTGTTCTTGCTCAGGTTGGTCTCGAATTCCTGAGCTCAAACTATCCACCCACCTTGGCCTCCCAGAGTGCTAGGATTACAGGTGTGAGCCACCGTGCCCGGCCTCATGTTAGATTTTAAAAATCGGGAAAAACTTTAATGCTAAACTTCATACATTATATATTACTGTTACACATTTATTTCATAAATACAACTGTAAAACTGAGGAAATATTTCAAACTGTTAATAGCAGTTAATGCTGAATGACAAGACCCAATAGATTTTCCTTTTCTTCCATTTCCTAAAGTGCCCTCAATTATCTTGTACTATTTGCATATCTGAGTCCCAGAACCTCCCCTGCAACCTGAGGGGCAATGGTGAGAAAACGTGGAGGCATTGCAGCTGAAAGGAAACTAAGACTTGGAATAGCAGCTCAGTTTTATTTCCTGCCATAACAAACATTTAAGCACCAAACAAAACAAGGACACCCTGAGCACCCAAGCGCAGATACAGGCAAACCGTAGGCCCCCACACTAAAGTAGTAGGGAATCATTGCCCTAAGGAACGATGCACTTCCTAGGAGACACAAGGTCAGACCTCGGCTCCTTTTCCCACCCTAGGCTTAGCGAGAAACAGGGGGCCCAAAGCGCTGCATGGTCCGCACCACCAGGGAAAGCTGGTCAAGAAAGTTGATGATGGAAATTCGGAGCAGGCGAGAGTCTTCAGCTTTCCAGCGGCTAAGAGTGAGGAAAAAAGAAAATCAAGTTGGAGGTAGCCTTCCTTGCTCCGCCCCTCAGGCGTCCATTACACCAAACCCTCTGGAGCCCCATTATTACAGAGTGCCTAGGTAGAAACGTGCCCAGTGCACCACACTGGCCCCTTTGACCAGGGGTCCCCAACCTTTTTGGCACCAGGGACCGGTTTCATGGAAGACAATTTTTCCATGGACGGGGGGGGGGGGGGGGGGGGGGGGGGGGGTGCGGGGAAATGGAGGGCAGTATAGCTCCGTGCCCTGGTCCCTTTAATGCTAAACTTGCAAAAATTATACATTCTATATTACTGTTACGCATTTATTTCATAAATACAACTGTAAAACTGAGGAAATATTTCAAAATGTTGATAGTAGTTAATGCTGAATGACATGACCCAACAGATTTTCATTTTCACAGACCACAGACTACCACCAGTCCACGGCCCGGGGGCTGGGAACCCTAGCCTTAGACCTAACCCGGGGGTGCCTGCACATCCCCAACAGTGACCTTCCGTGGAGACTGGCCCCCTCTCCTGCAGCCTCCCCCCTCACTCCGGTCCCTTGTAGAACTTACACGGCCAGGATACAGCCACTCACTGTAAGGTCCTTCCCAACCGCCCTTTGGTGGGGTTCCGCATCTGGAGCCAGGGACCCATGAGCGATTTCTGCCTCCAAAGGGGTCGGGAAAGGCACGCTGAGGGCGCTGGTGGAGGTTTGATAAAGGCACCATCTGATACCGACTTTGCCTGTGTCTCAGGCCTCCTTGCTCCTCTGAAGCTGTCCATCCCTCTCTGAGGCCACCTAAACCAGTCTCACCCCGAGTCCTGCTTCCACGCATCCCAGGCCATCCCCTGCCTCCCCCGCTCTCCTTCCTTCCCCCCTCACCCAGCCCCGGCCACCTTTGGCCTGTACTTCGCCCCTGGTCCCCTTCTTTATTTCTTACCCTTTCCCGACCACCCTGGACCCCTACACCCCAGCCCCCGGTTCCCCCTGCTCCCCCCACCCTGGCTCTCTTTTCTTTCTCCCTCAGCGTACTCCTCCCCCGCCACAGGCTGCCCCCACCCTGTGCCCTCGGGTAGGATACAATATGTGTGGTTGGATTCCCGGCCTTCTGGCCGCAGGCACTGCGTCTCCGCCCGGACCTGGGGCGTGCGGTGCCCGCGCGACATGGGGAGCCCCACCAGCCACAGCTGCCGCCGTGCCCCCGCCACCGGGGTAGCCGTGGCCGTCAGCGCCGCCCGCCGTACCACCTGCGTCAGCGTCTGCATCCCGCATGTCTGCCGCTGCTCCGCTTCGACTCCGCCCTCTGGGCGGGCGGCTGAGAGACTGTGGCTCCCTCCAGAAGCACCGCCCCTCGCGCATGACCCCACCCACATGCGCCTGCGCAGGCCCCTGGCGAGGCTGCCAGGCGCGTGGTCAGTTCCCGCCAAGCCGGCCCTGCCGCCCTTGGATCCTGGGGAAACTGAGGTTTCCTAACGAGGCTCAGTCCTTTAGAGCGGGACGCAACTTGGGCTACGCAGAGCGCCAGCACAAACAGGCCCCTTGTGATTCCAACGGGCTCGTGACTGGCTCCTGCCCAGCCAGTCCTGCCACGGGCTTCCAGAGACCCCAGGGCTACTTAGCCAACCAGCACTCCCTCACGAAGCTCCACCCCTTAGAGCGCCAGGTACTTCCAGCGCGCCTGCGCAAAGCGGTGCTGCCCCGAGGTCCCCTGGGGAGCTCACGTGAGGGCTTTAAGTGAGCGGTCGGGTTCGAGTCCTGTCTTTCCCCTGGGCCCTAATGGTCCCTGCGGTGATTTGGCGAGGGAGGGTGGCGGGGTCGGGTAGTCCCCCCTGCCCCCTAGGAATACTGCTCTGCACCCTGCTCCATTGCCCAACCGAAGGGGACCTTACAGGGGACGGTGAACCGGTCAGATTAGCATTTTAGAGTGGGCTGTTCGGGGCCCCGCACATACGCAGGCGAGAAGTGACACTACCTGAGCGAAAGTGCTGGCGGTAGGGGCAGGTTCTAATAAGATGATAACTCAAAAGGCAGAGTGCAACGCTAGTCACGAAGATGCCACTTTAGTAAATAATGGTACACGTGCGGAGAAGTCCTAGAGCAATACACCAACATGTAAATACTCGTGATCTCTGGGTGGTGGGATTGTGGGTGATTTTAATTTCCTTTTTGTGTGCCCCCCCACACCCAGTTTTTCAAAAGTGACCTTTTATAACATTTACAATCAAAAGTTTGTAAAGTGACATGAAATTTCTGACAGTGGTTGTCGTGTTGGTTTTCTGTTTTCCTCGTTTGTAATCATAAGAAAGGATTAAACGCTAAACTATATCAGCAAATCCTGTTGAATCTCTCCTCAAAATAGACCCTACCTACATCAGCCCACTTCTCTCCCTCTCCATCGCTAGTCCCTAGGAGAAGCCACTATCTCTCCCTGAACTCCTTCAACAGCTTCTTGACTGTACATTTTCTTCTACACTTGCCCCCCTACGGCCTATTCACACAGCAGAATGAGTTTTTAATTTCTAATACAAATCACATTCCTGCTTAAAACCCTAAAATGATTTCCCTTTGCACTTGCAGTCACATCAAGACTCCTTGTATATCTTATAAAACTCAACGAGACCTGGCTCCCAGCTCCTTCTTCACCCTCTTTCCCCACCTACTGCTCCCTCATTCTCTATCTGGGGCTTACTCTCTGCTCCCAACCAAGGGTGGCCTGCCTCCAGCCCTTTGCACTTACTCTTCTATTTGTAAGATTGTCCCCAAACTTTCCCATGGCTAGCTTCTTGTCATTAGGATCTGGACTCCAATGTCTCCCTCCAAGAGGCCTTTGAGATCACCAGTGTAACTCAGTACCACCAGGCACTCTTCATCACATTTGCCCATTTCAATTTGCTGCATAGTATTTCTACTAGCCTGAAATTATATTCTTGTTTTGTTCATTTCTTTATTGTTGCTATTGTCTCTGATATCTTTTCTTTTGTTCAATGCTATATCCCCAGCACTTAGGACAGTGCTGTGTATGCAGTAGGTGGTTTGTTGCTTGTTGAATGAAACAGATTACTAAGGAATTACAAAACTCTGTGACTTGTCTGGGACCCAGCAACCTGCATGTAAGATTTACTTCACAAATATGAAACGACATACACACAGGGTTACTCACTGTAACATAATTGGTAATATAAAACTATTGGGCACAACGTACATGTCCATCAGCAGGAGATTGGAAAAATAAACGACAGTATATCCACACAGTAGTCTCATGCAGCCATAAAAAAAGAATGAAATTCTCTAATGAAAAATGAAATTATTTCCAGGATATATTATTATGTGAAAGAAGCAGAGGGCAAAGGACACACACACACACACACACTCTCACAGACACATATGCTTATTAAAAAATAAAAACAGGGGCCGGGCGCGGTGGCTCACGCCTGTAATCCTAGCACTCTGGGAGGCCGAGATGGGCGGATCGTTTGAGCTCAGGAGTTCGAGACCAGCCTGAGCAAGAGCGAGACCCCATCTCTACTAAAAAAATAGAAAGAAATTATATGGACAGCTAAAAATATATACAGAAAAAATTAGCCAGGCATGGTGGTGCATGCCTGTAGTCCCAGCTACTCGGGAGGCTGAGACAGGAGGATCCCTTGAGCTCAGGAGTTTGAGGTTGCTGTGAGCTAGGCTGACGCCATGGCACTCACTCTAGCCTGGGCAACAGAGTGAGACTCTGTTTCAAAAAAAAATAAATAAATAAAAATGAAAACAGGAATGGTAAACCAGAAACTAATTAAAATGGTCACCTACAGGGAGTTGAAATGGGTATGGGATTTCTTGGAATATGCCTTTTATGTAGTTTAGACTTTTGAACCATGTAAATATTTTACATGGTTCAAAAAATAAATTTGAAAGAGTGGCAAAATCAAATGCAGCAGGAGAGAGAGGGTGAAAGGGGGTGAGCCATGAGCACTGCCAGAGCTGTTCCGTGGGGCCCCAGAGGTGAGTGCAGATGGGGGCAAGTCGGCCGGGCCCTGGAGATGCCGTCAGGTGTGTCTCACTCTCTCGCAGGCTTCTCAGGGCCCAGAGGCTCAAGGCTGGCCACAGCTGCTGCGTCTACTCCCAGGCGGAGCTACTGGAGCTGGAAGGCACCAGCAAAGTGTGGGCGCAGCGAATCCATTGCCTAGGCACCTCCCCTCAATGAGCTTCAACCCAAAGCAAGTGCTGCTCTTCTTTGACTCTGCCCTTCCTCCCATGGGCCCTTGGGGAACAGCACCACAAGCACCTCATCCCGGCTGCCAGGCCACTTCTGTCTCAAGAGAGGCCTTTCAGCGGGGCCCTTCACTCATGCTGCCGTCTCCTAGTGTCATTATGATCACACCACATCCCTGGGGGTCAGAGACTGTCCTGAGGCTCCTCCCCAAGGGGCAGGTGGTGGGTGTCAGGGCCCTTCACTAGGCAAGGGGCAGCAGGTGAATTGGCACAGAGGGCCGCGGTGCCTGCAGTTAAACATGCCCGAGCCCATTGACGGATCTCACCGTGCAGGGACCCCGGCCTCCTCTCGTGATGCCCCCACCGCTTCCCGTTTCTCGTCTCTGCAGCATTTCCTTCCTCTCTTCTCTTCCCTCCCCCGGCCTGCCGCTCCCTGCTCTGCCGCAGCTCCTCATGGCTTACCACCACCAATGCCATCAGTAACAAACACTGTCTCTCAGGCCGGGCGCGGTGGCTCACGCCTGTAATCCTAGCACTCTGGGAGGCCGAGGTGGGTGGATCGTTTGAGCTCAGGAGTTCGAGACCAGCCTGAGCAAGAGCGAGACCCCCATCTCTACTAAAAATAGAAAGAAATTAGGCCGGGCGCGGTGGCTCACGCCTGTAATCCTAGCACTCTGGGAGGCCGAGATGGGCGGATCGTTTGAGCTCAGGAGTTCGAGACCAGCCTGAGCAAGAGCGAGACCCCATCTCTACTAAAAATAGAAAGAAATTATATGGACAGCTAAAAATATATATAGAAAAAATTAGCCGGGCATGGTGGCGCATGCTTGTAGTCCCAGCTACTCGGGAGTCTGAGACAGGAGGATCACTTGAGCTCAGGAGTTTGAGGTTGCTGTGAGCTAGGCTGACGCCACGGCACTCACTCTAGCCTGGGCAACAGAGTGAGACTCTGTCTCAAAAAAAAAAAAAAAAAGAAATTATATGGACAGCTAAAAATATATAGGAAAAAAAAAATTAGCCGGGCATGGTGGTGCATGCCTGTAGTCCCAGCTACTCGGGAGGCTGAGACAGGAGGATCCCTTGAGCTCAGGAGACTGAGGTTGCTGTGAGCTAGGCTGATGCCACGGCACTCACTCTAGCCTGGGCAACAGCTCTGTCTCAAAAAAAAAAACAAAACAAAACAAAAAAAAACACTGTCTCTCCACACCGCTGCACGAACAAGCTTCTGGGATGAGGGGTCCCCAGTCACTATCACCGCCTCCTCATCTTCCCTCACTCCTCAGCCTACCATACAGTGGCTTCCTCCCCACCCAACATTGCCAGTGACCCAGCACTAACTCCTACTCCCGCTTCACCTCTTGGCAGTACTGGACAACCTTTTTCTGGCAGTGCATCCTGGGCTCTCCCTGTGGTCTTGTGTCTGGGAGACACTTCTCAGCCTCCTTCGCCAGTCCCTCCACCTCTGCCTCATCTCTAGCTGGTGGAGTCCCTCAAGGTTCAGTTCTCTCCCTTTTCATGCCACATACTCTCTGGGAAGCCACCTCATCTGTCCTCACAGCTTCTAGGACTTCCTGTCCATAGGGAACTCCTAAACATCATCGAAGGTCGCAGAGCAGCATAGTTACCAGGGCTTGGGAATTGGACCAGGCCTGAGTTCAAGTCCTGGATCCTCCACTTCCCAGCAGATGGCAGTTGGGCAAAGTTGAAAAATGAGCTAAGAGCTCTGCACAGAAAGGGCTTGGGACAATCCCCCGTCCACAGGCAGCCACTCTCCACGGCTTGCCAGCTGCACTGAATGCATCAGGAGAGCTGTCTCTCTTCTCTGGCTGAGGGGAGTCTCTGAACCACTTGGCCTCCAGCCGCTGTCACCCTCCAGCTGGGAGGTGCTGGCACAAGGGACTTAATAACCATCTCTAGGACCTGTCTGTTTGCCTGTAAAATGGGAATAATGAGTCTTTGTTGGAGGTTTAAACATCCTTGAAAACATTCAGCACAGGGCCTGGCCCAGTGCAAGCCTCAGAAGATGCTTCCCCTTGTCCGAGCTCGCTGCCTCCAGCTCTTCCTCCTTCCCTACCTCCAGGGTGATCCTGATCTTTCTGACACATGCATGTCCCCTGCAGTGGACAGTTGCTGTTTGCGGACACCAATCAGCCCTCCCCCGCAACGTCCCCATCCCTTGTGGAGCCCATGTGTGTCCAGGGAAGTGGTCCCCATGCTAGCTCCATGGAGCCAGCGCTGATGGGGAATTAACAAGCACCCCCCCCCCCCCCGCATGCCAGCCAAAATGACTGTACACACAAGCCAGTCTGACCAATGAGATGACAGTGTTTATTTGCTGGGGGCATCTGAGACAGAAGCTACACTACAGGGAGAGAAGGTGCTCCTCTGGCAGTGAACGAGGGATTCCGTGGAAGCTGCAGATACTGGAGAATGCAGAGGCAGGCAGGAAGAAACTGGGTATCTGTCGAAATCGTTCATCCGCTGCCGATACTGCTGGACTTTTCAGTTTTGTAAGCCAATAAATTTCCTTTACTGATTAAAGCAATTTCCTTTATAGTTAAACCAATTATTAGAAAACAAAAGCGGCCTAGCTAATATAGTTCTTTTTGGATAGAAATCAGTCTCACATTCACCTTTAGTGTTACATAAGTTTTCAAAATAAATTTCCTGATTCAACATAAACGAGAGCATTGGTAAGTTTATCATCTGAGCTGCCAGACCACACGTGCTCCTAATCCCGTCCCTGCTGGGTAAATATATCCTCAGCTCTCGGGGAAGACCAGGGGATTTTGTCTGCTCTTCAAAGCCTTCACCCATTGGGCCTCTGTCCATCTTTCCAGCTCAGGGACCCAGTGTTCACCCCCCAAGGCCCAAGCTGGAAGGCCTCGGGCAGGGAAGGCAGGTGCAGCTCTGACCACACTGACAGCAGCTCCCTTGGCGAGGGTGGAGGAGCTGGAGCGGCGTCCTCCTGCATATGGCTTCCTTCCAGCCTCTGCTGTCCCTAGGGGCCCTCCTCCGAGAAGCAGGTGCTTAGATGATCTCTAGTGCTCATGCAGGGCAGGGTGAAGGAGGAACCAGTGCCACCCAGCCCATGCTTCTGCCACCTCCCTGGCACCCCAAGGTTTCCTCTCTGGCAACGAGGGGGTGCACAAAGTGAAAGCCCCTGTATATAGGTGGCAGGGGAAGCGTCCATCTTCCATGCTGTGGGTGAGCGCCGGGTGTGGAGGCCCAGGCCCAGTCCTCTAGCTCTGACACTGCCTTGCTGAGTCACCTGTCAGCCCTAATGGGTGAGAGCCACTCACTTTCAAAAAAAGGAGACAGGCAGACAGGGTGCACCAGAGAAGAGCTCTGTCACCAAAGGCCAGGACACCTCATCTCCGGGCCATGCTTGGCTATTGCTTCACTTTTGGCTTCAGTTTGTTTACTGAACACAAGGGGGAGAATCACTGCAGAAACTCCCCATCCTGGGTTGGGGTAAGGATGAAGGACATTGACTCAGGTCAGAGGAGTGGCCCTCACTGTATAGTCAATGGTTGGGGACCAAAGTGGCACAGGGACTTGCCTGAAGTCACATCGCAGAGCTAGGACGACTTTCCGACTCCTCAGTCTCCGACCTGCATTTCCGGTTGTCCAATGCACGCTGGCTGCAGCAGCTGAGGAGGCCCAGGGCTGGCTGTCACTTGGCCTCCTGCAGAGGTTAGCTGAGGGCTATGCCAGACCGCCAGAGGTCAGGTGACAGCTGCTTCCCCTCTCAGGCTTGGGAGGGAGTCACTTGTGGGTTTATTCTTGGTGGGCTAAATGCGAAATGCTAAAGCCCATCCCTCCAAACAGCCTTCTAAGCAGCCCCTTTTTCCTCCTCACCCTGAGGTACTTCTAGAAGCTGGCTGGACTCAGATGCTGGCTCCCCACTTCATTGCTAGGTGCCTCCGCTGTGCTGTCTCATCTCTTCTGTGGGTGTGGGAGCGAACCCAGGTCAAGTGCTTTGACTGGTGCCTAGCAGGTAGCAAGAGCTGGGTACATGCCAGCTATTATTATTATTACCAGCCAAACTGCAACATGAGAACACATTAAAGCAACATGCAGCTGCGGCCTGGCCTTGGGCTCCTCCACATACTCCAAGAATGCTATTTGGAGAACCCCTTCTCCATAGCCTCAGTCACTTCCGGGTGCAGAAAGCGGCTGGCCAAGCGTTCGATGTCATCCAGCGTCAGGCGGCTCAGGGACCTCTCGTAATCCTGAGGAGAGAAGGCCAGGGAGATTCAGGGGTGCCAGTGGGGGGCGGTACACTGTGACAGAGGCAGGGGCTGGGAGCAGCTGGGACTGGAGTGGATGTCCAGGGTTGCCCTTCTCACCCTCTGCAGTTGTTCCAGGACCCTGCTGGCATCTGCTGCACTGAAGTGGCGCGCCAAGACTTTAGAGATCAGCTGCCAGACATGCGGGGGTGGGGAGTCGGCCAGTCTCCGGGCAGTGCCTTCTTCCAGTAACACCTTCTCCAGAGGTTTGACCACTAGGTTGAGCTTGGAATTGGGCCCGATGCTATAATCTGACAGTCGTTTCCCATCTGCCAAAGAGAGACTGATGGGTTCCTTACCCACAGCTGCGGGGGTGGCCCAGGAAGTGATGCCTCCTCAGGCAGCCAGAGCACAGCGCTGCGGCATCTGGCTGTGGCGGATTCAGCCACCTCTCCTAGGATCGAGTGGGCCTTGGCACCAGGAGCCAGCACCCCAACCCATCACACTGCTGCCTGAGTTCGGCCTGCACACCCCGGGCCTCGACTTCCTGCAGGGCTCCCTGGGATTCTCCTCTCCCTGGTTACCTGCCAGGGCCTTGCCCTTGAACAGCAGCCGCTGCTGGCGCACGGGGACGTTCAGCTTCTCAGAGACCAGCTGCTTCAGCGTGGACACGAACTCGTCCTCCCGCACCTGACCGGGCCAAGAGTGGGAGGCAGGGGTTGAGCCCGCGGCCCCGGGGCGGCGAAGCCCTCGCTTCCCCTCCTATGGGCAGCTTTCCCGGCCTCCGGCTGGCCAGCCCGCCCCGTCCCCGCCCTCGGCCCCTGCTCGTTCCTATGCTGGGACTGGGTGAGTGAGCGAGCCGTGCACGGTGGCTCGGGCCTGGGGACCCTACCTGCAGGCTGCACTCGCGGCCCTGGAGCGCCTTCACCGTCAGCTGCATGGCGGCCGCGGCGGCGTCCACAAGGGCGGGCGCGCACCCCTACCGCCCCCTACCGCGCGCCACAGCCCTGAGCGCGCGCCCGGCCCCGCCCCGCCCCGCCCCGCCCCGCGGCCCCGCCCCCGGGCCGCACCCCAGGAGGAGGAGTCCCTTTGGGGGCCCGCCTAGCAGGCGCGCAGGGACCGCCCAGCTAACGGATCCCGGGCCCAGGCCACGGTGCGGGGAAGAGGCCAGTCCAGGCTGCCGGGACGGAGAGGAGGAACGAGTTGCACCAAGTTTGCTTCATCTGGGAGCTGGGACATGGGAGAAAGTAGAACCGGAAAGTACGCCCGCCCCCGCGGACTGCCTGGCCCGCCCTAAGTTCCCAGCCCACTGGTGGAGCAGGTCAACACAAACCCTGATTCTCTGTCTCTCAGTGCGTCTGCCAGTGGCCCAGCTCTGCCAAGGTTGCCCCACTGCCTGATGGCTTCTGCCTCCTCCTTTCCAGTCTGGCTGCAAAAAACCCGACTGAGCTTGGAAGCAGACAGCGGAGCCAGGCTTCTGCCCTCATCCTCCTACTGCTCATTCTAGAACAGAGAGGCCCACCTCTTACAGGGAGGGGATGCATGGGGTGGAAGGCTGATAGAGAAAGCCTTCGCAGGGGTCACCGTGCCACCCAAACTACTCCTCCAGCCTGGCCCACACCTACCCAGGCACACTCTTCCTACCCCTACTCCCAGGCCCTAGAGGGCAAAGATTGGAAGGGACCCAAGCTTGCTTCTCTCTTTTATTGAAATATATTTTCTGGGCAGTGCCCACCTACCTAAATCAGCATGGCCTCTTTGGCACCGAAAGCTGGAGAATAAAAAATCAGTAAAAAAAATAAGCCTGGATTTTTCTGAGTGCATAGTGCATGAGAACTAAAGGCCTTTGGTACACAAGAACTGTGGGGACAGTGTGAGGGCTGGGGGATGATGAAAGCTTGACCCAGAGGCCTCAAGGAACTGGGAACAGGCTACTATAGATGAAGTGGCCAATGACCAAGGCCAGCATCTCTGAGGTGCCACTCAGTGCCACAATGAAGGGGGCCTGGGAGGCATAGTCAGCTTGAAGGCGGCGGAGGGACAGCTGCAGCATGGCCAAGGCCAGCAGACTGTTTTGCACCCCTACCTCGATGCTTACTGTCCGCCGCTGGGCCACTGGCAGTTTCAGGCACGTAGCCAGGCAGTGGCCCACCAAGAGGCCAACTAAGGGCACTGTGAGGCCCACCAGTACGATGGGTAGCCTGACGCCTGCCAAGATGAAGACCCCCATGCGGTAGGCCAGGAAGAGGCCGCCCAGGACGAGCACAAAGCTGAAGGGCTTGATGACCTGCAACAGCAGCTGGGAGAACTTGGGGAGCTTGGACTTGATCACGACACCCGCTGCTATGGGGATGGCGATGAACAGCAGGGTCCCCAGGATCTTGGAGATGGGCACATGGAGTGTTTCATGGATACTGAGCAGGCGGCTGTAGATGGCCGAGGACAGTGGCAGGAAACCGGTGGCAGCCACTGTTGAGATGAAAGTCATGGAGATGGCCAGGGTGACATCCCCTCCAAGAAGGAGGCTGAAGAGGTAGCTCCCCCCGCCACCAGGTGACGAGCAGGTGATGATGAGGCCCAGAGCCAAGGCCTTGGGCAGCATGAAGACCTTGGCCATCAGGAAAGCATAGAAGGGCATGACCAGAAACTGGCCTAGGAGGCCCAGCAGCATGGGCTGGGGGCTCTGCACAAGCCCCTTCAGAACCTCAAGTTCCACTTTGCACCCAAATGAACACTTGTTAACAAACATAAGAGGCAGGAGCAGGTAGAGTATTGGGTTCTCCGAGAAGTGGGCCAGGTTGGTGCTGAGGGTGGCAGGGGTGTCTTCAGCAGGTGACACCTTGATGCAGAAATCTCTCCGCTCCTCGATCAGCATGGGCGGGGCCCCATGGGGGTCCATGAGCTGGATGTGGAGTGGGGCAAGCCCAGCCAGACCTGAGTGGATGCTAACCACAAAGCCACCCCCTCCGCCCCAGCTTATGGCACTCACATTCTTGATGGTCAGCACCTCTGTGTCCAGGGATGTGACCCTCAGTGTGGGGCCGGGCCCTGTCCCATTGGCCTGGCTTGGGTACTGGCTCGAGATCACGATGATGCCCTCACTCTCCTCAGGAAACTCAAACTCCATCACAGAGCCATCCCCAATGCTCAAGTAGCGGCCTCCTGTCAGTGGCACAGTGTGGCCCAGAGCTGTGCTGAGGCTAGCACTGGCTGTCCCTTGGGCCCCCCATGGCAGGCCGATGAGCAGCAGGGCAGCTCTGAGTATTCCTAGGGGGCCTGTGCAAGCATTCCCCCTTCCCAGGCCAGGCCACTGCTGGGAACAGCCCCTGCCCCTCCTTAACACCATGACTCTTCCCGAAGGATGGATGGTGTTCCCAGGCTTTGTGAGACTTAGGAGAGTACCCCCACTGGTGCTGTTGGGCTGTCCAGGGAAGGGTCCATGGGTGGGTCCTTGTCCTGTGCTGTCTTCCTTGATGGCAGAGCTCTCCCTGAGGACATAGGGGACACAGAGACACTGGTGAGGGCAAGTAGTTGCGAGCCCAGGAGCACGGGGATCTGGAAGCCCACTGCTAAAAGACTTAGCAAGGCCCCTTGCCCCAAGCTTGGGAATGGAGAAGCAATGCCTAGTGCTGGCCCTTGAGGGCCATTTGGCTGTCTTCTCCCCCAGCACAGCCACCTCAAGCTTCCTATCCCTCGTCCAGAGGGACCACCTACAGATAGAAGTTCCCATTCAGCCTGCTGATACTTGCTGATTTCCCTGGGCTTGCCTACCTCACAGAATGTCCTGATACCAAGGGATTCAGGAGATCTGTCCCCAGTCTTGTCACCACTAGCCTATTCCCCACTGGCATCGAGTTGCAGCTGCAGTAAGGCTGCAGCAATACCACAGTGGGGATGAAATCTTCCAGAGATGACCAGGAGACCAGATGGATAAGTACAAATGGTGCTGGTGGTTAACTTTGGCTTGGGCCAGATATGGGAGGCCTTCAGAGAGTAGGTTACGGGGTTGAGTGTCATTTGCCAGGCACAAAGTTGCTGGCAAAGTGGTGTGGGCAGTGGGTGATCACTAGTCCCAAGGCCCTAGGGGCTGATGTCTGCCACCAAAACAGAGTTGGGAACAGTGCTGTTGTGGCTACTTGGACTGCCCTACCTGTCCTATAGTGATGAGATGCGGGTCCTAGTGGGAAGAAGGCATCCCCTCCCCAGGGAAGTTGCCAAAAGGGGCAGCAGGAGTGAGTCAAATAGAGCCACATGTACACTGGGGGCTTCTCCTCCTTCTGCCAGAGCCCCCCCTTCTCTAGAAGTCTCAGAATTTGAGCTCCTAGAGCTGCTGCATCACATCTGAGAGCCTCTGCTTGCAGTCCAGGAGCTTTTCCCCATGCCCACCTGTGCCCCTACCAGAGCCCCAAACTCCCAGTAGGACTATGAGTGTTTCTAGGGGATTGTGGTGCCTCAGGGTGAAAGGAGGAGGTTTGCCTACCCCCATTTCTCAATTTTGGCAGCCACCAGCCTGGTATCACATCATCTGCTAGAACTGGGGCAACCAGGATGTGGACACAGCAGTTTTACATCACTACTGGCAGTTGCCTTACACCCTGTAGTGTCCCAGTCCTGGAAGAGGGCCCTGCCTCTCTAGAGCCTATCGGTATTTGGCCCTGGCCTCCCCTCATCTGAGACTGGGGAGACGGGGAAGTGGGGCACAGAGGGCAGGGTAAGCAAAAAGCCCATCCCTGGGAAAGTCTCCCCCACCCCCACCCCAGGACGACATGGCCTCTGCTGGCTTGGAGCTTGGGTCACTTACCCTGGAGGCCTTGGCCCAGCCTTGTGTCTTATGACTGAAGAGGGAGGCAAGAAAACCAGAGTGGAGTAGGAGAGGCAAAGTGGAGGGAAAAAGATGAAGCACCAGGACTGAAGCCACTGGGGTAGTGTGAAACAGTCAGCAGGGAAAGGCTGAAGGCCATCTACCTCATGCCCATCTTTTCAGTAGGGTTGGTGGCTTAGAGTTCCTGCATTAAGGGTTTAGCCCAGATTCCACACCATTTCTGCTTCAGGGGTCAGAAGAGTTTGGGCAGATGCACACCAAGGCAGGGAAGGGAATCCCTGCCCAGATGCTTTTTCCACACCGGCCGAGTGTTCGGGGCTCCTCCCTACCTGGGAGTCTGGAGGTTGACGGAGGGGTCACAAGCAGAGCTCGGGCCGAACCCGGGAGGGAAGGAAGGAAAGGCGCGCCGCCGCCCCACAGGCGGCAGGCCGGCGACCCGCTCGGGCGGTCTCAGGGTCGGCGGAGGGTGGGCCCTTACGCAACTCTTGGGTCCCGCAGCCACGCCAGGCCTCGCGAACGCACGGCGGTGGCAGCCCTTCCCTGCCAGGCCCACCGAGCCCGGGCGCCCGAGTGGGCGATCGCGGAGCCGGGCCGGGGCCAGAAACTGCCTCCTGCCCGTCCCTTCCCGGCCAGCGGCTCCCACCTGCCACCGCAGCCCCTGAGCTGGGTGCCAGCGCCTGCCCGGCCGGCAGACGCCAGCCAGCTCTGCCCGCTGGGGCCATGCCCCGCCCGCCGAAGCCCCGCCCGGCCCCGCCCCGCAGAAGCCCCGCCCCTCCCGGCGAAGCCCCGCCCCTCCCCGCGCCTCAGGACCCCGCCCTCCCACGGCGGCCCCTTCACCTCTGGCGGCGGCGCTGGGTTCCCACCGGATGTGACGTTTCTGGGAGCGACGAGCTGGCGCGGGTGCGCGGTGCTGGCTGCTTCCTGGGTCGCTGCTGGTTGGCGTCAGGCGCTCGCTTGTCCCGCCCCTGCGCTGCGGGTCTGAACCATCTGTCATCGTCGCCGGGGCGACCCGCTCCGGGAAGGGACCCTAGCCATTCCCAATTACGCTGCGACCTCTGGGGTAGTGGGACACAGAGTTGGCTGTTAGCAGGGCTGGGACGCCCGTGGGCTGCTGCTACGGGTGGGAGCGCGGGGTTAGAGTTATGGCTACGCTACTGCTCAGGGTGCCCAGCCCTGAGGCCCGAGGGCCGAGTCCAGCCGACCTGGACCCCAGGCTCCGTACCGAGTTCCCCCTTTCCTTCAGGCATTGGCCGAGCGCATATTTCCATACTGTGGAACGTTAAGTGAACTTGTTCAGCTTCCAGAACTATTTGGCTTCATGGTAAAGGAATGGAAAGAGAAGGCAGAAGGATGTAAAAAAAGGTGGTGGGAGAGTGTAGAAAGGAAAGTCGGAAGACAGTAAACAAGGGCAGACTTAAAGGGATTTGTGTGTTCCCAAAGGTTGCTGGGGCAGCTGGAAAGAACCTCATGTGACGACTGTGATGGAGGCCAGTGGTCCACAAAGTTGGAGGTACTTGTCCCCGGGAGGTGCACAAGACACATCATTGTTGGTCGGGTGCGGTGGCTCACGCCTGTAATCCTAGCACTGTGGGAGGCCGAGGCGGGAGGATTGTTTGAGCTCAGGAGTTCGAGACCAGCCTGAGCAAGAGCGAGACCCCATCTCTACTAAAAATAGAAAGAAATTATATGGACAGCTAAAAATATATAGAGAAAAAATTAGCCGGGCATGGTGGCACATGCCTGTAGTCCCAGCTACTCGGGAGGCTTGAGGCAGTAGGATTGCTTGAGCCCAGGAGTTTGAGGTTGCTGTGAGCTAGGCTGACGCCACGGCACTCTAGCTCAGGCAACAGAGTGAGACTCTGTCTCAAAAAAAAAAAAGAGACAACCTGTAGGTCAGGCGTGGTGGCTCACGCCTGTAATCCCAGCCCTTTGGGAGGCCGAGGCAGGAGGGTCGTTTGAGCTCAGGAGTTCGAGACCAGC
Organism: Eulemur rufifrons; assembly: GCF_041146395.1. NCBI lineage: Eukaryota > Metazoa > Chordata > Mammalia > Primates > Lemuridae > Eulemur > Eulemur rufifrons. The sequence continues at coordinate 20,093,549 of NC_091012.1, read as the reverse complement.
CTGAGCAAGAATGAGACCCTGTTTCTACTAAAAGTAGAAAAATTAGCCCGGCATCCTGGCCTGCTCCTGTAGTCCCAGCTACTCAGGAGGCTGAGGTAGGAGGATTGCTTGACCCCAGGAGTTGGAGGTTGCAGTGAGCTATAATTACACTACTGCATTCTAGCCAGGATGACTGAGCGAAACTCTGCCTAAAAACAAACAAACAAACAAACAAAAACTATAGGATCTCTAATTTTTCAAATTAATAATTTATATTTAAATTTATTTTAAAACATTTAATTTATTATAAAAGTTTATTTTGCTGTGTGTTCTATAAAGTTCAAATTAGTACATGCATATGACATACAAGCAAATATACACATGTTGGGGGTGCATGCTCAAAAGGCTTTCATGTGTGGATGATCATAAACATTCACAGCAAGCCTGGTGCGGTGGCCCATGCCTGTAATCCTAGCACTTTGAGAGGTCGAGGTGGGAGGATCACTTGAGCCCAGGAGTTCGAGGCTACAGTGAGCCGTGATCATGCCGCTGCACTTTACCCTGGGCAACAGAGGAAGATCCTGTCTCAAACAAACAAAAACATTCACAGCCGTAGCTCAAGGTTGTTCTTTAGCCTCCCAGGACCAGTATGACATAAGCGATTTGCGTGTTTGTACTTGATATCCCAAAATGTAGGTACTGTCCCTCTTAAATGAGGTTGAGGGGTCCTGATGTAAGTAGGCAGTACTTAGGGTTAGGACAGGTGAGAGGGCTGGGCTTGGCACATGCTGGGGCTGCATATTGTAGTTTGGAAAATGGCAGTGAGGGTAGGGGCTGTCCTGTCTGAGGATGGGGTAAAATTGGCCAGAGGGAAAAGGGGGGATGGGCTGGAAGAGCCAGGGAAGGGAAATCAAAAAGATGTGTTCCTCTTAGAGGAAACCTAATTTTTTTTTTTTTTTTTTGAGACAGAGTCTCGCTGTGTCACCTGGGCTAGAGTGCCATGGCGTCAGCCTAGCTCAGAGCAACGTCAAAGTCCTGGGCTCAAGTGATTCTCCTGCCTCAGCCTCCTGAGTAGCTGGGATTACAGGTGTGAACCACTGTGCCTGGCTAGGAAACCGAAATTTTTATATTACAATTGCCTGTGCTTTGGGGCCTACCTGATGCTGTCAGTGAAACTCACCTGGACCTGGCCATTTGGTAGCCACCAACTCCCATTGTGTGCCATGTAGAGCAAATGTAGGTCAAGTAGAGCAAATGTAGGTCAAGTAGAGCAAATGCAGGTCAAGTAGAGCAAATGCAGTCAGAAGACCGCTCTCCATTATCGTCAATCACTTGAGCCTTCCCCGAAAAGCCACAGTGGGCAGGTGGGATGACTGACATGAAGAATTCGGTGGCTTTGTCTGCAGCAAAAGGGCACTGCTAAATTAAAGGCCAGAGAACATTTGTAGTTGGTTTAGGGGATTAATAATTTACCCCAGAAGAGAAGGAGGAAGGGCTCTGCGAATGAGGCAAGGATACCGAGTTTCAAATGAGAAGTCATCTGGACTGAGAGGACAGATGGAACAAATAAATCATAGCAACAGTGGAAACAATATAAATGCACTTCAGATGGGAGACCTGCCGCTGTATTATGTAATAAGATCACAGTGGGGACCCTGAGAGGAATGCCTACCTCCTGCTCTTCAGGCAGGGGCCTCCAGGAATACTATGTGATAAATAAGTAGTAGGCATGGAAGGCGTATGTGAGTATATGCACAAATATGGGGTGCACTTAGTATTTACAGGGAAGTATAATGACAACTGTCATTTTTGCCTGCCCAGCATTAGGTCACAGCACTTCTATTTTCTTTGGGGGAACCCTCCCTCCTCTGCTCTCAGTACACACGATTTGCATGTGGATCACCCTAACACTGGTCCCTGGGGCGGGCACATGCCCAAGTGTAGCCAGTCAGAGCCACTCAGAGTAGTGCGAGGATAAGCCCATAATCCAACCTGGACCAGTGAGAATTAGTCCCCAGGAACTTGTACTGGAACTGTTGAGAATGTCATCCTAAATAACAGAGAGGGAGACTCTAAAAGAAAATGATATTTATTCGGGAATAGAGCACCGCAATGGGAATACATGTGCCACAGCAAACTATGTGCATACTCAGGGAGGTAAAGGAAGACAAAGGTTTTTTTAAAGGAAAAATGAGGAGGATCACATAAGTGTTTTGAGGTAATTATCCCTGGCTACAAGGATTAATAACAACGATGGCATCAGTACAAGTTTGGACAGACAGTTGCTGGGCAGATGTCCTCACAGAAATATTTGTGTGTGTGTGTAAGGTTGTGACAGCCTTTGTGCAAGGTCGTGTTTTTTGCAGTTTTTAGTATCAGGCATTTGTGCAAGAGAACCCTCCCTTCATGGCTTCCCTCAGCTCTGTTTTGCTTTTCTTTTTCTTTCTTTCTTTTTTTTAAACAAGTCACTCCATTTTGAGTCTGACAACTTTCCCAGGAAGGTGAGAGCCCTCCCTTTTCTGCTGGAGTTGCTAAACTGGGACTTCTATTATTGCCCCCCCCACCCGGGAAGATGGTATGTTAGAAAATGAAGCAAATGCAGAAAAAAGCAGAGGCAAGAGATGGAGATAGCCCACGTCCTGGTGACATTATTGGAGCTAGAGTCACCCATGAGCTTTAGGGTCTGTTACAGGAACACTGCATTCCACCCCCCACCTTTTTTTTTTTTTTTTTTTGCTTATGCCAGTTTGAGTTGGAATTCTGGCACTTGTAACTGAGGATGTCCTAACTCCTAAAGGGCAGGCCTGGGGGCAGCACCCTGGCAAAGCAGGCGCGCAGGAGCTAGAGGGCTTCACCTCCACGCGGTAAGTCAGGCAGGCTGCGCTGCACCCCAGCAGCTTTCCAGCCTGTGTTGGGCCAAGTGGGGGATAAAACTGGCCTACTCTTTCCAGCTCTGTGACGCTGGTGACCCCCAGTGAGGGTGCAGCCCAGTGAGGAGGTAGGGGTTGTCACTGTGGCTTACTCCCGTGTTCCTGGTGTGCAGCACAGTACCTGGGCCAATGCAGGCACTTGGTGAATGTTTGGGGAACAATGGAGGAAGATGGGGCAATCACAGTAGTTGTTTGAGAGGTACAGTGGGGTCCATGCCCCGCCCAGCCTTTCAGTGTGGACCTTCAGTGAGGTTCTGTTTCACTTGGGGGCAGTCTAAAAACTTGTGGAATTCTACTTATCTGGCTCCTAATCTCCCACTCCATGGAATTTACCTTTTTTGTGCAGTGGGGCCAATGGCAGTACTTCCTCGCTAGGGTTGCTGTGAGGACTGTGTAGGTAAGTTCAGCATAATGAAAGTATCGATGGAAGAACTAAGCTGAGATTCGATTTAAGCTATCAGGACTGTGAGGCGTGCAGATGAGACAACACTGGCCATGTGTTAATCACTGCGGAAGACGGGTGATGGGTACGTCGGAGTTGATGACAGTGGACCCTCAGTATCTGGGGAAGATTGGTCCTCAGACCCTTTGGGGATACCAAAATCCATGGATGTCCCAGTCCTTGATATAAAATGGCATAATATTTGCATATAACCTAACACATCCTCTCATCTTCCCATATAGTTTAAATCATCTCTAGGTTACTTATCATAGCTAATATAATGTGACTGCTATGCAGATAGCTGATACATTGTATTGTTTTTTATTTGTATTGTTTTTATAGTTGTGTGTGTGTTTTTGTAAAATATTTTCAGTCTGTGATTGGTTGAATCCCTAGAAGCGGAATCCACAAATACAGGGGGCTGACTGTATACTTTCTCTCTACTTCTGAAGATGTTTGTTATTTTCCATAATATGTTTTTTGTTTGTTTGTTTTGGAGACAGAGTCTCGCTCTGTCGCCCCAGCTAGAGTGCAGTGGTGTCATCATAGCTCTGGAACCTCAAATTCCTGGGCTCAAGCAATCCTCCTGCCTCAGCCTCCTGAGTAGCTGGGAGGACAGGTGCACGCCAGGCCCGGCTAATTTTTCTATTTTTGGTAGAGATGGGGTCTCACTCTTGCTCAGGCTGTTCTCAAACTTCTGACCTCAAGCGATCAGCCCACCTTGGCCTCCCAGAGTGCTAGGATTACAGGCGTGAGCTACCGCGCCCGGCCCATATGAGAGGTTTTTAAAAAAATGAATATACATATGATACTATAATGGTACATGTCATTACACATTTTTGCCAAAATCCATAGGATGTGCAACACCCAGAGCAGACCCTGATGTCAAGTATGGGTTTTGGTTGCGAATGCAGCACCAGTGCAAGCTCATCAGGGTGGACAAATGGGGCGCTGGGGGTTGTTGGGGTACAGGGGAACGCTCTGTACTTTTTCTCAGTTTTGCTGTGAACTGAAAATGGCTCTAAAAAAGAAAGTCTACTTAAAAAAGGAACACATGTATAATGTGCTGGGCTCAGAGTCCGGGCTGGGTGCCGGCTGCTGTGATCACCATCTGCAGAACAAGTGAAATAAATGGGCCCTCCTCATTCCTCTCGCTCAGCCTTTGCAGTCCTGGCCTTGCGCTCACTTCCTCCCTGGTGAGCCTGTCCTCCTAGGCACCTAACTAAGTCGACCCTGCTGGCTCCTTAAATACGTTTGTTTCTTGGCTGGCTGCGGTGGCTCAGCCCTGTAGTCCCAGCACGTTGGGAGGCCAAGGCAGAAGGATCACTTGAGCCCAGGAATTCAAGGCTGCAGTAAGCTGTGATTGTACTACTGTACTCCAGCCTGGGTGACAAAGCAAGACTTTGTCCTCCTCCACCAAAAAAACCAAAAAACAAACAAACAACAACAACAAAAAAAACCAACCTTTCATTTCTTGATGTTTTGTTTGCCCTCTGAACTCTCCCTGGCACAGGCAGCACTTAACTCCTAGGAGTCGAAGGCTCAGGAAGCCCATTGCCAGGGCAGGATTCTTAAGTCCTTTGCTCCCGACACGACACGGCCACCTAGAGGAGCTAGTCAGGTGCCTGACTAGCACCTCAAATTACCATGATGCCTGATTCCTCCCATCTTTGAGATGCCAAATAGCCCACGTGACTTGACACTTCACAGCCCTGACTTCAAAGGCAGCCAAAGTCTGTGGCGGACACACTAGCTCTTGAAGGAGGCAGGGGGTGAGGGCGAGGCGCCCGTGCTGGGCCTGTGGCCCCAGACTGCAGAACCGTCTCTCCCAGGCAGAGCTAGGGTGGCGCCAGCTGGGGAGCTGCTCTACCCACCACTTGACTCACATCTCAGCCACAGCCTGTCGGGGCAGGAGCCCTGGAGACAGAGGCTGTCTGCTAAGGCCGTGGGGGCAGGTCGACTGAACCTACGGGGCTTGTCCCCATCCAACCCCACAGGACACCACCACCCCTGACTGTCCACTGATGACAACATCTGAATGCACTTTATTCCATTGGGGGCCATTGATTTATTAAGAGGTCATCTAGAAGGTGGGCCCTCTGACAAACTGCAGGAGCCACCACACGCTGCGTTAGGGACTGTGATCAGGCTCCGGCTACCCCACTGCCCCAGGCTAGCCTGCTCCAAAGGGGCCCCTTCCTGCTGAGTGCCAGGCAGGAGGCAGGCAGGCTCACCAGAAGGAATCACACCGGAAATGGGTTTAGCCTGCAGTGCAGTGCGTGGCTCTGGGAGAGGCTCTGGAAGATGCCCCAACCTGCCAGGTGCCGCTACCCGACTTGTACAGACAGAGGGTGAGCACCCAGGGCCCTTCCAGCTAGGACACTTGGGAACTGGGAAGGAGATGGCATGAGGGACAGAGGAGGAAAGGGCTGGGTGGGGACTGACCAGGGGGAGCAGCTTTAGGAAAACAAAGAGATGGGCACCTGGGCTCATGTGACAAAGTGTGACAGAGCTGGCCCCTACAGCCCCCACCACCTTGAGGCCACACTCTGGTCACCACCTCGGAGCCCTGCTGTATTGGGGCAAGGGAGCGCTCCCGCCCGGGCGTGGGGTGTGGGGCTCAGCCCCGCGCCGCCGGTGCCGCCACCTGCCGCCCGCTGGGCAGTGCATATGCCTCCCTCGGCCTGGGCCTCCCTGGGCCTGGTCCTGGCACCCCGCTGTGCTAGCTGGCCGTGCTCCTCCGTGGGATGCAGCCTTCCATCTCCAGCGCCTCGGGCCAGCCTTCGTACTTGTTGGTGTGTTTACTGTTCTTCACATGCTGCGGGCCAGGGGGGCAGGAAGTCATGGCCTCAGTCCTCTGAGACAGGGGACAGAAGCAGGCCAGGGCCCAGGCTTTCAGTCCCCTTATGCCATGTCGACCACCTGTGTGCTCTTGGGGCACTCGCCCCCTTGCCTGTCCCAGGGAAAAATGGCAACAACTGCACTGGCCCGTCCCCTTGCAGGTGGAGTGGCGGATCAACTTCTTTGCACTTATGTGGGCCTGGCACGCACCAAGAAGGCATGTGTGTGTGTGTGTGTGTGTGGGGGGGGTGTGTCTGCAACCCTCACTCGACCTGCGGGGAGCTGCTGGAAGCTACAGCAAGAACAAGGCCAGAGGGGGGCATTTTTTTAGGGGATGGGATTTGGGCTGCTCTTTTGGTAGCCAGAGGCTTCCAGAAATCACTGGAGCAGCCTGTTTGCATGTGGCGGAGATCAGGGCTTGGGAGTACCGTGGCTTTCGCCAGGCTGGGAGCCTCCTAAAGGTGAGGACGGAGCCCTCCTGGCACAGGGCCTGACGGCCCCAGAGGACAGCCGGGGCTGGCAGGAGAAGGATGTGCAGTGCGAATCAGGGATACAGGGTTTCTGGAAGATCAGGCCAGGACTGAGCACCCTGAGGATGTTTGGGAGGAAGGTGTTCGGCTGTGAGTCTTGCCAACGTGAAAACGTCGCTGTTTAAAGACTCTCGAGGATGAAATACATATTGATCAGGGAAGGTCAAAGTTACTGCCCCTCCCTGCACAGATGGCAAGGGGGGCCAGGGCCATCCCAGATGGGGATGATGGGACACAGGTGGGGCAGAATTCAGGGAAGGCTGTGGCGTCAACAGAGAGGAATCTGGTGGGACGCGAGGAGAAGGGGCAGACAGGCCGCCCAGGCTGGCAGACAGATGTGCCAGGCTCTCCACCATACCTGCTCAAAGGGGCTCTTGTTCTGCACGCCCTTGGCCCCCACAAACACCCAGCTGTCCCGAAAGGCCAGCTCCTTGGCATTCCTGCTGCCCAGCTCGCTGAAAAGCTTTCTGGTCTCTTCATTCATCCTGAAGCACAGAAGGGGAAAAAATGAGCAGTCACTGTAGAAGGGCAAGGCTGGGGCCGGCCTCGGCAAGCACTTACTTGGTGGCTGGGTCGTCGTAGGATGCCACAAACACCAGAGTACCTTCGTGCAGCGGTCGAATAAACTTCAACAGATCGTTGACATCTGGCGGGGGGGGGCAGGTCCCATGGAACATGGAGTATCAGGCACCACTGAGCACCCCTCTCCCACCAGCCTCTGTTCTCCAAATGAGGAAACTCACGTAGGGACTGGGCCTGGGACGTGCCCCACCAAGGGTCACCGTAAGTGCAGGGATAAACTGGTATGAGAAGCTAGGGCTGTCCCCGTGACCATACGCAGCCTCTAGACAAAGATGGCGATCTTGCCCCTCCCCCAGGCTTCTTTGAACCCAATGACGCCCTTGAGAAGCCCCGAGCGCATGGACGAATGCATGGATGCAGAGCAGCATTTCAGGGGAACGACACTCAGTCACAAAGCAAGAGATCGTGGATGCCACTCACCTCCGGCCCACATGTCAAAGGCCCGGGCCTCAATGAGCTCACCGCTGACCCCTGAATCAAGAGGAAGGGAGGGAGGGGCCCTGCTGGGTGAGCTGCTAGGGCAACCGTATCCTACCACCTCAGCACCCCAGGCCAGGCTCAGGACACAGCAGGTGGGTGGCAATTGCGCACAGCCCTTCTGGAAGCTTTTCAGACATCCCCTGATATTCTCCTTGTCCAGACAGCTACATCCCACTCAAAGCCACAGAGCCTCTGTCTGGCATTTGAGACCTTCCAGGGACTCCCCATGAACCACCCGCCAATCTCTTAGAATCTTCTGGTTCTTTACTGATATCATGCTTTTGTTCACTGAGTCACTTCCTCTGTGGAGCCTTCAGCTTGCAGACTCTTTCCCAGGCCTCCCTGGGAGTTCCTGAAGGGAAGGGGAGGGGAGGGGAGGGGAGGGGAGGGCGTATACCCAGAAGCCTCCTGGGGTGGGGGTGGGAAGGAGGGTGGCAGGTCATGGCACAGCTCTCGCCTCTCTGACCCCTCAGCACAGAGGACTCACCATTCACCAGGGCGATGTTCAGCCCACGACCCACATTGTCCTTGACACTGCTCATGAGCCTGGCAGGGGAATGAGACCTCGTGTGGGCACATCTCCGCTCCCCCTCACAGACCTGGCCTGGAATCCCCCACGCCCCTCCCCAACCCCCAGTCATCCCAGGGAGCTCACATCTTGTCCTCGAGGCAGATCTTAGGCCCAATGACGTTGGCAGCCCCGCTGACCATGCGGAAGGCCAGGTGCTCCTCAGGACACGGCTGGGGTAGACCGCACTTGTACTTCCTGGCCCGTGGCTCTGGGCAGGGACAGCAGGTGTGACCCATGGACCTGGCCCTGGGGTCACCTGAGATCTGACAGGGGGAGGTCAGGACCAGCCCACAGGGTTCAACAAGTGACCACAGAGAAGGGAACTAGCGCGTGAGGGGAACACAGCTCAGGCCAAGGCCAGGGACACTTCCATGTCCTGCTGGTGAGGTGACAGGAACCTCAGGGAGGCTTTTCTGCTACTGGTGGGAGAAAAGAAAGGAGGATGAGGGAACAAAGGGGTGGAGAAAGTCAGGCCGGGGCGCGCAGCCAGACCGCAGCGAGGGAGGCACGCCGGCAAGGAGAGTGTGGGGTGCTGCCAGTCCCCTGGTTTCCACGGGGGCCGGGGATGCGGGTGGCCTCTGTTACAGGTTGAACTGTTTCCCCACCAAAGATATGTTGAAGTCCTAACCCCAGTACCTCAAAATATGACCTTGTTTGGAAATAGGGCCTTTTCAGATCAATTAAGATGAGGTCCTACTGGAGTAGGTTGGGCCCTTAATGCAACATGACTGATGTCCTCATGAGAAGAGAAGAGACAGACACACGCAGAGGGAAGACATCTGTGTGACAATGAAGGCAGAGACTAGAAGGATGCAGCCACAGGCCAGGGTATGCCTGGAGCTACCAGAAGCTGGGAGAGGCAAGGAAGGAACCTCCTCTAAGAGCTTTCAGAGAGAGAGTATAGCCCTACTGGCACCTTGATTTCAGACTTCATCTTCCAGAGTTGCGAGAGAATAGATTTCTGTTGTTTAAGCCACCCAGCTTGTGGTACTTCGTTACAGCAGCCCCAGAAAATTGATACAGAGTTTAGTACCAGGAAGTAGGGTACTTATGTAACAAATACCTAAAATATGTGGAAATGACTTTGGAACTGGGTAATGAGGCGAGGCTCGTCTCAGTCCATTTTCTGCTGCTATAACAGAAGGCCACTAATGGGGTAATTTATAAGGAAAAGAGATTTATTTGGCTTGTGGTTCTGGAGGCTGGGAAGCCCAAATGCATGGTGCCGGCATCTGGTGAGGGTCATCCCATGGCGGAAGGGCAGAAGGCAGAAGCAAACACACAAGACAAAGAGAAAAAGAAGGTTGAACTTCTGTGATAACTAACCCACTCCCATGACATAGGCATTAATCCACTCATGATGCTTACCCCTCATGACCTAATCATCTCTTAAAGGCCCCACCTCCTAAAACCATTACATTGATAATTAAATTTCAACATGAGTTTTGGAGGGTACATTCAAACCGTAGCAAGGCTGTAGACCTTTGAGGTGCATGTTAGAAAAATCTAGATTGCCTTTAAGAGACTGTTGGTAGAAATAGGGACGTTAAAGGCAATTCTGGTGAGGGCTCAGAAAGCAGAAAGGAGAATAATAGAGAAAGCTTCTATCATCGTAGAGAATACATACATTATCATGAATAGAATGCTGCTACAAATATGCATGTTAAAGGTGCCTTTGGTTAGGTCTCAGCGGGAAATGGGGAACATGCTACTAGACACTGGAGGAAAGGTGATCCTTGTTATACAGTGGCAAAGAACCCGGCCAACTTGTGTTCTAGTGTTTTATAGAAAGCAGGACTTGTAAGCACTGAACTTGGATATTTAGCTGAGGACATTTCCAAGCAAAGTTTTGAAGGCGTGGCCTGATTTCTCCCTGCTGTTTACAGTAAAATGTGATAGAAGAGAGAACAAGGAAGTGAGGAACTGTTAAGCATGAAGGAACCGGAATGTGAAGATTTAGAAAACCCTCAGCCTAATCTCATATTGCAAAAGATGAGAAGGCAGCCTCTGGAGAGAACACCAGGGCTGTGGCTGGCCGGGCGTTTGCTAAAGAGATGAAGCCTGTGACTTGTGGATCCACTCAAGCCTCTCGGCAGAAGTTTGGAACAGAGACCAGGCTATCCAAGGGGGATCCATGGAAGAGTCTCTTATGCACAGCATGGACCCCCATGCACTGCACAAGAGACCAATAAGGTTTGGGAGAATTTTACACCAGCAGAAACACTGCCAACCTGGACTGAAAGGAACAGAGACGGGACGAAAGGAAAGAAGGGTGACTCCAAAGGGAGAGCCGTGGATGCAGAGGCCAGAGGGGGCACAGGCCCAGAGAGTGGGACTGTTTCCCATTTCAGAAAATGTCATCACCCCAGCAGGCCCAGAGGACAGAGCATCAGGCCACAGAGGAGTCTTCTCTGGCCTTGAACCTAACAGAATTTTCCCTGCTGGGTTTTGGACTTGCTTGGGCTGGTGACCTGTTTTTTCCCTTCCAATTTCTATCCTACACCTGCCCGCCCATTGCATTCTGGCAGCAGGTAACTGGTTTTCTAGGTTCACAGCACGCAGGCAGCCCCGGTGGGCTGTGATAGCTAGTTCGGGGAGGAATTAATGGAGAATAGAAACTCTGGAGGACTAGGGGGCGGGCAGGCCTGTCACAAAGACAGTATGAGGGATGGGCACAAGGGAGGAGCAGGGAGGTGACAGGAGCCTTACCTGTAGTCACTGAGCTCTCTGGGCCTGTGGATACAAAGAGTTGTTTCTGTTAGCGTGGAGGCCTCCTGGAGCCTGCAGCAGGGCAGCCTGGCCCTGTACCACAAACTCAAGGTGGAGGAGCTGTCAGGCTCAGCAGCCAGGGGCTAAGACAGGCTGACCTTGGCATACTATCTGCTCAAGTCTAAATCATGTTCAGATGGAAAACTCCCTACTCCAGGAAAAGGGTGAATTGGAATTGTAAAAAGTACATAGGTGACCTATTACCGGTTGACAAAGTATAGAGTCCCCTCCCCAGCTCAGAGTCTAGCAGAAAGCCCGCGGGAGCAACTAGGGCATCGTTCCCAACGTTCAGTGGAAGCCTCCCTGCCCCTCACTCTGACCCTGCTGACTTCGATCGGGCAGAGAATTCTAATTATCGAGCGTTGGCTTTGCCTGCTGGAGAAACTGGGTGGTGGGAGAAGGCTGCACTTGATGCCAGGAGACAGACTGGGGACAGCCGGAGGTAGCCTGCCAGGGAGGCGAAAGAAAACCCAAGCCACCCCCCGCCCCTCAAGCCTCAGCCACAGGCCCAGGCGGCCACCCTGGTGGTGACCTCCATAGCAGGGCAAGGAAGGGTCCCACACTCACTGGTGAAGAGTTGCTGGATGCGAGGAAAGCCACTGCCAGGCCCACCCAGGAGGATGCTGACTACGATCCAGGTGAGACCCACAGTGACGACTAGCGCCACAATGCGGAGGGGGCCTAGAGGCAGGACAGACACGGGGCAAGCCCACCTCAGACGCCAGGTAACTTCAGAATGAACCCACAGCCTGTGAGGACCAGGTCTCCCCTTCCACTTGGGAAGAAGTGACTGGAGGACAGGAAGGTGGGGACCGGTAGCCATCCACCAGGCCTGAGAGGGAGACTCAAGCTCCCGGGCAGGCGGAAGGAGGAAACCGACTTCAAAGCCAAAGCCTGCCCAGTTTGGCTCTCCCTGGCCAGTTTACAGGGGACTTCCAGAACTCCCTGCTCAAGAGGTGCTCCAGGCCTTCCCCAGAAACCCCTTCTACTTCCTGCCTCTGAGACTACCAATATACTTGTGCTCCCCTTCCGCCTCTCCTTTCCTCCTGCTCTAATAGGAAGGGTCCCTACTCCTTGTTAAAACCAGTCCCTTCACCTGCCGTGAGCTGGATCCCTCTCTACCTTGCTCTTTCTCCTGTATATTCAACACCTCCCATCTTAAGAAATCAAAGATAAAGTTCGCCTTCAAAACCTCATCCCCATCCTCACTCCCCTAACCTTCCTCTTCCCTGTCAAACCCTTCCAAAGTCATCTATGCTCACTCTTTCCAACATCTCACCTCCCAATCTTTCCCCAACCTGCTCCAAATGTGGCCTTGCCTCCACCACCCCAGGAACACAGCATGTTGCCAAGGCCACCGATGATCTTCATGGTGTCATTGCCCCTGGTCACCTGTCAGCCCTCATCTTCCTCAACCTCTCAGTGGGCTGCCCATGTCTTGACAGACACACTTCTCCACTGATACCACACTCTCCTGACCTGACCTCTCTGCATACTCATTCTCCTTGGTTAGAGCGCCTTCCTCTACCTCCGCTTAAAAGCTGGACACCCCCAGACTTCTGTCCCAGGCTGACTTCTCTACCCATACTCTTTTTAGATGATCTCATCTACTCCCAAATCTTGAATTAACCACCTATTTTCTAGTTCCAGCTTTGACTTCTCTTGAACTCACGCCAGCCAGTTCCTCATTGGCCAGCTCCATAAAGCTGCTACCTCAGCAGGTCTGAACTCCAATTCTTGAGTTCTATGCTCCATCCCACCCAGCTTATCCCTCCCCAAGGATCTTCGTCTTAGTTGTCCAGCTCTCACCAGGGCTGTCATCTGGTTCACATCCAACCCCACAGCCACTTCTATCAGTTCCCCTCTAAGACCACGCCTCCCCACCTTGGCTGACTCCTCGCCTGCTCTCTCTCACTACTCATTTTCCAGAAAGCAGCCAGCCCGCTATTTGGGTTTGGGAGATAACTGACTATACTGATCCTTATGTCATAGCTCGGGGAGCTAAAGTCCTCAGAGGTGAAAGGATTTGCTCAAGGTCACAGAATGAATGTTTGTGCACAGTCCTCCATTTCCAAAATCAAACCCAGTGGTCCACCAGGGACCCTCCAGACACAGATGTCGGGGCACCTGAGCCTCCAGCCAGGTTCCCTTTTCAAGTCCTTCCTGCTCGTTGTGGAAGCCACCCACCTGCCAACCTCATGTCCACTCCTCCCGCTGGGTTGGGCTGGGACCGCCGGCAGGTGTACTGTTTGGGGACCGTGCGCTCTGGGGGAACAAAGCGGAAGAGCAGGTTTGGGTGGGAGTCAGGCGGAAACCTGTGCTGGGCCCCTGCTGCGGGGGACGCGATCGGTACTACCGTTTGTTCGTCCAACCACCTGGCCGGTCTAGGCTCCTCGGGAATGCGAGAGAAACTCTGCCTGGCCTGGAGGGGCCCAAGGATCCTATCAGCTCACGATCGTGCCCACAGGAGCCTCCAGGGCTGCTGGGACGTGGAAGTAGTTCTCCCGGACTTGGGCCCCTCTCGTGGGAGGCCCGGGACTCGGGAGGGTTTCTCCGGTCCTGGGGGCCGGCGACGCAGGCCGGGCCTGCTGGGGACTTGCCTGGCCGTGGGGAGACGTGGGCTCGGTCAGGGAGGTGCCCTGTCGGGCCGGTGGCCCCGCTCCGCTCGGCGACAGGAGGAAAGAGAGCTGTGCAGAGGGGTCAGGAAGGCCCGGGAATGGCGGCCCGGGGAGGCGCCACAGCAGGCCGACACCACCCCTGCCATCGGCTGGGGCCGCGCAGCCTAGTTGCCTGGCTCTGCGCAGGCCCCACCTCCAGGCCCGCCTCTAGCATTCGCTCCAGCCGCCGAGTGGGAGGGGCCTGAGCGGGCCCCGCCCCCCCCGCCGACTCCGCCTCTGCAGCGCGCCCTGGCTGAGCCTCAGGTCGCAGAATGGGAGGGTTGGCCCCGCCCCTCATCCTGCTTATGCCCCGCCCCGGAAGTCCCCCTCGGGCACCTCTTGGGTGGGTGATCGCCGCATACGTGGGCTTGTAGGGGTGGATCTCCGCTCGAACCCTAATGTCAGATTTCTGAGGCGTGGGAAGGGGCAGATGGATCTGGAGGCACGATGAGAAATTGTTCCAAAGTTGACATATGTGCTTTTTAAAAACCAGGGAGGTACAGAAGCGCCTTGCAGTCTGTTGTCTGTGTAGAAGCGCATGCCTGCTGCCTCAAGGGTCACTCTTATAACAGGAGAGGCGTCGGAAGCGCTCCTTGGACACACTTGGAAGCTTTTACCTGCTTCTCCCGTCTCATCGTTCAAGCCCCCTCCCCCCAGAGAGGTGCTCCTGCAGTTTTCTTTGTCCGCATTCCACCCTAAGGGCAAAGGAAAATAAACACTTTCTGGAGGAGTGGAGGAGGCTTTCACAACAAGCAATTGATTTTGAGACCTCATGGGTTCAGCCCTACTAGTAACGTGACTTTTGCGTTCTACATAACTCTATTTTCACTTGAAAACAAACTGACATCCCCGGTTCCTTAACAATGAGAAAAACGGAGGCTCTAGAAACAGCTGTGCCAGGCTTCCCCCGCGGCTCCAGGCAGTGCTAGACACCCAGCCAGCAGCGTGTGTTAGGGTGGAAAGCCTAGTAGGTGCTCATGGCGCCGGTGGAGAAAGATTTCTCACACAGAGATTAAGATACAAAAATAAAAAAGTTTATTTTACCGTTTAGAAGGCCAGAGAGCATAAGAGAGAGAGAGAGAGAGGGAGAAGCGGGGGGAAGAGAGCAGGGAGACGGCGTGGCATCCCAAAGAAAGAATGGAGATGCCAGCAGCGAGGCCAAGTGGCTTGCTGCTTTTATGGGGACAAAGAGAAAAATAGTCATTGCTGTGGAGTAATTACCAGGTAGCTGCGAGACATCAGGTTGTCCGTCTTTCTCGTTTTCTCTCTGTTCCTGCGGACTTGGTTATCTCCGAAATGTAGTCAGGCTTATCACAGGGGATATGATTTTGCCTCTGAGATATGGTTTTCCTCAAGACCTGGAGTTCACCGCCCTATATTGTCTGTCCGCGAGCTTCTCAGGAACTCCTTTAGGCTGTAAAACAGATTCTAAAAGCTGTGAGCTGGGGAATGTAAAGAGAAAGATTTACATTTCCTTACAGCTCTTTTCAGGTGTTTGTGAAAACAGAGTCCCAGCAGGTTGCCTGCCAGCGGGGAGAGCAGAGAGCGCTTTGCTCACAGGATTGATCTGTATGAAGCTGTTATTAGAAAATTAGGGGATTAGATATTTTCCTGTTATGTCAGCAAAGCCGTCCTTACAGCATGGACGTGGGGTGGCTTCCAGTTGGCCCTTCACCAGTCACCCCAACTCCGCCTGGCTGGCCTGGCTGTCTGGCTCTCTCCCCTCCAAGCCTTCACTCACGCTGCCCCCAACCCTGCCCGCCCTCTCTGCCCATCAAAGCCCGAGCCAAGCTCCCCTCCCTTTTACAGGAAGGCTCCCCGAGGACTGCCCCAAGCGCACCCTGACCACGTATCGTACTGGGATGGCTGGGGCCACCCCTGTCGGCTGGCCCAGCTGTCTGGAGGGCAGCAGCTGGGCGGTATCAGAACCACGGAAACCTTCTGCCCTTGGACCCAACGATCCCACTTCCCGGAAACCACCCAGACACCAAGGAAATAATCCAAAATACAGAGAAAGCTTATAGAGCCAGGCATGACAGAGCTCTGGTTACAATCTAGTAGTTTCTCTGTTGGCATACACAATACTCATACACACTTCTTCCTAACACGATCAAGATAATCTGTTTCAGCAGCCTGCTGCTGTAGTCAGGGATTTGTATTTGGGTTTTGTCACGGAATTTGATGGCCTCTCAGGTAATTGTGGTACTCAACCTTGGGCTCCATGTCCTCCTCAGTGGGGTGCAGTAGAAGCAGCTCCCGGCTACTCACACCTGTGGCCTGCCAGGGGTCACAGGGCATCTGCCATACTGGTGGTTCTTAGAGGACTGTGTTTACATTTTGCTCAGAGCAGGCATTTAGGAAAGGTTGGTTTAATGAGTCCCTCTGAGTGTCCAGAGGCAAGTCCTCCTTCCCCAGGGGCACCACACAAGTGACAGACCAGAAGCCTGGGATTCAGTTCCAGGTCTTCTGTGCCTCGAGGGACAGCCTTGTGTAAACTCTTTATTTTCTTTAGGACTGTTTTTTGTTTTTCTTTTTTTTTTTTTTGAGACAGGGTCTTGCTCTGTTGCCCAGGCTAGAGTGCAGTGGTGTCATCACAGTTCACTGCAACCTCAAACTCCTGAATTCAAGTGATCCTCCTGCCTCAGCCTCCTGAGTAGCTGGGATTATAGGCACACAACACCACACCTGGCTATTTTTAAATTGTTTATAGAGGCTGGGGTCTCACTGTGTTGCCCGGGCTTGTTTTGAACTCCTGGGCTCAAGAGATCCTCCTGCCTTGGCCTCTCAAAGTGCTAGGATTACAGGTGTGAGCCACTAGGCCCGGCTTCGTCCTTTTTATGTGTGTACACGAGTGATATATGAAAAGTTTATGTCCAAATGGAGTTTAAGATAGCTCTTTAAATAGGTATAAAATAAAATAAATATTGCAAGTAACAAGAACACTGTTACTTTGCTATTGGGGGTCTTTTGTAGTTCCATATAAATTTTAGGATTGTTTTTTCTATGTCTGTGAGGATATCATTGGTATTTCGATAAGGATTACATTGAATCTGTTAATTGCTTTGAGCAGTGTTATCACTTAAACAATATTAATTCTACCAATCCATGAACATGGAATATTTCCATTTTTTTGGTGTCCTCTTCAATTTCTTTCATCAGTATTTTATAGTTTTCCTATTGGTTAAGTTGATTCCTAGGTATTTTATATTCTTTGTAGCCATCGTAAATAGGATCATTTTCTTGATTTCTTTTTCATTTATTTTTTTATTTTTATTTATTTTTATTTTTTTTTTGAGACAGAGTCTCACTCTGTTGCCCAGGCTAGAGTGAGTGCCGTGGCGTCAGCCTAGCTCACAGCAACCTCAAACTCCTGAGCTCAAGCGATCCTCCTGTCTCAGCCTCCCGAGTAGCTGGGACTACAGGCATGCACCACCATGCCCGGCTAATTTTTTCTATATATATTTTTAGCCGTCCATATAATTTCTTTCTATTTTTAGTAGAGATGGGGTCTCGCTCTTGCTCAGGCTGGTCTCGAACTCCTGAGCTCAAACGATCCGCCCACCTCGGCCTCCCAGAGTGCTAGGATTACAGGCGTGAGCCACCGAGCTCGGCCTTTGATTTCTTTTTCAGATTGTTTGCTATTGGCGTATATAAATGCTACTGATTTTTGTATGTTGATTTTCTATCCTGCAACTTTACTGAATTAGTTTATTAGTTCTATCAGGTTTTTGGTGGAGTCTTTAGGTTTTTCTAAGTATCAGGTCATGTTGCCTATGAACAAGGCTAATTTGACATCTTTTCCAATTTGGATGCCCTTTATTTACTTCTCTTGCCTGATTGCTCTGGCCTATGTGGCCTTTTGTGTCTGGCTTCTCTCGCTGAGCAAGATGGTTATGAGGATCGCCTGTGTTGTGGCATGGACCAGTAGTTTGTTGTTTATTATCGCTAATTAGTTTATCCATTCACTCATGTTTGATGAAAGTTTGCGTTGCTTCCACCTTTTGGCTGTTATAAATAGTGCTGCTATGGTATACGTGTACAAGTTTTCATGTGAAGATATATTTTGACCTCTCCGAGGTGGTATATACCTGCAAGTGGAATGGCTGTGACTTTGGCTTGCCTGTCTCTGCCACAGTGTGGGCATCTAGAGCAGAGGTGACAGTTCGTTATATTCACACGGGCCTTAATGTCTCTGTGGAAGCATAAGGACCCAGAACTGAACTTGACTGTCCCTACCTGGGCCCTCATACTTTTGTGCTAGTGTAGACACCCAGAGCTGAGGTGGGTTTTCTCCCTTCATCTGCATCCTCATGAGTGTAGGCACACAGGTCTGAGGTGACAAGTGAATGTCATCACTTGGGCCCTCATGCCTCTTAGCTCAGTGTAGTCACCCAGAGCTGAGGGGACAGTTGGGTATTTTTACCTGGGTTTCATGTCTTGGCTCTATTTTGGCACTCAGATCTGAGGTGACACTTCTCTCACCTGGCCCTCATGGCTCTGTCAAAATGTAGACACACGGAGCTAAAGTGCCAGCTGACTGTCCTCATGCGTGCTGTCATGCCTCTGCCCAAGTTCAGAAACCCAGCTTGAGGTGACATTGATTGCTTTAACCTGGGCTTTTTTTTATGCCTTTTTGCAGTATGGGCACCACGATCTGGGCTATCAGTTCATAGATGTCACTTGGGCCCTTGTGTGTCTGTCCCAGTGTAGGCACCCAGCATGAGGGGACAGAGACTGCTTCTCTTGTCTGTGCCCCAGCGGAGAGCCCACAGTGAGTGTTTTCTTGGGCCCTTACGTCCCTGCCTCAGTGTAGGGCCCCAGAACTGAGGTGACAGTTGAATGCCCTCACCTGATCCCTTATTCCCCTCTCCCAGTGATGACCCAAGCACTGAGTTGTCAGGTGACAGTAATCACATGGGCCTGCAGGCCTGTGCCCCAGAGCTGGCAGCAGAGCTCACGTGCCTGTTGACTGTCCTCGCCTGAGACCTCTCGACCCTACCCTAGATCCGGCACCCAGAGCTCAGGTGTCAGTTGGGACCCCTACCTTCATGCCTCCCCCTGAGTTGAATGACCCAGAGATGAAGTGACAGTTGAATGACCTCAATGGTCCCTCGTTCTCTTTTCCAATATAGGCACCAAGATTTGTGCTTTCAGTTGACTGCCCTCACCTGGGCCCTCATGTTCCTGCCCCAGCGCAGGCACCCAGAGCTGAGGTGACAGTTGAGTGTCCTTACCTGGGCCCCAATGCCTCTGCCACACAGTGGGCATTCAGAACTGAAGGGACAGTTGACTGTCCCCACCCGGGCCCCCCTGCCTCTGTCCCAGTATAGGCACACAGAGATTTGGTGTCAGTTAAAAGCCCTGACTTGGGCCTCATACCTCGGCACCTATGTTGGCACACACAGCTGAGGCGACAGGCGCGTTGCATCTGCCCCACTGTAAGCACACACACATGAGGTGCGTGACTTTCCTCACTGTGTGTCAACCTTGTTCCCCCCCAGTGTGGGTCCCTAGAACTGAGGTGACACTTAATTCAGTGGGATCCTAAGGCCTGTGCTACAATGTATTCACCTAGAGATGAGGTGACAATTGTCTGTCCTCAGCTGGTCCCTCAGGCATGTGCCTCAGCAGAGACACCCAGGGCTGAATTGACAGTTGACTGTCCTCATCAGGGCCCTCATTTCTTTGTCCCTCATAGGCACCCAGAGGTCAGGTGACAGTTCAGTGTCCTCACCAGGGCCTTCGTGCCTCTGTCACGGTGTAGGCACTCAGAGCGGTATCAGATGGAGAGGTGACCACGTTGCTCCCTTCACACTCACACGCAGCCACTCATGTGTTGGGGTCCACACATAGGGCTGGGTCCCTTCTCCACTTCAGGCTCCCACTGCTGCCCCTGTACGAGAGTGTCCGTCCCAGTGGTGCCATGCCCACAGGTTCCCCGCAGTCTGTAAACATGGGGGACAGGAAGAATGAGGTGCTCCCTGGGGCTCGGGTCCCCACCCCGTCAGGGCTCAATGCCATCCCTAGGCCCCTATTCGAGGCTTTGAGGACGCAGGACCGTGAGCCGTGGCGGATGTTTCCCAGGAGCAGACGCAAGGACAGCACCCCCTGGTGGCGAGCGGCGGGTAAGGTGCAGATGCGACTTCAGGGGCGCGCTCTGTGGGATCCCCGCCTTAGTCATCCGGGCCTGTCACAGCGCTTAGTCTGCGCAACCGCAGTTTCAAGACCCACACTGCAGGAAGTCAAGGGCAATAGAGCCACACAGCTCCTAACCACTCGGCCCGGGGCACATCCAGCATGGTGAGCCTAGTGACGTTCATGACACCTGGGGGTGACTGTGGACGTGGTGTGAGACCTTGGGACTGACCCATGCTCACTTACTTGAGTCTTGTGCCCTGTCCCCACCCAGGAGTTCCCCTCCTAGCCCCCCCTGCTAGTTCTGCCTGATTTCCCATGGTAGGTAACAAGAGGAGGCTGCCCCAAGTCCCAGGACACAAGGGGTGACAGCCTTGTTGCTTGCACACACATTTCCCCTACTAAGCCTTTCTTTGCACGGAGAGCCCTGGGGCTCAACCTCAGCGGCCCCCCAGCTCCCAGGTTTCAGCCTTTCTGGAGGCCACGGGCGCCAGGACCAAGGCCAAAAGGCCACTACCCTTGTGGCCTAAGTGCAGCCTCCCATCCTGTGACCTGGCTCCTGGCCCCCATCAAGCTCCTTCCTTCCCTATCCAGGGTCCGGGTGAACTTGGTGACCTCCCTGCTCCCACAACCCAGAGGTGCCACGTCCCGTTTACAGGGGGGGATGGGAAGAGTAGGACTCACAGACAGGGGCACAGCATCCGGGCTTACGGGACGGGAACTGTCGGGCCCACCATTTGAGTTTCCTTTCACTGTGGATTTCTCCTGGGCAGGAGCCTCGGCTCATCCTTTGGATTCAGGCCTTTGCCCTACCCATCCTTGAGCGTTCGCTTCCTCCGTAAAACACACCACTACCTGGTCATTTTGTCCCGTTGGCCTCACCTCCTAGAACCCAGGCTGCAAGCACGGGTACCATGGTGTCGTGTCGGCAGGACAAACGCTGTGCTGAGACACTCAGCGGCTGCTACCCTTGTTGGGCCTGTGTACAGGGCTGGCAAGTGGCCCCCAAAACTCATTCCCACCTGGAATCTCTGAAGGTGGCCTTATGTGGAAATAGGGTGTTTCCAACGCAGTCAGTTGAGTTAGGACGAGGTCATACTGGAGCAGGCGGGCCCTAGCCCAGTGCTGAGTGGTGTCCTTAGGAGACGGAAGAGGAGAAGCTACACACGGTGAGGCGGCGGCCACGTGGAGACGGAGGCAGAGGGCGAGGCAGAGAGCAGGGTGCTGTGGCGGCCACAAGCAGGACCGCCTGGAGCCCCCGCGAGCTGGAAGGGGCGGGAAGGACCCTCTGGAGGGAGCGCGGCCCCACCCACACTTGGATTTCGGATTCTGGCCTCCGGAAGTGGGGAGAAGCCATTTCTGGACTGGGGCTTGTACGAGTGTCCTGTGGCTGCTGTCACAAAGCACCACAGACTGGGGGGCTGACAACGGAAATGGACCTCTGCAAGTAGTATTCGGAAGGACAGGTGACATGGTGGTCACAACTGGACGTGGGGTCAGGCCCAGAGGTGAGGAGCCTGAGGGAGGCCAGTTGCAGGGGAACCATGCAGGTGCACGGGGAGTGGGGGAAGCAAATGACAAGGGGACAGGAGGGGCTGTCTGCAGATTTAATGGAGAGGGACGAAGGTGGGGGGGGGGTCCCAGCTGCTGCTTCTGCTTTTCCTGTGGTGGGGAGGCTGCCTGCAGTAGGGTTGGGGACGTGGAGTGCAGAGTTGGGGGGACTGGGGGACTCCTAGGGGGCCCAAGACATTGCTGGGCAGCAGCACCAGGTCCCTTCCAGCTGATGACCAGGAATGTGGAGTGGCACTGAGGCTGGCGTGGCTGTGGGCAGGTTCTCTCACACCCCAAGTTCTGAGGAGCCTGCCCACAGCCATCAGGGCATGTGGCTTGGCCACTGCCCCACTGAGGCCCGCAGCCCCTCCCCGTCATCCCTGACTCCTGCCCTAGGCCATCCGGAGTCCCAGTGGCTGGAGAGCCCTGGGACAGCCAGACAGGCCGCCCTTCTCCTCCCTTCGGTTGGGGCTGGAGTGAGGGGAGGAGGCTGGCTCAGGCAGGGCCTGAGGGGGCCTGGGATGGTCAGTCTCCAGTGCTTGGTGGCTGAGGAATGTAGCTGGCCTCAGACAGCAGCAGTAGCAGCAGCAGCAGCAGCAGCAGCGAGGGGCAAAAGGTGGCCCGAGCCCCGGGCCAGGAATGTGACGCTGAGGCCTGTGGTCCCGAAGCCCTCCCGCGAGGTCGGGCGGTGGGAAGGAGAGACAGAGCGGCCGAGGCGGGTGGGGTGTGTGTGGGCGCCAGGCTCAGAGCTTGTGGGGGTTCACCCACTTGTAGGTGCCCTCGTACTGGAAGCCCACTCTCTTCATCAGCTCGTCTGCCTCCGGGGGGCCGCGGCTGGAGAGGGGACAGGCAGGGTGGTGAGGGAAGCCCGCCCCGGGGCGCGTGCCCGCCGGCCCTCCCTGCCCTTCCCTCACCTGCCGTAGATGTAGGGGATGGGTTTGGGCTTCTCCCGCTCGATCTTGTGCAGCAGCGGGGTGAAGATCCGCCAGGCCTCCCGGAGCTCGTCGCTGAAGGGACACAGCGTGACTTGGGAGGGGGGCGGCACAGAGGGAGGGGGGAAAGGCCACCCCCATGGCCGCAGGGGGCCCTCACCTGCGCACAAAGTGCATCTGGCTCCCACAGAAGACGTCCAGGATGAGGCGCTCATACGCATCAGGGAGCTTCACGTTCTGCAAGGGGAGGGGTCTCACTGACACCACCGCGCATCGTCCCCAGGCCCGGAAGCCCCCTTCACGGGCCCCTCCCCCCGGGGCACCTTGTATCTGTTGCCATAGGTCAGGTCCAGCTCCGACTCCTCGGGGTTGAAGAACATGCCGGGCTTCTTGGTCATCATCTTGGTGTACACAGCCTCGTTGGGCTGCACGCGGATCACCAGCTCATTGCGCTTGCACTGCTGGTGGAAGATGTCGCCAGCCACATCGCGGAACTGCAGCCGCACCTCCGCCTTGCGCTCGTTCAGGGCTTTGCCGCAGCGCAGGATGAAAGGTACCCCTGGGTTGAGCGACGAGGCCAGCCTCAGGACCAGCTCCCTCGGTGGCATGGGCTGGGGTGTGTGTGCGTGAGCTAGTGCCAGGGTGCTGTGTCCCACCCCTGCCGGCCTCCGCCCTCCAGCAGCGAAAGGGTCTCCCCAGCACGTGCCCCGCCCTGCCTTACTCGGCCCGGAGGCCCCACCTACCGTCCCATCTCTCGTTTTCCACATACAGGACGACAGCTGCGAAGGTGGCAGTGGTGGACCCGTGGGGCACCGTGGGGTCGTCCAGGTACCCTTTGGTGGCCTCGCCCTCTCCGCTGGGGTTCCCCACATACTGGCCCAGGACCACATTGTCGGCCTGCACCTCCGAGATACACTTCAACACTTTGACCTGGGAGAAAGCCGGGAGAGAGCGGGCCCCCGGGGGATGAGCTGGGGCGCAGGCGGCAGGCGCGAGGAGGCACACGAGCAGCCCCGAGGACGGGAGGAAGTACCTCTTTGGCTTTGCTCACTGTGCCAGGGGCATGGCCACGGGCCCCTGCCCTGAGGGCCTCTGGGACCACCTTGGCCCACTCTTGTGTTTTCTGAGGAGGCATTCACTGTCACACCCGGGACATGACAACCTGGGCTCATGACTCCCAGCCCTGGGTGCTTCTACCTGCTGTCCTCAGAGCTGGTAGCTTCTGTAGGGGACAAGGACACCTGCCATTTGCATATCTTGCTCAGCATCTTAGAGTTGCGGGGGGGGCGCGGCTGCTGGGCACCAGGAGGGTACACCCCACCCACCTTCTCGTCACGGACGTCGTCCGAGCTGGTGGAGGCGGGCTTCTCCATGGCCACCAGACACAGCATCTGCAGGAGGTGGTTCTGCATCACGTCCCTGGTGGCAGAAGAGGCCAAAGCTCTGGTCAGGCGCCACTTCCAGGTTGGGGGGAAGCAATGAGGAATGGGCCTCTCAGCCCCCGCCCTGTCAGCCGGGTTCCAGGGGGCCTGTGATCCCCAAACGAGGCTTTCCAGTAGCAGGTGCCAAGACTTGCTTCCAGACGCCCACTGTCTTCCAGGTCCCCTTAGGGACGTAGACGGCGACCCAGCCACTGAGCCAGGAAACCCGAGGGGTGTGGCCACCCTCGACAGCTCAGTCGCTCAGATTTTGACCCTTGGGGTACGAGGAGGAGCCTCCCACAACGGGGACGGCCAGCCCTGCAGGCAACTGCCACAAAGGGGAAACAGGCTCTCACCGGATGATCCCAAATTCATCGAAATATCCCCCACGGCCCTCAGTGCCGAAGGGCTCCTTGAAGGTGAGGATCACGCAGGCGATGTTGTCCCGGTTCCAGATGGGGCCGAAGATCCTGTTGGCAAATCTGTAGGGACGAGAAGGGCAGAGGCTGGCACAGCAGAGGGGCAGGGGCCCCATATTCTGGAGGAATTCGTCCTCAGGGCGGCAGCAGGACAGTTGAGGCTCCGCAAGCACCAACTCCCGACACCGTCCCCTTCTCCCCCGTCCGTCCCCCAGAAGCAGCACCCACCTCAGCACCATGAGGTTCTGGACCATCTCCTTGCCCAGGTAGTGGTCGATGCGGTAGATCTGGTCCTCCCGGAACAGGGAGGAGATGTGGTTGGACAGCTGGTCAGAGCTCTGCAGGTCCCTCCCGAAGGGCTTCTCCACGATGATGCGGTTCCAGCCTCTGCTGGGAGCCCAGAGCCATGTCACCTCCCTTGAACCCCTCCTCAGGGAGTGGGGGTCAGAGATGAGTCACCCCTGACCCCCCTCCCCAGAGGCCGGGCCTCCCTCCCCCCTCTGCATCCTCAGCTCTGCTGGGCTGGCCTTTGTCCCCTGCCTGCTGTCCCTGGCCCTCAACAGCAGGCTTCACACCTCAAAAACCTTCCTGCCAACCCGTTGGGCAGCACTACTGACATGCCCCATTGGCCCAGTGTGGGGGAGCAGGAGCAGTGGCTGGCAAGGGCATGGGTTCCACATTGGGTTTTTTTTTTTTTTTGAGACAAGGTGTCACTCTGTTGCCCTAGGTAGAGTGCAGAGGCGTCAGCGTAGCTCACTGCAGCCCCCAACTCCTCAAACTAAGGAAGTGGCAAGAGCAGGTGGGGCAGTTTTCTGCCCCAGTTTGGCAGGCAGTGCGGGTAGCTTTGGGGAAGGCAAGGATGCCAGGTGCTAAGAGGGAAGCGACCCTCTTGCCTCAACCTCCCTGGTAGCTGGGACTACAGGCACACACTACCACGCCTGGCTAATTTTTCTATTTTTAGTAGAGACGGGGCTTGTCTCGAATCCTGACCTCGAGCGATCCTCTCGCCTTGGCCTCCCAAAGGGCTGGGATTACAGGCATGAGCTACCATGCCTGGCCTTTCCCCATTGGCTTTAAAATGAGAAAAGGGGCCGGGCGCGGTGGCTCACGCCTGTAATCCCAGCCCTCTGGGAGGCCGAGGCGAGAGGATCGCTCGAGGTCAGGAGTTCGAGACCAGCCTGAGCAAGAACGAGACCCCCCATCTCTACTAAAAATAGAAAGAAATGATCTGGACAGCTAAAAATATATAGAGAAAAAAAATTAGCCGGGCATGGTGGCACATGCTTGTAGTCCCAGCTACTTGGGAGGCTGAGGCAGAAGGATTGCTTGAGCCCAGGAGTTTGAGGTTGCTGTGAGCTAGGCTGACACCACGGCACTCTAGCCCAGGCAACAGAGGGAGACTCTGTCTCAAAACAAACAAACAAAAAAAAAAAAAATGAGAAAAGGGCCCTTTCTTTGCTGTGTCCCGCAGAGCAAAACCAGGAGGAGAGTGGGGAGACAGATGGCCGTGGGTCTGGGTCTGGGAATCCGCAGGAGTGCCTGCCACTCAGCGGGCTTCTCGCGGAGCAACACTGCCACCTGGTGTCCCTGGCGGGGCCTTGGGAAAAGCCAGAGAATGAACGTGCGGCAGCGAGTGTTTCATGGAGCAACACTGCCACCTCGTGGCCCTGGCGGGGACTCGGGAAAAGCCAGATAATGAGCGCGCGGCAGCGTTTCGTGGAGCAACACTGCCATCTTGTGGTCGCGGTGGAGATTGCTGCCAGGGACTGATTTCCCGCGTGAGGGACATTGAGGCTGCACTCCAGCGCTTGAACCGCGTTTGAACCATAAAGATGGGTGGGTAGTAACATTTTCAGCAAGGACTGTTAGAAAACTACCGTATTTATAGCCTATTCCCTTCTTTGGAGAGCTAATGCGTGTAGAAAACAAACAGGGGGCACCCGACTTTTCAGCTGCCTAGAGCCATTTGACCTGCGGGCTCTTCAAGCAGCGGGGAGCCCCTGCCTGGGCCAGCACAGATCTGTAGCCAGGGCAGGGTAGACAGGCCACGGCAGCAGGGAAGGCAGGCGAAGGGCAAGCCTTACATCTGGCTCATGCAGGTCTCGTGGATGTTCTTGGTGACGGCCTCATAGACGGTGGGGGGCAAGGCCAGGTAGAAGAGGCGGTTGGCCTGCAGCCCCTGGGGAAGCCCGTTCATGTGGCTGTTGAGGCGCTTGTAGGAGGCCGCGTCATCGTACTGGCCAGCCACGTAGGAGTTGTGGGCAAAGAACTCTTCCAGCTTGGGCTTCTCCTCTGGGGTGGCCTGGGAGAGGTGGACACACAGATGTCGGCCCCTCCCTTAGAGTCCACGTCTGCCCCACCCCAGGGGAGTGGCGGGGTCTCATTTGTGTTCTCATCCCACAGCCAGGGTGGGCTTCCCACACCGGGTTCAGTGCCATCTTGGCAACTTTGCACATCCAGGAAAGGGGGCTGAGGCAGACAGCGTGAATGCATCCCTGGGGACCTCGTGCCCTAAGACAGAAGTGAGATTTCAGGAAACTTTGATGGGGAGAAATGCGCTGGGGAAAGCTCTCTCTCCAAAATCATTACGCCAAACTACCACGTGTTGAGAAAAGGCAGCTTGGAAGGATTTCTCCCGGTGAAGAGGCACCGGCGAGGAGTCTTTTTTCTAGCTCCTGACACATCCAACCTGCCTCCCAGAGCACAGCAGGGTGGAGCCCGTGAGTCCTGGTCAAAGGGTGGCCGGGTGATGGGGGTCTCTGTGCCCATTGCTCCCCCTGACGCTAAGGAAGTGGCAAGAGCAGGCGGGGCAGTTTTCTGCCCCAGTTTGGCAGGCAGCAAGGGTAGCGTTGGGGAAGGCAAGGATGCCAGGTGCTAAGAGGGAAGAACACCCCAGGATGGGATGGGAGGATGTCCCCTGGCGGCTACCTGAGGCTGGCCCCATCCGAGCTGGCAGAGAGGGCAGAACCAGGCTGGGGGAGACCCTGAAGCCACTCACTTTGAAGAAGGGCTCGCTCTGCTTGCGGATGTCAGCCACCGTGAGGCGGGAACGGGCGTAGCCCACAATGAAGGTATTTTCAGGCAGAAGGCCGTCCCGGAACAGCCACCTGAGGGCAGAGCACAGCCATGGCCAGGGTGTGGTGGGCAGGGCTAGGCCTGACCCTGCTGGGGAGGCCACAGGAGCAGTGTGGGGGGTGCACTTACCAGATGGTGGGGTAGATCTTCTTCTTGGCCAGGTCGCCCTGTGGCAGAGGGAACAGGTGTGGTTAGGAGCAGCTGGGGACACAGTCTAGGTTGTCCCCCACCCTCCTAGCTCAGGATCAGCACTCAGCTGCAGGCATATCTGTCTTGCCCCCATATACGGCCAGGAGCCCCGAGACCCGACCCTGAGCCAGTCCTCTACCCCAACCTGGAAGGCATAAACTCGTCTCCTTTGGGACTCATTCTCTAGCTATATATATAAAAAAAATGAAAACTCAAACACATCTCCTGCATTCAAGAAGAAAACCTGGGCCGGGCACGGTGGCTCACGCCTGTAATCCCAGCACTCTGGGAGGCCGAGGTGGGCGGATCGTTTGAGCTCAGGAGTTCGAGACCAGCCTGAGCAAGAGCGAGACCCCGTCTCTACTAAAAATAGAAAGAAATTATATGGACAGCTAAAAATATATTATAAAAAAAAGAAGAAGAAAACCTGAAAATTCAATTCAGTAGAAGTGGATGAGGATGGAAGTGCCACGTATCCAAACTTGTGAGACACGTCTTGAAGGCAGTGAGCTAAGCATTCCACTTACGAAGTCATAAAAAGGACAGTAGAATTTTAAAGCCAAACAAATTACGAGTGAAATAATGAAAAGAAAAATTAATATCATAAAAAACTAACGAAAAGAAAAGATTCACAAAGCCAGAAGTTGGTATTTGAAATAGGCTAATGAGAACAGGCAACGCTCTGGCACAGTTGCTTTTTAAAAAGGCACAAATAACCGTGAGGTCGCAGCTGGGCGTGGTAGCTTGAGCCTGTCATCCCAGAGACTCGGGAGGCTGAGGCAGGAGGACGGCCTGAGCCCAGGAGTTTGAGACCAGCCTGGGCAACGGAGTAAGACCCCAATCTCTAAAAAATAAACAAACAAAAGAAAATGAAACAAACAAACAAACAAACAAAAAAAACAACAAAAGAAAAAAACCAAAACACTTGGGTGTACAATTGGACCAAACTACAGACAGGAAACAGAGAAAAGGTTTTTTTTTTTTTTTTTTTTTTTTTGAGACAGGGGCAGAGTCTCACTCTGTTGCCCAGGCTAGAGTGCCGAGGCGTCAGCCTAGCTCCCAGCAACCTCAGACTCCTGGGCTCAAACGATCCTCCTGCCTCAGCCTCCCGGGTAGCTGGGACTGCAGGCATGAGCCACCATGCCCAGCTAATATTTTCTATATAATTTTTAGCTGTCCAGATCATTTCTTTCTATTTTTCGTAGAGACGGGGTCTTGCTCTTGCTCAGGCTGGTCTCGAACTCCTGACCTCAAACCATCCGCCCGCCTCGGCCTCCCAGGGCGCTAGGATTACAGGCGTGAGCCACCGCGCCTGGCTGAGAAAAGGGTTTTATGAACAACTTTACTCCACATCTGACAACCTAGATGAGATGGACAAATTTCTAGAAAAGGCCAACCTACCAAAACAGAGCAAGGGACCTGAGTGGGGCAGTGGCGACAAACCTTCCCACCAAGACAACTCCTGGCACAGAGAGCATTTTGCCAGTGCTTCTGTGAAAATGCAAGGAAGAGAGAATTCCAGTCTGAAGTAAACGCTTCCTATAGCCTGAAGAAAGGGCAACCGAGGAAAGCCCGCGGGAAGACCCGGAGGCCTGTCTAATTCACACACGCGTGCGGACGCAAAACGCCTGCAGAAAAACATTGGTCAGCTACATCCTGCAGTGTTAGAAGATGTAACACATTGGAACCAAGTTGGTTTTATCCAGGAAATAAAAGACTGGTTTGATATTAAGAGAGAAAAATCAATCATCAAAATTCACCACATTAAGAGATTAAAGGAAAAAACTGTAAGAAATCTTTGCCTACTCCTATGTATTGACTTTTAAAAAAATCTAGTAACTGTGCTAAACTGAACAGATGTAAAGTGTTTCAGAAAATTATTCATGATAAAAACTCTTATCAAAGGAGTAATAAAAGAGAACTTCCTTAAATTGATAAAGGGCATCTATAAAATACCTTATGAACACCATCCTCAATGGGAAATGCTGGAATAATTCCCCAAGGAAAGAATGCCCGCTGCGGGGTCTTTAGTCAATGCAGAACAAGAGCCCCTTGCCAGCAGTCAGGCAAGAAAATGAAAATGGCATAAGGCTTGGAAAGGAAGAAAAAAAAACCCCTGTCATTATTTGTAGATGACAGTTTGTCTATTAAAAAAACCACCTCAAATCAACCTACAGATAAATTGTTAGAATTAGTTAGAGTTTAGCAAGGTTGCTAGATTAAGAAAAATCAATAGGTAGGAACAGGCAAATATTTTTTTAGGACACAGAAAGCAATAACCATAAAATGAATAAATTAAGATTTTTATCAAAATTAAAAACTTCTGCTCATCAAAAGACACTGTTAAGAAAATGAATAGATAAGCCACAGACTGGGAGAAAATATTGACCAAACTCATCTGTATACAGAATATATAAGCAACTCCTACAATAAGAAAACCACCCAATTAAAAATGGGTAGAAGCCTTCGGTAGATGCTTCACAGGGAAGAAAAATAAAAGGCCAATAAATATGTGAAAAAGTGTTCAAGATTATCGGTTGTCAGAAAAATGCCACTTAGATCACCTACTCGACTGGCTGAGTCGTGGTGACGTGCGATGGTACAGGCACTCTCTAAGACAGCTCAGCTTGCGACCTGGCCGTTCCCCTCCTCAGTACTACCCAAGACAAACACGTCCACACAGACTTGAACACGAATGGTCACAGCAGCCTCAGTTCAAAGTAGCCCCAACCTGGAAACACCCCAAATGCTGAAAGTAGTCAACACGTGAATGGACAAACTGTTCACACAATGGACACTACTCAGCAACACAGAGGAAAGAGCTAGAGAGCCATGTGACACCAGGGAATGGCAATGACATGCTGAGCTGCAGCACACAGACACAAGGGATGAAACGCTCTGTGTCCACTTCAGTGAAGTTCCAGGATAGGCAAAACTAATCTATTATGACAGAAATTCGATCAGTGGTTGCCTGGAGCAGGGTGTAGACTGCCCAGGAGTGGGCACCCAAGAACTTTCTGGGGAGATGAAAATGTCCCATACCATGCTGAAGGTGTGTGACCGATTGTACAGTAAGATCTGTGCCCTGCAATGTGTACCAAAAAAAAAGATGGTGAAAAAAACAATAAAGGAGCAGAGGGTGGGGGCGCAGCCAGCGTGGGGGAGCAGGTGCAGAGGATGTTCTGTCTCTTGCTCTAGGGGCAGCTTCCGTGGGTGTGCTGAGTTTGTGAAAAGTCATCGACTACACACTTACGATCTGTTGGGGAAAAATAATTCAAGATAATACCCTGTACAAAAGCAAATGTTATAAGGAACCCAGAAATAAATCCAGTGAAACACACGTGAGCCCACTAGGAGGAAATGATCGAACTCGATTAAAGACATTGAAGACGACCTACACAGGGGCCCCCCTGGTTCTTGGGCAGAATCACGTGGTCCCTTCTCTGCAAGCTTATCAACAGCCCGACATGCTTTACTTTTGTAACTTGACACACTTTAGGTGGAAGGGGAAGGCGCAAGAAGGCCAGGGCCTCCTGAAGGACAGAGCGGCAGTCCGCCCTTTCATCTCCGGACCCTGTCATCAAGAGTGTGGATGACGGGGGTGCTCCCAGAGCGCTGCTGAGGCTGGCCCGACTCGGATCCTGCCTCACCCGAGACAGAAAAACCAACTCCAGGGGTGAAGGACTGGACTATTAAATGCAAAATTAACTTTTAGAAGCCTTACCTACAGGCATGTCTGATTAAAAAAATCAAAACACCACATCCAACGAGTTATTTTGAACCGGATTTTTTCCAGATGTTTGGGGTGACTTTTCAGATGTAGCCTGTCCTTCTCTGAGCTCAAAGCAACCCTCAAGAAGGCAGGCATAACAACACTCCCTGTCTTGGCCCCATGTCGCCAGTGGGCTCGACACACTGGGGGCCTCCCCTCCAGCACCCCTGAAAGGCAACTTACTGCCGTCACAAGTGGACTCGTATACAATGGCCCAGCCCATGCCGACTAGCCCTTTAAAAATGAGGAGGTGGCACTGTCTTGCACATAAAACTTCGAAAATGATCAGGTACAAGATGGAAGCCGTGTAATCACAGCCACCCCCACCCCAGACGGGCAGTTAGGAAGCCACAAAGTGGCTCCCAGGTGGGAAACAGCTACCCAGGGCGGGCGGGCTCCGAGGGCGCTCAGGGATGTCTGCGGTCTGCAGGGCTCTGCTCCACCTCCGATTCCGCCTGGGTGATCTCCGCCACGCCTGGGGCTCCAGGCGGGGACTTGCAGGCTGACTACTGTCAAGTTCTGTCCCGGCCCAGATGCTGCTGAGTGCCAAGCACACGCAAGTGTCTGCTGGTCATCTCCAGTCTCCACTGGGACCCTCGAGCCCCCAGGTGGGCTCTTCCCAAACCAGGGTTCCCTACGTTGGTGCCTACCACCAACTCCCTCTGCCCCCTGGCCATGTCCGCCAACCACTCACAATTGATCTCCCAGGTGCTCTGGAATGGGTCCCTACTGTAAGTGCCACCTTCCTTGTGAACCACTGTGAGAACTTCCCAAATGGCCTCCTTGTCCCCCACATGCTGCAGTGACTGTCTTCAAAAAGATGTCCCAGACCTGCCACTAGCTGAGCTCAGATTGTCTGTGGGACCTCCTCGCCCATCGCTGCCCACATGATGCCCAGCGTGGCCACGCCAACGGCCGACTTGCCGCTCCCTGAAGCTGCTTGATTCTCTCGCTCCTAGGAGACGCTCCTGCCCTATCATCCTTGAAGGTCCAGCTCAGACGACCCCCTACCCTGGCTTGTCCCGTCAGTCATGTCGTGTCAGCTTAGTGTTGGCCCTGCATGCTCCGAAAGCGCCAAACTGCTGGGAAGCAGACCCCGAAACAGACAATGAGAACCACAACCTGCCAGTAGCTTTAAGCCTTGCAGCAGGTAATGTTTGCTTATGACCAAATTCCAACAGAGTGGGAGGAATCCAGACGGACTCCAGACAATGCTGGTGGCAGGAGACTGCTCTGCTGAGTCACGGCTGCCCCACACCCCAAGCTGTTCTCGCTGCTCCCTTTGGGATTAACAAGCGATAGAACCTGCTTGCCTTGTTTCAGCTCAGCCCCTGCAACTGACAGTCTGCTGGGTTCCAAGTCACCCCAGAGGTAGGACCGAGGACAGCGGGGGAGGGGTGAGGCAGGCTGCCCCCTCCAACTGAGGGGGGTCCAGCTGTGCCGCCCGCTCTCCTCAGGGCTCAGGGTGGCCCTGCCCTCCTTCCTGAGGTCTCCTTTGGAGGAACAAATGTGGGAAGACATTAGGGAACCTTCCAGCTTGCTCAAGGAAACCCAAACATACCACGTGTGTGTCGGGGGCAATGAAAGGGGCTCTTGGTGAGCAGTGGTTGGAAGCCGCTTATCTTCCCTACTCCCTCACGTCACCCAGGACCACAGCAGGGAAGGATCTGCCCAAGGACACGTGGTGACTTAGCAGCAGAAGCAGGACATGATTAAGATCTCCAGCCACCAACGTCTGGTCAGGCCAGGGCAAAGGGACCTGGGCAACGCCCGCCTGTGGTTGCTTGAGATTTGGCCTCAGCCTCCTGTTTTATAAACTCAAATCACTGCAGTCTTTTGTCTTGGCGTGAGGGTTTTAGGATGGAGGGCGCTTAAGACCCATCAGGGGTGGGCCATCTGGTCCCCCAAGGGTCGCTGGGGTCAAGGATCTGCCTTGCATCCCGGGGTGGAGCCCTTGGCCTTGGCTGGGGCCCAGCTGGCTCCCGGCCACTGGGGGCTGCTGAGGTAAGCTGCGCTGAAAAACCAACAAAAGGGCCTCCCTCCTACACCCTGGGGCCTGTGAGTCACCAGGCCTTTGGGGGCGTGCCAACATCATGACATAGCAAGAATTTTATCAACCCAACGGGGGGAAGTCAGCCTAGAAATGTTTTGAGGAGAGGGAGGGGCTGGGGCTGCCAGGTCATCCCTCACACAGACCCATCATCAGGATGGGTCCTGAGCACCCATCGAGCCCATGGCCCTCATGGCTTAGGTGGGGAAACTGAGGCCCAAGCAGACTCCCAGTCCTATTCTCGTGCCCACACTCCCTAGCCTTGCCGAGGTCTTACCAGGTGGGGGAAGATGCTATTCCAGGTCCAAGGCTCCTTCTCCTACACTGGTCTACAAGGCCAGAGCTTTCTGGAGTGGGACAATAAGTACCTCCACTCCCTTTCTGGTATGGGTGGGAGTCGTGAGAAGGGGGAAGTGGCTGCACAGAATGGGGAAGAGCAAGTGGCTCGAAGCCCATTTAGTAACTCTGTGAACCAGCGTCAGGACAGCCCCAGGAAGGAAGCTGGGCATGTGGGTGAGGGTTGGGTAAGCTGGCCAGGGAGGAGGAAGGGACAGGGGATGGCCACGTGGGCCCCGCCTGCCCCAGGCTCTGGGCCTGCCAGCCACTGGCCCGCTTTCAGTCTCTACGTCCCATTGAGCTCGTTCCCAAATTGGGCTTTGGCGTTTGCTCTTCCTTTTGCATGCGATGCTCCCCTGGCCCTCACCTGTGGGCCTCGCTCTCCAGGCTGTCCTTGTGGGATCTACATGTTGTGGGGGGTTGGGGACACAACAGCCCGTTTGTGTCCTCACTCACACGCACCACTCTGAACTCTTGTCGGTGTGCTTACTCACCTTGGGTCCCCGGCCCCCCAGAGCACACGAGTCCCACAAAAAGGGCAGGGACTCTGGCTGCTGTGTCCAGAGGAATACTTGGTCGCTTTGTGCCAAATGAATGACTAGAGAACGTGCTGGTTTCCCAGGACGGTGGGTTGGAGACAGCGTGTCCCCGGTGCTACCCCTGACTGCCTCTTGCACCGAGTGAGGCGGTGTGGAAGGAGGCCTGAGGGTATAGGGGCTCTTCTAGGTGATGCCTGAGCATGCTCCAGCCCCTCCAGCAGGAAGAGGCTCTCTAGGGTACCCTTTGTCCCCCCCGTCCTCCCTTAGAGCTGGCACTTGCCATTTCTAGTCTGGGAACCTCTGGTTGTCGCTCCCAGAGCAGAGGAGAGCAAAGGGGAAGCCTACTGATTGCAATGGAACAAAGTTGCCCAACCCCAAGCTGGCCACAGGTGAAGGCAGCAGAAGTCACACAATCGGCTGAGAAAAGCCTGAGACTCCTGGTGTTAGTTTCACACTGCGGTTCAGGCAAAGGAAGGCACTTGCTCTAAGTCACACAGCAAGCTTGGATTCTCTCAATGAGGTGTCTAAGAGTTGAGTGCCTGAAGTCATAAGCTTATTATTGTGGCCTGGGTCACTCTGTTGGCATGTCCTTATGACAGCATGGGGTGGGGACAGGGGAAGAGGGAGAAATCACCTTCACTTTCTTCCCCAATCTGCTTCTTAGACTAAGGGCCTAATGGTCAGAGTCCTAGCTGTTGAGGTTTGTGGCTGACACAGACATGGCTCCTCTAAGGATACCAGGTTGGGGCCATGGCCGACGCCAGGCCCACTCCAGTGTGTGCTCCACCTGGGGACTTCTCCTGGGTCCTAGGGTTACGGGGGAGTCAGAGGACAGTGCTTGGGGTGACAGAGCCCTTCTCCCTTGCTCGCTTTCTCATTTCTTTTGGCTCTGCTTCTCCAAGTTCGGATCAGAAATACAAAGGTGGCAGAGAGCAGATTTGGCAAAGGGCAGTGGCACGTTGTTCAATGTGAACAGAAAACTACTGAGTTCCTGGAGCACTCAGGGGCCCACAGTGTGCCAGGTGCTGGGCCGATGCCTACCCTGTCAAGAGCCAACTAGTTTTCACAGAGCTCTTGCTTGAGATTACACGATAAGTTATGGGAAAGACAGTCAGAGGATGGTCAGCAGATTCTTGGGTGCATCTAGGGTTAAAAGTGAAAAATTGAGACCACTTTTAATTCGAGATGAAACCCTGGTCCTACCAGCCCCTGCCCATGTCTCTCTGCCACATGGTACACAGGGGGCCATGCTCTAGTCTGGGGGCCATGGCTCTACTAGGACTACCCCTCCCTCTCCTGCCTCCCCTCCCGTGTGCCACCATCGTGCTACACCTCTGCCTTTGCTTCTACTCCTTGGCCTTGCCTATCAAAGTGGCAGTTTTACCAGCTGGACAACTGGAGCCAGCTGGGGTGAGGTGGAGCTTCTCAGCGGGCTTTGGGAGTTGGAGCAAAGAGATAGCATTCAAAGAAAGGTTGCGTGTTTGTCCCCAGGGAACTTGATGTGGTAGAGAGAAGAGGCAGAGACTGGGCTTCAGATCTGGCCTTTGGAACTAACCAACTGTGTGACGTTTGTAAAGTCATGAACAGGTTTGAAAAAAATACTCAAAGAATGAATAGCATTCCTTGTTTTCCCCCGGGAGGAGGAAAAGGTCCAAGTAGATGGTTCTCAAGGACCTTGTAGCCCCAGGACTCAGCTCTACATTCAGTGGCTGGGCGCAGGTTTCAGAAATGCCTTGTGTGTGTATCAGGTAGGTGGTAGGATAATGGCCCATGGGCAAGTGCAATAGGAAGAGTTCATCCTAGCAAAGCCTAGGCCTAGTGTGGCTGGAACAATCAGCTGGGAAAGCTGAGGCCCAGATTGGGAAGTGCCTCACACAATGTCACACTCAAAGCCTGTCTTTTAAGATTCAGGGCCTGGGGAAGACTCACCGATGCACCCATAATGATGAATATGTGTGTATCCGACTGGTGGAAGGCATCACCCTGATACAGCTCTTCCCGCAGGATCCCGCACACCTGGGTCCGGCTCAGTGCCACCTGCTCTGCCATGATGCTCTCTGGAGGAAGAAAGGCTCATTGACAAAGTCGGAGGGTTCTTCTGGGCTCTCACTCGGGTGATGCCTGATTACCAAAACCACTCGCTATGAGCCGCAGGGGGTCGGGGGAGGCTGGTGGGAAACAGGAGCTTTGGTGAGTTAGAAGGGGCCGGCTCTGGCCCCCAGCCGTACTTTCCCAAGCTTTCATTCAGGGCATACCTTACAAAATTACCCAAAGCATTCGTGGATTCCAGCTAGAGCATCAGTTATGGGCAACCGAGTTATACCCTACTTTGGGCATGGCAGTACATGCCTAGGACTGTAGCAGAAACTCTATAAAGACCTGGAGCATGTTAGATTGTGCAGATGATGGAGTTCAGCTCCAGTTCTCCCCCTGCCAAGCTGGGTGACCCTGGCAATTGCCCTTCCCTCTCCAGGTCTCAGTGTACTCAAGAGCCCCGCCAGAGAGGTGCAGAGTATAAAGAGATAGGTTAAGACCCTCTCGATTCTGCCCATTCCCAAGCACAGCAAACAGCGTGATTCAAAGGGCAGCGTGGTGCAGAGGTAGGCAGCACGCCCCTCCGCTGGTGCGGCGCCCGCCTGCCCGGTTACCTGCGCCTTGTAGTCGCCGCCCTCCGCGCTCGCAGCCCCGGAGTGCACGGCCGTTTCCGGGGGCTGTTCCCCGCCAGCCCATTTAAGCAGCGGGGGCGGGCGCCTCGGCTGAGCTGACCTGTCTCAGGCGAGGCGCGCGGGGCGGGGCCTCGGCCCCCATCTCGCGCAGGCGGGGCGAGGGCCGGTGCGTGCGCATCCCGGGCCAGTCCCGCTCGCGAGCCGCCCCGCCCCGCCCCGCCCCTCAGGCACCTGTGCCGGCCGCCTGCCGTCCCCGCTGCCGCTGTTCCGCACAGTTCTCCCGCGTCCCCATCGCCAGCTCCGCCCCTACTGTCCGGTTTTCCTGCCCGCCCCGAAGGCCCTGCGCCCTCGCGGAGAGGCCACTTCCGCCGGCAGCGTGGCCCACGCCTCCTCCGGCCTCGCCTTCGACGTCTGGCTGGGGCCTTCTGCAGCCCCGCCCCCTCGGGAATCCGTCACCTGCTCTCGGGTCAAGCTGGCCCTATTGGGCAGCCTCTTCTTGACTCCTCCCCTGGCAAGGGCGGGATGGCCAAGCGCCCCGAGGCTGGGTACCGCCATCCGAGCGACAAGGAGCAGTGTAGGTCGTGATGCCCTGAAAAGTAGTGGGTGGTGCTTGTCACTAGGGAGCGTCCTGCGGGCCGGCCAAGGGTAGCAGGCTTGGACTTGCATTTGGAGCAAGATGCGGCCTTGCCGCCGTCTCGCATCTCTCGCCTGCCTCCTGCGTTCCTGGGGGCGGGGTTGCATGTTTTTACTTCCGGATCCCACGTCCACGACACCGGAAGCCGGTAGCGGGGATTTCGACGGGGGAGAAAGGGCGACCGCAGAACTGGGACTTTCTTAGAGCGCCGGGGCCCTAGGAGCGCTAGCAGCCCGCCGCTCCCACCCTCCTCACGTCTGACCGACTCTGCTGACAGGTGTGGTCTTCTTCCCCGAAGACAGGGTTCCATCGGCGGGCGGTCCGCCGCCTCCCGGACTCCCCCGGACGCTCAGGCTCCCCCTCCTGTTGGGCCCCGGCCAAAGCGGGCCGACTCAGGACACGGGTTACTTGAGCGGCGAGCGGGACTGTTTCAGCCCCTCCCTCTGCCGCCGCCGCCGCGGGGTCTGACCATACCTCTAGTGCGAGGACTCTTCTAGTTCGGAGACATTTATTGTTCAAAGTTGAGTGATCTTGAAGTCGTTGAATTCTTTAAAAAGGTCTCATATATAGTTTGGCAGCCAAGTAGCTTATCTCGGGTGCCTCAGTTTGCTCACTTTGCAAAGCGATTATTATCTGCCCGCCCTATTACCACTCTGTGACCTGAGAATGAATGGGCCATCCTGGCACATTCGAGGAACAGCAAGGAGGCTGGAGCAGAGTGAGTAAGGGGAGCATAATTGGAGAGGAAGAAATGGGGAACCAGATGGTACAGAGCCTTATAGGCCATTGTAGGGACTTTGGCTTTTACACCAGGGGCAATAGGGAGCTGTGGTATGGTTCTCAGTAGAGGAGGGACGAGATCAGAATTATCTTTTATTTTTTTATTTTTTTATTTTTTTTGAGACAGAGTCTCACTCTGTTGCCCGGGCTAGAGTGCTGTGGTGTCAGCCTAGCTCACAGCAACCTCAAACTCCTGGGCTCAAGCGATCCTCCTGCCTCAGCCTCCCGAGTAGCTGGGACTACAGGCATGTGCTACCATGCCCGGCTAATTTTTTCTGTATATATTTTTAGTTGTCCATATAATTTCTTTCTATTTTTAGTAGAGACGAGGTCTCACTCTTGCTCAGGCTGGTCTTGAACTCCCGAGCTCAAACGATCTGCCCGCCTCGGCCTCCCAGAGTGCTAGGATTACAGGCGTGAGCCACGGCGCCTGGCCAGAGTTATCTTTTAGACTGATGGTTCTGGCTGCGGTGGGGAGAATAGACTGTAGGAGGCAAGGGTGGAAGCAGGGTGACCTGTTAAGAAGCCATTGCAGTAATCCAGTTGGGAGACAATGGTGCTTTGAGCATTTTATTGCTGAAAATTTTAAAAAATGTACAAAAGTAGAAACATTAGTATAGTAAATCCCATGTACCCATCTCCCAATTTCAACAGTTATCAAGTTGTGGCTAATTTTATTTAATTTGTACCTTTCACAGTTCTCTCCCATTATTTTCAATAGCAGCTTTACTGAGAATGCTGCACAATTCACCCATTTAAACTGTACATCTCAATGGCTTGTAGTATGTATATTCACAGAGTTGTGCAACCATCATCACTAATTCCAGAACATTTTCATCACTCCAAAAAGAAACCCCATGCTCTTTAGCTATCAGGCCCCGCTCACCCCATCCCTCCCACCCCTAAGAGGCTCTTCCCAGCATCCATTAATCTACTTTTTGTCTCTATGGATTTGCCTATTTTGGGCATTTCATATAAATGGAATCATACAATACATAGTCTTTTGTGACTTCTTTCTCTTAGCATGATGTTTCCAAGATTTGTTCATGTTCTAGCATGTAGATGTACTAGATTCTGTTTATCAGTTGATGGACATTTGAGTTGTTTCCACTCTTTGGCTGTTATGAGTAATGATGCTGCTGCAAGCATTCACGTGTGAGCGTGTGTTTGCATTTCTCTTGGGTATATGCCTAGGAGTTTTTCCATTATTTTGAAGTGAATTTTAGACATCATCTGTAAATATTTCAGTATACATCTCTCTAAGAAAGAACTGTATAAAACATAACCACAATATTATTATCACACCTAAAATAGTTAATGTTAATTGCTTAGTGTCATCAAATTGATTGCAGGATACATTTTGACAGGATTTCCTGAGATTAGATGTGAATGCATGCTCACACGTGCTCTCTCTCTGAGTGAGAGAAAGAGAGAGAGAGAGAGTCAAGAAGGACTCCAAGTTATTTGTCCTGATAACTGGAGGATGGAATTGCCATCAACTGATAACAGTTCCTTGGGTGGAACTGGCTTTGGGGGACTGTCAGGAGTTTTAGAGAGGTTAGTTTTGAGAGGACTACTAGATATCCAAGTAGAAATGTTGAGTTTGATATGTGAGTGTGGAGCTTAGAAAAGAGGTCTTATTAAGCATTACGATTGGGGTTAAAGCCATGAGACTGGATAGAATTACCACGGGAGTGAATGTAGTTAGAAAAGAGAAGAGGTCCCAGTACAGAGCCCTGGGGCACCCAGCGTGAAGGGGTGGGAGCCCAGTGAAAGCGCCTGAGCAGGAGTGAGGTAGGAGGGAAACCAGGAGAGTGAGCTACTGTGGAAGCCAAAGGAGGAAAGTAGGAGGAGGAGGAAGAGATCAGCTGTGTCTTCCGCTGCTCATGGGTCAGTAGGGTATTCAGTGGGACAGTATCGGTGTAAATAGTCAAAGTGGCCAAGTTTATTTGGTATTAAAGTCACCCTCCCTCACCTCAGGCATTCTTCCAGAAACTTGTATTGTATTCACCTTCTCCTGGTAGTCAGTCTTCTTGGACAGGATTTAAAAGGGCTCCAGGCTGGCACTGTCCCACATGGCCTATTCTAATTCACAGGAGAACACAAGCAGCTCAGCCTATCTCTCTGCCCCATTGTCTCAGACCGACAGCCCAGCTCCCACTTTTAGATTCCTTAGCACCTGTCATCAGACAGCAGGTGTCCCCTCTGCCCCTGCCCCTAGCTCCAAGAAACACTTATCAGGCTCTGATTGGTCTCCTCAAAGCCCCTCTTACTGGGTATAGGAGTTTCCCAGGGCTGCTGTAAGAAATGACCACAAGCTTGGTGGCTTAAAACAGCAGAAATTTAATCTCTCAGTTCGTGAGACCAGAAGTCCAAAATGAAAGGGTCAGCAAACCCACACTCCCAAAGGCTCTAGGCGAGGACCGCCCCCTGCTCTTCCAGCTTCTGCAGTTCCTGGGCCTGTGGCCGCATCACTCCAGTCCCAGCTCCGTCTCCACATGGCCTCCTCCGCTGTGTGTCTCCCTCTGGCTCCTCTTCTGTCTCTCAGGACTCCTGTCATTGGGTCAGGGCCCACGGGATAATCCAGGATAAGTTCACCCTTTTTCCAAATAAAGTCACGTTTTTATGTTCTGGAGGTTAGGACACGGACATATCTTTTTGGGGGCTGTCATTCAGCCTGCTCTACTAGGTGAGGGGCCAGAACCTTCTACTTCTCCAGCTTGGAGGTGTTTAGGGGTATGATTCCCAGCACACTGACATCTTCCTCCACACATAATCCTCTCCCTAATTTCCCACCTCTGGTGAGATTCTTAACTTCCATTTACAGCCTGGATATAGATGCTCGGCAGAGAGTTTAAAATCAGTGCTGGATCTTGGCCCCAGAACTCCTGCACAGAGTAAACTCCTTGTCCTGCTGGGTAAGAGAATTCTGCATGGGTCTCATGTGATGCCTCCGCTGCCTTTCTCTTCCAGACCGTGACTTGTTGGATGAGCAGGCACCTCTGGAAGAATCAGCTGTGTGAGATGGTACAGCCCAGTGGTGGCCCGGCAGGGGACCAGGACGTGCTGTGTGAAGAGTCTTCTCTGGGGAAGCCAGCCATGCTGCATCTGCCTTCAGAGCAGGGCAGTTCTGAAACCCTCCAGCGCTGTCTGGAGGAGAATCAAGAGCTCCGAGGTAAGGAAGGCAGCGGGTGGGTGGACTAAAACATCAGGAGACCCAGCTCTGCTGAGGGAAAGGCTTGTTCTCCTCACTTGCACCTCTGCGTTTGCTGGGTGTGGGTGGGGATTCGCCCGAGAGGTGGCTAACGTTTCAAGCTTAGCTGTCCTCCCTCCCGGTTTCGGGGGAGGTTCCCCAGAAGTGGATGCTGAAGTGCAGATCAGAGGACAGGAAGTTTACTTACAGGGCACTCAGGACCAGTACTGGGGAAGGGAAGGAGGGATGGGGAGGGGCAGGGGTGGGCAGAGGGAGAAGCAGGCTGTGGGGCAAGCTCTGGGACAGCCTTGGCGACCCTAGGGGGGCTCTGGAGCTGGAACCACCAACATGGCTGGGCCTCTATATCCCTAGCTGGCCGGTGGCTCTTGGGCAAGGCAGCATGTGCTTTGGCCAGTGGAAGCCATAGTCACTGGCCCACTCCCCCACCTCCTTTGCTGGACAGTGGTCTGGGAAGTTACGCGGGCTCCTGTGCCAACCAGTCACGTGCTCTGTAGGCTTCAGAGACTGGTGCTGGCTGACACCCTGTGGGCAGGGACCAAATCCGTGCCTGGAATACGTGTCTCGTCTTTTTGTCAAGACGAATCGCCTTTCCTTCCAGGGCGAAAGGGTCCCAATGCAGTCGTCTTGCCACCGAGGGGCTGCTTGGTCTCCTTGAGGGCGAGGCTACGTGGGAGAGAGAGAACCAACATGAGCCACCTGCTTTAGGGCCAGGGCCTCCACCTCAGCACCGTTGGCACCTGAAGCTGGATGATTCTTTGTGGTGGGGGCGTCCTGCGCATTGCAGGGTGTTGAGTAGCATCCCCGGCCTCTGCCAACTAGATGCCAGCAGTACCCATCCAGTTGTGACAACTAACAATGCCCCTAGACATTGCCAGTTGTCCCCAGGTGAGACCTGCTGTATTGGGGCCTTGGGGACACTAGTGCACATAGAGCTGGCAGCCAGGTCAGGGGCCTCTGCTCATCCCCAGGAGAGAGCTCTACCGAGGGAGACTGGGAGTGAGAGTGTTGCACGCCAGCTGCGCAGGGACCATGGCATGGCACGTGACACCCCTGGTTCCCTTCCAGGCCGTGTGTTCAGTGCAGCAGCTTCCCTTGGGAACTCAGTGGCTCCACATGTCAGGCCCTGGACCAAACCTCAGGGGTCCTGAAGATGTCTGCCCCCCAAGATGCTCCTGATCGTGTTGGTGGAGAAGGCTGGGAGAGCCAGGGGGAAGGGAGGACATAGTCTTTGCTTGGAATGCTTGGGGAGATGCTTCATGGAAGAAGTTAGTGTACCTAGTGTGTGATTCAGTTTATATGACTTGTCCAGAAGAGGACAATGCCAATCCCCAGAGGCAGAGAGCAGGTGGGTAGGTGCCAGGGATTGGGGAGGGGAAAAGGGAGAGTGACTGCTAATGGGTCTGCAGTTTCTTTTTGGGGTGCTGGAAATGTTCTGGAGTTAGGTAGTGCTGATGGTTGCACAACCTTATGGATATGGTAAAAACCACTGAATTACCACTGTTTATTTTAAAATAGTTAAAATGTAGAATTTGATGTTATGTGAATTTTACCTCAGTTAAAACAATTAAAAAAAAAAAGAAGTTGCAGGCTGGGTGTGGCGGCCCATGCCTGTAATCCTAGCACTCAGGGGGGCTGAGGTGGGAGGATTGCTTGAGCTCGGGAGTTCGAGATCAGCCTGAGCAAGAGTGAGAGCCCATCTCTACTAAAAATAGAAAAATTAGGCAGGCACAGTGGCATGCGCCTGTAGTCCCAGCTACTAGGGAGGCTGCGGCAGGAGGATCGCTTGAGCCCAGGAGTTTGAGGTTGCTGTGAGCTACGGTGATGCCACTGCACTCTAGCCAGGGCGACAAAGTGAGACTCCATCACAAACAAACAAAAAAATGAAAAAAAAAAAGTGGCATGTGAGCTGGGCTTTGGGCTGAGCTGGCAGGATTCTGATGGGTTCCCCTAGGGCGAGTGGAGGGGATGGGTGGGTAGTGTGCTTGTCAGCAGGAATTAGTTAGCTGGTCAAGGGTTTTGACTGCCTGCCCCCATTTTATACAGCTCTGTACTTGCTAGAACCTTCGTATGTCACTGATCGGTCTTATTACCTCAGACTGCTCCTTCACTACCTGGGCTGTCCCTTGGGTGTGGGGCTTTCCTTTCCTCTGGCCTCTGCTGACCGCAGGCATGCTGGGACACGCTGATCTGCAAGAAAGCAGGGATGTGGTCCTGGGAGGGACTCAGCGCCCCAGGGTGGGTATACCTGAACTGACCAGAATACAGATGGATTCTGGAGTTGCTTACAAAGAAAGTGGCATGTGACACGTACTTTCTTTTTTCTTTTTTTTCTGAGACAGAGTCTCGCTCTGTTGCCTGGGCTAGAGTACCGTGGCGTCAGCCTAGCTGACAGCAACCTCAGACTCCTGGGCTCAAGCAATCCTCCTGCCTCAGCCTCTTGAGAAGCTGGGACTACAGGCATGCGCCACCATGTCTGGCTAATTTTTTTCTGTATATATTTTTAGTTGTCCATATAATTTCTTTCTACTTTTAGTAGAGACAGGGTCTCGCTCTTGCCCAGGCTGGACGACACGTACTTTTAAGTGAAGCTGGTGTGTTTGGTATTTCCTTGGAGAAACTTAGAGGCATATCATTAGTGTAATTGATTTTGGAAGTGTTTAAAGCATAAAAGGGACTGTTTGGAAGCCGGTTATCCCTGTGAGAGGCTACATAGTATTATGTTTTTTTTTTTTTTTTGAGACAAGAGTCTCACTCTGTTGCCCAGGCTAGAGTGCCGTGGCGTCAGTCTAGCTCACAGCAACCTCAAACTCCTGGGCTCTAGCAATCCTCCTGCCTCAGCCTCCCGAGTAGCTGGGACTACAGGCATGCACCACCATGCCCGGCTAATTTTTTTCTATATATAAAATTTTAGCTGTCCAGATCATTTCTTTCTATTTTTAGTAGAGACGGGGTCTCGCTCTTGCTCAGGCTGGTCTCGAACTCTTGAGCTCAAACCATCCGCCCGCCTCGGCCTCCCAGAGTGCTAGGATTACAGGTGTGAGCCACCGCTCCCGGCCTACATAGTATTATGGATGGGGGGCACCTGTTTCTGGCCTCTGACCTCCTAAGCCTCAGGCTCACCTTCCCTTTGCTGTCCCCCTTTGTCGCCAGATGCCATCCGGCAGAGCAACCAGATGCTGCGAGAGCGCTGTGAGGAGCTGCTGCATTTCCAAGTCAGCCAGAGGAAGGAGAAGGAGTTCCTCATGCACAAATTCCAG
Source organism: Eulemur rufifrons (assembly GCF_041146395.1). Taxonomy (NCBI): domain Eukaryota; kingdom Metazoa; phylum Chordata; class Mammalia; order Primates; family Lemuridae; genus Eulemur; species Eulemur rufifrons. Next base: position 20,048,798 of record NC_091012.1, on the reverse strand, counting down.
GAGGCCAAGAAACTGGTGGAGAGACTCAGCCTGGAGAAGCTCGACCTGAGGAGGCAGAGGGAGCAGGCCCTGCAGGAGGTGGAGCACCTGAAGAGATGCCAGCAGGTAGCCAGGAGCGGGGGGCCTAGCCCTACCTGTGCCACCAGCTGCCTGCATTCTGAAAACCGACAGGGACACTAGAATTCCAGGAGGGAACTTGTGGTCAGGGGTCCCCAAGAGCTACTGTGCTGGGAGGACTCAGAAGTCAGAAAAGCCATCACATTCGCAGTTACAGTTTATTGCAATGAAAGGACACAGGTTAAAAGCAGCAAAGGTACAAGGTGCGGAGGGCGGGGTCCAGTAGAGGCCAGGCGAGAGCTTCCGGGTGTCCTCTCCCAGGGAGGTGAATGGACAGTGCTTGACGCTCCCGGCAATGACGTGTGAGCCACAATGTGTGCCAGCGCACGTGGGTTATTGCCAACCAGGGCCGCTCCCCCTGGGCTGTGGTGTCCAGGCTTGGTACTGGGGGTGGGTCACGCAGGCATGGAGCGCCCACGGGGCTGACCTGGCTACACAGGCGCCAGCCACGCGGAGGTCCCACTGATAGCATGTGGCTCGGGCCGCCCCCACAAACCATGTCATTGGTGCAGACTACCCGGCAGGGTCCTAGGCCCCTGCTATAAGCTGAGACACGCTTATCAGGCGGGATTTTCCAGGGGCTTAGGGATTATCCTGCAGGAGCAGGTCGGACCCCCGGGCCTGTGGGTGGCCCTACACTGTGTGGAACCGCCAAAGGAAAGCATGCTTAGTGTTTGCTGAAGGAGGCTGTCTCAGAGCCTTTTTATCTGAGCTTGGCTGATCTCACGATCCGGGTGACAGTAGTCAAGAAGGGGACATGTTGCCTGCGAGGGGCAAGATGGGGAGAATTGGTGACTTAAGGCCTTTGTTTGCCATTTGGGGAAGTGTATGAGTTTTCTAGAACTGCTGTAACAAGGTACCACAATCTGGGGGGCTTAAAGTAGGGGGGAGAGCTGAGCTCCATTCTGACGTGTGCAGGGGGCACTGGGCGTTTTACAGGGAGAATGAGGGGGTCGAGAGGGGGGTGAGTGTGGGCTCAAGTGAAAAATCACAAAGGCGGGTCAGCGTCCATGCAGTGAAGCCAGCTGTTTGTGGAAGTTAGGACTCTTCCCTCCCACAGCGACTGGCAGACGGGGGCCCACCCTTCCCGATGGCTCTGGGGTCCTTGAGAAAGACACTGCTGGGTTGTAGGCGATACACGGACATCTCAAAGGGACAGGGCAGGCATTCACAGCTGGGAGCCCTGTTTAGTGAATGTTCTAAGAAGTGGAGTTCAGGGTCCTGTGTCAGGTGCTGGCCAGAGGGAACAGTACATTCTTCTGACAGCCCTGAGTGTTCCCAGACGGGAACTCAAAAGGGGGCTGGGGCAACCCAGGGATGTGGCCTTAGGCTTCCAGGAGCCTTGTTAAAGTTTGGTCAAGTGTCTTACAGGGCAGGGGTTTCAATGGCGTGTTCATGCCGAGAGTTTTTGCAGTTCTCAGTGTTTAACAAAATTCAGTATCCATTCTTGCTTTATAAAATCTCTCACTTTCTCGTGGCCCGGGGCCTGTGGAGTAGAGCTTGTATTTTCTTTGCTGTCTCTGTGTCTTGCCTCCTTTTGCACCGAGTCTCAGAGAGGCTGAGATTCCCTGCTGGGGCACAGTGCAAAGCCACCAGGTGCAGCCCTGGCAGCCTAGTTGCCAGGGCAGTGGCGAGCTGTTGGCAGCCTCAGGAGACTCAGGGCATCTCTTCTCTGTGCTCCTTCGGCCCGTTGTGGTCTCTTGTTGCCCCATCTGCAGGAGTCGGGAGGGGGTCCTGGTGGCCTGGTGGCATGGGCTCTCAGGACTCACCCCTTTCCACTGCTTCAGCTGTCTTGCTGGGGTTGGGCAGCTTCAGGAGGTGAGGGACGAGATGAGTGGGGGAAATTGGGCAGGTCGAGGTGGAGCCCTCGGGAGGGTCAGGTGGCCGCTGGGCTCGTGAGGCCTTAGGGTGCCTGGCTTTGGGGGTTCTGAGGGCTGGCAAGAAGCCCTCAGGGTGCACATGCTTCGGGATTTGGAGTGGCAGCTCGGGAGAAAGCAGTGCTGACAGGAGTGGCTTTCTCTCCTACAGCAGATGGCTGAGGACAAGGCTTCCGTGAAAGCCCAGGTGACATCCTTGCTCGGGGAGCTCCAAGAGAGCCAGAGTTGCCTGGAGGCTGCCACTAAGGAACGGCAGGCTTTGGAGGGCAGGTGAGTGGGGACAAAAAGCCTGCTGTGGAGGCCACTTCCAGGGTTTCAATAAGAATGAGGTGGGTTTATGGGCCTCCAGGGAATTCCTCCGTGGACGCTGCATGAACACCCTACGGATGTCAGAGCAGGTGTTGGGAGAGATCTGGGCTTTGACCCTTTGTTGGGGTTTGTATTATTTCTTTAGGAGGCATTGCAGGGGCTCCAGGACCACACCCACAGCGCGTGGTTCTCTGGAAGGACTTTCAGGACCTGGCACAGTCGCCCCACAGCGAGGTTGATCATAGGGAAAGGGCATGTGGCAGGACCTGCCGGGGCAGCAGCCGAGGGTGGCGTTTGGTGTTTCTGCCCAGGGATGCTCGCTAGAAACTTGGCACCTCGGGTATTTATTGAGGTCTGGTCATGTTGGCGTCCTTTGCTGGGCATGTACCAAAATTCCCAGCTCCCAGCAGGAGAGCAGGTGCTTGGCATAAACCGCATTCCAGGTGCAGGGCCCGCCCTCATCAGTAGGGAAAGTGTCACAGCAGTGGAGGGAACTTGCACCAGCCAAGGGCCAACCCTGCGAGCCAGCGGCCTCAGGCCTGCCAGTCATTCTCTTTTGCAAAAGGGTCTCAGTTCTTATAAGTGGGATCATTGGGTCCAAGGGCAGAAGGTTTCTGCGATTTTCATACCGCCCAGCTGCTGCCCTCCAGACAGCTGGGCCAGCCGACAGGGGTGGCCCCAGCCATCCCAGCACCGTACGTGGTCAGGGTGCGCTTGGGGCAGTCCTCGGGGAGCCTTCCTGTAAAAGGGAGGGGAGCTTGGCTCGGGCTTTGATGGGCAGAGAGGGCGGGCAGGGTTGGGGGGCAGCGTGAGTGAAGGCATGGAGGGGAGAGAGCCAGACAGCCAGGCCAGCCAGGCGGAGTTGGGGTGACTGGTGAAGGGTCCCCTCTGCCTGTGGCCTGAGGCCACCCCAGGTCCATGGAGAAGCACCCACCATCGCCCCTGCAGTGGGGGCTGTGGAAGGCCCTGGGGCAGTGGGACGAGGCTGGAGCCAGTGCAGATTAACACACTGACTGCCACATCAGAAAAAAAAAAACTTTTTCCTTGGGGCCACAGTGTTTTTTTATGAAAATAGAATAAAAACTTCGAAAACAAAACAATCCTTCCAATTTAATGAAAAATGAAACTTATTGACTTCTATTCATTTAACACGCATTTTTAGAATTCATTTGTCAACATTAATTGTAACAAGAAGAACATCAACAAGTCAGATTTTCATGAATCAACTGCAGGGTTTTGCCCAGGTTTTGCTTCACGAGGCCCCGGGCTCAAAACTAGCGTGAGTTAAATACAACCCACGTGGCAGTTAATGTGCTAAGGGAGCTGTGAGGTGCCGGCTTCCAGGCTCCCTTGCCGTCTGTACTTGGGTGTCTTCTGGGCCCCTGCATTGGAGCAGACACAACTGAAGCAGAGCTCCTTATCTGCTGCCCCCACCTGGCCTCCTGCGGTTGTCCCTGTCTCTGGCGACAGTGCCTCCACCCTGACGTGTGGAGTCAGCTTGTAGTCCCAGGATTTTCAGAATCCACCCGACTTGCAGCCCTCCTCCCCTCCCCCCTGCCTTCTGCCCTCAGTGTGTTCTCCCATCCCTGTGCCAGGGCCCGGGCAGCCAGCGAGCAGGCCAGGCAGCTGGAGAGCGAGCGCGAGGCGCTGCAGCAGCAGCACAGCGTGCAGGTGGACCAGCTGCGCATGCAGAACCAGAGCATGGAGGCCGCGCTGCGCATGGAGCGCCAGGCCGCCTCGGAGGAGAAGTGAGTCTGCCGGGAAGTGGGCCAGGGCGGCGGTGGAGCGGGTGGCCCCAGATTGCCCGTAGCTTTCTTCTGCCTTCTGGGGAGTCCTTTTAGGGACTGGCTGTGGGCAAGGGCCGATGCCATCCGTTGGCCTTGCTAATGGTAAAGTCGACCATTATCACACCCAGGCAGTTCATCTTCGGTACAATGTTACCTGTTATCCAGTTCACATTTGTATTTCACCGCGTGTCCCACATGTGTCCTTCAAAACCCTTATACCAGTATCCGATCCAGGATCTCAAGTTCCTTTCCTTGGCGTGCCTTTTGGATCTCTCTTACTCTAGAATAATCCCCCTGCCTTTCTGAGTTTTTCACAAAGTTGACATTTTTGAAGCATGCAGGAGGGTTCCATTTTATTATAAACATTTAAAAATGTTAGCTCCAGGGAAAATGATATTAACTATTTAGCAACCAGTCCAACTGCAGTAGTACTGACTGACAGTCAGCAAAGCCTCAGGGTTGACGGCCTCAGGAGTCCACATGTGGCCTCGGAAGCCCCCGTTCCAGGAATGCGACAGGAAGGACGAGTGTAGAATTAGGAGCGGGCAAAGCTGTGGCTGGCCTGGGACAAGGTGGTTTCTCCAGCGAAAGCTCCTTTTCCTCAGGCGGAAGCTGGCCCAGTTGCAGGTGGCCTATCACCAGCTCTTCCAAGAGTATGACAACCACATCAAGAGCAGCGTGGTGAGCAGCGAGCGAAAGCGAGTGAGTATGGCCAGCCAGGGCTGGCCAGGGCCGGCCTTGCCTCTTCTTCTCCCTGCACCCTCGGGGACAGAGAAGACTATGAGCCCTGAGACTTGACAGAACTGGCCTCTAGGAGGCATATTCAACTTCTAACCCTTTGTCATGCCTGCAGCTGTGACAGTTCAGGGGAGACCATGGGGAGGCGGGGACATTTGGGATGCTCTCAGCCACATCTGCAGGCTACCCCCATGGTTGGCTGGGCCAGGGCCTTGGGATGCTCTTTCCACGAGCCTGGGGACATGATTGTCTCCATGGACATCCCCTCCTTCCACCCAACACCACCTGGCTCCATTTTCCCTGAGCCAAGGTAAGGCCGGGTAACATTTCCATCCCAGTGTGAAAAGGTGATGGCAGCCCTTTTCTGGTTTGTCCTCATGAGATCTAAACTGGGTGTGATTTCTAGTGGTCACATTTTAAGAAGGACATTGTTGACTGTGAATTTACCTAGAGGAGACGTATAAGGATGAAGCGTGAAAGCAGGTCACATGAGGAAGAGCTAGTTGTACAATTGGCCACGTGCTCTCTGGAGGGAAGTGCCGGTGGGGTGTGTGTGCGTGTGTGTGTGTGTGTGTGTGTGTGTGTGGCGGGGGATGCGTGTGGCGTGGGCAGCCCTTTGGCTGCGTGGCGGAGTAGCAGGAGCAGTGCGCATGTGGCAGGCACGCAGCTGGCGGAGGGTTGGTGCGTGGGACTGGCTCGCTGTGTGTGGGCAGCCACGGGAGTGAGTGTGGCCCTGTCCCTTCAGCTGGGATTCTGTGGAGGGAATGTCTCCTTGGGTAGGGGTTGTGCCAGATGACCCGCGAGGTCCCGTCAGTCCCAAGATTCTTCTATGTCCTGAGAGAAACCTCAGCATTTCTTCTGTGCTTGTGGGCCGTGACAGGATGCAGCGTTCTCCCTGTGCACACTGAGGTCCTGTGGTGGGCTCCTAAAGCGAGGGGCTGGCGTCGCCGCAGCTCACCGCAGCCAGGGCTCCTCGTTTGTCGTTCTCCGTTCTCCTCAGCTGGAGCAGCAGCCCGCCCGGGAGGTGGCCCAGCCCCGCCCTGGGCCGGCGAGGCTCCGTCAGCTGCCCCTTGCCCGTCTTTAGGGAATCCAGCTGGAAGACCTCAAGCAGCGGCTCCAGCAGGCCGAAGAGGCCCTGGTGGCCAAACAGGAAGTGATCGACAAGCTGAAGGAAGAGGCCGAGCAGCACAAGATTGTGATGGAGACTGTTCCGGTCCTGAAGGCCCAGGTGAGGGCCCTTCTTTGTGGTCCGCCTTGGCACTGGGACCTGACATATCTCTTTGGCATCATTTTGTGGTGGCTTCTTTTTTTTTTTTTTTTTGAGACAGAGTCTCACTCTGTTGCCCGGGCTAGAGTGAGTGCCGTGGCGTCAGTCTAGCTCACAGCAACCTCAAACTCCTGGGCTTAAGCGATCCTCTTGCCTCAGCCTCCCGGGTAGCTGGGACTACAGGCATGCGCCGCCATGCCCGGCTAATTTTTTGTATATATATATTTTTAGTTGTCCATATAATTTCTTTCTATTTTTAGTAGAGACGGGGTCTCACTCTTGCTCAGGCTGGTCTCGAACTCCTGAGCTCGAGCGATCCACCCGCCTCGGCCTCCCAGAGTGCTAGGATTACAGGCGTGAGCCACCACGCCCAGCCTTGCGGTGGCTTCTTATAAGCTTTCCGAGCCCCCTGTGCTGTTCCTTGACCTCTCAGTGCAGCTGGGATCACTTGCCACCATGTGTGTTTCCTCCGTGCTGTCGTGGGCTCCGGGAGGACAGGGGTGGGCTCTGCTTCGTCCCCCCACTGCCCAGCACAGAGTGCCCCTGCCGGTGGCGGCTGGACAGCAGGCACATCCTGCTCTCCTGCATTTGCCAGGCGGACATCTACAAGGCGGACTTCCAGGCTGAGAGGCAGGCCCGGGAGAAGCTGGCTGAAAAGAAGGAGCTTCTGCAGGAGCAGCTGGAGCAGCTGCAGCGGGAGTACTCCAAGTTGAAGGCCAGCTGTCAGGAGTCGGCCAGGTGGGCCTCTGAGAGCGTGCCTCACGGGCAGCGGGCACAGCGCTGGGGCTCAGCGGTGGTAACCACAGGAGACCGATGGCTCCTGGCATTCCAGGTTAGGGCTTGCTGCACCTCCCTTCCTCTCCTCTCTTCTGGGCCTGTCCTCCTAACAGCTTTTCTCACGCTAGCGCAGCTAGGAGCTTTACAGAAATGCATGTTTTGATCGGACAGTTTCTGTTTTCAAAGGATTGAGGATATGAGGAAGCGGCACATAGAGGTGTCCCAGGCCCCGTTGCCCCCTGCGCCAGGTGAGTGAGCGACTGCAGGAGGAGGCAGGTGGGGAGGGCGCTCCACAGCCTTGACGGCCAGAGCTGGTACTGGCCATCCCCCTGCTCAGTGCTCCCTGCTCTGAGGCAGTAGTGGTGGCTCCTGGTCTCACGTGGCTGGTGACCCTTGTAGTCAAATAGGCAGTCCTTTCAAGTCTCACTGCCTCTCCGTCCTCCCCTTCCCTCTGCCTCTGACCTGTACCTGGGACGTGCATGAAGCCCATACAGCTGGCGCCGCCTGTTGTCTTTTCCCAGCCCACTCCTTTCACCAGGCCCTGCCCAGCCAGAGGAGAAGCCCCCCCGAGGAGCCGCCCGACTTCTGCTGTCCCAAGTGCCAGTATCAGGCTCCCGATATGGACACCCTGCAGATACATGTCATGGAGTGCATTGAGTAGGGCCAGCGAGCACAAGGCCACCTGCAGATGACACGCCCAGGACCATGCAGTCTCTGCTTTCCTCTCCCACCTGCCTAGTCTACGATTAAGGGCCAGGTGACAAAAAGCGGGCCACTGCTTTCACGCCCTAGGAGCTGGCTGCAGGGCTTTATGCTTCAGCCCTATTGGCCTGCTCAGCCACCTCTCTTAGGTTGGGCCTGATGCTCTGCTCTCTTTGTTCCATTCTGTCTGCTTGAGCCGCTTGCCTCCCGGGGGCTAATCCCTCCCCGTCCTTCCACTCCCCACCCAGGAAGTCCAGAATGGAGGCCAGGGGCTCTCAGGGAGAGCTGCGCCCGCACACAGAGCTGGGCAGCAGCTCCTCCTCCCACCAGCTGCCACCTCACCCTCTCCTGTGCTCCAGGCGTGCCGCGCTCATCTTAGGCAGTGTGCTGCTCCATTTTGTGGCCATAGCCTGGCGCATTTAAGTAGTCCCAATTGATGGACATTTGGATTGTTTTCAGTCTTTTTGCTATCATAAATAATGGTGCAGTGAAAATCCTTGTGCATTAATCACGTATATTTTTGGGATAGATTCTTGGAAGTGGCACTGCTAAGCATGTGTGATGCCTAGGGTGGGTGATGCCTGGAGCTTGGTTTCTTGCCCCTGCCTCCTGGTTCCCATGGCCTTGCCAAGGAGGGGGTGGGCAAGCCTTTGGATCTTTGCCGTCCACGAGGTATGCAGTTTTGCTATTAAGAGCGAGCTTAAGCATCTTTTCAGAGGTTCAAGGGCCATTTTCAATTCTGCTGTGAATGGGCTGTTTGTATCTTACGCATTTCTGTCCTGGGTTGTTATCTTTTGTTCCTCACTGTTTAGGAGCTCTTTGTTCATCAGCAGGATTAGCTTTTGCCTGTGATAGACTTTTCCCACTTTGACTTTGCTATTGTTGTTTTTTGGCCTTGAAATTTTTATCTTTATGTAGTCAAATTTATCCATTTTTTTTTCCCCTGGAAGCCAGTTTGCAATGAATGGCATCTTACAAAGGACAGAGGACTCTTCACTTGTTTTGCAAGGTTCTGGACATTTCCTAGGATATGAAAGCCATGGGCATTAGCCCTGCAATTGTAGTCGGGGCAGGACGCACAAAGCTGGGAGAGGATGCAGCACGTGCATGCCACTGACTCCGCGCTGCCTCGGTCCTGCTTCCCGCCCTGCTCCGAGCTCCCCTGGTTGGGAATGGGATGTTGTGATTCTCTCTCTGGCCTTTCTCACGGGACTTCCTGCTATTGGACTGTGAGAGGGCTGACTAGAATTAGAATGTAAGACCTTCTAAAAATAAGCCTGGGCTGGGGGCTTTCTCAGCATCTGCAGGGGGTGGGGAGTGACTTTTCCATTTCCTAAAGGCAGGTGTCAGTCAGATTATACTTTGGGAAAACGTTAAAGGCACGGGCAGGTTCTCTGCTCAGGGATGCTGTATTTAAATCCTAATCCTGCAATTTTTCTACAAAAGCACTTTTAATTCTTTTGGAAGGAGAGTGTAGGGGTGTCCTACGGCTGCTGTAACAAAACACCACAAACTTGGTGGCTTAAAACAACAGAAACGCGTTCTTCCACAGTTTTGCAAGCCAGTAGTGTGAAATCAAGTTGTTAGCAAGGTTGGTTTCTTCTGCGGGCTCTGAGAGAGAATCAGATCCAGGCCTGTCTGCTAGCTCCTAGTGGTTGCTGGTGATCCTTGGTGTTCCCTGGCTGGTAGACCCGTCACTCCAGTCTCTGCCTCTGTGGTCACATGGCCTCTTCCTCTTCGTCTGCCTGTGTCTTCTCTTCTGTCTCTTACAAGGGCACCTGCCATTGGGTTGGGGCCCACCCAGTAATGCAGGACGAGCTCCTCATGTCCAGATCCTTACCTTCATCACAGCTGGAGAGATCCTAGTCCCAGATAAGGTCTCATTCACAAGCTTTGGGGGTTAGGATTTGTACCTGTCTTTTTGGGGCCACCATTCAACCCAGAGCCCACAGATTAGGGCAGTTGGAGCCTGAATGGAGGTGCATCCGGGACCTGCAGCTCTGCTAGAGGAACTCAGTCCCCACGGTAATGGTGGCTGCTGGGCTATGGAGTTTGGTGTGGGGTAGGCTCTTGCAGGCGTGGGGACATCTTGTCTCCAGGTGGGCACTCCTGCCGGGGCCAGCAGGCATGGGTGGGAGAGCTGCGTAGGCTCTCCCAGTAGGTAGGTGCTGTTGGACCGCCTGCATCCTGGGTAGTGGCCACTGACTGTATGAGCGGGCTTCACACTTCTCAAGAGGGTGAACTGAGGCACGTGGGAGCCCTTCTCTGACAAGCACCGTCTTCTGAAAGGAGCTTAGAAAGAAAGATGAGACCCAGGAGCAACAAGACAAGCCAGTTGTTCTCCTGAGGAACTTCTCCACGTGGCCCGCGCAGCAGTAGCATCTGAAAGCTGGAGGAACGCTCGTGCTTGGGCCCCCTGGACCAGTTGAGACTCACTGCCCTTCCCAGAGGCCGGGCGCCCTTGCTGCCTGCCTCCCCTCCCTCGTTCTCGCGGTGTAGGGTTGATCGTACGTTACGCACCAAAGATGTGAAACCGTACCATTTGCCCAGAAGTGGGGCATTCTGCTTGCTTCCTTTCCAGCTTTCCTTAGATTGGGCTTCCAGAACAACTGGCCGGATTCCTCCCAGGAGGGAACCAGCCTGCCTGCCTCAGCTGTGGCCGCTTGATCCCCACAGCTGGAAGGACATCCCACCTGGAGCCTGTGTCATCCCTGTTCATCCACGTCCTCCTCCTGCCGCTCAATGCACAAGAGAAATGCAGGCGACCAATAGGCACAATAAGAAAGCACTTCACCCTCACTAGTAACTAAAACACAAACTCCAACAGTAAGCAAAAAAATGATGTCAAAATAGCAACCAAGGAAGCCCTGCGTATGACGCCCTGCTGGCAATGGGCAGGGCACAGGCCTTGTGATGTCTGCCCCTTCTGAGGGGGCTGTTTGGTGGGATGGAACAAGCACTTAGGAAGTGTCCTCAGCCCCTTTAACGCTAAGCGTTACTGGCGCGCACTGCAGCGGCAGCACTGGGAGCCCCGGCTGGCGTGACGTGAGAGGCTGTGCCCCTGACGACGCGGTGCCGCGCAGCCAGCACCTTGAACATCCTGTCACATGGAGTGCGTGCTGTGGCGTGTTGGCAGGGATAGGCCGGGAGACAGAGTTATGTATAAAGAAGTAAAAGCTGCTAATGTTGATGGATGTGGGTGGCCGGGTTACTGGTAATTAAAAGTTTTCGTTACATATTTATGTATTTTCTTTTTTTTTTTCTTTTCTTTTTTTTTTGAGACAGAGTCTCACTCTGTTGCCCGGGCTAGAGTGCTGTGGCGTCAGCCTAGCTCACAGCAACCTCAAACTCCTGGGCTCAAGCGATCCTCCTGCCTCAGCCTCCCGAGTAGCTGGGACTACAGGCATGTGCCACCATGCCTGCTTAATTTTTTCTATATATGTATTTTAGTTGACCAGATCATTTCTTTCTATTTTTAGAAGAGACAGGGTCTCGCTCTTGCTTAGGCTGATCTCGAACTCCTGACCTCGAGCGATCCACCTGCCTCGGCCTCCCAGAGTGCTAGGATTACAGGCGTGAGCCACCGCGCCCAGCGTATGTATTTTCTAAATGCCTATAATTTGCATTCATTACTTTTATACATAGGAAATATATCTTCCCACAAAGTTTTTCTGATGTTAATACAGCTCTGAGGTTTTGTCTGTCGGTGGCTGAGAAGAGCTCGCCGTTAAGACAATCGCTCATCAAAGAGTGGCGCAAGGGGTTGACTCAAGGTTTCCGTGGGGCCAGCATTTCCTGTGGCTGCTGTAACAAAATACCGCAAACCGGGAGCTTAAGCAACAGAAATTTATCATCTCCTGGTTCTGAATGCCAGCAGTCCAAGATCAAGGTGTTGGCAGTGTGGGTTCCGGGGCTGCCGGCAGTCCTCGCTGGCTTGCAGCTGCATCTGTCCCATCTCTGCCTCTGTGGTCATGTGGCCTCCTCCCTGCGTGCCTCTGTGTCTGTTCTCTTTTTATGAGGACACCAGTATCAAAGATAAACAAAGGCAGGCATTCATTAAAGCCGTGAAAACAGATTTCATTCAGTAACTACGGGCAGTAGGGGGAGAGCTGAGCTCCATTCCGACGTGTGCAGGGGGGACTGGGCGTTTTACAGGGAGAATGAGGGGGTCGAGAGGGGGGTGAGTGTGGGCTCAAGTGAAAAATCACAAAGGCGGGTCAGCGTCCATGCAGTGAAGCCAGCTGTTTGTGGAAGTTAGGACCCTGCCCTCCCACGGCGACTGGCAGACGGGGGCCCACCCTTCCCGATGGCTCTGGGGTCCTTGAGAAAGACACTGCTGGGTTGTAGGCGATACACGGACATCTCAAAGGGACAGGGCAGGCATTCACAGCTGGGAGCCCTGTTTAGTGAATGTTCTAAGAAGTGGAGTTCAGGGTCCTGTGTCAGGTGCTGGCCAGAGGGAACAGTACATTCTTCTGACAGCCCTGAGTGTTCCCAGACGGGAACTCAAAAGGGGGCTGGGGCATCGCAGGGATGTGGCCTTAGGCTTCCAGGAGCCTTGTTAAAGTTTGGTCAAGTGTCTTACAGGGCAGGGGTTTGAATGGCGTGTTCATGCCCTCCTTTTCTGCTCCTCCCGCCCCCTGGCCGCTCCTTGCTGGCTTCTCAAGTCTCTGAGCTTAGTCCTGGGTTCTCTTCTCCCTGCCCTGACACTCTCCCTTGGTGATCTCGTCCAGTCTCAAGGCCTCAATGCTGATGACATTAATTTCCATCTCCAGCCCTGATCTGTTCCTTTGTGAAAATGAGTGTGGCATCTACACTAGCCTGTCCAAACTCTAACTGGACTTCTAGCCTCTCCCTCCAACTCTGCCCTTTCTGTTCCCTAGTCCCCATCTTGCTAGATGGCCCAGCGTACCCAGTTGCTTAAGCCAAAAGCCTCGTCACCATTGATTCCTCTTGCTCTCACCCGTTGGAGCCAGCCATCAGCCATTTTGTTCACCCTGTCTCCTGAGTCCCTTTATCTTGTGCCTACACTGTGGCGACCTCCTTGGTTTCATACCTGAGACTGTAGGCTCCCTGTAATCCGTTCTTCACACGGCAGCCAGTGTTACTCAGTAAACATGTTTCCTTCTGTTGCCCTAGAAACCCAGACTCCACCCATAGCCTGGCCGGCAGAGCCCGCGAGCTGCCTGCACCTCATTTCCATCCCTCTGGCCCTTTTGCCCTTCCTCGAACACACAACGCTTGTGTGTCTGAAGGCCTTTGTCCCCTCATCTTTGCATGGCTGATTTGTTTTTGTCATTCAGCTCTAAGGTTTGATTTTTTTTTTTTTTTTTTTTGAGACAGAGTCTTACTCTGTTGCCTGGGCTAGAGTGCCGTGGCGTCAGCCTAGCTCACAGCAACCTCAGACTCCTGGGTTCAAGCAATCCTCCTGCCTCAGCCTCCCAAGTAGCTGGGACTACAGGCATGTGCCGCCATGCCCACCTAATTTTTTCTATATATATTTTAGTTTGCCAGATCATTTCTTTGTATTTTTAGTAGAAATGGCGGTGGGGGGGGGGTCTCACTCTTGCTCAGGCTGGTCTCGAACTCCAGACCTTGAGCGATCCACCCGCCTCGGCCTCCCAGAGTGCTAGGATTACAGGCATGAGCCACTGCGCCCGGCCCAGCTCTAAGTTTAAACATTACCTTCATCTAAAGTGCTCATTCTAAATCACTTTGCCCTGTTTTAATTTCTGACCTGGCCTCACTTTTTTTGTTTTGTTTTCTCTCTCCCTCCACCCACGGGAGAGCAGAGGCCTCCTCCAGCTCAGTTGGGCAGAATTCCCTGGAATAATGCTCTGCACAGCAACACTCAGCACATGTTTATTGGTGGCCTCAGCTTGTCTTGAAGCTCCATTAGGGCTCCTGTCATTTTTTTGCAGACATCACCCTGTCACCATCAATGGTGCTTGGTAGAAATTACTGCCTTACTGTGATAGAACCGAAAACCTAGTTCAGAGACCATGGTGACTAACTTGGGGGGATCTCCTATGAGCTTTTTTATTTTTAATTTTTTTGAGAATTTGGATGGATAATGTATAAGCAGGAACACAGACTCTGGGGGTACATGAACGAATCGTGCTCTGCCCCTTACTTAATAATCTCTTTGAGCTACAGTTTCCTCATCTGTGTGCTGTGGTTACTGGTGAAAGGACGCATCCAATGCACTGAGGGCAGTGCCTGGCCCAAGGTAGAAGGGGAAATGTAAAAGCAATTCCAGTTTAAACCGTGCCCCCTTTCAAAACACAGAGTATTTAGGGGAAAAAAAAATAAGCCGTCACCCAAACTGGATTTCCATTAGATTATAATTCCTTTAAATAAGACTTTAAAATGTTGTCTACAGAAGGTTGATTGGTGGTTGCCTAGGGCCGGAGGAGTTGGGGGAACATGGGAAGTGACTGCTAATGGGTACAGGGTTTCTTCTGGGACGATGAGAATGTCCTGAAATGGTCGTGGTGATGTTGCACATATCTGTGAAAATACTAAAAACCACTGACTTGTACACTTTGGGTGAGTGACTTGTACAGCATATGAATTACTCAATAAAGCTGTTATTTTAAAAATGTTGTCTTCTCTCTGTGTTAAAATAAAAAAAAAAGAAAAAAATGTCTAAGAGCCCTATGCAGTCTCTTTTGGTTCCCATGAAAATGCAAATGAAGACACAGAAAAAGATGAACGTTTATACCCTCCCCCAAAGCTGTGTTTGCCAGATGACCTTTCGATAGGCTCTTGGTGCTACTGCCATTAACGATAAGGTGGTAGAATTGGAGGGGAGAATGAGTGACTGACGGTCTCATGAAACAGAGTGACCCTGCTCCGGCCTTTCCTCGGAGACCCAGGGTCGGATGAACCAGAGAACTAGTAGCTGCTCCTCTACTAGGCCAAGGCTGCTTTCTCTGTGGTCATTCAGAGGCCAACCACGCAAAGAGAGTGTGTGTGTCAGGGCGGGGCAGGCAACTGACGGACGTCATTGCATCCTTGGCGGAACAGAGCTCAGTTGGCAAGTGTGGTAGGTACCGGCGAGTCAGGACGCAGGGAGACCCTGGGATAGATAGCAGCTTTCCACGAACTCCATCAGTGTCATTTGTTCCAAGTGTCGCAGGCCTGAGGGCAGGAGCGGGGTCTGATTTCTCAGTCTGGCAGAGCCACAATAGACAGATGTCTGTTATAACTGGAAATGAGTCTTCTCCCCAACAGCTAGGGCGTGGTGGCCAGAGTGAAGGTCGGTCTGTCCCTCTTAAAAAATATTGCAGAACAAGCCATCTGTTTCTGATAATGGTGGGTGGTATTAAGACAAATATTTCTGTTGGAAATAACTAAAAACTCTTGTTAAAAGCAATTGAGAGCCAATATGAGAACAAAATCTAAGAGGAAGTGGGAGTCAGAGAAGAAGTAAACTACAGAAGCAGCTTTTGTGCCAAGGATGTTGCCAAACTTGGGTTTTGGCTTCGGAGGCCATCCAGAGAAGGGAGCTAGCAGGCAAGGCCCCAAGCCTTCCTAAGGTGTGGGGAGTTGAATAGCGGCCCCTACATTAAGTAAACTCACCTTACCCCAGCCCTGGGGACTGCAGGGAAACAGGAGGTGAGAGGAAAGAAAGGAAAAACACCCATCTGCAAACTTTTGGGTGAGAGCCAGGCTGTGTGCAGACGTGCAGTCTGGGGCTTCCATGTGGAGCCTGAAGTCCTAAGTGGTCCTGGGCCGATAGTATCCGTATTAGTTTCCTAGGGCTGCCATAGCAAATTACCACAAACTGGGTGGCTTAAAACGATAGAAATCGACTCTTTCATGTTTTTGGAGGCCAGAAGTCTGAAATTCAGCTGTCAGTGGAGTCGGTTCCGACTAGTAACTCTGTGGGAGTATCTGTTCCCGGCCTCGCCCCTGGCTTCTGGTGATGGCTGGCGATGGGCGGTGCTCACTGGCCCCCGGATGCATCATTTCAATTTCTGCCTCTGTCTTCACATGGCCGTCTTCCTTGTGTGTCTGCCTCTTTCTCTTATATGGACACTGGTCGTATTTGTTTAGTGCCCACCCTAATCTGGTGTGACCTTATCTTTACTTGATTACATCTGCAAAGACCCTATTTCCAAATCGGGACACATTCACAGGCACCCGGGGCTTAGGACTTCAACGTATCTTTCTGGGGGATGAATTCAACCCACAGCAATCCCATTAGGTGCCTGGCAAAGGCAAGCACAGCTCTCTGGAGAATAGCATCTTAATTCTGGGCCCCAAATAATTTGCAGAAAATTTTTCTTAAGGACAATGGGCAGTACACAGTAAAAAATAACTAAGCACACATGAGACAAGGTTCCATGAGCAGGAAAAGTACAATGAGACAAAGACTTCAGATTCTGGAACCATCAAACACAGACGGTGGAACAACTGAACTTAAAAGTTGAAAGAAAAAAGCTTGAAAATGTCTTCAAGGAATAGGAAACTATAAAAAGTGGCTTAAGGCCAAGTGTGGTGGCTCACGCCTGTAATCCTAGCACTCTGGGAGGCCAAGGCAGGTGGATCATTTGAGCTCAGGAGTTCGAGACCAGCCTGAGCAAGAGCAAGACCCTGTCTCTACTAAAAATACAAAAAATTAGCTGGACCACTAAAAATATATATAGAAAAAAATCAGCCGGGCATGGTGGCACATGCCTGTAGTCCCAGCTACTCGGGAGGCTGAGGCAGGAGGATCGCTTGAGCCCAGGAGTTTGAGGTTGCTGTGAGCTAGGCTGACGCCACGGCACTCTAGCCGGGGCAACAGAGTGAGACTCTGTCTCAAAAAAAAAAAAAAAAAAAAAGTGACTTAATATATATCCAAGAAGTAAAAACTGTGTAACTTTAAATCTGAATTGGAAACATCAGCATGAATTGAATTTTTCTCTTTCTAAAAATACATGTTTCCTTTCTTTGTCTGCTGAAAAGGCCTCAAAGCAATGGTAACCCAGTAGCAGCTGGCACCAATACTGTGGACTTTAAATGGTTCCTGCTGAGTCCAGCTCAGCACAGGGAACCCCAAACCAAGCGGCGCCACAGAAATGAAGACAAAGTAGCCAATTATCAGGATAAATGGGCACGGGGGTCTTGATGGTTCTAAGAGCAAAGAGCCCCGTCCTTGGTGCGCACGTTGTTTTTATTCTCACAACTCAAGAGGGAACGAGGGAACTCAAGGGCAGGAAACAGATGGCCGTTTACTCCCTAGTCTCTATATTTTGAGAATGGTCTGTTCAAAGAACATTCCCAGGCCTCGTACGTGACTGCAGTCACTGGAGACATGGCTGTTTACTTCAGCCTCTCGGGTGCTGCCCATTCGGCTTTCCGCCGGCTCGGACTCAGCTTTCCTTCATCCGCACTCGCTCAGCATCAAGGCCATAGCCAGCTCACAGCTCCTGCTCCTACAGGTTCCCTCTGAAGGGAACTTCAGAATCATACCTATTTATTTCTTTGCTCATTCACTCACTAAATACTTGGTGAATACCTACTATGTTCCAATTACTGTTTTGGGTGCCAGGGCAAACACTGATGTTTATTGGTTCTCCTTTTGATTACTGAAGAGTAGGTACTGTATGCTTCCATTTATATAAGATTCTAGAACAGGCAAATCTCATCTAGTGTCAGAAAGCAAATCTTTGGTTCCATGGGGCTGTGGAGTTGGGGGTTATTTGACTACAAAGCATTTTTGTAGTACTCTACCAACATTTCCCCAGGAGCACTCTTGAGAATTCCACATTCAACAAAAAAAATTCTCACACACAGCTGGCCTGAGACCACAGGCACATTGGCACTTAACAAATACCCAAGATGAGCCACTCCAAGAAAACCAAGACCCATTAAATTACCAAGTGGCCATAATCCAAGTGACTGGAAACCGGAGGGCAGTGGTGGTTGGGGTCCATGCCAGGCTGTGGGCAGACGGTTGGGAGCCAGCGAGCAGGAGCACCATGGCCCAGTGCCCAGCCCTGTCAATTATATCTCAATAAAGCTGAAGAAAAGAAGAAATAGAAAATCTCAGCAGATGTATAACAGGTAAAGAGATTAAATTAGTAATCACAAACTTCCCAACAAGGAAAAATGCTGCACCAGATGGCTTCACTGGTGAAATTCTACCAAATATTTAAAGAAGAACTAATACTAGTACTTGTCAAACTCTACCAAATAATGAGAGAGGAGGAAATACTTCTTAACTCGTTCTATGAGGCCACATTACCTTGATACCAAGCTAGACAAAGATATCACAAGAAAACTATAGACCAATATCCCTTATGAATTTAGATGTAAAAATCCTCAACAAAATATTAGTAAACTGAATCCAACAGCATATTAAAAGGCTTATGTGTCATGACCAAGTGTGATTTATCCCAGGAATGCAAGGGTGGTTTAACCTATGAAAATCGGTCATTGCAACACACCACATGAATAGAATGAAGGAAAAAACCCACATAATCATCCCAATCAATTCAGAAAAACCATTTGCCCAAATCCATCACCCTTTCATGATTGAACACTCAGCAAGCTAGGAATAGAAGGGAACTTCTTCAACATAATGAAGGGCATTTATGAAAGCCCACAGCTAACATCATACTCAATGACTTTCCCTCTAAGATCAAGAGCAGGAAAGGGAAGCCCACTTTCACCTCTTCTATTCAACATTGTACTGGAAGTTCTAGCCAGGGCAATTCGGCAACAAAAAGAAATAAAAAGCATCTATGTTGGAAAGAAAGAGGTAGAACTCTATTTGCAGATAACATGATCTTGTATATAGAAAATCCCAAGGAATTCACACACACACACACACACACACACACAACTATTAGGGTTGATAAACAAATTAAGCAAGACTGCAGGATATAAGATCAACAGGCAAAAATTGGTTGTGTTTCTATATACCAGCAATGAACAATTCAAAATGTGATTAACAAACAATTCTATTTAAAATAACATCAAAAGAACGAAATACTTAGGAATACATTTAATCAAGGTGATGCAAGACTTGCACACTGAAAACTATAAAACATCTCTGAAAGAAATTAAAGAAGACCTAATTAAATAGAAAGACATCAGTGTTCAGAGATTGAAAGATTTAATATTGTTAAGATAACAATACTCTCCAAAGTGATCTACTATCACATTTTGATGTAATCCCTATCAAAATCCCCATGGATTTTTTTGCAGAAATGGAAAAGCTGATCTCAAAATTCATATGAAACTGCAAAGGACTCTGGATAGCCAAAACAATATTGAAAAAGGATGAGGAAAGTTGGAGGACTCATACGTCCTGATTTGAAAACTAATGTTAATAACAAAGCTACAATAATCAATACAGTGTGGTATAAGGATAGATACATAGAGCAGTGGAATAGAGTTGAGAGTCCAGAAATAAACCCGTTCTTCTATGGTTGATTGATTTTCAACAAGGGTGCCAGGATCATTCAGTGGGAGAAAGAATAGTCTCTTCAACAAATGATGCTGGGACAACTGGACATCCTCGTGCAAAAAAGTGAAGTTGGACCCTCTGCTCACACAACATAAAAAAAACTAATTCTAAATGGAGCAAATACCTAAATATAAGGCTGAAACTATAAAATTATTTCAAGAAAACATAGGGATAAATCTTCATGACCTTGGATTTGGCAATCATTTCTTAGCTAGGACACCAAAAGCATGAGCAATAAGAAAAAAATAGATGAAGTGAACTTCATCAAAATTAAAAACTTTTGTGCACCAAATGACACTGTCAAGAGAGTTACACACACACACACACACACACACACAATATATATGTAATCTCACAACTCAGCTACGAAAGACAATTAAAAAATGGGTAAAGAACTTGAATAGAGATTTTCCCAAAGAAGATATACAAATGGCCAACCAGCACATGAAAAGATGCTTGATGTCCTTTGTCATTGGGGAAATGCAAATGAAAACCACACTGAGGTACCACTTCACACTCACTAGAATGACTATCAATAAAAAAACCTGAAAATAATAAATGTAAGCTATGGAGAAATTGGAACCTTCGTACATTGCTGGCAGGAATGTAAAATGGTGCAGCTGTTGTAGAAAATAGTTTTGCAGGCCGGGCGCGGTGGCTCAGGCCTGTAATCCTAGCACTCTGGGAGGCCGAGGCGGGAGGGATTGTTTGAGCTCAGGAGTCCGAGACCAGCCTGAGCAAGAGCGAGACCCCGTTTCTACTAAAAAAAAAAAAAAAAAAGAAAGAAAGAAAGAAAGAAAGAAATTAGCTGGACAACTAAAAAAATATATATATAAGAAATTAGCCGGGCATGGTGGTGCATGCCTGTAGTCCCAGCTACTTGGGAGGCTGAGGCAGGAGGATCGCTTGAGCCCAGGAGTTTGAGGTTGCTGTGAGCTAGGCTGACGCCACGGCACTCACTCTAGCCTGGGCAACAGAGCGAGACTCTGTCTCAAAAAAAAAAAAAAAGAAAGAAAGAAAACACTTTTGCATTTTCCTCAAAAAGTTGGACATCAATTCACCATATGACCCAGCAATTCCATTCCTATGTATACAACAACGAGGATTGAATATAGGTGCTCAAACAAACAAACAAACAAACTTGTGCACAAATGTTCATAGCAGCAGTATTCACCACCAAACAGTGGAAAAAACCCAAATGTCCATCAACTGATGAATGGAAAACAAAATGTGGTCTATCCATACAATAGACTATAATATTTTTCAGCCATAAAAAGGAATGAAGTACTGATGCATGTTACAACATGGATGAACCTTGAAAACATCATGCTTAGTGAAGGAGGCCAGACATAAAGCATCACATATTCTATGATTCCATTTATTTGAAATATCCACAGTGGGTAAATCCATAGAGACAGAAAGTAGATTAGTGGTTGCCAGGGGCTGTGGGGAGGGGGCAATGGAGATTGACTGATTAATGTGTATGGGATGGCTTTTTAGGGTGATGAAAACGTTTTGGAACTAGATAGAGGTTTTTAGCATGACATTGTAAATATCACTAAATGTCACTGAATCATATACTTTAAATGGTTGATTTTATGCTATGTGAATTTTACTTTAGTTTAAAAAAAGCCAGTAGTTCCAAGATAGAGAAACCCTGTTTTTATAACTTGTGATAAGTTTTTCAGTGATTTTTATTTTATTTTATCTGACTTCTTTGCCTTGTCTTGTGTAAATCCCGTATATGTAGAGAGAGACATTCATCTGATGTGTTATGGTGTTGATTTCTGTTTGCTAAGATTTTACTTGCATACTTGTTTGAGAATTTTAAATTAATATTACTTCAAACTATACCTTTTGTTGGTGTTCTTGACTGAAGTTCAAAAAGAGATATGAGTAATGTATATGTTACTCTCTTCTATATTGTGATAAGTTAAAAAACAAAGGTATTATTTATCTTAAGTAAAGTGGCCGCTGTTATTCCCTCTGGTGTCAGCCTAGCTCACAGCAACCTCAAACTCCTGGGCTTAAGCGATCCTCCTGCCTCAGCCTCCCATGTAGCTGGGACTACAGGCATGCGCCACCATGCCCGGCTAATTTTTTCCATATATATATTTGGTTGGCCAGATAATTTCTTTCTATTTTTAGTAGAGACAGAGTCTTGCTCTTGCTCAGGCTGGTCTCGAACTCTTGAGCTCAAGCGATCCTCCCGCCTCGGCCTCCCAGAGTGCCAGGATTACAGGCGTGAGCCACCGTGCCCGGCCCCGACTCTTCTTTGTATCCGTGCCTCTGTGCAATGTGACTGTGCAGGTCTTCCTGACAAGAGTTGGTGTCCCTACCTCTTGAATATGAGCTGGCTTTGCCTTGATTTGAATAGAATGTGGCAGAAATGACATGCAAAGAGGCCTCGCACACTTCTGTGCTCTCTTGGAACCCTACGGAGCCACTATGTGAACAAGCCTGGGCTTGCCTGCTGGAGGATGGGAGACCGTGTGGACCAGTCATTCCTCTTCCCCTGACCAATAGCCATCCGACCCCAGAAGCATAGTTGCCTGAGTGATCAGCAGCTGACTGCAGAGTCATGCACAAGCCCAACTTAGACCAAAACTACCCAGTTGAGGCCATCTTCAATTGTTTTTTACATTTTATTCACATTTATTTTTCGCTTTTAGTGTGCTCACAGTGTTAGGCTTAAAGAATTCACCCTCCCCAAACTTTCATCCGAACCTCCTATAAAACCCACCGCTCTCCCCTTCCTAGGGATGTATTAGGCAGGAGCCTTTGCCAGACCCCTGGGAGATAAAGGAATGGAATTCGAGAGGGGAACTTACTTTCCTTAACCCTCCTGATAAGGACAATGCTTATCCCTCCCTGTTGTTTGAAAAGAATTCATTACAGCAGCTGCTCTGGCCCAGTTGCTCACTCCTCCCAGCAAAACCCTCTATAAAACCCAAGGGTCTCCCCTCCCTCAGCGTGGATGCTCTTTAGGCCTCCACCCATCAGCACCCAGATGCTCAGATAAACAGCATTTGCTACACATGAGGCTTTCTGTGTCTCCCTCTAGGCTCTGGACCTAACATGAAGCTTCTCCAGTACTTACAAAACATGATAGACAAAATGGTACACAAAACTACTGCATCCGAAGAATTTTTTTTTTTTTTTTTTTTTTTTTTACTCTCAAAGACAACTGGAAAAGAATGCACTGTCTGCTGTAATCAAAAGCATACCACAGGCCGGGCACGGTGACTCACGCCTGTAATCCTAGCACTCTGGGAGGCCGAGGCGGGAGGATCGCTCAAGGTCAGGAATTTGAGACCAGCCTGAGCAAGAGCGAGACCCCTGTCTCTACTAAAAAGAGAAAGAAATGATCTGGACAGCTAAAAATATATATAGAAAAAAATAACCAGGCATGGTGGCACATGCCTGTAGCCCCAGCTACTCGGGAGGCTGAGGCAGTAGGATCGCTTGAGCACAGGAGTATGAGGTTGCCGTGAGCTAGGCTGACACCCCGGCACTCTAGCCCGGGCAACAGAGCAAGACTCTGTCTCAAAAAAAAAAAAAAAAAAAAAAGAAGAAAGAAAACATACCACAGTATAAACAGTAACCATTCCACTTATCACAGTTTGGTTGAGTTTAAAATTTATGTTTAAAAGGTCCAAGATGACTGCAGTTTAAAAAAAATGGACAGGGTAGAAAGCCACAAATTTCATGTGCTTCTGGTTATCAAGATTTTTTTTATACATTAATCACAGTTAAAAACACTCTGCTAATAATACATAATTACACTTTATCAATGTCATAAACCAGCAACAAATGATAAGGCCTATTGATTCAACTTGTAGTGTTGCCTAATTACTGACTGGTTCAGCTAATATAAGTGAAAAGTTCCTATGGTTTAAATGAACTCCTAAGATGACGATATTTTTAAAATATCTGGGTATAGGTGTTTTTTTCTCTTTCCTTCTTAATCAAGACTCATAGACTTGTAATGTTGTAAACCTGCCTCACAAAATACACTAATAATTTTTCTTTACAAAAAAAAAAAGTGTAAGCCTTTACACCATGATTTCTAGTAGCACATTGTCTTGGCAATGTTATTTCCCACCTCAATTTCCCCATTGCGGGCCGTATCACTTCCTTTGATAACCCTTTTCAACCCACCCATGCGCCCGCCTCGGCCTCCCAGAGTGCTAGGATTACAGGCGTGAGCCACCACGACCAGCCAACAACATGGTATTTTGAAATATACTGTGGAATGACCAAATCCATCAAATTAACATAGTCATTACCTTATATACATATTTTTTTTGGTGAGAACATTTAAAATCTACTGTCTGAGAATTTTTCAAGTATACAGTATATTAACTATATCACCATGATGTACAACAGATCTCCTGAATTTATTCCTCTTGATTAACTGAAATTTTGTGTCCTTTGACCAGCATTTCTCCAATTTCCCCCACCCCCAGCCCATGGCAACCACCATTCCATTCTCTGCTTCTATGAGTTCAACTGTTTTAGATTCCATGTATAAGTGAGATCATGCGGTATTTGTCTTCCTGTGCCTGGCTTATTTCACTCAACACAATGTCCTCCAGGTTCATCTATGTTGTTGTAAATGGCAGGATTTCTTTCTTTTTAAAGGCTGAATGTTATTCCATTGCATATATTTACCACATTTTCCTTATTCATTCATCCACTGATGGACACTTATGCTGATTCCATATCTTGGCTATCGTGAACAGTGCTGCAGTAAACATGGGAGTACAGGTGTCTCTTAGACATACTGATTTCATTTCCTTTCGGTATTTACCCAGAAGAGAGATTCCTGGATCATATGGTAGTTGTATTTTTAATTTTTTGAGGAACCTCCATACTGTTTTCTATAATGGATGTACTAATTTACATTCCCACCAACAGTGAACACCGGTTGCCTTTTCTACACATCTTCACCAACATTTATCTTTTTTCTTTTTCTTTTCTTTTCTTTTCTTTTTTTTTTTTTGAGACAGAGTCTCACTCTGTTGCCCGGGCTAGAGTGCCGTGGGTTCAGCCTAGCTCACAGCAACCTCAAACTCCTGGGCTCAAGCAATCCTTCTGCCTCAGCCTCCCGAGTAGCTGGGACTACAGGCAAGCGCCACCATGCCTGGCTAATTTTTTCTCTATATATTTTTAGTTGTCCAGCTAATTTCTTTCTATTTTTAGTAGAGACAAGGTCTCTTTCTTGCTCAGGCTGGTCTCGAACTCCTGACCTCGAGCAATCCTCCCACCTCAGCCTCCCAGAGTGCTAGGATTACAGGCGTGAGCCACCCAGCCCAGCCTATCTTTTTTATTTTTGATAATAGCCATTCTAACAGGTGTTTGGTGATTCTGGTTTTTTTTTTTATTTCAGCATATTGTGGGGGTAAAAATGTTTACGTTACATATATTGCCCTTGCCCCCCACCCCAAGTCAGAGCTTCTAGCGTGTTCGTCCCCCAGACGGTGCGCACTATGTATGTATACACCCATCCCCTCCTGTACCCTGCCATCTGCCGGGCACCCGATGAATGAATGTTATTCCTATATATGCACTTAGGTGTTCATCGGTTAAAACCAATTTGATGGTGAGTACACGTGGTGCTTGTTTTTCCAATCTTGGGATACTTCACTTAGCAGAATGGGTTCCAGCTCTATCCAGGAAAATACAAGAGGTGCTAGATTACCGTTGTTTCTTGTAGCTGAGTAGAACTCCGTGGTATACATATACCACATTTTATTAATCCACTGATGTATTGATGGGCACTTGGGTTGTTTCCACATCTTTGCAATTGTGAATTGTGCTGCTATAAACATTCGAGTGCAGATGTCTCTTTTATAGAATGTCCTTTGTTCTTTGGGGTAGATGCGACACTGTCGTATGTTAATCAGACCCCCATTTCGGCGCGCATGCAGGTTCAGCAGGCCAGGAATTCAGGGAGGGCACGAGTGGGGACGTGTGGCCTCTGCCCAGCAAGGTCTATGGCCTCGGCGGGGGAGGCTCCAGCAGTTGGGGGCTGGAACCCGCCGAGGGCTCATTCCCTCCTCGCTCGCCAGCCATCGTAAGGCTGGGCCCAGGGGACCGGCGCAGCCCCGCGAGGCCCCTCCACGCAGCGTGGCTTCCTCGCAGCCCGCCGGCCCCCGGCCGTGCACCTTCTTCCAGGCAGCTCAGGGTAGCCAGAGCGCGTATTCCGGGGAACACTCCAGAAGCCGCACCGCCCTTCTCCGTTCTCGACCGAGCGTACCGAGCTTCGAGGTCACACGACAACACTCCCACTGTACTCCACGGGTGGCAGCGGTCCCACGGGCGCCCAGATCCAAGGGACGGGACCCAGACCCCGCCTGGCACCAGGAGGCCTTCAGGGCCCTCGTGCACGTGAGCGCGTGGGGCGGGCCACCGTCCCCTCCGTCCCTGGAGAGAAAGGCACCCAGAAAGGCCACACCGCCGTTATCCCTTCCCTACGCGTAGGTCTGCACGTGGTGGTGAAGCCACTGTCCTCACTTCACCTGGGAATGTTCTCTGTGAACTCAGCAAGTCCGTCTGCGGCCAGGAAAGCCCGAGGACGCACGGAGGTGCCCACAGGAGTTTGCATGGGGGCCTGCGCTTGTCGCCACGCGGCTCAGGAGCCCAGCGACGGTGCCCTCAAGTCCTAACGCGAGCGTCTGCCGCCACCCAGTGGCAGGAGCGCCCAGTCGCATATTTCGTTCTTTGGAGAGGACAGAGGACCGCTCCCGTCCTGTCCAAGAAAGAATTCCTCCAGGAGCAGACGGTGGGATGCCACCTCCCTTCTCTGGGGCTCCCTTTCCGCATCTAGGAGATGGGGTGACGGCGGCATCTCACGCACAGGGCGGTTAGGACAGCGAGTGACCAGAGACACACAACTGCTCCAAACACTGCCAGCGCCCATAAGGAGCTCCGCTACTGGCTATGAGTCTCCCACGCTGATGGGGGCTTGTGGGAACAGTTCGTGGGGCAGGCCGGGGCCGAGAGGGACCGTGGAGGACATAGAAAGAATGGAAGGGGAGGTCTCCACGCCGACCAGCTGTCTTGCAGGGCCCGGCACGCGAGAGCCACTCGGGGAGTGTTGGCGAAACGAGCCGAGGAACGTGCTGGCAGCAGGAGAGCCGGGCAGAGCTGGACACCTGTGGGGTCCACCTTGGGGACAGTCCCTCCCACAGGAAGGGGAGGAAGCGAAGACGAGGCACCTCTGCTCGGAGGCAGGAGTTGCCGTCACCGAGAGCAGACCTTGCTCCAGCTGAGGAGGCCTCCTAGGGCTCCCTTCATGTCCCTGTTCCTCAGGCTGTAAACGAAGGGGTTGAGCATGGGGGCCACCACTGCATACAGCGCTGT
The DNA here is from genome assembly GCF_041146395.1 of Eulemur rufifrons. Lineage (NCBI taxonomy): Eukaryota > Metazoa > Chordata > Mammalia > Primates > Lemuridae > Eulemur > Eulemur rufifrons. The sequence continues at coordinate 20,022,392 of NC_091012.1, read as the reverse complement.
GGCCGCGGAGTCCTCCGCTGTGTAGGAGGAGGAAGGCCTCAGATAGACCCCGGACGGCGTCCTGTAGAACAGGGTCACCACGGCAAGGTGAGAACTACAAGTAGAGAAGGCCTTACGCTTGCTCTGGGGAGAACGCAGTCTCAGGATGGCTGAGAAAACGTACGTGTAGGAGAGAGCAAGAAGGAGGAAGGGGGTGACAAAGAGAACGCCCCGGAGGGTGTAAACCACCAGCTCGCTGACGCGGGTATCCGAGCAGGAAAGCGTCAGCAGTGCGTACAGCTCACAGAAAACATGCTGAATACTCACGCTGGCACAGAACGACAGCGTATCCATAAGGAGGGTGTGGATCAAGGGGTAGATGTGTGTGACACTCAGAGCCTCAGACACCGAGGTGATACAGAATTTGGGAATCACGGTTGTGGCATAGTGAAGGGGGTGACATATGGCTACCAATCTGTCATAGGCCATCACTGCCAAGAGGATATTGTCCAGTTCGAGAAACAGAATGAGAAAATACATCTGAGCGAGGCACCCAGTGTAGGCAATGGATTGGCTCTGAGTGTGGATGTTGAGCAGCATCTTTGGTACGGTGACAGACGTGAAGCAGATGTCCACACAGGACAGGTTGGCTATGAAGAAGTACATGGGGGTGTGGAGGCTGCGGGTAGAGCTGACGGCCAGGACGATGAGCAGGTTGCCCACCACGGCGACCAGGTACAAGGATAGGAACCGGCTGAAGAGGAGAGGCCGATGCTCAGGCACCTCCGACAGTCCCAGGAGGAGGAATTCTGAGATGACGGTTGTGTTGCCTCTCGCCATGGATTCCGCTTTCTGTAAACATTCATCGGACATACACCTGTCAGCGAGAGCAGAGGCAACCTGAGAAAACATGCACGGCACGGAATTTACTGTCATTGGCTGAAGTCGTACTTCGTGATGCTTGTGGCAGCATCTCCAACTTGGGGTTAGTAAGACAGTCACCGAGAGTCTGAGGGGTGGGGGCGGGGTGTGCTGAGGCTCTCTGTGGCCGACCTCGGTCAGGACCTCCTCTTGCTTCCCGGGCAGGAAAGGAGAACCAGGCAGAGAAGAAGACAAAGAGAACTGAAAATAAGGTCGGGGCATGGGGAGAGTGGGGAGAGACAGCAGGGGCAGTGGACTTGTCACAGTGGGAGCCCCCCCCCAGGAGGAGCATGGTTGGATCCTCATGGGCCCTTTTACTTTATCTATGTCGGGCTCTGGGTGGCGACCATTAAGGTGAAGCCTGTGTGTGTGCATATATTCATGTGCATGTAGTCACAGAAACACGTCTGGAAGGATATTCAGCCAGATGTTAACTAACAGTGGTTGTTTCTGGGGTGTTAGATCTTAACTTGCATCTTTTTTCAACAAAAAACATGTATATATTTTCTAAACTGTGCTACCTGGATGTTAATTGGCCTTTCAAGAGGTTTCTGTGGTGGACGACATCTGAGGCACAGGCACAATTAGAGGGCTCACGCTCAAAGCACTGTCATACAAAAGGGCATGTCTGAGAACTTACGTCCCTGGGTCGTTGTCTCACCTCGGGTTTATTTCATGGAATCCACAAAGGCCACATGCTCGTGTGGTGTGATTGCACCAGATGGACAGATCTACACTCGTAAAGCTCAAATTCAGATGAAATGGAGAACCGTAAATATAAAGTCTGACTTTAAAATGTTGACTCAAGAAAGGGTAGATGATGACCAAATACCCATGGAAGAAATTGAAAAAGATGTCATGGGTCTCCACCTGAAAATAAGTTACTGCATGACTTTAATCCAGGTGTTTTTAAGAGCAAAGCGTTTAAAGTCGTCAGATTGTCAGCTCCCTAACCCCCTCCTCAAATACTAAAAGTCTGCAAAGGAAGGAACCTCGTCTGTCTGGTTCACTGCTGAATTCCTGGGGCCTCAAGCCAGGGTAACACCGAAACTAAAACCAGGCAGCAGCAGCGTACGCACAAAAGGATAAGAGGCGGCAGTCAGTATGCTGAAGGGATGATGCAGCAAATAGAAATGTAAGAATGATGGGTATTATGACTCCTACTGATGCAATTAACCACACTAATTGATGGCAGGAGAAAAACCGTATTATAAATCTGATGGATGATAACATGGAGCTTCTAAAAGCTGACATTCCTTCTTGATTTTTAAAACCCGTAGTGAAACTAGAATCAAAGGCTATTCTCAAAGCACCAGAGTCTGAACATATTCTCCCCATGCCAGTCGCCTCACCCGAACCTCCCCCTGGCATCCCAAGCCTTTCCCTGTGCTCTCTGGAACTCATATAATGTGTAGGCCGTCTCTTCTCAAGGCATCCCTCTGCCCTCCGCCTTGATGGGACCTGACTCCTCTGTCCCCGAGGGCACTGCCCTCTCCCAGCCCTGTCCAGGGAAGACCGTCTTTTCCTCTCACAACCCACAACCCGTATACCTCAGGGACAGGAGGCAGATTCAGTGACCCCCCTCCTCCCTCCCAGGGCTACTTTCCAACCCAGTCTTTCCTCTACCCTTCGAAAAGAAAAGCCAAGAAATGACATCAGCAACGATAGCAGAAAAAGAAGCTCCAGGGTCCTGTCTCTTCACAGAAACGCTCATTCAATAAACAAAAACTGTCAGAATCAACTTTGTCAGAATCATAGAAATAGTCAAAGATTTCCAGCAACCAAGAAAATGATGAATCAAGAGAAAGGTTATTATGACTTCTCGGCCTTTTGGCTAAGATCAAATGTGAAGAGAAAGGTGACTTCACATTGTCGGGGAACTTCGTGGTGCTTTAACTTCACCTTGCTCTACTCTGCTCCTTGGGGCAGTGGTGGTTTTGAAGATGACAGCCCATATTCCTGGTTGGGCAGTTGGTTCTGTAGGGAGTAGAGTGGACCAGGCTCCCAAGGCATTACGTTCTTTTGGACATGTCTAGAGAATTCTTGAAGGACTGACACAAGCTTCTTTTGTTTCTTTCAACCAAGTGAATACTCTCTCAGGGTGGAGAAGTACCTATGCAGAAGGCATAAGTAAGATTACTTTTGGGGCAAACAACAAGCACACTGAAAGCTTTGGAGGAAGAACTAAGGAGACATTTACTTTATGTAATAAGGGCTGTGAATAGCTCCCATGTATAACAAGGAATCTAAAATTCTGCACTCATGCCCAGGGCTGGAGCAAAGAGGAAGATAAACTTTTACCTGCATCTGATCTTCGGCTCTGCATAAGCAGAAAATGTAAGGCTGTAGCAAGTTGTACATAGACTTACGTGTTGAAGGAGTGCCCCAACACACAGCCATTCTGCAAAACCTGAAAGAGTAATTGTTTTGTTTTGTTTGGCTCCAGACATTTAAGAAAATGTCTGTCAAACCACTAGCTAGCCATAACCTAAATTAAGAGAGACTTCAGAAATCACACATAACAGAGAATACAATTTTTAAAAAACACGTTGGAAAAGTCACCAAACAGAGAAGCAACTACAATCCACAGCAAGCACAACAATAAACTCTGAAAGGAGGAAGAATCTGATTTTCAAGATGCCACATTATATTATTCAAAATGTCCAATTACAAGCAAAAATCATGAGGCATGCAAACAAAAAAGGAAGTATAGCCCATTCACAGGAAAAGAATGAACAAAACTGTCCCTAAGGAAGTAGAGACATTAGGCTAACTAAACAAAAACTAAATCAACTGTCCTAAATTTGGCCAAAGAGCTAAAATGGATAAACAACTAAAGGAAACCACAAGACGGGTATTCAATGAATGAAGAATACCAATAAAGAGGTAGAAATTATAAAAGAAAAAGGAACTAAATAGAAATTCTGGAGCTAAAATCTACAATAATGAGAATGAAAAATTTGTTAGAGGTTTCAAAAGCATATTTGAGCAAGCAAAAGAAATAATCAGCAAACTCGAAAATAGAAATCAAGACATTCCCCCAAAAAACAAAAGCAGAGAGATTTAGTCACTAATGGTCCTGCCTTAAAAGAAATGCTAGGAGGAGTTCTTCAGGCTGAAACGAAGAACATGGCACAATAACTCAAAGCCAGATGAAATAATAAAGAACACTAGCAAAAGTAGCTATATAGATAAACATAAATGTCAGCATTAATGTATCCTCACATTGTAACTCCTTTATTTTCCTATATTATTTAAATTTTTATGTTATTAAGTGTGGAATGGCTGATTTCCTTAAATATGAAGTTTGACAGTTGATATTTCTGACATTTCACTTTGACATTTCTTGGTGTTTTTTTTTTTATTGTGAAGGTACATCCTCATTCTTTCAAATACATGTTTTGGCTTGTGATTATCTTTCCAATTTTTTTAGAGCAATTTTTGTGAAACCAGGGTAAGAACTCTTATTTTTGAATATGAGTTCTGTCATGGAACCAGTGCAGTGCAGACAGTTTGAAATATCAGCAAAGTGTTTGGGAAGGATGTGGCTAATGAACACACAGTACGTGGATGGTTTGAGAAGTTCCATTCTGGTGACTTTAATCTTGAAGATGAGCTATGGGAGCAACCTGAAACCAAGGTGGATAATGATAAGCTGAAAGCTGTAGTGGAAGCAAATCCATCTCAACCTATGCATAAATTAGCAGCAAGGGTTGACGTTACTATTCCAACAATATTGGACCATTTGAAACAAATCGGCCAAGTAAAGAAGCTGGATAGATGGGTTCCACAGGAATTAAACAAGCATCAGAAGGGAAATCGTCTTGAAGCTTGCCTTTCTTTGCTGTCACAACATAAAGGACAAACAGTTTCTCCATGGTATTGCTACATGTGTTGAACAATGGATTATTTTTGATGATCACAAGCATTTGGCACAATGCTTGGATAAAGATGAAGTGCTGAAACACAGTCCAAAACCAAACATTCATCACAAAAAGCTAATGGTGTCTGTTTGGTGGCCAAGCGCTGGTATTATCCACTATAGCTTCATGAAACCTGGTCAGTCGGTTACAGTGGATGTCTACTGCAACCAACTGGATGAAATGATGAGGATGCTTGTGATTAACCAGCCAAGATTGGTCAATAGAGACAGGCCAATCCTCTTGCAAGATCACATGTCACAAAAAACAACACTGCTCAAACTACAGTAGCTGGACTTGGAAGCTCTCTGTCATCCACCGTATTCACCAGACCTTGCACCAACTGACTGCCACTTCTTCTAGGCTTTGGACCACTTCTTGCAAGGAAAAATATTCAATTCTCAAAAAGCTGTGGAAAATGCCTTTCACAACTTCCTCACCACTCACTCTCTAGGCTTCTTTCCTGCTGGCATAAACAAGCTACTGTTAAGATGCCAAAACTGTGTCAATATTTCAGGTGCATACTTTGATTAATTGTACTGATTCTTGTTTGAGATATAATAAACTACACTTTTGATTCAAATTCAGCCATTTCATATTTAATGACTTAATAAAAGTGCATAAAAAATAAACCTATGCTAATATGCACAAAATGTAGAAAGACACAAATTATGACAGTAAGAACACAAATGGGGAAGGGCAGAGTTGTATAGGAGCATATTTCTGTATACTATTGAAGTTAAACTGGTATTAATTAAAACTAGATTGTAGTAAAATTAACATATAAATTGTTACACAAAAAATTGAAAGCAATAAATTAAAGCACTGCCAGAGAAAATCACTTTTACACAAAAGAAGACATGAAAGAAGGAAGGAAAGAAAGAAGGGAGGAAGGGAGGATCACTAAACAACCAGAAATCAAATGACAACATGGCAGTAGTAAGTCCTTACTTATAATAATAACATTGAATGCAAATGGACTAAACTCTCCAATCGAAAGATACAGTGTAGCTGAATGGATAAAAAAACATGACCCAACTATATGCTGTCATATAAGAAATTCACTTCACCTGTAAAGACACACATAGACTGAAAACAAAGGGAAGGAAAAAAATATTCCATGCAAATGGAAAGCAAAAAAAGCAGCAGAAATAGCTGTACTTATGTCAATAAAATAGATTTCAAGACAAAAAAAGATAAGGGGGTAAATTCAGTAAGAGGATATAACAATTGTAAATATATGTGCACCCAAAACTGAAGCACCCAGATATATAAGGCAAACATTATTAGAACCAAAGAGACAAATAGATACCAATACAATAATAACTGGAGACCTCAACATCCTACTTTCACCATTGAACAGATCAGCCAGACAGAAAATCAACACAGACATCTGACTTAATCTGTACTATAGACCAATGGAACTAATAGATGTTTCAAGAACATTTCATCCAACAGCTACAAAATACATGTTCTTCTCATCAGTACACAGATCATTCTCAGTGATAGGCCACATGTTAGGCCACAAAAAATGTCTTAGAAAATTAAAAAACTTGAATTCATATCAAATATTTTCTCTGACTGGAATAAAACTAGAAATCAATAACAATAGGAACCTTGGAAAATACAAATATATGGAAATTAAACAACATTCTCCTGAATGACCAATGGGTCAATGAAGAGATTAAGAAGAAAATGAAAAAAATTTCTTGAAACAAATGAAAATGGAAACACAATATACCAAAACCAGTGGGATAAAGGAAAAACAGTACTAAGAGGAAAGTTTATAGCAATAAGCATCTACATCAAAAAAGCAGAAAAATGTCAAATAAAAATGATTCATCTGAGCCAGGCGTGGTGGCTCATGCCTGTAATCCTAGCACTCTGGGAAGCCGAGGCAGGTGGATCACCCGAGGTCAGGAGTTCAAGACCAGCCCTGAGCAAGAGCGAGACCCCGTCTCTACTAAAAATAGAAAGAAATTATCTGGCCAACTAAAATATATACAGAAAAAATTATCCGGGCATGGTGGTGCATGCCTGTAGTCCCAGCTACTCGGGAGGCTGAGGCAGGAGGATCGCTTGAGCCCAGGAGTTTGAGGTTGCTGTGAGCCAAGTTGATGCCACGGCACTCACTCTAGCCCGGGCAACAAAGTGAGACTCTGTCTCAAAAAAAAAAAAAAAAAAAAAAAGATTCATCTTAAAGAACTAGAAAGGCAAGAGCAAGCCAAAACCAAAATTAGGAGGAGAAAATAAATAAGAAATATCAGAGCAGAAATAAATGAAATTGAAACAAACAAATACAAAGCATCAATGAAACCAAACATTAGTTTTTTTTTTTTAAAAAAAAAGATAGACAAAATTGACAAACTTCAACCAGACTAAGAAAAAATTAGAGAAGACCCAAATAAATAAAATCAGAGATGAAAAAGGAGACATTATGACTGATACCATAGAAATTCAGGGCCGGGCACGGTGGCTCATGCCTATAATCCTAGCACTCTGGGAGGCCTGAGGCGGGTGGATTGGTTGAGCTCAGGGGTTCGAGACCAGCCTGAGCAAGAGTGAGACCCTGTCTCTACTAAAAATAGGAAGAAATTATATGGACAACTAAAAGTATATACAGGAAAAATTAGCCTGGCATGGTGGCACATGCCTGTAGGGCCAGCTACTTGGGAGTCTGAGGCAGGAGGATTGCTTGAGCCCAGGAGTTTGAGGTTGCTGTGAGCTAGGCTGAAGCCATGGAACTATAGCCTGGGCAACAGAGTGAGACTCTGTCTCAAAAAAAAAAAAAAAAAAAAAAAGAAATTCAAAGAGTCATAAGAAATTACTATGAGCAACTATATGCTAATAAATTGGAAAACCTAAAAGAAATGGATAAATTCCTAGACACATACAACCTACCAAGATTGAACCAGGAAGAAATCCAGAACCAAAATAGATCAATAACAAGTGATGAGATAGAAACAGTAATAAAAAGTCTTCCATAAAAGAAAAGCATAGAAGCTCATGGCTTCACTGCTGAATTCTACCAAACATTTAAAGAAGGACTAATATCATTCCTACTCAAAGTCTTCCCAAAAATCAAAGGGGAGAGAATACTTCCAAACTCATTATACTATGCCAGTATCACCCTGATACTAAAACCAGACAAAGACACATACACAAAAAGAAAAGTATAAGCCAATGTCTCTGATGAACACAATTGCAAAAATCCTCAACAAAATACTAGCAAATCAAATTCAACAACACATTAAAAAGATCATCATGATCAAGTGAGATTCATTTGGGGGATGCAAGGATGGTTCAACATATGCAAATCAATCAATGTGATACATCATATCAACAGAATGAAAGATAGAAACCATATGATTATTTCAACTGATGCTGGAAAAGCATTTGATAAAATTAAACATCGCTTTCTGATAAGAACTTTAAAAAAACTGGGTATAGAGGGAACATACCTCAACATGATAAAAGCTATATACAGGAGACCCACAGCTAGTCTCACATTGAATGAGAAAAAAACCCAAAGTCTTTCCTCTAAGATCTGGAACAAAACAAGGATGGCCACTTTCACCACTGTTATTCACCATAGTGCTGCAAATCCTAGCCAGATAAATAAGACAAAAAATAAAAAAAGAAAACAAGAAGAAGGAAAGAAAGAAAGAAGAAGAAGAAAAAGAAGAAGAAGAGCAGGAGGAGGAGGAGGAGGAGGAGGAGAAATAAAGGGCACCCAAATTGGAACGGAGGAAGCTGAATTATCCTTGTTTGCAGATGATTTGATCTTATATTTAGAGACACCTAAACACTCCACCGAAAAACTTAGAACTGATAAACAAATTCAGTAAAGTTGCAGCATACATAATCAAGATACAAAAAGCAGTAGTATTTATATATTATAACAGTAAACAATATGAAAAAGATTGGGCCGGGCGTGGTGGCTCACGCCTGTAATCCTAGCACTCTGGGAGGCCGAGGCGGGTGGATCGCTCGAGGTCAGGAGTTCGAGACCAGCCTGAGCAAGAGCGAGACCCCGTCTCTACTAAAAATAGAAAGACATTATATGGACAACTAAAAATCTATACAGAAAAAATTAGCCGGGCATGGTGGCGCATGCCTGTAGTCCCAGCTACTCGGGAGGCTGAGGCAGTAGGATCGCTTAAGCCCAGGAGTTTGAGGTTGCTGTGAGCTAAGCTGACGCCACGGCACTCACTCTAGCCTGGGCAACAAAGTGAGACTCTGTCTCAACAAAAAAAAAAAAAAAAAAAAAAAAAAAAAAACCAATATGAAAAAGAAACCAAGAAAATAATCCCATTTACAATAGGTACAAATAAAATAAAATGCCTAGGAATAAACTTAACCAAAAAAGTGAAAACTCTTTATATTAAAGACTATAAAACATTGATGAAATAAACTGAAGAGAACGCAAAAAATGAAAAGATATTTCATTTTCATGGATTGGAATAATCAATATAGTTAAAATGTCCATACTACCCAAAGTAATCTAGTGATTCAATGCAATCCCTGTCAAAATATCAATGACATTCTTCACAGAAATAGAAAAAATAATCCTAAAAATTATACAGAATCACAAAAGACCCTGAATAGCCAAAGCCATCCTCAGCCAAAAGAATAAAACTGGAGGAATCACATTACCTGACTTCAAATCATACTACAGAGTAGTAGTAACAAAACAGTATGGTACTGGCATAAAAACAACACATAGGCCAATGGACAAAAATACAGAATCCAGAAATAAACCCACACTTCTATAGATAGTGAGCTTATCTTCAACAAAGTTTCCAAGAACATATACTGGGGAAAGGACAGTCTCTTCAATAAATGGTGTTGGGGAAACTGGATATCCACAGGCAGAGGATTGAACCTAGACTCCTATCTCTTTCTATAGACAATACTCAAATCGAAATGAATTAAAGACTTAAATGTAAGACCTGAAACTATGAAACCACTAGAAGAAAACTTTGGAGAAATGCTTCAGGACATTGACAAGGATTCTTTGAGTAGTACCTTAAAATCACAGGCAACCAAAGCAAAAATGGACAAATGGTATTATATTAAGCTAAAAATCGTCTGCACAGCAAAGGAAATAGACAACCAAGTGAAGAGACAGCCCACAGAATGGGAGAAGATATTTGCTTTGCAAACTACCTGTCTGACAAGGGATTAATAACTAGAATATATAAAGAGCTCAAATGACTCAATAGGAAAAAATGAATTAATCTGGTTAAAAATGAGCAAAAGATCTGAATAGACATTTTTCAAAAGAAAACATACAAATGGCCAACAGGTATATGAAAAATACTCAACATTATTAGTCATCAGAGAAATGCAAATCAAAACTACAATGGAGACATCATCTCACCCCAGTTAAAAAGACTTATCAAAAGGAAAAAAAATAATGGATGCTGGCAAGGATGCAGACAAAGGGGAATGCTCATGCACTGTTGGTGGCAATGTAAAGTGGTGCAGCCACTATGGGGAACACTATGGAGGTTTCTCAGAAAACCGAAAAATAGAACTACCATATTAACCAGTAATCCCACTGCTGGGTATACATCCAAAAGAATGGAAATCAGTATATTGAAGAGATGTCTGCACTCCCATGTTTATTGTAGCACTAGTCACAATAGCCAAGATTTGGAATCAACCTAAGTGTCCATCAGTGAATGAATGGATAAAGAAAATGTGGTACATATGCACAATGTAATATTATTCAGCCATAAAAAAGAATGAAATCTTGTGTTTTGCAACAACATGGATGGACTGGAGAACATTATGTTAAGTGAAATAAGCCAAGCACAGAAAGAGAAATTTTGCATGTTCTCCCTCATATGTGGGATCTAAAAATGAAAACAATTGAACCCCTGGAGATACAGAGTAGAATGGTAGTTACCAGAGGCCAGGAAGGGTAGTGGGAAGGGAGTATAGAGATGATTAGTGGGTGCAAATATATGCTTAGATAGAATGAACAAGTTCTAGTATTTGACAACACAACAGGGTGACTATAGTCAACAATAAATTACTGTGTGTTTTTAAATAACTAAAAGAGTAGAATTGGAATGTCCCTAACAGTAAGAAATTATAAATGCTTGAGGTGATGCATACTCCAATTACTCTGATTTGATTGTTACACACTGTAGGTCTGTACCAAAACATCACATGTACCCTATAAATATATACAAGTATCATCTACCCACAATTAAAAACAAAAAATTTTTCAAAAGAAAACTAAAAAGTATAAAGGTATATGAAAGGGAATAAAAAAATAAACGATAAAAATCAATTAAACACAAAAGAAGGCAGTAAAGGAGGACATGAAGAACAAAGACAGGATACACAGAAAACAAATAGTAAAATGGCAGAAACAAAACATTCTTTATTAATAATTACTTTAAATGTTAATGGGTTAAAACTCTCTGATCAAAAGACAGACATTGATAGAATGGATTAAAAACCTGCTGAGACTATATATTGTGTACAAAAGGCTCACTTTTTTATCCAAAGGATCTGGGGTAGCTACACTATTACCAGACAAATTAACTTTAAGTCAAAAAATTGTTACAAGAGATAAAGAAGGACCTTATACATTGACAAAGCAATCATCAACACTGAAGACATTGTAATGTGTTCATGAAGAAGACATAACTAGTGTAAAAATACACACAACAGACAAAAGAACCATAGCGTCCAGGAAGCAAATATTGACAGGAGGGAAGGCTGCTGGTGCCTGAATTCGGAGGGTGGGGAGGATCATCCAGCCTGCCGTGGGGATAGAGTGGCTTGGATTTCATACACAGAAGTACACCAGCACCTAGCAGGCCAGCAGACACAGGGTCACCTCCCAGTTGAGGTCCCCTGGCACCTCCAGCCCCCCAGAAAGCCACAAGACTTTGTTCCCACGGGAGGGGGAAGGAGACGCCATGAGGGCTGTGCCAGCAGGGGACAGATGAAGCCACTGGGATCTGGGATCTGCCCCGAGGCGTCGTGGCTCCTCCCTCTGACAGCCCTCGGTCCAGCCGGTCCCTCCGGTCCACCTGGCCAGGCCTGGAGGCAGCGCGGTGTGCCTGGCGCCTGGGAGTCCATGGCCGGAGGCGGCGGGGCCCCCAGCTGAGTCCCCGGGCCCAGGGCCCCCACCCTACTCTGCGCCCCCACCAGGCGAGGCGGGCACAAGGGAAAGGCAGTGAACCATGTCACTGAAGGAGTAAGGCCCGAGCCCCAGGGACTGGCCTGGGCGCTCCCCGAGGACAGGCGGGGACTGGGAGTGACTGCTCTGCATCCCGGGGCTCGCGTGTGCGTGCAGCGGAGCCCCGCGGATGGGACCGGCCAGGCTCAGGGGCGCCCGACCCGCGGCCAGAACGGGCCGACGGGGGCCAGTGGCAGAAGGAAGCAGCCGGGTGTCTGAAGTCCTCAGCACAAGCCGGTTCGCACAGGCACACGGGGGAGCCCTGGTCGCACCCGGCTTTTAAGTGCGCAACCTCGGAAGGGCACCTCAGTGTTCTCCTGACAGGAACCGACAACGGGGGACCGGTCACGGGGGAGGTTGGCCCTGCGGGCATCTGCGCGGCCTTGCGCGGGGCGGGCTGGGAGGGAACCAGTCACGTGCCCAGCGGCCTCACCCGGGGTCTCCAGAGGCACAGAGCAGGGCCGTTTCCGAAGGCGCTCTGAGGAGCTCGAGGTGAGTCAGAAGCCACCTGCAGAGTTCAGTTCCTGAGAGAGGCTCAGTCCCTCATTGGTTCAGGTGGGCTTGCGGGCACGCTTGCCGCGGTGCAGGCTGGGTGGGAACCAGTCATGTGCCAAGTGACCTCAGGGGTCCAGGCATTTGGGGATGTGCATTGGCGGAGCCATGTAGTAGTTCTAAAGGGCAAAGAGCTGTTCAAAGGAGCCTCATTGACTAGGCAGTCTACATGGTATCTAAGTCTTACAACAGTGTTTCCTTGACTGGAGCAGACCATGTGCGGGTATGTTTGCGCAGGCGCACTAGGGCTACACCGTGATCTAAGGGGTGGGTGGTGCTTTGTGAGGGAGCGTTCATTGGCTAGAACAACTGTGCGCTCTCCTGGGTCGTCTTGGTGGGAACCAATCACTGGCCAGGAGGCCTGGCCCAGCGTGTGTTTGCGCAGGCGCTCTGTGTATCCCAAGTTGCATTGCACGCTGCGGTGGGGCTTCGTGTAAGTCCCACGGATTGCCTAGGAGAAGGTGGGAGCATTCAAGATGGGATCCGAGTCTGAGGACGGAGGAGCCGTGCAGGCAGTGGACGAAGGCGCAGGTGTGGCAGCAGCTGCAGCAGGTGCGGCTGTTGCAGTGGTTGGTGTCGCCGGCGAGGTCGGGCCGGGTGGTCCTGGTGGTCCTGGAGGCCTAGGTGGCCCTGGGGATCGTGAAGACCCTGATGGCCCCGGCGATCCTGGGGCTCCCGGCATGGCGGGAGAGGCAGGTGTTGCAGCCGGTGGCCTTCTTCAGATTGGGCGGGCAGCGCAGGTGCCAGGGCCAGGTGGAAATGCTGCACCTGCAGTTGAAGGCCCAGGTAACCAATTGCTCCAGTTATATCCTGTCTGAGAAGTCCCCAGTGGCCTGGGTGGCCAGGGGATGGTCTGGGGGTGGTTTGAGGGCAGGGTGCCCAGGCGGGTGGGGACTGAAACCACAGCTGGAGGGTTTGGGCAGAGCCTGGCCTGGGCTGATTGGTTGTGGTGGTGGTGGTGAAAACCAGTTTGAGGGGAGCGAGGGCGTGGGGGCCATGCTGTCCAGGGTGGCCTAAGGGTATGGGGTGGGAGGTGGTGGCAGAGGCTGCCTTGGCGTGAGGAGGAGGACTGAGGCACAGGTAAAATCCGGAGTGTGGATGGGGCCCTAAGCATATCTCCACCAGCACCCTCACCGTTCCTTTCCCATCGCCTGTGGAGACAGAAATCGCCAGCCAGGTCCTGACCCCAAATGCTGAACTCCAAGGGCCAGTGCAGGAGGAGCTCAATGTGGACGGCAGCGGCCTAGCTGTGTTAGTTCTAGAGTGTGCTGGGGAGGGTTTGGCGGCAAGTGGCTAGGGCCAGTCTCAGGCCAAGGGGCGCCGTCATGAAGACAGGGAGTTACGTTAGGGTTAGGTCTAAGGAAGGGGTGTGGTGGTCTGGGTACGTCACTGAGTAGGGAGGCGAAGCAAGGAAGGTGTCTCTAACTTGATTTTCTCTTTCTTTCCCCTTTAGATGATTGACTGCTGAAGACCCTAGCCACCTCCACATTGTGGTCATCTTCTGTCTTGACCAGCTTTCCCTGGTGGTTCGGACCAATACAGCGCTTTGTGCCCCCATTTTTTTCGCTAAGCCTCAGCAGGGAAAAGGGGGCTAAGTCTAACCTCAAGTTCCATCTTTGGTGGGTCCTTCTCTAGGACAACAATTCCTGCAATAGTTGCCAATTTACTGAGGGGGCCTAATTTTGTTCTGTATTGACCCTTGGGCCTCAAGGTCCATTTGTTTTGTTTGATAATGTTTGTTACTGCAGAAAATAAATCTGAGATACTATTCCAAGTCTTAGTTTCTTTTCATCTATAGAACCTCCAGATATTCTTGCCATTGTCCTTGGGTTGCAGGGGAGGTTCTGGGATTCAGATATTCAAGTAGTACAAGGTAATTGAAGACAATTTAGGAAACGGAAGAAAAAGAAAATGAGTTGGGTCCAGTGATTCAGCATTAACCACTGTGAACGTCTTGGAATATTTGCTTAATAATTGCATTTATATAACAAATGTATAGCACCAAAAACATGAGAGTAGGAATTTTTGGCCTATTAGCCTTGTTTCAGATACGTGAAGAAAAGTGCTGGGACAACTGCTTAAGTGTTTGGGGTGAGAGATTAGCTCTTTCTAAAATATCTTGTATCCTACAACCTTCCTAAACTCATTAATTAGTCCTAGTGGCTCTTTCCTAGATCTGGTTGGATTTTCTACAGAATCATCTGTCAATAAAGACAGCTTTACTTCTTTCTATCCAATCAGTACCTTTTATTGGTTGATTTCTCTGTTCATAATGGGTTGGATTTTCCTACTTTACATACCTGTTAATTTTAGATTGAATGACAGAGGTGGTGAATTTTACCTTGGGTGCTGGTTATTTTTCTATTCCTAAATATATTCTTGAGCTGTGTTCTTGAATGCGAGTAAGCTACTTAGAAACAGTTTGATCCTTTTGAGTCTTGCTTTTAGGATTTGCTCAGTGTGACTAGAGCATATTTTAATGCAGTAATGATATAATTGATAATCTCCAATGTTTGGCAAGGCTGTAGTTGGAAACAAGGTCTCTTGTACACTGTCAGTTGGAGTGGTAGTAAAATCTATCTGGACATTTATTTGGCATTTTTTATTAAATTAAAGATGGGCATACCCTTTGACATACCTTTGAAAGTCTGTCACAGAGAAACTCTTGAAAATTCAAATGAGACAGAATTGACCAGGATGTTAATTACACCATAATAAAAATTATTAGCATGTAAATGTACATCAGCTGGGGAAAGATTTAATAAGTCACTATTCAGCTGTCCTGGTGGAAAATTATGAAGTAGTTAGAGTATGGTGGATAGTTGTGTACTAGCATAGAAAGAGATTAAAACAAGTCAAAGATTTTTGCACGTTCCTGTTTTTGCAGTGTGCTCCCACCATGTGAGATGTGGGGATACACACAGTTATTACCTGGAATGAGCCACCTCCACTGTCAGAAATGCTCACTGTTGGAAAGAAACTTTCACCTTTTAAATTTCAGACTTACATGTTTAAATATTTTCATTAAGCATGTATTACTTTTTAAACAATTTTTAAATTTATACATAATATTTATATATTTATGGGGGTTATGTGTAATATTTTGATGTATGCATACAATGTTGCTATAGTTTAGATGTTTGTTCCCCCCAAACCTCATGTTGAAATTGTATCCCCAATGTTAGAGGTGGGGCCTAATGGGAGGTGTTTGGGACATGGGGGCAGATCCTTCATGAATAGCTTGGTGCTCTCCTGACGGTGATGAGTGAGAGCTGTGTTGGTTCCTGTGAGAGCTAGTTAAAAAGAGCCTGGTACCTACCCTGTCTCTCTTGCATCCTCTCTCACCACGTGATCTCTGCACATTCTGCCTCCCCTTCACCTTCCACCATGAATGGCAGCAGCCTGAGGCTCTCATCAGATGGCTAGTCTTCCAGCCAGAAGAATTGTGAGCCAAATAAACCTGTTTTCTTTATAAATTACCCAGCCTCAGGTATTCCTGTATAGCAACACTAAATTGACTAAGACAAATGTGTAATGGTCAAATCAGGGTATTTAAGATGTCCATCAACTTAAATGTTTATCATTTCTTTGTGTTGGGGACATTTCAAATCTCTTCCAGCTATTCTGAAATATACAATATATTGTTGTTAGCTATAGTCCCCCTACCGTGCTATAGAATTCTAGAGCTTATTCCTTCAAACTGTGTGTTTGTACCCATTAACCAACCTCCCTTCATCCCCTACCCTACCCTTCCC
This sequence comes from Eulemur rufifrons, assembly GCF_041146395.1. Lineage (NCBI taxonomy): Eukaryota > Metazoa > Chordata > Mammalia > Primates > Lemuridae > Eulemur > Eulemur rufifrons. Next base: position 20,006,061 of record NC_091012.1, on the reverse strand, counting down.
AGCCTCTCGTAACTATCATTCTACTGTCTATCTCCGTGAGATAAGCCTTTTTTTTTTTTGAGACAGAGTCTCACTCTGTTGCCTGGGCTAGAGTGCTGTGGTGTCAGCCTAGCTCACAGCACCCTCAAACTCCTGGGATCAGGCAATCCTCCTGCCTCAGCCTCCCAAGTAACTGGGACTACAGGCATGCACCACCATGCCTGGCTAATTTTTCTATATATATTTTAAGTTGTCCAACTAATTTCTTTCTATTTTTTTTTAGTAGAGACGGGGTCTTGCTCTTGCTCAGGCTGGTCTCGAACTCCTGAGCTCAAACAATCTGCTTGCCTTGGCCTTCCAGAGTGCTAGGTTCACAGGTGTGAGCCACTGCACCCAGCCGAGATAAACTTTTTAAGCTCCCATGTATGAGTGAGAACTTGCAATATTTGCCTTTCTGTGCCTGGCTTATTTCACTTAACATAATGGCTGCATCCATGTTGCTGCAAATGACAGGATTTCATTCTTCTTTATGGCTGAATAGTATTCCATGGTCTGTATATGCCACATTTTCTTCATCCATTCATCTGTTGATAGGCTCAGGTTGATTCCATATCTTGGCTATTGTGAATAGTGCTGCAATAGACATGGAGGTGCAGGTAACCCTTTGATAAATGGATTTCCTTTCCTTTTGATAAATAACCAGTAGTGGGGGTGCTGGGTCATTTGGTAATTTTATTTTTAGTTTTTTGAGGAACCTCTATACTCTTTTCCATAGTGGCTATACTAATTTATATTCCCACCAACAGTGTACAAGGGTTCCCTTTTCTCCACATCCTCGCCAATACTTGTTATCTTTTGTCTTTTTGACAATCGTCATTCTAACTGGATTAAGATATCATGGTTTTGATTTGCGTTTCCCTGATATTAGTGTTTTTGAGCATTTTTTCATATACCTGTTAGCCATTTGTATGTCTCCTTTTGAGAAATGTTTATTCAGATTCTTTGTCCACTTTTGAGTGGGATTATTATTATTATTATTATTATTTTTTTGAGACAGAGTCTCACTCTGTTGCCCAGGCTAGAGTGCCATGGTGTCAGCCTAGCTCACAGCAACCTCAAACTCCTGGGCTCAAGCGATCCTCCTGCCTCAGCCTCCCGAGTAGCTGGGACTACAGGTATGCGCCACCATGCCCAGCTAATTTTTTTCTATATATATTTTTAGTTGGCCCACTAATTTCTTTCTATGTTTAGTAGAGATGGGGTCTCACTCTTGCTCAGGCTGGTATCGAACTCCTGACCTCGAGTGATCCACCTGCCTCAGCCTCCCAGAGTGCTAAGATTATAGGCGTGTACTACCGTGCCTGGCCTTGAGTGGGATTATTTGCTGTTTTTTTCTGTTGAGCTGTTTGAGTTCCTTGTATATTCTAGATAGTACTCCCTTGTTGGATGAATAGTTTGTAAATATTTTCTCCCATTCAACAAGGTGTCTCTTTACTGATTGTTTCCTTTGCTGTGCAGATGGTTTTTAGTTTAATGTGGTCTCAATTTTCTATTTTTTTTTCTTGTTGCCTGTGCTTTTGAGGTCTTAGCCATAAAATATTTGCTTAGACCAATGTCCTGAAGCATTTCCCCTGTTTTCTGCTAGTAGTTTTACAGTTTTGGGTCTTATGTTGAAGTCCTTAATCCATTTGAGTTGATTTTTGTATATGGTGAGAGATAGGGGTCTAGTTTCAGTCTTCTGCATATGGATATCCAGTTTTCCCAACACCATTTATTGAAGAGGGTGTTCTTTCCCCAATGCATGTTCTTGGTGTCTTTATCAAAAATCAGTTGGCCGTAAATATGTGGATTTATTTCTGGGTTCTCAATTCTGTTCCAGTGGCCTATGGATCTGTTTTATGCCAGTACCATGCTGTTTTGGTTACTATAGCTTTGTAGTATATTTTGAAGTCAGGCAGTGTAATGCCTCCAGCTTTGTTCATTTTGCTCAGTATGAGCATGTATATTACTTTTTAAATATTTTTACTTTGGAAAATAATAGTCTGTTCTGTTAAGCTAAGGAATAAACTTTCCCAGTTTTTGTTCTTTTAAAACATTGGAGATGGATTTTTTTTTTTCTTTTTAAGAGATGAGGTCTTGCTTTGTCTCCTAGGCTGGAGTGCAGTGGCATTATCGTAGCTCACTGCAACCTCAAACTACTGGGCTCAAGTGATCCTCCCACCTCAGCTTCTGGAGTAGCTGGGACTACAGGTGCACACCACACTCAGCTAATTTTTAAATTTTTTGTAGAGACCTTGGGCAACTCCTGTGCTGAATGGATCCTCCTGCTTCGGCCTCCCAAAGTGCTAGGATTACAGGTATAAGCCACTGTGCCAAGCCTAGAAATGGATTTTGCATTTGATGAAATGTCTGTGTGACCATAGAGGACATCTGTTGGTGTTTTCACCCAGCATCTGTTCCCCTTCTCCTGGCACCGGCGTCCTTATTTCTCCCAAGAAGCCTCCCTCCTCTCCCCTCAGCAGTGATGATTCTGGTGGCGTTGACTTCAGCCCTGATCCGGGGTAGGCACGAGGCTCAGGCCTGGCCAGTCGGAACACTGCATTCCTCTGGCCACGGTGATCCCATCTAGGCCAGTGACACTTTGGGGGCCGCCAGGGGGTAGGCTGGCTCTGGACAGAGGAGAAGGTGGAGCAGGAAGGTGGATCTCAGAGAACCGACTCCTGGATCCAGCCGTGCCCGAAGCTCGGAACTGCCCTTGCAGCTTTCAGCTGCACAGACCCAGGAGTCCTTCCTGTGGCTTAAGCCAGTGGATATTTTTGATTCTTTTTATTTCATTTTTTCCATGTGCAATAGAAAAGTCTTGACTATTACTGAATGGAGAAACGGTAGTTTTATTTCTTTTCTTTTTCTTCTTCTTCTTCTTCTTTTTTTTTTTTTTTGAGACAGCATCTCACTCTGTTGCCCGGGCTAGAGTGCTGTGGTGTCAACCTAGCTCACAGCAACCTCGAACTCCTGGGCTCAAGCATTCCTTCTGCCTCAGCCTCCCGAGTAGCTGGGACTACAGGCATGCGCCACCATGCCCAGCTAATTTTTTTCTACATATATTTTTGGTTGTCCAGCTAATTTCTTTCTATTTTAGCAGAGACGGGGTCTCGCTCTTGCTCAGGCTGGTCTCGAACTTCTGAGCTCAAACGATCCTCCCACCACGGCCTCCCAGAGTGCTAGGATTATAGGTGTGAGCCACCGAGCCCGGCCTAGTTTTATTTCTTCATCATCTACTGTGATCTGAGTACTTGGCCCTCCTTTCCTTCAAGGTAAAAACAGGCATATTTCTTGCTAAAGGATTGACTCCTTGTTGATAAGCAATCGAGCCATATTTTGGTAGAAAAGGAGACACATTTGTGGATAAAAATCCAAAGAGGGAGGGGAGAGACTGCAAGGGGGTTGACTGACCAAAGGGACAAGGAGAAAGGGCATTGGGACCAGCCCTTTCCAGACAGTACTCCCCAAATTGGCCCATAACTGGACCATATGGCTGGATGTTCATCTCAGATGGAGAGGCCTGTACCTTCCAGTTATTTTAATTTCTATATAATATTCCACATAATTTACATACCATAGTTATTTTAACAAGTCTCTTATATATAGACCTTTAAATTGTTTCTAATGCTTTTTTTCGCTGTACACAAACGTTTATAGCAGCTTTATTTCTAATCACCCCAAACTGGAATCAACCCAAATGTCTCCAGTGAGTGAATAAATGTACAAACTGTGGCATATCCATACAGAGGAATACTTGGGAATGAACTATTGGTACACACGACGACACCGGTAAATCTCAAATACATTATGTTAAGTAGAAGAAACCAGATGCAAAAGGCTACATACTGTATGATTCCATCTGCATGGCATTCTGGAAAAGGAAAAACTATGGGGACAGAAAGCATATCTGTGATGGGATGAGGGTGGGAGGGGGATTTGACTACAAAGGGGCAGTTCAAGAGAGTTTTGGAGGTGATGGAACTATCCGTATCTTGATTGTGATGCTGTTACATGACCCTTGTCAAAGTCATGGGCCTGTACAAAAAGAGAAGTGAATTTGACTGTATGTAAATTCAAAAGTAAATCATAAAAAATTCTTTTGGAAATTAGGGAGAGAGGACGGGGAGAGCTGAAGGGGACGTCTTTTGGCTGTATGAGCAAGAAAAGAGTACAAGAAAACTGAATTTCACCATTGTTTAGTTTATAACTTGAGGAAGATTCCAGGCTTCTTCTCCCTGGTTAAGTGACAGAGCAGGCTGGTGTTCTCACCACTTATCAGGATTCTATGCCACCTGCAGAGATTTCGCTTATCCTGGCCTTGTGCCCAGGCTGAAGACAGAATGAGGCCTTTGCTTGGGGCTTTGTCCTGCTTCTCTGACTGCCCAGATTAAGTTTTATCTCTAATCTAAATGATGGAGTCTTTGATGTTTTCTTGCGGTAGCATTAAAACAAAACAAACAAAACCCCAGAAGCTGTGGCCCGTATCAATCTCTGAGATTTTGATCTGGAAAAAAATGAATTTTTTTTTCTTGAAACCTGAGAGTCCCACGGGAAGCACAGTGTGCTCTCTCAATTTTTTATAAAATTTCGTCATGCTCTGAAACTGAGAAGGCCATACAAACGGCATACGTCGATTCTCTGAGAACTTACCGTTTTCTAAAACGAGAACCTCTGCAACTGTCAGATGCCTGTACTGGACCATTCCCTGGGTCAGTGGGGTAAATTGTAAAGGGTGACAGGGCTGCCCTAGGAACCTGAATGAATAAAAGCCACCAGAGTCCCTTTTCTCTCCTCCCCTCCTGTTAAAATCTCAGAAGAGATTTAATCATTGATCTTCATGATTTTGAAAAGATGTGTTATGGGAAGAGAGGGGTTACACTTTATATGTGTCTTTGCTTTGCAAGGGAAGCAAGATTTCCTTCTATCCCATATTAATCTACTACCAGGATTGCTTTCAAAATCAGAGAAAACAGTATTAGTTTTTAAAAAAGAGTTTAAGATTAAAGTTTTTTTTATTTCAGCATATTATGGGGGTACAAAAGTTTAGTTTACGTACATTGTCCTTACCCCTCCCCCCAAGTCAGAGCTTCAAGCGTGTCCATCCCTAGATGGTGCTCATGGTACTCATTATGTATGTATAAACCCATCCCCTCTCCCCCAACATCTGCCCGACACCTGATTAATGTTACTCCTAAATGTGCTCTTAGGTGATGATCAGTGAAACCAATTTGATGGTGAGTACACGTGGTGCTTATTTTTCCATTCTTGGGATACTTCACTTAGTAGAATGGGCTCCAGCTCTATCCAGGAAAATACAAGAGGTGCTATATCACCATTGTTTCTTGTAGCTGAGTAGTACTCCATGGTATACATATACCACATTTTATTAATCCACTCATGTATTGATGGGCACTTGGGTTGTTTCCACATCTTCGCAATTGTGAATTGTGCTGCTATAAACATTCGAGTACAGATGTCTTTTTCATAGAATGTCTTTTGTTCTTTTGGGTAGATGCCCAATAATGGGATTGCTGGATTGAATGGTAGGTCTACTTGAATCTGTTTAAAGTATCTCCATAATGCTTTCCATAGGGGTTGCACTAGTTTGGAGTCCCACCAGCAGTGTATGAGTGTTCCTATCTCTCCGCATCCATGCCAGCATTTATTGTTTTGGGACTTTTTGATAAAGGCCATTCTCACTGGAGATAAATGATATCTCACTGTAGTTTTTTTTTTTTTTTTTGTTGAGACAGAGTCTCACTTTGTTGCCCAGGCTAGAGTGAGTGCCGTGGCGTCAGCTTAGCTCACAGCAACCTCAGACTCCTCGGCTTAAGCGATCCTACTGCCTCAGCCTCCCGAGTAGCTGGGACTACAGGCATGCGCCACTATGCCCGGCTAATTTTTTCTATATAGATTTTTAGTTGTCCATATAATGTCTTTCTATTTTTAGTAGAGACGGGGTCTCGCTCAGGCTGGTCTCGAACTCCTGACCTTGAGCAATCCACCCGCCTCGGCCTCCCAGAGTGCTAGGATTACAGGCGTGAGCCACCGCGCCCGGCCTCACTGTAGTTTTGATTTGCATTTCCCTGATGATTAGAGATGTTGAGCATTTTTTCATATGTTTGTTGGCCATACTTCTGTCTTCTTTTGAAAAATTTCTATTCATGTCCTTTGCCCACTTTTTGATAAGGTTGTTTGATTTTTTCTTGCTGATTTTCCTGAGTTCTAAATAGATTCTAGTTATCAGTCTTTTATTGCATGCGTAGCATGCAGAAATATTTTCCCATTCTGTAGGTTGTCTGTTTGCTCTCATGAAAGTTTCCTTGGCTGTTCAGAAGCTTTTTAATTTGATCAGGTCCGATTTATTTATTTTTGTTGTTGCCGTGATTACCTTTGGGGTCTTCTTCATAAATTCTTTGCCTAGGCTAATGTCTATAAGTGTTTTTCCCACATTTTCTTCTAGAATTCTAATAGTTTCACATCTTAGGTTTAAGTCTGTTATCCACCGTGATTTGATTTTTGTGAGAGGTGAAAGGTGTGGGTCCCGCTTCAGTCTTCTGCATGTGGCCATCCAGTTTTCCCAGCACCATTTATTGAATAAGGATTCTTTTCCCCAGAGTATGTTTTTGTCTGCTTTGTCAAACATTAGATGGCTATATGAGGATGGTTTTACGTCTGGATTCTCAGTTCTGTTCCACCGGTCTTTGTCCCTGTTCTTGTGCCAATACCAAGCTGTTGCCTAAAATTGCTTTTGCTAAACGGGGTCTTCTCTGGTTCCATACAAAGTGTAAAATTATTTTTTCTGTATCTGTGAAAAATGATGTTGGTAATTTAATAGGCATTGCATTGCATCTGTAGATCACTTTGGGTAGTATAGACATTTTAACAATGTTGATTCTTCTGATCCACAAGCATGGTATGGTTTTCTACCTGTTTACATGCTCTGCTATCTCTTTCCTCAGTGTTTCATAGTTCTCCCTGTAGAGGTCTTTTACCTCCTTAGTTAAATATATTCCTAGGTACTTTATTTTCTTCATTGCTATTGTGAAGGGTATTGAGTCTTTGATTTCATTCTCAGTTTGACTGTTATTGGCATATATGAATGCCTCTGATTTGTGTGTATTGATTTTATATCCTGAAGTTGTTTCTAATTCTTAAGTATTGTAAACAATGCTGAAATGAATATCCTAGTGCATTTGTTTTTGTGTAATGCATTATGTACAGTATATTTTTAGAAGGAAATTTTTGGGTCAAACAGTAAGTCCTTTTAAAGTGTGTCATACATATTACCAAACTGCCCTCCAAAAATGTTGCGCCAGTTTTACTTCCAACCAATAGTGTATGAAAGTGTCCATTTTCTTACATCCCACCTTACATCCCACCCTGTATTAGTCAGCTTGAGCTGCCAACTTGGTGGCTTAAACAACAGAAATTTAGTTTTTCGTAGTTCTAGAGACTGGAAGTTCAAAATCAAGATGCCATAGGCCTGGCTTCTGGTGAGGCATCTCTTGTTGGGCTGCAGATGGCACATTCTTTCTGTGTCCTCACATGGCCTTTCCTCTGTGTGTGTAGACAGAGAGTGAGCTCTCTGGTGTCTCTTTTCTATTTTTTTGTCCCCATGAGTCCCAAAGAAGTCTTGAGTGGCCCTGTCCCATCTGACTCCTTCTGTTGATGTCTAGTGTGTGTGTTTTTTTAAATTTCCTCTCCTATCCTTGCGTTTAAGGCAGAATAGAAGAGCCTCTTGCCCCACTCCCCATTCCCTCCTTAATTTGACGACAGGATTGGATGTTGTGTATTGTGTTTCTTTATTTATTTTGTTCTGAAATTAAAGTATGCAAAGTAAAGAAGATGCATTTTTATACAAAACAAACAAGAAACCCCCTCATTTGTAAATGTTCACTATTTCAGTGATGTAAATAGTTCCACCATGGCTGTTTCACTAAATGTAGAGTCGGGAAGAGATGGGCTATCCCGCGTCCAGGACACCACTAGATATTTACCTTAACGTCAGGTACCGATAAGTGCTATTAAAGGATAATAAAGTTGGCCGGTTTTAGGGAGAGTAATCAGGAAAGTCTTTCTGAGATTGTGAAAGGAAAACAGAGACTACTATTTATTGAACACCTACTTGGTGTCAAAATCAATGGTAGGCACTTTCATATACATAAACTAAATGTCATTCCTATCGACAGATGAGGAAACTACAAGTTATGTAATTTTCTCTTAGTTAGAAAGCTAGTAAGATGCTGAAGGGATTCACAGACAGGCTTTTCTGGCTCCAAAGCTTCTGTTCTGTCTGAATTCCTCCCTCAGATTATCAGTATGGAAGGAGGAGACAAGGCAGTGATACAGCTACCCTAGACAGCCCAGAGTTAGCCCAAGGAGAAGAAACCACTCACTCAGTCTAAAAAGAAAGATGTGGGTGGATAATACTCTTGCAAGGGAAGAAATACAGTTCTTGGAACTTAGACTGGACACTGAAATTGTGAACAATGTTAATAATCCCCCTGCCTGCCATCCCAATATATAGAACAGTGAGGCCTCCCCAAGTCTGTTCCCTTATCCACAAAATTACAGTAATAGTAGTGCCTCCCTCGAGGGTACTTATAGTAAATGAGATGGTGGATACACATAATTATCCTCCTGAAAAAAATTTCCAAATCCTGAAATTTCACTGCACCAGGGAATTCAGCCCATGGCTCATGGGCAGGCTAGGGATTCAGGGAGTGCCCAAGACAAATACGCAGCCGCAAGCTGGATGAGAATGGCCTAATTTGGGCTCAGTCAGGGCAAATGTTTTGAGAAATGACTCTCAAGAGGCTTCTGAAGACTTGACATGGAAGTTGAGGACAGGGGTCCTGGATGGAGACATGCGCCAGAGGAGAATTTCTTGGTCACTCCATTTTTGTAGCTTTACTGATAGCTCCTGGGCAGGGGTGAGCCAGAGTGCAGGCACATTTGGTAGGAACTGAGGGAAGGAACACTAGTCACTCAAGCATGTTATCTGTATGTGGAGGGCAGGGTATTGGAACAGTGGGGGCAGGAGGCAGGGCCCCAAAAAAGGACTTTTTGAATATTGCCAAAGCCCGACAGCCTGACCAAACCTATCTCCCAGCACCTGGGAGCAGTCATGAATGGTCCTGGTAAGATTTTGAGAGAGTAAGAAACTGAGGCCTAAGGCCAAGCAAGGTCTACAGTGCAAGGCGGCAATGTGGTGCTCATTCTTTTCTTAAAAGGGTTCCAGTCCTATAGGATCAGGGCCTACTCTTGTGATCTCATTTAAACTTAATTACCTCCTTAAAGACCCTATCTCCAAATACAGTCACATTGGGGGTCAGGACTTCCACATACAAATTCTGGGGGAGCATAATTCAGTTCATAACACACCCAGAACATTTTCAATCTTTTAAGTCTTTCTCCATATACTAAGCAAAATCATATCTCAATATTGTTTTACTTTCCTTTTGATTTCTAATGTGGTTTAACAATTCATACAATATTTGGCCAGTGGTATCTCCTCTTCTGAGAACTGTCCATTCATATCATTTGTCCATTTTCTAGTTGGAATAGTCATATTTTACTTATTGATTGGTGACTGCTGTTTATATGTTAAAGACACCAAATATTTGTCATAATTTGAAAATACTTTGCCTCCTCATTGCTTCATTTTATCTTTGCTCATGGTCCTTTTCTATATAGAAGTTTTAAAAAATTTAAATGTATTTAAGTGATTTATCTTTCATTATTATTTCTGGATTTTGTGTCCCATGGAAAGCCTTACCCATTGCAAAATTATAACATTTTTCACTCATAACATCTTCTTTAAACCTTAAAATTTTATTCCACTAGAATTTACTTGGTGTGAAAAATGACATTGATCTAGCTTTGTTTTCCCCCGAAAGGTTAGTTAGGTGTTCCAGCATTACTTGTTGAATAATCCATATTTCTCCACTGAAGATGTTGTCTTCACTAAATTCTAAATTCCCACCTGGTTTTATTATTGCACATTTGTTCTTCCAGCTGATTTAGGTTGGGGGAGCCTGGGTAGTCTCTCTGAGGAAAGGACCTGAGCATACAGTAGGGAAAGCTGGGAAGAGGGTGCAGGAGATGGGGGAGAGAAAGAAAGAGAGATTGACAGTGAGAGAGAGAGAGAGAGTTAGAGAGAGAGGGAGAGATATCTGATTGGCTCAGCTTGGTTTACCGTCCCAAGGGTACAGGGAAAAGGATGAGGAAAAATGACAGAAAGGAAGTTAGGGGTCAATGTATTAGAGGACTGTTACATTGGGGGTAATTGAGCAGTTGTGTTTGTTCTATTTTTGACTATTATAAACAATATTGTGAATATTTTTGTTTAAAAAGATTGTGTACACACATCACATGTCAATATATGTAGTCCTAGTATTATTGATGAGAGAGGTTTCAGGTTATTTAGCTCATAATTTTACTAGAACCCTAAGTTTCCCCATGACACATTTATCCAGGTCTGCGTAATTACAGCACATTACGTGGTTGCAGAATGAGGGCTATTACTTCACTGGGCAGCAGAGGGGAGGCTATGAGGAGAAAGGCCTAGATAAGCGGCTGGAGGGTTGTCCTTGTGGGCAGGTAGGGGTCATCATCTAGGACACCAGCAGTTGTGGCCTCAGGGACCAAGCCAGAGATTGTGACTGGAGCACAAATACAAAAGGCAGAGCCAGAAGCCAGAGGGAAAACCAACTTGAAGCAGAGGACGCAAAGACCAAGAGTGAAATGACTGGGATTACTCAAGTCGGTAGAAAAATAAGGCTGGTCCTGACTTTGCTTTTTCCAGCAAAATAAATTCCCAGGAGGATGAAAGGTTTAAACAGGGAAAAAATGAAAGCTTACAATTAAATAGAAAAATGAAAGAAGAAAACATTAATAAAGAAATGTATGCATGCTACAAAAACCTAGAAGCCATGCTTGAATAAAAAGGAATCAATGTCTGAATATAAAAAAATGTTAAACTTATTTAGGGCAGAAAACACCATAAAAGCATCAAATTTGTAATCAATTGGGGGAATTATTTGTAAGTCAAATACTAAATAAAACAGGATATGAACTCCAGAAGCCCAACAAATAAAATCACTGGTGATGACATAAAAATGTTGAACTCTGTTATGGAAGAAAACACCATAAATAAAGTGAAAAGACAAACAACATGTTAGGAAAAGATTTGTAACCCAAATATTAAACAAAGGCTCATGTCTCTAAGAGGAATATAACTCCTAGAAATCAACACGTAAAAGACAAACAACCTGATAGAGAATTGTACAAATGACGGCAACATGGAATTTATGGAATAAGAATAATAACAGCCAATTTGGCAGGTTGTATAACTCGATTTATGTAAATAAAAATATGACAAGTGCAGGTTAGTGTATCTCAAGAAAAAATCTGGAAGGCTATACATAAGACTGTTCATAGTGGTTTGTGCAGAGACAGATTATGAGAAATTTTTGCTTTCTAACAACACACCTTTGTGTAAAGCATGAATGATTTAGTACTAAGTATGTATTCTAGCTGAAAGACAAAGTGAAGAGTATATAAGCATACAGAACCATAAAGAAATTATGACTCCAGTTTGCTTTCCCTGCTTTAAATATACATGCACATACATTCACAGCTCAAAAAGAAACCTGAAGGAAAACCATCAAAATGTTCACATTGGCTCTCTCTGGGTGGCAAGACTGTGGAGGGTATTTTTTTGTATGTCATTCTGTAAGCCTCTGTAATTGTACAGCTGATCCAATGACCGTGTTTTATGTTCATAAGCTGAAAAAAGAAAGGAAACATGATGATTTAGAACCAAAAATGCAACAAAAATACTTGATCTTTGCTGGAATGGGGGAAAACCTGATACACAAAATAGGTTTCACCTCATGGATCTTCTACAGTAAATTTCAAACTCCTATGTGATCAGATTTACTCCTAAATCATCAGGCATATGGCAGCCTCATTGTGGAGAAGGAGTGCAACCTTGATTTGATGTGACTGCTGCCCACCAGGTCCTTTCTTTCCCAAGGGCCTTGCCAAAGCCCTCTTTACTTCCTTGTTTCACATGCTGTAGATGATGGGGTTGAGCATGGGAGTGAGGACCACATACAGCACGGAGAGCACCCAGTCTTGCAAGCCAGAGTATGCGGAGCTGGGAAGGATGTAGCAGAGAATGAAAATGAGGTAGAAAATACAGACCATAGCAATGTGGGCACCACGGGTGGAAAAGGGTTTTCTGCGTCTCTTGGTGGAGGGACTCCTGAGAGCAGCAGCTACCATGTGTATACAGGAGATCATAACCAGGGCGCAGGAGCCACCAGGGCACAAGAGCCACCATCAAACTGAAGAGCAGGGCAAGTTCATTGGCTCATGTGCTGGAGCAAGAGAGTTTGAGCAGAGGAAGTAGGTCCCAGAAGTGGGTGATAAGGTGAGGCCGGCAGTACTTGAGTACAGCTGCAAGCATGGTGTGGGTGAGTGCGATGGCCAAGGCAAGCAGTCAAGAGATTGAGTCAAATCCTGTCCAGGTCCATTGGCCCATGAGGACAAGGCAGTGCAGTGGCTGGCAGATGGCTGCATGGCAGTCATAGGCCATAGTTGCGAGTAGGAAGCACTCCCAGGGTGCCAGGCAGTGGAGAAAGAATATCTAAATAAGACAAGCACGGTAGGGCATGGCCCACACTGCAGCCAGCAGATGCGCCAGCACCTGAGGCACTCTTTTGGAGACACAGGCAGCATGCAGCAGGGAGAGGCTGCCTAAGAAAAAGTCCATGGGAGTGCGGAGTTGGGAGTCCACCACGATAAGGCTGACAATGCCCAGGTTCTCAACCACAGCCACTATATACATCAGCAGAAAGATGGTGAACAGCAGGGGCCTCAATGCCTCTGTGTCTGTCAGGCCTTCCAGAAGAAAATGGGACACTAGTGTCCCATTCCCCAGCTGCATGGAGCCCTTTACAGAAACCAGCACCCATACCGTCCAACTCAGAGTCTATGAGGGTCTAGGTGTGGAATCCCAACTTACAAGAGGGAGCTGGGGTGAGGGAAGGCCCAAAGACAAAGCAGGCAGATTTCAGACTTAAAGGAATGAGACTTGGAACGGGAGGACTGAGGTTAAGCTCAGAAGACCAGGGTTAAGGTAGAGGCTAGGAGAATGGAAATGGTAACCTCATCAGCCCCTGCACCAAGAGGAGGTGCATAGACCTTGAAGTTATAGTGCACATACCTCCTCCTGTAAGGATATCAAAGCCAATCCCTCCCTCAGCACCTCCTATCTGAATAAGGGATCTTGGACCTGGTAACTATAATATCTGAAATGGCCCCGTTATTTCACCATCAACAACCCAGGAGAACCCCAACTCAAGATCAGTGGTAAGACATCAGTCAGGTCTCACCCTTCTCCTCCTTGGAACCTTTCAGTGCCTCCTATCTCACTCAGGGCAAACCCAAAGTCCTCCCGTGGACTACACGGCCCTCTGTGTTGTGCTCTCTCCCCTCCTCTTTGATCACCAGGCAAGAGGTCTGTCAGCTCCCTGCCCCATGCCATTGTCCGACTTCCCCACAGCAGCAAACGTGCCCCAGTGGAAGAGGGCTTCGCTCTCCTATCCTAAGCTAGTATTTTTCATTTGCTCTCTTCACCTCAATCCTTGGTAATCATTTCACCTGTGAAGTCACAAAAATGCCACCAAATTTTGTTTCATTTAAAATAGTTTATTTTGTTATGTCAATTTCACAAAAAAGAAGGCAAAACAATTTTTTCAGACACACAAAAGCTGAGATAATTTGTTGTTAGCAGAAAACCTGCACTACATGAAATATTAAAGACAGTTCTCCACAAGGAAAGATAATACCATAAGGAAACTGGGATCTATGTAAAGGAATGAAGAGTCCCAGGAATGGAAAATATGTAAGTAAATGTAAAATATTTTTTATTTTTAAAATATTTCTTTAAAACATGATAAACTGTTTAAAACCAAAATAATAACATATTGTGGGGATTATAACTTCTGTATAAATGAAATCCATGACAAAAATGATACATTAAATATGAAATGTCAGATTTCAAATCAAAAGTGTAGTGTATTATATCTCAAACAAGAAGCAGTACAATTAATCAAAGTACATGCCTAAACTATCGACACAGTTTTGCCATCTTAACGGTAGCTTGTTTATGCCAGCAGCAAAGCAGCCTGGACAGCGACTGCTGATGAAATAATGAAAGGCATTTTCCATAGCTTGTTGAGAATTGGATATTTTTCCTTGCAAGAAATGGTCCAAAGCCTGGATGAGTGGTAGTCTGGTGAATACGGTAGATGACAGAGAGTTTCCAGGTCCAGCCTTTGTAGTTTGAGCAGCATTGTTTGTGCAACATGTGGTCAAGCATTGTCTTGCAAGAGGATTGGCCTGTCTCTATTGACCAATCTCGGCTGCTGCATCCTCATCATTTCATCCAACTGGTTGTAGTAGACATCCGCTATAATCCATTGACCAGGTTTCATGAAGCTGTAGTGGATAGTACCAGCGGACCATTTCTAAACCGTATTGTAATGTGTGATGAGAAATGGATTATTTTTGACAATTGTGAGCATTCAGCACAATGGTTGGATAAAGATGAAGTACCAAAACACAGTCCAAAACCAAATATTCATCAAAAAAAGCTAATGGTGTCTGATGGTCCAGTGCTGGTCCTTGGCTAGTAGGTGCATCACTACAATATCTGCCTCCATCTCCACATGGCCATCTTTCTTCATTGTTTGTGTCTCTAAACCTCTCTTTCCTTATGAGGACAATAGTCATTAGGATTAGGGTCTGCCTAATCCACATGATCTCATCTTAACTTGATTACATCTGTCAAGACTCTATTTTTTAAAAATTTTTGACATACACTTTATCAAGCAAAGACTCTATTTGGAAATAAGGTCACATTAACAGGCACTGCTAGCTGGGGACTTAACATATGTTTCTAGGGTTAACAGTTCAACCTACAACACTCCTCATTACAATTCTCATGGCTTTTAAAGAAAAAATATGGAAATTCAAGGCCCTAGAATGTTTGTTTGTAATCTTTATACTCTTATTGTGTACCCAACACCCTACTCTCTCTATGTCTTGTTGTTTTGTGGCATTTACAGTAGCCACTGACTATGCCAGGTTCAGTGTGAGGCTGACACTGGCCTGGAAAGGGAGGAGATTCTTGTTCATCTCCAGGGATGGCAGATGCTCTGGTTCAAATGCATTCGATGCAGCCTCGTTGTTCCATTAACTAAATATTGCTCTGTATCTGCAAAAATCTCATAATTCTTTGGTTGACATTTATGAACATTTTTCAGTAAGTATGTTTTTAAAGAGAAAAATGTGATTCTGGCATGATCATATTAAGACAGAATAATGGACTTAAAGGAAAAGTCCAGAAGTTGACTCCAGCACATATAGACTCATGATGTAGTAAAGTTGATGTTGAAAATCAGTATGGCCCAGGCGCGGTGGCTCACGCCTGTAATCCTAGCACTCTGGGAGGCCAAGGCAGGTGGATTGTTTGAGCTCAGGAGTTCGAGACCAGCCTGAGCAAGAGCGAGACCCCGTCTCTACTAAAAATAGAAAGAAATTAGCCAAACAAGTAAAATATGTACAAAAAATTAGCTGGGCATGGTGGCGCATGCTTGTAGTCCCACCTATTCAGGAGGCTGAGGCAGGAGGTTCACTTGAGCCCAGGAGTTTGAGGTTGCTGTGAGCTAGGCTGATGCCACAGCACTATAGCCCAGGGAACAGAGTGAGACTCTGTCTCAAAAATAAATAAATAAATAAATAAGTAGGGAAAGGATGAATTATTTAACCTTGAAGGTGGATAACCAATTTTTATAAACTCACTCCTTACACCAAAATAATTTCCAGAAGGATCAAAGTTCTCATGTAAACACCCCAAGAACCAACCTCCCATATGGCTGCCCCTCTACTCCTGCCCTGTCCAGGCCATGAGTTCCAGAATTGGAAGCCATGGGCACCGGAAAGGAAGGTACTAAAAGGAAATGTATGATATTTTTATAAACTTGAGTTGGGGAAGGCCATTCCAAACACAGAGGACAGGGAGGGAGGAAAGGGATGAAGCCTGAAGCTGTACAGGAAAAAGGTGGCCAATTTAACTATATAACAACTAGAAACTGACACAGACAAACTTGGCAACAAATAAAGTTAAACTGCAAACAGCACATTGGGAAATGCATTTGCAATGTGTTTGATAATCAAAGGGCTAACATCTTTACTATACAAGAGCTCTCACACATCACTAAGCAAAAGCCAAACAACCAAGTGGAAAAACAGATAAAGGTAAGAGCAGGCAATTCTTAGAAGACAGGTAGGAGTAATATGGCCCAGCGAAGGAACAAAAAGATGTTAGGCTTCAGTAATGACCAAAGAACCACATATAACAACATTGATAATTCATTTTCCCCCATTCTATTAGCAAACATTATGATCATTGATAAGACCCTTACTATTAGCACGAATGAAGATGGTGCCACCATGTTGGTAAAAATTTTGCAAACTCTCTCAGAAATTTAAAAGTGAATGTCTTCTGTCCCAGGAACTCAAATTCTTAGCTTTGTTCTTTGAAACGTCTGTACAACCAAAGATGAGTAGGCAAGAATGGTCATTGGAGCATTCTCTTTTTTTCTTTTTTATTTCAGCATATTACGGACACTATTCTGGTGATGGGCACACCAAAGGCCGTGGCTTGAGCATTGTACAAGATATCCATATAACAATAAGACTTGTGCCCCCATAATTAATAATTTGCAGTTTAAAAATAAATAAATAAAATAAAATAATGGTAATATTCTGTTTGGGGTGGGACGTCAGAAAATTTATACTTTCATATGCAATCAGGGTTTAAATAGCTACAAACTTTTTTGTGGACAATTTGGTGATAGACATCAAACACTTTCAAAGGGGCTTATTCTTTGACCCAGGAATTCCCCTTATAGAAATCTATGGTATGTAATGAATTGCAAAAAAGAAAAGAAAAAGAAAATGTACCAGGATATTCATCACAGCACTGTTTGTAACACTAACATCCTAAAAACAATGGAAAGTTCTGTGTACAGGGGACTGGCTAACATACCTGTGGATTATACATTCTGTGGAGTACTATACAGCCATTAAGAATAATATGGAACAGGTAGGCTTCCATCCGAGGTGGACATGCCAGCAGCAGTGTAAAGACATGTGCCGAGGGATGGGAGAAGCCCCAGGAAACGCACAGTTTCTATTCCTGAAGGCTGAAACTATTTACTGGGAATGCCGTAAAATAGCACGTTCATATATCAGTATCCACATGACAAAGCTAGGAAGGAAAGACGTATAGCTGCTCTATTGTTTCCTATTTTAAATACGCTCGGGCAGGCTATGGAGTTGAGCCTCTGGCCGTGCATACATTTTGCACTTGCCTGGAGTTGGCCCAGACTCACGGGGTGTGTGGTCACGGCCCCCGCAGGCTGCACGCTGCCACCTGCACGTCGGGTAGAGAAGCTGTAGGAGCACAAACAGCTGTGGGCGGCCACACGCCAAGGCGTCAGCGTCCTTGTGAGGGACCTGCTGTGCTGCACATACAGGCCACCTACGATGCCCTCTTTCTGCCTTCCTCGACTTCTTTCTCACAAGGATCCCGTGTGTTTTATCAGCAAAACAGGAAAAGAGGAAGAAAAGTCCTCTGACGGAGGCCAGAAGGCTCGGGAGCAGCAGCAGCCCAGGCAGAAGGGGTCTGGTGTGTGCTCTGTGTCCCCTGCACGGTGGGTCAAACCCACGCGAGACTCAAACAAGATGACCATGTCGCCAGAACTGGCCCCTCCGTCCCGGGTGTCCACCGCCTCACCCACCCTCTGAATCCCAACACCAAGGCCACGCACTCCGTGTCTTCTCCTGTCGCCTGGGCTTGGCGCATGGGGTCTGTGAGCTTGGCCATGGCAGTCAGTGGCTCAGACTGACCCAGCCTGTCTGGGTGCGATCGTGCAGCTGAACTTGTGATCAGGTACAGCGGAGTCCCAGGCCACGGGTCCCAGGGAGCACACGGGATGCCACCTCCCCAGTCGCCCTGTCTGGGTGCCTCCCGGACTCATGGCTAGCTTTGCCCCGACCTCCCCACCCCTCTCCTTTCCACCCTGTGATTTTCCCACTGCTGCCACCAGGGTCTTGTCCCTGAGGTGGGGACCTGAGGGCGCGATCCCGGCATGCCTTCCTGGCCAGGGTTCCTCCTGCAGGGTCATCTGGAAGGCACAGATTGGCCAGCTTGCGCAGGGAGCGCAGGCCGCCTCTGCTCTCGGGCCTGGCCTCAGGGACCGACCCCAAAGCCCCCCAGATGTTCCCCAGAATGACCAGGGCCAGCTCAGCAGCCCCTGGCACACACATGGGCTTCTCTCCTCGGTGCCAGCCTCGCCCTGCGCCTCTGCCAGCGCAGTGGCTTCACTCAGTCGCCAGCGCTGAGGAAAGGAAGGCCTGTGCCAGCCAGCGTTCCCAGCGCAGGTTAGAGCCCCTGCCCCGAAGCCTTCCTTTGCCTCCTTCCCGAGCTCATGCTCTTGCCCAGGGTCTCCCGTTCTTGGAGCCTGTGCCCCACCCAGAAGTCCCCCTCCTGCAGTGTCTTGGGGATGGGGCTGCCGTCCTACTCAAACACACGCCGAGTCCCTCTCCCGCTCATCGACCTCGGGAATGCAGAGCAGCCCGCCTTCCCTGGGCGGGGATCCCTCTCTACTGCCCACACACGCTTCTCTGTGTGTTTTCAAGCCTCCCTTGCAAGCTGCTGGCATGCAACAAAGTCCAGTCTCCCGCACGGGCCAGGGTTCCTGAGAGCATGAGCTCTACACACGTATGCATGGGTGTGTATACACACACATACACGGTTCTGTAGGCATGTTTTGTCCATATGGACATCTAGTTCTTCCAGAACGATAGACATTGAAAAGACTCTCCTTTCCCCCATTGACTTGTCTCACCAACTTTCGTGAAAATCAGTGGGCCAGATAAGTGTGCAGGTCTACTCGGGCACTTCCAATCCCGTTTCATGGGTCTATGTGTCTGCCCTGGCACCAACTCTACCCTGTCTTGATTGCTGTATATTTAGAGTAAGTCTTGACATCGGGCCATGTTAGTCCTTTAACTTTGTTCTTCAAATTCTTGTGGCTGTGGTAGGTTCTTTGTATTCCTGTATAAATTTGTAACTCAGCTCACCAATTTTTACAACAATGCCTGCTGGGATTTTGACTGAATCTATAGATCGGTTTGGGGAAAATCTGACACCTTACTATCTTCTATGATTGGAAGAGCATGAGCATGGTATGCTTCTACATTGATTTAGATGCTCTCCAATTTCTCTCATTGTTTTCATATATAGGTCTTGCCTGTGTCTAGGCGTCCCCCGCTGCAGCTGAGCCACAGTGTCCCCTGGAAACATCCTGGGGGGCAGACTGTACGTTCTTATGGAGCACTGTTCTCTCTGAGCACCTGGAAGGCTATATCCAGACTTGAGCTGGGCCTGACCCGGGGCTCCGGAATACTCCTTCTCCCTGACCTACTGCCAAACTTCCCGTGTGGTCCGCACTTGCCCTGGACCCCCTCCTCCTCAGCTGCCCTGTCCTGTGCCCACTCCGAGTGGCCGAGGCAGCAGTGCCTTACTGCTCCGTGTCTTCTGCCTCCCCTGAGGGATCTGGCCCCGTCTCATGGTCCCAGACCTCAATTCTTTCTTCAGTTGCATGAGTTTTTCTTTGCTCCTGTAATGTGTGTGCCTAATTAAATGTTGGGAAACTGGAGTCGGCGCGTGGCTGTGTCTTTGGGACAGGTGGGCAGACCTGTGGGACCCTGGATGAGCTAGACTCCCGTTCTGTGAGAAAGGGTAACTCACTGCAGGGTCCCGAGCATTTCAGGAGGTGCAGGGCCACATCCAGCCCGTCAGCAGATCCTGGTGGTTCTACCTTCAAGATACAGGCAGAATCTGTTCCCTGCTCCTCACCGCCACCGCCCCCACCCAGATCCAGGGTGCCATCGTCTCTCACCTGGGTGCCGGTCTCCCTGCTTCTGCCCTGGCTCCCTGCAGCCCATTCTCAGCATCGGAGGCAGAGAGATCCTGCTAAGATACAAGGTGGATCATGTTGCTACACTGTTGTTTAAAACCTTCCCGTGGTTTCGATGATACCCGACCCCTAAAAATTGGACAGCTCCTTACCGTCCTGGTGTATCTCCAACATGATGCACCAACCCACCTCGCATCCTAACCTGTTAGAGCAGGGCGAAGGAGGGAAGCCAGGGCAGGAGAGGAGTGTTCTGGGCCAAGAGAATGGCATTTAAAAAGACTTGGGTGAAAGAGGGACCACGGTCTGATCAATTTGGTCTGGGGCTACTCTGTGCCAGGCTGGCACTGTTCTAGGATCTGGAGATAATGCAGGGCAGGCGGGATGCGATTTTAAACACGGTGGCCAGAAAAGCCTTTCTGAGGGGGTGACGTTTTCTAAAATGTCATTTCAGAATAACACGGGAGTACGCACGTTCTCGTTTCATAAATTGCTTTTGTGCCATTTGAGTGAAAGTTGTAAGTGTGCCTACAACCCAGAGAGTATGCTTTGTAGCCGCTGAGGTGACATTTGAGGAGCACCCACAGGAAGTCAGGGAGGGCCAGGTGAAACTGGAGGGCAATAGCTCCAGACGGGAAAGGACAATGCGCAGGCCCTGAGGCGGGAGTGGGCCTGGTGTGTTTCCGAAAGGGAGAGGAGGCCAGTGGGTCTGGGGTAGATTGAACAAGGGGGACAGTGGCAGTGGATGAGACCAGAGAGGAAATGGGCCACACTGGATTTTATAGGCCATGGTAAGGACTTGGCTTTGACTCTGAATGGGAAGGGAGCCCATTTGAGGGTTTTGAACAGAGGCCTGACTGGGGTTTCAAAGCAGCCCAGCAGCTTCAGCAGTTCATCTGTGAGGCCAGGGAGGCAGGCCGATTCCAGTCTTTGCTGGGAGATGGAGGGACAAGCAGACCACAGTCCGGCGTACTATAGATCAAGAGCTATGGACAGAGAGAACCCTGGCCGCCTACAGAGGGTCCCCTTGGAGTATTCAGCAGGCAATGGATCAGCACGCGCACGTGGAGGAACTACCCTAGGCCTGGGAAAGGGCCACCAGACAGGGTTAAAGCAACTATGCTCAGTGTCCAAGGAGGACCAGGAAGAGCACTTTGTCCCTCCTGCCAGAATAAAAAATGTCCTAATGCAGCAACACTCAGAAGGATCTTGCCCCAGTAGTTGGGAAATAAATTAGTCCTTCACTAAAATGTGCTGTGGCTTCAGCTCGCAATGAAAAAAAAAAAAAAATCTCTAATTCCGGAGACATTGGCAAGTCACGCAGAAGTAGCTTACCTCAATATTGTGGGAAAAATTAATCCTATGCTAAAAACTGCTCCTATCCCACCTAGCAGATGTTCAAAAGCAAAGAATGTAAAGGATTAAACTGTTTTCAGGTGACTTGACGGCATTCAAGAACAAAGCTCAATAATACGTTTAGGAATACAAAAATATACAGTACCCGCTCAAGGGAAAATACACAATGTGTGCAATCCTTTAAAAAGTACCAGGCATGCAAAGAATCCACAAATCCAACGCATCATGAGGAGAGAAATCAAGCAGTGAAAGGCACGTAGACCGGAAGAGGTAGAACGTTCTTTATCTGCGGGCAACCTGATTGCCCATGTAGAGAATCCAATGCGATCTACAGACGTGACTGCAATAGAACTCACTGGTGAATTGAACAAGACTGCGGGATATTTTAGAGGGAGCTAACCCGTCTTGCTCAAATACTTAACCAATTGTGCCAGCACTTTTCTTCACTGATCTGGAATAAGGCAAGTGAGCCACAGGTTTCCTATTCTAGTGTTTCGTAATGTTTTCTCTTCTCACACAAAAGAAGTATTTTATTTTGGCAGGAAGTCAATGCAATGGTGACAAGAATATTGGCAAACCAGAATTCTGGTGGGAGGGCACATCTTCGGGAGAGCCATTGTGAAGTGCAGATCAAGAGTCCTAAGTTTCTGAAGGATTTTTGAAAGGAAAAGCTTATATGTCAACGGAAAAAAACAATCGGGAAAAAGGTAATGTTAAAATTACAAAAAGTAAGCTATACATTCATATGATTTGTATGCATTTACTGTGTAAATACAAATGTAAATCTATAATAAATTTCAAAATGGCAAGACCCAATGCTTTTCATTTTCTTCCATTTCCTAAATAGTCTTCAATTACATTGTACTATTTGAATATCTGAATCCCAGAACTTCCCCTCCAACTCTAGGACGAAGGATGAAAATTAGAAGGTGGTGTCGCTGAAAAGAAGGTCTGACGCAGAATCATAGCTCAGTTTTATTTTCTGCAATAACAAATATTTACTCATCTCCCTCCACCAGCAACAGGGAAACAAAACAAGTGGGCCCCGAGCACCGAAAGAACTGTATATGCAAAAAGTTAGGCTCCAACAATAAAGTGGCAATGAATCCAGGAATCAGTGCCCTAGGAAAGGATGCCTTGTCTGGCTCGGGACACAAGGTTGCACTTCATTCCCCGTTTCCTGGCGGGTAGTTAGGGTACAACACGGGCACCAAGCGCCTCATGATCCGCAACATCAGGGTAAGTTGGTCAGGAAAGGACAGCAAGGCAGTTCGGAGGAGATGACGATCTTCAGAGGTCAATGTACTAAAAGTGAGGGAAAGTGAAAAGCAAGTTAGCAGTAAGAAGCCCTGCCTACGCCCGGTACACCGCCCCTCTTCTTCTGACCTAATACTTAGGTGTCTCCCTGTCTCCATTACCATGCCCCTCCATCTGAGCACCTATCGCCACACCTCCACCCCAGCTCCTTCTAGAACTGACACAATCAGGAGGCTGCCGTCCACCCGGAACTCCTTATGAATGGCCTGCTGCTGGGGTTCCTCACGAGGAGCCAAGGATCTGTAAGCAATCTCCGCTTCCACGGGAGACGGGAAAGGGACTGTGAGAACGCTGGAGGAGAAATGGTTAAGGCATCATCCACTACTGGCTTTACTTGTCCCTCAAGCCTCCTTAACCCTCTAGGCCCACTTCCCCCCAGGCAGCTGTCAGGCTAGCCCCGCATGCACCCAGCCATCTCAGGTCCTGGCCCCTGTCCCTGTCCGTCTCCTCAGTCTAACCCTCAGGTCATCCACGTCCACCGCACTCTGTCTCCTCAGCCTGGCCTTCTCCCTCAGCCCTCTCAGGCCTGTTTCTCCAGCTCCTGCATTCTCAGGCCTTCCGCACCCCCTCTCCTGTCCCCTCAGGCCATCCTGGCCTTCCTCCTGCTCCCCTGTGGTCTTTCCCTTCCAGGTGTTACTGGTCCCTGCCCTGCTCCCCCATCTGTACCCTGCTCTGCCCCACCCCTTTTACCTCTCTGCTCTCCCCTGGCCTCATAGCCAAAGCTGGATCGCCTTAAAGGATACAGTTGCGTTAGTTGGATTCGTGGCCTTGCGTCTGCGGGCACAGGCTCCCCACCTTGCCCTGGAGCAGGGGCACCCACCACAGGAGCGCCACCGGCTGCGCCCACGCCACCCTGGCCACTGGGGCCGCCCTGACCATCAGGGCTTCTGCGGCCACTCTGGTCTCCTGCGACTCCCACTGCGCCTGCATCTGGGGCCTGCATGGCTGCTCCGCTTCTCCCTCAGAGCCCACGGGGAAGCCAACCGCCCTGCCCGACCAACAGCCGCTGAGGCGCGCGGGCTTCCCCACAATGCACCGCGGGATGCCCACTGCACCGGCGCACACGGGCCGCCGGTATGCGGTCGGTTCCCGCTGAGGCTGCCCTGCGCCTGCGCGCCCTGCCGGAGACTGAGGCGCTCTTACGAGGCCCCGCTGGCCGCTCGGCACGTGAGGCACCACAGGCTCCCTAGGGCGCCTGCGCAGACGAGCCCCTAGTGAGGCCTTCTGGAACGTGGTTAGTTCCCGCCAAACTGGCCCCAAGGGTGTGCGGCTGCCTGCCTGGCCAACATTACGTATAGCCAGCCTTCCCTGAAGCCCCCTCTCCTAGACGGCAGGCCTAGGGTCCCGTGTGCCCCATCCCTTCCCTGTGGAAGCCTGGAGGACGTGCAGACCACACAGAGAACTCGGGCAGGTGAAGGCTGGGGGGGAGGTTGGGCCTCTCGACAAGGCAAAAACTGATCAGGCGTAGCTGGGCTAGACGCGGGACCTGCCCGACGCACTTGGCTCTCTAGGGCTGAGTGAAGGGTGGCTGAGCATGAGATGCGATGATGGGAGAAGGTGCCAGGGGCTGGCTGTCCCAGGCTGGAGGGCCAGCCTCGGGAGCTTGGACTGGGTGATGTAGGTGGTGGGGGGCCGTTGTGAGTGCATGGTCCGAAGGGAAGGACTAATGGTAAAGGTCACCTTCAAGTCTTCGCTGTGTGTGGGCAGTGTTTCTCCTTAGGTCTCTATGCCAACTCACACACCACGATATAGTATTCGCGCCACATGGATATAGATGTAAATAACCCCCAAAGCATAGATACCAATAAAATGCAGTAAAACAGTGAGAAAATAATCCGTTTCATATTTGTCACCTTTGTTTTCAATATAATTTATGGAAGTGAAAGCTTATGCAATTAAATTTTAGTAATGGCAACAATTAACAAGCTCCCAAATTTCTGACAGTGTAACAGTTATCTCTCAGGAGCCCATATGACCCAGCTCCAGCACATCAATTCTTACTGATCTCCTTTTCCTACTCACACCTCTCTAGATAGTTCTAGTAACTGCTCTTCAGTTAAAGATATTAGAATGTGCTGCTTCCTGCTGTGGCCTAACACTCCAAGGGTAGATGCAAGCATCTTAGAAACGACGTGAAGGCTTCTTCATGTATCAGTTGAGGTTTGTTTCCAGATAACATAAACCTCTGTGGTTAGTTTTGCACAGGCAATTTAACACAGAGAACCAGTTGCTTACAAAAGCATTTAAAGAGCTGGAAGAACGGAATGTAGGCTGAGGCTCTGGGAAACAACACCACAGAACTGACCTGCCCGGGGAGCTGGCACCTATGCCATAAGAGGAAGGTAGAGAATCAGGAGGCTACTGGCTCCACCTTTGGTTCTCAGAACATACCACCCTTGCTATGATTCAAGTACCAGGAAGTTCCGTCCCTTAAGCGCTCGATCAGAATAGGCCTTAAGAAAGGATGCCTTGAAACCAGTGGTGTACTAGTAACAATGGGCTCTCGGGAGGCAGGGAGGAGCCCTGATTTGTGGCATTTGCTGATTTCCATGGTGTACATATGCCCATCAGAGCTGGTTTCAAGCGACCGACATAGTATCTCTGAGGTTGAGTTGTGAAGAGATGCTCCCAATGGGCTGTCACCAGCAGGTACAAGCTGGCCCTAGTACTCCACTGCTTGCCTTGCATCTGCCTTGCACCACACACAGGAATCTCATCTAATGCCGACCCAGAAACGTTAGTCTCTGTGACTTGCAGAGAGGGCAGAGGTAGCAGATTCCTCCTCACTTTGCCTTCCAAACTAAGTGCTAGTGCAACTGGCTGGCCAGATCTAAAGGACATCTAGAATAATACTTCAAAAGGAGCAAGGAAAATATAGTTTTTATTTCTCCAATATCTGTTGTTCAAAAAGGCTCACTAGACGAAGGTGGGGTTGAATGGTGAGGAGCCAAACCACGGAATGCACCACAGTCCTCCCTGGTGTTCCTCTGCATCCACATGTATACTTGTGAAACACAAGGATAGCCAACACTTACTATGTTTCAGATGCTCTTTCCAGTGCTTTATATGGATATGATCATCCATTGCTGGATGGGCACCTTTGTCAAAAATTATTTAGCCATAGATGTATGGGTTTATTTATGGACTCTCAATTCTATTCTTTTGCTTTCTATGTCTGTCCTCATGCTAGCACCACACACGGTTGTTACAGTAGCTGTGTAGTAAGTTTGAAATTGGGAAGTGTGAGTCTTTTCACTTTGTTCTTTTTTGAGGGTTTTTTTTTTTTTTTTTTTTTTGCGACTTAGTGCCCCTTGCAATTCCATATGAATCTGAGGATCAGCTTTTCCATTTCTTCAGAAAAAAAAAAAAGACTGTTGGAATTTTGACAGTGATTGCATTAAATTTGTAGATTGTTTTGGGTAGTATTGACCACTTAACGATATCAAATCTCCCTACTCATGAACACAAGAAGTCTTTCTATTTATTCAGGTCAGTCTTTCATTTCTTTTAGCAAGATTTTCTAATTTTCAGTATGCAAGCCTTTCAGCTCCTTGCTTAGATTTATTCCTTGGTGTTTCATTCTTTGAGATGCTATTTGAAATGGAATTGTTTTCTTAATTTCCTTTTTAGGTTGCCCATGGCAGGTGCATAGAAACACAATTAAGTTTGGCATGTTGATCTTTTACCCTGCAAACTGCTGAATTTGTTTATTAGCTATAGTAACTTTCACGTGAATTTTGGGGGGATTCTGTATACATAAATTCATATTATCTGTGAACAGAGATAGTTTTACTTTTTTCTTTCCAATGTGAATGCTTTTCATTTCTTTTTTTCCAAACTTCCTCTGGCTCAAACTCCCAGTACGGTGTTGAAAGCAGTAATGAAAGCAGTCATCCTTGTTTTGTTCCTGATGTTAGGAGGTAAGTTTTCAGTCTTTCGCCATTAATATGATGTTAAGTACGGACTTTTCATGGATGCCCTTTATCGTGTCAAGGAAGTTCCCTTGTATCACTAGTTTTTGAGCGCTTTTATTATGAAAGAGTGTTGGCATTTGCCAAGTCCCTAGTCTGTGTCTAATGAGAGGATCATGTGTTTTTTCCTCTCTTGGTCTCATTAATGTGGTCTATTACACTGATACATTTTTTTAGTTATACTTGCATTTCTGGGATAAGCCCCACTAGGTCGTCGTGTATAAACCTTTTAAAATCCTGTTGGATTTGGTTTGTTAGGATTTTATTGAGGATTTTTGCGTTGATATTCATAATGAGTATTGGTCTCTAAATATCTTTTGATGCATGTGTTGTTGTCATCTCGCTTTGATATCAGGATAATGCTGGCCTCACAGAATGAGTTAAGAAGTATTCCCTTCTCTCCTATTTTTACAAGACTTTGAGGATTGGTGTTAATTCTTTTAAAAATATTTGGTAGAATTAACCAGTGAAGTCATCTGGTTCTGGATTTTTCTTTGGAGGTTTTTGATTACAGATTGAATCTCTTTACTTGTTATACTTATGTTCAGATATTTTTAACTCTCTTATAAATTCACTTTAGGCAGTTTGTTGCCAGGAAATTGTCTATTCATCTAGTTTATCTAATTTATTGGTGTACAATTGCTCATAGTATTCTTTCATATTTTTTTTAATGTTTTGTAAAGTTGGTACTAATGTCTCTACTTTTATTTCTAATTTTAGTGATTTGTATGTATTCTCTTTTTTTGGTAGTCTAGCTAGAGGCTTGTCAATTTTGATGATCTTATCAATGAACCAACTCTTTGGTTTCCTTGATTCTCTCGTTTTCTCTTCTCTATTATATTTATCTCAACTCTAATATTTATTATTTCATTCATTCCTCTAGTTCAGTTTGCTCTTATTTTGCTAGTTCCACAAGACATAAAGTTAGGTTATTGATTTCAGAAGTGTCTTCTTTTTTATTTTTTATTTTATTTTACTTATTTATTTATTTTTGAGGCAGGGTACCGCTCTGTCACCCTGGCTAGGGTGCTGTGACGTCAGCCTAGCTCACAGCAACCTCAAACTCCTGAGCTCAAGCAATCCTTCTGCCTCAGCCTCCCAAGTAGCTGGGACTACAGGCATGTGCCACCATGCCCGGCTATTTTTTTCTATATATTTTTAGTTGTCCAGCTAATTTCTTTCTATTTTTTCGTAGAGACGGGGTCTCGTTCTTGCTCAGGCTGGTTTCGAACCCCTGAGCTCAAACGATCCACCCACCTCGGCCTCTCAGAGTGCTAGGAATACAGGCATGAGCCACCAAGATGGGCCTTTTTTTAAAAATATGGTCATTTACTGTTACAAAATTATTTACCACCTTCACTTCATATCATAAATTTGTGTGCTTTGTTTCATCTTCATTAATCTCTAAATATTTCTAATTTCCCTTGTGGTTTCTTCTTTGACCTATTGGTTGTTTAAAATGTATTGTTTCATTTCTGCGTATTTGGGGATTTTCCAGTTTTCCTTTTTTTATTGATTTCTAGTTCCATTCCATTGTGGTGGAAAAGATACTTGGAAATATTTCAGTCTGTTTACATGAATTAAGACTAGTTTTGTGGTCTACCATAAGATCTCTCCTAGAGAATATTCCATAGGCACTTGAGAAGAATGTGCATTCCGCTGTTGTTGGGTGGAGTATTCTACATGGGTCTGTTAGGTCTAGTTGGTCTATAGCATTGTTCAAGTCCTCTATTTCCTTATTAATCTTTTGTCTACATGGTCCACCCATTATTTAAAGTGGTGTACTAAAGTCTCCAACTATTATTGTAGAGCGGACTATTTGTCTCTTCCACTCTGTAAATTTTGCTTCATATATTTTGGGACACTATTGTTTGGTGCATATATGTTCATAACTGCTATATCTTCTTGCTGACCGGACCATTTTTGTAAGTATACAAGGCCATTCTTTTGTGTTTTGTACAAGATTTTCACTTGAATTCTATTTTGTGTGATATTAGTGCAGACACTCAAGCCCCTTTTTTTTGTCGTTTGCATGGAATATCCACTTTCCATTCTTTCAGTTTGATTCTATTTGTGTCTTTGGATATAAAGCGTACAGAGTAAAATCAAGATAAACTATATACAAATGTGTAGAAGGGTTTTATGTAAGAAGAAAATTATTTAAAAACTAGCAGAACACAGAGGTGCATATTAATATGTTTTAGTGCCATCAACTAGATCAATCCTATTTTTATTTGTGGTATTATTTTTACATTCAAAAAATCAAATGTCTATCTGAAACAATATAGTAAAAGTGTAGCCAGGAACATTCTGTGAGTGGAAAGTAATGACTGGAGACTAGTGGTGTGATCCATTAAAATGTATAGCAAACATAATTCTTAAGACTATGACGTGTCACAGCTATGTATTCCACAGAGAAGGTTCTGGGGAGATTTACAGCTCAATGGGAATGGGCTGAATTTTGACCTACTGTGAAACTTGACAACAAACAAAGGTAAATTAGAGGCAACATACTGGGAAATGCACTTGCAATGTGTTTGATAATCAAAGGGCTAATATCTTTACTATACAAGAGCTCTCACACATCACTAAGCAAAAGCCAAACAACCAAGTGGAAAAACAGATAAAGGTAAGAACAGGCAATTCTTAGAAGACAGGTAGGAGTAATATGGCCCAGCGAAGGAACAAAAAGATGTTAGGCTTCAGTAATGACAAAAGAACCACATATAACAACATTGAGAATTCATTTTCACCCATCCTATTAGCAAACATGATGATGATTGATAAGACCCTTACTATTAGCACGAATGAAGATGGTGCCACCATTTTGGTAAAAATTTTGCAAAGTCTCTCAGAAATTTAAAATTGAATGTCTTCTGTCCCAGCAACTCAAATTCTTAGCTTTGTCCTTTGAAACGTCTGTACAACCACAAAGATGAGTAGACAAGAATGGTCATTGGAGCATTCTCTTTTTTTCTTTTTTATTTCAGCATATTACGGACATACAAATATGTTTAGGTTACGTATACTGCACTTGCCCCACCCGAGTCAGAGCTTCGAGCCTGTCCATCCCCCAGACAGTGCGCACATGTACTCACCATCAAACTGGTTTTCACTGATCAACACTTAAGTACAGCATTCTTTAAAAATGACTAAAAGTCAGAAACAATATAGGTAAGCAGTGTAGCACATTATAATGCATCCATAAAATGGTTTACTGAAAGAATGAGGTGCATGTCTGTGCACACTGCTAGGGAGAAACGTCCACAATATATATATGTTAAGTGAAAAGAGGAAGCCACAGGGCAATGTATATAGTATCATCGCATGTGTATGACATGAACAAACTCTGCCTTTGAAGCACAGAAGCATCAACCCAGCCTGTTAACTGTAGTTACTTTGTGTGTGTGTGTAAATGTTCAGTCTGTCTTAGTCTTGCCTGCAGTGTTTGAATTATTTTTCTTGGGGTAAGATTATTTTGGGGATCAGCAGAAAACAATGAAGTTGGCTGCAACTGAAGGGACACTGGCCTGGTCTGGTGCCTCAGCCCATGGCCTGACGTAGGTCCAGGGGGCCCTGCGCTGTTTGCTCCCATTCTCCAGCTGCAGGTCCCTCCTACACGGCGCCAAAGAAGAGGCGAAAGCTGCCCACCCACTGCAACGTGTCAGAGAACAGGACGCCGAGGGTCTCAGCTCCAGGGCCAGGCCCTGTTTGGTGACCTTGCTGGCTGAGATGCTCCCTCAAGCACCAAGCCACCCTCTGGCTCCTTGGACGGCTTCCTGACCTACCAGGCAGGTGGTCCTTGATTTTCCTGATTTCCTGGGGCAGACAGACCTATCTGCAGACACACAGACAGGTGGTCACAGACTGACTTCCGCACAGCTCGGCCTCACTGTGCAAACTGTGCTGGTTGTCCCGCTGCTCCGGGGCAAGGCGCGGCTCTTCCGCTCTCTCCGTCTGGGGGACTCAGGTCTCGGGGTGGCTGCATGGGGGCCTCCTCCACTGCCCCTGCCCGCCCCCGCGGTGCCCCGCAAAGAGCCCCGCTCTGGTGTGACTGGGGGCAGCTCTCCAGGGAAGGCAGGAGCGGGAGAGCCCGCTGCGTCGCTCCCCCTCGCCTCAGGAGCAGCTCCTGCCCCTGTGCATTTCCCTGAGGACCCTTGCGGTGACTCTAGGGACAAGGGGGAAGCTTAAGGAGCTGGAGGAACGTCTTGGGAAGGATGAGGCTGGTCTGGGTGCCGGCCCCGCTGGGTGCCCAACCTACCAACCGCAGCCCCTGTGAGGTACCACCTTGCCGGCACCAGCCAGCCACCTGCTGGAGGGTGGATTACATTGGACCCCTTCCCCTCTGCAGCGGGCAGCAGGTTTTTCTTTCTGGAACAGAGAGGTTTTTCTGCACGTGTACCTGCCCTCCCACCTGCCATGGTTTTGCCAAAAATACCATCCATGGACGTCCCAAAGTCTTATTCCCCATCACATCCTCCCAACGAAGGCTCTACTGGACTGGATTTCAGGGATTTGCCTGGCTCTCCAGGGCGCCTCGTGCTATTGAACCAACAAGCGGAAGGGGGCCATCGTGTTGGCTGCGGGATGGGTCCTGATTATCCAGAGGAGAGAGAACTGCTGCCACATCGTGAGGTCAGGGAAAAGTGTATGCCTGAGAGCCACAGCGTTTGGGGCAGCGCCTCCTAGTACTGCCATGTGGAAAGGTCACATTTACTGGGGGATGAAGGACCGCAACCCCCGATGGACAGGGCCAGCAAGGGCCCAGCCCCTTCAGGAAGGAAGGCTTGGGTCACTGCATCCTCATCAGCTGGGATGTTAGCTGAGGGCAAAGGGGACGTGAGAGGAAATGAAAAACTGAAAAACTCAAGCATGTCCTTTTGTCTAATTGCAGAAGTGAGGACTGCAGCAGTTGTGTGCACTTTACTTCTTTGTTATTTCCTGCTGCCTGTGTTTTATTTGCATTCCCAAATTTCCTTCCCTCCCCACCTTCCCTCCACTGTTTTACACTGGCTGCTATGGTTTGAATGTGTACCCGAAGTTCACGTGTTGAAAACTCAATCCCCACGGCAGCAGTGTGGGGCTTTTAAGAAGTGATTAGGCCATGAGGGCTCTGCCTTCGCAAGCGGATTAACGCCATTATCACGGAAGGGGGTTAGTTATCATGGGAGTGGGTTCCTGATAAAGGGACAAGTTTGGTCTCCTTCCTTTCTCTGTCTCTGTCTCTCTGTCTCTCTGTCTCTCTCTTGTTCTTTTGCCCTTCTGCCTACCGCCATGGGATGACACAGTGATCTGGAGGCACTCGCCAGACTCGGGCCCCTTGACCCTGGACTTCCCAGTCTCCAGAACTGTAAGGGATAAATCCCTGTGGTCTAGAAATTACCCAGTCTCAGGTGTGCTGTTGTAGCAGCACAGAGCAAACTAAGACACTGGTGATGTTGGTGGAAGGTAACTTTATAATTCATTCCACAGATTTTCGGTTATCCACACAATATTATCAACGAACTAGAGACGGAACGATCATGACCAAGAGATGAGTGAGGCTTTGAGTCTGTGCTGATGGAGAGAGAGTGTGTGTGCTTGTATTTGTTTGAAGGATGGTGGCATTATGGCAGGCAGGAGGTTGTTGCTGCTATTAACATCTGAAAGCGTAAGTAATGGATTGATATGTGTAAAGCACTTGAAACAGCGTCCGGAACGTATAGTAAGTGTTTGTGATTAGTGCGTATCATAGGAAGTGTACACATGGATGTGGAGGAGCCCAAGGGAGGACTGTGGTGCGTTCTGTGTCTGGCTCCTCACCGTCCAACCCCACCTTCGTCTAGTGAGCCTTCTTCAACAGCAGACACTGGGCGGAGGAAAACTACACGTCCCTGGCTCCTTTGCGAGGAGCACTCGGTGCTGCCTCCCGGGATAGGGCCTATATTGGACCAATGAGTTGCACTGGCACGTGACTCGGAAAGCAGAGTGAGGCGGAATCTGCTACTTCTGCTCTCTCTGCAAGTCACAGAGATGTGAGTTTCCACGTAAAAGTGTGCCGTGTCTGCCGTGGTTACACTGCGAATAGCCTGACAACTTGGGGAAATATTTTTCTAGTATTCACCAAATACTGTGATCTGACTCAGCAGACAGGTCACACTTGTCCTTGCTGAAGGTGTGAAGGGCCTTCTTCCACTTTTGTCTGTCTCGGCAAAGTAAATGAAAATGGCAACCATCATTCATGTCAGAGCGGTAAGTGTACATCACCTTCAAACATAGATTGGTCACAGTTACAAGAGCTTGGCAAAAGCCACTAAAGCAAGCTGTGAGAATGCATTAGGTACATGGAATGTACACTAAAGAATGTTTTACATTGTATTGTTGGTTGTAAATTTTGTGGCATACACTTTATGTGAGTCAAAATTGTAATAAAGTTATGTGCGTATGTTTGTGTACATGCCTCCTTTCCACCCCTCTACACACGCACACACACACCCTCAGAGAAGCAGTCGCCAAACATTTAGCAGCGCACCACTGCTAAGAAGGGATGGTCAGGCCCCAAGGAGAGCCGTTACCAGACCTAGGCTTCAAGGCACAACGACAGGGGCTGGTACTACTGCACTCCAGTGAGAGCTAGAGCCATTTGGGGAATTCCGCCACTCCCCGAGCTGTAGGGAGGCTGGAAGTTTGTAGGCGGATCGCATGTCTTTGGCTGTCTGTCCTCCTAAGGTGTGGTGTTCTGTGCCTTCCATGGGCTTAACCTAATGGGCAGAACAAGGGAGCCCCCGAGTGGCACCATCCTTCATGGGGAAGCTTTCTGGGGCGTGGAGCAGGCCAGGACAGGTGACCGGATGTGGGGTAGGGGGCAGTAACCAGCACAGGAGGTAAAAGAGTGGCCTGGGAAAAGCAGAGAGAAACCAAGCAAGACAAGGCCAGTGTCACCTCCTGGCCCTGAGATTTGGGGGCCTGGGCCTGGCACAGGAGAATGATGGGTGAATGCCACCAGCAGGGATGGGGGGGCGGGGGCGGGTAGGGGACAAGCAGTGTCCCCCAGACAGGGAGCACATGGAGGGCAAGGGAACGTGCCTAGAGCACGCTGAGAGAAAGTGGAGTAATAACTGAAAGAACAGCCTTGCTGAAGGCTAACAAGAAAACAGATTTTTAACTCCCAGTCACTGAGAGTAGCATGAACCCTGCTGCTGAGGTTAGTAAGGGGAATATCTCTCCCACAGAGATGTTTACCTGGCATTTAAAGGAAGCTGAGCAAACAAAAGAAGGTGTAAATCCTCATTAACCTTCACCAGAGCTGGTCAATTCACATTCCAAAAGGAAAAGGGTTTCTGGGAGAGGGAGGAAAGGGTACACTACCTGATGGACTGCCATCAGAAGTTCACTGCCTGCAAAAAGGGTTTTTTGGTCTTGTTTTGTTTTGTTTAAAGGGCCTTCAAAATGTTGCAGAGCCGGCAGGGCGTGGTGGCTCACGCCTTTAATCCTAGCACTCTGGGAGGCCGAGGTGGGCGGATCATTTGAGCTCAGGAGTTCGAGACCAGCCTGAGCAAGAGAGAGACCCCATCTCTACTAAAAATAGAAAGAAATTATATGGACAGCTAAAAATATATATAGAAAAAATTAGCCGGGCATGGTGGCGCATGCCTGTAGTCCCAGCTACTTGGGAGGCTGAGGCAGTAGGATCCCTTGAGCCCAGGAGTTTGAGGTTGCTGTGAGCTAGGCTGACGCCACGGCACTCACTCTAGCCTGGGCAACAGAGTGAGACTCTGTCTCAAAAAAAAAAAAAAAAAAAAAAGAAAGAAAAAAAAATGCTGCAGAGCAGACAGTAGGAGTTCCAACTCCTTCCCGCTTCCTCCAGGAGAGATGGCACCGGACGCCTCCCGCTATCAAGAGAAAAGAAGAAACTGATTTGTGCTATCAGTCTGCTACGTGAGAAACAGAAAAGGCCAACACAGCAGTTTCTCAGCTGTCTTCTGCTAATCAGGCTGCAGACATAAGTCCTCTGTCCCCAGCGTGGCCTAATAAAGACTCAGGGTCCTGTGGCCTCAGGGCCAGCACCTCTCTTTCTTTCAGGTGCTGTGTCCTCTCTCTCTTCGGAGAGGGAATAAATACACTTTGCGCTTCTATGTATCCTAAACGTTGTCCGAGAAATCTTTGTCACCCGCGTGCTGACTTCATACCCTAACAATAACCATGGTGACAAGTCTGGATCTCCATAGTGCCTTTGATTCCAGGAGCTCAATGGAGGCTTTTGGATTTCAATTGCTTTGACAGGTTTGTATCCCGAAACCTTAGCTTACCGTCTCCATCCTGTCCCCCGTCTGGGAGTACCCGTGACGCCTTGGTTGGTTCCTCCCTCTGTCATACCTCAGTCCACAGCTCACACAGACTGTCAGTCAGTGAGGATTTTTTCTCTGGTTGGTGGATGAAATCGTGGACTCCCTGTTAAAATGTATTCACACACTGGGGTGAGCGAGCAGCACTGCGCACTGCATCATTAGGGATCTAACAGACGATTTTGTCCTATGGCTGAGAGTAGGACTCTGAAGGACTGGGGCGGGATAGGAATATTGTTGACGGCTGGAAGGGAGGATGAAAGCGGCTGCAGCACTGATTCCGGGGCGGTCGTGCGCGTGGGGTGGTGCTAGGGGTCAGCCATGAACACAGGTATCAACACTCACCTCGCGGTTTGGGGAGACACTTTAAGCTCGTATGTTTTTCTGGCTTTATTTGGGGGATGGGTCAGAGGGGCTGTGGGGGTAGGTAGCCCCT
Organism: Eulemur rufifrons; assembly: GCF_041146395.1. Taxonomy (NCBI): domain Eukaryota; kingdom Metazoa; phylum Chordata; class Mammalia; order Primates; family Lemuridae; genus Eulemur; species Eulemur rufifrons. Next base: position 19,970,573 of record NC_091012.1, on the reverse strand, counting down.
TAGTGCCTGGCGTAGCGTGCTTTGGGAGGTGCGGGAAGGCCTTGGGAGTGGAAAGTTGCCATTCAGCTCTTGGTGTTGCCGCCACAGGCACTTGGGCGCTCTTGGAACCCACCCTCCAGGGAAGTGAGTTTCGGGGCTGGCCCGGGGGAGCTGGCTGCTTGGTGGCCAGGAGCTCATTCGAACGGCCTGTTATTCTTGGAGTCTGAGAAGGTGGAGACTGGAAGAGGCTCTGTGATCTGCTCCAGTTTCCCCCAGCTTGCCACCCTCGCCCTGGCGTTTTACAGATGGGGGAACTTTGGACACACAGAGGGACCACAGGGAATGGACAAGATCTTTCCCTCTGTGCACACCGCTCCAAGTCCTCAACCGTGGTGGCCAGTCTCCCCTCCAGGCTAACTCAGGCTGTGTGTCTCGGCCCCATCTGCCCGGTGACACAGGGCCCGGTCTTTCTGATTTCGGCTGTCTGGACTCCTTGCGCTCTGCCCCGCCACCTCCTGACCCCCCGCTGCACCCGAAGCGCTCCTGCCCAGCTTCCGAGGGGCCCCTCTGCGCAGGCGCCCTGGGGAGCCTGAGGCACCTCTTCTGCGGAGCGGCCGGCACAGCCTCGGGAGAGCCCCTCAGTCTCCGCCAGGGGCGCCCTGGCGGCGGCAGGGCGGCCTTGGCGGGAACCGACCACGTGCAGATGGCCCGTGTGCGCCGGCGCAGTGGGCATCCCGCCTTGCATTGTGGGGAAGGGGCGGAGCGTCATGCAGGAGCCCGCGCGTCTCCGCGGCTGTGGGTCGGGCAGGGTGGCTCGCTTCCCGGTGGGCTCTGAGGGAGAAGCAGAGAAGCCATGCAGGCCCCAGTTGCAGGCACAGCGGGAGGCGCAGGCAGTGAGGCCAGCGATGCTGGGGCAGCGGGTGTCCCCGCAGGCCCCAGAGGTGCTGCAGGATGGGGCGGCGCAGGAGCGGAGGCCGCTGCGGCTGGGATGCTCCCCCGGTCGAGGGTGCATCGCACGCTCCAGGGCAGGGTGGAGAGACCCGGGTCGGGGCATCGGCCTCAGCCTCAGAAGGAGGCCGTGGGCACTGAGTGCTGAAGTTGTATCCTTTCCAAAGAGCCCGCAGGGTCAGGGCATGAGTTGGGGGAAGGACGGGCCTGGGGTTGGCCTTGGACAGGAAGGGAGAGATTTGAGGGGCCGGGCATAGGGGGCGTCCCGAAGATACGGTGTGTAGGGGTCTGGGGTGGGCCGAGGGGCGGCCTCGGTGGGAGGACGCCCGAGGCTCAAAGTCGCCTTAACGGCACCTCCACCAGCGCCCTCATGGAGCCTTTCCTGCCCTTCGTGGAGGCGGAGATTGCCCACCGGTACCTGGCCCCAGGTGGCGGACACCTGGAAGGGACGGTGCACTGGGAGTTCGCAGTGATTGGCAGTGGCCTGATTCTGTAAGTGCCAGGAAGGGGCGGGCTGAGTGGGAATGGCAGCCGGTGACATAGCCAGTCTCTGCTCCAGGCGGGGCGGGGTTGGGGCAGGGATGGACGCCTGGAGACACCTAAGGGTTTAGTTTGTGCTGTGCCTGTGGCCGCCTGACGGGGGCGCTCTAAGCAAGACCCAAGGATTAGGTCGAATGGCCACGGGGCTGGGGCTGGGGCTGGGGCTGGGGGTCCGGGGAAATGAGGAGTTAGCTCCGCTAATGTGATTTTCCTTTGCCCTCACTTTTAGCCCAGTAACTGCTGAAAACTCTGGCCTCCTCCACATTTCCGTCGCCCCCTTGCTCAAGCAGCTTTCCGTGGTGGTGCAGACAGACCCTGCAGCGCCTCGTGCCCCGGAGTTTTGCTAAGCCTCGGCCGGGAAAGGGCGGTGGAAGCCCGGCCGTGTGTTTGCTCCTGGGCAGCCCTCCCTAGGTCAATGATTCCTGGAGCAGCAGCCACTTTATGGGGCGGGGGGGGGGGCGGGGGACGTAACTGGTTGCCTGCACTGGCCCTTGTGTGCTCTCTCCCCACTTGTGCGGATTGCTGTGTACATGTTTGTTGGCGCTGAAAATAGAACGGAGCTACTTTGCTGTGTTTGAGTTTCTTTTCAGCTGTTGCGCGTCCAGGTTTTCTCATCTTTATCCTCGGGTTGGCGCAGAGATTCTGGGATTCAGAGAGTCAAGTAGTTCAGGGTAATCGAAGATAGTTTAGGAAATGCAAGAAGATGACAAACAACTGAGTCTGGGTACTGTCCGAGCATTAACTGCCCTTCAGCATTTTGAAATACTTTTGTACTTTTATAGTTTTATTATACATTAAATGTACAGCAGTCATATAAACATATAAGGTTTTGCAGGTTTAATATTAGGGTTTTTCTCTGAAATGTTTTCATGGTGACCTGGGAGCTTCACCTCTTTCTAAAGAATGTCAAAGCCCTGTTCTTGAATGGATGCGTAAAAGATGCATTTCAGTGTAGTTGTTGAGCACATAACTTGTTCTCCATTTTTGCCCTGTCACACATAAGGATTCACAGGGAGTCCTGTATAAACATCTCTGCATGAAGGGTTGTTTCCTTCACATGGTTCCAAACAGCTAGAATTACTTTCTATTTACTGTTGTATTTCTTTAAGGCTCTGGGTCTGCCATGCAAAGTTCTTTAGAAATTGTGCCCTCCTGCCAGAATGAGGGTTTCCCCACATCCTTGTCACTGCGAGATCTGCTTCCAGGCGAAAATTTAAGAAACTTTGTTTGCATGACAAGAGCAAACAATCCAGAAACACTAGAATAAAAATTTTGTGGCTTCCTGGCCTGTTTCAGATCAGTGAAGAAAAGTGCCTGGACAATTGGTTCAGTGTTTTGGGGGAGGGAGGTTTGCAGTGTTGGGAAAATATTATTAAAAACAAAATCACCTGCGAAGTCAGGAAGCGTCTCCACAAAGGTGGAAAACAGTTTTATTACTGCATGAGCGTTGCACCAGAGTGTGATGCCCATCACGGGCGATCTGCTAAAAGACTGCAAAGACAGAAAGAAATCTCCCCCTTTTCCCGAGCCAAGCGGATACGACCCATTGCACACAGACCCTCAAGACTGACAGTGGCTGCTCCGCAAGTGAGATGACTTGACGGCACCATCTTTGGCCCATAGTTCACCGAAAATTTACCTGGTAATTGGGGTGACCATCTGTATTAGTTAACTGGTGTTACAGACTGAATGTGTGTGTCCTATCCCCGGCCCCGCATCCCTATGTGCAAGTCCTGACCCCCACTGTGGCTGTATTTGGAGCTGGCGCCTCTAGAAGAGTAGGAGTAGTTAAGGCTATGGCAGGTCTTAGGTTCAGGGCTCTCATCCAACATGATTAGTGTCCTTGTAAGAGACTCCGAGAGAGCCCTCGTTCTCTCTCTCAGCACACACCCACTGGGGTGGGGCTTTGTGAGGACGCAGGCGTCCACAAGCCAGGAAGGTAGCCCTCACCAGAAACTGAATTCGCCCTCACCTTCACCAAAAACATGTAGCCTGCAGAACTGCGGGAAGCAAATGTCTGCTGTTTAAGCCAACCGATCCGTGGTTCTTTATGACAGCTGCCTGAGCAGACTAGCACAACGGACTTCATCCAATAAAAAGAAAAAAAAAGATAGTTAAGAGTTCTCATATCGTTATGAAAGGAGCTACATTTGCAACTGGGAGCAAGGTGCCCGCTGAAGTTAGGCTTCAGTCCTCCCACAGAAACTGGGCGATGGGGCTGCTTTCTCCCCTGATGTTTACATCTCAAAGCGAGGGCTCCTAGGTCCTTGAAAAAGACCTTCCTGGGTCACAGAGCTGCCAAGAAGCTTTTTAGCTTTTAAGAACATCTACATCCTTTTCAAAAGAGACAGAGGAAGAACTTAAACATTCTCTGGAGTGAATGCTTGCACAGTGTGGTCCCCAAGCCCTGCGGACCGGTACCGGCTTGTGGCCTGTTAGGAACCGGGCGAAGCTTCATCTGTATTTACGGCCACTCCCCACGGCTCCCATCACCACCTGAGCTCTGTCTGCCTCCTGCCACGTCAGTCACTGTCTCCCGTCACCCCCAGATGGGACCGCCTAGTTGCAGGAAAAGCAGCTCAGGGGCTCCCACTGATTCTGCGTTATGGTGAGTTGTATAATCATGTCATTATATATCACCACGTCATAGTGATAGAAATAAAGTGCACAATGAATGCCATGTGCTTGAGTCACCCCAAAGCCTTGCCCCCCACCCCCAGGTCCATGCAAAAATTGTCTTCCAGGAAACCGGTCCCTGGTGCCAAAAAGGTTGGCGACAGCTGCTTTGACAAATGAGAGGAGGAGGAGTCTCTTCCCTTAATCTTCAACAGGGAGAATTAGGGTTCTTATTTTCATTAATAGTTTGCATTTGTCCTTACTCTCTCTAAAACACGCCGTGTCCTGCAAACTTGCTGAACTCACTAATCCGTCTAGTCGCTCCTTTGTCAGATCTTCCACGTAGACGGTCATGTCTGCAAACAAAGGCAGGTTTTCTTCTTCCTCGCCGATCTGGACGCTTTTCGCTGCCTGGTTTCTCTCCTCGTAAGGGGTTGCATTTTCCTGCTCTGTGCACCCCTGGTAGTTTTCAACTGGATGCGAGACGCTGCGGCGTTTCCCTTGACTGCTGGGTATTTCTGTTTTCCTAGACATGTCCGTGAGCTGTGTTCTGGGATGCTGTTAAGGTCCTGGGAAGCAGTTTGATCCTTGCTTTGAAGTCTTACTTTGAAGATGTGCCATGTGGGACTCGGGCAGCTCTTAGTGTAGGATGAGTTTTCCCACGCTGCCGAGGCGAGACCCCTCTGAGCGCCCTGGCCGATGATGAGGTTCTCCGTCCTGGCGGGTGGGAACAGCCACCAGTCGCTGCCCTGCTTGAGCACTGGGCAGAGTTACGTTGCATTTTCTCAGCGGGGTTGAGGGGGTCCTTCCCCTGGCCTCAGCGTAGTTCCTCACAACGCTTGTGCTCATCAGTGGCCTGTCTGCCGACTGCTCCACTACTCGGGCGGGACCCTCTGCGGGTGCTCAGGGGTCTCTCCCTCTGCAGCTCTTCTCTCTGGTCCTCTGCCCTGCAAACCACCGCCACCGGACTCTCTGACCCATCTCCCAAACTGCGGGTGTCCACCGGGCTCCACCAGGAAACTCTCTCTCATGTATTTTCCCTCTCTCTTTTGTCTTTTTTCTTTCTTTCTTGATTCATATTTTATAAACATTAATTACTGACGAGTCGTTGAGAAGGTAGCTCTTCTACAGCACTATCTGCTCTGCCTTCCCCTCCTCACTCCCTCCCTTTCTGGTTCTATTAGATTCTATTCATTTCTGAGGGCTCCCCCCACCCCCGGCCGTGTCAAAAATGGCCTGGTTTCTTTTCTTTTGGTTAGTTTCCGTATTCTCATCATGGTGATAATACTTTAAACTATCTCCCTTAGTGTCCTCTGTCCTGTCTGTCGGGCTGGTTCTGTCTAGGCCGACTGATTGCACAGCTGTCATCCTGGGACTTCCCTTTGTCCTCACCTGGCATCCAATCCTGCCCCCCAGGTATTGCTCTTTACTATTTTACTCCTTACTTTTGTTTAGTTGTATTTGTTTTGTAACTCGGGTTTGTTTTTTTTTTTCCCCTAATGCCCATCTGAGTGTCTTTTTTTTTCTTTTTTTTTTTATTTCATCTTATTGTTATGGGGGATACAGAATTGCAGGTTACATACACTGCCCATGTACCGCCTTTCCCCCCAAGTCAGAGCTCCAGGCGTGTCTGTTCCCCAGGTAGTGCGCGTTGTACCATCATGTAGGTATATATCCCTCCCTTCCCCACCCCCCCTTCCCGAGTCAGCACCTTCAAGTGTTACCATTCCCCAAACGGTGCGCAATGCACTCATTGTGTAGGCATAACCCCATCCCCTCCCCCACCCCCCACCTCAGTCTGATATCCGATTGGTATCGTTCCCAGATGTGTATTTAGGTGATGTTCAGGGAAACCAATTTGCTGGTGAGTACATGTGATGCTTGTTTTTCCATTCTTGGGATACTTCCCTTAATAGAATGGGTTCCAACTCTCTCCAGGAGAACCATAGAGATGTCGTATCTTCATTATTCCTTATAGCTGAGTAATATTCCATGGTACACATATACCACAGCTTACTAATCCAATCATGTATTGATGGGCATTTGGGTTGTTTCCACATCTTTGCTATTGTGAATTGTGCTGCTATAAACATTCGGGTACATGTGTCTTTGTTACAGAATGACCTTTTTTCCTTTGGGTATATGCCCAGTAATGGGATTGCTGGGTCAAATGGCAGGTCTACTTGAATCTGTTTAAGATACCTCCATAATGCTTTCCACAGGGGTTGCACTAGTTTGCAGTTCCACCAGCAGTGTATTAGTGTTCCTGTCTCTCCACACCCACGCCAACATGTGTTGTTTTGGGTTTTTTTGATAAAGACCATTCTCATTGGGATTAAGTGATATCTCATTGTGGTTTTGATTTGCATTTCTCTGATGATTAGGGATGTTGAGCATTTTTTCATATGTTTGTTAGCCATTCTTATATCTTCTTTCGAGAAGGTTCTATTCATGTCATTTGCCCACTTTTTGATAGGGTTGTTTGATTTTTTCTTGCTGATTTTCCTGAGTTCTAGATAGATTCTTGTTATCAGTCCTTTATCTGATGTGTAGTATGCAGAAATTTTTTCCCATTCTGTAGGTGGTCTGTTTATTCTCTGGACTGTTTCTTTGGCTGTGCAGAAGCTTTTTAATTTAATCAGGTCCCATTCATTTATTTTTGTTGCTGCTGTGATTGCCTTGGGGGTCTTCTTCATAAATTCTTTGCCTAGGCCAATGTCTGTAAGAGTCTTTCCTACATTTTCTTCTAGAATTCTGATTGTATCACGCCTAAGGTTTAAGTCTGTTATCCACCGTGATTTGATTTTTGGGAGAGGTGAAAGCTGTGGGTCCTGTTTCAGTCTTCTACAAGTGGCTAACCAATTCTCCCAGCACCATTTATTGAATAGGGATTCTTGTCCCCAGAGTATATTCTTTCCTGCTTTGTCAAAAATTAGGTGACTATATGAGGATGGTTCTATATTTGGATTTTCTGTTGTGTTCCACTGGTCTGTGTCCCTGAACTTGTGTCAATACCAGGCTGTTTTAAGAACCACGGCCTTGTAGTATAGTTTGAGGTCTGGCAAATTAATACCTCCCATTTTGTTTTTGTTGCTTAAAATTGCTTTTGCTATACGGGGTCTTCTTTGATTCCATACAAAGCATATAATTATTTTCTCTACGTCTGTAAAGAATGATGTTGGTAATTTAATAGGGATTGCATTGAATCTGTAGATCACTTTGGGTAGTATAGACATTTTAACAATGTTGATTCTTCTGATCCACGAGCATGGTATATTTTTCCATCTATTTGCAAGTTCTGCTATTGCTTTTCTCAGTGTTTCATAGTTTTCCTTATAGAGGTCCTTTACCTCTTTAGTTAGGTATATACCTAGATATTTTATTTTCTTTGTTGCTATTTTGAAGGGTATTGAGTCTTTAATTTGGTTTTCCGATTGACTGTTATTGGCATATATAAATGCCTCTGATTTGTGTATATTAATTTTGTAGCCTGAGACTTTGCTATATTCGTTAATCAATTCCAGGAGTCTCATGGTTGAATCCAGGGGGTTTTCCAGATATAACATCATGTCATTGTAACTCGGGTTTATTGAGGTACAATTTTCATATTCTAAAATTCACACCTCTTTGGTGTACTGTCCTGTGAAGTTTTGCAGGTGCATACAGCCGGTTGCCACCAGCACGACTGAGATATACAGCATTTCCAACACCCCAGGTGTTCCCTCCTGCCCGTTTCTAGTCAACTCCTCCCCCAGTCCCTGGCCCCGGGAACTCGTAAGAGTCAGGGGAAACAAAGGACAGCCCTTTTGCTGGCTCTTCAGGGATCCCATCGCACAGGTTGAGAAGGACAACCAAAATTCTCTGGGAAGAAGGTCCACACTGCTGCCGCTGGCACTAGCCGCCTGGGCCAGGTGTGCTGGCGCTGGTCCTCACGGCTGCTGCTGATCTGGCTGTTGGGGGATGTCACTGCTCTCCTACCGCAACAGCAGCACCTCCTTTCTTCGCCAGTTCTTTCCCTGGTGGTTGCAACGTTTTGGCTAGATTCCAGCGTTCTGCAAACGTTGATTCTGACGGTTTTTGCCAGCTCATTAGTTGCTTCTGTGGAGGAATGGAGCCCTGGAGTTTTCTACTGCCTACTACCGTTTTTGGAGTTGTCACCCAGAAAACCCTTGCCTTATATTTTACTTACTAAGTAACCAAGTTCTACAGCCAAATACAGGGAGGAAGGAAGGAAGGGAGGGAAGGGGTAGGAGGGAGAGTGTACAGAGAGAAGGGAGAAAGAGAAGAGAGTGGGAGAGGAGAGTCAGAGACAGGGAGAGGGAGAGAGAGACACAGAGAGAGAATAAGGAAGCAAGCAAGCAAGAGTCGTGGGCTCTGGGGTAAACACAGCGCAGCTTGCACTCAGAGGTCTTAGTGGGTGGCCATCGGCAATTAGTACACCTATGTGGCTTTTAACTTTGTTACCCCAAAGTCTACGAAACACGGTGACTCAATCACTGTTCTCAGCAACTGCGGTGATGTGAGAGACTATGAGTTTTGTATGTTGTCGCTAGAGTGATAAATGCAGATGTGTTATCCCTACATCCGTGGGGTAGAAATCGTTGCTTTAGTTGACCAAATACTTACAGCTTTTGCCTCAAACAAATAAAGATATTTCTAAGATGGCAGAAACCTCATTTGCACTGCAATTGTCATCTATTATCTTCCCAATTTATCCCTAATATTTTCTTCTGAGGCTATGATGGTAACGATGATACCTATATTCTGCTGTGTTTTAGTAATGATTTTACATATGTGAAAAAAGTGGGATAATGAACAATCGTAAGGTCAACTATAAATGATGCAACAATGTCACTTGTGAATGGAAATACAGATGATATTTCTATGCCAGAAAAAACTGAAAATGTATATGTCTCCTAGCTGCCTGACTCTATATGTCCCACAGCCAGGGCAATGAGCCATCCCTCTCGGAAGTTCCTGCACTTCCCCAAAGAGCAGCCCAAGTGTTTGCTAACTGTTTCTAGGGCTATGGTTCCCAACTTTAAAGTTATGTTAACCGTGCAAAATAACAATTGAAGCCATTCAGTGGTAATTCCAGAGATAGCACATCTATTCTCGTATAAATTAGGCATACAGTTTGGTTGTATTATAGCAGTAAGGCAGTGCCTGGAATAGAGAAGAAAAGAGAATCAAGTTTCAGAGATGTATGGTCTTAGAGAAATTATCAAGGAACGGTTAGTTTGGGAAGATAAATTATGGTGATCATGTGAAAAGCTGTATTATTCAGGAAATCAAGTCACGAAACAAGCAGCATGTACCAGGCATGATAGTAATCTGAACCTAACTCAGGGTACTGTGTTGTGTAAAGATTCTAGATAAACAGATTGAACACATATCCTATTTTGGCTGGTGATGATTTTAATGCCGTGTGAAGCCAAGCGATAAATCTTGATAAGGCAATCGATGACAACAAGGAATCTACTGATACCACTGTGGTAGAAACAGCATAATCACGTACACCTCGGGAGATGAGTAATGCTTAGCGTTCCCCATTAGATGGATTCCTTATACATCATAGTCATGCCGCACAGATTGCATTTGTTGATATGACCAGAGCATCCAACATTTCTAACATTCACATTGCTTACTTGAGAATTGCAAGAAATGTTGACTGTCCCCCAACCAAGACCTTGGCAACAGCTGGATAAGCAGGTTTTCCATGTCTTCAAAGGCCATTCAAAGCTCTGCTGTGAACTCAGAAGAGCAAAATCTAGGAATTTTATCTGATTTTAAATGAACAAGTAAAATTCCGACTTTAAATTTATTTAGAAAATGTTCACCATACCAAAACACAAATGCAGAAGTACCCAATTTAAACTTTCCAAGAAACGGATACCGGTAAGCTACACAATAAGACAGGGCTATAAAGTAATGAAGACAAGAAAATAATGATAATTTTTGTGGTGGTTGGCAAAGTGACCACAAATTCCTCCCACCCCCATATGTGCCTTTGTACGGTGACTTTGCCGTTTGCTCCTCCCGACAAGGGGTGAAGCCACCTTCTCCCTCGCTTAGACGTGGGCTCCACCCTGTGACTTGTACCGGCCAAAGGGACAGAGCAAACTTGCCACAAGCAGAGACTCTTGAAGCACTTGCACCTTGGGCTTTGCCCTCTCTTGCCACGGGGGAGCCCTCTGTCACCGTGATGTGACTGAGCTGGGGCTGACCTCCTACAGGATGAGGGATCTGTGGAGAGAAGAGGCAGCCCCCTCACTCATCGTAGCCAACCTGGACGGGTGCGTGAAGGTGTCCTACATCATCCAGCCCCAGCCAGTCAGCCTAAATGAGAAAAACTGCCCAGGAGAAGCCCACAACTGAGACCAGTAATAAATGCCGGCTTGAAGCCATGAAGTTGGGGGCGATGTGTTCTGCGGGAAAAACGAACTGAGTCAGTCTTCACATAGCCTTTTCTAGCTTTCATGCAACTAAACTCTTTTTCAGAACCACCATCATTACAACAAAAGGTCGATAAAATCCAGCAGGATCAAAGCAAAAATTAAGTTAAATGTAATTAACGTGATAGCAGGATATGAAATTTTTAGTTGATCAAAATTAATATTTTCGCATACTTCCCCATAGAAACTATGTTACTGTCCATTAGTGTCACGAATCCTGACATAATATACAAGATTAGACATTACATTTTACCCAATTAAACATCACAGCCAGTAAAATGTAAGGCACTGGGAAATCTTAAAATTACTTTCTCTGAAAGAGCCTTTTCCTTGATCGGATGGTTTCTCAAGACCTGGCTTTGATAGAGTCTCGGTTATCTGGCCTGGTCGGGGGGCTTTGATCCTGCCCTCCTGATTTAGTGTCTGCTGATCAGAAGAGGAAACCAGCGTGGCAAAGGGGGAGGAAGGTGAGTGAAGCGCTGCTTGGGATGCTGACGGCAAGGGATGGAAAGACGAAGAGGGCAAGAGTGACAGGGTGTGACCTGGGCGCTGACGAAACGAGGACCATAAAGAGCAGTGAGTGCCACAGGTCACCTGCAGACGTTTGCATAAGTTATAGTAAATTCTTCCTTTCCTACTTCAGGATAAAAGGAAAAAACATGGTAAAGTGCGCTCTCACGTCCACATGAAACCGAGGGAAAGAATGTAGCAGGAAGAAAAGAAAAGACAATGAAAACTTGTCAGCAAACGGCTTTTGTTGTCCTGCACGGGTACTGCAGGATGCGAGGCAGAACCGCAAAGATACTCCCTTGTGGCAGCTTGTGTCAATAATTCACTTGGCAAATAGTCCCAGGCAAGAAAGGAGACGGCGGACGGTTACCAATCACAGGTGAAGCATACTGAGGGAAAATCTTTGCGCACACTTTCATTTCAAAAAGCGAGAAAGTGATAGCGAGAGAAAATGAATTGTACTGAAACATTTCCTCAGGAAAATAAAAACAACAAATACCTCTAGAATACCGTGGTGTTTTCTAATGCCCTTGTCATAACTTGAGTGTCTGTAGGAGTGAAGCAGTGACTATCTGACACGTCACACAACGTGATTAGCTAACTGTTCCTATGCTTGTCCCCCTCCTTATTTCCCAGTCAGTTGAATTCCATAATTGATACTTGTTTTTAACCTGGATAAAAGGTTAGGGACCAGGTAATTCAGTTTCAGTGAGGTGTCAGGGTCAAAGAAACAGTTCAGCAGCACAAAGCACATGTTAATGGTTCAAAACCTTTATTCGCACATCTTATAATTCATGAAAAGAATCTGAATATAAAATCCTTTCCCTCCCCCCTCCTCACTCTTTTTCCTCCTTTCCAGAATTTTGTGCATTGACCTAACCTTTCCTCAGCAAGAATGACTCTTTCCTCTTTGGGAGGAAATCAAACGTGTCTAAATTAAAATTGGGTTCTGTCCCATGCTTGATGTCATGACCTCCTGTGAGTTCTATTATCAAGTTGGTTTGTAACTCTCCCATCATTTTTTTTTCTTTTCTCAGAGAAAAATACACAAACATATATCCACATAGATGAACGGATGTTTTGGTGGTTGCTCTTAAAAGGGAGGAGAAATAGACAATGGACGGAGAGCAAGACTGACTCGGGCATATGATAAAATGTACTTCAATAATAGGCGTGTCTAACATTTCATTTTATGTTGTTTGCATTGCCGCAGCATGAACCCCCTCCATCTCCTTCCAACTTAAGTCAGGTCTTTACATAATCACATCTCACTTGTGAGTGTGTGAGCGTGTGTGTGTGTGTGTGTGTGTGTGTGTGTGGTGGGGGGGTGCCTTTTAGGGGGTAAGAAAATTGGGGAATTCAGGAAATGGCAGAATTTCCTATTTGGGCGTATGACACGGCAGAGGAGAGAACTTGCTCATGGTACAGGGGACCAGTAAAGCAAGAATTCAGTGGTGATAGCACATTAGAGCTAGAGGTGATCATTGGTTTGGGAGTCCCCTGGAAATCCATCGAAATCTTGGGAACATCGCTGGGTGTTTCATAGGACACAGAGCGAGAGTTAAAGCCAAATTTCTTAGTTTCTGCAAAGCAGGGTGATCAAAGGCAACATATGGGTTGACTTGCAATGAGAGTGTTGCAGCATGTCGCCCCTTGATAAAACTCCAACTACATTGAATGTAAATTTTCCATCTTTTTTGATCCCTGGGAATTTGAGGGTCTTGATCTGTCTCAGTAAGTTTGTGATAAAGATTGCTCATTTTATCACAGATGTGCTGATTCAAAGTAAGTTCTGGTCTATACGAGGCTGCTAAATATTTCGCAAGGGTTTTTCTTTTAATAAGCCCCTAATGGATGCATAAATCACCAGAGTTTTTAATTGCTGTGGAGAGAGAAAATTAGCAAGGAGGGACCGTATCCCAAATCTTTCAATGATTTTATTAATGTGAACCAAAGGAAAATCAGAGAGGAAGTGTGGTGGAAATGTGTAAAAACGGGGAATTGTGACCATGAGAAATTATGAGCCTTTGCAATGCTGAGGAAGCATATTGTAACAAAGTCTGGATAGATAAGCAGTTACAGCATTTGTGACTGGTGCTATTTTGATAGCTTTAAGTGAGCGTGCACTGAGAAAAACACAGGGCGACCCTAGCCATGTTGGTCAAGACCTGTGATTCCCAAGGTAGAAACCAAGAGCACTGAGGTTTCTACAGAGCATGTCAGGAAGAGGGAAGACCTCTGATCCTCCATTTCCATGTGCTCTTTGGGGGAGATGAGGGAGGCAGTAAGATTTTATTTGGAGAAACGATCCCACATCAGAAAATCATTTATGATCCACCCATCCATCCAATGACAATATTTTCATTGGGAATAATGAAGAGTATTGGATTTCAGTGTGAAGATACTGGATATTTCTCTCAAATTCCATATCTCTATCTGTGCTTCCTCACTATAGGGCCATGTCACCAAATTTATAACACTCTACATCTCAGAAATACAGTTATGCGTTGCCTAATGATATTGATATGTTGTGGGAAGTGTGTTGTTGGTGGGAATATCACAGAGTGTGCTTACACACCCCTAGATGGTATAGCCCACTACACTCCCACGGTCTGTGGGACATCCTACTGCTCCTAGGTGGCACACGTGTACAGCAGGTGACAGTACTGAATACTGAAGGCAATTGTGACACAGTCGTAAGTATTTGCATATCTAAACATATCAAAACATAGAAAACGTACTGTGGTGCCCTAGGACACTAGGACTGCTACGACAACCCGAGGCGATTGGAATTTTTCCGCTCCGTTATAATCTCACGGGGCCCCCGTTGTATATGTGGTCCACGGTTGACGGTAACGTCCTTACGCGGTGCATGACTGTATTGAAAAGAATGACTGTCTAATACATTAAAGCTCCGTAGGCCAAACTAATGGGAGAGAATGAAGGACATTTTCAGGTAGCGTAATGTCTGCTTGCTGTCTTAAAACAAATGTATTTTGTTAGTTTGAAAAACATTAGATTAAGCAAGTGTGAGCTAATCTAGGTGCTCTAGAGCTGCGGTTTCCGCAGTCCACAGGACGTGGCCCTTTAGGAACTGGGTCAAGCATCACCGCTGGAAAAGTTGTCTTCCATGAAGGTTAGGAACCTGGTGACACAGCAGGAGGTGAGCAGCAGGCGAGGGAGCGAAGCTTCATCTGTGTTTACAGCCGCTCCTGGTCGCAGGCATCACCGCCTGATCTTCGCCTCCCCCGAACCACCCCCACCCATCCATGGGAAAATTGTCTTCCAGGAAACCGGCTCCTGGTTCCAAAAATGTTGGGGACCGCTGCTCTAGAGTCTCAGTGCCCAGAGGGGACATTGTATTCACAGCCTGCCTGCGTGGGGCTCTATGTTTCTTTCCAAGTTTGTAGGTCTCTCCTCCCATGTACCTGAGTTCTTCAAATACTTCTTAGCACACACCTCCTAAAATATTTTTTTTAAAAAACTGTCCCCTCAAATGTTTCTGACATGATAGTTGAAAAGATTTGCTATTAAGAGTCTAAGATTTGCAAGGGGTAAAATAGCTGACTTAGTGTTTATTGTGTTTGTGTTTGAAGTGCAAGTGCCAACTAACCTACATCACTAGGAACCTAGCCTAACTTTCTATCAGAAAACGGTGAACTTTTTTTCTCGATTGCAATAAATGTGTCCATATTGTTCCACGATAACTAACTTGTCTTTGATGTATAACAGAGTTGATAGAAATGGCTAGGTAGATGGTGTTAATTAAAAAAAGAAGTTTCACACAGAGGTGTAAGGAAACAGCATTTATTCGGGAAACAAAGAATTGCAATTTGAGTACGCTGAATCAAGGCAGCCCTGAATAGTGTCCCGTATGGCAGCACAGAAGAGGTTTTTTACAGAAGATTTACACACACACACACACACCCACACACACACACAAAGGTTGTTATGGAAGGCGGTTCATTGGCCGGGCGGAAATGCTCAATGGCAAGCTTGTTCTGATTGCTTAGGAAGTTAGGGTACTCCCAGCTGCGAGATGCTGAAGGCCGGCAGAAACTGACTTCAGTTGTTTATCCAAGTCTGTGGGAACATTCTGTGGTTTGTCCGTTAGCAGCTGTGGGTGCAATCCTCTCACAATCTCCTGACTCGACTTTAGAAAGCCCTAGCCTCAGTTACTTCATCTTCTCTCACAATAGATACATGGATATGAGAGATGATAGGAAGGAAGGAAGGCAAGGAGGGAGGGAGGCAGGCAGATATATTTGGTCATGAATTTGTCATCTGGATGAATGTGTATGCTGCCCCGTCAACGGTTCTCCTTTTTTTTTTTTTTTCTTTTTTGAAGTTGTGGTAAAGTCAGATAACACAAGATATACCATGTTAAGTTCATGTTAAAACGTGCAATTTTAAGTGTAAAGTTCAGTAGTGTTAAATATATTCACATTGTTGTACAAAAGATCTCCAGAATTGTTCTCCTTGCCAAGATGAAAATCTATACCTCTTAATCAACAGGCTCCTGTTGCACCCCCTCGCCCGCCGCTCGACTTTCTAAAAGAATCTGGATGACTTTCTCTGTGAATCTGACTACTCTAGGGATCTCATGGAAGAAGAATCATACAGTATTTGTCTCGTTGTGACTGGCTCATTTTACTTAGCGTGATGTACTCAAGATTCATCCATGTTATAGCGTACAAGAGATTTGCTTATTTTTCAAGGCTAAATAATATTCTGTTGTACGTATGTCCCACATTTGGTTTATCCATTCATCTGTTGATGGCTATTGGGTTGCTGACACTTCTTGGCTATTGTGAACAATGCTGCAGTGAACTTGGGTGTACAGATCTTTGTTTTGTCCAAGACTCTTCTTCAAATTCTTTGGGGCATATAGCCAGCAGTGGAATTGCTGGATCATCCGGCAGTTCTATTTTTCACCTCTTGAGGACCCACCATGCTGTTTTTCGTAGCAGCTACAGCGTTTTACATTCCCTCCAACAGTGCGTGAGGGTCCTTCTCTGGGCTTGTGTGTGTAATCTCCCAGTTAAAGAGCCTTGCCTTCGTTTCTTCTCAGGAGGCCACACCTCCTCCTCCCCCACTGCTGGGTGTCTACCCAAAGGAATTGAAGTCATTTTATCGAGAAGACACCTGCACGTGAATGTTTATATCAGCACAATTCACTTGGTATTTATACCCTATGGAGTGGTACTCAGCCATCATAAGGAATGAAATAATGTCATTTGCAGCAACTTGGATGGAACTGGAGACCATTATCCTAAGTGAAGTGTCTCGGGAATGGAAAGCCAAACACCACAGGTTCTCAGTAATAAACGGGCGCTGATAGGTGGGTACACACAGGCACACAGTGATATAAAGGGCTTGAGACAGCAGGAATGGGGGAGGGCGGGAGGCTGGGTGTGGGGCAGAAACTTACCCAGAATGAACACTGTTCTGGTGATGGGCACACCAAAGGCCCTGGCTTGAGAATTGTACAAGAGATCCATGTAACAATAAGACTTATGCCCCCTTAATTAATAATTTGCAATTTAAAAATAAATAAATAAATAAAATAAAATAATGGTAATATTCTGTTTGGGGTGGGATGTAAGAAAATGTGTACTTTCATGCTGACTCGGGAAAGGGGGGGTGGGGAAAAAAATATGAAACTATTGTTTTTAACTTGCACTGTTCACTTAATAATTTATCATGAATATTTCCCATATTATTTCATATCATTGTACAAGAAATAATGTATACATTATGAGGACATACTGTATCTAACAAGATATACTGTTAGACTCTTTGATTCTGTAAAATTAAATTAAAAAAAAAAAAGAAAATGTGTACTTTCATATGTAATCAGGGTTTAAACTGCTGCAAACTTTTTTGTGGACAATTTGGTGACATACATCAAACACTTTCAAAGGGGCTTATTCTTGGACCCAGCAATTCCCCTTATAGAAACCTATTGTATGCAACGAATTGCAAAAAAGAAAAGAAAAAGAAAATGTACCAGGATATTCATCACAGCACTGTTTGTAACACTAACATCCTAAAAACAATGGAAAGTTCTGTGCACAGGGGACTGGCTAACATACCTGTGGATTATACATTCTGTGGAGTATTACACAGCCGTTAAGAATAATGTGGAACAGGCAGGCTTCCATCCGAGGCGGACATGCCAGCAGCAGTGTAAAGACATGTGCCGAGGGATGGGAGAAGCCACAGGAAACGCACAGTTTCTATTCCTGAAGGCTGAAACTATTTACTGGGAATGCCGTAAAATAGCACGTTCATATATCAGTATCCACATGACAAAGCTAGGAAGGAAAGACGTATAGCTGCTCTATTGTTTCGTATTTTAAATACGCTCGGGCAGGCTATGGAGTTGAGCCTCTGGCCGTGCATACATTTTGCACTTGCCTGGAGTTGGCCCAGACTCACGGGGTGTGTGGTCACGGCCCCCGCAGGCTGCACGCTGCCACCTGCACGTCGGGTAGAGAAGCTGTAGGAGCACAAACAGCTGTGGGCGGCCACACGCCAAGGCGTCAGCGTCCTTGTGAGGGACCTGCTGTGCTGCACATACAGGCCACCTACGATGCCCTCTTTCTGCCTTCCTCGACTTCTTTCTCACAAGGATCCCGTGTGTTTTATCAGCAAAACAGGAAAAGAGGAAGAAAAGTCCTCTGACGGAGGCCAGAAGGCTCGGGAGCAGCAGCAGCGCAGGCAGAAGGGGTCTGGTGTGTGCTCTGTGTCCCCTGCACGGTGGGTCAAACCCACGCGAGACTCAAACTAGATGACCGTGTCACCAGAACTGGCCCCTCCGTCTCGAGTGTCCACCCCCTCACCCACCCTCTGAATCCCAACACCGAGGCCACTCAACCCGTGTCTTCTCCTGTCGCCTGTGCTTGGCACATGGGGTCTGTGAGCTTGGCCATGGCAGTCAGTGGCTCAGACTGACCCAGCCTGTCTGGGTGCGGTCGTCCAGCAGAACCTGTGATCAGGCAGAGCGGAGGCCCAGGCCACGGGTCCCGGGGAGCACACGGGATGCCACCTCCCCAGTCGCCCTGTCTGGGTGCCTCCTGGACTCAAGGCTAGCTTTGCCCCGGCCTCCCCACCCCTCTCCTTTCCACCCCGTGATTTTCCCACTGCTGCCACCAGGGTCTTGTCCCTGAGGTGGGGACCTGAGGGCGCGATCCCGTCATGCCTTCCTGGCCAGGGTTCCTCCTGCAGGGTCATCTGGAAGGCACAGATTGGCCAGCTTGCGCAGGGAGCGCAGTCTGCCTCTGCTCTCGGGCCTGGCCTCAGGGACCGACCCCAAAGCCCCCCAGATGTTCCCCAGAGTGACCAAGGCAAGCTCAGCAGCCCCTGGCACACACATGGGCTTCTCTCCTCGGTGCCAGCCTCGCCCTGCGCCTCTGCCAGCGCAGTGGCTTCACTCAGTCGCCAGCGCTGAGGAAAGGAAGGCCTGTGTCAGCCGGCGTTCCCAGCGCAGGTTAGAGCCCCTGCCCCGAAGCCTTCCTTTGCCTCCTTCCCGAGCTCATGCTCTTGCCCAGGGTCTCCCGTTCTTGGAGCCTGTGCCCCACCCAGAAGTCCCCCTCCTGCGGTGTCTTGGGGATGGGGCTGCCATCCTACTCAAACACACGCCGAGTCCCTCTCCCGCTCATTGACCTCGGGAATGCAGAGCAGCCCGCCTTCCCTGGGCGGGGATCCCTCTCTACTGCCCACACACGCTTCTCCGTGTGTTTCAAAGACTCCCTTGCAAGCTGCTGGCATGCAACAAAGTCCAGTCTCCCGCACGGACCAGGGTTCCTGAGAGCATGAGCTCTACACACATGCACCCCATGCACTCACACACGTGGCTTGCTCTACATGCATGTGCTAAATATCTATGCACACATTATACATGTGTGAATACACACACACAAGAAAACTCTCATGCATAATGTAAAACAAGAGGTGCACAGCATGGACACCATGCCCAGCTTTGCCTGCCTGCTCCCAGATGCCTCCCGAGTTTTGTCCATTCCTGGCCCTCCACCTCCCACCTGCAGATATCTCCTCATCTTGACTACCGTGGGTACTCCTGTGGTGTCCATGAGCTCTCTGGCACCCCCAGCTCCTAGTCAGCTGCTGGTTCAGGTCAAACAACAGTGCACGCACACAGACTGGACAGACGGAGTGCACAGAACAGCAGCTGTCTCTGCTGTGCTCTCTCTGGGCCTGGGCCTGGCTTGAACAGCAGCTTTGGTCCCCAGCCTAGGTCTCCCAGGTAGTTCACCAGCATCAGGGACCCTACAACCCCTCTATGACTTCTATCCCTCCCTTCCTCATGCTCGGTTGGCCACAGCTTCCCAGAATGCTCCCTTCAGCTACTGTCCCCTCTCCTGGGCCAGGAATGTCAAGCCCTCACATGTCTCCATAAGACAAAAGAGCCTGTATCCCGGGCACAGTCTGCAGCCGAAGTGACACGCAGATGGGAGTTCTTTCATCTGCCCCATGGGCAAAGGGGGGCAGAACGTCCCTTGGTCCCAGGAAAAGCAAACTAGTAAGACCCAAATCCTCATAGCCAGGTGTGCACCCAACCTCCCCTGCTGGCTTCAGTGCCACTCAAGGGAGCCAGCTGTCTTTTCACCTACCTCTCACCAGGAAGTTCCTTACGAGGAGCTCAGGGGCCTCCCTGGAGCCTCGATCCACAAGAGCAGGAGAGCAGAAGCCATGGGCGCGAGGCAGGGTGGAGGCAGTGAGAAGCAGCCAGGAGCACTGTCAGAAGAAGGAAAACAGAGAAGCTTCGGGGACTCCTAGGGTCTTGGGAGGGCAATTCTCAGAAGTAGTTATTTGACAGAAACAGTGTAATAGGCCCTTGGGAAGGAGAAATGTTTTCATATTTTCTGGTGAAGTAGTCCCATCCCACTGGGCAAGCAGGGCTTTAAAATAACCCGTACTTAAGAAAATGTATTTCCTGTTATAGGCACTGGTTTAAAAGGGCACTGAGAGATCCCTTGAGGCAGGCCCATCTTCAATATCTAACAAAGACAGAAAATGCCCCGCTTTCTTGTACACCCGTTGGCTCAGTGATCAGAACTGAGTAAAGAAGAAAACGGAGGCTGAGTAAGTTTACATCCCAGTAGTAGACTACTGGCCTCATTCTGTTCCCCGCTCACATACCTCTATCCAAACAGTGCTTCTCAAAGTGAGGTCCATGAGCTAGCACCATCATCAGCTAAATCTCAGGATAAACAGTGACCTTGGTGGCATTTTAACTTGTCCTCTTGCCAACCCCTTCTCCCCAGCTCTGCAGTAGCCTTGAAAACCAGCAGCCTGCTGTCATAGCGAAAACCAGAACCCTAATGCCCATTGGAGAGGGCAGGACAGGGCTGAAGCTCCTTCAGAGCCCCATTCTGAGACAGTCATTATTTGATCTGTCTGGTGCTTCCCCAGAAGACCCCACACAGAGGCTGTTTTCATTTGACCTGAGTCAGAGATCGCCCAGTGCAAACAGCCTTTACCCTGGAGGTGGGGTAGGGGTGTCAGAAACAATCAGAGGCAATTGTTTAACATTGTTGCTACCCGACACAGTGGATAACGGTTGGGACAAATAATAGATTGACCAAAAAGCTTGAAAGAAAAGGCTGGGGAATGAGATGGCCATAGAGCGCTTTGCAAACCTGTGACATAGTCCTGGGAATCTAGAGAGCTCAGGAAAGATCTGGGACTCTAAGCCCTCGGCTCTAGCTAGACTTGAGGCTCTGCCCAAGCAGGAAGTGAAGACTAAGGTAGAATTGTCAACTACCTGGTGAGTGGTGAAGGTGTGCCCCAACACACACACAAAACCCATCAGCAAAGGCGGGAGAGAGACTGGTTCCAGGAATTGAAGTAAATATCAGCCCAGTTATTATGGACCACTAAGCTAACTGAGCAGAGACTCCAGTGGCCACACATGACAAAGAATACTGATTTACAGGATCACTTCAGAAAATTCATGAAACAAACAGCAACAATAAATCTCATGGAGTGGGGAGAGTCTGATTTCCAGAGTTGCCACATTATAGTATTGAAAATGTCCAGTTTTCGACATAACACTATGAGACATGCAAAGACACAAAAAGTACCTAAAAGTAACTACAGAGGTAAACATAAAAGACAATATAATTGTATTTTTGTTTGTAACACTTTTCTCCTCTTATCTGATTCCACTGCATAAAGCAGTAATTATAAAACTGTGCTGGCCAGGTGCAGTGGCTCACACCTGTAATCCTAGCACTTTCGGAGGCCGAGGTGGGAGGACCAGCTGAGGCCAGGAATTCAAGACCAGTCTGGGCAACATAGCAAGACCCTGTCTCATAAAAAGTTTAAAAAAAATTAGCTGGGCATGGTGACATGCACCTGTAGTCCCAGCTACTCAGGAGGCTAAGGCAGGAGGATTGCTGAGGCCTAGGAGTTCCAGCCTGGGTGACAGAAGGAGATCCTGTCTCTAAAAAAAAGAAAACGGAAAAGGAAAAGAAAGAAAAGAAAAAACTGTTGATGAACTTATAGTGTATAAATATGCAATGTGTGTGATAAAAATAGCACAAAAGCAGGTGAAAGAAGGAATGGAGCTATATAGGAGCAAAATTTTGTATGCTACTGAAATTAAGTTGGCATAAATCTGAACTAGAATGTCACAAGTTAAGATATTATTTGTAATCACCAGAATAACCAGTAAGAAAATAACTCAAAAAATATAGTAAAACAAACAAGAGAATTAAAATGGTCACTAGAAAATATCTATTTAACACAAAAGAAAACAGTAATGCAGGAACAGAGGGGAAAAAAGACATGACATAGAAAACAAATAGCAAAGTGGCCAATGCAAATCAGTGATTACTGAATGCCTTATCAGTAATTGCATTGATTGTAAATGAATTAAACACTCTAATTTATTTATTTATGTTTTTAGAGACAGGGTCTTACTCTGTCACCCAGGATAACCCAGGCTGGAGTACAATGGCACAATCATTGCTCACTGCAGCCTTGAACTCCTGGCCTCAAGCAATCCTCTTGCCTCGGCCTTCCAAAGTGCTGGGATTATAGGCATGAGCCACCATGCCTGACCTAAACACTGCAATTTTAAGGCACAGATTAGCAGAATGGATTTTAAAAAGAATATGATACAACTATATGCTCTCTACCAGAGCCACACTCTAGATTCAAAGACACAAATAGAAGTAAAAGAATGAAAAAAATTTATCATGCAAAGAGTAATCAAAGAGAGCTGGAGTGGATATGTTAGTATCAGACAAAATAGACTTTGAGATAAAAATTGTTATTAGAGATCAAGAAAGACATTTTATGGCTGGGTGCAGTGGTTCATGCCCGTAATCCCAGCACTTTGGGAGGCCGAGGCAGGAGGATCACTTCAGGCCAGGATTTCAAGACCAGTTTGGGCAACATAGCGAAACCCATCTCTACAAAAAGTAAGAAAAAAATAGCCTGCCGTGGTGGTGCACGCATGTACTCCGAGCTACTTGGGAGGCGGAGGCAGGAGGATCATCTGAGCCCAGGAGTTTGAAGTTGAGGTGAGCTATGATAATGCCACGGCACTCTAGCTCAGGCGAGCGTGAGACTCTGTCTAAAAAATAAAAAAGGAAAGAAAGGAAGACATTTTATAATGGTAAAGAATTAAAATATGTGTGCAATAAAATATGTATATAAATGTTCATAGCAGTATTATTCATAATAGCCAAAAGAGTGGAAACAACCCAAATGTCCATCAATGGATGAATGGATAAACAAAATGTGGTCTATCCATACAATGGAATATTGAATTATTCAGCCATAAAAAGGAATGAAGTACTGATACACGCCACCAAATGGATGAACTTTGGAAACATAAGTGAAAGAAGCCAGTCACAAAAGGCCACAAATGGTATGATTCCATATATATAAAATGTCTCCAGAACTAGATAGTGGTAATGGTTGTACTCTGTGGATATACTAAAAACCACTGAATTGCGCACTTTAAAATGGTGAATGTTATGTGTATTACATCACAATTTTTAAAACCTGGGGAGGAAAGTTCTATTACTAAACGGAAGAAGCAAAGAAGATATATGGAAGATGCCATCTCTGCCAGATCCTGCCTTTCTGGCTAATCAACTATAACAAAGAGACCCTAAAACATAGGAAGGAGATGCAAGTCAGTTTGTCAAGCAGAGGTAAGCAGACAGATGGCCCCTAGCAGATGGGAAGCTCTGCTGAATGTGGTCGTCCAGGGACCCGTGCTGGTGAATTGGCTGTGCCATAACTAACGTGGGACTTCCCTTTCTAGTTCCAGGACAGCTCCAGCTGTTCTAGCTGTTCCAACAGCTCCAGCTATTGCTGTTTTCCCACCCGTGGCAGGGAGGGAGGGGATAGAGGGTTAGGGCAGGCGCAGCAGACAGGAAGTAGAAGACAAGCATTTTCCTTTTTAAAAAATATGACCCAACAATTGCACACATCATTTATGCTCATATCCTTTTGGCAGAACTTAATCACACAGAGGGCTGCATACATAACTTGCAGGGCCAGTGCAAAATGAAAATATGGAACCCTTAGTTCAAATCTCAGAAAAAATGTCCAGTTAAAGGCATTAAAATATCAAGTGTTTTTTTAAAATTATTTTATCACCTATAAAAGAAATAGGAATAATAGTGAATTATGAGTAACAACATAGAATACAAATGACAAAAATAGTATTTGGTGTCATAATTTTATATAATACAGTGAATAAAAATGCCCTCACTTGAGAAGATGTGATTGAGTCCTAAGGCTTTGACACTGTCTCAAATGATTCTCACTTGGAGGGATAACACAAGAGACCGTCATCTGACTGAATAAGTTTGGCAGAGATTTTCCAACTGGGATTTCTGGCTGCTGAGGCATCCGGGCAAGTTCTGACCTGGGGAGGAAGGCCAGCACCAGAAGGCAAGGGGTCACTGGTCTTGAGGGCAGGGAAGGAGAAAGCCACAAACACGGCCCTTGCGCACGAAGATGTTGCTGTAAACGTGCACAGCTGTGGCTCAGGGTGGGCTTTCCAGTTCCACCGGGGGAAGTGGCAGACACTGAAGCTGAGTTTAAAGAAGCATATCTAGGCCCCAGTGGAAAGGAGCAGGTCAGGCGCCACCATCGATTCTGTGCCTTCTTTTTGCCTGTCCGCTAAGCCTGGCATCCAGCCAAAGAGGAAGTGGCAGCTGTCCTGGGAGAACCATAGGCCCTATCCTGGGCTGATGTTGCTACCAGCCCAGCACGTTGGCCAACGCTACAGCTGGCGTGTGCTGCTCCCCCTCATCAGCACTGTAGACAGAATGACTTGGCCAGTTGACATTAGCCAGCCTTTATCTTCAGCTACAACAGAAATGGCGTCATTTGTCATCAGGGAAATGCATATTCAACCCACAGTGATATTCCACCACATACTTATTAGAATGGCTAACATGAAAAAGACTGACCATACCAAGCATTGGCAAGTGTGTGGAGGAACCGAAACTCTCATACACTGCTGGTTGGAGTGCAAAATGGTACAACCTGCTTGTTTCACAAGAGGTTAAACATACACTTGCCGAAGGAGCCAGCCATTCCATTCCTATACATTGATCTCAGAGAAATATGAGCCATACGCCCACACAGAAGTTTGCACATGATTGTTCATAGCAGCTTGATTTACAATAGCCAAGAACAGGAAATGGTCTGAATAAAATAAAATAAAAAGAACAAGCTACTGGTACATACGATGCCAGGGACAGATCTGAAAGTCATTATGCCAAGGAAAAGCAAACACATAAGACTACATACTGTGTGACTCCACTGGCATAAAATGCAGACTAATCTAGAATAGAAGAAGGAAGACCCTGGGCTGAGGATAGTGAGAAAGATCAACTGCAAGGGGTCACACAGCATCTTTGGGGGATGATGAAAATGTTCTATGTTATTCTGGTGGTGGCTTTATGGTGTATGCAATTTTCAGAACTCATGGAAGTATACACTTGTCACGGATGCAGTTTATTGTCTGGGAATTATTCCTCAGTAAAGTTGATAAAACAGCTGCCTCCCACAGGACCTTGCAAAGCAAATGACATGCTGTCCAATGCCGAAGTGTTGGGAGAAATGGTAGAAAGAATCAAAATGTTGGGCGTGTGGCAGTGGCTTCTTGCCACTTTCAGAGGAGTCCTACAAGAGAAAGGTGAACTCAGGCTAGAGCTACCAGTCTACAAGCAGAACTGAGAGGGCGGTGCTCTCTGCCTGACACCTGAAATCTTTGTTGAATGAGAGCCTGATCATTTGGAACCCTACAGGATGAAAAAGGCAACCACTTCGGAAGCTCCAAATCCAGCAATTTGTTCAGGTGGCCCAGAATTAGCTTCCCAAGGAGGAATACAGACTACAGGAGCCAGCTAAGTAGTTAGGACCAGCTTGAGAGTGTTGTGTTCCCATCTGAGCCCACAGTTTAGGATGAGGCAGATGGCCTCAAGGCAGGTGCCATTCATTGTCAGAGAGGGCCACAGGCCAGCAGGGAGACCAGTAAGTAAAAGATAACAGACTTCAGGCTTAAGAACCAAGTCTGCATCAGCAATTTTTGTAGTTGAACTGGCTGGAAGCCAACCAATCTTTAGAGGGAAACCACAAGCTGGGCTTGCCAAAGCCAGTGATTATTCCAACTCAAAGCAACCCTCCAGCGCCCCCAAACCTGTAACCAGTAGGTAGCAGGCTGCCAACACCATGGAACCTCCAAGAGCATACTCCTCGGTGCTCTCTTCAGGTGTGGCCCAGGGGAACAGATGATAAGGAAAGATCTCCAGATGGCAAAGCCAGTAGCTACAGACAACAACGTGAGTACACGTGAGTTTTTCCCAGAGGACAGATCCAGGGACCAACTAAGGACCATTTGCTCTACTGCTGGCGCACGGTGCTCGTATCATTCCTGCGCAGAGCGATTTGTTCCCTTGCTGTGAACCGGAGACTGCAGTGTGTCTCCCATTTCCCCCTTCCAGCTGACTTCAAATTGCCCTCCAGTGGCTACTCTCCCCGTCTTCCTGTTGGAAATAAAACCCTCTGAAGTTTTATCCATGCACATTACCATCCAGCTAGAGACTTATACCCAGCCTCCCTAATCATTAGGTACTAGATGTGCCCAGGGCCAGCTTCCTGGGTGCGTGACCTCTGCACAGGGCCCTGCTCTTAAAAGGCCCTCATGTGTGGTCCAATACTTTGTTGTTGCCATCTGAAATTCTTAATCATTTTATATGTTATGTCATATATATGTCATAACACATATAATCATTTTATATGTGTTATGTGATCCTGATGGGACAATGGGGCACATGTGTGAGCAAAGCAAATATGCTGGTGTCAGCCAGGCATGAAGACAGTAGGCAGCATGTGTGCCATGCCTGGGGCAGTCTGGGGTGAGGTGGGGCCCTGACAGTGGCTGGGACATGAAGGATGGGAAAGCCCCGACCCCTTGACTATCCATGTCTAACTCCCGTGGACAGCTTCCCCAAAGTTGGCCCAGATTTGTCAGAACAGATTGATGTCCCCCCCTTTGGATCCACCATCCACCGTGCTGTGACTCCTGCCTCCACCCTCTATTGAAAAGCGGCAGGCGAGGGCAAAAGAAGAAATGAGGACAACGCACAGGTTCTGGCTGAGAAGGGGGAAGGTGAGCTCATTGCTTTGTGTAATTGCTGCTGACATAACCATGAGGGGAGGCCGGCCAACATCAAGCCGGGGAGAGATGCAGGATATTGTCATGGCAGAGAAGAAGGGGAGAGAGGGGAGAACCAGGATGAAGAACCCAGTGAGGAGCAGGAAGAGGGACTGGAGCTCTGGAAGGGCGTAATCTGTTGCTGCTGAGGGGCAGGAGGATAACAGTGAGGGATGCAAACTAACAGACCGCAGAAGAGGAGATGAGGAAAGAACAGCATAGTGCACGGAGGGCCAGAGCCACACGGTCCCCAGATCCAGGTCACTATAACCAGTGGGCTATAGGCCTCCTGCTCAGAGGGGAGCCCAGGCTCCCGACAAAGAAAAGGCAGACCACAGAATCTGAGAAGTACTTTAATTGCAAACTGCAATGAACTGAGTGACAAAAGCCACGCTAAACCTCAGGGAAGAGAGGAAGCCCTGGCAGGGAGGCAGGGAGGCAGGGGGGCAGGGAGGCAGGGAGGCCGGGCAGCAGGGCAGGGCTTTCCAAAGAGATGCAGGCAGGTCGGGGGAACCAGTGTGGCCACAGCTCCTTGACTCAAAAGGTACCAGCTCTTTCTGTGTATGGGACGCTGTGTTGAACCTGTCAAAGAGAGTAGAGTCGGGCAGGAGCTTCCAGTGCGCTTGGGCCCACTGGAAAGTAGTGGGAAAGTGTATAGAATGTGTACCACTCACTTCAAAGGATCTGGCACTTGTCAAGGAGACACTGCATGTCCACTGAAACAGAGAGAGGCATAACTGGGCACTCCAGGCACAGAGAGGTAGAAACCCTCCCCTCATCCCACGGGACAGGCCTAACTCGGCAACATGATCACCTCATCCACACCTAGTAGCATCCAGCCCTGGGACCGACCTACCCACCTGTCACCCGAGTTAAAGGCAGATATGTTTTTCTAAATAGGAACACAGTATATGGATAGTTCTCAAACTTTGGTGCATATCAGAATCATTCAGAACTTATTAAAACACGTACTCTCCCCGTCAAGCAGCAGCTAAAGAGAAAATAAATGCAGTTTTTCCAAATGTGTTAAATAAGATCTCTAGTTCCTTGAAGACTTAGGGGAAAGAAACAAAAGAGGAATGAAAAAAAAAATAAGATCTCCAGGACTTAATGGCAAAGTATAAATGTGCTTCAAACAATATATTTCTACGTGCAGATGGATGTATGGATAGATGAAGTAGGAAGTCAGCTAAACGGATTGGACAGATTGGATGGAGAGACAGACAGATAATGTAAATGCACAGAAGTCCGCAGGGCCAGGCCTGCCAGAGTCTCTCTCCCAAAGGAATGGCGGTCCCTGGGTGGCCACCTACGTGCTCCGTCCCAGCCCCACACTGCCCCAGGTTCTGCACTAAAGATACCCTCGTCTTCCCCTGTCCCAACCTACCAAGCTGATCTTTAAGGTTGTCAATTTCTTTCTGCAGCACAGGACACTAGCCCAGCAGACAGGGGAGAAAGTGAAATGGTTAATATATTCTTGCCTCCTCTCTCTCCTCATCCTCCACATCCCTCTCTGGCCTCTACCCCCACATTCCAAAGGCCAGTGACTAGACTAGAATGGAACCTTCGGTGACAAGAAGGTACCCTCTCTCCACAGGGGTGAAAGGGGGACAACAGGAGTCAGTTTAACCTGGACGCAGACCCCACTGCTTAGCTTAGAGAGCATTACCTGAGGGCAGAACTGTGCTCCTGGTGGCAGCTGCCTCCTTTCGAGTCTTGGAGGATGAAGAGGTGGCCCGTGATCACCTAAAAGAGAACACAAAATCCAGTTCCCAAGCCCAGGAGAGAGGCAGAAAGGGCCCAGCAGAGTCTGTGGTGAGACAGCACCACCCTTTGGGGGCAAAAAGTTGCCCCTGCTCTGCTCAGCAGCTCCACCCTGCTGTCCGGGCCTGCCTTCCCAGGAACTCTGGCTTAAGGCGAGCCCTGCCACACTTTCCTGTGGGAGAACTATCTGAGTAGGAAAAGAGGTCCGGGAGCAAGGCTGAGGCCCTGGGAGTGCCAGAGCCAGTTTTCCCTCCACATCCCCCGCCCTCTCGACCAAATCCTCTAGACTCACCTAAAGGTAGGGGCACTATGGGCTTGACACCTCCCTGGACCATGGCCAAGTGTTGTGAATTTCCTGGAACTTGAGAAGTCTTGGTCTTGGAGTCCCCAATCTTGCCTAATCGATGACGCATGGACAGGTGAAATGGTCCTGGCCTGCTTACTGGAAGCTAAAAGACAAATTTCTGGCTGATGGGGGAGGGGGCGAGGTGTGTACACACACACACACACACACACACACACACACTTGTGTATGCAGGTACTGGGTTGAAGCAGGGTATAGGAATGGGAAGTAAAAGCCTAATATTTTGAGCACTTTCTTCCTGGGTCAGCCAGTGAGGCCAGCGGGGCTTTGAGAAAGTCCAGGGCCACTTCAAGGAAGGCAGGAGGATCAGAAGCAGCCCAGCCTTTAAGGGGTTGGCCAGTCCAAATCAGTGCCTAGCCCCCTCCTTCCCAGTCCCCCCTTTTCCCAGGCTCCCTCCTCCCAATCCCTCTCTAAGGAAGAAGGCAAAATCATGTACTGAGAACAGTGCCTGGCACATATTAAGTATTTGATTCTATTAAAATGACACCAGCTTGGCATCCTAATGACAACCTCAAAGGGCAGAAGGAGCACATGAAAAAAATGTGTGCTGCAGGTACGGATGGGGAAGGGGAAGGCGAGAGGGAACGGGACGGGGGAAGAATGAGGGTGGCCTACTCACTTGGCCTTTTGGGACTGGCTCTCTATTTGGGTTGGTTTCTTCTCGGGCCACCAGTTGGAACTCCCTTGTCCTGCTCGCCACAGGTTTCTTCCCAGCATTGTACTTGGATTGTCTGGGTCCCAGAGGGACCAAGGAATTTTTCTGCGGTCTCCCAAGCACATGAAGGCCAGAGATTGGAGGTAAGGTGGCTGGTGCCAGGGGATATCCCAAAAGAGAGGCCTGGGATTTTTTCCCCAGGACAACTTTGGAGACAATGTTACCTAGCGGTTTCTTCTCCTGGGTCACTTTCTTCCTAGGTGTGGCTTGAGGCAGGTGGATGGACTTCCCTCCTCTCTTCCCGCTGACCATGCTTGGCAACTTTTCGGCTGATGACTTGGTGGGAGGAAACATGTTGAACTCTCGAACTATCTGCCTTTGCATGGTTGCAGCTAGTGCCAGCGGAACAGAGAAGCGAGGGCCTGGCCTCCCGAGGGCATCCTGACTGGGTGTGTCTCCAGAATTCTCCAGGCCACTGGACTTGGCTTGGCTTCCTTCTTTGGGGAAAATGCCCACCGTCATCAACTGTGTGTCAGGGAACTCATCCGATGACAAACAAGAGGACTCTGGGTCTGAGGGTGGCTGGTCGGGTGAAGTCGGCCCCTGGAGACCCACAGTGATATTCAACCCACTTTCACTTCCATAGTTCCCCAGTCCTGACCTTCCCCAGGCCACCTTCCCCCTGTCCCTTGGGCCCCCCTCACCCAGGCTTCTCAGGGGACCCCCACCCAGGGGGGCCACCCTGCCTTCACCAACCTCTCATTCAGCCTGCCCTCATCCCTGCTGCCCTGTGAGGATCCCCTCAGCCAGGTGGCCATTGCCTCCGCCGCCACAGGGCCTCCCACTCAGGGCGTCTTCCCCCAACCCTGTGGCCCTTGGGGGCCCTCACCCAGGCAGCCCTCATCCCCACCGCTACCCTCCCTGTGCCCTAAGCCGAAACCCGCTCCCTGAGCAGACACCTCGCCATCATCCGAGGAGCTCATGTCTTGAGAAAGTCTGGGCAGCCTCGCGGAGAAACAGCTGGACCCTCACAGCCTCCGCGGCCTCCGCCTCGAAGCCGTCTGGGTGGGGGTGGGGCTCCACAAACTAGAAGCAGAATGCGCGTGCGCCACAACCCACCAATCAGCGTGTGCCTTGTGGCCCCGCCCTCTAAGGACAATGCTCAAGCCCCTATGCGGTGACTCAGAGACTAGCAGTCCTAAGTCTGGGTGGCCGCTGAATTCCGGGTTCCAAGGCTCTGGTCCCGCCTCTTCCGGTGCACCGCCTGCAAAATGCGGAAGTAGGTGCCCTTCTCTCCCGGGCCTGCGAGGTCTAAATGCAATGGTAGTTGTGAAGCATTCGAAGGCCGAAAAGAGTTGTGAGCCTATGCTCCCAAAAGAGGCTAACAACCCACTAGATGGATGGTCAAAGGAAGCAAACAATTACTAAGCAGGGGCAACACAGCTCTTCTTTCTGTGAAGGGCCAAACAGGAAATAGATTCGGCTTTGAGGGCCATGTGATCCATGACAACTACTCACCTTGGCCACTGTGGCGGGAAAGCTGCCTTAGCATATATGTAAAGTAATCCTTGTGGCTGTGCTCCACTACAACTTTACTGCCCGGCTGGATTGGGGCCATACACTGTAGTTTGCCGACCGTGAGTTAATTCAAAGGAGAGGGCATGTCCAATGATCACCATCACTAATCTGGAGATGCACATTAAAACCACAAATCATTTTCCCACATTGTAGTTGCAAAACTTAAAGAGCATAATATTACAAGGTTATGAGGGAACCAGTGTTTCTGCACACTGCTAATGGCCATGTAGACTGGGACAGCGGCTTGGCAGGCTAGTCTGTCAGAATCTATGAATAGTAAATTATACAACACTTATTTAGGCTCCTGCCGCTCTTCTAAACACTGTAGGTAAATATTAGCTGATCCCGGGAACAATCGTATGATTGAAGTATGTGCTATTATCGACAACTCTAGGTGAAGAAACAGGCACAGAAAGAGTCAGTGGTTTGCCCAGAGTCCTCAAGCTTGTCAGTATTAGCAGCAGGACTAAAACAAGGCAGCCTGGCTCCAGGGTCTTGCTTTGAACTGAAGGTATTAAAGCTTAAAATGCCCGCTTTCTCTATGACTCAGCAGATCCACTGCCAGGCCCATCTCCCGGAAAAACACTAGTATATGCTGTATGTAAAGACACATGCCCAAGGATGTTGGTGATAGGAAAAACAAGGAACAATCTAAATTCCCATCAGTAAGGAAATGGATAAATGTGATGGGGCCTGTTCATCCAGTAGATTAAAATGCAGCAGTGGAAAGGAATGGATGAAGCTGTGTTAATGTACATTTTCAAAGCATCCCGATGACTGTATAAAGCAAGGTGCAGAGCAAGATATAGAATAGGCTATAATTTGTAAATTAAAAATGCCCCCAAAAGTCCTGTATGTTGGGTGTGGATACATGTATGTATGTAAACATGTTGTGTGTCTGCAGTGACACACAACAAATATTTAACACTGGCTGGGGGATGGCAGACGGTGGGGTGGGGTGGGGATGCCAACTGTTTCACATATTTTTCCCTGAACTTAGCGGTTCCAAGCTTGCCGGAGCTGACTGCCCTAACACCTGAGGAGTGGCTCCTTTCTGGGTTTCTCTGAGGCCCTCTTTCTTGTGTCAGAATTCCCCATCTCCAGCAGGCCTCTGCCCCTTACACGCCTCCCTTCCTCTCTTTCACATTCAAACTCCTGTCCTTGCACATCCCCGTTTTGGCTGATTCCGCAGAACAGAGGCCCAGAGTGTCTGAACACTTCTTGCCTGCGGGAACTCAGATGTCTGATTTCCTACAGAGCAGGCAGATGAGGTGCCCCATAACTCCCACTCTCCCATTTCAGGCTGTGTCTTGTTAACTCCCTCCCTCAGCTCCACCGTGACTTTGATGTCAGACGTACTGAAAGGGGTAAAGAAGGCTATAGCAAAGTCTTGTGTACCCAGCTGAAGATTCTAATGTACCTCGGTGGGTTCCATTTACTCCCTCCTCTCCCCACCCCACCACAGAGAGAATCCCGAGAGCTTCCTAGAGAAAAGCCAGGCTTGCCGGCTTGCCCATCAGCCTGGCATCCAACACTTGCCCCACCTCTGTCTCCTCCCTCCTGCCACACTGCAGGCCCGTGCATTTCTGCTCAAGGCCCATCTTTGCGCCTTGCCTTGGTCTCCATCTCCTGCCTTCACTGCTGAGTACCCTTCCCTCTCCGGGGCACTTAGTCTCTCCCGTTCAACTCGAGCCTTCCTGTTGCTTTCTCTCTTTTAAAACAAGAGTGGTTTGCAACTTTTACCTTTTTAGAAGTGACAGGTGCACATGGCAAAAACAAACTTCAAAGATATACAATGAAAAGTAAGTCTCCCTCTTACCCTTGACCTCCAATCCTCCTGCTCAGGTCGTTAACCAAATTTTTGAATATCCTTCCAAAGTTATTCCATACAGATACAAGCATGTAGGAATAGATATCCTTTTCTTGTCATGCGCAAGCACAGCAAGCTACAGTCACTGTCCTGCGCCTTGCTTTTTACACAACATGCCTTAGAGAGCATCTTAAACCATCACATATGGATCTAAAGTATTATTTGTCACATCTGTCCCAATAAGGATACACTGCCTCCTGCTTCAGGATGGAAGGGGCCCAGTCTAGTTGGCTGGCACTGTGTGTCCCGTCAGTCTCTTCAAGGAATTGTGCCACAGCAGGGACTCAGTGTCGGTCCCTGTTGCTGGAAGGTTGGCAGTAGTAGATGCATCGGCCTTGGTACGTGGGAGTCTTTACTCTTGGGGCTCCATCTGGGGTCACTCAGGACAAAAGGTGGCCAACATCAACTGCCTTGTTCAGTGCCTCTTCCACGGTGGATGCTTTCTGCCGGGAGTTTGCACACACTTCATGCCCACTCCCAGATGTGCGTCCACAAGCCTCTCCCCTAGACCTCTTCCTTGCTCCTGATCTTCCAGTCCTTTCCCCTCAGGCCCGGGTCAAAAACCAGGCCATTGGGCATTGCCCAGAAACATTTTTATGCATCTATTTCTATTTAATGTATTCATTATAATTAATTATATAGTTAATTATATTAATGTCATAATATTAAAATATTACATATTTTATACAGTACAGAATATACATACATATTTACCTGTATTTTATTTATGTGTGTGTGCGTGTGTGTGTATAAAAAAACAGAGCTTCCATAACAAATTACCACAAACTGAGTGGCTTAAAACAACAGCTTGGGAGACCGTAAATCTGAAATCTGGGTGTAAGCAGGGACATGCTCCTTCTGAAGGCTCTAGGGGAGGATCCCTCCTGCCTCTTCCACCTTCTAGGGGCTCCAGGTGTTCCTCCCTTGTGGCTGTATCACTCCAGGGTCTGCCTTCATCTTCACGTGGCCATCTCCTCTCTGTGTCTCTCCTCTTCTGTCTCTTGTGTCATAGGATTTAAGGCCTAGTGAGATAAGCTAGGATGACCTCACCTTAATATCCTTTTTTAAATTTTTATTTTATTTTATTTTATTTTATTTTTTGACACAGAGTCTCACTCTTGCCTGGGCTAGAGTGCCGGAGCATCAGGCTAGCAGCTCACAGCAACCTCAAACTCCTGGGCTCAAGCCATCCTCCTGCCTCAGCCTCCCGAGTAGCTGGGACTACAGGCATGCGCCACCATGCCCGGCTAATTTTTTTTCTGTATATATTTTTAGTTGTCCACATAATTTCTTTCTATTTTTAGTAGAGACGGGGTCTCGCTCTTGCTCAGGCTGGTCTCGAACTCCTGAGCTCAAACAATCTGCCCGCCTGGGCCTCCCAGAGTGCTAGGATTACAGGCATGAGCCACCGCGCCCGGCCTCATCTTAATATCTTTAATTTAAATAATCTGCAAAGACCCTCTTTCCAAATAAGGTCACATTCACAGGTTCTGGGGAACATATCATCAACTTACAGATAGACAGATAGATAGATAGATAGTCCCACCTGGGGCCACTTCTCCTTCCCCATAAAGTGGAGGATGTGGTGCACCACTTGCAGCTCTGCATCCTATCCAGGAGTGAGGGTCACCCCTGGGTGTGGCTGGAATGCAGCTGCCTTCTACTCTGTGCTTGTACCCAAATACCAAGCCAATCTAGTCAGAAACCAAGCTCAGGCTGTTCTTCCTCCAGATGGTCACATTGCCTTTGACTCAGTCTCTGCCTGGATGGGCAGGGTGCAGTTCATAGGCTTCTCCTTGGCCTTCCTCTGTGTGAAAGCTCTCACTCCATATGTCAAGGACCCAATGTGAGGGTTACTCCAATTACCAAGTGTGCCAATTCCAATTATGCACTCAGGGGCTGGGAAAATGACCTCTGGGTGGATCCAGTGGGCCCACTATGAGCCAGACCTTGGCCAGGACTTCACTTATTAGATTGTTTTCAAAATCACATAATTATAGGTAAATTTTGCTTTCTTTTTTATGTTCCAAATGTTCTCAAAATAAAATGGAAAATATATTGTTTTCTGACTAGAACTTCCTGATACTTTAGTTCTTTAACTTCATTACTTTCGTTCTCCCTGTTCCTGGTCCTCATCAAGACATATTTTTAGGAACTGGGAACGCAATTGCTACACCCCTAGACCTTCAATCACAAGCCCCAACCCAAGATTAATCTGACCATCTATTTTCTCCATTTTTGCTCATAAGCTGTGGTGCATAGCTGGAGGAAACAACCAGAGAGATTGGCACCATTAGAAACTTAGGACCGTGCCAGGTGCGGTGGCTCATGCCTGTAATCCTAGCACTCTGAAAGGCCAGGCAGGAGGATGGCCAGGAGTTCGAGACCAGCCTGAGCAAAAATAGAAAAAAATAGCTGGGTAACTTTAAATAGAAAAAAAGTAGCCGGGGTTGGTGGTGGCACCTGTACTCCCAGCTATCGGGAGGCTGAGGCAGGAGGATTGCTTGAGCCCGGGAGTTTGAGGCTGCTGTGAGCTAGGCTGACGCCACGGCACTCTAGCCCGGGCAACAGAGTGAGACTCTGTCTCAAAAAGAAAAAAAAGAAAAATAAACTCAAGACCCCAGTCTAATGTGAATATCTATGCTGCCCTCACTCCCCTCAGAGCTTGTTCTCTCCACAAGCTTTGCCCACAAAGTCCGAATAGATGACCTGGATCGAGGTAGTTTCTTGCCTTGTACATGACATGTTCCTGAAAGCACTTGCAAATCAGACATCCAGAAGTCTAACGATAGATGTGTGTGCTGTAGGGAGGTATTTATTGTCTAGCAACCCAGTAGACAACTAAAAAGGCCCACACTCACCTGGGGCCCACAGGGGACGGTGACTGCTAACCAGAGCCATCCACTATGCCCACATCTCATAGTGGAGAATTGGCTACATACTTGGTGTTTTCTTTCTCCAACACGTGCATCTACCACAGGCAAAGTTTCCAGCCTCCTTGCCCATGGCCTAGCACTGCCCAGCCCTCCTCTTCATCCACATCCTTAGCCACATGACTTTGAAGGTCCTACCTCTAGTGCCAGGATATGGTTCCCTGCCCACTGATACTGAGCTTGACTGTGTGACTACCTTTAGCTAATGGAATGTGGACAAAAGTAACAAAGTGCTAATTTGATCCTAGGCCTTAAGAGGCATCATGGTCACCCCTCTTAAACGTCTGCCATCATCATGAAAAGAATATGTGAAATAGCCAGGTGACCTTCTGGTCTCAGAAGAATGAGAGACTTGTGGAATAGGGCCATCCTAGCTGCACGATGTTCCATAATATGGATGTACTGTGATGTATTTAAACACTGCTCTATTGACCAGACACTGGGGGCTTTTATTCAAAATTCTCCCAAGTCCCAAGAGTGCTTTAACGGGCATTCTTGCACATCCCCATTACACACATCTACAAGCATTTCTGTGGTGTAGAAGAATTGAGGTGGCATGATGACATGAAATGCCAAAGTGGGTCCTTCTTATTTTCCTAGAATTGACGAGTAATGTCCACAGCTGTGAAAAAAAGATCTTCAAAGTACTTCTCATTCTAAACAAAGAGGGCCACATGTTCAGGACCAGCCTTGCAGGGATTGTCAAGAGGTGCCATTTCAAAGAAGCCCTTTCTACAGCTTTCTCATAAAGAGGGCAGAGGTGAAGGAGTCGCCTTCGGGGAAGAACCACCCTTCTCCTCAAGGTTCTCTCAATGTCTGGAAGGGTACAGGGCTAGCATCTCAGGTGTACAGTCTGTGGGAGTCTGCACAAAGCAGAGACTGACATCTTGTTCTGCGTTAGATATTTTCAGAGCCACTGGCCTTGCAGATCTGCCCCAGTGCTCTCAGAGCAGCAAATGCAGAGGGCAAGAACAAATGTTTGGTTTTATAGCTACCGAAATTGCCCCTACAAAGGCTGCACCTACAGTGTTGGCTTACAGTTCTCTACCTGGGGATGGGAATAACTTTGGTCTCCGTTCAGAGAGTGCTTTCCTTCAGACAGAGGTCAACAGGGTTGATTGTTAGTGACATGAAGAGCTCAACAGAAAGAGAATAAAATAGTTTTATGGACCTAAGAGCTGTATATATCAATAGTTGATGAATTATTTCCTGATTGCTTCTTCAGAGACTGGATGCTTAATAGGTAATTCTCTTCTACTTCTGAAAAAGCAGGCAGTGTAGTAGAAAATGAACATGTGGACAGAGGTGAATTTTCTTCTTCTCAGGGGTGTAGGGTAAATTTTACTCTTTTTCCATAACTATCAATATTCCTAACTAGCTGTTTTCCAGATTCTGAGGTCCACCTGGGACAGACAGAAGGAACATCTCCCTAGACACAAACTTGCCAAGGACTTCACAGGCCTGGACTATGCCAAGAAAGTCTTCTGAATCTGAGTTGCCCTACAGTCCTCCACTGTTACCCCATTGGCCATGATTCAGGGCTGCAGTGAAGGCAAGATAGGTATTAATAGTATGACGGTCCAGTCCTCTTGCTAGGAACAAAGGCCCACCACAGCTGGCACATCTCCAGCAAGATCGCACTGTAAGAAGAGAGATATACTTCCCAGAGTCACGTGGCTCACAATGTGGCTCAATAAAGTAATCCTGACTTTCAACCTCCAGTTGGATTGGAGAGGTGAGAGTTGACTTGAGGGTTAACTCTGCTGACATTATTTAGCAGAGAGAGATTTAGGAAATACAAAAGGATCTTGGCAAGAGAGCCTGAGGAGAGACAATTAGAGGTGTACGCCACCCGTATTACTGAAGTTGTGGGCAGCCAAACTTGTAAATGCGGTCCCAGGTGGAACAAACAGAGTAACTCTTTGAGCCAAATAATTACAGCAAATAACAAGTTCATGCTGCAGCCTCCCAGCCCAATGCATGGGATTTCTGCACTCCTTGCCCATAACTATGTTTCAGGACACTTTCAAGAATCAGCGACTCTTGTCCAGACATAAGAATTATGAGACTGACTGTGATCATTTACTTTGTACCTCCTCTATACCAGGGTCTGTGTGCTGCTGTGAGGAAGGGAGAGATCAGCAGGAGTTCACAGACTAACAGAAGGCCAAACATAACACTTTGAAACAGGCGTTAAGAATTAGGCATTAGTCTGCTTAGAATGCTTAGAATTGGAATTAGTTTAGAAGGAAAACTAAGGGCAAGACTTGACCAAGGGGTGGACTTGAGCTGGAACCAAACAGATCACCAGAGTTCCAAGCTGAACTCCACCCCTTCCCGGCTGTGTGGTTTGGAGTAAGCTATGATACTTAACCCCTCTCTCAGCTTTAGATTTTTCCTCTTTGACATGGAGCAAATAACGGTAACTACCACACTTCATTGTTCGGAGGAATAACTGAGAGAGCATATGTATAACTAGTTCATAGGTACAGGCATCCTTCAGCAAAAAAGCCCAGTATTCCCCTACCCCCACAAATAAGGTCTCCACCTATGGCTCTTATGGCACCGACATCGAACACAATGGTCCTGTATGGACATGTACTGGGTTATTCCTTCAGCAACAACACAGATAGCAACAGCAGTCCAGGCCAGCCTGGCTCTTTTGTCTCTCCTCCAGTGCAGAGGTGGAGACAGCCCTTGGACAGCCCCACCGTGTTTCCCATGGACATTGTATGTAACTAGGTGGAATAAGTGTCAGGAAATATGAATCAAATAATAACTAAATATGATAATGAAAACAGCTTGGTGTTGAAGAAGAAATAGGAAGCCAGATCAATAAAATGGGATTAAGAGTCCAGATATAGATTTTTTAAATCCATACGGAAATTTAGTATATAATAAAGGAGAAATTTAGTAAATGATAAAGGGAACATTCAATAAATGGCATTTTGAACAACTGGCTCTCCGTTTTGAACACACACACACACACACACACACACACCTTCACACACACAAAGGTGGATCCCTACCTCGTTCTTCACATCAACATAAATCCCAGGTGGATCAAAGAGTAAACATGGAAAAATGAAACACTAAAACTACTAGAAAAACACACTGGTGGATATTTTATTTTCTGAGAGTGCTGAAAATATTTCTGGGCTCAGAAACCACAGAGAAGAAAAATGATAAAGTATCTGAATAAAATTAAAAATGTATGTGTAGCAAAAGACAAATGGGAAAATATTCATAACAATTTGATGGGGCTAATTGTGTTAACAGAAAGTTTCTAGGACAGACCAAACAATCGGATCAAAAATAGGCTATAAATATGAATAAGGAAGTCACAATAAAAGAAATACAGAAGCAAATAAACACATGAAAAGATGCTCAGCCTCACTCATTTAAAAGAATTTTAATTTCTTTAATTTTGAAAGACAAAATAAAAGAAAGATATTTTTGTCCATCCTATTGGCAACCATTTTTTAAATTCACATCAGTCTGGGCAAGGCTGTGAGGCTAGAGGCACTGTCACCTGCTGTTGATGACGGTGTGCATTGGATGCACATGGCGCTCAATGGGATGGGTGTGCAGAAGGCCAGAACAGAACGTACTGAAGGAAAGGGAGAGCCAGGCAGGCACGCCAAGTGGCTCTTTCCATTGAGGGCTGATTGAGGGGCTGCCCATTGCTCTCCTACTATGCGTGGCAGAGAGAGCAAGTCAAGACTAAGTAACAGCTTGAGCTGCCGGGAACCTGAAGGCACTTAGTGAAAGTTGGCCTCTCTCCCAAGCCTGTGCTCAGTGTGTGTCCTGTTTGGAAATCCTTTCCTGGAGATAAATGCTCAGACCTGAAAGACACCGTCCTTCAACCCCACAGCCAAATTAGCACATTTGCTTTCTTCATTCATTCGACAGCCATTTATTTAGCATCTGTGAAGCGCCAGACACTGTGCCAGGCTCTAGAGGTGCACCCAATTGCAGAAACTTCCAGAGCTGCCACCACTTAATAAATGCTCATTCCAGAGCTGAGAGCTCATAGGCTAGAGAGGAAACATGAAAAGAGTAGGTGGAAGAAAGGTGTTACATTTGCCAGTCAACCTTGAATAAGTCATTTTCTCACTCCTAGGCTAATTTTCTATGCCATGTCCCTTCTTTCTTGTTGCTCCTTTTAGTGGCCTGGGATGTGACCTGGCATGAGGGTGTGGTGGCATGGAGCCAGCTCTCACCACTGGGATGACACCACAGGGGAAGGTGGAGAAAAGTCAGACAGACTTGGGCTCCCCCCGACTACTGTGTCTTGAGATCAGTGTCATGTGCAGGAGCTCATACTTCACACGCGCTGGCTAACATCCCCCTTCCCAACATCTCTCACTGTCTCGTTCGCTGGCACTGTATGCAGACCACAACCACAAGGCTTTTCTGGCTACCTCTTAGTGGATGTTTGAGACATGGAGAGAATCTTGAGGTTGTTTTATAATTGGGGAATTTTGAAATTACTCAAACCTGGACCATCACCTGTAAATTTGGGAGTTGTTTGCTACCATTGCAATGGAAGATGCAGAAGAAACCTGTCTTCAGAGAAGAGGAAAAACAAAGCACATTCACAGGGATGAAAGATACAGGGAGGGAGGGAGTCCTGGTGGCATCTGAGTCTCTGGCTCCAGTTTGTTCCTGCAGTCCTGTCCTGGGTTTCCGGGAGACAGCCATCCCTCACCAAACCTGGTATTCATAAAATAAATTCCCATGGTTTCCTGAGCTAGTTGGAGTTGGTTTCTGCTACTTTTGACCACTAGAAGCGTAACTGGTACATCTGCTTACTCACCCTTCTAGAAGAAGGTCTGTGTCTGCCAGTACTGGGAGTTAAGAGGGCTCTACCACACACTGTGTGTTCCAGTCTTTCAGCCAGGATGAAGAGAGACAGAAGAAGTTTAGACTCGTTGTAGTTCTACTTTACCAGCTAAGAGACCTGGTTAATTGTGAAGAGCCCAATACAATGGCAGCAGAGAGATTGGACAGCGCCCCCTGACCTCTAGCTGGCACATTTTCCCTCAGAAAGCCAGGTTGTGGCAGTGCCAAGCTCTTTCCCCAGCACTGCCAAATGCAACCAGTATAAGGCATGAATAAAGACTCCCATGGACTTCTCAGAAGTGGGGCCAGCTGTGTCTCCTTTCTCCAGCTGCCACATAGCCCAACCTCACCTCCAGCCCAAGCCCCTCTCACTTAGTGGGTATAATTCCCCAAGGAGCTGTGCTTTCATATGCAGGGAGCTGCAGGCTAAGTCTCCCTTTAAATTAGTCTTGTTAGGTAGGGATAAGGAGGGAGAGGTGCAGATGGCACTAGGAAATGCTTTGTCTACAATAGGAGGAACAAATTGACCAGAGGGAGCTGCCAAGAAGGAACAGATGACATGTCAAGGGGGAATTCTGAGGACTGAACAGATGTTTGGTCTACGATAGGGGGTCTCCAAGGACTGACCAACCAGAAAGAGGTAGAGAGGCCATGAAGTAGAGATATGATCAAGGCCACAAAAATGGGTCTTTGGAGCATGTGTATAAGTAAGGTGACAGTATCCTCAAGTGACCTACCGTCATTAACATAGTAAAAAGTCACATACCCCCAGCGCCATGACAGTTTACAAATACCATGGCAAGCCCCGCAAATTGCCTTACAGGGATAGAAAAGAGGAGGACTGGCCATTCCAGGAATTCTCAACCCCTTCCCAAGAAAAACCAAGAATATTACCCCCATACACACTTAACATAAAATTAGGGAATCAGCATAAAGGGGAGAAATCTTGTTAAATCCAGGGTCTTCTCTCCATTTGCGAAGACATACTTGTTCCTTCTCCAGAATGTACTGTGCTTCTTTAATAAACTTTGGCACTTTGCCTGCTTGCATCTGCTTGGTCTGCTCATTTGCTCCATCCACTCAGTACCAGTAACCATGTTTCAGTACTGGGAACCAAGAGCCAGGAACATGGAGCTGACATCTGGTCCCCACACCGACAATCTTCTACCCTCTACATGAGGGTTATGGAAAGTAACGTTTGCAAAATGATGATGGTCTATATAGTGAGTTGAATTGTGTCCCCAAAAAAGTTCATGTCCACCCAGAACCTGTGAACATGAGCTTATTTGGAAATAGAGTCTTCGAAGATGTAATCAAGTTAAGATGAAGTCATTAGGGTGGGCCCTAATCCAATAAGACTTGATTTCCTCATAAAAAGGGGAAATTTGGAGACAGACACATTCAGGGAGAAGGTCATATGACAACAGAGACAACAAAGATTTGAGTGCTGTGTCTAAGCATCTAAAAGCCAAGGAACACCAAGGAATGCCACCAACCACCAGAAGCTAGGAGAGACAAGGAAGGATGTTTCCCTACGAGCCTTTGGAGCGAGCATGGCCTTGCAAACACCTTGATTTTAGACTGACGGACTCCAGAACTTATACGAGAATACATTCCTGTTGTTTTAAGCCCACACGGTTTGTGATACTTTGTTCTGACAGCCCTAGGAAATGAATATGCTCTGCAAATTGATGATGATCCACAAACTATTCGTGGCCTGTGATAAGTACAGAAATTGAGTGTGTAGGCAGACTGAGTTCATGTCTGCTGAATCTAATAATAAAAAATGTGGAATTGTATTTGGCATATCTATTTTCACTTAACCTTACTACTAATTTTATTGTATTTTTTAAAGTATCATTCCATGATAGCTTGGAGAGAGGGAAAGAGAGAGAAGGTTCTCCACCAAAGAAAGTTGAGAAGTGCTACTCCTAAAAAACAGCTGCCAGCAATTCCTCAGATTTTCTGGTGCCCAACTGGTGCTGTTTCCTATGGTGTTTCCTAGTAAGCTGTTGAACTGGCCTTTCCCTATAATTTATATTTCATTTTCATTTCAGGAGAAATCTGGGGAGAGGACTTAGATCCATGCCTTTAAGTCACTATTTTGCCCAGAAGTTCTCATTGCTTACTGCTTTGTTGTATCAAAGTTAAAACAACCTCACTAATTATTCTGATACAGAAATAATACAATTTCTAGATTCTGAAAAAGTAGCAACAATGGCTGTAACATTGTATTTGCATATTCATAACTTACCTCCCTCACCCCGCAAAAAAGAGAGACAATAGGATAGCAAAACCAAAAACCCAGGACAACATGCACAAGAAAACGAGGCCATCAGGTATCCCCTTGAACTCTAAAATCTGGACTGGCTGAGACCAAATCACATCCACCCACCCTCCACACCAAGATCGTCCTGAAGGGGTATCTGGTGGACCTGGAACTCCAGTACTTACCTACCTTCGGGCAATTCCAACTATGAAATTCTTTGTGGTTACCCCAAACACAAGACGAGAGAATTAAAAGAACATGTAAATCTGTAGGTAACCTTTCCAAAACACAGAGACTGTAATTAGTAAGGTCAAGTGAGAAAAAAAATGATCAACCAGATTATTTCATCATGTTTTACCCCAATACACGCAGACAGTTCCATTCAGCTGAACTCGGTGTCCAGGCTGTGGGTGTGACTGTGGCTTCCTCACAATAAAAATAACAGTCCAACATACAAGATGTCCTAAATATAAACCCTCTCCCACAAAGAATTTCCAGAGGAGACAATAAAGTTCAAAATTTTCCTAGCAAGTTGAAGTTCAAAGACATGGGAGAAAAGTCCAAAATAAAAGTCTTTTGGGCCGGGCGCGGTGGCTCAAGCCTGTAATCCTAGCACTCTGGGAGATCAAGGTGGGCGGATTGTTTGAGCTCGGGAGTTTGAGACCAGCCTGAGCAAGAGCGAGATCCCTGTCTCTCCCAAAAATAGAAAAATGAGCTGGGCATCGTGGTGTGCACCTGTAGTCCCAGCTACCCAGGAGGCTGAGGCAGGAGTATCACTTGAGCCCAGGAGTTGGAGGTTGCATTGAGCTATTATCACATCAGTGCACTCTAGCCCAAGCAACAGAGACAGACCCAGTCTTAGGAGAAACACTAAGTCTTTTGATCTTATGAGCTAAAGTTGAAAGACATTGGAATCCCTAATCGCTCTCTCCACCCTCCCCTGTGCTTGCATTCAGCTAAAGGTTCTGGATGGTTTGTGAGGCCGCAGAGTTCTGCAGTCTGGGCCACCATCCACAGGCATGGGTGCTGTTTATTCAGTGCCTTGTCAATTAGGTTATTTAAAGGCCAACTCACTGTGACTTTCCCTTTTTAAAGAATTCAAATAG
Organism: Eulemur rufifrons; assembly: GCF_041146395.1. NCBI lineage: Eukaryota > Metazoa > Chordata > Mammalia > Primates > Lemuridae > Eulemur > Eulemur rufifrons. Next base: position 19,926,423 of record NC_091012.1, on the reverse strand, counting down.
TTAGGCAGGGCGCGGTGGCTCACGCCTGTAATCCTAGCACTCTGGGAGGCCGAGGCGGGTGGATTGCTCAAGGTCAGGAGTTCGATACCAGCCTTAGCGAGACCCCGTCTCTACTAAAAATAGAAAGACATTATATGGACAACTAAAAATCTATATAGAAAAAATTAGCCGGGCATGGTGGCGCATGCCTGTAGTCCCAGCTACTCGGGAGGCTGAGGCAGTAGGATCGCTTAAGCCGAGGAGTCTGAGGTTGCTGTGAGCTAAGCTGACGCCACGGCACTCACTCTAGCCTGGGCAACAAAGTGAGACTCTGTCTCAACAAAAAAAAAAAAAAGAATTCAAATAGTTAATAAGACTCAGTACCATGTTGCCCCAAATCCTAACAGAATCTGTGGCCGCTAACTGGTGTCTAATTGGAGGGAGAGGCAAAAAATCTGGGTAATTTTGACAGCACTGGTACCTGAACTATCACTGCTTTAGAACACCTAGGTTTGCAAAGGCAGAAGCCCAGTTACTTAGGTCTCTTTTGAGGCGCCTTTCTTCCAAAATGTTAAGTTTATATTTGAAACCTCTTGCTTTCCATTCCCCCCTTTGGGCCCCATGTGGCGGTAACCCTAGTCGTAACACTGCCTGCTGAAAGCCCCCTGGTCTCCGGGAGCAGGCACCCTCGCTCTCCAGGCCGGGTCTCTCCCTCGGGCTCCCGGGGGCGTGTGCTGTTCGCTGGCTCCGCTCAGGAAGGCTCGGTGACTTTATAACAGGCCCACACATTTCCCACATACAGGACAGGATCACCTCACGGAGATTTTCCCAAAGCCTATTCTACGGGTGTTTAGGACAGTAAGGTTTCCATGGCCTTTGTCTCTACTAAAAGCAGAAGAGCTTTTGTTTCAGCAACTGTGGCCAAGATGAGAGGGGGCTGGAGAGGAGGAAGGAGGAAGAGGAAAGTTGAGAGGCTGGAAAAGTGCCACCTTGGGGTGTGGGGAGCCCCTCCGGGGGTGGAAGCAGAGGCAGAAACTACCAGAATGACTTAAGGGGGATTGCGTGTATGATTCTTAGCTCAGACTGGGCTGATCAGGGCTCCTGTTTCCTGTTTGGGAGTGTGGCGGAAAGGAGGCTTTTCTGAACAAGAGTGGCTGCCGCAGTAGGCTCCTGAACACGGGTGAAGCAGCATCAGGGGACGATGGGGCGCACCAGGCTGAGAGGAAGTGACTGCTTTGCCGAGATGCGAATGTGGTGCGGGTTGGACATCGGGCTGCACCTAGCTAAATCAGGGTGTGGCGACACTTGCCTGAGAGATGTAAGTATTAGAGGAAGGTTAGATCAGCTTAGCAGTGGCATTCTCCTCACTCCATTGCATGAAACAAGCCACTTTGATGGCTCTGATTATGCCCCTCCTAATTATTACAAACAACGGCAGAATCTGAGTGGGACAGGGGGCGCTTAAAAGACCAGCAATCCCAGGCTCCATTGCCCACTTTATGCTCCTCTCTAGCAAGCCTTGGTCACTGGATTTGTTTTCTGCCTCTGGAATCAGCCTGCGGCCCATTCGCCTTCTGGTAATTGCACAGTGGGGGCTGCAGTTTCAGCACATCTGACTTAAAAAACGTTGTCCAGACCCCCACGGTATCCAAGGTTTCCAGTAAGAACGTAAGCCATCGGGGTTTCCAGCTGTGTGACCTGGGGACGGCACTCCCCTAGGAGGGTGGAGCCCAGCACGGCCTCCTCCATGACCTCTCCTAGGACTCCCTGAGTCCTGCCTTACCGCCACTTAACACAAGTTACTAAGGACACTCCCTTCCTAGCAGCCAGCAGCAGCACTTCCGAGGGCTGCTCCCCGCGGTCCAGACAGGCTGGAAAGCCACGGTCTGGGCTCGGGGGAGCTGTGCTTCCTGGTCAGCGGGCTGCTCTTCCTTCTTCAGTTCTCACCAACAGGAGAAGGTCACAGAAGAATCTCCACTTCAGGCACTGATCTGCCCTCCCAGGTAACCCTAGTCCTGTTCTCCGGTGCGGAGAGGCGTGAGAAAGGAGCAGGGAAGGACACACTAGCAGTCTGCACAGCCTGGCATGCTGGGCTCTGCACTGCGATGTGCTTTGTGCAATTTAAAAAATTGAGGAAACACTCCAACGTCGAAGTAATAAAATATTAATTAAATTATACTTTATGATTTGATTATGTTTTATTCATTTTTGTTTATGTATGTTATTAGCATTTATTTATAATTTATTTTTAATTAATAATATAGTGCATTCACACTGTGGAATGCAGCAGATAAAAAGAATGCAGAAAGCCGATATGTGCTGACTGCAAACCTCCCCCAGACGTGTTATTAAGTGACATATTACTACAATAAGGACAGTAAGTTTAGTACACTATGATCCCATTTAATGTGTGCTTGTTTGTATTTTTTTTTCATAGCTCCAAACAGTCCTTGGCTATTTGATGTTTTAATGTGTGAGTGTGATGAGTATTTATGTGCATATGTGGTATGTGTGTGCTTTTGTGTGAGTGTGGCTGTGTGTGCAAGACCGTGTGTCTGTGTGTGTGCTTGTGTGTGTGTGTGAGTGCATGAGTGTGTGTTTATACCCACAGGAAAGCTGATAGGGAATGCTAAGAACGCTTCTCTCTGAAGAGTGGGGAGCAAAGGAGAAGTAACTTGCACACCGACTTCCACCGCTTACTTCTTAAGTGTTGGGTCATGTGTGACTTTTACTTTCATTTTTGTGCTTTTCAGTATTTTCAAGGTTTAGGGCCCAAATAAAACAAAGCAATGCCCACATTTCTGCAGCAGTGTCATGGGGGCAAGGAGTGGAAGTGACGTGGTGTGGCAAAGCCAAGCGTATGAGCCCAAGGAGGGCAAACATGAACCCAGGAAGCACATTCTCACTCACAGACAGAGTTATCAAGGGGCACTGAGGGTGGGAGGCTGGGCTAGGTCACGGGAAGGGGTTGAGGTCAAGCTGTAGGGGCCCTGTCTGGAGGGATGCTGGTCACCCTGCCCTCTGCCAGTCCTTCCAGACTGGGCTCCTGTGACCGTAGTGGGGAAGATGGCAGAGGGGGGAGCCCGGGCTGGCTGGGCTCTGTCAGGCAGGGACTCATTGTGATTTCTGGGGAGGGCCAGTGATGAGGGCAGGAGCAGGAGGTGGGTCATCAAGGGAAGGAGGCTTGTGACCATCTGCTCTACAGTGAGGAGTGGGCACACTGCCCTCTAGGGACCTGTCCAGCTCAAAGACTGCAGGTGCCCTTTAGGGAAGTAAAAAACAAAATAATGCTCAGAGTAACACAAAAGTGGCTGGGAGGCTGGAGGAACCCCCCTCTATGCCAAGCAAAGCTATCGTCCAAATGGGTTTTCTACTTTCATTTAACCCACTTTGCGCATCAGTGATCCCAGCAGAAATGGCATGCCCCTAAAAAGTATGCTCCTTTAGGAGGCAAGTCCACTTCCGCAGGGCCCTTAAGTCCTGTTCATTCTTGATTTGCTAAATCTCTAGAATCTTAGGAAACCTTCTCCTCTTCTCCAACGCTGTGATGGAGGCATGTCTGGGAAGAAATCAGAGGCTAAACACAAGGCTCCCTACTGGTAACGTGGGTCCTGCCAAGGGAAGGAGGGAAGCAAACAGCTCCTCGAAGCCTGGGAAGCAGACCAGCCAAGTGTGGTCCTGCCGGGCACTCAGCAGCCCATTGTCCTGAGACTATTCCCTCCCTGACTCTCTCCTTACTCTGTCCTGTGACCTGGCTCACCCCTTTGCCCTCTGCTCTTCTCACTCTGCGCCCGACCCTGTGCTAACTGTGGAAGACACATAAGTGAACAACAGGCACTTGTTAAACAAACATTTATTGATATTCCCAATATGTTCCAGCCACTGTTGGACAGGCTGAACAAGACACTGTTCTTGCCATAATGGAGCTCATCGGCTGTTGGGGTAGACAGAGAAATAATCAAAGAATCACAGGACTCAGGGAGAAATAATATGATCGGGGAAGCCCAGAGTGCTGTGGGAACATAGGAAAGGGCCTCACACAGCCTAGGGGTCAGGGGAGGTATCTAGAAAGAGGTGACACATAGTGCAGGGCCTCCCTGCAATTGAGGCAGGGACATAGGAGAGGCAGCTCTCGAGCACTCTGTTCACAGCTTGTCGCCTGCAGGAACTCCAGGCATTTGGAGGCGGTAGTAAGGGAAGAACAAGATAGCCAATGCGCCAAGTCAAAAGCGTCTAGATCCTACAAGAATCCCCTGCAGCTCACTGAGTCTGCAGCTTCCCACCCCCACCCCAGACAACTCTCAAACTGGAGATCAGCTCTGACAGAAAGACTGTCCTTAGAGTCCAGGAAAAGCAACTTCCTATTTAGAGTTCGCTCATCTCAGGTCGTTTTTGTAGTAACTCGACAGGTGAACTAAAGTGACGTCACATGAGCAGGGCTTCATTCTCAGTGAGCAGAGGGCAGAATTCAAAAAGCTAGTAGCATGAAGACAAGGGCTGATCCTGGAAAAGGGGCCTGGAGGGCCTGGAGAGCTGGCTACACTTCCATCCCTGGAAAGGACTACAAGGTTTCCCACAACTTGGAGAATTGCTAAAAAAAAAAACAAAAAACTGACCTTTCCATCCTAGGAGTTCTACAAAGAAGAATATAGGATGGACTCACAGCAGAAAAACCACACCTTCAGCTCTGAGTTTATTATATTGGGATTTGGGGACCTTGCTGAATTGCAAATCCTTGTTTTTGGACTCTTTCTAATCATGCACCTTGTCACCCTAGCAGGGCACACAACTATTGTCCTCATCACCCTCATTGATTCCCGCCTCCAGACCCCCATGTATTTCTTCCTCCGGAACCTGTCCACCATTGAAATTGGTTATATACTGGTTATTGTCCCCAACATGCTGGCCAATTTCCTTTCCAGGAACCAGCGGATGTCCTTCCTGGGCTGCGCCCTGCAAATGCACCTCTTCATCGCCCTGGGTGGGGCAGAGTGCTTCCTCCTGACTGTGATGGCCTATGACCGCTTTGTGGCCATCTGCAACCCCCTGCGCTACGCTTTCATCATCACCAGGGCCCTGTGCCTGCAGATGCTGGCTCTGGCATGCAGCAGCGGCTTTGCACTCTCTCACTCTGACCACGCTGATCTTCCTCCTGCCCTTCTGTGGGTCCCATGAGATCAATCATTTCTTCTGTGACATCCCCGCTGTGCTATTCCTGGCCTGCTCAGACACACAAGCCAATGAGATCGCAGTCTTCCTCGTATGCATGCTCATCCTGCTGATGCCCTTCTTGCTGATCCTGCTCTCCTATGGGTTCATCATCATGGCCATCCTCAGAATCCACTCAGCGGAGGGCAGGAGCAAAGCTTTCTCCACCTGCGCAGGGCACCTGCTGGTCTCGCTTCTGCACTATGGCTGTGCGATATTCATCTACATTCGCCCCAAGTCATGCTACACCCCAGAACAGGACAAAATTGTGTCCTTAATCTACACCAACATAACCCCCATGCTGTACCCTCTGATCTATAGTCTGAGGAACAAGGAAGTGAAGGGTGCCGTCAGGAGACTCCTGGTGATGAAGCAGCAGCCCAAGGCAAGTTGAAGGGAGGTCAAGGCCCACCAGCCAGGCATCTCACTGTGCACCTCGTGGCCCCACGCCTTCCTTTTCTCACCGCCCCTTTTTCTGTGATCAGAAAGACAGAAGGAATCCTAAGATTTTCTGAGATGCAGCAGTTCTAAGGCATTGACGGAGGTTTTACTGTCCCTTCATGAACAGTTCCATCCGTCACCCACAGCACTCTCAGAGACGTGGACACGGACAGGCAGAGGGTCATTAGATGACTGAAACAAAACATTAAACCAGCCACTTCTGTGGCCAAAGACCTAGCAGAGATAGAAATACAAGGAACTCCCAGATCCAAAGTAGGTAGTCTGGATGAAAATGCAGAGCCAGCCCAGAAACTGAATTCCTGCACCATCAGAAAATGACCTAAAGATCACTTGAGACACACGAACGCAACCCGGAGCAGCAGCATTGAGGACTCCTCCCTCAACCCACGCATCATCCTCACTGAGGCACTTCAGCTTCTGGGCCAGCTGCCCCTCCTCATCCTTCAAATCTTGGTTAAAGGGCCACTTGCTCCCAGAAGCCTCACGTGCTTACACATCATCTAGCACTGAAATGGCTTGTCTCCCCGAATGGCCTAGAGACTCCTTGAAGATGAGAACTATGATTAATCTCTGTCACCCCAGCACCTGGCACATAACAGATGCTCAATAAATGGTAATTGGTCAGGTGCAGTGGCTCACACCTGTAGTCCTAGCACTCTGGGAGGCCGAGGAGGGAGGATCGCTTGAGCTCAGGAGTTCGAGACCAGCCTGAGCAAGAGCAAGACCCCGTCTCTACTAAAAACAGAAAAATTAGCCAGGTGTGGTGGCATGTGGCTGTAGTCCCAGCTACTCGGGAGGCTGAGGCAGAAGGATTTCTTGAGCCTAGGAGTTTGAGTTTGCTGTGAGCTAGGCTGACACCACGGCACTCTAGCCCGGGCCACAGAGCGAGACTCCGTCTCAAAATAAATCAATAAATACATGGTAATTGAACTGAATTGTAAGCCCCCATGAGCCTTGGCACAAGAATGTCTTCAGACCTCAGCTGGTAATGGAATGAAAACTTTTAGTATGTTGCTGGGCTGAGGCCTCTGTGACCTCAGGAGAAAGTATTTACTGGCCTCACTCCCACTCCATAGGCTGGGCTCAGTGCCTTGGATCCCTGTGTTTCCTTCAACCATGACACTTAGCAGGAAATATTTCTTCAGTGAATGAATGAGTCCCTCATGTGTACCTGGCACTGGGCTTGGCACTAGGCATACAGACAAAGCCCCTGTCCTCAAAGAGCTCACAAACTATCCTGGGCTATCAGACACTGAAACAATTCATTTTAATACAGTGGCTACCTGCTATTCCTTCACAGGAGAGGATGAGTCATTTCTACCACCAAACCTCGGAACACCCACATGCTGTTAAAAGAGTCAGGAAGGAGAGAGCCTGAGTCCTTGATGGACCCTTCATTGGGCAACTAAACCAACACCAAGACCACCTGCCTCTGGACTTCGTGTTCTATCAACAATACATTTCCTGTGGTTTGAACTCAAAAAGCATTCCTAAATGAGGCATGGGGGAACCACAAGTACCAGCTATTTCCAACCTTGCCAGCTGTCCTCAGTTCATTTTGCCCGCCACCTCCCCCATCATGCCTAGGGAATGACCCTGCTGCAGGAGCCACCACTGAGGCACTCCTTCCCAGATGGGAGTGGGAGACCTTGAAGGGCAGGCACCATCTGGTCCTTTTTCCTGGTGCCCAGCCCTGCCTGCTCTTTGGTCAGTGACAAGGCAATGGCAAGTCAGTGGGAGAAGACGATGACTACAGTAAAGAATCCACTATAGGCTCTGCCTGGGAGCTCACAAACCAGTGCAGGAGGCAGAACAGCAAATACCTGGTGACAGCCCAGTGCTATCAATATTACGCCCAAAGATAGACTCAAGTTGCTATCAAATGAGGCAATGCTATTCCACATCTCCTGGAATTGTGGTGAGGATTGCATGGGGAGTGACACATGGCCAGGACGCAGTGAGGATTAGCGGCAGTTTAGGGCAGCACTGGGCCCTTCCATGTTGCCCTGCCCCCTCAGGCTGCAAATGGGAGTGCGAACAAGAGCAGGACAGTGATCAAAATAACAGCTGTTTGGTGCTGACAACACACTCCAGCCCTTTGTGGACCCTGTGCTTCAGGGCCACATGATGCCCTTGTAGCCTGCAGCGGGCACCCCTTTATTTGTGCAAGCTCAGGTGGATGCTGCTTCTGCTATCCTGTCAAGAAACACTAACTCCTACTGCTTGCATCCCTAAATCCTCCCCTACTTTCAAAATACACTAGTAAAATGTTGGCAACTGTTGAAGCTGGATAAAGGGTAGATTTTTTTTAATATTATTCTCTCTCCTTGTGTGTAGATATGTAATTTCCATAATAAAAAGTTTTAAAAGTTAAAGACTCCTGATTGGTCCTCTCTGCCCAGCAGTCCCCTCGCCGCCCCCCCCCCCGTGGCTTAGAATGGCCGCCTCATCCCCCCATTCATGCACACACGGGGCCTTGGGGGAAGCACAGGGAGTCAAGCCTTCCCAGGCTGCGAGATAAGGATGTGGCAACACAGGGGGCTCCAGGGAGGAGGGAGAGGCCCCTTCCAGTCAAGGGGGGTCACACATCAGGATGGGAGGGGTGAGAAGGGGATGGACACCATCAAAAGGGCCATCCATGGCAGGTGGCCTCGCAGTCCAGGCAGTACCTGGGGGAGCAGCTGAGCTGCTCAAAGCAGAGCAGCTTCCCCTGTTCCCAGGTTGGTCCTGGCCCCCAACAGCTGCCTTTCACTGTCCCCAAATGGCAGGAGGGAGGGAGGGGAAGGGGATCAGAGAAGACCAAGGGCACAAGGCCAGGACACAAGGCCAGCCAAGGCTTCCCACTGGGCCCCGACCCCGAGAGTCCTGGGTCCAGCAGAAGCACCCACAGTGACCTGCACAGGCAAAGAAAGGCCTGGCCCCCCACCCCAGTCCATATTAGGCCAACCTGTGCCGGGCCCATCCTCCTCCCAAGAGCGGTGGGCTCCTCTCAGGCCAAATCTCTAGGGAAGGGGCCCAGGAATCTGCAGATGAGGGGAGAGGCTGTTCTCGTCATATAGGTAAGAGATGATGTCTAGGGAGGGTAGACAGGACACGTTGAAAGGAATTGAGTAGATGGAAAGTGAGATGAGAGTATGGGAGGCCGAGGAAATGCCTCCCAAACAAAGGAGACAAAGAACTAAGGAGACGGAAGCGTTTGGGGAGTGAGGGAACAGACAGTGAGGTCAGTTGGGAGTTGGTTGGGTTTGAGGTACCTACAGGGCTTCCAAATTCATGCGGCTATACCAGTTTGAAGCTTAAGAATTCAAGAAAGATGTTGAGTATCTGGCAAAAAGATCCTTGTTTAACTATCACGTTCCTTGAATTATACACACTGGCCCTGTCAGCTCTGAGGCTTAATCATTGCAGATTATGCCTGTGATTGAAAATATATTTAATACATTCCAAACAAGTTTTCTCTGATTCAGAAACACAAAGGCTTTGATTGCCAGAATGTTTAGGACTGGCACTCTGGAGAGGAGGGGCTGTTATTTGCTGAGCACCCATGTGTGTGTATGATGTATTTTTTGTGTTCAAGCACACATGTGTTACACAGGAGCACTTGGAAGGGGCAGAAGAAAAAATATTTCATTGTGTAATATTAACAAAATGCTGATGAAGCAAACTGTCAGTAGCCCTCTGGAGGAATAACTTTCAGGATAGGATGAACACTGTGTGTAGAATTTAGAAAGGATTGCTTTTTGGAAGCAGCTCAAAGCCACAGAGAGAGTAGAGTGGCATGGCGTTGGCCCCATAGTGTCTGCCCAAGGCCCGGAGGCTCAGTGACTTCAGAGACTACTTCACAGCATAGTCCTCCTCATTGCATCACGAAAAAGTGCCAATTAAAGGAACTTTCAGAGGAAAAATACAGCCTCCAATGAATTGAACAGGACAATTAAAACTTCAGCAAAGTAGTTCACTTGGGAACTAATTAGAAGTTTTTCTCAACAATAATTGATGAATACATTTCTTAATTTTCTGCTTACTAATGAAATATGTGTTCACTATAAAAAAAAATGGAGAGAAAATACGGGCAAGTTTGGAAAAGAAAATAAAAATCAACCATTATCTCACCACTAAAGATAACTACAAGGAGAATGTGGTATATTTGTGGATAAATGAGTTAATTCCTGCTTAGCGTTTACAACAGTGACTGAAACACAGTAATCACTCAATAAATGTTATTGGTTATCATTATTCCATTCCTAGTAGGCTTAGAAAAGTCTTTTCCCATCCAAAATCAAATAAAGTTCACCTAAATTTTCTTCAAGTGTTTTTAGTTTTATTGTGTATATATTAGCTGAATACATTTTATTTATAAACAATTCATATAATATAGAAATATTTCCACACATACTATTCCTTTACACACCTCCCATGCTTTTACCAAGATATGTAATAGCAGCTTAGTAAGTCAGCACTTACTTGCCCGCTCCTATTACTATTCGTTTGTTTCATTTCATTCATTCGACTGTCACTTGCACCTCAGAATTGTCCTCCAAAGAGTGAGAGACTGAGGCATTTATTCAGCGATCTTGGCTGCATCTCGGGAGGGCTGTGTCCAAGGGCACAAATTCCCCTGCACTGCCAGGACCACCCTGTGCACAGGTTGGGTAGGGGACAGAAAAAGGGAGATGTGCTGGGAGCTGGAGGGAGCTGCAGGGAGTGCTGGCACAGGGCACAGAGGTGCCCACTCCAGCAGCTCAGAGGCAGAGGGCATGAGGAGAGTGCAGGGGGCCCAGAGGCGCAGCCTGATCGAAGATGTAGAAAAGTGTCTATGGGAAATATAAAGGTACAGGAATATAGGCAGGCTGCAGATGATGGTGACCAGAAGGGATTCAAGAGATGTATAGAAAATACAGGAAAGAGCTGGAAAGTCGAACTCTTTGCTTGTCGCCCTGCACCAGCCTACTTTTTTCCTTGATGGCCGCATATCGGTAGAGCCCGGTTATGCCAAAGCTGCCCCCACCCTGCCCACCTCCAGCTGTACCTTTCCTGTTGATCTGACCCCCTTCCAGACACAGAAGTACACCAGCACCCAGCAGGCCAGCAGACACAGGGTCACCTCCCAGTTGAGGGCCCCTGGCACCTCCAGCCCCCCAGACAGCCGCAAGACTTTGTTCCTAGGGGAAGGAGATGCCATGAGGGCTGTGCCAGCAGAGGACAGACGACGCCACTGGAATCCGCTCTGAGGGTTCGTGGCTCCTGGCTCTGGCAGTCCTCTGTCCAGCCGGTCCCTCCCGTCGTCCACCTGGGCCAGGCCTGCAGGCGTCGCGGTGTGCCTGGCACCTGGGAGTCCATGGCCCGCGGGAGGCGGTGGGGCCCCCAGCTGAGTCCCGAGCCCCAGGCCCCAGGGCCCAAGGCCCCCACCCTACTCTGCCCCCCCACCAGGCGAGGGAAGGGCACGAGGGAAGGGCAGTGAACCCTGTCGCTGAAGGAGCAAGGCCCGTCCGAGCCCCAGGGACTAGCCTGGGTGCTCCCCGAGGACAGGCAGGGACTGGGAGTGACTGCTCCGCATCCCGGGGCTCTCGTGCACATGCAGGGGAGACCCTGGGGTGGGACGGGCCAGGCCCAGGGGCGCCCGACCCGCTGCCGGAACGCGCCGACGGGGCCCAGTGGCAGAAGGAAGCAGTCGGGTGCCTGAAGTCCTCAGCACAAGCCGGTTCGCACAGGCACACGGGGGGAGCCCTGGTCGCGTCCGGCTTTTAAGTGCGCAACCTCGGAAGGGCGCCTCAGTGTTCTCCTGACAGGAACCCACAACGGGGGACCGGTCACCGAGAAGGGTTGGCCCTGCGGACATAGGCACCGCCTTCCAGGCAGGCCCGCGGAGCACGCGCACTGGGCGGGCTGGGAGGGAACCAATCACGTGCCCAGCGGCCTCACGCGGGGTCTCCAGGGGCGCAGAACAGGGCCGTTTGCGCAGGCGCTCTCAGGAGCCCAAGGTGAGTCACACGCTACCGGCGGAGCTCAGAGGTTCAGAGGGCTCTGAGGGTGAAGACAAAGGTTGGGGAGCCATGTCGGCTGCAGACCAAGGTGCAGGCGGTGCAGCAGGCCATGCTGAAGGCCAAGACGGCCCAGATGGCCCCAGAGGCCACGGAGGCCCAGGCGGCTCGGGAGAGACGGGGGTCGCTGGCGGCAGTGCTCCTCAGTTTGCACGAGCACAGGGAACCGCAGGCCCCGGTGGACACGCAGCCCCGGGGCCCAGTGGATCTGCTGTGTCAGCCCTGGATGGACACACCGAGCCCACGGCCATAGAGCCAGGAAGACGACAGCTTATGTTGTATCCTCTTCAAAGAGGTTGTAGTGGCCCGGGGCCCAGCAGGGCTGGGAGGGGTACCCTGGAAGGGCATGGAGGAGTCAGCTTGGGGGTATAGCAAGGGAAACAGTGGGGAACCAGGAAAGCTGGAACGGGTGGCCTGGGGACATGGGCCAGTGGGCAGGGAGACAGCCTGAGGGGCCTGAAAAGGGGGAGCAGACTGCAGGCAGGGTGAGTTGGCCGTGGGTGGCCGGAGGGACAGCCTGTGGAAAGCAGGCCTCAGAGTGATAAAGGAGGCCTGAGACACAGGCAAAGTCGGTATCAGATGGTGCCTTAACCTGATCTCCACCGGCATCTTCACCATGCCTTTCTCACCCCCCATGGTGTGCCGGTCCCTGGCCACTCATGCCCAACCCGTGTGAGGGGCCGTTCAGAAGGAACTCGCAGTGTCCGGCGATATACTGACTATGTCAGTTCTAGAAGGGGCCTGGGTGGGGTGTGGTGGCAGGTGGCTGGGATTAATCAGCATCTGAGGGTCATTCTAATAGAGAAATGGGAACACCACACGGTAGGGTCTAAGAACAGAGACCTGGTGCACTGGGCCTGTGCAGAGCCCGAGAGAGCGGAGGGAGGTAAGTGCAGAGACACCATCTTTGACTTGATTTTCCTTTTCCCTCACTTTTAGCCGACTGACCGCTGAAGACCCTGGGCAACTACAAATTGCCATCCCCTCCTGTCTTGACCAGCTTTACCTGTTGGTGCAGACCCTGCAGTCCCCATCTTTTACTAAGCCTCAGCCAGCAAAAGGGAGCTAAGCCTAGCCTGGTGTCTCATCGGAGGTCGTGCATCCTTCCCTGGGAGATTGATTCCTGCAGTAATTGCCACTTTATTATGGGGGCCTAATTGTTTGTCTGTGTTGGCCCTTGGGTGCTCTTGGCCCTTTTGTTTCCCTGTTGCTGGAGGAGGGGGATGCTTTAATCTTCAATGTTTGTTACTGCAAAATACAAAACTGAGCTACTATTCTGCATCTTCAGCTTCTTTTCAGCTAAGGCACCTTAGTATTTTCATGCCTTTGTTTGGAGGGGAGGTTCTGGGATTCAGATATTCAAGTAGTACTGTAACCAGATTGATAAGCAAAAAATATTTTTATCATCTTTTTGTGTGTGTGTGATTCTCTTATGTTGCAAGCTCACAGGCCAGTAAGATTTTCTGACCAGAACTTTGTAACTTTCTGCTGCACCGATGCATTCCCTTTTGAGTTTCTTTCCCAGAATGGCAGAGCCTCTTTGCAGTGACGAGATAACCACAAAGCCTTACCGTCACTGTTTGGAGCAGACAAGATAAGCAATACTCCACCACAGACTGTGCCCAAAGACCCATTGAGCCTATGCACAAGACTGAAAGAATGAGCAATATTAACCCCTGGCTCATTATAATACTAAAATCCCTGCCCCGGGAGGGACTTACCCACCAGTTTTTGGTCATGGGATGTATGTACTAACATGATTTCTCCCTGCGCTTGCATTCCCCAAACACATAATGATGCTCACTCCCCTCATGCAGTATTCATTTCACCTCCAGAAAAATTGCTGACCCTGTTGATCTGGGAGGCAGATTTGAGACAGTCCATACCTCCCCCTCCCAGCAGGTGTGTCTCCTGCCATAAATCCTTTCTTCCTTGACAATCCTCTTTGACTCAGTAATTGCCCTTCTGTGTGGCAAACAACAGCGAACCTCCTTCCCTTGTGGGTTCCTTAACAGTACAAAGTAATTGGAGACAATTTAGGAAATGGAAGAAAATGTAAATTAATTATGTCCTGTCCTTCAGCATTAACTACTGTCAACTTTTCAGAATATTTTCTTAAATTCACACTTGCTTTTATATGTTAAATATACAATAACATATAAAGTATAATTATTTTCAAGTTCAGCATTACATTTTTTCCTGAATTATTGTCATTTAACCTAGGAGCTTTTCCTCTTTCTGAAAATACTTCAAAAACATGCACTTGAATGGATGCATAAAAGAACCATTATAATGTAATTGTTGAACATGTCATATGTTTCCATTTTTTTCCCTTCTATAGGTAATGATTCCATGTAATTCAGTGCGTCTTTGCCTGAATGGTTATTTCCTCAAGATAGATTACAAAAATTAGAATTAGTGAGTTAAACATTTACTTTTCTATTTACTTTTTAAGGCTACTGCCCTACAGTACAAAATTACTATTCGGGAAGTGTGCCCTCCCACTGGAATTCTGGTTTGCCCACACCTTAATACCACTGAGTCTGATGTCTGCAAAAATAAAAAACCAAATTTGCAAGAGGAAAGCAAACAACCCAGAAACACTAGACTAGGAGTCTGTGGCTTATTGGACTTGTTTCAGATCAGTGAAGAAAAGTGTAGGGACAATTAGTTAAGTGTTTGAGGGGAGGAGTTAGCTCCCTCTAAAATATGTTGTTTCCTGCAAACTTGCAAAAGTCCCTCACAGTTGTACTAGCTCTTTTGTGTGTTGCATCAGATTTTCTACATTGATCATCAGCTTGTCTGCAAAAAGAGGCAGTTTTACTTCTTCCTTCCCACATTGGAAATATTTTATTGATTGATTTCTCTGTTCATAATAGCTTGGATTTCTCTGCTTCTTTGCATGCCTTGTAATTTTAGGTTGGAGTCCCAACATTGTGAATTTTGGTTTTCATGATTGATATTTTTCCATTCCTAAACATATTATTGAGCTGTGTTTTGAGATGCTAAGTTACCTGGAAACAGATTTATCCTTCTGAGTCTTACCTTGAAGATTTGTTCAGTGGGACAAGAGCAGATTTTAATGTAGGATTACTATAATTAATTGACAGTCTCCAATGTTTGGCAAAGCTGTAGTTGGAAACAAGGACTCTTCTACACTATCAATTGGAGTGGTAATGAAATCCATCTGGACATTGATTTGGCATTTTCTATGAAATTAAAGACAAAGACATGCATACAGTTTCACTCACCTGTGAGTTTATCCTAGAGAAACTCTTGCATATGCAAATGAGGTAGAATTGACAAGGATGTTAATTATACCATCACATAAAAAATTTTTAGAATGTAAATTTACATCAACTGGGGAAAGTTTTAATAAATAACTGTACGACTGTCCCAGTGGAAAATTATGAAGCAGTTAGGGAAAGAGCAAGACAGCCAGATATTAATACAGAAAGAGATGAAAACAAGTCACAGATCTCTGCATATGGGCTTTAGCACATTCCTCTTTTTGCAATGCGCCCCCGCCATGTGAACGTGTGGGGATACACACAGTCACTACCTGGAATGAGCCACCTCCACTGTCAGGAATGCTCATCGTCTGACAACAGCATTATAGAAACTTTCACCTCTTAAATTCCAGAGTGACGTGTTTGACTCTTTTCATTAAGCATGTATTACTTTTGAAATAAATATTTTTACTTTGGAAACTAATAGTCTGCTCTGTTAAGGAAGAATCTTTCCTAGTCTTGTTCTTTTAAAACATTGGAAACGGTTTTTGCATTTGATGAAATGTCTGTGTGACCATAGAGGACATCTGTTGGTGTTTTCACCCAGCATCCGTTCCTTTCTCCTGGCACCGGCGTCCTTATTTCCCCCAAGAAGCCTCCCTCCTCTCCCCTCAGCAGTGATGATTCTGGTGGCGTTGACTTCAGCCCTGATCCAGGGGTAGGCATGAGGCTCAGGCCTGGCCAGTCGGAACATTGCATTCCCCTGGCCACGGTGATCCCATCTAGGCCAGTGACACTCTGGGGACGGCCAGGGGGGTAGGCTGGCTCTGGACAGAGGAGAAGCTGGAGCAGGAAGGTGGATCTCAGAGAACTGACTCCTGGATCCAGCCATGCCAGAAGCTCGGAACTGCCCTTGCAGCTTTCAGCTGGGCAGACCCAGGAGTCCTCCCTGTGGCTTAAGCCAACATGGACATTTTTGATTCTTTTTGTTTAATTTTTCCATGGCAATAGATAAGTCTTGACATGACTGAATTGAGGAACCATAGTTTTATTTCTTATTTAACCTTCTGCTGTGATCTAAGGCTTTGGCCCTCCTTTCCTTCAGGAGAGAAACGGGCATGTCTCCTGCTAAGGGATTGACTCCTTGTTGATAAGCCATCAAGCCACATTATGGTAGAAAAGGAAATAAATGAGTATTTTGTGGGTAAGGATCCAAAGAGGGAGGGGAGGGGCTGCAAAGTGGTAACTGGAGGAAAGGAACAAACAGAAGGGACGCTGGGACCATTTCACATAGTTCCCCAACCCTGGCCCACAATCGTAGGGTTACTTCACCCAGCAGGTGAGACTTTAGTCTGATTGTCCCTCCCTCACCCAGCAAAACCCAGAATTAGCCTGCCACCGTAGTCTCATGGATGGACTGCTAACGCTGACAGCTTTTAAACCCTACTTACTCTGCAGTATTCCCCTGGTCCAAACTGTCCCCTCTTACTCAGAGTCAAAGCCAAAGCCCTTACGGTGGCCTGTGAACCCAAAGCCATCTGGCCCATTTCCTCTCTGGGCTCCTCACCTCCCACTCTCCCCCTTGCTCACTCTGATCCAGCCACGCAGGCCCCGGACCCCTCACTGTTTATGAAACACACCAAGCCCAGTCCTGCCTCGGGGCCTTTGCACTGCCTTTTTCCTGTCTGGAACTCAGCATTCCACCTGGGTCACTGAAATGTCACCCTCTCAGCAAGGGTTTCCTGGTCACCGTATTTAAAGTTGTGGCCTACCTTCTCCCCACCGCATTACTTAACTGATGTGGGGGGGGGGAACTTTCGTAGGTGCACCATGATGGGAGTTACAACCCAAAGTGTAAGGAATATCCAGGTTTTTGTAGTTTGGATGCAACTGTTCTTCCTTATATCTTAGCCCGTTCTCTCTGCCTTCCACATTGAAAATAGGCTGAGATGGGCCAGGGAAGAATGCATGTCAGCTTGGCAACATTCCAGGGTGGACACATACTTACAGATGAAGACAACGACTTGGAGGTAAGTTAAATGAATAGGTAGTTGGGGATATAAATAGCAAGGAGAGCAGGGGCTATTGCAACATTTTGGTGCAAGGGCAGGGGATGGTGGGACTCAGTGCATGGGCTGCTTCACCTTCAGTGCATGTAGACCCACTCACTGCCTCCCTCGGTGAGCTCATACAACCTAACAGCTGTAAATAGAGTCTGTATGTACAGGTGTCTTCCAAAGATCCATCTCCAGTCTAGACCACTATCTGGAACTCCAGACTCTTATATCCAAATGCCTAATAGACATCTGTACTTGGATGTGAAATAGACGAGTCAAATTAACATCTCCCAAAATAACCTATTAATACTTTATTCCAGTATTGAGCCATAGCAATAATATTACTGCGTGAGATGGCATAATATAATCTAGAGGAACCTGAAAAGACCTTTAATATGCATTTGTTAAAATATATGTTTTCATAAATACTGTGAGTTCAAATTAATGATCATGCTTATCTACAGGATAGAATATTGGAATCAGAGCATTTTAATAGAGCAAGAAGGGACCCTGGTGATCATCTTCTCCAACCTCTTCCTGTTACACATAAAGAGACTGATATTTAGGATTTTGATTTCTTCCCAGTAACTACTAATTGCAACATTATCTCCATGCCATTGCTTGCAGAAATATTATTCAATAAAGTGATATGAAAAGTATGTATTATTCAATAGTATTACCACTTCCTAGATTCAGAAATTCCAATCCTAGGAGCTCAACATATAACCTCAAGGTGGTGCCAAGATCCCTGCCAGGAGGTACTCCTAACTAAGAGCCAGAAGTGGGTTTAGGTCAGGAATGATGTTAGTAGTGTATCATTGGAGTTTCCCTATCCTCCATCGGACCTACCTATGCACCACCCAGGGTGCATACTATTTAGCAAACATGCCTGCCATTCTGACATATAATGACCTGATAAACAAAGAACCGCTGACAACATGAACTTGAGATTATCCTTGGAGCATAAGGCATCCCCAAGTCACTTCAGTGTTTGAATGGAGGACACATGTTAAACCCAGCTGCATCTGCAGACTCTGCTGTGCAAAACGCAGGCCCTGGGGTTCAGAGAAGTCTCCGACTACATTGGATAATTTTCAACAACTTGTTCCTCCTGTGTCCTATCTTACTAATTTTTCCAACAAAAGTATTCAAGCAAACTCCACAAAAAACGATCTTTTGTTTCCATCCACTGAATCCTGCTCCATGCCATCTTCCAAATCTCATTTGGTGGCAGCTCTGCCTTTCCAGTTGCTTGGGCCAAAAACTTTTGGGGATCATTTTAACTCCCAGTTCATCAAAATCCTATTGGCTCTGCTACAGTTTGGATGTTTGTCCCCCAGATCTCATGTTGAAATTTGATCCCCAATGTTGCAGGTGGGGCCCAATGGGAGGTGTTGGGCAATGGGGGTAGATCCCTCATGAACAGATTAATGCCCTCTCTGCGGGGGCGGGGGGAGGGAGTGAACTTTCACTCCAAGAGTTCTCACAGGAGCTGGTTGTTGGAAAGAGCCTGGCACCTCCCTCCCCTCTCTCTTGCCTCCTCTCTCACCATGTGATCTCTGCACACACCAGCTCTTGTTTGCCTTCCACCATGAGTGGAAGCCGCCTGAAGCCCTTCCCAGAAGCAGATGCTGGCACCATGCTTTTGGTACAGCTTGCAGAATCATAAGCCAAATAAACTTTTTTTCTTTATAATTACCCAGCCTAGGGTATTCCTTTATAGCAACAAAAATGCACTAAGACAAGTTCCTTCTTCAAAATATATCTAGAATCAGTAACTGATAAAATAAGTTGACAGAAAATCAGTAAAGATATAGATAATCTGAAGAATACCATCAACCAAATTGACCTCTTCAAAATGTATAGAACACTCCATCCAACAATAGCAGAATAAACATTCTTCTCAAGTGCACATGAATCATACATTATGTTTCGCCATATGCTGGGCCATAAAACAAGTCTCAAGGAATTTCAAAGGATCAAAAAGATACAGGGTTTTTTTATGACCACAATGGAATTAAATGAGAAGTAATCTTTTAATCAGGAAAAAATCATGAACAACATTTGTCTTAGTCTTCTCAAGCTTCTATAATAAAATGCCCCAGACTGGGTGGCTTAAACAACAGAAATTTATTTTCTCACAGTTATAGAGGCCGAGCAGTCCAAGATCAGGGTGCCAGCATGGTTGGTTTCTACCGGGGCCCTCTTCATGGCTTTCACATGATCCCCTTCTCTTTGTGTCCTCACATGGTCTAGAAAGAGAGAGAGCTCTGGTGTCTCTATCCTTATTAGGGTACAGCCATATCAGATCACAGTCTGACCATTATCGTCTAATTTAACCTTAATTACCTCCTAAATGCCCTATCTCCAAACCACTCACCAAAGTTGAACCAGTAGGCAGCGGTCCTGCGGTTACAGCTGCAGCCCTGACCAACAATTTCACTGCAGCCTCACGAAAGACTCTGAGCCAGAACCGCCTGACTAGCCTACTCCCAAATTCCTGACCCCCATAAACAACAAACGTTTGTTGTTGTGCTAGCCGCTAGATTTGGGGGTAATTTGCTATGCAGCAACAGATGACCAATAAAAGTAGGCCACACTGACTTCATAGTAGCACTCTTCGTAATAGCCACATAGAGGAAACAGCCCAAGTCTTTGTGAACAATAGAATGGGTGAATAAGTTGTGTGTTCATTAAGTGGAACGCTGCTCAACAAACAGAACGAATGTACTGAAACACTGGACAACACGGATGAATGCCACAGACATACTGTTGCATTAAAGAAGTCAGACACACAGGAGTACTTCCTGGATGAGTCCATTCCTCTAAATGAAAAACAGGCGAGAGTTAATCGAGCCAGGACAGTGGTTACCCGAGGGTGGAGGTACTGACTGGGAGAGGACACTGGGGGTGCCTTGGGGGTTCTGGTTGTGTTCTATCTCTTGATCTGTGTGCTGGTCACATGAGCATTTTGAAGTTGTTCAAATTCATGGAGCTTCACAACTTGAGATATGTGTGCTTTGCTGTATGTGTTTTGTATGGTTGCCATGAGGAGATGATCGAAGCGTGATCTCACCAATCACACGGTTTATTTCCACACAAAGATATTCTTTTTCCCCCCACAATGCTGCAAGAGGGAGAAGCATGAGAACAATCTCACAGGAGACACACTCTGTAGACGAGGCACCTGAACCCCATAGTAAGTGAGTTCCAGTTTTGTCTAGAGTCTCCAAGTGTTAAAGTCTAGTTTCTCACTGAGGGTGGACATAAAGTCTAATTGAGGTTTGAGGCAGACCTTTCTAGGAGAGGTCCTTGGGAGAGACGATTTGACCCACACAGTGGAGACGCACGATGGCACTCAAGGTCCCTGAAAGCCGGAGAGTAGCGCAGTAGCGCAGTACCGCAGTACTGGTGGGCGAGCCTTCAGAGAATCGCTCCAAGGCCGGCGGAGAGTAGCCCTGCCACAGCCTAAGCTCCCAGTGCGTCTGTCAAAATCTTGGGTTCCTGTGTGTCTTGGAGTCCAGCAGTTGAGGCCTACCTATAACTCACATGTGTGGTCCGATAAGGTGTGATGTAACGTTCTTGTGGGAGGGGGGTTACATGCCATGTTCTTAAGTCACTCACATAGTAAGTATTTGGAATCATTTTTTCTTCCTTTTTAAATTATTGTTTTATTTTAGAATATTACAGGGGTACAAAGGCTTTGGTTACATGCATTGCCTTTGCACCACCCAACTCAGACCAACAAGTGTGCCCAAACCCCTGACATTGCGAACCGTACCCATCCCCTCCTCCCCTCTCCCACCTGCGTGACGCCCTGTGAATGCTACTCCCATATGCGCACGTTACTGTTTTTTTTTTTTCTTGTTTGTTTGTTTTTGAGACAGAGTCTCACTCTGTTGCCCAGGCTAGAGTGCCGGGGCATCAGCCTAGCTCACAGCAACTTCAGAATCCTGGGCTCAAGTGATCCTCCTGCCTCAGCCTCCCAAGTACCTGGGACTACAGGTATGTGCCACCACATCTGGCTAATTGTTAATATATATATTTTTATTTGTCAATATAATTTCTTTCTATTTTTAGTAGAGACAGGATCTCGCTCTTGCTCAGGCTGGTCTCAAACTCGTGAGCTCAAACGATCTGCCCACCTCGGCTTCCCAGAGTGCTAGGATTACAGGTGTGAGCCGCCGTGCCTGGCCCCAGTGTTGATCAATGAGTACCAATTTCAAGGAGAGTACCTGTGATGCTTGTTTTTCCATTCTTGTGATATTTCACTGTGAAGAACGGGCTCCAGCTCCATCCAGGAGAGTACGAGGGGTATTAGTTCATGATTTTTACAGCTGATTACTACTCCATGGAATCATTTTAAAGCTACATAAAAGTAAGTCACTTTGCAATGACAACTCTATGTCAACTTAATAAAGGGAGAATACTTCTCCGTCGAGGAGAGCATCGAGAGAGAAAACAACTTCCGATTGTCAGCAGTCTTTGCTCACTGGTATAGAGGGAAAGACGTTTGCCAGAACACTACCTGAGTAATGGTCGCATGCTGAGAACAACCTCAACTGGCCTCAGCACCTGAGTAAGCATGACGTAACAAACTGTCATTCTCCAAGAGTTATCTGTCTTCTGCAAAAGTCAGGTGGGGTGTTCTATGGGTATTAACTTCCCTCTATGTTTAGGGGCTTTGATGGTGTCATTGATCTCTGGGATTCTCCCGGGGGATGCATTATGTCTTTCTGGTTGCATATTGTTGGAGAAGGAGAGCTGCAGTGGTTTCTATTTGGACCTCCATCAAGTTAGTCCCTAATTCAGGCCTCTGCTTTCCCTACCTAGAGTTCTTTCTGCTCTGTACATCAGGTAGGGCCTGAGAAATTGCCCATCTATTACGTTCTTAGAAGCCCAAAAATTGATTAGAGAATGTTTCTCCCAAATCAAGAGCAACAACAAAAAACAAACAGATGATCTACAAAATATTCACTTTTCTTGGGCACGTCAAAGAGCTCAGCTCACACAGCAACCAGGTGACCTGAATCCCAAAGACTGGCAAGCTCCCCTGAGGAGAGGTGAGACAGGGGAACTGCTTCCCACTGGCTTTGCCTGGGAGGAAGAGGCAGTGGCCAAAATCAGGCAGACAGAAAATAGCCAAAATGCTAGCAAATGGAGTAGGCTCCAGAGAGATTGTGACAAGAGGAAGGGAGCAGAGAGTACATACAGACAACTCTTGCGAGTTGTGCCCTAGCTGTGAGAAATGATAAGAAATTGAGTAGAGCCATGTCACGTGGTCACCCCAAGCTGCAGGGGAGGCTGGACCGTGGCTATTAGCTTGACAGGGCCAGGGGAACAGGCTGGACATTGAATGTGCCTTCAATGTGTTCTACAGGCAACTCCATTCTTGACCTTCAGCTCTGTGGACCAGGTCCCACAAAATCTGGCCCTCCTTTGCTTCCTGACATCGATGTCCATGTGGTTGCCTGTCTCAGCTTTATGACAAATATCCCTTTAGCCAAGATGTTTCTAGCGGTCTCTATCTCTCATCCGTGAAAGAGCTGGATGAGGAGAGAGAGACAGGGTGACACAGCTAGGCAGTGCTGAGGCCAGTCCCACCTGAGGGGAGCAGGAGTTTTCACAGGACAGGTGGGAGTTGTGTCTGGAAGCCCCAGTGGGAAGCGAGTAGAATGCCAACCCCACCTCCCCAACCTGAAGGATGGGAGCAGCTTCCTTCTCTGGTGCCACCAGTGTCCTGGGAGGCACCTGGTTTCAGTCAAGGCCACGGATGGAAGCCGAGAAGACTCGCTGAGATGTGGGGGAACCTGTGGACTATGGAAAGGCACTGGGACTGTTGGGACCAACGGAACTTACTCTGTTTGAGCCCAAGGTGCACAAAGGAAAATGAAAGAGAAAGAGCCATGTCACAGAGACCTTCCTGTCCTGCCAGCAGGATTCCTGGGGAATGAGTGAGCTCTCCAGCCCTTGGGGGCTCAGGCACAGGTGGTGGGAGCATCTGGCCAGGCTTGTGGTAGAGGAAATGCAAGCCCCAGATGCAGATGATCCTACTGGTTCCTTACGGCCCTAATACTCTGTAATTCTAAGTCAAGTCCTCCAGAGTCAACTTGACTGCTGTCTTCCCAAATATGTAGAATGGTTGTCACCTGAGTAGGTAGAGGACTTTGAGTCATGGTGAAGCAGGGACACCTGGGCAAGACCTCACACCAAAGTGGAGCTCCCTGTGGGACACCACAGGGGAGGGCAGGGGCAGTGGAGGAGGCCCCCGGGCAGACACCCCGAGAGCTGAGTCCCTTAGAGGGAGAGAGCGGAGGAGCCGCGCCTTGACCCGGGACAGCGGGACAACCAGCACAGTTTGCACAGTGAGGCCGAGCTGTGGGGAAGTCAGTCTGTGACCACCTGTCTGTGTGTCTGCAGATAGGTCTGTCTGCCCCAGGACATCAGGAAAATAAAGTCCCACCTGCCTGGTAGGTTGGGAAGCCATCCAACGAGCGAGAGGGTGGCTTGGTGCTTGAGGGAGCATCTCATCCAGCAAAGTCACCAAACAGGGCCTGGCCCTGGAGCCGAGACTCTCGGCATCTTGTTCTCTGACACGTTGCAAGGGGCAGGCAGCTTTCGCCTCTTCTTAGGCACCGTGTAGGAGGGAGCTGCAGATGGAGAACGGGAGCAAACAGCGCAGGACAGCGCCCTGGACCTACGTCAGGGCATGGGCTGAGGCGCCAGCCCAGGCCAGTGTCCCTTCAGTTGCAGCCAACTTCATTGTTTTCTGCTGATCCCCAAAATAATCTTACCCCAAGAAAAATCATTCGAACACTGCAGACAAGACTAAGGCAGACTGAACATTTACACACACACACAAAGTAACTACAGTTAACAGGCCGGGTTGATGCTTCTGTGCTTCAAAGGCAGAGTTTGTTCATGTTATACACATGTGATGATACTATATACATTGCCCTGTGGCTTCCTCTTTTCACTTAATATATATATATATTGTGGAAGTTTCTCCCTAGCAGTGTGCAGAGACATACACCTCATTCTTTCAGTAAACCATTTTATGGATGCATTATAATGTGCTACACCGCTTACTTATGTTGTTTCTGACTTTTAGTCATTTTAAAAGAATACTGCACTTAAGTGTTGATCAGTGAAAACCAGTTTGATGGTGAGTACATGTGCGCACCGTCTGGGGGATGAACACGCTCGAAGCTCTGACTCAGGTGGGGCAAGGGCAGTATACGTAACCTAAACATATTTGTACGCCCGTAATATGCTGAAAGAGAAAAAAAGAGAATGCTGCAATGACCATTGTTGTATACTCATCTTTGTGGTTGTACAGATGTTTCAAAGGACAAAGCTAAAAATTTGAGTTGTGGGACAAAAGACATTCACTTTTAAATTTCTGAGAGAGTTTGCAAAATTTTTTACGAAAATGGTGGCACCATCTTCATTCATGCTAATAGTAAGGGTCTTATCAATCATCATAATGTTTGCTAATAGATTGGGTAAAAATGAATTCTCAATGTTCTTATATGTGGTTCTTTGGTCATTACTGAAGCCTAACATCTTTTTGTTCCTTTGCTGGGCCATATTACTCCTACCTGTCTTCTAAGAATTGCCTGTTCTTACCTTTATCTGTTTTTCACCTTGGTTGTTTGGCTTTTGCTTAGTGATGTGTGAGAGCTCTTGTATAGTAAAGATATTAGCCCTTTGATTAACTAACACATTGCAAGTGCATTTCCCAGTATGTTGCCTCTAATTTACCTTTGTTTGTTGTCAAGTTTCACAGTAGGTCAAAATTCAGCCCATTCCCATTGAGCTGTAAATCTCCCCAGAAACTTCTCTGTGGAATGCACACTGCTATAGCTGTGACACATCATAGTCTTAAGAATTATGTTTGCTATACGTTTTAATGGATCACACCACTAGACTCCAGTCATTACTTTCCACTCATAGAATGTTCCTGGCTACACTTTTGCTATATTGTTTCAGATAGACATTTTATTTTTTAATGTAAAAATAATGTCATGAATAAAAATAGGATTGATCTAGTTGATGGCACTAAAACATGTTAATATGCACCTCTGTGTTCTGCTGGTTTTTAAATAATTTTCTTCTTATATAAAACCCTTCTAAACATTTGTATATGGTTTATCTTGATTTTACTCTGTAGGCTTTATATCCAAAGACACAAATAGAATCAAACTGAAAGAAGGGAAGTGGATATTCCATGCAAACTTTAAAAAAGGGGGGTTGAGTGACTGTACTAATATCACACAAAATAGAATTCAAGTGAAAATCTTGTACAAAACACAAAAGAATGACCTTGTATACTTACAAAAATGGTCAGGTCAGCAAGAAGATATAGCAGTTATGAACATATATGCACCAAACAATAGTGTCCCAAAATATATGAAGCAAAATTTACAGAGTGGAAGAGACAAATAGTCCGCTCTACAATAATAGTTGGAGACTTTAGTACACCACTTTAAATAATGGGTGGAACATGTAGACAAAAGATTAATAAGGAAATAGAGGACTTGAACAATGCTATAGACCAACTAGACCTAACAGACCCATGTAGAATACTCCACCCAACAACAGCGGAATACACATTCTTCTCAAGTGCATATGGAATATTCTCTAGGAGAGATCTTATGGTAGACCACAAAACTACACTTAATTAATGTAAACAGACTGAAATATTTCCCAGTATCTTTTCCACCACAATGGAAAGAAACTAGAAATCAATAAAAAAAGGAAAACTGGAAAATTCCCAAATATGCAGAAATGAAACAATACATTTTAAACAACCAATAGGTCAAAGAAGAAAGCACAAGGGAAATTAGAAATATTTAGAGATTAATGAAGATGAAACAAAGCACACAAAGTTTATGATATGAAGTGAAGGTAGTAAATAATTTTATAACTGTAAATGACCATATTTTAAAAAAAGGCCGGTCTCAGTGGCTCATGCCTGTAATCCTAGCACTCTGGGAAGCCGAGGCGGGCAGATCGTTTGAGCTCAGGAGTTAAAAACCTGCCTGAGCAAGAATGAGACCCCATCTCTATGAAAAAATAGAAAGAAATCAGCTGGACAACTAAAAATATACAGAAAAAAATAGCCGGGTATGGTGGCGCATGCCTGTAGTCCCAGCTACGTGGGAGGCTGAGGCAGAAGGATTGCTTGAGCCTAGGAGTTTGAGGTTGCTGTGAGCTAGGCTGACGTCACAGCTCTCTATCCAGGGTGACAGAGCGGTACGCTGGGATGGGGAGGCATGGGCAATATATATAACCTGAACTTTTGTACCCCCATAATGAGCCAAAAATAAAAATAAAATAAAATAAAATAAATAAAATAAATATGTAAAATAAAAAATAAAAAGAAAACAGTTCTGAAACCAATAACCTAACTTTATGTCTTGTGGAACTAGCAAAATAAGAGCAAACTGAAATAGAAGAATGAAGGAAATAATAAATATTAGAGTTGAGATAAATAAAATAGAGAAGAGAAAACAATAGAGAGAATCAAGGAAACCAAAGAGTTGGTTCATTGATAAGATCATCAAAATTGACAAGCCTCTAGCTAGACTACCAAAAAAAGAGAATAGACACAAATCACTAAAATTAGAAATAAAAGTAGGGACATTAGTACCAACTTTACAAAACTTTAAAAAAAATATGAAAGAAAACTATGAACAATTGTACACCAATAAATTAGAGAAACTAGATGAATGGACAACTTCCTCTCAACAAACTGCCTAAAGTGAATTTATAAGAGATTTTAAAAAATCTGAACATAAGTATAAAAAGTAAAAAGATTCAATCACTAATCAAAAACCTCCAAAGAAAAGTCCAGAACCAGATGACTTCACTGGGTAATTCTACCAAATGTTTTTAAAAGAATTAACACCAATCCTCAAAGTCTTGTAAAAATAGGAGAGAAGGGAATACTTCTTAACTCATTCTGTGAGGCCAGCATTACCCTGATATCAAAGCGAGATGACAACAACACATGCATCAAAAGATATTTAGAGACCAATACTCATTGTGAATATCAATGCAAAAATCCTCAATAAAATACTAACAAACCAAATCCAACAGGATTTTAAAAGGTTTATACACGATGACCAAGTGGCACTTATCCCAGGAATGCATGTATAACTCAACAGCAACAAAAAAATGTATCAGTGTAATATACCACATTAATGAGACCAAGAGAGGAAAAAACACATGATCCTCTCATTAGACACAGACTAGGGACTTGGCAAATGCCAACACTCTTTCATAATAAAAGGGCTCAAAAACTAGTGATACAAGGGAACTTCCTTGACACGATAAAGGGCATCCATGAAAAGTCCATAGTTAACATCATACTAATGGTGAAAGACTGAAAACTTTCCTGCTAACATCAGGAACAAAACAAGGATGACTGCTTTCATTACTGCTTTCAACACTGTGCTGGGAGTTTGAGCCAGAGGAAGTTTGGAAAAAAAGAAATGCAAAGCATTCACATTGGAAAGAAAAAAGTAAAACTATCTCTGTTCACAGATAACATGATTTTATGTATAGAGAATCCCCCTAAAATTGACGTGAAAGTTACTATAGCTAATAAACAAATTCACCAGTTTGCAGGGTAAAAGAACAACATGCCAAACTTAATTGTGTTTCTATGGACCTGCCATGAGCAACCTAAAAAGGAAATTAAGAAAATAATTCCATTTCAAATAGCATCTCAAAGAATGAAACACCAGGGAATAAATCTAAGCAAGGAGATGAAAGTCTTGCATACTGAAAATTAGAAAATGTTGCTAAAAGAAATGAAAGACTGACCTGAATAAATAGAAAGACTTCTTGTGTTCATGAGTAGGGAGATTTGATATCGTTAAGTGGTCAATACTACCCAAAACAATCTACAAATTTAATGCAATCACTGTCAAATTTCCAACAGCCTTTTTTTTTCCTGAAGAAATGGAAAAGCTGATCCTCAGATTCATATGGAATTGCAAGGGGCCCAAAGTCGCAAAAAAAAAAAAAAACAAACCTCAAAACAGAACAAAGTTGAAAGACTCACACTTCCCAATTTCAAACTTACTACACAGCTACTGTAACAACCGTGTGTGGTGCTAGCATGAGGACAGACATAGAAAGCAAAAGAATAGAATTGAGAGTCCATAAATAAACCCATACATCTATGGCTAAATAATTTTTGACAAAGGTGCCCATCCAGCAATGGATGATCATATCCATATAAAGCACTGGAAAGAGCATCTGAAACATAGTAAGTGTTGGCTATCCTTGTGTTTCACAAGTATACATGTGGATGCAGAGGAACACCAGGGAGGACTGTGGTGCGTTCCGTGGTTTGGCTCCTCACCATCCAACCCCACCTTCGTCTAGTGAGCCTTTTTGAACAGCAGATATTGGAGAAATAAAAACTATATTTTCCTTGCTCCTTTTGAAGTAGCATTCTAGATGTCCTTTAGATCTGGCCATTTAGTTGCACGAGCAGTTAATTTGGAAGGCAAAGTGAGGAGGAATCTGCTACCTCTGCCCTCTCTGCAAGTCACAGAGACTAACGTTTCTGGGTGAGCATTAGATGAGATTCCTGTGTGTGGTGCAAGGCAGATGCAAGGCAAGCAGTGGAGTACTAGGGCCAGCTTGTACCTGCTGGTGACAGTCCATTGGGAGCATCTCTTCACAAGTCGACCTCAGAGATATTATGTCGGTCGCTTGAAACCAGCTCTGATGGGCATATGTACACCATGGAAATCAGCAAATGCCACGAATCAGGGCTCCTCCCTGCCTCCCGAGAGCCCATTGTTACCAGTACACCACTGGTTTCAAGGCATCCTTTCTTACGGCCTATTCTGATCTAGCGCCTGCACAGTATCTCTGGAACCAATGCTTAAGGGACGGAACTTCCTGGTACTTGAATCATAGCAAGGGTGGTGTGTTCTGAGAACCAAAGGTGGAGCCAGTAGCCTCCTGATTCTCTACCTTCCTCTCATGGCATGGGTGCCAGCTCCCCGGGCAGGTCAGTTCTGTGGTGTCGTGGGAGTCATTCCCAGAGCCTCAGCCTACATTCCGTTCTTCCAGCTCTTTAAATGCTTTTGTAAGCAACTGGTTCTCTGTGTTAAATTTCCTGTGCAAAACTAGCCAGAGAGGTTTATGTTATCTGGAAACAAACCTCAACTGATACATGAAGAAGCCTTCACGTCGTTTCTAAGATGCTTGCATCTACCCTTGGAGTGTAAGGGCACAGCAGGAAGCAGCACATTCTAACATCTTTAACTGAAGAGCAGTTACTAGAACTATCTAGAGAGGTGTCAGTAGGAAAAGGAGATCAGTAAGAATTGATGTGCTGGAGCTGGGTCATATGGGCTCCTGAGAGATAACTGTTACACTGTCAGAAATTTGGGAGCTTGTTAATTGCTGCCATTACTAAAATTTAATTGCATAAGCTTTTACTTCCATAAATTATATTGAAAACAAAGGTGACGAATATGAAACGGATTATTTTCTCACTGTTTTACTGCATTTTATTGGTATCTATGCTTTGGGGGTTATTTACATCTGTATCCATGTGGCGCGAATACTATATCGTGGTGTGTGAGTTGGCATAGAGACCTAGGGAGAAACACTGCCCACACACAGCGAAGACTTGAAGGTGACCTTTACCATTAGTCCTTCCCTTCGGACCATGCACTCACAACGGCCCCCCACCGCCTACATCATCCAGTCCAAGCTCCCGAGGCTGGCCCTCCAGCCTGGGACAGCCAGGCCCTGGCACCTTCTCCCATCATCGCATCTCATGCTCAGCCACCATTCACTCAGCCCTAGAGAGCCAAGTGCTTCGGGCAGGTCCCGCGTCTAGCCCAGCTACGCCTGATCAGTTTTTGCCTTGTCGAGAGGCCCAACCTCCCCCCAGCCTTCACCTGCCCGAGTTCTCTGTGTGGTCTGCACGTCCTCCAGGCTTCCACAGGGAAGGGATGGGGCACACGGGACCCTAGGCCTGCCGTCTAGGAGAGGGGGCTTCAGGGAAGGCTGGCTATACGTAATGTTGGCCAGGCAGGCAGCCGCACACCCTTGGGGCCAGTTTGGCGGGAACTAACCACGTTCCAGAAGGCCTCACTAGGGGTTCGTCTGCGCAGGCGCCCTAGGGAGCCTGTGGTGCCTCACGTGCCGAGCGGCCAGCGGGGCCTCCTAAGAGCGCCTCAGTCTCCGGCAGGGCGCGCAGGCGCAGGGCGGCCTTGGCGGGAACCGACCGCGTGCCGGCGGCCCGTGTGCGCCGGTGCAGTGGGCATCCCGCGGTGCATTGTGGGGAAGCCCGCGCGCCTCAGCGGCTGTTGGTCGGGCAGGGCGGTTGGCTTCCCCGGGGGCTCTGAGGGAGAAGCGGAGCAGCCATGCAGGCCCCAGACTCAGGCGCAGCTGGAGGCGCAGGAGACCAGAGGGGCCGCAGAAGCCCTGATGGACAGGGCGGCCCCAGTGGCCAGGGTGGCGTGGGCGCAGCCGGTGGCGCTCCTGTGGTGGGTGCCCCTGCTCCAGGGCAAGGTGGGGAGCCTGTGCCCGCAGACGCAAGGCCACGAATCCAACTAACGCAACTGTATCCTTTAAGGCGATCCAGCTTTGGCTATGAGGCCAGGGGAGAGCAGAGAGGTAAAAGGGGTGGGGCAGAGCAGGGTACAGATGGGGGAGCAGGGCAGGGACCAGTAACACCTGGAAGGGAAAGACCACAGGGGAGCAGGAGGAAGGCCAGGATGGCCTGAGGGGACAGGAAAGGGGGTGTGGAAGGCCTGAGAATGCAGGAGCTGGAGAAACAGGCCTGAGAGGGCCGAGGGAGAAGGCCAGGCTGAGGAGACGGAGTGCGGTGGACGTGGATGACCTGAGGGTTAGACTGAGGAGACGGACAGGGACAGGGGCCAGGACCTGAGATGACTGGGTGCATGCGGGGCTAGCCTGACACCTGCCTGGGGGGAAGTGGGCCTAGAGGGTTAAGGAGGCTTGAGGGACAAGTAAAGCCAGTAGTGGATGATGCCTTAACCATTTCTCCTCCAGCGTTCTCACAGTCCCTTTCCCGTCTCCCGTGGAAGCGGAGATTGCTTGCAGATCCTTGGCTCCTCGTGAGGAACCCCAGCAGCAGGCCATTCATAAGGAGTTCCGGGTGGACGGCAGCCTCCTGATTGTGTCAGTTCTAGAAGGAGCTGGGGTGGAGGTGTGGCGATAGGTGCTCAGATGGAGGGGCATGGTAATGGAGACAGGGAGACACCTAAGTATTAGGTCAGAAGAAGAGGGGCGGTGTACCGGGCGTAGGCAGGGGTTCTTACTGCTAACTTGCTTTTCACTTTCCCTCACTTTTAGTAGATGGACCTCTGAAGATCGTCATCTCCTCCGAACTGCCTTTATGTCCTTTCTTGAACAACTTACCCTGATGTTGGGGAACATGATTCTCTTTGGGCCCCTGTTGTACCCTAACTACCCTCCAGGAAACAGAGAATGAAGTGCAACCTTGTGTCCCGAGCCAGACAAGGCATCCTTTCCTAGGGCACTGATTCCTGGATTCATTGCCACTTTATTGTTGGAGCCTAACTTTTTGCCTATACAGTTCTTTCGGTGCTCGGGGCCCACTTGTTTTGTTTCCCTGTTGCTGGTGGAGGGAGATGAGTAAATATTTGTTATTGCAGAAAATAAAACTGAGCTATGATTCTGCGTCAGACCTTCTTTTCAGCGACACCACCTTCTAATTTTCATCCTTTGTCCTAGGGTTGGAGGGGAGGTTCTGGGATTCAGATATTCAAATAGTACAATGTAATTGAAGACTATTTAAGCAATGGAAGAAAATGAAAAGCATTGGGTCTTGGCATTTTGAAATTTATTATAGATTTACATTTGTATTTACACAGTAAATGCATACAAATCATATGAATGTATAGCTTACTTTTTGTAATTTTAACATTACCTTTTTCCCGATTGTTTTTCTCCATTGACATATAAGCTTTTCCTTTCAAAAATCCTTCAGAAACTTAGGACTCTTGATCTGCACTTCACAATGGCTCTCCAGAAGATGTGCCCTCCCACCAGAATTCTGGTTTGCCAATATTCTTGTCACCATTGCATTGACTTCCTGCCGAAATAAAATACTTCTTTTGTGTGAGAAGAGAAAACACCACGGAAACACTAGAACAGGATAATCTGTGGCTACTTGCCTTATTCCAGATCAGTGAAGAAAAGTGCTGGCACAACTGGTTAAGTATTTGAGCAAGACGGGTTAGCTCCCTCTAAAATATCCCGCAGTCTTGTTCAATTCACCAGTGAGTTCTATTGCAGTCACTTCTGTAGATCGCATTGGATTCTCTACATGGGCAATCACGTTGCCCGCAGATAAAGAACGTTCTACCTCTTCCGGTCTACGTGCCTTTCACTGCTTGATTTCTCTCCTCATGATGCGTTGGATTTGTGGATTCTTTGCATGCCTGGTACTTTTTAAAGGGTTGCACACATTGTGTATTTTGCCTTGAGCGGGTACTGTATATTTTTGTATTCCTAAACTTATTATTGAGCTTTGTTCTTGAATGCCATCAAGTCACCTGAAAACAGTTTAATCCTTTACATTCTTTGCTTTTGAACATCTGCTAGGTGGGATAGGAGCAGTTTTTAGCATAGGATTAATTTTTCCCACACTATTGAGGTAAGCTACTTCTGCGTGACTTGCCCAATGCCACCGGAATTAGAGATTTTTGTTGTTGTTGTTGTTGTGAGGTGAAACCACAGCAGATTTTAGTGTAGGACTAATTTATTTCCCAACTACTGGGGCAAGATCCTTCTGAGTGTTGCTGCATTAGGACATTTTTTATTCTGGCAGGAGGGACAAAGTGCTCTTCCTGGTCCTCCTTGGACACTGAGCATAATTGCTTTAACCCTGTCTGGTGGCCCTTTCCCAGGCCTAGGTTAGTTCCCCCACGTGCGCGTGCTGATCCGTGGTCTGCTGAATACTCCAAGGGGACCCTCTGTAGGCGCCCAGTGTTCTCTCTGTCTGCAGCTCTTGATCTATAGTATGCCGGACTTTGGTCTGCTTGTCCCTCCGTCTCCCAGCAAAGACTGGAATCGGCCTGCCTCCCTGGCCTCACAGATGAACTGCTGAAGCTGCTGGGCTGCTTTGAAACCCCAGTCAGGCCTCTGTTCAAAACCCTCAAATGGGCTCCCCTCCCATTCAGAATCAAAGCCAAGCCCTTACCATGGCCTATACAATCCAGTGTGGCCCATTTCCTCTCTGGTCTCATCCACTCCCACTGTCCCCCTTGTTCAACCCAACCCAGACCCACTGGCCTCCTCACCCTTTCGGAAACACACCAGGCCCACTCCCGCCTCAGGGCCTGCATATTGTCCTTTCCTGTCTGGAGCTACTGCTCTCCGGTTTCAGTTGGCCCTCCCTGACTTCCTGTGGGTGCTCCTCAAATGTCACCTCAGCGGCTACAAAGCATACTCTCTGGGTTGTGGGCACACTTACAACTTTCACTCCAATGGCACAAAAGCAATTTATGAAACAAGAACGTGCGTACTCCCGTGTTATTATGAAATGACATTTTATAAAACGTCACCCCCTCAGAAAGGCTTTTCTGGCCACTGTGTTTAAAATCGCATCCCGCCTGCCCTGCATTATCTCCAGCTCCTGGAACAGTGCCAGCCTGGCACAGAGTAGCCCCAGACCAAATTGATCAGACCGTGGTCCCTCTATCACCCAAGTCTTTTTAAATGCCATTCTCTTGGCCCAGAACACTCCTCGCCTGCCCTGGCTTCCCTCCTTCGCCCTGCTCTAACAGGTTAGGATGCGAGGTTGGTTGGTGCATCATGTTGGAGATACACCAGGACGGTAAAGAGCTGTCCAATTTCTAGGAGTCGAGTATGATCGAAACCATGGGAGAGTTTTAAACAACACTGTAGCAGCACGATCCACCTTGTATCTTAGCAGGATCTCTCTGCCTCTGATGCTGAGAATGGGCTACAGGGAGCCAGGGCAGAAGCAGGGAGACCGGCACCCAGGTGAGAGACGATGGCGCCCTGGATCTGGGTGGGGGCGGTGGCGGTGAGGAGCAGGGAACAGATTCTGTGTGTATCTTGAAGGTAGAACCACCAGGATCTGCTGACGGGCTGGATGTGGCCCTGCACCTCCTGAAATGCTCGGGACCCTGCAGCGAGTTACCCTTTCTCGCAGAACGGGAGTCCAACTCATCCAGGGTCGCACAGGTCTGCCCACCTTTCCCAAAGACACAACCACGCGCCGACTCCAGTTTCCCAACATTTAATTAGGAACACACATTACAGGAGCAAAGGCAAACGCATGCAACTGAAGACAGAATTGAGGTCTGGGACCATGAGACGGGGCCAGATCCCTCAGGGGAGGCAGAAGACACGCAGCAGTAAGGCACTGCTGCCTCGGCCACTCGGGGTGGGCGTAGGACAGGGCAGCTGAGGAGGAGGGGGTCCAGGGCAAGTGCGGACCACACGGGAAGTTTGGCAGTAGGGCGGGGAGAAGGAGCATCCCAGAGCCCCGGGTCAGGCCCCAGCTCAAGCCTCGATATAGCCTTCCGGGTGCTCAGAGAGAAGGGCCCCGTAAGAATGTACAGTCTGCCCCCCAGGATGTTTCCAGGGGACACTGTGGCTCAGCTGCAGCGGGGGGACGCCTAGACACAGGCAAGACCTATATATGAAAACAATGAGAGAAATTGGAGAGCATCTAAATCAATGTAGAAGCATACCATGCTCATGCTCTTCCAATCATAGAAGATAGTAAGATGTCAGATTTTCCCCAAACCGATCTATAGATTCAGTCAAAATCCCAGCAGGCATTGTTGTAAAAATTGGTGAGCTGAGTTACAAATTTATACAGGAATACAAAGAACCTACGACAGCCACAAGAATTTGAAGAACAAAGTTAAAGGACTAACATGGCCCAATGTCAAGACTTACTCTAAATATACAACAATCAAGACAGGGTAGAATTGGTGCCAGGGCAGACACATAGACCCATGAAATGGGATTGGAAGTGCCTGAGCAGGCCTACACACTTATCTGGCCCACTGATTTTCACGAAAGTTGATGAGACAAGTCAATGGGGGAAAGGATAGTCATTTCAAGGTCTATCGTTCTGGAAGAACTAGATGTCCATATGGACAAAACATGCCTACAGAACCGTGTATGTGTGTGTATATGCACCCATGCATACGTGTGTAGAGCTCATGCTCTCAGGAACCCTGGTCCGTGCGGGAGACTGGACTTTGTTGCATGCCAGCAGCTTGCAAGGGAGTCTTTGAAACACACAGGAAGCGTGTGTGGGCAGTAGAGAGGGATCCCCGCCCAGGGAAGGCGGGCTGCTCTGCATCCCCGAGGTCGATGAGCGGGAGAGGGACTCGGCGTGTGTTTGAGTAGGACGGCAGCCCCATCCCCAAGACACCACAGGAGGGGGACTTCTGGGTGGGGCACCGGCTCCAAGGACGGGAGACCCAGGGCAAGAGCATGAGCTGGGGAAGGAGGCAAAGGAAGGCTTCGGGGCAGGGGCTCTAACCTGCGCTGGGAACGCCGGCTGGCACAGGCCTTCCTTTCCTCAGCGCTGGCGACTGAGTGAAGCCACTGCGCTGGCAGAGGGGCAGGGCGAGGCTGGCACCGAGGAGAGAAGCCCATGTGTGTGCCAGGGGCTGCTGAGCTGGCCCTGGTCATTCTGGGGAACATCTGGGGGGCTTTGGGGTCGGTCCCTGAGGCCAGGCCCGAGAGCAGAGGCGGCCTGCGCTCCCTGCGCAAGCTGGCCAAGCTGTGCCTTCCAGATGACCCTGCAGGAGGAACCCTGGCCAGGAAGGCATGCCGGGATCGCGCCCTCAGGTCCCCACCTCAGGGACAAGACCCTGGTGGCAGCAGTGGGAAAATCACGGGGTGGAAAGGAGAGGGGTGGGGAGGCCGGGGCAAAGCTAGCCATGAGTCCAGGAGGCACCCAGACAGGGCGACTGGGGAGGTGGCATCCCGTGTACTCCCCGGGACCCGTGGCCTGGGACTCCACTGTGCCCTATCACAGGTTCTGCTGGACGACCGCACCAAGACAGGCTGGGTCAGTCTGAGCCACTGACTGCCATGGCCAAGCTCACAGACCCCATGCGCCAAGCCCAGGCGACAGGAGAAGACACGGGGTGCGTGGCCTCGGTGTTGGGATTCAGAGGGTGGGTGAGGCGGTGGACACCTGGGACGGAGGGGCCAGTTCTGGCGACACGGACATCTTGTTTTGAGTCTCTCGTGTGTTTGACCCACCGTGCAGGGGACACAGAGCACACACCAGACCCCTTCTGCCTGGGCTGCTGGTGCTCCCGAGCCTTCTGGCCTCCGTCAGAGGACTTTTCTTCCTCTTTTCCTGTTTTACTGATAAAACACACGGGATCCTGGTGAGAAAGAAGTCGAGGAAGGAAGAAAGAGGGCATCGCAGGTGGCCTGTATGTGCAGCACAGCAGGTCCCTCACAAGGACGCTGACGCCTTGGCGTGTGGCCGCCCACAGCTGTTTGTGCTCCTACAGCTTCTCTACCCGACGTGCAGGTGGCAGCGTGCAGCCTGCGGGGGCCGTGACCACACACCCCGTGAGTCTGGGCCAACTCCAGGCAAGTGCAAAATGTATGCAGGGCCAGAGGCTCAACTCCATGGCCTGCCCGAGCGTATTTAAAATACGAAACAATAGAGCAGCTATACGTCTTTCCTTCCTAGCTTTGTCATGTGGATACTGATATATGAACGTGCTATTTTACGGCATTCCCAGTAAATAGTTTCAGCCTTCAGGAATAGAAACTGTGCGTTTCCTGGGGCTTCTCCCATCCCTCGGCACATGTCTTTACACTGCTGCTGGCATGTCCACCTCGGATGGAAGCCTACCTGTTCCACATTATTCTTAATGGCTGTGTAATACTCCACAGAATGTATAATCCACAGGTATGTTAGCCAGTCCCCTGTACACAGAACTTTCCATTGTTTTTAGGATGTTAGTGTTACAAACAGTGCTGTGATGAATGTCCTGGTACATTTTCTTTTTCTTTTCTTTTTTGCACTTCGTTGCATCCAATAGATTTCTATAAGGGGAATTGCTGGGTCCAAGAGCCCCTTTGAACGTCTTTGATGGATATCACCAAATTGTCCTCAGAAAAGTAACCAGCCCCTTTGAAAGTGTTTGATGTCTATCACCAAATTGTCCTCAAAAAAGTTTGCAGCTATTTAAACCCTGATTGCATATCAAAGTATACATTTTCTTACATCCCACCGAAAACAGAATATTACCATTATTTTATTTTATTTATTTTTAAATTGCAAATTATTAATTAAGGGGGCACAAGTGTTATTATTACATGGATCTCTTGTACAATGCTCAAGGCAGGGCATTTGGTGTGCCCATCACCAGAACAGTGTTCATTCTGGGTAAGTTTCTACCCCACACCCACCCTCCTGCCCTCCCCCATTCCTGGTGTTTCAAGCCCTTTATATCGCTTTGTGCCTGTGCCTACCCATCTATCAGCACCCACTTATTAGTGAGAACCTATGGTGTTTGGCTTTCCATTCCTGAGACACTTCACTTAGGATAATGGTCTCTAGTTCCATCCATGTTGCTGCAAATGACATTATTTCATTCCTTTTGATGGCTGAGTACCACTCCATAGGGTATACATACCACATTTTCTTTATCCCCTCATGAACTGAAGGGCACTGAGGTTGATGCCGCACCTTTGCTATCGTGAATTGTGCTGAAATAAACATTCGAGTGCAGGTGTCTTCTCGATAAAATGACTTCGTTTCTTATGGGTACACACCCAGCAGTGGGGGAGGAGGAGGTGTGGGCTCCTGAGAAGAAACAAAGGCAAGGCCCTTTAACTGGGAGATTACACACACAAGCCCAGAGAAGGACCCTCACGCACTGTTGGTGGGAATGTAAAATGCTGTAGCTGCTACGGAAAACACCATGGTGGGTCCTTGAGAGGTTAAAAAAAAAATAGAACTGCCGGATGATCCAGCAATTCCACTGCTGGCTATATGTCCCAAAAGATTGAAAGAAGAGTCTCGGACAAAACAGAGATCTGTACACCCAAGTTCACTGCAGCATTGTTCACAATAGCCAAGAAGTGGAAGAGACTCAAATAGCCATCAACAGATGAATGGATAAACCAAATGTGGGACATACGTACAGTGGAATATTATTTAGCCTTAAAAAAATAAGAAAATCTGTTGTACGCTATAACACAGATGAATCTTGAGTACATCACGCTAAGTAAAATGAGTCAGTCACAATGAGACAAATACTATATGATTCTTCTTCCATGAGATCCTTAGAGTAGTCAGATTCACAGAGAAAGTCATCCAGATTCTTTCAGAAAGTTGAGCGGCGGGCGAGGGGGTGCAACAGGAGCCTGTTGATTAAGAGGTATAGAGTTTGATCTTGGCAAGGAGAACAATTCTGGAGATCTTTTGTACAACAATGTGAATATACTTTACTGAACTGTACACTTAAAATTGCACGTTTAACATGTACTTAACATGGTACATCTTGTGTTATCTGACTTTACCACAACTTCAAAAAAGAAAAAAAAAAAAAAGAAGAAGAACTGTTGACGGGGCAGCATACACATTCATCCAGATGACAAATTCATGGCCAGAAATATCTGCCTGCCTCCCTCCCTCCTTGCCTTCCTTCCTTCCTATCATCTGTCATATCCATCTGTCTTTTGTGAGAGAAGATGAAGTAACTGAGGCTAGGGCTTTCCAACGTTTAGTCAGGAGACTGTGAGAGGATTGCACCCATAGCTGCTAACGGACAAACCACAGTATGTTCCCATACTCCTGGATAAACCATTGAAGTCAGTTTCTGCCGGCCTTCAGCATCTCGCAGCTGGGAGTATCCTAACTTCCTAACCAATCAGAACAAGCTTGCCATTGAGCATTTCCTCCCGGCAAATGAACCGCCTTCCAAAACAACTTTTGTGTGTGTGTGTGTGTGTGTGTGTGTGTGTAAATCTTCTGTGAAAAACCTCTTCTGTGCTGCCATACGGGACACTATTCAGGGGTGCCTTGATTCAGCGTACTCAAATTGCAATTCTTTGTTTCCCGAATAAATGCTGTTTCCTTACATCTCTGTGTGAAACTTCTTTTTTTAGTTAATACTATCTACCTAGCCATTTCTATCACCTCTGTTATACATCAAAGGCAAGTTAGTTATCGTGGAACAATACGGACACATTTATTGCAATCGAGAAACAAAGTTTACTATTTTCTGATAGAAAGTTAGGCTAGTTTCCTGGTGATGTAGGTTAGTTGGCACTTGCACTTCAAACACAAACACAGTATAAACTAAGTCAGCTATTTTACCCCTTGCAAACCTTAGATTCTTGATAGCAAATCTTTTCAACTATCATGTCGAAAACATTTGAGGGGACGTAGTTGTTTAAAAAAGTATTTTAGGAGGTGTGTGAGCTAAGAAATATTTGAAGAATACAGGTACACGGGAGGAGAGACCCACCAACTTGGAAAGAAGCATAGAGCCCCACACAGGCAGGCTAGGAATACAATGTCCCCTCTGGGCACTGACACTCTAGAGCAGCGGTCCCCAACATTTTTGGAACCAGGAGCCGGTTTCCTGGAAGAAATTTTCCCATGGACGGGGCGGGGGCGGTTCGGGGGAGGCGAAGATCAGACTGTGATGCCTGCAACCAGGAGCGGCTGTAAACACAGACAAAGCTTCGCTCCCTCGCCTGCTGCTCACCTCCTGCTGTGTGACCAGGTTCCTAATCTTCATGGAAGACAACTTTTCCAGCGGTGATGCTTGGCCCAGTTCTAACGGGCCACGTCCTGGGGGCTGCGGAAACCGCAGCTCTAGAGCACCTAGATTAGCTCACACTTGCTTAATCTAATGTTTTTCAAACTAACCAAATACATTTGTTTTAAGACAGCAAGCAGACATTACGCTACCTGAAAATGTCCTTCATTCTCTCCCATTAGTTTGGGCTACGGAGCTTTAATGTATTAGACAGTCATTCTTTTCAATACAGTCATGCACCGCATAAGGACGTTACCGTCAACCACAGACCGCATATACAAAGGCGGCCCCGTGAGATTATAACGGAGCTGAAAAATTCCAATTGCCTAGGGATTTTGTGGCAGTCATACTGTCCTAGGGCACCACAGTACCTTTTCTATGTTTCGATATGTTTAGATATGCAAATATTTACCACTGTGTCACAATTGCCTGCAGTATTCAGGACTGCCACCTGCTGTACAGGTGTGTCGCCTAGGAGCAGTAGGCTGTCCCTCAGAGCGTGGGAGTGTAGTGGGCTATACCATCTAGGAGTGTGTAAGCACACTCTGTGATATTCCCACCAACAACACACTTCCCACAATATATCCCTATTGTTAGGCGGCGCGTAACTGTATTTCTGAGACGTAGAGTGTTATAAATTTGGTGACATGGCCCTACAGCGAGGAAGCACAGATAGAGATACGGAATGTGAGAGAATTATCCAGTATCCTCACACTGAAATCCAATACTCTTAGTTATTCCCAATGAAAATATTGTCATTGGATGGATGGGTGGATCATAAATGATTTTCTGATGTGGGATCGTTTCTCCAAATAAAATGTTAGTGCCTCCCTCATCTCCCCCAAAGAGCACATGGAAACGGAGGATCAGAGGTCTTACCCCTTCCTGACATGATTTGTGGAAACCTCAGTGCTCTTGGTTTCTACCTTGGGAAACACAGGTCTTGACCAACATGGCTAGGGTCGCCCTGTGCTTTTCTCAGTGCACGCTCACTTAAAGCTATCAAAATAGCACCGGTCACAAACGCTGTAACTGCTTATCTATCCAGACTTTGTTACAATATGCTTCCTCAGCATTGCAAAGGCTCATAATTTCTCATGGTCACAATTCCCCATTTTTACACATTTCCACCACACTTCCTCTCTGATTTTCCTTTGGTTTACATTAATAAAATCATTGAAAGATTTGGGATACGGTCCCTCCTTGCTAATTTTCTCTCTCCACAGCAATTAAAAACTCTGGTGATGTATGCGTCCATTAGGGGGTTATTAAAAGAAAAACCCTTGTGAAATATTTAGCAGCCTCGTATAGAGGAGAACTTACTTTGAATCAGCACATCTGTGATAAAATGAGCAATCTTTATCACAAACTTACTGAGACAGATCAAGACCCTCAAATTCCCGGGGATCAAAAAAGATGGAAAATTTACATTCAATGTAGTTTGAGTTTTATCAAGAGGCGACATGCTGCAACACTCTCATTGCAAGTCAACCCATATGTTGCCTTTGATCACCCTGCTTTGCAGAAACTAAGAAATTTGGCTTTAACTCTCGCTCTGTGTCCTATGAAACACCCAGCGATGTTCACAAGATTTCGATGGATTTCCAGGGGACTCGCAAACCAATGATCACCTCTAGCTCTAATGTCCTATCACCACTGAATTCTTACTTTACTGTTCCCCTGTACCATAAGCAAGTTCTCTCCTCTGCCATGTCACATGCCCAAATAGGAAATTCTGTCATTTCCTGAATTCCCCAATTTTCTTAACCCTAAAAGGCGCCCCCCCCCCCGCCACACACACGCACACACACACACTCACAAGTGAGATTTGATTATGTAAAGACCTGACTTAAGTTGGAAGGAGATGGAGAGGGTTCATTCTGCGGCAATGCAAACAATATAAAATGAAATGTTAGACACGCCTATTATTGAAGTACATTTTATCATATGCCCGAGTCAGTCTTGCTCTCCGTCCGTTGTCTCTTTCTCCTCCTTTTTAAGAGCAATCACCAAAACATCGGTTCATCTATGTGGATATATCTTTGTGTATTTTTCTCTGAGAAAAGAAAAAAAAAGATGGGAGAGTTACAAACCAACTTGATAACAGAACTCACAGGAGGTCATGACATCAAGCATGGGACAGAACCCAATTTTAATTTAGACACGTTTGATTTCCTCCCAAAGAGGAAAGAGTCATTCTTGCTGAGGAAAGGTTAGGTCAACACACATACTTCTGGAAAGGAGAAAAAGAGTGAGGAGAGGGGGAGGGAAAGGAATTTTATATTCAGATTCTTTTCATGAATTATAAGATGTGCGAATAAAGGTTTTGAACCATTAAAATGTGCTTTGCGCTGCCGAACTGTTTCTTTGACCCTGACACCTCACTGAAACTGAATTACCTGGTCCCTAGCCTTTTAACCGGGAAAAAAAAAAAGTATCAATTATGAAATTCAACTGACTGGGAAATAAGGAGGGGGACGACGAGAGGAACAGGTAGCTAATCACGTTGTGTGACGTGTCAGATAGTCACTGCTTCACTCCTACAGACGCTCAAGTTATGACTAGGGCATTAGAAAACACCACGGTACTCTAGAGGTATTTGTTCTTTTTATTTTCTTGACGAAATGTTTCAGTAAAATTCATTTTCTCTCGCTATCACTTTCTCGCTTTTTGAAATGAAAGTGTGCGCAAAGATTTTCCCTCAGTATGCTTCACCTGTGATTGGTAACCGTCCGCCGTCTCCTTTCTTGCCTGGGACTATTTGCCAAGTGAATTATTGACACAAGCTGCCACAAGGGAGTATCTTTGCGGTTCTGCCTCGCATCCTGCAGTACCCG
Organism: Eulemur rufifrons; assembly: GCF_041146395.1. Classification (NCBI taxonomy): domain Eukaryota; kingdom Metazoa; phylum Chordata; class Mammalia; order Primates; family Lemuridae; genus Eulemur; species Eulemur rufifrons. The sequence continues at coordinate 19,883,783 of NC_091012.1, read as the reverse complement.
TGCAGGACAACAAAAGCCGTTTGCTGACAAGTTTTCATTGTCTTTTCTTTTCTTCCTGCTACATTCTTTCCCTCGGTTTCATGTGGACGTGAGAGCGCACTTTACCGTGTTTTTTCCTTTTATCCTGAAGTAGGAAAGGAAGAATGTACTATAACTTATGCAAACGTCTGCAGGTGACCTGTGGCACTCACTGCTCTTTGTGGTCCTCGTTTCGTCAGCGCCCAGGTCACACCATGTCACTCTTGCCCTCTTCGTCTGTCCATCCCTTGCCGTGAGCATCCCAAGCAGCGCTTCACTCACCTTCCTCCCCCTTTGCCACGCTGGTTTCCTCTTCTGATCAGCAGACACTAAATCAGGAGGGCAGGATCAAAGCCCCCCGCCAGGTCAGATAACCGAGACTCTATCAAAACGGGGTCTTGAGAAACCATCTGATCAAGGAAAAGGCTCTTTCAGAGAAAGTAATTTTAAGATTTCCCAGTGCCTTACATTTTATTGGGTGTGATGTTTAATTGGGTAAATAGTCTATCAAATGTAATGTCTAATCTTGTATATTATGTCAGGATTCGTGACACTAATGGACATTAACACAGTTTCTATGGGCAAGTATGCAAAAATATTAATTTTCATCAACTAAATATTTCATATCCTGCTATCACGTTAATTACATTCAACTTAATTTTTTGCTTTGATCCTGCTGGATTTTGTCCACCTTTTGTTGTAATGATGGTGGTTCTGAAAAAGAGTTTAGTTGCATGAAAGCTAGAAAAGGCTACGTGAAGACTGACTCAGTTCGTTCTTCCCACAAAACACATCAGCCCCAACTTCATGGCTTCAAGCCGGCATTTATTACTGGTCTCAGTTGTGGGCATCCCCTGGGCAGTTTTTTCTCATTTAGGCTGACCGGCTGGGGCTGGATGATCTAGAACACCTTCCCGCACCCGTCCAGGTTGGCTACGATGAGTGAGGGGGCTGCCTCTTCTCTCCACAGATCCCTCATCCTGTAGGAGGTCAGCCCCAGCTCAGTCACATCACGGTGACAGAGGGCTCCCCCGTGGCAAGAGAGGGCAAAGCCCAAGGTGCAAGTGCTTCAAGAGTCTCTGCTTGTGGCAAGTTTGCTCTGTCCCTTTGGCCGGTACAAGTCACAGGGTGGAGCCCACGTCTAAGCGAGGGAGAAGGTGGCTTCACCCCTTGTCGGGAGGAGCAAACGGCAAAGTCACCGTACAAAGGCACATATGGGGGTGGGAGGAATTTGTGGTCACTTTGCCAACCACCACAAAAATTATCATTATTTTCTTGTCTTCATTACTTTATAGCCCTGTCTTATTGTGTAGCTTACCGGTATCCGTTTCTTGGAAAGTTTAAATTGGGTACTTCTGCATTTGTACCTTCTCAACGACTCGTCAGTAATTAATCTCTATAAAATATGAATCAAGAAAGAAAGAAAAAAGACAAAAGAGAGAGGGAAAAAACACGAGAGAGAGTTTCCTGGTGGAGCCCGGTGGACACCCGCAGTTTGGGAGTTGGGTCAGAGAGTCCGGTGGCGGCGGTTTGCAGGGCAGAGGACCAGAGAGAAGAGCTGCAGAGGGAGAGACCCCTGAGCACCCGCAGAGGGTCCCGCCTGAGTAGTGGAGCAGTCGGCAGACAGGCCACTGATGAGCACAAGCGTTGTGAGGGAACTACGCTGAGGCCAGGGGAAGGACCCCCTCAACCCCGCTGAGAAAATGCAACGTAACTCTGCCCAGTGCCCAAGCAGGGCAGCGACTGGTGGCTGTTCCCACCCGCCAGGACAGAGAACCTCATCATCGGCCAGGGCGCTCAGAGGGGTCTCGCCTCGGCAGCGTGGGAAAATTCATCCTACACTAAGAGCTGCCCCGGTCCCCCGCGGCACATCTTCAAAGCAAGACTTCAAAGCAAGGATCAAACTGCTTCCCAGGAACTTAACAGCACCCCAGAACACAGCTCACGGACATGTCTAGGAAAACAGAAATACCCAGCAGTCAAGGGAAACGCCGCAACATCTCGCATCCAGTCGAAAACTACCAGGGGTGCACAGAAGCAGGAAAATGCAACCCCTTACGAGGAGAGAAAGCAGGCAGCGAAAGGCGTCCAGATCGGCGAGGAAGAAGAAAACCTGTCTTTGTTTGCAGACATGACCGTCTACGTGGAAGATCTGACAAAGGAGCGACTAGACGGATTAGTGAGTCCAGCAAGTTTGCAGGACACGGCGTGTTTTAGAGAGAGTAAGGACAAATGCAAACTATTAATGAAAGTAAGAACGCTAATTCTCCCTGTTGAAGATTAAGGGAAGAGACTCCTCCTCCTCTCATTTGTCAAAGCAGCTGTCGCCAACCTTTTTGGCACCAGGGACCGGTTTCCTGGAAGATAATTTTTGCATGGACCTGGGGGTGGGGGACAAGGTTTTGGGGTGACTCAAGCACATGGCATTCATTGTGCACTCTATTTCTATCACTATGACGTGGTGATATATAATGACATGATTATACAACTCACCATAAGGCAGAATGAGTGGGAGCCCCTGAGCTGCTTTTCCTGCAACTAGGCGGTCCCATCTGGGGGTGACGGGAGACAGTGACTGACGTGGCAGGAGGCGGACAGAGCTCAGGTGGTGATCGGAGCCGTGGGGAGTGGCCGTAAATACAGATGAAGCTTCGCCCGGTTCCTAACAGGCCACAAGCCGGTACCGGTCCGCAGGGCTTGGGGACCACACTGTGCAAGCATTCACTCCAGAGAATTTTTAAGTTCTTCCTCTGTCTCTTTTGAAAAGGATGTAGATGTTCTTAAAAGCTAAAAAGCTTCTTGGCAGCTCTGTGACCCAGGAAGGTCTTTTTCAAGGACCTAGGAGCCCTCGCTTTGAGATGTAAGCATCAGGGGAGAAAGCAGCCCCATCGTCCAGTTTCTGTGGGAGGACTGAATCCTAACGTCAGTGGGCACCTTGCTCCCAGTTGCAAATGTAGCTCCTTTCATAACGACATGAGAACTCTTTACTATCTTTTTTTCTTTTTATTGGATGAAGTCCGTTGTGCTAGTCTGCTCAGGCAGCTGTCATAAAGAACCATGGACCGGTTGGCTTAAACAGCAGACATTTGCTTCCCGCAGTTCTGCAGGCTACGCGCCTATGGTGAAGGTGCGGGCAAATTAGTCTTCTGGTGAGGGCTACCTTCCTGGCTTGTGGAAAGCTTTGTCCTCACAAAGCCCCGCCCCAGTGGGTGTGTGCTGAGACAGAGAACGAGGGCTCTCTCAGAGTCTCTTACAAGGACACTAATCATGTTGGATGACAGCCCTGAACCTAAGACCTCCCATAGCCTTAACTACTCCTACTCCTCTAGAGGCGCCAGCTCCAAATACAGCCACACTGGGGGTCAGGACTTGCACATGGGACTGCGAGGGTGGGGATAGGACACACACATTCAGTCTGTAACACTAGTTAACTAATACAGATGGTCACCCCAATTACCAGGTAAATTTCCCGTGAACTATGGGCCAGAGATGGTGCCGTGAAGTCATCTCTCTTGCCGAGCAGCCACTGTCAGTCTTGAGGGCCTGTGTGCAATGGGTAGTATCCGATTGGCTCGAGAAAAGGGGGAGATTTCTTTCTGTCTTTGCAGTCTTTTAGCAGATCCCCGGTGATGGGCATCACACTCTGGTGCAAGGCTCATGCGGTAATAAAACTGTTTTCCTCCTTTGTGGAGAGGCTTCCAGACTCGGCAGCTGATTTTGTTTTTAATTATATTTTCTCAGCACTGCAACCCTCCCTCCCCCAAAACACTGAACCAATTGTCCAGGCACTTTTCTTCACTGATCTGAAACCAGGAAGCCACAAAATTTTTATTCTAGTGTTTCTGGATTGTTTGCTCTTGTCATGCAAACAAAGTTTCTTAAATTTTCGCCTGGAAGCAGATCTCGCAGTGACAAGGATGTGGGGAAACCCTCATTCTGGCAGGAGGGCACAATTTCTAAAGAACTTTGCATGGCACACCCAGAGCCTTAAAGAAATACAACAACAAATAGAAAGTAATTGTACCTGTTGGGATCCATGTGAAGGAAACAACCCTTCATGCAGAGATGTTTATACAAGACTCCCTGTGAATCCTTATGTGTGACAGGGCAAAAATGGAGAACAAGTTATGTGCTCAACAACTACACTGAAATGCATCTTTTACGCATCCATTCAAGAACAGGGCTTTGACACTCTTTAGAAAGAGGTGAAGCTCCCAGGTCACCATGAAAACATTTCAGAGAAAAACCCTAATATTAAACCTGCAAAACCTGTACATTTAATGTATAATAAAACTATAAAAGTAGAAAAGTATTTCAAAATGCTCAAGGGTAGTTAATGCTCAGACAGTACCCAGACCCAGTTGTTTGTCATCTTCTTGCGTTTCTTAAACTCTCTTCGATTACCCTGCACTACTTGACTCTCTGAATCCCAGAATCTCTGCGCCAACCCGAGGACAAAGGTGAGAAAACCTGGACGCGCAACAGCTGAAAAGAAATTCAAACACAGAAAAGTAGCTCCGTTCTATTTTGAGCGCCAACAAACATGTACACAGCAATCCGTACAAGTGGGGAGAGAGCACACAAGGGCCAGTGCAGGCAACCAGTTACGTCCCCCGCCCCCCCCCCCCCGCCCCAATAAAGTGGCTGCTGCTCCAGGAATCATTGACTAGGGAGGGCTGCCCAGGAGCAAACACACGGCCGGGCTTCCACCGCCCTTTCCCGGCCGAGGCTTAGCGAAACTAAGGGCACGAGGCGCTGCAGAGTCTGTCTGCACCACCACGGAAAGCTGCTTGAGCAAGGGGGCGACGGAAATGTGGAGGAGGCCAGAGTTTTCAGCAGTTACTGGGCTAAAAGTGAGGGCAAAGGAAAATCACATTAGCGGAGCTAACTCCTCATTTCCCCGGACCCCCAGCCCCAGCCCCGTGGCCATTCTACCTAATCCTTGGGTCTTGCTTAGAGCGCCCCCGTCAGGCGGCCACAGGCACAGCACAGGCTTAACCCTTAGGTGTCTCCAGGCCTCCATCCCTGTCCCAACCCCGCCCTGCCTGGAGCTGAGACTGGCTATGTCACCGACTGCCATTCCCACTCAGCCCGCCCCTTCCTGGCACTTACAGAATCAGGCCACTGCCAATCACTGCGAACTCCCAGTGGACCGTCCTTTGAGGTGTCCGCCACCTGGGGCCAGGTACTGGTATGCAATCTCCGCCTCTACGAAGGGCAGGAAAGGCTCCATGAGTGCGCTGGTGGAGGTGCCGTTAAGGCGACTTTGAGCCTCGGGCGTCCTCCCACCGAGGCCGCCCCTCGGCCCACCCCAGACCCCTACACACCGTGTCTTCGGGACACCCCCTATGCCCGGCCCCTTCCCCACAATGCACGGCGGGATGCCCACAGCGCAGGCGCACATGGGCTGTCTGCACGCGGTCGGTTCCCGCCAAGGCCGCCCTGCCGCCACCAGGGCGCCCCTGGCGGAGACTGAGGCGCTCTCCCGAGGCTGGGCTGGCCGCTCCGCAGGAGAGGTGCCTCAGGCTCCCCAGGGCGCCTGCGCAGACGGGCCCCTCAGAAGCTGGACAGGAGTGCTTCGGGTGCAGCTGGGTGCTGGGAGGTGGCGGGGCAGAGCGCAAGGAGTCCAGACAGCCGAAATCAGAAAGAACGGGCCGTGTGTCACCGGGCAGATGGGGCCGAGACACACAGCCTGAGTTAGCCTGGAGGGGAGACCGGCCACCACGGTTGAGGACTTGGAGCGGTGTGCACAGAGGGAAAGATCTTGTCCATTCCCTGTGGTCCCTCTGTGTGTCCAAAGTCCCCCCATCTGTAAAAGACCAGGGCGAGGGTGGCAAGCTGGGGGAAACTGGAGCAGATCACAGAGCCTCTTCCAGTCTCCACCTTCTCAGACTCCAAGAATAACAGGCCATTCGAATGAGCTCCTGGCCCCCAAGCAGCCAGCTCCCCGGGGCCAGCCCCGAAACTCACTTCCCTGGAGGGTGGGTTCCAAGAGCGCCCAAGTGCCCGTGGCGGCAACACCAAGAGCTGAATGGCAACTTTCCACTCCCAAGGCCTTCCCGCACCTCCCAAAGCACGCTACGCCAGGCACTAAGGGGCTACCTACCCCCACAGCCCCTCTGATCCATTCCCCAAATAAAGCCAGAAAAACATACGAGCTTAAAGTGTCTCCCCAAACTGCGAGGTTACTGTTGATGCCTGTGTTCATGGCTGGTCCCTAGCACCACCCCACGCGCACGACCGCCCCGGAATCAGTGCTGCAGCCGCTTTCATCCTCCCTTCCAGCCGTCAACAATACTCCTATCCTGCCCCAGTCCTTCAGAGTCCTACTCTCAGCCATAGGACAAAATAGTCTGTTAGATCCCTAATGATGTAGTGCGCAGTGCTGCTCGCTCACCCCAGTGTGTGAATACATTTTAACAGGGAGCCCACGATTTCATCCACCAACCAGAGAAAAAATCCTCACTGACTGACAGTCTGTGTGAGCTGTGGACAGAGGTATGACAGAGGGAGGAACCAAGGTGTCACGGGTACTCCCAGTCGGGGGACAGGATGGAGACGGTAAGCTAAGGTTTCGGGACACAAACCTGTCAAAGCAATTCAAATCCAAACGCCTTGATTGAGCTCGTGGAATCAAAGGCACTATGGAGATCCAGACTTGTCACCATGGTTATTGTTAGGGTGTGAAGTCAGCACGCGGGTGACAAAGATTTCTCAGACAACGTTTAGGATACATAGAAGCGCAAAGTGTATTTATTCCCTCTCCGAAGAGAGAGAGGACACAGCACCTGAAAGAAAGAGAGGTGCTGGCCCTGAGGCCACACGACCCTGAGTCTTTATTAGGCCACGCTGGGGGCGGAGGACTTATGTCTGCAGCCTGATTAGCAGAAGACAGCTGAGAAACTGCGGTGTTGGCCTTTTCTGTTTCTCACGTAGCAGACTGATAGCAGAAATTAGTTTCTTCTTTTCTCTGGATAGCGGGAGGCGTCCGGTGCCATCTCTCCTGGAGGAAGCGGGAAGGAGTTGGAACTCCTACTGTCTGCTCTGCAACATTTTGAAGGCCGTTTAAACAAAACAAAACAAGACCAAAAAACCCCTTTTACAGGCAGTGAACTTCTGATGGCAGTCCATCAGGTAGTGTACCCTTTCCTCCCTCTCCCACAAACCCTTTTCCTTTTGGAATGTGAATTGACCAGCTCTGGTGAAGGTTAATGAGGATTTACACCTTCTTTTGTTTGCTCAGTGTCCTTTCAATGACTGGTAAGCATCTCTGTGGGAGAGATATTCCCCTTACTAACCTCAGCAGCAGGGTTCATGCTACTCTCAGTGACTGCAGAGTTAAAAATCTGTTTTCTTGTTAGCTGTCAGCAAGGCTGTTCTTTCAGTTATTACTCCACTTTCTCTCAGCGTGCTCTAGGCACCTTCCCTCGCCCTCCGTGTGCTCCCTTTCTGGAGGACACTGTTGTTCCACCCCTGGCTCTCCGATCCCTGCCGGTGGCATTCACCTATCGTTCTCCTGTGCCTGGCTCAGCCCCCCAAATGTCAGGGCCATGAGGTGACACTGGCCTCGTCTTGCTTGGTTCCTCTCTGCTGTGCACAGGCCACTCTTTTACCTGCTGTGCTGGTTACTGCCCCCTACCCCACATCCGGTCACCTGTCCTGGCCTGCTCCACGCCCCAGAAAGCTTCCCCATGAAGGATGGTGTCACTCAGGGGGCTCCCTTGTTCTGCCCCTTATGCTAAGCCCGTGGAAGGCACAGAACACCACACCTTAGGAGGACAGACAGCCAAAGACATGCGATTCACCTGCAGACTTCCAGCCTCCCACAGCTCGGGGAGTGGCGGAATTCCCCAAATGGCTCTAGCTCTCACTGGAGTGCAGTAGTACCAGCCCCTGTCGTTGTGCCTTGAAGCCTAGGTCTGGTAACGACTCTCCTTGGGGCCTGACCATCCCTTCTTAGCAGTGGTGCGCTGCTAAATGTTTGACGACTGCTTCTCTGAGGGTGTGTGTGTGCGTGTGTAGAGGGGTGGAAAGGAGGCATGTACACATACATACGCACATAACTTTATTACAATTTTGACTCACATAAAGTGTATGCCACACAATTTACAACCAACAATACAATGTAAAACATTCTTTAGTGTACATTCCGTGTACCTAATGCATTCTCACAGCTTGCTTTAGTGGCTTTTGCCAAGCTCTTGTAACTGTGACCAATCTATGTTTGAAGGTGATGAACACTTACCGTTCTGACATGAGTGATGGTTGCCCTTTTCATTTACTTTACCGAGACAGACAAAAGTGGAAGAAGGTCATCGCATGTGACCTGTTTGCTGAGTCAGATGACAGTATTTGGTGAATACTAGAAAAATATTTCCTCAAGTTGTCAGGCTATTCGCAGTGTAACCACGGCAGACACGGCACACTTTTACGTGGAAACTCACATCTCTGTGACTTGCAGAGAGAGCAGAAGTAGCAGATTCCGCCTCACTCTGCTTTCCGAGTCACGTGCCAGTGCAACTCATTGGTCCAATATAGGCCCTATCCCGGGAGGCAGCACCGAGTGCTCCTCGCAAAGGAGCCAGGGACGTGTAGTTTTCCTCCGCCCAGTGTCTGCTGTTGAAGAAGGCTCACTAGACGAAGGTGGGGTTGGACGGTGAGGAGCCAGACACAGAACGCACCACAGTCCTCCCTTGGGCTCCTCCACATCCATGTGTACACTTCCTATGATACGTACTAATCACAAACACTTACTATACGTTCCGGGCGCTGTTTCAAGCGCTTTACACATATCAATCCATTACTTACGCTTTCAGATGTTAATAGCAGCAACAACCTCCTGCCTGCCATAATGCCACCATCCTTCAAACAAATAAAAGCACACACACTCTCTCCCCATCAGCACAGACTCAAAGCCTCACTCATCTCTTGGTAATGATCGTTCCGTCTCTAGTTCATTGATAATATTGTGTGGATAACCGATAATCTGTGGAATGAATTATAAAGTTACCTCCCACCAACATCACCAGTGTCTTAGTTTGCTCTGTGCTGCTACAACAGCACACCTGAGACTGGGTAATTTCTAGACCACAGGGATTTATCCCTTACAGTTCTGGAGACTGGGAAGTCCAGGGTCAAGGGGCCCGAGTCTGGCGAGTGCCTCCAGATCACTGTGTCGTCCCATGGCGGTAGGCAGAAGGGCAAAAGAACAAGAGAGAGACAGAGAGACAGAGACAGAGAAAGGAAGGAGGCCAAACTTGTCCTTTTATCAGGAACCCACTCCCATGATAACTAACCCCCTTCCATGATAATGGTGTTAATCCGCTTGCGAAGGCAGAGCCCTCGTGGCCTAATCACGTCTTAAAAGCCCCACACTGCTGCCGTGGGGATTGAGTTTTCAACACGTGAACTTCGGGCACACATTCAAACCATAGCAGCCAGTGTAAAACAGTGGAGGGAAGGTGGGGAGGGAGGGAAATTTGGGAATGCAAATAAAAAACAGGCAGGCAGGAAATAACAAAGAAGTAAAGCGGACACAACTGCTGCAGTCCTCACTTCTGCAATTAGACAAAAGGACATGCTTGAGTTTTTCAGTTTTTCATTTCCTCTCACGTCCCCTTTGCCCTCAGCTAACATCCCAGCTGATGAGGATGCAGTGACCCAAGCCTTCCTTCCTGAAGGGGCTGGGCCCTTGCTGGCCCTGTCCATAGGGGGTTGCAGTCCTTCATCCCTCATTAAATGTGACCTTTCCACACGGCAGTACTAGGAGGCGCTGCCCCAAACGCTGTGGCTCTCAGGCATACACTTTTCCCTGACCTCACGATGTGGCAGCAGTTCTCTCTCCTCTGGATAATGAGGACCCATCCCGCAGGCAACACGATGACCCCCTTCGGCTTGTTGGTTCAATAGCACGAGGCGCCCTGGAGAGCCAGGCAAATGCCTGAAATCCAGTCCAGTAGAGCCTTCGTTGGGAGGATGTGATGGGGAATAAGACTTTGGGACGTCCATGGATGGTATTTTTGGCAAAACCATGGCAGGTGGGAGGGCAGGTACACGTGCAGAAAAACTCTCTGTTCCAGAAAGAAAAACCTGGTTCCCGCTGCAGAGGGGAAGGGGTCCAATGTAATCCACCCTCCAGCAGGCGGCTGGCTGGTGCCGGCGAGGTGGTACCTCACAGGGGCTGCGGTTGGTAAGTTGGGCACCCAGCGGGGCCGGCACCCAGACCAGCCTCATCCTTCCCAAGACCTTCCTCCAGCTCCTTAAGCTTCCCCCTTGTCCCTAGAGTCATGGCAAGGGTCTTCAGGGAAACGCACAGGGGCAGGAGCTGCTCCTCAGGCGAGGGGGAGCGACGCAGCGGGCTCTCCAGCTCCTGCCTTCCCTGGAGAGCTGCCCCCAGTCACACCAGAGCGGGGCTCCTCGCGGGGCACCGCGGGGGTGGGTAGGGGCAGTGGGGAGGCCCCCGGGCAGACACCCCGAGACCTGAGTCCCTGAGAGGGAGAGAACGGAGGAGCCGCGCCTTGCCCCGCGGCAGCGGGACAACCAGCACAGTTTGCACAGTGAGGCCGAGCTGTGCGGAAGTCAGTCTGTGACCACCTGTCTGTGTGTCTGCAGATAGGTCTGTCTGCCCCAGGACATCAGGAAAATCAAGGCCCACCTGCCTCGTAGGTCGGGAAGCCGTCCAAGGAGCCAGAGGGTGGCTTGGTGCTTGAGGGAGCAACTCAGCCAGCAAGGTCACCAAACAGGGCCTGGCCCTGGAGCTGAGACCCTGGGCATCCTGTTCTCTGACACGTTGCACTGGGCAGGCAGCTTTCGCCTCTTCTTAGGCACCGTGTAGGAGGGACCTGCAGCTGGAGAAGGGGAACAAACAGCGCAGGGCCCCCTGGACCTACGTCAGGGCATGGGCTGAGTCGCCAGACCAGGCCAGTGTCCCTTCATTTGCAGCCAACTTCATTGTTTTCTGCTGATCCCCAAAATAATCTTACCCCAAGAAAAATAATTCAAACACTGCAGACATGATTGAGACAGAGTGAATATTGACACACGCGTGCGCGCAAACACACACACACACACACTCCAGACCACTGCTAACAGCCTGAAAATGTGCTTCATGACAAAAGCTCTCAGACAACTAGGAATAGAGGGGAACTTTCTCACATGATAAAGGGCGTTGACAAAAATCCCACCAGTAACTTCATACAGAAAGATTCCCCCCCTAAGATCAGGAACAAAACAAGGATGGCCACTTTCGCCACTGGAACTCAATATTGTACTGGACATCTAGGCAGAACAGTTGAACAAGTACAAAGAAAAGAAGAGCATCTAAATTGGAAAGGAAAAAGTAAACAATCTCTCCTTGTAGAGGACAAGACCCTATACATAGAAAATTCCAAAGAATCCACAAGAACGCTACTGGAGCTAATAAACGAACGAATTCAGCAAAGTAGCAGAGTACAAAATCAACACACAAAAATCAGTTGTGTCTGACCTGCAATGTTGTACATCTGCAATGAGCAATCTGAAAAGGAACTTACTAAGGCAATTCCAGGTACGATGGCAAACAAACAACAGAGTAAAACACCTGGGAGTAAATTTAACCAAGGTGAAAGATGAGTGAGTGGAAAAAGACAAAACATTGCTGAAAGAAATTTAAAATGACCTAAATACACGGACCAGCATCCCGTGCCCACGGATTGGAAGACTTAAAATTGTTAAGTCTTTGACTACCCAGAGTGTGCTGTGGATTTGGTGCAATCTCCATCAGAATTCCCATGGCCCCTTTTTTACAGAGGCAGAAAAGCTGCTCCTAAAACTCATACAGCATTGCAAGGGAGCCTGAGTAGCCAAAAAAGTATTGAAAAAGACGTACAAAGTTGGAGGATTCACCTTTCCATATCTCAGCACTTAACACAAAGAGACAGTAATGTGGAAAAAAAATGCATTTTTGTTAACCCACTCATGAATTGATGGGCACTTGGGTTGATTCCACATCTTTCCAATTGTGAATTTTGCTGCAATAAACATTCGAGTGCAGGCCTCTTTTTGATAAAATGACTTCTTTTCCTTTCGGTAGATACCCAGTAGTGGGACTGCTGGACCGAATAGTGGGTCTACTTTTAGTTCTTTGGGGAATCTCCATACTGTTTTCCATAGGGGTTGTACTAATTTGCAGTCCCCAGCAACAGTGCATAAGCATTCCTTTCTCTCTGCATCCACACCGGCATCTATTGTTTTCTGAATTTTTAACAATGGCCATTCTTGACAGGGGTAAGGTGATATCTCATTGTGGTTTTCATTTGCATTTCCCTGATGGTTAGTGATGTTGAGCATTTTTTTCATATGTCTCTTGGCCATTTGTCTATCTTCTTCTGAAAAGCTTCCGGTAGTTAAAGTCATTGGACATCAAGAAGGGCGGGGGAGCTAAAAATCTACCTAACGGGTACAGAAAATTGGATAGCCACATGTAGAAGACTGAAACAGGACCCACAGCTTTCACCTCTCCCCAAAATCCAATCACAGTGGATAACAGACTTAAACCTTAGGTGTGAAACGATTAGAATTCTAGAAGAGAATGTAGGAAAGACTCTTACAGACATTGGCCTAGGCAAAGAATTTATGAAGAAGACCCCTAACGCAATCACAGCAACAACAAAAATAAATGAATGGGACCTGATTAAATTAAAAAGCTTCTGCACAGCCTAAGAAACACTCATAAGAATAAACAGACAACCTAAAGAATGGGAAAAAATGTTCACATACTACACATCAGATAAAGGACTGATAATAAGAATCTACTTAGAATTCAGGAAAATCAGCAAGGAAAAATCAAACAACCCTATCAAAAAGTGGGCAAACGACATGAATAGAAATTTTTCAAAAGAAGATATAAGAATGGCTAACAAACACATGAAAAAATACTCAACATCCCTAATCTTCAGGGAAATGCAAATCAAAACCACAAGGAGATATCACTTAACTCCAGTGAGAATGGCCTTTATCAAAAAGTCCCAAAACAACACATGTTGGTGTGGATGCGGAGAGACGGGAACACTCATACACTGCTGGTGGGACTTCAAGCTAGTGCAACCTCTGTGGAAAGCATTATGGAGATACCTTAAACAGATTCAAGTAGACCTACCATTTGATCCAGCAATCCCATTATTGGGCATCTACCCAAAGGAACAAAAGTCATTCTATAAAAAGAAACCTGCACCCGAATGTTCATAGCAGCACAATTCACAATTGCAAAGATGTGGAAACAACCTAAATGCCCATCAATTCATGAGTGGATTAGTAAATTTTGGTATATGTATACCATGGAGTATTATTCAGCTATAAGAAATAGCGGTGATATAGAATCCCTTTTGTTCTCCTGGAGAGAGTTGGAACCCATTCTATTAAGTGAAGTATCCCAAGAAAGGAAAAACAAGCACCCCATGTACTCACCAGCAAATTGGTTTCCCTGATCATCACCTAAGTGCACATTTGGGAATAACACCAATTGGGTATCAGACTGAGGTGGGGGATAGGGAAAGGGGATGGGTGTATACCTACATGATGAGTGCGTTGCACACTGTCTGGGGAATGGACACGCTTGAAGTTCTGACTCAGGGGGATGGGAGGGACATGGGCGATATATATAACCTGAACTTTTGTACCCCCATAATAAGCTGAAATAAATAAAAAAATAAAAAAAATTTCAACTTCTGTGCATCAAAGGGAAAGATAACCTTCAGAATAGGTGAAAGTATTTTAAAATCATAGATCCTAGGGGACTCTAGGATCCAGAATATATAAAGAACTCTTACCACTCAACAACTAAGAGACTGAAAACTCACTTTAAAACTGGGCAAAAGACTCAAGTAGCCATCTCCATGAAGGAGATATAGAAGTAACCAACAGGCACGTGAAAATATGCTCAACATCGACAGTGATCAGGGAAGTACTGACAAACACCACAATGAGACACAACTTCTTCACACCCACTAGGATGTCTATAATTTAAAAAATGGAAAAGAACAAGCACTGCAAATGTTAAACCCAGAATCACCACATGGCTCAGCAATTCTGCTCCCAGGTATCTACCCAAGAGAAGTGAAAACAGGGACTGAAACAAATACTTGTACCCAAATGTTCACAGTAGCGCTATTCACAACAGCCCAAAGGCCAAAACAACCTGAATGCCCATCGGGGGATGTATAAATAAAGAGGAGGTGGTATATCCAGACAATGAAAGGTTATGCAGCCAAAAAAAGGAATGAAGTAGTAACATGTGCTACAACAAGGGAATCCCTCAAAAACATTATGCTGAGTGAGAGAAGCCAGACATGAAAAGTCACATGTTGCATGATTGCATTATAGGAAACGTCTGGAATAAGCAAATCCATAGGGTCAGAAAGCAGAGCGGTGGAGCTGGGGCAGGGGCTGCAGGGGGGCGGGGGGGTCGAGGTGGTGGGTGGAGAGTGTCCGCTTAATGGTAGTGCCCGTTAAATGGGATTGAAAGCTTGACGGGTTTTCTTCTGAGGTGATGAAACTAGGTAGAGGCGACCAGAGTACAACCCTGTGAATGTACTAAATGCCACTGAATTATTCACTTTCGAAATGGCATATTTTATGCTATTTTAAGATACCTACAACCTCAATAACTTCCCCCATATCTGTTTCTACAAGGCTTGCAAGCTCAAAGAGCTGACTTAAAAAAAAATCCTGTTTTGTAAGAAAAACAAATTACAGCTAAAAATACCAATATCAGATTTCGTCATTTTTCAAAAGATAAACGTCCACGGTGTGTCCTAAGGCAAGAATAGATTAAGTTCAAGCTCCTGTATTGTGAACAACCCCAGACCTAGAAAAGTAACAACTCATGTTTTTGATCTCTCTAAAGCACTTCCACATCAGCAAGGAACAAGCATGCTTTTACCTCTTAGAATATTTTCTTCATACGCCCCTTCCTCAAAGATTGGCAATTCCTGAAACCGAGGTAAAAATAATAATGCTACCATTTGCTCAGAGCGCCCATTTGGGCCGGGAATCACGCTTTACATAAGTTATCACTAATCTTTGCAGCAAACTCCCAAAACTTGTTTTACAATCTCATTTTTAAAGGTGAGGAAATACACAATCCAGGTAACTCGTGCAGGAAAAAGGGTAGAACTATTTTCATCAAGTTTAAGTACATAACCTTGTCCATCAGGAGAAGGACGCGGTGACCTCTCAGCCTCCCTTGCCAGTCTGTCGCGAGGTCGGCATTTTAGTCTTTTACAGACAGCCTCTGGACAAAACAACAGACTTGCTTTGTGATGCCTGACTGGGAAGAGTGCTCATTTTCTGTTAGCCGGGGAGAGAATGAATTGCTTTAAAGCGGTTTGCATTTTATGAACCTGTAGCGATTCTTTTCCAAGATGACAGTGTGTCCATTGTATACATGTTCAGTCACTGCTTTCAAAGATTTGAATCAACCTAGGCCAGAGTGTTTCCCTGAGAAATGGAACAGTTTGATTTGGGAAGGGCTGCAGCCAAAATGTTATGTCATACAATTGGCTTTGACCCAACTTCCTGTACCAGCTTGGAGGAGTTTTTGGGAAAAACAGATTCTTCTTCAGACCTGTTTCTGAAGGCAGCCTCAGCGTTGGTATGAGGTAGTTCCCATAGGTAACCATGGGGCAGTTTACGTCTACTACCTTCCGTCAGTGCTAAAGGTTACAGGGTCACTTGCGGTTGTTTAGGAGCAACTCTGGCGCTCACTGGAGCACTCTCTTTTAGCCAGCACAGCACACCCCCGCTCAGGTTCCTTTTTTTTCCCACTCAATTGCATTATGACTGTATTTTCAATGTACCTAAGGAGCTCACGAATTTTGATTTTCTCCTTGGAAGTAGGTGTTATGATCCCCATCTTGTAAGTGATGAAACAAATACAGAGAAACACGGAGAGTTTTAGGCAAGGACTCAGAAGAAATCAGGGGTAGAATCTGGAACGGAAATCAAACAATGGATATAATTGTGTGCTCGTATATGTATACCTAATTTTATTAGAGTAAATTATGCATGAGTGTTGATAGAATCTTTATAATCCACATGTGTCCATTTGCGTGAAGACTATCCTTGGGGTGAGAGGGGGGAACCACGTGCTGTACGTGTGGTTTTTGTGGTTATTGACACCACATGTGCCTTTTGTGGTTATTGATTCTCAGGGCTCATCCCATGATGGAGAAACACACTACATAGACTCACAAAAGCACTATGTGCCTTGAACCTGAACTTTTTACTGTGAACACTCATGGACAAACACCTGGTATATCCCCTAACATCAGAGCCACCCTGTACCCTCCTCAATGCCACAGAAGCCCTGTCCCTCTCGATGCCAGGTCAGGGACTAAATTCCAGGCAATGCCATTCAGGTAAATTGGGAAAGGCTTCAACATTAGTGAAGGAAAGTATTTTTTTATATAAAGGAGGAATAAAACATTTATGCGATGCCTCACAAATACTCAGGCTTCTTTCTGGTAGATGTCTTCTTTTAACAGAGAAGGACAGTGAGGTTCAGAGAGGTTATCTTGCCTAAGGCAAGGACCAGAGCCAGGATTCGAACCCAGCTCTGTCCCACTCTGATGCTGATACACCACACTGCCTCCTCAACATTTAACTACTGTTTTCAAAGCAAGGACGTTAGGGAAGGAGGCGGGCGGAAATCAAACGAGAACTTACTCGTTGGAGAGAAAAACTCTTAGCAGAGCTCCTCGTGCCAGTGATTCTCCCGGAGACTGTCCGTTATCATCTTCGTGGCCCCACAGAATACATTCGTTTGGAGACGTAGAATCTGAGAGCCCTTAAGAAGAAGTAAATCATCAATCCCAACCAACACATAAAGACTTACCACTTTTGATGACCCTTGAATAGTAATCATCATTGCTTAATGAGGATTTGAAATAATTATGGAAACTCTAATAGCTAACAGATACTGAACTTTCACCTCTTAACCGCTGAGGCATTATTATTATTAACCAGAATTCAATTTGGCTGTGCAACCGAAAACCTGAGTACAGCCGGCCCTCCCTACCCGTGGGTTCCTCATCCATGGATCCAACCAACCTCACATCGAAACCATTTGAGGAAAAAGAAATTCCACAAAGTTTCAAAAAGCAAAGCTTGAATTTGCCAGGCACCCAGTACTACCTTGAATCTGGGCAAATGAAGTGCCGTGTGGGCACTGTGTTAGGTATTATCAGCAATCTAGAGATGATTTAAATTATACCGGAGATTCGCAAAGGTTATTTGCAAATGCTGTGCCATTTTCTGTGAGGGACTTGAGCATCGGAGGCAATGGTATCTGCAGGGGAGGGGGGTGGTGTCCTGGAACCAGTCCCTGGTCAATTAAGTTTACAAATGCTGCAGGTACAGGCGGTGGCTTCCCATTGTCCTGCCCTAAACGGATTTGCAAAAGCAAATGTGCCTCTGACAAACAGCATCGATGTTTACAGGTCCAATCAGTCAACTACTTGGAAACGGTATGTGTTTGAACTAAATCAGATCTCCTCACAGAAACTCTTGGCAAGGCTTCCTCATTTACTGATAAAAAATCAAGGCCTTAGATCCAAGGAAAACCTTCCTTAGCCTTCTTCCTCACTACTTCAAAGAACCTCTTTTTAGTGTTACTCGCACCGTTCTCTCCAATATAAGAGGAAAGGATAACCTCTTCTTTTTCTTTTCCACAGCATGGATGTGTCCCGTC
Organism: Eulemur rufifrons; assembly: GCF_041146395.1. NCBI lineage: Eukaryota > Metazoa > Chordata > Mammalia > Primates > Lemuridae > Eulemur > Eulemur rufifrons. The sequence goes on along the minus strand of NC_091012.1, from coordinate 19,866,040 downwards.
ATTAAATATACCCCAACCCTCTGGCTAATAACGTCTCAGTATTCCATCATGTGCTAAGCACTCCCCCACAGGAAGACTTTTTGGTTGTTTCCAATTTATTCATATTGTAAAGAATGCTGCAGTGATTAGCACCGGAGTTATATATCTGCAGACATTCAAGAAAATTTCCGTAGGATACATTCTTGCAGAACAGCTCTTGGTCATGCCCACATCATCCTCCAACAAGGCTGCCCCAAACTCCAATTCCACCAGTAGCACAAGCAACTGCCGGTTTTCTTGCACCCTTACCTTGCTCTCTGTGTGTTTGCCGATCTCATGGCGAAAATAGTGGTGTCCCCTTAGTTTGAATTCACACCTTTGGCCGCCAGTGAGCTTAAGTCTTTTGTACATTTCTTGAATAGTAATTAACACTCAATCTTCCATACATGTTGCAAATATTCTTCTTGTCAAGGTAACCAGGTACCAATACATTTTATGGTCTCTGGGGAGGCTCAGAAGTTTAATTTTTTTCATGTAATCCAAGCTATCAATGTCTTCCTTTACTGTTTCCACCTGTCAGGTCACGTTGAGAAAGACATCCTAAACTGGAATATTTTCTTCTAGCACTTCTATGGCTTCACTGTCTAAACTTAAAGGATTAATTAATTCACCTGGAATATATGTTGGCGTATGCTATGAAGCAAGGATACCTTTTTTTCCAGTTGTTCCAACACCATCTGCTAAATGATCCAGCCACTCTGACATGTTCTAAGTCCGTGAGTGTTCACAGGTCTCTTTCTTGCCTCTGTTCTGTTCCACTAAACTATCAGCTGAGGCACCAATACCACTGCCGTAGTTTATCCTCTTGTTGTATGTTCTTACATGTTTGATAACTGATCTGGCGTTCCTTTCTTTAGTCTTCATTTTCAAAATTTTATTTGTAGTTCTGAGGAATTTTTAAAATAAACCTTAGAATCATTCTGCCAAGTCAAAAAACTTCTAATGAGATGCTTTACTGTAATCCTCTCACCCACAACTTGGTGTATTTCGCCAATCGGTCAAGGCTCTTCTTGAGTCCCTGAGTAAAGCTTCTAGCTGTCATTGTACAGGTCCTACAGATTTCCTATAATGGTTATTCCTAGATATATATTTTTTGTTACGTGAATGTGATCTTCTATTTCATCACATCTTCTAGCTAGTTGCTGCTGATATTTAAGAAAGCTACTGGTTTTTGTTTGTGTGTGTGTTTTCTAACCTAATACCGTGGCCGACTCTCCTTAGTTCTCATGGTTCTCTAGTTTTGTTCCAGACAGACAATCACATTATCACTAAATATAGATGGTGTTGTCTCTTTTCTTTCCAATATTCACAGCTCATTTCTTCTCCTCTCATCACATTGCCTAGAATTTTTAAACCATGTCAGACAGTAGTTATGATTGTGGGCGTTGTGGAGTGGATCCTGATTTTAATGAGAATGCACTCATGTTTCATCAAGAAACGTAATGCTGGAGAATCAAAGATGGCGGAGTGGTGGTGACGGCCTGAATCTGCGCTCCCGGGAAGGAAGGCATCGATCCGGACCTGCCACAACGCTAGAAGACCGCTCCCACACAGGAACAGCGGTGTGAATCCACGGAGAATCTGCGTGGGACAAACAGAGCGAGTGAGGTCTGAGGTGAACGAAAATTGGGAACGCGGGACAGACACTAGCCAGCGGAGCGCGGGTCGGATACACCCGCCCCCAGCCGGGGCGGGTGCAGCCTCTCGGGAAAGCGGCTAGCCCTCCGCTCCCAATTGAGTAGAGCCCTGACCCAGGCCAGCGCAGAATCACTGAGGGATACGTGGCGCATTGGAGACAGGAGGCTTTTTTGCGAAATTACCTTAGAACCTGGGGGATCTCAGCTGAGACAGCGCTTGGCGAGGAGGGACGGATCTGCCCCAGGGCGGAAAAACACAAAAGACTCCCGGACAGCAAATAGCGTCGTACCCCGTGCTGCCTTTTTCGGCAGTTCTCCAGCCGGTCACCCCCGGTGCGTGTCCTTGCTGGCCAGCCCCTGGGCAGTGGTGGTCTCTGCCTGCCGGGGAGCCGGTCTCCTCCCGCCCTGGAGATTGGCAGGCGCCATCTTGAAAGCGAGGACGAAACGGCTCAGGAGCCAAAAAGTGCCCAGCGGCTCTTTCTGCCCGTGCTGCCTTTTTCGGCGGTTCTCCAGCCGGTCACCCCCGGTGCGTGTCTTTGCTCGCCAGCCCCAGGGCAGTGGCGGTCTCTGCCTGCCGGGGAGCCGGTCTCCTCCCGCCCCGGAGATTGGCAGGCGCCATCTTGAAAGCGAGGACGAAACGGCTCAGGAGCCAAAAAGTGCCCAGCGGCTCTTTCTGCCCGTGCTGCCTTTTTCGGCGGTTCTCCAGCCGGTCACCCCCGGTGCGTGTCTTTGCTCGCCAGCCTCAGGGCAGTGGCGGTCTCTGCCTGCTGGGGAGCCGGTCTCCTCCAGCTCCGGAGCTCTGCAGGCGCAATCTTGAAGTGAGGGCGAAACCGCTCGGGAGCCATAAAGTGCCCAGCGGCTCTCTCTGCCCGGCGCCCTCCGCTGGTCTCTGAACCAACGCCAGCGCTCGGGGTGAAGGGGCAGAGCTGCGCTAAGGCAAAAAAAAAAAAAAAACCAAACATGAACAAGAAGAATAGGCTCGCCGAACTGTATATTTTATTCTTGGTAAATTTCTTCTGGGTTTTGTTTGTTTGTGTTTGTGTTTGTTTTTGGTTTTTTTGGGTTTTGTTTTGTTTTTTTTTTTTTCCTTTTGTTTTCTTTTTCTTTTTTTTTTCCGGCGGCGGACAGCCTCGGCGGGCACCTTTGCCCTCTGGGCCTCTGGCTGCCGCGCTTTTTTGAGCGCGGAGGTTGGATCCCCACCACCCTCGGAGCTGTGCGGGCGCACAGACGCCATCTTGAAATCCACTGCGAAACCGCCCGGGACCCAGCCGGGCGGGCGTGAAGGGGCGGAGCTGTGCTAAGGCGTAAAAACAAAAACATTTAATGGCCGCTCCGGACCCAGCCGAGCGGAAGTGAAGGGGCGGAGCTGTGCTAAGGCGTAAAACAAACAAACAAACAAAAAAACATTGAGTCGCTGAATTATATACTTCAGATTTGTGTATCTTTCTGCCTTGCGGTGTGGTGAGGTGCTATGTAGTTTGTTTTTGTTCATTTTTGTTGGCGTTTTTGGTGTTTTTTGGTTTGGCTTTTTGCGTTTCTTTTTTTTTTCTTTTTTTTTTCTTTTTCTTTCTTTCTTTTCTTTTCTCTTTCGTTTTCTCCTCTTTCTTTTCTTTCTTTCCTTTTCTTTTTTCTTTTTTTTTTTCTCTTCTCTTTCTCCTCTCTTTTCGCCTTCTAACTGGGGACCCACAGTGAGCTTCGGAACGGGCCAGGTGCCTGGCTCTGGTACATACCGGATCCTGAGCAGTCACCCCCAGGGCCGGAGATCTGCGGGCATGCAATCGCCACTCTAGGGCCCACAGCCAAGTCACTGCGGAGCAATAGGGTACCAAGAGGCTCCCTGGACGACCCTCTCCCCTGGCCCACGGACCTTATATAGGATCCCTGCCCAAGTGTAAACACTGAATACTTCTCCAGAAGCGAGAGTGTGGAACCTGATCCCTGGGGACATTGGGCCAAAACAGACTTTTGCCCGTGGGAGCTACAGCAACTGGGACGCTGAGCAAGCGAAGTCACCGTCCTCTCCCCATAGCTAGTATCTTGCCGGCAGATAGAGTCAGAAACCTCCCCTATAGACGAAGAACCAAAGGGAAACAAACAAACAAACAAACAAAGAGAATTTCGGTCTACTATTAGTGTGGACCCTGCCTGCCTTCTGAAAGACCACAACACAGTGTCCTAACTCACCAAAGCGGTCCTGGATCACTCCAATCCTCTAGGATTGGACCCATCGGAAGCAGTCCCCCAACGGAAACAGAAAAATCTCTGAACAATACACACCAGTCTCCCCCTCTTGCCAAAAGAAGCAACATACCTAGACTGTTTCACAGCCTAAGAATAGAGCACAAAGAGTCCTGTTAACCAGACTAAACCTATAAGTAAAGATCCAACGATAAATCTAGATGGGAAGGGCCCAGCGAAAAAACACGGAGAGCACAAAGAATCAAATGGAAAGCTCATCCCCAAAGAGAAATACCAGCTCCCAACCATTTGACACAAACCAGACTCAAAACACCAACATGTCACAGGAAGAATTCCAATTATGGATTATAAACAAGCTGAATAATATACAAGAATCAATGGATAAACAACACAAGGAAAACACAAAAAAAATACAGGATTTGGAGGAAAAAATTCACTAAAGAAATTGAAATATTGAAGAAAAACCAAACTGAACTCCTAGAAGTGAAGAATTCACTCAGAGAGCTACAAAACACTGTGGAAAGTCTCAAGAGCAGGGTAGATCAAACAGAGGAAAGAATCTCAGAAATTGAAGATAACTCCTTCCAACTAAATAAGTCAGTCAGAGAGATAGATCGAAAAAGTAAGAGAAATGATCTGAGTCTTCAAGAAATGTGGGATTATGTGAAGAAACCTAACTTAAGAGTTATTGGCATTCCTGAGGGTGAAGAAGATAACAAGCAAGGGTTGGACAAGCTATTTGAAGACATAATCGAGGAAAATTTTCCAGGCCTTGCCAATACTCTAGACATACAGATTCAAGAAGCTCAAAGGACCCCTGGGAGATTCATAGCAAATAGGAAAACACCATGCCACGTGGTCATCAGGCTGACCAAAATATCCACTAAAGAGTCACTTCTCCGAGCTGTAAGGAGAAAGAAACAAGTAACTTACAAAGGAAAACCCATCAGAATTACGCCAGATTTCTCAGCTGAAACCTTACAAGCAAGAAGAGGTTGGGGCCCCATTTTCACGCTTCTGAAACAGAATAATGCCCAGCCTAGAATCTTGTACCCAGCTAAGCTAAGTTTTCTATACGAAGGAGAAATCAAGACATTCTCAGATAAACAAAGGTTGAGGGAATTCACCAAGACAAGACCAGCCCTCCAAGAAGTACTCAAAAGAGAATTATACACGGATCAGCACAAGAAAGATCCACGAATGTAAAACTACTCAAGAGCTAAAGATCAAATTCCAGATACCACAATGGCCCAGGAGAGAAAACATCACAATGAAGTTCTACCCAACAAGCTGAATAAAAAACTGTCTCACTTATCAGTTTTCTCAATAAATGTGAATGGCTTGAACTCCCCGCTGAAGAGACATAGACTGGCCCAATGGATAAAAAAATACAATCCAAGTATCTGCTGTCTTCAAGAAACTCACCTAACCTGCAAAGATGCATTTAGACTGAAAATAAAAGGATGGAAATCGATATTTAAAGCAAATGGTAACCAAAAGAAAGCTGGTGTGGCAATCTTAATTTCCAATAACTTAGCTTTCAAACCAACAAAAATAATAAAAGACAAAGATGGCTACTACATACTGATTAAAGGCACAATTCATCAAGAAGCCATGACTATACTCAATATATATGCACCCAACCTAGGTGCACCTAGATTCATAAAGCAAACCCTACTAGATCTCAACCAAATGATAGATAACAATACTGTAATAGCTGGAGACTTTAACACCCCACTGACAGTACAGGACAGATCCTCTAAACAGAAAATAAACAAAGACATAATGGACCTCAATAGAACGCTAGAACAAATGGGCATGGCTGACATCTATAGGACATTCTACCCAAAGTCCACAGAATATACATTCTTCTCATCAGCTCACCGGACATTCTCTAAGATTGACCACGTCCTAGGACATAAATCATGTCTTCAAAAATTCAAAAAAATAGAAATTATACCATGCATCTTCTCAGATCACAGTGGAATAAAAGTAACAAGGATCACAAACAGAAACCCTCACTCTTACTCAAAGTCATGGAAGCTAAATAACCTTCTCCTGAATAATTATTCTATAAAAGAAGAAATCAAGATGGAAATCAAAAATTTCTTTGAATTAAATGACAATGGAGATACAACTTATCAAAATCTATGGGATGCAGCTAAAGCAGTCCTGAGAGGAAAATTCATATCCATAAATGCCTATATCAAAAAGACAGAAAACATGCAAATAGACAACCTAACGAATAGACTCAAAGAGCTGGAGAAAGAAGAACAGAACGATCCCAAACCCAGCAGAAGGCGAGAAATTACTAAGATCAAATCAGAACTAAATGAAAAGGACAACAAAGAAACTATAAGGGAAATTAATAAAACAAAAAGTTGGTTCTTTGAAAAGATAAACAAAATAGACACACCTCTGGCTAGACTAACCAAGAGCACAAAAGTAAAATCTCTAATAACCTCCATTAGGAACATGAAAGGAGAAATCACAACCGATGCTACAGAGATACAAGACACCATCTATGAATTCTACAAAAATCTTTATGCACACAAACTGGAGAACGTGGAGGAAATGGACAAATTTTTAGAAACACATAGTCTTCCCAGGCTCAACCAGGAAGAAATAGAGTACCTGAACAGACCAATATCAAGAACTGAAATCAAAACAGCAATAAAAAACCTTCCCAAAAAGAAAAGCCCTGGTCCAGATGGGGTCACACCTGAATTTTACCATACATACAAAGAAGAACTGGTGCCCATCCTACATAAATTATTCTCCAATATTGAGAAGGATGGAGTTCTCCCCAACACGTTCTACCAAGCCAATATAACATTAATACCAAAACCTGGAAAGGACACAACAAAAATAGAGAACTACAGACCAATTTCCCTCATGAATATAGATGCAAAAATTTTCAATAAAATACTAGCAAATAGAATCCAAGTACTTATCAAAAAAGTAATCCACCACGACCAAGTGGGCTTCATCCCCGAGATGCAGGGGTGGTTCAACATACGTAAATCTATAAATGTAATTCACCACATAAATAGAAGCAAAAACAAAAACCGTATGATACTCTCATTAGATGCAGAAAAAGCATTTGACAAAATTCAACACCTTTTTATGATAAAAACGCTTAACAAAATAGGCATTGATGGAACCTACCTAAAAATGATACAAGCCATATATGACAAACCCACAGCCAACTTCATTCTGAATTGGGAAAAACTAAAAGCACTCCCACTTAGAACTGGAACCAGATAGGGCTGCCCATTGTCTCCATTACTTTTCAAAATAGTATTGGAAGTCCTTGTGAGAGCTATCAGGCAAGAGAGCAGAATCAAGGGAGTCCAAATAGGGAAGGAAGAGATCAAACTCTCACTTTTTGCTGATGATATGGTGTTATATCTGGAAAACCCCCAGGATTCAACCAAGAGACTCCTGGAATTGATTAACGAATACAGCAAAGTCTCAGGCTACAAAATTAATATACACAAATCAGAGGCATTTATATATGCCAATAACAGTCAATCGGAAAACCAAATTAAAGACTCAATACCCTTCAAAATAGCAACATAGAAAATAAAATATCTAGGTATATATCTAACTAAAGAGGTAAAGGACCTCTATAAGGAAAACTATGAAACACTGAGAAAAGAAATAGCAGAACTTGCAAATAGGTGGAAAAATATACCATGCTCATGGATTGGAAGAATCAACATTGTTAAAATGTCTATACTACCCAAAGTGATCTACAGATTCAATGCAATCCCTATTAAATTACCAACATCATTCTTTACAGACATAGAGAAAATAATTATACACTTTGTATGGAATCAAAGAAGACCCCGTATAGCAAAAGCAATTTTAAGCAACAAAAACAAAATGGGAGGTATTAATTTGCCAGACCTCAAACAATACTACAAGGCCATGGTTCTTAAAACAGCCTGGTACTGGCACAAGTACAGGGACACAGACCAGTGGAACACAACAGAAAATCCAAATATAGAACCATCCTCATATAGTCACCTAATTTTTGACAAAGCAGGAAAGAATATACTCTGGGGACAAGAATCCCTATTCAATAAATGGTGCTGGGAGAATTGGTTAGCCACTTGTAGAAGACTGAAACAGGACCCACAGCTTTTACCTGAGGGGAGGGAAGGCCTTTGTGAGGAGGGGTAGAGGCGAGAAGGCTTTCATGAGGGCTGAGAGGGTGGTAAGATCTCTGTGCGGGCAGGTAGGAGAGCTTAATGCCTTCTGAGGGGAGTTGAGTGGTGGAAGGCATTTATAAGAAAAGGGAATGCCATTGGGGGAGAGGTGAGGGAGGGAAGGCTTTTGTGGACGGAGATAAGGGTGGAAAGGCTTTTGCAAGGGGAGCTAACAGAGGTTAGTACTCTGTGAGAGGACACCAGGGAGGGAAAGCTTTTTTTTGTTGTTGAAGGGGGGTGGGGGGGTCGGGGGGGCGTGGTGATCGACAGAAAACATTTGTGAGATGAGGTGAGGGAGGTCAGCTGTGTCTGCAGAGGGGAGGTATGTTGCTTAGAATACTTTCAAAGGGGAGCTGAGGGAGGGAAGGCCTTTGTGAGGGTAAAGGGGGGAGGCTGGTGCTTTGAGAGGGCAGTTGAGAGAGGGAAGATCTAGTAAGGAAGGTGAGTCGTAGAATGCATTAGTGAGAGCTGTAAGGAAGAAAAGGCTTCTTTGAGGGAGGTGTGAGATTAGCATTTTGAAAGGGGAGGTGAGTGCGTGAAAGGCTTTTCGAGGGGAGGTGAGGGAGGGAAGGGTGTTTTGAGGGTACATTCAAGAGAGGGGCTGCTGATAGAGGAGGTGAGAGAGGGTAGTAGGCCTTTCCAAGGAAGGTGAGAGAGGGAAGGCCTCTGTGACTGGAAGTGAGAGGGAAAAGAACTAACTGTGTGAGGGTAGGGGAGGGAGGGAAGGGCTCTCTGCTAGGAGACGAGGAAGGTTGGAGTTTTGGGAGGGGCCTTTATGGGGGGTGGGGGGAGGGCACAGCTTGAGAGGGGAGGTGAGGGAGGGAAGGCCTTTTGGGAATAGCAGGCAACGACGGGAAACAAAATGAGTCCAGCAGTGGAGGCATTAGTGAGGAAAGAAACAAGCCCTGTGAAGTGAGGTGAAGGAACCTAGTGCTTTAATGCTTTAATGAGGGTTAGTGAGGGGGGAGGCCTTTGTGAGGGGAGGTGGGAGAAGCTAGTACCGTCCTTCTTCAGGTGAGGTGACGGAGTGAAGACATTTGAGAGGGTAGAGGATGGAAGAAGATCCACTGTCGGGGGAGGTGAGGGACTGAAATCTTTTGTGAAGAAGGTAAAGGAGGCAAGTCCTTCACAATAGGAGGCGAGGGATGTGAAAACTTTGTGAGGAGAGATGATGGAGGGAAGTCTTTGTAAGGGAGGTAAGAGAGAATTAGTACTTTGTGTGAGGGAGGAGGCAGTGAAGGTATTTGCGAGAGAAGGCAATGCCAGTATGAGGGAAGGTCTTTCTGAGGGGAGGTGAACAAAGGAAACAAGACCCCAATTGCATACAAGGTTGAACTCAGCCAAGGCCTTACATGAGGAGGGCAGAAGAACACCTTATAAGAATAAAAGGTGTCACCCTCAATGAATAGCTAAGACTTTTGAATGTACGTGCAAAATGAAAAGCCTTGTCATTGAAAAGCAAGAAAATGATGACCGGAAATTCAAGAAGTAGACAGAAAACATTCATAGAAGTGAACTAGAATTTGCCGTTCTCAGTCTGGGACAGGTCAGACAGACTGATTAACCCCAGGAAAGGTGGCATTTATTGAACACGTGGGTCTGGAAGCACTCTCCCACGCACCTTTCAGTATTAACACATGTGCTGCTTGAAACCATGCTCAGAGGTAGAGTCTCATATTTTCCCATTTTACCAACTGAGAAACTGAAGCACACAGAGGGCAAAAGGGAAGATACAGAGGAACTCAGTAAAATAATTGGTAAGGCATATCAAATTCATAAAATTAATGCATTAATATGAAATTTGATTAACTAATTAAAATTAAATCTATACCCTGAAAACAATGGACACACCTTCTTTTCAGCTGTCCATGTAGCATTCATGAAAAGTGTCTATATGTTAGGCCACAGAGAAAATGTTAATAAAGTCTGAAAAGTGAAAATAAATAAGGAAATATGACAGAACTAGAAAGTAGTTTAAAAAGTAAAAACCAAACCCATAATCTGGCAAATTTAACGTTTCTTCTTAAGCTCTTGACCCAATACCAAATTTAAAAATTATCTACAAAATAGTGACAATGAAAGCACTGTGTATTCAGACCCATGTGGTAAGGTTTCAGGCAGTGCTCTGGGGAAATTTTATAGCCTAAGATACTTGTGTTAATGAACCAGAAAACAAGAAAATAAAGAATTATGGGTCCAGCTCAAAAAGCTAGAAAACAAACCAAAATAAGCCTGAGAAAAATAGAATGAAGGGACTAGTAGAGAGAAAAGCAGGAATCCATTAATTAGAAAGTAGTAGAATAAATCCAAGAGGAGGCTCTTCAAAACAACAAAATGGATACACCGTTAGCTAACATAATCAGTGAAAAAGGGGAGAAAGCACACATACACAAAACAAGAAAAGAAAGTGGGAGATAAGCATAGATTTAGATCTAATTATATGGATCATGATTGACAGGACACTGTTTCTCATAGGTACATAAGCTTGGGAAACTGGAGAAAAAGTTTGGCCTTCTAGGAAAACATGCATTACCCAAATTCACCTTAGAAGAAAGAAGCTCTTTAAAAATTAAAGACCACTTACGGCCGGGCGCGGTGGCTCACGCCTGTAATCCTAGCACTCTGGGAGGCCGAGGTGGGCGGATCGTTTGAGCTCAGGAGTTCGAGACCAGCCTGAGCAAGAGCGAGACCCCATCTCTACTAAAAAAAAATAGAAAGAAATTATATGGACAGCTAAAAATATATATAGAAAAAATTAGCCGGGCATGGTGGTGCATGCCTGTAGTCCCAGCTACTCGGGAGGCTGAGACAGGAGGATCGCTTGAGCTCAGGAGTTTGAGGTTGCTGTGAGCTAGGCTGACGCCACGGCACTCACTCTAGCCTGGGCAACAGAGTGAGACTCTGTCTCAAAAAAAAAAAAAAAAAAAGACCACTTACTATAAAAGAGATAGAGAAGGTTGTTCAAAGGCAACCTGCAGAACAGACATCACCAAAATGGTGGAGTACAAGCAGTCTGGCTTCACACTCTGCCACAAAAAACCAACAACAAATATCTAGTGCCAGGACTATCACCAGCAATATCCCAGAACCCAAATCTAAGGCTGGGACAATCCCTGGGATCACAGAGAACTGAAAAACTCTAAGCAGATGGTAAGAGAAACAGACTTCTCTAGCCGTGATGCCCCTCCCCCAACCTACCAGGCACTGCACACAGAAAAGTCCCCTTGGACTCTGCACTGGGAAAAAGTGAGATCGAGGTGGACAGCCAACTTCCCCACCACATTGCTTTCCCTTGTAGGAAACCTCTTCCTGCCTCAACCAACCAACGGGAAGGATCACAAGTGCCTGTAGAGTGAAAAAAAACCCTGAGGTCAGCTAGAGACAAAGAGGTGGGGGGCAGGAGGGACAGGACTAGAATTCCCAACTGCAAAACCCTGCTCTTTATGTCAGCCAAAGGGGATGCCAAGTCAGAGTGGCCGTTTAGCAGCACCACGCTGTAGGAGGCATGCTCCATGGGTCTTCTGGGCACGAACCTCTAGCCAGCTTTCCCACCCAGCCAGGGCATACCTTTCGGGTTCCCCCCTACACACTGGGACCGGGCAGGGGTCCAAACATTTGCTAGAGCTAAGGCAAGCCTGGGCTTCAGTTGACATCTGGTGCCAAAAAGGAGACAGCGATCTAGGATTAAGAGGACTCACAGGCAAAGAACCTCTAAGGGAACATACCGTGGAAAGATCAAAAGAAGCCAGACAGCAAAGACTGGAACAAATAACTAGTCCTCCTACGCAAAGCTATAGACATGCATCCACAAGAAACAACAGCATGCAGGGAACCATGACCTCCCCAGATGGACAAACCAAGGACTCAGCGACTGACCCTAACGAGATGGCAACGTGTGAGCTCTCAGATCATGAATTCAAAATAGCAGTTCTAGGGAAACTCAGCGAACTCTGAGATAACACAGAAAATAAGTTCAGAAATTTATCAGAGAAATTTAACCAAGAAAATCGAAATAAATTTTAAAAATCAAACAGAAATCCTAGAACTGAGAAATGCATTTCCTGAATTGAAAAATGCATTAGAGGCTCTCAACATAGAAGAGATCAAGCAGAAGAACGAGTCATTGAGCTCAAATACACAGTCAGAGGAAGGGATAAATAGGAACAAAGAATGCCCACAAGATATAGAGAATAAACTCAAAAGAGCAAATCTGGGAATCATTGGCATCCCAGAGGGAGTTGGGAAAGAGCAAGGGGTAGAAAGCTTACTCAAAGAAATGACAACAGGAGACTTTCCAAACCTGGAAAAGGTGTGAATATCCATGTACAAAAAGGTCAGAGATCACCAAACAGATTCCACCCATATAAGACTACCCCAAGGCACGTAATAAACTCTCAAAGGTCAAGGAAAATGAGGGGTTCCTAAAAGCAGCAAGAGAAAAGAAGCAGATAACACACAAAGGAGCTCCAATTCCTCTGGCAACAGACTTCTCAGAGGAAACTGTATCGGCCGGGAGGGAATGGGATGACATGTTCAAAATGCTGAAGGAAAAAAAATTTCCAAACCATGACTGTGGTACCTAGCAAACCTTTTCTTTAAACAGGAAGAAAAAATAAAGTCTTTCCCAGATAAACAAAAGCTGAAGGTATTCATCACCACCAGACCTGTCTTACAAGAAATGCTAAGGGGAGTTCTTCTATCTGAAAGAAAAGGACACTAACATGCAAAAAAGAAGACATTTGAAGGTACAAAACTCACTGGTAGAAGTGAGTACAGAAAAATTCACAATACTCTAGTACCATAATTGTGGTGTGTAATCCACTTTGTATCTCCAATAAGAATATGGAAAGATAAAGCTATCAAAAATAGTAACTACAGCAGCCTCTTGAGAGAGAGGCAACATAAAATTATGTAACTTGAGACAACAGCAAGTCAAAATGTGGGGAAGATGCAGTTAAACTGCAGAGGTTTTTAGGTTTCCTTTGCTTGTTTCTTCTCTTTGGGATCAGAGTGAAGTTGTCATTTGTTTAAAATAACTTGTTACATCTATGAGATGTTTTTTGTAAGCCCCATGGTAAACACAAAGCAAAAACCTATAACAGATACACGTAAAAAGAATGCAATAAATTGAAACATACTACCAGAGAAAATCACTCACCCACAAAGAAAAACGGGAAGAAAGGAAGGGAGGAGTTACAAAACAACCAGAAAACATGCAACAAAATGGCGGGAGTAAGTCCTTACCTATTGATGATAACATTTAATGTAAACAGACTAAATTCTCCAATTGAAAGACATAGAATGTCTGAATGGATTAAAAAAGAAAGACCCAACTATATGCAGCCTACAAAAGCCTCACTTCACCTATAAAGACACACATAGACTGAAAGTGAAAGGACAGGAAAAGATACTCCATGCAAATGGAAACCAAACAAGAGCAGGAGTAGCTATACTTACATCAGATAAAATAGACTTTGAGTCAATGACTGCAAAAGGAGAAACAGAAGGTCCCTGCATAATGATAAAGGGGTCAATTCAGCAGGAGGCTAAAACAATTGTAGATATATATGCACCCAACACTGGTGCATCCAAATGTACAAAGCAAATATTGGTAGATCTGAAGGAAAGAGACAGACTGCAATACTGTAATAGTAGGGGAATCTAACACTCCACTGTCAATCATGGACAGACAATCCAGACACAAAAGAAACGTTGGAGTTAAACTACATTCTAGAACAAATAGACCTGAATGATATTCACGGTACATTTCATCCAACTGCTACAGAATACACATTCTTCTGACCTCCAGGATAGAACATATGTGAGGCCACAGAACAAGTCTCAAGAAACTCAAAAGAGACAAAATCATATGAAGTATCTGTTTGCACCACAACGGAATAAAACTAGAAATCAATAATAAGAGGAACTTTGGAAACTGTAGAAACACGTGAAAATTAAACAACATGCTCCTAAATGATCAATGCGCTAATGAAGAAATTAAGAAGGAAATGTAAAGATTCGTTGCAACAAATGGAAGTGGAAATGCAACATCCCAATACTCTATGGGAGGCAACAAAGGCAGTACTAAAAGGGGACATTTACAACAATAGATGCATACGTCGGAAAAGCAGAAAGACTGTACATAAACAACTTACCAATGCATCTCAAGGAACTGGAAAAGCAGGCACAAACCAAACAGAAATTTAGCAGAGGAAAAGAAATAATAAAGATCAGAACATAAATAATTGAAATGGAGACTAAGAAAACAATATAAAAGATCAATGAAATGAAAAGTTGGCATTTTGAAAAGATAAACAAAATCAAGAAGCCTTAAGATAGAGTAACTAGGAAAAGAGAGAGAGAGAGAGAGAGAGAGGAGACCCACATAAATAGAATCAGAAACAATAAAGGAGACATAACAATGCATACCACAGAAATACAAAGGATCATTAGAGACTAGTATGAACAACTATTAATATATGCCAACAAGTTGGACAACCTAGAAGAAATGGATCAATTCCTAGACACATACAACCTGCCAAGATTGAACCATGGGGCAACGTAAAGCCTCAATAAACCAATCATGAGCAATGAGTTTTGAGCCATAATAAAATGTCTCCCATCGAAGAATGCCCAGGACCCGGTAGCTTCACTATTGAATTCTACCAAACACTTAAAGAAGAACTAACAACATTTATCCTCAGAGTCTTCCAAGAAAAGTGAAAAGGGGAGACTATTTCCAAACTCGTATCACAAAACCAACATTACCCTGGTACCAAAACCAGACAAGGGCACAACGACAAAAGCGCAGTACAGACCAAGATCCCTGATGAACATAGATGCAAAAATCTTCAGCAAAATACTTGCAAGCCAAATACAACAGCATATTAAAAAGATCATTCACCACGATCAAGTGGAATTCACCCCAGGGATGCAAGAATGGTTCAACATACGCAAATCAATAAATGTGAAACATCACATTAACAGGATCAAGGACCAAAACTGTATGATCATTTCAACAGATTCTGGAAAAGCAGTCAATAAAATTCAACATCCCTTTACGTTAAAAACTCTCGACAAACTGGGTATTGTGGGGACGTACCTCGGAACAATAAAGACCGTATGTGACAAACCCACAGCCAACATCATACCGAATGGGAAAAAATTTTTGAAAGCCTTTCCTCTAAGATCTGGTACAAGACCACTCCTATTCCACATGGTACTGGACGTCCTAGCCAGAGCAATGAGGCAAGAGAAAGAAACAAAAGGCATCCAAATTGGAAAGGAAGAAATCATATCATCATTATTCACAGACGACATGATCTCATATTTAGAAAACCCTAAAACTCCACCAAAAAACTTTCAGAACTGATAAATGAATTCAGCAAAGTTGCAGGGTACAAAATCAACATACAAAAATCAGTAGCATTTATATATTGCCAACAGTGAACAAACTGAAAAAGAAATCAAGAAAGCAATCCCAATTGCACTAGCTATAAAAAATAAAATACTTAGGAATAAATTTGACCAAACACCTGTAAGAGCTCTACAAGGAAAACTACAAAACACCAAGGAGAGAAATTGAAGGGGACACACAACATTGTGAAGATATTGCACACTCACAGACTGGAAGAATTAATATTGTTAAAATGTCAACACTATTCAAAGCGATCTGCAGATTCAACGCAATCTCCACCAAAATACCAATGACATTATTCACAGAAATGGAAAAAAGGATCCTAAAATTTGTATGGAAACACAAAAGACCTGGAACAGCCAAAGCCATCCTGAGCAAGGAAAACAAAGCGGGAGGCAGCACACTACCTGACTTCAAAATATACTACAAAGTCATAGTAACCTAAACAGCATAGTTTTTACTGGCATAAAAAAGCAGACACATAGACCAATGGAACAGAATAAAGAACCCAGAAATAAATCTGCACTCTAACAGTCAACTCATTTTCAACAAAGGCACTAAGAACATACATGGGGGAAACAGCAGTGTCTTCCATAAATTCTGCTGGGGAAACTGGATAACCGTATGAAGATGAACGAAGCTAGACCCCTGTTTCTCATAAAATAATAAAACAAATCAATTCAAAGTGGATTAAAGACTTACACCTAAGACCTGAAACTATGGAACTACTTGAAAACTACATTCAGGAACCGCTACGAGACACTGGTCTGGGCAAAGATCTTTTTAGCAAGACCTCACAAGCACAGGCAACAAAAACAAAAATAGACAAATGGTATTACATCAAGCTAAAAAGCTTCTGCACAGCAAAGGAAATCATCAACAATGTGAAGAAACAGCCTACAAAATGGGAGTAAATATTTCCAGAGTATCCATCTGTCAAAGGATTAATAGCCAGAATATGTAAGGAGCTCAGATAACTCAATAGAGAAGGGAAAAAAATTCCTAAATAATTTGATTTTAAAATGTGCAAAATATCTGAATAGGTATTTCTCAAAGAAGATATGCACATGGCCAACAGATATATGGGGGGGGGGGACATGCTCGACATCCCTAATCTCATCAGGAAAATGCAAATCAAAACCACAACGAGATACCACCTCACCATAGTGAAAATGGCTTGGATCAAAGGGACAAAAGATAACGGATGCGAAGAACGGGAAATGCTCGTGCACTGTTGGTGGGAATATAAACTAGTACAGCCACTATGGAGAACAGTATGGAGTTTCCTCCAAAAACTAAAAATAAAACTACCAGATGATCCAGCAATTCCACTGCTGGGTATATATCCAAAAGGAAGGAAATCAGTGTCCTGAAGGGATGTCTGCACTCCCATGTTTATTGTAGCACTATTCACAATAGTCAAGATTTGGGATCAACCTATGTGTCCATCGATGGATGAACGGACAAAGCAAACATGGTACATATACACAATGGAATATTATTCAGTCATAAAAAAGAATGAAATCCTGTCATTTGTAGCAACATGGATGGAACTGGAGGTCATTATGTTAAGTGAAATAAGCCAGGCACAGAGAGAGAAATACCACATTCAACCAAACCTTTAACGTGCGGATAATTCCAATGCTACGTAAAGTATTCTAAGGCATAAAAAAGTAAAATTTGCAAGTTTTGGTTATGAAAGATTGATGCCAAAAAGCACAAAACTACACACGTACAGATGAACTTCACCTAAGAATATCTCTACAAAAGTACTCAATCAAATACAGCCAAACAGAATTTAGTAGCTCATTTAAAAATTAAAACAACATGGCCAGGTGGGATTCATCTGAGAAACAGAAAGATGATTCAATATCGGAAAATCTATGAATATATTTTACCATTTTCATAGGCCAAAAATGAAAAATCACATGATTGTTTCTACAGACACCGAAGCGGTATTTAACAAAATTCAATACCTTTTCTTGCTTTACCAAAACAAACAAATAAACAAACAAACCAACTGTCAATAAAATCAGGTTGGTGGATACTTCCTTAACGTGATATAGCTGTATCCATCGAAAACCAAGTTTAATGAGAAAGACACTAGAAGCATCTCCATAAAGGTGTGTATCAAAACACAGATATTCTCTTGCACCACTATGGTTTAATACTTCTGAAGGTAAACAGTAAAATCTGGCAAGAAAGAGATGCAAGTCTAAAACTCTAAAGGAGAAGGTCAATATATCACTAGCTGATGGTGCCAGTACTGCACACCTGGAAAACACAAGAGAACCCAACTGAGAAAACATTACAGATGATGAGAGAATTTAGTAAGGTGGCCCAGTCCATAACCAATATATAAAAATCAGGAGGCTTCATCACTAACAACAATAACTACTGAGGGTCAACAAAACACCATTCACAGTAACAATAAAAATTATGAAATACCCAGGAATAACTTAAGAAGAATATGTGTGAGAGCAAAACTATAGGTACTCATTAAAGGAGACAAAAAGAAGAGGAGCCAGTTAATTTTAAAACACATTTCATATTCCTACATGTAATCAATATAAAAAATGTTGATGAACTATTTTGCATTCTTAATTCATACTAAGCTTTTGAGCTCTAGTGTGTATTTTACACTTACACCTACAGCTCAGTTAGGACATTTCATGCACTCAATATCTACAAGTGCCTTGTGGGTCCCATTTTGGACGGTGCAGGCATACAGGGTGGGGAGAGAGGAACAACCACCCTCACAAAATGCTGATGGGCAAGTACATTTGTATACCTCTGAGAAGAGGCATTTTGCATGATCTACCAAAATTTAAACGTATATATCATTCGACCCCAGATACCGCTTCTAGAAATTTATTTCAGAGAGTTGGCTGCTTGACATTCTGTAACTGTAACTTTCTTCATTGGTTTGGCAACTTGCATGCAGAAAGGCTGCATCGATTGCACTTCGCCTCACAATATAAGAGTACCCACTTTATCGCATTTCTGTTTTCACCAATGAAAATGGTAACTTGATTGTTTCAATCCACATTTCTTTGGTTATTAATAAAGCTGACTTTTTCCATATTTTATCATTCATTTTGTTTCTTCCCCTGTGAACTGTCTTTTCATATTCTTTATTCATTTTACCCTTGTGTCTTATTGGATTTTTAAATTATTGCACAAGCTCTTAAGATTCAGTGAAGAGGTGTTTTCCCACACCAATCACCAATTCTCTGATTCTCCGGACACCAACCTGGGGTTTGACAATACAATTCAATTCAATTCAGTTCTGACACTAACCACCCAGAGTTAGCACAGACCCTACAGGTTAAGGGCGCAGTCCACAAGATCGCTCTCCACTTGTGACATAAGTCCCAGGCCTCCCATACTTCTAACAGACCCGCTATAAATTGGGGTTTACCACGGCCCCCTTCTCATGTCCAATAATTTGCTCTAACAGCTCACAGAACTCACAAATACACTTTACTTGCATTTATCGGTTTATTACAAAGGATGCGAATGAGCAGCCAGATGAAGAGGTACGTAGGGCGAGGCCCAGAGGGGTCCTGTGGCGTTGGGGTGCACCACCTTCCCAACACGTGCGTGCATTCACCAACCTGGAAGCTCTCCAAGCCATGTTGTTTAGGGGTTTGGGTGGAGACTTCATCACATAGGCATGATTGATTATTGACTCAATCTATCTCCAGCACCTCTACCCTCCCCGGAGGTTGGGTAGGGAGGCTAAGAGTTGCAGGCATCTAAGCAAGGCTTGGTCTTTCTGGTGACCAACCCCGATCCTGAAGCCATCTAGCGTCCCAACAAGAGTTGCCATATTAGAACAAAAAGATGCTCCCTTTACCCAGGAAATTCCAAGGGATTTAGGAACTCTGTGTCAGGAACCGGGGACAAGGACACTCTCCTTTCACCCCTATCACCCAGGAAAACACAAGGGGGCTTTTCGGAGCTCTGTGCTTTCCTTTCTCCTTCCTCCAAAAGACCAAATACATGTTTGGGTTACAACACGAAGGGTATCAGCATTTGTTATTTAGACAGCATCTATTTTCCTCTCTTGACTAATCTTTTCATTTTTATGTGGGTGTATCTCTTGGTTTTCCTTTCGGATCCCTTCCATGGCCCTCGGGCTCCAGGAGTATCACTCCCTCTTGAGAGTAGCTGTATATTCACAGGGTCAGTATGTCGATTCACCTGCCAACGCCCCCTCTGTTCCAATTATTTTATCTTTTAATGTCTGGTAGAAAAAGTCCTCACTGATTGCAATTTCCCCCCCCTCTTTTCTGCCATTTATTCTTCCAGGTGAGCAGCAGGAGCCTTTTCTCTAATTCAAAAATAAAAGCTTGTATCCTGGTTCTGAACGCCTGGAACCTATAGGTTAATCCGAGTCTTCCTGTCCCAAAAGGTGTTAAGTCTCTTCCTCTGTCCGGGTTCTCGTTTGGGTTCCTTGGGGAAGCTCTGCAGTTTCTTACGTAGGTTCCCCTCATTTCTAGGTAAGAAATTGTTGCTATTGTGTGTGGGATATTTTTCCATTGCCACTTTTAGGTAGATCCTTCCTCCAGATTGAAGGAACGTTATTGATTTTCACATTAATTACTTTGCATTAGATAAATTTGATTGTTCCTCTCTGCTCTAGTAAGTTTTCTGGGTGACTGGGTTTTCCAGAAAGATAGTCGTATTTACATGTCATCATGACTTTTCCCCCTTCCTTTCTGACAGTAGTACCTGCTACATCTGTTCTGTGCTTTACTGCTAGGCTAGAATCTTGATAAAAAATGTTAAACGACAGTCAGGATAGAGGGGACCAGGTTCTAATGGGAATGCCCATAGTGTTTTAACATTGAGTCCTAAATTGGCCAAATTGTCTTGGGAAGGAGTGTTCTTTAACACCTTAAGCAAGTTTTCACTTTGTGTGACAGCTTCATCTCAGGTTTGAGTATGCCGGGGCAACACGAGCTTTACAAAAGAAGTTTTGCAGATTTCGCTTTTCTCTGCTCTGCAACAGATTAAATAACATTGGATCGTCTCTGCTTACAAGTTTCATAGAATGAGTTGAACCTAGTGTCTTTTGGTAAAGCACGCCTTTGATTCTATTTCTTTCTTTGTTTATTGATTGACCGGGTTTATTTTTCTACCTTTTCTTGAGTTGCGTGTATTATTTTTCATCCTTTCTTAGAAAATTGTCCGTCCCACCTAGATTTTAAAGCTGAGTGTTGTAAAACCATGTAGAGTGTTTTTGTAAATTTTTTAAATGTCCTTGATACGTTTAGAGATTGTTGTTAGACTGTCTTCTCATTTGTGATGTGTCTTTCTGGGTTTTCCTTCTTTGTGTAGGTCTTTTCAAAGACCTACCAGCTCTTGGTTTTACTGACCTATCCCACACGGGTTTTTCATGCTTACTGCTTTTTTCTGTATTGGTTTCCCCCTTCTGCGTTTTGTTTTTGTGTTTCTGTATTGTCATTTTTCTAGCATCTGGACTTGAATGCTTAGTTCAATTATATTGAATCCTTTTTATTAATTAATTACCTGAATCATTTAGGGTTGCTATTTGTCCTATGTGCATGGCTTTGGCCATATCTCACAGATTTCTTCTCTGTTAGGTTGGAGATGATTCAATACCAGGGTCAGAGTAGCTTCTTAAAAATGAGTTAGATAGCTTTTCATGCTTCCAACAGACCATAGTATGGTAATTGCATGTTCCAAGAACATTAAAATATAAGCTTTGTCCATAAAACACTGCAAGCCTGGAGTCCTTTTAGAGAAAAGTATTTTAATACTTTCTTGGATTCTGGTGACTGAGAGTTGAAAAAAGACATCTCAGTGTAGGTTTAATCTGCATTTCTCAAATTATCAGGAAGGTTGACCATCTCTTGCTGTGTTTAAGAGCCACTTGTATTTTTTTTCCTGTGAATTCATGTTCATACCCTTGCCCCTTTTTCTGTTGGACTGTTTTTTTTTAATAATTTTTTCAATGGATATCAGTTAAATTAGCAATGGAAACCCAGTTAACATAGATATATACACATCCTCATATCTTATTTATACACCTCCCAATGCAGTAAATTATAAGGCGGCGAATTGCATTCTCTCAGATCTTCCTTCAGCTGAAATTTACTGAACACCTACTGATGTCAGGTGAGTAAGGCAGACAAAATCTCTGGTGTCACGGAGCTCACGTTTTAGTGGGGGAGACAGAGAATAAGGAAGGAAACAAAATGCTATAATATTATGATTTCAGGCGGTGGTAAGTGCTAAGAAGACAAGACAGAGTAAGTGGTTAGTCACTGTGTTACACGCCTGTAACAAATAATTAGTGTCTTCATTTCTTTTTTCTTTCTATGTGCTGCGCATGTGTGCACACCTGTGTGCTGTTCTTGTCCAGACTGATGTCAGTCATACTGATTTTAAAGAATCAACTGATATGCAGGCCGTGTGTTCTGCTGCTCTTAAACACTTTGAATGACATAGGAATTTCCTCTTCTTGCAGTTCAGATGAAATCATCTGGGCCTGATTTCGTTTCCAACTCACACTCTCTGGTGACCTTCTACAACTCCCCTGTGGTGTTAGTGTAAACAAATTTTCTATCTCTTCTCAAGTCAATCTTGAAAGTTAGTCTATGCATACGACATTACCCTTTCATCTGCATTCAAAATAGTTTTGCCTTTTTTTTTTTTTTGAGACAGAGTCTCACTCTGTTGCCCGCACTGGAGTGCCGTGGAGTCAGTCTAGCTCACAGCAACCTCAAGCTCCTGGGCTCAAGCGATCCTACTGCCTCAGCCTCCTGAGTACCTGGGACTACAGGCATGTGCCACTATGCCTGGCTATTCTTTTTTCTATATATATTTTTAGTTGTCCAGATAATTTCTTTGTATTTTTAGTAGAGACGGGTTCTCACTCTTGCTCAGGCTGGTCTCAAAATCCTAAGCTCAAGGGATCCTCCCTCCTCGGCCTCCCAGAGTGCTAGGACTACAGGCGTGAGCCACCGCACCCCGCCTGTTTTGCCTTTTAAACACTTAGTCTCCATCCCCTCTCTCTGCACTAACTTTGTCTGTTTTTGTGACACTGTTGTATCTTTTTTTTTTTAATTTCAGCATATTGTGGGGGTACAAATGTTTATGTTACGTATATTGCCCTTTCCTTCCACCCCAAGTCAGAGCTTCAAGCGTGCCCATCCCCCAGACGGTGTGCACCACACTCGCTATGTATGTATACACCCATCCCTCCTGCCCACTGCCATCTGCCGGGCGCCTGATGAATGTTTTCCTAAATGTGCACTTAGGTGTTCATCAGTTAAAACCAATTTGATGGTGAGTACATGTGGTGCGTGTTTCTCCAATCTTGGGATACTTCACTTAGCAGAATGGGTTCCAGCTCTATCCAGGAAAATACAAGAGGTGCTAGGTCACCATTGTTTCTTGTAGCTGAGTAGAACTCCGTGGTATACATATACCACATTTTATTAATCCACTCATGTATTGATGGGCACTTGGGTTGTTTCCACAGCCTTGCAATTGTGAATTGTGCTGCTATAAACATTGGAGTGCAGATGTCTTTTTTATAGAATGTCTTTTCTTCTTTTGGGTAGATGCGACACTGTCGTATGTTAATCAGACCCCCGTTTCATCGCGCACGCAGGTTCAGCAGGACAGGAATTCAGGCAGGGCACGAGTGGGGACGTGTGGCCTCTGACCAGCAAGATCTACGGCCTCAGCGGGGGAAGCTCCAGCAGATGGGGGTTGGAACCTGCCGAGGGCTCATTCCCTCCTCGCTCGCCGGCTGTCGTCCAGCCGGAAAGGTCCCAAGGCTGGGCCCAGGGGACCGGCGCAGCCCCGCGAGGCCCCCCACGCAGCGTGGCTTCCTCGCAGCCCGCCGGCCCCGGGCCGTGCACCTTCTTCCAGGCAGCTCAGGGTAGCCAGAGCGCGTATTCCGGGGAACACTCCAGAAGCCGCACCGCCCTTCTCCGTTCTCGACCGAGCGTACCGAGCTTCGAGGTCACACGACAACACTCCCACTGTACTCCACGGGTGGCAGCAGTCCCGTGAGTGCCCAGATCCAAGGGACGGGACCCAGAACCCGCCTGGCACCAGGAGGCCGTCAGGGCCCTCGTGCACGAGAGCGCGTGGGGCGGGCCACCGTCCCCTCCGTCCCTGGAGAGAAAGGCACCCAGAAAGGCCACACCGCCGTTATCCCTACCCTACGTGTAGGTCTGCACGTGGTGGTGAAGCCACTGTCCTCACTTCACCTGGGAATGTTCTCTGTGAACTCAGCAAGTCCATCTACAGCCAGGAAAGCCCGAGGGCGCACGGAGGTGCACACAGGAGTTTGCATGGGGCGCCTGCGCTTGTCACCATGCGGCTCAGGAGCCCAGCAACGGTGCCCTCAAGTCCTAACGCGAGCGTCTGTCGCCACCCAGTGGCAGGAGCGCCCAGTCGCACATTTCGTTCTTTGGAGAGGACAGAGGACCGCTCCCGTCCTGTCCAAGAAAGAATTCCTCCAGGAGCAGACGGTGGGATGCCACCTCCCTTCTCTGGGGCTCCCTTTCCGCATCTAGGAGATGGGGTGACGGCGGCATCTCACGCACAGGGCGGTTAGGACAGCGAGTGACCAGAGACACACAACTGCTCCAAACACTGGCCAGCGCCCATAAGGAGCTCCGCTACTGGCTATGAGTCTCCCACGCTGATGGGGGCTTGTGGGAACAGTTTGTGGGGCAGGCCGGGGCCGAGAGGGACCGTGGAGGACATAGAAAGAATGGGAGGGGAGGTCTCCACGCCGACAGGCTGTCTTGCAGGGCCTGACACGCGAGAGTCACTCGGGAGTGTTGGCGAAACGAGCCGAGGAACGTGCTGGCAACAGGAGCGCCGGGCAGAGCTGGACACCTGTGGGGTCCACCTTGGGGACAGTCCCTCCCACAGGAAGGGGAGGAGGCGAAGACGAGGCACCTCTGCTCGGAGGCAGGAGTTGCCGTCACCGAGAGCAGACCTTGCTCCAGCTGAGGAGGCCTCCTAGGGCTCCCTTCATGTCCCTGTTCCTCAGGCTGTAAACGAAGGGGTTGAGCATGGGAGCCACCACTGCATACAGCGCTGTGGCCGCGGAGTCCTCCGCTGTGTAGGAGGAGGAAGGCCTCAGATAGATCCCGGACAGCGTCCCGTAGAACAGGGCCACCACGGCAAGGTGAGAACTACAAGTAGAGAAGGCCTTACGCTTGCTCTGCGGAGAATGCAGTCTCAGGATGGCTGAGAAAACGTACGTGTAGGAGAGAGCAAGAAGGAGGAAGGGGGTGCATGGCACGGAATTTACTGTCATTGGCTGAAGTCGTACTTCGTGATGCTTGTGGCAGCATCTCCAACTTGGGGTTAGTAAGACAGTCACCAAGAGTCTGAGGGGTGGGGGCGGGGTGTGCTGAGGCTCTCTGTGGCCGACCTCGGTCAGGACCTCCTCTTGCTTCCCGGGGAGGAAAGGAGAACCAGGCAGAGAAGAAGACAAAGAGAACTGAAAATAAGGTCGGGGCATGGGGAGAGTGGGGAGAGACAGCAGGGGCAGTGGACTTGTCACAGTGGGAGTCCCCCCCTCCCAGGAGGAGCATGGTTGGATCCTCATGGGCCCTTTTACTTTATCTATGTCGGGCTCTGGGTGGCGACCATTAAGGTGAAGCCTGTGTGTGTGCATATATTCATGTGCATGTAGTCACAGAAACACGTGTGGAAGGATATTCAGCAAGATGTTAACTAACTGATTGTTTCTGGGGTGGAAGATCTTAACTTGCATCTTTTTTCAACAATAAACATGTATATATTTTCTAAACTGTGCTACCTGGATGTTAATTGGCCTTTCAAGAGGTTTCTGTGGTGGACGACGTCTGAGGCACAGGCACAATTAGAGGGCTCACGCTCAAAGCACTGTCATACAAAAGGGCATGTCTGAGAACTTACGTCCCTGGGTCTTGGTCTCACCTCGGGTTTATGTCATGGAATCCACAAAGGCCACATGCTCATGTGGTGTGATTGCACCAGATGGACAGATCTACACTCGTAAAGCTCAAATTCCGATGAAATGGAGAACCATAAATATAAAATCTGACTTTAAAATGTTGACTCAAGAAAGGGTAGATGATGACCAAATACCCACGGAAGAAATTGAAAAAGATGTCATGGGTCTCCACCTGAAAATAAGTTACTGCATGACTTTAATCCAGGTGTTTTTAAGAGCAAAGCGTTTAAAGTCGTCAGATTGTCAGCTCCCTAATCCCCTCCTCAAATACTAAAAGTCTGCAAAGGAAGGAACCTCGTCTGTCTGGTTCACTGCTGAATCCCCAGGGCCTCAAGCCAGGGTAACACCGAAACTAAAACCAGGCAGCAGCAGCGTACGCACAAAAGGATAACGAGGCAACAGTCAGTATGCTGAAGGGATGATGCAGCAAATAGAAATATAAGAGTGATGGGTATTATGACTCCTACTGATGCAATTAACCACACTAATTGATGGCAGGAGAAAAACCATATTATAAATCTGATGGACGATAAAATGGAGCTTCTAAAAGCTGACATTCCTTCTTGATTTTTAAAACCATTAGTGAAACTAGAATCAAAGGCTATTCTCAAAGCACCAGAGTCTGAACATATTCTCCCCATGCCAGTCGCCTCACCTGAACCTCCCCCTGGCATCCCAAGCCTTTCCCTGTGCTCTCTGGAACTCATATAATGTGTAGGCCATCTCTTCTCAAGGCATCCCTCTGCCCTCCGCCTTGATGGGACCTGACTCCTCTGTCCCCGAGGGCACTGCCCTCTCCCAGCCCTGTCCAGGGAAGACCGTCTTTTCCTCTCACAACCCACAACCCGTATACCTCAGGGACAGGAGGCAGATTCAGTGACCCCTCTCCTCCCTCCCAGGGCTACTTTCCAACCCAGTCTTTCCTCTACCCTTCAAAAAGAAAAGCCAAGAAATGACATCAGCAACGATAGCAGAAAAGGAAGCTCCAGGGTCCTGTCTCTTCACAGAAACGCTGATTCAATAAACAAAAACTGTCAGAATCAACTTTGTCAGAATCACAGAAATAGTCAAAGATTTCCAGCAACCAAGAAAATGATGAATCAAGAGAAAGGTTATTATGACTTCTCGGCCTTTTGGCTAAGATCAAATGTGAAGAGAAAGGTGACTTCACATTGTTGGAGAACTTCGTGGTGCTTTAACTTCACCTTGCTCTACTCTGCTCCTTGGGGCAGTGGTGGTTTTGAAGATGACAGCCCATATTCCTGGTTGGGCAGTTGGTTCTGTAGGGAGTAGAGTGGACCAGGCTCCCAAGGCATTACGTTCTTTTGGACATGTCTAGAGAATTCTTGAAGGACTGACACAAGCTTCTTTTGTTTCTTTCAACCAAGTGAATACTCTCTCAGGGTGGAGAAGTAGCTATGCAGAAGGCACTCGTGGAACACACTGAAATATCATTGAATAAACTGATCCTTCCTGGAGCAAAAGATTACTTTTGGGGCAAACAACAAGCACACTGAAAGCTTTGGAGGAAGAACTAAGGAGACATTTACTTTATGTAATAAGGGCTTTGAATAGCTCCCATGTATAACAAGGAATCTAAAATTCTGCACTCATGCCCAGGGCTGGAGCAAAGAGGAAGATAAACTTTTACCTGCATCTGATCTTCAGGCTCTGCACAAGCAGAAAATGTAAGGCTGTAGCAAGTTGTACATAGACTTACGTGTTGAAGGAGTGCCCCAACACACAGCCATTCTGCAAAACCTGAAAGAGTAATTGTTTTGTTTTCTTTGGCTCCAGACATTTAAGAAAATGTCTGTCAAACCACTAGCTAGCCATAACCTAAATTAAGAGAGACTTCAGAGATCACACATAACAGAGAATACAATTTTAAAAAAACACATTGGAAAAGTGACCAAACAGAGAAACAACTACAATCCACAGCGAGCACAACAACAAACTCTGAAAGGAGGAAGAATCTGATTTTCAAGATGCCACATTATATTATTCAAAATGTCCAATTACAAGCAAAAATAATGAGGCATGCAAACAAAAAAGAAAGTATAGCCCATTCACAGGAAAAGAATGAACAAAACTGTCCCTAAGGAAGTAGAGACATTAGGCTAACTAAACAAAAACTAAATCAACTGTCCTAAATTTGGGAAAGAGCTAAAATGGATAAACAACTAAAGGAAACCACAAGATGGGTATTCAATGAATAAAGAATATCAATAAAGAGGTGGAAATTATAAAAAAAAAGGAACCAAATAGAAATTCTGGAGCTAAAATCTGCAATAATGCGAATGAAAAATGTGTTAGAGGTTTCAAAAGCAGATTTGAGCAAGCAAAAGAAATAATCAGCAAACTCGAAAATAGAAATCAAGACATTCCCCCAAAAAACAAAAGCAGAGAGATTTAGTCACTAATGGTCCTGCCTTAAAAGAAATGCTAGGAGGAGTTCTTCAGGCTGAAACGAAGAACATGGCACAATAACTCAAAGCCAGATGAAATAATAAAGAACACTAGCAAAAGTAGCTATATAGATAAACATAAATGTCAGCATTAATGTATCTTCGTTTTGTAACTCCTTTATTTTCCTATATTGTTTAAATTTTTATGTTATTAAGTGTGGAATGGCTGACTTCCTTAAATATGAGGTTTGACAGTTGATATTTCTGACACTTCACTTTGTCATTTCTTGTTTTTTTTTTTTTATTGTGAAGGTACATCCTCATTCTTTCAAATACATGTTTTGGCTTGTGATTATCTTTCCAATTTTTTTAGAGCAATTTTTGTGAAACCAGGGTAAGAACTCTTATTTCTGAATATGAGTTCTGTCGTGGAACCAGTGCAGTGCAGACAGTTTGAAATATCCGCAAAGTGTTTGGGAAGGATGTGGCTAATGAACACACAGTACGTGGATGGTTTGAGAAGTTCCATTCTGGTGACTTTAATCTTGAAGATGAGCTATGCGTGCCACCTGAAACCAAGGTGGATAACGATAAGCTGAAAGCTGTAGTGGAAGCAAATCCATCTCAACCTATGCATAAATTAGCAGCAAGGTTTGACGTTACTATTCCAACAATATTGGACCATTTGAAACAAATGGGCCAAGTAAAGAAGGTGGATAGATGGGTTCCACAGGAATTAAACAAGCATCAGAAGGGAAATCGTCTTGAATCTTGCCTTTCTTTGCTGTCACAACATAAAGGACAAACAATTTCTCCATGGTATTGCTACATGTGTTGAACAATGGACTACTTTTGATGATCACAAGCATTTGGCAGAATGGTTGGATAAAGATGAAGTGCTGAAACACAGTCCAAAACCAAACATTCATCACAAAAAGCTAATGGTGTCTGTTTGGTGGCCAAGTGCTGATATTATCCACTACAGCTTCATGAAACCTGATCAGTCGATTACAGTGGATGTCTACTGCAACCAATTGGACAAAATGATGAGGATGCTTGTGATTAACCAGCCAAGATTGGTCAATAGAGACAGGCCAATCCTCTTCCAAGATCACATGTCACAAAAAACAACACTGCTCAAACTACAGTAGCTGGACTTGGAAGCTCTCTGTCATCCACCGTATTCACCAGACCTTGCACCAACTGACTGCCACTTCTTCCAGGCTTTGGACCACTTCTTGCAAGGAAAAATATTCAATTCTCAAAAAGCTGTGGAAAATGCCTTTCACAACTTCCTCACCACTCACTCTCCAGGCTTCTTTCCTGCTGGCATAAACAAGCTACTGTTAAGATGCCAAAACTGTGTCAATATTTCAGGTGCATACTTTGATTAATTGTACGGATTCTTGTTTGAGATATAATAAACTACACTTTTGATTCAAATTCAGCCATTTCATATTTAATGACTTAATAAAAATGCATAAAAATATAAACCTATGCTAATATGCACAAAGTGTAGAAAGACACAAATTATGACAGTAAGAACACAAATGGGGAAGGGCAGAGTTGTATAGGAGCATATTTCTGTATACTATTGAAGTTAAACTGGTATTAAGTAAAACTAGATTGTAGTAAAATTAACATATAAATTGTTACACAAAAAATTGAAAGCAATGAATTAAAACACTGCCAGAGAAAATCACTTTTACACAAAAGAAGACATGAAAGAAGGAAGGAAGGAAAGAAGGGAGGAAGGGAGGATCACTAAACAACCAGAAATCAAATGACAACATGGCAGTAGTAAATCCTTACTTATAATAATAACATTGAATGCAAATGGACTAAACTCTCCAATCGAAAGATACAGTGTAGCTGAATGGATAAAAAAACATGACCCAACTATATGCTGTCATATAAGAAATTCACTTCACCTGTAAAGACACACATAGACTGAAAACAAAGGGAAGGAAAAAAATATTCCATGCAAATGGAAAGCAAAAAAAGCGGCAGAAATAGCTGTACTTATGTCAATAAAATAGATTTCAAGACAAAAAAAAGATAAGGGGGTAAATTCAGCAAGAGGATATAACAATTGTAAATATATGTGCACCCAAAACTGAAGCACCCAGATATATAAGGCAAACATTATTAGAACCAAAGAGAGAAATAGACACCAATACAATAATAACTGGAGACCTCAACATCCTACTTTCACCATTGAACAGATCAGCCAGACAGAAAATCAACAGAGACATCTGACTTAATCTGTACTATAGACCAATGGAACTAATAGAAGTTTCAAGAACATTTCATCCAACAGCTACAAAATACATGTTCTTCTCATCAGCACACAGATCATTCTCAGTGATAGGCCACATGTTAGGCCACAAAAAATGTCTTAGAAAATTAAAAAAAATTGAATTCATATCAAGTATTTTCTCTGACTGGAATAAAACTAGAAATCAATAACAATAAGAACCTTGGAAAATACAAATACATGGAAATTAAACAACATTCTCCTGAATGACCAATGGGTCAATGAAGAGATTAAGAAGAAAATGAAAAAATTTCTTGAAACAAATGAAAATGGAAACACAATATACCAAAACCAGTGGGATAAAGGAAAAACAGTACTAAGAGGAAAATTTATAGCAATAAGCATCTACATCAAAAAAGCAGAAAAATGTCAAATAAAAATGATTCATCTTGGCCAGGCGTGGTGGCTCATGCCTGTAATCCTAGCACTCTGGGAAGCCGAGGCAGGTGGATCACTCGAGGTCAGGAGTTGAAGACCAGCCCTGAGCAAAAGCGAGACCCCGTCTCTACTAAAAATAGAAAGAAATTATCTGACCAACTAAAATACATATAGAAAAAATTATCCGGGCATGGTGGTGCATGCCTGTAGTCCCAGCTACTCAGGAGGCTGAGGCAGGAGGATCACTTGAGCCCAGGATTTTGATGTTGCTGTGAGCCAAGTTGACACCACAGCACTCACTCTAGCCTGGGCAACAAAGCGAGACTCTGTCCAAAAAAAAAAAAAAAAAATGATTCATCTTAAAGAACTAGAAAGGCAAGAGCAAACCAAACCCAAAATTAGGAGAAGAAAATAAATAAGAAATATCAGAGCAGAAATAAATGAAATTGACACAAACAAATACAAAGCATCAATGACACCAAACATTAGTTTTTTAAAAAAAAAAAAAAAAAAAGATAAACAAACTTTTAGCCAGACTAAGAAAAAATTAGAGAAGACTCAAATAAATAAAATCAGAGATGAAAAAGGAGACATTACAACTGATACCATAGAAATTCAGGGCCGGGCACGGTGGCTCATGCCTATAATCCTAGCACTCCGGGAGGCCGAGGGGGGAGAATCGTTTGAGCTCAGGGGTTTGCGACCAGCCTGAGCAAGAGCGAGACCCTGTCTCTACTAAAAATAGGAAGAAACTATATGGACAACTAAAAGTATATACAGGAAAAATTAGCCTGGCATGGTGGCACATGCCTGTAGTGCCAGCTACTTGGGAGGCTGAGGCAGGAGGATTGCTTGAGCCCAGGAGTTTGAGGGAGCCCAGGAATTTGAGGTTGCTGTGAGCTAGGCTGAAGCCATGGCACTATAGCCTGGGCAACAGAGTGAGACTCTGTCTCAAAAAAAAAAAAAGAAAGAAAGAAAGAAAGAAAGAAATTCAAAGAGTCATAAGAAATTACTATGAGCAACTATATGCCAATAAATTGGAAAACCTAGAAGAAATGAATAAATTCCTAGACACATACAACCTACCAAGATTGAACCAGTAAGAAATCCAGAACGAAAATATATCAATAACAAGTGATGAGATAGAAACAGTAATAAAAAGTCTTCCATAAAAGAAGAGCATAGAAGCTCATGGCTTCACTGCTGAATTCTACCAAACATTTAAAGAAGGACTAATATCATTCCTACTCAAAGTCTTCCCAAAAATCGAAGGGGAGGGAATACTTCCAAACTCATTATACTATGTCAGTATCACCCTGATACTAAAACCAGACAAAGACACACACACAAAAAGAAAAGTATAGGCCAATGTCTCTGATGAACACAATTGCAAAAATCCTCAACAAAATACTAGCAAATCAAATTCAACAACACATTAAAAAGATCATCATGATCAAGTGAGATTCATTTGGGGGATGCAAGGATGGTTCAACATATGCAAATCAATCAATGTGATACATCATATCAACAGAATGAAAGATAGAAACCATATGATCATTACAATTGATGCTGGAAAAGCATTTGATAAAATTAAACATCGCTTTCTGATAAGAACTTTAAAAAAACTGGGTATAGAGGGAACATACCTCAACATGATAAAAGCTATATACAGGAGACCCACAGCTAGTCTCACATTGAATGAGAAAAAAACCCAAAGTCTTTCCTCTAAGATCTGGAACAAAACAAGGATGGCCACTTTCACCACTGTTATTCACCATAGTGCTGCCAATCCTAGCCAGATAAATAAAACAAAAAATAAAAAAAAGAAAACAAGAAGAAGGAAAGAAAGAAAGAAGAAGAAGAAAAAGAAGAAAGAAGAAGAGCAGGAGGAGGAGGAGGAGGAGGAGGAGGAGGAGAAGGAGAAATAAAAGGCACCCAAATTGGAAAGGAGGAAGCTGAATTATCCTTGTTTGCAGATGATTTGATCTTATATTTGGAGACACCTAAACACTCCACTGAAAAACTTAGAACTGATAAACAAATTCAGTAAAGTTGCAGCATACATAATCAAGATACAAAAAGCAGTAGTATTCATATATTATAACAGCAAACAATATGAAAACGAAACCAAGAAAATAATCCATTTACAATAGGTACAAATAAAATAAAATGCCTAGGAATAAATTTAACCTAAAAAGTGAAAGCTCTTTACATTAAAGACTATAAAACATTGATGAAATAAACTGAAGAGGACACAAAAAATGAAAAGATATTTCATGTTCATGGATTGGAATAATCAATATAGTTAAAATGTCCATACTACCCAAAGTAATCTACTGATTCAATGCAATCCCTATCAAAATATCAATGACATTCTTCACAGAAATAGAAAAAATAATCCTAAAAATTATACAGAATCACAAAAGACCCTAAATAGCCAAAGCCATCCTCAGCCAAAAGAATAAAACTGGAGGAATCACATTACTTGACTTCAAATCATACTACAGAGTAGTAGTAACAAAACAGTATGGTACTGGCATAAAAACAACACTTAGGCCAATGGACAAAAATAGAGAATCCAGAAATATATCCACACTTCTATAGATAGTGAGCTTATCTTCAACAAAGTTTCCAGGAACATATACTGGGGAAAGGACAGTCTCTTCAATAAATGGTGTTGGGGAAACTGGATATCCACAGGCAGAAGATTGAACCTAGACTCCTATCTCTTGCTATAGAAAATACTCAAATCGAAATGAGTTAAAGACTTAAATCTAAGACGTGAAACTATGAAACCACTAGAAGAAAACTTTGGAGAAATGCTTCAGGACATTGACAAAGATTGCTTGAGTAGTACCTTAAAATCACAGGCAACCAAAGCAAAACTGGACAAATGGTATTATATTAAGCTAAAAATCGTCTGCACAGCAAAGGAAATAGACAACCAAGTGAAGAGACAGCCCACAGAATGGGAGAAGATATTTGCTTTGCAAACTACCTGTCTGACAAGGGATTAATAACTAGAATATATAAAGAGCTCAAATGACTCAATAGGAAAAAATGAATTAATCTGGTTAAAAATGAGCAAAAGATCTGAATAGACATTTTTCAAAAGAAGACATACAAATGGCCAACAGGTATATGAAAAATACTCAACACTATTACTCATCAGAGAAATGCAAATCAAAACTACAATGGAGACATCATCTCACCCCAGTTAAAAGGACTTATCAAAAAGAAAAAAAATAATGGATGCTGACAAGGATGCAGACAAAGGGGAATGCTCGTGCACTGTTGGTGGCAATGTAAAGTGGTGCAGCCACTATGGGGAACACTATGGAGGTTTCTCAGAAAACTGAAAAATAGAACTACCATATTAACCAGTAATCCCACTGCTGGGTATACATCCAAAAGAAAGGAAATCAGTATATTGAAGAGATGTCTGCACTCCCATGTTTATTGTAGCACTATTCACAATAGCCAAGATTTGGAATCAACCTAAGTGTCCATCAGTGAATGAATGGATAAAGAAAATGTGGTACATATACACAATGTAATATTATTCAGCCATAAAAAAGAATGAAATTTTGTGTTTTGCAACAACATGGATGGACTGGAGAACATTATGTTAAGTGAAATAAGCCAAGCACAGAAAGAGAAATTTTGCATGTTCTCCCTCATATGTGGGATCTAAAAATGAAAACAATTGAACCCCTGGAGATACAGAGTAGAATGGTAGTTACCAGAGGCCAGGAAGGGTAGTGGGAAGGGAGTATAGAGATGATTAGTGGGTGCAAATATATGCTTAGATAGAATGAACAAGTTCTAGTATTTGACAACACAACAGGGTGACTATAGTCAACAATAAATTACTGTATGTTTTTAAATAACTAAAAGAGTAGAATTGGAATGTCCCTAACAGTAAGAAATTATAAATGCTTGAGGTGATGCATACCCCAATTACTCTGATTTGATTGTTACACACTGTAGGTCTGTACCAAAACATCACATGTACCCTATAAATATATACAAGTATCATCTACCCACAATTAAAAACAAAAAAATTTTCAAAAGAAAACTAAAAAGTATAAAGGTAAATGAAAGGGAATAAAAAAATAAACTATAAAAATCAATTAAACACAAAAGAAGGCAGTAAAGGAGGACATGAAGAACAAAGACAGGATACATAGAAAACAAATAGTAAAATGGCAGAAACAAAACATTCTTTATTAATAATTACTTTAAATGTTAATGGGTTAAAACTCTCTGATCAAAAGACAGACATTGATAGAATGGATTAAAAACCTGCTGAGACTATATATTGTGTACAAAAGGCTCACTTTTTTATCCAAGGGATCTGGGGTAGCTACACTATTACCAGACAAATTAACTTTAAGTCAAAAAATTGTTACAAGAGATAAAGAAGGACCTTATACATTGACAAAGCAATCATCAACACTGAAGACATTGTAATGTGTTCATGAAGAAGACATAACTAGTGTAAAAATACACACAACAGACAAAAGAACCATAGCGTCCAGGAAGCAAATATTGACAGGAGGGAAGGCTGCTGGTGCCTGAATTCGGAGGGTGGGGAGGATCATCCAGCCTGCCGTGGGGATAGAGTGGCTTGGATTTCATACACAGAAGTACACCAGCACCTAGCAGGCCAGCAGACACAGGGTCACCTCCCAGTTGGGGGCCCCTGGCACCTCCAGCCCCCCAGAAAGCCGCAAGACTTTGCTCCTATGGGAGGGGGAGGGAGACGCCATGAGGGCTGTGCCAGCAGGGGACAGATGAAGCCACTGGGATCTGCCCCGAGGCGTCGTGGCTCCTCCCTCTGACAGCCCTCGGTCCAGCCGGTCCCTCCGGTCCACCTGGCCAGGCCTGGAGGCAGCGCGGTGTGCCTGGTGCCTGGGAGTCCATGGCCGTGCCTGGGAGTCCATGGCCGGAGGCGGCGGGGCCCCCAGCTGAGTCCCCGGGCCCACGGCCCCCACCCTACTCTGCCCCCCCACCAGGTGAGGCGGGCACAAGGGAAGGGCAGTGAACCATGTCACTGAAGGAGCAAGGCCCGAGCCCCAGGCACTGGCCTGGGCGCTCCCCGAGGACAGGCGGGGACTGGGAGTGACTGCTCTGGATCTCGGGGCTCTCGTGCCCGTGCAGCGGAGCCCCGCGGATCGGACCGGCCAGGCTCAGGGGCGCCCGACCCGCGGCCAGAACGGGCCGACGGGGGCCAGTGGCAGAAGGAAGCAGCCGGGTGCCTGGAGTCCCCAGCACAAGCCGGTTCGCACAGGCACACGGGGGAGCCCTGGTCGCACCCGGCTTTTAAGTGCGCAACCTCGGAAGGGCGCCTCAGTGTTCCCCTGACAGGAACCCACAACGGGGGACCGGTCACGGGGGAGGTTGGCCCTGCGGGCATCTGCGCGGCCTTGCGCGGGGCGGGCCGGGAGGGAACCAGTCACGTGCCCAGCGGCCTCACCCGGGGTCTCCAGAGGCACAGAGCAGGGCCGTTTCCGCAGGCGCTCTGAGGAGCCCGAGGTGAGTCAGAAGCCACCTGCAGAGTTCAGTTCCTGAGAGAGGCTCAGTCCCTCATTGGTTCAGGTGGGCTTGCGGGCACGCTTGCCGCGGTGCAGGCTGGGTGGGAACCAGTCATGTGCCAAGTGACCTCAGGGGTCCAGGCATTTGGGCATGTGCATTGGCGGAGCCATGTAGTAGTTCTAAAGGGCAAAGAGCTGTTCAAAGAAGCCTCATTGACTAGGTAGTCTACATGGTATCTAAGTCTTACAACAGTGTTTCCTTGACTGGAGCAGACCATGTGCGGGTATGTTTGCGCAGGCGCACTAGGGCTACACCGTGATCTAAGGGGTGGTGCTTTGTGAGGGAGCGTTCATTGGCTAGAACAACTGTGCGCTCTCCTGGGTCGTCTTGGTGGGAACCAATCACTGGCCAGGAGGCCTGGCCCAGCGTGTGTTTGCGCAGACGCTCTGTGTATCCCAAGTTGCATTGCACGCTGCGGTGGGGCTTCGTGTAAGTCCCACGGATTGCCTAGGAGAAGGTGGGAGCCTTCAAGATGGGATCGGAGTCTGAGGACGGAGGAGCCGTGCAGGCAGTGGACGAAGGCGCAGGTGTGGCGGCAGCTGCAGCAGGTGCGGCGGTTGCAGTGGTTGGTATCGCCGGCGAGGTCGGGCCGGGTGGTCCTGGTGGTCCTGGAGACCCAGGTGGCCCTGGGGATCGTGAAGACCCTGATGGCCCCGGCGATCCTGGGGCTCCCGGCATCGCGGGAGAGGCAGGTGTTGCAGCCGGTGGCCTTCTTCAGATTGGGCGGGCAGCGCAGGTGCCAGGGCCAGGTGGCAATGCTGCACCTGCAGTTGAAGGCCCAGGTAACCAATTGCTCCAGTTATATCCTGTCTGAGAAGTCCCCAGTGGCCTGGGTGGCCAGGGGATGGTCTGGGGGTGGTTTGAGGGCAGGGTGCCCAGGCGAGTGGGGACTGAAACCACAGCTGGAGGGTTAGGGCAGAGCCTGGCCTGGGCTGAATGGTTGTGGTGGTGGTGGTGAAAACCAGTTTGAGGGGAGCGAGGGCGTGGGGGCCATGCTGTCCAGGGTGGCCTAAGGGTATGGGGTGGGAGGTGGTGGCAGAGGCTGCCTTGGCGTGAGGAGGAGGACTGAGACACAGGTAAAATCCGGAGTGTGGATGGGGCCCTAAGCATATCTCCACCAGCACCCTCACCGTACCTTTCCCATCGCCTGTGGAGGCAGAGATCGCCAGCCAGGTCCTGACCCCAAATGCTGAACTCCAAGGGCCAGTGCAGGAGGAGCTCAATGTGGACGGCAGCGGCCTAGCTGTGTTAGTTCTAGAGTGTGCTGGGGAGGGTTTGGCGGCAAGTGGCTAGGGCCAGTCTCAGGCCAAGGGGCGCCGTCATGAAGACAGGGAGTTATGTTAGGGTTAGGTCTAAGGAAGGGGTGTGGTGGTCTGGGTACGTCACTGAGTAGGGAGGCGAAGCAAGGAAGGTGTCTCTAACTTGATTTTTTCTTTCTTTCCCCTTTAGATGATTGACTACTGAAGACCCTAGCCACCTCCACATTGTGGTCATGTTCTGTCTTGACCAGCTTTCCCTGGTGGTTGGGACCATACAGCGCTTTGTGCCCCCATTTTGTCGCTAAACCTCAGCAGGGAAAAGGGGGCTAAGTCTAACCTCAAGTTCCATCTTTGGTGGGTCCTTCTCTAGGACAACGATTCCTGCAATAGTTGCCAATTTACTGAGGGGGCCTAATTTTGTTCTGTATTGACCCTTGGGCCTCAAGGTCCATTTGTTTTATTTGATAATGTTTGTTACTGCAGAAAATAAATCTGAGATACTATTCCAAGTCTTAGTTTCTTTTCATCTATAGCACCTCCAGATATCCTTGCCATTGTCCTTGGGTTGCAGGGGAGGTTCTGGGATTCAGATATTCAAGTAGTACAAGGTAATTGAAGACAATTTAGGAAACGGAAGAAGAAGAAAATGAGTTGGGTCCAGTGATTCAGCATTAACCACTGTGAACGTCTTGGAATATTTGCTTAATAATTGCATTTATATAACAAATGTATAGCACCAAAAACATGAGAGTAGGAATTTTTGGCCTATTAGCCTTGTTTCAGATACGTGAAGAAAAGTGCTGGGACAACTGCTTAAGTGTTTGGGGTGAGAGATTAGCTCTTTCTAAAATATCTTGTATCCTACAACCTTCCTAAACTCATTAATTAGTCCTAGTGGCTCTTTCCTAGATATGGTTGGATTTTCTACAGAATCATCTGTCAAAGACAGTTTTACTTCTTTCTATCCAATCAGTACCTTTTATTGGTTGATTTCTCTGTTCATAATGGGTTGGATTTTCCTACTTTACATACCTCTTAATTTTAGATTGAATAACAGAGGTAGTGAATTTTACCTTGGGTGCTGGTTATTTTTCTATTCCTAAATACATTCTTGAGCTGTGTTCTTGAATGCGAGTAAGTTACTTAGAAACAGTTTGATCCTTTTGAGTCTTGCTTTTAGGATTTGCTCAGTGTGACTAGATCAGATTTTAATGTAGGAATGATATAATTGATAATTTCCAATGTTTGGCAAGGCTGTAGTTGGAAACAAGGTCTCTTGTACACTGTCAGTTGGAGTGGTAGTAAAATCTATCTGGACATTTATTTAGCATTTTGTATTAAATTAAAGATGGGCATACCCTTTGACATACCTTTGAAAGTCTGTCATAGAGAAACTCTTGAAAATGCAAATGAGATAGAATTGAACAGGATGTTAATTACACCATAATAAAAATCATTACCATGTACATGTGCATCAGCTGGGGAAAGATTTAATAAGTCACTATTCAGCTGTCCTGGTGGAAAATTATGAAGTAGTTAGAGTATGGTGGATAGTTGTGTACTAGCGTAGAAAGAGATTAAAGCCAGTCAAAGATTTTTGCACGTTCCTGTTTTTGCAGTGTGCTCCCACCATGTGAAATGTGGGGATACACACAGTTACTACGTGGAATGAGCCACCTCCACTGTCAGAAATGCTCACTGCTGGAAAGAAACTTTCACCTTTTAAATTTCAGACTTACATGTTTAAATATTTTCATTAAGCATGTATTACTTTTTAAACAATTTTTAATTTATACATAATATTTATATATTTATGGGGGTTATGTGTAATATTTTGATGTATGCATACAATGTTGCTATAGTTTAGATGTTTGTTCCCCCCAAACCTCATGTTGAAATTTTATCCCCAATGTTAGAGGTGGGGCCTAATGGGAGGTGTTTGGGTCATGGGGGCAGATCCTTCATGAATAGCTTGGTGCTCTCCTGACGGTGATGAGTAAGAGCTGTGTTGGTTCCTGTGAGAGCTAGTTAAAAAGAGCCTGGTACCTACCCTGTCTCTCTTGCATCCTCTCTCACCACGTGATCTCTGCACATTCTGGCTCCCCTTCACCTTCCACCATGAATGGCAGCAGCCTGAGGCTCTCATCAGATGGCTAGTCTTCCAGCCAGAAGAACTGTGAGCCAAATAAACCTGTTTTCTTTATAAATTACCCAGCCTCAGGTATTCCTATATAGCAACACTAAATTGACTAAGACAAATGTGTAATGGTCAAATCAGGGTATTTAAGATGTCCATCACCTTAAATGTTTATCATTTCTTTGTGTTGGGGACATTTCAAATCTCTTCTAGCTATTCTGAAATATACAATATATTGTTGTTAGCTATAGTCCCCCTACCGTGCTATAGAATTCTAGAGCTTATTCCTTCAAACTGTGTGTTTGTACCCATTAACCAACCTCCCTTCATCCCCTACCCTACCCTTCCCAGCCTCTCGTAACTATCATTCTACTGTCTATCTCCGTGAGATAAGCCTTTTTTTTTTTTTTGAGACAGAGTCTCACTCTGTTGCCTGGGCTAGAGTGCTGTGGCATCAGCCTAGCTCACAGCACCCTCAAACTCCTGGGATCAGGCAATCCTCCTGCCTCAGCCTCCCAAGTAACTGGGACTACAGGCATGTGCCACCATGCCTGGCTAATTTTTCTATATATACTTTAAGTTGTCCAACTAATTTCTTTCTATTTTTTTTAGTAGAGACGGGGTCTTGCTCTTGCTCAGTCTGGTCTCGAACTCCTGAGATCAAACAATCTGCTTGCCTTGGCCTCCCAGAGTGTTAGGTTCACAGGTGTGAGCCACTGCACCCAGCCGAGATAAACTTTTTAAGCTCCCACATATGAGTGAGAACTCGCAATATTTGCCTTTCTGTGCCTGGCTTATTTCTCTTAACATAATGGCCTTCAGTTCCATCCATGTTGCTGCAAATGACAGGATTTCATTCTTCTTTATGGCTGAATAGTATTCCATGGTCTGTATATGCCACATTTTCTTCATCCATCCATCTGTTGATAGGCTCAGGTTGATTCCATATCTTGGCTATTGTGAATAGTGCTGCAATAGACATGGAGGTGCAGGTAACCCTTTGATAAATGGATTTCCTTTCCTTTTGATAAATAACCAGTAGTGGGGTTGCTGGGTCATTTGGTAATTTTATTTTTAGTTTTTTGAGGAACCTCTATACTCTTTTCCATAGTGGCTATACTAATTTATATTCCCACCAACAGTGTACAAGGGTTCCCTTTTCTCCACATCCTCGCCAATACTTGTTATCTTTTGTCTTTTTGACAATCATCATTCTAACTGGATTAAGATATCATGGTTTTGATTTGCGTTTCCCTGATATTAGTGTTTTTGAGCATTTTTTCATATACCTGTTAGCCATTTGTATGTCTCCTTTTGAGAAATGTTTATTCAGATTCTTTGTCCACTTTTGAGTGGGATTATTATTATTATTTTTTTTTTTGAGACAGAGTCTCACTCTGTTGCCCAGGCTAGAGTGCCATGGTGTCAGCCTAGCTCACAGCAACCTCAAACTCCTGGGGTCAAGCGATCCTCCTGCCTCAGCCTCCTGAGTAGTTGGGACTACAGGTATGCGCCACCATGCCCAGCTAATTTTTTTCTATATATATTTTTAGTTGGCCCACTAATTTCTTTTTATGTTTAGTAGAGATGGGGTCTCACTCTTGCTCAGGCTGGTATCGAACTCCTGACCTCGAGTGATCCACCTGCCTCGGCCTCCCAGAGTGCTAGGATTATAGGTGTGTGCTACCGTGCCTGGCCTTGAGTGGGATTATTTGCTGTTTTTTTCTGTTGAGCTGTTTGAGTTCCTTGTATATTCTAGATATTACTCCCTTGTTGGATGAATAGTTTTTTTCTCCCATTCAACAAGGTGTCTCTTTACTGATTGTTTCCTTTGCTGTGCAGACGGTTTTTAGTTTAATGTCGTCTCAATTTTGTATTTTTTTTTCTTGTTGCCTGTGCTTTTGAGGTCTTAGCCATAAAATGTTTGCTTACACCAATGTCCTGAAGCATTTCCCCTGTTTTCTGCTAGTAGTTTTACAGTTTTGGGTCTTATGTTGAAGTCCTTAATCCATTTGAGTTGATTTTTGTATATGGTGAGAGATAGGGGTCTAGTTTCAGTCTTCTGCATATGGATATCCAGTTTTCCCAACACCATTTATTGAAGAGGGTGTTCTTTCCCCAATGCATGTTCTTGGTGTCTTTATCAAAAATCAGTTGGCCGTAAACATGTGGATTTATTTCTGGGTTCTCTATTCTGTTCCAGTGGCCTATGGATCTGTTTTATGCCAGTACCATGCTGTTTTGGTTACTATAGCTTTGTAGTATATTTTGAAGTCAGGCAGTGTAATGCCTCCAGCTTTGTTCATTTTGCTC
The DNA here is from genome assembly GCF_041146395.1 of Eulemur rufifrons. Taxonomy (NCBI): domain Eukaryota; kingdom Metazoa; phylum Chordata; class Mammalia; order Primates; family Lemuridae; genus Eulemur; species Eulemur rufifrons. The sequence goes on along the minus strand of NC_091012.1, from coordinate 19,824,121 downwards.
AGTATGAGCATGTATATTACTTTTTAAATATTTTTACTTTGGAAAATAATAGTCTGTTCTGTTAAGCTAAGGAATAATCTTTCCCAGTTTTGTTCTTTTAAAACATTGGACTTGGCCCTCCTTTCCTTCAAGGTAAAAACAGGCATATTTCTTGCTAAAGGATTGACTCCTTGTTGATAAGCAATCGAGCCATATTTTGGTAGAAAAGGAGACACATTTGTGGATAAAAATCCAAAGAGGGAGGGGAGAGACTGCAAGGGGGTTGACTGACCAAAGGGACAAGGAGAAAGGGCATTGGGACCAGCCCTTTCCAGACTGTACTCCCCAAATTGGCCCATAATTGGACCATATGGCTGGATGTTCGTCTCAGATGGAGAGGCCTGTGCCTTCCAGTTATTTTAATTTCTATATAATATTGCACATAATTTACATACCATAGTTATTTTAACAAGTCTCTTATATATAGACCTTTAAATTGTTTCTAATGTTTTTTTTCGCTGTACACAAACGTTTATAGCACCTTTATTTCTAATCACCTCAAACTGGAATCAACCCAAATGTCTCCAGTGAGTGAATAAATGTACAAACTGTGGCATATCCATACAGAGGAATACTTAGGAATGAACTATTGGTACACACGACGACACCGGTAAATCTCAAATACATTATGTTAAGTAGAAGAAACCAGATGCAAAAGGCTACATACTGTATGATTCCATCTGCATGGCATTCTGGAAAAGGAAAAACTATGGGGACAGAAAGCATATCTGTGATGGGATGAGGGTGGGAGGGGGATTTGACTACAAAGGGCCAGTACAAGAGAGTTTTGGAGGTGATGGAACTATCCGTATCTTGATTGTGATGCTGTTACATGACCCTTGTCAAAGTCATGGGCCTGTACAAAAAGAGAAGTGAATTTGACTGTATGTAAATTCAAAAGTAAATCATAAAAAATTCTTTTTCAAATTAGAGAGGGAGGAGGGGGAGAGCTGAAGGGGACGTCTTTTGGCTGTATGAGCAAGAAAAGAGTACAAGAAAACTGAATTTCACCATTGTTTAGTTTATAACTTGAGGAAGATTCCAGGCTTCTTCTCCCTGGTTAAGTGACCAAGCAGGCTGGTGTTCTCACCACTTATCAGGATTCTATGCCACCTGCAGATATTTTGCTTATCCTGGCCTTGTGCCCAGGCTGAAGACAGAATGAGGCCTTTGCTTGGGGCTTTGTCCTGCTTCTCTGACTGCCCAGATTAAGTTTTATCTCTAATCTAAATGATGGAGTCTTTGATGTTTTCTTGCGGTAGCATTAAAACAAAACAAACAAAACCCCAGAAGCTGTGGCCCGTATCAATCTCTGAGATTTTGATCTGGAAAAAAATGAATTTTTTTTTCTTGAAACCTAAGAGTCCCACGGGAAGCACAGTGTGCTCTCTCAATTTTTTATAAAATTTCGTCATGCTCTGAAACTGAGAAGGCCATACAAACGGCATACGTCGATTCTCTGAGAACTTACCGTTTTCTAAAACGAGAACCTCTGCAACTGTCAGATGCCTGTACTGGACCATTCCCTGGGTCAGTGGGGTAAATTGTAAAGGGTGACAGGGCTGCCCTAGGAACCTGAATGAATAAAAGCCACCAGAGTCCCTTTTCTCTCCTCTCCTCCTGTTAAAATCTCAGAAGAGATTTAATCATTGATCTTCATGATTTTGAAAAGATGTGTTATGGGAAGAGAGGGGTTACACTTTATATGTGTCTTTGCTTTGCAAGGGAAGCAAGATTTCCTTCTATCCCATATTAATCTACTACCAGGATTGCTTTCAAAATCAGAGGAAACAGTATTAGTTTTTAAAAAAGAGTTTAAGATTAAAGTTTTTTTTATTTCAGCATATTATGGGGGTACAAAAGTTTAGTTTACATACATTGTCCTTACCCCTCCCCCCAAGTCAGAGCTTCAAGCGTGTCCATCCCTAGATGGTGCTCATGGTACTCATTATGTATGTATACACCCATCCCCTCTCCCCCAACATCTGCCCGACACCCGATTAATGTTATTCCTAAATGTGCTCTTAGGTGATGATCAGTGAAACCAATTTGATGGTGAGTACACGTGGTGCTTATTTTTCCATTCTTGGGATACTTCACTTAGTAGAATGGGCTCCAGCTCTATCCAGGAAAATACAAGAGGTGCTATATCACCATTGTTTCTTGTAGCTGAGTAGTACTCCATGGTATACATATACCACATTTTATTAATCCACTGATGTATTGATGGGCACTTGGGTTGTTTCCACATCTTCGCAATTGTGAATTGTGCTGCTATAAACATTCGAGTACAGATGTCTTTTTCATAGAATGTCTTTTGTTCTTTTGGGTAGATGCCCAATAATGGGATTGCTGGATTGAATGGTAGGTCTACTTGAATCTGTTTAAAGTTTCTCCATAATGCTTTCCATAGGGGTTGCACTAGTTTGGAGTCCCACCAGCAGTGTATGAGTGTTCCTATCTCTCCGCATCCATGCCAGCATTTATTGTTTTGGGACTTTTTGATAAAGGCCATTCTCACTGGAGATAAATGATATCTCACTGTAGTTTTGATTTGCATTTCCCTGATGATTAGGGATGTTGAGCATTTTTTCATATGTTTGGTGGCCATACCTCTGTCTTCTTTTGAAAAATTTCTATTCATGTCCTTTGCCCACTTTTTGATAGGGTTGTTTGATTTTTTCTTGCTGATTTTCCTGAGTTCTAAATAGATTCTAGTTATCAGTCCTTTATCGGATGCGTAGCATGCAGAAATATTTTCCATTCTGTAGGTTGTCTGTTTGCTCTCATGAAAGTTTCCTTGGCTGTGCAGAAGCTTTTTAATTTGATCAGGTCCCATTTATTTATTTTTGTTGTTGCCGTGATTACCTTTGGGGTCTTCTTCATAAATTCTTTGCCTAGGCTAATGTCTATAAGTGTTTTTCCCACATTTTCTTCTAGAATTCTAATAGTTTCACATCTTAGGTTTAAGTCTGTTATCCACCGTGATTTGATTTTTGTGAGAGGTGATAGGTGTGGGTCCCGCTTCAGTCTTCTGCATGTGGCCATCCAGTTTTCCCAGCACCATTTATTGAATAAGGATTCTTTTCCCCAGATTATGTTTTTGTCTGCTTTGTCAAAGATTAGATGGCTATATGAGGATGGTTTTACATCTGGATTCTCAGTTCTGTTCCACTGGTCTTTGTCCCTGTTCCTGTGCCAATACCAAGCTGTTGCCTAAAATTGCTTTTGCTAAACAGGGTCTTCTCTGGTTCCATACAAAGTGTAAAATTATTTTTTCTGTATCTGTGAAAAATGATGTTGGTAATTTAATAGGCATTGCATTGAATCTGTAGATCACTTTGGGTAGTATAGACATTTTAACAATGTTGATTCTTCCGATCCACAAGCATGGTATGGTTTTCTACCTGTTTACATGCTCTGCTATCTCTTTCCTCAGTGTTTCATAGTTCTCCCTGTAGAGGTCTTTTACCTCCTTAGTTAAATATATTCCTAGGTACTTTATTTTCTTCATTGCTATTGTGAAGGGTATTGAGTCTTTGATTTCGTTCTCAGTTTGACTGTTATTGGCATATATGAATGCCTCTGATTTGTGTGTATTGATTTTATATCCTGAAGTTGTTTCTAATTCTTAAGTATTGTAAACAATGCTGAAATGAATATCCTAGTGCATTTGTTTTTGTGTAATGCATTACGTACAGTATACTTTTAGAAGGAAATTTTGGGGTCAAACAGTAAGTCCTTTTAAAGTGTGTCATACATATTACCAAACTGCCCTCCAAAAATGTTGCGCCAGTTTTACTTCCAACCAATAGTGTATGAAAGTGTCCATTTTCTTACATTCCACCTTACATCCCACCCTGTATTAGTCAGCTTGAGCTGCCAACTTGGTGGCTTAAACAACAGAAATTTATTTTTTCGTAGTTCTAGAGACTGGAAGTTCCAAATCAAGATGCCATAGGCCTGGCTTCTGGTGAGGCATCTCTTGTTGGGTTGCAGATGGCACATTCTTTCTGTGTCCTCACATGGCCTTTCCTCTGTGTGTGTAGACAGAGAGTGAGCTCTCTGGTGTCTCTTTTCTATTTTTTTGTCCCCATGAGTCCCAAAGAAGTCTTGAGTGGCCCTGTCCCATCTGACTCCTTCTGTTGATGTCTAGTGTGTGTGTTTTTTTAATTTCCTCTCCTGTCCTTGTGTTTAAGGCAGAATAGAAGAGCCTCTTGCCCCATTCCCCATTCCCTCCCTAATTTGACGACAAGATTGAATGTTGTGTATTGTGTTTCTTTATTTATTTTGTTCTGAAATTAAAGTATGCAAAGTAAAGAAGATGCATTTTTATACAAAACAAACAAGAAACCCCCTCATTTGTAAATGTTCACTATTTCAGTGATGTAAATAGTTCCACCATGGCTATTTCACTAAATGTAGAGTCGGGAAGCGATGGGCTATCCGGCATCCAGGACACCACTAGATATTTACCTTAAAATCAGGTACAAATAAGTGCTATTAAAGGATAATAAAGTTGGCCGGTTTTAGGGAGAGTAATCAGGAAAGTCTTTCTGAGATTGTGAAAGGAAAACAGAGACTACTATTTATTGAACACCTACTTGGTGTCAAAATCAATGGTAGGCACTTTCATATACATAAACTAAATGTCATTCCTATCGACAGATGAGGAAACTACAAGTTATGTAATTTTCTCTTAGTTAGAAAGCTAGTAAGATGCTGAAGGGATTCACAGACAGGCTTTTCTGGCTCCAAAGCTTCTGTTCTGTCTGAATTCCTCCCTCAGATTATGGAAGGAGGAGACAAGGCAGTGATACAGCTACTCTAGACAGCCCAGAGTTAGCCCAAGGAGAAGAAACCACTCACTCAGTCTAAAAAGAAAGATGTGGGTGGATAATATTCTTGCAAGGCAAGAAATACAGTTCTTGGAACTTAGACTGGACACTGAAATTGTGAACAATGTTAATAATCCCCCCGCCTGCCATCCCAATATATAGAACAGTGAGGCCTCCCCAAGTTTGTTCCCTCATCCACAAAATGACAGTAATAGTAGTGTCTCCCTTGAGGGTACTTATAGTAAATGAGATGGTGGATACACATAATTATCCTCTTGAAAAAAATTTCCAAATCCTCAAATTTCACTGCATCAGGGAATTCAGCCCATGGCTCATAGGCAGGCTAGGGATTCAGGGAGTGCCCAAGACAAATACACAGCCGCAAGCTGGATGAGAATGGCCTAATTTGGGCTCAGTCAGGGCAAATGTTTTGAGAAATGACTCTCAAGAGGCTTCTGAAGACTTGACATGGAAGTTGAGGACAGGGGTCCTGGATGGAGACATGCGCCAGAGGAGAATTTCTTGCTCACTCCATTTTTGTAGCTTTACTGATAGCTCCTGGGCAGGGGTGAGCCAGAGTGCAGGCACATTTGGTAGGAACTGAGGGAAGGAACACTAGTCACTCAAGCATGTTATCTGTATGTGGAGGGCAGGGTATTGGAACAGTGGGGGCAGGAGGCAGGGCCCCAAAAAAGGACTTTTTGAATATTGCCAAAGCCCGACAGCCTGACCAAACCTATCTCCCAGCACCTGGGAGCAGTCATGAATGGTCCTGGTAAGATTTTGAGAGAGTAAGAAACTGAGGCCTAAGGCCAAGCAAGGTCTACAGTGCAAGGCAGCAATGTGGTGCTCATTCTTTTCTTAAAAGGGTTCCAGTCCTATAGGATCAGGGCCTACTCTTATGATCTTATCTAAACTTAATTACCTCCTTAAAGACCCTATCTCCAAATACAGTCACATTGGGGGTCAGGACTTCCACATACAAATTCTGGGGGAACATAATTCAGTTCATAACACACCCAGAACGTTTTCAATCTTTTAAGTCTTTCTCCATATACTAAGCAAAATCATATCTCAATATTGTTTTACTTTCCTTTTGATTTCTAATGTGGTTTAACAATTCATACAATATTTGGCCAGTGGTATCTCCTCTTCTGAGACCTGTCCATTCATATCATTTGTCCATTTTCTAGTTGGAATAGTCATATTTTACTTATTGATTGGTGACTGCTGTTTATATGTTAAAGACACCAAATATTTGTCATAATTTGAAAATACTTTGCCTCCTCATTGCTTCATTTTATCTTTGCTCATGGTCCTTTTCTATATAGAAGTTTTAAAAAATTTAAATGTATTTAAGTGATTTATCTTTCATTATTATTTCTGGATTTTGTGTCCCATGGAAAGCCTTACCCATTGCAAAATTATAACATTTTTCACTCATAACATCTTCTTTAAACCTTAAAATTTTATTCCACTAGAATTTACTTGGTGTGAAAAATGACATTGATCTAGCTTTGTTTTCCCCCGAAAGGTTAGTTAGGTGTTCCAGCATTACTTGTTGAATAATCCATATTTCTCCACTGAAGATGTTGTCTTCACTAAATTCTAAATTCCCACCTGGTTTTGTTATTGCACATTTGTTCTTCCAGCTGATTTAGGTTGGGGGAGCCTGGATAGTCTCTCTGAGGAAAGGACCTGAGCATACAGTAGGGAAAGCTGGGAAGAGGGTGCAGGAGATGGGGGAGAGAAAGAAAGAGAGATTGACAGTGAGAGAGAGAGAGAGAGAGAGAAATAGAAAGAGAGAGAGAGAGAGAGAGATCTGATTGGCTCAGCTTGGGTTACCGTCCCAAGGGTACAGGGAAAAGGATGAGGAAAAATGACAGAAAGGAAGTTAGGGGTCAATGGATTAGAGGACTGCTACATTGGGGGTAATTAAGCGGTTGTGTTTGTTCTATTTTTTGACTATTATAAACAATATTATGAATATTTTTGTTTAAAAAGATTGTGTACACACATAACTTGTAAATATATGTAGTCCTAGTATTATTGATGAGAGAGGTTTCAGGTTATTTAGCTCATAATTTTACTAGAACCCTAAGTTTCCCCATGACACATTTATCCAGGTCTGCGTAATTACAGCACATTACGTGGTTGCAGAATGAGGGCTATTACTTCACTGGGCAGCAGAGGGGAGGCTATGAGGAGAAAGGCCTAGACAAGTGGCTGGAGGGTTGTCCTTGTGGGCAGGTAGAGGTCATCATCCAGGACACCAGCAGTTGTGGCCTCAGGGACCAAGCCAGAGATTGTGACTGGAGCACGAATACAAAAGGCAGAGCCAGAAGCCAGAGGGAAAACCAACTTGAAGCAGAGGACGCAAAGACCAAGAGTGAAATGACAGGGATTACTCAAGTCGGTAGAAAAATAAGGCTGGTCCTGACTTTGCTTTTTCCAGCAAAATAAATTCCCAGGAGGATGAAAGGTTTAAACAGGGAAAAAATGAAAGCTTACAATTAAATAGAAAAATGATAGAAGAAAACATTAATAAAGAAATGTATGCATGCTACAAAAACCTAGAAGCCATGCTTGAATAAAAAGGAATCAATGTCTGAATATAAAAAAATGTTAAACTTATTTAGGGCAGAAAACACTATAAAAGCATCAAATTTGTAATCAATTGGGGGAATTATTTGTAAGTCAAATACTAAATAAAACAGGATATGAACTCCAGAAGCCCAACAAATAAAATCACTGGTGATGACATAAAAATGTTGAACTCTGTTATGGAAGAAAACACCATAAATAAAGTGAAAAGACAAACAACATGTTAGGAAAAGATTTGTAACCCAAATATTAAACGAAGGCTCATGTCTCTAAGAGGAATATAACTCTTAGAAATCAACACGTAAAAGACAAACAACCTGATAGAGAATTGTACAAATGACGGCAACATGGAATTTATGGAATAAGAATAACAACAGCCAATTTGGCAGGTTGTATGACTCGATTTATGTAAATAAAAATATGACAACTGCAGGTTAGTGTATCTCAAGAAAAAATCTCGAAGGCTATACATAAGACTGTTCATAGTGGTTCGTGCAGAGACAGATTATGAGAAATTTTTGCTTTCTAACAACACACCTTTGTGTAAAGCATGAATGATTTAGTACTAAGTATGTATTCTAGCTGAAAGACAAAATGAAGAGTATATAAGCATACAGAACCATAAAGACATTATGACTCCAGTTTGCTTTCCCTGCTTTAAATATACATGCACATACATTCACAGCTCAAAAAGGAACCTGAAGGAAAACCATCAAAATGTTCACATTGGTTCTCTCTGGGTGGCAAGACTGTGGAGGGTATTTTTTTGTATGTCATTCTGTAAGCCTCTGTAATTGTACAGCTGATCCAATGACCATGTTTTATGTTCATAAGCTGAAAAAAGAAAGGAAACATGATGATTTAGAACCAAAAATGCAACAAAAATACTTGATCTTTGCTGGAATGGGGGAAAACCTGATACACAAAATAGGTTTCACCTCATGGATCTTCTACATTAAATTTCAAACTCCTGTGTGATCAGATTTACTCGTAAATCATCAAGCATATGGCAGCCTCATTGTGGAGAAGGAGTGCAACCTTGATTTGATGTGACTGCTGCCCACCAGGTCCTTTCTTTCCCAAGGGCCTTGCCAAAGCCCTCTTTACTTCCTTGTTTCACATGCTGTAGATGATGGGGTTGGGCATGGGAGTGAGGACCACATACAGCACGGAGAGCACCCAGTCTTGCAAGCCAGAGTATGCGGAGCTGGGAAGGATGTAGCAGAGAATGAAAATGAGGTAGAAAATACAGACCACAGCAATGTGGGCACCACGGGTGGAAAAGGCTTTTCTGCGGCTCTTGGTGAAGGGATCCTGAGAACAGCAGCTACCATGTGTATACAGGAGATCATAACCAGGGCGCAGGAGCCACCAGGGCACAAGAGCCACCATAAAACTGAAGAGCAGGGCAAGTTCATTGGCTCATGTGCTGGAGCAAGAGAGTTTGAGCAGAGGAAGTAGGTCCCAGAAGTGGGTGATAAGGTGAGGCTGGCAGTACTTGAGTACAGCTGCAAGCATGGTGTGGGTGAGTGCGATGGCCAAGGCAAGCAGTCAAGAGATTGAGTCAAATCCTGTCCAGGTCCATTGGCCCATGAGGACAAGGCAGTGCAGTGGCTGGCAGATGGCTGCATGGCAGTCATAGGCCATAGTTGCGAGTAGGAAGCACTCCCAGGGTGCCAGGCAGTGGAGAAAGAATATCTAAATAAGACAAGCACGGTAGGGCATGGCCCACACTGCAGCCAGCAGATGTGCCAGCACCTGAGGCACTGTTTTGGAGACACAGGCAGCATCCAGCAGGGAGAGGCTGCCTAAGAAAAAGTCCATGGGAGTGCGGAGTTGGGAGTCCACCACGATAAGGCTGACAATGCCCAGGTTCTCAACCACAGCCACTATATACATCAGCAGAAAGATGGTGAACAGCAGGGGCCTCAATGCCTCTGTGTCTGTCAGGCCTTCCAGAAGAAAATCGGACACTAGTGTCCCATTCCCCAGCTGCATGGAGCCCTGCACAGAAACCTGCACCCATAGGGTCCAACTCAGAGTCTATGAGGGTCTAGGTGTGGAATCCCAACTTACAAGAGGGAGCTGGGGTGAGGGAAGGCCCAAAGACAAAGCAGGCAGGTTTCAGACTTGAAGGAATGAGACTTGGAACGGGAAGACTGAGGTTAAGCTCAGAAGACCAGGGTTAAGGTAGAGGCTAGGAGAATGGAAATGGTAACCTCATCAGCCCCTGCACCAAGAGGAGGTGCATAGACCTTGAAGTTATAGTGCACACACCTCCTCCTGTAAGGATATCAAAGCCAATCCCTCCCTCAGCACCTCCTATCTGAATAAGGGATCTTGGACCTGGTAACTATAATATCTGAAATGGCCCCGTTATTTCACCATCAACAACCCAGGAGAACCCCAACTCAAGATCAGTGGTAAGACATCAGTCAGGTCTCACCCTTCTCCTCCTTGGAACCTTTCAGTGCCTCCTATCTCACTCAGGGCAAACCCAAAGTCCTCCCGTGGACTACACGGCCCTCTGTGTTGTGCTCTCTCCCCTCCTCTTTGACCACCAGGCAAGAGGTCTGTCAGCTCCCTGCCCCATGCCATTGTCCGACTTCCCCACAGCAGCAAACGTGCCCCAGTGGAAGAGGGCTTCGCTCTCCTATCCTAAGCTAGTATTTTTCATCTGCTCTCTTCACCTCTATCCTTGGTAATCATTTCACCTGTGAAGTCACAAAAATGCCACCAAATTTTGTTTCATTTAAAATAGTTTATTTTGTTATGTCAATTTCACAAAAAAGAAGGCAAAACAATGACTTTTTCAGACACACAAAAGCTGAGATAATTTGTTGTTAGCAGAAAACCTGCACTACATGAAATATTAAAGACAGTTCTCCACAAGGAAAGATGATACCATATGGAAACTGGGATCTATGTAAAAGAATGAAGAGTCCCAGGAATGGAAAATGTGTAAGTAAATGTAAAATATTTTTTTATTTTTAAAATATTTCTTTAAAACATGATAAACTGTTTAAAACCAAAATAATAACATATTGTGGGGATTATAACTTCTGTATAAATGAAATCCATGACAAAAATGATACATTAAATATGAAATGTCAGATTTCAAATCAAAAGTGTAGTGTATTATATCTCAAACAATAAGCAGTACAATTAATCAAAGTACATGCCTAAACTATCGACACAGTTTTGCTATCTTAACGGTAGCTTGTTTATGCCAGCAGCAAAGCAGCCTGGACAGCGAGTGCTGATGAAATAATGAAAGGCATTTCCCATAGCTTGTTGAGAATTGTATATTTTTCCTTGCAAGAAATGGTCCAAAGCCTGGATGAGTGGTAGTCTGGTGAATACGGTAGATGACAGAGAGTTTCCACGTCCAGCCTTTGTAGTTTGAGCAGCATTGTTTGTGCAACATGTGGTCAAGCACTGTCTTGCAAGAGGATTGGCCTGTCTCTATTGACCAATCTCGGCTGCTGCATCCTCATCATTTCATCCAACTGGTTGTAGTAGACATCCGCTATAATCGATTGACCAGGTTTCATGAAGCTGTGATTAGTACATGAAGATAGTGGATAGTGGATAGTACCAGCGGATCATTTCTAAACTGTATTGTTATGTGTGATGAAAAATGGATTATTTTTGACAATTGCGAGCATTCAGCACAATGGTTGGATAAAGATGAAGTACCAAAACACAGTCCAAAACCAAATATTCATCAAAAAAAAGCTAATGGTGTCTGGTGGTCCAGTGCTGGTCCTTGGCTAGTAGGTGCATCACTACAATATCTGCCTCCATCTTCACATGGCCATCTTTCTTCATTGTTTGTGTCTCTAAACTTCTCTTTCCTTATGAGGACAATAGTCATTAGGATTAGGGTCTGCCTAATCCACATGATCTCATCTTAACTTGATTACATCTGTCAAGACTCTATTTTTTTAATTTTTGACATACACTTTATCAAGCAAAGACTCTATTTGGAAATAAGGTCACCTTAACAGGCACTGCTAGCTGGGGACTTAACATATGTTTCTAGGGTTAACAGTTCAACCTACAACACTCCTCATTACAATTCTCATGGCTTTTAAAGAAAAAATATGGAAATTCAAGGCCCTAGAATGTTTGTTTGTAATCTTTATACTCTTATTGTGTACCCAACACCCTACTCTCTCTATGTCTTGTTGTTTTGTGGCATTTACAGTAGCCACTGACTATGCCAGGTTCAGTGTGAGGCTGACACTGGCCTGGAAAGGGAGGAGATTCTTGTTCATCTCCAGGGATGGCAGATGCTCTGGTTCAAATGCATTCGATGCAGCCTCGTTGTTCCATTAACTAAATATTGCTCTGTATCTGCAAAAATCTCACAATTGTTTGGTTGACATTTATGAATATTTTTCAGTAAGTATGCTTTTAAAGAGAAAAATGTGATGCTGGCAGGATCATATTAAGACAGAAAGGCCGGGCGCAGTGGCTCACGCCTGTAATCCTAGCACTCTGGGAGGCCGAGGCGGGTGGATTGCTCAAGGTCAGGAGTTCGAGACCAGCCTGAGCGAGACCCCGTCTCTACTAAAAATAGAAAGACATTATGTAGACACCTAAAAATCTATATAGAAAAAATTAGCCGGGCATAGTGGCGCATGCCTGTAGTCCCAGCTACTCGGGAGGCTGAGGCAGTAGGATCGCTTAAGCCCAGGAGTTTGAGGTTGCTGTGAGCTAAGCTGACGCCACGGCACTCACTCTAGCCTGGGCAACAAAGTGAGACTCTGTCTCAACAACAAAAAAAAAAAAAAGACAGAAAAATGGACTTAAAGGAAAAGTCCAGAAGTTGACTCCAGCATATATAGGCACTCATCATGTAGTAAAGTTGATGCTGAAAATCAGTAGGGGCCGGGCGTGGTGGCTCACACCTGTAATCCTAGCACTCTGGGAGGCCAAGGCAGGTGGATTGTTTGAGCTCAGGAGTTCGAGACCAGCCTGAGCAAGAGCAAGACCCCGTCTCTACTAAAAATAGAAAGAAATTAGCCAAACAAGTAAAATATGTACAAAAAATAGCTGGGCATGGTGGCGCATACCTGTAGTTCCACCTACTCAGGAGGCTGAGGCAGGAGGATCACTTGAGCCCAGGAGTTTGAGGTTGCTGTGAGCTAGGCTGATGCCACAGCACTGTAGCCCAGGGAACAGAGTGAGACTCTGTCTGAAAAAAATAAATAAATAAATAAGTAGGGAAAGGATGAATTATTTAACCTTGAAGATGGATAACCAATTTTTATAAACTCACTCCTTACACCAAAATAATTTCCAGAAGGATCAAAGTTCTCATGTAAACACCCCAAGAACCAACCTCCCATATGGCTGCCCCTCTACTCCTGCCCTGTCCAGGCCATGAGTTCCAGAATTGGAAGCCATGGGCACCGGAAAGGAAGGTACTAAAAGAAAATGTATGATATTTTTATAAACTTGAGTTGGGGAAGGCCATTCCAAACACAGAGGGCAGGGAGGGAGGAAAGGGATGAAGCCTGAAGCTGTACAGGAAAAAGGTGGCCAATTTAACTATATAACAACTAGAAACTGACACAGATAAACTTGGCAACAAATAAAGTTAAACTGCAAACAGCACATTGGGAAATGCATTTGCAACGTGTTTGATAATCAAAGGGCTAACATCTTTACTATACAAGAGCTCTCACACATCACTAAGCAAAAGCCAAACAACCAAATGGAAAAACAGATAAAGGTAAGAACAGGCAATTCTTAGAAGACAGGTAGGAGTAATATGGCCCAGCGAAGGAACAAAAAGATGTTAGGCTTCAGTGTGGGAAAAATTAATCCTAAGCTAAAAACTGCTCCTATCCCACCTAGCAGATGTTAAAAAGCAAAGAATGTAAAGGATTAAACTGTTTTCAGGTGACTTGACGGCATTCAAGAACAAAGCTCATTAATACGTTTAGGAATACAAAAATGTACAGTACCCGCTCAAGGGAAAATACACAATGTGTGCAATCCTTTAAAAAGTACCAGGCATGCAAAGAATCCACAAATCCAACGCATCATGAGGAGAGAAATCAAGCAGTGAAAGGCACGTAGACCGGAAGAGGTAGAACGTTCTTTATCTGCGGGCAACCTGATTGCCCATGTAGAGAATCCAATGCGATCTACAGACGTGACTGCAATAGAACTCACTGGTGAATTGAACAAGACTGCGGGATATTTTAGAGGGAGCTAACCCGTCTTGCCCAAATACTTAACCAATTGTGCCAGCACTTTTCTTCACTGATCTGGAATAAGGCAAGTGAGCCACAGATTTCCTATTCTAGTGTTTCGTAATGTTTTCTCTTCTCACACAAAAGAAGTATTTTATTTTGGCAGGAAGTCAATGCAATGGTGACAAGAATATTGGCAAACCAGAATTCTGGTGGGAGGGCACATCTTCTGGAGAGCCATTGTGAAGTGCTGATCAAGAGTCCTAAGTTTCTGAAGGATTTTTGAAAGGAAAAGCTTATATGTCAACGGAAAAAAACAATCGGGAAAAAGGTAATGTTAAAATTACAAAAAGTAAGCTATACATTCATATGATTTGTATGCATTTACTGTGTAAATACAAATGTAAATCTATAATAAATTTCAAAATGGCAAGACCCAATGCTTTTCATTTTCTTCCATTTCCTAAATAGTCTTCAATTACATTGTACTATTTGAATATCTGAATCCCAGAACCTCCCCTCCAACCCTAGGACGAAGGATGAAAATTAGAAGGTGGTGTCGCTGAAAAGAAGGTCTGACGCAGAATCATAGCTCAGTTTTATTTTCTGCAATAACAAATATTTATTCATCTCCCTCCACCAGCAACAGGGAAACAAAACAAGTGGGCCCCGAGCACCGAAAGAACTGTATAGGCAAAAAGTTAGGCTCCAACAATAAAGTGGCAATGAATCCAGGAATCAGTGCCCTAGGAAAGGATGCCTTGTCTGGCTCCGGACACAAGGTTGCACTTCATTCCCCGTTTCCTGGCGGGTAGTTAGGGTACAACACGGGCACCAAGCGCCTCATGATCCGCAACATCAGGGTAAGTTGGTCAGGAAAGGACAGCAAGGCAGTTCGGAGGAGATGACGATCTTCAGAGGTCAATGTACTAAAAGTGAGGGAAAGTGAAAAGCAAGTTAGCAGTAAGAAGCCCTGCCTACGCCCGGTACACCGCCCCTCTTCTTCTGACCTAATACTTAGGTGTCTCCCTGTCTCCATTACCATGCCCCTCCATCTGAGCACCTATCGCCACACCTCCACCCCAGCTCCTTCTAGAACTGACACAATCAGGAGGCTGCCGTCCACCCGGAACTCCTTATGAATGGCCTGCTGCTGGGGTTCCTCACGAGGAGCCAAGGATCTGCAAGCAATCTCCGCTTCCACGGGAGACGGGAAAGGGACTGTGAGAACGCTGGAGGAGAAATGGTTAAGGCATCATCCACTACTGGCTTTACTTGTCCCTCAAGCCTCCTTAACCCTCTAGGCCCACTTCCCCCCAGGCAGCTGTCAGGCTAGCCCCGCATGCACCCAGTCATCTCAGGTCCTGGCCCCTGTCCCTGTCCGTCTCCTCAGTCTAACCCTCAGGTCATCCACGTCCACCGCACTCCGTCTCCTCAGCCTGGCCTTCTCCCTCGGCCCTCTCAGGCCTGTTTCTCCAGCTCCTGCATTCTCAGGCCTTCCGCACCCCCTCTCCTGTCCCCTCAGGCCATCCTGGCCTTCCTCCTGCTCCCCTGTGGTCTTTCCCTTCCAGGTGTTACTGGTCCCTGCCCTGCTCCCCCATCTGTACCCTGCTCTGCCCCACCCCTTTTACCTCTCTGCTCTCCCCTGGCCTCATAGCCAAAGCTGGATCACCTTAAAGGATACAGTTGCGTTAGTTGGATTCCTGGCCTTGCGTCTGCGGGCACAGGCTCCCCACCTTGCCCTGGAGCAGGGGCACCCACCACAGGAGCGCCACCAGCTGCGCCCGCGCCACCCTGGCCACTGGGGCCGCCCTGACCATCAGGGCTTCTGCGGCCACTCTGGTCTCCTGCGCCTCCCGCTGCGCCTGCATCTGGGGCCTGCATGGCTGCTCCGCTTCTCCCTCAGAGCCCACGGGGAAGTCAACCGCCCTGCCCGACCAACAGCCGCTGAGGCGCCTGGGCTTCCCCACAATGCACCGCGGGATGCCCACTGCACCGGCGCACACGGGCCGCCGGCACGCGGTCGGTTCCTGCCAAGGCCTCCCTGCGCCTGCGCGCCCTGCCGGAGACTGAGGCGCTCTTACGAGGCCCCGCTGGCCGCTCGGCACGTGAGGCACCACAGGCTCCCTAGGCCGCCTGCGCAGACGAGCCCCTAGTGAGGCCTTCTGGAACGTGGTTAGTTCCCGCCAAACTGGCCCCAAGGGTGTGCGGATGCCAGCCTGGCCAACATTACGTATAGCCAGCCTTCCCTGAAGCCCCCTCTCCTAGATGGCAGGCCTAGGGTCCCGGGTGCCCCTATCCCTTCCCTGTGGAAGCCTGGAGGATGTGCAGACCACACAGAGAACTCGGGCAGGTGAAGGCTGGGGGGGAGGTTCGGCCTCTCGACAAGGCAAAAACTGATCAGGCGTAGCTGGGCTAGACGCGGGACCTGCCCGACGCACTTGGCTCTCTAGGGCTGAGTGAAGGGTGGCTGAGCATGAGATGCGATGATGGGAGAAGGTGCCAGGGGCTGGCTGTCCCAGGCTGGAGGGCCAGCCTCGGGAGCTTGGACTGGATGATGTAGGTGGTGGGGGGCCGTTGTGAGTGTATGGTCCCACGGGAAGGACTAATGGTAAAGGTCACCTTCAAGTCTTCGCTGTGTGTGGGCAGTGTTTCTCCTTAGGTCTCTATGCCAACTCACACCACGATATAGTATTCGCGCCACACGGATGCAGATGTAAATAACCCCCAAAGCATAGATACCAATAAAATGCAGTAAAACAGTGAGAAAATAATCCGTTTCATATTCATCACCATTGTTTTCCATATAATTTATGGAATTGAAAGCTTATGCAATTAAATTTTAGTAATGGCAACAATTAACAAGCTCCCAAATTTCTGACAGTGTAACAGTTATCTCTCAGGAGCCCATATGACCCAGCTCCAGCACATCAATTCTTACTGATCTCCTTTTCCTACTCACACCTCTCTAGATAGTTCTAGTAACTGCTCTTCAGTTAAAGATGTTAGAATGTGCTGCTTCCTGTTGTGCCCTAACACTCCAAGGGTAGATGCAAGCATCTTAGAAACGACGTGAAGGCTTCTTCATGTATCAGTTGAGGTTTGTTTCCAGATAACATAAACCTCTGTGGTTAGTTTTGCACAGGCAATTTAACACAGAGAACCAGTTGCTTACAAAAGCATTTAAAGAGCTGGAAGAACGGAATGTAGGCTGAGGCTCTGGGAAACAACACCACAGAACTGACCTTCCCGGGGAGCTGGCACCTATGCCATAAGAGGAAGGTAGAGAATCAGGAGGCTACTGGCTCCACCTTTGGTTCTCAGAACATACCACCCTTGCTATGATTCAAGTACCAGGAAGTTCCGTCCCTTACGTGCTAGATCAGAATAGGCCTTAAGAAAGGATGCCTTGAAACCAGTGGTGTACTAGTAACAATGGGCTCTCAGGAGGCAGGGAGGAGCCCTGATTTGTGGGATTTGCTGATTTCCATGGTGTACATATGCCCATCAGACCTGGTTTCAAGCGACCGACATAGTATCTCTGAGGTTGAGTTGTGAAGAGATGCTCCCAATGGGCTGTCACCAGCAGGTACAAGCTGGCCCTAGTACTCCACTGCTTGCCTTGCATCTGCCTTGCACCACACACAGGAATCTCATCTAATGCCAACCCAGAAACTTTAGTCTCTGTGACTTGCAGAGAGGGCAGAGGTAGCAGATTCCTCCTCACTTTGCCTTCCAAACTAAGTGCTAGTGCAACTGGCTGGCCAGATCTAAAGGACATCTAGAATAATACTTCAAAAGGAGCAAGGAAAATATAGTTTTTATTTCTCCAATATCTGCTGTTCAAAAAGGCTCACTAGACGAAGGTGGGGTTGGATGGTGAGGAGCCAAACCACGGAACGCACCACAGTCCTCCCTTGTGTTCCTCTGCATCCACATGTATACTTGTGAAACACAAGGATAGCCAACACTTACTATGTTTCAGATGCTCTTTCCAGTGCTTTATATGGATATGATCATCCATTGCTGGATGGGCACCTTTGTCAAAAATTATTTAGCCATAGATGTATGGGTTTATTTATGGACTCTCAATTCTATTCTTTTGCTTTCTATGTCTGTCCTCATGCTAGCACCACACACGGTTGTTACAGTAGCTGTGTAGTAAGTTTGAAATTGGGAAGTGTGAGTCTTTTGACTTTGTTCTTTTTTGAGGGTTTTTTTTTTTTTTAACGACTTGGTGCCCCTTGCAATTCCATATGAATCTGAGGATCAGCTTTTCCATTTCTTCAGAAAAAAAAAAGGCTGTTGGAATTTTGACAATGATTGCATTAAATTTGTAGATTGTTTTGGGTAGTATTGACCACTTAACGATATCAAATCTCCCTACTCATGAACACAAGAAGTCTTTCTATTTATTCAGGTCAGTCTTTGATTTCTTTTAGCAAGATTTTCTAATTTTCAGTATGCAAGCCTTTCACCTCCTTGCTTAGATTTATTCCTTGGTGTTTCATTCTTTCAGATGCTATTTGAAATGGAATTGTTTTCTTAATTTCCTTTTTAGGTTGCCCATGGCAGGTGCATAGAAACACAATTAAGTTTGGCATGTTGTTCTTTTACCCTGCAAACTGCTGAATTTGTTTATTAGCTATAGTAACTTTCACGTGAATTTTGGGGGGATTCTGTACACATAAATTCATGTTATCTGTGAACAGAGATAGTTTTACTTTTTTCTTTCCAATGTGAATGCTTTTCATTTCTTTTTTTCCAAACTTCCTCTGGCTCAAACTCCCAGTGCAGTGTTGAAAGCAGTAATGAAAGCAGTCATCCTTGTTTTGTTCCTGATGTTAGGAGGAAAGTTTTCAGTCTTTCGCCATTAATATGATGTTAAGTATGGACTTTTCATGGATGCCCTTTATCGTGTCAAGGAAGTTCCCTTGTATCACTAGTTTTTGAGCGCTTTTATTATGAAAGAGTGTTGGCATTTGCCAAGTCCCTAGTCTGTGTCTAATGAGAGGATCATGTGTTTTTTCCTCTCTTGGTCTCATTAATGTGGTATATTACACTGATACATTTTTTTAGTTATACTTGCATTTCTGGGATAAGCCCCACTTGGTCGTCGTGTATAAACCTTTTAAAATCCTGTTGGATTTGGTTTGTTAGGATTTTATTGAGGATTTTTGCGTTGATATTCATAATGAGTATTGGTCTCTAAATATCTTTTGATGCATGTGTTGTTGTCATGTAGCTTTGATATCAGGGTAATGCTGGCCTCACAGAATGAGTTAAGAAGTATTCCCTTCTCTCCTATTTTTACAAGACTTTGAGGATTGGTGTTAATTCTTTTAAAAACATTTGGTAGAATTACCCAGTGAAGTCATCTGGTTCTGGATTTTTCTTTGGAGGTTTTTGATTACAGATTGAATCTCTTTACTTGTTATACTTATGTTCAGATATTTTTAACTCTCTTATAAATTCACTTTAGGCAGTTTGTTGCCAGGAAATTGTCTATTCATCTAGTTTAACTAATTTATTGGTGTACAATTGCTCATAGTGTTCTTTCATATTTTTTTTAATGTTTTGTAAAGTTGGTACTAATGTCTCTACTTTTATTTCTAATTTTAGTGATTTGTATGTATTCTCTTTTTTTGGTAGTCTAGCTAGAGGCTTGTCAATTTTGATGATCTTATCAATGAACCAACTCTTTGGTTTCCTTGAGTCTCTCGTTTTCTCTTCTCTATTATATTTATCTCAACTCTAATATTTATTATTTCATTCATTCCTCTATTTCAGTTTGCTCTTATTTTGCTAGTTCCACAAGACATAAAGTTAGGTTATTGATTTCAGAAGTGTCTTCTTTTTTATTTTTTATTTTATTTTACTTATTTATTTATTTTTGAGGCAGGGTACTGCTCTGTCACCGTGGCTAGGGTGCTGTGACGTCAGCCTAGCTCACAGCAACCTCAAACTCCTGAGCTCAAGCAATCCTTCTGCCTCAGCCTCCCAAGTAGCTGGGACTACAGGCATGCGCCACCATGCCCAGCTATTTTTTTCTATATATTTTTAGTTGTCCAGCTAATTTCTTTCTATTTTTTCGTAGAGACGGGGTCTCGTTCTTGCTCAGGCTGGTTTCGAACCCCTGAGCTCAAATGATCCGCCCACCTCGGCCTCCCAGAGTGCTAGGAATACAGGCATGAGCCACCAAGATGGGCCTTTTTTTTAAAATATGGTCATTTACTGTTACAAAATTATTTACCACCTTCACTTCATATCATAAATTTGTGTGCTTTGTTTCATCTTCATTAATCTCTAAATATTTCTAATTTCCCTTGTGGTTTCTTCTTTGACCTATTGGTTGTTTAAAATGTATTGTTTCATTTCTGCGTATTTGGGGATTTTCCAGTTTTCCTTTTTTTATTGATTTCTAGTTCCATTCCATTGTGGTGGAAAAGATACTTGGAAATATTTCAGTCTGTTTACATGAATTAAGACTAGTTTTGTGGTCTATCATAAGATCTCTCCTAGAGAATATTCCATAGGCACTTTAGAAGAATGTGCATTCCGCTGTTGTTGGGTGGAGTATTCTACATGGGTCTGTTAGGTCTAGTTGGTCTATAGCATTGTTCAAGTCCTCTATTTCCTTATTAATCTTTTGTCTACATGGTCCACCCATTATTTAAAGTGGTGTACTAAAGTCTCTAACTATTATTGTAGAGCAGACTATTTGTCTCTTCTACTCTGTAAATTTTGCTTCATATATTTTGGGACACTATTGTTTGGTGCATATATGTTCATAACTGCTATATCTTCTTGCTGACCGGACCATTTTTGTAAGTATACAAGGCCATTCTTTTGTGTTTTGTACAAGATTTTCACTTGAATTCTATTTTGTGTGATATTAGTGCAGACACCCAAGCCCCTTCTTTTTGCAGTTTGCATGGAATATCCACTTTCCATTCTTTCAGTTTGATTCTATTTGTGTCTTTGGATATAAAGCGTACAGAGTAAAATCAAGATAAACTATATACAAATGTGTAGAAGGGTTTTATGTAAGAAGAAAATTATTTAAAAACTAGCAGAACACATAGGTGCATATTAATATGTTTTAGTGCCATCAACTAGATCAATCCTATTTTTATTTGTGGTATTATTTTTACATTAAAAAAATCAAATGTCTATCTGAAACAATATAGTAAAAGTGTAGCCAGGAACATTCTGTGAGTGGAAGTAATGACTGGAGACTAGTGGTGTGATCCATTAAAATGTATAGCAAAAATAATTCTTAAGACTATGACGTGTCACAGCTATAGCAGTATGTATTCCACAGAGAAGGTTCTGGGGAGATTTACAGTTCAATGGGAATGGGCTGAATTTTGACCTACTGTGAAACTTGACAACAAACAAAGGTAAATTAGAGGCAACATACTGGGAAATGCACTTGCAATGTGTTTGATAATCAAAGGGCTAATATCTTTACTATACAAGAGCTTTCACACATCACTAAGCAAAAGCCAAACAACCAAGTGGAAAAACAGATAAAGGTAAGAACAGGCAATTCTTAGAAGACAGGTAGGAGTAATATGGCCCAGCGAAGGAACAAAAAGATGTTAGGCTTCAGTAATGACAAAAGAACCGCATATAACAACATTGAGAATTCATTTTCACCCATCCTATTAGCAAACATTATGATGATTGATAAGACCCTTACTATTAGCACGAATGAAGATGGTGCCACCATTTTGGTAAAAATTTTGCAAAGTCTCTCAGAAATTTAAAAGTGAATGTCTTCTGTCCCACAACTCAAATTCTTAGCTTTGTCCTTTGAAACGTCTGTACAACCACAAAGATGAGTAGACAACAATGGTCATTGCAGCATTCTCTTTTTTTCTTTTTTATTTCAGCATATTACGGACATACAAATATGTTTAGGTTATGTATACTGCACTTGCCCCACCCGAGTCAGAGCTTCGAGCCTGTCCATCCCCCAGACAGTGAGCACATGTACTCACCATCAAACTGGTTTTCACTGATCAACACTTAAGTACAGCATTCTTTAAAAATGACTAAAAGTCAGAAACAATATAGGTAAGCAGTGTAGCACATTATAATGCATCCATAAAATGGTTTACTGAAAGAATGAGGTGCATGTCTCTGCACACTGCTAGGGAGAATCGTCCACAATATATATATGTTAAGTGAAAAGAGGAAGCCACAGGGCAATGTATATAGTATCATCGCATGTGTATGACATGAACAAACTCTGCCTTTGAAGCACAGAAGCATCAACCCAGCCTGTTAACTGTAGCTACTTTGTGTGTGTGTGTGTGTGTGTGTGTGTGTGTAAATGTTCACTCTGTCTTAGTCTTGCCTGCAGTGTTTGAATTATTTTTCTTGGGGTAAGATCATTTTGGGGATCAGCAGAAAACAATGAAGTTGGCTGCAACTGAAGGGACACTGGCCTGGTCTGGCACCTCAGCCCATGCCCTGACGTAGGTCCAGGGGGCCCTGCGCTGTTTGCTCCCATTCTCCAGCTGCAGGTCCCTCCTACACGGCGCCAAAGAAGAGGCGAAACCTGCCCACCCAGTGCAACGTGTCAGAGAACAGGACGCCGAGGGTCTCAGCTCCAGGGCCAGGCCCTGTTTGGTGACCTTGCTGGCTGAGATGCTCCCTCAAGCACCAAGCCACCCTCTGGCTCCTTGGATGGCTTCCCGACCTACCAGGCAGGTGGGCCTTGATTTTCCTGATGTCCTGGGGCAGACAGACCTATCTGCAGACACACAGACAGGTGGTCACAGACTGACTTCCGCACAGCTCGGCCTCACTGTGCAAACTGTGCTGGTTGTCCCGTTGCTCCGGGGCAAGGCGCGGCTCCTCCGCTCTCTCCGTCTGGGGGACTCAGGTCTCGGGGTGTCTGCATGGGGGCCTCCTCCACTGCCCCTGCCTGCCCCCGCGGTGCCCCGCGAGGAGCCCCGCTCTGGTGTGACTGGGGGCAGCTCTCCAGGGAAGGCAGGAGCTGGAGAGCCCGCTGCGTCGCTCCCCCTCGCCTCAGGAGCAGCTCCTGCCCCTGTGCATTTCCCTGAGGACCCTTGCGGTGACTCTAGGGACAAGGGGGAAGCTTAAGGAGCTGGAGGAAGGTCTTGGGAAGGATGAGGCTGGTCTGGGTGCCGGCCCCGCTGGGTGCCCAACTTACCAACCGCAGCCCCTGTGAGGTACCACCTCGCTGGCACCAGTCAGCCACCTGCTGGAGGGTGGATTACATTGGACCCCTTCCCCTCTGCAGCGGGCAGCAGGTTTTTCTTTCTGGAACAGAGAGTTTTTCTGCACGTGTACCTGCCCTCCCACCTGCCATGGTTTTGCCAAAAATACCATCCATGGACGTCCCAAAGTCTTATTCCCCATCACATCCTCCCAACGAAGGCTCTACTGGACTGGATTTCAGGCATTTGCCTGGCTCTCCAGGGCGCCTCGTGCTATTGAACCAACAAGCCGAAGGGGGTCATCGTGTTGCCTGCGGGATGGGTCCTCATTATCCAGAGGAGAGAGAACTGCTGCCACATCGTGAGGTCAGGGAAAAGTGTATGCCTGAGAGCCACAGCGTTTCGGGCAGCGCCTCCTAGTACTGCCGTGTGGAAAGGTCACATTTACTGGGGGATGAACGACCGCAACCCCCTATGGACAGGGCCAGCAAGGGCCCAGCCCCTTCAGGAAGGAAGGCTTGGGTCACTGCATCCTCATCAGCTGGGATGTTAGCTGAGGGCAAAGGGGACGTGATAGGAAATGAAAAACTGAAAAACTCAAGCATGTCCTTTTGTCTAATTGCAGAAGTGAGGACTGCAGCAGTTGTGTCCGCTTTACTTCTTTGTTATTTCCTGCCTGCCTGTGTTTTATTTGCATTCCCAAATTTCCCTCCCTCCCCACCTTCCCTCCACTGTTTTACACTGGCTGCTATGGTTTGAATGTGTACCCGAAGTTCACGTGTTGAAAACTCAATCCCCACGGCAGCAGTGTGGGGCTTTTAAGACGTGATTAGGCCACGAGGGCTCTGCCTTCGCAAGTGGATTAACGCCATTATCATGGAAGGGGGTTAGTTATCATGGGAGTGGGTTCCTGATAAAGGGACAAGTTTGGCCTCCTTCCTTTCTCTGTCTCTGTCTCTCTGTCTCTCTGTCTCTCTCTTGTTCGTTTGCCCTTCTGCCTGCCGCCATGGGATGACACAGTGATCTGGAGGCACTCGCCAGACTCGGGCCCCTTGACCCTGGACTTCCCACTTTCCAGAACTCTAAGGGATAAATCCCTGTGGTCTAGAAATTACCCAGTCTCAGGTGTGCTGTTGTAGCAGCACAGAGCAAACTAAGACACTGGTGATGTTGGTGGGAGGTAACTTTATAATTCATTCCACAGATTATCGGTTATCCACACAATATTATCAATGAACTAGAGACGGAACGATCATGACCAAGAGATGAGTGAGGCTTTGAGTCTGTGCTGATGGGGAGAGAGTGTGTGTGCTTTTATTTGTTTGAAGGATGGTGGCATTATGGCAGGCAGGAGGTTGTTGCTGCTATTAACATCTGAAAGCGTAAGTAATGGATTGATACGTGTGAAGCGCTTGAAACAGCGTCCGGAACGTATAGTAAGTGTTTGTGATTAGTGCGTATCATAGGAAGTGTACATATGGGTGTGGAGGAGCCCAAGGGAGGACTGTGGTGCATTCTGTGGTCTGGCTCCTCACCGTCCAACCCCACCTTCGTCTAGTGAGCCTTCTTCAACAGCAGACACTGGGCGGAGGAAAACTACACGTCCCTGGCTCCTTTGCGAGGAGCACTCGGTGCTGCCTCCCGGGATAGGGCCTATATTGGACCAATGAGTTGCACTGACACGTGACTCGCAAAGCAGAGTGAGGCGGAATCTGCTACTTCTGCTCTCTCTGCAAGTCACAGAGATGTGAGTTTCCACGTAAAAGTGTGCCGTGTCTGCCGTGGTTACACTGCGAATAGCCTGACAACTTGGGGAAATATTTTTCTAGTATTCACCAAATACTGTGATCTGACTCAGCAGACAGGTCACACTTGTCCTTGCTGAAGGTGTGAAGGGCCTTCTTCCACTTTTGTCTGTCTCGGCAAAGTAAATGAAAATGGCAACCATCATTCATGTCAGAGCGGTAAGTGTACATCACCTTCAAACATAGATTGGTCACAGTTACAAGAGCTTGGCAAAAGCCACTAAAGCAAGCTGTGAGAATGCATTAGGTACACGGAATGTACACTAAAGAATGTTTTACATTGTATTGTTGGTTGTAAATTGTGTGGCATACACTTTATGTGAGTCAAAATTGTAATAAAGTTATGTGCGTATGTTTGTGTACATGCCTCCTTTCCACCCCTCTACACACGCACACACACACCCTCAGAGAAGCAGTCGTCAAACATTTAGCAGCGCACCACTGCTAAGAAGGGATGGTCAGGCACCAAGGAGAGCCGTTACCAGACCTAGGCTTCAAGGCACAACGACAGGGGCTGGTACTACTGCACTCCAGTGAGAGCTAGAGCCATTTGGGGAATTCCGCCACTCCCCGAGCTGTAGGGAGCCTGGAAGTTTGTAGGCGGATCGCATGTCTTTGGCTGTCTGTCCTCCTAAGGTGTGGTGTTCTGTGCCTTCCATGGGCTTAGCATAAGGGGCAGAACAAGGGAGGCCCCTGAGTGGCACCATCCTTCATGGGGCAACTTTCTGGGGCGTGGAGCAGGCCAGGACAGGTGACCCGATGTGGGGTAGGGGGCAGTAACCAGCACAGGAGGTAAAAGAGTGGCCTGGGAAAAGCAGAGAGAAACCAAGCAAGACAAGGCCAGTGTCACCTCCTGGCCCTGAGATTTGGGGGCCTGGGCCTGGCACAGGAGAATGATGGGTGAATGCCACTGGCAGGGATGGGGGGGCGGGGGCAGGTAGGGGACAAGCAGTGTCCTCCAGACAGGGAGCACACGGAGGGCAAGGGAAGGTGCCTAGAGCACGCTGAGAGAAAGTAGAGTAATAACTGAAAGAACAGCCTTGCTGACGGCTAACAAGAAAACAGATTTTTAACTCGAAGTCACTGAGAGTAGCATGAACCCTGCTGCTGAGGTTAGTAAGGGGAATATCTCTCCCACAGAGATGTTTACCTGGCATTTAAAGGAAGCTGAGCAAACAAAAGAAGGTGTAAATCCTCATTAACCTTCACCAGAGGTGGTCAATTCACATTCCAAAAGGAAAAGGGTTTCTGGGAGAGGGAGGAAAGGGTACACTACCTGATGGACTGCAATCAGAAGTTCACTGCCTGCAAAAAGGGTTTTTTGGTCTTGTTTTGTTTTGTTTAAAGGGCCTTCAAAATGTTGCAGAGCCGGCAGGGCGTGGTGGCTCACGCCTGTAATCCTAGCACTCTGGGAAGCCGAGGTGGGCGGATCGTTTGAGCTCAGGAGTTCGAGACCAGCTTGAGCAAGAGCGAGACCCCATCTCTACTAAAAATAGAAAGAAATTATATGGACAGCTAAAAATATATATAGAAAAAATTAGTCGGGCATGGTGGCGCATGCCTGTAGACCCAGCTACTCGGGAGGCTGAGACAGGAGGATCACTTGAGTTCAGGAATTTGAGGCCCATGCCTGTAGTCCCAGCTACTCGGGAGGCTGAGACAGGAGGATCACTTGAGTTCAGGAATTTGAGGCCCATGCCTGTAGTCCCAGCTACTCGGGAGGCTGAGACAGGAGGATCACTTGAGTTCAGGAATTTGAGGCCCATGCCTGTAGTCCCAGCTACTCGGGAGGCTGAGACAGGAGGATCGCTTGAGTTCAGGAATTTGAGGTTGCTGTGACCTAGGCTCACGCCACGGCACTCACTCTAGCCTGGGCAACAGAGTGAGACTCTGTCTCAAAAAAAAAAAAAAAAAAGAAAAAGAAAAAAAGAAAAAAAATGCTGCAGAGCAGACAGTAGGAGTTCAAACTCCTTCCCGCTTCCTCCAGGAGAGAAGGCACCGGACGCCTCCCGCTATCAAGAGAAAAGAAGAAACTGATTTGTGCTATCAGTCTGCTACGTGAGAAACAGAAAAGGCCAACACCGCAGTTTCTCAGCTGTCTTCTGCTAATCAGGCTGCAGACATAAGTCCTCCGTCCCCAGCGTGGCCTAATAAAGACTCAGGGTCGTGTGGCCTCAGGGCCAGCACCTCTCTTTCTTTCAGGTGCTGTGTCCTCTCTCTCTTCGGAGAGGGAATAAATAAACTTTGCGCTTCTATGTATCCTAAACGTTGTCTGAGAAATCTTTGTCACCTGCGTGCTGACTTCACACCCTAACAATAACCATGGTGACAAGTCTGGATCTCCATAGTGCCTTTGATTCCAGGAGCTCAATGGAGGCTTTTGGATTTGAATTGCTTTGACAAGTTTATATCCCGAAACCTTAGCTTACCGTCTCCATCCTGTCCCCCGACTGGGAGTACCCGTGACACCTTGGTTGGTTCCTCCCTCTGTCATACCTCTGTCCACAGCTCACACAGACTGTCAGTCAGTGAGGATTTTTTCCCTGGTTGGTGGATGAAATCGTGGGCTCCCTGTTAAAATGTATTCACACACTGGGGTGAGCGAGCAGCACTGCGCACTACATCATTAGGGATCTAACAGACGATTTTGTCCTATGGCTGAGAGTAGGACTCTGAAGGACTGGGGCAGGATAGGAGTATTGTTGACGGCTGGAAGGGAGGATGAAAGCGGCTGCAGCACTGATTTCCGGGGCGGTCGTGCGCGTGGGGTGGTGCTAGGGACCAGCCATGAACACAGGCATCAACAGTCACCTTGCAGTTTGGGGAGACACTTTAAGCTCGTATGTTTTTCTGGCTTTATTTGGGGAATGGATCAGAGGGGCTGTGGGGGTAGGTAGCCCCTTAGTGCCTGGCGTAGCGTGCTTTGGGAGGTGCGGGAAGGCCTTGGGAGTGGAAAGTTGCCATTCAGCTCTTGGTGTTGCCGCCACGGGCACTTGGGCGCTCTTGGAACTCACCCTCCAGGGAAGTGAGTTTCGGGGCTGGCCAGGGGGAGCTGGCTGCTTGGGGGCCAGGAGCTCATTCGAACGGCCTGTTATTCTTGGAGTCTGAGAAGGTGGAGACTGGAAGAGGCTCTGTGATCTGCTCCAGTTTCCCCCAGCTTGCCACCCTCGCCCTGGTCTTTTACAGATGGGGGGACTTTGGACACACAGAGGGACCACAGGGAATGGACAAGATCTTTCCCTCTGTGCACACCGCTCCAAGTCCTCAACCGTGGTGGCCAGTCTCCCCTCCAGGCTAACTCAGGCTGTGTGTCTCGGCCCCATCTGCCTGGTGACACATGGCCCGGTCTTTCTGAATTCTGCTGTCTGGACTCTTTGCACTCTGCCCCGCCACCTCCTAGCCCCCTGCTGCACCCGAAGAGCTCTTGCCCAGCTTCCGAGGGGCCCGTCTGCGCAGGCGCCCTGGGGAGCCTGAGGCACCTCTCCTGCGGAGCGCCTGGCACAGCCTCGGGAGAGCGCCTCAGTCTCTGCCAGGGGCGCCCTGGCGGCGGCAGGGCGGCCTTGGCGGGAACCGACCGCGAGCAGACAGCCCATGTGCGCCGGCGCAGTGGGCATCCCGCCGTGCATTGTGGGGAAGGGGCGGAGCGTCATGCGTGCTGTGGGTCGGGCAGGGCGGCTGGCTTCCTGGTGGGCTCTGAGGGAGAAGCAGAGAAGCCATGCAGGCCCCAGTTGCAGGCGCAGCGGGAGGCGCAGGCGGTGAGGCCAGCGATGCTGGGGCAGCGGGTGTCCCCGCAGGCCCCAGAGGTGCTGCAGGATGGGGCGGCGCAGGAGCGGAGGCCGCTGCGGCTGGGATGCTCCCCCGGTCGAGGGTGCATCGCACGCTCCAGGGCAGGGTGGAGAGACCCGGGTCGCGGCATCGGCCTCAGCCTCAGCCTCAGAAGGAGGCCCTGGGCACTGAGTGCTGAAGTTGTATCCTTTCCAAAGAGCCCGCAGGGTCAGGGCATGAGTGGGGGAAGGACGGGCCCGGGGTGGCCTTGGACAGGCAGGGAGAGATTTGAGGGGCCGGGCATAGGGGGCGTCCCGAAGACACGGTGTGTAGGGGTCTGGGGTGGGCCGAGGGGCGGCCTTGGTGGGAGGACGCCCGAGGCTCAAAGTCGCCTTAACGGCACCTCCACCAGCGCACTCATGGAGCCTTTCCTGCCCTTCGTGGAGGCGGATATTGCCCACCGGTACCTGGCCCCAGGTGGCGGACACCTGGAAGGGACAGTGCACTGGGAGTTCGCAGTGATTGGCAGTGGCCTGATTCTGTAAGTGCCAGGAAGGGGTGGGCTGAGTGGGAATGGCAGCCGGTGACATAGCCAGTCTCAGCTCCAGGCGGGGCGGGGTTGGGACAGGGATGGAGGCCTGGAGACAACTAAGGGTTTAGTTTGTGCTGTGCCTGTGGCCGCCTGACGGGGGCGCTCTAAGCAAGACTCAAGGATTAGGTCGAATGGCCACGGGGCTGGGGCTGGGGCTGGGGCTGGGGGTCCGGGGAAATGAGGAGTTAGCTCCGCTAATGTGATTTTCCTTTGCCCTCACTTTTAGTCCAGTAACTGCTGAAAACTCTGGCCTCCTCCACATTTCCGTCGCCCCCTTGCTCAAGCAGCTTTCCGTGGTGGTGCAGACAGACCCTGCAGCGCCTCATGCCCCGGAGTTTCGCTAAGCCTCGGCCGGGAAAGGGCGGTTGAAGCCCGGCAGTGTGTTTGATCCTGGGCAGCCCTCCCTAGGTCAATGATTCCTGGAGTAGCAGCCACTTTATTGGGGTGGGGGGGGACGTAACTGGTTGCCTGCACTGGCCCTTGTGTGCTCTCTCCCCACTTGTGCGGATTGCTGTGTACATGTTTGTTGGCGCTGAAAATAGAACGGAGCTACTTTGCTGTGTTTGAGTTTCTTTTCAGCTGTTGGGCGTCCCGGTTTTCTCACCTTTGTCCTCGGGTTGGCGCAGAGATTCTGGGATTCAGAGAGTCAAGTAGTGCAGGGTAATCGAAGAGAGTTATGGAAACGCAAGAAAATCACAAGCAACTGGGTCTGGGTACTGTCTGAGCATTAACTACCCTTGAGCATTTTGAAATACTTTTGTACTTTTATAGTTTTATTATACATTAAATGTACAGGTTTTGCAGGTTTAATATTAGGGTTTTTCTCTGAAATGTTTTCATGGTGACCTGGGAGCTTCACCTCTTTCTAAAGAGTGTCAAAGCCCTGTTCTTGAATGGATGCGTAAAAGATGCATTTCAGTGTAGTTGTTGAGCACATAACTTGTTCTCCATTTTTGCCCTGTCACACATAAGGATTCACAGGGAGTCTTGTATAAACATCTATGCATGAAGGGTTATTTCCTTCACATGGATCCCAACAGGTAGAATTACTTTCTATTTACTGTTGTATTTCTTTAACGCTCTGGGTGTGCCATGCAAAGTTGCTCTTTAGAAATTGTGCCCTCCTGCCAGAATGAGAGTTTCCCCACATCCTTGTCACTGTGGGATCTGCTTCCAGGCGAAAATTTAAGAAACTTTGTTTG
The DNA here is from genome assembly GCF_041146395.1 of Eulemur rufifrons. Lineage (NCBI taxonomy): Eukaryota > Metazoa > Chordata > Mammalia > Primates > Lemuridae > Eulemur > Eulemur rufifrons. The sequence goes on along the minus strand of NC_091012.1, from coordinate 19,793,873 downwards.
CATGACAAGAGCAAACAATCCAGAAACACTAGAATAAAAATTTTTTGGCTTCCTGGCCTGTTTCAGATCAGTGAAGAAAAGTGCCTGGACAATTGGTTCAGTGTTTTGGGGGAGGGAGGTTTGCAGTGTTGGGAAAATATAATTAAAAACAAAATCACCTGCGAAGTCAGGAAGCGTCTCCACAAAGGTGGAAAACAGTTTTATTACTGCATGAGCGTGGCCCCAGAGTGTGATGCCCATCACGGGCGATCTGCTAAAAGACTGCAAAGACAGAAAGAAATCTCCCCCTTTTCCCGAGCCAAGCGGATACGACCCATTGCACACAGGCCCTCAAGACTGACAGTGGCTGCTCGGCAAGTGAGATGACTTGATGGCACCATCTTTGGCCCATAGTTCACCGAAAATTTACCTGGTAATTGGGGTGACCATCTGTATTAGTGAACTGGTGTTACAGACTGAATGTGTGTGTCCTCTCCCCGGCCCCGCATTCCTATGTGCAAGTCCTGACCCCCAGTGTGGCTGTATTTGGAGCTGGCGCCTCTAGAGGAGTAGGAGTAGTTAAGGCTATGGCAGGTCTTAGGTTCAGGGCTCTCATCCAACATGATTAGTGTCCTTGTAAGAGACGCCGAGAGAGCCCTCGTTCTCTCTCTCAGCACACACCCACTGGGGTGGGGCTTTGTGAGGACGCAGGCGTCCACAAGCCAGGAAGGTAGCCCTCACCAGAAGACTAATTTGCCCTCACCTTCACCAAAGACATGTAGCCTGCAGAACTGCGGGAAGCAAATATCTGCTGTTTAAGCCAACCGATCCGTGGTTCTTTATGACAGCTGCCTGAGCAGACTAGCACAACGGACTTCATCCAATAAAAAGAAAAAAAAGATAGTTAAGAGTTCTCATATCGTTATGAAAGGAGCTACATTTGCAACTGGGAGCAAGGTGCCCGCTGAAGTTAGGCTTCAGTCCTCCCACAGAAACTGGGCGATGGGGCTGCTTTCTCCCCTGATGTTTACATCTCAAAGCCAGGGCTCCTAGGTCCTTGAAAAAGACCTTCCTGGGTCACAGAGCTGCCAAGAAGCTTTTTAGCTTTTAAGAACATCTACATCCTTTTCAAAAGAGACAGAGGAAGAACTTAAACATTCTCTGGAGTGAATGCTTGCACAGTGTGGTCCCCAAGCCCTGCGGACCGGTACCGGCTTGTGGCCTGTTAGGAACCGGGCGAAGCTTCATCTGTATTTACGGCCATTCCCCACGGCTCCCATCACCACCTGAGCTCTGTCCGCCTCCTGCCACGTCAGTCACTGTCTCCCGTCACCCGCAGATGGGACCGCCTAATTGCAGGAAAAGCAGCTCAGGGGCTCCCAGTGATTCTGCCTTATGGTGAGTTGTATAATCATGTCATTATATATCACCACGTCATAGTGATAGAAATAAAGTGCACAATGAATGCCATGTGCTTGAGTCACCCCAAAGCCTTACCCCCCACCCCCAGATCCATGCAAAAATTGTCTTCCAGGAAACCGGTCCCTGGTGCCAAAAAGGTTGGCGACAGCTGCTTTGACAAATGAGAGGAGGAGGAGTCTCTTCCCTTAATCTTCAACAGGGAGAATTAGCGTTCTTATTTTCATTAATAGTTTGCATTTGTCCTTACTCTCTCTAAAACACGCCGTGTCCTGCAAACTTGCTGAACTCACTAATCCGTCTAGTCGCTCCTTTGTCAGATCTTCCACGTAGACAGACGGTCATGTCTGCAAACAAAGGCAGGTTTTCTTCTTCCTCGCCGATCTGGACGCCTTTCGCTGCCTGGTTTCTCTCCTCGTAAGGGGTTGCATTTTCCTGCTTCTGTGCACCCCTGGTAGTTTTCGACTGGATGCGAGATGTTGCGGCGTTTCCCTTGACTGCTGGGTATTTCTGTTTTCCTAGACATGTCCGTGAGCTGTGTTCTGGGATGCTGTTAAGTTCCTGGGAAGCAGTTTGATCCTTGCTTTGAAGTCTTGCTTTGAAGATGTGCCGCGGGGGACCGGGGCAGCTCTTAGTGTAGGATGAGTTTTCCCACGCTGCCGAGGCGAGACCCCTCTGAGCGCCCTGGCCGATGATGAGGTTCTCTGTCCTGGCGGGTGGGAACAGCCACCAGTCGCTGCCCTGCTTGGGCACTGGGCAGAGTTACGTTGCATTTTCTCAGCGGGGTTGAGGGGGTCCTTCCCCTGGCCTCAGCGTAGTTCCCTCACAACGCTTGTGCTCATCAGTGGCCTGTCTGCCGACTGCTCCACTACTCGGGCGGGACCCTCTGCGGGTGCTCAGGGGTCTCTCCCTCTGCAGCTCTTCTCTCTGGTCCTCTGCCTTGCAAACCGCCGCCACCGGACTCTCTGACCCATCTCCCAAACTGCGGGTGTCCACCGGGCTCCACCAGGAAACTCTCTCTCGTGTTTTTTCCCTCTCTCTTTTGTCTTTTTTCTTTCTTTCTTTCTTGATTCATATTTTATAAACATTAATTACTGACGAGTCGTTGAGAAGGTAGCTCTTCTACAGCACTATCTGCTCTGCCTTCCCCTCCTCACTCCCTCCCTTTCTGGTTCTATTAGATTCTATTCATTTCTGAGGGCTCCCCCCACCCCCGCCCGTGTCAAAAATGGCCTGGTTTCTTTTCTTTTGGTTAGTTTCCGTTTTCTCATCATGGTGATAATACTTTAAACTATCTCCCTTAGTGTCCTCTGTCCTGTCTGTCGGGCTGGTTCTGTCTAGGCCGACTGACTGCACAGCTGTCATCCTGGGACTTCCCTTTGTCCTCACCTGGCATCCAATCCTGCCCTCCAGGTATTGCTCTTTACTATTTTACTCCTTACTTTTGTTTAGTTGTATTTGTTTTGTAACTCGGGTTTGTTTTTTTTTTTTTTTTTTTTTTTTCCTAATGGCCATCTGAGTGTCTTTTTTTTTCTTTTTTTTTTTTTATTTCATCTTATTGTTATGGGGGATACAGAATTACAGGTTACATACGTTGCCCATGTACCGCCTTTCCCCCCAAGTCAGAGCTCCAGGCGTGTCTGTTCCCCAGGTAGTGCACGTTGCACCCATCATGTAGGTATATATCCCTCCCTTCCCCACGCCCCCTTCCCGAGGCAGCACCTTCAAGCGTTACCATTCCCCAAACGGTGCGCAATGCACTCATTGTGTAGGCATACCCCCATCCCCTCCCCCACCCCCCACCTCAGTCTGATATCCGATTGGTGTTCTTCCCAGATGTGTATTTAGGTGATGTTCAGGGAAACCAATTTTCTGGTGAGTACATGTGATGCTTGTTTTTCCATTCTTGGGATACTTCCCTTAATATAATGGGTTCCAACTCTCTCCAGGAGAACCATAGAGATGTCGTATCTTCATTATTCCTTATAGCTGAGTAATATTCCATGGTACACCTATACCACAGCTTACTAATCCAATCATGTATTGATGGGCATTTGGGTTGTTTCCACATCTTTGCTATTGTGAATTGTGCTGCTATAAACATTCGGGTACATGTGTCTTTGTTACAGAATGACCTTTTTTCCTTTGGGTATATGCCCAGTAATGGGATTGCTGGGTCAAATGGCAGGTCTACTTGAATCTGTTTAAGATACCTCCATAATGCTTTCCACAGGGGTTGCACTAGTTTGCAGTCCCACCAGCAGTGTATGAGTGTTCCTGTCTCTCCACACCCACGCCAACATGTGTTGTTTTGGGTTTTTTTGATAAAGGCCATTCTCATTGGGGTTAAGTGCTATCTCATTGTGGTTTTGATTTGCATTTCTCTGATGATTAGGGATGTTGAGCATTTTTTCATATGTTTGTTAGCCATTCTTATATCTTCTTTCGAGAAGGTTCTATTCATGTCATTTGCCCACTTTTTGATAGGGTTGCTTGATTTTTTCTTGCTGATTTTCCTGAGTTCTAGATAGATTCTTGTTATCAGTCCTTTATCTGATGTGTAGCATGCAAAAATTTTTTCCCATTCTGTAGGTGGTCTGTTTATTCTCGTGACTGTTTCTTTGGCTGTGCAGAAGCTTTTTAATTTAATCAGGTCCCATTCATTTATTTTTGTTGCTGCTGTGATTGCCTTGGGGGTCTTCTTCATAAATTCTTTGCCTAGGCCAATGTCTGTAAGAGTCTTTCCTACATTTTCTTCTAGAATTCTGATTGTATCACGCCTAAGGTTTAAGTCTGTTATCCACCGTGATTTGATTTTTGGGAGAGGTAAAAGCTGTGGGTCCTGTTTCAGTCTTCTACAAGTGGCTAACCAATTCTCCCAGCACCATTTATTGAATAGGGATTCTTGTCCCCAGAGTATATTCTTTCCTGCTTTGTCAAAAATTAGGTGACTATATGAGGATGGTTCTATATTTGGATTTTCTGTTGTGTTCCACTGGTCTGTGTCCCTGCTCTTGTGCCAATACCAGGCTGTTTTAAGAACCACGGCCTTGTAGTATAGTTTGAGGTCTGGCAAATTAATACCTCCCATTTTGTTTTTGTTGCTTAAAATTGCTTTTGCTATACGGGGTCTTCTTTGATTCCATACAAAGTGTATAATTATTTTCTCTATGTCTGTAAAGAATGATGTTGGTAATTTAATAGGGATTGCATTGAATCTGTAGATCACTTTGGGTAGTATAGACATTTTAACAATGTTGATTCTTCTGATCCACGAGCATGGTATATTTTTCCATCTATTTGCAAGTTCTGCTATTGCTTTTCTCAGTGTTTCATAGTTTTCCTTATAGAGGTCCTTTACCTCTTTAGTTAGGTATATACCTAGATATTTTATTTTCTTTGTTGCCATTTTGAAGGGTATTGAGTCTTTAATTTGGTTTTCCGATTGACTGTTATTGGCATATATGAATGCCTCTGATTTGTGTATATTAATTTTGTAGCCTGAGACTTTGCTATATTCGTTAATCAATTCCAGGAGTCTCATGGTTGAATCCTGGGGGTTTTCCAGATATAACATCATGTCATTGTAACTCGGGTTTATTGAGGTACAATTTTCATACTGTAAAATTCACACCTCCTTGGTATACTGTCCTGTGAAGTTTTGCAGGTGCATACAGCCGGTTGCCACCAGCACGACTGAGATGTAGAGCATTTCCAACACCCTAGATGTTCCCTCCTTCCCGTTTCTAGTCAACTCCTCCCCCAGTCCCTGGCCCCGGGAACTCGTAAGAGTCAGGGGATACAAAGGACAGCCCTTTTGCTGGCTCTTCAGGGATCCCATCACACAGGTTGAGAAGGACAACCAAAATTCTCTGGGAAGAAGGTCCACACTGCTGCCGCTGGCACTAGCCGCCTGGGCCAGGTGTGCTGGCGCTGGTCCTCACGGCTGCTGCTGATCTGGCTGTTGGGGGATGTCACTGCTCTCCTACCGCAACAGCAGCACCTCCTTTCTTCGCCAGTTCTTTCCCTGGTGGTTGCAACGTTTTGGCTAGATTCCAGCGTTCTGCAAACGTTGATTCTGACGGTTTTTGCCAGCTCATTAGTTGCTTCTGTGGAGGAATGGAGCCCTGGAGTTTTCTACTGCCTACTACCGTTTTTGGAGTTGTCACCCAGAAAACCCATGCATTATATTTTACTTACTAAGTAACCAAGTTCTACAGCCAAATACAGGGAGGAAGGAAGGAAGGGAGGGAAGGGGTAGGAGGGAGAGTGTACAGAGAGAAGGGAGAAAGAGCAGAGAGTGGGAAAGGAGAGTCAGAGACAGGGAGAGGGAGAGAGAGACACAGAGAGAGAATAAGGAAGCAAGCAAGCAAGAGTCGTGGGCTCTGGGGTAAACACAGCGCAGCTTGCACTCAGAGGTCTTAGTGGGTGGCCATCGGCAATTAGTACACCTATGTGGCTTTTAACTTTGTTACCCCAAAGTCTACGAAACATGGTGACTCAATCACTGTTCTCAGCAGCTGCGGTGATGTGAGAGACTATGAGTTTTGTATGTTGTCGCTAGAGTGATAAATGCAGATGTGTTATCCCTACATCAGTGGGGTAGAAATCGTTGCTTTAGTTGACCAAATACTTACAGCTTTTGCCTCAAACAAATAAAGATACTTCTAAGATGGCAGAAACCTCATTTGCACTGCAATTGTCATCTATTATCTTCCCAATTTATCCCTAATATTTTCCTCTGAGGCTATGATGGTAACGATGATACCTATATTCTGCTATGTTTTAGTAATGATTTTACATATGTGAAAAAAGTGGGATAATGAACAATCGTAAGGTCAACTATAAATGATGCAACAATGTCACTTGTGAATGGAAATACAGATGATATTTCTATGCCAGAAAAAACTGAAAATGTATATGTCTCCTAGCTGCCTGACTCTATATGTCCCACAGCCAGGGCAATGAGCCATCCCTCTGGGAAGTTCCTGCACTTCCCCAAAGAGCAGCCCAAGTGTTTGCTAACTGTTTCTATCGCTATGGTTTCCAACTTTAAAGTTATGTTAACCGTGCAAAATAACAATTGAAGCCATTCCGTGGTAATTCCAGAGATAGCACATCTATTCTCGTGTAAATTAGGGATACAGTTTGGTTGTATTATAGCAGTAAGGCAGTGCCTGGAATAGAGAAGAAAAGAGAATCAAGTTTCAGAGATGTATGGTCTTATAGAAATTATCAAGGAACGGTCAGTTTGGGAAGATAAATTATGGTGATCATGTTAAAAGTTGTAATATTCATGAAATCAAGTCACGAAAGAAGCAGCATGTACCAGGCATGATAGTAATCTGAACCTAACTCAGGGTACTGTGTTGTGTAAAGATTCTAGATAAACAGATTGAACACATATCCTATTTTAGCTGGTGATGATTTTAATGCCGTGTGAAGCCAAGCGATAAATCTTGATAAGGCAATCGATGACAACAAGGAATCTACTGATACCACTGTGGTAGAAACAGCATAATCACGTACACCTCAGGAGATGAGTAATCCTTAGCATTCCCCATTAGATGGATTCCTTATACATCATAGTCATGCCGCACAGATCGCATTTGTTGATATGACCAGAGCATCCAACATTTCTAACATTCACATTGCTTACTTGAGAATTGCAAGAAATGTTGACTGTCCCCCAACCAAGACCTTGGCAACAGCTGGATAAGCAGGTTTTCCATATCTTCAAAGGCCATTCAAAGCTCTGCTGTGAACTCAGAAGAGCAAAATCTAGGAATTTTATCTGATTTTAAATGAACAAGTAAAATTCCGACTTTAAATTTATTTACAAAATGTTCACCATACCAAAACACAAATGCAGAAGTACCCAATTTAAACTTTCCAAGAAACGGATACCGGTAAGCTACACAATAAGACAGGGCTATAAAGCAATAAAGACAAGAAATAATGACAGTCTTTGTGGTGGTTGGCAAAGTGACCACAAATTCCTCCCACCCCCATATGTGCCTTTGTCCGGTGACTTTGCCGTTTGCTCCTCCCGACAAGGGGTGAAGCGAACTTCTCCCTCGCTTAGACGTGGGCTCCACCCTGTGACTTGTACCGGCCAAAGGGACAGAGCAAACTTGCCACAAACAGAGACTCTTGAAGCACTTGCACCTTGGGCTTTGCCCTCTCTTGCCACGGGGGAGCCCTCTGTCACCGTGATGTGACTGAGCTGGGGCTGACCTCCTACAGGATGAGGGATCTGTGGAGAGAAGAGGCAGTCCCCTCACTCATCATAGCCAACCTGGACCGGTGCGGGAAGGTGTCCTACATCATCCAGCCCCAGCCAGTCAGCCTAAATGAGAAAAACTGCCCAGGAGAAGCCCACAACTGAGACCAGTAATAAATGCCGGCTTGAAGCCATGAAGTTGGGGGCGATGTGTTCTGCGGGAAAAACGAACTGAGTCAGTCTTCACATAGCCTTTTCTAGCTTTCATGCAACTAAACTCTTTTTCAGAACCACCATCATTACAACAAAAGGTCGACAAAATCCAGCAGGATCAAAGCAAAAAATTAAGTTGAATGTAATTAATGTGATAGCAGGTTATGAAATTTTTAGTTGATCAAAATTAATATTTTCGCATACTTCCCCATAGAAACTATGTTACTGTCCATTAGTGTCACGAATCCTGACATAATATACAAGATTAGACATTACATTTTACCCAATTAAACATCACAGCCAGTAAAATGTAAGGCACTGGGAAATCTTAAAATTACTTTCTCTGAAAGAGCCTTTTCCTTGATCAGATGGTTTCTCAAGACCCCACTTTGATAGAGTCTCGGTTATCTGGCCTGGTCGGGGGGCTTTGATGCTGCCCTCCTGATTTAGTGTCTGCTGATCAGAAGAGGAAACCAGCGTGGCAAAGGGGGAGGAAGGTGAGTGAAGCGCTGCTTGGGATGCTCACGGCAAGGGATGGAAAGATAAAGAGGGCAAGAGTGACAGGGTGTGACCTGGGCGCTGACGAAACGAGGACCATAAAGAGCAGTTAGTGCCACAGGTCACCTGCAGACGTTTGCATAAGTTATAGTAAATTCTTCCTTTCCTACTTCAGGATAAAAGGAAAAAGCATGGTAAAGTGCGCTCTCACGTCCACAGGAAACCGAGGGAAAGAATGTAGCAGGAAGAAAAGAAAAGACAATGAAAACTTGTCAGCAAACGGCTTTTGTTGTCCTGCACGGGTACTGCAGGATGCGAGGCAGAACCGCAAAGATACTCCCTTGTGGCAGCTTGTGTCAATAATTCACTTGGCAAATAGTCCCAGGCAAGAAAGGAGACGGCGGACGGTTACCAATCACACGTGAAGCATACTGAGGGAAAATCTTTGCACACACTTTCATTTCAAAAAGCGAGAAAGTGATAGCAAGAGAAAATGAATTTTACTGAAACATTTCGTCAAGAAAATGAAAAGAACAAATACCTCTAGAATACCGTGGTGTTTTCTAATGCCCTAGTCATAACTTGAGTGTCTGTAGGAGTGAAGCAGTGACTATCTGACACGTCACACAACGTGATTAGCTACCTGTTCCTCTGGTTGTCCCCCTCCTTATTTCCCAGTCAGTTGAATTCCATAATTGATACTTGTTTTTAACCTGGTTAGAAGGCTAGGGACCAGGTAATTCAGTTTCAGTGAGGTGTCAGGGTCAAAGAAACAGTTCGGCAGCGCAAAGCACATTTTAATGGTTGAAAACCTTTATTCGCACATCTTATAATTCAGGAAAGAATCTGAATATAAAATTCCTTTCCCTCCCCCTCTCCTCACTCTTTTTCCTCCTTTCCAGAAGTATGTGTGTCGACCTAACCTTTCCTCAGCAAGAATGACTCTTTCCTCTTTGGGAGGAAATCAAACGTGTCTAGATTAAAATTGGGTTCTGTCCCATGCTTGATGTCATGACCTCCTGTGAGTTCTATTATGAAGTTGGTTTGTAACTCTCCCATCATTTTTTTTTCTTTTCTCAGAGAAAAATACACAAACATATATCCACATAGATGAACGGATGTTGGTTTGTAACTCTCCCATCATTTTTTTTTCTTTTCTCAGAGAAAAATACACAAACATATATCCACATAGATGAACGGATGTTTTGGTGGTTGCTCTTAAAAGGGAGGAGAAAGAGACAACGGACGGAGAGCAAGACTGACTCGGGCATATGATAAAATGTACTTCAATAATAGGCGTGTCTAACATTTCATTTTATATTGTTTGCATTGCCGCAGCATGAACCCTCTCCATCTCCTTCCAACTTAAGTCAGGTCTTTACATAATCACATCTCACTTGTGAGTGTGTGTGCGTGTGTGTGTGTGTGTGTGCGTGTGTGTGTGTGGGGGGGGGTGCCTTTTAGGAGTTAAGAAAATTGGGGAATTCAGGAAATGACAGAATTTCCTATTTGGGCGTATGACACGGCAGAAGAGAGAACTTACTTATGGTACAGGGGAACACTAAAGGAAGAATTCAGTGGTGATAGTACATTGGAGCTAGAGGTGATCATTGGATTGTGAGTCCCCTGGAAATCCACCGAAATCTTGGGAACATCGCTGGGTGTTTCATAGGACACAGAGCAAGAGTTAAAGCCAAATTTCTTAGTTTCTGCAAAGCAGGGTGATCAAAGGCAACATATGGGTTGACTTGCAATGAGAGTGTTGCAGCATGTCACCTCTTCATAAAACTCAAACTACATTGAATGTAAATTTTCCATCTTTTTTGATCCCCGGGAATTTGAGGGTCTTGATCTGTCTCAGTAAGTTTGTGATAAAGATTGCTCATTTTATCACAGATGTGCTGATTCAAAGTAAGTTCTGGTCTATATGAGGCTGCTAAATATTTCGCAAGGGTTTTTCTTTTAATAACCCCCTAATGGACGCATAAATCACCAGCGTTTTTAATTGCTGTGGAGAGAGAAAATTAGCAAGGAGGGACCGTATCCCAAATCTTTCAATGATTTTATTAATGTAAACCAAAAGAAAATCAGAGAGGAAGTGTGGTGGAGATGTGTAAAAATGGGGAATTGTGACCATGAGAAATTATGAGCCTTTGCAATGCTGAGGAAGTATATTGTAACAAAGTCTGGATAGATAAGCAGTTACAACATTTGTGACCGGTGCTATTTTGATAGCTTTAAGTGAGCGTGCACTGAGAAAAGCACAGGGCGACCCTAGCCATGTTGGTCAAGACCTGTGTTTCCCAAGGTAGAAACCAAGAGCACTGAGGTTTCCACAGATCACGTCAGGACGGGGGAAGACCTCTGATCTTCCGTTTCCATGTGCTCTTTGGGGGAGATGAGGGAGGCACTAAGATTTCATTTGGAGAAACGATCCCACATCAGAAAATCATTTATGATCCACCCATCCATCCAATGACAATATTTTCATTGGGAATAACAAAGAGTATTGGATTTCAGTGTGAGGATACTGGATATTTCTCTCACATTCCCTATCTCTATCTGTCCTTCCTCGCTATAGGGCCAGGTCACCAAATTTATAACACTCTACGTCTCAGAAATACAGTTATGCACAGCCTAACGATAGGGATATGTTGTGGGCAGTGTGTTGTTGGTGGGAATATCACAGAGTGTGCTTACACACTGCTAGATGGTATAGCCCACTACACTCCCACGGTCTGAGGGACAGCCTACTGCTCCTAGGCGACACACGTGTACAGCAGGTGACAGTAATGAATACTGCAGGCAATTGTGACACAGTGGTAAATATTTGCATATCTAAACATATGGAAACATAGAAAAGGTACTGTGGTGCCCTAGGACACTAGGACTGCTACAACATTCCTAGGCGATTGGAATTTTTCCGCTCCGTTATAATCTCATGGGGCCGCCGTTGTATATTCTGTCTGTGGTTGACGGTAACATCCTTATGCGGTGCATGACTGTATTGAAAAGAATGACTGTCTAATACATTAAAGCTCCATAGCCCAAACTAATGGGAGAGAACAAAGGACATTTTCAGGTAGCGTAATGTCTGTCTTAAAACAAATGTATTTTGTTAGTTTGAAAAACATTAGATTAAGCAAGTGTGAGCTCTAGAGCTGCGGTTTCCACAGCCCCCAAGACATGGCCCGTTAGAACTGGGCCAAGCATCACCGCTGTAAAAGTTGTCTTCCATGAAGGTTAGGAACCTGGTCACACAGTAGGAGGTGAGCAGCAGGCGAGGGAGCGAAGCTTCGTCTGTGTTTACAGCCGCTCCTGGTCGCAGGCATCACCGCCTGATCTTTGCCTCCCCCGAACTGCCCCCGCCCCGTCCATGGGAAAATTTCTTCCAGGAAACCGGCTCCTGGTGCCAAAAATGTTGGGGACCGCTGCTCTAGAGTCTCAGTGCCCAGAGGGGACATTGTATTCCCAGCCTGCCTGTGTAGGGCTCTATGCTTCTTTCCAAGTTGGTGGGTCTCTCCTCCCATGTACCTGTGTTCTTGAAATATTTCTTAGTTCACACACCTCCTAAAATATTTTTTTAAAAAACTATGTCCCCTCAAATGTTTTCGACATGATAGTTGAAAAGATTTGCTATCAAGAATCTAAGGTTTGCAAGGGGTAAAATAGCTGACTTAGTTTATACTGTGTTTGTGTTTGAAGTGCAAGTGCCAACTAACCTACATCACCAGGAAACTAGCCTAACTTTCTATCAGAAAACAGTAAACTTTGCTTCTCGATTGCAATAAATGTGTCCGTATTGTTCCACGATAACTAACTTGCCTTTGATGTATAACAGAGGTGATAGAAATGGCTAGGTAGATAGTATTAACTAAAAAAAGAAGTTTCACACAGAGATGTAAGGAAACAGCATTTATTCGGGAAACAAAGAATTGCAATTTGAGTACGCTGAATCAAGGCACCCCTGAATAGTGTCCCATATGGCAGCACAGAAGAGGTTTTTTACAGAAGATTTACACACACACACACACCCACACACACACACACAAGTTGTTTTGGAAGGCGTTTCACTGGCCGGGCGGAAATGCTCAACGGCAAGCTTGTTCTGATTGGTTAGGGAGTTAGGGTGCTCCCAGCTGCGAGATGCTGAAGGCCGGCAGAAACTGACTTCAGCGGTTTATCCAGGACTATGGGAACATACTGTGGTTTGTCCGTTAGCAGCTGTGGGTGCAATCCTCTCACAATCTCCTGACTCGACTTTAGAAAGCCCTAGCCTCAGTTACTTCATCTTCTCTCACAAAAGACAGATGGATATGACAGATGATAGGAAGGAAGGAAGGCAAGGAGGGAGGGAGGAAGGCAGATATATTTGGCCATGAATTTGTCATCTGGATGAATGTGTATGCTGCCCCGTCAACAGTTCTTCTTCTTTTTTTTTTTTTTCTTTTTTGAAGTTGTGGTAAAGTCAGATAACACCAGATGTACCATGTTAAGTACATGTTAAAATGTGCAATTTTAAATGTACAGTTCAGTAGAGTTAAGTATATTCACATTGTTGTACAAAAGATCTCCAGAATTGTTCTCCTTGCCAAGATCAAACTCTATACCTCTTAATCAACAGGCTCCTGTTGCACCCCCTCGCCCGCCGCTCAACTTTCTGAAAGAATCTGGATGACTTTCTCTGTGAATCTGACTACTCTAAGGATCTCACGGAAGAAGAATCATATAGTATTTGTCTCACTGTGACTGACTCATTTTACTTAGCGTGATGTACTCAAGATTCATCTGTGTTATAGCGTACAACAGATTTTCTTATTTTTTAAGGTTAAATAATATTCCACTGTACGTATGTCCCACATTTGGTTTATCCATTCATCTGTTGATGGCTATTTGGGTCTCTTCCACTTCTTGGCTATTGTGAACAATGCTGCAGTGAACTTGGGTGTACAGATCTCTGTTTTGTCCGAGACTCTTCTTTCAATCCTTTGGGGCATATAGCCAGCAGTGGAATTGCTGGATCATCCGGCAGTTCTATTTTTTTTAACCTCTCGAGGACCCACCATGGTGTTTTCCATAGCAGCTACAGCGTTTTACATTCCCACCAACAGTGCGTGAGGGTCCTTCTCTGGGCTTGTGTGTGTAATCTCCCAGTTAAAGAGCCTTGCCTTTGTTTCTTCTCAGGAGGCCACACCTCCTCCTCCCCCACTGCTGGGTGTCTACCCAAAGGAAATGAAGTCATTTTATCGAGAAGACACCTGCACTTGAATGTTTATTTCAGCACAATTCACGATAGCAAAGGTGCGGCATCAACCTCAGTGCCCTTCAGTTCATGAGGGGATAAAGAAAATGTGGTATGTATACCCTATGGAGTGGTACTCAGCCATCAAAAGGAATGAAATAATGTCATTTGCAGCAACTTGGATGGAACTGGAGACCATTATCCTAAGTGAAGTGTCTCGGGAATGGAAAGCCAAACACCATAGGTTCTCACTAATAAGTGGGTGCTGTTAGATGGGTACGCGCAGGCACAAAGCGATATAAAGGGCTTGAGACACCAGGAATGGGGGAGGGCAGGAGGGTGGGTGTGGGGTAGAAACTTACCCAGAATGAACACTGTTCTGGTGATGGGCACACCAAATGCCCTGCCTTGAGCATTGTACAAGAGATCCATGTAATAATAACACTTGTGCCCCCTTAATTAATAATTTGCAATTTAAAAATAAATAAAATAAAATAATGGTAATATTCTGTTTTGGGTGGGATGTAAGAAAATGTATACTTTGATATGCAATCAGGGTTTAAATAGCTGCAAACTTTTTTGAGGACAATTTGGTGATAGACATCAAACACTTTCAAAGGGGCTAGTTACTTTTCTGAGGACAATTTGGTGATATACATCAAAGACTTTCAAAGGGGCTCTTGGACCCAGCAATTCCCCTTATAGAAACCTATTGTATGCAACGAAGTGCAAAAAAGAAAAGAAAAAGAAAATGTACCAGGATATTCATCACAGCACTGTTTGTAACACTAACATCCTAAAAACAATGGAAAGTTCTGTGTACAGGGGACTGGCTAACATACCTGTGGATTATACATTCTGTGGAGTATTACACAGCCATTAAGAATAATGTGGAACAGGTAGGCTTCCATCCGAGGCGGACATGCCAGCAGCAGTGTAAAGACATGTGCCGAGGGATGGGAGAAGCCACAGGAAACGCACAGTTTCTATTCCTGAAGGCTGAAACTATTTACTGGGAATGCCGTAAAATAGCACGTTCATATATCAGTATCCACATGACAAAGCTAGGAAGGAAAGACGTATAGCTGCTCTATTGTTTTCGTATTTTCAATACGCTCGGGCAGGCTATGGAGTTGAGCCTCTGGCCGTGCATACATTTTGCACTTGCCTGGAGTTGGCCCAGACTCACGGGGTGTGTGGTCACGGCCCCCGCAGGCTGCACGCTGCCACCTGCACGTCGGGTAGAGAAGCTGTAGGAGCACAAACAGCTGTGGGCGGCCACACGCCAAGGCGTCAGCGTCCTTGTGAGGGACCTGCTGTGCTGCACATACAGGCCACCTGCGATGCCCTCTTTAAGCCTTCCTCAACTTCTTTCTCACCAGGATACTGTGTGTTTTATCAGCAAAACAGGAAAAGAGGAAGAAAAGTCCTCTGACGGAGGCCAGAAGGCTCAGGAGCAGCAGCAGCGCAGGCAGAAGGGGTCTGGTGTGTGCTCTGTGTCCCCTGCACGGTGGGTCAAACACACGAGAGACTCAAAACAAGATTACCGTGTCGCCAGCACTGGCCCCTCCGTCCCGATTGTCCACCCCCTCACCCACCCTCTGAATCCCAACACCGAGGCCACGCACCCCGTGTCTTCTCCTGTCGCCTGTACTTGGCGCATGGGATCTGTGAGCTTGGCCGTGGCAGTCAGTGGCTCAGACTGACCCAGCCTATCTTGGTGCGGTCGTCCAGCAGAACCTGTGATAGGGCACAATGGAGTCCCAGGCCATGGGTCCCAGGGAGCACACGGGATGCCACCTCCCCAGTCGCCCTGTCTGGGTGCTCCACCCCGTGATTTTCCCACTGCTGCCACCAGGGTCTTGTCGCTGAGGTGGGGAACTGGGGGCGCGATCCCGTCATGCCTTCCTGGCCAGGTTTCCTCCTGCAGGGTCATCTGGAAGGCACAGCTTGGCCAGCTTGCGCAGGGAGTGCAGGCAGCCTCTGCTCTCGGGCCTGGCCTCAGGGATCGACCCCAAAGCTCCCCAGATGTTTCCCAGAGTGACCAGGGCCAGCTCAGCAGCCCCTGGCACGCACATGGGCTTCTCTCCTCGGTGCCAGCCTCGGCCTGCCCCTCTGCCAGCGCAGTGGCTTCACTCAGTCACCAGCGCTGAGGAAAGGAAGGCCTGTGTCAGCCGGCGTTCCCAGCGCAGGTTAGAGCCCCTGCCCCGAAGCCTTCCTTTGCCTCCTTCCCGAGCTCATGCTCTTGCCCAGGGTCTCCCGTCCTTGGAGCCTGCGCCCCACCCAGAAGTCCCCCTCCTGTGGTGTCTTGGAGATGGGGCTGCCGTCCTACTCAAACACACGCCTAGTCCCTCTCCCGCTCATCGACCTCGGGAATGCAGAGCAGCCCGCCTTCCCTGGGCGGGGATCCCTCTCTACTGCCCACACACGCTTCTCCATGTGTTTCAAAGACTCCCTTGCAAGCTGCTGGCATGCAACAAAGTCCAGTCTCCCGCACGGACCAGGGTTCCTGAGAGCATGAGCTCTACACACGTGTGCATGGGTGCGTATACACACACATACACGGTTCTCTAGGCATGTTTTGTCCATATGGACATCTAGTTCTTCCAGAACGATAGACATTGAAAAGACTATCCTTTCCCCCATTGACTTGTCTCATCAACTTTAGTGAAAATCAGTGGGCCAGATAAGTGTGCAGGTCTACTCGGGCACTTCCAATCCCGTTTCATGGGTCTATGTGTCTGCCCTGGCACCAAGTCTACCCTGTCTTGATTGCTGTATATTTAGAGTAAGTCTTGACATTGGCGCATGTTAGTCCTTTAACTTTGTTCTTCAAATTCTTGTGGCTGTGGTAGGTTCTTTGTATTCCTGTATAAATTTGTAACTCAGCTCACCAATTTTTACAACAATGCCTGCTGGGATTTTGACTGAATCTATAGATCGGTTTGGGGAAAATCTGACATCTTACTATCTTCTATGACTGGAAGAGCATGAGCATGGTATGCTTCTACATTGATTTAGATGCTCTCCAATTTCTCTCATTGTTTTCATGTATAGGTCTTGCCTGTGTCTAGGCGTCCCCCCGCTGCAGCTGAGCCACAGTGTCCCCTGGAAACATCCTGTGGGGGCAGACTGTACATTCTTACGGGGCCCTTCTCTCTGAGCACCCAGAAGGTTATATCGAGGCTTGAGCTGGGGACTGACCCGGGGCTCTGGGATGCTCCTTCTCCCTGACCTACTACCAAACTTCCCGTGTGGTCCGCACTTGCCCTGGACCCCCTCCTCCTCAGCTGCCCTGTCCTGTGCCCACCCCGAGGGGCCGAGGCAGCAGTGCCTTACTGCTGCGTGTCTTCTGCCTCCCCTGAGGGATCTGGCCCCGTCTCATGGTCCCAGACCTCCATTCTCTCTTCAGTTGCATGCGTTTTCCTTTGCTCCTGTAATGTGTGTGCCTAATTAAATGTTGGGAAACTGGAATCAGCGCGTGGCTGTGTCTTTGGGAAAGGTGGGCAGACCTGTGGGACCCTGGATGAGTTGGACTCCCGTTCTGTGAGAAAGGGTAACTCACTGCAGGGTCCCGAGCATTTCAGGAGGTGCACGGCCACATCCAGCCCGTCAGCAGATCCTGGTGGTTCTACCTTCAAGATACACACAGAATCTGTTCCCTGCTCCTCACCGCCACCGCCCCCACCCAGATCCAGGGCGCCATCGTCTCTCACCTGGGTGCCGGTCTCCCTGCTTCTGCCCTGGCTCCCTGCAGCCCATTCTCAGCATCGGAGGCAGAGAGAGCCTGCTAAGATACAAGGTGGATCGTGCTGCTACACTGTTGTTTAAAACCCTCCTGTGGTTTCGATGATACCCGACCCCTAAAAATTGGACAGCTCCCTACCGTCCTGGTGTATCTCCAACATGACGCACCAACCCACCTCGCATCCTAACCTGTTAAAGCAGGGCGAAGGAGGGAAGCCAGGGCAGGCGAGGAGTGTTCTGGGTCAAGAGAATGGCATTTAAAAAGACTTCGGTGATAGAGGGACCATGGTATGATCAGTATCACGTTGGTCTGGGGCTACTCTGTGCCAGGCTGGCACTGTTCTAGGATCTGGAGATAATGCAGGGCAGGCGGGATGCGATTTTAAACACGGTGGCCAGAAAAGCCTTTCTGAGGGGGTGACGTTTTCTAAAATGTCATTTCAGAATAACACGGGAGTACGCACGTTCTCGTTTCATAAATTGCTTTTGTGCCATTTGAGTGAAAGTTGTAAGTGTGCCCATAACCCAGAGAGTATGCTTTGTAGCCGCTGAGGTGACAATTGAGGAGCACCCGCAGGAAGTCAGGGAGGGCCAGGTGAAACCGGAGGGCAATAGCTCCAGACGGGAAAGGACAATTCGCAGGCCCTGAGGCGGGAGTGGGCCTGGTGTGTTTCCTCCGAAAGGGTGAGGAGGCCAGTGGGTCTGGGGTGGATTGAACAAGGGGGACAGTGGCAGTGGATGAGACCAGAGAGGAAATGGGCCACACTGGATTTTATAGGCCATGGTAAGGGCTTGGCTTTGACTCTGAATGGGAGGGGAGCCCATTTGAGGGTTTTGAACAGGGGCCTGACTGGGATTTCAAAGCAGCCCAGCAGCTTCAGCAGTTCATCTGTGAGGCCAGGGCGGCAGGCCGATTCCAGTCTTTGCTGGGAGACGGAGGGACAAGCAGACCACAGTCCGGCGTACTATAGATCAAGAGCTGCAGACAGAGAGAACCCTGGCCGCCTACAGAGGGTCCCCTTGGAGTATTCAGCAGACCAGGAATCAGCACGCGCACGTGGGGAACTACCCTAGGCCTGGGAAAGGGCCACCAGACAGGGTTAAAGGCAACTATGCTCAGTGTCCAAGGAGGACCAGGAAGAGCACTTTGTCCCTCCTGCCAGAATAAAAAATCTCCTAATGCAGCAACACTCAGAAGGATCTTGCCCCAGTAGTTGGGAAATAAATTAGTCCTACACTAAAATCTGCTGTGGTTTCACCTCGCAACGAAAAAAAAAAAATTCTCTAATTCCGGTGGCATTGGGCAAGTCACTCAGAAGTAGCTTACCTCAATAGTGTGGGAAAAATTAATCCTATGCTAAAAACTGCTCCTATCCCACCTAGCAGATGTTCAAAAGCAAAGAATGTAAAGAGGATTAAACTGTTTTCAGGTGACCTGACGGCATTCAAGAACAAAGCTCAATAATACGTTTAGGAATACAAAAATATACAGTACCCGCTCAAAGGAAAATACACAATGTGTGCAATCCTTTAAAAAGTACCAGGCATGCAAAGAATCCACAAATCCAACGCATCATGAGGAGAGAAATCAAGCAGTGAAAGGCACGTAGACCGGAAGAGGTAGAACGTTCTTTATCTGCGGGCAACCTGATTGCCCATGTAGAGAATCCAATGCGATCTACAGAAGTGACTGCAATAGAACTCACTGGTGAATTGAACAAGACTGCGGGATATTTTAGAGGGAGCTAACCCGTCTTGCTCAAATACTTAACCAATTGTGCCAGCACTTTTCTTCACTGATCTGGAATAAGGCAAGTGAGCCACAGATTTCCTATTCTAGTGTTTCGTAATGTTTTCTCTTCTCACACAAAAGAAGTATTTTATTTTGGCAGGAAGTCAATGCAATGGTGACAAGAATATTGGCAAACCAGAATTCTGGTGGGAGGGCACATCTTCTGGAGAGCCATTGTGAAGTGCAGATCAAGAGTCCTAAGTTTCTGAAGGATTTTTGAAAGGAAAAGCTTATATGTCAATGGAAAAAAACAATCGGGAAAAAGGTAATGTTAAAATTACAAAAAGTAAGCTATACATTCATATGATTTGTATGCATTTACTGTGTAAATACAAATGTAAATCTATAATAAATTTCAAAATGGCAAGACCCAATGCTTTTCATTTTCTTCGATTTCCTAAATAGTCTTCAATTACATTGTACTATTTGAATATCTGAATCCCAGAACCTCCCCTTGAACCCTAGGACGAAGGATGAAAATTAGAAGGTTGTGTTACTGAAAAGAAGGTCTGACGCAGAATCATAGCTCAGTTTTATTTTCTGCAATAACAAATATTTACTCATCTCCCTCCACCAGCAACAGGGAAACAAAACAAGTGGGCCCCGAGCACGGAAAGAACAGTATAGGCAAAAAGTTAGGCTCCAACAATAAAGTGGCAATGAATCCAGGAATCAGTGCCCTAGGAAAGGATGCCTTGTCTGGCTCGGGACACAAGGTTGCACTTCATTCCCCGTTTCCTGGCGGGTAGTTAAAGTACAACAGGGGCCCAAAGAGAATCATGTTCCCCAACATCTGGGTAAGTTGGTCAAGAAAGGACAGAAAGGCAGTTCGGAGGAGATGACGATCTTCAGAGGTCCATCTACTAAAAGTGAGGGAAAGTGAAAAGCAAGTTAGCAGTAAGAAGCCCTGCCTACGCCCGGTACACCGCCCCTCTTCTTCTGACCTAATACTTAGGTGTCTCCCTGTCTCCATTACCATGCCCCTCCATCTGAGCACCTATCGCCACACCTCCACCCCAGCTCCTTCTAGAACTGACACAATCAGGAGGCTGCCGTCCACCCGGAACTCCTTATGAATGGCCTGCTGCTGGGGTTCCTCACGAGGAGCCAAGGATCTGCAAGCAATCTCCGCTTCCACGGGAGATGGGAAAGGGACTCTGAGAACGCTGGAGGAGAAATGGTTAAGGCATCATCCACTACTGGCTTTACTTGTCCCTCAAGCCTCCTTAACCCTCTAGGCCCACTTCCGCCCAGGCAGCTGTCAGGCTAGCCCCGCATGCACCCAGTCATCTCAGGTCCTGGCCCCTGTCCCTGTCCGTCTCCTCAGTCTAACCCTCAGGTCATCCACGTCCACCGCACTCCGTCTCCTCAGCCTGGCCTTCTCCCTCGGCCCTCTCAGGCCTGTTTCTCCAGCTCCTGCATTCTCAGGCCTTCCGCAACCCCTCTCCTGTCCCCTCAGGCCATCCTGGCCTTCCCCCTGCTCCCCTGTGGTCTTTCCCTTCCAGGTGTTACTGGTCCCTGCCCTGCTCCCCCATCTGTACCCTGCTCTGCCCCACCCCTTTTACCTCTCTGCTCTCCCCTGGCCTCATAGCCAAAGCTGGATCACCTTAAAGGATACAGTTGCGTTAGTTGGATTCCTGGCCTTGCGTCTGCGGGCCCAGGCTCCCCACCTTGCCCTGGAGCAGGGGCACCCACCACAGGAGCGCCCCCAGCTGCGCCCGCGCCACCCTGGCCACTGGGGCCGCCCTGACCATCAGGGCTTCTGCGGCCACTCTGGTCTCCTGCGCCTCCCGCTGCGCCTGCATCTGGGGCCTGCATGGCTGCTCCGCTTCTCCCTCAGAGCCCACGGGGAAGCCAACCGCCCTGCCCGACCAACAGCCGCTGAGGCGCGCGGGCTTCCCCACAATGCACCGCGGGATGCCCACTGCACCGGCGCACACGGGCCGCCGGTATGCGGTCGGTTCCCGCTAAGGCCGCCCTGCGCCTGCGCGCCCTGCCGGAGACTGAGGCGCTCTTACGAGGCCCCGCTGGCCGCTCCGCACGTGAGGCACCACAGGCTCCCTAGGCCGCCTGCGCAGACGAGCCCCTAGTGAGGCCTTCTGGAACGTGGTTAGTTCCCGCCAAAGTGGCCCCAAGGGTGTGCGGCTGCCAGCCTGGCCAACATTACGTATAGCCAGCCTTCCCTGAAGCCCCCTCTCCTAGACGGCAGGCCTAGGGTCCCGTGTGCCCCATCCCTTCCCTGTGGAAGCCTGGAGGACGTGCAGACCACACAGAGAACTCGGGCAGGTGAAGGCTGGGGGGGAGGTTGGGCCTCTCGACAAGGCAAAAACTGATCAGGCGTAGCTGGGCTAGACGCGGGACCTGCCCGACGCACTTGGCTCTCTAGGGCTGAGTGAAGGGTGGCTGAGCATGAGATGCGATGATGGGAGAAGGTGCCAGGGGCTGGCTGTCCCAGGCTGGAGGGCCAGCCTCGGGAGCTTGGACTGGGTGATGTAGGCGGTGGGGGGCCGTTGTGAGTGCATGGTCCGAAGGGAAGGACTAATGGTAAAGGTCACCTTCAAGTCTTCGCTGTGTGTGGGCAGTGTTTCTCCATAGGTCTCTATGCCAACTCACACACCACGATATAGTATTCGCGCCACATGGATATAGATGTAAATAACCCCCAAGGCATAGATACCAATAAAATGCAGTAAAACAGTGAGAAAATAATCCGTTTCATATTTGTCACCTTTGTTTTCAATATAATTTATGGAAGTGAAAGCTTATGCAATTAAATTTTAGTAATGGCAACAATTAACAAGCTCCCAAATTTCTGACAGTGTAACAGTTATCTCTCAGGAGCCCATATGACCCAGCTCCAGCACATCAATTCTTACTGATCTCCTTTTCCTACTCACACCTCTCTAGATAGTTCTAGTAACTGCTCTTCAGTTAAAGATATTAGAATGTGCTGCTTCCTGCTGTGCCCTAACACTCCAAGGGTAGATGCAAGCATCTTAGAAACGACGTGAAGGCTTCTTCATGTATCAGTTGAGGTTTGTTTCCAGATAACATAAACCTCTCTGGTTAGTTTTGCACAGGCAATTTAACACAGAGAACCAGTTGCTTACAAAAGCATTTAAAGAGCTGGAAGAACGGAATGTAGGCTGAGGCTCTGGGAAACAACACCACAGAACTGACCTGCCCGGGGAGCTGGCACCTATGCCATAAGAGGAAGGTAGAGAATCAGGAGGCTACTGGCTCCACCTTTGGTTCTCAGAACATACCACCCTTGCTATGATTCAAGTACCAGGAAGTTCCGTCCCTTAAGCGCTCGATCAGAATAGGCCTTAAGAAAGGATGCCTTGAAACCAGTGGTGTACTAGTAACAATGGGCTCTCGGGAGGCAGGGAGGAGCCCTGATTTGTGGCATTTGCTGATTTCCATGGTGTACATATGCCCATCAGAGCTGGTTTCAAGCGACCGACATAGTATCTCTGAGGTTGAGTTGTGAAGAGATGCTCCCAATGGGCTGTCACCAGCAGGTACAAGCTGGCCCTAGTACTCCACTGCTTGCCTTGCATCTGCCTTGCACCACACACAGGAATCTCATCTAATGCCGACCCAGAAACGTTAGTCTCTGTGACTTGCAGAGAGGGCAGAGGTAGCAGATTCCTCCTCACTTTGCCTTCCAAACTAAGTGCTAGTGCAACTGGCTGGCCAGATCTAAAGGACATCTAGAATAATACTTCAAAAGGAGCAAGGAAAATATAGTTTTTATTTCTCCAATATCTGCTGTTCAAAAAGGCTCACTAGACGAAGGTGGGGTTGAATGGTGAGGAGCCAAACCACGGAATGCACCACAGTCCTCCCTGGTGTTCCTCTGCATCCACATGTATACTTGTGAAACACAAGGATAGCCAACACTTACTATGTTTCAGATGCTCTTTCCAGTGCTTTATATGGATATGATCATCCATTGCTGGATGGGCACCTTTGTCAAAAATTATTTAGCCATAGATGTATGGGTTTATTTATGGACTCTCAATTCTATTCTTTTGCTTTCTATGTCTGTCCTCATGCTAGCACCACACACGGTTGTTACAGTAGCTGTGTAGTAAGTTTGAAATTGGGAAGTGTGAGTCTTTTCACTTTGTTCTTTTTTGAGGGTTTTTTTTTTTTTTTTTTTTTGCGACTTAGTGCCCCTTGCAATTCCATATGAATCTGAGGATCAGCTTTTCCATTTCTTCAGAAAAAAAAAAAAAAGACTGTTGGAATTTTGACAGTGATTGCATTAAATTTGTAGATTGTTTTGGGTAGTATTCACCACTTAACGATATCAAATCTCCCTACTCATGAACACAAGAAGTCTTTCTATTTATTCAGGTCAGTCTTTCATTTCTTTTAGCAAGATTTTCTAATTTTCAGTATGCAAGCCTTTCACCTCCTTGCTTAGATTTATTCCCTGGTGTTTCATTCTTTGAGATGCTATTTGAAATGGAATTGTTTTCTTAATTTCCTTTTTAGGTTGCCCATGGCAGGTGCATAGAAACACAATTAAGTTTGGCATGTTGATCTTTTACCCTGCAAACTGCTGAATTTGTTTATTAGCTATAGTAACTTTCACGTGAATTTTGGGGGGGTTCTGTATACATAAATTCATATTATCTGTGAACAGAGATAGTTTTACTTTTTTCTTTCCAATGTGAATGCTTTTCATTTCTTTTTTTCCAAACTTCCTCTGGCTCAAACTCCCAGTACGGTGTTGAAAGTAGTAATGAAAGCAGTCATCCTTGTTTTGTTCCTGATGTTAGGAGGAAAGTTTTCAGTCTTTCGCCATTAATATGATGTTAAGTACGGACTTTTCATGGATGCCCTTTATCGTGTCAAGGAAGTTCCCTTGTATCACTAGTTTTTGAGCGCTTTTATTCTGAAAGAGTGTTGGCATTTGCCAAGTCCCTAGTCTGTGTCTAATGAGAGGATCATGTGTTTTTTCCTCTCTTGGTCTCATTAATGTGGTATATTACACTGATACATTTTTTTAGTTATACTTGCATTTCTGGGATAAACCCCACTAGGTCGTCGTGTATAAACCTTTTAAAATCCTGTTGGATTTGGTTTGTTAGGATTTTATTGAGGATTTTTGCGTTGATATTCATAATGAGTATTGGTCTCTAAATATCTTTTGATGCATGTGTTGTTGTCATCTCGCTTTGATATCAGGATAATGCTGGCCTCACAGAATGAGTTAAGAAGTATTCCCTTCTCTCCTATTTTTACAAGACTTTGAGGATTGGTGTTAATTCTTTTAAAAATATTTGGTAGAATTAACCAGTGAAGTCATCTGGTTCTGGATTTTTCTTTGGAGGTTTTTGATTACAGATTGAATCTCTTTACTTGTTATACTTATGTTCAGATATTTTTAACTCTCTTATAAATTCACTTTAGGCAGTTTGTTGCCAGGAAATTGTCTATTCATCTAGTTTATCTAATTTATTGGTGTACAATTGCTCATAGTATTCTTTCATATTTTTTTTAATGTTTTGTAAAGTTGGTACTAATGTCTCTACTTTTATTTCTAATTTTAGTGATTTGTATGTATTCTCTTTTTTTGGTAGTCTAGCTAGAGGCTTGTCAATTTTGATGATCTTATCAATGAACCAACTCTTTGGTTTCCTTGATTCTCTCGTTTTCTCTTCTCTATTATATTTATCTCAACTCTAATATTTATTATTTCATTCATTCCTCTAGTTCAGTTTGCTCTTATTTTGCTAGTTCCACAAGACATAAAGTTAGGTTATTGATTTCAGAAGTGTCTTCTTTTTTATTTTTTATTTTATTTTACTTATTTATTTATTTTTGAGGCAGGGTACTGCTCTGTCACCCTGGCTAGGGTGCTTTGACGTCAGCCTAGCTCACAGCAACCTCAAACTCCTGAGCTCAAGCAATCCTTCTGCCTCAGCCTCCCAAGTAGCTGGGACTACAGGCATGCGCCACCATGCCCGGCTATTTTTTTCTATATATTTTTAGTTGTCCAGCTAATTTCTTTATATTTTTTCATAGAGACGGGGTCTCATTCTTGCTCAGGCTGGTTTCAAACCGCTGAGCTCAAACGATCCGCCCACCTCGGCCTCCCAGAGTGCTAGGAATACAGGCATGAGCCACCAAGATGGGCCTTTTTTAAAAATATGGTCATTTACTGTTATAAAATTATTTACCACCTTCACTTCATATCATAAATTTGTGTGCTTTGTTTCATCTTCATTAATTTCTAAATATTTCTAATTTCCCTTGTGGCTTCTTCTTTGACCTATTGGTTGTTTAAAATGTATTGTTTCATTTCTGCGTATTTGGGGATTTTCCAGTTTTCCTTTTTTTATTGATTTCTAGTTCCATTCCATTGTGGTGGAAAAGATACTGGGAAATATTTCAGTCTGTTTACATGAATTAAGACTAGTTTTGTGGTCTACCATAAGATCTCTCCTAGAGAATATTCCATAGGCACTTGAGAAGAATGTGCATTCCGCTGTTGTTGGGTGGAGTATTCTACATGGGTCTGTTAGGTCTAGTTGGTCTATAGCATTGTTCAAGTCCTCTATTTCCTTATTAATCTTTTGTCTACATGGTCCACCCATTATTTAAAGTGGTGTACTAAAGTCTCCAACTATTATTGTAGAGCGGACTATTTGTCTCTTCCACTGTGTAAATTTTGCTTCATATATTTTGGGACACTATTGTTTGGTGCATATATGTTCATAACTGCTATATCTTCTTGCTGACCGGACCATTTTTGTAAGTATACAAGGCCATTCTTTTGTGTTTTGTACAAGATTTTCACTTGAATTCTATTTTGTGTGATATTAGTGCAGACACTCAAGCCCCTTTTTTTTGTCGTTTGCATGGAATATCCACTTTCCATTCTTTCAGTTTGATTCTATTTGTGTCTTTGGATATAAAGCGTACAGAGTAAAATCAAGATAAACTATATACAAATGTGTAGAAGGGTTTTATGTAAGAAGAAAATTATTTAAAAACTAGCAGAACACAGAGGTGCATATTAATATGTTTTAGTGCCATCAACTAGATCAATCCTATTTTTATTTGTGGTATTATTTTTACATTAAAAAAATCAAATGTCTATCTGAAACAATATAGTAAAAGTGTAGCCAGGAACATTCTGTGAGTGGAAAGTAATGACTGGAGACTAGTGGTGTGATCCATTAAAATGTATAGCAAACATAATTCTTAAGACTATGACGTGTCACAGCTATGTATTCCACAGAGAAGGTTCTGGGGAGATTTACAGCTCAATGGGAATGGGCTGAATTTTGACCTACTGTGAAACTTGACAACAAACAAAGGTAAATTAGAGGCAACATACTGGGAAATGCACTTGCAATGTGTTTGATAATCAAAGGGCTAATATCTTTACTATACAAGAGCTCTCACACATCACTAAGCAAAAGCCAAACAACCAAGTGGAAAAACAGATAAAGGTAAGAACAGGCAATTCTTAGAAGACAGGTAGGAGTAATATGGCCCAGCGAAGGAACAAAAAGATGTTAGGCTTCAGTAATGACAAAAGAACCACATATAACAACATTGAGAATTCATTTTCACCCATCCTATTAGCAAACATTATGATGATTGATAAGACCCTTACTATTAGCACGAATGAAGATGGTGCCACCATTTTGGTAAAAATTTTGCAAAGTCTCTCAGAAATTTAAAAGTGAATGTCTTCTGTCCCAGCAACTCAAATTCTTAGCTTTGTCCTTTGAAACGTCTGTACAACCACAAAGATGAGTAGACAAGAATGGTCATTGGAGCATTCTCTTTTTTTCTTTTTTATTTCAGCATATTACGGACATACAAATATGTTTAGGTTATGTATACTGCACTTGCCCCACCCGAGTCAGAGCTTCGAGCCTGTCCATCCCCCAGACAGTGCGCACATGTACTCACCATCAAACTGGTTTTCACTGATCAACACTTAAGTACAGCATTCTTTAAAAATGACTAAAAGTCAGAAACAATATAGGTAAGCAGTGTAGCACATTATAATGCATCCATAAAATGGTTTACTGAAAGAATGAGGTGCATGTCTCTGCACACTGCTAGGGAGAATCGTCCACAATATATATATGTTAAGTGAAAAGAGGAAGCCACAGGGCAATGTATATAGTATCATCGCATGTGTATGACATGAACAAACTCTGCCTTTGAAGCACAGAAGCATCAACCCAGCCTGTTAACTGTAGTTACTTTGTGTGTGTGTGTGTGTGTGTGTGTGTGTAAATGTTCAGTCTGTCTTAGTCTTGCCTGCAGTGTTTGAATTATTTTTCTTGGGGTAAGATTATTTTGGGGATCAGCAGAAAACAATGAAGTTGGCTGCAACTGAAGGGACACTGGCCTGGTCTGGCACCTCAGCCCATGCCCTGACGTAGGTCCAGGGGGCCCTGCGCAGTTTGCTCCCATTCTCCAGCTGCAGGTCCCTCCTACACGGCGCCAAAGAAGAGGCGAAAGCTGCCCACCCACTGCAACGTGTCAGAGAACAGGACGCCGAGGGTCTCAGCTCCAGGGCCAGGCCCTGTTTGGTGACCTTGCTGGCTGAGATGCTCCCTCAAGCACCAAGCCACCCTCTGGCTCCTTGGACGGCTTCCCGACCTACTAGGCAGGTGGGCCTTGATTTTCCTGATGTCCTGGGGCAGACAGACCTATCTGCAGACACACAGACAGGTGGTCACAGACTGACTTCCGCACATCTCGGCCTCACTGTGCAAACTGTGCTGGTTGTCCCGCTGCCCCGGGGCAAGGCGCGGCTCCTCCGCTCTCTCCCTCTGGGGGACTCAGGTCTCAGGGTGTCTGCATGGGAGCCTCCTCCACTGCCCCTGCCCGCCCCCGCGGTGCCCCGCGAGGAGCCCCGCTCTGGTGTGACTGGGGACAGCTCTCCAGGGAAGGCAGGAGTAGGAGAGCCCGCTGCCTCGCTCCCCCTCGCCTCAGGAGCAGCTCCTGCCCCTGTGCATTTCCCTGAGGACCCTTGCGGTGACTCTAGGGACAAGGGGGAAGCTTAAGGAGCTGAAGGAAGGTCTTGGGAAGGATGAGGCTGGTCTGGGTGCCGGCCCCGCTGGGTGCCCAACTTACCAACCGCAGCCCCTGTGAGGTACCACCTCGCCGGCACCAGCCAGCCGCCTGCTGGAGGGTGGATTACATTGGACCCCTTCCCCTCTGCAGCGGGAAGCAGGTTTTTCTTTCTGGAACAGAGAGTTTTTCTGCACGTGTACCTGCCCTCCCACCTGCCATCGTTTTGCTAAAAATACCATCCATGGACGTCCCAAAGTCTTATTCCCCATCACATCCTCCCAACGAAGGCTCTACTGGACTGGATTTCAGGGATTTGCCTGGCTCTCCAGGGCCCCTCCTGCTATTGAACCAACAAGCCGAAGGGGGTCATCGTGTTGGCTGCGGGATGGGTCCTCATTATCCAGAGGAGAGAGAACTGCTGCCACATCGTGAGGTCAGGAAAAAGTGTATGCCTGAGAGCCACAGCGTTTGGGGCAGCGCCTCCTAGTACTGCCATGTGGAAAGGTCACATTTACTGGGGGATGAAGGACTGCAACCCCCGATGGACAGGGCCAGCAAGGGCCCAGCCCCTTCAGGAAGGAAGGCTTGGGTCACTGCATCCTCATCAGCTGGGATGTTAGCTGAGGGCAAAGGGGACGTGAGAGGAAATGAAAAACTGAAAAACTCAAGCATGTCCTTTTGTCTAATTGCAGAAGTGAGGACTGCAGCAGTTGTGTCCGCTTTACTTCTTTGTTATTTCCTGCCTGCCTGTGTTTTATTTGCATTCCCAAATTTCCTTCCCTCCCCACCTTCCCTCCACTGTTTTACACTGGCTGCTATGGTTTGAATGTGTACCCGAAGTTCACATGTTGAAAACTCAATCCCCACGGTAGCAGTGTGGGGCTTTTAAGACGTGATTAGGCCACGAGGGCTCTGCCTTCGCAAGTGGATTAACGCCATTATCATGGAAGGGGGCTAGTTATCATGGGAGTGGGTTCCTGATAAAGGGACAAGTTTGGCCTCTTTCCTTTCTCTGTCTCTGTCTCTCTGTCTCTCTGTCTCTCTCTTGTTCGTTTGCCCTTCTGCCTACCGCCATGGGATGACACAGTGATCTGGAGGCACTCGCCAGATTCGGGCCCCTTGACCCTGGACTTCCCAGTCTCCAGAACTGTAAGGGATAAATCCCTGTGGTCTAGAAATTACCCAGTCTCAGGTGTGCTGTTGTAGCAGCACAGAGCAAACTAAGACACTGGTGATGTTGGTGGGAGGTAACTTTATAATTCATTCCACAGATTATCGGTTATCCACACAATATTATCAACGAACTAGAGACGGAACGATCATGACCAAGAGATGAGTGAGGCTTTGAGTCTGTGCTGATGGGGAGAGAGTGTGTGTGCTTGTATTTGTTTGAAGGATGGTGGCATTATGGCAGG
This sequence comes from Eulemur rufifrons, assembly GCF_041146395.1. Classification (NCBI taxonomy): domain Eukaryota; kingdom Metazoa; phylum Chordata; class Mammalia; order Primates; family Lemuridae; genus Eulemur; species Eulemur rufifrons. The sequence continues at coordinate 19,764,282 of NC_091012.1, read as the reverse complement.
CAGGAGGTTGTTGCTGCTATTAACATCTGAAAGCGTAAGTAATGGATTGATATGTGTAAAGGGCTTGAAACAGCGTCCGGAACGTATAGTAAGTGTTTGCGATTAGTGCGTATCATAGGAAGTGTACACATGGATGTGGAGGAGCCCAAGGGAGGACCGTGGTGCGTTCTGTGGTCTGGCTCCTCACCGTCCAACCCCACCTTCGTCTAGTGAGCCTTCTTCAACAGCAGACACTGGGCGGAGGAAAACTACACGTCCCTGGCTCCTTTGCGAGGAGCACTCGGTGCTGCCTCCCGGGATAGGGCCTATATTGGACCAATGAGTTGCACTGGCACGTGACTCGCAAAGCAGAGTGAGGCGGAATCTGCTACTTCTGCTCTCTCTGCCAGTCACAGAGATGTGAGTTTCCATGTAAAAGTGTGCCCTGTCTGCCGTGGTTACACTGCGAATAGCCTGACAACTTGAGGAAATATTTTTCTAATATTCACCAAATACTGTGATCTGACTCAGCAGACAGGTCACACTTGTCCTTGCTGAAGGTGTGAAGGGCCTTCTTCCACTTTTGTCTGTCTCGGCAAAGTAAATGAAAATGGCAACCATCATTCATGTCAGAGCGGTAAGTGTACATCACCTTCAAACATAGATTGGTCACAGTTACAAGAGCTTGGCAAAAGCCACTAAAGCAAGCTGTGAGAATGCATTAGGTACATGGAATGTACACTAAAGAATGTTTTACATTGTATTGTTGGTTGTAAATTGTGTGGCATACACTTTATGTGAGTCAAAATTGTAATAAAGTTATGTGCGTATGTATGTGTACATGCCTCCTTTCCACCCCTCTACACACGCACACACACACCCTCAGAGAAGCAGTCGTCAAACATTTAGCAGCGCACCACTGCTAAGAAGGGATGGTCAGGCCCCAAGGAGAGCTGTTACCAGACCTAGGCTTCAAGGCACAACGACAGGGGCTGGTACTACTGCACTCCAGTGAGAGCTAGAGCCATGTGAGGAATTCCGCCACTCCCCGAGCTGTAGGGAGGCTGGAAGTTTGTAGGCGGATCGAATGTCTTTGGCTGTCTGTCCTCCTAAGGTGTGGTGTTCTGTGCCTTCCATGGGCTTAGCCTAATGGGCAGAACAAGGGAGGCCCCTGAGTGGCACCATCCTTCATGGGGCAACTTTCTGGGGCGTGGAGCAGGTCAGGACAGGTGACCCGATGTGGGGTAGGGGGCAGTAACCAGCACAGGAGGTAAAAGAGTGGCCTGTGCACAGCAGAGAGAAACCAAGCAAGACGAGGCCAGTGTCACCTCATGGCCCTGACATTTGGGGGGCTGAGCCAGGCACAGGAGAACGATAGGTGAATGCCACCGGCAGGGATCGGAGAGCCAGGGGTGGAACAACAGTGTCCTCCAGACAGGAAGCACACGGAGGGCAAGGGAACATGTCTAGAGCACACTGAGAGAAAGTGGAGTAATAACTGAAAGAACAGCCTTGCTGACGGCTAACAAGAAAACAGATTTTTAACTGGCAGTCACTGAGAGTAGCATGAACCCTGCTGCTGAGGTTAGTAAGGGGAATATCTCTCCCACAGAGATGCTTACCAGTCATTTAAAGGACACGGAGCAAACAAAAGAAGGTGTAAATCCTCATTAACCTTCACCAGAGCTGGTCAATTCACATTCCAAAAGGAAAAGGGTTTCTGGGAGAGGGAGGAAAGGGTACACTACCTGATGGACTGCCATCAGAAGTTCACTGCCTGTAAAAAGGGTTTTTTGGTCTTGTTTTGTTTTGTTTAAACGGCCTTCAAAATGTTGCAGAGCAGACAGTAGGAGTTCAAACTCCTTCCCGCTTCCTCCAGGAGAGATGGCACCGGATGCCTCCCGCTATCGAGAGAAAAGAAGAAAGTAATTTCTGCTATCAGTCTGCTACGTGAGAAACAGAAAAGGCCAACACCGCAGTTTCTCAGCTGTCTTCTGCTAATCAGGCTGCAGTCATAAGTCCTCCGCCCCCAGCGTGGCCTAATAAAGACTCAGGGTCGTGTGGCCTCAGGGCCAGCACCTCTCTTTCTTTCAGGTGCTGTGTCCTCTCTCTCTTCGGAGAGGGAATAAATACACTTTGCGCTTCTATGTATCCTAAACGTTGTCTGAGAAATCTTTGTCACCCGCGTGCTGACTTCACACCCTAACAATAACCATGGTGACAAGTCTGGATCTCCATAGTGCCTTTGATTCCAGGAGCTCAATCAAGGCGTTTGGATTTGAATTGCTTTGACAGGTTTGTGTCCCGAAACCTTAGCTTACCGTCTCCATCCTGTCCTCCGACTGGGAGTACCCGTGACACCATGGTTCCTCCCTCTGTCATACCTCTGTCCACAGCTCACACAGACTGTCAGTCAGTGAGGATTTTTTCTCTGGTTGGTGGATGAAATCGTGGGCTCCCTGTTAAAATGTATTCACACACTGGGGTGAGCGAGGAGCACTGCGCACTACATCATTAGGGATCTAACAAACTATTTTGTCCTATGGCTGAGAGTAGGACTGTGAAGGACTGGGGCAGGATAGGAGTATTGTTGACGGCTGGAAGGGAGGATGAAAGCGGCTGCAGCACTGATTTCCGGGGCGGTCGTGCGAGTGGGGTGGTGCTAGGGACCAGCCATGAACACAGGCATCAACAGTCACCTCGCGGTTTGGGGAGACACTTTAAGCTCGTATGTTTTTCTGGCTTTATTTGGGGGATGGGTCGGAGGGGCTGTGGGGGTAGGTAGCCCCTTAGTGCCTGGCGTAGCGTGCTTTGGGAGGTGCGGGAAGGCCTTGGGAGTGGAAAGTTGCCATTCAGCTCTTGGTGTTGCCGCCACGGGCACTTGGGCGCTCTTGGAACCCACCCTCCAAGGAAGTGAGTTTCGGGGCTGGCCCGGGGGAGCTGGCTGCTTGGGGGCCAGGAGCTCATTCGAACGGCCTGTTATTCTTGGAGTCTGAGAAGGTGGAGACTGGAAGAGGCTGTGTGATCTGCTCCAGTTTCCCCCAGCTTGCCACCCTCGCCCTGGTCTTTTACAGATGGGGGGACTTTGGACACACAGAGGAACCACAGGGAATGGACAAGATCTTTCCCTCTGTGCACACCGCTCCAAGTCCTCAACCGTGGTGGCTAGTCTCCCCTCCAGGCTAACTCAGGCTGTGTGTCTCGGCCCCATCTGCCCGGTGACACACGGCCCGGTCTTTCTGATTTCGACTATCTGGACTCCTTGCGCTCTGCCCCGCCACCTCCTGGCCCCCCGCTGCACCCGAAGCGCTCCTGCCCAGCTTCTGAGGGGCCCCTCTGCGCAGGCGCCCTGGGGAGCCTGAGGCACCTCTCCTGCGGAGCGGCCGGCACAGCCTCGGGAGAGCCCCTCAGTCTCCGCCAGGGGCGCCCTGGCGGCGGCAGGGCGGCCTTGGCGGGAACCGACCGCGTGCAGACAGCCCATGTGCGCCTGCGCTATGGGCATCCCGCCGTGCATTGTGGGGAAGGGGCGGAGCGTCATGCGGGAGCCCGCGCGTCTCTGCGGCTGTGGGTCGGGCAAGGTGGCTCGCTTCCCGGTGTGCTCTGAGGGAGAAGCAGAGAAGCCATGCAGGCCCCAGTTGCAGGCGCAGCGGGAGGCGCAGGCGGTAAGGCGAGCGATGCTGGGGCAGCGGGTGTCCCCGCAGGCCCCAGAGGTGCTGCAGGATGGGGCGGCGCAGGAGCGGAGGCCGCTGCGGCTGGGATGCTCCCCCGGTCGAGGGTGCATCGCACGCTCCAGGGCAGGGTGGAGAGACCCGGGTCGCGGCATCGGCCTCAGCCTCAGCCTCAGAAGGAGGCCCTGGGCACTGAGTGCTGAAGTTGTATCCTTTCCAAAGAGCCCGCAGGGTCAGGGCATGAGTGGGGGAAGGACGGGCCCGGGGTGGCCTTGGACAGGCAGGGAGAGATTTGAGGGGCCGGGCATAGGGGGCGTCCCAAAGACACGGTGTGTAGGGGTCTGGGGTGGGCCGAGGGGCGGCCTCAGTGGGAGGACGCCCGAGGCTCAAAGTCGCCTTAACGGCACCTCCACCAGCACCCTCATGAGCCTTTCCTGCCCTTCGTGGAGGCGGAGATTGCCCACCGGTACCTGGCCCCAGGTGGCGGACACCTGGAAGGGACGGTGCACTGGGAGTTCGCAGTGATTGGCAGTGGCCTGATTCTGTAAGTGCCAGGAAGGGGCGGGCTGAGTGGGAATGGCAGCCGGTGACATAGCCAGTCTCTGCTCCAGGCAGGGCGGGGTTGGGACAGGGATGGACGCCTGGAGACACCTAAGGGTTTAGTTTGTACTGTGCCTGTGGCCGCCTGACGGGGGCGCTCTAAGCAAGACCCAAGGATTAGGTAGAATGGCCATGGGCCTGGGGCTGGGGGTCCGGGGAAATGAGGAGTTAGCTCCGCTAATGTGATTTTCCTTTGCCCTCACTTTTAGCCCAGTAACTGCTGAAAACTCTGGCCTCCTCCACATTTCCGTCGCCCCCTTGCTCAAGCAGCTTTCCGTGGTGGTGCAGACAGACCCTGCAGCGCCTCTTGCCCTGGAGTTTCGCTAAGCCTCGGCCGGGAAAGGGCAGTTGAAGCCCGGCCGTGTGTTTGCTCCTGGGCAGCCCTCCCTAGGTCAATGATTCCTGGAGTAGCAGCCAGTTTATTGGGGTGGGGGGGGACGTAACTGGTTGCCTGCACTGGCCCTTGTGTGCTCTCTCCCAACTTGTGCGGATTGCTGTGTACATGTTTGTTGGCGCTGAAAATAGAACGGAGCTACTTTTCTGTGTTTGAGTTTCTTTTCAGCTGTTGGGCGTCCCGGTTTTCTCACCTTTGTCCTCGGGTTGGCGCAGAGATTCTGGGATTGAGAGAGTCAAGTAGTGCAGGGTAATCGAAGAGAGTTTAGGAAACGCAAGAAGATGACAAACAACTGGGTCTGGGTACTGTCTGAGCATTAACTACCCGTCATCAGTATGAAATACTTTTGTACTTTTATAGTTTTATTATACATTAAGTGTACAGCAGTCATATAAACATATAAGGTTTTGCAGGTTTAATATTACGGTTTTTCCCTGAAATATTTTCATGGTGACCTGGGAGCATCACCTTTCTAAAGAGCATCAAAGCCATGTTCTTGAATGGATGCGTAAAAGATGCATTTCAGTGTAGTTGTTGACCACATAACTTGTTCTCCATTTTTCCCCTGTGACACATAAGGATTCACAGGGAGTCTTGTATAAACATCTCTGCATGAAGAGTTCTTTCCTTCACATGGATCCCAACAGGTAGAATTACTTTCTATTTACTGTTGTATTTCTTTAAGGCTCTGGGTCTGCCATGCAAAGTTGCTCTTTAGAAATTCTGCCCTCCCTCCAGAATGCTAGTTTCCCCACATCCTTGTCACTGCAGGATCTGCTTCCAGGCAAAAATTTAAGAAACTTCGTTTGCATGACAAGAGCAAACAATCCAGAAACACTAGAATAAAAATTTTGTGGCTTCCTGGTTTCAGATCAGTGAAGAAAAGTGCCTGGAGAATTGGTTCAGTGTTTTGGGGGAGGGAGGGTTGCAGTGCTGAGAAAATATAATTAAAAACAAAATCAGCTGCCGAGTCTGGAAGTGTCTCCACAAAGGTGGAAAACAGTTTTATTACCGCATGAGCCTTGCACCGGAGTGTGATTCCCATCACGGGCGTTCTGCTAAAAGACTGCAAGGACAGAAAGAAATCTCCCCCTTTTCTCGAGCCAAGCGGATATGACCCATTGCACACAAGCCCTCAAGACTGACAGTGGCTGCTCGGCAAGAGAGATGACTTCACGGCACCATCTCTGGCCCATAGTTCACCAGAAATTTACCTGGTAATTGGGGTGACCATCTGTATTAGTTAACTAGTGTTACAGACTGAATGTGTGTGTCCTGTCCCCGCCCCCACAGTCCCATGTGCAAGTCCTGACCCCCACTGTGGCTGTATTTGGAGCTGGCGCCTCTAGAGGGGTAGGAGTAGTTAAGGCTATGGGAGGTCTTAGGTTCAGGGCTCTCATCCAACATGATTAGTGTCCTTGTAAGAGACTGCGAGAGAGCCCTCGTTTTCTCTCTCAGCACACACCCACTGGGGCGGGGCTTTGTGAGGACGCAGGCGTCCACAAGCCAGGAAGGTAGCCCTCACCAGAAGACTAATTTGCCCTCACCTTCACCATAGACGGGTAGCCTGCAGAACTGCGGGAAGCAAATGTCTGCTGTTTAAGCCAACCGGTCCGTGGTTCTTTATGACAGCTGCCTGAGCAGACTAGCACAACGGACTTCATCCAATAAAAAGAAAAAAGGATAGTAAAGAGTTCTCATATCGTTATGAAAGGAGCTACATTTGCAACTGGGAGCAAGGTGCCCACTGAAGTTAGGCTTCAGTCCTCCCACAGAAACTGGGCGATGGGGCTGCTTTCTCCCCTGATGCTTACATCTCAAAGCCAGGGCTCCTAGGTCCTTGAAAAAGACCTTCCTGGGTCACAGAGCTGCCAAGAAGCTTTTTAGCTTTTAAGAACATCTACATCCTTTTCAAAAGAGACTGAGGAAGAACTTAAAAATTCTCTGGAGTGAATGCTTGCACAGTGTGGTCCCCAAGCCCTGCAGACCAGTACCGGCTTGTGGCCTGTTAGGAACCGAGCGAAGCTTCATCTGTATTTACGGCCACTCCCCAAGGCTCCCATCACCACCTGAGCTCTGTCCGCCTCCTGCCACGTCAGTCACTGTCTCCTGTCACCCCCAGATGGGACCGCCTAGTTGCAGGAAAAGCAGCTCAGGGGCTCCCACTCATTCTGCCTTATGGTGAGTTGTATAATCATGTCATTATATATCACCACGTCATAGTGATAGAAATAGAGTGCACAATGAATGCCATGTGCTTGAGTCACCCCAAAACCTTGTCCCCCATCCCCAGGTCCATGCAAAAATTGTCTTCCAGGAAACCGGTCCCTGGTGCCAAAAAGGTTGGCAACAGCTGCTTTGACAAATGAGAGGAGGAGGAGTCTCTTCCCTTAATCTTCAACAGGGAGAATTAGGGTTCTTATTTTCATTAATAGTTTGCATTTGTCCTTACTCTCTCTAAAACACGCCATGTCCTGAAAACTTGCTGGACTCACTAATCCGTCTAGTCACTCCTTTGTCAGATCTTCCACGTAGACAGACGGTCATGTCTGCAAACAAAGGCAGGTTTTCTTCTTCCTCGCCGATCTGGACGCCTTTCGCTGCCTGGTTTCTCTCCTCGTAAGGGGTTGCATTTTCCTGCTCTGTGCACCCCTGGTAGTTTTCAACTGGATGCGAGACATTGCGGCATTTCCCTTGACTGCTGGGTATTTCTGGTTTCCTAGACATGTCCGTGAGCTGTGTTCTGGGATGCTGTTAAGTTACTGGGAAGCAGTTTGATCCTTGCTTTGAAGTCTTGCTTTGAAGATGTGCCGCGTGGGACCAGGGCAGCTCTTAGTGTAGGATGAGTTTTCCCACGCTGCCCAGGTGAGACCCCTCTGAGCGCCCTGGCCGATGATGAGGTTCTCCGTCCTGGCGGGTGGGAACAGCCACCAGTCGCTGCCCTGCTTGAGCACTGGGCAGAGTTACGTTGCATTTTCTCAGCGGGGTTGAGGGGGTCGTTCCCCTGGCCTCAGCGTAGTTCCCTCACAACGCTTGTGCTCATCAGTGGCCTGTCTGCCGACTGCTCCACTACTCGGGCGGGACCCTCTGCGGGTGCTCAGGGGTCTCTCCCTCTGCAGCTCTTCTCTCTGGTCCTCTGCCCTGCAAACCGCCGCCACCGGACTCTCTGACCCATCTCCCAAACTGCGGGTGTCCACCGGGCTCCACCAGGAAACTCTCTCTCGTGTATTTTCCCTCTCTCTTTTGTCTTTTTTCCTTCTTTCTTGATTCATATTTTATATACATTAATTACTGACGAGTCGTTGAGAAGGTACAAATGCAGAAGTACCCTATTTAAACTTTCCAAGAAACGGATACCGGTAAGCTACACAATAAGACAGGGCTATAAAGCAATGAAGACAAGAAATAATGACAGTCTTTGTGGTGGTTGGCAAAGGGACCACAAATTCCTCCCACCCCCGTATGTGTTTTTGTACAGTGACTTTGCCGTTTGCTCCTCCCGACAAGGGGTGAAGCGAACTTCTCCCTCGCTTAGACGTGGGCTCCACCCTGTGACTTGTACCGGCCAAAGGGACAGAGCAAACTTGCCACAAGCAGAGACTCTTGAAGCACTTGCACCTTGGGCTTTGCCCTCTCTTGCCACGGGGGAGCCCTCTGTCACCGTGATGTGATCGAGCTGGGGCTGACCTCCTACAGGATGAGGGATCTGTGGAGAGAAGAGGCAGCCCCCTCACTCATCGTAGCCAACCTGGACGGGTGCGTGAAGGTGTCCTACATCATCCAGCCCCAGCCAGTCAGCCTAAATGAGAAAAACTGCCCAGGGGATGCCCACAACTGAGACCAGTAATAAATGCCGGCTTGAAGCCATGAAGTTGGGGGCTATGTGTTCTGCGGGAAAAACGAACTGAGTCAGTCTTCACATAGCCTTTTCTAGCTTTCATGCAACTAAACTCTTTTTCAGAACCACCATCATTACAACAAAAGGTCGACAAAATCCAGCAGGATCAAAGCAAAAAATTAAGTTGAATGTAATTAATGTGATAGCAGGTTATGAAATTTTTAGTTGATCAAAATTAATATTTTTGCATACTTCTCCATAGAAACTATATTACTGTCCATTAGTGTCACGAATCCTGACATAATATACAAGATTAGACATTACATTTGATAGACTATTTACCCAATTAAACATCACACCCAATAAAATGTAAGGCACTGGGAAATCTTAAAATTAATTTCTCTGAAAGAGCCTTTTCCTTGATCGGATGGTTTCTCAAGATCCCGCTTTGATAGAGTCTCGGTTATCTGGCCTGGCTGGGGGCTTTGATCCTGCCCTCCTGATTTAGTGTCTGCTGATCAGAAGAGGAAACCAGCGTGGCAAATGGGGAGGAAGGTGAGTGAAGCGCTGCTTGGGATGCTGACGGCAAGGGATGGAAAGACGAAGAGGGCAAGAGTGACAGGGTGTGACCTGGGCACTGACAAAACGAGGACCACAAAGAGCAGTTAGTGCCACAGGTCACCTGCAGACGTTTGCATAAGTTATAGTACATTCTTCCTTTCCTACTTCAGGATAAAAGGAAAAAACACGGTAAAGTGCGCTCTCACGTCCACAGGAAACCGAGGGAAAGAATGTAGCAGGAAGAAAAGAAAAGACAATGAAAACTTGTCAGCAAACGGCTTTTGTCCTGCACGGGTACTGCAGGATGCGAGGCAGAACCGCAAAGATACTCCTTTGTGGCAGCTTGTGTCAATAATTCACTTGGCAAATAGTCCCAGGCAAGAAAGGAGACGGCGGACGGTTACCAATCACACGTGAAGCATACTGAGGGAAAATCTTTGCGCACACTTTCATTTCAAAAAGCGAGAAAGTGATAGCGAGAGAAAATGAATTTTACTGAAACATTTCGTCCAGAAAATGAAAAGAACAAATACCTCTAGAATACCGTGGTGTTTTCTAATGCCCTAGTCATAACTTGACTGTCTGTAGGAGTGAAGCAGTGACTATCTGACACGTCACACAACGTGATTAGCTACCTGTTCCTCTCGTCGTCCCCCTCCTTATTTCCCAGTCAGTTGAATTCCATAATTGATACTTGTTTTTAACCTGGATAAAAGGCTAGGGACCAGGTAATTCAGTTTCAGTGAGGTGTCAGGGTCAAAGAAACAGTTCGGCAGCACAAAGCACATTTTAATGGTTCAAAACCTTTATTCGCACATCTTGTAATTAATGAAAAGAATCTGAATATAAAATTCCTTTCCCTCCCCCTCTCCTCACTCTTTTTCCTCCTTTCCAGAAGTATGTGCGTTGACCTAACCTTTCCTCAGCAAGAATGACTCTTTTCTCTCTGGGAGGAAATCAAACGTGTCTAAATTAAAATTGGGTTCTGTCCCATGCTTGATATCATCACCCCCTGTGAGTTCTGTTATCAAGTTGGTTTGTAACTCTTCCATCTTTTTTTTTCTTTTCTCAGAGAAAAATACACAAACATATATCCACATAGATGAACGGATGTTTTGGTGATTGCTCTTAAAAGGGAGGAGAAAGAGACAATGGACGGAGAGCAAGACTGACTCGGGCATATGATAAAATGTACTTCAATAATAGGCGTGTCTAACATTTCATTTTATATTGTTTGCATAGCCGCAGCATGAAGCCCCTCCATCTCCTTCCAACTTAAGTCAGGTCTTTACATAATCAAATCTCACTTGTGAGTGTGTGTGCATGTGTGTGTGTGTAGCGGGGGGCGCCTTTTAGGGGTTAAGATAATTGGGGAATTCAGGAAATGACAGAATTTCCTATTTGGGCATGTGACATGGCAGAGGAGAGAACTTGCTTATGGTACAGGGGAACAGTAAAGGAAGAATTCAGTGGTGATAGGACATTAGAGCTAGAGGTGATCATTGGATTGTTAGTCCCCTGGAAATCCATCGAAATCTTGTGAACATCGCTGGGTGTTTCATAGGACACAGAGCGAGAGTTAAAGCCAAATTTCTTAGTTTCTGCAAAGCAGGGTGATCAAAGGCAACATATGGGTTGACTTGCAATGAGAGTGTTGCAGCATGTCGCCTCTTGATAAAACTCCAACTATATTGAATGTAAATTTTCCATCTTTTTTGATCCCTGGGAATTTGAGGGTCTTGATCTGTCTCAGTAAGTTTGTGATAAAGATTGCTCATTTTATCACAGATGTGCTGATTCAAAGTAAGTTCTCGTCAATACGAGGCTGCTAAATAATTCACAAGGGTTTTTCTTTTAATAAGCCCCTAATGGACGCATAAATCACCAGAGTTTTTATTGCTGTGGAGAGAGAAAATTAGCAAGGAGGGACCGTATCCCAAATCTTTCAATGATTTTATTAATGTGAACCAAAAGAAAATCAGAGAGGAAGTGTGGTGGAAATGTGTAAAAACGGGGAATTGTGACCATGAGAAATTATGAGCCTTTGCAATGCTGAGGAAGCATATTGTAACAAAGTCTGGATAGATAAGCAGTTACAGCATTCATGACCGGTGCTATTTTGATAGCTTTAAGTGAGCGTGCACTGAGAAAAGCACAGGGCGACCCTAGCCATGTTGGTCAAGACCTGTGTTTCCCAAGGTAGAAACCAAGAGCACTGAGGTTTCCACAAATCATGTCAGGAAGGGGGAAGACCTCTGATCCTCCGTTTCCATGTGCTCTTTGGGGGAGATGAGGGAGGCACTAACATTTTATTTGGAGAAACGATCCCACATCAGAAAATCATTTATGATCCACCCATCCATCCAATGACAATATTTTCATTGGGAATAACTAAGAGTATTGGATTTCAGTGTGAGAATACTGGATATTTCTCTCACATTCTGTATCTCTATCTGTGCTTCCTCGCTATAGGGCCATGTCACCAAATGTATAACACTCTACATCTCAGAAATACAGGTATGCGCCGCCTAACGATAGGGATATGTTGTGGGCAAGTGTGTTGTTGGTGGGAATATCACAGAGTGTGCTTACACACTCCTAGATGGTGTAGTCCACTACACTCCCACGGTCTGTGGCACAGCCTACTGCTCCTAGGCGACACACCTGTACAGCAGGTGACAGTCCTGAATACTGCAGGCAATTGTGACACAGTGGTAAATATTTGCATATCTAAACATATCGAAACATAGAAAACGTACTGTGGTGCCCTAGGACACTAGGACTGCTACAACAGCCCTAGGCAATTGGAATTTTTCAGCTCCGTTATAATCTCACGGGGCCCCGTTGTATATGCGGTCTGTGGTTGACGGTAACGTCCTTATGCGGTGCATGACTGTATTGAAAAGAATGACTGTCTAATACATTAAAGCTCCATAGCCCAAACTAATGGGAGAGAACGAAGGACATTTTCAGGTAGCGTAATGTCTGCTTGCTGTCTTAAAACAAATGTATTTTGTTAGTTTGAAAAACATTAGATTAAGCAAGTGTGAGCTAATCTAGGTGCTCTAGAGCTGCAGTTTCCACAGCCCGCAGGACGTGGCCCATTAGAACTGGGCCAAGCATCACTGCTGGAAAAGTTGTCTTCCATGAAGGTTAGGAACCTGGTCACACAGCAGGAGGTGAGCAGCAGGCCAGGGAGCGAAGCTTTGTCTGTGTTTACAGCCGCTCCTGGTCGCAGGCATCACCGCCTGATCTTTGCCTCCCCCGAACGGCCCCCACCCATCCATGGGAAAATTGTCTTCCAGGAAACCGGCGCCTGGTGCCAAAAATGTTGAGGACCGCTGCTCTAGAGTCGCAGTGCCCAGAGGGGACATTGTATTCCCAGCCTGCCTACGTGGGGCTCTATGCTTCTTTCCAAGTTGGTGGGTCTCTCCTCCCGTGTACGTATGTTCTTCAAATATTTCTTAGCTCACACACCTCCTAAAATATTTTTTTAAAAAACTATGTCCCCTCAAATGTTTTCGACATGATAGTTGAAAAGATTTGCTGTCAAGAGTCCGAGGTTTGCAAGGGGTAAAATAGCTGACTTAGTGTTTATTGTTTTTGTGTTTGAAGTACAAGTGCCAACTAACCTACATCACCAGGAAACTAGCCTAACTTTCTATCAGAAAACGGTGAACTTTGTTTCTCGATGGCAATAAATGTGTCCGTATTGTTCCACGATAACTAACCTGCCTTTGATGTATAACAGAGATGATAGAAATGGCTAGATAGATGGTGTTAACTAAAAAAAGAAGTTTCACACAGAGATGTAAGGAAACAGCATTTATTTGGGAAACAAAGAATTGCAATTTGAGTACGCTGAATCAAGGCAGCCCTGAATAGTGTCCCGTATGGCAGCACAGAAGAGGTTTTTTACAGAAGATTTACACACACACACACACACACACACACAAACAAAAGTTGTTTTGGAAGGCGGTTCACTGGCCAGGAGGAAATGCTCAATGGCAAGCTTGTTCTGATTGGTTAGGGAGTTAGGGTACTCCCAGCTGCGAGATGCTGAAGGCTGGCAGAAACTGACTTCAGTGGTTTATCCAAGTCTGTGGGAACATTCTGTGGTTTGTCCGTTAGCAGCTATGGGTGCAATCCTCTCACAGTCTCCTGACTCGACTTTAGAAAGCCCTAGCCTCAGTTACTTCATCTTCTCTCGCAAAAGACAGATGGATATGACAGATGATAGGAAGGAAGGAAGGCAAGGAGGGAGGGAGGCAGGCAGATATATTTGGCCATGAATTTGTCATCTGGATGAATGTGTATGCTGCCCCGTCAACGGTTCTCCTTTTTTTTTTTTTTCTTTTTTGAAGTTGTGGTAAAGTCAGATAACACAAGATGTACCATGTTAAGTACATGTTAAAATGTGCAATTTTAAGTGTCCAGTTCAGTAGAGTTAAGTATATTCACATTGTTTTACAAAAGATCTCCAGAATTGTTCTCCTTGCCAAGATCAAACTCTATACCTCTTAATCAACAGGCTCCTGTTGCACCCCCTCGCCCGCCGCTCAACTTTCTGAAAGAATCTGGATGACTTTCTCTGTGAATCTGACTACTCTAGGGATCTCACGGAAGAAGAATCATATAGTATTTGTCTCACTGTGACTGACTCATTTTACTTAGCGTGATGTACTCAAGATTCATCTGTGTTATAGTGTACAAGAGATTTTCTTATTTTTAAAGGCTAAATAATATTCCACTGTACGTATGTCCCACATTTGGTTTATCCATTCATCTGTTGATGGCTATTTGGGTCTCTTCCACTTCTTGGCTATTGTGAACAATGCTGCAATGAACTTGGGTGTACAGATCTCTGTTTTGTCCGAGACTCTTCTTTCAAAATCCTTTGGGGCATATAGGCAGCAGTGGAATTGCTGGAACATCCGGCGGTTCTTATTTTTTTTAACCTCTCGAGGACCCACCATGCTGTTTTCCATAGCAGCTACAGCGTTTTACATTCCCACCAACAGTGCGTGAGGGTCCTTCTCTGGGCTTGTGTGTGTAATCTCCCAGTTAAAGAGCCTTGCCTTTGTTTCTTCTCAGGAGGCCACACCTCCTCCTCCCCCACTGCTGGGTGTCTACCCAAAAGAAATGAAGTCATTTTATTGAGAAGACACCTGCACTCGAATGTTTATTTCAGCACAATTCACGATAGCAAAGGTGCGGAATCAACCTCAGTGCCCTTCAGTTCATGAGGGGATAAAGAAAATGTGGTATGTATACCCTATGGAGTGGTACTCAGCCATCAAAAGGAATGAAATAATGTCATTTGCAGCAACTTGGATGGAACTGGAGACCATTATCCTAAGTGAAGTGTCTCGGGAATGGAAAGCCAAACACCATAGGTTCTCACTAATAAGTGGGTGCTGATAGATGGGTAGGCACAGGCACAAAGCGATATAAAGGGCTTGAGACACCAGGAATGGGGGAGGGCAGGAGGCTGGGTGTGGGATAGAAACTTACCCAGAATGAACACTGTTCTGGTGATGGGCACACCAAAGGCCCTGCCTTGAGCATTGTACAAGAGATCCATGTAAAAATAACACTTGTGCCCCTTTAATCAATAATTTGCAATTTAAAAATAAATAAAATAAAATAATGGTAATATTCTGTTTAGGGTGGGATGTAAGAAAATGTATACTTTGATATGCAATCAGGGTTTAAATAGCTGCAAAGTTTTTTGAGGAAAATTTGGTGATAGACATCAAACACTTTCAAAGGGGCTGGTTACTTTTCTGAGGACAATTTGGTGATATACATCAAACACTCAAAGGGGCTTATTACTTTTTTAGGGACAATTCGGTGATATCCATCAAACACTTTCAATGGGGCTTGTTACTTTTTTATGGACCATTTGATGATATCCATCAAACACTTTCAAAGGGGCTTATTCTTGGACCCAGCAATTCCCCTTATAGAAATCTATTGTATGCAACGAATTGCAAAAAAGAAAAGAAAAAGAAAATGTACCAGGACATTCATCACAGCACTGTTTGTAACACTAACATCCTAAAGACAATGGAAAGTTCTGTGTACAGGGGACTGGCTAACATACCTGTGGATTATACATTCTGTGGAGTATTACACAGCCATTAAGAATAATGTGGAACAGGTAGGCTTCCATCCGAGGTGGACATGCCAGCAGCAGTGTAAAGACATGTGCCGAGGGATGGGAGAAGCCCCAGGAAACGCACAGTTTCTATTCCTGAAGGCTGAAACTATTTACTGGGAATGCCGTAAAATAGCACGTTCATATATCAGTATCAACATGACAAAGCTAGGAAGGAAAGACGTATAGCTGCTCTATTGTTTTCGTATTTTAAATACACTCGGGCAGGCTATGGAGTTGAGCCTCTGGCCGTGCATACATTTTGCACTTGCCTGGAGTTGGCCCAGACTCACGGGGTGTGTGGTCACGGCCCCCGCAGGCTGCACGCTGCCACCTGCACGTCGGGTAGAGAAGCTGTAGGAGCACAAACAGCTGTGGGCGGCCACACGCCAAGGCGTCAGCGTCCTTGTGAGGGACCTGCTGTGCTGCACATACAGGCCACCTGCGATGCCCTCTTTCTGCCTTCCTCAACTTCTTTCTCACCAGGATCCCATGTGTTTTATCAGCAAAACAGGAAAAGAGGAAGAAAAGTCCTCTGACGGAGGCCAGAAGGCTCGGGAGCAGCAGCAGCACAGGCACAGCTTCCCAGAATGCTCCCTTCAGCTGCTGTCCCCTCTCCAGTTCCAGGAATGTGAAGCCCTCACATGTCTCCATAAGACAAAAGAGCCTGTATCCCGGGCACAGTCTGCAGCCCAAGTGACACGCAGATGGGAGTTCTTTCATCTTCCCCATGGGCAAAGGAGGGCAGAACGTCCCTTGGTCCCAGGAAAAGCAAACTAGTAAGACCCAAATCCTCATAGCCAGGTGTGCACCCAACCTCCCCTGCTGGCTTCAGTGCCACTCAAGGGAGCCAGCTGTCTTTTCACCTACCTCTCACCAGGAAGTTCCTTACGAGGAGCTCAGGGGCCTCCCTAGAGCCTCGATCCACTAGAGCAGGAGAGCAGAAGCCATGGGCGCGAGGCAGGGTGGAGGCAGTGAGAAGCAGCCAGGAGCACTGTTAGAAGAAGGAAAACAGAGAGGCTTCAGGGAATCCTAGGGTCTTGGGAGGGCAATTCTCAGAAGTAGTTGTTTGACAGAGACAGTGTAATAGGCCCTTGGGAAGGAGAAATGTTTTCATATTTTCCGGTGGATTAGTCCCATCCCACTGGGCAAGCAGGGCTTTAAAATAAACCGTACTTAAGAAAATGTATTTCCTGTTATAGGCACTGGTTTAAAAGGGCACTGAGAGATCCCTTGGGGCAGGCCCATCTTCAATATCTAACAAAGACAGAAAATGCCCTGCTTTCTTGTACACCCGTTGGCTCAGTGATCAGAACTGAGTAAAGAAGAAAACGGAGGCTGAGTAAGCTTACATCCCAGTAGTAGACTATTGGCTTCATTCTATTCCCCGTTCACATACCTCTCTCCAAACAGTGCTTCTCAAAGTGAGGTCCATGAGCTAGCACCATCATCAGCTAAATCTCAGGATAAACAGTGACCTTGGTGGCATTTTAACTTGTCCTCTTGCCAACCCCTTCTCCCCAGCTCTGCAGTAGCCTTGAAAACCAGCAGCCTGCTGTCATAGCGAAAACCAGAACCCTAATGCCCATTGGAGAGGGCAGGATGGGGCTGAAGCTCCTTCAGAGCCCAATTCTGAGACAGTCATTATTTGATCTGTCTGGTGCTTCCCCAGAAGACCCCACACAGAGGCTGTTTTCATTTGACCTGAGTCAGAGATCACCCAGTACAAACAGCCTTTTCCCTGGAGGTGGGATAGGGGTGTCAGAAACAATCAGAGGCAATTGTTTAACATTGTTGGACCCAAGACAGTGGAGAACAGTTGGGACAAATAATAGATTGACCAAAAAGCTTGAAAGAAAAGCTGGGGAATGAAATGGCCATAGAGCGCTTTGCAAACCTGTGACATAGTCTTGGGAATCTAGAGAGCTCAGGAAAGATCTGGGACTCTAAGCCCTCGGCTCTAGCTAGACTTGAAGCTCTGCCCAAGCAGGATGTGAAGACTAAGGTAGAATTGTCAACTACCTGGTGAGTGGTGAAGGTGTGCCCCAACACACACACAAAACCCATCAGCAAAGGCGGGAGAGAGACTGGTTCCAGGAATTGAAGTAAATACCAGCCCAATTTTTATGGTAATTGTTGTACAACTCCGTGAATATACTTAAAACCACTGAATTGCGCACTTTAAAATGGTGAATGTTATGTGTATTACATCACAATTTTTAAAACCTGAGAAGGAAAGTTCTATTACTAAACGGAAGAAGCAAAGAAGATATATGGAAGATGCCGTCTCTGCCAGATCCTGCCTTTCTGGCTAATCAACTCTAACAAAGAGACCCTAAAACATAAGAAGGAGATGCAGGTCAGTTTGTCAAGCAGAGGTAAGCAGACAGATGGCCCCTAGCAGATGGGAAGCTCTGCTGAATGTGGTCGTCCAGGGACCCGTGCTGGTGAATTGGCTGTGCCATACCTAACGTGGGACTTCCCTTTCTAGTTCCAGGACAGCTCCAGCTGTTCTAGCTGTTCCAACAGCTCCAGCTATTGCTGTTTTCCCACCCGTGGCAGGGAGGGAGGGGATAGAGGGTTAGGGCAGGCGCAGCAGACAGGAAGTAGAAGACAAGCATTTTCCTTTTTAGAAAATATGACCCCACAATTGCACACATCATTTATGCTCATATCCTTGTGGCAGAACTTAATCACACTGAGGGCTGCATACATAACTTGCAGGGCCAGTGCAAAATGAAAATATGGAACCCTTTGTTCAAATCTCAGGAACAAACTTCAGTTAAAGGCATTAAAATATCAAGTGTTTTTTAAAATTATTTTATCACCTATAAAAGAAATAGCAATAGTAGTGAATTATGAGTAACAACATAGAATACAAATGAGAAAAATAGTATTTTGGTGTCATAATTTTATATAATACAGTGAATAATAATGCCCTCACTTGAGAAGATGTGATTGAGTCCTAAGGCTTTGACACTGTCTCAAATGATTCTCACTTGGAGGGATAACACAACAGACCGTCGTCTGACTGAATAAGTTTGGCAGAGACTTTCCAACTGGGATTTCTGGCTGCTGAGACATCCGGGCAAGTTCTGACCTGGGGAGGAAGACCAGCACCAGAAGGCATGGGGTCACTGGTCATGAGGGCAGGGAAGGAGAAAGCCACAAACACGGCCCTTGCTTACGAAGACGTTGCTGTAAACGTGCACAGCTGTGGCTCAGGGTGGGCTTTCCAGTTCCACCGGGGGAAGTGGCAGACACTGAAGCTGAGTTTAAAGAAGCATATCTAGGCCCCAGTGGAAAGGAGCAGGTCAGGCGCCACCATCGATTCTGTGCCTTCTTTTTGCCTGTCCGCTAAGCCTGGCATCCAGCCAAAGAGGAAGTGGCAGCTGTCCTGGGAGAACCGTAGGCCCTATCCTGGGCTGATGTTGCTACCAGCCCAGCACGTTGGCCAACGCTACAGCTGGCGTGTGCTGCTCCCCCTCATCAGCACTGTAGACAGAATGACTTGGCCAGTTGACATTAGCCAGCCTTTATCTTCAGCTACAACAGAAATGGCGTCATTTGTCATCAGGGAAATGCATATTCAACCCGCAGTGATATTCCACCACATACTTATTAGAATGGCTAACATGAAAAAGACTGACCATACCAAGCATTGGCAAGTGTGTGGAGGAACCGAAACTCTCATACACTGCTGGTTGGAGTGCAAAATGGTACAACCTGCCTGTTTCACAAGAGGTTAAACATACACTTGCCGAAGGAGCCAGCCATTCCATTCCTATACATTGATCTCAGAGAAATACGAGCCATACGCCCACACAGAAGTTTGCACATGATTGTTCATAGCAGCTTGATTTACAATAGCCAAGAACAGGAAATGGTCTGAATAAAATAAAAAGAACAAGCTACTGGTACATACGATGCCAGGGACAGATCTGAAAGTCATTATGCCAAGGAAAAGCAAACACATAAGACTACATACTGTGTGACTCCACTGGCATAAAATGTAGACTAATCTAGAAGAGAAGAAGGAAGATCCTGGACTTAGGGTAGTGAGAAAGATCGACTGCAAGGGGTCACACAGAATCTTTGGGGGATGATGAAAATGTTCTATGTTATTCTGGTGGTGGCTTTATGGTGTATGCAATTTTCAGAACTCATGGAAGTATACACTTGTAATGGATGCAGTTTATTGTCTGGGAATTATTTCTCAGTAAAGTTGATAAAACAGCTGCCTCCCACAGGACCTTGGAAAGCAAATGACATGCTGTCCAATGCCGAAGTGTTGGGAGAAATGGTAGAAAGAATCAAAATGTTGGGCGTGTGGCAGTGGCTTCTTGCCACTTTCAGAGGAGTCCTACAAGAGAAAGGTGAACTCAGGCTAGAGCTACCAGTCTACAAGCAGAACTGAGAGGGCGGTGCTCTCTGCCTGACACCAGAAATCTTTGTTGAATGAGAGCCTGATCATTTGGAACCCTACAGGATGAAAAAGCGGTTAGCTCCAAATCCAGCAATTTGTACAGGTGGCCCAGAATTAGCTTCCCAAGGAGGGATACAGACTACAGGAGCCAGCTAAGTAGTTAGGACCAGCTTGAGAATGTTGTGTTCCCATCTGAGCCCACAGTTTAGGATGAGGCAGATGGCCTCAAGGCAGGTGCCATTCATTGTCAGAGAGGGCCACAGGCCAGCAGAGAGACCAGTAAGTAAAAGATAACAGACTTCAGGCTTAAGAACCAAGTCTGCATCAGCAATTTTTGTAGTTGAACTGGCTGGAAGCCAACCAATCTTTAGAGGGAAACCACAAGCTGGGCTTGCCAAAGCCAGTGATTATTCCAACTCAAAGCAACCCTCCAGCGGCCCCAAACCTGTAACCAGTAGGTAGCAGGCTGCCAACACCATGGAACCTCCAAGAGCATACTCCTCGGTGCTCTCTTCAGGTGTGGCCCAGGGGAACAGATGATAAGGAAAGATCTCCAGATGGCAAAGCCAGTAGCTACAGACAACAACGTGAGTACACGTGAGTTTTTCCCAGAGGACAGATCCAGGGACCAACTAAGGACCATTTGCTCCACTGCTGGTGGACGGTGCTCGTATCATTCCTGCGCAGAGCGATTTGTTCCCTTGCTGTGAACCGGAGACTGCAGTGTGTCTCCCGTTTCCCCCTTCCAGCTGACTTCAAATTGCCCTCCAGTGGCTACTCTCCCCGTCTTCCTGTTGGAAATAAAACTCTCTGAAGTTTTATCCATGCACGTTACCATCCAGCTAGAGACTTATACCCAGCCTCCCTAATCATTAGGTACTAGATGTGCCCAGGGCCAGCTTCCTGGGTGCGCGACCTCTGCACAGGGCCCTGCTCTTAAAAGGACCTCATGTGTGGTCCAATACTTTGTTGTTGCCATCTGAAATTCTTAATCATTTTATATTTGAACTTGTGTTATGTGATTCTGATGGGACAATGGAGCACATGTGTGAGCAAAGCAAATATGCTGGTGTCAGCCAGGCATGAAGACAGTAGGCAGCATGTGTGCCATGCCTGGGGCAGTCTGGGGTGAGGTGGGGCCCCGACAGTGGCTGGGACATGAAGGATGGGAAAGCCCCGACCCCTTGACTATCCATGTCTAACTCCCGTGGACAGCTTCCCCAAAGTTGGCCCAGATTTGTCAGAACAGATTGATGTCCCCCCCTTTGGATCCACCATCCACCGTGCTGTGACTCCTGCCTCCACCCTCTATTGAAAAGCGGCAGGCGAGGGCAAAAGAAGAAATGAGGACAACGCACAGGTTCTGGCTGAGAAGCGGGAAGGTGAGCTCATTGCTTTGTGTAATTGCTGCTGACATAACCATGAGGGGAGGCCGGCCAACATCAAGCCGGGGAGAGATGCAGGATATTGCCATGGCAGAGAAGAAGGGGAGAGAGGGGAGAACCAGGATGAAGAACCCAGTGAGGAGCAGGAAGAGGGACTGGAGCTCTGGAAGGGCGTAATCTGTTGCTGCTGAGGGGCAGGAGGATAACAGTGAGGGATGCAAACTAACAGACCACAGAAGAGGAGATGAGGAAAGAACAGCATAGTGCACGGAGGGGCAGAGCCACACGGTCCCCAGATCCAGGTCACTATAACCAGTGGGCTATAGGCCTCCTGCTCAGAGGGGAGCCCAGGCTCCCGACAAAGAAAAGGCAGACCACAGAATCTGAGAAGTACTTTAATTGCAAACTGCAATGAACTGAGTGACAAAAGCCACGCTAAACCTCAGGGAAGAGAGGAAGCCCTGGCAGGGAGGCAGGGAGGCAGGGGAGGCAGGGAGGCAGGGAGGCAGGGAGGCAGGGGGGCAGGGGGGCAGGGAGGCAGGGAGGCAGGGAGGCAGGGAGGCAGGGAGGCAGGGGGGCAGGGAGGCAGGGAGGCCGGGCAGCAGGGCAGGGCTTTCCAAAGAGATGCAGGCAGGTCGGGGGAACCAGTGTGGCCACAGCTCCTTGACTCAAAAGGTACCAGCTCTTTCTGTGTATGGGACGCTGTGTTGAACCTGTCAAAGAGAGTAGAGTCGGGCAGGAGCTTCCAGTGCGCTTGGGCCCACTGGAAAGTAGTGGGAAAGTGTATAGAATGTGTACCACTCACTTCAAAGGATCTGGCACTTGTCAAGGAGACACTGCATGTCCACTGAAACAGAGAGAGGCATAACTGGGCACTCCAGGCACAGGGAGGTAGAAACCCTCCCCTCATCCCACGGGACAGGCCTAACTCGGCAACATGATCACCTCATCCACACCTAGTAGCATCCAGCCCTGGGACCGACCTACCCACCTGTCACCCGAGTTAAAGGCAGATATGTTTTTCTAAATAGGAACACAGTATATGGATAGTTCTCAAACTTTGGTGCATATCAGAATCATTCAGAACTTATTAAAACACGTACTCTCCCCGTCAAGTAGCAGCTAAAGAGAAAATAAATGCAGTTTTTCCAAATGTGTTAAATAAGATCTCTAGTTCCTTGAAGACTTAGGGGAAAGAAACAAAAGAGGAATGAAAAAAAAAATAAGATCTCCAGGACTTAATGGCAAAGTATAAATGTGCTTCAAACAATATATTTCTACGTGCAGATGGATGTATGGATAGATGAAGTAGGAAGTCAGCTAAACGGATTGGATAGATTGGATGGAGAGACAGACAGATAATGTAAATGCACAGAAGTCCGCAGGGCCAGGCCTGCCAGAGTCTCTCTCCCACAGGAATGGCGGTCCCTGGGTGGCCACCTACGTGCTCCGCCCCGGCCCCACACTGCCCCAGGTTCTGCACTAAAGATACCCTCGTCTTCCCCTGTCCCAACCTACCAAGCTGATCTTTAAGGTTGTCAATTTCTTTCTGCAGCACAGGACACTAGCCCAGCAGACAGGGGAGAAAGTGAAATGGTTAATATATTCTTGCCTCCTCTCTCTCCTCATCCTCCACATCCCTCTCTGGCCTCTACCCCCACATTCCAAAGGCCAGTGACTAGACTGGAATGGAACCTTCGGTGACAAGAAGGTACCCTCTCTCCACGGGGGTGAAAGGGGGACAACAGGAGTCAGTTTAACCTGGACGCAGACCCCACTGCTTAGCTTAGAGAGCATTACCTGAGGGCAGAACTGTGCTCCTGGTGGCAGCTGCCTCCTTTCGCGTCTTGGAGGATGAAGAGGTGGCCCGTGATCACCTAAAAGAGAACACAAAATCCAGTTCCCAAGCCCAGGAGAGAGGCAGAAAGGGCCCAGCAGAGTCTGTGGTGAGACAGCACCACCCTTTGGGGGCAAAAAGTTGCCCCTGCTCTGCTCAGCAGCTCCACCCTGCTGTCCGGGCCTGCCTTCCCAGGAACTCTGGCTTAAGGCGAGCCCTGCCACACTTTCCTGTGGGAGAACTATCTGAGTAGGAAAAGAGGTCCGGGAGCAAGGCTGAGGCCCTGGGAGTGCCAGAGCCAGTTTTCCCTCCACATCCCCCGCCCTCTCGACCAAATCCTCTAGACTCACCTAAAGGTAGGGGCACTATGGGCTTGACACCTCCCTGGACCATGGCCAAGTGTTGTGAATTTCCTGGAACTTGAGAGGTCTTGGTCTTGGAGTCCCCAATCTTGCCTAATCGATGACGCATGGACAGGTGAAATGGTCCTGGCCTGCTTACTGGAAGCTAAAAGACAAATTTCTGGCTGATGGAGGGGGGGGCGAGGTGTGTACACACACACACACGCGCGCACACACACACTTGTGTATGCAGGTACTGGGTTGAAGCAGGGTATAGGAATGGGAAGTAAAAGCCTAATATTTTGAGCACTTTCTTCCTGGGTCAGCCAGTGAGGCCAGCGGGGCTTTGAGAAAGTCCAGGGCCACTTCAAGGAAGGCAGGAGGATCAGAAGCAGCCCAGCCTTTAAGGGGTTGGCCAGTCCAAATCAGTGCCTAGCCCCCTCCTTCCCAGTTCCCCCTTTTCCCAGGCTCCCTCCTCCCAATCCCTCTCTAAGGAAGAAGGCAAAATCATGTACTGAGAACAGTGCCTGGCACATATTAAGTATTTGATTCTATTAAAATGACACCAGCTTGGCATCCTAATGACAACCTCAAAGGGCAGAAGGAGCACATGAAAAAAATGTGTGCTGCAGGTACGGATGGGGAAGGGGAAGGCGAGAGGGAACGGGACGGGGGAAGAATGAGGGTGGCCTACTCACTTGGCCTTTTGGGACTGGCTCTCTATTTGGGTTGGTTTCTTCTCGGGCCACCAGTTGGAACTCCCTTGTCCTGCTCGCCACAGGTTTCTTCCCAGCATTGTACTTGGATTGTCTGGGTCCCAGAGGGACCAAGGAATTTTTCTGCGGTCTCCCAAGCACATGAAAGCCAGAGATTGGAGGTAAGGTGGCTGGTGCCAGGGGATATCCCAAAAGAGAGGCCTGGGATTTTTTCCCCAGGACAACTTTGGAGACAATGTTACCTAGCGGTTTCTTCTGGGTCACTTTCTTCCTAGGTGTGGCTTGAGGCAGGTGGATGGACTTCCCTCCTCTCTTCCCGCTGACCATGCTTGGCAACTTTTCGGCTGATGACTTGGTGGGAGGAAACATGTTGAACTCTCGAACTATCTGCCTTTGCATGGTTGCAGCTAGTGCCAGCGGAACAGAGAAGCGAACGCCTGGCCTCCCGAGGGCATCCTGACTGGGCGTGTCTCCAGAATTCCCCAGGCCACTGGACTTGGCTTGGCTTCCTTCTTTGGGGAAAATGCCCACCGTCATCAGCTGTGTGTCAGGGAACTCATCCGATGACAAACAAGAGGACTCTGGGTCTGAGGGTGGCTGGTCGGGTGAAGTCGGCCCCTGGAGACCCACAGTGATATTCAACCCACTTTCACTTCCATAGTTCCCCAGTCCTGACCTTCCCCAGGCCACCTTCCCCCTGTCCCTTGGGCCCCCCTCACCCAGGCTTCTCAGGGGACCCCCACCCAGGGGGGCCACCCTGCCTTCACCAACCTCTCATTCAGCCTGCCCTCATCCCTGCCGCCCTGTGAGGATCCCCTCAGCCAGGTGGCCATTGCCTCCGCCGCCCCAGGGCCTCCCACTCAGGGCGTCTTCCCCCAACCCTGTGGCCCTTGGGGGCCCTCACCCAGGCAGCCCTCATCCCCACCGCTACCCTCCCTGTGCCCTAAGCCGAAACCCGCTCCCTGAGCAGACACCTCGCCATCATCCGAGGAGCTCATGTCTTGAGAAAGTCTGGGCAGCCTCGCGGAGAAACAGCTGGACCCTCACAGCCTCCGCGGCCTCCGCCTCGAAGCCGTCTGGGTGGGGGTGGGGCTCCACAAACTAGAAGCAGAATGCGCGTGCGCCACAACCCACCAATCAGCGTGTGCCTTGTGGCCCCGCCCTCTGAGGACAATGCTCAAGCCCCTATGCGGTGACTCAGAGACTAGCAGTCCTAAGTCTGGGTGGCCGCTGAATTCCGGGTTCCAAGGCTCTGGTCCCGCCTCTTCCGGTGCACCGCCTGCAAAATGCGGAAGTAGGTGCCCTTCTCTCCCGGGCCTGCGAGGTCTAAATGCAATGGTAGTTGTGAAGCATTCGAAGGCCGAAAAGAGTTGTGAGCCTATGCTCCCAAAAGAGACTAACAACCCACTAGATGGATGGTCAAAGGATGCAAATAATTACTAAGCAGGGGCAACACAGCTCTTCTTTCTGTGAAGGGCCAAACAGGAAATAGATTCGGCTTTGAGGGCCCTGTGATCCATGACAACTACTCACCTTGGCCACTGTGGCGGGAAAGCTGCCTTAGCATATATGTAAAGTAATCCTTGTGGCTGTGCTCCACTACAACTTTACTGCCCGGCTGGATTGGGGCCATACACTGTAGTTTGCCGACCGTGAGTTAACTCAAAGGAGAGGGCATGTCCAATGATCACCATCACTAATATGGAGATGCACATTAAAACCACAAATCATTTTCCCACATTGTAGTTGCAAAACTTAAAGAGCATAATATTACAAGGTTATGAGGGAACCAGTGTTTCTGCACACTGCTAAAGGCCATGTAGACTGGGACAGCCGCTTGGCAGGCTAGTCTGTCAGAATCTATGAATAGTAAATTATACAACACTTATTGAGGCTCCTGCCGCTCTTCTAAACACTGTAGGTAAATATTAGCTGATCCCGGGAACAATCGTATGATTGAAGTATGTGCTATTATCGACAACTCTAGGTGAAGAAACAGGCACAGAAAGAGTCAGTGGTTTGCCCAGAGTCCTCAAGCTTGTCAGTATCAGCAGCAGGACTAAAACAAGGCAGCCTGGCTCCAGGGTCTTGCTTTGAACTGAAGGTATTAAAGCTTAAAATGCCCGCTTTCTCTATGACTCAGCAGATCCACTGCCAGGCCCATCTCCCGGAAAAACACTAGTATATGCTGTATGTAAAGACACATGCCCAAGGATGTTGGTGATAGGAAAAACAAGGAACAATCTAAATTCCCATCAGTAAGGAAATGGATAAATGTGATGGGGCCTGTTCATCCAGTAGATTAAAATGCAGCAGTGGAAAGGAATGGATGAAGCTGTGTTAATGTACATTTTCAAAGCATCCCGATGACTGTATAAAGCAAGGTGCAGAGCAAGATATAGAATAGGCTATAATTTGTAAATTAAAAATGCCCCCAAAAGTCCTGTATGTTGGGTGTGGATACATGTATGTATGTAAACATGTTGTGTGTCTGCAGTGACACAGAACAAATATTTAACACTGGCTGGGGGATGGCAGACGGTGGGGCGGGGTGGGGATGCCAACTGTTTCACATATTTTTCCCTGAACTTAGCGGTTCCAAGCTTGCCGGAGCTGACTGCCCTAACACCTGAGGAGTGGCTCCTTTCTGGGTTTCTCTGAGGCCCTCTTTCTTGTGTCAGAATTCCCCATCTCCAGCAGGCCTCTGCCCCTTACACGCCTCCCTTCCTCTCTTTCACATTCAAACTCCTGTCCTTGCACATCCCCATTTTGGCTGATTCCGCAGAACAGAGGCCCAGAGTGTCTGAACACTTCTTGCCTGCGGGAACTCAGATGTCTGATTTCCTACAGAGCAGGCAGATGAGGTGCCCCATAACTCCCACTCTCCCATTTCAGGCTGTGTCTTGTTAACTCCCTCCCTCAGCTCCACCGTGACTTTGATGTCAGACGTACTGAAAGGGGTAAAGAAGGCTATAGCAAAGTCTTGTGTACCCAGCTGAAGATTCTAATGTACCTCGGTGGGTTCCATTTACTCCCTCCTCTCCCCACCCCACCACAGAGAGAATCCCGAGAGCTTCCTAGAGAAAAGCCAGGCTTGCCGGCTTGCCCATCAGCCTGGCATCCAACACTTGCCCCACCTCTGTTTCCTCCTTCCTGCCACACTGCAGGCCCGTGCATTTCTGCTCAAGGCCCATCTTTGCGCCTTGCCTTGGTCTCCATCTCCTGCCTTCACTGCTGAGTACCCTTCCCTCTCCGGGGCACTTAGTCTCTCCCGTTCAACTCGAGCCTTCCTGTTGCTTTCTCTCTTTTAAAACAAGAGTGGTTTGCAACTTTTATCTTTTTAGAAGTGACAGGTGCACATGGCAAAAACAAACTTCAAAGATATACAATGAAAAGTAAGTCTCCCTCTTACCCTTGACCTCCAATCCTCCTGCTCAGGTCGTTAACCAAATTTTTGAATATCCTTCCAAAGTTATTCCATACAGATACAAGCATGTAGGAATAGATATCCTTTTCTTGTCATGCGCAAGCATAGCAAGCTACAGTCACTGCCCTGCGCCTTGCTTTTTACACAACATGCCTCAGAGAGCATCTTAAACCATCACATATGGATCTAAAGTATTATTTGTCACATCTGTCCCAATAAGGATACACTGCCTGCTGCTTCGGGATGGAAGGGGCCCAGTGTAGTTGGCTGGCACTGTGTGTCCCGTCAGTCTCTTCAAGGAATTGTGCCACAGCAGGGACTCAGTGTCGGTCCCTGTTGCTGGAAGGTTGGCAGTAGTAGATGCATCGGCCTTGGTACGTGGGAGTCTTTACTCTTGGGGCTCCATCTGGGGTCACTCAGGACAAAAGGTGGCCAACATCAACTGCCTTGTTCAGTGCCTCTTCCACGGTGAATGCTTTCTGCTGGGAGTTTGCACACACTTCATGCCCACTCCCAGATGTGCGTCCACAAGCCTCTCCCCTAGACCTCTTCCTTGCTCCTGATCTTCCAGTCCTTTCCCCTCAGGCTCCTGACCAAAAACCAAGCCATTGGGCATTGCCCAGAAACATTTTTATGCACCTATTTCTATTTAATATATTCATTATAATTAATTATATAGTTAATTATATTAATGTCATAATATGAAAATATTACATATTTTGTACAGTACATATATACATACATATTTACCTGTATTTTATTTATGTGTGTGTGCATTGTGTGTATAAAAAAACAGAGCTGCCATAACAAATTACCACAAACTGAGTGGCTTAAGACAATAGCTCTGGGAGACCGAAAATCTGAAATCTGGGTGTAAGCAGGGACATGCTCCTTCTGAAGTCTCTAGGGGAGGATCCCTCCTGCCTCTTCCACCTTCTAGGGGCTCCAGGTGTTCCTCCCTTGTGGCTGTATCACTCCAGTGTCTGCCTTCATCTTCACGTGGCCATCTCCTCTCTGTGTCTCTCCTCTTCTGTCTCTTGTGTCATAGGATTTAGGGCCTAGTGAGATAAGCTAGGATGACCTCATCTTAATATCCTTTTTTTAAATTTTTATTTTATTTTGTTTTATTCTTTTTTTTTTTTGACACAGAGTCTCACTCTGTCACCCAGGCTAGAGTGCCATGGCGTCAGCCTAGCTCACAGCAACCTCAAACTCCTGGGCTCAAGTGATTCTCCTGCCTCAGCCTCCCGAGTAGCTGGGACTACAGGCATGCACCACTATGCCTGGCTAATTATTTTTTCTATATATATTTTAAGTTGTCCATATAATTTCTTTCCATTTTTAGTAGAGACGGGGTCTCGCTCTTGCTCAGGCTGGTCTCGAACTCCTGAGCTCAAACAATCTGCCCACCTGGGCCTCCCAGAGTGCTAGGATTACAGGCATGAGCCACCGCGCCCGGCCTCATCTTAATATCCTTAATTTAAATAATCTGCAAAGACCCTCTTTCCAAATAAGGTCACATTGACTGGCTCTGGGGAACATACCATCAACTTACAGATAGACAGATAGACAGATAGATAGTCCCCCCTGGGGCCACTTCTCCTTCCCCATAAAGTGGAGGATGGGGTGCACCACTTGCAGCTCTGCATCCTATCCAGGAGTGAGGGTCACCCCTGGGTGTGGCTGGAATGCAGCTGCCTTCTACTCTGTGCTTGTACCCAAATACCAAGCCAATCTAGTCAGAAACCAAGCTCAGGCCGTTCCTCCTCCAGATGGTCACATTGCTTTTGACTCAGTCTCTGCCTGGATGGGCAGGGTGCAGTTCATAGGCTTCTCCTTGGCCTTCCTCTGTGTGAAAGCTCTCACTCCATATGTCAAGGACCCAATGTGAGGGTTACTCCAATTACCAAGTGTGCCAATTCCAATTATGCACTCAGGGGCTGGGAAAATGACCTCTGGGTGGATCCAGTGGGCCCACTATGAGCCAGACCTTGGCCAGGACTTCACTTATTAGATTGTTTTCAAAATCACATAATTATAGGTAAATTTTATTTTCTTTTTTATGTTCCAAATTTTCTCAAAATAAAATGGAAAATATATTGTTTTCTGACTAGAACTTCCTGATACTTTAGTTCTTTAACTTCATTACTTTCGTTCTCCCTGTTCCTGGTCCTCATCAAGACACATTTTTAGGAACTGGGAACACAATTGCTACACCTCTAGACCTTCAATCACAAGCCCCAACCCAAGATTAATCTGACCATCTATTTTATCCATTCTTGCTCATAAGCTGTGGTGCATGGCTGAAGGAAACAACCAGAGAGATTGGCACCATTAGAAACTCAGGACCGTGCCAGGTGCGGTGGCTCATGCCTATAATCCTAGCACTCTGAAAGGCCAGGCAGGAGGATGGCTTGAGGCCAGGAGTTCGAGACCATGCTGAGCAAAAATAGAAAAAAATAGCTGGGCAACTTAAAATAGAAAAAAAAGTAGCCAGGGTTGGTGGTGGCACCTGTACTCCCAGCTACTTGGGAGGCTGAGGCAGGAGCATTGCTTGAGCCCGGGAGTCTGAGGCTGCTGTGAGCTAGGCTGATGCCACGGCACTCTAGCCTGGACAACAGAGCGAGACTCTGTCTCAAAAAAAAAAAAAAAAAAAAAAGAAACTCAGGACCCCAGTCTAATGTGAATATCTATGCTGCCCTCACTCCCCTCAGAGCTTGTTCTCTCCACCACCTTTGCCCACAAAGTCCGAATAGATGACCTGGATCGAGGTAGTTTCTTGCCTTGTACATGACATGTTCCTGAAAGCACTTGCAAATCAGACATCCAGAAGTCTAACGATAGATGTGTGTGCTGTAGGGAGGTTTTTATTGTCTAGCAACCCAGTAGACAACTAAAAAGGCCCACACTCACCTGGGGCCCACAGGGGACGGTGACTGCTAACCAGAGCCATCCACTATGCCCACATCTCATAGTGGAAAATTGGCTACATACTTGGTGTTTTCTTTCTCCAACACATGCATCTACCACAGGCAAAGTTTCCAGCCTCCTTGCCCGTGGCCTAGCACTGCCCAGCCCTCCTCTTCATCCACATCCTTAGCCACATGACTTTGAAGGTCCTACCTCTAGTGCCAGGATATGGTTCCCTGCCCACTGATATTGAGCTTGACTGTGTGACTACCTTTAGCTAATGGAATGTGGACAAAAGTAACAAAGTGCTAATTTGATCCTAGGCCTTAAGAGGCATCATGGTCACCTCTCTTAAACGTCTGCCATCATCATGAAAAGAATATGTGAAATAGCCAGGTGACCTTCTGGTCTCAGAAGAATGAGAGACTTGTGGAATAGGGCCATCCTAGCTGCACGATGTTCCATAATATGGATGTACTGTGATTTATTTAAACACTGCTCTATTGACCAGACACTTGGGGCTTTTATTCAAAATTCTCCCAAGTCCCAAGAGTGC
Organism: Eulemur rufifrons; assembly: GCF_041146395.1. Taxonomy (NCBI): domain Eukaryota; kingdom Metazoa; phylum Chordata; class Mammalia; order Primates; family Lemuridae; genus Eulemur; species Eulemur rufifrons. Next base: position 19,733,484 of record NC_091012.1, on the reverse strand, counting down.
TTTAACAGGCATTCTTGCACATACCCATTACACACATCTACAAGCATTTCTGTGGTGTAGAAGAATTGAGGTGGCATGATGACATGAAATGCCAAAGTGGGTCCTTCTTATTTTCCTAGAATTGATGAGTAGTGTCCACACCTGTGATTAAAGATCTTCAAAGTACCTCCCATTCTAAACAAAGAGGGCCACATGTTCAGGACCAGCCCTGCAAGGATTGTCAAGAGGTGCCATTTCAAAGAAGCCCTTTCTACAGCTTTCTCATAAAGAGGGCAGAGGTGAAGGAGTCACCTTCCAGGAAAAACCACCCTTCTCCTCAAGGTTCTCTCAATGTCTGGAAGGGTACAGGGCTAGCACCTCAGGTGTACAGTCTGTGGGAGTCTGCACAAAGCAGAGACTGACATCTTGTTCCGCGTTAGATATTTTCAGAGCCACTGGCCTTGCAGATCTGCCCCAGTGCTCTCAGAGCAGCAAATGCAGAGGGCAAGAACAAATGTTTGGTTTTATAGCTACTGAAATTGCCCCTACAAAGGCTGCACCTACAGTGTTGGCTTACAGTTCTCTACCTGGGGATGGGAATAACATTGATCTCTGTGCAGAGAGTGCTTTCCTTCAGACAGAGGTCAACAGGGTTGATTGTTAGTGACTTGAAGAGCTCAACAGAAAGAGATTAAAATAGTTTTATGGACCTAAGAGCTGTATATATCAATAGTTGATGAATTATTTCCTGATCGCTTCTTCAGAGACTGGATGCTTAATAGGTAATTCTCTTCTACTTCTGAAAAAGCAGGCAGTGTAGTAGAAAATGAACATGTGAAGGCCGGGTGCGGTTGCTCACGCCTGTAATCCTAGCACTCTGGGAGGCCGAGGTGGGTGGATCGTTTGAGCTCAGGAGTTCGAGACCAGCCTGAGCAAGAGCGAGACCCCATCTCTACTAAAAATAGAAAGAAATTATATGGACAGCTAAAAATATATATAGAAAAAATTAGCCGGGCATGGTGGTGCATGCCTGTAGTCCCAGCTACTCGGGAGGCTGAGACAGGAGGATCGCTTGAGCTCAGGAGTTTGAGGTTGCTGTGAGCTAGGCTGACGCCACGGCACTCACTCTAGCCTGGGCAACAGAGTGAGACTCTGTCTCAAAAAAAAAAAAAAAAAAAGAAAATGAACATGTGGACAGAGGTGAATTTTCTTCTTCTCAGGGGTGTAGGGTAAATTTTACTCTTTTTCCATAACTATCAATACTCCTAACTAGCTGTTTTCCAGATTCTGAGGTCCACCTGGGACAGACAGAAGGAACATCTCCCTAGACACAAACTTGCCAAGGACTTCACAGGCCTGGACTATGCCAAGAAAGTCTTCTGAATCTGAGTTGCCCTACAATCCTCCACTGTTACCCCATTGCCCCTGATTCAGGGCTGCAGTGAGGGCAAGATAGGTATTAATAGTATGACAGTCCAGTCCTCTTGCTAGGAACAAAGGCCCACCACAGCTGGCACATCTCCAGCAAGATCGCACTGTAAGAAGAGAGATATACTTCCCAGAGTCACGTGGCTCACAATGTGGCTCAATAAAGTAATCCTGACTTTCAACCTCCAGTTGGATTGGAGAGGTGAGAGTTGACTTGAGGGTTAACTCTGCTGACATTATTTAGCAGAGAGAGATTTAGGAAATACAAAAGGATCTTGGCAAGAGAGCCTGAGGAGAGACAATTAGAGGTGTACGCCACCTGTATTACTGAAGTTGTGGGCAGCCAAACTTGTAAATGCGGTCCCAGGTGGAACAAACAGAGTAACTCTTTGAGCCAAATAATTACAGCAAATAACAAGTTCATGCTGCAGCCTCCCAGCCCAATGCATGGGATTTCTGCACTCCTTGCCCATAACTGTGTTTCAGGACACTTTCAAGAATCAGCGACTCTTGTCCAGACATAAGAATTATGAGACTGACTGTGATCATTTACTTTGTACCTCCTATATGCCAGGGTCTGTGCTGCTGCTGTGAGGAAGGGAGAGATCAGCAGGAGTTCACAGGCTAACAGAAGGCCAAACATAACACTTTGAAACAGGCGTTAAGAATTAGGCATTAGAATTAAGTCTGCTTGGAATGCTTAGAATTGGAATTAGTTTAGAAGGAAAACTAAGGGCAAGACTTGACCAAGGGGTGGACTTGAGCTGGAACCAAACAGATCACCAGAGTTCCAAGCTGAACTCCACCCCTTCCCGGCTGTGTGGTTTGGAGTAAGCTATGATACTTAACCCCTCTCTCAGCTTTAGATTTTTCCTCTTTGACATGGAGCAAATAACGGTAACTACCACACTTCATTGTTCGGAGGAATAACTGAGAGAGCATATGTATAACTAGTTCATAGGTACAGGCATCCTTCAGCAAAAAAGCCCAGTATTCCCCTACCCCCACAAATAAGGTCTCCACCTATGGCTCTTATGGCACTGACATCGAACACAATGGTCCTGTATGGACATGTACTGGGTTATTCCTTCAGCAGCAACACAGAGAGCATCAGCAGTCCAGGCCAGCCTGGCTCTTTTGTCTCTCCTCCAGTGCAGAGGTGGAGACAGCCCTTGGGCAGCCCCACCATGTTTCCCATGGACATTGTATGTAACTAGGTGGAATAAGTGTCAGGAAATATGAATCAAATAATAACTAAATATGATAATGAAAACAGCTTGGTGTTGAAGAAGAAATAGGAAGCCTGATCAATAAAATGGGATTAAGAGTCCAGATATAGATTTTTTAAATCCATATGGAAATTTAGTATATAATAAAAGAGAAATTTAGTAAATGATAAAGGGAACATTCAATAAATGGCATTTTGGACAACTGGCTCTCCGTTTTGAACACACACACACACGTTCACACACACAAAGGTGGATCCCTACCTCGTTCTTCACATCAACATAAATCCCAGGTGGATCAAAGAGTAAACATGGAAAAATGAAACACTAAAACTACTAGAAAAACACACTGGTGGATATTTTATTTTCTGAGAGTGCTGAAAATATTTCTGGGCTCAGAAACCACAGAGAAGAAAAATGATAAAGTATCTGAATAAAATTAAAAATGTATGTGTAGCAAAAGACAAATGGGAAAATATTCATAACAATTTGATGGGGCTAATTTTGTTAACAGAAAGTTTCTAGGACAGACCAAACAATCGGATCAAAAATAGGCTATAAATATGAATAAGGAAGTCACAATAAAAGAAATACAGAAGCAAATAAACACATGAAAAGATACTCAGCCTCGCTCATTTAAAAGAATTTTAATTTCTTTAATTTTGAAAGACAAAATAAAAGAAAGATATTTTTGTCCATCCTATTGGCAACCATTTTTTAAATTCACATCAGTCTAGGGCCGGGCGCGGTGGCTCACGCCTGTAATCCTAGCACTCTGGGAGGCCGAGGCGGGTGGATTGCTCAAGGTCTGGAGTTCGAGACCAGCCTGAGCGAGACCCCGTCTCTACTAAAAATAGAAAGACATTATATGGACAACTAAAAATCTATATAGAAAAAATTAGCTGGGCATAGTGGCGTATGCCTGTAGTCCCAGCTACTCGGGAGGCTGAGGCAGGAGGATCGCTTAAGCCGAGGAGTCTGAGGTTGCTGTGAGCTAAGCTGACGCCACAGCACTCACTCTAGCCTGGGCAACAAAGTGAGATTCTGTCTCAACAAAAAAAAAAAAAAAAAAAAAGAAAAAAAGAAAAAATTCACATCAGTCTGGGCAAGGCTGTGAGGCTAGAGGCACTGTCACCTGCTGTTGATGACGGTGTGCATTGGATGCACATGGCGCTCAATGGGATGGGTGTGCAGAAGACCAGAACAGAACGTACTGAAGGAAAGGGAGAGCCAGGCAGGCACGCCAAGCGGCTCTTTCCATTGAGGGCTGATTGAGGGGCTGCCCATTGCTCTCCTACTATGCGTGGCAGAGAGAGCAAGTCAAGACTAAGTAACAGCTTGAGCTGCAGGGAACCTGAAGGCACTTAGTAAAAGTTGGCCTCTCTCCCAAGCCTGTGCTCAGTGTGTGTCCTGTTTGGAAATCGTTTCCTGGAGATAAATGCTCAGACCTGAAAGACACCGTCCTTCAACCCCACAGCCAAATTACCACATTTGCTTTCTTCATTCATTCGACAGCTATTTATTTAGCATCTGTGAAGCGCCAGACACTGTGCCAGGCTCTAGAGGTGCACACAATTGCAGAAACTTCCAGAGCTGCCACCACTTAATAAATGCTCATTCCAGAGCTGAGAGCTCATAGGCTAGAGAGGAAACATGAAAAGAGTAGCTGGAAGAAAGGCGTTACATTTGCCAGTCAACCTTGAATAAGTCATTTTCTCACTCCTAGGCTAATTTTCTATGCCATGTCCCTTCTTTCTTGTTGCTCCTTTTAGTGGCCTGGGATGTGACCTGGCATGAGGGTGTGGTGACATGGAGCCAGCTCTCACCACTGAGATAGCAACACAGGGGAAGGTGGAGAAAAGTCAGACAGACTTGGGCTCCCCCCGACTACTGTGTCTTGAGATCAGTGTCATGTGCAGGAGTTCATACTTCACACGCGCTGGCTAACATCCCCGTTCCCAACATCTCCTCTCGCTGTCTCGTTCGCTGGCACTGCATGCAGACCACAACCACAAGGCTTTTCTGGCTACCTCTTAGTGGATGTTTGAGACATGGAGAGAATCTTGAGGTTGTTTTATAATTGGGGAATTTTGAAATTACTCAAACCTGGACCATCACCTGTAAATTTGGGAGTTGTTTGCTACCATTGCAATGGAAGATGCAGAAGAAACTTGTCTTCAGAGAAAAGGAAAAACAAAGCAGATTCACAGGGATGAAAGATACAGGGAGGGAGGGAGTCCTGGTGGTATCTGAGTCTCTGGCTCCAGTTTGTTCCTGCAGTCCTGTCCTGGGTTTCCGGGAGACAGCCATCCCTCACCAAACCTGGTATTCATAAAATAAATTCCCATGGTTTCCTGAGCTAGTTGGAGTTGGTTTCTGCTACTTTTGACCACTAGAAGCCTAACTGGTACATCTGCTTACTCACCCTTCTAGAAGAAGGTCTGTGTCTGCCAGTACCGGGAGTTAAGAGGGCTCCACCACACACTGTGTGTTCCAGTCTTTCAGCCAGGATGAAGAGAGACAGAAGAAGTTTAGACTCGTTGTAGTTCTACTTTACCAGCTAAGAGACCTGGTTAATTGTGAAGAGCCCAATACAATGGCAGCAGAGAGATTGGGCAGCTCCCCCTGACCTCTAGCTGGCACATTTTCCCTCAAAAAGCCAGGTTGTGGCAGTGCCAAGCTCTTTCCCCAGCACTGCCAAATGCAACCAGTATAAGGCATGAATAAAGACTCCCATGGACTTCTCAGAAGTGGGGCCAGCTGTGTCTCCTTTCTCCAGCTGCCACATAGCCCAACCTCACCTCCAGCCCAAGCCCCTCTCACTTAGTGGGTATAATTCCCCAAGGAGCTGTGCTTTCATATGCAGGGAGCTACAGGCTAAATCTCCCTTTAAATAAGTCTTGTTAGGTAGGGATAAGGAGGGAGAGGTGCAGATGGCACTAGGAAATGCTTTATCTACAATAGGAGGAACAAAGTGACCAGAGGGAGCTGCCAAGAAGGAACAGATGACATGTCAAGGGGGAATTCTGAGGACTGAACAGATGTTTGGTCTACGATAGGGGGTCTCCAAGGACTGACCAACCAGAAAGAGGTAGAGAGGCCATGAAGTAGAGATATGATCAAGGCCACAAAAATGGGTCTTTGGAGCATGTGTATAAGTAAGGTGACAGTATCCTCAAGTGACCTACCGTCATTAACATAGTAAAAAGTCACATACCCCCAGCGCCATGACAGTTTACAAATACCATGGCAAGCCCCGCAAATTGCCTTACAGGGATAGAAAAGAGGAGGACTGGCCATTCCAGGAATTCTCAACCCCTTCCCAAGAAAAACCAAGAATATTACCCCCATACACACTTAACATAAAATTAGGGAATCAGCATAAAGGGGAGAAATCTTGTTAAATCCAGGGTCTTCTCTCCATTTGCGAAGACATACTTGTTCCTTCTCCAGAATGTACTGTGCTTCTTTAATAAACTTTGGCACTTTGCCTGCTTGCATCTGCTTGGTCTGCTCATTTGCTCCATCGACTCAGTACCAGTAACCATGTTTCAGTACTGGGAACCAAGAGCCAGGAACATGGAGCTGACATCTGGTCCCCACACCGACAATCTTCTACCCTCTGCATGAGGGTTATGGAAAGTAACGTTTGCAAAATGATGATGGTCTATATAGTGAGTTGAATTGTGTCCCCCAAAAAGTTCATGTCCACCCAGAACCTGTGAACATGAGCTTATTTGGAAATAGAGTCTTCGAAGATGTAATCAAGTAAAGATGAAGTCATTAGGGTGGGCCCTAATCCAATATGACTTGATTTCCTCATAAAAAGGGGAAATTTGGAGACAGACACATTCAGGGAGAAGGTCATATGACAACAGAGACAACAAAGATTTGAGTGCTGTGTCTAAGCATCTAAAAGCCAAGGAACACCAAGGAATGCCACCAACCACCAGAAGCTAGGAGAGACAAGGAAGGATGTTTCCCTACGAGCCTTTGGAGCGAGCATGGCCTTGCAAACACCTTGATTTTAGACTGACGGACTCCAGAACTCATATGAGGATGCTTTCCTGTTGTTTTAAGCCCACACGGTTTGTGATATTTTGTTCTGACAGCCCTAGGAAATGAATATGCTCTGCAAATTGATGATGATCCACAAACTATTCGTGGCCTGTGATAAGTACAGAAATTGAGTGTGTAGGCAGACTGAGTGCGTGTCTGCTGAATCTAATAATAAAAAATGTGGAATTGTATTTGGTATATCTATTTTCACTTAACCTTACTACTAATTTTATTGTATTTTTTAAAGTATCATTCCATGATAGCTTAGAGAGAGAGAGGGAAAGAGAGAGAAGGTTCTCCACCAAAGAAAGTTGAGAAGTGCTACTCCTAAAAAACAGCTGCCAGCAATTTCTCAGATTTTCTGGTGCCGGACTGGTGCTGTTTCCTATGGTGTTTCCTAGTAAGCTGTTGAACTGGCCTTTCCCTATAATTTATATTTCATTTTCATTTCAGGAGAAATCTGGGGAGAGGACTTAGATCCATGCCTTTAAGTCACTATTTTGCCCAGAAGTTCTCATTGCTTACTGCTTTGTTGTATCAAAGTTAAAACAACCTCACTAATTATTCTGATACAGAAATAATACAATTTCTAGATTCTGAAAAAGTAGCAACAATGGCTGTAACATTGTTTTTGCATATTCATAACTTACCTCCCCCACCCCACAAAAAAGAGAGACAATAGGATAGCAAAACCAAAAACCCAGGACAACATGCACAAGAAAACTAGGCCATCACGTATCCCCTTGAAGTCTAAAATCTGGACTGGCTGAGACCAAATCACATCCACCCACCCTCCACACCAAGATCGTCCTGAAGGGGTATCTGGTGGTCTTGGAACTCCAATACTTACCTACCTTCGGGCAATTCCAACTATGAAATTCTTTGTGGTTACCCCAAACACAAGACAAGAGAATTAAAAGAACATGTAAATCTGTAGTTAACCTTTCCAAAACACAGAGACTGTAATTAGTAAGGTCAGGTGAGAAAAAAAATGATCAACCAGATTATTTCATCATATTTTACCCCAATACACGCAGACAGTTCCATTCAGCTGACCTTGGTGTCCAGGCTGTGGGTGTGACTGTGGCTTCCTCACAATAAAAATAACAGTCCAACATACAAGATGTCCTAAATATAAACCCTCTCCCACAAAGAATTTCCAGAGGAGACAATAAAGTTCAAAATTTTCCTAGCAAGTTGAAGTTCAAAGACATGGGAGAAAAGTCCAAAATAAAAGTCTTTTGGGCAGGGCGCGGTGGCTCAAGCCTGTAATCCTAGCACTCTGGGAGGCCAAGGTGGGCGGATTGTTTGAGCTCGGGAGTTTGAGACCAGCCTGAGCAAGAGCGAGATCCCTGTCTCTCCCAAGAATAGAAAAATGAGCTGGGCATCGTGGTGTGCACCTGTAGTCCCAGCTACCCAGGAGGCTGAGGCAGGAGGACCACTTGAGCCCAGGAGTTGGAGGTTGCATTGAGCTATTATCACGTCAGTGCACTCTAGCCCAAGCAACAGAGACAGACCCTGTCTTGGGGGGAAAAAATAAGACTTTTGATCTTATGAGCTAAAGTTGAAAGACATTGGAATCCCTAATCGCTCTCTCCACCCTCCCCTGTGCTCGCATTCAGCTAAAGGTTCTGGATGGTTTGTGAGGCCGCAGAGTTCTGCAGTCTGGGCCACCATCCACAGGCATGGGTGCTGTTTATTCAGTGCCTTGACAATTAGGTTATTTAAAGGCCAACTCACTGTGACTTTCCCTTTTTAAAGAGTTCAAATAGTTAATAAGACTCAGTACCATGTTGCCCCAAATCCTAACAGAATCTGTGGCCGCTAACTGGTGTCTAATTGGAGGGAGAGGCAAAAAATCTGGGTAATTTTGACAGCACTGGTACCTGAACTATCACTGCTTTAGAACACCTAGGTTTGCAAAGGCCCAGTTACTTAGGTCTCTTTTGAGGTGCCTTTCTTCCAAAATGTTAAGTTTATATTTGAAACCTCTTGCTTTCCATTCCCCCCTTTGGGCCCCATGTGGCGGTAACCCTAGTCGTAACGCTGCCTGCTGAAAGCCCCCTGGTCTCCGGGAGCAGGCACCCTCGCTCTCCAGGCCGGGTCTCTCCCTCGGGCTCCCGGGGCGTCTGCTGTTCGCTGGCTCGGCTCACGAAGGCTCGGTGACTTTATAACAGGCCCACACATTTCCCACATACAGGACAGGATCACCTCACGGAGCTTTTCCCAAAGCCTATTCTATGGGTGTTTAGGACAGTAAGGTTTCCATGGCCTCTGTCTCTACTAAAAGCAGAAGAGCTTTTGTTTCAGCAACTGTGGCCAAGATGAGAGGGGCTGGAGAGGAGGAAGGAGGAAGAGGAAAGTTGAGAGGCTGGAAAAGTGCCACCTTGGGGTGTGGGGAGCCCCTCTGGGGGTGGAAGCAGAGGCAGAAACTACCAGAATGACTTAAGGGGGATTGCGTGTATGATTCTTAGCTCAGACGGGGCTGATCAGGGCTCCTGTTTCCTGTTTGGGAGTGTGGCGGAAAGGAGGCTTTTCTGAACAAGAGTGGCTGCCGCCGCAGGCTCCTGAACACGGGTGAAGCAGCATCAGGGGACGATGGGGCGCACCAGGCTGAGAGGAAGTGACTGCTTTGCCGAGATGCGAATGTGGTGCGGGTTGGACATCGGGCTGCACCTAACTAAATCAGGGTGTGGCGACACTTGCCTGAGAGATGTAAGTATTAGAGGAAGGTTAGATCAGCTTAGCAGTGGCATTCTCCTCACTCCATTGCATGAAACAAGCCACTTTGATGGCTCTGATTATGCCCCTCCTAATTATTACAAACAACGGCAGAATCTGAGTGGGACAGGGGGCGCTTAAAAGGCCACCAATCCCAGGCTCCATTGCCCACTTTATGCTCCTCTCTAGCAAGCCTTGGTCACTGGATTTGTTTTCTGCCTCTGGAATCAGCCTGAGGCCCATTCGCCTTCTGGTAATTGCACAGTGGGGGCTGCAGTTTCAGCACATCTGACTTAAAAAACACGGTCCAGACCCCCACGGTATCCAAGGTTTCCAGTAAGAACGTAAGCCATCGGGGTTTCCAGCTGTGTGACCTGGGGACGGCACTCCCCTAGGTGGGTGGAGCCCAGCGCGGCCTCCTCCATGACCTCTCCTAGGACTCCCTGAGTCCTGCCTTACCGCCACTTAACACAAGTTACTAAGGACACTCCCTTCCTAGCAGCCAGCAGCAGCACTTCCGAGGGCTGCTCCCCGCGGTCCAGACAGGCTGGAAAGCCACGGTCTGGGCTCGGGGGAGCTGTGCTTCCTGGTCAGCGGGCTGCTCTTCCTTCTTCAGTTCTCACCAACAGGAGAAGGTCACAGAAGAATCTCCACTTCAGGCACTGATCTGCCCCTCCCAGGTAACCCTAGTCCTGTTCTCCGGTGCGGAGAGGCGTGAGAAAGGAGCAGGGAAGGACACACTAGCAGTCTGCACAGCCTGGCATGCTGGGCTCTGCACTGCGATGTGCTTTGTGCAATTTAAAAAATTGAGGAAACACTCCAACGTCGAAGTAATAAAATATTAATTAAATTATACTTTATGGTTTGATTATGTTTTATTCATTTTTGTTTATGTATGTTATTAGCATTTATTTATAATTTATTTTTAATTAATAATATAGTGCATTCACACTGTGGAATGCAGCAGATAAAAAGAATGCAGAAAGCCGATATGTGCTGACTGCAAACCTCCCCCAGACGTGTTATTAAGTGACATATTACTACAATAAGGACAGTAAGTTTAGTACACTATGATCCCATTTAATGTGTGCTTTTTTTGTATTTTTTTTCATAGCTCCAAACAGTCCTTGGCTATTTGATGTTTTAATGTGTGAGTGTGATGAGTATTTATGTGCATATGTGGAATGTGTGTGCTTGTGTGTGACTGTGGCTGTGTGTGCAAGACCGTGTGTCTGTGTGTGTGCTTGTGTGTGTGTGTGAGTGCATGAGTGTGTGTTTATACCCACAGGAAAGCTGATAGGGAATGCTAAGAACGCTTCTCTCTGAAGAGTGGGGAGCAAAGGAGAAGTAACTTGCACACCGACTTCCACCGCTTACTTCTTAAGTGTTGGGTCATGTGCGACTTTTACTTTCATTTTTGTGCTTTTCAGTATTTTCAAGGTTTAGGGCCCAAATAAAACAAAGCAATGCCCACATTTCTGCAGCAGTGTCATGGGGGCAAGGAGTGGAAGTGACGTGGTGTGGCAAAGCCAAGCGTATGAGCCCAAGGAGGGCAAACATGAACCCAGGAAGCACATTCTCACTCACAGACAGAGTTATCAAGGGGCACTGAGGGTGGGAGGCTGGGCTAGGTCACGGGAAGGGGTTGGGGTCAAGCTGTAGGGCCCCTGTCTGGAGGGATGCTGGTCACCCTGCCCTCTGCCAGTCCTTCCAGACTGGGCTCCTGTGACCGTAGTGGGGAAGATGGCAGAGGGGGGAGCCCGGGCTGGCTGGGCTCTGTCAGGCAGGGACTCATTGTGATCTCTGAGGAGGGCCAGTGATGAGGGCAGGAGCAGGAGGTGGGTCATCAAGGGAAGGAGGCTTGTGACCATCTGCTCTACAGTGAGGAGTGGGCACACTGCCCTCTAGGGACCTGTCCAGCTCAAAGACTGCAGGTGCCCTTTAAGGAAGTAAAAAACAAAATAATGCTCAGAGTAACACAAAAGCGGCTGGGAGGCTGGAGGAACCCCCCTCTATGCCAAGCAAAGCTATCATCCAAATGGGTTTTCTAGTTTCATTTAACCCACTTTGCGCATCAGTGATCCCAGCAGAAATGGCATGCCCCTAAAAAGTATGCTCCTTTAGGAGGCAAGTCCACTTCCGCAGGGCCCTTAAGTCCTGTTCATTCTTGATTTGCTAAATCTCTAGAATCTTAGGAAACCTTCTCTTCTCCAACGCTGTGATGGAGATATGTATGGGAAGAAATCAGAGGCTAAACACAAGGCTCCCTACTGGTAACGTGGGTCCTGCCAAGGGAAGGAGGGAAGCAAACAGCTCCTCGAAGCCTGGGAAGCAGACCAGCCAAGTGTGGTCCCGCCGGGCACTCAGCAGCCCATTGTCCTGAGACTATTCCCTCCCTGACTCTCTCCTTACTCTGTCCTGTGACCTGGCTCACCCCTTTGCCCTCTGCTCTTCTCACTCTGTGCCCGACCCTGTGCTAACTGTGGAAGATGCATAAGTGAACAACAGGCACTTGTTAAACAAACATTTATTGATATTCCCAATATGTTCCAGCCACTGTTGGACAGGCTGAACAAGACACTGTTCTTGCCATAATGGAGCTCATCGGCTGTTGGGGTAGACAGAGAAATAATCAAAGAATCACAGGACTCAGGGAGAAATAATATGATCGGGGAAGCCCAGAGTGCTGTGGGAACATAGGAAAGGGCCTCACACAGCCTAGGGGTCAGGGGAGGTATCTAGAAAGAGGTGACACATAGTGCAGGGCCTCCCTGCAATTGAGGCAGGGACATAGGAGAGGCAGCTCTCGAGCACTCTGTTCACAGCTTGTCGCCTGCAGGAACTCCAGGCATTTGGAGGCGGTAGTAAGGGAAGAACAAAATAGCCAATGCGCCAAGTCAAAAGCGTCTAGATCCTACAAGAATCCCCTGCAGCTCACTGAGTCTGCAGCTTCCCACCCCCACCCCAGACAACTCTCAAACTGGAGATCAGCTCTGACAGAAAGACTGTCCTTAGAGTCCAGGAAAAGCAACTTCCTATTTAGAGTTCGCTCATCTCAGGTCGTTTTTGTAGTAACTCGACAGGTGAACTAAAGTGACGTCACATGAGCAGGGCTTCATTCTCAGTGAGCAGAGGGCAGAATTCAAAAAGCTAGTAGCATGAAGACAAGGGCTGATCCTGGAAAAGGGGCCTGGAGGGCCTGGAGAGCTGGAAAGGACTTCCAGCTCTCCATCCCTGGAAAGGACTTCAAGGTTTCCCACAACTTGGAGAATTGCTAAAAAAAAAAAAAACAAAAAACTGACCTTTCCATCCTAGGAGTTCTACAAAGAAGAATATAGGATGGACTCACAGCAGAAAAACCACACCTTCAGCTCTGAGTTTATTATATTGGGCTTTGGGGACCTTGCTGAATTGCAAATCCTTGTTTTTGGACTCTTTCTAATCATGCACCTTGTCACCCTAGCAGGGCACACAACTATTGTCCTCATCACCCTCATTGATTCCCGCCTCCAGACCCCCATGTATTTCTTCCTCCGGAACCTGTCCACCATTGAAATTGGTGATATACTGGTTATTGTCCCCAACATGCTGGCCAATTTCCTTTCCAGGAACCAGCGGATGTCCTTCCTGGGCTGCGCCCTGCAAATGCACCTCTTCATCACCCTGGGTGGAGCAGAGTGCTTCCTCCTGACCGTGATGGCCTATGACCGCTTTGTGGCCATCTGCGACCCCTGCGCTATGCATTCATCATCACCAGGGCCCTGTGCCTGCAGATGCTGGCTCTGGCATGCATCAGCGGCTTTGCACTCTCTCTCACTCTGACCACGCTGATCTTCCTCCTGCCCTTCTGTGGGTCCCATGAGATCAATCATTTCTTCTGTGACATCCCCGCTGTGCTATTCCTGGCCTGCTCAGACACACAAGCCAATGAGATCGCAGTCTTCTCCGTATGCATGCTCATCCTGCTGATGCCCTTCTTGCTGATCCTGCTCTCCTATGGGTTCATCATCACGGCCATCCTCAGAATCCACTCAGCGGAGGGCAGGAACAAAGCTTTCTCCACCTGCGCAGGGCACCTGCTGGTCTCGCTTCTGCACTATGGCTGTGCGATATTCATCTACATTCGCCCCAAGTCATGCTACACCACAGAAGAGGACAAAATTGTGTCCTTAATCTACACCAATGTAACCCCCATGCTGTACCCTCTGATCTATAGTCTGAGGAACAAGGAAGTGAAGGGTGCCATCAGGAGACTCCTGGTGATGAAGCAGCAGCCCAAGGCAAGTTGAAGGGACGTCAAGGCCCACCAGCCAGGCATCTCACTGTGCACCTCGTGGCCCCATGCCTTCCTTTTCTCACCGCCCCTTTTTCTGTGATCAGAAAGACAGAAGGAATCCTAAGACTCTCTGAGATGCAGCAGTTCTCAGACATTGACGGATGTTTTACTGTCCCTTCATGAACAGTTCCATCCATCACCCACAGCACTCTCAGAGACGTGGACACGGACAGGCAGAGGGTCATTAGATGACCGGAACGAAACATTAAACCAGCCACTTCTGTGGCCAAAGAACTAGCAGAGATAGAAATACAAGGAACTCCCAGATCCAAAGTAGGTAGTCTGGATGAAAATGCAGAGCCAGCCCAGAAACGGAATTCCTGCACCATCAGAAAATGACCTAAAGATCACTTGAGACACACGAACGCAACCCGGAGCAGCAGCATTGAGGACTCCTCCCTCAACCCACGCACCATCCTCACTGAGGCACTTCAGCTTCTGGGCCAGCTGCCCCTCCTCATCCTTCAAATCTTGGTTAAAGGGCCACTTGCTCCCAGAAGCCTCACGTGCTTACACATCATCTAGCACTGAAATGGCTTGTCTCCCCGAATGGCCTAGAGACTCCTTGAAGATGAGAACTATGATTAATCTCTGTCACCCCAGCACCTGGCACATAACAGATGCTCAATAAATGGTAATTGGTCAGGTGCAGTGGCTCACACCTGTAGTCCTAGCACTCTGGGAGGCCGAGGAGGGAGGATCGCTTGAGCTCAGGAGTTAGAGACCAGCCTGAGCAAGAGCAAGACCCCGTCTCTACTAAAAACAGAAAAATTAGCCAGGTGTGGTGGCATGTGGCTGTAGTCCCAGCTACTCGGGAGGCTGAGGCAGAAGGATTTCTTGAGCCTAGGAGTTTGAGTTTGCTGTGAGCTAGGCTGACACCACGGCACTCTAGCCCGGGCCACAGAGCGAGACTCCGTCTCAAAATAAATCAATAAATACATGGTAATTGAACTGAATTGTAAGCCCCCATGAGCCTTGGCACAAGAATGTCTTCAGACCTCAGCTGGTAATGGAATGAAAACTTTTAGTATGTTGCTGGGCTGAGGCCTCTGTGACCTCACGAGAAAGTATTTACTGGCCTCACTCCCACCCCATAGGCTGGGCTCAGTGCCTTGGATCCCTGTGTTTCCTTCAACCATAACACTTAGCAGGAAATATTTCTTCAGTGAATGAATGAGTCCCTCATGTGTACCTGGCACTGGGCTTGGCACTAGGCATACAGACAAAGCCCCTGTCCTCAAAGAGCTCACAAACTATCCTGGGCTATCAGACACTGAAACAACTCATTTTAATACAGTGGCTACCTGCTATTCCTTCACAGGAGAGGATGAGTCATTTCTACCACCAAACCTCGGAACACCCACATGCTGTTAAAAGAGTCAGGAAGGAGAGAGCCTGAGTCCTTGATGGACCCTTCATTGGGCAACTAAACCAAAACCAAGACCACCTGCCTCTGGACTTCGTGTTCTATCAACAATACATTTCCTGTGGTTTGAACTCAAAAAGCATTCCTAAATGAGGCATGGGGGAACCACAAGTACCAGCTATTTCCAACCTTGCCAGCTGTCCTCAGTTCACTTTGCCCGCCACCTCCCCCATCATGCCTAGGGAATGACCCTGCTGCAGGAGCCACCACTGAGGCACTCCTTCCCAGATGGGAGTGGTAGATCTTGAAGGGCAGGCACCGTCTGGTCCTTTTTCCTGGTGCCCAGCCCTGCCTGCTCTTTGGTCAGTGACAAGGCAATGGCAAGTCAGTGAGAGAAGACGATGACTACAGAAAAGAATCCACTATAGGCTCTGCCTGGGAGCTCACAAACCAGTGCAGGAGACAGAACAGCAAATACCTGGTGACAGCCCAGTGCTATCAATATTACGCCCAAAGATAGACTCAAGTTGCTATCAAATGAGGCAATGCTATTCCACATCTCCTGGAATTGTGGTGAGGATTGCATGGGGAGTGACACATGGCCAGGACGCAGTGAGGATTAGCGGCAGTTTAGGGCAGCACTGGGCCCTTCCATGTTGCCCTCCCCCCTCAGGCTGCAAATGGGAGTGCGAACAAGAGCAGGACAGTGATCAAAATAACAGCTGTTTGGTGCTGACAACACCACTCCAGCCCTTTGTGGACCCTGTGCTTCAGGGCCACATGATGCCCTTGTAGCCTGCAGCGGGCACCCCTTTATTTGTGCAAGCTTAGGTGGATGCTGCTTCTGCTATCCTGTCAAGAAACACTAACTCCTACTGCTTGCATCCCTAAATCCTCCCCTACTTTCAAAATACACTAGTAAAATGTTGGCAACTGTTGAAGCTGGATAAAGGGTAGATTTTTTAAATTATTATTCTCTCTCCTGTGTGTAGATATGTAATTTCCATAATAAAAAGTTTTAAAAGTTAAAGACTCCTGATTGGTCCTCTTTGCCTAGCAGTCCGCCCTCCCCCCATGGCTTAGAATGGCCGCCTCATCCCCCCATTCATGCACACACGGGGCCTTGGGGGAAGCACAGGGAGTCAAGCCTTCCCAGGCTGCGAGATAAGGATGTGGCAACACAGGGGGCTCCAGGGAGGAGGGAGAGGCCCCTTCCAGTCAAGGGGGGTCATACATCAGGATGGGAGGGGTGAGAAGGGGATGGACACCATCAAAAGGGCCATCCATGGCAGGTGGCCTCCCAGTCCAGGCAGTACCTGGGGGAGCAGCTGAGCTGCTCAAAGCAGAGCAGCTTCCCCTGTTCCCAGGTTGGTCCTGGCCCCCAACAGCTGCCTTTTGCTGTCCCCAAATGGCAGGAGGGAGGGAGGGGAAGGGGATCAGAGAAGACCAAGGGCACAAGGCCAGGACACAAGGCCAGCCAAGGCTTCCCACTGGGCCCCGACCCCGAGAGTCCTGGGTCCAGCAGAAGCACCCACAGTGACCTGCACAGGCAAAGAAAGGCCTGGCCCCCCACCCCGGTCCATATTAGGCCAACCCGTGCCGGGCCCATCCCCCTCCCAAGAGCAGGTGGGCCCTGCTCAGGCCAAATCTCTAGAGAAGGGGCCCAGGATTCTGCAGATGAGGGGAGAGGCTGTTCTCGTCATATAGGTAAGAGATGATGTCTAGGGAGGGTAGACAGGACACGTTGAAAGGAATTGAGTAGATGGAAAGTGAGATGAGAGTATGGGAGGCCGAGGAAATGCCTCCCAAACAAAGGAGACAAAGAACAAAGGAGACGGAAGCGTTTGGGGAGTGAGGGAACAGACAGTGAGGTCAGTTGGGAGTTGGTTGTGTTTGAGGTACCTACAGGGCTTCCAAATTCATGCGGCTATACCAGTTTGAAGCTTAAGAATTCAAGAAAGATGTTGAGTATCTGGCAAAAAGATCCTTGTTTAACTATCACGTTCCTTGAATTATACACACTGGCCCTGTCAGCTCTGAGGCTTAATCATTGCAGATTATGCCTTTGATTGAAAATATATTTAATACATTCCAAACAAGTTTTCTCTGATTCAGAAACACAAAGGCTTTGATTGCCAGAATGTTTAGGACTGGCACTCTGGAGAGGAGGGGCTGTTATTTGCTGAGCACCCCTGTGTGTGTATGATGTATTTTTTGTGTTCAAGCACACATGTGTTACACAGGAGCACTTGGAAGGGGCAGAAGAAAAAATATTTCATTGTGTAATATTAACAAAATGCTGATGAAGCAAACTGTCAGTAGCCCTCTGGAGGAATAACTTTCAGGATAGGATGAACACTGCGAGTAGAATTTAGAAAGGATTGCTTTTTGGAAGCAGCTCAAAGCCACAGAGAGAGTAGAGTGGCATGGCGTTGGCCCCATAGTGTCTGCCCAAGGCCCAGAGGCTCAGTGACTTCAGAGACTACTTCATAGCATAGTCCTCCTCATTGCATCACGAAAAAGTGCCAATTAAAGGAACTTTCAGAGGAAAAATACAGCCTCCAATGAATTGAACAGGACAATTAAAACTTCAGCAAAGTAGTTCACTTGGGAACTAATTAGAAGTTTTTCTCAACAATAATTGATGAATACATTTCTTAATTTTCTGCTTACTAATGAAATATGTGTTCACTATAAAAAAATGGAGAGAAAATATGGGCAAGTTTGGAAAAGAAAATAAAAATCAACCATTATCTCACCACTAAAGATAACTACAAGGAGAATGTGGTATATTTGTGGATAAATGAGTTAATTCCTGCTTAGTGTTTACAACAGTGACTGAAACACAGTAATCACTCAATAAATGTTATTGGTTATCATTATTCCATTCCTAGTAGGCTTAGAAAAGTCTTTTCCCATCCAAAATCAAATAAAGTTCACCTAAATTTTCTTCAAGTGTTTTTAGTTTTATTGTGTATATATTAGCTGAATACATTTTATTTATAAACAATTCATATAATATAGAAATATTTCCACACATACTATTCCTTTACACACCACCGTTGCTTTTACCAAGATATGTAATAGCAGCTTAGTAAGTCAGCACTTACTTGCCCGCTCCTATTACTATTCATTTGTTTCATTTCATTCATTTGACTGTCACTTGCACCTCAGAATTGTCCTCCAAAGAGTGAGAGACTCAGGCATTTATTCAGTGATCTTGGCTGCATCGCGGGAGGGCTGTGTCCAAGGGCACAAATTCCCCTGCACTGCCAGGACCACCCTGTGCACAGGTTGGGTAGGGGACAGAAAAAGGGAGATGTGCTGGGAGCTGGAGGGAGCTGCAGGGAGCGCTGGCACAGGGCACAGAGGTGCCCACTCCAGCAGCTCAGAGCCAGAGGGCATGAGGAGAGTGCAGGGGGCCCAGAGGCGCAGCCTGATCAAAGATGTAGAAAAGTGTCTATGGGAAATATAAAGGTACAGGAATATAGGCAGGCTGCAGATGATGGTGACCAGAAGGGATTCAAGAGATGTATAGAAAATACAGGAAAGAGCTGGAAAGTCGAACTCTGCTTGTCGCCCTGCACCAGCCTACTTTTTTCCTTGATGGCCGCATATCGGTAGAGCCCGGTTATGCCAAAGCTGCCCCCACCCTGCCCACCTCCAGCAGTACCTTTCCTGTTGATCTGACCCCCTTCCAGACACAGAAGTACACCAGCACCCAACAGGCCAGCAGACACAGGGTCACCTCCCAGTTGAGGGCCCCTGGCACCTCCAGCCCCCCAGACAGCCGCAAGACTTTGTTCCTAGGGGAAGGAGATGCCATGAGGGCTGTGCCAGTAGAGGACGGACGACGCCACTGGAATCCGCTCTGAGGGTTCGTGGCTCCTGGCTCTGGCAGTCCTCTGTCCAGCCGGTCCCTCCTGTTGTCCACCTGGGCCAGGCCTGCAGGCGGCGCGGTGTGCCTGGCACCTGGGAGTCCATGGCCGGCGGGAGGCGGTGGGGCCCCCAGCTGAGTCCCGAGCCCCAGGCCCCAGGGCCCCAGGGCCCCCACCCTACTCTGCCCCCCCACCAGGCGAGGCGGGCACGAGGGAAGGGCAGTGAACCCTGTCGCTGAAGGAGCAAGGCCCGTCTGAGCCCCAGGGACTAGCCTGGGTGCTCCCCGAGGACAGGCAGGGACTGGGAGTGACTGCTCCGCATCCCGGGGCTCGCGTGTACATGCAGGGGAGACCCTGGGATGGGACGGGCCAGGCCCAGGGGCGCCCGACCCGCTGCTGGAACGCGCCGACGGGGCCCAGTGGCAGAAGGAAGCAGTCGGGTGCCTGAAGTCCTCAGCACAAGCCGGTTCACACAGGCACATGGGGGAGCCCTGGTCGCGCCCGGCTTTTAAGTGCTCAACCTCGGAAGGGCGCCTCAGTGTTCTCCTGACAGGAACCCACAACAGGGGATCCGTCACCGGGAGGGGTTGGCCCTGCGGGCATCGGCACCGCCTTCCAGGCAGGCCCGCGGAGCACGCGCGTTGGGCGGGCTGGGCGGGAACCAATCACGTGCCCAGCGGCCTCACGCGGGGTCTCCAGGGGCGCAGAACAGGGCCGTTTGTGCAGGCGCTCTCAGGAGCCCAAGGTGCATCACAGGCTACCGGCGGAGCTCAGAGGTTCAGAGGGCTCTGAGAGCAAAGACAAAGGTTGGGGAGCCATGTCGGCTGCAGACCAAGGTGCAGGCGGTGCAGCAGGCCATGCTGAAGGCCAAGACGGCCCAGATGGCCCCAGAGGCCACGGAGGCCCAGGCGGCTTGGGAGAGACGGGGGTTGCTGGCGGCAGAGCTCCACAGTTTGCACGAGCACAGGGAACCGCAGGGCCCGGTGGACACGCAGCCCCGGGGCCCAGTGGATCTGCTGTGTCAGCCCTGGATGGACACACCGAGCCCACGGCCATAGAGCCAGGAAGACGACAGCTTCTGTTGTATCCTCTTCAAAGAGGTTGTAGTGGCCCGGGGCCCAGCAGATGGGCTGGGAGGGGTACCCTGGAAGGGCATGGAGGAGTCAGCTTGGGGGTATAGCAAGGGAAACAGTGGGGAACCAGGAAAGCTGGAAGGGGTGGCCTGGGGACATGGGCCAGTGGGCAGGGAGACAGCCTGAGGGGCCTGAAAAGGGGGAGCAGACTGCAGGCAGGGTGAGTTGGCCGTGGGTGGCCGGAGGGACAGCCTGTGGAAAGCAGGCCTCAGAGTGATAAAGGAGGCCTGAGACACAGGCAAAGTCGGTATCAGATGGTGCCTTAACCTGATCTCCACCGGCATCTTCACCATGCCTTTCTCACCCCCCATGGTGTGCCGGTCCCTGGCCACTCAATGCCAACCCGTGCCAGGGGCCGTTCAAAAGGAACTCGCAGTGTCCGGCAATATACTATGTCAGTTCTAGAAGGGGCCTGGGTGGGGTGTGGTGGCAGGTGGCTGGGATTAATCGGCATCTGAGGGTCATTCTAATAGAGAAATGGGAACACCACACGGTAGGGTCTAAGAACAGAGACCTGGTGCACTGGGCCTGTGCAGAGCCCGAGAGAGCGGAGGGAGGTGAGTGCAGAGACACCATCTTTGACTTGATTTTCCTTTTCCCTCACTTTTAGCCGACTGACCGCTGAAGACCCTGGGCAACTACAAATTGCCATCCCCTCCTGTCTTGACCAGCTTTACCTGTTGGTGCAGACCCTGCAGCCCCAATCTTTTACTAAGCCTCAGCCAGCAAAAGGGAGCTAAGCCTAGCCTGGTGTCTCATTGGAGGTCGTGCATCCTTCCCTGGGAGATTGATTCCTGCAGTAATTGCCACTTTATTATGGGGGCCTAATTGTTTGTCTGTGTTGGCCCTTGGGTGCTCTTGGCCCTTTTGTTTCCCTGTTGCTGGAGGAGGGGGATGCTTTAATCTTCAATGTTTGTTACTGCAAAATACAAAACTGAGCTACTATTCTGCATCTTCAGCTTCTTTTCAGCTAAGGCACCTTAGTATTTTCATGCCTTTGTTTGGAGGGGAGGTTCTGGGATTCAGATATTCAAGTAGTACTGTAACCAGCTTGATAAGCAAAAAATAGTTTTATCATCTTTGTGTGTGTGTGATTCTCTTATGTTGCAAGTTCACAGGCCAGTGAGATTTTCTGACCAGAACTTTGTAACTTTCTGCTGCACCGATGCATTCCCTTTTGAGTTTCTTTCCCAGAATGGCAGAGCCTCTTTGCAGTGACGAGATAACCACAAAGCCTTACCGTCACTGTTTGGAGCAGACAAGATAAGCAATACTCCACCACAGACTGTGCCCAAAGACCCATTGAGCCTATGCACAAGACTGAAAGAATGAGCAATATTAACCCCTGGTTCATTATAATACTAAAATCCCTGCCCCGGGAGGGACTTACCCACCAGTTTTTGGTCATGGGATGTATGTACTAACATGATTTCTCCCTGCGCTTGCATTCCCCAAACACATGATGATGCTCACTCCCCTCATGCATTATTCATTTCACCTCCAGAAAAACTGCTGACCCTGTTGATCTGGGAGGCAGATTTGAGACAGTCCATACCTCCCCCTCCCAGCAGGTGTGTCTCCTGCCATAAATCCTTTCTTCCTTGACAATCCTCTTTGACTCAGTAATTGCCCTTCTGTGTGGCAAACAACAGCGAACCTCCTTCCCTTGTGGGTTCCTTAACAGTACAAAGTAATTGGAGACAATTTAGGAAATGGAAGAAAATGTAAATCAATTATGTCCTGTCCTTCAGCATTAACTACTGTCAACTTTTCAGAATATTTTCTTAAATTCACACTTGCTTTTATATGTTAAATATACAATAACATATAAAGTATAATTATTTTCAAGTTCAGCATTACATTTTTTCCTGAATTATTGTCATTTAACCTAGGAGCTTTTCCTCTTTCTGAAAATACTTCAAAAACATGCACTTGAATGGATGCATAAAAGAACCATTATAATGTAATTGTTGACCATGTCATATGTTTCCATTTTTTTCCCTTCTATAGGTAATGATTCCATGTAATTCTGTGCGTCTTTGCCTGAATGGTTATTTCCTCAAGATAGATTACAAAAATTAGAATTACTGAGTTAAACATTTACTTTTCTATTTACTTTTTAAGGCTATTGCCCTACAGTACAAAATTACTATTCGGGAAGTGTGCCCTCCCACTGGAATTCTGGTTTGCCCACACCTTAATACCACTGAGTCTGATGTCTGCAAAAATAAAAAACCAAATTTGCAAGAGGAAAGCAAACAACCCAGAAACACTAGACTAGGAGTCTGTGGCTTATTGGACTTGTTTCAGATCAGTGAAGAAAAGTGTAGGGACAATTAGTTAAGTGTTTGAGGGGAGGAGTTAGCTCCCTCTAAAATATGTTGTTTCCTGCAAACTTGCAAAAGTCCCTCACAGTTGTACTAGCTCTTTTGTGTGTTGCATCAGATTTTCTACATTGATCATCAGCTTGTCTGCAAAAAGAGGCAGTTTTACTTCTTCCTTCCCACATTGGAAATATTTTATTGATTGATTTCTCTGTTCATAATAGCTTGGATTTCTCTGCTTCTTTGCATGCCTTGTAATTTTAGGTTGGAGTCCCAACATTGTGAATTTTGGTTTTCATGATTGATATTTTTCCATTCCTAAACATATTATTGAGCTGTGTTTTGAGATGCTAAGTTACCTGGAAACAGATTTATCCTTCTGAGTCTTACCTTGAAGATTTGTTCAGTGGGACAAGAGCAGATTTTAATGTAGGATTACTATAATTAATTGACAGTCTCCAATGTTTGGCAAAGCTGTAGTTGGAAACAAGGACTCTTCTACACTATCAATTGGAGTGGTAATGAAATCCATCTGGACATTGATTTGGCATTTTCTATGAAATTAAAGACAAAGACATGCATACAGTTTCACTCACCTGTGAGTTTATCCTAGAGAAACTCTTGCATATGCAAATGAGGTAGAATTGACAAGGATGTTAATTATACCATCACATAAAAAATTTTTAGAATGTAAATTTACATCAACTGGGGAAAGTTTTAATAAATAACTGTACGACTGTCCCAGTGGAAAATTATGAAGCAGTTAGGGAAAGAGCAAGACAGCCAGATATTAATACAGAAAGAGATGAAAACAAGTCACAGATCTCTGCATATGGGCTTTAGCACATTCCTCTTTTTGCAATGCGCCCCCGCCATGTGAACGTGTGGGGATACACACAGTCACTACCTGGAATGAGCCACCTCCACTGTCAGGAATGCTCATCGTCTGACAACAGCATTATAGAAACTTTCACCTCTTAAATTCCAGAGTGACGTGTTTGACTCTTTTCATTAAGCATGTATTACTTTTGAAATAAATATTTTTACTTTGGAAACTAATAGTCTGCTCTGTTAAGGAAGAATCTTTCCTAGTCTTGTTCTTTTAAAACATTGGAAACGGTTTTTGCATTTGATGAAATGTCTGTGTGACCATAGAGGACATCTGTTGGTGTTTTCACCCAGCATCCGTTCCTTTCTCCTGGCACCGGCGTCCTTATTTCCCCCAAGAAGCCTCCCTCCTCTCCCCTCAGCAGTGATGATTCTGGTGGCGTTGACTTCAGCCCTGATCCAGGGGTAGGCATGAGGCTCAGGCCTGGCCAGTCGGAACATTGCATTCCCCTGGCCACGGTGATCCCATCTAGGCCAGTGACACTCTGGGGACGGCCAGGGGGGTAGGCTGGCTCTGGACAGAGGAGAAGCTGGAGCAGGAAGGTGGATCTCAGAGAACTGACTCCTGGATCCAGCCATGCCGGAAGCTCGGAACTGCCCTTGCAGCTTTCAGCTGCCCAGACCCAGGAGTCCTCCCTGTGGCTTAAGCCAACATGGACATTTTTGATTCTTTTTGTTTAATTTTTCCATGGCAATAGATAAGTCTTGACATGACTGAATTGAGGAACCGTAGTTTTATTTCTTATTTAACCTTCTGCTGTGATCTAAGGCTTTGGCCCTCCTTTCCTTCAGGAGAGAAACGGGCATGTCTCCTGCTAAGGGATTGACTCCTTGTTGATAAGCCATCAAGCCACATTATGGTAGAAAACGAAATAAATGAGTATTTTGTGGGTAAGGATCCAAAGAGGGAGGGGAGGGGCTGCAAAGTGGTAACTGGAGGAAAGGAACAAACAGAAGGGACGCTGGGACCATTTCACATAGTTCCCCAACCCTGGCCCACAATCGTAGGGTTACTTCACCCAGCAGGTGAGACTTTAGTCTGATTGTCCCTCCCTCACCCAGCAAAACCCAGAATTAGCCTGCCACCGTAGTCTCATGGATGGACTGCTAACGCTGACAGCTTTTAAACCCTACTTACTCTGCAGTATTCCCCTGGTCCAAACTGTCCCCTCTTACTCAGAGTCAAAGCCAAAGCCCTTACGGTGGCCTGTGAACCCAAAGCCATCTGGCCCATTTCCTCTCTGGGCTCCTCACCTCCCACTCTCCCCCTTGCTCACTCTGATCCAGCCACGCAGGCCCCGGACCCCTCACTGTTTATGAAACACACCAAGCCCAGTCCTGCCTCGGGGCCTTTGCACTGCCTTTTTCCTGTCTGGAACTCAGCATTCCACCTGGGTCACTGAAATGTCACCCTCTCAGCAAGGGTTTCCTGGTCACCGTATTTAAAGTTGTGGCCTACCTTCTCCCCACCGCATTACTTAACTGATGTGGGGGGGGGGAACTTTCGTAGGTGCACCATGATGGGAGTTACAACCCAAAGTGTAAGGAATATCCAGGTTTTTGTAGTTTGGATGCAACTGTTCTTCCTTATATCTTAGCCCGTTCTCTCTGCCTTCCACATTGAAAATAGGCTGAGATGGGCCAGGGAAGAATGCATGTCAGCTTGGCAACATTCCAGGGTGGACACATACTTACAGATGAAGACAACGACTTGGAGGTAAGTTAAATGAATAGGTAGTTGGGGATATAAATAGCAAGGAGAGCAGGGGCTATTGCAACATTTTGGTGCAAGGGCAGGGGATGGTGGGACTCAGTGCATGGGCTGCTTCACCTTCAGTGCATGTAGACCCACTCACTGCCTCCCTCGGTGAGCTCATACAACCTAACAGCTGTAAATAGAGTCTGTATGTACAGGTGTCTTCCAAAGATCCATCTCCAGTCTAGACCACTATCTGGAACTCCAGACTCTTATATCCAAATGCCTAATAGACATCTGTACTTGGATGTGAAATAGACGAGTCAAATTAACATCTCCCAAAATAACCTATTAATACTTTATTCCAGTATTGAGCCATAGCAATAATATTACTGCGTGAGATGGCATAATATAATCTAGAGGAACCTGAAAAGACCTTTAATATGCATTTGTTAAAATATATGTTTTCATAAATACTGTGAGTTCAAATTAATGATCATGCTTATCTACAGGATAGAATATTGGAATCAGAGCATTTTAATAGAGCAAGAAGGGACCCTGGTGATCATCTTCTCCAACCTCTTCCTGTTACACATAAAGAGACTGATATTTAGGATTTTGATTTCTTCCCAGTAACTACTAATTGCAACATTATCTCCATGCCATTGCTTGCAGAAATATTATTCAATAAAGTGATATGAAAAGTATGTATTATTCAATAGTATTACCACTTCCTAGATTCAGAAATTCCAATCCTAGGAGCTCAACATATAACCTCAAGGTGGTGCCAAGATCCCTGCCAGGAGGTACTCCTAACTAAGAGCCAGAAGTGGGTTTAGGTCAGGAATGATGTTAGTAGTGTATCATTGGAGTTTCCCTATCCTCCATCGGACCTACCTATGCACCACCCAGGGTGCATACTATTTAGCAAACATGCCTGCCATTCTGACATATAATGACCTGATAAACAAAGAACCGCTGACAACATGAACTTGAGATTATCCTTGGAGCATAAGGCATCCCCAAGTCACTTCAGTGTTTGAATGGAGGACACATGTTAAACCCAGCTGCATCTGCAGACTCTGCTGTGCAAAACGCAGGCCCTGGGGTTCAGAGAAGTCTCCGACTACATTGGATAATTTTCAACAACTTGTTCCTCCTGTGTCCTATCTTACTAATTTTTCCAACAAAAGTATTCAAGCAAACTCCACAAAAAACGATCTTTTGTTTCCATCCACTGAATCCTGCTCCATGCCATCTTCCAAATCTCATTTGGTGGCAGCTCTGCCTTTCCAGTTGCTTGGGCCAAAAACTTTTGGGGATCATTTTAACTCCCAGTTCATCAAAATCCTATTGGCTCTGCTACAGTTTGGATGTTTGTCCCCCAGATCTCATGTTGAAATTTGATCCCCAATGTTGCAGGTGGGGCCCAATGGGAGGTGTTGGGCAATGGGGGTAGATCCCTCATGAACAGATTAATGCCCTCTCTGCGGGGGCGGGGGGAGGGAGTGAACTTTCACTCCAAGAGTTCTCACAGGAGCTGGTTGTTGGAAAGAGCCTGGCACCTCCCTCCCCTCTCTCTTGCCTCCTCTCTCACCATGTGATCTCTGCACACACCAGCTCTTGTTTGCCTTCCACCATGAGTGGAAGCCGCCTGAAGCCCTTCCCAGAAGCAGATGCTGGCACCATGCTTTTGGTACAGCTTGCAGAATCATAAGCCAAATAAACTTTTTTTCTTTATAATTACCCAGCCTAGGGTATTCCTTTATAGCAACAAAAATGCACTAAGACAAGTTCCTTCTTCAAAATATATCTAGAATCAGTAACTGATAAAATAAGTTGACAGAAAATCAGTAAAGATATAGATAATCTGAAGAATACCATCAACCAAATTGACCTCTTCAAAATGTATAGAACACTCCATCCAACAATAGCAGAATAAACATTCTTCTCAAGTGCACATGAATCATACATTATGTTTCGCCATATGCTGGGCCATAAAACAAGTCTCAAGGAATTTCAAAGGATCAAAAAGATACAGGGTTTTTTTATGACCACAATGGAATTAAATGAGAAGTAATCTTTTAATCAGGAAAAAATCATGAACAACATTTGTCTTAGTCTTCTCAAGCTTCTATAATAAAATGCCCCAGACTGGGTGGCTTAAACAACAGAAATTTATTTTCTCACAGTTATAGAGGCCGAGCAGTCCAAGATCAGGGTGCCAGCATGGTTGGTTTCTACCGGGGCCCTCTTCATGGCTTTCACATGATCCCCTTCTCTTTGTGTCCTCACATGGTCTAGAAAGAGAGAGAGCTCTGGTGTCTCTATCCTTATTAGGGTACAGCCATATCAGATCACAGTCTGACCATTATCGTCTAATTTAACCTTAATTACCTCCTAAATGCCCTATCTCCAAACCACTCACCAAAGTTGAACCAGTAGGCAGCGGTCCTGCGGTTACAGCTGCAGCCCTGACCAACAATTTCACTGCAGCCTCACGAAAGACTCTGAGCCAGAACCGCCTGACTAGCCTACTCCCAAATTCCTGACCCCCATAAACAACAAACGTTTGTTGATGTGCTAGCCGCTAGGTTTGGGGGTAATTTGCTATGCAGCAACAGATGACCAATAAAAGTAGGCCACACTGACTTCATAGTAGCACTCTTCATAATAGCCACATAGAGGAAACAGCCCAAGTCTTTGTGAACAATAGAATGGGTGAATAAGTTGTGTGTTCATTAAGTGGAAGGCTGCTCAACAAACAGAACGAATGTACTGAAACACTGGACAACACGGATGAATGCCACAGACATACTGTTGCGTTAAAGAAGTCAGACACACAGGAGTACTTCCTGGATGAGTCCATTCCTCTAAATGAAAAACAGGCGAGAGTTAATCGAGCCAGGACAGTGGTTACCCGAGGGTGGAGGTACTGACTGAGAGAGGACACTGGGGATGCCTTGGGGGTTCTGGTTGTGTTCTATCTCTTGATCTGTGCGCTGGTCACATGAGCATTTTGAAGTTGTTCAAATTCATGGAGCTTCACAACTTGAGATATGTGTGCTTTGCTGTATGTGTTTTGTATGGTTGCAATGAGGAGATGATCGAAGCGTGATCTCACCAATCACATGGTTTATTTCCACACAAAGATATTCTTTTTCCCCCCACAATGCTGCAAGGGGGAGAAGCATGAGAACAATCTCACAGGAGACACACTCTGTAGATGAGGCACCTGAACCCCATAGTAAGTGAGTTCCAGTTTTGTCTAGAGTCTCCAAGTGTTAAAGTCTAGTTTCTCACTGAGGGTGGACATAAAGTCTAATTGAGGTTTGAGGCAGACCTTTCTAGGAGAGGTCCTTGGGAGAGACGATTTGACCCACACAGTGGAGACGCATGATGGCACTCAAGGTCCCTCAAAGCCGGAGAGTAGCGCAGTGCCGCAGTACTGGTGGGCGAGGCTTCAGAGAATCGCTCCAAGGCCGGCGGAGAGTAGCCCTGCCACACCCTAAGCTCCCAAAGCGTCTGTCACAATCTTGGGTTCCTGTGTGTCTTGGAGTCCAGCAGTTGAGGCCTACCTATAACTCACATGTGTGGTCCGATAACGTGTGATGTAACATTCTTGTGGGAGGGGGGTTACATGCCATGTTCTTAAGTCACTCACATAGTAAGTATTTGGAATCATTTTTTCTTCCTTTTTAAATTATTGTTTTATTTTAGAATATTACAGGGGTACAAAGGCTTTGGTTACATGCATTGCCTTTGCACCACCCAACTCAGACCAACAAGTGTGCCCAAACCCCTGACATTGCGAACCGTACCCATCCCCTCCTCCCCTCTCCCACCTGCCTGACGCCCTGTGAATGCTACTCCCATATGCGCACGTTACTGTTTTTTTTTTCTTGTTTGTTTGTTTTTGAGACAGAGTCTCACTCTGTTGCCCAGGCTAGAGTGCCGGGGCGTCAGCCTAGCTCACAGCAACTTCAGAATCCTGGGCTCAAGTGATCCTCCTGCCTCAGCCTCCCAAGTACCTGGGACTACAGGTATGTGCCACCACATCTGGCTAATTGTTAATATATATATTTTTATTTGTCAATATAATTTCTTTCTATTTTTAGTAGAGACAGGATCTCGCTCTTGCTCAGGCTGGTCTCAAACTCGTGAGCTCAAACGATCTGCCCACCTCGGCTTCCCAGAGTGCTAGGATTACAGGCGTGAGCCGCCGTGCCTGGCCCCAGTGTTGATCAATGAGTACCAATTTCAAGGAGAGTACCTGTGATGCTTGTTTTTCCATTCTTGTGATATTTCACTGTGAAGAACGGGCTCCAGCTCCATCCAGGAGAGTACGAGGGGTATTAGTTCATGATTTTTACAGCTGATTACTACTCCATGGAATCATTTTAAAGCTACATAAAAGTAAGTCACTATGCAATGACAACTCTATGTCAACTTAATAAAGGGAGAATACTTCTCCGTCGAGGAGAGCATCGAGAGAGAAAACAACTTCCGATTGTCAGCAGTCTTTGCTCACTGGTATAGAGGGAAAGACGTTTTCCAGAACACTACCTGAGTAATGGTCGCATGCTGAGAACAACCTCAACTGGCCTCAGCACCTGAGTAAGCATGACGTAACAAACTGTCATTCTCCAAGAGTTATCTGTCTTCTGCAAAAGTCAGGTGGGGTGTTCTATGGGTATTAACTTCCCTCTATGTTTAGGGGCTTTGATGGTGTCATTGATCTCTGGGATTCTCCCGGGGGATGCATTATGTCTTTCTGGTTGCATATTGTTGGAGAAGGAGAGCTGCAGCGGTTTCTATTTGGACCGACATCAAGATAGTCCCTAATTCAGGCCTCTGCTTTCCCTACCTAGAGTTCTTTCTGCTCTGTACATCAGGTAGGGCCTGAGAAATTGCCCATCTATTACGTTCTTAGAAGCCCAAAAATTGAATAGAGAATGTTTCTCCCAAATCAAAAGCAACAACAAAAAACAAACAGATGATCTACAAAATATTCACTTTTCTTGGGCACGTCAAAGAGCTCAGCTCACACAGCAACCAGGTGACCTGAATCCCAAAGACTGGCAAACTCCCCTGAGGAGAGGTGAGACAGGGGAACTGCTTCCCACTGGCTTTGCCTGGGAGGAAGAGGCAGTGGCCAAAATCAGGCAGACAGAAAATAGCCAAAATGCTATCAAATGGAGTAGGCTCCAGAGAGATTGTGACAAGAGGAAGGGAGCAGAGAGTACATACAGACAACTCTTGCGAGTTGTGCCCTAGATGTGAGAAATGATAAGAAATTGAGTAGAGCCATGTCACGTGGTCACCCCAAGCTGCAGGGGAGGCTGGACCGTGCCTATTAGCTTGACAGGGCCAGGGGAACAGGCTGGACATTGAATGTGCCTTCAATGTGTTCTACAGGCAACTCCACTCATGACCTTCAGCTCTGTGGACCAGGTCCCACAAAATCTGGCCCTCCTTTGCTTCCTGACATCGATGTCCACGTGGTTGCCTGTCTCAGCATTACGACAAATATCCCTTTAGCCAAGATGTTTCTAGCGGTCTCTATCTCTCATCCGTGAAAG
The DNA here is from genome assembly GCF_041146395.1 of Eulemur rufifrons. Classification (NCBI taxonomy): domain Eukaryota; kingdom Metazoa; phylum Chordata; class Mammalia; order Primates; family Lemuridae; genus Eulemur; species Eulemur rufifrons. Next base: position 19,702,868 of record NC_091012.1, on the reverse strand, counting down.
AGCTGGATGAGGAGAGAGAGACAGGGTGGCACAGCTCGGCAGTGCTGAGGCCAGTCCCACCTGAGGGGAGCAGGAGTTTTCACAGGACAGGTGGGAGTTGTGTCTGGAAGCCCCAGTGGGAAGCGAGTAGAATGCCAACCCTACCTCCCCAACCTGAAGGATGAGAGCAGCTTCCTTCTCTGGTGCCACCAGTGTCCTGGGAGGCACCTGGTTTCAGTCAAGGCCACGGATGGAAGCCGAGAAGACTCGCTGAGATGTGGGGGAACCTGTGGACTATGGAAAGGCACTGGGACTGTTGGGACCGACGGAACTTACTCTGTTTGAGCCCAAGGTGCACAAAGGAAAATGAAAGAGAAAGAGCCATGTCACAGAGACCTTCCTGTTCTGCCAGCAGGTTTCCTGGGGAATGAGTGAGCTCTCCAGCCCTTGAGGGCTCAGGCACAGGTGGTGGGAGCATTTGGCCAGGCTTGTGGTAGAGGAAATGCAAGCCCCAGATGCAGATGATCCTACTGGTTCCTTACGGCCCTAATACTCTGTAATTCTAAGTCAAGTCCTCCGGAGTCAACTTGACTGCTGTCTTCCCAAATATGTAGAATCGTTGTCACCTGAGTAGGTAGAGGACTTTGAGTCATGGTGAAGCAGGGACACCTGGGCAAGACCTCACACCAAAGTGGAGCTCCCTGTGGGACACCACAGGGGCGGGCAGGGGCAGTGGAGGAGGCCCCCGGGCAGACACCCCGAGAGCTGAGTCCCTTAGAGGGAGAGAGCGGAGGAGCCGGGCCTTGACCCGGGACAGCGGGACAACCAGCACAGTTTGCACAGTGAGGCCGAGCTGTGCTGAAGTCAGTCTGTGACCACCTGTCTGTGTGTCTGCAGATAGGTCTGTCTGCCCCAGGACATCAGGAAAATAAAGGCCCACCTGCCTGGTAGGTTGGGAAGCCATCCAAGGAGCGAGAGGGTGGCTTGGTGCTTGAGGGAGCATCTCATCCAGCAAAGTCACCAAACAGGGCCTGGCCCTGGAGCTGAGACCCTCGGCATCCTGTTCTCTGACACGTTGCAAGGGGCAGGCAGCTTTCGCCTCTTCTTAGGCACCGTGTAGGAGGGACCTGCAGATGGAGAACGGGAGCAGACAGCGCAGGACAGCGCCCTGGACCTACGTCAGGGCATGGGCTGAGGCGCCAGACCAGGCCAGTGTCCCTTCAGTTGCAGCCAACTTCATTGTTTTCTGCTGATCCCCAAAATAATCTTACCCCAAGAAAAATCATTCGAACACTGCAGACAAGACTAAGGCAGACTGAACATTTACACACACACACAAAGTAACTACAGTTAACAGGCCGGGTTGATGCTTCTGTGCTTCAAAGGCAGAGTTTGTTCATGTTATACGCATGCGATGATACTATATACATTGCCCTGTGGCTTCCTCTTTTCACTTAATATATATATATATTGTGGAAGTTTCTCCCTAGCAGTGTGCAGAGACATACACCTCATTCTTTCAGTGAACCATTTTATGGATGCATTATAATGTGCTACACCGCTTACCTATGTTGTTTCTGACTTTTAGTCATTTTAAAAGAATACTGCACTTAAGTGTTGATCAGTGAAAACCAGTTTGATGGTGAGTACATGTGTGCACCGTCTGGGGGACGAACACGCTGGAAGCTCTGACTCAGGTGGGGCAAGGGCAGTATACATAACCTAAACATATTTGTACGCCCGTAATATGCTGAAAGAGAAAAAAAGAGAATGCTGCAATGACCATTGTTGTATACTCATCTTTGTGGTTGTACAGATGTTTCAAAGACAAAGCTAAAAATTTGAGTTGTGGGACAAAAGACATTCACTTTTAAATTTCTGAGAGAGTTTGCAAAATTTTTTACGAAAATGGTGGCACCATCTTCATTCGTGCTAATAGTAAGGGTCTTATCAATCATCATAATGTTTGCTAATAGATTGGGTGAAAATGAATTCTCAATGTTCTTATATGTGGTTCTTTGGTCATTACTGAAGCCTAACATCTTTTTGTTTCTTCGCTGGGCCATATTACTCCTACCTGTCTTCTAAGAATTGCCTGTTCTTACCTTTATCTGTTTTTCACCTTGGTTGTTTGGCTTTTGCTTAGTGATGTGTGAGAGCTCTTGTATAGTAAAGATATTAGCCCTTTGATTAACTAACACATTGCAAGTGCATTTCCCAGTATGTTGCCTCTAATTTACCTTTGTTTGTTGTCAAGTTTCACAGTAGGTCAAAATTCAGCCCATTCCCATTGAGCTATAAATCTCCCCAGAAACTTCTCTGTGGAATGCACACTGCTATAGCTGTGACACATCATAGTCTTAAGAATTATGTTTGCTATACGTTTTAATGGATCACACCACTAGACTCCAGTCATTACTTTCCACTCATAGAATGTTCCTGGCTACACTTTTGCTATATTGTTTCAGATAGACATTTGATTTTTTAATGTAAAAATAATGTCATGAATAAAAATAGGATTGATCTAGTTGATGGCACTAAAACATGTTAATATGCACCTCTGTGTTCTGCTGGTTTTTAAATAATTTTCTTATTATATAAAACCCTTCTAAACATTTGTATATTGTTTATCTTGATTTTACTCTGTAGGCTTTATATCCAAAGACATAAATAGAATCAAACTGAAAGAAGGGAAGTGGATATTCCATGCAAACTTTAAAAAAGGGGGGTTGAGTGTCTGTACTAATATCACACAAAATAGAATTCAAGTGAAAATCTTGTACAAAACACAAAAGAATGGCCTTGTATACTTACAAAAATGGTCAGGTCAGCAAGAAGATATAGCAGTTATGAACATATATGCACCAAACAATAGTGTCCCAAAATATATGAAGCAAAATTTACAGAGTGGAAGAGACAAATAGTCCGCTCTACAATAATAGTTGGAGACTTTAGTACACCACTTTAAATAATGGGTGGAACATGTAGACAAAAGATTAATAAGGAAATAGAGGACTTGAACAATGCTATAGACCAACTAGACCTAACAGACCCATGTAGAATACTCCATCCAACAACAGCGGAATACACATTCTTCTCAAGTGCATATGGAATATTCTCTAGGAGAGATCTTATGGTAGACCACAAAACTACACTTAATTAATGTAAACAGACTGAAATATTTCCCAGTATCTTTTCCACCACAATGGAACGAAACTAGAACTCAATAAAAAAAGGAAAACTGGAAAATTCCCAAATATGCAGAAATGAAACAATACATTTTAAACAACCAATAGGTCAAAGAAGAAAGCACAAGGGAAATTAGAAATATTTAGAGATTAATGAAGATGAAACAAAGCACACAAAGTTTATGATATGAAGTGAAGGTAGTAAATAATTTTATAACTGTAAATGACCATATTTTAAAAAAAAGGCCGGTCTCAGTGGCTCATGCCTGTAATCCTAGCACTCTGGGAAGCCGAGGCAGGCAGATCGTTTGAGCTCAGGAGTTAAAAACCTGCCTGAGCAAGAATGAGACCCCATCTCTATGAAAAAATAGAAAGAAATCAGCTGGACAACTAAAAATATACAGAAAAAAATAGCCGGGTATGGTGGCGCATGCCTGTAGTCCCAGCTACGTGGGAGGCTGAGGCAGAAGGATTGCTTGAGCCTAGGAGTTTGAGGTTGCTGTGAGCTAGGGTGACTCCACAGCACTCTATCCAGGGTGACAGAGCGGTACGCTGGGATGGGGAGGCATGGGCAATATATATAACCTGAACTTTTGTACCCCCATAATGAGCCAAAAATAAAAATAAAATAAAATAAAATAAATAAAATAAATATGTAAAATAAAAAATAAAAAGAAAACAGTTCTGAAACCAATAACCTAACTTTATGTCTTGTGGAACTAGCAAAATAAGAGCAAACTGAAATAGAAGAATGAAGGCAATAATAAATATTAGAGTTGAGATAAATAAAATAGAGAAGAGAAAACAATAGAGGGAATCAAGGAAACCAAAGAGTTGGTTCATTGATAAGATCACCAAAATTGACAAACGTCTAGCTAGACTACCAAAAAAAGAGAATAGACACAAATCACTAAAATTAGAAATAAAAGTAGGGACATTAGTACCAACTTTACAAAACTTTAAAAAAAATATGAAAGAAAACTATGAACAATTGTACACCAATAAATTAGAGAAACTAGATGAATAGACAACTTCCTCTCAACAAACTGCCTAAAGTGAATTTATAAGAGATTTTAAAAAATCTGAACATAAGTATAAAAAGTAAAAAGATTCAATCATTAATCAAAAACCTCCAAAGAAAAGTCCAGAACCAGATGACTTCACTGGGTAATTCTACCAAATTTTTTTAAAAGGATTAACACCAATCCTCAAAGTCTTGTAAAAATAGGAGAGAAGGGAATACTTCTTAACTCATTCTGTGAAGCCAGCATTACCCTGATATCAAAGCTACATGACAACAACACATGCATCAAAAGATATTTAGAGACCAATACTCATTATGAATATCAATGCAAAAATCCTCAATAAAATACTAACAAACCAAATCCAACAGGATTTTAAAAGGTTTATACACGATGACCAAGTGGCACTTATCCCAGGAATGCATGTATAACTCAACAGCAACAAAAAAATGTATCAGTGTAATAGACCACATTAATGAGACCAAGAGAGGAAAAAACACATGATCCTCTCATTAGCCACAGACTAGGGACTTGGCAAATGCCAACACTCTTTCATAATAAAAGCACTCAAAAACTAGTGATACAAGGGAACTTCCTTGACACAATAAAGGGCATCCATGAAAAGCCCATAGTTAACATCATATTAATGGTGAAAGACTGAAAACTTTCCTGCTAACATCAGGAACAAAACAAGGATGACTGCTTTCATTACTGCTTTCAACACTGTGCTGGGAGTTTGAGCCAGAGGAAGTTTGGAAAAAAAGAAATGCAAAACATTCACATTGGAAAGAAAACAGTAAAACTATCTCTGTTCACAGATAACATGATTTTATGTATAGAGAATCCCCCTAAAATTCACGTGAAAGTTACTATAGCTAATAAACAAATTCACCAGTTTGCAGGGTAAAACAACAACATGCCAAACTTAATTGTGTTTCTATGGACCTGCCATGAGCAACCTAAAAAGGAAATTAAGAATATAATTCCATTTCAAATAGCATCTCAAAGAATGAAACACCAGGGAATAAATCTAAGCAAGGAGATGAAAGTCTTGCATACTGAAAATTAGAAAATGTTGCTAAAAGAAATGAAAGACTGACCTGAATAAATAGAAAGACTTCTTGTGTTCATGAGTAGGGAGATTTGATATTGTTAAGTGGTAAATACTACCCAAAACAATCTACAAATTTAATGCAATCACTGTCAAAATTCCAACAGCCTTTTTTTTTTTCTGAAGAAATGGAAAAGCTGATCCTCAGATTCATATGGAATTGCAAGGGGCCCAAAGTTGCAAAAAAAAAAAAAAAAAACCTCAAAAAAGAACAAAGTTGAAAGACTCACACTTCCCAATTTCAAACTTACTACACAGCTACTGTAACAACCGTGTGTGGTGCTAGCATGAGAACAGACATAGAAAGCAAAAGAATAGAATTGAGAGTCCATAAATAAACCCATACATCTATGGCTAAATAATTTTTGACAAAGGTGCCCATCCAGCAATGGATGATCATATCCATATAAAGCACTGGAAAGAGCATCTGAAACATAGTAAGTGTTGGCTATCCTTGTGTTTCACAAGTATACATGTGGATGCAGAGGAACACCAGGGAGGACTGTAGTGCATTCCGTGGTTTGGCTCCTCACCATCCAACCCCACCTTCGTCTAGTGAGCCTTTTTCAACAGCAGATATTGGAGAAATAAAAACTACATTTTCCTTGCTCCTTTTGAAGTAGCATTCTAGATGTCCTTTAGATCTGGCCAGTTAGTTGCACTAGCACTTAATTTGGAAGGCAAAGTGAGGAGGAATCTGCTACCTCTGCCCTCTCTGCAAGTCACAGAGACTAACATTTCTGGGTCAGCATTAGATGAGATTCCTGTGTGTGGTGCAAGGCAGATGCAAGGCAAGCAGTGGAGTACTAGGGCCAGCTTGTACCTGCTGGTGACAGCCCATTGGGAGCATCTCTTCACAAGTCGACCTCAGAGATATTATGTCGGTCGCTTGAAACCTGCTCTGATGGGCATATGTACATCATGGAAATTAGCAAATGCCACGAATCAGGGCTCCTCCCTGCCTCCTGAGAGCCCATTGTTACCAGTACACCACTGGTTTCTAGGCATCCTTTCTTACAGCCTATTCTGATCTAGCGCCTGCACAGTATCTCTGGAACCAATGCTTAAGGGATGGAACTTCCTGGTACTTGAATCATAGCAAGGGTGGTATGTTCTGAGAACCAAAGGTGGAGCCAGTAGCCTCCTGATTCTCTATCTTCCTCTCATGGCATGGGTGCCAGCTCCCTTGGCAGGTCAGTTCTGTGGTGTCGTGGGAGTCATTCCCAGAGCCTCAGCCTACATTCCGTTCTTCCAGCTCTTTAAATGCTTTTGTAAGCAACTGGTTCTCTGTGTTAAATTTCCTGTGCAAAACTAGCCAGAGAGGTTTATGTTATCTGGGAACAAACCTTAACTAATACATGAAAAAGCCTTCATGTCGTTTCTAAGATGCTTGCATCCACCCTTGGAGTGTAAGGGCACAGCAGGAAGCAGCACATTCTAACATCTTTAACTGAAGAGCAGTTACTAGAACTATCTAGAGAGGTGTGAGGAGGAAAAGGAGATCAGTAAGAATTGATGTGCTGGAGCTGGGTCATATGGGCTCCTGAGAGAGAACTGTTACACTATCAGAAATTTGGGAGCTTGTTAATTGCTGCCATTACTAAAATTTAATTGCATAAGCTTTCACTTCCATAAATTATATTGAAAACAAAGGTGACAAATATGAAACGGATTATTTTCTCACTGTTTTACTGCATTTTATTGGTATCTATGCTTTGGGGGTTATTTACATCTGTATCCATGTGGCGCGAATACTATATCGTGGTGTGTGAGTTGGCATAGAGACCTAGGGAGAAACACTGCCCACACACAGCGAGGACTTGAAGGTGAACTTTACCATTAGTCCTTCCCTTCGGACCATACACTCACAATGGCCCCCCACCGCCTACATCATCCAGTCCAAGCTCCCGAGGCTGGCCCTCCAGCCTGGGACAGCCAGCCCCTGGCACCTTCTCCCATCATCGCATCTCATGCTCAGCCACCCTTCACTCAGCCCTAGAGAGCCAAGTGCGTCGGGCAGGTCCTGCGTCTAGCCCAGCTGAGCCTGATCAGTTTTTGCCTTGTCGAGAGGCCCAACCTCCCCCCCAGCCTTCACCTGCCCGAGTTCTCTGTGTGGTCTGCACGTCCTCCAGGCTTCCACAGGGAAGGGATAGGGGCACCCGGGACCCTAGGCCTGCCGTCTAGGAGAGGGGGCTTCAGGGAAGGCTGGCTATACGTAATGTTGACTAGGCTGGCAGCCGCACACCCTTGGGGCCAGTTTGGCGGGAACTAACCACGTTCCAAAAGGCATCACTAGGGGCTCCTCTGAGCAGGCGCCCTAGGGAGCCTGTGGTGCCTCACGTGCCGAGCGGCCAGCGGGGCTTCTTGAGAGCTCCTTGGTCTCCAGCAGGGCGCGCAGGCGCAGGGAGGCCTTGGGGGGAACCAACCCCATACCGGTGGCCCGTGTGCGCCGGCGCAGTGGGCAGCCCGTGGTGCATTGTGGGGGAAGGGGCAGAGCGTCTTGCAGGAGCCCGCGCGCCTCAGCGGCTGTTGGTCGGGCAGGGCGGTTGGCTTCCCCGGGGGCTCTGAGGGAGAAGCGGAGCAGCCATGCAGGCCCCAGATTCAGGCCCAGCGGAAGTCGCAGGAGACCAGAGTGGCCGCAGAAGCCCTGATGGTCAGGGCGGCCCCAGTGGGCAGGATGGCGTGGGCGCAGCTGGTGGTGCTCCTGTGGTGGGTGCCCCTGCTCCAGGGCAAGGTGGGGAGCCTGTGCCCGCAGACGCAAGGCCAGGAATCCAACTAACGCAACTGTATCCTTTAAGGCGATCCAGCTTTGGCTATGAGGCCAGGGGAGAGCAGAGAGGTAAAAGGGGTGGGGCAGAGCAGGGTACAGATGGGGGAGCAGGGCAGGGACCAGTAACACCTGGAAGGGAAAGACCACAGGGGAGCAGGAGGAAGGCCAGGATGGCCTGAGGGGACAGGAGAGGGGGTGCGGAAGGCCTGAGAATGCAGGAGCTGGAGAAACAGGCCTGAGAGGGCCGAGGGAGAAGGCCAGGCTGAGGAGACGGAGTGCGGTGGACGTGGATGACCTGAGGGTTAGACTGAGGAGACGGACAGGGACAGGGGCCAGGACCTGAGATGACTGGGTGCATGCGGGGCTAGCCTGACAGCTGCCTGGGGGGAAGTGGGCCTAGAGGGTTAAGGAGGCTTGAGGGACAAGTAAAGCCAGTAGTGGATGATGCCTTAACCATTTCTCCTCCAGCGTTCTCACAGTCCCTTTCCCGTCTCCCGTGGAAGCGGAGATTGCTTGCAGATCCTTGGCTCCTCGTGAGGAACCCCAGCAGCAGGCCATTCATAAGGAGTTCCGGGTGGACGGCAGCCTCCTGATTGTGTCAGTTCTAGAAGGAGCTGGGGTGGAGGTGTGGCGATAGGTGCTCAGATGGAGGGGCATGGTAATGGAGACAGGGAGACACCTAAGTATTAGGTCAGAAGAAGAGGGGCGGTGTACCGGGTGTAGGCAGGGGTTCTTACTGCTAACTTGCTTTTCACTTTCCCTCACTTTTAGTAGATGGACCTCTGAAGATCGTCATCTCCTCCGAACTGCCTTTCTGTCCTTTCTTGAACAACTTACCCTGATGTTGGGGAACATGATTCTCTTTGGGCCCCTGTTGTACCCTAACTACCCGCCAGGAAACGGGGAATGAAGTGCAACCTTGTGTCCCAAGCCAGACAGGGCATCCTTTCCTAGGGCACTGATTCCTGGATTCATTGCCACTTTATTGTTGGAGCCTAACTTTTTGCCTATACTGTTCTTTCGGTGCTCGGGGCCCACTTGTTTTGTTTCCCTGTTGCTGGTGGAGGGAGATGAGTAAATATTTGTTATTGCAGAAAATAAAACTGAGCTATGATTCTGCGTCAGACCTTCTTTTCAGTGACACAACCTTCTAATTTTCATCCTTCATCTTAGGGTTCGAGGGGAGGTCCTGGGATTCAGATATTCAAATAGTACAATGTAATTGAAGACTATTTAGGCAATGGAAGAAAATGAAAAGCATTGGGTCTTGGTATTTTGAAATTTATTATAGCTTTACATTTGTATTTACACAGTAAATGCATACAAATCATATGAATGTATAGCTTACTTTTTGTAATTTTAACATTACCTTTTTCCCGATTGTTTTTTTTCCATTGACATATAAGCTTTTCCTTTCAAAAATCCTTCAGAAACTTAGGACTCTTGATCTGCACTTCACAATGGCTCTCAAGAAGATGTGCCCTCCCACCAGAATTCTGGTTTGCCAATATTCTTGTCACCATTGCATTGACTTCCTGCCAAAATAAAATACTTCTTTTGTGTGAGAAGAGAAAACATCACGGAAACACTAGAACAGGATAAATCTGTGGCTCACTTGCCTTATTCCAGATCAGTGAAGAAAAGTGCTGGCACAACTGGTTAAGTATTTGAGCAAGACGGGTTAGCTCCCTCTAAAATATCCCGCAGTCTTGTTCAATTCACCAGTGAGTTCTATTGCAGTCACTTCTGTAGATCGCATTGGATTCTCTACATGGGCAATCAGGTTGCCCGCAGATAAAGAACGTTCTACCTCTTCCGGTCTACGTGCCTTTCACTGCTTGATTTCTCTCCTCATGATGCGTTGGATTTGTGGATTCTTTGCATGCCTGGTACTTTTTAAAGGATTGCACACATTGTGTATTTTGCCTTGAGGGGGTACTGTATATTTTTGTATTCCTAAACGTATTATTGAGCTTTGTTCTTGAATGCCGTCAAGTCATCTGAAAACAGTTTAATCCTTTACATTCTTTGCTTTTTAACATCTGCTAAATGGGATAGGAGCAGTTTTTAGCGTAGGATTAATTTTTCCCACACTATTGAGGTAAGCTACTTCTGTGTGACTTGCCCAATGCCACCAGAATTAGAGATTTTTTTTTTTTTCGTTGCGAGGTGAAACCACAGCAGATTTTAGTGTAGGACTAATTTATTTCGCAACTACTGGGGCAAGATCCTTCTGAGTGTTGTTGCATTAGGAGATTTTTTATTCTGGCAGGAGGGACAAAGTGCTCTTCCTGGTCCTCCTTGGACACTGAGCATAGTTGCTTTAACCCTGTCTGGTGGCCCTTTCCCAGGCCTAGGTTAGTTCTTCCACGTGCGCGTGCTGATCCGTGGTCTGCTGAATACTCCAAGGGGACCCTCTGTAGGCGCCCAGTGTTCTCTCTGTCTGCAGCTCTTGATCTATAGTACGCCGGACTTTGGTCTGCTTGTCCCTCCCTCTCCCAGCAAAGACTGGAATCGGCCTGCCGCCCAGGCCTCACAGATGAACTGCTGAAACTGCTGGGCTGCTTTGAAACCCCAGTCAGGCCCCTGTTCAAAACCCTCAAATGGGCTCCCCTCCCATTCAGAGTCAAAGCCAAGCCCTTACCGTGGCCTAGAAAATCCAGTGTGGCCCATTTCCTCTCTGGTCTCATCCACTCCCACTGTCCCCCTTGTTCAACCCAACCCAGACCCACTGGCCTCCTCACCCTTTCGGAAACACACCAGGCCCACTCCCGCCTCAGGGCCTGCGCATTGTCCTTTCCTGTCTGGAGCTACTGCTCTCCGGTTTCACCTGGCCCTCCCTGACTTCCTGTGGGTGCTCCTCAAATGTCACCTCAGCGGCTACAAAGTATACTCTCTGGGTTGTGGGCACACTTACAACTTTCACTCCAATGGCACAAAAGCAATTTATGAAACGAGAACGTGCGTACTCCCGTGTTATTCTGAAATGACATTTTATAAAACGTCACCCCCTCAGAAAGGCTTTTCTGGCCACTGTGTTTAAAATCGCATCCCGCCTGCCCTGCATTATCTCCAGCTCCTGGAACAGTGCCAGCGTGGCAAAGAGTAGCCCCAGACCAAATTGCTACTGATCAGGCCATGGTCCCTCTATCACCCAAGTCTTTTTAAATGCCATTCTCTTGACCCAGAACACTCCTCTCCTGCCCTGGCTTCCCTCCTTCGCCCTGCTCTAACAGGTTAGGATGCGAGGTGGGTTGGTGCATCATGTTGGAGATACACCAGGACGGTAAGGAGGTGTCCAATTTCTAGGAGTCGGGTATCATCGAAACCATGGGAGAGTTTTAAACAACACTGTAGCAGCACGATCCACCTTGTATCTTAGCAGGATCTCTCTGCCTCTGATGCTGAGAATGGGCTACAGGGAGCCAGGGCAGAAGCAGGGAGACCGGCACCCAGGTGAGAGACGATGGCGCCCTGGATCTGGGTGGGGGCGGTGGTGGTGAGGAGCAGGGAACAGATTCTGTGTGTATCTTGAAGGTAGAACCACCAGGATCTGCTGACGGGCTGGATGTGGCCCTGCACCTCCTGAAATGCTCGGGACCCTGCAGTGAGTTACCCTTTCTCACAGAACGGGAGTCCAACTCATCCAGGGTCGCACAGGTCTGCCCACCTGTCCCAAAGATACAGCCACGCGCTGACTCCAGTTTCCCAACATTTAATTAGGCACACACATTACAGGAGCAAAGGAAAACTCAGGCAACTAAAGAGAGAATTGAGGTCTGGGACCATGAGACGGGGCCAGATCCCTCAGGGGAGGCAGAAGACACGCAGCAGTAAGGCACTGGTGCCTCGGCCCCTCGGAGTGGGCACAGGACAGGGTAGCTGAGGAGGAGGGGGTCCAGGGCAAGTGCGGACCACACGGGAAGTTTGGTAGTAGGTCAGGGAGAAGGAGCATCCCGGAGCCCCGGGTCAGGCCCCAGCTCAAGCCTCGATATAGCCTTCCGGGTGCTCAGAGAGAAGGGCCCCGTAAGAACGTACAGTCTGCCCCCCAGGATGTTTCCAGGGGACACTGTGGCTCAGCTGCAGTGGGGGGACGCCTAGACACAGGCAAGACCTATATATGAAAACAATGAGAGAAATTGGAGAGCATCTAAATCAATGTAGAAGCATACCATGCTCATGCTCTTCCAATCATAGAAGATAGTAAGGTGTCAGATTTTCCCCAAACCGATCTATAGATTCAGTCAAAATCCCAGCAGGCATTGTTGTAAAAATTGGTGAGCTGAGTTACAAATTTATACAGGAATACAAAGAACCTACCACAGCCACAAGAATTTGAAGAACAAAGTTAAAGGACTAACATGGCCCGATGTCAAGACTTACTCTAAATATACAACAATCAAGACAGGGTAGAATTGGTGCCAGGGCAGACACATAGACCCATGAAACGGGATTGGAAGTGCCCGAGTAGACCTGCACACTTATCTGGCCCACTGATTTTCACGAAAGTTGATGAGACAAGTCAATGGGGGAAAGGAGAGTCATTTCAAGGTCTATCGTTCTGGAAGAACTAGATGTCCATATGGACAAAACATGCCTACAGAACCGTGTATGTGTGTGTATACGCACCCATGCATACGTGTGTAGAGCTCATGCTCTCAGGAACCCTGGTCCGTGCGGGAGACTGGACTTTGTTGCATGCCAGCAGCTTGCAAGGGAGTCTTTGAAACACACGGAGAAGCGTGTGTGGGCAGTAGAGAGGGATCCCCGCCCAGGGAAGGCGGGCTGCTCTGCATCCCCGAGGTTGATCAGCGGGAGAGGGACTTGGCGTGTGTTTGAGTAGGATGGCAGCCCCATCCCCAAGACACCGCAGGACGGGGACTTCTGGGTGGGGCACAGGCTCCAAGGACGGGAGACCCTGGGCAAGAGCATGAGCTCGGGAAGGAGGCAAAGGAAGGCTTCGGGGCAGGGGCTCTAACCTGCGCTGGGAACGCCGGCTGGCACAGGCCTTCCTTTCCTCAGTGCTGGCGACTGAGTGAAGCCACTGCGCTGGCAGAGGGGCAGGCTGAGGCTGGCACCGAGGAGAGAAGCCCATGTGTGTGCCAGGGGCTGCTTAGCTGGCCCTGGTCACTCTGGGGAACATCTGGGGGGCTTTGGGGTCGGTCCCTGAGGCCAGGCCCGAGAGCAGAGGCGGCCTGCGCTCCCTGCGCAAGCTGGCCAAGCTGTGCCTTCCAGATGACCCTGCAGGAGGAACCGTGACCAGGAAGGCATGACGGGATCACCCCCCAGGTCCCCACCTCAGGGACAAGACCCTGGTGGCAGCAGCGGGAAAATCATGGGGTGGAAAGGAGAGGGGTGGGGAGGCCGGGGCAAAGCTAGCCATGAGTCCAGGGGGCACTCAGACAGGGCGACTGGGGAGGTGGCATCCCGTGTGCTCCCCGGGACCCGTGGCCTGGGACTCCACTGTGCCCAATCATAGGTTCTGCTGCACGACCACACCCAGACAGGCTGGGTCAGTCTGAGCCACTGACTGCCACGGCCAAGCTCACAGACCCCATGCGCCAAGCCCAGGCGACAGGAGAAGACACAGGTTGCGTGGCCTCGGTGTTGAGATTCAGAGGGTGGGTGAGGCGGTGGACACCTGGGACGGAGGGGCCAGTTCTGGTGACACGGTCATCTAGTTTGAGTCTCGCGTGGGTTTGACCCACCGTGCAGGGGACACAGAGCACACACCAGACCCCTTCTGCCTGTGCTGCTGCTGCTCCCGAGCCTTCTGGCCTCCGTCAGAGGACTTTTCTTCCTCTTTTCCTGTTTTGCTGATAAAACACACGGGATCCTGGTGAGAAAGAAGTCGAGGAAGGCAGAAAGAGGGCATGGCAGGTGGCCTGTATGTGCAGCACAGCAGGTCCCTCACAAGGACGCTGACGCCTTGGCGTGTGGCCGCCCACAGCTGTTTGTGCTCCTACAGCTTCTCTACCCGACGTGCAGGTGGCAGCGTGCAGCCTGCGGGGGCCGTGACCACACACCCCGTGAGTCTGGGCCAACTCCAGGCAAGTGCAAAATGTATGCAGGGCCAGAGGCTCAACTCCATGGCCTGCCCGAGCGTATTGAAAATACGAAACAATAGAGCAGCTATACGTCTTTCCTTCCTAGCTTTGTCATGTGGATACTGATATATGAATGTGCTATTTTACGGCATTCCCAGTAAATAGTTTCAGCCTTCAGGAATAGAAACTGTGCGTTTCCTGTGGCTTCTCCCATCCCTCGGCACATGTCTTTACACTGCTGCTGGCATGTCCACCTCGGATGGAAGCCTACCTGTTCCACATTATTCTTAATGTCTGTGTAATACTCCACAGAATGTATAATCCACAGGTATGTTAGCCAGTCCCCTGTACACAGAACTTTCCATTGTCTTTAGGATATTAGTGTTACAAACAGTGCTGTGATGAATATCCTGGTACATTTTCTTTTTCTTTTCTTTTTTGCACTTCGTTGCATACAATAGATTTCTATAAGGGGAATTGCTGGGTCCAAGAATAAGCCCCTTTGAAAGTTTTTGATGTCTATCATCAAATTGTCCACAAAAAAGTTTGCAGCCATTTAAACCCTGATTGCATATCAAAGTATACATTTTCTTACATCCCACCCCAAACAGAATATTACCATTATTTTATTTTATTTATTTTTAAATTGCAAATTATTAATTAAGGGGGCACAAGTGTTATTGTTACATGGATCTCTTGTACAATGCTCAAGGCAGGGCCTTTGGTGTGCCCATCACCAGAACAGTGTTCATTCTGGGTAAGTTTCTACCCCACATCCACCCTCCTGCCCTCCCCCATTCCTGGTGTCTCAAGCCCTTTATATCTCTTTGTGCCTGCGCGTACCCATCTAACAGCACCCACTTATTAGTGAGAACCTGTGGTGTTTGGCTTTCCATTCCCGAGACACTTCACTTAGGATAATGGTCTCCAGTTCCATCCAAGTTGCTGCAAATGACATTATTTCATTCCTTTTGATGGCTGAGTACCACTCCATAGGGTATACATACCACATTTTCTTTATCCCCTCATGAACTGAAGGGCACTGAGGTTGATGCCTCACCATTGCAATCGTAAATTGTGCTGAAATAAACATTCGACTGCAGGTGTCTTCTCAATAAAATCACTTCATTTCTTTTGGGTAGACACCCAGCAGTGGGGGAGGAGGAGGTGTGGGCTCCTAAGAAGAAACAAAGGCAAGGCTCTTTAACTGGGAGATTACACACACAAGCCCAGAGAAGGACCCTCACACACTGTTGGTGGGAATGTAAAATGCTGTAGCTGCTACGGAAAACACCATGGTGGGTCCTCGAGAGGTTAAAAAAAAATAGAACTGCCGGATGATCCAGCAATTCCACTGCTGGCTATATGCCCCAAAGGATTTGAAGAAGAGTCTCGGACAAAACAGAGATCTGTACACCCAAGTTCACTGCAGCATTGTTCACAATAGCCAAGAAGTGGAAGAGACCCAAATAGCCATCCACAGATGAATGGATAAACCAAATGTGGGACATACGTACAGTGGAATATTATTTAGCCTTTAAAAATAAGAAAATCTGTTGTACACTATAACACAGATGAATCTTGAGTACATCACGCTAAGTAAAATGAGTCAGTCACAATGAGACAAATACTATATGATTCTTCTTCCGTGAGATCCCTAGAGTAGTCAGATTCACAGAGAAAGTCATCCAGATTCTTTCAGAAAGTTGAGCGGCCGGCGAGGGGGTGCAACAGGAGCCTGTTGATTAAGAGGTATAGAGTTTGATCCTGGCAAGGAGAACAATTCTGGAGATCTTTTGTACAACAATGTGAATACACTTTACTGAACTGTACACTTAAAATTGCACGTTTAACATGTACTTAACATGGTACATCTTGTGTTATCTGACTTTACCACAACTTCAAAAAAGAAAAAAAAAAAAGAAGAAGAACTGTTGACGGGGCAGCATACACATTCATCCAGATGACAAATTCATGGCCAAATATATCTGCCTTCCTCCCTCCCTCCTTGCCTTCCTTGCTTCATATCATCTGTCATATCCATCTGTCTTTTGTGAGAGAAGATGAAGTAACTGAGGCTAGGGCTTTCCAACGTTTAGTCAGGAGATTGTGAGAGGATTGCACCCATAGCTGCTAACGGACAAACCACAGTATGTTCCCATACTCCTGGATAAAACATTGAAGTCAGTTTCTGCCGGCCTTCAGCATCTCGCAGCTGGGAGTATCCTAATTTCCTAACCAATCAGAACAAGCTTGCCATTGAGCATTTCCTCTCGGCCAATGAACCGCCTTCCAAAACAACTTTTGTGTGTGTGTGTGTGTGTGTGTGTGTGTGTGTAAATCTTCTGTGAAAAACCTCTTCTGTGCTGCCATACAGGACACTATTCAGGGGTGCCTTGATTCAGCATACTCAAATTGCAATTCTTTGTTTCCCAAATAAATGCTGTTTCCTTACATCTCTGTGTGAAACTTCTTTTTTTAGTTAATACTATCTACCTAGCCATTTCTATCACCTCTGTTATACATCAAAGGCAAGTTAGTTATCGTGGAACAATACGGACACATTTATTGCAATCGAGAAGCAAAGTTTACTGTTTTCTGATAGAAAGTTAGGCTAGTTTCCTGGTGATGTAGGTTAGTTGGCACTTGCACTTCAAACACAAACACAATATACACGAAGTCAGCTATTTTACCCCTTGCAAACCTTAGATTCTTGATAGCAAATCTTTTCAACTATCATGTTGAAAACATTTGAGGGGACATAGTTGTTTAAAAAAATATTTTACGAGGTGCATGAGCTAAGAAATATTTGAAGAATACAGGTACACGGGAGGAGAAACCCACAAACTTGGAAAGAAGCGTAGAGCCCCACACAGGCAGGCTGTGAATACAATGTCCCCTCTGGGCACTGACACTCTAGAGCAGCGGTCCCCAACATTTTTGGAACCAGGAGCCGGTTTCCTGGAAGAAATTTTCCCATGGACGGGGCGGGGGCGGTTCGGGGGAGGCAAAGATCAGACGGTGATGCCTGCGACCAGGAGCGGCTGTAAACACAGATGAAGCTTCGTTCCCTCACCTGCTGCTCACCTCCTGCTGTGTGACCAGGTTCCTAACCTTCATGGAAGACAACTTTTCCAGCGGTGATGCTTGGCCCAGTTCTAATGGGCCACGTCCTGGGGGCTGCAGAAACCGCAGCTCTAGAGCACCTAGATTAGCTCACACTTGCTTAATCTAATGTTTTTCAAACTAACAAAATACATTTGTTTTAAGACAGCAAGCAGACATTACGCTACCTGAAAATGTCCTTCATTCTCTCCCATTAGTTTGGGCTACGGAGCTTTAATGTATTAGACAGTCATTCTTTTCAATACAGTCATGCACCGCATAAGGACGTTACCGTCAACCATGGACCACATATACAACGGGGGCCCCGTGAGATTATAACGGAGCTGAAAAATGCCAATTGCCTAGGGATGTTGTGGCAGTCCTACTGTCCTAGGGCACCACAGCACCTTTTCTATGTTTCCATATGTTTAGATATGCAAATATTTACCACTGTGTCACAATTGCCTGCAGTATTCAGGACTGTCACCTGCTGTACAGGCGTGTCACCTAGGAGCAGTAGGCTGTCCCACAGAGCGTGGGAGTGTAGTGGGCTATACCATCTAGGAGTGTGTAAGCACACTCTGTGATATTCCCACCAACAACACACTGCCCACAACATATCCCTATCGTTAGGCTGTGCATAACTGTATTTCTGAGATGTAGAGTGTTATAAATTTGGTGACATGGCCCTATAGCGAGGAAGCACAGATAGAGATACGGAATGTGAGAGAAATATCCAGTATCCTCACACTGAAATCCAACACTCTTCATTATTCCCAATGAAAATATTGTCATTGGATGGATGGGTGGATCATAAATGATTTTCTGATGTGGGATCGTTTCTCCAAATAAAATCTTACTGCCTCCCTCATCTCCCCCAAAGAGCACATGGAAACAGAGGATCAGAGGTCTTCCCCCTTCCTGACGTGATCTCTGGAAACCTCAGTGCTCTTGGTTTCTACCTTGGGAAACACAGGTCTTGACCAACATGGCTAGGGTCGCCCTGTGCTTTTCTCAGTGCACGCTCACTTAAGGCTATCAAAACAGCACTGGTCACGAATGCTGTAACTGCTTATCTATCCAGACTTTATTACAATATGCTTCCTCAGCATTGCAAAGGCTCAAAATTTCTCATGGTCACAATTCCCCATTTTTACACATTTCCACCACACTTCCTCTCTGATTTTCTTTTGGTTCGCATTAATAAAATCATTGAAAGATTTGGGATACGGTCCCTCCTTGCTAATTTTCTCTCTCCACAGCAATTAAAAACTCTGGTGATTTATGCGTCCATTAGGGGGTTATTAAAGGAAAAACCCTTGTGAAATATTTAGCAGCCTCGTATAGACCAGAACTTACTTTGAATCAGCACATCTGTGATAAAATGAGAAATCTTTATCACAAACTTACTGAGACAGATCAAGAACCTCAAATTCCCAGGGATCAAAAAAGATGGAAAATTTACATTCAATATAGTTGGAGTTTTATCAAGAGGCGACATGCTGCAACACCCTCATTGCAAGTCAACCCATATGTAGCCTTTGATCACCCTGCTTTGCAGAAACTAAGAAATTTGGCTTTAATTCTCACTCTGTGTCCTATGAAACACCCAGCGATGTTCCCAAGATTTCGATGGATTTCCAGGGGACTCGCAAACCAATGATCACCTCTAGCTCTAATGTCCTATCACCACTGAATTCTTCCTTTACTGTTCCCCTGTACCA
Organism: Eulemur rufifrons; assembly: GCF_041146395.1. Taxonomy (NCBI): domain Eukaryota; kingdom Metazoa; phylum Chordata; class Mammalia; order Primates; family Lemuridae; genus Eulemur; species Eulemur rufifrons. Next base: position 19,683,922 of record NC_091012.1, on the reverse strand, counting down.
TAAGCAAATTCTCTCCTCTGCCATGTCACATGCCCAAATAGGAAATTCTGTCATTTCCTGAATTCCCCAATTTTCTTACCCCCTAAAAGGCACCCCCCCACCACACACACACACACACACACACACACACGCTCACACACTCACAAGTGAGATTTGATTATGTAAAGACCTGACTTAAGTTGGAGGGAGATGGAGAGGGTTCATGCTGCGGCAATGCAAACAATATAAAATGAAATGTTAGACACGCCTATTATTGAAGTACATTTTATCATATGGCCGAGTCAGTCTTGCTCTCCGTCCGTTGTCTCTTTCTCCTCCTTTTTAAGAGCAACCACCAAAACATCCGTTCATCTATGTGGATATATGTTTGTGTATTTTTCTCTTAGAAAAGAAAAAAAATGATGGGAGAGATACAAACCAACTTGATAACAGAACTCACAGGAGATCATGACATCAAGCATGGGACAGAACCCAATTTTAATTTAGACACGTTTGATTTCCTCCCAAAGAGGAAAGAGTCATTCTTGCTGAGGAAAGGTTAGGTCAACACACATACTTCTGGAAAGGAGAAAAAGAGTGAGGAGAGGGGGAGGGAAAGGAATTTTATATTCAGATTCTTTTCATGAATTATAAGATGTGCAAATAAAGGATTTGAACCATTAAAATGTGCTTTGCGCTGCCGAACTGTTTCTTTGACCCTGACACCTCACTGAAACTGAATTACCTGGTCCCTAGCCTTTTAACCAGGTTAAAAACAAGTATCAATTATGGAATTCAACTGACTGGGAAATAAGGAGGGGGACAACCAGAGGAACAGGTAGCTAATCACGTTGTGTGACGTGTCAGATAGTCACTGCTTCACTCCTACAGACACTCAAGTTATGACAAGGGCATTAGAAAACACCACGATACTCTAGAGGTATTTGTTCCTTTCATTTTCTTGATGAAATGTTTCAGTAAAATTCATTTTCTCTCGCTATCACTTTCTCGCTTTTTGAAATGAAAGTGTGCGCAAAGATTTTCCCTCAGTATGCTTCACCTGTGATTGGTAACCGTCCGCCGTCTCCTTTCTTGCCTGGGACTATTTGCCAAGTGAATTATTGACACAAGCTGCCACAAGGGAGTATCTTTGCGGTTCTGCCTCGCATCCTGCAGTACCCGTGCAGGACAACAAAAGCCGTTTGCTGACAAGTTTTCATTGTCTTTTCTTTTCTTCCTGCTACATTCTTTCCCTCGGTTTCCTGTGGACGTGAGAGCGCACTTTACCGTGCTTTTTCCTTTTATCCTGAAGTAGGAAAGGAAGAATTTACTATAACTTATGCAAACGTCTGCAGGTGACCTGTGGCACTAACTGCTCTTTATGGTCCTCGTTTCGTCAGCGCCCAGGTCACACCCTGTCACTCTTGCCCTCTTTATCTTTCCATCCCTTGCCGTGAGCATCCCAAGCAGCGCTTCACTCACCTTCCTCCCCCTTTGCCACGCTGGTTTCCTCTTCTGATCAGCAGACACTAAATCAGGAGGGCAGGATCAAAGCCCCCCGACCAGGCCAGATAACCGAGACTCTATCAAAGCGGGATCTTGAGAAACCATCTGATCAAGGAAAAGGCTCTTTCAGAGAAAGTAATTTTAAGATTTCCCAGTGCCTTACATTTTACTGGGCGTGATGTTTAATTGGGTAAATAGTCTCTCAAATGTAATGTCTAATCTTGTATGTTATGTCAGGATTCGTGACACTAATGGACAGTAACATAGTTTCTATGGGGAAGTATGTGAAAATATTAATTTTGATCAACTAAAAAATTCATATCCTGTTATCACGTTAATTACATTGAACTTAATTTTTTGCTTTGATCCTGCTGGATTTTGTCGACGTTTTGTTGTAATGATGGTGGTTCTGAAAAAGAGTTTAGTTGCATGAAAGCTAGAAAAGGCTACGTGAAGACTGACTCAGTTCGTTCTTCCCACAAAACACATCGCCCCCAACTTCATGGCTTCAAGCCGGCATTTATTTCTGGTCTCAGTTGTGGGCATCCCCTGGGCAGTTTTTCTCATTTAGGCTGACTGGCTGGGGCTGGATGATCTAGAACACCTTCACGCACCCGTCCAGGTTGGCTATGATGAGTGAGGGGACTGCCTCTTCTCTCCACAGATCCCTCATCCTGTAGGAGGTCAGCCCCAGCTCAGTCACATCACGGTGACAGAGGGCTCCCCCGTGGCAAGAGAGGGCAAAGCCCAAGGTGCAAATGCTTCAAGAGTCTCTGCTTGTGGCAAGTTTTCTCTGTCTCTTTGGCCGGTACAATTCACAGGGTGGAGCCCACGCCTAAGCGAGGGAGAAGGTGGCTTCACCCCTTGTTCGGAGGAGCAAACGGCAAAGTCACCGTACAAAGGCACATACGGGGGTGGGAGGAATTTGTGGTCCCTTTGCCAACCACCACAAAGATTATCATTATTTTCTTGTCTTCATTATTTTATAGCCCTGTCTTATTGTGTAGCTTACCCGTATCCGTTTCTTGGAAAGTTTAAATTGGGTACTTCTATATTTGTGTTTTGCAAATGTGAACATTTTGCTAAATAAATTTAAAGTGGGAATTTACTTGTTCATTTAAAATCAGATAAAACTCCTGGATTTTACTCTTCTGAGTTCACAGCAGAGCTTTGAATGGCCTTTGAAGACATGGAAAACCTGCTTATCCAGCTGTTGCCAAGGTCTTGGTAGGGGGACAGTCAATATTTCTTGCAATTCTCAAGTAAGCAACGTGAATGTTAGAAATGTTGGATGCTCTGGTCATATCAACAAATGCGATCTGTGCGGCATGACTATGATGTATAAGGAATCTATCTAATGGGGAATGCTAAGCATTACTCATCTCCCGAGGTGTACGTGATTATGCTGTTTCTACCACAGTGGTATCAGTAGATTCCTTGTTGTCATCGATTGCCCTATCAAGATTTATCACTTGGCTTCACACGACATTAAAATCATCACCAGCCAAAATAGGATATGTGTTCAATCTGTTTATCTAGAATCTTTACACAACACAGTACCCTGAGTTAGGTTCAGATTACTATCACGCCTGGTACATGCTGCTTGTTTCGTGACTTGATTTCCTGAATAATACAGCTTTTCACGTGATCACCATAATTTTTCTTCCCAAACTGACCGTTCCTTGATAATTTCTCTAAGACCATACATCTCTGAAACTTGATTCTCTTTTCTTCTCTATTCCAGGCACTGCCTTACTGCTATAATACAACCAAACTCTATCCCTAATTTACAGGAGAATAGATGTGCTATCTCTGGAATTACCACCGAATGGCTTCAGTTTTTATTTTGCACGGTTAACATAACTTTAAAGTTGGAAACCATAGCCCTAGAAACAGTTAGCAAATACTTGGGCTGCTCTTTGGGGAAGTGCAGGAACTTCCCAGAGGGATGGCTCATTGCCCTGGCTGTGGGACATATAGAGTCAGGCAGCTAGGACACATATACATTTTCATTTTTTTCTGGCATAGAAATACCATCTGTATTTCCATTCGCAAGAGACATTGTTGCATCATTTATAGTTGACCTTACGATTGTTCGTTATCCTAATTTTTTCACATATGTAAAATGATTACTAAAACATAGCAGAATATAGTTATCATCGTTATCATCATAGCCTCAGAGGAAAATATTAGGGATAAATTGGGAAGATAATAGATGACAATTGCAGTGCAAATGAGGTTTCTGCCATCTTAGAAGTATCTTTATTTGTTTGAGGCAAAAGCTGTAAGTATTTGGTCAACTAAAGCAACGATTTCTACCCCACGGATGTAGGGATAACACATCTGCATTTATCACTCTAGCGACAACATACAAAACTCATAGTCTCTCACATCACCGCAGTTGCTGACAGCAGTGATTGAGTCACCATGTTTCGTAGGCTTTGGGGTAACAAAGTTAAAAGCCACATAGGTGTACTAATTGCCGATGGCCACCCACTAAGACCTCTGAGTGCAAGCTGCGCTGTGTTTACCCCAGAGCCCACGACTCTTGCTTGCTTGCTTCCTTATTCTCTCTCTCTTTCTGTCTCTCTTTCCCTCTCTCTGTCTCTGTCTCTCCTTCCCACTCTCTTCTCTTTCTCCCTTCTCTCTGGACAATCTCCCTCCCACCCCTTCCCTCCCTTCCTTCCTTCCTCCCTGTATTTGGCTGTAGAACTTGGTTACTTAGTAAGTAAAATATAAGGCATGGGTTTTCTGGGTGACAACTCCAAAAACGGTAGTAGGTAGTAGAAAACTCCAGGGCTCCATTCCTCCACAGAAGCAACTAATGAGCTGGCAAAAACCGTCAGAATCAACGTTTGCAGAACGCTGGAATCTAGTCAAAACGTTGCAACCACCAGGGAAAGAACTGGCGAAGAAAGGAGGTGCTGCTGTTGCGGTAGGAGAGCAGTGACATCCTTCAACAGCCAGATCAGCAGCAGCCGTGAGGACCACCGCCAGCACACCTGGCCCAGGCGGCTAGTGCCAGCGGCAGCAGTGTGGACCTTCTTCCCAGAGAATTTGCGTTGTCCTTCTCAGCCTGTGCGATGGCTCCCTGAAGAGCCAGCAAAAGGGCTGTCCTTTGTTTCACCTGACTCTTAAGAGTTCCCAGGGCCAGGGACTGGGGGAGGAGTTGACTAGAAACAGGCAGGAGGGAACATCTGGGGTGTTGGAAATGCTCTATATCTCAGTCGTGCTGGTGGCAACCCTCTGTATGCACCCGTAAAAATTCACAGGACAGTACACCAAACAGGTGTGAATTTTACAGTACGAAAATTGTACCTCAATAAACCTGAGTTACAAAACAAATACAACTAAACAAAAGTAAGGAGTAAAATAGTAAAGAGCAATACCTGGGGGGCAGGATTGGATGCCAGCCGAGGACAAAGGGAAGTCCCAGGATGACAGCTGTGCAGTCAGTCGGCCTAGACAGAACCAGCCCGACAGATAGGACAGAGGACACTAAGGGAGATAGTTTAAAGTATTATCTCCATGATGAGATTACGGAAACTAACCAAACGAAAAGAAACCAGGCCATTTTTGACACGGCCAGGGGTGGGGGGAGCCCTCAGAAATGAATAGAATCTAATAGAACCAGAAAGGGAGGGAGGAGGGGAAGGCAGAGCAGATAGTGCTGTAGAAGAGCTACCTTCTCAACGACTCGTCAGTAATTAATGTATATAAAATATGAATCAGAAAAGAAAGAAAAAAGACAAAAGAGAGACGGAAAAAACACGAGAGAGTCTCCTGGTGGAGCCCGGTGGACACCCGCAGTTTGGGAGTTGGGTCAGAGAGTCCGGTGGTGGCGGTTTGCAGGGCAGAGGACCAGAGAGAAGAGCTGCAGAGGGAGAGACCCCTGAGCACCCGCAGAGGGTCCCGCCCGAGTAGTGGTGCAGTCGGCAGACAGGCCACTGATGAGCACAAGCGTTGTGAGGGACTACGCTGAGGCCAGGGGAAGGACCCCCTCAACCCCGCTGAGAAAATGCAACGTAACTCTGCCCAGTGCCCAAGCAGGGCAGCGACTGGTGGCTGTTCCCACCCGCCAGGACAGAGAACCTCATCATCGGCCAGGGCGCTCAGAGGGGTCTCGCCTTGGCAGCATGGGAAAATTCATCCTACACTAAGAGCTGCCCCGGTCCCCCGCGGCACATCTTGAAAGCAAGACTTCAAAGCAAGTCTTCAAAGCAAGGATCAAACTGCTTCCCAGGAACTTAACAGCACCCTAGAACACAGCTCACGGACATGTCTAGGAAAACAGAAATACCCAGCAGTCAAGGGAAACGCCGCAGCGTCTCGCATCCAGTCGAAAACTACCAGGGGTGCACAGAAGCAGGAAAATGCAACCCCTTACCAGGAGAGAAACCAGGCAGCGAAAGGCGTCCAGATCGGCGAGGAAGAAGAAAACCTGCCTTTGTTTGCAGACATGACCGTCTACGAGGAAGATCTGACAAAGGAACGACTAGACGGATTAGTGAGTTCAGCAAGTTTGCAGGACACGGCGTGTTTTAGAGAGAGTAAGGACAAATGCAAACTATTAATGAAAATAAGAACGCTAATTCTCCCTGTTGAAGATTAAGGGAAGAGACTCCTCCTCCTCTCATTTGTCAAAGCAGCTGTCGCCAACCTTTTTGGCACCAGGGATCGGTTTCCTGGAAGACAATTTTTGCATGGACCTGGGGGTGGGGGACAAGGCTTTGGGGTGATTCAAGCACATGGCATTCATTGTGCACTCTATTTCTATCACTATGACGTGGTGATATATAATGACATGATTATACAACTCACCATAACACAGAATCGGTGGGAGCCCCTGAGCTGCTTTTCCTGCAACTAGGCGGTCCCATCTGGAGGTGACGGGAGACAGTGATTGACGTGGCAGGAGGCAGACAGAGCTCAGGTGGTGATGGGAGCCGTGGGGAGTGGCCGTAAATACAGATGAAGCTTCGCTCGGTTCCTAACAGGCCACAAGCCGGTACCGGTCCGCAGGGCTTGGGGACCACACTGTGCAAGCATTCACTCCAGAGAATGTTTAAGTTCTTCCTCTGTCTCTTTTGAAAAGGATGTAGATGTTCTTAAAAGCTAAAAAGCTTCTTGGCAGCTCTGTGACCCAGGAAGGTGTTTTTGAAGGACCTAGGAGCCCTCGCTTTGAGATGTAAACATCAGGGGAGAAAGCAGCCCCATCGCCCAGTTTCTGTGGGAGGACTGAAGCCTAACAACGTCAGTGGGCACCTTGCTCCCAGTTGCAAATGTAGCTCCTTTCATAACGATATGAGAACTCTTTACTATCCTTTTTTCTTTTTATTGGATGAAGTCCGTTGTGCTAGTCTGCTCAGGCAGCTGTCATAAAGAACCACGGACCGGTTGGCTTAAACAGCAGACATTTGCCTCCCGCAGTTCTGCAGGCTACGCGTCTATGGTGAAGGTGAGGGCAAATTAGTCTTCTGTTGAGGGCTACCTTCCTGGCTTGTGGACAGCTTTGTCCTCACAAAGCCCCACCCCAGTGGGTGTGTGCTGAGAGAGAGAACCAGGGCTCTCTCAGAGTCTCTTACAAGGACACTAATCATGTTGGATGAGAGCCCTGAACCTAAGACCTGCCATAGCCTTAACTACTCCTACTCCTCTAGAGGCGCCAGCTCCAAATACAGCCACAGTGGGGGTCAGGACTTGCACATAGGAATGTGGGGCCGGGGAGAGGACACAAACATTCAGTCTGTAACACCAGTTAACTAATACAGATGGTCACCCCAATTACCAGGTAAATTTCCGGTGAACTATGGGCCAAAGATGGTGCCGTCAAGTCATCTCACTTGCCGACCAGCCACTGTCAGTCTTGAGGGCCTGTGTGCAATGGGTGGTATCTGCTTGGCTCGGGAAAAGGGGGAGATTTCTTTCTGTCTTTGCAGTCTTTTAGCAGATCGCCCATGATGGACATCACACTCTGGTGCAAGGCTCATGCGGTAATAAAACTGCTTTCCACCTTTGTGGAGACGCTTCCTGACTTCGCAGGTGATTTTGTTTTTAATTATATTTTCCCAACACTGCAAACCTCCCTCCCCCAAAACACTGAACCGATTGTCCAGGCACTTTTCTTCACTGATCTGAAACAGGCCGGGAAGCTACAAAATTTTTATTCTAGTGTTTCTGGATTGTTTGCTCTTGTCATGCAAACAAAGTTTCTTAGATTTTCGCCTGGAAGCAGATCCCTCAGTGACAAGGATGTGGGGAAACAGGCATTCTGGCAGGAGGGCACAATTTCTAAAGAACAACTTTGCATGGCAGATCCAGAGCCTTAAAGAAATACAACAGTAAATAGAAAGTAATTGTACTTGTTGGGATCCATGTGAAGGAAACAACCCTTCATGCAGAGATGTTTATACAAGACTCCCTGTGAATCCTTATGTGTGACAGGGGAAAAATGGAGAACAAGTTATGTGCTCAACAACTACACTGAAATGCTTCTTTTATGCATCCATTGAAGAACAAGGCTTTGACACTCTTTAGAAAGAGGTGAAGCTCCCAGGTCACCATGAAAACATTTCAGGGAAAAACTCTAATATTAAACCTGCAAAACCTTATATGATTATATGACTGCTGTACATTTAATGTATAATAAAACTATAAAAGTACAAAAGTATTTCAAAATGCTGACGGGTAGTTAATGCTCAGACAGGACCCAGACCCAGTTGCTTGTCATCTTCTTGCGTTTCCTAAACTCTCTTCGATTACCCTGCACTACTTGACTCTCTGAATCCCAGAATCTCTGCGCCAACCCGAGGACAAAGGTGAGAAAACCTGGACGCGCAACAGCTGAAAAGAAACTCAAACACAGAAAAGTAGCTCCGTTCTATTTTCAGCGCCAACAAACATGTACACAGCAATCCGCACAAGTGGGGAGAGAGCACACAAGGGCCAGTGCAGGATACCAATTAGATTCCCCCGCCCCAATAAAGTGGCTGCTACTCCAGGAATCATTGACTAGGGAGGGTTGCCCAGGAGCAAACACACGGCCGGGCTTCAACCGCCCTTTCCCGGCCGAGGCTTAGCGAAACTCCGGGGCACGAGGCGCTGCAGGGTCTGTCTGCACCACCACGGAAAGCTGCTTGAGCAAGGGGGCGACGGAAATGTGGAGGAGGCCAGAGTTTTCAGCAGTTACTGGGCTAAAAGTGAGGGCAAAGGAAAATCACATTAGCAGAACTAACTCCTCATTTCCCCGGACCCCCAGCCCCAGCCCCAGCCCCAGCCCCTTAACCATTCGACCTAATCCTTGGGTGTCTTGCTTAGAGCGCCCCGTCAGGCGGCCACAGGCTTAGTACAGGCTTAACCCTTAGGTGTCTCCAGGCGTCCATCCCTGCCCCAACCCCGCCCCGCCTGGAGCTGAGACTGGCTATGTCACCGGCTGCCATTCCCACTCAGCCCGCCCCTTCCTGGCACTTACAGAATCAGGCCACTGCCAATCACTGCGAACTCCCAGTGCACCGTCCCTTCCAGGTGTCCGCCACCTGGGGCCAGGTACCGGTGGGCAATCTCCGCCTCCACGAAGGGCAGGAAAGGCTCATGAGGGCGCTGGTGGAGGTGCCGTTAAGGCGACTTTGAGCCTCAGGCGTCCTCCCACTGAGCCCGCCCCTCGGCCCACCCCAGACCCCTACACACCGTGTCTTCGGGAAGCCCCCAATGCCTGGCCCCTAAAATCTCTCCCTGCCTGTCCAAGGCCAACCCCGGGCCCGTCCTTCCCCCACTCATGCCCTGACCCTGCGGCCTCTTTGGAAAGGATACAACTCCAGCACTCAGTGCCCAGGGCCTCCTTCCGAGGCTGAGGCCGATGCCCCGACCCGGGCTCTCCACCCTGCCCTGGAGCGTGCGATGCACCCTCGACCGGGGGAGCACCCCAGCCGCAGCGGCCTCCGCTCCTGCGCCGCCCCATCCTGCAGCACCTCTGGGGCCTGCGGGGACACCCGCTGCCCCAGCATCGCTCGCCTTACCGCCTGTGCCTCCCGCTGCGCCTGCAACTGGGGCCTGCATGGCTTCTCTGCTTCTCCCTCAGAGCCCACCGGAAAGCCAGCCACCCCGTCCGACCCACAGCGCGGAGACGCGCGGGCTCCCGCATGACGCTCCGCCCCTTCCCCACAATGCACGGCGGGATGCCCACTGCGCCGGCGCACACGGACCGTCTGCACGCGGTCGGTTCCCGCCAAGGCCGCCCTGCCGCCAGGGCGCCCCTGGGGGAGACTGAGGCGCTCTCCGGAGGCTGTGCAGGCCGCTCCGCAGGAGAGGTGCCTCAGGCTCCCCAGGGCGCCTGCGCAAACAGGCCCCTCAGAACCTGGACAGGAGCGCCTCGGGTGCAGCTGGGGGCAAGGAGGTGGTGGGGCAGAGCGCAAGGAGTCCAGACAGCCGAAATCTGAAAGACCGGGCCGTGTGTGGCCTGGCAGATGGGGCCGAGACACACGGCCTGAGTTAGCCTGGAGGGGAGACTGGCCACCATGGTTGAGGACTTGGAGCTGTGTGCACGGAGGGAAAGATCTTGTCCATTTCCTGTGGTCCCTCTGTGTGTCCAAAGTCCCCCCATCTGTAAAAGGCCAGGGCGAGGGCAATAGCTCCAGATGGGAAAGGACAATGCGCAGGCCCTGAGGCGGGAGTGGGCCTGGTGTGTTTCCCACAGGGCGAGGAGGCCAGTGGGGCTGGGGTGAATTGAACAAGGGGGACAGTGGGAGTGGGTGAGACCAGAGAGGAAATGGGCCACACGCTATTTTGTAGGCCACCGTAAGGGCTTGGCTTTGACTCTGAATGGGAGGGGAGCCCATTTGAGGGTTTTGAACAGAGGCCTGACTGGGGTTTCAAAGCAGCCCTGCACCTTCAGCAGTTCATCTGTGAGGCCTGGGCGGCAGGCCGATTCCAGTCTTTGCTGGGAGACGGAGGGACAAGCAGACCAAAGTCCGGCGTACTATAGATCAAGAGCTGCAGACAGAGAGAACCCTGGCCGCCTACAGAGGGTCCCCTTGGAGTATTCAGCAGACCACGGATCAGCACGCGCACGTGGGGGAACTACCCTAGGCCTGGGAAAGGGCCACCAGACAGGGTTAAAGCAACTATGCTCAGTGTCCAAGGAGGACCAGGAAGAGCACTTTGTCCCTCCTGCCAGAATAAAAAATCTCCTAATGCAGCAACACTCAGAAGGATCTTGCCCCAGTAGTTGGGAAATAAATTAGTCCTACTCCAAACTCTGCTGTGGTTTCACCTTGCAAGGAAAAAAAAAAAAAAAAAAAAAAAAAAAAAACCTCCTAATTCTGGTGGCATCAGGCAAGTGACACAGAAGCAGCTAACCTTAATAGTGTTGGAAAAATTAATCCTACACTAAAAACTGCTCCCATCCCACCTAGCAGATGTTAAAAAGCAAAGAATGTAAGGATTAAACTGTTTTGAGGTGACTTGACGGCATTCAAGAACAGAGCTCAAGAATACGTTTAGGGGCCGGGCATGGTGGCTCACGCCTGTGATCCTAGCACTCTGGGAGGCCGAGGCGGGCGGGTTGTTTGAGCTCAGGAGTTCGAGACCAGCCTGAGCAAGAGTGAGACCCTGTTTCTACTGAAATATAGAAAGAAATTATATGGACAGATAAATATATATATATAGAAAAATTAGCCAGGCATGGTGGTGCATGCCTGTAGTCCCAGCTACTCGGGAGGCTGAGGGAGGAGGATTGCTTGAGCCCAGGAGTTTGAGGTTGCTGTGAGCTAGGTGCCCATGGCACTCTAGATCAGGCAACAGAGTGAGACTCTGTCTCAAAAAAAAAATACGTTTAGGAATACAAAAGTATACAGTACCCACGCAAGGCAAAATACACAATGTGTGCAATCCTTTAAAAAGTACCAGGCATGCAAAGAATCCACAAATACAGCCCATTATGAGGAGAGAAATCAAGCAGTGAAAGGCACCTAGACCGGAAGAGGTAGAACATTCTTTATCTGCGGGCAACCTGATTGCCCATGTAGAGAATCCAATGCAATCTACAGAAGTGACTGCAATAGAACTCACTGGTGAATTGAACAAGACTGCGGGATATTTTAGAGGGAGCTAACCCGTCTTGCTCAAATACTTAACCAATTGTGCCAGCACTTTTCTTCACTGATCTGGAATAAGGCAAGTGAGCCACAGGTTTCCTATTCTAGTGTTTCCGTGATGTTTTCTCTTCTCACACAAAAGAAGTATTTTATTTTGGCAGGAAGTCGACCAATTGGTGACAAGGATATTGGCAAACCAGAATTCTGGTTGGGAGGGCACATCTTCTGGATACCAGTTGTGATCAAGAGCCTTAAAAATTACAAGTAAATAATCAACTCCGTATTTCTACCTTTGAGGTCTATCTTAATGAAATTACCATTCATAGAAAGACTTATGTACAAGAATTCCACTGAATTCTTACCTATAATAGGGCAAAAATTTTGCACAATTTAAGTGTTCAGTAATTTCAGTATAATGTATCTTTTGCATCCATTTACTATTATAGTGCTAAAGAATTTTTTGAAAGAGGTAAATCTTATGTTCAATAAAAGAATTTCAGGCCGGGCATGGTGGCTCACACCTGTAATCCTCGCAGTCTGGGAGGCCGAGGCAGCAGGACCACTTGAGCTCAGGAGTTCGAGACCAGTCTGGGCAAGAGCGAGACCCTGTCTCTACTAAATATGGAAAAATTAGCCGGGGGGCATGGCACGTGCCTGTAGTACCAGCTACTTGGGAGGGTGACACAGCAGGATCGCTTGAGCCCAGGAGTTTGAGGTTGCTGTCAGCTAGGCTGAAGCCATGGCACTCTACTCAAGGGAACAGAGTGAGACTCTGTATCAAAAAAAAAAAAAAGTAATAAAATCAGTAAAACTTAGTGTTAAAGTTGCAAAATATATGTTTGTATTATTGCTATATAGTCAACGTATAAATTCAAGAATAAAATTACAAGAATATTCCAAAATGTTGACAGTACTTAATGCTGAACATTAGGACAGAGTTTAACTTATTGGTTTCCTAAATTTTCTTCAATTAATTTGTATTACTCTCTGAATTCCAGACACCCCGCCCCCAAGCAGGAAAAGAAAGATAAGAACATCTAGAGGAACAGTGGCTGAAAATAAACTCAGAAACAGAACAGTAGCTCTTTTATTTTCTGCAGCAACAAACATTTAATCAGCCCCCTCCTAAAGCAACAGAGAAACAATGCAGTTGGGCAGTGAGAGACAAAAGACAATGCAGGCAAACAAATTAGGCCTTCTTCATAAAGTGGCAACTACTGCAGGAATCAATTCCCTATGCCTTGCCTGGTAGGGGTCACAAGGTTAGGTTTCAGCCTTCTTTTCCTAGCCAAGACTTAGTGGAAAGGGAGGCCCAATGCGCTGAATGTTCCCCATCACCAAGGACAGGTGGTCCAGGAAGGAGTTGATGGAAATCCGGAGGAGCCCAGTGACTTCAGCAGCCCATCTTCTAAAAGTGAGGTGAGAAAAGCAATTTAAAGGTGATTACTTTGTTTGACACCCAGTACACCACACCCCTCCTGAGACCTAACACTTAGGTGTCTCCCTATATCCGTTACAGAGTCCCTGGGGCTGAGACTGGCTCTTTGCCTTGAGGACTTGCCACCACCCTCCACCTGGGCTCCTTCTAGAACTGACACAGCCAGAGCACTGCCATTCACTCTGAACTCCTTTTGAACTGCCACCTGCTGGTGGCCTTGGGCATCTGAGGCCATGGACCTGAGAGCCATCTCTGCCTCCAGGGGTGACGGGAAAGGCACAGTGAGGATGCTGAGGGGGAAATGGTTAAGGCATCATCTGCTACTGAATTTGCCAGCGTTTCAGGCCTCCTTACAGCTCAGAGGCCAGCCTTCACCCCAGGCTGCCCCTCAGGCTACGCAACCTCACCCCCTGAACACACACAGACCCAGTCCTGCCAGCTCGGGCCACCTTGGCCTGCCTCCTCCACTCAGTTTTCCTGCCCCATCTCCCCAACGCCTTCAGGCCTGCTTACTCACCCTCCAGCCCTTCAAGCATCAACTCTCCTCCCACCAGACTACACCCGTTCCCCGCTCTATTTTCCTGTTTGTCTCTGCAGGCTGCCTTATGTCCTGTCCACAAAAGCCCTCTCTGGCCCCCTTACCGCACAGGCCATCTGGCCCATCCCCGGCCACCAGGCCTGAAAGCTCACTGGAAAGGATACATGACCATCTGTCGGCTTCCCGGTCTTAAGGCCACCGGTGGTGCGTCTCCACGTGGTCCTGAAACACGTGCGGCCCAGGCAACATGGGGGGCACTTGCAGCTGCTGCTCCCATCATTTCCTGGACTCTGGGACCGCCTGGGCCTGCTGGGCCACCTTGGACCTCAAGAGTGCCGGGGCCACCCTGGCCGTCAGGGGCGCCAGGGCCACCCAAGCCCCGAGGGCTGGAAGAGCCGCTCTGGCTGTCAGGGCCGCCAGGGCTAACCTGGCTGCCGGGGCCACCGGGACTGCTGGGGCCTCCAGGGCCACCTTGGCCTTCCTGTACACCAGGGAGACCAGGGTTGTCAGGGCCACTAGGGCCACCCTGACTTTTGGGGCCACTCGGTCCACCCTGGCCAACCCCTGTGCCAGCCGTGCTGCCTGTGCCTTCCTCGGGAGCCTGCATAACTGCTGCTCCTCTGCCTTTCTCTTCAGAGCCGAACTGGAAGCCTTTCGTCCTCTCGGACCTCACGAAGCGCCTCTGTGTGAGCAATGCACCACAAGATCCCCCCACTACGCCTGCGCAAACAGACGCCTTTTGAATCCATGGGGATCTTGATTGGTTCCCGCCCAACTGGCCCCCCTGCGGGCCAATTACAGCCTCGTGCTTTCTGACCAATAAGCGCTCCCTGACAAAGCTCCGCCCCCTCGAGCACATGTGAGTCCAGCCCACCTGCGCAAACAGACATCTATATTGTTTTCTGCCGAGGGCCCTGTTGTGGTCCTGGAGACCCTGGATGGGTCAGGCCACTGGGCATGTGGCTGGCTCCCGCCCAGCCCGCCAAATAAATGTCCAGATAGATTTTACTACCACTCCCAGCCCGCTCTGTGGACCTGCCTGGAAGGCTGTGCCCATGTCCTCAGGGCCAACCTCTCCGGTGACCAGTCCCCCGTTGTCAGTTGCTGTCAGGAGAACACTGAGGCGCCCTTCCGAGGTTGTGCACTTAAAAGCCGGGCGGGCGCGAGCAGGGCTCCCCACTGTGCCTGTGCGAACCTGCTGGTGCTCAGGACTTCAGGCACCTGGGTGCTTCCTTCTGGGCCTGGCCTGTCCCATCCCAGGGTCTCCCCTGCGCGATCACCTGAGCCCCGGGATGCGGAGCAGTCACTCCCAGTCCCCGCCTGTCCTCGGGGAGCACCCAGGCCAGTGCCTGGGACTGGGATGGGCCTTGCTCCTTCAGTGGCAGGGGTCACTGCCCTTCCCTTGTGCCCGCCTCCCCTGGTGGGGGGGCAGAGTAAGGTGGAGGCCCTGGGGCCTGGGGCTTGGCTGCGGGCCCCACCCCCTTCTGCCAGCCAGGACCTCCCAGGCTCCAGGCACACTGCGGGGCAGATCCCATTGGCCTAGTCCGTCCCCTGCTAGCACAGCCCTCATGGCGTCTCCCTCTCCTGGGAACAAAGTCTTGAGGCTGTCTGGGGGGCTGGAGGTGCCAGGGGCCCTCAACTGGGAGATGACCCTGTGTCTGCTGGCCTGCTGGGTGCTGGTGTACTTCTGTGTCTGGAAGGGGGTCAGATCAACAGGAAAGATACAGCTGGAGGCGGGCAGGGCGGGGGCAGCGTTGCCCTGGGAGCTGTGTGTCTCTGCAAGGCGCAACTGTCGCAACAGGAGGGGCTCCGGCCTGGGCAAGGCTCTTAAACTCCCAGAGCCTCCGTGTCTGCTTCTGCAGACCCCAGACCCTTTCTGACAAAGCTCCTCGGCTGTGATGATCCCACTGGGTGGGAAGTGGAGGCAGGGGATTGAGCATTGGCTGCTCCTTGCTTCCTGCTTTCTGATAGATTTCTTCTCTGACAGAACTTGTATCCTTTGCCCCAGAGCAGTTGAAGGCTGCCTACTAAAATAGAAAAGTTGGCACCATTTCAGAGCTATCTGATGGGGCAGATGGCAGGTGTCTAGTGAGGATGTAGAAGGATGGGGCTAATCCTTTCCCAGCTGCTTTCACGCTTCTTAGCTCTGCCCATGCAGAGTGGAGGGGACAGGTGATGAAAGCCAGGCCTCAGGGTGGAAACTGGGGCTGTGTGTCCTGCCCTAAATTCCAGCACCTGCCCTCAGAACCTCTCCCTAGGGGGCCTCTGCTCCCACTGCCCCATTCCTCCTTAAGTCCTGACCTCTAAACTCCAACTCCAAGGCTGAACCTGTCCCACACATACATGGACAGTTGGGGAAACTGTATCTCAGGGAGGTTATGTTATTCATTTGCAAGCTTTGGCCAGTTGGCGGGATGTTCAGGAATAAACCCCAAGTCTTCTGATTCCTGATCAGGTACTCTCTCTCTCATGTCTTGGATCATCCCAGTCCTCCATCCCAGCATTCCTTCCCAAATTCCCAGTGTGCTCTGAAGCTTTCCTGCTGCCCTTATCTTGGGGATACTCTAGCGGGATTATCCCTGTTCTTTCTGAGGTTGCCAGCATCTGAGGACATACTCCACCACAGAGGAGTGTGGCCTCCTGGCCCCTGCTGAAAGGACCTTTTACTGAGATGTGAAGCTGAGGACTCTGGGAACAGGGCCTCCCTGTGTAAGGACTGAGCCCACCTCTTCCCCAGCCTTATCTAAGAAGACAATTGATTTCTGTATCTCACAGGAACCACGATGACCACGGTGCTCCCCCAAGCACTGGGGCCAGATTCTGTCTTGTAGTGAGATGTGTAAGGGAAGATGACGGTGATAGAGTCTGTGTGGCACAGAGAGACACAGAAATATATTCTGACAAAGATAGGGTGAGCCAGAAAGCGTGTGTGTGACAGTGAATTTCACAGAGTGAGAGGAACAGAGGGAGTATGACAGTGTGACAGGGAACACTTCTGACTGAAAGAGTATAACTGAGAGAATTTGTAGTTGAGAGAGAAATGTAAAGGGATAGGGTGTGTGGCAGGAAGAAAGTTTGACTCGGAAACAGTGACAGAGTGTGGAGCACAGAGAATGTGACACAGATATGGTCCGAAAGACATGGGGTGTGAAAGAGAATAAATGTGATGGAGAAAGAATTACAGAGAGTAACACAGGAATATAATAGATATGTGAGACATAGCATTTGGCCGAATGAGTATGACAGAGTGAATCTGAGAGTGTGTGTGTGTGTGTGTGTGTGTGACAGAACAGATATGTCAGATACATGAGTGTCACCAGGAATGACCGGGACAGTGGGAGGCAGCAATGTGGGCAAGTGTATCAGTCCTAAGCCCCAGCCTTCCCCTTAGGTGGGCTGTCCCAGGGTCTAGTTGCCCAGAAGGGAGTTAGCAAGTTCAATTGGCTCTTCTGCCTGAGTCACATTCTTGCAAATCATTTTATGAGTAATAAAGATGATATTAATATTTTAGTTGAAACACGTCAAAGGAAGTATGTCAAAGGTTGCAGATGGAAACCTGGACCTATAGGAAAAGGATGAAAAAGGAATATACAGTAGGTGTGAGTAGACTGTATCAGTGAACTCCGTGGAGAGTAAATGATTCAGGTTATCCAAATCTTAAAGCCACACGTTTTCTCAAGCTAAATCAGAGGCTGTAGCAGCACTTAAGACTTAGACCAGAGTAACAGATAAACATGAGAAAAGGGAGAACAGGCCAGTCCACCCTGTGAATAACGGGCAGTGGGGAGCAGGACCAGCAAGGCCCAGACAGGCTCTGGTACGAAAGCTAAATGAGACTTAGTGGCTCACCATCAATTATAGATGGTTACATGAGTTCTTCCTTCCAGTTTCCCCTGAAGGAGTTGCAAAGATGAAGCTGTGAGCAGAAGTTTTTACAGGTTTAGGTTTAGCAAACAAGTTTTTATCATCTCCGCTAGGGGGAAGAAAACATCGTGAATAACTAGATTGACATAAATAAGGTGGAAAGTAGGCATGGCTTGTCTGGTCAGATACGTGAAGGATGCCACAGAGAACATACTGAGCAATAGGCCAGCATGCCGATGACTTCTGCAGATGCTCACATCATGAGAGGAAGATCGTGAATTAGCCAGACCATCTAAGGGTCTAAAAGAAGGGCAGAAGTGAAAGTCAGTGGAACCTTTAGGAGGCTCCAACTTCTGCCCCACAAACAGTGCCCTGATGAACGTCCTCAAGTATACCCTGTTGTGGGACAAGTGACAACTTCCCAGGAGCAGAATTGCTGGGGTTTAGGGATGGGCACACTTAATTGGACCCAGTAGTACCAAATTCCTCTCTGCTATAACTGTACCTGTCCATACTCCCACCATATCCTTGTGGCCTTTCTGGGGTTCTTCTGTAAATAGACAATTCATACCCTGTTCCCATTTAAAAATGGGGATTATTCACCCTCCCCACTGCTAAATTTAACTGGCTAACAAAAGAAAAAAGAAAAAAGAAAAAAAAAAAAAGGAAAATGGGGATTGCTGTCTTCTTGAGGACCTGCAGGAGATTTTTTAAAATATTCTTGTTATCAGTCTCTTCTCGGTTTTAAACTATGTTTGATTCTGTCAGATTTAAACTATTTTTAAGCTATGTCCTTCCCTACCTGTAGGTTAGAAGGCTATTTTCTTACATTTTCTGTATTAACTGTATCTGTCCAGCAATTCAAGGAACATTTATTGCTAGACATTGTGCCGGGCATCCATGGGGGTTTCATAGTAACGGGGAGAGTCAGCCAATTATCAACACAAATAGGTACATCATGTAGTGTATTGGCAGGTAGTGAGTATTGTGGCGTAAAAGAAAGCAGGGAGGAGGGCTAGAGACTGCTGGGAGGAGTAGTTTTCAATTTTAAATGGGGTGGTTGGGGTAGGCTTCATTGTCAGGAAAAGATGGAAGGAAAGACTTGAAGGAGGTGAGGGAGGGTGAAGAGACCAGTGTGGCTGGCCCAGACAGAGTGAAGAGGACAGTAGCAGGAGAGCGGGCAGAGAGGTGACAGGGACCAGATGGTATAGGAGGGCCGTGGAGGTCAGCATAAGGGCTTGTGCTCTGAGTGCGACGGGAATAACGGAGGATTACCATTGTGGGTTGAATTGTGTCTCCCGACATGGTATGTTGAAGTCCGATCCCCTGGGTTCCTGTGAATGTGATCTGATTTGGAGATAGGGTCTTTGTAGATGTAATTAGTTGAGATGAGGTGACGTTGGCTTAGGGTGGGTCCTAAATCCAATGACTGGTGTCCTTATGAGAAGGCCATGTGAATACACAGAGACAAGGAGAGGACAAGGCCATGTGATGAAGCAGACATTGTAGCGATGCAACTGTAAGCCAGAGAACACCAAGGATTACCAGCAAGCACTGAAAGCTAGGAGAGCCATGGAACGGAATCTTCCTCAGAGCCTCCAGAAGGAACCAACCCTGCGGACACTTTGATCTCAGACTTCTAGCCTCCCGAACTGTGAGAGAAACAATTTCTGTAGTTTTCAGCCAAGTTTGTGGTACTTGGTTATGGCAGCCCGAGGAAACTACTACAATTATGAACAAGCTAGTGACAAAGCCTGACTTACATTTTTTTGTTGATGAAGTCGATTTTACTATTTCTTCCCTTTCCGCTACATGCTTATTGATACAGAATTCATATATGAATCATTTTCCTCTGAAAAGACCACAAAGATTTTCTCCTATGATTTCTTAAATTTTTATAGTTTTAGCTTTTACATGTAGAGCTATGACTCTTTTAACTTAGTCTTTGAGTCTGGCAGGAGATCGGTGTTGAGGTATTTGTTTTTCTCCATACAGGTATCTAGTGTATCTAGTGGTTCCAAACCCATCTGGTCAAAAGGCCATCCTTCCCCCATTGAATTACCTTGACACCTTTGTCAAAAATCACTGGACCTTCTGTGTGTGCGTCTGCTTCTGGCCTTTCACCTTTGTCCCATTGATCTATATATGCGTCTACCTTGGCACCACTTCCATGCTGTCTCTCTCTCTCTCTCTCTCTCTCTTTTTTTTTTTTTTTTTTGAGACAGAGTCTCACTCTGTCACCCTGGGTAAAATGCAGTGGTGTCATCATAGGTCACTGCAGCCTCCAACTCCTGGGCTCAGGTGATCCTCCTGCCTCAGCCTCCCAAGTCGCTGAAACTACAGGTGCACACCACCACGCATGGCTAATTTTTTCTATTTTTAGTAGAGACAGAGTCTCACTCTTGCTCAGGCTGGTCTCGAACTCCTGAGCTCAAGCAATCCTCCTGCCTTGGCCTCCCAAGGTGCTAGGCTTACAGGCCTGAGCCACTGTGCCCAGCAACCCACATTGTCTTAAATACTGTATATTTAAAGTAAGACTTAAATTAGGCTACACTGTTTTGTTTTGTTTTTTTAACCTTGTATGGTAGGGAAGGGGAAGGGGAGAATGAAGCAATATGGCACCTGCCTATCAGCTGGGGTCTGCGGACCGGGAGGTGCCCCGCGGGAGCTGGGAGCCTGGTGCCCTGTCTGCAACAGGCTCAAGGCTCACTGGCGGCGGCCGTCTCTGGGCTGGTGTCAGCAGGTCTCTCCAACCGCTCAGCAGCCCACCAGCAGTCCGAGATGCAAAGGAGGGGAAATTTAACCGCCCCACCTACCCTTGTCACTGGTCTCCAAGCCTCTCGGGGCCCTTTATCCTTCCAGTTCTCCTCCGCAGCTTCTTCCCGTGGAGTCTCCTGTAGTTTCAGGCACCCTTCCTTCCGACCCTCATCCGATCTGTGTTTGTCTGCCTGTTTATTGTTTTTCACTTTCTTCTAAAATCTATCTTTCTTGCAGAGACACTCTGGCTGGTGGTTTTTCTCGTCCGCCATCTAGCAGCTCAGCTAACTTTGTTCTCATTCAAACTTTTGGGGCAACTGCAGGTTCTTTTGCATTTCCATATGAATTTTAGAATCAGCTCATGAATTTCTACAGAAATGCCTGCTGGCATTTTGATTGAATCTACAGCTCAATTGGGCAGAATTGGCACCTTAACCATATCCAGTTTTCTGAACCTGATTAGAAGTACATGAACGTGGCATATCTCTCCTAGAAGAAGGTCTTCTTCCATTTCTCCCATTGTTTTCATGTATAGGTCTTGAACGAATTTTCTTAAATTTATCCCTAATTATTTAATTTTGCTGGTATTATAAATGATATTTAAAAATTGTATTATCCATTTGGCCATTTTTAGTATATATACAATGAGTATTGTATTAAACTTGTATGTTGAGACCTTGCTATGCTGTGCTCACTTATTAGTTTTAATGGTTTTTAGGTAGATTCCTTGGGATTATCTGTGCACATGGTCATGTTTTATGCATATAAAGACAAGTTTAATTCTTCACTTCAAATTTATATGGTCTTTTTGTCTTGCCTGATCTCAATGACTGTAACCTCCTATGGAATAGAAGGTGAGAGTAGACATAACATGCCTTATTTCTGATCTTACAGGAAAAATATTCTGTTTTTGACCAGGAAGTATGATGCTACTTATAAGTTTTTTGTAGAAACCCGTTATAGGTTGAGGAAGTTCCCCTTTATTCCTAGTTTGCTGAGATTTTGTTTTACATCATGAATGGGTACTGAATTGTGTGAAAGGAGCTATTTTTGCAACTATTGAGATGATCATATGAATTTTCTCCTTCATTCTGTTAATCTGGTGAATGACATTGATTTCGTCTGTTAAACCATTCATTTCTAGGATAAGGCATACTTGATCTTAGTGCACTAGATTTTTAATATATTATTGAATTTGATTTACCAGTTTTTTGTTAATTATTTTTAAATCATGCTCATAAGGGATGTTGGTTGGGTAGCTGTCTTCTTGGTGATGTTTTTGTCTGAATTTGTTTCCCAGTAATACTGCTCTCATTCGTCTATTTCTGAAAAAAAAGGTGTGAGAGTTGAACAGTTTCTTTCTTAAATGTTTGATAGAAATAGCCAATATAGCACCTGGCTTGGTGTTTTCTTTGTGGGGAGGTTTTTAAATATGAATTCATTTTCTTTAATTGACACAGAGAACCTGTTATCTTCTTGTGTCAGTTTTAGTAATATGTGCCTTTCAAGGAAATTTTCCATTTCATCTAGGTCATTGAATTTATTGTCACAAAGTTTTTCATAGTATTCCTTATTACTCTTTTACCTGTTTCAGTGATTTCTGCTATTTTATTTATTATCTCTTCCTTCTGGTTCTCTTGAGCTAGTTTGCTCTTTTTTCCCCCTAGCTTCTTAGGGTGAAAGCTGAGATCGTTGGATTAGGAGGGCGTGGGAAGAGGGGATCTTGAACAGTGAGTCTAGACCACTCTCGGGAGGGCCTGCACTGCAGGTGCGGAGAGGCGGAGAAGAGCGTTCTGTAGTTGGAGGGGCCCTGGCATCCAGAAACTGGTGGGTCTGTTCAGAGGTGAGAGGGTCAGCTGAGCACAGGGTCTCCAGGCAGGAGGGAGGGGCTGAGGTGTGTGGGAGGGAAGAGCCCGGCTGGGAAGTGGGGGCTTTGCACCGCGGAGCTGGCCCCTCCTCGAGAGCCCAGCTCCAGGGTACCCTTCTCCCCCAGATTCTTACTGCTCTGGACCGCGATGTCTCCTGTCGAAAGCGTAAGTTGCGCCAGAAGCTGGAGCAGATCATCAGCCCGGTGTCCAGCAACAGCTAAAGGTGGTGGCATCGGTGAGGAGGGGACTTCTCAGTCCTCAGCCACGCTCCTGTCAAGGGGAGCAGCTGGCTCAAGGCCTGGGCTTCTGGACTGAGCCCCGGATTGGGTGTCGTGTGGGACGTTTCCAGGACCAGATGCCCCAGCACACCTGGGCCCCTTTCATTAGTGCCTTGCTTTGGGCCCTGCAGGGGGAGGAGGTGACAGGACCAAGCAGAGGGCAGGGGAAGCAGGATGCCATTTTAAATAGTGTGGCCAAGAAAGCCCCTCCGAGAGTGTGACATTTGAGGGGGGCAGATAAAACACTAGGAGAGGAGAGAGTTCCAGACAGGAAAAAGGCAGTGCAAAGGCCCCGAGGCAGGACTGGGCTTGGTGTGTTTCATAAACGGTGAGGGGTCCTGGGCCTGCGTGGCTGGATCAGAGTGAGCAAGGGGGAGAGTGGGAGGTGAGGAACCCAGAGAGGAAATGGGCCAGATGGCTTTGGGTTCACAGGCCACCGTAAGGGCTTTGGCTTTGACTCTGAGTAAGAGGGGACAGTTTGGACCAGGGGAATACTGCAGAGTAAGTAGGGTTTAAAAGCTGTCAGCGTTAGCAGTCCATCCATGAGACTACGGCGGCAGGCTAATTCTGGGTTTTGCTGGGTGAGGGAGGGACAATCAGACTAAAGTCTCACCTGCTGGGTGAAGTAACCCTACGATTGTGGGCCAGGGTTGGGGAACTATGTGAAATGGTCCCAGCGTCCCTTCTGTTTGTTCCTTTCCTCCAGTTACCACCTTGCAGCCCCTCCCCTCCCTCTTTGGATCCTTACCCACAAAATCCTCATTTATTTCATTTTCTACCATAATGTGGCTTGATGGCTTATCAACAAGGAGTCAATCCCTTAGCAGGAGACATGCCCGTTTCTCTCCTGAAGGAAAGGAGGGCCAAAGCCTTAGATCACAGCAGAAGGTTAAATAAGAAATAAAACTACGGTTCTTCAATTCAGTCATGGTCAAGACTTTTCTATTGCCTTGGAAAAATTAAATAGTAAAAAATCAAAAATGTCCTCATTGGCTTAAGCCACAGGGAGGACTGCTGGGTCTGGGCAGCTGAAAGCTGCAAGGGCAGTTCCGAGCTTCCAGCATGGCTGGGTCCAGGAGTCGGTTCTCTGAGATCCACCTTCCTGCTCCAGCTTCTCCTCTGTCCAGAGCCAGCCTACCCCCTGGCGGCCCCCAAAGTGTCACTGGCCTAGATGGGATCACCGTGGCCAGGGGAATGCAGTGTTCCGACTGGCCAGGCCTGAGCCTCGTGCCTACCCCTGGATCAGGGCTGAAGTCAACGCCACCAGAATCATCACTGCTGAGGGGAGAGGAGGGAGGCTTCTTGGGGGAAATAAGGACGCCGGTGCCAGGAGAAGGGGAACAGATGCTGGGTGAAAACGCCAACAGATGTCCTCTATGGTCACACAGACATTTCATCAAATGCAAAAACCGTTTCCAATGTTTTAAAAGAACAAGACTAGGAAAGATTCTTCCTTAACAGAGCAGACTATTAGTTTCCAAAGTAAAAATATTTATTTCAAAAGTAATACATGCTTAATGAAAATAGTCAGACACGTCACTCTGGAATTTAAGAGATGAAAGTTTCTATAATGCTGATGTCCGACGATGAGCATTCCTGACAGTGGAGGTGGCTCATTCCAGGTAGTGACTGTGTGTATCCCCACACGTTCACATGGCGGGGGTGCACTGCAAAAAGAGGAATGTGCTAAAGCCCATATGCAGAGATCTGTGACTTGTTTTCATCTCTTTCTGTATTAATATCTGGCTATCTCTCTTGCTCTTTCTTTAATTAACTGCTGCACGATATCTGACCAGGACAGATGTGCCATGATTTCTTCAACCTTTCTGTAATCGACATGCATTTACATTCTTTCTAATATTTCACCATAACAGATGATGCTGGCCATTCTGCCGTGTTGCCTATTCAAGAGTTTCTCTATGATAGATTCCCAAGGGTGGGTCAAAGGGTATGCCTATCTTTAATTTAAAGAATAAAGCCAAATGAATGTTGATAGGTAAATTTCCAAGTGATAGTTTATAAGAGACCTTGTTTCCAACTAAAGTCTTCCCAAACCTTAGACGTTGTCAAATTTAAAATCGTCAAGAAGCTGGTAGCAAAAAAAAGAAAAAAAAATTCTCATTTTAATTTGGTTTTGTTATTGATGAAATTGGCCATCAGTATTGTTTCTCTGAACGAGTTGCTAACATTCTTTGTTAATCTTTCTATTTGTTTACTTTATTCATTATCACCAAAAGCTAGAAACAACCTAAATGTGCAGCAACAAACAAATACTATTAAGCAACAAAAGGAACAATCTGATATCTGCAACAACTTTGATGAATCTCAGATGCATCATGCTTGATGAAAGACACCAGAAACAAAAGGCTACATATGGTATGAGTCCATTTATATGACATTCTGGAAAAGGCCACATTGTAGGGACTGAAATAAGATCAGTACTTGTCACGAGATGTGGAAGGGATTGACTGCAAAGGGGCATCATGGACCTTTTGGAATGAAGGAAATGTTACATATTTCGATTGTTTTGGTAGTTGTACAACAGTATCCATTTGCCAAAAGTCATAGGTCTGTACACTTTAAAAAGGTGACCATTATAGCATGTAAATTAAACCCCAATAAACCTGAGTTAACTCACAAATTAACAACTTAAAAAAGAAACAGTAAACAGAAAGAAATATGATCCAGGTTAAGAATTAAGCAGGACAAAGGCAAAGGGAAGACCCACGATACCAGCTGTGCAGTCAGTCTGCCTAGACAGAACCAGCCATACAAAAAGAGGCGAGAAGATGTCAAGAGAAATAGTTGAAGAAATTATCATTGTAAGATTGCAGATAAGACAATGAAAAAAATAAGCTTCTGAAATATGTCTGCAAATTTTTTGATACTCCTCCCTATGAGAAAGAGAGCTCAGTGTCCCTCCTTGTGACACTGGGCTGGACCCACTGGCTCATTTCTAACGAATAGCGTATGGCAGAAGCAGCGGTGGGCAAATTTGGAAACTAGGCCATAAAAGGCCTTGCGGCTTCAGTCTCTCTCTTGCATCAGTCTGTCAATGTGCAGACAGCAGCGTGTTATGGGATGATGTCTAGCTGGTGAGAAACTGAGGCCTTACGCAGTGGCCATGGGAGTGAGCTATTTTGGAAGCAGATCTGCTAGCCCAGAGAAACCTTCAGGTGATTGTGTCACCAAGCAGTGGTCTCACTGCCAGACGTGCATAGCCAATACCGTGGCGCCAGCTTTTAAGAAGAGAAAAGGCTTTCCTGCAAGGTCAACTGGCAAGGAGACAGGGGCGATGCTCAGATATGCCTCCCTGAGCAGGGGTGTGGGGGCAGGCTTTATAGGTAGAGAGTAACGATGAGGGAGATAGGAAAATTGGAGCAGGCATGACTTGATTGGATGATGCAGAGAGGTGGTGCCGGGTCCTTGGCGCTTAAGTTCTTACTGCAACAAAACGGTTGCACTCACTTCTTCATCTGGTCCTCACTCCTTGGTCCAGGAACTTGGGTTCTGCCTGCAGTTGAGTCTTTTTGTTCCAATAGGCTCCAGGGTCACCAACTGTGCACACTTGGTTTGCCTGTGTGTGCTTCTGTCTCCCAACCTGGAGGGTCCATCGCAACTGAAAAACCACTCACCGAAGTTGAACCAGTAGGCAGCGGTCCTGCGGTTACAGCTGCAGCCCTGACCAACAATTTCACTGCAGCCTCACGAAAGACTCTGAGCCAGAACCGCCTGACTAGCCTACTCCCAAATTCCTGACCCCCATAAACAACAAATGTTTGTTGTTGTGCTAGCCGCTAGATTTAGGGGTAATTTGCTATGCAGCAACAGATGACCAATAAAAATAGGCAGACTGACTTCACATTAGCACTCTTGGTAATAGCCACATAGAGGAAACAGCCCAAGTCTTTGTGAACAATAGAATGGGTGAATAAGTTGTGTGTTCATTAAGTGGAACGCTGCTCAACAAACAGAACGAATGTACTGAAACACTGGACAACACGGATGAATGCCACAGACATACTGTTGCGTTAAAGAAGTCAGACACACAGGAGTACTTCCTGGATGAGTCCATTCCTCTAAATGAAAAACAGGCGAGAGTTAATCGAGCCAGGACAGTGGTTACCCGAGGGTGGAGGTACTGACTGGGAGAGGACATTGGGGGTGCCTTGGGGGTTGTGGTCGTGTTCTATCTCTTGATCTGTGCGCTGGTCACATGAGCATTTTGAAGTTGTTCAAATTCATGGAGCTTCACATCTTGAGATATGTGTGCTTTGCTGTATGTGTTTTGTATGGTGGCAATGAGGAGATGATCGAAGCGTGATCTCACCAATCACACGGTTTATTTCCACACAAAGATATTCTTTTTTCCCCCACAATGCTGCAAGGGGGAGAAGCATGAGAACAATCTCACAGGAGACACACTCTGTAGATGAGGCACCTGAACCCCATAGTAAGTGAGTTCCAGTTTTGTCTAGAGTCTCCAAGTGTTAAAGTCTAGTTTCTCACCGAGGGTGGACATAAAGTCTAATTGAGGTTTGAGGCAGACCTTTCTAGGAGAGGTCCTTGGGAGAGACGATTTGACCCACACGGTGGAGACGCACGATGGCACTCAAGGTCCCTGAAAGCTGGAGAGTAGCGCAGTGCCGCAGTACTGGTGGGCGAGGCTTCAGAGAATCGCTCCAAGGCCGGCGGAGAGTAGCCCTGCCACAGCCTAAGTTCCCAGTGCGTCTGTCAAAATCTTGGGTTCCTGTGTGTCTTGGGGTCCAGCAGTTGAGGCCTACCTATAACTGACATGTGTGGTCCGATAAGGTGTGATGTAACATTCTTGTGGGAGGGGGATTACATGCCATGTTCTTAAGTAACTCACATAGTAAGTATTTGTAATCATTTTTCCTTCCTTTTTAAATTATTGCTTTATTTTAGAATATTACGGGGGTACAAAGGCTTTGGTTACATACATTGCCTTTGCACCACCCAACTCAGACCAACAAGTGTGCCCAACCCCCTGACATTGCGAACCTTACCCATCCCCTCCTCCCCTCTCCCACCTGCCTGACGCCCTGTGAATGCTACTCCCATATGTGCACGTTACTGTTTTTTTTTTTCTTATTTGTTTGTTTTTGAGACAGAGTCTCACTCTGTTGCCTGGGCTAGAGTGCTGAGGCGTCAGCCTAGCTCACAGAAACTTCAGAATCCTGGGCTCAAGTGACCCTCCTGCCTCAGCCTCCAAGTACCTGGGACTACAGGTATGTGCCACCACACCCGGCTAATTTTTTTATATATATTTTTAGTTGTCAATATAATTTCTATTTTTAGTAGAGACGGGATCTCGCTCTTGCTCAGGCTGGTCTCAAACTCCTGAGCTCAAACGATCCACCCACCTCGGCTTCCCAGAGTGCTAGGATTACAGGCGTGGGCCACCGTGCCTGGCCCCAGTGTTGATCGATGAGTACCAATTTCACGGAGCGTATCTGTGATGCTTGTTTTTCCATTCTTGTGATATTTCACTTTGAAGAACGGGCTCCAGCTCCATCCAGGACAGTACGAGGGGTATTAGTTCATGATTTTTACGGCTGAAGAGTACTCCAGAGAATCATTTTAAAGCCACATAAAAGTAAGTCACTTTGCAATGACAACTCTATGTCAACTTAATAAAAGGAGAATACTTCTCCGTCGAGGAGAGCATCGAGAGAGAAAACAACTTCCGATTGTCAGCAGTCTTTGCTCACTGGTATAGAGGGAAAGACGTTTGCCAGAACACTACCTGAGTAATGGTCGCATGCTGAGAACAACCTCAACTGGCCTCAGCACCTGAGTAAGCATGACGTAACAAACTGTCATTCTCCAAGAGTTATCTGTCTTCTGCAAAAGTCAGGTGGGGTGTTCTATGGGTATTAACTTCCCTCTATGTTTAGGGGCTTTGATGGTGTCATTGATCTCTGGGATTCTCCCGGGGGATGCATTATGTCTTTCTGGTTGCATATTGTTGGAGAAGGAGAGCTGCAGTGGTTTCTATTTGGACCTCCATCAAGTTAGTCCCTAATTCAGGCCTCTGCTTTCCCTACCTAGAGTTCTTTCCGCTCTGTACATCAGGTAGGGCCTGAGTAATTGCCCATCTATTTCAGTCTTAGAAGCCCAACAATTGATTAGACAATGTTTCTCCCAAACCAAGAGCAACAAAACAAACAGATAATCTACAAAATATTCACTTTTCTTGGGCACGTCAAAGAGCTCAGCTCACACAGCAACCAGGTGACCTGAATCCCAAAGACTGGCAAGCTCCCCTGAGGACAGGTGAGATGGGGGAACTGCTTCCCACTGGCTTTGCCTGGGAGGAAGAGGCAGTGGCCAAAATCAGGTGGACAGAAAATAGCCAAAACGCTATCAAATGGAGTAGGCTCCAGAGAGATTGTGACAAGAGGAAGGAAGCAGAGAGTACATACAGACAACTCTTGCGAGTTGTGCCCTAGATGTGAGAAATGATAAGAAATTGAGTAGAGCCATGTCACGTGGTCACCCCAAGCTGCAGGGGATGCTGGACCGTGCCTATTAGCTTGACAGGGCCAGGGGAACAGGCTGGACATTGAATGTGCCTTCAATGTGTTCTACAGGCAACTGCACTCATGACCTTCAGCTCTACGGACCAGGTCCTACAAATCTGGCCCTGATTTGCTTCCTGATATCGATGTCCACGTGGTTGCCTGTCTCAGCATTACGACAAATATCCCTTTAGCCAAGATGTTTCTAGCGGTCTCTATCTCTCATCCGTGAAAGAGCTTGATGAGGAGAGAGAGACAGGGTGGCACAGCTCGGCAGTGCTGAGGCCAGTCCCACCTGAGGGGAGCAGGAGTTTTCACAGGACAGGTGGGAGTTGTATCTGGAAGCCCCAGTGGGAAGCGAGTAGAATGCCAACCCCACCTCCCCAACCTGAAGGATGGGAGCAGCTTCCTTCTCTGGTGTCGCCGGTGTCCTGGGAGGCACCTGGTTTCAGTCAAGGCCACGGATGAAAGCCGAGAAGACTCGCTGAGATGTGGGGGAACCTGTGGACTATGGAAAGGCACTGGGACTGTTGCGACCAACGGAACGTACTCTGTTTGAGCCCAAGGTGCACAGAGGAAAATGAAAGAGAAAGAACCATGTCACAGAGACCTTCCTGTCCTGCCAGCAGGATTCCTGGGGAATGAGTGAGCTCTCCAGCCCTTGGGGGCTCAGGCACAGGTGGTGGGAGCATTTGGCCAGGCTTGTGGTAGAGGAAATGCAAGCCCCAGATGCAGATGATCCTACTGGTTCCTTCCAGCCCTAATACTCTGTAATTCTAAGTCAAGTCCTCCAGAGTCAACTTGACTGCTGTCTTCCCAAATATGTAGAATGGTTGTCACATGGTAGGTAGAGGACTTTGAGTCATGGTGAAGCGGGGACGCCCGGGCAAGACCTCACACCACAGCGGAGCTCCTAGTGGGGCACCGCGAGGGCGGGCAGGGGCAGTGGAGGAGGCCCCCGTGCAGACACCCCGAGAGCTGAGTGCCTGAGAGGGAGAGAGCGGAGGAGCCGCGCCTTGCCCCGGGGCAGCGGGACAACCAGCACAGTTTGCACAGTGAGGCCGAGCTGTGCGGAAGTCAGTCTGTGACCACCTGTCTGTGTGTCTGCAGATAGGTCTGTCTGCCCCAGGACATCAGGAAAATAAAGGCCCACCTGCCTGGTAGGTCGGGAAGCCGTCCAAGGAGCGAGAGGGTGGCTTGGTGCTTGAGGGAGCATCTCAGCCAGCAAAGTCACCAAACAGGGCCTGGCCCTGGAGCTGAGACCCTCGGCGTCCTGTTCTCTGACACGTTGCATGGGGCGGGCATCTTTCGCCTCTTCTTAGGCGCCCTGTAGGAGGGACCTGCAGCTGGAGAGTGTGAGGAAGCAGCGCAGGGCCCCCTGGACCTACGTCAGGCCATGGGCTGAGGTGCCAGACCAGGCCAGTGTCCCTTCAGTTGCAGCCAACTTGATTGTTTTCTGCTGATCCCCAAAATAATCTTACCCCAAGAAAAATCATTCAAACACTGCAGACAAGACTATGGCAGACTGAGCATTTACACACACACACACACACACACACACACACAAAGTAACTACGGTTAACAGACTGGGTTGATGCTTCTGTGCTTCAAAGGCAGAGTTTGTTCATGTCATACACATGCGATGATACTATATATATTGCCCTGTGGCTTCCTCTTTTCACTTAACATATATATATTGTGGACGTTTCTCCCTAGCAGTGTGCAGAGACATGCACCTCATTCTTTCAGTAAACCATTTTATGAATGCATTATAATGTGCTACACCACTTACTTATGTTGTTTCTGACTTTTAGTCATTTTTAAAGAATACTGCACTTAAGTGTTCATCAGTGAAAACCAGTTTGATGGTGAGTACATGTGCGCACCGTCTGGGGGATGAACACGCTGGAAGCTCTGACTCAGGTGGGGCAAGAGCAGTATACATAACCTAAACATATTTGAATGCCTGTAATATGCTGAAATAAAAAAGAAAAAAAGAGAATGCTGCAATGACCATTGTTGTATACTCATCGTTGTGGTTTTGCAGACGTTTCAAAGGACAAAGCTAAGAATTTGAGTTGTGGGACAGAAGACATTCACTTTTAAATTTCTGAGAGAGTTTGCAAAATTTTTTATGAAAATGGTGGCACCATCTTCATTCGTGCTAATAGTAAGGGTCTTATCAATCATCATAATGTTTGCTAATAGGATGGGGGAAAATGAATTCTCAATGTTGTTATATGCGGTTCTTTGGTTATTACTGAAGCCTAACATCTTTTTGTTCCTTCGCTGGGCCATATTACTCCTACCTATCTTCTAAGAATTGCCTGTTCTTACCTTTATCTGTTTTTCCACTTGGTTGTTTGGCTTTTGCTTAGTGATGTGTGAGAGCTCTTGTATAGTAAAGATATTAGCCCTTTGATTATCAAACACATTGCAAGTGCATTTCCCAGTATGTTGCCTCTAATTTACCTTGTTTGTTGTCAAGTTTCACAGTAGGTCAAAATTCAGCCCATTCCCCTTGAGCTGTAAATCTCCCCAGAACCTTCTCTGTGGAATGCACACTGCTATAGCTATGACACATCATAGTCTTAAGAATTATGTTTGCTGTACGTTTTAATGGATCACACCACTAGACTCCAGTCATTACTTTCCACTCATAGAAGGTTCCTGGCTACACTTTTGCCATATTGTTTCAGACAGACATTTGATTTTTTAATGTAAAAATAATGTCATGAATAAAAATAGGATTGATCTAGCTGATGGCACTAAAACATGTTAATATGCACCTCTGTGTTCTGCTAGTTTTTAAATAATTTTCTTCTTATATAAAAACCTTCTAAACATTTGTATATGGTTTATCTTGATTTTACTCTGTACATTTTATATCTACAGACACAAATAGAATCAAACTGAAAGAATGGAAGTGGATATTCCATGCAAAATTTAAAAAAGGGGGGGTTGAGTGTCTGTACTAATATCACACAAAATAGAATTCAAGTGAAAATCTTGTACAAAACACAAAAGAATGGCCTTGTATACTTACAAAAATGGTCAGGTCAGCAAGAAGATATAGCAGTTATGAACATATATGCACCAAACAATAGTGTCCCAAAATATATGAAGCAAAATTTACAGGGTGGAAGAGACAAATAGTCTGCTCTACAATAATAGTTGGAGACTTTAGTACACCACTTTAAATAATGGGTGGAACATGTAGACAAAAGATTAATAAGGAAATAGAGGACTTGAACAATGCTATAGACCAAGTAGACCTAACAGACCCATGTAGAATACTCCACCCAACAACAGCGGAATACACATTCTTCTCAAGTGCATATGGAATATTCTCTAGGAGAGATCTTATGGTACACCACAAAACTACACTTAATTCATGTAAACAGACTGAAATATTTCCCAGTATCTTTTCCACCACAATGGAACGAAACTAGAAATCAATAAAAAAAAGGAAAACTGGAAAATTCCCAAATATGCAGAAATGAAACAATACATTGTAAACAACCAATACGTCAAAGAAGAGAGCACAAGGGAAATGAGAAATATTTAGAGATTAATGAAGATGAAACAAAGCACACAAAGTTTATGATATGAAGTGAAGGTAGTAAATAATTTTATAACTGTAAATGACCATATTTTAAAAAAAGGCCGGTCTCAGTGGCTCATGCCTGTAATCCTAGCACTCTGGGAAGCCGACGCAGGCGGATCGTTTGAGCTCAGGAGTTGAAAACCTGCCTGAGCAAGAATCAGACCCCGTCTCTATAAAAAAATAGAAAGAAATTAGCTGGACAACTAAAAATATACAGAAAAAAATAGCCGGGTATGGTGGCGATGCCTGTAGTCCCAGCTACTTGGGAGGCTGAGGCAGAAGGATTGCTTGAGCCTAGGAGTTTGAGGTTGCTGTGAGCTAGGGTGACTCCACAGCACTCTATCCAGGGTGACAGAGCGGTACGCTGGGATGGGGAGGCACGGGCAATATATATAACCTGAACTTTTGTACCCCCATAATGAGCCAAAAAATAAAAATAAAAAAATAAGTAAAATAAAAAATAAAAAGAAGACAGTTCTGAAACCAATAATGTAACTTTATGTCTTGTGGAACTAGCAAAATAAGAGCAGTCTGAAATAGAAGAATGAAGGAAATAATAAATATTAGAGTTGAGATAAATAAAATAGAGAAGAGAAAACAATAGAGAGAATCAAGGAAACCAAAGAGTTGGTTCATTGATAAGATCACCAAAATTGACAAGCTTCTAGCCAGACTACGAAAAAAAGAGAATAGACACAAATCACTAAAATTAGAAATAAAAGTAGGGACATTAGTACCAACTTTACAAAACTTTAAAAAAAATGAAAGAAAACTATGAACAATTGTACTCCAATAAATTAGAGAAATAGACAACTTCAATAAATTAGAGAAATAGATGAATAGACAACTTCCTGGCAACAAACTGCCTAAAGTGAATTTAGAAGAGATTTTAAAAAATCTGAACATAAGTATAACAAGTAAAGAGATTCAATCAGTAATCAAAAAACTCCAAAGAAAATTCCAGAACCAGATGACTTCACTGGTTAATTCTACCAAATATTTTTAAAAGAATTAACACCAATCCTCAAAGTCTTGTAAAAATAGGAGAGAAGGGAATACTTCTTAACTCATTCTGTGAGGCCAGCATTACCCTGATATCAAAGCGAGATGACAACAACACATGCATCAAAAGATATTTAGAGACCAATACTCATTATGAATATCAATGCAAAAATCCTCAATAAAATCCTAACAAACCAAATCCAACAGGATTTTAAAAGGTTTATACACGACGACCTAGTGGGGCTTATCCCAGAAATGCATGTATAACTCAACAGCAACAAAAAAATGTATCAGTGTAATAGACCACATTAATGAGACCAAGAGAGGAAAAAACACATGATCCTCTCATTAGACACAGACTAGGGACTTGGCAAATGCCAACACTCTTTCATTAAAAAAGCGCTCAAAAACTAGTGATACAAGGGAACTTCCTTGACACGACAAAAGGGCATCCATGAAAAGTCCATAGTTAACATCATATTAGTGGTGAAAGACTGAAAACTTTCCTCCTAACATCAGGGAAAAAACGAGGATGACTACTTTCATTACTGCTTTCAACACTGTGCTGGGAGTTTGAGCCAGAGGAAGTTTGGAAAAAAAGAAATGCAAAGCATTCACATTGGAAAGAAAACAGTAAAACTATCTCTGTTCACAGATAACATGATTTTATGTATACATAATCCCCCCAAAATTCACGTGAAAGTTACTATAGCTAATAAACAAACTGAGCAGTTTGCAGGGTAAAAGATCAACATGCCAAACTTAATTGTGTTTCTATGGACCTGCCATGAGCAACCTAAAAAGGAAATTAAGAAAACAATTCCATTTCAAATAGGATCTCAAAGAATGAAACACCAGGGAATAAATCTAAGCAAGGAGGTGAAAGGCTTGCATACTGAAAATTAGAAAATATTGCTAAAAGAAATGAAAGACTGACCTGAATAAATAGAAAGACTTCTTGTGTTCATGAGTAGGGAGATTTGATATTGTTAAGTGGTAAATACTACCCAAAACAATCTACAAATTTAATGCAATCACTGTCAAAATTCCAACAGCCTTTTTTTTTTTTTCTGAAGAAATGGAAAAGCTGATCCTCAGATTCATATGGAATTGCAAGGGGCCCCAAGTCGCAAAAAAAAAAAAAAAAAAACACCTCAAAAAAGAACAAAGTCGAAAGACTCACACTTCCCAATTTCAAACTTACTGCACAGCTACTGTAACAACCGTGTGTGGTGCTAGCATGAGGACAGACATAGAAAGCAAAAGAATAGAATTGAGAGTCCATAAATAAACCCATACATCTATGGCTAAATAATTTTTGACAAAGGTGCCCATCCAGCAATGGATATTCATACCCATGTAAAGCACTGGAAACAGCATCTGAAACATAGTAAGTGTTGGCTATCGTTGTGTTTCACAAGTATACATGTGGATGCATAGGAACACCAGGGAGGACTGTGGTGCGTTCTGTGGTTTGACTCCTCACCATCCAACCCCACCTTCGTCTAGTGAGCCTTTTTCAACAGGAGATATTGGAGAAATAAAAACTACATTTTCCTTGCTCCTTTTGAAGTAGCGTTCTAGATGTCATTTAGATCTGGCCAGTTAGTTGCACTAGCACTTAATTTGGAAGGCAAAGTGAGGAGGAATCTGCTACCTCTGCCCTCTCTGCAAGTCACAGAGACTAACGTTTCTGGGTCGGCATTAGATGAGATTCCTGTGTGTGGTGCAAGGCAGATGCAAGGCAAGCAGTGGTGTGCTAGGGCCAGCTTGTACCTGCTGGCGAGAGCCCATTGGGAGTATCTCTTCACAAGTCAACCTCAGAGATATTATGTCAGTCGCTTGAAACCAGCTCTGATGGGCATATGTACACCATGGAAATCAGCAAATGCCACGAATCAGGGCTCCTCCCTGCCTCCCGAGAGCCCATTGTTACCAGTACACCACTGGTTTCAAGGCATCCTTTCTTACGGCCTATTCTGATCTAGCGCCTGCACAGTAACTCTGGAACCAATGCTTAAGGGACAGAACTTCCTGGTACTTGAATCATAGCAAGGGTGGTATGTTCTGAGAACCAAAGGTGGAGCCAGTAGCCTCCTGATTCTCTACCTTCCTCTTATGGCATGGGTGCCAGCTCCCCGAGCAGGTCAGTTCTGTGGTGTTGTGGGAGTCATTCCCAGAGCCTCAGCCTACATTCTGTTCTTCCAGCTCTTTAAATGCTTTTGTAAGCAACTTGTTCTCTGTGTTAAATTTCCTGTGCAAAACTAGCCAGAGAGGTTTATGTTATCTGGGAACAAACCTCAACTGATACATGAAGAAGCCTTCACGTCGTTTCTAAGATGCTTGCATCTACCCTTGGAGTGTAAGGGCACAGCAGGAAGCAGCACATTCTAACATCTTTAACTGAAGAGCAGTTACTAGAACTATCTAGAGAGGTGTGAGGAGGAAAAGGAGATCAGTAAGAATGGATGTGCTGGAGCTGGGTCATATGGGCTCCTGAGAGAACTGTTACACTGTCACAAATTTGGGAGCTTGTTAATTGCTGCCATTACTAAAATTTAATTGCATAAGCTTTCAATTCCATAAATTATATTGAAAACAAAGGTGACAAATATGAAACGGATTATTTTCTCACTGTTTTACTGCATTTTATTGGTATCTATGCTTTGGGGGTTATTTACATCTGTATCCATGTGGCGCGAATACTATATCGTGGTGTGAGTTGGCATAGAGACCTAGGGAGAAACACTGCCCACACACAGCGAGGACTTGAAGGTGACCTTTACCATTAATACTTCCCTTCGGACCATACACTCACAACGGCCCCCCACCGCCTACATCATCCAGTCCAAGCTCCCGAGGCTGGCCCTCCAGCCTGGGACAGCCAGCCCCTGGCACCTTCTCCCATCATCGCATCTCATGCTCAGCCACCCTTCACTCAGCCCTAGAGAGCCAAGTGCGTCGGGCAGGTCCCGCGTCTAGCCCAGCTACGCCTGATCAGTTTTTGCCTTGTCGAGAGGCCCAACCTCCCCCCCAGCCTTCACCTGCCCGAGTTCTCTGTGTGGTCTGCACGTCCTCCAGGCTTCCACAGGGAAGGGATAGGGGCACACGGGACCCTAGGCCTGCCGTCTAGGAGAGGGGGCTTCAGGGAAGGCTGGCTATACGTAATGTTGGCCAGGCTGGCAGCCGCACACCCTTGGGGCCAGTTTGGCGGGAACTAACCACGCTCCAGAAGGCCTCACTAGGGGCTCGTCTGCGCAGGCGCCCTAGGGAGCCTGTGGTGCCTCACGTGCCGAGCCGCCAGCGGGGCCTCGTAAGAGCGCCTCAGTGTCCGGCAGGGCGCGCAGGCGCAGGGCAGCCTTGGCGGGAACCGACCGCGTGCCGGCGGCCCGTGTGCGCCGGTGCAGTGGGCATCCCGCGGTGCATTGTGGGGAAGCCCGCACGCCTCAGCGGCTGTTGGTCGGGCAGGGCGGTTGGCTTCCCCGTGGGTTCTGAGGGAGAAGCGGAGCAGCCATGCAGGCCCCAGATGCAGGCGCAGCGGGAGGCGCAGGAGACCAGAGTGGCCGCAGAAGCCCTGATGGACAGGGCGGCCCCAGTGGGCAGGATGGCGTGGGCGCAGCCGGTGGCGCTCCTGTGGTGGGTGCCCCTGCTCCAGGGCAAGGTGGGGAGCCTGTGCCCGCAGACGCAAGGCCAGGAATCCAACTAACGCAACTGTATCCTTTAAGGCGATCCAGCTTTGGCTATGAGGCCAGGGGAGAGCAGAGAGGTAAAAGGGGTGGGGCAGAGCAGGGTACAGATGGGGGAGCAGGGCAGGGACCAGTAACACCTGGAAGGGAAAGACCACAGGGGAGCAGGAGGAAGGCCAGGATGGCCTGAGGGGACAGGAGAGGGGGTGCGGAAGGCCTGAGAATGCAGGAGCTGGAGAAACAGGCCTGAGAGGGCCGAGGGAGGAGGCCAGGCTGAGGAGACGGAGTGCGGTGGACGTGGATGACCTGAGGGTTAGACTGAGGAGACGGACAGGGACAGGGGCCAGGACCTGAGATGACTGGGTGCATGCGGGGCTAGCCTGACAGCTGCCTGGGGGGAAGTGGGCCTAGAGGGTTAAGGAGGCTTGAGGGACAAGTAAAGCCAGTAGTGGATGATGCCTTAACCATTTCTCCTCCAGCGTTCTCACAGTCCTTTTCCCGTCTCCCGTGGAAGCGGACATTGCTTGCAGATCCTTGGCTTCTCATGAGGAACCCCAGCAGCAGGCCATTCATAAGGAGTTCCGGGTGGACGGCAGCCTCCTGATTGTGTCAGTTCTAGAAGGAGCTGGGGTGGAGGTGTGGCAATAGGTGCTCAGATGGAGGGGCATGGTAATGGAGACAGGGAGACACCTAAGTATTAGGTCAGAAGAAGAGGGGCGGTGTACCGGGCGTAGGCAGGGCTTCTTACTGCTAACTTGCTTTTCACTTTCCCTCACTTTTAGTAGATTGACCTCTGAAGATCGTGATCTGCTCCGAACTTCCTTGCTGTCCTTTCTTGACCAACTTACCCTGATGTTGCGGATCATGAGGCGCTTGGTGCCCCTGTTGTACCCTAACTACCCGCCAGGAAACAGGGAATGAAGTGCAACCTTGTGTCCCGAGCCAGACAAGGCATCCTTTCCTAGGGCACTGATTCCTGGATGCATTGCCACTTTATTGTTGGAGCCTAACTTTTTGCCTATACTGTTCTTTCCGTGCTCGGGGCCCACTTGTTTTGTTTCCCTGTTGCTGGTGGAGGGAGATGAGTAAATATTTGTTATTGCAGAAAATAAAACTGAGCTATGATTCTGCGTCAGACCCTCTTTTCAGCGACACCACCTTCTAATTTTCATCCTTCGTCCTAGGGTTCGAGGGGAGGTTCTGGGATTCAGATATTCAAATAGTACAATGTAATTGAAGACTATTTAGGAAATGGAAGAAAATGAAAAGCATTGGGTCTTGGCATTTTGAAATTTATTATAGCTTTACATTTGTATTTACACAGTAAATGCATACAAATCATACGAATGTATAGCTTACTTTTTGTAATTTTAACATTACCTTTTTCCTGATTTTTTTTTTCCGTTGACATATAAGCTTTTCCTTTCAAAAATCCTTCAGAAACTTAGTTCTCTTGATCTGCACTTCACAATGGCTCTCCAGAAGATGTGCCCTCCCACCAGAATTCTGGTTTGCCAATATTCTTGTCACCATTGCATTGACTTCCTGTCAAAATAAAATACTTCTTTTGTGTGAGAAGAGAAAACATCACGAAACACTAGAACAGGAAACCTGTGGCTCACTTGCCTTATTCCAGATCATTGAAGAAAAGTGCTGGCACAATTGGTTAAGTATTTGAGCAAGACGGGTTAGCTCCCTCTAAAATATCCCGCAGTCTTGTTCAATTCACCAGTGAGTTCTATTGCAGTCACTTCTGTAGATCGCATTGGATTCTCTACATGGGCAATCAGGTTGCCCGCAGATAAAGAACGTTCTACCTCTTCCGGTCTACGTGCCTTTCACTGCTTGATTTCTCTCCTCATGATGTGTTGGATTTGTGGATTCTTTGCATGCCTGGTACTTTTTAAAGGATTGCACACATTGTGTATTTTGCCTTGAGCGGGTACTGTATATTTTTGTATTCCTAAACGTATTATTGAGCTTTGTTCTTGAATGCCGTCAAGTCACCTGAAAACAGTTTAATCCTTTACATTCTTTACTTTTTAACATCTGCTAGGTGGGATAGCAGCAGTTTTTAGCGTAGGATTAATTTTTCCCACACTATTGAGGTAAGCTACTTCTGCGTGACTTGCCAATGTCTCCGGAATTAGAGATTTTTTGTTTTTTTCGTTGCAAGGTGAAACCACAGCAGATTTTAGTGTAGGATTAATTTATTTCCCAACTACTGGGGCAAGATCCTTCTGAGTGTTGCTGCATTAAGACATTTTTTATTCTGGCAGGAGGGACAAAGTGCTCTTCCTGGTCCTCCTTGGACACTGAGCATAGTTGCTTTAACCCTGTCTGGTGGCCCTTTCCCAGGCCTAGGGTAGTTCCTCCACGTGCGCGTGCTGATCCATGGTCTGCTGAATACTCCAAGGGGACCCTCTGTAGGCGGCCAGGGTTCTCTCTGTCTGCAGCTCTTGATCTATAGTATGCCGGACTTTGGTCTGCTTGTCCCTCCGTCTCCCAGCAAAGACTAGAATCGGCCTGCCGCCCAGGCCTCACAGATGAACTGCTGAAACTGCTGGGCTGCTTTGAAACCCCAGTCAGGCCTCTGTTCAAAACCCTCAAATGGGCTCCCCTCCCATTCAGAGTCAAAGCCAAGCCCTTACGGTGGCCTATACAATCCAGTGTGGCCCATTTCCTCTCTGGTCTCACCCACTCCCACTGTCCCCCTTGTTCAACCCACCCCAGACCCACTGGCCTCCTCACCCTTTCGGAAACACACCAGGCCCACTCCCGCCTCAGGGCCTGCGCATTGTCCTTTCCTGTCTGGAGCAATTGCCCTCCGGTTTCACCTGGGCCCTCCCTGACCCTCTGCGGGTGCTCCTCAAATGTCACCTCAGCGGCTACAAAGCATACTCTCTGGGTTATGGGCACACTTACAACTTTCACTCAAATGGTACAAAAGCAATTTATGAAACGAGAACATGCATACTCCCATGTTATTCTGAAATGACATTTTATAAAACGTCACCCCCTCAGAAAGGCTTTTCTGGCCACTGTGTTTAAAATCGCATCCCGCCTGCCCTGCATTATCTCCAGCTCCTGGAACAGTGCCAGCCTGGTACAGAGTAGCCCCAGACCAAATTGCTACTGATCAGACCATGGTCCCTCTATCACCCAAGTCTTTTTAAATGCCATTCTCTTGGCCCAGAACACTCCTGGCCTGCCCTGGCTTCCCTCCTTCGTCCTGCTTTAACAAGTTAGGATGCGAGGTGGGTTGGTGCATCATGCTGGAGATACACCGGGACGGTAAGGAGCTGTCCAATTTCTAGGAGTCGGGTATGATCGAAACCATGGGAGAGTTTTAAACAACAGTGTAGCAGCACGATCCACCTTGTATCTTAGCAGGATCTCTCTGCCTCTGATGCTGAGAATGGGCTGCAGGGAGCCAGGGCAGAAGCAGGGAGACCGGCACCCAGGTGAGAGACGATGGCGCCCTGGATCTGGGTGGGGGCAGTGGCGGTGAGGAGCAGGGAACAGATTCTGTGTGTATCTTGAAGGTAGAACCACCAGGATCTGCTGACGGGCTGGATGTGGCCCTCCACCTCCTGAAATGCTCGGGACCCTGCAGTGAGTTGCCCTCTCTCACAGAACAGGAGTCCAGCTTATTCAGGGTCCGACGGGTCTGCCCACCTGTCCCAAAGACACAACCACGCGCTGACTCCAGTTTCCCAACATTTAATTAGGCACACACATTACAGGAGCAAAGGAAAACTCAGGCAACTGAAGAGAGAATGGAGGTCTGGGACCATGAGACGGGGCCAGATCCCTCAGGGGAGGCAGAAGACACGCAGCAGTAAGGCACTGGTGCCTCGGCCCCTCGGGGCGGGCACAGGACAGGGCAGCTGGGGAGGAGGGGGTCCAGGGCAAGTGCGGACCACACGGGAAGTTTGGCAGTAGGGCGGGGAGAAGGAGCATCCCGGAGCCCCGGGAAAGGCCACAGCTCAAGCCTGGATATAGCCTTCCGGGTGCTCAGAGAGAAGGGCCCCGTAAGAATGTACAGTCTGCCCCCCAGGATGTTTCCAGGGGACACTGTGGCTCAGCTGCAGCGGGGGGACGCCTAGACACAGGCAAGACCTATACATGAAAACAATGAGAGAAATTGGAGAGCATCTAAATCAATGTAGAAGCATACCATGCTCATGCTCTTCCAATCATAGAAGATAGTAACGTGTCAGTTTTTCCCCAAACCGATCTATAGATTCAGTCAACATCCCAGCAGGCATTGTTGTAAAAATTGGTGAGCTGAGTTACAAATTTATACAGGAATACAAAGAACCTACGACAGCCACAAGAATTTGAAGAACAAAGTTAAAGGACTAACATGGCCCGATGTCAAGACTTACTCTAAATATACAGCAATCAAGACAGGGTAGAGTTGGTGGCAGGGCAGACACATAGACCCATGAAACGGGATTGGAAGTGCCCGAGTAGACCTACACACTTATCTGGCCCACTGATTTTCACAAAAGTTGATGAGACAAGTCAATGGGGGAAAGGAGAGTCTTTTCAATGTCTATCGTTCTGGAAGAACTAGATGTCCATATGGACAAAACATGCCTACAGAACCGTGTATGTGTGTGTATACGCACCCATGCACACGTGTGTAGAGCTCATGCTCTCAGGAACCCTGGTCCGTGCGGGAGACTGGACTTTGTTGCATGCCAGCAGCTTGCAAGGGAGTCTTTGAAACACACGGAGAAGCGTGTGTGGGCAGTAGAGAGGGATCCCCGCCCAGGGAAGGCGGGCTGCTCTGCATCCCCGAGGTCGATGAGCGGGAGAGGGACTAGGCGTGTGTTTGAGTAGGACGGCAGCCCCATCCCCAAGACACCCCAGGAGGGGGACTTCTGGGTGGGGTGCAGGCTCCAAGGACGGGAGACCCTGGGCAAGAGCATGAGCTCAGGAAGGAGGCAAAGGAAGGCTTCGGGGCAGGGGCTCTAACCTGCACTGGGAACGCCGGCTAGCACAGGCCTTCCTTTCCTCAGCGCTGGTGACTGAGTGAAGCCACTGCGCTGGCAGAGGGGCAGGGCGAGGCTGGCACCGAGGAGAGAAGCCCATGTGCATGCCAGGGGCTGCTGAGCTGGCCCTGGTCACTCTGGGAAACATCTGGGGGGCTTTGGGGTCGGTCCCTGAGGCCAGGCCCGAGAGCAGAGGCGGCCTGCACTCCCTGCGCAAGCTGGCCAAGCTGTGCCTTCCAGATGACCCTCGAGGAGGAACCCTGGCCAGGAAGGCATGCCGGGATTGCGCCCCCAGGTCCCCACCTCAGCGAAAAGACCCTGGTGGCAGCAGTGGGAAAATCACGGGGTGGAAAGGAGAGGGGTGGGGAGGCCGGGGCAAAGCTAGCCATGAGTCCAGGAGGCACCCAGACAGGGCGACTGGGGAGGTGGCATCCTGTGTGCTCCCCGGGACCCGTGGCCTGGGACTCCACTGTGCCCAATCACAGGTTCTGCTGGACGACCGCACCCATACAGGCTGGGTCAGTCGGAGCCACTGACTGCCACGGCCAAGCTCACAGACCCCATGTGCCAAGCACAGGCAACAGGAGAAGACACGGGGTGCGTGGCCTCGGTGTTGGGATTCAGAGGGTGAGTGAGGGGGTGGACACCCGGGACGGAGGGACCAGTTCTGGCGACATGGTCATCTTGTTTGAGTCTTGCGTGGGTTTGACCCACCGTGCAGGGGACACAGAGCACACACCAGACCCCTTCTGCCTGCGCTGCTGCTGCTCCCGAGGCTTCTGGCCTCCGTCAGAGGACTTTTCTTCCTCTTTTCCTGTTTTGCTGATAAAACACACAGTATCCTGGTGAGAAAGAAGTTGAGGAAGGCTTAAAGAGGGCATCGCAGGTGGCCTGTATGTGCAGCACAGCAGGTCCCTCACAAGGACGCTGACGCCTTGGCGTGTGGCCGCCCACAGCTGTTTGTGCTCCTACAGCTTCTCTACCCGACGTGCAGGTGGCAGCGTGCAGCCTGCGGGGGCCGTGACCACACACCCCGTGAGTCTGGGCCAACTCCA
The DNA here is from genome assembly GCF_041146395.1 of Eulemur rufifrons. Classification (NCBI taxonomy): domain Eukaryota; kingdom Metazoa; phylum Chordata; class Mammalia; order Primates; family Lemuridae; genus Eulemur; species Eulemur rufifrons. The sequence goes on along the minus strand of NC_091012.1, from coordinate 19,640,708 downwards.
GGCAAGTGCAAAATGTATGCACGGCCAGAGGCTCAACTCCATAGCCTGCCCGAGCATATTTAAAATACGAAACAATAGAGCAGCTATACGTCTTTCCTTCCTAGCTTTGTCATGTGGATACTGATATATGAACGTGCTATTTTACGGCATTCCCAGTAAATAGTTTCAGCCTTCAGGAATAGAAACTGTGCGTTTCCTGTGGCTTCTCCCATCCCTCGGCACATGTCTTTACACTGCTGCTGGCATGTCCGCCTCGGATGGAAGCCTACCTGTTCCACATTATTCTTAATGGCTGTGTAATACTCCACAGAATGTATAATCCACAGGTATGTTAGCCAGTCCCCTGTGCACAGAACTTTCCATTGTTTTTAGGATATTAGTGTTACAAACAGTGCTGTGATGAATATCCTGGTTCATTTTCTTTTTCTTTTCTTTTCTGCAATTCGTTGCATACAATAGATTTCTATAAGGGGAATTGCTGGGTCCAAGAAGAAGCCCCTTTGAAAGTGTTTGATGGATATCACCAAATTGTCCATAAAAAAGTAACCAGCCCTGTTGAAAGTGTTTGATGTGTGTCACCAAATTGTCCATAAAAAAGTAATAAGCCCCTTTGAGTGTTTGATGTATATCACCAAATTGTCCTCAGAAAAGTAACCAGCCCCTTTGAAAGTGTTTGATGTCTATCACCAAATTTTCCTCAAAAAACTTTGCAGCTATTTAAACCCTGATTGCATATCAAAGTATACATTTTCTTACATCCCACCCCAAACAGAATGTTGTCATTATTTTATTTTATTTATTTATTTTTAAATTGCAAATTATTAATTAAGGGGGCACAAGTGTTATTGTTACATGGATCTCTTGTACAATGCTCAAGGCAGGGCCTTTGGTGTGCCCATCACCGGAACAGTGTTCATTCTGGGTAAGTTTCTATCCCACACCCAGCCTCCCGCCCTCCCCCATTCCTGGTGTTTCAAGCCCTTTATATCGCTGTGTGCCTGTGCCTACCCATCTATCAGCACCCACTTATTAGTGAGAACCTATGGTGTTTGGCTTTCCATTCCCGAGACACTTCACTTAGGATAATGGTCTCCAGTTCCATCCAAGTTGCTGCAAATGACATTATTTCATTCCTTATGATGGCTGAGTACCACTCCATAGGGTATACATACCACATTTTCTTTATCCCCTCATGAACTGAAGGGCACTGAGGTTGATGCCTCACCATTGCAATCGTGAATTGTGCTGAAATAAACATTCGAGTGCAGGTGTCTTCTCAATAAAATGACTTCATTTCTTTTGGGTAGACACCCAGCAGTGGGGGAGGAGGAGGTGTGGGCTCCTGAGAAGAAACAAAGGCAAGGCCCTTTAACTGGGAGATTACACACACAAGCCCAGAGAAGGACCCTCACACACTGTTGGTGGGAATGTAAAACGCTGTAGCTGCTATGGAAAACAGCATGGTGGGTCCTCAAGAGGTTAAAAAAAAATAGAACTGCCGGATGATCCAGCAATTCCACTGCTGGCTATATGCCCCAAAGGATTGAAAGAAGAGTCTCAGATAAAACAGAGATCTGTACACCCAAGTTCATTGCAGCATTGCTCACAATAGCCAAGAAGTGGAAGCAACCCAAATAGCCATCAACAGATGAATGGATAAACCAAATGTGGGACATACGTACAACGGAATATTATTTAGCATTAAAAAATAAGAAAATCTATCGTACGCTATAACACAGATGAATCTTGAGTACATCACGATAAGTAAAATGAGCCAGTCACAGTGAGACAAATACTGTATGATTCTTCTTCCGTGAGATCCCTAGAGTAATCAGATTCACAGAGAAAGTCATCCAGATTCTTTCAAAAAGTCGAGCGGCGGGCGAGGGGGTGCAACAGGAGCCTGTTGATTAAGAGGTATAGAGTTTCATCTTGGAAAGGAGAACAATTCTGGAGATCTTTTGTACAACAATGTAAATATATTTAACACTACTGAAGTGTACACTTAAAATTGCACATTTTAACATGTACTTAACATGGTACATCTTGTGTTATCTGACTTTACCACAACTTCAAAAAAGAAAAAAAAAAAGAAGAAGAACTGTTGACGGGGCAGCATACATATTCATCCAGATGACAAATTCATGGCCAAATATATCTGCCTGCCTCCCTCCCTCCTTGCCTTCCTTGCTTCCTATCATCTGTCATATCCATCTGTCTTTTGCGAGAGAAGATGAAGTAACTGAGGCTAGGGCTTTCTAAAGTCGAGTCAGGAGATTGTGAGAGGATTGCACCCACAGCTGCTAATGGACAAACCAGAGTATGTTCCCATAGTCCTGGATAAACCATTGAAGTCAGTTTCTGCCGCCTTCAGCATCTCGCAGCTGGGAGCACCCTAATTTCCTAACCAATCAGAACAAGCTTGCCATCGAGCATTTCTGCCCGGCCAATAAACCGCCTTCCAAAACAACTTTAGTGTGTGTGTGTGTGTGTGTGTGTGTGTGTAAATCTTCTGTGAAAAACCTCTTCTGTGCTGCCATACGGGACACTATTCAGGGCTGCCTTGATTCAGCGTACTCAAATTGCAATTCTTTGTTTCCCAAATAAATGCTGTTTCCTTAGACCTCTGTGTGAAACCTCTTTTTTTAGTTAACACCATCTACCTAGCCATTTCTATCACCTCTGTTATACATCAAAGGCAGGTTAGTTATCGTGGAACAATACGGACACATTTATTGCAATCGAGAAACAAAGTTCACTGTTTTCTGATAGAAAGTTAGGTTAGTTTCCTGGTGATGTAGGTTAGTTGGCACTTGCACTTCAAACACAAACACAATATACACGAAGTCAGCTATATTACCCCTTGTAAACCGTAGAGTCTTGATAGCAAATCTTTTCAAATATCATGTCGAAAACATTTGAGGGGACCAGGAGCGGCTGTAAACACAGATGAAGCTTCGCTCCCTCGCCTGCTGCTCACCTCCTGCTGTGTGACCAGGTTCCTAACCTTCATGGAAGACAACTTATCGAGCGGTGATGCTTGGTCAAGTTCTAACGGGCCACGTCCTGGGGACTGGGGAAACCGCACCTCTAGAGCACCTAGATTAGCTCACACTTGCTTAATCTAATGTTTTTCAAACTAACAAAATACATTTGTTTAAAGACAGCAAGCAGACATTACGCTACCTGAAAATGTCCTTCGTTCTCTCCCATTAGTTTGGGCTATGGAGCTTTAATGTATTAGACAGTCATTCTTTTCAATACAGTCATGCACCGCATAAGGACGTTACCGTCAACCATGGACCACATATACAACGGGGGCCCCGTGAGATTATAACGGAGCTGAAAAATGCCAATTGCCTAGGGATGTTGTGGCAGTCCTACTGTCCTAGGGCACCACAGCACCTTTTCTATGTTTCCATATGTTTAGATATGCAAATATTTACCACTGTGTCACAATTGCCTGCAGTATTCATTACTGTCACCTGCTGTACAGGTGTGTCGCCTAGGAGCAGTAGGCTGTCCCACAGACCGTGGGAGTGTAGTGGGCTATACCATCTAGCAGTGTGTAAGCACACTCTGTGATATTCCCACCAACAACACACTGCCCACAACATATCCCTATCGTTAGGCTGTGCATAACTGTATTTCTGAGACGTAGAGTGTTATAAATTTGGTGACATCGCCCTATAGCGAGGAAGCACAGATAGAGATACGGAATGTGAGAGAAATATCCAGTATCCTCACACTGAAATCCAACACTCTTAGTTATTCCCAATGAAAATATTGTCATTGGATGGATGGGTGGATCATAAATGATTTTCTGATGTGGGATCGTTTCTCCAAATGAAATCTTAGTGCCTCCCTCATCTCCCCCAAAGAGCACATGGAAACGGAAGATCAGAGGTCTTCCCCCGTCCTGACGTGATTTGTGGAAACCTCAGTGCTCTTGGTTTCTACCTTGGGAAACACAGGTCTTGACCAACATGGCTAGGGTCGCCCTGTGCTTTTCTCAGTGCACGCTCACTTAAAGCTATCAAAATAGCACCGGTCACAAATGTTGTAACTGCTTATCTATCCAGACTTTGTTACAATATACTTCCTCAGCATTGCAAAGGCTCATAATTTCTCATGGTCACAATTCCCCATTTTTACACATCTCCACCACACTTCCTCTCTGATTTTCTTTTGGTTTACATTAATAAAATCATTGAAAGATTTGGGATACGGTCCCTCCTTGCTAATTTTCTCTCTCCACAGCAATTAAAAACTCTGGTGATTTATGCGTCCATTAGGGGGTTATTAAAAGAAAAACCCTTGCGAATTATTTAGCAGCCTCGTATAGACCAGAACTTACTTTGAATCAGCACATCTGTGATAAAATGAGCAATCTTTATCACAAACTTACTGAGACAGATCAAGAACCTCAAATTCCCAGGGATCAAAAAAGATGGAAAATTTGCATTCAATATAGTTGGAGTTTTATCAAGAGGCGACATGCTGCAACACTCTCATTGCAAGACAACCCATATGTTGCCTTTGATCACCCTGCTTTGCAGAAACTAAGAAATTTGGCTTTAACTCTCGCTCTGTGTCCTATGAAACACCCAGCGATGTTCACAAGATTTCGATGGATTTCCAGGGGACTCACAATCCAATGATCACCTCTAGCTCCAATGTCCTATCACCACTGAATTCTTCCTTTACTGTTCCCCTGTACCATAAGCAAGTTCTCTCCTCTGCCGTGTCATACGCCCATATAGGAAATTCTGTCATTTCCTCAATTCCCCAATTTTCTTAACCCCTAAAAGGCGCCCGCCCCCACACACACACACTCACAAGTGAGCTGTGATTATGTAAAGACATGACTTAAGTTGGAAGGAGATGGAGAGGGTTCATGCTGAGGCAATGCAAACAATATAAAATGAAATGTTTGACACGCCTATTATTGAAGTACATTTTATCATATGCCCGAGTCAGTCTTGCTCTCCCTCTGTTGTCTCTTTCTCCTCCCTTTTAAGAGCAACCACCAAAACATCCGTTCATCTATGTGGATATATGTTTGTGTATTTTTCTCTGAGAAAAGAAAAACAAATGATGGGAGAGATACAAACGAACTTCATAACAGAACTCACAGGAGGTCATGACATCAAGCATGGGACAGAACCCAATTTTAATTTAGACATGTTTGATTTCCTCCCAAAGAGGAAAGAGTCATTCTTGCTGAGGAAAGGTTAGGTCAACGCACATAATTCTGGAAAGGAGGAAAAAGAGTGAGGAGAGGGGGAGGGAAAGGAATTTTATATTGAGATTCTTTTCATGAATTATAAGATGTGCGAATAAAGGTTTTGAACCATTAAAATGTGCTTTGTGCTGCCGAACTTTTTCTTTGACCCTGACACCTCACTGAAACTGAATTACCTGGTCCCTAGCCTTTTAACCAGGTTAAAAACAAGTATCAATTATGGAATTCAACTGACTGGGAAATAAGGAGGGGGACAACCAGAGGAACAGGTAGCTAATCACGTTGTGTGACGTGTCAGATAGTCACTGCTTCACTCCTACAGACGCTCAAGTTATGACTAGGGCATTAGAAAACACCACGGTATTCTAGAGGTATTTGTTCTTTTCATTTTCTTGACGAAATGTTTCAGTAAAATTCATTTTCTCTCGCTATCACTTTCTCGCTTTTTGAAATGAAAGTGTGCGCAAAGATTTTCCCTCAGTATGCTTCACCTGTGATTGGTAACCGTCCGCCGTCTCCTTTCTTGCCTGGGACTATTTGCCAAGTGAATTATTGACACAAGCTACCACAAAGGAGTATCTTTGCGGTCCTGCCTCGCATCCTGCAGTACCCGTGCAGGACAACAAAAGCCGTTTGCTGACAAGTTTTCATTGTCTTTTCTTTTCTTCCTGCTACATTCTTTCCCTCGGTTTCATGTGGACGTGAGAGCGCACTTTACCATGCTTTTTCCTTTTATCCTGAAGTAGGAAAGGAAGAATGTACTATAACTTATGCAAACGTCTGCAGGTGACCTGTGGCACTAACTGCTCTTTATGGTCCTCGTTTCGTCAGTGCCCAGGTCACACCCTGTCACTCTTGCCCTCTTCGTCTTTCCATCCCTTGCCGTGAGCATCCCAAGCAGCGCTTCACTCACCTTCCTCCCCCTTTGCCACGCTGGTTTCCTCTTCTGATCAGCAGACACTAAATCAGGAGGGCAGGATCAAAGCCCCCCGCCAGGCCAGATAACCGAGACTCTATCAAAGCGGGGTCTTGAGAAACCATCTGATCAAGGAAAAGGATCTTTCAGAGAAAGTAATTTTAAGATTTCCCAGTGCCTTACATTTTATTGGGTGTGATGTTTAATTGGGTAAATGGTCTATCAAATGTAATGTCTAATCTTGTATATTATGTCAGGATTCGTGACAATAATGGACAGTAACATAGTTTCTATGGGGAAGTATGCGAAAATATTAATTTTGATCAACTAAAAATTTCATATCCTGCTATCACATTAATTACATTTAACTTAAATTTTTGCTTTGATCCTGCTGGATTTTGTCGACCTTTTGTTGTAATGATGGTGGTTCTGAAAAAGAGTTTAGTTGCATGAAAGCTAGAAAAGGCTATGTGAAGACTGACTCAGTTCATTCTTCCTGCAAAACGCATCGCCCCCAACTTCATGGCTTCAAGCCGGCATTTATTACTGGTCTCAGTTGTGGGCATCCCCTGGGCAGTTTTTCTCATTTAGGCTGACCTGCTGGGGCTGGATGATGTAGAACACCTTCCCACACCCGTCCAGGTTGGCTACGATGAGTGAAGGGGCTGCCTCTTCTCTCCACAGATCCCTCATCCTATAGGAGGTCAGCCCCAGCTCAGTCACATCACGGTGACAGAGGGCTCCCCCGTGGCAAGAGAGGGCAAAGCCCAAGGTGCAAGTGCTTCAAGAGTCTCTGCTTGGCCGGGCGCGGTGGCTCACGCCTGTAATCCTAGCACTCTGGGAGGCCGAGGTGGGCGGATCGTTTGAGCTCAGGAGTTCGAGACCAGCCTGAGCAAGAGCGAGACCCCACCTCTACTAAAAATAGAAAGAAATTATATGGACAGCTAAAAATATATATAGAAAAAATTAGCCGGGCATGGTGGCGCATGCCTGTAGTCCCAGCTACTCGGGAGGCTGAGACAGGAGGACCGCTTGAGCTCAGGAGGTTGAGGTTGCTGTGAGCTAGGCTGACGCCACGGCACTCACTCTAGCCTGGGCAACAGAGTGAGACTCTGTCTCAAAAAAAAAAAAAAAAAAAAAAAAAAAGTCTCTGCTTGTGGCAAGTTGGCTCTGTCCCTTTGGCCGGTACAAGTCACAGGGTGGAGCCCACGTCTAAGCGAGGGAGAAGGTGGCTTCACCCCTTGTTGGGAGGAGCAAACGGCAAAGTCACCGGACAAAGGCACATACGGGGGTGGGAAGAATTTGTGGTCACTTTGCCAACCATCACAAAGACTGTCATTATTTCTTGTCTTCATTACTTTATAGCCCTGTCTTATTGTGTAGCTTACTGGTATCCGTTTCTTGGAAAGTTTAAATTGGGTACTTCTGCATTTGTGTTTTGCAAAGGTGAACATTTTGCTAAATAAATTTAAAGTGGGAATTTACTTATTCATATAAAATCAGATAAAACTCCTGGATTTTACTCTTCCGAGTTCACAGCAGAGCTTTGAATGGCCTTTGAAGATATGGAAAACCTGCTTGTCCAGCTGTTGCCAAGGTCTTGGTAGGGGGACAGTCAATATTTCTTGCAATTCTCAAGTAAGCAACGTGAATGTTAGAAATGTTGGATGCTCTGGTCATATCAACGAATGCGATCTGTGCGGCATGACTATGATGTATAAGAAATCCATCTAATGGGGAATGCTAAGCATTACTCATCTCCCACAGTGTACGTGATTATGCTGTTTCTACCACAGTGGTATCAGTAGATTCCTTGTTGTCATCAATTGCCTTATCAAGATTTATCCCTTGGCTTCACACAGCGTTAAAATAATCACCAGCCAAAATAGGATATGTGTTCAATCTATTTATCTAGAATCTTTACACAACACAGTACCCTGAGTTAAGTTCAGATTACTATCACGCCTTGTACATGCTGCTTGTTTCGTGACTTGATTTCGTGAATATTACAGCTTTTCACATGATCACCATAATTTATCTTCCCAAACTGAGTATTCCTTGATAATTTCTATAAGACCATACATCTCTGAAACTTGATTCTCTTTTCTTCTCTATTCCAGGCACTGCTTTACTGCTATAATACAACCAAACTGTATCCCTAATTTACACGAGAATAGATGTGCTATCTCTGGAATTACCACCGAATGGCGTCAGTTTTTATTTTGCACGGTTAACATAACTTTAAAGTTGGAAACCATAGCCCTAGAAACAGTTAGCAAACACTTGGGCTGCTCTTTGGGGAAGTGCAGGAACTTCCCAGAGGGATGGCTCATTGCCCTGGCTGTGGGACATATAGAGTCAGGCAGCTAGGAGACATATACATTTTCAGTTTTTTCTGGCATAGAAATATCATCTGTATTTCCATTCACAAGTGACATTGTTGCATCATTTATAGTTGACCTTACGATTGTTCATTATCCCACTTTTTTCACATATGTAAAATCGCTGCTAAAACATAGGAGAACATATGTATCATCGTTACCGTCATAGCCTCAGAGGAAAATATTAGGGATAAATTGGGAAGATAATAGATGACAATTGCAGTCAAATGAGGTTTCTGCCGTCTTAGAAGTATCTTTATTTGTTTGAGGCAAAAGCTGTAAGTATTTGGTCAACTAAAGCAACGATTTCTACCCCACGGATGTAGGGATAACACATCTGCATTTATCACTCTAGTGACAGCATACAAAACTCATAGTCTCTCACATCACCGCAGTTGCTGAGAACAGTGATTGAGTCACCATGTTTCGTAGGCTTTGGGGTAACAAAGTTAAAAGCCACATAGGTGTACTAATTGCCGATGGCCACCCACTAAGACCTCTGAGTGCAAGCTGCGCTGTGTTTACCCCAGAGCCCACGACTCTTGCTTGCTTGCTTCCTTATTCTCTCTCTCTCTGTCTCTCTTTCCCTCTCTCTGTCTCTGTCTCTCCTTCCCACTCTCTTCTCTTTCTCCCTTCTCTCTGTACAATCTCCCTCCTACCCCTTCCCTCCCTTCCTTCCTTCCTCCCTGTATTTGGCTGTAGAACTTGGTTACTTAGTAAGTAAAATATAAGGCATGGGTTTTCTGGGTGACAACTCCAAAAACGGTAGTAGGTAGTAGAAAACTCCAGGGCTCCATTCCTCCACAGAAGCAACTAATGAGCTGGCAAAAACCGTCAGAATCAACGTTTGCAGAACGCTGGAATCTAGTCAAAACGTTGCAACCACCAGGGAAAGAACTGGCGAAGAAAGGAGGTGCTGCTGTTGCGGTAGGAGAGCAGTGACATCCCCCAACAGCCAGATCAGCAGCAGCCGTGAGGACCACCGCCAGCACACCTGGCCCAGGCGGCTAGTGCCAGCGGCAGCAGTGTGGACCTTCTTCCCAGAGAATTTGCGTTGTCCTTCTCAACCTGTGTGATGGCTCCCTGAAGAGCCAGCAAAAGGGCTGTCCTTTGTTTCCCCTGACTATTAAGAGTTCCCGGGGCCAGGGACTGGGGGAGGAGTTGACTAGAAACGGGCAGGAGGGAACATCTGGGGTGTTGGAAATGCTCTACATCTCAGTCGTGCTGGTGGCAACTGGCTGTATGCACCTGCAAAACTTCACAGGACAGTACACCAAAGAGGTGTGAATTTTACAGTATGAAAATTATAACTCAATAAACCTAAGTTACAAAACAAATACAACTAAACAAAGGTAAGGAGTAAAATAGTAAAGAGCAACACCTGAGAGGCAGGATTGGATGCCAGGCGAGGACAAAGGGAAGTCCCAGGATGACAGCTGTGCAGTCAGTCGGCCTAGACAGAACCAGCCCGACAGACAGGACAGAGGACACTAGGGAGATAGTTTAAAGTATTATCACCATGATGAGATTACGGAAACTAACCAAAAGAAAAGAAACCAGGCCATTTTTGACACGGGCGGGGGTGGGGGGAGCCCTCAGAAATGAATAGAATCTAATAGAACCAGAAAGGGAGGGAGTGAGGAGGGGAAGGCAGAGCAGATAGTGCTGTAGAAGAGCTACCTTCTCAACGACTCGTCAGTAATTAATGTTTATAAAATATGAATCAAGAAAGAAAGAAAGAAGACAAAAGAGAGAGGGAAAAAACACGAGAGAGAGTTTCCTGGTGGAGCCCGGTGGACACCCACAGTTTGGGAGATGGGTCAGAGAGTCCGGTGGCGGCGGTTTGCAGGGCAGAGGACCAGAGAGAAGAGCTGCAGAGGGAGAGACCCCTGAGCATCTGCAGAGGGTCCCGCCCGAGTAGTGGAGCAGTCGGCAGACAGGCCACTGATGAGCACAAACCTTGTGAGGGAACTACGCTGAGGCCAGGGGAAGGACCCCCTCAACCCCGCTGAGAAAATGCAACGTAACTCTGCCCAGTGCTCAAGCAGGGCAGCGACTGGTGGCTGTTCCCACCCGCCAGGACAGAGAACCTCATCATCAGCCAGGGCGCTCAGAGGGGTCTCGCCTGGGCAGCGTGGGAAAACTCATCCTACACTAAGAGCTGCCCCGGTCCCCCGCGGCACATCTTGAAAGCAAGACTTCAAAGCAAGGATCAAACTGCTTCCCAGGAACTTAACAGCACCCCAGAACACAGCTCACGGACCTGTTTAGGAAAACAGAAATACCCAGCAGTCAAGGGAAACGCCGCAACGTCTCGCATCCAGTCGAAAACTACCAGGGGTGCACAGAAGCAGGAAAATGCAACCCCTTACGAGGAGAGAAACCAGGCAGCGAAAGGCGTCCAGATCGGCGAGGAAGAAGAAAACCTGCCTTTGTTTGTAGACATGACCGTCTGTCTACCTGGAAGATCTGACAAAGGAGCGACTAGACGGATTAGTGAGTTCAGCAAGTTTGCAGGACACGGCGTGTTTTAGAGAGAGTAAGGACAAATGCAAACTATTAATGAAAATAAGAACCTTAATTCTCCCTGTTGAAGATTAAGGGAAGAGACTCCTCCTCCTCCTCTCATTTGTCAAAGCAGCTGTCGCCAACCTTTTTGGCACCAGGGACCGGTTTCCTGGAAGACAATTTTTGGATGGACCTGGGGGTGGGGGGCAAGGTTTTGGGGTGACTCAAGCACATGGCATTCATTGTGCACTTTATTTCTATCACTATGACGTGGTGATATATAATGACATGATTATACAACTCACCATAAGGCAGAATGAGTGGGAGCCCCTGAGCTGCTTTTCCTGCAACTAGGCGGTCCCATCTGGGGGTGACAGGAGACAGTGTCTGAAGTGGCAGGAGGACGACGAAGCTCAAGTGGTGATGGGAGCCGTGGGGAGTGGCCGTAAATACAGATGAAGCTTCGCCCGGTTCCTAACAGGCCACAAGCCGGTACCGGTCCGCAGGGCTTGGGGACCACACTGTGCAAGCATTCACTCCAGAGAATTTTTAAGTTCTTCCTGTCTCTTTTGAAAAGGCTGTAGACGTTCTTAAAAGCTAAAAAGCTTCTTGGCAGCTCTGTGACCCAGGAAGGTCTTTTTCAAGGACCTAGGAGCCCTCGCTTTGAGATGTAAACATCAGGGGAGAAAGCAGCCCCATCGCCAAGTTTCTGTGGGAGGACTGAAGCCTAACGTCAGTGGGCACCTTGCTCCCAGTTGCAAATGTAGCTCCTTTCATAACGATATGAGAACTCTTTACTATCTTTTTTTCTTTTTATTGGATGAAGTCCGTTGTGCTAGTCTGCTCAGGCAGCTGTCATAAAGAACCACGGACCAGTTGGCTTAAACAGCAGACATTTGCCTCCCGCAGTTCTGCAGGCTACATGTCTTTGGTGAAGGTGCCGGCAAATTAGTCTTCTGGTGAGGGCTACCTTCCTGGCTTGTGGACACCTGTGTCCTCACAAAGCCCCACCCCAGTGGCTGTGTGCTGAGAGAGAGAACGAAGGCTCTCTCGCAGTCTCTTACAAGGACACTAATCATGTTGGATGAGAGCCCTGAACCTAAGACCTGCCATAGCCTTAACTACTCCTACCCCTCTAGAGGCGCCAGCTCCAAATACAGCCACAGTGGGGGTCAGGACTTGCACATAGGAATGCGGGGCCGGGGAGAGGACACACACATTCAGTCTGTAACACCAGTTAACTAATACAGATGGTCACCCCAATTACCAGGTAAATTTCCGGTGAACTATGGGCCAAAGATGGTGCCGTCAAGTCATCTCACTTGCCGAGCAGCCACTGTCAGTCTTGAGGGCCTGTGTGCAATGGTCATATCCGCTTGGCTCGGGAAAAGGGGGAGATTTCTTTCTGTCTTTGCAGTCCTTTGGCAGATCGCCCATGATGGACATCACACTCTGGTCCAACGCTCATGCGGTAATAAAACTGTTTTCCACCTTTGTGGAGACGCTTACCGACTTGGCAGCTGATTTTGTTTTTAATTATATTTTCCCAAGACTGCATCCCTCCCTCCCCCAAAACACTGAACCAATTGTCCAGGCACTTTTCTTCACTGATCTGAAACAGGCCGGGAAGCCACAAAATTTTTATTCTAGTGTTTCTGGATTGTTTGCTCTTGTAATGCAAACAAAGTTTCTTAAATTTTCGCCTCGAAGCAGATCCCACAGTGACAAGGATGTGGGGAAACTCTCATTCTGGCAGGAGGGCACAATTTCTAAAGAGCAACTTTGCATGGCACACCCAGAGCCTTAAAGAAATACAACAGTAAATAGAAAGTAATTGTACCTGTTGGGATCCATGTGAAGGAAACAACCCTTCATGCAGAGATGTTTATACAAGACTCCCTGTGAATCCTTATGTGTGACAGGGCAAAAATGGAGAACAAGTTATGTGCTCAACAACTACACTGAAATGCATCTTTTACGCATCCATTCAAGAACAGGGCTTTGACACTCTTTAGAAAGAGGTGAAGCTCCCAGGTCACCATGAAAACATTTCAAGGAAAAACCCTAATATTAAACCTGCAAAACCTTATATGATTATATGACTGCTGTACATTTAATGTATAATAAAACTATAAAAGTACAAAAGTATTTCAAAATGCTGACGAGTATTTAATGCTCAGACAGTACCCAGACCCAGATGCTTGTCATCTTCTTGTGTTTCCTAAACTCTCTTCGATTACCCTGCACTACTTGACTCTCTGAATCCCAGAATCTCTGCGCCAACCCGAGGACAAAGGTGAGAAAACCTGGACGCCCAACAGCTGAAAAGAAACTCAAACACAGAAAAGTAGCTACGTTCTGTTTTCAGCGACAACAAACATTTACACAGCAATCCACACAAGTGGGGAGAGAGCACACAAGGGCCAGTGCAGGATACCAATTAGATTCCCCCGCCCCAATAAAGTGGCAGCTACTCCAGGAATCATTGACCTAGGGAGGGCTGCCCAGGAACAGACACAGGGCCGGGCTTCAACCGCCGTTTCCCGGCGGAGACTTAGCGAAACTCCGGGGCACCAGGCGCTACAGGGTCTGTCTGCACCACCACGGAAAGCTGCTTGAGCAAGGGGGCGACGGAAATGTGGAGGAGGCCAGAGTTTTCAGCAGTTACTGGGCTAAAAGTGAGGGCAAAGGAAAATCACATTAGCGGAGCTGACTCCTCATTTCCCCGGACCCCCAGCCCCAGCCCCAGCCCCAGCCCCTTAACCATTCAACCTAATCCTTGGGTGTCTTGCTTAGAGCGCCCCCGTCAGGCGGCCACAGGCTTAGTACAGGCTTAACCCTTAGGTGTCTCCAGGGGTCCATCCCTGCCCCAACCCCGCCCCGCCTTGAGCTGAGACTGGCTATGTCACCTGCTGCCATTCCCATTCAGCCCGCCCCTTCCTGGCACTTACAGAATCAGGCCACTGCCAATCACTGCGAACTCCCGGTGGACTGTCCCTTCGAGGTGTCAACCACCTGGGGCCAGGTACAGGTGGGCAACCTCCGCCTCCACGAGGGGCAGGAAAGGCTCATGAGGGCGCTGGTGGAGGTGCCGTTAAGGCGACTTTGGGCCTTGGGCGTCCTCCCACTGAGCCCGCCCCTCGGCCCACCCCAGACCCCTACACACCATGTCTTCGGGAAGCCCCCAATGCCTGGCCCCTAAAATCTCTCCCTGCCTGTCCAAGGCCACCCCGGGCCCGTCCTCCCCCCCACACATGCCCTGACCCTGCAGCCTCTTTGGAAAGGATACAACTCCAGCAATCTGCACCCAGGGCCTCCTTCCGAGGCTGAGGCCGATGCTATGACCCGGGTCTCTCCACCATGCCCTGGAGCGTGCGATGCACCCTCGACCGGGGGAGCACCCCAGCCGCAGCTGCCTCCGCTCCTGCGCCGCCCCATCCTGCAGCACCTCTGGGACCTGTGGGGACACCCGCTGCCCCAGCATCGCTCGTCTCACCGCCTGCGCCTCCCGCTGTGCCTGCAACTGGGGCCTGCATGGCTTCTCTGCTTCTCCCTCAGAGCCCACGGGGAAGCCAACCGCCCTGCCCGACCCACAGCCACGGAGACGCGTGGGTTCCTGCATGACGCTCCGCCCCTTCCCCACAATGCACGGCGGGATGCCCACTGCGCCGGCGCACACGGACCGTCTGCACGCGGTCGGTTCCCGCCAAGGCCGCCCTGCCAACTCTGCGCCCTGGCTGAGACTGAGGCGCTCTCCCGAGGCTGTGCTGGCCGCTCAGCAGGAGAGGTGCCTCAGGCTCCCCACGGCGCCTGCGCAGACAGGCCCCTCCTAAGCTGGGCAGGAGCGCTTCGGGTGCAGCGGGGGGCCAGGAGGTGGCGGGGCAGAGCGCAAGGAGACCAGACAGCCGAAATCTGAAAGACCGGGCCCTGTGTCACCGGGCAGATGGGGCCGAGACAGACGGCCTGAGTTAGCCTGGAGGGGAGACTGGCCACCACGGTTGAGGACTTGGAGCGGTGTGCACAGAGGGAAAGATCTTGTCCATTCCCTGTGGTCCCTCTGTGTGTCCAAAGTCCCCCCATCTGTAAAACGCCAGGGCGAGGGTGGCAAGCTGGGGGAAACTGGAGCAGATCACAGAGCCTCTTCCAGTCTCCACCTTCTCAGACTCCAAGAATAACAGGCCATTCGAATGAGCTCCTGGCCACCAAGCAGCCAGCTCCCCCGGGCCAGCCCCGAAACTCACTTCCTTGGAGGGTGGGTTCCAAGAGAGCCCAAGTGCCCGTGGCGGCAACACCAAGAGCTGAATGGCAACTTTCCACTCCCAAGGCCTTCCCGGCACCTCCCAAAGCACGCTACGCCAGGCACTAAGGGGCTACCTACCCCCACAGCCCCTCCGACCCATCCCCCAAATAAAGCCAGAAAAACATACGAGCTTAAAGTGTCTCCCCAAACTGCGAGGTGACTGCTGATGCCTGTGTTCATGGCTGATCCCTAGCACCAACCCACGTGCACGACCGCCCCGGAAATCAGTGCTGCAGCCGCTTTCATCCTCCCTTCCAGCCGTCAACAATACTCCTATCCCGCCCCAGTCCTTCAGAGTCCTACTCTCAGCCATAGGACAAAATAGTCTGTTAGATCCCTAATGATGCAGTGCGCAGTGCTGCTCGCTCACCCCAGTGTGTGAATACATTTTAACAGGGAGCCCACGATTTCATCCACCAACCAGAGAAAAAATCCTCACTGACTGACAGTCTATGTGAGCTGTGGACAGAGGTATGACAGAGGGAGGAACCATGGTGTCACGGGTACTCCCAGTCGGGGGACAGGATGGAGACGGTAAGCTAACGTTTTGGGACACAAACCTGTCAAAGCAATTCAAATCCAAAAGCCTCCATTGAGCTCCTGGAATCAAAGGCACTATGGAGATCCAGACTTGTCACCATGGTTATTGTTAGGGTGTGAAGTCAGCACTCGGGTGACAAAGATTTCTCAGACAATATTTAGGATACATAGAAGCGCAAAGTTTATTTATTCCCTCTCTGAAGAGAGAGAGGACACAGCGCCAAAAGAAAGAGAGGTGCTGGCCCTGAGGTCACAGGACCCTGAGTCTTTATTAGGCCACACTGGGGGCGGAGGTCTTTCATGTCTGCTGCTGGATTAGCAGAAGACAGCTGAGAAACTGCTGTGTTGGCCTTTTCTGTTTGTCACGTAGCGGACTGATAGCAGAAATTACTTTCTTCTTTTCTCTCGATAGCGGGAGGCATCCGGTGCCATCTCTCCTGGAGGAAGCGGGAAGGAGTTGGAACTCCTACTGTCTGCTCTACAACATTTTGAAGGCCGTTTAAACAAAACAAAACGAGACCAAAAAACCCTTTTTACAGGCAGTGAACTTCTGATGGCAGTCCATCAGGTAGTGTACCCTTTCCTCCCTCTCCCAGAAACCCTTTTCCCTTTTGGAATCTGAATTGACCAGCTCTGGTGAAGGTTCATGAGGATTTACACCTTCTTTTGTTTGCTCAGCTTCCTTTAAATGCCAGGTAAACATCTCTGTGGGAGAGATATTCCCCTTACTAACCTCAGCAGCAGGGTTCATGCTATTCTCAGTGACTGCAAGTTGAAAATCTGTTTTCTTGTTAGCCATCAGCAAGGCTGTTCTTTCAGTTATTACTCCACTTTCTCTCAATGTGCTCTAGGCACCTTCCCTTGCCCTCCGTCTGCTCCCTGTCTGGAGGACACTGCTTGTCCCTCCCCCCGCCCCCTGATCCCTGCTGGTGGCATTCACCCATCATTCTCCTGTGCCAGGCCCAGGCCCCCAAATCTCAGGGCCAGGAGATGACACTGGCCTTGTCTTGCTTGGTTCCTCTCTGCTGTTCCCAGGCCACTCTTTTACCTCCTGTGCTAGTTACTGCCCCCTACCCCACATCGGATCACCTGTCCTGCCCTGCTCCACGCCCCAGAAAGTTGCCCCATGAAGGATGGTGCCACTCAGGGGGCTCCCTTGTTCTGCCCCTTATGCTAAGCCCATGGAAGGCACAGAACACCACACCTTAGGAGGACAGACAGCCAAAGACATGCGATCGCCTGCAGACTTCCAGCCTCCCACAGCTCGGGGAGTGGCGGAATTCCTCACATGGCTCTAGCTCTCACTGGAGTGCAGTAGTACCAGCCTGATGTTGTGCCTTGAAGCCTAGGTCTGGTAACAGCTCTCCTTGGTGCCTGACCATCCCTTCTTAGCAGTGGTGCGCTGCTAAATGTTTGACGACTGCTTCTCTGAGGGTGAGTGTGTGAATGTGTAGAGGGGTGGAAAGGAGGCATGTACACAAACATACGCACATAACTTTATTACAATTTTGACTCACATAAAGTGTATGCCACACAATTTACAACCAACAATACAATGTAAAACATTCTTTAGTGTACATTCCGTGTACCTAATGCATTCTCACAGCTTGCTTTAGTGGCTTTTGCCAAGCTCTTGTAACTGTGACCAATCTATGTTTGAAGGTGATGTACACTTACCGTTCTGACATGAATGATGGTTGCCATTTTCATTTACTTTGCCGAGACAGACAAAAGTGGAAGAAGGCCCTTCACACCTTCAGCAAGGACACGTGTGACCTGTCTGCTGAGTCAGATCACAGTATTTGGTGAATATTAGAAAAATATTTCCCCAAGTTGTCAGGCTATTCGCAGTGTAACCACGGCAGACATGGCACACTTTTACCTGGAAACTCACATCTCTGTGACTTGCAGAGAGAGCAGAAGTAGCAGATTCCGCCTCACTCTGCTTTGCGAGTCACATGCCAGTGCAACTCATTGGTCCAATATAGGCCCTATCCCGGGAGGCAGCACCGAGTGCTCCTCGCAAAGGAGCCAGGGACGTGTAGTTTTCCTCCGCCCAGTGTCTGCTGTTGAAGAAGGCTCGCTAGACGAAGGTGGGGTTGGACGGTGAGGAGCCAGACCACAGAACGCACCACAGTCCTCCCTTGGGCTCCTCCACATCCATGTGTACACTTCCTATGATACGCACTAATCACAAACACTTACTATACGTTCCGGATGCTGTTTCAAGCGCTTTACACATATCAATCCATTACTTACGCTTTCAGATGTTAATAGCAGCAACAACCTCCTGCCTGCCATAATGCCACCATCCTTCAAACAAATAAAAGCACACACACTCTCTCCCCATCAGCGCAGACTCAAAGCCTCACTCATCTCTTGGTCATGATCGTTCCGTCTCTAGTTCGTTGATAATATTGTGTGGATAACCGAAAATCTGTGGAATGAATTATAAAGTTACCTCCCACCAACATCACCAGTGTCTTAGTTTGCTCTGTGCTGCTACAACAGCACACCTGAGACTGGGTAATTTCTAGACCACAGGGATTTATCCCTTACAGTTCTGGAGACTGGGAAGTCCAGGGTCAAGGGGCCCGAGTCTGGCGAGTGCCTCCAGATCACTGTGTCATCCCATGGCGGTAGGCAGAAGGGCAAAAGAACAAGAGAGAGACAGAGAGACAGAGAGACAGAGACAGAGAAAGGAAGGAGGCCAAACTTGTCCCTTTATCAGGAACCCACTCCCATGATAACTAACCCCCTTCCATGATAATGGTGTTAATCCACTTGCGAAGGCAGAGCCCTCGTGGCCTAATCACGTCTTAAAAGCCCCACACTGCTGCCGTGGGGATTGAGTTTTCAACACGTGAACTTCGGGTACACATTCAAACCATAGCAGCCAGTGTAAAACAGTGGAGGGAAGGTGGAGAGGGAGGGAAATTTGGGAATGCAAATAAAACACAGGCAGCAGGAAATAACAAAGAAGTAAAGCGGACACAACTGCTGCAGTCCTCACTTCTGCAATTAGACAAAAGGACATGCTTGAGTTTTTCAGTTTTTCATTTCCTCTCACGTCCCCTTTGCCCTCAGCTAACATCCCAGCTGATGAGGATGCAGTGACCCAAGCCTTCCTTCCTGAAAGGGCTGGGCCCTTGCTGGCCCTGTCCATAGGGGGTTGCGGTCCTTCATCCCCCAGTAAATGTGACCTTTCCACACGGCAGTACTAGGAGGCGCTGCCCCAAACGCTGTGGCTCTCAGGCATACACTTTTCCCTGACCTCACGATGTGGCAGCAGTTCTCTCTCCTCTGGATAATAAGGACCCATCCCGCAGCCAACACGATGACCCCCTTCGGCTTGTTGGTTCAATAGCACGAGGCGCCCTGGAGAGCCAGGCAAATCCCTGAAATCCAGTCCAGTAGAGCCTTCGTTGGGAGGATGTGATGGGGAATAAGACTTTGGGACGTCCATGGATGGTATTTTTGGCAAAACCATGGCAGGTGGGAGGGCAGGTACACGTGCAGAAAAAGTCTCTGTTCTAGAAAGAAAAACCTGCTGCCCGCTGCAGAGGGGAAGGGGTCCAATGTAATCCACCCTCCAGCAGGCGGCTGGCTGGTGCCGGCGAGGTGATACCTCACAGGGGCTGCGGTTGGTAAGTTGGGCACCCAGCGGGGCTGGCACCCAGACCATCCTCATCCTTCCCAAGGTGTTCCTCCAGCTCCTTAAGCTTCCCCCTTGTCCCTAGAGTCAGGGGAAGGGGCCTCAGGGAAACGCACAGGGGCAGGAGGTGCTCCTGAGGCGAGGGGGAGCGACGCAGTGGGCTCTCCCGCTCCTGCCTTCCCTGGAGAGCTGCCCCCAGTCACACCAGAGTGGGGCTCCTCGCGGGGCACCGCGGCGGCGGGCAGGGGCAGTGGAGGAGGCCCCCATGCAGACACCCTGA
Organism: Eulemur rufifrons; assembly: GCF_041146395.1. NCBI lineage: Eukaryota > Metazoa > Chordata > Mammalia > Primates > Lemuridae > Eulemur > Eulemur rufifrons. The sequence goes on along the minus strand of NC_091012.1, from coordinate 19,620,883 downwards.
GAGGTGAGTCCCCAAGACGGAGAGAGGGGAGGAGCCGTGCCTTGCCCCGGAGCAGCGGGACAACCAGCACAGTTTGCACAGTGAGGCCGAGCTGTGCGGAAGTCAGTCTGTGACCACCTGTCTGTGTGTTTGCAGATAGGTCTGTCTGCCCCAGGACATCAGGAAAATCAAGGCCCACCTGCCTGGTAGGTCGGGAAGCCGTCCAAGGAGCGAGAGGTTGGCTTGGTGCTTGAGGGAGCAACTCAGCCAGCAAGGTCACCAAACAGGGCCTGGCCCTGGAGCTGAGACCCTCGGCGTCCTGTTCTCTGACACGTTGCACTGGGCGGGCAGCTTTTGCCTCTTCTTAGGTGCCCTGTAGGAGGGACCTGCAGCTGGAGAACGGGAGCAAACAGCGCAGGGCCTCTTGGACCTACGTCAGGGCATGGGATGAGGCGCCAGACCAGGCCAGTGTCCCTTCAGTTACAGCCAACTTCATTGTTTTCTGCTGATCCCCAAAATAATCTTACCCCAAGAAAAATAATTGAAACACTGCAGGCAAGACTAAGACAAAGACAGACTGAACATTTACACACACACACACACACACACACACACTCCAGACCACTGCTAACAGCCTGAAAATGTGCTTCATGACAAAAGGCTACTGGAGCTAATAAACGAACGAATTCAACAAAGTAGCAGAGTACAAAATCAACACACAAAAATCAGTTGCGTCTGACCTGCAATGTTGTACATCTGCAATGAGCAATCTGAAAAGGAACTTAATAAGGCAATTGCAGGTACGATGGCAAACAAACAACAGAGTGAAACACCTGGGAGTAAATTTAAACAAGGTGAAAGGTGAGTGTGTGGAAAAACACAAAACATTGCTGAAAGAAATTTAAAATGACCTAAATACATAGACCAGCATCCCATGCCCACGGATTGGAAGACTTAAAATTGTTAAGTCTTTGACTACCCAGAGTGTGCTGTGGATTTGGTGCAATCTCCATCAGAATTCTGATGGCCCCTTTTTTACAGAGGCAGAAAAGCTGGTCCTAAAATTCATACAGCATTGTAAGGGAGCCTGAGTAGCCAAAAAAGTATTGAAAAAGACGTACAAAGTTGGAGGATTCACCTTTCCATATCTCAGCACTTAACACAAAGGGACAGTAATGTAAAAAAAAAAAAAAATGCATTTTTGTTAACCCACTCATGAATTGATGGGCACTTGGGTTGATTCCACATCTTTCCAATTGTGAATTATGCTGCAATAAACATTCGAGTGCAGGCCTCTTTTTGATAAAATGACTTCTTTTCCTTTTGGTAGATACCCAGTAGTGGGACTGCTGGACCGAATGGTGGGTCTACATTTAGTTCTTTGGGGAATCTCCATAATGTTTTCCATAGGGGTTGTACTAATTTGCAGTCCCCAGCAACAATGCATAAGCATTCCTTTCTCTCTGCATCCACACCAGCATCTATTGTTTTCTGACTTTTTAATAATGGCCATTCTTGACAGGGGTAAGGTGATATCTCATTGTGGTTTTCATTTGCATTTCCCTGATGGTTAGTGATGTTGAGCATTTTGTTTCATATGTCTCTTGGCCATTTGTCTATCTTCTTCTGAAAAGCTTCCGTAGTTAAAGTCACTGGAAATCAAGAAGGGCGGGGGGTGGGGGGCGAGGGGGGGCTAAAAATCTACCTAACAGGTACAACGAACACTATTCGGGTGATGGGCATGCTAATAGCCCTGACTTAAGCATTATAAAAGCTATCCATGTAACTAAAACATTTGTGCCCCCTTAATAGTTTGGTATTAAAACTAATTATAATAGTTAATATAATTTTAAAAAATACCGTGTGGTATCTACCGGCACATCAAGAAGACAGAATTCTCCCCAACACATTTTATGAAGCCAACATAACTCTGATATCAAAACCAGGAAAGGATGCAACAAAAAAAGAAAACTACAGACCAATATCCCTTATGAATATACATGGAAAAATTCTCAGTAAAATCCTAGCAAATCGAATCTAGGTGACTAGCAAGAACATAATCCATCACGACCAAGTAGCCTTCTTCCCAGAGAAGCAGGGATGGTTCAACATACGCAAATCTATAAATGTAATTGATCAAATGAATAGAACGAAAAACAAAGACCATATGATCCTCTCAATAGATGCAGAAAAAGCATTTGACAAAATTCAGCACCCTTTTATGATAAGAACGCTTAACAAAATAGGCATAGACAGGACCTACCTAAAAATGATACAAGCCATATATGACAAACCCACAGCCAACATCACACTGAATGGGGAAAAGTTGAAAGCATCCCCACTTAGAACTGGAACCAGACAAGGCTGGCCACTGTCCCCATTACTTTTCAACATAGTATTGGAAGTCTTTGCGAGAGCTGTCAGGCAAGACAGCAGAATCAGGGAGTCCAAATAGGGAAAGAAGAGATCAAACTCTCACTCTTTACTGATGATAGGATGTTATATCTGGAAAACCCCAAGGATTCACCCAAGAGACTCCTGGAATTGATCAATGAATTCAGAAAAGTCTCAGGTTACAAAATCAATACACACAAATCAGAGACATGCATATATGCCAATAACAGTCAAGCAGAGAACCAAATTAAGGACTCAATACCCTTCAGAATAGCAACAAAGAAAATAAAATACCTAGGAATATACTTAACTAAAGAGAAAAAGGACCTCTATAGGGAGAAATACGAAACACTGAGGAAGGAAATTGCAGAGCATGTTAATAGGTGGAAAACCATACCATGCTCGTGGATTGGAAGAATCAACATTGTTAAAATGTCTATACTACCCAAAGTGATCTACAGATTCAATGCAATCCCTTTTAAACTACCAACATCATTTTTCACAGATATAGAAAAAATAATTATACAGTTTGTATGGAACCAGAGAAGACCCCATACAGCAAAAGCAATTTTAAGCAATAAAAACAAAATGGGAGGTATTAATTTGCCAGATTTCAAACTATACTACAAGGCTGTGGTTCTTAAAACTGCTTGGTATTGGCACAAGTGCAGGGACACAGACCAGTGGAACAGAACAGAAAATCCAGATACAAAACCATCCTCATATAGCCATCTAATCTTTGACAAAGCAGACGAAAACATACTCTGGGGAAAAGATTCCTTATTCAATAAATGGTGCTGGGAAAACTGGATAGCCATATGTACAAGACCAAAACAGGACCTACAGCTTTCACCTCTCCCAAAAATCAAGTCATGGTGGATAACAGACTTAAAACTTAGGTGTGAAACGATTAGAATTCTAGAAGAGAATGCAGGAAAGACTCTTACAGACATTGGCCTAGGCAAAGAATTTATGAAGAAGACCCCTAAGGCAATCACAGCAACAACAAATATAAATGAATGGGACCTGATTAAATTAAAAAGCTTCTGCACAGCCAAAGAAACAGTCATGAGAATAAACAGACAACCTACAGAATGGGAAAAAATGTTCACATACTACACATCACATAAAAAACCGATAACAAGAATCTACTTAGAACTCAGGAAAGTCAGTAAGAAAAAATCAAACAACCTATCAAAAAGTGGGCAAACGACATGAATAGAAATTTTTCAAAAGAAGATAGAAGAATGGCTAACAAACATATGAAAAAATGCTCAACATCCCTAATCATCAGGGAAATGCAAATCAAAACCACAATGAGATATCACTTAACTCCAATGAGAATGGCCTTTATCAAAAAGTCCCAAAACAACACATGTTGGCGTGGATGCGGAGTGACAGGAACACTCATACACTGCTGGTGGGACTGCAAACTAGTGCAATCCCTGTGGAAAGCATTATGGAGATACCTTAAACAGATTCAAGTAGACCTACCATTCCATCCAGCAATCCCATTATTGGGCATCTACCCAAAGGAACAAAAGTCATTCTATAAAAAAGACACCTGTACCCGAATGTTCACAGCAGCACAATTCACAATTGCAAAGATGTGGAAACAACCCAAATGCCCATCAATTCATGAGTGGATTAGTAAATTGTAGTATATGTATACCATGGAGTATTACTCAGTTATAAGAAATATTGGTGATATAGAATCCCTTTTGTTCTCCTGGAGAGAGTTGGAACCCATTCTGTTAAGTGAAGTATCCCAAGAATGGAAAAACAAGCACCACATGTACTCACCAGTAAATTGGTTTCCTTGATCAACACCTAAGTGCACATTTGGGAATAACACCAATTGGGTATCAGACTGAGGTGAGGGACAGGGAAAGGGGATGGCTGTATACCTACATGATGAGTGCGATGCGCACTGTCTGGGGAATGATCACGCTTGAATGTTCTGACTAGGGGGATGGGGGTGGGGGGAGGGGATGGGGGTATAACTACATGATGAGTGCAATGTGCACTGTCTGCGGAAGGGACACGATTGAAGTTCTGACTCGGGGGGATGGGCAAAATATATAACCTGAACTTTTGTACCCCCAGAATAAGCTGAAATAAATAAAAAAAAACATTTTCAACTTCTGTGCATCAAAGGGAAAGATAACCTTCAGAATAGGTGAAAGTATTTTAAAATCATAGATCCTAGGGGACTCTAGTATCCAGAATATATAAAGAACTCTTACCACTCAACAACTAAGAGACTGAAAACTCAATTGAAAACTGGGCAAAAGACTCTAGTAGCCATCTCCATGAAGGAGATATAGAAGTAACCAACAGGCACGTGAAAATATGCTCAACATCGACAGTGATCAGGGAAGTACTGACAAACACCACAATGACACACAACTTCTTCACACCCACTAGGATGTCTATAATTTTTAAAATGGAAAAGAACAAAAACTGCAAATTTTAAACCCAGAATCACCACATGGCTCAGCAATTCTTCTCCTAGGTATCTACCCAAGAGAAGTGAAAACAGGGACTGAAACAAATACTTGTACCCAAATGTTCATGGTAGCACTATTCACAACAGCCAAAAGGCCAAAACAACCTGAATGCCCATCGGGGGATGTATAAATAAAGAGGAGGTGGTATATCCAGGCAATGAAAGATTATGCAGCCAAAAAAAGGAATGAAGTAGTAACATGTGCTACAACGAGGGAATCCCTCAAAAACATTATGCTGAGTGAGAGAAGCCAGACACAAAAAGTCACATGTTGCATGATTGCATTTTAGGAAACGTCTGGAATAAGCAAATCCGTAGGGTCAGAAAGCGGATTGGTGGAGCTGGGGCAGGGGCTGCGGCGAGGGTCGAGGTGGTGGGTGGAGAGTGTCCGCTTAATGGTAGTGCCCGTTAAATTGATTGAAAGCTTGATGGGTTTTCTTCTGAGGTGATGAAACTATTGTGAAACTAGGTAGAGGTGATGATTGCACAACACTGTGAATGTACTAAATGCCACTGAAGTATTCACTTTCAAAATGGCATATTTTATGCTATTTTAAGATACCTACAACCTCAATAATTTCCCCCATATCTGTTTCTACAAGGCTTGCAAGCTCAAAGAGGTGACTTAAAAATCCTGTTTTGTAAGACAAACAAATTACAGCTAAAAATACCAATATCAGATTTTGTCATTTTTGAAAAGAGAAACCTCCCCGGTGTGTCCTAAGGCCAGAATAGATTCAGTTCAAGCTCCTGTATCGTGAACAACCCCAGACCTAGAAAAGTAACAACTGATGTTTTTGATCGCTTTAAAGTACTTCCACATCAGCAAGCAACAATGTAGTTGTTTTAAGCATGCTTTTACCTCTTAGAATATTTTCTTAATACACCCCTTCCTCAAAGATTGGCAATTCCTGAGACCGAGGTAAAAATAATAATGCTACCATTTGCTCAGAGCGCCCATTTGGGCCGGGAATCACGCTTTACATAAGTTATCACTAATCTTTGCAGCAAACTCCCAAAACTTGTTTTACAATCTCGTTTTTAAAGGTGAGGAAATACACAATCCAGGTAACTCGTGCATGGTCACAAATTGAATGCACCGCCGGATGGTGGGAATATTCACGTCCCAAACACTCTAGACATGTGTGAGTTCAGCCGACTTTGTCGGGATATGGTCTAAGCAATCTGTTCTTCAACACTTCCAGGCCCAGAGAGATTCTCCTTCCTCACGCAGGCAGGACTGCACCTGGAATACCGTGCTCAGTTCTGGGAGCCACGCACACCCAGAAAAGGGTGTCAACAAACACTCAGGGCCTGGTCTGAGATGGGATAGACTTCCTAACTGCCATTGGCATGGTTCAAACACCGCTTTCTGGGAGAGCTGAAGAGAGTGTTCACATCATAGAAGAGTCTGGACTAGACGATCTGCAAGGTTCCTTGGATGCTGCGTCTCTGTAGTTTTACACCAAATTAGCATCTGATGGGCTTTAGGTCGCACACTGAAATTAACTGTCAGACTCAAATGACTAGCATACACTGGTGAATACAAAGCAGGAAAAAGGGTAGAACTATTTTCATCAAGTTTAAGCACATAACCTTGTCCATCAGGAGAAGGACGCTGTGACCTCTCAGCCTCCCTTGCCAGTCTGTCACGAGGTCAGCATTTTAGTCTTTTACAGACAGCCTCTGGACAAAACAACAGACTTGCTCTGTGATGCCTGACTGGGAAGAGTGCTCATTTTCTGTTAGGCGGAGAGAGAATGAATTGCTTTAAAGCGGTTTGCATTTTATGAACCTGTAGCGATTCTTTTCCAAGATGACAGTGTGTCCATTGTATACATGTTCAGTCACTGCTTTCAAAGATTTGAATCAACCTAGGCCAGAGTGTTTCCCTGAGAAATGGAACAGTTTGATTTGGGGAGAGTCTCAGCCACAATGTTATGTCATACAATTGGCTTTGACCCAACTTCCTGCACCAGCTTGGAGGAGTCTTTGGGAAAAGCAGATTCTTCCTCAGACCTGTTTCTGAAGGCAGCCTCAGCGTTGGTATGAGGTAGTTCCCATAGGTAACCATGGGGCAGTTTACGTCTACTACCTTCCGTCAGTGCTAAAGGTTACAGGGTCACTTGCGGTTGTTTAGGAGCAACTCTGGCGCTCACTGGAGCACTCTCTTTTAGCCAGCACAGCACACCCCTGCTCAGGTTCCTTTTTTTTCCCACTCAATTGCATTATGACTGTATTTTCAATGTACCTAAGGAGCTCGCGAATTTTGCTTTTCTCCTTGGAAGTAGGTGTTATGATCCCCACCTTGTACGTGATGAAACAAATACAGAGAAACACAGAGAGATTTAGGCAAGGACTCAGAAGAAATCAGGGGTAGAATCTGGAACGGAAATCAAACAATGGATATAATTGTGTGCTCGTATATGTATACCTAATTTTATTAGAGTAAATTATGCATGAGTGTTGATAGAATCTTTATAATCCACCTGTGTCCATTTGCGTGAAGACTATCCTTGGGGGGGATATCACGTGCTGTACGTGTGGTTTTTGTGGTTATTGACACCACATGTGCCTTTTGTGGTTATTGATTCTCAGGGCTCATCCCGTGATGGAGAAACACACTACATAGAGTCACAAAAGCACTATGTGCTTTGAACCTGAACTTTTTACTGTGAACACTCATGGACAAACACCTGGTATATCCCCTAACATCAGAGCCACCCTGTACCCTCCTCAATGCCACAGAAGCCCTGTCCCTCACGATGCCGGGTCAGGGACTAAATTCCAGGCAATGCCATTCAGGTAAATTGGGAAAGGCTTCAATATTAGTGAAGGAAAAGTATTTTTTTATATAAAGAGGAATAAAACATTTATGCGATGCCTCACAAATACAGTCTCAGTTCGTCCTCAGGCTTCTTTCTGGTAGATGTCTTCTTTTTACAGACAAGGACAGTGAGGTTCAGAGAGGTTATCTTGCCTAAGGCAAGGGCCAGAGCCAGGATTTGTACCCAGCTCTGTCCCACTCTGATGCTGATACACCACACTGCCTCCTCAACATTTAACTACTGTTTTCAAAGCAAGGACGTTAGGGGAGGAGGAGGGTGGAAATCAAACGAGAACTTACTCGTTGGAGAGAAAAACTCTTAGCAGAGCTCCTCGTGCCAGTGATTCTCCCAGAGACTGTCCGTTATTGTCTTCGTGGCCCCACAGATACATTCGTTTGGAGACGTAGAATCTGAGAGCCCTTAAGAAGAAGTAAATCATCAATCCCAACCAACACATAAAGACTTACCACTTTTGATGACCCTTGAATAGCAATCATCATTGCTTAATGAGGATTTGAAATAATTATGGAAAGTCTAATAGCTAACAGATACTGAACTTTCACCTCTTAACTGCTGAGGCATTATTATTAACCAGAATTCAATTTGGCTGTGCAACCGAAAACCTGAGTACAGCCGGCCCTCCCTACCCGTGGGTTCCTCATCCATGGATCCAACCAACCTCACATCGAAACCATTTGAGGAAAAAGAAATTCCACAAAGTTTCAAAAAACAAAGCTTGAATTTGCCAGGCACCCGGTGCTACCTTGAATCTGGGCAAATGAAGTGCCGTGTGGGCACTGTGTTAGGTATTATCAGCAATCTAGAGATGATTTAAATTATACCGGAGGATCGCAAAGGTTATTTGCAAATGCTGTGCCATTTTCTGTGAGGGACTTGAGCATCGGAGGCAATGGTATCTGCAGGGGAAGGGGGTGGTGTCCTGGAACCAGTCCCTGGTCAATTAAGTTTACAAATGCTGCAGGTACAGGCGGTGGCTCCCCCATTGCCCTGCCCTAAACGGATTTGCAAAAGCAAATGTGCCTCTGACAAACAGCATCGATGTTTACAGGTCCAATCAGTCAACTACTTGGAAACGGTATGTGTTCCAACTAAATCAGATCTCCTCACAGAAACTCTTGGCAACGCTTTCTCATTTACTGATAAAAAATCAAGGCCTTAGATCCAAGGAAAACCTTCCTTAGCCTTCTTCCTCACTACTTCAAAGAACCTCTTTTTAGTGTTACTCACACCGTTCTCTCCAATATAAGAGGAAAGGATAACCTCTTCTTTTTCTTTTCCACAGTGTGGGTGTGTCCCATCATTAAATATACCCCAACCCTCTGGCTAATAACGTCTCAATATTCCATCATGTGCTAAGCACTCCCCCACAGGAAGACTTTTTGGTTGTTTCCAATTTATCCATATTGTAAAGAATGCTGCGGTGATTAGCCCTGGAGCTATATATCTGCAGACATTCAAGAAAAGTTCCTTAGGATACATTCTTGCAGAACAGCTCTTGGCCATGCCCACATCATCCTCCAACAAGGCTGCCCCAAACTCCAATTCCACCAGTAGCATAAGCAACTGCCGGTTTTCTTGCACCCTTACCTTGCTCTCTGTGTGTTTGCCGATCTCATGACCAAAATAGTGGTGTCCCCTTAGTTTGAATTCACACCTTTGGCCGCCAGTGAGCTTAAGACTTTTGTACATTTCTTGAATAGTAATTAACACTCAATCTTCCATACATGTTGCAAATATTCTTCTTGTCAAGGTAACCAGGTACCAATACATTTTATGGTCTCTGGGGAGGCTCAGAAGTTTAATTTTTTTCATGTAATCCAAGCTGTCAATGTCTTCCTTTACTGTTTCCGCCTGTCAGGTCACGTTGAGAAAGACATCCTAAACTGGAATATTTTCTTCTAGCACTTCTATGGCTTCACTGTCTAAACTTAAAGGATTAATTAATTCACCTGGAATATATGTTGGCGTATGCTATGAAGCAAGGATACCTCTTTTTCCAGTTGTTCCAACACCATCTGCTAAATGATCCAGCCGCTCTGACATGTTCTAAGTCCGTGAGTGTTCACAGGTCTCTTTCTTGCCTCTGTTCTGTTCCACTAAACTATCAGCTGAGGCACCAATACCACTGTCGTAGTTTATCCTCTTGTTGTATGTTCTTACATGTTTGATAACTGATCTGGCGTTCCTTTCGTTAGTCTTCATTTTCAAAATTTTATTTGTAGTTCTGAGGAATTTTTAAAATAAACCTTAGAATCATTCTGCCAAGTCAAAAAACTTCTAATGAGATGCTTTACTGTAATCCTCTCACCCACAACTTGGTGTATTTCGCCAATCGGTCAAGGCTCTTCTTGAGTCCCTGAGTAAGGCTTCTAGCTGTCATTGTACAGGTCCTACAAATTTCCTATAATGGTTATTCCTAGATATATATTTTTTGTTACATGAATGTGATCTTCTATTTCATCACATCTTCTAGCAAGTTGCTGCTGATATTTAAGAAAGCTACTGGTTTTTGTTTGTGTGTGTGTTTTCTAACCTAATACCGTGGCCGACTCTCCTTAGTTCTCATGGTTCTCTAGTTTTGTTCCAGAGAGACAATCACATTATCCCTAAATATAGATGGCGTTGTCTCTTTTCTTTCTAATATTCACAGCTCATTTCTTCTCCTCTCATCGCATTGCCTAGAATTTTTAAACCATGTCAGACAGTAGTTATGATTGTGGGTGTTGTGGAGTGGATACTGATTTTAATGAGAATGCACTCATGTTTCATCAAGAAATGTAATGCTGGCTGCCGGTTTAAGATAGAATTTTTGTTGTTGTTATTAAATTAGGAATCGCCTAGTTTCCTACAGGACCAAGATTTGTTGGTCCTAGTTTACTGCAAGGCTTCTGTTGTCACTTTATTTCATTTTGGATCTGGAATGGAAGTAGGATTTCAACAAATGCTTTTAAAATTCACTGCCATAATCCTATTCTCCCCCTGCTTATTAACGGTTGAATACCAATAGATTTTCCAAAATTAAAATGTTTTTGCATTCCAGACATAAATATCACCAGTGCTAATGCTTTCTTTTAGATTTCCGGATCAACATGGCTAAGCAAAAGTGTGTCTGTAGTCTTCTCTTGAGTGGCACGAGGAGCTGCATTTCCCTCTAATTTGGTCTTGAGATCTGTCTCTCTCTGGAGAGAGGCTATAAACTCTAGCCCTGCCCTGACTGGCCTCCAGGGGAGGAGGTCGTGGATAGTCACAGAGTGCCTTTCACAGGATACTTCTGTATCCTGGTGGACCATCTAATGCCTAAGTGTCCGACCCATGACCAGGTGTCCCTCTGGCAGGAAACTTGTTTACGCTAGCAGATGCCCTTGTGGCTCTTGTCTGGCCTGTGCCCAGTTTCTTCCTACCACGAGAGCCACTGTCAAAGAGAGCCCTGACCAGGAAAGAAGCTAGGTTCAGGTGTGTTGGTCAGGGGAGATGCAGAGGAGGCAACTCAACAGAACACACGAACTAACAGAAGCCGTGTGTATTCTTCACAGGTCCCACGGAGAGGAGGGCAGCATGCCTCCCAGGACCAACGGGAAGGAGGGAGCCACCTGGACAGGCACGCCCAACCAGCGGGTGGGAGCAAGAAAGAGCGAGGGAGGGAGCCGGGCCTTTACTGGGGTCCAGGACACTACCCAAGCTGGTTGCCCTCGGGCAGTTCTAGTCGGTGGGCCTACAGCAAGCAGGCACATGTTCCAGGGGGTCCCACGGTGACTGAGAGTGGCCACTTGGTCACTGCAACAGATCTGAGCAGCCCAGGTGGGGTGTGGGGGTCAGTGGGGCAAGTCCAGTAGGTTGTCTCTGGCCATCCCGCAGGGAGGTTGTCACCAGGAGGCAGCTGTACAAGGCAGACTTCTGGGTTGAGCACACTGAGGAGCTGGGAGGCAGCAGAGAACTGGACACTGTGTCAAGGGTGACTGCGCCCTGCTTCTGCTATGAGAAAGCCCAAGCCCTATTCAAAGGGGATGCTGAGGCCACATAAGATTGTAAGAATTCACTGCAGGGCTTATATCTGTCTCACAAAAGTGGTCAGGAAGCTTCCCATCGCTTTTCTATACCGAAACAGCTTAAACAGCATAGGAATTATTTAATCCATTATAGGTCGTGTTTGCAAAACAAAAGTCTTTAACTTTGATGTAGTTCAATCGGATTCTTCTTTGTCTCCTGTGCTTTTGACCCCCGTTCTACGTAGAGCTCAGGGGGAAGACTGCTAACCTTGCGCGGTTCACAGGCCCACTGCGTGGTTGCCTGAGTGAGGGAAGAGCAGTTACTGTGCGGCACGCTGAGGTCACCCTCCGAAAGGCCGACGGCTCACTGGGACACTTACAGAATGCTTCTGCTGCTGCCTACGCCTCTGTCACCAGAAAAGATCCTGATCCTCACTGCTATGGCACCCCTGTGGCACAGCCCAGGGACCAATTTGACCATTGCCATGGAGGAGGTCCAGAACACCAGCGAGACTGATCGGCGGCTCTCTGGAAGAAGAAGAAGAATACAAATATGAGGAGGGTATATAGCGCCTGCCCTCGCCCAGGAAGTATATCCAGTATCCACAGACGGACACACACACACACACACACACACACGCACATGCTCCCTGGGACAGTTGCCTGAGGGTAGTCGAGTGGCGAACAGCCTTCAAGAACATTGCTGGAGGGCAGTGGGGAGGTATGAATCATCCCCCGATTCCTGAGACTGAAATGCAACCTCATGAGTGACCCTGGAGGGGTTTTAGGCAAGACATAACAAAAACTGGGTCACTGGGTCACGGTGGACTGGGGTTGGGGCGGAGAAGACGATGGAGCACTGCAGAGGGTGAGCACGGGGGAAGGCTTGGAGAAGATACCCGCTCTCTGCCCCGTGAGCCACTGCGATCGAAGCAGAGGCGAGGAGGAGAGAAGAAAGGCTGGCATGGGCAGGCTCTTTAGGGGGAGTGGGGGAAATGACCCCTTTCTCCAACCAGAGAATTTGGGCCTCTCTTGTGTTCTCCTTCCCACCCACCAGGAGTGTCAGGGTGGTGGTACATTGTGGTGTCTAACCCCACCCCAAGATGACCACTGGCCAGGAGGATTTCCTTGCTGACCAGTCACAGCTGAAAGTGTGGCTCTTCACTGTCCTGGGGAGAGCATATAGAGGGGGCCAGGAGCCCTGGCGTGGGCCACTGTTGGCTCAGATATGGCAGAGGTGAGTGGGAAACCAGTCTAGGAACTCTGAAAGCCCAGCACAGACTCAGAGCCACCAACCACGAATGCTAACCCACCAGTCGCAAGCATCTGGGAGAGGATGAATCAGAGGACGCCCTGTCAACCCCACACCGAAGACGTCGAGAAGGTCACACGACACTACCCTTCGATCCTCCTCTATTTCCCCACCTGCCTCCACCCCAGGACTCCCACCTGTCCTGAGCTGGCAACACCCGCCTGCTCAGCCTGCACCCTTTTCCATAAAACCACCCTTCCCATGCACCCCCATCCACGGCCCCCACAGTGATGCCCTTGTGGGCTCACCTTGTTCCCCCACACTTGAAGAAGACCACAGCGAGGGTAACATCAGCCCTTCGTGAGAGCTCCAGAAGGCCAGAAAGAACAACCAGCCCCAAGTTACTAGTCTGTTCCCACAGGGTGAGGAGGAAGAAGATGGAAAGAAGGCAGACCCAGAACAGCAGAGCCCACACGACTCTGCCTCCCCAAGCACGGCCCTCTGCGTGGCAGAGCCCAGACGCCCGCGCCAGCTCCTGCGTGTGCAGAGGAGGCTCCCGAGTAACAGCCAACCCCGTAGAGACTGAATCTCACACCACAAGCGTGGGTACGCTCATGGTGACAGTTACTAAAATCGGCAGGCTGTGGAGAGCTGTGTCTGTAGTTTTGTAAGTTCCCTGGTGGTGGGGACGAAGGAAGAAAGGGGAGAGGCAGCTACGTGTGGAGGGAGGGAGGGTCCCGCAGAGTCGGGGTCAGACTGGCAGGTGGACAGGTACGCAGACCCTGGGGACAAGGACCAGGTTGTGCTGAGCGCTAAAGACAGGTCTCCCTCTTTGACACTTTTACCCACAGGCAAGAAGGAAAAAGCCTCCCTGTCGCCGGGGTAGAGGGAGGGAGCGTAGCTGGGAAGGGGAAGTGGGGCGACCTCCTCAGGGTTTCGATTGGCCCACCCAGACGGGGAGATAGGTGCGTGATGTGGTAAGGGGGTGACGGTGTGGCATAAAATGTCTGCATTTTTTGATGCTGACAGCTTTGAAGACTGTCCCCTCCCTCTTTCCCTTCTGCCCCACATCCGGACAAGCTGATCTGGACCTCTGGCAGGAAGCCGAAACCACGCCAGCCCCCGCCCGGGTACGGGAACCCTTGTGGGTCCCAGGCCCTCACCACCGTAGAGCCCCAGGGCCGGCCGTCTCCTTGCCTGGCCCTCGGAAACCCTTCTGGAACCTGCGCTGGAGGGAGCCCGCCCAGCCCTAACAAACTGAAAAAGAAATCGAGAAAGCAATCCCAATTGCACTAGCTATAAAAAATAAAATACTTAGGAATAAATTTGACCAACCGCCTGTAAGAGCTCTGCAAGGAAAACTATAAAACACCAAGGAGAGAAATTGAAGGGGACACACAACATTGTGAAGATATTGCACACTCACAGACTGGAAGAATTAATATTGTTAAAATGTCAACACTATTCAAAGCGATCTGCAGATTCAACGCAATCTCCACCAAAATACCAATGACATTATTCACAGAAATGGAAAAAAGGATCCTAAAATTTGTATGGAAACACAAAAGACCTGGAACAGCCAAAGCCATCCTGAGCAAGGAAAACAAAGCGGTAGGCAGCACACTACCTGACTTCAAAATATACTACAAAGTCATAGTAACCTAAACAGCATAGTTTTTACTGGCATAAAAAAACCAGACACATAGACCAATGGAACAGAATAAAGAACCCAGAAATAAATCTGCACTCTAACAGTCAACTCATTTTCAACAAAGGCACTAAGAACATACAGGGGGAAACAGCAGTGTCTTCCATAAATTCTGCTGGGGAAACTGGATAACCATATGCAGATGAACGAAGCTAGACCCCTGTTTCTCATAAAATAATAAAACAAATCAATTCAAAGTGGATTAAAGACTTACACATAAGACCTGAAACTATGCAACTACTTGAAACCTACATTCGGGAACCGCTACGAGACACTGGTCTGGGCAAAGATCTTTTTAGCAAGACCTCACAAGCACAGGCAACAAAAACAAAAATAGACAAATGGTATTACATCAAGCTAAAAAGCAAGCAAAGGAAATCATCAACAACGTGAAGAAACAGCCTACAGAATGGGAGTAAATATTTGCAGAGTATCCATCTGTCAAAGGATTAATAGCCAGAATATGTAAGAAGCTCAGATAACTCAATAGATAAGGGAAAAAAATTCCTAAATAATTTGCTTTTAAAATGTGCAAAATATCTGAATAGGTATTTCTCAAAGAAGATATGCACATGGCCAACAGATATATGGGGGGGGGGGGAACATGCTCGGCATCACTAATCTCATCAGGAAAATGCAAATCAAAACCACAATGAGGTACCACCTCACCATAGTGAAAATGGCTTGGATCAAAGGGACAAAAGATAACGGATGCGAAGAACGGGAAATGCTCATGCACTGTTGGTGGGAATGTAAACTAGTACAGCAACTATGGAGAACAGTATGGAGTTTCCTCCAAAAACTAAAAATAAAACTACCAGATGATCCAGCAATTCCACTGCTGGGTATATATCCAAAAGGAAGGAAATCAGTGTACTGAAGGGATGTCTGCACTCCCATGTTTATTGTAGCACTATTCACAATAGTCAAGATTTGGGATCAACCTATGTGTCCATCGATGGATGAACGGACAAAGCAAACATGGTACATATACACAATGGAATATTATTCAGTCATAAAAAAGAATGAAATCCTGTCATTTGTAGCAACATGGATGGAACTGGAGGTCATTATGTTAAGTGAAATAAGCCAGGCACAGAGAGAGAAATACTGCACTCAACCAAACCTTTAAGGTGCGGATAATTCCAATGCTACGTAAAGTATTCTAAGGCATAAAAAAGTAAAATTTGCAAGTTTTGGTTATGAAAGATTGATGCCAAAAAGCACAAAACTACACACCTACAGATGAACTTCACCTAAGAATATCTCTACAAAAGTACTCAATCAAATACAGCCAAACAAAATTTAGTAGCTCATTTAAAAATTAAAACAACATGGCCAGGTGGGATTTATCTGAGAAACAGAAAGATGATTCAATATCGGAAAATCTATGAATATATTTTACCATTTTCATAGGCCAAAAATGAAAAATCACATGATTGTTTCTACAGACACCGAAGCGGTATTTAACAAAATTCAATACCTTTTCTTGCTTTACCAAAACAAACAAATAAACAAACAAACCAACTGTCAATAAAATCAGGTTGGTGGATACTTCCTTAACGTGATATAGCTGTATCCATCGAAAACCAAGTTTAATGAGAAAGACACTAGAAGCATCTCCATAAAGGTGTGTATCAAAACACAGATATTCTCTTGCACCACTATGGTTTAATACTTCTGAATGTAAACAGTAAAATCTGGCAAGAAAGAGATGCAAGTCTAAAACTCTAAAGGAGAAGGTCAATATATCACTAGCTGATGGTGCCAGTACTGCACACCTGGAAAACACAAGAGAACCCAACTGAGAAAACATTACAGATGATGAGAGAATTAAGTAAGGTGGCCCAGTCCATAACCAATATATACAAATCAGGAGGCTTCATCACTAACAACAATAACTAGTGAGGGTCAACAAAACACCATTCACAGTAACGATAAAAATTATGAAATACCCAGGAATAACTTAAGAAGAAAATGTGTGAGAGCAAAACTATAGGTACTCATTAAAGGAGACAAAAAGAAGAGGAGCCAGTTAATTTTAAAACACATTTCATATTCCCACATGTAATCAATATAAAAAATGTTGATGAACTATTTTGCATTCTTAATTCATACTAAGCTTTTGAGCTCTAGTGTGTATTTTACACTTACACCTACAGCTCAGTTAGGACATTTCATGCACTCAATATCTACAAGTGCCTTGTGGGTCCCATTTTGGATGGTGCAGGCATACAGGGTGGGGAGAGAGGAACAACCATGCTCACAAAATGCTGATGGGCAAGTACATTTGTATACCTCTGAGAAGAGGCATTTTGCATGATCTATCAAAATTTAAACGTATATATCATTCAACCCCAGATACCGCTTCTAGAAATTTATTTCAGAGAGTTGGCTGCTTGGCATTCTGTAATTATAACTTTCTTCATTGGTTTGGCAACTTGCATGCAGAAAGGCTGCATCGATTGCACTTCGCCTCACAATATAAGAGTACCCACTTTATCGCATTTCTGTTTTCACCAATGAAAACAGTAACTTGATTGTTTCAATCCACATTTCTTTGGTTATTAATAAAGCTGACTTTTTCCATATTTTATCATTCATTTTGTTTCTTCCCCTGTGAACTGTCTTTTCATATTCTTTATTCATTTTACCCTTGTGTCTTATTGGATTTTTAAATTATTGCACAAGCTCTTAAGATTCAGTGAAGAGGTGTTTTCCCACACCAACCACCAATTCTCTGATTCTCCGGACACCAACCTAGGGTTCGACAATACAATTCAATTCAATTCAGTTCTGACACTAACCACCCAGAGTTAGCACAGACCCTACAGGTTAAGGGCGCAGTCCACAAGATCGCTCTCAACTTGTGACATAAGTCCCGGGCCTCCCATACTTCTGACAGACCGGCTATAAATTGGGGGTTACCACGGCCCCCTCCTCAGGTCCAATAATTTGCTCTAACAGCTCACAGAACTCACAAATACACTCTACTTGCATTTATCGGTTTATTACAAAGGATGCGAATGAGCAGCCAGATGAAGAGGTACGTAGGGCGAGGCCCAGAGGGGTCCTGTGGCGTTGGGGCGCACCACCTTCCCAACACGTGCGTGCATTCACCAACCTGGAAGCTCTCCAAGCCATGTTGTTTAGGGGTTTGGGTGGAGACTTCATCACATAGGCATGATTGATTATTGACTCAATCTATCTCCAGCACCTCTACCTTCCCCGGAGGTTGGGTAGGGGGGCTAAGAGTTGCAGGCATCTAAGCAAGGCTTGGTCTTTCTGGTGACCAACCCCCATCCTGAAGCCATCTAGCGTCCCAACAAGAGTTGCCATATTAGGACAAAAAGATGCTCCCTTCACCCAGGAAATTCCAAGGGATTTAGGAGCTCTGTGTCAGGAACCGGGGACAAGGACACTCTCCTTTCACCCCTATCACCCAGGAAAACACAAGGGGGCTTTTCGGAGCTCTGTGCTTTCCTTTCTCCTTCCTCCAAAAGACCAAATACATGTTTGGGTTACAACACGAAGGGTATCAGCATTTGTTATTTAGACAGCAACTATTTTCCTCTCTTGACTAATCTTTTCATTTTTATGTGGGTGTATCTCTTGGTTTTCCTTTCGGATCCCTTCCATGGCCCTCAGGCTCCAGGAGTATCACTCCCTCTTGAGAGTAGCTGTATATTCACAGGGTCAGTATGTCGATTCACCTGCCAACGCCCCCTCTGTTCCAATTATTTTATCTTTTAATGTCTGGTAGAAAAAGTCCTCACTGATTGCAATTTCCCCCCCTCTTTTCTGCCATTCATTCTTCCAGGTGAGCAGCAGGAGCCTTTTCTCTAATTCAGAAATAAAAGGTTGTATCCTGGTTCTGAACACCTGGAACCTATAGGTTAATCCGAGTCTTCCTGTCCCAAAAGGTGTTAAGTCTCTTCCTCTGTCCGGGTTCTCGTTTGGGTTCCTTGGGGAAGCTCTGCAGTTTCTTACGTAGGTTCCCCTCATTTCTAGGTAAGAAATTGTTGCTATTGTGTGTGGGATATTTTTCCATTGCCACTTTTAAGTAGTTTCCTTCCTCCAGATTGAAGGAACGTTATTGATTTTCACATTAATTACTTTGCATTAGATAAATTTGATTGTTCCTCTCAGCTCTAGTAAGTTTTCTGGGTGACTGGGTTTTCCAGAAAGATAGTCGTATTTACATGTGATCGTGACTTTTCCCCCTTCCTTTCTGACAGTAGTACCTGCTACATCTGTTCTGTGCTTTACTGCTAGGCTAGAATCTTGATAAAAAATGTTAAACGACAGTCATGATAGAGGAGACCAGGTTCTAATGGGAATGCCCATAGTGTTTTAACATTGAGTCCTAAATTGGCCAAATTGTCTTGGGAAGGAGTGTTCTTTAACACCTTAAGCAAGTTTTCACTTTGTGTGACAGCTTCATCTCAGGTTTGAGTATGCCGGGGCAACACGAGCTTTACGAAAGAAGTTTTGCAGATTTCGCTTTGCTCTGCTCTGCAACAGATTAAATAACATTGGATCATCTCTGCTTACAAGTTTCATAGAATGAGTTGGACCTAGTGCCTTTTGGTAAAGCACGCCTTTGATTCTATTTCTTTCTTTGTTTATTGATTGACCGGGTTTATTTTTCTACCTTTTCTTGAGTTGCGTGTATTATTTTTCATCCTTTCTTAGAAAATTGTCCGTCCCACCTAGATTTTAAAGCTGAGTGTTGTAAAACCATGTAGAGTGTTTTTGTAAATTTTTTAAATGTCCTTGATACGTTTAGAGATTGTTGTTAGACTGTCTTCTCATTTGTGATGTGTCTTTCTGGGTTTTCCTTCTTTGTGTAGGTCTTTTCAAAGACCTACCAGCTCTTGGTTTTACTGACCTATCCCACACGGGTTTTTCATGCTTACTGCTTTTTTCTGTATTGGTTTCCCCCTTCTGCGTTTTGTTTTTGTGTTTCTGTATTGTCATTTTTCTAGCATCTGGACTTGAATGCTTAGTTCAATTATATTGAATCCTTTTTATTAATTAATTACCTGAATCATTTAGGGTTGCTATTTGTCCTATGTGCATGGCTTTGGCCATATCTCACAGATTTCTTCTCCGTTAGGTTGGAGATGATTCAATACCAGGGTCAGAGTAGCTTCTTAAAAATGAGTTAGATAGCTTTTCATGCTTCCAACAGACCATAGTATGGTAATTGCATGTTCCAAGAACATTAAAATATAAGCTTTGTCCATAAAACACTGCAAGCCTGGAGTCCTTTTAGAGAAAAGTATTTTAATACTTTCTTGGATTCTGGTGACTGAGAGTTGAAAAAAGACATCTCAGTGTAGGTTTAATCTGCATTTCTCAAATTATCAGGAAGGTTGACCATCTCTTGCTGTGTTTAAGAGCCACTTGTATTTTTTTTCCTGTGAATTCATGTTCATACCCTTGCCCCTTTTTCTGTTGGACTGTTTTTTTTTTAATAATTTTTTCAATGGATATCAGTTAAATTAGCAATGGAAACCCAGTTAACATAGATATATACACATCCTCAGATCTTATTTATACACCTCCCAATGCAGTAAATTATAAGGCGGTGAATTGCATTCTCTCAGATCTTCCTTCAGCTGAAATTTACTGAACAGCTACTGATGTCAGGTGAGTAAGGCAGACAAAATCTCTGGTGTCACGGAGCTCACGTTTTAGTGGGGGAGACAGAGAATAAGGAAGTAAACAAAATGCTATAATATTATGATTTCAGGCGGTGGTAAGTGCTAAGAAGACAAGACAGAGTAAGTGGTTAGTCACTGTGTTACACGCCTGTAACAAATAATTAGTGTCTTCATTTCTTTTTTCTTTCTATGTGCTGCGCATGTGTGCACACCTGTGTGCTGTTCTTGTCCAGACTGATGTCAGTCATACTGATTTTAAAGAATCAACTGATATGCAGGCCGTGTGTTCTGCTGCTCTTAAACACTTTGAATGACATAGGAATTTCCTCTTCTTGCAGTTCAGATGAAATCATCTGGGCCTGATTTCGTTTCCAACTCACACTCTCTGGTGACCTTCTACAACTCCCCTGTGGTGTTAGTGTAAACAAATTTTCTATCTCTTCTCAAGTCAATCTTGAAAGTTAGTCTATGCATACGACATTACCCTTTCATCTGCATTCAAAATAGTTTTGCCTTTTTTTTTTTTTTTTTTGAGACAGAGTCTCACTCTGTTGCCCCCACTGGAGTGCCGTGGAGTCAGTCTAGCTCACAGCAACCTCAAGCTCCTGGGCTCAAGCGATCCTACTGCCTCAGCCTCCTGAGTAACTGGGACTACAGGCATGCGCCACTATGCCTGGCTATTCTTTTTTCTATATATATTTTTAGTTGTCCAGATAATTTCTTTGTATTTTTAGTAGAGACGGGTTCTCACTCTTGCTCAGGCTGGTCTCAAAATCCTAAGCTCAAGGGATCCTCCCTCCTCGGCCTCCCAGAGTGCTAGGACTACAGGCGTGAGCCACCGCGCCCCGCCTGTTTTGCCTTTTAAACACTTAGTCTCCATCCCCTCTCTCTGCACTAACTTTGTCTGTTTTTGTGACACTGTTGTATCTTTTTTTTTTTAATTTCAGCATATTGTGGGGGTACAAATGTTTATGTTACGTATATTGCCCTTTCCTTCCACCCCAAGTCAGAGCTTCAAGCGTGCCCATCCCCCAGACGGTGTGCACCACACTCGCTATGTATGTATACACCCATCCCTCCTGCCCACTGCCATCTGCCGGGCGCCTGATGAATGTTTTCCTAAATGTGCACTTAGGTGTTCATCAGTTAAAACCAATTTGATGGTGAGTACATGTGGTGCGTGTTTCTCCAATCTTGGGATACTTCACTTAGCAGAATGGGTTCCAGCTCTATCCAGGAAAATACAAGAGGTGCTAGGTCACCATTGTTTCTTGTAGCTGAGTAGAACTCCGTGGTATACATATACCACATTTTATTAATCCACTCATGTATTGATGGGCACTTGGGTTGTTTCCACAGCCTTGCAATTGTGAATTGTGCTGCTATAAACATTGGAGTGCAGATGTCTTTTTTATAGAATGTCTTTTCTTCTTTTGGGTAGATGCGACACTGTCGTATGTTAATCAGACCCCCGTTTCATCGCGCACGCAGGTTCAGCAGGACAGGAATTCAGGCAGGGCACGAGTGGGGACCTGTGGCCTCTGACCAGCAAGGTCTACGGCCTCAGCGGGGGAGGCTCCAGCAGATGGGGGTTGGAACCTGCTGAGGGCTCATTCCCTCCTCGCTCGCCGGCTGTCGTCCAGCCGGAAAGGTCCCAAGGCTGGGCCCAGGGGACCGGCGCAGCCCCGCGAGGCCCCCCACGCAGCGTGGCTTCCTCGCAGCCCGCCGGCCCCGGGCCGTGCACCTTCTTCCAGGCAGCTCAGGGTAGCCAGAGCGCGTATTCCGGGGAACACTCCAGAAGCCGCACCGCCCTTCTCCGTTCTCGACCGAGCGTACCGAGCTTCGAGGTCACACGACAACACTCCCACTGTACTCCACGGGTGGCAGCAGTCCCGTGAGTGCCCAGATCCAAGGGACGGGACCCAGAACCCGCCTGGCACCAGGAGGCCGTCAGGGCCCTCGTGCACGAGAGCGCGTGGGGCGGGCCACCGTCCCCTCGGTCCCTGGAGAGAAAGGCACCCAGAAAGGCCACACCGCCGTTATCCCTACCCTACGTGTAGGTCTGCACGTGGTGGTGAAGCCACTGTCCTCACTTCACCTGGGAATGTTCTCTGTGAACTCAGCAAGTCCATCTACAGCCAGGAAAGCCCGAGGGCGCACGGAGGTGCACACAGGAGTTTGCATGGGGCGCCTGCGCTTGTCACCATGCGGCTCAGGAGCCCAGCAACGGTGCCCTCAAGTCCTAACGCGAGCGTCTGTCGCCACCCAGTGGCAGGAGCGCCCAGTCGCACATTTCGTTCTTTGGAGAGGACAGAGGACCGCTCCCGTCCTGTCCAAGAAAGAATTCCTCCAGGAGCAGACGGTGGGATGCCACCTCCCTTCTCTGGGGCTCCCTTTCCGCATCTAGGAGATGGGGTGACGGCGGCATCTCACGCACAGGGCGGTTAGGACAGCGAGTGACCAGAGACACACAACTGCTCCAAACACTGGCCAGCGCCCATAAGGAGCTCCGCTACTGGCTATGAGTCTCCCACGCTGATGGGGGCTTGTGGGAACAGTTTGTGGGGCAGGCCGGGGCCGAGAGGGACCGTGGAGGACATAGAAAGAATGGGAGGGGAGGTCTCCACGCCGACAGGCTGTCTTGCAGGGCCTGACACGCGAGAGTCACTCGGGAGTGTTGGCGAAACGAGCCGAGGAACGTGCTGGCAGCAGGAGAGCCGGGCAGAGCTGGACACCTGTGGGGTCCACCTTGGGGACAGCCCCTCCCACAGGAAGGGGAGGAGGCGAAGACGAGGCACCTCTGCTCGGAGGCAGGAGTTGCCGTCACCGAGAGCAGACCTTGCTCCAGCTGAGGAGGCCTCCTAGGGCTCCCTTCATGTCCCTGTTCCTCAGGCTGTAAACGAAGGGGTTGAGCATGGGGGCCACCACTGCATACAGCGCTGTGGCCGCGGAGTCCTCCGCTGTGTAGGAGGAGGAAGGCCTCAGATAGATCCCGGACGGCGTCCTGTAGAACAGGGCCACCACGGCAAGGTGAGAACTACAAGTAGAGAAGGCCTTACGCTTGCTCTGCGGAGAACGCAGTCTCAGGATGGCTGAGAAAACGTACGTGTAGGAGAGAGCAAGAAGGAGGAAGGGGGTGCATGGCACGGAATTTACTGTCATTGGCTGAAGTCGTACTTCGTGATGCTTGTGGCAGCATCTCCAACTTGGGGTTAGTAAGACAGTCACCAAGAGTCTGAGGGGTGGGGGCGGGGTGTGCTGAGGCTCTCTGTGGCCGACCTCGGTCAGGACCTCCTCTTGCTTCCCGGGGAGGAAAGGAGAACCAGGCAGAGAAGAAGACAAAGAGAACTGAAAATAAGGTCGGGGCATGGGGAGAGTGGGGAGAGACAGCAGGGGCAGTGGACTTGTCACAGTGGGAGCCCCCCTCCCAGGAGGAGCATGGTTGGATCCTCATGGGCCCTTTTACTTTATCTATGTCGGGCTCTGGGTGGCGACCATTAAGGTGAAGCCTGTGTGTGTGCATATATTCATGTGCATGTAGTCACAGAAACATGTCTGGAAGGATATTCAGCAAGATGTTAACTAACTGATTGTTTCTGGGGTGTTAGATCTTAACTTGCATCTTTTTTCAACAATAAACATGCATATATTTTCTAAACTGTGCTACCTGGATGTTAATTGGCCTTTCAAGAGGTTTCTGTGGTGGACGACGTCTGAGGCACAGGCACAATTAGAGGGCTCACGCTCAAAGCACTGTCATACAAAAGGGCATGTCTGAGAACTTACGTCCCTGGGTCTTGGTCTCACCTCGGGTTTATTTCATGGAATCCACAAAGGCCACATGCTCATGTGGTGTGATTGCACCAGATGGACAGATCTACACTCGTAAAGCTCAAATTCCGATGAAATGGAAAACCATAAATATAAAATCTGACTTTAAAATGTTGACTCAAGAAAGGGTAGATGATGACCAAATACCCACAGAAGAAATTGAAAAAGATGTCATGGGTCTCCACCTGAAAATAAGTTACTGCGTGACTTTAATCCAGGTGTTTTTAAGAGCAAAGCATTTAAAGTCGTCAGATTGTCAGCTCCCTAATCCCCTCCTCAAATACTAAAAGTCTGCAAAGGAAGGAACCTCGTCTGTCTGGTTCACTGCTGAATTCCTGGAGCCTCAAGCCAGGGTAACACCGAAACTAAAACCAGGTGGCAGCAGCAGCGTACGCACAAAAGGATAACGAGGCGGCAGTCAGTATGCTGAAGGGATGATGCAGCAAATAGAAATATAAGAGTGATGGGTATTATGACTCCTACTGATGCAATTAACCACACTAATTGATGGCAGGAGAAAAACCATATTATAAATCTGATGGACGATAAAATGGAGCTTCTAAAAGCTGACATTCCTTCTTGATTTTTAAAACCCTTAGTGAAACTAGAATCAAAGGCTATTCTCAAAGCACCAGAGTCTGAACATATTCTCCCCATGCCAGTCGCCTCACCTGAACCTCCCCCTGGCATCCCAAGCCTTTCCCTGTGCTCTCTGGAACTCATATAATGTGTAGGCCGTCTCTTCTCAAGGCATCCCTCTGCCCTCCGCCTTGATGGGACCTGACTCCTCTGTCCCCGAGGACACTGCCCTCTCCCAGCCCTGTCCAGGGAAGACCGTCTTTTCCTCTCACAACCCACAACCCGTATACCTCAGGGACAGGAGGCAGATTCAGTGACCCCTCTCCTCCCTCCCAGGGCTACTTTCCAACCCAGTCTTTCCTCTACCCTTCAAAAAGAAAAGCCAAGAAATGACATCAGCAACGATAGCAGAAAAGGAAGCTCCAGGGTCCTGTCTCTTCACAGAAACGCTGATTCAATAAACAAAAACTGTCAGAATCAACTTTGTCAGAATCACAGAAATAGTCAAAGATTTCCAGCAACCAAGAAAATGATGAATCAAGAGAAAGGTTATTATGACTTCTCGGCCTTTTGGCTAAGATCAAATGTGAAGAGAAAGGTGACTTCACATTGTCGGGGAACTTCGTGGTGCTTTAACTTCACCTTGCTCTACTCTGCTCCTTGGGGCAGTGGTGGTTTTGAAGATGACAGCCCATATTCCTGATTGGGCAGTTGGTTCTGTAGGGAGTAGAGTGGACCAGGCTCCCAAGGCATTACGTTCTTTTGGACATGTCTAGAGAATTCTTGAAGGACTGACACAAGCTTCTTTTGTTTCTTTCAACCAAGTGAATACTCTCTCAGGGTGGAGAAGTAGCTATGCAGAAGGCACTCGTGGAACACACTGAAATATCATTGAATAAACTGATCCTTCCTGGAGCAAAAGATTACTTTTGGGGCAAACAACAAGCACATTGAAAGCTTTGGAGGAAGAACTAAGGAGACATTTACTTTATGTAATAAGGGCTTTGAATAGCTCCCATGTATAACAAGGAATCTAAAATTCTGCACTCATGCCCAGGGCTGGAGCAAAGAGGAAGATAAACTTTTACCTCCAGCTGATCTTCAGGCTCTGCACAAGCAGAAAATGTAAGGCTGTAGCAAGTTGTACATAGACTTAAGTGTTGAAGGAGTGCCCCAACACACAGCCATTCTGCAAAACCTGAAAGAGTAATTGTTTTGTTTTGTTTGGCTCCAGACATTTAAAAAAATGTCTGTCAAACCACTAGCTAGCCATAACCTAAATTAAGAGAGACTTCATAGATCACACATAACAGAGAATACAATTTTAAAAAAACACATTGGAAAAGTGACCAAACAGAGAAACAACTACAATCCACAGCGAGCACAACAACAAACTCTGAAAGGAGGAAGAATCTGATTTTCAAGATGCCACATTATATTATTCAAAATGTCCAATTACAAGCAAAAATAATGAGGCATGCAAACAAAAAAGGAAGTATAGCCCATTCACAGGAAAAGAATGAACAAAACTGTCCCTAAGGAAGTAGAGACATTAGGCTAACTAAACAAAAACTAAATCAACTGTCCTAAATTTGGGAAAGAGCTAAAATGGATAAACAACTAAAGGAAACCACAAGATGGGTATTCAATGAATAAAGAATATCAATAAAGAGGTGGAAATTATTAAAAAAAAGGAACCAAATAGAAATTCTGGAGCTAAAATCTGCAATAATGCGAATGAAAAATGTGTTAGAGGTTTCAAAAGCAGATTTGAGCAAGCAAAAGAAATAATCAGCAAACTCGAAAATAGAAATCAAGACATTCCCCCAAAAAACAAAAGCAGAGAGATTTAGTCACTAATGGTCCTGCCTTAAAAGAAATGCTAGGAGGAGTTCTTCAGGCTGAAACGAAGAACATGGCACAATAACTCAAAGCCAGATGAAATAATAAAGAACACTAGCAAAAGTAGCTATATAGATAAACATAAATGTCAGCATTAATGTATCTTCGTTTTGTAACTCCTTTATTTTCCTATATTGTTTAAATTTTTATGTTATTAAGTGTGGAATGGCTGATTTCCTTAAATATGAGGTTTGACAGTTGATATTTCTGACACTTCACTTTGTCATTTCTTGTTTTTTTTTTTTTTTATTGTGAAGGTACATCCTCATTCTTTCAAATACATGTTTTGGCTTGTGATTATCTTTCCAATTTTTTTAGAGCAATTTTTGTGAAACCAGGGTAAGAACTCTTATTTCTGAATATGAGTTCTGTCGTGGAACCAGTGCAGTGCAGACAGTTTGAAATATCCGCAAAGTGTTTGGGAAGGATGTAGCTAATGAACACACAGTACGTGGATGGTTTGAGAAGTTCCATTCTGGTGACTTTAATCTTGAAGATGAGCTATGCGTGCAACCTGAAACCAAGGTGGATAATGATAAGCTGAAAGCTGTAGTGGAAGCAAATCCATCTCAACCTATGCATAAATTAGCAGCAAGGTTTGACGTTACTATTCCAACAATATTGGACCATTTGAAACAAATGGGCCAAGTAAAGAAGGTGGATAGATGGGTTCCACAGGAATTAAACAAGCATCAGAAGGGAAATCGTCTTGAATCTTGCCTTTCTTTGCTGTCACAACATAAAGGACAAACAATTTCTCCATGGTATTGCTACATGTGTTGAACAATGGACTACTTTTGATGATCACAAGCATTTGGCAGAATGGTTGGATAAAGATGAAGTGCTGAAACACAGTCCAAAACCAAACATTCATCACAAAAAGCTAATGGTGTCTGTTTGGTGGCCAAGTGCTGATATTATCCACTACAGCTTCATGAAACCTGATCAGTCGATTACAGTGGATGTCTACTGCAACCAATTGGACAAAATGATGAGGATGCTTGTGATTAACCAGCCAAGATTGGTCAATAGAGACAGGCCAATCCTCTTCCAAGATCACATGTCACAAAAAACAACACTGCTCAAACTACAGTAGCTGGACTTGGAAGCTCTCTGTCATCCACCGTATTCACCAGACCTTGCACCAACTGACTGCCACTTCTTCCAGGCTTTGGACCACTTCTTGCAAGGAAAAATATTCAATTCTCAAAAAGCTGTGGAAAATGCCTTTCACAACTTCCTCACCACTCACTCTCCAGGCTTCTTTCCTGCTGGCATAAACAAGCTACTGTTAAGATGCCAAAACTGTGTCAATATTTCAGGTGCATACTTTGATTAATTGTACGGATTCTTGTTTGAGATATAATAAACTACACTTTTGATTCAAATTCAGCCATTTCATATTTAATGACTTAATAAAAATGCATAAAAATATAAACCTATGCTAATATGCACAAAGTGTAGAAAGACACAAATTATGACAGTAAGAACACAAATGGGGAAGGGCAGAGTTGTATAGGAGCATATTTCTGTATACTATTGAAGTTAAACTGGTATTAAGTAAAACTAGATTGTAGTAAAATTAACATATAAATTGTTACACAAAAAATTGAAAGCAATGAATTAAAACACTGCCAGAGAAAATCACTTTTACACAAAAGAAGACATGAAAGAAGGAAGGAAGGAAAGAAGGGAGGAAGGGAGGATCACTAAACAACCAGAAATCAAATGACAACATGGCAGTAGTAAATCCTTACTTATAATAATAACATTGAATGCAAATGGACTAAACTCTCCAATCGAAAGATACAGTGTAGCTGAATGGATAAAAAAACATGACCCAACTATATGCTGTCATATAAGAAATTCACTTCACCTGTAAAGACACACATAGACTGAAAACAAAGGGAAGGAAAAAAATATTCCATGCAAATGGAAAGCAAAAAAAGCGGCAGAAATAGCTGTACTTATGTCAATAAAATAGATTTCAAGACAAAAAAAAGATAAGGGGGTAAATTCAGCAAGAGGATATAACAATTGTAAATATATGTGCACCCAAAACTGAAGCACCCAGATATATAAGGCAAACATTATTAGAACCAAAGAGAGAAATAGACACCAATACAATAATAACTGGAGACCTCAACATCCTACTTTCACCATTGAACAGATCAGCCAGACAGAAAATCAACAGAGACATCTGACTTAATCTGTACTATAGACCAATGGAACTAATAGAAGTTTCAAGAACATTTCATCCAACAGCTACAAAATACATGTTCTTCTCATCAGCACACAGATCATTCTCAGTG
This sequence comes from Eulemur rufifrons, assembly GCF_041146395.1. Lineage (NCBI taxonomy): Eukaryota > Metazoa > Chordata > Mammalia > Primates > Lemuridae > Eulemur > Eulemur rufifrons. The sequence goes on along the minus strand of NC_091012.1, from coordinate 19,591,913 downwards.
ATAGGCCACATGTTAGGCCACAAAAAATGTCTTAGAAAATTAAAAAAAATTGAATTCATATCAAGTATTTTCTCTGACTGGAATAAAACTAGAAATCAATAACAATAAGAACCTTGGAAAATACAAATACATGGAAATTAAACAACATTCTCCTGAATGACCAATGGGTCAATGAAGAGATTAAGAAGAAAATGAAAAAATTTCTTGAAACAAATGAAAATGGAAACACAATATACCAAAACCAGTGGGATAAAGGAAAAACAGTACTAAGAGGAAAATTTATAGCAATAAGCATCTACATCAAAAAAGCAGAAAAATGTCAAATAAAAATGATTCATCTTGGCCAGGCGTGGTGGCTCATGCCTGTAATCCTAGCACTCTGGGAAGCCGAGGCAGGTGGATCACTCGAGGTCAGGAGTTGAAGACCAGCCCTGAGCAAAAGCGAGACCCCGTCTCTACTAAAAATAGAAAGAAATTATCTGACCAACTAAAATACATATAGAAAAAATTATCCGGGCATGGTGGTGCATGCCTGTAGTCCCAGCTACTCAGGAGGCTGAGGCAGGAGGATCACTTGAGCCCAGGATTTTGATGTTGCTGTGAGCCAAGTTGACACCACAGCACTCACTCTAGCCTGGGCAACAAAGCGAGACTCTGTCCAAAAAAAAAAAAAAAATGATTCATCTTAAAGAACTAGAAAGGCAAGAGCAAACCAAACCCAAAATTAGGAGAAGAAAATAAATAAGAAATATCAGAGCAGAAATAAATGAAATCGACACAAACAAATACAAAGCATCAATGACACCAAACATTAGTTTTTTTTTAAAAAAAAAAAAAAGATAAACAAACTTTTAGCCAGACTAAGAAAAAATTAGAGAAGACTCAAATAAATAAAATCAGAGATGAAAAAGGAGACATTACAACTGATACCATAGAAATTCAGGGCCGGGCACGGTGGCTCATGCCTATAATCCTAGCACTCCGGGAGGCCGAGGGGGGAGAATCGTTTGAGCTCAGGGGTTTGCGACCAGCCTGAGCAAGAGCGAGACCCTGTATCTACTAAAAATAGGAAGAAACTATATGGACAACTAAAAGTATATACAGGAAAAATTAGCCTGGCATGGTGGCACATGCCTGTAGTGCCAGCTGCTTGGGAGGCTGAGGCAGGAGGATTGCTTGAGCCCAGGAGTTTGAGGGAGCCCAGGAATTTGAGGTTGCTGTGAGCTAGGCTGAAGCCATGGCACTATAGCCTGGGCAACAGAGTGAGACTCTGTCTCAAAAAAAAAAAGAAAGAAAGAAAGAAAGAAAGAAAGAAATTCAAAGAGTCATAAGAAATTACTATGAGCAACTATATGCCAATAAATTGGAAAACCTAGAAGAAATGAATAAATTCCTAGACACATACAACCTACCAAGATTGAACCAGTAAGAAATCCAGAACGAAAATATATCAATAACAAGTGATGAGATAGAAACAGTAATAAAAAGTCTTCCATAAAAGAAGAGCATAGAAGCTCATGGCTTCACTGCTGAATTCTACCAAACATTTAAAGAAGGACTAATATCATTCCTACTCAAAGTCTTCCCAAAAATCGAAGGGGAGGGAATACTTCCAAACTCATTATACTATGTCAGTATCACCCTGATACTAAAACCAGACAAAGACACACACACAAAAAGAAAAGTATAGGCCAATGTCTCTGATGAACACAATTGCAAAAATCCTCAACAAAATACTAGCAAATCAAATTCAACAACACATTAAAAAGATCATCATGATCAAGTGAGATTCATTTGGGGGATGCAAGGATGGTTCAACATATGCAAATCAATCAATGTGATACATCATATCAACAGAATGAAAGATAGAAACCATATGATCATTACAATTGATGCTGGAAAAGCATTTGATAAAATTAAACATCGCTTTCTGATAAGAACTTTAAAAAAACTGGGTATAGAGGGAACATACCTCAACATGATAAAAGCTATATACAGGAGACCCACAGCTAGTCTCACATTGAATGAGAAAAAAACCCAAAGTCTTTCCTCTAAGATCTGGAACAAAACAAGGATGGCCACTTTCACCACTGTTATTCACCATAGTGCTGCCAATCCTAGCCAGATAAATAAAACAAAAAATAAAAAAAAGAAAACAAGAAGAAGGAAAGAAAGAAAGAAGAAGAAGAAAAAGAAGAAAGAAGAAGAGCAGGAGGAGGAGGAGGAGGAGGAGGAGGAGGAGGAGAAATAAAAGGCACCCAAATTGGAAAGGAGGAAGCTGAATTATCCTTGTTTGCAGATGATTTGATCTTATATTTGGAGACACCTAAACACTCCACTGAAAAACTTAGAACTGATAAACAAATTCAGTAAAGTTGCAGCATACATAATCAAGATACAAAAAGCAGTAGTATTCATATATTATAACAGCAAACAATATGAAAACGAAACCAAGAAAATAATCCATTTACAATAGGTACAAATAAAATAAAATGCCTAGGAATAAATTTAACCTAAAAAGTGAAAGCTCTTTACATTAAAGACTATAAAACATTGATGAAATAAACTGAAGAGGACACAAAAAATGAAAAGATATTTCATGTTCATGGATTGGAATAATCAATATAGTTAAAATGTCCATACTACCCAAAGTAATCTACTGATTCAATGCAATCCCTATCAAAATATCAATGACATTCTTCACAGAAATAGAAAAAATAATCCTAAAAATTATACAGAATCACAAAAGACCCTAAATAGCCAAAGCCATCCTCAGCCAAAAGAATAAAACTGGAGGAATCACATTACTTGACTTCAAATCATACTACAGAGTAGTAGTAACAAAACAGTATGGTACTGGCATAAAAACAACACTTAGGCCAATGGACAAAAATAGAGAATCCAGAAATATATCCACACTTCTATAGATAGTGAGCTTATCTTCAACAAAGTTTCCAGGAACATATACTGGGGAAAGGACAGTCTCTTCAATAAATGGTGTTGGGGAAACTGGATATCCACAGGCAGAAGATTGAACCTAGACTCCTATCTCTTGCTATAGAAAATACTCAAATCGAAATGAGTTAAAGACTTAAATCTAAGACGTGAAACTATGAAGCCACTAGAAGAAAACTTTGGAGAAATGCTTCAGGACATTGACAAAGATTGCTTGAGTAGTACCTTAAAATCACAGGCAACCAAAGCAAAACTGGACAAATGGTATTATATTAAGCTAAAAATCGTCTGCACAGCAAAGGAAATAGACAACCAAGTGAAGAGACAGCCCACAGAATGGGAGAAGATATTTGCTTTGCAAACTACCTGTCTGACAAGGGATTAATAACTAGAATATATAAAGAGCTCAAATGACTCAATAGGAAAAAATGAATTAATCTGGTTAAAAATGAGCAAAAGATCTGAATAGACATTTTTCAAAAGAAGACATACAAATGGCCAACAGGTATATGAAAAATACTCAACATTATTACTCATCAGAGAAATGCAAATCAAAACTACAATGGAGACATCATCTCACCCCAGTTAAAAGGACTTATCCAAAGGAAAAAAAATAATGGATGCTGGCAAGGATGCAGACAAAGGGGAATGCTCGTGCACTGTTGGTGGCAATGTAAAGTGGTGCAGCCACTATGGGGAACACTATGGAGGTTTCTCAGAAAACTGAAAAATAGAACTACCATATTAACCAGTAATCCCACTGCTGGGTATACATCCAAAAGAAAGGAAATCAGTATATTGAAGAGATGTCTGCACTCCCATGTTTATTGTAGCACTAGTCACAATAGCCAAGATTTGGAATCAACCTAAGTGTCCATCAGTGAATGAATGGATAAAGAAAATGTGGTACATATACACAATGTAATATTATTCAGCCATAAAAAAGAATGAAATTTTGTGTTTTGCAACAACATGGATGGACTGGAGAACATTATGTTAAGTGAAATAAGCCAAGCACAGAAAGAGAAATTTTGCATGTTCTCCCTCATATGTGGGATCTAAAAATGAAAACAATTGAACCCCTGGAGATACAGAGTAGAATGGTAGTTACCAGAGGCCAGGAAGGGTAGTGGGAAGGGAGTATAGAGATGATTAGTGGGTGCAAATATATGCTTAGATAGAATGAACAAGTTCTAGTATTTGACAACACAACAGGGTGACTATAGTCAACAATAAATTACTGTATGTTTTTAAATAACTAAAAGAGTAGAATTGGAATGTCCCTAACAGTAAGAAATTATAAATGCTTGAGGTGATGCATACCCCAATTACTCTGATTTGATTGTTACACACTGTAGGTCTGTACCAAAACATCACATGTACCCTATAAATATATACAAGTATCATCTACCCACAATTAAAAACAAAAAAATTTTCAAAAGAAAACTAAAAAGTATAAAGGTAAATGAAAGGGAATAAAAAAATAAACTATAAAAATCAATTAAACACAAAAGAAGGCAGTAAAGGAGGACATGAAGAACAAAGACAGGATACACAGAAAACAAATAGTAAAATGGCAGAAACAAAACATTCTTTATTAATAATTACTTTAAATGTTAATGGGTTAAAACTCTCTGATCAAAAGACAGACATTGATAGAATGGATTAAAAACCTGCTGAGACTATATATTGTGTACAAAAGGCTCACTTTTTTATCCAAGGGATCTGGGGTAGCTACACTATTACCAGACAAATTAACTTTAAGTCAAAAAATTGTTACAAGAGATAAAGAAGGACCTTATACATTGACAAAGCAATCATCAACACTGAAGACATTGTAATGTGTTCATGAAGAAGACATAACTAGTGTAAAAATACACACAACAGACAAAAGAACCATAGCGTCCAGGAAGCAAATATTGACAGGAGGGAAGGCTGCTGGTGCCTGAATTCGGAGGGTGGGGAGGATCATCCAGCCTGCCGTGGGGATAGAGTGGCTTGGATTTCATACGCAGAAGTACACCAGCACCTAGCAGGCCAGCAGACACAGGGTCACCTCCCAGTTGGGGGCCCCTGGCACCTCCAGCCCCCCAGAAAGCCGCAAGACTTTGCTCCTATGGGAGGGGGAGGGAGACGCCATGAGGGCTGTGCCAGCAGGGGACAGATGAAGCCACTGGGATCTGCCCCTAGGCGTCGTGGCTCCTCCCTCTGACAGCCCTCGGTCCAGTCGGTCCCTCCAGTCCACCTGGCCAGGCCTGGAGGCAGCGCGGTGTACCTGGCGCCTGGGAGTCCATGGCCGGAGGCGGTGGGGCCCCCAGCTGAGTCCCCGGGCCCACGGCCCCCACCCTACTCTGCCCCCCCACCAGGTGAGGCGGGCACAAGGGAAGGGCAGTGAACCATGTCACTGAAGGAGCAAGGCCCGAGCCCCAGGCACTGGCCTGGGCGCTCCCCGAGGACAGGCGGGGACTGGGAGTGACTGCTCTGCATCCCGGGGCTCGCGTGTGCGTGCAGCGGAGCCCCGCGGATGGGACCGGCCAGGCTCAGGGTCGCCCGACCCGCTGCCAGAACGGGCCGACGGGGGCCAGTGGCAGAAGGAAGCAGCCGGGTGCCTGGAGTCCCCAGCACAAGCCGGTTCGCACAGGCACACGGGGGAGCCCTGGTCGCACCCGGCTTTTAAGTGCGCAACCTCGGAAGGGCACCTCAGTGTTCCCCTGACAGGAACCGACAACGGGGGACCGGTCACGGGGGAGGTTGGCCCTGCGGGCATCTGCGCGGCCTTGCGCGGGGCGGGCCGGGAGGGAACCAGTCACGTGCCCAGCGGCCTCACCCGGGGTCTCCAGAGGCACAGAGCAGGGCCGTTTCCGCAGGCGCTCTGAGGAGCTCGAGGTGAGTCAGAAGCCACCTGCAGAGTTCAGTTCCTGAGAGAGGCTCAGTCCCTCATTGGTTCAGGTGGGCTTGCGGGCACGCTTGCCGCGGTGCAGGCTGGGTGGAACCAGTCATGTGCCAAGTGACCTCAGGGGTCCAGGCATTTGGGCATGTGCATTGGCGGAGCCATGTAGTAGTTCTAAAGGGCAAAGAGCTGTTCAAAGAAGCCTCATTGACTAGGTAGTCTACATGGTATCTAAGTCTTACAACAGTGTTTCCTTGACTGGAGCAGACCATGTGCGGGTATGTTTGCGCAGGCGCACTAGGGCTACACCGTGATCTAAGGGGTGGTGCTTTGTGAGGGAGCGTTCATTGGCTAGAACAACTATGCGCTCTCCTGGGTCGTCTTGGTGGGAACCAATCACTGGCTAGAAGGCCTGGCCCAGCGTGTGTTTGCGCAGGCGCTCTGTGTATCCCAATTTGCATTGCACGCTGCGGTGGGGCTTCGTGTAAGTCCCACGGATTGCCTAGGAGAAGGTGGGAGCATTCAAGATGGGATCGGAGTCTGAGGACGGAGGAGCCGTGCAGGCAGTGGACGAAGGCGCAGGTGTGGCGGCAGCTGCAGCAGGTGCGGCGGTTGCAGTGGTTGGTGTCGCCGGCGAGGTCGGGCCGGGTGGTCCTGGTGGTCCTGGAGGCCCAGGTGGCCCTGGGGATCGTGAAGACCCTGATGGCCCCGGCGATCCTGGGGCTCCCGGCATCGCGGGAGAGGCAGGTGTTGCAGCCGGTGGCCTTCTTCAGATTGGGCGGGCAGCGCAGGTGCCAGGGCCAGGTGGCAATGCTGCACCTGCAGTTGAAGGCCCAGGTAACCAATTGCTCCAGTTATATCCTGTCTGAGAAGTCTCCAGTGGCCTGGGTGGCCAGGGGATGGTCTGGGGGTGGTTTGAGGGCAGGGTGCCCAGGCGGGTGGGGACTGAAACCACAGCTGGAGGGTTTGGGCAGAGCCTGGCCTGGGCTGATTGGTTGTGGTGGTGGTGGTGAAAACCAGTTTGAGGGGAGCGAGGGCGTGGGGGCCATGCTGTCCAGGGTGGCCTAAGGGTATGGGGTGGGAGGTGGTGGCAGAGGCTGCCTTGGCGTGAGGAGGAGGACTGAGACACAGGTAAAATCCGGAGTGTGGATGGGGCCCTAAGCATATCTCCACCAGCACCCTCACCGTACCTTTCCCATCGCCTGTGGAGGCAGAGATCGCCAGCCAGGTCCTGACCCCAAATGCTGAACTCCAAGGGCCAGTGCAGGAGGAGCTCAATGTGGACGGCAGCGGCCTAGCTGTGTTAGTTCTAGAGTGTGCTGGGGAGGGTTTGGCGGCAAGTGGCTAGGGCCAGTCTCAGGCCAAGGGGCGCCGTCATGAAGACAGGGAGTTACGTTAGGGTTAGGTCTAAGGAAGGGGTGTGGTGGTCTGGGTACGTCACTGAGTAGGGAGGCGAAGCAAGGAAGGTGTCTCTAACTTGATTTTTTCTTTCTTTCCCCTTTAGATGATTGACTACTGAAGACCCTAGCCACCTCCACATTGTGGTCATCTTCTGTCTTGACCAGCTTTCCCTGGTGGTTGGGACCATACAGCGCTTTGTGCCCCCATTTTGTCGCTAAACCTCAGCAGGGAAAAGGGGGCTAAGTCTAACCTCAAGTTCCATCTTTGGTGGGTCCTTCTCTAGGACAACGATTCCTGCAATAGTTGCCAATTTACTGAGGGAGCCTAATTTTGTTCTGTATTTACCCTTGGGCCTCAAGGTCCATTTGTTTTGTTTGATAATGTTTGTTACTGCAGAAAATAAATCTGAGATACTATTCCAAGTCTTAGTTTCTTTTCATCTATAGCACCTCCAGATATCCTTGCCATTGTCCTTGGGTTGCAGGGGAGGTTCTGGGATTCAGATATTCAAGTAGTACAAGGTAATTGAAGACAATTTAGGAAACGGAAGAAAAAGAAAATGAGTTGGGTCCAGTGATTCAGCATTAACCACTGTGAACGTCTTGGAATATTTGCTTAATAATTGCATTTATATAACAAATGTATAGCACCAAAAACATGAGAGTAGGAATTTTTGGCCTATTAGCCTTGTTTCAGATACGTGAAGAAAAGTGCTGGGACAACTGCTTAAGTGTTTGGGGTGAGAGATTAGCTCTTTCTAAAATATCTTGTATCCTACAACCTTCCTAAACTCATTAATTAGTCCTAGTGGCTCTTTCCTAGATCTGGTTGGATTTTCTACAGAATCATCTGTCAAAGACAGTTTTACTTCTTTCTATCCAATCAGTACCTTTTATTGGTTGATTTCTCTGTTCATAATGGGTTGGATTTTCCTACTTTACATACCTCTTAATTTTAGATTGAATAACAGAGGTAGTGAATTTTACCTTGGGTGCTGGTTATTTTTCTATTCCTAAATACATTCTTGAGCTGTGTTCTTGAATGCGAGTAAGTTACTTAGAAACAGTTTGATCCTTTTGAGTCTTGCTTTTAGGATTTGCTCAGTGTGACTAGATCAGATTTTAAAGTAGGAATGATATAATTGATAATTTCCAATGTTTGGCAAGGCTGTAGTTGGAAACAAGGTCTCTTGTACACTGTCAGTTGGAGTGGTAGTAAAATCTATCTGGGCATTTATTTAGCATTTTGTATTAAATTAAAGATGGGCATACCCTTTGACATACCTTTGAAAGTCTGTCATAGAGAAACTCTTGAAAATGCAAATGAGATAGAATTGAACAGGATGTTAATTACACCATAATAAAAATCATTACCATGTACATGTGCATCAGCTGGGGAAAGATTTAATAAGTCACTATTCAGCTGTCCTGGTGGAAAATTATGAAGTAGTTAGAGTATGGTGGATAGTTGTGTACTAGCGTAGAAAGAGATTAAAGCCAGTCAAAGATTTTTGCACGTTCCTGTTTTTGCAGTGTGCTCCCACCATGTGAAATGTGGGGATACACACAGTTACTACGTGGAATGAGCCACCTCTACTGTCAGAAATGCTCACTGCTGGAAAGAAACTTTCACCTTTTAAATTTCAGACTTACATGTTTAAATATTTTCATTAAGCATGTATTACTTTTTAAACAATTTTTAATTTATACATAATATTTATATATTTATGGGGGTTATGTGTAATATTTTGATGTATGCATACAGTGTTGCTATAGTTTAGATGTTTGTCCCCCCCAAACCTCATGTTGAAATTTTATCCCCAATGTTAGAGGTGGGGCCTAATCGGAGGTGTTTGGGTCATGGGGGCAGATCCTTCATGAATAGCTTGGTGCTCTCCTGACGGTGATGAGTAAGAGCTGTGTTGGTTCCTGTGAGAGCTAGTTAAAAAGAGCCTGGTACCTACCCTGTCTCTCTTGCATCCTCTCTCACCACGTGATCTCTGCACATTCTGGCTCCCCTTCACCTTCCACCATGAATGGCAGCAGCCTGAGGCTCTCATCAGATGGCTAGTCTTCCAGCCAGAAGAACTGTGAGCCAAATAAACCTGTTTTCTTTATAAATTACCCAGCCTCAGGTATTCCTATATAGCAACACTAAATTGACTAAGACAAATGTGTAATGGTCAAATCAGGGTATTTAAGATGTCCATCACCTTAAATGTTTATCATTTCTTTGTGTTGGGGACATTTCAAATCTCTTCTAGCTATTCTGAAATATACAATATATTGTTGTTAGCTATAGTCCCCCTACCGTGCTATAGAATTCTAGAGCTTATTCCTTCAAACTGTGTGTTTGTACCCATTAACCAACCTCCCTTCATCCCCTACCCTACCCTTCCCAGCCTCTCGTAACTATCATTCTACTGTCTATCTCCGTGAGATAAGCCTTTTTTTTTTTTTTTGAGACAGAGTCTCACTCTGTTGCCTGGGCTAGAGTGCTGTGGCATCAGCCTAGCTCACAGCACCCTCAAACTCCTGGGATCAGGCAATCCTCCTGCCTCAGCCTCCCAAGTAACTGGGACTACAGGCATGTGCCACCATGCCTGGCTAATTTTTCTATATATACTTTAAGTTGTCCAACTAATTTCTTTCTATTTTTTTTAGTAGAGACGGGGTCTTGCTCTTGCTCAGTCTGGTCTCGAACTCCTGAGATCAAACAATCTGCTTGCCTTGGCCTCCCAGAGTGTTAGGTTCACAGGTGTGAGCCACTGCACCCAGCCGAGATAAACTTTTTAAGCTCCCACATATGAGTGAGAACTCGCAATATTTGCCTTTCTGTGCCTGGCTTATTTCTCTTAACATAATGGCCTTCAGTTCCATCCATGTTGCTGCAAATGACAGGATTTCATTCTTCTTTATGGCTGAATAGTATTCCATGGTCTGTATATGCCACATTTTCTTCATCCATCCATCTGTTGATAGGCTCAGGTTGATTCCATATCTTGGCTATTGTGAATAGTGCTGCAATAGACATGGAGGTGCAGGTAACCCTTTGATAAATGGATTTCCTTTCCTTTTGATAAATAACCAGTAGTGGGGTTGCTGGGTCATTTGGTAATTTTATTTTTAGTTTTTTGAGGAACCTCTATACTCTTTTCCATAGTGGCTATACTAATTTATATTCCCACCAACAGTGTACAAGGGTTCCCTTTTCTCCACATCCTCGCCAATACTTGTTATCTTTTGTCTTTTTGACAATCATCATTCTAACTGGATTAAGATATCATGGTTTTGATTTGCGTTTCCCTGATATTAGTGTTTTTGAGCATTTTTTCATATACCTGTTAGCCATTTGTATGTCTCCTTTTGAGAAATGTTTATTCAGATTCTTTGTCCACTTTTGAGTGGGATTATTATTATTATTTTTTTTTTTTGAGACAGAGTCTCACTCTGTTGCCCAGGCTAGAGTGCCATGGTGTCAGCCTAGCTCACAGCAACCTCAAACTCCTGGGGTCAAGCGATCCTCCTGCCTCAGCCTCCTGAGTAGTTGGGACTACAGGTATGCGCCACCATGCCCAGCTAATTTTTTTCTATATATATTTTTAGTTGGCCCACTAATTTCTTTTTATGTTTAGTAGAGATGGGGTCTCACTCTTGCTCAGGCTGGTATCGAACTCCTGACCTCGAGTGATCCACCTGCCTCGGCCTCCCAGAGTGCTAGGATTATAGGTGTGTGCTACCGTGCCTGGCCTTGAGTGGGATTATTTGCTGTTTCTTTCTGTTGAGCTGTTTGAGTTCCTTGTATATTCTAGATATTACTCCCTTGTTGGATGAATAGTTTTTTTCTCCCATTCAACAAGGTGTCTCTTTACTGATTGTTTCCTTTGCTGTGCAGACGGTTTTTAGTTTAATGTCGTCTCAATTTTGTATTTTTTTTTCTTGTTGCCTGTGCTTTTGAGGTCTTAGCCATAAAATGTTTCCTTACACCAATGTCCTGAAGCATTTCCCCTGTTTTCTGCTAGTAGTTTTACAGTTTTGGGTCTTATGTTGAAGTCCTTAATCCATTTGAGTTGATTTTTGTATATGGTGAGAGATAGGGGTCTAGTTTCAGTCTTCTGCATATGGATATCCAGTTTTCCCAACACCATTTATTGAAGAGGGTGTTCTTTCCCCAATGCATGTTCTTGGTGTCTTTATCAAAAATCAGTTGGCCGTAAACATGTGGATTTATTTCTGGGTTCTCTATTCTGTTCCAGTGGCCTATGGATCTGTTTTATGCCAGTACCATGCTGTTTTGGTTACTATAGCTTTGTAGTATATTTTGAAGTCAGGCAGTGTAATGCCTCCAGCTTTGTTCATTTTGCTCAGTATGAGCATGTATATTACTTTTTAAATATTTTTACTTTGGAAAATAATAGTCTGTTCTGTTAAGCTAAGGAATAATCTTTCCCAGTTTTGTTCTTTTAAAACATTGGACTTGGCCCTCCTTTCCTTCAAGGTAAAAACAGGCATATTTCTTGCTAAAGGATTGACTCCTTGTTGATAAGCAATCGAGCCATATTTTGGTAGAAAAGGAGACACATTTGTGGATAAAAATCCAAAGAGGGAGGGGAGAGACTGCAAGGGGGTTGACTGACCAAAGGGACAAGGAGAAAGGGCATTGGGACCAGCCCTTTCCAGACTGTACTCCCCAAATTGGCCCATAATTGGACCATATGGCTGGATGTTCGTCTCAGATGGAGAGGCCTGTACCTTCCAGTTATTTTAATTTCTATATAATATTGCACATAATTTACATACCATAGTTATTTTAACAAGTCTCTTATATATAGACCTTTAAATTGTTTCTAATGTTTTTTTTCGCTGTACACAAACGTTTATAGCACCTTTATTTCTAATCACCTCAAACTGGAATCAACCCAAATGTCTCCAGTGAGTGAATAAATGTACAAACTGTGGCATATCCATACAGAGGAATACTTAGGAATGAACTATTGGTACACACGACGACACCGGTAAATCTCAAATACATTATGTTAAGTAGAAGAAACCAGATGCAAAAGGCTACATACTGTATGATTCCATCTGCATGGCATTCTGGAAAAGGAAAAACTATGGGGACAGAAAGCATATCTGTGATGGGATGAGGGTGGGAGGGGGATTTGACTACAAAGGGCCAGTACAAGAGAGTTTTGGAGGTGATGGAACTATCCGTATCTTGATTGTGATGCTGTTACATGACCCTTGTCAAAGTCATGGGCCTGTACAAAAAGAGAAGTGAATTTGACTGTATGTAAATTCAAAAGTAAATCATAAAAAATTCTTTTTCAAATTAGAGAGGGAGGAGGAGGAGAGCTGAAGGGGACGTCTTTTGGCTGTATGAGCAAGAAAAGAGTACAAGAAAACTGAATTTCACCATTGTTTAGTTTATAACTTGAGGAAGATTCCAGGCTTCTTCTCCCTGGTTAAGTGACAGAGCAGGCTGGTGTTCTCACCACTTATCAGGATTCTATGCCACCTGCAGAGATTTCGCTTATCCTGGCCTTGTGCCCAGGCTGAAGACAGAATGAGGCCTTTGCTTGGGGCTTTGTCCTGCTTCTCTGACTGCCCAGATTAAATTTTATCTCTAATCTAAATGATGGAGTCTTTGATGTTTTCTTGCGGTAGCATTAAAACAAAACAAACAAAACCCCAGAAGCTGTGGCCCGTATCAATCTCTGAGATTTTGATCTGGAAAAAAATGAATTTTTTTTCTTGAAACCTAAGAGTCCCACGGGAAGCACAGTGTGCTCTCTCAATTTTTTATAAAATTTCGTCATGCTCTGAAACTGAGAAGGCCATACAAACGGCATACGTCGATTCTCTGAGAACTTACCGTTTTCTAAAACGAGAACCTCTGCAACTGTCAGATGCCTGTACTGGACCATTCCCTGGGTCAGTGGGGTAAATTGTAAAGGGTGACAGGGCTGCCCTAGGAACCTGAATGAATAAAAGCAACCAGAGTCCCTTTTCTCTCCTCTCCTCCTGTTAAAATCTCAGAAGAGATTTAATCATTGATCTTCATGATTTTGAAAAGATGTGTTATGGGAAGAGAGGGGTTACACTTTATATGTGTCTTTGCTTTGCAAGGGAAGCAAGATTTCCTTCTATCCCATATTAATCTACTACCAGGATTGCTTTCAAAATCAGAGGAAACAGTATTAGTTTTTAAAAAAGAGTTTAAGATTAAAGTTTTTTTATTTCAGCATATTATGGGGGTACAAAAGTTTAGTTTACATACATTGTCCTTACCCCTCCCCCCAAGTCAGAGCTTCAAGCGTGTCCATCCCTAGATGGTGCTCATGGTACTCATTATGTATGTATACACCCATCCCCTCTCCCCCAACATCTGCCCGACACCCGATTAATGTTATTCCTAAATGTGCTCTTAGGTGATGATCAGTGAAACCAATTTGATGGTGAGTACACGTGGTGCTTATTTTTCCATTCTTGGGATACTTCACTTAGTAGAATGGGCTCCAGCTCTATCCAGGAAAATACAAGAGGTGCTATATCACCATTGTTTCTTGTAGCTGAGTAGTACTCCATGGTATACATATACCACATTTTATTAATCCACTGATGTATTGATGGGCACTTGGGTTGTTTCCACATCTTCGCAATTGTGAATTGTGCTGCTATAAACATTCGAGTACAGATGTCTTTTTCATAGAATGTCTTTTGTTCTTTTGGGTAGATGCCCAATAATGGGATTGCTGGATTGAATGGTAGGTCTACTTGAATCTGTTTAAAGTATCTCCATAATGCTTTCCATAGGGGTTGCACTAGTTTGGAGTCCCACCAGCAGTGTATGAGTGTTCCTATCTCTCCGCATCCATGCCAGCATTTATTGTTTTGGGACTTTTTGATAAAGGCCATTCTCACTGGAGATAAATGATATCTCACTGTAGTTTTGATTTGCATTTCCCTGATGATTAGGGATGTTGAGCATTTTTTCATATGTTTGGTGGCCATACTTCTGTCTTCTTTTGAAAAATTTCTATTCATGTCCTTTGCCCACTTTTTGATAGGGTTGTTTGATTTTTTCTTGCTGATTTTCCTGAGTTCTAAATAGATTCTAGTTATCAGTCCTGTATCGGATGCGTAGCATGCAGAAATATTTTCCCATTCTGTAGGTTGTCTGTTTGCTCTCATGAAAGTTTCCTTGGCTGTGCAGAAGCTTTTTAATTTGATCAGGTCCCATTTATTTATTTTTGTTGTTGCCGTGATTACCTTTGGGGTCTTCTTCATAAATTCTTTGCCTAGGCTAATGTCTATAAGTGTTTTTCCCACATTTTCTTCTAGAATTCTAATAGTTTCACATCTTAGGTTTAAGTCTGTTATCCACCGTGATTTGATTTTTGTGAGAGGTGATAGGTGTGGGTCCCGCTTCAGTCTTCTGCATGTGGCCATCCAGTTTTCCCAGCACCATTTATTGAATAAGGATTCTTTTCCCCAGATTATGTTTTTGTCTGCTTTGTCAAAGATTAGATGGCTATATGAGGATGGTTTTACATCTGGATTCTCAGTTCTGTTCCACTGGTCTTTGTCCCTGTTCTTGTGCCAATACCAAGCTGTTGCCTAAAATTGCTTTTGCTAAACAGGGTCTTCTCTGGTTCCATACAAAGTGTAAAATTATTTTTTCTGTATCTGTGAAAAATGATGTTGGTAATTTAATAGGCATTGCATTGAATCTGTAGATCACTTTGGGTAGTATAGACATTTTAACAATGTTGATTCTTCCGATCCACAAGCATGGTATGGTTTTCTACCTGTTTACATGCTCTGCTATCTCTTTCCTCAGTGTTTCATAGTTCTCCCTGTAGAGGTCTTTTACCTCCTTAGTTAAATATATTCCTAGGTACTTTATTTTCTTCATTGCTATTGTGAAGGGTATTGAGTCTTTGATTTCGTTCTCAGTTTGACTGTTATTGGCATATATGAATGCCTCTGATTTGTGTGTATTGATTTTATATCCTGAAGTTGTTTCTAATTCTTAAGTATTGTAAACAATGCTGAAATGAATATCCTAGTGCATTTGTTTTTGTGTAATGCATTACGTACAGTATACTTTTAGAAGGAAATTTTGGGGTCAAACAGTAAGTCCTTTTAAAGTGTGTCATACATATTACCAAACTGCCCTCCAAAAATGTTGCGCCAGTTTTACTTCCAACCAATAGTGTATGAAAGTGTCCATTTTCTTACATTCCACCTTACATCCCACCCTGTATTAGTCAGCTTGAGCTGCCAACTTGGTGGCTTAAACAACAGAAATTTATTTTTTCGTAGTTCTAGAGACTGGAAGTTCAAAATCAAGATGCCATAGGCCTGGCTTCTGGTGAGGTATCTCTTGTTGGGTTGCAGATGGCACATTCTTTCTGTGTCCTCACATGGCCTTTCCTCTGTGTGTGTAGACAGAGAGTGAGCTCTCTGGTGTCTCTTTTCTATTTTTTTGTCCCCATGAGTCCCAAAGAAGTCTTGAGTGGCCCTGTCCCATCTGACTCCTTCTGTTGATGTCTAGTGTGTGTGTTTTTTTTAATTTCCTCTCCTGTCCTTGTGTTTAAGGCAGAATAGAAGAGCCTCTTGCCCCATTCCCCATTCCCTCCCTAATTTGACGACAGGATTGGATGTTGTGTATTGTGTTTCTTTATTTATTTTGTTCTGAAATTAAAGTATGCAAAGTAAAGAAGATGCATTTTTATACAAAACAAACAAGAAACCCCCTCATTTGTAAATGTTCACTATTTCAGCGATGTAAATAGTTCCACCATGGCTGTTTCACTAAATGTAGAGTCGGGAAGCGATGGGCTATCCCGCATCCAGGACACCACTAGATATTTACCTTAAAATCAGGTACAAATAAGTGCTATTAAAGGATAATAAAGTTGGCCGGTTTTAGGGAGAGTAATCAGGAAAGTCTTTCTGAGATTGTGAAAGGAAAACAGAGACTACTATTTATTGAACACCTACTTGGTGTCAAAATCAATGGTAGGCACTTTCATATACATAAACTAAATGTCATTCCTATCGACAGATGAGGAAACTACAAGTTATGTAATTTTCTCTTAGTTAGAAAGCTAGTAAGATGCTGAAGGGATTCACAGACAGGCTTTTCTGGCTCCAAAGCTTCTGTTCTGTCTGAATTCCTCCCTCAGATTATGGAAGGAGGAGACAAGGCAGTGATACAGCTACTCTAGACAGCCCAGAGTTAGCCCAAGGAGAAGAAACCACTCACTCAGTCTAAAAAGAAAGATGTGGGTGGATAATATTCTTGCAAGGCAAGAAATACAGTTCTTGGAACTTAGACTGGACACTGAAATTGTGAACAATGTTAATAATCCCCCCGCCTGCCATCCCAATATATAGAACAGTGAGGCCTCCCCAAGTTTGTTCCCTCATCCACAAAATGACAGTAATAGTAGTGTCTCCCTTGAGGGTACTTATAGTAAATGAGATGGTGGATACACATAATTATCCTCTTGAAAAAAATTTCCAAATCCTCAAATTTCACTGCATCAGGGAATTCAGCCCATGGCTCATAGGCAGGCTAGGGATTCAGGGAGTGCCCAAGACAAATACACAGCCGCAAGCTGGATGAGAATGGCCTAATTTGGGCTCAGTCAGGGCAAATGTTTTGAGAAATGACTCTCAAGAGGCTTCTGAAGACTTGACATGGAAGTTGAGGACGGGGTCCTGGATGGAGACATGCGCCAGAGGAGAATTTCTTGCTCACTCCATTTTTGTAGCTTTACTGATAGCTCCTGGGCAGGGGTGAGCCAGAGTGCAGGCACATTTGGTAGGAACTGAGGGAAGGAACACTAGTCACTCAAGCATGTTATCTGTATGTGGAGGGCAGGGTATCGGAACAGTGGGGGCAGGAGGCAGGGCCCCAAAAAAGGACTTTTTGAATATTGCCAAAGCCCGACAGCATGACCAAACCTATCTCCCAGCACCTGGGAGCAGTCATGAATGGTCCCGGTAAGATTTTGAGAGAGTAAGAAACTGAGGCCTAAGGCCAAGCAAGGTCTACAGTGCAAGGCAGCAATGTGGTGCTCATTCTTTTCTTAAAAGGGTTCCAGTCCTATAGGATCAGGGCCTACTCTTACGATCTTATCTAAACTTAATTACCTCCTTAAAGACCCTATCTCCAAATACAGTCACATTGGGGATCAGGACTTCCACATACAAATTCTGGGGGAACATAATTCAGTTCATAACACACCCAGAACATTTTCAATCTTTTAAGTCTTTCTCCATATACTAAGCAAAATCATATCTCAATATTGTTTTACTTTCCTTTTGATTTCTAATGTGGTTTAACAATTCATACAATATTTGGCCAGTGGTATCTCCTCTTCTGAGACCTGTCCATTCATATCATTTGTCCATTTTCTAGTTGGAATAGTCATATTTTACTTATTGATTGGTGACTGCTGTTTATATGTTAAAGACACCAAATATTTGTCATAATTTGAAAATACTTTGCCTCCTCATTGCTTCATTTTATCTTTGCTCATGGTCCTTTTCTATATAGAAGTTTTAAAAAATTTAAATGTATTTAAGTGATTTATCTTTCATTATTATTTCTGGATTTTGTGTCCCATGGAAAGCCTTACCCATTGCAAAATTATAACATTTTTCACTCATAACATCTTCTTTAAACCTTAAAATTTTATTCCACTAGAATTTACTTGGTGTGAAAAATGACATTGATCTAGCTTTGTTTTCCCCCGAAAGGTTAGTTAGGTGTTCCAGCATTACTTGTTGAATAATCCATATTTCTCCACTGAAGATGTTGTCTTCACTAAATTCTAAATTCCCACCTGGTTTTGTTATTGCACATTTGTTCTTCCAGCTGATTTAGGTTGGGGGAGCCTGGATAGTCTCTCTGAGGAAAGGACCTGAGCATACAGTAGGGAAAGCTGGGAAGAGGGTGCAGGAGATGGGGGAGAGAAAGAAAGAGAGATTGACAGTGAGAGAGAGAGAGAGAGAGAATTAGAGAGAGAGAGAGGGAGAGATATCTGATTGGCTCAGCTTGGTTTACCGTCCCAAGGGTACAGGGAAAAGGATGAGTAAAAATGACAGAAAGGAAGTTAGGGGTCAATGTATTAGAGGACTGTTACATTGGGGGTAATTGAGCAGTTGTGTTTGTTCTATTTTTGACTATTATAAACAATATTATGAATATTTTTGTTTAAAAAGATTGTGTACACACATAACATGTCAATATATGTAGTCCTAGTATTATTGATGAGAGAGGTTTCAGGTTATTTAGCTCATAATTTTACTAGAACCCTAAGTTTCCCCATGACACATTTATCCAGGTCTGCGTAATTACAGCACATTACGTGGTTGCAGAATGAGGGCTATTACTTCACTGGGCAGCAGAGGGGAGGCTATGAGGAGAAAGGCCTAGATAAGCGGCTGGAGGGTTGTCCTTGTGGGCAGGTAGGGGTCATCATCCAGGACACCAGCAGTTGTTGCCTCAGGGACCAAGCCAGAGATTGTGACTGGAGCACAAATACAAAAGGCAGAGCCAGAAGCCAGAGGGAAAACCAACTTGAAGCAGAGGACGCAAAGACCAAGAGTGAAATGACTGGGATTACTCAAGTCGGTAGAAAAATAAGGCTGGTCCTCACTTTGCTTTTTCCAGCAAAATAAATTCCCAGGAGGATGAAAGGTTTAAACAGGGAAAAAATGAAAGCTTACAATTAAATAGAAAAATGAAAGAAGAAAACATTAATAAAGAAATGTATGCATGCTACAAAAACCTAGAAGCCATGCTTGAATAAAAAGGAATCAATGTCTGAATATAAAAAAATGTTAAACTTATTTAGGGCAGAAAACACCATAAAAGCATCAAATTTGTAATCAATTGGTGGAATTATTTGTAAGTCAAATACTAAATAAAACAGGATATGAACTCCAGAAGCCCAACAAATAAAATCACTGGTGATGACATAAAAATGTTGAACTCTGTTATGGAAGAAAACACCATAAATAAAGTGAAAAGACAAACAACATGTTAGGAAAAGATTTGTAACCCAAATATTAAACGAAGGCTCATGTCTCTAAGAGGAATATAACTCTTAGAAATCAACACGTAAAAGACAAACAACCTGATAGAGAATTGTACAAATGACGGCAACATGGAATTTATGGAATAAGAATAACAACAGCCAATTTGGCAGGTTGTATGACTCGATTTATGTAAATAAAAATATGACAAGTGCAGGTTAGTGTATCTCAAGAAAAAATCTGGAAGGCTATACATAAGACTGTTCATAGTGGTTCGTGCAGAGACAGATTATGAGAAATTTTTGCTTTCTAACAACACACCTTTGTGTAAAGCATGAATGATTTAGTACTAAGTATGTATTCTAGCTGAAAGACAAAGTGAAGAGTATAGAAGCATACAGAACCATAAAGACATTATGACTCCAGTTTGCTTTCCCTGCTTTAAATATACATGCACATACATTCACAGCTCAAAAAGGAACCTGAAGGAAAACCATCAAAATGTTCACATTGGTTCTCTCTGGGTGGCAAGACTGGGGAGGGTATTTTTTTGTATGTCATTCTGTAAGCCTCTGTAATTGTACAGCTGATCCAATGACCGTGTTTTATGTTCATAAGCTGAAAAAAGAAAGGAAACATGATGATTTAGAACTAAAAATGCAACAAAAATACTTGATCTTTGCTGGAATGGGGGAAAACCTGATACACAAAATAGGTTTCACCTCATGGATCTTCTACATTAAATTTCAAACTCCTGTGTGATCAGATTTACTCGTAAATCATCAAGCATATGGCAGCCTCATTGAGGAGAAGGAGTGCTACCTTGATTTGATGTGACTGGTGCCCACCAGGTCCTTTCTTTCCCAAGGGCCTTGCCAAAGCCCTCTTTACTTCCTTGTTTCACATGCTGTAGATGATGGGGTTGAGCATGGGAGTGAGGACCACATACAGCACGGAGAGCACCCAGTCTTCCAAGCCAGAGTATGCGGAGCTGGGAAGGATGTAGCAGAGAATGAAAATGAGGTAGAAAATACAGACCACAGCAATGTGGGCACCACGGGTGGAAAAGGCTTTTCTGCGGCTGTTGGTGGAGGGACTCCTGAGAACAGCAGCTACCATGTGTATACAGGAGATCATAACCAGTGCTCAGGAGCCACCAGGGCACAAGAGCCACCATCAAACTGAAGAGCAGGGCAAGTTCATTGGCTCATGTGCTGGAGAAAGAGAGTTTGAGCAGAGGAAGTAGGTCCCAGAAGTGGGTGATAAGGTGAGGCCGGCAGTACTTGAGTACAGCTGCAAGCATGGTGTGGGTGAGTGTGTTGGCCAAGGCAAGCAGTCAAGAGATTGAGTCAAATCCTGTCCAGGTCCATTGGCCCATGAGGACAAGGCAGTGCAGTGGCTGGCAGATGGCTGCATGGCAGTCATAGGCCATAGTTGTGAGTAGGAAGCACTCCCAGGGTGCCAGGCAGTGGAGAAAGAATATCTAAATAAGACAAGCTCGGTAGGGCATGGCCCACACTGCAGCCAGCAGATGTGCCAGCACC
Source organism: Eulemur rufifrons (assembly GCF_041146395.1). Classification (NCBI taxonomy): domain Eukaryota; kingdom Metazoa; phylum Chordata; class Mammalia; order Primates; family Lemuridae; genus Eulemur; species Eulemur rufifrons. Next base: position 19,571,067 of record NC_091012.1, on the reverse strand, counting down.
TGAGGCACTGTTTTGGAGACACAGGCAGCATCCAGCAGGGAGAGGCTGCCTAAGAAAAAGTCCATGGGAGTGCGGAGTTGGGAGTCCACCACGATAAGGCTGACAATGCCCAGGTTCTCAACCACAGCCACTATATACATCAGCAGAAAGATGGTGAACAGCAGGGGCCTCAATGCCTCTGTGTCTGTCAGGCCTTCCAGAAGAAAATGGGACACTAGTGTCCCATTCCCCAGCTGCATGGAGCCCTTTACAGAAACCAGCACCCATACCGTCCAACTCAGAGTCTATGAGGGTCTAGGTGTGGAATCCCAACTTACAAGAGGGAGCTGGGGTGAGGGAAGGCCCAAAGACAAAGCAGGCAGGTTTCAGACTTGAAGGAATGAGACTTGGAACGGGAGGACTGAGGTTAAGCTCAGAAGACCAGGGTTAAGGTAGAGGCTAGGAGAATGGAAATGGTAACCTCATCAGCCCCTGCACCAAGAGGAGGTGCATAGACCTTGAAGTTATAGTGCACATACCTCCTCCTGTAAGGATATCAAAGCCAATCCCTCCCTCAGCACCTCCTATCTGAATAAGGGATCTTGGACCTGGTAACTATAATATCTGAAATGGCCCCGTTATTTCACCATCAACAACCCAGGAGAACCCCAACTCAAGATCAGTGGTAAGACATCAGTCAGGTCTCACCCTTCTCCTCCTTGGAACCTTTCAGTGCCTCCTATCTCACTCAGGGTCAAACCCAAAGTCCTCCCGTGGACTACACGGCCCTCTGTGTTGTGCTCTCTCCCCTCCTCTTTGATCACCAGGCAAGAGGTCTGTCAGCTCCCTGCCCCATGCCATTGTCCGACTTCCCCACAGCAGCAAACGTGCCCCAGTGGAAGAGGGCTTCGCTCTCCTATCCTAAGCTAGTATTTTTCATTTGCTCTCTTCACCTCAATCCTTGGTAATCATTTCACCTGTGAAGTCACAAAAATGCCACCAAATTTTGTTTCATTTAAAATAGTTTATTTTGTTATGTCAATTTCACAAAAAAGAAGGCAAAACAATGACTTTTTCAGACACACAAAAGCTGAGATAATTTGTTGTTAGCAGAAAACCTGCACTACATGAAATATTAAAGACAGTTCTCCACAAGGAAAGATGATACCACAAGGAAACTTGGATCTATGTAAAGGAATGAAGAGTCCCAGGAATGGAAAATATGTAAGTAAATGTAAAATATTTTTTATTTTTAAAATATTTCTTTAAAACATGATAAACTGTTTAAAACCAAAATAATAACATATTGTGGGGATTATAACTTCTGTATAAATGAAATCCATGACAAAAATGATACATTAAATATGAAATGTCAGATTTCAAATCAAAAGTGTAGTGTATTATATCTCAAACAAGAAGCAGTACAATTAATCAAAGTACATGCCTAAACTATCGACACAGTTTTGCCATCTTAACGGTAGCTTGTTTATGCCAGCAGCAAAGCAGCCTGGACAGCGAGTGCTGATGAAATAATGAAAGGCATTTTCCATAGCTTGTTGAGAATTGGATATTTTTCCTTGCAAGAAATGGTCCAAAGCCTGGATGAGTGGTAGTCTGGTGAATACGGTAGATGACAGAGAGTTTCCACGTCCAGCCTTTGTAGTTTGAGCAGCATTGTTTGTGCAACATGTGGTCAAGCACTGTCTTGCAAGAGGATTGACCTGTCTCTATTGACCAATCTCGGCTGCTGCATCCTCCTCATTTCATCCAACTGGTTGTAGTAAACATCCGCTATAATTGATTGACCAGGTTTCATGAAGCTGTAGTGGATAGTACCAGCGGACCATTTCTAAACCGTATTGTTATGTGTGATGAGAAATGGATTATTTTTGACAATTGCGAGCATTCAGCACAATGGTTGGATAAAGATGAAGTATCAAAACACAGTCCAAAACCAAATATTCATCAAAAAAAGCTAATGGTGTCTGATGGTCCAGTGCTGGTCCTTGGCTAGTAGGTGCATCACTACAATATCTGCCTCCATCTCCACATGGCCATCTTTCTTCATTGTTTGTGTCTCTAAACCTCTCTTTCCTTATGAGGACAATAGTCATTAGGATTAGGGTCTGCCTAATCCACATGATCTCATCTTAACTTGATTACATCTGTCAAGACTCTATTTTTGTTTAAATTTTTGACATACACTTTATCAAGCAAAGACTCTATTTGGAAATAAGGTCACCTTAACAGGCACTGCTAGCTGGGGACTTAACATATGTTTCTAGGGTTAACAGTTCAACATACAACACTCCTCATTACAATTCTCATGGCTTTTAAAGAAAAAATATGGAAATTCAAGGCCCTAGAATGTTTGTTTGTAATCTTTATACTCTTATTGTGTACCCAACACCCTACTCTCTCTATGTCTTGTTGTTTTGTGGCATTTACAGTAGCCACTGACTATGCCAGGTTCAGTGTGAGGCTGACACTGGCCTGGAAAGGGAGGAGATTCTTGTTCATCTTGTTCATCTCCAGGGATGGCAGATGCTCTGGTTCAAATGCATTCAATGCAGCCTCATTGTTCCATTAACTAAATATTGCTCTGTATCTGCAAAAATCTCACAATTGTTTGGTTGACATTTATGAACATTTTTCAGTAAGTATGCTTTTAAAGAGAAAAATGTGATGCTGGCAGGATCATATTAAGACAGAAAAATGGACTTAAAGGAAAAGTCCAGAAGTTGACTCCAGCACATATGGGCACTCATCATGTAGTAAAGTTGATGCTGAAAATCAGTAGGGGCCAGGCGTGGTGGCTCACACCTGTAATCCTAGCACTCTGGGAGGCCAAGGCAGGTGGATTGTTTGAGCTCAGGAGTTCGAGACCAGCCTGAGCAAGAGCGAGACCCCGTCTCTACTAAAAATAGAAAGAAATTAGCCAAACAAGTAAAATACGTACAAAAAATTAGCTGGGCATGGTGGCGCATGCCTGTAGTTCCACCTACTCAGGAGGCTGAGGCAGGAGGATCACTTGAGCCCAGGACTTTGAGGTTGCTGTGAGCTAGGCTGATGCCACAGCACTGTAGCCCAGGGAACAGAGTGAGACTCCTTCTGAAAAAAATAAATAAATAAATAAATAGGTAGGGAAAGGATGAATTATTTAACCTTGAAGGTGGATAACCAATTTTTATAAACTCACTCCTTACACCAAAATAATTTCCAGAAGGATCAAAGTTCTCATGTAAACACACCAAGAACCAACCTCCCATATGGCTGCCCCTCTACTCCTGCCCTGTTCAGGCCATGAGTTCCAGAATTGGAAGCCATGGGCACCGGAAAGGAAGGTACTAAAAGAAAATGTATGATATTTTTATAAACTTGAGTTGGGGAAGGCCATTCCAAACACAGAGGGCAGGGAGGGAGGAAAGGGATGAAGCCTGAAGCTGTACAGGAAAAAGGCGGCCAATTTAACTATATAACAACTAGAAACTGACACAGACAAACTTGGCAACAAATAAAGTTAAACTGCAAACAGCACATTGGGAAATGCATTTGCAACGTGTTTGATAATCAAAGGGCTAACATCTTTACTATACAAGAGCTCTCACACATCACTAAGCAAAAGCCAAACAACCAAGTGGAAAAACAGATAAAGGTAAGAGCAGGAAATTCTTAGAAGACAGGTAGGAGTAATATGGCCCAGCGAAGGAACAAAAAGATGTTAGGCTTCAGTAATGACCAAAGAACCGCATATAACAACATTGAGAATTCATTTTCACCCATCCTATTAGCAAACATTATGATGATTGATAAGACCCTTACTATTAGCACGAATGAAGATGGTGCCACCATTTTGGTAAAAATTTTGCAAAGTCTCTCAGAAATTTAAAAGTGAATGTCTTCTGTCCCAGCAACTCAAATTCTTAGCTTTGTCCTTTGAAACGTCTGTACAACCACAAAGATGAGTAGACAAGAATGGTCATTGGAGCATTCTCTTTTTTTCTTTTTTATTTCAGCATATTACGGACATACAAATATGTTTAGGTTATGTATACTGCTCTTGTCCCACCCGAGTCAGAGCTTTGAGCCTGTCAATCCCCCAGATGGTGCGCACGTGTACTCATCATCAAACTGGTTTTCACTGATCAACACTTAAGTACAGCATTCTTTAAAAATGACTAAAAGTCAGAAACAATATAGGTAAGCAGTGTAGCACATTATAATGCATCCATAAAATGGTTTACTGAAAGAATGAGGTGCATGGCTCTGCACACTGCTAGGGAGAAAAGTCCACAATATATATATGTTAAGTGAAAAGAGGAAACCACAGGGCAATGTATATAGTATCATCGCATGTGTATGACATGAACAAACTCTGCCTTTGAAGCACAGAAGCATCAACCCAGCCTGTTAACTGTAGTTACTGTGTGTGTGTGTGTGTGTGTGTGTGTGTGTGTAAATGTTCAGTCTGTCTTAGTCTTGTCTGCAGTGTTCGAATGATTTTTCTTGGGGTAAGATTATTTTGGGGATCAGCAGAAAACAATGAAGTTGGCTGCAACTGAAGGGACACTGGCCTGGGCTGGCGCCTCAGCCCATGCCCTGACGTAGGTCCAGGGGGCCCTGCGCTGTTTGCTCCCGTTCTCCAGCTGCAGGTCCCTCCTACACGGCACCTAAGAAGAGGCGAAAGCTGCCCACCCAGTGCGACGTGTCAGAGAACAGGACGCCGAGGGTCTCAGCTCCAGGGCCAGGCCCTGTTTGGTGACCTTGCTGGCTGAGATGCTCCCTCAAGCACCAAGCCACCCTCTGGCTCCTTGGATGGCTTCCCGACCTACCAGGTAGGTGGGCCTTGATTTTCCTGATGTCCTGGGGCAGACAGACCTATCTGCAGACACACAGACAGGTGGTCACAGACTGACTTCCGCACAGCTCGGCCTCACTGTGCAAACTGTGCTGGTTGTCCCACTGCCCCGGGGCAAGATGCGGCTCTTCCGCTCTCTCCATCTGGGGGACTCAGGTCTCAGGGTGTCTGCACGGGGGCCTCCTCCACTGCCCCTGCCCGCCCCCCCCGGTGCCCTGTGAGGAGCCCCGCTCTGGTGTGACTGGGGCAGCTCTCCAGGGAAGGAAGGAGCGGGAGAGCCCATTGCGTCGCTCCCCCTCGCCTCAGGAGCAGCTCCTGCCCCTGTGCGTTTCCCTGAAGACCCTTGCCATGACTCTAGGGACAAGGGGGAAGCTTAAGGAGCTGGAGGAATGTCTTGGGAAGGATGAGGCTGGTCTGGGTGCCGGCCCCGCTGGGTGCCCAACCTACCAACCGCAGCCCCTGTGAGGTACCACCTCGCCGGCACCAGGAAGCCGCCTGCTGGAGGGTGGATTACATTGGACCCCTTCCCCTCTGCAGCGGGCAGCAGGTTTTTCTTTCTGGAACAGAGACTTTTTCTGCACGTGTACCTGCCCTCCCACCTGCCATGGTTTTGCCAAAAATACCATCCATGGACGTCCCAAAGTCTTATTCCCCATCACATCCTCCCAACGAAGGCTCTACTGGACTGGATTTCAGGGATTTGCCTGGCTCTCCAGGGCGCCTCGTGCTATTGAACCAACAAGCCGAAAGGGGTCATCGTGTTGGCTGGGGGATGGGTCCTCATTATCCAGAGGAGAGAGAACTGCTGCCACATCGTGAGGTCAGGAAAAAGTGTATGCCTGAGAGCCACAGCCGTTGGGGCAGCGCCTCCTAGTACTGCCGTGTGGAAAGGTCACATTTACTGGGGGATGAAGGACCGCAACCCCCGATGGACAGGGCCAGCAAGGGCCTAGCCCCTTCAGGAAGGAAGGCTTGGGTCACTGCATCCTCATCAGCTGGGATGTTAGCTGAGGGCAAAGGGGACGTGAGAGGAAATGAAAAACTGAAAAACTCAAGCATGTCCTTTTGTCTAATTGCAGAAGTGAGGACTGCAGCAGTTGTGTCCGCTTTACTTCTTTGTTATTTCCTGCTGCCTGTGTTTTATTTGCATTCCCAAATTTCCCTCCCTCCCCACCTTCCCTCCACTGTTTTACACTGGCTGCTATGGTTTGAATGTGTACCCGAAGTTCACGTGTTGAAAACTCAATCCCCACGGCAGCAGTGTGGGGCTTTTAAGACGTGATTAGGCCACGAGGGCTCTGCCTTCGCAAGTGGATTAACACCATTATCATGGAAGGGGGTTAGTTATCATGGGAGTGGGTTCCTGATAAAGGGACAAGTTTGGCCTCCTTCCTTTCTCTGTCTCTGTCTCTCTGTCTCTCTGTCTCTCTCTTGTTTTTTTGCCCTTCTGCCTACCGCCATGGGACAACACAGTGATCTGGAGGCACTCGCCAGACTCGGGCCCCTTGACCCTGGACTTCCCAGTCTCCAGAACTGTAAGGGATAAATCCCTGTGGTCTAGAAATTACCCAGTCTCAGGTGTGCTGTTGTAGCAGCACAGAGCAAACTAAGACACTGGTGATGTTGGTGGGAGGTAACTTTATAATTCATTCCACAGATTTTCGGTTATCCACACAATATTATCAACAAACTGGAGACTGAACGATCATTACAAAGAGATGAGTGAGGCTTTGAGTCTGCGCTGATGGGGAGAGAGTGTGTGTGCTTTTATTTGTTTGAAGGATGGTGGCGTTATGACAGGGAGGAGGTTGTTGCTGCTATTAACATCTGAAAGCGTAAGTAATGGATTGATATGTGTAAAGCGCTTGAAACAGCGTCCGGAACGTATAGTAAGTGTTTGCGATTAGTGCGTATCATAGGAAGTGTACATATGGGTGTGGAGGAGCCCAAGGGAGGACTCTGGTGCGTTCTGTAGTCTGGCTCCTCACCGTCCAACCCCACCTTCGTCTAGTGAGCCTTCAACAGCAGGGCGGAGGAAAACTACACGTCCCTGGCTCCTTTGCGAGGAGCACTCGGTGCTGCCTCCCGGGATAGGGCCTATATTGGACCAATGAGTTGCACTGGCACGTGACTTGGAAAGCAGAGTGAGGCGGAATCTGCTACTTCTGCTCTCTCTGCAAGTCACAGAGATGTGAGTTTCCAGGTAAAAGTGTGCCATGTCTGCCGTGGTTACACTGCGAATAGCCTGACAACTTGGGGAAATATTTTTCTAGTATTCACCAAATACTGTGATCTGACTCAGCAGACAGGTCACACTTTTCCTTGCTGAAGGTGTGAAGGGCCTTCTTCCACTTTTGTCTGTCTCGGCAAAGTAAATGAAAATGGCAACCATCATTCATGTCAGAACGGTAAGTGTACATCACCTTCAAACATAGATTGGTCACAGTTACAAGAGCTTGGCAAAAGCCACTAAAGCAAGCTGTGAGAATGCATTAGGTACACGGAATGTACACTAAAGAATGTTTTACATTGTATTGTTGGTTGTAAATTGTGTGGCATACACTTTATGTGAGTCAAAATTGTAATAAAGTTATGTGCGTATGTTTGTGTACATGCCTCCTTTCCACCCCTCTACACACGCACACACACACCCTCAGAGAAGCAGTCGTCAAACATTTAGCAGCGCACCACTGCTAAGAAGGGATGGTCAGGCACCAAGGAGAGCTGTTATCAGACCTAGGCTTCAAGGCACAACGACAGGGGCTGGCACTACTGCACTCCAGTGAGAGCTAGAGCCATTTGGGGAATTCCGCCACTCCCCGAGCTGTAGGGAGGCTGGAAGTTTGTAGGCGGATCGCATGTCTTTGGCTGTCTGTCCTCCTAAGGTGTGGTGTTCTGTGCCTTCCATGGGCTTAGCATAAGGGGCAGAACAAGGGAGCCCCCTGAGTGGCACCATCTAGCATGGGGCAACTTTCTGGGGCGTGGAGCAGGCCAGGACAGGTGACCCGATGTGGGGTAGGGGGCAGTAACCAGCACAGGAGGTAAAAGAGTGGCCTGGGAAAAGCAGAGAGAAACCAAGCAAGACAAGGCCAGTGTCACCTCCTGGCCCTGAGATTTGGGGGCCTGGGCCTGGCACAGGAGAATGATGGGTGAATGCCACCAGCAGGGATGGGGGGGCGGGGGCGGGTAGGGGACAAGCAGTGTCCTCCAGAAAGGGAGCACACGGAGGGCGAGGGAAGGTGCCTAGAGCATGCTGAGAGAAAGTGGAGTAATAACTGAAAGAACAGCCTTGCTGAGGGCTAACAAGAAAACAGATTTTTAACTCTAAGTCACTGAGAGTAGCATAAACCCTGCCGCTGAGGTTAGTAAGGGGAATATCTCTCCCACAGAGATGTTTACCTGGCATTTAAAGGACACTTAGCAAACAAAAGAAGGTGTAAATCCTCATTAACCTTCACCAGAGCTGGTCAATTCACATTCCAAAAGGAAAAGGGTTTCTGGGAGAGGGAGGAAAGGGTACACTACCTGATGGACTGCCATCAGAAGTTCACTGCCTGCAAAAAGGGTTTTTTGGTCTTGTTTTGTTTTGTTTAAAGGGCTTTCAAAATGTTGCAGAGCAGACAGTAGGAGTTCCAACTCCTTCCCGCTTCCTCCAGGAGAGATGGCACCGGATGCCTCCCGCTATCGAGAGAAAAGAAGAAAGTAATTTCTGCTATCAGTCTGCTACCTGAGAAACAGAAAAGGCCAACACAGCAGTTTCTCAGTTGTCTTCTGCTAATCAGGCTGCAGTCATAAGTCCTCCGCCCCCAGCGTGGCCTAATAAAGACTCAGGGTCGTGTGGCCTCAGGGCCAGCACCTCTCTTTCTTTCAGGTGCTGTGTCCTCTCTCTCTTCGGAGAGGGAATAATTAAACTTTGCGCTTCTATGTATCCTAAACGTTGTCTGAGAAATCTTTGTCACCTGCGTGCTGACTTCACACCCTAACAATAACCATGGTGACAAGTCTGGATCTCCATAGTGCCTTTGATTCCAGGAGCTGAATGAAGGCTTTTGGATTTGTTTTTGTTTTTTTGTTTTTTTTTTTTTTTTTTGAGACAGAGTCTCACTCTGTTGCCCGGGCTAGAGTGAGTGCCGTGGCGTCAGTCTAGCTCACAGCAACCTCAAACTCCTGGGCTTAAGCGATCCTACTGCCTCAGCCTCCCGAGTAGCTGGGACTACGCATGCACCACCATGCCCGGCTAATTTTTTGTATATATATATTTTAGCTGTCCATATAATTTCTTTCTATTTTTAGTAGAGACGGGGTCTCACTCTTGCTCAGGCTGGTCTCGAACTCCTGACCTCGAGCGATCCACCCGCCTCGGCCTCCCAGAGTGCTAGGATTACAGGCATGAGCCACCCCGCCCGGCCAGGCTTTTGGATTTGAATTGCTTTGAAAGGTTTGTATCCCGAAACCTTAGCTTACCATCTCCATTATGTCCCCCTTCTGGGAGTACCCGTGACACCTTGGTTCCTCCCTCTGTCATACCTCTGTCCACAGCTCACACAGACTGTCAGTCAGTGAGGATTTTTTCTCTGGTTGGTGGATGAAATCGTGGGCTCCCTGTTAAAATGTATTCACACACTGGGGTGAGCGAGCAGCACGGCACACTACATCATTAGGGATCTAACAGACTATTTTGTCCTATGGCTGAGAGTAGGACTCTGAAGGACTGGGGCGGGATAGGAGTGTTGTTGACGACTGGAAGGGAGGATGAAAGCGGCTGCAGCACTGATTCCGGGACAGTCCTGCGGGAGGGGTGGTGCTAGGGGTCAGCGATGAACACAGGCATCAACAATCACCTCGAGGTTTGGGGAGACACTTTAAGCTCGTATGTTTTTCTGGCTTTATTTGGGGGATGGGTCGGAGGGGCTGTGGGGGTAGGTAGCCCCTTAGTGCCTGGCGTAGCGTGCTTTGGGAGGTGCCGGGAAGGCCTTGGGAGTGGAAAGTTGCCATTCAGCTCTTGGTGTTGCCGCCACGGGCACTTGGGCGCTCTTGGAACCCACCCTCCAGGGAAGTGAGTTTCGGGGCTGGCCCGGGGGAGCTGGCTGCTTGGTGGCCAGGAGCTCATTCGAACGGCCTGTTATTCTTGGAGTCTGAGAAGGTGGAGACTGGAAGAGGCTCTGTGATCTGCTCCAGTTTCCCCCAGCTTGCCGCCCTCGCCCTGGCCTTTTACAGATGGGGGGACTTTGGACACACAGAGGGACCATAGGGAATGGAGAAGATCTTTCCCTCTGTGCACACCGATCCAAGTCCTCAACTGTGGTGGCCAGTCTCCCCTCCAGGCTAACTCAGGCCCTCTGTCTCGGCCCCATCTGTCCGGCCACACACGGCCCGGTCTTTCTGATTTCTGCTGTCTGGACTCCTTGCGCTCTGCCCCGCCCCCTCCTAGCCCCCCGCTGCACCCGAAGCGCTCCTGCCCAGCTTCCGAGGTGCCCGTCTGCGCAGGCGCCCTGGGGAGCCTGAGGCACCTCTCCTGCTGTGCGGCCGGCCTGGCCTCGCGAGAGCCCCTCAGTCTCTGCCAGGGGCGCCCTGGCGGCGGCAGGGCGGCCTTGGCGGGAACCGACCGCGCGTAGACAGCCCATGTGCGCCTGCGCAGTGGGCATCCCGCCGTGCATTGTGGGGAAGGGGCGGAGCGTCATGCGGGAACCCGCGCGTCTCCGTGGCTGTGGGTCGGGCAGGGCGGCTGGCTTCCCCGTGGGCTCTGAGGGAGAAGCAGAGAAGCCATGCAGGCCCCAGTTGCAGGCACAGCGGGAGGCGCAGGCGGTGAGGCCAGCAATGCTGGGGCAGCGGGTGTCCCCACAGGCCCCAGAGGTGCTGCAGGATGGGGCGGCTCAGGAGCGGAGGCCGCTGCGGCTGGGGTGCTCCCCCGGTCGAGGGTGCATCGCACGCTCCAGGGCAGGGTGGAGAGCCCGGGTCGCGGCATCGGCCTCAGCCTCAGAAGGAGGCCCTGGGCACTGAGTGCTGAAGTTGTATCCTTTCCCAAGAGCCCTCAGGGTCAGGGCATGAGTGGGGGAAGAACGGGCCCGGGGTGGCCTTGGACAGGAAGGGAGAGATTTTAGGGGCCAGGCATAGGGGGCGTCCCAAAGACACGGTGTGTAGGGGTCTGGGGTGGGCCGAGGGGCGGCCTCTGTGGGAGGACGCCCGAGGCTCAAAGTCGCCTTAACGGCACCTCCACCACCGCCGTCATGGAGCCTTTCCTGCCCTTCGTGGAGGCGGAGATTGCCCACCGATACCTGGCCCCAGGTGGCGGACACCTGGAAGGGATGGTCCACCGGGAGTTCGCAGTGATTGGCAGTGGCCTGATTCTGTAAGTGCCAGGAAGGGGCGGGGCTGAGTGGGAATGGCAGCCTGTGACATAGCCAGTCTCAGCTGGAGGCGGGGCAGGGTTGGGGCAGGGATGGACGCCTGGAGACACCTAAGGGTTTAGTTTGTGCTGTGCCTGTGGCCGCCTGACGGGGGCGCTCTAAGCAAGACCCAAGGATTACGTGGAATGGCCACGGGGCTGGGGCTGGGGCTGGGGCTGGGGGTCCGGGGAAATGAGGAGTTAGCTCCGCTAATGTGATTTTCCTGTGCCCTCACTTTTAGCCCAGTAACTGCTGAAAACTCTGGCCTCCTCCACATTTCCGTCGCCCCCTTGCTCAAGCAGCTTTCCGTGGTGGTGCAGACAGACCCTGCAGCGCCTCGTGCCCCGGAGTTTCGCTAAGCCTTGGCCGGGAAAGGGTGGTTGAAGCCCGGCCGTGTGTTTGATCCTGGGCAGCCCTCCCTAGGTCAATGGCTCCTGGAGTAGCAGCCACTTTATTGGGGCGGGGTGGGGACGTAACTGGTTGCCTGCACTGGCCCTTGTGTGCTCTCTCCCCACTTGTGCGTATTGCTGTGTACATGTTTGTTGGCGCTGAAAATAGAACGGAGCTACTTTTCTGTGTTTGAGTTTCTTTTCAGCTGTTGTGCGTCCAGGTTTTCTCACCTTTGTCCTTGGGTTGGCGCAGAGATTCTGGGATTCAGAGAGTCAAGTAGTACAGGGCAATCAAAGAGAGTTTAGGAACCGCAAGAAGATGACAAGCAACTGGGTCTGGGTACTGTCTGAGCATTAGCTACCCGTCAGCAGTTTGAAATACTTTTGTACTTTTATAGTTTTATTATACATTAAATGTACAGGTTTTGCAGGTTTAATATTAGGGTTTTTCTCTGAAATGTTTTCATGGTGACCTGGGAGCTTCACCTCTTTCTAAAGAGTGTCAAAGCCCTGTTCTTGAACGGATGCATAAAAGATGCATTTCAGTGTAGTTGTTGAGCACATAACTTGTTCTCCATTTTTCCCCTGTCACACATAAGGATTCACAGGGAGTCTTGTATAAACATCTCTGCATGAAGGGTTGTTTTCTTCACATGGATCCCAACAGGTACAATTACTTTCTATTTACTGTTGTATTTCTTTAAGGCTCTGGGTCTGCCATGCAAAGTTCTTTAGAAATTGTGCCCTCCTGCCAGAATGAGGGTTTCCCCACATCCTTGTCACTGAGGGATCTGCTTCCAGGCGAAAATTTAAGAAACTTCGTTTGCATGACAAGAGCAAACAATCCAGAAACATTAGAATAAAAATTTTGTGGCTTCCCGGCCTGTTTCAGATCAGTGAAGAAAAGTGCCTGGACAATTGGTTCAGTGTTTTGGGGGAGGGAGGTTTGCAGTGTTGGGAAAATATAATTAAAAACAAAATCACCCGCGAAGTCAGGAAGCGTCTCCACAAAGGTGGAAAACAGTTTCATTACCGCATGAGCGTTGCACCAGAGTGTGATGCCCATCACGGGCGATCTGCTAAAAGACTGCAAAGACAGAAAGAAATCTCCCCCTTTTCCCGAGCCAAGCGGATACGACCCATTGCACACAGGCCCTCAGGACTGACAGTGCCTGGTCGGCAAGTGAGATGACTTGACGGCACCATCTTTGGCCCATAGTTCACTGAAAATTTACCTGGTAATTGGGGTGACCATCTGTATTAGTTAACTGGTGTTACAGACTGAATGTGTGTGTCCTCTCGCCGGCCCCACATTCCTATGTGCAAGTCCTGACCCCCACTGTGGCGGTATTTGGAACTGGCGCCTCTAGAGGAGTAGGAGTAGTTAAGGCTATGGGAGGTCTTGGGTTCAGGGCTCTCATCCAACATGATTAGTGTCCTTGTAAGAGACGCCGAGAGAGCCCTCGTTCTCTCTCTCAGCACACACCCACTGGCGTGGGGCTTTGTGAGGACGCAGGCGTCCACAAGCCAGGAAGGTAGCCCTCACCAGAAACTGAATTCGCCCTCGCCTTCACCAAAGACATGTAGCCTGCAGAACTGCGGGAAGCAAATGTTTGCTGTTTAACCCAACCGGTCCATGGTTCTCTATGACAGCTGCCTGAGCAGACTAGCACAACGGACTTCATCCAATAAAAAGATAAAAAGATAGTAAAGAGTTCTCATATCGTTATGAAAGGAGCTACATTTGCAACTGGGAGCAAGGTGTCCACTGACGTTAGGCTTCAGTCCTCCCACAGAAACTGGGCGATGGGGCTGCTTTCTCCCCTGATGTTTACATCTCAAAGCGAGGGCTCCTAGGTCCTTGAAAAAGACCTTCCTGGGTCACAGAGCTGCCAAGAAGCTTTTTAGCTTTTAAGAACATCTACATCCTTTTCAAAAGAGACAGAGGAAGAACTTAAAGATTCTCTGGAGTGAATGCTTGCACAGTGTGGTCCCCAAGCCCTGCGGACCGGTACCGGCTTGTGGCCTGTTAGGAACCGGGCGAAGCTTCATCTGTATTTACGGCCACTCCCCACGGCTCCGATCACCACCTGAGCTCTGTCTGCCTCCTGCCACGTCAGTCACTGTCTCCCGTCACCCCCAGATGGGACCGCCTAGTTGCAGGAAAAGCAGCTCAGGGGGTTTCAGTGATTCTGCCTTATGGTGAGTTGTATAATCATGTCATTATATATCACCACGTCATAGTGATAGAAATAGAGTGCACAATGAATGCCATGTGCTTGAGTCACCCCAAAACCTTGCCCCCCACCCCCAGGTCCATGTAAAAATTCTCTTCCAGGAGACCAGTCCCTGGTGCCAAAAAGGTTGGCGACAGCTGCTTTGACAAATGAGAGGAGGAGGAGGAGTCTCTTCCCTTAATCTTCAACAGGGAGAATTAGGGTTCTTATTTTCATTAATAGTTTGCATTTGTCCTTACTCTCTCTAAAACACGCCGTGTCCTGCAAACTTGCTGAACTCACTAATCCGTCTAGTCGCTCCTTTGTCAGATCTTCCACGTAGACGGTCGCGTCTGCAAACAAAGGCAGGTTTTCTTCTTCCTCGCCAATCTGGACGCCTTTCGCTGCCTGGTATCTCTCCTCGTAAGGGGTTGCATTTTCCTGCTCTGTGCACCCCTGGTAGTTTTCGACTGGATGCGAGACGTTGCGGCGTTTCCCTTGACTGCTGGGTATTTCTGTTTTCCTAGACATGTCCATGAGCTGTGTTCTGGGATGCTGTTAAGTTCCTGGGAAGCAGTTTGATCCTTGCTTTGAAGTCTTGCTTTGAAGATGTGCCGCGGGGGACCGGGGCAGCTCTTAGTGTAGGATGAATTTTCCCACGCTGCCGAGGCGAGACCCCTCTGAGCGCCCTGGCCGATGATGAGGTTCTCCGTCCTGGCGGGTGGGAACAGCCACCAGTCGCTGCCCTGCTTGGGCACTGGGCAGAGTTACGTTGCATTTTCTCAGCGGGGTTGAGGGGGTCCTTCCCCTGGCCTCAGCGTAGTCCCTCACAACGCTTGTGCTCATCAGTGGCCTGTCTGCCAACTGCTCCACTACTCGGGCGGGACCCTCTGCGGATGCTCAGGGGTCTCTCCCTCTGAAGCTCTTCTCTCTGGTCCTCTGCCCTGCAAACCGCCGCCACCGGACTCTCTGACCCATCTCCCAAACTGCGGGTGTCCACCGGGCTCCACCAGGAAACTCTCTCTCGTGTATTTTCCCTCTCTCTTTTGTCTTTTTTCTTTCTTTCCTGATTCATATTTTATAGACATCAATTACTGACGAGTCGTTGAGAAGGTACAAATGCAGAAGTACCCAATTTAAACTTTCCAAGAAACGGATACCGGTAAGCTACACAATAAGACAGGGCTATAAAGCAATGAAGAAAAGAAATAATGACAGTCTTTGTGGTGGTTGGCAAAGGGACCACAAATTCCTCCCACCCCCGTATGTGCCTTTGTACACTGACTTTGCCGTTTGCTCCTCCCGACAAGGGGTGAAGCCAACTTCTCCCTCGCTTAGACGTGGGCTCCACCCTGTGACTTGTACCGGCCAAAGGGACAGAGCAAACTTGCCACAAGCAGAGACTCTTGAAGCACTTGCACCTTGGGCTTTGCCCTCTCTTGCGACGGGGGTGCCCTCTGTCACCGTGATGTGACTGAGCTGGGGCTGACCTCCTACAGGATGAGGGATCTGTGGAGAGAAGAGGCAGCCCCCTCACTCATCGTAGCCAACCTGGACGGGTGCGGGAAGGTGTTCTAGATCATCCAGCCCCAGCCAGTCAGCCTAAATGAGAAAAACTGCCCAGGGGATGCCCACAACTGAGACCAGAAATAAATGCCGGCTTGAAGCCATGAAGTTGGGGGCGATGTGTTCTGCGGGAAGAACGAACTGAGTCAGTCTTCACGTAGCCTTTTCTAGCTTTCATGCAACTAAACTCTTTTTCAGAACCACCATCATTACAACAAAAGGTCGACAAAATCCAGCAGGATCAAAGCAAAAATTAAGTTAAATGTAATTAACGTGATAGCAGGATATGAAATTTTTAGTTGATGAAAATTAATATTTTCACATACTTCCCCATAGAAACTATGTTACTGTCCATTAGTGTCACGAATCCTGACATAATATACAAGATTAGACATTACATTTTACCCAATTAAACATCACAGCCAGTAAAATGTAAGGCACTGGGAAATCTTTAAATTACTTTCTCTGAAAGAGCCGTTTCCTTGATCAGATGGTTTCTCAAGACCCCGCTTTGATAGAGTCTCGGTTATCTGGCCTGGCGGGGGACTTTGATCCTGCCCTCCTGATTTAGTGTCTGCTGATCAGAAGAGGAAACCAGCGTGGCAAATGGGGAGGAAGGTGAGTGAAGCGCTGCTTGGGATGCTCACGGCAAGGGATGGACAGACGAAGAGGGCAAGAGTGACAGGGTGTGACCTGGGCACTGACGAAACGAGGACCACAAAGAGCAGTGAGTGCCACAGGTCACCTGCAGACGTTTGCATAAGTTATAGTACATTCTTCCTTTCCTACTTCAGGATAAAAGGAAAAAACACGGTAAAGTGCGCTCTCACGTCCACATGAAACCGAGGGAAAGAATGTAGCAGGAAGAAAAGAAAAGACAATGAAAACTTGTCAGCAAACGGCTTTTGTTGTCCTGCACGGGTACTGCAGGATGCGAGGCAGAACCGCAAAGATACTCCCTTGTGGCAGCTTGTGTCAATAATTCACTTGGCAAATAGTCCCAGGCAAGAAAGGAGACGGCGGACGGTTACCAATCACACGTGAAGCATACTGAGGGAAAAATCTTTCATTTCAAAAAGCGAGAAAGTGATAGCGAGAGAACATGAATTTTACTGAAACATTTCCTCAGGAAAATAAAAAGAACAAATACCTCTAGAATACTGAGGTGTTTTCCAATGCCCTAGTCATAACTTGAGTGTCTGTAGGAGTGAAGCAGTGACTATCTGACACGTCACACAACGTGATTAGCTACCTGTTCCTCTGGTTGTCCCCCTCCTTATTTCCCAGTCAGTTGAATTTCATAATTGATACTTGTTTTTAACCTGGTTAAAAGGCTAGGGACCAGGTAATTCAGTTTCAGTGAGGTGTCAGGGCCAAAGAAACAGTTCGGCAGCACAAAGCACATTTTAATGGTTCAAAATCTTTATTCGCACATCTTATAATTCATGAAAAGAATCTCAATATAAAATTCCTTTCCCTCCCCCTCTCCTCACTCTTTTTCCTCCTTTCCAGAATTATGTGCGCTGACCTAACCTTTCCTCAGCAAGAATGACTCTTTCCTCTTTCGGAGGAAATCAAACGTGTCTAAATTAAAATTGGGTTCTGTCCCATGCTTGATGTCATGACCTCCTGTGAGTTCTGTTATCAAGTTGGTTTGTAACTCTCCCATCATTTTTTCTTTCTTTTCTCAGAGAAAAATACACAAACATATATCCACATAGATGAACGGATGTTTTGGTGGTTGCTCTTAAAACTGAGGAGAAAGAGACAACGGATGGAGAGCAAGACTAACTCGGGCATATGATAAAATGTACTTCAATAATAGGCGTGTCAAACATTTCATTTTATATTGTTTGCATTGCCTCAGCATGAACCCTCTCCATCTCCTTCCAACTTAAGTCATGTCTTTACATAATCACAGCTCACTTGTGAGTGTGTGTGTGTGGGGGCGGGCGCCTTTTAGGGGTTAAGAAAATTGGGGAATTGAGGAAATGACAGAATTTCCTATATGGGCGTATGACACGGCAGAGGAGAGAACTTGATTATGGTACAGGGGAACAGTAAAGGAAGAATTCAGTGGTGATAGGACATTGGAGCTAGAGGTGATCATTGGATTGTGAGTCCCCTGGAAATCCATCGAAATCTTGTGAACATCGCTGGGTGTTTCATAGGACACAGAGCGAGAGTTAAAGCCAAATTTCTTAGTTTCTGCAAAGCAGGGTGATCAAAGGCAACATATGGGTTGTCTTGCAATGAGAGTGTTGCAGCATGTCGCCTCTTGATAAAACTCCAACTATATTGAATGTAAATTTTCCATCTTTTTTGATCCGTGGGAATTTGAGGGTCTTGATCTGTCTCAGTAAGTTTGTGATAAAGCTTGCTCATTTTATCACAGATGTGCTGATTCAAAGTAAGTTCTCGTCTATACGAGGCTGCTAAATATTTTGCAAGGGTTTTTCTTTTAATAAGCCCCTAACGGATGCATAAATCACCAGCGTTTTTAATTGCTGTGGAGAGAGAAAAATCACAAGGAGGAACCGTATCCCAAATCTTTCAATGATTTTATTAATGTGAACCAAAAGAAAATCAGAGAGGAAGTGTGGTGGAAATGTGTAAAAACGGGGAATTGTGACCATGAGAAATTATGAGCCTTTGCAATGCTGAGGAAGCATATTGTAA
Source organism: Eulemur rufifrons (assembly GCF_041146395.1). Taxonomy (NCBI): domain Eukaryota; kingdom Metazoa; phylum Chordata; class Mammalia; order Primates; family Lemuridae; genus Eulemur; species Eulemur rufifrons. The sequence goes on along the minus strand of NC_091012.1, from coordinate 19,552,994 downwards.
CAAAGTCTGGATAGATAAGCAGTTACAGCATTTGTGACCGGTGCTATTTTGATAGCTTTAAGTGAGCGTGCACTGAGAAAAGCACAGGGCGACCCTAGCCATGTTGGTCAAGACCTGTGATTCCCAAGGTAGAAACCAAGAGCACTGAGGTTTCCACAGATCATGTCAGGACGGGGGAAGACCTCTGGTCTTCCGTTTCCATGTGCTCTTTGGGGGAGATGAGGGAGGCAGTAAGATTTCATTTGGAGAAACGATCCCACATCAGAAAATCATTTATGATCCACCCATCCATCCAATGACAATATTTTCATTGGGAATAACAAAGAGTATTGGATTTCAGTGTGAGGATACTGGATATTTCTCTCACATTCCATATCTCTATCTGTGCTTCCTCGCTATAGGGCCATGTCACCAAATTTATTACACTCTACGTCTCAGAAATACAGTTATGCACAGCCTAACGATAGGGATATGTTGTGGGCAAGTGTGTTGTTGGTGGGAATATCACAGAGTGTGCTTACACACTGCTAAATGGTATAGCCCACTACACTCCCACGCTCTGTGGCACAGCCTACTGCTCCTAGGCGACACACCTGTACAGCAGGTGACAGTCCTGAATACTGCAGGCAATTGTGACACAGTGGTAAATATTTGCATATCTAAACATATGGAAACATAGAAAAGGTACTGTGGTGCCCTAGGACACTAGGACTGCCACAACATTCCTAGGCAATTGGAATTTTTCAGCTCCGTTATAATCTCACGGGGCCCCCGTTGTATATGCGGTCTGTGGTTGACGGTAACGTCCTTATGCGGTGCATGACTGTATTGAAAAGAATGACTGTCTAATACATTAAAGCTCCGTAGCCCAAACTAATGGGAGAGAACGAAGGACATTTTCAGGTAGTGTAATGTCTGCTTGCTGTCTTAAAACAAATGTATTTTGTTAGTTTGAAAAACATTAGATTAAGCAAGTGTGAGCTAATCTAGGTGCTCTAGAGCTGCGGTTTCCGCAGCCCCCAGGACGTGGCCCATTAGGAACTGGGCCAAGCATCACCGCTGGAAAAGTTGTCTTCCATGAAGGTTAGGAACCTGGTGACACAGCAGGAGGTGAGCAGCAGGCGAGGGAGCGAATCTTCGTCTGTGTTTACAGCCGCTCCTGGTCGCAGGCATCACCGCCTGATCTTCGCCTCCCCCGAACCGCCCCCGCCCCGTCCATGGGAAAATTGTCTTCCAGGAAACCGGCTCCTGGTCCCAAAAATGTTGGGGACTGCTGCTCTAGAGTCTCAGTGCCCAGAGGGGACATTGTATTCACAGCCTGCCTGTGTGGGGCTCTATGCTTCTTTCCAAGTTGGTGGGTCTCTCCTCCCATGTACCTGTGTTCTTGAAATATTTCTTAGTTCACACACCTCCTAAAATATTTTTTTAAAAAACTATGTCCCCTCAAATGTTTTCGACATGATAGTTGAAAAGATTAGCTATCAAGAGTCTAAGGTTTGCAAGGGGTAAAATAGCTGACTTAGTGTTTATTGTGTTTGTGTTTCAAGTGCAAGTGCCAACTAACCTACATCACCAGGAAACTAGCCTAACTTTCTATCATAAATCGGTGAACTTTGTTTCTCGATTGCAATAAATGTGTCCATATTGTTCCATGATAATTAACTAACTTGCCTTTGATGTATAACAGAGGTGACAGAAATGGCTAGGTAGATAGTGTTAACTAAAAAAAGAAGTTTCACACAGAGGTGTAAGGAAACAGCATTTATTCGGGAAACAATGAATTGTAATTTGAGTACGCTGAATCAAGGCAGCCCTGAATAGTGTCCCGTATGGCAGCACAGAAGAGGTTTTTTACAGAAGATTTCCACACACACACACACACACACACACACACCCACACACACAAAAAAAAGTTGTTTTGGAAGGCGGTTCATTGGCCGGGCGGAAATGCTCAATGGCAAGCTTGTTCTGATTGGTTAGGAAATTAGGGTGCTCCCAGCTGTGAGATGCTGAAGGCCGGAAGAAAGTGACTTCACTGGTTTATCCAGGAGTATGGGAACATACTGTGGTTTGTCCGTTAGCAGCTATGGGTGCAATCCTCTCACAATCTCCTGACTAAACGTTGGAAAGCCCTAGCCTCAGTTACTTCATCTTCTCTCACAACAGACAGATGGATATGACAGATGATAGGGAGAAAGGAAGGCAAGGAGGGAGGGAGGAAGGCAGATATTTTCGGCCATGAATTTGTCATCTGGATGAATGTGTATGCTGCCCCGTCAACAGTTCTTCTTCTTTTTTTTTTTTTTCTTTTTTGAAGTTGTGGTAAAGTCAGATAACACCAGATGTACCATGTTAAGTACATGTTAAAATGTGCAATTTTAAGTGTCCAGTTCAGTAGAGTTAAGTATATTCACATTGTTGTACAAAAGATCTCCAGAATTGTTCTCCTTGCCAAGATCAAACTCTATACCTCTTAATCAACAGGCTCCTGTTGCACCCCCTCGCCCGCCGCTCAACTTTCTGAAAGAATCTGGATGACTTTCTCTGTGAATCTGACTACTCTAGGGATCTCACGGAAGAAGAATCATATAGTATTTGTCTCATTGTGACTGACTCATTTTACTTAGCGTGATGTACTCAAGATTCATCTGTGTTATAGTGTACAAGAGATTTTCTTATTTTTAAAGGCTAAATAATATTCCACTGTACGTATGTCCCACATTTGGTTTATCCATTCATCTGTTGATGGCTATTTGGGTCTCTTCCACTTCTTGGCTATTGTGAACAATGCTGCAATGAACTTGGGTGTACAGATCTCTGTTTTGTCCGAGACTCTTCTTCAAATCCTTTGGGGCATATAGCCAACAGTGGAATTGCTGGATCATCCGGCAGTTCTATTTTTTTTTAACCTCTTGAGGACCCACCATGGTGTTTTCCATAGCAGGTATAGCATTTTACATTCCCACCAACAATGCGTGAGGGTCCTTCTCTGGGCTTGTGTGTGTAATCTCCCAGTTAAAGAGCCTTGCCTTTGTTTCTTCTCAGGAGCCCACACCTCCTCCTCCCCCACTGCTGGGTGTCTACCCAAAAGAAATGAAGTCATTTTATTGAGAAGACACCTGCACTCGAATGTTTATTTCAGCACAATTCACGATAGCAAAGGTGCGGAATCAACCTCAGTGCCCTTCAGTTCATGAGGGGATAAAGAAAATGTGGTATGTATACCCTATGGAGTGGTACTCAGCCATCAAAAGGAATGAAATAATGTCATTTGCAGCAACTTGGATGGAACTGGAGACCATTATGCTAAGTGAAGTGTCTCGGGAATGGAAAGCCAAACACCACAGGTTCTCACTAATAAGTGGGTGCTGATAGATGGGTAGGCACAGGTACAAAGCGATATAAAGGGCTTGAGACACCAGGAATGGGGGAGGGCAGGAGGCTGGGTGTGGGATAGAAACTTACCCAGAATGAACACTGTTCTGGTGATGGGCACACCAAATGCCCTGCCTTGAGCATTGTACAATAGATCCATGTAACACTTGTGCCCCCTTAATTAAGAATTTGAAATTTAAAAATAAATAAATAAAATAAAATAATGGTAATATTCTGTTTGGGGTGGGATGTAAGAAAATGTATACTTTGATATGCAATCAGGGTTTAAATAGCTGCAAACTTTTTTAGGAAAATTTGGTGATAGACATCGAACACTTTCAAAGGGGCTTATTATTTTTCTGAGGGCAATTTGGTGACATACATCAACCACTTTCAAAGGGGCTTATTCTTTGACCCAGCAATTCCCCTTATAGAAATTTATTGTATGCAATGAATTGCAAAAAAGTAAAGAAAAAGAAAATGTACCAGAATATTCATCACAGCATTGTTTGTAACACTAACATCCTAAAGACAATGGAAAGTTCTGTGTACAGGGGACTGGCTAACATACCTGTGGATTATACATTCTGTGGAGTATTAGACAGCCATTAAGAATAGTATGGAACAGGTAGGCTTCCATCCGAGGTGGACATGCCAGCAGCAGTGTAAAGACATGTGCGGAGGGATGGGAGAAGCTGCAGGAAACGCACAGTTTCTATTCCTGAAGGCTGAAACTATTTACTGGGAATGCCGTAAAATAGCACGTTCATATATCAGTATCCACATGACAAAGCTAGGAAGGAAAGACGTATAGCTGCTCTGTTGTTTTCGTATTTTAAATAGGCTCGGGCAGGCTATGGAGTTGAGCCTCTTGCCGTGCATACATTTTGCACTTGCCTGGAGTTGGCCCAGACTCACGGGGTGTGTGGTCACGGCCCCCGCAGGCTGCACGCTGCCACCTGCACGTCGGGTAGAGAAGCTGTAGGAGCACAAACAGCTGTGGGCGGCCACACGCCAAGGCGTCAGCGTCCTTGTGAGGGACCTGCTGTGCTGCACATACAGGCCACCTACGATGCCCTCTTTCTGCCTTCCTCGACTTCTTTCTCACCAGGATACTGTGTGTTTTATCAGCAAAACAGGAAAAGAGGAAGAAAAGTCCTCTGACGGAGGCCAGAAGGCTCGGGAGCAGCAGCAGCGCAGGCAGAAGGGGTCTGGTGTGTGCTCTGTGTCCCCTGCACGGTGGGTCAAACCCACGCGAGACTCAAACAAGATGACCATGTCGCCAGAACTGGCCCCTCCGTCCCGAGTGTCCACCCCCTCACTCACCCTCTGAATCCCAACACTGAGGCCACGCAACCTGTGTCTTCTACTGTCGCCTGGGCTTGGCGCATGGGGTCTGTGAGCTTGGCCGTGGCAGTCAGTGGCTCAGACTGACCCAGCCTGTCTGGGTGTGGTCATGCAGCTGAACCTGTGATCGCACACAACAGAGTCCCAGGCCACGGGTCCCAGGGAGCACATGGGATGCCACCTCCCCAGTCGCCCTGTCTGGGTGCCTCCTGGACTCATGGCTAGCTTTGACCCGGCCTCCCCACCCCTCTCCTTTCCACCCCGTGATTTTCCCACTGCTGCCACCAGGGTCTTGTCCCTGAGGTGGGGACCTGGGGGCGCAATCCCGGCATGCCTTCCTGGCCAGGGTTCCTCCTGCAGGGTCATCTGGAAGGCACAGCTTGGCCAGCTTGCGCAGGGAGTGCAGGCCGCCTCTGCTCTCTGGCCTGGACTCAGGGACCGACCCCAAAGCCCCCCAGATGTTCCCCAGAGTGACCAGGGCCAGCTCAGCAGCCCCTGGCACGCACATGGGCTTCTCTCCTCGGTGCCAGCCTCGCCCTGCCCCTCTGCCAGCGCAGTGGCTTCACTCAGTCGCCAGCGCTGAGGAAAGGAAGGCCTGTGCCAGCCGGCGTTCCCAGCGCAGGTTAGAGCCCCTGCCCCGAAGCCTTCCTTTGCCTCCTTCCCAAGCTCATGCTCTTGCCCAGGGTCTCCCGTCCTTGGAGCCTGCGCCCCACCCAGAAGTCTCCCTCCTGCGGTGTCTTGGGGATGGGGCTGCCGTCCTACTCAAACACACGCCGAGTCCCTCTCCCGCTCATCGACCTCGGGGATGCAGAGCAGCCCGCCTTCCCTGGGCGGGGATCCCTCTCTACTGCCCACACACGCTTCTCCGTGTGTTTCAAAGACTCCCTTGCAAGCTGCTGGCATGCAACAAAGTCCAGTCTCCCGCACGGACCAGGGTTCCTGAGAGCATGAGCTCTACACACGTATGCATGGGTGCGTATACACACACATACACGGTTCTGTAGGCATGTTTTGTCCATATGGACATCTAGTTCTTCCAGAACGATAGACCTTGAAATGACTCTCCTTTCCCCCATTGACTTGTCTCGCCACCTTTGGTGAAAATCAGTGGGCCAGATAAGTGTGCAGGTCTACTCGGGCACTTCCAATCCCGTTTCATGGGTCTATGTGTCTGCCCTGGCACCAACTCTACCCTGTCTTGATTGCTGTATATTTAGAGTAAGTCTTGACATTGGCGCATGTTAGTCCTTTAACTTTGTTCTTCAAATTCTTGTGGCTGTGGTAGGTTCTTTGTATTCCTGTATAAATTTGTAACTCAGCTCACCAATTTTTACAACAATGCCTGCTGGGATGTTGACTGAATCTATAGATCGGTTTGGGGAAAATCTGACACCTTACTATCTTCTATGATTGGAAGAGCATGAGCATGGTATGCTTCTACATTGATTTAGATGCTCTCCAATTTCTCTCATTGTTTTCATATATAGGTCTTGCCTGTGTCTAGGCGTCCCCCGCTGCAGCTGAGCCACAGTGTCCCCTGGAAACATCCTGGGGGGCAGACTGTACATTCTTATGGGGCCCTTCTCTCTGAGCACCTGGAAGCCTACATCCAGGCTTGAGCTGGGGCCTGACCCGGGGCTCTGGGATGCTCCTTCTGCCCGCCCTACTGCCAAACTTCCCGTGTGGTCCGCACTTGCCCTGGACCCCCTCCTCCTCAGCTGCCCTGTCCTGTGCCCACCCCGAGGGGCCGAGGCAGCAGTGCCTTACTGCTCCGTGTCTTCTGCCTCCCCTGAGGGATCTGGCCCCGTCTCATGGTCCCAGACCTCCATTCTCTCTTCAGTTGCCTGAGTTTTCCTTTGCTCCTGTAATGTGTGTGCCTAATTAAATGTTGGGAAACTGGAGTCAGCGCGTGGCTGTGTCTTTGGGACAGGTGGGCAGACCCGTCGGATCCTGGATGAGCTGGACTCCCGTTCTGTGAAAAAGGGTAACTCACTGCAGAGTCCTGAGCATTTCAGGAGGTACAGGGCCACATCAAGCCCGTCAGCTGATCCTTGTGGCTCCACCTCCAAGATACACGCAGAATCTGTTCCCTGCTCCTCACCGCCACCGCCCCCACCCAGATCCAGGGCGCCATCGTCTCTCACCTGGGTGCCGGTCTCCCTGCTTCTGCCCTCGCTCCCTGCAGCCCATTCTCAGCATCGGAGGCAGAGAGATCCTGCTAAGATACAAGGTGGATCGTGTCGCTACACTGTTGTTTAAAACCCTCCCGTGGTTTCGATCATACCCGATTCCTAGAAATTGGACAGCTCCCTACCGTCCTGGTGTATCTCCAACATGATGCACCAACCCACCTCGCATCCTAACCTGTTTAAGCAGGGCGAAGGAGGGACGCCAGGCCAGGCGAGGAGTGTTCTGGGCCAAGAGAATGGCATTTAAAAAGACTTGGGTGATAGAGGGACCACGGTCTGATCAATTTGGTCTGGGGCTACTCTGTGCCAGGCTGGCACTGTTCTAGGATCTGGAGATAACGCAGGGCAGGCGGGATGCGATTTTAAACACAGTGGCCAGAAAAGCCTTTCTGAGGGGGTGACGTTTTCTAAAATGTTATTTCAGAATAACACAGGAGTACACACGTTCTCGTTTCATAAATTGCTTTTGTGCCATTTGAGTGAAAGTTGTAAGGGTGGCCATAACCCAGAGAGTATGCATTGTAGCCACTGAAGTGACATTAGAGGAGCACCCGAAGGAGGCCAGGTGAAACCGGAGGGCAGTAGCTCCAGACGGGAAAGGCCACTGCGCAGGCCCTGAGGCGGGAGTGGGTCTGGTGTGTTTTCCAAAGGGCGAGGAGGCCAGTGGGGCTGGGGTGGATTGAACACGGGGGACAGTGGTAGTGGGTGAGACCAGAGAGGAAATGGGCCACACTGGATTTTGTAGGCCATGGTAAGGGCTTGGCTTTGACTCTGAATGGGAGGGGAGCCCATTTGAGGGTTTTGAACAGAGGCCTGACTGGGGTTTCAAAGCAGCCCAGCAGTTTCAGCAGTTCATCTGTGAGGCCAAGGCGGCAGGCCGATTCCAGTCTTTGCTGGGAGACGGAGGGACAAGCAGACCAAAGTCCGGCGTACTATAGATCAAGAGCTGCAGACAGAGAGAACCCAGGCCGCCTACAGAGGGTCCCCTTGGAGTATTCAGCAGACCATGGATCAGCACGTGCATGTGGAGGAACTATCCTAGGCCTGGGAAAGGGCCACCAGACAGGGTTAAAGGCAACTATGCTCAGTGTCCAAGGAGGACCAGGAAGAGCACTTTGTCCCTCCTGCCAGAATAAAAAATCTCCTAATGCAACAACACTCAGAAGGATCTTGCCCCAGTAGTTGGGAAATAAATTAGTCCTACACTAAAATCTGCTGTGGTTTCACCTCGCAATGAAAAAAAAAAAATTTCCTAATTCTGGTGGCATTGGGCAAGTGACACAAAAGTAGCTGACCTCAATAGTGTGGGCAAAATTAATACTATGCTAAAAACTGCTCCTATCCCACCTAACATATGTTAAAAAGCAAAGAATGTAAAGGATTACACTGTTTTCATGTAACTTGATGGAATTCAAGAACAAAGCTCAAAAATACGTTTAGGAATACAAAAATATACAGTACCCGCTCAAGGCAAAATACACAATGTGTGCAATCCTTTAAAAAGTACCAGGCATGCCAAGAATCCACAAATCCAACGCATCATGAGGAGAGAAATCAAGCAGTGAAAGGCACATAGACCGGAAGAGGTAGAACGTTCTTTATCTGCGGGCAACCTGATTGCCCATGTAGAGAGTCCAATGCGATCTACAGAAATGACTACAATAGAACTCACTGGTGAATTGAACAAGACTGCGGGATATTTTAGAGGGAGCTAACCCATCTTGCTCAAATACTTAACCAATTGTGCCAGCACTTTTCTTCACTGATCTGGAATAAGGCAAGTGAGCCACAGATTTCCTGTTCTAGTGTTTCTATGATGTTTTCTCTTCCCACACAAAAGAAGTATTTTATTTTGGCAGGAAGTCAACACAATGGTGACAAGGATATTGGCAAACCAGAATTCTGGTGGGAGGGCACATCTTCTGGAGAGCCATTGTGAAGTGCAGGTCAAGAGTCCTAAGTTTCTGAAGGATTTCTGAAAGGAAAAGCTTATATGTGAACAGAAAAAAAAAATCAGGAAAAAGGTAATGCTAAAATTACAAAAAGTAAGCTATACATTCATATGATTTGTATGCATTTACTGTGTAAATACAAATATAAAGCTATAATAAATTTCAAAATGGCAAGACCCAATGCTTTTCATTTTCTTCCATTGCCTAAATAGTCTTCAATTACATTGTACTATTTGAATATCTGAATCCTAGAACCTCCCCTCCAAACCTAGGATGAAGGATGAAAATTAGAAGGTGGTATTGCTGAAAAGAAGGTCTCATGCAGAATCATAGCTCAGTTTTATTTTCTGCAATAACAAATATTTACTCATCTCCCTCCACCAGCAACAGGGAAACAAAACAAGTGGGCCCCGAGCACCGAAAGTACAGTATAGGCAAAAAGTTAGGCTCCAACAGTAAAGTGGCAATGAATCCAGGAATCAGTGCCCTAGGAAAGGATGCCTTGTCTGGCTCGGGACACAAGGTTGAACTTCATTCCCCGTTTCCTGGTGGGTAGTTAAGGTACAACAGGGGCCCAAAGCGAGTCATGTTCCGCAACATCAGGTTAAGTTGGTCAAGAAAGGACAGAAAGGCAGTTCGGAGGAGATGACCATCTTCAGAGGTCCATCTACTAAAAGTGAGGGAAAGTGAAAAGCAAGTTAGCAGTAAGAAGCCCTGCCTACGCCCGGTACACCACCCCTCTTCTTCTGACCTAATACTTAGGTGTCTCCCTGTCTCCATTACCATGCCCCTCCATCTGAGCACCTATCGCCACACCTCCACCCCAGCTCCTTCTAGAACTGACACAATCAGGAGGCTGCCGTCCACCCGGAACTCCTTATGAATGGCCTGCTGCTGGGGTTCCTCACGAGGAGCCAAGGATCTGCAAGCAATCTCCGCTTCCACGGGAGACGGGAAAGGGACTGTGAGAACGCTGGAGGAGAAATGGTTAAGGCATCATCCACTACTGGCTTTACTTGTCCCTCAAGCCTCCTTAACCCTCTAGGCCCACTTCCCCCCAGGCAGCTGTCAGGCTAGCCCCGCATGCACCCAGTCATCTCAGGTCCTGGCCCCTGTCCCTGTCCGTCTCCTCAGTCTAACCCTCAGGTCATCCACGTCCACCGCACTCCGTCTCCTCAGCCTGGCCTTCTCCCTCGGCCCTCTCAGGCCTGTTTCTCCAGCTCCTGCATTCTCAGGCCTTCCGCACCCCCTCTCCTGTCCCCTCAGGCCATGCTGGCCTTCCTCCTGCTCCCCTGTGGTCTTTCCCTTCCAGGTGTTATTGGTCCCTGCCCTGCTCCCCCATCTGTACCCTGCTCTGCCCCACCCCTTTTACCTCTCTGCTCTCCCCTGGCCTCATAGCCAAAGCTGGATCGCCTTAAAGGATACAGTTGCGTTAGTTGGATTCGTGGCCTTGCGTCTGCGGGCCCAGGCTCCCCACCTTGCACTGGAGCAGGGGCACCCACCACAGGAGCGCCACCGGCTGCGCCCACGCCACCCTGGCCACTGGGGCTGCCCTGTCCATCAGGGCTTCTGCGGCCACTATGGTCTCCTGGGCCTTCCGCTGCGCCTGAGTCTGGGGCCTGCATGGCTGCTCCGCTTCTCCCTCAGAGCCCACGGGGAAGCCAACCGCCCTGCCCGACCAACAGCCGCTGAGGCACGCGGGCTTCCCCACAATGCACCGCGGGATGCCCACTGCACCGGCGCACACGGGCCGCCGGCACGCGGTCGGTTCCCGCCAAGGCCGCCCTGCGCCTGCGCGCCCTGCCGGAGACTGAGGCGCTCTTATGAGGCCCCGCAGGCCGCTCGGCACGTGAGGCACCACAGGCTCCCTAGGGCGCCTGCGCAGACGAGCCCCTAGTGAGGCCTTCTGGAACGTGGTTAGTTCCCGCCAAACTGGCCCCAAGGGTGTGCGGCTGCCTGCCTGGCCAACATTACGTATAGCCAGCCTTCCCTGAAGCCCCCTTTCCTAGGTGGCAGGCCTAGGGTCCCGTGTGCCCCTATCCCTTCCCTGTGGAAGCCTGGAGGACGTGCAGACCACACAGAGAACTCGGGCAGGTGAAGGCTAGGGGGGAGGTTGGGCCTCTCGACAAGGCAAAAACTGATCAGGCTCAGCTGGGCTAGACGCGGGACCTGCCCGACGCACTTGGCTCTCTAGGGCTGAGTGAAGGGTGGCTGAGCATGAGATGCGATGATGGAAGAAGGTGCCAGGGGCTGGCTGTCCCAGGCTGGAGGGCCAGCCTCGGGAGCTTGGACTGGATGATGTAGGCGGTGGGGGACCGTTGTGAGTGTATGGTCCGAAGGGAAGGACTAATGGTAAAGGTCACCTTCAAGTCCTCGCTGTGTGTGGGCAGTGTTTCTCCCTAGGTCTCTATGCCAACTCACACCACGATATAGTATTCGCGCCACATGGATACAGATGTAAATAACCCCCAAAGCATAGATACCAATAAAATGCAGTAAAACAGTGAGAAAATAATCCATTTGATATTCGTCATCTTTGTTTTCAATATAATTTATTGAATTAAAAGTTTATGCAATTAAATTTTAGTAATGGCAACAATTAACAAGCTCCCAAATTTCTGACAGTGTAACAGTTCTCTCTCAGGAGCCCATATGACCCAGCTCCAGCACATCAATTCTTACTGATCTCCTTTTCCTACTCACACCTCTCTAGAAAGTTCTAGTAACTGCTCTTCAGTTAAAGATGTTAGAATGTGCTGCTTCCTGCTGTGCCCTTACACTCCAAGGGTGGATGCAAGCATCTTAGAAACGACGTGAAGGCATCGTCATGTATCAGTTGAGGTTTGTTCCCAGATAACATAAACCTCTCTGGCTAGTTTTGCACAGGAAATTTAACACAGAGAACCAGTTGCTTACAAAAGCATTTAAAGAGCTGGAAGAATGGAATGTAGGCTGAGGCTCTGGGAATGACTCCCACGACACCACAGAACTGACCTGCCCGGGGAGCTGGCACCCATGCCATAAGAGGAAGGTAGAGAATCAGGAGGCTACTGGCTCCACCTTTGGTTCTCACAACACACCACCCTTGCTATGATTCAAGTACCAGGAAGTTCCGTCTCTTAAGCATTGGTTCCAGAGATACTGTGCAGGCGCTAGATCAGAATAGGCCATAAGAAAGGATGCCTTGAAATCAGTGGTGTACTGGTAACAATGGGCTCTCGGGAGGCAGGGAGGAGCCCTGATTCCTGGCATTTGCTGATTTCCATGGTGTACATATGCCCATAACAGCTGGTTTCAACTAACCGACATAATATCTCTGAGGTTGAGTTGTGAAGAGATGCTCCCAATGAGCTGTCACCAGCAGGTACAAGCTGGCCCTAGCACACCACTGCTTGCCTTGCATCTGCCTTGCACCACACACAGGAATCTCATCTAATGCCGACCCAGAAACGTTAGTCTCTGTGACTTGCAGAGAGGGCAGAGGTAGCAGATTCCTCCTCACTTTGCCTTCAAAATTAAGTGCTAGTGCAACTAGCTGGCCAGATCTAAACGACATCTAGAATGCTACTTCAAAAGGAGCAAGGAAAGTGTAGTTTTTATTTCTCCAATATCTGCTGTTGAAAAAGGCTCACTAGACGAAGGTGGGGTTGGATGGTGAGGAGCCAAACCACAGAATGCACCACAGTCCTCCCTGGTGTTCCTCTGCATCCACATGTATACTTGTGAAACACAACGATAGCCAACACTTACTATGTTTCAGATGCTCTTTCCAGTGCTTTATATGGATATGATCATCCATTGCTGGATGGGCACCTTTGTCAAAAATTATTTAGCCATAGATGTATGGGTTTATTTATGGACTCTCAATTCTATTCTTTTGCTTTCTATGTCTGTCCTCATGCTAGCACCACACATGGTTGTTACACTAGCTGTGTAGTAAGTTTAAAATTGGGAAGTGTGAGTCTTTAGACTTTGTTATTTTTTTAGGTTTTTTTTTTTTGTGTGTGTGTGACTTGGTGCCCCTTGCAATTCCATATGAATCTGAGGATCAGCTTTTCCATTTCTTCAGAAAAAAAAAAAAAGACTGTTGGAATTTTGAGAGTGATTGCATTAAATTTGTAAATTGTTTTGTGCAGTACTGACCCCTTAATGATATCAAATCTCCCTACTCATGAACACAAGAAGTCTTTCTATTTATTCAGGTCAGTCTTTCATTTCTTTTAGCAATATTTTCTAATTTTCAGTATGCAAGCCTTTCACCTCCTTGCTTAGATTTATTCCTTGGTGTTTCATTCTTTGAGATGCTATTTGAAATGGAATTGTTTTCTTAATTTCCTGTTTAGGTTGCTCATGGCAGGTGTACAGAAACACAACTAAGTTTGGCATGTTGATCTTCTACCCTGCAAACTGCTCAGTTTGTTTATTAGCTATAGTAACTTTCACGTGAATTTTGGGGGGATTCTGTATACATAAATTCATGTTATCTGTGAACAGAGATAGTTTTACTTTTTTCTTTCCAATGTGAATGCTTTTTATTTCTTTTTCTTCCAAACTTCCTCTGGCTCGAACTCCCAGTACAGTGTTGAAAGCAGTAATGAAAGCAGTCATCCTTGTTTTGTTCCTGATGTTAGGAGGAAAGTTTTCAGTCTTTCACCATTAATATGATGTTAACTATGGACTTTTCATGGATGCCCTTTATCGTGTCAAGGAAGTTCCCTTGTATCACTAGTTTTTGAGTGCTTTTATTATGAAAGAGTGTTGGCATTTGCCAAGTCCCTAGTCTGTGTCTAATGAGAGGATCATGTGTTTTTTCTTCTCTTGGTCTCATTAATGTGGTCTATTACACTGATACATTTTTTTGTTGCTGTTGAGTTATACATTCATTTCTGGGATAAGTCCCACTTGGTCATTGTGTATAAACCTTTTAAAATCCTGTTGGATTTGGTTTGTTAGGATTTTTTGAGGATTTTTGCATTGATATTCATAATGAGTATTGGTCTCTAAATATCTTTTGATGCATGTGTTGTTGTCTTCTAGCTTTGATATCAGCGTAATGCTGGGCTCACAGAATGATTTAAGAAGTATTCCCTTCTCTCCTATTTTTACAAGACTTTGAGGATTGGTGTTAATTCTTTTAAAAACGTTTGGTAGAATTAACCAGTGAAGTCATCTGGTTCTGGACTTTTCTTTGGAGATTTTTGATTATTGATTGAATCTCTTTACTTGTTATACTTAGGTTCAGATTTTTTAAAATGTCTTATAAATTCACTTTAGGCAGTTTGTTGCCAGGAAGTTGTTGATTGATCTAGTTTATCTAATTTATTGGTGTACAATTGCTCATATTATTCTCTCATGTATTTTTTAAAGTTTTATAAAGTTGGTACTAATGTCTCTACTTTTATTTCTAATTTTAGTGATTTGTGTCCATTGTCTTTTTTTGGTAGTCTAGCTAGAGGTTTGCCAATTTTGGTGATCTTATCAATGAACCAACTCTTTGGTTTCCTTGATTCTCTCTATTGTTTTCTCTTCTCTATTTTATTTATCTCAACTCTAATATTTATTATTTCATTCATTCTTCTGTTTCAGTTTGCTCATATTTTGCTAGTTCCACAAGACATAAAGTTAAGTTATTGATTTCAGAACTGTCTTCTTCTTTTATTTTTCATTTTACTTATTTATTTATTTATTTATTTTTGAGGCAGGGTACCGCTCTCTCACCCTGGCTAGAGTGCTGTGGCGTCAGCCTAGCTCACAGCAACCTCAAACTCCTGAGCTCAAGCAATCCTTCTGCCTCAGCCTCCCAAGTAGCTGGGACTACAGGCATCCACCACAATGCCCGGCTATTTTTTTCTATATATTTTTAGTTGTCCAGATAATTTCTTTCTATTTTTTCATAGAGACAGGGTCTCGTTCTTGCTCAGGCTGGTTTGGAACTCCTGAGCTCAAACGATCCACCCATCTCGGCCTTCCAGAGTGCTAGGATTACAGGCATGAGCCACCAAGACTGGCCTTTTTTTTTTAAAATATAGTCATTTTCGGTTATAAAATTATTTACCACCTTCACTTCATATCATAAACTTTGTGTGCTTTGTTTCATCTTCATTAATCTCTACATATTTCTAATTTCCCTTGTGCTTTCTTCTTTGACCCATTGGTTTTTAAAATGTATTGTTTCATTTCTGCGTATTTGGGGATTTTCCAGTTTTCCTTTTTTTATTGATTTCTAGTTCCATTCCATTGTCGTGGAAAAGATACTGGGAAATATTTCAGTCTGTTTACATGAATTAAGTGTAGTTTTGTGGTCTACCATAAGATCTCTCCTAGAGAATATTCCATATGCACTTGAGAAGAATGTGTAGTTCGCTGTTGTTGGGTGGAGTATTCTACATGGGTCTGTTAGGTCTAGTTGGTCTATAGCATTGTTCAAGTCCTCTATTTCCTTATTAATCTTTTGTCTACATGTTCCACCCATTATTTAAAGTGGTGTACTAAAGTCTCCAACTATTATTGTAGAGCGGACTATTTGTCTCTTCCACTCTGTAAATTTTGCTTCATATATTTTGGGACACTATTGTTTGGTGCATATATGTTCATAACTGCTATATCTTCTTGCTGACCTGACCATTTTTGTAAGTATACAAGGCCATTCTTTTGTGTTTTGTACAAGATTTTCACTTGAATTCTATTTTGTGTGATATTAGTGCAGACACCCAAGCCCTCTTTTTTTACAGTTTGCATGGAATATCCACTTCCATTCTTTCAGTTTGATTCTATTTGTGTCTTTGGATGTAAAGCCTACAGAGTAAAATCAGGATAAACCGTATACAAATGTTTAGAAGGGTTTTATATAAGAAGAAAATTATTTAAAAACTAGGAGAATACATAGGTGCATATTAATATGTTTTAGTGCCATCAACTAGATCAATCCTATTTTTATTCATGGCATTATTTTTACATTAAAAAATGAAATGTCTATATGAAACAATATAGTAAGAGTGTAGCCAGGAACATCCTGTGAGTGGAAAGTAATGACTGGAGACTAGTGGTGTGATCCATTAAAATGTATAGCAAAAATAATTCTTAGGACTATGACGTGTCACAGCTATAGCAGTATGTATTCCACAGAGAACGTTCTGGGGATATTTACAGCTCAATGGGAACGGGCTGATTTTTGACCTACTGTGAAACTTGGCAACAAACAAAGGTAAATTAGAGGCAACATACTGGGAAATGCACTTGCAATGTGTTTGATAATCAAAGGGCTAATATCTTTACTATACAAGAGCTCTCACACATCACTAAGCAAAAGCCAAACAACCAAGTGGAAAAACAGATAAAGGTAAGAACAGGCAATTCTTAGAAGACAGGTAGGAGTAATATGGCCCAGCAAAGAAACAAAAAGATGTTAGGCTTCAGTAATAACCAAAGAACTGCATATAACAACATTGAGAATTCATTTTCCCCCATTCTGTTAGCAAACATTAGAACGAATGAAGATGGTGCCACCATTTTGGTAAACAATTTTGCAAAGTCTCTCAGAAATTTAAAAGTCAATGTCTTCAGTCCCACAACTCAAATTCTTAGCTTTGTCCTTTGAAATGTCTGTACAACCACAAAGATGAGTAGACAAGAATGGTCATTGCAGCACTCTTTTTTACTTAAGCATATTATGGAAATACAAATATGTTTAGGCTACGTATACTGCCCTTGCCCCACCCAAGTCAGAGGTTTGAGCGTGTCCATACCCCAGACGCTGCGCACATGTACTCACCATCAAACTGGTTTTCACTGATCAACCCTTAAGTGCAGCATTCTTTAAAAATGACTAAAAGTCAGAAACAATATAGGTAAGCAGTGTAGCACATTATAATGCATCCATAAAATGGTTTACTGAAAGAATGAGGTGCATGGCTCTGCACACTGCTAGGGAGAAACGTCCACAATATATATATGTTAAGTGAAAAGAGGAAGCCACAGGGCAATGTATATAGTATCATCGCATGTGTATGACATGAACAAACTCTGCCTTTCAAGCACAGAAGCACCAACCCAGCCTGTTAACCATAGTTACTTTGTGTGTGTGTGTGTGTGTGTGTGTGTGTGTAAATGTTCAGTCTGCCATAGTCTTGTCTGCAGTGTTTGAATGATTTTTCTTGGGGTAAGATTATTTTGGGGATCAGCAGAAAACAATCAAGTTGGCTGCAACTGAAAGGACACTGGCCTGGTCTGGCACCTCAGCCCATGTCCTGACGTAGGTCCAGGGGGCCCTGCGCTGTTTGCTCCCGTTCTCCAGCTGCAGGTCCCTCCTACATGGTGCCTAAGAAGAGGCAAAAGCTGCCCGCCCAGTGCAACATGTCAGAAAACAGGACGCCGAGGTTCTCAGCTCCAGGGCCAGGCCCTGTTTGGTGACCTTGCTGGCTGAGATGCTCCCTCAAGCACCAAGCCACCCTCTCGCTCCTTGGGCTTCCCAACCTACCAGGCAGGTGGGCCTTGATTTTCCTGATGTCCTGGGGCAGACAGACCTATCTGCAGACACACAGACAGGTGGTCACAGACTGACTTCCGCACAGCTCGGCCTCACTGTGCAAACTGTGCTGGTTGTCCCGCTGCCCCGGGGCAAGGCGCAGCTCCTCCCCTCTCTCCCTCTAAGGGACTCAGCTCTCGGGGTGTCTGCACGGGGGCCTCCTCCACTGCCCCTGCCCGCCCCCGCGGTGCCCTGCGAGGAGCTGCGCTCTGGTGTGAGGTCTTGCCCTGGCGTCCCCGCTTCACCATGACTCAAAGTCCTCTACCTACCACGTGACAACCATTGTACATATTTGGGAAGACAGCAGTCAAGTTGACTCTGGAGGACTTGACTTAGAATTACAGAGTATTAGGGCCGTAAGGAACCAGTAGGATCATCTGCATCTGGGACTTGCATTTCCTCTACCACAAGCCTGGCCAGATGCTCCCAACACCTGTGCCTGAGCCCCCAAGGGCTGGAGAGCTCACTCATTCCCCAGGAATCCTGCTGGCAGAACAGGAAGGTCTTTGTGACATGGCTCTTTCTCCTTCATTTTCCTCTGTGCACCTTGGGCTCAAACAGAGTAAGTTCCGTCGGTCCCAACAGTCCCAGTGCCTTTCCATAGTCCACAGGTTCCCCCACATCTCAGCGACTCTTCTCGGCTTTCCTCCGTGGCCTTGACTGAAACCAGGTGCCTCCCAGGACACCGGCGACACCAGAGAAGGAAGCTGCTCCCATCCTTCAGGTTGGGGAGGTGGGGTTGGCATTCTACTCGCTTCCCACTGGGGCTTCCAGACACAACTCCCACCTGTCCTGTGAAAACTCCTGCTCCCCTCAGGTGGGACTGGCCTCAGCACTGCCTAGCTGTGTCACCCTGTCTCTCTCTCCTCATCCAGCTCTTTCACGGATGAGAGATAGAGACCGCTAGAAACATCTTGGCTAAAGGGATATTTGTCATAAAGCTGAGACAGGCAACCACGTGGACATCGATGTCAGGAAGCAAAGGAGGGCCAGATTTTGTGGGACCTGGTCCACAGAGCTGAAGGTCATGAGTGGAGTTGCCTGTAGAACACATTGAAGGCACATTCAATGTCCAGCCTGTTCCCCTGGCCCTGTCAAGCTAATAGGCATGTTCCAGCCTCCCCTGCAGCTTGGGGTGACCACGTGACATGGCTCTGCTCAATTTCTTGTCATTTCTCACAGCTAGGGCACAACTCGCAAGAGTTGTCTGTATGTACTCTCTGCTTCCTTCCTCTTGTCACAATCTCTCTGGAGCCTACTCCATTTGATAGCGTTTTGGCTGTTTTCTGTCCGCCTGATTTTGGCCACTGCCTCTTCCTCCCAGGCAAAGCCAGTGGGAAGCAGTTCCCCCGTCTCACCTGTCCTCAGGGATGCTTGCCAATCTTTGTGATTCAGGTCACCTGGTTGCTGTGTGAGCGGAGCTCTTTGACGTGCCCAAGGAAAGTGAATATTTTGTAGATTATCTGTTTGTTTTGTTGCTCTTGATTTGGGAGAAACATTGTCTAATCAATTGTTGGGCTTCTAAGACTGAAATAGATGGGCAATTACTCAGGCCCTACCTGACGTACAGAGCGGAAAGAACTCTAGGTAGGGAAAGCAGAGGCCCGAATTAGGGACTATCTTGATGGAGGTCCAAATAGAAACCGCTGCAGCTCTCCTTCTCCAACAATATGCAACCTGAAAGACGTAATGCATCCCCTGGGAGAATCACAGAGATCAGTGCCAACATCCAAGCCCCTAAACATTCGGGGAAGTTGATACCCATACAACACCCCACCTGTCTTTTGCAGAAGACAGATAACTCTTGGAGAATGACAGCATATTATGTCATGCTTACTCAGGTGCTGACGCCAGTTGAGGTTGTTTTCAGCATGCAACCATTACGCAGCTATTGTTCTGGCAAACGTCTTTCCCTCTATACCAGTGAGCAAAGACTGCTGACAATCAGAAGTTGTTTTCTCTCTCGATGCTCTCCTCTACGGAGAAGTATTCTCCCTTTATTAAGTTTACATAGAGTTGTCATTGCAAAGTGACTTACTTTTATGTAGCTTTAAAATAATTCCATGGAGTACTAATCAGCCGTAAACATCATGAACTAATACCCCTCGTACTGTCCTGGATGGAGCTGGAGTCCGTTCTTCACAGTGAAATATCACAAGAATGGAAAAACAAGCATCACAGGTACTCTCCGTGAAATTGGTACTCATTGATCAACACTGCGGCCAGGCACGGTGGCTCACGCCTGTAATCCTAGCACTCTGGGAAGCCGAGGTGGACGGATCGTTTGAGCTCACGGGTTTGAGACCAGCCTGAGCAAGAGCGAGATCCCGTCTCTACTAAAAATAGAAAGAAATTATATTGACAACTAAATATATATAGAAAAAATTAGCCAGGTGTGGTGGCACATACCTATAGTCCCAGGTACTTGGGAGGCTGAGGCAGCAGGATCACTTGAGCCCAGGATTCTGAAGTTGCTGTGAGCTAGGCTGATGCCCCGGCACTCTAGCGTGGGCAATAGAGTGAGACTCTGTCTCAAAAAAAACCAAGCAAACAAAAAGAAAACACTGACATGCGCATATGGGAGTAGCATTCACAGGGCGTCAGGCATGTGGGTGAGGGGAGCAGGGAATGGGTACGGTTCTCGATGTCAGGGTGTTGGGCACACTTGTTGGTCTGAGTTGGGTGGTGCAAAGGCAATGTATGTAACCAAAGCATTTGTACCCCCGTAATATTCTAAAATAAAACAGTAATTAAAAAAGGAAGAAAAAATGATTCCAAATACTTACTATGTCAGTGACTTAAGAACATGGAATGTAACCCCCTCCCACAAGAATGTTACATCACACCTTATCGGACCACACATGTGAGTTATAGGTAGGCCTCAACTGCTGGACCCCAAGACACACAGGAACCCAAGATTTTGACAGACGCACTGGGAGCTTAGGCTGTGGCAGGGCTACTCTCCGCCGGCCTTGGAGCGATTCTCTGAAGCCTCGCCCACCAGTACTGCGGCACTGCGCTACTCTCCGGCTTTCAGGGACCTTGAGTGACATCGTGCATCTCCACTGTGTGGGTCAAATCGTCTCTCCCAAGGACCTCTCCTAGAAAGGTCTGCCTCAAACCTCAATTAGACTTTATGTCCACCCTCAGTGAGAAACTAGACTTTAACACTTGGAGACTCTAGACAAAACTGGAACTCACTTACTATGGGGTTCAGGTGCCTCATCTACAGAGTGTGTCTCCTGTGAGATTGTTCTCATGCTTCTCCCCCTTGCAGCATTGTGGGGGAAAAAAGAATATCTTTGTGTGGAAATAAACCATGTGATTGGTGAGATCACGCTTCGATCATCTCCTCATTGCAACCATATAAAACACGTACAGCAAAGCACACATATCTCAAGTTGTGAAGCTCCATGAATTTGAACAACTTCAAAATGCTCATGTGACCAGCGCACAGATCAAGAGATAGAACACGACCAGAACCCCCAAGGCACCCCCAGTGTCCTCTCCCAGTCAGTACCTCCACCCTCGGGTAACCACTGTCCTGGCTCGATTAACTCTCGCCTGTTTTTCATTTAGAGGAATGGACTCATCCAGGAAGTACTCCTGTGTGTCTGACTTCTTTAACGCAACAGTATGTCTGTGGCATTCATCCGTGTTGTCCAGTGTTTCAGTACATTCGTTCTGTTTGTTGAGCAGCCTTCCACTTAATGAACACACAACTTATTCACCCATTCTATTGTTCACAAAGACTTGGGCTGTTTCCTCTATGTGGCTATTACAAAGAGTGCTAATGTGAAGTCAGTCTGGCCTATTTTTATTGGTCATCTGTTGCTGCATAGCAAATTACCCCTAAATCTAGCGGCTAGCACAACAACAAACGTTTGTTGTTTATGGGGGTCAGGAATTTGGGAGTAGGCTGGTCAGGCAGTTCCGGCTCAGAGTCTTACGTGAGGCTGCAGCGAAATTGTTGGTCAGGGCTGCAGCTGTAACCGCAGGACCGCTGCCTACTGGTTCAACTTCGGTGAGTGGTTTTTCAGTTGCGATGGACCCTCCAGGTTGGGAGACACAAGCACACACAGGCAAACCAAGTGTGCACAGTTGGTGACCCTGGAGCCTATTGGAACAAAAAGACTCAACTGCAGGCAGAACCCAAGTTCCTGGACGAAGGAGTGAGGACCAGATGAAGAAGTGAGTGCAACCGTTTTGTTGCAGTAAGAACTTAAGCGCCAAGGACCCGGCACCACCTCTCTGCATCATCCAATCAAGTCATGCCTGCTCCAATTTTCCTATCTCCCTCATCGTTACTCTCTACCTATAAAGCCTGCCCCCAGACCCCTGCTCAGGGAGGCATATCTGAGCATCGCCCCTGTCTCCTTGCCAGTTGACCTTGCAGGAAAGCCTTTTCTCTTCTTAAAACCTGCTGCCATGGTATTGGCTATGCACGTCTGGCAGTGAGACCACTGCTCGGTGACACAATCCCCTGAAGGTTTCTCTGGGCTCGCAGATCTGCATCCAAAATAGCTCACTCCCATGGCCACTGCGTAAGGCCTCAGTTTCTCACCAGCTAGACGTCATCCCATAACACGCTGCTGTCTGCACATTGACAGACTGATGCAAGAGAGAGACTGAAGCCGCAAGGCCTTTTATGGCCTAGTTTCCAAATTTGCCCACCGCTGCTTCTGCCATACGCTATTCGTTAGAAATGAGCCAGTGGGTCCAGCCCAGTGTCACAAGGAGGGACATTGAGCTCTCTTTCTCATAGGGAGGAGTATCAAAAAATTTGCAGACATATTTCAGAAGCTTATTTTTTTCATTGTCTTATCTGCAATCTTACAATGATAATTTCTTCAACTATTTCTCTTGACATCTTCTTGCCTCTTTTTGTATGGCTGGTTCTGTCTAGGCAGACTGACTGCACAGCTGGTATCGTGGGTCTTCCCTTTGCCTTTGTCCTGTTTAATTCTTAACCTGGATCATATTTCTTTCTGTTTACTGTTTCTTTTTTAAGTTGTTAATTTGTGAGTTAACTCAGGTTTATTGGGGTTTAATTTACATAGTATAATGGTCACCTTTTTAAAGTGTACAGACCTATGACTTTTGGCAAATGGATACCGTTGTACAACTACCAAAACAATCGAAATATGTAACATTTCCCTCATTCCAAAAGGTCCATGATGCCCCTTTGCAGTCAATCCCTTCCACATCTCGTGACAAGTACTGATCTTATTTCAGTCCCTACAATGTGGCCTTTTCCAGAATGTCATATAAATGGACTCATACCATATGTAGCCTTTTGTTTCTGGTGTCTTTCATCAAGCATGATGCATCTGAGATTCATCAAAGTTGTTGCAGATATCAGATTGTTCCTTTTGTTGCTTAATAGTATTTGTTTGTTGCTGCACATTTAGGTTGTTTCTAGCTTTTGGTGATAATGAATAAAGTAAACAAATAGAAAGATTAACAAAGAATGTTAGCAACTCATTCAGAGAAACAATACTGATGGCCAATTTCATCAATAACAAAACCAAATTAAAATGAGAATTTTTTTTTCTTTTTTTTGCTACCAGCTTCTTGACGATTTTAAATTTGACAACGTCTAAGGTTTGGGAAGACTTTAGTTGGAAACAAGGTCTCTTATAAACTATCACTTGGAAATTTACCTATCAACATTCATTTGGCTTTATTCTTTAAATTAAAGATAGGCATACCCTTTGACCCACCCTTGGGAATCTATCATAGAGAAACTCTTGAATAGGCAACACGGCAGAATGGCCAGCATCATCTGTTATGGTGAAATATTAGAAAGAATGTAAATGCATGTCGATTACAGAAAGGTTGAAGAAATCATGGCACATCTGTCCTGGTAAGATATCGTGCAGCAGTTAATTAAAGAAAGAGCAAGAGAGATAGCCAGATATTAATACAGAAAGAGATGAAAACAAGTCACAGATCTCTGCATATGGGCTTTGGCACATTCCTCTTTTTGCAGTGCACCCCCGCCATGTGAACGTGTGGGGATACACACAGTCACTACCTGGAATGAGCCACCTCCACTGTCAGGAAACCTCATCGTCGGACAACAGCATTGTAGAAACTTTCATCTCTTAAATTCCAGAGTGACGTGTCTGACTATTTTCATTAAGCATGTATTACTTTTGAAATAAATATTTTTACTTTGGAAACTAATAGTCTGCTCTGTTAAGGAAGAATCTTTCCTAGTCTTGTTCTTTTAAAACATTGGAAACGGTTTCTGCATTTGATGAAATGTCTGTGTGACCATAGAGGACATCTGTTGGTGTTTTCACCCAGCATCTGTTCCCCTTCTCCTGGCACCGGCGTCCTTATTTCCTCCAAGAAGCCTCCCTCCTCTCCCCTCAGCAGTGATGATTCTGGTGGCGTTGACTTCAGCCCTGATCCAGGGGTAGGCACGAGGCTCAGGCCTGGCCAGTCGGAACATTGCATTCCCCTGGCCACGGTGATCCCATCTAGGCCAGTGACACTTTGGGGGCCACCAGGGGGTAGGCTGGCTCTGGACAGAGGAGAAGGTGGAGCAGGAAGGCGGATCTCAGAGAACCGACTCCTGGATCCAGCCATGCTGGAAGCTCGGAACTGCCCTTGCAGCTTTCAGCTGCCCAGACCCAGGATTCCTTCCTGTGGCTGAAGCCAATGTGGACATTTTTGATTGTTTTTGTTTAATTTTTCCATGGCAATAGAAAAGTCTTGATCATGACTGAATTGAAGAACCGTAGTTTTATTTCTTATTTAACCTTCTGCTGTGATCTAAGGCTTTGGCCCTCCTTTCCTTCAGGAGAGAAACGGGCATGTCTCCTGCTAAGGGATTGACTCCTTGTTGATAAGCCATCAAGCCACATTATGGTAGAAAATGAAATCAATTAGGATTTTGTGGGTAAGGATCCAAAGAGGGAGGGGAGGGGCTGCAAGGTGGTAACTGGAGAAAAGGAACAAACAGAAGGGACGCTGGGACCATTTCACATAGTTCCCCAACCCTGGCCCACAATCGTAGGGTTACTTCACCCAGCAGGTGAGACTTTAGTCTGATTGTCCCTCCCTCACCCAGCAAAACCCAGAATTAGCCTGCCACCGTAGTCTCATGGATGGACTGCTAACGCTGACAGCTTTTAAACCCTACTTACTCTGCAGTATTCCCCTGGTCCAAACTGTCCCCTCTTACTCAGAGTCAAAGCCAAAGCCCTTACGGTGGCCTGCGAACCCAAAGCCATCTGACCCATTTCCTCTCTGGGCTCCTCACCTCCCACTCTCCCCCTTGCTCACTCTGATCCAGCCACGCAGGCCCAGGACCCCTCACCGTTTATGAAACACACCAAGCCCAGTCCTGCCTCGGGGCCTTTGCACTGCCTTTTTCCTGTCTGGAACTCTCTCCTCTCCTAGTGTTTTATCTGCCCCCCTCAAATGTCACACTCTCGGAGGGGCTTTCTTGGCCACACTATTTAAAATGGCATCCTGCTTCCCCTGCCCTCTCCTTGGTCCTGTCACCTCCTCCCCCTGCAGGGCCCAAAGCAAGGCACTAATGAAGGGGGCCCAGGTGTGCTGGGGCATCTGGTCCTGGAAACGTCCCACACGACACCCAATCCAGGGCTCAGCCCAGCAGCCCAGGCTTGAGCCAGCCGCTCGCTTGACAGGAGCGTGGCTGAGGACTGAGAAGCCCCCTCCTCACCGATGCCACCACCTTTAGCTGTTGCTGGACACCAGGCTGATGATCTGCTCCAGCTTCTGGCGCAACTTACGCTTTCGACAGGAGACATCGCGGTCCAGAGCAGTAAGAATCTGGGGGAGAAGGGTGCCCTGGAGCTGGGCTCTCGAGGAGGGGCCAGCTCCGCGGTTCGAAGCCCCCACTTCCCAGCCGGGCTCTTCCCTCCCACATGCCTCAGCCCCTCCCTCCTGCCTGGAGACCCTGTGCTCAGCTGACCCCCTCACCTCTGAACAGACCCACCAGCTTCTGGATGCCAGGGCCCCTCCAACTACAGAACGCTCTTCTCCGCCTCTCCGCACCTGCAGTGCAGGCCCTCCCGAGAGTGGTCTAGACTCGCTGTTCAAGATCCCCTCTTCCCACGCCCTCCTAATCCAACGATCTCAGCTTTCACCCTAGGAAGCTAGGGGGGGGAAAAGAGCAAACTAGCTCAAGAGAAGCAGAAGGAAGACATAATAAATAAAATAGCAGAAATCACTGAAACAAGTAAAAGAGTAATAAGGAATACTATGAAAAACTTTGTGATAATAAATTCAGTGACCTAGATGAAATGGAAAATTTCCTTGAAAGGCACATATTACTAAAACTGACACAAGAAGATAACAGGTTCTCTATGTCAATTAAAGAAAATGAATTCATATTTAAAAAACTCCCCACAAAGAAAACACCAAGCCAGGTGCTATATTGGCTGTTTCTATCAAACATTTAAAGAAAGAAACTGTTCAACTCTGACACCTTTTTTTTTTTTTTTTTCAGAAATAGACGAATGAGAGCAGTATTACTGGGAAACAAATTCAGACAAAAACATCACCAAGAAGACAGCTACCCAACCAACATTCCTTATGAGCATGATTTAAAAATAATTAACAAAAAAGTGGTAAATCAAACTCAATAATATATTAAAAATCTAGTGCACTAAGATCAAGTATGCCTTATCCCAGAAATGAATGGTTTAACAGACGAAATCAATGTCATTCACCAGATTAACAGAATAAAGGAGAAAATTCATATGATCATCTCAGTAGTTGCAAAAATAGCTCCTTTCACACAATTCAGTACCCATTCATGATGTAAAACAAAATCTCAGCAAACTAGGAATAAAGGGGAACTTCCTCAACCTATAACGGGTTTCTACGAAAAACTTATAAGTAGCATCATACTTCCTGGTCAAAAACAGAATATTTTCCCTGTAAGATCAGAAATAAGGCATGTTATGTCTACTCTCACCTTCTATTCCATAGGAGGTCACAGTCATTGAGATCAGGCAAGACACAAAGGCCGTATAAATTTGAAGTGAAGAATTAAAGTTGTCTTTATATGCATAAAACATGACCATGTGCACAGATAATCCCAAGGAATCTACCTAAAAACCATTAAAACTAATAAGTGAGCACAGCATAGCAAGGTCTCAACATACAAGATTAATACAATATTCATTGTATATATACTAAAAATGGCCAAATGGATAATACAATTTTTAAATATCATTTATAATACCAGCAAAATTAAATAATTAGGGATAAATTTAAGAAAATTCTTTCAAGTCCTATACATGAAAACAATGGGAGAAATGGAAGAAGACCTTCTTCTAGGAGAGATATGCCACGTTCATGTTCTTCTTATCAGGTTCAGAAAACTGGATATGGTTAAGGTGCCAATTCTGCCCAATTGAGCTGTAGATTCAATCAAAATGCCAGCAGGCATTTCTGTAGAAATTCATGAGCTGATTCTAAAATTCATATGGAAATGCAAAAGAACCTGCAGTTGCCCCAAAAGTTTGAATGAGAACAAAGTTAGCTGAGCTGCTAGATGGCGGACAAGAAAAACCACCAGCCAGAGTGTCTCTGCAAGAAAGACAGATTTTAGAAGAAAGTGAAAAACAATAAACAGGCAGACAAACACAGATCGGATGAGGGTCGGAAGGAAGGGTGCCTGAAACTACAGGAGACTCCACGGGAAGAAGCTGCGAAGGAGAACTGAAAGGATAAAGGGCCCCGAGAGGCTTGGAGACCAGTGACAAGGGTAGGTGGGGCGGTTAAATTTCCCCTCCTTTGCATCTCGGACTGCTGGTGGGCTGCTGAGCGGTTGGACAGACCTGCTGACACCAGCCCAGAGATGGCCGCCGCCAGTGAGCCTTGAGCCTGTTGCAGACAGGGCACCAGGCTCCCAGCTCCCGCGGGGCACCTCCCGTCCGCAGACCCCAGCTGATAGGCAGGTGCCATATTGCTTCATTCTCCCCTTCCCCTTCCCTACCATACAAGGTTTAAAAAAAAAAAAAAAAAAAAACAGTGTAGCCTAATTTAAGTCTTACTTTAAATACACAGTATTTAAGACAATGTGGGTTGCTGGGCACAGTGGCTCAGGCCTGTAAGCCTAGCACCTTGGAAGGCCAAGGCAGGAGGATCGCTTGAGCTCAGGAGTTCGAGACCAGCCTGAGCAAGAGTGAGATCCCGTCTCTACTAAAAATAGAAAAAATTAGCCATGCGTGGTGGTGTGCACCTGTAGTTTCAGCGACTTGGGAGGCTGAGGCAGGAGGATCACCTGAGCCCAGGAGTTGGAGGCTGCAGTGACCTATGATGACACCACTGCATTTTACCCAAGGTGACAGAGGGAGACTCTGTCTCAAAAGAAAAAAAAAAAGAGAGAGAGAGAGAGAGAGAGAGAGAGACAGCATGGAAGTGGTGCCAAGGTAGATGCATATATAGATCAATGGGACAAAGGTGAAAGGCCAGAAGCAGACCCACACACATAAGGTCCAGTGATTTTTGACAAAGGTGTCAAGGTAATTCAATGGGGGAAGGATGGCCTTTTGACCAGATGGGTTTGGAACCACTAGATACACTAGATACCTGTATGGAGAAAAACAAATACCTCAACACTGATCTCCTGCCAGACTCAAAGACTGAGTTAAAAGAGTCATAGCTCTACATGTAAAAGCTAAAACTATAAAAATTTAAGAAATCATAGGAGAAAATCTTTGTGGTCTTTTCAGAGGAAAATAATTCATATATGAATTCTGTATCAATAAGCATGTAGCGGAAAGGGAAGAAATAGTAAAATCGACTTCATCAACAAAAAAATGTAAGTCGGGCTTTGTCACTAGCTTGTTCATAATTGTAGTAGTTTCCTAGGGCTGCCATAACCAAGTACCACAAACTTGGCTGAAAACTACAGAAATTGTTTCTCTCACAGTTCGGGAGGCTAGAAGTCTGAGATCAAAGTGTCCACAGGGTTGGTTCCTTCTGGAGGCTCTGAGGAAGATTCCGTTCCATGGCTCTCCTAGCTTTCAGTGCTTGCTGGTAATCCTTGGTGTTCTCTGGCTTACAGATGCATCGCTACAATGTCTGCTGCATCACATGGCCTTGTCCTCTCCTTGTCTCTGTGTATTCACATGGCCTTCTCATAAGGACACCAGTCATTGGATTTAGGGCCCACCCTAAGCCAACGTCACCTCATCTCAACTAATTACATCTACAAAGACCCTATCTCCAAATCAGATCACATTCACAGGAACCCAGGGGATCGGACTTCAACATACCATGTCGGGAGACACAATTCAACCCGCAATGGTAATCCTCCGTTATTCCCGTCGCACTCAGAGCACAAGCCCTTATGCTGACCTCCAAGGCCCTCCTATACCATCTGGTCCCTGTCACCTCTCTGCCTGCTCTCCTGCTACTGTCCTCTTCACTCAGTCTGGGCCAGCCACACTTGTCTCCTCACTCTCCCTCACCTCCTTCAAGTCTTTCCTTCCATCTTTTCCTGACAATGAAGCCTACCCCAACCACCCCATTTAAAATTGAAAACTACTCCTGCCAGCAGTCTCTAGCCCTCCTCCCTGCTTTCTTTTACGCCACAATACTCACTACCTGCCAATACACTACATGATGTACCTATTTGTGTTGATAATTGGCTGACTCTCCCCGTTACTATGAAACCCCCATGGATGCCCGGCACAATGTCTAGCAATAAATGTTCCTTGAATTGTTGGACAGATAAAGTTAACACAGAAAATGTAAGAAAATAGCCTTCTAACCTACAGGTAGGGAAGGACATAGCTTAAAAATAGTTTAAATCTGACAGAATCAAACATAGTTTAAAACTGAGAAGGGACTGATAAAAAGAATATTTTTAAAAATCTCCTGCAGGTCCTCAAGAAGACAGCAATCCCCATTTTCCTTTTTTTTTCTTTTTTCTTTTTTTAGCCATTCAAATTTAGCAGTGGCTGGAGGGGGAGGTGAATAATCCCCATTTTTAAATGGGAAAAGCGTATGAATTGTCTATTTACAAAAGAACCCCAGAAAGGCCACAAGGATATGGTGGGAGTATGGACAGGTACAGTTATAGCAGAGAGGAATTCGGTACTACTGGGTCCAATTAAGTGTGTCCATCCCTAAACCCCAGCAATTCTGCTCCTGGGAAGTTGTCACTTGTCCCACAACAGGGTATACGTGAGGACGTTCATCAGGGCACTGTTTGTGGGGCAGAAGTTGGAGCCTCCTAAAGGTTCCACTGACTTGCACTTCTGCCCTTCTTTTAGACCCTTAGATGGTCTGGCTAATTCACGATCTTCCTCTCATGATGTAAGCATCTGCAGAAGTCATCAGCATGCTGGCCTGTTGCTCAGTATGTTCTCTGTGGCATCCTTCACGTATCTGACCAGACAAGCCATGCCTACTTTCCACTTTATTTATGTCAATCTAGTTATTCACGATGTTTTCTTCCCCCTAGTGGGGATGATAAAAACTTGTTTGCTAAACCTAAACCTGTAAAAACTTCTGCTCACAGCTTCATCTTTGCAACTTCTTCAGGGGAAACTGGAAGGAAGAACTCATGTAACCATCTATAATTGATGGTGAGCCACTAAGTCTCATTTAGCTTTCGTACCAGAGCCTGTCTGGGCCTTGCTGGTCCTGCTCCCCACTGCCCGTTACTCACAGGGTGGACTGGCCTGTTCTCCCTTTTCTCATGTTTATCTGTTACTCTGGTCTAAGTCTTAAGTGCTGCTACAGCCTCTGATTTAGCTTGAGAAAACGTGTGGCTTTAAGATTTGGATAACCTGAATCATTTACTCTCCACGGAGTTCACTGATACAGTTTACTCACACCTACTGTATATTCCTTTTTCATCCTTTTCCTATAGGTCTAGGTTCCCATCTGCAACCTTTGACATACTTCCTTTGACGTGTTTCAACTAAAATATTAATATCATCTTTATTACTCATAAAATGATTTGCAAGAATGTGACTCAGGCAGAAGAGCCAATTGAACTTGCTAACTCCCTTCTGGGCAACTAGACCCTGGGACAGCCCACCTAAGGGGAAGGCTGGGGCTTAGGACTGACACACTTGCCCACGTTGCTGCCTCCCACTGTCCGGGTCATTCCTGGTGACACTCATGTATCTGACATATCTGTTCTGTCACACGCACACACACACGCACACACTCTCAGATTCACTCTGTCATACTCATTCGGCCAAATGCTATGTCTCACATATCTATTATATTCCTGTGTTACTCTCTGTAATTCTTTCTCCATCACATTTATTCTCTTTCACACCCCATGTCTTTCGGACCATATCTGTGTCACATTCTCTGTGCTACACACTCTGTCACTGTTTCCGAGTCAAACTTTCTTCCTGCCACACACCCCATCCCTTTACATTTCTCTCTCAACTACAAATTCTCTCAGTTATACTCTTTCAGTCAGAAGTGTTCCCTGTCACACTGTCATACTCCCTCTGTTCCTCTCACTCTGTGAAATTCGCTGTCACACACACGCTTTCTGGCTCACCCTATCTTTGTCAGAATATATTTCTTCTCTCTCTGAGCCACACAGACTCTATCACCGTCATCTTCCCTTACACATCTCACTACAAGACAGAATCTGGCCCCAGTGCTTGGGGGAGCACCGTGGTCATCGTGGTTCCTGTGAGATACAGAAATCAATTGTCTTCTTAGATAAGGCTGGGGAAGAGGTGGGCTCAGTCCTTACACAGGGAGGCCCTGTTCCCAGAGTCCTCAGCTTCACATCTCAGTAAAAGGTCCTTTCAGCAGGGGCCAAGAGGCCACACTCCTCTGTGGTGGAATATGTCCTCAGATGCTGGCAACCTCAGAAAGAACAGGGATAATCCCGCTAGAGTATCCCCAAGATAAGGGCAGCAGGAAAGCTTCAGAGCACACTGGGAATTTGGGAAGGAATGCTGGGATGGAGGACTGGGATGATCCAAGACATGAGAGAGAGAGTACCTGATCAGGAATCAGAAGACTTGGGGTTTATTCCTGAACATCCCGCCAACTGGCCAAAGCTTGCAAATGAATAACATAACCTCCCTGAGATACAGTTTCCCCAACTGTCCATGTATGTGTGGGACAGGTTCAGCATTGGAGTTGGAGTTTAGAGGTCAGGACTTAAGGAGGAATGGGGCAGTGGGAGCAGAGGCCCCCTAGGGAGAGGTTCTGAGGGCAGGTGCTGGAATTTAGGGCAGGACACACAGCCCCAGTTTCCACCCTGAGGCCTGGCTTTCATCACCTGTCCCCTCCACTCTGCTGTGGGCATGGGCAGAGGTAAGAAGCGTGAAAGCAGCTGGGAAAGGATTAGCCCCGTCCTTCCACATCCTCACTAGACACCTGCCATCTGCCCCATCAGATAGCTCTGAAATGGTGCCAACTTTTCTATTTTAGTAGGCAGCCTTCAACTGCTTTGGGGCAAAGGATACAAGTTCTGTCAGAAAAGAAATCTATCAGAAAGCAGGAAGCAAGGAGGAGTCAATGCTCAGTGCCCTGCCCCCACTTCCCACCCAGTGGGATCATCACAGCCGAGGAGCTTGGTCAGAAAGGGTCTGGGGTCTGCAGAAGCAGACACGGAGGCTCTGGGAGTTTAAGAGCCTTGCCCAGGCCGGAGCCCCTCCTGTTGCAACAGTTGCGCCTTGCAGAGACACACAGCTCCCAGGGCAACGCTGCCCCCGCCCTGCCCGCCTCCAGCTGTATCTTTCCTGTTGATCTGACCCCCTTCCAGACACAGAAGTACACCAGCACCCAGCAGGCCAGCAGACACAGGGTCACCTCCCAGTTGAGGGCCCCTGGCACCTCCAGCCCCCCAGACAGCCGCAAGACTTTGTTCCTAGGAGAGGGAGACGCCATGAGGGCTGTGCTAGCAGGGGACGTACTAGGCCAATGGGATCTGCCCCGCAGTGTGCCTGGAGCCTGGGAGGTCCTGGCTGGCAGAAGGGGGTGGGGCCCGCAGCCAAGCCCCAGGCCCCAGGGCCTCCACCTTACTCTGCCCCCCCACCAGGGGAGGCGGGCACAAGGGAAGGGCAGTGACCCCTGCCACTGAAGGAGCAAGGCCCATCCCAGTCCCAGGCACTGGCCTGGGTGCTCCCCGAGGACAGGCGGGGACTGGGAGTGACTGCTCCGCATCCCGGGGCTCAGGTGATCGCGCAGGGGAGACCCTGGGATGGGACAGGCCAGGCCCAGAAGGAAGCACCCAGGTGCCTGAAGTCCTGAGCACCAGCAGGTTCGCACAGGCACAGTGGGGAGCCCTGCTCGCGCCCGCCCGGCTTTTAAGTGCACAACCTCGGAAGGGCGCCTCAGTGTTCTCCTGACAGCAACTGACAACGGGGGACTGGTCACCGGAGAGGTTGGCCCTGAGGACATGGGCACAGCCTTCCAGGCAGGTCCACAGAGCGGGCTGGGAGTGGTAGTAAAATCTATCTGGACATTTATTTGGCGGGCTGGGCGGGAGCCAGCCACATGCCCAGTGGCCTGACCCATCCAGGGTCTCCAGGACCACAACAGGGCCCTCGGCAGAAAACAATATAGATGTCTGTTTGCGCAGGTGGGCTGGACTCACATGTGCTCGAGGGGGCGGAGCTTTGTCAGGGAGCGCTTATTGGTCAGACAGCACGAGGCTGTAATTGGCCCGCAGGGGGGCCAGTTGGGCGGGAACCAATCAAGATCCCCATGGATTCAAAAGGCGTCTGTTTGCGCAGGCGTAGTGGGGGATCTTGTGGTGCATTGCTCACACAGAGGCGCTTCGTGAGGTCCGAGAGGACGAAAGGCTTCCAGTTCGGCTCTGAAGAGAAAGGCAGAGGAGCAGCAGTTATGCAGGCTCCCGAGGAAGGCACAGGCAGCACGGCTGGCACAGGGGTTGGCCAGGGTGGACCGAGTGGCCCCAAAAGTCAGGGTGGCCCTAGTGGCCCTGACAACCCTGGTCTCCCTGGTGTACAGGAAGGCCAAGGTGGCCCTGGAGGCCCCAGCAGTCCTGGTGGCCCCGGCAGCCAGGTTAGCCCTGGCGGCCCTGACAGCCAGAGCAGCTCTTCCAGCCCTCGGGGCTTGGGTGGCCCTGGCGCCCCTGACGGCCAGGGTGGCCCCGGCACTCTTGAGGTTCAAGGTGGCCCAGCAGGCCCAGGCGGTCCCAGAGTCCAGGAAATGATGGGAGCAGCAGCTGCAAGTGCCCCCCATGTTGCCTGGGCCGCACGTGTTTCAGGACCACGTGGAGACGCACCACCGGTGGCCTTAAGACCGGGAAGCCGACAGATGGTCATGTATCCTTTCCAGTGAGCTTTCGGGCCTGGTGGCCGGGGATGGGCCAGATGGCCTGTGCGGTAAGGGGGCCAGAGAGGGCTTTTGTGGACAGGGCATAAGGCAGCCTGCAGAGACAAACAGGAAAATAGAGCGGGGAACGGGTGTAGTCTGGTGGGAGGAGAGTTGATGCTTGAAGGGCTGGAGGGTGAGTAAGCAGGCCTGAAGGCGTTGGGGAGATGGGGCAGGAAAACTGAGTGGAGGAGGCAGGCCAAGGTGGCCCGAGCTGGCAGGACTGGGTCTGTGTGTGTTCAGGGGGTGAGGTTGCGTAGCCTGAGGGGCAGCCTGGGGTGAAGGCTGGCCTCTGAGCTGTAAGGAGGCCTGAAACGCTGGCAAATTCAGTAGCAGATGATGCTTTAACCATTTCCCCCTCAGCATCCTCACTGTGCCTTTCCCGTCACCCCTGGAGGCAGAGATGGCTCTCAGGTCCATGGCCTCAGATGCCCAACGCCACCAGCAGGTGGCAGTTCAAAGGAGTTCAGAGTGAATGGCAGTGCTCTGGCTGTGTCAGTTCTAGAAGGAGCCCAGGTGGAGGGTGGTGGCAAGTCCTCAAGGCAAAGAGCCAGTCTCAGCCCCAGGGACTCTGTAACGGATATAGGGAGACACCTAAGTGTTAGGTCTCAGGAGGGGTGTGGTGTACTGGGTGTCAAACAAAGTAATCACCTTTAAATTGCTTTTCTCACCTCACTTTTAGAAGATGGGCTGCTGAAGTCACTGGGCTCCTCCGGATTTCCATCAGCTCCTTCCTGGACCACCTGTCCTTGGTGATGGGGAACATTCAGCGCATTGGGCCTCCCTTTCCACTAAGTCTTGGCTAGGAAAAGAAGGCTGAAACCTAACCTTGTGACCCCTACCAGGCAAGGCATAGGGAATTGATTCCTGCAGTAGTTGCCACTTTATGAAGGCCTAATTTGTTTGCCTGCATTGTCTTTTGTCTCTCACTGCCCAACTGCATTGTTTCTCTGTTGCTTTAGGGGGAGCTGATTAAATGTTTGTTGCTGCAGAAAATAAAAAAGCTACTGTTCTGTTTCTGAGTTTATTTTCAGCCACTGTTCCTCTAGATGTTCTTATCTTTCTTTTCCTGCTTGGGGGCGGGGTGTCTGGAATTCAGAGAGTAATACAAATTAATTGAAGAAAATTTAGGAAACCAGTAAGTTAAACTCTGTCCTAATGTTCAGCTTTAAGTACTGTCAACATTTTGGAATATTCTTGTAATTTTATTCTTCAATTTATGCGTTGACTATATAGCAATAATACAAACATATATTTTGCAACTTTAACCCTAAGTTTTACTGATATTATTACTTTCTTTTTGATACAGAGTCTCACTCTGTTCCCTTGAGTAGAGTGCCATGGCTTCAGCCTAGCTGACAGCAACCTCAAACTCCTGGGCTCAAGCGATCCTGCTGCGTCACCCTCCCAAGTAGCTGGGACTACAGGCACGTCCCATGGCCCCCGGCTAATTTTTCTATATTTAGTAGAGACAGGGTCTCGCTCTTGCCCAGACTGGTCTCGAACTCCTGAGCTCAAGTGGTCCTGCTGCCTCGGCCTCCCAGACTGCGAGGATTACAGGTGTGAGCCACCATGCCCGGCCTCTAAACGTATTCTTGAGCTCTGTTCTTGAATTCCGTCAAGTCACCTCAAAACAGTTTAATCCTTACATTCTTTGCT
Source organism: Eulemur rufifrons (assembly GCF_041146395.1). Lineage (NCBI taxonomy): Eukaryota > Metazoa > Chordata > Mammalia > Primates > Lemuridae > Eulemur > Eulemur rufifrons. Next base: position 19,517,622 of record NC_091012.1, on the reverse strand, counting down.
TTTTAACATCTGCTAGGTGGGATGGGAGCAGTTTTCAGTGTAGGATTAATTTTTCCCACACTATTAAGGTTAGCTACTTCTGTGTCACTTGCCTGATGCCACCGGAATTAGGAGTTTTTTTTTTTTTTTCCTTGCAAGGTGAAACCACAGCAGAGTTTGGAGTAGGACTAATTTATTTCCCAACTACTGGGGCAAGATCCTTCTGAGTGTTGCTGCATTAGGAGATTTTTTATTCTGGCAGGAGGGACAAAGTGCTCTTCCTGGTCCTCCTTGGACACTGAGCATAGTTGCCTTTAACCCTGTCTGGTGGCCCTTTCCCAGGCCTAGGGTAGTTCCTCCACGTGCGCGTGCTGATCCATGGTCTGCTGAATACTCCAAGGGGACCCTCTGTAGGCTCCCAGGGTTCTCTCTGTCTGCAGCTCTTGATCTATAGTACGCCGGACTTTGGTCTGCTTGTCCCTCCGTCTCCCAGCAAAGACTGGAATCGGCCTGCCGCCCAGGCCTCACAGATGAACTGCTGAAGCTGCAGGGCTGCTTTGAAACCCCAGTCAGGCCCCTGTTCAAAACCCTCAAATGGGCTCCCCTCCCATTCAGAGTCAAAGCCAAGCCCTTACCATGGCCTAGATAATCCAGTGTGGCCCATTTTCTCTCTGGTCTCAGCCACTCCCACTGTCCCCCTTGTTCAATCCACCCCAGCCCCACTGGCCTCCTCGCCCTGTGGGAAACACACCAGGCCCACTCCCGCCTCAGGGCCTGCGCATTGTCCTTTCCCGTCTGGAGCTATTGCCCTCCGGTTTCACCTGGCCCCTCCCTGATCTCCTGCGGGTGCTCCTCAACTGTCACCTCAGCAGCTACAACCCATACTCTCTGGGTTATGGGTACACTTACAACTTTCACTAAAATGGCACAAAAGCAATTTATGAAATGAGAGCGTGCGTATTCCCATGTTATTCTGAAATGACATTTTAGAAAACGTCACCCCGTCAGAAAGTCTTTTCTGGCCACTGTGTTTAAAATCGCATCCCGCCTACCCTGCATTATCTCCAGATCCTAGAACAGTGCCAGCCTGGCACAGAGTAGCCCCAGACCAAATTGATCAGACCGTGGTCCCTCTATCACCCAAGTCTTTTTTTTTTTTTTTTTTTTTTTTTTTTTTTTTTTTTGTTGAGACAGAGTCTCACTTTGTTGCCCAGGCTAGAGTGAGTGCCGTGGCGTCAGCTTAGCTCACAGCAACCTCAGACTCCTCGGCTTAAGCGATCCTACTGCCTCAGCCTCCCGAGTAGCTGGGACTACAGGCATGCGCCACTATGCCCGGCTAATTTTTTCTATATAGATTTTTAGTTGTCCATATAATGTCTTTCTATTTTTAGTAGAGACGGGGTCTCGCTCAGGCTGGTCTCGAACTCCTGACCTTGAGCAATCCACCCGCCTCGGCCTCCCAGAGTGCTAGGATTACAGGCGTGAGCCACCGCGCCCGGCCTACCCAAGTCTTTTTAAATGCCATTCTCTTGGCCCAGAACACTCCTCGCCTGCCCTGGCTTCCCTCCTTCGCCCTGCTCTAACAGGTTAGGATGCGAGGTGGGTTGGTGCATCATGTTGGAGATACACCAGGACGGTAAGGAGCTGTCCAATTTCTAGGAGTCAGGTATGATCGAAACCACTGGAGGGTTTTAAAGAACAGTGTAGCGACATGATCCACCTTGTATCTTAGCAGGATCTCTCTGCCTCTGATGCTGAGAATAGGCTGCAGGGAGCCAGGGCAGAAGCAGGGAGACTGGTACCCAGGTGAGACGCGATGGTGCCCTGGATCTGGGTGGGGGTGGTGGCGATGAGGAGCAGGGAGCAGATTCTTCATGTATCTTGGAGGTAGAGCCACCAGGATCTGCTGACGGGCTGGATGTGGCCCTGCACCTCCTGAAATGCTCGGGACCCTGCAGTGAGTTACCCTTTCTCACAGAACGGGGGTCCAACTCATCCAGAGTCCGACGGGTCTGCCCACCTGTCCCAAAGATACAGCCATGTGCCGACTCCAGTTTCCCAACATTTAATTAGGAACACAAATTACAGGAGCAAAGGAAAACTCATGCAACTGAAGAGAGAATTGAGGTCTGGGACCATGAGACGGGGCCAGATCCCTGAGGCGAGGCAGAAGACATGGAGCAGTAAGGCACTGCCGCCTCGGCCCCTAGGGGCGGGCGCAGGACAGGACAGCTGAGAAGGAGGGGTTCCAGGGCAAGTGTGGACCACACGGGAAGTTTGGCAGTAGGGCGGGGAGAAGGAGCATCCCGGAGCCCTGGGTCAAGCCTGGTTATAGACTTCCGGGTGCTCGGAGAGAAGGGCCCCGTAAGAACGTACAGGCTGCCCCCCCAGGAAGTTTGCAGGGGTCACTTTTGCTCAGCTGCAGGGGGGGGCTGTAGGTAGGGTGATCAAATATCTTTGGCTATCTGTCCTCCTAACGTCCGGTGTTCTGGGCTTTCCATGGGCTTCACCTTAGGGGCAGAAAAAGGGATCCCCTTGAGTGGCACCATTCTTCATGGAGAAGCTTTCTGGGGCATGGAGCAGGCCAGGACAGGTGGGGTAGGGGGCAGTAACCAGCACAGCAGGTAAAAGAGTGGCCTGGGAACAGCAGAGAGGAACCAAGCAAGACGAGACCAGTGACACCTCATGGCCCTGAGATTTGGGGGAATGGGCCTGGCACAGGAGAACAATGGGTGAATGTCACCGGCAGGGATCAGGGGGCTTGGGGGGGGGATAAGTGGTGTCCTCCAGACAGGGAGCACACGGAAGGCGAGGGAAGGTGCCTAGAGCACATTGAGAGAAAGTGGAGTAATAACTGAAAGAACAGCCTTGCTGAAGGCTAACAAGAAAACAGATTTTTAACTCTAAGTCACTGAGAGTAGCATGAACCCTGCCGCTGAGGTTAGTAAGGGGATTATCTCTCCCACAGAGATGTTTACCTGGCATTTAAAGGACACTTAGCAAACAAAAGAAGGTGTAAATCCTCATTAACCTTCACCAGAGCTGGTCAATTCACATTCCAAAAGGAAAAGGGTTTCTGGGAGAGGGAGGAAAGGGTACACTACCTGATGCACTGCCATCAGACATTCACTGCCTGCAAAAAGGGTTTTTTGGTCTTGTTTTGTTTTGTTTAAAGGCCTTCAAAATGTTGCAGAGCAGACAGTAGGAGTTCAAACTCCTTCCCGCTTCCTCCAGGAGAGATGGCACCGGACGCCTCCCGCTATCAAGAGAAAAGAAGAAACTAATTTCTGCTATCAGTCTGCTACGTGAGAAACAGAAAAGGCCAACACCGCAGGTTCTCAGCTGTCTTCTGCTAATCAGGCTGCAGTCATAAGTCCTCCGCCCACAGCGTGGCCTAATAAAGACTCAGGGTCGTGTGGCCTCAGGGCCAGCACCTCTCTTTCTTTCAGGTGCTGTGTCCTCTCTCTCTTCGGAGAGGGAATAAATAAACTTTGCGCTTCTATGTATCCTAAACGTTGTCTGAGAAATCTTTGTCACCTGCGTGCTGACTTCACACCCTAACAATAACCATGGTGACAAGTCTGGATCTCCATAGTGCCTTTGATTCCAGGAGCTCAATGGAGGCTTTTGGATTTGAATTGCTTTGACAGGTTTGTGTCCCGAAACCTTAGCTTACCGTCTCCATCCTGTCCCCCGACTGGGAGTACCCGTGACACCTTGGTTCCTCCCTCTGTCATACCTCTGTCCACAGCTCACACAGACTGTCAGTCAGTGAGGATTTTTTCCCTGGTTGGTGGATGAAATCGTGGGCTCCCTGTTAAAATGTATTCACACACTGGGGTGAGCGAGCAGCACTGCGCACTACATCATTAGGGATCTAAAAGACTATTTTGTCCTATGGCTGAGAGTAGGACTCTGAAGGACTGGGGCAGGATAGGAGTATTGTTGACGGCTGGAAGGGAGGATGAAAGCGGCTGTAGCACTGATTCCGGGGCGGTCGTGCGCGTGGGGTGGTGCTAGGGACCAGCCATGAACACAGGCATCAACAATCACCTCGCGGTTTGGGGAGACACTTTAAGCTCGTATGTTTTTCTGGCTTTATTTGGGGGATGGGTCAGAGGGGCTGTGGGGGTAGGTAGCCCCTTAGTGCCTGGCGTAGCGTGCTTTGGGAGGTGCCGGGAAGGCCTTGGGAGTGGAAAGTTGCCATTCAGCTCTTAGTGTTGCCGCCACGGGCACTTGGGCGCTCTTGGAACCCACCCTCCAGGGAAGTGAGTTTCGGGGCTGGCCCGGGGGAGCTGGCTGCTTGGTGGCCAGGAGCTCATTCGAACGGCCTGTTATTCTTGGAGTCTGAGAAGGTGGAGACTGGAAGAGGCTCTGTGATCTGTTGCAGTTTCCCCCAGCTTGCCACCCTCGCCCTGGCGTTTTACAGATGGGGGGACTTTGGACACACAGAGGGACCACAGGGAATGGACAAGATCTTTCCCTCTGTGCACACCGATCCAAGTCCTCAACCTTGGTGGCCAGTCTCCCCTCCAGGCTAACTCAGGCCCTGTGTCTCGGCCCCATCTGCCCGGTGACACATGGCCCGGTCTTTCTGATTTCAGCTGTTTGGACTCCTTGCACTCTGCCCCGCCCCCTCCTGGCCCCCAGCTGCACCCGAGGCGCTCCTGCCCAGCTTCGGAGGGTCCTGTCTGCGCAGGCGCCCTGGGGAGCCTGAGGCACCTCTCCTGCTGAGCGGCCGGCCCCGCCTCTCGAGAGCAACTCAGTCTCCGCCAGGGGCGCCCTGGCGGCAGGGCGGCCTTGGCGGAACCCATCTCGTGCAGCCAGCCCGTGTGCGCTGGCGCAGTGGGCATCCCGCCGTGTACTGTGGGGGAAGGGGCAGAGCGTTGTTCGGGAGCCCGCGTGTCTCCGAGGCTGTGGGTCGGGCAGGGCGGCTCGCTTCCCGGTGGGCTCTTAGGGAGAAGCAGAGAAGCCATGCAGGCCCCAGTTGCAGGCACAGCGGGAGGCGCAGGCGGTGATGGGAGCGATGCTGGGGCAGCAGGTGTCCCCGCAGGCCCCAGAGGTGCTGCAGGATGGGGCGGTGCAGGAGCAGAGGCCGCTGAGGCTGGGGTGCTCCCCCGGTCGAGGGTGCATCGCACGCTCCAGGGCAGGGTGGAGAGACCCGGGTCACAGCATCGGCCTGAGCCTCGGAAGGAGGCCCTGGGCGCAGATTGCTGGAGTTGTATCATTTCCAAAGAGCCCGCAGGGTCAGGGCATGGGTGGGGGGAAGGACGGGCCCGGGTTGGCCTTCTACGGGCAGGGAGAGATTTTAGGGGCCAGGCATTGGGGGTGTCCCGAAGACACGGTGTGTAGGGGTCTGGGGTGGGCCGAGGGGTGGCCTCAGTGGGAGGACGCCCAAGGCCCAAAGTCGCCTTAACAGTACCTCCACCAGCGCCCTCATGAGCCTTTCCTGCCCTTCGTGGAGGTGGAGGTTGCCCACCTGTACCTGGCCCCAGGTGGTGGACACCTCGAAGGGACGGTCCACCGGGAGTTCGCAGTGATTGGCAGTGGCCTGATTCTGTAAGTGCCAGGAAGGGGCGGGCTGAGTGGGAATGGCAGCAGGTGACATAGCCAGTCTCAGCTCCAGGCGGGGCGGGGTTGGGGCAGGGATGGACGCCTGGAGACACCTAAGGGTTAAGCCTGTGCTGAGCTTGTGGCCGCCTGACGGGGGCGCTCTAAGCAAGACACCCAAGGATTAGGTCGAATGGTTAAGGGGCTGGGGCTGGGGCTGGGGCTGGGGGTCCGGGGAAATGAGGAGTTAGTTCTGCTAATGTGATTTTCCTTTGCCCTCACTTTTAGCCCAGTAACTGCTGAAAACTCTGGCCTCCTCCACATTTCCGTCGCCCCCTTGCTCAAGCAGCTTTCCGTGGTGGTGCAGACAGACCCTGCAGCGCCTCGTGCCCCGGAGTTTCGCTAAGCCTCGGCCGGGAAAGGGCGGTTGAAACCCGGCCCTGTGTCTGTTCCTGGGCAGCCCTCCCTAGGTCAATGATTCCTGGAGTAGCTGCCACTTTACTGGGGCGGGGGAATCTAATTGGTTTCCCGCACTGGCCCTTGGGTGCTCTCTCCCCACTTGTGCGGATTGCTGTGTAAATGTTTGTTGTCGCTGAAAATAGAACGGAGCTACTTTGCTGTGTTTGAGTTTCTTTTCAGCTGTTACGCGTCCAGGTTTTCTCACCTTTGTCCTCGGGTTGGCGCAGAGATTCTGGGATTCAGAGAGTCAAGTAGTGCAGGGTAATCGAAGAGAGTTTAGGAAACGCAAGAAGATGACAAGCATCTGGGTCTGGGTACTGTCTGAGCATTAACTACCCGTCAGCATTTTGAAATACTTTTGTACTTTTATAGTTTTATTATACATTAAATGTACAGAAGTCATATAAACATATAAGGTTTTGCAGGTTTAATATTAGGGTTTTTCCCTGAAATGTTTTCATGGTGACCTGGGAGCATCATCTCTTTCTAAAGAGTGTCAAAGCCTTGTTCTTGAATGGATGCGTAAAAGATGCATTTCAGTGTAGTTGTTGAGCACATAACTTGTTCTCCATTTTTCCCCTGTCACACATAAGGATTCACAGGGAGTCTTGTATAAACATCTCTGCATGAAGCGTTGTTTCCTTCACATGGATCCCAACAGGTACAATTACTTTATATTTACTGTTGTATTTCTTTAGGGCTCTGGGTCTGCCATGCAAAGGTGCTCTTTAGAAATTGTGCCCTCCTGCCAGAATGCCCTTTTAACCACATCCTTGTCATGGCGGGATCTGCTTCCAGGCGAAAATTTAAGAAACTTTGTTTGCATGACAAGAGCAAACAATCCAGAAACACTAGAATAAAAATTTTGTGGCTTCCTGGTTTCAGATCAGTGAAGAAAAGTGCCTGGACAATTGGTTCAGTGTTTTGGGGGAGGGAGGGATGCAGTCTTGGGAAAATATAATTAAAAACAAAATCAGCAGCCAAGTCGGGAAGCGTCTCCACAAAGGTGGAAAACAGTTTTATTACCGCATGAGCCTTGCACCAGAGTGCGATGCCCATCACGGGCGATCTGCTAAAAGACTGCAAAGACAGAAAGAAATCTCCCCCTTTTCCCGAGCCAAGCGGATACGACCCATTGCACACAGGCCCTCAAGACTGACAGTGGCTGCTCGGCAAGTGAGATGACTTGACGGCACCATCTTGGGCCCATAGTTCACCGGAAATTTACCTGGTAATTGGGGTGACCATCTGTATTAGTGAACTGGTGTTACAGACTGAATGTGTGTGTCCTCTCCCCGGCCCCGCATTCCTATGTGCAAGTCCTGACCCCCAGTGTGGCTGTATTTGGAGCTGGCGCCTCTAGAGGGGTAGGAGTAGTTAAGGCTATGGGAGGTCTTGGGTTCAGGGCTCTCATCCAACATGATTAGTGTCCTTGTAAGAGACGCCGAGAGAGCCCTCGTTCTCTCTCTCAGCACACACCCACTGGGGTGGGGCTTTGTGAGGACACAGGCGTCCACAAGCCAGGAAGGTAGCCCTCACCAGAAACTGAATTCGCCCTCACCTTCACCAAAGACATGTAGCCTGCAGAACTGCGGGAGGCAAATGTCTGCTGTATAAGCCAACCGGTCCATGGTTCTTTATGACAGCTGCCTGAGCAGACTAGCACAACGGACTTCATCCAATAAAAAGATAAAAAGATAGTAAAGAGTTCTCATATCGTTATGAAAGGAGCTACATTTGCAACTGGGAGCAAGGTGCCCGCTGAAGTTAGGCTTCAGTCCTCCCACAGAAACTGGGCGATGGGGCTGCTTTCTCCCCTGATGTTTACATCTCAAAGCGAGGGCTCCTAGGTCCTTGAAAAAGACCTTCCTGGGTCACAGAGCTGCCAAGAAGCTTTTTAGCTTTTAAGAACATCTACATCCTTTTCAAAAGAGACAGAGGAAGAACTTAAAAATTCTCTGGAGTGAATGCTTGCTCAGTGTGGTCCCCAAGCCCTGCGGACCGGTACCGGCTTGTGGCCTGTTAGGAACCGGGCGAAGCTTCATCTGTATTTACAGCCACTCCCCACGGCTCCCATCACCACCTGAGCTTCCTCGGCCTCCTGCCACGTCAGTCACTGTCTCCCGTCACCCCCAGATGGGACCGCCTAGTTGCAGGAAAAGCAGCTCAGGGGCTCCCACTCATTCTGCCTTATGGTGAGTTGTATAATCATGTCATTATATATCACCACGTCATAGTGATAGACATAAAGTGCACAATGAATGCCGTGTGCTTGAATCACCCCAAAACCTTGCCCCCCACCCCCAGATCCATGCAAAAATTGTCTTCCAGGAAACCGATCCCTGGTGCCAAAAAGGTTGGCGACAGCTGCTTTGACAAATGAGAGGAGGAGGAGTCTCTTCCCTTACTCTTCAACAGGGAGATTTAAGGTTCTTATTTTCATTAATAGTTTGCATTTGTCCTTACTCTCTCTAAAACACGCCGTGTCCTGAAAACTTGCTGGACTCACTAATCCGTCTAGTCGCTCCTTTGTCAGATCTTCCACGTAGACGGTCATGTCTGCAAACAAAGGCAGGTTTTCTTCTTCCTCGCCAATCTGGACGCCTTTCGCTGCCTGGTTTCTCTCCTCGTAAGGGGTTGCATTTTCCTGCTTCTGTGCACCCCTGGTAGTTTTCAACTGGATGCGAGACGTTGCGGCGTTTCCCTTGACTGCTGGGTATTTCTGTTTTCCTAGACATGTCCGTGAGCTGTGTTCTGGGATGCTGTTAAGTTCCTGGGAAGCAGTTTGATCCTTGCTTTGAAGTCTTGCTTTGAAGATGTGCCGCGTGGGACCGGGGCAGCTCTTAGTGTAGGATGAATTTTCCCACGCTGCCGAGGCGAGACCCCTCTGAGCGCCCTGGCCGATGATGAGGTTCTCCGTCCTGGCATGTGGGAACAGCCACCAGTCGCTGCCCTGCTTGGGCACTGGGCAGAGTTACGTTGCATTTTCTCAGTGGGGTTGAGGGGGTCGTTCCCCTGGCCTCAGCGTAGTCCCTCACAACGCTTGTGCTCATCAGTGGCCTGTCTGCCGACTGCACCACTACTCGGGCGGGACCCTCTGCCGGTGCTCAGGGGTCTCTCCCTCTGCAGCTCTTCTCTCTGGTCCTCTGCCCTGCAAACCGCCGCCACCGGACTCTCTGACCCATCTCCCAAACTGCGGGTGTCCACCGGGCTCCACCAGGAAACTCTCTCTCGTGTATTTTCCCTCTCTCTTTTGTCTTTTTTCTTTCTTTCCTGATTCATATTTTATAGACATCAATTACTGACGAGTCGTTGAGAAGGTACAAATGCAGAAGTACCCAATTTAAACTTTCCAAGAAACGGATACCGGTAAGCTACACAATAAGACAGGGCTATAAAGCAATGAAGAAAAGAAATAATGACAGTCTTTGTGGTGGTTGGCAAAGGGACCACAAATTCCTCCCACCCCCGTATGTGCCTTTGTACACTGACTTTGCCGTTTGCTCCTCCCGACAAGGGGTGAAGCCACCTTCTCCCTCGCTTAGGCGTGGGCTCCACCCTGTGACTTGTACCGGCCAAAGGGACAGAGCAAACTTGCCACAAGCAGAGACTCTTGAAGCACTTGCACCTTGGGCTTTGCCCTCTCTTGCCACGGGGGAGCCCTCTGTCACCGTGATGTGACTGAGCTGGGGCTGACCTACTACAGGATGAGGGATCCCTGGAGAGAAGAGGCAGTCCCCTCACTCATCGTAGCCAACCTGGACGGGTGCGGGAAGGTGTTCTAGATCATCCAGCCCCAGCCAGTCAGCCTAAATGAGAAAAACTGCCCAGGGGATGCCCACAACTGAGACCAGAAATAAATGCCGGCTTGAAGCCATGAAGTTGGGGGCGATGTGTTCTGCGGGAAGAACGAACTGAGTCAGTCTTCACGTAGCCTTTTCTAGCTTTCATGCAACTAAACTCTTTTTCAGAACCACCATCATTACAACAAAAGGTCGACAAAATCCAGCAGGATCAAAGCAAAAAGTTAAGTTGAATGTAATTAATGTGATAGCAGGATATGAAATATTTAGTTGATCAAAATTAATATTTTTGCATACTTGCCCATAGAAACTATGTTACTGTCCATTAGTGTCACGAATCCTGACATAATATACAAGATTAGACATTACATTTGATAGACTATTTACCCAATTAAACATCACAGCCAGTAAAATGTAAGGCACTGGGAAATCTTTAAATTAATTTCTCTGAAAGAGCCTTTTCCTTGATCGGATGGTTTCTCAAGACCCCGCTTTGATAGAGTCTCGGTTATCTGGCCTGGTCGGGGGGCTTTGATCCTGCCCTCCTGATTTAGTGTCTGCTGATCAGAAGAGGAAACCAGCGTGCCAAAGGGGGAGGAAGGTGAGTGAAGCGCTGCTTGGGATGCTGACGGCAAGGGATGGAAAGATGAAGAGGGCAAGAGTGACAGGGTGTGACCTGGGCACTGACGAAACGAGGACCACAAAGAGCAGTTAGTGCCACAGGTCACCTGAAGACGTTTGCATAAGTTATAGTACATTCTTCCTTTCCTACTTCAGGATAAAAGGAAAAAACACGGTAAAGTGCGCTCTCAGGTCCACAGGAAACCGAGGGAAAGAATGTAGCAGGAAGAAAAGAAAAGACAATGAAAACTTGTCAGCAAACGGCTTTTGTTGTCCTGCACGGGTACTGCAGGATGCGAGGCAGAACCGCAAAGATACTCCTTTGTGGTAGCTTGTGTCAATAATTCACTTGGCAAATAGTCCCAGGCAAGAATGGAGATGGCAGACGGTTACCAATCACAGGTGAAGCATACTGAGGGAAAATCTTTGCGCACACTTTCATTTCAAAAAGCGAGAAAGTGATAGCGAGAGAAAATGAATTTTACTGAAACATTTCGTCAAGAAAATGAAAGGAACAAATACCTCTAGAGTACCGTGGTGTTTTCTAATGCCCTAGTCATAACTTGAGTGTCTGTAGGAGTGAAGCAGTGACTATCTGACACGTCACACAACGTGATTAGCTACCTGTTCCTCTCGTCGTCCCCCTCCTTATTTCCCAGTCAGTTGAATTCCATAATTGATACTTGTTTTTAACCTGGTTAAAAGGCTAGGGACCAGGTAATTCAGTTTCAGTGAGGTGTCAGGGTCAAAGAAACAGTTCGGCAGCGCAAAGCACATTTTAATGGTTCAAAACCTTTATTCGCACATCTTATAATTCATGAAAAGAATCTGAATATAAAATTCCTTTCCCTCCCCCTCTCCTCACTCTTTTTCTCCTTTCCAGAAGTATGTGTGTTGACCTAACCTTTCCTCAGCAAGAATGACTCTTTCCTCTTTGGGAGGAAATCAAACGTGTCTAAATTAAAATTGGGTTCTGTCCCATGCTTGATGTCGTGACCTCCTGTGAGTTCTGTTATCAAGTTGGTTTGTAACTCTCCCATCTTTTTTTTTCTTTTCTCAGAGAAAAATACACAAAGATATATCCACATAGATGAACCGATGTTTTGGTGATTGCTCTTAAAAGGGAGGAGAAAGAGACAGCGGACGGAGAGCAAGACTGACTGGGGCATATGATAAAATGTACTTCAATAATAGGCGTGTCAAACATTTCATTTTATATTGTTTGCATTGCCGCAGAATGAACCCTCTCCATCTCCTTCCAACTTAAGTCATGTCTTTACATAGTCAAATCTCACTTGTGAGTGTGTGAGCGTGTGTGTGTGTGTGTGTGTGTGGTGAGGGGGTGCCTTTTAGGGGATAAGAAAATTGGGGAATTCAGGAAATGACAGAATTTCCTATTTGGGCATGTGACATGGCAGAGGAGAGAACTTGCTTATGGTACAGGGAAACAGTAAAGGAAGAATTCAGTGGTGATAGGACATTGGAGCTAGAGGTGATCATTGGATTGTGAGTCCCCTGGAAATCCATCGAAATCTTGTGAACATCGCTGGGTGTTTCATAGGACACAGAGCGAGAGTTAAAGCCAAATTTCTTAGTTTCTGCAAAGCAGGGTGATCAAAGGCAACATATGGGTTGTCTTGCAATGAGAGTGTTGCAGCATGTCGCCTCTTGATAAAACTCCAACTATATTGAATGTAAATTTTCCATCTTTTTTGATCCCCGGGAATTTGAGGGTCTTGATCTGTCTCAGTAAGTTTGTGATAAAGCTTGCTCATTTTATCACAGATGTGCTGATTCAAAGTAAGTTCTCGTCTATACGAGGCTGCTAAATATTTTGCAAGGGTTTTTCTTTTAATAAGCCCCTAACGGATGCATAAATCACCAGCGTTTTTAATTGCTGTGGAGAGAGAAAAATCACAAGGAGGAACCGTATCCCAAATCTTTCAATGATTTTATTAATGTGAACCAAAAGAAAATCAGAGAGGAAGTGTGGTGGAAATGTGTAAAAACGGGGAATTGTGACCATGAGAAATTATGAGCCTTTGCAATGCTGAGGAAGCATATTGTAACAAAGTCTGGATAGATAAGCAGTTACAGCATTTGTGACCGGTGCTATTTTGATAGCTTTAAGTGAGCGTGCACTGAGAAAAGCACAGGGCGACCCTAGCCATGTTGGTCAAGACCTGTGTTTCCCAAGGTAGAAACCAAGAGCATTGAGGTTTCCACAGATCACGTCAGGACGGGGGAAGACCTCTTATCCTCCGTTTCCATGTGCTCTTTGGGGGAGATGAGGGAGGCACTAAGATTTCATTTGGAGAAACGATCCCACATCAGAAAATCATTTATGATCCACCCATCCATCCAATGACAATATTTTCATTGGGAATAACTAAGAGTATTGGATTTCAGTGTGAGGATACTGGATAATTCTCTCACATTCCGTATCTCTATCTGTGCTTCCTCGCTATAGGGCCATGTCACCAAATGTATAACACTTTACGTCTCAGAAATACAGTTATGCACAGCCTAACGATAGGGATATGTTGTGGGCAAGTGTGTTGTTGGTGGGAATATCACAGAGTGTGCTTACACACTGCTAGATGGTATAGCCCACTACACTCCCACGGTCTGTGGCACAGCCTACTGCTCCTAGGCGACACACCTGTACAGCAGGTGACAGTCCTGAATACTGCAGGCAGTTGTGACACAGTGGTAAATATTTGCATATCTAAACATATCGAAACATAGAAAAGGTACTGTGGTGCCCTAGGACACTAGGACTGCTACAACATTCCTAGGCGATTGGAATTTTTCAGCTCCGTTATAATCTCACGGGGCCCCCGTTGTATATGCGGTCTGTGGTTGACGGTAACGTCCTTATGCAGTGCATGACTGTATTGAAAAGAATGGCTGTCTAATACATTAAAGCTCCGTAGCCCAAACTAATGGGAGAGAACGAAGGACATTTTCAGGTAGTGTAATGTCTGCTTGCTGTCTTAAAACAAATGTATTTTGTTAGTTTGAAAAACATTAGATTAAGCAAGTGTGAGCTAATCTAGGTGCTCTAGAGCTGCGGTTTCCGCAGCCCCCAGGACGTGGCCCATTAGGAACTGGGCCAAGCATCACCGCTGGAAAAGTTGTCTTCCATGAAGGTTAGGAACCTGGTCACACAGTAGGAGGTGAGCAGCAGGCGAGGGAGCGAAGCTTTGTCTGTGTTTACAGCCGCTCCTGGTCACAGGCATCACCGCCTGATCTTTGCCTCCCCCGAACCGCCCCCGCCCATCCATGGGAAAATTGTCTTCCAGGAAACCGGCTCCTGGTCCCAAAAATGTTGGGGACTGCTGCTCTAGAGTCTCAGTGCCCAGAGGGGACATTGTATTCACAGCCTGCCTGTGTGGGGCTCTACGCTTCTTTCCAAGTTGGTGGGTCTCTCCTCCCGTGTACCTGTATTCTTCAAATATTTCTTAGCTCACACACCTCCTAAAATATTTTTTTAAAAAACTATGTCCCCTCAAATGTTTTCGACATGATAGGTGAAAAGATTTGCTGTCAAGAGTCCAAGGTTTACAAGGGGTGAAATAGCTGACTTAGTGTTTATTGTTTTTGTGTTTGAAGTACAAGTGCCAACTAACCTACATCACCAGGAAACCAGCCTAACTTTCTATCAGAAAACGGTGAACTTTGTTTCTCGATTGCAATAAATGTGTCCATATTGTTCCACGATAACTAACCTGCCTTTGATGTATAACAGAGATGATAGAAATGGCTAGGTAGATGGTGTTAACTAAAAAAAGAAGTTTCACACAGAGATGTAAGGAAACAGCATTTATTTGGGAAACAAAGAATTGCAATTTGAGTACGCTGAATCAAGGCAGCCCTGAATAGTGTCCCGTATGGCAGAACAGAAGAGGTTTTTTACAGAAGATTTACACACACACACACACACACACACACACACACAAAAGTTGTTTTGGAAGGCGGTTGATTGGCCGGGCGGAAATGCTCAATGGCAAGCTTGTTCTGATTGCTTAGGAAGTTAGGGTGCTCCCAGCTGTGAGATGCTGAAGGCCGGCAGAAACTGACTTCAGTGGTTTATCCAAGTCTGTGGGAACATTCTGTGGTTTGTCCGTTAGCAGCTGTGGGTGCAATCCTCTCACAATCTCCTGACTCGACTTTAGAAAGCCCTAGCCTCAGTTACTTCATCTTCTCTCACAAAAGACAGATGGATATGACAGATGATAGGAAGGAAGGAAGGCAAGGAGGGAGGGAGGCAGGCAGATATATTTGGCCATGAATTGGTCATCTGGATGAATGTGTATGCTGCCCCGTCAACAGTTCTCCTTTTTTTTTTTTTTTCTTTTTTGAAGTTGTGGTAAAGTCAGATAACACAAGATGTACCATGTTAAGTACATGTTAAAATGTGCAATTTTAAGTGTCCAGTTCAGTAGAGTTAAGGATATTCACATTGTTGTACAAAAGATCTCCAGAATTGTTCTCCTTGCCAAGATCAAACTCTATACCTCTTAATCAACAGGCTCCTGTTGCACCCCCTCGCCCGCCGCTCGACTTTCTGAAAGAATCTGGATGACTTTCTCTGTGAATCTGACTACTCTAGGGATCTCACGGAAGAAGAATCATATAGTATTTGTCTCACTGTGACTGACTCATTTTACTTAGCGTGATGTACTCAAGATTCATCTGTGTTATAGTGTACAAGAGATTTTCTTATTTTTAAAGGCTAAATAATATTCCACTGTACGTATGTCCCACATTTGGTTTATCCATTCATCTGTTGATGGCTATTTGGGTCTCTTCCACTTCTTGGCTATTGTGAACAATGCTGCAATGAACTTGGGTGTACAGATCTCTGTTTTGTCCGAGACTCTTCTTTCAAAATCCTTTGGGGCATATAGCCAGCAGTGGAATTGCTGGAACATCCGGCGGTTCTAATTTTTTTAACCTCTCGAGGACCCACCATGCTGTTTTCCATAGCAGCTACAGCGTTTTACATTCCCACCAACAATGCGTGAGGGTCCTTCTCTGGGCTTGTGTGTGTAATCTCCCAGTTAAAGAGCCTTGCCTTTGTTTCTTCTCAGGAGGCCACACCTCCTCCTCCCCCACTGCTGGGTGTCTACCCAAAAGAAATGAAGTGATTTTATTGAGAAGACACCTGCACTCGAATGTTTATTTCAGCACAATTCACGATAGCAAAGGTGCGGAATCAACCTCAGTGCCCTTCAGTTCATGAGGGGATAAAGAAAATGTGGTATGTATACCCTATGGAGTGGTACTCAGCCATCAAAAGGAATGAAATAATGTCATTTGCAGCAACTTGGATGGAACTGGAGACCATTATCCTAAGTGAAGTGTGTCGGGAATGGAAAGCCAAATACCATCGGTTCTCACTAATAAGTGGGTGCTGATAGATGGGTAGGCGCAGGCACAAAGCGATATAAAGGGCTTGAGACACCAGGAATGGGGGAGGGCAGGAGGCTGGGTGTGGGATAGAAACTTACCCAGAATGAACACTGTTCCGGTGATGGGCACACCAAAGGCCCTGCCTTGAGCATTGTACAAGAGATCCATGTAAAAATAACACTTGTGCCCCTTTAATCAATAATTTGCAATTTAAAAATAAATAAAATAAAATAATGGTAATATTCTGTTTAGGGTGGGATGTAAGAAAATGTATACTTTGATATGCAATCAGGGTTTAAATAGCTGCAAAGTTTTTTGAGGACAATTTGGTGATAGACATCAAACACTTTCAAAGGGGCTGGTTACTTTTCTGAGGACAATTTGGTGATATACATCAAACACTCAAAGGGGCTTATTACTTTTTTAGGGACAATTCGGTGATATCCATCAAACACTTTCAAAGGGGCTTCTTCTTGGACCCAGCAATTCCCCTTATAGAAATCTATTGTATGCAACGAATTGCAAAAAAGAAAAGAAAAAGAAAATGTATCAGGACATTCATCACAGCACTGTTTGTAACACTAACATCCTAAAAACAATGGAAAGTTCTGTGCACAGGGGACTGGCTAACATACCTGTGGATTATACATTCTGTGGAGTATTACACAGCCATTAAGAATAATGTGGAACAGGTAGGCTTCCATCCGAGGTGGACATGCCAGCAGCAGTGTAAAGACATGTGCCGAGGGATGGGAGAAGCCCCAGGAAACGCACAGTTTCTATTCCTGAAGGCTGAAACTATTTACTGGGAATGCCGTAAAATAGCACGTTCATATATCAGTATCCACATGACAAAGCTAGGAAGGAAAGACGTATAGCTGCTCTATTGTTTCGTATTTTCAATACGCTCAGGCAGGCTATGGAGTTGAGCCTCTGGCCGTGCATACATTTTGCACTTGCCTGGAGTTGGCCCAGACTCACGGGGTGTGTGGTCACGGCCCCCGCAGGCTGCACGCTGCCACCTGCACGTCGGGTAGAGAAGCTGTAGGAGCACAAACAGCTGTGGGCGGCCACACGCCAAGGCGTCAGCGTCCTTGTGAGGGACCTGCTGTGCTGCACATACAGGCCACCTGCCATGCCCTCTTTCTGCCTTCCTCGACTTCTTTCTCACAAGGATCCCGTGTGTTTTATCAGCAAAACAGGAAAAGAGGAAGAAAAGTCCTCTGACAGAGGCCAGAAGGCTCGGGAGCAGCAGCAGCACAGGCACAGCTTCCCAGAATGCTCCCTTCAGCTACTGTCCCCTCTCCAGTTCCAGGAATGTCAAGCCCTCACATGTCTCCATAAGACAAAAGAGCCTGTATCCCGGGCACAGTCTGCAGCCCAAGTGACACGCAGATGGGAGTTCTTTCATCTTCCCCATGGGCAAAGGAGGGCAGAACGTCCCTTGGTCCCAGGAAAAGCAAACTAGTAAGACCCAAATCCTCATAGCCAGGTGTGCACCCAACCTCCCCTGCTGGCTTCAGTGCCACTCAAGGGAGCCAGCTGTCTTTTCACCTACCTCTCACCAGGAAGTTCCTTACGAGGAGCTCAGGGGCCTCCCTAGAGCCTCGATCCACAAGAGCAGGAGAGCAGAAGCCATGGGCGCGAGGCAGGGTGGAGGCAGTGAGAAGCAGCCAGGAGCACTGTTAGAAGAAGGAAAACAGAGAGGCTTCAGGGAATCCTAGGGTCTTGGGAGGGCAATTCTCAGAAGTAGTTGTTTGACAGAGACAGTGTAATAGGCCCTTGGGAAGGAGAAATGTTTTCATATTTTCCGGTGGATTAGTCCCATCCCACTGGGCAAGCAGGGCTTTAAAATAAACCGTACTTAAGAAAATGTATTTCCTGTTATAGGCACTGGTTTAAAAGGGCACTGAGAGATCCCTTGGGGCAGGCCCATCTTCAATATCTAACAAAGACAGAAAATGCCCTGCTTTCTTGTACACCCGTTGGCTCAGTGATCAGAACTGAGTAAAGAAGAAAACGGAGGCTGAGTAAGCTTACATCCCAGTAGTAGGCTATTGGCTTCATTCTATTCCCCGTTCACATACCTCTCTCCAAACAGTGCTTCTCAAAGTGAGGTCCATGAGCTAGCACCATCATCAGCTAAATCTCAGGATAAACAGTGACCTTGGTGGCATTTTAACTTGTCCTCTTGCCAACCCCTTCTCCCCAGCTCTGCAGTAGCCTTGAAAACCAGCAGCCTGCTGTCATAGCAGAAACCAGAACCCCAATGCCCATTGGAGAGGGCAGGATGGGGCTGAAGCTCCTTCAGAGCCCCATTCTGAGACAGTCATTATTTGATCTGTCTGGTGCTTCCCCAGAAGACCCCACACAGAGGCTGTTTTCATTTGACCTGAGTCAGAGATCACCCAGTACAAACAGCCTTTTCCCTGGAGGTGGGGTAGGGGTGTCAGAAACAATCAGAGGCAATTGTTTAACATTGTTGCCACCCAAGACAGTGGAGAACAGTTGGGACAAATAATAGATTGACCAAAAAGCTTGAAAGAAAAGCTGGGGAATGAAATGGCCATAGAGCGCTTTGCAAACCTGTGACATAGTCTTGGGAATCTAGAGAGCTCAGGAAAGATCTGGGACTCTAAGCCCTCGGCTCTAGCTAGACTTGAAGCTCTGCCCAAGCAGGATGTGAAGACTAAGGTAGAATTGTCAACTACCTGGTGAGTGGTGAAGGTGTGCCCCAACACACACACAAAACCCATCAGCAAAGGCGGGAGAGAGACTGGTTCCAGGAATTGAAGTAAATACCAGCCCAATTATTATGGTAATTGTTGTACAACTCCGTGAATATACTTAAAACCACTGAATTGCGCACTTTAAAATGGTGAATGTTATGTGTATTACATCACAATTTTTAAAACCTGAGAAGGAAAGTTCTATTACTAAACGGAAGAAGCAAAGAAGATATATGGAAGATGCCGTCTCTGCCACATCCTGCCTTTCTGGCTAATCAACTATAACAAAGAGACCCTAAAACATAAGAAGGAGATGCAAGTCAGTTTGTCAAGCAGAGGTAAGCAGACAGATGGCCCCTAGCAGATGGGAAGCTCTGCTGAATGTGGTCGTCCAGGGACCCGTGCTGGTGAATTGGCTGTGCCATACCTAACGTGGGACTTCCCTTTCTAGTTCCAGGACAGCTCCAGCTGTTCTAGCTGTTCCAACAGCTCCAGCTATTGCTGTTTTCCCACCCGTGGAAGGGAGGGAGGGGATAGAGGGTTAGGGCAGGTGCAGCAGACAGGAAGTAGAAGACAAGCATTTTCCTTTTTAGAAAATATGACCCAACAATTGCACACATCATTTATGCTCATATCCTTTTGGCAGAACTTAATCACACTGAGGGCTGCATACATAACTTGCAGGGCCAGTGCAAAATGAAAATATGGAACCCTTTGTTCAAATCTCAGGAACAAACTTCAGTTAAAGGCATTAAAATATCAAGTGTTTTTTAAAATTATTTTATCACCTATAAAAGAAATAGCAATAGTAGTGAATTATGAGTAACAACATAGAATACAAATGACAAAAATAGTATTTTGGTGTCATAATTTTATATAATACAGTGAATAATAATGCTCTCACTTGAGAAGATGTGATTGAGTCCTAAGGCTTTGACACTGTCTCAAATGATTCTCACTTGGAGGGATAACACAACAGACCGTCGTCTGACTGAATAAGTTTGGCAGAGACTTTCCAACTGGGATTTCTGGCTGCTGAGACATCCGGGCAAGTTCTGGCCTGGGGAGGAAGGCCAGCACTAGAAGGCAAGGGGTCACTGGTCATGAGGGCAGGGAAGGAGAAAGCCACAAACACGGCCCTTGCTTACGAAGACGTTGCTGTAAACGTGCACAGCTGTGGCTCAGGGTGGGCTTTCCAGTTCCACCGGGGGAAGTGGCAGACACTGAAGCTGAGTTTAAAGAAGCATATCTAGGCCCCAGTGGAAAGGAGCAGGTCAGGCGCCACCATCGATTCTGTGCCTTCTTTTTGCCTGTCCGCTAAGCCTGGCATCCAGCCAAAGAGGAAGTGGCAGCTGTCCTGGGAGAACCGTAGGCCCTATCCTGGGCTGATGTTGCTACCAGCCCAGCACGTTGGCCAACGCTACAGCTGGCGTGTGCTGCTCCCCCTCATCAGCACTGTAGACAGAATGACTTGGCCAGTTGACATTAGCCAGACTTTATCTTCAGCTACAACAGAAATGGCGTCATTTGTCATCAGGGAAATGCATATTCAACCCGCAGTGATATTCCACCACATACTTATTAGAATGGCTAACATGAAAAAGACTGACCATACCAAGCATTGGCAAGTGTGTGGAGGAACCGAAACTCTCATACACTGCTGGTTGGGGTGCAAAATGGTACAACCTGCTTGTTTCACAAGAGGTTAAACATACACTTGCCGAAGGAGCCAGCCATTCCATTCCTATACATTTATCTCAGAGAAATATGAGCCATACGCCCACACAGAAGTTTGCACATGATTGTTCATAGCAGCTTGATTTACAATAGCCAAGAACAGGAAATGGTCTGAATAAAATAAAATAAAAAGAACAAGCTACTGGTACATACGATGCCAGGGACAGATCTGAAAGTCATTAAGCCAAGGAAAAGTAAACACATAAGACTACATACTGTGTGACTCCACTGGCATAAAATGCAGACTAATCTAGAATAGAAGAAGGAAGACCCTGGGCTGAGGATAGTGAGAAGGATCGACTGCAAGGGGTCACACAGAATCTTTGGGGGATGATGAAAATGTTCTATGTTATTCTGGTGGTGGCTTTATGGTGTATGCAATTTTCAGAACTCATGGAAGTATACACTTGTAATGGATGCAGTTTATTGTCTGGGAATTATTCCTCAGTAAAGTTGATAAAACAGCTGCCTCCCACAGGACCTTGGAAAGCAAATGACATGCTGTCCAATGCCGAAGTGTTGGGAGAAATGGTAGAAAGAATCAAAATGTTGGGCGTGTGGCAGTGGCTTCTTGCCACTTTCAGAGGAGTCCTACAAGAGAAAGGTGAACTCAGGCTAGAGCTACCAGTCTACAAGCAGAACTGAGAGGGCGGTGCTCTCTGCCTGACACCAGAAATCTTTGTTGAATGAGAGCCTGATCATTTGGAACCCTACAGGATGAAAAAGGCAACCACTTCGGAAGCTCCAAATCCAGCAATTTGTACAGGTGGCCCAGAATTAGCTTCCTAAGGAGGGATACAGACTACAGAAGCCAGCTAAGTAGTTAGGACCAGCTTGAGAGTGTTGTGTTCCCATCTGAGCCCACAGTTTAGGATGAGGCAGATGGCCTCAAGGCAGGTGCCATTCATTGTCAGAGAGGGCCACAGGCCAGCAGGGAGACCAGTAAGTAAAAGATAACAGACTTCAGGCTTAAGAACCAAGTCTGCATCAGCAATTTTTGTAGTTGAACTGGCTGGAAGCCAACCAATCTTTAGAGGGAAACCACAAGCTGGGCTTGCCAAAGCCAGTGATTATTCCAACTCAAAGCAACCGTCCAGGGGCCCCAAACCTGTAACCAGTAGGTAGCAGGCTGCCAACACCATGGAACCTCCAAGAGCATACTCCCCAGTGCTCTCTTCAGGTGTGGCCCAGGGGAACAGATGATAAGGAAAGACCTCCAGATGGCAAAGCCAGTAGCTACAGACAACAACGTGAGTACACGTGAGTTTTTCCCAGAGGACAGATCCAGGGACCAACTAAGGACCATTTGCTCCACTGCTGGCGGACGGTGCTCGTATCATTCCTGCGCAGAGCGATTTGTTCCCTTGCTGTGAACCGGAGACTGCAGTGTGTCTCCCATTTCCCCCTTCCAGCTGACTTCAAATTGCCCTCCAGTGGCTACTCTCCCCGTCTTCCTGTTGGAAATAAAACTCTCTGAAGTTTTATCCATGCACGTTACCATCCAGCTAGAGACTTATACCCAGCCTCCGTAATCATTAGGTACGAGATGTGACCAGGGCCAGCTTCCTGGGTGCGCGACCTCTGCACAGGGCCCTGCTCTTAAAAGGCCCTCATGTGTGGTCCAATACTTTGTTGTTGCCATCTGAAATTCTTAATCATTTTATATTTGAACTTGTGTTATGTGATTCTGATGGGACAATGGAGCACATGTGTGAGCAAAGCAAATATGCTGGTGTCAGCCAGGCATGAAGACAGTAGGCAGCATGTGTGCCATGCCTGGGGCAGTCTGGGGTGAGGTGGGGCCCCGACAGTGGCTGGGACATGAAGGATGGGAAAGCCCCGACCCCTTGACTATCCATTTCTAACTCCCGTGGACAGCTTCCCCAAAGTTGGCCCAGGTTTGTCAGAACAGATTGATGTCCCCCCCTTTGGATCCACCATCCACCGTGCTGTGACTCCTGCCTCCACCCTCTATTGAAAAGCGGCAGGCGAGGGCAAAAGAAGAAATGAGGACAACGCACAGGTTCTGGCTGAGAAGCGGGAAGGTGAGCTCATTGCTTTGTGTAATTGCTGCTGACATAACCATGAGGGGAGGCCGGCCAACATCAAGCCGGGGAGAGATGCAGGATATTGCCATGGCAGAGAAGAAGGGGAGAGAGGGGAGAACCAGGATGAAGAACCCAGTGAGGAGCCGGAAGAGGGACTGGAGCTCTGGAAGGGCGTAATCTGTTGCTGCTGAGGGGCAGGAGGATAACAGTGAGGGATGCAAACTAACAGACCACAGAAGAGGAGATGAGGAAAGAACAGCATAGTGCACGGAGGGGCAGGGCCACACGGTCCCCAGATCCAGGTCACTATAACCAGTGGGCTATAGGCCTCCTGCTCAGAGGGTAGCCCAGGCTCCCAACAAAGAAAAGGCAGACCACAGAATCTGAGAAGTACTTTAATTGCAAACTGCAATGAACTGAGTGACAAAAGCCACACTAAACCTCAGGAAAGAGAGGAAGCCCTGGCAGGGACGCAGGGAGGCAGGGAGGCAGGGGGGCAGGGAGGCAGGGAGGCCGGGCAGCAGGGCAGGGCTTTCCAAAGAGATGCAGGCAGGTCGGGGGAACCAGTGTGGCCACAGCTCCTTGACTCAAAAGGTACCAGCTCTTTCTGTGTATGGGACGCTGTGTTGAACCTGTCAAAGAGAGTAGAGTCGGGCAGGAGCTTCCAGTGCGCTTGGGCCCACTGGAAAGTAGTGGGAAAGTGTATAGAATGTGTACCACTCACTTCAAAGGATCTGGCACTTGTCAAGGAGACACTGCATGTCCACTGAAACAGAGAGAGGCATAACTGGGCACTCCAGGCACAGAGAGGTAGAAACCCTCCCCTCATCCCACGGGACAGGCCTAACTCGGCAACATGATCAGCTCATCCACACCTAGTAGCATCCAGCCCTGGGACCGACCTACCCACCTGTCACCCGAGTTAAAGGCAGATATGTTTTTCTAAATAGGAACACAGTATATGGATAGTTCTCAAACTTTGGTGCATATCAGAATCATTCAGAACTTATTAAAACACGTACTCTCCCCGTCAAGTAGCAGCTAAAGAGAAAATAAATGCAGTTTTTCCAAATGTGTTAAATAAGATCTCTAGTTCCTTGAAGACTTAGGGGAAAGAAACAAAAGAGGAATGAAAAAAAAAAATAAGATCTCCAGGACTTAATGGCAAAGTATAAATGTGCTTCAAACAATATATTTCTACGTGCAGATGGATGTATGGATAGATGAAGTAGGAAGTCAGCTAAACGGATTGGACAGATTGGATGGAGAGACAGACAGATAATGTAAATGCACAGAAGTCCGCAGGGCCAGGCCTGCCAGAGTCTCTCTCCCACAGGAATGGCGGTCCCTGGGTGGCCACCTACGTGCTCCGCCCCGGCCCCACACTGCCCCAGGTTCTGCACTAAAGATACCCTCGTCTTCCCCTGTCCCAACCTACCAAGCTGATCTTTAAGGTTGTCAATTTCTTTCTGCAGCACAGGACACTAGCCCAGCAGACAGGGGAGAAAGTGAAATGGTTAATATATTCTTGCCTCCTCTCTCTCCTCATCCTCCACATCCCTCTCTGGCCTCTACCCCCACATTCCAAAGGCCAGTGACTAGACTGGAATGGAACCTTCGGTGACAAGAAGGTACCCTCTCTCCACAGGGGTGAAAGGGGGACAACAGGAGTCAGTTTAACCTGGACGCAGACCCTACTGCTTAGCTTAGAGAGCATTACCTGAGGGCAGAACTGTGCTCCTGGTGGCAGCTGCCTCCTTTCGCGTCTTGGAGGATGAAGAGGTGGCCCGTGATCACCTAAAAGAGAACACAAAATCCAGTTCCCAAGCCCAGGAGAGAGGCAGAAAGGGCCCAGCAGAGTCTGTGGTGAGACAGCACCACCCTTTGGGGGCAAAAAGTTGCCCCTGCTCTGCTCAGCAGCTCCACCCTGCTCTCCAGGCCTGCCTTCCCAGGAACTCTGGCTTAAGGCGAGCCCTGCCACACTTTCCTGTGGGAGAACTATCTGAGTAGGAAAAGAGGTCCGGGAGCAAGGCTGAGGCCCTGGGAGTGCCAGAGCCAGTTTTCCCTCCACATCCCCCGCCCTCTCGACCAAATCCTCTAGACTCACCTAAAGGTAGGGGCACTATGGGCTTGACACCTCCCTGGACCATGGCCAAGTGTTGTGAATTTCCTGGAACTTGAGAGGTCTTGGTCTTGGAGTCCCCAATCTTGCCTAATCGATGACGCATGGACAGGTGAAATGGTCCTGGCCTGCTTACTGGAAGCTAAAAGACAAATTTCTGGCTGATGGAGGGGGGGGCGGGGTGTGTACACACACACACACACACACACATACGCATGTGTATGCAAGCGCTGGGTTGAAGCAGGGTATAGGAATGGGAAGTCAAATCCTAATCTTTTGAGCACTTTCTTCCTGGGTCAGCCAGTGAGGCCAGCGGGGCTTTGAGAAAGTCCAGGGCCACTTCAAGGAAGGCAGGAGGATCAGAAGCAGCCCAACCTTTAAGGGGTTGGCCAGTCCAAATCAGTTGCTAGCCCCCTCCTTCCCAGTCCCCCCTTTTCCCAGGCTCCCTCCTTCCAATCCCTCTCTAAGGAAGAAGCCAAAATCATGTACTGAGAACAGTGTCTGGCACATATTAATTATTTGATTCTATTGAAATGACACCAGCTTGGCATCCTAATGACAACCTCAAAGGGCAGAAGGAGCACATGAAAAAAATGTGTGCTGCAGGTACGGATGGGGAAGGGGAAGGCGAGAGGGAACGGGACGGGGGAAGAATGAGGGTGGCCTACTCACTTGGCCTTTTGGGACTGGCTCTCTATTTGGGTTGGTTTCTTCTCGGGCCACCAGTTGGAACTCCCTTGTCCTTCTCGCCACAGGTTTCTTCCCAGCATTGTACTTGGATTGTCTGGGTCCCAGAGGGACCAAGGAATTTTTCTGCGGTCTCCCAAGCACATGAAGGCCAGAGATTGGAGGTAAGGTGGCTGGTGCCAGGGGATATGCCAAAAGAGAGGCCTGGGATTTTTTCCCCAGGACAACTTTGGAGACAATGTTACCTAGCGGTTTCTTCTCCTGGGTCACTTTCTTCCTAGGTGTGGCTTGAGGCAGGTGGATGGACTTCCCTCCTCTCTTCCCGCTGACCATGCTTGGCAACTTTTCGGCTGATGACTTGGTGGGAGGAAACATGTTGAACTCTCGAACTATCTGCCTTTGCATGGTTGCAGCTAGTGCCAGCGGAACAGAGAAGCGAACGCCTGGCCTCCCGAGGGCATCCTGACTGGGCGTGTCTCCAGAATTCCCCAGGCCACTGGACTTGGCTTGGCTTCCTTCTTTGGGGAAAATGCCCACCGTCATCAGCTGTGTGTCAGGGAACTCATCCGATGACAAACAAGAGGACTCTGGGTCTGAGGGTGGCTGGTCGGGTGAAGTCGGCCCCTGGAGACCCACAGTGATATTCAACCCACTTTCACTTCCATAGTTCCCCAGTCCTGACCTTCCCCAGGCCACCTTCCCCCTGTCCCTTGGGCCCCCCTCACCCAGGCTTCTCAGGGGACCCCCACCCAGGGGGCCACCCTGCCTTCACCAACCTCTCACTCAGCCTGCCCTCATCCCTGCTGCCCTGTGAGGATCCCCTCAGCCAGGTGGCCATTGCCTCCGCCGCCCCAGGGCCTCCCACTCAGGGCGTCTTCCCCCAACCCTGTGGCCCTTGGGGGCCCTCACCCAGGCAGCCCTCATCCCCACCGCTACCCTCCCTGTGCCCTAAACTGAAACCCGCTCCCTGAGCAGACACCTCGCCATCATCCGAGGAGCTCATGTCTTGAGAAAGTCTGGGCAGCCTCGCGGAGAAACAGCTGGACCCTCACAGCCTCCGCGGCCTCCGCCTCGAAGCCGTCGGGGTCGGGGTGGGGCTCCACAAACTAGAAGCAGAATGCGCGTGCGCCACAACCCACCAATCAGCGTGTGCCTTGTGGCCCCGCCCTCTGAGGACAATGCCATTATAGCTCAAGCGCCTATGGGGTGACCAGAGACTAGCAGTCCTAAGCCTGGGTGGCCGCTGAATTCCGGGTTCCAAGGCTCTGGTCCCGCCTCTTCCGGTTCCCCGCCTGCAAAATGCGGAAGTAGGTGCCCTTCTCTCCTGGGCCTGCGAGGTCTAAATGCAATGGTAGTTGTGAAGCATTCGAAGGCCGAAAAGAGTTGTGAGCCTATGCTCCCAAAAGAGGCTAACAACCCACTAGATGGATGGTCAAAGGAAGCAAACAATTACTAAGCAGGGGCAACACAGCTCTTCTTTCTGTGAAGGGCCAAACAGGAAATAGATTCGGCTTTGAGGGCCCTGTGATCCATGACAACTACTCACCTTGGCCACTGTCGCGGGAAAGCTGCCTTAGCATATATGTAAAGTAATCCTTGTGACTGTGCTCCAGTACAACTTTACTGCCCGGCTGGATTGGGGCCATACACTGTAGTTTGCCGACCGTGAGTTAATTCAAAGGAGAGGGCATGTCCAATGATCACCATCACTAATCTGGAGATGCACATTAAAACCACAAATCATTTTCCCACATTGTAGTTGCAAAACTTAAAGAGCATAATATTACAAGGTTATGAGGAAACCAGTGTTTCTGCACACTGCTAATGGCCATGTAGACTGGGACAGCCGCTTGGCAGGCTAGTCTGTCAGAATCTATGAATAGTAAATTATACAACACTTATTGAGGCTCCTGCCACTCTTCTAAACACTGTAGGTAAATATTAGCTGATCCCGGGAACAATCGTATGATTGAAGTATGTGCTATTATCGACAACTCTAGGTGAAGAAACAGGCACAGAAAGAGTTAGTGGTTTGCCCAGAGTCCTCAAGCTTGTCAGTATCAGCAGCAGGACTAAAACAAGGCAGCCTGGCTCCAGGGCCTTGCTTTGAACTGAAGGTATTAAAGCTTAAAATGCCCACTTTCTCTATGACTCAGCAGGTCCACTGCCAGGCCCATCTCCCAGAAAAACACTATTATATGCTGTATGTAAAGACACATGCCCAAGGATGTTGGTGATAGGAAAAACAAGGAACAATCTGAATTCCCATCAGTAAGGAAATGGATAAATGTGATGGGGCCTGTTCATCCAGTAGATTAAAATGCAGCAGTGGGAAGGAATGGATGAAGCTGTGTTAATGTACATTTTCAAAGCATCCCGATGACTGTATAAAGCAAGGTGTGGAGCAAGACATAGAATAGGCTATAATTTGTAAATTAAAAATGCCCCCAAGGCCGGGCGCGGTGGCTCACGCCTGTAATCCTAGCACTCTGGGAGGCCGAGGCAGGTGGATCGCTTGAGCTCAGGAGTTCGAGATCAGCCTGAGCAAGAGCGAGAGCTCGTCTCTACTAAAAATAGAAAGAAATGATCTGGCCAACTAAAAATATATATAT
Source organism: Eulemur rufifrons (assembly GCF_041146395.1). Lineage (NCBI taxonomy): Eukaryota > Metazoa > Chordata > Mammalia > Primates > Lemuridae > Eulemur > Eulemur rufifrons. The sequence goes on along the minus strand of NC_091012.1, from coordinate 19,489,857 downwards.
AGAAAAAATTAGCCGGGCATGGTGGTGAATGCCTGTAGTCCCAGCTACTCGGGAGGCTGAGGCAGTAGGATCGCTTGAGCCCAGGAGTTTGAGGTTGCTGTGAGCTTGGCTGACGCCACGGCACTCACTCTAGCCCGGGCAACAGAGCGAGAGTCTGTCTCAAAAAAAAAAAAAAAAAATGCCCCCAAAAGTCCTGTATGTTGGGTGTGGATACATGTATGTATGTAAACATGTAAATGTATTTTTAAAGGTCTGCAGTGACACACAACAAATATTTAACACTGGCTGGGGGATGGCAGACGGTGGGGCGGGGTGGGGATGCCAACTGTTTCACATATTTTTCCCTGAACTTAGCGGTTCCAAGCTTGCCGGAGCTGACTGCCCTAACACCTGAGGAGTGGCTCCTTTCTGGGTTTCTCTGAGGCCCTCTTTCTTGTGTCAGAATTCCCCATCTCCATCAGGCCTCTGCCCCTTACACGCCTCCCTTCCTCTCTTTCACATTCAAACTCCTGTCCTTGCACATCCCCGTTTTGGCTGATTCCGCAGAACAGAGGCCCAGAGTGTCTGAACACTTCTTGCCTGCGGGAACTCAGATGTCTGATTTCCTACAGAGCAGGCAGATGAGGTGCCCCATAACTCCCACTCTCCCATTTCAGGCTGTGTCTTGTTAACTCCCTCCCTCAGCTCCACCGTGACTTTGATGTCAGACGTACTGAAAGGGGTAAAGAAGGCTATAGCAAAGTCTTGTGTACCCAGCTGAAGATTCTAATGTACCTCGGTGGGTTCCATTTACTCCCTCCTCTCCCTACCCCACCACAGAGAGAATCCCGAGAGCTTCCTAGAGAAAAGCCAGGCTTGCCGGCTTGCCCATCAGTCTGGCATCCAACACTTGCCCCACCTCTGTTTCCTCCTTCCTGCCACACTGCAGGCCCGTGCATTTCTGCTCAAGGCCCATCTTTGCGCCTTGCCTTGGTCTCCATCTCCTGCCTTCACTGCTGAGTACCCTTCCCTCTCCGGGGCACTTAGTCTCTCCCGTTCAACTCGAGCCTTCCTGTTGCTTTCTCTCTTTTAAAACAAGAGTGGTTTGCAACTTTTACCTTTTTAGAAGTGACAGGTGCACATGGCAAAAACAAACTTCAAAGATATACAATGAAAAGTAAGTCTCCCTCTTATCCTTGACCTCCAATCCTCCTGCTCAGGTCGTTAACCAAATTTTTAAATATCCTTCCAAAGTTATTCCATACAGATACAAGCATGTAGGAATAGATATCCTTTTCTTGTCATGCGCAAGCACAGCAAGCTACAGTCACTGTCCTGCGCCTTGCTTTTTACACAACATGCCTTAGAGAGCATCTTAAACCATCACATATGGATCTAAAGTATTATTTGTCACATCTGTCCCAATAAGGATACACTGCCTGCTGCTTCAGGATGGAAGGGGCCCAGTGTAGTTGGCTGGCACTGTGTGTCCCGTCAGTCTCTTCAAGGAATTGTGCCACAGCAGGGACTCAGTGTCGGTCCCTGTTGCTGGAAGGTTGGCAGTAGTAGATGCATCGGCCTTGGTACGTGGGAGTCTTTACTCTTGGGGCTCCATCTGGGGTCACTCAGGACAAAAGGTGGCCAACATCAACTGCCTTGTTCAGTGCCTCTTCCACGGTGGATGCTTTCTGCCGGGAGTTTGCACACACTTCATGCCCACTCCCAGATGTGCGTCCACAAGCCTCTCCCCTAGACCTCTTCCTTGCTCCTGATCTTCCAGTCCTTTCCCCTCAGGCTCCTGACCAAAACCCAAGCCATTGGGCGTTGCCCAGAAACATTTTTATGCATCTATTTCTATTTAATATATTCATTATAATTAATTACATAGTTAATTATATTAATGTCATAATATGAAAATATTACATATTTTATACCGTACAGATATACACATACATATTTACATGTATTTTATTTATGTGTGTGTGCATTGTGTGTATAAAAAAACAGAGCTGCCATAACAAATTACCACAAACTGAGTGGCTTAAAACAATAGCTCGGGAGACCGTAAATCTGAAATCTGGGTGTAAGCAGGGACATGCTCCTTCTGAAGTCTCTAGGGGAGGATCCCTCCTGCCTCTTCCACCTTCTAGGGGCTCCAGGTGTTCCTCCCTTGTGGCTGTATCACTCCAGGGTCTGCCTTCATCTTCACGTGGCCATCTCCTCTCTGTGTCTCTCCTCTTCTGTCTCTTGTGTCATAGGATTTAGGGCCTAGTGAGATAAGCTAGGATGACCTCACCTTAATATCCTTTTTTTAAATTTTTATTTTATTTTATTTTATTTTTTGACACAGAGTCTCACTCTTGCCTGGGCTAGAGTGCCGGAGCATCAGCCTAGCTCACAGCAACCTCAAACTCCTGGGCTCAAGCCATCCTCCTGCCTCAGCCTCCCGAGTAGCTGGGACTACAGGCATGCACCACTATGCCCGGCTAATTATTTTTTCTATATATATTTTAAGTTGTCCATATAATTTCTTTCCATTTTTAGTAGAGACGGGGTCTCGCTCTTGCTCAGGCTGGTCTCGAACTCCTGAGCTCAAACAATCTGCCCACCTGGGCCTCCCAGAGTGCTAGGATTACAGGCGTGAGCCACCGCGCCCGGCCTCATCTTAATATCCTTAATTTAAATAATCTGCAAAGACCCTCTTTCCAAATAAGGTCACATTGACTGGCTCTGGGGAACATACCATCAACTTACAGATAGACAGATAGATAGATAGATAGTCCCCCCTGGGGCCACTTCTCCTTCCCCATAAAGTGGAGGATGGGGTGCACCACTTGCAGCTCTGCATTCCTATCCAGGAGTGAGGGTCACCCCTGGGTGTGGCTGGAATGCAGCTGCCTTCTACTCTGTGCTTGTACCCAAATACCAAGCCAATCTAGTCAGAAACCAAGCTCAGGCCGTTCCTCCTCCAGATGGTCACATTGCCTTTGACTCAGTCTCTGCCTGGATGGGCAGGGTGCAGTTCATAGGCTTCTCCTTGGCCTTCCTCTGTGTGAAAGCTCTCACTCCATATGTCAAGGACCCAATGTGAGGGTTACTCCAATTACCAAGTGTGCCAATTCCAATTATGCACTCAGGGGCTGGGAAAATGACCTCTGGGTGGATCCAGTGGGCCCACTATGAGCCAGACCTTGGCCAGGACTTCACTTATTAGATTGTTTTCAAAATCACATAATTATAGGTAAATTTTATTTTCTTTTTTATGTTCCAAATTTTCTCAAAATAAAATGGAAAATATATTGTTTTCTGACTAGAACTTCCTGATACTTTAGTTCTTTAACTTCATTACTTTCGTTCTCCCTGTTCCTGGTCCTCATCAAGACACATTTTTAGGAACTGGGAACACAATTGCTACACCCCTAGACCTTCAATCACAAGCCCCAACCCAAGATTAATCTGACCATCTATTTTATCCATTCTTGCTCATAAGCTGTGGTGCATGGCTGAAGGAAACAACCAGAGAGATTGGCACCATTAGAAACTCAGGACCGTGCCAGGTGCGGTGGCTCATGCCTATAATCCTAGCACTCTGAAAGGCCAGGCAGGAGGATGGCTTGAGGCCAGGAGTTCGAGACCATGCTGAGCAAAAATAGAAAAAAATAGCTGGGCAACTTAAAATAGAAAAAAAAGTAGCCAGGGTTGGTGGTGGCACCTGTACTCCCAGCTACTTGGGAGGCTGAGGCAGGAGCATTGCTTGAGCCCGGGAGTCTGAGGCTGCTGTGAGCTAGGCTGACGCCACGGCACTCTAGCCTGGACAACAGAGCGAGACTCTGTCTCAAAAAAAAAAAAAAAAAAAAAAAGAAACTCAGGACCCCAGTCTAATGTGAATATCTATGCTGCCCTCACTCCCCTCAGAGCTTGTTCTCTCCACCACCTTTGCCCACAAAGTCCGAATAGATGACCTGGATCGAGGTAGTTTCTTGCCTTGTACATGACATGTTCCTGAAAGCACTTGCAAATCAGACATCCAGAAGTCTAACGATAGATGTGTGTGCTGTAGGGAGGTTTTTATTGTCTAGCAACCCAGTAGACAACTAAAAAGGCCCACACTCACCTGGGGCCCACAGGGGACGGTGACTGCTAACCAGAGCCATCCACTATGCCCACATCTCATAGTGGAAAATTGGCTACATACTTGGTGTTTTCTTTCTCCAACACATGCATCTACCACAGGCAAAGTTTCCAGCCTCCTTGCCCGTGGCCTAGCACTGCCCAGCCCTCCTCTTCATCCACATCCTTAGCCACATGACTTTGAAGGTCCTACCTCTAGTGCCAGGATATGGTTCCCTGCCCACTGATATTGAGCTTGACTGTGTGACTACCTTTAGCTAATGGAATGTGGACAAAAGTAACAAAGTGCTAATTTGATCCTAGGCCTTAAGAGGCATCATGGTCACCTCTCTTAAACGTCTGCCATCATCATGAAAAGAATATGTGAAATAGCCAGGTGACCTTCTGGTCTCAGAAGAATGAGAGACTTGTGGAATAGGGCCATCCTAGCTGCACGATGTTCCATAATATGGATGTACTGTGATTTATTTAAACACTGCTCTATTGACCAGACACTTGGGGCTTTTATTCAAAATTCTCCCAAGTCCCAAGAGTGCTTTAACAGGCATTCTTGCACATACCCATTACACACATCTACAAGCATTTCTGTGGTGTAGAAGAATTGAGGTGGCATGATGACATGAAATGCCAAAGTGGGTCCTTCTTATTTTCCTAGAATTGATGAGTAGTGTCCACACCTGTGATTAAAGATCTTCAAAGTACCTCCCATTCTAAACAAAGAGGGCCACATGTTCAGGACCAGCCCTGCAAGGATTGTCAAGAGGTGCCATTTCAAAGAAGCCCTTTCTACAGCTTTCTCATAAAGAGGGCAGAGGTGAAGGAGTCACCTTCCAGGAAAAACCACCCTTCTCCTCAAGGTTCTCTCAATGTCTGGAAGGGTACAGGGCTAGCATCTCAGGTGTACAGTCTGTGGGAGTCTGCACAAAGCAGAGACTGACATCTTGTTCCGCGTTAGATATTTTCAGAGCCACTGGCCTTGTAGATCTGCCCCAGTGCTCTCAGAGCAGGAAATGCAGAGGGCAAGAACAAATGTTTGGTTTTATAGCTACTGAAATTGCCCCTACAAAGGCTGCACCTACAGTGTTGGCTTACAGTTCTCTACCTGGGGATGGGAATAACTTTGATCTCTGTGCAGAGAGTGCTTTCCTTCAGACAGAGGTCAACAGGGTTGATTGTTAGTGACTTGAAGAGCTCAACAGAAAGAGATTAAAATAGTTTTATGGACCTAAGAGCTGTATATATCAATAGTTGATGAATTATTTCCTGATCGCTTCTTCAGAGACTGGATGCTTAATAGGTAATTCTCTTCTACTTCTGAAAAAGCAGGCAGTGTAGTAGAAAATGAACATGTGAAGGCCGGGTGCGGTTGCTCACGCCTGTAATCCTAGCACTCTGGGAGGCCGAGGTGGGTGGATCGTTTGAGCTCAGGAGTTCGAGACCAGCCTGAGCAAGAGCGAGACCCCATCTCTACTAAAAATAGAAAGAAATTATATGGACAGCTAAAAATATATATAGAAAAAATTAGCCGGGCATGGTGGTGCATGCCTGTAGTCCCAGCTACTCGGGAGGCTGAGACAGGAGGATCGCTTGAGCTCAGGAGTTTGAGGTTGCTGTGAGCTAGGCTGACGCCACGGCACTCACTCTAGCCTGGGCAACAGAGTGAGACTCTGTCTCAAAAAAAAAAAAAGAAAATGAACATGTGGACAGAGGTGAATTTTCTTCTTCTCAGGGGTGTAGGGTAAATTTTACTCTTTTTCCATAACTATCAATACTCCTAACTAGCTGTTTTCCAGATTCTGAGGTCCACCTGGGACAGACAGAAGGAACATCTCCCTAGACACAAACTTGCCAAGGACTTCACAGGCCTGGACTATGCCAAGAAAGTCTTCTGAATCTGAGTTGCCCTACAATCCTCCACTGTTACCCCATTGCCCCTGATTCAGGGCTGCAGTGAAGGCAACATAGGTATTAATAGTATGACGGTCCAGTCCTCTTGCTAGGAACAAAGGCCCACCACAGCTGGCACATCTCCAGCAAGATCGCACTGTAAGAAGAGAGATATACTTCCCAGAGTCATGTGGCTCACAATGTGGCTCAATAAAGTAATCCTGACTTTCAACCTCCAGTTGGATTGGAGAGGTGAGAGTTGACTTGAGGGTTAACTCTGCTGACATTATTTAGCAGATAGAGATTTAGGAAATACAAAAGGATCTTGGCAAGAGAGCCTGAGGAGAGACAATTAGAGGTGTACGCCACCCGTATTACTGAAGTTGTGGGCAGCCAAAATTGTAAATGCGGTCCCAGGTGGAACAAACAGAGTAACTCTTTGAGCCAAATAATTACAGCAAATAACAAGTTCATGCTGCAGCCTCCCAGCCCAATGTATGGGATTTCTGCACTCCTTGCCCATAACTGTGTTTCAGGACACTTTCAAGAATCAGCGACTCTTGTCCAGACATAAGAATTATGAGACTGACTGCGATCATTTACTTTGTACCTCCTATATGCCAGGGTCTGTGCTGCTGCTGTGAGGAAGGGAGAGATCAGCAGGAGTTCACAGGCTAACAGAAGGCCAAACATAACACTTTGAAACAGGCGTTAAGAATTAGGCATTAGAATTAAGTCTGCTTGGAATGCTTAGAATTGGAATTAGTTTAGAAGGAAAACTAAGGGCAAGACTTGACCAAGGGGTGGACTTGAGCTGGAACCAAACAGATCACCAGAGTTCCAAGCTGAACTCCACCCCTTCCCGGCTGTGTGGTTTGGAGTAAGCTATGATACTTAACCCCTCTCTCAGCTTTAGATTTTTCCTCTTTGACATGGAGCAAATAACGGTAACTACCACACTTCATTGTTCGGAGGAATAACTGAGAGAGCATATGTATAACTAGTTCATAGGTACAGGCATCCTTCAGCAAAAAAGCCCAGTATTCCCCTACCCCCACAAATAAGGTCGCCACCTATGGCTCTTATGGCACTGACATCGAACACAATGGTCCTGTATGGACATGTACTGGGTTATTCCACCAGCAACAACACAGAGAGCATCAGCAGTCCAGGCCAGCCTGGCTCTTTTGTCTCTCCTCCAGTGCAGAGGTGGAGACAGCCCTTGGGCAGCCCCACCATGTTTCCCATGGACATTGTATGTAACTAGGTGGAATAAGTGTCAGGAAATATGAATCAAATAATAACTAAATATGATAATGAAAACAGCTTGGTGTTGAAGAAGAAATAGGAAGCCTGATCAATAAAATGGGATTAAGAGTCCAGATATAGATTTTTTAAATCCATACGGAAATTTAGTATATAATAAAGGAGAAATTTAGTAAATGATAAAGGGAACATTCAATAAATGGCATTTTGGACAACTGGCTCTCCGTTTTGAACACACACACACACGTTCACACACACAAAGGTGGATCCCTACCTCGTTCTTCACATCAACATAAATCCCAGGTGGATCAAAGAGTAAACATGGAAAAATGAAACACTAAAACTACTAGAAAAACACACTGGTGGATATTTTATTTTCTGAGAGTGCTGAAAATATTTCTGGGCTCAGAAACCACAGAGAAGAAAAATGATAAAGTATCTGAATAAAATTAAAAATGTATGTGTAGCAAAAGACAAATGGGAAAATATTCATAACAATTTGATGGGGCTAATTTTGTTAACAGAAAGTTTCTAGGACAGACCAAACAATCGGATCAAAAATAGGCTATAAATATGAATAAGGAAGTCACAATAAAAGAAATACAGAAGCAAATAAACACATGAAAAGATACTCAGCCTCGCTCATTTAAAAGAATTTTAATTTCTTTAATTTTGAAAGACAAAATAAAAGAAAGATATTTTTGTCCATCCTATTAGCAACCATTTTTTAAATTCACATCAGTCTAGGGCCGGGCGCGGTGGCTCACGCCTGTAATCCTAGCACTCTGGGAGGCCGAGGCGGGTGGATTGCTCAAGGTCAGGAGTTCGAGACCAGCCTGAGCGAGACCCCGTCTCTACTAAAAATAGAAAGACATTATATGGACAACTAAAAATCTATATAGAAAAAATTAGCTGGGCATAGTGGCGTATGCCTGTAGTCCCAGCTACTCGGGAGGCTGAGGCAGGAGGATCGCTTAAGCCGAGGAGTCTGAGGTTGCTGTGAGCTAAGCTGACGCCACGGCACTCACTCTAGCCTGGGCAACAAAGTGAGATTCTGTCTCAACAAAAAAAAAAAAAAAAAGAAAAAAAGAAAAAATTCACATCAGTCTGGGCAAGGCTGTGAGGCTAGAGGCACTGTCACCTGCTGTTGATGACGGTGTGTATTGGATGCACATGGCGCTCAATGGGATGGGTGTGCAGAAGACCAGAACAGAACGTACTGAAGGAAAGGGAGAGCCAGGCAGGCACGCCAAGCGGCTCTTTCCATTGAGGGCTGATTGAGGGGCTGCCCATTGCTCTCCTACTATGCGTGGCAGAGAGAGCAAGTCAAGACTAAGTAACAGCTTGAGCTGCAGGGAACCTGAAGGCACTTAGTAAAAGTTGGCCTCTCTCCCAAGCCTGTGCTCAGTGTGTGTCCTGTTTGGAAATCGTTTCCTGGAGATAAATGCTCAGACCTGAAAGACACCGTCCTTCAACCCCACAGCCAAATTACCACATTTGCTTTCTTCATTCATTCGACAGCTATTTATTTAGCATCTGTGAAGCGCCAGACACTGTGCCAGGCTCTAGAGGTGCACCCAATTGCAGAAACTTCCAGAGCTGCCACCACTTAATAAATGCTCATTCCAGAGCTGAGAGCTCATAGGCTAGAGAGGAAACATGAAAAGAGTAGCTGGAAGAAAGGCGTTACATTTGCCAGTCAACCTTGAATAAGTCATTTTCTCACTCCTAGGCTAATTTTCTATGCCATGTCCCTTCTTTCTTGTTGCTCCTTTTAGTGGCCTGAGATGTGACCTGGCATGAGGGTGTGGTGGCATGGAGCCAGCTCTCACCACTGAGATAGCAACACAGGGGAAGGTGGAGAAAAGTCAGACAGACTTGGGCTCCCCCCGACTACTGTGTCTTGAGATCAGTGTCATGTGCAGGAGCTCATACTTCACACGCGCTGGCTAACATCCCCGTTCCCAACATCTCCTCTCGCTGTCTCGTTCGCTGGCACTGCATGCAGACCACAACCACAAGGCTTTTCTGGCTACCTCTTAGTGGATGTTTGAGACATGGAGAGAATCTTGAGGTTGTTTTATAATTGGGGAATTTTGAAATTACTCAAACCTGGACCATCACCTGTAAATTTGGGAGTTGTTTGCTACCATTGCAATGGAAGATGCAGAAGAAACTTGTCTTCAGAGAAAAGGAAAAACAAAGCAGATTCACAGGGATGAAAGATACAGGGAGGGAGGGAGTCCTGGTGGTATCTGAGTCTCTGGCTCCAGTTTGTTCCTGCAGTCCTGTCCTGGGTTTCCGGGAGACAGCCATCCCTCACCAAACCTGGTATTCATAAAATAAATTCTCATGGTTTCCTGAGCTAGTTGGAGTTGGTTTCTGCTACTTTTGACCACTAGAAGCCTAACTGGTACATCTGCTTACTCACCCTTCTAGAAGAAGGTCTGTGTCTGCCAGTACTGGGAGTTAAGAGGGCTCCACCACACACTGTGTGTTCCAGTCTTTCAGCCAGGATGAAGAGAGACAGAAGAAGTTTAGACTCGTTGTAGTTCTACTTTACCAGCTAAGAGACCTGGTTAATTGTGAAGAGCCCAATACAATGGCAGCAGAGAGATTGGGCAGCTCCCCCTGACCTCTAGCTGGCACATTTTCCCTCAAAAAGCCAGGTTGTGGCAGTGCCAAGCTCTTTCCCCAGCACTGCCAAATGCAACCAGTATAAGGCATGAATAAAGACTCCCATGGACTTCTCAGAAGTGGGGCCAGCTGTGTCTCCTTTCTCCAGCTGCCACATAGCCCAACCTCACCTCCAGCCCAAGCCCCTCTCACTTAGTGGGTATAATTCCCCAAGGAGCTGTGCTTTCATATGCAGGGAGCTACAGGCTAAATCTCCCTTTAAATTAGTCTTGTTAGGTAGGGATAAGGAGGGAGAGGTGCAGATGGCACTAGGAAATGCTTTATCTACAATAGGAGGAACAAAGTGACCAGAGGGAGCTGCCAAGAAGGAACAGATGACATGTCAAGGGGGAATTCTGAGGACTGAACAGATGTTTGGTCTACGATAGGGGGTCTCCAAGGACTGACCAACCAGAAAGAGGTAGAGAGGCCATGAAGTAGAGATATGATCAAGGCCACAAAAATGGGTCTTTGGAGCATGTGTATAAGTAAGGTGACAGTATCCTCAAGTGACCTACCGTCATTAACATAGTAAAAAGTCACATACCCCCAGCGCCATGACAGTTTACAAATACCATGGCAAGCCCCGCAAATTGCCTTACAGGGATAGAAAAGAGGAGGACTGGCCATTCCAGGAATTCTCAACCCCTTCCCAAGAAAAACCAAGAATATTACCCCCATACACACTTAACATAAAATTAGGGAATCAGCATAAAGGGGAGAAGTCTTGTTAAACCCAGAGTCTTCTCTCCATTTGCGAAGACATACTTGTTCCTTCTCCAGAATGTACTGTGCTTCTTTAATAAACTTTGGCACTTTGCCTGCTTGCATCTGCTTGGTCTGCTCATTTGCTCCATCCACTCAGTACCAGTAACCATGTTTCAGTACTGGGAACCAAGAGCCAGGAACATGGAGCTGACATCTGGTCCCCACACCGACAATCTTCTACCCTCTGCATGAGGGTTATGGAAAGTAACGTTTGCAAAATGATGATGATCTATATAGTGAGTTGAATTGTGTCCCCAAAAAAGTTCATGTCCACCCAGAACCTGTGAACATGAGCTTATTTGGAAATAGAGTCTTAGAAGATGTAATCAAGTTAAGATGAAGTCATTAGGGTGGGCCCTAATCCAATATGACTTGATTTCCTCATAAAAAGGGGAAATTTGGAGACAGACACATTCAGGGAGAAGGTCATATGACAACAGAGACAACAAAGATTTGAGTGCTGTGTCTAAGCGTCTAAAAGCCAAGGAACACCAAGGAATGCCACCAACCACCAGAAGCTAGGAGAGACAAAGAAGGATGTTTCCCTACGAGCCTTTGGAGCGAGCATGGCCTTGCAAACACCTTGATTTTAGACTAGTGGACTCCAGAACTCATATGAGGATGCTTTCCTGTTGTTTTAAGCCCACATGGTTTGTGATATTTTGTTCTGACAGCCCTAGGAAATGAATATGCTCTGCAAATTGATGATGGTCCACAAACTATTCGTGGCCTGTGATAAGTACAGAAATTGAGTGTGTAGGCAGACTGAGTGCATGTCTGCTGAATCTAATAATAAAAAATGTGGAATTGTATTTGGTATATCTATTTTCACTTAACCTTACTACTAATTTTATTGTATTTTTTAAAGTATCATTCCATGATAGCTTAGAGAGAGAGAGGGAAAGAGAGAGAAGGTTCTCCACCAAAGAAAGTTGAGAAGTGCTACTCCTAAAAAACAGCTGCCAGCAATTTCTCAGATTTTCTGGTGCCGGACTGGTGCTGTTTCCTATGGTGTTTCCTAGTAAGCTGTTGAACTGGCCTTTCCCTATAATTTATATTTCATTTTCATTTCAGGAGAAATCTGGGGAGAGGACTTAGATCCATGCCTTTAAGTCACTATTTTGCCCAGAAGTTCTCATTGCTTACTGCTTTGTTGTATCAAAGTTAAAACAACCTCACTAATTATTCTGATACAGAAATAATACAATTTCTAGATTCTGAAAAAGTAGCAACAATGGCTGTAACATTGTTTTTGCATATTCATAACTTACCTCCCCCACCCCACAAAAAAGAGAGACAATAGGATAGCAAAACCAAAAACCCAGGACAAGCACAAGAAAACTAGGCCATCAGGTATCCCCTTGAACTCTAAAATCTGGACTGGCTGAGACCAAATCACATCCACCCACCCTCCACACCAAGATCGTCCTGAAGGGGTATCTGGTGGTCTTGGAACTCCAATACTTACCTGCCTTCGGGCAATTCCAACTATGAAATTCTTTGTGGTTACCCCAAACACAAGACGAGAGAATTAAAAGAACATGTAAATCTGTAGGTAACCTTTCCAAAACACAGAGACTGTAATTAGTAAGGTCAGGTGAGAAAAAAAAATGATCAACCAGATTATTTCATCATGTTTTACCCCAATACATGCAGACAGTTCCATTCAGCTGACCTGGTGTCCAGGCTGTGGGTGTGACTGCGGCTTCCTCACAATAAAAATAACAGTCCAACATACAAGATGTCCTAAATATAAACCCTCTCCCACAAAGAATTTCCAGAGGAGACAATAAAGTTCAAAATTTTCCTAGCAAGTTGAAGTTCAAAGACATGGGAGAAAAGTCCAAAATAAAAGTCTTTTGGGCCGGGCGCGGTGGCTCAAGCCTGTAATCCTAGCACTCTGGGAGGCCGAGGTGGGCGGATTGTTTGAGCTCGGGAGTTTGAGACCAACCTGAGCAAGAGCGAGATCCCTGTCTCTACCAAAAATAGAAAAATGAGCTGGGCGTCGTGGTGTGCACCTGTAGTCCCAGCTACCCAGGAGGCTGAGGCAGGAGGACCACTTGAGCCCAGGAGTTGGAGGTTGCATTGAGCTATTATCACGTCAGTGCACTCTAGCCCAAGCAACAGAGACAGACCCAGTCTTAGGAGAAACACTAAGTCTTTTGATCTTATGAGCTAAAGTTGAAAGACATTAGAATCCCTAATCGCTCTCTCCACCCTCCCCTGTGCTCGCATTTAGCTAAAGGTTCTGGATGGTTTGTGAGGCCGCAGAGTTCTGCAGTCTGGGCCACCATCCACAGGCATGGGTGCTGTTTATTCAGTGCCTTGACAATTAGGTTATTTAAAGGCCAACTCACTGTGACTTTCCCTTTTTAAAGAGTTCAAATAGTTAATAAGACTCAGTACCATGTTGCCCAAAATCCTATCAGAATCTGTGGCCGCTAACTGGTGTCTAATTGGAGGGAGAGGCAAAAAATCTGGGTAATTTTGACAGCTCTGGTACCTGAACTATCACTGCTTTAGAACACCTAGGTTTGCAAAGGCAGAAGCCCAGTTACTTAGGTCTCTTTTGAGGTGCCTTTATTCCAAAATGTTAAGTTTATATTTGAAACCTCTTGCTTTCCATTCCCCCCTTTGGGCCCCATGTGGCGGTAACCCTCGTCCTAACACTGCCTGCTGAAAGCCCCCTGGTCTCCGGGAGCAGGCACCCTCGCTCTCCAGGCCGGGTCTCTCCCTCGGGCTCCCGGGGGCGTCTGCTGTTCGCTGGCTCCGCTCAGGAAGGCTCGGTGACTTTATAACAGGCCCACACATTTCCCACATACAGGACAGGATCACCTCACGGAGCTTTTCCCAAAGCCTATTCTACGGGTGTTTAGGACAGTAAGGTTTCCATGGCCTCTGTCTCTACTAAAAGCAGAAGAGCTTTTGTTTCAGCAACTGTGGCCAAGATGAGAGGGGGCTGGAGAGGAGGAAGAGGAAAGTTGAGAGGCTGGAAAAGTGCCACCTTGGGGTGTGGGGAGCCCCTCCGGGGGTGGAAGCAGAGGCAGAAACTACCAGAATGACTTAAGGGGGATTGCGTGTATGATTCTTAGCTCAGACGGGGCTGATCAGGGCTCCTGTTTCCTGTTTGGGAGTGTGGCGGTAAGGAGGCTTTTCTGAACAAGAGTGGCTGCCGCTGTAGGCTCCTGAACACGGGTGAAGCAGCATCAGGGGACGATGGGGCGCACCAGGCTGAGAGGAAGTGACTGCTTTGCCGAGATGCGAATGTGGTGCGGGTTGGACATCGGGCTGCACCTAACTAAATCAGGGTGTGGCGACACTTGCCTGGGAGACGTAAGTATTAGAGGAAGGTTAGATCAGCTTAGCAGTGGCATTCTCCTCACTCCATTGCATGAAACAAGCCACTTTGATGGCTCTGATTATGCCTCTCCTAATTATTACAAACAATGGCAGAATCTGAGCGGGACAGGGGGCGCTTAAAAGGCCACCAATCCCAGGCTCCATTGCCCACTTTACGCTCCTCTCTAGCAAGCCTTGGTCACTGGATTTGTTTTCTGCCTCTGGAATCAGCCTGCGGCCCATTCGCCTTCTGGTAATTGCACAGTGGGGACTGCAGTTTCAGCACATCTGACTTAAAAAACACGGTCCAGACCCCCACGGTATCCAAGGTTTCCAGTAAGAACGTAAGCCATCGGGGTTTCCAGCTGTGTGACCTGGGGACGACACTCCCCTAGGAGGGTGGAGCCCAGCGCGGCCTCCTCCATGACCTCTCCTAGGACTCCCTGAGTCCTGCCTTACCGCCACTTGACACAAGTTACTAAGGACACTCCCTTCCTAGCAGCCAGCAGCAGCACTTCCGAGGGCTGCTCCCCGCGGTCCAGACAGGCTGGAAAGCCACGGTCTGGGCTCGGGGGAGCTGTGCTTCCTGGTCAGCGGGCTGCTCTTCCTTCTTCAGTTCTCACCAACAGGAGAAGGTCACAGAAGAATCTCCACTTCAGGCACTGATCTGCCCCTCCCAGGTAACCCTAGTCCTGTTCTCCGGTGCGGAGAGGCGTGAGAAAGGAGCAGGGAAGGACACACTAGCAGTCTGCACCGCCTGGCATGCTGGGCTCTGCACTGCGATGTGCTTTGTGCAATTTAAAAAATTGAGAAAACACTCCAACGTCGAAGTAATAAAATATTAATTAAATTATACTTTATGATTTGATTATGTTTTATTCATTTTTATTTATGTATGTTATTAGTATTTAATTATAATTAATTATTATTAATTAATAATATAGTGCATTCACACTGTGGAATGCAGCAGATAAAAACAATGCAGCCAGCCGATATGTGCTGACTGCAAACCTCCCCCAGACGTGTTATTAAGTGACATATTACTACAATAATGACCGTAAGTTTAGTACACTATGATCCCATTTAATGTGTGCTTGTTTGTATTTTTTTTTCATAGCTCCAAACAGTCCTTGGCTATTTGATGTTTTAATGTGTGAGTGTGATGAGTATTTATGTGCATATGTGGTATGTGTGTGCTTGTGTGTGAGTGTGGCTGTGTGTGCAAGACCGTGTGTCTGTGTGTGTGCTTGTGTGTGTGTGTGAGTGCATGAGTGTGTGTTTATACCCACAGGAAAGCTGATAGGGAATGCTAAGAACGCTTCTCTCTGAAGAGTGGGGAGCAAAGGAGAAGTAACTTGCACACCGACTTCCACCGCTTACTTCTTAAGTGTTGGGTCATGTGTGACTTTTACTTTCATTTTTGTGCTTTTCAGTATTTTCAGTAAGGTTTAGGGCCCAAATAAAACAAAGCAATGCCCACATTTCTGCAGCAATATCATGGCGGCAAGGAGTGGAAGTGATGTGGTGTGGCAAAGCCAAGCGTATGAGCCCAAGGAGGGCAAACATGAACCCAGGAAGCACATTCTCACTCACAGACAGAGTTATCAAGGGGCACTGAGGGTGGGAGGCTGGGCTAGGTCACAGGAAGGGGTTGGGGTCAAGCTGTAGGGGCCCTGTCTGGAGGGATGCTGGTCACCCTGCCCTCTGCCAGTCCTTCCAGACTGGGCTCCTGTGACCGTAGTGGGGAAGATGGCAGAGGGGGGAGCCCGGGCTGGCCGGGCTCTGTCAGGCAGGGACTTATTGTGATTTCTGGAGAGGGCCAGTGATGAGGGCAGGAGCAGGAGGTGGCTCATCAAGGGAAGGAGGCTTGTGACCATCTGCTCTACAGTGAGGAGTGGGCACATTGCCCTCTAGGGACCTGTCCAGCTCAAAGACTGCAGGTGCCCTTTAGGGAAGTAAAAAACAAAATAATGCTCAGAGTAACACAAAAGTGGCTGGGAGGCTGGAGGAACCCCCCTCTATGTCAAGCAAAGCTATCGTCCAAATGGGTTTTCTAGTTTCATTTAACCCACTTTGCGCATCAGTGATCCCAGCAGAAATGGCATGCCCCTAAAAAGTATGCTCCTTTAGGAGGCAAGTCCACTTCCGCAGGGCCCTTAAGTCCTGTTCATTCTTGATTTGCTAAATCTCTAGGATCTTAGGAAACCTTCTCCTCTTCTCCAACGCTGTGATGGAGATATGTATGGGAAGAAATCAGAGGCTAAACACAAGGCTCCCTACTGGTAACGTGGGTCCTGCCAAGGGAAGGAGGGAAGCAAACAGCTCCTCGAAGCCTGGGAAGCAGAGCAGCCAAGTGTGGTCCCGCCGGGCACTCAGCAGCCCATTGTCCTGAGACTATTCCCTCCCTGACTCTCTCCTTACTCTGTCCTGTGACCTGGCTCACCCCTTTGCCCTCTGCTCTTCTCACTCTGCACCCGACCCTGTGCTAACTGTGGAAGATGCATAAGTGAACAACAGGCACTTGTTAAACAAACATTTATTGATATTCCCAATATGTTCCAGCCACTGTTGGACAGGCTGAACAAGACACTGTTCTTGCCATAATGGAGCTCATCGGCTGTTGGGGTAGACAGAGAAATAATCAAAGAATCACAGGACTCAGGGAGAAATAATATGATCGGGGAAGCCCAGAGTGCTGTGGGAACATAGGAAAGGGCCTCACACAGCCTAGGGGTCAGGGGAGGTATCTAGAAAGAGGTGACACATAGTGCAGGGCCTCCCTGCAATTGAGGCAGGGACATAGGAGAGGCAGCTCTCGAGCACTCTGTTCACAGCTTGTCGCCTGCAGGAACTCCAGGCATTTGGAGGCGGTAGTAAGGGAAGAACAAAATAGCCAATGCGCCAAGTCAAAAGCGTCTAGATCCTACAAGAATCCCCTGCAGCTCACTGAGTCTGCAGCTTCCCACCCCCACCCCAGACAACTCTCAAACTGGAGATCAGCTCTGACAGAAAGACTGTCCTTAGAGTCCAGGAAAAGCAACTTCCTATTTAGAGTTCGCTCATCTCAGGTTGTTTTTGTAGTAACTCGACAGGTGAACTAAAGTGACGTCACATGAGCAGGGCTTCATTCTCAGTGAGCAGAGGGCAGAATTCAAAAAGCTAGTAGCATGAAGACAAGGGCTGATCCTGGAAAAGGGGCCTGGAGGGCCTGGAGAGCTGGAAAGGACTTCCAGCTCTCCATCCCTGGAAAGGACTTCAAGGTTTCCCACAACTTGGAGAATTGCTAAAAAAAAAAAAAACAAAAAACTGACCTTTCCATCCTAGGAGTTCTACAAAGAAGAATATAGGATGGACTCACAGCAGAAAAACCACACCTTCAGCTCTGAGTTTATTATATTGGGCTTTGGGGACCTTGCTGAATTGCAAATCCTTGTTTTTGGACTCTTTCTAATCATGCACCTTGTCACCCTAGCAGGGCACACAACTATTGTCCTCATCACCCTCATTGATTCCCGCCTCCAGACCCCCATGTATTTCTTCCTCCGGAACCTGTCCACCATTGAAATTGGTGATATACTGGTTATTGTCCCCAACATGCTGGCCAATTTCCTTTCCAGGAACCAGCGGATGTCCTTCCTGGGCTGCGCCCTGCAAATGCACCTCTTCATCACCCTGGGTGGAGCAGAGTGCTTCCTCCTGACCGTGATGGCCTATGACCGCTTTGTGGCCATCTGCGACCCCTGCGCTATGCATTCATCATCACCAGGGCCCTGTGCCTGCAGATGCTGGCTCTGGCATGCAGCAGCGGCTTTGCACTCTCTCTCACTCTGACCACGCTGATCTTCCTCCTGCCCTTCTGTGGGTCCCATGAGATCAATCATTTCTTCTGTGACATCCCCGCTGTGCTATTCCTGGCCTGCTCAGACACACAAGCCAACGAGATCGCAGTCTTCTCCGTATGCATGCTCATCCTGCTGGTGCCCTTCTTGCTGATCCTGCTCTCCTATGGGTTCATCATCACGGCCATCCTCAGAATCCACTCAGCGGAGGGCAGGAACAAAGCTTTCTCCACCTGCGCAGGGCACCTGCTGGTCTCGCTTCTGCACTATGGCTGTGCGATATTCATCTACATTCGCCCCAAGTCATGCTACACCACAGAAGAGGACAAAATTGTGTCCTTAATCTACACCAACGTAACCCCCATGCTGTACCCTCTGATCGATAGTCTGAGGAAAAAGGAAGTGAAGGGTGCCGTCAGGAGACTCCTGGTGATGAAGCAGCAGCCCAAGGCAAGTTGAAGGGACGTCAAGGCCCACCAGCCAGGCATCTCACTGTGCACCTCGTGGCCCCATGCCTTCCTTTTCTCACCGCCTCTTTTTCTGTGATCAGAAAGACAGAAGGAATCCTAAGACTCTCTGAGATGCAGCAGTTCTCAGGCATTGACGGATGTTTTACTGTCCCTTCATGAACAGTTCCATCCATCACCCACAGCACTGTCAGAGACGTGGACACGGACAGGCAGAGGGTCATTAGATGACTGAAACAAAACATTAAACCAGCCACTTCTGTGGCCAAAGAACTAGCAGAGATAGAAATACAAGGAACTCCCAGATCCAAAGTAGGTAGTCTGGATGAAAATGCAGAGCCAGCCCAGAAACGGAATTCCTGCACCATCAGAAAATGACCTAAAGATCACTTGAGACACACGAACGCAACCCGGAGCAGCAGCATTGAGGACTCCTCCCTCAACCCACGCACCATCCTCACTGAGGCACTTCAGCTTCTGGGCCAGCTGCCCCTCCTCATCCTTCAAATCTTGGTTAAAGGGCCACTTGCTCCCAGAAGCCTCACGTGCTTACACATCATCTAGCACTGAAATGGCTTGTCTCCCCGAATGGCCTAGAGACTCCTTGAAGATGAGAACTATGACTAATCTCTGTCACCCCAGCACCTGGCACATAACAGATGCTCAATAAATGGTAATTGGTCAGGTGCAGTGGCTCACACCTGTAGTCCTAGCACTCTGGGAGGCCGAGGAGGGAGGATCGCTTGAGCTCAGGAGTTCGAGACCAGCCTGAGCAAGAGCAAGACCCCGTCTCTACTAAAAACAGAAAAATTAGCCAGGTGTGGTGGCATGTGGCTGTAGTCCCAGCTACTCGGGAGGCTGAGGCAGAAGGATTTCTTGAGCCTAGGAGTTTGAGTTTGCTGTGAGCTAGGCTGACACCACGGCACTCTAGCCCGGGCCACAGAGCGAGACTCCGTCTCAAAATAAATCAATAAATACATGGTAATTGAACTGAATTGTAAGCCCCCATGAGCCTTGGCACAAGAATGTCTTCAGACCTCAGCTGGTAATGGAATGAAAACTTTTAGTATGTTGCTGGGCTGAGGCCTCTGTGACCTCACGAGAAAGTATTTACTGGCCTCACTCCCACTCCATAGGCTGGGCTCAGTGCCTTGGATCCCTGTGTTTCCTTCAACCATGACACTTAGCAGGAAATATTTCTTCAGTGAATGAATGAGTCCCTCATGTGTACCTGGCACTGGGCTTGGCACTAGGCATACAGACAAAGCCCCTGTCCTCAAAGAGCTCACAAACTATCCTGGGCTATCAGACACTGAAACAACTCATTTTAATACAGTGGCTACCTGCTATGCCTTCACAGGAGAGGATGAGTCATTTCTACCACCAAACCTCGGAACACCCACATGCTGTTAAAAGAGTCAGGAAGGAGAGAGCCTGAGTCCTTGATGGACCCTTCACTGGGCAACTAAACCAACACCAAGACCACCTCCCTCTGGACTTCGTGTTCTATCAACAATACATTTCCTATGGTTTGAACTCAAAAAGCATTCCTAAATGAGGCATGGGGGAACCACAAGTACCAGCTATTTCCAACCTTGCCAGCTGTCCTCAGTTCACTTTGCCCGCCACCTCCCCCATCATGCCTAGGGAATGACCCTGCTGCAGGAGCCACCACTGAGGCACTCCTTCCCAGATGGGAGTGGTAGACCTTGAAGGGCAGGCACCATCTGGTCCTTTTTCCTGGTGCCCAGCCCTGCCTGCTCTTTGGTCAGTGACAAGGCAATGGCAAGTCAGTGAGAGAAGACGATGACTACAGTAAAGAATCCACTATAGGCTCTGCCTGGGAGCTCACAAACCAGTGCAGGAGGCAGAACAGCAAATACCTGGTGACAGCCCAGTGCTATCAATATTACGCCCAAAGATAGACTCAAGTTGCTATCAAATGAGGCAATGCTATTCCACATCTCCTGGAATTGTGGTGAGGATTGCATGGGGAGTGACACATGGCCAGGACGCAGTGAGGATTAGCGGCAGTTTAGGGCAGCAATGGGCCCTTCCATGTTGCCCTGCCCCCTCAGGCTGCAAATGGGAGTGCGAACAAGAGCAGGACAGTGATCAAAATAACAGCTGTTTGGTGCTGACAACACACTCCAGCCCTTTGTGGACCCTGTCCTCAGGGCCACATGATGCCCTTGTAGCCTGCAGCGGGCACCCCTTTATTTGTGCACGCTTAGGTGGATGCTGCTTCTGCTATCCTGTCAAGAAACACTAACTCCTACTGCTTGCATCCCTAAATCCTCCCCTACTTTCAAAATAAACTAGTAAAATGTTGGCAACTGTTGAAGCTGGATAAAGGGTAGATTTTTTTTAATATTATTCTCTCTCCTTGTGTGTAGATATGTAATTTCCATAATAAAAAGTTTTAAAAGTTAAAGACTACTGATTGGTCCTCTCTGCCCAGCAGTCCCCTCGCCGCCCCCCCCCCATGGCTTAGAATGGCCGCCTCATCCCCCCATTCATGCACACACGGGGCCTTGGGGGAAGCACAGGGAGTCAAGCCTTCCCAGGCTGCGAGATAAGGATGTGGCAACACAGGGGGCTCCAGGGAGGAGGGAGAGGCCCCTTCCAGTCAAGGGGGGTCATACATCAGGATGGGAGGGGTGAGAAGGGGATGGACACCATCAAAAGGGCCATGAATGGCAGGTGGCCTCCCAGTCCAGGCAGTACCTGGGGGAGCAGCTGAGCTGCTCAAAGCAGAGCAGCTTCCCCTGTTCCCAGGTTGGTCCTGGCCCCCAACAGCTGCCTTTCGCTGTCCCCAAATGGCAGGAGGGAGGGAGGGGAAGGGGATCAGAGAAGACCAAGGGCACAAGGCCAGGACACAAGGCCAGCCAAGGCTTCCCACTGGGCCCCGACCCCGAGAGTCCTGGGTCCAGCAGAAGCACCCACAGTGACCTGCACAGGCAAAGAAAGGCCTGGCCCCCCACCCCGGTCCATATTAGGCCAACCCCTGCCGGGCCCATCCCCCTCCCAAGAGCGGGTGGGCCCCTCTCAGGCCAAATCTCTAGGGAAGGGGCCCAGGAATCTGCAGATGAGGGGAGAGGCTGTTCTCGTCATATAGGTAAGAGATGATGTCTAGGGAGGGTAGACAGGACACGTTGAAAGGAATTGAGTAGATGGAAAGTGAGATGAGAGTATGGGAGGCCGAGGAAATGCCTCCCAAACAAAGGAGACAAAGAACTAAGGAGACGGAAGCGTTTGGGGAGTGAGGGAACAGACAGTGAGGTCAGTTGGGAGTTGGTTGGGTTTGAGGTACCTACAGGGCTTCCAAATTCATGCGGCTATACCAGTTTGAAGCTTAAGAATTCAAGAAAGATGTTGAGTATCTGGCAAAAAGATCCTTGTTTAACTATCACGTTCCTTGAATTATACACACTGGCCCTGTCAGCTCTGAGGCTTAATCATTGCAGATTATGCCTATGATTGAAAATATATTTAATACATTCCAAACAAGTTTTCTCTGATTCAGAAACACAAAGGCTTTGATTGCCAGAATGTTTAGGACTGGCACTCTGGAGAGGAGGGGCTGTTATTTGCTGAGCACCCCTGTGTGTGTATGATGTATTTTTTGTGTTCAAGCACACATGTGTTACACAGGAGCACTTGGAAGGGGCAGAAGAAAAAATATTTCATTGTGTAATATTAACAAAATGCTGATGAAGCAAACTGTCAGTAGCCCTCTGGAGGAATAACTTTCAGGATAGGATGAACACTGCGAGTAGAATTTAGAAAGGATTGCTTTTTGGAAGCAGCTCAAAGCCACAGAGAGAGTAGAGTGGCATGGCATTGGCCCCATAGTGTCTGCCCACGGCCCGGAGGCTCAGTGACTTCAGAGACTACTTCACAGCATAGTCCTCCTCATTGCATCACGAAAAAGTGCCAATTAAAGGAACTTTCAGAGGAAAAATACAGCCTCCAATGAATTGAACAGGACAATTAAAACTTCAGCAAAGTAGTTCACTTGGGAACTAATTAGAAGTTTTTCTCAACAATAATTGATGAATACATTTCTTAATTTTCTGCTTACTAATGAAATATGTGTTCACTATAAAAAAAATGGAGAGAAAATATGGGCAAGTTTGGAAAAGAAAATAAAAATCAACCATTATCTCACCACTAAAGATAACTACAAGGAGAATGTGGTATATTTGTGGATAAATGAGTTAATTCCTGCTTAGTGTTTACAACAGTGACTGAAACACAGTAATCACTCAATAAATGTTATTGGTTATCATTATTCCATTCCTAGCAGGCTTAGAAAAGTCTTTTCCCATCCAAAATCAAATAAAGTTCACCTAAATTTTCTTCAAGTGTTTTTAGTTTTATTGTGTATATATTAGCTGAATACATTTTATTTATAAACAATTCATATAATATAGAAATATTTCCACACATACTATTCCTTTACACACCTCCCATGCTTTTACCAAGATATGTAATAGCAGCTTAGTAAGTCAGCACTTACTTGCCCGCTCCTATTACTATTCATTTGTTTCATTTCATTCATTCGACTGTCACTTGCACCTCAGAATTGTCCTCCAAAGAGTGAGAGACTGAGGCATTTATTCAGCGATCTTGGCTGCATCGCGGGAGGGCTGTGTCCAAGGCCACAAATTCCCCTGCACTGCCAGGACCACCCTGTGCACAGGTTGGGTAGGGGACAGAAAAAGGGAGATGTGCTGGGAGCTGGAGGGAGCTGCAGGGAGCGCTGGCACAGGGCACAGAGGTGCCCACTCCAGCAGCTCAGAGCCAGAGGGCATGAGGAGAGTGCAGGGGGCCCAGAGGCGCAGCCTGATCGAAGATGTAGAAAAGTGTCTATGGGAAATATAAAGGTACAGGAATATAGGCAGGCTGCAGATGATGGTGACCAGAAGGGATTCAAGAGATGTATAGAAAATACAGGAAAGAGCTGGAAAGTCGAACTCTTTGCTTGTCGCCCTGCACCAGCCTACTTTTTTCCTTGATGGCCGCATATCGGTAGAGCCCGGTTATGCCAAAGCTGCCCCCAACCCTGCCCACCTCCAGCTGTACCTTTCCTGTTGATCTGACCCCCTTCCAGACACAGAAGTACACCAGCACCCAGCAGGCCAGCAGACACAGGGTCACCTCCCAGTTGAGGGCCCCTGGCACCTCCAGCCCCCCAGACAGCCGCAAGACTTTGTTCCTAGGGGAAGGAGATGCCATGAGGGCTGTGCCAGCAGAGGACGGACGACGCCACTGGAATCCGCTCTGAGGGTTCGTGGCTCCTGGCTCTGGCAGTCCTCTGTCCAGCCGGTCCCTCCCGTCGTCCACCTGGGCCAGGCCTGCAGGCGGCGCGGTGTGCCTGGCACCTGGGAGTCCATGGCCTGTGGGAGGCGGTGGGGCCCCCAGCTGATTCCCGAGCCCCAGGCCCCAGGGCCCAAGGCCCCCACCCTACTCTGCCCCCCCCACCAGGCGAGGCGGGCACGAGGGAAGGGCAGTGAACCGTGTCGCTGAAGGAGCAAGGCCCGTCCGAGCCCCAGGGACTAGCCTGGGTGCTCCCCGAGGACAGGCAGGGACTGGGAGTGACTGCTCCGCATCCCGGGGCTCGCGTGCACGCGCAGGGGAGACCCTGGGATGGGACGGGCCAGGCCCAGGGGCGCCCGACCCGCTGCTGGAACGCGCCGACGGGGCCCAGTGGCAGAAGGAAGCAGCCGGGTGCCTGAAGTCCTCAGCACAAGCCGGTTCGCACAGGCACATGGGGGAGCCCTGGTCGCGTCCGGCTTTTAAGTGCTCAACCTCGGAAGGGCGCCTCAGTGTTCTACTGACACGAACCGACAACAGGGGACCTGTCACCGGAGGGGTTGGCCCTGCGGGCATCGGCACCGCCTCCCAGGCAGGCCCGCGGAGCACGCGCGCTGGGCGGCTGGGCGGGAACCAATCACGTGCCCAGCGGCCTCACGCGGGGTCTCCAGGGGCGCAGAACAGGGCCGTTTGCGCAGGCGCTCTCAGGAGCCCAAGGTGCATCACAGGCTACCAGCGGAGCTCAGAGGTTCAGAGGGCTCTGAGGGCAAAGACAAAGGTTGGGGAGCCATGTCGGCTGCAGACCAAGGTGCAGGCGGTGCAGCAGGCCATGCTGAAGGCCAAGACGGCCCAGATGGCCCCAGAGGCCACGGAGGCCCAGGCGGCTCGGGAGAGACGGGGGTCGCTGGCGGCAGAGCTCCACAGTTTGCACGAGCACAGGGAACCGCAGGGCCCGGTGGACACTCAGCCCCGGGGCCCAGTGGATCTGCTGTGTCAGCCCTGGATGGACACACCGAGCCCACGGCCATAGAGCCAGGAAGACGACAGCTTCTGTTGTATCCTCTTCAAAGAGGTTGTAGTGGCCCGGGGCCCAGCAGGGCTGGGAGGGGTACCCTGGAAGGGCATGGAGGAGTCAGCTTGGGGGTATAGCAAGGGAAACAGTGGGGAACCAGGAAAGCTGGAACGGGTGGCCTGGGGACATGGGCCAGTGGGCAGGGAGACAGCCTGAGGGGCCTGAAAAGGGGGAGCAGACTGCAGGCAGGGTGAGTTGGCCGTGGGTGGCCGGAGGGACAGCCTGTGGAAAGCAGGCCTCAGAGTGATAAAGGAGGCCTGAGACACAGGCAAAGTCGGTATCAGATGGTGCCTTAACCTGATCTCCACCGGCATCTTCACCATGCCTTTCTCACCCCCCATGGTGCGCTGGTCCCTGGCCACTCATGCCCAACCCGTGCGAGGGGCCGTTCAGAAGGAACTCGCAGTGTCCGGCGATATACTGACTATGTCAGTTCTAGAAGGGGCCTGGGTGGGGTGTGGTGGCAGGTGGCTGGGATTAATCAGCATCTGAGGGTCATTCTAATAGAGAAATGGGAACACCACACGGTAGGGTCTAAGAACAGAGACCTGGTGCACTGGGCCTGTGCAGAGCCCGAGAGAGCGGAGGGAGGTGAGTGCAGAGACACCATCTTTGACTTGATTTTCCTTTTCCCTCACTTTTAGCCGACTGACCGCTGAAGACCCTGGGCAACTACAAATTGCCATCCCCTCCTGTCTTGACCACCTTTACCTGTTGGTGCAGACCCTGCAGCCCCCATCTTTTACTAAGCCTCAGCCAGCAAAAGGGAGCTAAGCCTAGCCTGGTGTCTCATCGGAGGTCGTGCATCCTTCCCTGGGAGATTGATTCCTGCAGTAATTGCCACTTTATTATGGGGGCCTAATTGTTTGTCTGTGTTGGCCCTTGGGTGCTCTTGGCCCTTTTGTTTCCCTGTTGCTGGAGGAGGGGGATGCTTTAATCTTCAATGTTTGTTACTGCAAAATACAAAACTGAGCTACTATTCTGCATTTTGAGCTTCTTTTGAGCTAAGGCACCTTAGTATTTTCATGCCTTTGTTTGGAGGGGAGGTTCTGGGATTCAGATATTCAAGTAGTACTGTAACCAGCTTGATAAGCAAAAAATATTTTTATCATCTTTTTGTGTGTGTGTGATTCTCTTATGTTGCAAGCTCACAGGCCAGTAAGATTTTCTGACCAGAACTTTGTAACTTTCTGCTGCACCGATGCATTCCCTTTTGAGTTTCTTTCCCAGAATGGCAGAGCCTCTTTGCAGTGACGAGATAACCACAAAGCCTTACCGTCACTGTTTGGAGCAGACAAGATAAGCAATACTCCACCACAGACTGTGCCCAAAGACCCATTGAGCCTATGCACAAGACTGAAAGAATGAGCAATATTAACCCCTGGTTCATTATAATACTAAAATCCCTGCCCCGGGAGGGACTTACCCACCAGTTTTTGGTCATGGGATGTATGTACTAACATGATTTCTCCCTGCGCTTGCATTCCCCAAACACATGATGATGCTCACTCCCCTCATGCATTATTCATTTCACCTCCAGAAAAACTGCTGACCCTGTTGATCTGGGAGGCAGATTTGAGACAGTCCATACCTCCCCCTCCCAGCAGGTGTGTCTCCTGCCATAAATCCTTTCTTCCTTGACAATCCTATTTGACTCAGTAATTGCCCTTCTGTGTGGCAAACAACAGCGAACCTCCTTCCCTTGTGGGTTCCTTAACAGTACAAAGTAATTGGAGACAATTTAGGAAATGGAACAAAATGTAAATTAATTATGTCCTGTCCTTCAGCATTAACTACTGTCAACTTTTCAGAATATTTTCTTAAATTCACACTTGCTTTTATATGTTAAATATACAATAACATATAAAGTATAATTATTTTCAAGTTCAGCATTACATTTTTTCCTGAATTATTGTCATTTAACCTAGGAGCTTTTCCTCTTTCTGAAAATACTTCAAAAACATGCACTTGAATGGATGCATAAAAGAACCATTATAATGTAATTGTTGAACATGTCATATGTTTCCATTTTTTTCCCTTCTATAGGTAATGATTCCATGTAATTCTGTGCGTCTTTGCCTGAATGGTTATTTCCTCAAGATAGATTACAAAAATTAGAATTACTGAGTTAAACATTTACTTTTCTATTTACTTTTTAAGGCTACTGCCCTACAGTACAAAATTACTATTCGGGAAGTGTGCCCTCCCACTGGAATTCTGGTTTGCCCACACCTTAATACCACTGAGTCTGATGTCTGCAAAAATAAAAAACCAAATTTGCAAGAGGAAAGCAAACAACCCAGAAACACTAGACTAGGAGTCTGTGGCTTATTGGACTTGTTTCAGATCAGTGAAGAAAAGTGTAGGGACAATTAGTTAAGTGTTTGAGGGGAGGAGTTAGCTCCCTCTAAAATATGTTGTTTCCTGCAAACTTGCAAAAGTCCCTCACAGTTGTACTAGCTCTTTTGTGTGTAGCATCAGATTTTCTACACTGATCATCAGCTTGTCTGCAAAAAGAGGCAGTTTTACTTCTTCCTTCCCACATTGGAAATATTTTATTGATTGATTTCTCTGTTCATAATAGCTTAGATTTCTCTGCTTCTTTGCATGCCTTGTAATTTTAGGTTGGAGTCCCAACATTGTGAATTTTGGTTTTGATGATTGATATTTTTCCATTCCTAAACATATTATTGAGCTGTGTTTTGAGATGCTAAGTTACCTGGAAACAGATTTATCCTTCTGAGTCTTACCTTGAAGATTTGTTCGGTGGGACAAGAGCAGATTTTAATGTAGAATTACTATAATTAATTGACAGTCTCCAATGTTTGGCAAAGCTGTAGTTGGAAACAAGGACTCTTCTACACTATCAATTGGAGTGGTAATGAAATCCATCTGGACATTGATTTGGCATTTTCTATGAAATTAAAGACAAAGACATGCATACAGTTTCACTCACCTGTGAGTTTATCCTAGAGAAACTCTTGCATATGCAAATGAGGTAGAATTGACAAGGATGTTAATTATACCATCACATAAAAAATTTTTAGAATGTAAATTTACACCAACTGGGGAAAGTTTTAATAAATAACTGTACGACTGTCCCAGTGGAAAATTATGAAGCAGTTAGGGAAAGAGCAAGACAGATAGCCAGATATTAATACAGAAAGAGATGAAAACAAGTCACAGATCTCTGCATATGGGCTTTAGCACATTCCTCTTTTTGCAGTGCGCCCCCGCCATGTGAACGTGTGGGGATACACACAGTCACTACCTGGAATGAGCCACCTCCACTGTCAGGAATGCTCATGGTCTGACAACAGCATTGTAGAAACTTTCACCTCTTAAATTCCAGAGTTACGTGTTTGACTCTTTTCATTAAGCATGTATTACTTTTGAAATAAATATTTTTACTTTGGAAACTAATAGTCTGCTCTGTTAAGGAAGAATCTTTCCTAGTCTTGTTCTTTTAAAACATTGGAAACGGTTTTTGCATTTGATGAAATGTCTGTGTGACCATAGAGGACATCTGTTGGTGTTTTCACCCAGCATCCGTTCCTTTCTCCTGGCACTGGCGTCCTTATTTCCTCCAAGAAGCCTCCCTCCTCTCCCCTCAGCAGTGATGATTCTGGTGGCGTTGACTTCAGCCCTGATCCAGGGGTAGGCACGAGGCTCAGGCCTGGCCAGTCGGAACACTGCATTCCTCTGGCCACTGTGATCCCATCTAGGCCAGTGACACTTTGGGGGCCGCCAGGGGGTAGGCTGGCTCTGGACAGAGGAGAAGCTGGAGCAGGAAGGCGGATCTCAGAGAACCGACTCCTGGACCCAGCCATGCTGGAAGCTCGGAACTGCCCTTGCAGCTTTCAGCTGCCCAGACCCAGGAGTTCTCCCTGTGACTTAAGCCAACATGGACATTTTTGATTCTTTTTGTTTAATTTTTCCATGGCAATAGATAAGTCTTGACATGACTGAATTGAGGAACCGTAGCTTTATTTCTTATTAAACCTTCTGCTGTGATCTAAGCCTTTGGCCCTCCTTTCCTTCAGGAGAGAAACGGGCATGTCTCCTGCTAAGGGATTGACTCCTTGTTGATAGGCCATCAAGCCACATTATGGTAGAAAATGAAATCAATTAGGATTTTGTGGGTAAGGATCCAAAGAGGGAGGGGAGGGGCTGCAAAGTGGTAACTGGAGGAAAGGAACAAACAGAGGGGACGCTGGGACCATTTCACATAGTTCCCCAACCCTGGCCCACAATCGTAGGGTTACTTCACCCAGCAGGTGAGACTTTAGTCTGATTGTCCCTCCCTCACCCAGCAAAACCCAGAATTAGCCTGCCACCGTAGTCTCATGGATGGACTGCTAACGCTGACAGCTTTTAAACCCTACTTACTCTGCAGTATTCCCCTGTTCCAAACTGTCCCCTCTTACTCAGAGTCAAAGCCAAAGCCCTTACGGTGGCCTGTGAACCCAAAGCCATCTGACCCATTTCCTCTCTGGGCTCCTCACCTCCCACTCTCTCCCTTGCTCACTCTGATCCAGCCACGCAGGCCCAGGACCCCTCACCGTTTATGAAACACACCAAGCCCAGTCCTGCCTCGGGGCCTTTGCACTGCCTTTTTCCTGTCTGGAACTCAGCATTCCACCTGGCTCACTGAAATGTCACCCTCTCAGCAAGGGTTTCCTGGTCACCGTATTTAAAGTTGTGGCCTACCTTCTCCCCACCTGCATTGCTTAACTGATGTGGGGGGGGGATAAACTTTCGTAGGTGCACCATGATGGGAGTTACAACCCAAAGTGTAAGGAATATCCAGGTTTTTGTAGTTTGGATGCAACTGTTCTTCCTTATATCTTAGCCCGTTCTCTCTGCCTTCCACATTGAAAATAGGCTGAGATGGGCCAGGGAAGAATGCATGTCAGCTTGGCAACATTCCAGGGTGGACACATACTTACAGATGAAGACAACGACTTGGAGGTAAGTTAAATGAATAGGTAGTTGGGGATATAAATAGCAAGGAGAGCAGGGGCTATTGCAACATTTTGGTGCAAGGGCAGGGGATGGTGGGACTCAGTGCATGGGCTGCTTCACCTTCAGTGCATGTAGACTCACTCACTGCCTCCCTTGGTGAGCTCATACAACCTAACAACTGTAAATAGAGTCTGTATGTACAGGTGTCTTCCAAAGATCCATCTCCAGTCGAGACCACTATCTGGAACTCCAGACTCTTATATCCAAATGCCAAATAGACATCTGTACTTGGATGTGAAATAGACGAGTCAAATTAACATCTCCCAAAATAACCTATTAATGCTTTATTCCAGTATTCAGCCATAGCAATAATATTACTGCGTGAGATGGCATAATATAATCTAGAGGAACCTGAAAAGACCTTTAATATGCATTTGTTAAAATATATGTTTTCGGCCGGGCGCGGTGGCTCACGCCTGTAATCCTAGCACTCTGGGAGGCCGAGGTGGGCGGATCCTTTGAGCTCAGGAGTTCGAGACCAGCCTGAGCAAGAGCGAGACCCCATCTCTACTAGAAAAAGAAAGAAATTATATGGACAGCTAAAAATATATATAGAAAAAATTAGCCGGGCATGGTGGCGCATGCCTGTAGTCCCAGCTACTCGGGAGGCTGAGACAGGAGGATTGCTTGAGCCCAGGAGTTTGAGGTTGCTGTGAGCTAGGCTGACGCCACGGCACTCACTCTAGCCTGGGCAACAGAGTGAGACTCTGTCTCAAAAAAAAAAAAAAAAAAATATATGTTTTCATAAATACTGTGAGTTCAAATTAATGATCATGCTTATCTACAGGATAGAATATTGGAATCAGAGCATTTTAATAGAGCAAGAAGGGACCCTGGTGATCATCTTCTCCAACCTCTTCCTGTTACACATAAAGAGACTGATATTTAGGATTTTGATTTCGTCCCAGTAACTACTAATTGCAACATTATCTCCATGCCATTGCTTGCAGAAATATTATTCAATAAAGTGATATGAAAAGTATGTATTATTCAATAGTATTACCACTTCCTAGATTCAGAAATTCCAATCCTAGGAGCTCAACATATAACCTCAAGGTGGTGCCAAGATCCCTGCCAGGAGGTACTCCTAACTAAGATCCAGAAGTGGGTTTAAGTCAGGAATGATGTTAGTAGTGTATCATTGGAGTTTCCCTATCCTCCATCGGACCTACCTATGCACCACCCAGGGTGCATACTATTTAGCAAACATGCCTGCCATTCTGACATATAATGACCTGATAAACAAAGAACCGCTGACAACATGAACTTGAGATTATCCTTGGAGCATAAGGCATCCCCAAGTCACTTCAGTGTTTGAATGGAGGACACATGTTAAACCCAGCTGCATCTGCAGACTCTGCTGTGCAAAACGCAGGCCCTGGGGTTCAGAGAAGTCTCCGACTACATTGGATAATTTTCAACAACTTGTTCCTCCTGTGTCCTATCTTACTAATTTTTCCAACAAAAGTATTCAAGCAAACTCCACAAAAAACGATCTTTTGTTTCCATCCACTGAATCCTGCTCCATGCCATCTTCCAAATCTCATTTGGTGGCAGCTCTGCCTTTCCAGTTGCTTGGGCCAAAAACTTTTGGGGATCATTTTAACTCCCAGTTCATCAAAATCCTATTGGCTCTGCTACAGTTTGGATGTTTGTCCCCCAGATCTCATGTTGAAATTTGATCCCCAATGTTGGAGGTGGGGCCCAATGGGAGGTGTTGGGCAATGGGGGTAGATCCCTCATGAACAGATTAATGCCCTCTCTGCGGGGGCGGGGGGAGGGAGTGAACTTTCACTCCAAGAGTTCTCACAGGAGCTGGTTGTTGGAAAGAGCCTGGCACCTCCCTCCCCTCTCTCTTGCCTCCTCTCTCACCATGTGATCTCTGCACACACCAGCTCTTGTTTGCCTTCCACCATGAGTGGAAGCCGCCTGAAGCCCTTCCCAGAAGCAGATGCTGGCACCATGCTTTTGGTACAGCTTGCAGAATCATAAGCCAAATAAACCTTTTTTTCTTTATAATTACCCAGCCTAGGGTATTCCTTTATAGCAACAAAAATGCACTAAGACAAGTTCCTTCTTCAAAATATATCTAGAATCAGTAACTGATAAAATAAGTTGACAGAAAATCAGTAAAGATATAGATAATCTGAAGAATACCATCAACCAAATTGACCTCTTCAAAATGTATAGAACACTCCATCCAACAATAGCAGAATAAACATTCTTCTCAAGTGCACATGAATCATACATTATGTTTCGCCATATGCTGGGCCATAAAACAAGTCTCAAGGAATTTCAAAGGATCAAAAAGATACAGGGTTTTTTTATGACCACAATGGAATTAAATGAGAAGTAATCTTTTAATCAGGAAAAAATCATGAACAACATTTGTCTTAGTCTTCTCAAGCTTCCATAATAAAATGCCCCAGACTGGGTGGCTTAAACAACAGAAATTTATTTTCTCACAGTTATAGAGGCCGAGCAGTCCAAGATCAGGGTGCCAGCATGGTTGGTTTCTACCGGGGCCCTCTTCATGGCTTTCACATGATCCCCTTCTCTTTGTGTCCTCACATGGTCTAGAAAGAGAGCTCTGGTGTCTCTATCCTTATTAGGGTACAGCCATATCAGATCACAGTCTGACCATTATCGTCTAATTTAACCTTAATTACCTCCTAAATGCCCTATCTCCAAACCACTCACCGAAGTTGAACCAGTAGGCAGCGGTCCTGCGGTTACAGCTGCAGCCCTGACCAACAATTTCACTGCAGCCTCACGAAAGACTCTGAGCCAGAACCGCCTGACTAGCCTACTCCCAAATTCCTGACCCCCATAAACAACAAACGTTTGTTGTTGTGCTAGCCGCTAGGTTTGGGGGTAATTTGCTATGCAGCAACAGATGACCAATAAAAGTAGGCCACACTGACTTCATAGTAGCACTCTTCGTAATAGCCACATAGAGGAAACAGCCCAAGTCTTTGTGAACAATAGAATGGGTGAATAAGTTGTGTGTTCATTAAGTGGAAGGCTGCTCAACAAACAGAACAAATGTACTGAAACACTGGACAACACGGATGAATGCCACAGACATACTGTTGCATTAAAGAAGTCAGACACACAGGAGTACTTCCTGGATGAGTCCATTCCTCTAAATGAAAAACAGGCGAGAGTTAATCGAGCCAGGACAGTGGTTACCCGAGGGTGGAGGTACTGACTGGGAGAGGACACTGGGGGTGCCTTGGGGGTTCTGGTTGTGTTCTATCTCTTGATCTGTGCGCTGGTCACATGAGCATTTTGAAGTTGTTCAAATTCATGGAGCTTCACAACTTGAGATATGTGTGCTTTGCTGTATGTGTTTTGTATGGTTGCAATGAGGAGATGATCGAAGCGTGATCTCACCAATCACATGGTTTATTTCCACACAAAGATATTCTTTTTCCCCCACAATGCTGCAAGGGGGAGAAGCATGAGAACAATCTCACAGGAGACACACTCTGTAGACGAGGCACCTGAACCCCATAGTAAGTGAGTTCCAGTTTTGTCTAGAGTCTCCAAGTGTTAAAGTCTAGTTTCTCACTGAGGGTGCACATAAAGTCTAATTGAGGTTTGAGGCAGACCTTTCTAGGAGAGGTCCTTGGGAGAGACGATTTGACCCACACAGTGGAGACGCACGATGGCACTCAAGGTCCCTGAAAGCCGGAGAGTAGCGCAGTGCCACAGTAGTGGTGGGCGAGGCTTCAGAGAATCGCTCCAAGGCCGGCGGAGAGTAGCCCTGCCACAGCCTAAGCTCCCAGTGCGTCTGTCAAAATCTTGGGTTCCTGTGTGTCTTGGGGTCCAGCAGTTGAGGCCTACCTATAACTCACATGTGTGGTCCGATAACGTGTGATGTAACGTTCTTGTGGGAGGGGGGTTACATGCCATGTTCTTAAGTCACTCACATAGTAAGTATTTGGAATCATTTTTTCTTCCTTTTTTAATTATTGTTTTATTTTAGAATATTACAGGGGTACAAAGGCTTTGGTTACATGCATTGCCTTTGCACCACCCAACTCAGACCAACAAGTGTGCCCAAACCCCTGACATTGCGAACCGTACCCATCCCCTCCTCCCCTCTCCCACCTGCGTGACGCCCTGTGAATGCTACTCCCATATGCGCACGTTACTGTTTTTGTTTGTTTGTTTGTTTGTTTTTGAGACAGAGTCTCACTCTGTTGCCCAGGCTAGAGTGCCGGAGCGTCAGCCTAGCTCACAGCAACTTCAGAATCCTGGGCTCAAGTGATCCTCCTGCCTCAGCCTCCCAAGTACCTGGGACTACAGGTATGTGCCACCACATCTGGCTAATTGTTAATATATATATTTTTATTTGTCAATATAATTTCTTTCTATTTTTAGTAGAGACAGGATCTCGCTCTTGCTGAGGCTGGTCTCAAACTCCTGAGCTCAAACGATCTGCCCACCTCGGCTTCCCAGAGTGCTAGGATTACAGGCGTGAGCCGCCGTGCCTGGCCCCAGTGTTGATCAATGAGTACCAATTTCACAGAGCGTACCTGTGATGCTTGTTTTTCCATTCTTTTTTTTTTTTTATAGAAAACCTAGATTTATTTGTTAAGCTATTACAAAGACAAAACAATTACCATTTGAAGTACTTTGAGGATTTCATCCCAGTTTCACTTGTTTTGTTACAGAAAGTAACTCAAGATGTTGGAAACTAGAGGATATAACCGAAGAGGTTAAAAGAGAGCAGACTGATGAAACATGGTGAAAAAAGCAAAAGCTAGTCAAAAACACTTGTGTCAGGGGTAGTATATGTGGCTGGAGTATTTCCAAAGAGGCTACCTACAAATGCCTGAATTAATTAATCTGGGCCCCAAATTAGAAGATTCTTGCCCCTGTGGAGAACGAGCAGAGGCTAGGATTCCTCTGAGATCTTTGCTTTTAGGGGTATGGGTATCCTTAAGCCCCAACGAAGCGAATCTTAGCTTCAACCTCTCTCTTTCCCACCCGGTCTACCTACATCTCCAAGCTCCTGTGCACTTCCACCACATAGGCCTGCCAGCTTATAGAAGATGCATAGAGTGAAGGCAGGAATTACAGACCTCCTCAGAGGGTACCTAGACACAGAGTTTTGGGGTAAATAATAAACTACAAACACCCTCTTGGTTAAGTTAATTCACCTTTGTTAATAAAGGTCATAGTTTCTTCTGCTGGTGACAACTTGTTGTCTCAGTACAGTCTGTCTCATGAAAGAACTGGTTCAGGTGAGTTTTGGAGAAGGAAAAAGACTTTCATCAACCCACTCCAGAGTGGAAGAGGCACCAAGTTCTCTCCTATAGTTATGAGCAGAATCTTCAAGTAGCATAAATCATTTTCAGTGATCAACATCTGCATCCTCAAACTGTCCGGCAACTGTTGGTGTGGTATCTACCTCCATCCCGTCATGCGCTTCCACATCATATTCGTCTCCATCATAATCATCTGAATCTTCATCCTCAGGATCTGGATGCAAGGCCTGGCATTCACACATTGCAGTGAACATTGCCTCCAATGCTGATTTATCACTAGGCACAAATCTAAATTCAGTAATAGGTTCAACATCATCATCATCATCACTGTCTTCCTCTTCTTCATCAGCCACAGATTCTTTTGATTCTTCTCCAAATTTGGCATTCACCATAACATACAAATGCTCTCGTGGATAGGCATTTAGGTCTCGGGACACCGCATGTAAACTAATGGTGGGATATTCCAGTCAGAATCCTAATCCAGAGCCATCTAACCAAGACAGGCGGCTCTCCGCGATGTAAAGGGTCCCGGTGCCGAGGCCCTTCCCGTTCAGCACCGCCTCGGTATCTGGCTGCTGCTGCCGGAGCCCCTCAGCCGGCCCGGGCGGAGGGAAACTTTTGAGGAAGCTCATAGCAGCAGGGAGGGCGGCAACACAGGCCGCGAGGGAGCCGGCAGACAGCAATCCCCTGTTTTTCCATTCTTGTGATATTTCACTTTGAAGAATGGGCTCCAGCTCCATCCAGGAGAGTACGAGGGGTATTAGTTCATGATTTTTACAGCTGATTACTACTCCATGGAATCATTTTAAAGCTACATAAAAGTAAGTCACTTTGCAATGACAACTTTATGTAAATTTATAAAGGGAGAATACTTCTCCGTCGAGGAGAGCATGGTGAGACAAAACAACTTCCGATTGTCAGCAGTCTTTGCTCACTGGTATAGAGGGAAAGACGTTTGCCAGAACAATACCTGAGTAATGGTCGCATGCTGAGAACAACCTCAACTGGCCTCAGCACCTGAGTAAGCATGACGTAACATACTGTCATTCTCCAAGAGTTATCTGTCTTCTGCAAAAGTCAGGTGGGGTGTTCTATGGGTATTAACTTCCCTCTATGTTTAGGGGCTTCGATGGTGTCATTGATCTCTGGGATTCTCCCGGGGGATGCATTATGTCTTTCTGGTTGCATATTGTTGGAGAAGGAGAGCTGCAGCGGTTTCTATTTGGACCTCCATCAAGATAGTCCTTAATTCAGGCCTCTGCTTTCCCTACCTAGAGTTCTTTCTGCTCTGTACATCAGGTAGGGCCTGAGAAATTGCCCATCTATTACGTTCTTAGAAGCCCAAAAATTGATTAGAGAATGTTTCTCCCAAATCAAGGGCAACAACAAAAAACAAACAGATAATCTACAAAATATTCACTTTTCTTGGGCACGTCAAAGAGCTCCGCTCACACAGCAACCAGGTGACCTGAATCCCAAAGACTGACAAGCTCCCCTGAGGAGAGGTGAGACAGGGGAACTGCTTCCCACTGGCTTTGCCTGGGAGGAAGAGGCAGTGGCCAAAATCAGGCAGACAGAAAATAGCCAAAATGCTAGCAAATGGAGTAGGCTCCACAGAGATTGTGACAAGAGGAAGGGAGCAGAGAGTACATACAGACAACTCTTGCGAGTTGTGCCCTAGCTGTGAGAAATGATAAGAAATTGAGTAGAGCCGTGTCACGTGGTCACCCCAAGCTGCAGGGCATGCTGGAACGTGGCTACTAGCTTGACAGGGCCAGGGGAACAGGCTGGACATTGAATGTGCCTTCAATGTGTTCTACAGGCAACTCCACTCATGACCTTCAGCTCTGTGGACCAGGTCCCACAAAATCTGGCCCTCCTTTACTTCCTGACATCGATGTCCACATGGTTGCCTGTCTCAGCATTACGACAAATATCCCTTTAGCCAAGATGTTTCTAGCGGTCTCTATCTCTCATCCGTGAAAGAGCTTGATGAGGAGAGAGAGACAGGGTGGCACAGCTCGGCAGTGCTGAGGCCAGTCCCACCTGAGGGAAGCAGGAGTTTTCACAGGACAGGTGGGAGTTGTGTCTGGAAGCCCCAGTGGGAAGCGAGTAGAATGCCAACCCCACCTCCCCAACCTGAAGGATGGGAGCAGCTTCCTTCTCTGGTGTCGCCGGTGTCCTGGGAAGCACCTGGTTTCAGTCAAAGCCACGGAGGAAAGCCGAGAAGAGTCGCTGAGATGTGGGGGAACCTGTGGACTATGGAAAGGCACTGGGACTGTTGGGACCGACGGAACTTACTCTGTTTGAGCCCAAGGTGCACAAAGGAAAATGAAAGAGAAAGAGCCATATCACAGAGACTTTCCTGTCCTGCCAGCAGGATTCCTGGGGAATGAGTGAGCTCTCCAGCCCTTGAGGGCTCAGGCACAGGTGGTGGGAGCATTTGGCCAGGCTTGTGGTAGAGGAAATGCAAGCCCCAGATGCAGATGATCCTACTGGTTCCTTCTGGCCCTAATACTCTGTAATTCTAAGTCAAGTCCTCCAGAGTCAACTTGACTGCTGTCTTCCCAAATATGTAGAATGGTTGTCACCTGAGTACGTAGAGGACTTTGAGTCATGGTGAAGCAGGGACGCCTGGCAAGACCTCACACCAAAGTGGAGCTCCCTGTGGGACACTGCAGGGGCGGGCAGGGGCAGTGGGGAGGCCCCCGGGCAGACACCCCGAGAGCTGAGTCCCTGAGAGGGAGAGAGCGGAGGAGCCGCATCTTGCCCCGGGGCAGCGGGACAACCAGCACAGTTTGCACAGTGAGGCCGAGCTGTGCGGAAGTCACTCTGTGACCACCTGTCTGTGTGTCTGCAGATAGGTCTGTCTGCCCCAGGACATCAGGAAAATCAAGGCCCACCTGCCTGGTAGGTCGGGAAGCCGTCCAAGGAGCCAGAGGGTGGCTTGGTGCTAGAGGGAGCATCTCAGCCAGCAAGGTCACCAAACAGGGCCTGGCCCTGGAGCTGAGACCCTCGGCATCCTGTTCTCTGACACGTTGCAAGGGGCAGGCAGCTTTCGCCTCTTCTTTGGCGCCGTGTAGGAGGGACCTGCAGATGGAGAACGGGAGCAGACAGCGCAGGACAGCGCCCTGGACCTACGTCAGGGCATGGGCTGAGTCGCCAGCCCAGGCCAGTGTCCCTTCAGTTGCAGCCAACTTCATTGTTTTCTGCTGATCCCCAAAATAATCTTACCCCAAGAAAAATAATTCAAACACTGCAGGCAAGACTAAGACAGAGTGAACATTTACACACACACACACACACACACACACACACAAAGTAACTACAGTTAACAGGCAGGGTTGATGCTTCTGTGCTTCAAAGGCAGAGTTTGTTCATGTCATACACATGAGATGATACTATATACATTGCCCTGTGGCTTCCTCTTTTCACTTAATATATATATATATTGTGGAAGTTTCTCCCTAGCAGTGTGCAGAGACATACACCTCATTCTTTCAGTAAACCATTTTATGGATGCATTATAATGTGCTACACCGCTTACCTATGTTGTTTCTGACTTTTAGTCATTTTAAAAGAATACTGCACTTAAGTGTTGATCAGTGAAAACCAGTTTGATGGTGAGTACATGTGCGCACCGTCTGGGGGATGGACAGGCTCGAAGCTCTGACTCAGGTGGGGCAAGGGCAGTATACATAACCTAAACATATTTGTACGCCCGTAATATGCTGAAAGAGAAAAAAAGAGAATGCTGCAATGACCATTGTTGTATACTCATCTTTGTGGTTGTGCAGACGTTTCAAAGGACAAAGCTAAGAATTTGAGTTGTGGGACAGAAGACATTCACTTTTAAATTTCTGAGAGACTTTGCAAAATTTTTTACGAAAATGGTGGCACCATCTTTATTCGTGCTAATAGTAAGGGTCTTATCAATCATCATAATGTTTGCTAATAGGATGGGGGAAAATGAATTCTCAATGTTGTTATATGCGGTTCTTTGGTTATTACTGAAGCCTAACATCTTTTTGTTCCTTCGCTGGGCCATATAACTCCTACCTGTCTTCTAAGAATTGCCTGTTCTTACCTTTATCTGTTTTTCCACTTGGTTGTTTGGCTTTAGCTTAGTGATGTGTGAGAGCTCTTGTATAGTAAAGATATTAGCCCTTTGATTATCAAACACATTGCAAGTGCATTTCCCAGTATGTTGCCTCTAATTTACCTTTGTTTGTTGTCAAGTTTCACAGTAGTTCAAAATTCAGCCCGTTCCCATTGAGCTGTAAATCTCCCCAGAAACTTCTCTGTGGAATGCACACTGCTATAGCTGTGACACATCATAGTCTTAAGAATTATGTTTGCTATACGTTTTAATGGATCACACCACTAGACTCCAGTCATTACTTTCCACTCATAGAATTTTCCTGGCTACACTTTTGCTATATTGTTTCAGATAGCCATTTGATTTTTTAATGTAAAAATAATGTCATGAATAAAAATAGGATTGATCTAGTTGATGGCACTAAAACATGTTAATATGCACCTCTGTGTTCTGCTGGTTTTTAAATAATTTTCTTCTTATATAAAACCCTTCTAAACATTTGTATATGGTTTATCTTGATTTTACTTTGTACGCTTTATATCTACAGACACAAATAGAATCAAACTGAAAGAATGGAAGTGGATATTCCATGCAAACTTTAAAAAAGGGGGGGTTGAGTGTCTGTACTAATATCACACAAAATAGAATTCAAGTGAAAATCTTGTACAAAACACAAAAGAATGGCCTTGTATACTTACAAAAATGGTCCGGTCAGCAAGAAGATATAGCAGTTATGAACATATATGCACCAAACAATAGTGTCCCAAAATATATGAAGCAAAATTTACAGAGTGGAAGAGACAAATCGTCTGCTCTACAATAATAGTTAGAGACTTTAGTACACCACTTTAAATAATGGGTGGAACATGTAGACAAAATATTAATAAGGAAATAGAGGACTTGAACAATGCTATAGACCAACTAGACCTAACAGACCCATGTAGAATACTCCACCCAACAACAGCGGACTACACATTCTTCTCAAGTGCATATGGAATATTCTCTAGGAGAGATCTTATGGTAGACCACAAAACTACACTTAATTAATGTAAACAGACTGAAATATTTCCCAGTATCTTTTCCACCACAATGGAACGAAACTAAAAATCAATAAAAAAAGGAAAACTGGAAAATTCCCAAATATACAGAAATGAAACAATACATTTTAAACAACCAATAGGTCAAAGAAGAAAGCACAAGGGAAATTAGAAATATTTAGAGATTAATGAAGATGAAACAAAGCACACAAAGTTTATGATATGAAGTGAAGGTAGTAAATAATTTTATAACTGTAAATGACCATATTTTAAAAAAAGGCCGGTCTCAGTGGCTCATGCCTGTAATCCTAGCACTCTGGGAAGCCGAGGCAGGCAGATCGTTTGAGCTCGGGAGTTAAAAACCTGCCTGAGCAAGAATGAGACCCCATCTCTATGAAAAAATAGAAAGAAATCAGCTGGACAACTAAAAATATACAGAAAAAAATAGCCGGGTATGGTGGCGCATGCCTGTAGTCCCAGCTACGTGGGGGGCTGAGGCAGAAGGATTGCTTGAGCCTAGGAGTTTGAGGTTGCTGTGAGCTAGGCTGACGTCACAGCACTCTATCCAGGGTGACAGAGCGGTACGCTGGGATGGGGAGGCATGGGAAATATATATAACCTGAACTTTTGTACCCCCATAATGAGCCAAAAATAAAAAAATAAAATAAAATAAAATAAATAAATATGTAAAATAAAAAATAAAAAGAAAACAGTTCTGAAACCAATAACCTAATTTTATGTCTTGTGGAACTAGCAAAATAAGAGCAAACTGAAATAGAAGAATGAAGGAAATAATAAATATTAGAGTTGAGATAAATAAAATAGAGAAGAGAAAACAATAGAGAGAATCAAGGAAACCAAAGAGTTGGTTCATTGATAAGATCACCAAAATTGACAAACGTCTAGCTAGACTACCAAAAAAAGAGAATAGACACAAATCACTAAAATTAGAAATAAAAGTAGGGACATGAGTACCAACTTTACAAAACTTTAAAAAAAATATGAAAGAAAACTATGAACAATTGTACACCAATAAATTAGAGAAACTAGATGAATAGACAACTT
Organism: Eulemur rufifrons; assembly: GCF_041146395.1. NCBI lineage: Eukaryota > Metazoa > Chordata > Mammalia > Primates > Lemuridae > Eulemur > Eulemur rufifrons. The sequence goes on along the minus strand of NC_091012.1, from coordinate 19,448,609 downwards.
CCTCTCAACAAACTGCCTAGAGTGAATTTATAAGAGATTTTAAAAAATCTGAACATAAGTATAAAAAGTAAAAAGATTCAATCATTAATCAAAAACCTCCAAAGAAAAGTCCAGAACCAGATGACTTCACTGGGTAATTCTACCAAATATTTTTAAAAGAATTAACACCAATCCTCAAAGTCTTGTAAAAATAGGAGAGAAGGGAATACTTCTTAACTCATTCTGTGAGGCCAGCATTATCCTGATATCAAAGCGAGATGACAACAACACATGCATCAAAAGATATTTAGAGACCAATACTCATTATGAATATCAACGCAAAAATCCTCAATAAAATCCTAACAAACCAAATCCAACAGGATTTTAAAAGGTTTATACACGACGACCAAGTGGGGCTTATCCCAGAAATGCAAGTATAACTAAAAAAATGTATCAGTGTAATATACCACATTAATGAGACCAAGAGAGGAAAAAACACATGATCCTCTCATTAGACACAGACTAGGGACTTGGCAAATGCCAACACTCTTTCAGAATAAAAGCGCTCAAAAACTAGTGATACAAGGGAACTTCCTTGACACGATAAAGGGCATCCATGAAAAGTCCGTACTTAACATCATATTAATGGCGAAAGACTGAAAACTTTCCTCCTAACATCAGGAACAAAACAAGGATGACTGCTTTCATTACTACTTTCAACACCGTACTGGGAGTTTGAGCCAGAGGAAGTTTGGAAAAAAAGAAATGAAAAGCATTCACATTGGAAAGAAAAAAGTAAAACTATCTCTGTTCACAGATAATATGAATTTATGTATACAGAACCCCCCCAAAATTCACGTGAAAGTTACTATAGCTAATAAACAAATTCAGCAGTTTGCAGGGTAAAAGATCAACATGCCAAACTTAATTGTGTTTCTATGCACCTGCCATGGGCAACCTAAAAAGGAAATTAAGAAAACAATTCCATTTCAAATAGCATCTCAAAGAATGAAACACCAGGGAATAAATCTAAGCAAGGAGGTGAAAGGCTTGCATACTGAAAATTAGAAAATCTTGCTAAAAGAAATGAAAGACTGACCTGAATAAATAGAAAGACTTCTTGTGTTCATGAGTAGGGAGATTTGATATCGTTAAGTGGTGAATACTACCCAAAACAATCTACAAATTTAATGCAATCACTGTCAAAATTCCAACAGTCTTTTTTTTTTTTTTCTGAAGAAATGGAAAAGCTGATCCTCAGATTCATATGGAATTGCAAGGGGCACTAAGTCGCAAAAAAAAAAAAAAAAAAAAACCCTCAAAAAAGAACAAAGTGAAAAGACTCACACTTCCCAATTTCAAACTTACTACACAGCTACTGTAACAACCGTGTGTGGTGCTAGCATGAGGACAGACATAGAAAGCAAAAGAATAGAATTGAGAGTCCATAAATAAACCCATACATCTATGGCTAAATAATTTTTGACAAAGGTGCCCATCCAGCAATGGATGATCATATCCATATAAAGCACTGGAAAGAGCATCTGAAACATAGTAAGTGTTGGCTATCCTTGTGTTTCACAAGTATACATGTGGATGCAGAGGAACACCAGGGAGGACTGTGGTGCATTCCGTGGTTTGGCTCCTCACCATTCAACCCCACCTTCGTCTAGTGAGCCTTTTTGAACAGCAGATATTGGAGAAATAAAAACTATATTTTCCTTGCTCCTTTTGAAGTATTATTCTAGATGTCCTTTAGATCTGGCCAGCCAGTTGCACTAGCACTTAGTTTGGAAGGCAAAGTGAGGAGGAATCTGCTACCTCTGCCCTCTCTGCAAGTCACAGAGACTAACGTTTCTGGGTCGGCATTAGATGAGATTCCTGTGTGTGGTGCAAGGCAGATGCAAGGCAAGCAGTGGAGTACAGTGTGCGCCGGTGCAGTGGGCATCCCGCGGTGCATTGTGGGGAAGCCCGCGTGCCTCAGCGGCTGTTGGTCGGGCAGGGCGGTTGGCTTCCCCGTGGGCTCTGAGGGAGAAGCGGAGCAGCCATGCAGGCCCCAGACTCAGGCGCAGCGGAAGGCCCAGGAGACCATAGTGGCCGCAGAAGCCCTGATGGACAGGGCAGCCCCAGTGGCCAGGGTGGCGTGGGCGCAGCCGGTGGCGCTCCTGTGGTGGGTGCCCCTGCTCCAGTGCAAGGTGGGGAGCCTGGGCCCGCAGACGCAAGGCCACGAATCCAACTAACGCAACTGTATCCTTTAAGGCGATCCAGCTTTGGCTATGAGGCCAGGGGAGAGCAGAGAGGTAAAAGGGGTGGGGCAGAGCAGGGTACAGATGGGGGAGCAGGGCAGGGACCAATAACACCTGGAAGGGAAAGACCACAGGGGAGCAGGAGGAAGGCCAGCATGGCCTGAGGGGACAGGAGAGGGGGTGCGGAAGGCCTGAGAATGCAGGAGCTGGAGAAACAGGCCTGAGAGGGCCGAGGGAGAAGGCCAGGCTGAGGAGACGGAGTGCGGTGGACGTGGATGACCTGAGGGTTAGACTGAGGAGACGGACAGGGACAGGGGCCAGGACCTGAGATGACTGGGTGCATGCGGGGCTAGCCTGACAGCTGCCTGGGGGGAAGTGGGCCTAGAGGGTTAAGGAGGCTTGAGGGACAAGTAAAGCCAGTAGTGGATGATGCCTTAACCATTTCTCCTCCAGCGTTCTCACAGTCCCTTTCCCGTCTCCCGTGGAAGCGGAGATTGCTTGCAGATCCTTGGCTCCTCGTGAGGAACCCCAGCAGCAGGCCATTCATAAGGAGTTCCGGGTGGACGGCAGCCTCCTGATTGTGTCAGTTCTAGAAGGAGCTGGGGTGGAGGTGTGGCGATAGGTGCTCAGATGGAGGGGCATGGTAATGGAGACAGGGAGACACCTAAGTATTAGGTCAGAAGAAGAGGGGCGGTGTACCGGGCGTAGGCAGGGCTTCTTACTGATAACTTGCTTTTCACTTTCCCTCACTTTTAGTACATTGACCTCTGAAGATCGTCATCTCCTCCGAACTGCCTTGCTGTCCTTTCCTGACCAACTTACCCTGATGTTGCGGATCATGAGGCGCTTGGTGCCCGTGTTGTACCCTAACTACCCGCCAGGAAACGGGGAATGAAGTGCAACCTTGTGTCCCGAGCCAGACAAGGCATCCTTTCCTAGGGCACTGATTCCTGGATTCATTGCCACTTTATTGTTGGAGCCTAACTTTTTGCCTATACTGTTCTTTCGGTGCTCGGGGCCCACTTGTTTTGTTTCCCTGTTGCTGGTGGAGGGAGATGAGTAAATATTTGTTATCGCAGAAAATAAAACTGAGCTATGATTCTGCGTCAGACCTTCTTTTCAGCGACACCACCTTCTAATTTTCATCCTTCGTCCTAGAGTTGGAGGGGAAGTTCTGGGATTCAGATATTCAAATAGTACAATGTAATTGAAGACTATTTAGGAAATGGAAGAAAATGAAAAGAATTGGGTCTTGCCATTTTGAAATTTATTATAGATTTACATTTGTATTTACACAGTAAATGCATACAAATCATATGAATGTATAGCTTACTTTTTGTAATTTTAACATTACCTTTTTCCCGATTGTTTTTTTCCGTTGACATATAAGCTTTTCCTTTCAAAAATCCTTCAGAAACTTAGGACTCTTGATCTGCACTTCACAATGGCTCTCCCGAAGATGTGCCCTCCCACCAGAATTCTGGTTTGCCAATATTCTTGTCACCATTGCATTGACTTCCTGCCAAAATAAAATACTTCTTTTGTGTGAGAAGAGAAAACATTACGAAACACTAGAATAGGAAACCTGTGGCTCACTTGCCTTATTCCAGATCAGTGAAGAAAAGTGCTGGCACAATTGGTTAAGTATTTGGGCAAGACGGATTAGCTCCCTCTAAAATATCCCGCAGTCTTGTTCAATTCACCAGGGAGTTCTATTGCAGTCACTTCTGTAGATCGCATTGGATTCTCTACATGGGCAATCAGGTTGCCCGCAGATAAAGAACGTTCTACCTCTTCCGGTCTACGTGCCTTTCACTGCTTGATTTCTCTCCTCATGATGCGTTGGATTTGTGGATTCTTTGCATGCCTGGTACTTTTTAAAGGATTGCACACATTGTGTATTTTCCCTTGAGCGGGTACTGTATATTTTTGTATTCCTAAACGTATTATTGAGCTTTGTTCTTGAATGCCGTCAAGTCACCTGAAAACAGTTTAATCCTTTACATTCTTTGCTTTTGAACATCTGCTAGGTGGGATAGGAGCAGTTTTTAGCTTAGGATTAATTTTTCCCACAATATTGAGGTAAGCTACTTCTGCGTGACTTGCCAATGTCTCCGGAATTAGAGATTTTTTTTTTTTTTTCATTGCGAGCTGAAGCCACAGCACATTTTAGTGAAGGACTAATTTATTTCCCAACTACTGGGGCAAGATCCTTCTGAGTGTTGCTGCATTAGGAGATTTTTTATTCTGGCAGGAGGGACAAAGTGCTCTTCCTGGTCCTCCTTGGACACTGAGCATAGTTGCTTTAACCCTGTCTGGTGGCCCTTTCCCAGGCCTAGGGTAGTTCCTCCACGTGCGCGTGCTGATCCGTGGTCTGCTGAATACTCCAAGGGGACCCTCTGTAGGCGCCCAGTGTTCTCTCTGTCTGCAGCTCTTGATCTATAGTACGCCGGACTTTGGTCTGCTTGTCCCTCCGTCTCCCAGCAAAGACTGGAATCGGCCTGCCTCCCTGCCCTAACAGATGAACTGCTGAAGCTGCTGGGCTGCTTTGAAACCCCAGTCAGGCCTCTGTTCAAAACCCTCAAATGGGCTCCCCTCCCATTCAGAGTCAAAGCCAAGCCCTTACCATGGCCTATACAATCCAGTGTGGCCCATTTCCTCTCTGGTCTCATCCACTCCCACTGTCCCCCTTGTTCAACCCACCCCAGACCCACTGGCCTCCTCACCCTTTCGGAAACACACCAGGCCCACTCCCGCCTCAGGGCCTGCGCATTGTCCTTTCCCGTCTGGAGCTATTGCCCTCCAGTTTCACCTGGCCCTCCCTGACTTCCTGTGGGTGCTCCTCAAATGTCACCTCAGCGGCTACAAAGCATACTCTCTGGGTTGTAGGCACACTTACAACTTTCACTCAAATGGCACAAAAGCAATTTATGAAACGAGAACGTGCGTACTCCCGTGTTATTCTGAAATGACATTTTAGAAAACGTCACCCCCTCAGAAAGGCTTTTCTGGCCACCGTGTTTAAAATCGCATCCCGCCTGCCCTGCATTATCTCCAGATCCTAGAACAGTGCCAGCCTGGCACAGAGTAGCCCCAGACCAAATTGATCAGACCGTGGTCCCTCTATCACCCAAGTCTTTTTAAATGCCATTCTCTTGGCCCAGAACACTCCTCTCCTGCCCTGGCTTCCCTCCTTCGCCCTGCTCTAACAGGTTAGGATGCGAGGTGGGTTGGTGCATCATGTTGGAGATACACCAGGACGGTAAGGAGCTGTCCAATTTTTAGGGGTCGGGTATCATCGAAACCACGGGAAGGTTTTAAACAACAGTGTAGCAACATGATCCACCTTGTATCTTAGCAGGCTCTCTCTGCCTCCGATGCTGAGAATGGGCTGCAGGGAGCCAGGGCAGAAGCAGGGAGACCGGCACCCAGGTGAGAGACGATGGCGCCCTGGATCTGGGTGGGGGCGGTGGCGGTGAGGAGCAGGGAACAGATTCTGCCTGTATCTTGAAGGTAGAACCACCAGGATCTGCTGACGGGCTGGATGTGGCCGTGCACCTCCTGAAATGCTCGGGACCCTGCAGTGAGTTACCCTTTCTCACAGAACGGGAGTCCAACTCATCCAGGGTCCCACAGGTCTGCCCACCTTTCCCAAAGACACAGCCACGCGCCGACTCCAGTTTCCCAACATTTAATTAGGCACACACATTACAGGAGCAAAGAAAAACTCATGCAACTGAAGAAAGAATTGAGGTCTGGGACCATGAGACGGGGCCAGATCCCTCAGGGGAGGCAGAAGACACGGAGCAGTAAGGCACTGCTGCCTCGGCCACTCGGAGTGGGCACAGGACAGGGCAGCTGAGGAGGAGGGGGTCCAGGGCAAGTGCGAACCACACGGGAAGTTTGGCAGTAGGTCAGGGAGAAGGACTATTCCGGAGCCCTGGGTCGGGCCCAGCTCAAGTCTGGATATAGCCTTCCGGGTGCTCAGAGAGAACAGTGCTCCATAAGAATGTACAGTCTGCCCCCCAGGATGTTTGAGGGGGACACTGTGGCTCAGCTGCAGCGGGGGACGCCTAGAGACAGGCAAGACCTATATATGAAAACAATGAGAGAAATTGGAGAGCATCTAAATCAATGTAGAAGCATACCATGCTCATGCTCTTCCAATCATAGAAGATAGTAAGATGTCAGATTTTCCCCAAACCGATCTATAGATTCAGTCAACATCCCAGCAGGCATTGTTGTAAAAATTGGTGAGCTGAGTTACAAATTTATACAGGAATACAAAGAACCCACGACAGCCACAAGAATTTGAAGAACAAAGTTAAAGGACTAACATGGCCCGATGTCAAGACTTACTCTAAATATACAGCAATCAAGACAGGGTAGAGTTGGTGCCAGGGCAGACACATAGACCCATGAAATGGGATTGGAAGTGCCCGAGTAGGCCTACACACTTATCTGGCCCACTGATTTTCACGAAAGTTGGTGAGACAAGTCAATGGGGGAAAGGAGAGTCTTTTCAATGTCTATCGTTCTGGAAGAACTAGATGTCCATATGGACAAAACATGCCTACAGAACCGTGTATGTGTGTGTATACGCACCCATGCACACGTGTGTAGAGCTCATGCTCTCAGGAACCCTGGTCCATGTGGGAGATTGGACTTTGTTGCATGCCAGCAGCTTGCAAGGGAGTCTTTGAAACACACAGAGAAGCGTGTTTGGGCAGTAGAGAGGGATCCCCGCCCAGGGAAGGCGGGCTGCTCTGCATTCCCGAGGTCGATGAGCGGGAGAGGGACTAGGCGTGTGTTTGAGTAGGACGGCAGCCCCATCCCCAAGACACCGCAGGAGGGGGACTTCTGGGTGGGGCACAGGCTCCAAGAACGGGAGACCCTGGGCAAGAGCATGAGCTCGGGAAGGAGGCAAAGGAAGGCTTCGGGGCAGGGGCTCTAACCTGCGCTGGGAACGCCGGCTGGCACAGGCCTTCCTTTCCTCAGCGCTGGCGACTGAGTGAAGCCACTGCGCTGGCAGAGGGGCAGGCCGAGGCTGGCACCGAGGAGAGAAGCCCATGTGTGTGCCAGGGGCTGCTGAGCTGGCCCTGGTCATTCTGGGGAACATCTGGGGGGCTTTGGGGTCGGTCCCTGAGGCCAGGCCCGAGAGCAGAGGCGGCCTGCGCTCCCTGCGCAAGCTGGCCAAGCTGTGCCTTCCAGATGACCCTGCAGGAGGAACCCTGGCCAGGAAGGCATGCCGGGATCGCGCCCTCAGGTCCCCACCTCAGGGACAAGACCCTGGTGGCAGCAGTGGGAAAATCACGGGGTGGAAAGGAGAGGGGTGGGGAGGCCGGGGCAAAGCTAGCCATGAGTCCGGGAGGCACCCAGACAGGGCGACTGGGGAGGTGGCATCCCGTGTGCTCCCCGGGACCCGTGGCCTGGGACTCCACTGTGCCCTATCACAGGTTCTGCTGGACGACCGCACCTATACAGGCTGGGTCAGTCTGAGCCACTGACTGCCACGGCCAAGCTCACAGACCCCATGCGCCAAGCCCAGGCGACAGGAGAAGACACGGAGTGCGTGGCCTTGGTGTTGGGATTCAGAGGGTGGGTGAGGCGGTGGACACCCGGGACGGAGGGGCCAGTTCTGGCGACATGGTCATCTTGTTTGAGTCTCGCATGGGTTTGACCCACCGTGCAGGGGACACAGAGCACACACCAGACCCCTTCTGCCTGGGCTGCTGCTGCTCCCGAGGCTTCTGGCCTCCGTCAGAGGACTTTTCTTCCTCTTTTCCTGTTTTGCTGATAAAACACACGGGATCCTGGTGAGAAAGAAGTCGAGGAAGGAAGAAAGAGGGCATCGCAGGTGGCCTGTATGTGCAGCACAGCAGGTCCCTCACAAGGACGCTGACGCCTTGGCGTGTGGCCGCCCACAGCTGTTTGTGTTCCTACAGCTTCTCTACCCGACGTGCAGGTGGCAGCGTGCAGCCTGCGGGGGCCGTGACCACACACCCCGTGAGTCTGGGCCAACTCCAGGCAAGTGCAAAATGTATGCACGGCCAGAGGCTCAACTCCATGGCCTGCCCGAGCCTATTTAAAATAGGAAACAATAGAGCAGCTATACGTCTTTCCTTCCTAGCTTTGTCATGTGGATACTGATATATGAACGTGCTATTTTACGGCATTCCCAGTAAATAGTTTCAGCCTTCAGGAATAGAAACTGTGCATTTCCTGGGGCTTCTCCCATCCCTCGGCACATGTCTTTACACTGCTGCTGGCATGTCCACCTCAGATGGAAGCCTACCTGTTCCATATTATTCTTAATGGCTGTATAGTACTCCACAGAATGTATAATCCACAGGTATGTTAGCCAGTCCCCTGTACACAGAACTTTCCATTGTTTTTAGGATGTTAGTGTTACAAACAGTGCTGTGATGAATATCCTGGTACATTTTCTTTTTCTTTTCTTTTTTGCAATTCATTACATACCATAGATTTCTATAAGGGGAATTCCTGGGTCAAAGAATAAGCCCCTTTGAAAGTGTTTGATGTCTATCACCAAATTGTCCACAAAAAAGTTTGTAGCTATTTAAACCCTGATTGCATATGAAAGTATAAATTTTCTGACGTCCCACCCCAAACAGAATATTACCATTATTTTATTTTATTTATTTATTTTTAAACTGCAAATTATTAATTATGGGGGCACAAGTCTTATTGTTATATGGATATCTTGTACAATGCTCAAGCCACGGCCTTTGGTGTGCCCATCACCAGAATAGTGTCCGTAATATGCTGAAATAAAAAAGAAAAAGAGAGAATGCTCCAATGACCATTCTTGTCTACTCATCTTTGTGGTTGTACAGACGTTTCAAAGGACAAAGCTAAGAATTTGAGTTGCTGGGACAGAAGACATTCACTTTTAAATTTCTGAGAGACTTTGCAAAATTTTTACCAAAATGGTGGCACCATCTTCATTCGTGCTAATAGTAAGGGTCTTATCAATCATCATAATGTTTGCTAATAGAATGGGGGAAAATGAATTCTCTTTTTTTTTTTTTTTTTTTGAGACAGAGTCTCACTCTGTTGCCCAGGCTAGAGTGAGTGCCATGGCGTCAGCCTAGCTCACAGCAACCTCAAACTCCTGGGCTCAAGCGATCCTCCTGCCTCAGCCTCCCGAGTAGCTGGGACTACAGGCATGCACCACCATGCCCGGCTAATTTTTTTCTCTATATATTTTTAGCTGTCCATATAATTTCTTTCTATTTTTAGTAGAGATGGGGTCTCGCTCTTGCTCAGGCTGGTCTCGAACTCCTGAGCTCAAACGATCCGCCCACCTCGGCCTCCCAGAGTGCTAGGATTACAGGCGTGAGCCACCGCGCCCGGTCGGGAAAATGAATTCTCAATGTTGTTATATGCGGTTCTTTGGTCATTACTGAAGCCTAACATCTTTTTGTTCCTTCGCTGGGCCATATTACTCCTACCTGTCTTCTAAGAATTGCCTGTTCTTACCTTTATCTGTTTTTCCACTTGGTTGTTTGGCTTTTGCTTAGTGATGTGTGAGAGCTCTTGTATAGTAAAGATGTTAGCCCTTTGATTATCAAACACGTTGCGAATGCATTTCCCAATGTGCTGTTTGCAGTTTAACTTTATTTGTTGCCAAGTTTGTCTGTGTCAGTTTCTAGTTGTTATATAGTTAAATTGGCCGCCTTTGTCCTGTACAGCTTCAGGCTTCATCCCTTTCCTCCCTCCCTGCCCTCTGTGTTTGGAATGGCCTTCCCCAACTCAAGTTTATAAAAATATCATACATTTTCTTTTAGTACCTTCCTTTCCGGTGCCCATGGCTTCCAATTCTGGAACTCATGGCCTGGACAGGGCAGGAGTAGAGGGGCAGCCATATGGGAGGTTGGTTCTTGGGGTGTTTACATGAGAACTTTGATCCTTCTGGAAATTATTTTGGTGTAAGGAGTGAGTTTATAAAAATTGGTATTCCATCTTCAAGGTTAAATAATTCATCCTTTCCCTACTTATTTATTTATTTATTTATTTATTTTTTCAGACAGAGTCTCACTCTGTTCCCTGGGCTACAGTGCTGTGGCATCAGCCTAGCTCACAGCAACCTCAAACTCCTGGGCTCAAGTGATCCTCCTGCCTCAGCCTCCTGAGTAGGTGGAACTACAGGTATGCGCCACCATGCCCAGCTATTTTTTGTACATATTTTACTTGTTTGGCTAATTTCTTTCTATTTTTAGTAGAGACGGGGTCTCGCTCTTGCTCAGGCTGGTCTCGAACTCCTGAGCTCAAACAATCCACCTGCCTTGGCCTCCCAGAGTGCTAGGATTACAGGTGTGAGCCACCACGCCCGGCCCCTACTGATTTTCAGCATCAACTTTACTACATGATGAGTGCCTATATGTGCTGGAGTCAACTTCTGGACTTTTCCTTTAAGTCCATTTTTCTGTCTTAATATGATCCTGCCAGCATCACATTTTTCTCTTTAAAAGCATACTTACTGAAAAATATTCATAATGTCAACCAAACAATTGTGAGATTTTTGCAGATACAGAGCAATATTTAGTTAATGGAACAACGAGGCTGCATCGAATGCATTTGAACCAGAGCATCTGCCATCCCTGGAGATGAACAAGAATCTCCTCCCTTTCCAGGCCAGTGTCAGCCTCACACTGAACCTGGCATAGTCAGTGGCTACTGTAAATGCCACAAAACAACAAGACATAGAGAGAGTAGGGTGTTGGGTACACAATAAGAGTATAAAGATTACAAACAAACATTCTAGGGCCTTGAATTTCCATATTTTTTCTTTAAAAGCCATGAGAATTGTAATGAGGAGTGTTGTAGGTTGAACTATTAACCCTAGAAACATATGTTAAGTCCCCAGCTAGCAGTGCCTGTTAATGTGACCTTATTTCCAAATAGAGTCTTTGCTTGATAAAGTGTATGTCAAAAATTTAAACAAAAATAGAGTCTTGACAGATGTAATCAAGTTAAGATGAGATCATGTGGATTAGGCAGACCCTAATCCTAATGACTATTGTCCTCATAAGGAAAGAGAGGTTTAGAGACACAAACAATGAAGAAAGATGGCCATGTGGAGATGGAGGCAGATATTGTAGTGATGCACCTACTAGCCAAGGACCAGCACTGGACCATCAGACACCATTAGCTTTTTTTGATGAATATTTGGTTTTGGACTGTGTTTTGGTACTTCATCTTTATCCAACCATTGTGCTGAATGCTCACAATTGTCAAAAATAATCCATTTCTCATCACACATTACAATACGGTTTAGAATGGTCCGCTGGTACTATCCACTACAGCTTCATGAAACCTGGTCAATCGATTATAGCGGATGTCTACTACAACCAGTTGGATGAAATGATGAGGATGCAGCAGCCGAGACTGGTCAATAGAGACAGGCCAATCCTCTTGCAAGACAGTGCTTGACCACATGTTGCACAAACAATGCTGCTCAAACTACAAAGGCTGGACGTGGAAACTCTCTGTCATCTACCGTATTCACCAGACTACCACTCATCCAGGCTTTGGACCATTTCTTGCAAGGAAAAATATCCAATTCTCAACAAGCTATGGAAAATGCCTTTCATTATTTCATCAGCAGTCGCTGTCCAGGGTGCTTTGCTGCTGGCATAAACAAGCTACCGTTAAGATGGCAAAACTGTGTCGATAGTTTAGGCATGTACTTTGATTAATTGTACTGCTTCTTGTTTGAGATATAATACACTACACTTTTGATTTGAAATCTGACATTTCATATTTAATGTATCATTTTTGTCATGGATTTCATTTATACAGAAGTTATAATCCCCACAATATGTTATTATTTTGGTTTTAAACAGTTTATCATGTTTTAAAGAAATATTTTAAAAATAAAAAATATTTTACATTTACTTACATATTTTCCATTCCTGGGACTCTTCATTCCTTTACATAGATCCCAGTTTCCTTATGGTATCATCTTTCCTTGTGGAGAACTGTCTTTAATATTTCATGTAGTGCAGGTTTTCTGCTAACAACAAATTATCTCAGCTTTTGTGTGTCTGAAAAAGTCATTGTTTTGCCTTCTTTTTTGTGAAATTGACATAACAAAATAAACTATTTTAAATGAAACAAAATTTGGTGGCATTTTTGTGACTTCACAGGTGAAATGATTACCAAGGATTGAGGTGAAGAGAGCAAATGAAAAATACTAGCTTAGGATAGGAGAGCGAAGCCCTCTTCCACTGGGGCACGTTTGCTGCTGTGGGGAAGTCGGACAATGGCATGGGGCAGGGAGCTGACAGACCTCTTGCCTGGTGGTCAAAGAGGAGGGGAGAGAGCACAACACAGAGGGCCGTGTAGTCCACGGGAGGACTTTGGGTTTGCCCTGAGTGAGATAGGAGGCACTGAAAGGTTCCAAGGAGGAGAAGGGTGAGACCTGACTGATGTCTTACCACTGATCTTGAGTTGGGGTTCTCCTGGGTTGTTGATGGTGAAATAACGGGGCCATTTCAGATATTATAGTTACCAGGTCCAAGATCCCTTATTCAGATAGGAGGTGCTGAGGGAGGGATTGGCTTTGATATCCTTACAGGAGGAGGTGTGTGCACTATAACTTCAAGGTCTATGCACCTCCTCTTGGTGCAGGGGCTGATGAGGTTACCATTTCCATTCTCCTAGCCTCTACCTTAACCCTGGTCTTCTGAGCTTAACCTCAGTCCTCCCGTTCCAAGTCTCATTCCTTCAAGTCTGAAACCTGCCTGCTTTGTCTTTGGGCCTTCCCTCACCCCAGCTCCCTCTTGTAAGTTGGGATTCCACACCTAGACCCTCATAGACTCTGAGTTGGACCCTATGGGTGCTGGTTTCTGTAAAGGGCTCCATGCAGCTGGGGAATGGGACACTAGTGTCCCATTTTCTTCTGGAAGGCCTGACAGACACAGAGGCATTGAGGCCCCTGCTGTTCACCATCTTTCTGCTGATGTATATAGTGGCTGTGGTTGAGGACCTGGGCATTGTCAGCCTTATCGTGGTGGACTCCCAACTCTGCACTCCCATGGACTTTTTCTTAGGCAGCCTCTCCCTGCTGGATGCTGCCTGTGTCTCCAAAAGAGTGCCTCAGATGCTGGCACATCTGCTGGCTGCAGTGTGGGCCATGCCCTACCGTGCTTGTCTTATTTAGATATTCTTTCTCCACTGCCTGGCACCCTGGGAGTGCTTCCTACTCGCAACTATGGCCTACGACTGCCATGCAGCCATCTGCCAGCCACTGCACTGCCTTGTCCTCATGGGCCAATGGACCTGGACAGGATTTGACTCAATCTCTTGACTGCTTGCCTTGGCCATCGCACTCACCCACACCATGCTTGCAGCTGTACTCAAGTACTGCCGGCCTCACCTTATCACCCACTTCTGGGACCTACTTCCTCTGCTCAAACTCTCTTGCTCCAGCACATGAGCCAATGAACTTGCCCTGCTCTTCAGTTTGATGGTGGCTCTTGTGCCCTGGTGGCTCCTGCGCCCTGGTTATGATCTCCTGTATACACATGGTAGCTGCTGCTCTCAGGAGTCCCTCCACCAAGAGACGCAGAAAACCCTTTTCCACCCGTGGTGCCCACATTGCTGTGGTCTGTATTTTCTACCTCATTTTCATTCTCTGCTACATCCTTCCCAGCTCCACATACTCTGGCTTGCAAGACTGGGTGCTCTCCGTGCTGTATGTGGTCCTCACTCCCATGCTCAACCCCATCATCTACAGCATGTGAAACAAGGAAGTAAAGAGGGCTTTGGCAAGGCCCTTGGGAAAGAAAGGACCTGGTGGGCAGCAGTCACATCAAATCAAGGTTGCACTCCTTCTCCACAATGAGGCTGCCATATGCCTGATGATTTAGGAGTAAATGTGATCACATAGGAGTTTGAAATTTACTGTAGAAGATCCATGAGGTGAAACCTATTTTGTGTATCAGGTTTTCCCCCATTCCAGCAAAGATCAAGTATTTTTGTTGCATTTTTGGTTCTAAATCATCATGTTTCCTTTCTTTTTTCAGCTTATGAACATAAAACACGGTCATTGGATCAGCTGTACAATTACAGAGGCTTACAGAATGACATACAAAAAAATACCCTCCACAGTCTTGCCACCCAGAGAGAGCCAATGTGAACATTTTGATGGTTTTCCTTCAGGTTTCTTTTTGAGCTGTGAATGTATGTGCATGTATATTTAAAGCAGGGAAAGCAAACTGGAGTCATAATTTCTTTATGGTTCTGTATGCTTATATACTCTTCACTTTGTCTTTCAGCTAGAATACATACTTAGTACTAAATCATTCATGCTTTACACAAAGGTGTGTTGTTAGAAAGCAAAAATTTCTCATAATCTGTCTCTGCACAAACCACTATGAACAGTCTTATGTATAGCCTTCCAGATTTTTTCTTGAGATACACTAACCTACACTTATAATATTTTTATTTACATAAATCGAGTTATACAACCTGCCAAATTGGCTGTTATTATTCTTATTCCATAAATTCCATGTTGCTGTCATTTGTACAATTCTCTACCAGGTTGTTTGTCTTTTACGTGTTGATTTCTAGGAGTTATATTCCTCTTAGAGACATGAGCCTTTGTTTAATATTTGGGTTACAAATCTTTTCCTAACATGTTGTTTGTCTTTTCACTTTATTTATGGTGTTTTCTTCCATAACAGAGTTCAACATTTTTATGTCATCACCAGTGATTTTATTTGTTGGGCTTCTGGAGTTCATATCCTGTTTTATTTAGTATTTGACTTACAAATAATTTCCCCAATTGATTACAAATTTGATGCTTTTATGGTGTTTTCTGCCCTAAATAAGTTTAACATTTTTTTATATTCAGACATTGATTCCTTTTTATTCAAGCATGGCTTCTATGTTTTTGTACCATGCATACATTTCTTTATTAATGTTTTCTTCTTTCATTTTTCTATTTAATTGTAAGCTTTCATTTTTTCCCTGTTTAAACCTTTCATCCTCCTGGGAATTTATTTTGCTGGAAAAAGCAAAGTCAGGACCAGCCTTATTTTTCTACCGACTTGAGTAATCCCAGTCATTTCACTCTTGGTCTTTGCGTCCTCTGCTTCAAGTTGGTTTTCCCTCTGGCTTCTGGCTCTGCCTTTTGTATTTGTGCTCCAGTCACAATCTCTGGCTTGGTCCCTGAGGCCACAACTGCTGGTGTCCTGGATGATGACCCCTACCTGCCCACAAGGACAACCCTCCAGCCGCTTATCTAGGCCTTTCTCCTCATAGCCTCCCCTCTGCTGCCCAGTGAAGTAATAGCCCTCATTCTGCAACCACGTAATGTGCTGTAATTACGCAGACCTGGATAAATGTGTCATGGGGAAACTTAGGGTTCTAGTAAAATTATGAGCTAAATAACCTGAAACCTCTCTCATCAATAATACTAGGACTACATATATTGACATGTGATGTGTGTACACAATCTTTTTAAACAAAAATATTCATAATATTGTTTATAATAGTCAAAAATAGAACAAACACAACTGCTCAATTACCCCCAATGTAACAGTCCTCTAATACATTGACCCCTAACTTCCTTTCTGTCATTTTTACTCATCCTTTTCCCTGTACCCTTGGGACGGTAACCCAAGCTGAGCCAATCAGATCTCTCTCTCTCTCTCTCTCTTTCTATTTCTCTCTCTCTCTCTCTCTCTCACTGTCAATCTCTCTTTCTTTCTCTCCCCCATCTCCTGCACCCTCTTCCCAGCTTTCCCTACTGTATGCTCAGGTCCTTTCCTCAGAGAGACTATCCAGGCTCCCCCAACCTAAATCAGCTGGAAGAACAAATGTGCAATAACAAAACCAGGTGGGAATTTAGAATTTAGTGAAGACAACATCTTCAGTGGAGAAATATGGATTATTCAACAAGTAATGCTGGAACACCTAACTAACCTTTCGGGGGAAAACAAAGCTAGATCAATGTCATTTTTCACACCAAGTAAATTCTAGTGGAATAAAATTTTAAGGTTTAAAGAAGATGTTATGAGTGAAAAATGTTATAATTTTGCAATGGGTAAGGCTTTCCATGGGACACAAAATCCAGAAATAATAATGAAAGATAAATCACTTAAATACATTTAAATTTTTTAAAACTTCTATATAGAAAAGGACCATGAGCAAAGATAAAATGAAGCAATGAGGAGGCAAAGTATTTTCAAATTATGACAAATATTTGGTGTCTTTAACATATAAACAGCAGTCACCAATCAATAAGTAAAATATGACTATTCCAACTAGAAAATGGACAAATGATATGAATGGACAGTTCTCAGAAGAGGAGATACCACTGGCCAAATATTGTATGAATTGTTAAACCACATTAGAAATCAAAAGGAAAGTAAAACAATATTGAGATATGATTTTGCTTAGTATATGGAGAAAGACTTAAAAGATTGAAAATGTTCTGGGTGTGTTATGAACTGAATTATGCTCCCCCAGAATTTGTATGTGGAAGTCCTGACCCCCAATGTGACTGTATTTGGAGATAGGGTCTTTAAGGAGGTAATTAAGTTTAAATGAGATCACAAGAGTAGGCCCTGATCCTATAGGACTGGAACCCTTTTAAGAAAAGAATGAGCACCACATTGCCGCCTTGCACTGTAGACCTTGCTTGGCCTTAGGCCTCAGTTTCTTACTCTCTCAAAATCTTACCAGGACCATTCATGACTGCTCCCAGGTGCTGGGAGATAGGTTTGGTCAGGCTGTCGGGCTTTGGCAATATTCAAAAAGTCCTTTTTTGGGGCCCTGCCTCCTGCCCCCACTGTTCCAATACCCTGCCCTCCACATACAGATAACATGCTTGAGTGACTAGTGTTCCTTCCCTCAGTTCCTACCAAATGTGCCTGCACTCTGGCTCACCCCTGCCCAGGAGCTATCAGTAAAGCTACAAAAATGGAGTGAGCAAGAAATTCTCCTCTGGCGCATGTCTCCATCCAGGACCCCTGTCCTCAACTTCCATGTCAAGTCTTCAGAAGCCTCTTGAGAGTCATTTCTCAAAACATTTGCCCTGACTGAGCCCAAATTAGGCCATTCTCATCCAGCTTGCGGCTGTGTATTTGTCTTGGGCACTCCCTGAATCCCTAGCCTGCCCATGAGCCATGGGCTGAATTCCCTGGTGCAGTGAAATTTGAGGATTTGGAAAGTTTTTTCAGGAGGATAATTATGTGTATCCACCATCTCATTTACTATAAGTACCCTCGAGGGAGGCACTACTATTACTGTCATTTTGTGGATAAGGGAACAGACTTGGGGAGGCCTCACTGTTCTATATATTGGGATGGCAGGCAGGGGGATTATTAACATTGTTGACAATTTCAGTGTCCAGTCTAAGTTCCAAGAACTGTATTTCTTGCCTTGCAAGAGTATTATCCACCCACATCTTTCTTTTTAGACTGAGTGAGTGGTTTCTTCTCCTTGGGCTAACTCTGGGCTGTCTAGGGTAGCTGTATCACTGCCTTGTCTCCTCCTTCCATACTGATAATCTGAGGGAGGAATTCAGACAGAACAGAAGCTTTGGAGCCAGAAAAGCCTGTCTGTGAATCCCTTCAGCATCTTACTAGCTTTCTAACTAAGAGAAAATTACATAACTTATAGTTTCCTCATCTGTCGATAGGAATGACATTTAGTTTATGTATATGAAAGTGCCTACCATTGATTTTGACACCAAGTAGGTGTTCAATAAATAGTAGTCTCTGTTTTCCTTTCACAATCTCAGAAAGACTTTCCTGATTACTCTCCCTAAAACCGGTCAACTTTATTATCCTTTAATAGCACTTATCGGTACCTGACGTTAAGGTAAATATCTAGTGGTGTCCTGGACGCGGGATAGCCCATCTCTTCCCGACTCTACATTTAGTGAAGCAGCCATGGTGGAACTATTTACATCACTGAAATAGTGAACATTTACAAATGAGGGGGTTTCTTGTTTGTTTTGTATAAAAATGCATCTTCTTTACTTTGCATACTTTAATTTCAGAACAAAATAAATAAAGAAACACAATACACAACATCCAATCCTGTCATCAAATTAAGGAGGGAATGGGGAGTGGGGCAAGAGGCTCTTCTATTCTGCCTTAAACGCAAGGACAGGAGAGGAAATTTAAAAAAACACACACACTAGACATCAACAGAAGGAGTCAGATGGGACAGGGCCACTCAAGACTTCTTTGGGACTCATGGGGACAAAAAAATAGAAAAGAGACACCAGAGAGCTCACTCTCTGTCTACACACACAGAGGAAAGGCCATGTGAGGACACAGAAAGAATGTGCCATCTGCAGCCCAACAAGAGATGCCTCACCAGAAGCCAGGCCTATGGCATCTTGATTTTGAACTTCCAGTCTCTAGAACTACGAAAAACTAAATTTCTGTTGTTTAAGCCACCAAGTTGGCAGCTCAAGCTGACTAATACAGGGTGGGATGTAAGGTGGAATGTAAGAAAATGGACACTTTCATACACTATTGGTTGGAAGTAAAACTGGCGCAACATTTTTGGAGGGCAGTTTGGTAATATGTATGACACACTTTAAAAGGACTTACTGTTTGACCCAAAAATTTCCTTCTAAAAATATACTGTACATAATGCATTACACAAAAACAAATGCACTAGGATATTCATTTCAGCATTGTTTACAATACTTAAGAATTAGAAACAACTTCAGGATATAAAATCAATACACACAAATCAGAGGCATTCATATATGCCAATAACAGTCAAACTGAGAATGAAATCAAAGACTCAATACCCTTCACAATAGCAATGAAGAAAATAAAGTACCTAGGAATATATTTAACTAAGGAGGTAAAAGACCTCTACAGGGAGAACTATGAAACACTGAGGAAAGAGATAGCAGAGCATGTAAACAGGTAGAAAACCATACCATGCTTGTGGATCGGAAGAATCAACATTGTTAAAATGTCTATGCTACCCAAAGTGATCTACAGATTCAATGCAATGCCTATTAAATTACCAACATCATTTTTCACAGATACAGAAAAAATAATTTTACACTTTGTATGGAACCAGAGAAGACCCCGTTTAGCAAAAGCAATTTTAGGCAACAGCTTGGTATTGGCACAAGAACAGGGACAAAGACCGGTGGAACAGAACTGAGAATCCAGACGTAAAACCATCCTCATATAGCCATCTAATGTTTGACAAAGCAGACAAAAACATACTCTGGGGAAAAGAATCCTTATTCAATAAATGGTGCTGGGAAAACTGGATGGCCACATGCAGAAGACTGAAGCGGGACCCACACCTTTCACCTCTCACAAAAATCAAATCACGGTGGATAACAGACTTAAACCTAAGATGTGAAACTATTAGAATTCTAGAAGAAAATGTGGGAAAAACACTTATAGACATTAGCCTAGGCAAAGAATTTATGAAGAAGACCCCAAAGGTAATCACGGCAACAACAAAAATAAATAAATCGGACCTGATCAAATTAAAAAGCTTCTGAACAGCCAAGGAAACTTTCATGAGAGCAAACAGACAACCTACAGAATGGGAAAATATTTCTGCATGCTACGCATGCAATAAAAGACTGATAACTAGAATCTATTTAGAACTCAGGAAAATCAGCAAGAAAAAATCAAACAACCTTATCAAAAAGTGGGCAAAGGACATGAATAGAAATTTTTCAAAAGAAGACAGAAGTATGGCCAACAAACATATGAAAAAATGCTCAACATCTCTAATCATCAGGGAAATGCAAATCAAAACTACAGTGAGGCCGGGCGCGGTGGCTCACGCCTGTAATCCTAGCACTCTGGGAGGCCGAGGCGGGTGGATTGCTCAAGGTCAGGAGTTCGAGACCAGCCTGAGCGAGACCCCGTCTCTACTAAAAATAGAAAGACATTATATGGACAACTAAAAATCTATATAGAAAAAATTAGCCGGGCATAGTGGCGCATGCCTGTAGTCCCAGCTACTCGGGAGGCTGAGGCAGTAGGATCGCTTAAGCCGAGGAGTCTGAGGTTGCTGTGAGCTAAGCTGACGCCACGGCACTCACTCTAGCCTGGGCAACAAAGTGAGACTCTGTCTCAACAAAAAAAAAAAAAAAAAAAAAAAAAAAAAACTACAGTGAGATATCATTTATCTCCAGTGAGAATGGCCTTTATCAAAAAGTCCCAAAACAATAAATGCTGGCATGGATGCGGAGAGATAGGAACACTCATACACTGCTGGTGGGACTCCAAACTAGTGCAACCCCTATGGAAAGCATTATGGAGATACTTTAAACAGATTCAAGTAGACCTACCATTCAATCCAGCAATCCCATTGTTGGGCATCTACCCAAAAGAACAAAAGACATTCTATGAAAAAGACATCTGTACTCGAATGTTTATAGCAGCACAATTCACAATTGCGAAGATGTGGAAACAACCCAAGTGCCCATCAATACATCAGTGGATTAATAAAATGTGGTATATGTATACCATGGAGTACTACTCAGCTACAAGAAACAATGGTGATATAGCACCTCTTGTATTTTCCTGGATAGAGCTGGAGCCCATTCTACTAAGTGAAGTATCCCAAGAATGGAAAAATAAGCACCACGTGTACTCACCATCAAATTGGTTTCACTGATCATCACCTAAGAGCACATTTAGGAATAACATTAATCGGGTGTCGGGCAGATGTTGGGGGAGAGGGGATGGGTGTATACATACATAATGAGTACCATGAGCACCATCTAGGGATGGACACGCTTGAAGCTCTGACTTGGGGGGAGGGGTAAGGACAATGTACGTAAACTAAACTTTTGTACCCCCATAATATGCTGAAATAAAAAAAATTTAATCTTAAACTCTTTTTTAAAAACTAATACTGTTTTCTCTGATTTTGAAAGCAATCCTGGTAGTAGATTAATATGGGATAGAAGGAAATCTTGCTTCCCTTGCAAAGCAAAGACACATATAAAGTGTAACCCCTCTCTTCCCATAACACATCTTTTCAAAATCATGAAGATCAATGATTAAATCTCTTCTGAGATTTTAACAGGAGGGGAGGAGAGAAAAGGGACTCTGGTGGCTTTTATTCATTCAGGTTCCTAGGGCAGCCCTGTCACCCTTTACAATTTACCCCACTGACCCAGTGAATGGTCCAGTACAGGCATCTGACAGTTGCAGAGGTTCTCGTTTTAGAAAACGGTAAGTTCTCAGAGAATCGACGTATGCCGTTTGTATGGCCTTCTCAGTTTCAGAGCATGACGAAATTTTATAAAAAATTGAGAGAGCACACTGTGCTTCCCGTGGGACTCTCAGGTTTCAAGAAAAAAAAATTCATTTTTTTCCAGATCAAAATCTCAGAGATTGATACGGGCCACAGCTTCTGGGGTTTTGTTTGTTTTGTTTTAATGCTACCGCAAGAAAACATCAAAGACTCCATCATTTAGATTAGAGATAAAACTTAATCTGGGCAGTCAGAGAAGCAGGACAAAGCCCCAAGCAAAGGCCTCATTCTGTCTTCAGCCTGGGCACAAGGCCAGGATAAGCGAAATCTCTGCAGGTGGCATAGAATCCTGATAAGTGGTGAGAACACCAGCCTGCTTGGTCACTTAACCAGGGAGAAGAAGCCTGGAATCTTCCTCAAGTTATAAACTAAACGATGAAATTCAGTTTTCTTGTACTCTTTTCTTGCTCATACAGCCAAAAGGAGTCCCCTTCAGCTCTCCCCGTCCTCTCTCCCTAATTTCCAAAAGAATTTTTTATGATTTACTTTTGAATTTACATACAGTCAAATTCACTTCTCTTTTTGTACAGGCCCATGACTTTGACAAGGGTCATGTAACAGCATCACAATCAAGATACGGATAGTTCCATCACCTCCAAAACTCTCTTGAACTGCCCCTTTGTAGTCAAATCCCCCTCCCACCCTCATCCCATCACAGATATGCTTTCTGTCCCCATAGTTTTTCCTTTTCCAGAATGCCATGCAGATGGAATCATACAGTATGTAGCCTTTTGCATCTGGTTTCTTCTACTTAACATAATGTATTTGAGATTTACCGGTGTCGTCGTGTGTACCAATAGTTCATTCCCAAGTATTCCTCTGTATGGATATGCCACAGTTTGTACATTTATTCACTCACTGGAGACATTTGGGTTGATTCCAGTTTGGGGTGATTAGAAATAAAGCTGCTATAAACGTTTGTGTACAGCGAAAAAAAGCATTAGAAACAATTTAAAGGTCTATATATAAGAGACTTGTTAAAATAACTATGGTATGTAAATTATGTGGAATATTATATAGAAATTAAAATAACTGGAAGGTACAGGCCTCTCCATCTGAGATGAACATCCAGCCATATGGTCCAGTTATGGGCCAATTTGGGGAGTACTGTCTGGAAAGGGCTGGTCCCAATGCCCTTTCTCCTTGTCCCTTTGCTCAGTCAACCCCCTTGCAGTCTCTCCCCTCCCTCTTTGGATTTTTATCCACAAATGTGTCTCCTTTTCTACCAAAATATGGCTCGATTGCTTATCAACAAGGAGTCAATCCTTTAGCAAGAAATATGCCTGTTTTTACCTTGAAGGAAAGGAGGGCCAAGTACTCAGATCACAGTAGATGATGAAGAAATAAAACTAGGCCGGGCTCGGTGGCTCACACCTATAATCCTAGCACTCTGGGAGGCCGTGGTGGGAGGATCGTTTGAGCTCAGAAGTTCGAGACCAGCCTGAGCAAGAGCGAGACCCCGTCTCTGCTAAAATAGAAAGAAATTAGCTGGACAACCAAAAATATATGTAGAAAAAAATTAGCTGGGCATGGTGGCGCATGCCTGTAGTCCCAGCTACTCGGGAGGCTGAGGCAGAAGGAATGCTTGAGCCCAGGAGTTCGAGGTTGCTGTGAGCTAGGCTGACACCACAGCACTCTAGCCCGGGCAACAGAGTGAGATGCTGTCTCAAAAAAAAAAAAAAAAAGAAGAAGAAGAAGAAGAAAAAGAAAAGAAATAAAACTACCGTTTCTCCATTCAGTAATAGTCAAGACTTTTCTATTGCACATGGAAAAAATGAAATAAAAAGAATCAAAAATATCCACTGGCTTAAGCCACAGGGAAAACTCCTGGGTCTGCGCAGCTGAAAGCTGCAAGGGCAGTTCCGAGCTTCGGGCATGGCTGGATCCAGGAGTCGGTTCTCTGAGATCCGCCTTCCTGCTCCACCTTCTCCTCTGTCCAGAGCCAGCCTACCCCCTGGCGGCCCCCAAAGTGTCACTGGCCTAGATGGGATCACCGTGGCCAGAGGAATGCAGTGTTCCGACTGGCCAGGCCTGAGCCTCGTGCCTACCCCGGATCAGGGCTGAAGTCAACGCCACCAGAATCATCACTGCTGAGGGGAGAGGAGGGAGGCTTCTTGGGAGAAATAAGGACGCCGGTGCCAGGAGAAGGGGAACAGATGCTGGGTGAAAACACCAACAGATGTCCACTATGGTCACACAGACATTTCATCAAATGCAAAATCCATTTCTAGGCTTGGCACAGTGGCTTATACCTGTAATCCTAGCACTTTGGGAGGCCGAAGCAGGAGGATCCATTCAGCACAGGAGTTGCCCAAGGTCTCTACAAAAAATTTAAAAATTAGCTGAGTGTGGTGTGCACCTGTAGTCCCAGCTACTCCAGAAGCTGAGGTGGGAGGATCACTTGAGCCCAGTAGTTTGAGGTTGCAGTGAGCTACGATAATGCCACTGCACTCCAGCCTAGGAGACAAAGCAAGACCTCATCTCTTAAAAAGAAAAAAAAAAAATCCATCTCCAATGTTTTAAAAGAACAAAAACTGGGAAAGTTTATTCCTTAGCTTAACAGAACAGACTATTATTTTCCAAAGTAAAAATAGTAAAAAAGTAATATACATGCTCATACTGAGCAAAATGAACAAAGCTGGAGGCATTACACTGCCTGACTTCAAAATATACTACAAAGCTATAGTAACCAAAACAGCATGGTACTGGCATAAAACAGATCCATAGGCCACTGGAACAGAATTGAGAACCCAGAAATAAATCCACACATTTACGGCCAACTGATTTTTGATAAAGACACCAAGAACATGCATTGGGGAAAGAACACCCTCTTCAATAAATGGTGTTGGGAAAACTGGATATCCATATGCAGAAGACTGAAACTAGACCCCTATCTCTCACCATATACAAAAATCAACTCAAATGGATTAAGGACTTCAACATAAGACCCAAAACTGTAAAACTACTAGCAGAAAACAGGGGAAATGCTTCAGGACATTGGTCTAAGCAAATATTTTATGGCTAAGACCTCAAAAGCACAGGCAACAAGAAAAAAAAATAGAAAATTGAGACCACATTAAACTAAAAACCATCTGCACAGCAAAGGAAACAATCAGTAAAGAGACACCTTGTTGAATGGGAGAAAATATTTACAAACTATTCATCCAACAAGGGAGTACTATCTAGAATATACAAGGAACTCAAACAGCTCAACAGAAAAAAACAGCAAATAATCCCACTCAAGGCCAGGCACGGTAGTACACGCCTATAATCTTAGCACTCTGGGAGGCTGAGGCAGGTGGATCACTCGAGGTCAGGAGTTCGATACCAGCCTGAGCAAGAGTGAGACCCCATCTCTACTAAACATAGAAAGAAATTAGTGGGCCAACTAAAAATATATATAGAAAAAAATTAGCTGGGCATGGTGGCGCATACCTGTAGTCCCAGCTACTCGGGAGGCTGAGGCAGGAGGATCGCTTGAGCCCAGGAGTTTGAGGTTGCTGTGAGCTAGGCTGACACCATGGCACTCTAGCCTGGGCAACAGAGTGAGACTCTGTCTCAAAATAATAATAATAATAATAATAATCCCACTCAAAAGTGGACAAAGAATCTGAATAAACATTTCTCAAAAGGAGACATACAAATGGCTAACAGGTATATGAAAAAATGCTCAAAAACACTAATATCAGGGAAATGCAAATCAAAACCATGATATCTTAATCCAGTTAGAATGACGATTGTCAAAAAGACAAAAGATAACAAGTATTGGCGAGGATGTGGAGAAAAGGGAACCCTTGTACACTGTTGGTGGGAATATAAATTAGTATAGCCACTATGGAAAAGAGTATAGAGGTTCCTCAAAAAACTAAAAATAAAATTACCAAATGACCCAGCACCCCCACTACTGGTTATTTATCAAAAGGAAAGGAAATCCATTTATCAAAGGGTTACCTGCACCTCCATGTCTATTGCAGCACTATTCACAATAGCCAAGATATGGAATCAACCTGAGCCTATCAACAGATGAATGGATGAAGAAAATGTGGCATATACAGACCATGGAATACTATTCAGCCATAAAGAAGAATGAAATCCTGTCATTTGCAGCAACATGGATGCAGCCATTATGTTAAGTGAAATAAGCCAGGCACAGAAAGGCAAATATTGCAAGTTCTCACTCATACATGGGAGCTTAAAAAGTTTATCTCGGCTGGGTGCAGTGGCTCACACCTGTGAACCTAGCACTCTGGAAGGCCAAGGCAAGCAGATTGTTTGAGCTCAGGAGTTCGAGACCAGCCTGAGCAAGAGCAAGACCCCGTCTCTACTAAAAAAAAATAGAAAGAAATTAGTTGGGCAACTTAAAATATATATAGAAAAATTAGCCAGGCATGGTGGTGCATGCCTGTAGTCCCAGTTACTTGGGAGGCTGAGGCAGGAGGATTGCCTGATCCCAGGAGTTTGAGGGTGCTGTGAGCTAGGCTGACACCACAGCACTCTAGCCCAGGCAACAGAGTGAGACTCTGTCTCAAAAAAACAAAAGGCTTATCTCACGGAGATAGACAGTAGAATGATAGTTACGAGAGGCTGGGAAGGGTAGGGTAGGGGATGAAGGGAGGTTGGTTAATGGGTACAAACACACAGTTTGAAGGAATAAGCTCTAGAATTCTATAGCACGGTAGGGGGACTATAGCTAACAACAATATATTGTATATTTCAGAATAGCTGGAAGAGATTTGAAATGTCCCCAACACAAAGAAATGATAAACATTTAAGTTGATGGACATCTTAAATACCCTGATTTGACCATTACACATTTGTCTTAGTCAATTTAGTGTTGCTATACAGGAATACCTGAGGCTGGGTAATTTATAAAGAAAACAGGTTTATTTGGCTCACAATTCTTCTGGCTGGAAGACTAGCCATCTGATGAGAGCCTCAGGCTGCTGCCATTCATGGTGGAAGGTGAAGGGGAGCCAGAATGTGCAGAGATCACGTGGTGAGAGAGGATGCAAGAGAGACAGGGTAGGTACCAGGCTCTTTTTAACTAGCTCTCACAGGAACCAACACAGCTCTCACTCATCACCGTCAGGAGAGCACCAAGCTATTCATGAAGGATCTGCCCCCATGTCCCAAACACCTCCCATTAGGCCCCACCTCTAACATTGGGGATAAAATTTCAACATGAGGTTTGGGGGGGACAAACATCTAAACTATAGCAACATTGTATGCATACATCAAAATATTACACATAACCCCCATAAATATATAAATATTATGTATAAATTTAAAAATTGTTTAAAAAGTAATACATGCTTAATGAAAATATTTAAACATGTAAGTCTGAAATTTAAAAGGTGAAAGTTTCTTTCCAACAGTGAGCATTTCTGACAGTGCAGGTGGCTCATTCCAGGTAGTAACTGTGTGTATCCCCACATCTCACATGGTGGGAGCACACTGCAAAAACAGGAACGTGCAAAAATCTTTGACTTGTTTTAATCTCTTTCTATGCTAGTACACAACTATCCACCATACTCTAACTACTTCATAATTTTCCACCAGGACAGCTGAATAGTGACTTATTAAATCTTTCCCCAGCTGATGTACATTTACATGCTAATAATTTTTATTATGGTGTAATTAACATCCTGGTCAATTCTGTCTCATTTGAATTTTCAAGAGTTTCTCTGTGACAGACTTTCAAAGGTATGTCAAAGGGTATGCCCATCTTTAATTTAATAAAAAATGCCAAATAAATGTCCAGATAGATTTTACTACCACTCCAACTGACAGTGTACAAGAGACCTTGTTTCCAACTACAGCCTTGCCAAACATTGGAGATTATCAATTATATCATTACTGCATTAAAATATGCTCTAGTCACACTGAGCAAATCCTAAAAGCAAGACTCAAAAGGATCAAACTGTTTCTAAGTAGCTTACTCGCATTCAAGAACACAGCTCAAGAATATATTTAGGAATAGAAAAATAACCAGCACCCAAGGTAAAATTCACCACCTCTGTCATTCAATCTAAAATTAACAGGTATGTAAAGTAGGAAAATCCAACCCATTATGAACAGAGAAATCAACCAATAAAAGGTACTGATTGGATAGAAAGAAGTAAAGCTGTCTTTATTGACAGATGATTCTGTAGAAAATCCAACCAGATCTAGGAAAGAGCCACTAGGACTAATTAATGAGTTTAGGAAGGTTGTAGGATACAAGATATTTTAGAAAGAGCTAATCTCTCACCCCAAACACTTAAGCAGTTGTCCCAGCACTTTTCTTCACGTATCTGAAACAAGGCTAATAGGCCAAAAATTCCTACTCTCATGTTTTTGGTGCTATACATTTGTTATATAAATGCAATTATTAAGCAAATATTCCAAGACGTTCACAGTGGTTAATGCTGAATCACTGGACCCAACTCATTTTCTTTTTCTTCCGTTTCCTAAATTGTCTTCAATTACCTTGTACTACTTGAATATCTGAATCCCAGAACCTCCCCTGCAACCCAAGGACAATGGCAAGAATATCTGGAGGTTCTATAGATGAAAAGAAACTAAGACTTGGAATAGTATCTCAGATTTATTTTCTGCAGTAACAAACATTATCAAACAAAACAAATGGACCTTGAGGCCCAAGGGTCAATACAGAACAAAATTAGGCTCCCTCAGTAAATTGGCAACTATTGCAGGAATTGTTGTCCTAGAGAAGGACCCACCAAAGATGGAACTTGAGGTTAGACTTAGCCCCCTTTTCCCTGCTGAGGCTTAGCGAAAAAAATGGGGGCACAAAGCGCTGTATTGGTCCGAACCACCAGGGAAAGCTGGTCAAGACAGAACATGACCACAATGTGGAGGTGGCTAGGGTCTTCAGCAGTCAATCATCTAAAAGGGAAAGAAAGAGAAAATCAAGTTAGAGACACCTTCCTTGCTTCGCCTCCCTACTCAGTGACATACCCAGACCACCACACCCCTTCCTTAGACCTAACCCTAACGTAACTCCCTGTCTTCATGACGGCGCCCCTTGGCCTGAGACTGGCCCTAGCCACTTGCCGCCAAACCCTCCCCAGCACACTCTAGAACTAACACAGCTAGGCCGCTGCCGTCCACATTGAGCTCCTCCTGCACTGGCCCTTGGAGTTCAGCATTTGGGGTCAGGACTTGGCTGGCGATTTCTGTCTCCACAGGCGATGGGAAAGGAACGGTGAGGGTGCTGGTGGAGATATGCTTAGGGCCCCATCCACACTCTGGATTTTACCTGTGCCTCAGTCCTCCTCCTCACGCCAAGGCAGCCTCTGCCACCACCTCCCACCCCATACCCTTAGGCCACCCTGGACAGCATGGCCCCCACGCCCTCGCTCCCCTCAAACTGGTTTTCACCACCACCACCACAACCATTCAGCCTAGGCCAGGCTCTGCCCTAACCCTCCAGCTGTGGTTTCAGTTCCCACTCGCCTGGGCACCCTGCCCTCAAACCACCCCCAGACCATCCCCTGGCCACCCAGGCCACTGGGGACTTCTCAAACACGATATAACTGGAGCAATTGGTTACCTGGGCCTTCAACTGCAGGTGCAGCATTTCCACCTGGCCCTGGCACCTGCGCTGCCCGCCCAATCTGAAGAAGGCCACCGGCTGCAACACCTGCCTCTCCCGCCATGCCGGGAGCCCCAGGATCGCCGGGGCCATCAGGGTCTTCACGATCCCCAGGGCCACCTGGGCCTCCAGGACCACCAGGACCACCCGGCCCGACCTCGCCGGCGACACCAACCACTGCAACAGCCGCACCTGCTGCAGCTGCTGCCACACCTGCGCCTTCGTCCACTGCCTGCACGGCTCCTCCGTCCTCAGACTCGGATCCCATCTTGAATGCTCCCACCTTCTCCTAGGCAATCCGTGGGACTTACACGAAGCCCCACCGCAGTGTGCAATGCAACTTGGGATACACAGAGCGCCTGCGCAAACACACGCTGGGCCAGGCCTCCTGGCCAGTGATTGGTTCCCACCAAGACGACCCAGGAGAGCGCACAGTTGTTCTAGCCAATGAACGCTCCCTCACAAAGCACCACCCCTTAGATCACGGTGTAGCCCTAGTGCGCCTGCGCAAACATACCCGCACATGGTCTGCTCCAGTCAAGGAAACACTGTTGTAAGACTTAGATACCATGTACACTGCCTAGTCAATGAGGCTCCTTTGAACAGCTCTTTGCCCTTTAGAACTACTACATGGCTCCGCCAATGCACATGCCCAAATGCCTGGACCCCTGAGGTCACTTGGCACATGACTGGTTCCCACCCAGCCTGCACCGCGGCAAGCGTGCCCGCAAGCCCACCTGAACCAATGAGGGACTGAGCCTCTCTCAGGAACTGAACTCTGCAGGTGGCTTCTGACTCACCTCGAGCTCCTCAGAGCGCCTTCGGAAACGGCCCTGCTCTGTGCCTCTGGAGACCCCGGGTGAGGCCGCTGGGCACGTGACTGGTTCCCTCCCGGCCCGCCCCGCGCAAGGCCGCGCAGATGCCCGCAGGGCCAACGTCCCCCGTGACCGGTCCCCCGTTGTCGGTTCCTGTCAGGAGAACACTGAGGTGCCCTTCCGAGGTTGCGCACTTAAAAGCCGGGTGCGACCAGGGCTCCCCCGTGTGCCTGTGCGAACCGGCTTGTGCTGAGGACTCCAGGCACCCGGCTGCTTCCTTCTGCCACTGGCCCCCGTCGGCCCGTTCTGGCCGCGGGTCGGGCCCCCCTGAGCCTGGCCGGTCCCATCCGCGGGGCTCCGCTGCACGGGCACGAGAGCCCCGAGATCCAGAGCAGTCACTCCCAGTCCCCGCCTGTCCTCGGGGAGCGCCCAGGCCAGTCCCTGGGGCTCGGGCCTTACTCCTTCAGTGACATGGTTCACTGCCCTTCCCTTGTGCCCGCCTCGCCTGGTGGGGGGGCAGAGTAGGGTGGGGGCCCTGGGCCCGGGGACTCAGCTGGGGGCCCCGCCGCCTCCGGCCATGGACTCCCAGGCACGGCCATGGACTCCCAGGCACGGCCATGGACTCCCAGGCACCAGGCACACCGCGCTGCCTCCAGGCCTGGCCAGGTGGACCGGAGGGACCGGCTGGACCGAGGGCTGTCAGAGGGAGGAGCCACGACGCCTCGGGGCAGATCCCAGATCCCAGTGGCTTCATCTGTCCCCTGCTGGCACAGCCCTCATGGCATCTCCTTCCCCCTCCCGTGGGAACAAAGTCTTGTGGCTTTCTGGGGGGCTGGAGGTGCCAGGGGACCTCAACTGGGAGGTGACCCTGTGTCTGCTGGCCTGCTAGGTGCTGGTGTACTTCTGTGTATGAAATCCAAGCCACTCTATCCCCACGGCAGGCTGGATGATCCTCCCCACCCTCCGAATTCAGGCACCAGCAGCCTTCCCTCCTGTCAATATTTGCTTCCTGGACGCTATGGTTCTTTTGTCTGTTGTGTGTATTTTTACACTAGTTATGTCTTCTTCATGAACACATTACAATGTCTTCAGTGTTGATGATTGCTTTGTCAATGTATAAGGTCCTTCTTTATCTCTTGTAACAATTTTTTGACTTAAAGTTAATTTGTCTGGTAATAGTGTAGCTACCCCAGATCCTTTGGATAAAAAAGTGAGCCTTTTGTACACAATATATAGTCTCAGCAGGTTTTTAATCCATTCTATCAATGTCTGTCTTTTGATCAGAGAGTTTTAACCCATTAACATTTAAAGTAATTATTAATAAAGAATGTTTTGTTTCTGCCATTTTACTATTTGTTTTCTGTGTATCCTGTCTTTGTTCTTCATGTCCTCCTTTACTGCCTTCTTTTGTGTTTAATTGATTTTTATCGTTTATTTTTTTATTCCCTTTCATTTACCTTTATACTTTTTAGTTTTCTTTTGAAAAATTTTTTGTTTTTAATTGTGGGTAGATGATACTTGTATATATTTATAGGGTACATGTGATGTTTTGGTACAGACATACAGTGTGTAACAATCAAATCAGAGTAATTGGAGTATGCATCACCTCAAGCATTTATAATTTCTTACTGTTAGGGACATTCCAATTCTACTCTTTTAGTTATTTAAAAACACACAGTAATTTATTGTTGACTATAGTCACGCTGTTGTGTTGTCAAATACTAGAACTTGTTCATTCTATCTAAGCATATATTTGCACCCACTAATCATCTCTATACTCCCTTCCCACTACCCTTCCTGGCCTCTGGTAACTACCATTCTACTCTGTATCTCCAGGGGTTCAATTGTTTTCATTTTTAGATCCCACATATGAGGGAGAACATGCAAAATTTCTCTTTCTGTGCTTGGCTTATTTCACTTAACATAATGTTCTCCAGTCCATCCATGTTGTTGCAAAACACAAGATTTCATTCTTTTTTATGGCTGAATAATATTACATTGTGCATATGTACCACATTTTCTTTATCCATTCATTCACTGATGGACACTTAGGTTGATTCCAAATCTTGGCTATTGTGACTAGTGCTACAATAAACATGGGAGTGCAGACATCTCTTCAATATACTGATTTCCATTCTTTTGGATGTATACCCAGCAGTGGGATTACTGGTTAATATGGTAGTTCTATTTTTCGGTTTTCTGAGAAACCTCCATAGTGTTCCCCATAGTGGCTGCACCACTTTACATTGCCACCAACAGTGCATGAGCATTCCCCTTTGTCTGCATCCTTGCCAGCATCCATTATTTTTTTTCCTTTTGATAAGTCTTTTTAACTGGGGTGAGATGATGTCTCCATTGTAGTTTTGATTTGCATTTCTCTGATGACTAATAATGTTGAGTATTTTTCATATACCTGTTGGCCATTTGTATGTTTTCTTTTGAAAAATGTCTATTCAGATCTTTTGCTCATTTTTAACCAGATTAATTCATTTTTTCCTATTGAGTCATTTGAGCTCTTTATATATTCTAGTTATTAATCCCTTGTCAGACATGTAGTTTGCAAAGCAAATATCTTCTCCCATTCTGTGGGCTGTCTCTTCACTTGGTTGTCTATTTCCTTTGCTGTGCAGACGATTTTTAGCTTAATATAATACCATTTGTCCATTTTTGCTTTGGTTGCCTGTGATTTTAAGGTACTACTCAAAGAATCCTTGTCAATGTCCTGAAGCATTTCTCCAAAGTTTTCTTCTAGTGGTTTCATAGTTTCAGGTCTTAGATTTAAGTCTTTAATTCATTTCGATTTGAGTATTGTCTATAGAAAGAGATAGGAGTCTAGGTTCAATCCTCTGCCTGTGGATATCCAGTTTCCCCAACACCATTTATTGAAGAGACTGTCCTTTCCCCAGTATATGTTCTTGGAAACTTTGTTGAAGATAAGCTCACTATCTATAGAAGTGTGGGTTTATTTCTGGATTCTCTATTTTTGTCCATTGGCCTATGTGTTGTTTTTATGCCAGTACCATACTGTTTTGTTACTACTACTCTGTAGTATGATTTGAAGTCAAGTAATGTGATTCCTCCAGTTTTATTCTTTTGGCTGAGGATGGCTTTGGCTATTCAGGGTCTTTTGTGATTCTGTATAATTTTTAGGATTATTTTTTCTATTTCTGTGAAGAATGTCATTGATATTTTGACAGGGATTGCATTGAATCACTAGATTACTTTGGGTAGTATGGACATTTTAACTATATTGATTATTCCAATCCATGAAAATGAAATATCTTTTCATTTTTTGTGTTCTCTTCAGTTTATTTCATCAATGTTTTATAGTCCTTAATATAAAGAGCTTTCACTTTTTTGGTTAAGTTTATTCCTAGGCATTTTATTTTATTTGTACCTATTGTAAATGGGATTATTTTCTTGGTTTCTTTTTCATATTGTTTTTTTTTTTTTTTTTTTTTGTTGAGACAGAGTCTCACTTTGTTGCCCAGGCTAGAGTGAGTGCCGTGGCGTCAGCTTAGCTCACAGCAACCTCAAACTCCTGGGCTTAAGCGATCCTACTGCCTCAGCCTCCCGAGTAGCTGGGACTACAGGCATGCGCCACCATGCCCGGCTAATTTTTTCTGTATAGATTTTTAGTTGTCCATATAATGTCTTTCTATTTTTAGTAGAGACGGGGTCTCGCTCTTGCTCAGGCTGGTCTCGAACTCCTGACCTCGAGCGATCCACCCGCCTCGGCCTCCCAGAGTGCTAGGATTACAGGCGTGAGCCACCACGCCCGGCCCAATCTTTTTCATATTGTTTACTGTTATAATATATAAATACTACTGCTTTTTGTATCTTGATTATGTATGCTGCAACTTTACTGAATTTGTTTATCAGTTCTAAGTTTTTCGGTGGAGTGTTTAGGTGTCTCTAAATATAAGATCAAATCATCTGCAAACAAGGATAATTCAGCTTCCTCCGTTCCAATTTGGGTGCCCTTTATTTCTCCTCCTCCTCCTCCTCCTCCTCCTGCTCTTCTTCTTTCTTCTTTTTCTTCTTCTTCTTTCTTTCTTTCCTTCTTCTTGTTTTCTTTTTTTATTTTTTGTCTTATTTATCTGGCTAGGATTTGCAGCACTATGGTGAATAACAGCGGTGAAAGTGGCCATCCTTGTTTTGTTCCAGATCTTAGAGGAAAGACTTTGGGTTTTTTTCTCATTCAATGTGAGACTAGCTGTGGGTCTCCTGTATATAGCTTTTATCATGTTGAGGTATGTTCCCTCTATACCCAGTTTTTTTAAAGTTCTTATCAGAAAGCGATGTTTAATTTTATCAAATGCTTTTCCAGCATCAGTTGAAATAATCATATGGTTTCTATCTTTCATTCTGTTGATATGATGTATCACATTGATTGATTTGCATATGTTGAACCATCCTTGCATCCCCCAAATGAATCTCACTTGATCATGATGATCTTTTTAATGTGTTGTTGAATTTGATTTGCTAGTATTTTGTTGAGGATTTTTGCAATTGTGTTCATCAGAGACATTGGCTTATATTTTTCTTTTTGTGTATGTGTCTTTGTCTGGTTTTAGTATCAGGGTGATACTGGCATAGTATAATGAGTTTGGAAGTATTCTCTCCCCTTTGATTTTTGGGAAGACTTTGAGTAGGAATGATATTAGTCCTTCTTTAAATGTTTGGTAGAATTCAGCAGTGAAGCCATGAGCTTCTATGCTTTTCTTTTATGGAAGACTTTTTATTACTGTTTCTATCTCATCACTTGTTATTGATCTATTTTGGTTCTGGATTTCTTCCTGGTTCAATCTTGGTAGGTTGTATGTGTCTAGGAATTTATCCATTTCTTTTAGGTTTTCCAATTTATTAGCATATAGTTGCTCATAGTAATTTCTTATGACTCTTTGAATTTCTTTTTTTTTTTTTTTTTTTTTTTTGAGACAGAGTCTCACTCTGTTGCCCAGGCTATAGTTCCATGGCTTCAGCCTAGCTCACAGCAACCTCAAACTCCTGGGCTCAAGCAATCCTCCTGCCTCAGACTCCCAAGTAGCTGGCCCTACAGGCATGTGCCACCATGCCAGGCTAATTTTTCCTGTATATACTTTTAGTTGTCCATATAATTTCTTCCTATTTTTAGTAGAGACAGGGTCTCACTCTTGCTCAGGCTGGTCTCGAACCCCTGAGCTCAACCAATCCACCCGCCTCAGGCCTCCCAGAGTGCTAGGATTATAGGCATGAGCCACCGTGCCCGGCCCTGAATTTCTATGGTATCAGTCATAATGTCTCCTTTTTCATCTCTGATTTTATTTATTTGGGTCTTCTCTAATTTTTTCTTAGTCTGGTTGAAGTTTGTCAATTTTGTCTATCTTTTTTTTTAAAAAAAAAAAAACTAATGTTTGGTTTCATTGATGCTTTGTATTTGTTTGTTTCAATTTCATTTATTTCTGCTCTGATATTTCTTATTTATTTTCTCCTCCTAATTTTGGTTTTGGCTTGCTCTTGCCTTTCTAGTTCTTTAAGATGAATCTTTTTTTTTTTTTTTTTTTTTTTTTTTTTTTTTTTGAGACAGAGTCTCGCTTTGTTGCCCGGGCTAGAGTGAGTGCCGTGGCATCAACTTGGCTCACAGCAACCTCAAACTCCTGGGCTCAAGCGATCCTCCTGCCTCAGCCTCCCGAGTAGCTGGGACTACAGGCATGCACCACCATGCCTGGATAATTTTTTCTGTATATATTTTAGTTGGCCAGATAATTTCTTTCTATTTTTAGTAGAGACGGGGTCTCGCTCTTGCTCAGGGCTGGTCTTGAACTCCTGACCTCGGGTGATCCACCTGCCTCGGCTTCCCAGAGTGCTAGGATTACAGGCATGAGCCACCACGCCTGGCTCAGATGAATCATTTTTATTTGACATTTTTCTGCTTTTTTGATGTAGATGCTTATTGCTATAAACTTTCCTCTTAGTACTGTTTTTCCTTTATCCCACTGGTTTTGGTATATTGTGTTTCTATTTTCATTTGTTTCAAGAAATTTTTTTCATTTTCTTCTTAATCTCTTCATTGACCCATTGGTCATTCAGGAGAATGTTGTTTAATTTCCATATATTTGTATTTTCCAAGGTTCCTATTGTTATTGATTTCTAGTTTTATTCCAGTCAGAGAAAATATTTGATATGAATTCAAGTTTTTTAATTTTCTAAGACATTTTTTGTGGCCTAACATGTGGCCTATCACTGAGAATGATCTGTGTACTGATGAGAAGAACATGTATTTTGTAGCTGTTGGATGAAATGTTCTTGAAACATCTATTAGTTCCATTGGTCTATAGTACAGATTAAGTCAGATGTCTGTGTTGATTTTCTGTCTGGCTGATCTGTTCAATGGTGAAAGTAGGATGTTGAGGTCTCCAGTTATTATTATATTGGTATCTATTTGTCTCTTTGGTTCTAATAATGTTTGCCTTATATATCTGGGTGCTTCAGTTTTGGGTGCACATATATTTACAATTGTTATATCCTCTTACTGAATTTACCCCCTTATCTTTTTTTGTCTTGAAATCTATTTTATTGACATAAGTACAGCTATTTCTGCTGCTTTTTTTGCTTTCCATTTGCATGGAATATTTTTTTCCTTCCCTTTGTTTTCAGTCTATGTGTGTCTTTACAGGTGAAGTGAATTTCTTATATGACAGCATATAGTTGGGTCCTGTTTTTTTATCCATTCAGCTACACTGTATCTTTCGATTGGAGAGTTTAGTCCATTTGTATTCAATGTTATTATTATAAGTAAGGACTTACTACTGCCATGTTGTCATTTGATTTCTGGTTGTTTAGTGATCCTCCCTTCCTCCCTTCTTTCCTTCCTTCCTTCTTTCATGTCTTCTTTTGTGTAAAAGTGATTTTCTCTGGCAGTGCTTTAATTTATTGCTTTCAATTTTTTGTGTAACAATTTATATGTTAATTTTACTACAATCTAGTTTTAATTAATACCAGTTTAACTTCAATAGTATACAGAAATATGCTCCTATACAACTCTGCCCTTCCCCATTTGTGTTCTTACTGTCATAATTTGTGTCTTTCTACATTTTGTGCATATTAGCATAGGTTTATTTTTTATGCACTTTTATTAAGTCATTAAATATGAAATGGCTGAATTTGAATCAAAAGTGTAGTTTATTATATCTCAAACAAGAATCAGTACAATTAATCAAAGTATGCACCTGAAATATTGACACAGTTTTGGCATCTTAACAGTAGCTTGTTTATGCCAGCAGGAAAGAAGCCTAGAGAGTGAGTGGTGAGGAAGTTGTGAAAGGCATTTTCCACAGCTTTTTGAGAATTGAATATTTTTCCTTGCAAGAAGTGGTCCAAAGCCTGGAAGAAGTGGCAGTCAGTTGGTGCAAGGTCTGGTGAATACGGTGGATGACAGAGAGCTTCCAAGTCCAGCTACTGTAGTTTGAGCAGTGTTGTTTTTTGTGACATGTGATCTTGCAAGAGGATTGGCCTGTCTCTATTGACCAATCTTGGCTGGTTAATCACAAGCATCCTCATCATTTCATCCAGTTGGTTGCAGTAGACATCCACTGTAACCGACTGACCAGGTTTCATGAAGCTGTAGTGGATAATACCAGCGCTTGGCCACCAAACAGACACCATTAGCTTTTTGTGATGAATGTTTGGTTTTGGACTGTGTTTCAGCACTTCATCTTTATCCAAGCATTGTGCCAAATGCTTGTGATCATCAAAAATAATCCATTGTTCAACACGTGTAGCAATACCATGGAGAAACTGTTTGTCCTTTATGTTGTGACAGCAAAGAAAGGCAAGCTTCAAGACGATTTCCCATCTGATGCTTGTTTAATTCCTGTGGAACCCATCTATCCAGCTTCTTTACTTGGCCGATTTGTTTCAAATGGTCCAATATTGTTGGAATAGTAACGTCAAACCTTGCTGCTAATTTATGCATAGGTTGAGATGGATTTGCTTCCACTACAGCTTTCAGCTTATCATTATCCACCTTGGTTTCAGGTTGCTCCCATAGCTCATCTTCAAGATTAAAGTCACCAGAATGGAACTTCTCAAACCATCCACGTACTGTGTGTTCATTAGCCACATCCTTCCCAAACACTTTGCTGATATTTCAAACTGTCTGCACTGCACTGGTTCCATGACAGAACTCATATTCAAAAATTAGAGTTCTTACCCTGGTTTCACAAAAATTGCTCTAAAAAAATTGGAAAGATAATCACAAGCCAAAACATGTATTTGAAAGAATGAGGATGTACCTTCACAATAAAAAAAAAAAACACCAAGAAATGTCAAAGTGAAATGTCAGAAATATCAACTGTCAAACTTCATATTTAAGGAAATCAGCCATTCCACACTTAATAACATAAAAATTTAAATAATATAGGAAAATAAAGGAGTTACAATGTGAGGATACATTAATGCTGACATTTATGTTTATCTATATAGCTACTTTTGCTAGTGTTCTTTATTATTTCATCTGGCTTTGAGTTATTGTGCCATGTTCTTCGTTTCAGCCTGAAGAACTCCTCCTAGCATTTCTTTTAAGGCAGGACCATTAGTGACTAAATCTCTCTGCTTTTGTTTTTTGGGGGAATGTCTTGATTTCTATTTTCGAGTTTGCTGATTATTTCTTTTGCTTGCTCAAATATGCTTTTGAAACCTCTAACAAATTTTTCATTCTCATTATTGTAGATTTTAGCTCCAGAATTTCTATTTAGTTCCTTTTTCTTTTATAATTTCTACCTCTTTATTGGTATTCTTCATTCATTGAATACCCGTCTTGTGGTTTCCTTTAGTTGTTTATCCATTTTAGCTCTTTGGCCAAATTTAGGACAGTTGATTTAGTTTTTGTTTAGTTAGCCTAATGTCTCTACTTCCTTAGGGACAGTTTTGTTCATTCTTTTCCTGTGAATGGGCTATACTTCCTTTTTTGTTTGCATGCCTCATGATTTTTGCTTGTAATTGGACATTTTGAATAATATAATGTGGCATCTTGAAAATCAGATTCTTCCTCCTTTCAGAGTTTATTGTTGTGCTTGCTGTGGATTGTAGTTGCTTCTCTGTTTGGTGACTTTTCCAACGTGTTTTTTAAAAATTGTATTCTCTGTTATGTGTGATCTCTGAAGTCTCTCTTAATTTAGGTTATGGCTAGCTAGTGGTTTGACAGACATTTTCTTAAATGTCTGGAGCCAAACAAAACAAAACAATTACTCTTTCAGGTTTTGCAGAATGGCTGTGTGTTGGGGCACTCCTTCAACACGTAAGTCTATGTACAACTTGCTACAGCCTTACATTTTCTGCTTATGCAGAGCCTGAAGATCAGATGCAGGTAAAAGTTTATCTTCCTCTTTGCTCCAGCCCTGGGCATGAGTGCAGAATTTTAGATTCCTTGTTATACATGGGAGCTATTCAAAGCCCTTATTACATAAAGTAAATGTCTCCTTAGTTCTTCCTCCAAAGCTTTCAGTGTGCTTGTTGTTTGCCCCAAAAGTAATCTTACTTATGCCTTCTGCATAGCTACTTCTCCACCCTGAGAGAGTATTCACTTGGTTGAAAGAAAGAAAAGAAGCTTGTGTCAGTCCTTCAAGAATTCTCTAGACATGTCCAAAAGAACGTAATGCCTTGGGAGCCTGGTCCACTCTACTCCCTACAGAACCAACTGCCCAACCAGGAATATGGGCTGTCATCTTCAAAACCACCACTGCCCCAAGGAGCAGAGTAGAGCAAGGTGAAGTTAAAGCACCACGAAGTTCCCCGACAATGTGAAGTCACCTTTCTCTTCACATTTGATCTTAGCCGAAAGGCCGAGAAGTCATAATAACCTTTCTCTTGATTCATCACTTTCTTGGTTGCTGGAAATCTTTGACTATTTCTGTGATTCTGACAAAGTTGATTCTGACAGTTTTTGTTTATTGAATCAGCGTTTCTGTGAAGAGACAGGACCCTGGAGCTTCTTTTTCTGCTATCGTTGCTGATGTCATTTCTTGGCTTTTCTTTTCGAAGGGTAGAGGAAAGACTGGGTTGGAAAGTAGCCCTGGGAGGGAGGAGGGGGGTCACTGAATCTGCCTCCTGTCCCTGAGGTATACGGGTTGTGGGTTGTGAGAGGAAAAGACGGTCTTCCCTGGACAGGGCTGGGAGAGGGCAGTGTCCTCGGGGACAGAGGAGTCAGGTCCCATCAAGGCGGAGGGCAGAGGGATGCCTTGAGAAGAGACGGCCTACACATTATATGAGTTCCAGAGAGCACAGGGAAAGGCTTGGGATGCCAGGGGGAGGTTCGGGTGAGGCGACTGGCATGGGGAGAATATGTTCAGACTCTAGTGCTTTGAGAATAGCCTTTGATTCTAGTTTCACTACGAGTTTTAAAAATCAAGAAGGAATGTCAGCTTTTAGAAGCTCCATGTTATCATCCATCAGATTTATAATACGGTTTTTCTCCTGCCATCAATTAGTGTGGTTAATTGCATCAGTAGGAGTCATAATACCCATCATTCTTACATTTCTATTTGCTGCATCATCCCTTCAGCATACTGACTGCCGCCTCTTATCCTTTTGTGCGTACGCTGCTGCTGCCTGGTTTTAGTTTCGGTGTTACCCTGGCTTGAAGCCCCAGGAATTCAGCAGTGAACCAGACAGACGAGGTTCCTTCCTTTGCAGACTTTTAGTATTTGAGGAGGGGATTAGGGAGCTGACAATCTGACGACTTTAAACGCTTTGCTCTTAAAAACACCTGGATTAAAGTCACGCAGTAACTTATTTTCCGGTGGAGACCCACGACATCTTTTTCAATTTCTTCTGTGGGTATTTGGTCATCATCTACCCTTTCTTGAGTCAACATTTTAAAGTCAGACTTTATATTTACGGTTCTCCATTTCATCGGAATTTGAGCTTTACGAGTGTAGATCTGTCCATCTGGTGCAATCACACCACACGAGCATGTGGCCTTTGTGGATTCCATGACATAAACCCGAGGTGAGACAAAGACCCAGGGACGTAAGTTCTCAGACATGCCCTTTTGTATGACAGTGCTTTGAGCGTGAGCCCTCTAATTGTGCCTGTGCCTCAGACGTCGTCCACCACAGAAACCTCTTGAAAGGCCAATTAACATCCAGGTAGCACAGTTTAGAGAATATATGCATGTTTTTTGTTGAAAAAAGATGCAAGTTAAGATCTGCCACCCCAGAAACAACCACTGTTAGTTAACATCTGGCTGAATATCCTTCCAGACGTGTTTCTGTGACTACATGCACATGAATATATGCACACACACAGGCTTCACCTTAATGGTCGCCACCCAGAGCCCGACATAGATAAAGTAAAAGGGCCCATGAGGATCCAACCATGCTCCTCCTGGGAGGGGGGCTCCCACTGTGACAAGTCCACTGCCCCTGCTGTCTCTCCCCACTCTCCCCATGCCCCGACCTTATTTTCAGTTCTCTTTGTCTTCTTCTCTGCCTGGTTCTCCTTTCCTGCCCGGGAAGCAAGAGGAGGTCCTGACCGAGGTCGGCCACAGAGAGCCTCAGCACACCCCGCCCCCACCCCTCAGACTCTCGGTGACTGTCTTACTAACCCCAAGTTGGAGATGCTGCCACAAGCATCACGAAGTACGACTTCAGCCAATGACAGTAAATTCCGTGCCGTGCATGTTTTCTCAGGTTGCCTCTGCTCTCGCTGACAGGTG
Source organism: Eulemur rufifrons (assembly GCF_041146395.1). NCBI lineage: Eukaryota > Metazoa > Chordata > Mammalia > Primates > Lemuridae > Eulemur > Eulemur rufifrons. The sequence goes on along the minus strand of NC_091012.1, from coordinate 19,406,972 downwards.
TATGTCCGATGAATGTTTACAGAAAGCGGAATCCATGGCGAGAGGCAACACAACCGTCATCTCAGAATTCCTCCTCCTGGGACTGTCGGAGGTGCCTGAGCATCGGCCTCTCCTCTTCAGCCGGTTCCTATCCTTGTACCTGGTCGCCGTGGTGGGCAACCTGCTCATCGTCCTGGCCGTCAGCTCTACCCGCAGCCTCCACACCCCCATGTACTTCTTCATAGCCAACCTGTCCTGTGTGGACATCTGCTTCACGTCTGTCACCGTACCAAAGATGCTGCTCAACATCCACACTCAGAGCCAATCCATTGCCTACACTGGGTGCCTCGCTCAGATGTATTTTCTCATTCTGTTTCTCGAACTGGACAATATCCTCTTGGCAGTGATGGCCTATGACAGATTGGTAGCAATATGTCACCCCCTTCACTATGCCACAACCGTGATTCCCAAATTCTGTATCACCTCGGTGTCTGAGGCTCTGAGTGTCACACACATCTACCCCTTGATCCACACCCTCCTTATGGATACGCTGTCGTTCTGTGCCAGCGTGAGCATTCACCATGTTTTCTGTGAGCTGCACGCACTGCTGACGCTTTCCTGCTCGGATACCCGCGTCAGCCTCGGGGGCGTTCTCTTTGTCACCCCCTTCCTCCTTCTTGCTCTCTCCTACACGTACGTTTTCTCAGCCATCCTGAGACTGCGTTCTCCCCAGAGCAAGCCTAAGGCCTTCTCTACTTGTAGTTCTCACCTTGCCGTGGTGGCCCTGTTCTAAGGGACGCCGTCCGGGGTCTATCTGAGGCCTTCCTCCTCCTACACAGCGGAGGACTCCGCGGCCACAGCGCTGTATGCAGTGGTGGCCCCCATGCTCAACCCCTTCGTTTACAGCCTGAGGAACAGGGACATGAAGGGAGCCCTAGGAGGCCTCCTCAGCTGGAGGAAGGTCTGCTCTCGGTGACGGCAACTCCTGCCTCCGAGCAGAGGTGCCTCGTCTTCGCCTCCTCCCCTTCCTGTGGGAGGGACTGTCCCCAAGGTGGACCCCACAGGTGTCCAGCTCTGCCCGGCTCTCCTGTTGCCAGCACGTTCCTCGGCTCGTTTCGCCAACACTCCCGAGTGACTCTCGCGTGCCGGGCCCTGCAAGACAGCTGGTCGGCGTGGAGACCTCCCCTCCCATTCTTTCTATGTCCTCCACGGTCCCTCTCGGCCCCTGCCTGCCCCACGAACTGTTCCCACAAGCCCCCATCAGCGTGGGAGACTCATAGCCAGTAGCAGAGCTCCTTATGGGCGCTGGCAGTGTTTGGAGCAGTTGTGTGTCTCTGGTCACTCGCTGTCCTAACCGCCCTGTGCGTGAGATGCCGCCGTCACCCCATCTCCTAGATGCGGAAAGGGAGCCCCAGAGAAGGGAGGTGGCATCCCACCGTCTGCTCCTGGAGGAATTCTTTCTTGGACAGGACGGGAGCGGTCCTCTGTCCTCTCCAAAGAACGAAACATGCGACTGGGCGCTCCTGCCACTAGGTGGCGGCAGACGCTCGCGTTAGGACTTGAGGGCACCGTCGCTGGGCTCCTGAGCCGCGTGGCGACAAGCGCAGGCCCCCATGCAAACTCCTGTGGGCACCTCCGTGCGTCCTCGGGCTTTCCTGGCCGCAGACGGACTTGCTGAGTTCACAGAGAACATTCCCAGGTGAAGTGAGGACAGTGGCTTCACCACCACGTGCAGACCTACACGTAGGGTAGGGATAACGGCCGTGTGGTCTTTCTGGGTGCCTTTCTCTCCAGGGACGGAGGGGACGGTGGCCCGCCCCACGCGCTCACGTGCATGAGGGCCCTGAAGGCCTCCTGGTGCCAGGCGGGGTCTGGGTCCCGTCCCTTGGATCTGGGCGCCCGTGGGACCGCTGCCACCCATGGAGTACAGTGGGAGTGTTGTCGTGTGACCTCAGAGCTCGGTCGCGAATGGCGAACGGCGGTGCAGCTTCTGGAGTGTTCCCCGGAATACACGCTCTGGCTACCCTGAGCTGCCTGGAAGAAGGTGCACGGCCGGGGGCCGGCGGGCTGCGAGGAAGCCACGCTGCGTGGAGGGGCCTCGCGGGGCTGCGCCGGTCCCCTGGGCCCAGCCTTACGATGGCCGGTGAGCTAAGAGGGAATGAGCCCTCGGCGGGTTCCAGCCCCCATCTGCTGGAGCCTCCCCCGCCGAGGCCATAGACCTTGCTGGGCAGAGGCCACACATCCCCACTCGTGCCCTGCCTGAATTCCTGGCCCACTGAACCTGCGTGCGCGATGAAACGGGGGTCTGATTAACATACGACAGTGTCGCATCTACCCAAAAGAACAAAGGACATTCTATAAAAAAAGACATCTGCACTCCAATGTTTATAGCAGCACAATTCACAATTGCAAAGATGTGGAAACAACCCAAGTGCCCATCAATACATGAGTGGATTAATAAAATGTGGTATATGTATACCACGGAGTTCTACTCAGCTACAAGAAACAATGGTGACCTAGCACCTCTTGTATTTTCCTGGATAGAGCTGGAACCCATTCTGCTAAGTGAAGTATCCCAAGATTGGAAAAACACGCATCACATGTACTCACCATCAAATTGGTTTTAACTGATCAACACCTAAGTGCACATATAGGAATAACATTCATCCAGGGCCCGGCAGATGGCAGGGGACAGGAGGGATGGGTGTATACATACATAGCGAGTGCGGTGCGCACCCTCTGGGGGATGGACATGCTTGAAGCTCTGACTTGGGGTTGGGGGGCAAGGGAAATATACGTAACGTAAACATTTGTACCCCCACAGTATGCTGAAATAAAAAAAAAAAGATACAACGGTGTCACAAAAACAGACAAGGTTATCACAGAGAGAGGGGATGGAGACTAAGTGTTTAAAAGGCAAAACAGGAGGGGCACAGTGGCTCATGCCTGTAGTCCTAGTGCTCTGGGAGGCCGAGGAGGGAGGATCCCTTGAGCTCAGGAGTTCGAGACCAGCCTGAGCAAGAGTGAGACCCTGTCTCTACTAAAAATACAAAGAAATTATCTGGACAACTAAAAATATACATAGAAAAAAATTAGCGGGGCATGGTGGTGCATGCCTGTAGTCCCAGCTACTCGGGAGGCTGAGGCAGTAGGATCGCTTGAGCTCAGGAGCTTGAGGTTGCTGTGAGCTAGGCTGACTCCATGGCACTCCAGCCCAGGCAACAGAGTGAGACTCTGTCTCAAAAAAAAAAAAAAAAAAAAAGAAAGAAAAAAAAGGCGAAACAGTTTTGAATGCAGATGAAAGGGTAATGTCGTAGGCATAGACTAACTTTCAAGATTGAGTTGAGAAGAGATAGAAAATTTGTTTACACTAACAACACAGGGGAGTTTTAGAAAGTTACCAGATAGTGTGAGTTGGAAACGAAATCAGGCCCAGATGATTTCATCTGAACTGCAAGAAGAGGAAATTCCTATGTCATTCAAAGTGTTTAAGAGCAGCAGAACACACGGCCTGCATATCAGTTGATTCTTTAAAATCAGTATGACTGACATCAGTCTGGACAAGAACAGCACACAGGTGTGCACACATGCGCACACAGAAAGAAAAAAGAAATGAAGACACTAATTATTTGTTACAGGCGTGTAACACAGTGACTACCCACTTACTCTGTCTTGTCTTCTTAGCACTTACCACTGCCTGAAATCGTAATATTATAGCATTTTGTTTACTTCCTTATGCTCTGTCTCCCCCACTGAAACGTGAGCTCCGTGACACCAGAGATTTTGTCTGCCTTACTCACCTGACATCAGTAGGTGTTCAGTAAATTTCAGCTGAAGGAAGATCTGAGAGAATGCAATTTACCGCCTTATAATTTACTGCATTGGGAGGTGTATAAATAAGATATGAGGATGTGTATATATCTATGTTAACTGGGTTTCCATTGCTAATTTAACTGATATCCATTGAAAAAATTATTAAAAAAAAACAGTCCAACAGAAAAAGGGGCAAGGGTATGAACATGAATTCACAGGAAAAAAAATACAAGTGGCTCTTAAACACAGCAAGAGATGGTCAACCTTCCTGATAATTTGAGAAATGCAGATTAAACCTACACTGAGATGTCTTTTTTCAACTCTCAGTCACCAGAATCCAAGAAAGTATTAAAATACTTTTCTCTAAAAGGACTCCAGGCTTGCAGTGTTTTATGGACAAAGCTTATATTTTAATGTTCTTGGAACATGCAATTACCATACTATGGTCTGTTGGAAGCATGAAAAGCTATCTAACTCATTTTTAAGAAGCTACTCTGACCCTGGTATTGAATCATCTCCAATCTAACAGAGAAGAAATCTGTGAGATATGGCCAAAGCCATGCCATAGGACAAATAGTAACCATAAATGATTCAGGTAATTAATTAATAAAAACGATTCAATATAATTGAACTAAGCATTCAAGTCCAGATGCTAGAAAAATGACAATACAGAAACACAAAAACAAAACGCAGAAGGGGGAAACCAATACAGAAAAAAGCAGTAAGCATGAAAAACCCGTGTGGGATAGGTCAGTAAAACCAAGAGCTGGTAGGTCTTTGAAAATACCTACACAAAGAAGGAAAACCCAGACAGACACATCACAAATGAGAAGACAGTCTAACAACAATCTCTAAACGTATCAAGGACATTTAAAAAATTTACAAAAACACTCTACATGGTTTTACAACACTCAGCTTTAAAATCTAGGTGGGACGGACAATTTTCTAAGAAAGGATGAAAAATAATACACGCAACTCAAGAAAAGGTAGAAAAATAAACCCGGTCAATCAATAAACAAAGAAAGAAATAGAATCAAAGGCGTGCTTTACCAAAAGACACTAGGTTCAACTCATTCTATGAAACTTGTAAGCAGAGACGATCCAATGTTATTTAATCTGTTGCAGAGCAGAGAAAAGCGAAATCTGCAAAACTTCTTTTGTAAAGCTCGTGTTGCCCCGGCATACTCAAACCTGAGATGAAGCTGTCACACAAAGTGAAAACTTGCTTAAGGTGTTAAAGAACACTCCTTCCCAAGACAATTTGGCCAATTTAGGACTCAATGTTAAAACACTATGGGCATTCCCATTAGAACCTGGTCCCCTCTATCCTGACTGTCGTTTAACATTTTTTATCAAGATTCTAGCCTAGCAGTAAAGCACAGAACAGATGTAGCAGGTACTACTGTCAGAAAGGAAGGGGGAAAAGTCACAATCACATGTAAATACGACTGTCTTTCTGGAAAACCCAGTCACCCAGAAAACTTACTAGAGCAGAGAGGAACAATCAAATTTATCTAATGCAAAGTAATTAATGTGAAAATCAATAACGTTCCTTCAATCTGGAGGAAGGAAACTACCTAAAAGTGGCAATGGAAAAATATCCCACACACAATAGCAACAATTTCTTACCTAGAAATGAGGGGAACCTATGTAAGAAACTGCAGAGCTTCCCCAAGGAACCCAAACGAGAACCCGGACAGAGGAAGAGACTTAACACCTTTTGGGACAGGAAGACTCGGATTAACCTATAGGTTCCAGGTGTTCAGAACCAGGATACAACCTTTTATTTCTGAATTAGAGAAAAGGCTCCTGCTGCTCACCTGGAAGAATGAATGGCAGAAAAGAGGGGGGGAAATTGCAATCAGTGAGGACTTTTTCTACCAGACATTAAAAGATAAAATAATTGGAACAGAGGGGGCATTGGCAGGTGAATCGACATACTGACCCTGTGAATATACAGCTACTCTCAAGAGGGAGTGATACTCCTGGAGCCCGAGGGCCATGGAAGGGATCCGAAAGGAAAACCAAGAGATACACCCACATAAAAATGAAAAGATTAGTCAAGAGAGGAAAATAGTTGCTGTCTAAGTAACAAATGCTGATACCCTTCGTGTTGTAACCCAAACATGTATTTGGTCTTTTGGAGGAAGGAGAAAGGAAAGCACAGAGCTCCGAAAAGCCCCCTTGTGTTTTCCTGGGTGATAGGGGTGAAAGGAGAGTGTCCTTGTCCCCGGTTCCTGACACAGAGCTCCTAAATCCCTTGGAATTTCCTGGGTGAAGGGAGCATCTTTTTGTCCTAATATGGCAACTCTTGTTGGGACGCTAGATGGCTTCAGGATGGGGGTTGGTCACCAGAAAGACCAAGCCTTGCTTAGATGCCTGCAACTCTTAGCCCCCCTACCCAACCTCTGGGGAGGGTAGAGGTGCTGGAGATAGATTGAGTCAATAATCAATCATGCCTATGTGATGAAGTCTCCACCCAAACCCCTAAACAACATGGCTTGGAGAGCTTCCAGGTTGGTGAATGCAGGCACGTGTTGGGAAGGTGGTGCACCCCAACGCCACAGGACCCCTCTGGGCCTCGCCCTACATACCTCTTCATCTGGCTGCTCATTCGCATCCTTTGTAATAAACCGATAAATGCAAGTAAAGTGTATTTGTGAGTTCTGTGAGCTGTTAGAGCAAATTATTGGACCTGAGGAGGGGGCCGTGGTAACCCCCAATTTATAGCGGGTCTGTCAGAAGTATGGGAGGCCTGGGACTTATGTCACAAGTTGAGAGCGATCTTGTGGACTGCGCCCTTAACCTGTAGGGTCTGTGCTAATTCTGGGTGGTTAGTGTCAGAACTGAATTGAATTGAATTGTATTGTCGAACCCTAGGTTGGTGTCCGGAGAATCAGAGAATTGGTGGTTGGTGTGGGAAAACACCTCTTCACTGAATCTTAAGAGCTTGTGCAATAATTTAAAAATCCAATAAGACACAAGGGTAAAATGAATAAAGAATATGAAAAGACAGTTCACAGGGGAAGAAACAAAATGAATGATAAAATATGGAAAAAGTCAGCTTTATTAATAACCAAAGAAATGTGGATTGAAACAATCAAGTTACTGTTTTCATTGGTGAAAACAGAAATGCAATAAAGTGGGTACTCTTATATTGTGTGGCGAAGTGCAATCGATGCAGCCTTTCTGCATGCAAGTTGCCAAACCAATGAAGAAAGTTATAATTACAGAATGCCAAGCAGCCAACTCTCTGAAATAAATTTCTAGAAGCGGTATCTGGGGTTGAATGATATATACGTTTAAATTTTGATAGATCATGCAAAATGCCTCTTCTCAGAGGTATACAAATGTACTTGCCCATCAGCATTTTGTGAGCATGGTTGTTCCTCTCTCCCCACCCTGTATGCCTGCACCGTCCAAAATGGGACCCACAAGGCACTTGTAGATATTGAGTGCATGAAATGTCCTAACTGAGCTGTAGGTGTAAGTGTAAAATACACACTAGAGCTCAAAAGCTTAGTATGAATTAAGAATGCAAAATAGTTCATCAACATTTTTTATATTGATTACATGTGGGAATATGAAATGTGTTTTAAAATTAACTGGCTCTTCTTCTTTTTGTCTCCTTTAATGAGTACCTATAGTTTTGCTCTCACACATTTTCTTCTTAAGTTATTCCTGGGTATTTCATAATTTTTATTGTTACTGTGAATGGTGTTTTGTTGACCCTCAGTAGTTATTGTTGTTAGTGATGAAGCCTCCTGATTTGTATATATTGGTTATGGACTGGGCCACCTTACTTAATTCTCTCATCATCTGTAATGTTTTCTCAGTTGGGTTCTCTTGTGTTTTCCAGGTGTGCAGTACTGGCACCATCAGCTAGTGATATATTGACCTTCTCCTTTAGAGTGTTAGACTTGCATCTCTTTCTTGCAGATTTTACTGTTTACCTTCAGAAGTATTAAACCATAGTGGTGCAAGAGAATATCTGTGTTTTGATACACACCTTTATGGAGATGCTTCTAGTGTCTTTCTCATTAAACTTGGTTTTCGATGGATACAGCTATATCATGTTAAGGAAGTATCCACCAACCTGATTTTATTGACAGTTGGTTTGTTTGTTTATTTGTTTGTTTTGGTAAAGCAAGAAAAGGTATTGAATTTTGTTAAATACCGCTTCGGTGTCTGTAGAAACAATCATGTGATTTTTCAGTTTTGGCCTATGAAAATGGTAAAATATATTCATAGATTTTCCGATATTGAATCATCTTTCTGTTTCTCAGATAAATCCCACCTGGCCATGTTGTTTTAATTTTTAAATGAGCTACTAAATTGTGTTTGGCTGTATTTGATTGAGTACTTTTGTAGAGATATTCTTAGGTGAAGTTCATCTGTAGGTGTGTAGTTTTGTGCTTTTTGGCATCAATCTTTCATAACCAAAACTTGCAAATTTTACTTTTTTATGCCTTAGAATACTTTACGTAGCATTGGAATTATCCGCACCTTAAAGGTTTGGTTGAATGCGGTATTTCTCTCTCTGTGCCTGGCTTATTTCACTTAACATAATGACCTCCAGTTCCATCCATGTTGCTACAAATGACAGGATTTCATTCTTTTTTATGACTGAATAATATTCCATTGTGTATATGTACCATGTTTGCTTTGTCCGTTCATCCATCGATGGACACATAGGTTGATCCCAAATCTTGACTATTGTGAATAGTGCTACAATAAACATGGGAGTGCAGACATCCCTTCAGTACACTGATTTCCTTCCTTTTGGATATATACCCAGCAGTGGAATTGCTGGATCATCTGGTAGTTTTATTTTTAGTTTTTGGAGGAAACTCCATACTGTTCTCCATAGTGGCTGTACTAGTTTACATTCCCACCAACAGTGCACGAGCATTTCCCGTTCTTCGCATCCGTTATCTTTTGTCCCTTTGATCCAAGCCATTTTCACTATGGTGAGGTGGTACCTCATTGTGGTTTTGATTTGCATTTTCCTGATGAGATTAGTGATGCCGAGCATGTTCCCCCCCCCATATATCTGTTGGCCATGTGCATATCTTCTTTGAGAAATACCTATTCAGATATTTTGCACATTTTAAAAGCAAATTATTTAGGAATTTTTTTCCCTTCTCTATTGAGTTATCTGAGCTCCTTACATATTCTGGCTATTAATCCTTTGACAGATGGATACTCTGCAAATATTTACTCCCATTCTGTAGGCTGTTTCTTCACGTTGTTGATGATTTCCTTTGCTTGCTTTTTAGCTTGATGTAATACCATTTGTCTATTTTTGTTTTTGTTGCCTGTGCTTGTGAGGTCTTGCTAAAAAGATCTTTGCCCAGACCAGTGTCTCGTAGCAGTTCCCGAATGTAGGTTTCAAGTAGTTGCATAGTTTCAGGTCTTATGTGTAAGTCTTTAATCCACTTTGAATTGATTTGTTTTATTATTTTATGAGAAACAGGGGTCTAGCTTCGTTCATCAGGCATATGGTTATCCAGTTTCCCCAGCAGAATTTATGGAAGACACTGCTGTTTCCCCCTGTATGTTCTTAGTGCCTTTGTTGAAAATGAGTTGACTGTTAGAGTGCAGATTTATTTCTGGGTTCTTTATTCTGTTCCATTGGTCTATGTGTCTGTTTTTTTTATGCCAGTAAAAACTATGCTGTTTAGGTTACTATGACTTTGTAGTATATTTTGGAGTCAGGTAGTGTGCTGCCTCCCGCTTTGTTTTCCTTGCTCAGGATGGCTTTGGCTGTTCCAGGTCTTTTGTGTTTCCATACAAATTTTAGGATCCTTTTTTCCATTTCTGTGAATAATGTCATTGGTATTTTGGTGGAGATTGCGTTGAATCTGCAGATCGCTTTGAATAGTGTTGACATTTTAACAATATTAATTCTTCCAGTCTGTGAGTGTGCAATATCTTCACAATGTTGTGTGTCCCCTTCAATTTCTCTCCTTGGTGTTTTATAGTTTTCCTTGCAGAGCTCTTACAGGCGGTTGGTCAAATTTATTCCTAAGTATTTTATTTTTTATAGCTAGTGCAATTGGGATTGCTTTCTTGATTTCTTTTTCAGTTTGTTCACTGTTGGCAATATATAAATGCTACTGATTTTTGTATGTTGATTTTGTACCCTGCAACTTTGCTGAATTCATTTATCAGTTCTGAAAGTTTTTTGGTGGAGTTTTAGGGTTTTCTAAATATGAGATCATGTCGTCTGTGAACAATGATGATATGATTTCTTCCTTTCCAATTTGGATGCCTTTTGTTTCTTTCTCTTGCCTCATTGCTCTGGCTAGGACGTCCAGTACCATGTGGAATAGGAGTGGTCTTGTACCAGATCTTAGAGGAAAGGCTTTCAAAAATTTTTTCCCATTTGGTATGATGTTGGCTGTGGGTTTGTCACATACGGTCTTTATTGTTCCGAGGTACGTCCCCTCTATACCCAGTTTGTCGAGAGTTTTTAACGTAAAGGGATGTTGAATTTTATTGACTGCTTTTCCAGCATCTGTTGAAATGATCATACAGTTTTGGTCCTTGATCCTGTTAATGTGATGTTTCACATTTATTGATTTGCGTATGTTGAACCATTCTTTCATCCCTGGGGTGAATTCCACTTGATCGTGGTGAATGATCTTTTTAATATGCTGTTGTATTTGGCTTGCAAGTATTTTGCTGAAGATTTTTGCATCTATGTTCATCAGGGATTTTGGTCTATACTGCGCTTTTGTCGTTGTTCCCTTGTCTGGTTTTGGTACCAGGGTAATGTTGGTTTTGTGATATGAGTTTGGAAATAGTCCCCCCTTTTCACTTTTCTTGGAAGACTCTGAGGATAAATGTTGTTAGTTCTTCTTTAAGTGTTTGGCAGAATTCAATAGTGAAGCTACCGGGTCCTGGGCATTTCTTCGATGGGAGACATTTTATTATGGCTCCAAACTCATTGCTCATGATTGGTTTATTGAGGCTTTACGTTGCCCCGTGGTTCAATCTTGGCAGGTTGTATGTGTCCAGGAATTGATCCATTTCTTCCAGGTTGTCCAACTTGTTGGCATATATTAATAGTTGTTCATACTAGTCTCTAACGATCCTTTGTATTTCTGTGGTATGCATTGTTATGTCTCCTTTTTTGTTTCTGATTCTATTTACGTGGGTTTCCTCTCTCTCTCTCTCTCTCTCTCTTTTCCTAGTTACTCTATCTTAAGGCTTCTTGATTTTGTTTCTCTTTTCAAAATGCCAACTTTTCATTTCATTGATCTTTTATATTGTTTTCTTAGTCTCCATTTCAATTATTTATGCTCTGATCTTTATTATTTCTTTTCCTCTACTAAATTTCTGTTTGGTTTGTGCCTGCTTTTCCAGTTCCTTGAGATGCATTGGTAAGTTGTTTATGTACAGTCTTTCTGCTTTTCCGAGGTATGCATCTATTGTTGTAAATGTCCCCTTTTAGTACTGCCTTTGTTGCCTCCCATAGAGTATTGGGATGTTGCATTTCCACTTCCGTTTGTTGCAACGAATCTTTACATTTCCTTCTTAATTTCTTCATTGGCGCATTGGTCATTTAGGAGCATGTTGTTTAATTTTCACGTGTTTCTACAGTTTCCAAAGTTCCTCTTATTATTGATTTCTAGTTTTTTTCCGTGGTGGTGCAAAAAGATATTTCATATGATTTTGTCCCTTTTGAGTTTGTTGAGACTTGTTCTGTGGCCTCACATATGTTCTATCCTGGAGGTCAGAAGAATGTGTATTCTGTAGCAGTTGGATGAAATGTACTGTGAATATCATTCAGGTCTATTTGTTCTGGAATGTAGTTTAACTCCAACGTTTCTTTTGTGTCTGGATTGTCTGTCCATGATTGACAGTGGAGTGTTAGATTCCCCTACTATTACAGTATTGCAGTCTGTCTCTTTCCTTCAGATCTACCAATATTTGCTTTGTACATTTGGATGCACCAGTGTTGGGTGCATATATATCTACAATTGTTTTAGTCTCCTGCTGAATTGACCCCTTTATCATTAGGCAGGGACCTTCTGTTTCTCCTTTTGCAGTCATTGACTCGAAGTCTATTTTATCTGATGTAAGTATAGCTACTCCTGCTCTTGTTTGGTTTCCATTTGCGTGGAGTATCTTTTCCTGTCCTTTCACTTTCAGTCTATGTGTGTCTTTATAGGTGAAGTGAGGCTTTTGTAGGCTGCATATAGTTGGGTCTTGCTTTTTTAATCCATTCAGACATTCTATGTCTTTCAATTGGAGAATTTAGTCTGCTTACATTAAATGTTATCATCGATAGGTAAGGACTTACTCCCGCCATTTTGTTGCATGTTTTCTGGTTGTTTTGTAACTCCTCTCTTCCTTTCTTCCCGTTTTTCTTTGTGGTTGAGTGATTTTCTCTGGTAGTATGTTTCAATTTATTGCATTCTTTTTACGTGTATCTGTTATAGGTTTTTGCTTTGTGTTTACCATGGGGCTTACAAAAAACATCTCATAGATGTAACAAGTTATTTTAAACAAATGACAACTTCACTTTGATCCCAAAGAGAAGAAACAAGCAAAGGAAACCTAAAAACCTCTGCAGTTTAACTGCATCTTCCCCACATTTTGACTTGTTGTTGTCTCAAGTTACATAATTTTATATTGCCTCTCTCTCAAGAGGCTGCTGTAGTTACTATTTTTGATAGCTTTATCTTTCCATATTCTTATTGGAGATACAAAGTGGATTACACACCATATTTATGGTACTAGAGTATTGTGAATTTTTCTGTACTCACTTCTACCAGTGAGTTTTGTACCTTCAAATGTCTTCTTTTTTGCATGTTAGTGTCCTTTTCTTTCAGATAGAAGAACTCCCCTTAGCATTTCTTGTAAGACAGGTCTGGTGGTGATGAATACCTTCAGCTTTTGTTTATCTGGGAAAGACTTTATTTTTTCTTCCTGTTTAAAGAAAAGGTTTGCTGGGTATCACAGTCATGGTTTGGAAATTTTTTTTCCTTCAGCATTTTGAACATGTCATCCCATTCCCTCCCTGCCGATACGGTTTCCTCCGAGAAGTCTGTTGCCAGAGGAATCGGAGCTCCTTTGTGTGTTATCTGATTCTTTTCTCTTGCTGCTTTTAGGAACCTCTCATTTTCCTTGACCTTTGAGAGTTTATTACGTGCCTTGGGGTAGTCTTTTATGGGTGGAATCTGTTTGGTGATCTCTGACCTTTTTGTACATGGATATTCACACCTTTTCCAGGTTTGGAAAGTCTGCTGTTGTCATTTCTTTGAGTAAGCTTTCTACCCCTTGCTCTTTGCCAACTCCCTCTGGGATGCCAATGATTCCCAGATTTGCTCTTTTGAGGTTATTCTCTATATCTTGTGGGCATTCTTTGTTCCTATTTATCCCTTCCTCTGACTGTGTATTTGAGCTCAATGACTCGTTCTTCTGCTTGATCTCTTCTATGTTGAGAGCCTCTAATGCATTTTTCAATTCAGGAAATGCATTTCTCAGTTCTAGGATTTCTGTTTGATTTTTAAAATTTATTTCGATTTTCTTGGTTAAATTTCTCTGATAAATTTCTGAACTGATTTTCTGTGTTATCTCAGAGTTCGCTGAGTTTCCCTAGAACTGCTATTTTGAATTCTTGATCTGAGAGCTCACACGTTGCTATCTCGTTAGGGTCAGTCGCTGAGTCCTTGGTTTGTCCATCTGGGGAGGTCATGGTTCCCTGCATGCTGTTGTTTCTTGTGGATGCATGTCTATAGCTTTGCGTAGGAGGACTAGTTATTTGTTCCAGTCTTTGCTGTCTGGCTTCTTTTGATCTTTCCACGGTATGTTCCCTTAGAGGTTCTTTGCCTGTGAGTCCTCTTAATCCTAGATTGCTGTCTCCTTTTTGGCACCAGATGTCAACTGAAGCCCAGCCTTGCCTTGGCTCTAGCAAATGTTTGGACCCCTGGCCGGTCCCAGTGTGGAGGGGGAACCCGAAAGGTATGCCCTGGCTGGGTGGGAAAGCTGGCTAGAGGTTCGTGCCCAGAAGACCCGTGGAGCATGCCTCCTACAGCGTGGTGCTGCTAAACGGCACTCTGACTTGGCATCCCCTTTGGCTGAGATAAAGAGCAGGGTTTTGCAGTTGGGAATTCTAGTCCTGTCCCTCCTGCCCCCCACCTCTTTGTCTCTAGCTGACCTCAGGGTTTTTTTCACTCTACAGGCACTTGTGATCCTTCCCGTTGGTTGGTTGAGGCAGGGAGAGGTTTCCTACAAGGGAAAGCAATGTGGTGGGGAAGTTGGCTGTCCACCTCGATCTAACTTTTTCCCAATGCAGAGTCCAAGGGGACTTTTCTGTGTGCAGTGCCTGGTAGGTTGGGGGAGGGGCATCACGGCTAGAGAAGTCTGTTTCTCTTACCATCTGCTTAGAGTTTTTCAGTTCTCTGTGACCCCAGGGATTGTCTCAGCCTTAGATTTGGGTTCTGGGATATTGCTGGTGATAGTCCTGGCACTAGATATTTGTTGTTGGTTTTTTGTGGCAGAGAGTGAAGCCAGACTGCTTGTACTCCACCATTTTGGTGATGTCTGTTCTGCAGGTTGCCTTTGAGCAACCTTCTCTATCTCTTTTATAGTAAGTGGTCTTTAATTTTTAAAGAGCTTCTTTCTTCTAAGGTGAATTTGGGTAATGTATGTTTTCCTAGAAGGCCAAACTTTTTCTCCAGTTTCCCAAGCTTATGTACCTATGAGAAACAGTGTCCTGTCATTCATGATCCATATAATTAGATCTACATCTATGCTTATCTCCCACTTTCTTTTCTTGTTTTGTGTATGTGTGCTTTCTCCCCTTTTTAACTGATTATGTTAGCTAATGGTGTATCCATTTTGTTGTTTTGAAGAGCCTCCTCTTGGATTTATTCTACTACTTTCTAATTAATGGATTCCTGCTTTTATCTCTACTTTTCCCTTCATTCTAGTTTTCTAAGGCTTATTTTTGGTTTGTTTTCTAGCTTTTTGAGCTGGACCCATAATTCCTTTATTTTCTTGTTTTCTGGTTCATTAACACAAGTATCTTAGGCTATCAAATTTCCCCAGAGCACTGCCTGAAACCTTACCACATGGGTCTGAATACACAGTGCTTTCATTGTCACTATTTTGTAGATAATTTTTAAATTTGGTATGGGGTCAAGAGCTTAAGATGAAACGTTAAATTTGCCAGATTATGGGTTTGGTTTTTACTTTTTAAACTAATTTCTAGTTCTGTCATATTTCCTCATTTATTTTCACTTTTCGGACTTTATTAACATTTTCTCTGTGGCCTAACATATAGCCACTTTTCATGAATGCTACATGGACAGCTGAAAAGAAGGTGCGTTCATTGTTTTCAGGGTATAGATTTAATTTTAATTAGTTAATCAAATTTCATATTAATGAATTAATTTTATGAATTTGATATGCCTTACCAATTATTTTACTGAGTTCTTCTTTATCTTTCCTTTTGCCCTCTGTGTGCTTCAGTTTCTCAGTTGGTAAAATGGGAAAATAAGAGACTCTACCTCTGAGCACGGTTTCAAGCAGCACATGTGTTAATACTGAAAGGTGTGTGGGAGAGTGCTTCCGGACCCACGTGTTCAATAAATGCCACCTTTCCTGGGGTTAATCAGTCCGTCTGACCTGTCCCAGGCTGAGAACGGCAAATTCTAGTTCACTTCTATGAATGTTTTCTGTCTACTTCTTGAATTTCCGGTCATCTTTTTCTTGCTTTTCAATGACAAGGCTTTTCATTTTGCACGTACATTCAAAAGTCTTAGCTATTCATTGAGGGTGACACCTTTTATTCTTATAAGGTGTTCTTCTGCCCTCCTCATGTAAGGCCTTGGCTGAGTTCAACCTTGTATACAATCGGGGTCTTGTTTCCTTTGTTCACCTCCCCTCAGAAAGACCTTCCCTCATACTGGCATTGCCTTCTCTCGCAAATACCTTCACTGCCTCCTCCCTCACACAAAGTACTAATTCTCTCTTACCTCCCTTACAAAGACTTCCCTCCATCATCTCTCCTCACAAAGTTTTCACATCCCTCGCCTCCTATTGTGAAGGACTTGCCTCCTTTACCTTCTTCACAAAAGATTTCAGTCCCTCACCTCCCCTGACAGTGGATCTTCTTCCATCCTCTACCTTCTCAAATGTCTTCACTCCGTCACCTCACCTGAAGAAGGACGGTACTAGCTTCTCCCACCTCCCCTCACAAAGGCCTTCCCTCCCTCAGCTCCCCTTTGAAAGAATTCTAAGCAACATACCTCCCCTCTGCAGACAGAACTAACCTCCCTCACCTCATCTCACAAATGTTTTCCATCAATCACCCCCCGCCAAAAAAAAAAAAACTTTCCCTCCCTGGTGTCCTCTCACAGAGTACTAACCTCTGTTAGTTCCCCTCGCAAAATCCTTTCCATCCTTATCTCCATCCACAAAAGCCTTCCCTCCCTCACCTCTCCCCCAATGGCATTCCCTTCTCTTATAAATGCCTTCCACCACTCAACTCCCCTCAGAAGGCATTAAGCTCTCCCACCTGCCCGCACAGAGATCTTACCACCCTCTCACCCCTCATGAAAGCCTTCTCGCCTCTACCCCTCCTCACAAAGGCCTTCCCTCCCCTCAGAAATGCCTTCCCCAACTCACCCTCACAATGGACATCACTCCATCGCCTCCCTCACAAAGGTCTGCCCTCACCCACCTCCTCTGACAAAGGCCTCTTTTCTTGAGGCCTTCACGTACAGTCCTCCCTCTCCTGCCCTCATAAAGTGCTAACCCTCCTCACCTCCTGCCACAAAGTACTTCCCTCCCCCCTCCCAACTAAAATACGCCTTCTGCATCTCTCCTTCCTTCCAAATAGGCTTCCCTCCTCCCCTCCCCTCCCAAAGCCCTTCTCCCTTTACTATTTAAAAATAGTATGTGTCTGTGCCTGATTCAGAAACAGTGTCATCTAAATTAGCGAGCAAGTGCTTAGGGATGCGGAGATTTGATGCCTTGGTGCTATGAACAGAGAGGGCTGGTTTTCATTAAGGTTATCTACTTTTCTTTGAATAAACCTGTTTGATTTTCATGATCTTGAATGGTTTGTCACAGCTATAAGGGGAATTCTTTCTACTTTTATCCTACAAGGTAAATGTATTTTAAAAAGTTAGCTCCCCTCGCAAAAGCCTTTCCACCCTTAATGCCATCCACAAAATGAAAAAGTTTTAAAACCCTGATTTTAACCAATGTCTGGAAGGGAAGTGTGCAGCTTAGGGTTTATCAGGGGCAAAGGGATAATAGTATCGCATGGAAAGAAAAGTGTAATTAATTGGGATGAGGGGATGCCACACCAATCAAACAAAAATAGGTTGATACAGGAAAGAACCATTTCAAAATTTGGAAATCAAAAGCGATAGTTGAAATAGAAACACAAATGTTTGAACAGGACAAACAGTAACATGGACGCATATGACATATGAGTCAGTGAACCCAGGGATCGAACCATGGGGTTTTCCTAAGACACAATACAAAAGAGTGGACAAACAGAAGGGATGTGAGAAAAGTTGAAACAGAAGTGTCACCATCAACCCTTTAATGGCCATTGGAGAGAACAGACAGGGAGGACACAGTGAAAAAAGTCGCAGAGTCAGGACATGACTCCTGGGAGCAAGGGCTCACCAGTCCCGGCAGGACAAAGGAAGACCTTTGTGGAGCGAGTTGGGGAAGTTCCCTCCTTTTTCTAGACTCTGAAGCAGGGTATAAACCCTGGAAGTAGTCTGATCTTTGCAGCATCTGGGCCTGTTGTTATCATTCTGTAATTACTGGTTGCTGTGGTCTGAGTGTGTCCTCCAAAATTCATGGGTTGAAAACGTAACCCCCACTGCAACAGTGTCGGAAGGTGTGGCCTTTGGGGAAGTGTTAAGTCAGGAGGGCTCCGCCCTCATGAATAGATGACTGGTGTCATAGAAAGGGCTTGCTTGGGGGCGTGGCTTCGCTGCTCTCTTCTGTTCTTTCCCCCTGTGAGGGCACAGCGATCTTCCTCTCCGGAGGATGCAACCACAAGGCAGGATCTTGGAACCAGAGACCGAGACTTCCAGCACCTTGATCTTGGATTTCCCGTCCTGCAGGACTGTGAGAAATAAATTTCCGTTCCTTGTAAATTACTTGGTCTCAGGCATTCCGTTAATAGTGACACAGAACAGACTAAGACACGACCCTTTGGGTTATTTTGCCCCGGCCATACAGAGCAAAGGGATTGTGCCAAGTCCTCCCTGGAGATTCGGAACCTCCAACGTGTTTGCCCCTAAATCGTCACGTTCATTAACTAACATCTTTGCCATGTTTTCTAGAAGCATGGGCTTCTAGCAGATGTCCTTGCCCTGCAAATGCATGAATTTCCGCGTGAGCTGTATCTTAGCCACCCTAGTGTGTCCTCTGATGCTGCCCTCAGAGTCATCCTCTCTGTTCAGTAGTCTCTTTGAGGCCAACTTCCTGCAGTGGTAGCTGTGAACTTCAGGAGCAGGGTGCTGTGAAATGTCCTTCTGAGGCTCAAGGCCAAAGTGAGCCTCGGTGCAGAGCACAGCTTGGCTCGGCTGATCGGCACTCCCAGGTGAGTTCAAGGCAAAAGCATCTCAGAGAGTGGTAAACAGCGACCACCACGGCCACCGTCTGTTGACCTGTGACTACCTGCTAGTCACTAGGTCTGACTTAATCCTCACAAAAGTTCTGTGATGCTGACTTACGTTGCACTTTCTTTCAAGTGAGGAAACGCCGGCTCAGGCAAATTAGGTGGCTTTCTCAAGGCAACAGGTGGGGAGTTTCAGAGCTGGGTTTCAATCTGGACTGATGGTTCTTTGCTTGCTTTGTAACTCTGTTTTTAACTTTCACTATGACAATAAAGTGCACACTTTTTAGCAGCGCCCACGCGGCCCCGTCTTTGTGGGTCTCTCTGGTCTCAGTCTCCTGGCTCTACTCGGCCCCCTCTCTCACTGCCCTGTTCACACCGGTCTCTTTGCCGTTCCGCAATACACTGCCCTTGTTCTCACCCCATGACGTGGCGACTTGCTGGCCCTTCTACCTAACATTTTCCTCCTCGCAGTCTTCACACTGCTCATTCATTCTGTCTCATTGTTCAGTTCTCAGCTCAAGATGTTAACCGCTCAGACGTTTCTCCACAAGCCCCAGCTATGCCGCTGTCCCCACCACGCCCCAACTCAACCACCCCCTTCCCCATGAAAACGCACACTCCTCATGGCAGGAATGTTTGACGTCTTGTGCCTCACTGTGAGCCTGGCGCCTGTAACTGTGTCTGAGGCACACTAGGCACCAAGACATATTTATTTCCTGAAACACTGGTATCTTCTGTAAAGTGCCATAGCCAAAGGCATATGACATACGTATTCCATTAACTAAGCTCCGAGAGCTTCTCGTAGTCACCCCACAGAAGTGAGACGGGCCGTCCCGCCCCAGATGTGGTGCGAACATGGAGTCCGATGTCCAGCAGGGAATGGCAGGTTTGTTACTCACATAATGCGGCAGGCTTTCTGGGCAGGGCTGGGCGGGCTCCCTCCAGCGCAGGTTCCAGAAGGGTTTCCGAGGGCCAGGCAAGGAGACGGCCGGCCCTGGGGCTCTATGGTGGTGAGGGCTTGGGACCCACGAGGGTTCCCGTACCCGGGCGGGAGCTGGCGTGGTTTCGGCTTCCTGCCAGAGGTCCTGATCAGCTTGTCCGGATGTGGGGCAGAAGGGAAAGAGGGAGGGGACAGTCTTCAAAGCTGTCAGCATCACAACATGCAGTCAGACATTTTATGCCGCACCGTCACCCCCTTACCACATCACGCACCTATCTCCCCGTCTGGGTGGGCCAATCGAAACCCTGAGGAGGTCGCCCCACTTCCCCCTTCCCAGCTACGCTCCCTCCCTCTACCCCGGCGACAGGGAGGCTTTTTCCTTCTTGCCTGTGGGTAAAAGTGTCAAAGAGGGAGACCTGTCTTTAGCGCTCAGCACAACCTGGTCCTTGTCCCCAGGGTCTGCGTACCTGTCCACCTGCCAGTCTGACCCCGACTCTGCGGGACCCTCCCTCCCTCCACACGTAGCTGCCTCTCCCCTTTCTTCCTTCGTCCCCACCACCAGGGAACTTACAAAACTACAGACACAGCTCTCCACAGCCTGCCGATTTTAGTAACTGTCACCATGAGCGTACCCACGCTTGTGGTGTGAGATTCAGTCTCTACGGGGTTGGCTGTTACTCGGGAGCCTCCTCTGCACACGCAGGAGCTGGCGCCGGCGTCTGGGCTCTGCCCCGCAGAGGGCCGTGCTTGGGGAGGCAGAGTCGTGTGGGCTCTGCTGTTCTGGGTCTGCCTTCTTTCCATCTTCTTCCTCCTCACCCTGTGGGAACAGACTAGTCATTTGGGGCTGGTTGTTCTTTCTGGCTTTCTGGAGCTCTCACGAAGGGCTGATGTTACCCTCGCTGTGGTCTTCTTCAACTGTGGGGGAACAAGGTGAGCCCACAAGGGCATCACTGTGTGGGCCGTGGATGGGGGTGCATGGGAAGGGTGGTTTTATGGAAAAGGGTGCAGGCTGAGCAGGGGGGTGGTGCCAGCTCAGGACAGGTGGGAGTCCTGGGGGTGAGGCAGGTGGGGAAATAGAGGAGGATCCATGGGTAGTGTCGTGTGACCTCTCGAGGTCTTCGGTGTGGGATTTACAGGGCGTCTTCTGATTCATCCTCTCCCAGATGCTTGCGACTGGTGGGTTAGCATTCGTGGTTGGTGGCTCTGAGTCTGTGCTGGGCTCTCAGGGTTCCTGGGCTGGTTTCCCACTCACCTCTGCCATATCTGAGCCAACAGGGGCCCACGCCAGGGCTCCTGGCCCCCTCTATATGCTCTCCCAGGACAGTGAAGAGCCACACTTTCAGCTGTGTCTGGTCAGCAAGGAAATCCTCCTGACCAGTGGTCATCTTGGGGGGGGGCTTAGACACCACAATGTACCACCACCCTGACACTCCTGGTGGGTGGGAAGGAGAACACAAGAGAGGCCCAAATTCTCTGGTTGGAGAAAGGGGTCATTTCCCCTACTCCTCCTAAAGAGCCTGCCCACGCCAGCCTTTCTTCTCTCCTCTTCGCCTCTGCTTCAATCACAGTGGCTCATGGGGCAGAGAGCGGGTGTCTTCTCCAAGCCTTCCCCCGTGCTCACCCTCCTCAGTGCTCCATCCTCTTCTCTTCCCCGCACCCCCCCCCCCCGCCCCGTACACCGTGACCCAGTTGTTGTTATGTCTTGCCTAAAACCCCTCCAGGGTCACTCATGAGGTTGCATTTCAGTCTCAGGAATCGGGGGATGATCCATACCTCCCCACTGCCCTGCAGCAATGTTCTTGAAGGCTGTTCGCCACTCGACTACCATCAGGCAACTGTCCCAGGGAGCATGTGTGTGTGTGTGTGTGTGTGTGTCCGTCTGTGGATACTGGATATACTTCCTGGGCGAGGGCAGGCGCTATATACCCTCCTCATATTTGTACGCTTCTTCTTCCAGAGAGCCGCCAATCAGTCTCGGTGGTGTTCTGGACCTCCTCCATGGCAATGGTCAAATTGGTCCCTGGGCTGTGCCACAGGGGTGCCATAGCAGTGAGGATCAGGATCTTTTCTGGTGACAGAGGCGTAGGCAGCAGCAGAAGCATTCTGTAAGTGTCCCGGTGAGCCGTTGGCCTTTCGGAGGGTGACCTCAGCGTGCCGCACAGTAACTGCTCTTCCCTCACTCAGGCAACCACGCAGTGGGCCTGTGAACCGCGCAAGGTTAGCAGTCTTCCCCCTGAGCTCTGCGTAGAACGGGGCTCAAAAGCACAGGAGACAAAGAAGAATCCGATTGAACTACATCAAAGTTAAAGACTTTTGTTTTGCAAACAAGACCTATAATGGATTAAATAATTCCTATGCTGCTTAAGCTGTTTCGGTATAGAAAAGCGATGGGAAGCTTCCTGACCACTTTTGTGAGACAGATATAAGCCCTGCAGTGAATTCTTACAATCTTATGTGGCCTCAGCATCCCCTTTGAATAGGGCTTGGGCTTTCTCATAGCAGAAGCAGGGCGCAGTCACCCTTGACACAGTGTCCAGTTCTCTGCTGCCTCCCAGCTCCTCAGTGTGCTCAACCCAGATGTCTGCCTTGTACAGCTGCCTCCTGGTGACCACCTCCCTGCGGGATGGCCAGAGACAACCTACTGGACTCGCCCCACTGACCCCCACACCCCACCTGGGCTGCTCAGATCTGTTGCGGTGACCAAGTGGCCACTCTCAGTCACCGTGGGACCCCCTGGAACATGTGCCTGCTTGCTGTAGGCCCACCGACTAGAACTGCCCGAGGGCAACCAGCTTGGGTAATGTCCTGGACCCCAGTAAAGGCCCGGTTCCCTCCCTCGCTCTTTCTTGCTCCCACCCGCTGGTTGGGCGTGCCTGTCCAGGTGGCTCCCTCCTTCCCGTTGGTCCTGGGAGGCATGCTGCCCTCCTCTCCCTGGGACCTGTGAAGAATACACACGGCTTCTGTTAGTTCATGTGTTCTGTTGAGTTGCCTCCTCTGCGTCTCCCCTGACCAACACACCTGAACCTAGCTTCTTTCCGGGTCAGGGCTCTCCTTGACAGTGGCTCTCGTGGTGGGAAGAAACTGGGCATAGGCCAGACAAGTGCCACAAGGGCATCTGCTAGCATAAACAAGTTTCTTGCCAGAGGGACACCTGGTCATGGGTCGGACACTTAGGCATTAGACGGTCCACCAGGATACAGAAGTATCCTGTGAAAGGCACTCTGTGAATATCCACGACCTCCTCCCCTGGAGGCCAGTCAGGGCAGGGCTAGAGTTTATACCCTCTCTCCATAGAGAGACAGATCTCAAGACCAAATTAGAGGGAAATGCAGCTCCTCGTGCCACTCAAGAGAAGACTACAGACACACTTTTGCTTAGCCATGTTGATCCGGAAATCTAAAAGAAAGCATTAGCACTGGTGATATTTATGTCTGGAATGCAAAAACATTTTAATATTGGAAAATCTATTGGTATTCGACCATTAATAAGCAGGGGGAGAATAGGATTATGGCAGTGAATTTTAAAAGCATTTGTTGAAATCCTACTTCCATTCCGGATCCAAAATGAAATAAAGTGACAACAGAAGCCTTGCAGTAAACTAGGACCAACAAATCTTGGTCCTGTAGTAAACTAGGAGATTCCTAATTTAATAACAACAACAAAAATTCCATCTTAAACCGACAGCCAGCATTACGTTTCTTTTTTGGTTTTTTTTTTCTGGTCTAAAACTTCTTTTTTTTTTTTTTTTTCAATTTAATTTTACAGAATCAAAGAGTCTAACAGTATATCTTGTTAGATACAGTATGTCCTCATAATGTATACATTATTTCTTGTACAATGATATGAAATAATATGGGAAATATTCATGATAAATTATTAAGTGAACAGTGCAAGTTAAAAACAATAGTTTCATATTTCTTCCCCACCCCCCCTTTCCCGAGTCAGCACCTTCAAGTGTTACCACTCCCCAAACGGTGCGCAATGCACTCATTGTGTAGGCATACCCCCATCCCCTCCCCCACCCCCCACCACAGTCTGATGTCCAATTGGTGTCGTTCCCAGATTTGTATTTAGGTGATGATCAGGGAAACCAATTTTCTGGTGAGTACATGTGATGCTTGTTTTTCCATTCTTGGGATACTTCACTTAATATAATGGGTTCCAACTCTCTCCAGGAGAACCATAGAGATGTCGTATCGTCATCATTCCTTATAGCTGAGTAATATTCCATGGTATACATATACCACAGTTTACTAATCCAATCATGTATTGATGGGCATTTGGGTTGTTTCCACATCTTTGCTATTGTGAATTGTGCTGCTATAAACATTTGGGTACACGTGCCTTTGTTACAGAATGACCTTTTTTCCTTTGGGTATATGCCCAGTAATGGGATTGCTGGGTCAAATGGCAGGTCTACTTGAATCTGTTTAAGATACCTCCATAATGCTTTCCACAGGGGTTGCACTAGTTTGCAGTCCCACCAGCAGTGTATTGGTGTTCCTGTCTCTCCACACCCACGCCAACATGTGTTGTTTTGGGTTTTTTTGATAAAGGCCATTCTCACTGGGGTTAAGTGATATCTCATTGTGGTTTTGATTTGCATTTCCCTGATGATTAGAGATGTTGAACACTTTTTCATATGTTTGTTAGCCATTTTTATATCTTCTTTTGAAAAATTTCTATTCATGTCCTTTGCCCACTTTTTGATAGGGTTGCTTGATTTTTTCTTGCTGATTTTCCTGAGTTCTAAATAGATTCTTGTTATCAGTCCTTTATCTGATGTGTAGTATGCAAAAATTTTTTCCCATTCTGTAGGTGGTCTGTTTATTCTCGTGACTGTTTCTTTGGCTGTGCAGAAGCTTTTTAATTTAATCATGTCCCATTCATTTATTTTTGTTGCTGCTGTGATTGCCTTGGGGGTCTTCTTCATAAATTCTTTGCCTAGGCCAATGTCTGTAAGAGTCTTTCCTACATTTTCTTCTAGAATTCTGATTGTATCACACCTAAGGTTTAAGTCTGTTATCCACCGTGATTTGATTTTTGTGAGAGGTGAAAGCTGTGGGTCCTGTTTCAGTCTTCTACAAGTGGCTAACCAATTCTCCCAGCACCATTTGTTGAATAGGGATTCTTGTCCCCAGAGTATATTCTTTCCCGCTTTGTCAAAAATTAGGTGACTATATGAGGATGGTTCTATATTTGGATTTTCTGTTGTGTTCCACTGGTCTGTGTCCCTGCACTTGTGCCAATACCAGGCTGTTTTAAGAACCACGGCCTTGTAGTATAGTTTGAGGTCTGGCAAATTAATACCTCCCATTTTCTTTTTGTTGCTTAAAATTGCTTTTGCTATACGGGGTCTTCTTTGATTCCATACAAAGTATATAATTATTTTCTCTATGTCTGTAAAGAATGATGTTGGTAATTTAATAGGGATTGCATTGAATCTGTAGATCACTTTGGGTAGTATAGACATTTTAACAATGTTGATTCTTCCGATCCACGAGCATGGTATATTTTTCCATCTATTTGCAAGTTCTGCTATTTCTTTTCTCAGTGTTTCATAGTTTTCCTTATAGAGGTCCTTTACCTCTTTAGTTAGATATATACCTAGATATTTTATTTTCTTTGTTGCTATTTTGAAGGATATTGAGTCTTTAATTTGGTTTTCTGATTGACTGTTATTGGCATATATAAATGCCTCTGATTTGTGTATATTAATTTTGTAGCCTGAGACTTTGCTGTATTCGCTAATCAATTCCAGGAGTCTCTTGGTTGAATCCTGGGGGTTTTCCAGATATAACATCATATCATCAGCAAAAAGTGAGAGTTTGATCTCTTCCTTCCCTATTTGGACTCCCTTGATTCTGCTCTCTTGCCTGATAGCTCTCGCAAGGACTCCCAATACTATGTTGAAAAGTAATGGAGACAATGGGCAGCCCTGTCTGGTTCCAGTTCTAAGTGGGAGTGCTTTCAGTTTTTCCCCATTCAATATGATGTTGGCTGTGGGTTTGTCATATATGGCTTGTATCATTTTTAGGTAGGTTCCATCAATGCCTATTTTGTTAAGCGTTTTTATCATAAAAGGGTGTTGAATTTTGTCAAATGCTTTTTCTGCATCTAATGAGAGTATCATATGGTTTTTGTTTTTGCTTCTATTTATGTGGTGAATTACATTTATAGATTTACGTATGTTGAACCACCCCTGCATCTCGGGGATGAAGCCCACTTGGTCGTGGTGGATTAGTTTTTTGATAAGTACTTGGATTCGATTTGCTAGTATTTTATTGAAAATTTTTGCATCTGTATTCATGAGGGAAATTGGTCTGTAGTTCTCTATTTTTGTTGTGTCCTTTCCAGGTTTTGGTATTAATGTTATATTGGCTTGGTAGAACGTGTTGGGGAGAACTCCATCCTTCTCAATATTGGAGAATAGTTTATGTAGGATGGGCACCAGTTCTTCTTTGTATGTATGGTAAAATTCAGGTGTGAACCCATCTGGACCAGGGCTTTTCTTTTTGGGAAGGTTTTTTATTGCTGTTTCGATTTCAGTTCTTGATATTGGTCTGTTCAGGTACTCTATTTCTTCCTGGTAGAGCCTGGGAAGACTATGTGTTTCTAAAAATTTGTCCATTTCCTCCACGTTCTCCAGTTTGTGTGCATAAAGATTTTTGTAGAATTCATAGATGATATCTTGTATCTCTGTAGCATCGGTTGTGATTTCTCCTTTCATGTTCCTAATGGAGGTTATTAGAGATTTTACTTTTGTGCTCTTGGTTAGTCTAGCCAGAGGTGTGTCTATTTTGTTTATCTTTTCAAAGAACCAACTTTTTGTTTTATTAATTTCCCTTATAGTTTCTTTGTTGTCCTTTTCATTTAGTTTTGATTTGATCTTAGTAATTTCTCGCCTTCTGCTGGGTTTGGGATCGTTCTGTTCTTCTTTCTCCAGCTCTTTGAGTCTATTCGTTAGGTTGTCTATTTGCATGTTTTCTGTCTTTTTGATATAGGCATTTATGGATATGAATTTTCCTCTCAGGACTGCTTTAGCTGCATCCCATAGATTTTGATAAGTTGTATCTCCATTGTCATTTAATTCAAAGAAATTTTTGATTTCCATCTTGATTTCTTCTTTTATAGAATAATTATTCAGGAGAAGGTTATTTAGCTTCCATGACTTTGAGTAAGAGTGAGGGTTTCTGTTTGTGATCATTGTTACTTTTATTCCGCTGTGATCTGAGAAGATGCATGGTATAATTTCTATTTTTTTGAATTTTTGAAGACATGATTTATGTCCTAGGACATGGTCAATCTTAGAGAATGTCCCGTGAGCTGATGAGAAGAATGTATATTCTGTGGACTTTGGGTAGTATGTCCTATAGATGTCAGCCATGCCCATTTGTTCTAGCATTCTATTTAGGTCCATTATGTCTTTGTTTATTTTCTGTTTAGAGGATCTGTCCTGTACTGTCAGTGGGGTGTTAAAGTCTCCAGCTATTACAGTATTGTTATCTATCATTTGGTTGAGATCTAGTAGGGTTTGCTTTATGAATCTAGGTGCACCTAGGTTGGGTGCATATATATTGAGTATAGTCATGGCTTCTTGATGAATTGTGCCTTTAATCAGTATGTAGTAGCCATCTTTGTCTTTTATTATTTTTGTTGGTTTGAAAGCTAAGTTATTGGAAATTAAGATTGCCACACCAGCTTTCTTTTGGTTACCATTTGCTTGAAATATCGATTTCCATCCTTTTATTTTCAGTCTAAATGCATCTTTGCAGGTTAGGTGAGTTTCTTGAAGACAGCAGATACTTGGATTGTATTTTTTAATCCATTGGGCCAGTCTATGTCTCTTGAGCGGGGAGTTCAAGCCATTCACATTTATTGAGAAAACTGATAGGTGAGACAGTTTTTTGTTCAGCTTGTTGGGTAGAACTTCATTGTGATGTTTTCTCTCCTGGGCCATTGTGGTATCTGGAATTTGATCTTTAGCTCTTGAGTAGTTTTACATTCGTGGATCTTTCTTGTGCTGATCCGTGTATAATTCTCTTTTGAGTACTTCTTGGAGGGCTGGTCTTGTCTTGGTGAATTCCCTCAACCTTTGTTTATCTGAGAATGTCTTGATTTCTCCTTCGTATAGAAAACTTAGCTTAGCTGGGTACAAGATTCTAGGCTGGGCATTATTCTGTTTCAGAAGCGTGAAAATGGGGCCCCAACCTCTTCTTGCTTGTAAGGTTTCAGCTGAGAAATCTGGCGTAATTCTGATGGGTTTTCCTTTGTAAGTTACTTGTTTCTTTCTCCTTACAGCTCGGAGAAGTGACTCTTTAGTGGATATTTTGGTCAGCCTGATGACTACGTGGCGTGGTGTTTTCTTATTTGCTATGAATCTCCCAGGGGTCCTTTGAGCTTCTTGAATCTGTATGTCTAGAGTATTGGCAAGGCCTGGAAAATTTTCCTCGATTATGTCTTCAAATAGCTTGTCCAACCCTTGCTTGTTATCTTCTTCACCCTCAGGAATGCCAATAACTCTCAAGTTAGGTTTCTTCACATAATCCCACATTTCTTGAAGACTCAGATCATTTCTCTTACTTTTTCGATCTATCTCTGTGACTGACTTATTTAGTTGGAAGGAGTTATCTTCAATTTCTGAGATTCTTTCCTCTGTTTGATCTACCCTGCTATTGAGACTTTCCACAGTGTTTTGTAGCTCTCTGAGTGAATTCTTCACTTCTAGGAGTTCAGTTTGGTTTTTCTTCAATATTTCAATTTCTTTAGTGAATTTTTCCTCCAAATCCTGTATTTTTTTTGTGTTTTCCTTGTGTTGTTTATCCATTGATTCTTGTATATTATTCAGCTTGTTTATAATCCATAATTGGAATTCTTCCTGTGACATGTTGGTGTTTTGAGTCTGGTTTGTGTCAAATGGTTGGGAGCTGGTATTTCTCTTTGGGGATTAGCTTTCCATTTGATTCTTTGTGCTCTCCGTGTTTTTTCGCTGGGCCCTTCCCATCTAGATTTATTGTTGGATCTTTACTTATAGGTTTAGTCTGGTTAACAGGACTCTTTGTGCTCTATTCTTAGGCTGTGAAGCGGTCTAGGTATGTTGCTTCTTTTGGCAAGAGGGGGAGACTGGTGTGTATTGTTCAGAGATTTTTCTGTTTCCGTTGGGGGACTGCTTCCGATGGGTCCAATCCTAGAGGATTGGAGTGATCCAGGACCGCTTTGGTGAGTTAGGACACTGTGTTGTGGTCTTTCAGAAGGCAGGCAGGGTCCACACTAATAGTAGACCGAAATTCTCTTTGTTTGTTTGTTTGTTTGTTTCCCTTTGGTTCTTCGTCTATAGGGGAGGTTTCTGACTCTATCTGCCGGCAAGATACTAGCTATGGGGAGAGGACGGTGACTTCGCTTGCTCAGCGCCCCAGTTGCTGTAGCTCCCACGGGCAAAAGTCTGTCTTGGCCCAATGTCCCCAGGGATCAGGTTCCACACTCTCGCTTCTGGAGAAGTATTCAGTGTTTACACTTGGGCAGGGAACCTATATAAGGTCCGTGGGCCAGGGGAGAGGGTCGTCCAGGGAGCCTCTTGGTACCCTATTGCTCCGCAGTGACTTGGCTGTGGGCCCTAGAGTGGCGATTGCGTGCCCGCAGATCTCCGGCCCTGGGGGTGACTGCTCAGGATCCGGTATGTACCAGAGCCAGGGACCTGGCCCGTTCCGAAGCTCACTGTGGGTCCCCAGTTAGAAGGCAAAAAGAGAGGAGAAAGAGAAGAGAAAAAAAAAAAAAGAAAAAGGAAAAGGAAAGAAAGAAAAGAAAGAGGAGAAAACGAAAGAGAAAAGAAAAAAAGAAGAAAAAGTAAGAAAGAAAAAGAAAAAAAAAAGAAAAAAAAAAAGAAACGCAAAAAGCCAAACCAAAAAACACCAAAAACGCCAACAAAAATGAACAAAAACAAACTACATAGCACCTCACCACACCGCAAGGCAGAAAGATACACAAATCTGAAGTATATAATTCAGCGACTCAATGTTTTTTTGTTTGTTTGTTTGTTTTACGCCTTAGCACAGCTCCGCCCCTTCATGCCCGCCCGGCTGGGTCCCGGGCTGTTTCGCAGTGGATTTCAAGATGGCGTCTGCGCGCCCCCACAGCTCCGAGGGTGGTGGGGATCCAACCTCCGCGCTCAAAAAAGCGCAGCAGCCAGAGGCCCAGAGGGCAAAGGTGCCCGCCGAGGCTGTCCGCCGCCGGAAAAAAAAAAGAAAAAGAAAACAAAAGGAAAAAAAAAAAAAACAAAAACAAACACAAACACAAACAAACAAAACCCAGAAGAAATTTACCAAGAATAAAATATACAGTTCGGCGAGCCTATTCTTCTTGTTCGTGGTTTTTTTTTTTTTTTTTTTTGCCTTAGCGCAGCTCTGCCCCTTCACCCCGAGCGCGGCCCCCGCATATCCCGCACTCCTGGCGTTGGTTCAGAGACCAGCGGAGGGCGCCGGGCAGAGAGAGCCGCTCGGCACTTTATGGCTCCCGAGCCGTTTCGCCCTCGCTTTCAAGATGGCGCCTGCAGAGCTCCGGGGCTGGAGGAGACCGGCTCCTCGGCAGGCAGAGACCACCACTGCCCGGGGGCTGGCGAGCAAGGACACGCACTGGGGGTCACTGGCTGGAGAACCGCCGAAAAAGGCAGCACGGGCAGAAAGAGCCGCTGGGCACTTTTTGGCTCCCGAGCGGTTTCGCCCTCGCTTTCAAGATGGCGCCTGCCGAGCTCCGGGGCTGGAGGGGGCCGGCTCCCCAGCAGGCAGAGACCACCACTGCCCAGGGGCTGGCCAGCAAGGACACGCACCAGGGGTGACCGGCTGGAGAACTGCCGAAAAAGGCAGCACGGGGTACGACGCTATTTGCTGTCCGGGAGTCTTTTGTGTTTTTCCGCCCTGGGGCAGATCCGTCCCTCCTCGCCAAGCGCTGTCCCAGCTGAGATCCCCCAGGTTCTAAGGTAATTTCGCAAAAAAGCCTCCTGTCTGCAATGCGCCACGTATCCCTCAGTGATTCTGCGCTGGCCTGGGTCAGGGCTCTATTCAATTGGGAGCGGAGGGCAAGCCGCTTTCCCGAGAGGCTGCACCCGCCCCGGCTGGGGGCGGGTGTATCCGACCCGCGCTCCGCTGGCTAGTGTCTGTCCCGCGTTCCCAATTTTCGTTCACCTCAGACCTCACTCGCTCTGTTTGTCCCACGCTGATTCTCCGTGGATTCACACCGCTGTTCCTGTGTGGGAGCGGTCTTCTAGCGTTGTGGCAGGTCCGGATCGATGCCTTCCTTCCCGGGAGCGCAGATTCAGGCCGTCACCACCACTCCGCCATCTTTGATTCTCCAGCATTACGTTTCTTGATGAAACATGAGTGCATTCTCATTAAAATCAGGATCCACTCCACAACGCCCACAATCATAACTACTGTCTGACATGGTTTAAAAATTCTAGGCAATGCGATGAGAGGAGAAGAAATGAGCTGTGAATATTGGAAAGAAAAGAGACAACACCATCTATATTTAGTGATAATGTGATTGTCTGTCTGGAACAAAACTAGAGAACCATGAGAACTAAGGAGAGTCGGCCACGGTATTAGGTTAGAAAACACACACACAAACAAAAACCAGTAGCTTTCTTAAATATCAGCAGCAACTAGCTAGAAGATGTGATGAAATAGAAGATCACATTCACGTAACAAAAAATATATATCTAGGAATAACCATTATAGGAAATCTGTAGGACCTGTACAATGACAGCTAGAAGCTTTACTCAGGGACTCAAGAAGAGCCTTGACCGATTGGCGAAATACACCAAGTTGTGGGTGAGAGGATTACAGTAAAGCATCTCATTAGAAGTTTTTTGACTTGGCAGAATGATTCTAAGGTTTATTTTAAAAATTCCTCAGAACTACAAATAAAATTTTGAAAATGAAGACTAAAGAAAGGAACGCCAGATCAGTTATCAAACATGTAAGAACATACAACAAGAGGATAAACTACGGCAGTGGTATTGGTGCCTCAGCTGATAGTTTAGTGGAACAGAACAGAGGCAAGAAAGAGACCTGTGAACACTCACGGACTTAGAACATGTCAGAGTGGCTGGATCATTTAGCAGATGGTGTTGGAACAACTGGAAAAAAAGGTATCCTTGCTTCATAGCATACACCAACATATATTCCAGGTGAATTAATTAATCCTTTAAGTTTAGACAGTGAAGCCATAGAAGTGCTAGAAGAAAATATTCCAGTTTAGGATGTCTTTCTCAACGTGACCTGACAGGTGGAAACAGTAAAGGAAGACATTGATAGCTTGGATTACATGAAAAAAATTAAACTTCTGAGCCTCCCCAGAGACCATAAAATGTATTGGTACCTGGTTACCTTGACAAGAAGAATATTTGCAACATGTATGGAAGATTGAGTGTTAATTACTATTCAAGAAATGTACAAAAGACTTAAGCTCACTGGCGGCCAAAGGTGTGAATTCAAACTAAGGGGACACCACTATTTTCGCCATGAGATCGGCAAACACACAGAGAGCAAGGTAAGGGTGCAAGAAAACCGGCAGTTGCTTGTGCTATTGGTGGAATTGGAGTTTGGGGCAGCCTTGTTGGAGGATGATGTGGGCATGACCAAGAGCTGTTCTGCAAGAATGTATCCTACGGAAATTTTCTTGAATGTCTGCAGATATATAACTCCGGTGCTAATCACTGCAGCATTCTTTACAATATGAATAAATTGGAAACAACCAAAAAGTCTTCCTGTGGGGGAGTGCTTAGCACATGATGGAATACTGAGACGTTATTAGCCAGAGGGTTGGGGTATATTTAATGACGGGACACATCCATGCTGTGGAAAAGAAAAAGAAGAGGTTATCCTTTCCTCTTATATTGGAGAGAACGGTGCGAGTAACACTAAAAAGAGGTTCTTTGATGTAGTGAGGAAGAAGGCTAAGGAAGGTTTTCCTTGGATCTAAGGCCTTGATTTTTTATCAGTAAATGAGGAAGCGTTGCCAAGAGTTTCTGTGAGGAGATCTGATTTAGTTGGAACACATACCGTTTCCAAGTAGTTGACTGATTGGACCTGTAAACATCGATGCTGTTTGTCAGAGGCACATTTGCTTTTGCAAATCCGTTTAGGGTAGGACAATGGGAAGCCACCGCCTGTACCTGCAGCATTTGTAAACTTAATTGACCAGGGACTGGTTCCAGGACACCACCCCCCTCCCCTGCAGATACCATTGCCTCCGATGCTCAAGTCCCTCACAGAAAATGGCACAGCATTTGCAAATAACCTTTGCGATCCTCCGGTATAATTTAAATCATCTCTAGATTGCTGATAATACCTAACACAGTGCCCACACGGCACTTCATTTGCCCAGATTCAAGGTAGTACTGGGTGCCTGGCAAATTCAAGCTTTGCTTTTTGAAACTTTGTGGAATTTCTTTTTCCTCAAATGGTTTCGATGTGAGGTTGGTTGGATCCATGGATGAGGAACCCACGGGTAGGGAGGGCCGGCTGTACTCAGGTTTTCGGTTGCACAGCCAAATTGAATTCTGGTTAATAATAATAATGCCTCAGCGGTTAAGAGGTGAAAGTTCAGTATCTGTTAGCTATTAGACTTTCCATAATTATTTCAAATCCTCATTAAGCAATGATGATTACTATTCAAGGGTCATCAAAAGTGGTAAGTCTTTATGTGTTGGTTGGGATTGATGATTTACTTCTTCTTAAGGGCTCTCAGATTCTACGTCTCCAAACGAATGTATTCTGTGGGGCCACGAAGATGATAACGGACAGTCTCCGGAAGAATCACTGGCACGAGGAGCTCTGCTAAGAGTTTTTCTCTCCAACGAGTAAGTTCTCGTTTGATTTCCGCCCGCCTCCTTCCCTAACGTCCTTGCTTTGAAAACAGTAGTTAAATGTTGAGGAGGCAGTGTGATGTATCAGCATCAGAGTGGGACAGAGCTGGGTTCGAATTCTGGCTCTGGCCCTTGCCTTAGGCAAGATAACCTCTCTGAACCTCACTGTCCTTCTCTGTTAAAAGAAGACATCTACCAGAAAGAAGCCTGAGTATTTGTGAGGCATCGCATAAATGTTTTATTCCTCCTTTATATAAAAAAATACTTTCCTTCACTAATGTTGAAGCCTTTCCCAATTTACCTGAATGGCATTGCCTGGAATTTAGTCCCTGACCTGGCATCGAGAGGGACAGGGCTTCTGTGGCATTGAGGAGGGTACAGGGTGGCTCTGATGTTAGGGGATATACCAGGTGTTTGTCCATGAGTGTTCACAGTAAAAAGTTCAGGTTCAAGGCACATAGTGCTTTTGTGAATCTATGTAGTGTGTTTCTCCATCATGGGATGAGCCCTGAGAATCAATAACCACAAAAGGCACATGTGGTGTCAATAACCACAAAAACCACACGTACAGCACGTGGTTCCCCCCTCTCACCCCAAGGATAGGCTTCACGCAAATGGACACATGTGGATTATAAAGATTCTATCAACACTCATGCATAATTTACTCTAATAAAATTAGGTATACATATACGAGCACACAATTATATCCATTGTTTGATTTCCGTTCCAGATTCTACCCCTGATTTCTTCTGAGTCCCTGCCTAAAACTCTCCGTGTTTCTCTGTATTTGTTTCATCACTTACAAGATGGGGATCATAACACCTACTTCCAAGGAGAAAATCAAAATTCGTGAGCTCCTTAGGTACATTGAAAATACAGTCATAATGCAATTGAGTGGGAAAGAAAAAAGTAACCTGAGCGGGGGTGTGCTGTGCTGGCTAAAAGAGAGTGCTCCAGTGAGCGCCAGAGTTGCTCCTAAACAACCGCAAGTGACCCTGTAACCTTTAGCACTGACGGAAGGTAGTAGACGTAAACTGCCCCATGGTTACCTATGGGAACTACGTCATACCAACGCTGAGGCTGCCTTCAGAAACAGGTCTGAGGAAGAATCTGTTTTTCCCAAAGACTCCTCCAAGCTGGTACAGGAAGTTGGGTCAAAGCCAATTGTATGACATAACATTTTGGCTGCAGCCCTTCCCAAATCAAACTGTTCCATTTCTCAGGGAAACACTCTGGCCTAGGTTGATTCAAATCTTTGAAAGCAGTGACTGAACATGTATACAATGGACACACTGTCATCTTGGAAAAGAATCGCTACAGGTTCATAAAATGCAAACCGCTTTAAAGCAATTCATTCTCTCCCCGGCTAACAGAAAATGAGCACTCTTCCCAGTCAGGCATCACAAAGCAAGTCTGTTGTTTTGTCCAGAGGCTGTCTGTAAAAGACTAAAATGCCGACCTCGCGACAGACTGGCAAGGGAGGCTGAGAGGTCACCGCGTCCTTCTCCTGATGGACAAGGTTATGTACTTAAACTTGATGAAAATAGTTCTACCCTTTTTCCTGCACGAGTTACCTGGATTGTGTATTTCCTCACCTTTAAAAATGAGATTGTAAAACAAGTTTTGGGAGTTTGCTGCAAAAGTTAGTGATAACTTATGTAAAGCGTGATTCCCGGCCCAAATGGGCGCTCTGAGCAAATGGTAGCATTATTATTTTTACCTCGGTTTCAGGAATTGCCAATCTTTGAGGAAGGGGCGTATGAAGAAAATATTCTAAGAGGTAAAAGCATGCTTGTTCCTTGCTGATGTGGAAGTGCTTTAGAGAGATCAAAAACATGAGTTGTTACTTTTCTAGGTCTGGGGTTGTTCACAATACAGGAGCTTGAACTTAATCTATTCTTGCCTTAGGACACACCGTGGACGTTTATCTTTTGAAAAATGACGAAATCTGATATTGGTATTTTTAGCTGTAATTTGTTTTTCTTACAAAACAGGATTTTTTTTTTAAGTCAGCTCTTTGAGCTTGCAAGCCTTGTAGAAACAGATATGGGGGAAGTTATTGAGGTTGTAGGTATCTTAAAATAGCATAAAATATGCCATTTCGAAAGTGAATAATTCAGTAGCATCTAGTACATTCACAGGGTTGTACTCTGCTCGCCTCTACCTAGTTTCATCACCTCAGAAGAAAACCCGTCAAGCTTTCAATCCCATTTAACGGGCACTACCATTAAGCGGACACTCTCCACCCACCAACTCGACCCCCCCGCCCCCCTGCAGCCCCTGCCCCAGCTCCACCGATCTGCTTTCTGACCCTATGGATTTGCTTATTCCAGACGTTTCCTATAATGCAATCATGCAACATGTGACTTTTCATGTCTGGCTTCTCTCACTCAGCATAATGTTTTTGAGGGATTCCCTCGTTGTAGCACATGTTACTACTTCATTCCTTTTTTTGGCTGCATAACCTTTCATTGTCTGGATATACCACCTCCTCTTTATTTATACATCCCCCGATGGGCATTCAGGTTGTTTTGGCCTTTGGGCTGTTGTAAATAGCGCTACTGTGAACATTTGGGTACAAGTATTTGTTTCAGTCCCTGTTTTCACTTCTCTTGGGTAGATACCTGGGAGCAGAATTGCTGAGCCATGTGGTGATTCTGGGTTTAACATTTGCAGTGCTTGTTCTTTTCCATTTTTTAAATTATAGACATCCTAGTGGGTGTGAAGAAGTTGTGTCTCATTGTGGTGTTTGTCAGTACTTCCCTGATCATTGTCGATGTTGAGCATATTTTCACGTGCCTGTTGGTTATTTCTATATCTCCTTCATGGAGATGGCTACTTGAGTCTTTTGCCCAGTTTTAAAGTGAGTTTTTAGTCTCTTAGTTGTTGAGTGGTAAGAGTTCTTTATATATTCTGGATCCTAGAGTCCCCTAGGATCTATGATTTTAAAATACTTTCACCTATTCTGAAGGTTATCTTTCCCTTTGATGCACAGAAGTTGAAATTTTTTTTATTTTTTTATTTATTTCAGCTTATTATGGGGGTACAAAAGTTCAGGTTATATATATCGCCCATGTCCCTCCCATCCCCCTGAGTCAGAACTTCAAGCGTGTCCATTCCCCAGACAGTGTGCAACGCACTCATCATGTAGGTATACACCCATCCCCTTTCCCTATCCCCCACCTCAGTCTGATACCCAATTGGTGTTATTCCCAAATGTGCACTTAGGTGATGATCAGGGAAACCAATTTGCTGGTGAGTACATGGGGTGCTTGTTTTTCCTTTCTTGGGATACTTCACTTAATAGAATGGGTTCCAACTCTCTCCAGGAGAACAAAAGGGATTCTATATCACCGCTATTTCTTATAGCTGAATAATACTCCATGGTATACATATACCAAAATTTACTAATCCACTCATGAATTGATGGGCATTTAGGTTGTTTCCACATCTTTGCAATTGTGAATTGTGCTGCTATGAACATTCGGGTGCAGGTTCCTTTTTATAGAATGACTTTTGTTCCTTTGGGTAGATGCCCAATAATGGGATTGCCGGATCAAATGGTAGGTCTACTTGAATCTGTTTAAGGTATCTCCATAATGCTTTCCACAGAGGTTGCACTAGCTTGAAGTCCCACCAGCAGTGTATGAGTGTTCCCGTCTCTCCGCATCCACACCAACATGTGTTGTTTTGGGACTTTTTGATAAAGGCCATTCTCACTGGAGTTAAGTGATATCTCCTTGTGGTTTTGATTTGCATTTCCCTGAAGATTAGGGATGTTGAGTATTTTTTCATGTGTTTGTTAGCCATTCTTATATCTTCTTTTGAAAAATTTCTATTCATGTCGTTTGCCCACTTTTTGATAGGGTTGTTTGATTTTTCCTTGCTGATTTTCCTGAATTCTAAGTAGATTCTTATTATCAGTCCTTTATCTGATGTGTAGTATGTGAACATTTTTTCCCATTCTTTAGGTTGTCTGTTTATTCTCGTGACTGTTTCTTAGGCTGTGCAGAAGCTTTTTAATTTCATCAGGTCCCATTCATTTATTTTTGTTGTTGCTGTGATTGTGTTAGGGGTCTTCTTCATAAATTCTTTGCCTAGGCCAATGTCTGTAAGAGTCTTTCCTACATTCTCTTCTAGAATTCTAATTGTTTCACACCTAAGGTTTAAGTCTGTTATCCACCGTGATTGGATTTTGGGGAGAGGTGAAAGCTGTGGGTCCTGTTTCAGTCTTCTACATGTGGCTATCCAATTTTCTGTACCCGTTAGGTAGATTTTTAGCTCCCCCGCCCTTCTTGATGTCCAATGACTTTAACTACCGGAAGCTTTTCAGAAGAAGATAGACAAATGGCCAAGAGACATATGAAAAAAATGCTCAACATCACTAACCATCAGGGAAATGCAAATGAAAACCACAATGAGATATCACCTTACCCCTGTCAAGAATGGCCATTGTTAAAAAGTCAGAAAACAATAGATGCCGGTGTGGATGCAGAGAGAAAGGAATGCTTATGCACTGTTGCTGGGGACTGCAAATTAGTACAACCCCTATGGAAAACAGTATGGAGATTCCCCAAAGAACTAAAAGTAGACCCACCATTCGGTCCAGCAGTCCAACTACTGGGTATCTACCGAAAGGAAAAGAAGTCATTTTATCAAAAAGAGGCCTGCACTCCAATGTTTATTGCAGCATAATTCACAATTGGAAAGATGTGGAATCAACCCAAGTGCCCAGCAATTCATGAGTGGGTTAACAAAAATGCATTTTTTTTCCACATTACTGTCTCTTTGTGTTAAGTGCTGAGATATGGAAAGGTGAATCCTCCAACTTTGTACGTCTTTTTCAATACTTTTTTGGCTACTCAGGCTCCCTTGCAATGCTGTATGAGTTTTAGGAGCAGCTTTTCTGCCTCTGTAAAAAAGGGGCCATGGGAATTCTGATGGAGATTGCACCAAATCCACAGCACACTCTGGGTAGTCAAAGACTTAACAATTTTAAGTCTTCCAATCCGTGGGCATGGGATGCTGGTCCGTGTATTTAGGTCATTTTAAATTTCTTTCAGCAATGTTTTGTCTTTTTCCACTCACTCATCTTTCACCTTGGTTAAATTTACTCCCAGGTGTTTTACGCTGTTGTTTGTTTGCCATCGTACCTGGAATTGCCTTAGTAAGTTCCTTTTCAGATTGCTCATTGCAGATGTACAACATTGCAGGTCAGACACAACTGATTTTTGTGTGTTGATTTTGTACTCTGCTACTTTGCTGAATTCGTTCGTTTATTAGCTCCAGTAGCGTTCTTGTGGATTCTTTGGAATTTTCTATGTATAGGGTCTTGTCCTCTACAAGGAGAGATTGTTTACTTTTTCCTTTCCAATTTAGATGCTTTTCTTTTCTTTGTACTTGTTCAACTGTTCTGCCTAGATGTCCAGTACAATATTGAGTTCCAGTGGCGAAAGTGGCCATTCTTGTTTTGTTCCTGATCTTAGGGGGGAATCTTTCTGTATGAAGTTACTGGTGGGATTTTTGTGAACGCCCTTTATCATGTGAGAAAGTTCCCCTCTATTCCTAGTTGTCTGAGAACTTTTGTCATGAAGCACATTTTCAGGCTGTTAGCAGTGGTCTGGAGTGTGTGTGTGTGTGTGTGTGTGTGTTTGCGCGCACGCATGTGTCAATATTCACTCTGTCTCAATCATGTCTGCAGTGTTTGAATTATTTTTCTTGGGGTAAGATTATTTTGGGGATCAGCAGAAAACAATGAAGTTGGCTGCAAATGAAGGGATACTGGCCTGGTCTGGCGCCTCATCCCATGCCCTGACGTAGGTCCAGGGGGCCCTGCGCTCTTTGTTCCCCTTCTCCAGCTGCAGGTCCCTCCTACACGGTGCCTAAGAAGAGGCGAAAGCTGCCTGCCCAGTGCAACGTGTCAGAGAACAGGACGCCCAGGGTCTCAGCTCCAGGGCCAGGCCCTGTTTGGTGACCTTGCTGGCTGAGTTGCTCCCTGAAGCACCAAGCCACCCTCTGGCTCCTTGGACGGCTTCCCGACCTACCAGGCAGGTGGGCCTTGATTTTCCTGATGTCCTGGGACAGACAGACCTATCTGCAGACACACAGATAGGTGGTCACAGACTGACTTCCGCACAGCTGGGCCTCACTGTGCAAACTGTGCTGGTTGTCCCACTGCCCCGGGGCAAGGCGCGGCTCCTCCGCTCTCTCCGTCTGGGGGACTCAGCTCTCGGGGTGTCTGCCCGGGGGCCTCCTCCACTGCCCCTACCCACCCCCGCGGTGCCCCGTGAGGAGCCCCGCTCTGGTGTGACTGGGGGCAGCTCTCCAGGGAAGGCAGGAGCGGGAGAGCCCGCTGCGTCGCTCCCCCTCGCCTCAGGAGCAGCTCCTGCCCCTGTGCGTTTCCCTGAAGACCCTTGCCATGACTCTAGGGACAAGGGGGAAGCTTAAGGAGCTGGAGGAAGGTCTTGGGAAGGATGAGGCTGGTCTCGGTGCCGGCCCCGCTGGGTGCCCAATTTACCAACCGCAGCCCCTGTGAGGTATCACCTCGCCGGCACCAGCCAGCCGCCTGCTGGAGGGTGGATTACATTGGACCCCTTCCCCTCTGCAGCGGGAACCAGGTTTTTCTTTCTGGAACAGAGACTTTTTCTGCACGTGTACCTGCCCTCCCACCTGCCATCGTTTTGCCAAAAATACCATCCATGGACATCCCAAAGTCTTATTCCCCATCACATCCTCCCAACGAAGGCTCTACTAGACTGGATTTCAGGGATTTGCCTGGCTCTCCAGGGCCCCTCCTGCTATTGAACCAACAAGCCGAAGGGGGTCATCGTGTTGGCTGCGGGATGGGTCCTGATTATCCAGAGGAGAGAGAACTGCTGCCACATCGTGAGGTCAGGGAAAAGTGTATGCCTGAGAGCCACAGCGTTTGGGGCAGCGCCTCCTAGTACTGCCGTGTGGAAAGGTCACATTTACTGGGGGATGAAGGACCGCAACCCCCTATGGACAGGGCGAGCAAGGGCCCAGCCCCTTCAGGAAGGAAGGCTTGGGTCACTGCATCCTCATCAGCTGGGATGTTAGCTGAGGGCAAAGGGGACGTGAGAGGAAATGAAAAACTGAAAAACTCAAGCATGTCCTTTTGTCTAATTGCAGAAGTGAGGACTGCAGCAGTTGTGTCCGCTTTACTTCTTTGTTATTTCCTGCTGCCTGTGTTTTATTTGCATTCCCAAATTTCCCTCCCTCCCCACCTTCCCTCCACTGTTTTACACTGGCTGCTATGGTTTGAATGTGTACCCGAAGTTCACGTGTTGAAAACTCAATCCCCACGGCAGCAGTGTGGGGCTTTTAAGAAGTGATTAGGCCACGAGGGCTCTGCCTTCGCAAGCGGATTAATGTCATTATCACGGAAGGGGGTTAGTTATCATAGGAGTGGGTTCCTGATAAAAGGACAAGTTTGGCCTCCTTCCTTTCTCTGTCTCTCTGTCTCTCTCTTGTTCTTTTGCCCTTCTGCCTACCGCCATGGGATGACACAGTGATCTGGAGGCACTCGCCAGACTCGGGCCCCTTGACCCTGGACTTCCCACTTTCCAGAACTGTAAGGGATAAATCCCTGTGGTCTAGAAATTACCCAGTCTCAGGTGTGCTGTTGTAGCAGCACAGAGCAAACTAAGACACTGGTGATGTTGGTGGGAGGTAACTTTATAATTCATTCCACAGATTATCGGTTATCCACACAATATTATCAACAAACTAGAGACGGAACGATCATGACCAAGAGATGAGTGAGGCTTTGATTCTGTGCTGATGGGGAGAGAGTGTGTGTGCTTTTATTTGTTTGAAGGATGGTGGCATTATGACAGGCAGGAGGTTGTTGCTGCTATTAACATCTGAAAGCGTAAGTAATGGATTGATATGTGTAAAGCGCTTGAAACAGCGTCCGGAACGTATAGTAAGTGTTTGTGATTAGTGCGTATCATAGGAAGTGTACATATGGGTGTGGAGGAGCCCAAGGGAGGACTGTGGTGCGTTCTGTGGTCTGGCTCCTCACCGTCCAACCCCACCTTCGTCTAGTGAGCCTTCTTCAACAGCAGACACTGGGCGGAGGAAAACTACACGTCCCTGGCTCCTTTGCGAGGAGCACTCGGTGCTGCCTCCCGGGATAGGGCCTATATTGGACCAATGAGTTGCACTGGCACGTGACTCGGAAAGCAGAGTGAGGCGGAATCTGCTACTTCTGCTCTCTCTGCCAGTCACAGAGATGTGAGTTTCCACGTAAAAGTGTGCCGTGTCTGCCGTGGTTACACTGCGAATAGCCTGACAACTTGGGGAAATATTTTTCTAGTATTCACCAAATACTGTGATCTGACTCAGCAGACAGGTCACACTTGTCCTTGCTGAAGGTGTGAAGGGCCGTCTTCCACTTTTGTCTGTCTCAGCAAAGTAAATGAAAATGGCAACCATCATTCATGTCAGAACGGTAAGTGGTCATCACCTTCAAACATAGATTGGTCACAGTTACAAGAGCTTGGCAAAAGCCACTAAAGCAAGCTGTGAGAATGCATTAGGTACATGGAATGTACACTAAAGAATGTTTTACATTGTATTGTTGGTTGTAAATTGTGTGGCATACACTTTATGTGAGTCAAAATTGTAATAAAGTTATGTGCGTATGTATGTGTACATGCCTCCTTTCCACCCCTCTACACACGCACACACACACCCTCAGAGAAGCAGTCGTCAAACATTTAGCAGCGCACCACTGCTAAGAAGGGATGGTCAGGCACCAAGGAGAGCTGTTATCAGACCTAGGCTTCAAGGCACGACGACAGGGGCTGGCACTACTGCACTCCAGTGAGAGCTAGAGCCATTTGGGGAATTCTGCCACTCCCCGAGCTGTAGAGAGGCTGGAAGTTTGTAGGCGGATCGCATGTCTTTGGCTGTCTGTCCTCCTAAGGTGTGGTGTTCTGTGCCTTCCATGGGCTTAGCCTAATGGGCAGAACAAGGGAGGCCCCGAGTGGCACCATCCTTCATGGGGCAACTTTCTGGGGCGTGCAGCAGGCCAGGACAGCTGACCCGATGTGGGGTAGGGGGCAGTAACCAGCACAGGAGGTAAAAGAGTGGCCTGGGAAAAGCAGAGAGTAACCAAGCAAGACAAGGCCAGTGTCACCTCCTGGCCCTGAGATTTGGGGGCCTGGGCCTGGCACAGGAGACTGATGGGTGAATGCCACCAGCAGGGATGGGGGGGCAGGGGCGGGTAGGGGACAAGCAGTGTCCCCCAGACAGGGAGCACACGGAGGGCGAGGGAACGTGCCTAGAGCACGCTGAGAGAAAGTGGAGTAATAACTGAAAGAACAGCCTTGCTGATGGCTAACAAGAAAACAGATTTTTAACTTGCAGTCACTGAGAGTAGCATGAACCCTGCCGCTGAGGATGGTAAGGGGAATATCTCTCCCACAGAGATGTTTACCTGGCATTTAAAGGACACTTAGCAAACAAAAGAAGGTGTAAATCCTCATTAACCTTCACCAGAGCTGGTCAATTCACATTCCAAAAGGAAAAGGGTTTCTGGGAGAGGGAGGAAAGGGTACACTACCTGATGCACTGCCATCAGAAGTTCACTGCCTGCAAAAAGGGTTTTTTGGTCTTGTTTTGTTTTGTTTAAAGGGCCTTCAAAATGTTGCAGAGCCGGCCGGGTGTGGTGGCTCATGCCTGTAATCCTAGCACTCTGGGAGGCCGAGGTGGGCGGATCGTTTGAGCTCAGGAGTTCGAGACCAGCCTGAGCAAGAGCGAGACCCCATCTCTACTAAAAATAGAAAGAAATTATATGGACAGCTAAAAATATATATAGAAAAAATTAGCCGGGCATGGTGGCACATGCCTGTAGTCCCAGCTACTCGGGAGGCTGAGGCAGTAGGATCCCTTGAGCCCAGGAGTTTGAGGTTGCTGTGAGCTAGGCTGACGCCACGGCACTCACTCTAGCCTGGGCAACAGAGTGAGACTCTGTCTCAAAAAAAAAAAAAAAAAAAAGAAAAAAGAAAAAAAATGCTGCAGAGCAGACAGTAGGAGTTCCAACTCCTTCCCGCTTCCTCCAGGAGAGATGGCACCGGACGCCTCCCGCTATCAAGAGAAAAGAAGAAACTGATTTGTGCTATCAGTCTGCTACGTGAGAAACAGAAAAGGCCAACACAGCAGTTTCTCAGCTGTCTTCTGCTAATCAGGCTGCAGACATAAGTCCTCCGTCCCCAGCGTGGCCTAATAAAGACTCAGGGTCCTGAGGGCCAGCACTTCTCTTTCTTTCAGGTGCTGTGTCCTCTCTCTCTTCCGAGAGGGAATAAATAAACTGCGCTTCTATGTATCCTAAACGTTGTCTGAGAAATCTTTGTCACCCGCATCCTGACTTCACACCCTAACAATAACCATGGTGACAAGTCTGGATCTCCATAGCGCCTTTGATTCCAGGAGCTCAATGGAGGCTTTTGGATTTGAATTGCTTTGACAGGTTTGTATCCCGAAACCTTAGCTTACAGTCTCCATCCTGTCCCCCGTCTGGGAGTACCCGTGACACCTTGGTTCCTCCCTCTGTCATACCTCTGTCCACAGCTCACATAGACTGTCAGTCAGTGAGGATTTTTTCTCTGGTTGGTGGATGAAATCGTGGGCTCCCTGTTAAAATGTATTCACACACTGGGGTGAGCGAGCAGCACTGCGCACTGCATCATTAGGGATCTAACAGACGATTTTGTCCTATGGCTGAGAGTAGGACTCTGAAGGACTGGGGCAGGATAGGAGTATTGTTGACGGCTGGAAGGGAGGATGAAAGCGGCTGCAGCACTGATTTCCGGGACAGTCCTGCGGGTGGGGTGGTGCTGGGGGTCAGCCATGAACACAGGCATCAACAATCACCTCGCGTTTTGGGGAGACACTTTAAGCTCGTATGTTTTTCTGGCTTTATTTGGGGGATGGGTCAGAGGGGCTGTGGGGGTAGGTAGCCCCTTAGTGCCTGGCGTAGCTTCCTTTGGGAGGTGCGGGAAGGCCTTGGGAGTGGAAAGTTGCCATTCAGCTCTTGGTGTTGCCGCCACGGGCACTTGAGCGCTCTTGGAACCCACCCTCCAGGGAAGTGAGTTTCGGGGCTGGCCCGGGGGAGCTGGCTGCTTGGTGGCCAGGAGCTCATTCGAACGGCCTGTTATTCTTGGAGTCTGAGAAGGTGGAGACTGGAAGAGGCTCTGTGATCTGCTCCAGTTTCCCCCAGCTTGCCACCCTCGCCCTGGCGTTTTACAGATGGGGGGACTTTGGACACACAGAGGGACCACAGGGAATGGACAAGATCTTTCCCTCTGTGCACACCGCTCCAAGTCCTCAACCGTGGTGGCCAGTCTCCCCTCCAGGCTAACTCAGGCCGTGTGTCTCGGCCCCATCTGCCCGGTGACACAGGGCCCGGTCTTTCTGATTTCGGCTGTCTGGACTCCTTGCATTCTGCCCCGCCACCTCCCAGCCCCCCGCTGCACCCGAAGCGCTCCTGCCCAGCTTCGGAGGGCCCCTCTGCGCAGGCGCCCTGGGGAGCCTGAGGCACCTCTCCTGCGGAGCGGCCGGCACAGCCTCGGGAGAGCCCCTCAGTCTCCGCCAGGGGCGCCCTGGCGGCGGCAGGGCGGCCTTGGCGGGAACCGACCACGTGCAGATGGCCCGTGTGCGCTGGCGCAGTGGGCATCCCGCCG
This sequence comes from Eulemur rufifrons, assembly GCF_041146395.1. Lineage (NCBI taxonomy): Eukaryota > Metazoa > Chordata > Mammalia > Primates > Lemuridae > Eulemur > Eulemur rufifrons. Next base: position 19,362,063 of record NC_091012.1, on the reverse strand, counting down.
TGCATTGTGGGGAAGGGGCGGAGCGTCATGCGGGAGCCCGCGCGTCTCCGCGCTGTGGGTCGGGCAGGGTGGCTGGCTTCCCGGTGGGCTGTGAGGGAGAAGCAGAGAAGCCATGCAGGCCCCAGTTGCAGGTGCAGCGGGAGGCGCAGGCGGTAAGGCGAGCGATGCTGGGGCAGCGGGTGTCCCCGCAGGCCCCAGAGGTGCTGCAGGATGGGGCGGCGCAGGAGCGGAGGCCGCTGCGGCTGGGGTGCTCCCCCGGTCGAGGGTGCATCGCACGCTCCAGGGCAGGGTGGAGAGACCCGGGTCGCGGCATCGGCCTCAGCCTCAGCCTCAGAAGGAGGCCCTGGGCACTGAGTGCTGAAGTTGTATCCTTTCCAAAGAGCCCGCAGGGTCAGGGCATGAGTGGGGGAAGGACGGGCCCGGGGTGGCCTTGGACAGGCAGTGAGAGATTTGAGGGGCCGGGTATAGGGGGCGTCCCGAAGACACGGTGTGTAGGGGTCTGGGGTGGGCCGAGGGGCGGCCTCGGTGGGAGGACGCCCGAGGCTCAAAGTCGCCTTAACGGCACCTCCACCAGCGCCCTCACGGAGCCTTTCCTGCCCTTCGTGGAGGCGGAGATTGCCCACCGGTACCTGGCCCCAGGTGGTGGACACCTGGAAGGGATGGTCCACCGGGAGTTCGCAGTGATTGGCAGTGGCCTGATTCTGTAAGTGCCAGGAAGGGGCGGGCTGAGTGGGAATGGCAGCCGGTGACATAGCCAGTCTCTGCTCCAGGCAGGGCGGGGTTGGGACAGGGATGGACGCCTGGAGACACCTAAGGGTTAAGCCTGTACTAAGCCTGTGCCCGCCTGACGGGGGCGCTCTAAGCAAGACCCAAGGATTAGGTAGAATGGTAAGGGGCTGGGGCTGGGGGTCCGGGGAAATGAGGAGTAAGCTCCGCTAATGTGATTTTCCTTTGCCCTCACTTTTAGCCCAGTAACTGCTGAAAACTCTGGCCTCCTCCACATTTCCGTCGCCCCCTTGCTCAAGCAGCTTTCCGTGGTGGTGCAGACAGACTCTGCAGCGCCTCGTGCCCTTAGTTTCGCTAAGCCTCGGCCGGGAAAGGGCGGTTGAAGCCCGGCCCTGTGTTTGCTCCTGGGCAGCCCTCCCTAGTCAATGATTCCTGGAGCAGCAGCCACTTTATTGGGGGGGGGGGGGGGAGGGACGTAACTGGTTGCCTGCACTGGCCCTTGTGTGCTCTCTCCCCACTTGTACGGATTGCTGTGTACATGTTTGTTGGCGCTGAAAATAGAACGGAGCTACTTTTCTGTGTTTGAATTTCTTTTCAGCTGTTGCGCGTCCAGGTTTTCTCACCTTTGTCCTCGGGTTGGCGCAGAGATTCTGGGATTCAGAGAGTCAAGTAGTGCAGGGTAATCGAAGAGAGTTTAAGAAACGCAAGAAGATGACAAACAACTGGGTCTGGGTACTGTCTGAGCATTAACTACCCTTGAGCATTTTGAAATACTTTTCTACTTTTATAGTTTTATTATACATTAAATGTACAGCAGTCATATAAACATACAAGGTTTGGCAGGTTTAATAATAGGGTTTTTCCCTGAAATGTTTTCATGGTGACCTGGGAGCTTCACCTCTTTCTAAAGAGTGTCAAAGCCCTGTTCTTGAATGGATGCATAAAAGATGCATTTCAGTGTAGTTGTTGAGCACATAACTTGTTCTCAATTTTTGCCCTGTCACACATAAGGATTCACAGGGAGTCTTGTATAAACATCTCTGCATGAAGGGTTGTTTCCTTCACATGGATCGCAACAGGTACAATTACTTTCTATTTATTGTTGTATTTCTTTAAGGCTCTGGGTGTGCCATGCAAAGTTCTTTAGAAATTGTGCCCTCCTGCCAGAATGAGGGTTTCCCCACATCCTTGTCACTGCGAGATCTGCTTCCAGGCGAAAATTTAAGAAACTTTGTTTACATGACAAGAGCAAACAATCCAGAAACACTAGAATAAAAATTTTGTGGCTTCCCGGCCTGTTTCAGATCAGTGAAGAAAAGTGCCTGGACAATTGGTTCAGTGTTTTGGGGGAGGGAGGTTTGCAGTGTTGGGAAAATATAATTAAAAACAAAATCACCTGTGAAGTCAGGAAGCGTCTCCACAAAGGTGGAAAACAGTTTTATTACTGCATGAGCGTTGCACCAGAGTGTGATGCCCATCATGGGTGATCTGCTAAAAGACTGCAAAGACAGAAAGAAATCTCCCCCTTTTCTCGAGCCAAGCGGATACGACCCATTGCACACAGGCCCTCAAGACTGACAGTGGCTGGTCGGCAAGTGAGATGACTTGACGGCACCATCTTTGGCCCATAGTTCACCGGAAATTTACCTGGTAATTGGGGTGACCATCTGTATTAGTTAACTGGTGTTACAGACTGAATGTGTGTGTCCTCTCCCCGGCCCCGCATCCCTATGTGCAAGTCCTGACCCCCAATATGGCTGTATTTGGAGCTGGCGCCTCTAGAGGAGTAGGAGTAGTTAAGGCTATGGCAGGTCTTAGGTTCAGGGCTCTCATCCAACATGATTAGTGTCCTTGTAAGAGACTGCGAGAGAGCCCTCGTTCTCTCTCTCAGCACACACCCACTGGGGCGGGGCTTTGTGAGGACACAGGCGTCCACAAGCCAGGAAGGTAGCCCTCACCAGAAACTGAATTCGCCCTCACCTTCACCATAGATGCGTAGCCTGCAGAACTGCGGGAAGCAAATGTCTGCTGTTTAAGCCAACCGATCCGTGGTTCTTTATGACAGCTGCCTGAGCAGACTAGCACAACGGACTTCATCCAATAAAAAGAAAGATAACATAGTAAAGAGTTCTCATATCGTTATGAAAGGAGCTACATTTGCAACTGGGAGCAAGGTGCCCGCTGAAGTTAGGGTTCAGTCCTCCCACAGAAACTGGACGATGGGGCTGCTTTCTCCCCTGATGTTTACATCTCAAAGCGAGGGCTCCTAGGTCCTTGAAAAAGACCTTCCTGGGTCACAGAGCTGCCAAGAAGCTTTTTAGCTTTTAAGAACATCTACATCCTTTTCAAAAGAGACTGAGGAAGAACTTAAAAATTCTCTGGAGTGAATGCTTGCACAGTGTGGTCCCCAAGCCCTGCGGACCGGTACCGGCTTGTGGCCTGTTAGGAACCGGGCGAAGCTTCATCTGTATTTACGGCCACTCCCCACGGCTCCGATCACCACCTGAGCTCTGTCCGCCTCCTGCCACGTCAGTCACTGTCTCCCGTCACCCCCAGATGGGACCGCCTAGGTCCAGGAAAAGCAGCTCAGGGGCTCCCACTCATTCTGCCTTATGGTGAGTTGTATAATCATGTCATTATATATCACCACGTCATAGTGATAGAAATAGAGTGCACAATGAATGCCATGTGCTTGAGTCACCCCAAAACCTTGTCCCCCACCCCCAGGTCCATGCAAAAATTGTCTTCCAGGAAACCGGTCCCTGGTGCCAAAAAGGTTGGCGACAGCTGCTTTGACAAATGAGAGGAGGAGGAGTCTCTTCCCTTAATCTTCAACAGGGAGAATTAGCGTTCTTATTTTCATTAATAGTTTGCATTTGTCCTTACTCTCTCTAAAACACGCCGTGTCCTGCAAACTTGCTGAACTCACTAATCTGTCTAGTCGCTCCTTTGTCAGATCTTCCACGAAGACGGTCATGTCTGCAAACAAAGGCAGGTTTTCTTCTTCCTCGCCGATCTGGACGCCTTTCGCTGCCTGGTTTCTCTCCTCGTAAGGGGTTGCATTTTCCTGCTTCTGTGCACCCCTGGTAGTTTTCAAGTGGATGCGAGACGTTGCGGCGTTTCCCTTGACTGCTGGGTATTTCTGTTTTCCTAGACATGTCCGTGAGCTGTGTTCTGGGATGCTGTTAAGTTCCTGGGAAGCAGTTTGATCCTTGCTTTGAAGTCTTACTTTGAAGATGTGCCGCGGGGGACCGGGGCAGCTCTTAGTGTAGGATGAATTTTCCCACGCTGCCGAGGCGAGACCCCTCTGAGCGCCCTGGCCGATGATGAGGTTCTCCGTCCTGGCGGGTGGGAACAGCCACCAGTCGCTGCCCTGCTTGAGCACTGGGCAGAGTTACGTTGCATTTTCTCAGTGGGGTTGAGGGGGTCCTTCCCCTGGCCTCAGCGTAGTCCCTCACAACGCTTGTGCTCATCAGTGGCCTGTCTGCCGACTGCACCACTACTCAGGCGGGACCCTCTGCGGGTGCTCAGGGGTCTCTCCCTCTGCAGCTCTTCTCTCTGGTCCTCTGCCCTGCAAACCGCCGCCACCGGACTCTCTGACCCAACTCCCAAACTGTGGGTGTCCACCGGGCTCCACCAGGAAACTCTCTCTCGTGATTTTTCCCTCTCTCTTTTGTCTTTTTTCTTTCTTTCTTTCTTGATTCATATTTTATAGACATTAATTACTGACGAGTCGTTGAGAAGGTGGCTCTTCTACAGCACTATCTGCTCTGCCTTCCCCTCCTCACTCCCTCCCTTTCTGGTTCTATTAGATTCTATTCATTTCTGAGGGCTCCCCCCACCCCCGGCCATGTCAAAAATGGCCTGGTTTATTTTCTTTTGGTTAGTTTCCGTAATCTCATCATGGTGACAATACTTTAAACTATCTCCCTGAGTGTCCTCTGTCCTGTCTGTCAGGCTGGTTCTGTCTAGGCTGACTGACTGCACAGCTGTCATCCTGGGACTTCCCTTTGTCCTCGCCTGGCATCCAATCCTGCCCCCCAGGTATTGCTCTTTACTATTTTACTCCTTACTTTTGTTTAGTTGTATTTGTTTTGTAACTCGGGTTTTTTCTGTTTTTTTTTTTTTTTCCTAATGGCCATCTGAGTGTGTTTTTTTTTTTTTTTATTTCATCTTATTGTTATGGGGGATACAGAATTGCAGGTTACATACGTTGCCCATGTACCACCTTTCCCCCCAAGTCAGAGCTCCAGGCGTGTCCGTTCCCCAGGTAGTGCGCGTTGTACCATCATGTAGGTATATATCCCTCCCTTCCCCACCCCCCCTTCCCAAGTCAGCACCTTCAAGTGTTACCATTCCCCAAACGGTGCGCAATGCACTCATTGTGTAGGCATACCCCCATCCCCTCCCCCACCCCCCACCTCAGTCTGATATCCGAATGGTGTCGTTCCCAGATGTGTATTTAGGTGATGTTCAAGGAAACCAATTTTCTGGTGAGTACATGTGATGCTTGTTTTTCCATTCTTGGGATACTTCCCTTAATATAATGGGTTCCAACTCTCTCCAGGAGAACCATAGAGATGTCGTATCTTCATTATTCCTTATAGCTGAGTAACATTCCATGGTACACATATACCACAGCTTACTAATCCAATCATGTATTGATGGGCATTTGGGTTGTTTCCACATCTTTGCTATTGTGAATTGTGCTGCTATAAACATTCGGGTACATGTGTCTTTGTTACAGAATGACCTTTTTTCCTTTGGGTATATGCCCAGTAATGGGATTGCTGGGTCAAATGGCAGGTCTACTTGAATCTGTTTAAGATACCTCCATAATGCTTTCCACAGGGGTTGCACTAGTTTGCAGTCCCACCAGCAGTGTATGAGTGTTCCTGTCTCTCCGCACCCACGCCAGCATGTGTTGTTTTGGGTTTTTTTGATAAAGGCCGTTCTCATTGGGGTTAAGTGATATCACATTGTGGCTTTAATTTGCATTTCTCTGATGATTAGGGATGTTGAGTATTTTTTCATATGTTTGTTAGCCATTCTTATATCTTCTTTCGAGAAGTTTCTATTCATGTCATTTGCCCACTTTTTGATAGGGTTGCTTGATTTTTTCTTGCTGATTTTCCTGAGTTCTAGATAGATTCTTGTTATCAGTCCTTTATCTGATGTGTAGCATGCAAAAAATTTTTCCCATTCTGTAGGTGGTCTGTTTATTCTCGTGACTGTTTCTTTGGCTGTGCAGAAGCTTTTTAATTTAATCATGTCCCATTCATTTATTTTTGTTGCTGCTGTGATTGCCTTGGGGGTCTTCTTCATAAATTCTTTGCCTAGGCCAATGTCTGTAAGAGTCTTTCCTACATTTTCTTCTAGAATTCTGATTGTATCACGCCTAAGGTTTAAGTCTGTTATCCACCGTGATTTGATTTTTTGCGAGAGGTGAAAGCTGTGGGTCCTGTTTCAGTCTTCTACAAGTGGCTAACCAATTCTCCCAGCACCATTTAGTGAATAGGGATTCTTGTCCCCAGAGTATATTCTTTCCCGCTTGTCAAAAATTAGGTGACTATATGAGGATGGTTCTATATTTGGATTTTCTGTTGTGTTCCACTGGTCTGTGTCCCTGCACTTGTGCCAATACCAGGCTGTTTTAAGAACCACGGCCTTGTAGTATAGTTTGAGATCTGGCAAATTAATACCTCCCATTTTGTTTTTGTTGCTTAAAATTGCTTTTGCTATACGGGGTCTTCTTTGATTCCATACAAAGTGTATAATTACTTTCTCTACGTCTGTAAAGAATGATGTTGGTAATTTAATAGGGATTGCATTGAATCTGTAGATCACTTTGGGTAGTATAGACATTTTAACAATGTTGATTCTTCTGATCCACGAGCATGGTATATTTTTCCATCTATTTGCAAGTTCTGCTATTTCTTTTCTCAGTGTTTCATAGTTTTCCTTATAGAGGTCCTTTACCTCTTTAGTTAGGTATATACCTAGATATTTTATTTTCTTTGTTGCTATTTTGAAGGGTATTGAGTCTTTAATTTGGTTTTCCGATTGACTGTTATTGGCATATATAAATGCCTCTGATTTGTGTATATTAATTTTGTAGCCTGAGACTTTGCTATATTCGTTAATCAATTCCAGGAGTCTCATGGTTGAATCCTGGGGGTTTTCCAGATATAACATCATGTCATCGTAACTCGGGTTTATTGAGGTACAATTTTCATACTGTAAAATTCACATCTCTTTGGTGTACTGTCCTGTGAATTTTTGCAGGTGCATACAGCCGGTTGCCAACAGCACGACTGAGATGTAGAGCCTTTCCAACACCCCAGATGTTCCCTCCTGCCCGTTTCTAGTCAACTCCTCCCCCAGTCCCCGGCCCAGGGAACTCTTAAGAGTCAGGGGAAACAAAGGACAGCCCTTTTGCTGGCTCTTCAGGGAGCCATCGCACAGGTTGAGAAGGACAACCAAAATTCTCTGGGAAGAAGGTCCACACTGCTCCCGCTGGCACTAGCCACCTGGGCCAGGTGTGCTGGTGCTGGTCCTCACGGCTGCTGCTGATCTGGCTGTTGGGGTATGTCACTGCTCTCCTACCCCAACAGCAGCGCCTCCTTTCTTTGCCAGTTCTTTCCCTGGTGGTTGCAACGTTTTGACTACATTCCAGCGTTCTGCAAACGTTGATTCTGACGGTTTTTGCCAGCTCATTAGTTGCTTCTGTGGAGGAATGGAGCCCTTGAGTTTTCTACTACCTACTACTGTTTTTGGAGTTGTCACCCAGAAAACCCATGCCTTATATTTTACTTACTAAGTAACCAAGTTCTACAGCCAAATACAGGGAGGAAGGAAGGAAGGGAGGGAAGGGGTAGGAGGGAGAGTGTACAGAGAGAAGGGAAAAAGAGAAGAGAGTGGGAGAGGAGAGACAGAGACAGAGATAGGGAAAGAGACACAGAGAGAGAGAGAATAAGGAAGCAAGCAAGCAAGAGTCGTGGGCTCTGGGGTAAACACAGCGCAGCTTGCACTCAGAGGTCTTAGTGGGTGGCCATCGGCAATTAGTACACCTATGTGGCTTTTAACTTTGTTACCCCAAAGCCTACGAAACATGGTGACTCAATCACTGTTCTCAGCAACTGCGGTGATGTGAGAGACTATGAGTTTTGTATGTTGTCGCTAGAGTGATAAATGCAGATGTGTTATCCCTACATCCGTGGGGTAGAAATCGTTGCTTTAGTTGACCAAATACTTACAGCTTTTGCCTCAAACAAATAAAGATACTTCTAAGATGGCAGAAACCTCATTTGCACTGCAATTGTCATCTATTATCTTCCCAATTTATCCCTAATATTTTCCTCGGAGGCTATGATGATAACGATAACTATATTCTTCTATGTTTTAGTAATCATTTTACATATGTGAAAAAAGTTGGATAACGAACAATCGTAAGGTCAACTATAAATGATGCAACAATGTCCCTTGCGAATGGAAATACAGATGGTATTTCTATGCCAGAAAAAAATGAAAATGTATATGTCTCCTAGCTGCCTGACTCTATATGTCCCACAGCCAGGGCAATGAGCCATCCCTCTGGGAAGTTCCTGCACTTCCCCAAAGAGCGGCCCAAGTATTTGCTAACTGTTTCTAGGGCTATGGTTTCCAACTTTAAAGTTATGTTAACCATGCAAAATAAGAACTGAAGCCATTCAGTGGTAATTCCAGAGATAACACATCTATTCTCCTGTAAATTAGGGATACATTTTGGTTGTATTATAGCAGTAAGGCAGTGCCTGGAATAGAGAAGAAAAGAGAATCAAGTTTCAGAGATGTATGGTCTTAGAGAAATTATCAAGGAACGGTTAGTTTGGGAAGATAAATTATGGTGATCACGTGAAAAGCTGTATTATTCAGGAAATCAAGTCACGAAACAAGCAGCATGTACCAGGCGTGATAGTAATCTGAACCTAACTCAGGGTACTGTGTTGTGTAAAGATTCTAGATAAACAGATTGAACACATATCCTATTTTGGCTGGTGATGATTTTAATGTCGTGGGAAGCCAAGCGATAAATCTTGATAAGGCAATCGATGACAACAAGGAATCTACTGATACCACTGTGGTAGAAACAGCATAATCACGTACACCTCGGGAGATGAGTAATGCTTAGCGTTCCCCATTAGATGGATTCCTTATACATCATAGTAATGCCGCACAGATCGCATTTGTTGATATGACCAGAGCATCCAACATTTCTAACATTCACGTTGCTTACTTGAGAATTGCAAGAAATATTGACTGTCCCCCTACCAAGACCTTGGCAACAGCTGGATAAGCAGGTTTTCCATATCTTCAAAGGCCATTCAAAGCTCTGCTGTGAACTCAGAAGAGTAAAATCCAGGAGTTTTATCTGATTTTAAATGAACAAGTAAATTCCCACTTTAAATTTATTTAGCAAAATGTTCACCTTTGCAAAACACAAATGCAGAAGTACCCAATTTAAACTTTCCAAGAAACGGATACTGGTAAGCTACACAATAAGACAGGGCTATAAAGTAATGAAGACAAGAAAATAATGATAATCTTTGTGGTGGTTGGCAAAGTGACCACAAATTCCTCCCACCCCCGTATGTGCCTTTGTACGGTGACTTTGCCGTTTGCTCCTCCCGACAAGGGGTGAAGCCACCTTCTCCCTCGCTTAGACGTGGGCTCCACCCTGTGACTTGTACCGGCCAAAGGGACAGAGCAAACTTGCCACAAGCAGAGACTCTTGAAGCACTTGCACCTTGGGCTTTGCCCTCTCTTGCCACGGGGGAGCCCTCTGTCACCGTGATGTGACTGAGCTGGGGCTGACCTCCTACAGGATGAGGGATCTGTGGAGAGAAGAGGCAGCCCCCTCACTCATCGTAGCCAACCTGGACGGGTGCGGGAAGGTGTTCTACATCATCCAGCCCCAGTCAGTCAGCCTAAATGAGAAAAAACTGCCCAGGGGATGCCCACAACTGAGACCAGAAATAAATGCCGGCTTGAAGCCATGAAGTTGGGGGCGATGTGTCTTGTGGGAAGAACGAACTGAGTCAGTCTTCACGTAGCCTTTTGTAGCTTTCATGCAACTAAACTCTTTTTCAGAACCACCATCATTACAACAAAAGGTCGACAAAATCCAGCAGGATCAAAGCAAAAAATTAAGTTAAATGTAATTAACGTGATAGCAGGATATGAAATTTTTAGTTGATCAAAATTAATATTTTCACATACTTCCCCATAGAAACTATGTTACTGTCCATTAGTGTCACGAATCCTGACATAACATACAAGATTAGACACTACATTTGATAGACTATTTACCCAATTAAACATCACGCCCAGTAAAATGTAAGGCACTGGGAAATCTTAAAATTAATTTCTCTGAAAGAGCCTTTTCCTTGATCGGATGGTTTCTCAAGATCCCGCTTTGATAGAGTCTCGGTTATCTGGCCTGGCGGGGGGCTTTGATCCTGCCCTCCTGATTTAGTGTCTGCTGATCAGAAGAGGAAACCAGCGTGGCAAATGGGGAGGAAGGTGAGTGAAGCGCTGCTTGGGTTGCTGACGGCAAGGGATGGAAAGACGAAGAGGGCAAGAGTGACAGGGTGTGACCTGGGCACTGACAAAACGAGGACCACAAAGAGCAGTTAGTGCCACAGGTCACCTGCAGTCGTTTGCATAAGTTATAGTACATTCTTCCTTTCGTACTTCAGGATAAAAGGAAAAAACACGGTAAAGTGAGCTCTCACGTCCACATGAAACCGAGGGAAAGAATGTAGCAGGAAGAAAAGAAAAGACAATGAAAACTTGTCAGCAAACGGCTTTTGTTGTCCTGCACGGGTACTGCAGGATGCGAGGCAGAACCGCAAAGATACTCCTTTGTGGCAGCTTGTGTCAATAATTCACTTGGCAAATAGTCCCAGGCAAGAATGGAGACGGCAGACGGTTACCAATCACACGTGAAGCATACTGAGGGAAAATCTTTGCGCACACTTTCATTTCAAAAAGCGAGAAAGTGATAGCGAGAGAAAATGAATTTTACTGAAACATTTCGTCAAGAAAATGAAAGGAACAAATACCTCTAGAGTATCGTGGTGTTTTGTAATGCCCTAGTCATAACTTGAGTGTCTGTAGGAGTGAAGCAGTGACTATCTGACACGTCACACAACGTGATTAGCTACCTGTTCCTCTCGTCGTCCCCCTCCTTATTTCCCAGTCAGTTGAATTCCATAATTGATACTTGTTTTTAACCTCGTTAAAAGGCTAGGGACCAGGTAATTCAGTTTCAGTGAGGTGTCAGGGTCAAAGAAACAGTTCGGCAGCACAAAGCACATTTTAATGGTTCAAAACCTTTATTTGCACATCTTATAATTCATGAAAAGAATCTGAATATAAAATTCCTTTCCCTCCCCCTCTCCTCACTCTTTTTCTCCTTTCCAGAAGTATGTGTGTTGACCTAACCTTTCCTCAGCAAGAATGACTCTTTCCTCTTTGGGAGGAAATCAAACGTGTCTAAATTAAAATTGGGTTCTGTCCCATGCTTGATGTCATGACCCCCTGTGAGTTCTGTTATCAAGTTGGTTTGTAACTCTCCCATCATTTTTTTTCTTTTCTCAGAGAAAAATACACAAACATATATCCACATAGATGAACGGATGTTTTGGTGGTTGCTCTTAAAAAGGAGGAGAAAGAGACAATGGACGGAGAGCAAGACTGACTCGGCCATATGATAAAATGTACTTCAATAATAGGCGTGTCTAACATTTCATTTTATATTGTTTGCATTGCTGCAGCATGAACCCCCTCCATCTCCTTCCAACTTAAGTCATGTCTTTACATAGTCAAATCTCACTTGTGAGTGTGTGAGCGTGTGTGTGTGTGTGTGTGTGTGTGTGTGTGGTGGGGGGGTGCCTTTTAGGGGGTAAGAAATTGGGGAATTCAGGAAATGACAGAATTTCCTATTTGGGCATGTGACATGGCAGAGGAGAGAATTTGCTTATGGTACAGGGGAACAGTAAAGGAAGAATTCAGTGGTGATAGGACATTAGAGCTAGAGGTGATCATTGGTTTGGGAGTCCCCTGGAAATCCATCGAAATCTTGTGAACATCGCTGGGTGTTTCATAGGACACAGAGCAAGAGTTAAAGCCAAATTTCTTAGTTTCTGCAAAGCAGGGTGATCAAAGGCAACATATGGGTTGACTTGCAATGAGAGTGTTGCAGCATGTCGCCTCTTGATAAAACTCAAACTACATTGAATGTAAATTTTCCATCTTTTTTGATTCCCGGGAATTTGAGGGTCTTGATCTGTCTCAGTAAGTTTGTGATAAAGCTTGCTCATTTTATCACAGATGTGCTGATTCAAAGTAAGTTCTCGTCTATACGAGGCTGCTAAATAATTCGCAAGGGTTTTTCTTTTAATAACCCCCTAATGGACGCATAAATCACCAGAGTTTTTAATTGCTGTGGAGAGAGAAAATTAGCAAGGAGGGACCGTATCCCAAATCTTTCAATGATTTTATTAATGTGAACCAAAAGAAAATCAGAGAGGAAGTGTGGTGGAAATGTGTAAAAACGGGGAATTGTGACCATGAGAAATTATGAGCCTTTGCAATGCTGAGGAAGCATATTGTAACAAAGTCTGGAGAGATAAGCAGTTACAGCATTTGTGACCGGTGCTATTTTGATAGCTTTAAGTGAGCGTGCACTGAGAAAAGCACAGGGCGACCCTAGCCATGTTGGTCAAGACCTGTGTTTCCCAAGGTAGAAACCAAGAGTATTGAGGTTTCCACAGATCACGTCAGGAAGCAGGAAGACCTCTGATCCTCCGTTTCCATGTGCTCTTTGGGGGAGATGAGGGAGGCACTAAGATTTCATTTGGAGAAACGATCCCACATCAGAAAATCATTTATGATCCACCCATCCATCCAATGACAATATTTTCATTGGGAATAACTAAGAGTATTGGATTTCAGTGTGAGGATACTGGATAATTCTCTCACATTCCGTATCTCTATCTGTGCTTCCTCGTTATAGGGCCATGTCACCAAATTTATAACACTCTACGTCTCAGAAATACAGTTATTCACAGCCTAACGATAGGGATATGTTGTGGGAAGTGTGTTGTTGGTGGGAATATCACAGAGTGTGCTTACACACTCCTAGATGGTATAGCCCACTACACTCCCACGCTCTGAGGGACAGCCTACTGCTCCTAGGCGACACACCTGTACAGCAGGTGACAATACTGAATACTGCAGGCAATTGTGACACAGTGGTAAATATTTGCATATCTAAACATATCGAAACATAGAAAACATACTGTGGTGCCCTAGGACAGTAGGACTGCCACAAAATCCCTAGGCAATTGGCATTTTTCAGCTCCGTTATAATCTCATGGGGCCGCCGTTGTATATGTGGTCCATGGTTGACGGTAACGTCCTTATGCGGTGCATGACTGTATTGAAAAGAATGACTGTCTAATACATTAAAGCTCCGTAGCCGAAACTAATGGGAGAGAATGAAGGACATTTTCAGGTAGCGTAATGTCTGCTTGCTGTCTTAAAACAAATGTATTTTGTTAGTTTGAAAAACATTAGATTAAACAACTGTGAGCTAATCTAGGTGCTCTAGAGCTGCGGTTTCCGCAGCCCCCAGGACGTGGCCCGTTAGAACTGGGCCAAGCATCACCGCTGTAAAAGTTGTCTTCCATGAAGGTTAGGAACCTGGTCACACAGTAGGAGGTGAGCAGCAGGCAAGGGAGCGAAGCTTTGTCTGTGTTTACAGCCGCTCCTGGTTGCAGGCATCACCATCTGATCTTCGCCTCCCCCGAACCGTCCCCGCCCCGTCCATGGGAAAATTTCTTCCAGGAAACCGGCTCCTGGTTCCAAAAATGTTGGGGACCACTGCTCTAGAGTGTCAGTGCCCAGAGGGGACATTGTATTCCTAGCCTGCCTCTGTGGGGCTCTATGCTTCTTTCCAAGTTGGTGGGTCTCTCCTCCCATGTACCTGTATTCTTCAAATATTTCTTAGCTCACACACCTCCTAAAATACTTTTTTAAACAGCTATGTCCCCTCAAATGTTTTCGACATGATAGTTGAAAAGATTTGCTATCAAGAATCTAAGGTTTGCAAGGGGTAAAATAGCTGACTTAGTTTATACTGTGTTTGTGTTTGAAGTGCAAGTGCCAACTAACCTACATCACCAGGAAACTAGCCTAACTTTCTATCAGAAAACAGTAAACTTTGTTTCTCGATTGCAATAAATGTGTCCGTATTGTTCCACGATAACTAACTTGCCTTTGATGTATAACAGAGGTGATAGAAATGGCTAGGTAGATAGTATTAACTAAAAAAAGAAGTTTCACACAGAGATGTAAGGAAACAGCATTTATTCGGGAAACAAAGAATTGCAATTTGAGTACGCTGAATCAAGGCACCCCTGAATAGCGTCCCGTATGGCAGCACAGAAGAGGTTTTTCACAGAAGATTTACACACACACACACACACACACACACACACAAAAGTTGTTTTGGAAGGCGGTTCATTTGCCGGGAGGAAATGCTCAATGGCAAGCTTGTTCTGATTGGTTAGGAAATTAGGGTACTCCCAGCTGCGAGATGCTGAAGGCTGGCAGAAACTGACTTCACTGGTTTATCCAGGAGTATGGGAACATACTGTGGTTTGTCCGTTAGCAGCTATGGGTGCAATCCTCTCACAATCTCCTGACTAAACGTTGGAAAGCCCTAGCCTCAGTTACTTCATCTTCTCTCACAAAAGACAGATGGATATGACAGATGATAGGAAGAAAGGAAGGCAAGGAGGGAGGGAGGCAGGCAGATATATTTGGCCATGAATTTGTCATCTGGATGAATGTGTATGCTGCCCCGTCAACAGTTCTTCTTCTTTTTTTTTTTTCTTTTTTGAAGTTGTGGTAAAGTCAGATAACACAAGATGTACCATGTTAAGTACATGTTAAAAGTGCAATTTTAAGTGTACAGTTCAGTAAAGTATATTCACATTGTTGTACAAAAGATCTCCAGAATTGTTCTCCTTGCCAAGATGAAACTCTATACCTCTTAATCAACAGGCTCCTGTTGCACCCCCTCGCACACCGCTCAACTTTCTGAAAGAATCTGGATGACTTTCTCTGTGAATCTGACTACTCTAGGGATCTCACGGAAGAAGAATCATATATTATTTGTCTCATTGTGACTGACTCATTTTAGTTATCGTGATGTACTCAAGATTCATCTGTGTTATAGCGTACAACAGATTTTCTTATTTTTTTAAGGCTAAATAATATTCCACTGTACGTATGTCCCACATTTGGTTTATCCATTCATCTGTTGATGGCTATTTGGGTCTCTTCCACTTCTTGGCTATTGTGAACAATGCTGCAAATGAACTTGGGTGTACAGATCTCTGTTTTGTCCGAGACTCTTCTTTCAATCTTTTGGGGCATATAACCAGCAGTGGAATTGCTGGATCATCCGGCAGTTCTATTTTTTTTTAACCTCTCGAGGACCCACCATGGTGTTTTCCATAGCAGCTACAGCGTTTTACATTCCCACCAACAGTGCGTGAGGGTCCTTCTCTGGGCTTGTGTGTGTAATCTCCCAGTTAAAGTGCCTTGCCTTTGTTTCTTCTCAGGAGCCCTCACCTCCTCCTCCCCCACTGCTGGGTGTCTACCCATAAGAAATGAAGTCATTTTATTGAGAAGACACCTGCAGTCGAATGTTTATTTCAGCACAATTCACGATTGCAAAGGTGCGGCATCATCCCCAGTGCCCTTCAGTTCATGAGGGGATAAAGAAAATGTGGTATGTATACCCTATGGGGTGGTACTCAGCCATCAAAAGGAATGAAATAATGTCATTTGCAGCAACTTGGATGGAACTAGAGACCATTATCCTACGTGAAGTGTCTCGGGAATGGAAAGCCAAACACCATAGGTTCTCACTAATAAGTGGGTGCTGATAGATGGGTACGCGCAGGCACAAAGAGATATAAAGGGCTTGAGACACCAGGAATGGGGGAGGGCAGGAGGGTGTGTGTGGGGTAGAAACTTACCCAGAATGAACACTGTTCTGGTGATGGGCACACCAAATGCCCTGCCTTGAGCATTGTACAAGAGATCCATGTAACAATAACACTTGTGCCCCTTAATTAATAATTTGCAATTTAAATATAAATAAAATAAAATAATGGTAGTATTCTGTTTGGGGTGGGATGTAAGAAAATGTATACTTTGATATGCAATCAGGGTTTTAATAGCTGCAAACTTTTTTGAGGACAATTTGGTGATATACATCAAAGACTTTCAAAGGGGCTCTTGGACCCAGCAATTCCCCTTATAGAAATCTATTGTATGCAACGAAGTGCAAAAAAGAAAAGAAAAAGAAAATGTACCAGGATATTCATCACAGCACTGTTTGTAACACTAACATCCTAAAAACAATGGAAAGTTCTGTGTACAGGGGACTGGCTAACATACCTGTGGATTATACATTCTGTGGAGTATTACACAGCCATTAAGAATAATGTGGAACAGGTAGGCTTCCATCCGAGGTGGACATACCAGCAGCAGTGTAAAGGCATGTGCCGAGGGATGGGAGAAGCCCCAGGAAACGCACAGTTTCTATTCCTGAAGGCTGAAACTATTTACTGGGAATGCCGTAAAATAGCACGTTCATATATCAGTATCCACATGACAAAGCTAGAAAGGAAAGACGTATAGCTGCTCTATTGTTTTCCTATTTTCAATACGCTCGGGCAGGCTATGGAGTTGAGCCTCTGGCCGTGCATACATTTTGCACTTGCCTGGAGTTGGCCCAGACTCACGGGGTGTGTGGTCACGGCCCCCGCAGGCTGCACGCTGCCACCTGCACGTCGGGTAGAGAAGCTGTAGGAGCACAAACAGCTGTGGGCGGCCACAGCCAAGGCGTCAGCGTCCTTGTGAGGGACCTGCTGTGCTGCACATACAGGCCACCTGCGATGCCCTCTTTCTGCCTTCCTCGACTTCTTTCTCACCAGGATCCCGTGTGTTTTATCAGCAAAACAGGAAAAGAGGAAGAAAAGTCCTCTGACTGAGGCCAGAAGGCTCGGGAGCAGCAGTAGCGCAGGCAGAAGGGGTCTGGTGTGTGCTCTGTGTCCCCTGCACGGTGGGTCAAACACACGAGAGACTCAAAACAAGATGTCCGTGTCGCCAGAACTGGCCCCTCCGTCCCAGGTGTCCACCGCCTCACCCACCCTCTGAATCTCAACACCGAGGCCACGCAACCTGTGTCTTCTCCTGTCGCCTGGGCTTGGCGCATGGGGTCTGTGAGCTTGGCCGTGGCAGTCAGTGGCTCAGACTGACCCAGCCTGTCTGGGTGCGGTCGTCCAGCAGAACCTGTGATAGGGCACAGTGGAGTCCCAGGCCACGGGTCCCGGGGAGCACACGGGATGCCACCTCCCCAGTCGCCCTGTCTGAGTGCCTCCTGGACTCATGGCTAGCTTTGCCCCGGCCTCCCCACCCCTCTCCTTTCCACCCCGTGATTTTCCCACTGCTGCCACCAGGGTCTTGTCCCTGAGGTGAGGACCTGGGGGCGCGATCCCGGCATGCCTTCCTGGCCAGGGTGCCTCCTCCAGGGTCATCTGGAAGGCACAGCTTGGCCAGCTTGCCCAGGGAGCACAGTCTGCCTCTGCTCTCCGGCCTGGCCTCAGGGACCGACCCCAAAGCCCCCCAGATGTTCCCCAGAGTGACCAGGGCCAGCTCAGCAGCCCCTGGCACACACATGGGCTTCTCTCCTCGGTGCCAGCCTCGGCCTGCCCCTCTGCCATCGCAGTGGCTTCACTCAGTCACCAGCGCTGAGGAAAGGAAGGCCTGTGTCAGCCGGCGTTCCCAGCGCAGGTTAGAGCCCCTGCCCCGAAGCCTTCCTTTGCCTCCTTCCTGAGCTCATGCTCTTGCCCAGGGTCTCCCGTCCTTGGAGCCTGTGCCCCACCCAGAAGTCCTCCTCCTGCGGTGTCTTGGGGATGGGGCTGCTGTCCTACTCAAACACACGCCGAGTCCCTCTCCCGCTCATCGACCTCGGGGATGCAGAGCAGCCCGCCTTCCCTGGGCGGGGATCCCTCTCTACTGCCCACACACGCTTCTCCGTGTGTTTCAAAGACTCCCTTGCAAGCTGCTGGCATGCAACAAAGTCCAGTCTCCCGCACGGACCAGGGTTCCTGAGAGCATGAGCTCTACACACGTGTGCATGGGTGCGTATACACACACATACACGGTTCTGTAGGCATGTTTTGTCCATATGGACATCTAGTTCTTCCAGAACGATAGACCTTGAAATGACTATCCTTTCCCCCATTGACTTGTCTCATCAACTTTCGTGAAAATCAGTGGGCCAGATAAGTGTGCAGGTCTACTCGGGCACTTCCAATCCCGTTTCATGGGTCTATGTGTCTGCCCTGCCACCAACTCTACCCTGTCTTGATTGCTGTATATTTAGAGTAAGTCTTGACATTGGCGCATGTTAGTCCTTTAACTTTGTTCTTCAAATTCTTGTGGCTGTCGTGGGTTCTTTGTATTCCTGTATAAATTTGTAACTCAGCTCACCAATTTTTACAACAATGCCTGCTGGGATTTTGACTGAATCTATAGATCGGTTTGGGGAAAATCTGACATCTTACTATCTTCTATGATTGGAAGAGCATGAGCATGGTATGCTTCTACATTGATTTAGATGCTCTCCAATTTCTCTCATTGTTTTCATGTATAGGTCTTGCCTGTGTCTAGGCGTCCCCCTCTGCAGCTGAGCCACAGTGTCCCCTGGAAACATCCTGGGGGGCAGACTGTACATTCTTACGGGGCCCTTCTCTCTGAGCACCCGGAAGGCTATATCGAGGCTTGAGCTGGGGCCTGACCCGGGGCTCTGGGATGCTCCTTCTCCCCGCCCTACTGCCAAACTTCCCGTGTGGTCCGCACTTGCCCTGGACCCCCTCCTCCTCAGCTCCCCTGTCCTGTGCCCACCCCGAGGGGCCGAGGCACCAGTGCCTTACTGCTGCGTGTCTTCTGCCTCCCCTGAGGGATCTGGCCCCGTCTCATGGTCCCAGACCTCAATTCTCTCTTCAGTTGCATGAGTTTTCCTTTGCTCCTGTAATTTGTGTGCCAAATTAAATGTTGGGAAACTGGAGTCAGCGTGTGGCTGTGTCTTTGGGACAGGTGGGCAGACCCGTCGGACCCTGAATAAGCTGGACTCCCGTTCTGTGAGAAAGGGTAACTCACTGCAGGGTCCCGAGCATTTCAGGAGGTGCAGGGCCACATCCAGCCCGTCAGCAGATCCTGGTGGTTCTATCTTCAAGATACACACAGAATCTGTTCCCTGCTCCTCACCGCCACCGCCCCCACCCAGATCCAGGGCACCATCGTCTCTCACCTCGGTGCCGGCCTCCCTGCTTCTGCCCTGGCTCCCTGCAGCCCATTCTCAGCATCGGAGGCAGAGAGATCCTGCTAAGATAGATACAAGGTGGATCGTCCTGCTACACTGTTGTTTAAAACTCTCCCATGGTTTCCATGATACCCGACTCCTAGAAATTGGACAGCGCCTTACCGTCCTGGTGTATCTCCAACATGATGCACCAACCCACCTCGCATCCTAACCTGTTAGAGCAGGGCGAAGGAGGGAAGCCAGGGCAGGCGAGGAGTGTTCTGGGCCAAGAGAATGGCGTTTAAAAAGACTTGGGTGATAGAGGGACCACGGTCTGATCAGTAGCAATTTGGTCTGGGGCTACTCTGTGCCAGGCTGGCACTGTTCCAGGAGCTGGAGATAATGCAGGGCAGGCGGGATGCGATTTTAAACACAGTGGCCAGAAAAGCCTTTCTGAGGGGGTGACGTTTTATAAAATGTCATTTCATAATAACACGGGAGTACGCATGTTCTCGTTTCATAAATTGCTTTTGTGCCATTGGAGTGAAAGTTGTAAGTGTGCCCATAACCCATAGAATATGTGTTGTACCCTCTTAGGTGACATTTGAAGAGCACCCGCAGAGGGTCAGGGAGGGGCCAGGCAAAACCGGAGGGCAGTAGCTCCAGACAGGAAAGGACAATGCGCAGGCCCTGAGGTGGGAGTGGGCCTGGTGTGTTTCCGAAAGGGTGAGGAGGCCAGTGAGTCTGGGGTGGATTGAACAAGGGGGACAGTGGGAGTGGATGAGACCAGAGAGGAAATGGGCCACTGGATTTTCTAGGCGACGGTAAGGGCTTGGCTTTGACTCTGAATGGAAGGGGAGCCCATTTGAGGGTTTTGAACAGGGGCCTGACTGGGGTTTCAAAGCAGCCCAGCAGTTTCCGCAGTTCATCTGTGAGGCCAGGGCAGCAGGCCGATTCCAGTCTTTGCTGGGAGAGGGAGGGACAAGCAGACAAAAGTCCGGCGTACTATAGATCAAGAGCTGCAGACAGAGAGAACCCTGGCCGCCTACAGAGGGTCCCCTTGGAGTATTCAGCAGACCATGGATCAGCACGCGCACGTGGAGGAACTAACCTAGGCCTGGGAAAGGGCCACCAGACAGGGTTAAAGCAACTATGCTCAGTGTCCAAGGAGGACCAGGAAGAGCACTTTGTCCCTACTGCCAGAATAAAAAATCTCCTAATGCAGCAACACTCAGAAGGATCTTGCCCCAGTACTTGGGAAATAAATTAGTCCTACACTAAAATCTGCTGTGGTTTCACCTCGCAACGAAAAAAAAAAAAAAATCTCTAATTCCGGTGGCATCGGGCAAGTCACGCAGAAGTAGCTTACCTCAATAGTGTGGGAAAAATTAATCCTACACTAAAAACTGCTCCCATTCTACCTAGCAGATGTTAAAAAGCAAAGAATGTAAAGGATTAAACTGTTTTCAGGTGACTTGACGGCATTCAAGAACAAAGCTCAATAATACGTTTAGGAATACAAAAATATACAGAACCCGCTCAAGGCAAAATACACAATGTGTGCAATCCTTTAAAAAGTACCAGGCATGCAAAGAATCCACAAATCCAACGCATCATGAGGAGAGAAATCAAGCAGTGAAAGGCACGTAGACCGGAAGAGGTAGAACGTTCTTTATCTGCGGGCAACCTGATTGCCCATGTAGAGAATCCAATGCCATCTACAGAAATGACTGCAATAGAACTCACTGGTGAATTGAACAAGACTGCGGGATATTTTAGAGGGAGCTAACCCGTCTTGCTCAAATACTTAACCAGTTGTGCCAGCACTTTTCTTCACTGATCTGGAATAAGGCAAGTGAGCCACAGATTTATCCTGTTCTAGTGTTTCCGTGATGTTTTCTCTTCTCACACAAAAGAAGTATTTTATTTTGGCAGGAAGTCAATGCAATGGTGACAAGAATATTGGCAAACCAGAATTCTGGTGGGAGGGCACATCTTCTGGAGAGCCATTCTGAAGTGCAGATCAAGAGTCCTAAGTTTCTGAAGCATTTTTGAAATTAAAAGCTTATATGTCAATGGAAAAAAACAATCAGAGAAAAGGTCATGTTAAAATTACAAAAAGTAAGCTATACATTCATATGATTTGTATGCATTTACTGTGTAAATACAAATGTAAATCTATAATAAATTTCAAAATGGCAAGACCCAATGCTTTTCATTTTCTTTCATTGCCTAAATAGTCTTCAATTACATTGTACTATTTGAATATCTGAATCCCAGAACCTCCCCTCCAACCCTAGGACGAAGGATGAAAATTAGAAGGTGGTGTCGCTGAAAAGAAGGTCTGACGCAGAATCATAGCTCAGTTTTATTTTCTGCAATAACAAATATTTACTCATCTCCCTCCACCAGCAACAGGGAAACAAAACAAGTGGGCCCCAAGCACCGAAAGAACAGTATAGGCAAAAAGTTAGGCTCCAACAATAAAGTGGCAATGAATCCAGGAATCAGTGCCCTAGGAAAGGATGCCTTGTCTGGCTCGGGACACAAGGTTGCACTTCATTCCCCGTTTCCTTGCAGGTAGTTAGGGTACAACAGGGGCACCAAGCGCCTCATGATCCGCAACATCAGGGTAAGTTGGTCAAGAAAGGACAGCAAGGCAGTTCGGAGGAGTTGACGATCTTCAGAGGTCAATCTACTAAAAGTGAGGGAAAGTGAAAAGCAAGTTAGCAGTAAGAAGCCCTGCCTACGCCCGGTACACCGCCCCTCTTCTTCTGACCTAATACTTAGGTGTCTCCCTGTGTCCATTACCATGCCCCTCCATCTGAGCACCTATCGCCACACCTCCACCCCAGCTCCTTCTAGAACTGACACAATCAGGAGGCTGCCGTCCACCCGGAACTCCTTATGAATGGCCTGCTGCTGGGGTTCCTCATGAGAAGCCAAGGATCTGCAAGCAATCTCCGCTTCCACGGGAGACGGGAAAAGGACTGTGAGAATGCTGGAGGAGAAATGGTTAAGGCATCATCCACTACTGGCTTTACTTGTCCCTCAAGCCTCCTTAACCCTCTAGGCCCACTTCCCCCCAGGCAGCTGTCAGGCTAGCCCCGAATGCACCCAGTCATCTCAGGTCCTGGCCCCTGTCCCTGTCCGTCTCCTCAGTCTAACCCTCAGGTCATCCACGTCCACCGCACTCCGTCTCCTCAGCCTGGCCTTCTCCCTCGGCCCTCTCAGGCCTGTTTCTCCAGCTCCTGCATTCTCAGGCCTTCCGCACCCCCTCTCCTGTCCCCTCAGGCCATGCTGGCCTTCCTCCTGCTCCCCTGTGGTCTTTCCCTTCCAGGTGTTATTGGTCCCTGCCCTGCTCCCCCATCTGTACCCTGCTCTGCCCCACCCCTTTTACCTCTCTGCTCTCCCCTGGCCTCATAGCCAAAGCTGGAACGCCTTAAAGGATACAGTTGCGTTAGTTGGATTCCTGGCCTTGCGTCTGCGGGCACAGGCTCCCCACCTTGCCCTGGAGCAGGGGCACCCACCACAGGAGCGCCACCAGCTGCGCCCGCGCCACCCTGGCCACTGGGGCCGCCCTGTCCATCAGGGCTTCTGCGGCCACTCTGGTCTCCTGCGCCTCCCGCTGCGCCTGCATCTGGGGCCTGCATGGCTGCTCTGCTTCTCCCTCAGAGCCCACGGGGAATCCAAACGCCCTGCCCAACGAACAGGCGCTAAGGCACGTGGGCTTCCCCACAATGCACCGCGGGATGCCCACTGCACCGGCGCACACGGGCCGCCGGCACGCGGTCGGTTCCCGCCAAGGCCGCCCTGCGCCTGCGCGCCCTGCAGGAGACTGAGGCGCTCTTACGAGGCCCCGCTGGCCGCTCGGCACGTGAGGCACCACAGGCTCCCTAGGGCGCCTGCGCAGACGAGCCCCTAGTGAGGCCTTCTGGAACGTGGTTAGTTCCCGCCAAACTGGCCCCAAGGGTGTGCGGCTGCCAGCCTAGTCAACATTACGTATAGCCAGCCTTCCCTGAAGCCCCCTCTCCTAGACGGTAGGCCTAGGGTCCCGTGTGCCCCATCCCTTCCCTGTGGAAGCCTGGAGGACGTGCAGACCACACAGAGAACTCGGGCAGGTGAAGGCTGGGGGGGAGGTTGGGCCTCTCGACAAGGCAAAAACTGATCAGGCTCAGCTGGGCTAGACGCGGGACCTGCCCGACGCACTTGGCTCTCTAGGGCTGAGTGAAGGGTGGCTGAGCATGAGATGCGATGATGGGAGAAGGTGCCAGGGGCTGGCTGTCCCAGGCTGGAGGGCCAGCCTCGGGAGCTTGGACTGGATAATGTAGGCGGTGGGGGGCCGTTGTGAGTGCATGGTCCGAAGGGAAGGACTAATGGTAAAGGTCACCTTCAAGTCCTCGCTGTGTGTGGGCAGTGTTTCTCCCTAGGTCTCTATGCCAACTCACACCACGATATAGTATTCGCGCCACATGGATACAGATGTAAATAACCCCCAAAGCATAGATACCAATAAAATGCAGTAAAACAGTGAGAAAATAATCCATTTGATATTCGTCATCTTTGTTTTCAATATAATTTATTGAATTAAAAGTTTATGCAATTAAATTTTAGTAATGGCAACAATTAACAAGCTCCCAAATTTCTGACAGTGTAACAGTTATCTCTCAGGAGCCCATATGACCCAGCTCCAGCAAATCAATTCTTACTGATCTCCTTTTCCTACTCACACCTCTCTAGATAGTTCTAGTAACTGCTCTTCAGTTAAAGATGTTAGAATGTGCTGCTTCCTGCTGTGCCCTTACACTCCAAGGGTGGATGCAAGCATCTTAGAAACGACATGAAGGCTTCTTCATGTATCAGTTGAGGTTTGTTCCCAGATAACATAAACCTCTCTGGCTAGTTTTGCACAGGCAATTTAACACAGAGAACCAGTTGCTTACAAAAGCATTTAAAGAGCTGGAAGAACGGAATGTAGGCTGAGGCTCTGGGAATGACTCCCACGACACCACAGAACTGACCTGCCAAGGGAGCTGGCACCCATGCCATGAAAGGAAGGTAGAGAATCAGGAGGCTACTGGCTCCACCTTTGGTTCTCAGAACATACCACCCTTGCTATGATTCAAGTACCAGGAAGTTCCATCCCTTAAGCATTGGTTCCAGAGTTACTGTGCAGGCGCTAGATCAGAATAGTCCGTAAGAAAGGATGCCTAGAAACCAGTGGTGTACTGGTAACAATGGGCTCTCAGGATGCAGGGAGGAGCCCTGATTCATGGCATTTTCTGATTTCCATGGTGTACATATGCTCATCAGAGCTGGTTTCAAGCGACCGACATAATATCTCTGAGGTCGACTTGTGAAGAGATGCTCCAAATGGGCTGTCACCAGCAGGTACAAGCTGGCCCTAGCACACCACTGCTTGCCTTGCATCTGCCTTGCACCACACACAGGAATCTCATCTAATGCCGACCCAGAAACGTTAGTCTCTGTGACTTGCAGCGAGGGCAGAGGTAGCAGATTCCTCCTCACTTTGCCTTCCAAATTAAGTGCTAGTGCAACTAACTGGCCAGATCTAAAGGACATCTAGAATGCTACTTCAAAAGGAGCAAGGAAAATGTAGTTTTTATTTCTCCAATATCTGCTGTGGAAAAAGGCTCACTAGACAAAGGTGGGGTTGGATGGTGAGGAGTCAAACCACAGAACGCACCACAGTCCTCCCTGGTGTTCCTCTGCATCCACATGTATACTTCTGAAACACAACGATAGCCAACACTTACTATGTTTCAGATGCTGTTTCCAGTGCTTTACATGGGTATGAATATCCATTGCTGGATGGGCACCTTTGTCAAAAATTATTTAGCCATAGATGTATGGGTTTATTTATGGACTCTCAATTCTATTCTTTTGCTTTCTATGTCTGTCCTCATGCTAGCACCACACACGGTTGTTACAGTAGCTGTGCAGTAAGTTTGAAATTGGGAAGTGTGAGTCTTTCGACTTTGTTCTTTTTTGAGGGTTTTTGCGACTTGGGGCCCCTTGCAATTCCATATGAATCTGAGGATCAGCTTTTCCATTTCTTCAGAAAAAAAAAAAAAGGCTGTTGGAATTTTGACAGTGATTGCATTAAATTTGTAGATTGTTTTGGGTAGTATTGACCACTTAACAATATCAAATCTCCCTACTCATGAACACAAGAAGTCTTTCTATTTATTCAGGTCAGTCTTTCATTTCTTTTAGCAATATTTTCTAATTTTCAGTATGCAAGCCTTTCACCTCCTTGCTTAGATTTATTCCCTGGTGTTTCATTCTTTGAGATCCTATTTGAATTGGAATTGTTTTCTTAATTTCCTTTTTAGATTGCTCATGGCAGGTCCATAGAAACACAATTAAGTTTGGCATGTTGATCTTTTTACCCTGCAAACTGCTCAATTTGTTTATTAGCTATAGTAACTTTCATGTGAATTTTTGGGGGATTCTGTATACATAAAATCATGTTATCTGTGAACAGAGATAGTTTTACTGTTTTCTTTCCAATGTGAATGCTTTGCATTTCTTTTTTTCCAAACTTCCTCTGGCTCAAACTCCCAGCACAGTGTTGAAAGCAGTAATGAAAGCAGTCATCCTCGTTTTTTTCCTGATGTTAGGAGGAAAGTTTTCAGTCTTTCACCATTAATATGATGTTAACTATGGACTTTTCATGGATGCCCTTTTGTCGTGTCAAGGAAGTTCCCTTGTTTCACTAGTTTTTGAGCACTTTTATTATGAAAGAGTGTTGGCATTTGCCAAGTCCCTTGTTTGTGTCTAATGAGAGGATCATGTGTTTTTTCCTCTCTTGGTCTCATTAATGTGGTCTATTACACTGATACATTTTTTTGTTGCTGTTGAGTTATACATGCATTCCTGGGATAAGTGCCACTTGGTCATCGTGTATAAACCTTTTAAAATCCTGTTGGATTTGGTTTGTTAGTATTTTATTGAGGATTTTTGCATTGATATTCACAATGAGTATTGGTCTCTAAATATCTTTTGATGCATGTGTTGTTGTCATCTCGCTTTGATATCAGGGTAATGCTGGCCTCACAGAATGAGTTAAGAAGTATTCCCTTCTCTCCTATTTTTACAAGACTTTGAGGATTGGTGTTAATTCTTTTAAAAATATTTCGTAGAATTAACCAGTGAAGTCATCTGGTTCTGGAATTTTCTTTGGAGGTTTTCGATTACTGATTGAATCTCTTTACTTGTTATACTTATGTTCAGATTTTTTAAAATCTCTTCTAAATTCACTTTAGGCAGTTTGTTGCCAGGAAGTTGTCTATTCAACTATTTCTCTAATTTATTGAAGTTGTCTATTTCTCTAATTTATTTGAGTACAATTGTTCATAGTTTTCTTTCATTTTTTTTAAAGTTTTGTAAAGTTGGTACTAATGTCTCTACTTTTATTTCTAATTTTAGTGATTTGTGTCTATTCTCTTTTTTTTGTAGTCTGGCTAGAGGCTTGTCAATTTTGGTGATCTTATCAATGAACCAACTCTTTGGTTTCCTTGATTCTCTCTATTGTTTTCTCTTCTCTATTTTATTTATCTCAACTCTAATATTTATTATTTCCTTCATTCTTCTATTTCAGTCTGCTCTTATTTTGCTAGTTCCACAAGACATAAAGTTAGATTATTGGTTTCAGAACTGTCTTCTTTTTATTTTTTATTTTACTTATTTTTTTTTTTTATTTTTTTTTTCGGCTCATTATGGGGGTACAAAAGTTCAGGTTATATATATTGCCCATGGCTCCCCATCCCAGCGTACCACTCTGTCACCCTGGATAGAGTGCTGTGGAGTCAGCCTAGCTCACAGCAACCTCAAACTCCTAGGCTCAAGCAATCCTTCTGCCTTAGCCTCCCAAGTAGCTGGGACTACAGGCATGCACCACCATACCCGGCTATTTTTTTCTGTATATTTTTAGTTGTCCAGCTAATTTCTTTCTATTTTTTCATAGAGACGGGGTCTGATTCTTGCTCAGGCTGGTTTTCAACTCCTGAGCTCAAACGATCCGCCTGCGTCAGCTTCCCAGAGTGCTACGATTACAGGCATGAGCCACTGAGATCGGCCTTTTTTTAAAATATGGTCATTTACAGTTATAAAATTATTTATGACCTTCACTTCATATCATAAACTTTGTGTGCTTTGTTTCATCTTCATTAATCTCTAAATATTTCTAATTTCCCTTGTGCTTTCTTCTTTGACCTATTGGTTGTTTAAAATGTATTGTTTCATTTCTGCATATTTGGGAATTTTCCAGTTTTCCTTTTTTTTTTATTTATTTCTAGTTTCGTTCCATTGTGGTGGAAAAGATACTGGGAAATATTTCAGTCTGTTTACATTAATTAAGTTAGTTTTGTGGTCTACCATAAGATCTCTCCTAGAGAATATTCCATATGCACTTGAGAAGAATGTGCATTCCGCTGTTGTTGGGTGGAGTATTCTACATGGGTCTGTTAGGTCTAGTTGGTCTATAGCATTGTTCAAGTCCTCTATTTCCTTATTAATATTTTGTCTACATGTTCCACCCATTATTTAAAGTGGTGTACTAAAGTCTCCAACTATTATTGTAGAGCGGACTATTTGTCTCTTCCACCCTGTAAATTTTGCTTCATATATTTTGGGACACTATTGTTTGGTGCATATATGTTCATAACTGCTATATCTTCTTGCTGACCTGACCATTTTTGTAAGTATACAAGGCCATTCTTTTGTGTTTTGTACAAGATTTTCACTTGAATTCTATTTTGTGTGATATTAGTACAGACACTCAACCCCCCCTTTTTTAAGGTTTGCATGGAATATCCACTTCCATTCTTTCAGTTTGATTCTATTTGTGTCTGTAGATATAAAATGTACAGAGTAAAATCAAGATAAACCATATACAAATGTTTAGAAGGTTTTTATATAAGAAGAAAATTATTTAAAAACTAGCAGAACACAGAGGTGCATATTAACATGTTTTAGTGCCATCAGCTAGATCAATCCTATTTTTATTCATGACATTATTTTTACATTAAAAAATCAAATGTCTGTCTGAAACAATATAGTAAAAGTGTAGCCAGGAACCTTCTATGCGTGGAAAGTAATGACTGTAGTCTAGTGGTGTGATCCATTAAAACGTATAGCAAACATAATTCTTAAGACTATGATGTGTCACAGCTATAGCAGTGTGCATTCCACAGAGAAGTTTCTGGGGAGATTTACAGCTCAATGGGAATGGGCTGAATTTTGACCTACTGTGAAACTTGACAACAAACAAAGGTAAATTAGAGGCAACATACTGGGAAATGCACTTGCAATGTGTTAGTTAATCAAAGGGCTAATATCTTTACTATACAAGAGCTCTCACACATCACTAAGCAAAAGCCAAACAACCAAGGTGAAAAACAGATAAAGGTAAGAACAGGCAATTCTTAGAAGACAGGTAGGAGTAATATGGCCCAGTGAAGGAACAAAAAGATGTTAGGCTTCAGTAATAACCAAAGAACCGCATATAACAA
This sequence comes from Eulemur rufifrons, assembly GCF_041146395.1. Lineage (NCBI taxonomy): Eukaryota > Metazoa > Chordata > Mammalia > Primates > Lemuridae > Eulemur > Eulemur rufifrons. The sequence goes on along the minus strand of NC_091012.1, from coordinate 19,333,371 downwards.
CATTGAGAATTCATTTTCCCCCATCCTATTAGCAAACATTATGATGATTGATAAGACCCTTACTATTAGCACGAATGAAGATGGTGCCACCATTTTCATAAAAAATTTTGCAAACTCTCTCAGAAATTTAAAAGTGAATGTCTTCTGTCCCACAATTCAAATTCTTAGCTTTGTCCTTTGAAACGTGTGTACAACCACAAAGATGAGTATACAACAATGGTCATTGCAGCATTCTCTTTTTTTCTTTTTTATTTCAGCATATTACGGGCATTCAAATATGTCTAGGTTATGTATACTGCTCTTGCCCCACCTGAGTCAGAGCTTCCAGCGTGTTCATCCCCCAGACGGTGCACACATGTACTCACCATTAAACTGGTTTTCACTGATCAACACTTAAGTGCAGTATTCTTTAAAAAGGACTAAAAGTCAGAAACAACATAAGTAAGTGGTGTAGCACATTATAATACATCCATAAAATGGTTTACTGAAAGAATGAGGTGCATGTCTCTGCACACTGCTAGGGAGAAACGTCCACAATATACATATGTTAAGTGAAAAGAGGAAGCCACAGGGCAATGTATATAGTATCATCGCATGTGTATGACATGAACAAACTCAGCCTTTGAAGCACAGAAGCATCAGCCCAGCCTGTTAACTGTAGTTACTTTGTGTGTGTGTGTGTGTGTGTGTGTGTGTAAATGTTCAGTCTGCCATAGTCTTGTCTGCAGTGTTTGAATGATTTTTCTTGGGGTAAGATTATTTAGGGGATCAGCAGAAAACAATGAAGTTGGCTGCAACTGAAGGGACACTGGCCTGGTCTGGTGCCTCAGCCCATGCCCTGATGTAGGTCCAGGGGCCCTGCGCTGTTTGCTCCCATTCTCCATCTGCAGGTCCCTCCTACAGGGCGCCTAAGAAGAGGTGAAAGATGCCCGCCCCGTGCAACGTGTCAGAGAACAGGACGCCGAGGGTCTCAGCTCCAGGACCAGGCCCTGTTTGGTGACTTTGCTGGCTGAGATGTTCCCTCAAGCACCAAGCCACCCTCTCACTCCTTGGACGGCTTCCCGACCTACCAGGCAGGTGGGCCTTGATTTTCCTGATGTCCTGGGGCAGACAGACCTATCTGCAGACACACAGACAGGTGGTCACAGACTGACTTCCGCACAGCTCGGCCTCACTGTGCAAACTGTGCTGGTTGTCCCGCTGCCCTAGGGCAAGGCCGGCTCCTCAGCTCTCTCCCTCTCAGGCACTCAGCTCTCAGGGTGTCTGCATGGGGGCCTCCTCCACTGCCCCTGCCCACTCCCGCGGTGCCCTGCGAGGAGCTGCGCTCTGGTGTGAAGTCTTGCCCGGGAGTCCCCGCTTCACCATGACTCAAAGTCCTCTACCTACCACGTGACAACCATTCTACACATTTGGGAAGACAGCAGTCAAGTTGACTCTGGAGGACTTGACTTAGAATTACAGAGTATTAGGGCTGGAAGGAACCAGTAAGATCATCTGCATCTAGGGCTTGCATTTCCTCTACCACAAGCCTGGCCAAATGCTCCCACCACCTGTGCCTGAGCCCCGAAGGGCTGGAGAGCTCACTCATTCCCCAGGAATCCTGATGGCAGGACAGGAAGGTCTTTGTGACATGGCTCTTTCTCTTTCATTTTCCTTTGTGCAACTTGGGATCAAACAGAGTAAGTTCCGTTGGTCCCAACAGTCCCAGTGCCTTTCCATAGTCCACAGGTTCCCCCACATCTCAGCAACTCTTCTTGGCTTCCATCCGTGGCTTTGACTGAAACCAGGTGCCTCCCAGGACACTGGTGGCACCAGAGAAGGAAGCTGCTCCCATCCTTCAGGTTGGGGAGGTGGGGTTGGCATTCTACTCGCTTCCCACTGGGGCTTCCAGACACAACTCCCACCTGTCCTGTGAAAACTCCTGCTCCCCTCAGGTGGGACTGGCCTCAGCACTGCCTAGCTGTGCCACCCTGTCTCTCTCTCCTCATCCAGCTCTTTCACGGATGAGAGATAGAGACCGCTAGAAACATCTTGGCTAAAGGGATATTTGTCGTAATGCTGAGACAGGCAACCACATGGACATCGATATCAGGAAGCAAAGGAGGGCCAGATTTATAGGACCTGGTCCACAGAGCTGAAGGTCATGAGTGCAGTTGCCTGTAGAACACATTGAAGGCACATTCAATGTCCAGCCTGTTCCCCTGGCCCTGTCAAGCTAATAGGCATGTTCCAGCCTCCCCTGCAGCTTGGGGTGACCACGTGACACGGCTCTACTCAATTTCTTATCATTTCTCACAGCTAGGGCACAACTCGCAAGAGTTGTCTGTATGTACTCTCTGCTCCCTTCCTCTTGTCACAATCTCTGTGGAGCCTACTCCATTTGATAGCGTTTTGGCTGTTTTCTGTCTGCCTGATTTTGGCCACTGCCTCTTCCTCCCAGGCAAAGCCAGTGGGAAGCAGTTCTCCTGTCTCACCTATCCTCAGGGGAGCTTGTCAGTTTTTGGGATTCAGGTCACCTGGTTGCTGTGTGAGCGGAGCTCTTTGACGTGCCCAAGAAAAGTGAATATTTTGTAGATTATCTGTTTGTTTTGTTTCTCTTGGTTTGGGAGAAACATTGTCTAATCAATTGTTGGGCTTCTAAGACTGAAATAGATGGGCAATTTCTCAGGCCCTACCTGATATACAGAGCGGAAAGAACTCTAGGTAGGGAAAGCAGAGGCCTGAATTAGGGACTATCTTGATGTCGGTCCAAATAGAAACCGCTGCAGCTCTCCTTCTCCAACAACATGCAACCTGAAAGACGTAATGCATCCCCTGGGAGAATCACAGAGATCAATACCACCATCGAAGCCCCTAAACATACGGGGAAGTTAATACCCATACAACACCCCACCTGTCTTTTGCAGAAGACAGATAACTCTTGGAGAATGACAGCATATTATGTCATGCTTACTCAGGTGCTGATGCCAGTGAGGTTGTTCTCAGCATGCGACCATTACTCAGCTATTGTTCTGGCAAACGTCTTTCCCTCTATACCAGTGAGCAAAGACTGCTGACAATCGGAAGTTGTTTTCTCTCACCATGCTCTCCTCGACGGAGAAGTATTCTCCCTTTATTAAGTTTACATAAAGTTGTCTTTGCAAAGTGACTTACTTTTATGTGGCTTTAAAATGATTCTCTGGAGTACTCTTCAGCCGTAAAAATCATGAACTAATACCCCTTGTACTGTCCTGGGTGGAGCTGGAGCCCGTTCTTCAAAGTGAAATATCACAAGAATGGAAAAACAAGCATCACAGGTACGCTCCGTGAAATTGGTACTCATTGATCAACACTGGGGCCAGGCACGGTGGCTCACGCCTGTAATCCTAGCACTCTGGGAAGCCGAGGTGGGTGGATCGTTTGAGCTCAGGAGTTTGAGACCAGCCTGAGCAAGAGCGAGATCCCGTCTCTACTAAAAATAGAAAGAAATTATATTGACAACTAAAAATATATATAAAAAACATTAGCCGGGTGTGGTGGCACATACCTGTAGTCCCAGGTACTTGGGAGGCTGAGGCAGGAGGATCACTTGAGCCCAGGATTCTGAAGTTGCTGTGAGCTAGGCTGATGCCCCGGCACTCTAGCCCGGGCAACAGAGTGAGACTCTGTCTCAAAAACAAACAAATAAGAAAAAAAAAACAGTAACGTGCACATATGGGAGTAGCATTCACAGGGCGTCACGCAGGTGGGAGAGGGGAGGAGGGAATGGGTACGGTTCTCGATGTCAGGGTGTTGGGCACACTTGTTGGTCTGAGTTCGGTGGTGCAAAGGCAATGTATGTAACCAAAGCCTTTGTACCCCCGTAATATTCTAAAATAAAACAATAATTAAAAAAGGAAGAAAAAATGATTCCAAATACTTACTATGTGAGTGACTTAAGAACATGGAATGTAACCCCCCTCCCACAAGAATGTTACATCACACCTTATTGGACCACACATGTGAGTTATAGGTAGGCCTCAACTGCTGGACTCCAAGACACACAGGAACCCAAGATTTTGACAGACGCACTGGGAGCTTAGGCTGTGGCAGGGCTACTCTCCGCCGGCCTTGGAGCGATTCTCTGAAGCCTCGCCCACCAGTACTGCGGCACTGCGCTACTCTCCGGCTTTCAGGGACCTTGAGTGACATCGTGTGTCTCCACCGTGTGGGTCAAATCGTCTCTCCCAAGGACCTCTCCTAGAAAGGTCTGCCTCAAACCTCAATTAGACTTTATGTCCACCCTCAGTGAGAAACTAGACTTTAACATTTGGAGACTCTAGACAAAACTGGAACTCACTTACTATGGGGTTCAGGTGCCTCGTCTACAGAGTGTGTCTCCTGTGAGATTGTTCTCATGCTTCTCCCCCTTGCAGCATTGTGGGGGAAAAAGAATATCTTTGTGTGGAAATAAACCATGTGATTGATGAGATCACGCTTCGATCATCTCCTCATTGCAACCATACAAAACACATACAGCAAAGCACACATATCTCAAGTTGTGAAGCTCCATGAATTTGAACAACTTCAAAATGCTCATGTGACCAGCGCACAGATCAAGAGATAGAACACGACCACAACCCCCAAGGCACCCCCAGTGTCCTCTCCCAGTCAGTACCTCCACCCTCGGGTAACCACTGTCCTGGCTCGATTAACTCTCGCCTGTTTTTCATTTAGAGGAATGGACTCATCCAGGAAGTACTCCTGTGTGTCTGACTTCTTTAACGCAACAGTATGTCTGTGGCATTCATCCGTGTTGTCCAGTGTTTCAGTACATTCGTTCTGTTTGTTGAGCAGCGTTCCACTTAATGAACACACAACTTATTTACCCATTCTATTGTTCACAAAGACTTGGGCTGTTTCCTCTATGTGGCTATTACCAAGAGTGCTAATGTGAAGTCAGTCTGCCTATTTTTATTGGTCATCTGTTGCTGCATAGCAAATTACCCCTAAATCTAGCGGCTAGCACAACAACAAACGTTTGTTGTTTATGGGGGTCAGGAATTTGGGAGTAGGCTAGTCAGGCAGTTCCGGCTCAGAGTCTTACGTGAGGCTGCGGTGAAATTGTTGGTCAGGGCTGCAGCTGTAACCGCAGGACCGCTGCCTACTGGCTCACCTTCGGTGAGTGGTTTTTCAGTTGCGATGGACCCTCCAGGTTGGGAGACACAAGCACACACAGGCAAACCAAGTGTGCACAGTTGGTGACCCTGGAGCCCACTGGAACAAAAAGACTCAACTGCAGACAGAACCCAAGTTCCTGGACCAAGGAGTGAGGACCAGATGAAGAAGTGAGTGCAACCGTTTTGTTGCAGTAAGAACTTAAGCGCCAAGGACCCGGCACCACCTCTCTGCATCATCCAATCAAGTCATGCCTGCTCGAATTTTCCTATCTCCCTCATCGTTACTCTCTACCTATAAAGCCTGCCCCCAGACCCCTGCTCAGGGAGGCATATCTGAGCATCGCCCCTGTCTCCTTGCCAGTTGACCTTGCAGGAAAGCCTTTTCTCTTCTTAAAACCTGCTGCCATGGTATTGGCTATGCACGTCTGGCAGTGAGACCACTGCTCGGTGACACAATCCCCTGAAGGTTTCTCTGGGCTCGCAGATCTGCATCCAAAATAGCTCACTCCCATGGCCACTGCGTAAGGCCTCAGTTTCTCACCAGCTAGACGTCATCCCATAACACGCTGCTGTCTGCACGTTGACAGACTGATGCAAGAGAGAGACTGAAGCCGCAAGGCCTTTTATGGCCTAGTTTCCAAATTTGCCCACCGCTGCTTCTGCCATACGCTATTCGTTAGAAATGAGCCAGTGGGTCCAGCCCAGTGTCACAAGGAGGGACATTGAGCTCTCTTTCTCATAGGGAGGAGTATCAAAAAATTTGTAGACATATTTCAGAAGCTTATTTTTTTCATTGTCTTATCTGCAATCTTACAATGATAATTTCTTCAACTATTTCTCTTGACATCTTCTTGCCTCTTTTTGTATGGCTGGTTTTGTCTAGGCAGACTGACTGCACAGCTGGTATCGTGGGTCTTCCCTTTGCCTTTGTCCTGTTTAATTCTTAACCTGGATCATATTTCTTTCTGTTTACTGTTTCTTTTTTAAGTTGTTAATTTGTGAGTTAACTCAGGTTTATTGGGGTTTAATTTACATAGTATAATGGTCACCTTTTTAAAGTGTACAGACCTATGACTTTTGGCAAATGGATACCGTTGTACAACTACCAAAACAATCGAAATATGTAACATTTCCCTCATTCCAAAAGGTCCATGATGCCCCTTTGCAGTCAATCCCTTCCACATCTCGTGACAAGTACTGATCTTATTTCAGTCCCTACAATGTGACCTTTTCCAGAATGTCATATAAATGGACTCATACCATATGTAGCCTTTTGTTTCTGGTGTCTTTCATCAAGCATGATGCATCTGAGATTCATCAAAGTTGTTGCAGATATCAGATTGTTCCTTTTGTTGCTTAATAGTATTTGTTTGTTGCTGCACATTTAGGTTGTTTCTAGCTTTTGGTGATAATGAATAAAGTAAACAAATAGAAAGATTAACAAAGAATGTTAGCAACTCATTCAGAGAAACAATACTGATGGCCAATTTCATCAATAACAAAACCAAATTAAAATGAGAATTTTTTTTTCTTTTTTTTGCTACCAGCTTCTTGACGATTTTAAATTTGACAACGTCTAAGGTTTGGGAAGACTTTAGTTGGAAACAAGGTCTCTTATAAACTATCACTTGGAAATTTACCTATCAACATTCATTTGGCTTTATTCTTTAAATTAAAGATAGGCATACCCTTTGACCCACCCTTGGGAATCTATCATAGAGAAACTCTTGAATAGGCAACACGGCAGAATGGCCAGCATCATCTGTTACGGTGAAATATTAGAAAGAATGTAAATGCATATCGATTACAGAAAGGTTGAAGAAATCATGGCACATTTGTCCTGGTAGGATATCGTGCAGCAGTTAATTAAAGAAAGAGCAAGACAGATAGCCAGATATTAATACAGAAGGAGATGAAAACAAGTCACAGATCTCTGCATATGGGCTTTAGCACATTCCTCTTTTTGCAATGCGCCCCCGCCATGTGAACGTGTGGGGATACACACAGTCTCTACCTGGAATGAGCCACCTCCACTGTCAGGAAAGCTCATCGTCGGACAACAGCATTGTAGAAAGAAACTTTCACCTCTTAAATTCCAGACTGACGTTTTTGACTATTTTCATTAAGCATGTATAACTTTTTAAATAAATATTTTTACTTGGGAAACTAACAGTCTGCTCTGTTAAGGAATAATCTTTCCTAGTCTTGTTCTTTTAAAACATTGGAAACGGTTTCTGCATTTGATGAAATGTCTGTGTGACCATAGAGGACATCTGTTGGTGTTTTCACCCAGCATCTGTTCCCCTTCTCCTGGCACCGGCGTCCTTATTTCCCCCAAGAAGCCTCCCTCCTCTCCCCTCAGCAGTGATGATTCTGGTGGCGTTGACTTCAGCCCTGATCCAGGGGTAGGCACGAGGCTCAGGCCTGGCCAGTCGGAACACTGCATTCCCCTGGCCACGGTGATCCCATCTAGGCCAGTGACACTTTGGGGGCCGCCAGGGGGTAGGCTGGCTCTGGACAGAGGAGAAGCTGGAGCAGGAAGGTGGATCTCAGAGAACCGACTCCTGGACCCAGCCATGCTGGAAGCTCGGAACTGCCCTTGCAGCTTTCAGCTGCCCAGACCCAGCAGTCCTCCCTGTGGCTTAAGCCAATGAGGACATTTTTGATTTTTTACTATTTAATTTTTCCAAGGCAATAGAAAAGTCTTGACCATGACTGAATTGAAGAACCGTAGTTTTATTTCTTATTTAACCTTCTGCTGTGATCTAAGGCTTTGGCCCTCCTTTCCTTCAGGAGAGAAACGGGCATGTCTCCTGCTAAGGGATTGACTCCTTGTTGATAAGCCATCAAGCCACATTATGGTAGAAAATGAAATAAATGAGGATTTTGTGGGTAAGGATCCAAAGAGGGAGGGGAGGGGCTGCAAGGTGGTAACTGGAGGAAAGGAACAAACAGAAGGGACGCTGGTTTCACATAGTTCCCCAACCCTGGCCCACAATCATAGGGTTACTTCACCCAGCAGGTGAGACTTTAGTCTGATTGTCCCTCCCTCACCCAGCAAAACCCAGAATTAGCCTGCCGCCGTAGTCTCATGGAAGGACTGCTAACGCTGACAGCTTTTAAACCCTACTTACTCTGCAGTATTCCCCTGGTCCAAACTGTCCCCTCTTACTCAGAGTCAAAGCCAAAGCCCTTACGGTGGCCTGTGAACCCAAAGCCATCTGGCCCATTTCCTCTCTGGGCTCCTCACCTCCCACTCTCCCCCTTGCTCACTCTGATCCAGCCACGCAGGCCCAGGACCCCTCACCGTTTATGAAACACACCAAGCCCAGTCCTGCCTCGGGGCCTTTGCACTGCCTTTTTCCTGTCTGGAACTCTCTCCTCTCCTAGTGTTTTATCTGCCCCCCTCAAATGTCACACTCTCGGAGGGGCTTTCTTGGCCACACTATTTAAAATGGCATCCTGCTTCCCCTGCCCTCTCCTTGGTCCTGTCACCTCCTCCCCCTGCAGGGCCCAAAGCAAGGCACTAATGAAAGGGGCCCAGGTGTGCTGGGGCATCTGGTCCTGGAAACGTCCCACACGACACCCAATCCGGGGCTCAGTCCAGAAGCCCAGGCCTTGAGCCAGCTGCTCCCCTTGACAGGAGCGTGGCTGAGGACTGAGAAGTCCCCTCCTCACCGATGCCACCACCTTTAGCTGTTGCTGGACACCGGGCTGATGATCTGCTCCAGCTTCTGGCGCAACTTACGCTTTCGACAGGAGACATCGCGGTCCAGAGCAGTAAGAATCTGGGGGAGAAGGGTACCCTGGAGCTGGGCTCTCGAGGAGGGGCCAGCTCCGCGGTTCGAAGCCCCCACTTCCCAGCTGGGCTCTTCCCTCCCACACACCTCAGCCCCTCCCTCCTGCCTGGAGACCCTGTGCTCAGCTGACCCTCTTACCTCTGAACAGACCCACCAGTTTCTGGATGCCAGGGCCCCTCCAACTACAGAACGCTCTTCTCCGCCTCTCCGCACCTGCAGTGCAGGCCCTCCCGAGAGTGGTCTAGACTCACTGTTCAAGATCCCCTCTTCCCACGCCCTCCTAATCCAACGATCTCAGCTTTCACCCTAAGAAGCTAGGGGGAAAAAAGAGCAAACTAGCTCAAGAGAAGCAGAAGGAAGAGATAATAAATAAAATAGCAGAAATCACTGAAACAGGTAAAAGAGTAATAAGGAATACTATGAAAAACTTTGTGACAATAAATTCAATGACCTAGATGAAATGGAAAATTTCCTTGAAAGGCACATATTACTAAAACTGACACAAGAAGATAACAGGTTCTCTGTGTCAATTAAAGAAAATGAATTCATATTTAAAAACCTCCCCACAAAGAAAACACCAAGCCAGGTGCTATATTGGCTATTTCTATCAAACATTTAAGAAAGAAACTGTTCAACTCTCACACCTTTTTTTTCAGAAATAGACGAATGAGAGCAGTATTACTGGGAAACAAATTCAGACAAAAACATCACCAAGAAGACAGCTACCCAACCAACATCCCTTATGAGCATGATTTAAAAATAATTAACAAAAAACTGGTAAATCAAATTCAATAATATATTAAAAATCTAGTGCACTAAGATCAAGTATGCCTTATCCTAGAAATGAATGGTTTAACAGACGAAATCAATGTCATTCACCAGATTAACAGAATGAAGGAGAAAATTCATATGATCATCTCAATAGTTGCAAAAATAGCTCCTTTCACACAATTCAGTACCCATTCATGATGTAAAACAAAATCTCAGCAAACTAGGAATAAAGGGGAACTTCCTCAACCTATAACGGGTTTCTACAAAAAACTTATAAGTAGCATCATACTTCCTGGTCAAAAACAGAATATTTTTCCTGTAAGATCAGAAATAAGGCATGTTATGTCTACTCTCACCTTCTATTCCATAGGAGGTTACAGTCATTGAGATCAGGCAAGACAAAAAGACCATATAAATTTGAAGTGAAGAATTAAACTTGTCTTTATATGCATAAAACATGACCATGTGCACAGATAATCCCAAGGAATCTACCTAAATACCATTAAAACTAATAAGTGAGTACAGCATAGCAAGGTCTCAACATACAAGTTTAATACAATACTCATTGTATATATACTAAAAATGGCCAAATGGATAATACAATTTTAAAATATCATTTATAATACCAGCAAAATTAAATACTTAGGGATAAATTTAAGAAAATTCTTTCAAGACCTATACATGAAAACAATGGGAGAAGTCAAAGAAGACCTTCTTCTAGGAGAGATATGCCACGTTCATGTTCTTCTAATCAGGTTCAGAAAACTGGATATGGTTAAGGTGCCAATTCTGCCCAATTGATCTGTAGATTCAATCAAAATGCAGCAGGCATTTCTGTAGAAATTGATGAGCTGATTCTAAAATCGATACGGAAATGCAAAAGAACCTGCAATTGTCCCAAAAGTTTGAATGAGAACAAAGTTAGCTGAGCTGCTAGATGGCGGACGAGAAAAACCACCAGCCAGAGTGTCTCTGCAAGAAAGACAGATTTTAGAAGAAAGTGAAAAACAATAAACAGGCAGACAAACACAGATCGGATGAGGGTCGGAAGGAAGGGTACCTGAAACTACAGGAGACTCCACAGGAAGAAGCTGCGAAGGAGAACTGAAAGGAGAAAGGCCCCCGAGAGGCTTGGAGACCAGTGACAAGGGTAGGTGGGGCGGTTAAATTTCCCCTCCCTTCCATCTTGGACTGCTGGTGGGCTGCTCAGCGGTTGGAGAGACCTGCTCACACCAGCCCAGAGACGGCCGCCGCCAGTGAGCCTTGAGCTTCTTGCGGATAGGGCACCAGGCTCCCAGCTCCCACGGGGTACCTCCCGGTCCGCAGACCCCAGCCGATAGGCAGGTGCCATATTGCTTCATTCTCCCCTTCCCCTTCCCTACCCTACGAGGAAAAAAAAAAAACAAAAAACAAAAAAACAAAAACAAACAGACAAAAAACCAAACAAAACACAACACAGTGTAGCCTAATTTAAGTCTTACTTTAAACATACAGTATTTAAGACAGTGTGGGTTGCCGGGTGCAGTGGCTCATGCCTGTAAGTGTAGCACCTTGTGAGGCCAAGGCAGGAGGATCGCTTGAGCTCAGGAGTTCGAGACCAGCCTGAGCAAGAGTGAGACTCTGTCTCTACTAAAAATAGAAAAAATTAGCCATGCGTGGTGGTGTGCGCCTGTAGTCTCAGCTACTTGGGAGGCTGAGGCAGGAGGATCACCTGAGCCCAGGAGTTGGAGGCTGCAGTGACCTATGATGACACCACTGCATTTTACCCAAGGTGACAGAGGGAGACTCTGTCTCAAAAGAAAAAAAAAAGAGAGAGAGAGAGAGAGAGAGAGAGAGACAGCATGGAAGTGGTGCCAAGGTAGATGCATATATAGATCAATGGGACAAAGGTGAAAGGCCAGAAGCAGACCCACACACATAAGGTCCAGTGATTTTTGACAAAGGTGTCAAGGTAATTCAATGGGGGAAGGATGGCCTTTTGACCAGATGGGTTTGGAACCACTAGATACACTAGATACCTGTATGGAGAAAAACAAATACCTCAACACTGATCTCCTGCCAGACTCAAAGACTGAGTTAAAAGAGTCATAGCTCTACATGTAAAAGCTAAAACTATAAAAATTTAAGAAATCATAGGAGAAAATCTTTGTGGTCTTTTCAGAGGAAAATAATTCATATATGAATTCTGTATCAATAAGCATGTAGCGGAAAGGGAAGAAATAGTAAAATCGACTTCATCAACAAAAAAATGTAAGTCGGGCTTTGTCACTAGCTTGTTCATAATTGTAGTAGTTTCCTAGGGCTGCCATAACCAAGTACCACAAACTTGGCTGAAAACTACAGAAATTGTTTCTCTCACAGTTCGGGAGGCTAGAAGTCTGAGATCAAAGTGTCCACAGGGTTGGTTCCTTCTGGAGGCTCTGAGGAAGATTCCGTTCCATGGCTCTCCTAGCTTTCAGTGCTTGCTGGTAATCCTTGGTGTTCTCTGGCTTACAGATGCATCGCTACAATGTCTGCTGCATCACATGGCCTTGTCCTCTCCTTGTCTCTGTGTATTCACATGGCCTTCTCATAAGGACACCAGTCATTGGATTTAGGGCCCACCCTAAGCCAACGTCACCTCATCTCAACTAATTACATCTACAAAGACCCTATCTCCAAATCAGATCACATTCACAGGAACCCAGGGGATCGGACTTCAACATACCATGTCGGGAGACACAATTCAACCCACAATGGTAATCCTCCGTTATTCCCGTCGCACTCAGAGCACAAGCCCTTATGCTGACCTCCAAGGCCCTCCTATACCATCTGGTCCCTGTCACCTCTCTGCCTGCTCTCCTGCTACTGTCCTCTTCACTCAGTCTGGGCCAGCGTCTCCTCACTCTCCCTCACCTCCTTCAAGTCTTTCCTTCCATCCTTTCCTGACAATGAAGCCTACCCCAACCATCCCATTTAAAATTAAAAACTACTCCTGCCAGCAGTCTCTAGCCCTCCTCCCTGCTTTCTTTTACGCCACAATACTCACTACCTGCCAATACACTACATGATGTACCTATTTGTGTTGATAATTGGCTGACTCTCCCCGTTACTATGAAACCCCCATGGATGCCCGGCACAATGTCTAGCAATAAATGTTCCTTGAATTGTTGGACAGATAAAGTTAATACAGAAAATGTAAGAAAATAGCCTTCTAACCTACAGGTAGGGAAGGACATAGCTTAAAAATAGTTTAAATCTGACAGAATCAAACATAGTTTAAAACTGAGTAGGGACTGATAACAAGAATATTTTTAAAAATCTCCTGCAGGTCCTCAAGAAGACAGCAATCCCCATTTTCCTTTTTTTTTCTTTTTTCTTTTTTTAGCCATTCAAATTTAGCAGTGGCGGGGGGGGGGGAGGTGAATAATCGCCATTTTTAAATGGGAAAAGGGTATGAATTGTCTATTTACAGAAGAACCCCAGAAAGGCCACAAGGATATGGTGGGAGTATGGACAGGTACAGTTATAGCAGAGAGGAATTCGGTACTACTGGGTCCAATTAAGTGTGCCCATCCCTAAACCCCAGCAATTCTGCTCCTGGGAAGTTGTCACTTGTCCCACAACAGGGTATACGTGAGGACGTTCATCAGGGCACTGTTTGTGGGGCAGAAGTTGGAGCCTCCTAAAGGTTCCACTGACTTGCACTTCTGCCCTTCTTTTAGACCCTTAGATGATCTGGCTAATTCACGATCTTCCTCTCATGATGTGAGCATCTGCAGAAGTCATCAGCATGCTGGCCTATTGCTCAGTATGTTCTCTGTGGCATCCTTCACGTATCTGACCAGACAAGCCATGCCTACTTTCCACCTTATTTATGTCAATCTAGTTATTCACGATGTTTTCTTCCCCCTAGTGGGGATGATAAAAACTTGTTTGCTAAACCTAAACCTGTAAAAACTTCTGCTCACAGCTTCATCTTTGCAACTCCTTCAGGGGAAACTGGAAGGAAGAACTCATGTAACCATCTATAATTGATGGTGAGCCACTAAGTCTCATTTAGCTTTCGTACCAGAGCCTGTCTGGGCCTCCCTGGTCCTGCTCCCCACTGCCCGTTACTCACAGGGTGGACTGGCCTGTTCTCCCTTTTCTCATGTTTATCTGTTACTCTGGTCTAAGTCTTAAGTGCTGCTACAGCCTCTGATTTAGCTTGAGAAAACGTGTGGCTTTAAGATTTGGATAACCTGAATCATTTACTCTCCACGGAGTTCACTGATACAGTCTACTCACACCTACTGTATATTCCTTTTTCATCCTTTTCCTATAGGTCCAGGTTTCCATCTGCAACCTTTGACATACTTCCTTTGATGTGTTTCAACTAAAATATTAATATCATCTTTATTACTCATAAAATGATTTGCAAGAATGTGACTCAGGCAGAAGAGCCAATTGAACTTGCTAACTCCCTTCTGGGCAACTAGACCCTGGGACAGCCCACCTAAGGGGAAGGCTGGGGCTTAGGACTGATACACTTGCCCACGTTGCTGCCTCCCACTGTCCGGGTCATTCCTGGTGACACTCATGTATCTGACATATCTGTTCTGTCACACACACACACACACACACACGCACACACACTCAGATTCACTCTGTCATACTCATTCGGCCAAATGCTATGTCTCACATATCTATTATATTCTTGTGTTACTCTCTGTAATTCTTTCTCCATCACATTTATTCTCTTTCACACCCCATGTCTTTCGGACCATATCTGTGTCACATTCTCTGTGCTACACACTCTGTCACTGTTTCCGAGTCAAACTTTCTTCCTGCCACACACCCCATCCCTTTACATTTCTCTCTCAACTACAAATTCTCTCAGTTATACTCTTTCAGTCAGAAGTGTTCCCTGTCACACTGTCATACTCCCTCTGTTCCTCTCACTCTGTGAAATTCGCTGTCACACACACGCTTTCTGGCTCACCCTATCTTTGTCAGAATATATTTCTGTCTCTCTTTGTGCCACACAGACTCTATCACCGTCATCTTCCCTTACACATCTCACTACAAGACAGAATCTGGCCCCAGTGCTTGGGGGAGCACCGTGGTCATCGTGGTTCCTGTGCGATACAGAAATCAATTGTCTTCTTAGATAAGTCTGGGGAAGAGGTGGGCTCAGTCCTTACACAGGGAGGCCCTGTTCCCAGAGTCCTCAGCTTCACATCTCAGTAAAAGGTCCTTTCAGCAGGGGCCAGGAGGCCACACTCCTCTGTGGTGGAGTATGTCCTCAGATGCTGGCAACCTCAGAAAGAACAGGGATAATCCCGCTAGAGTATCCCCAAGATAAGGGCAGCAGGAAAGCTTCAGAGCACACTGGGAATTTGGGAAGGAATGCTGGGATGGAGGACTGGGATGATCCAAGACATGAGAGAGAGAGTACCTGATCAGGAATCAGAAGACTTGGGGTTTATTCCTGAACATCCCGCCAACTGGCCAAAGCTTGCAAATGAATAACATAACCTCCCTGAGATACAGTTTCCCCAACTGTCCATGTATGTGTGGGACAGGTTCAGCCTTGGAGTTGGAGTTTAGAGGTCAGGACTTAAGGAGGAATGGGGCAGTGGGAGCAGAGGCCCCCTAGGGAGAGGTTCTGAGGGCAGGTGCTGGAATTTAGGGCAGGACACACAGCCCCAGTTTCCACCCTGAGGCCTGGCTTTCATCACCTGTCCCCTCCACTCTGCTGTGGGCATGGGCAGAGCTAAGAAGCGTGAAAGCAGCTGGGAAAGGATTAGCCCCGTCCTTCCACATCCTCACTAGACACCTGCCATCTGCCCCATCAGATAGCTCTGAAATGGTGCCAACTTTTCTATTTTAGTAGGCAGCCTTAAACTGCTCTGGAGCAAAGGATACAAGTTCTGTCAGAGAAGAAATCTATCAGAAAGCAGGAAGCAAGGAGGAGTCAATGCTCAGTGTCCTGCCCCCACTTCCCACCCAGTGGGATCATCACAGCTGAGGAGCTTGGTCAGAAAGGGTCTGGGGTCTGCAGAAGCAGACATGGAGGCTCTGGGAGTTTAAGAGCCTTGCCCAGGCCCGAGCCCCTCCTGTTGCAACAGTTGCGCCTTGCAGAGACACACAGCTCCCAGGGCAACGCTGCCCCCGCCCTGCCCGCCTCCAGTTGTATCTTTCCTGTTGATCTGACCCCCTTCCAGACACAGAAGTACACCAGCACCCAGCAGGCCAGCAGACACAGGGTCATATCCCAGTTGAGGGCCCTGGTACCTCCAGCCCCCCAGACAGCCGCAAGACTTTGTTCCTAGGAGAGGGAGACGCCCCGAGGGCTGTGCCAGCAGGGGACGGACAAGGCCAATGAGATCTGCCCAGCGGTGTGCCTGGAGGCTGGGAGGTCCTGGCCGGCGGGAGGCGGTGGGGCCCTCACCCTGCACTTCCCCCCCCACCAAGCGAGGCAGGCACGAGGGAAGGGCAGTGTACCATGTCGTTGAAGGAGCAAGGCCCGTCCGAGCCCCAGGGACTGGCCTGGGCGCTCCCCGAGGACAGGCGGGGACTGGGAGTGACTGCTCTGCATCCCGGGTCTCCAGTGTGCTTGGGGGAGACCCTCGGATGGGACAGGCCAGGCCCAGGGGCGCCCGACCCGCGGCCAGAACGTGCCGACGGGGCCCAGTGGCAGAAGGAAGCAGCCGGGTGCCTGAAGTCCTCAGCACAAGCCGGTTCGCACAGGCACATGGGGGAGCCCTGGTCGCGTCCGGCTTTTAAGTGCGCAACCTCGGAAGGGCGCCTCAGTGTTCTCCTGACAGGAACCGACAACAAGGTCCGATCACCGGAAAGGTTGGCCCTGCGGGCATCGGCACCGCCTTCCAGGCAGGCCCGCGGGGTGGGCTGGGAGTGGTAGTAAAATCTATCTGGACATTTATTTGACGGGCTGGTTGGCAGCAAGCCACGTGCCCAGCGGCCTCACTCATCCGGGGTCTCCAGGACCACAACAGGGCCCTCGGCAGAAAACACTATAGATACCTGTTTGCGCAGGTGTGCTGGACTCCCATGTGCTTGAGGGGGTGGAGCTTTGTGAGGGAGCGCTTATTGGTCAGACAATACGGGGCTGTAATTGGCCCGCAGGGGTTCCATTTGGGCAGGAACCAATCAAGATCCCGATGGCTTCAAAAGGCGTCTGTTTGCGCAGGCGTAGTGGGGATCCCACGGTGCATTGCGCACGCAAAGAGGCGCTTCGTGAGGGCGCTGAGCGGACGAAAGGCTTCCAGTTCGGCTCTGAGGAAAAAGGCAGAGGAGCAGCAGTTATGCAGGCTCCCGACGAAGGCACAGGCAGCACGGCTGGCACAGGGGTTGGCCAGGGTGGCCCGGGTGGCCCCGAAGGTCAGGGTGGCCCTAGTGGCCCTGACAACCCTGGTCTCCCTGGTGTCCAGGAAGGCCAGGGTGGCCCTGGAGGCCCCAGTCGTCCCAGTGGCCCTGGCAGCCAGGTTAGCCCTGGTGGCCCTGACAGCCAGAACGGCTCTTCCAGCCCTCAGGGCTTGGGTGGCCCTGGCGCCCCTGACAGCCAGGGTGGCCCCAGCACTCTTGAGGTCCAAGGGTGGCCCAGCAGGCCCAGGTGGTCCCAGAGTTCAGGAAATGATGGGAGCAGCAGCTGCAAGTGCGCCCCGTGTTGACTGGGCCACATGTATTTCAGGACCAGGTGGAGACGCACCACCAGTGGCCTTAAGACCGGGAAGCCGACAGATGGTCATGTATCCTTTCCAGTGAGCTTTCGGGCCTGGTGGCCGGGGATGGGCCAGATGGCCTGCACGGCTAAGAGGGCCAGAGAGGGCTTTTGTGGACAGGGCATAAGGCAGCCTGCAGAGACAAACAGGAAAATAGAGCGGGGAACGGGTGTAGTCTGTTGGGAGGAGAGTTGATGCTTGAAGGGCTGGAGGGTGAGTAAGCAGGCCTGAAGGCGCTGGGGAGATGGGGCAGGAAAACTGAGTGGAAGAGGCAGGCCAAGGTGGCCCGAGCTGGCAGGACTGGGTATGTGTGTGTTCAGGGGGTGAGGTTGCGTAGCCTGAGGGGCAGCCTGGGGTGAAGGCTGGCCTCTGAGCTGTAAGGAGGCCTGAAACGCTGGCAAATTCAGTAGCAGATGATGCCTTAACCATTTCTCCCTCAGCATCCTCACTGTGCCTTTCCCGTCACCCCTGGAGGCAGAGATGGCTCTCAGGTCCATGGCCTCAGATGCCCAACGCCACCAGCAGCTGGCAGTTCAAAAGGAGTTCAGAGTGAATGGCAGTGCTCTGGCTGTGTCAGTTCTAGAAGGAGCCCAAGTGGAGGGTGGTGGCAAGTCCTCAAGGCAAAGAGCCAGTCTCAGCCCCAGGGACTCTGTAATGGATATAGGGAGACACCTAAGTGTTAGGTCTCAGGAGGGGTGTGGTGTACTGGGTGTAAAACAAAGTAATCACCTTTAACTTGCTTTTCTCACCTCACTTTTAGAAGATGGGCAGCTGAAGACACTGAGCTCCTTCAGATTTCCATCAACTCCTTCCTGGACAACCTGTCCTTGGTGATGAGGAACATTCAGCATATTGGGCCTTCCTTTCCACTAAGTCTTGGCTAGGAAAAGAAGGCTGAAACCTAACCTTGTGACCCTTACCAGGCAAGGCATAGGGAATTGATTCCCGCAGTAGTTGCCACTTTATGAAGGCCTAATTTGTTTGCCTGTATTGGCTTTTGGGCTCTCACTGCCCAATTGCTTTGTTTCTCTGTTGCTTTAGGGGGAGCTGATTAAGTGTTTGTTGCTTCAGAAAATAAAAGAGCTACTGTTCTGTTTCTGAGTTTATTTTCAGCCACTGTTCCTCTAGATGTTCTTATCTTTTTTTTTCTTGCTTGGGGGCGGGGTGTCTGGAATTCAGATAGTAATACAAATTAATTGAAGAAAATTTAGGAAACCAATAAGTTAAACTCTGTCCTAATGTTCAGCATTAAGTACTGTCAACATTTTGGAATATTTTTGTAATTTCGTTCTTGTATTTATACACTGACTATATGGCAATAATACAAACATATATTTTGCAACTTGAACACTAATTTTTATTGAAATTATTACTTATTTTTGAGACAGAGTCTCACTCTGTTCTTTTGAGTAGAGTGCCATGGCTTCAGCCTAGCTGACAGCAACCTCAAACTCCTGGGCTCAAGCGATCCTGCTGCGTCACCCTCCCAAGTAGATGGGATTACAGGCACGTGCCATGATCCCTGGGTAATTTTTCTGTATTTAGTAGAGACAGGGTCTCGCTCTTGCTCAGGCTGGTCTCCAGCTCCTGAGCTCAAGTGGTCCTGCTGCCTCAGACTGTTAGGATTACACGCGTGAGCCACGGTGCCCTGCCTGAAATTCTTTTATTGAACCTGAGATTTACCGCTTTCAAAAATTCTATAACACTACAATAGTAAATGGATGCAAAAGATACATTATACTGAAATTATTGAACACTTAAATTGTGCAAAATTTTTGCCCTATTATAGGTAAGAATTCCATGGAATTCTTGTACATAAGTCTTTCTATGAATGGTAATTTCATGAAGATAGACCTCAAAGGTAGAAATACGGAGTTGATTATTTACTTGTAATTTTTAAGGCTCTTGATCACAACTGGTATCCAGAAGATGTGCCCCCCCCAACCAGATTTCTGGTTTGCCAATATTCTTGTCACCATTGCGTTGACTTCCTGCCAAAATAAAACACTTCTTTTGTGTGAGAAGAGAAAACATCACGAAACACTAGAACAGGAAACCTGTGGCTCACTTGCCTTATTCCAGATCAGTGAAGAAAAGTGCTGGCACAATTGGTTAAGTATTTGAGCAAGACGGGTTAGCTCCCTCTAAAATATCCCGCAGTCTTGTTCAATTCACCAGTGAGTTCTATTGCAGTCACTTCTGTAGATCTCATTGGCTTCTCTACATGGGCAATCAGGTTGCCCGCAGGTAAAGAACGTTCTACCTCTTCCGGTCTCGGTGCCTTTCACTGCTTGATTTCTCTCCTCATGATGGGCTGGATTTGTGGATTCTTGGCATGCCTGGTACTTTTTAAAGGATTGCACACATTGTGTATTTTGCCTTGAGTGGGTACTGTATACTTTTGTATTCCTAAATGTATTTTTTTTTTTTTTTGAGACAGAGTCTCACTCTGTTGCCTGTTCTAGAGTGCCATGGGCACCTAGCTCACAGCAACCTCAAACTCCTGGGCTCAAGCAATCCTCCTCCCTCAGCCTCCCGAGTAGCTGGGACTACAGGCATGCACCACTATGCCTGGCTAATTTTTCTATATATATATTTACTTGTCCATATAATTTCTTTCTATTTTTCAGTAGAGACGGGGTCTCACTCTTGCTCAGGCTGGTCTCCAACTCCTGAGCTCAAACGACCCACCCACCTCGGCTTCCCAGATTGCTAGGATCACAGGCATGAGCCACCACGCCCGGCCCCTAAACGTATTCTTTAGCTCTGTTTTTGAATGCCATCAAGTCACCTGGAAACAGTTTAATCTTTTACATTCTTTGCTTTTTAACATCTGCTAGGTAGAATGGGAGCAGTTTTTAGTGTAGGATTAATTTTTCCCACACTATTGAGGTAAGCTACTTCTGCGTGACTTGCCCGATGCCACTGGAATTAGGAGATTTTTTTTTTTTTCGTTGCTAGGTGAAACAACAGCAGATTTTAATGTAGGACTAATTTATTTCCCAACTACTGGGGCAAGATCCTTCTGAGTGTTGCTGCATTAGGACGTTTTTTATTCTGGCAGGAGGGACAAAGTGCTCTTCCTGGTCCTCCTTGGACACTGAGCATAGTTGCCTTTAACGCTGTCTGGTGGCCCTTTCCCAGGCCTAGGGTAGTTCCCCCATGTGCGCGTGCTGATCCGTGGTCTGCAGAGGGTCTAAGGGGACCCTCTGTAGGCGCCCAGTGTTCTCTCTGTCTGCAGCTCTTGATCTATAGTACGCCGGACTTTGGTCTGCTTGTCCCTCCCTCTCCCAGAAAAGACTGGAATCGGCCTGCTGCCCTGGCCTCACAGATGAACTGCTGAAGCTGCTGGGCTGCTTCAAACCCCAGTCAGGCCCCTGTTCAAAACCCTCAAATGGGCTCCCCTCCCATTCAGAGTCAAAGCCAAGCCCTTACAGTGTCCTACAAAATCCAGTGTGGCCCATTTCCTCTCTGGTCTCACCCACTCCCACTCTCCCCCTTGTTCAATGCACCCCAGCCCCACTGGCCTCCTCGCCCTGTGGGAAACACACCAGGCCCACTCCTGCCTCAGGGCCTGCGCATTGTCCTTTCCCGTCTGGAGCTATTCACCTCGGGTTTCACCTGGGCCCCTCCCTGACCTCCTTCCGGTGCTCCTCAATTGTCACCTCAGTGGCTACAACACATAGTATCTGGGTTATAGGCACACTTACAACTTTCACTCAAATGTCACAAAAGCAATTGATGAAACAAGAACGTGCATACTCCTGTGTTATTCTGAAATAACATTGTAGAAAATGTCACCCCCCTCAGAAAGGCTTTTCTGGCCACCGTGTTTAAAATCGCATCCCGCCTGGCCTGCATTATCTCCAGCTCCTGGAACAGTGCCAGCCTGGCACAGAGTAGCCCCAGACCAACGTGCTACTGATCAGACCGTGGTCCCTCTATCACCCAAGTCTTTTTAAACGCCATTCTCTTGGCCCAGAACACTCCTCGCCTGCCCTGGCTTCCCTCCTTCGCCCTGCTCTAACAGGTTAGGATGCGAGGTGGGTTGGTGCATCATGTTGGAGATACACCAGGACGGTAAGGTGATGTCCAATTTCTAGGAGTCGGGTATGATCGAAACCACTGGAGGGTTTTAAACAACAGTGTAGAGGCACGATCCACCTTGTATCTTAGCAGGGTCTCTCTGCCTCTGATGCTGAGAATGGGCTGCAGGGAGCCAGGGCAGAAGCAGGGAGACCGGCACCCACGTGAGAGATGATGGCGCCCTGGATCTGGGTGGGGGCGGTGGCGGTGAGGAGCAGGGAGCAGATTCTGCATATATCTTGGAGGTAGAGCCACCGGGATCTTCTGACGGGCTGGACGTAGCCCTGCACCTCCTGAAATGCTCGGGATCCTGCAGTGAGTTACCCTTTCTCACAGAACGGGAGTCCAGCTCATCCAGGGTCCAACGGGTCTGCCCACCTGTCCCAAAGACACAGCCACGCGCCTACTCCAGTTTCCTTGGTTCCTCCCTCTGTCATACCTCTGTCCACAGCTCACACAGACTGTCAGTCAGTGAGGATTTTTTCTCTGGTTGGTGGATGAAATCGTGGGCTCCCTGTTAAAATGTATTCACACACTGGGGTTGAGCGAGCAGCACTGCGCACTGCATCATTAGGGATCTAACAGACTATTTTGTCCTATGGCTGAGAGTAGGACTCTGAAGGACTGGGGCAGGATAGGGGTATTGTTGACGGCTGGAAGGGAGGATGAAAGCGGCTGCAGCACTGATTTCCGGGGCGGTCGTTCGCGTGGGGTGGTGCTGGGGGTCAGCCATGAACACAGGTATCAACAGTCACCTCGCGGTTTGGAGAGACACTTTAAGCTCGTATGTTTTTCTGGCTTTATTTGGGGGATGGGTCGGAGGGGCTGTGGGGGTAGGTAGCCCCTTAGTGCCTGGCGTAGCGTGCTTTGGGAGGTGCCGGGAAGGCCTTGGGAGTGGAAAGTTGCCATTCAGCTCTTGGTGTTGCCGCCACGGGCACTTGGGCGCTCTTGGAACCCACCCTCCAGGGAAGTGAGTTTCGGGGCTGGCCCGGGGGAGCTGGCTGCTTGATGGCCAGGAGCTCATTCGAACGGCCTGTTATTCTTGGAGTCTGAGAAGGTGGAGACTGGAAGAGGCTCTGTGATCTGCTCCAGTTTCCCCCAGCTTGCCACCCTTGCCCTGGTCTTTTACAGATGGGGGGACTTTGGACACACAGAGGGACCACAGGGAATGGACAAGATCTTTCCCTCTGTGCACACCGCTCCAAGTCCTCAACCGTGGTGGCCAGTCTCCCCTCCAGGCTAACTCAGGCCGTGTGTCTCGGCCCCATCTGCCCTGTGACACAGGGCCCGGTCTTTCTTATTTCGGCTGTCTGGACTCCTTGCACTCTGCCCCGCCACCTCCCGGCCCCCAGCTGCATCCAAAGCGCTCCTGCCCAGCTTCCAAGGGGCGAGTCTGCGCAGGCGCCGTGGGGAGCCTGAGGCACCTCTCCTGCAGAGCGGCTGGTCCGGCCTCGCGAGAGCGCCACAGTCTCCGCCAGGGCGCGCAGGCGGCAGGGCGACCTTGGCGGGAACCCAGCGCATGCAGACGGCCCGTGTGCACCAGCGCAGTGGGCATCTCGCCATATACTGTGGGGGAAGGTGCGGAGGGTCATGGGGGAGCCCGGGGGTCTCCAGGCTGTGGGTCGGGCAGGGCGGCTGGCTTCCCCGTGGGCTGTGAGGGAGAAGCAGAGAAGCCATGCAGGCCCCAGTTGCAGGCGCAGCGGGAGGCGCAGGCGGTGAGGCCAGCAATGCTGGGGCAGCGGGTGTCCCCGCAGGCCCCAGAGGTGCTGAAGGATGGGGCGGCGCAGGAGCAGATGCAGCTGCGGCTGGGGTGCTCCCCTGGCCGAGGGTGCATCGCATGCTCCAGGGCAGGGTGGAGAGACCCGGGTCGCAGCATCCGCCTCAACCTTAGAAGGAGGCCCTGGGCACTGAGTGCTGAAGTTGTATCCTTTCCAAAGAGCCCACAGGGTCAAGGCATGGGTGGGGGGAAGGATGGGCCTGGGGTGGCCTTGGACGGGCATGGAGAGATTTGAGGGGCCAGGCATTGGGGGCTTCCCAAAGACATGGTGTGTAGGGGTCTGTGGTGGGCCAAGGGGCGGCCTCGGAGGAAGGACGCCCGAGGCACGAAGTCGCCTTAAGGGCACCTCCACCAGCGCCCTCATGAGCCTTTCCTGCCCTTCGTGGAGGCGGAGATTGCCCACCGGTAACCGGACGCAGGTGGCGGACACCTCAAAGGACGGTCCACTGGGAGTTCGCAGTGATTGGCAGTGGCCTGATTCTGTAAGTGCCAGGAAGGGGCGGGCTGAGTGGGAATGGCAGCCTGTGACATAGCCAGTCTCAGCTGGAGGCGGGGCAGATTTGGGGCAGGGTTGGACACCTGGAGACACCTACGGGTTAAGCCTGTGCTGATCCTGTGGCGCCTAACGGGGGCGCTCTAAGCAAGACACCCAAGGATTAGGTCGAATGGCCATGGGGCTGGGGCTGGGGCTGGGGCTGGGGGTCCGGGGAAATGAGGAGTTAGCTCCGCTAATGTGATTTTCCTTTGCCCTCACTTTTAGCCCAGTAACTGCTGAAAACTCTGGCCTCCTCCACATTTCCGTCGCCCCCTTGCTCAAGCAGCTTTCCGTGGTGGTGCAGACAGACCCTGCAGCGCCTCATGCCCCGGATTTTCGCTAAGCCTGGGCCGGGAAAGGGCGGTTGAAGCCCGGCCCTGTGTCTGTTCCTGGGCAGCCCTCCCTAGGTCAATGATTCCTGGAGCAGCAGCCCCTTTATTGGGACGGGGGGGGGACCTAATTGGCTGCCCGCACTGGCCCTTGGGTGCTCTGTCCCCACTTGTGCGGATTGCTGTGTACATGTTTGTTGCCGCTGAAAATAGAACGGAGCTACTTTTCTGTGTTTGAGTTTCTTTTCAGCTGTTGTGCGTCCAGGTTTTCTCACCTTTGTCCTCGGGTTGGCGCAGAGATTCTGGGATTCAGAGAGTCAAGTAGTGCAGGGTAATCGAAGATAGTTTAGGAAACGCAAGAAGATGACAAGCAACTGGGTCTGGGTACTGTCTGAGCATTAACTACCCGTCAGCAGTTTGAAATACTTTTGTACTTTTATAGTTTTATTATACATTAAATGTACAGCAGTCGTATAAACATATAAGGTTTTGCAGGTTTAATATTAGGGTTTTTGCCTAAAAGGTTTTCATGGTGACCTGGGAGCTTCATCTCTTTCTAAAAAGTGTCAAAGCCCTGTTCTTGAATGAATGCCTAAAAGATGCATTTCAGTGTAGTTGTTGAGCACATAACTTGTTCTCCATTTTTCCCCTGTCACACATAAGGATTCACAGGGAGTCTTGTATAAACATCTCTGCATCAAGGGTTGTTTCCTTCACATGGATCCCAACAGCTAGAATTACTTTCTATTTACTGTTGTATTTCTTTAAGGCTCTGGGTGTGCCATGCAAAGTTGATCTTTAGAAATTGTGCCCTCCTGCCAGAATGCCTGTTTCTCCACATCCTTGTCACTGCGGGATCTGCTTCTGGGTGAAAATTTAAGAAACTTCGTTTGCATGACAAGAGCAAACAATCCAGAAACACTAGAATAAAAATTTTGTGGCTTCCCGGCCTGTTTCAGATCAGTGAAGAAAAGTGCCTGGACAATTGGTTCAGTGTTTTGGGGGAGGGAGGGATGCAGGGCTGGGAAAATATAATTAAAAACAAAATCAGCTGCCAAGTCGGGAAGCGTCTCCACAAAGGTGGAAAACAGCTTTATTACTGAATGAGCGTTGCACCAGAGTGTGATGCCCATCACGGGTGATCTGCTAAAAGACTGCAAAGACAGAAAGAAATCTCCCCCTTTTCCCGAGCCAAGCAGATACCACCCATTGCACACAGGCCCTCAGGACTGACAGTGGCTGGTCGGCAAGTGAGATGACTTGACGGCACCATCTTGGGCCCATAGTTCACCGAAAATTTACCTGGTAATTGGGGTGACCATCTGTATTAGTTAACTGGTGTTACAGACTGAATGTGTGTGTCCTCTCCCCGGCCCCGCATTCCTATGTGCAAGTCCTGACCCCTGTTGTGGCTGTATTTGGAGCTGGCGCCTCTAGAGGAGTAGGAGTAGTTAAGGCTATGGGAGGTCTTAGGTTCAGGGCTCTCATCCAACATGATTAGTGTCCTTGTAAGAGACTGCGAGAGAGCCCTCGTTCTCTCTCTCAGCACACACCCACTGGGGCGGGGCTTTGTGAGGACGCAGGCATCCACAAGCCAGGAAGGTAGCCCTCACCAGAAACTGAATTCGCCCGCACCTTCACCAAAGACATGTAGCCTGCAGAACTGCGGGAAGCAAATGTCTGCTGTTTAAGCCAACCGGTCCGTGGTTCTTTATGACAGCTGCCTGAGCAGACTAGCACAACGGACTTCATTCAATAAAAAGAAAAAAAGATAGTAAAGAGTTCTCATATCGTTATGAAAGGAGCTACATTTGCAACTGGGAGCAAGGTGCCCACTGATGTTGTTAGGCTTCAGTCCTCCCACAGAAACTGGGCGATGGGGCTGCTTTCTCCCCTGATGTTTACATCTCAAAGCGAGGGCTCCTAGGTCCTTCAAAAACACCTTCCTGGGTCACAGAGCTGTCAAGAAGCTTTTTAGCTTTTAAGAACATCTACATCCTTTTCAAAAGAGACAGAGGAAGAACTTAAACATTCTCTGGAGTGAATGCTTGCACAGTGTGGTCCCCAAGCCCTGCGGACCGGTACCGGCTTGTGGCCTGTTAGGAACCGGGCGAAGCTTCATCTGTATTTACGGCCACTCCCCACGGCTCCCATCACCACCTGAGCTCTGTCTGCCTCCTGCCACGTCAGTCACTGTCTCCCGTCACCCCCAGATGGGACCGCCTAGTTGCAGGAAAAGCAGCTCAGGGGGTTTCAGTGATTCTGCCTTATGGTGAGTTGTATAATCATGTCATTATATATCACCACGTCATAGTGATAGAAATAAAGTGCACAATGAATGCCATGTGCTTGAGTCACCCCAAAGCCTTGCCCCCATTCCCAGGTCCATGCAAATATTGTCTTCCAGGAAACCGGTCCCTGGTGCCAAAAAGGTTGGCGACAGCTGCTTTGACAAATGAGAGGAGGAGGAGGAGTCTCTTCCCTTAATCTTCAACAGGGAGAATTAAGGTTCTTATTTTCATTAATAGTTTGCATTTGTCCTTACTCTCTCTAAAACACGCCGTGACCTGAAAACTTGCTGAACTCACTAATCCGTCTAGTCGCTCCTTTGTCAGATCTTCCACGTAGACAGACGGTCATGTCTGCAAACAAAGGCAGGTTTTCTTCTTCCTCGCCGATCTGGACGCCTTTCGCTGCCTGGTTTCTCTCCTCGTAAGGGGTTGCATTTTCCTGCTCTGTGCACCCCTGGTAGTTTTCAAGTGGATGCGAGACGTTGCGGCGTTTCCCTTGACTGCTGGGTATTTCTGTTTTCCTAGACATGTCCGTGAGCTGTGTTCTGGGATGCTGTTAAGTTACTGGGAAGCAGTTTGATCCTTGCTTTGAAGTCTTGCTTTGAAGATGTGCCGCGGGGGACCGGGGCAGCTCTTAGTGTAGGATGAATTTTCCCACGCTGCCGAGGCGAGACCCCTCTGAGCGCCCTGGCCGATGATGAGGTTCTCGGTCCTGGCGGCTGGGAACAGCCACCAGTCGCTGCCCTGCTTGGGCACTGGGCAGAGTTACGTTGCATTTTCTCAGCGGGGTTGAGGGGGTCCTTCCCCTGGCCTCAGCGTAGTTCCCTCACAACGCTTGTGCTCATCAGTGGCCTGTCTGCCGACTGCTCCACTACTCGGGCGGGACCCTCTGCAGGTGCTCAGGGGTCTCTCCCTCTGCAGCTCTTCTCTCTGGTCCTCTGCCCTGCAAACCGCCGCCACCGGACTCTCTGACCCATCTCCCAAACTGCGGGTGTCCACCGGGCTCCACCAGGAAACTCTCTCTCGTGTTTTTTCCCTCTCTCTTTTGTCTTCTTTCTTTCTTTCTTGATTCATATTTTATATACATTAATTACTGACGAGTCGTTGAGAAGGTAGCTCTTCTACAGCACTATCTGCTCTGCCTTCCCCTCCTCACTCCCTCCCTTTCTGGTTCCATTAGATTCTATTCATTTCTGAGGGCTCCCCCCACCCCCGGCCGTGTCAAAAATGGCCTGGTTTCTTTTTGCTTGGTTAGTTTCCGTAATCTCAAAATGGTGATAATACTTTAAACTATCTCCCTTAGTGTCCTCTGTCCTGTCTGTTGGGCTGGTTCTGTCTAGGCCGACTGACTGCACAGCTGTCATCCTGGGACTTCCCTTTGTCCTCACCTGGCATCTAGTCCTGCCCCCCAGGTATTGCTCTTTACTATTTTACTCCTTACTTTTGTTTAGTTGTATTTGCTTTGTAACTCGGGTTTATTGAGGTACAATTTTCATACTGTAAAATTCACACCTCTTTGGTGTACTGTCCTGTGAAATTTTGCAGGTGCATACAGCCGGTTGCCACCAGCACGACTGAGATATAGAGCATTTCCAACACCCTAGATGTTCCCTCCTGCCCGTTTCTAGTCAACTCTTCCCCCAGTCCCTGGCCCCGGGAACTCTCAAGATTCAGGGGATACAAAGGACAGCCCTTTTGCTGGCTCTTCAGGGAGCCATCGCACAGGTTGAGAAGGACAACCAAAATTCTCTGGGAAGAAGGTCCACACTGCTGCCGCTGGCACTAGCCGCCTGGGCCAGGTGTGCTGGCGCTGGTCCTCACGGCTGCTGCTGATCTGGCTGTTGGGGGATGTCACTGCTCTCCTACCACAACAGCAGCACCTCCTTTCTTCGCCAGTTCTTTCCCTGGTGGTTGCAACGTTTTGGCTAGATTCTAGCGTTCTGCAAACGTTGATTCTGACGGTTTTTGCCAGCTCATTAGTTGCTTCTGTGGAGGAATGGAGCCCTGGAGTTTTCTACTACCTACTACTGTTTTTGGAGTTGTCACCCAGAAAACCCTTGCCTTATATTTTACTTACTAAGTAACCAAGTTCTACAGCCAAATACAGGGAGGAAGGAAGGAAGGGAGGGAAGGGGTAGGAGGGAGATTGTACAGAGAGAAGGGAAAAAGAGAAGAGAGCGGGAGAGGAGAGACAGAGACAGAGAGAGGGAAAGAGAGACAGAGAGAGAGAGAGAATAAGGAAGCAAGCAAGCAAGAGTCGTGGGCTCTGGGGTAAACACAGCGCAGCTTGCACTCAGAGGTCTTAGTGGGTGGCCATCGGCAATTAGTACACCTATGTGGCTTTTAACTTTGTTACTCCAAAGCCTACGAAACATGGTGACTCAATCACTGTTCTCAGCAACTGCGGTGATGTGAGAGACTATGAGTTTTGTATGTTGTCGCTAGAGTGATAAATGCAGATGTGTTATCCCTACATCAGTGGGGTAGAAATCGCTGCTTTAGTTGACCAAATACTTACAGCTTTTGCCTCAAACAAATAAAGATACTTCTAAGATGGCAGAAACCTCATTTGCACTGCAATTGTCATCTATTATCTTCCCAATTTATCCCTAATATTTTCCTCTGAGGCTATGATGATAACGATGATACCTATATTCTGCTATGTTTTAGTAATGATTTTACATATGTGAAAAAAGTGGGATAATGAACAATCGTAAGGTCAACTATAAATGATGCAACAATGTCACTTGAGAATGGAAATACAGATGGTATTTCTATGCCAGAAAAAAATGAAAATGTATATGTCTCCTAGCTGCCTGACTCTATATGTCCCACAGCCAGGGCAATGAGCCATCCCTCTGGGAAGTTCCTGCACTTCCCCAAAGAGCAGCCCAAGTGTTTGCTAACTGTTTCTAGGGCTATGGTTTCCAACTTTAAAGTTATGTTAACCATGCAAAATAAAAATTGAAGCCATTCGGTGGTAATTCCAGAGATAGCACATCTATTCTCTTATAAATTAGGGATGCAGTTTGGTTGTATTATAGCAGTAAGGCAGTGCCTGGAATAGAGAAGAAAAGAGAATCAAGTTTCAGAGATGTATGGTCTTAGAGAAATTATCAAGGAACGGTTAGTTTGGGAAGATAAATTATGGTGATCATGTGAAAAGCTGTATTATTCAGGAAATCAAGTCACGAAACAAGCAGCATGTACCAGGCGTGATAGTAATCTGAACCTAACTCAGGGTACTGTGTTGTGTAAAGATTCTAGATAAACAGATTGAACACATATCCTATTTTGGCTGGTGATGATTTTAATGCCGTGTGAAGCCAAGCGATAAATCTTGATAGGGCAATCGATGACAACAAGGAATCTACTGATACCACTGTGGTAGAAACAGCATAATCACGTATACCTCGGGAGATGAGTAATGCTTAGCGTTCCCCATTAGATGGATTCCTTATACATCATAGTCATGCCGCACAGATCGCATTTGTTGATATGACCAGAGCATCCAACATTTCTAACATTCACGTTGCTTACTTGAGAATTGCAAGAAATGTTGACTGTCCCCCAACCAAGACCTTGGCAACAGCTGGATAAGCAGGTTTTCCATATCTTCAAAGGCCATTCATAGCTCTGCTGTGAACTCAGAAAAGCAAAATCTAGGAATTTTATCTGATTTTAAATGAACAAATAAAATTCCGACTTTAAATTTATTTAGCAAAATGTTCACCATACCAAAACACAAATGCAGAAGTACCCAATTTAAACTTTCCAAGAAACGCATACCGGTAAGCTACACAATAAGACAGGGCTATAAAGTAATGAAGACAAGAAATAGTGATAGTCTTTGTGGTGGTTGGCAAAGTGACCACAAATTCCTCCCACCCCCGTATGTGCCTTTGTCCGGTGACTTTGCCGTTTGCTCCTCCCGACAAGGGGTGAAGCCACCTTCTCCCTCGCTTAGACGTGGGCTCCACCCTGTGACTTGTACCGGCCAAAGGGACAGAGCAAACTTGCCACAAGCAGAGACTCTTGAAGCACTTGCACCTTGGGCTTTGCCCTCTCTTGCCACGGGGGAGCCCTCTGTCACCGTGATGTGACTGAGCTGGGGCTGACCTACTACAGGATGAGGGATCCGTGGAGAGAAGAGGCAGCCCCCTCACTCATCATAGCCAACCTGGACGGGTGCGTGAAGGTGTTCTAGATCATCCAGCCCCAGCCAGTCAGCCTAAATGAGAAAAACTGCCCAGGGGATGCCCACAACTGAGACCAGTAATAAATGCCGGCTTGAAGCCATGAAGTTGGGGGCGATGTGTTCTGCGGGAAGAACGAACTGAGTCAGTCTTCACGTAGCCTTTTCTAGCTTTCATGCAACTAACCTCTTTTTCAGAACCACCATCATTACAACAAAAGGTCGACAAAATCCAGCAGGATCAAAGCAAAAAATTAAGTTAAATGTAATTAACGTGATAGCAGGATATGAAATTTTTAGTTGATCAAAATTAATATTTTTGCATACTTCCCCATAGAAACTATGTTACTGTCTATTAGTGTCACAAATCCTGACATAATATACAAGATTAGACATTACATTTGATAGACCATTTACCCAATTAAACATCACGCCCAGTAAAATGTAAGGCACTGGGAAATCTTAAAATTAATTTCTCTGAAAGAGCCTTTTCCTTGATCGGATGGTTTCTCAAGACCCCGCTTTGATAGAATCTCGGTTATCTGGCCTGGCGGGGGGCTTTGATCCTGCCCTCCTGATTTAGTGTCTGCTGATCAGAAGAGGAAACCAGCGTGGCAAATGGGGAGGAAGGTGTGTGAAGCGCTGCTTGGGATGCTGACGGCAAGGGATGGACAGACGAAGAGGGCAAGAGTGACAGGGTGTGACCTGGGCGCTGACGAAACGAGGACCACAAACGATTACCAATCACGCATGAAGCATACTGAGGGAAAATCTTTGCGCACACTTTCATTTCAAAAAGCGAGAAAGTGATAGGGAGAGAAAATGAATTTTACTGAAACGTTTCGTCAAGAAAATAAAAAGAACAAATACCTCTAGAATACCGTGGTGTTTTCTAATGCCCTAGTCATAACTTGCTTGTCTGTAGGAGTGAAGCAGTGACTATCTGACACGTCACACAACGTGATTAGCTACCTGTCCTCTCGTCATCCCCCTCCTTATTTCCCAGTCAGTTGAATTCCGTAATTGGTAGTTGTTTTTAACCTGGTTAAAAGGCTAGGGAACAGGTAATTCAGTTTCAGTGAGGTGTCAGGGTCAAAGAAACAGTTCGGCAGCACAAAGCACATTTTAATGGTTCAAAACCTTTATTTGCACATCTTATAATTCATGAAAAGAATCTGAATATAAAATTCCTTTCCCTCCCCCTCTCCTCACTCTTTTTCCTCCTTTCCAGAATTATGTGCGTCAACCTAACTTTTCCTCAGCAAGAATGACTCTTTCCTCTTTGGGAGGAAATCAAACGTGTCTAAATTAAAATTCGGTTCTGTCCCATGCTTGATGTCATGACCTCCTCTGAGTTCTGTTATTAAGTTGGTTTGTAACTCTCCCATCATTTTTTTTTCTTTTCTCAGAGAAAAATACACAAACATATATCCACATAGATGAACAGATGTTTTGGTGGTTGCTCTTAAAAGGGAGGAGAAAGAGACAACGGCCGGAGAGCAAGACTGACTCGGCCATATGATAAAATGTACTTCAATAATAGGCGTGTCTGACATTTCATTTTATATTATTGTTTGTATTGCCGCAGCATGAACCCTCTCCATCTCCTTCCAACTTAAGTCAGGTCTTTACATAATGAAATCTCACTTGTGAGTGTGTGTGTGTGTGTGTGTGTGTGTGTGGCAGGGGGGGGGCGCCTTTTAGGGGTTAAGAAAATTGGGGAACTCAGGAAATGACAGAATTTCCTATTTGGGCGAATGACACGGCAGAAGAGAGAACCTGCTTATGGTACAGGGGAGCAGGAAAGGAAGAATTCAGTGGTGATAGGACATTGGAGCTAGAGGTGATCATTGGATTGTGAGTCTCCTGGAAATTGATTGAAATCTTGTGAACATCGCTGGGTGTTTCATAGGACACAGAGCGAGAGTTAAAGCCAAATTTCTTAGTTTCTGAAAAGCAGGGTGATCAAAGGCAACATATGGGTTGTCTTGCAATGAGAGTGTTGCAGCATGTCGCCCCTTGATAAAACTCAAACTACATTGACTGTAATTTTTCCATGTTTTTTTGATCCCCGGGAATTTGAGGGTCTTGATCTGTCTCAGTAAGTTTGTGATAAAGATTGCTCATTTTATCACAGATGTGCTGATTCAAAGTAAGTTCTGGTCTATACGAGGCTGCTAAATATTTCGCAAGGGATTTTCTTTTAATAACCCCCTAATGGATGCATAAATCACCAGAGTTTTTAATTGCTGTGGAGAGAGAAAATTAGCAAGGAGGGACCGTATCCGAAATCTGTCAATGATTTTATTAATGTGAACAAAAAGAAAATCAGAGAGGAAGTGTGGTGGAAATGTGTAAAAACGGGGAATTGTGACCATGAGAAATTATGAGCCTTTGCAATGCTGAGGAAGCATATTGTAACAAACTCTGGATAGATAAGCAGTTACAGCATTTGTGACTGGTGCTATTTTGATAGCTTTAAGTGAGCGTGCACTGAGAAAAGCACAGGGCGACCTTAGCCATGTTGGTCAAGACCTGTGTTTCCCAAGGTAGAAACCAAGTGCACTGAGGTTTCTACAGATCATGTCAGGAAAGGGGAAGACCTCTGATCCTCTGTTTCCATGTGCTCTTTGGGGGAGATGAGGGAGGCAGTAAGATTTTATTTGGAGAAATGATCCCACATCAGAAAATTATTTATGATCCACCCATCCATCCAACGACAATATTTTCATTGGGAATAACTAAGAGTATTGGATTTCAGTGTGAGGATACTGGATATTTCTCTCAAATTCCATATCTCTATCTGTGCTTCCTCGCTATAGGGCCATGTCACCAAATTTATAACACTCTACATCTCAGAAATACAGTTATGCACAGCCTAACGATAGGGATATGTTGTGGGCAAGTGTGTTGTTGGTGGGAATATCACAGAGTGTGCTTACACACTGCTAGATGGTATAGCCCACTACACTCCCACGGTCTGTGGGACAGCCTACTGCTCCTAGGCGACACACCTGTACAGCAGGTGACAGTCCTGAATACTGCAGGCAATTGTGACACAGTCGTAAGTATTTGCATATCTAAACATATCGAAACATAGAAAAGGTACTGTGGTGCCCTAGGACACTAGGACTGCTATGACATCCCTAGGCAATTGGAATTTTTCAGCTCCGATATAATCTCACGGGGCCGCCGTCGTATATTGTCGTATATGCGGTCTGTGGTTGACGGTAACGTCCTTATGTGTTGCATGACTGTACTGAAAAGTATGACCGTCTAATACATTAAAGTTCTGTAGCCCAAACTAATGGGAGAGAATGAAGGACATTTTCAGGTAGCGTAATGTCTGCTTGCTGTCTTAAAACAAATGTATTTTGTTAGTTTGAAAAACATTAGATTAAGCAAGTGTGAGCTAATCTAGGTGCTCTAGAGCTGCGGTTTCCGCAGCCCCCAGGACGTGGCCCGTTAGGAACTGGGCCAAGCATCACCGCTGGAAAAGTTGTCTTCCATGAAGGTTAGGGACCTGGTCACACAGTAGGAGGTGAGCAGCAGGCGAGGGAGCGAATCTTCGTCTGTGTTTACAGCCGCTCCTGGTCGCAGGCATCACCGCCTGATCTTCACCTCCCCTGAAAGGCCCCTACCCCATTCATGGGAAAATTGTCTTCCAGGAAGCTGGCTCCTGGTGCCAAAAATGTTGGGGACTGCTGCTCTAGAGTCTCAGTGCCCAGAGGGGACATTGTATTCCCAGCCTGCCTGCGTGGGGCTCTATGCTTCTTTCCAAGTTGGTGGGTCTCTCCTCCTGTGTACCTGTGTTCTTCAAATATTTCTTAGCTCACACACCTCCTAAAATATTTTTTTTAAAAAACTACATCCCCTCAAACGTTTTCAACATGATAGTTGAAAAGATTTTTTTATCAAGAATCTAAGATTTGCAAGGGGTAAAATAGCTGACCTAGTGTATATTGTGTTTGTGTTTGAAGTGCAAGTGCCAACTAACCTTCGTCACCAGGAATCCAGCCTAACTTTCTATCAGAAAACGGTGAACTTTGTTTCTAGATTGCAATAAATGTGTCCGTATTGTTCCACGATAACTAACTTGCCTTTGATGTATAACAGAGGTGATACAAATGGCTAGGTAGATAGTGTTAACTAAAAAAAGAAGTTTCACATAGAGGTCTAAGGAAACAGCATTTATTCAGGAAACAAAGAATAGCAATTTGAGTACGCTGAATCAAGGCATCCCTGAATAGTGTCCCATATGGCAGCACAGAAGAGTTTTTTTTACAGAAGATTTACACACACACACACACACACACACACACACACAAGTTGTTTTGGAAGGCGGTTCACTGGCCGGGCAGAAATGCTCAATGGCAAGCTTGTTCTGATTGGTTAGGGAGTTACGGTGCTCCCAGTTGCGAGATGTTGAAGGCGGCAGAAACTGACTTCAGTGGTTTATCCAGGTCTATGGGAACATTCCGAGGTTTGTCCATTAGCAGCTATGGGTGCAATCCTCTCACAATCTCCTGACTGGACTTTAGAAAGCCCTAGCCTCAGTTACTTCATATTCCCTCACAATAGATAGATGGATATGACAGATGATAGGAAGGAAGGAAGGCAAGGAGGGAGGGAGGAAGGCAGATATATTTGGCCATGAATTTGTCATCTGGAAGAATGTGTATGCTGCCCCGTCAACGGTTCTCCTTCTTTTTTTTTTCTTTTTTTTTTTTCTTTTTTGAAGTTGTGGTAAAGTCAGATAACACAAGATGTACCATGTTAAGTACTTGTTAAAACGTGCAATTTAAAGTGTCCAGTTCAGTAGTGTTAAATATATTCACATTGTTGTACAAAAGATCTCCAGAATTGTTCTCCTTGCCAAGATGAAACTCTATACCTCTTAATCAACAGGCTCCTGTTGCACCCCCTCGCCCGCCGCTCGACTTTCTGAAAGAATCTGGATGACTTTCTCTGTGAATCTGACTACTCTAGGGATCTCACGGAAGAAGAATCATACAGTATTTGTCTCATTGTGACTGGCTCATTTTACTTAGCATGGCATACTCAAGATTCATCTGTGTTATAGTGTACAACAGATTTACTTATTTTTTAATGCTAAATAATGTTCCGTTGTACTTATGTCCCACATTTGGTTTATCCATTCATCTGTTGATGGCTATTTGGGTTGCTGACCCTTCTTGGCTATTGTGAACAATGCTGCAATGAACTTGGATCTACAGATCTCTGTTTTGTCCGAGACTCTTCTTTCAATTCTTTGGGGCATATAGCCAGCAGTGGAATTGGTAGATCATCCAGCAGTTCTATTTTTCACCTCTCGAGGACCCACCATGCTGTTTTCCATAGCAGCTACAGCGTTTTACATTCCCACCAACAGTGTGTGAGGGTCCTTCTCTGGGCTGTGTGTGTAATCTCCCAGTTAAAGAGCCTTGCCTTTGTTTCTTCTCAGGAGGCCACACCTCCTCCTCCCCCACTGCTGGGTGTCTACCCAAAGGAAATGAAGTCATTTTATCGAGAAGGCACCTGCACTCGAATGTTTATCTCAGCACAATTCATGATTGCAAAGGTGCGGAATCAACCTCAGTGCCCTTCAGTTCATGAGGGGATAAAGAAAATGTGGTATGTATACCCTATGGAGTGGTACTCAGCCACCGAAAGGAATGAAATAATGTCATTTGCAGCAACTTGGATGGAACTGAAGACCATTATCCTAAGTGAAGTGTCTTGGGAATGGAAAGCCAAACACCATAGGTTCTCACTAATAAGTGGGCGGTGATAGATGGGTAGGCACAGGCACAAATCGATATAAAGGGCTTGAGACACCAAGAAGGGGGGAGGGCAGGAGGCTGGGAGTGGGATAGAAACTTACCCAGAATGAACACTGTTCTGGAGATGGGCACACCAAAGGCCCGGGCTTGAGCATTGTACAAGAGATCCATGTAACAATAAGACTTGTGCCCTCTTAATTAATAATTTGAAATTTAAAAATAAATAAATAAAATAAAATAATGGTAATATTTTGTTTGGGGTGGGACGTTAGAAAATGTATACGTTCATATGCAATCAGGGTTTAAATAGCTGCAAACTTTTTTGTGGACAATTTGGTGATAGACATCAAACACTTACAAAGGGGCTTGTTACTTTTTTGAGGACAATTTGGTGATATACATCAAACACTCAAAGGGGCTTATTACTTTTTTATGGACAATTTGGTGATAGACATCAAACACTTTCAAAGGGGCTTATTCTTTGACCCAGGAATTCCCCTTATAGAAATCTATGGTATGCAATGAATTGCAAAAAAGAAAAGAAAAAGAAAATGTACCAGGTTATTCATCACAGCACTGTTTGTAACACTAACATCCTAAAGACAATGGAAAGTTCTGTGTACAGGGGACTGGCTAACATACCTGTGGATTATACATTCTGTGGAGTATTACACAGCCATTAAGAATAATGTGGAACAGGTAGGCTTCCATCCGAGGTGGACATGCCAGCAGCAGTGTAAAGACATGTGCCGAGGGATGGGAGAAGCCACAGGAAACGCACAGTTTCTCTTCCTGAAGGCTGAAACTATTTACTGGGAATGCCGTAAAATAGCACGTTCATATATCAGTATCCACATGACAAAGCTAGGAAGGAAAGACGTATAGCTGCTCTATTGTTTCGTATTTTAAATACGCTCGGGCAGGCTATGGAGTTGAGCCTCTGGCCGTGCATACATTTTGCACTTGCCTGGAGTTGGCCCAGACTCACGGGGTGTGTGGTCACGGCCCCCGCAGGCTGCACGCTGCCACCTGCACGTCGGGTAGAGAAGCTGTAGGAGCACAAACAGCTGTGGGCGGCCACACGCCAAGGCGTCAGCGTCCTTGTGAGGGACCTGCTGTGCTGCACATACAGGCCACCTGCCATGCCCTCTTTCTGCCTTCCTCGACCTCTTTCTCACCAGGATCCCGTGTGTTTTATCAGCAAAACAGGAAAAGAGGAAGAAAAGTCCTCTGACTGAGGCCAGAAGGCTCGGGAGCAGCAGCAGCGCAGGCAGAAGGGGTCTGGTGTGTGCTCTGTGTCCCCTGCACGGTGGGTCAAACTCACGCGAGACTCAAACTAGATGACCATGTCGCCAGAACTGGCCCCTCCGTCCTGGGTGTCCACCCCCTCACGCACCCTCTGAATCCCAACACCGAGGCCACCCAACCCGTGTCTTCTCCTGTTGCCTGTGCTTGGCGCATGGGGTCTGTGAGCTTGGCCGTGGCAGTCAGTGGCTCAGACTGACCCAGCCTGTATGGGTGCGGTCGTCCAGCAGAACCTGTGATTGGGCACAGCGGAGTCCCAGGCCATGGGTCCCGGGGAGCACACGGGATGCCACCTCCCCAGTCGCCCTGTCTGGGTGCCTCCTGGACTCAAGGCTAGCTTTGCCCCGGCCTCCCCACCCCTCTCCTTTCCACCCCGTGATTTTCCCACTGCTGCCACCAGGCTCTTGTCCCTGATGTGGGGACCTGGGGGTGCAATCCCGGCATGCCTTCCTGGCCAGGGTTCCTCCTCCAGGGTCATCTGGAAGGCACAGCTTGGCCAGCTTGCGCAGGGAGCACAGGCTGCCTCTGCTTTCAGGCCTGGCCTCAACGACCACCCCCGAGATGTTCCCCAGAGTGACCAGGGCTAGCTCAGCAGCCCCTGGCACACACATGGGCTTCTCTCCTCGGTGCCAGCCTCAGCCTGCCCCTCTGCCAGCGCAGTGGCTTCACTCAGTCGCCAGCGCTGAGGAAAGGAAGGCCTGTGCCAGCCAGTGTTCCCAGCGCAGGTTAGAGCCCCTGCCCCGAAGCCTTCCTTTGCTTCCTTCCCGAGCTCATGCTCTTGCCCAGGGTCTCCCGTCCTTGGGGCCTGTGCCCCACCCAGAAGTCCCCCTCCTACGGTATCTTGGGGATGGGGCTGCCATCCTACTCAAACACACGCCAAGTCCCTCTCCCGCTGATCAACCTCGGGGATGCAGAGCAGCCCGCCTTCCCTGGGCGGGGATCCCTCTCTACTGCCCACACACGCTTCTCCGTGTGTTTCAAAGACTCCCTTGCAAGCTGCTGGCATGCAACAAAGTCCAGTCTCCCGCACGGACCAGGGTTCCTGAGAGTATAAGCTCTACACACATGCACCCCATGCACTCACACACGTGGCTTGCTCTACATGCATGTGCTAAATATCTATACACACATTATACATGTGTCAATACACACACACAAGAAAACTCTCATGCATACTGTAAAACAAGAGGTGCACAGCATTGACACCATGCCCAGCTTTGCCTGCCTGCTCCCAGATGCCTTCCGAGTTTTGTCCATTCCTGGCCCTCCACCTCCCACCTGCAGATATCTCCTCATCTTGACTACCGTGGGTACTCCTGTGGTGTCCATGAGCTCTCTGGCACCCCCAGCTCCTAGCCAGCTGCTGGCTCAGGTCAAGCAAGAGTGCACGCACACAGACTGGACAGATGGAGTACACAGAACAGCAGCTGTCTCTGCTGTGCTCTCTCTGGGCCTGGGCCTGTCTTGAACAGCAGCTTTGGTCCCCAGCCTAGGTCTCCCAGGTAGTTGACCAGCATCAGGGACCCTACAACCCCTCTATGACTTCTATCCCTCCCTTCCTCATGCTCGGTTGGCCACAGCTTCCCAGAATGCTCCCTTCAGCTGCTGTCCCCTCTCCAGGTCCAGGAATGTCAAGCCCTCACATGTCTCCATAAGACAAAAGAGCCTGTATCCCGGGCACAGTCTGCAGCCCAAGTGACACGCAGATGGGAGTTCTTTCATCTGCCCCATGGGCAAAGGAGGACAGAACGTCCCTTGGTCCCAGGAAAAGCAAACTAGTAAGACCCAAATCCTCATAGCCAGGTGTGCACCCAACCTCCCCACCTGGCTTCAGTGCCACTCAAGGGAGCCAGCTGTCTTTTCACCTACCTCTCACCAGGAAGTTCCTTACAAGGAGCTCAGGGGCCTCCCTGGAGCCTCGATCCACAAGAGCAGGAGAGCAGAAGCCATGGGCGCGAGGCAGGGTGGAGGCAGTGAGAAGCAGCCAGGAGCACTGTCAGAAGAAGGAAAACAGAGAAGCTTCGGGGACTCCTAGGGTCTTGGGAGGGCAATTCTCAGAAGTAGTTGTTTGACAGAAACAGTGTAATAGGCCCTTGGGAAGGAGAAATGTTTTCATATTTTCTGGTGTATTAGTCCCATCCCACTGGGCAAGCAGGGCTTTAAAATAACCCGTACTTAAGAAAATGTATTTCCTGTTATAGGCACTGGTTTAAAAGGGCACTGAGAGATCCCTTGGGGCAGGCCCATCTTCAATATCTAACAAAGACAGAAAATGCCCTGCTTTCTTGTACACCCGTTGGCTCAGTGATCAGAACTGAGTAAAGAAGAAAACGGAGGCTGAGTAAGCTTACATCCCAGTAGTAGACTATTGGCTTCATTCTATTCCCCGTTCACATACCTCTCTCCAAACAGTGCTTCTCAAAGTGAGGTCCATGAGCTAGCACCATCATCAGCTAAATCTCAGGATAAACAGTGACCTTGGTGGCATTTTAACTTGTCCTCTTGCCAACCCCTTCTCCCCAGCTCTGCAGTAGCCTTGAAAACCAGCAGCCTGCTGTCATAGCGAAAACCAGAACCCTAATGGCCATTGGAGAGGGCAGGATGGGGCTGAAGCTCCTTCAGAGCCCCATTCTGAGACAGTCATTATTTGATCTGTCTGGTGCTTCCCCAGAAGACCCCACACAGAGGCTGTTTTCATTTGACCCGAGTCAGAGATCACCCAGTACAAAACAGCCTTTACCCTGGAGGTGGGGTAGGGGTGTCAGAAACAATCAGAGGCAATTGTTTAACATTGTTGGACCCAAGACAGTGGAGAACAGTTGGGACAAATAATAGACTGACCAAAAAGTTTGAAAGAAAAGGCTGGGGAATGAGATGGCCATAGAGCGCTTCGCAAACCTGTGACATAGTCCTGGGAATCTAGAGAGCTCAGGAAAGATCTGGGGCTCTAAGCCCTCGGCTCTAGCTAGACTTGAGGCTCTGCCCAAGCAGGAAGTGAAGACTAAGGTAGAATTGTCAGCTACCTGGTGAGTGGGTGAAGGTGTGCCCCAACACACACACAAAACCCATCAGCAAAGGCGGGAGAGAGACTGGTTCCAGGAATTGAAGTAAATATCAGCCCAATTATTATGGACCATTAAGCTAACTGAGCAGAGACTCCAGTGGCCACACATGACAAAGAATACTGATTTACAGGATCACTTCAGAAAATTCTTGAAACAAACAGCAACAATAAATCTCATGGAGTGAGGAGAATCTGATTTCCAGAGTTGCCACATTATAGTATTGAAAATGTCCAGTTTTCGACATAACACTATGAGACATGCAAAGACACAAAAAAGTACCTAAAAGTAACTACAGAGATAAACATAAAAGACAATATAATTGTATTTTTGTTTGTAACACTTTTCTTCTCTTATCTGATTCAAAAAGCCACTGCATAAAGCAGTAATGATAAAACTGTGCTGGCCAGGTGCAGTGGCTCACACCTGTAATCCCAGCACTTTGGGAGGCCGAGGTGGGAGGACCAGCTGAGGCCAGGAATTCAAGACCAGTCTGGGCAACATAGCAAGACCCTGTCTCATAAAAAGTTTTAAAAAAATTAGCTGGGCATGGTGACATGCACCTGTAGTCCCAGCTACTCAGGAGGCTAAGGCAGGAGGATTGCGGAGGCCTAGGAGTTCCAGCCTGGGTGACAGAACGAGATCCTGTCTCTAAAAAAAAAGAAACGGAAAAGGAAAAGAAAGAAAAGAAAAAACTGTTGATGAACTTATAGTGTATAAATATGCAATGTGTGTGATAAAAATCGCACAAAAGCAGGTGAAAGAAGGAATGGAGCTATATAGGAGCAAAATTTTGTATGCTACTGAAATTAAGTTGGCATAAATCTGAACTAGAATGTCACAAGTTAAGATATTGTTTGTAATCACCAGAATAACCAGTAAGAAAATAACTCAAAAAATGTAGTAAAACAAGCAAGAGAATTAAAATGGTCACTAGAAAATATCTATTTAACACAAAAGAAAACAGTAATGCAGGAACAGAGGGGAAAAAAGACATGACATAGAAAACAAATAGCAAAGTGGCCGATGCAAATCAGTGATTACTGAATGCCTTATCAGTAATTGCATTGATTGTAAATGAATTAAACACTCTAATTTATTTATTTATTTTTTTAGAGACAGGGTCTTACTCTGTCACCCAGGATAACCCAGGCTGGAGTACAATGGCACAATCATTGCTCACTGCAGCCTTGAACTCCTGGCCTCAAGCAATCCTCTTGCCTCGGCCTTCCACAGTGCTGGGATTATAGGCATGAGCCACCATGCCCGACCTAAACACTGCAATTTTAAGGCACAGATTAGCAGAATGGATTTTAAAAAGAATATGATACAACTATATGCTCTCTGCCAGAGCCACACTCTAGATTCAAAGACACAAATAGAAGTAAAAGAATGAAAAAAATGTATCATGCAAAGAGTAATCAAAGAGAGCTGGAGTGGATATGTTAGTATCAGACAAAATAGACTTTGAGATAAAAATTGTTATTAGAGATCAAGAAAGACATTTTATGGCTGGGTGCAGTGGTTCATGCCCGTAATCCCAGCACTTTGGGAGGCCAAGGCAGGAAGATCACTTGAGGCCAGGATTTCAAGACCAGTTTGGGCAACATAGCGAAACTCATCTCTACAAAAAGTAAGAAAAAATAGCCTGCCGTGGTGGTGCACGCATGTACTCCCAGCTACTTGGGAG
Source organism: Eulemur rufifrons (assembly GCF_041146395.1). Taxonomy (NCBI): domain Eukaryota; kingdom Metazoa; phylum Chordata; class Mammalia; order Primates; family Lemuridae; genus Eulemur; species Eulemur rufifrons. Next base: position 19,290,903 of record NC_091012.1, on the reverse strand, counting down.
GCGGAGGCAGGAGGATCATCTGAGCCCAGGAGTTTGAAGTTGAGGTGAGCTATGATAATGCCACGGCACTCTAGCTCAGGCGAGCGTGAGACTCTGTCTAAAAAATAAAAAAGGAAAGAAAGGAAGACATTTTATAATGTAAAGAATTAAAATATGTGTGCAATAAAATATGTATATAAATGTTCATAGCAGTATTATTCATAATAGCCAAAAGAGTGGAAACAACCCAAATGTCCACCAATGGATGAATGGATAAACAAAATGTGGTCTATCCATACAGTGGAATATTGTATTATTCAGCCATAAAAAGGAATGAAGTACTGATACACGCCACCAAATGGATGAACTTTGGAAACATAAGTGAAAGAAGCCAGTCACAAAAGGCCACAAATGGTATGATTCCATATATATAAAATGTCTCCAGAACTAGATAGTGGTAATGGTTGTACAACTCTGTGGATATACTAAAAACCACTGAATTGCGCACTTTAAAATGGTGAATGTTATGTGTATTACATCACAATTTTTAAAACCTGGGGAGGAAAGTTCTATTACTAAATGGAAGAAGCAAAGAAGATATATGGAAGATGCCATCTCTGCCAGATCCTGCCTTTCTGGCTAATCAACTATAACAAAGAGACCCTAAAACATAGGAAGGAGATGCAAGTCAGTTTGTCAAGCAGAGGTAAGCAGACAGATGGCCCCTAGCAGATGGGAAGCTCTGCTGAATGTGGTCGTCCAGGGACCCGTGCTGGTGAATTGGCTGTGCCATACCTAACGTGGGACTTCCCTTTCTAGTTCCAGGACAGCTCCAGCTGTTCTAGCTGTTCCAACAGCTCCAGCTATTGCTGTTTTCCCACCCGTGGCAGGGAGGGAGGGGATGGAGGGTTAGGGCAGGCGCAGCAGACAGGAAGTAGAAGACAAGCATTTTCCTTTTTAAAAAATATGGCCCAACAATTGCACACATCATTTATGCTCATATCCTTTCGGCAGAACTTAATCACACAGAGGGCTGCATACATAACTTGCAGGGCCAGTGCAAAATGAAAATATGGAACCCTTAGTTCAAATCTCAGAAAAAATGTCCAGTTAAAGGCATTAAAATATCAAGTGTTTTTTTTAAATTATTTTATCACTTATAAAAGAAATAGGAATAATAGTGAATTATGAGTAACAACATAGAATACAAATGACAAAAATAGTATTTTGGTGTCATAATTTTATATAATACAGTGAATAATAATGCCCTCACTTGAGAAGATGTGATTGAGTCCTAAGGCTTTGACACTGTCTCAAATGATTCTCACTTGGAGGGATAACACAACAGACCGTCGTCTGACTGAATAAGTTTGGCAGAGACTTTCCAACTGGGATTTCTGGCTGCTGAGACATCCGGGCAAGTTCTGGCCTGGGGAGGAAGGCCAGCACCAGAAGGCAAGGGGTCACTGGTCATGAGGGCAGGGAAGGAGAAAGCCACAAACACGGCCCTTGCGCACGAAGACGTTGCTGTAAACGTGCACAGCTGTGGCTCAGGGTGGGCTTTCCAGTTCCACCGGGGGAAGTGGCAGACACTGAAGCTGAGTTTAAAGAAACATATCTAGGCCCCAGTGGAAAGGAGCAGGTCAGGCGCCACCATCGATTCTGTGCCTTCTTTTTGCCTGTCCGCTAAGCCTGGCATCCAGCCAAAGAGGAAGTGGCAGCTGTCCTGGGAGAACCGTAGGCCCTATCCTGGGCTGATGTTGCTACCAGCCCAGCACGTTGGCCAACGCTACAGCTGGCGTGTGCTGCTCCCCCTCATCAGCACTGTAGACAGAATGACTTGGCCAGTTGACATTAGCCAGCCTTTATCTTCAGCTACAACAGAAATGGCGTCATTTGTCATCAGGGAAATGCATATTCAACCCGCAGTGATATTCCACCACATACTTATTAGAATGGCTAACATGAAAAAGACTGACCATACCAAGCATTGGCAAGTGTGTGGAGGAACCGAAACTCTCATACACTGCTGGTTGGGGTGCAAAATGGTACAACCTGCTTGTTTCACAAGAGGTTAAACATACACTTGCCGAAGGAGCCAGCCATTCCATTCCTATACATTGATCTCAGAGAAATATGAGCCATACGCCCACACAGAAGTTTGCACATGATTGTTCATAGCAGCTTGATTTACAATAGCCAAGAACAGGAAATGGTCTGAATAAAATAAAATAAAAAGAACAAGCTACTGGTACATACGATGCCAGGGACAGATCTGAAAGTCATTAAGCCAAGGAAAAGTAAACACATAAGACTACATACTGTGTGACTCCACTGGCATAAAATGCAGACTAATCTAGAATAGAAGAAGGAAGACCCTGGACTTAGGGTAGTGAGAAAGATCAACTGCAAGGGGTCACACAGCATCTTTGGGGGATGAGGAAAATGTTCTATATTATTCTGGTGGTGGCTTTATGGTGTATGCAATTTTCAGAACTCATGGAAGTATACACTTGTCACGGATGCAGTTTATTGTCTGGGAATTATTCCTCAGTAAAGTTGATAAAACAGCTGCCTCCCACAGGACCTTGGAAAGCAAATGACATGCTGTCCAATGCCGAAGTGCTGGGAGAAATGGTAAAAAGAATCAAAATGTTGGGCGTGTGGCAGTGGCTTCTTGCCACTTTCAGAGGAGTCCTACAAGAGAAAGGTGAACTCAGGCTAGAGCTACCAGTCTACAAGCAGAACTGAGAGGGCGGTGCTCTCTGCCTGACACCAGAAATCTTTGTTGAATGAGAGCCTGATCATTTGGAACCCTACAGGATGAAAAAGCGGTTAGCTCCAAATCCAGCAATTTGTACAGGTGGCCCAGAATTAGCTTCCCAAGGAGGGATACAGACTACAGGAGCCAGCTAAGTAGTTAGGACCAGCTTGAGAGTGTTGTGTTCCCATCTGAGCCCACAGTTTAGGATGAGGCAGATGGCCTCAAGGCAGGTGCCATTCATTGTCAGAGAGGGCCACAGGCCAGCAGGGAGACCAGTAAGTAAAAGATAACAGACTTCAGGCTTAAGAACCAAGTCTGCATCAGCAATTTTTGTAGTTGAACTGGCTGGAAGCCAACCAATCTTTAGAGGGAAACCACAAGCTGGGCTTGCCAAAGCCAGTGATTATTCCAACTCAAAGCAACCCTCCAGGGGCCCCAAACCTGTAACCAGTAGGTAGCAGGCTGCCAACACCATGGAACCTCCAAGAGCATACTCCTCGGTGCTCTCTTCAGGTGTGGCCCAGGGGAACAGATGATAAGGAAAGATCTCCAGATGGCAAAGCCAGTAGCTACAGACAACAACGTGAGTACACGTGAGTTTTTCCCAGAGGACAGATCCAGGGACCAACTAAGGACCATTTGCTCTACTGCTGGCGCACGGTGCTCGTATCATTCCTGCGCAGAGCGATTTGTTCCCTTGCTGTGAACCGGAGACTGCAGTATGTCTCCCATTTCCCCCTTCCAGCTGACTTCAAATTGCCCTCCAGTGGCTACTTTCCCCCATCTTCCTTTTGGAAATAAAACTCTCTGAAGTTTTATCCATGCACGTTACCATCGAGCTAGAGACTTATACCCAGCCTCCCTAATCATTAGGTACTAGATGTGCCCAGGGCCAGCTTCCTGGGTGCGTGACCTCTGCACAGGGCCCTGCTCTTAAAAGGCCCTCATGTGTGGTCCAATACTTTGTTGTTGCCATCTGAAATTCTTAATCATTTTATATTTGAACTTGTGTTATGTGATTCTGATGGGACAATGGGGCACATGTGTGAGCAAAGCAAATATGCTGGTGTCAGCCAGGCATGAAGACAGTAGGCAGCATGTGTGCCATGCCTGGGGCAGTCTGGGGTGACGTGGGGCCCCGACAGTGGCTGGGACATGAAGGATGGGAAACCCCCGACCCCTTGACTATCCATGTCTAACTCCCGTGGACAGCTTCCCCAAAGTTGGCCCAGATTTGTCAGAACAGATTGATGTCCCCCCCTTTGGATCCACCATCCACCGTGCTGTGACTCCTGCCTCCACCCTCTATTGAAAAGCGGCAGGCGAGGGCAAAAGAAGAAATGAGGACAACGCACAGGTTCTGGCTGAGAAGCGGGAAGGTGAGCTCATTGCTTTGTGTAATTGCTGCTGACATAACCATGAGGGGAGGCCGGCCAACATCAAGCCGGGGAGAGATGCAGGATATTGCCATGGCAGAGAAGAAGGGGAGGGGGGGAGAACCAGGATGAAGAACCCAGTGAGGAGCAGGAAGAGGGACTGGAGCTCTGGAAGGGCGTAATCTGTTGCTGCTGAGGGGCAGGAGGATAACAGTGAGGGATGCAAACTAACAGACTGCAGAAGAGGAGATGAGGAAAGAACAGCATAGTGCACGGAGGGCCAGGGCCACACGGTCCCCAGATCCAGGTCACTATAACCAGTGGGCTATAGGCCTCCTGCTCAGAGGGGAGCCCAGGCTCCCAACAAAGAAAAGGCAGACCACAGAATCTGAGAAGTACTTTAATTGCAAACTGCAATGAACTGAGTGACAAAAGCCACACTAAACCTCAGGAAAGAGAGGAAGCCCTGGCAGGGAGGCAGGGAGGCAGGGAGGCAGGGGGGCAGGGAGGCAGGGAGGCCGAGCAGCAGGGCAGGGCTTTCCAAAGAGATGCAGGCAGGTCGGGGGAACCAGTGTGGCCACAGCTCCTTGACTCAAAAGGTACCAGCTCTTTCTGTGTATGGGACGCTGTGTTGAACCTGTCAAAGAGAGTAGAGTCGGGCAGGAGCTTCCAGTGCGCTTGGGCCCACTGGAAAGTAGTGGGAAAGTGTATAGAATGTGTACCACTCACTTCAAAGGATCTGGCACTTGTCAAGGAGACACTGCATGTCCACTGAAACAGAGAGAGGCATAACTGGGCACTCCAGGCACAGAGAGGTAGAAACCCTCCCCTCATCCCACGGGACAGGCCTAACTCGGCAACATGATCACCTCATCCACACCTAGTAGCATCCAGCCCTGGGACCGACCTACCCACCTGTCACCCGAGTTAAAGGCAGATATGTTTTTCTAAATAGGAACACAGTATATGGATAGTTCTCAAACTTTGGTGCATATCAGAATCATTCAGAACTTATTAAAACACGTACTCTCCCCGTCAAGTAGCAGCTAAAGAGAAAATAAATGCAGTTTTTCCAAATGTGTTAAATAAGATCTCTAGTTCCTTGAAGACTTAGGGGAAAGAAACAAAAGAGGAATGAAAAAAAAAATAAGATCTCCAGGACTTAATGGCAAAGTATAAATGTGCTTCAAACAATATATTTCTACGTGCAGATGGATGTATGGATAGATGAAGTAGGAAGTCAGCTAAACGGATTGGATAGATTGGATGGAGAGACAGACAGATAATGTAAATGCACAGAAATCCGCAGGGCCAGGCCTGCCAGAGTCTCTCTCCCACAGGAATGGCGGTCCCTGGGTGGCCACCTACGTGCTCCGCCCCAGCCCCACACTGCCCCAGGTTCTGCACTAAAGATACCCTCGTCTTCCCCTGTCCCAACCTACCAAGCTGATCTTTAAGGCTGTCAATTTCTTTCTGCAGCACAGGACACTAGCCCAGCAGACAGGGGAGAAAGTGAAATGGTTAATATATTCTTGCCTCCTCTCTCTCCTCATCCTCCACATCCCTCTCTGGCCTCTACCCCCACATTCCAAAGGCCAGTGACTAGACTGGAATGGAACCTTCGGTGACAAGAAGGTACCCTCTCTCCACAGGGGTGAAAGGGGGACAACAGGAGTCAGTTTAACCTGGACGCAGACCCCACTGCTTAGCTTAGAGAGCATTACCTGAGGGCAGAACTGTGCTCCTGGTGGCAGCTGCCTCCTTTCGCGTCTTGGAGGATGAAGAGGTGGCCCGTGATCACCTAAAAGAGAACACAAAATCCAGTTCCCAAGCCCAGGAGAGAGGCAGAAAGGGCCCAGCAGAGTCTGTGGTGAGACAGCACCACCCTTTGGGGGCAAAAAGTTGCCCCTGCTCTGCTCAGCAGCTCCACCCTGCTGTCCGGGCCTGCCTTCCCAGGAACTCTGGCTTAAGGCGAGCCCTGCCACACTTTCCTGTGGGAGAACTATCTGAGTAGGAAAAGAGGTCCGGGAGCAAGGCTGAGGCCCTGGGAGTGCCAGAGCCAGTTTTCCCTCCACATCCCCCGCCCTCTCGACCAAATCCTCTAGACTCACCTAAAGGTAGGGGCACTATGGGCTTGACACCTCCCTGGACCATGGCCAAGTGTTGTGAATTTCCTGGAACTTGAGAGGTCTTGGTCTTGGAGTCCCCAATCTTGCCTAATCGATGACGCATGGACAGGTGAAATGGTCCTGGCCTGCTTACTGGAAGCTAAAAGACAAATTTCTGGCTGATGGAGGGGGGGGCGAGGTGTGTACACACACACACACGCACACACACACACACACTTGTGTATGCAGGTACTGGGTTGAAGCAGGGTATAGGAATGGGAAGTAAAAGCCTAATATTTTGAGCACTTTCTTCCTGGGTCAGCCAGTGAGGCCAGCGGGGCTTTGAGAAAGTCCAGGGCCACTTCAAGGAAGGCAGGAGGATCAGAAGCAGCCCAGCCTTTAAGGGGTTGGCCAGTCCAAATCAGTGCCTAGCCCCCTCCTTCCCAGTCCCCCCTTTTCCCAGGCTCCCTCCTCCCAATCCCTCTCTAAGGAAGAAGCCAAAATCATGTACTGAGAACAGTGCCTGGCACATATTAAGTATTTGATTCTATTAAAATGACACCAGCTTGGCATCCTAATGACAACCTCAAAGGGCAGAAGGAGCACATGAAAAAAATGTGTGCTGCAGGTACGGATGGGGAAGGGGAAGGCGAGAGGGAACGGGACGGGGGAAGAATGAGGGTGGCCTACTCACTTGGCCTTTTGGGACTGGCTCTCTATTTGGGTTGGTTTCTTCTCGGGCCACCAGTTGGAACTCCCTTGTCCTGCTCGCCACAGGTTTCTTCCCAGCATTGTACTTGGATTGTCTGGGTCCCAGAGGGACCAAGGAATTTTTCTGCGGTCTCCCAAGCACATGAAAGCCAGAGATTGGAGGTAAGGTGGCTGGTGCCAGGGGATATCCCAAAAGAGAGGCCTGGGATTTTTTCCCCAGGACAACTTTGGAGACAATGTTACCTAGCGGTTTCTTCTCCTGGGTCACTTTCTTCCTAGGTGTGGCTTGAGGCAGGTGGATGGACTTCCCTCCTCTCTTCCCGCTGACCATGCTTGGCAACTTTTCGGCTGATGACTTGGTGGGAGGAAACATGTTGAACTCTCGAACTATCTGCCTTTGCATGGTTGCAGCTAGTGCCAGCGGAACAGAGAAGCGAACGCCTGGCCTCCCGAGGGCATCCTGACTGGGCGTGTCTCCAGAATTCCCCAGGCCACTGGACTTGGCTTGGCTTCCTTCTTTGGGGAAAATGCCCACCGTCATCAGCTGTGTGTCAGGGAACTCATCCGATGACAAACAAGAGGACTCTGGGTCTGAGGGTGGCTGGTCGGGTGAAGTCGGCCCCTGGAGACCCACAGTGATATTCAACCCACTTTCACTTCCATAGTTCCCCAGTCCTGACCTTCCCCAGGCCACCTTCCCCCTGTCCCTTGGGCCCCCCTCACCCAGGCTTCTCAGGGGACCCCCACCCAGGGGGGCCACCCTGCCTTCACCAACCTCTCATTCAGCCTACCCTCATCCCTGCCGCCCTGTGAGGATCCCCTCAGCCAGGTGGCCATTGCCTCCGCCGCCCCAGGGCCTCCCACTCAGGGCGTCTTCCCCCAACCCTGTGGCCCTTGGGGGCCCTCACCCAGGCAGCCCTCATCCCCACCGCTACCCTCCCTGTGCCCTAAGCCGAAACCCGCTCCCTGAGCAGACACCTCGCCATCATCCGAGGAGCTCATGTCTTGAGAAAGTCTGGGCAGCCTCGCGGAGAAACAGCTAGACCCTCACAGCCTCCGCGGCCTCCGCCTCGAAGCCGTCTGGGTGGGGGTGGGGCTCCACAAACTAGAAGCAGAATGCGCGTGCGCCACAACCCACCAATCAGCGTGTGCCTTGTGGCCCCGCCCTCTGAGGACAATGCTCAAGCCCCTATGCGGTGACTCAGAGACTAGCAGTCCTAAGTCTGGGTGGCCGCTGAATTCCGGGTTCCAAGGCTCTGGTCCCGCCTCTTCCGGTGCACCGCCTGCAAAATGCGGAAGTAGGTGCCCTTCTCTCCCGGGCCTGCGAGGTCTAAATGCAATGGTAGTTGTGAAGCATTCGAAGGCCGAAAAGAGTTGTGAGCCTATGCTCCCAAAAGAGGCTAACAACCCACTAGATGGATGGTCAAAGGAAGCAAACAATTACTAAGCAGGGGCAACACAGCTCTTCTTTCTGTGAAGGGCCAAACAGGAAATAGATTCGGCTTTGAGGGCCCTGTGATCCATGACAACTACTCACCTTGGCCACTGTCGCGGGAAAGCTGCCTTAGCATATATGTAAAGTAATCCTTGTGGCTGTGCTCCACTACAACTTTACTGCCCGGCTGGATTGGGGCCATACACTGTAGTTTGCCGACCGTGAGTTAACTCAAAGGAGAGGGCATGTCCAATGATCACCATCACTAATCTGGAGATGCACATTAAAACCACAAATCATTTTCCCACATTGTAGTTGCAAAACTTAAAGAGCATAATATTACAAGGTTATGAGGGAACCAGTGTTTCTGCACACTGCTAAAGGCCATGTAGACTGGGACAGCCGCTTGGCAGGCTAGTCTGTCAGAATCTATGAATAGTAAATTATACAACACTTATTGAGGCTCCTGCCGCTCTTCTAAACACTGTAGGTAAATATTAGCTGATCCCGGGAACAATCGTATGATTGAAGTATGTGCTATTATCGACAACTCTAGGTGAAGAAACAGGCACAGAAAGAGTCAGTGGTTTGCCCAGAGTCCTCAAGCTTGTCAGTATCAGCAGCAGGACTAAAACAAGGCAGCCTGGCTCCAGGGTCTTGCTTTGAACTGAAGGTATTAAAGCTTAAAATGCCCGCTTTCTCTATGACTCAGCAGATCCACTGCCAGGCCCATCTCCCGGAAAAACACTAGTATATGCTGTATGTAAAGACACATGCCCAAGGATGTTGGTGATAGGAAAAACAAGGAACAATCTAAATTCCCATCAGTAAGGAAATGGATAAATGTGATGGGGCCTGTTCATCCAGTAGATTAAAATGCAGCAGTGGAAAGGAATGGATGAAGCTGTGTTAATGTACATTTTCAAAGCATCCCGATGACTGTATAAAGCAAGGTGCAGAGCAAGATATAGAATAGGCTATAATTTGTAAATTAAAAATGCCCCCAAAAGTCCTGTATGTTGGGTGTGGATACATGTATGTATGTAAACATGTTGTGTGTCTGCAGTGACACACAACAAATATTTAACACTGGCTGGGGGATGGCAGACGGTGGGGCGGGGTGGGGATGCCAACTGTTTCACATATTTTTCCCTGAACTTAGCGGTTCCAAGCTTGCCGGAGCTGACTGCCCTAACACCTGAGGAGTGGCTCCTTTCTGGGTTTCTCTGAGGCCCTCTTTCTTGTGTCAGAATTCCCCATCTCCAGCAGGCCTCTGCCCCTTACACGCCTCCCTTCCTCTCTTTCACATTCAAACTCCTGTCCTTGCACATCCCCATTTTGGCTGATTCCGCAGAACAGAGGCCCAGAGTGTCTGAACACTTCTTGCCTGCGGGAACTCAGATGTCTGATTTCCTGCAGAGCAGGCAGATGAGGTGCCCCATAACTCCCACTCTCCCATTTCAGGCTGTGTCTTGTTAACTCCCTCCCTCAGCTCCACCGTGACTTTGATGTCAGACGTACTGAAAGGGGTAAAGAAGGCTATAGCAAAGTCTTGTGTACCCAGCTGAAGATTCTAATGTACCTCGGTGGGTTCCATTTACTCCCTCCTCTCCCCACCCCACCACAGAGAGAATCCCGAGAGCTTCCTAGAGAAAAGCCAGGCTTGCCGGCTTGCCCATCAGCCTGGCATCCAACACTTGCCCCACCTCTGTTTCCTCCCGCCTGCCACACTGCAGGCCTGTGCATTTCTGCTCAAGGCCCATCTTTGCGCCTGGCCTTGGTCTCCATCTCCTGCCTTCACTGCTGAGTACCCTTCCCTCTCCGGGGCACTTAGTCTCTCCCGTTCAACTCGAGCCTTCCTGTTGCTTTCTCTCTTTTAAAACAAGAGTGGTTTGCAACTTTTACCTTTTTAGAAGTGACAGGTGCACATGGCAAAAACAAACTTCAAAGATATACAATGAAAAGTAAGTCTCCCTCTTATCCTTGACCTCCAATCCTCCTGCTCAGGTCGTTAACCAAATTTTTGAATATCCTTCCAAAGTTATTCCATACAGATACAAGCATGTAGGAATAGATATCCTTTTCTTGTCATGCGCAAGCACAGCAAGCTACAGTCACTGTCCTGCGCCTTGCTTTTTACACAACATGCCTTAGAGAGCATCTTAAACCATCACATATGGATCTAAAGTATTATTTGTCACATCGTCCCAATAAGGATACACTGCCTGCTGCTTCGGGATGGAAGGGGCCCAGTCTAGTTGGCTGGCACTGTGTGTCCCGTCAGTCTCTTCAAGGAATTGTGCCACAGCAGGGACTCAGTGTCGGTCCCTGTTGCTGGAAGGTTGGCAGTAGTAGATGCATCGGCCTTGGTACATGGGAGTCTTTACTCTTGGGGCTCCATCTGGGGTCACTCAGGACAAAAGGTGGCCAACATCAACTGCCTTGTTCAGTGCCTCTTCCACGGTGGATGCTTTCTGCTGGGAGTTTGCACACACTTCATGCCCACTCCCAGATGTGCGTCCACAAGCCTCTCCCCTAGACCTCTTCCTTGCTCCTGATCTTCCAGTCCTTTCCCCTCAGGCTCCTGACCAAAACCCAAGCCATTGGGCATTGCCCAGAAACATTTTTATGCATCTATTTCTATTTAATATATTAATTATAATTAATTATATAGTTAATTATATTAATGTCATAATATGAAAATATTACATATTTTATACAGTACATATATACATACATATTTACCTGTATTTTATTTATGTGTGTGTGCATTGTGTGTATAAAAAAACAGAGCTGCCATAACAAATTACCACAAACTGAGTGGCTTAAAACAACAGCTCGGGAGACCGGAAATCTGAAATCTGGGTGTAAGCAGGGACATGCTCCTTCTGAAGGCTCTAGGGGAGGATCCCTCCTGCCTCTTCCACCTTCTAGGGGCTCCAGGTGTTCCTCCCTTGTGGCTGTATCACTCCAGTGTCTGCCTTCATCTTCACGTGGCCATCTCCTCTCTGTGTCTCTCCTCTTCTGTCTCTTGTGTCATAGGATTTAGGGCCTAGTGAGATAAGCTAGGATGACCTCATCTTAATATCCTTTTTTTAAATTTTTATTTTATTTTATTTTATTATTTTTTTTTTGACACAGAGTCTCACTCTGTCGCCCAGGCTAGAGTGCCGGGGCATCAGCATATCTCACAGCAACCTCAAACTCCTGGGCTCAAGTGATTCTCCTGCCTCAGCCTCCCGAGTAGCTGGGACTACAGGTATGCACCACTATGCCCAGCTAATTATTTTTTCTATATATATTTAAAGTTGTCCATATAATTTCTTTCTATTTTTAGTAGAGACGGGGTCTCACTCTTGCTCAGGCTGGTCTCGAACTCCTGAGCTCAAACAATCTGCCCACCTCGGCCTCCCAGAGTGCTAGGATTACAGGCGTGAGCCACAGTGCCCGGCCTCATCTTAATATCCTTAACTTAAATAATCTGCAAAGACCCTCTTTCCAAATAAGGTCACATTGACTGGCTCTGGGGAACATACCATCAACTTACAGATAGACAGATAGATAGATAGTCCCACCTGGGGCCACTTCTCCTTCCCCATAAAGTGGAGGATGGGGTGCACCACTTGCAGCTCTGCATCCCTATCCAGGAGTGAGGGTCACCCCTGGGTGTGGCTGGAATGCAGCTGCCTTCTACTCTGTGCTTGTACCCAAATACCAAGCCAATCTAGTCAGAAACCAAGCTCAGGCTGTTCTTCCTCCAGATGGTCACATTGCCTTTGACTCAGTCTCTGCCTGGATGGGCAGGATGCAGTTCATAGGCTTCTCCTTGGCCTTCCTCTGTGTGAAAGCTCTGACTCCATATGTCAAGGACCCAATGTGAGGGTTACTCCAATTACCAAGTGTGCCAATTCCAATTATGCACTCAGGGGCTGGGAAAATGACCTCTGGGTGGATCCAGTGGGCCCACTATGAGCCACACCTTGGCCAGGACTTCACTTATTAGATTGTTTTCAAAATCACATAATTATAGGTAAATTTTACTTTCTTTTTTATGTTCCAAATTTTCTCAAAATAAAATGGAAAATATATTGTTTTCTGACTAGAACTTCCTGATACTTTAGTTCTTTAACTTCATTACTTTCGTTCTCCCTGTTCCTGGTCCTCATCAAGACATATTTTTAGGAACTGGGAACACAATTGCTACACCCCTAGACCTTCAATCACAAGCCCCAACCCAAGATTAATCTGACCATCTATTTTCTCCATTCTTGCTCATAAGCTGTGGTGCATGGCTGGAGGAAACAACCAGAGAGATTGGCACCATTAGAAACTCAGGACCGTGCCAGGTGCGGTGGCTCATGCCTGTAATCCTAGCACTCTGAAAGGCCAGGCAGGAGGATGGCTTGAGGCCAGGAGTTCGAGACCATGCTGAGCAAAAATAGAAAAAAATAGCTGGGTAACTTTAAATAGAAAAAAAGTAGCCGGGGTTGATGGTGGCACCTGTACTCCCAGCTATCGGGAGGCTGAGGCAGGAGGATTGCTTGAGCCCGGGAGTTTGAGGCTGCTGTGAGCTAGGCTGACGCCACGGCACTCTAGCCCGGGCAACAGAGTGAGACTCTGTCTCAAAAAGAAAAAAAACAAAAAGAAACTCAAGACCCCAGTCTAATGTGAATATCTATGCTGCCCTCACTCCCCTCAGAGCTTGTTCTCTCCACAAGCTTTGCCCACAAAGTCCGAATAGATGACCTGGATCGAGGTAGTTTCTTGCCTTGTACATGACATGTTCCTGAAAGCACTTGCAAATCAGACATCCAGAAGTCTAACGATAGACGTGTGTGCTATAGGGAGGTTTTTATTGTCTAGCAACCCAGTAGACAACTAAAAAGGCCCACACTCACCTGGGGCCCACAGGTGACGGTGACTGCTAACCAGAGCCATCCACTATGCCCACATCTCATAGTGGAGAATTGGCTACATACTTGGTGTTTTCTTTCTCCAACACATGCATCTACCACAGGCAAAGTTTCCAGCCTCCTTGCCCATGGCCTAGCACTGCCCAGCCCTCCTCTTCATCCACATCCTTAGCCACATGACTTTGAAGGTCCTACCTCTAGTGCCAGGATATGGTTCCCTGCCCACTGATACTGAGCTTGACTGTGTGACTACCTTTAGCTAATGGAATGTGGACAAAAGTAACAAAGTGCTAATTTGATCCTAGGCCTTAAGAGGCATCATGGTCACCCCTCTTAAACGTCTGCCATCATCATGAAAAGAATATGTGAAATAGCCAGGTGACCTTCTGGTCTCAGAAGAATGAGAGACTTGTGGAATAGGGCCATCCTAGCTGCACGATGTTCCATAATATGGATGTACTGTGATGTATTTAAACACTGCTCTATTGACCAGACACTTGGGGCTTTTATTCAAAATTCTCCCAAGTCCCAAGAGTGCTTTAACAGGCATTCTTGCACATACCCATTACACACATCTACAAGCATTTCTGTGGTGTAGAAGAATTGAGGTGGCATGATGACATGAAATGCCAAAGTGGGTCCTTCTTATTTTCCTAGAATTGATGAGTAAGGTCCACAGCTGTGATTAAAGATCTTCAAAGTACCTCCCATTCTAAACAAAGAGGGCCACATGTTCAGGACCAGCCCTGCAAGGATTGTCAAGAGGTGCCATTTAAAAGAAGCCCTTTCTACAGCTTTCTCATAAAGAGGGCAGAGGTGAAGGAGTCGCCTTCGGGGAAGAACCACCCTTCTCCTCAAGGTTCTCTCAATGTCTGGAAGGGTACAGGGCTAGCATCTCAGGTGTACAGTCTGTGGGAGTCTGCACAAAGCAGAGATTGACATCTTGTTCCAGGTTAGATATTTTCAGAGCCACTGGCCTTGCAGATCTGCCCCAGTGCTCTCAGAGCAGGAAATGCAGAGGGCAAGAACAAATGTTTGGTTTTATAGCTACTGAAATTGCCCCTACAAAGGCTGCACCTACAGTGTTGGCTTACAGTTCTCTACCTGGGGATGGGAATAACTTTGGTCTCCGTTCAGAGAGTGCTTTCCTTCAGACAGAGGTCAACAGGGTTGATTGTTAGTGACTTGAAGAGCTCAACAGTAAGAGATTAAAATAGTTTTATGGACCTAAGAGCTGTATATAGCAATAGTTGATGAATTATTTCCTGATTGCTTCTTCAGAGACTGGATGCTTAATAGGTAATTCTCTTCTACTTCTGAAAAAGCAAGCAGTGTAGTAGAAAATGAACATGTGGACAGAGGTGAATTTTCTTCTTCTCAGGGGTGTAGGGTAAATTTTACTCTTTTTCCATAACTATCAATATCCCTAACTAGCTGTTTTCCAGATTCTGAGGTCCACCTGGGACAGACAGAAGGAACATCTCCCTAGACACAAACTTGCCAAGGACCCCACAGGCCTGGACTATGCCAAGAAAGTCTTCTGAATCTGAGTTGCCCTACAGTCCTCCACTGTTACCCCATTGCCCATGATTCAGGGCTGCAGTGAAGGCAACATAGGTATCAATAGTATGACGGTCCAGTCCTCTTGCTAGGAACAAAGGCCCACCACAGCTGGCACATCTCCAGCAAGATTGCACTGTAAGAAGAGAGATATACTTCCCAGAGTCACGTGGCTCACAATGTGGCTCAATAAAGTAATCCTGACTTTTCAACCTCCAGTTGGATTGGAGAGGTGAGAGTTGACTTGAGGGTTAACTCTGCTGACATTATTTAGCAGAGAGAGATTTAGGAAATACAAAAGGATCTTGGCAAGAGAGCCTGAGGAGAGACAATTAGAGGTGTACGCCACCCGTATTACTGAAGTTGTGGGCAGCCAAACTTGTAAATGCGGTCCCAGGTGGAACAAACAGAGTAACTCTTTGAGCCAAATAATTACAGCAAATAACAAGTTCATGCTGCAGCCTCCCAGCCCAATGCATGGGATTTCTGCACTCCTTGCCCATAACTATGTTTCAGGACACTTTCAAGAATCAGCGACTCTTGTCCAGACATAAGAATTATGAGACTGACTGTGATCATTTACTTTGTACCTCCTATATGCCAGGGTCTGTGCTGCTGCTGTGAGGAAGGGAGAGATCAGCAGGAGTTCACAGACTAACAGAAGGCCAAACATAACACTTTGAAACAGGCGTTAAGAATTAGGCATTAGAATTAAGTCTGCTTAGAATGCTTAGAATTGGAATTAGTTTAGAAGGAAAACTAAGGGCAAGACTTGACCAAGGGGTGGACTTGAGCTGGAACCAAACAGATCACCAGAGTTCCAAGCTGAACTCCACCCCTTCCCGGCTGTGTGGTTTGGAGTAAGCTATGATACTTAACCCCTCTCTCAGCTTTAGATTTTTCCTCTTTGACATGGAGCAAATAACGGTAACTACCACACTTCATTGTTCGGAGGAATAACTGAGAGAGCATATGTATAACTAGTTCATAGGTACAGGCATCCTTCAGCAAAAAAGCCCAGTATTCCCCTACCCCCACAAATAAGGTCTCCACCTATGGCTCTTATGGCACTGACATCGAACACAATGGTCCTGTATGGACATGTACTGGGTTATTCCTTCAGCAACAACACAGAGAGCATCAGCAGTCCAGGCCAGCCTGGCTCTTTTGTCTCTCCTCCAGTGCAGAGGTGGAGACAGCCCTTGGGCAGCCCCACCATGTTTCCCATGGACATTGTATGTAACTAGGTGGAATAAGTGTCAGGAAATATGAATCAAATAATAACTAAATATGATAATGAAAACAGTTTGGTGTTGAAGAAGAAATAGGAAGCCTGATCAATAAAATGGGATTAAGAGTCCAGATATAGATTTTTTTAAATCCATATGGAAATTTAGTATATAATAAAGGAGAAATTTAGTAAATGATAAAGGGAACATTCAATAAATGGCATTTTGGACAACTGGCTCTCCATTTTGAACACACACACACACACACACACGTTCACACACACAAAGGTGGATCCCTACCTCGTCTTTACATCAAAATAAATCCCAGGTGGATCAAAGAGTTAACATAGAAAAATGAAACACTAAAACTGCTAGAAAAACACACTGGTGGATATTTTTATTTTCTGAGAGTGCTGAAAATGTTTCTAGACTCAGAAATCACAGAGAAGAAAAACGATAAAGGATCTGAATAAAGTTAAAAATGTATGTGCAGCAAAAGACAAATGGGAGAATATTCATAACAATTTGATGGGGCTAATTTTGATGGGGAACCAAGAGCCAGGAACATGGAGCAGACATCTGGTCCCCACAGCGACAGTCTTGTACCATCTACATGAGGGTTATGGAAAGTAACTTTTGCAAAATGATGATGGTCTATATAGTGAGTTGAATTGTGTCCCCCAAAAAGTTCACGTTCACCCAGAACCTGTGAACATGAGCTTATTTGGAAATAGAGTCTTCGAAGATGTAATCAAGTTAAGATGAAGTCATTAGGGTGGGCCCTAATCCAATATGACTTGATTTCCTCATAAAAAGGGGAAATTTGGAGACAGACACATTCAGGGAGAAGGTCATATGACAACAGAGACAACAAAGATTTGAGTGCTGTGTCTAAGCATCTAAAAGCCAAGGAACACCAAGGAATGCCACCAACCACCAGAAGCTAGGAGAGACAAGGAAGGATGTTTCCCTACGAGCCTTTGGAGCGAGCATGGCCTTGCAAACACCTTGATTTTAGACTGGTGGACTCCAGAACTTATACGAGGATGCTTTCCTGTTGTTTTAAACCCACATGTTTTGTGATATTTGTTCTGACAGCCCTTGGAAATGAATATGCTCTGCAAATTGATGATGGTCCATAAACTGTTTGTGGCCTGTGATAAGTACAGAAATTGGGTGTGTAGGCAGACAGAGTGAGTGTGTGTCTGCTGAATCTAATAATAAAAAATGTGGAATTGTATTTGGTATATCTATTTTCACTTAGTCTTACTACTAATGTTATTGTATTTTTTAAAGTATCATTCCATGATAGCTTGGAGAGAGAGGGAAAGAGAGAGAAGGTTATCCACCAAAGAAAGTTGAGAAGTGCTACTCTTAAAAAAGAGCTGGCGGCAATTCCTCAGATTTTCTGGTGCCGGGCTGGTGCTGTTTCCTATGGTGTTTCCTAGTAGGATGTTGAACTGGCCTTTCCCTATAATTTATATTTCACTTTCATTTCAGGAGAAATCTGGGGAGAGGACTTAGATCCATGCCTTTAAGTCACTATTTTGCCCAGAAGTTCTCATTGTATACTGCTTTGTTGTATCAAAGTTAAAACAACCTTACTAATTATTCTGATACAGAAATAATACAATTTCTAGATTCTGAAAAGGTAGCAACATGGCTGTAACATTGTTTTTGCATATTCATAACTTACTTCCCCCACCCCACAAAAAAAGAGAGAGAATAGGATAGCAAAACCGAAAACCCAGGACAACATGCACAAGAAAACTAGGCCATCACGTATCCCCTTGAACTCCAGAATCTGGACTGGCTGAGACCAAATCACATCCACCCACCCTCCACCCCAAGATTGTCCTGAAGGGGTATCTGGTGGTCTTGGAACTCCAATGCTTACCTACCTTCGGGCAATTCCAACTATGAAATTCTTTGTGGTTACCCCAAACACAAGACGAGAGAATTAAAAGAACATGTAAATCTGTAGGTAACCTTTCCAAAACACAAAGACTGTAATTAGTAAGGTCAAGTGAGAAAAAAAATGATCAACCAGATTATTTCATCATGTTTTACCCCAATACACGCAGACAGTTCCATTCAGCTGACCTGGTGTCCAGGCTGTGGGTGTGACTGTGGCTTCCTCACAATAAAAATAACAGTCCAACATACAAGATGTCCTAAATATAAACCCTCTCCCACAAAGAATTTCCAGAGGAGACAATAAAGTTCAAAATTTTCCTAGCAAGTTGAAGTTCAAAGACATGGGAGAAAAGTCCAAAATAAAAGTCTTTTGGGCCGGGCGCGGTGGCTCAAGCCTGTAATCCTAGCACTCTGGGAGGCCAAGGTGGGCGGATTGTTTGAGCTCGGGAGTTTGAGACCATCCTGAGCAAGAGCGAGATCCCTGTCTCTCCCAAGAATAGAAAAATGAGCTGGGCGTCGTGGTGTGCACCTGTAGTCCCAGCTACCCAGGAGGCTGAGGCAGGAGGACCACTTGAGCCCAGGAGCTGGAGGTTGCATTGAGCTATTATCATGTCAGTGCACTCTAGCCCAAGCAACAGAGACAGACCCTGTCTTGGGGGGAAAAAATAAGACTTTTCATCTTATGAGCTAAAGTTGAATGACATTGGAATCCCTAATCACTCTCTCCACCCTCCCCTGTGCTCGCATTCAGCTAAAGGTTCTGGATGGTTTTTGAGGCCGCAGAGTTCTGCAGTCTGGGCCACCATCCACAGGCATGGGTGCTGTTTATTCAGTGCCTTGTCAATTAGGTTATTTAAAGGCCAACTCACTGTGACTTTCCCTTTTTAAAGAGTTCAAATAGTTAATAAGACTCAGTACCATGTTGCCCCAAATCCTAACAGAATCTGTGGCCGCTAACTGGTGTCTAATTGGAGGGAGAGGCAAAAAATCTGGGTAATTTTGACAGCACTGGTACCTGAACTATCACCGCTTTAGAACACCTAGGTTTGCAAAGGCAGAAGCCCAGTTACTTAGGTCTCTTTTGAGGTGCCTTTCTTCCAAAATGTTAAGTTTATATTTGAAACCTCTTGCTTTCCATTCCCCCCTTTGGGCCCCATGTGGCGGTAACCCTCGTCGTAACGCTGCCTGCTGAAAGCCCCCTGGACTCCGGGAGCAGGCACCCTCGCTCTCCAGGCCGGGTCTCTCCCTCGGGCTCCCAGGGCGTCTGCTGTTCGCTGGCTGGGCTCAGGAAGGCTCGGTGACTTTATAACAGGCCCACACATTTCCCACATACAGGACAGGATCACCTCAGGGAGCTTTTCCCAAAGCCTATTCTACGGGTGTTTAGGACAGTAAGGTTTCCATGGCCTCTGTCTCTACTAAAAGCAGAAGAGCTTTTGTTTCAGCAACTGTGGCCAAGATGAGAGGGGCTGGAGAGGAGGAAGAGGAAAGTTGAGCGGCAGGAAAAGTGCCACCTTGGGGTGTGGGGAGCCCCTCCGGGGGTGGAAGCAGAGGCAGAAACTACCAGAATGACTTAAGGGGGATTGCGTGTATGATTCTTAGCTCAGACGGGGCTGATCAGGGCTCCTGTTTCCTGTTTGGGAGTGTGGCGGAAAGGAGGCTTTTCTGAACAAGAGTGGCTGCCGCCGCAGGCTCCTGAACACGGGTGAAGCAGCATCAGGGGACGATGGGGCGCACCAGGCTGAGAGGAAGTGACTGCTTTGCCGAGATGCGGACTGTGGTGCGGGTTGGACATTGGGCAGCACCTAGCTAAATCAGGGTGTGGCGACACTTGCCTGAGAGATGTAAGTATTAGAGGAAGGTTAGATCAGCTTAGCAGTGGCATTCTCCTCACTCCATTGCATGAAACAAGCCACTTTGATGGCTCTGATTATGCCCCTCTTAATTATTACAAACAACGGCAGAATCTGAGCGGGACAGGGGGCGCTTAAATGGCCACCAATCCCAGGCTCCATTGCCCACTTTACGCTCCTCTCTAGCAAGCCTTGCTCACTGGATTTGTTTTCTGCCTCTGGAATCAGCCTGCGGCCCATTCGCCTTCTGGTAATTGCACAGTGGGGACTGCAGTTTCAGCACATCTGACTTAAAAAACACGGTCCAGACCCCCACGGTATCCAAGGTTTCCAGTAAGAACGTAAGCCATCGGGGTTTCCAGCTGTGTGACCTGGGGACGGCACTCCCCTAGGTGGGTGGAGCCCAGCGCGGCCTCCTCCATGACCTCTCCTAGGACTCCCTGAGTCCTGCCTTACCGCCACTTAACACAAGTTACTAAGGACACTCCCTTCCTAGCAGCCAGCAGCAGCACTTCCGAGGGCTGCTCCCCGCGGTCCAGACAGGCTGGAAAGCCACGGTCTGGGCTCGGGGGAGCTGTGCTTCCTGGTCAGCGGGCTGCTCTTCCTTCTTCAGTTCTCAGCAACAGGAGAAGGTCACAGAAGAATCTCCACTTCAGGCACTGATCTGCCCCTCCCAGGTAACCCTAGTCCTGTTCTCCGGTGCGGAGAGGCGTGAGAAAGGAGCAGGGAAGGACACACTAGCAGTCTGCACCGCCTGGCATGCTGGGCTCTGCACTGCGATGTGCTTTGTGCAATTTAAAAAATTGAGGAAACACTCCAACGTCGAAGTAATAAAATATTAATTAAATTATACTTTATGGTTTGATTATGTTTTATTCATTTTTGTTTATGTATGTTATTAGCATTTATTTATAATTTATTTTTAATTAATAATATAGTGCATTCACACTGTGGAATGCAGCAGATAAAAAGAATGCAGAAAGCCGATATGTGCTGACTGCAAACCTCCCCCAGACGTGTTATTAAGTGACATATTACTACAATAATGACCGTAAGTTTAGTACACTATGATCCCATTTAATGTGTGCTTGTTTGTATTTTTTTTTTCATAGCTCCAAACAGTCCTTGGCTATTTGATGTTTTAATGTGTGAGTGTGATGAGTATTTATGTGCATACGTGGTATGTGTGTGCTTGTGTGTGAGTGTGGCTGTGTGTGCAAGACCGTGTGTCTGTGTGTGTGCTTGTGTGTGTGTGTGAGTGCATGAGTGTGTGTTTATACCCACAGGAAAGCTGATAGGGAATGCTAAGAACGCTTCTCTCTGAAGAGTGGGGAGCAAAGGAGAAGTAACTTGCACACCGACTTCCACCGCTTACTTCTTAAGTGTTGGGTCACGTGTGACTTTTACTTTCATTTTTGTGCTTTTCAGTATTTTCAGTAAGGTTTAGGGCCCAAATAAAACAAAGCAATGCCCACATTTCTGCAGCAGTGTCATGGGGGCAAGGAGTGGAAGTGATGTGGTGTGGCAAAGCCAAGCGTATGAGCCCAAGGAGGGCAAACATGAACCCAGGAAGCACATTCTCACTCACAGACAGAGTTATCAAGGGGCACTGAGGGTGGGAGGCTGGGCTAGGTCACGGGAATGGGTTGGGTTCAAGCTGTAGGGCCCCTGTCTGGAGGGATGCTGGTCACCCTGCCCTCTGCCAGTCCTTCCAGACTGGGCTCCTGTGACTGTAGTGGGGAAGATGGCAGAGGGGGGGAGCCCGGGCTGGCCGGGCTCTGTCAGGCAGGGACTCATTGTGATCTCTGGGGAGGGCCAGTGATGAGGGCAGGAGCAGGAGGTGGGTCATCAAGGGAAGGAGGCTTTGTGACCATCTGCTCTCCAGTGAGGAGTGGGCACATTGCCCTCTAGGGACCTGTCCAGCTCAAAGACTGCAGGTGCCCTTTAGGGAAGTAAAAAACAAAATAATGCTCAGAGTAACACAAAAGTGGCTGGGAGGCTGGAAGAACCCCCCTCCATGCCAAGCAAAGCTATCGTCCAAATGGGTTTTCTAGTTTCATTTAACCCACTTTGCGCATCAGTGATCCCAGCAGAAATGGCATGCCCCTAAAAAGTATGCTCCTTTAGGAGGCAAGTCCACTTCCGCAGGGCCCTTAAGTCCTGTTCATTCTTGATTTGCTAAATCTCTAGAATCTTAGGAAACCTTCTCCTCTTCTCCAACGCTGTGATGGAGATATGTATGGGAAGAAATCAGAGGCTAAACACAAGGCTCCCTACTGGTAACGTGGGTCCTGCCAAGGGAAGGAGGGAAGCAAACAGCTCCTCGAAGCCTGGGAAGCAGAGCAGCCAAGTGTGGTCCCGCCGGGCACTCAGCAGCCCATTGTCCTGAGACTATTCCCTCCCTGACTCTCTCCTTACTCTGTCCTGTGACCTGGCTCACCCCTTTGCCCTCTGCTCTTCTCACTCTGTGCCCGACCCTGTGCTAACTGTGGAAGATGCATAAGTGAACAACAGGCACTTGTTAAACAAACATTTATTGATATTCCAAATATGTTCCAGCCACTGTTTGAGAGGCTGAACAAGACACCGTTCTTGCCATAATGGAGCTCATTGGCTGTTGGGGTAGACAGAGAAATAATCAAAGAATCACAGGACTCAGGGATAAATAATATGATTGAGGAAGCCCAGAGTGCTGTGGGAACATAAGGAAGGGCCTCACACAGCCTAGGGGTCAGGGGAGGTATCTAGAAGGAGGTGACACATAATGCAGGGCCTCCCTGCAATTGAGGCAGGGACATAGGAGAGGCAGCTCTCGAGCACTCTGTTCACAGCTTGTCACCTGCAGGAACTCCAGGCGTTTGGAGGCGGTAGTAAGGGAAGAACAAGATAGCCAATGCGCCAAGTCAAAAGCGTCTAGATCCTACAAGAATCCCCTGCAGCTCACTGAGTCTGCAGCTTCCCACCACCACCCCAGACAACTCTCAAACTGGAGATCAGCTCTGACAGAAAGACTGTCCTTAGAGTCCAGGAAAAGCAACTTCCTATTTAGAGTTCGCTCGTCTCAGGTCGTTTTTGTAGTAACTCGACAGGTGAACAAAAGTGATGTCACATGAGCAGGGCTTCATTCTCAGTGAGCAGAGGGCAGAATTCAAAAAGCTAGTAGCATGAAGACAAGGGCTGATCCTGGAAAAGGGGCCTGGAGGGCCTGGAGAGCTGGCTACACTTCCATCCCTGGAAAGGACTACAAGGTTTCCCACAACTTGGAGAATTGCTAAAAAAAACAAAAAAACTGACCTTTCCATCCTAGGAGTTCTACAAAGAAGAATATAGGATGGACCCACAGCAGAAAAACCACACCTTCAGCTCTGAGTTTATTATATTGGGCTTTGGGGACCTTGGTGAATTGCAAATCCTTGTTTTTGGACTCTTTCTAATCATGCACCTTGTCACCCTAGCAGGGCACACAACTATTGTCCTCATCACCCTCATTGATTCCCGCCTCCAGACCCCCATGTATTTCTTCCTCCGGAACCTGTCCACCATTGAAATTGGTGATATACTGGTTATTGTCCCCAACATGCTGGCCAATTTCCTTTCCAGGAACCAGCGGATGTCCTTCCTGGGCTGCGCCCTGCAAATGCACCTCTTCATCGCCCTGGGTGGGGCAGAGTGCTTCCTCCTGACCGTGATGGCCTATGACCGCTTTGTGGCCATCTGCAACCCCCTGCGCTACGCTTTCATCATCACCAGGGCCCTGTGCCTGCAGATGCTGGCTCTGGCATGCAGCAGCGGCTTTGCACTCTCTCTCACTCTGACCACGCTGATCTTCCTCCTGCCCTTCTGTGGGTCCCATGAGATCAATCATTTCTTCTGTGACATCCCCGCTGTGCTATTCCTGGCCTGCTCAGACACACAAGCCAATGAGATCGCAGTCTTCCTCGTATGCATGCTCATCCTGCTGATGCCCTTCTTGCTGATCCTGCTCTCCTATGGGTTCATCATCACGGCCATCCTCAGAATCCACTCAGCGGAGGGCAGGAGCAAAGCTTTCTCCACCTGCGCAGGGCACCTGCTGGTCTCGCTTCTGCACTATGGCTGTGCGATATTCATCTACATTCGCCCCAAGTCATGCTACACCCCAGAACAGGACAAAATTGTGTCCTTAATCTACACCAACGTAACCCCCATGCTGTACCCTCTGATCTATAGTCTGAGGAACAAGGAAGTGAAGGCTGCCCTCAGGAGACTCCTGGTGACGAAGCAGTAGCCCAAGGCAAGTTGAAGGGAGGTCAAGGCCCACCAGCCAGGCATCTCACTGTGCACCTCGTGGCTCCACGCCTTCCTTTTCTCACTGCCTCTTTTTCTGTGATCAGAACTACAGAAGGAATCCTAAGACTCTCTGAGATGCAGCAGTTCTCAGGCATTGACGGATGTTTTACTGTCCCTTCATGAACAGTTCCATCCATCACCCACAGCACTGTCAGAGACGTGGACACGGACAGGCAGAGGGTCATTAGATGACCAGAACAAAACATTAAACCAGCCACTTCTGTGGCCAAAGAACTAGCAGAGATAGAAATACAAGGAACTCCCAGATCCAAAGTAGGTAGTCTGGATGAAAATGCAGAGCCAGCCCAGAAACTGAATTCCTGCACCATCAGAAAATGACCTAAAGATCACTTGAGACACACGAACGCAACCTGAAGCAGCAGCATTGAGGACTCCTCCCTCGATCCACGCACCATCCTCACTGAGGCACTTCAGCTTCTGGGCCAGCTGACCCCTCCTCATCCTTCAAATCTTGGTTAAAGGGCCACTTGCTCCCAGAAGCCTCACATGCTTACACATCATCTAGCACTGAAATGGCTTGTCTCCCTGAATGGCCTAGAGACTCCTTGAAGATGAGAACTATTATTAATCTCTGTCACCCCAGCACCTGGCACATAACAGATGCTCAATAAATGGTAATTGGTCAGGTGCAGTGGCTCACACCTGTAGTCGTAGCACTCTGGGTGGCCGAGGAGGGAGGATCGCTTGAGCTCAGGAGTTTGAGACCAGCCTGAGCAAGAGCAAGACCCCGTCTCTACTAAAAACAGAAAAATTAGCCAGGTGTGGTGGCATGTGGCTGTAGTCCCAGCTACTCGGGAGGCTGAGGCAGAAGGATTTCTTGAGCCTAGGAGTTTGAGTTTGCTGTGAGCTAGGCTGACACCACGGCACTCTAGCCCGGGCCACAGAGCGAGACTCCGTCTCAAAATAAATCAATAAATACATGGTAATTGAACTGAATTGTAAGCCCCCATGAGCCTTGGCACAAGAATGTCTTCAGACCTCAGCTGGTAATGGAATGAAAACTTTTAGTATGTTGCTGGGCTGAGGCCTCTGTGACCTCACGAGAAAGTATTTACTGGCCTCACTCCCAACCCATAGGCTGGGCTCAGTGCCTTGGATCCCTGTGTTTCCTTCAACCATGACACTTAGCAGGAAACACTTCTTCAATGAATGAATGAGTCCCTCATGTGTACCTGGCACTGGGCTTGGCACTAGGCATATAGACAAAGCCCCTGTCCTCAAAGAGCTCACAAACTATCCTGGACTATCAGACACTGAAACAACTCATTTTAATACAGTGGCTACCTGCTATTCCTTCACAGGAGAGGATGAATCATTTCTACCACCAAACCTCGGAACACCCACATGCTGTTAAAAGAGTCAGGAAGGAGAGAGCCTGAGTCCTTGATGGACCCTTCATTGGGCAACTAAACCAACACCAAGACCACCTCCCTCTGGACTTTGTGTTCTATCAACAATACATTTCCTGTGGTTTGAACTCAAAAAGCATTCCTAAATGAGGCATAGGGGAACCACAAGTACCAGCTATTTCCAACCTTGCCAGCTGTCCTCAATTCACTTTGCCCGCCACCTCCCCCGTCATGCCTAGGGAATGACCCTGCTGCAGGAGCCACCACTGAGGCACTCCTTCCCAGATGGGAGTGGGAGACCTTGAAGGGCAGGCACCATCTGGTCCTTTTTCCTGGTGCCCAGCCCTGCCTGCTCTTTGGTCAGTGACAAGGCAATGGCAAGTCAGTGAGAGAAGACGATGACTACAGAAAAGAATCCACTATAGGCTCTACCTGGGAGCTCACAAACCAGTGCAGGAGACAGAACAGCAAATACCTGGTGACAGCCCAGTGCTATCAATATTACGCCCAAAGATAGACTCAAGTTGCTATCAAATGAGGCAATGCTATTCCACATCTCCTGGAATTGTGGTGAGGATTGCATGGGGAGTGACACATGGCCAGGACGCAGTGAGGATTAGCGGCAGTTTAGGGCAGCACTGGGCCCTTCCATGTTGCCCTCCCCCCTCAGGCTGCAAATGGGAGTGCGAACAAGAGAAGGACAGTGATCAAAATAACAGCTGTTTGGTGCTGACACCACCACTCCAGCCCTTTGTGGACCCTGTCCTCAGGGCCACATGATGCCCTTGTAGCCTGCAGTGGGCACCCCTTTATTTGTGCACGCTTAGGTGGATGCTGCTTCTGCTATCCTGTCAAGAAACACTAACTCCTACTGCTTGCATCCCTAAATCCTCCCCTACTTTCAAAATAAACTAGTAAAATGTTGGCAACTGTTGAAGCTGGATAAAGGGTAGATTTTTTTTAATATTATTCTCTCTCCTTGTGTGTAGATATGTAATTTCCATAATAAAAAGTTTTAAAAGTTAAAGACTCCTGATTGGTCCTCTCTGCCCAGCAGTCCCCTCGCCGCCCCCCCCTCGTGGCTTAGAATGGCCGCCTCATCCCCCCATTCATGCACACACGGGGCCTTGGGGGAAGCACAGGGAGTCAAGCCTTCCCAGGCTGCGAGATAAGGATGTGGCAACACAGGGGGCTCCAGGGAGGAGGGAGAGGCCCCTTCCAGTCAAGGGGGGTCATACATCAGGATGGGAGGGGTGAGAAGGGGATGGACACCATCAAAAGGGCCATCCATGGCAGGTGGCCTCCCAGTCCAGGCAGTACCTGGGGGAGCAGCTGAGCTGCTCAAAGCAGAGCAGCTTCCCCTGTTCCCAGGTTGGTCCTGGCCCCCAACAGCTGCCTTTCACTGTCCCCAAATGGCAGGAGGGAGGGAGGGGAAGGGGATCAGAGAAGACCAAGGGCACAAGGCCAGGACACAAGGCCAGCCAAGGCTTCCCACTGGGCCCCGACCCCGAGAGTCCTGGGTCCAGCAGAAGCACCCACAGTGACCTGCACAGGCAAAGAAAGGCCTGGCCCCCCACCCCGGTCCATATTAGGCCAACCCGTGCCGGGCCCATCCCCCTCCCAAGAGCGGTGGGCCCCGCTCAGGCCAAATCTCTAGGGAAGGGGCCCAGGAATCTGCAGATGAGGGGAGAGGCTGTTCTCGTCATATAGGTAAGAGATGATGTCTAGGGAGGGTAGACAGGACACGTTGAAAGGAATTGAGTAGATGGAAAGTGAGATGAGAGTATGGGAGGCCGAGGAAATGCCTCCCAAACAAAGGAGACAAAGAACTAAGGAGACGGAAGCGTTTGGGGAGTGAGGGAACAGACAGTGAGGTCAGTTGGGAGTTGGTTGGGTTTGAGGTACCTACAGGGCTTCCAAATTCATGCGGCTATACCAGTTTGAAGCTTAAGAATTCAAGAAAGATGTTGAGTATCTGGCAAAAAGATCCTTGTTTAACTATCACGTTCCTTGAATTATACACACTGGCCCTGTCAGCTCTGAGGCTTAATCATTGCAGATTATGCCTGTGATTGAAAATATATTTAATACATTCCAAACAAGTTTTCTCTGATTCAGAAACACAAAGGCTTTGATTGCCAGAATGTTTAGGACTGGCACTGTGGAGAGGAGGGGCTGTTATTTGCTGAGCACCCCGTGTGTGTGTATGATGTATTTTTTGTGTTCAAGCACACATGTGTTACACAGGAGCACTTGGAAGGGGCAGAAGAAAAAATATTTCATTGTGTAATATTAACAAAATGCTGATGAAGCAAACTGTCAGTAGCCCTCTGGAGGAATAACTTTCAGGATAGGATGAACACTGTGTGTAGAATTTAGAAAGGATTGCTTTTTGGAAGCAGCTCAAAGCCACAGAGAGAGTAGAGTGGCATGGCGTTGGCCCCATAGTGTCTGCCCACGGCCCAGAGGCTCAGTGACTTCAGAGACTTCATCATAGCATAGTCCTCCTCATTGCATCACGAAAAAGTGCCAATTAAAGGAACTTTCAGAGGAAAAATACAGCCTCCAATGAATTGAACAGGACAATTAAAACTTCAGCAAAGTAGTTCACTTGGGAACTAATTAGAAGATTTTCTCAACAATAATTGATGAATACATTTCTTAATTTTCTGCTTACTAATGAAATATGTGTTCACTATAAAAAAAATAGAGAGAAAATATGGGCAAGTTTGGAAAAGAAAATAAAAATCAACCATTATCTCACCACTAAAGATAACTACAAGGAGAATGTGGTATATTTGTGGATAAATGAGTTAATTCCTGCTTAGTGTTTACAACAGTGACTGAAACACAGTAATCACTCAATAAATGTGATTGGTTATCATTATTCCATTCCTAGTAGGCTTAGAAAAGTCTTTTCCCATCCAAAATCAAATAAAGTTCACCTAAATTTTCTTCAAGTATTTTTAGTTTTTTTGTGTATATATTAGCTGAATACATTTTAATTATACACAATTCATATAATATAGAAATATTTCCACATATTCTATTCCTTTACACACCACCGTTGCTTTTACCAAGATATGTAATAGCAGCTTAGTAAGTCAGCACTTACTTGCCCGCTCCTATTACTATTCATTTGTTTCATTTCATTCATTTGACTGTCACTTGCACCTCAGAATTGTCCTCCAAAGAGTGAGAGACTCAGGCATTTATTCAGTGATCTTGGCTGCATCGCGGGAGGGCTGTGTCCAAGGGCACAAATTCCCCTGCACTGCCAGGACCACCCTGTGCACAGGTTGGGTAGGGGACAGAAAAAGGGAGATGTGCTGGGAGCTGGAGGGAGCTGGAGGGAGCGCTGGCACAGGGCACAGAGGTGCCCACTCCAGCAGCTCAGAGCCAGAGGGCATGAGGAGAGTGCAGGGGGCCCAGAGGCGCAGCCTGATCGAAGATGTAGAAAAGTGTCTATGGGAAATATAAAGGTACAGGAATATAGGCAGGCTGCAGATGATGGTGACCAGAAGGGATTCAAGAGATGTATAGAAAATACAGGAAAGAGCTGGAAAGTCGAACTCTTTGCTTGTCGCCCTGCACCAGCCTGCTTTTTTCCTTGATGGCCGCATATCGGTAGAGCCCGGTTATGCCAACGCTGCCCCCACCCTGCCCACCTCCAGCAGTACCTTTCCTGTTGATCTGACCCCCTTCCAGACACAGAAGTACACCAGCACCCAGCAGGCCAGCAGACACAGGGTCACCTCCCAGTTGAGGGCCCCTGGCACCTCCAGCCACCCAGACAGCCACAAGACTTTGTTCCTAGGGGAGGGGGAGGGAGACGCCATGAGGGCTGTGCCAGCAGGGGACGGAAGAAGCCACTGGAATCCACTCTGAGGGGTCATGGCTCCTGGCTCTGGCAGTCCTCTGTCCAGCCGGTCCCTCCCGTCATCCACCTGGGCCAGGCCTGCAGGCGGCGCGGTGTGCCTGGCACCTGGGAGTCCATGGCCTGTGGGAGGCGGTGGGGCCCCCAGCTGAGTCCCGAGCCCCAGGCCCCAGGACCCAGGGCCCCCACCCTACTCTGCCCCCCACCAGGCGAGGCGGGCACGAGGGAAGGGCAGTGAACCCTGTCGCTGAAGGAGCAAGGCCCGTCCGAGCCCCAGGGACTAGCCTGGGTGCTCCCTGAGGACAGGCAGGGACTGGGAGTGACTGCTCCGCATCCCGGGGCTCGCGTGCACGCGCAGGGGAGACCCTGGGATGGGACGGGCCAGGCCCAGGGGCGCCCGACCCGCTACCAGAACGTGCCGACGGGGGCCAGTGGCAGAAGGAAGCAGCCGGATGCCTGAAGTCCTCAGCACATGCCGGTTCGCACAGGCACACGGGGGAGCCCTGGTCGCGCCTGGCTTTTAAGTGCGCAACCTCAGAAGGGCGCCTCAGTGTTCTCCTGACAGGAACCCACAACAGGGGACCTGTCACCAGGAGGGGTTGGCCCTGTGGGCATCCGCACCGCCTGCCAGGCAGGCCCGGGGAGCACGCGCACTGGGCGGGCTGGGCGGGAAGCAATCACGTGCCCAGTGGCCTCACCCGAGGTCTCCAGGGACGCAGAACAGGGCCGTTTGCGCAGGCGCTCTCAGGAGCCCAAGGTGCATCACAGGCTACCAGCGGAGCTCAGAGGTTCAGAGGGTTCTGAGGGAAAAGACAAAGGTTGGGGAGCCATGTCGGCTGCAGACCAAGGTGCAGGCGGTGCAGCAGGCCATGCTGAAGGCCAAAATGGCCCAGATGGCCACGGAGGCCACGGAGGCCCAGGTGGCTCAGGAGAGACGGGGGTCGCTGGCAGCAGAGGTCCACAGTTTGCACGAGCACAGGGAACCGCAGGGCCCGGTGGACACGCAGCCCCAGGGCCCAGTGGATCTGCTGTGTCAGCCCTGGATGGACACACCGAGCCCACGGCCATAGAGCCAGGAAGACGACAGCTTCTGTTGTATCCTCTTCAAAGAGGTTGTAGTGGCCCGGGGCTCAGCAGATGGGCTGGGAGGGGTACCCTGGAAGGGCATGGAGGAGTCAGCTTGGGGGTATAGCAAGGGAAACAGTGGGGAACCAGGAAAGCTGGAAGGGGTGGCCTGGGGACATGGGCCAGTGGGCAGGGAGACAGCCTGAGGGGCCTGAAAAGGGGGAGCAGACTGCAGGCAGGGTGAGTTGGCCGTGGGTGGCCGGAGGGACAGCCTGTGGAAAGCAGGCCTCAGAGTGATAAAGGAGGCCTGAGACACAGGCAAAGTCGGTATCAGATGGTGCCTTAACCTGATCTCCACCGGCATCTTCACCATGCCTTTCTCATCCCCCATGGTGTGCCAGTCCCTGGCCACTCATGCCCAATCCGTGCCAAGGGCCGTTCAGAAGGAACTCACAATGTCCGGCGATATACTGACTATGTCAGTTCTAGAAGGGGCCTGGGTGGGGTGTGGTGGCAGGTGGCTGGGATTAATCGGCATCTGAGGGTCATTCTAATAGAGAAATGGGAACACCACACAGTAGGGTCTAAGAACAGAGACCTGGTGCACTGGGCCTGTGCAGAGCCCGAGAGAGCGGAGGGAGGTAAGTGCAGAGACACCATCTTTGACTTGATTTTCCTTTTCCCTCACTTTTAGCCGACTCACCGCTGAAGACCCTGGGCAACTACAAATTGCCATCCCCTCCTGTCTCGACCAGCTTGAGATGTGGGGGAACCTGTGGACTATGGAAAGGGCACTGGGACTGTTGGGACCAACGGAACTTACTCTGTTTGAGGTCAAGGTGCACAAAGGAAAATGAAAGAGAAAGAGCCATGTCACAAAGACCTTCCTGTCCTGCAAGCAGGATTCCTGGGGAATGAGTGAGCTCTCCAGCCCTTGAGGGCTCAGGCACAGGTGGTGGGAGCATTTGGCCAGGCTTGTGGTAGAGGAAATCCAAGCCCCAGATGCAGATGTTCCTACTGGTTCCTTCCAACCCTAATACTCTGTAATTCTAAGTCAAGTCCTCCGGAGTCAACTTGACTGCTGTCTTCCCAAATATGTAGAATGGTTATCACATGGGTAGGTAGAGGACTTTGAGTCATGGTGAAGCGGGGACACCTGGGCAAGAATGGCCACAACTGTAGCATGTCCCCGCCCAGGGAAGCAATGCCCAGTGTGGTCACCACTCCCCTGGGCCTCATCCACAGCCCGGCCAGCTCCAAAGTCCCGCTGCATTTTGGCTATAGCAGCACCCAGAGCACTACAAACCAGACTCTGAGGAACTGCCTCCTGCAGCCACGTTCGTGGGGACTGAAGGACAAAGCCCAGGTAGCAAATTTCAAGGTCCAAGGGTACAGTAACTCTCAGGTAGACCTGCTAGTTGAGTGAATGCAGAAATGTTACAAGTGCTTCAGGGAAACCTGGAGTGACTCAGTGGCCTGTCCCAGATGGTGGGTATTCCTTCCCTGACCTGCCTCTTTTCCTCCTAACCTAAGCTAATCACCACTTGTCTGAAATAGTGACTTCGCCTGGGCCACAGTCGCCACTCTGCCCGCAGTGCTCATGCATCTGCAGAGGCCTCATCCCCCGGGTTCCCACAGCATCCTCCTTTTCTTTGGCTCTTCTCTTGCGTCATCCTTCCCAAGATGTTCCTCCAGCTTCTTAAGCTTCCCCGTTGTCCCTAGAATCACGGCAAGGGTCCTCAGGGAAACCCATAGGGGCAGGAGCTGCTCCTCAGGCGAGGGGGAGCGACGCAGCAGGCTCTCCCACTCCTGCCTTCCCTGGAGAGCTGCCTCCAGTCACACCAGAGTGGGGCTACTCGCGGGGCACCGTGGGGGAGGGCAGGGGCAGTGGAGGAGGCCCCCGGGCAGACACCCCGAGAGCTTAGTCCCCGAGACGGAGAGAGCAGAGCAGCCGCGCCTTGCCCTGGGGCAGCGGGACAACCAGCACAGTTTGCACAGTGAGGCCGAGCTGTGTGGAAGTCAGTCTGTGACCACCTGTCAGTGTGTCTGCAGATAGGTCTGTCTGCCCCAGGACATCAGGAAAATCAAGGCCCACCTGCCTGGTAGGTCGGGAAGCCGTCCAAGGAGCCAGAGGGTGGCTTGGTGCTTGAGGGAGCATCTCAGCCAGCAGGTCACCAAACAGGGCCTGGCCCTGGAGCTGAGACCCTGGGCGTCCTGTTCTCTGACACGTTGCACTGGGTGGGAAGCTTTCGCCTCTTCTTAGGTGCCCTGTAGGAGGGACCTGCAGCTGGAGAATGGGAGCAAACAGCGCAGGGCCCCCTGGACCTACGTCAGGGCATGGGCTGAGGCGCCAGACCAGGCCAGTATCCCTTCAGTTGCAGCCAACTTCATTGTTTTCTGCTGATCCCCAAAATAATCTTACCCCAAGAAAAATCATTCAAACACTGCAGACAAGACTAAGACAGACTGAACATTTGCACACACACACACACACACACACACACAAAGTAACTACAGTTAACAGGCTGGGTTGATGCTTCTGTGCTTCAAAGGCAGAGTTTGTTCATGTCATACACATGCGATGATACTATATACATTGCCCTGTGGCTTCCTCTTTTCACTTAACATATATATATATATCTTGTGGATGTTTCTCCCTAGCAGTGTGCAGAGCCATGCAGCTCATTCTTTCAGTAAACCATTTTATGGATGCATTAAAATGTGCTACACTGTTTACCTATATTGTTTCTGACTTTTACTCATTTTTAAAGAATACTGCACTTAAGTGTTGATCAGTGAAAACCAGTTTGATGGTGAGTACATGTGTGCACCGTCTGGGGGATGGACATGCTCCAAGCTCTGACTCGGGTAGGGGAAGGGCAGTATACATAACAGAAACATATTTGAATGCCCGTAATATGCTGAAATAAGAAAGAATAAAAAAGAATGCTGCAATGACCATTCTTGTATACTCATCTTTGTAGTTGTACAGACTTTTCAAAGGACAAAGCTAAGAATTTAAGTTGCTGGGACAGAAGACATTCACTTTTAAATTTCTGAGAGACTTTGCAAAATTGTTTACCAAAATGGTGGCACCCCATCTTCATTTGTGCTAATAGTAAGGGTCTTATCAATCATCATAATGTTTGCTAATAGAATGGGAGAAAATGAATACTCAATGTTGTTATATGCGGTTCTTTGGTTATTACTGAAGCCTAACATCTTTTTATTCTTTTGCTGGGCCATATGACTCCTACCTGTCTTCTAAGAATTGCCTGTTCTTACCTTTATCTGTTTTTCAACTTGGTTGTTTGGCTTTTGCTTAGTGATGTGTGAGAGCTCTTGTATAGTAAAGATATTAGCCCTTTGATTATCAAACACATTGCAAGTGCATTTCCCAGTATGTTGCTCTAATTTACCTTTGTTTGTTGCCAAGTTTCACAGTAGGTCAAAAATCAGCCTGTTCCCATTGAGCTGTAAATATCCCCAGAACGTTCTCTGTGGAATACATACTGCTATAGCTGTGACACATCATAGTCTTAAGAATTATTTTTGCTATACATTTTAATGGATCACACCACTAGTCTCCAGTCATTACTTTCCACTCACAGAATGTTCCTGGCTACAATTTTACTATATTGTTTCAGATAGACATTTGATTTTTTTAATGTAAAAATAATGCCACAAATAAAAATAGGATTGATCTAGTTGACGGCACTAAACATATTAATATGCACCTATGTGTTCTGCTAGTTTTTAAATAATTTTCTTCTTACATAAAACCCTTCTAAATATTTGTATATGGTTTATCTTGATTTTACTCTGTACACTTTATATCCAAAGACACAAATAGAATCAAACTGAAAGAATAGAAGTGGATATTCCATGCAAACTGTAAAAAAAAAGGGGGGGCTTGGGTGTCTGCACTAATATCACACAAAATAGAATTCAAGTGAAAATCTTGTACAAAACACAAAAGAATGGCCTTGTATACTTTCAAAAATGGTCATGTCAGCAAGAAGATATAGCAGTTAAGAACATATATGCACCAAACAATAGTGTTCCAAAATATATGAAGTAAAATTTACAGAGTGGAAGAGACAAATAGTCCTCTCTACAATAATAGTTGGAGACTTTAGTACACCACTTTAAATAATGGGTGGAACATGTAGACAAAAGATTAATAAGGAAACAGAGCACTTGAACAATGCCATAGACCAACTAGACCTAACAGACCCATGTAGAATACTCCACCCAACAACAGCGGAATACACATTCTTCTCAAGTGCCTATGAAATATTCTCTAGGAGAGACCTTATGGTAGACCACAAAACTAGTCTTAATTAATGTAAACAGACTGAAATATTTCCAAGTATCTTTTCCACCACAACAGAATGAAACTAGAAATCAATAAAAAAAGGAAAACTGGAAAATTCCCAAATATGCAGAAATGAAAAAATACATTTTAAACAACCAATAGGTCAAAGAAGAAATCACAAGGGAAATTAGAAATATTTAGAGATTAATGAAGATGAAACAAAACACAAAATTTATGATAAGAAGTGAAGGTGGTAAATAATATTATAACTGTAAATGACTATATTTTAAAAATAGGCTGATCTCCGTGGCTTATGCCTGTAACCCTAGCAACCTGGGAGGCCGAGTCAGGCAGATCCTTTGAGCTCAGGAGTTCGAAACCAGCCTGAGCAAGAACGAGACCCCGTCTCTACTAAAAAAAAGAAAGAAATTAGCTGGACAACTAAAAATATATAGAAAAAAATAGCTGGGTATGGTGGCACATGCCTGTAGTCCCAGCTACTTGGGAGGGCCGAGGCAGAAGGATTGCTTGAGCCCAGGAGTTTGAGGTTACTGTGAGCTAGGCTGACGCCATAGCACTCTACCCAGGGTGACAGAGCGGTAACCTGCCTCAAAAATAAATAAATAAGTAAAATAAAATAAAAAATAAAAAAGAAGACAGTTCTGAAATCAATAACCTAACTTTATGTCTTGTGGAACTAGCAAAATAAGAGCAAACTGAAATAGAGGAATGAATTAAATAATAAATATTAGGGTTGAGATAAATAAAATAGAGAAGAGAAAACAATAGAGAGAATCAAGGAAACCAAAGAGTTGGTTCATTGATAAGATCACCAAAATTGACAAGCCTCTAGCTAGACTACCAAAAAAAGAGAATAGATACAAATCACTAAAATTAGAAATAAAAGTAGAGACATTAGTACCAACTTTACAAAACTTTAAAAAAATATATGAAAGAATACTATGAGCAATTGTACACCAATAAATTAGATAAACTAGATGAATAGACAACTTCCTGGCAACAAACTGCCTAAAATTAAATTATAAGAGATTTTAAAAAATCTGAACATAAGTATAACAAGTAAAGAGATTCAATCTGTAATCAAAAACCTCCAAATAAAAGTCCAGAACCAGATGACTTCACTGGTTAAATCTACCAAATATTTTTAAAAGAATTAACACCAATCCTCAAAGTCTTGTAAAAATAGGAGAGAAGGGAATATTTCTTAACTCATTCTGTGAGGCCAGCATTACCCTGATATCAAAGCTAGATGATAACAACACATGCATCAAAAGATATTTAGAGACCAATACTCATTATGACTATCAATGCAAAAATTCTCAGTAAAATACCTTCAGACCAAATCCAACAGGATTTTAAAAGGTTTATACACGATGACCAAGTGAGACTTATCCCAGAAATGCATGTATAACTCAACAGCAATAAAAAAATGTATCTGTGTAATATACCACATTAATGAGACCAAGAGAGGAAAAAACACATGATCCTCTCATTAGACACAGACTAGGGACTTGGCAAATGCCAACACTCTTTCATAATAAAAGCACTCAAAAACTAGTGATACAAGGGAACTTCCTTGACACGATAAAGGGCATCCATGAAAAGTCCATAGTTAACATCATATTAATGGTGAAAGACTGAAAACTTTCCTCCTAACATCAGGAACAAAACAAGGATGACTGCTTTCATTACTGCTTTCAACACTGTACTGGGAGTTTGAGCCAGAGGAAGTTTGGAAAAAAAGAAATAAAAAGCATTCACATTGGAAAGAAAAAAGTAAAACTATCTCTGTTCACAGATAACATGATTTTATGTATACAGAATCCCCCAAAAATTCACGTGAAAATTACTATAGCTAATGAACAAATTGAGCAGTTTGCAGGGTAAAAGAACAACATGCCAAACTTAATTGTGTTTCTATGCACCTGCCATGGGCAACCTAAAAAGGAAATTAAGAAAACAATTCCATTTCAAATACCATCTGAAAGAATGAAACACCAAGGAATAAATCTAAGCAAGGAGGTGAAAGGCTTGCATACTGAAAATTAGAAAATATTGCTAAAAGAAATTAAAGACTGACCTGAATAAATAGAAAGACTTCTTGTGTTCATGAGTAGGGAGATTTGATATTGTTAAGTGGTCAATACTACCCAAAATAATCCACATATTTAATGCAATCACTGTCGAAATTCCAACAGCCTTTTTTTTTTTTCTGAAGAAACGGAAAAGCTGATACTCAGATTCTTATGGAATTGCAAGGGGCACCAAGTCACACACACAAAAAAAAAAACCTCAAAAAAGAACAAAGTCGAAAGACTCACACTTCCCAATTTCAAAACTTACTACACAGCTTCTGTAACAACCGTGTGTGGTGCTAGCATGAGGACAGACATAGAAAGCAAAAGAATAGGATTGAGAGTCCATAAATAAACCCATACATCTATGGCTAAATAATTTTTGACAAAGGTGCCGATCCAGCAATGGATATTCATACCCATATAAAGCACTGGAAAGAGCATCTGAAACATAGTAAGTGTTGGCTATCGTTGTGTTTCAGAAGTATACATGTGGATGCAGAGGAACACCAGGGAGGACTGTGGTGCGTTCTGTGGTTTGGCTCCTCACCATCCAACCCCACCTTCGTCTAGTGAGCCTTTTTCAACAGCAGACATTGGAGAAATAAAAACTACATTTTCCTTGCTCCTTTTGAAGTAGCATTCTAGATGTCGTTTAGATCTAGCCAGTTAGTTGCACTAGCACTTAATTTGGAAGGCAAAGTGAAGAGGAATCTGCTACCTCTGCCCTCTCTGCAAGTCACAGAGACTAACGTTTCTGGGTCGGCATTAGATGAGATTCCTGTGTGTGGTGCAAGGCAGATGCAAGGCAAGCAGTGGTGTGCTAGGGCCAGCTTGTACCTGCTGGTGACAGCCCATTGGGAGCATCTCTTCACAACTCAACCTCAGAGATATTATGTCAGTCGCTTGAAACCAGCTCTGATGGGCATATGTACACCATGGAAATCAGCAAATGCCACGAATCACGGCTCCTCCCTGCCTCCCGAGAGCCCATTGTTACCAGTACACCACTGGTTTCAAGGCATCCTTTCTTACGGCCTATTCTGATCTAGCGCCTGCACAGTAACTCTGGAACCAATGCTTAAGAGACGCAACTTCCTGGTACTTGAATCATAGCAAGGGTGGTGTGTTCTGAGAACCAAAGGTGGAGCCAGTAGCCTCCTGATTCTCTACCTTCCTTTCATGGCATGGGTACCAGTTCCCTTGGCAGGTCAGTTCTGTGGTGTCGTGGGAGTCTTTCCCAGAGCCTCAGCCTACATTCCGTTCTTCCAGCTCTTTAAATGCTTTTGTAAGCAACTGGTTCTCTGTGTTAAATTTCCTGTGCAAAACTAGCCAGAGAGGTTTATGTTATCTGGGAACAAACCTCAACTGATACACGAAGAAGCCTTCATGTCGTTTCTAAGATGCTTGCATCCACCCTTGGAGTGTAAGGGCACAGCAGGAAGCAGCACATTCTAACATCTTTAACTGAAGAGCAGTTACTAGAACTATCTAGAGAGGTGTTAGTAGGAAAAGGAGATCAGTAAGAATTGATGTGCTGGAGCTGGGTCATATGGGCTCCTGAGAGATAACTGTTACACTGTCAGAAATTTGGGAGCTTGTTAATTGTTGCCATTACTAAAATTTAATTGCATAAACTTTTAATTCAATAAATTATATTGAAAACAAAGGTGACGAATATGAAACGGGTTATTTTCTCACTGTTTTACTGCATTTTATTGGTATCTATGCTTTGGGGGTTATTTACATCTGTATCCATGTGGCGCGAATACTATATCCTGGTGTGTGAGTTGGCATAGAGACCTATGGAGAAACACTGCCCACACACAGCGAGGACTTGAAGGTGACCTTTACCATTAGTCCTTCCCTTCGGACCATGCACTCACAACGGCCCCCCCCCGCCTGCATCATCCAGTCCAAGCTCCCGAGGCTGGCCCTCCAGCCTGGGACAGCCAGCCCCTGGCACCTTCTCCCATCATCGCATCTCATGCTCAGCCACCATTCACTCAGCCCTGGAGAGCCAAGTGCGTCGGGCAGGTCCCGCGTCTAGCCCAGCTGAGCCTGATCAGTTTTTGCCTTGTCGAGAGTCCCAACCTCCCCCCCAGCCTTCACCTGCCCGAGTTCTCTGTGTGGTCTGCACGTCCACCAGGCTTCCACAGGGAAGGGATGGGGCACCCGGGACCCTAGGCCTGCCGTCTAGGAGAGGGGGCTTCAGGGAAGGCTGGCTATACATAATGTTGACTAGGCTGGCAGCCGCACACCCTTGGGGCCAGTTTGGCGGGAACTAACCACGTTCCAAAAGGCATCACTAGGGGCTCCTCTGCGCAGGCGCCCTAGGGAGCCTGTGGTGCCTCACGTGCCGAGCGGCCAGCGGGGCTTCTTGAGAGCTCCTCGGTCTCCAGCAAGGCGCGCAGGCGCAGGGAGGCCTTGGGGGGAACCAACCGCATACCGGTGGCCCGTGTGCGCCGGCGCAGTGGGCAGCCCGTGGTGCATTGTGGGGGAAGGGGTAGAGCGTCTTGCAGGAGCCCGCGCGCCTCAGCGGCTGTTGGTCAGGCAGGGCGGTTGGCTTCCCCGGGGGCTCTGAGGGAGAAGCGGAGCAGCCATGCAGGCCCCAGATTCAGGCGCAGCGGAAGTCGCAGGAGACCAGAGTGGTCGCAGAAGCCCTGATGGTCAGGGCAGCCCCAGTGGCCAGGGTGGCGCGGGCGCAGCTGGTGGTGCTCCTGTGGTGGGTGCCCCTGCTCCAGGGCAAGGTGGGGAGCCTGTGCCCGCAGACGCAAGGCCAGGAATCCAACTAACGCAACTGTATCCTTTAAGGCGATCCAGCTTTGGCTATGAGGCCAGGGGAGAGCAGAGAGGTAAAAGGGGTGGGGCAGAGCAGGGTACAGATGGGGGAGCAGGGCAGGGACCAGTAACACCTGGAAGGGAAAGACCACAGGGGAGCAGGAGGAAGGCCAGCATGGCCTGAGGGGACAGGAGAGGGGGTGCGGAAGGCCTGAGAATGCAGGAGGTGGAGAAACAGACATGAGAAGGCCGAGGGAGAAGGCCAGGCTGAGGAGACTGAGTGCGGTGGACGTGGATGACCTGAGGGTTAGACTGAGGAGACGGACAGGGACAGGGGCCAGGACCTGAGATGACTGGGTGCATGCGGGGCTAGCCTGACAGCTGCCTGGGGGGAAGTGGGCCTAGAGGGTTAAGGAGGCTTGAGGGACAAGTAAAGCCAGTAGTGGATGATGCCTTAACCATTTCTCCTCCAGCGTTCTCACAGTCCCTTTCCCGTCTCCCGTGGAAGCGGAGATTGCTTGCAGATCCTTGGCTCCTCGTGAGGAACCCCAGCAGCAGGCCATTCATAAGGAGTTCTGGGTGGACGGCAGCCTCCTGATTGTGTCAGTTCTAGAAGGAGCTGGGGTGGAGGTGTGGCGATAGGTGCTCAGATGCAGGGGCATGGTAATGGAGACAGGGAGACACCTAAGTATTAGGTCAGAAGAAGAGGGGCGGTGTACCGGGCGTAGGCAGAGCTTCTTACTGCTAACTTGCTTTTCACTTTCCCTCACTTTTAGTAGATGGACCTCTGAAGATGGTCATCTCCTCCGAACTGCCTTTCTGTCCTTTCTTAACCAACTTAACCTGATGTTGCGGAACATGATTCGCTTTGGGCCCCTGTTGTACCTTAACTACCCGCCAGGAAATGGGGGATGAAGTTCAACCTTGTGTCCCGAACCAGGCAAGGCATCCTTTCCTAGGGCACTGATTCCTGGATGCATTGCCACTTTATTGTTGGAGCCTAACGTTTTGCCTATACTGTACTTTCGGTGCTCGGGGCCCACTTGTTTTGTTTCCTTGTTGCTGGTGGAGGGAGATGAATAAATATTTGTTATTGCAGAAAATAAAACTGAGCTATGATTCTGCGTCAGACCTTCTTTTCAGCGACACCACCTTCTAATTTTCATCCTTCGTCCTAGGGTTGGAAGGGAGGTTCTGGGATTCAGATATTCAAATAGTACAATGTAATTGAAGACTATTTAGGAAATGGAAGAAAATGAAAAGCATTGAGTCTTGCCATTTTGAAATTTATTATAGCTTTAAATTTGTATTTACACAGTAAATGCACACAAATCATATGAATGTATAGCTTACTTTTTGTAATTTTAACATTACCTTTTTCCTGATTTTTTTTTTTCGGTTTACATATAAGCTTTTCCTTTCAGAAATCCTTCAGAAACTTAGGACTCTTGATCTGCACTTCACAATGGTTCCCCAGAAGATGTGCCCTCCCAACCAGAATTCTGGTTTGCCAATATCTTTGTCACCATTGCGTTGACTTCCTGCCAAAATAAAATACTTCTTTTGTGTAAGAAGAGAAAACATCATGGAAACACTAGAATAGGAAATCTGTGGCTCACTTGCCTTATCCCAGATCAGTGAAGAAAAGTGCTGGCACAACTGGTTAAGTATTTGAGCAAGACGGGTTAGCTCCCTCCAAAATATCCTGCAGTCTTGTTCAATTCACCAGTGAGTTCTATTGCAGTCACTTCTTTAGATCTCATTGGATTCTCTACATGGGCAATCAGGTTGCCCGCAGATAAAGAATGTTCTACCTCTTCCGGTCTAGGTGCCTTTCACTGCTTGATTTCTCTCCTCATGATGCGTTGGATTTGTGAATTCTTTGCATGCCTGGTACTTTTTAAAGGATTGCACACATTGTGTATTTTGCCTTGAGGGGGTACTGTATATTTTTGTATTCGTAAACGTATTATTGAGCTTTGTTCTTGAATGCCGTCAGGTCACCTGAAAACAGTTTAATCCTTTACATTCTTTGCTTTTTAACGTCTGCTAGGTGGGATGGGAGCAGTGTTTAGGGTAGGATTCATTTCTCCCACACTATTGAGGTAAGCTACTTCTGCGTGACTTGCCCGATGCCACCGGAATTAGAGATTTTTTTTTTCATTGCGAGGTGAAACCACAGCAGATTTTAGTGTAGGACTAATTTATTTCCCAACTACTGGGGCAAGATCCTTCTGAGTGTTGCTGCATTAGGAGATTTTTTATTCTGGCAGGAGGGACAAAGTGCTCTTCCTGGTCCTCCTTGGACACTGAGCATAGTTGCTTTAACCCTGTCTGGTGGCCCTTTCCCAGGCCTAGGGTAGTTCCCCCACGTGCGCATGCTGATCCATGGTCTGCTGAATACTCCAAGGGGACCCTCTGTAGGCGGCCAGGGTTCTCTCTGTCTGCAGCTCTTGATCTATAGTACGCCGGACTGTGGTCTGCTTGTCCCTCCCTCTCCCAGCAAAGACTGGAATCGGCCTGCCGCCCAGGCCTCACAGATGAACTGCTGAAGCTGCTGGGCTGCTTTGAAACCCCAGTCAGGCCTCTGTTCAAAACACTCAAATGGGCTCCCCTCCCATTCAGAGTCAAAGCCAAGCCCTTACGGTGGCCTAGAAAATCCAGTGTGGCCCATTTCCTCTCTGGTCTCACCGACTCCCACTCTCCCCCTTGTTCAATCCACCCCAGCCCCACTGGCCTCCTTGCTCTTTCGGCAGAAACACACCAGGCCCACTCCCACCTCAGGGCCTCCACAGTGGCCTTTCCCGTCTGGAGCTATTACCCTCAGGTTTCACCTGGGCCCCTCCCTGACCTCCTTCGGGTGCTCCTCAAATGTCACCTCAGCGGCTACAATGCATACTCTCTGGGTTATGGGCACACTTACAACTTTCACTCAAATGGCACAAAAGCAATTTATGAAACAAGAACGTGCGTACTCTCGTGTTATTCTGAAATGACATTTTAGAAAACGTCACCCCCTCAGAAAGGCTTTTCTGGCCACCGTGTTTAAAATCGCATCCTGCCTGGCCTGCATTATCTCCAGCTCCTGGAACAGTGCCAGCCTGGCACAGAGTAGACCCAGACCAAATTGCTACTGATCAGACCGTGGTCCCTCTATCACCCAAGTCTTTTTAAATGCCATTCTCTTGGCCCAGAACACTCCTCGCCTGCCCTGGCTTCCCTCCTTTGCCCTGCTCTAACAGGTTAGGATGCGAGGTTGGTTGGTGCGTCATGTTGGAGATACACCAGGACGGTAAGGAGCTGTCCAATTTCTAGGGGTCGGGTATCATCGAAACCACTGGAGGGTTTTAAACAACAGTGTAGCCACACGATCCACATTGTATCTTAGCAGGATCTCTCTGCCTCCGATGCTGAGATTGGGCTGCAGGGAGCCAGGGCAGAAGCAGGGAGACCGGCACTCAGGTGAGGTACGATGTCACCCTGATCTGGGTGGGGGCGGTGGCGGTGAGGAGCAGGGGACAGATTCTGCGTGTATCTTGAAGGTAGAACCACCAGGATCTGCTGACGGGCTGGATGTGGCCCTGCACCTCCTGAAATGCTCGGGACCCTGCAGTGAGTTACCCTTTCTCACAGAACGGGAGTCCAGCTCATCCAGAGTCCGACGGGTCTGCCCACCTGTCCCAAAGACACAGCCACGCGCCG
Source organism: Eulemur rufifrons (assembly GCF_041146395.1). Lineage (NCBI taxonomy): Eukaryota > Metazoa > Chordata > Mammalia > Primates > Lemuridae > Eulemur > Eulemur rufifrons. Next base: position 19,247,520 of record NC_091012.1, on the reverse strand, counting down.
ACTCCAGTTTCCCAACATTTAATTAGGCACACATATTACAGGAGCAAAGGAAAACTCAGGCAACTGAAGAGAGAATTGAGGTCTGGGACCATGAGACGGGGCCAGATCCCTCAGGGGAGGCAGAAGACACGCAGCAGTAAGGCATTGCCGCCTTGGCCCCTCGGGGTGGGCACAGGACAGGGCAGCTGAGGAGGAGGGGGTCCAGGGCAATTGGGGACCACACGGGAAGTTTGGCAGTAGGGTGGGGAGAAGGAGCATCCTGGAGCCCCGGGTAAGGCCCCAGCTCAAGCCTGGTTATAGCCTTCCGGGTGCTCAGAGAGAAGGGCCCCGTAAGAATGTACAGTCTGCCCCCCAGGATGTTTCCAGGGGACACTGTGGCTCAGCTGCAGCGGGGGGACGCCTAGACACAGGCAAGACCTATATATGAAAACAATGAGAGAAATTGGAGAGCATCTAAATCAATGTAGAAGCATACCATGCTCATGCTCTTCCAATCATAGAAGATAGTAAGGTGTCAGATTTTCACCAAACCGATCTATAGATTCAGTCAAAATCCCAGCAGGCATTGTTGTAAAAATTGGTGAGCTGAGTTACAAATTTATACAGGAATACGAAGAACCTACAACAGCCACAAGAATTTTGAAGAACAAAGTTAAAGGACTAACATGCGCCAATGTCAAGACTTACTCTATACAGCAATCAAGACAGGGTAGAGTTGGTGCCAGGGCAGACACATAGACCCATGAAACGGGATTGGAAGTGCCCGAGTAGACCTGCACACTTATCTGGCCCACTGATTTTCACTAAAGTTGATGAGACAAGTCAATGGGGGAAAGGATAGTCTTTTCAATGTCTATCGTTCTGGAAGACCTAAATGTCCATGTGGACAAAACATGCCTACAGAACCGTGTATGAGAGTGTATACGCACCCATACACACGTGTGTAGAGCTCATGCTCTCAGGAACCCTGGTCCGTGCGGGAGACTGGACTTTGTTGCATGCCAGCAGCTTGCAAGGGAGGCTTGAAAACACACAGAGAAGCGTGTGTGGGCAGTAGAGAGGGATCCCCGCCCAGGGAAGGCGGGCTGCTCTGCATGCCCGAGGTCGATGAGCGGGAGAGGGACTAGGCGTGTGTTTGAGTAGGATGGCAGCCCCATCCCCAAGACACCGCAGGAGGGAGACTTCTGGGTGGGGCGCAGGCACCAAGGACGGGAGACCCTGGGCAAGAGCATGAGCTTGGGAAGGAGGCAAAGGAAGGCTTCGGGGCAGGGGCTCTAACCTGCGCTGGGAACACCGGCTGGCACAGGCCTTCCTTTCCTCAGCGCTGGCGACTGAGTGAAGCCACTGCGCTGGCAGAGGAGAAGGGCGAGGCTGGCACCGAGGAGAGAGGCCCATGTGTGTGCCAGGGGCTGCTGAGCTGGCCCTGGTCACTCTGGGGAACATCTGGGGGGCTTTGGGGTTGGTCCCTGAGGCCAAGCCCGAGAGCAGAGGTGGCCTGCGCTCCCTGCGCAAGCTGGCCAAGCTGTGCCTTCCAGATGACCCTGGAGGAGGAACCCTGGCCAGGAAGGCATGACGGGATCGAGCCCCCAGGTCCCCACATCAGGGACAAGACCCTGGTGGCAACAGTGGGAAAATCACGGGGTGGAAAGGAGAGGGGTGGGGAGGCCGGGGCAAAGCTAGCCATGAGTCTGGGAGGCACCCAGACAGGGCGACTGGGGAGGTGGCATCCCGTGTGCTCCCCGGGACCCGTGGCCTGGGCCTCTGCTCTGCCCCATCACAGGTTCTGCTGGACGACCGCACCCAGACAGGCTGGGTCAGTCTGAGCCACTGACTGCCACGGCCAAGCTCACAGACCCCATGCGCCAAGCCCAGGCGACAGGAGAAGACACGGGTTGAGTGGCCTCGGTGTTGGGATTCAGAGGGTGCGTGAGGGGGTGGACACCCAGGACGGAGGGGCCAGTTCTGGCGACATGGTCATCTTGTTTGAGTCTCGCGTGGGTTTGACCCACCGTGCAGGGGACACAGAGCACACACCAGACCCCTTCTGCCTGCGCTGCTGCTGCTCCCGAGCCTTCTGGCCTCTGTCAGAGTACTTTTCTTCCTCTTTTCCTGTTTTGCTGATAAAACACACGGGATCCTGGTGAGAAAGAAGTTGAGGAAGGCAGAAAGAGGGCATCGCAGGTGGCCTGTATGTGCAGCACAGCAGGTCCCTCACAAGGACGCTGACGCCTTGGCGTGTGGCCGCCCACAGCTGTTTGTGCTCCTACAGCTTCTCTACCCGACGTGCAGGTGGCAGCGTGCAGCCTGCGGGGGCCGTGACCACACACCCCGTGAGTCTGGGCCAACTCCAGGCAAGTGCAAAATGTATGCAGGGCCAGAGGCTCAACTCCATAGCCTGCCCGAGCATATTTAAAATACGAAACAATAGAGCAGCTATACGTCTTTCCTTCCTAGCTTTGTCATGTGGATACTGATATATGAACGTGCTATTTTACGGCATTCCCAGTAAATAGTTTCAGCCTTCAGGAATAGAAACTGTGCGTTTCCTGGGGCTTCTCCCATCCCTCGGCACATGTCTTTACACTGCTGCTGGCATGTCCACCTCGGATGGAAGCCTGCCTGTTCCACATTATTCTTAATGGCTGTGTAATACTCCACAGAATGTATAATCCACAGGTATGTTAGCCAGTCCCCTGTGCACAGAACTTTCCATTGTTTTTAGGATGTTAGTGTTACAAACAGTGCTGTGATGAATATCCTGGTACATTTTCTTTTTCTTTTCTTTTTTGCAATTCGTTGCATACAATAGGTTTCTATAAGGGGAATTGCTGGGTCCAAGAGCCCCTTTGAAAGTGTTTGATGTCTATCACCAAATTGTCTTCAGAAAATTAACAAGCCCCTTTGAAAGTGTTTGATGTCTATCACCAAATTGTCCTCAAAAAAGTTTGCAGCTATTTAAACCTTGATTGCATATGAAAGTACACATTTTCTTACATCGCACCCCAAACAGAATATTACCATTATTTTATTTTATTTATTTATTTATTCATTTTAAAATTTCAAATTATTAATTAAGGGGGCACAAGTCTTATTGATACATGGATATCTTGTACAATGCTGAAGCCAGGGGCTTTGGTGTGCCCATCACCACAACAGTGTTCATTCTGTGTAAGTTTCTATCCCACACCCACCCTTCCTGGTGTCTCAAGCCCTTTATATCGCTTTGTGCCTGTGCGTACCCATCTATCAGCACCCACTTATTAGTGAGAACCTATGGTGTTTGGCTTTCCATTCCCGAGACACTTCACTTAGGATAATGGTCTCCAGTTCCATCCAAGTTGCTGCAAATGACATTATTTCATTCCTTTTGATGGCTGAGTACCACCCCATAGGGTATAGATACCACATTTTCTTTATCCCCTCATGAACTGAAGGGCACTGAGGTTGATTCCGCACCTTTGCAATCATGAATTGTGCTGAGATAAACATTTGAGTGCAGGTGTCTTCTCAATAAAATGACTTCATTTCTTTTGGGTAGACACCCAGCAGTGGGGGAGGAGGAGGTGTGGCCTCCTGAGAAGAAACAAAGGCAAGGCTCTTTAACTGGGAGATTACACACACAAGCCCAGAGAAGGACCCTCACGCACTGTTGGTGGGAATGTAAAACGCTGTAGCTGCTATGGAAAACAGCATGGTGGGTCCTCAAGAGGTGAAAAATAGAACTGCCGGATGTTCCAGCAATTCCACTGCTGCCTATATGCCCCAAAGAATTGAAAGAAGAGTCACGGACAAAGCAGAGATCTGTACACCCAAGTTCATTGCAGCTTTGTTCACAATAGCCAAGAAGTGGAATCAACCCAAATAGCCATCAACAGATGAATGGATAAACCAAATGTGGGACATACGTACAACGGAATATTATTTAGCCTTAAAAAATAAGAAAATCTCTTGTACACTATAACACAGGTGAATCTTGAGTACATCACGCTAAGTAAAATGAGTCAGTCACAGTGAGACAAATACTATATGATTCTTCGTCCGTGAGATCCCTAGAGTAGTCAGATTCACAGAGAAAGTCATCCAGATTCTTTCAGAAAGTTGAGCGGTGTGTGAGGGGGTGCAACAGGAGCCTGTTGATTAAGAGGTATAGAGTTTGATCTTGGCAAGGAGAACAATTCTGGAGATCTTTTGTACAACAATGTGAATATACTTAACTCTACTGAACTGTACACTTAAAATTGCACATTTTCACATATACTTAACGTGGTACATCTTGTGTTATCTGACTTTACCACAACTTCAAAAAAGAAAAAAAAAAGAAGAAGAACTGTTGACCGGGCAGCATACACATTCATCCAGATGACAAATTCATGGCCAAATATATCTGCCTGCCTCCCTCCCTCCTTGCCTTCCTTCCTTCCTATCATCTCTCATATCCATCTATCTATTGTGAGAGAAGATGAAGTAACTGAGGCTAGGGCTTTCTAAAGTCGAGTCAGGAGATTGTGAGAGGATTACACCCATAGCTGCTAACGGACAAAGCGCGGAATGTTCCCATAGACCTGGATAAACCACTGAAGTCAGTTTCTGCCGGCCTTCAGCATCTCGCAGCTGGGAGTACCCTAACTCCCTAACTAATCAGAACAAGCTTGCCATTGAGCATTTCCGCCCGGCCAGTGAACCGCCTTCCAAAACAACTTTTGTGTGTGTGTGTGTGTGTGTGTGTGTGTGTTGAAATCTGTAAAAAACCTCTTCTGTGCTGCCATACGGGACAGTATTCAGGGCTGCCTTGATTCAGCGTACTCAAATTGTAATTCTTTGTTTCCCAAATAAATGCTGTTTCCTTACATCTCTGTGTGAAACTTATTTTTTTAGTTAACACCATCTATCTAGCCATTTCTATCACCTCTGTTATACATCAAAGGCAAGTTAGTTATCGTGGAACAATATGGACACATTTATTGCAATCGAGAAGCAAAGTTCACTGTTTTCTGATAGAAAGTTAGGTTAGTTTCCTGGTGATGTAGGTTAGTTGGCACTTGCACTTCAAACACAAACACAATATACACGAAGTCAGCTATATTACCCCTTGTAAACCGTAGAGTCTTGATAGCAAATCTTTTCAAATATCATGTCGAAAACATTTGAGGGGACCAGGAGCGGCTGTAAACACAGATGAAGCTTCACTCCCTCGCCGGCTGCTCACCTCCTGCTGTGTGACCAGGTTCCTAACCTTCATGGAAGACATCTTTTCCAGCAGTGATGCTTGGCCCAGTTCCTAACGGGCGACGTCCTGGGGACTGCGGAAACCGCAGCTCTAGAGCACCTAGATTAGCTCACACTTGCTTAATCTAATGTTTTTCAAACTAACAAAATACATTTGTTTTAAGACAGCAAGCAGACATTACGCTACCTGAAAATGTCCTTCATTCTCTCCCATTAGTTTGGGCTACAGAACTTTAATGTATTAGACAGTCATTCTTTTCAATACAGTCATGCACTGCATAAGGACGTTACCGTCAACCACAGACAGAATATACGACGGTGGCCCCATGAGATTATAACAAAGTGGAAAAATTCCAATCGCCTAGGGATGTCGTAGCAGTCCTAGTGTCCTAGGGCACCACAGTACCTTTTCTATGTTTCGATATGTTTAGATATGCAAATACTTACCACTGTGTCACAAATGCCTACAGTGTTCAGTACTGTCACCTGCTGTACAAGTGTGTCGCCTAGGAGCAGTAGGCTGTGCCACAGACCGTGGGAGTGTAGTGGGCTATACCATCTAGGGGTGTGTAAGTACACTCTGTGATATTCCCACCAACAACACAATTCCCATAACATATCCGTATCATTAGGCAATGCATAACTGTATTTCTGAGATGTAGAGTGTTATAAGTTTGATGACATGGCCCTATACTGAGGAAACACAGATAGAGATATGGAATTTGAGAGAAATATCCAGTATCTTCACACTGAAATCCAATACTCTTTGTTATTCCCAATGAAAATATTGTCATTGGATGGATGGGTGGATCATAAATCATTTTCTGATGTGGGGTCTGTTCTCCAAATAAAATCTTAGTGCCTCCCTCATCTCCTCCAAAGAGCACATGGAAACGGAGGATGAGAGGTCTTCCCCCTTCCTGTCGTGATCTATGGAAACCTCAATGTTCTTGGTTTCTACCTTGGGAATCACAGGTCTTGACCAACATGGCTAGGGTCGCCCTGTGCTTTTCTCAGTGCACGCTCACTTAAAGCTATCAAAACAGCACCGGTCACAAATGCTGTAACTGCTTATCTATCCAGACTTCATTACAATATGCTTCCTCAGCATTGCAAAGGCTCATAATTTCTCATGGTCACAATTCCCCGTTTTTACACATTTCCACCACACTTCCTCTCTGATTTTCTTTGGGTTCACATTAATAAAATCATTGAAAGATTTGGGATACGGTCCCTCCTTGCTAATTATCTCTCTCCACAGCAATTAAAAACTCTGGTGATTTATGCGTCCATTAGGGGATTATTAAAAGAAGAACCCTTGCGAATTATTTAGCAGCCTCGTATAGACCAGAACTTACTTTGAATCAGCACATCTGTGATAAAATGAGCAATCTTTATCACAACCTTACTGAGACAGATCAAGACCCTCAAATTCCCAGGGATCAAAAAAGATGGAAAATTTACATTCAATGTAGTTTGAGTTTTATCAAGAGGCGACATGCTGCAACACTCTCATTGCAAGTCAACCCATATGTTGCCTTTGATCACCCTGCTTTGCAGAAACTAAGAAATTTGGCTTTAACTCTTGCTCTGTGTCCTATGAAACACCCAGCGATGTTCACAAGATTTCGATGGATTTCCAGGGGACTCCCAAACCAATGATCACCTCTAGCTCTAATGTGCTATCACCACTGAATTCTTCCTTTACTGTTCCCCTGTACCGTGAGCAAGTTCTCTCCTCTGCCATGTCACATGCCCAAATAGGAAATTCTGTCATTTCCTGAATTCCCCAATTTTCTTACCCCCTAAAAGGCGCCCCCCGCCGCCACACACATACACACACACACACGCACAGTCACAGTGAGATTTGATTATGTAAAGACCTGACTTAAGTTGGAAGGAGATGGAGGGGGTTCATGCTGCGGTAATACAAACAATATAAAATGAAATGTTAGACACGCCTATTATTGAAGTACATTTTATCATATGCCCAAGTAAGTCTTGCTCTCCATCCGTTGTCTCTTTCTCCTCCCTTTTAAGAGCAACCACCAAAACATCCATTCATCTATGTGGATATATGTTTGTGTATTTTTCCTGAGAAAAGAAAAAAAAAATGATGGGAGAGTTACAAACCAACTTGATAACAGAACTCACAGGAGGTCATGACGTCAAGCATGGGACAGAACCCAATTTTAATTTAGACACGTTTGATTTCCTCCCAAAGAGGAAAGAGTCATTCTTGCTGAGGAAAGGTTAGGTCAGCGCACATAATTCTGGAAAGGAGGAAAAAGAGTGAGGAGAGGGGGAGGGAAAGGAATTTTATATTCAGATTCTTTTCATGAATTATAAGATGTGCGAATAAAGGTTTTGAACCATTAAAATGTGCTTTGTGCTGCCGAACTGTTTCTTTGACCCTGACACCTCACTGAAACTGAATTACCTGGTCCCTAGCCTTTTAACCGGGAAAAAAAAAGTATCAATTATGAAATTCAACTGACTGGGAAATAAGGAGGGGGACGACGAGAGGACAGGTAGCTAATCACGTTGTGTGAGGTGTCAGATAGTCACTGCTTCACTCCTACAGACACTCAAGTTATGACAAGGGCATTAGAAAACACCACGATACTCTAGAGGTATTTGTTCCTTTCATTTTCTTGATGAAATGTTTCAGTAAAATTCATTTTCTCTCGCTATCACTTTCTCGCTTTTTGAAATGAAAGTGTGCGCAAAGATTTTCCCTCAGTATGCTTCACCTGTGATTGGTAACCGTCCGCCGTCTCCTTTCTTGCCTGGGACTATTTGCCAAGTGAATTATTGACACAAGCTGCCACAAGGGAGTATCTTTGCGGTTCTGCCTCGCATCCTGCAGTACCCGTGCAGGACAACAAAAGCCGTTTGCTGACAAGTTTTCATTGTCTTTTCTTTTCTTCCTGCTACATTCTTTCCCTCGGTTTCCTGTGGACGTGAGAGCGCACTTTACCGTGTTTTTTCCTTTTATCCTGAAGTAGGAAAGGAAGAATGTACTATAACTTATGCAAACGTCTGCAGGTGACCTGTGGCACTCACTGCTCTTTGTGGTCCTCGTTTCGTCAGCGCCCAGGTCACACCCTATCACTCTTGCCCTCTTCGTCTTTCCATCCCTTGCCGTCAGCATCCCAAGCAGCGCTTCACTCACCTTCCTCCCCATTTGCCACGCTGGTTTCCTCTTCTGATCAGCAGACACTAAATCAGGAGGGCAGGATCAAAGCCCCCCGCCAGGCCAGATAACCGAGATTCTATCAAAGCGGGGTCTTGAGAAACCATCTGATCAAGGAAAAGGCTCTTTCAGAGAAATTAATTTTAAGATTTCCCAGTGCCTTACATTTTATTGGGTGTGATGTTTAATTGGGTAAATGGTCTATCAAATGTAATGTCTAATCTTGTATATTATGTCAGGATTCGTGACACTAATAGACAGTAACATAGTTTCTATGGGGAAGTATGCAAAAATATTAATTTTGATCAACTAAAAATTTTATATCCTGCTATCACATTAATTACATTCAACTTAATTTTTTGCTTTGATCCTGCTGGATTTTGTCGACCTTTTGTTGTAATGATGGTGGTTCTGAAAAAGAGTATAGTTGCATGAAAGCTAGAAAAGGCTACGTGAAGACTGACTCAGTTCGTTCTTCCCGCAAAACACATCGCCCCCAACTTAATGGCTTCAAGCCGGCATTTATTACTGGTCTCAGTTGTGGGCATCCCCTGGGCAGTTTTTCTCATTTAGGCTGACTGCCTGGGGCTGGATGATGTAGAACACCTTCCCGCACCCGTCCAGGTTGGCTATGATGAGTGAGGGGGCTGCCTCTTCTCTCCACAGATCCCTCATCCTGTAGGAGGTCAGCCCCAGCTCAGTCACATCACGGTGACAGAGGGCTCCCCCGTGGCAAGAGAGGGCAAAGCCCAAGGTGCAAGTGCTTCAAGAGTCTCTGCTTGTGGCAAGTTGGCTCTGTCCCTTTGGCCGGTACAAGTCACAGGGTGGAGCCCACGCCTAAGCGAGGGAGAAGGTGGCTTCACCCCTTTTCGGGAGGAGCAAACGGCAAAGTCCCTGGACAAAGGCACATATGGGGGTGGGAGGAATTTGTGGTCACTTTGCCAACCATCACAAAGACTGTCATTATTTCTTGTCTTCATTACTTTATAGCCCTGTCTTATTGTGTAGCTTACCGGTATCCGTTTCTTGGAAAGTTTAAATTGGGTACTTCTATATTTGTGTTTTGCAAAGGTGAACATTTTGCTAAATAAATTTAAAGTGGGAATTTACTTATTCATTTAAAATCAGATAAAACTCCTGGATTTTACTCTTCTGAGTTCACAGCAGAGCTTTGAATGGCCTTTGAAGATATGGAAAACCTGCTTATCCAGCTGTTGCCAAGGTCTTGGTTGGGGGACAGTCAACATTTCTTGCAATTCTCAAGTAAGCAACGTGAATGTTAGAAATGTTGGATGCTCTGGTCATATCAACGAATGCGATCTGTGCGGCATGACTATGATGTATAAGGAATCCATCTAATGGGGAACGCTAAGCATTACTCATCTCCCGAGGTATACGTGATTATGCTGTTTCTACCACAGTGGTATCAGTAGATTCCTTGTTGTCATCGATTGCCCTATCAAGATTTATCGCTTGGCTTCACACGGCATTAAAATCATCACCAGCCAAAATAGGATATGTGTTCAATCTGTTTATCTAGAATCTTTACACAACACAGTACCCTGAGTTAAGTTCAGATTACTATCACACCTGGTACATGCTGCTTATTTCGTGACTTGATTTCGTGAATATTACAGCTTTTCACATGATCACCATAATTTATCTTCCCAAACTGAGCATTCCTTAATAATTTCTATAAGACCATACATCTCTGAAACTTGATTCTCATTTCTTCTCTATTCCAGGCACTGCCTTACTGCTATAATACAACCAAACTGTATGCCTAATTTACACGAGAATAGATGTGCTATCTCTGGAATTACCACGGAATGGCTTCAGTTTTTATTTTGCACGGTTAACATAACTTTAAAGTTGGAAACCATAGCCCTAGAAACAGTTAGCAAATACTTGGGCCGCTCTTTGGGGAAGTGCAGGAACTTCCCAGAGGGATGGCTCATTGCCCTGGCTGTGGGACATATAGAGTCAGGCAGCTAGGAGACATATACATTTTCAGTTTTTTCTGGCATAGAAATACCATCTGTATTTCCATTCACAAGGGACATTGTTGCATCATTTACAGTTGACCTTACGATTGTTCATTATCCCACTTTTTTCACATATGTAAAATCGCTACTAAAACATAGGAGAACATATGTATCATTGTTACCGTCATAGCCTCAGAGGAAAATATTAGGGATAAATTGGGAAGATAATAGATGACAATTGCAGTGCAAATGAGGTTTCTGCCATCTTAGAAGTATCTTTATTTGTTTGAGGCAAAAGCTGTAAGTATGTGGTCAACTAAAGCAACGATTTCTACCCCACTGATGTAGGGATAACACATCTGCATTTATCACTCTAGCGACAACATACAAAACTCATAGTCTCTCACATCACCGCAGTTGCTGAGAACAGTGATTGAGTCACCATGTTTCGTAGGCTTTGGGGTAACAAAGTTAAAAGCCACATAGGTGTACTAATTGCCGATGGCCACCCACTAAGACCTCTGAGTGCAAGCTGCGCTGTGTTTACCCCAGAGCCCACGACTCTTGCTTGCTTGCTTCCTTATTCTCTCTCTCTCTCTGTCTCTCTTTCCCTCTCTCTGTCTCTGTCTCTCCTCTCCCGCTCTCTTCTCTTTTTCCCTTCTCTCTGTACACTCTCCCTCCCACCCCTTCCCTCCCTTCCTTCTTTCCTCCCTGTATTTGGCTGTAGAACTTGGTTACTTAGTAAGTAAAATATAAGGCATGGGTTTTCTGGGTGATAACTCCAAAAACAGTAGTAGGTAGTAGAATACTCCAGGGCTCCATTCCTCCACAAAAGCAACTAATGAGCTGGCAAAAACCGTCAGAATCAACGTTTGCAGAACGCTGGAATCTAGCCAAAACGTTGCAACCACCAGGGAAAGAACTGGCGAAGAAAGGAGGCGCTGCTGTTGTGGTAGGAGAGCAGTGACATCCCCCAACAGCCAGATCAGCAGCAGCCGTGAGGACCACCGCCAGCACACCTGGCCCAGGCGGCTAATGCCAGCGGCAGCAGTGTGGACCTTCTTCCCAGAGAATTTTGGTTGTCCTTCTCAGCCTGTGCGATGGCTCCTTGAAGAGCCAGCAAAAGGGCTGTCCTTTGTTTCCCCTGACTCTTAAGAGTTCCCGGGGCCAGGGACTGGGGGAGAAGTTGACTAGAAATGGGCAGGAGGGAACATCTGGGGTGTTGGAAATGCTCTATATCTCAGTCGTGCTGGTGGCAACCGGCTGTATGCACCTGCAAAAATTCACAGGACAGTACACCAAAGAGATGTGAATTTTACAGTATGAAAATTGTACCTCAATAAACCCGAGTTACAAAACAAATACAACTAAACAAAAGTAAGGAGTAAAATAGTAAAGAGCAATACCTGGGGGGCAGGATTGGATGCCAGGCGAGGACAAAGGGAAGTCCCAGGATGACAGCTGTGCAGTCAGTCGACCTAGACAGAACCAGCCCGACAGACAGGACAGAGGACACTAGGGAGATAGTTTAAAGTATTATCACCATGATGAAAATACGGAAACTAACCAAACGAAAAGAAACCAGGCCATTTTTGACACGGGCGGGGGTGGGGGGAGCCCTCAGAAATGAATAGAATCTAATAGAACCAGAAAGGGAGGGAGTGAGGAGGGGAAGGCAGAGCAGATAGTGCTGTAGAAGAGCTACCTTCTCAACGACTCGTCAGTAATTAATGTTTATAAAATATGAATCAGGAAAGAAAGAAAAAAGACAAAAGAGAGAGGGAAAATACACGAGAGAGAGTTTCCTGGTGGAGCCCGGTGGACACCCGCAGTTTGGGAGATGGGTCAGAGAGTCCGGTGGCGGCGGTTTGCAGGGCAGAGGACCAGAGAGAAGAGCTGCAGAGGGAGAGACCCCTGAGCACCCGCAGAGGGTCCCGCCCGAGTAGTGGAGCAGTCGGCAGACAGGCCACTGATGAGCACAAGCGTTGTGAGGGAACTACGCTGAGGCCAGGGGAAGGACCCCTGCAACCCCGCTGAGAAAATGCAACCTAACTCTGCCCAGTGCCCAAGCAGGGCAGCAACTGGTGGCTGTTCCCACCCGCCAGGACGGAGAACCTCATCATCGGCCAGGGCGCTCAGAGGGGTCTCGCCTCGGCAGCGTGGGAAAATTCATCCTACACTAAGAGCTGCCCCGGTCCCCCGCGGCACATCTTGAAAGCAAGACTTCAAAGCAAGGATCAAACTGCTTCCCCGTAACTTAACAGCATCCCAGAACACAGCTCATGGACATGTCTAGGAAAACAGAAATACCCAGCAGTCAAGGGAAACGCCGCAATGTCTCGCATCCAGTCGAAAACTACCAGGGGTGCACAGAGCAGGAAAATGCAACCCCTTACGAGGAGAGAAACCAGGCAGCGAAAGGCGTCCAGATCGGCGAGGAAGAAGAAAACCTGCCTTTGTTTGCAGACATGACCGTCTGTGTACGTGGAAGATCTGACAAAGGAGCGACTAGACGGATTAGTGAGTTCAGCAAGTTTGCAGGACACGGCGTGTTTTAGAGAGAGTAAGGACAAATGCAAACTATTAATGAAAATAAGAACACTAATTCTCCCTGTTGAAGATTAAGGGAAGAGACTCCTCCTCCTCTCATTTGTCAAAGCAGCTGTCGCCAACCTTTTTGGCACCAGGGACCGGTTTCCTGGAAGACAATTTTTGCATGGACCTGGGGGTGGGGGACAAGGTTTTGGGGTCACTGAAGCACATGGCATTCATTGTGCACTCTATTTCTATCACTATGACGTGGTGATATATAATGACATGATTATACAACTCACCATAAGGCAGAATCACTGGGAGCCCCTGAGCTGCTTTTTCTGGACCTAGGCGGTCCCATCTGGGGGTGACGGGAGACAGTGACTGACGTGGCAGGAGGCAGACGGAGCTCAGGTGGTGATGGGAGCCGTGGGGAGTGGCCGTAAATACAGATGAAGCTTTGCCCAGTTCCTAACAGGCCACAAGCCGGTACCGGTCTGCAGGGCTTGGGGACTACACTGAGCAAGCATTCACTCCAGAGAATTTTAAAGTTCTTCCTCTGTCTCTTTTGAAAAGGATGTAGATGTTCTTAAAAGCTAAAAACCTTCTTGGCAGCTCTGTGACCCAGGAAGGTCTTTTTCAAGGACCTAGGAGCCCTGGCTTTGAGATGTAAACATCAGGGGAGAAAGCAGCCCCATCGCCCAGTTTCTGTGGGAGGACTGAAACCTAACAACGTCAGTGGGCACCTTGCTCCCAGTTGCAAATGTAGCTCCTTTCATAACGATATGAGAACTCTTTACTATATTTTTTTCTTTTTATTGGATGAAGTCCGTTGTGCTAGTCTGCTCAGGCAGCTGTCATAAAGAACCATGGACCGGTTGGCTTAAACAGCAGACATTTGCCTCCCGCAGTTCTGCAGGCTACGCGTCTATGGTGAAGGTGCGGGCGAATTCAGTTTCTGGTGAGGGCTACCTTCCTGGCTTGTGGACACCTGCGTCCTCACAAAGCCCCACCCCAGTGGGTGTGTGCTGAGAGAGAGCATGAGGGCTCTCTCGGCGTCTCTTACAAGGACACTAATCATGTTGGATGAGAGCCCTGAACCTAAGACCTGCCATAGCCTTAACTACTCCTACTCCTCTAGAGGCGCCAACTCCAAATACAGCCACACTGGGGGTCAGGACTTGCGCATAGGGATGCGGGGCCGGGGAGAGGACACACACATTCAGTCTGTAACACCAGTTAACTAATACAGATGGTCACCCCAATTACCAGGTAAATTTTCGGTGAACTATGGGCCAAAGATGGTGCCGTCAAGTCATCTCACTTGCCGAGCAGCCACTGTCAGTCTTGAGGGCCTGTGTGCAATGGGTCGTATCCGCTTGGCTCGGGAAAAGGGGGAGATTTCTTTCTGTCTTTGCAGTCTTTTAGCAGATCGCCCGTGATGGGCATCACACTCTGGTGCAACGCTCATGCAGTAATAAAACTGTTTTCCACCTTTGTGGAGACGCTTCCCGACTTGGCAGCTGATTTTGTTTTTAATTATATTTTCCCAGCCCTGCATCCCTCCCTCCTCCAAAACACTGAACCAATTGTCCAGGCACTTTTCTTCACTGATCTGAAACAGGCCGGGAAGCCACAAAATTTTTATTCTAGTGTTTCTGGATTGTTTGCTCTTGTCATGCAAACAAAGTTTCTTAAATTTTCGCCTGGAAGCAGATCCCACAGTGACAAGGATGTGGGGAAACTCTCATTCTGGCAGGAGGGCACAATTTCTAAAGAGCAACTTTGCATGGCACACCCAGAGCCTTAAAGAAATACAACAGTAAATAGAAAGTAATTCTACCTGTTGGGATCCATGTGAAGGAAACAACCCTTCATGCAGAGATGTTTATACAAGACTCCCTGTGAATCCTTATGTGTGACAGGGCAAAAATGGAGAACAAGTTATGTGCTCAACAACTACACTGAAATGTATCTTTTACGCATCCATTCAAGAACAGGGCTTTGACACTCTTTAGAAAGAAGTGAAGCTCCCAGGTCACCATGAAAACATTTCAGGGAAAAACCCTATTATTAAACCTGCCAAACCTTGTATGTTTATATGACTGCTGTACATTTAATGTATAATAAAACTATAAAAGTACAAAAGTATTTCAAACTGCTGACGGGTAGTTAATGCTCAGACAGTACCCAGACCCAGTTGCTTGTCATCTTCTTGCGTTTCCTAAACTATCTTCGATTACCCTGCACTACTTGACTCTCTGAATCCCAGAATCTCTGCGCCAACCTGAGGACAAAGGTGAGAAAACCTGGACGCGCAACAGCTGAAAAGAAACTCAAAGACAGCAAAGTAGCTCCGTTCTATTTTCAGCGGCAACAAACATTTACAGAGCAATCTGCACAAGTGGGGAGAGAGCACCCAAGGGCCAGTGCGGGCAACCAATTAGGTCCCCCCCGCCCCAATAAAGTGGCTGCTGCTCCAGGAATCATTGACCTAGGGAGGGCTGCCCAGGAACAGACACAGGGCCGGGCTTCAACCGCCCTTTCCCGGCCGAGGCTTAGCGAAACTCCGGGGCACGTGGCGCTGCAGGGTCTGTCTGCACCACCACGGAAAGCTGCTTGAGCAAGGGGGCGACGGAAATGTGGAGGAGGCCAGAGTTTTCAGCAGTTACTGGGCTAAAAGTGAGGGCAAAGGAAAATCACATTAGCGGAGCTAACTCCTCATTTCCCCAGACCCCCAGGCCCAGCCCCAGCCCCAGCCCCAGCCTTCTGGCCATGCAACCTAATCCTTGGTTCTTGCTTAGAGCGCCCCCGTCAGGCGGCCACAGGCTCAGCACAGGCTTAACCCTTAGGTGTCTCCAGGCCTCCATCCCTGCCCCAACCCCGCCCGGCCTCAAGCTGAGACTGGCTATGTCACCTGCTGCCATTCCCACTCAGCCCCGCCCCTTCCTGGCACTTACAGAATCAGGCCACTGCCAATCACTGCGAACACCCGGTGGACCGTCCCTTTGAGGTGTCCGCCACCTGGGGCCAGGTACCGGTGGGCAATCTGCACCTCCACGAAGGGCAGGAAAGGCTCCATGAGGGCGCTGGTGGAGGTGCCGTTAAGGCGACTTCGTGCCTCGGGCGTCCTTCCTCCAAGGTCGCCCCTCGGCCCACCCCAGACCCCTACACACCGTGTCTTCGGGACGCCCCCAATGCCCGGCCCCTCAAATCTCTCCCTGCCTGTCCAAGGCCACCCCGGGCCCGTCCTTCCCCCACCCATGCCCTGACCCTGCGGGCTCTTTGGAAAGGATACAACTCCAACACTCAGTGCCCAGGGCCTCCTTCCTAGGCTGAGGCCGATGCCGCGACCCGGGTCTCTCCACCCTGCCCTGGAGCGTGCGATGCACCCTCGACCGGGGGAGCACCCCAGCCGCAGCGGCCTCCGCTCCTGCGCCGCCCCATCCTGCAGCACCTCTGGGGCCTGCGGGGACACCCGCTGCCCCAGCATCGCTCGCCTTACCGCCTGCGCCTCCCGCTGCGCCTGCAACTGGGGCCTGCATGGCTTCTCTGCTTCTCCCTCACAGCCCACGGGGAAGCGAGCCGCCCTGCCCGACCCACAGCCTGGGAGACCCCCGGGCTCCCCCACGACCCTCCGCAACTTCCCCCACAGTATATGGCGGGATGCCCACTGCGCTGGCGCACACTGGCCATCTGCACGCGGTTGGTTCCCGCCAAGGCCGCCCTGCCGCCTGCGTGCCCTGGCTGAGACTGAGGCCCTCTCGCAAGGCTGTGCTGGCCGCTCCGCAGGAGAGGTGCCTCAGGCTCCCCAGGGCGCCTGCGCAGACGGGCCCCTCGGAAGCTGGGCAGGAGCGCTTCAGGTGCAGCTGGGGGCCAGGAGGTGGCGGGGCAGAGCTCAAGGAGTCGACACAGCCGAAATAAGAAAGACCGGGCCCTGTGTCACAGGGCAGATGGGGCCGAGACACAGGGCCTGAGTTAGCCTGGAGGGGAGACTGGCCACCATGGTTGAGGACTTGGATCGGTGTGCACAGAGGGAAAGATCTTGTCCATTCCCTGTGGTCCCTCTGTGTGTCCAAGGTCCCCCCATCTGTAAAAGGCCAGGGCGAGAGTGGCAAGCTGGGGGAAACTGGAGCAGATTACAGAGCCTCTTCCAGTCTCCACCTTCTCAGACTCCAAGAATAACAGGCCGTTCGAATGAGCTCCTGGCCACAAAGCAGCCAGGTCCCCCGGGCCAGCCCCAAAATTCACTTCCCTGGAGGGTGGGTTCCAAGAGCGCCCAAGTGCCCGTGGCGGCAACACCAAGAGCTGAATGGCAACTTTCCACTCCCAAGGCCTTCCCGCACCTCCCAAAGCACGCTACGCCAGGCACTAAGGGGCTACCTACCCCCACAGCCCCTCCGACCCATCCCCCAAATAAAGCCAGAAAAACATACGAGCTTAAAGTGTCTCCCCAAACCTCGAGGTGATTGTTGATGCCTGTGTTCATGGCTGATCCCTAGCACCACCGCACCAGCACGACCGCCCCGGAAATCAGTGCTGCAGCCGCTTTCATCCTCCCTTCCAGCCGTCAACAATACTCCTATCCTGCCCCAGTCCTTCAGAGTCCTACTCTCAGCCATAGGACAAAATAGTCTGTTAGATCCCTAATGATGTAGTGTGCCCTGCTGCTCGCTCACCCCAGTGTGTGAATACATTTTAACAGGGAGCCCACGATTTCATCCACCAACCAGGGAAAAAATCCTCACTGACTGACAGTCTGTGTGAGCTGTGGACAGAGGTATGACAGAGGGAGGAACCATGGTGTCACGGGTACTCCCAGTCGGGGGACAGGATGGAGACGGTAAGCTAAGGTTTCGGGACACAAACCTGTCAAAGCAATTCAAATCCAAAAGCCTCCATTGAGCTCCTGGAATCAAAGGCACTATGGAGATCCAGACTTGTCACCATGGTAATTATTAGGGTGTGAAGTCAGCACTAGGGTGACAAAGATTTCTCAGACAATGTTTAAGATACATAGAAGCGCAAAGTTTATTTATTCCCTCTCCGAAGAGAGAGAGGACACAGCGACAGAAAGAAAGAGAGGTGCTGGCCCTGAGGCCACACGACCCTGAGTCTTTATTAGGCCACGCTGGGGGTGGAGGACTTATGTCTGCAGCCTGATTAGCAGAAGACAGCTGAGAAACTACTCTGTTGGCCTTTTCTGTTTCTCAGGTAGCAGACTGATAGCAGAAATTAGTTTCTTCTTTTCTCTCGATAGCGGGAGGCATCCGGTGCCATCTCTCCTGGAGAAAGTGGGAAGGAGTTTGAACTCCTACTGTCTGCTCTGCAACATTTTGAAGGCCGTTTAAACAAAACAAAACAAGACCAAAAAACCCTTTTTGCAGGCAGTGAACTTCTGATGGCAGTCCATCAGGTAGTGTACCCTTTCCTCCCTCTCCCAGAAACCCTTTTCCTTTTGGAATGTGAATTGACCAGCTCTGGTGAAGGTTAATGGGGATTTACACCTTCTTTTGTTTGCTCAGCTTCCTTTAAATGCCAGGTAAATATCTCTGTGGGAGAGATATTCCCCTTACTAACCTCAGTGGCAGGGTTCATGCTACTCTCAGTGACTGCGAGTTAAAAGTCTGTTTTCTTGTTAGCTGTCAGCAAGGCTGTTCTTTCAGTTATTACTCCACTTTCTCTCAGCGCGCTCTAGACATGTTCCCTTGCCCTCCGTGTGCTCCCTGTCTGGAGGAAACTGCTTGTCCCCCCTCCCCGCCCCCCGATCCCTGCCGGTGGCATTCACCCATCATTCTCCTGTGCCAGGCCCAGGCCCCCAAATCTCAGGGCCGGGAGGTGACACTGGCCTCGTCTTGCTTGGTTCCTCTCTGCTGTTCCCAGGCGACTCTTTTACCTCCTGTGCTGGTTACTGCCCCCTACCCCACATCGGGTCACCTGTCCTGCCTGCTCCATGCCCCAGAAAGCTTCCCCATGAAGGATGGTGCCACTCAGGGGGCTCCCTTGTTCTGCCCCTCAGGCGAAGCCCATGGAAGGCACAGAACACCACACCTTAGGAGGACAGACAGCCAAAGACATTGGATCCCCTGCAAACTTCCAGTCTCCCTACAGCTCGGGGAGTGGCGGAATTCCCCAAATGGCTCTAGCTCTCACTGGAGTGCAGTAGTACCAGCCCCTGTCGTTGTGCCTTGAAGCCTAGGTCTGGTAACGGCTCTCCTTGGTGCCTGACCATCCCTTCTTAGCAGTGGTGCGCTGCTAAATGTTTGACGACTGCTTCTCTGAGGGTGTGTGTGTGCGTGTGTAGAGGGGTGGAAAGGAGGCATGTACACATACATACGCACATAACTTTATTACAATTTTGACTCACATAAAGTGTATGCCACACAATTTACAACCAACAATACAATGTAAAACATTCTTTAGTGTACATTCCATGTACCTAATGCATTCTCACAGCTTGCTTTAGTGGCTTTTGCCAAGCTCTTGTAACTGTGACCAATCTATGTTTGAAGGTGATGAACACTTACCGTTCTGACATGAATGATGGTTGCCATTTTCATTTACTTTGCCGAGACAGACAAAAGTGGAAGAAGGCCCTTCACACCTTCAGCAAGGACAAGTGTGACCTGTCTGCTGAGTCAGATCACAGTATTTGGTGAATACTAGAAAAATATTTCCCCAAGTTGTCAGGCTATTCGCAGTGTAACCACGGCAGACACGGCACACTTTTACCTGGAAACTCACATCTCTGTGACTTGCAGAGAGAGCAGAAGTAGCAGATTCCACCTCACTCTGCTTTCCGAGTCACGTGCCAGTGCAACTCATTGGTCCAATATAAGCCCTATCCCGGGAGGCAGCACCGAGTGCTCCTCGCAAAGGAGCCAGGGACGTGTAGTTTTCCTCCGCCCAGTGTCTGCTGTTGAAGAAGGCTCGCTAGACGAAGGTGGGGTTGGACGGTGAGGAGCCAGACCACAGAACGCACCACAGTCCTCCCTTGGGCTCCTCCACATCCATATGTACACTTCCTATGATACGCACTAATCGCAAACACTTACTATACGTTCCGGATGCTGTTTCAAATGCTTTACACATATCAATCCATTACTTACATTTTCAGATGTTAATAGCAGCAACAACCTCCTGCCTGCCATAATGTCACCATCCTTCAAACAAATAAAAGCACACACACTGGCTCCCCATCAGCGCAGACTCAAAGCCTCACTCATCTCTTGGTAATGATCGTTCCGTCTCTAGTTCGTTGATAATATTGTGTGGATAATCGATAATCTGTGGAATGAATTATAAAGTTATCTCCCACCAACATCACCAGTGTCTTAGTTTGCTCTGTGCTGCTACAACAGCACACCTGAGACTGCGTAATTTCTAGACCACAGGGATTTATCCCTTACAGTTCTGGAGACTGGGAAGTCCAGGGTCACAGGACCCGAGTCTGGCGAGTGCCTCCAGATCACTGTGTCATCCCATGGCGGTAGGCAGAAGGGCAAAAGAACAAGAGAGAGACAGAGAGACAGAGACAGAGAAAGGAAGGAGGCCAAACTTGTCCTTTTATCAGGAACCCACTCCTATGATAACTAACCCCCTTCCATGATAATGGTGTTAATCCACTTGCGAAGGCAGAGCCCTCGTGGCCTAATCACTTCTTAAAAGCCCCACACTGCTGCCGTGGGGATTGAGTTTTCAACACGTGAACTTCGGGTACACATTCAAACCATGGCAGCCAGTGTAAAACAGTGGAGGGAAGGTGGGGAGGGAAGGAAATTTGGGAATGCAAATAAAACACAGGCAGGCAGGAAATAACAAAGAAGTAAAGCGGACACAACTGCTGCAGTCCTCACTTCTGCAATTAGACAAAAGGACATGCTTGAGTTTTTCAGTTTTTCATTTCCTCTCACGTCCCCTTTGCCCTCAGCTAACATCCCAGCTGATGAGGATGCAGTGACCCAAGCCTTCCTTCCTGAAGGGGCTGGGCCCTTGCTGGCCCTGTCCATAGGGGGTTGCGGTCCTTCATCCCCCAGTAAATGTGACCTTTCCACACGGCAGTACTAGGAGGCGCTGCCCCAAACGCTGTGGCTCTCAGGCATGCACTTTTCCCTGACCTCACGATGTGGCAGCAGTTCTCTCTCCTCTGGATAATGAGGACCCATCCCGCAGCCAACACGATGACCCCCTTCGGCTTGTTGGTTCAATAGCACGAGGCGCCCTGGAGAGCAAGGCAAATCCCTGAAATCCAGTCCAGTAGAGCCTTCGTTGGGAGGATGTGATGGGGAATAAGACTTTGGGACGTCCATGGATGGTATTTTTGGCAAAACCATGGCAGGTGGGAGGGCAGGTACACGTGCAGAAAAAGTCTCTGTTCCAGAAAGAAAAACCTGCTTCCCACTGCAGAGGGGAAGGGGTCCAATGTAATCCACCCTCCAGCAGGCGGCTGGCTGGTGCCAGCGAGGTGGTACCTCACAGGGGCTGCGGTTGGTAAGTTGGGCACCCAGCGGGGCCAGCACCCAGACCAGCCTCATCCTTCCCAAGACCTTCCTCCAGCTCCTTAAGCTTCGCCCTTGTCCCTAGAGTCAGGGCAAGGGTCCTCAGGGAAACGCACAGGGGCAGGAGCTGCTCCTGAGGCGAGGGAGAGCGACGCAGCGGGCTCTCCCACTCCTGCCTTCCCTGGAGAGCTGCCCCCAGTCACACCAGAGCGGGGCTCCTCGAGGAGCACCGCGGGGGCGGGCAGGGGCAGTGGAGGAGGCCCCCATGCAGACACCCTGAGAGGTGAGTCCCCAAGACAGAGAGAGCGGAGGAGCCGCGCCTTGCCCCGGGGCAGCGGGACAACCAGCACAGTTTGCACAGTGAGGCCGAGTTCTGTGGAAGTCAGTCTGTGACCACCTGTCTGTGTGTCTGCAGATAGGTCTGTCTGCCCCAGGACACCAGGAAAATCAAGGCCCACCTGCCTGGTAGGTCGGGAAGCCGTCCAAGGAGCCAGAGGGTGGCTTAGTGCTTGAGGGAGCATCTCAGCCAGCAAGGTCACCAAACAGGGCCTGGCCCTGGTGCTGAGACCCTCGGTGTCCTCTTGTTGCACTGGGCGGGCAGCTTTTGCCTCTTCTTAGGTGCCGTGTAGGAGGGACCTGCAGCTGAAGATCGGGAGCAAACAGTGCAGGGCCCCCTAGACCTACGTCAGGACATGGGCTGAGGCGCCAGCTCAGGCCAGTGTCCCTTCAGTTGCAGCCAACTTCATTATTTTCTGCTGATCCCCAAAATAATCTTACCCCAAGAAAAATCATTCAAACACTGCAGACCAGACTAAGACAGACTGAACATTTACACACACACACACACACGCACACACACTCCACCACTGCTAACAGCCTGAAAATGTGCTTCATGACAAAAGCTCTCAGAAAACTAGGAATAGAGGGGAACTTTCTCAACATGATAAAGGGCGTTCACAAAAGTCCCACCAGGAACTTCATACTGAAAGATTCCCCCTTAAGATCAGGAACAAAACAAGGACGGCCACTTTTGCCCCTGGTACTCAATATTGTACTGGACATTCTAGGCAGAACAGTTGAACAAGTACAAAGAAAAGAAAAGCATCTAAATTGGAAAGGAAAAAGACAACAATCTCTATTTATAGATGACAAGACCCTATACATAGAAAATTCCAAAGAATCCACAAGAACGCTACTGGAGCTAATAAACAAACGAATTCAACAAAGTAGCAGAGTACAAAATCAACACACAAAAATCAGTTGCGTCCGACCTGCAATGTTGTACATCTGCAATGAGCAATCTGAAAAGGAACTTAATAAGGCAATTTCAGGTACGATGGCAAACAAACAACAGAGTAAAACACCTGGGAGTAAATTTAACCAAGGTGAAAGATGAGTGAGTGGAAAAAGACAAAACATTGCTGAAAGAAAATTAAAATGACCTAAATACACGGACCAGCATCCCGTGCCCACGGATTGGAAGACTTAAAATTGTTAAGTCTTTGACTACCCAGAGTGTGCTGTGGATTTGGTGCAATCTCCATCAGAATTCCCATGGTCCCTTTTTTACAGAGGCAGAAAAGCTGGTCCTAAAACTCATACAGCATTGCAAGGGAGCCCGAGTAGCCAAAAAAATATTGAAAAAGACGTACAAAGTTGGAGGATTCACCTTTCCATATCTCAGCACTTAACACAAAGGGACAGTAATGTAAAAAAAAAAAATGCATTTTTGTTAACCCACTCATGAATTGCTGGGCACTTGGGTTGATTCCACATCTTTCCAATTGTGAATTATGCTGCAATAAACATTGGAGTGCAGGCCTCTTTTTGATAAAATGACTTCTTTTCCTTTCGGTAGATACCCAGTAGTGGGACTGCTGGACCGAATGGTGGGTCTACTTATAGTTCTTTGGGGAATCTCCGTACTGTTTTCCATAGGGGTTGTACTAATTTGCAGTCCCCAGCAACAGTGCATAAGCATTCCTTTCTCTCTGCATCCACACCGGCATCTATTGTTTTCTGAATTTTTAATAATGGCCATTCTTGACAGGGGTAAGGTGATATCTCATTGTGGTTTTCATTTGCATTTCCCTGATGGTTAGTGATGTTGAGCATTTTGTTTCATATGTCTCTTGGCCATTTGTCTATCTTCTTCTGAAAAGCTTCCGGTAGTTAAAGTCATTGGAAATCAAGAAGGGTGGGGGGCGAAGGGGGGCTAAAAATCGACCTAACAGGTACAACGAACACTATTCGGATGATGGGCATGCTAGTAGCCCTGACTTAAGCATTATAAAAGCTATCTATGTAACAAAAACATTTGTGCCTCCTTAATAGTTTGGTATTAAAACTAATAATAATAGTTATTATAATTTTAAAAAATACAGTGCGGTACCGGCACATCGAGAAGGACAGAATTTTCCCCAACACATTTTATGAAGCCAACATAACTCTGATATCAAAACCAGGAAAGGATGCAACAATAAAAGAAAACTACAGACCAATATCCCTTATGAATATACATGGAAAAATTCTCAGTAAAATCCTAGCAAATCGAATCTAGGTGGCTAGCAAGAACATAATCCATCACGACCAAGTAGCCTTCTTCCCAGAGAAGCAGGGATGGTTCAACATATGCAAATCTATAAATGTAATTGACTGAATAAATAGAAGAAAAAACAAAAACCATATTACCCTCTCAATAGATGCAGAAAAAGCATTTGACAAAATTCAGCACCCTTTTATGATAAGAACGCTTAACAAAATAAGCATAGACAGGACCTACCTAAAAATGATACAAGCCATATATGACAAACCCACAGCCAACATCATACAGAATGGGGAAAAGTTGAAAGCATCCCCACTTAGAACTAGAACCAGACAAGGCTGGCCACTGTCCCCATTACTTTTCAACATAGTATTGGAAGTCCTTGGGAGAGCTATCAGGCAAGACAGCAGAATCAAGGGAGTCCAAATA
This sequence comes from Eulemur rufifrons, assembly GCF_041146395.1. Classification (NCBI taxonomy): domain Eukaryota; kingdom Metazoa; phylum Chordata; class Mammalia; order Primates; family Lemuridae; genus Eulemur; species Eulemur rufifrons. The sequence continues at coordinate 19,223,109 of NC_091012.1, read as the reverse complement.
GGGAAAGAAGAGATCAAACTCTCACTCTTTACTGATGATAGGATGTGATATCTGGGAAACCCCAAGGATTCAACCAAGAGACTCCTGGAATTGATCAATGAATTCAGTAAAGTCTCAGGTTACAAAATCAATACACACAAATCAGAGACATGCATATATGCCAATAACAGTCAAACAGAGAACCAAATTAAGGACTCAGTACCCTTCAAAATAGCAACAAAGAAAATAAAATACCTAGGAATATACTTAACTAAAGAGAAAAAGGACCTCTATAGGGAGAACTACGAAACACTGAGGAAGGAAATTGCAGAGCATGTTAATAGGTGGAAAACCATACCATGCTCGTGGATTGGAAGAATCAACATTGTTAAAATGTCTGTACTACCCAAAGTGATCCACAGATTCAATGCAATCCCTATTAAATTACCAACATCATTTTTCACAGATATAGAAAAAATAATTATACACTTTGTATGGAACCAGAGAAGACCCCGTATAGCAAAAGCAATTTTAAGCAATAAAAACAAAATGGGAGGTATTAATTTGCCAGATTTCAAACTATACTACAAGGCTGTGGTTCTTAAAACTGCTTGGTATTGGCACAAGTGCAGGGACACAGACCAGTGGAACAGAACAGAAAATCCAGATACAAAACCATCCTCATATAGCCATCTAATCTTTGACAAAGCAGACAAAAACATACTCTGGGGAAAAGATTCCTTATTCAATAAATGGTGCTGGGAAAACTGGATAGCCACACGTAGAAGACCGAAACAGGACCCACTGCTTTCACCTCTCACAAAAATCAAATCACGGTGGATAACAGACTTAAACCTTAGGTGTGAAATGATTAGAATTCTAGAAGAGAATGTAGGAAAGACTCTTACAGACATTGACCTAGGCAAAGAATTTATGAATAAGACCCCTAAGGCAATCACAGCAACAACAAATATAAATGAATGGGACCTGATTAAATTAAAAAGCTTCTGCACAGCCAAAGAAACAGTCACGAGAATAAACAGACAACCTACAGAATGGGAAAAAAATGTTCACATACTACACATCACATAAAAAACTGATAACAAGAATCTACTTAGAACTCAGCAAAGTCAGTAAGAAAAAAATCAAACAACCTATCAAAAAGTGGGCAAACGACATGAATAGAAATTTTTCAAAAGAAGATATAAGAATGGCTAACAAACACATGAAAAAATGCTCAGCATCCCTAATCATCAGGGAAATGCAAATCAAAAACACAAGGAGATATCACTTAACTCCAATGAGAATGGCCTTTATCAAAAAGTCCCGGCCGGGCGCGGTGGCTCACGCCTGTAATCCTAGCACTCTGGGAGGCCGAGGCGGGTGGATCGCTCAAGGTCAGGAGTTCGAGACCAGCCTGAGCAAGAGCGAGACCCCGTCTCTACTAAAAATAGAAAAAAATTATATGGACAACTAAAAATATATATATAGAAAAATTAGCCGGGCATAGTGGCGCATGCCTGTAGTCCCAGCTACTCGGGAGGCTGAGGCAGGAGGATCGCTTGAGCCCAGGAGTTTGAGGTTGCTGTGAGCTAGGCTGACGCCACGGCACTCACTCTAGCCTGGGCAACAAAGTGAGACTCTGTCTCAAAAAAAAAAAAAAAAGTCCCAAAACAACACATGTTGGCGTGGATGTGGATAGACAGGAACACTCATACATTGCTGGTGGGACTGCAAACTAGTGCAACCCCTGTGGAAAGCATTATGGAGATACCTTAAACAGATTCAAGTAGACCTACCATTCAATCCAGCAATCCCATTATTGAACATCTACCCAAAGGAACAAAAGTCATTCTATAAAAAAGACACCTGTACCCAAATGTTCATAGCAGCACAATTCACAATCCCAAAGATGTGGAAACAACCCAAATGCCCATCAATTCAGGAATGGATTAGTAAATTGTGGTATATGTATACCATGGAGTACTACTCAGCTATAAGAAATAATGGTGATACGACATCTCTTTGGTTCTCCTGGAGAGAGTTGGAACCCATTCTATTAAGTGAAGTATCCCAAGAATGGAAAAACAAGCACCACATGTACTCACCAGTAAATTGGTTTCCCTGATCATCACCTAAGTGCACATTTGGGAATAACACCAACTGGGTATCGGACTGAGGTGGCGGGTGGGGGAGAGGATGGGTGTATACCTACATGATGAGTGCGATGCACACTGTCTGGGGAATGGTCACGCTTGAATGTTCTGACTAGGGGAGATAGGGGTGGCAGGAGGGGATGGGGGTATTACTACATGATGAGTGCGACGCGCACTATCTGGGGAATGGACACGATTTGAGCTCTGACTTGGGGGGATGGGCAGGACATGGGCAATATATATAACCTGAACTTTTGTACCCCCATAATAAGCTGAAATAAATAAAAAAATAAAAAAAAATTTTCAACTTCTGTGCATCAAAGGTAAAGATAACCTTCAGTAAAGGTGAAGGTATTTTAAAATCATAGATCCTAGAGGACTCTAGTATCCAGAATATATAAAGAACTCTTACCACTCAACAACTAAAAGACTAAAAACTCAATTGAAAACTGGGCAAAAGGCTTGAGTAGGCATCTCCATGAAGGAGATATAGAAGTAACCAACAGGCACGTGAAAATATGCTCAACATCGACAGTGATCAGGGAAGTACTGACAAACACCACAATGACACACAACTTCTTCACACCCACTAGGATGTCTATAATTTAAAAAATGGAAAAGTACAAGCACTGCAAATTTTAAACCCAGAATCACCACATGGCTGAGCAATTCTGCTCCTAGGTATCTACCCAAGAGAAGTGAAAACAGGCACTGAAACAAATACTTGTACCCAAATGTTCATGGTAGCACTATTCACAACAGCCAAAAGGCCAAAACAGCCTGAATGCCCATCGGGGGATGTATAAATAAAGAGGAGGTGGTATATCCAGGCAATGAAAGATTATGCAGCCAAAAAAAGGAATGAAGTAGTAACATGTGCTACAACGAGGGAATCCCTCAAAAACATTATGCTGAGTGAGAGAAGCCAGACACAAAAAGTCACATGTTGCATGATTGCATTATAGGAAACGTCTGGAATAAGCAAATCCATAGGGTCAAAAAGCGGATCGGAGGAGCTGGGGCAGGAGCTGGGGCAGGGGCTGCGGCAGGGGCTGCGGCGGAGGTCGTGGTGGGGGGTAGAGAGTGTCCGCTTAATGGTAGTGCCCGTTAAATTGATTGAAAGCTTGACAGGTTTTCTTCTGAGGTGATGAAACTATTGTGAAACTAGGTAGAGGTGACGATTGCACAACACTGTGAATGTACTAAATGCCACTGAATTGTTCATTTTGAAATGGCATATTTTATGCTATCTTAAGATACCTACACCTCAATAATTTCCCCCCTGTCTGTTTCTACAAGGCTTGCAAGCTCAAAGAGCTGACTTAAAAAAAAAATCCTGTTTTGTAAGACAAACAAATTACAGCTAAAAATACCAATATCAGATTTCAGCATTTTTCAGAAGAGAAACCTCCCCGGTGTGTCCTAAGGCCAGAATAGATTCAGTTCAAGCTGCTGTATCGTGAACAATCCTAGACCTAGAAAAGTAACAACTGATGTTTTTGATCTCTCTAAAGCACTTCCACATCAGCAAGGAACAATGTAATTGATTCAAGCATGCTTTTACATCTTAGAATATTTTCTTCATACGCCCCTTCCTCAAATTGGCAATTCCTGAGACCGAGGTAAAAATAATAATGCTACCATTTGCTCAGAGCACCCAATTGGGCCAGGAATCATGCTTTACATAAGTTATCACTAACCTTTGCAGCAAACTCCCAAAACTTGTTTTACAATCTCGTTTTTAAAGGTGAGGAAATACACAATCCAGGTAACTCGTGCATGGTCACAAATTGAATGCACCGCCGGATGGTGGGAATATTCACGTCCCAAACACTCTAGACACGTGTGAGTTCAGCCGACTTTATCGGGATATGGTCTAAGCAATCTGTTCTTCAACACTTCCAGGCCCAGAGAGATTCTCCTTCCCCATGCAGGCAGGACTGCACCTGGAATACCGTGCTCAGTTCTGGGAGCCACACACACCCAGAAAAGGGTGTCAACAAACAGTCAGGGCCTCGTCCGAGATGGGATAGACTTCCTACATGCCATTGGCATGGTTCAAACACCGCTTTCCGGGAGAGCTGAAGAGAGTGTTCACATCACAGAAGAGTCTGGACTAGACGATCTGCAAGGTTCCTTGGATGCTGCGTCTCTGTAGTTTTACACCAAATTAGCATCTGATGGGCTTTAGGTCGCACACTGAAATTAACTGTCAGACTCAAATGACTAGCATACACTGGTGAATACAAAGGAGGCAAAAGGGTAGAACTATTTTCATCAAGTTTAAGCACATAACCATGTCCATCAGGAGAAGGACGTGGTGACCTCTAAGCCTCCCTTGCCAGTCTGTCTCGAGGTCGGCATTTTAGTCTTTTACAGACAGCCTCTGGACAAAACAACAGACTTGCTTTGTGATGCCTGACTGGGAAGAGTGCTCATTTTCTGTTAGGCGGAGAGAGAATGAATTGCTTTAAAGTGGTTTGCATTTTATGAACCTGTAGCGATTCTTTTCCAAGATGAGAGTGTGTCCATTGTATACATGTTCAGTCACTGCTTTCAAAGATTTGAATCAACCTAGGCCAGAGTGTTTCCCTGAGAAATGGAACAGTTTGATTTGGGAAGGGCTGCAGCCACAATGTTATGTCATACAATTGGCTTTGACCCAACTTCCTGCACCAGCTTGGAGGAGTTTTTGGGAAAAACAGATTCTTCTTCAGACCTGTTTCTGAAGGCAGCCTCAGCGTTGGTATGAGGTAGTTCCCATAGGTAACCATGGGGCAGTTTACGTCTACTACCTTCCGTCAGTGCTAAAGGTTACACGGTCACTTGCGGTTGTTTAGGAGCAACTCTGGCGCTCACTGGAGCACTCTCTTTTAGCCAGCACAACACACCCCCGCTCAGGTTCCTTTTTTTTTCCCACTCAATTGCATTATGACTGTATTTTCAATGTACCTAAGGAGCTCGCGAATTTTGCTTTTCTCCTTGGAAGTAGGTGTTATGATCCCCACCTTGTACGTGATGAAACAAATACAGAGAAACACAGAGAGATTTAGGCAAGGACTCAGAAGAAATCAGGGGTAGAATCTGGAACGGAAATCAAACAATGGATATAATTGTGTGCTCGTATATGTATACCTAATTTTTTTTTTTTTTTTTGAGACAGAGTCTCACTCTGTTGCCCAGGCTAGAGTGAGTGCCGTGGCGTCAGCCTAGCTCGCAGCAACCTCAAACTCCTGAGCTCAAGCGATCCTCCTGTCTCAGCCTCCCGAGTAGCTGGGACTACAGGCATGCACCACCATGCCCGGCTAATTTTTTCTATATATATTTTCAGCTGTCCATATAATTTCTTTCTATTTTTAGTAGAGGTGGGGTCTCGCTCTTGCTCAGGCTGGTCTCGAACTCCTGACCTTGAGCGATCCACCCGCCTCGGCCTCCCAGAGTGCTAGGATTACAGGCGTGAGCCACCGCGCCCGGCCTATGTATACCTAATTTTATTAGAGTAAATTATGCATGAGTGTTGATAGAATCTTTATAATCCACCTGTGTCCATTTGCGTGAAGACTATCCTTGGGGGGGGAACCACGTGCTGTACGTGTGGTTTTTGTGGTTATTGACACCACATGTGCCTTTTGTGGTTATTGATTCTCAGGGCTGATTCCGTGATGGAGAAACACACTACATAGAGTCACAAAAGGACTATGTGCCTTGAACCTGAACTTTTTACTGTGAACACTCATGGACAAACACCTGGCATATCCCCTAACATCAGAGCCACCCTGTACCCTCCTCAATGCCACAGAAGCCCTGTCCCTCTCGATGCCAGGTCAGGGACTAAATTCCAGGCAATGCCATTCAGGCAAATTGGGAAAGGCTTCAATATTAGTGAAGGAAAAGTATTTTTTTATATAAAGAGGAATAAAACATTTATGCAATGCCTCACAAATACAGTCTCAGTTCGTCCTCAGGCTTCTTTCTGGTAGATGTCTTCTTTTTACAGACAAGGACAGTGAGGTTCAGGGAGGTTATCTTGCCTAAGGCAAAGACCAGAGCCAGGATTCGAACCCAGCTCTGTCCCACTCTGATGCTGATACACCACACTGCCTCCTCAACATTTAACTACTGTTTTCAAAGCAAGGACGTTAGGGGAGGAGGAGGGTGGAAATCAAACGAGAACTTACTCGTTGGAGAGAAAAACTCTTAGCAGAGCTCCTCGTGCCAGTGATTCTCCCAGAGACTGTCCGTTATGGTCTTCGTGGCCCCACAGATACATTTGTTTGGAGATGTAGAATCTGAGAGCCCTTAAGAAGAAGTAAATCATCAATCCCAACCAACACATAAAGACTTACCACTTTTGATGACCCTTGAATAGTAATCATCATTGCTTAATGAGGATTTGAAATAATTGTGGAAAGTCTAATAGCTAACAGATACTGAACTTTCACCTCTTACCCGCTGAGGCATTATTATTAACCAGAATTCAATTTGGCTGTGCAACTGAAAACCTGAGTACAGCCGGCCCTCCCTACTCGTGGGTTCCTCATCCATGGATCCAACCAACCTCACATCGAAACCATTTGAGGAAAAAGAAATTTCACAAAGTTTCAAAAAGCAAAGCTTGAATTTGCCAGGCACCCAGTACTACCTTGAATCTGCGCAAATGATGTGCCGTGTGGGCACTGTGTTAGGTATTATCAGCAATCTAGAGATGATTTAAATTATACCGGAGGATCGCAAAGGTTATTTGCAAATGCTGTGCCATTTTCTGTGAGGGACTTGAGCATCGGAGGCAATGGTATCTGCAGGGGAGGGGGGTGGTGTCCTGGAACCAGTCCCTGGTCAATTAAGTTTACAAATGCTGCAGGTACAGGCGGTGGCTCCCCCATTGCCCTGCCCTAAACGGATTTGCAAAAGCAAATGTGCCTCTGACAAACAGGATCGATGTTTACAGGTCCAATCAGTCAACTGCTTGGAAACGGTATGTGTTCCAACTAAATCAGATCTCATCACAGAAACTCTTGGTAACGCTTCCTCATTTACTGATAAAAAATCAAGGCCTTAGATCCAAGGAAAACCTTCCTTACCCTTCTTCCTCACTACTTCAAAGAACCTCTTTTTAGTGTTACTCGCACCATTCTCTCCAATATAAGAGGAAAGGATAACCTCTTCTTTTTCTTTTCCACAGCATGGATGCGTCCCGTCATTACATATACCCCAACACTCTGGTTAATAACGTCTCAGTATTCCATCATGTGCTAAGCACTTCCCCACAGGAAGACTTTTTGGTTGTTTCCAATTTATCCATATTGTAAAGAATGCTGCGGTGATTAGCACTGGAGCTATATATCTGCAGACATTCAAGAAAATTTCCATAGGATACATTCTTGCAGAACAGCTCTTGGCCATGCCCACATCATCCTCCAACAAGGCTGCCCCAAACTCCAATTCCACCAGTAGCATAAGCAACTGCCGGTTTTCTTGCACCCTTACCTTGCTCTCTGTGTGTTTGCCGATCTCATGACCAAAATAGTGGTGTCCCCTTAGTTTGAATTCACACCTTTGGCCGCCAGTGAGCTTAAGTCTTTTGTACATTTCTTGAATAGTAATTAACACTCAATCTTCCATACATGTTGCAAATATTCTTCTTGTCAAGGTAACCAGGTACCAATACATTTTATGGTCTCTGGGGAGGCTCAGAAGTTTAATTTTTTTCATGTAATCCAAGCTATCAATGTCTTCCTTTACTGTTTCCGCCTGTCAGGTCACGTTGAGAAAGACATCCTAAACTGGAATATTTTCTTCTAGTACTTCTATGGCTTCACTGTCTAAACTTAAAGGATTAATTATTCACCTGGAATATATGTTGGCGTATGCTATGAAGCAAGGATACCTTTTTTTCCAGTTGTTCCAACACCATCTGCTAAATGATCCAGCCGCTCTGACATGTTCTAAGTCCGTGAGTGTTCACAGGTCTCTTTCTTGCCTCTGTTCTGTTCCACTAAACTATCAGCTGAGGCACCAATACCACTGTCGTAGTTTATCCTCTTGTATGTTCTTACATGTTTGATAACTGATCTGGCGTTTCTTTCGTTAGTCTTCATTATCAAAATTTTATTTGTAATTCTGAGGAATTTTTAAAATAAACCTTAGAATCATTCTGCCAAGTCAAAAAACTTCTAATGAGATGCTTTACTGTAATCCTCTCACCCACAACTCGGTGTATTTCACCAATCGGTCAAGGCTCTTCTTGAGTCCCTGAGTAAGGCTTCTAGCTGTCATTGTACAGGTCCTACAAATTTCCTATAATGGTTATTCCTAGATATATATTTTTTGTTATGTGAATGTTATCTTCTGTTTCACCACATCTTCTAGCTAGTTGCTGTTGGTATTTAAGAAAGCTGTTGGTTTTTGTTTGTGGGTGTGTTTTGTAACCTAATACCGTGGCCGACTCTCCTTAGTTCTCATGGTTCTCTAGTTTTGTTCCAGACAGACAATCACATTATCACTAAATATAGATGGCGTTGTCTCTTTTCTTTCTAATATTCACAGCTCATTTCTTCTCCTCTCATCGCATTGCCTAGAATTTTTAAACCATGTCAGACAGTAGCTATGATCATGGACGTTGTGGAGTAGATCCTGATTTTAATGAGAATGCACTCATGTTTCATCGTGAAGTGTAATGCTGGCTGCCGGTTTAAGATAGAATTTTTGTTGTTGTTATTAAATTAGGAATCTCCTAGTTTACTACAGGACCAAGATTTGTTGGTCCTAGTTTACTGCAAGGCTTCTGTTGTCACTTTATTTCATTTTGGATCCGGAATGGAAATAGGATTTCATCAAATTCTTTTAAAATTCACTGCCATAATCCTATTTTTCCCCCAGCTTATTAATGGTTGTATACCAATAGATTTACCAATATTAAAATGTTTTTGCATTCTGGACATAAATATCACAAGTGCTAATGCTTTCTATAAGATTTCCGGATCAACATGGCTAAGCAAAAGTGTGTCTGTAGTCTTCCCTTGAGTGGCATGAGGAGCCGTATTTCCCTCTAATTTGGTCTTGCGGTCTCTCTTTCTCTCTCTCTCTGTCTGGAGAAAGGCTATAAACTCTAGCCCTGCCCCGACTGGCCTCCAGGGGAGGAGGTCGTGGATAGTCACAGAGTGCCTTTCACAGGATACTTCTGTATCCTGGTGGACCGTCTAATGCCTAAGTGTCCGACCCATGACCAGGTGTCCCTCTGGCAAGAAACTTGTTTATGCTAGCAGATGCCCTTGTGGCACTTGTCTGGCCTATGCCCAGTTTCTTCCCACCACGAGAGCCACTGTCAAGGAGAGCCCTGACCCGGAAAGAAGCTAGGTTCAGGTGTGTTGGTCAGGGGAGACGCAGAGGAGGCAACTCAACAGAACACGTGAACTAACAGAAGCCGTGTGTATTCTTCACAGGTCCCAGGGAGAGGAGGGCAGCATGCCTCCCAGGACCAACGGGAAGGAGGGAGCCACCTGGACAGGCACGCCCAACCAGCGGGTGGGAGCAAGAAAGAGCGAGGGAGGGAACCGGGCCTTTACTGGGGTCCAGGACATTACCCAAGCTGGTTGCCCTCGGGCAGTTCTAGTCGGTGGGCCTACAGCAAGCAGGCACATGTTCCAGGGGGTCCCACGGTGACTGAGAGTGGCCACTTGGTCACCGCAACAGATCTGAGCAGCCCAGGTGGGGTGTGGGGGTCAGTGGGGCGAGTCCAGTAGGTTGTCTCTGGCCATCCCGCAGGGAGGTGGTCACCAGGAGGCAGCTGTACAAGGCAGACATCTGGGTTGAGCACACTGAGGAGCTGGGAGGCAGCAGAGAACTGGACACTGTGTCAAGGGTGACTGCGCCCTGCTTCTGCTATGAGAAAGCCCAAGCCCTATTCAAAGGGGATGCTGAGGCCACATAAGATTGTAAGAATTCACTGCAGGGCTTATATCTGTCTCACAAAAGTGGTCAGGAAGCTTCCCATCGCTTTTCTATACCGAAACAGCTTAAGCAGCATAGGAATTATTTAATCCATTATAGGTCTTGTTTGCAAAACAAAAGTCTTTAACTTTGATGTAGTTCAATCGGATTCTTCTTTGTCTCCTGTGCTTTTGAGCCCCGTTCTACGCAGAGCTCAGGGGGAAGACTGCTAACCTTGCGCGGTTCACAGGCCCACTGCGTGGTTGCCTGAGTGAGGGAAGAGCAGTTACTGTGCGGCACGCTGAGGTCACCCTCCGAAAGGCCGACGGCTCACCGGGACACTTACAGAATGCTTCTGCTGTTGCCTACGCCTCTGTCACCAGAAAAGATCCTGATCCTCACTGCTATGGCACCCCTGTGGCACAGCCCAGGGACCAATTTGACCATTGCCATGGAGGAGGTCCAGAACACCAGTGAGACTGATCGGCGGCTCTCTGGAAGAAGAAGAATACAAATATGAGGAGGGTATATAGTGCCTGCCCTCGCCCAGGAAGTATATCCAGTATCCACAGACGGACACACACACACACACACACACACACACGCACATGCTCCCTGGGACAGTTGCCTGAGGGTAGTCGAGTGGCAAACAGCCTTCAAGAACATTGCTGCAGGGCAGTGGGGAGGTATGAATCATCCCCCGCTTCCTGAGACTGAAATGCAACCTCATGAGTGACCCTGGAGGGGTTTTAGGCAAGACATAACAACAACTGGGTCACGGTGTACGGGGCGGGGGGGGGGGGGGGGGGGTGCGGGGAAGAGAAGAGGATGGAGCACTGAGGAGGGTGAGCACGGGGGAAGGCTTGGAGAAGACACCCGCTCTGTGCCCCGTGAGCCACTGTGATTGAAGCAGAGGCGAAGAGGAGAGAAGAAAGGCTGGCGTGGGCAGGCTCTTTAGGAGGAGTAGGGGAAATGACCCCTTTCTCCAACCAGAGAATTTGGGCCTCTCTTGTGTTCTCCTTCCCACCCACCAGGAGTGTCAGGGTGGTGGTACATTGTGGTGTCTAAGCCCCCCCCCCCAAGATGACCACTGGTCAGGAGGATTTCCTTGCTGACCAGACACAGCTGAAAGTGTGGCTCTTCACTGTCCTGGGGAGAGCATATAGAGGGGGCCAGGAGCCCTGGCGTGGGCCCCTGTTGGCTCAGATATGGCAGAGGTGAGTGGGAAACCAGCCCAGGAACCCTGAGAGCCCAGCACAGACTCAGAGCCACCAACCACGAATGCTAACCCACCAGTCGCAAGCATCTGGGAGAGGATGAATCAGAAGACGCCCTGTCAACCCCACACCGAAGACGTCGAGAGGTCACACGACACTACCCATGGATCCTCCTCTATTTCCCCACCTGCCTCACCCCCAGGACTCCCACCTGTCCTGAGCTGGCACCACCCCCCTGCTCAGCCTGCACCCTTTTCCATAAAACCACCCTTCCCATGCACCCCCATCCACGGCCCCCACAGTGATGCCCTTGTGGGCTCACCTTGTTCCCCCACAGTTGAAGAAGACCACAGCGAGGGTAACATCAGCCCTTCGTGAGAGCTCCAGAAGGCCAGAAAGAACAACCAGCCCCAAGTTACTAGTCTGTTCCCACAGGGTGAGGAGGAAGAAGATGGAAAGAAGGCAGACCCAGAACAGCAGAGCCCACACGACTCTGCCTCCCCAAGCACGGCCCTCTGCGTGGCAGAGCCCAGACGCCCGCGCCAGCTCCTGCGTGTGCAGAGGAGGCTCCCGAGTAACAGCCAACCCCGTAGAGACTGAATCTCACACCACAAGCGTGGGTACGCTCATGGTGACAGTTACTAAAATCGGCAGGCTGTGGAGAGCTGTGTCTGTAGTTTTGTAAGTTCCCTGGTGGTGGGGACGAAGGAATAAAGGGGAGAGGCAGCTACATGTGGAGGAAGGGAGGGTCCCGCAGAGTTGGGGTCAGACTGGCAGGTGGACAGGTACGCAGACCCTGGGGACAAGGACCAGGTTGTGCTGAGCGCTAAAGACAGGTCTCCCTCTTTGACACTTTTACCCACAGGCAAGAAGGAAAAAGCCTCCCTGGCCCCGGGGGAGAGGGAGGGAGCGTAGCTGGGAAGGGGGAAGTGGGGTGACCTCCTCAGGGTTTCGATTGGCCCACCAGACGGGGAGATAGATGCGTGATGTGGTAAGGGGGTGACGGTGCGGCATAAAATGTCTGACTGCATGTTGTGATGCTGACAGCTTTGAAGACTGTCCCCTCCCTCTTTCCCTTCTGCCCCACATCCGGACAAGCTGATCAGGACCTCTGGCAGGAAGCCGAAACCACGCCAGCCCCCGCCCGGGTACGGGAACCCTCGTGGGTCCCAGGCCCTCACCACCATAGAGCCCCAGGGCCGGCCGTCTCCTTGCCTGGCCCTCGGAAACCCTTCTGGAACCTGCGCTGGAGGGAGCCCGCCCAGCCCTGCCCAGAAAGCCTGCCGCATTATGTGAGTAACAAACCTGCCATTCCCTGCTGGACATCGGACTCCATGTTCGCACCACATCTGGGGCGGGACGGCCCGTCTCACTTCTGTGGGGTGACTACGAGAAGCTCTCGGAGCTTAGGTAATGGAATACGTATGTCATATGCCTTTGGCTATGGCACTTTACAGAAGATACCAGTGTTTCAGGAAATAAATATGTCTTGGTGCCTAGTGTGCCTCAGACACAGTTACAGGCGCCAGGCTCACAGTGAGGCACAAGACGTCAAACACTCCTGCCATCAGGAGTGTGCGTTTTCCTGGGGAACGGGGTGGTTGAGCTGGGGCGTGGTGGGGACAGCGGCATAGCTGGGGCTTGTGGAGAAACGTCTGAGCGGTTAACATCTTGAGCTGAGAACTGAACAATGAGACAGAATGAATGAGCAGTGTGAAGACTGCGAGGAGGAAAATGTTAGGTAGAAGGGCCAGCAAGTCGCCACGTCATGGGGTGAGAACAAGGGCAGTGTATTGCGGAACAGCAGAGAGGCCGGTGTGAACAGGGCAGTGAGAGGGGGTGCCGAGTAGAGCCAGGAGACTGAGACCAGAGAGACCCACAAAGACGGGGCCGCGTGGGCGCTGCTAAAAAGTGTGCACTTTATTGTCATAGTGAAAGTTAAAAACAGAGTTACAAAGCAAGCAAAGAACCATCAGTCCAGATTGAAACCCAGCTCTGAAACTCCCCACCTGTTGCCTTGAGAAAGCCACCTAATTTGCCTGAGCCGGCGTTTCCTCACTTGCATGAAAGCGCATTGTAAGTCAGCATCACAGAACTTTTGTGAGGATTAAGTCAGACCTAGTGACTAGCAGGTAGTCACAGGTCAACAGACGGCGGCCGTGGTGGTCGCTGTTTACCACTCTCTGAGATGCTTTTGCCTTGAACGCACCTGGGAGTGCCGATCAGCCGAGCCAAGCTGTGCTCTGCACCGAGGCTCACTTTGGCCTTGAGCCTCGGAAGGACATTTCATAGCACCCTGCTCCTGAAGTTCACAGCTACCACTGCAGGAAGTTGGCCTCAAAGAGACTACTGAACAGAGAGGATGACTCTGAGGGCAGCATCAGAGGACACACTAGGGTGGCTAAGATACAGCTCACGCGGAAATTCATGCATTTGCAGGGCAAGGACATCTGCTAGAAGCCCATGCTTCTAGAAAACATGGCAAAGATGTTAGTTAATGAACGTGACGATTTAGGGGCAAACACGTTAGAGGTTCCGAATCTCCAGGGAGGACTTGGCACAATCCCTTTGCTCTGTATGGCCGGGGCAAAATAACCCAAAGGGTCGTGTATTAGTCTGTTCTGTGTCACTATTAACGGAATGCCTGAGACCAAGTAATTTACAAGGAATGGAAATTTATTTCTCACAGTCCTGCAGGACGGGAAATCCAAGATCAAGGTGCTGGAAGGCTCGGTCTCTGGTTCCAAGATCCTGCCTTGTGGTTGCATCCTCCGGAGAGGAAGATCGCTGTGCCCTCACAGGGGGAAAGAACAGAAGAGAGCAGCGAAGCCACGCCCCCAAGCAAGCACTTTCTATGACACCAGTCATCTATTCATGAGGGCGGAGCCCTCCTGACTTAACACTTCCCCAAAGGCCACACCTTCCGACACTGTTGCAGTGGGGGTTACGTTTTCAATGCATGAATTTTGGAGGACACACTCAGACCACAGCAACCAGCAATTACAGAATGATAACAACAGGCCCAGATGCTGCAAAGATCAGACTACTTCCAGGGTTTATACCCTGCTTCAGAGTCTAGAAAAAGGAGGGAACTTCCTCAACTCGCTCCACAAAGGTCTTCCTTTGTCCTGCCGGGACTGGTGAGCCCTTGCTCCCAGGAGTCATGTCCTGACTCTGAGACTTTTTTCACTGTGTCCTCCCTGTCTGTTCTCTCCAATGGCCATTAAATGGTTGATGGTGACACTTCTGTTTCAACTTTTCTCACATCCCTTCTGTTTGTCCACTCTTTTGTATTGTGTCTTAGGAAAACCCCATGGTTCGATCCCTGGGTTCACTGACTCATATGTCAGATGCGTCCATGTTAATGTTTGTCCTGTTCAAACATTTGTTTTTCTATTTCAACTATCGCTTTTGATTTCCAAATTTTGAAATGGTTCTTTCCTGTATCAACCTATTTTTGTTTGATTGATGTGGCATCCCCTCATCCCAATTAATTACACTTTTCTTTTCATGTGATACTATTATCCCTTTGCCCCTGATAAACCCTAAGCTGCACACTTCCCTTCCGGACATTGGTTTAAATCAGGTTTTTAAAACTTTTTCATTTTGTGGATGGCATTAAGGGTGGAAAGGCTCTTTCGAGGGGAGCTAACTTTTTAAAATACATTTACCTTGTTGGATAAAAACAGAAAGAATCCACCTTATAGCTGTGACAAACCATTCAAGATCATGAAAATCAAGCAGGTTTATTCAAAGAAAAGTAGATAACCTTAATGAAAACCAGCCCTCTCTGTACATAGCACCAAGGCATTAAATCTCCGCATCCCTAAGCACTCGCTCGCTAATTTAGATGACATTATTTCTGAATCAGGCACAGACACATACTATTTTTAAATAGTAAAGGGAGAAGGGCTTTGGGAGGGGAGGGGAGGAGAGAAGACTATTTGGAAGGAAGGAGAGATGCAGAAGGCGTATTTTAGTTGGGAGGGGGGAGGGAAGTACTTTGTGGCAGGAGGTGAGGAGGGTTAGTACTTTATGAGGGCAGGAGAGGGAGGACTGTACGTGAAGGCCTCAAGAAAAGAGGCCTTTGTCAGAGGAGGTGGGTGAGGGCAGACCTTTGTGAGGGAGGTGATGGAGTGATGTCCATTGTGAGGGTAAGTGAGTCGGGGAAGGCGTTGCTGAGGGGAGGGAAGGCCTTTGTGAGGAGGGGTAGAGGCGAGAAGGCTTTCATGAGGGCTGAGAGGGTGGTAAGATCTCTGTGCGGGCAGGTGGGAGAGCTTAATGCCTTCTGAGGGGAGTTGAGTGGTGGAAGGCATTTATAAGAAAAGGGAATGCCATTGGGGGAGAGGTGAGGGAGGGAAGGCTTTTGTGGACGGAGATAAGGGTGGAAAGGCTTTTGCAAGGGGAGCTAACAGAGGTTAGTACTCTGTGAGAGGACACCAGGGAGGGTAAGCTTTTTTTGTTGTTGTTGACGGGGGGTGGGGGGGTCGGGGGGGCGTGGTGATCGACAGAAAACATTTGTGAGATGAGGTGAGGGAGGTCAGCTCTGTCTGCAGAGGGGAGGTATGTTGCTTAGAATACTTTCAAAGGGGAGCTGAGGGAGGGAAGGCCTTTGTGAGGGTAGAGGGGGGAGGCTGGTGCTTTGAGAGGGCAGTTGAGAGAGGGAAGATCTAGTAAGGAAGGTGAGTCGTAGAATGCATTAGTGAGAGCTGTAAGGAAGAAAAGGCTTCTTTGAGGGAGGTGTGAGATTAGCATTTCGAAAGGGGAGGTGAGTGCGTGAAAGGCTTTTCGAGGGGAGGTGAGGGAGGGAAGGGTGTTTTGAGGGTACATTCAAGAGAGGGGCTGCTGAGAGAGGAGGTGAGAGAGGGTAGTAGGCCTTTCCAAGGAAGGTGAGAGAGGGAAGGCCTCTGTGACTGGAAGTGAGAGGGAAAAGAACTAACTGTGTGAGGGGAGGGGAGGGAGGGAAGGGCTCTCTGCTAGGAGACGAGGAAGGTTGGAGTTTTGGGAGGGACCTTTATGGGGGGGTGGGGGGAGGGCACAGCTTGAGAGGGGAGGTGAGGGAGTGAAGGCCTTTTGGGGATAGCAGGCAATGACAGGAAACCAAATGAGTCCAGCAGTGGAGGCATTAGTGAGGAAAGAAACAAGCCCTGTGAAGTGAGGTGAAGGAACCTAGTGCTTTAATGCTTTAATGAGGGTTAGTGAGGGGGGAGGCCTTTGTGAGGGGAGGTGGGAGAAGCTAGTACCGTCCTTCTTCAGGTGAGGTGATGGAGTGAAGATATTTGAGAGGGTAGAGGATGGAAGAAGATCCACTGTCGGGGGAAGTGAGGGACTGAAATCTTTTGTGAAGAAGGTAAAGGAGGCAAGTCCTTCACAATAGGAGGTGAGGGATGTGAAAACTTTGTGAGGAGAGATGATGGAGGGAAGTCTTTGTAAGGGAGGTAAGAGAGAATTAGTACTTTGTGTGAGGGAGGAGGCAGTGAAGGTATTTGCGAGAGAAGGCAATGCCAGTATGAGGGAAGGTCTTTCTGAGGGGAGGTGAACAAAGGAAACAAGACCCCAATTGTGTACAAGGTTGAACTCAGCCAAAAGGCCTTACATGACGAGGGGCAGAAGAACACCTATAAGAATAAAAGGTGTCACCCTCAATGAATAGCTAAGACTTTTGAATGTACGTGCAAAATGAGAAGCTTTGTCATTGAAAAGCAAGAAAAAGATGACTGGAAATTCAAGAAGAAGTAGACAGAAAACATTCATAGAAGTGAACTTGTGTTTGCCGTTCTCAGTCTGTGACAGGTCAGACAGACTGATTAACTCCAGGAAAGGTGGCATTTATTGAACACGTGGGTCCGGAAGCACTCTCCCACGCACCTTTCAGTATTAACACATGTGCTACTTGAAACCATGCTTAGAGGTAGAGTCTCTTATTTTCCCATTTTACCAACTGAGAAACTGAAGCACAGAGAGGGCAAAAGGGAAGATACAGAAGAACTCAGTAAAATAATTGGAAAGGCATATCAAATTCATAAAATTAATTCACTAATATGAAATTTGATTAACTAATTAAAATTAAATCTATACCCTGAAAACAATGAACACACCTTCTTTTCAGCTGTCCATGTAGCATTCATGAAAAGTGGCTATATGTTAGGCCACAGAGAAAATGTTAATAAAGTCCGAAAAGTGAAAATAAATGAGGAAATATGCCAGAACTAGAAATTAGTTTAAAAAGTAAAAACCAAACCCATAATCTGGCAAATTTAACGTTTCTTCTTAAGCTCTTGACCCAATACCAAATTTAAATATTATCTACAAAATAGTGACAATGAAAGCACCGTGTATTCAGACCCATGTGGTAAGGTTTCAGGCAGTACTCTGGGGAAATTTTATAGCCTAAGATACTTGTGTTAATGAACCAGAAAACAAGAAAATAAAGGAATTATGGGTCCAGCTCAAAAAGCTAGAAAACAAACCAAAAATAAGCCTGAGAAAACTAGAATGAATGGAATAGTAGAGAGAAAAGCAGGAATCCATTAATTAGAAAGTAGTAGAATAAATCCAAGAGGAGGCTCTTCAAAACAACAAAATGGATACACCGTTAGCTAACATAATCAGTTAAAAAGGGGAGAAAGCACACATACACAAAACAAGAAAAGAAAATGGGAGAGAAGCATATATTTAGATCTAATTATATGGATCATGATTGACAGGACACTGTTTCTCATAGGTACATAAGCTTGGGAAACTGGAGAAAAAGTTTGGCCTTCTAGGAAAACATACATTACCCAAATTCACCTTAGAAGAAAGAAGCTCTTTAAAAATTAAAGACCACTTACTATAAAAGAGATAGAGAAGGTTGTTCAAAGGCAACCTGCAGAACAGACATCACCAAAATGGTGGAGTACAAGCAGTCTGGCTTCACTCTCTGCCACAAAAAACCAACAACAAATATCTAGTGCCAGGACTTATCACCAGCAATATCCCAGAACCCAAATCTAAGGCTGGGACAATCCCTGGGATCACAGAGAACTGAAAAACTCTAAGCAGATGGTAAGAGAAACAGACTTCTCTAGCCGTGATGTCCCTCCCCCAACCTACCAGGCACTGCACACAGAAAAGTCCCCTTGGACTCTGCACTGGGAAAAAGTGAGATCGAGGTGGACAGCCAACTTCCCCACCACATTGCTTTCCCTCGTAGGAAATCTCTTCCTGCCTCAACCAACCAACGGGAAGGATCACAAGTGCCTGTAGAGTGAAAAAAAACCCTGAGGTCGGCTAGAGACAAAGAGGTGGGGGGCAGGAGGGACAGGACTAGAATTCCCAACTGCAAAACCCTGCTCTTTATCTCAGCCAAAGGAGATGCCAAGTCAGAGTGGCCGTTTAGCAGCACCACACTGTAGGAGGCATGCTCCACGGGTCTTCTGGGCATGAACCTCTAGCCAGCTTTCCCACCCAGCCAGGGCATACCTTTCGGGTTCCCCTCGCCACACTGGGACCGGGCAGGGGTCCAAACATTTGCTAGAGCCAAGGCAAGGCTGGGCTTCAGTTGACATCTGGTGCCAAAAAGGAGACAGCGATCTAGGATTAAGAGGACTCACAGGCAAAGACCCTCTAAGGGAACATACCGTGGAAAGATCAAAAGAAGCCAGACAGCAAAGACTGGAACAAATAACTAGTCCTCCTACGCAAAGCTATAGACATGCATCCACAAGAAACAACAGCATGCAGGGAACCATGACCTCCCCAGATGGACAAACCAAGGACTCAGCGACTGACCCTACTGAGATGGCAACGTGTGAGCTCTCAGATCAAGAATTCAAAATAGCAGTTCTAGGGAAACTCAGCAAACTCTGAGATAACACAGAAAATCAGTTCAGAAATTTATCAGAGAAATTTAACCAAGAAAATCGAAATAAATTTTAAAAATCAAACAGAAATCCTAGAACTGAATTTCCTGAATTGAAAAATGCATTAGAGGTTCTCAACATAGAAGAGATCAAGCAGAAGAACGAGTCATTGAGCTCAAATACACAGTCAGAGGAAGGGATAAATAGGAACAAAGAATGCCCACAAGATATAGAGAATAACCTCAAAAGAGCAAATCTGGGAATCATTGGCATCCCAGAGGGAGTTGGGAAAGAGCAAGGGGTAGAAAGCTTACTCAAAGAAATGACAACAGGAGACTTTCCAAACCTGGAAAAGGTGTGAATATCCATGTACAAAAAGGTCAGAGATCACCAAACAGATTCCACCCATATAAGACTACCCCAAGGCACGTAATAAACTCTCAAAGGTCAAGGAAAATGAGAGGTTCCTAAAAGCAACAAGAGAAAAGAAGCAGATAACACACAAAGGAGCTCCGATTCCTCTGGCAACAGACTTCTCAGAGGAAACCGTATCGGCCGGGAGGGAATGGGATGACATGTTCAAAATGCTGAAGGAAAAAAAATTTCCAAACCACGACTGTGGTACCCAGAAAACCTTTTCTTTAAACAGGAAGAAAAAATAAAGTCTTTCCCAGATAAACAAAAGCTGAAGGTATTCATCACCACCAGACCTGTCTTACAAGAAATGCTAAGGGGAGTTCTTCTATCTGAAAGAAAAGGACACTAACATGCAAAAAAGAAGACATTTGAAGGTACAAAACTCACTGGTAGAAGTGAGTACAGAAAAATTCACAATACTCTAGTACCATAATTGTGGTGTGTAATCCACTTTGTATCTCCAATAAGAATATGGAAAGATAAAGCTATCAAAAATAGTAACTACAGCAGCCTCTTGAGAGAGAGGCAATATAAAATTATGTAACTTGAGACAACAGCAAGTCAAAATGTGGGGAAGATGCAGTTAAACTGCAGAGGTTTTTAGGTTTCCTTTGCTTGTTTCTTCTCTTTGGGATCAGAGTGAAGTTGTCATTTGTTTAAAATAACTTGTTACATCTATGAGATGTTTTTTGTAAGCCCCATGGTAAACACAAAGCAAAAACCTATAACAGATACACGTAAAAAGAATGCAATAAATTGAAACATACTACCAGAGAAAATCACTCACCCACAAAGAAAAACGGGAAGAAAGGAAGGGAGGAGTTACAAAACAATCAGAAAACATGCAACAACATGGCGGGAGTAAGTCCTTACCTATCGATGATAACATTTAATGTAAACAGACTAAATTCTCCAATTGAAAGACATAGAATGTCTGAATGGATTAAAAAAGCAAGACCCAACTATATGCAGCCTACAAAAGCCTCACTTCACCAATAAAGACACACATAGACTGAAAGTGAAAGGACAGGAAAAGATACTCCACGCAAATGAAAACCAAACAAGAGCAGGAGTAGCTATACTTACATCAGATAAAATAGACTTCGAGTCAATGACTGCAAAAGGAGAAACAGAAGGTCCCTGCCTAATGATAAAGGGGTCAATTCAGCAGGAGGCTAAAACAATTGTAGATATATATGCACCCAACACTGGTGCATCCAAATGTACAAAGCAAATATTGGTAGATCTGAAGGAAAGAGACAGACTGCAATACTGTAATAGTAGGGGAATCTAACACTCCACTGTCAATCATGGACAGACAATCCAGACACAAAAGAAACGTTGGAGTTAAACTACATTCTAGAACAAATAGACCTGAATGATATTCACGGTACATTTCATCCAACTGCTACAGAATACACATTCTTCTGACCTCCAGGATAGAACATATGTGAAGCCACAGAACAAGTCTCAACAAACTCAAAAGAGACAAAATCATATGAAATATCTTTTTGCACCACAACAGAATAAAACTAGAAATCAATAATAAGAGGAACTTTGGAAACTGTAGAAACACGTGAAAATTAAACAACATGCTCCTAAATGATCAATGCGCCAATGAAGAAATTAAGAAGGAAATGTAAAGATTCGTTGCAACAAACGGAAGTGGAAATGCAACATCCCAATACTCTATGGGAGGCAACAAAGGCAGTACTAAAAGGGGACATTTACAACAATAGATGCATACCTCGGAAAAGCAGAAAGACTGTACATAAACAACTTAACAATGCATCTCAAGGAACTGGAAAAGCAGGCACAAACCAAACAGAAATTTAGCAGAGGAAAAGAAATAATAAAGATCAGAGCATAAATAATTGAAATGGAGACTAAGAAAACAATATAAAAGATCAATGAAATGAAAAGTTGGCATTTTGAAAAGAGAAACAAAATCAAGAAGCCTTAAGATAGAGTAACTAGGAAAAGAGAGAGAGAGAGAGAGAGAGGAGACCCAAGTAAATAGAATCAGAAACAAAAAAGGAGACATAACAATGCATACCACAGAAATACAAAGGATCATTAGAGACTAGTATGAACAACTATTAATACATGCCAACAAGTTGGACAACCTGGAAGAAATGGATCAATTCCTGGACACATACAACCTGCCAAGATTGAACCATGGGGCAATGTAAAGCCTCAATAAACCAATCATGAGCAATGAGTTTTGAGCCATAATAAAATGTCTCCCATCGAAGAAATGCCCAGGACCCGGTAGCTTCACTATTGAATTCTACCAAACACTTAAAGAAGAACTAACAACATTTATCCTCAGAGTCTTCCAAGAAAAGTGAAAAGGGGAGACTATTTCCAAACTCGTATCACAAAACCAACATTACCCTGGTACCAAAACCAGACAAGGGCACAACGACAAAAGCGCAGTACAGACCAAGATCCCTGATGAACATAGATGCAAAAATCTTCAGCAAAATACTTGCAAGCCAAATACAACAGCATATTAAAAAGATCATTCACCACCATCAAGTGGAATTCACCCCAGGGATGCAAGAATGGTTCAACGTACGCAAATCAATAAATGTGAAACATCACATTAACAGGATCAACGACCAAAACTGTATGATCATTTCAACAGATGCTGGAAAAGCAGTCAATAAAATTCGACATCCCTTTACATTAAAAACTCTCGACAAACTGGGTATAGTGGGGACGTACCTTGGGACAATAAAAACCGTATGTGACAAACCCACAGCCAACATCATACCGAATGGGAAAAAATTTTTGAAAGCCTTTCCTCTAAGATCTGGTACAAGACCACTCCTATTCCACATGGTACTGGACGTCCTAGCCAGAGCAATGAGGCAAGAGAAAGAAACAAAAGGCATCCAAATTGGAAAGGAAGAAATCAAATCATCATTATTCACAGACGACATGATCTCATATTTAGAAAACCCTAAAACTCCACCAAAAAACTTTCAGAACTGATAAATGAATTCAGCAAAGTTGCAGGGTACAAAATCAACATACAAAAATCAGTAGCATTTATATATTGCCAACAGTGAACAAACTGAAAAAGAAATCAAGAAAGCAATCCCAATTGCACTAGCTATAAAAAATAAAATACTTAGGAATAAATTTGACCAACCGCCTGTAAGAGCTCTGCAAGGAAAACTATAAAACACCAAGGAGAGAAATTGAAGGGGACACACAACATTGTGAAGATATTGCACACTCACAGACTGGAAGAATTAATATTGTTAAAATGTCAACACTATTCAAAGCGATCTGCAGATTCAACGCAATCTCCACCAAAATACCAATGACATTATTCACAGAAATGGAAAAAAGGATCCTAAAATTTGTATGGAAACACAAAAGACCTGGAACAGCCAAAGCCATCCTGAGCAAGGAAAACAAAGCGGGAGGCAGCACACTACCTGACTTCAAAATGTACTACAAAGTCATAGTAACCTAAACAGCATAGTTTTTACTGGCATAAAAAAGCAGACACATAGACCAATGGAACAGAATAAAGAACCCAGAAATAAATCTGCACTCTAACAGTCAACTCATTTTTAACAAAGGCACTAAGAACATACATGGGGGAAACAGCAGTGTCTTCAATAAATTCTGCTGGGGAAACTGGATAACCATATGCCTGATGAACGAAGCTAGACGCCTGTTTCTCATAAAATAATAAAACAAATCAATTCAAAGTGGATTAAAGACTTACACATAAGACCTGAAACTATGCAACTACTTGAAAACTACATTCGGGAACCGCTACGAGACACTGGTCTGGGCAAAGATCTTTTTAGCAAGACCTCACAAGCACAGGCAACAAAAACAAAAATAGACAAATGGTATTACATCAAGCTAAAAAGCTTCTGCACAGCAAAGGAAATCATCAACAACGTGAAGAAACAGCCTACAGAATGGGAGTAAATATTTGCAGAGTATCCATCTGTCAAGGGATTAATAGCCAGAATATGTAAGGAGCTCAGATAACTCAATAGAGAAGGGAAAAAAATTCCCAAATAATTTGATTTTAAAATGTGCAAAATATCTGAATAGGTATTTCTCAAAGAAGATATATACATGGCCAACAGGTATATGGGGGGGAACATTCTCGACCCCACTAATTTCATCAGGAAAATGCAAATCAAAACCACAACGAGATACCACCTCACCCTAGTTAAAATGGCTTGGATCAAAGGGACAAAAGATAACGGATGCGAAGAACGGGAAATGCTCGTGCACTGTTGGTGGGAATGTAAACTAGTACAGCCACTATGGAGAACAGTATGGAGTTTCCTCCAAAAACTAAAAATAAAACTACCAGATGATCCAGCAATTCCACTGCTGGGTATATATCCAAAAGGAAGGAAATCAGTGTACTGAAGGGATGTCTGCACTCCCATGTTTATTGTAGCACTATTCACAATAGTCAAGATTTGGGATCAACCTATGTGTCCATCGATGGATGAACAGACAAAGCAAACATGGTACATATACACAATGGAATATTATGTAGTCATAAAAAAGAATGAAATCCTGTTATTTGCAGCAACATGGATGGAACTGGAGGTCATTATGTTACGTGAAATAAGCCAGGCACAGAGAGAGAAATACCGCATTCAACCAAACCTTTAACGTGCGGATAATTCCAATGCTACGTAAAGTATTCTAAGGCATAAAAAAGTAAAATTTGCAAGTTTTGGTTATGAAAGATTGATGCCAAAAAGCACAAAACTACACATCTACAGATGAACTTCACCTAAGAATATCCCTACAAAATTACTCAATCAAATACAGCCAAACAGAATTTAGTATCTCATTTAAAATTTAAAACAACATGGCCAGGTGGGATTTATCTGAGAAACAGAAAGATGATTCAATATCGGAAAATCTGTGAATATATTTTACCATTTTCATAGGCCAAAAATGAAAAATCACATGATTGTTTCTACAGACACCGAAGCGGTATTTAACAAAATTCAATACCTTTTCTTGCTTTACCAAAACAAACAAATAAACAAACAAACCAACTGTCAATAAAATCAGGTTGGTGGGTACTTCCCTAACGTGATATAGCTGTATCCATCGAAAACCAAGTTTAATGAGAAAGACACTAGAAGCATCTCCATAAAGGTGTGTATCAAAACACAGATATTCTCTTGCACCACTATGGTTTAATACTTCTGAAGGTAAACAGTAAAATCTGGCAAGAAAGAGATGCAAGTCTAAAACTCTAAAGGAGAAGGTCAATATATCACTAGCTGATGGTGCCAGTACTGCACACCTGGAAAACACAAGAGAACCCAACTGAGAAATCATTACAGATGACGAGAGAATTTAGTAATGTGGCCCAGTCCATAACTGATATATAAAAATCAGGAGGCTTCATCACTAACAACAATAACTACTGAGGGTCAACAAAACACCATTCACGGTAACAATAAAAATTATGAAATAACCAGGAATAACTTAAGAAGAAAATGTGTGAGAGCAAAACTATAGGTACTCATTAAGGGAGACAAAAAGAAGAGGAGCAAAGTAATTTTAAAACACATTTCATATTTCCACATGTAATCAATATAAAAAATGTTGACGAACTATTTTGCATTCTTAATTCATACTAAGCTTTTGAGCTCTGGTGTGTATTTTACACTTACACCTACAGCTCAGTTAGGACATTTCATGCACTCAATAGCTACATGTGCCTTGTGGGTACCATTCTGACGGTGCAGGCGTACAGGGTAGGGAGAGAGGAACAACCACCCTCACAAAATGCTGATGGGCAAGTACATTTGTACACCTCTGAGAAGAGGCATTTTGCATGATCTGTCAAAATTTAAACGTATATATCATTCGACCCCAGATACCACTTCTAGAAATTTATTTCAGAGAGTTGGCTGCTTGGCATTCTGTAACTGTAACTTTCTTCATTGGTTTGGCAACTTGCATGCAGAAAGGCTGCATTGATTGCACTTCGCCTCACAATATAAGAGTACCCACTTTATCGCATTTCTGTTTTCACCAATGAAAACGGTAACTTGATTGTTTCAATCCACATTTCTTTGGTTATTAATAAAGCTGACTTTTTCCATATTTTATCATTCATTTTGTTTCTTCCCCTGTGAACTGTCTTTTCATATTCTTTATTCATTTTACCCTTGTGTCTTGTTGGATTTTTAAATTATTGCACAAGCTCTTAAGATTCAGTGAAGAGGTGTTTTCCCACACCAATCACCAATTCTCTGATTCTCCGGACACCAACCTGGGGTTCGACAATACAATTCAATTCAATTCAGTTCTGACACTAACCACCCACAGTTAGCACAGACCCTACAGGTTAAGGGCGCAGTCCACAAGATCGCTCTCCACTTGTGACATAAGTCCCAGGCCTCCCATACTTCTGACAGACCCGCTATAAATTGGGGGTTACCACGGCCCCCTCCTCAGGTCCAATAATTTGCTCTAACAGCTCACAGAACTCACAAATACACTTTACTTGCATTTATCGGTTTATTACAAAGGATGCGAATGAGCAGCCAGATGAAGAGGTACGTAGGGCGAGGCCCAGAGGGGTCCAGTGGCGTTGGGGTGCACCACCTTCCCAACACGTGCGTGCATTCACCAACCTGGAAGCTCTCCAAGCCATGTTGTTTAGGGGTTTGGGTGGAGACTTCATCACATAGGCATGATTGATTATTGACTCAATCTATCTCCAGCACCTCTACCCTGCCCGGAGGTTGGGTAGGGGGGCTAAGAGTTGCAGGCATCTAAGCAAGGCTTGGTCTTTCTGGTGACCAACCCCGATCCTGAAGCCATCTAGCGTCCCAATGAGAGTTGCCATATTAGGACAAAAAGATGCTCCCATCACCCAGGAAATTCCAAGGGATTTAGGAACTCTGTGTCAGGAACCGGGGATAAGGACACTCTCCTTTCACCCCTATCACCCAGGAAAACACAAGGGGGCTTTTCGGAGCTCTGTGCTTTCCTTTCACCTTCCTCCAAAAGACCAAATACATGTTTGGGTTACAACACGAAGGGTATCAGCATTTGTTATTTAGACAGCAACTATTTTCCTCTCTTGACTAATCTTTTCATTTTTATGTGGGTGTATCTCTTGGTTTTCCTTTCGGATCCCTTCCATGGCCCTCAGGCTCCAGGAGTATCACTCCCTCTTGAGAGTAGCTGTATATTCACATGGTCAGTATGTCGATTCACCTGCCAATGCCCCCTCTGTTCCAATTATTTTATCTTTTAATGTCTGGTAGAAAAAGTCCTCACTGATTGCAATTTCCCCCCCTCTTTTCTGCCATTCATTCTTCCAGGTGAGCAGCAGGAGCCTTTTCTCTAATTCAAAAATAAAACGTTGTATCCTGGTTCTGAATGCCTGGAACCTATAGGTTAATCCGAGCCTTCCAGTCCCAAAAGGTGTTAAGTCTCTTCCTCTGTCCGGGTTCTCATTTGGGTTCCTTGGGGAAGCTCTGCAGTTTCCTTACGTAGGTTCCACTCATTTCTAGTTAAGAAATTGTTGCTATTGTGTTTGGGATATTTTTCCATTGCCACTTTTAAGTAGTTTCCTTCCTCCAGATTGAAGGAACATTACTGATTTTCACATTAATTACTTTGCACTGGATAAATTTGATTGTTCCTCTCAGCTCTAGTAAGTTTTCTGGGTGATTGGGTTTTCCAGAAGGACAGTCATATTTACATGTGATTGTGACTTTTCCCCCTTCCTTTCTGACAGTAGTACCTGCTACATCTGTTCTGTGCTTTACTGCTAGGCTAGAATCTTGATAAAAAATGTTAAACGACAGTCATGATAGAGGGGACCAGGTTCTAATGGGAATGCCCATAGTGTTTTAACATTGAGTCCTAAATTGGCCAAATTATCTTGGGAAGGAGTGTTCTTTAACACCTTAAGCAAGTTTTCACTTTGTGTGACAGCTTCATCTCAGGTTTGAGTATGCTGGGGTAACGCCAGCTTTACGGAATAAGTTTTGCAGATTTCACTTTGCTCTGCTCTGCAACAGATTAAATAACATTGGATCATCTCTGCTTACAAGTTTCATAGAATGAGTTGGACCTAGTGCCTTTTGGTAAAGCACACATTTGATTCTATTTCTTTCTTTGTTTATTGATTGACCGGGTTTATTTTTCTACCTTTTCTTGAGTTGCGTGTATTATTTTTCAACCTTTCTTAGAAATTTGCCCATCCCACCTAGATTTTAAAGCTGAGTGTTGTAAAACCATGTAGAGTATTTTTGTAAATTTTTTAAATGTCCTTGACACGTTTAGAGATTGTTGTTAGACTGTCTTCTCATTTGTGATGTGTCTGTCTGGGTTTTCCTTCTTTGTGTAGGTCTTTTCAAAGACCTACCAGCTCTTGGTTTTACTGACCTATCCCACGTGGGTTTTTCATGTTTACTGCTTTTTTCTGTATTGGTTTCCCCCTTCAGCATTTTGTTTTTGTGTTTCTGTTATTGTCATTTTTCTAGCATCTGGACTTGAATGCTTAGTTCAATTATATTGAATACTTTTTATTAATTAATTACCTGAATCATTTAGGGTTGCTATTTGTCCTATGGCATGGCTTTGGCCATATCTCACATATTTCTTCTCTGTTAGATTGGAGATGATTCAATAGCAGGGTCAGAGTAGCTTCTTAAAAATGAGTTAGATATCTTTTCATGCTTCCAACAGACCATGGTATGGTAATTGCATGTTCCAAGAACATTAAAATATAAGCTTTGTCCATAAAACACTGCAAGCCTGGAGTCCTTTTAGAGAAAAGTATTTTAATACTTTCTTGGATTCTGGTGACTGAGAGTTGAAAAAAGACATCTCAGTGTAGGTTTAATCTGCATTTCTCAAATTATCAGGAAGGTTGACCATCTCTTGCTGTGTTTAAGAGCCACTTGTATTTTTTTTTTTCCTGTGAATTCGTGTTCATGCACTTGGCCCCTTTTTCTGTTGGACTTCTTTTTTTTAATGATTTTTTCAATGGATATCAGTTAAATTAGCAGTGGAAACCCAGTTAACATAGATATATACACATCCTCAGATCTTATTTATACACCTCCCAATGTAGTAAATTATAAGGCGGTGAATTGCATTCTCTCAGATCTTCCTTCAGCTGAAATTTACTGAACACCTACTGATGTCAGGTGAGTAAGGCAGACAAAATCTCTGGTGTCACGGAGCTCACGTTTTAGTGGGGGAGACAGAGAATAAGGAAGGAAACAAAATGCTATAATATTACGATTTCAGGCGGTGGTAAGTGCTAAGAAGACAAGACAGAGTAAGTGGTTAGTCACTGTGTTACACGCCTGTGACAAATAATTAGTGTCTTCATTTCTTTTTTCTTTCTGTGTGCTGCGCATGTGTGCACACCTGTGTGCTGTTCTTGTCCAAGCTGATGTCAGTCATACTGATTTTAAATTATCAACTAATATGCAGGCCGTGTGTTCTGCTGCTCTTAAACACTTTGAACGACATAGGAACTTTCTCTTTCTTGCAGTTCTGATGAAATCATCCGGGCCTGATTTCGTTTCCAACTCACACTATCTGGTAACTTTCTACAACTCCCCTGTGTTGTTAGTGTAAACAAATTTTCTATCTCTTCTCAACTCAATCTTGAAAGTTAGTCTATGCCTACGACATTACCCTTTCATCTGCATTCAAAACTGTTTCGCCTTTTTTTTCTTTCTTTTTTTTTTGAGACAGAGTCTCACTCTGTTGCCTGGGCTGGAGTGCCGTGGAGTCAGCCTAGCTCACAGCAACCTCAAGCTCCTGGGCTCAAGCAATCCTCCTGCCTCAGCCTCCCGAGTAGCTGGGACTACAGGCATGCACCACCATGCCCGGCTAATTTTTTTCTATGTATATTTTTAGTTGTCCAGATAATTTCTTTGTATTTTTAGTAGAGACAGGGTCTCACTCTTGCTCAGGCTGGTCTCGAACTCCTGAGCTAAAGGGATCCTCCCTCTTCGGCCTCCCAGAGCGCTAGGACTACAGGCATGAGCCACTGTGCCCCTCCTGTTTTGCCTTTTAAACACTTAGTCTCCATCCCCTCTCTCTGTGCTAACTTTGTCTGTTTTTGTGACACCGTTGTATCTTTTTTTTTTTTATTTCAGCATACTGTGGGGGTACAAATGTTTACGTTACGTATATTGCCCTTGCCCCCCAACCCCAAGTCAGAGCTTCAAGCATGTCCATCCCCCAGAGGGTGCGCACCGCACTCGCTATGTATGTATACACCCATCCCTCCTGTCCCCTGCCATCTGCCGGGCGCCTGATGAATGTTATTCCTATATGTGCACTTAGGTGTTCATCAGTTAAAACCAATTTGATGGTGAGTCCACGTGGTGCTTGTCTTTCCAATCTTGGGATACTTCACTTAGCAGAATGGGTTCCAGCTCTATCCAGGAAAATACAAGAGGTGCTAGATCACTGTTGTTTCTTGTAGCTGAGTAGAACTCCGTGGTATACATATACCACATTTTATTAATCCACTCATGTATTGATGGGCACTTGGGTTGTTTCCACATCTTTGCAATTGTGAATTGTGCTGCTATAAACATTGGAGTGCAGATGTCTTTTTTATAGAATGTCCTTTGTTCTTTTGGGTAGATGCGACACTGTCGTATGTTAATCAGACCCCCGTTTCATCGCGCACGCAGGTTCAGCGGGCCAGGAATTCAGGCAGGGCACGAGTGGGGACGTGTGGCCTCTGCCCAGCAAGGTCTATGGCATCAGCGGGGGAGGCTTCAGCAGGTGGGGGCTGGAACCCGCCGAGGGCTCATTCCCTCCTCGCCCGCGGCCCTCGTAAGGCTGGGCCCAGGGGACCGGTGCAGCCACGCGTGGCCCCCCCACGCAGCATGGCTTCCTCGCAGCCTGCCGGCCCCAGGCCGTGCACCTTCTTCCAGGCAGCTCAGGGTAGCCAGAGCGCGTATTCCGGGGAACACTCCAGAAGCCGCACCGCCCTTCTCCGTTCGCGACCGAGCTTCGAGGTCACACGACAACACTCCCACTGTACTCCACGGGTGGCAGCGGTCCCGTGAGTGCCCAGATCCAAGGGACGGGACCCAGACCCCGCCTGGCACCAGGAGGCCGTCAGGGCCCTCGTGCACGAGAGCGCGTGGGGCGGGCCACCGTCCCCTCCCTCCCTGGAGAAAAAGGCACCTGGAAAGGCCACACCGCCGTTATCCCTACCCTACGCATAGGTCAGCACGTGGTGGTGAAGCCACTGTCCTCACTTCACCTGGGAATGTTCTCTGTGAACTCAGCAAGTCCATCTACAGCCAGGAAAGCCCGAGGGCGCACGGAGGTGCCCACAGGAGTTTGCATGGGGCTCCTGCGCTTGTCGCCACGCGGCTCAGGAGCCCTGAGACGATGCCCTCAAGTCCTAACGCGAGCGTCTGCCGCCACCTAGTGGCAGGAGCGCCCAGTCGCATATTTCGTTCTTTGGAGAGGGCAGAGGACCGCTCCCGTCCTGTCCAAGAAAGAATTCCTCCAGGAGCAGACGGTGGGATGCCACCTCCCTTCTCTGGGGCTCCCTTTCCGCATCTAGGAGATGGGGTGACGGCGGCATCTCACGCACAGGGCGGTTAGGACAGCGAGTGACCAGAGACACGCAACTGCTCCAAACACTGCCAGCGCCCATAAGGAGCTCCGCTACTGGCTATGAGTCTCCCACGCTGATGGGGGCTTGTGGGAACAGTTCGTGGGGCAGGCAGGGGCCAAGAGGGACCGTGGAGGACATAGAAAGAATGGGAGGGGAGGTCTCTACGCCGACCAGCTGTCTTGCAGGGCCCGGCACGCGAGAGTCACTCGGGGAGTGTTGGCGAAACGAGCCGAGGAACGTGCTGGCAACAGGAGCGCCGGGCAGAGCTGGACACCTGTGGGGTCCACCTTGGGGACAGCCCCTCCCACAGGAAGGGGAGGAGGCGAAGACGAGGCACCTCTGCTCGGAGGCAGGAGTTGCCGTCACCGAGAGCAGACCTTGCTCCAGCTGAGGAGGCCTCCTAGGGCTCCCTTCATGTCCCTGTTCCTCAGGCTGTAAACGAAGGGGTTGAGCATGGGGGCCACCACTGCATACAGCGCTGTGGCCGCGGAGTCCTCCGCTGTGTAGGAGGAGGAAAGCCTCAGATAGACCCTGAACGGCGTCCCTTAGAACAGGGCCACCACGGCAAGGTGAGAACTACAAGTAGAGAAGGCCTTAGGCTTGCTCTGCGGAGAACGCAGTCTCAGGATGGCTGAGAAAACGTACGTGTAGGAGAGAGCAAGAAGGAGGAAGGGGGTGACAAAGAGAACGCCCCCGAGGGTGTAAACCACCAGCTCGCTGACGCGGGTATCCGAGCAGGAAAGCGTCAGCAGTGCGTGCAGCTCACAGAAAACATGCTGAATGCTCACGCTGGCACAGAACGACAGCGTATCCATAAGGAGGGTGTGGATCAAGGGGTAGATGTGTGTGACAATCAGAGCCTCAGACACCGAGGTGATACAGAATTTGGGAATCACGGTTGTGGCATAGTGAAGGGGGTGACATATGGCTACCAATCTGTCATAGGCCATGACTGCCAAGAGGATATTGTCCAGTTCGAGAAACAGAGTGTGAAAATACATCTGAGCGAGGCACCCAGTGTAGGCAATGGATTGGCTCTGAGTGTGGATGTTGAGCAGCATCTTTGGTACGGTGACAGACGTGAAGCAGATGTCCACACAGGACAGGTTGGCTATGAAGAAGTACATGGGGGTGTGGAGGCTGCGGGTAGAGCTGACGGCCAGGACGATGAGCAGGTTGCCCACCACGGCGACCAGGTACAAGGATAGGAACCGGCTGAAGAGGAGAGGCCGATGCTCAGGCACCTCCGACAGTCCCAGGAGGAGGAATTCTGAGATGACGGTTGTGTTGCCTCTCGCCATGGATTCCGCTTTCTGTAAACATTCATCGGACATACACCTGTCAGTGAGAGCAGAGGCAACCTGAGAAAACATGCACGGCACGGAATTTACTGTCATTGGCTGAAGTCATACTTTGTGATGCTTGTGGCAGCATCTCCAACTTGGGGTTAGTAAGACAGTCACCAAGAGTCTGAGGGGTGGGGGCGGGGTGCTGCTGAGGCTCTCTGTGGCCGACCTCGGTCAGGACCTCCTCTTGCTTCCCGGGGAGGAAAGGAGAACCAGGCAGAGAAGAAGACAAAGAGAACTGAAAATAAGGTCGGGGCATGGGGAGAGTGGGGAGAGACAGCAGGGGCAGTGGACTTGTCACAGTGGGAGCCCCCCTCCCAGGAGGAGCATGGTTGGATCCTCATGGGCCCTTTTACTTTATCTATGTCGGGCTCTGGGTGGCGACCATTAAGGTGAAGCCTGTGTGTGTGCATATATTCATGTGCATGTAGTCACAGAAACACGTCTGGAAGGATATTCAGCAAGATGTTAACTAACAGTGATTGTTTCTGGGGTGGCAGATCTTAACTTGCATCTTTTTTCAACAATAAACATGTATATATTCTCTAAACTGTGCTACCTGGATGTTAATTGGCCTTTCAAGAGGTTTCTGTGGTGGACGACGTCTGAGGCACAGGCACAATTAGAGGGCTCACGCTCAAAGCACTGTCATACAAAAGGGCATGTCTGAGAACTTACGTCCCTGGGTCGTTGTCTCACCTCGGGTTTATGTCATGGAATCCACAAAGGCCACATGCTCATGTGGTGTGATTGCACCAGATGGACAGATCTACACTGGTAAAGCTCAAACTCCGATGAAATGGAGAACCGTAAACATAAAATCTGACTTTAAAATGTTGACTCAAGAAAGGGTGGATGATGACCAAATACCCACGGAAGAAATTGAAAAAGATGTCATGGGTCTCCACCTGAAAATAAGTTACTGCGTGACTTTAATCCAGGTGTTTTTAAGAGCAAAGCGTTTAAAGTCGTCAGATTGTCAGCTCCCTAACCCCCTCCTCAAATACTAAAAGTCTGCAAAGGAAGGAACCTCGTCTGTCTGGTTCACTGCCGAATCCCCGGAGCCTCAAGCCAGCATAATAGGGAATCTGAAACCAGGCAGCAGCAGCGTACGCACAAAAGGATAACGAGGCGGCAGTCAGTATGCTGAAGGGATGATGCAGCAAATAGAAATGTAAGAATGATGGGTATTATGACTCCTACTGATGCAATTAACCACACTAATTGATGGCAGGAGAAAATCCATATTATAAATCTGATGGATGATAACATGGAGCTTCTAAAAGCTGACATTCCTTCTTGATTTTTAAAACCCTTAGTGAAACTAGAATCAAAGGCTATTCTCAAAGCACTAGAGTCTGAACATATTCTCCCCATGCCAGTCGCCTCACCCGAACCTCCCCCTGGCATCCCAAGCCTTTCCCTGTGCTCTCTGGAACTCATATAATGTGTAGGCCGTCTCTTCTCAAGGCATCCCTCTGCCCTCCGCCTTGATGGGACCTGACTCCTCTGTCCCCGAGGGCACTGCCTTCTCCCAGCCCTGTCCAGGGAAGACCGTCTTTTCCTCTCACAACCCACAACCCGTATACCTCAGGGACAGGAGGCAGATTCAGTGACCCCCCTCCTCTCTCCCAGGGCTACTTTCCAACCCAGTCTTTCCTCTACCCTTCGAAAAGAAAAGCCAAGAAATGACATCAGCAACGATAGCAGAAAAGGAAGCTCCAGGGTCCTGTCTCTTCACAGAAACGCTGATTCAATAAACAAAAACTGTCAGAATCATAGAAATAGTCAAAGATTTCCAGCAACCAAGAAAATGATGAATCAAGAGAAAGGTTATTATGACTTCTCGGCCTTTTGGCTAAGATCAAATGTGAAGAGAAAGGTGACTTCACATTGTCGGGGAACTTCGTGGTGCTTTAACTTCACCTTGCTCTACTCTGCTCCTTGGGGCAGTGGTGGTTTTGAAGATGACAGCCCATATTCCTGGTTGGGCAGTTGGTTCTGTAGGGAGTAGAGTGGACCAGGCTCCCAAGGCATTACGTTCTTTTGGACATGTCTAGAGAATTCTTGAAGGACTGACACAAGCTTCTTTTGTTTCTTTCAACCAAGTGAATACTCTCTCAGGGTGGAGAAGTAGCTATGCAGAAGGCACTCGTGGAACACACTGAAATATCGTTGAATAAACTGATCCTTCCTGGAGCAAAAGATTACTTTTGGGGCAAACAACAAGCACATTGAAAGCTTTGGAGGAAGAACTAAGGAGACATTTACTTTATGTAATAAGGGCTTTGAATAGCTCCCATGTATAACAAGGAATCTAAAATTCTGCACTCATGCCCAGGGCTGGAGCAAAGAGGAAGATAAACTTTTACCTCCAGCTGATCTTCAGGCTCTGCACAAGCAGAAAATGTAAGGCTGTAGCAAGTTGTGCATAGACTTAAGTGTTGAAGGAGTGCCCCAACACACAGCCATTCTGCAAAACCTGAAAGAGTAATTGTTTTGTTTTGTTTGGCTCCAGACATTTAAGAAAATGTCTGTCAAACCACTAGCTAGCCATAACCTAAATTAAGAGAGACTTCAGAGATCACACATAACAGAGAATACAATTTTAAAAAACACATTGGAAAAGTCACCAAACAGAGAAGCAACTACAATCCACAGCAAGCACAACAACAAACTCTGAAAGGAGGAAGAATCTGATTTTCAAGATGCCACATTATATTATTCAAAATGTCCAATTACAAGCAAAAATAATGAGGCATGCAAACAAAAAAGGAAGTATAGCCCATTCACAGGAAAAGAATGAACAAAAACTGTTCCTAAGGAAGTAGAGACATTAGGCTAACTAGACAAAAACTAAATCAACTGTCCTAAATTTGGCCAAAGAGCTAAAATGGATAAACAACTAAAGGAAACCACAAGACGGTTATTCAATGAATGAAGAATACCAATAAAGAGGTAGAAATTATAAAAAAGGAACCAAATAGAAATTCTGGAGCTAAAAGCTACAATAATGAGAATGAAAAATTTGTTAGAGGTTTTAAAAGCAGATTTGAGCAAGCAAAAGAAATAATGAGCAAACTCAAAAATAGAAATCAAGACCTTCCCCCAAAAAACAAAAGCAGAGAGATTTAGTCACTAATGGTCCTGCCTTAAAAGAAATGCTAGGAGGAGTTCTTCAGGCTGAAATGAAGAACATAGCACAACTCAAAGCCAGACGAAATAATAAAGAACACTAGCAAAAGTAGCTATATAGATAAACATAAATGTCAGCATTAATGTATCTTTGTTTTGTAACTCCTCTGTTTTCTTATATTATTTAAATTTTTATGTAATTAAGTATGGAATGGCTGATTTCCTAAAATACTATGTTTCACAGTTGATATTTCTGACATTTCACTTTGACATTTCTTGGTGTTTTTTTTTTTTTTTATTGTGAAAGTACATCCTCATTCTTTCAAATACATGTTTTGGCTTGTGATTATCTTTCCAATTTTTTTAGAGCAATTTTTGTGAAACCATGGGTAAGCAAAAAAATTGTGTTATTTTTGAATGAGTTCTGTCGTGGAACCAGTGCAGTGCAGACAGCTTGAAATATCAACAAAGTGTTTGGGAAGGATGTGGCTAATGAACACACAGTACGTGGATGGTTTGAGAAGTTCCATTCTGGTGACTTTAATCTTGAAGATGAGCTATGCGTGCAACCTGAAACCAAGGTGGATAATGATAACCTGAAAGCTGTAGTGGAAGCAAATCCATCTCAACCTATGCATAAATTAGCAGCAAGGTTTGACATTACTATTCCAACAATATTGGACCATTTGAAACAAATGGGCCAAGTAAAGAAGCTGGATAGATGGGTTCCACATGAATTAAACAAGCATCAGAAGGGAAATCGTCTTGAAGCTTGCCTTTCTTTGCTATCACAACATAAAGGACAAACAATTTCTCCATGGTATTGCTACATGTGTTGAACAATGGATTATTTTTGATGATCGCCAGCATTCGACACAATGGTTGGATAAAGATGAAGTGCTGAAACACAGTCCAAAACCAAACATTCATCACAAAAAGCTAATGGTGTCTGTTTGGTGGCCAAGCACTGGTATTATCCACTACAGCTTCATGAAACCTGGTCAGTCGATTACAGTGGATGTCTATGGCAACCAATTGGATGAAATGATGAGGATGCTTGTGATTAACCAGCCAAGAATGGTGAACAGAGCCAGGCCAATCCTCTTGCAAGATCACATGTCACAAAAAACAATGCTGCTCAAACTACAGCAGCTGGACTTGGAAACTCTCTGTCATCCACTGTATTCACCAGTCCTTGCACCAACTGACTGCCACTTCTTCCAGGCTTTGGACCACTTCTTGCAAGGAAAAATATTCAATTTTCAACAAGCTGTGGAAAATGCCTTTCACAATTTCCTCACCACTCACTCTCCAGGCTTCTTCGCTGCTGGCATAAACAAGCTACTGTTAAGATGCCAAAATTGTGTCGATATTTCAGGTGCATACTTTGATTAATTGTACTGATTCTTGTTTGAGATATAATAAACTACACTTTTGATTCGAAATCAGCCATTTCATTTTTAATGACTTAATAAAAATGCATAAAAATATTATAAATCTAGGCTAATATGCACAAAATGTAGAAAGATGCAAATTATGACAATAAGAACACAAATGGGGAAGGGCAGAGTTGTATAGGAGCATACTTTTGTATACTATTGAAGTTAAACTGGTATTAAGTAAAGCTAGATTGTAGTAAAATTAACCTATAAATTGTTACACAAAAAATTGAAAGCAATAAATTGAAACACTACCAGAGAAAATTACTTTTACATAAAAGAAGGAAGGAAGGAAAGAAGGAAGGAAGGGAGGATCACAAAACAACCAGAAATCAAATGACAACATGGCAGTAATAAGTCTTTACTTATAATAATAACATTGAATGCAAATGGACTAAACTCTCCAATCGAAAGATACAGTGTGGCTGAATGGATAAAAAAACAAGACCCAACTATATGCTGTCATATAAGAAATTCACTTCACCTGTAAAGACATACATAGATTGAAAATAAAGGGAAGGAAAAAAATATTCCATGCAAATGGAAAGCAAAAAAAGCAGCAGAAGTAGTCGTACTTATGTCAATAAAATAGATTTCAAGACAAAAAAAGATAAGGGGGTAAATTCAGTAGGAGGATATAACAATTGTAAATATATGTGCATCCAAAACTGAAGCACCCAGATATATAACGCAAACATTATTAGAACCAAAGAGAGAAATAGACAGCAATACAATAATAACTGGAGACCTCAACATCCTACTTTCATTTTTTTTATTTTTATTTATTTATTTTTTTTGAGACAGAGTCTCACTTTGTTGCCTGGGTTAGAGTGAGTGCCGTGGCGTCAGCCTAGCTCACAGCAACCTCAAACTCCTGGGCTCAAGCGATCCTACTGCCTCAGCCTCCGGAGTAGCTGGGACTACAGGCACGCGCCACCATGCCCGGCTAATTTTTTCTATATATATTTTAGTTGTCCATATAATTTCTTTCTATTTTTAGTAGAGACGGGGTCTCGCTCTTGCTCAGGCTGGTCTCGAACTCCTGACCTTGAGCGATCCACCCGCCTCGGCCTCCCAGAGTGCTAGGATTACAGGCGTGAGCCACTGCGCTCAACATCCTACTTTCACCATTGAACAGATCAGCCAGACAGAAAATCAACAGAGACGTCTGATTTAATCTGTACTATAGACCAATGAAACTAATAGAAGTTTTAAGAACATTTCATCCAACAGCTACAAAATACACATTCTTCTCATCAGCACACAGATCATTCTCAGTGATAGGCCACGTTAGGCCACAAAAAATGTCTTAGAAAATTTAAAAAATTGAATTCATATCAAGTATTTTCTCTGACTGGAATAAAACTAGAAATCAATAACAACAGGAACCTTGGAAACTACAAATACATGGAAATTAAACAGCATTCTCCTGAATGACCAATGGGTCAATGAAGAGATTAAGAAGAAAATGAAAAAAATTGTTGAAATAAATGAAAATAGAAACACAATATACCAAAACCAATGGGATACAGAAAAAACAGTACTAAGAGGAAAATTTATAGCAATAAGCATCTACATCAAAAAAGTAGAAAAACATCAAATAAAAGTGATTCATCTTAAAGAACTAGAAAGGCAAGAGCAAACCAAACCTAAAATTAGGAGAAGAAAGGAAATAAGAAATATCAAAGCAGAAATAAATGAAATTGAAACAAAAAAATACAAAGCAACGATGAAACCAAACATTAGTTTTTTTTAAAATAAAAGATAGACAAAATTGACAAACTTTTAGCCAGACTAAGAAAAAAAATAGAGAAGATCCAAATAAATAAAGTCAGAGATGAAAAAGGAGACATTACAACTGATACCATAGAAATTCAAAGGGCCATAAGAAACTACTATGAGCAAATGTATGCCAATAAATTGGAAAACCTACAAGAAATGGATAAATTCCTAGAAATGTACAACCCACCAAGATTGAACCAGGAAGAAATCCAGAACCAAAATAGATCAATAACAAGTGATGAGATAGAAGCAGTAATAAAATGTCTTCCATAAAAGAAAAACACAGAAGCTCATGGCTTCACTGCTGAATTCTACCAAACATTTAAAGGAGAACTAATACCATCCCTACTCAAAGTCTTCCCAAAAATCAAAGGGGAGGGAATACTTCTAAACTCATTTTACTATGCCAGCATCACCCTGATACTAAAATCAGACAAAGACACACACACAAAAAGGAAAGTATAAGCCAATGTCTCTGATGAACACAATTGCAAAAATCCTCAACAAAATACTAACAAATCAAACTCAAAAACATATTAAAAGATCATCATGATCAAGTGGGATTCATTTGGGGGATGCAAGGATGGTACAACATATGCAAATCAATCAATGTGATACATCATATCAACAGAATGAAGGATAGAAACTATATTATCATTTCAATTGATGCTGGAAAAGCATTTGATAAAATTAAACATCGCTTTCTGATAAGAACTTTAAAAAAACTGGGTATAGAGGGAACATACCTCAACATGATAAAAGCTATATACAGGAGACCCACAGCTAGTCTCACATTGAATGAGAAAAAAACCCAAAGTCTTTCCTCTAAGATCTGGAACAAAATAAGGATGGCCACTTTCACCGCTGTTATTCACCATAGTGCTGCAAATCCTAGCCAGAGAAATAAGACAAAAAATAAAAAAAGAAAAGAAGATAAAAGGAGGAGGTGGAGGAAGAAGAAGAAGAAGAAGAAGAAGAAGAAGATGAAGAGGAGGAGGAAGAGGAAGAGGAAGAAGAAGAAGAAGAAGAGCAGGAGGAGGAGAGGAAGGAGGATTAGGAGGAGAAATAAAGGGCATCCAAATTGGAAAAGAAGAAGCTGAATTATCCTTGTTTGCAGACAATTTGATCTTATATTTACAGAAACCTAAACACTCCACCAAAAAACTTAGAACAGATAAAAAAATTCAGTAAAGTTGCAGCATACATAATCAAGATACAAAAATCATTAGTATTTATATATTCTAACAGCAAACAATATGAAAAAGAAAGCAAGAAAATAATCCCATTTACAACAGGTACAAATAAAATAAAATGCCTAGGAATAAATTTAACCAAAACAGTGAAAGATCTTTACAATAAAAACTATAAAACAGGCCCTGCACAGTGGCTCACGCCTGTGATCCTAGCACTCTGGGAGTCCGAGGCAGGTGGATTGTTTGAGCTCAGGAGTTTGAGACCAGCCTGAGCAAGAGT
The DNA here is from genome assembly GCF_041146395.1 of Eulemur rufifrons. Taxonomy (NCBI): domain Eukaryota; kingdom Metazoa; phylum Chordata; class Mammalia; order Primates; family Lemuridae; genus Eulemur; species Eulemur rufifrons. Next base: position 19,182,742 of record NC_091012.1, on the reverse strand, counting down.
GAGACCCCATCTCTACTAAAAATAGAAAGAAATTATCTGGACAACTAAAAATATATACAGGAAAATTTAGCTGGGCATGGTGGCGCATGCCTGTAGTCCCAGCTACATGGGAGGCTGAGGCATGAGGATCGCTTGAGCCCAGGAGTTTGAGGTTGCTGTGAGCTAGGCTGATGCCATGGCACTCTAGCCCGGGTAACGGAGTGAGACTCTGTCTCAAAAAAATAAATAAATAAAAATAAATAAAAGCCATAAAACATTGATGAAATAAACTGAAGAGGATACAAAAAATGAAAAGATATTTCATGTTCATGGATTGGAATAATCAATATAGTTAAAATGTCCATACTACCCAAAGTAATCTGCTGATTCAATGCAATCCCTATCAAAATATCAATGACATTCTTCACAGAAATAGAAAAAATAATCCTAAAACTTATACAGAATCACAAAAGACCCTGAATAGCCAAAGCCATCCTCAGCCAAAAGAATAAAACTGGAGGAATCACATTAGTTGACTTCAAATTATACTACAGAGTTGCAGTAAACAAAACAGTATGATACTGGCATAAAAACAACACATAGGCCAATGGACAAAAACAGAAAATCCATAAATAAATCCACACTTCTATAGTGAGCTTATCTTCAAAAAAGTTTCCAAGAACATATACTGGGGAAAGGACAGTCTCTTCAATAAATGGTGTTGGGGAAACTGGATATCTACAGGCAGAAGAATGAAACTAGACTCCTATTTCTTGCCATATACAATACTCAAATCGAAATAAATTAAAGACTTAAATCTAAGACCTGAAACTATGAAACCACTAGAAGAAAACTTTGGAGAAATGCTTCAGGACACTGACAAAGATTGCTTGAGTAGTACCTTAAAATCACAGGCAACCAAAGCAAAAATGGACAAATGGTATTGTATTAAGATAAAAATCGTCTGCACAGCAAAGGAAATAGACAACCAAGTGAAGAGACAGCCCACAGAATGGGAGAAGATATTTGCTTTGCAAACTACATGTCTGACAAGGGATTAATAACTAGAATATATAAAGAGCTCAAATGACTCAATAGGAAAAAATGAATTAATCTGGTTAAAAATGAGCAAAAGATCTGAATAGACATTTTTCAAAAGAAGACATACAAATGGCCAACAGGTATATGAAAAATGCTCAACATTATTCGTCATCGGAGAAATGCAAATCAAAACTACAATGGAGACATCATCTCACCCCAGTTAAAATGACTTATCAAAAGGAAAAAAAATAATGGATGCTGGCAAGGATGCAGACAAAGGGGAATGCTCGTGCACTGTTGGTGGCAATGTAAAGTGGTGCAGCCACTATGGGGAACACTATGGAGGTTTCTCAGAAAACTGAAAAATAGAACTACCATATTAACCAGTAATCCCACTGCTGGGTATACATCCAAAAGAATGGAAATCAGTATATTGAAGAGATGTCTGCACTCCCATGTTTATTGTAGCACTAGTCACAATAGCCAAGATTTGGAATCAACCTAAGTGTCCATCAGTGAATGAATGGATAAAGAAAATGTGGTACATATACACAATGTGATATTATTCAGCCATAAAAAAGAATGAAATCCTGTGTTTTGCAACAACATGGATGGACTGGAGAACATTATGTTAAGTGAAATAAGCCAAGCACAGAAAGAGAAATTTTGCATGTTCTCCCTCATATGTGGGATCTAAAAATGAAAACAATTGAACCCCTGGAGATACAGAGTAGAATGGTAGTTACCAGAGGCCAGGAAGGGTAGTGGGAAGGGAGTATAGAGATGATTAGTGGGTGCAAATATATGCTTAGATAGAATGAACAAGTTCTAGTATTTGACAACACAACAGGGTGACTATAGTCAACAATAAATTACTGTATATTTTTAAATAACTAAAAGAGTAGAATTGGAATGTCCCTAACAGTAAGAAATTATAAATGCTTGAGGTGATGCATACCCCAATTACTCTGATTTGATTGTTACACACTGTAGGTCTGTACCAAAACATCACATGTACCGTATAAATATATACAAGTATCATCTACCCACAATTAAAAACAAAAAATTTTTCAAAAGAAAACTAAAAAGTATAAAGGTAAATGAAAGGGAATAAAAAAATAAACTATAAAAATCAATTAAACACAAAAGAAGGCAGTAAAGGAGGACATGAAGAACAAAGACAGGCTACATAGAAAACAAATAGTAAAATGGCAGAAACAAAACATTCTTTATTAATACTTACTTTAAATGTTAATGGGTTAAAACTCTCTGATCAAAAGACAGACATTGATAGAATGGATTAAAAACCATGCTGAGACTATATATTGTGTACAAAAGGCTCACTTTGTATCCAAGGGATCTGGGGTAGCTACACTATTATCAGACAAATTAAGTCAAAAAATTGTTACAGGAGATAAAGAAGGACCTTATACATTGACAAAGCAATCATCAACACTGAAGACATTGTAATGTGTTCATGAAGAAGACATAACAAGTGTAAAAATACACACAACAGACAAAAGAACCATAGCGTCCAGGAAGCAAATATTGACAGGAGGGAAGGCTACTGGTGCCTGAATTCGGAGGGTGGGGAGGATCATCCAGCCTGCCGTGGGGATAGAGTGGCTTGGATTTCATACACAGAAGTACACCAGCACCTAGCAGGCCAGCAGACACAGGGTCACCTCCCAGTTGGGGCCCCTGGCACCTCCAGCCCCCCAGACAGCCGCAAGACTTTGTTCCTAGGGGAAGGAGATGCCATGAGGGCTGTGCCAGCAGAGGACGGACGACGCCACTGGAATCCGCTCTGAGGGTTCGTGGCTCCTGGCTCTGGCAGTCCTCGGTCCAGCCGGTCCCTCCCGTCGTCCACCTGGGCCAGGCCTGCAGGCGGCGCGGTGTGCCTGGCACCTGGGAGTCCATGGCCGGCGGGAGGCGGTGGGGCCCCCAGCTGAGTCCCGAGCCCCAGGCCCCAGGGCCCACGGCCCCCACCCTACTCTGGCCCCCACCAGGCGAGGCGGGCACAAGGGAAGGGCAGTGAACCGTGTCGCTGAAGGAGCAAGGCCCGTGCGAGCCCCAGGGACTGGCCTGGGTGCTCCCCGAGGACAGGCAGGGACTGGGAGTGACTGCTCCGCATCCCGGGGCTCGCGTGCACGCGCAGGGGAGACCCTTGGATGGGACGGGCCAGGCCCAGGGACGCCCCACCCGCTGCCAGAACGTCCCGACGGGGCCCAGTGGCAGAAGGAAGCAGCCGGATGCCTGAAGTCCTCAGCACAAGCCGGTTCGCACAGGCACACGGGGGAGCCCTGGTCGCGCCCGGCTTTTAAGTGCGCAACCTCGGAAGGGCGCCTCAGTGTTCTCCTGACAGGAACGGACCCTGCACGTTTGTCTTTTGTCTGTTGTGTATATTTTTGTACTTGTTATTTCTTCTTCATGACGATACAATGTCTTCAGTGTTGATGATTCTCTTGTCAACATATAAGGTTCTGAGGGCCTCTGAGAGGGAAGGCAGAGCAGCAGCAGCCATACAGGCCACAGATGATGGTGCAGAGTTATGGCGTCTGGAGAGCACAGGGGGCTCATCTGTGGAAGGAGACTAAGTCAGTGGCGGTCGTCGCCGTCGGCCGGGGTGGCCTGCATAGGCCTGGCCATATTGCAGCTCCCAGCCGTGGTGACTCCAATGGTCATGGCGGTCCAGGATGGCCCCTTGCCATGCATGCAGTCCCAGCATCTCGAGCTCAGTGCACATCAGGGCTGGTGGCTTTTCCTTTCTGTGGGCTCTACAGGCCTGCGGGCCATGTGGACACCCCCACGCCCAATGCCAAAGGCCCGGGAAGGCCACTGCTGGATTTGCATCCTAGCCAAGAAACCCTCAGGGACCAGGACACAAGGGGACTGGCTGGGAGGAGGGGTAAGAGGAGGGGAAAGACAGAATACTGGAGTCCAGAAGAAGGGGAACCTGCACTGACAAAGGTGGCATTCTCAGGGCAGCGTCAAGGGGCTGTAGATGGCCTTGAGTGGTGGCTGGGGGAGGATGGACCTTGGAGGGGGAAGGGGGCCTGTAGCATCAGTATCAGACGGTACAGTAACTGGATTTCCACCAGCATCCTCCTGGTGCCTCTCTCCTTCCCCCATAGGCAGAGATCACTTGTGGGTCCCAAGGGTTCCATGTAATGGATGCCTGAGCAGCAGAGCAAGGAAGGCGACATTCCTCACCTCTAACTTGCTTTTCATTTTTCTTCACATTTAGCCTATGGACTAAGGAAGACCTGGCTATCCTCCAAAATGGAATGTGCACTGCTCCCTTCTCCTCCCCTATTCATCTAGCCTAATGCTCCTTCCTAGGCACTGTATCCTTCCCTAGGGCAATGATTCCAGTAGTAGCTGTCACTTTATTATGTGGGCCTAATGGTTTGCCTGGCTTGGGTGCTCTCCTGGCCCACATCCAATCACTCAGCAAATTCTGCCATTCTACCTAAAATATCTAGAATGCAACCACATCTCACCACTTCTACTGCTGCCACATCAGTCCAGGCTACAGTCATCTCTTGGCTGTCTGAGTGCAGTAACGTCCTACCTGGTCTTCCTGATTCTAATCTTAACCCTCTTATAGCCTGTCCTCAACAGAGAAGCTACAGAAGATGTAAGTCCAATCCTGTGTCTGCCCTACTCAGTTCCCTTCAGTGGCTCTCTTCTCACTTAGAACATAAGCCAAAGTCCTTACAAGGGCTAACAAGGCCCTAAATTATAAACTCTGAATCCTCCATTACGTCTCTACCTCTTCTGCTATGCTCTCTGTTGCAAACTCCACGCCAGCCACACTGGCCTCTTGGCTGCGACTTCAACATTCCAGGAGTTCTGGTGACTGAGGCTTTTGCACACTCTGTTCTCCCTCAAATATGGCTCATCTCCTTCAAATCTGCTCAGCTCTCGTCTCCTCACTCTGCTCCCTCGTGCAGCTGTCCCCCACGGACTAACACGCAATCAATCCCCTCACAGTGCTTTTTCTCTTTGCCATATACTGCTCTCCGCCTTCTAAAACACAGTATAATGTACAAATCTGTTTTGTTTGTTTGGTATTTCCTGTCTCACTATGTCTTCCGTTGGTGGTCTAGTAACCGTTGTGATATAACAAACCACCCCCAAACTTAGTGACTTAAAACAGCAATCATTTTCATCTCCAGTTTGAGCAGTCACTGAAGGTACAGCAACAGCTGAGGTGGCTGAAGTGAGGGCTGGAAGAATATGCTTCCAACAGGTCTTAAACAGGGGGCAATGTTATGCTGGCTTCCAGCTGGGACCACTCAGCCGCATCTGAGGGCCAAGCACCTTGGTTCCTTTCCATGTGGCCTGTGCTTCCTCACAGCATAATGGCTGGGTTCCAAGAGTTCACTAAGAGAGAGAGAGAGAGAGAGCGCGCGCGCATGCGAGCATGCACACCAGCTGGAAGATATATCACCTTGTATGACCCAGCCTCAGTGTCCCCTCTGTTCTATGCCTTTGACCAAGGCCCTCACTACCGAGGTTCTAGAGGAGGGGATGTAGACTCCCCCTCTTAATGGGGACTGGCTAGATTCTAGAAGAGCAATCAGGACAGGAAATACTGTTGCAACCATTTTTAAAGAAGGCAATGTACTAAATTGGGTCCCCCAAAGGCTAGGACTCCGTAGTGGGGGAAGTAGGACAGGGAAGGGGAAGAATCCAGGCAAAGGTGCAATCTCAGAAGGAGGAAAGATTCAGCCTGGTCCCTCAGGAGAACTCTGGAGTGTAATTCCTAATTTGAGTTTGTCCCAATGTGAGGTAAAGGAGCTGGGATTTGGTAATGCTGCACCCCTCAGAGGGGACGGCAGGGAGGGTCAATTCCGAGGCATTGGAGCTGGGAAGGGGCACACCAGACAGAATAAGGGCTACCAGAGAATTTGGGCAGAGCTTACATTCTGACTCCTTAAGGAAAGACATCTTTGTTTCACTCATTCCTGTATCCCCTAGCACCCACAAGAGTACCTGCAGCAGGTGGTCATTAAATATTTGCTGAATTTAATGGAATTGTCAATGGAAATAAATGTTTCTTTTCTTGCTTCTGTTTTTTGTGCCTTGATGCTGAAGGTCCTCCACACCCAAGATATTAAGTTTTCCTGTAGCTTCTAATACTTTTTATAGGCATGTTTCTTGCATGAACTTCCTAATGCCCTTGGAGTGTTTTTTTCCCGTCCATGTTCAGTGGCTGGCTGAATTATAATTTACATGCAGTAAAGTGTACAAATATTAAACTTGCAGATTGGTAAAAATTTACGTATGTATACATCCTTGTAAACACCAGCCAGATTGAGATGCAGAATGTTGCCATCATGCCAGAAAGTTATCTTGTGCCCCATTCCAATAAATAATAATATCCCTAATAAAGGTAACAAGGTAACCATGATTCTGACTTCTGTCACCATCGAGTACAAAAATGAATCAAAAGTCTGAAGTTGAAGAACAAAAAAAAAAAAATGGAATAGTTCACAAATTCAAGACAAACATAAAGCAGGTTGTATTCTTTTACATGAAGGCAAACAAAGGTTAAAAGTCAGTAAAATAGAGAGTCTGACCATGGCACAGAGAACAAAACAACAGCGGTGCCTGGAAGCAGAGTGGCCCGGATGAGGCAGAGGGAACGTGTAAAGTTTATGGTCCCGCCTTTGCCAGCGCCACCCACCTGGAACCAGTGTCGGTGTGTGGTGGCGGAGTGGGGTCAAGCTTCATTTTTGTCCATCTGGATCTCCTTCCGATGACCCGGCACCCTTTATTGGAAAGGCCGTCCTGTCCCCGCAGTTCTCCAGCCGCCCCCCCTGGCGCAGATGAAGTTCCCGGGGACGTGAGAGTCTGACTCTGGGTCCCGCTTTCCATCCCACCGGGCCCACTTGGCCAGCTTCCACCAATACCACACTCTCTCAGTTGCAGAAAATAAAAACCAAGTTTATAAAACAAATGGCATAATTAAAATAATGAAGTGATAAAAATGCAATTGAACATCAAGGGGAATAAAGTAGAAGGAAGCTTGAAATTTAGGGAGGTGAGTAAAGCGGCCAGAGCATAAGCGGCCAGGGGTTTGAAGACCCTTTAGCTTAGGTGTCGAGGTCCCTGAGGAGCCCTGCAGGCCAGCCTGCTCTCCTTTGGGTGAGGGCTTGGTCTAGTGTGTGTGTGTTGGGTTCACGGTTGGCCTCCTACTTCAGTAGGGGCGAGGAGTTTAATGTGGCTTTCTGTCCTTTCTCTCAGCTCCAGGATCCCCTGGACCTAGCTTGTCTGTGCCTTTGGCCTGTTTCCCCCAAACCCGAGCTCACCCCCTCCCTACTTTGACTGTCCCTGAGTTGCTTCACGACCTAGAAAGGCCACTGACCCAGCACCCAGGGCAGCTGGGAGCCTCAGCCACAGAGGAAAGGCAGGTGGTGGCAAAGGAGACGCCTGCTGGGGAGAGGCAGGCCGAGGCGGTTGCTTTTTCATGTGAGTGATGACAAAGGTTGTGTTATATGTGGTGTCAGGAAGAGCAGTTGATTTTACTGCCAATTATTGAAGCTAGTTTCTGATGAAGAAAAAAAAAAGAAAATGTCAACCTGTGGTTTGGCCGAGCAGTGCTAATTACAGCCACCGCTCAAGCTTTTGCAGGGCAGTAACGTGTGCGAAGGCCACTGCACGTGAGTCGGGTTGAGTTTGCTGTACTTAAAAGCAGTAATAACGTCCATTTGCAAATACTCGGCTTTCAAAACCAGTTCTTTATTTACATTGGATGTCATCATTTCAAACAAATAAGAAAGAAATTAAGTCATGATTCCTCCTTATAAGACTTTTATTAATGCCAGAAATGAAACAATAAAAACAAAATAAATTTGAAAAATCAGTGTGACTGTGGGTATAGAGACGGTGTGAATGGGGACCGAGGGGACCATAAGAGGAGAAAGCCAGGTTTGAGAGGACCCTTCGTTCAGCTGATTCTTGTTCCGTGGTGAAATGGCCTGTATGGCGACCCTCCCCCTGGGTCGCCTTGTGCCAGGCTGTGTGCTGGGCCTAGGCTTCCTCTCTTCCTAAGGAAAACTTCACTCCCAGGGGTCCTGGGTTTATAGCCCTCTGGGTTTGCAGGCTTGAGACCCTTCTTTCCCCTGTCCTGCACTGCACATCCCCTGTTCTGGAGGAATTTCCTAACGAAATGACACAGAAGGAAATGAAACAAAAACGACTACAGAAAACAATGCGGGGTTAATTGTTGTCCTGCCCTGTGATGCCGACTCCCAGATCTCTTAGGAAGGTGTGCACCGCACAGTGTGCAGACTCGCCGTGTACGCTTGACTCACAGTGGTCTCCTGGGATCGTTTCTGTAACAAATAGCAGGCCCTTTCTCCGTACACATCGACTGTCTCCACCAGAAAACAAGATTTGGCTGGCATCATTTTGACTTACGGTGCCTTTCTCAGGAGTATATGCTGCCGTCAGCTCAAAAACCACCTGTACTTTGTTTCCTTGAATTGTTGTTTATAGCAGTTTTATCAAAGCATGACATAATCACATATACCCTGGAAATGAGGGCTGAAGTTACGTTTTTTAAAATGAATTTTTTTCTTCTGACCCCTATTATCATCTTTCATACCTTAAATGTAGAGAACACCTATTCAGAGCATGTCTGTTTTTAATTAATCACATCCAAACAGGTCACGCTACTCATATGTGTATTGCTTTAGGTTGTAAATATGTTCCTGGAAATGTTTTCTAGAAACATATTTCTTTTTTTGGTCAATTGAATGACATTTCACTACTGACATAATTTCAGCTGCAGTTTTTTTTTTCTATCTTCAAGCTGGTAGCCCCAAGTGTCAATCTGATTCTTGACACTTAGGGCTAAAATTTTTCTATACCAGCCTTTGTCAGGTAATCAGTGACCCTAACACAAGTGTCCCACACATGGGGAAGCTACCATCTATGCGAACCAGCAGTCTGCAGCCCTGGTTTCTTGCCTGAGACTCTGTGATTCTTTGCAAGTCACACGGGGAGGAAGACAGCTCCTTACAGGCTCTGGCCTGTGTGTCATGACATGGCGCTGGCTGCGGGGTACAGGGAGTGGGGAGCTCTCTCCTCACTGTCTAGACTCACTAAGGACCCTGAACCCAGTTAAAGTATGTGGAAATTTTTTCCTCACTTTGCCCCAGGAAGAAAATAATGTCACCAGAACCTGCTGCTTTGAAAATCAAAATGACTTCTTGTATGGTCTGAAAAACCAAAACTTTGGCATTTACTTACCTTTGGGGAGGTTTGAAACCCTGAAACCCTGTAGCAAAGTCTACCACTGCTCCAACTACACTATCATAGACCTGCCTGCCTATTTGAGCCATCCTTGTATATAAGACACAGTGCTAGTAGGAATGGCAGACCAGTAACTGCTTAGTCCCCAGTAGTTCAGAGCGGGCATTAAATGAAACTCCATGCCCAATTGAGACCTTTATTCTGGGTCCCCTGGACCCCAGGACTGTAAAGGAAGTGGGTGACACTATGTTCTCATTACAAAGTGGGAGTGTTTGCACTCTCGGGACCTAGTCATTTCTCAAGCAGAAGAGAAAAATTGGCCAGGAAATCTGAGAATGGAACTCACTGGTTCCCCCCCCCACCCCCGGTCATTTCTCTCTGTCACTCAAAAGCTTGGGCCCATCATGGATAGTGGGACAACTTATGCTTCCCCAAGGCAGTAAAAATTCCTCTCCCAGCATTAGCCAGCTCACAGGGAGACATACTGCATAGGGGACCATATGATCCAAGAATGGATTTCATCAGGAGATATTTCTAATTGTAACTACGGATGGTGTTAGAGTTCAGTTGAACATCACACAGAGAAACCCTTGCTTGACATGCATATCTTTCAAGTATCAAAGCACCTGCTCACATCCCTATGAAAGGGAGAGGGATGATGACTCATCTTGTGTTTGCTGGTGTTTCCCACACATCTCCAAGGTTGACCCGACTAATCCATTTTGTCAAAATACTCAGAGGCAGTGTGAGATGGTGGAATGAGTCTGCAACGGGCAGCCTGGACAACTCTATTCTCAGCCCAACTCTGTGTCTCAGCTCTCTGAGTGATCTTGGGCAAAATGTTCCCTTCTCCACTTCTCAGTTTTCTTTTCTTCAAAGTAGGAACAACAGTCTCCGCCGCGCCTAGCTTTTGAGGTCTTTTAGGGAAAGAGATGAGATGGTGGATGTGAAAGCACGCTGGGAAAGGCCAACAGCAACAGAATACCTGGCTACAGGTAGCTGCTTAATCACAACATCCTTAAAGCTACCAGTGCCATCTGCTATGCTCATCACAGAGCCTGGGACCCATTGCCCCTGTCATTTGAGTTTCTTTGGGGATAGAAATGGTTGGTCTGCCGGAGTCTTTGGAATAAGTAGTGCAGATTCTGCCACCATTGCTGTGACTTTAGGGGCTGGAACAAGATGGTCTCCAGGGACCCCGTTAGTGGGATAATTTATCATTCTGGAGCACAGGAGAGAGGTCAGAATTTCAGGTATTGGAGTCAGACGATGTCATCCTGTTGGTAGCAACACTGGCTCCAATCTTCGCTCCAAATACTCTGTTTAAGAGATTTTTAACATAATTTTTAGAAAAATGTTTTCTCAAGTCTTGTTTTTATTATTCCTACCCTGCCTGAATGAATGGAGTTTTTCACATCCCAGTCTGTGGCTACGGAATCCTCTATCCCCGCCTCCTGCGACTGCAGAGCCCGAGGCAGCCACCCCTGCGGGGCGGGGCGCTGGGGAAGGAAACTGCTCCCACAGGTCCTCTCTCCTAAAGGTTTGTGCCAAGACCACGGGAACTACACATCCTCTCTTGGTTTTGACCTGTGTTGATCATCAGTATGTTTTTAGCCAATAAAATAAAATAAAATAAAAGTAAGAAAATAAACTCAAACTGAGCCCCAAGCGAGCTTCCTGTTTCACACACAGCCCGAGCCCACAGTTCTCACACTTTGGATTGCCTCTCGTCCGTCCACTCCTGCCTTGTGCTCTGTAGAGCCTGTGTCTTCTGCTCATCCACCTGGACATAGTCCACTCTCTGCTCTTCTGAAAGGAGAAGTTTCTGAAGGGGGAGAACAAAAAGGCCTTCATTACATCTAATGCAAAGTTTCAGGAAAGCACCTACCTTTCTGTGGTAGGTTGCATTGCTACTAGGTATTTGCTGCCCCTTCCTCCTTGTTTGCGTGTGTCTGTGTCTGCTCCCCTCGGCTTTGCTCTACCATGTGCTTTGAGCAATGCAACATGAGTGCAAGTGATATGTGCCAATCCTGAGGAGAAAAGAGGCATCCTGTGATTCTGCAATCTCTCTTTTTTCACTGCCAGAAAACAAGCACACCTTGGATGGGGGCTACTCCTCCTGCTTGGGCCCTGGATTGAACGCAAAGGCCCTGGACTGCAATAGACTGTCTCATGAGTAGGCTGAAAGAGCCTTTGTTGTCGCAAGGAACTGAGATTTGGGGGCTGTTTGTTTTGAGTACGTACTCTACCAAAACTAACTAATGCACCTTTAGTACTTGTTGCTCCCACCCTTCTGATCAGGTTTTCTTGGATCTCAGTTCAGGTTTTTGGAATGATATTAAACATAGAGGAGAAGTAGGAGTTACTTTAGCAAAAGGGGAGGAAAGAGTTTTTCTGCACACATATACACATACACATGAAACCATACCATGCATTCTGTTCAGTGAGTTGCTTTTTTTTCACCTAACAATACATTGTTAGGCACAGCTTTGATTATGACCATCCTTGCTCAAAAATATTTAATTGTCATCCACTGCTCACCATTCACTCATTCCTTACACTGTGCAGTGGGGGATACTAGACAATGGCTAAGACCACTTCCGTGTATTAACTCAATTAATCCTCACAACAGCCCTCAACATAACAGTTGTTATTTCTGATTCCCACTTTACAGATAAGAACACCACCCAAGGAGGTCAACACTGCCCACGCCGGTATGTGAGGCCCTTTATTGAGGGCCTTTCAACCTAGAGATCCTTTCACCACTCCCTAAAGTCGAGCCAAACTGGCTGCTACTTGTTCTCTAAACAGGCCTTTCCTATGCCTGGAGAGCCCTCTAGCCCACCCTCATTTCTGCTTGCGAAATTTTTCTAGAAACTTTATGGTCCAAATTTTGAAGAGTGTGAATATGACATCTGTTTATACATATACACACAAAGAGCATATCCTAGAAGGAAATACGCCAGGATTTCACTCTCTGTAGGAGGCAGGATTAGGACTGATTTTAATATTCTTCATTACACATGTCTATATTTTTAACACCTTCTAAAGAGAATATGCATGGTTTGATAATCAGAAAAGTCTGAGCAGAAATGGAATCACCTTCCTACCTGCTGTATGGGGGCTGGCGATGCTGAATTGAAGTCCAGGGCCAAATAATCCAGGCTGAATTTCTTCGTCCACATGAGAGCACCACTGCTCAAGGAGCTGGCTGTTTGGTGCTCCTCCTGGGAACCAACATCACAGGACTCAGGTTAATGCTGATTAGCCAGGCTGCCCAAGGGAAGGAGATTGTAACACAGTGGTTTCATGAGACCTGAGCAGATCAGCCTGCATATCTGAGTGAGAGCTGGCAGTTCAAACATATTATAGGCAGTTTGGTCTTTACTATGAAACCATAACATTATTCACCATGGAAGCAGTTTGCCAAAATGCTCTCAAAAAGGAATTTGCTTTATGGATCTCACAGGCCCAAGATATCTTAGAGATTAATACTTCAAAAGATTAACTACAGTTATTAAAATTCTAGTAAAGGCATCCCAACACATTTAAAGATACCTTACACAATACAAACAGTTATAACATAAGCGAAACTCACTACCCAGCTTGGAATTCTACCAATACCTTTGAAGCGATTGTTTCCCCTCTGCCATCTCCTCCTGTTCTCCCAAGAAGTGGAGTGCTATCTTGAATTTTGTGCTGACCACTCCCTTTCTTTTTAAATACAGTTTTGTAAGTATGCAAGTATCTAGCCAGTTTTGAACGTCTTACCAACAGAATCACATCATACGTATTTTTGGTGGCTTTAATTTTTTGCCTAGAGAGTAATCATTTGTTGGTTATGTATGCTGCAGATAGCCCATCACAGTTCGTGGCTTGTCTTTTCATTTCTTTTTATGGTATTTCTTTTAATGAAGAGAAGTTACTAATTTTAATGTAATACGTCAACCTTTTCCTGTATGGCTTATATTTGCATTTTATTTAAGGAATCCTTCTCTATTGTGACTTCATAATTTAGTTCCCTATATTTTCTCCTAAAATTGTAAAGTTCTGCCCTTCATATTTAAGCAATAATCTCACTTGAACTGATTTTAATACTGTATATTGTGGTGCAATAGGAATACAATTCATTCCTTTTTTGTTTGTTTGTTCTTACCCCAGATGGATAACCATCCTTTCCGCAGTAGTGCAACCTCCATCCATAGGTCAAGTTCCCATACGTGTTTGGGTCTGTTTCTGGGCTTTCCCTTCTGTTCTATTGGTATATAGGTCTACCTCTGCACCGCAACCACTCTGCAGAGACTACTCCAGCTGTTAATGAGTCTTAATATCTGGTAGGACAGATTCTATCCACTTTGTTCTTCTAGAATTTCTTGAGTAATCTTGACCCTTTAATCTTACATGTACATTTTAGAATCAGCTACAAAGTTCCTCAAAAACCTCTGTTAGGGATTTGGGAAGATGACATCTTTAATATCTGAGCCTTCCTATTCAGGAACATGGTATACTTTTCCATTATTTAGTTCTCCTTAATGTTTTTCAGGAAAGTTTTAATAATTTTCTCCATAACGTTTTTACTAATCTTTCGTTAGATTTATCCCTAAATACTTAGAGTTTGTTGTTACTGTAAATGGTAAGTTCTGTTTAAATTCCATTTTCTGTTTGTTACCGCTATGTCGACATTCAACTGACTTTTATGTATTTATTTTATATCCATCAACCTCGATAATATATTTTATTAATTCTCATTATTTATTTTACTAATTAACTTATTAATTATAATTATTTTCAAGTAGATTATTTTAAGTTTTCTGGTTACACAATCACTTCATTTATGAATAATCACTGTTTGTCTTCTTCCTTCCGGAACTACCTATTGTGGACAATTCCTGAACCAAGTGGGTATTCTACAGTATAAGGCAAGTTGCTTATTCCTTCCTCCCAGCATATTTAAGATTTAATTGTCCTGGATCTTACAAGTCATTTACTACATATCCATCTGCCTTCCAGTATCCAGTATGTTACTGCTATTTTCTTCTCCAATTCCTCACATCCCTGTGGGTTTATGACTTTAACAAATCTCTTTACAATTTTTTTAGAAGGTGTTTTAAAATGGAGAGAAAATAGAGGCTTGTGGTCAATCTGCCATCTTTACTGAGATGTCTATTAACAGATTCTCTAATGTTATAACTGGGATAAATCCAACTTATTCATGTATATAATCTGTTTTCCTTTTTTTTTCCTTTTTTTTTCTATATATTTTTAGTTGTCCAGCTAATTTCTTTCTATCTTTAGTAGAGACGGGGTCTCACTCTTGCTCAGGCTGGTCTCGAACCCCTGAGCTCAAACGATCCTCCCGCCCCGGCCTCCCAGAGTGCTAGGATTACAGGGGTGAGCCACTGTGCCCAGCCTATAATCAGTTTTATATATTGCTGAGTTCATTTTACTAAAATCATCTTTAGGATTTCTTATGCAACAGCTTTATTGAAATAAAATTCCATTCCATACAATTCACCCATTTGAAGTGTACAACTTAGTGGTGTTTAGTGTAGTCACACATTTGTGCAATCATAACCTTAATCAGTTTCAGAACATTTTCATCACCCCAAAAAGAAATCCTGTACCCCTTAGTTATCACCTCCCAGTCCCCTCATCTCCCCCAGCTCTAGGCAACCACATTAATCTAATTTCTGTCTCTATAGATTTGCTTATTCTAGATACTTCATACAAATAAAATCATATGATGTGTGGTCTTTTGTGACTAGCTTCTTTTACTCATTACACTATTTTCAAGGTTCATCCACATTGTTCTATGTATCAGTACTTTATTTTTTATGGCTGCATAATATTCCATGGCTACACTATATTTTATGTATGCATTCATCAGTTGATGAATATTTCAGTTGTTTTCACTTCGGGCTATTATGAAAATGCTGCTGCAAAACTTTGCGTACAAGTATTTGGTTGGACATATTCTTCTTTAGGATTTTTAAATCTGCATCCTTGAGTGAGATTGGCCTATAATTTTATACTTATGTTATTGCTATTTGTTTTGGTATCAAGTTATTTTAGCCTCATAAAATAAGCTGAGTAATATTTTCTTTTTCCATTGTTGGAGATGTTTATATAAGATTTCAATTATCTCTTCCTTTTGGTAGAAACTGTTGGTAAAGTTGTTTGGGCCTTGTGATCCTTTGTGGTAAAAATTTTCCCACTGATTCAGTTTCTTTAATGGATATATAACCATTCAGTTTTCTATTTCTACTTGATTCAGTCTTTGATTTCTGAAGTTCCAAAAATTTGCCTATTTTTTTCACCAAAGTTTCAAATTTATTGGTGTAAAGTTTACAATATTCTCTTACGTAGTTAATCTCTGATGTATTTGCAGTTATTATCCCCTTTTTATTCTTAATATCATTTCTTTGTATCCATATCTTTTTCTTGATTAGTTTTGTTCAGTTTTATTCTTTTTAAAGAGCCGGTTATGGCTGTGTTGATCCTCTCTAATTTTGTTGTTTATTTTGTCAATTTCTCTCCTTGACTATTCATTTTACTTTTGTAGAGTTTGTTTTTTCAACTTATTATTTAAGATTTTTTCAAACAATCAGCCAAATTAAAAATATATACCCATCATCTACACTCCACCACTAACCTGCTTGTGAGTCTTTGGACTTTCTCAGGATTGGTATCATGAATTGGGAGAAATTCTGTCATAATCCCTTTACATATTGCTTCTCTCCTATTTTTTCTATGATCTCCTCCTGCAACTCTGAGTAGACAAATGTTTGACCTTCTCATCCTGTCTTCTATGTCTCAACTTTCTTTGATATTTTCCATGTTTTTATCTCCTTGTCCTGATTTATTAGTATTTCTTCATAATAATCTTCCAGTTCACTAAATCACTCTTTATGTTTAGTCTGTTGAACTTATCCATTGAGTTTCTACTTTCATCCCTATTTTTATGTCTAGAAGTTCTAAATGATATTTTGTAATCTACCTGGCCATTTTTAATAGTATATTGTTACTCAATCCAACTTTCAATTCCTCATCTTATTTCTTTAAATATATCAAACATACTTATTTTATATTTAAACTCCAATATTTCTAAAAATTACTTACTTCTATATTTGAGCCTATTATTTATAATTCTAGTTTATTTTCAGGATTTGTCATTTCTCAACATTTTTGGCTCCAGAGATTTCCCTTCCATACTTGTCAGCTGAGTTTTTGATTTAAAAATTTTTTTTTTAAATATATGCTCTAGCACATTAAGATATTTTATGGTAGAGTGGCTCATGCCTGTAATCCCAGCACTCTAGGAGGCTAAGGCTGAAGGGATCACTTGAGGACAGGAGTTTGAGACCAGCCTGGGCAACATAGTGAGATCCTATCTCTGAGCGCGCGTGCGCGTGCACGCCCACACACACACACACACACACGCACACACACAATTAGCTGGGTGTGGTGGCATGTGCCAATAGTCCTAGCTATTCGGGAGGGTGAGGTGGGAGGATCGCTTGAGCCCAGGAATTTGAGGCTGAAATGAGCTATTATCATGTGACTGCACTCCAGCCTGGGCAAGAGAGCAAGACCCTATCTCTTAAAAGAAATAAAATAAATATATTTTATATGAGGGATGTTTTTCATGCTACCTTGCCTACCAAAGTGCCCCATCACATTTTTAAAAATATATAATAAATGTAGTTCCATTTCCAGTAATGTTGGGTTAATTTTGACCATCCTTCCTGTTGAGAACAATGGGAAGAAAATGAGACTTGACCTCTATCTCACATCATACACAAAAATTAATTAAAGGTGCATTATAGATCCAAATGTGAGGGTAAAACTATAAAGCTCCTAGGAAATAACCAAAATTCACTCAAGATTAAACAGATAATGTTAATGGTCCTATAAATATTAAAGAAATTGAATTCACTTGACATTTTCACTAGTGAATTATACCAAAAATCTAAAGAATAAATAGAACTAATTCTACACAATCCATTCCAGAAAAATAGAAGAGGAGAGAACACTTCCTGAGGAGCCCAGCATTACCTTGATAACAAAACCACACAAAGACACTACAAAAACCTACAGCTCAACATTCATTATGAACAGAGGCACAAAAATACTCAAAAAACATTAGCAAATCAAATCTAGCAACATATAGAAAGAATAATATACCATTATCAAATGGATTTATTCAGTGAACACAAGACTGGTTCAATGTTCAAAAATAAATCAGTATGACTCATAATGTTAACAGTGTAAAATAAAAAAGAAAATTAAATGATCATATTAATGAATGCAAAAAAAGCATTTAATAAAATTCAACATCCATTCATGATAAAATTCTCAGGAAACTAGCAATAGAAGGGAGCTTCCTTAATCTGATAAAGAATATCTATAAAATACCTACAGCTAACATTGTACTTAATAGTTAAACGCTGAATGCTTTTCCCATAAGATGGCAAACAAGACATCTATTCAACATTATACTGGAAATGTTAGCCTGGTGATAAGGCAATCAAAAGAAATAAAGAGCATACAGATTGAAAATGAAGAAATAAAACTTTATATTCACAGATGACATGATCATGTAAACAGAAAATCCCAAGAAATCTAAAGAAAATAAAAACCTCCTAATAAATGAATTTAGCAATGTTTCAGGATAAAAGATCAAAACACAAAAATTGATATTTCTATATACTACCAATGGACCACTGGAAGCTGAAATTACAAAACTGCCATTAATAATAGCTCCAAATATGAAATATTTAGATATAAACTCATAAAACGTGCATAAGATCTATATGTTAAAATTACAAAATTCTGAGGAAAGAAATCAAAGAAAAATCTGAATAAATGGAAAGACATACTGCATTTGTTAATTAAAAGATTCAGTATAGTAAAGATGTTAATTCTCAAATGTACACTTCCAGTAAAAAATCTTATCAAGATATTTTGTTGATAAAGAAAAGGTGATTCTAAAATTTATATGGAAAGACAAAGGAAATAGAATAACAAAAACAAATTTTAAAAACAATAATGAAGTTGGATAAAATACACTTCCTAATTTTAAGATTTACTGTAAAACTACAATAATCACGACTGTGTGGTATAGGCAAAGGGACAGACAATGAACAGAATAGAGATTCTACACAAGTATGCCCAACTGATTTTTTTACAAAGGTGCAAAGGCAATTCAATGAAGAGAGGATTGCCTTTTTAACAAATGGTACTGGAACATTTGGACATCCCTATGCAAAAAATCAACTTCGGCTTCACATCTTACAAAAAGAATTAACTCAAAATGGATTATAGGCCTAAATGTAAAACCATAATAATTTTAGAAGAAAATATAGGAGAAAATCCTAATGAACTAGGGTTGGGCAAAGAGTTCTTAGACATGATAACAATCCATGAAAGAAACAAAATCAACAGGTCGGGCGCAGTGGCTCACGCCTGTAATCCTAGCACTCTGGGAGGCCGAGGCAGGAGGATCGCTCGAGGTCAGGAGTTCGAGACCAGCCTGAGCAAGAATGAGACCCCGTCTCTACTAAAAATAGAAATAAATGATTTGGATAGCTAAAATATATATATATATATATATATATATATATATATATATAAATATATATAAAATTAGCCAGGCATGGTGGCACATGCCTGTAGTCCCAGCTACTCGGGAGGCTGAGGCAGTAGGATCGCTTGAGCCCAGGAGTTTGAGGCTGCTGTGAGCTAGGCAGATGCCACGGCACTCTAGCCCGGGCAACAGAATGAGACTCTGTCTCAGAAAAAAAATCAATAAACAAGACTTAATTAAATTTTAAAATGTTTGCTCTGCAAAAGACAGAAGAGAATGAAAGGACAAGCTCCAAATTCAGAGAAAATATTTGCAAATTGTACATCCATTGGAGAACCTGCACACAGAAAATATAAAGGACTCTTAAAACTCAATATAAGAAAACAAACAACTTGATTAAAAGTTGGGCAAAAAAGGTACTCCACTAAAGAAGATATATGGATGGCAAGTAAGCATACAAAAATACATTCAACAACATTTGCCATTAGGGAAATACACATTAAAATCACACTGAATACACTGCAGACCTATTGAATGTCTAAAGGAAAAAAAAAAAAAAAACCGGTAATACCTTGTATGCTGGCAAGAATGTGGAGCAACAGAAATTCTCATAAATTGCTGGTGGGAGCTCAAAATGGTACAGTCACTGTGGAAAACATTTTGGTAGTATCTTATAAAGTTAAATAAACAATGGATGACCCAGTTAAACATATAGTTGATGACTCAGCACTCCCACTTCTGAGTACCCTGGAGCTGGGTTTCTCAACAGTGGCACTATTGACATTTGGGTTGGATAGTTCTTTGTTGTGGGGGTTGTGCATTGTAGGTTGTGTAGCAACATCTCTGAACTCTTCCCACTAGATGCCAGTAGCAACACCCCTTTCACTCCAGGTTGTGGCAACCAAAAATGTCTCTAGACATTACCAAATGTCCCTTGAGGAGCAAAATCACCCCTGGTTGAGAACTACTGCCCTAGACAAATGAAAACTTATATCCACAAAAAAGCCTGTAAAAGACCACTAAAATCAAGAACAAGACAAGGATGCCCACTTTTGCTACTTCTATTCAACAAAGTATTGGAAGTTCTATCCAAAGCAATTAGGTAAGAAAAAAGAAATAAAAGTCATCCAAATTGGAAAGAGAGAAGTAGAATAATCTCTATTTGCTGATGATATGTAGAAAACCTTAAAGATTTCACATAAAAACTAACAATAAATGAAACAAATAAATTCAGCAAAGTTGCAGGATATAGTATCAACATCCAAAAATCAGCTGCACTTCTATACACTAACAATGAACAATCCCAGAAGGCAATTGAGAAAACAATTTCACTCATAATAGCATCAAAAGAATAAAATACTTAGGAATAAATTTAACCAAGAAGACAGACTTGTACACTGAAAACTATAAAACATTGCTGAGGTGGGGAGGGAAGCCTGAAGGCACATTTTTGCTCAGGGATTCTGTGCAAGAGGACTACCTCTTCTCTGTGAGCTCCCACCGCTACAACAGATCCCTGCATGCCCGAATTGAACTTTAGTTTTGATGCACATGACCCGTGTTTATGTCACTCCTCCACTGTAACAGCGCTTTTAGAACATTGTAAAGATCCCAGTTCTTGCACGTTTTTCCAACCATTGCTTCCTATATCACTCAGTAGGACCTTTCCTTTGAGCCTGCAGTATATCTGCAGGTGCACTACCTATGATGGAATCGATGGGCTCCCTTTACCATCAATGTTACAGGATTTTTTAAAGGACTATCATTATAAACAAAAAGTTAGGGTTCGTTTAGCCGGGCATGGTGGCGCGTGCCTGTAGTCCCAGCTACTCGGGAGGCTGAGGCAGTAGGATCGCTTGAGCCCAGGAGTTTGAGGTTGCTGTGAGCTAGGCTGACGCCATGGCACTCACTCTAGCCTGGGCAACAGAGTGAGACTCTGTCTCAAAAAAAAAAAAAAAAAAAAAAGTTAGGGTTCGCTGGTTAGAAAGAGAACCAGTTAAGGCAAAGTAAATGCTCCTGTCCCCAAAGGGTATCAGCTAGGTCTGCTTTCATGTGCATCAGACTGTACACCTATAGCAAGCACACATGTCAGTGCTAGGTTTTTTCGTAGAGTGTGTAAGCTTAGTGTTAGTGTCTGTCACATGCAGTCTGCTGTTACTTATTCAGATAAACGTGGTGCCTATTGAAGAACAGAGGATAGCACTACAGGTGTTCAGTAAGACTACAAAAACATTTTGCTGATTTAGCTAACAGTTTTGTTTCTAATGGCTGTAGTAACTGAGTGAGGCAACTCCGGGGCATTTGTTATGAAGAATTCTATTTCTTACCGAAGAACAAATTATTAATATTGGATGAATATTTCAACAGTGTGACTAATGTTTGAAATTATTTTTTTCTAAGAGTTTCTCTATAACCTTCCAAAAGTAGTGATGTTTGTAGTTACTATAAATCAAGCCTTGGAAGTCCAAGAAATAAAAGACTGCCTTCCTTAAAAAAAAAAAAAAAAAAAAAAAAACCTGCAATTTCTGGCCACAAGGGCATAATGCAGTTCACTTAAGTATTGATGTAGTTTATAGTGAGACTCCTTTTCTCTTCTGCAAAAGGTACTGTTAAGTAAACCAGGTTTTCTATATAGTAGTTCTTAAAATTTTCATGCTTGTGAAGTAGCAGAATTTTATTTAAAGGCCCTAGGTATTAATCTTTTCAATGAGTGCTTTACTTAAAACAGATATTTGAATAGCTGCTGCACTGCAGTGTCTTGCATGTGAGTTTTCAAGTTCACATGTGCCGTCTAATCATTCAGTAAAAGTTAGATCTTTTCCTGTGCCCATCATGAGTTTGTTAACTGTGAAGAAAATGAGACTAGAAGATGCCCAAATAAGTCAGATAATAGTAACTACAGGGTTGCTAATGTTGAGATTTTTATTAAACTGTAATTAATAATTTGGATGGCAGCATTTATCTTTTTGTTGTAAACTCTTAGCTCAATTGCTTAAGTATAATTTATAGAATTTCAGTGCAGTTAATTCTTAATGGAAAATCTGAAACCCGAATTGCAGATTTAAAAGGTACTGTACAACCACTGTATCTGTAAATAACTTTAATTAGCACCTTTTTGTCACTTAGAATAATGTAATACTACTTGAGTGAGTTCTTTTGGAAGTTATACCAAGTTCTAGTGTTTGCTTCTTAGTAACTGGACTGAGTTTACAGTTCTGTCCTAGACATTTTGCACTAAAGTAGCCAAATCCATTCTTGTGTCTTTTTGTTAATGTGCTCTATACTACTGGTGAGTGATCCATAGTCTCCTTACCTGCTGCTACAGAATGTCATTTTATATCCCTATGGCTATCGCCAAGGCTACAAAAAAGAAAAGCTATATTTGTATGCAACACTAACCCTTTGACTGCTAATGTATGTTTCTGTTTGCTGTGCTTTGTTATGGCTGCTTTTTTGTGCTAATAAAGTATGTGTGGTGTTCTCCTTGCAAAAAAAAAACCACAAAAAACAAAAAAATTGCTGAAAGAAAGTAAAGGAGATATAAATAAACAAAAACGTGTGTTCATGGATTGAAAGACTTAATATTGTTAAGATGACAATATTACACAAAAACAATCAGCAAATTCAAAGTATTCCCTATCAGAATCCCAATGGCATTTTTTGCAGAAATAGAAAAACCTATCCTAAAATTCACATGTAATCTTAAGGGACCCTGAATAGCAAAATCAATCTTGAAAAAGAAGAACAGAATTGGAAAACTTGCACTTTCTGATTTCAAAACTCACTGCAAGGCTAAGCTACAGTAATTAAAAAAGCAGGGCTCTGGCAATAAGGACAGAGACATAGACCAATGGAATAGAATAGAGAGCCTGGAAATAAACTCTTGCACATCTGGCCAACTGATTTTCAACAAAGGTGCCAACACCATTCAATGTAGGGAAAGGACAATCTTTTCAACAAATGGTGATGGGAAAACTGGAAGTCCATATGCAAAAGGATTAAGCTGGACTCTAACCTCATAACATATACAAAAATTAACTCAAAAAGGATGAAAGACTTAAACATAAACTCTAAAATTATAGGGCTGGGCGTGGTGGCTCACGCCTGTAATCCTAGCACTCTGGGAGGTCAAGGCCGGTGGATCCTTTGAGCTCAGGAGTTCGAGACCAGCCTGAGCAAGAGCGAGACCCCATCTCTACTAAAAACAGAAAGAAATTAGCCAGACAACTAAAAATATATAGAAAAAATTAGCTGGGCATGGTGGCCCATGCCTGTAGTCCCAGCTACTCGGGAGGCTGAGGCAGGAGGATCGCTTGACCCCAGGACTTTGAGGTTGCTGTGAGCTAGGCTGATGCCATGGCACTTTAGCCTGAGCAACAGAGTGAGACTCTGTCTCAAAAAAAAAAAAAAAACACAAATCTAAAATTATAAAACTCTTACAAGAAATCAGGAGAAAATTTTCACAGCATTGGATTTGGCAATGATTTCATGGATATGACACCAAAAGCAAGGCAATAAAGGAAAAAAAAAAGATAAATTTGACTTCATCAGAATTAAAAACTCCTGTGTATCAAGGGACACTATCAAGAGAGTGACATCTCCACAGAATGGGAGAAAATATTTGTAAATCATATATTTGATAAGGGGTTGCGACCGAGGATATATTTTTAAAAAATCCTATAACTCAACAACAACAAAAAAGAAGCAATGCAATTAAAAAATGTTCAAAGGACTTGAATAGACATTTCTCCAAAGAAGATATAAAGGCCAGGCACGGTGGCTCACGCCTGTAATCCTAGCACTCTGGGAGGCCAAGGCGGGAGGATTGCTCAAGGTCAGGAGTTCGAGACCAGCCTGAGCAAGAGCGAGACCCCCATCTCTACTAAAAATAGAAAGAAATTATCTGGCCAACTAAAAATATATATAGAAAAAATTAGCTGGGCATGGTGGTGCATGCATGTAGTCCCAGCTACTCGGGAGACTGAGGCAGTAGGATCGCTTAAGCCCAGGAGTTTGAGGTTGCTGTGAGCTAGGCTGACGCCACGGCACTCTAGCTCAGGCAACAAAGTGAGACTCTGCCTCAAAAATAAAAAAAAAAAGAAACACAAAAACAAAGAAGATATACAAATGGGCAATAAGCACATGGAAAGATGCTTAAGATTACTAATCATTAGGGAAATGCAAATGAAAACCAGAGTGAGATACCACTTCACACTCAGTAGGATGGCTATTATTTTTAAAAAAGGAAACAAGTGTTGATGACGTCACAGACAAATTGCAGTCTGTGTGCATTACTGACAGGAATGTAAGATAGTGCAGCCACTGTGGAAAAGAAGTTTGGTAGTTCCTTAAAAAATTAAGCATAGAATTACCACAAGATTGAGAAATTCCACTTCTAGGTATATATCCAAAAGAATTAAAAGTAGGAACTCAAACATATATTTGTATACTAACGTTCATAGCAGCATTATTCATAATAAATGATAGAATCAACCCAAATGGCCATTAACAGATGAATGAATACACAAAATGTAGTATATCCATATAACTAAATATTATTCAGCCTTAAAAATGAATGAAATTCTGACATATGCTACAATATGGATGGATTTTAAAAACATTAAGCTAAATGAAAGAAGACAGAGACAAAAGGGCAAATATTGTATGATTCTACTTACATGAGGTACCTAGCAAAGGTAAATTCATGGATACAGAAAGTAGAACAGAGATTACCAGGCATTTGTGGGTGGGGAAATAGGGAGTTATTATTAATGGGTACAGAATTTCTGCTTGGGATAATGAAAAAATTCTGAAAATGGACAGTGGTGATGATTATGCAACATCATGAATGTACTTAATGGCACTGAATTGTGCATCTAAAATGATTAAAATGGTAAATTTTATGTCATGTACATTTTAATACAGTAAAAATATTTTTTAAAAACTGTAAAAGAATGTTTATAACAGTTCTAACTGCCCCAAAACTTGAAATGATCCAAATATCCTTCAGTGGGTGAGTGGACAAACAAAATGTGGCACATCCAAACACTTTAATATTGCTCAGCAAGACAACAGAAAGAACAATTTACACATGTAACCATTTGGATGAACTTCAAAGACATTATTCTGAGTGAAAGAAGCTAGTCTCAAAAGGTACTGTATGATTCTATTTGTGTGACATTCTTAAGGCGACAAAACCATAGTGACGGAGCACAGATCAGTGCTTGCCGAGGTTTAGGGGTGGAGGGAGGGTGTGGCTATAAAGAGGTAGAGTGAAGGAGCACTTTGGGAACTGTTCTGTATCCTGATTGTGGTGATCGTTACACAAATCTACATATACGTTCAAACTCATAGAACTGCACACCAAGAGAAAGTCAATTTCACTGTACAATCTAAAAACTTAAAAACTTTATACCATAATAAAAAATTAATGTGAAATTTAAGAGTCTAGAATTCTACTATAAAAGCCTTACAGAACTGTTAAAATTGGGCTGGGTGCAGTGGCTCATGCCTGTAATCCTAGCACGCTGGAAGGCCAAGGCAGGAGGAGTGCTTGAGGCCAGGAGTTCGAGACCAGCCTGAGCAAGAGCGAGACCCCATCTCTACCATAAATAGCAAAACCTAGCCGGGTGTGGTGGTGCCTGCCTGTAGTCCCAGCTGCTTTGGAGGCTGAGGCAGGAGGATCACTTGAGTCCAGGAGTTGGAGCTTGCTGTCAGCTAGGCTGACACCACAGCACTCTAGCCCAGGCAATAGAGCAAGACTCAGTCTCAAGAAAAACAAACAAACAAACAAACAAACAAACAAAACACTGTTAAAATTAAAGAGTCAAAAAATAAATAAATAAATAAAAATTAAAGAGTCAAATCATGTTAATTTTCACTTCCAAATAGGGCTGTTGTGTGGCACAAATGAAAAATGTAAATCAAAGTCATATCTTATTACTGAAGTTAACACAAACATAATTGAATGAAATGGGATATCCTTTAAACATTTTTATATGGCCATTCCCTCACAGCTACCTCCAGCTAGTGTTCTGGGCTCTTAATCCACTGTGATGCATACGGACAGTCACTGATGAGTGATAAGCCCAGGCAAACACTCAATCCCTAACTGTGTTGTTAATGAAATACTGGTCTTTCTCACAACCTCAAAGATCAGAAATGAACTGCTGGTGTCTGGCAGGACTGCGCACATGCTTCCTTTAGATTTTAGATTCACTTCCATTTTCTGTTCTCTGGAGACAGAATGCAGCTGTTCAGTGTCCTTTGTAAGAGTGTTTTCTTCTAGAAGTCTCCCAAGGGCCATTACTAAGTGTGAGAAATACTGGGAAGACCACAGCAGATTTGTGTATGAGTCACTTTCCATCTGTATATGGTTGAGTGCACTTACAGCACACTTTTAATCAAATAAAAAGGCAAAATGAAGCATTTAATTATTGCTTTACTAGCGATTACGATTTTTAGATTTTCAATAGCCTATTATCCTCACATATAGGAGGGTAGAATTATCTTCTCAAGAGTAGTGCATAGCACAATGCCTTGAACATTGTCCTTCTAAGACCTCTTTTCAAAATTTCATAGTTCAAACAGAGGCACTCTCTAGAGTTTCCTACATTTCTAAATTGCAGAATGGGCACAGTCCTGGTTCAAGTGCAGCTAATTGCCAGAGGTGCTAAAAGCCCCTCTCCATCTTCAAAAACTCATGCTCTCAGTAGCATCTAAGATGAAGAGAACAGAAGGGACAACAGGGCAGGAGAGAGACGCTAGGACTCTTGAACTGTGAATGGCTAATCAACGGATAGAGAGGTCAGTTCTCCATCCACTCAGGTCTACAGAAAGACGCCCTAAACAGTAGTGGCCAGAAGCTAAGATACATCCATGGCCCAGGGCACTGTACATGCCCCAAGGGAATTCTTGGTGGTTCATCCTTCAGGAAAGCTCAGAGGCAATCACGGCAGGCCTGCCAGGTGTTTCAGTGGAAGGGAGGACGCAATATGTGAGTTTTCACAGCCTAAACTCTGGACACCCAGGGAACTACAAACCTACTGGGGTCAAACGGGACATCACAACCTTGGTGAAAAGAATTTCTGGCCTTTCCATGTTCCCGCTTCACATGCCTCAGCCCTGGGTTCTCTTGAAATACTGTGGTCTCAAAATGATATGAGGAGTTGAATATTGCAGGAAAGAAAACAGCTTCAAATCAATTTGTTCCCAGTTGAGAAAAGCTTGTGACCTGGTTTTACAATCAAAAGTGATCGTTTTAAGATTGCACAGGGCTTTCTGAAGGATGTTTCCTTTACAATGAACTTACAAGAATGTAGATTGGGGTGAAGAATAACAAGAGTGTGAAAAATATAGGTTACCATTTGGATATAGCTGTCTTCCTCTTCTCTGGAAACAGGATTGGCAAAAAATCTTGCAGGATTAATACCATTTCTTTCTGGAGAGAGAAAGCTGGTCCGATTGCTAAGAACAAAAATATAGATGAGGTCAAAGCAATGTCTTACAGCTGCTCTGAAAGCCAGCCAGGAACTGACATGGCCCCCATGGGGTTTTTGCCCTCCCCTTCCACACACAGTTTCCTTCCGGCCAGAGCAATTCCTGAAGAAGCAGAGGCTGCCCAGCAGTTTCTGTCCCACTCTGGGGCAGTTGGATCCCAACTCACAAAGGCTGCTTTTTTCCAGGCCCTCTATGAGACATAGCTCATTTCCAGAAACAGACCAAGGCATCATATAATTTAGCAAAAAAAAAAAAAAAAAAAAAAAAAAGAAAGAAAGAAAGAAAAGAAAAGAAAAAGCTTCTTCTGGGCCCTCTCATTTCCATTCAAAGTAACCAGGAAAAGTACGGAAGTAAGGTCATTCCTCTGATAAGACAAGAAGACTGTGTGAATCAACTTCCATCCTACTCCAGAGTCAAGCACAGGGTGACTTTCCCTGCAGTCTTAGCTGGAAATACAGCTCACTGCAGAATTCTGCTTTGCAAAGTAATTATGTCCTGTGGCATTAGAGTGAACCAAGAAACTCCTGGGCTCAGGGCTCTGAAAATGCAATTTCTAAAAGGTGAGATGAGAGAGTGCAAGTACATTTTGAGGTTTGTCTATCCAGCCCATGAACCATCACCATCCCTCCTTCTCTGAGAACTCCCTTCTCCTACCCAATTCTGCAAAGACAAAGGAAGGAGCAGATGTGAAGAGAGAAGCAGATGTGTTGGGTTCCCAACAACACTCCAGTTCCTTGTTCCAGTATCCTGGGTGACCCAGTTATATTCCTTCCTTTGTGATCTATAAAACAACTCTGGCTCTTGATAATAAACCTCACCCCTCCTTTGGCTTAAGCTAGATAGAGTGGGCTTCTACTACATTTAATCAAAGAGGCTTAACTAACCCTGGGGGTATCTGTGCTGCACAAGGTGCCTTTGAGCAATCAGAAACTTACCAAGGTACAGTGTGGGTCCTGGTTAGAGATGCGTGTTCCCGGATGGTGGAGAGGTTTCTCAGGTCCAGGGGAGGTGGCCGTGCTGCAAGACAGCACACGATATCTAGTATGGTTAGTTCTCGGGAGTTCAAGGCCAGAATCTAAAGGCAGTAAACTTTCCTAGCACACCAAGTCCAAATTTACTGACAGGCAGCACTCATGATGGGTGTGAATTTCACTATCCTCCTCTTCCCTGCCCCACTGAGAGTAAAGACCAAGCAAATGGTCGCATTACCTGCTGGAGGTAACAACGTGGTGACATATTTAGTCAAAATACATTTGTTGAGAACTCACTGTATGTAATACACAGACAAAAGTCTTGCACCTTGCGGAATCCCAACACCTACCTCACACATGACGTATCTAAAATGCAGATTTACCCTTCTTATCACAGGCAGAGATGATCACCCAGGTTCTAGTCTTCCCCACATCCTACTCATTGTTTACCCAGCGGTCCTTCTGCCTAGAACATTCTTCCCCATCTCTTTGCCTAGTTACTCATATTCAGATCTCAGCTCAATGTCCCCTGCTAGGGAGGCCTTTGACCTCCAGACATGATCAGGCCCCATATCATGGGCTCTCATAGATTCCTGTACTTACCCTTCACAGCAGTCCCCCTAGTTTGTGACAGTACAGTCATCTATAATTACTTGATTCAGGTCTGGACTGTGCTCTAGGAGGACAAGGGTTTATCTGGTGTGGTCACTGCAGTAGCCTCGGCATCCAGAGAAGCATGTGGCACCTGCCTGACCCTTGTTCCATCTCAGTGGCCCATCCTGCATGTCTTCCTTTATCACCACCTTTACTAGACTACGTGGGTAGAGACTTCCAATTCCCCTCCATGTCACCAGAGTCTAGGACGGCAACCTTCCTGCTGCCCAGTTGGTTTCCCAGGAGCCTCAGACCTGGCAAGTGGCTGGGCTGGAAAGGGTACATGTGTCATGAAGTCCGTGGGGAGAAGGTTCACTCAACAGCCACCTCCCAGTTTCACCACCTGCCCTCTCCCTCCTGGGCCACAGTGTTCATTCCAGAACCCACTCCTCCTGGGCTGGGCATCTAACCCTGCATCCACTCACTACATCTCCAGCCCTGAGTCCACCAAACATCTTCTGTCTGCCTCTCTCCAGGTCACATAGAGCTGCAGTGTCCAATATAGTGACCACTAGCCACATGTGGCTATTTACACAGGTATGTAAATTTATTAAAATTAAATAAAATTTAAAATTCAGTTCCTCAGATGCACTAGCTACATTTCAGGAAAGTTCTGTTGGATGGCACTGCCACAGAAAATTAATTGAGTGAAACATTATTATTTACTTCAAAGTTACAGGCCCCTGTGAAATTGTTTCTGACCAGAATGAATGGTTATTTCCTCAGAACCTCATAAGACAGGTCTGTTCTCCTATTCAGTACTGACTTCATAATTCTACTTTTTCATCCATGTGGCTTTTGCATGGCTTCCTCCCCTCAGAATGAAGAACCTCATCTTTGCATCCCGCCCAGTGCCTAGCGCAGCACCACATGCGCAGCAAATACACTGCAAATGTGTCAATGTGGTTTGACTCAAATTTAAGTGAGTGTGATGAGAATGGACCAGGCATGAGTAGGGGGCTTAGGTAGCAGCTTTGGGCATGGCCACCTGAAGTGGTAGTTTTTCCAAAGAGCAAAGAGAGGTTGGAGTGGACCAGATGGAGTGTCAGATCATAGTCATTATACCAAAGGCTTCCTTGTACTCACACAGCCGACTGGGCAGGTGAGGCGGGGCAAGAATGAAATTAACGAGTTGCTTTGACCTGCTTTTCCTCTTTCTCTCTTCTCCTACCTCCCTGTCTGTCCATACTGCTTAGCAGACCAGAGAAGCTGCCTGAGAGTAACACCCCTACTTTCCAAACACCTCTGCTGATGGGCATTCACAGAGCAGTGAATGATAAATTGTATGTGACCAAGTCTGACCTTCAGGAATTGGTGTTAAAGGCTATCCTTGGCTGCTTTACAGAAGGCTGACACTATGAATACATCCAAGTGCTGTCTGAATGAAGACACACCAGGTGGATTCCATTCCAATCCATCATCACTTATTCCTAGGCCTTTGTTAGAGAAATAGCCAAAGATAAGACCTCTGGAATGAACTTGACTTTGTAGGCTGTATTTGCAGGGCCATAGTGCCTGTTAGTTTTCTGACTCCTTTACGATGACAATCTGGGGCAGCAGGGTGCCCCAGCACTTCCCATTCCATCCCAGCCACTTCTTTCTTGCCTTTATATTTTCCAGCCCTCTGGGGTGGTTTCTCTAGCTCTTCCTTCCCTGAGAGGGTCAGGAAGGAAACCTTTTCTATTCATCCACCAGGACTTTGCTCCCCTCCCTCTGTACAGCAGGCCTGGCCAAGTGCCTTACGTTTCCTCTGAGGCTTGAGATCTCTGTTCACCGGAGGAGGCTCCAGGTCAGCAGGTAGCTCAGGTAGCGGGCTCGTCATGCTTCCTGAGCTCATTGGAATGTAGTCATCAGGGCTACAGTGGGATCCCAGACCAGAGGCAGTGGCCTGGGGGCTCATGGGCATGTAGCTGTCTTCAGCACTGGCTGCAGTTGTGGGGTACATCGGGGAGAACCTGCTCGGCTGCAAGAGAATAGGTACAGATTGGGAACCACAGACCAATCACGGAAACTGCTACCAGCGGGCAGCCAAGGCCGCAGATGTGGTTTCAGTTCGAAATTATCCAAGAATAACTCTGAACTTCCTCAGGAAAGTTGGACGAGCCTCTAGCTCAAATTCTGCCCCTGGAATAATTGTGTGTATATAGGATTAACTCTCCCAGATCTAATGCTGGAAGACAGAAGGTTATGAATTTATGCAAGTCCTTTAAGCATAATGTGATGCCTTAAGTAGCCACCCCAAGTTGAACAAGTGTCTAGAACAGTAGAATTTGCAGGGCCCTTATAGAACACTAAGTCCAGTAGTTCCCAAACAAGTTCAAGTCTTAAAAGGAGACTAGAAGAGTACTCAGAGATTCAGAATGCTGTGTCTCAAATGACTTGAAGGGCTTATATATAGGTCAGGATATTTTTGGTAAAATTGAGGCTTAAAGGAGCCCAAGTGCCGAACTTACCAAATTTAAACTAAGCCGCTTGTCTCGGTGTCTCAAGGGTTGGCCTTCTACATCAGCTGCAAGAAACAAGCCAAGGGGGTGAGAAATGCAGGACAATATACCTGGGTCCAGGTCTCCATATATCCCAGCACCCTGTTCTCGGCTGCAATGAGGCAGAAAAGTATAATACAAAGTTTCTATGAGCAAGGTTCACCATTGAGTCTAGCTGGGCAGTCAGAACACATTCCCCCAAGAGATGGAAAATCAGACCAGATTGTGAGGCAGTTTCCATCTGATGGCTTCAGTTCTCCCTGTGAATTAGGAGAAGATATAGCAAGTAATTAACAAGTGTTTATTGCATTTATAACATGAATCTTCTGCTTAGAGATAGTGGAGGCAGAGCTGGAGGTTTGAGGAGATGAGAGAAGGTTTGAAATACCCCTTGTGATGAGTGGGAGAATAGGGTGGACAGAGAAGCAATAGCATCGTGCAGCAGCACTGAGTGCCCATTTGAGATCTGTGACCGTGAATTGGTGACTGTGGTTGTCTATAGCAGTGGTCAGCCACTCAGTTACAGACATGGAGAGGACAGTTGGATTAATCCAGGATTAGAAACTTGTCAGATGGATGTGACAAACAGTGTGACATAAAAATTCAGAATAATTGTTGAAATGAAAGAGGAGTTGTCTAGAAGGCAGCAAGATAGAAGGACCTGGACTCAGATGAGATATGACTTGGGGGAATCAGCAGCTCAGAACTGGCAGTCAAACCCATTAAAGTAGATGAGGTTATCTAGGTTGCCGGGGCTGAAAGAAGTTTAAGTGCAAAACCCTGGAGAATGTCAAGATTCAAAGGGTAGAAAGATGAGACAGTGAAGTATCTTGAGAAAGAACAACCATAGAGTAATGAAGAAAGTTAGGGGGCACAGTGCCATGGCAGTATAAGGAAGGAGAGAGTGGCCAGTCATGTTGAGTGCTGCAGAGAAGTCTAGCAAGTGCTCTCAGCACGTGGGGCCAGAGCACAGCAGCCCCTAAGAACCTGGAGGTATGAAAAGTCAGGCTGCCTCTGAGAAATAAATTGAAAAGTCAACACCATCTTAAAGTGCAAGGATAACTCCCAGCTTAGAAAGATGTGATGGAGACTGATGGAATTAAGAGCATTTATTTTCTATATACACATATATGTATGTATATATGTATATGGCATATCTATGCTTGTATATGTTGAAAGATAAACAAGTACTGGTTAAAAGCTACTCTGGGGACAGACTGTCTAGTTTTAAATCCCCACTCTACCACTTATTAACGGTGTGACACTGGGCAAGTTACTTACCCTCCCGTGTCTCAGTTTCCTCATTTATAAAATGATACCAATAATAGAACCTATTTCATAAGACTGCGGGAAAGGTTAGATGTGTTAGGTGCATGTAGAAGACTTAGAACGGTGCCTGGAACACAGACAGTACTTAATGAATCCTAGAAATGATTATGGAATAATTTCTTATTGTGGGACTTGCATGTGTGAACACAGGCCCCTAATTCCGTTTCGACTACCAGATCCCTTTTGAAATCACCTAAGAACACAAATATAGAGAAAATCCTGCAGCAAAGGTGTAAGTGTTATCCATGTGCCAGATAGTTTAACACACTCTCTGCCACACTAGAAAAAGAAATTTTTCCTTGGAACCACAGTGTTTTATTATGAAAATAGAATAAAAACTTTGAAAACAAAATGATCCCTTCTAGTTTAATGAAAAATTTGTTATTTTTTATTGTTTTCTGTGTGTGAGTTATATGCAACTTGAAAACCAGTTCTTGTGGCTTCCAAGGTGAAGAGACATGTGAGTTACATATATTTCACGAGGTCCCGGGCTCAAAACCAGCGTGAGTTAAATACAACTCACAGGGCAGGTAATGTGTTAAGGGATTTATGACAGATAGAATGCAGGTGGGATCAAAGTGAAGGAAGACACCAGGAATGGATTCACGTTCATGCTCCTGCAAAACAGACACCTGGAAAATGAGAGTCTCTGCCAGAATCTCACTCTGTTGGATTTCCTCCTACCTCACTGGTCACTTGTTTAGATTCCTTTTGCTGGTTCCTCCTCTTGTCAACTCTCTGTAGATGTTGTAGGACTCTAGATTCAATCCTCGGTCCTTTTCTTTTCTGTATATTTACTCTCTTGGTGATCTCATCTAGTCCCTTAGATTTACCATCTGTGTGCTGACAAATTCATAAACCCCAGCCTAGACTTTTCACCCGACCTTCACACTCATATTTCTAACAACTTACCTGACATTTTCACTGGGACATCTAATAGGCATCTCAAACACAACATATCTAAAAACAACTTCCCAGTCTCCCCCTATCATCCAACTTGTTTCACTTGTTCCTTTCCCTGTCTCAGTTTCTCAGGCCAAAAACCATAAAATTATAATTGACTCCAGTTTTCTCTTATATTGCACATCCAGTCTTTGAGGTTCTACCTTCAAGATATATCAAGAACACAACCACTTTTATCAAATTCAAAAGCTACTACCCTAGTGCCAGTCACCATTATAGCTTGCCTGATTATTACACTAGTCTTCTAACTGGTTTTCTTGCTTCCACCCTTGCCTCTCTTCAGTCTCTTCTTAACACAGCAGTGACCCTGTTAAAATGTAAGCCCTACCATGTCTCTCCACCACTCAGTACACTGCAACGTCCTCATCCCACTCAGAGTTAGAGCTCAAATCCTTACAGTGGTCTACACAAATCCACATGATCTGGAATCTCCCTCCACCCAGTTTATTTGCCACCCAGCAGCCAGAGTGATATCTCTTCTCTATTCAATACCTCCAATTGCCCCTTATCACTTAGTGTCATGGCCCAAGTTCTCACAGTGGTCTACAAGGAACAACATAATCTTACCCTGCCTTAACTCTCTGCTTCATCTCCTACAACTCATCTCCTAGCTCTCTCCACTCCAATCATACTGGTCTCACTTTGCTGTTCTTTGAGCACACCAAACATCTCCCACATAAGGGCCTTTGCTCTAGTTTTATCGTCTGCCTGCAAAACTCTTTACCTAGATATCAGCATAGTTTTCTCCCTCAGTTCCTTCAAGTGGTTCTTCAAAACTTCTTTCTCAATAAAAATTATCCCGATCATCCCTTTTAATACTACAACCTGTCCCCTGCCTGCTCTACTGATTTTCTTTAGCTGGCTCTGGTTTTTCTCTTCCCAAAGTACCTATCACCTAACATACCATATACTTATTTATTACATAATAATAAATACTATGGGCCGGGCGCAGTGGCTCATGCCTGTAATCCTAGCACTCTGGGAAGCCAAGGCGGGCGGATCGTTTGAGCTCCGGAGTGAGAGACCAGCCTGAGCAAGAACAAGACCCCGTCTCTACTAAAAAACTAGAAAGAAATTAGCTGGACAACTAAAAATATATAGAAAAAATTAGCCGGGCATGGTGGCGCATGCCTGTAGTCCCAACTACTCGGGAGGCTGAGGCAGGAGGATTGCTTGAGCCCAGGAGTTTGAGGTTGCTGTGAGCTAGGCTGACACCATGGAACTCTAACCCAGGCAACAGAGTGAGACTCTGTCTCAAAAAAACAAAAACAAACAAACAAACAAACAAAAATACTATGAATAACTCTATGCCCACAAATTTGATAACCTAGATGAAATGCACCAATTCCTTGAAAGACACAATCTGCCAAAATTCACATAAGAAGAAATAGATAATTTAAATAGGCCTAAGTATATTAAAGAAATTGAATCAATATTTAATAATCTTAAAAAACAGACAGCACCAGGCATAGATAGGTGGACTGGTGGATTCTACCAAACATTTAAGGAAGAAATTTTACCAGTTATCTACAATATTTTTCAGATTATATAAGCAGAGGTAATACCTTATAACTCAGTTTATGAGGCCAGCATTACCCTAATACCAAAAACAGATAAAGACATTGCAAGAAAAGAAAACTACAGACCAATATATCTCATGAACACAGATGCAAAAATCCTGAACAAAATATTAGTGAATTGAATCCAACAATATATAAAATAATTACACACCATTACCAAGTGGGATTTATTACCAGTATATAACGCTGGTTCAATTTTTGAAAACCAACTAACATAATCCATCATATCAACAAGTTAAAGAAGCACAATCATGTGATCATATCAATAGATGTATAAAAAGCATTTTACAAAATCCAACACACATTCACAATAAAAACTCTTAATAAACTAGAAACAGAGGGGACCTTCTTCAGTTTGATAAAGGATATATATATATAAAAATCCTACAGTTAACATCATACTTAATGAAGAGATACTCAAAGCTTTCCCCCTAAAATCAGGAACAAAGCAAAGATGTTCCCTCTCACCACTGCTTTTCAACATCGTACTGGAAGTCCTAGCTAATGCAAAAAGACAAGAAAAGGAAATGAAAGGTATACAGATTAGGAAGAAAGAAATAAAATTGTCTTTGTTCACAGATAACATGATAATCTATATAGAAAATCTGAATCAATAAAAAATCCTCCTGGAAATATAAGTGATTATGGCAAGGTTGCAAGATACAAGGTTAATTATATCCAAAAGTTAATTACTTTCCTATATACAGTACCAGCAATGAACAAGTGGAATTTGAAGTTAAAAACACAATACAATTTATGCTAACACCCCCCCTCAAAATGAAATACCTAGGTATAAATTTAATGAAATAGGAACAAGATTTATGTGACAAAGACTATAAAAGTCTGATGAAAAAGACCGAAGAGAAACTAAATAAATGGGGAGATATTCCATGTTCATGGATAAGACCACTCAATATGGTCAAGATGTCAATTCTTTTCAACTTGATCTATAGCTTCAATGCAATCCTAATCAAAATTCCAACAAGTTATCTTGTGTATATCGACAAATTCTAAAGTTTATAAAGAGAGGTAAAAGACCCAGAATAGCCAAAACAATATTGAATGAGAAAAACAAAATTGGAGGACTGACACTACTTGACTTGAAGACTTACTATAAAGCTTCAGTAATTAATAAAGTATAGTATTGGTGAAAGAATAAACAAATAGACCAATGGAACAGAATAGAGAGTCCAGAAATAGATCCACATAAATATAGTCAACTGATCTTTGACAAAAGAACAAAGGTGATACAATGTAGATTATATTATATATAGTCTCTTCAACAAATGGTGCAGGAACTGGACATTCACATGCAAAAATATGAATACAGACACAGATCTCATACCCTTCACAAAAATTAACCCAGAATGGATCACATACCTAAATGTAAAATGTAAAACTATAAAACTCCTATAAGATAACATAGAAGAAAATCTAGATGACGTTAGGTTTGGCAATGACTTGTTAGATACAACACCAAACAGGCAGTCCATGAAAGAAAGGATTGGTAAGCTGGCCTTCATTAAAATAAAACAGAGAGAATGAAAAGATAAGCCACAGACTGGGAGAAAATATTTTCAAAAGAAGACATATCTGATAAAGGACTGTAATCCAAAATATACAAAGAATTCTTAAAATTCAACACTAAGATAGAAAACAACTTTATTAAAAAATAATCAAAAGACCTTAACAGAAATCTCACCAAAAAGATATACAGATAGCAAATAAGTATATGAAATGATGCTCCACATCATATGTCATCAGAGAAATACAAATTAAAACAATAATGAGATAGTATTACACACCTATTATAATGGTCAAAATTCAGAACACTGACAACACCAAATGTTGGAGAAGATGTGAAGCAATAGGATCTCTTATTTATTGACGGTGGGAATGCAAAATGGTACAGCAATGTTGGAAGACAGTTGGAGGTTTCCTACAAAATTAAACATACTCTTACCATATGATCCAGCAATTGCATTCTTTGGTATTTATCCAAAGGAATTAAAAAACTTATGTCCACACAAGAACCTACACATGGAGGTTTATAGCAGCTTTATTCATAATTGCCAAAACTTGGAAGCAACCAAGATGTCCTTCAATAAGTGAATGGATAAATAAACTATGGTTCATCCAGATAATGGAATATTATTCAGTACTAAAAAAGAAATGAACCATCAAGCCATGAAAGACATAGAGGAAACTTAAGTGCATATTACTAAGTGAAAAAGCCAATCTTAAAAGGATACATATTGTATGATTCTAACTATATGACATTCTAGAAAATGCAGAAAAAAAAATTGGAAAAATTAGGTGAAATAAACAAATTCCTAAAACAATATAACTTACAAAAAAGAGCACAAGAAGTGAAAAATCCAAATAGTCTTATCAATTAAAGAAATTAAATCTTTAATATAAAAATCCTTCCTCACATCTAGTCTACTGTTATCACTGCTAGAAATCAAGAAAGCTGCCTGGAGGTCCAAGGACTGGTACATGCATACTTGCCACCACTGGCACCCACATTTAACAGCTGGATGCCTGAGAACTGGTATGCCTGGCCTGATGCTAACACCACTGATGCCCAAGGGGTAGCACTCTGGCATTCCTGTCCCCAGCAAAGCCTTGCCACAGCCTCCACTAAGAAACACAGTCTGAGCCACTAAGTACTAACCAGGCCTGACCCTGCTTAGCTTCCGAGATCAGATGAGATTGAGTGCATTCAGGGTGGTATGGCTGAAGACAAGGAACACAATAATTCTCCAGTAACAGATAGCAACAAAAAGGAAATCTATGAAATGCCTGAAAAAGAATTCAAAATAATGATGTTAAAGAAACTCAGTGAGATAGAACACAGATAAATAATACAAACAAATTAGGAAAACAATTCATGATCCGAATGAAAAATTTACGAAAATGATAGATATCACAAAAAACAACTAAACAGAAATCCTAAAATTGAAGAATTCAATAAAAAATATAATTGAGAGCTTCAAGAATCAACTAGATCAAGCAGAAGAAAGGAAAAAGAATAAAAAAGAAGGAAGAATATAGTGTCCCTGTGTGACATATGGGACACTACAAAGCAACAAAATATTCAAATTTGGGGAGTTACAGAAGCAGAAATGATAGGCAAAGACACAGAAAACCTATAGGGGAGAATGGTATGATCTAGTCAAAGTGCTGGGAGGAAAAGTGCTAGCCAAGAATATTAAATGCAACAAAGTAATCTTTCAAAAATGAAATAAAATCTATCCCAGACAAGCAAAAACTGAGCAAATTCATCAAAACTACACCAGCTCTACAAGAAATGATTAAAGGAGTCCTATATCAGGAAGCAAAAAGACAACATATACCATCATGAAAACACATGAAAGTATAAAACTCATTGGTAAAGCAGATACACAGATGAGAAAGAGAAAGGAGTCAAATGTTACCCCTACAAAAAAAAAAAACAACCCAAAAACCCAAATCATAAAGGTAAACAATAAAAGAGAAAGAAAGGAACAAAGGATATACAAAATAATCATAAAAGAGCAAAATAACAGAAGTTCTCTTCTGTCAATAAGAACCTTGAATGTAAATTGTTTAAGTCCCCTAATTAAAAGATACTGACCGGTAGAATGGGAATTAAAAAACAAGATCTAACTGTATGCTGCAAGAGACTCACTTCAGGCCAGGCACGGTAGCTCATGCCTGTAATCCTAGCACGCTGGGAGGCCGAGGTGGGTGGATCGCTTGAGCTCAGGAGTTTGAGGCCAGCCTGAGCAAGAGCGAGACCCCGTCTCTACTATAAATAGAAAGAAATTAGTTGGACAACTAAAAATATATAGAAAAAATTAGCCGGGCATGGTGGTGTATGCCTGTAGTCCCAGCTACTAGGGAGCCTGAGGCAGAAGGATCACTTGAGTCTAGGAGTTTGAGGTTGCTGTGAGCTAGGCTGACACCATGGCACTCTAGCCCAGGAAAGAGAGTGAGACTCTGTCAAAAAAAAAAAAAAAAAAAAAAAAAGAGAGAGAGACTCACTTCACTTATAAAGACATATAGACTGAAAGTGAAGGGATGGAAAAAGATATTCCATGCAAACAAAAACCAAGTGTAAGCAGGTATAGCTATCCTCATATCAGAGAAAATAGACTTTAAGTCAAAAAACACAAAAAGAGAAAAGAAGGTCATTACATAATGATAAAATGGTTAATTCAGGAAGAAGTTATAAACATTCTAAATAAATATGCACTCAACTCTGGAGCACACAGATATGTAAAGCAAATATAGAGCTAAAGAGAGAGATAAACCCTAATATAATACTAGATGGGGATGCCAACACCCCACTTTCAGGATTGGACAGATCATCTAGAAAGAAAATCAACAACGAAACATTGGATTTAAACTGCACCATAGACCAAATGGACCTAACAGACATTTATGGAACATTTCACCCAACAGCTTCAGAATACACATTCTTCTCCTCAACACATGGAACATTCTCCAGGATAGACCATACATTAGGATGCAAAACAAATCTCAAAAAAATTATAAAAATCAAAATCATATTGAATATCTTCTCAGATTACAATGGAATAAAATTAGAAATAAATAACAAGGAACTTTGGAAACTGTACAAATACATGGAAAGTAAACAACATGCTCCTGAATAACCAATGGGTCAATGAGGAAATTAACAAGGAAGTAAAAAAATTTATTGAAACAAATGAAAATGAAAACACAACATACCAAAGCATATGGGATACAGAAAAATCAGTGCTAAGAAGGAAGGTTATAGCAATAAATGCCTACATTAAAAAGGCAGAAAGATTTCAAATAAATAACCTAACAATGCAGCCTAAGGAACTAGAAAAGCAAGAACAAATCAAACTCAAAAATAGTGGAAGGAAAGAAATAATAAGGACCAGAGCAGAACTAAATGAAATACAGACTAAAAAAATACAAAGGATCAACAAAAAGAAAGGTTGTTTTTTTAAAGATAAACAAAATTGATAAATTGCTAGCTAAAATAGCTAAGAAAAAAGAGAAAACCCAAATAAACAAAATAAGAGATGGAAAAGGAGACATAACAACTGATACCACAGAAATACAAAGGATCATTAGAGACTATTATGAACAACTACACACTAACGAATTCCTAGAGGAAATGGATAAATTCCTACACATATACAACCTACAAAAATTGAAACAGGAAAAAATAGAAAATTTGAACAAAACAATAATCAGTAACGAGACTGAATCCATAATAAGTCACCCAAGAAAGAAAAGCCCGGGCTCGGATGGCTTGAATGTGGAATTCTATCCAACAATTTTTAAATTTCAAAATATTAATAAGGGGATACAAGTGCTTTTGTTACATGGATGAATTGTATAATGTGAAGTCAGGGCTTTTAGTGTGCCTGTCACCATAATAGTGTACCTTGTACCCAATAGGTAAGATTTTATCCCTCTCCCCCTCTCAGTTTTCCAATGTTCTTTACACCACTTTATTACCATGTGTACCCACAGTTTAGTTCCCACTTATTAGTGAGAACATGTGGTGTTTGTTTTTCCATTCCTAAGATACTTCACTTAGAATAATGTTCTCGAGTTCCACCAAAGTTACTGCAAAAGATGTTATTTTATTCCTTTTTATGTCTGAGTAGTATTCAATGGTATATAAGTACCACATTTTCTTTATCCATTCATTAGTTGATGAGCACTTAGGTTGATTCCATATCTTTGCAATTGTGAACTGTGCTGTGATAAACATTCAGGTGGAGGTGTCTTTTTAATGTAACTTATTTTCCTTTGGGTAGATACCCAGGAGTGGGGATTGATGGACCAAATAATACTTCTACTTTTAGTTCTTTGAGGAATCTCCATACTGTTTTCCACAGATGTTGTACTAATTGACATTCCCACCAACAGTAGGTAAGCATTCCTTTTTCACCACATCCACACCAACATCTACTGTTTTTTTTTTTTTTTTTTTATAATAATGGCCATTCTGATAAGGGTAAGGTGGTATCTCACTGGGGTTTTAATTTGCATTTTCCTGGTAATTAGTGATTTGAGCATTTTTCATATGTTTATTGGCAATTTGTCTATCTTCTTTTTAAAAAACTATGTTCATATCTTTTGCCCATTTTTAAAGTGGTTACTTGATTTTTTTCTTGCTGACTTGAGTTCTTTTATTGGATATTATCCCTTTGTCAGATATATAGGTTGCAAACATTTCCTCCCATTCTATTGGTTGTATAATTAGTGTGTTGATTGTTTCCCTTGCTATGCAGAAACTTTTAATTTTATTAAGTCTCATTTATTTATTTTTGTTGTTGCTGCATTTGCCTTTGGAGGCTTAGTCATAAATTCTGTACCTAGGCTGATGTCCAGAAGAGTTTTTCCTATGTTCTCTTCTAGAATTTTTATGGTTTAAGGTCTTACATTTAAGTCTTCAATCCATCTTGAGTTGATTTG
The DNA here is from genome assembly GCF_041146395.1 of Eulemur rufifrons. Lineage (NCBI taxonomy): Eukaryota > Metazoa > Chordata > Mammalia > Primates > Lemuridae > Eulemur > Eulemur rufifrons. The sequence goes on along the minus strand of NC_091012.1, from coordinate 19,140,921 downwards.
TTTATATCGTGAGATATAGGTATGAAGTTTCATTCTTCTGCATGTGCAATTTCCCCAGCACCATTTATTGAATAGGATGTCCTTTCCCCAGTGTATGTTTTTATCTGCTTTGTCAAAAATCAGGTGATTGTAGCTATATGGTTTTATTTCTGGGTTCTCTATTCTGTTCCATTGGTCAATGTCTCTACCTTTATACCTGTACCAAGATGTTTTGGTTGCTATAACCTTGTATAATTTGAAGTCAGGTAATGTGATACCTCCGGATTTATGCTTTTTACTTAAGATTGCTTTGGCTATTTGGGCTCTTTTTTTGTTTCCATAGGAAGTTTAGGATTATTTTTTCCAGATCTGTGAAAAATTGCATTGGTATTTTGATGGGAATTGTGTTGAATCTGTAAATTACCTTGGACAGTATGGACATTTTAACAATGTTGATTTTTCCATTCCATGAGCATGGGATGTTTTTCCATTTGTTTGTGTCAGCTATGATTTCGTTCATCAGTGTTTTGTCATTCTCCTCGTAGAGGTCTTTAACCTCCTTTGTTAAATATATTCCTAGGTATTTTATCTTCTTTGTAGCTATTGTGAATGGTACTGAGTGCTTAATTTGACTCTCAGCTTGACTGTTATTGGTAAATAGAAATGCTGTGTGAATTGCGTGCACTGGTTTTGTAACTAGAGACTCTGCTGAATTTATTTATCAATTCTAGGAGTCTTTTGGTGGAGTTTTTACATTTTTCTCTATATAAGATCATATTGCCGGCAAAGAGGGATAGTTTGACCTCCTCTTTCCCTATTTGGATGTCCTTTATTTCTTTCTCTTGTCTGATTGCTCTAGCTAGGACTTCCAGTATTATCTATGTTGAAAAGAAATGGTGACAGTGGGCATCCTTATCTTGTTCCATTTCTTAGGGGAATGCTTTCAACTTTTCCCCATTCAGTATGATGTTGGCTGTGGGTTTGTCATATGACTTTTATTATTTTGAGGTATGTTTTTTCTATGCCTAGTTTGTTGAGGGTTTTTATCATGAAGGGGTACTTTTTCTTCATCTATTGAGATGATCACATGGTCTTTGTTTTTACTTCTGTTTATGTGGTGTATCACATTTATTGACTTGTGTATACTGAGCCATCCTTGCATCCCTGGGATGGAACCCACTTGATCATGGTGAATTATCTTTTTGATATGCTGTTGAATTCTGTCTGCCAGTATTTTGTTGAGGTTTTTTGCATCTATGTTCATAGGGGATATTGTTCTGTAGTTTTCTTTTTTGTTTTGTCCTTTCCTGGTTTTGGTATCAAAGTGATACTGGCTTCATAGAATGAGTTAGGGAGGATTCCCTCCTTCTTGGAACAGTTTCAGTAAAATAGGTGCCAGTTCTTCTTTGTAGGTCTGGTAGAATTCAGCTGTGAATCCATCTGGTCTGTAAATTTTGGGGTGGGAGATTTTTTGTTACTGTTTCAATTTTACTACTTGTTATTAGTCTGTTCAGGATTTCTATTTCTTCCTGATTCAGGTTTGAGAGGCTGTGTGTTTCCAAAAATTTATCCATTTCTTCTAGATTTTCTAGTTTGTGTGCATAGAGGTTCCCATAGTAGTCATGGATGATATTTTGTATTTCTGTGGTATCAGCTATAATGTCTCCTTTTTCATTTCTGATTGAGCTTATTTGAGTCTTTTATATTTCTGTTTAATCTAGATAATATTATATTGATTTTGTTTATCTTTTGACAAAACCAACTTTTTGTTTTGTTGATCCTTTGTATAGTTTTTTATTTGTTTGTTTGTTTCCATTTAATTTAGTTCTGCTCTGAGCTTTATCTCTTTTCTTTTGCTGGCTTTGGGTTTGGCTTGTTCTTCTTTTTCTAGTTCCTTGAGGTGTGACACTAGGTTGTTAATTTGTGATCTTTCTGTCTTTTTGATATAAGCATTTGAAGCTATGAACTTCCCCTGTATCAATGCTTTTGTTGTATCTCATAGATTTAGGAAACTTGTGTCCTCTCTGTCATTCAGTTTTAAAAATCTTTTGATTTCCATCTTAATTTTGTCATTGACACATTGGTCATTCAGCAGCAGGTTGTTTAATTTACGTATATTTGTGTAGATTTGAGTGTTCCTTGGAATTGATTTCTAGTTTTATTCTACTGTAGTCTGAGAAGATATATGGTATGACTCTGATTTTTCTGAATTCTAATATATGATCTATCTTAGAAGATGTCCCACGTGCTGATGAGAAGAATATATATTCTGTAGTTTTGGGGGGACATGTTCTGTAAATGTCTGTTAGGTACATTTGTTCCAGAGTCCCATTTAATTACAATGTTTCTTTGTTTATTTTCTGTCTTGATGATCTGTCCTATTCTTTCAGTGGAGTGTTGAAGCTCCCACCTATTATGATGCTGCTGTTTATTTCTTTAGTTACATCTTGTAGAATTCATTTTATGAATCTGGGAGCTCCGTCTTGGGTGCATATACATTTAGGATTTTATATCTTCTTGTTTAATTGCTCCCTTTATCATTACATAATGACAATCTTTGTCTTTTTTTAACTATTGTTGATTTAAAGTCTATATTATCTGATATGAGAATAGCTATTCCTGCTCACTTTTAGTTTCCATTTGTGTGGAATATTTTTTCCACCCCTTTTCATTGAGTCTAAGAAAGTCCTTGTGAATTAGATGGGTTTCTTGGATGTGTTTTGTTTTTCCATTCATTCAGCCAATCTATATCTTTTAAGTGGAACATTAAGGCTGTTCAATGTCATTAATGATATGTGAGATACTGTTCTACTCATCATGTTGAATGATGCCTTGTTGTTTTGTTTTCCTCCTCATGCTTCTATAAGGTGCTGTGAGCTTTAACTTTCAGGTATTTTTATACCTGGGTGGGTACTACTTGTTCTGTTCCATGTATAGTGTACTTTTGTGCATTTCCTGTAGGGCAGGCCCAGTGGTATCAATTCCCTTAGGGTTTCTTTGTCTGGGAAAGACTTTATTTGCCCTTCATTTATGAAACTTAGTTTTGCTGGACACACAACTCTTGGTTGGCAGCTATTCTGTTTAAGAATACTAAAAATGGAACTCCAATCCCTTCTGGCTTATAAGGTCTTCTGAGAAGTCTGTTGTTAGTCTAATGGGTTTTCCTTTGTAAGTTAGTTGTTGCTTTCATCTTGTAGCTTGTAGGATTTTCTCCTTCACTTTGAATTTGGCCAGACTGATGACTATGTGTCTTGGTGATGTCCTATTTGCTATCAATCTTCCAAGCATTCAAGGACAATCTTTTATCTGGAAATGTAAATCTCTGGCCATGCCAGAGAAGCTTTCCTCAATTATTCCCTCAAATAGGTTTTGCATGCTTTTTGCTTTTCCTTTTTTTCCCTCAGGGATACCTATGATTCTTATATTGGCATATTTTACATAGTCCTATATTTTTATGACTGATTGTTCATTCTTCCTTATTTTGTTCTACATTTTTGACTGATTGGGTTAATTAAATGGCCTAGTCTTCAAGCACTGAAACTCTTTCTTCTGCTTGGTCTAGTCTGTTGTTAAAGCTGTGTTTTGAAATCTCCTAAATGGCTCTTTCATTTCTTTAAGTTTTGTTATATCTTTTCTTGTGATATCTATCTCTTTAGAAAATTTTTCATTCATATCCTGAATTTTTTTTTTGTTTCTTTGTGTTGGTTTTCAACTTTCTCATCAATCCCATTCATCTTATTTGCCATCCATATTCTGAATTCCATATCTGGCATTTTGACAATTTCCTTTAGGTTGGGGTGCATTGTGGAAGACCTATTATGATCCTTTGGGGATGTCAAAACATCTTGTTTTTTCATGTTGCCAGAGTTCTTATGCTGGTTTCTTCTCATCTCAACCTCTCAGCTCAAGACAGATACTTTTGTGGTGCACCTGTTATCCTCTGCTGGGAACTCTTCTACTTAGTGCATAGGAGGAGAGGTCCCTGGACGGTGCACTTGTTTCCTACTCTGGAAGATTGACACAGCAGGAAAGGGATGAATGGAAAGGGATGAATGCACTGAAAGCCTGTAATGCAGCTGTTCTCCTGCATCATCCTGTTCTCCTATGGTTGTCACAGTCCATGCCAGTGCTTGTGGGTCTTCATGCAGACTGGTGGGTTGCTCCCCAGGCTGCTATTGGGAGCTCAAGAGGGAGCTCCATGGAGGCAAGTGGTGTGGGAATTTACTCTGCCCAGGACTCCTCACAGCAGTAACAGTAGCAGCTGGGTGAGGCTATTTAGATGATGGCCGGGGTGCCATGGCTGGGGGTGTCTGCTCTGCCCAAGTCCAGGTGCAGTGGCAGCATGCAGTGGTGTATGGCTGAGGATAGCAGCACTGCAGTGGTGGCTGGGGCCATGGAGGCAAGCGGTGTGTGTGGCTATGGCAGCCAGGCTGTACTTGGGGAGTGGGGCCACTGAGTCATGTGGTACACAGGGACTGTGTCAGCTGTACAGTGCATAGGGGATTGGGGCCATGGTGGCTTGCTGGGATGTGGCAGGTGGGGCCACTGAGGTATACAGTAGATGGAGGGGTGATGAATGAGCAGCATGCAGGGAGCAGGGCCGTGGAGGTACATGACACATTGTAGATGGCTTATGGTAGCTGAGGCTTTCTTTCCATCCAGGACTGATTGTGGCAGCTTTTGTGGTGCTACTCAGGTGGTGGCAGCTGCAGCACTAACTAGATGGCAGTGGCAGATGCTGGAAGTCTAGGCTCCTGCTCTGCTCAGATGCCCTGGTGGTGGTGGGGCACACAGCACCCAAGTATAGGGCACACAAGAGTGCCTGCCCTCTTCATTCCCTCCCTGGCCTGGCAGGGGCAATGGGAAGGTGGCTGCAGTGGAGCCGACTCTCATGCAAAGCAGGTACTCTGGGGCTGAGCTCTCAAAATGGCATCAGTTGCAGCAATCCGGGATCATCAGAAGGCAGTGGGACCCCATGGTTTCTGCTCTCCAGAGCACTGCTGCTGCACAGTCCCTAAGCAGCTCCCTGATCAGTCCAGAGGTCTGCAATAGTGGTGGTGGGGTCCCCTCACAGCTCAGGTTGCAGTGTCCACACAGGGAGAGCGTGGAATCCTGGGGTTCTCTCATCTGACCCTTCCCCACATGTGAGCACCTTCCCCAGGAACCTTCAAACCCTGCCAAGTGGTTCACCGAGCTTCCCTCTCCTTCACTTTGGGTATCTCTCTAAGATGATCCATCCATAGGTGAACATCTACTTGCAACTTGTGATCCTCTCCTTGAGATAGGTATGTGCAGGCTGTTTCTAGTCCACCATATTGGCTTACCCAACATTTAAAGAAGTAACACCTACTCTTCTCAAACTATTCCAAAAAAAAATAAAGAGGAGAGAGTTCTTCTTAACTCATTCTGTAAGGCCAGCATGACCCGGATACCAAAACCAGATCAGGACACAACAAAAAAAAAAAAAAAGAAAAAGAAAACTGCAGGCCAATATCCCTGATGAACATAGATGCAAAAATCCTCAACAAAATACTAGCAAACCTAATCCAACAGTACATCATAAAGATAATATATCACGATCAAGTGGGATTTATGTCAGGGATGCAAGGATGGTTCAACGTATGCAAATCAATAGATGTGATAATCAACTGAATAAAGGACAAAAATCATATGATCATCCCAATAGATACAGAAAAAGCATTTGATAAAATTCAACATTCCTTCATGATAAAAATTCTTAATACATTAGGCATAGAAGGAATGTACCTCAACATAATAAAGGCCATTGTACCCCATAAATATATATAATCATTATTTGCCAATTGAAAATAAAATAAAATAAATACAATGTCCATTCATGATTTCAAAAACTAACACTTAGCAAAGTATAAGAGAAGATCCTTAATGAATGGTATCTATAAAAATCTACAGTAAACCACATTATAATGGTGAAATGTTGGAAGCTTTCCATCTGAGATCAAGGATCAGACAAGGATCCCTGTTATCACCACTATTATTCAACAATGCTCTTGACTTCCTATCCCAGGCAGTGACATATGAAAAATATAAGGGTTGTAAAAGATGAAACAAAGCTATTATTATATGCAGGTGATATGATTATATGCAAAGAAAATGCAAAATAATCTATAGTATAGAAAAATATAAAATTAAAATTCAAAACTCAATTTAAGTTTTATAACAGCAAAAATAGTTATTAAAGTGTCATGTCAATAACATAAAAAATAGCAGATACATGGACATACATTAATAAGAGATACGTAAAACTTCTACACTAAAAACTATAAAACATTATCCACAGAAATTAAATAATGCCTATAGCATATTGGCATAAAAACAGAAACATAGAGCAAAAGGCACAAAATAGACATCCTAGAAATAAGCTCACACATATATGGTCAATTAACCTTTGAGAAGAGCACCAAGAATACACAGAGGGGATAGGAAAGTCTCTTCAACAAATGGTGTTGGAAAAACTGGATATCCACACACAAAACAATGAAATGGGGCCCTTGTCTAACACCGTGTACAAAAAAAAGATTAACTCAAAATGGATTAAAGACTTAGATATAAGATCTAAAACCATTTAACTGCCAGAAGAAAACATAGGGAAAAAGTTCCTTTACATTGGTCTTTGCAATGATATTTTGGATATGACTCCAAAAGCACAGGTAACAAATGCAAAAATAAACAACTGGAACTACATTAAACTAAAAAGCTTCTGCACATGGAAGGAAACAACAACACAAAAAGGCAACCTACAGAATGGGAGACAGTATTTGCAAACCATATATATGATAAGGGTTAACACTCAAAATATATAAGGAACTCATACAACTCAGTAGCAACAAAAACAAATAACCCAATTAAAAAGTGGGCAAAAGACCTGAATAGACATTTCTCAAAAGAAGCCATACAATGGCCAACCAATATATTAAAAATATGCTCAACATCACTAATCATCAGGGAAATGTAAATCAAAACCACAATGAGATATCACCTCACACCTGTTAGCACGGCTAATATCAAAAAGACAAGAGATAATTGTTGGTGAGGGTATGGAGAAAAGGGAACCCTTGTACACTGTTGGTGGGAATGTAAATCAATACAGCCCTTATGGAAAACACTGTGAAGGTTCCTCAAAAAATTAGAAATACAACTACCACGTGATCCAGCAATTCCTCTTCTGGGTTTATCCAAAGGATATGAAACTATTATCTTGTGTACATGTATCCAAAGGAATTAAAAAACTTATGTCCACACAAGAACCTACACATGGAGATTTATAGCAGCTTTATTCATAATAGCCAAGATATGGAATCAACACAAGTGTCCATCAGTGGATGAATGGACAAAAGAAATATGGTACATATTCACAATGGAATACTATTCAGACTTAAAAAAGAAAGAAATCCTGTCATTTGTGACAACATGAGTGAACCAGGAGGACGTTATGGTAAGTGAAATAAGCCAGGCACAGAAAAACAAATACTGTCTGATCCCACTGATATGTAGCATCTAAAAAATCAAACTCATAGAAATAGAGAGCAAAATGGTGGTTGCCAGGGAGTGGGGCACACAAGGAAATGGGAAGATGTTGATCAAAGGGTAAAAACTTTTAGTTTTAAGATGAACAAGCTCTGGGGATCTAATGCACAGCACAGTTGGTGATGGATGTGTTAACTAATTTGATTGTGATAATAAATACACAATGCATATGCATAGCAAATCATCACATAGTATACTTTGAATATATACAATCTTTATTTGTCAAATATTTTAAAATAAAAAATAAAATTTAAACGGAAGGATATTTCCTGTTCATGGATTGAAAAATTTAGCATTGTGAACATGTCAAATTGTCACAAACTGATCTATAGATATGATGCAATCCTCCTCAAATCTCCAATATATTTGTATATGTGCCTAGAACCTGACCAGCTGATTGTAAAATTGAGTCTAGCCATGGCACTCTTAAAAACTAGCTGGGAGGACTTCTCCTGCTGGATATCAAGACAGAAACGTACAGTAATTAAGTGAGTGTGGTATTGGTGGAAGCTGGCCAAGTGGGCCCGGTGGGATGGAAAGCGGGACCCAGAGTCAGACTCTCACGTCCCCGGGAACTTCATCTGTGCCAGGGGGGGCGGCTGGAGAACTGCGGGGACAGGACGGCCTTTCCAATAAAGGGTGCCGGGTCATCGGAAGGAGATCCAGATGGACAAAAATGAAGCTTGACCCCACTCTGCCACCACACACCGACACTGGTCCAGGTGGGTGGCGCTGGCAAAGGTGGGACCATAAACTTTACACGTTCCCTCTGCCTCATCCGGGCCACTCTGCTTCCAGGCACCGCTGTTGTTTTGGTCTCTGTGCCATGGTCAGACTCTCTATTTTACTGACTTTTAACCTTTGTTTGCCTTCATGTAAAAGAATACAACCTGCTTTATGTTTGTCTTGAATTTGTAAACTATTCCATTGTTTGTTGTTGTTGTTGTTCTTCAACTTTAGACTTTTGATTCAGTTTCATATTCTATTATTCTACTGGTTTTATTCATTTCACCTTCTAAAATTTGCTTAGCTGTTCTTTCCTTTTTCCTTTTTTGTCTACTGTTCACAAATACTAGCACATGAACACCCTTTGTGTAATTAGCGTATATGCATATCATTGGGATTGTCAGAAGGAAGCAATATGTGGAATGGTTGCTAACGGCATTAGGGACACTGGGGGAAGTGTTTGCCAGAGTGACTTAGTACCTCAGTCAGAATGAAAGACTCATACAATTTGAAAATGCATTTGCATTCCTTATACTTTCCATAGTTCCTTTGAAACATGGCCAAAATAGGTACCAATGTGTAGGTAATTATATTTGGAAGTAGAGAGAGAAGAGAGGAGAGAGACAGAGAGGAAGAATGAGCTTGTGTCTATCTGAGAGACACAGGCTGACATAAGAAAGAAGAGTAGGTGGGGTGATGAATGAGGCTGGTGAGATGATGAGACTGTTGAAAAATAGAAGAAAGGAGCTGTGGTCTGTAGTCTCAGGGATCACTATGTATGTGAGAGGCAGAGAAGGAAATGGGGTTGAGCTGAGGCAAAAGACATCACTTTCTGTACCAAATGGGTCCCTGAGTGACACTAAACAAACACTAGGAGCTCAGTCTCAGGTGGGGATCCCCTCCTTGGACAAGGGATCACATGGCAAGCCCATCACAAGGGGCCAGGGCTCCAACTTCTTTCAGCATCTACAGGGACCTAAGTATCTCTCCTGGTGGCCAGGCTCAAAAAAGGGTAGGGGGACCCAGGAGCAGAGAGTGCTACTTTCAGGCTTCCACCAAGGACCCAGACACATCAAGAGACCGTGCCAGCAAGAGCAAGGGACACTGAGTAAAGTCCTCACATGGACACAGGAGTGAAGAGGAGCCAGGCAAGGCAGCCCTTGCTCAGGCTTCTCTCTGCGCCTTAATTTTAGCGCCCAACACTTACCTTTCCAGGTTCTCATGTTGTCTAAACCGGAGAGAGAGATTCTTCTTGGAACCAGAGTGCATCCTGGCTTCTTGCTGCTGCTGTGCCCACTCCACAGGAGCTGCTCCTCTTGGCACCGTTCAGAGAGATGGCTTGGCTTAGGGGGGCGGGGAGGTGGAGTGCTGGCCATAATGTCTAGTTCTTTTGCCCCACATGGCAAGGAACCTTGGTTTTTATCTACCTGGATGGTGGCGTTTAAGGAAGTTTCCAGCAATGATGAAGAAGACAGGTGGTCCCTGGATGGCCCATTGATTTCTTTACTCCAGATGAGGGCAGCCTGCGGCCTCGTGGAAGGGGCCTCTTGGGACCCATTTCCATGGCGTGAGGGGTGGACCAAATGACTGGAGGGCAGCGACTGCAGGCAGTCAACAAAGACGTCATCAAAGGAAGTCTGTTCCAAAGAGCGGTCTGAGTTTGACCAGCTGTCACATCTAGTGGGTAGACTGGGGGAAGAAAAGCATGTACGTTGGACTGAAATGTAGCCATCCACCCGTCACAAAACCCATGCTTGCTGGCCTCATTCTCATTCCTCCAATAACACCCTTTTTCTACTTATAGAGCCATATTCCCTCTACAACCCTCAGTTACACCACCCCTTTGTGCAGAAAAAGAAAAATGGTTTGCTGATTTTTTTCATCCTACAAGCATCAGAGACATATGAAAATGCACGGTTAGAAGTGAAAACCACAATGCTGAAATATATGACTCATTTTGTTTAGTATACTGCATGCTTCATCTTTCACAGGGGTTGATGGTGCTCTGTCACTGCCTTGGCATGGGCAGGAGGACAGGGGAGAGCAGACACACCACTAGAAAATGCTACTGCTAAGTGGACTGAATTGATGAGGCACAGTGAGCACGTTTCAGCGACAGACTCCACAAAAGGAAGCAGCGTGGGTTCTGGGAACAGAGGCCTGGGCATAGGCATACCTGGCATGGTGCAGTCTTCCAGTCTCACAGTTGGACAAAACCAGATAATCAGGAAGGAAGAGAAGCTCCGATTCACTTCTGGTTTCCTCAGTGGCTATGGCATTAGTGTTTGGGTCATCTCTTGGCAAGGAGGAGCTGGCAGATTGGGCAGTATGAAGGCAGCTGGCAGGAGATGGCTGGAGGGAGGAGGGCATGTGAGAGAGGCTCTCCATGGAATCTGCTGGAGAAATCATTTCCCAGGTTAATGTTGTAAGAATGGCTATAACACTCACTCAAAATTTCTCAAACAGCATCTTAGAAGCCAAATAGAAGATGCAAATCACAGCTGGTGTTTGTACTGATGGACGAGACCATTTCCCCAAGCTATAAACAATGTCTGGGAAAGAAGGCCAATGTTCCAACAGTGAAGTGTTGAATCAATTAAGAGTAAAAAAAACCCAAGCATTCTTGGCCTAAAAATCTTCAGTGAGATGGTCTGCACACAGCTTCTTTATGGCCCTCAGAAATAGTCCTGCATCATAGTTTATTCACTCAACAAACATGTATCTACATATATGTATTTATGCATAACAAGTATATGTCTATATCTGCATGCATGCTTATGCATAAATATGTATGTATGTGTCTATACACATGCACACGCACACACGAGAGAGATGTCTATATGAAATGCCTATTACATCTACTATGCGCCTAGAACCTTTCTAACCTTAACAATACAGCAAAGACATAGACCCTGCCCTTACTGGAGTTTACATTCTAGCAGAGGAGACAGACAAATAACACATAAATAAAGAATCCTGTTAATGACTATTATAAGTAGAAGGAAGGAAATAAACAGGGTGTTGTGATGGCTGGAAAAGCCCACATTTCCTAAGGAGCAAAACATTCTCTCCATCGCCTGAACATGGCTCTTAAGATGAATTTAGATCACGAACCAATGAGAACTTCAGATCAGAAATGGCCAATTAAAAACCTGCTTTTATTTCCCCTTTTAACTGAGTTGGTACTTCAGGATTCCTGATTCAGAGTGACCCAGAACTGCCAGAGTTCAAGTCCAGGCTCTTGCAGGGGTAGGGAACCTGCAGCCTTAAGGCCACATGGGGTCTTTTAGGTCCTTAAGTGTGGCCTTTTGACTGAATCCAAATTTTACAGAACAAATCTTTTTATTAGAAGGGGTGCAGCACAGAAAGATGAAGCTTTTCTTGCCTCCTTTGATGCTTAAAAAAGAACAATGTTGATATCAGAAGGCCACAGGTTCCCCACCCTTGCGTGACTTACTGGCCTGCCTTCTCCAAGTTTCGTTCTTTGTAAAGATAATAATAGCACATATGACATCGAACTGGTATGGGGATGAGATGAGTTAATATGCAAAATCATTTTAACAGAGCTCTTGGCCAGGATACACATAATGTGTTGACCATTCTATGGTTGCTGGAGACAGAACCAAACACTATACGTGAAAAGCCACAAGAAAGCCCTTTCGGTGTAATTCTCAAGGAGGACTCTGCGCTTAAACTGAGGGGGGGAGGGCGCTACAGCAATGAAAGGAGTCAGGGGAATTTTCTGGCTTCTTCCAACTTTACACCAGGGCAGGGCTCTTCATTTTTTGCCTGATGCTTTACTTATTTTATTCCTGTTGCTCTTGGGTTATTGGGCAACACATTATGTACATGTGCTTTATGGTAACTCTTGGATGAGGAAAGAAGCAGAGGAGGCATATAACACGATACATGAATACATATCTAGTCAGGGCTGAAGACAGGGAAAAGGGAGCCAGCAGCAAAGCTTGGTTTGCATAGCATCAGACTAGCCAGGGTGGACTTACTGTAACTTTGCATGAAAGCTGTGTCTTTGCACCAAGAATAAAGAACTTGCCATCACTTCATTTTCTTTTATTTGAGTGCTCTCAAAGTTCAGCAATATTACTAAATAGCCTCACCAGCTTCTCTGGTTCATGAAAAGAAAAGGAATTTGTCTTCAGGAAGCACACACCCTCGTGTGTCTGTTCTAGTGGGAAATGCAACTCTGACTCTCCATCGCCACCTAGTGGTACAATGTAGACATTTCAGTGGCAGATGGTAAAAAAAAAAAAAAAAGAAAAAACAGAGTAACTGTTGAAATGTTGAAGCAACTGTAGACCACAGGATTTAGGGGCAAGATTTTATCTACTAGACTAAGAGGCCGAAAAAAAAAAAAAAAACAAAAAAAACACAGATTCAAAAATCCCATATTTTTGTAATCAGGGCATGGTACAATAATTCCAGGGGCTCAACAACAAAATCCATGCAGGGAAGTGAATTGTAATCCTAGGTTACAATATACCTGGTCTATTACGTAGGAAGAACGGTATGTGTGTGTGTGCGCGCGGGGTGGGGGGGGGGCTCTTTATGAGTCAATTGCCCCCACTGCCCAGAAATGGCCCACAGCAAACTTACAACTAATTTCCCCTGCAGAGAACTTGAGACAGTTGGAGATATGAGGAACTCTTTCTTGCCTGCGATAAGTAGCCAAGTTCTGTCTTTCTACCATTTGGTGCTGAAAAACCAAAAAGGCAGCACAAAAGCTGGAGCTCCATGAATTTTTGAAAGATGGTGATATTTCATATATCTAGAAAATGAAGTGTCATCATCTTGGGGAAAAACAGAGCCCTGTAGGACATCTTCACCCACATTTGACTTTCACTGTGGCCGAATGAGAGCAAAGACATGAAAGGATTTGAAAGGCATCAAAGTCACCTTCAATGCTCAATGTGTGCATAGATTCTGCCTTCCCATATTTGGACTTGAATCCTACAACCAGGCGAAAGAGGGCAATTTCCAGTACTTGGTAGGAACAGTTCTGATATAAATTTGCCTGCCGAAGCACCCTCAAGGAGGCCGGCTTGGCACTTTGAACCGTTTTTCTGCGGTAGCTCTCCAGTGCGGGTGCAGCGTCCCGCGCTACCACTTAGCATACAGGAGCCTCAACTCCACTCTTACCTGTACTGTCCTCCAGGTGGCCCAGGTTGCAGACCTGACTGATGCTGTGTACCCACACCTGCATTTCTTCCTCAGTCTTGGCCACCAGATAGAACGTACGGGAAGTGGTCTTGACAATGAACACGAAATTATTCTGAAATTCCTTCCGAACAAAGCCGGGGCCCACGTGCTTCCACACTGTACACTCGCTGAGGTCTATCACCCGGATGGGCTTGCTCGAGTGCTTGTTCCTGTAGTACTCCAAGACATCGGGGTTGCCACTCATGCGGCCCCGCCGGAGGACAAACCAACGCTTGCGCCAGGCCTGCAGAGAGGCAATTCAATAAGAAGTTACTGGACTAATTGCTCTTGATTCTCAGGCTCTGCCAAGAACCTACGTCATGACAAGGACAGCAGGAAGGAAGCAAATCAGCCATTATAATGATGAAACACTTTGTATTAAAGGACCAGTGTACCATCTTCAAGTCTACTTTATTAGATGCTTTTAAGGATGGGTCAGGATTAGGGAGTCTAGTAATGGGATTCACACTCACAGTTTGAAGGACCAGAATTATACAATCATTGCAATTGATGCAACATAAAGCATGTAATATAAATTTAATGTATACTCAGGCTTTAAAAGAATCTTAGTAATGAAGAAGAAGGAAACTTTCCTACTATTGTCTATCTCAGTCCAAGAGCCAATATGGTACATTCAAATCAGATACAAATGACGAGTGTCCACCATTGCCAGTATCATCTAACATTGTTATTTAAGTTATGAAGAATTGGCCAAGAAGAAAAATCATACATATTTGAGAGGAAGAGAGAAGATTACCATTATCTGAAGGTAACATAATTGTCTTTCCATGAAAACTCCAAGGATGATTAAAACACTAATGGAATTCTAAGAGAATTAAGTAGCACGGCTGGTTACACTTCCTATGCAAGAGAGCCTTTTCTCATTGCTTTACTGTAATCCATTTAATCTCCAAATGGGAGAGGTAACCATTACTGTCTCCATCTTACATATAATAAAATTGCAATTCAGAGAGATCAAGTAAAGCACCCAAAGTCATGTGGCTAAATAGCTGTAGTAATGTATGTGAACTCAGATGGGGGTAGAAGGGTCAATAATGAAGTAAAAAAAGTAGAAAGAAGAGTGTAGCCAACCCTTTAGAGATGTCTGATTACAAAGGTGGAAAGCTGTAGGGTCAAGGAATGTTTTTTAAAATGAGAGGTACTTATCATACCTACATGATGAGTACAACGCGCACTGTCTGGGGAATGGACACGCCTGGAGCTTTGACTTGGGGGGATAGGTGGTACATGGGCAACGTATGTAACCTGAAATTCTGTATCCCCCATAATAAGATGAAATAAAAAAAATTTTAAAAAATGAGAGGTACTTAAGCATTCACTGCCTTGGAGTCACAGTGTTTCTCAACCAGGGATAGTATCATTCCCCTAGGGGGCATGTGAAAATATGCATTTTTTGCTCATCATAAAGGGGGGGGACATGGCAGAAATTGTCTGGATTAAAGCTATCAATGGCCCTGTTATTGTTCGTACACTATAAGAACTAAACAGAACTTTCTTTGACGTAATACGAATCTTGGAAAGAGCTGAACCTTGAGGTAAGATGAGCAAAGGTTAGTCCATGCTCAGAAAAGAGAATGATATTCCACAGAAACCAGTGGCAGGTGGCTTTTTGGGCTTCTCTGCTCCCCAGTCAGCCTTGACCTAAAATGTTTGCTGTAGACAGTACCATCTTGGCTCAGTACAGAGAAGGGGGACAGGTCTGGGGAAGCGGCTATTTGCAGTTGACCAAAGCCCTAAGGAGTCCTCTGAATCTATAAACTTCCCTGCCCTCTCCAAGAGCCAGGGAGGAGAAATGTGGAACCTCTGCCGTAGGGAACTGTGGCATTAGCCTCGATTGGGAATTGAGCACAGAGGAGGATGACAGGCGGACCGCAGGCTTTTCCTCCACTGGAGACACTTGACGTTACAGCGGAGAGATTTATAGCTCTGTGGTTTTCTCTCCCGTGTGGTGGCATGTGTGACAGCAGGAAGTGCAGGCTTCTGCCAGGAGGTATGGCAACCACTGGGACAGGAAGTCTTTTGTATCTGTAGCTTCATTTATGCCTGACATTTTCATAAGTCCACCAGCTTTGACCAAGGGGGCAGAGAAAAAGAAAAAGCCAGTACTTGGAGTGTTCTCAGCTCCCTCCCTGCTCAGAGGACATGATATTTGAGGTAGCAGAGAAGCCAAAGCAGCACTGAAGAGTGAAGGCCAGTCGTCACAGATGACCCATAGTTATGCCTCAGAATCAAAAGCTCTTTTCAGGGTGGTGGCAAGGAGCAGCGAGGAGAAGGAGGGCAGTCACTCCATGTCAGGTTGTGGCAGGTGAACCCTGGCTTGGTTCCGCCTTCGCAGACAGTATAAAGCTCTGAGAAGAGGTTTGGTCACTCAGGACACGAACAAGACAGTGTGATTAAGTCCATGGTTTTAAGACAGGAGAAATAACAACATGTTTGTATGCTTATGAGGGTGACCTAGGAGGGAGAGGAAAAATTAGTGATTCAATAAATTCCTGTTGCAAACACATGGCATTGGACGAGAGTGGAGCCACTAAACACGTGAGAAGGAGCTTGAGTCTGGCTTGAGGTTTGGAACGTGGGAGGTGGGAAACCAGGGTTTCTGGCATCAACTGAGGCAAACGGGAATGTAAGGCCTGGTCCCGAATGCTTCCTGAGATGAGGAAAGCTTTCATGGGGAGCATGGGATACCCCAAACTTTCCAAAGGCCACTTTGGTGGGGAAATGTGAAGAGGAACTTTGTCACACTTCCCAAAAATGATTCTAAAAGGGGAAGTCGAACTGAGTACAGAAACAAGTTTCACATTAACTGCTCTTAATTGTATGGAAACAACAGATTTAATAACAATGTTGAGAGATAGTGACAACAAGAGTTTATTTATGGAGTGCCTATTCTGCACCATGTGTCTTGCTAGAGAAGGGGTCACAGCTGATCACTCTCTAGCTGGGCTGTGGGGGGCACAGGAATACGAAATGGGTGGATTTCAACACAGGGTAATGAGTGCTTTAGCAGAACAGCCAACCAGGAGTGGTGAGAGCGCAAGGACGAGAATGACACAGACCAGTTCGGGCTTCATCCATCCGTTCAACAGTTACTTATTTATAACCTACTGATATGCTGGACACGGTGCAGAGACCGGGGAAGTTGAGGTGAGCAAGCCACAGGCCCTGCCACTCACAGTTTCATGGGTGGCGGGTGAGGTGGGCAGATGAATAAACACACAATTGCAGTCAGAGAGATAAATGTTATGATAAGAGAAAACCAAGATGCTACGGAACACACAAGAGAGACATCTCTGTCAGATCAGTGGTCTATAGAAGCTTCCAGGAAGAAGTGGTAGCTAAGCTGAGACTGGAACAACAGGGCAGAGGAATCAGCATGTGCGAAGGCATTAAGATGGAAAAGGCATGAAGCTTTGCGTAAATAGTTCAGCAGGGCTGAAAGGCAGGCAAACAGAAAGGAAAGAGGATAGTCACTCGAACAGGATGTAGCATAGTCTTAATGCTAATCCATGCAAAATCGCCAGCACGCCCTCCTTAGGTTTTTAAACCTCTACCTAAGACTTGTGGTTATGAAAAAGCAGAAATGATGTGTTCTTGGATCTCTTTGCTATGTAGGTGATGGCTAAACCATCTAGGTTTGTGTACATACACTCTAGGATGTTCACACAACGATGAAATCTCCTAGTGATGCATTTCTCAGAACATATTCCCGTTGTTGAGTGATGCATGATTGTATAATAATTACAGTAGCTTGAAATCCAGCAAATATATATATATATATATATATATACACACACACATATTTATTTATTTATTTATTTTTGAGACAGTCTTACTCTGTTGCCCAGGCTAGAGTGCCGTGGTGTCAGCCTGGCTCACAGCAACCTCAAACTCCTAGGCTCAAGCGATACTCCTGCCTCAGCCTCCTGAGTAGCTGGGACTACAGGCATGCGCCACCACGCCCAGCTAATTTTTTCTATATATTTTTAGTTGTCCAGCTAATTTCTATTTTTTTTTTTTTTTTTTAGTAGAGATGGGGTCTCGCTCTTGCTCAGGCTGGTCTCGAACTCCTGAGCTCAAATGATCTACGTGCCTCGGCCTCCCAAGTGCTAGGATTACAGGCGTGAGCCACCGCGCCCGGCCCAGCAAATGTATTTAAATCCACGAGTTCATTGTGGTATTAAAAAACAAAAAGAACTTGTCATCTTCACAGGATGTGAGGGAACCGCTTCATTACCTTGAAAACTAGTTAAGGGAAAGAAGCAAGCATTGTGCCACCCTTCCCCTGTGAGCTGTCCCACTGGGTAGATGAAGGAAGATGTCTCTTTATGAATGTATTCTGGCTAATAAATGAAAAACAAATGATAGAATTTGAATATCCCCATTTTTCTAGCCCCAGTGAATTAATATGTACAGGTATTAAGTATCAACAGCGGGTAACTCAGTAAGAGAAACAAGCAGACACCCTGTCGCTCCGATAGCCTGGTGTAAGGGTGCAGTCAGCAAAGGCCAGAATGGGAAACTCGGCAGGTCAAAGGCCCAGGTTCTTCAGATAAATAACAAGAAAAAGAAAGGTATAGCAAAGGAAACAATCAACAAAATGAAAAGGCAACCTACCAACTAAGAAAAAATATTTGCAAACCACATATCTGATAAGGGGTTAATATCCAAAACTTATTTTTAAAAAAACTCTTACAACTCGGTCGGGTGTGGTGGCTCATGCCTATAATCCTAGCACTCTGGGAGGCTGAGGCAGGAGGATGGCTTGAGGTCAGGAGTTGGAGACCAGCCTGAGCAACAGTGAGAACCCGTCTCTATGAAAAATAGAAAAATTAGCCGCACCTTGTGGTGCACATCTGTAGTCCCAGCTACTCAGGAGACTGAAGCAGGAGGATCGCTTGAGCCCAAGAGTTTTTGAGATTGCAGTGAGCTATGATGATGCCACTGCACTCTAGCCAGGTTGACAGAATGATACTCCATCTCGAAAAATAAATAAATATAGCCAGGCAACTTAAAATAGAAAAAATTATCCAGGTGTAGTGGCGTGCACCTGTAGTCCCAGCTACTCAGTAGGCTGAGGCAGAAGGATTGCTTGAGCCCAGGAGTTTGATGTTGCTATGATCTAGGCTGACACCATGGCACTCTAGCCTAGGCAACAGAGTGAGACTCTGTCTCAAATAAATAAATAAATAAATAACTCTTACAACTCAATAGCAGAAAAAAAATAACCCAATTCTAAAATCACAACGGATCTGAACAGACATTTCTCCAAAGAAGAAGGAAAAATGGCTATCAGGTGTCTTAGTCTGTTTTCTGCAGTTATAACAAAATATGTGAGATTGGGTAATTTATAAACAATAAAAGTTTATTTCACGTATGGATCTGGAAGCTGGGAGGCCTGAGGGCATGGCACCAGCATCTGCTTGGCATGTGGTCATCAAGTGTTGATAAGGGTGTAGGAAAAGGGAACCCTATTACATTGTTTGTCGGTAGGAATGAAGATTGGTGCAGCCATTATGGAAAACAGTATGGAGGTTCCTAAAGAAATTAAAATTAGAACTACCATATGACTCAGCAATCCCTCTTCTGGGTATATACCCCAAAGGAGATGAAATCACCACCTTGTAAAGACATCTGCACGCCTGTATTCTGTGCAGCATTATTCACAATAGCCAAGATATGTCTGTTGTTACACAAATGGATAAAGAAAACGAGATACATGTATACAATGCAATATTATTTAGCTTTAAAAAAAGGAGATCCTGCCATTTGCCACAACATGGATGGAGGTGGAGGACATTATGCTGGGTAAATTAGGCCAGATACAGAAAGAAAAATATTGCATGATCTCACTTACATGTGGAATCTTATAAAAAGTCAAACATACAGTGGCATATCTGTAAATATAAATAAATAAAACAGTGGTTACCAGGGGCAGGGAGGTGTAGGGGAGGAAATGGGGAGGTGTAGGTCAGAGGATACAAACCAGCAGACATGTAGGATGAACAAGTCTAGAGATCTAATGCACAGTATGAAGACCGCGGTTAATAAAATTGTATTAGGGATTTTTGTGAAATAAGTAGATTTTAGTTGCTCTTGTCACAAAAAGTAACTGTGAGATGATAGATATGTTAACCTGCTTCACTATAGCGACTGTTTTATTATCTATAACATCATGCTGCAAACCTCAAATATACACAAGAAACTTTAAAAAAGAAAAGAAGGGACAGAGGTGAGATCTGTGGATTACATAAGACTTAAAAGACATACCAAATTTTCAAAAGTGTGCCTAGAAGAAGCTCATTTGAATAATAAAAACATAAAAAACGCAAAGAAGAGATTTCCATACAAGTCAAGATAGCAGTTGTTTACGGGGAGAAGGAAGAGGTTGTGATCGAGAAGGGGGACATTCTACGGTGGGTGGCAAAGTTCTGTTTTTCGGCTGGTTGGTGGTTATGAGTGGCTCACCGAATGATAGTTCATTAAGCCATACATTTGTTTTATGGGTTTTGCAACATTTGTGTTTTCTTTTACAATCAAAAAAAAGACTTTTAAGCAATTCCTCTGGACATATTACATGGATTCATTCAATCAATATTTACTGAGTGCCTCCTATGAACCAGGTGCTGTGCATATAAGGAAAAAGGGTGCTGCATTCATTAGAGAGTTGGTAAGCTTGCAGGTTGAGGAAAGAACCTCAGACATAGAGAGGTTAGGTAATGAGGGAGGAAGGCAGAGGTCCACGTTGGAAGTCCAGCATCAAGTCCCAGATGTGGGGAGGGCAGCATCAAAGTGTAAATAAGAGATGAGTGGAGGGGTCTGGACCTCAGAAGTTCAGAGGCGGGTTGGGAGGTAGACAGCACAAAGGATGGAGGCGAATAGTTCAGCACAGAGGGTGAGAGAATGTGAGGACCTGCGAGTTGCCCTCTTTTCTTACTGAGGAGATGTTTACAATTCCTAAGTGCAGGACTGATGGCTGGAAGTGGCTGCGCCGGACTCCACATTGTCTCCTCAGGCCTTCTGTACTGGGCAGGTCATGAACCGTTCAGGACAGGCTGTGAAAGGAGCCTGAGTCAAGAGGATCTAGAAAGCAGAATCACTATGCAAACACATATGCACAACAGTAACTTGGGGAAATGGAAGACAAAAACAAGGGGGGATTGAATTGAAAGTCAGGGGACTTGAATTTGAAATCTGATTCTACTTTTGACTTTTCTGTGTGACCTTGAGCAAATAACTTAACTTCTGCAAACTTCAGTCCTGTCATCAGCAAATGTAGATAGTGAGCCCTGCCCTGTCTCCCTTGTGGCATAATAGTAGTGAACCAACGAGAAACAGATGACAAAACATTATCAATTGAAAGTAACTTATAAAGTGACAGTGTTACTGGTGGCCCCCAGGGTGCATGGCACCACTTGCCCTGGGAAAATTGCTTCTCCCCTGCTGGAGCCCACATCCCTTCACTGTACAATGATGAGCTCTGAGGGCTTTTCCAGCTCTGACCATCAAAAGATCTGTTTCCCATCAGCCTTTCCTGCCACAGCCACCAAGCTGACTCATTACTACCCCACCAGTATCATCTCCAACAACAAAACCCTACCATGTCCTGTAACCTGTGGAAAAGTGTTTGTGCTCATTTCTAGAATCTGAGGGAGGCTAACACTGAACTCCTTCAGGAAGGTGTGTCTAAGTCACAGGCTTGTTCATTTATATGGAACTGTTAAACACAATTGAATCCTATCCTTCTGAGAGCAAAAGCTACACATTGTTCTCATCTTAAAACAAACCCACTTGCTGATTTAACAGTTTACAAACAGCTCCTACTTTGTTTCTTAACGGAGACTGACCCACCAGAGTAAACACGGGTGCAAGGGCCTGTAAGGTTGAGGCGGGTCCTGTGCAAAGGACACAGTATCCGGACAAGAGAGATTGAGACTTGAATCTGAATTTCCCTGTTACGAGGTCAAATTGTGTCTTCCCCCCTCAACACACACAAAATTCCTATGTTGAAGTCCCAATCCCCCAGTATGGCAGAAGATGACCTTATTTGCAAACATTAATAATGAAAGCGAGGTAATTAGGGCAGGCCCTAATTAAATATGACTGATGTCTTTATAAAAAGGAGAAACTGAGACACAGAGATTCATAAAAGGAAGACACTGGGCAGGGACACAGAGAGAAGGCCACCTACAAGCCCAGGAGAGAGGCCTGGAACACATCCTTCCCTTGCAGCCCTCAGAAGGAACCAACCCTCCCGACACCTTAATTTCAGACTTTCAGCCTCCAAAACTGTCAGACAATACATTTCTCTTATCTAAGCCACCCAGTCTGTGCTACTTTGTTACAGCATCCCTAGGAAACTAATATGCTCTGCATCTGAATCACCTGGAAGACCTTCTACCTCCAGCCACATTAGCGTACCTGGCACTGAACTTGTCCCCTACCTATCAAACCAACTAGAAAACTAGACCAAACAAATATATGAGACAACTGCTCTCAGACATTGGATGGCAGTCAGTGCAAGGCTGTAGCCTCTGTGAGAAGGAAAACAAAAGAGGTGAGCCCTATGACCACCCTGGCTTGTAGCCTGTAATCACATTCTTGACCATGGTAATCTCACAGAGTTGAGAAAACAGAGAGCAGAATTCTGGGTGGTTGAGGGGGTTGGAATCTGCAGGAAAAAGGACCAGAGAAGGGGGAGCTATGTAGAGAAAGAGCTGCAGAAATCTACACTCGGGTTCTCTCACGAGACTTTGGCTGAATACTAATATGCACGTGTGTAGAGTGAAACACCATGAGGCAAATTCAAAAACCACTACTGGGGACACACAAACTGCATAACTACTGGAGCTCATGCAGGGCTGGGAGATGTCTCAGTTCTAGTCAGCCAGAATGGAGAGACATGGGACATTCAGCAGAGACTAGTCTCAAGGTAGACCATTTCAGCAGTGAATTCCTGAGAACCACTTAAAGAACCTGGTGAAATATATGAAACCTTCTCTCATCAGAAACATACGTGTGTGTGTGTGTGTGATGCACACATGCGCACACACACACACACACACACACTGTTCTGGATCCCCTGCTCTTACCAAACTACATACACTCTCCCTTAGTGGCCTCATTCAGTCTCATTTCCCTTAACTACCATCTATTTGATTAAGATTTACAAAATCATGTTTTCAATCTGGATCTTTCCCATGAACTTCAGACCCATATAACAAACCATCTAACTGGCATCTCCACTTACGTATCTCAATTTCTAAGTACAAAAACCTTGGAGTGATCCTTGCTTCTACTCTCCCTATCCAAACCATTATAAAGTTCCATTGACTCTACTTTCAAAACATTCCAAATGACCACCCATGCCCCATAACCACCCTAGTCCAAGTCACCATGGTCTCTGGCCTGGATAATTGAAACAATAATATTAATATGTTGTTTTTAATGTATTGGGAAGTTAAGGCTTCCCGGTATGTTAATAACAAAATCCAAACTCTTTAACCTAGAAATCCCCATGTGAACTGGCCCTGCCACTTCATCTCACTTTATCTCCCACTTCATCTCAACTGCTCCCTTGCTCTTCCACACTGGTCTTTTTGCTGTTCCTAAACATACAAAAATCTCATCTCCATCTTGAAGCCTTTGCCCTACTTGTTCCTTCTTCTCAGAATACTCTTTCACCAGATCTTTTCATCGCTGTCATTCAGATCTCAGCTTCCTGTCACTGAGACCTCAGCTTAATTGTCACCTCCCCAGGCAGACTTTCTCCGATCATCCAAATTAAAGTGGCCAGCCACAGACATTCTCCACAACATCACCCTGTCTTAATTTCCTACATACCACTTCTCAATGCCTCATGTTTTTCTTTCTTGTTTGTTTGAGGTTTACTGCCTGTTTCCCTGCCCACCCCCACCCCGACACACACTAGAATGTGAGCTCCTGGGCAGCAGAAGCCTTGTCTGTCTTGATCACTGCTTTTTCCTCTGGACCAATCAGCGCCTGCCACAGAATAGTTGCTTAGTAAATACTTGTTGAATGGATGAATTCCACACATGATTTCATGGTGTTATAGAAATAGGTTTAAAATGCTACTCTTTAGAAACATGAGTAGTTTTGTGATTTGCAACAAACCTAATCACCAGGATTTACTCATCATATATTTATGTGCTAGGAGCCAGGAATACAATGGTGAACCAGATGGACACAGTCTCTGAGCTGTCAGGCAAGGCTTGGTACTGGACTTTTACCTCAAATCCAGACATTGCTACAGCATGTTGTTCAGTATTAAGCTGGGGTGTGAGAGTGATCAGCTAATGACTTGCCAGAGCATATGTAAGATGAGCATTTATCAGTTAATAAGATAGACTGTCAAGGCTGAAGTTTACAAAGAACAAGGCTTAGAAGTTTGGCCACTTTATTCCTGCACTCAATTCTACTTGCACAGTAAAATAAACTTGGCTGGGTTATAGCAAGTTTCACTTCTTTGGCTGCAGAATTCACTCCAATAAAATTGAAGGGCCCCTTCTGGATTGTATCCATTGTCGAAAGACACTGAAATGAATGAGAAACATCCTGAAAGTCTCTGAGGCTGTAAAGAGACACCTCTGACTTAAACTGCCTTTCTGACTAGAGTGATTACTGTCCCTTTGTTTCAGCGGAATTGGCCCCCTGCCCCCTCTGCACTGGTGAAATCCCAAAGCTATGAAATCATTTCCTTCACATGTGCACAGGATGGGTCAGCAACCTGCCTTCATAGCCAGGCTTTCCAACTCAGGCTGAGGGAGCAGAACCTGTATCTATCTGTGTTTGGAGCTCTAGGTTTTGATTCTTCAATACTGCTGTCATTTCAGCAATGGCAGTTTTTGATTTAACTTCCAAAAGGAACTATGTGGGCCTCTTTCCCTCCTGACCCATGGATGAGCTTCATACTGTCCTGGCCAAGAGCATCTAGAGCTCCAGAACTTTGGTGCTCAGATTCTGATTGCTCTGATTGCTTAGAGTTGTTGGTCTCCTTCTGAGCTGCTTTTTCAGTGGCCCTATTGGCTAGGCTGCAAGAGATGCCTCAGATTAGGGGACGACAAAGAGAAAAAAATGTTGCTAAGAACCCATATGGACCAACTGTGAAAAGCTTTCAAGTTGAGTGTCAATTGGCCTGATATAGGATTTTTCACTATGACATATGAAGAGAGGTACAAAGCTGGAATGGAACTAGTTTGGGGAGCAGTTGGAGTTACAGGCAGAATACAGAAACCCTAGAAACCAAGCCACAGTCAATGAACATCAGCTAGTTTCCAACTCTCCCTGGGACCTCAGCCTGTGTTGACCAAGACTGTATGCTCTGGGATGGCAGGAATGTCACCTATGTTGGTCCCTAAAGTACCTCTAACACCGTTAACGGTCTTGGCACACAATACATACTCAACACATTATTGTCCAAATGACCGACTAAAGTGAGTGTGACTATAAAACACAAGAGATCTTTGTGATGAAACAGTTCTGTGTATTGATTTCATTGGTGGTTACATGAATCTACACAGGTGATGAAATTGCATAGAGCTACACACGCACACACATGCACACATGAGTGCACATACAATGGGTGACACCTACAGTAGCTCTCAGATGGTATCGATGTCATTTGCTATCTGTAAGACTGAAGTAGAGCTGTATACCCTGTAAAGTACAAAATGGACTCAATGTTCTTGTGAAAAGACATTTAGCAAATGCCTACTGTGGACCAAGCCTATATTCTAGGGCAGGAGTTACAGTGATTAATACAACCCAGGCCCTGCTCCCAGGCTCACAGTGGTCCAGTGGACCAAGCACTAGGCCAAGTACTGATATGGAATATACCACATGGACGACTTCATAACTGTCAGGAGGCTTAGAGTAACAGAGGATGAAGCTAGAGAGGTGGCAGTGGCCAGCTGATGGAAGACAAGTTGAGAGTAGAATTGATAGGACTGGGTCACCAACTGCATGTGGACAATGAGGAAGAGGAAAGAGTCCAGGCTGAATCACAGGCTTCTGGTTTGCAATTAGCAGATAACATTACTGCATAACACGTTATGAAGGCCTCATGGAACAAGGGCAAATGAACTTTCAGTGATGGCATTCCTTTCTCTTACACATTTATCAACTTACATTCATAATTTTGTGAAGTGGTCAAGGCAGCTACTACCGTAATTTTCCAGAAAAAGAAACCGGTACTCAGATTGAAATGGCTTGCTCATTGACTCACAGTGAATCTGAACCCAAGTATCATGGCTCCCCATTCAGTGTTCAAGAACATTGTTTCAAATTAGTTGAAATTAAAGAAGAGAGAAAATAGAGGCACAGTAGGAAGAGGGTACATGCCCATTCAAGTTGGTTGGTGACCCTTCACGATAGCTTAAAACTTTACCAGGCAGGTTTGCAAGCTGGTAACTCCTGCCATGCTCTGAAGTTTACTGGAGGGTGTTTGGAGGAAAACAGTCATGGGCTAGCGTACTTTCAGAACTGTTCCATCACATGGAACTGTCAAAGTTGTTTCCTCTGATTTAGCTCTGTAACCCAAAGTTGAATATTTCTGTCCCTTCATGTACAAACATTCTTCTTTGGAGTCCAGAAGACACAGAGGGAAAAAAGGAAATAATAATAAGATTTGCTCTTGTCTGACTTACTGACTTTTCATTCCTTGTACATTCTTCATCATCTCCGTTCCTCTATGAACAAGTTTCCCCCACAGCGTATTTCGGGTTCTTGTGTTGCTATTGACATATACTTAGTAAATGCTAGCTAGTGTTAGAAAGCCTAAAAACTCAATTACTGACTGCCATTTGTAAGGCCCCCAAGAATCCTGGATGTGGTCCAAGAACATGAAACAACAACTTAGAGATTTTCGGTAACTTCCCAAGACCTGCTCCTCTAAACCAAGCTCCCCTTCTCTTGCCAGTGGTTACACCTTGAACACACTCAGGAAGTTTGGGGTGTGTTTATGTGTTGCAAAAGGTGAACATCATTGAAGAAACATAGTTCTGGTTAATGTTCTATTTTCTGCTGAGCTTTACTCAGGAGGGCCCTTTCTCTCCGCCTTCTACTTCCTTGCCAAGGGGGACCACAAAGGCCATGGGACCCAAGGGCAGGGGGTTGGGAATTTCCAGAAGCAGGTTACCCTGGTCCTCTCTGTCCTGGCTCAGTGCCACTGGCCCTGGGATTGCTGGTGACCTTTCAGCCTGATGGCCTGTAACCTTCTGCTCCCTGCCAGATAGAGTTGGGACTTGTCCCAGGCATGGAATAACTTCCTGTGATTGTCCTGAAGATGGCCTGGCCCACAGGATCTGCTTCCATAGCTTGTCAACAGAGGGAAAAAAAATCCTGTATCTCTGCAGTGTGATGGGCCCTGGAAGGAAGAATCCTGAGGAGAAATGTTCAGCCATACTACATGACATGGACTTGACCTTCCTCATATATTGTCAACCTAAATGCCACTGAATATCCTGGCTGGTTTCTCATTAGTTCTTTTGTGGAAGAATCTTAGAGGTCATTAGGACCAGCTAATCTTATCTGCAGGTGTCACAAACCTGGGAGAGTCACCAATAAATTAGGTACCAGGATCAGAATGCAAAATGGTGGGTTGGAACAATGGGCTAAAACCAACTTAGAAATTAACAATTATCTTAAACTCTAGTAAGTTCTGAGATAGATTAAGTGTCTGAAGTACAATGGAAACACAAACGAACTAATCAAGTCTGGATGAAGTTTCAAGGAAGGTTCAACACAGAGGAGCAGAGCTCACCAGACCAAAACAGTTGAGGGGAGGCTTTTCTAAGCAGAGGTACTTGCAAAGGCATGAAAGCATGAGGATAAGCTTTCTAAAATACTCTCACTCTGAAGTGTTAGGTTACACAACATTATAAAGGTACAGTATTTAATGCCACTGAACTGTACCCTTACAAATCATTAAAAAGGTAAATGTTATGTATATTTTTTGACACAATAAAAGTAATGAAAAATGTTACCATCACACCAATGGTGTCTCCTGGGGACATCCCCCACTGCTGAAGCTGAGTACACAGGTATGAGGGCTCCTGGGACTACCTCCAAAATATGCAACAGAAATAATAATAGCTAACATATGTACCCCAGGAATTGTTCTAAGTGCTTTAGGTGGATAAAATTAAATCATTCAACCCCCATTTAGAACCCATGTGAGGTAATACTCTTTTTATACCATTCTATACGTATGCAGAAACTGAGGTGTAGAGCGGTTGCCTAAGGGCAAGAGCGCATATGTGGCAGAGGTGGCTTTGAACTCAGATCATCTACTTCAGCCTGGTTCTTAACCCACAGGCTACGTGCGATGTGAAGAAGCTGTCATCCATCGGCGAGAGCTATGTAGGTCAAAGAGCTCAGCACGCCAGGAGGGTGAGGCAGTGCACGAGGAGTCAGAGTCCCCACAAAGACAGGAATGAGCTGAATGGACTGGAATTGTGGGAGAGTATTTGCGTTAAAAAGTCTAGGAAAGGAGAAAAATATAGCATCACTTTGTGAAAATGAGCTTATAATCTACCAAGATGTCCCCTTGTTCTTTTTCCTAAAATACATGAATCTGGAAAGCATTTGGAAAACCTAGTCTCTTGCTGTGTTATTAGATATAAAATGTCTGAGGTTTAATACTAAAGCAAATCTTTCTCAAATGTCCCAGCAGTGCCTGGTGTCTAGAGGGGACTCAGTAAATTGTTGAATTAATTAATGAATCTCTATCTCATTCCACATAAAATTAAAATAAATTCTTCCTGGATTAAAGATTCATATTTAGGCCGGGCGCGGTCGCTCACGCCTGTAATCCCAGCACTCTGGGAGGCCGAGGCGGGAGGATCGCTCAAGGTCAGGAGTTTGAGACCAGCCTGAGCAAGAGCGAGACCCCCGTCTCTACTAAAAATAGAAAGAAATTATCTGGCCAACTAAAATATATATAGAAAATTTACTAGCCGGGCATGGTGGCACATGCCTGTAGTCCCAGCTACTCAGGAGGCTGAGGCAGTAGGATCGCTTAAAGCCCAGGAGTTTGAGGTTGCTGTGAGCTAGGCTGATGCCATGGCACTCACTCTAGCCCAGGCAACAAAGCAAGACTCTGTCTCAAAAAAAAAAAAAAAAGATTCATATTTAAATAAAGAAATTAAGACAGCGCTGAAAAAAATAGAGGTGGGCATTTAGGGAACACGGGCAGCAGGGAAGGCTTTCTAACATGACACTGTAGCTAGAAAAGTAGTGCCATATATGAATTACTAAAAAGTAGAAATGTCTACTCTTGAGGCCTCAGAGTCTGGGAGGGAGGATTATTCCATGCCACTGTCCTCTCCTCTCCAAGTTAAGGATTTTTCACTGAAATCCTTCAGAAACCTTTCTCTTAATTTGTTAAAACTGTGCTGTCCCCAAGGGGAGATGAGATGCATAACTGATTTAGGGTCTTCCCATGACTTGGTTGGACTTTTCCTTCTCGATTTTGGATTCTTTTCATTCCTTTTGATGAGTTTCATGAGGGGAGTTATGCAAATATATACTCAGAAATCTCGATTACTTTCTTTCTGTCATCTTTCTCAGAAACTTCTTTTTAAGCTCTGGCAGTCACATAGATCAAAGAAAAAGAGTATCTTGTTTAAATCTGTATTGGTGCCATGTCCATTGAGGTTGGATATTATTTTTTACGTGTCACATCTCTCTGTGAACTGCTGTTAACCTTCTTCTGTAAACTGCTGTTCATGCATTTTGCCCATGTTTCAATTGTGATGCTGATCTTTTTCAAATAATTAATAAGGATTATTCATAGAGGTGAAGGATATGAACTCGGTTTGTCACATATGATGTGAAAATTTTTCACATTTTGTCATTTGCCTTGTAAGTGTCTGTTGTTTTTGAAGTACCTAAAATAGTGCTCGGCATATAGGAGATACTAGGTATTTGTTGAAGAACTGACTGAGTAAATAAATGAATGAACAAAGATGGTCTATGTTCATGTAGCAAAAATCTGTCTCTTCCTTTATAGTTTTTCTTCTGCTATTGTGTTTAGAAAGGGTTTCCCAGCCCCAAGATCAGATTGAGATTAAACATTTTCTTCTAGAAATTATTATTTCATTTTATTTACATTTAGATACAAGACATCCGGAATTCATTTCTCATATTTACATTAAGTGAGATTGACCTATAGTTTTCTTTTTCGTACTGTAATCTTCTTACCTGAGTTGGTAACAGGGGCATACTAACATCATTCAATGAATCAAAGAAGTTTGCATCTTTTTCTTTTCTTTAAAATTCAAGAGATCTCAAATATAAAAACTTTCCGAGTCAGGTATCTGTCTTGGAGGTAATTATCTGACAATAATTTTCATCTCTTTTATATTTGCTTTATAATGTTGATCAGGATAACATTTTAGGGGCTAAGCCTTTAAAGAGTGTGCCTTATTTTTGGCAAGGCAATGTTGAATTCTCATTTGGTGTGAAAATTTGGGTGGGGTTAGATTACTATTTAAACCTCAGTTTAATTTCTAATTACACAGTTCTCATAGCCAAAGCCCCCAAACCACTTATTTCTTGTCAGCACTAAAAGCCACAATGTAACAGGCTTGCTTTTTGTGAAATAGGAACCAAGTACTGCCAGAACTGGAAGCCTCTAACAGGAAGTCATGACTTGGTGATGAAATAACTACAGAAAAGGAGGCATGTGAGGGGACAAAAAAGCAGCTGTCCCTCTTTGGGGACCTAGCTGTCATTTCGCTGCTGTTGCCTCTTAGTAAGTAACAGCGAGGGGGCCTTAGCTTGGTGTAGAGCAAGGTAAAATTCCTATCTGCAAAGAACGCAAAATAAGTTCAACTACTCGGATAGAAAGTCTCCAGTGAAAGGCTTTGCTGAGAACTGGGACTACAAATGTGAGTAAGTCAAACAAATAATCACAATACAGCGTGACTGCTGTTGGAACCGGAAGGTCCAGGGCCTGAGAGGGAGGCTGGGAAGGTCTTTGCCCACACACTTTGTAGGTCGGTGGGGCGTTCTCACGAGGCTCTCCTTCATGGGAAGACAGAGCGCAAGGGAAGAAACCCGACTTTGATGTGGCCCACTCCAGGCCCTGAGGACACGCATGGTGCACAGCAAGTCCACCACAGCCCCTGTACTCACAGGCTGCCGGCTCAGGGAGGGAGACAGACAAGTAAACAGAGGCCTGCTCCGCAAGGGAAGGAAATTGCCTCTGATCCCTGTTTCCACTCTGTGCTCAGCTGCAGAGACGGCAGACCTGGAGCCAGCCCAGCCAGGGCCTCCCAGCATGCTTTGGGCACATCCAGCCTGACTGAAGAAGTTTGGAGGCCTTCCCCACTCCAAGATTATAAAAATATTTTCTATATTTTCTTTTAATCTTTTATGTTTAATTGTACATGAATTAATTGTGAGATGCCAAACAAGTCATAAAATCTATAAGGGAACATATTTATAGATTTACTTACAAAAAGTCAAAAATATCTACATGGTGAGAGACCTTGCAAACAAAGCTGAGATGACCAATATGTAGGGAACTACATATTTAATAAATAAAACATATGAAGAGCTTCTATGAGACACTATGATAAAAATAAATGACCTAATGGAAAAAACTGGGTATTTCATGGTAAAAGAAACAGAAATGGCCCAAAACTATATATCCATATCTAATTTACCATGATCTTTTATCATTTATTACTTATCTTTGCCCGTAAGATTGGCAAAAAATAAAATTCAAATATATGCACAATGGATGTCAATGTCATTTTTCATAATGGCTAAAAATCTGAAAAAAGTCATTAATAAATATCCGTCAAAAGTCCAAATAAGCAAACCACACACATATGCCAGTCATGCCATTTTTATGCTCAGAACCCTCCAATATCTTCCTCTGTCACTCAGAGGAAAAGCCAAAGCCCTACACGAGTCCCTCATCCCCTCCGATTACTACTCTGACCTCATCTACTCCCTCCCTCACTCCCTGGGCTCCAGCCAAGCTCACTGCTGTTGGAACATTCCAGGCATGTTCCTGCTTCAGAGGCACTACATTGCCCATCCCCTACCCTGATTAACGGGTCAGGTATGCAAATGCCCAGATACTTTTAGCTCTCTAAAATTCAAGCAAAATGGTCTCTAGTAGGCCAAGTGCTCCTAAATTGGAACTGCAGGTGACAGCTGTTGGAAGTGAAAGCCCCCCAAATATTTCAGCCTCCAATATCTTTCTGTAGTACTAGCATTAGCAGTAAAATATGAATTGGTCACCTTTATTGACTACTTATGAAGTGCTTTACATATAGCCCCCTTAATCCTCAGAACAACCCTAGTAGGCAGGACATTGGTCAACCTTGACAAGGGCAAACACTGGTTGGGAGTGAATGAGAAATAGAATATCCCCATTTTCAATCCTTAATTAGTTCATCAATTTAAGCATTAAGCATCAGTGGCTGCTACAATTACAAAAACAGAGACAATCGGATATGATTTTCCTCCTAATGGAAGTATAAGAATACTACCTAGGAAGGGTTCATTATATTATTCTCTCAGAAAATAACAACATATTCAAGTGCTGACTGTTATAATCTAGGGGCAGGTGGATCCATACTCTGCCATCTTCCAATTTAAAAAGAGCAAGAGGGATGGGGTGGGGGGAGGGGAGGGGTGCACACCTACATGATGAGTGTGATGTGCACTGTCTAGGGAATGGACACAATTGAAGCTCAGACTCGGGGGGATGGGGAGGCATGGGCAATGTATATAGCCTGATCTTTTGTACCCCCATAATGAGCTGAAAAATAAAAAAAAAAAAAGAACAAGATGCTAGAGTTGAAGTTTTCTTGTTGCTTTTCTGTGGTGTATATGTATTTTGGTGCTAAGAGTCATCATGCTCATGAAATTTCCTTAAAGGGTTATACTGGATTCATGATAAAGGTTTTTTTGTTGCTTGTTTATGATAAAGGTTTTTAAGTTCTTGACCAAACACAGGGGTAGGGGGAGGAGGCCAGGAGTGGACCCATTTCTGAGCGAACCTCTCTGCCTTTCAGAGAGCTCGCCCCAAAGCGTTTGGGCCATGGAAGAACCAGTTTACTGCCTTATTTCTCCACTATTGCTCCAGGTTCTGAACACGTGGGTACTTATATTCTGAGAAAGAACTGTGGAGAGGTTTTTCCAGGGGGGTTTCCCATTAAGGCTTCTAACCACTGCACTCCATCTCAAAAATACCTAAGAGCAGAACTCATCTAAAACAGTCATCTCAGGCCCAGAAGATGCAGCTAGCCCTTTGGAAAATTATTTACTTAGATTCTTTCTCATCACTTGGTTGTATTTCTTTCTCTATCAATCAGGCCCTGGTCTAATAGCCTGGGTCACTGGTTTTCTGGTTACTTAAATTGCAAATGAATAAAATGTTTCCCTCCCACTTTGTTCTTGCTCTCTTTCACTTTCAACTACCATGTCATCTATGTCATCTCTCTTCTCTTCCACTATCACATTTCTAACTGTTCTCACTACCCATTTCTTCCTAAACCACTAATATTGGGAGTTGGCTTCACCAGAAAGAGTAGGAAGCCCCACTTTGGCTGCAGGTACAAATAGCTTTCTCCAGTTCAGCTTTTTCAGTGATGAAACAGCTGTTTTGCATTCTTCTTCCTTGTCTGTGCCCTATCGGTTGAAGCTCTGGGAGGAAGAAGGGGTAACAGGCATTCCGCTCATAAAAGCAGACCTCCAACGGTGCTCTCCTCTTATCTCGCTCAACTACACTGACACTCTTCCTCTTGCTCTCTAACTGTGGGCATCTCCCAAAGTTCTGCCCTAAGTCATTCCTAATCATTACATCCCTCTTGGATAATCTCATCCCACCCCCATGATTTTAAATATTACCGATTCCCCAGTGACAACCAAAATTCCATGTCAGGCCCAGGTCCCTCTCCTCAGATCTTGACAAATTCACCCAAATGATTGCTGTATATCCCACAGTCACTTTATACCCAGTATGTCCCAGCCTGAATGTGCTGGTCTCACCGATCTGCTCTCAAACTACGTCTTTTCTCCCATGCTCCCTTTCACCTACATGACATAGACAGTGTCCAGAAAGATCTTGACAGAGTGCTGTGAAGAAACAATTGCAAATAAATAAATAAATAAATAAAAGATGAAATTTAACAATAATAGTGTAAGGTCCTGTCCCTGGGATTAAACAAAACACCAATAACACAAGAACAGACTGGAGAAAAGATAGCTTAGCAAAAACACAGAGGAAAACTAAGTTCACTTGACAGGAAGCTCAGTGTGAGTCAATGGTGTGGCGCGGCTGCCAGAACAAAGCTAATGGAATCTCCAGCTGCCTTCTCAGAAGCACAGCATCCAGATGAGGAGTGATTGTCCTGCTCTGCTCTGCCTTGGACAGTCTAAATCTGGAGGAGTTTACTCAGTTCTGGTACCAGTTCAGAGGAAATATACAGGACAGTGAGGAAACTCAGAGCACTGTTCTATCCTAAGTAATGGCTGGAACAGATTTGCAGGGCTCTCAAATTGAAAAAGAAGTAGATAAGTTCTGTATATTCTAAAGATCTCTCAGTCAGAGCTATCACACAATTATTAATATTTGGGAAGCACATTATGTAACTGATTTCCTGTCACTGGAAGTGTCCAGATAACAAATGGCCAAAAATGTGGCCAACGTTGGCGTTACTGTAACTCATCCTGGGCTAATTCCCCTTCCCCATGTCCTCACCCCTGTCAAACTCAAAATCTTTACTACTTCTTCTCTTGCTATACCTTATAATTAAGCAATCAACAAGTTCCATTGATCATTTTTCTCAAATAATTCTCATAATTTTCCCTTCTGCTGACTTCACATTAATACTCTAGAGTAAGTCCCTTGCCCAGGAAAGAGAGTAGAGAAAAAAAGGACACCTTTAAATTCCATCCCAATCAAACTGACTTCCAGACTCTAAGTACCCACCTGGAGTAACACTGTCATTTGTTTTGGTCACCCAGAATCTACACCTTTTTCTATATTTGGGAAACTCCCCACCCTTTAAGTTTCTAGGGGCCAGGTGTGGTGGCTCACGCCTGTAATCCTAGCAGTCTGGGAGGCCGAGGCGGGAGGATCGCTTGCGCCCAGGAGTTGGAGACCAGCCTGAGCAAGAGCAAGATCCCGTCTGTACTAAAAGTAGAAAAAATTAGCCAGGTGTGGTGGTGCACGGCTGTAGTCCCAGCTACTCGGGAGGCTGAGGCAGGAGGATGGCTTGAGCCCAGGAGTTTGAGGTTGCTGTGAGCGAGGCTGACGCCACGGCACTCTACCCCAGGTGACAGACCCAGACTCTGTCTCAAAAAAAAAAAAAAAAAAAAGACAAGTTTCTGGGAGAGAAGAGACTGACTCTAATTATACAGACTGGAATTATATCCTAGAAATGATGGGTCTTTTTTTTTCCCCATCTCATTTACAACTAGGGCATATATTCTGATAATCTTTCCTGACTGTTTAACCTTAAGATTGTTTCTGCAGATCCCACAATAGTTTTTATTTGCCTAATTAAATCATCATCTAGTTACCTGAAATGACATGCCCCTGAAGAAGAGGGGTGTGGTGTGGGATACTGATTTCACTACCACAGAATAGTAATGGAGGGCATAAAGCGTTGTAGGACTCAGATGCACGGATTTGTTTCTAAACGTGCAGGAGATCTTAAAGAAAAAAGGATGACAAGCTCAAAGACCTAAATTCTTGGCTCAATGCATGGTCAAAAAACTAGATCGTCATAGTGCTAAAAGAAGCTCTTATATCTTACAGCCACAGGCTGAGATAACCCAAAACAAGCTTCAGAGTTTAATACTTCAAGTGGCCAAATTACTCTACCAGGTATTATATGTGAAACTGAGAGCATTCTTAAGAAAGCCTGGGGGCTCTGAGAATTGGAATGAAGACATTTGGAGATATTTGGAGGATTCTGAGTACCCTAATCTCCCAACCCCCAAAACCCACTGGAGGGACCACCAAGGAAGATCCAGACTCCTTAGGAATGAAGGTTTAGGTCACCTCACTAAATAATTGACTGAGCAAAAGAGGAACATGAATCAAGGACTAGAATAACCATCCATTTGTTCTGCTTTACTATGGCATGTTAGTAACCATCTTTTTCGTTCCTCTTTCTTTTCCCTATTCCTTTATCTAGGATGTGTTGCTGGTAGTGAACTTTACAGTTAATTAATAGACTTATAGACTGTTAGGTAGGCTCATGACAATAATAGAGATAAGTGGCATCACTCAGACAGTCTTGCTCCCTTTAACACAAGGGGGATGGAGCAGGTAGGCAGTAGTGGCACTGGATTTCTCACCAGCACTAGTTCTGAGTTGTGGTTTGGGGTGCTTTTTCCTGGCTGTTTAACCTCAAAGCTGGTTCTCCAGCTCTCTCAACATTTCTATGAGCTATCCAATATCATTGTGATAAGCACCTTTTCTGCTTAAATCAGTCAGGATCAGCTTGCTTGCAAATTAAAAGCGTGACTGGTACAACATTTACATGGAGTATGAGGTCAGCCCAAGTTTCCCCATTTCTAAAATACACCAGAGTAGAAGAAAGAAATATAAAAGGAGAAATTAAAGAGTTTGAAGATTTTTAAAAATAGAGCTAATTAATAAACAAAAGAGCCAGGTACGGTGGCTTACATCTGTAATCCCAGCTACTTGGGAGGTGAGATGGGAGGATTGCTTGAGGCCAGGGGTTCAAGAGCAGCCTGTGCAACACAGCAAGACCCTATGTCTACAAAAATTTTTTTTTTAAATTAACTGGGCACTGTGGTGCATGCCTGTAGTCCCAACCACTCAGGAGGATCACTTAAGTCCAGGAGTTTGAGGATGCATTGCACTATGATTGTGCCACTGCACTCCAGCCTGGGCAACAGAGAGAGACTCCATCTCAAAAGAAAAGTAAAATAAAAAAATAAACAAAAAGCAGGTTCACTGCAAAAATAAAAGTCAATAAAATAGAAAAGCCACCAGCTATCCTAATCAACGAAGAGAAAGGGAACAGAGAATAAAAATCATAAGAATCATTTTGTAAAATTGTATGTAGAAGAATTGATAATCAGGATGGAACGGATACTTTTCCAGGAAAGTATAATTTACCAAAACTGACTCAGGGAGAGATAGACTACACAGATCAATTTTCATAGAAGAAACAGAGAAAGTTGACAAAGATCTAAACACACACAAAAAGCACCAGTATAGTTTTAGAGGGGGATTCTGTCAAAATTTTAAAGTGTTGTTAATTCTAACTCTACTTAAAATATTCTAGAATATGGCAAATTTGCAAAGTTTAAATGAACCAAGTATAACATTTATGCCAAAATCTGCTAAAGATTATATAGAAAATAAAGCCAAATATCAATCTCACTTATGAATATTGATGTAAAAACCCAATATAAAGTATTAGCATGGATAATTCAACAAAAAATAAAAAAAATCCTAACCAACTGGGCATTATTACAGAAATGTAAAAGGTGGCTCAATATTAGATAATAAATGAATAGAATTCATTGCTTTATTAAATTCAATGAAAAGGTCATGTGATCATCTCCAGACATGTTGAAATACCTTTCAATGAAATTCAACAATGATTTTCGATTAAAAAACACTCAATAATAAAGAAATCAGCAGACTACTTCACTAACATGAAAAAATATATATTCTCTCAGCCCCAGAGTCAATATCTTTCTTAATAGTAAAGCAATGAATTCTATTCATATATTATCTAATATTGAGCCACCTTTTACAAGATCAAAATAAGATTGTCCATTATCAATACTACTGTTTCACACTGGGGTATTGAGCAACACATTTGGACAAGAGAAAAAAATGAGATATATAACAATTGAAAAAAAGGTGTAAAACGAGTTCAATTTCAGATAACATGATTACATACCTGGAAAAATCAAAAGAGTCAACTGAATAACTACTACAAACTGTAAGAGAATTTGAAGGTAAGGGGATAGAATATTAACATGTGGAAATTGTATTGGGACAGATTTTGTACACTCTCAGATGAATTTGGCCCCACCTGCCTTCCAGGCCTTGGCTGCTCATTCAACGGAGGGCAATGGCCTCTGTTGATAGTGCCTCTTATCCTGGCTAGTTTGGTCTCCCTGGAATAAAGGCTGGTCTATGGCATAGCTCCCATCATGTCTACCATGGCAGAAGTCACAGTAGCTCCCATGCCCAGGCTCAACCCAACTAAACCCTCAAAATCTTTGTTCCTTCTGCCACTTCTAGATTCAGACAAGACACCACACCACAGAATATGAGATCTGACTTTTCCAGTGGTTGCCCAAAGAGACAATAAAAGACAGGAGCCATAACAGAACTGGTAGATAAATTTCTCTCCCTTCCTTGCTGCAAAGGACCATTTTGAGGTGCAGTGGTGCTGTCCAACTACATCCTACATGACCCAAAAACTGGCTGTGTTTCTTATGAAGCTGTGGCTGACTCATCAATGCATCAATTTGTATTTTCCTTCCCTCCTTC
Organism: Eulemur rufifrons; assembly: GCF_041146395.1. Lineage (NCBI taxonomy): Eukaryota > Metazoa > Chordata > Mammalia > Primates > Lemuridae > Eulemur > Eulemur rufifrons. The sequence goes on along the minus strand of NC_091012.1, from coordinate 19,102,877 downwards.
CCTTTTTCCATCACTCTCAATGCACTGGGATTATGATCGCAACAAAGCATGCACAAATAAACTTGGGCTCAAGTTCTGTTTTCTATGGAACCCAGGCAAAGGCAGAAATAATAATCTTATATAATATATACAAACAACAACCAGTTGGTAGATATGATGGAGAAAAATCCCCATTTACAATAACAACAAAACTGAAAAAATACTAGGCATAAACTTAATAAGAAATGCATAAAAGGCAACATAAAAAAACTTGGAAATGCTCCTGTAAGACATAAAAGTGCACTTGAACACAATTGGAAGGACATATCATGTTCTTGGACAGAACGTCTCAACATCATAACTATGTCAATTTTCCATAAGTTATTTAGAAATCTAATCTAACATCTGCCTCCCCTCCCCAATAATAACAGGTTTTCATTTAAAACTAAGCAAGCTGATTCTAAAGTTCATGTGGGAAAATAAAAAGGCAAAAATAGCTAGGAAAGCTCTAAAAAAGAAGAACAATAAAAAGGGACTAGACCTACCAGTATTAAAATAAACTGTAAAGCCCCTATAATTAAAAAGTGTGATATTGGCACATGAATAGACATAGAATACCAATGGAACAGAAAAATACAGAAATTGAACTAAAAGTAAACGTGGAAATTTCGTATTTGATAAGGAAGGGTAGCACCTAAAATCAGTGGGACACAGATGAACTGCTTAATAAGTAGTGTTAGGACAACTGTATAGCCATTTGGAAGAACATAAAATTGGATCTATCCCCTATGTCTGCACCAGGAAAAATCACATAGATCAAAAAAAAAAAACAAACAAACAAAAAAAAAAAAACAAAAAAACAACAAAAAAAAAAAAAACCAGACAGTAAAATAAAGCCACATGGGCACTAGAAGAAAGCATAGGTGAATTCCTTTATAGCTACGAAGTGGGAAGGGCCTTCCTCACATGACATAAAATACAGAAGCCATAAAAGAAAATATTGAAAAATTTCACTACATACAATTTTTTTTTTTGCACACACATAAGCAAAGTCAAAATACAAATGACAAACTGGGAAAAATATCTAAAAAGATAACCATCTCCCAGAAATTGAGACTACAAAGACCAAAAATGGAGGAAGAGCACAGGTCACAGGAAAATAAACAAACATAAAGAAATGTTCAATCTCCCTCCAAATAAAAGAACTGCAAATTAAATCTACACAGAAATACCATTTCTCACCTATTAGATGGCAAAAATCCCAATTTAGCAATACATTCTGACAAGGCATTCTTTTATGTTGCTGATGGGAATGTAAAATGGACGTTTGGTAATATCTACTAAATTTATAAATTTATTTAATACAGATCCAGTAACCCCAGCTCTGGAAATCTATCCCACAGACATACCTGCACAAGTTCACCATGTCAAACATACAATGTTATTTGTTGTGCCATTGGTTGTAACAAGCAAAAGAGTAGAAACAACCCAGGTGTTCAAAATAAGGAAATGGTTGAATAAACTGTAGTATAGCCACACAATTATATATTATACAGCTATCAAAAATGGTGAAGAACTCTGGTTATTGACGTGGAGAAAATTCTAGGACAAAATTTTAAATGAACAGACTAAGATACTGAATGGTGTATACAGTAAGCTGCCTTTTGTGTAAGAAAAGGAGGACTAAGAAGCTATATACATATTTCCTTGTATTTATATAAAGAAATACAGAAAATGGAGGAAAAAACTAATAAAATGCTTATTTGAGGGGTGAGAGTAAATGAGGTAGATTAAGACAGATATGGGGATGGGATTTTTCAATGTATATTTTAAATATATTTTTTAATTTTTGAAACGTGGATGTATTACCTATTCAATAGCAATTTTAAAACTAAGACAAAAGTTTAAGAATTGACAGAAAGATAAACAGAATTGCCCCACAACAGACCCAAAGAAGGATTTAAGATTTAGGATGCATTTAAGATCATTTTTCTAGAAACAAAAATACAAATAACTTTTATATATGAAAAGCTGCTCAACCTCACTCATAAAGAAATTTAATTAAAACAAGATACCATTTATCACCTATCAATTTTTGCAAAGATGAAAACATTCAATAATAATACCCTGTATTTGAGAGGGTGCAGGGGGACAAATACTTTCCTGCACTGTTGCTATACAAAGATATTTACCACAGTATTATTTATAGCAGCATGAGACTGGAAACAAGAAAAATTCTATCATGGTACCTCCACATAGTGAAATATTATGAAGTTGTTAACAATAATGAGAAAGATCTATGTGTGCTGATATGGACCAGTCCCCAAAATATATTGTTAAGAAAGGAGGTTACAAAATAGTGAATATAATATGCTACCATTTGTGTAAAAAACCAAGGAGGTACATATGCTTGTATATGGATGGACTATATCTGGAAGGAAAATCAAGAAACCAGTCCCAGAAAAGAAGTAGAAGGGGTCTCCACTTCTAGGAATGTAAAAAGTTGCAAAGACCATCCCTCCCTCCACAATGAGAAAAGCTGGGCAAAACACAGAATCTTAATGTTCTTCAGTCCGTCAAAGAGTTGAGATCACAGGGCACCCAAGTGATCTGACTTCCAAAGAAGGGCCATGAACTCCTCCCAGGGTAAAGGGGACTCATAGAGGAGAGCCCCTCTTGGTGGTGACCCTAAGTAGAAAGACTTCCAGCTGCTGTGGGAGCCCACAACCCAGAGAACAAGCTACCTGTACAGCCAACCCAGGTCCCTGACTTCCTCTTCACCATAACAAGAAACAGCCTCCTATAATTAAAATGGATATCTGTCAACAGGATTCTCATTTAAGCTGAAGAAATTAACTGTTCAATCTAGAACATAATTTCTCACTCTTGGTACTATTGACATTTTGGACCAAATTCTCCTTTGGTGGATGGAGGTTGTCCTGTGTGTTACAAGGTCTTTAGCAGTAGCATCCTCCCCACCAAACATCTCCAGACACTGCCAAATGTGCCCTGGGGGTAAAGTTAACATACAGTTGCGGTTCCACATACGAGTCAAAAATAAAAGATAACAATACAATAATAAAAAAATACAAATAAAATAATACAGTATAACAATTACTTACATAGCATTTACTTTGTTTTATGTATTACAAGTAATCTAGAGATGATTTAAAGTATACAGGAGGATGTTCGTAAGTTATGTGCAAATATTTTGTCATTTTATATAAGGGACTTTAGCATCCACGGATTTTAGTATGGGGGGAGGGTCCTGGGACCAATCCTCTGAGAATACCAGGTGACAGCTGTACTTATACTAAATTCACTTACTTAAAAATTATATTTTTACTATCTGAAATGCAAATTCAACTGGGTATCTTGTATTTTATTTTTTGCTAAATAGGACAATATGACAACCCTATGTGGGGGGAAAATTCCACCCCCATTGAGAACTACTGATCTAGATCCTCATACACAAACATGAGCAGACAATCAAGAACCATCAAGTGCTTGAAGAATTCAAAGCCAAATTTCAAAACTCTCTTCCTCAAATACAGCAAATATATTCCTACTGTCTCAGGAAGCCTTGCATTTACTGTTCCCTCTTTCTAGAAACCTGTTTCCCTAAATATCTGTATGGATGTAAGGGATGAAGCCAGGATATACTAAATAAGCTAGGGAAAACTCTCACAGGATAATGAAATATCCAGAAAAGATGGACAGGCTGATGTGAAAAGGAAACAGTTCACATAAAATGAAAACATGATTATCAATCAATGGCTGAACAGCAGAATGTTATGACAAATGAGTAAATTAGTGAGTTAAAAGCTTAATCTGAGAACATCTCTCAGAACGATGAGCAAAAGAACATGATGATGGTAAGTATGAGAGAAAAGTTGAGGCATATCTGGAGTGCCGATTCACACTATGCCAGTTATTTATGTATTAATTCCCTGCCCCAAGACCAGCCCTCTATGCTCTCCTTTGGAGTTGGGACTGGAACTCTACCAACCATATTTATTAGACTCCCTCAATGGCTGTCACCACCATATGCTAGATGATAGAACAAGTCTTGACCAATTTCAAAGGATTCAAATCATACAAATTATATTGTCTAATCCCAATGAAATTAAATTAAAAGTAAAAAACAGAAAGATATCTGGGAAATCCTCAAATATTTGGAAATTAAACAACACACTTCTAAATAACCTATGGATCACAGAAGAAATCACAAGGGAGATTAGAAAATATCTTGAAGTGAATAAAAATAAAAACACAACTTATCCAAATTTGTGGAATGCCACTAAACCAGCATCAAGGGGGAAATTTATAGCACTAAATGTCTATACAGATGCTCTTCAACTAACAATAGGGTTACATCCTGACAAGCCCATTGTAAGTTGAAAACATCTTAAGTCGAAAATGCATTTAATACAGCACACCTAACCTACCGGACATCATAACTTAGCCTAACCTACCTTAAACATGCTCAGAACACTTGCGTTATCTTAGAGTTAGACAAAAACATCTAACATAAAGTCTATTTTATAATAGTTACAAAGAATTTTGAATCAAAATTCAAAGTACAGTTTCTATTGAAAATTCAAAGTACAGTTTCCTTTTCACACACAATCGTAAAGTCATAAAATCATAAGTCAAACCATCATAAGTTGGGGACCATCTGTATTAGAAAATAAGAAAGATCTTGAATCAATCACCTTAGCTTCTACCTTAAATTAATTTCAGAAAGTGCACTGTGGCCCGGTGCGGTGGCTCACGCCTGTAATCCCAGCACTCTGGGAGGCTGAGGTGGGAGGATTGGTTGAGCTCAGGAGTTCGAGACCAGCCTGAGCAAGAGCGAGACCCCGTCTCTACTAAAAAAATGGAAAGAAATTATATGGACAGGCCGGGCGCGGTGGCTCACGCCTGTAATCCTAGCACTCTGGGAGGCCGAGGCGGGTGGATCGCTCAAGGTCAGGAGTTCGAGACCAGCCTGAGCAAAGAGCGAGACCCCGTCTCTACTAAAAATAGAAAGAAATTATATGGACAACTAAAACTATATATAGAAAAATTAGCCGGGCATAGTGGCGCATGCCTGTAGTCCCAGCTACTCGGGAGGCTGAGGCAGTAGGATCGCTTAAGCCCAGGAGTCTGAGGTTGCTGTGAGCTAAGCTGACGCCACGGCACTCACTCTAGCCTGGGCAACAAAGTGAGACTCTGTCTCAAAAAAAAAAAAAAAAAGAAATTATATGGACAACTAAAAATATATACAGAAAAAATTAGCCGGGCATGGTGGCGCATGCCTGTAGTCCCAGCTACTTGGGAGGCTGAGGCAGGAGGATCGCTTGAGCCCAGGAGTTTGAGGTTGCTGTGAGCTAGGCTGATGTCACAGCACTCTAGCTCAGGCAACAGAGTGAGACAGTGCCTCAAAAAAAAAAAAAGAAAGAAAGAAAGAAAGAAAGTGCACTGCCTGCTGTGTGGTCAATGCTAAGGGAAAGAAGCTGGACATAAAAGACCATATAGTCTCTGATTCCATTTATATGAAATTTCCAGAAAAGGTAAATCTATAGAGACAGAAAGCAGATCAGTTGCTGCCTGGGGTTAGAGATGGAGTGAGGAGTAACTGCAAACAGGCCAAGGGAGTTTAGAAATGGTCTAAAACTGGTCTGTAGTAATGTTTTCACAATGGTATAAGTTTTCTCAAAATCTACCAACTGTACACTTACAATGGGTGAATTCTATAGTGTGTGTGAATATGTGTGTGTATATATACATACACATACATATAAAATACCACCATAAAGCTGTCTTTAAAAATCACTGGAATGTATGGAAATGGGCTCTAAGGATGTTAGGCCAAGGAAGGCAGAATATAATATCAGATTAAGCTAAATGTATTGATAAGAGTGGGCTTACCAGAGAGCCTAGATTTAATGTGTTAGCTCAAGCACTGAGTGTTCTAACAGTTTGCCTGACGGAATGATATCTTTAATGTTCTGAAAGAAAAACAAAACAAAAATTTTGAAAAACTTGCCAATCCATAATTCTATGCCCAGTGAAAATATTTTTCAAAATGAGGAAAAAATAGACATTCTCAGACCAAAAAGAAAAAATAAAAAGGAAAAGAAAAACACTGAGAGAATTCATTGCCAGCAGACCTAAATTACACAAAATGTTAAAGAAAGTTCTTCAGACAGAAGGAATATGACAGCAGATGGAAACTTGAACCTACACAAAGAAATGAAGCATACTGGAAATGGAATAAATAAAAGAAAATAAACTTTATTTTCTCTCCTTAGTTCTAAATGCTTGAAAAGATGACTGATTGTCTAAAGCAAATTCAGCAGCAATGTATCATGTTTATAGCAGATGTAAAAGTAAAATGCATGACAAGAATAGCACAAAGAATGTAAGGATGAAATTGGGAATATACTGTTGTAATGTCTTCACACCACTAATATTATAATAGTATAATATTATTTAAAGGAAGTCTCTAACTAATTAAAGATGTATATTTTACACTCTAGGGCAATGACTGAAAAATTAAAAAGTTATGATTGGTAAGTTAATAATAGAGATAAAATGGAATAATAAAAAAGGCTCAATTAACCCAAGAAAAGGCAGAAACAGAGAACATAAACAAAGAACAGATAAAACAAATGGAAAACAGCTAGCAAGATGGTAGATTTTAACCCAAACATTTCAATAATCATACTTTGTGTGAATGAACTAAACATGCCAATTAAAACAAAGAAGGTAAGAATGCATAAAAAAGCAAGACCCAATTATATGCTGTATATAAGAAACCCACATTAAATATGAAGACACTGAGAGGTTAGAAGTAAAAGACTGGAAAAAGAGGCCGGAGCAGTGGCTCACGCCTGTAATCCTAGCACTCTGGGAGGCCAAGGTAGGCAGATTGTTTGAGCTCAGGAGTTCGAGACCAGCCTGAGCCCTGTCTCTACTAAAAAAATAGAAAGAAATTATCTGGACAACTAAAAATATATATAAAAAATTAGCTGGGCATGGTGGCACATGCACAGAGTCCCAGCTATTTGGGAGGCTGAGGCAGGAGGATCGCTTGAGCCCAGGAGTTTGAGGTTGCTGTGAGCTAGGCTGATGTCACAGCACTCTAGCTCAGGCAACAGAGTGAGACACTGTCTTGAAAAAAAAAAAAAAAAAAAAAAAGAATGGAAAAAGATATACCATGCAAGCACATATCAAAAGAAAGTTGGGATAGCTATATTTATATAAGAAAAATAAGCTTCAAAACAAGAAATAGTATCAGGGATAAAGAAAGGCTTCTATTCTCCAAGAAAACATAATAATTCTAAATGTGTATAACAAACAACAGAACATCGAAATACATGAAGGAAAAACAAATAGAACTGTAAGGAGAAATGGACAAATTGTTGACAAATCCACAATTACAGATAGACATTTTCGTACCCCTCTCTCAGTAATTGATAGTAAAAGTAAGCAGAAAATCAATAAGGATATCGAAAAACTGAACAACAATATCAGCAAACCTGGCCTAATTAACATTTATAGAACATGTCACCCAATGGGGGAAGAATACACAGTTTTTCAAGTACACATGTAATATTCATGAAGTGAAACTATATTGTGGCCCATAATATAAACTTAACACATTTTAAAGAATAGAAATTATACTTTGTTCTTAGATCATAATGGAATTTAACTAGAAATGAATAACAGGTATGTAGAAAATCCAATATTTGGAAATTAAACAAAGAACTTCTAGACAACCCTTGGGTCAAAGAGGAACCCTCAGGGGAAATTAAATAATATTTTGAAATGAATAAAAATGAAAACACTACATATCCAATTTTGTGGGATGCACCTAAAAGCAGCACTTGAAGTTTGTAACATAAATGCTTATATTAGAGAATAAGAAAGGTCTTTAATGAGTAATTTAAGTTTCCTCACTAAGGAACTAGATGAAGAAGTGATCAAATTAAACCCAAAGCAATCAAAAGGATGGAAATAATAAGAGGATAAATCAATGAAATTGAATTCAGAAAGAAAGTAGAGAAGATCAATGAAACCAAAGGCTGGTTTTTAGAAAATAACAGAAAAATTGATAAAACTCTATCCTGACTGATGAGGGAAAAAAAATATAGAAGACATAAATTACAGTAGTATCATAAATGAAACAGAAGGCCTCACTACAAATCCTATAAACATTAAAAGTATAATAAGGGAACATAACTTCACAGAAATAAATTCAAGAACTTAAATAAAACAGAGAAAATCCTTGAAAGATACAAACTACTAAATCTCGGTCAAAAAGATATGGATAACCTGAGTAGCTCTTTACCTATTAAAGAAATGAAATTTATAGTTAATAACTTTCCTACAAAGAAAAGTCCAGGCCCAGATAGTTTCAATAGTTAATTCTAACAAGCATTTAAGGAAGGAATACCAATTCTACACAATATCTTTCAGAAAATACAAGAGGAGAGGACACTTCCCATTGCATTTTATGAGGCCAGCAAGATAGTACAAAAAAGGAAAACTGTAGATCAATATACCCCATGAACAGAGACACAAATATCCTCAGCAAAACATTAGCAAAGCAAATCCAGCAATTTATGAAAAGAATGACATATCACGTCCAACTGAAGTTTATTCCAGGAGTTCAAGCCTGGCTCAACATTGAAAAATCAACCAGTATAATTCACGATAGTAACAGATTAAAAAAGAAAAGGATATTATTATTTTTATGGATGCAGGAAAAGCATTTAACAAAATCTAATTCATGATAACAAGTCTCAGCAAACTAGCAATACAGGGGAACTTCCTCAATTTGGTAAAAGGCACTGTCAAAAAAGCCTACAGCCAACGTATTTAAAAGGCAAAAAGCTGAACGCTTTCCCCCTAAGATCAAGAAAAAGTTATGGATGTCTGCTGTCATCCTTTCTATGCAATATTTATAATACTGCAGGTTCCAACTGCAAACAAGCCTATTAGAACTAATAAGTGAGTTTAGCAAAGCTATAGGATACAAAATTAACAAAATCAATTGACAAACTAGTTCTACAATTGATATAGAAAAGCAAAGGCCCTAAAATAATCAAAACAACTCCAAAAAAGGAAAACAAAGTGGGAGGGCTAAAACTACTATCATCAAGCAGCATCAAGTATTGGCATAAAGATGAACAAATAGATCAATGGAACAGACTAGAGAATCCAGAAATAGACCTACATAAATTTGGTAAATTGATTTTTGACAAAGTTTCAAAAGTACGTCAATGGAGTAGACAGTCTACTTGATAAATAGTATTGGAACAAATGGAATCTGTATATGAGAAAATGAACCATAATATAAACCTCACAACTGGTACAAAATTAACTCAAAATGGATCATAGATCTGAATGTAAAATTACAAAGCTTTTAGAAAAAAACAGAAGAAAATCTTCCAGATCTTAGACTAGGTGAGATTTCTTAGATTTGACACTAAAAGTATGATTCATAAAAGAAAAATTGATATTTGGGATTTCATTAAAATTTTAGTTCTACAAAAGATACTGTAAAGAGAATAAAAGACAAACTACAGATTGCTAGAAAATGTTTGTAAATTACATATCCAACAAAGAATTTGTATCCAGAGACAAAAACAGTACTGAGCTCTTAGCATTGTTTTGAAGACCAAATGAGTTAATACAAGTAAGGTTCTTAGCGTAGTGCCTGGCACATATAAACATTCACCAAATGTGAACTATTATAACTTTATTATCACTGTTATTATAGTATTCTTTAAAATTGGGGAAATAGAAGCAAGCCAAATGTTCATCAATAGAGAAATTGTTCAATTATGTTACTTTTTTTGTAAGGAATATTTGGCAATGGTTTAAAAAAATGGAGTAAATCTATATGTACTAACCTGGAAAGATGTCCAGAATCATGTAAAAAGCAGATTGCAGGACAATTAGTATAATATGATCCCATTTGTGCAAGGAGAAAATTATATATTTTCTGGAAATTTTTCTAGACTAAACTGCTAACAGTTGTCCCTGGGGAGGGGAGTGGAATAAGGAGGAGTACAAAGGGAGGGTAGGATGTGGGCAAAATCTAAAAGGCGTCTTCACTTTTCATTCTATTTATTCCTATATTGTTTGAATTTTTACAATAACTACATTTCTGTATTACTTGTGAAACAAAAATATACAAAAGAAAAGAATTAACTATCTTTTAAAAGAGCAATGACAAATAACTTTCTGATTGTCTTGGTTGATGGATTCAAAGTGGACGAAGTACAAGCTTACCTTGGACTGAAAGATTTGCCTAAAAACAGACTGAGCTTCCATTTGTAACAGCAAACATTAATGGGTGCTGCTTGCTGGCCTTGCAGCATAAAGAACCGAGTTATTGCCCTGGTCGTGCTACTAAGTAGCTTTGTTATGTTACTGTATTATCAATGATAGATTATGGAGTCCTTGAGGACTGGGATCAAGTCTTTTTTCTCTGTCCTCCCATCTGGTAACACCGGGCCTGCCTAGTTCAGAGTTGGCGCCAAATTAATAGGAGAAAGGAGTACTCCTGACCCGAGGAGTCGAATATAAACCAACTTTCCAAGTCGCGTCAAAGTGACATATGATCGCCATCTAGTGGCAAAAAGGATTCCTGCAGAATTTAGCGAAGAGAAGAAACGGACTTTTCTTTTTGAGGTGTGTTCCAGGGACAGATGCCTTTCAGCAAAAAAAAAAAAAAAAAAAAAAAAAGAGAGAGAGAGAGAATATTGACTATCTAAAAGACTATGACCCTCCTTTAAAAAGGTCCCAATCATCAAGATTTATGTCTTGGAGTGTTGGCAAGATGACATCTGGGATCTTTTGTGTCATGTTTCCTCTATCACCGCCTTGTCATTACATACCCCACACATCTCTAAGCCGTGCAGGGCCCACTTCTGCCACACCCCTGTACTACCTAAAAAGAATGAGCCATGTATGATAATAGGTATGTACAGCCAGGCCTCCCCAAAGTTTACAAAGCACCAATAAACTCCCAGGCCAGTCTGCTCAGGAGAAGATACAAAAACAAGACTGGGAAAAAAAAATATTCCATAAACTTTGCCCTCCAGGCTCATCATCCTTCTGAATCATCTACCAGAAAGTAAGTGTCACTCTTCCGACGTCTCTCAGTCCAAAGGACTACAAGGAAACCCACCCTGAGTCAGCACTGCAAGTACCACTCTGTGACAAAAGCCTCACCTGCCCGTGCAGGTCAAAGGAGTAGTGAGATATTTGACCCTGTGCTTATGGACTCATGGACTCAAAAAAAAAAAAAAAAGAAAAGAAAAGAAAAGAAAAAAGAAAAGAAAAGAAAAAAGTGATGTAGGGACACACTGGCAGTTAATCAGAGAAATCTTGGTATTTATACATCTGTGATATTTCCATGCTAAACGCAACAATATGCCTGTAAAATGTTGTTCAGCAGAACATGAGTGCAGACATGAGAGAGTTTGTTCCTACCACCATGCTGTGGAGTTGCAGAGAAATTAGGAACTAGGAACAAGATGAATCCATCAAGCTACTCCCAGTGTAAAAAAGGCAAGAAGCCCTAATATCTATTTATATGCAACTCCCTGGGGACTGAAGTGGTTCTTCCTAATGGCTTGAAAATACTCAGTCGCAATGAGGTCTTTAAGCAGAATGTTCTAAAGACTTTATCCCGAGGACGCTGATGGAGATAATGAACGTTTGAGCTGTCTGTAGAGCGTTTAAAAACGGTAATGGAATGTGTAGGAAGATGTGCTCTTCCAAGTGTTCCTAATTTCATACTAGTAAAAGTCAACGGTTCCTGCTGGCACTAGAGAAGCGCGCTGTCAGCATGCAGAAAAAGCTGAAAAGCAACACGATGAGAGACGAGGTACACCGTGTAGGTCTCCAGACAGAAGTGTCTGACGACAGCGACGAGAGACAGCACTCCTTACTGTCCAAGGGTAATGCAGGAGCCTCCCTGCCCGCCTGGCCCAGGCCAGTCCCCTCCCGCTGTCAGTCCCCTTCGCCGGGCAATGGGACTCAGAGCCACTTCCCGCCAGAGACAGTGGTACTCTTTCGAGATGTCTCCCCGGCGCCTGGGGTTTCAGCTGCAACCCGCCTCGCTCCGCTACGGCCAGCGGTGGTCTGGAGCCGCGCAGCCTCGCGGGCGAGAGCTACCCGGCCCCGGCCCGCGCCCGGGGCCCGCGGCGACGCTGGCCCGACGTGCGATTTCGCTTTCCGTCAATCGGCCTCGCCTGCAGTCCCGGGAGCTGGGAGCGGCTGCGTCTAGCGCGCCCAGAGCCCCGGGGCTCCCGGGGCCACCGCGCGGCCACCCCGCGGGCGAGCGCCCAGGGCCGCGAAGGCCCGGCGAGTGGCTGCACCCCTACTCACGTAGCGCTGCAGCTTCCTCTCGGGGGGCGACTTGACCAGCCAGCCGGTGCACACGGCGTCGCCCGCGCTCATCGTGGCCGCCGCCGCCGTTTCCTCCAGCTGGGCCGGCCGCCCGCGGCAGGAGGAAGTCGGGCCAGGGATGCCGGTGGGGCGGGCCCTGCGCCCGCCTGCCCAGCGCCGCCCCGAGCGGCCGCTGCGACCCCCACCTCCGGCCGCTGCGGCCCCCCGGGAGGGGACCGGCGCAGCCCCGCGGCCCAAGACGATGGGAAAAGGAGCGGAGACCGGGAAGCTCCTTCGAGCAAGTGCAGTGACGCCAGCGGCAGTGCCTTGGGGGACTCTATGCAGGGCGCCCTGCCCCTCTCACCCAGGGGCCCAGGGGGCTGACTGTTCTAAGAGTCGAGCTCGAGCGGCGAGTGAGAGAGCACACGGAAGGAACCCTGAGATCTAATTCCCCATCTGTGACCCGCCACTTCAAAAGGACTAGTCCCTGGGCCTCAGGGGCAGGAGAACCCTGAAACCTACCCCCCCGCATCTGCTGTGTACGTGATTCAGGGAGGAAGAAAAGAAAGATTCCTCTTGGACTTCCCTGTTCCCCTTGATAGTTTGCAGAGTGTTTTTATGCCCCTCCTGCAAAGATCATTGTGTTCCGTGATAAGCTTTGCTGGCAAAACTGTTTAAATGTCCTAATGAACCCAAATGACCCAGATTCAAAAGGTAGTGCTGTTTGCAGTCTCTTTGACTGTAAGGTTTTAAAAGATGGCGGCTCTAAGGTTGGTTGTGTCAGGCAGTGTGCTGAGCACTCTAATAATAACAATAACGATAATAAACACCTAAGATTTATCATGACCTTCCTCAGTGCCAGTTATTGTGCTAAGCACTTTACAGGCATTATCTCATTTGGTCCACACAAATACCCTATGAAATGGGCCCTATTATTATCTCAATTTTGCAAGTGAGTAACATGAAAAACAGGATGATAATGTCACTTGTCCAAAGCCATATAACTTGGAAGTCATCCATAGACAGCCATGGCTGTCTCAAGAGCCCATCCTCTTATACATAACCCTCCATTCCTTGTGGGTACCATCTATGTAATGCTCGGTGGCATCTGCCAGCTCCCTGATCTAGAGTGCTCTTTCCCCTGGGTGTAATACCTTTCACCTGGAAGTCACACTTGGAAGAAACAAATGACTTACAAAGAGACTTCTCAACCTGCTACCATACATCTGAAATTTGCAAGGAGAGATGACTGTTTTGAATGACATGGCTGGGCCATCACAGTGGCTCACGCCTGTAATCCTAGCACTCCGGGAGGCCGAGGCGGTAGGATCGCTTGCAGTCAGGAATTTGAGACCAGCCTGAGCAACAGTGAGACCCCCTCTCTACTAAAAATAGAAAAAAAATAGCTAGCCAACTAAAAATAGAAACAAAAAATTAGCTGGGTGCAGTGGCGAATGCCTGTAGTCCCAGGTACTTGGGAGGCTGAGGCAGGAGGATTGCTTGAGCCTGGGAGTTTGAGGTTGCTAGACTGATACCACTGCCCTCTAGCCTGGGTGACAGAGTGAGACTGTGTCTCAAAAAAAAAAAAAAAAAAAGAATGACATGGCTCATTTGTCATTCTATAATTACATGGGGTTCAATGGAGAGAACAGAATCCACTCTAGGTGTTTCATACAGAAAGGGATTTGATTTAGGGAGGCATTGGAAGTGCTGGAGCAACCAGAATCAGGGGCTGCCACTAGAGTTTTGGCTTTAGGTTCACACCAGAGCTGCAAAGCAGAGGTTAGGAGACTATTGCTGGCAACATTCACACCTCAGAGACCACTTCACTCTGACCAGCACTGCAACCATCTGCCTCCTCTCTGTTTTCCAAATCTCACATTAGCGTGTCTAATTAGCTAAACTTAATTTACATCCACAAATATAGATTCAAGACAATGTTTAATATCTTTTTTAGATTTCCCACCTCTCCAAATACAAGAACGGTGAAATGAAAGTTGAGAGGGAAACTATTAATACATATCTAGCACAGAACACCCTCCCCTGACCAGCTACTCAATATCCACACACTCCCTTGTACATAAAATAAACTTACTATAGCAACAACAACTTATTCACACTAAAACAATGCTATTATCTTCTCTATAACCTGATAAACACTCCCTAAAACAGGAGACCAAAGGTTCCATCAGGCACAGTAGCCATCTCTAAAGGATAATCATTCCTCTTCTAGTTCAGGTACCCCCTGTCAATATCCTATAACCTAAAGAAAAAATTTTCAAAGTTAATCTTATCAAGTGATGCCCATAAAACATAAAAGGGAGATGGGAAAAGTTTACATACATACAGCTACTAAAATCTTCATTTCTATAACTGGTCATGACACTGTAATTGGTGTTTGTAACTTCTTTTTTCCACTACCCCCACCCCACGGCCCTCCAGCCAGGACCTTGGCTGGTCAAAGTTCTTTACCTGATGAGTGACCCAAACCTTTATTCCTAACTAGTCTGAATCTTCAGTGGTCCTACCTGGACACGGCATTACTAGGAGATGCCCCAGATGATCCCTTGAATTCAAGACACAGTCCTCCCTGACCCTACTGTTTGAGAGCAATCCTATTTCCTCTTGAGAATTAATGTGAATCATGTGAGCCAGTTCAGTAGGACCCATCGTTTGCCTGCTGATTCAGTGGCCTAAAGAATCCCCAATGGCCAGGTGGCAGTCTTAGCCTGCAATTCAATGAAATCAATATTGCATCTCTGGCGGAAGCATTCCTCCCTTGAGAACAAAGACCTCTCAACCAGTAGAGCTCACAGTTGTGAGGATGAGAAAAAACACCTCGCAGGTGGATTATTAGGAGTTGCTCCTCTCTTGATTCCTGGACCCATGGATTCTGGCTATGCAGAAACAGCACCACATAATGGTCACCTGTTTAAAATATTTACTTAATCCTATAAGACAGGACCTCTGCCTTTCAGCACATTTTCACCTCACTAGGTTAGTAACTTAGTCTTCAACAGATCAACCATCTTACCATCCTGTCAAGCCAGGTGCTTCTGAGATACATGGTAAGACTACTGGAGCTCATTAGCATGAGCACACCACCATTTGTCTTTTGCCCTATAACGATTTCCTTAGTCGGAAGCTCTGTTATGCTATTGTGAATGTGAATAAGCAGTCCAGTAAGTCTGTGCATGGGAGTGCTAGCAGAAATTTAGGTTATAAAAAAGCAAATCCCTGTACAAAATAAGCACCCATTCGAGTGAGATGGATGTGGTTCAATTTCATCAGTCTTCCACCGGGTAGTTGGCTGGTCCCCTGAGGGAATACTACCATACTGGGAGATTATTGTTGGTCTCTGCTGTGGGCAGGTTGAGTACTCAGCAGTGGCTGTGGCCATATCAACTTTTGCTAGTCCTTGGGAGTCTCACTCATTGCTAATTCTCTTAGCCTTGCTCACATCTCTATAAAAAAAAAATCCCCTCATTATACTTTCCTTGTTTCAAGCCATTGAGTGTATCATTTGTTCCTTCTGAGACCTTGACCAATACACCTGGTCATGGGGAACTCCCTATGCCGTTATAGGTGTGAACTGAAGGAAAGGTTGTTATGTAGCATTAGAGGCCACAAAGATATGAGACACCTGCTCAAGCAACTTTCCTGTACCTTCCAGACTTGCTTGAGTCTGGTCTCAAATATTCCACTTTCAGTGGATGATCAAGTAGTACCCAATTTATCAGGGACAGCTGAATGCCCATGGTCAGGCATTCAAATTGCCACAGCCCAGGAGCAAGCCAGAAGCTGTTTATCAAAAGGAAAATACTTCTTTTCTGGTAGAGGGCACAGTTTGCTTCAAACCTCTAGGGGGCTGCTGTATGTTTCTCCTATTAAGACTTGCCAGAGGCTCCATGTAGCCTCTAGGTATGTCAAAGGCTCTGTGCATGTTGGATCCGCAGGGTCATAAGGGTCAAGCGGCCTGGACTTGTTATAGAGCCTTTTCTTGCCCTAGGTCCCACAGAAAACATGCAACCCTCCAGATTACTCACTGAATGTATTGGTGCGGCATACTTAAATGTAGTGTGTGTTGCCTACGAAATCCAAATAGCCATAGCAAATGCTGTACCTCCTTCTGAGTGGTAGGGGGTATGAAGTGCAGCAACTTGTTGGATACCCAACATGATTCAGACCATCTAAAAACTTCACTGAGGTTCAGGCTTTTCAATTGGGATTTATCTCCCACCCTCCGGGCATACTTATGTCTTAATAAAACGTCTAGAAGAGCAGTCCCCAACTTTTTTGGCACCAGGGACTGGTTTCATGGAAGGCAACTTTTCCACAGATGGGGGTGGGGAGAGGTGGAGCTCAGGCAGTGATGGGAGCCGTGGGGAGCGGCTGTAAATACAGAAGAAGCTTCTCCCTCCACCAGCCCGCGGCTCACCTCCTGCTGTGCACCCCCTGCCCCCCGTTCCACGGACAGGGGTGGGGGGTGAGGGGAGAGGCAGCAGTTGCGGAGCTCTGTGGCCAGGTCCCTAATAGGCCGCTGACCAGTACCAGTTTGAAGCCCCAGGGTTGGGGACCGAAGATCCAGAATATTTGCTTCCTCTTCATCACCTGGTCCAGTAAGCATAATGTCAGCAGTGCAATGAACCAGCATGATGTTCATGACAATCAAGTTTCATTCACCCTAGATTATGACAGTGAGCCAGAGAATACACATAGCCCTGAGGTTGTACTTCTGTTCCTACCAGATGAAAGCAAGCTGCTTCTGATGTTCTCTGCTGACTGGGAAAAAAGAACATTTGTCAGATGAATAACTGCATACCAGTCACAACCTGATTAATTTTGCAGTTACCCACTATTCATCTCCAGGCTAACTAGATAGGTTAAACAAAGATGTGATATGAGTAATCATTCCTGCATCTTTCAGGGTGTACTGTTCTCCCTGCCAGATAAATCCAAATTGCTCCTTTCATGAAGACCCATCCTAGCTTCTTGGCACTCCAGCCAAGGGGAGAGGAGAGAATTTGAATAACAAGTGGTTTTTGGCACGTGGATTCCCTTGTGGCTTCCCCATGTATTACTTATTTAAAATAGGCTTAATTTGGCAGTTCATTAAGTACTATAAATCGTATAACTAGAAGGATTTGTGGAAATAAATGTCCACTACTGGCCGGGCGAGGTGGCTCACGCCTGTAATCCTAGCACTCTGGGAGGCCGAGGCGGGTGGATCACTCGAGGTCAGGAGTTCGAGACCAGCCTGAGCAAGAGTGAGACCCCGTCTCTACTAAAAATAGAAAGAAATTATATGGACAACTAAAATATATATATACAAAAAATTAGCCGGGCATGGTGGCACATGCCTGTAGTCCCAGCTACTTGGGAGGCTGAGGCAGTAGGATCGCTTAAGCCCAGGAGTTTGAGGTTGCTGTGAGCTAGACTGACGCCACGGCACTCACTCTAGCCCGGGCAACAGAGTGAGACTCTGTCTCAAAAAAAAAAAAAAAAAAAGTCCACTATTGCAGAAGAGTTTCTATTTCAATTATGTCACGATGAGCAAAGTAACTATGCATCTAACTTATTTGCTATGAAAAGAAAATTGAAAAGAAAATTTTGGATCATGGACACACACAGGGAGATATCTACACATGTGTATGAAGGACAATAATGAGGAGAAAGGGCTGCACCTTCCTATATCTCCCACCTCCCACCTACCTCTTGTTCTAGTAAATCTATAAAGCATATGAATTAAAGGCCTGGAGTGCCATGGTACAAGTTCAGATAGGGGAACTCCCTTTTTCTTATATAGACATCTATAAAGTGCTTCTTTGAGAGTGAAAGCCATCTAATTTCCATCTGAATAGGAATTTAACTTTATTATTATCAATGATAGTCTTTCTCATGTCTCATGAGAGAATCCTAACATCACATCCTCTATTGTTGTATTTAAAATGGCACAAAATTGTTGTCACAAGTCGAAATCAAACACTTCTCAACTCATTCTATGAAGCCAGTATTACTCTGATACCAAAACCAGAAAAAGGTAAAAAAACTATCAACCAATATGCCTCTTTTTTTTTTTTGAGACAGAGTCTCACTCTGTTGCCCGGGCTAGAGTGAGTGCTGTGGCTTCAGCCTAGCTCACAGCAACCTCAAACTCCTGGGCTCAAGCGATCCTCCTGCCTCAGCCTCCCGAGTAGCTGGGACTACAGGCATGCACCACCATGCCCGGCTAATTTTTTGTATATATATATTTTAGTTGTCCATATAATTTCTTTCTATTTTTAGTAGAGACGGGGTCTCACTCTTGCTCAGGCTGGTCTCGAACTCCTGACCTCGAGCGATCCACCCGCCTCGGCCTCCCAGAGTGCTAGGATTACAGGCGTGAGCCACCGCGCCCGGCCCAATATGCCTCTTGAATATAGATATAAAAATCCTTAGCAAAATACTAGCAAATAGAATTCACAAATACATAAAAAGAGCTATACACTGTGACCAAGTAAGGTTTATCCCAGAGATGCAAGGCTCATTCAAGAAGAAAAGTCATATGGTTATATCAATTGATGCAGAACAAGTATTTGACTGACTCCAACACCAATTCTTAACAAAAACTCTCAGAAAATTAAGACTAGAAGGATAACTTCCTCAACTTGTTAAAGAGTGTGTACAGAAGACCTATGGCTGACATCATACTTAATGATGAAAAACTGGATACTTTCCCCCTTAAGATTGGGAACAAGGCAAGGATATTCACTCTCACCACTCTTATTCAACATAGCACTGGAAGTTCTATCCAGTGCAATAAGGTGGTAAAAAAAAAAAAAAAAAGAAATGAAGGCCATATAGATTGGGAAGAAAGAAATAGTCTTGATTTGCAGATGACATAATTGTCTTCATAGAGAATTTCAAGGAATCTACAAAAACAACTCCTATAACTAATGAGTGAGTTTTGAAAGGTTGTTGCATGTAAGACCAACACATAAATCTCTTTATACAATTTCAAGGCTAATTATAAAGCTACAGTAATCAAGATGGTGTGGTATTAGTGAAAGGACAGACATATAGATAAATGGAATGGAATAGAGAGCCTAGAAATAGACTCACATAAATCCAACTGGTTTTTGACAAAGGTGCAAAAGTAATTCAGTGGAGGAAGGATAGTCTTTTCAACAAACTGCAGCAGTTGGATGTCCATAGGCAAAACAGAACAAAACATCTTCAACCCAAACCTCACACCTTATACAAAAATTAACTCTAAATAGATATAGATTTAAATGTAAAATGTGAAACTATAAAACTTTTCGAAGATGACATAGAAAACTTTTGGAACCTAGAACCTGGTGATGGATGAGTTCTTAGACATGGCACCAAAAGTACAATCCATAAAAGAAAAAATGGATAAATTAGACTTCATCAAAATTAAAACTTTTGCTCTACAAAATACCTTGTTAAGAGTATAAAAAGACAAGCTACAGACTGGGAGAAAGTATCTGCAAACCACATACCTAACAAAGGACTCATATAAAGAATATATAAAGAGGCCAGGCACAGTGACTCATGCCTGTAATCCCAGCACTCTAGGAAGCCGAGGCAGGTGGATCATTTGAGCTCAGGAGTTTGAGACCAGCCTGAGCAAGAGTGAGACCCCCGTCTCTACTAAAAATAGAAAGAGATTAGCTGGACAACTAAAAATATACATTAAAAAAATTAGCTGGGCATGGTGGTGCATGCCTGTCATCCCAACTACTGGGGAGGCTGAGGCAGGAGGATTGCTTGAGCCCAGGAGTTTGAGGTTGCTGTGAGCAAGGGTGATGCCATGGCACTCTTGCCCAGGTGACAGACCCAGACTCTGTCTCAAAAAAAGAAAAAAAAAAAAAGAACATATGAAAAATTCCTAAAAGTCATCAGTAAAAAACAAAAACAAAAACTCTAATAATCCAATTAGAAAATAGACAAAAGATATGAAGAAGCATTTCATGAAGAGGATATACAGAGGGCAGAGAGGGCAGATAAGCACATCGGAAGATGTTCAACATCATTAGCTATTAGGGAAGTGCACATTAAATCCACAAGGAGATACCACTACCCACTTATCATAATGGCTAAAATAAAAAAAATCAGCAGAATTCCCACATTGATTTACTGACCTATGAAATGAGGCCATCAAGGGGAAAGGCCCAAGTGGAAACCCCTAGAGGTCCCCTTCCCACAAAAGTGTAAATCAAATGAAATGCCACATACTTAGGGGGCAATTTCAGACATTAGTTCTATCATCACAGACCTGGAAAATGCATGGAAGGAAATTCCTATCACACTCCCATTTAATTCATTAGTCTGGCCTGCACAGCAGTTGGTTAGGTCTTGGTGAATGCGGCAGTTTTAAACCAGGGCTCCAAAATTCTTTGACACTTCTCCCATTGAAAGGTGGGGCCAATGTCCCCTCCCCTTGAACCTCAACAGGCTTGTGACTGCTTCAACCATACAATACAGCAGAAGTGATGCTATGAGATTCCAAGGCGAAGTCATAAAAGGGGATGCAGCCTTATGCCTTAGTCACCCTAGCACTTGCTTTTGGAGCCCTGAGCCACCAAGTATAGAGTCCAACTACTCTAATGCTGCCATGCTGTAAGGAAGTCTAAGCCACGTGGAGAGGCCATGTGAAGTAGATGCTCCAGTTCTAGCAGAACCTGACCTTGCAGCCATCTTAGTGCAAGCAACAGGAATGTTCACGAAGAGCTTCCCAGAAGATTATAGCCTCCAGCCATCTCAGCACCAGTAGTCATCAAGTCATCTCAGACAAGGCTTCAGACATTATGGAGCAAAGAGAAACCATTCCCATTGTGCCCTGTCTGAATTCCTAACCTGAAGAACCTGTCAGCACAATGAAATGGTTGTTTAATGTCACTAACTTTTGGTATGGTTTGTTATGCAGCAGTAAAAACAAAAACCGTGGACATTAAATGACTGTGGATTACAGTAAGCTTAATCAGGTGGTTATTCCACCTGCTGCTGCAGTTTCAGATGTGGTCTATTTGCTGCAACAATTCCACACCTTTTTCAACATTTTGCATACAGCTGTTCATCTGGCCAATGGTAAAATGGCCTGGTGAAAATTCTGCCATGTTGCTAGTTTGGACACAAAACCTTGTGAAGCTGGAGTGCTAGCCTACAGAATTTGAAATAAACTACGAGCCAGAGACTATTAAACAGTGAAGTTTTTCTCATAGGTAGAATATAAGGGGTCTGGAAAACAGAGAGTTGAGGTGGAGAATGACATATCTCACAGGTGTGCTGAATGATCTGCCTTTAGAATTTTTGCTTCTCAACCTCGTGACTTTGGACCTGGCTGGTTTAGACTCTAGTACTGAATAAAGACACATTTCCACTTAGAGACATGAGAATTGCCCCACTAACTTGGAAACTGAGAGGCACTTGGCCATTTCTGGTTCCTCATGCCATTACCCACCCCTGCCCTCTCCCGCCAACTTCCAACTCATTGGCCAGAACTATGTCACATGGCCACCATAACTGCAAGAGAGGCCAGTAAAGGATGTAACAAAGGATCTGACTGGCTTAGAGCAACTATGACTCACCCCACATTGCTGGGCACAGTGCTATCCTGAAGAAAGCTGGGGCTTTATTACTGAACAAGAGGAAAGAGATGGCTGTTAGATAGCCAACTAAAAGTGTTTACCACACATGACTAGTGAAACATTTTAAAACCAGTCATAACCCTATAGGACCGGAGGGCAGGAGAGCATCTGTAAGAAGAGACAACGTGAAGAGCTTATGTTGTTAGGAGCTTTTCTCTTGGAGTACAGGAAGACTCTAAGAGAATTTAATGGTATAACCTTGTGTGGAGTGGCGCTGTGGAAGTGAGAGGTGAAAAAATTTTGAGGTCTATCCTTAATGTTCACTCATCCCATGCACACATTTATTCTCATTTTCGCATATATAATATCCATCATTTAAAGCTGTTCTTTATTGAGTCCAAGAGCCCATAATACCCTTCTAACAATAAGAGTCAACTTCTTTTACTTGCAAACAAAGTATTAATATTTCTGCCTGGTACAAGATTTGATACCAGAAGCAAAGTCTTCCATGTAACAAATTCTCAGACAAGTGTGATAATTTTGTTTTTGTTATCTGGCCGGATGTGGTGAAAACAATGTGGTGAAAAATATTCTGGGATGGGAATCTAATAGCCTACAATATATATTAGCAAAATAACTCCTTAAATTCTTGGCTGTTCTCACCTGAAATCTGTTGTCCCTTGCAGCTACAGCTCTGGGATAAGCTTCTGGGTCTAGGCATCACCTCCACATGAACCTACATTCCAGCGTCTATACCAATAACCCATCCTAATCTAAAATTATCTTTTTCCCCGTTGGGCCAAGAACCTTCAAATATCATTTACATAAATATTGTCTGTTTACTGGGACATATTTGAAAACTCATACTATTGTTTTCACATGCAAGCTTACTCCTGCTGCATTTGACTTTGTAAATTGTTCCCTCGAGGCAATGCAGAGGTTAACTGTAGCTAGAGGTTTGGAGGCGGGGTGAGACAGCTGGAGGGATGGGTGTGCCTGAGGGGAAATGTGCTTTCTTTCCCTTGCTAATTCCCTCAGGAGAGTAATGGAATCTTCAATCAGACAAAGAATATGGGGGTTGTTGAGCAATGGAGGCTAAATAGGAGTTGGGGATTCTCCTGTGTATTCCCATTTCAAATCTCTGAGTTCTATGCTTTTCTGGTTGTTGCCCCAGGTCTCTTGTACTAAGAGACCTGACAAGGCTGTGAATTCATTGACTTTTGTAATTTGGAAAGGTGACGGATCAGAATATAAAAGTTTGGTTTTAGGTTATCTCATTCTTATGGCTGTAAGAGATAAGTAATTTCTTAAGCATTGTTATAGAAATTCCCTGGGTTTCCGTCCATGGCCTGAACCAAAAATTCAAGGAATCTGATTGTAATTTAAACTATCCAAAATAGCAAGGAGCGTCCATCTTATCCCATAATTCTTGAAATCTTGTGCAACTATCACCACAGTGTAATTTTAAAAGAAACCCTCTACCCATTAGCAGTAATTCCCCAAATTCCCTTAAACCTCCGAACCCTAGGCAACCACTTACCTGCTTTCTTTCTAGATTTGCCTATTCTGGCTAGTTCATATAAATGGAATCATACAATATGTGGCCTTTTGTGTTTGGCTTCTTTCATTTAGCACAACGCTTTCAAGGTTCATCCATGTTGTAGTATGTATCAGTACTTCATTCCTTTTTTATGGCCAAATAATAGCCTATTGTATGGATAGACCACATTTTGTTTATCCATTCTTCTTTTGATGAACATTTGGGTTGTTTCCACCTTTTGGCTATGGTGAATAATACTGCTATGAACGTATGTGCACAAGTATTTGTTTAATCACCTGTTTTCAATTCTTTTGAGTCTATACGTAGGAGTAGAATTGCTGAGTCATATGGTAACTCTGTTTCACCTTTCGAGGAATTGCCATAATTGTCCTCAGTCCTCAAGTCAGAAAGCACCTGTGGGAATTTCTCCAGCTGCCAATTGTGTTTATTCCAATTATAAATTCAAGAACTGGGAAGAAAACCACAGGGTGGCCAACCCTGAGAGGGAGATGGGTTAAAACTTCACTTCTGACCAGTGCACCACAATGACATTCTGTGTCCCCAGGTATTAGCACAGGCCAGTGTAGGACCCCAGTAAGTGGCTATGGGTCCCAGGGGAAAGTAGGAGGAAGGTTTAAAGTACACACTTGTGGTATCACATGTGCCTGGCCTCAACCTTCACAGGCTCATCTCACAGACTCTGGTGTGTGGACTGACTAGGTCTGGGAATTAGATAAGGGGTGGGGAGACATTATTTTCTATTGTGATTCAAGGTAGGATGCCCTTAGCCAGACCTAGAGTGTTTGCTGTTGGGGTTATGCAGATAATGGTCTAGTACATGTGGCCTATTATAGGACACCATGATCAATTAGTCACACCACCAAAGACCCTTGGGGAGAAATCAGTTTGGTTCCAGCTTCCAGACCGTTGCCTTTCATGACACTCAGGCCCATACTGTTTCTATGAGATTTAGCGCCGCTTGACATGAAGCCTGGTCGTGGAGTTCGAACTGAGGTGTGCCTTAAGTGTAAAACACACCAGAAAGACTTCGTGCGAAAAAAATAACGGAAAATATCCCATTCATAATGTGTTTTGCTTATAATGCTGAAATAATATTTTGGGTACCCTGGGTTTAACAAAAATCATTATTAAAATCAGTTTCACCTTTTTCTTTTCACTCTTCGTCCAAGCGGCTGCTGGAAAATTTAAAAAGTCCACAAGTGGCTTGCACTCTAACAGGATAGGAACTCTAACTGCAAGCAACAAAGGCCTTTCAACCTCCGTGCCTCAACGTGTTCATTTTTTCAATCTGGACTACTCTGACACCAACCTGAAAGGATCGGCGTGAGAAAGCAATGAGATACTATTTACAGAGCCCTCAACCCGGTGTCCAGGCGCCAGCTCCCGAGTTAAACCCAGACGTAAGCAAGCGACTGCTGAGGCCACGCCCACAAACAGGGCGCGGGGGCGGGCAGCGCTGGAGCTTGCAGCTCAGTTCACTAGCTCCGGCTGGGTGAGGCTCGATGCGCACGCGCAGTCGCGCCACCAGCCGTGGCAGAGCCAGCCAATGGGATTGCGCGGATGGGCCGGGCGCGCCTCAGGTCCCGCCCCCGGTCTGGCCCCGCCCCTCACTGCCCGGCGGCGCGGCACGCACAGGGCGGTGCGCGAGTGGGCGGGCCCTAGCGGCGCGGCCTGACGCCACCGGGGCGGCGGGAGTCTGTGGTGGTTCTCTAGGTGGTGGCCCGGGTGGTACGCACGCGTTGCAGAGTAACATGGCGGATGCGGAAGGTAAGGGCTGCGGGCCGCAGGGCTGTGCTCCTCCGTCCGGGGCCGCCTCCAAGGTCTCAAGGAATCGGGGGTGGAGCTATGGGCTATGGCATCGGGGCCCGCGCTAGCCTCCGGTTCCCGCTGGAGGATCGGCCCCTTAGCCGCGGGGCCTTAAGCTGTCCTTGTTTTTCGGCCCTGGCTCCACCGGCGAGAGCACGAGAGTGAGAGGCCCTCGCAATGACTTGGCTCTGCGGGGCCCGGGTCTTCCTCCACGAGAGTGCCCCTAGAGCCCGGGTCGCCATAGAAAGACGTCTGCCATGCCGCTTACCGGTGGTGGCGGCGGCGGCAGACCTGGCAGCACCGGTGGTGGCGGGAGACCTGGCAGCACCTGTGCTGCCACCCAGCCCGGAGCTGCCGTTAGTTACACGCTACCGAGGGGAGCAAGGGTGTGAGAACAGGCGGGGAAGAAAAGCCGCCACGGGGTCCCAGAGTGGGGATAACGTTGAGTTGCAAGAAAGTTCTAGAGGCCACAAGCCTGTGGGGACAGTGGAGTGATCACTTATGGAACTTTCCAGCCCGCGGGAGAGCGCTTCTGTGGGGTGCTTAAGCTCTGCCACAGCCACGTGGTGAACCGGAAGGGAAGCCGACACGTGCATCAGCCTGCAGTCAGTCTCCCAGCCCTGCTACCTATGTTAGGCCTTACGCACTTTGTTTTTTCCAGTACAGTCATGCGTCGTTTTAAGACAGGGATACAGTGCTTCTTAGGCGATTTCCGTCACAGTGTGAACATCCTAGAGTGTGCTTACATAAACCTAGAAGGTATATTCTATGACACAACGTAGGTTATATGGTATAGCCTACTACTCCTAGCCTACAAACCTGTACGGCATGTGACTCTGCTAATACTGTAGGCAATTGTGACACAGTGTTAAGTATTTGTGTATCTAAATATAGAGAAGGTAAAGTAAAAATATGGTATAAAAGATTTTAAAAAGTACACCTGTACAGGGCACTTACCATGAATGGAGCTTGCAGCACTGGAAGTTGCTCTGGGTTGAGTCGCTGAGTGAGTGAATGTGAAGACCTATCCCTAGGACATTGCTGTATGATTTGTAAATGCTATACACTTATGCTACACTAAATTTATGAGAAAATGTTTTTTTCTCTTCATTAATAAATTAACCTTAGCTTACTATGACTTTTTACTTTATAAACTTCTTAAAAATTTTAACTTTTTAACTCTTTTGTAGTAACGCTTAGCTTAAAACGCAAACATTGTACATCTAGCTGTACAAATAGTATTCTACAAGCTTTTCTGCTTAAAATTTTTCCTTTTCAAACTTTTTTTTTAAAACTAAGACACACACACACACACACAAACATTAGCCTAAGCCCACACAGGGTCAGAATCATCAAGACATCACTAGGCAATAGGAATTTTTCAGCTATACTTTAATCTTACGGGACTACCATGTTGTTGACCAAAACATTGTTAGGTGGTGCATGACTGTAATTGTAGACCTAAAATCCATTTCCTGCCTGCCTTGATTTCAGTCTTTATTTTAGATTTTGTTTTCATTTATTTTGGGGGAAAATTCCCAAACAAAATTCTGTGTTTGTTTTTTTTGTAGTTATTTTGCCAAAGAAGCATAAGAAGAAAAAGAACCGAAAGTCACTACCAGAAGAAGATGTTGCTGTGAGTAGGAATGTGTTTAAATTTTCTTTGACTTAAAGGTTACTTAAATAACTTTTTAAGGTGACTTAAAAGAAAGGTTACTTAAATAATAAACTAAAGAAAAGTGTTTTTAAAGGTTTCCAAGGAATGGGCTGGCATTGGGTGATCATCTTATAGCACTAAAATGACACAAGCTCAGATGGCCTAATTCCTATCAGGCATAGTTTACTAAAATGGTGTTGACCACACCAACTGCTCTCACCAATTTCTCTTCTTTATCCCACCCACAGACCCACTATCCCCCTTTCTGTTTAAATATTTGAACCCATCTTAGTAGCACTTCACTTCCTCTTCTGAGTCTCTGGTCTATTTATTCTTCTCTCTTTCCCTTGGAGGGCCCAGTGAAGAGACATAGAATGCCTTGTTTTCTATTTAAAAGGTATATACTTCTGTGGTAGTAATAGAATTGTTCAAAATCATGTGGGAAGTTAAATAGGTTGTGTTTCTGTCCTGTTGAAGGAAATACAACATGCCGAAGAATTTCTTATCAAACCTGAATCCAAAGTTGCTCAGCTGGACACATCTCAGTGGCCCCTGTTGCTAAAGGTACGTGGTTAAGATCGTGTGTCAGGTGAATGCATGGCTTTTACGTTATTTCCCTGTGTTTAACAGTTGATTAAGAATGCTTACTGCTAGCATGCTTGATTTTAGGAAATGCTTGATGATACATTCTAAAGCAGTGTTCCTTAAGGTATCTGAGATGAAGGACGAGGTGGTTTTTTAAAAATTTCCAATGCATCCAACACTTGGAGAATACAGCGTAAATGTCACAATGTTAAATTGCTATCAAAGTTTGTAAACAATTCTCAGTTTCTGTACTTAACTCCATCTTGCAGACCTGTACCAGTTTGGGGGTCACACTTGGAGTAGGACTGCTTTAGTGCTTAAGAGCATGAGCTTTGAAGTCAGACAGTTTGAGTCAGACTATGTGTGATCTTTGGTCAGTCACTGAACCTCTCTGAGGCTGTTTGCTCATGATCTCTTCTCTTAGTAAGATGTGCTGAGGGTTACAGGAGGTAATCTATGAAACATGTTTAGCCACAGTTCCTGGCATGTCCTTCAGAAATTATTGGCTAGATTAGGCATGGTGTGGCATGTGCCTACAGTCTCAGTTACTTGGAAGGCTGAGGTGGGAGGATTGCTTTAGCCCAGGAGTTTGAGACCAGTCTTGGCAACATAGTAAGACCCTGTATCTATTTTTTAAAAAGAGAAGTTATTGGCTATTATTTTGAGGTTTAAATAGGGTAGTTCAGTAGTGAGTTAATTATACTGTGTTTTTATAATTTTCACAGACAAATGGGTACCTGCTGTGAAGTTAGGACAAAAAATTAGAGAGTAGAAGTTGTTACTGATACAGCCTGTAAGAAAGAGTTTTAAGAAACCATTATATATGAGGTGGTAATAGGATGAGATTTGCTTATATAATTCAACACAGTTTGGTTTTCTTTGGCCAGATATCTGTCATTTAGGCAGCATCTGCTTTTCTATTGTAGGCCCTGGGGATACGCTAGTGAACAGGGTAGGCAAGGTCCCTACTGTCATGGAACTTAAAATCAAGGGATGTGAGATAGACAGTTAAAAAAAGAATTGCTATTTGTGGTAAGTACCATCACGAAATGAAACTAGTGATTAAAGATGGGGTTTAGTCGGGGGAGCTCTTTCAGAGTGGTGGTCAAGCCTCAGAAAGGAGGAGACCAAAAAGAACAGACATGTGGAGAACAGAGCTCTCTCTGCTCTGGTATCTGGGGCCACCTTGAACAATGTTGCCAGGTGTCCTCAATTTGGGTATCTTTTGTCCCTGAGAAAGTCAGAGCTATTTTGTGTTTTATTCATAATCCTACCCAGTGAATCCCAGTCTATTCTGTGCTACTCCCAAGAAGTCTCCTCTTTTTACAGCAATGACTTAAACCTATGGTTGCTCAGATTTGTCTTGTTCTTACTAATATGGGTATTTTTTCTGGTATTTAAGGAGGCTTAACAGTCTGTCACAGCAGGTAACGGAAATATAGGAGCAAAAAAATCCAGATTTATGAACTCAAAGGGTTACAATATCATGGTCGATTGTGGTGCTGACTCTTGATTTACATGTGTTAATGGTTTGTTATTTTACTTTGTCTTGTTTCTAGAATTTCGATAAGCTGAATGTGAGGACAACACACTATACACCCCTTCCTTCAGGTTCAAATCCTCTGAAGAGAGAGATTGGGGACTATATCAGGTAAGTGTGTTGGGAGCAAGCACTGTTCAAACATCTATTGTTTTGAAAATGGTGCTTTCACATGACCTGTTCAAGGAGGTAGTGGCATATTAGAATAGTTTTGCCCTGGATATATAACCTGTAACCATGGTGAATTCTTTTTCTTTTTAACTCTTCATACTTGTTGTTTTATTAGAGCACGAGAACAGGTGATATTTTTTTTTCCCCATCCTAGGACAGGTTTCATTAATCTTGACAAGCCTTCTAACCCCTCTTCCCATGAGGTGGTAGCCTGGATTCGACGAATACTTAGGGTGGAGAAGACAGGACACAGTGGTACTCTGGATCCCAAGGTGACTGGATGTTTAATTGTGTGCATAGAACGAGCCACTCGGTTGGTGAAATCACAACAGAGTGCAGGTATGTGGAAGATGGGGAGAAGGGCTGGCTACTTGGAGATTGGAAGGCTTTCTGCCTTTCTCTTCTGCATTTTGGCTCTTGGAAACTATTTCTTCCTTAGAACAAAGAAAATCCTGAAGCAGAGAAATTCTTTTGATTTCTGGTTGCTTTCTGTCCTCTGCCTGCCAGGTCCTGGTGGGTCTGCCCTTCTTGAAGTTCCAGATAGTAGACATGTACACATTGAGCTGACTAAATCCATTCCTAGCACTGAGGCAGAGCTCTGTCCAAGTCCGGCTCTTGGCTTGTTACTCCAGGCTCCTCTCTGCTGTTGCTTCTGCCTAAAGTGTCCTTCCCTCTTTTTTTTTTCCTTGCCTCATTTTCGTCTGAGAAAATTCTTACCTTGCAAGGTGTTTTCCAGGCAGGCTCTACACTTGATACTCCCAACTGTTCTATCAGTACACTGGACTCCCAGGGAAAGTGTCTTCATTCCTTTCTCACATCATCACCATGAAATCTGCCTTAATGCAGATTTTACAGAAACATGAGGTCAAATTTCCTGCTTTTCCTGCTAATGTAAATTGGGAATAATTGAGCATATAAAAATACAGAAAACAGAAAACTCAGTGGCCACACCTGACTACTCTTTTGTCATTTTTCAGGCAAAGAGTATGTGGGAATTGTCCGGCTGCACAATGCTATTGAAGGGGGGACCCAGCTTTCTAGGGTAAGTCTGCAATTGTAGGGAGGGCGCCCTTTGGCAGCCTGGGTCTCTGGAGACAGGTCAGCTTTCCTGGCTGGCCTCTCCTGTGCCCTTTTCAGTAGACTGCCCTAGCCCACCTGGTGGGTGACTGCAGATGGCAGGGGAACTGCCAGCAATGTCCCTTCTGATGAGAGTGTTTTGGTTTGTGCTTGTTCTTAGGCCCTAGAAACTCTGACCGGTGCCCTGTTCCAGCGACCCCCACTTATTGCTGCAGTAAAGAGGCAGCTCCGAGTGAGAACTATCTACGAGAGCAAAATGATTGAATACGATCCTGAAAGAAGATTAGGTGGGTCATTAGGCCTGTGAGGAACTGAATTGACATAGACCACAAGTGGGTACGAACACATTCTAGAGAATTCTGTCCTGTAACGAAAAGTACATGTCCTTGAAGTTGATTGACGCCTATGTGTAAAATGCTACTAAATGGCAAAAAGCAACAATAAACAGTCTGAGTTTTACTTTTGTAACATATCAGTGCTTAGCACAAACTGTTCAGATTGAATTGTCAGTAGTAAATTTAAAGTTACAATGCCCGTTTTCCTCCAGTCCTTAAAACATTCCATACTTAAATACCTGCAATTAATGTGAAAAATTATGCTCTGTGACTCTATACTGCTAGTATTAAAACTAAAAATCTTTTCAATACAGCAAATACCCAATTCTTACATTTTTTAAACAGGGGAGATGCCCTTAGCATATTGTGTGTAGTCATGGCCTATGTATTTCATCTCTAGTCTTGATGTCTCAGATGAAGAATAACTCTGGGTCTCTCAACCAGTGATGTGTTTACTCTGACAAATAGGCGCTGCTTTTCTTTTGTATGTGTCTTAGGAATCTTTTGGGTGAGTTGCGAGGCTGGCACCTACATTCGGACACTGTGTGTGCACCTTGGTTTATTATTGGGAGTCGGTGGTCAGATGCAGGAACTTCGGAGAGTTCGTTCTGGAGTCATGAGTGAGAAGGTACGCCATCATGGGGCTAGAAGTTTCAGAGCTGGTTACTATAATCTCAGACCTTGGTGGAACACCACTTGCTTCACATCCTGGGAAAGGCACTTTCCAAAGTGTTGAGTTCAGTTCAGGGAAGCTTCCCTGTTCTGTTAATTAAACTTTGGGACATTGACATGGGCTAGAGGAGACGATTGGGTAGAAAGCATTATTCTATTCATTTACCTCCTAGTCCTACAAAAATGGCTGCTTAGATCTAATGTATCAACAGTTAAAGATGTCCAGAAGAGAGGTGATTCTGAAGAGGCTGAAGACTCTTAATGAGCTTGGACTAGCAGACAAGTTACATTCCCTTTTAGGAAGTTTGGAGTCTGATGGGCTATTTGACGTATGAAGGCACTGAATTATTTTCATACATGGCTGCTTTTCAGGACCACATGGTGACGATGCATGACGTGCTTGATGCCCAGTGGCTGTACGATAACCACAAGGATGAGAGTTACCTGCGGCGGGTCGTTTACCCTTTGGAAAAGCTGTTGACATCTCATAAAAGGGTGGTTATGAAAGACAGTGCAGTAAGTTCTGAGCTAGGAATCCAGGTTTGGATAGAATGTGAATCCAAAGATGACACTTGGTCCTTGTTCTGAAGACTTCATTCTGTTTAAAGAAATGAAACATTGACATTGTGAAGTTATATTTGTTATTTTCTTTGGTTTTGGTTTTTTTTTTTTTTGACAGAGTCTCGCTCTGTTGCCCGGGCTAGAGTGAGTGCCCTGGTGTCAGCCCAGCTCACAGCAACCTCAAACTCCTGGGCTCAAGCAAACCTCCTGCCTCAGCCTCCCCAGTAGCTGGAACTACAGGCATGCGCCACCATGCCCAGCTAATTTTTTCTATTTTTAGTTGTTTGGCTAATTTTCTTTATATTTTTAGTAGAGATGGGGGTCTCACTCTTGCTCAGGCTGGTCTCGAACTCCTGACCTCGAGCAATCCTCCCACCTCAGCCTCCCAGAGCGCTAGGATTACAGGTGTGAGCCACTGCGCCCAGCTGGTTTATTTATTTTTTTCTGGCTTTTCATAGGTTGGACGCTGGATTCTTTGTTGTTATGGCTAATTTTTTTATTAAATCAAAACCAAGTATACTAATTTACAGTAAAAATTTAATGGTAGGCCTATTCCCATTTCAAAATAAGGCAAGTTAATTAAACATTTACCTTAAGAGGTCTCCCAAAGCAACTTTGTTCAAGTAATAGACTATCAGTGGTAGATAAAATTTGCCCTCCTATAGTTCTGCATGAGCCTAAGAAACCTTGATTTATTTAAATTACTGTTAGAGGCCAGGCGCAGTGGCTCACGCTTATAATCCTAGCACTCTGGGAGGCCGAGGTGGGTGGATAGCTCGAGGTCAGGAGTTTGAGACAAGCCTGAGCAAGAGCGAGACCCCGTCTTTACTAAAAATAGAAAGAAATTATCTGACCAACTAAAAATACATATAGAAAAAATTAGCTGGGCATGGTGGTGCATGCCTGTAGGCCCAGGTACTTGGGAGGCTGAGGGAGGAGGATCGCCTAAGCCCAGGAGTTTGAGGTTGCTGTGAGCTAGGCTGATGCCATGGCACTCTAGCCCGGGCAACAGAGCGAGACTCTGTCTCAAGAAAAAAAAAAATTACTGTTACAAAAGGTTTTGATAGGAGAAAAAAGTTGGGACTAGAGTGTTTCAGGGCTATAGTAACAGTTAATTGTCCTGTAGGAACTTCCATAAAGGTTTTATTCTATTTAAATCATAGTTTGAAGCTATAAAACCCAAACTTCACTGAGTTTATCAAGCCCTTTTCCTGGCATGTTTATTAAATAGCTTTATAATTGAGAGTAGTTCTCTTAATAATGCAAATAAATATGCAAATATTTCAGTTTGAGTTTCCTTTTTTAATGATGATTTAAGGATGGATTTCTTATTTTCTAAGTAGTCCAGAATTTTTAAAATAGCCTTTTTATTTCTAATTTTTATTTATTATGATAAGAGAATGTGGGCTTTTATAAATTGTCTTTGTGACCCAGCACATAATCAGTTTTTGTTAAATACTATGTAGCCAAAAAAAAAATTTTTTTCTCTAACTTGAGGGATAAAAATTTCTGTATATTTAGTAATTTGAGGTTGATAATTATTCATATTCAAATCCTAAATTGTATAACATTTGATGCATTTTAATGTTATAGTCCATAATAAAACATAAAAAGAAAAGATACACTAAAACGTGGCAGTATAATCAAAAAAAACTTAATCACATAAAACAGTGAACAGCATAAATGTGATACACCCTCCTTGTCAAACTGTGGGCTTCTGGGTGAATTTAAGGGGAGGGCAGAATATAGTCAGCAGAAGAGATCTAGGTGAGTGGAGATGGCACCGGGGCAGATGGTGCCATTGAACTGGAGAGGTGAGCTGAACTTGTACCAATTTGGCCTATAAATTCTACACCAAATCTTTTGTGTGATTGGTTCAACAGACCTCTGTAATCTCGTTGCAAGTTCTTTGGGAACCTGTTCTTGCCTGGATCTCCACTAAATCTACTTTCTCCTGATAAGAGATAGGAGCAACTAAGGAAAGCTAAGGCTGTTCTTTTGTTTAAAATGAAAATGCCTGTAGGTTCCATGGGGAAAAGGTAGAGCCTAAAAACCTGATTGCATAATTTATTGAATACATCATTATTCTTTAGTAGCTGAAGTATTACAGACATAGGAGAAATAGATATTATTTTAGTACTTTTGAGTCGTGTATGTAAAGTACTTAGAGGAATGCCTAGCACACAGTAGGTGGCCACTGCTATTCTGAGTCCCTTCATGCCCCTTTACGGCCAGTGGGCTATCACTGCTATTAGCCTTGTTTCCCCCCTTAGCTCCCGCCCCCTTGTTATCCTCCATTTTGATATGGGAGTGGGATGGAGGACAGCGGCTGCAGCCCTCACGTGACGCCATCTCTGCAGGTGAATGCCATTTGCTATGGGGCCAAGATCATGCTTCCAGGTGTTCTCCGATATGAGGACGGCATTGAGGTCAATCAGGAGATTGTGGTCATCACCACCAAAGGGGAAGCGATCTGCATGGGTAAGGAGGGATGTTGCCCTGAACATCCCTGAACACTTCTGAAGCTGGGGCTCCATTTACACATCCTGAGCAAAGGAAACCACCATTGAAGTAGTAGAGCTCAGGATTTTAAATGAGGTTTAAAGTGGCATAAAACGGTGGTATTGGGGCTCATCAGTTATCAGGTCTTTCCCCTTTAAGTCATTCTGTTCTCTCTTCAATGTCTCTAGCTATTGCATTAATGACCACAGCAGTGATCTCTACCTGTGACCATGGTATAGTAGCCAAGATCAAGAGAGTGATCATGGAGAGAGATACTTACCCTCGGAAGTGGGGATTGGGTCCGAAGGTAAGTGGGACTGGGTTGTGTGCCCTGCCAAGTTATTTTGTTTTATACTGTTGAACACTCAGGCAGCTCTTGGTGTGTCCCCACTGCCCCAGCCTTGTACTGTGCTGGACTCTGGATTGTCAGTGGTGAGTGGAAATAGGCCCTGACGTGGACCTTCGAGATTTCGGTCTAATAGAGGGAAACAGTTGGGCATTACTTGAATAATCACACAGTGGAGTGGTGAATTCAGCCATGTTAATGGCTTTCAAGGAGTACAGAGCGGTGCCTGGCACCTGGAGAGTCCACAGTGAGGAGTGTGACATGGTCGGGGGTCTGGGCAAGGTATCTTCTCCTAAGCCATGCCAGTGTGATGGGTGGGTTAGATGTGAATGAGGTAAGGGGGGAGGGAAGAGTTCAGGGCAGTGGGACAGCATGTGCAAAAGTCTTTGCACGTGCGTTTGAGGCCTTGCTGAGAATACACAAGGGAAGAACCTTGTGCCGTTCTGTGCAATCTTAATGCCTGCTTCCTGCCTTGACACTGTTCTAATGTTGAGACCATGACATTCCACCAGGCAAGTCAGAAGAGGCTGATGATCAAGCAGGGCCTTCTGGACAAGCATGGCAAACCTACAGACAGCACACCCGCCACCTGGAAGCAGGAGTATGTTGATTACAGGTGAGAGCAGGCTGTTTCCGAGCCGGGGTGGGCAGAGAGCATGCTTGCTGTCTTAATGTGGGAGTACATCGATGACGGGTGAGGAGAGGAAGGTAGTAGAGACAGAATACTTGGCATCTGGACACAGGAGCACATAGACAACAGGTGAGGATGGGAGATGCGGAGCCCAGGAGAGGCGGTAGCTTAGTTTGGGGCAAACTTGCTAAATGCAGGCCCATAGGGACCAATTAATGTTACAGCTCCGTTTTCCTTGTTGGGCCCCGTGAGACCTTGGCTGCCTGGGCCAATTAGGGCTTGGCCTGCACAGCAGACAGTTATCCCTTTCTAGTCTGGCTCCTGGGACTCTAGAGGGAGTCAGTCTGCAACAGTAAGTGGTGAGTTCTTCTGTCCAGCATCAGTATTTTGATGGTGGCTTTAGACTTGCCAGATACCAGTGCACACCTGAGGATACATTCATGCCACCCTGGAAAGCCATTCAGTGAATTTGACCTATTGCTGTCTTTCCTCTTTCAGTGATTCTACCAAGACAGAGGTGGTTGCTCAAGCAGTAAAAGCTCCACCGGTAGTTCTTGAAACAGTAAAAGTCCCGCAGGTAGTTGCTGAAGTAGTAAAAACCCCAAAGGTGAGTGGCATGCTGTGATCTGTTTGGAATGTGCTTCTGGAGATAATTCTAAGAAGCACTGGTTTTTGGCTTACCTTGGTGACTGTCTGCAGTCTAGTCACATGTCCTGGCTTGGTGTAGGAGGGTTCTCACCTTCATCAGAGCTGCAGCACACACGTACACGATGCCATCTCGTACCCCTGGGTATCTGTCTGTTGGGCTCTGCACGCTCTGATTCATAGTCCCTGTCACGTCTACTGGGGGGGAGTGTAGGCTCGGGAATCAGACTGGCCTTGGCTTCCGCCCTCAGCTACGGAACAGCACTGGGATAGGATGGATGGCACATACGGTATTCTAGCCCCTATCCCGGGTCAGGTGGTAGCACAGGTAGAGGCCATGGCAGGTTGTAGTTGACACTTGGGGCTGTGTAAAACTCAACAGGGAGCAAAATTTGCTCCAAGATGGGCAGAATTCTCTAGCTAGCACCAGTCCAGTGTTTAAAGAGGCACCTTGGCTCCCCAGGGCCGCGGACCACTGGCATTAGAGCGCAGAACGACGTGTCTGCACTCAGAATCCTTGGGTGGTGCCGAGTGTCCTGCAACACGCTGTGTGGGAACAACTGCTCACTTGCCAAATGTGAATTCCTGCTTCGCCTGCTTTCTTTGAGGACTTAAGGGAGCACTCTTAGAGGTCCTTGTGGTCCCCCTTTCATGAAACAGTCAGTTCCTCAGGGCCTTTTAGTCCCCAAGCCCAGTGCTGCTACTTTCATGACCCACGGCTTGACTTCTGGGATGAGACAAATCCACAGTAAACTAAAGCCCTATCGGGGTTTTGAATCAGAAAACTCACTGTTGGGGCCAAATGGGATCTTGGTGCCTCCCTATCTTTAGACTTACTGAAATTTTCTTGTTTGTTATTGCCCGAGAGCTATCTAACTTTTGACCAATTGCTCTCATCTCAGCGGAAGCGAGAAAGTGAGAGTGAAAGCGACGAGACTCCTCCAGCGGCTCCCCAGTTGACCAAGAAGGAAAAGAAGAAGAGTAAGAAGGACAAGAAGGCCAAAGCTGCTTTAGAGAGTGGGGGCGAGCCCGGAGACGGGGTGAGTATAAACACGTTCAGGCTCCTTGGGTTGGCTTAGTCCTTAGTGGGGGAAGAGTTACCCAGGTGGTGCCAGCTTTGTTACTCTGGGAGGAGCTGTGGCCCAAAGGTGGGATGCTCCCCTTGCCTATTGCTAGTCAGTGCCTTTAGTGCCCCCTTGTGTTCCCGGAGTACCCTTGCTGACCCCCATGGGATGGACAGATAGAGGCACCTGGCATCATAGAGTGACTGCTCAGAGTTAGAACTGTTGACGGTGGATGGGGAGGATGTGTACCTTGGTAATCTGAATGTTCCCACTTATAAAAGTAGACCACTTAGCGTGTCACTGAAAATTTCACAGAACTTGGTATGACATTGCAAAATTTATTTCATCCAAAATATCCTTATGGATCTTGAAAATAAAGGCTGACTTGACTATGTGGAACTCAGCAGATTTCCATAATTATTTCGTCAATGGATGCTAGGAGCTTTTTCTCTTTCTCTCTAGGACAGTGACACCGTCAAAAAGAAGAAGAAGAAGAAGAAGAAAGCAAAAGGGGTAGAAGAAGTGGTTTCTGAGTCGTGAGGGCCATGTTAAGCATTGTGTCCAACTGGGAGGAGAAATTAAAGCCTTATTGAGAAAACATTGTTCCTTTTGTTGTGGAGGGAATGGAACATAGGTCCTGCACAGGGTGGAGAGTTCTGGCACATTTTAGCTGCTATTTGAGACCTTGCTGATGTTACCTGGTGTGGTCATCCCATCTTGTCCTGTTTTAAGGATACGGGTGATACAAGAGGCAGATTTTCTGCCAGTGACTTCTCTGTTTGCGCTGGGAAGCCTCACCTTCAGACCCAGTAACTGTCCACAGCTGTCTGTTAGTGGTTGTTTTAAAAACACAGTCCTCTCCTAGTTTGCGTGTGCTTTTTTAGCCCATCTTTTTAAAACGCTTGTAAAAACTTAAGTCTGCTCGGGGAAATGGTGTAGAACCTTCAGTAAGTGAAAGAAGACTATAACTGAATCACGTGGTTCACTGGGGAAAATCTTGTCTCCAATGTGCTATGAAGACAGTGGTTTATTCTAGCGTCTGAGGTATAGGCCTGGCAGCCTGGTGGATTTTCATCTTGTTTCTGGCCCAGCAGTCTGTCTTTTATCCACTTCTTCCAAGCTTGTGTGTGTGGCAGTATTCACCTAAATCCACCTGGCTGCTTGTGTTTGTGACAGAAGCCGAACCGTTCCTATACCCTTTCGTTTTAGCCCTCTTTTACTTTTAAAGAATGAAATTGTTCATTGCTGGGAAAAGAATGTTATAATTTTTACTCATTAAAGTTGACTCATTAAGTTTTTTAAAGTATTCCTCTTGGGTTTTCTAATTCTTGGTGACCTCAAGCTAACAGAGCAAAAAATATAAAATATTTTGATTAAAACTCTGGGGACCTTTATATCCTATTTGAAATTCGGTGCTTTTCCTTTATGCTTGGCTAGCGTTACATTTCTTTGATTCTGTGTCATAAAACATTTACCTTTGGGACCTATCTGACATGGGAGCAAATGCTCTGAGGGGGTGATCATCACACATCCAGTGATATCTCCAGAAGAACAGAGAAGAAAGGTGACGTGTTATATGTAGCGGGCCTGGGGGGCTACGTAGCTGCAGACACGTCTAGATCAGACTTGGTGGGAGGAAAGAGCCCGTGGAAGCTATCAGTTCTGGTGCTGATGGCAGGATGAGTAGGGAAGAGGACTCTGAAGGCCTTCATGACATAGGTGGTTAGTGGAAGAAAGGTCCTAGGATTGCTTTGAATTTGGTATTAAAAATCAAGAACAAGGAGCACTTTGTGGGGGTCTTTGGATGCAGTGAAGAGAGGCCCTGAGCTGTAGCTGTGCGATGAGCCTGGTATGCGG
This sequence comes from Eulemur rufifrons, assembly GCF_041146395.1. Classification (NCBI taxonomy): domain Eukaryota; kingdom Metazoa; phylum Chordata; class Mammalia; order Primates; family Lemuridae; genus Eulemur; species Eulemur rufifrons. The sequence goes on along the minus strand of NC_091012.1, from coordinate 19,063,905 downwards.
AGTTGACCCTGGCGCTGGCTCATACCGGCGCTCATCTGGTGCACCACTGGGCCCAGGCCATGTTTTTATCCTTCTAAATGTGAGTTTTAGCAGGAAGATTAAATGTGTGCCCACAATGGGCTCCCACCCAGATAAGACAAACTTAAGGTGCTTCTCTTCATGGGCATCAGCTGCTAGAGACCATAGTGGGGATATGAAGAATGGGGGTTCTTCCAGGGCAGGAGTGTTTATAATCTTAGTCGTCCCATATGAACCCAGGAAAGGCATCTTGTGTTGATGCCCTTGTCTAGGAGCTTAATGAAGTCAGCAACATTTTCCTCTCCAGAGGTTTGTGGTGCTGGTGGAAACACAGAGTTACGAGGTCATTGGTATTTTAACACAGCAACATTTTTATTGCTTTTGAGGGTCTCCTAGAGCAAACATCATTCTATTGCACAGATGGCTCATTTTGGCATTTTAAAGTTGAAGGAGGACAGGCTTTAGAGGGATGGGGTCCATTGCTTTTCTGTGCATCATCTTTGATTAGCAGTTATATTTTGATAGTACTTTTTACCCCCAATTTCCAGAGATCCTTTTGAAATCCAGATCAATGGAGCCCCATCTATCGGGAAAATCAAATCCCAGCCCTTTTAGAAGCCTGAGCAAGAAGACTGAATCCTATTAGCTTAATAAGGATAGTTGCAGAGAGCTGGAAGCTGACACAAAACTAGTTGGAGTGGCCCTGTTTGTCTTAAAGCAAGGAGAATGGGGTTATAAATGCTGGAAAGGAGCACATGGGTTCCCCCATTCCGTAAACTTAGTAAACCCAGGAGACAGGCACCCACTGTGGAGAACTGCATGCCTGGTCAAAGGCTTCTTGCAGTTTCTTAAGGGTTTCATCAACGCCATTATTGACCAGAGAGAGGTCAAAGTAGTGAGCATACTGGCTGCGGATGGCTTCTGAATCCTTCTGCAGTTGCTGCAGGGCTTCTGTCTGCAAAGAAGAAAGAGCCACGTATGAAGCAGGCCACAGCACATCAGCCCAGAGAGGCCAGCAACAGGGTTTTTGTTGTTGTTGTGTTTGGTTTTTTTTTTTTTTTTGAGACAGGGTCTCACTGTGTTGCCCAGGCTAGAGTGCTGTGGCGTCAGGCTAGCTCACAGCAACCTCAAACTCCTGGGCTCAAGCGATCCTCCTGCCTCAGCCTCCCGAGTAGCTGGGACTACAGGCACGTGCTACCATGCCTGGCTAATTTTTTCTATTTTTAGTTGTCTGGCTAATTTATTTTCTTTTAGTAGAGACTGGGTCTCACTCTTGCTCAGGCTGCTCTGGAACTCCTGAGCTCAAACAATCTGCCCACCTCGGCCTCCCAGAGTGCTAGGATTACAGGCATGAGCCACTGAGCCCGGCCCAGCAACAGGTTTTAAACAGGCATTTGCTGTTAGCATTGCTCAGCTCCATATCATCTACTTAAAAACACAAACTCTGCTTGAGATTGTTAACAGAGTACAGAGAGGCAATCAATGAAGAACACTGCAATTCTCACCCTCTGGGTGACCAGTACTACCAATAGCATGGATTTCACCATCTCCCAGTTCATGCCCTTTGATCATGTAAGAGCCATTTTCAGCAACCACTAGAGCTGCAATCCCAGAACAAAGATAAAGGTGATTTATAATCCCAGGCCTCTTTCTTTGACCCCAAATCAAGCAGCAATGAAAAGAGTGATCATTTAACTGCATAAAAGTAAAAATGTATGCAAAGCTTTACACCAAAAGACATGCCAAATTGGGGAAAAAAGTATTTGCAACTGATATCACAAAGAGCTAATTACCCTAGTACAGAGTTCCTAGAAATGCAATAAAGGCTAGTAACCCAACAGAAAAATGAGCTAAGGACATGACCAGATAATTTGCACAAAATGCAATAGAAATGGCTCATAATGGTATGAAAAGATAGTCGATTACAGTAAAAGATAAAGCATGAGATACCATTTTTCCCTCTGCTAGATTCGCAAAAAATGGAAATTTCAACAAGATGCAAGCAAAGGGAACCAAGCACTCTCACAGGTAGTTGGAGGGACTGTAAATCAGTGCTAAAGGAGCTCAATTTGGGAATCCCTATCCAAATTCCAAGTGCACACACTCGTGGACCCACTGATCCTTCTTGGAGTTTCTCTTGTGGATGTGTTTGCATGCATGTGACATGCCATATGTACAGGACTATTGACTTCAGTATTTATAATAGTCAATGTTTTAAAACAACCCAAGTGGCCATCAACAAGGGAATGGTTAAACTAAATAATTATGATATATACATGCAATAGAAGACCATGCAGCTTTTAAGGAAAAAGGAAGTTCTTTACATGCAAATAGGGAAGGATCTCCATTGTTCCATGAAAAAGCAAGGTCCAAAAAAGTCCATAGGTAGGACTGGGTGGAGCAGGTAGGAACCGGGTAGTGGGGAGCAGGGGAGGCTTTTCAATATATTCCTGGCCTCTCCCCACAGCCACACCGCACCCCAGGGTGGGTTCGGCACTGCCCCTAGTCATCACAGCTCTCCCTGCTTGCCTTGCCTGAGCCTGCATCAAACCAGTGTCAGGATTTGCTCAGTTGTCAACCTCAGTCACTGGACCCATGCGCCTCTGGGACAATGACTAGGTCTGGTTTGTTTTGTCCTGCTATTACCTAGCATGGGCGCTGGCCTAGCTAGTGGTTTAATAACTGTTGAGTGAATAAAATGTGCATGCCTTTGGCTTCTTGGCCTTGGAGGAAGAAGCCCAGCTGGAGCTGAGCTTCAGCCAGCACTCTGGCCAATGACTGGGACTGATGTCCTAGTTTGGGCAGGCCCAGAGAGAGTGAACCCCCACCCACCCTGCACAGCCTCCTTCCCACCTGAGTGCCCTGGTCAGTGGGTGCAATGAACACAATGAACGGTGAAAGTTCTGCTGTCCGAACGATCTTCAGGGTCTAGAAAAGTGAAAGGCAAGAAGGAAGAGAAGGAAAGAGAAAAAAAAAAAAAAACATAGCTGTCATAATGGATTTCTTCTAATAAACAGCTTTGGGCTTTATCCCAATACTATTTTCCATCCTTCCCAGTACTACTATTCCTGTTCCAGGCTGACGCCATTAAAAGTACTGAAGCAACCCTGAGCTCCCAGGAGATTCCCAGTAACACTGCTCCTCAGCACCCCCTTCCACATCCTGTGTGTGGCTGAGCCCATAACGCCTGCCCTTCCGTGCCTACCCACCTGGGGCTCGATGTCAAGGATGGCAATCTTGTCCTGCTTATGAATCTGGTGCACTGTTTCAAATTTGGTGCCAAACATGTTGCCCTGGTAGCTGCCAAACTCTAAGAACTCATTGGCAGAGATGTCCCTCGTCATCTCCTCTGTTGATATGAAGTGGTACTCCTTCCCATCTTCCTCGCTCTTCCTTGGTGGCCGTGTTGTATCTGTGTATAAGAACCCAAATCCCTGATGAACTCTGGGTCCTCACCCTTGCACGAGAGCTTGGACCATGGTGTCTGCATTGAGACCCCAGCTGCATTTCGTGCCATGTTTCACAGATGGTTCCTCCCATGGGCTCCTGAAGGGCTGATGCCAGGTGATGCAGACCGAGAAATCCCCTCATCTGCCCAGAACACATTTAAGTTTTAAGGGGCAAAGGCCAATGTAGAAAATTCCTGTCATCATTTTCCCTATATGAAGTTACATCTCTTACATCTCTCAAACCACCAAATCCAGGAATACTGAAGCTCAGAAATGAAGAGATGACAGCTGAAAATATTTTAAAAACATCTATGGGCTGTAGTCAGGATTTCTTGGAAATGTATTTAAAGTTTCCTTTTCATGACTTGGAAAGAAGAGTACTTTCGTTTGGTTTAAACTCATATTGTTAAAAGTTGGAGGCCGGGCGCAGTGGCTCACGCCTGTAATCCTAGCACTCTGGGAGGCCGAGGCAGGAGGATCGCTCAAGGTCAGGAGTTCAAGACCAGCCTGAGCAAGAGCGAGACACCATCTCTACTAAAAATAGGAAGAAATTATATGGACAGCTAAAAAATATATATAGAAAAAAGTTAGCTGGGCATGGTGGCACATGCCTGTAGTCCCAGCTACTCGGGAGGCTGAGGCAGTAGGATCGCTTGAGCCCAGGAGTTTGAGGTTGCTGTGAGCTAGGCTGATGCCACGGCACTCTAGCCCGGGCAACAGAGTGAGACTCTGTCTCAAAAAAATAAAATAAAATAAATAAATAAATAAAAAAAGTTGGAATGTTCTTAAAAGTCACATTTTTTATTACTCATATAAATTGTCTAATTAGTAAAGTATTCTCCAGATATTGTAGCTTGAAATACAATCCTCCCAACCTCTCCCCTTCTTTCCATCTTCTATTGGGCATCTCCTTTGCCTTGTGTATCATCCACTTGTCTCTCAACTGGCTCCTTCCCCTTAATCTATAACCACATACGAATGTCTTTCTTTCCACATTTTATAACAACTCTCCTTTGATCTGACATTATCTTCATCTATCATCCTCTTTCTCTAACTCCCTTCTCATTCAATCTTACTGAATGAGGAGCCCATATGGGCTATTTCTATTTTCAGACTTCCTCTACTCCTCAAGTCAGGGCCATCTGCTTTCTGCTCCCAATGTGCCACTGAAATGACTCTCTCTCTGTCCCTCTTGACAAGGAGACAACCTTCAATGATCAATGTGTAAAAAAGCAAAACAGAGAAACAAAGCATAAGAAAAATACTAATATCAGGTTTTGAATCTGGTTTGCTATTCTGCTTAGCAGCATAGTAATTCCTCACTTAACATACGTTAATATGTTCTTAGAAACTGTGACTTTAAGTGTAATGACATATAACAAAACTGGTTTTTTTCTCATCAATGTTATAATGAAATTGAATGAAATGATGTCATTCAAGGACCTGCTGTCTGTCATTTTGTTTAAAGTTGCAATTTCCATGAACCTATTGACAATGTTAAGTGAGGACTTACTGTACCTCTTTCTGGGAATATGCACAACTATCTTATGTGGATTCACTTCTGTGAACAGAAAGGTTATCTAATTCCCCAAATGATCACTGTTGCCATTCTTCCGCCTATGAAGGACTACTACCAAAATTATTTGCACCTTTCTTAAGCACTGTTTTATTTAGAAGACATTTCCTGAAAATTAGAGGTAGCCTAAGAGTCAAACAAGATTGGAATAGCTAAGGAAATTGCAGTACATCTATTCAATGCACTACAAAATAATTCTCAAAGTGAATTAGGCCGACAGTATAGGGACATAGGAAAATGTTTATAAGGTAAAATGAAAAAAAAGAAATATGCATAAATTTTAATACTTGCTTAGTAATTTTTTAAAGCAAGATAAAAATGTTTACTATAGCTTCTGTTATGTAGACAAACAGCATAGAAGAGAACAATAAGAAAACAACATAGTTGTTTTGTTAGGCAGAACAGTCGTGGGTACAAATTTTTATCTTTCCATATTTTGTGATCAAATGCGCCGCTGATGCTCCATCCTTCAGGCTGCCACTTCCCCTCCAAGGCACCCAAGAGCTACTTACACGGGGCAGGGTACACGAACTTCTCCGGATTCTGGCTGAGCAGGGCATTCTTGATGTGGCTGCGGCCTACCCCACTGGCTCCTGTGTGGAGAGGGAGGAAAGGCTTCCACGTCTTTCCCACAAAGACAGAGGTGGGGCTGTGAGTGGGGATAGGGTATGGATTTCCATCTCTCAGCACTTGAAATTGCCAAGAGGTAAAAATGAGTTGGTGTCATATCTGGGCTGGGGTCAGGGCCTTTAAGCCATCAGAAGATTTGGGGCCACCAAGTGGCTTTAGGTCCTTTTGTTCCATTTGGGGGAGGAGGCTCTTTCTAAGAACTACGGTTTGGGGCTCAGAATAAAATTGTCATTTCTACAGAGGAGCTAGCTAATGTGGGGTTTTCTGTTTGTTTCCTAAGGATATGCACTTTTCTGAGCTCTCCAAAATTAATGGAATTGAATCTAAGCCAGTGTTTTTATTGGAAATTTCACCAGAGCCCTAATACACTTCCTCTAAGTGACTAACATTTCAACTCCAAGGACAAGAAGGTGAGCCGCCCACCAGGGCCAAGGCTCACATACCTGGGTTTGGAGCAAGGACTCATTCTGTTTCAGGTCAGAGTCACTGCTTGGGTGAAGGGAGCTTCCAGGGCTAATGTGTGTGACTGAACAGCGCAGGGACCCCACTAACAAAGTGCTAGCAAAGCACTCTAACGTGTGTGCATAAACAAAAAAGCATAGATCACTGCCAGCCACTTGGATGAACAAAGAGCAAAACCCAGTTTAGGACCTGCCAGCACAAAACCCAACTTAAAAGAATAGTTTGTAAGGTTTAGTTTCACTTGTGAGGTGAACCCAGATGGGGTACTTCAAAGGACCCAGAAAATTCTTTATACCTCTTCTATACGGAGAAACTAAGAGACCTCACTCCATTTCTTCCTCACTGCCTTTTTCTGGGGTGGGTACATAATGCGGGCAGGAAAGTGAGGACAGAAATGTACTCTTTAACTATCACAGCAGCATGGAGGCAAGGAGAAGATACCGATCAGCACCAGGGTCTTCCTCTTGAATGCAGGCAGCCGAACAACTTCCTCGTAGGAAACTACATCCAACTGGTCAAAAACTAGAGACAAAGAAAACCAAGCAGTGTTCATTCCCAGAGCTGGGGAACAGTGGTCCAGGCCCTGAGGTGGGAAAGAGCCTGGCCACATATTAACAAACAGGGAGGGAGCGACTGGGGACGAGGTCAGTGGGAGAAAGGCCCTTGGATTGTGTTTCTTTTTAGTGTTATGAGGGAGTTTTGAGCAAGGGAGTTTAAGTTTTTGGACCTTTCTTCTTCTGTCACTTTGAGCCAACCCTATTGGTCCCCTGTACTTTTTCTCTATAATTTCAGTAACCTGATGGCATTTCCAACATAGATGCTACCCTCAGCTCCAAGTCCCCGGACGTGTCAGTTGGCTGTCTCATGGGCACTCAGAACTCAACAACGCCAACATGATCTCGGTACTGTGTAAAATGTCCCTTACCTCAGGGAATGGTGCTATCAACCCAGCTACTCAAGATGGAACCTGGGTTTCATCCTGTCTCTCCATCCATCCCACCCCCCACAACCCCCTGGGCTGCCACAATTGTTTCCTGGCCTCTTCTGGGGTTCTTCTTCCACTGCTACCAGAAAGACAGAAGCAAATGAAAAGCTGATCACATTAATCCTCTGCTCAAAACCCTTCACTAGCTCCACAGAGACTACAATACAAAATGTAAAACAGTAGAGAAGGTGGACACAGCTCCCTATGACCTGGCCCTGGCCTGTCCCTCTGGCCTGCCCCTCCAGCCCACTTCCCTTCTCCCTGGACACACACTCCAGCCATATCTACTTCTGTGTAGGCTCCTGACGTACATTTAATAAATGGTGGTTGAATGGTAGATTGATTATTCATTTGTTATCTGGAACCTGCTTGAACCCATTTATAATTTTGGTATATTATATGTTCTATCATGGCAGGTCAAAAAGCCAGAATTAGTTGTCAGGAAAACATACTCCTCTCTAGGGTTGCAGTCGGGTGGTGCCGAAGGCGTTGACACACTAAGCAAGGTGTGAGCATGGAGAACAGTCTGGAAGGCTGTTGGGTTGGTTACCTGAGGGGTGAGGCAATGAGATGTGGGCAGGCCACGAGCCTTCCTTTACATCTACTGACATTGTCTGTCTGACTGCAGTTAGCTTGTGAAGATGAATTTAATAAGAGAAAACCGGAAGAAATGACATGCTTTCTGTATGATGTATGTTCCACTGCACGCTGCGCCACCTCCCCTTCTCTGCTGGTTAAGGGAACTGGAGGGAGAAGGCCGAGGAAGCTTACTTGAGCTGTGCTTGGCCAGGTACTTGTCTTTGTACTTCTTCTTCTTCCCAAAGGGACTGCAGCTCGGGGCTTCGCTTGGAGCTGACTGAGCCACACTTGCCACGCGCCTGAGGGGAAAAGACGACCGCAGAGTCAGCAGATCCTCAGTGAAAAGGCCTCGGGCTCATTTGCCTGTACTGTGCCGGCCCGGATGACCCCCTGTCCTCTCTCCACCAAACCTCTAGACCAGTTCACTTCCTTCCTCTGCACTAGCCACAAAGCTTCATGTTGTCCTTGACCCTCCTAGCCACTCATTCTCTAACAGCGTCCCCTTCACTCTCTCTCAGCCTCTTCTCTGTCTCTCAGCCTCTCCGTCTCTATGTCTCTGTTTTTCTTTTGTCTCATAGTCTCTCTGTGTCTCTCTATCCCTCCCCCTATGCCTCCGCTTCTCACCTGGGAAGGAAGATGGGCAGCAGGCAGAGGGACCACCTCCTTGAGTCTGTGCCCACCCACCTCTCAGGACATTCCAAATACAACCCACAAACAAATCACTTTCTCTGGCCCAGTGCTTCTCAAACCTTTATGACCCTACCTCATTGTATGAAATAGATTATACATTTAGCCCTATATTACACATACATGCATCTATAAAGAAAACACACACCTACATACGCAGCACACATACAACTAAAACAACAGCTTCATTACAAATAACTTCTATTACTATGTGTAATATATTCTCATGTTTCTATTCAACATCATTTTTTTTAAAAAGAGACAGGTCTTGCTTTGTTGCCCAGGCATGATCATAGCTCACTGTGACCTCAAACTCCCAGGCTCAAGCCATCCTCCTGCCTCAGCCTCCCAAGTAGCTGGGACTACAGGAGCACACCACCACGCCCAGCTAACTTTTAAAAATTTTTTTGTAGAGATGGGGTCTAACTGTGTTGCCCAGTCTGGTCTCAAACTCCTGGCCTCAAGTGATTTTGCTGCCTCGGCTTCCCAAAGTTAACAAAATTTCATTTTTTAAAAGAAATACTTGTTGTAACCCACTAAATGGATTTAATGCCTCATTAATAAGTTATGATCCACAGTTTGATGTTGTATTCTGTGGGTCTTCCTCAGCCACCTGCTGCTCCCAATCCCACAATGTTCTCCATGAGGTGTTAGCTCTGAAAATGGCCTAGAAGCCACAGCCAATATGCTCAGGGCTTTTACCAATATCATCCAGGGTCTGTACTGTATTTCCTTTGTTGCTCTAATGCTAAAAGTTTATTTCTATAAAGCACATCCTGTAGTTCAGTGCCATTTTGCATCATCACTGGAGACAAGATCAACCCGAATTCTGGCTTAAAACTGAAAGACTGGCACGTGCAAAAATGCACCTCGAGGTTGTGATACAGTGGGGTTATTTTGCAGAGGCAGAGGGAGGGTCAGTGTTGGATGTGAAATCAGTTAGACTGTTATATGTGGATTTTTCTACCACTCCTATGGTATGACCTGGAACTATGTGAGCAATGTGACTTGGGAACAGGAATTATTTCTTCTATGTGCTAGGAATTTGTAAAAAGGACACATGCTTATATGTGACTGTTTTTGTCGGACTCAGAAGAAATCAGAGAAACAGCATGGGTACTAGCTTACGAGGCAGGAGACCAGGGAGGGCTGTAGTCCCAGCATTGTCTGTCACTTGCTTAGTGACCATGGGGAAAGCGTTGGAGGGAACAGGAAGCCCACACTGCAATGGAGAGCTACTCAGGCTCCCTTGCTATAGCAGGCTGTAGTCAGCTTATCAGCTCCTGGTTGACTCTCCCTTACTCGTTATGCCAGGGGAGCTAGGAGGTCTGCTTGGTCAAGAAACAGAAACTATACACCAGATGCCAGATTTCTGAAGCTAAGCAATTATTTGTGGCAGGCATGTGGCCCTTCCACCTGCAGATTTAACCTGCATAAAAGCAGCTCACCATTCCTGCAGCTCGGGGGAAGGGATCAATCCTGCTGACTCCTTGGAGGAGCCTTCCACCCGCCCCTGCCACCAATTGCTGTCATCCTTGTTGATGATCTGGATTATGTCCCCAGTAACAAACTTCAGTCCCGCCTCCTTGCAAGGGATCAGATTGTCCTTTTTGGGATCATAGTCAAACTGCGCTCTCATGAACATCTGAAAAAGAAGGCAAAGGGAACTGCAGGCGGCAGCTCCAAAAGAAACACCTGCATCAGAGCATGTAAGTAGAATAAATAGGGTCAGAACTGAACGAACAACGAGGAGCACATAAGAGAGAGAAATCAGAACGCTGAAGTAATTGGAGTTGCTTACTGTTGTGTTTGCAGAAGGATCCGAACTAATCCCTTTAACAAGAAGGCATGAAATGCCTTTCTAGGTCAACATGTTTGTAGTTAGTGGATCTGAGTATCTTAAATATATGTGTTTCCTTGAAAAAATATTTTTACAAGTACGTTAAATAAACTTGGTAGACCTTTTCTAGAAGACAATGTAACAATATGAATGTGCCAAAAGTCTTAAAATGTTAATATCCCTTGGCCGCACATTTTACTTCTATGGATTTACCTGATACAAAACAGAACTGTCAGTAACGAGGTGTAGATAAGTATGTTCATCACAACAGCATTTATAAGAGTGAAGTATTGGAAACAACCTAATTTTCCAAGAATGGGGAATTAGTCAAGTATGGTCATCTACTTAATATAAATGATAAAAATCAATTTGTAGAAGGATAGATATGTAATGCCTTTGGAAAATGGTACTGATATTACATTAAATGAGAATATCATAAAACAAAAATAATAACTAGCATACTGGAAATAAAAAATAAGTATTTATTATGCATAGAAAAAAGACCAGAAGACACTACATGAGAATGTAATATTGGTTATGTATGGTAGTAAGATTAGGCATGCAACTCAAAGAAAGAAGGAAATAAATAATAAAGAGCAGAAAGAAACAGAAAATAAACAGAGTTGAGAAGATCATCAGAGACAAAATTGGTTCTTTGAAAAGATGAAGAACATAGAGAAGACACAATTTACTAGGAGAGATCAGTAGAGAACTTAGAGATAAAAAGGTTATGTGAGGATATGAACAATTTCACACCAATACATTTGACAAATTCCTTGAAAAACATAAGTAACCAAAAGTGACACAATAAGAAACTGAAAATATACACACTCATATTTCTATCAAAGAACTTGAATTTATCATTGAAAATTCTCCCCTGCCCCCAAACAAGCGCGCGCGCGCACACACACACACACACACACACACACGCGCATGCACGCGTGTCTGATGACTTCGCTGGTAAATTTTCCAAACATCCTTTGAAGAAAGAGGGCTAATCTCAACAAACACAAATTACAGAAAATGATGGCACTTCCCAACTCATAAGTCTAGCGTAACCATGACAACAAAATCTGATAAGAATCTCTCAGCAACAGTGATGTAAAAATCCTAAACAAAATATTAAGCAAATCAAATAGTTATATATAAAAAGGATAATAAATCACAAGTGAACAGAATCTATTAATACTTCAGCAACACAAGAAGGCTTACCGTCTGAAGGCAATAAATTCACCACATTAAAAGAAAAATAGAGAAAAATCATATGATCTTCTCAACAGATATACAAAAAACATTTGATAACATTTAAAACCCATTCTGACCAAACTTGGAATAGAAGGGAGCCTCTTTACCTAACCTAACCCTGACCCTAACCTACCAAAATCCTACAGCCAACATCATACTTTACAGTGAAATATTAAAAGCTTTCCCTTTAAGATTCAGAAATAGACAAGGATGTCTGCTATCACTACTTCTATCGGGATATTATGAAGATGTCTATTCTCCCCAAATTGACATGTAGGTTTAACACAGGGGTAAACAAATAGTCCAATGGAAAAGAAGAAAGAGTTCCAAAATAGACCTACACATATTACTTATGACAAAAGTGATGATGCAGTACAATAGGAACAGGATGCTTATTTCAATAAATGATGCTGGATCAATTGATACTCATATGGAAAAACTGGCCCTGTGACCTCTTACCTTACAATAGATACAAAAATCCATTCCAGATGGGTTGGAGATCCAAATGTGAAAAAGAAAATAAGTAAAATTTTAGAAGGAAACATAGGAGAGAATATCATCTTGACCTTGCAGTAAGCAAAAAATTTTTAAACAGGACATAAACAGCACTAATCATAAAAGGAAAAAAGTGGTAGATGGTATTTCATTAAAATTAAGAGTTTCTAGTCATTACCTGCACCAGGAAGAAAATGAGAAGACAAGCCCCAGAGGAAGAGAACATACTTGGGATACATATGACAGAGTACTCTTACCAGAAAATATTTGAACTGATATTTTATAAAAGAGGATATCCAAGTGGGGAAAACATATATAAAAAGGAGTTTACTCTCATTAGTCATCAGAGAAGTACAAATTAAAATCACAATGTGATACCACCACCAGAATGGCCAAAATGAAAAAAAAAAAAAAAAAAAAAAAAGCCAGACCATTCTAAGTATTGGTGAGGACTTTCTTTAAACTTCTTCCATATTCACTTGCCAAAGCCCTGTCCAATCTATTCCTCCACCAGCTGCTGAACTGGGAATATACCATTTCTCTTTGTATCACCTCCATGTTCTAGCACAGTAATTTATACATGGTGGACCCTCAATAAATTTTGAATAAGTGCTCAAAGGACTCTATCTTTTCTTTCTTTACTTTGGCACTATAAATCACTGGGCTTTATGATTACTATTTTTTAAAATATCTGCCAGTTTCCTTGGTGAAAATTAGTATCTCATGCATATTTTAATTTGTATTTCTTTGATGACATGTAAGATTGGATATTTTTTCATAAGTTCAATGGTGATTTGTAGTTTTTCTTCTGTGAATGATCTCTTCATTCCCTTTGCCCGTTTTCCCCTTGGAGTTGCACTGATTCTTTGCCATCTGTAGAATAAGATTACCCTTTCCTCTCTGACCACTCACAAAGGATCACTGCCTTCTGCCTCAATAAAAGAGGGAGGAGTGCCTGTATCTTAGTTCAGAGAGCAGCAGGCAGGGTATATTGGGACCTTGAGCCCAGCAGTTACACACTTACGAGATATTTAGAACTTAACAGTTAGACTCACATCACTTATAATGAAATCTCTAAGAACACAAGACAACATGGCCTGAATCCTGCCATCAGCACAACAGAGAAAATGGCGCCACCCACCTGTAGTGCAGGAAGACGACTTTGTTGGTTGGGAATTACTTTTAATGAGATTATTCCTTTTGTTTCTTTCTATTAAAAACAGAAAGGGGAAAGAAAATTGTAAGGAAAACTAACTTGGATGATTTGAGGTTTCATAAAATTATTTCCCCCTCAAAGCCCCAGGTTTTTCCCCCAACAGCCATCTTTACATTTGGGGATTTTATGGAGCAATTTTTCCTTTAATATAAAAGTATATGTGCCCCATAAACTAGCATAACAATATGATATGTTAATTCTATAATCCTGTCTTCATTTATGAGCCAGAATACTTCCATAGAGAAATCTTCTTCCTAATTTACTGTCTCGTTACCCAGTGGTACAGTTCATATAGGAAAGAAAGGATAAATGCTTTCTCTTTATTTACCCGCTTTCAAAGAAATGAATTGGTTCCTTCAGATGTTCTAATTAGCTTATATATAAACATAAAAATACAAGTAACCTGCTTCAGACCTATCTTTTAAAAAACTCCTTTGCCTTTCACACTCAGCCAGATTCCTGTCCAGTCTATTTGTGTTGTTCATTTCCTCTCTTCTTCTCACTCTGGGTTTCATTTGTTCTTTTTCTAATTTCTTAAGGTGGACGCTGAGGACCCTGATTTGAGACCTTTCTTATTTTCTAATATAGACATTAAGTGCCGTGAATTCCCCCCTTGGAACTGCTTTAGCGGCATTCCACACATTCTCAATGTGTTTGCATTTATGTTCACCTTAAGATACTTTCTAATTTTCCTTGTAATTTCTTCTGTGACCTATGGATTATTTAGAAGTGTTCTCTTTAATTTCCAAATATTTAGGGATTTTCCAAGTATCTTTCCGGTTTTGATTTCTAATTTAATGTCATTGTGGTCAGACAACACATTTTGTACGATCCGAATCCTTTTAAATCTCTTGAGACTTGTTCTGTGACCTAGCATGTGGTCTCTCCTGGAGGATATTCCTTGTGTACTCTAGAACTGGGGTCCCCAACCTCTGGTACTGGTCTGTGGGCTGTCAGGGACCGGCCACAGAGCTCTGCTGCCCTCTCCCCGCTCCTCTGCGTCCGTGGAAAAATTGTCTTCCATGAAACTTAGGAAATGGGGTGCACGTGCCGGGGGGACACACAGCAGAAGGTGCCAGCGTGAGTATTCACAGCCTCTCCCCATAACTCACATCACCTCCTGAGCCCCTCCTCCCCCTGCACACCCGTCCACGGGAAACCAGTCCCTGGTGCCAAAAAGGTTGGGGACCGCTGCTCAAGAAGAATGTATTTTCTGCTGTTGCTGGGTTGAGTGTTCTCTGTATGTCTGTTAGGTCAAGTTGGCTGATAGTGTCATTTGAGTCTTCTACATCCTCACTGATGTTTTGGGCTATTTGTTCTGCCAGTTACTAAGGGAGGGGTACTGAAATCTAGAACTTTAATTGTGGATTTAGCTTCTCCTTGAAGTTCTACCAGTTTTTCTTCCAAGTATTTTGTCATTAGGTGCATGAAATTGTAGCATTTGGGTTGTTTCAAAAGGCAGGGCAAATCTGGTCCCTGTTACTACATCTTGGTCAGAAGCAGAAGTCTAAGTGTGGACTTTTGATTAAAGCAAATCCCAGGTCTATCCTTAAATTGCCATGTGACTATGGGCAGGTTTCAAAGCTCTCCAAGGTTCAGTTTCCTCATCTCTATCTCAAGTGAAAAACCACCTTCTGGTTCAATTAGAGAGTGATGAGTAGAGTGTACATAATAGACCTACTTCAATATCCCTTGAATCTTTGATCTACTTCCTCTATTGGAGTATTTCTCAAATTTTAACATGCATACAAATCATCTGAGACTCTTGTTAAAATGCAGATTCTGATTCAGGAGATCTAGGGCATAGATCTAAGAGTTTTGCATCTCTAACAAACCCTAGGCGATGCTGATGCTGCTGGTCCGGGGATAATACTTTGGTGCAGCAAGACCCAAGGAGTGCTTCTCAAAGTGTGGTCCGTGGACCAGCAGCACCAGCACCATCTGGGACTTGCTAGAGGTGCAAATTCTTGAGCCCTTCCACTCGACTGGCTGAATCATACACTCTGGGTGCGGGTGGGAGGCAGGCAGCTGTGGTTTAACAGGCCCTCCAGGTGATTCTTATTCACACTAAAGTTTTGAGAACCACTGCTCTACAGCCTGCCCTGAAATTTCCTAGATCGCAACCTCGCTTATTGCAGGCCCTCACTGAGTTCCCTGGGGGTGAGAGTGCTGCTTCCTCCAGAAAGGAATGTGTCTCCTCAAGTGCCATGACCTGACCCTAAAGGACCTGGTATAGTTGCAGATCCAAGTGGTATTAAACCCTACAGCCTGGCCCTGGTGTTGCTCTTTAGTCACATCTGCCTGGTGTCTCCAGGAGATAGATAAAGAAGGCCCTTAATGCTGCCCAGGGGCTTTCTGGTTTCTAACCTTGCTGAGTTGGGCAGTTAATGCCTCCAATTATTCCTTTCCTCTCTGTTGATCTATAGAGTCATCAAAAGCAGCTGGCCTATACTACAATCATTGTATGCCTCACTGCTGCCATAGTAACCAAGGGCAACAGCCACGTGATCCCCCATCACTTCATCCTCCACTTGTCCTCCATCCCATGACACCACAAGTAACGACCCAAATGGCCACTGCATGCTGTGGCTTACCAGTGTACCATCTCCTCCAGCAAGAAGGTTATTTTCATATGCTCATCTATAAGCAGCCCAATCTCAGAATCCCATTTTTAGGGTCTGTTTGCTGAGGGTATTCCTGGTACTAATTACTGAGGATCCCAGTAAGATATAGATGGCACATTCAAAAAGGGTGTTTGAAGAGAGTTTAATGAAGGAACTATTCACAACAAGGGATCCAGCAAGGAAGGGTTTGAAACACTCCAGGATCTGCAACTGGGAGAAGCCATTACCACTGCTAGGCCTGAATGGGTGGCTGCCAGAACCCACTGAAAACTGTACCTGTAACAGGAGAGGGTCTGGCCTTCAGCAAATAGGATAATATATATATTTATCACAATGCCTGGCACGTAATAGGTGCTTGGCAAAATATCAATTGGCTCTAAGGAGCATACCCAACTTTTCATTTATAATATTCCATTCACTCCTCATAATAAGTCTCTGAGGAAATGAAGACTTAGAGAAGTTAATTTACCTGCTCGAAATCACAGAGCTAAAATAAAGTAGAGCCAGGATTCAGAGCTGCCATTAAAGACCAAAGCCTTCTGACTCCCAGTCCAATGTTCTTTACATCCCACCAGATCGATGCTCTGGGTTATTTGCCCTGCTTTGGAATTTTACTAAATTAAAGCAGAGAATTATCATTTCTTACACAGAATAAAGATTAGCAGCGATAAGAGCTGCCTCAATAGGGTACAAATACTTTGACAGAAAAATGTGTATCAACAGTTCACAGACACAATGGAAGATCTTCATCTAGCATAGAAAATACCTACCATTGCCTTCTGCAGCTGATCTACTGAATGATTAGTCACGTTGGTGCCATTGATCTCTAGGATCTCATCCCCCACGTGAAGTGAGCCTGCCATGAAATGAAAAATCAATCCACAAAAGAACAAAAGTTCACACAAGAGCTGTCATTACAACTCAAGATACCATAGAAGAGAACCCAGTGTTTCGAGCATGTTATAAAACAGATTGTATAAAGTATGCAGGATTGAAAACACTCAACCATGAGAGATGGGAATGTCCTTTTGAATCCCTTGATTCGGTTCGAGACTATCTCATCCTCCTTGACCTCCAACAGCGCAATAAAAGCACCTCACCCTCAAAGTCCTGGAACTAGAGTGGCTACTGCCTCCAGGAGACTGTGACACACATGCACATACTAAAAAGAATAACAAAGCAAGACAAAGAACTCGGTACTCCTCATTCACCAGCAAGTTCAATATTTCTTTGTTGTTTAGCTAAAACCCCAACATGCTATCACATGGTAAAGTTAATCAGTGTTTGGATTCTATGTGAAGAGCGGCTTCCAATATTTGTGTCACCTTGGATACAAAAAGAAGCCTTACTTAAACATAAAAGGGCAGGAGTTAATGGAGTAGGAAAACTACTTCC
Organism: Eulemur rufifrons; assembly: GCF_041146395.1. Classification (NCBI taxonomy): domain Eukaryota; kingdom Metazoa; phylum Chordata; class Mammalia; order Primates; family Lemuridae; genus Eulemur; species Eulemur rufifrons. The sequence goes on along the minus strand of NC_091012.1, from coordinate 19,046,704 downwards.
TTCAGAGTAGCCATGACCCCAACACTAGGACAAGTCTCAGGCAGGGTTCAAAGTGTGTGTGAATCAGGTGGCCAAATACAGGCTACCATCATCTGCTAAGGACATGCTGTATTTTAGTGTATTTTAGTGTTTTGGTGTATTTAGTGTATTTTAGTGTTTTAGTGTATTTTAGTGTTCTGTCATCACTCCCCAAAGTAGGTTTTACTACATGATGCATCTGAAAATTGATGGCAGTTTAATATGAAGGAAATACAATAGTTCATAATTATTTGCTTAATGTCTGCTTTCTCAGTTAAACTGTTAGCTCCAGGAGGGTAGAAAGGGTCGTTCTCTTCACTGCTGTATATGCAAAGTCTTAATTGGTGGCGTGTGGTAACTGCTCACAGATTAACTAACTAGAATAATATCTGTGCAAAAGAAGGCTCAGGGGGAGAGAGGGTGGTACTGGGCAATTCCTACGGCGATCTTATCATGCACAGGGAATAAATGATTAATCCCTGAATAAAACATGACCTCCCCCCAGAGTACCTTGTCTATGAATCATGCCACCATGAAGAATTCTGGCCACCGTACAGGACTGTTTTTCATTCAGCTTCAGAGTGATTCCCTGAAATAAAGGCAATGGCACAATAAGTTTTATATTAATTTCTTTCTGGGGTTATTTTTTTAAACACAATTTAAGGTGATTTCTCAGGAAAAATATTTTTGATCCATACCCGGCATAGTCCTCAACTAGAACGGGCATGAAGCCTGCTCTGAGGAAGAACTTGAGCGGGGGACGCCCAGTGGCTCTCAGGATAGAGAGTGAGTGGTGGGTAACAATATGACAGGGGATTACCATGGGCTCCTCTGTGACCTTCTCGAACTGTATGAGTCGCACTTTCCGCACTTCTTGCCCCTTGGCCTGGGCAGGGCTCCCTGGGGCAGCAGAACCATTGGTGTACATGTCCTCAGTGACAGCATTCAGCTGGTGCGACACAGCCTGGCGAGGCCAAACGAGAGAGCAACGTGTGAAATAAGGAGCGGAGGCCCACAGCCGGTCCGCATCTGTAACTGTAAATTCCAAAAGGCTCAGAAAACTTATTTCATAAATTTGGCTTCCAATCTCATTTGAATGGACGTGAAGCTGTTTGTGAGCTTTCTTCATCCAACTTAACAGACATGTTTATTTATCTAGACTGCTGCACAAATGTTATGACAAAATTTGAAAAATTCTGAATCCTAAAGCATCTCAGGCCCCAAGGGTTTCTGGTAAGTGGCTGTGTACCTGGACGGTGCACACACACACTACAGCAAAGATGCAAGGTGTGTCTAAATTAACTCATGACGAGAGGAGGCAGAAGGGGACAACTGCAAAGGGAGAAGAAAGCACAGATGACAACAGCATTCCCGTCCCAAACGATGAGCACCTCTCTGGCGACAGGCTCACTGATGAGCACAAGACCTCTTCTCCTCTTCACTCCCTCAGGCAACCTGATGCTCTAGGTCACACAGCGGTAAAAGTAATCCAGGTCAGTATTAGTTTCTCACACATCATAAGGTGAGCTTGGATCTGGCGAATCAGGCACTTAGTGCTAGGCCTTGGACCATGATGATAACAATAATATTGGCCCGTACCAAACGGCCACCTCCAGATGAGGTCACCACTACCCCTCCCCACCATCCCAAGATGGCACTGCCACTGTGGCCCCTTCCCCTAATCTCAAACACAGCAAAGCTGGATGACTTGCATGCAATACTAGAGAGCAAGGCCTCTTTATTATGAATCTGAAGCAACTGAAGGCACTGAGGCAGCGTAACAGAAAGACCAACGTAACAGAATAGAAACTCCAGAAACAGACCCATACGTACACGCTCAGCCGGTTTATGATAAAGGTGCCCCTGCAGTGCATAATAAACAGTGCTGGACTGATCAGATAGGCACATGGAAAAAATGAATCTTGACCTCATTTTATATATAAAAACCAATTCCAGATGAATTATAGACCCAAATGTGAAAGGTAAAACAGCCAAGCTTTGAGAAAAAAACATAGGAGACTGGAGTAGGCAAAAATGTCACATAAAAGGCCCTAAGTATCAAACAAAAACTAAAAAGATAAATACTTAAAATTAAGAAGTTTATTCAACAAAGAAAACTCCACTGAGGTAGGCAAAGGTTTAGTAGACAAGACACAGGGAATAATAATCATAAAAGCAAACCATTGACTTCATCAAACTAAAAACTTCTCATCAAAAGATACATAAAAAACTGGAAATGTATGGCACGGCCTGAGAGTAAAAATCTGCAATACCTACAGAGGGCAAAGGACTTGAATCCAGCACGTATAAAGAACTCTTACAACTCGGTACCAAGATGACAAACAACTCACCAAAAGATGGACAAAAGATTTGAACAGACTCTTTACCAAATAAGATATGAAAAAGTGCCCAACACCACTGTAATCAGGAAAATGCAAATTAAAACCACAACAGGATACCACCACACACCCACTAGACTAGGATGGCTAAAATGACAAAGACAGATAATATCAAGCATTGGGACTCTGATACACTGCTGGTGGGAATGTTAAATGGTGAAGCCATTGTGGAAAGCAGTTTGGCAAATTCTTACATAAAGTTATGGCCCAGCAATCCCACTCCTAGGGATTCGCCCAAGGGAAAAGAAAACATGTGTCCACATAAATACTTGTACACTAATGTTCACAGCAGCTTCATGTTCATAATAGACAACAAGTGGAAGTAACCCAGGTGTTCATCCACAGGAGAATGCACAGACCAACTGTAGTGCTTCCATATGATACAACCTTACCCAGCAATGGAAAGGATCAAACTGCTAATATAGGCAACAATATGGATGAATCTCAGAAACATTATATTGAGTGAAAGAGTACATAGCATATGATACACTTTATATGAGGTTTTAGAACAAGCAAAACTATTGTAAAACAAGAAATTAAAACAGTGGTTGCCTCTGATGGGATGGGGAAGGGACTAGCTGGGAAGAACTTTCTGGGATGCTGGTAATGTTCTATATCGTGATGGGAGGTTGGATTACACAGGAGTATGCATTTGATAAAACTCATCCAAACATACATGTAACACTTGTGTATCGCACTGTATGTAAATTTTACCTCAAAAAAAGAACTGCAAACACTTACTGAACCCCTCTAGCCAATGATATGCATGCTGAAACTTTTAGGGGTGAAGTGCTCTGATATCTGCAACTTATTTTGAAATGCCAAAAAAAAAAAAAAACCGGTAGATAGATGGATGTTTTTTGGATAGATATGTGATAAAGTAAACATGGAAACGTGAATTGTAGAATCTAGGAGGTGTGGCTATATGGGTGTTACTATAAAATTCTTTCATCTTTTTGGTAAGTTTGAAAGTTTTCAAACAAAATATTGGGGGCAAATGGCATTAGGAGACTAAAAAGGCAAGCCATGGAATGGGGAGCTGACACTCTCCTACTCTGCAAGTGGGCATGCAAGCTGGGGAAATCGCACTGGGGTCTCTACCAATGTGGCCACAACGCAGCCATCCCATTCACACTCAACAGAGACAGATAGCCACGTGTACCCAAAACGTGGAGAGAATGTCAGCACAGCCAGCACTCTTTTAAAAAATATAAAATTTAATGTTTGAGTCATTTGACAGTAATCCAAAGACATCATTCTCCTTTATCCATAAATGCTTCCGTGTGTTTTTTAATAACAAAGCATTCTCAAAACTGACAATTTAACATTAAGACAATGCTATCATCTGGTCCTCAGTTCACATGTAAATTTCACCAACCATCCCAATAATGTTCTTTATAGCTATATAGTTTTTCCCCAGATAAGAATCCAATCTAGGATCATGCAGTTTTCACATTTTTATAGTACTCCTTAATTTGGAAAAGTTCCTCAGCCTTTCTTTGTCTTTGATCACCTCAACATTTTTGAAGAGGACACATCTACTGTTTTGTAGATGTCTGTCAGTTTGGGTTTGCCTGGTGTTTTCTCATGATTAGACTGAGGTTATGCATTTTGGGCAGGAATCCCAGGGAAGTATATGCCTTTCTCAGCGCAACAATATTCTTAAAAGCCTAAACCTGGAAACACCTCCAAAGTCCATGAACAGTAGAATGGATACGCTTTGGCATAGCCATCCAAAGGATACCACACACCAAGGGATAACCACTCTCTTCTCCTTGAAACAAGACTTCTTACTTTCTCTCTTTTTTTTTTTTTTTTTGTTTGAGACAGAGTCTCACTCTACTGCCTGGGCTAGAGTGCCGTGGCGTCAGCCTAGCTCACAGCAACCTCAAACTCCTGGGCTCAAGCGATCCTCCTGCCTCAGCCTCCCGAGTAGCTGGGACTACAGGCATGCGCCACTATGCCCGGCTAATTTTTTTCTGTATGTATATATTTAGTTGTCCATATAATTTCTTTCTATTTTTAGTAGAGAGGGGGGGTCTCTCTCTTTCTCAGGCTGGTCTCGAACTCCTGAGCTCAAACGATCCGCCCGCCTCGGCCTCCCGGAGTGCTAGGATTACAGGCGTAAGCCACCGTGCCCGGCCTTCTTATTTTCTCTTGCTGGTTCTTTTCATCTTACTGACCTATTAATGTTGAAGCAGCCCAGGGCTTGGGATAAGAGCTATCACAATGGGGAAGTATAAGTGTATACCTCTGAAAATGCTCCCTGCCCACCCCAGATAAAATATTAAATCAAAAACTATATGGCCATCTGGAGGAGGAGGAGCAGGCCTGAGCTTGGTTTATGGAAGGGTAAAGGTTGGGGTACAAGGTGAAAATAGATGGCAGCTGCATCTATTGAAAATAGATGGTCAGCCACACCAGGGTTGACCCTCAAAGACAATGTGGAGGGAAAATCTTCCCAATAGGCAGAGCGGTGAGAAGTGTAGCTTGTGACTACTTTGTGAGGAAGTAGAAGTGATCCCAGGTGGGATTATATGTATCCCTGGGCAATGTCCACTGGCCTACCCAAGGGCCTGAGGAAAAAGGACTGGAAGGTGGGAGATAAGGAAGTCTAGGTTCGGGGCTTGTGGATAGACATATATGTCTCATAACACAGGGGGGTGTTCTTCATAAAATCATACAAAATAACATCTGAACTTTAATTTATTGCATCCTTTCTAAAGGGTCAGTAGAAATTCTGATAAAATGGTGAGGCTTGAAGCAGTATTAGTTATTGGATGACCTCAAATGAGGGAAGTACTGAGAAAGAGAAACTGTCTCATCTAGCAACTAGAACTTCAAAAAAACTCACATGACACCAAGTCAGATGGCATTGCTGTTATAACAGAATTGTCTAAGACAGGGTTATATTTAGAAAATTGACTTTGCTATCTGGAATCACAGAACTTCACATAACTCCAAGGTACTCTACAGTATATGATTCAATGACACAGTTAACACTCAGTATGGGAATGTGAGATACACTTAGAATCCTTAAGGATATTGCTAAAGAAAATGTTCAGCATTCAAAGTTTCATGCATTCCTTCATTTTTATGTTCCAATGATTAATTTCTATTCAGGCAATTGAAAGCCTATTATTCCTAAAAGCTCTGCAAAGGACGATGCTTTCAAGGCAGGAAGGAAAAAAGAAGGACCAGGCCCAGGTCAGCGGCATCTATGCCACAACGTGGCCATCCCAAGCTGCAAAAGGGGATGGGAAGGGAAGAATTTAGTTGGGCATCTTATCATCCAAACAAGATCAGGGATCTGTCAGTGAGAAGTGGGATGTTGGGTCGGCAACCTGTTATAATAATATCAAAACCATTTATTAATTTCTACTTTTTAGAATCTACCTGTAGACAAGTCATGAAATACTAATTAAAGAACAGACTGTAAATGTCAGAACCATGATACATGATAGAAGTTGAGAGGTAAAAAAAAAAAAAAGGGGGAAAAGAAATGAAAGGAATGGGAGTCAAAAGGAAGGATATAAATTAGTTGGACAATAAATGAAGGAATAATTGTATAATTTAAAGTTTCAAGGTAACCAACAAAGCAGAAGTTGCAAACTGATGGCCCACAAATATGTTCCTCAAAGTACCACCTATGGTGACCTGAGACCATATGGCTCAAACTCTGCCACAGATCAATTTGGAGGGCATGAAATCAAATATCTATGTAGATTAAAGAATACTGGAAGAAAATCAGCATTGAGTTGGAAGGAAGAATTCCTTTTCTCAAATTAATCATCTGTACTGTTTGTTTTCACCCATGCATATATTATCAGCAGAATGTAGAGAATGAGGAATTCAAAGACCACTGACTGAATGATTGCTGTGAAACAATGATCAGCTTGAATCCCAAATTTCTGGCCTCAAAGTGTGAGATGAAACTCAGGGGCTGGGCGTGGTGGCTCATGCCTGTAATCCTAGCACTCTGGGAGGCTGAGGCAGGAGGATTGCTTGAGGTCAGGAGTTCGAGACCGGCCTGAGCAAGAGCGAGACCCCGTCTCTACTAAAAATAGAAAAATTAGCTGGGCGTGGTGGTGTGCGCCTGTAGTCCTGGCTACTTGAGAGACTGAGGCAGGAGGATCGCTTGAGCCCAGGAGTTTGAGGTTGCTGTGAGCTAGGCTGATGCCACGGCACTCTAGCCTGGGCAACAGAGCAAGACTCTGTCTCAAATAAAATAAAAGAAACTTGGGATTTTCCTTCACTCTGACTTACAAATCTCTTACTACTATTAATTGTGGGGTTGAGAAAACTGAAGACCAAACTCAGAAATGAATTCTGTGAGTTTATCCGCATTTATGTGTCTTGGTAACTATAGTAACATATAGATGGTTACAAAGTCTGTAAACATAGATCGTACTATTTTATCTTTTGCTGTATTGTACCATCAATGAACCATTTATGATGATTCATCTGTGTTTCAAGGCTTGGTGGACCCTTGCATGTTCTAAAGAATGACGATCAAAGTCTTAGTCCACTGAATACAAAATGACCTTTGAAAGGAAGGAGAAATCTACATGCAATATTATCAAGTGTTCATAGTGTACCTAGAAGAGGAAGATAAACTGGCACCTTTACGTCATGTTCTTCTTATTCAGCTTTATTACAATGATTGCTTTTTAACATGTCAGCCTTTAAATTAAAGACTCAGCAAAGCTTACTAGAGGCAAAACACATACTAGCCAGAAAAGTTCAAGTTCTGCTATCCCAAAGATTGGTCTTTCAAATGTGCTTATCCATCAAGATGTTCCCCTTTGCGATGACTAACAGTCACTATCACACTTACCCAGAAGTTGCAAATGAAGACTAAGAAAAACGGAAACCTCCAACATGGTAACTAAAGAACCAGCTCGCAATAGCAAGGCTTCTAAAAGCAAAGCACAATTTTCTCCACCATGAACTTGTCCCTGAGTCACCCTATCTTCCTGAGACTCTCAGAATGGGAGGGCCAGCTTCTCTACAACTTCACCTTATAGAAAGTCCCTCACCTGGCCCCCGTATGTCCTCATTACGGATACATCATAGGAGCAAGGATATATGCAGACATACAGTTGTACTTGAGGCCACCATGTGACATGAGTAATGTTGAACAAGTAATGAAGGTCAAAGACATTAGATTCCATTTCACAGAGGTCACTTTACAACCTCCACACTATCCCCTCATCTCCAGTGGACACAGGAGGCCACAGGGCTATGGTGGGCATACCCCTTACCAATGACAAGGCAGGGTGGAAGTGGCCTGGTTAAAGACAACTGCTCAGATTCATGAGGAATCGGGGAGTAAACACCCACCCACAACTCCAGGGCTGGCCTTTGTTCTCCAGACTCTGGCCTTTAATCATACAAAGTGCTGGAGTGGCAATGCCTGCTGCTCTGAAACCCCCTTCGGAGGAAACATCTGCTGCAGGGTTCAAAGGGCGGAGGCAGTTAGTTGCTCAAAGGAAGTTGGAATTAAAAAAGAGATGAAAAAGAAACTTGGTGGGGGGTGGGCGGTGGTGGGGGAGAATAGAGCAGGGGCAACTAAACAACTAGATTAAGAGTAAGTGACAGTGAATGTGGGAAAGAACAAACATTTGTTCAGCCTTTTGTTAGGCTCTTTGCCAACTGCTCCCACACAGAGACTTAGGGAAGGCCCAGTCCAAGACGGTAAGCCGACACCAAAGACCCTGGGAACTGCCCAACAGCACTCGCCAGCCTGCCCTGGACCTCGGTGGCCAAACCTACCCACTCGTCACACAGGCAATATGCTCTTCCACTCTGGGAAAAACCAATAGAAACTGTGAGAAAGCCAAGAGTATTCCAAGGTATCAAAAAGAGATTAACACTGTTTAACCAGAAATGACAAGAACAAGGGAGAGAGGAAGGCCTAAGAGCCAGGATTTTCTGGCAGGTACTGTCTTAAAATCATACATTAACTAGGTGCTTTGTTTCTCAGGCAGTAAATCCCTCTGAGAACACATACATCAATCCAAAGGCCAAGTCTCTAAAGATCCTTTTTCAACATGCTTTATCTATCCAATGCACTCTGGACACGCACACAAAGCCTTCTCCTTCCATTGAGGAAAAACAGGAAACGCAAGCAGTACCATTCTACACAGAAGAAACACAGGATTGCAAATCTACATACCTGGTGCCGAGTCCCTGCACTACCATTAAACCCGTGCCGGGACAGTGTGTAAACAATACCACTCATTAAATTAAATTCTCATCCCATTTTGTGATCAATATTTGAAGGCACAGAATGGTTTAGAGGCTGGGCATGGTGGCTCACATCTGTAATCCTAGCACTTTAGGAGCCTGAGGTGGAAGTGCAGGAGTTTGAGACCAGCCTGGGCAACACAGAGAGACCGCATCTCTTAAAAAAAAAAGAAAGAAAAATTAGCCAGGCATGGTGGTGCACGCCTGTAATCCCAGCACTCTGGGAGGCCGAGGCCAGAGGATTACTCGAGGTCAGGAGTTCGAGACCAGGAAGAGTAAGAGCAAGACCCTATCTCTGCTAAAAATAGAAAAATTAGCCAGGTGGCATATGCCTGTAGTACCAGCTACTGGGGAGGCTGAGGCAGGAGGATCGTTTGAACCCAGGAGTTTGAGGCTGCAGGGAGCTATGATGATGTCGCTGTACTTTAGCCCGGGCAACAGAGCGAGACCTTGTCTAAAAAAAGAAAGAAATGGTTTAGAAATCTGTCTGACCTTAAATGACTAGTAAGTCTCAGATTTCAGAAGTTAAACTATGAGTATGGGCTTCAGAATTTGTGAGGGTTCAAGGAGAGAATGTAGGTGCAGGGCTTCCCGAAGTGCACAGTACAGAGGTGGCCTTTTTTTTTTTTTTTTTTTTTTGAGACAGAGTCTCACTCTGTTGCCCAGGCTAGAGTGAGTGCCGTGGCATCAGCCTAGCTCACAGCAACCTCAAACTCCTGAGCTCAAGCGATCCTCCTGTCTCAGCCTCCCGAGTAGCTGGGACTACAGGCATGCGCCACCATGCCCGGCTAATTTTTTCTATATATATTTTTAGCTGTCCATATAATTTCTTTCTATTTTTAGTAGAGGTGGGGTCTCGCTCTTGCTCAGGCTGGTCTCGAACTCCTGAGCTCAAACTATCCGCCCACCTCGGCCTCCCAGAGTGCTAGGATTACAGGCGTGAGCCACCGCGCCCGGCCCAGAGGTGGCCTTAATGTTTGGGGTAAAAAGGAGCATCTGGGGATGCAGACATGTTAACACAAATGAACTCCATCAACAAAATATGGCAGAAGCGATACCAGTTCAGGGGTGGGCCTGTCATAACTCAGGGCAACTCTCTACTCCCAAGTTACATCCACACCAAGGGGCCCCCTGCCCACCTTGCACAAGACAGGACCCCCACCGTCCCCACTCTCTACCCCCTTCCTCTGCTTCACCTTACCTCAGGAACTTATCACCCCAACGTTATAGTAAGTAAGGACTCATTTATTCTGTCTCCTCCTCTGGAGTGTAAATGTCAGGAGAGCTTTTCTTTTGCATTCAGAAAGGTGAAAGCCAGCTGATTCCACAACTTGGACCATCTGAGCTTCCCTGGAGCTAGACTACCTAAGAGGGCTACTGTTCACCCAGTGAAGGTTTATGGAGGTGCTTGGGAGACCGCAAAGCTGGCATTGTAGTGGCAGATACAGCTGCTAAACAATACCCATTGCTTAGAACATTCAAAGATGACAATAGGTGCTATGGAGGAAAATAAAGCAGAAAAAGCCTTGCAAGGGAGGATAACTTTTGAACAAAAACCTATTATGTGTTTTGCTCATAGATATTTCTTTATACAAAGAAAAAAAGACAAAGTGAAAAATCAGAAAAGAAAACTGCATGTTACTAAAGTTGTGTACTGGTTCCCTAATTCGGGGCTTTACTTCCTCTTCCTCATCTCTGGCGTCACTTCCCATCTCCCCAGCCAACTTTGGAAATACGGTTATGTATTCTTGCCTTTCTGCACTCCACACCCAGAGTCCTTTTTTAGCTATACTGAAAGGTTAGAGCAATTCACTGCTTAGGGGAAAAATCTCTGCATGGGTGAAATGTCAACTGATTTCATCTCCGCTCCTGGCAATGTCTCGAGGCATTTGTGATTGTCTTGTGAAAGGACAGTACTTTTCACAACAAACAACTATCATTTCCAAAATGTCGTTAGTGCCCAGGATGAGACACCCTGATTTAAAGGAATTGATCTTGACCTGAAATATCTGTTCCTGACATTCTACTTTGGTGTCTTGTCTAGGGAGAACAAATTAGTTAAAAAGAATAGAGCTTACATGACAAAATTCTAATCTATTTAGCTCCCAGTGGCCCACAATAAAACCAGATTCCTACCTGCAAAGTATATGAAGTTCTCCTAGTTTTGAAAAAAGGCATGAATTGCCTGGAAGTGAAGGACACGGGAGGTAGACTGGCTGAGACCACATCACATACTGGAAAAACTGAGGAGAAGACTAAATAATTTGAACATTACACTTTATTTTTGAGCCCAAGTTCTGTGAAAAGAAAAGCCTTGAACGGAAACATTCCCTCCTTAAATGAAACAACCAGATCCAAGTCTGGAGCAAAGGTTCTTCCTTAGGCAAAATCATAAATAATCGGGACTCAACACAGACTCAACACTCCCAGAATGTGCCACATTCGGCATGAACCTTGGTGTCTTTGCACAGGCTGTTCCCTCTGCCGGGAGTGCTATTTGTCAATTACATCCCAGACACTGCAAACTGCAACAGCGCCAGGTGCCCCTCACCGCTTCACAACACCCTCTGTCTGCCTCTAGCATAACACCCCACCGCCACCGCACGTGCTTCTGCCTTTGTGTCCTCCCTGATTTGCTTCTGAGCCCCAGCACCAGGCCCACAGTAGGAGTCACAGTGAACGATCACCAGTGTGGAGTAATGCTGCATCCAATGGCCTAAGAATCAAAAGTTTTCTTAGTGGAAACTCATCTGGAGCCTGACTTATTTGTTACGTTATTTTTTGATGTGGGATAGGCCCAAGTGAATTTTCAGGGACTCTCAACCTATCGCTTCAGGTCACGAAAAAGTGCTGCTTCCAATAGGCCTGAAGAGAGAAGCCGTATGAGGAATTTCACAACCAATTTTATGTACATTAATGGATACTACTGTAAAGAAGGAAGAGCTTATAAAATTAGTTTCTCCAAGGAAGGAGAAATACTTGAATATGGGAGACAGGCTACATTCGAACTTATTACAAAATTATCTTTGGACAATACTTTTATTTTTACTTCTTTTTGTTTTGAAAGGACAGTATACTCTCCAAGTTGGTAGAGAGTGGACTCCTCCAATAAACAACAGCCTGGACAATACTTTTGCAATATTAAATGTGGGCCGGGGACACGGTGGCTCAGGCCTGTAATCCTAGCACTGCAGGGGACCGAGGCAGGAGGGTCCCTTGAGCTCAGGAGTTCGAGCCGAGGCAACAGAGCGAGACTCTGTCTCTAAATAAATGTGGACGAGGATTCGAAGTGAAATTTTGTGTTTTCAATCTTTAGTACTTTTTCATAAAGTGATACCTTCAAATGAAGTTTTTAGCAAAATAATTTTATGATTTCTATTGAGGCCAATAACTTCCTCATAGGTTTCCTTGCTTCTGATCTTGCCACTGTATGAAAACTTTTTGACTGCTACTACTGGGCAGACAGCTCGCAGGGAGGTGTTGGGCCATTCCCCTGCATGTCCCAGTGTGGTTCAAGGTGCCTGACAAGCACTAACTTATGTAAACATCACCACAACCCTCTGAACATGCCAATCTTATAGAGACAAGAGAGCTTCAGTAGCTTGCCCACGGCCACACAAGTGAAAGGCGCAGCCTAGTGCTGCAGCAAAGACTGGTAAGAGCCCCAGAGGGAAGGCGAATCTCAAGAAATAAGAATCTGCAGGTTAGTGGGGTCCAGCCACCCCTTATCATGTGAAGATTCTCCATCAGACGTTCACCTCGACAGATCTGAATGCTATTTCATTTTGGGATTTAGCAAGTTTTCTTATTCTATCTTCTTCAAATCCTTTAATAAAACCAAAACAAATTATAATAGCTAACTGATAGATTGTATCCAATATTATGGTATAAATTCAGTCCCACAAAAACTGCTGTTTACTCAAAGGGTGTGCCCACAATATAACTCTGGTAGTGAGAGGGCCTCTTTTCAAGGAGGCACACAGTCTTTCCAGCATGCCCATATGGGAGCAGACAGGTTTACACAAAATCAGGTTGTGCTGAATGAAAGAAGCCAGTCACAAAATATTACACACCCTATGATTCTACTTATATAAAATTCTAGAAAAGGCAAATCTGTAGTGATAGGTCAGTGGTTGCCAGGCTTCAGGTGGGGGAAAGAGATTGATCGCAAAGGGCCAGGAGGGAATTTTCTGGAATGTTGCAAATGTTTGCTCTTTATCACAATTGTGGTGGTGGTTACATGACTGTATACATTTGTCATATCTTATCAAACTGCACAATTAAAATTCATGATTCTATGATGTGCCAATCATACCTCAATAAAACTGCCAAAAATAAGTTCAAATAAAGAGATTTTTTTTTAATAGTTAAGGCTCAGCCACGTTAGCTGATTGTGGGGAAGAAAAAGAAAATCACACGTCCAAGCTCATGGGCAATCAGGTAGCTTTAAGACCCTGTTTCTCTCCTAGTGCCCATTCCAATTTTGTGTTGTGATTCCTACAGCAATAGCGTCTTCCACGCCTGTTCACTTCTGCACTCATTTAAGCCCAGGCTGTTGAAGTCATGATTTGAAATGACAGGTGTGATGACCTCACTCTGAGTGGTATACGGAGGAGAGGCAATGTGGTGAAGCAGAAAGCACACTGATCTCTGACTCTGCAGATACAAAATCTAGCTCAGTTCTGATATCCATCAATTGTTTCCCTGAGCTAATGCCACCCAGCCCAAAGAAGTCTACATCTCTCCTGTTTGCTTTACCTTGCAGATCTTCAGTTTCCTCAGCTGCGAGATTAGAGGATTATTCTAAATCTTTAATGTCCACCTCTTTAGTCATTTATTAATTCAGAAAACATTTCTGAGGACCCCCTTATTGGGTACTTAAAATAAAGGAGTAGGAAACAGCCCTGCCCTGGAAGACCTTGCAGTCTAGGAAAGAGATTCCTGCAGTCACTCCTGAGCCTGGATCTTCTAAGGCAGCACAGCTTCTGCCTGGCACGCTTTCTCTCTCTCTCTCTCTCTCTGTCTCTGTCTCTCTCTGTCTCTCTGTCTCTCTGTCTCTCTCTCAACATTCACTGCTTGGGACCTGGCCACCATGCTGTGAGGAAGACTAAGCCACATGGAGAGGCTGCTGGTTGATATTCTGGGTAATGGGTCCAAAGGAGAGCCAGCATCAACCTCCACATGAGTGAGCATCCTTCTGGTGTGACCCTGAGTGAGAAACCCTGCGTGACAACAACCTTTCTAGGCTCAGGCCACACTGAGAAGTATAAGAAATAACATGAAAATGCTCAGTGTTGTAAACCACTGAGATTGGGAGAGAGTTGCTAGGCATCAACAGAACCTAGCCTCAGGTCATCTCTGAGAACAGAGGTTAATAGCTGTTTACTGGCCATCACTGGAATCTCGCCGGCAGAATTAGCTCCAAAATCCCTGGATTCCTTTCTCCACCAACAAATACACACAGGCCACCCCATCTGCACCATAGCACAAGGGGACCTGCCTAAACGCAGAGGGACAGTGAGGAGCAATTTGGACCCTGAAGTTGGCTTTCACAACCACGTCTGCTGACCCAAACACAAGCACTTCAACGACAACCAGGCAGACCTACTCCTGGATGTGTGTTCCTTAAAGTGTTTCTGTTATTCTGACTTCCGTCTATGAGGAAGTTTTCCTTGACCTTAATAAGGTCCGGGCCGCGGCCTCTCACGATTTCCACTTAAAGAAGGGTTGCTCCAAGCAACAATTCACGGCACCAGGAGCCCGGCACAAATCAGGCCGCGAGCTCACCCGGTCCCCACCCCGCTGGTTGCAGCGGCCTCCACCCCTTGGCCAGGACCCCCAAGGACAGGGCCCCCGGAGACAGACCTCCCCCCCAGGGGATAGGGCCGCGGACCGGGAAAGTCCCGGGGTGGATGGAGGGGCCTGGAGCCGAGCCCCGGCCCAGCACCCTGGGGACCTGCCAGGCCCGCTCACCTCCGGCCGGCTACGCTTCTGCAGCAAGTGCTCCAGGTAGAGGTCAGAGAGCGCCGTGCGCATGCTGCCCCCACCCTCGCCCTCGCTCGCCTTGAGCGTCATCTCGCAGCAGCTGGGACACCGGACTCAGGACCCGGCAGCGCTGGGAATGCGAGGGCCCCGGGGCCTGCGGGGCGGCGGGGACGCGGAGCGGCTGGGCCAGTCACCGCCCCGCAGGCGGCGCGCCGGGCGGGCATGGGCGGAGCTCCGCCCGCGCCCCCGCCCACTCCCGCCTTCGCCCCGCCCACGGGCTCGCCCACGCCCAGACCCCGCGGCTCCCGGGGCCGGGGCAGCGGCCCTTCGGGGCCAGAAGGAGGCATAGGTCTAGCCTAGCCCCTGTGGCCCAAGGTGGTAGGGTGGGCTGAATCCCGGAAGGACAAGAATTGGGAGGGGGGCAAATTCGTGGAGGCGACAGGCGGGGCGCCCACGGCTGCAGCGGCCACCCGTTCACTCCACCTGGGCTGCGCTAGCTTCTAGCTGATGCGACCCCTGGAGCGGTTCGTGTACTCAGGAAAGCAGGGGAAGTCCGAATCACCCGGTTTAACCGGAGCTTGAAAAATGTTGGAGATTCCAGCCCCTACCTATAATCAATGGGGACACAGTAGAGGCAGTGCACCCTCTGAGATTTGGACATTGCGAAAATGCCTTTAAGGCCCCTGTGCTGCTAGTACCCTGTCATTTACATCGCTGCATGTTGTTCAACGATGAAGGACCTTACTGCCTTCAAGGGCAAACTGTTTTTACTTAAGCCAAATCTGCCGTTAATGCCACAAAATTTTTAGGGATCAGTGAAAGCAGACATTCCTTGCAAATCCTAGGGGAAGATTTCTTAGTATCCTAATGCCTTGGAATTGATAAAATAGCAGTCACAGTGATGGAAGTCTTTCTGATGCAAACAAACATTTACTGTGCTCACAGAGCTCCTGGCCCCCTTACTTCAAGCTAGTAGCCTTACAGTATTAGAAGCAGTTCATTACTCCATGTAATCTTATTTTGGCCTTCCTCAAAGCTCTCTGGAAGGAGCTCATAACCAAGAGGGGAAAATCCAAGGGCAGGAGTTTAGAGCTGCATGGCCCAGTTTCCTCTGCTCAAAGGCTAAGCTCACATGATTGGTCGTTTCCTTCCCCAAGATCACTCTAAAAGAATGAGGTGGGGGAAAGTGGGGAGAAAGAGAGGTAGAGAGAGAGAGAGAGAGATTAAGAGAGTGTGATATTGGTTCAGGGATGGACTAACTGAGCAATGGCATAGAACAGAGAACCCAGAAACACACCTGTGCATGTATCGAACTGTGGTATATGATACAAGTGGCAGAAGTGGCAGCTTAAGTAAGTAAAGAGGGATTTTTCATTAATTGATGCTGGAGAATGATTATTTATATTGGAAAAGTTGAAACTGGAGCCCTCCTTCATGCGATACTGAAAAGAATAAGAATCTATTCCAGATGGATTAAAGACTTAAATGTCAAAAACACACCTTTAAAGCTCTTGACAGAAAACACAGGCAAAGAACTTTTAGACTGGGATAAAGATTTCTTAAACAATGCAGACAAACCATTGACTATGAAATAGAATAACAATAAGTGTGATTTTATTGAGAGCTTTTATTTATCAAAAGACACCGTAAAGGGCAAAAAAAGACAAGCTGTCTCAATAAATAAATAAATAGACATTTCACAGATGGAGAAACACATATGACCAATGACCATATGAAGAGATATTTGACCTCATTAGTGATGAAGGAACTGCAAACCAAGACTACAATGAAATATCAGTGTACATCCATTCAATTGTCAAAAATTAAAAAGCCTAACAGTATCAGGTGTTGGAGAAGATGTGAATCCATACAATTTCTTGAATCTTGCCAGTGGGAATCCAAGCTGGTACTACTAGTTAGGAAAACAGTTTTCCATTATCTCTTAAAGTTGAACATACATCTACCCTCTGAGCCAGCAATTCCACTCCTAGAGGGAACAACTATCTCCAATTTGGTCTGTAACCTTCCAAGCCTTCATCTATGCATCTTCAAAATAGTCATGACTAGAATTGCCTTGGTTGTCCAGGTAGAGAAACCATAGTATATATGGCCTTGCTCCAATTTATGCCACTGCCATATTTTCTCAGACTTATCTACTTACCAGGCCCTCGGTCCCGTGAACAATGGAAATCCCCAACTACCATTGCCATTGTCACATCTCCTAACACTTCTGACTCCTTCAGACTCTTCCAAAAGTGAGGGCCAGGTTCTGGAATGACCTCTATTGTGCCCACTGCAGCAGGAGCTTCTGTGCTCAAGCTCATTCTGACCAGATCCCTGGTGCGATTGGTCTGCCAGCAGGTTTTTGTCTCATTTTTCTCATTGCTGTGGTTCGATACAGCCTGTCTGGAAGCATCCGGGTAGACTGAGAAACAAGCTGTATTTTCTTGAGTAGCAGTGGAAAGCTCAGGAGCAACAAAATTATATTTTATTTTCAGCATTCTCTGCCTCACTCTTACACTCATGAGATTACATTTTTCAGTAAAGCTTTAGCACATATGTTTTGCTTCAGGCTGTGTTTTCTAGTGAACCCCAGCTAAGAAAACAGTTCTCAGAAATGGGGTTGCCTTAGGAAATAGACCCTTCGGATAGGACTTGGGGGTGGGAGAAGCAGTTCCACTAGGGACACAATAAAGGTTCCACTAAACTGGAAGTTGTGACCACTACTTGGCTATTTTGTGTTCCTTGTGCTAATGGCCAGCAAGTCAACGCTGAATATCATGAGGATCTAGGGTTGCTAGATCAGGGATAAATATGTCTGGAACTTGGGATCACTTGGGTGTCCCGTTAGTGTTTCCATGCCCAATGAAAACTATAAATGGAATAATGCAGTAACCACAGCCCAACATGGACAAGGCAACTAAGAGCTCAGATCTATCAAAGATGAAGAATGGAGTCACCCCAGTGGACTGGCAACCTAGGCCATTCAAGGGCTGGCTTTAGAAGAGGGAGATGTATAACAGGTGATGGAACAGGGAGATAATGAATATCAATTACAATCCTGAGACAAGCTTCAGCAGTCTCTAGCTAGGTTTACCAACCCTCTTTAAGTCCTTTTAGGAGACTGCCACCATATTGAAGGATTGGACTTGCAACTCTTTTCCTCAGTGGACTATTCCAAACTGTAGTGGTTTTGTTACTATCTGTATGAGGGCTTCTAGGGCTTCAAACAGCCAGCAGCATTCTATAAAGCTGTGGCTATCTACCATTGCCTCATATTTGCTTTTCCTCATTCCTTGCCCCACTTCCCTTTCTCCCCTTACTCTTGCCATAGTATAGTGCCCCATAATAAAGTATTAGCATGTAAGTTTTGCCTCATGTTCAGTTTTCCAAGGGATGTAGACCAAGATCCTAACACACTAAAACTAAATAATATGCTCAGATACATGCTATGGGACAGGTTGGGGAGAGAATGGATGGAAAATTAATCATATAAACATACATGTTGCCTTCTTCACTGAAAAAATATCACTCAATCTCTTTGTGGTTTAAAGATTTTATCACAAATAAAATTATAGGACATGAGACAAACTGGAGAAATTATTTGAATATATGATATATAAAGGGTTAATATATTTAACTTACAAAGAATTCTTTAAAATAAATGAAGAAAAGCACCAAAGGGATAGAGATGTGAGCAGGCAATATAAAAATGAGAAATCAAAAGGAATACAAGTACAATAAAGTTATGGAAAGATATGAATCCACACTGCTAATTTGGAATACAACTTAACTGATGCAAAAAATGTCAATTTCTGGCTCCGTGGCAGACCCGTACCTGAATTACTCTCTTACTAAAACAACTAAAAATGCTGGATAAAAAGTATTAAACATATTCTTGAACACATTCTTGGCCAAAGAAAGTCACATGACTAAGCCCATAGTCAAGGAGTAGGAAAGTGTGCTCTACCCACAATGAGGCCATGGCAAGGATGTTCATTTATAATTCTATTACAGTAGTGAAGCTTTAGACCACTATTTTTTTTTTCAAGAATTACTGTTTATTGAATACAGGCACTGTGCATTTTACATACTTTCTTTCATTTAGCCTTATGACAATCCTATTGTTAGAGTGTGAGTTTTGCACGGAAAAGTCATTAATCTGCCATTCTGCTTCTGTAAACCTGCTTGCTCCTGCTTACTCAAGATAGTACCCCCAGCACAAAAATTCCTAAGTAACTACAACACCCATGTTCTGCGTGAAATGATTCCAGACCCCACGTTTTGTGTAAACAAAATATGGCCCGGAGCCCAAACTGCCCAGATCCTGTTACACCAAAGACAAGAAAATGATATAATGCTTACTCAAGGCTTTTTGTACTCATGCTTGCTCAGTCTTAATAATTTTCCACCCACAAACTTACAATATAAAAACTTTCTGTTTCAAAGGCTCACTGCTGCTCTCTGTGCCGCCTTTGGGCGGTGCAGAGGGTAGTCGCTGGCCAGCTAATAAAGACTCCTGATTTGGCTCAAATCGGTCTCTAGGTGGTCGTTTCTCGCATCTCAGACCATTACACTATGAAACAAGTACTTTTTTAAAAAATTGAGATAACAGTCATATACTATAAAATTCATCCATTTAAAGTGAAAACTTCAGTAGTTTTTAGTATATTCACAGAGTTGTACAACCATCACTACTATCTAATTTGTTTTAGGCCGTTTGGGCTGCTATAACAAAATACCACAAACTGGGTAGCTTATACATAACAAACATTTATTGCTAACAGTTCTGGAGACTGGAAGTCCAAGATAAAGGCACTGGGCAGATTCGGTGTCTGATGAGGGCCCTTTCCTCATAGGGCCTTTTTGCTGAGTTTTCACATGGTGCATGCGGGGAAAAAAAGCTCCTTTAGGCCTCTCTTATAAGGGCACTAATCCCAAAGGCCTCACCTCTCAAATGCCCTACTTAATACAATTACATTGGGAATTAAGTTTCAACATATGAATTTGTGGGGCGGGGGGGAACACAAATATTCGCACCATAGCACAATTCCAGAACATATTCATTACCCCTAAAGGAAATCCCATACCCATTAGCAGTCACTCTCCATTCCCAGCCCCTGGCAACCGCTAATCTACTTTCCGCAGGACCACTAACTGAATCTACAATAAGGGGCTAAAAAAGTTTTCCCCTGAGAATTTGTAAGTACAAGTTGATCCTTGCTCTGGTTGGCAGCCCAAAGTCACACTACCTGAGTGACCTGATAAACCTTAAGTGGCTAATTTACAAGGTGCCTAGCAGAGCAAAACACAAGTCTTTTCTAGGAGTCTTCATTGAGACCAGGCCTTTCCACATATACTTGCTAAGAAAATATGCAGCTCACAGTAAGACACAAATAAATAAATCACTACACAAACAAGGAAACCAGGTTCCATGAGTAAAATACAGCAGAAACTAAAGATAACCAAATTGGACCAACAACTTCAGATATTAGAATTAAAGATTATCTTAAATTAGAAAATGTATTAATGTTGATGGAAAAACTCATGATATCTCAGTAGGTAAAAAATATTCAATGTAATCTAATATCTATTCATGATATAAAAAAAAAACTTTTAACAAACTAGGTATAGAAGGAGCCATCCTTAACCTGAATTTAAAAAGTTACTTGTTCTCCTTACAGCTCAAAGAAGGGACTCTTTAGTGGGTATTTTGGTCAGTCTGATGACCACGTGGTGTGGTGTTTTCCTATTTGCTATGAATCTCCCAGGGGTTCTTTGAGCTTCTTGAACCTGTATATCTAGAGTTTTAGCAAGGCCTGGAAAATTTTCCTCAATTATGTCTTCAAATAGCTTATCCAACCCTTGCTTATTATTTTCTTTGCCCTCAGGAATGCCAATAACTCTCACGTTAGGCTTCTTCACATAATCCCACATTTCTTGTAGACTCTGATCATTTCTCTTATTTCTTTGTTCTATCTCTGTGACTGACTTATTTAATTGGAAAGAGTTATCTTCAATCTCTGAGATTCTTTCCTCTGTTTGATCTACCCTGCTCTTGAGACTTTCCACTGTGTTTTGTAGCAAGGACTGATAACAAGAATCTATTTAGAACTCAGGAAAATCAGCAAGAAAAAAATCAAACAACCCTATCAAAAAGTGGGCAAACGACATGAATAGAAATTTTTCAAAAGAAGATATAAGAATGGCTAACAAACACATGAAAAAATGCTCAACATCCCTAATCATCAGAGAAATGCAAATCAAAACCACAATGAGATATCACTTAACTCCAGTGAGAATGGGCATTATCAAAAAGTCCCAAAACAACACATGTTGGCGTGGATGCGGAGAGACAGGAACACTCATACACTGCTGGTGGGACTGCAAACTAGAGCAACCCCTGTGGAAAGCATTATGGAGATACCTTAAATAGATTAAAATAGTCCTACCATTCGATCCAGCAATCCCATTATTGGGCATCTACCCAAAGGAACAAAGGTTGTTCTATGACAAAGACACCTGTACCCGAATGTTTATAGCAGCACAATTCACAATTGCAAAGATGTGGAAACAACCCAAATGCCCATCAATTCATGAATGGATTAGTAAATTGTGGTATATGTATACCATGGAGTATTACTTAGCTATAAGAAATAACGGAGATACGACATCTCTATGGTTCTCCTGGAGAGAGTTGGAACCCATTATATTAAGTGAAATATCCCAAAAATGGAAAAACAAGCATCACATGTACTCACCAGCAAATTGGTTTCCCTGATCATCACCTAAATGCACATTTGGGAATGATACCAATTGGATATCAGACTGAGGTGGGGGGTGGGGGGAGGGGATGGGTGTATGCCTACATGATGAGTGCAACGCACACTGTCTGGGGAATGGACACGCTTGGAGCTCTGACTCGGGGGGATAGGTGGTACATGGGCAATGTATGTAATCTGAACTTTTGCACCCCCATAATTAGCTGAAATAAAAAAAAAGTTACTTGTTAAACATCTACAAATATAATTAGTGTTGAAAAGCTGAATGCATTTCCCTTAATATTTTGAACACTGACCACCTTGAACTGGAGCTGGCCGACCATAAAAAGGCAAAGATGCCTCTATATCCACTTTTTTCCCATATTGTATTATAAGTCCTATTCAGCACAGTAAGGCAAAGATAAACGTATAACAGTATAAAGACTGTGAAGGAAGAAACAAAATTGTTGTCATCTATAGATATATTATTGTCTATGTAGAATATTTAAAAATCTACAGATAAATTATTAAAATTAGTAAACACTAAATCACCGAGGTTGTTGGCTACAGTCATTATGAAGACATCAATTGCATTCCTATACAACAACAACATGCAGGAAATATAATTATAAAAGATACCATTTCATCATGACATCTAAAACTATCAAATACCTAGGAATAAATTGAACCATATGTAGGCACTGTATAGAGATAATTATAAAACTCTATTGTAATACATTAAATAAGAATTAAAAAATGGAGAGACAGACAAATCATGTTCATGGTTTGGAAGACTCAATTTTATTAAGATGTCAGTTCTCCTGAAATTGGCCTATAGATTCAATGCAATCCTGATATAATAAAAATCTCAACAGATATGTTTTGTGAAATTTAACAATTTAATTTTAAAATATGCATGGAGTTGTAAAGAGCAAGAATAGCCAAAGAATTCTAGAAGACCAAAGTGGGGGACTGTAATATTCTGTAATTAAGAGCGTGTGGTGTAGGCACAGAAATAGAACAATAAAACAGAAGAGAGGCTAGAAACAGATTTATGCATATTTAGACACTTGATAATATGACAGAGTGGCACTGCTGATCAGTAGGGACAGGACAGACGTTCACTAAGTGGTACTGGGCACGTTGGGTATTCATATCGTCAAGACAGAAACTGAGACTAGACAGAGGTGAAGGTAAGCGCTTCATCCGAACTACTTTAGTAGGAAGAACTGTAGAAAGAGTGACTCTTTGAGCAAAATTTCGTTAGTCTTTATTAAGGCAAAGCTCAGAGTGGAAAAGTACTGGGAAAGCAAGGCAGCTGACTCAGGCCAGGCGGGCGCACAGCTTGTCTTTTTTCAACATTCTCATGTCTTTTTATGGTCGGTCGGCCAGCTCCAGTTTAAGGTGGTCAGTGTTGAGAATCTGGTTTTGCTCCTCGGAATTTATTGGTTCTTGGAATTTATTGCAACTATCTGCTTCTCTCAGTTCCTAGAACTGCCTTTAGGTACAGAAGTTCAGTTCAAAGTTCATGAGTGGAAAATTGTAACTTTTCACAATATGAAAAAAAAAAAAAGAAATTGGGCTGCTTTACACCATACAAAAAAGAAATTCCAAGTAGCTTAAGGACTCAAACATAAAAGGCAAAACTATAAAAACTTTTGGAAGACAGTATAGAATAATTCCTTTATGACTTTGGGGTAGAAAAAGATTTCTTAAAGAGACACTAAAAATACTAACATAGAGGAAATGATTGCCAAATTTGACTGCATTAAAATAACTACTTCCATTCATCAAAATACATCATATGAAGAGTGAAAATACAATCTTCAAACTGGGAGAAAGTATTTTCCACATATGTAGCCTACAAAAGATTAGCATATAAAATATATGAAGAATTTCTTTTGATCAATAGGGAATAAGCAAAACTACTAATTAGAAAAATGGGCAAAATCCATTAACAGGAATTTCATAGAAGAGAAAGACAGATGATCTACAGACGCATGAAAAGGACTTCAATCTCATCAGTCATCAGGGAAATACAAATTAAGAAAACAATGGGACATAATTTCTTATTCACCAGATTAACAAAAAATTAAAAGGCTGATGATATTGCATGTTATCAAGGAAATGGGATAATGGGAACATTCATAACTGCTGGCTTTGGGAAGCTGGCATTGCATCATAAAGTGGAACATTCGCTTATCCTTTGACCCAGCTATTCAATCACAGGGTATGTGCTTTACAGAAACTTGCACATGCGCACTATGAGACATGTAGAGGAATATTTATGAAAGATTTATTTAGAATAGAAAAAAACAGAAACAATACAAATGCCCTTCTATAGTTAACAGTCTAAATGAGTAGAGCTTTCTCCATACAATGAGACATGCACAATTTTCACTATAAGCATCAAAATGAATGAATCTCCAAACATAATGCAAGCAAAAGAAGAAAATCACAGAAGAATACATACGTATGGCTTGGTTTTTATAAAGTTTAAAAATATGCAAGGTTATGGTGTTAGAAGACAGGATAGGGGTTACTTTGGGGGTGAGGAGGAGCTGGTGATATGGACAGAGAAGGGGAGGAGGAATTTGTTCACTTTGAGCTGTGTACTTATGCAGAAAAGAGCACAGATCATTTTCTAAAATACAGGCAAAATTAAATAACATATTGCCAAACATAACTGGCAAAATATAAAGAAAACGCAGGAAATAACACAATGTTAAGGACAGAGGAGGGAAGGCTGTGCGTCCAGAGTGTAAACGGGTACAACCATTATGTGGAACAATATCAAAAACCTTAATATAGTCATAGCTTATAACCCAACAATTCCCCATTAAGCAATTTATATCAAGGAACAACTTGGACATGAATATAAAGACTACAAAGCCGTGTGTAAGGATGCTCATCAAAAATAATAATAATAATAATAATTTCTGTTTTCTTTTGTAACTAAATTTCCACTAATGCACCTAATCTAGTATTCTCTGTAAATCTTGGACTCATTAAACAATGTCGACTGTTAAAAAAACAAAAAAAGGATGCTCATCAAATTGCTGTTGGAGTAGCAGGGTCCCAAATACTACTAACACCAAAACTCAGATGTTCACAGTTTTTCTTCTCTTTTGTTATAACTTACTGACTTCCCTCCCAAGTTCCTACCTGCTGCTTAGTGGAAAAAACTTAAGTAAATATCAATCTGATTTAAAGCTTAGTGTAAACTGATAAACAGTCACTGCAGGTAGTCTCTGATAAGAATGGCAATCTCTTCCTAACATCTCAGTGTATGGGACAAAGGCTGTGTGACTAATACGATGCTATGGGGGGAAATCGGCTCCCTCACTTCAGCTTGCAAGTGTGAGCTGGCACCTACTGGTGTCACAGGGGTGTCCCTGGTCACCCTTGTCTTGTTCCCTGTTAGTCTCTAATGCAGCCCATCATCTTTTGGTTTGAGCAACGCTCTCAGTTGTTCCCAACTGGAAGTAGTACCTGAAGCCTCTGGCCTAGCTGAACACTCCCAGTCTTCTTAAGTCCCCTTCCCCCAGATTTATTGAGGTATAATTGACAAATAAAATTGTATATATTTAGTGCATACAACATGATGATTGGTATACATGTATACTGTGAAATAATTACCACAATCAAGTGAGTTAATGCATGCATCACCTCACAGTTACTGTTTTTTTGTGGTAAACACACTTAATATGTACTCTCACCATATGCCATGCAAATGGTAACCAAAAAAGAGCAGGGTGGCTATACTTAGACAAAGTAGACTTTCATTCTGAATCGTCAATCAACAGGATGAAATAAATAAATAAATAATAAAAAATTTAAGAAGATAACAAAAATAGACTTTCAGTCAAAATCTGTCACAAGAGACAAACAAGGTCTTTATATTAATATAATGATAAAGGGGTCAATCCTTCAAGAAGACATAACAATTCTATTTTTTTTTTTTTTTTTTTTTGAGACAGAGTCTCACTTTGTTGCCCAGGCTAGAGTGAGTGCCGTGGCGTCAGCTTAGCTCACAGCAACCTCGCAACCTCAGACTCCTGGGCTTAAGCGATCCTACTGCCTCAGCCTCCCGAGTAGCTGGGACTACAGGCATGCGCCACTATGCCCGGCTAATTTTTTCTATATATGTTTTTAGTTGTCCATATAATTTCTTTCTATTTTTAGTAGAGACGGGGTCTCGCTCTTGCTCAGGCTGGTCTCGAACTCCTGACCTTGAGCGATCCACCCGCCTCGGCCTCCCAGAGTGCTAGGATTACAGGCGTGAGCCACCGCGCCCGGCCAACAATTCTAAATATATATGCACCCAACATTGGAGCACTTAGCTATATAAAGCAAATATTAATAGAATTGAAGGGAGAAACTGACAAGAAATACAATAATATTTGGGGATGTTAAGACCCCACTCTCAACAATGGATAGATCATCTGGACAGAAAATCAGTAAGGAAACAGAAGACTTGTGCAACATACCTCGTCTTTACTGACTTCACCATGCCTTGCCACAGCAGGCCACACAACAGGCCATGTGGCGGCCTGCTGTATCTCACCTCAGCATCAGTGAAAAGATCACTTCAGTCTTTCTTTCTCTTTGCATTTTCTCTGTAGTAAATTCCTGACCTCCTGCAGTTATCCCCAGCTCTTAGGCCAAAAACCTGGGTGTCATTGCTGAAGTCACTCTCTCCCCTATACCTCATCCAACCCACAATCAAATCCAGCCTGCTCTCCCTTCACAATATCTTCAGAATTGGACACTTTCTGAAACTCTGCTGTCCCCCACACTGGTCTCCCTGCTTCTGTCCTTGCTCCCCTATATTTTCAACATGGCAGCTGAGATGACCCTTTAAAAATGTACAACAAGGCCAGGAGCCATGGCTCACCCCTGTAATCCCAGCATTTTCGGAGGCCGAGGGAGGAGGATCCCTTGAGGTCAGGAGTGCGAGACCAGCCTGAGCAAGATTGAGACCCCCATCTCTACAAAAAATAGAAAAATTAGCCAGGTGTGGTGGCATTTGCCTGTAGTCCCAGCTAGTCGGGAGGCTGAGGCAGGAGGATTGCTTGAACCCAGGAGTTTGAGGTTGCTGTGAGCTATGACGACACCACTGCACTCCAGCCTGGGTAACAGAGCAAGACTCTGTCTCAAAAACAAAACAAAACAAAACAAAACAAAAATGTATAACAAATCACATCCCTCCTCTGATCCAAACCTTCTGTTGGCTCTCCTATGGCCCCCAGGAAGAGCCCAAATCCTTTCAATGGCCCACAAGGTCCTATTCTGCCCCTTGCTTACTCTGGTTTCTTTGCTATCCCTCAAACATACCAGGAATGCTCTTATTTCAGCACCTTGCTGCTGTTGCAAGGATCTGAATCTTCCCATTAGCGGTGGCTCCACAAGAGCTGGGATTAGGGTCTGTTTTGTTACCTGCCCAGAACAGTGTCTGGCTCACAGAAGGTATTCAATGTGTCTGTTGAATGATTTCAAACTCAGAACAGCAAAAGAGAAAAGCAAATTAATAAATTTAATACTATTACCTGTATTACATTTATAATAGTGAACACATAGAAACATCTTAAATAATTATTATATGGGGAGGTGGTTAAACCACTTGTGTCTTATCCACTACATACAAAAAAATCCCATGTTTAAGTTAGTTTGGGAAATGCTGCTTATTATACCCCCTTGTGGAGATTCATATTATTGATAGCCTGTTAAAAATTCTTACAAGTCCTGGAGCAAAGAAATATGTTAAAATTTAAACCAGCATCTCCCAAACATAACTGACCACAGAACCCTACTGTTTATGACATTTATTAAAACAGAACTATTGTCTCAGAGAACAGACTGTGGGAAACTGGTAACATACACGTGGAAAAAGATTTGAAAGGAGAAACATCAAGATGTTAACTATATTTATTTTGGGGTGCTAGGATTATGAGTACTTTTTCTTTTATTTTTATTTCTTCTTCTTCTTCTGCCTCTTCTTCTTCTTCTTCTTCTTCTTTTTTTTTTTTTTTTTGAGACAGAGTCTTGCTCTGTTGCCCGGGCTAGAGTGCCATGGCGTCAGCCTAGCTCACAGCAACCTCAAATTCCTGGGCTCAAGCGATCCTCCTGCCTCAGCCTCCCGAGGAGCTGGGACTACAGGCATGTGCCACCATGCCTGGCTAATTTTTTCTATTTTCAGTAGTTACTGGCTAATTATTTCTATTTTTTTGTAGAGACGGGTCTCACTCTTGCTCAGGCTGGTCTCGGACTCCTGACCTCGAGCGATCCTCCTGCCTCGGCCTCCCAGAGGGCTAGGATTACAGGCGTGAGCCACCACACCCAGCCTATTTCCTGAAATTTTTTTGCAATAAATGTGTATTACTTTATAATCAAAACAGAAATAAGATTATTCACATTTTTCAATTGTATCTTTTGAAGGAGAAAATGAAGGCAAATACAATTTAAGATGGAAGACAATTTAATTTTCACCAATAGATACTTTCTCATTTTTGAGCATATAGCACACTCTCCACTCTCTTGAAATTCAGCAAGCCGAATACCACACTTGCCTCGTTGAATCTTCTAGTTCTTCACTGGACTGGTTCACTTATAAGAATGCTGGGAAAGGAACATAAAATGGTGAGTGCCGAGCTAAGTTTAAGTTTTTATACACTCTCCTGGTCTGCACGGAGTTACTATATAATTATATCACTTTTTCCAAGATTGGATTTTAGGCGGCTTTTTTCTTAATATGAACCAAATGATTTCATACAGACAAAATGTTTTGGTGACTTGAGAAAAGAATAGTGAGAATGTGTTTCTAGTACAGTTGGGATGGGACGTAGTGGTAAAAGTATAGTCAGATAATTTTTCTTCTTTTGTTTTTAAAGTATCTTTTAAAAAATGTACTAATCAAATAATACAGTTCATTGCAGAAAGATTGGAAAGTGCAGACAAGAATAAAAATAAAACTAAAAAGTAACAATGACAATGACAATAATCAAAACAACCCCTTCTCTAGCACAAGGAGATAACCAATGTCTAATACTTTGCTTAGGACTTTAGAGGCTTCTTCTCCATATAAAAAATTGGATTAAACTATTTATTTTCTGTTATAATCTGCTTTCTCCAGTGAACAGTATTTCATTAATATGTTTCCACAATATTACTCTTCTACATCAAGGTCTTGGTAACTATCTAGCACTCAGCCCCCGGTTGACAGACATTTAAGTTGTTCCCATTTTTTCTCTATTGTAAACCATACTAAACATTCCTTGTACATATATCTTGACAGTGCCAGTCGGTCCTCCTGACTGTCACCTCTGTTTCCAGGAGGATGGGAGATTAACCTGGCTTCCATGTTAGTTTCCTCAGGCAATGAGCAGCTAGTGGCATATAGGTGAGTATAGAGGATAAAAAAGGAGGCAGAGAGAGGCTGTTTGCAGTCCTTGCTGTGAAATGTATTAATTAAAAATCAATGAGTATTACTATGTGCCCAGCACCAACTGACAACTTTTCCTGAGACTCGATGTGCCCTTTATGACTATAGACTCAAATCTTCCTTTATTTCTGCAGCATTTAAAAAATTATAACTTTCTTGGATTATCTTGGGTCTCTTCATCAAAGAAATCATTATGTGCCTCCTGCATCTATCATTTTTTCTCTAATCAATCTTACTTTCACTAAACTCTTTATTTAATAATGCTTGCTTTTTAAATCTTGTTATCCATATTTTCTTTCATATTTTTTCATCAATGTCTCTTTTCCATTGTGCTTTTTCATTTCTGTGATAGTTTTACTTATTGTATTTCATATTTTTCTTAGATTTTTCTGTCTAATTTTCATTTTCTTTTTTTGCTTTGCTGTTTCATACCTTCTCTCTTATGTTAATATTTCTGCTTACAACTATTATTTTATGGAAGTGATTTTTTTCTATATCCCAAGTCATCACGTAGAAATGTGATTTTTTTTCCCACGTCCTACTAATGAAGGGAAAGATGTGATTTTTATATCAAGTTTTTTTTTAATTTATGACAAACATTAGTGCACAATTTTTATCTGTTCTGAGACTTTTTTTTTTCTGCTGACTATTCCTCATCTGCCATTTTTTTTTTTTTTTTGCTTATACATTTCTTATCTTTTCCATATAGCAAGTTTGTATAGATCTGGTGCTGGTTCCTGTTGAATGAGATCAACTCTTACTGGACCAGTTATTTACAGGAAATTTGCATGGGGAGGGGCAAGTGCTGTATTTGAGGCTAATAAATTCTCTTCATGATGCTGAGATGTGTGTATTACTAGTGAGTTCTTATAAGCCTTTACTTCTTTCCAGCCAACTGCAAGCAGCAGCTATAGGTCTGAGCATAATGAAACTTCACACTTTACCTTCTTGCTTCACCAACAGACTGCTTCTTGAAAATATGGCTTGCTTGTATGCTTATTCATTCAACTCTATCTCTTAAAAATTTTCGCATGCTACACATCTGATAAAGGGCTGATAACTAGAATCTATTTAGAATTCAGGAAAATCAGCAAGAAAAAATCAAACAACTCCATTAAAAAGTGGGCAAAGGACATGAACAGAAACTCTTCAAAAGAAGACAGACTAATGGCCAACAAACACATGAAGAAATGCTCAACATCTCTAATCATCAGGGAAATGCAAATCAAAACCACAAGGAGATATCACTTATCTCCCGTGAGAATGGCCTTTATCAAAAAGTCCCAAAACAATAAATGTTGGCGTGGATGCGGAGAGACAGGAACACTCATACACTGCTGGTGGGACTGCAAACTAGTGCAACCTCTGTGGAAAGCAATATGGAGATACCTTAAACAGATACAAGTAGACCTACCATTTGATCCAGCAATCCCATTATTGGGCATCTACCCAAAAGAACAAAAGACATTCTATAACAAAGACATCTGCACCCGAATGTTTATAGCAGCACAATTCACAATTGCAAAGATGTGGAAACAACCCAAGTGCCCATCAATACATGAGTGGATTAATGTGGTATATCTATACCATGGAGTTCTACTCAGCTATAAGAAACAATGGTGATATAGCACCTCTTGTATTTTCCTGGGTAGAGCTGGAACCCATTCTACTAAGTGAAGTATCCCAAGAATGGAAAAATAAGCACCACGTGTACTCACCATCAAATTGGTTTCACTGATCATCAGATAAGAGCACATTCAGGAAGAACATTAACTGGGTGTCAGGCAGATGTGGGGGGGATGGGTGTATACATACATAATGAGTGCGATGCACACCATCTAGGGGATGGACACGCTTGAAGCTCTGATTCGGCGGAGGGGGCGGCAAGGGCAATATACGTAACCTAAACTTTTGTACCCCCATAATATGCTGAAACAAAAAAAAATAAAACAAAGAAAAAAACCCCACAAATCTATCTCTTAGGCTTCTATTTGGTGCCCAATTGGGTCCAAAGATGTTTCTTTCACTAGTTAGGATGCTTGTTCCCAGCAAGGGCATATTGGTTTCTCTCCTCAGGTTAAGCCATCTACTTAAAAGCAGAAATTAATTTCTCTTGGCATATTATGTGCTTTATCTTCACAGAAGTCCCTCTAAATGTGCATGTTTAACCAATACTTCTGATGCAGCTGGCCTACTGGCCAGAGTTTGAGTAACAGTGACTTAAAAGGTGTAGAATCAGACATGTCTTGATTTGACTCCTGGCTTCCTTAGTTGGTTACTAAGTACATTAGTTAGGGTAACACTCAGCTGCTGTAACAAACAATCCTGAGACCTTAGTAGCTTAACACAATAAAACGTTATCCCTCCCTCGTGCCTCATTCTGATGTAGGTCAAGTTCTCCTCAATGAGATGATTCAGGGATCTCAGTTCCTTCCATCACTTTAAGCCATGCATATGTGAGAGAGAGGGACAGCATGGAAAATTGTGCAGGACATTTTATGGCCAGGCTTAGAAGCCTCATACACTACTTTTGCCCATATTTCATTGGCCAAATCTCAGTTCCATGGTCCCAGCCTAACTTCAAGGAAGGTTGGGAAATGTAATCTTATTCAATGCTTGGAAAAAAGCAACAGGATTGATGAACCTATAACCAGTCTCTATCACAGTCTATCTTTCTTATCAGCCGATATCTGTTTCCCTTTTCCTTTCATACACGGAAGACAGCTACCCAATTTCCCCCTTGAGAAAGGCCTTGTTTCCGTAGCTGCTGAAAATGTTGTCAGCAGACAGCCTCTAGCTGTTAGCTCTTTTGGAGTTGGCCTTAGCTGCAGACAGCTTCTTCATACCTCCTGGGGCGGCCCACATCCAGTAGTTGATTGAGGTGGAGTTATAGGGGTCCAGCCATTTTAGGCTAATATAGGACAACTCTGATGGGGTCAACTGAGGCTTTGCTGGGCTTGCAAGGCAGTTTTACTTCTCCTTTCCCTTACCTTCCACAGGTGTTGATCCCTAATAATACTTTGAACACCAAACACCTGTCTTCCTGTCTACTTCCAGAACACCTGACCTGTGGCAAACCCTTTCCTCAGGACTAAAATCCCCCTCATCACTGGGTCGGGCTCAAAGTCTAGGGTATCCAGGTGATGCTTGGTTCTGTGAAGTCTGGGTGTGGCTCTGCTTGGTTAAGTAACCTATGAACTAAACCCGGTTATCTGCCCTTGATTTCTGCACCCCCTAACAATGATGGGACAGGAAGAGGATAACCACCATAAACATTCTCACTTGGAAACAGGAAGAACGGGAGACACACCGCAGTCACTGTTCTGCAGTAATCCCGGAATCCTGCTGGCAGATGTTGATTAGTCCCAGATCCTGCTTTCTAAGGGGAGCGCCCTGGCCTGTTGTTTATCTTCTGGAAGGCTTTTCTCGTCCTAGGGGCCTTCAAAACTGGTGCCTTCTCTTGGAAGGTCAGAGGTTTAAATATTGTTTACAACTGATGGCTCATTTAGTTCTGGCTTATGATGTCTTTGGCAATAAGCTTTTCTCAAAAGCTTCGCTGACTTCTCAGCTATTTGCCACCAACCAGTTCTATGTGCCCAAGGTTGTTTCCTAGACACAGTTCTTGATTCTGTGATAATTTTGGGGTTATCAGGATAGAAGTAGGCAAATAGTCACTTTTTGGTAAATGCCAATTGAATTAACAAAATTAAGTTTAACTATTTTGTTTTCCTTAGGAATCTCTTTGGCTTCATATGATTTATGTAGATAAATACTTTGGTAAATTTTCAGGCAATTGAGAACACAGTTAATTATATATTTTCCAAGTATAGTTCCTGAGCCAAAGGGAAGGAAAATTAGGAGTTAATGAATTTAATAAAAGAAATGATCAGTTCTAAATACTGGTTATTAAATGTTACCTGTCAGTCATTGGTAATGGGTGGGGCAAGTTGGAGGGAAAAAAAGAGAAAGTAGAGAACTTTTAAAAGTGGGTTGTATGGCCTTTCAGAGTTTTGCTCCCAGAATTGCCTTCCTTAAAGCTTTCCCTTAATTACAGACGTGCAGACCAGTGAGGAGCCTGAGTGTTTCTGTGCCCCCTTCATGATTCCTCTCTCCTCCCTTCCTAAGTTACCACAGAAGCTTACGTGAGGCAGCAGAGGGTCCCCATTAGTACTGTGGTGATAAGAAAAGCAAAAATGGCTGCTGGAGGTACAGAGCTCTTGATGAAATCCCACAGGTAATCCCTGAAGTTGATCGGCGAGGCCCTGTAGTTGTCTGCAGAGAGAGCATAGACATTCACTGAGGAGGGGTCAAGTAAATGATGAAGTAAAGGCTAGACATGTTGGGTCTTTTCTTTAGGAAGTAGGGGAAGAAGTGATTTGACACCAAGGAAAGAGGAAGACAAAAATTTCTGCAGCGTGGTGTCGGGAGGGTTCACCGCTCACCAGCAAGACACTCGCGCAGCATGTGTGTGCAGGTAGGAAGCAGGGGTTTGGGAGCCCTAAGCTGTGGATCAGTGGACCATCAGGTTTATTTCAAATTTCACCTCTTTTGTCAAGTCTTTTCTGACCCCTTCCCCAAAACAATCTTAATTATTTCCTTGCCCTCTGGGAACATTGATCCTTCACCCTGGAAGGTTGCCTGCTATGGCTTTGTCTGCTCATCTAGGAGCTCCTTCATAACAGGGGCTGTTCAACTCCTAATCTGTGTAGTCCAGCAGAGGGCTTGGCACACAGTGGGTAGGTTCATGCTTGTTAAACTAAGTCGAACCAAACCAGAAGAGTTTGCTTTCCGGTGAACATTGTTTTCAAACATGAACTCAGTTTTTCCTGACCTGAGACAGGAATCTTATGTCTTATGTAGGTAGGAACATTGATCCTAACAGTAAACACACCTCTTGAGCGTGGCTTCAATCCTGCTTTGTCTTTTATTCTCAAAGCAGATAAAGGTGAAGGAGAGGAAGCTACCATCTCCAACATGAGGCAAGTCAGAGAGCACAGCAGAAATCCAAGGCTCAGCAGCTTCTGGAGTTCCATGGATTCCACCTTCAGCTGCAGCTGGTGCTCCTAGATCACTCTGTCAAGGGGAGATTTCTTTGTCCCTAGCTCTTTCCCACGGCAGCTTTGTCTGAAAAGTTAGAAAGTGGTGGTTTAGCTGTTATTGCAAAAACCTTCCCACCTGTTGGGAACACAAGGACAATTCACTGACTTACACAGGTGAATACTGAACATGGTCAGTTTCCAAAACAAAATGCATGTCCCCCTCCAAAAAACAAAATAAAATAAAACCTTACTATGCTCTATCAGTTCAGATATTAATACCTGACATTACCTCCTACACTTGATCCCTCTTCAGTCTTACCCAACTCAATTAGTAGAAACTTTTTCAAGTGTTCAGGCCAAAACATGTGGCATCATCTTTGACTCTTCTTTTTCTCTTCTACATCTTTATCCATCAGAAAAATCTACAAATTGTACCCAGAATCCTGCCACTTTACACCACCTCCCCTGCTACCCACCATCATCTCTGACTCCATCAGACTCTTCCACACTGAGCCAGCCACCAAAGAGACCTTGTTAAATTGTAGGTCAGATTATGTCCTAGTTACTTCTCTGGCCTCACAGCCTATTAGCCTCCTGTTGATCATTCTGACTCAGCCGTGTTTCCTCTTGAACAAGCTAGGCATGTTCCTACCTTGGGGATTTTACCACTTGCTATCCCCTCTCCAAGGAATGCTTTTCCCTTCCATGGTCTCCGAATTTATTCCCTCATCTTCTTCAGATGCTCAAATATCACCTTCTCAATGAGGATTTTCCTGAGATCCCTTTATTAAAATTGTACCATTTTCCCACAAACTTCCTAATTGCATTATCTGCTTGATTTTTGTCTCAAAACCTTATCAGAATCTAGCATAATATATTTTACTTGTTTATTTTATTTTATTATATGTCTCTCCTAATTATAATGCTACACAAGTACAGAGATTTTTGTCTGTTTTGTTCACTGCTGAACAGTAACCTAGCACATGCAGGATATTCAGGTACTCAATAATTATTTTTTGAACGAATGATGAATTTTGGCAGATATATTGTTCATTGCATGGTCCAAACATAATAGAAATCTGATGGGTAGCTTTTGGGAAGGCTTTTTGCTGTCTTGATAAAAGAGATGGTGCTACCATTTTCCCTTTGTGCTGCTTTGAACATTACCTGAAGTTGGAGCAAACATCTAGTGACCATGAGGCAATGTCCATGAGGAAAAGGCCAAGAAAATGACACATGTTCTGGCTCAGATATTTTCAAGCCACTAAACTGACACCTGTATCTGTTTACCTCTGGACTGCTTGGTTTGAGAAAAATAAACTTCTATTTGAGCCATTATAATTTGGGCTTTCTATTACTTAAGACATTTACAACTGATAAACTCATTTACTGTTTGAGACCCATGTCCAGTGGGAAGCCACTTACCTGAAAATTGGCTTAGCACGAAGGAATCCAAAGCAGCCAATGAATTAGGCCTCAGTCTTCAGAGTGTAGGTGTCTTCAGAAGAAGCTGGGCAGAGTCTTCCTCTTAGGTTTCTGAAGTTCCAAATAGAATTCCACCCCTCTTTATGATATCATCTACTGCATTTGACCCTCCCC
The DNA here is from genome assembly GCF_041146395.1 of Eulemur rufifrons. NCBI lineage: Eukaryota > Metazoa > Chordata > Mammalia > Primates > Lemuridae > Eulemur > Eulemur rufifrons. Next base: position 19,011,213 of record NC_091012.1, on the reverse strand, counting down.
CAGGCTCTATTTGACTGCTAAGCACACATACATCTTTTTCTCTCTATACGTGAACATCTGTGTTGATAGTGAAACTCATCCTCACAGTAGCTGTGCCCTCTTAGGCTTGAAAAATTCTAAGATATTTTATTCACCACATAGTATCTACTACACCTTATAATAGTGTGTATATGAAAATTTAATGGATGATAAAGGTAGCATTTCACATCAGTTGGGGAAAAGAGATTATTTAATATGACGTTGGGATGATCGCCTATTCATTTGGATGCACCAAAATGAGAGCCATTTGCCATAATATGTGAAAAATAAATTCTAGATGGATCAACAAGGAATAAACAAAAACAAAACCATATATTAAATATAAGTGGATATTTTTATAATCTTGAAGTGGAAAAAGCTCCTTTAAGCATGTCATAAAACCCACAGTCATAAATGAAAATGTTGGTAAATTTATGACATAAAATTGTAAAACTTTCATATAACAAAAGGCTGACGCCATGGCACTCTAGTCAGGGCAACAGAGTGAGACTCTGTCTCAAAAAACAAACAAACAAACAAACAAACAAACAAACCAAACAAAAAACAAAAGAAAAACAAAGCATTGTTAAAAAAGTAAAAGATTAATGATAAATTAAGTAATAAAATTCACAGCATATATGACAGACATTAGATTAGTATTGTTAACATACAAATAACTCTCAGAAACTAACTTTTTTTTTTATTTCATCTTGTTATGGGGAATACAGAATTGCAGGTTACATGCGTTGCTCCTGTACCGCCTTTCCCCCCAAGTCAGAGCTCCAGGCGTGTCTGTTCCCCAGGTCGTGCGCGTTGCACCCATCATGTAGGTATATATCCCTCCCTTCCCCACCCCCCCCTTCCCGAGTCAGCACCTTCAAGTGTTACCACTCCCCAAACGGTGCGCAATGCACTCATTGTGTAGGCATACCCCCATCCCCTCTCCTGCCCCCCACCTCAGTCTGATATCCAATTGGTGTCGTTCCCAGATTTGTATTTAGGTGATGATCAGGGAAACCAATTTTCTGGTGAGTACATGTGATGCTTGTTTTTCCATTCTTGGGATACTTCACTTAATATAATGGGTTCCAATTCTCTCCAGGAGAACCATAGAGATGTCGTATCTTCATCATTCCTTATAGCTGAGTAATATTCCATGGTATACATATACCACAGCTTACTAATCCAATCATGTATTGATGGGCATTTGGGTTGTTTCCACATCTTTGCTATTGTGAATTGTGCTGCTATAAACATTCGGGTACATGTGTCTTTGTTAAAGAATGACCTTTTTTCCTTTGGGTATATGCCCAGTAATGGGATTGCTAGGTCAAATGGCAGGTCTACTTGAGTCTGTTTAAGATACCTCCATAATGCTTTCCACAGGGGTTGCACTAGTTTGCAGTCCCACCAGCAGTGTATGAGTGTTCCTGTCTCTCCACACCCACGCCAACATGTGTTGTTTTGGGTTTTTTTGGTAAAGGCCATTTTCATTGGGGTTAAGTGATATCTCATTGTGGTTTTGATTTGCATTTCTCTGATGATTAGGGATGTTGAGCATTTTTTCATATGTTTGTTAGCCATTCTTATATCTTCTTTCGAGAAGTTTCTATTCATGTCATTTGCCCACTTTTTGATAGGGTTGCTTGATTTTTTCTTGCTGATTTTCCTGAGTTCTAAATAGATTCTTGTTATCAGTCCTTTATCTGATGTGTAGTATGCAAAATTTTTTTCCCATTCTGTAGGTGGTCTGTTTATTCTCTGGACTGTTTCTTTGGCTGTGCAGAAGTTTTTTAATTTAATCATGTCCCAATCATTTATTTTTTTTAAAAAAAAGTTCTGGGCAGAACTGGCAACAGTGATGTACCAATGAAGGTTTTATGAGAAAACAAAGCCACTAGGAAATATCTAAAATAAGGGAGTTTGTAGAGTTCCCCAGTGTCCCCACATTCTTTTTATGTCCTGACTGAAGATCAGAATGCGTTGGCCGCTCTGTGATCCCAGCCAGTTGTGGGTTTTTCCCAGCAGGCTTGAACCCAAACTGGGGCCTTGAACATTCCCAGGCACTGATAAAGGTATCAAGCTTGTTGTCCAAAGTACTGAAAGAAACTGGGCCTGGCCCTGAGCCAACTTCCTTAAACCCCAATGAAAACGCCATACCCTGAACCTCTGGCTGTGGACATACCTAGGTAGGATCTCCCTTTCTCTTGCTGTCTGCCAAGGATACACTGCAGCCCACTCTGTATGTAAGTTCCCCTAATAAATTCTGTGGACTGATCACCCTGGTGTTTAGTGCTTCTTTCTTTGCAATCCCAACTGGCCCCATCTCAGGAGGGTTTGGGGCATTCTCTTATGGGAATTCCCCTGCCACTGCTTTTGAGGTGACTCTAGCCATGGGCATGGCAGAACAAAACAGATCTATTATAAGGATTTGACCTTATGCTATTGTGAGAATTGTTTAAAGAGTCTATGGGGGGCCGGGCGCGGTGGCTCATGCCTGTAATCCTAGCACTCTGGGAGGCCGAGGCAGGAGGTTTGCTCGAGGTCAGGAGTTCAAGACCAGCCTGAGCAAGAGCGAGACCCCGTCTCTACTAAAAATAGAAAGAAATTAGCTGGGCAACTAAAAATATACAGAAAAAATTAGCCGGGCATGGTGGCTCATGCCTGTAGTCCCAGCTACTCGGGAGGCTGAGGCAGAAAGATTGCTTGAGCCCAGGAGCTTGAGCTTGCTGTGAGCTAGGCTGATGCCATGGCACTGTAGTCAGGGCAACAGAGTGAGTCTCTATCTCAAAAAATAAATAAATAAATAAATAAATAAATAAATAAAAATAAACCCAGAGTCTATGGGAAGCTGGAACCCTAAACACTAAAACATGCACCAGTCTCATAATACCTCCAAGCTTCCAACTTTGATGCTGGGGTACTCTGCATGAGAAGGTGATATCCTTCATCAAAGAGCTAAACATGACTTTCCTAGGATTTGGAGGAGCCAAAAGATCCAGCAGGAGTTGAAGGACCTGCAAAGTTGGTTGCTACCCTGTACCCACAAGATAAGCCAACAGATAGTGACAATGTGAGGAAGCTTCAAATTAGCATCTTGTGCCTACTGTGGCTTTTCCAGTGTAAAGACAATATGGCTTCTGTATAAGTTATCTGTTGCTGCATGAAAAATTACCCCCAACTTAGCAGCTGCAAACAAAAAGCATTCCTTATCTTACAGTTTCTGCAGGTCGGGAATTCTAAAGTGATTTACCTGAGTGGTTCTGGCTTGGGGTCTCTGATGAGGTTGCAATCACACGTCAGCTGGGGCTACAGTCATCTGAAGGCTTGACTGTGCTGGAGGAACACACTGGAAGTGGTTCCAAGTGGTGCACTGAGATGGGTGTTGCTAGGATGAACAAAAGTCCCAGCTTGCCTGGTATTCAGGGCTGGCTTCATGGGAATTCAATGTGTGCAGTTACACAGAGCTTGATTTAATGCTCTGATGTCATTTTCTTGAAATTCTTAATAATTTTATCTTTGAACTTGTGTTTTGTAAGTGAAGTTTGCTGGAACAATGGAGCATGCACATGAACGGAGTAAATAAATGCAACCTATAGCCCCCCTCCATCCTTTGCCACTCTATTTGTACATGGTGTTTGCCATGCCCATGAGTACAAAATTCCAGCAGACCCATGGTGCATGGAGGTTCAGTGAGACCCAAAGGGAGTATAAGAATGTTAAATCTGGGCTGGACGAGGTGGCTCACGCCTGTAGTCCTAGCATTCTGGGAGGCCGAGGCGAGCAGATCATTTGAGCTCAGGAGTTCGAGACCAGCCTGAGCAAGAGCGAGACCCCGTCTCTACTAAAAAAATAGAAAGAAATTATCTGAACAACTAAAAATATATAGAAAAAATTAGCTGGGTATGGTGGCGCATGCCTGCTGTCCCAGCTACTGGGGAGGCTGAGGCAGGAGGATCGCTTGAGCCCAGGAGTTGGAGGTTGTTGTGAGCTAGGCTGACGCCATGGCACTCACTCTAGTCTGGGCAACAAAGTGAGACTCTGCTTCAAAAAAAAAAAAAAAAAAAAAAAGAATGTTAAATCTGTGACAGAGTAAATGTGGGGCAGCCCCAGGAGGCCATTTTCCCTTTGAACCAGAAAGAAGGCATTCTGAGAAACACAAATAACCAAAGAATCTTATTTCCTTTCTTATTCCTGTTACTTCCCTGTATTAGCCACCATGCCCTGCCTCCCTGTGGCCTGTTTTGCAGAAATGGAAAAGTTATTCTTAAAATCCATATGGTGGCCGGGCGCGGTGGCTCACGCCTGTAATCCTAGCACTCTGGGAGGCCGAGGTGGGCGGATCGTTTGAGCTCAGGAGTTCGAGACCAGCCTGAGCAAGAGCGAGACCCCACCTCTACTAAAAATAGAAAGAAATTATATGGACAGCTAAAAATATATATAGAAAAAATTAGCCGGGCATGGTGGCACATGCCTGTAGTCCCAGCTACTCGGGAGGCTGAGACAGGAGGATCGCTTGAGCTCAGGAGTTTGAGGTTGCTGTGAGCTAGGCAGACGCCATGGCACTCACTCTAGCCTGGGCAACAGAGTGAGACTCTGTCTCAAAAAAAAAAAAATCCATATGGTATAGGGCCAGGTGCGGTGGCTCACATATGTAGCCCTAGCACTCTGGGAGGTTTAGGTGGGAGGATCACTTGAGCTCAGGAGTTCGAGACCAGCCTGAGCAACAGTGAGACCCTGTCTCTACTAAAAATAGAAAAAATTAGCCTGGCGTGGTGGTGGTGGCGGCTGTAGTCCCAGGTACCTGGGAGGCTGAGGCAGGAGGATTGCTTGAGCCCAGGGGTTTGAGGTTGCTGCAAGCTAGGCTGACGCTGCAGCACTCTGGCCCAGGCGACAGAGTGAGACCGTCACAAAAAAAAAAAAAAAAAAAACCAAAACCAACAAAAAAGGAAGTATTGACAAATACTACAACAGTGCTGAAACTTGAAAACATTATGCTAAGTGAAGGAAGTCAGATGCAAAAGGCCACATATTGTATGATTCTATTTATATGAAACGTCCAGAATAGGCAAATCCATAGAGACTGGAAAGCATAGTAATAGTTGCCAGGGGTTGAAGGGAGGGAAAATAGGGAGTGACTGCTTAATGGGTATGGGGTTTCTTTTAAAGGTGATGGAAATACTATGGAACTAGATAGAGGTGATGACTGCACAACATTGTGAATGCACTAAAAGCCACTGAATTACACAGTTTAAAATTGTTAAAATGGAAAAATGTCTAAAGCAATTAAATATCTTTACCTCTCTTCCAAACCACAAGGACCTTAACACTTGAATGTTGATCATCACCTCCTGGCTTTTATGTTGTTTTTGTATATACTCAGGCTTTATTTTTATCACCACAAGACATTAGAGAAATACTGAGAAAAAGAAGTTGTTGACATATGTTTCTGGGAGTGTTATGTTAGTCATTACCCTTTGATTAAATAGCTAAGGAAGAGGTTAGAAAATATTTTATAGCCAGTTAGTAAACATTAAAGTTGAATTTGTAATAGTCTGTATCTTGTCATTATAAAGTTGGGTTTCTATATAGTATGTTTACTAAAAAAATACAAAGCTTTTATATAACATTGAGGGATAGAGTTGTTTTAATATATATCTTCCACAAGGTCATTGACTTGTAAGTTTGAGATTATATTTGATAAAATGTTTGTGACAGAAAATTTTATTTGTTCACTTAACGTTGCAAAGTGTATTTGTCCTTGGAGGTTGGATTTGCTTACCAATCTTCCAATAAATAATTTGTTGTGATCTCAGTGATCTTGTAAATAACCTGATCAGCATTATAAAATGCTGTAGAATTTCTGGGGTTAGCAATGGTATGTTTTCCTGCTTGACTAAGTTTATGCCAGTAAAAGATACACAATCTCATTCGTCTACGTTATGCCTGCCAGGTTATGTTTTGTTTTGGTCTTTCTTTAATTTTGTCTTGTACTAAGGGACTCTGTTTGATCTGAAGATTGAAATTTGTTTTTCTTACTATTCTCATTTCATTTCAAATAAGTTTTCTCCTATTGTTTTATTTTATCACACCCACTCTGACCTTTCCTTCAGGAACTTTCCATTTAAAAAAAATTGTGGTAAGAACACTTAAAATGAGATCTACTCTCTTGGCAAAATTATAAGTGCATAATATAGTATTGTTATTAATGACTATAGGCACAATGTTGTACATTAGATCTGTAGAATTTATTCATCTTGCATAACTGAAACTTTATGCCCATTGAACAGCAACTCCCTATTTCTTCTCAGTCTTTCTCTCTCTATATATATAAGTTCTCCCAGATTAAGACTCCATTTCTTATTTCTTTTATTTGGACTCTCATGAATTGTATTATATTTATCCTGAGTTCAATTTAATCTGGTTTTCTAACTCACTAATTTACTTTTCTAAAGTGTCTATTCTGCTATTCAGTGCCTCCATTTGTTTTTAAAATATCATTGTTCACATTTTTCGTTCCAGTGTAAAAACACAATTCTCAGAGGAATTTGTTTGTATGTGTCAATGTTTTATTTAACTCATTACTGAGAAAACCAGCAGGAGGACAAAAGATCTGGTCCCATGAGCATTTGTGAAATAAAGATATATACAGTCAATGGGAAAATAATGCCAAAATAAGAGGATTAAGTTAAACATAAGAGTGGTTAATCTTTTACAGGAAATAAAACCATATCACCTTAGGGGTTAACGTCTCTACCAGGCTATAAAACAAAACGATGTATTGATTTCTGTAGGTTAACTTCTAACCTTACAGGATTTTATAGGACTCTAAGTCATTTGCACCTTCATCAGTTGTGGATTGTGACTATACTGTGACAGCTAGCTACAGTCCCCAAAGAGGTCAGATTAGGGTCAAGGAGGATTATTAGGAAATACTCTAGCATAGAAAAAAAAGCAGCCATTCTCTTGCCTTTTTGTGTAGTGGTGGTCAAGGGGGCAGGCAGATGGAAGGAGCAGTAAACCCTTCTCAACCTTGTGGGGGTGGGCAAGGTAGGCATTTCTCTTATGCAGTGGATATGGAGTGTTTTCTCTCTGTTTTCAGGCGTTCAGTTTTTTTGACTCCTTGATGTATATAAGTAGGGCTCTAGTTTTCATTCATGGTATAAAATTTCCCATGTTACATGTTTGTTGTGCTGTTTCAGCAGGAAATTAGGTGAGGGAGAGAGTAAAGTGAGTGCATGATTAGAATTACAAAGTTTGTATCTCCTATTCCAGACAGCCATGTATTTTCCTCAGTTTTCCACTGAAATATTAAATATACGTTGTTTAGAAGCATATTATCGTCATTACCTGTCTTGGATATTGCAAATTTCAAAGAGGACATTGTCATATTATTTCAAGATTCCCAATATTCCATAACCCTAACCTCTATTTCATTGGTCACAATTAAGACCAAATGGCTTTATTTCTACATCCTTCTGAGATTAAATCGAATTATTTTATGACCATTTACCCCTTTAAAATATGATTCAATCTATGGGTCCTTTTGTCAGAAAAATGCACGTATGCACTCATACAGGTCTCTCCTCACTTCTTTTTGCCTAGTTACATGGGAAGCAGCTGCAGACAATGGGTAGGAGTTAAGTTAAATTAGATGCAACAGCCCCAGAAAATGCAAGATTGATGACAACTAATCTGGGAGGCTTCCAATTAATTTGGGGGCAGTGTATAGTTTAAATCTATAGAAAAATGATGGCCCCATAGACAGTGTGGGGCAGGAAGTAACCTGAAGTTCAGGCACAAAAGTAGAAGGCAAGCCAGAGGAGGACACTGGCCTCGAGTTAGGGACTAGACTGAAGCTGAGGAGAGAGGGGCCAGGGGCCCCTCAGTACAGCTGCTGCGCCTCGCAGCCCAGAACCTCCAGCCTCAGAGCAATCTGGTTCACCCAGCTCTGAGGGTGAATTCTAATGTAGCGAGTCAGTAGCGGTGGGTCTAGAGAGTTCACCACAGGTGTGAAGGAGTCTTGATTTCCCTGAAAAACCTGAAAGAGGAAAGATAGCATTTATTAGTTGTCTGACAGGAAAAATTAGAATTAACAGCACCCTGCTTGCCTGCTTTGGAGGCCTTTGCTCTAGCTAGGCCTTCTATCTGGAATGTTCTCATCCACCTCACAAAGGTCAGATAAATGGAGTGCTTTGATTCAGGACACACATAGCATCTCTGTGTTGGACCATCTGGAGACTGGAGTCAGGTGTGGAATTCAGTGTAGCCCAGTGGCTTTGGCAGGAGAGGGTGAAGACGGGAGAAGGAAGAGGGAGGAGGGTCTAAGACTCAAGGCGCTTGCCACTCTGGGACTTTGGAGGCCTACAAGGACAGACATGAAGATCTCCTGAGGTAGTTTGTGTGAAAAGAGGCAACTTGTCACCATAATGGGAAAGAAGTGGTTAAACAGCAACAAAAGGGCTCCTGCTTCCTGGGGCTATTGGGTGACATTTCCCAGCAATAATCCTGGCATCTATATCTCTGCAAAGTATGGTGTTGGTTTCACTTCAGATTCCAAGTGGGAAGAAACTTTTCCCGGCAAATGCACTGTGAAATGACTTTATTTTCATTACTTTAGCTACATATTCCCCTTAGGTTTCCAACCCTGGCTCCTTATTGGAATCACCTAGCGAGCTCTTAAAAAAATAATTATGCCTGGACTAGCTCTTCCCCCAGAGATGCCGATTTAATGGATGTGTTCCCACCCTGGCGCCCTTACACGGCAGCCAGAAAGATCTCAATATATAAACCTGGTGATGCCACACTCTCAATGAAAACCTTCCATGTCACTTAGAATAAAACCTGAATTCCTTATTCTGGTCTCCAAGCTCTGCCTGATACAGCCCTGGCCAAGTCTCTGATGTCATCTCCCACTACATTTCCCCTATTTCACTGCATTGCAGGTAGTCTGGTCTTTCAGGCCCTGGATAATGCCAGCTCTTTTTACCCTGACAGCCTTTGTATATGTGATTCCCTCTGCTTGAAAGGCTCTTAACCCTTCTGTTTCTTCTTCTTTCGTCCGTCTTTTTTAACCTTTGGGTCCTAGTTTAAGTGTTACATCTTTAGAGACTTCTTCCTCATCTAAAATAGGACTCCTGTGTATTGTAAATCTCAACTTGATGTTTTCCTTTGTAGCATTCACTATCTTCTGATTTATCTGTTTACATGTTTATTGGCTGTTTCCTCTGTCTTAACTACTGAATGTCAGTTCCATGAGGGCAGAGACCTTGGTCATTATTTTATCTTCAGACATAGAATATATAGCATAATGTATATCATGGGAAACATGCCAGAAACATTTGTAGAAGGAAAAAGTTTGTACATTTGATAAAACTTTTGAGGAACATTAAGCTCCTTATTCTGAGATTCATTTACAAATGTTTATGGTATATTTGGAGGCTTGTACAACTTTTGTTAGACTTAATCCTTATTATTTCCCCTCAATATTTTATTTTGAAAAGTTACCAACCCGGAGAAATAGAAAGAATAATACAATGAACACCCTTAAATCCTTTATCTAGATTCACCAGTTGTTACCATATTGAGATATTTCCTTTACCTCTTTTTCTCTCCTTCCCCATATACTTTTTTTCTGAACTATTTGAAAGGAAATTGTAAACATAATATTATCTAATATTCAATTTTTTTAAGTCATCATAATGATATCCTATATAGTTTTTCCAATGCAGAATCTAATAAAAGATCACACATTGCATTTACTTTTCATGTTTCTTTTGAGTGTCCTGTAATCTAGAATAGACATCTAGTCTCTGGTCTCTTTTTGTCCTTCATGATAGTGACCTTTTTCAGAAGTCCAGTACACTTGTGTTGTACAATGTCCTACATTCTAAATTGGAATGACTGTTTTCTCATTGTTAGATTTTGGTTAGACATTTTTACTAAGAAAACAAAGTAGGAGATAATGTTCTTGTCGTTGCATTACATCAGGGGGTTACATGATGCCAAATTGTCCCATTATTGATGACGTTTAAGTCTGATCACATGATTAAGCTGGGGTTCACCCAATCTATTATAAGGGTAACCATTTCCCTTTCCTAACAAACAGTCTGTGGTGTGGCACTTTGAGACTGTGTAAATATTCTGTTTCCCAACAAGCTTTCATCCAGTGAGTTTAGCATCCATTAAAGATCTCTACAAGTATTCATTAGTATATTGGTGGTTGCAAATTGATTTTCCTGTTTTGTCATTTCTCCTACATTTATTAGCTGGAATTCTTCTGTGATGAAATGCTTCCCCTCTCCCTTTATTGTTTTATTGACTTCTGGATTATTTATTTAGTATGTGTGTTATAATTCATTACCATTGTTATTCTTTTTGATGCTCCAGTTGTCTCAAAATTGGGCCAATAGGAAACCCTTCAAGGCAGCTTCTGTGTTCTGTTCACGTGACCCCATTAGTGTTTGAATGCTTCCTTGCATTCTGACACATAAGGATGTTCCAAGATCACCTGGCAGTTTCCTTGCTCTAGCCTTGGAATGAGCCATTTCGTTAAGGAACCCAGATTCCTTTTACTGGGGAATGGTATTTAGAGACCAAGGTCTCGAAATGGGCATGGGGTGTGCTCATTGCTACTGCAATGTAATTATTTCTAGATCCTCTCAGTGGGCGGTGTTAGGAAATATATTTTTCAAAATTCCTCAGTTCTTACGGACACTTTTAATTAAACTCTAACATTACTTGTATTTGTGTTAGTTTTCTAGGGCTGCCGTAACAGCAGCTGGTGGCTTAAAAACAAAAGAAATTTATTCTCTCATAGTTCTAGAGGCTCAAAGTCTGGAGCCTGGAGCACAGGAACAAGATACTGAGTCAAACACACTATCACATTTAAGGCTATTTGGTGTATATCATGTCCACACACATTCTATTGGTCAAAATGAGTCATATGGCCACGCCCAAAGTCAATGAGGTTTTCAAGGAAAGAGGGAGTAAAAAATCAAGAAAAATAATACCATCTGCCTCCTATGTCATTTTCTGTTCATTTACAAAGTCCTTATATTCTCTTGTTCCAGCAATAAGAGGGGATTTTGTGTAGGCAGAGGTGAGAGGTCTGGGCGGCTTACTAAATTTTTTGGTTCAGGTGCGCCCTCTACTACTGACAAAGTGAAGTGCAATTTATTTAATAGATGGCACCAGAAGTTTGTGTGTCTTGTGGTTTCGTGCTTCTTTTTTCTATAGGATACTAGTTTTCAACATTTGTTTTCTTCTTTCATTCATAATCTCTAGTTCTTTTTTTACCATCTATTTTTTTCCAAAATCAAAATAGCTTTTTTTATGATTATGAAAGTAATACTTATTGCAAAGAAATTAAGACAGCATTATCTCTAGTTCTATAGACTTTCAATCCCTTTCCTTTCAGCTTCCCAGAAGGCACTGCAGGTCTCAGAAATTAGTATTTAATCACTTGGAGGGGGGACTTTCTCTTTCCAGAAGTGATTTTATCTGTGTTCTACCACCACTAGGTCTCACACTGACTTTCCTATTTTTTGCACAGTCTCTCCTAGACTCTGTTCAGAGTGAGCTCTGAAGCTGGGTTGGCTAGCTTTGCTTTGGATGTTTATTTCCTACTTGTAACTAGAAACTTATAGTATTCTTTGTCTTCTAGTTATTTTATAGGTGGGTTATTTTATTCACAATTTTAAATTTTATATGTATGTGTGGGTGCGGATTAAATTTTATATGTGTGTGTGAAGATTGTGGGGAGATTTAGGTAGCTGCCATTATCTGACAGGAATGTGCAATTTAGGACTTGGAAATTTTTTTTTTTCTGAGACAGAGTCTCTGTTGCCCAGGTTGGAGTTCAGTGGTATCATCATAGCTCATAGCAACCTCAAACTCCTAGGCTCAAGAGATCCTCCTGCTTCAGCTTCCTGAGTAGCTGGGACTACAGGCGTGCACCACCACACCGGCTAATTTTTCTATTTTTTGTACAGATGGGGGTCTCTTGCTCAGACTGGTCTTGAACTCCTGACCTCAAGCAATCTGCCCACCTTGGTCTCCCGGAGTGGTAGGATTACAGGTGTGAGCCACCATGCCTGGCCTGTACTTGGAATTTTTAAATGGTATTTTAAACTATTTTTCCAACTATTTGTTTGTAGCATATAGAAATACAATTAATTTTGGTATTTATTTTGTTTTCAGCAGAGTTGTAAAATTTTAAATTAATTCTACTCATTTATATATAGATTCTTTTGGATTTTCTATCTATGCCATCGTACCTTCCACACATGAAAAGAGTTTGTTTCATCTTTTCTAATCATTACATACTTTCTTTTTCTCACCTAACTGTATTGCTTAGGGAATCTGATACAGTTTTAAACTGACATGTGGCAGATTAAAGATGACTATGAGTTCTTTTATACGCCTCCCATAGAGAGGTAGGTCTATTGTGCTTCATTCTAAATCTGGGTTGGCTGTTGACTCTTTGGACCAATAGGGTATGACAGAAATGATGCTATGTCAGTTCTGAGCCTGGCCTTTAAGAAGACTGGCAGCTTGTACCTTGGTTTATTGGAATCTAGTTCTTACGTAAGAAGAGAGACTATCCTAAGACCACCACGCTATGAGAAGCACAAGACATGTGAAGAGGCTCTGATGGACGGAGACATGTGGCTAGGAAACTCAAGGAAAACCAAGGCACCAGTCATGTGAGTGAAGAAGCCATCTAGGAAGGGAATCCATCCATCCATTCATCCCCACCAATACCACATGGATCAGAGCAAAACAAGGAGTGTAAAAGAATTCAGGCCGTGAATATCCTTTTTCAGATTAAATAATTTCCCTTCTAGTCTTAGTTTGCTATTTTTTAAAAATTAAGAGCAGATGTTGAATTTTATGAAATGCCTTTTCAACATTCATTGATCACATAATCCTTCAGTATGTTAATGTGATGGTGAGTTATATTAATTTTCTAATGTTTAAGCCAACCTTGCATTCCTAGGATAAATTCAACTTGGGTCCATATTGCTAATATATTATTTCGGATCTATGTTCATGAATAAAATAGGCATATTATTTTTCTTTCTCATATTGTCCTTGTTAGGTTTTGTTGTCAAGGTTATGCTATTATGATAAGAGAGTTGGATAATGTACAGTCTTTTTCTATTTTCTGGAAGAATCTTTTTAAGATTCCCTTGAAAATTTGGTAGAATGTTTATTGTAGCCATCTGGATCTGGAGTTTTCTTTGTGGGAAGATGTCTGAATACCAATTCAATTCCTGAAAGGTTACAGGAATTTCAAGGTTTTCCACTCCTTCTTAAGTAAGTTATATTTACTAGAAATTAATTCATTTTACCCAATTTTCCAAACTTACTGTTATAAGATTAATAAATATCCTCTTATTTTTTTATGTTGGCAGAATTTTTTGCAAGATCTTTATTGATGTCCTGTTTTACATTTCTTTCTTTTTTTTTTTTTTTTTTTTTTTTTTTTTTTTTTTTTTTTTGAGACAGAGTCTCACTCGGTTGCCCAGGCTAGAGTGAGTGCCGTGGCGTCAGCCTAGCTCACAGCAACCTCAAACTCCTGGGCTCAAGCGATCCTCCTGTCTCAGCCTCCCGAGTAGCTGGGACTACAGGCATGCGCCACCATGCCCGGCTAATTTTTTCTATATATATTTTTAGCTGTCCATATAATTTCTTTCTATTTTTAGTAGAGGTGGGGTCTCGCTCTTGCTTAGGCTGGTCTCGAACTCCTGAGCTCAAACGATCCGCCCACCTCGGCCTCCCAGAGTGCTAGGATTACAGGCGTGAGCCACCGCGCCCGGCCTGTTTTTCATTTCTGATATTGATTGTTTGTGCCTTCTTTCTTTTTATCTTGATCAGTCTTGCCAGAAGTTTGTCAATTTTCAAGGAACGAACTTTTGATTGGTTTGTTCTTTATACTATATGTTTCTTTTTTACTTCATTTACTTTAAATCTTTATTATTTTCTTGCTTCTACTTCCTCTTGATTTATTTTGCTATTTTCCTAGCTTCTTGAGATGTGCCTTAGCTCTACAGTCCCCACTCCCCAGGCTGGGGACTGATGCTGGTCCCCAGCCTGTTATGAACTGGGTGGCACAGCAGAAGGTGAGCAGAGGGCAAGCAAGCGAAGCTTCATCTATATTTACAGCCGCCCCCCTTCGCTCACCATCTCCCCCCACTCCCCCGTGTGTGCAAAAATTGTCTTCCATGAAACCTGTCCCTGGTGCCAAAAAGGTTGGGGACAGCTGCCTTATCTCATAAATTTTCAGCCTTTCTTCTATTCCAATATATGTGCTTAAGGCTATACATTTCCTTCTAAATATTGCTTTCGCTGATTCCCACATTTTGATAAGTAATGCTTTGTTATCATTCAGTTCAAAATACTTTCTAATTCATGATTTCTCCTTTGACATATGGGGTATTAAAGATGTATTTCTTGATTCCTAACATAGGAAGATTTTATAGTTATCTCTTTCTTATTTGTGTCTGTTTTAATTCTATTGTGACCAGAATTCCTGGTCTATATTATCTGAAATTTGAGACTACTTTATTTGTAGCTTATTTATAGTTTAAAATGGAAAATTTTAGTAAGTATTTCCTTTGTGCTTAGAAAGAATGTGTAATTCTGCAGTTTCAAGGTGCAATTTTCTAAATATATCCATAAGGTTAAATTTGTGAATTGTGTTGTTAATTGTTCTATTTCTATACTTTATCTTTGTCTGTTTTGTCAATTGATGAAAGAGATGTGTTAAAATTTACCACTCTAAATTTTGAATTTGTCTATTTTCCTTTTTTTCTGTCAGTTTTTGCTTTGAATATTTTGAGGCTATGTAATTAAGTAATATAAATTCAAATGGCATTTTCCCAGACACTTTTTATTATTATGAGATTACATTCTTAACCTCCAATAATACATTCTTGCCTTAAAGTCTATTTTGTCTGATATCAACAAAACTGCAACAGATATCCTTTAGATATTTGCATAATTACTTTTTCCATTTTTGACTTGCTACTTTTCTGTATCTAATGCTTTAGATATGTGTCTTGTAAAATGCACAGAATTTGGTTTTGCTTTTTGATTGATCTGACAATTTTTGTCTTATAACTGGTACATTTGGTTCATTCATATTATTTATTTGGATTTAAACCTACCATCTTGTCTTGCTATTTTTCTATCTGTTTTATGTTCTTTACCTCTCTTTGCTTGTTTTCATTTAGATTTATTGACCATATTTTACCCTTTCATATTTTTTCTTCTACCGTTTTGGAAGTCTTACACCCTATTTTATTTATTTATTTATTGAGACAGAGTCTTGCTTTGTTGCCCCGGCTAGAGTGAGTGCCATGGCGTCAGCCTAGCTCACAGCAACCTCAAACTCCTGGGCTCAAGCGATCCTCCTGCCTCAACCTCCCGAGTAGCTGGGACTACAGGCATGTGCCACAATGCCCGGCTAATTTTTCCTATAGATATATTTTTTAGCTGGCCAGATAATTTCTTTCTATTTTTAGTAGAGACAGGGGTGTCGCTCTTGCTCAGGCTGGTCTCGAACACCTGACCTCGAGCGATCCACCCGCCTCGGCCTCCCAGAGTGCTAGGATTATAGGTGTGAGGCATTGAGCCCGGCCTCTTACACCCTATTTTATATTCTATTACTTACTGGTTATTCTAGAAATTATAACGTGCATCAAATTATCAAGGTTTAATGTTAATCAATATCTTTACCTCCTAGATAATACAAGAATTATATTACATAGATATTATATATATTATCGCTATCTTGACTTGTATGCTGTTTTTGTCATATATTCTAAATTCACACACACACACACACACACATACATTTGGCTTAAACAGTAGAAATTTATTTTCTCACAGTTCTGGAGGCTAGAAATCCAAGATCAAGGTGTTGACAGGGTTAATTTCTCCTGAGGCCTCTCTCCTTGGCTTGTAGATGCCGTGTTCTCCCTGTATTTTCACACAGTCGTCCCTCTGTGCGTGTCTGTATCCTAATCTCCTCTTTGTTTAAGGACACCAGTCATATAGGAATAAGGCCCACCCTAATGTCCTAATTTTAGCTCAATTACCTCTTTATAGATACTATCTCCAAATAAGGTCACACTCTGAGGTACTGGGGTTAGGAATTCAACATATTAATTTTAGGGGGGACACAATTCAGTCCATAACAGTCTTCAACCAACTAATGTTAACTCATATCTCTAAAATTGTAAGTGGCATTAACATCAGCAACTAAAGTCTATATCTTTCAAAGCTTATGAAGGCATAGAGTCTTACTTAAAGCATTTTATGTGTGCACAATAGCATTTAGCAGACCAAGCAGGGTCCATCATCCCATCGGATCACAGGGATTAATTCCATTTGACTTTCCCTTTTTGCTTGATAGCTAGTACTTAAATAAAGAAAAGAAGTACACTTGACCCAACTTCTTTTCACAAACACTGACTCCTTATTCTTGGGAGCCTCTTTATCTCACTGGACATGGTTTATAGAGGAAGATCTACCAGCACACACCCTTTTATCCCTTAGCATTAGGGCACCTAAGATCCATCTCGTGGTGTTGGCTGGTCTTAGCATCTCCATGTATGTAATGGCCTTTTAAAAAAAATCTTAAGCATTTTTAAGTGTACAGTTCAGTAATGTTAAATATATTCATGTTGTTGTGCAACAAATTCCCAGAACTTTTCATCTTGCAAAACTGAAACTCTATGTCCATCAAACAACTCCTCATTTCCTCCCTTCCCTAGCCCCTGGTAACCATCATTCTACTTTTTGTTTCTATGAATTTGACTATTTCAGATAACTCATGTAATACATTTGTGTGTGTACATACATATATATATATATATATATGTTTAACTTCAGAATATGTTGTATGTATTTAAGTAATATAAACTTTTATATTACTTTAGAAAGTCAATGTTTATTTAGATTTACATAAATAGTAACTTCTTTTTGGTCTTTATTCTTGCATTTCAAACTTTCATCTAAGATATTTTCCTTCTGTCTAAAGTAGATATTTTAGAATTACTTTTTAATATGTCTGAGTGCTAAAATGACTCATGTATGTTAGAAAATTTCTTAGTTTTTGCTTTAATGCATTAAATGAATGTTCATTAGGTTTTCTTTTAGGAGGAGGGGTTCATATTTTTCCTTTTAGCATTCTGAAGATATCATTCATGATTTTTGTTATTGTTTAGAAATCAGCTGTCACTTTGTCACTCATTACGGTAATGCACATGTCTTCTGACTTTCTTATTGTGGTAAAATGCACGTAACGTAAAATTTACCATTTTAAAGTGTAAAATTCAGTGGCATTTAGTACATTCACAATGTTGTATAGTCATCACCACCATGTGGTTCCAGAACAGTTCTATCACCCCAAAAGAAAATCCCATGCCCATTAAGAAGCTATTCCCCACTTAGCCCTTCTGCCAGCCTCTGGCAACCAATAATCTATTTTGTGTCCCTGTGGATTTGATGTTCTGGGTATTTCAGATGAGTGGGACCATACAGTATGTGGCCTTTTATGTCTGGCTTCTTTCACTTAGCTTAATATTTTCAAGGTTCATCCTTGTTATAGCATGTATGAATACTTCTATTTTTATGGCTGAATAATATTCCATGTATGGATACACCACATCTTGCTTATCCATTCATCAGTTGATGGACATTTGGGTTATTTCCACCTGTTGGCTATTGTAAATAGTGTTGCTATGAGCATTGGTGTATGAGTTTTTCTTCAAATGCCTGTTTTCAATTCTTTTGGGTACATACCCAGGAGTGGAATTTCTGGGTCATATGTCAATTCTGTGCTTACCTTATTAACTGTTAAAATGGTCTCTACCGTGGCTGCCCCATTTCACATTTTTAATCATCAATGTGGGTTCCAATTTCTTTACATCCTTGCTAACATTTGCTATTTTCCCACTTGATATTTTTTGTTTTGTAAAAAATTATAGCCATCCTAGTGGATGTGAAGTGGTATTCCATTGTGGCTTTGATTTGCATTTCCCTAATAACTAATGATGTTGTGTACCTTTTCATGAGCTTGTTGGCCACTTGTATATCTTCTTTAGAGAAGTTTCTATTGAAGTCTTTTACTCATTTTAAAATTTAGGTGTATTTTTGTTGTTGAGTTATAAGAGTTCTTTCTATATCCTAGATACTAGACCCTTTATCAGATAGATAATTTGCAAATTTTTCCCCCATACTGTGGGTCATCTTTTCACTTTCTTGCTATTGTCCCTTGATGTTCAAAAGCTTTTAATTTTGGTTTACATTATTTACTTTTATGTTTTTGAAGGGGGTGGACTCAGTTTCCTTTTTTTTTTTTTTTTTAGCCAGGGTCTTACTCTGTCACCCAGGCTGAAACATAGTGGCGTCATCATAGCTCACAGCAACCTCAAACACCTGGACTCAAGGGATCCTCCTGCCTCAGCCTCCCTAGTAGCTGGCACCACAGGCACACACCACCATGCCCAGCTAACTTTTCTATTTGTATTAAAGACGGGGTCTCACTCCTGCTCAGGCTGGTCTCGAGCTGCTTACCTCAAGCAATCCACCCACCCTCGGCCTCCGAGAGTGCTAGGATTACAGGCATGAGCCACCGGGCCCGGCCCCAAAACTTTTCATTTTAAAGAAGTCTAATATATCAATTTCTGTAGTCATTGCTTGTGATTGTCATTTGGCAAAGAAACCATTGCCAAATCCAATATTGTGACAATTTAACCCTATGTTTTTTTTCCCTAGAGTTTTATAGTTTTAGATCTTTTACTATTTTGAGTTAATTTTTGTATATGGTAAGGATCCAATTTCATTATTTTGCATGTGGATATCTAGTTGCCCCAGCACGATTTGTTGAAGAGACTATTCTTTTCCCACTGACTGGTCTTGGCACCCTAACTGAAAATCAATTGACTATAGCAGATTTATTTTTGGTCTCTGAATTCCATTCCATTGATCTATATGTCTATATTTATGTCATTACGTCACTGTTTTGATTCCTGTAACTTTGTAGTAAGTTTTGAAGTTGGGAAATATGACTCCTTTAATGTTGCTCTTTTCAGGATTGGTTTGGTTATTCAGGGTCTCCTGAGATTCCATGTGAATTTTAGGATAGGTTTTCCAATTTCTACAAAAAATGCCATTGAGATTCTGATAGGGAGTGCTTTGAATCTGCAAATTGTTTTGGGTAATATTTTCATTTTAATATTAAGTCTTCCAATCCATGAATCCAGGATATCTTTCCATTTATTTAGGTCTTCTTTAATTTCTTTCAACAGGATTTTTTTTGGTTTTGATTGTACAAGCCTTGCACCTTCTTGGTTAAATTTATTCCTAAGTATTTTATTATCTTTAATGTTATTGTAAATAGAATTGTCATCCTAATTTCCTTTTCAGATTTTTCATTATTAGTGTATAGAAATACAACTGATTTTTGCATGCTGATTTTGTGTCCTGCAATGTTTTTTTTTTTAAAAAACTGCCTAATAATTCTGGATAATTCATCTTTTATTTTTATGTTTCCACATTTCATTGCTTTAAAGATTTTATGCATAATTATTTCATATTATGTATCTGATAATGTCAATATCTGATGTTCTTCAAATTCTAAATCTGCATTGATTGTTTCTGCTCACTTGGACTCAAGTTGTCTCGTCTTGCATGTTTGCTGACCTATGTCTATAATTTTATAATTTTAATATGTGAGAATCCTAAAGTTGGAGTGCTTTTTCCTAGACTGTATTTGAGAATATTTCTTTCAGGTGCCAGAGGACACTACTTATCTGCAACTCTATTAGCTTTCTTTTTGGGTTTGTGACTTAATGCAGAAGTTTCACATTCAGTTCTCCTCGTATTTTGCTCAAGTCTCCCAATAACAAGTCGTATTTTGCTTTAGTCTCCCAATAACAACACTAATATGGGCATTTTCCCTGTGGGAAGGTGTTCCCTTTTATACTTGCTCATTTTTCACCTCTCTCTGTTCTCATTAGTTTAAATAAAAGCTCATGGGGGTTTTTTTTGGTGGCGGTGGTGAGGAGACTGGAGATTCCCCTTCAGTCTGTATAGCAATGCATTAAGAAGTATGTATTGTCAGTGATATAGCCTTTCTTATTGTTATGAAACACATGATATAAAATTTATCATTCTAACCATTTAAATGTACAATTCAGGCCGGGCGCGGTGGCTCATGCCTGTAATCCTAGCACTCTGGGAGGCCGAGGCGGGTGGATTGCTCAAGGTCAGGAGTTCGAGACCAGCCTGAGCGAGACCCCGTCTCTACTAAAAATAGAAAGACATTATACGGACAACTAAAAATCTATATAGAAAAAATTAGCCGGGCATAGTGGCGCATGCCTGTAGTCCCAGCTACTCGGGAGGCTGAGGCAGTAGGATCGCTTAAGCCCAGGAGTCTGAGGTTGCTGTGAGCTAAGCTGACGCCACGGCACTCACTCTAGCCTGGGCAACAAAGTGAGACTCTGTCTCAACAAAAAAAAAAAAAAAAAAAAAAAAAAAATAAATGTACAATTCAGTGGCATTAAGTACATTTACAATGTTATGCAACTATCACCACCCATTTCCAGAAATTTTTCATCAACCCAAACAGAAACTCTGTACTCATTAAACAATAACTCTCCGTTATGCCCCTGCCAGCCCCTGGTAACTTCTGTTATAATTTCTGTCCCTATGAATTTGCCTATTCTAAGTACCACATTATGATGGTTAATTTTATATGTCAACTTGACTGGGCCATGGGGTGCCCATATATGAGGTCAGACTTAATTCTGCATGTGTCTGTGAGAGTGTATTTTGGTGAGATTAGCATTCGAATTGGTAGACTGAGTAAAGCAGATTGCCCTCCCTAATGTGGGTATACTTTATATAATCAGTTGAAGGCCTGGATAGAATAAAAAAGGCTAAGTCTCCCTTAGTAAGAGAGAATTCTTTCTACCTGACTAATTTTGAACTGGGATTTCAGCTTTTTCCTTCCTTTGGGCTCAAACTAAAACATCTTCCTGTGTCTTGAGCCTGCTGATCTTGAAATTGGAGCTCCATTATATGTTCTCCTGACTCTCAGGTCCCTGAGACTTGGAGTACAACTACAACATCAGCTCTCCTGGGTATCCAGGTTGCCAACTCATCCTGCATATCTTGGGATTTGTCAGATTTTGTAATCACGTGAGCTAATTCCTTATAATAAGTGTGTGTGTGTGTGTGTGTGTGTGTGTGATCTATTGGTTCTGTTTCTCTGGAGAACACTGACTAATGCAGCTTTTGGTACTGAGAGTGGTTTTAGAGGACCAGAAATTTAAGGATGAGTTTTCTGCTTTGGCTTTTGGATTGTTTGAATTGCTTCTCTAATCTGATTAAATTGAAAGACACTAATGACTCTATTTCCAGTAGTCAAAAGAGTCCATTGTATGATCTGGCAATAGAGATGTGCAAAATATCTCCATTGAATACTCTTAATCAACCACTTATAAGAAGCAAGGATCCGAATGACTATGTATATGATACTTATGAACATATTTGTCAAACTAATGAATATAATGACGTTGGCTCCTATTGTTGCTGGACAAAGTGAGGAAAGAAACAGATGAGCTCATGGATTTAAATTCCCAGCTCAAGAGCTGCATAAATTACCTGAAAGCTTCTATGTGTGCCCTGAAGGAGAGCCTTATCTCTTGTGCCTACAGGTCTGAGATTCCTGTGTGGCTGAATTACAATGCAAGTTGAATTTCCAGCCTCACAGGATGTCTACTGTTAAATTGAGGGCATTTATTGGAAAGGAAAGGAATCCTGAAAGTTGTAATGGGGGCATGTGGAAAGATTAAGCTGAGGACATTGAAGCCTTAAGTTCTGATGAGTCTTCTTTGGCAACGGAAGCAAACTCTCTATCCCCAATGAAAGAGGTTCCTCCACTTCCAGGGGAAGTAGCCTCCATCTCCAGTGGCCTGTCTATCCCCATTTGAAGGGATTATTTCTCTATCGCTTGAGGAAAATGTAATGGCTTTTTCTGAGGCAGTTGCCATGCAAGATAATGTTGATTCTCCTCAGGACCCACCTACACCACCTCTCTTTGTTTTTAGACCTAAAACTATGCTCAAGATACAGCAAATCCTTGAAGGTGAGGTACAAAGTATGAACCATGAGAAGGGGCACTACATTCAAAAAGAACTACTTGAGTTTTCTAATTTATACTAATATATCCTGGAACAATGTGTGGGAATGGATACTAAGAATGTGGGATAATGGTGGAAGAAACATAAAGTTGTATCAGTCTGAATTTATTGATACAGGCTCACTGAGAAAAGATTCTGTATGTAATGTTGCAGCTTGTGGAATTAGAAAAGACTCTAATAGTTTGTTTGGTAGGTTGGCTGAAACATGGACCAAAAGGTGGCCCACAGTGAGTGAGATAAAAATGATGGACTTGTCTTGGATTAATATAGAGAAAGACATTCCAAGGCTTAGGGAGATTGGGACATTAGAGTGTATTTGTACTTTAAAATCTACTCACCCACCCTGGGTGAGATATATCAGGAGATATATCTTTCACCACAACTGTGAGACATAGATCTGTGAGGGGAGCCCCGGCATCCCTGAAGAGCTCTGTGATTGCTCTTCTGTGTAGGCTGGACCTTACAGTGGGAACTGCTGCCGCTAAATTGGGAAACCTACATGCAATGGGAATAATTGGATCTCAGGATTCCTTAGGGTATCTCTTAGTATTGCCATGCCCTGTGACTAGGGTTAATGGAAAACGGCAGCAACCCAATTCAGGCAGGCCTAATAGTGGCCCAGGCCTTTCAGGAATGAAAGTTTAAGTCACCCCACCAAGTAAAGAACCACAACCAGTTGAGGTACTTGTTGAAGGAAAGGAGAATGGGTAGTGGGAGAAGGTAGTTATAAATACCAGCTATAACCATGTGACTAATTACAAAAATGAGGACTGTCATTGTCATAAGTATTTCCTGATTATTTTGTTATGAATGTTTGTTTGTATGTATGTATAATATTTTTGTTTTATTCCTTTCCTTATCTCCTTATCATATAACATATGATGTATTGACTATATAATAGTATTTAAGTATCATTAACTTTACTTCATAGTATTTATGTCATGAGATATCAAGGAGAAGACTAAGCTTTTTCCTCCCTTCAGACTTGAACTAAAAAATCTTAGCTCTTCCTGGGTCTCAAGGCTCCTCTGGGTCATCTCCAGCTTGCTGATTCACCCTGCAGATCTTGGGACTTGTCAGCCTCCATATTAGTCCAATTCCATATATGAGATTATATATAATATAATCTCCTATTGGTCTGTTTCTTTGGATATCCCTAATTAATGCACTCATATAAGCAGAATCATACAATATTTATCCTTTTATGTCTGGACTATTCACTTAGAATGTTTTCAAAGTTTGTCCATGTTGTAGCATGCATCAGAGATATAACCTTTTTTAAATGGGGACTTCCTCTATAGTCTATCAATTGTCTAGACTTTAGTTCACCAAACTGCTAGAAGCAGAAGTGTTTAATACAGTCTTGAGGGATTAGGGTATTATTCTTGGAGGAGATGATGTTCATCTGAGACTTAAAGAATGAGTCAGATGAAAGGTGTAGTAGGAGGTTGCTGGAAAAATATTCCTGGTAGAAGAAACAGTATGTATATAAAAGCCTGGTGTGAGATATAATGTGCTGTAATCAGGGACCTGAGAATTTCTTAGTAAAGATAGAGCTTGTAGAGCAAGAGGGAAAGTGGCAAGAGACTGTACTAGAGAGATTGATAAGGGCCACATCATGGTGAATTCTTGGTGAAAAAGAATATAAACAATACCATAGGTATGAACTAGTTCTTCCTCCATTACTCATGGGATGATAAGACTTTATGTCATGTCTTCTAATCAGCACATTTGTTGAATTATCCAGAAAACTCAAATCAAGAATGAAGACTGTCCAGACCATTAAAGTTAAAGGTCAGCAAGGCTTGGGGATCTTGCTGATGAGGATACAAACATCATTAAGCATTTGGCAAATAACTCTCATTCTTCTTCATCCCTCTGATTCTTGCCATTATCCCGAATGACATTAACATCTGTGAGGAGAATCAACTCTCGGCTCTATTCTACCCTTTTCTTGGGATGTCTCCTTGTTTTTAGAGTCACTCTGTTCTCTCAGAATGCCTTTCACAGTGTCCTGTTACCATAGGTACTCAGTAAATTGTACCCTGAAAGTTTGGTCATATACCAACCTTGTTATTTTTCTAAATGTCAAGCTCTAGGGGAGTTTTTTTGTCTTTCATATGAGAGCAGCATACCTTTACTTTGCCATTCTGAAAAAAGAGAGTCCAGTGATGGCCATCTTGACTGCTGGAGATGAGGAACTCCTTCACATACATGCTGGTAAGGAGAGATTTTACTCCCTGGGTGGTAATTCCTGTGACTTTAATTGTCTTCTGGAAGTCCACTTGCAGCCATTCTTTTGGATTATTCACCTGGGGAAGTCAGTGTCAGACTAGTATCCTCTTGATCACCATTTGCTCCCAGAAATCCCCAAATCCCTTGTTAACCAGTACTTTTTATCATAGCACTTATTACTCTGTATTACAAGGATTTTTCAGTTTCCCTTCTTAGACTCTAAGCAACTTGAGGACCAAAATATTTCATAATTCATCTCTGCATCCCTAGGGTCAGCCATTTAATAGGTGCCTAGTCAATGTTTGCTGAATGAATACATGAACCACATATAGACTGAGTATAAAAAGTTTGGCAATGTGGTATGCAACCTATTTTTGTTTAAAATAAGCCCCTAGAGGAGCAGAGAAAATTAATTCCATTCATTCCCCACTACAAAAGCTATTCAGTGATTGAAAAATCACTGGGTGGCTCTGGAAAATATTTGTGCATGACTGTAACCCTTTCCTTTGAAGTAATGAGAAACCTGGAAAGAAAGCTAAGTGTTGACATTTATCTGTAAAATATACATTGGCTACTACAATTCTTTGACAGATATTAGCCCAGTAGTGGATATAGAGATTCTTCTTCTAGGAGGTTCAATTAGGGATCATTTTCCCTGAAGGATGCTATGAGAAATCACATGGCACATCCACTAAAGCCTGTGGGTTGTCTGCCCATAGTCAGCCTTCCCTGACACTCTTTTTAGGAATAACAGTTGACAGAAATACCTCTGAAGAAATAATCAAGGGATTCCCCTGTTTTTCCCCAACCGCTACTCCCTTCTCTGGACTGGTTAAATGGTAAGTCTGTTGCCTCTTACCTGTGGTCTCCAGGCATTAGTCCTTCCCTGGAGGTGAAGTCGGGCTTGTGAAGGAGACCAGGTGGCAAACATGTTGGTGAGGCAGGATGAGGCAGTAATCTGTGCATCTGATATTTCTTTACTCTCCATTCCCAATGGCATGCTGCAACCTCAAAGAAATGAATGGAGAATGTTATCACAAGGACAGCCTGTGTCCTAGGTTATACTGGGCTGTCTCCACCTATACTCTAGGGCTATTGTCATCATGACATCATGTTTCAGGCATTAACTTTTGCAGAGATTCTATTATTGTTAACATGTCCCTGTTTTCTGTACAGCTCTGCTCAGCTCTGTTTGATTTTCCTTGTTAATAGTAGCATAGGAGGTGGCTGCCTCTGGGGAATGCCATGGTTATGGTAAAAAAGCCCTGGCTTTATCTAAGACTTTGCTGGTTTTAGGTCTGATAGTTCTGTGTCCTGAGACTGGGACTCCCTTCCCCCCAGCTTCAGGATAACTAGGAAAGTTAGTCACCTTACCCGTGGTTGGGCGAGGAGTGGATATGGGATGACTTGGCACTTACTATTTAAATCACAGCCCATCAACTCCATACGAAGAGTGCTGCGGATGCTATAATGAGTTGGGTGCAAACGGATGTACCGAGCAATAATTGGAGGGTTAAAAATATTGTGTTTTATCCCAGATGAATCCACATTGCCAAAGAATACCTGTAGAGAGGGGTTAGCACAAGTACATGGAAAGTGAATACAGAGTGTAAAGCAATTTCTCCCAATCACATCTTCCTTCTAGTTTTGCTTTATGCATTTCTCAAGAGCATACAACATCCAAATAAAACAATTATGGCTAGAAAGATGTTAGGGCAGTATACCAAAAGAGGAAAGCACCAGGAAGGAGAGTGGAACAAGAGAGATTAGGTCTGGGGCCAGTGAAGTAGTTTTCTATTTTGGGTTCCTGTAGAGGGCTCATAAAAGTTGAGGAAGCCATTTAGGACTTTGATACTCCAGCATGGTTCACAAACCACCAGCAGCAGCATCATTTGGAAGCAATTACATAGTAGCAGGGGAGTGATATCAGTGAGTTGGTTGAATAGGAGGTCCCCAGCTCATATCCTCTTACAGAAACAATAATTTGGGAGCTGTCTATGGACAAAAATGCCTTTGTGGGAGCCTTGGAATCCAAGTAGGAAGTTGATAAACCCTAGAGTAGCCCGAGACTGAGGATGGCTGCTTTGATGAGGCAGGCTTACATCCTGGTGGTGGGCCTGCCAACCATGGTTCTGGCTGTGGACCCAGAAGCAGCCTAGAACCCTGTGGACTTGGCTCCAGCCCTGCTTGTATATGGTCCTGCCACCAGCCCTATGTGTCAAAGGATCTGGAGGAACAACTCCCATTGGCACCACCAGTAACAGGCCTGTTAACTATGAACCCTGAAGTGGCCCTGTACTCAGCCCTAGTACTGCACCACCATGGTCTGGGGGCAGTTCTTCCTGCCCAGGAAACTGATGGGAGCCATGGACGGGGGATGGGTAAGGGTATCGTGGCAGGGGTGGTATGGAGCTCAGGCGGTGATGAGTGGTCCATTTCCTAACAGGCCATGGACTGGTAATGGGCCACAGCCCAGGGGTTGGGCACCACAGGCCCAGGGTATCCAGTGAAAGAAATTTCTAAGCACCAAAGACTTCAAGGAGTGGCAGGGCTCCTTTTAACAGCTTACAATCAGATATGGCAGCAAAGGAATGACTTAAAGTTGGCATTTATAATTAAAAGGGAAGCAGAGCATAAAAATTTGGAAAATTCTCAGCCTGGCCATGTGTTAGAGAAGGAAAGAGCATTTTCAGGAGTGTAAACCAAGCAGGCTGCACAGCAAGCATTTGCTAGAGAGATGAGCATAGATGAAAGGGAGCCAGGTGTTAATAGCCAAGACAATGGGAAAAAGGCCCCAAAGGCACTTCAGATATCTTTCAGGCAGCCCCTCCCATCACAGGCCCAGAGGCCTAAAATGCTTTCAGGGGCTGCCCTGAACCACCTCAGGATATTTCTCTTGGCATCCCTGCTGCTCCACCACCAGCTGCAGCTCAAAGGGCCTCAGCTACTGCTTGGACCACTGCTCCAGAAAGTGCAAGCAGTAAGCCTTGGTGGTGCCCATGCGGTGCTAACTCTGCAGGCATTCCAAGTGCAAGAGTAGTGGAGGCTTGGCAGCTTCCACCTAGATTTCAGAGGAGGTACTGGAAAGCCTGGGTGCCCAGGAAGAAACCTGCCAAACGGGCAGAGACCCCACAGAGAGACTCTACTAATGCCATGCCAGCTGGAAATGTGGGGTTGGAGTCCCCACAGAGCGTCCCCAACAGGGCACTTCCTAGTGGAGCTGTGGGAGCAGAGCCACCATCCTCCAGACCCAAGAATTATAGAGCCACTAGCTATGTGCAATCTCACCCTGGAAAAGCCATGGGCATTGGATGCAAACTCATGAGAGCAGCTGTGTGGGCTTTGCCCAGCAAAGCCATGGGGATGAGGCTGTCCAAGACCTTGGGAGTCCACCCCTCAAACCAGTGTGCCCTGGATGCAAGACATGGAGTCAAAGATTATTTCAGAGCTTTAAGATTTAATGTTTTCCCTGTTGGATTTTACACTTGTGTGGGGCCTGTTACCCCTTTCTTTTGGCCAATTTCTCCCTTTTGGAATGAAAATGTTTACCAATGTCTATTATACCATTGTATCTTGGAAGTAAATAATTTGTTTTTGATTTTACAGGCTCACAGCTGGAAGGAACTTGTCTTGAGTCTCAGATGAGACTTTGGACTTTAGACTTTGAAGTCAGTGCTGGAATGAGTTAAGACTTGGGGGGACTATCAGGAAGGGATGATTGTATTTTGTATGTGAGAAGGACATGAGATTTGAGGGCCCAGAGGAAGAATGCTATGGTTTGGCTATGTTTTGTTTGGCCTTACAAAAACTCATGTTGAAATTTGATCTCCAATGTTGGCGGCAGGGCCTAATGGGAGGTGTTTGAGTCATTTAGGTGGCTCCCTCTTGAAAAGCTTGGTGGTCTCCTTGCAGTAATGAGTGAGTTCTTGCTCTATTAGTTTCCATGAGAGCTGATTGTTGAATGGAGCCTGGAACCTCCTCACTCTTTTACTTCCTCTATCACCATGTGATCTCTGCACATGCCAATTTCCCTCACATTTCTGCTGTTAGTGGAAGCGGTCTGAGGCTTTCACTAGATGCAGGTGCTGGAGCCATGCTTCTTGTACAGCCTGCAGAACTGTGACTCAAATATATTAGTTGGTGCAAAAGTAATTGTGGTTTTAACATTGTTGAAATTTGCCATTTGATATTAAAATACATTTTTAAATAAATATGGTTATGTCATACATCATTTCAATGTGCATTTCTTGCATTATATATTTTTGCTAATAACATTACTTGCTGTTTATTTTCTATTTCTTTTAGACTATGGAAATGATGTTAGACAAAAAGTAAATTTGAGCAATTTTCTTATTCAAGTTCAAAATAGGTTGTAAAGCAATGGAAACAACTTGCACCATCAACAACGCATTTGGCCCAGGAACTGCTAATGAACATACAGTGCACTGGTGGTTCAAGAAGTTTTGCAAAGGAAACAAAAGGCTTGACGATGAGGGGCGCAGTGGCCAGCCATCGGAAGTTGACAATGACCAATTGAGAGCAATCATTGAAACTGATCCTATTACAGCTACACGAGAAGCTGTCCAAGAACTCATCATTGTCGACCATTCTACAGTCATTCGGCATTTGAAGCAAATTAGAAACGTGAGAAAGCTCCATAAGTGGATGCCTCATGAGTTGACCGAAAATAAAAAAAAAAAAATCGTCATTTTGAAGTGTTGTCCTCTCTTCTTGTACGTAACAACAATGAACCAGTTCTCAATTTGATTGTGACATGTGACAAAAAGTGTATTTTGTATAACAACTGGTGACAATCAGCTCAGTGGTTGGACCAAGAAGAATCTCCAAAACACTTCCCAAAGCCAAAGTTACATCACAAAAAGGTCATGGTCACTGTTTGGTGGTCTGCTGCCAGTCTGGTTCCCTACAGCTTTCTGAATCCTGGCGAAACCAGGACATCTGAGAAGTATGCTTAGCAGATCCATGAGATGCACTGAAACACCTGCAGCTGGTATTGGTCAACAGAAAGGGCCCAATTCTTCTCCCTGACAACACCAAACCGCACATTGTACAACCAATGCTTCAAAAGTTGAACAAATTGGGCCACGAAATTTTGCCTCATCCACCACATTCACCTGACATCTCGCCAAGGGACTACCCCTTCTTCAAGCATCCCGACAATTTCTTGCAGGGAAAAGGCTTCCACAACCAGGAGGATGCAGAAAATGCTTTCTAAGAGGTCGTTGAATCCCAAAGCATGGATTTTTATGCTACAGCAATAAACAAACTTATTTATCATTGACAAAAATGTGTTGATTGTAATGGTTCCTATTTTGATTAATAAAGATGTGTTTGAGCCTAGTTATAATGATTTAAAATTCACTGTCCAAAACAGCAATTACTTTTGCACCAACCTAATATCTCTTTTCTATATAAATTGCCAAGTCTCAGGTATCCATTTATAGCAACACAAAGAACCAAATCTATGGGAAATCTCCAGAATATGCAAACTCCACAGACAGAAAGCAGGTTATCAGTTGCCAGGGACTATGGGGAGTGTGGGGGTGGTGGGGGTGGGGGTGGCGGTGGCATGTGTGTGGGTACGTGTGTACGTGGGACGTGGTGCAGGGTATGGGGAGTGACTGCTTAATGGGTACAGGGGTTTCTTCTGGGGGTGGTGAAAATGTTTTGCAGCTAGATGGTCGTGATGGCTGCACAACAATGTGAATGTACTTATTGGCACTGAGTCCTACCGACCCTTCCCCACCCCTCCATCTTTGGCACCATGTTCCCATCCAGTAGGAAGCGGGAGTTCCAGCAAGGAGAGGGTCCAGGGTCGAGGGTGAGCAGCATCCTCCCACCCCACGGCCTGCCAGTTCTAAGCCCAGGCCTGCTGCACGCGGGCCACCTGGGAGGCAATGACGCCACCGGATGTGCGTGTCACGCAGCCGACTCCCTGACCAATGAGGGACTGGTCCGTGGTCGTTAGGGTACAGAGTACTGGACTGAGGACCGGCATCTTGAGAGGCATCGCGTCGAGCTAGGCCGGGCGGAGATATCGCACGCATTGTCCAGCATGCCGGGCAGGCAGAGCCGTCGAGGGTCGTCCCATCGTCAGAGCCGGACCTGCTCTCGCACAGCCAGAGCCGAGCTGGTGTTCTCAGTGAGCCACATGGAGCGCCTTCTGCGGGAGGGCCACTATTCCCCGAGGCTGAGCGGCAGCGCCCCGGTGTTCCTTGCTGCTGTTGTCCAGTACCTGACGGCCAAGGTCCTGGAGCTGGCGGGCAACGAGGCCCAGAACAGCGGCAGGAGGCGCATCACCCCGCAGATGGTGGACATGGCCATCCACAACAGCCCGCTGCTAAGTGGACTCTTCAGGACAACCACAGTCTCCCAGGTTGCCCCGGGCCAGGAGTAGCTGCTGACACCTGGCTCCCGGGCCTCAGCCATCCTTCCCTCCACCCGTCTATCCCCCCACCAGGAGCCAAACTCGCCCCTCTCTCTGGCCAGCCAGGGCAACCCCGCTTGCCCTGCGCATTCAGCAAGTTCTGTCAATAAAGCGTTTAAAGAAACCGACGGGCCTGCTTGAGTCACTTTGCATCGGAGGGGGTTGTGAGACATCCATAGCCGGAGGGAGGGAAGGGCAGGTGGTGGGGGTCTCGGTGTCTGGGGTGGGGAGGGAGTCACGGATGCCACGGAGGAACAGAGACATCTATAACTGGACAGAGGGAAGGGTAGGGGGCCGGGGTCTCAGGGTGTGGTGGGGTGGCAATTGGGGATGGCACAGTGGAGCAGGGACATCCATACCAGAAGGGAGGCAAAGGCAGGGGGTGTGGGTCTCGGTGTGGGGTGGGGTGGGAGTCAGGGATGGCGCAGAGGAGCAGAGACATCCATAGACGGAGGGAGCGAAGGGCAGGGGGTCGGGGTCTCGGGGTGTGATCGGGTGGAGTGGGAGACAGGGATGACACGGTGGAGCACAGATATCCATAGCGCAGGGAGTGAAGTGCAGGAGTTTGGGGTCTCGGGGTAAGGTGGGGTGGGTTGGGAGTCAGGGATGGCACAGAGGAGCAGTCTCTCCCTGTGACAGTGCAGCAGTTGGCCCTGGGTGGGAAGTGCTGGCTAGGGTGGGAGCACAGAAGACTCCCCCATAGGCCCTCAGCAAGTCAGGGCCTGCCTGGTGAATTCCCCAGTCATGGGGTTTGCTGGGGTGTAGCTCAAGATCATGACTGCGGTGTCTTCTAAAGGCAGCCAGTGTTGGGGTGCAGAGGTGAAAGAAGCGGTCCGCATGGGCTCCAATGGAGCAGGGACTTTGGGCGGGAACAGAGGAGTGACAAGGGGAAACATCCCAGAAATACACAAACACGGAATGAGGATAACGCAGGATCACGAGTGTGGCTTTGTGGGTGTCCAAATGGAGATGCTAAGGGACGCCCTTAGCAACAGAGAGACAAGCAGAACCTAGCAACGTTTGGCGCCAGGCCTGGACCCGCCTGCCGCGCAGGATCCTGGATTTGATTTGCATCCAGAGCAGGCGTCAGGCCAGCCTCCGCCCCAAGTCCTTTGATTTGCATACGCCGCTGGCAAGTGGGCCAGGCCCCGCCTCCGATCCCGCTCTTTGCATATCACCAGGGCAACGGCTCTGCCTAGGGCTCCGGAGCGGGCGCGGTTTCGCCGACCAGCCTCTGGGAGGCGCAGGGCACGTCGCGGCCCCCCAACCGGTGGTGCCGCCACGTCCACTGGCTGCGTCAGCGCGCCCAGAAACGCTGGGGACGGCGACCATGGCGGCGGCCGCGGCCGGCCTGGGCGGCGGCGCGGGGCTCGGCCTGGATGCCGGGGACTTCCTGGCCCGGTACCGGCTGGTGTCGAACAAGCTGAAGAAGCGGTTCCTGCGGAAGCCGAACGTGGCGGAGGCCGGCGAGCAGTTCGGGCAGCTGGGCCGGGAGCTGCGCGCCCAGGAGTGCCTGCCGTACGCGGCCTGGTGCCAGCTGGCGGTGGCGCGCTGCCAGCAGGCGCTTTTCCACGGGCCCGGGGAGGCGCTGGCCCTCACCGAGGCCGCGCGCCTCTTCCTGCGGCAGGAGCGCGACGCGCGCCAGCGCCTGGTCTGCCCCGCCGCCTACGGGGAGCCGCTGCAGGCTGCCGCCAGCGCCCTGGGCGCCGCCGTGCGCCTGCACCTCGAGCTGGGCCAGCCGGCCGCCGCCGCCGCCCTCTGCCTCGAGCTGGCCGCCGCCCTGCGCGACCTGGGTCAGCCG
Organism: Eulemur rufifrons; assembly: GCF_041146395.1. NCBI lineage: Eukaryota > Metazoa > Chordata > Mammalia > Primates > Lemuridae > Eulemur > Eulemur rufifrons. The sequence goes on along the minus strand of NC_091012.1, from coordinate 18,978,488 downwards.
GCTGCCGCCGCCGGTCACTTCCAGCGCGCCGCCCAGCTCCAGCTGCCCCAGCTGCCGCTGGCCGCGCTGCAGGCGCTCGGCGAGTCTGCCTCCTGCCAGCTGCTGGCGCGCGACTACACCGGCGCCTTGGCGGTCTTCACGCGCATGCAGCGCCTGGCGCGGGAGCACGGCGGCCATCCCGTGCCGCCTCCGCCGCCACCACTGCCGCCGACGCCGACGCCCCAGCCCGGACCCGGCGCGACACCCGCCCTGCCCGCCGCGCTGCTCCCCCCGAACGCCGGCTCTACGGCTCCTTCTCCCGCAGCCCTGGGCGCCTTCTCAGACGTGCTGGTCCGCTGCGAGGTGTCTCGCGTGCTCCTGCTGCTGCTCCTGCAACCACCGCCCGGCAAGCTGCTGCCGGAGCATGCCCAGACCCTGGAGAAGTACTCCTGGGAGGCTTTTGACAGCCACGGGCAGGAATGCAGTGGCCAGCTTCCCGAGGAGCTCTTTCTGCTGCTCCAGTCCCTGGTCATGGCTACCCACGAAAAGGACACGGAAGCCATCAAGTCGCTGCAAGTGGACATGTGGCCACTGTTGACTGCTGAGCAGAACCACCTCCTTCACCTCGTTCTGCAAGAAGCCGTCTCCCCCTCGGGACAGGGGATCTGATGATAAATCACGGTAACCAAATGACTTTGTGCCTGCTCTCAAACCTCACACATCCACCTTTGCATTTGGGGAGAAAGAAGAGACATCGTTCCTGGTTCTACGTTTTATGTTACCCCTGTTGCCACCGTAGGAATGTAGTGGACTGAAAGTTACCTGTATCCCAAACGCTTATTTTCATAATAGTGGGAGAAAAACACATTTCGATAGAATCAGAGTAGAGGATATGGCTCTCTTCCAAAAAACTGCAACGTAAAAATGAGAATCCCTTTAATCTCTTTCCTCCTCTTCTCCCACCCAGCGCCGCCTCCCACCCCCATCTTTGTTTCATAGTGATGATTTCATTTTGCACGGCTCTGTCTAAATTCCTCAGCTATGTGATTTCATCGTGACACTCATGGCTTAGACACTAGTATCTCTGTGTCTTTGTGATCACCAGATCGCTCCCTTGACTCACCCGCACTATACCGACGTGCGGGAGTCATTTTATTCCTTACAGCTTTGTTGTTGCTGCAGCCCTCAATCCAGGATAATGCTCTTCTAGTACCCTTCACCTGTGGTTTAGATGGACTCCATCTGCACAATGTGACTATCTCATCTACTTGTCAGGGGGCAATAGGCAGCACCAGAGAGTTCTCTTTCAGGTACAGCATGTATTCCTTCCTTTGAAATTTACAGTAGGCCTAGTATGTGGGCCTAGCATGGGGAGCAATGAATCTACAGGCCATCTGTGAGGCAGTCCTTACTCAGATCCCTGCAATGCAAGTGTGTCCAGTGCAACAGTTCCAGTGCCAGTGTATCTGTTTGCATAGAATTCACAGTTCTGGCTCTGTCCCAGGAGGTATCTGGAATCTACATTGTGACTTTTATTTAACTCAAATATTTAAACAGAGCATGGCTCTTTGGTATTGTGTGATCACGTGAATGTAAGGCAGTGTCCTCTTTGTTCCCCAACAGCAGGAGGGCGTTCTATTTTAAAACAGTAAGTTTCCAAGGCTTTTTGGTCCAAATGTTCCATGCAAACCGACTTAGGTGTTTTCTTACCTATTGTGTTATTTTTACACTTTTGAAAGGGATGATATGAACTCTTCAGAATAAAACCTCTTTCTCAAACATTCAACTTTGGGAAAGTGCATCCTTTAGACTGAAATTGTACACAATAAGTAATCTTTGGGGCTACTGAGGACACAGTTGGGGGCGGGGGAGGTGATGTTTTTGTGTTTTTATTGGTGTTGTTTGGAGGGTGGGGGAGAGGTGTGGAGGGTCGTCACTGTGAGTTAAGTGCCTCGAAATGGATGGGACTTTTAGGGTATTCTTTTCTGCTTCTAGTTCTACTTCAGTGAGGTGGAAGTGATGGGAAATACAGGAGCAGCCCATTTGAGACAGATCCAGCCAACATTCATCTGCTCCCACTTGGCTGCCAGGAAGGGTCCTACGTAGTCCTAAAAGCCTAGCCCAACTTATTGCAAAAGTGGTAAGGGCATATGCTCCTTTAGTCTTTGGCTTATTTTTTTTTTCCTTTCCTGGTACGCTCCTCTCAACCCGGGCTGCAGGCCTGGCCAGCTGCCTTATTCTCTTATGGCCCAATAATGTCGAGGTTTTATGGAGCATGACTGGTGATAATTTGTTGCGTTCGGGCTTAAGGAGAAGCCTCCTTAGGCCTCTGGGTCAGAGAGGTGAGGGAGGGATATCCAGAGAGTCAGGTGTTGGGTATACAGGCATAATTCTAGGAAACACTAAAACTCCTTGTTTTCCATTTGCCATGGCTCATTTAATGTATCTCACTCAGAAACTTGACAGCAGGCCTAACCGGGCCAAGGCCAGATTTCACCATTTCTGACAGAGTTCTCTTGTAATATGTCCCTCTAATACCAACATTAACACTGATTTCTAACATGCCAAAGACAAATATTATTAAAGGACACAGATTAGTTTGCTTTTTAACTTGAAAACCAAGGGAGAAAGGCCCTTATCATTGAAATGTTCATGGACAATTCCAAATTCACATTCAAAATATTTTAAACTGTTGAACACGGTGGCAGTGATCCTTGAAGGGTGTTGGGGTTCCCCTTCTCCCCATTATGAGGTGCTCCTATAATGAGAAATACTGCTTATGAAAGAGTATTTTATATGTGGATGGTACAAATACATTCGAGAACCACGATGTTGGAGGAAGATGATCAAGACTGAAATTAGTAAATTTAGGCAAGCTCTGGGATCCAGAGGGTTCTGGTACTAAGGCTTAATGTTAACTGTCTGGGCATCTCTACTGCCATTAGAGTAGACCAGCAGTCCAGTCCACTAACTTTTTCTGTAAAGGGCCAGAGAGATAGAAATATGTTAGTCTTTACAGGCCACAGGTGGTCTCTGTTGCATACTCTTCTTTGTTTGTTTTTGTAATCCTTTAAACGTGTAATAACCATTCGTAACTCACAGTCCTCACAAAAGCAGACTGCAGGCCAAATTCGTAGGCTATAGTTTGCCCATTCCTGTGTTAGAACTCAAGGACTGTTTGCTAAAGGAATAAACCTCATGAGAGTGGTTAATAAATAAGTTATCCTTATCACGGAGAAACAAAGTTCAAAAGTAAGTAAACTAGGCATTCAACTCTAGATTGTTGGAAACAAACAAACAAACCAAAAGAAAGTAAAGGAGAATTTTTAAAGGTTTGAACAGAAATTAATGATTTAGAAACAGCTCTTTCAAAACCATGTTTGATTTTAAAACCAAGAGTTGATTCTTTGAGAAACTAATAGAATAGGCAACCACTTGCCAACTCTGATAAAGAGGGAGAAAGACATATATATGTGTTTACAGATACAGATATGTGGCACGGGAAGGGAGATAAGACTCTACACATTTACAGCAGTTTACTCAAGGCAACACAAATGAGAGTATCAATAACCATAAAAGGATTGGAAAAGGCAGTCAAGTATCTGTCTCTAAATAAGGAACAATGCTCAAGTGGCTTTTTCATCTACAAAATGCCTACATTAATTAAACTATTCTAGAACAATAGTTTCATGGGAAAAAATGGAAGCTTTTCCAATTTATTTTCAAGTTTAATGTAACTCTCATGCCAAATCCTGATAAGTAGAGCCCCTGGCAAAGGTAAACCAATTTTATTTGTAAATATAGAGAAGTTCTAAAATTAAAATGTTGGCAAATTGGATCCAGCTAAGTTTTAAATGATTATACAGTATGACTGAGCAAAGTTTTCCTAGGCGTTAGCACAGTTGTGTACTGAAGCCCTCTTGCACTGGCTTGTGACAGCCAATCGTATACATCTCTTCCCAGCTCTGCATTCAATGACATCACATCTATAGCTTGAAGTCAGGCATGATGGGAGTAGTATTTATATCATGGAAATCGGCAAATTCTACAAACCAAGGGCTTTTCTCCCTAGCCTCTCGTCACTTTGCCCCTGAGTTGGTTATCACTTGCCAGCACACTATTGAATGTTAAGAGTAACTTGATAACAGGAAGGAGAGGAAATGTGATCATGTCAAAGATGCCAGAAAAACATTTGACAAAATTCAGCTGCCATTCCAAATAAAGTAGGAATAGAAGGAAACTTTTTAACCATGATTTTAAAGTATTTGTTTGAAACTGGGTGAACAATATACGAAATAGTGAACATGGCATACATTCCCATTAAAGTCAGGAACGAGATAGGCTTATTGGTTGGTGCGGTTGTGTATATGTGTGTATGTATCTCAATCACAAAAACATTTAGGGTGATTGCTATTTCCTGTTTACCAGGTACTGTCAGCACCAATTACTGTATGAAATATGGTTCCCACAAAGAACATGGAACACACAAATGAGGATAATTTGAGGAAGATTTAATAAAGGTACTAGTTCGGAAGGTGGGGGGACAGGGTATTACCATCTCTAGACCTGAAAGGGTAAGGAGAGAATTGGGTAGATTGTTTTAGTGGCTTAAAGAAAGACCACAAATTCTTTGACATTCCTCCCGTTGAGAATTAGGGTCTGTTTCCCTTCCCCTTGAATGTGGGTGGATGTGTGATTTGATTCTAACCCACAGGATGTATTGAAAGTGATGCTGCATAACATAGAAGACTAGGTCAGAAAAGCTGATGTAGTCTCCACCTTGTTAGCTGGAAAACTTAACTTGGAGGCCCTAAGATGACATGTAAGAAGTCCGACTACCTTGATACTGACATGCTGTGAGAAAGCCCAGGCCTCAGGGAAAAGCCAGGTAAAGTTACTTCAGTCAACAACTGCAGATTCTGTCCTAGCTGAAAGCCATTACCAGCCACCAGAAATGCAAATAAAGATACTTCCACATGATTCCGGTACCAAGCTGTTAAATATTCTTGGCTGAGGCCCCAGATGTGGAGCAGACACTGCCCAGCCCCACTGTGCCCTGTCCAGAGTCCTGACCTACAGAATCCATGAACAAAACAAAATGTTTGTTCTTATGACACCAAATTTTGGAGTGGTTTGGTGCACAGCAATAGTAACTGGTACAGGTAGGGAAAGCCACTCTGAGGGGAGCAGTGACCTTCAGTGGACAGATACAGTCACAAGGAGGAAGTCAGGATGATAAACGTGCCAATCTTACTCTCCTTCTTTCCTCTACTCTTTTGCCAGTGCTCCCTGTTGGTGAAACGCAACCAAAGGCTAGAGGACAAGGTAGGCTGTTGTAGTCTATACAGGCTTGCATCACAGAACAAGAAGCAGGGCAGAGAGGCAGGAAAATGGATGTAAGGGGGCAAACAAAAGTTATCTTGTGCAGGCCCATCTGTGGACTTTGAACTTTATTCTGAAGACAAGAAGAAGACATTGAGAGCTTTTAGGCAGGGGATTGATAAGATGATTATCCTGAAAATGATGTGCAGCTTTTATTGGAGACTAGAAACAAGGGAAGACTAGTTAGAAGTGTAACATAATAGATCAAGTGTGAGGTGATGGGCCCTTGGTAAGAGCAGTATAAGTGGAAATAAGGAAGTGATGTGACAGGCAAACGGAGAATTGACCAGATTCAGATTCATCAGGGGGAATAAAAATGAGGGAAGAGTAGGCAAAAATGCTAAGGTTTTAAACCTGTTTAAATAAAGGTCATGAACCCATCCTTAAAAATTCATCGATTTTCAAGGTTTCACCCATCCTTTCATGTGGAAGACACAATTTTTTTTTCTCCATTCATGGTATTACCCCCTAAACTCAAGTATTTCACCTACTCCCCACTGGTCATCTCAACCTGATTGCCCTATCATCACCTCAAAGCTAGGATATCCATAAGCAAACTCACAATCTTATCAATGCACTCAGTTCTGAATCACATATTTCTGTCAATAGAGCATCTTTTCATTTCTAGCATCTATGAGAACCTTGACACTACTACATTTTTGTTTATATTTCCACAATCACTCCTAATGCCCAAAGGTGAAAAATTCTTTTTTGGAGTTAAGTTTGCAGAAGCTAGGAGCGTTTGTCCAATATCTGAAATCTGTCAAGAGCTCTTTAAAGAAGAATTCGTGCAATCTATGGAAAGGACTAATTACATACCATTAACGTCCCAGTGGAATTTCCTCGATAAGTTTGCCACTTCTTCCCATCAAGACTATACATGATGATAAACTGAGAGATGTAGAGGCTGGAGAGCTTCTGACGGGCACCCTGGGTCTTGATGCCGTGAATAATCATTGGTGCCAACAGATCCACCTACCAATTAAAACAACACTTTAACTTGTTTTTAAATGTGTGTACTACCTCCTGAAATTAATTATTGGCTTAGGAAGAATCTACATTGGTACAGATGTGCCCAGCATTACCTTAGATGTGCAGGTGAAGCAGACACCAATGTTGGAATTTGGATGTGTGTGAAACTGTGGGATAAACAGTGGGAATGAGTAGGAAAGTGCTTATTGAGTTCTCAGCCTGCTTTCTGGCAAACTAGACTATTTCCAAATCATTGAGCCCCCAGTGCCTCTGCATACACAGCCTTTATGCTGCCTAGGTGGACCCACATAATCTAATGCTTTGCCCACACTCAGCCTCAGCCTAGCCAAAGCCAATTTCCTTCCCACTCCCCAGACCAGCCCCATCCCAACATCACTATCAATGATCAACTGCTATGCCTCCTTGAAGCGTTCTTCAGAAACTATTTCTCCTGGTTAGATTTCTCTGATTCACCCAGACAAATTTAGTGCTGCTTCTTCTATGCTTCCACTTCACTTTATATATGACTTCATTATAGCAAATTATTGCACCATATTATAAAGGCTGCTTTGCTTTTCTGCCTTCCTTATTAGACCCAGATCCTTAGGGCAGTAAACCTGTTTGAGTTACCTAACATTTCTTTTTTTTTTTTTTAGACAGAGTCTCACTCTGTTGCCCAGGCTAGAGTGCCGTGGCATCAGCCTAGCTCACAGCAACCTCAAACTCCTGAGCTCAAGCGATCCTACTGTCTCAGCCTCCTGAGTAGCTGGGACTACAGGCATGCCCCACCATGCCCGGCTATTTTTTTCTATATATATATATTTTTTAGCTGTCCATATAATTTCTTTCTATTTTTAGTAGAGATGGGGTCTCGCTCTTGCTCAGGCTGGTCTCGAACTCCTGAGCTCAAACGATCCGCCCACCTCGGCCTCCCAGAGTGCTAGGATTACAGGCGTGAGCCACCGCGCCCGGCCTGAGTTACCTAACATTTCTGTGTCTCAATTTGTTTATCAGTAAAGTGGAGATAATATTAGTGTTTGTCTCCAAGGGTTACCGTAAAGATCAAAGAATTAATACATGCAATGTGCTGAGTTCAGTGCCTAGCATATACTGGACACTCAATAAATGTTAGTTTTTATATTCTCTCTAGCCCCAGCACCTAACATGGTATCTGGTATAATACTGATGCATAGCAAATGCTTTGGAATGAATGAGTGAATATGGCAGAGTGGTAAGGAATGGTTGGTTCTCAAAGAAGAGGTCATGGACCATGCAGCATTACAAGAGGTATCAGTTTCTGCTCTAACAAGCAAGACAAACTTAACATGTCCTTACAGAAGCCTGGCATGTCCAGATTGGACTAGTCATGACTCTTGTGCTTAATAACGGTCTCCTTCAGTTGACTGTAAGTTCCATGCATACACTCATTCAAAGAATATTTTTTAGCACTTGCTATGTGCCAAGCACTGTTTTAGGTACTGGGAATAGAGTAGTAAACAAGAGATAGAACCCTGCCCTCATGGAATTTACATTTGAGTAGGAGAAACAGACTCTATATCGTTTATATGTTTTTATTTGTTTATAGCATCAAGTAGTGATAGGTGCAGGAGAAAAGAAGCCGTGTAACAGGACAGAGTGTGTCAAGGTTTTCAGAAGCTACAGCATTGTCCTTTCCCAGATTAGATGGTATTCCCAATTGAAGGCAGTTTATTTTTCATCTTGGAGTTGTATAAATAACTGAAAGCACCAGGTGCAGAAATCATGATTTTTATTTAATTGACTTGTATTGTTTCTTTATGCAGCTAGAGTATAAGAGTTCTTTATTGTACCACTGATTATTGTGTCTTCTAGCAGTTTTAATAAAGACTTGCCAGGCCAATTTACATTTTGTAACTGATGAATGCTTGGCAAAGTGCCAAGCTTATCTACTTCATCTTCTTGTGCCTCTTGTACATTATAATTGGCCCCTGGGAGCAGTTTGGAAATTATAGATTCAATAGCTTCACTTATGTATCCAGCCAGGAATTTCAATGTAACTGCAAGACATATCCCTCTACTAGGAAGTGAGCAAGGTAATAATGAGTTTCGTGGTATGAAAGTACAAACATTGCAGCTGCATATCTCCATGGGGCCTACCAACTGCCCGCCGCGGTATGCCTGGTCTTGGTCACCCAGTGCCCCTCAACCAGCCCAGAGCTCTTGTGCCTGGGGGCCAGGCTGTTGTACACTCTTCAGAATAGATGCCTACCCCAACTCCCTTCCTTGTTAGCGCCCCTATCAACTCCATCTCCATGCTTGCTGCCTCCCTGAAACCATTTCTTTATTTTGTAAAGTTACCATATCAAGGCTGGGCACGGTGGCTCATGCCTGTAATCCTAGCACTCTAGGAAGCTGAGGCAGGAGGATCGCTCGAGTTCAGGGGTTCAAGACCAGCCTGAGTAAGAGCGATACTCTGTCCCTACTAAAAATAGAAAAATTAATGAGGCATGGTGCCATGTGCCTGTAGCCCCAGCTACTCGGGAGGCTGAGGCAGAAGGATGGCTTGAGCCCAAGAGTTGGATACTGCAGTGAGCTAGGCTCATGCCATGGCACTCTAGCCCAGGTGACAAAGCAAGACTCCGTCTCAAAAAATAAATAAATACATAAATAAATAATACAGTTACTAGATCAAGAAAATGTCTAGCTGGACCTCAGTAGGAAAGATGGCAAAAACCACCTTGAGGATGAGGTGCTTTAATACTGGTTGGATGATAATACAATTAGGTGTATTTGTAACAGGTTTAATTACCATAAACAAACAGTAATAGTTAATAGATGATTATCAACTTAAAGGGAGCATTCTAGAAACAGGATACTATAACTATTATAAATTAGGGCTCTGGGGTGCAACTATCCAACAATCAGGGTTTGAATTTTGGCTCAGCCGCTTATTGGCTGTGGTACCTGGGGCACAATATCTAACTTCTCTATTTTTCAGTTTCCTTATCTGAAATGAGAATGATAGTAACATCTGCCTCATAAGGTTGTGATAAGGATTTAGTGGCTTGATTTGTGTTGAGCACATACTAAGGAAACCCTGTCTACTTCAATATTTTGATCACGACTTTGCTGGAATATTAACAAGTTTACTGATCAAATCAGTAAATGATGTGAAACTTGGAAGACTAGGAAATACTTTGGGAGACTAAAGCTTGGCAAGCTGAGACAATGGGCCAAATCTAATAAGGTGAAACTTAACAGGCTGTATCACTCAGGGTTCTTTGGCTAGGCACGGATAAGACACTCTGTTTACTTGTCTCATCAGATTGTATCCAGTGAGGAAGATATGATTCCCCAAACAGAAATAAGAATATAACAGATTCAAAGCATCCAACTAGATAAAAAAATGTCCACTATATAGAGATACATGGAAGGTTGTAAATGATAACCATAGAAATTCAAGATGAAGAACATGTGGTTTGGTAGAAGCACAAACAAAAAAATACTTAAAGATTAGTTAATAGCAGCTCGAATTGAGTCAAAATTGGCAGTGTCTACAAAACAATAACAAAAAGATGAGTTGCTGTGGCATTAACAGACATGCTCTTGGTGTCTGCTTACTGGTAAGCCAGTTTATTTTTCCCTGGTCCCTATTTACTATTTTAGCCTCAAATAATATATAAGAGCAGATGCAGTCTTGCAAAAAAGGAAAACATATAGGGAATGTCCTCAGCCAACTAGGAAGAGGAAGAAGAAGACTGGTACACTACAAGAAGAGGCTGGAGGTGGGGGAAGTAGGTGGTCAAACGTGTGTACATTAGTCCCTCTCCAGGCTTCGAGTACCAGGGTTGGGAGGCCCGTTAGATAGGTTGAGAGAAAAGCTGGAAGCAAAAGAGTTTCCTCCATTGTTCCATATTTTCAGATATGTTGAGTTAAATAAAATGTATTATTAAAATGAATTTCACATGTCTTAAAAATTGGCTACTAGGCCGGGCGCGGTGGCTCACGCCTGTAATCCTAGCCCTCTGGGAGGCTGAGGCGGGTGGATCGTTTGAGCTCAGGAGTTCGAGAGCAGCCTGAGCAAGAGTGAGACCCCGTCTCTACTAAAAATAGAAAGAAATTATCTGGACAGCCAAAAATATATAGAAAAAAATTAGCCGGGCATGGTGGCACATGCCTGTAGTCCCAGCTACTCGGGAGGCTGAGGCAGTAGGATCACTTGAGCCCAGGAGTTTGAGGTTGCTGTGAGCGAGGCTGACACCACGGCACTCTAGCCTGGGCAACAGAGTGAGACTCTGTCTCAAAAAAAAAAAAATTAGCTACTAGAAAATGTAAAATTGCACATGAGGTTTGCATTTGTGGCTCACATATTTCTATTGGACAGCTCTGCTCTAGGGGAAATGGGAAGGTGAGAAAAATCTGAAAGACTGAGTCCTTTAAAAGAAATTGAGTTAACCAACTTAAAAACACTATTTTGGTTATTGATTCCAACTTAGTTTACTAGACTGAACTAAGTAGATGTTTCCTATAACTCAGAGGTGTAGAATTCAAGAAGGAAGACAGATTGAGTTTTAGAAATTACATTTTCTTTGGTTGTGGGATGGGGGATTGAACCATTTGTTTTTATATTAACATAAAGGGCACTGGAGGACTCAAAGACACCTAGGCAGTTGGAAGCATGTAATGATAGCACACACAGGCTTGAGAGATGATGACTTCAATATTATAGGAAGTATTCAGATGTTCTAATTGATGAAATTTTCTAACCTTGATCCAGGAAAAGGGCTCCTTGGTGCTCCAGGCATTGATCGATCCAGAATAATGAAGTCTGGCCAGCTTTGGGGCCCACTGTCCTTTGCCCAAGAAAGGGAAGAGAGATTAAATTCAGCTGGGTTGGTCCTAGACACTTGGGAATAAAATTATTCTCTTGAGAAAGGTTAATCCTAGCTGTGGAGAAGATAGAGAAAAGCATAAAGACTTTATAGCAGTATTGATTGCTATGTAGAGATTGTGCTTGTCCTTGTCCATTCTATTTTCTAAAAAAATTTAATACTTTTCTTGATTGTTAGCACCTCTAATTAGCTGATACTAGAATTTGTTACCAGAATTACCAAATAATATTCTTGCTTTATTATACAATGTATGCTCATTGTAGAAAATCAGAATATGGTAAATGAAAATAAAAGTAAATATAAAAGAAATTAAAAACATAATCCTTCCACCCTGTGAAAAATATTACTATTTTGCTATACAACTCTCCAGCTTCTTTTTCAAGGGGATTTTTTCCCCTTGAAAATAAGGGTTGGCAAACTTTTTTCTATAAAGGGCCAGATACTTAATAATTTAGGCTTTGCAGATTACATGGTCTCTGTTGCAAATACACAACTGCTGCTGTAGCCATAGATGATATGTAAATGCATAGGCATGGCTGTGTTCCAACATAAGACTATTACGGATGCTGAAATTTGAATTTTGTAATTCTCACATGTCATGAATTTTTCTTCTTATTTTTTCAATTATTTAAAAGCAGAAAATCTATTCTTAGCTTGCATGCCATACAAAAACAGATGGTGGGCTGCATTTGGCCTGTGGGCAGTAGTTTGTCGACCCTTGCTCTAAAACAGCATTTGAGAACTCTCTAGATCAGACTCAAGGGGAGCAGCAATACAAAAGGTAGGAAGAATATTTAAGGAGGCAGTGTCATTGCCCAGGTGAGAAATGATAGTGGCCTGAATTAGAATGGTCACAGTAGGAAACGGAGAAGAGGAGATGGATTCAGGAGACACCTATGGAATAGCACTAATAGAAGCATGGAGAAGGGTTGGTTATCTGAAACTCTCCAACAGAAATAAAAAAAGATATAACCAGCTCAGATTCTTGGAGAAAAAAATAATAGTATTTACCATATTGTCCTGAAGCTGTAATCTGAAAATCTCTAATGTGTCCAGAAGCCATTCCCAGTGGAGTCTGACACTCTGAAATCAAACAGGGGGAAACACAGTAGCTAGAAGTGCACACATTTCAGCTTCTCAAATGTAAGTCAATGAAAATGGGAGAACATCAACAAATGCTAATATTTTATAGTATTTATTATGTGCCAAGAACTGTCCTAAATGTTTTATTGTATTATCTCATTTAATTCATCCTAACAGGTGCTAGAATGATTCATATTTTGCAGCTGAGGAAACTAGGGTCCATACCTAGTTTCCTCAGTTTCCAAATATACCAGTGGTTCTCTTATTTGTTTAGAGTTAAATTCCCAAACTCTTCTAAGTGATATATGTAAGTTATCTCTGGTAATCAAATGAAAATTAAGCTCCCAAATCTGCTATTGGAAATCTTGGCACTTCATCAAGTTGTGACAATGAGGAGTTGTTTTTTTTTTTTTTTCAAAGCTTCAAGCATATCTGCTCTTCTCTGAGAACTCTGATGATTTCTACCAGCAACATTAATTTTAAATTTGATAATATGTGAGCTTGTATTTATTTCCTGACACAGGCAACCATTCCAGGAAGAAGGAAGGCTCTATAGAGGTAGGCTGGGTAGGCAGGGAGCCTCTGCCCACAGTGCTACTCACGCTTGTTGTACACCAGAAAAAGGGTGCTCATCCCAGCATTTAGGTGCTCGCCAATAAGGCATTCTACCCGCCAAATACCAGCTTTGGATGGTAGCATTTCCACTGTCTCAAAAACACCTTATCAAAACCAAAAGGAAAAAAGTTATTTCTTTTCACTAAAAAAATGAGCATGAGATACATTGGCCTATTGTAGACTATCAAAGGAGATCTGCCAAATTCAGTTCCACCACTCTTGGACCCCTCAGACCCAAAGTTCTTGCTGTGTGGCCCCTACAGCTGGAGGCACTGGAGGTTGAGTTCTGATCATCCGCCCAGGAAATGAGAGACAGAGTGAATGCTTTGTTGGTGTGAACAGGACAAAGCTGCGTTAGGATGGGCCTGCACTCCCAGGGTTTTCAGAGCAAAAAGTGTATTTCTCATTGACCATGTGTGAGCTCTGCGGGAGAGCAGAAGTCAGGGTTAGGTCCTATTGGATCCAGTCAACTAGGGCTGTCGAGAGGAGTAAAGTTTCCCCAGCAGCAAGAAGCTGGATGTGGATGCCGAGGGGCTGAGAAATGTGTCACAAGTGACCACCCAGAATAAAGGTGGAACCAATCAAGTCAAGGGGATTCTTTAAGGGAGTCTTTAAAGTGTCCCTTGTAAGTGCCCTGCAAGAGAAAGAGTCAGCTTTAAGTATCTGCCAAGCGCTGACAGTGTGAGGCTGCTTTACAATAATGGTCCCGGTTGTAAGTAGTTAAGAACGTTCTATCCCCTTCCCTTTAACCTATCTATGCTGGAGTTTAAAATAGCAGCTCCCAAGGGCTTGTGGGGAAGCATGATAAGTACGAGATAGAGAAATTCAACCATGTCTCCCTTTCCCCACGCAGACTTTCAGCCTGATGCAGGCTCAAATTGGGGGAGGGGAGATTGACGTTAAATCAAGTCCAAAATTTTGATTAATATCTTGGAATGGACATTGTAATTTGACTTGAACTGTATTTGTGATACAAAGTGACTGCAGGTCTGTTTATTCCTTAAGAGTGAACAGAAAAATTATAGGGCTTATCAGAATTTTTAGGAAGAAATAGGGGAAGTTTACCCCCACTATGAAACCTGTTTTAAAGGGACAGTGGAGAACCAAAATAAAATTATGTTTTGATCAATGTTGTCAGTAGTACTTAATCAATATACTGGTTACATACATAAACAAATCACTTTTTGGATAACTATTGGTTCCCTGTGGGATTTAAGATGGTAAATGAAAAAGGAATAAGTTCCTTTTTCCTAGGAAATTGCTGTGACATTATCTATTCTGTTCTACTTCCTTTATAGCAATTTTTCTGTATCTGAAATGATCTTGTTCATTTGCTAATTTATTTATCTCTCTGTAGGTTTGAAAAAGTAAGTTATCTGAGAGCAAGGAGCTTGTCTGCTTTGTTCACCGTATCCCTACTGTCTAGATCATTTAAAGTAAGTGCTCAATAATTACGGTAGGTAGAAGAAAGAGCACAAACTAGCTCATACCTGGATAGAGGTTGTACGCTGCCATTTTATACTCCTCTTTTTTCCGTACAGTAAACACATGTCCACTAAAATGAATAGAATGGATGTTTTCATTGCTACCCATGCTGAGCAGATACCATCGGATCCTTTGATCCTGAGCCATTACTAAGCCTGGTAGCGTATCCATCACATAGCCATTGATTGCTAGAGAAGGAGAACACAGAGAAGGCTGTTAAAATCTACTGTACAAGTTTCTTTCCCTTCACTCCACCAAAAATACTGATACTTATGAAGATTCTACTCCCACACATATAAACTAAATTAATACAATGTTCCAGCCTCTGGTTCAAGGCTCATTTGTCAACGTGCATGCTGCATTTCACAGTGAGTGATATTTGAGTATGGGATATATTACCATGGAAGCGATAATTCTCTTTAAAAGTGGGGTCCTCCATATTGCAAGGAGCCCTGCAGTTCCTTTCGATGTTTTCTGTGAAGTACCAGCTCTTGGTCTCATCAAAGATAGTGAAAAACAGAGCAAATTCCTGTACTGTCACTTGTCTCCCGTGGGCAGGGTTCAGTGTGTTAGTGTGGCAGATTAGAAGGGGTCCAATCAAGCCTGAGTGCATATCTTTTTCCTATGGAGAGAAGACATGAATCCTGTGAGTATAAGCTCTCTCATCTATGAACAAGAGTGGATTTCTCATGAATTTTCATGCCACTGCAACGTGTCCCCCATCTTCCCACAGTACAGTGTATCCTTTTCAGTAGATTCCAGAGTAGTATTTCTAAAATACAAATATGATATCACCTCCCTTATTTAAAGATTCTCATTGTGCATAGGATAAATACCAAAAGTAGTAGCAAACAACACAAAGATCACGTATTTTAAACCAGAAAGTAGCCAGCACAATAGAGACCTGCTTACCAGATCAACATCAGAAAAATAAGCCCAGGCTTTGCAGTCAAACTCATCATCAGTGGGTGCCATATGATGTTGCACTTTCCAAAAGTAAGTTTTGGTTTCATTAGGCTTGGCAAAGTTTTTTCGAGGTTCTGTTCCTTGTCTCTGATCTTCCTCATAGGAAATAAGGCTAGAATAGAAGGAATAGGCACGGGAGGCCTGATTTTTGAAAGTTACCTGCAGAGAAAAAAATAAAAAACAAAACAAGAATCATCTTTTAGGATCTGAAAGTCCTTAGCTTAGGGTTTACATCCCTAACAGGGGTGCTCATCTTTTGGTCTTTATCCAAGTTTTTAATACTCGGGAGTAAGTGTTACAGAGGATGGATGTTAGAACCCACACTTAAGACATATGGAGGAAATTGTGAGGAATTTTTCTATTCTAAATTTAAGGCATGAACTCAAGGTTGCAAAGGAGAAAATTCCTAATCACTTAAAAACAATTCTAAAGTAAAAGAGAAAATGTCACCACAGAGTTTATAAGAGACCATAACCCCAGGAGTTGATACTTAATGGTTTTTGTGACAAATTCCAGGATGAATACATATTATCTTTAAAAAATACTTGTTTTTCAGATTTAAAAAAATACACATTTATCAAGGAACATATGGAAAGTAAAATAAAATTCAAGGTGGAAAAATTCACCCACAATTTCATAATTTTAGATCTTTCTATATTCTTTATATAAACAATTGGGACAATAGATAGGTATTTTTGGAAAAAATAAAACTACTTCGATCTTTGGCTCACACAATGCATCAAAATAACTTACTTTTAGTCTATAAGAATTACTGATGGATTAAAAAGTCAAATGTAAAAAATTAAACTGTAAAAGAAAGTTGAATAAAGTATAGGTGATTTAAAAAATAATCTCTGGATACGGAGGGAATTTTATAAACATAAAAGCAATAAAAGTGTCAAAAAGGAAAGACTGATGGGTTGCTACCTAAAAATTCAAACCTGTTTTATTTCACAAACCATTATATATAAAATTAAGAGACAACAAATTTGAAAAAAATACCTTTCACTAAAATGATCAATGGTTAATATCTAATATACAAGGTGATATAATTAATAAGAAAAGCACCCCCTCACCAAAAGACAAATGTGCAAAGGACATTAACAGATAATGCATAAGAGAAAGTCTTAAAATGTTCATGTACATTGCACTTCTAAAATTTTATCACAGGAAAAGAGTTGTGATTACAGCATTATTTATATAGTGAAAAAAAGAAACCATCTAAAATGTTGTTTAGTGTAAATGGTTAAGTAAACTGTGGTTCCATAAATAAGTTCATATAAATAGGCTATTATGCAGTCATTTAAAAAGATACTTAGGAAGGGTTTTTAATGACATAAGAAATGTTTGTGACATGATATTGAGTTAGAAAACAAGAAGCAGAATTATATATGGCATAATTTTGAATATATAAAGAGAAAAACACATAGGAGAAAGTTAAGAATACATACTAAAATGATAATTATGGGATTATCTTTCAACTTCTTTATTTTTCTATACTTTAAATATTTCCAAAGGTGAGCATACATTATTTTATAATCAGAAACAAAATAAATATATGAGTAATTTCCTTGTAATTCCACTGTCCTTAACTCACCATGATATTGTCTTCAACTTCTGCTCTTATATATGGCCCCAAGAGTCCTAAGTGTTCATTTAGTTCTCCACGGTACAAGGGCTTAGTAAAGGAGCCATCAGTGAATTCCTGGAAAACCACCTTCTTGAACTGAGGGACCCTGCCACTTTGAGCCCTGGAGGAAAAAAAAGCAGAAGAAAAGCAGTATCCTGTTGGACCAAGTGGGTAGAAATGCCTCACATCCTTGCCTTTCCTGTATTTGAGAAACATTTAGTAGAATTAATGATGGATTGTAAGTGTAATGGGGCAGGGAGGAGAGAAAGAGGGATTAAAGATAACTTTCAGGTTTCTGATTTGGGCAAATGGGTGGATGATGATGCAATTCACTGAAATGGAGAACCCTAGAGAAGGAGTAGGTTGGGGTATATGCTTTTAGACATATGGGACATCTATGTGAATTAAATTGGCAAATACACAGAGGTCAGGAGTTCACAAAAGAGGTCTAGAGGAAGATAATCTATATTTAGATGGTATCCAAGTCATGTGACTCACTTACCAAAGTCAATTTCTTATGTTCTCATTTTACTGGCCATCCTAAGAAGCATTTTGCATAGTTAACCACTACATCCTCCTTGAAATACTCTGTCCCAGGCTTCACTACTATGTAAGTTCCGTGAAAGCAGGAGTTTTGTCTGTTTTGTCCAGTGCTGTATTTCTAAGCAGCTGGAATGGTGCCTGACCACAAAGTAGGTGCTCAAAAAATATTTGTTGAATGTTGAATCAATGTAGAATGTATAAACATACTCCAAATATAAGATAGCCCCAGGGTCCAGTCCTTGGAGCTCTTTTCTTTACTTTCTAAAAACCTTTTAAAATTGTGAACTAAAACATATATAATAAAGTGCATAAAACATAAATGCCTTTGGTACAAAAATGCAACCATCACCCAGATCAAGAACATTGCCAGCAACCCACAAGATTCACTGTATGTCCCTTTTCAATCACACTCTCTCCCTCCCCACTAAAGGTAACCATGATTCTGATGTTTATGATAATCATTTCTTGGCTTTTATTCATAATTTTACCACTTATGTACACATCCTTAAAAATATAGTCTAGTTTTGCCTGGTTTTGAACTATGTAATTGGAAACATTGTATACTTCTTTTGTTTCTTACTTCTTTCACTCAACATTATGGTTGTGAGATTCATCTACATTGTTTTGTGTAGCTATAGCTTGTTCATTCCCATTGTTGTATATAGTATTCCATTATATGAATATACCCCAATCATGAACATTTTAGTTCTAATTTTTGGTACTCACCAATAGGCCTGATAGAACCTTCTAGTCTGCATATCTTTTGGTGAACACATACATGCGTTTCTGTTGAGCACATATCTAGGAGTGGAATTGCTGGGTATACATATATTCAGCTTTGGTGGGTACTGCTACACTGTTTTCCAAAGTAGCTACACCATTTTCCATTTACATCAACAATGTATGAAATTCATTTTCCCCAAATCCTCACAAACGTGGTACTGACTGTATTTTTACATTTTTGGACATTCTGGTGGTTGCATAGCAGTGTCTCACTGTGGTCATATTTTGCGTTTCCCTGATTAATACGGTTGAGCATTTTTTTCTTGTGAGTAGTAGCCATTTGGATTTCCTCTTTTGTGGAACACCTGTCCAAGTTATTTTTGCCAATTTTTCTGTTGGAGAATCTGCTTTTTTCTTATTGATTCAAAGGATTACTCTGCAATGTCTTGATATAGGTCCTTTGTGCTATGTATTATGGACATCTCCAATTTTGTGGCTAATCTTTTCATGCTCTCTATGTTATCTTTGATGAGCATAAACTTTCATAATTTTAATGTAGTGGAATTTGTCCCAAAATCTTTCATGGCTAGTGATTTTTGTGTCTTGATGTCAAATCTCTTTCTTTCCTTACCCTGCAGATCTTAAAATATTCTTCCATTTTTCTAAGATATTTGTGGTTTTATCTTTCATATTTAGACTTGTAGCCCAATGTGAGTGGATTTGTGTGTATGGTGTGAGTTAGAGATCCAATTTAATGCTTTGTCCATATGGATACAAAAATTTCCCAATTTTTTTTTATTGAAGACAGCCCTTCTGTGATACCTTTGTCATAAATCAAGTGTTTATATATGTATGAATCTAGCTTTAGATTTTCTACTCTGTTTCATTTACCTATTTATCTCTATACCAATTATCACACTTTTAATGACTATAGCTTTAAAATAAGTCTCAATATGTTATACAGAAATTCATCTCATTTTGTTCTTCTTCTTCAAGAGGGTCTTGGCTACTCTTGGACCTTTGCATTTTCATATTAATTTCAGAACCAGCTTGTTAAGTTCTACATAAGAAAAGACTTTTGGGGATTTTCATTTATGTTATACTGAATCTACAGATCCGTGTAAGAATAATCTACATTTTCAAATATTGTGTTTTCTAATCTATGTACATCACATTTTCATAGTTTTTTCTCATAGAGATCTTGAAAAAAATTAGTTATACTTATTTCTAGATACTTGTTACTATTTTATTCCATTATGCATTTACTTTCACTTCTCGTTGTGACTCACCTAACCAACACACTCAAACTAACTTTTCTCTGGTCATGGCTCTCCTAGAAAGTGGCCATCTTGACTTATGACCACTCTCAAGAGAGAAACCTCAAGACCAAATTAGAAAGAAACCATAAAAATAAAAATCACAATCCACCTTCTTACTAGAAGGCAATCAATATTCTTCAGCTCAGCAAACTTGCAAGCACTGTGAGCTGTGTGTCAATCCGGTACAGGGGCATAACCAGCACTGGCTTGTCCTGGATGGTTGAAGATAATCACCTGAGCAATGAAGCCAGCTGCTCCCATTGGTGAGTTATTTTTGCTGTCACAGGCCATGTTGTCACTATGAACATCTTTGACAGACACATTCTTGACACTGAACGCTGTGTTGTTCCCAGGAAGAGCATCACTCAAAGCTTCATGGTGCAATTCAGTTGTAATGTTACCTGGAACAAAGGGGACCACCATGCTGGTTTTGATAATACAAGTCTCTATTCAGCCCTCATGGACAGTACCAACAGTACCAATTTTGTAGACATCCTGGAGGGGCAGATGCAAGGGCTTGTCAGTTGGACAAGTTGGTGGCAGGATACAATCCAGAGCTCCAAGCAGCATGGTTCCACTGGCATTGCTGTCTTTATGGGTGACTTTCCATTCCTTGAACCAAGGCATGTTAGCACTTCACTCCTGCATGTTGTCACCATTCAAACCAGAAATTGGCATGAATGCTACCGTGTCTGGGTTGTAGCCAATTTTCTTATTTTTTCTTTTTTGTTTTTTGTTTTTTGAGACAGAGTCTGCTCTGTTGCCTGGGCTAGAGTGCTATGGCATCAGCCTAGCTCACAGCAACCTCAAACTCCTGGGCTTAAGCAATCCTTCTGCCTCAGCCTCCTGAGTAGCTGGAACTACAGGCATGTGCCACCATGCCCGGCTAATTTTTTTTCTATATATATTTTTGGCTGTCCAAATCATTTCTTTCTATTTTTAGTAGAGACGGAGTCTTGCTCTTGCTCAGTCTGGTCTCGAACTCCTGACCTTGAGCAATCCTCCCGCCTCGGCCTCCCAGAGTGCTAGGATTACAGGCGTGAGCCACCGCGCCCGGCCTAGCCAATTTTCTTAATGTAAGGCTGTCTTCCTTAACTATTTCTTCATATCTCTGCTGGTTATAGTGTGGCTCAGTGGAATTTATTTTGTTAACATCAAAGTTAGTTGTTTCCCACTCACTATAATGCTCATAGGTCTGCCCACTCTTGAAGATACCACTTTCAAATTTATTAATACCACCATCAAAAATCAGGGCAGCACAGTAAGCCTGAGAGGTGTCTGTATTCACGTTTTTAAAATTGACACATAATCATTGGACATATGTATAGAGTACATGTGATATTTTGATACACACATACAATGTGTAATGATCAAATCAGGGTAATTGGGATATCCATCACCCTAACCATTTGTCATCTATTTGTATTTGGAACATTCCCAATCTTCTAGCTATTTTGAAAAATACAATAAATTATTGTGAACTATACTCATTCTACTGTGCTATCAAACACTAGAAGTTATTCTTTCTATTTCACTGTACTTTTTTTTTTTTTTTTTTTTTTTGAGACAGAGTCTCACTCTGTTGCCCAGGCTAGAGTGAGTGCCGTGGCGTCAGCCTAGCTCACAGTAACCTCAAACTCCTGAGCTCAAGCGATCCTCCTGTCTCAGCCTCCCGAGTAGCTGGGACTACAGGCATGCACCACCATGCCCGGCTAATTTTTTCTATATATATTTTTAGCTGTCCATATAATTTCTTTCTATTTTTAGTAGAGATGGGGTCTCGCTCTTGCTCAGGCTGGTCTCGAACTCCTGAGCTCAAACGATCCGCCCACCTCGGCCTCCCAGAGTGCTAGGATTACAGGCGTGAGCCACCACGCCCGGCCTTCACTGTACTTTTGTGCCCATTAACCAAATTCTCCTCATCCTCCTTAACCCCCTACCCTTCACTACCTCTGGTAACTACCATTCTAATCTCTACCTCCATGAAATCCACTTTTTAGCTCCTATATTGAGTGAGAATATGTGATATTTGTCTTTCTGCCCCTGGATTATTTCACTTAACATAATGACCTCCAGGCTCATCCATGTTGTTGAAAATGACAGGATTTCATTATTTTATGGCTAAATAATATTCCATTGTATATATGTACCACAATTTCTTTTTCTGTTAATCTGTTGATGGAAACTTAGGTTGATTCCATATCTTGGCTATTGTGAGTAGTGCCATGATAAACATGGGGGTGCAGATAACTCTTCAGCATACTGATTTCCTTTCTTTTGGATACATAACCAGTAGAGGGATTGCTAGATCATATGGTAGTTCTATTTTTGTTAATAGTTTTCTGAGGAATCTCCACACTGTTTTCCATAATGTCTGTACTAATTTATATTCCCAAAAAGAGTGGACAAGAGTTACTTTTTCTCTGCATCCTCACCAGCATTTGTTAGTTTTGTTTTTTTTTTGATAGCCATTTTAACAAGGGTGAGATGATATATCATTGCTGTTTTGATTTGCATTTCCCTGATCACTAGTGATGTTAAGCATATTTCATATACCTGTTGGCTGTTTGTATGTATTCTTTTGAGAAATATGTATTAAGATCTTTTGCCCATTTTTAAATTGGATTATTTGGGGTTTTTTCCTACTGAGTTGTTTGTCTGACTTATATATTCTGGTTATTAATCCCTTGTTGAATAGATAGTTTGCAAATATTTTCTCCCATTCTGTAGGTTGTCTCTCCACTCCCATTGACTGCTTTCTTTGCTGTGCAGAAGGTTTTTTAGCTTTATAAAATCCCATTTGTCTATTTTTTGCTTTTGTTGCCTGTACTTTTGAGGTATTATCCAAAAAACCTTTGCCCAGACCAATGTCCTGTAGCATTTCCTCAATGTTTTCTTCTAACACTTTCATAGTTTCAGGTCTTAAATTTAAGTCTATAATACATTTTAATTTAATTTTTGCATACAGTGAGAGATTAGGGTCTAGTTTCATTCTTCTGCATGTGGATATCCAGTTTCCCCAGCACTATTTATTAAAGAGACTGTTCTTTCCCCAATTTATGTTCTTGGTGACTTTTCTGAAAATGAGTTGGCCATAAATGAGTGGATTTATTTCTGGTTTCTCTATTCTGTTCCATTGGTTTATGTGTCTGTTTTTATGCCAGCAACATGCTGTTTTGGCTATTATAGCTTTGTAGTATATTTTGAAGTCAGGTAGTGTGCTGCCTCCAGATTTGTACTTTTTGCTCAGGATTGCTTTGGCTTTTCAAGGTCTTTGTGGTTCTATACATGTTTTAGGATTATTTTTTCTACTTCTGTGAAGAATATCATTAGTATTTTGATAGGGATAGCATTGAATCTGTAGATTGCTTTGGGTAGTATGTTATTTTAACAATATTAATTATTCTGATCCATGAGCATGGGAGGTCATTCTATTTGTGTTCTCTTCAATTTCTTTCATCAGTGTTTTATAGTTTTCATTGTACAGATCTTTCACTTCTTTGTGTAATTTTAGTCCTATATATTTCATTTATTTTTATTGTAGCTATAGTAAATGGAATTACTTTTTTGATCTTTCTTTAAGATTGTTTCTTGTTCATGTACAGAAATGCTACTAATTTTTATGTTGATTTTCTATCCTACAACAAAGGGGAGGGTAAAGTAGTAGAACAAGGAGTTCAATCTGTAACTGACTGTGAACAATAAAGTGAGATAAATCACTATCTCTTTCTTTAGGTATATTAATATTTGCTTTATATAGGCATTCCAGTGTTAGGTACATATATATTATGGTTGTTATATCTTCTTGCTGAATTGATAACTTTATCATTATATAATGACCTTCTTTGTCTCTTTTTTTTTTTTTTTTTTTT
Organism: Eulemur rufifrons; assembly: GCF_041146395.1. Classification (NCBI taxonomy): domain Eukaryota; kingdom Metazoa; phylum Chordata; class Mammalia; order Primates; family Lemuridae; genus Eulemur; species Eulemur rufifrons. The sequence goes on along the minus strand of NC_091012.1, from coordinate 18,955,048 downwards.
TTTTTTTTGAGACAGAGTCTCGCTCTGTTGCCCGGGCTAGAGTGAGTGCCATGGCGTCAGCCTAGCTCACAGTAACCTCAAACTCCTGGGCTTAAGCGATCCTCCTGCCTCAGCCTCCCAAGTAGCTAGGACTACAGGCATGTGCCACTATGCCTGGCTAATTTTTTTTTTATATCTATATTTTTAGTTGTCCATATAATTTCTTTCTATTTTTAGTAGAGACAGGGGTCTCACTCTTGCTCAGGCTGGTTTCGAACTCCTGACCTTGAGCAATCCACCCGCCTCGGCCTCCCAGAGTGCTAGGATTACAGGCATGAGCCACCACGCCTGGCCCTTTGTCTCTTTTAATAGTTTTTGAATTGAAACCTGTTTTATCTGATGTAAGTATAACTACTTACTCCTGTTCTTTTTTGATTTCCACTTGCATGGAATGTCTTTTTCCATCTCTTCACTTTCAGATTGCTTCTACTCTGCCATTTTAGTGACATCACTCTAACCATGTTTTTGACAGAGCACGTGTGTACTGGAACATCAATGATGATCACATGGTATTTTCTGGTCTCAAGTTTCTTTAGGGAGATATCAATGATAATACCATATTCATGTTCAGCTTTCAGTTTATCCAAAACCCAGGCATACTTAAATGAGCCTTTTCCTGTCTCAGCTGCCTCTTTCTCAAATTTTTTGATGGTTCTTTTGTTGAACATACATTTATACATCAGATGGCCAGGAGTGTTGGACAGGAATATACATGTCCAATGACAATGATGTTGATGTGAATCTTTTCCTTTCCCAATTTTGGCTTAGATTTAGCAGTGGTTTTCATGACACCTGTGTTCTGACAGCAAACCCATTGTGAAAAAAAGCAAATCTATATATCTTAAAGCTCATAAAACATTTTATCATTGTTTATACAAATGATATTTATAGTTATCCACATATTTATGCTTTTTTGCTCTTTATTCTTTCTTGCTTCTCACGCCTGTCATTTGGTATCACTTTTACATTGTCTTAAGTATAACATTAGAATATTTTTAGTGAGTTTTTGCTAGTGGTAAAGTTTCTCTGTTTATGCTTGTCTGAAAATATACTTATTTCACCTTCATTTCTGAATCATATATTTAATGGCTATGGAATCCTAGGTTTGTAGTTATTTATTTCAATGCCTTCTAGATATCATTCCCCCATCTTCTATCTTTATCAGTTTTGTTCAGCTTTTCAAAAAACCAACTCTTAGTTTCATTGATCTTTTCTGTTGTTTTTCTAGTCTCTATTTCATTTATTTCTATTCTAATCTTTGTTATTTGCTTCCTTCTGCTAACTTTGGGTTTTGTTTCTTCTTCTTTTTCTAATTCCATAAGGTGTAACATTAGTTTGTTTATTTGAGATCTTTCTTTTTTATGTAGGCATTTATCACTATAAATTTCCCTCTTAAAACTGCTTTTGCTGCATCCCATAAGTTTTGGTATATTGTGTTTCCATTTTCATTTGTTTCAAGATATTTTTAAATTTCCCTTTTAATTTATTCTTTGACCCAATAGTTTCTCAGAATCATATTGTTATTGATTTCTAGTTTTATACTATTGTGGTCAAAAAGATACTTGATATTATTTTGATCTTCTTAAAAGCATTAAGGCTTGTCTGTGGCCTAATATATGATCTATCCTAGAGAGTGTTCCATGAGCACTTGAGAAGAATGTGCATTCTGTTGCTGTTGAGTGGAATGCTCTGTATGTATTTGTTAGTTCCTTTTGGTCTAAAGTGTAGTTCATGTCCAATGTTTCCTTATTGATTTAATGTCTGATCTGTCTATTGTTGGAAGTGGGATATTGAAATTCAATACTATTATTATGCTTGGAGTCAATGTCTCCCTTCAGATCTCTTAATGTTTGTTTTATATATTTAGGTGCTCTGATGTTGGGTGCATATATATATTAAGAAATTAAATATGAATTGTCCAATTTTGAGTCAAAATTGTAGCTTATTATATCTCAAACAAGATGCAGTATAATTAATCAAAGTATGTACCTAAACTATTGACACAGGTTTGCCATCTTAACAATAGCTTATTTATGCCAGCAGGAAATAAGCCTGGAGAGCGAGTGGCCATGAAATCACCAAAGGCATTTTCCACAGTTTGTTGAGAATTGAATATTTTTCCTTGCAAGAAGTGGTACAAAGCCTGGAAAAAGTGGTAGTCAGTTGGTGTAAGGTCTGATGAATATGGTGGATGACAGAGAGTTTCCAAGTCCAGCGTCTGTAGTTTGAATTATGTTGTTTTTGCAACATGTGGTTGAGCTTTGTCTTGCAAGAGGATTGGCCTGTCTCTATTGACAAATCTTGACTGCTTAATTGCAAGCATCCTCATTGTTTTGTCCAATCAGCTTCAGTAGACATCTGCTGTAATGGATTGACCATGTTGTTCTTTTTTCTTTGAATATGTTCTGTCCCTTTATCTTTATAAGATAAAGATATCCCTTTATCTTATATACCGATAATGGATATCTTGTTCTGCTTGATGATGTCCCATTAGTTTCTTAACTCATCTTCACTCTTTTAAATTCTTTTTTCTTTTGCTCATCAGATTGGATGATTTCCAGTGACCTGTCTTTGGGTTCAGTGAACCTTTCTTCTACTTGATCTAGTTTGCTTTCAACTCTTCTACTGAATTTTTCAGTTCAATTATAATATTGTTTCAATGATTTCTGTTTGGTACTTTTTCGTACTCTTCGTTGGAATTCTCAGTTTGTTCTTGCATTACTCTCCTGACCTTAGTGAGCATCTTTATGACCATTATTTTAAATTTTCTTTTGGATGAATTACATATTTCCACTTCATTTTTGGGTAGGTTTCTGGAGATTTATCTTGTTCTTTTGTTTGAAATGTATGTCCTTGTTTCTTCATTTTCCTTGACTTTCTGTGTTGGTTTCTGCACATTAGATAAGATAACTGCCACTCCCAGTCTTGCTATACTTGCCTTGTGTAGGAGAAGGATCTCATCAATCAATTCAGTCAGATATTTTAAGGTACCCCTTAAATCTTTGTGTTCATCCAAAGTGCTCTCTCTGGTTTTGGTGGTCCCCTGGAGATCATAATGTGCCATGTCCTATCAGTACCCCAAGACCAGTACCGAGACCCTATCATTACCCAAGACCAGTACCCCTAGAAGCCAGGCTGTCTAGGTATAGTTGGAAAGGCTGGGGTGTTGGGTATATGTTCCAGTTTTTTCTACCCTCACAATGAAGTTGGGATGCTCAATGTAAAGATGATGCATTTTTAAAGCCCCTTTTCTGCACTGATCCTGGGAGATGAACCCCCTGGAAATGCTTGTGTACCCATATATAACTGATGCTTTTTTGTGTGGTCTTGAGAGATTTGTGTTTGCCTAGTCTCTTCTGCTCTCAGAGCTAGGAGGCTTAGGATGCAGTCCTTCAGGTGAAAGCTGTAAAATTTGGGGCACTGGATATATGGAAAAACTATTTTTAGTTGTAATTAATAGACCTGGATTTATCAATGGAGCAAGCCTTGGGAGAAGGCTCAGGAAGTGCTGATCTGTTTCTCAGGCTGCCAGCAGGCTACCGTTTGTCCCATTAACTCTCAGATTCAAGTTATTTAGAAGCCAGGCAGCCAAGTAGCTACTGGAAGAGTGTGTCATAAACCCCTTCCAGGGAGAAACAGGGAGCTGTGTTTGCTTTTTAAGCCCCTTCTCCTCACTTCTCCCTGGGTATGAAGCCCCCCAATTTTTCCTGTGGTACTATGGTATAGAGAGACTTGCATATGCCTAATCCCCTCTGCTCCCAGAGTTAGAGAATTAAAAGCCAAACCATGGGGAGCTTTAGAGTTAGGACACTATATGTGATGTCCAAGCTCTCCTATCCATAGACAGAAGCTGGGTGCTTTCCCAATTGTATGGCATAGTGCCTTGGACGGTGTCCATGCCTCAGCATGCCTCAGCTTTTCTTACATATTTGATGTGGATGTTTACTCAATTATCTAGTGAGTAGGTCTCTCAACTGGTTTCTGATTTTCTCTCAGAGGAAACTGATCTGTGAATAGATGTTTATTTGGTGCATCCACGGGTGGAGGCAGAGTCAGGAGCCTCTATTCTGCCATGGTCTATCTTTAATTAGTACTATTGAAAAGTCACCTCTCTGTATCTCATTTGAAAGTGTATTGTCTTTTTTCTTTGGCTGATTTTAAGAGTTTTCTCTTGGGTTTTCTGCAGTTTCATTCTGAAGAAATGTGCATTGGTGTTTATTTTTTTATTTATCTTCGTTGGGATTTGTTGAGCCCCCTGAATCTGTGCATTGATGTCTTTTTTAAATTCTGGAAAATATTTAGCCCTTGCCTCTTCAAATATTGCTTCTCCTCTAATCCCTAGTTCCTTTCCTTCTGGGATTTCAATTAAACATTGGTTAGTACTACTCCTTCTATCTTTGTCTCTCTTCTGGTTATCTATTTTTGTATCGCAAACTACCTCAAAACTTCAGTGGCTTAAAACAGCAACCATTTTATTATACTGTTGGCATCTGGGCCAGTATGGAGGGCCCAAAATGGCTTCATTCATATTTCTAGTGACTTGGTGCAAAGTCATTTCTAGTGACTTGGTGCAATGCTGCAAAGCTGAACTCAGCTAGGATTATTGACTATAGGGTCTACATGTGACCTTTCCAGAATGGTGACACCAGGGTAGTCAAACTTCTTACATGGTGGATCGATTGTTCCAGAGAAAAAAATCCCAAGAGAACCAGATGTAAGCTGCATATAACCAGATGATCCCTGGCCTAGCCTTAGGATCACACAATATCACTTCCACCACATCTATTGGAAAGGATGCCCTATTCAATAAATGGTGCTGAAAAAATTGGAGAGCCACATGCAGAAAAATGAAACTGGATCCAATAGAATTTGTCACAAATGAGATAATGCAAGTCCAGATTAAGGAAAGGGGAATTAGAGAATAGCAAGGTCACATTGCACATGAGTATGTAGCACGTCTATTCTGCGAAAATATAGTTGGCTAGAGTCTCTCATTATTTCTTTTGTATTTTCCATTTTTAAAAAACTCTACATGCTGCATTACATAGTATTTCTTTTTTACTTACCTACAAGTTCACCAATTCTTTTTACATGATGCTTAATTATTTTAATAATTATATCTAATTATTCTAAGATCTTAGGTCTATGAGTTTGTTTAGGTTCTCTATTGTTTCTGTTGCATCTTGCTTATTTTTTTTTCTTGTTTCATTTTATACCCAGTATCTTTGCATTCTGGGTATTGTATCTGAAATGTTTGTGAAAATAATTTGAGGCCCGGAACGTTGGTTTCTTCTCTGGAGAGGTTTTACATTTTCTTCTGCCAGATGCCTGGGGGCACTGCCAATCTGAAACTGGCTTAAATTATGATCAGGAATAAAAGTTTCATGGACAACACAGATGACAGAAAACTGGGCTATAACTTAACAGAGTGAAAGTTAACTGATTCACTATTACCTTGAGGATGTTGCTCTTTGGGGGCTCAGCTTAAAGTGGGGTGGTTTATATCTACTTTTGTTTCCTTGGTTATCTCATCAAGTGTTATTTAAATGCTATCTATATGCTTATGACTCCCAACTTTATATCTTTAGCACAGACCTCTTCCTTCGACTCTAGATTTCATATATCAAACTGCCTGTTCAACACCTCAATTTGGATGTCTATTGGGAATCTCAAGTTTAATATGTAAAAAACAGACCCTTGAGTGTTTCCTCAAATAAATCTGTTTTACCTCAAGACTTCCACATCTCAGTAAATTACACCATCATTCACCTACTTGTTCAGGACAAAACTTAAAAATCTGCTTTGAATACAATCCCCTCATTCCCTTCATACTCAATCAATAGCCAGCCATGTATGCTTCTCTTCAAATTACGCCCAATATCCTTCCATTTATTTCCATTTCCATCACCACCACACAGGTCTAAATAACTGTTTCTTCTTATCTGTATGACTGCAGCTGCCTCTTAACTGGTTTCCCTTCCTCTATTCTTGCTCATGGATGCTATGTTACACAATCCCATATAATTGGCATTCCCTGCAGTTTGGACATACACAAAAGACCTGCTTTTTGCCTCCCTATATCATCCTCTAATTCTCATTATTGGTGTCATCACCTAACCTTCCATTTACTCTTAAGTTTCATCTAGACTTTGCCAGATGGTTCTCAGGGTTCCTCTATAAAGCAATATCTGGAGTCTCATTGCTGCAGATAAGGTGTGCCTTTCCTACCATTTCAGCACCTGGGAAAGTCAAAAGTCACAATAGAAGGACAAAGGAATAACCAGTAAATTCATACCTGTTTCTTAGAGCATAGGGGGATCCACTCATACCATAATCCCAGAGCCGCTCCACTGCAGCAATAAAATAGTGTCGTGTTTTCTTTTGAAAGCTGCGGGGGTTCTGATTTTCATCCTCATCATAGATGTCAAAATCTTCCCTTTTCATTTCAGTTGAGATGGTATCATCATAGTCAGTTTCTTCTTGATCTGACTGAAGAGTAGTAAGGGTTATTTCCCTTTGATGGCGTTTTAAGACAAGTGGGTTTTGAGAGCATAACCTTCCAGTCTTTCCTTGTTTTGCCCAAGTGGCTTCTCTTTGGGGTCCATGTTGTCCCTCATTTATTGCTGCTATTGCATGATTGCTTTCACGTAGGTTCAGGGGCAAAATGGTGTCCTTTGTCTTTAAAGCTGTGTTTTTTGGTGACTTCTCTTGGGATTTCCACTCTTTTTTTTGCATCTGAGTAGCATATTGGTTATTCCAAGCAAAAGGACCCAGCAGCTTGGAGGGAGTCTTTTCAGAGCTTTCTGTTGTCCCTTTCAAAAAGGGGACTTTTCTAGGTCTATTTGCTTTATTCCATTTAATAGCTTTCTGTGTTTTCTGAAGAAAAATATTTTTCATGAGATCCACATAGCCAGCAGACCTATTGCTAGTTTCTGTAGGGAAAAGGTCCTCCTGATGAATGCGAACTTTTGGAAGCAATTCAAATTTCCCAGATGCTTCAGGCAAGCCTAGTTGCAAGGGAACAGTGTTCTCAAGTTTCTTGTATGTAACTGAATTTGTGGCACTTGTCTCCATGGAGCCAACTTTTCCTTGATCACCAATCATCTCCAAGGTTAGCACGGATAAAGAAAGGTTATTTCTTTTGGCTCCTTGTAAAAAATGGCTGCTTTCTTGGACTCCAGAACTTTTCTTCCTACAGGCTGATGCTGGAAGGTGAGAAGAGTTGTCTTGGGATGGTATCCTGGTCAGATCTGTAAGTCCAATAGATTGAAATACCGATACCTTTGCAATGGGTAATGCAGAGCTATTCATTTGAGTGATGCCATGACTCCTCATAAGACAATCTAATAAAGGAGACTGAGTAATGACATTTTTCTCTTTCTTATCATAGTCTATCTGTGTGAGGGTACCCTGGGTTAAATATTTTCTGTTTTTGGACCACTGGATTGAGGTGTCATCCACAATTATCTCCTTTTCAAGCTCTATTTCTTCTAGTGGGAGTCTGAATTGTTTCAAAGCCCGCTTACCACGTTGAGTGATAACATTCTGCTGGCTTGGATTAGGAGACATCCTTGTGGTGCCTGGATACTTCTCTACCATTTGCTTGGTTTGATTTCCCAAGCCTTCTAAGTTTTCTTCCTCCCTTTTTTTTGAGAAATTGGCCATGTGAATCTCTGTTCTATTTGGTAAATCATTTGATGACCTGTTGTCTTGAAGTACTAAAGCATATGCCCCCTCATCTAAACCTTGTACATTTTGTCTAGTGCTCTGTAAGAAAAGGTTCTTCATGAAATTCTTAATGCCAGTCACTGTATATCCCTGAGGCAAAACTACATTCTCTTGGATTAATTTTTCCTTCTTTTCTATTTCTTCCTGAATTTTTTTTTCTTGATTGCTTGTATCATTTTCATGTACATTAGCCAACTTAGTAAGAAATATGCTCCTGCTGCTTGGAAAAGCCATCTCTTTGAGTCCTGTGTCCTTTGCAAATTCATCCTCTCCTACTATCACTTTATTCTTCTCTGACAAGAAATTCTGATCTTTCATGGATTTTTCTGATCCTAAAGATATTAATTGCTTTGGACTGGGGCCTTGCCCGGAGTTCAGGGAATTCTTTCCATGGGTTCTTTTTATCCAATTTGCTGATTCTGGAAAGAACAACATCTTGAAGAATGACATTTCTGGATTTTCTGCATGTGGTGACACAGAGCCATCTTGTGTTTGGTGGACCATTTCCACATTTTTTGATGAAGTAGTTTTATTTGACACACGATTTAGCCTCAAAGCCATAGTATTTTTGTCCATAAACATTTTATCATGAATCAGAGACACCACTTCTTGAAACTCAGGATCACTTTCTTGCCAGACTGAGGTACTGTTCTCATTTAATAATGTTGGGCCATCAATGTGAGTCTTTCTGCTAGTTGTTGAATTATTGGATGCCTTGTTTGTCTTTACCAAGGTGATATTAACTTTGAATAAAGCATTATCTTTGATCAATGAAGCAGGACCGTGAGCTCTTTTCTCTTTAAATAGTCTGTCACTCTCCATTGATGATAAATTTTTTCCCAGTGAACTTTCTTGACTGTTTTTTAAAGCTGCTTCTAACAACTCATCAACGTTATTCCCTTCACTCAGGTTCAGCGGTACACCAGATCCAATAGGGGGAAATAAATTTTTGCCAAATACAGTGGTGTCTAATTTACTATCAAAGTGAACTGGCATATTTGGGGGTCCTGAGGAACCTATCTTTTCATTACCTGCTGCTAAATTGTCTGATGGAACTGTTGGTGAAGTCATTAGATTATCTAATGAACTAGAAACTTCTAAATCAAGTTTTTTCAACTCTACTGCTATAGTTGTCCCCAGATTCTCATTTAATCTTAATTGGAGGCCTGGTTCAGGAGTAAATACTATGTCCCCACTGTGATGGAGCTCTGGCCTGACTTGTGCCACTTCAGATGGGCCCTCCTTACTGTCTATTGCTGCAGGTGAATGATCATCAGGAATAGCCTTATCTGTGGCTTCTTGGAGATCAGATAAGGATAACCCATGTGGAGTAGGACTCTGTCCCAAGATCATCAACAAATCACTAGAGGAGACACTTTGTACTTTAAACATCTGTTTTCTCTCTCCAAACCGAGGGTCAGTCTTCTGTATGTCATTTTCTGGAATTGTGGTGGCTTTGAATTGCTTTTGCCTAATGCTAGGGTGCTTTGAATTCTTGGAGAAGCTTCTGGGTTCAATAACGTTGTTTTCACTCAGCAAGTATGTTGAAATATCTTCATATGTATCCTCATAATAATCACCAGTGTTCCCGTCACAACTAGAAACCTTCAGTAAGGCTGTCATGCCTCTGTTCCGAAAGTCTGAGTTGTGGCACCCCAGAACCCACAGACCTGGAGATGATGAAGAATAAGACTCTGGTTACTCATAACCCAGGTTCTAAGACAGTTTTTTTTAGAGCTTCTCTCCTGTTCTCAGATAAATAAAAAAATACTACTCAGTACCATTATATCACAGAGTTAAATCCCTGCAACATGTAACAGTCCAACGATGGCGGTAAAAGTGGTTTTTGCATTGCTGCTGTTGTGCTATGCCTGTTTGTGATCACATGAAAGGGCTGCAATTAAAAATGAAACAGATATTGGGATAAAAATTGAGAAATGTAATTAACATATACAATAGTGGAGAGTCTTAATAGTCACACAGAACTCTCTGATGATGACAGTGACTTAATTCAGGAAAGTTTTTATAACAGCTAGGTGTTATTGCTATATAACGTAGTGGCACAGGTTCTAGAGTCAGCTTGCCTGGGTTCAAATCCTAGTTCTACCATTTACCAGCTGTGTTACTTTGAGCAAGTCACTTAAGCTCTCTGAGCTTGTTTTCTAATTTGCATATGAGTCTAATAGTATCTACCCCATCATGTAATGCACTGAAATCACACAACAATTCCTAGCATCCACTGTTACCATTTGCAAAATAAATAAGCAGGAAGGAGTAGCACTTTGGTCTAGGATCCACCTAATATAAAATCCTACCATGGTGCTAGCAATATTAATTTCACCTAAGAACAGGATTAGCTGAATGAAAGAATACAATAAATTATAATAGGCCAATTCCATGCTGGTAAATTAGATGCATAAGCATAAGGGACAAAATCCACCCTTACCAAGCTACACAGCAGGTACCTAAACAGCTTTGTCATCTCACACATCTTTGCAGGCAAGATCTTAACTGCATCCAGCTTGCCCTCAAAGGGAAACTTTTCTCAAAAGTATGTTCCATAGAGCCCTGTGTGATAATGGGATGTCCATGAAAAAGCTTTCTATGATCAAATACATTTTGGAATCACTTCACATTGCATTCTATGTCCAGCCACATTACCAATCAAATGGGAAAGGAAAATAAAAACATTTTCTAATATGCAAGGACTCCAGAAATCTACCTCTAAAGTAGCCATTTCCAGGAAGTGATTATAGAATGTTCACCACCAAAATAAAGGAGGATATCTAAAAAGAGTAAGACATGGGATCCAGAAACCAGGTACCTATCCTGAAGGAGGGTGAAGAAAAGTCCCAAGTTGACAACTGAGCTTCAGGCCTAGAGAGAACCAGCCCAGACGGGAGCAAGAGAATGCATGGCTCCAGAAGGTCAGTTTCTAAGCAAAAAGGATACATTACCTGATAGAACTCTTGAAAAAAGAGGATGACTAAAGGGCAGATATTATGAGAACATGAAAATAATTAGAAGTTACAGTTAAACTAGTTACGAAAATGGAAACGTAATACTCTTTGGTTCCATAGTAAACATTTACATAGTCATAATAATGTGATTGTACTAAAATCAGGGACATAACTATATGATAAATTTGGGGATTGGGAGTCCAATTTCTGATATTTGAAGAATATTTTTGATGGTGTAAAACCATGCTGAGTGAGGGTAGACCAGGATTGGAGCTAAATGAATAATTTAAATAACGTTTTGGATTCCTAAAATTCCACTGTGATAACCGAGATCAAACTAATCCATTTTTTTTCTTCCTGAGGAGGACAGTAATTGGGTAAGAAAAAGGGAAATACCTCAATAAACAGGTCTGGAATAACATGTACCAAAGTAATAACATGGCTTAACTCTGAGAGGGGCCTGGGATTGGAAATGATGATCAAGAGGGACTTTAGTTACATTTGCATTGGTTGAATTTTTGTAATGAGAGCATCTTCTTGTATTACATGTGTGGCTAAAAATAAATTTAAAACATTATAATTAATTCATAAATCTTAGTCCAAGAGGTTAAAGAAGAGTTGGTTCTTTGATGAAAAAGTCAGTAAAATAGATAACCAAATAAAAATTAAGAAATTTCACATATATAAACTTTGAAATAAGAAAGGATATATAATTACAGATTACAAAGAAAATGAAAAGAATTGTAATTCCCTTGGAGATGCCTCAGCTGCCAATCTCTTCCCTAACTTCTTACATAGGCACAAGCTACTTAGCTAAGTTTTGGACTTGGTCAGCACTGCAAATATACAGATCAGCCTCCTGCTTCTGTGATCTAACCAGACTTTTGGTGAACTCATTACTTCTGTAAGCCGTTACCCAACCTTGGAACTAGTTACTATCAAAGTAACACAGAAAGAGAGACCAGCTGATCACAAGCCTGCACAGGCAGTAATAGGAGAGAGTCCACCATAGTAGAAGAGAGACAAAAGATCAGTAGAAACTAGAAATTGGATTGCGATTAGTTTACCTTAACCGTTCTTCCAGCTGTTGAGTGGAGAAGGGAATTTAACATCCATCAAGTAGACAGAAAGGTAGGCTAAAGCAAACCATTCATCCTCTCTGTTAACAAACTTTGATCAGGACATATTTATGCCTTGTTTGAGGACAAGAGAAAACAACAACATATAATCTATAAAAATACTGCAGAACAAGGAGAAGGAAACAGAAGTCATGAAACTCAGAGGAAATACCTACTTCTGACAAATATTTGCACATGACTTTTCATCAGAGCACTATTTAAAATAACCAAAAGATGGAAACAGAAACCACCAGATGAGTATACATCAACAGATGAGTGAATAAACAAAATAGTGATCTATCTATACAATGGACTATTATTCAAACATAAAAAGAATGATGTACTGACCAGTATGCTGCAAAATGGATGAACCTGGAAAATATGCTGAGTGAAATAAACCAGATATGGAGGATAAATCTTATATGATTTCTATACAGACAGAAAGTAGATAAGTGGTTGCCAGGGGCTGGGGGAAGGAGGGGATAGGGAGTGACTTCTTAATGGATATAGGATTTCTTTTTGGGGTGATGAAATACTCTGGAATTAAATAGTAGTGATGGTTGAACAACATTGTGAGTGTACTGGAAGTCACTTAATTGTACTCTTTTAAATAATTAAAACAGTGAGTTTTAGGCCGGGCGCGGTGGCTCACACCTGTAATCCTAGCACTCTGGGAGGCCGAGGCGGGTGGATCGCTCAAGGTCAGGAGTTCGAGACCAGCCTGAGCAAGAGCGAGACCCCGTCTCTACTAAAAATAGAAAGAAACTATATGGACAACTAAAATATATATAGAAAAAATTAGCCGGGCATGGTGGCGCATGCCTGTAGTCCCAGCTACTCGGGAGGCTGAGGCAGAAGGATCGCTTAAGCCCAGGAGTTTGAGGTTGCTGTGAGCTAGGCTGACGCCACGGCACTCACTCTAGCCAGGGCAACAAAGCAAGACTCTGTCTCAAAAAAAAAAAAAAAAAAAAACCAGTGAGTTTTATGTTATGTGAATTTTGCCTCAAAAAAATGAACAAATAAATGAGATCAGACTTTACCATATCAAACACGGGAAATCTTCTCTAAGAGCTTTATTTAGATTGAGCTTTGTAATCAATGAAACTATATTAAAATTTTTCCCTCAAGGCATATAAAGCAAAATCTAATTTGTCTTTAGAGTTTAAGTGATCACCAAAGTAGCTTAAAAGTTTCTCAAAATATTGATATTTTTAATATTTTTCTGTGCCTACACATGCACACACACATATATTCAATTATAACCATATTATACATAGTTTTATAGTATATATAATATAATATTATATACTTTTCCACCTAATTGTGAATATTTTCAATGTCATTAGATATTCTTCCATTCCATTATTTTTAATGGCTGCATAAGATTCCCAAAATATGAATGAGCCACACTTAACTCATCCTCGATTGTTAGACATTTATATTTTGTCCCCAAATTTACTAGTACCTTTATAAGTAATGCTGCCACATACACCCTTCTATATAATCTTTTTGCACATATTCATTCATTCATTTAAAAACATTTATTGAAGATTTATGCCAGGCACTGTAAACATTGGGGATATAATGATTAACAAGATAGGCAAGGTCTCTGCCCTCAGAGAGCTTACAACTTAGTTGGGAGACAGAGGCATAAGCACATAAAAATAAATAAGCAAGATACTTTCAGAGATGTTACTGGGGTCCTGCTAGGTTCTTTTTCACTTCCCATAAAAATACATCATTTGAAGTAATATAAGTTTCTAGATAGGAAGGTAAATGTGTGTTCATGTATGATGACATTAGTTTTTATTCCCCAGAAATTTCCCCATGAGGATTTATCTGCAAGAAAGCCATAAGAACAAGAGAACAACTATAACCTGCGGGTAGTTTTATGTTCTTCTCTCCGCAGATGATGGGGGTAGGGCAGATCAGGAAGCAAGCGCTTGTTAGTATGAATGTAGAAGAGTCTGTGCTCTGTTTAGGGCTCAGAAGTCTTGCAGTGGTTACTGAGGTAGAGGGAGGATGAGATTTTAATAGCCATATTTGTTCTGAGAGCCTCATAGTGGTTTAGAGGTATGTGTGCAAAGGAAGATTACCATGCATTTCCCAAAGGCTTCTAGGTGGTATTTATCCAGAAATACAAATGTTCACAAGACACACAGAAACATATTTGGGTCCCACATATTCACTGCATGTCTAAATATATGTTCACCACTACAATTTAGCCAACATACTTAAAAATTTGGCTCCTTAATTAGAGAGTAGATGTGTTGTTTGTTTTTCCATTCCTGAGATACTTTGCTTAGGATAATGGTCTCCGGTCCCATCCAAATTGCTGCGAAAGACATTATTTCATTCCTTTTTATGGCTGAGCAGTACTCCATGGTATGTATGTGTATATGTGTGTGTGTATATACATATATATACACACACACCACACACACAGGCACAAAGAGATTTAAAGATTGTTGGAAATCAAGAAGAGAGGAGTATTGTATTGGGTACAATGAACAGTATTCAGGTGATAGGCACACTAAAAGCCCTGACTTAAGCAATGTAAAAGGTATCCATGTAACAAAGACATTTGTACTCCCTTAATATTTTGAAATTAAAAATACCTAAAAAATAAAAGAAAAAAATTGGCCCTTGGCAAGTAAAGACACATTTTAGAGCAAAGACTTTTAGGTTAAATGCTTGAGTTGGGGCTGTCATTCAAATATCTTGCAATTACCAAAATCTCTCACCAAAATCACTTGAACTATTTAATATCTGCCCAAATGTGAGCGAGTGGGCAAAAGAACATATGACTAGCTAGTGAAGCAATTGCCACTGTTAGTAAAAGAATATAAATAACTAACCTGGGTTTTCCATTGACATGAAGACAGTTTCTCCTGAGAATGGGAAGAGGGTAAGTGTGTCTTCATAGACCATTTTGTGTTTGAAGGTATATCCAGAGAAGAATACAGAAAGGAAGTCAGTCTGTGCTCCAATGCTTAGAATATACCAGTATGCCACCTCATGCAAACAAACTGACAACTGCAAACTATCAAAAACATAGCCATTGATGCCTGCAAAACAATGGGGCAACAAGAAGTTTAGAAGTATCTTGGATTTATTATTTTGAATTGTGATTGTCATTATATAATTAGGAATTATTATATGGTATGTCCATTACCTTACTTCTTAGAAGAGATAGAATTATTCTTTCCCAAAAAGTAGATTGTTAATACTTTTTTTTTTTTTTTGAGACAGAGTCTCACTTTGTTGCCCAGGCTAGAGTGAGTGCCGTGGCGTCAGCCTAGCTCACAGCAACCTCAAACTCCTGAGCTCAAGGGATCCTCCTGTCTCAGCCTCCCGAGTAGTTGGGACTACAGGCATGCACCACCATGCCCGGCTAATTTTTTTCTATATATATTTTTAGCTGTCCATATAATTTCTTTCTATTTTTAGTAGAGATGAGGTCTCGCTCTTGCTCAGGCTGGTCTCGAACTCCTGAGCTCAAACGATCCGCCCACCTCGGCCTCCCAGAGTGCTAGGATTACAGGCGTGAGCCACCACGCCCGGCCAGATTGTTAATACTTAATCAGCTGGGCCCCAATAACAAAGTGAGGATAGATTCATAGACCATCATGGTAAAGATATATTTGGATGCTGCATGGGGTGGGCAAGCAGTTAGATAAGGAGTAGGATGTTTACATGATCTCAAAGTATACCCCCTGAAACTGTTTATTAGTTGCAAGGGAAAAAATAGTAACTAAACAGAGGATAAACCAGAAAAAAATCTTGACAGGGTGATTAAACTTAACAAATGGTAATGTCCCAGATTCAAGGAATGGAAATAAGCAGAAGAATTAGATGCTTGTACCAGATCCCTGTACTGCAGGGAGGAAATGGCGTAAATGATAGCATTGGTTGATGCCATTGAAATACTGGCTGCCAATTACAAAAATGTATTGTATCAATGTGAAATGTCCAGAATTTTATAAAGTCATTCTGGTTAGGTAAGAGAATGTCTTTATTTGTAGGAAATACACAATGAAGTATTAAAAGGTAAAGTGGCATGATATCTGCAATCTATTTTCAAATAGAAAACAAGTAATAAAAGTATGTATATAAAGAAAAGAGAAAATGACAAATCAAATACAGCAAAATGTTAAAAATTGGTGAATCTGGGTAAAGGATACATGCAAGTCCTCTGTACTATTCTTGTAAATTTTGTATAAATTTTAAATTATTTCAAACTAAAGAGCTAAGCAAAAGTATTAGTAACACCAGCCTTTGTCTATAAAGGGAATTGTTTTTGAAAGCCTCTTCCATCCATCCATTTATCCATTCAATAAACATTTGTCTACTCTGTTACTAGGTACTGTGCAAGGTGGTGGCCCACAAATCCACTAAGCAATGCTCAGACACTGGTTTAGTGCAACTAATTAAGAATCAAAGTTTCTTTTTCTACAGGATATTAAGAGATATTATAAAGCATTTTTACCTACTATAATTAAAAGTGTGATCATAATACAGGAATAGACAAATATATTAAGCAATATAGAGTACAGAAACTGATACAGATATAAGTGGAAATTTAATATATGGTAAAGACAGCATCTCAAATCAGTAGGGGAAAGAATGAGCTATTTGGTAAATGATGATGGAAAATATGACTATCCATTTGGAAAAATAGATTCCACTCCCTTTCACATCACTAACAAAAGTACACTCCTGTTAAATTAATCTAAATTTAGCCTGAGAAGGCTTTTTACTTGAGTTCTTACATAATGAACTGCAGCCTTAGTTCATTAACTGAAAGCCTAACTTAGTAGTATACTTTTTTAACAAACAGCTGAGTTTCAGCTGATTATAGAAGCGTCAGTCTATAGCAGGTGGCTAACAGATTCAAATAAGGCAAAGCACCAAGCTGTAATCAATTAAGTTGTCTCTATACCTCACTTTCTGTCCATAAATGCTGCCTGACCACATTGCTGGCCGGTGTTCTTTGAACCTATTCTGGTGCTGAGGGCTGCCTGATTCTAGAATCGTGAATAAAAGCCAGCTAAGATCTTTAAATTTATTGTAATTTTGCCTTTTGACACTCCACATGGATTAAATAATTACATTTTTTTGTAAAATATATACACACTTCTTTTGGGTACTGTATTAGTCTGATAGGGCTGTCATAACAAAGTACCACAGACTGGGTGGCTTAAACGACAGAAGTATGTTTTCTCACAGTTCGGAAGATGTTGGCAGGTTTGGTTGCTTCTGAGGCCTCTCTTTGTCTCACAATGGCTGCCTTCTCTCTGTATCTTCACATGGTCTTTCCCCTGTTAACATGCATCCCTGGTGTGTCTGTGTACACAAATTTCCTCCTCTTATAAGGACACTTAGATTCATATTAGATAAAGAGTCATATTAGATTAAGACTCATTCTCACAACCTGATTTCAACTTAATAACTACTTTAAAGATCCTATTCTCCAAATGTAGTCACATTCTGAGGTACGAGGGTTAGGGCTTCAACATATGAATGGAAGGTGGAGGACATGATTCAACCTATAACTGGTATATAACTAGGGGTGGATTTCCTGAGTCACAATAGGGTATGCATATCTTCAGCCCTAGATACTGCCAAATATTTTCCCAAAGTACTTTCATAAATTTCCATCCTGAGCAGAAATGTATGAGAGTTCTGGTTCTTCCACATCTTACCAACACTTAGTATGGTCAGTATTTTTAATTTTAGCCATTCTGGTGTATATAGTAGTATCTCATTGTTTTTTTTTTAAATCTCATACAATTTGGTTTATTCAATAACTTACATATTAGTTAATTCACTGGAATGTAACCTCCATCACACTCAACTACTAGAATGGCTGATTCTTCTCCAATCTTTCTTTAAATATATTTATTTATTTATTTTTATCTTTTATTTTTTGGAGACAGAGTCTCGCTCTGTTGCCCGGGCTGGAGTGCCGTGGCATCCGCCTAGCTCACAGCAACCTCAAACTCCTGGGCTCAAGCGATCCTCCTGCCTCAGCCTCCTGAGCAGCTGGGACTACAGACATGTGCCACCATACCTGGCTAATTTTTTCTATATATTTTTAGTTTCCAGCTAATTTCTCTCTATTTTTAGTAGAGACGGAGTCTCGCTCTTGCTCAGACTGGTCTCGAGCTCCTGACCTTGAGCAATCCTCCTGCCTCAGCCTCCCTGAGTGCCTAAATTTATTTTTTAATTGACAGGAAAAATAATATATATTTATGGTATACATAATGATGTTTTGATATGTGTGTATACATATATGGAATGGCTAAATCAAGCTATTTAACATATGCATTACCTCACATACTTAGCATTTTTTGTGGTGAGAACACTTGAAATCTACTCTTATAGCAATTTTCAACTATACAGTAGATTATTATTAACTGTAGTCTCCAGGGTGTATAACAGACCTCTTGAATTAATTCCTCTTGTCTAACTGGAATTGTGTGTCCTTTAACTAACATCTCCCCAATGCCCCTCCCCCAGTCTCTGGTAACCACCATTTTATTCTCTATGGACTCCACTTTTTAAGATTCCACATATAAGTGATATCAAGTTGTATTTGTCTTTCTGTACCTGGTTTATTTCACTTAACATAATGTCATCCAGGTTCACCCATATTGTTGCAAATGGCAGAATTTTCTTTTTTGTTTTTAAGGCTGAATAGTATTCCATTATGTATCTGTACCACATTTTCTTTATTTATTCATCCATTGATGGACACATAAGTTGATTTCACATCTTAGCTATTGTGAATAGTGCTGCATTGAACATGGGAATACAGATATCTCTTTGACATACTTATTTCTTATCTTTTGGATATGTCCACAATAGTGGGATTGCTGGATCATACAGTAGTTCTATTTTTAATTTTTTGAGGCATCTCCATACTGTTTTCCATATGGCTATACTAATTTACATTTTCACCAACAGTATACAAGGGTTTCCTTTTCTCCCCATCCTCTCCAACACTTGTTACCTTTTGTCTTTTTGATAATAGCCATTTTAACAGATGTGAGGTGATACCTCATTGTGGTTTAAATTTGCATTTCTCTGATGGTTAGTGATGTTGAGCAGTTTTTTATATACCTATTGGCCATTTGTATGTCTTCTTTTGAAAAATGTCTATTTAGAGCCTTTGCTCATTTTTAAATTGGAATATTTGTTTTTTTGCTATTGGGTTGAGTTCCTTATATATTTTAGATATTAACCCCTTATTAGATGTATGGTTTGCAAACATGTTCTCCCATTATACAGGTTGTCTCGTTACTCTGTTGATTATTTCCTTTGCTGTAAAGCTTTTTAGTTTGATGTAATCCCAGTTGTCTATTTTTGCTTTTGTTGCCTTTGCTTTTGATGTCATATCCAAAAAAATCTTTGCTCAGACCAATGTCATGGAGCTTTTTGCCTATGGTTTACTCTAGTAGCTTTACAGTTTTGGGTCTTAGGTTTAAGTCTTTAATTAATTTGGGGTTGATTTTTGTATATGGTATGAGATGAGAGTCTAATTTCATTTTTTTGAATATCCAGTTTTCCTAGCACCATGTATTGAGGGATTGTCCTTTCTGCATTGTGTGTTTTTTACATTTTTGTTGGAAATCAACTGACTGTAAATGAATGCATAGATTTATTTCTGGGTTCTCTATTCTGTTTCATTGGTCTATTTGTTTTTATGCCAGTACCATACTGTTTTGGTTACTACAGCTTTGTAGTAGATTTTGAAGTCAGGCAGTGTCATGTCTCCAGCTTTGTTCTTTTTGCTCAAGATTACTTTGCCTATTTTGGAGTCTTTTGTGGTTTCATACAAATTTTAGGATTATTTTTTCTATTTCTTTGAAGAATGACATTGGAATTTTGATAGGGATTGCACTGAATTTGTAGATCACTTTGGGTAGTGTGGCCATTTTTACAATATTAATTCTTTCAATCCATCAACACAGAATATATTTCCATTTATCTGTGTCTTCAACTTCTTTCATCAATATTTCATACTTCTCAGTATGTAGATCTTTTAGCTCCTTAGTTAAGTATATTCGTAAGTATTTTATTTTTTGTAGCTATTTTAAATGGGATTGTTTTCTTGATTTAGGGGGGTGGTTTGTTGTTAGTGTATAGAAATGGTACTGATTTTTGTGCACTGATTTTCTATCTTGCAACTTTACTAAATTCATTTATTGATTCTAATAGATTTTTAGTGGAGTCTTTAGGGTTTTCTACATGGGGAACCATGTCATCTGAAAGCAGAGACATTTTTTTTTTCTGAGAGACAAGGTTTTTCTTTGTCACCTGGCTGGAGTTCAGTGGCCCAATCATAACTCATTGAAACTTCAAACTCCTGGGCTCACGTAATTTTCCTGCCTCAGCCTCCTGAGAAGTTAGGACTACAGGTGCCTGCTGCCATGCCTAGCTAATGTAAATTTTTTTTAGAGATGGGGTCTAGCTATGGTGCCCAAGCTGGTCTTGAACTCCTGGCCTCAAGTGATCTTCCTTCCTTGGCCTCCCAAAGTGTTAGGATTACAGGCATGAGCCGCTGTGCCTGGCCAACAGAGAAAATTTAACTTCTTCCTTTCTGATTTGGATGACATTTCTTTCTTTCTTTTTACTAATTGCTTTGGCTAGGATTTCCAGTACTACGTTAAATAGAAGTGGTGAGAGTGGGCATCCTTGTCTTGTTCCTGATCTTAAAGGAAAAGTTTTTCTAACTTTTTTCCATTGAGTATGATGTCAGCTATGGGCTTGTCACATATAACCTTTATTGTGTTGAGGTTCATTCCTTCCATACCTAATTTTTTGAGAATTTTTATCATGAAAAGATATTGAATTTTGTCAAAGGCCTTTTCTGCATCTATTGAGATGATCATATGGATTTTGTCCTACATTCTGTAGTATATCACAATTAATAATTTGCATATGTTGAACCATCCTTGCTTCCCTGGGATAAATCCCACTTGATATGTGAATGATCCTTTTAACGTACTATTGAATTTGTTGAAGAGTTTTGCATCTATGTCCATTAGAAATATGGGCTTGTACCCAATTATGAAGACAAGTTTCCCTACCTATACATTTTAGGTAGGGGATATTACCTGCCCTGACACTGTTCCCTGGGTTAGTTCTTTCATTCCCTACCACAGTTACTCTAAACCTTTAAGTTGCTTGATTGTGGTAGTTAATAGTGTTGTTAGTTAAATATTCCTGATTCTATCCCTGCTCTTGTCACAGGGTATGATTTACTCTAGGGTAGAGGTATATAACCATTTTTTCTGTAAATCATGAATGGAAGTGTTATTTCTGGGCCAGCAGGTTTTACTAGTAGTTTGAGACCCTCCAGATCTCTCTCCCTGTGCACAGGAATGAACAGTACTCTCAATGGTGGCAGCTGTGTCACCCTTGGTCCCTGAGTGTTTACAATGAACAGGCTTCCCACCTGGCTACCAAACAGCAATGATAGCATGAAAGACAAACAAATATAACTGCTGTTTACAGACAATGGGATTTGTGCTTTGTTGCTTGCTAATAAGTAAACTAGTCCAGCCTGTCAGATCCACCCCTCCTCACACCTAGTTTACTACAGAATTTAGAAACCATCAAGTAAGAAAACCATCAATCTCTTATTCATCCCTAGACCATCTTTCATTCCATGAAAATATATCTTTCATTCTGTGTGGATTTAATTCCACTGTACTCCAGATTTTATTTAGTCAATTCTTATGGCAACCTTACTTTAGTCTTCTGTCTTATCTGTCTAACCCATCCCTTCCACTGTATTGAGGTGACCAAGAGTTTCTTTCTGGAACTCCATTTTATTGGTCTTCTGGTCTATCCTTACACCAAGCCCACATTGTATCAATTATCCTAGATTTATGGCAGGTCTTTCAGTATAATGATATACTTAAGTAAATCTTTAAGTTTAAGGTTCTCTTTCAAGATATGTGTGTGTATTTATATATTTGGCCCTGGGTATTTTCATATAAATTTTAGAGCCAGCTTGTTGCTTTTGACAAATATGATTGTGAACATTGTCTATAGTTTAATTAAAAATGAACATCTTAAAAAAAAAAAAAAGAAAAGAAATATGGGCTTGTAATTTTCCTTTCTTGTACTGTCCTTGTCTGGCTTTAGTATCAGGGTAATGCTGGCCTTGTAAAAAGAGTTTGTAAGTACTCCCTCATCATCAATTTTTTGGACAAGTTTGTAAAGGACTGATATTAGTTCTTCTTTAAATGTTTGGTAGAATTCAGCAGTGAAGCCATCAGGTCCTGAGCATTTTTTTAATGGAAGACTTTATTACTGATTCAATCTCCTTACTCATTATTGGTCTGCCCAGCCTCTATTCATGATTTCTTCATGATTTAAGTTACATATGTCTAGGAATTTGTTCATTTCTTCTAGGCTATCCAATTTGTTGGCATATAATTGTTCAAAGTAATCTCATATGATTCTTTGTATTTCTGTGGTATCAGTTATAATGTTACACTTTTATTTCTGATTTCATTTATTTGAGTCTTCTCTCATTCTTTCTTAATCTAGCTAAAGGTTAGTTCATTTTGTTTATCTTTTCAAAAAACCAACTCTTAGTTTCATTGATCTTTATATTGTTTTTCTAGTCTTTATTTCATTTAGTTTTGCTCTGATTTTTATTTCCTTTCTTCTACTAACTTTGGGCTTAGTTTGTTCTTTTTCTAGTTCCTTTAGGTATTACATTAGGTTGTTTATTTGGGTTTGTTCTTCTTTTTTGAATGTACATGTTTATTGCTATAAACTTCCCTAGTAGAAGTGCTTTTGCTACAACTTATAAGTTGTATGATATGTTGTGTTTCCATTTTTGTTTGTCTCAAGATTTTTAAAAATTTTCCTTTTAATTTCTTCTTTGACTCATTGGTTGTTTAGGAACATGTTATTTAATTTCCACATATTTGGGACTTTTCCAAAATTCCTCCTAATATTGATTTCTGGTTTCATACCATTGTGGTTGGCAAAGATACTTGACATGATTTCAATGTCCTTAATTTGTTAAGACTTGTTTTGTGGCCTGATATATAATTTATCCTGGAGATTGTCCCATGTGTGCTTGAGAAGAATGTGTATTCTGCTGCTGTTGGGGTGGGATGTTCTGTATTATGTTTATTAGGTTCACTTGGTCTATAGCATACTTCAAGTCTAATACTTCCTTATTGCTTTTCTGTCTGGATGATCTGTGCATTGTTGAAAGTGTCATACTGCAGTCCCCTACTATAATATTATTTTATTGCAATCTATCTCCTTCTTCAGACCTATTAATATTTGCTTTATATATTTAGGTTCTCCAATGTTGTATGTACATATTTATAATTGTTATATTTTATAGATGAATTAATCCGTTTATCATTATATAATGACCTTCTTTGTTTTGTTTTACAGTTTTTGACTTAAAGTCTATTTTATCTAAGTATAACTACCCCTTTTCTCTTTCCATCTCCATTTGCATGGAATATTTTTTTCCATGCTTTCACTTTCAGTCTATGTGTGTCCTTAAGTGTGAAGTGAGTTTCTTGTAAGCAGCTTATAGCTGGGTCTTATTTTTCTTATCCATTCCGTCACTGTATGTATCTTGATTGGAGAATTTAAGCCATTTATATTCAAGATAACTACTGATATTGAGAACTTACTACTGCCATTTTGTTCATTGTTACTTAGTTGTTTTATTGATCCTTTGTTCCTTTCTTTCTCTCTTGCTGTATTTTGTAGTTAGATAATTCTTTCAAGTGTCTTCCTCTGTAGTTAGATAATTCTTTCAAGTGGCATGCTTTGATTCCTTACTTTTTATCTTTTGTATATCTACTATAGGTTTTTGCTTTGTGGTTACTTTGAGGCTTACACACATTATCTTATAACAGGCTATTTTAAGCTGATAACAACTTAACTCTGATAGCATAAAAAAATCTATATTTTTATACCCCCCCACACATTGTATGTTCTTTTTTTTTTTTTTTTTTTTTTTTGAGATGGAGTCTCACTCTGTTGCCCAGACTAGAGTACCGTGGCATCAGCTTAGCTCACAGCAACCTCAAACTCCTGGGCTCAAGTGATCCTCCTGCCTCAGCCTCCTGAGTAGCTGGGACTACAGGCATGCGCCACCATGCCTGGCTATTTTTTTTCTGTATATATTTTTAGTTGTCCATATAATTTCTTTCTATTTTTAGTAGAGATGGGGTCTCGCTCTTGCTCAGGCTGGTCTTGAACTCCTGAGCTCAAACGATCCACCCTCCTCGGCCTCCCAGAGTGCTAGGATTACAGGCGTGAGCCACCATGCCCGGCCTGTATGTTCTTGATGTCACAATTTACATCTTTTTATACTGTATATCTCTTAACAAATTAGTATAGCTATCATTATTTTTGATAGATGTATTTTTTAACCTTTATTATAAAGATATAAGTAATTTACACATCTCTATTACGGCGCCAGCATATTCTGAATTTGACTATGTATTTACGTTACTAGTGAGTTTTATATTTTCGTATGTTTTCATGTTACCAATTAGTGTCCTTTTATTTCATCATCAAAAACTCCCTTTAGCATTTCTTTGTAAGACAGGTCTAGTGGTGATGAACTCCCTCAGCTTTTGTTTGTCCAAGAAAGTCTTTATCTCTCTTTCATTTCTGAAGGACAAATTTTTTGGGTAAGGCTTATTCTTGGTTGGCAGGGTTTTTTTTTTCTCTTTCAGCACTTTGAATATATCAACTCACTCACTTTTGGCTTGTAAGGTTTCTATTGAGAAATCCACAACTAGCCCTACTGAAACTTCCTTATGTGTGATTTGCTTCTTTTCTTTTGTTGCTTTCAGGATTCTCTCGTTGTCTTTGATATTTGACAGTTTGATCATAATATGTCTTTTTTTGTTTTTTTTTTGTTTTGTTTTTTGTTTTGTTTTTTGTTTTTTTGAGACAGAGTCTCACTCTTTTGCCCAGGCTAGAGTTCCATGGCATTAGTCTAGCTCACAACAACCTCAAACTCCTGGGCTTAAGTGATCCTTCTGCCTCAGCTTCCTGAGTAGCTGGGACTACAGGCATGCACCACCATGCCTAGATAATTTTTTTTAATATATATTTTTAGTTGTCTGGCTAATTTCTTTCTATTTTTAGTAGAAATGGGGTCTCACTCTTACTCAGACTAGTCTCAAACCCTTGACCTCGAGCGATCCTCCCGCCTCAGCCTCCCAGAATGCTAGGATTACAGGCATGAACCACCACACCTGGCCATGATATGTCTTTTTTTTCTTTTTTATTTCAACATATTAAATAATAGCAGAAAACTTTCCAAGTCTGGGGAAAGATATAAATATCCAGATATAGGATATCCATAATATGTCTTGATGTAGCCTTGTTTGAATCAAATCTAACCAGATACCTTTGAGCTTCCTATACCTGGATATTTATATCTTTCCCCAGACTTGGAAAGTTTTCTGCTATTATTTCTTTAAATAAGCTTTATTGCCTTTTGTCTCTCTCTTCTCCTTCTTGAACTACTACAATTAGAATATTTGCTCCATTGATGCTGTCCCATAAGTCCCATAAAGCTTTTTTCATTCTTTTTCATTCTTTTTTTCTCATCTTACTGTACATTTTCAAATAACCTGTCTTCATGTTCACAGATTCTTTCTCCTGCTTGTTCAGTTTTGCTGTTGGTGCTCTCTGTTGCATTTTTAATTTCATTCATTGTATTTTTTCAGCCCCATAATTTCTCTTTAATTTTTAAAAATAGTTTCAATGTCTCTATTAAATTTCTAATTTTGGTCATTTATTGTTTCCCTGATTTTGTTGAATTGTTTCTCTGTATTTTATTGAAGTTCACTGAGCCTCCTTAAACCAATTATTTTGAATTCTTTCTCAATCAGTTTGTATATCTCCATCTCTTTGAGATCAGCCACCGGGAAATTACCGTGTTATTTTGGTGGTATTATATCTCGTTGGTTTTTCATGTTTCTTATCACTTTATATCGATGTCTGCATATTTGGTTGAGCAGTCATTTCTTCCAGACTTTATGGGCTAGTTTTGATGTGGAAAGACTTTCCCCTGTGGGGGGATGTGAGTGTGCTTGTTGGGTGGGGTGCAGTGGTTCTGGCACCAGTGATCAGGCAGTTGTGTGGTCTCTGTACATCTTTGTCAACTGAGGTCAGTGTTGGTGAAGATTGCAGGGATCCTCAGCCACCAATGCTGTGTATGTCCAGAGTGGTGGTGAGGGTTGTTGGTGTCTTTAGTGGTGATGGCTGCTAAGGTCTTCCCAATCTCTGTTTTCTCCCACTGGGGAAGTTGTGGCTGAGGGGATCCCTCTTGGCACTGGGTATAGCTTGTGGTTTCATTCACAGTGGTAGTGGCACTGATTTCTGATGAGTGTGTCCATGGAGTTGTCATGAAGCTGAGGCCTAAGGCACAAATGTTTGAAGGGACTACAGCTCTGGGATCTAGGGTGATTAAGGGCACTGGTGCCTGATGTGTAGTCACCCCTGCTGCTGCATCGGTAACAGTACGCAAGGTGTAGATACCTGTGAAGCAGCCAAGGGAGCAGATAATGGGAACTCAGGCATTCACAGAGTTACAGCAACTTTGGCTTCAGGTCAGGGCCTAGCTCGCTATGGCAGCTGAGCTGGGGCCCAGGGCACAGGCACCCCCACAGCTGTGTTGGTAACAGTTTGTGAGGTGTGGATGCTTGTGAAGTAGCCAGGAAGCTGAGAATGGAAGCACAGGTATGCACAGAGTCACAGTGGCTGCAGGGTTGGGGCAGGGCTTAGCTCTCTATGGTGGCTGATCCACTGCCCAGAGCAGGGTCATACTCAGTGAGAGCTTGGCTCTTGGGTCCGGGCAATGAACTAGCTTACTATAGCAATGGCTTTGGAGTCTGAGACCTGGGCAGGCCCAATGCATCCACATAGCCAGGTCTGGATTGTGGGTACTCGTTGGGTGGCTCCATCTCTGGGATTGGGGCACACACAGGGTTAGGAGAGGTGGTGGCTTTTTTCTTTTTTCTTTTTTTTTTTGCCAGTCTAATAGGTATAAAGTGCTCTCTCATTGGTATTCTATTTTGTATTTCCCTGTAAGGTAGTGCAATTAAAATTTTTTTCATGTTTTTGATTATTCAGATTTGTGTGTATATATAAACACTCACGTATGTATGTATGTGATTGGCTGAATTGTGCCTCCCCACAAAACTTATAAGTTGAAATACTAACCTCCAGTACCTCAGAATGTGTCTGTATTTAGAGATAATGACTTTAAATAGGAAATAAGTTAAAATGAGGTCACCAGGGTGGGCCATATCCCAATATTACTGATATCCTTATAAAAAGAAGAGATTAGGACACAGATAGACAAACAGAGAGGAAACCATGTGAGGACACAGGGAGAAGCTAACCATCTGCAAGCCAAGGAGAGAAGCCTCAGAAGAAAGCAACCCTGCCAACACCTTGATCTCAGACTTCTATCCTCCAGAACTGTGAAAAATAGACCTCTGTTGATCAAGCCACTCAGTCTGTGGTACTTTGTTATGGCAGCCCCAGAAGACTAATACAATATATGTATGTTTTCTATATGATTATATAATCATGGAGAAGATATGTTTTAAATAGGTTA
This sequence comes from Eulemur rufifrons, assembly GCF_041146395.1. Classification (NCBI taxonomy): domain Eukaryota; kingdom Metazoa; phylum Chordata; class Mammalia; order Primates; family Lemuridae; genus Eulemur; species Eulemur rufifrons. The sequence continues at coordinate 18,927,560 of NC_091012.1, read as the reverse complement.
TCTGGGCATAGAATGGTTGGTGGAAAGGTGTAATATAGAAGGAGATGGGGAAATAAAAGGGACAGGGCAACCAAGTAATTTTGAAAGGAAAAAGTGGTGACTGGATATTTTAAATATACAGTAATATGATCCCATTTATGTATGGTATCTGTAAAATTATACATTTATAGGTAATAATTGTTAAATTTATCTGCATATATAATCCATTCATTATCTGGACATAAGTTTGGTCATATCAATTTCTCTTTATCCTATACCCAATGGACTCAAGTTCTGCTTTACTCACTGTGCATGATGTTGGAGGCTTGGAACTCTGGATCCTGGGGCCGTACTCCAGCTGCATTGGGGAGGAAGCGTTGCATATTCTCTGTGAGGTACCAGCTTTGGTTCTCATCAAATACAGAAAACAGGATAACATTTCTTTTGTCTGACATCATCTGTTGATTACATGTATTGAAAGAGGTAAAGAAATGCTATTGATATCGTCAAATAGGACTAGCAGTCAGTGATGGAAGCAATGGCATGCATGTGATATATCTAATCCTTTGATTCAATTCCATTTTCTCTTAGGGTCACTATTATGGCATATACCAGGCCTGGGAATGAGGGTGGTGCTTCCAGCAGTGAATATTTGCTTAGAGCAAATGTGTCCCCAGGGCAAGAGGATGACTGGATCCACTAAACTTGGTTTCTTCTGGACCCAGGGCCCTATGCTGACTGTTTTTTTTTTTTTTTTGGTATAGTCTGTAGTCTCATTCTTTCCATGTTCAGATTAGAAGATTTTCATTGTCTTTCTTAAACAAGTTAGTTAAGTCAAATAAGAGTAACACCTTTCCTAAACTGCCATCTAGTAACTGCCCTTCCACATGGCTACCCATCTATAAAAAAGTAAAAATAGATAAACAGAAATCAAATAGCAAAGATAAAGCAAACCACAAAAGTGTTGAACACTAATACCTTAACTTTTCTGTTTAAAAAATAAATTTTTTTTCAGAAGAGCAGTTTGTATATGAATAAAATTTATGGGTTGGTCCCTTACTAATCGAATCTGCTAAGATTTAATATGTAAACCTCACTAATACTATAAATTTCATTTTGCATAATGAATAGCTATGGAAACCAAAACGCTGAGGGGAGTAAACTGGAAAATAACAGAGGTATATTTCAGTCCTCTTCCAAAAAATGGTAGAAAAACTACAATTAGGAGAAATTTGTCAGGACAGGTACTTAGCCAAATTTGTGATTCTATGGGAGTAGTAGGAATCTTATGTATCATAAATAACCACATGAACATGTAGTCAAGCCTCAGCAATATGGCAATGAGTTATTCTGGAACCAAGCAATGAGTTATTGTGAAGAACTAAGCTTTCCTTTTTCTGAAAATTTAGCTTTTTTTCTTTTTTGAGACAGGGTCTTACTTTGTCACCCAGGCTAGAGTGCAGTGGTGCCATCAGAGCTCACTGCAGCCTCAAACTCCTGGGCTCAAGTGATCCTCCCTCCTCTGCCTCCCAAGTAGCTGGGACCACAGGCGCACGCCACCACACCCAGCTAATTTTTAAAAAATTTTTTGTAGAGACAAGGTCTCACTATTTACCATGTCTCAAACTCCTGAGCTCAAGTGATCCCTCTGCCTCAGCCTCCCAAAATGCTAGGATTACTGGCAGGAGGCACCGCACCTGGCTGTTAGCTTTATTTTTTTAAAGTAGGAGAAGTGGTTCAAATTCTAACCATAATCTGAAATATTTTATATTTTTCTCTGTATCTTGCTTAACACATATTTATCAAGCTCTTACTAAATTCCATGCAGTTTCCTCCATGCTGCAGATATGTTAATTTTGAGGTACTTTCGAGTCACCCATAATGAGATGTCCAGGAGAGAAGTCTAGGCTGTAGATATAAATTTGTGGGTCATCTGAAAATAGGTGGTAATTGGACATGTAAAAATAGGTAAGACCACCTAGAGAGAGTTAAATCCCAGACTGGGAATGAGTATTACAGAAAGACTCTAGGGCCCAGATTCTATGGCAGCAGTCAAGGTTATTACACGAAACTCAAACTCAGTAAAAGCTAATCAGAACCCAGCTCATTTCTTTCATTGGCCAATATTGCAGATTACTATAGTCTCTGCAAACTATAGGGGGACATACACGGACAGTTCATATGCATCTCATTCCATTTTTAGTTTCAAATCCAGTACTTAGAAAGGGAAGAACTCACCTGGTTTCCTCTTTGATCTACAGATTCCTTGTAGCAGATGAGGAGAGGGCCAATGAGTCCTGAAGCTAGATCTTTCTCCCGATTAATGAAACTAGAGTAATAACGGGTCAAGCATCGGGGATCCGATTTAGTTGGCCCATCTTCTAGAGTCACTGTCCATTTATACTTGAATATTTCTCCTGGCAGAATTGGCAAATCTTTCAAATGTTTTATACCTACCCATACCCAAACCCAGAAATAACTTGATTAGAGTATAGCAAGTCACATACTGGTAATTATGTTGTTATTGCAAGGGTTCTACAAATCTATATGCACATATTAAGTTTCTCAGTAAATGGAAACTAAAATTGCCTCTATTAGAAGTTTAAGATTCACACAATTTTTTTTTTTTTACAATCAAAAGCTATAGTTGATTATTCAGTTGACTGTGAGAATTTCAGGCCTGAATATATGCCAAAGGGCTGGGCACTGAAGTTTAAACTCACATATGGTATTAAGAAATGTGATATCTGACCCCTGTTAGGACAGGCAGCAAGAACTGAGACCTGCCCTCAGGCTAATGGGTCGTTGGTACAAGAAATGTCTGATTTTAGTAATTAAACCTCACTTTTCGGTATGTTTAATAACTAAAGATCCAATCTAAATCAAAATTTTAATTTCATTTCCATTCTAAGCTCTCCTTCATCCCATTAAGTTATGTCTGACTTATGGTATGTCTTTTCAGTATTTCTCAGCTTTCTTCTCTTCCCTCTTCCAGGGGCTAGGAGTAAGGGTGGGTGGGGATTCAAAGTATATGGGCTTTCAGAATTCTCCACATAAAAAGCAGGTTACCAGTAACTATATTATGTATGCCTCCAAATTTTAGGGTACACATCCAAAATCTCCCCAGAACTCTGTCACAATGCCCTTCTCCCATAAAGGAATGCAAATCAAACTGGTGTTAGAATTCTCATCAGCAACAATGAATATTAGAAAAGAGTGGATGGCAAATTATTTATAACCATCCTGTCTATACATCATGTGATACAGAAGGTCTCAGAAAGTTGACTCTCTATGTACTATGTATTTAGAAGTTGCCTGAGGTTATACTTCCAGAAAAGCAGAAGAAGAAATGAAAAATCAGAAATGTACAAGATAAGGGAGGTAATGTCACAAACCCACAAGTCCAAAGGAAAAAAATCTAAAGATGGCAGCTTTGAAGCAGGCCTAGAAAGCATATAATCCAAATTAAAGCAATAAATTGGTGAACTACAAGAATGTCTTTAAGATGAAAAAAGAGGCTGGGCACAGTGGCTCACACTTGTAATCCTAGCATTTTGGGAGGCCAAAATGGGAGGATTGCTTGAGGCCAGGAGTTTGAGACCAGCCTGAGCAACATTAGTGAAACCTACCAAAAAAAAAAAAAAATCTGTCTCTAGCTAAGAACCATTAAAAAAAAAGAAATTAAATTAAATTAAATTAAAAAATTAGCCGGGAGTGGTGGCACATTCCTATAGTCCTGGCTACTCAGGACGCTGAGGCAGGAGGCTCACTTGAGCCCAAGAGTTTGAGGTTACCTGGGCAACAGAGCAACACCCTGTCTCCAAGATAGAAAGATAAATAAATAAATAAATAATAATAAAGTCTTCACTTCTTAGCATTGACTCACACTCTCCTTGAAAGTTGTACCTCTCTCCTGATTTAATAAAGAAAAAAAAAAAGGAAAAAGATTTGGATACCAAGCAATAAATGGAATGATTAATAAGGTGAAAGGCTTTAGAGGTATGGTAAACAAGCATACATTTTTTTTTTTCCTAACAAAAGAAAAGAAAGTCTTACTTCAGGATACAAACACAAAAATTATGATAGCATTGTCCTAAAAGAAAGAAAATTAAAATTTTGCATGATTTTGAACTACTGATAGAGAATAAGAAAGGAGAATCTATTTGATCTTTTTTACTGTTATTATTTTTAACTGACATAATAATTGTATATATTTATGGGGTATGGTGTGATATTTCCATACATGTATACAATGTGTAATGATCAAATCAGGGTAATGAGTATATATCCATCACTTCAAACATTTATCATTTCTTTGTGCTGGGAACATTCTAAAACCTCTCTTCTAGCTATTTGAAAATATATAATAAATTATTGTTAACTATATAATTAACTGTAGTCACCCTACTGTGCTATTGAATACTAGAACTTATTCTTCCTATCTACCTATAATTTCCAGCGGTCCCCAACCTTTTTGGCACCAGGACCAGTTTTATAGAAGACAATTTTTCCACGGACAGCTGGCGGGGAGGGAGGGGGCTCGGGGCGGGGGCTGGAGGCGGAGCTCAGGTGGTGATGCCCCCCTCGTTCCTAACAGGCCACAGACAGTACTGGGCCTCCGCCCAGGGCTTGGGGACCGCAGTGTTAAGCAACCTCTCCCACTCCCTCCTCCTCTCCACCCTTCCCAGCCTCCAGTTGTCACTATTCTATTCTCTACTTCTATGATATCAACTTTTTTATCTTCCCCATATTATTATTATTATTTTTTTTTTTGAGACAGAGTCTCACTCTGTTGCCCAGGCTAGAGTGAGTGCCGTGGCGTCAGCCTAGCTCACAGAAACCTCAAACTCCTGGGCTCAAGCAATCCTCCTGTCTCAGCCTCCCGAGTAGCTGGGACTACAGGCATGCACCACCATGCCCGGCTAATTTTTTCTATATACATATTTTAGCTGTCCATATAATTTCTTTCTATTTTTAGTAGAGATGGGGTCTCGCTCTTGCTCAGGCTGGTCTCGAACTCCTGAGCTCAAACGATCCGCCCACCTCGGCCTCCCAGAGTGCTAGGATTACAGGCGTGAGCCACCGCGCCCGGCCTATTTTATCTTAATTAGTAAAATCATGTGAACTGCAGACAAGAGAACAATCACAGCATATGACCCAGTTCTGCAGTAAACATTTATAGAAAGGAACTTATACAATAAAATAAGATAAATGCTGTTTTTTTGGATTGTTAAATTTTGTAATAAATATGTAGACGAAGCAAAGAAGATAGATTTATTTAAAATTTCAGTACAAAATGTAAATGTTATCCGCTTTAGTTTTATAAAAGTAAAGGTATGGCTGGCAGCCATTGAGAAAAGGAAGAGTAGGGGAGAGGAAAAGGGAAGTCAAGAGATATTATCCAATTATGAAGATTAAAAAGTGTATGTTTAGTATATTTTTATAGTTATAATGATAGCCAATTGAGGAAATAAAAACACTGATGAACTGTGAAACTGGAGTGGAGCTAAATCCTTGCTTAACACAAAATAAAGTAAAAGTTGAAAAACAATTAGCAGTGTAAGTAATTTTTTAGACATGTAGAATATTCATAAAAAGTGAAAGAATAGAAAGAATATATGTATAACATCCAATCTACTAAAAGGAAAAATAAATAACAAAACTGACAAAAGAAACAAAAGGCTAAATAATTGTAATTAAAATATAAGATTGCCAGAATAAACACAAACAAATCAGTAGTAACATAAATGTGACTAGGCTAAACATAAACAAAAATATGGGAAACTAACATTGTGGACAAGATAAATTAGCTAAGCATACGTGGTAGTACTAAAATTAGTGAAATAGAATTGAAGTTAAGGAGCAAAACGGAGAACCTAAAAGGACCTTTTTATTGATAAAAGCAACAATTCATGAGATAGATAATGTCATGAATCTTTAAACAACAAACAACATAGTAAATAAAAACTTGAGCTGTAAACTATTCAGAAATGAAAAGTAAAGAGATTACTAGTTATTAAAAGTATGGAATATAGCCCCAAACTATACTCAGAGAAAAAATATGATCTTAAAAACCAGAAGCACCAGCTTCAAGATTTTAGGGCACTAGCAGTGGTTGCAGTAGAGAGGTGCTAATCTAATTGGCTGTGCAATAGTTCAACATTACCAGTAAGTAATAGCAAAAGCACATCAGGTGACTCCTCACTAACTTACACGAGACATCACCTAAGGATTCCTACAATTGAGCTGGAATAACTTTAGATTGGGGCTTGAGGTCCTGTGTTAACAGCTGGGGAAAGAACCAGCCAGCATAATTTTAGTTGTATCTACAGGTAAGAAATACCTATAAATGAGGCTAGCACTTACCTTTTGGCAATCTCCCTAAGTGCAAAGGACTGACATCAGTGATTCCATGAGGGTAGATGTTATATGGCCGGCTTGCTTTATTCTTAAATATAATCTGAAAGTATAAATGAGATATAAGATCAGTCTTAAAACAACAATTAGGAGCAATAAGAAAACTGGGGCTTAACTCCAGATAAACAAAAGCAACCTGTATACACATTATAGGATTTTAAGCCTATGGTAAAGCTCAGAATATTTGGTGTTCTCACGAAATTGCACGGACAGCTACGGTTGTCCCTCAGTACCCACTGGGGATTGATTACAGGACCCCCCAAAATCTGCAAGGTTTGAATCCTGATATAAAATGGCATAGTACTTGCATATAACCCATAGACATCCTCCTTTATATTTTAAATCATCTAGATTGCTTATAATACCTAACACAACGTAATTCTATGTAAATAGTGTAGTATTTTCTATTTATTTTATCTTTACTGTTGTATTTTTTAATTGTTGTGTGTTTTTTTCCCTGGAGTATTTTCAATTTGCACTTGTTTGAATCTGAAGATGCAGAAGCCATGGATATGGAAGGCGTACTTAGGTTTCTTGCTAAAGGTCCCTTTCCATTTCTGTCTTTTTTTTTTTTTTTTTTTTTTTTTTAAGGCTGGTCAAGTGAAGCAGTGCGAGTGGAGAAGGAAGAAAGCAATCTGTAACTGGTTGTGATCAATTAGTTGTAAATACCACTGCACTTGGACCAACCCCTTTCCATTTCTTTAAAAATTATTTCAGTTGCTTCAGAAAGCATTCCCTTCACCTCCTCACACTGATTGACATTTGGATATCTGCCAAGGACACTGTTTCCCTCAGCCTTTTCCATAATTTGGGCACTAAATTCCCCAACACTGCAGAGGGAGACAGTGCTCCAGAGGTGATAAAATTTTCACTGAATGATCAGGCATGACCAGGAAGGAGGACAGTTGATTATGGCATCAAGCAAGGGTAGCAGGTGGTATCTGACTGCATGAGCTTTAAAAGAGAAAAAGAAAGGAAGAGCAATAACATGGAAGCAGTGAAGGATCTGGGAGACATCAATTCCACCTCTGTATCTGAGATTGTGTGGTATGAGGATAAAAATCTAACTTCCACTTGCGTTCTTTTGTTAAAACCCAGTCATTTGGTAAAACCACTAAATAGCCTATTCCTTACCTATACCTAAGCAGCAAAATGATGCTTCAAATAATAACAGTTTTGTTTATTCCTTTCCAATATTAAATTTTTCTTTTTTCTCCTAAGAACACTGGCTAGGATTTCCAATATAATATTAAATAGAAGTGATGATACCTGTCAACTGTGTCTTGTCCTGATCTTAATCAGAAGGATTTCTGAGTTTCACCACCACATGTAATAGTTACTGTAAGTTTTTTGCAGATCTTCATTAGGATAATGACAATGATTCCCTTTTAATTCCAATTTCCTGTGACTTTTTATTATGAATGGATGTTAAATTTTGACAAATGCTTTTTCAGAATCTGTTGAAATTATCCAATGACATTTTCCCTTTTATGTGTTAATATTGTAGGTTATCACATTTGATTTTCTAATGTTAAACTAACCTACTACTCCTGGGATAAATCAATTTGGTCAAAATGCATTATATTTTTTATATATTGCTGTATTGAGTTTATAAAATTTTGTTGAAGATTTTTGAACTCATGTTTGTAATGCAATTGGCCTGTAATTTAAATTTTCTTTTCTCATATTGTGCTGGTCAGGTTTACAACCAATGTTATGCTAGCCTAATAAAAAAGAATTGATGGGTCTTTCCTTTTTTCTTGTACTTTACATTTTAAATTTTAATATAAAATTGTTTATTTCTTTATATAAAGTGTTAATAAAATGGCGATTCTTCTAGGTTGATAGCGATTCTATTTCAACACAGGAAAGATGATTTCATTATCTTCTAGATTCCTTTGTTGCTCTAAAGAATAAGCTGTTAGTCTGTGTGGCAGTTTTAAAACATGCTTACCAGTTCTTTGACACTTCTCCCATCAAGAAGGAGGCCAAATTTTCCCCCTCCTTGATTCAAGGTGGGCTTTGGCTGCTTTCAACTAACAGATTATGGCATAAAGTATTATGTGGACTTCTGATGCTGATCATAAAAGGTTAACTCACTTTTTGACTTGCTTGCTAGAACACATACAGTTGGAGCCCTGAGCCATCATCTAAGAAGTCCCACTACTCTGAGGCCATTGTAGTGTGAAGAAGCCAAGCCATATAGACAGGCCATGTGTAGGTGCTCTGGTTGGCAGTTTTAGTCTTTAAGTCATCACCATTCAGGTGCCAGACATGTGAGTGAAGCTGTCTTGGTCCCTCTAGATCTACTAATCAACACCAACTGACCTTGGTCAATGCCAAAGAAATTAAGAATTGCCCAACTGAGTCCTGCCTGAACTCCTGACACACACAATCTATGAGAATAATAAAACAGCTGTTGTTTCAACCACTAAGTTTATAGGTAATTAGGTACACAGCATTAGTAACCATAGCAGTTTAATTATCATTCCTTTGAATACAATCTTTTTCTGTCTGATTTCTTTGTCCATTTAAAAATATGTTTATTGAGGTATAATTCATATACCACAAAATTCACCCATTATAAGTATACATTTCAATGATTTTTAGTAAATTTATAGAGTTGTGCAATCATCACCATAATCCAGAATTAGAATATTTCTATCACTCCAAAAAGATTCTTCACATTGGGTTGCAGTCAATTCCTGCTCCCATCCCCAGTCCCTGGCAATCAATAAAGAGCTGTCTGCTCTATAAATCAGCCTTTTCTAGATTTTTCATATAAGTTAAATCATATAGTATGTAAGTCTTTATTGTCTGACTTCTTTAACTTATATGTTTTCAGTTTCATCCATGTTGTCTCATGTATGAGTAGTTCATTTCTTTTAATTGCTGAATAGTATCCCAATTATATGAATATATCACATTTTGTTTATCCATTCACCAATCGGGGAACATGTGAATGGTTTTCAGTGTGGGGCTATTATGACTAGTACTGCTATGACCATTTGCATAACAAGTCTTTGTGTGGAACTATGTTTCCATTTCTCCTGGATATACATCTAAAAGTAGAATTGCTGGGTCACGTGGTAACTCCATTTTGAACATTTTGAGGAATGTCCAATTTTCCAAAGTGGCATCACTATTTTGCATTCCCACCAGAAATTTACGAGGGTTACAATTTCTTCATGTCCTTACCAACACTAATTATATATCTTCTTCATTACAGTCATTCTAGTAGGTGTGAAGTGGTATCTCATTGTGGTTTGTATTTGCATTTCTCTGATCAGCATCTTTTCAAGTGTTTATTGGTCACCTTGCATATCATCTTTGGAGAAATGTCTATACAAATCTTTTGCTCATTTTTCAGTTGGGTCATTTGCCTTTTTATTATTGAGTTGTAAGTGCCCTTTATATATTTTGGATACTAGATCCTTATCAGATATATGATTTGCAAACATTTTACCCTATTCCATGGGTTGTCTTTTCACCTTCTTGTTAGTGCCCCTTAAGACACAAAGTTTGTAACTGTGATGAAGTTCAATTATCTGTTTTTTTTTTCTTTTGTTGCTTGGTGTCATATCTAAGAAACCATTGTCTAACCCGAGGTCACAAAGATTTATTCTTATATTTTATTCTAAGAGTTTTATAGTTGTAGCTCTTGAATTTATGCCTTTGATCCATTTTGAGTTAATGTTTATGTATGGTGTAGGATTTAACAAGGTGTCCAGAGCATAACTTACATAAATCAAAGAATGAAGTAGATCTATATGTGTTGATATGAAATGGTATCCAAGCTATGTTTTTACATTTTTAAAAATCAAAGTATGGAACAATTTACATAGTGCTTCAGTTTTTGTGTTGAAATACACCCCCCACACACTTGTATATGTATACATTGTTTTTGGAGAGGAATATACAAACCTATAGATTGCCTGTCAGAATATGGGACTGGAAGTCTGGGAGAGAAGAAAATATGCTTTTTATTGTATACTCTTTCTTGTATTTTGAATTATTTTTACTAACTAATTCAAAAATAGGTAAACAAAAGTACCCCATAAATATGTACATATTTATACAATTATGAACTTTTTAAATTAATAAAAAATAAAACCATACAATCTTCAGAAAATGTAAAAAGAAAGAAAAAATAAAATTTATGAAGAAAATTTGTATAAGAATAGCTAATTAAAATTTTGAATAAGTACAATGAGAGAAGACTGATTACAAGGTTTCAGCCATTAAAACAGTGTGGTGATAGATTAATTAAAGAGAATTAAAAATCCCAGATTTTAGCAATTTCATATATGATAAAGAAGGCATTTCCACATTAATGAACAAAGGATTGATTGGGCCAATTGGCTGCCATTCGGGAAAGTTTTTATTTGACACTATGCACTAAACCCAAAAGTACTTCCAGAGCAATTAAAATGCTTATTGTAAAAATAAAACTATAAAAGTAAAAGAATAAAAATATAGAAGACTCTTTTTATAATCTCTTGGGTGTGGTGAAGACATTCCTAGGCAGAAAACATGAGTGAAAAAAACCCAGAGAAATATCAATGAAAAGACTGAAAAAAGATAAGAGATTTTAGGCATGATGGCTCACGCCTGTAATCCCAACATTTTGGACAGGGAGATCGCTTGAGGCCAGAAGTTTGAGACTAGCCTGGGCAACACAGCAAGACCCTGTCTCTAAAAAAAAATAGAAAAAAGATTATTTTTTTAAAAAAGATAAGAGATTTCGACTATATAAAGATCAAAAATATTTGTAGGACAAAAGATATCATAAAGGAGTTCAAATACAAGTGAAAAACAAGAAAAATATTTGAAAGATAAATAGCAATGTGTCAATAATGTGTAAAGGCCCTTTACAAATGCATAAGCAAAGGACAGCTGTCCAAATAGAAAACTGGACAAAATTTACCATCAGGCAATTCACAGACAGAGTCATACAAATAACCAACAAACATAAAACAATATACAATGTCACTACCACCAGGGAAATGCAAATGAAGACAGCATATAAATATTTTGCTCATCAAATTGGAAAATTTTCTGAAGGTTTATAATGTATGTTGTTGACAATGGTGTGGGGAAAGGAATACTCATGTACTTTTGGTAAGGGGTGTAAATTGGTTCAGAATTGCTGAAAGTCAGTTATTTAAACCATTGTTCCTTGAAGATTCTGTTACTTGCAGCTTCAGCATTCTTAATATCCTACCTACATCAGGGGTAATGCTGAAGCTGCAAGTAACAGAATCCTCAATGAACAATAGTTTAAATAAATAGGGGTTTATTTTCATCACAAGAAATTTGGAAATAGTTGGTTGCATCAATTCAGCTGCTCAAGAAAGCACTGGATAGTAAATAAGCTCTGTGAGTCCTATCTAGTCTCTGTCACATATTCTCCTCCCCCTTCCCCTCTCTCCCTCCTCCTTCTCCTCCTCTTCGTTCTTTCCTTTGCAACCTTTTAAAAATGTAAAATCCCTTCTAAACTCACAGACTGTCCAAAAGCAGGCCAAAAGCCAAATTTGGGTCACAAGCCATTTTCTGGTAACTCCTACACTATATAATTCGTGGAAAAAATTCTGGAAGGATATGTGTCAAAGTCTGAGCAGTGAGTATTTCAAAGGAGTGGCAAGTTTAATGAGTGACATCAAATTTTTATTCTACATACTCATACTTTAAGAATATATAATCAGCATTTATTTGTATAACATGTATTATTTTTAAAAGATCATATCCATTGGAGATGAGGCTGAATTATGAAGTATTTGGGAAACTCAAAACCCTCCAGACTTCTTCTTACCTGACCTTAAATCTTTTCCACAACTTACCAACAGTGTGTCTCCAACTTCCCCATAAAGTAAAGGTCCCAGTATTCCTGATTCATACTGAATAGCTTCACGAGTCTTAAAGGTTTCATCTGTGTATGCCATAAATCGAACTTTTTTGTACTTCCTACCAATCCGCTGAGGACCATTGTTCAAATATTGACTTTTATAACTTCTGTATGAAAGACAAAAAGATGAGAGGTTGGAGTGGAAAATTATGGATAGGCTCCAATCCAACTCTAAAATAGCTGATATGATTAATCCAGGCAAGGAGCAAGGAAAATACAAGCATCTCTGATGGTTAGCTGTTAGTCTCCAAATATGTTAACACCTTTGCCATTTGATTCCATACCTGTACCTAACCCTAAACATGGCTTAAAGCTTTGTTGGTTTGAATAACTGGGAAGAACCTTTTGAGTATGGGGAAGAGATAGTGCCAAGATCAAAAGGTGCTTACCTATCATCAGGGGTAAGGACTGAGGGAGCATAGTCCCAGTCCACCTCTTCAGCAGCAATGTAATGTACCCAAGTTTTAGGATGCTTCTTGGCAACTGAGCGAATTTGAATAAAGGAAGGAGAGTTGTCATCATCAAACTTGAACACATCCATTTCAGAGTCAGCAAGATCATTATCATAATCTTCGTCTTCTTCATTGTTTTTCATCCGTAGTTGGGGTTCTTCTGGGCAGCTATCTACTTTGACATAAGCTTCCATGCCATCTGGGGTCAGACAAACCAAACAATATCAGACTCTCACAAGAATTTCCTGCCTTAACTTCTATGACTTTTTTTCTCTTTTATTAGGCCTTCAGTGCTCTCTCCTAAGCGACCCCCACTCCACACCAATATCCTTTCTTGGAACTCTTCTTTATGTATTTATTCCTTTATGGATTACCTGATACTTGCTAGTTTCTTCCTCTGGTCTTTGCACTCACCATTACCCTTCTTCCTGACTCTCCTCCACATAAGTTTTACTCCTTTTTCAAAACTTATTCTTTTGCTCTTATAATACATATGAATATTTCCCTTATGGAACTGGCTTTGAGCCTATCACTCGCCCACACCCAAATTATGAAAAAGGAGACTTGAGGAACTGCATATTTTCAGCCAGAGCAGCTCCCCATTCCCACAGCGACCTGACGATTTCTATATTTACTCAATGGGATTATAATACAGATCATTTATTTAACAATAGCTTATCAGGAAAAATGTCAGCATAGATATAAATTTTAAGAAATATTCTAAGTTTGTGAAAACATGAAAAGATACAACTTAAAGGAGATATGTATTTTAGGAGCATATCTGCCTGTGACTAGTAGTTGTAAACCCTGTGGCAAATCTGTTTAAAATTCTTAGTCTCATCTTTATGCTTTATAAAATATGGATATTAATAATCCCTACCTATTTACACCATAGGGCTATTTTGAATATCAAATACTTCTAAGAAGGGAGACCTGTTTACTAGATTATGGGGAATGGGACATCTCAAGATAAAAGGTTTTGTTTGAGGTCCAATAAGGTAAAAGATTTTTCTGAAAAATGAGGATTAAAATCAGTGGTGAGAACCTGTCAAAAGGATAGAACCAAATAAAACAAAACAAAAAATAAACTCCTCTTAAACTGAATCAGGCTCAAAACTGGGTAATGATCAATCTGTATTCAAGGAAATGACCTATTCCTCTGTGTCTGCAGGATTTTGTGCATCAACTTCCTGTTACTCCCCCAATATGACTCTTGTCCCCTAATGTCTTGTCAAAATCCCATAAATATTATGTAACATACTGTAAAAATAGGTTTCTATTCTTAATCACTACAGAGGACTATAAACAAAGTCACTGATATAACATAAGGGGAAAAATGCTGGATCTTGCCATGCAAGATCAAATGTCTTTTCTAAAGCAAATGAGAAACTTGAAGAGACGGTAAATATGAGAGCAATAGGAACAAAGAAGTGCTGTTAAACATGACAGATTAGGGTCTCCCTAACATTTTTATCCAACAACCTTTCTTGGTTAGAATGTTTGTGCCCCCCAAAAGTCATGCTGAAATTTAAGTTCCATTGTGACAGTATTGAGAGGTGAACATTTAGGAGATGTTTAGATCATGGGGTTTCACCCTCATGAATGGACTAATGCTGTTATCATGACAGTGGGTTCACGGGAGTGGGTTCTTTACTGTGGGAGTGGGCTTGCCCCCTCCTGCTCTCTCTCTCTCACCCTGTCTTTGCCCTTTCGCCATGTGATGCCTTCCACCTGCAGCAAAAAGGCCTTAGATGCTGGCACCTTGATATTGAACTTCCCAGCCTCCAGAATTGTGAGCCAATAAATTTCTGTCCATTAAAAATTACTCAGTGTGTGGAATTCTGTTATAGCAGCATGAACTGATTAAGACAGTCCTCAATGGCCACAATAGAGGAGTAAAGAGGGTTATTAGTTTAATATAAGTAAGAGTTTGCAGAGTAAATACACAAGAAGAAAAATGGGGATAAAATAATGATGCAATTTGAATTTGCCCAACTGGTAGCTACAAATGAAGTCACATTAACAATAAATTGAAACTAGGTATCATTGTCCTACTTGCTTACACAGGACTTTTGACCCTTTGCAAAGTCCCCATCAGGTAGTCCTTGAAAACCTCATGTGATGCCTCACATATCCTAACCAGCTTCCACTCCCATGTTGCTTCTCCTAAAATCTACTACCTCTTGACGTGCCCCAAGTTTCCCAGGTGTCTCTCCTCCAGCTGTCTGGTATCTCATGTTTAGCACTACAGTATCCTCTCATATTTGCATTTACTGCTCTGGGCATCACTACTTATATACTGGAGCCCTTATGGTTACAACTGAGGGAGTTATCTTTTTTCCATTTCACTAGATTTCTCTTCATAAAACACCTCTTCAGCTACGACCTTCAGTCCCTGTCTCCATAGTATTGAAGCCTAGTTAATGAAATCAGGCTGGGAAATCAATGACATTCTGTCTTCCCCATTTTCCCTACCTCATTCATCCCTAAACCACCTCTTCTCCTTCCATCACAGGCATTTAACTAAAAATCCACCAGTACTACTAATACTCAAGCCCTCTTATACTCAAGGTAAAATCTTTACTCTGGAAGGTAGCAACTAGGGGATCTCAATTGAGGTCTAACATAGTAACTGTATGCCACCCTCTGCAACACACTATATTCATATGCACTGTTCACTAAATTCCACAAAAGTAGAACTTGATATTTGTAATACTCATTTTTAAAATCCAAGATATTACCATGTTTGTGGGAAGAGATATGGCAAAACAGTAGAAACTGTCCAAGGTCCATCAAGAGTGTCTGAGCAGTAAGGAAGGTTATTGGTGAAATTTCCAAGGAGGCCTGTCGATGGTTCCTCACAAGAAATGTGTGGCCCTCGAGGAATATTGAGTGAACTTCAGGAGTGGTGCCCATTCCAATCACATGCCAATAGACTGATTTCCTGTGGCATCCAATCAGACCTGTAAAGCAGGAATAAGATAGCTATGGGCTAAGAAGTAGAGAATTTGCAATGGAAAACACTTGCTAGGACAGGAAGGACAAATTGACTTACACATTTTATCATTACCTTGACTTGTAAACAAACTTACCAAGGACATTGGGGCACTATCAAACCAACAGCTCTTGCTGAGATCACCAATCACCACCATGCTGCTAAATCCAATGGACATTTTTCAGTCTTCATCTGCACCTGTTGACTGTTCATTCCTTCTTTTTTTTTTTTTTTTTTGAGACAGTCTCACTCTGTTGCCAGGACTAGAGTGCCGTGGCATCAGCTTAGCTCACAGCAACCTCAGACTCCTGGGCTTAAGCAATCCTTCTGCTTTAGGCTCCCAAGTACCTGGGACTACAGGCATGTGCCACCATGCCTGGCTAATTTTTTTCTATATATATTTTTAGCTGTCCAAATCATTTCTTTCTATTTTTAGTAGAGACGGGGTCTCGCTCTTGCTCAGGCTGGTCTCGAACTCCTGACCTCGAGCAATCCACCCGCCTCGGCCTCCCAGAGTGTTAGGATTACAGGTGTGAGCCACCGCGCCCGGCCCTGTTCATTCCTTCTTGAAACTCTCTCCTCCCTTGGTTTCTGTGCCAGCACCTCTCTGTTTTGTTCCCCTACTGTTCAGATTGCTCCTTCTTCTGTCTCCTTTCATGACCTCTCCTGGAACTCCAGACTCATGCATCCCATCACCTTCTCAATATCTCTACATGTCCCAAACCAAATTTACAATCTTCATCACCTCATGCTCTTTCAGAGTTCCTCATCTCAGTGCATGGCACCATCCTGCATTCAATTATGAAAATGAGAGTTACCATTATCACCATTCTTACCTCCAATAGCCAATCTAACTTCAACCATGGCAATATAATTAATAACAGCTAATATTTATTGAGCTTTGTTTTATGTCAAGCACTGTCCAAAGATTTTACAAGTTTTAACTCATTCATTCCTCATAACAGCTCTATGAGTGTAGAAACTACTGTTATCGTGGAAACAACCCAAATGCCCATCAATACATGATTGGATTAGTAAGCTGTGGTATATGTATACCATGGAATATTACCCAGCTATAAGGAATAATGAAGATACGACATCTCTATGGTTCTCCTGGAGAGAGTTGGAACCCATTATATTAAGTGAAGTATCCCAAGAATGGAAAAACAAGCATCACATGTACTCACCAGAAAATTGGTTTCCCTGAACATCGCCTAAATACACATCTGGGAACGACACCAATCGGATATCAGACTGAGGTGGGGGGTGGGGGAGGGGATGGGTGTATGCCTACACAATGAGTGCATTGAGCACCGTTTGGGGAGTGGTAACACTTGAAGGTGCTGACTCGGGAAGGGGGACGTGGGGAAGGGAGGGATATATACCTACATGATGGGTGCAACGCGCACTACCTGGGGAACAGACACGCCTGGAGCTCTGACTTGGGGGGAAAGGCGGTACATGGGCAACGTATGTAACTTGCAATTCTATATCCCCCATAACAATAAGATGATATAAAATAAAAAAAAAAAGAACCCAATTTCCAATAACATTCCTAACTCATCACAAGAATTACTTATTATATCCCAAAAAGCCAAAACTTTAAGTCAAAATTGTTCTGGCTTTGGGTTACTATTGCCTCCTAATAATAAAGTGGGGTGTGTCTCTGTGTGTGTGTGTGTTCAAAGGTACCAGCTCAAAATGTGAAATACTGTGAGGTGTTTTTGTACCCGGACAATGTATAGGTAGTACAGCAATTTAGAGCAATGGAATGCATTATTTAATGTGTCAGTACAGCTTTCAATGTGACTAAAACTTAATGATTTTTTGAGGGGAGAAATAAATAGGCTGAGCTCCATCAGATGTCCACTCAATTTCACACTATAGATAGCGTTTTAAAAGAAAATTTACTGTGGAAGTTGGAAAAGTAATTACTCTGCAACTGCAGAACTATTGTCCTTTAAAAGATGCATGTATTATTTGGCCTTGGTTTCAGCAAAAAGCAATGAAGATATTGGGGGAAAGATCCACTAGTACAGAAAAATCCAAATATAGAAGAAATGAGAAAAACAGACATTTAAGATATATGAAATGAAAAGTAAAATATTGTCAGAGGTGATGTAAGAAATCCAAGGAATTTATGACATAAATTAGACATTCAAACAATACATCTTAGTCTTCCTTGAATTTCCCAATTGACCAATACCCTTGAAAGGTCATTTGTTATTTTTAAAATATGCTCATTGAAAAACCAACCTTTCCTCTACTTTTCATCACTGGCATCATTGTGTTTCTTCTTTGATGAGTTCCGAACTATGAACTTAATCATTTATTTTCAGAATAGCGTTGTCTGTCTCTCCTTAGTATAAGATGTAGAGGGGAAGGGCCTGGAGCATCTATTTGCAATATACGTGCAACTTTTGCAGCATCTATTTTTAATTTACTTGGAGTAACTCATTCATTATTAATTGATAGCTAAATAAAAATGTAAAATAAAAATCTTAGCCAAAACCAAAATCTGTGTAAGTATCATCACAGTAAACTATTTTAAATGATTTTAAAATTTCAATATTTAATTGTAAATAGTGAGATATAACTAAAAAGTAAAGGTGGAAAAATATTATAAAAATAAAGTAGAAATCTACACTTAAATGTACAAAAGGTTGCTATCATTGAATTCTTTTTTGTATGTTTTTTGCATGTGTTTTACTCCTGGGAGTTTTGGGGCACTCCAGTAAGATTTCTCTTATGTTTATCTTTCACAAGACAATTAATTATACTCTAATCTCAGTGCAAAGCTTGTACTATTCTGTTAAATAAAAAGAACCTCCAAAAAAAAAAAAAAAAGAAAGAAAGAAACTACTATTATCATCCCTCTCTTATAGGAGAGGAAACTGATGCCCAGAGAGGTTAATTAACTGGCTCAGGATTTGAACCCAAGCAGCCATATATTCTGATCCCACACTGTCAACTATGAGGGCACAGCTCTCTCCTATTTTGGTTCTTAAAACTTTCAAATATATCTATTTTTCTCCACCATTATTACTACTACTGTCATCTTAATCCAAGATACCATTATCTCTTATCTGAACCACTGATATAGCTTCTTTACAAGTCTCTCCACATTTGGTCATATTCTCCTCTAACCTTTTCACCCATAAGGAAACTGATGTAATATTTTTACAATTCAGATCCTCTAACCTAAAACCCTTCAGTGGCTGTCATTCCACATAGAATAAAGTCCAAACTCTCTACTAAGGACTAGAAGGCCCTAATTGGTTTAATTCCTGGTATCTCTCCAATCTCATCTCACATTGTCTCATTTCCCTATTCTTGATCCTGTTTCAAAGTTCAGTTCAAGTTGGCATGTCCTCAGGGAAGCCTCCTCTGATTCCCCAGTTTAGGTCAGACTGCTTTATTATATGTTCACTTAGAATTATGTAGTTTTCCTTCAGAACAATGCTCAGCTTGTAAATTTGCATTTATTATTATGATTATTTGATTGCTATCTCTCTCTACTATAAGCTACATGATACAGACTACATGAGAGCAGGGACTTGCACGTTTTTAAATTTAATTTCTTTTGTAATTCTAAAATTATGCATATTCATTATGGAATTATTGGAAAATACAGAAAAGAATTAAAAAAGAAAATATCCCTCCTCTTCCTTCATTATTTTCTTGGGTTGAAGAAGCTCCCAAATTCCTCTTTAAATTACTCTCTACTTTTACTGTGGCTTCTAAGGCCTTCCATTTCTGAAAATGTCTTTTTTCATCCCATAAAACTGATTATACATTCTAGGTTCAAAATAACTTTTCCCTTAGATCTTTTAAGATCTTTTGCTCCATTATATTGTAATTCTAATTCCAATTCTTTTGCATTCTGACCTGTTTCTCCAAGGAGAAGCTTTAAGTATCTTCTCAATGTGCTCTGCAATGCCACAATGATAAATGGGGGGTGGGTGTCTTCTTTGTTTATCCTGATGGGCAATTTTATTTTTTAAAACTTTTTATTGACACATAATAATTGTACATAGTTATGGGGTAAAATACGATGTTTCAATACATGTATATACTGTTTAATTACCAAATCAGGGTAACTAGCATATCCATCACCTTAAACATTTATCATTTCTTTGTTGTGAGAACATTCAAAATCCTCTCTTCTAGCTATTTGAGATATGCTATGCATTATTGTCAACTACAGTCACCCTGATGTGCAATAGAGCACCAGAACTTATTCTTCCCATCTAAATGTAACATTGTACCCATTGACCACCCTCTCCCCATCACCTCCCACCCCCATTCTCCCCAGTCTCTGGTAACCACTATTCTATTCTCAACTTCTATGAGGTCAAATTTTTTAGATTCCACTTATGAATGAAATCATGCAGCATTTATCTTTCTCTGTCTGCCTTATTTCACTTAATATAATGTCTTTCAAGCTCATCCCTGTCTCAAATGACAGGATTTCATCTTTTTTTATGGATGAATAGTATTCCTTTTTTTTTTTATCCATTCATCCATTGATGGACATTTAGGTTGATTCTATATCTTGGCTATTGTGAGTAGTGCTGCAACAAACAAAGGAGTGCAGATACCTCTTGGACATACCGATTTCATTTCCTTTGGATATATATACCCAGTAGTGGGATTGCTGGATCATGTGGTAGTTCTATTTGTAGTTTTCTGAGGAATCTCCATGCTCTTTTCCATAGTGTATGTACTAATTTTCATTCCCACCAACACTGTATGAGGAGTGTTGAAGTTTCCTACAATTATTGTGTTGCTGTTTATTTATTCTATTGGGTCTAGTAGTGTTTGTTTTATAAATCTAGGGGCTCCAGTGTTAGGTATATATGTGTGTGTGTGTGTGATTACTATATCTTCTTGTTGAATTGATACCATTATCATTATATAATGACAATCTTTGTCTTTTTTTACTGTTGTTGATTTAAAGTCTTTTTATCTGATATAATAATAACTTCATTATTTGGTCTTTTGTATTTTTTCATTCTCTATTTTAATTATTTTTGCTCTGATCTTTATTATTTCTTTCCTTATGCTAATTTTAGGTTTGGTTTGTTCTTGTTTTTCTAGTTCTATGAAATGCATCATTAGGTTGTTTATTTAAGTTCTTTCTCCTTTTTTGTGATACAAGCTTTTTTTGCTATAAACTTTTCTCTAAGGACTGCTTTTGTTATATCCCATAAGTTTTGGTATGTTGTGTTTCTATTTTCATTTGCCTCAAGAAATTTTTAAATTTCTTCACTGACCCATTGGTTGTTTAAGAGTATGTTGTTTAATTTCCACGTATTTGTACAGCTTCCAAAGTTCCTCCTATTGTTGATTTCTAGTTTTATTCCATGGTTGTCAAAAAAGATACTTCAGTTTTTCTGAATTATTTAAGACTTGTTCTGTCACCTAACATATGATTTATCCTAGAGAATGGTCCATGCACAGTTGAGAAGAATGTGAATTCTGCAGCTTTTGGGTGGAATGTTCTGTAAATGTCTGAAGTGCAGTTCATATCTGATGTTTCTTTGTTATTTTCTGTCTGGATGATCTGTCCATTGGTGAAAGGGAGATATTGAAGTCCCTACTAATATTTTATTGCTTCCTATATCTCCCTTTAGATATATTAATGTTTGCTTTATATATTTAGGAGTCTCAATGTTTGGGGTATGTGTGTGTGTGTGTGTGTATATATATATATATATAATATATATATGATTGTTATGTCCTCTTGTTGTATCAACTTCTTCATCATTATATAATGGCCTCTTTTGTTTCTTGTTATAGTTTTTGACTTAAAGTATATTTTATCAGATATAAGTATAGCTACTGCTACTTTCTCTTGGGTTCCATTTGCATAGAATATCTTTTTTCATCCACTCACTTTCAGTCTATGTTTGTCCTTACAGGTGAAAGAATACCTGTTAGGAAACACATAGTTTGAACTTGTTATTTTATCCATACAGCTACTCTCTATTTTTTAGTTGGAGAATTTAATGCATTTATATTCAAGTTAATTATTGATAGGTAATAACTTAGTACTGCCATATTTTTACTTGTTTTATAGTTATTTTTATAGATCCTTTGTTTCTTCCACTCTTACTGTCTTGCTTTATGGTTAAGTGATTTTCTCTATCAGTATGCTTTTATTCCTTGTTTGTTTGTTTTTTTATTTTTAGTGTATCTATTAAAGGTTTTGCTTTGTGGTTACCATGAGGCTTACCCAAAACATCTTATGGTTACAACAGGTTATTCTGAGCTAATAACAACTTAATTTTGATCACAAGAAAAAGAAAAAAAAAAGTTCTGCTTTAACTCCATTACTCTTCCACATTTTATGTTTTATGTCATGATTTATATTTTTTATATTGCTTATCCTTTTACAAATTATTGTAGCTTTTTATTATTTTTATTCACTTTTGTCTTTTAATCTTCCTACTAAAGATATAAGAAGGTTATGTCCCACAATTATGATGTTGGAGTATTCTGACTTTGTCTGGATACTTACTTTTACCTGTTGGTTTTATACCTTTGGATGTTTTTGTGTTACTCAATAGGATCTTTTTCTTTCAATTGAAGAACTCCCTTTAGCATTTCCAGTAAAACAAGTCTGGTTGTAATGAATTCCCTCAGCTTTTGTTTGTCTGGGAATGTCTTTATCTCTCCTTCATTTTTGAAGAATAGCATTGCTGGGCACAGTATTCTTGATTGAAAGATATTTTTTTTCTCCCTTCAGCACTTTGAATATATTATCCTACTCTCTCCTGGTCTGTAGGGTTTCTGCTGAGAAGTCTGTTGCCAGGCATGTTAGAATTCCCTTATATATTATTTGCTTCTTTTCTCTTGCCTGTTTCAGGATCCTCTCTTTGTCTTTAACCTTTGAGAGCTTGATTATATGTTTTGAGGTTGTCTTTTAGGTTGAATCTGATTGGTGATCTTTGACCTTCCTGTATCTGGATATTTGTATCTTCTCCAGATTTGGAAAGCGTTCTGCTATTATAGAAATAAAGCTCTGAATAAGCATTCTCTAGCCCCTCTTGAATGTCAACGACATAGAGATTTACTCTTTAGATGGTGCCCCATATATCCTGTAAGTTTTCTTCATTATGTCTCATTGTTTCTTTTTTCTTCTCTGACTGTATATTTTTGTATAAACTGTCTTCAAGCTTGCTGATTCTTTCTTCTGCTTGATCACCTCTGCTGCTGATGCATTTTTCATTTTGTTTATTATCCTTTTCAGTTCCAGGATTTCTGTTTAATTTTTTATATTTCAATTTCTCTGTTAAATTTCTCTGATAAATGTCTGAATTGTTTCTCTGTGTTTTCTTGAAGTTCACTGAGTTTTCTTAAAACAGCTATTTTGCATTCTTTTTCTGCCAGATCATTCATCTGCATGTCTTTAGGATTAGTTACTGGTACCTTGTTTTGTTCATTTGGTGAGGTCATCTATCCTAGGATATTATTATTCTTTGTAGATGTGCATCTCTGACTACACATTGAAGAATTGGGTATTTTTCCCAGTCTTTGCAGGCTGACTTTGTTTGTGATTGTTCTACTTCAGTGGGCTTCTTTAGAAATTGAGTGGACTGGCTGTTGTATTCCATTTCAGCACAAGAGGGCACCCTAAGCACAGGTTAGATGTAAGTCTCATGCTGGTTCTGCTGCTAATGCAGTGTCCAACTTGGATGGGCCTGTGGGAGATCCACAGATGGCACACAGGCCATGTGGGAGAGCCAGCCAGGCCCTCAAATCTGGAGGATCTGTGAACCATGCTTCCCACAGCATGGTGCCCATAAACAGCCTCCTTGGTGCAGCATCTCCTCTGGCAGAAATGGGCCACCACCAAGTTCCACATGTTGGCAGCCACTAGTCCCACCCCTCTCTTTGTCTGTAGCTGGCCTTGAGTGGTTCAACCCAGTTGCTACTTGTAGTCCTCCTTATGGACTGATGCAGAAGTGTATTTCCTGTGGTGGGACCTGGTATGGTGGTGAAGCCAAATGTTTGCCTCTAGATCATGTTTTCCAAGTGTAGAAATCATGAATCCAGGGGGATTTCCCATATTTGGTACTATAATGGCTTGAGGGGAAGGACCTCAGTCACAAAGAACCAATCCCCTTACCATCCAACTATAGTTTTAACTCACCTTCATGGTCCAAAAGGGCTTCACAGTCTCACTAGTGTGTTCAGGTTTTCTTAGTTCTTGTGAAGGTAATTTCATGCATGGATAGTTCAATTTGATGTTTCTAAGGGGAGGTGATTTTTGAAGAGTCCTATTCTGCCATCTTGGTCCACCCATCATACACTATTTAAATTACACATCTGGAAATGGAGGGCTAGAAAGAAGACAATAGAATCCACAGCCCCTCTCCTCAAGCTTTGTCCAGTAGAACACAGTGTCCCTATAATTTAGGGGTCAGCAACCTTTTTTGATGAACACTAAATGGAAAAGATGCATAGGGAGAAGTATGTGGGAAGGGGTTCAGGGCTTCCATGACCTCTCTGGGTGCATCACCCTCTAGGAACCTCCATGTGTTCAGGTATTTGCAAGCTCCAGAAGGGCAATTTTAATATGAATACTTATATCTTTTAATTGTTAACATTTTCTTCTACTGTTTCTTTGATTTTTAAATCTGTCTTAAAACATATAGTTCACCCTTGAACAACACAGATTTGAATTGCGTGGGTCCACTTATATTCAGATTTTTTCCAATAAATATATATTTATTGGAAAAAATCTTGGAGATTTGCAACAATTTGAAAAAACTCAGACAAACTGGGTAGTCTAGAAATATTGAAAAAATTAAGAAAAAGGTATTTCATTAATGCAAACTCTATATGTAGATACTAGGCTATTTTATCACATACTATCATAAAATATACACAAATCTATTATAAAGGTTAAAATGTATCAAAACTCAAGCACAAAAACCTTTACAGACTGTAGATGGTGCCATTCCCAGTTGAGAGAAATGTAAACAAATGTAAAGATACAGTATTAAGTTATAAGTGCATAACATATACTATAGTATATACTATACTACTGTAATAATTTTGTAGCCACCTGCTATTGCTATTGCAGTGAGCTCAAGTGTTGCATGCCTCCACTTAAAATGCCATGTGATGCTAATCATCTCTGCATGAGCATTTCATCTCTCCATTAAATTGAGTATCACAGCAAAAAGTGATCTCTTACAGTTCTTGCATATTTTTGATTGTGTTTTGTGCAATACCATGAGCCTTGAATAACCCATATGAAGTGCCACTAGTGATGCTGGAGTTGCACCCAAGAAGTAAAGCAAAGTCATGACATTACAAGAAAAAGTTGAATTGATTGATACCTACCATAGATTAAGGTCTGCAGTTGCAGGTGTCCTCAATTTTAGACAGATGATTCATCTTATAAATAGATGACATAAACTCACGGTATTGACAAATACAGTACAGTACCATAAATGTATTTTCTCTTCCTTATGATTTTCTTAATAACATTTTATTTTCTCTAGCTTAATTTATTATAAGAATACAATATATAATACATATAACATATAAAATATGCATTACTCAACTATTTATGTTATCAGTAAGGCTCCCAGTCAACAGTAGGCTATCAGTAGTTGAGTTTTGGGGCAGTCAAAGTTATACACAGACTTTTTTACTGTGCAGGGGTTCAGCATTCCTAACCTCCACACTGTTCAAGGGTCAATTGTATTCTCAATCTCTTTTCCTTTTTTGCTTTAACTTTGCAGGAGATTTTCTGGATTCTTCCTACCTCCTATTGAGTTTGTATTTCGACAATCATATTTCTAATTTTTATGAGGATGTTCTTGCTCTGATTGTTTATTTTTCATGGAATCCTTTGTTACTTTATTAATGCAGTATCTTCTTGAATGTTTATGAAAATACTAATTAAAGCTTTTGACAAGTTCTGTTCTGAGAATTATCTATTTTCTTCTGTGATTATTATTTTCTTTGTTTATCTTTGCTTATCCCTTGTATATATCAGGCTCTTCTTAAATGTCGGTTAATCCTTGGTTGCCCGCTTATATTTAAGCAAAAGGAAAGAGAAATCTGACTGTGAGCTCTATGTATATGGGCAGGCCTTCATTTTCAGGTGAATGAAAGAGAAATCAGCCACTATTTTTTAAGATCTCCAGCAGCCAGAATTCAGTGGAGTTTCCTCTGGGATGCAGAGCTGCTTGAGAACTAAAGAAGAGAGCTCTGGTGCTGAATTCAGAAAACCCTGAGGATTGCTGAGCAGGTGTGTACATACCTGGCAGAGATCTGTTTATATAGCCATTGACTGTGTGCATTTTAGGCCAGGCCCCAGCGGATGCAGTATCTGTATCTTGCATCAAAGGATCCTTTGTTTCAGAGTGCCAACTTTTCCCTGATGAGAGAGGAGGCAAAGATAGAGCCAGCTAATCATCTGTCTCATGAATGACCCTCCCTTTCTCTTTCCCTTCCTCCCTTAGGGCAAAGATTGCTCAAACTGTAAGCACTTTTGTCAGCAAAGTAGGCACAGATGACCTATCTTCTCAAAGTCAGTGAGAGGGAGAGAAAAGACAATTACTAAAAGGCAGACATTTCTTGCTCAAACTGATTATCTCTCCCTATATTTGTCCATGGAAATAGATAGGAAGGGATAATGACAAATGATAACTAGTAGAAGGGAGAATATTGGTTCATTTGAGCCATGAAGATTTAATTCTATTTATTAGGAAATTTATTTAAAAGAAAGCATATGGAAATCACCCATAGGGCTGTTTGTCAGTCCCCGTCTCTGTCATGATTGCTTCATCTATGCTGGTAGTTAGGAAACTCCAGGAACCTGAAAACTTCCCAGCCTCCTCTCTGAAGTTAATAAGAGCTAAAGTGCTAGAGATACTAATGGACAGTGGCTTCTTGAAGTTGCCCCTTTGTGTGATGGACTGACAGCTAATGCTAAAATTTTCTGAAACCCAGCATTTAGAAAATTCTTATAAATTCATTTACCCATTCATTCATTCAAACACATTTACTGAGCACTACTGAGTGTAGACAGTAATTATGGAGAAGAAGACACAGCCTCTGTCTTCAAGGTGCTTACACTCTAGCTTGAATAGACAGATAAGCTGACAATTGTAATAAAGAGTGAAGAGTGATAGAATAAAGATAAGAACAGGATGTTATAGGAGCAGAGAGGAGAAGGAACTTCACTTTGCTTGAAGGGAAAAGGATATGTGGTCAAAGATGATAAACATTAAATAAATAGAGTAGATGATAAATGACATAGTGTGATAAGGAGTAAGGTCAAGGTGCTGTGGAAATATATAAAGCAAGCATATAACACGGGCTGGAGGTCATCCTGAGAGAAGAAATTAAGTAGTGTGCATTAAGGAGAGGGAGAGCTGAAGTCAGTCAGACTTAACGGAAAAGGAGACTAGTCAGGAAAGACATAATGGGGGCCTCAATTAAGAAGATGGAAGTGTAGATGGATAAGACGGAAGAGAAGACAGTTATGATGTTATCATTATTGATTATATATGATTATATAGGAGGAGGAGGCAGAAGTACTAAGCTACTTAAGTGAAATCACTTAATCCTCACAACAATCCTATGAAGAAAGTAGTATTATTTCAATTTTAGATTTGAGGAGACTGAGACACAGAGAGGTTAAGTAACTTGCCAAAGGTTGCATACTTAGTAAGACATAAAGATAAGAGAAAGTATTTAGAAAGTACAGCCAAAAGTCTTTGTTCATGGATTCAATGAGGGGAATGAGGCCAACCTGCTACCAACTTCTCTGTCTTCTTACCTCATAGCTTCCAATGGAACTTAGGTTACATTTTTGGGGGCCGGAAATTCATTTTCAACCCCATATCCTTAATTTCTGAATAGTTTAGATCTTTCTATAGTTACCTCCTGTGAACATTAGCAGAGGATTCCTTTCAGGAGTCCAAAATTCAGATTGAAGCTCACTAACCTTCATCAAATACAGCAAAAAGAAGTACAAATTCGGGCAAGGTCTGTGTCCTTTCCTTGGCCAGACTCCCTGAAAAAGAAGTGAGAGCATTTATCTTCTATTTAAAATCCCAGTGGAGTAATAAAATGTGGTATATGTATACCATGGAATACTACTCAGCCATTAAGAAAAATGGTGATCTAGCACCTCTTGTATTATCCTGGATGGAGCTGGAGCTCGTTCTTCTAAGTGAAGTATCACAAGAGTGGAAAGACAAGCACCACATGTACTCACCATTAAATTGGTACTAATTGATCAACACTAATGTGCACATATGGAAGTAACATTCACAGGGCATCAGGCAGGTGGGAGGGGGGTGGAGGGGTTGGGTAAATTCACACCTAAGGGGTGTGGTGCACGATGTCTAGGGGTTTGGCACGCTTGTAGCTCTGACTCGGGCGGTGCAAAGGCAATATAGGTAACCAAAGCATTTGCACCCCCATAATATTCTGAAATAAAAATAATAAAATATAAAAAATAAAATAAAATAAAAGCCCATCATAGGAAATTGCCACTAGGAGGAGACATTTCTTCATCAACTACTTGAGGGTAAGAACAAATGTCCTTTGTCATTAATTGTGGCTATGAAACTGTACTCAGTATATGAGAGATCATACTTCCAAATGAAACTATTCCAAACTACAAACCCTTCCGGTCTTTTCCACCTCCCCCTCCTTTTTTAAAAATCACATTCATTGTCATCATTCAGAAAGGGTATGATGGTTCATGTTCAAACATTCTTTGCCTATTCCCCATCAAAATGTGGAGTCCCCTCTATAGACTGGCCCTGTGATGCATTCTAACAGAAAGAATGAATGCTGTGTGATTTCTGAGGTTCAATTAGAAAAGGTGATACCTGCAGCACCCATGCTGGAGAAACCATGTGGTTGAGAGCCCCAGCTATTCGAGTCTTTCAAGCCCAGGTGCCAGACATGTGAATAAAGTCACCTTTGGGATCATCTCAGCTCTGACCACTGTTTGACTACAACGTCATGAGACATCCTGAAACAGACTGCCAAGTCAAGACACTTCCAAATTCCATGAGACCCAAAAAACCCAGGAGAGATAATAAATGATTGTTGTTTTAAGTCACTAAAGTGTGGAGTTATGCAGTAATAGATAAATGGAATGAGAAAAAGGTCCATTGAAGCCAATTTCACCATAAAAGATAGGGTTAAAAAGAAATCATGCAAAATTTACTTCCCTAATTTAGTTTATGCTATTAAGCTATAAATTAAAAACAGGTTTGATTAAAATTAAGAATATTTTAGAATAAGTTATAAATAATATAAATACATGCTTACTTTCCTCAGATTTGTACATACTTTTGGCTTACAGATGACAAACTAATCACCTGAACCAATCTATGTACTAGTGATCACACACTTGCATGTGTTCACCTCCATGGAGTTTTCAAGGAACCTAGCTCAAAATTTGCAAAAGGCAGAGGATAGTGGAAATCACAACTGAGACAGCCTATGGATCTGAAGTGGAAAATAGCAATGCTTTGAGAAGAGAGTCCTAATTCTGGAACTTAGCTGCTCTTGATCCCAGCTTAGAGTTTGTTGTGGTTATATAGAATGGATATCTGCTTGCTTCAGAAACTGGATTATTCTCTTTCCATGAGCATATTGCTAGGGGAAAGAATCGTCTTTAAGATGAAAGAATACAAATTCTAACTATTATGGATATATACAGTTGTTTGTACTTCTCTGCTTATTTCAATCCTACTCTTTCTTACACTTACCTTCTCTACATACCAGAAGGGCTCCAATGAGGCCTGAATTCAGGTCTTTCACCAGGTCCACATGAGACAGATATGAGTAAGTGAGACATGGCGGGTCAGAAGCCATTGGACCATTTTCTTTCAGGACCTGCCAGACATAGGTATGGCTCCCACCAGGAAAGACTTTGTCATCTTCTTTCTCCCTTTGGCTGGTGTGGTCATCATATTCAGCTCCTAAAGCGAGAAAGGATAAAATTGTACTTTCTATGCCTATCATCTACTTAAAGAAACATATCAAGTTTATTGTCATCAATAGATTCTATATAAGAAACAGACTCTCTGCATCTTAATTTGAAAGACTAACAAGCAGAAGCTATAAATGGGAAGAAGCCTCATATATTCCTGAGGAGCTCAACACCACTTATCCTAGTATGAGTGACAAAAACTAAGTTCTTGTTGAGATCTCCAGATTCTGTTAATGAATAACATTGCCTCCATTATTGCATCTTTTTGTCTAATTCAAGTCAATTCAATGACAAATATGCATTGGGTATGAACTTCGTCACAGACTCTTTGATAGGCACTGGTGAGGGTCAAGGAGGGGTATGATACAGAGATTTAAAAAGCTTTTTTTAAACTTGATTTTTCCCTGGAGTGCCAACACTATATTTGATAGGGCACACAGACTTACAAAGGTATAATTATAATACAATGCAGAAACATTCACCCATTTATTCAACAAATATTTACTGCATTCTTATTCTTTACCAGGTTCAGCTACAAGCTGAAAATAAATATAAAGATGAAGGCAGAAGTCCCTATGCTCATGGAGCAAACAGTCCAGTAGGTAAAAAAAATAGTAAACAAGCCTCCTACTCTTCAGTAATGCTTGATGAAGGAGGTGGGATTTGGGATGAATCTTAAAAGATAGATATATTTGTATATTCTTTTTTGTGTGCTTAATATAAAGAATTTCACATTTTTTTCTCTTTTTTTTACCAGCCCCAATTAGTCTGAGGGATGTAACATTTTTTGTTATATGTATGTTAGAAAATTATTCCTGGGATTGTAAAAATTTCAATTTTTTTTTGATGATATGTTTTAATGTGCATTACAAACTTACGATAGTGTACTCCTATATACTTCAAAACTCATCTTTAAAAAATAAAAATATTTTACTACATAAACAAAATGATGCTAGCACACCTAATAAAATTAACAATTTCTTAATATCACCTAATATCAGTACAATATTCAAATTTTCTTAATTGTCTGAAAGGCATCCTTTATAGCTAATTTGTCCAAACCAGAGTCCAACCTGGGACTGCACATTACATCTAGTTGTTTAGGCCCACAATCTCTTTTAGTCTGGAGTAGTCCCTTTTTTATGACATTCATTTGCTGAAAGAAATTTGGCTTTTAGTCCCATAGAATATCCCACATTATTTATTTGAATGATTGCTTCCTTGTGGGGTCATGTAGCTTGTTCCTCTATCCTCTATACATCCCAGAAACTGGAATTTAGACCTAAGTCCTTATTAGATTCAAGTTAAACAATTTTTTGGCTGAAATATGTCAAAGGTGATGCTGAGTACCTCATATTGTGCCATATTAGGGGTAGATAATATCTGGCCATCCCATCGTTAGTGACACTAAAATTGACGTCTGGATTAGCCTGATACCTCCATTGTAAAGTTAACATTTTCCACCTTCAATCAGAAAAAATCTCTGGGATGTTATTTTCGCACTTTACAAATGTCCAATTTCACATTAACCATTCGCCAATCATTTATTTCAATATGTATCTCTATAATACAACAACATTTCTTTAAAAATGTGATCATTATTTTTTCAGTGCTCAATTGTTCTGAAATTGGCCAATGAGAGCCTTTTGTACAAGTTACCATGTCCTTCTGCCTTGTCCTCAATCACTCATGGAACACTTTCTCATTTTCTAACTCAACAGTTTTTTTTTCCAGATCATCTTATAATTTCCCTGTCTCAGAACTAGAATTAGCCATTTCTCCAAGAAGCCCTGGTTCTTTTAAGTGGGGAATAGTATTGGAACTTAGGATGGAGTATGTGGTTAGGGTGTCTGTGTGACTGTGGGTTAGTATCAAATTCTGGATAGTCAATACTTTTTGATAGGGAGGGAGGTGATCGTGGAGGGGTACAGAAGGAGCTTCAACTGTATGTATATTGTTTAATTTCTTAAAATAAATTAAGCAAAAATGACAAATTGGTAAGATTTGACAAAGTGAAGTGATAGGTTCATGTTTGATTGCTATATTATATCCTGTACCTTTCTTTGTTTGAAATATTTCATTAGGAAAAGAACACCCTTTTTCCTAAGACTAAGGCGGTGGGTGGGTTGTTGGAGGTTTTCCAGGAATGGGCTGGGTTTTCCTTGGGCAGAAGAACTTGGCT
The DNA here is from genome assembly GCF_041146395.1 of Eulemur rufifrons. Lineage (NCBI taxonomy): Eukaryota > Metazoa > Chordata > Mammalia > Primates > Lemuridae > Eulemur > Eulemur rufifrons. The sequence goes on along the minus strand of NC_091012.1, from coordinate 18,895,643 downwards.
AGCCAAATCTGAGATGAGCCACTCTATCAGAAGCAGCGGCCTCAATATATGCCAAACAACATTTCACTGGAAGTGTACAGATGAATGCTGTCCAATAAAAATATAATGTGAGCCTCATGTATAATTTCAAATTTTCTAGTAGTCACGTAATAAAAGCAAAAAGAAACAGGTGAAATAATTTTAATAATGTATTTTATTTGACCTACTCTATCAATGCTGAGGGCATCACTTAAATCCTTGGATCCAGCCATACTTTGATGGACACCATGAAACTTTTCAGTTACATGAGTGAAATTAAACATTATTTACATGAATCCTCACACTGTAGCACAGTGATTCAGAGAACAAGTTCTGGAGTTAGAGGGGACTAGGTATGAGTCCTGATCCCACTACTTACTAGTTGTATGACCTTGAACCTTAGTCATTATTATTGTTATCATTATTATTATCTTTCAGTAAGTTTATATTTAAGATAATGGATCCAATACCAGATGTGCCACCATCACCAAGCACACACATCTCACTGTTCTATTCCCTAGGATAACAGGACAACAGAAGGGAACTTGACTCACCCTCAGATGCTTTCCAGTAGGATACACCAATAGCATGAAGACTGACAGGATGAGAAGCCATGTTCTTAAGTGTTATGACCACTGTGTCATGAACCTCAGCCTGGATGGTAGGACCCAGTAGACCTGCAAGAATGAGATGTCCCCCAAAGGTCACTTGGAGGATAGTACTCCAGAAAACCTATTGTTACAAAAGTGAAGGTAAAAGAGAAGCATGCCCCTGTGATTACTGATAAAAAGTTGTATATGCTTGCTGCCAACACCAGCTCAGCCTCATGGTTGTTCTAAGGAAAGATTTATGGCAATTCATTCAATGAATGCATTCATTAACTAATATTTGAGTTCCTATCTGAGTTCTTACTATAATCTAAGAACTGTCCTATGCACTGGAAATACCATAGCAAGCAACACAGATCATGGAGATCACATTCTAGAGACATTAAGCACATAAATAAATAAGAAAATTTCAAGTTGCTATAAATGCTATAAAAGATGGTGCTGTGCTAGAAAATGATGACGCAGGAGGTAGGGGATACTTTAAATATAGTGGTCAGGAAGGCCCTCTCTGAGGAGGTGCCATTTAAGCAGAGATCTGACTAATGAAAAGAAGCAAGATTTGCAAAGATTTAGTGGAAGAGCATCCAGAGCAGATAAAACAAAAGCAAAAGACCTGAGGCATGAATAAGCTTGACATAGTTGAGTAAAATGTGGCTGAAGCAAAGTGAATGAGAAGGAGAATAATGGAAAATAAAGTTATTTTTTATTATTAGGCAGGGAGCATAACATGTAAGACCATGTAGGCCACAGGAGTTTGGATGAATTTGGATTTTACAAGAAGTAAAAGAAGAAGATTTGGAACTTGTTTTGGAGGATCAATCAACAGGACTTGCTGATAGATTGGATGTTGGAGATAGAAAAAAAGAGAAAGAAGTCAAACATGACTCCTATGATTTTGGTTTATGAAAGTGGGTGGTTGTTAGTTGGGCTGTGACACAGAAAACAAGAGGAAAATTAACCGCTCTGTTTTATGGATATATTAAGTATAAGATGACTGTAAACAGTTTATTGAATGAACTGGATACGGTGGGATGAAAACATGAAATAGCTTTATTTTTCTTAGACTACTGTTTTTGTTTCTTTGTTTGTTTTTGAGTCAGGGTCTTGCTCTGTTGCCCAGACTAAAGTGTAGTGGTGTCATCATTAGCTCACTGCAACCTCAAACTCCTGAGCTCAAGTGATCCTCCTGTCTCAGCCTCCCCAGTAGCTGGGACTACAGGTGCATGCCACCATGCCCAGATAATTTTTTTTTAATTATTATTTTTGTAGAGATGAGGTTTCACTATGTTGCTCAGGCTGGTCTTGAACTCCTGACCTCAAGTGATCCTCCCACCTCACCCTCCCAAAGTGCTAGGATTACAGGTTTGAGCCACTGTGCCTGGCCAGACCATTGTTTTTAATTGCATTTTGTGAAATCTCCCTTTCTTGTACTTTGGCTAATCCCAAATCTTTTCCAATAACCTTCAGGTATTAACAAACAGTATCATTTTTACATTCTAACAAGCCCAGTCCGATCTAATATAAAACGTTTGATGTCCTCTGAAATTTAAATTCCCCCCCTCCTCCAGCTAAGTTATGACACTGCTTTCCCACCTGCTTCTCCTAATCTTCCTCCCTGACTCACTGCCTCTGCACCCTCTAAAGTAGGAGCAAGTAGGAAGAGGGTGAGGGTGGAATAGGAGGCACAATGACAGTCTTTCTTGGAAGAAGCAGGGGTAACGTGGCATTAGTACTCTCTGGTTGTGTCACATGCCAAAATTGTGGCTCTTTCTTTCTTAAGGAACTTACATGAGTTCTTTGGAGACCATCTCCCTCCAGATATGGAGACACCCCACAGCACCTGTCCCGGGCTAGGGATATGCCTTCTCCAGCTGATCACTTGTATCTCTCATCTCAGTTTTTGCCTCTGGCAGTACAATCCACATAGACATTTTCTTTGGGGGTTACCTAACCCCAGCAGGAAGACCTCTCAGAGAGAGTCTTCTTAAGACAAGTCATGTCATGGGACCTTCCTGGCCTCCTAGCTAACAGCCGCAGTGAGGTTAGCTTCCACTGTAGCCCACTTTCCTTGCTATGCCAGCAGAATTTCCCCCTAGCCTCTGGCCTTGAAAGTTTTTCCAGATAAAAACCAGGTACTAGTCAGTGTCTCTCAAGTTACAGAGGTCCTACATCTAGTCTTCTAAGTGATTTTCAACGTATCTTAACATGAGTGAGAGGCCTCCCTCACCTTATGGTGTAGGGGACATATATAACACCAAAAATGCTCTCCAGAGAAATATAAAAATCTAAACTCTTTTCTAAGTGCTTAGCCTTCTTTTATACAGTCTAGAGGGAAGTCATGGGCTAAGGGTTGCAGAATCAATTTTGGACCACTATCTGAACAAGTACTGAATAAATGGGCTGATACCTCTCTTTAGAATAGGGGGATACTCGTCGCCTATAATTCTCAGCAACAATTCTAAGACAGGAAATATACTATGTTAACATCTTGTTACATACGTCACATCTAAGTGGAAGGAAACAGTTGGCATTTAGGGATAGGTCTGAACTGGAGATATAAATTTGAGAGTTATTGGCATATAGATGGTATTTTAAAGCTATGAGACTGGATAAGATAATCTAGGGATTAAAGATAGAGAGAAAAGAAAATGAACCCAGGACCAAGCCCTGGGACTCTCTAACATCTAGAGGCCAAGCAGAGGAGGAGGGCCCAGCAAAAAGACTGAGAAAATCCAGTGTATTTCTCTTTGGCAGCTGCCCTCTTTAATTTCAGCCTCAAGACTGGGGAATCCTTGCTATGAAATAAGATACTCAGTTTCATATTTAGCATTTAACATTGTTTTCATTACCCATCCAGGGTGGCTTGGGCTTGGCAATGTTGAAAAGGTGATCCGTGAACTCTACAAACACAGTCTTTTTGTACATGACTGAGGTGTTGAATGGAAAAGATCTTGGCCCTGTAGGAGGAAATCTGTGTGAAGAAAGGAAAAAAATCATTCATTTTGGTGGACTCTTCTTTGAACCCACCTATAAAGCGGCTGTAAGTAATGCTTCCATCCCACTTTCCTCTACTGTTAACAAGGCAATTGGAATTTGTATTAGGTTGGTGCAAAAGTAAATGCAGTTTTAGCATTGTTGAAATTTGCTGTTTGATATTGGAATACATTCTTAAATAATTGTGGCTATATTATACATCATTTTAATGCACATTTCTTGCTTTCTATTTTTTTTGCTAATAACTTATTACTTGCTGTTTATTTTATATTTATTTTAGACTGTGGAAATGATGTTAGACAAAAAGCAAATTCGAGCAATTTTCTTATTTGAGTTCAAAATGGGTCCAGCAGAGACAATTCGCAACATGAACAACACATTTGGCCCAGGAACTGCTAACGAACATACAGTGCAGTGGTGGTTCAAGACTTTTGCAAAGGAGACAGAGCCTTGAAGATGAGGAGAGCAGTGGCCGACCAATGGAAGTTGACAACGGCCAATTGAGAGCAGTCATTGAAGCTGATCCTCTTCCAACTAGGCGAGAAGCTGCCGAAGAACTCAACGTTGACCATTCTAGGGTTGTTCGACATTTGAAGCAAATTGGAAAGGTGAGAAAGCTTGATACATGGGTGCCTCATGAGCTGACCAAAAATAAAAAAAAAAATCGTCCTTTATGAAGTGTCATCTTCTCTTATTGTACACAACAATGAACCATTTCTCAATCGGATTATGAGGTGCGAAGAAAAGTGGATTTTTTATGACAACCAACAACTGGTGATGACCAGCTCAGTGGTTGGACCAAGAAGAAGCTCCAAAGCACTTCCCAAAGTCAAATTGCATCAGAAAAAGGTCATGGTCACTGTTTGGTGGTCTGCTGCCAGTCTGATCCACTATAGCTTTCTGAATCCCAGCGAAACCATTACATCTGAGAAATATGTTCAGCAGATCCATGAGATACACCTAAAACTGCAATGCCTGCAGCCGGCATTGGTCAACAGAGAGGGCCCAGTTCTCCTCCATGACAAGGCCCGACCTCACATCGCACAACCAACGCTTCAAAAGTTGAACGAATTGGGCTACAAATTTTGTCTCATCTGCCACATTCACCTGACCTCTCGCCAAAAAACTACCACTTCTTCAAGCAACTCGACAATTTTTTGAAGGGAAAACACTTCCGCAACCAGCAGGATGGAGAAAATGCTTTCCAAGAGTTTGTCAAATCCGGAAGCACATATTTTTACACTACAGGAATAAACAAACTTATTTCTCATTGGCAAAAATGTGTTGATTGTAATGGTTCCTATTTTGATTAATAAAGATGTGTTTGAGCCTAGTTATAATGATTTAAATTTTACTGTCCAAAACTGCTATTACTTTTGCACCAACCTAAATATATGAATTTCTAACATCCATCAAACCAAAACACTGTGTTCACAAGTCAACTGATATGTTAGATGCCGTATGATAAGATAAATCATAAAATCAATACCTGTACACTGCATTAGTCAAAAAATTCTGTCAAAGCAATGGCTACTGCATCCTTCAATTTCATCTCTGAAACAAACTATAACTTTCACCTAAGTATACTGTATTCAGATTTTGTCAGTATGTGCCTAAAATTATACTTCCCTCCTTAGGGATACCAGGAATATCACAGAAGAATTGTTTTTGGATTTTTTTTTTTCACAAGAGCAACCTGGGAATTAATGCTCATTCTCGTCTCCAGTCATATACTCCCAATTATCCATTTATTATTAATGAATCAGCTACTGAATCAGAAACTTTCATGTGTAGATCCTGGTCTCCAAACCTCAATCAGCTAAAAAACAAATTGAGCATTCACCTGCCACAGATGTACATTCGTTCACTTATAAACTATATACTAATGCCAGTTGTACCATCACAAGACACACATCAGAAATAAATATGGAAAAGGAGAGGTTTTTAAAGACATATAAGTAGATGTGAAAATGGCTGGTTAAGAGGAACTGTGGAAAATAGGCCTTTAGTAATGTAGTGGTAGGTGTGGATGGAAGGGAAGCATTTTATAGTCTTGTGATTAGGTATATATACATGGAGGGAACAATGGTATAAGCTCAGGTCCAACTCAGAAGGTCCCAGAACCATGAATTGTGATGTCCAAAGACAAGAGAAGATGGATATCCCAGTTCAAATAGGGAGAGTGAATTCACCCTTCTGCCTTTTTATTCTATTCAGGCCCTCAATAGATTGGATGATGCCCACCCCTACATTGATGAGGGTGATTTTCTTTGCTCAGTCTACCATTTCAAATTTCCACCTTCCTACAAAAAAATTACAAGGCATAATAAAGGGCAAAAAACACAATTTGAAGAGATCGAACAAGCATCAGAACCAGATTTAGATATAGCAGGAATTTTGTAATTATCAGATCAGAAATTTTTTAAAGCTATGATCAATATGCTAAGGCAGGAGTCCCCAACTTTTTTGGCAACAGGGATCAGTTTCACGGAAGACAAATTTTCCACGGAGGCTGGGTGGGGGCAGGAGTGCGGAGTTCAGGCAGTGATGCCAGCCATAGGGACTGGCTGTAAATACAGATGAAGTTTTCCTGTGCAGCCTCCCACCACCCTCCCTTCCTAAGTTTCATGGAAGTCAGTTTTTCCATGGGGGTTGGGGGTGGAGCTCTGTGGCCTGGTTGGGGACAACAGTGCTAAGGGGTTTAATAGAAAAAGTAGACAACATTTGGTAACAAATATATACTATAAGAGGAGAGATGAGAATTCTAAGAAAGAATCAAAAGGAAAAAGGAAATGCTAGAGATCAAAAACACTGTAACAGAAACGAAGAATGTCTTTGATAGACTGGACATGACTGAAGAAAAAAATCTCTGAGTTTGAATAGCAATAGAAACTGCCAAAACTGGAAAGCAAAGAGAAAAATGACCAAAACAAACAAACAAACAAAAAAACAGAACAGAATATCTAAGAACTGTGGGGCAACTAAAAAAAGGTGTAACATATATGTAACTGAAATACCAGAAAGAAGAATGTAGCAAGGAACAGAAGCAAATTTTTGAACCAATAATGACTGAGAATTTTCCTAAATTAATGTCAGACACCAAACCACAGATCTGGAAGCTCAGAAGAGTACCAATAAGGGTGATAATTGCAAACTAGGCATATTGTATTCAAACTTCAGAAAATCAAAGATACAAAAAAAAATCTTGTAAGAAACCAGAGGGGAGAAAACACTTTACTTATAGAGGATCAAAGGTAGTAATTAAATCCAACTTTGCCTCAGAAACCATTCAAGGAAGAAGAGACTGGAGTGAAATATTTAGAGTTGAGAGAAAAAAACAACCAGCTAGAATGCTGTACCCTATTAAAGTATCTTTCAAAAATGAAGACGACATAAAGACTTTCTCATAAAAACAAAAATTGAAGGTATTTGTTGCCAGTAGACCTGCCTTGTAAGAAAGATTCAAAGAAGTTCGTCAGAGAGAAGGAAATTGATATAGGTCAGAAACTCAGATCTACATAAAGAAAGGACAGTATCAGAGAATGAGTAAGTGGAGAGAATATTGACCATAGAAAAGGCACTACAACAAAGTACACTGGATGACTTAACCATTTGATTGCTCACCAGCCTCTGTTTTTGGCACCCCAATTCTGGCAAAATTGGAGGAGCCACAGCAGAGGCCATGTGTGGTCCCAACATCATGAACTCACCAAGGTTGATCTAACTACTGATGTGTGAATTTCCAAACTGTCAGCAACAGAGACCAAAGCTTAGCCACTGATATGTCATCATTCCTCAAGGAAACTATCCAGCCACTTGGTGAGCCTCAGTAAGCACCACTATTCAAGATCTTGACAGAATATTTGGTCCATTGGCATGAGATCTTCCACAATATTGCATCAGACCAAGAGTCTCACTTTGAAGGTGTCTTGGCAGGAGTAACTGACTCTGATGATCAGGAGGAAAGGGACAGAGAAGAATATATTTGGCACCAAGATCATCTATTTGGGTATCTCTTGGTACTCTCTTGCCCAATTTTGATGATAAATGGACAAGTGCAGTCATGGCCTGAGAAGGGAATGATGACCAGGGACCTCATCCAGTAACCCATTTGGACAAGCAGAAGTACAAATTGAGAGGATGAGGGGAAGAGTCCATAATGAGTAGTAGAGGAGGGAGGTGATGAGTACCAGCTGCAGACTCAAGACAAGCTAAGGCAGCAGGAGTTGTGTGGTGTGTCCCGGACCTTTGTCTTGTTTTTCTGAGAAAAGAAGTCCTGAAATAACTATTCCAGAACTTATGAAGCAAATGGATCTGAGCAGCAGAAGGGCTGGACTATAGTGGAAACAGTGCTGTGCTGCCCAGATTACCCCCTTTGGAACTAAAAGATGAATTCCCCAAGCTGCTAGGAATGCTGGCAAGTCCTATTCTGGGAACGTACTTAGGCTGAAGTCAGCCACCTCACCCAAAGTCATGCCCCTTTCCTGGTCACTGTGGGGGTATATATGTCTGGCCAAATTGCTGCAATAGGGCACATCTCTTCAGAGCCATGTTATATAGCTTGAGCTCCGTGTGGGATTGGCCTTGGCTCAGACTGCATCAGCTCAACTTCTCCCTCTCTCCAATCCTGCTTCCTTCATTCTCCCACAGGTGTTGATGCAGAGGATTGTCCCCCAACAAACTTCCTGTGTGCAAAAGAGAGAGGGAGAGAGGGAGAGAGAGAGAGAGAGAGAGAGAAAAGAAGGGAGAGGGAAAGGGAGAGGGAGATAGGGAGAGAAGGAGAGAGAGAAAGAGAGAGAGAGAAGAACAAAGCAGACAATAATTTTTCTTATTTATGTGTTTAAAAGCCCAAGGAAGCACCATTTGAATAACATTGGTCAAAAACATTTTTTTTTGTCTGCTTTGCTTTCAAACAATCCACTGCCAGCTACAAATTTGTGGAAACACTGCCACGTGATCTTAGCACTCAAGATTGGCAGAAAACTGCTTAGAAATACAGCTTAAAATGCACCAAGGTGCTCTGCATGAAAAGCGTGGACGCAAGGCTGTAAGACCTCCTTCACGAGGAACACGGTCCCTCTCCAGCCACCAAACCCACAGAAACGCTGTGGTGACTGAGGGAAAACACATGTAGGCATAGGTCAGGCTGGAACCGTTCAGCGGGTCCCCGCCGTTGTGCCCTGGAGCTCTGACAAGGAGTGTGGCCCAGAGACTTTATGTTTAAACTATGCATTTTAGTGAAAACTAAAAATGCATCAGACTGCAGACACAGCGCACTCCACCACTTGCGTGCACGGGAGCCACACACAACAGGAACTGCGGGGAATGGTGGAAAGGGGAGGGACAGACAGAGACAGACACACAAGAGGGCTGCTCACAGGAGGCTCTGTGAGTCCCAGAGGACATTAAAGTCAAGGCAGAGGGGATTAACTGAGGAAATGAGAAAGGGACAGTCCAGAAGAGAGCGCCAAAATGGTGAGCAGTGTAAACCTAGCGGTTTAGCATCAATTCACATGAAGTAAAAACTGCTGGGAGCACAAGCACAAGGAGAAACTGGTAACCGCGGTCACAGAGGAAGACCTTAATGCCCCTTTGTGGGATGGAGCAGCAGAGTGGCTGCAAAGGCTCCTTGAACTGTGCATTGTGCTGAGCAGACCTCTCTCAAGGAGACTGACTGACCGAGTGGGGCGAAGGTGGGGCCGACTGGATTCCCACCTCCCTCCTCTCCCACGTAGCCCTGCAGTTCACTCCATTCCAGGATTTCCAGGACACCCAAGAAAGCACGTTGCTGTGGGAGCAGTTCTGCCAAGTGAAGGCCGCGACAAATGACTTTCTGTACTGGCTGAGGGCCAGGGGCCGACATGCTGATAAGGATGCTGTTCCAGTAAAAAGAGCTGATTTATAGAGGAATGAGGGGGCCTCTGTATGGGCCAGGGGACGCAAATAGGCTGTGTAAGCAGGTTGCCGGAGGCCTATCTCTTCCATGCCTGCAACGCTCCCACTTCTACCTTAGATCACACCCATGGCCATGTAGGGGATCCTTGATGACCAGTTGATGACCAGTTGCTGGAGAAAAAATCCTGACCTTGAATTACAGATGAGTCAGCTTAATATGCAGGTGCAAGCCAAAAAATTGACTGTTCCTATGTCACAGCCCGACTCAGGCGTGGCTTTGATAGACAGTGGTGAAAGAAAATCTCCCCAAATGGGCCAAACTTTGGCCAGTGTTGCTGGTTTTCCACTTTGTGTAAAAAGGGAAATGGCCCAGAGTTCGAATATATACAGACTAACAAACAGCAGCAGATGGCTTGACTGTCTGGTCAGGGGCCTAGAAGGAAAACAACTGGAATATCAGGGACAAGGATGTCTAGGGTAGAGGCATATTAGTAAGAGGACACAAAGTAGAAGGACCTCCGTGGCATAAATTAATGCCACCAGAAAGCATCTGCCATGAAAGAAGCACAAAACAACAACATAGATAAAATGACTAGCATTTAACATCAGTCAGCCTCTGCATTGCTGGCAAGATGTGAGCTAAGTGGCGATGGTGGCAGTGAGAAAATTTATACATGGACCCAAAAGTGTGGGTTCCCACTGATTAAGGCTGATCTAGCTACTGACACTTTTGCCACCAAAGTCCAGTCTGCTAGCGACAGAAACCAGGTATCACATGTCACCCCACCCAGAAGCTTTTAAACGCACAGGTGAAGCTCCAGTTTGGAGGCAGGTCTCTGTGAGGATGGAGGGCCAGCCTCCAAGGTGCTGTATATGCATCAATTCAAAGATGATTCTGTGTCTCCAGTAAGAAGATGGGTTTAGGAACCAAAGGGTGGTTCCTAACCACCAGCAAAGGAAACTCTGCTTACCATCACTCCTAGTGACCCACCTAGGGAGTCTGTGTCCCGTCCCTGCAACTCTGGGCCAGGCAGTTTAAGAGGTCCCCACAGCAGAAGTGTAAGAGTGTGCCTCAGCTGCCCCAGAAGGACACATCACTCATCCAGGGCAGACCACAGCCCCCTAGGATGGACAGCACGTAATGACTAATCAGTGCAGGGATATAGAGGCCTGGCCATGTTGGTCATTGCAGCTCCAGAGGTCCCCTAGGGTTGGCAGAGGCTGTCCCACAGCTTTTTGTGCAGCCCACTTCTCCGTCTGTCCACTCCTGCTTCCTTAGATGTTAATCCCAAGAACACTTCAAATAAAATTCCTGCACATTAATCTCCATCTCAGAGTCTGCTTCTAGGGAACACAACCTGTGACATTAATTCATATTTAAATGTACTCTAATGTCATCCACTGCTAAATTCCCATAGCACTAGTCTTGGCATAGGCCTATGTGGCTTCTACTCATTTAACAACATTATTTGATGCCTGTATCATTATTGAGTGTGCTCCTTCCTTCAGTCCATTTATCTCATCCCCTGGCCACTCTGAGACTTATTCTCTTCCTCATCAACCCATCTCCAGTTTGTTACCTTTCTGTTTTATATCCTTTGGATCTGCTGAGTCTACCCTACCCACTTTCTCCAAAGTTTCCATATTGGTTTCTAATAAGACTCAGATCCATGTCCAAGGATAGGTATTTTGACGTAAGGAGCACAGTGCTTTCACTTTAAGTATTTCTGACTAAAATGAAGATACAAGACACATAGAAAATATTTTCTAGAGCAAGATATTGGAAGTGCAGAGAGGGAACTGGATCGAGAGCACAGAGAAACACTTTTTCCCCTTCTGAGGGAAGAGTGAAAAAAAGAGAAGACAGGCAAACAAAATTGTGAGACAGAAAAACAGAAGGCCTAGGTCCTATGTCAAGCAGGATGTGGTTCAGGGCAGGACTTTCTATTCAAGTGACCTAATAGACGACATTCCTAAGAGCATCAGCACCACCCAAGTGTGTGGTTCAGTTCTGAGATGAGCCTATACAGGGCAATGTATATCTTCCTAGCCTGAGACCTTCTCCATTCGAGTGAATATTTTCCATTGCAGCAGAAACATGTGATTTATTTCCCTGTGTCAGTTTCAGGGTAATCTGCACAGTAAGTGACAAAATGTTCCAAGGTTCATGGATTTTGCTCCTTCCTAACTTTTGTAAGATTTTTGTTTGTGTATTTCCTTTGGGATTGGATATATAAATCCTGCTAAATACATTTGGCAACAATTGTCCTTGACATGAACTGTTCTTTCACATTTTATCTAAAACCAATCGGAAAACCTATTATATTCTCTGACCTTTGCTTAGAAGAAGCTGAGCAGCTGCAGGAACAGATAATATAAAACTGAATTTTCCCAGCTGTTTATTTCAATCCTTGGCAGAGGCTCTCAGGATGTGTCCAGAGTCAGCTTATCCTGTTAATCAGTATCAAAATAATCTAGATTATAAAATGGTATCATAAAAATAAAAATTCTATCAACCTTTTTCCTGGTAAATAACATGTGACTGCCTACACAACAACATAAAGATAGCTAATAAATGAATGATTTACTCTATTAAATTCAATTTTGCACTCAAACTGTTTTTCACTGTGCCTCAGGCTGCATGCTATATGGACATTATAATAGAAAGTACAGTGTATTAAGTACTATCTCGATATTAATTGTTAGCAAGGCCAACATTAACAGAGAAGTAACTGTTCAATTAGGTACCAGGCAACTGACAATCTGGGCCTCTACTTCAAGGTCATTAACACTGCTCAAAGTCCTCAATTTAAGAACTAAATCTATAAAACTCATAAAAAATATGTATAAATCTTTGTGATCTTGGATTTGGCAATGGTTTTTAGATATGACATCAAAAGTATAAGCAACCAAAGAGGAAAAAATAGATAGATTGGACCACACCAAAATGAAAAACTTTATGCTTCAAAGGATACCATTAGGAAGGTGAAATAACTACTCACAGAATGGAAAAATATTTGCATATCATAGATCTGATAAGGTTATAATATCGAGAATATATAAAGAAATTTTACAACTCAATAATAAAAGACAAATAACACAATTTAAAAATAGGCAAAGGATCTGAATAGACATTTTTCCAAAGAAGATATACAAATGGTCAATAAGCACGTGAAAATACATTAAACATCAATAGTCATCAGGGAAATGCAAATCCAAACCATGATGAGATACCACTTCATACCACTAGGATGGCTATAATAAAAAAGAGAGTAACAAATGTTGATGAGAATGTGAAGAAATTGGAATCCTCATACACTGCCAGTGGGAATGTAAAATGGCGCAGCAACTTTGAAAAAGTTTGGCAGTTCCTCTAAAAGTTAAACATAGACTTACCACGTGACCTTGCTATTCTACTCCTAGGTATATACAATAAGAGAAATAAAAACATATGTCCTCACAAAGACTTATACATGAGTGTTAAGAGCAGTATTATTAATAATAGCCAAAAAGTAGAAACAATCTAAAAATCCATCAATAGATGAATGGATAAATAAAATGTAGTATATCTATACAATGAAGTATTATTCAGCCATAAAAAGATTCTAGGCACAAAAGGCCATATATTGTCCGATTTCATTTATATTAAATGCCCAGAATAGGCAAAACCTTCCTCCAGGGGCTGGAGGGAGGAGGAAAATTGGAAGTGACTGTTTAATGAGTACAGGATTTCTTTTGGGGGTGATGAGAATATTCTAAAATTAGAGGTGATGGTTGTACAACTTTATGGATTTACTAAAAACCACTGAATTGTATACTTTAAAATGGTGGATTTTATGGTATGTGAATTATATGTTAATAAAAAAGGAGAGATTTAGGAAAGCAAGAAAACCCAAAACTCCACACTGAAAATCGGTGAATTTTACCATATGTAAGTTGTACCTCTAAGGAGTTAAAAAAGGGTAAGGAAGTATTCTGAACTTTATACTATTAAATTCAACAACTCAGATGAAATTCCCTAAAAGACATTATGTAGACTGAACCTAAAAGAAATAGAAAATTCAAATAGCCCTTTACCTATTAAAATAGAATTCATAATTAAGATTTTTTATACAAAACAAACAAACAAACAAAAGCAACAACAACAAAAACAAAACAAAACCAAACCCAACCAAAAAACCTTCAGGATAAGATGGTTTCCCTGGTGAATACACTCAAACATTTAAGAAAGAAATGGTGCCAATTCTACATAAACTCTTCCATAAAATAGAAGAGTGAACACTTCTTAACTCATTTCATGAAGATAGTATTACTCTTAAAGCAAAACCAGACAATCACATTACGAGAAAATCACAGATAAATATCCATCACAAACAAAAGCAAAACAAAAAAAAAAAACCTTAAAAAATTGTTTTAGTTGGCTTGGGCTGCAATAACAAAATACCATAGGTGGCTTAAACAACAGAAATTTATTTTCTTACAGTTCTGGAGGCTGGAAGTCCAAGATCAGGGTGCCAGCATGGTTGGTTTCTAGTGAGGGCTCTCTTCCTGGCTGACAGATGGCTGCCTTCTTACTGTGTGTTCATATGGCTTTCTTTTTTTTTTTTTTGAGACAGAGTCTCACTCTGTTGCCCGGGCTAGAGTGAGTGCCGTGGCGTCAGTCTAGCTCACAGCAACCTCAAACTCCTGGGCTTAAGCGATCCTCCTGCCTCAGCCTCCCGAGTAGCTGGGACTACAGGCATGTGCCACCATGCCCGGCTAATTTTTTGTATATATATATTTTAGTTGTCCATATAATTTCTTTCTATTTTTAGTAGAGACGGGGTCTCACTCTTGCTCAGGCTGGTCTCGAACTCCTGACCTCGAGCGATCCACCCGCCTTGGCCTCCCAGAGTGCTAGGATTACAGGCGTGAGCCACCGCGCCCGGCCCATATGGCTTTTCTTTAGTGCACATGCACAGAGAGGGAAAGCTTGCTCTCTTCTTCTTATAAGACTACCAGTCCTATTGGATTAGGACTCCATCTTTATGCCCTCATTTAACCTAAATTACCTCCTAAATGCCCTATCTCCAAATACAGTCACATTTTGGGGTTAGGATTTCAACATATGAATGTGGAGGGGGACACAATTTAGTCCATAACAAAAATATCACCAAAATAATATATGACAACCAGGTGGGTTTTTTCCCCTGGGAATATATAGCTTGTTCCTCATTAAAAAAAAAAATCAATCAAGGTAATTCACCATATCAACAGAATAAACAAGGTAAACCATATGATCATTTCAATATATGAAGAAAAAGCATTTGACAAATCTGGCACCCAATATTGATAAAAACTCTCAAGATACTTAGAAGGAAAATTCCTCAACATGACAAAGGGCATCTATGAAAACATTACAAGTAACATTATACTTGATGGTGAAATATTGAATATTTTCCCTCTGAAATTAGGAACAAGACAAGGATTTCTGCTATCACTAGTTCTATTCAACATTGTACTAGAAGACCCTGCCAGTGCAGTAAGGCACCAGAAAAGAAAGAAAAAAAAGAAATAAAAAGTATCCAGTTTTAAAAGGAAGAAGCAAACTGTCTTTATTTGCAGAAAACATGATTGTGTATATAGAGATACTAAAGACTATACAAAAAGCTACTAGAGCTAAAATGTAAATTTAGCAAGGTTGGAGTAAACAAGGTCAATATACAAAAATCAACTGAATTTCTACATATTAGTATCAAATGAGTGGAAAATGAAAGTAAATAAAAATGATAACAATTAATAGCATCAAAACTCAAAAATATCTCGGGATACAGTTAATAAACTGTGTGCAAGAACTATACTTTAGGCTATAAAACATCCTAGAGAGAAATTAAAGATTTCTCTTTGTTGTACTGAAAGATTCAATATTGTTTAGATGTCAGTTCTCCTCAAATTGATCAATAGATTCAATTCCAGTCAAAATCCTAGTAGGCTATTTGGTAGGTATTGGCTAGTTGACTATAAAATTAATACAGAAATGTAAAAGCCTAAATATATAAAAAGCAATTTCAATAAAGAACAAAGTTGGAGGTTTTAGACTGGCTGATATTAAGATTTATTATAAGGTTACAGTAATCAAAATGGCAGTACTGGCATAGGCACAGACATATAAATCTATTGAACTAGAGAATCCACAGACAGACTTGTGTAAATACAGTCATTTGATTTTCTGCAAAGGTGTCAAGGCAATTCAACAGATGAAGAAAAATCTTTCATACCATACAGAAAATTTAACTCAAAATGTGTTATAAACCTAAACATAATGCTAAAATGATAAAAGTTCAAGAAGAAAACATAGTGGAAAAGCTTTGTGAACGTGAGGTGGGCAAAAATTTCCTAGGACAGAAAAAAAAGCATAAATCATAGAAAAAAAGGTAAATTGGACTTAATTACAACTGTACGTTTCTGCTGTTTGAAAGACAGCATTAAGAAAATGAAAATGCAAGCTACAGACTGGGAGAAAATATTCAAAACAGGTACATCTAAAAAGTATTGTGCCAAGAATATATAAAGAATTCCTGAAACTCAACAAGACAAACCACCCAGTTAAAAATGAGCCAAAGATCTGAATAGATACTTCACCAAAGAAGATATACAAATGGCCAAGTAGCACATGCAAAGATGTCCAACATCTTTAATCATCAGAGAAAGGCAAATTAAAAGTACAGTGAGATACCACCATGCAGTCATTAAAATGAATAAAATTAAATACTGGTAACATCAAATGTTGTCCAGGATATGCTGCAACTGTCACTCTCATGAGTTGTTGGTGGGAGTATAAAATGGTACAACTGTTCTGGAAATCTGTCTGGCAATTTCTTTTAAAGTTAAACATGCACGTACCAAATGATCCAGCAATTCCACTCCCAGATATTCAACTAAGATAAATGAACAGATATTCACACAAAAAAATGTGTAGAGGAATGTTCATAACAGGTTTATTTATATTAGCTCCAAACTAAAAACAATCCAAAAGTCCATCAGCAGGTGAATGGATATACAAACTATGACATATGCCCATAAAGGAGCAGTATTCAGTAATAAAAATGAAAGAATTACAACAACCTGGATGCATTTGCAAATCATCATGCTGAAGAAAAAACAGGCCACAGAAGAATGTGTGATTCCACTGATATAAAATTCGAGAACAGTTGAAAATGAATCTGTAATATCCATAAAGCAGCCAGGTCGGGGTAGGGAGACTCATTGAAAAGTTGCAGGAGGTTCAATGTAAGTGTTCTATACGTTGATTAAGGTAGTGGTTATACAAGTGTCTGCATTTGTCAAAACGCCTCAAACTGCACATTTAAAATCAATGTGCTTCATTGTATGTAAATTGTACCTGTGGTTGGTAAAATTTGGGCCCTTATGACCTTTGTCCCTTGATGTTATGCCCAAGAATATGTTATGTTACTTGACAGAAGAAACTTTGCAGTTGGAGTTAAGGTTGTTAATCAGCTGGCCTTAGGATGGGGAGAAGAGCCTGAATTGTCCAGGTGCACCCAATGTAATCACATGCGCCCTTAAAAGAAGGTCAGAGAGATGCAGTGGAAATTGAAGTCAGAGGAATTCTAAGCAGGAGAGAGACTTGGTGCATTGTTGCTGGCTTGAGGATGGAGGATGGAAAGTGAAGAGAGGGAACTGAATTATGCTAACATTGCAAATGAGCCTGGAAGCGGATTCTCCCCCAGAGACTCCACTAAGGAGTGCAGCCCTGTCAACACCTTGGTTTTGGCCTTGTCTGACCCTTAGCAGAGTCCCCAGCTGAGCCCCCTGGACTTCTAACCCACGGAAACTGTGCAATCATAAATGGGTAATGTTGTAAGCTGATAAGTTTGAGGTAATTTGTTATACAGCAAAAGGAAACTAATTAGGATACTCAGAATTGATCCAAATATCAAAAAATAACTTAATAAGCCAATAAAATGCAGTTAAAAATCATACTCCTAGATTAATTTTGCATTAAAGATGAAATCAAAGATGTTACAAACTGTCCTGAAAACAATGAAAAGAAAACCCTTCACGATAATCATTTCACAATGTATTAATATATGTATATCAAAACATTATACTGTGCACCTTAAATATATACAATTTTTATTTGTCAGTTATACCTCAATAAAATTGGAGGTAAAAAAGAATCACCTGGGCAGTGAATTGTTCTCTGAGGAAACTGCATTTTAATAAGTTTCCTGAGTAATTCCTGTGCACACGGAAGTCTGAGAACTATTGTCTTCATGAGTTCAGATTTAAGGTGATTTTTTAAAAGAAAGTTGGGGTTCAATTAATTAATATGAGATATTTTTTATTTCTTTATATTTCCAAGCTCCACGTATCATAAAACTACTTTTCCTGAAAAGTTATCCTGCACTGTAGTCCTAGCACTCTGGGAGGCCGAGGCGGGAGGATTGTTTGAGCTCAGGAGTTCCAGACCAGCCTGAGCAAGAGCGAGAACCCGTATCTACTAAAAAAATAGAAAGAAATTAGCTGGACAACTAAAATATATATATATATAGATATATATATATATAGAAAAAATTAGCCGGGCATGGTGGCACATGCCTGTAGTCCCAGCTACTCGGGAGGCTGAGGCAGGAGGATTGCTTGAGCCCAGGAGTTTGAGGTTGCTGTGAGCTAGGCTGAGTCAGCACTCTAGCCCAGGGCAACAGAGTGAGACTCTGTCTCAAAAAAAAAAAAAAAAAAAAAAAAAAGTTATCCTGCAGAAGTGAAATTAAGCTGAGAGGATAAGTTGCTGGAATTTTAATAAAGGTATATGGAGATAGTGTAGTTGAAATGCTCACTTTTTGCATAACAAATCTCACTGTTCATCTTTTCACGCTGGCAAAAATAAAAGACTACAATGGGAATGGGTGTATACCTACATAATGAGTGCGATGCGCACTGTCTGGGGAATGGAAACGCTTGAAGCTCTGACTCGGGGGGATGGGGGGACATGGGCAATATACATAACCTGAACTTTTGTACCCCCATAGTAAGCAGAAATAAAAAAATGAGACACTGAAGAATAAAATGATACCCCCACACACACAAAAAGAAAATTTGTGAACAGTGCATTGCCACATGCCAATTATACAGCACAGTTAATGAATTAATAGCTTGTTTTCTGCTCAGTGAAAATAAAAAGAAAACCCTTTATTCCAAAACCTATGAGATACAGAAAAGGTGTTCTCTGAGAAAGATGTATAGCTTTAAATGCCTTTAAAAACAAAGGATGAAAAAAAAAAAACCGTATTACTTTTCCTATTAGAAAAAATGCAGCAAGATAAGCAAAAAGAATCTATGAAGAGATCATTGATAAAGATAAAATCTAAAAATTAAACATCCAAAAATAACTAGGAAAAAAAAAATAAACCCAAAAGCTCATTCTGTGAAAAGACCACCACCAACAAAGTCCCTAGCTTGTTCACGGAAAAAAGATAAATAGCAAAGATATAAGAATTTCAGAATTAGAAAGGGCACATAACTACAGATAATGTGGAGTAAAAGAATCATGAGACAGTGCTATATGCAACACTGTGGCAACAAAATTGAAAAAATAAAGAAAATTATTTGCTGTTCTCGGCAATAGAAAAAGATGGATCGCTTATCAATTCTTTTCACAAAACCAACAAAACCTTAAATACCAAAAGCTAATAATAGTAAAAAATGAAGCTATAGATCAATGTCACATATAAAGGCACACAGACTCTAAAGAAATATTAGCACATAGAACTCAGCAATAATCAAATTATATGGACAGTATATTTCATTCCAAGAATGTAAGGGTATTCAGTGTCAGGAACTCTATTAACATAATCTATTTGTTCATCAACATATTAAAGAAGACGAATGAGATAATGCTAGATGCTGAAAAGTCACGTATAATAAAAATTTTATGGCAAATGGGAATAGAGGTAACAATCTGAAGTAAAATCATGGAATAGAAGGAATGCTCACTTTTATTGTCTCAGGTTTTCTGATAAATTCAATAAGAAGAAAATGAAATAACTGGCTATAAATATTGGAAAAGAACTAAAGTCTCTCTCATATGGCTAATGATATGATTTAATACCCAGAGAGATGCTAGGGTAAAATTACTGGAATTAATAACATGAATATATGCAAACCAATAGCTTTTCTCTACTCTGGTACTAAGCACTTAGAGATGAAAATAGGTGAAAACTATTTTATTAACAATAGCAACACTTATAAAATGCATAGGGATAAATATAATAATAAAACCACTTACATGTATTATACTTATAAAATTAATATATATATATATATATAAGTTTAATGAAATTTCAATTAGAATCACTACATGGCTTGGCTCTTTTTAATTGGAAGAATAAAATACCTAACAATAGGCCGGGTGCAGTGGCTCAGGCCTGTAATCAATCCTAGCACTCTGGGAAGCCAAGGAGGGAGGATTGTTTGAGCTCAGGAGTTCAAGACCAGCCTGAGCAAGAGTGAGACCCCTATTCTACTAAAATCAGAAAGAAATTAGCTGGACAACTAAAAATATATAGAAAAAATTAGCCGGGCATGATGGCACATGCCTGTAGTCCCAGCTACTAGAGATGCTGAGGCAGGAGGATGGCTTGAGCCCAGGAGTTTGAGGTTGCTGTGAGCTAGGCTGATGCCACGGCACTCTAGCCCGGGCAACAGAGTGAGACTCTGTCTCAAAAAAAAAAAAAATGCCTAAGAATAGCTAAGAAAGGTACCGAAAGATTAGTGAGGATTGCTTTCATTTACCAGACAATAGAAGGTATTATAGGCCCACTGTAATCCAATCAATATGGTATTGGCACACCAAGATAATAGGAGATCAATAAAACAGCATAGTGAATCCAGAAATATATACTAATATATAAGAGAATTTTATATGATGAACGTGTTGATTTAAATCAGGGGCAAAAGATGTATTATTTGATAAATGATGCTATCACAATAGGCTATTGATCTGGATTGAAATAAAACTAGACAGATCCCTGTCTCATACCATATACAAAAAGTAATTATCAGAATTGAAGCTGTAAATGTAAAAAGCAGAACAGTAAAAACCTTGCAAGAAGATCTGAGAGAATACATGTGCAGCTTTGAGATGTGGAAGGCATTTTAACCAAGCCCATCAACTTTGAAGATTTGAAAGAAAAGATATATTTGACTATAAAAATTAAAAACATTTTGGCACAAGTTTATAAACAAAGTCAATAGACAAACAATAGATCTTGGGGGAAATTGCAATACACACAACAAAGGGTTAATACTTGTAATAAACTTTTTTTAAAAATGAAAGAGCCCAAAGAAGAATGGGCAAAGCATATGAATAGTGAAATCCCCCCAAATAAATCTGGTAGCCAACAAGCATTTAAAAAGATGCTCATCCTCATTGGAAATAAAAAGAATGCAATTAAAGTGACGATACAATAACACTCTATACCTATAAAATTGGCAAAATTAAAAATCAAGATAAAACTTATCACTGATGTGAATGCAGAGAGAAGGGCACAACCATATGTTGATTGTAGAATATGTGTGAAAAGTTCTGGCCTTTTTGAAAATTAAAATGAAAAAGGAAATATTCCCTTTGTCCCAGTAATATCGCTCCTGAGAATCTGTTCTATGAGAAATACAAGCACCAGTATGTAATGACATACAATACAGTGGCCAAAAAACTGGAATAAGATGAATACACTGACTAGACACATGGTACAGCTATAGCATGGAATCTTATACAGCCAATAAAAAGAATGAATTAAAGCCAATTGACTTGGAGAGAGTTTTACTAGGTGCTAATGAGTGAGAAATGTGTCTATACTATTCCAATTTTTTAAAATAAATAATGATCAAGAAAACCTTTATTTGCATGAATATATATTATCATACTGGGGTTATGTGGAAGGAGGGTAGGGAGCCAAACAGAAAGAACAAAAAAGGCTATAAAGTCACATTTAATATTTATATGTGTTTAAATATTTATAATGCACATTTAAATAAGACAAAACAAAATTTAACATAAATGACTTCAGCATTCAACTCAATAAGGAAAAACTGAAAAACAAAATGAACCAAAGGAAATTAGAAAGAAGGCATGAATTAATGAAAGTAAAAGCAGAAACTGATGCCATAGAAAGAGAAAAAAAGGATTGATACATTGAACCAAAAGATCATTCTTGACAAGACCAATAAAGTCAAGAAACCTTGAAATAATAAAAATATTATTTTTAAAAGAGAGAAAAAAGAGAGAAAAAGACAACACATGCAACATAAGGAATGAAAAAGGAGATATAACTACAGACAGACGAGTTTAACAAGACGCTATTATGTAAGTAAGTTGATACCAATACACTATCAAATGCAGGGATATAGATTGCTTTGTATGAAAATATATATAACCAAAATTGACTGAAGAAGAGGCAGAAAAAATGTCAATCAACTGATGACCACAGATAATACTGAAAAGGTTATTTAATAATCTACTCTCCTCAAATGTTCCAGAACTCCCAAAACATGAAAATCTTCTGAACTCATGGCTAATTTTACCCTTATACCAAAAGTAGGCATAGCTATCAAAAACGCACCACGGTATACACAAGAGAACTAGAAACTAAACTTGTTTTAATATTGACTGGATCTCATTGTCCTGATTCTCTCTACAGAAGCTTGGGTAGGCGGAGGGAAGTTCTGTTTTCTCTCTTATGCCCCTTGCCCCTTCATCCTTCCTGTACCTTACTCTCTAGATTCCAGAGTGGCAGCATGTGACAAAGAGAAGCAATGGAGAAAACAGAACAAAAAAATCGACTAATAGGTCAGATCTATGAGAAGACTTGGCAATTAGCATTTGTACCAATAGCTCAGATGCATGGACGCCTTACCTGGAAATGTTTCTTCTGGGTTCAACTAGCATCGCAGCCATCTAACCTGATGTCTGTGCCTTCCTCCAACCAGAGTCACATCCCCACAATCTTGGCCCATGATCAGACCATATAGAACATGCCTTTACCTTGTGTCCATGTGCAGCTCACCAAGCAGGTCATGATGCATATAGTCCCAGAACAGTTCCACTGCACCCAGGTAGTATCTTCTGGTGGCACTAAAGCTGAATCGCAATAGGCACAGAAAGAAGCAGGTGGAGAACTCTATTTTCATGACTCTTATTGTTAGAAAAATGTTCAACTAGAGAAGTGAAAGATTAATTCTTCTCTAAAATATCTTTGGCTCTCAGGAGAAAAAAGGTGTATTTTCTATGATTTAATAAAAAGTCCCAAATTTTTTTAGAGCATTTTAGAGAACTTTACTGCTGAATGTGACAGCAACATTAGCACTAAAGCAGTGACTGACAGAATTGCTTCCTTTTTGGCAGTGGGAGGCAGCCACAGGAAGAACTGAAGTAGGGAAAGGGAGGCTGAGCTAATGCTTAACCCATTCACCTCTGAGAGCAGTAGGGGCATGAGATATCTACTTTAATGAGAACCTTTTAGGAAAAGAAGAGGATGGCAAGACCAAGGTGAAGAGAAGTTTTAATTTGTGCTCATATTCCTAACCTACTCCAACACTCTTCCTTAGTGGTAGTGGCGAGAGAAGTTCTGGATGTTGTTGAAGATTCTGGAATCCACTTGCACAAGCAAGAGAGTAACCAGTATCCTATTAGTCTCTCCTACACTTGCTCCTCACATAGCTGCCACAGGGCGATTTTTTTAAAACTATAAAGTGAGTCATGCCACTCCTCTGCTCAGAATCCTCCAATGGTTTCTAACCTCCCTCACAGTAAAATCATGTCTTTACCATGGCCTAGAGTATCCCACATGGTCTGCAAACCCCTTCCCCTGATCTCTGTGGTCTCATTTCACTCTGGCTACACTGGCTTCCTTGTTTTTCCTTAAAACATTAAGCACACTCATGACCCTAGACCCTAACACTCGCTATTTACTCTACCTGAAACACCTTTCCTCCAGATCTCCACACGGTTCCACTCCCACAACTTGTTTGTGTCTTGGCTCAAATCTTGCCTGCTCAATGAGTTTCCAGTATGGAAACATTTACATTGTGAATGCTTTACCCCCATTGGCACTACTGATATCCCTCTTGGCTTCACTTTTCTTGATAGCACTCATAACCACCTGGCATTTATTTATTTGTTTGTGGTGTTGTTACCTGGTGCATTTTAAGGTTGTTTACATTTGGTCCAGGTACAGGATATATGTTTTTACATCACAATGTAGCCATGCTGAGCTCACACAGAGGCCCTACTCACATTAATGTATATAAGGGGAAGTGATGGGGCCTCAAAGTGTAGGAGCTAATGAGAAGAAAATCGACCAGAGTTGCTATAAGAAATGTTATCACTGAGTCCAGTTCTGCACAAATAAGAATGTGTCAGGGGAGCAATTGGTGAATTGTTGTCCAGCTTGGAAACAAACAGGAAGAATCCCCTTTGATAAACGTTTGCTAAGACCTCTTCTCGGAGGGCACAAGGATGCAGAGATGATAGCTGCTACTTACTATATGCCAGGAACTGTTCTATGTTCTAATACAGTTGGTATTGTTGTTCATTTTCTGGGAAATGAAACTGAACACGAAGAGGTTGGGCAACTTGTCCATCGTTATGCACTTTGTAAGTGGTAGCATTCAAAGCCATGTAGATCTGGCTCCAAAAGTAATGCTCCTAGCCACTATGCTATACTTACATGCCTTAGAAATGAATAAAATCCAGTTCCTGCCCCCTGAGAGTCACAATCCAATGTGGGGAGACAGAAAAGTATACAGTTACAGCACAGGGTGATAAATTCTCTGCTAGGTGCTTCACACACACTCTGACAACACTGAAAAGTGGGTACAGATAAAGCAAATGAGGTGCAGAGAGATTAAGTGGCTTTCCTAGGGCCACACAACTACCCATTTCTTCTAGACAGGCATTGTCCTAGCCACTGGGTGAATAGCAGTGAAAAATACAAAGAACTGGAAGAAGGACGATAAGCAATAATCACATGAGTAAGTTATACAATATGTTAGAAGGTAAAAATAAGTGCTGTGCACAAAAACAAAAGTAAGCAGGGTAAGGGGGAGTGTGTATCAGGTTGCAATTTTAAACGCAGTTGGTTATGGAAAGTCTCGCTGAAGTTACATTTCAGCAAAGGGACTTTGGCTTCTACAATGAGGGCAATAGGGAGCCATAGTAGGGCCCCGAGTAGAGGAGGGACTTAACTTTGAAATTAACTTTGAAACTGATCTTTCTGACTACGGTAGAGTGAACAAACCTTACGAGAACGAGGGTAGAAGCAGGGTGACTGGTTAACTGGGGGGGGGGGAGAGAAATGTTAGTGGCTTGGGCTATGATGGTAGTACTGGACAGGCTGGCAAATAACTGGATGCATTGTGAAAGTAGCGTTTATGTGAACTGTAGATGAATTTTGGATCTGTGGACTTTGAGAGGGGGAAGTTTGGAAGCACGCCAAGGGTTTCTTTTTTTTTTCCTTTTTTTTATTTTATTTCAGCATATTATGGGGGTACAAAAGTTTAGGTTATGTATATTGCCCTTGCCCCCCCCCGGGGGGCAGAGTTTCAAGTGTGTCCATTCCCCAGAAAGTGCGCATCGCACTCATTATGTAGGTATACACCCATCCCCTCCCTCCACCCCCCACCTCTGTCTGATACCCAATTAGTGTTATTCCCAAATGTGCTCTTAGGTGATGATCAGTGAAACCAATTTGATGGTGAGTACATGTGGAGTTTATTTTTCCATTCCTGGGATACTTCACTTAGTAGAATGGGTTCCAACTCTATCCAGGAGAACATAAGAGATTCTATATCCCCATTATTTCTTGTAGCTGAGTATTACTCCATGGTATACATATACCACATTTTATTAATCCACTCATGTATTAATGGGTGCTTGGGTTGTTTCCATATCTTTGCAATTGTGAATTGTGCTGCTACAAACATTCAGGTGCAGATGTCTTTTTTATAGAATGTCTTTTGTTCTTTTGGGTAGATGCCCAATAATGGGATTGCTGGATCGAATGGTAGGTCTACTTGAATCTGTTTAAGGTATCTCCATATTGCTTTCCACAGAGGTTGCACTAGTTTGCAGTCCCACCAGCAGTGTATGAGTGTTCCTGTCTCTCCGCATCCATGCCAACATTTATTCTTTTGGGACTTTTTGATAAAGGCCATTCTCACTGGAGTTAAGTGATATCTCATTGTAGTGTTGATTTGCATTTCCCTCATGATTAGAGATGCTGAGCATTTTTTCATATTTTTGGCCCTTCTTCTAACTTCTTTTGAAAAATTTCTATTAATGTCCTTTGCCCACTTTTTGATACGGTTGTTTGATTTTTTTTCTTGCTGATTTTCCTGAGTTCTAAATAGATTCTAGTTATCAGTCCTTTATCTGATGTGTAGCATGCGGAAATTTTTTCCCATTCTGTAGGTTGTCTGTTTACTCTCATGACTGTTTCTTTGGCTGTGCAGAAGCTTTCTAATTTAATCAGGTTCCATTTATTTTTTTTTTTTGTTGTTGCTGTGATTGCCTTTGGGGTCTTCTTCATAAATTCTTTGCCTAGGCCAATGTCTGTAAGAGTCTTTCCCACATTTTCTTCTAGAATTCTAATAGTTTCACACCTAAGGTTTAAGTCTGTTATCCACCATGATTTGATTTTTGTGAGGGGTGAAAGGTGTGTGTCCTGTTTCAGTCTTCTACATGTGGCTATCCAGTTTTCCCAGCACCATTTATTGAATAAGGATTCTTTTCCCCAGAGTATGTTTTTGTCTGCTTTGTCAAAGATTAAATGGCTATATGAGGATGGTTTTATATTTGGATTTTCTGTTCTGTTCCACTGGTCTGTGTCCCTGTACTTGTGCCAGTACCATGCAGTTTTAATAACCATAGCCTTGTAGCATAGTTTGAAGTCTGGTAAATTAATACCTCCCATTTTGTTCTTCTTGTCTAAAATTGCTTTTGCTAAACGGGCTCTTCTCTGGTTCTATACAAAGCATAAAATTATTTTTTCTATATCTGTGAAAAATGATGTTGGTAATTTAATAGGGATTGCATTGAATCTGTAGATCACTTTGGGTAGTATAGACATTTTAACAATGTTGATTATCCTGATCCACGAGCATGGTATGATTTTCCACCTGTTTACATGCTCTGTGATTTCCTTCCTCAGTGTTTCATAGTTCTCCCTGTAGAGGTCTTTTACCTTCTTAGTTAAATATATTCCTAGGTACTTTATTTTCTTTGTTGTTATTGTGAAGGGTATTGAGTCCTTAATTTGGTTCTCCGTTTGACTGTTATTGGCATATATGAATGCCTCTGATTTGTGTGTATTGATTTTGTATCCTGAGACTTTACTGAATTCATTTATCAATTCCAGGAGTCTCTTGGTTGAATCCTTGGGGTTTTCTAGATATAATATCATATCATCAGCAAAGAGTGAGAGTTTGATCTCTTCTGTCCCTATTTCGACACCCTTGATTCTGCTCTCTTGCCTGATAGCTCTCAAGTCATCAAAATCTGTGGGACACAGCTAAAGCAGTTCTGAGAGGAAAATTTATTTCCATAAATGCCTATATCAAAAAGACAGAAAACTTACAAATAGACAACCTAATGAACAAACTCAAAGAGCTGGACAAAGAAGAACAGACCGACCCCAAACCCAGCAGAAGGAGAGAAATTAATAAGATCAAATCAGGCCGGGCGCGGTGGCTCACGCCTGTAATCCTAGCACTCTGGGAGGCCGAGGTGGGCGGATCGTTTGAGCTCAGGAGGTCGAGACCAGCCTGAGCAAGAGCGAGACCCCACCTCTACTAAAAATAGAAAGAAATTATATGGACAGCTAAAAATATATATAGAAAAAATTAGCCGGGCATGGTGGCGCATGCCTGTAGTCCCAGCTACTCGGGAGGCTGAGACAGGAGGATCGCTTGAGCTTAGGAGTTTGAGGTTGCTGTGAGCTAGGCTGACGCCACGGCACTCACTCTAGCCTGGGCAACAGAGTGAGACTCTGTCAAAAAAAAAAAAAAAATAAGATCAAATCAGAACTAAATGAAATGGACAACAGAAAAACCATACGGAAGATTAATAAAACAAAAAGTTGGTTCTTTGAAAAGATAAACAAAATTGACACGCCTCTGGCTAGACTCACCAAGAGCAGAAGAGAAAAGTCTCTAATAACCTCCATCAGGAACATGAAAGGAGAAATCACAACTGATGCCACAGAGATACAAGATATCATCTATGAATTCTACAAAAACCTTTATGCACACTAACTGGAAAATGTGGAGGAAATGGACCAATTATTACAAACACACAGCCTCCCGAGGCTCAACCAGGAAAAAATAATATTCCTGAATAGACCAATATCAAGAACTGAAATCGAAACAGCAATAAAAAACCTTCCCAAAAAGAAAAGCCCTGGACCAAAGGGTTTCTTGACAGTGAAGATTCCATTGACTGGGATGGGGGTGGTTGGGGCGGGGCGATGTATCCGTCGATCTTCCCAGGTTAAAGGGTTCCGTGGGCTAAGCGAGCATGGAAGTTCATTTCCTTCCGAGCGCTTCTCTTATTTATGGTGATTGCAATGTTTTTTAAAATGTCTTTCTCCATTAAAAAAGAGTTGGGCACATCGCAGGAGCTCATAAATATCTGCTCAATGTTTACATTAACCCACTTTCCAAAAATGAAAAAAAGAGAAAAAAAACCATACATGGCATGTCTGCCTTTATTTTCAGTGAAGTCAAGGGTAAAATATTCGTAACGAGGGGAAGACGGAGTCAAGCTCGCGTCACGGGAACTCGCTTCTAAGACAGCGGGCGGGGCAACCCCACCCTGAGGAGGCTTTCTGCGCACGCGCGTCTCGGCGCATCTGCTGGGCGGGGCTACGGGCCTGTGACACTCCCCCCTGCCCCCCTGCTGAGTCTTGTGACGCAGCTGCTTGTGGGGACAACAAGCTGCCGCCGGGGCCCAGCCCTCCCTCTTCCGCTGCCGCCGTGGGGATGGAAACATCTGCCCCACGTGCCGGAAGCCAACAGGCGGCGACGACGGCGCGCCACTCCACGTCCTACAACGCCGGTCTTCTGCCAGTGCCCTCGCGAGACGAGCTCGCCGAAATGGCCGCCTCCGGTCAAGGTAAGGGCGGGCGGGCGCGCGCGTGGTTGCCGCGGCTGGCGCAGCCGGGAGCCGCCTTCCTGAGCTCCGGAAGGGGACGGGCTCCGCGCCTGCCAGTCCCAGTCGAACTCCCCGGGGAGCCCGAGAGGCGCAGGGGCGGGGAGGGAACCCAGGACTCGCCCCAGGCCCAGCCGCTCCCAAGGTCATGCGCCGGGCTGGGGCCAAACCGCCTCCGGGTGTCGTCTCCAGTCTAGCTCACCCAGCCTTCCGGCGCCGCCCTAATTGCTAAAGTTGGAGACGTTCGGTCCCTGTTTTCGGAAGCGATCTGACTCCTTGAGACTAGCTGCTTTGTCCCTTTGGACGTTCATCTGGAATGCCTCACAGGCGTCATTATGTGTGCAACTGCGTTATTGATGGTTTTGAGAAACTAGCACACATGGGGATAGTACTTTGAAATAGTCTTTTCTTTAGTCGGCGTAGTCAAAGGAAGATTCCTTATAATTCGCAGTGGAGTACCTCTTTAAATTATGCTTCGTACCCTATTTTAAGTGCTTAAACTGTATTTAATTCAGTACTGGCTCACAGGATCCGACTGCTAAACAGAGCCATCATTGAAAATTCAATTATATAAACTTAAAATTAAACAAATAATATTAAAAATAAAGACAGGAAAATACTCAAAACTCATCAATTCTTTATTGCTTACTATGTTTTATTCCCTATACTAACTCTTGAAGTTGTTTGTATCTATCGTGTCTGTGAAGGAGATACCACAGTATGGTGGGCTACTGTGCATCTCTTCCCATTCTGGGTTCAGTGATGTAACAATTCAGTGATGTCACAATTCAGTGATGTCATGCTCATGGTGAATGAATACACCATGGAAGTTGGTATATACTACAGATCAGCTCTTGCCCAAATCCACTTGTTAAACATTTACCAGCACACCACTGAATTTAGATGACTCTAAGGAGTTGGAATGTGCAATGTGACAGTTACATATTTTCCCCCAGAGCACACTGCTTTCATTGATTTAAAATGTATATAGGTTGGTCAGGTAGTTGCACCTAGGAAATTGATAAATTTTGAGGTTAACATGAATTTCAGTCCTTATTATAGTGATGATCACATGATACTGTGATCATTGATTTCCTAGTGACTTACTTTTGTCTATCATAGTGCTTAGCAGTGTTTGATGGATGAAGTTGGGTGAAACAGATGTCTCTGATTTAATCCTCCTTTTGACTGGTACCACCTATTGAGCTAAGGAGCTTGGTCAGATTACATTAAAACAAAACTGAAAACTCATTCTTATTTTCAGTGATATTCTTCAACCCAGGGAGAGAGTTTCTTCTTTGACATAGTAATGTTTTGTTGTTATATTAGAAAAAATTAAACTGCTTGTGAGGCCATAGGGGACCCAGTTCCTCAAACATCCATATTTTGATTCTGCTAAATTGAGATCTATGATCTATCTTGAATAAATTCTTGAATTATATTTTGTATATGGCATAAAGTAGAGGTTGAAAGTTTTTTATTTAATATGAGTTATAATCTAGTAGTTATAACACCATTTGTTGAAAAGACTTTCTTTTCCCTCATTGAATTACCTTGATGCCATGTTACTAACAATCAAATGACTGTGTGTGGATCTATTTCTGGCCCCTGTATCCTCTTCCATTGTTATATTTGTGTATCGTTAGGTCATTTCAGCACTGTGTTGAATGCCTTAGCTTTATAAATCTTGAAATTAGGTAGCTGTATATATGTCTTGACATTCCTTGAACTTTCCTCTTCCCCCGATCCCCGCCAAGATTATTGTGGCTGCTTGTGGCACTTTCATTTTTTTTCCTAAATGATTACAGCAATAACTCCAATTCCACATGGTCTTTTTTCAGTGTGACTTTGATATTCTTCCCTCTAAGAGCTGGGGTCTGTATTCCTTCTTCATGAATCTGGGTCGGACCTTGTGACTGCTCCTACAGCATGTGGTGCAAGTAACACTACATTTCCCCTCTCCCTTTCTTGCAACAGTCACCTCCTGAACTCAGCTACCATGCTGTAAGGAAGCCTAATCTAACCCACATAGAAGAAGCCTATGTCTTCAGATGATTCCAGACCCTGTCCTGTAAGTGTTCCAGCTATAGCCTCAGACATCGTGGAACAGTGAGACAAGCCCTAATGCTGTGACCAAATTCCTGATCCACAGAATCTGAGAGCATAATAAATGATTGTTTTGCTCCATGAAGTTTTAGAGTAATTTGTTGTACAGCCATAGTAACTGGAATACTACTCTAGATTGTACTTTCCCATAAATTTTAGAATCAGCTTGTCAATTACATAAAAACTTACTTTTTAATTGGGATTGTATTGGATCTATGTATCAATATGGAGAGAATGAACATCTTAGAAATACTGACTCTTGCAAAACAAACATAGACACAGTATATTTCTCCATTTAGGTCATCTTCAGTTTCTACAGTGTTTTGTAGTGTACAGTGTTGAGGTCTTGTGCATCTTTCATTAAATTTATTCCAATGTAATTTTTTACAATTAAAATTGTTTTGAAATTCATCATTTCTAATACATAGAAATTCAACTGACTCTTATATTGGTCTTGTATCCTGTGACCTTGCTAATTCAGTTATTCTAGTAGCTTTTTGTAGATTACTTTGGGTTTTCTGTACACACAGTTATTTTATTTGCCAATACAAGTAGTTTTATTACTGTACCTCTTTTCTCATCTCTTTGTCTTTTATTTTTTCTTTGTGGCACTGGCTAAGACCTCCAGTACAGTGGTGAATGGAAGTATTGAATAGATTTTATGGGAAACTGTTCCATAGTTCACTCTTAAGTATGATATTAACTGTACATTTTTCATAGATTAAGATAAAGGAATGTCAGCAATTTACCATTCAAAGCTACTTACTGTAAAAAGGACCCCAAATGATTGACTTCATCTGACATGGAGTCTCTATGATCCTTTCTCACAGAACGTTGAGCAAACAATAAAAAATTACTACTACCAATGCAAAAGGTAGTAGTAATCAGACTGATGAAGTTCCTGTCTATTTCTATTTCCTAATTTTCATGCTGATTTTTTTCTTTGACCTACAGATCATTTAGAAATGTATTGTTTAATTTCTATATATTTTAAATCTCACAAGATATTATAATTATTTTGTGCAGTAAAAGTTTATCTACCTATTTACCTATTCCTTTCTGCATTTCCAAACTTCCATCTGGCATCATTTTCTGTCTGCCTGAATAACTTTAGTCTGCCTCTTTGAATGTTACTTCAATCTCATTCTTTCCATTCTGGAGCTCCAGTTACATATATATTTAACCCTTTGACCATTTCTTGAACATTCTTATTTGCTTATTTCAGCATATTGATCGTCTCTGGTACTGCTTCTATTTTCTTTTCATTTTTATTTCCTTTATGTGGCTTCACCTTTGCATGGGTAGCAGTAATTCTTTATTGTTTGCCCAACATTGTGTGAGAAAGGATCATAGAGACTCCATGCCAGATGAAGTTGATCATTTGGGGTCCTTTTTACAGTAAATAGCTTTGAATGGTAAACTGCTGACATTCCTTTATCTTGATGCAGTATGTTTTCAGGGAAATAGGGTTGGAAATAGTAGGTAAGCTTGAGATTATCTTCCCTTGGAGAAAGGGATTAGACATTTTGTTAATTATTTCTCTCTTGGGCTAATCACGTAACCTCTGAGGCTTCATTGCTTAATTATAAAATTGGGTTAGTAAGTACCTACCTTTTCTGTGGATTTAATTAGATATACATGTTTATTGCTTAGCATATTTCCTGGTAAATAGTGAGAGCTCAATTAAACATCACCTCTTTATTATCACTGGAGATCCACATAGTACTGAGAATTTGTTTGTGGGCTACTGAATAGTATTGAGTTACTCCTGAAGAGAAGAGGCAAATGAAGAAAATGTTTCATTTGGGATGCATCATTAAGCATTACTGGAAGTTTTTCATAGGTCCTTTTGGTTATTTTTAAATTTGAGAGGAAAAACTAGAGGACTAATTCTAGATTTTTTAGGTTTTTTTTTTTTTCCTGTAACACAGACATTAGTATTTGTTGATTTTAGTCTGATTTTCCAAAATTGCAACCCAATTTCAGAATTAATTTACTATTTAAAAAGAATATTTGGAGGTTTTATATTACATCTATCTCTGTTTCTCTAAAAATCTCTTAATCTAGTTAGAAATGTCAGTGATTTATTACGGAAGTAAATATTTTCTTATTTTGTATCTTAATTCTTGTAGGAAGCTTTGAGGGAAATTTTGAGTCGCTGGACCTTGCAGAATTTGCTAAAAAGCAGCCATGGTGGCGCAAGCTGTTCGGGCAGGAATCTGGGCCTTCGGCTGAAAAGTATAGCGTGGCAACCCAGCTGTTAATTGGAGGTGTCACTGGATGGTAAGTGTTGTGAAAGATGTCCAGTGTCTTTTGTGCACGGTTTAGTATTACAGTTATAGGTACCATCTTCTTTAACCAATGAAGAAAACACATTGACTTTTGGTGAAATTGGTCACTTAACGTGTAGCATTTATCTAAACATCATGTTAAAGTATATTCAGTGGTTACACATAGTGAGTATATACTACATTCCAGGCATTGCTTTAAGTATTTATATAGATATCTCATTTCCTTCTTAGAAAAACTCTGGAATTGGTACTGTTATTATTTATACTCATTTTAAAGCAACTGAGGCTCAGAAAGATTAACTTGCCCAAGGCCACATAGCTAGTGGTGGAATAAGGAGCTAGCTACTTAATTACTTATGTCAGACGATAATGTGGCACATCTTATGGTTTCATTTATAATAAATTCAAAAAATGTTGATAACAAATTTAGTAAGTAAATATCGAATCCATCCATCTTATAAACTATTTACATTTGAAAACTTTTATTGTACAATATAACACAAATATAGAACAGTGTATATGACAACTGTATATTTTAACAAATACTTACAGAGTGACCACCTAAGTAACAACCACTCAGGTTAAAAAAGAGTAATGGCTAGCACCCCAGAAACTCTAGAGATTGTTAAACAATTATTTCCTTGCTTTTCTTTGTAGTTTTAATACCAATTCTGTCACTAAATAATATATTGTATTTTCTAACTTTTTTTTTTTTTTTTTGAGACAGAGTCTCACTCTGTTGCCCGGGCTAGAGTGAGTGCCGTGCCGTCAGCCTAGCTCACAGCAACCTCAAACTCCTGGGCTTAAGCGATCCTACTGCCTCAACCTCTCGAGTAGCTGGGACTACAGGCATGCGCCACCATGCCCGGCTAATTTTTTTTTTTTGTATATGTATATTTTAGTTGTCCATATAATTTCTTTCTATTTTTAGTAGAGACGGGGTCTCACTCTTGCTCAGGCTGGTCTCGAACTCCTGACCTCGAGCGATCCACCCGCCTCGGCCTCCCAGAGTGCTAGGATTACAGGCGTGAGCCACCGCGCCCGGCCTGTATTTTCCAACTTGAAGTAGATGCATTCAGTATGTATTCTTCTGAGTCTTGTTTTATTTGTTCAACTTGATGTTTTGTATAATCAACCACGTTGTGTGTAGTTGTAGTTTCTTCATTTTTATTTGTATTTAGAATTCCATGGTATGACTATACGACAGTATATTTATCCAGTTGATAACTGACATTTGAGCTGTTTCAATTTTTGGCCAATGAAAACAATGCTGGGCCAGGCGCGGTGGCTCACGCGTGTCACACTCTGGGAGGCCGAGGCAGGAGGATCCCTTGAGTTCAGAAGTTCAAGACCAGCCTGACCAAGAGTGAGACCCGTCTCTACTAAAAATAGAAAAAATTAGCTGGGCTTGGTGTTGTGCACCTGTAGTCCGAGCTACTCGGGAAACTGAAGCAGGAGGATCACTTAAGCCCAGGAGTTTGAGGTTGCTGTGAGGTAGGCTGACACCACAGCATTCTAGCCCAGGCAATAGAGTGAAACTGTCTCAAAACAAAACAAACAAACAAACAAAAATCTTGATATGAACACTCTTAAATTCCTACTGTATATGTGCACACATTTCTGTAGGGTCTATACCTAGGAATTGCTAGGTTGTAGGGTATAAGAATCTTCAGCTTCACTAGATAAGTCAAACCATTTGCTAGAAGTAGTAATAGTTTACACTCCCAGCAAGGACTGAGTGTTCCTGTTGCTCTACATTCTTGCCAGAACTTGGTTTTGCTAGTCTGTTAAATTTTTGCCAGTCTGGTAATTAGGTAGTTGTATTTCATTGGGGTTTTAATTCACATTCCCTTGAGTAGGGGTGAAATTGAGCAACTTTTACATGTTCATTGACCATTTGGATCTCTTCTTTGATTAAGTTCCATTCTAATCTTTTTCTATGAAGTCACTCTTTCTCTTACTGAGTTGTAAGAGTTCTTTACATATTTTGTTTATTTTTCTTAAGTCAGGGTCTTGCTCTGTTGCCTGGGCTAAAGTGCAGTGCCATCATCATAGCTGATTGAAACCTCAAACTCCTGGGCTCAAGTGATCCTCCTGCCTCAGCCTCATGAGTATGTGGGACTACAGACGTGTATCACCACGCCCAGCTAATTTTTTATAGAGACAGGATCTCACTATGTTTCTCAGGCTGATCTAAAACTCCTGGTCTCAAGCAATCCTCCCACCTTGGCCTCCCAAAGTGCTAGGAATACAGGCATCAGCCACTGCGCCTGGCCCACACCTTTATATATTTTGAATATCAGGCCTTTGTTGGTTGTATGGATTACAGATGTTCACTCATTCTGCGGTTGTCTTTTTATTTGCTTTATGGTATCTTTTGATGAACTGAAGATCTTATTTTTAATATAGTCAATTTTATCAATCTTTACCTTAATGGCTAGTGATATAACTATAGATTATTTTGCATTTTCTAGACTCTTTTATGATAGAATTGTACAGTATATACTCTTTTACTGGCTTCTTTCATTCAACATAATTTGAGATTCATCTGTGCTTTTTTGTGTATCAGTAATTCATTCCTTTTTATTGCTCAGTAGTACTCCATTGTATGGATATACCACAGTTTGTTTCTCTATTCCCCTTTGAAGGACATTTGGATTTTTTCCACTTTTTGGCTATTACAGATAAAACTGCTATGAACATTTGTGTACAAGTCTTTGTATTTTACATATGCTTTCATTTCTTTTGGGTAAATACGTAGGAATAGTATGGCTCGATCATATACTAAGTGAAGGTTTTAACTTTGTAAGTACTTGCCAGTTTTTTAAAGTGCCTGTATCATCTTACATTTCCACCAGCAACGTGTGAGGGTTCCAGTTCCTCCACATCATCACTAACACTTGGTATTATCTTTTTGGTTCACATTCTAGTGGGTGTGAAGTTGTATCTCATTGTGGTTTTAATTTGCATTTCCCTAATGGCTAATGATGTTGAACATTTCCATGGGCTTTATTTATTTATTTTGCCATCCATGTATCATTGGTGACTTGTCTGTTCAGATCTTTTCCCCATGTTTTTATTTATTTTTATTGGGTTGTTGATTTTCTTTCATTACCGAGTTGTGAGAGTTCTTTATATTCTGGATACCAGTGTTATATCAGATATGTGATGTGGAACTATATTCTTCCAGTCTGTGGGCTTTTCATTATTTTAACAGTATCTTTTAAAGGGTAGAAGTTCTTAATCTTGAAGTGCAACTCTTTCTTTTATAGTTCCAGCTTTTGGTGTCAATGTCTGAGAATATTTGCCCAATCCAGGACCACGAAGATTTTCTCCTTTGTTTTTTTCTGGATGGTGTATAGGTTTAGGTTTTACATTTAGGTCCATGATCCATTTTGATTTACCCTTCCTTCCTTCCTTTGTCCCTCCCTCCTTCCGTCTCTCCCTCTCTCTCTTCCTTTCTTTTTTTCCTTCCATTTATATTTACTTACTTACTTAATCACTACCATTTCATAGGTGAATGATTTATTCTTTGTATATGGTTCAAGGTAGGGATCCACGTTATGTTTTGTTTTGGCATATGGATATCTAGTTTTACCCACATGATTTGTTGGAAACACTGTCCTTTTTTCCACCGTATTTATACCTATGTCAAAAATCAATCGACTGTATGTCTGTTCCTGAGCGCTATGTACTTACTGTTAAATTGATCTAGGTGCCATTATCACATTGTTTTGATTACTGTAACTTTATAATAAGTCATGAAATTAGTTAAGGTAAATCTTGAAACTTTGTTCTTTCTCAAAGCTATTTTGAGTATCCTAGGTACTTAGCATTACCATATGAATTTTAGAATCAGCTTGCTGCCAGTGTCTGCCAAAAGCCTGGTGAGATTTTGACT
Organism: Eulemur rufifrons; assembly: GCF_041146395.1. NCBI lineage: Eukaryota > Metazoa > Chordata > Mammalia > Primates > Lemuridae > Eulemur > Eulemur rufifrons. The sequence goes on along the minus strand of NC_091012.1, from coordinate 18,858,623 downwards.
GGGATTGCATTGATCCATGAACATGGGTATATTTCTTTATTTGTTTAGGTTTTCTTTAGTTTCTCAGCAATGTTTTATAGGTTTTATACATCTTATATATCAAATTTATCCCTAAGTATTTCATATTTTTGATGTTATAAATGCTATTACTTTAAAATTTTCAATTTTCCATTGTTCATTGCTTTTACAGTTTATAGAAATGCAGTTGATTTTTTTATATATTGATCTTGTATATTGCAGTCTTGCTAATGTCTCTTATTAGTTTACAGAGTTCAGGGGTCCCCAAGACCACTGTCATGTTTGATAATTCTGTAGGAGGATTCACAGAACTCAGAGCTGTTCTACTCAGGTTTATAATTTTTTTTACAGCAAAAGAATACAGATTAAAATCAGCCAGGGAAGGGGCACATGGGATAGAGTCCAAGGAGTTCAGTGCATGGAACTTCCACTCGTCCTCTCCCTGTGGAGACTTTGTATTGAAACTGGGTTTCTTGTAGGCAGCCTATGGGTGGTTGTTACTTTTTAAAAATCCACTTTGACAATCTCTTTCTTTTAATTAGGATCCCTAGGTCATTCACACTGAAGTTTATTTTCTAACTTTTTTTAATTGGCTAGTAAAAATTATACATATTTGTGGTATATATGATATTATATGTATACATTGTGAAATGGCTAAATCAAGGTATTTAACATATGTGTTACCTCACATACTTATCATGTTTTTGTGGTGAGAACACTTAAAATCTACTGTCTTTGCAATCTTCAAATATATAATATGTTGTTATTAACTGTAGTTACCATGATGTATGTAGATCTCTTGAACTTATTCCTCCTGTCTAACTGAATTTTGTGTCTTTGACCAACATCTCCCCAGACCCCCTATATCCCTCCCACCCGCCACTCTCTGGTAACCACCATTCTACTCCCTGTTTCTATGAGTTCGGCTTTTTTCACTCTACGTCTGAGAGATCGTAGGTATTTGTTCTGTGTCTGGCTCATTTCATTTAACATAATGTCCTCCAGCATCATCCATGTTGTCACAAATGAGAGAATTTCCTGCTTTTTTCTACTTGAATAGTATTCCATTATGTGTGTGTCTGTATACACACACACACACACACACGTCACATTTTCTTTATTCATTCATGTGTTGATGGATACTTAGGTTGATTCCATATCTTGGCTATTGTGAATAGTGCTACAGTAAATAGGGAATGCAGATATTTCTTCAACATACTGATATTATATCCTTTGGATATATATATACCCAGTAGTGCAATTGTTGGATCACGTGGTAGTTTTAGTTTTCTGAGGAAGCTCTGCACAGTTTCCTATAATGGCTGTACTAATTTACATTCCCACCAACAGTGTGCAAGGATTCCCTTTTCTCCACATCCTCACCAAAATTTGTCATCTCTTGTCCTTTTGATAACCATTCTAGGCCAGTCCTTTTGATAACCATTCTAGGCCAGGCGCGGTGGCTCACGCCTATAATCCTAGCACTCTGGGAGGCCAAGGCAGGCGGATCGTTTGAGCTCAGGAGTTCGAGACCAGCCTGAGCAAGAGCAAGACCCCGTCTCTACTAAATAAAACAGAAAGAAATTAGCTGGACAACTAAAAATATATATAGAAAAAGTTAGCCGGGCATGGTGGGCACATGCCTGTAGTCCCAGCTACTCAGGAGGCTGAGGCAGAAGGATCGTTTGAGCCTAGGAGTTTGAGGTTGCTGTGAGCTAGGCTGATCCCATGGCACTCTAGCTCGGGCAACAGAGTAAGACTCTATCTCAAAAAAAAAAAAAAAAAAATAGCCATTCTAACAGGTGTGAGGTGATACCTCATTGTGGTTGTAATTTGCATTTTCCTTATGATTAGTGATGTTGAGCATATTTTCATATACCTTATCTGTTGGCCATTTTTATGTCTTCTTTTGAGAGATGTCTATTTAGGTCCTTTGCCCATTCTTTAATTGGGTTATATTTTTACCATTGAGTTGTTTGAGTTTATTATGTATTTTGGATATTAGCCCCTTATCAGATGTATGGTTTGCAAATATTTTCTCTCATTCTGTAGGTTCTCTCTTCATTCTGTTGATTGATTGTTTCCTTTGCTGTGAAGAAACTTTTTAGTTTGATACAGTCCGATTTGTCTATTTTTGCTTTTGTTGCCTTTGCCTCTGGAGTCATAGCCAAAAAAACATTGTCCAGACCAATGTCATGGAGCTTTTCCCCTATGTTATCTTCTAGTAGTTTTGTAGTTTAAGGTCTTATGTTTAAATCTTTAATCAATTTTGAGTTGATTTTTGTATATTGTGTGAGATGAGGATCTAATTTTATTCTTCTACATGTGGATATCCAGTTTTCCCTGCAAAATTTATTGAAGACTGTCCTTTCCCCATTGTGTGTTCTTGGCTCTTTTGTCAAAAATCAAGTAGTTGTAAGTATGGATTTATTTCTGGGTTCTCTATTCCCTTGGTCTGTATATATGTTTTTATGCTAATACCATGCTGTTTGGTTACTATAGCTTTGTAGTGTATTTCAAAATCAGGTAGTGTGATGCCTGCAACTTTGTTTTTTCCTCAAGATTGCTTTGGCTCTTTGGGGTCATTTGTGATTCCATATGAATTTTAGGATTTTTTTTTCTATTTCTGTGAAAAATGTCATTGTAATTTTGATTTGGATTGCGTTGAATCTGTAGATTGCTTTGGGTAGTGTGGACATGTTAACAATAATTCTTCCAATCAATGAACATGGACTATCTTTCCATTTATTTGTCTTCAATTTCTTTTATTGATGTTTTATAGTTTTCAGTGTATAGATCTTTCTCCTCCTTGGTTAGATTTATTCCTACGTATTTTTTTGGTAGCTATTGTAAATGGGACAAGCTTGTTTTGGTTATTATTGAGTTCAAATTTATCATCTTAGTATTCCTTCTGTTCTTTGTTTCCTTTTCGTACTTGTGTGAGACTGTGTATGTGTGTGTATATATAATATAAATGTATATTTGTATACATAAATAATTTTTAATGAGGTGAAATTCACATAAAACTAACCATTTTAAAGAGAAAAAGTCAGTGGCATTTAGTATATTCACGGTGTTGCACAACCATCTCTCTGTAGTTTCAAAACGTTTTCATCACCTGCAAATGAAACTGAGTACCCACTGAGCAGTTACTTCACATTCTTCCTTCCCCCAGCCCCTGGCAACCACCAGTCTGCTTTCTGTCTCTGTGGATTTACCTATATTGTATATTTTATAAAATCAAATCATACAATATGTGAACTTCTGTGTCTGGCTTCTTTTACTTATTTTAATGCTTTGGAGGTTCATCCATGTTATAGTGTATATCACTGCTTCATTCCTTTTTATAGTTGAATAGTATTCCACTGTATGTATATGCTACGATTTGTTTATCCATATGTCCATTGGTGAACATTTGGGTTGTTTCTACCTTTCAACTGTTGTGAATAATGCTGCTATGAACATTAGGTACGAGTATTTATTTGAGTACCTGTTTTCAGGTCTTTTTTGGTATATACCCAGGAGTGGAATTGCTGGGTCACATGATAATTCTATGTTTACTTTTTTGATGAACCATCTAACTGTTTTCCATAGTGGCTGTACCATTTTACAATCCCACTAGCAATGTATGAGGGTTTCAGTTTCTCCGAATTTCACTGACACTTGTTTTCCAATTTTTTTGTTTGCTTTTTTAAAGCCATCCTAATTAAGTGGTATGTCATTGTGTTTTTAATTTGTATTTCCCTGACTACTAATGATGTTGAGCATCTTTCATGTGCTTTTTGGCCATTTGGATATCTTCTTTGGAGAAATGTCAATTGAAGTCCTTGGCCCATTTTTTTAATTGGGTTGTTTGTCTTTTTGTTATTGAATTGTAGGAGTTGTGTATATATTCTGGATACTAGACCCTTACCAGACATATGATTTGCAAATATTTTTTTCTGTTCTCTAAGTTATGTTTTCACTGTCTTGATAATGTCCATTGATGCACAAAAGTTTTTAATTTTGATAAAGTCCAGTTTATTTCTTTCTCTTGTTGATTGGATCACATGGTTTTCATAATTTTGTTTCTGTCCTTTGTTGACTTATTAGCAATGTCTTCATTTTGTAATTTTAGTGGTTGCTTTAGCATTTATAGGATACATCTTTTATTTATCACAGTCTGCCTTCAGAAGTGTTATACGGCTTCACATATAGTATTAACAGTGTGCTCCCATTTCTCCCCTCCCCTTTGGTTTTTATTGCCCTACATTTTACTTTTATACGTGTTATAAATCCATAATACATTCTTATTATTTTTGCATTAAATATTGAATTATTATAGTTTTTAATAAGAAAGCAGCCCTTCATATTTACCCCCATAGTTTCCATTTCTTGTGCTCTTCATGCCTTTGTGTCAATCCACATTTCCATCTGGTATCATTTTCCTCTGCCTGAAAGAAGAAAGGCTTCTTTAATATTTCTTGTATTGCTGGTCTACTGGGATGCACTTTTTTCAGTTCTTATTTGTCTGAGAAAAGTCTTCATTTCATCTTTGTTTTTGAAAGATGTCAAAAGCTGCTCTAGGTCAAAAGAGATGAAGACTGAGAAGCGAATGCTAGCATTTGGCAAGGTCAAGATCAGTGTTAACCTTGATAAGAATAGTTTGATTGAAGTGATGGGACAAAAGCCTGCTTGGAGTGAGTTTGAGAAAACGAATACAGAGGATAATAGAGATAGCAAGTATAGGCAGCCCATAAGTACTTTTGCTGTAAAGGGTAGCAGAGGAAAGAGAAGGTGGCTGAAGAAGAATTGGAGTCTAGGGAGGATTTTTTTCAACAATGACTAATAATCACAGCAAATATCATGTTCAGCAATGAACAAAATCTTTGCCCTCATGAAGCTTACACTTTAGTACAGGGTCAGGGCAGGAAGGTAGACTATAATAAAGAAACAAAATTCAAGATATTCAAAATGGCATTATCTCTTCCCTCAGCCCCTTCCGCCTTTTCCTCTGCTTCTCTTCCTTGTTTTTATATCACAAAAAATACCACCTGCTGTCCACCTAGTCATTCAGGACAGAGTCCTGTCCCTTATCCTCTGCAACCACTCTGTCCTCAAACTCAGGCATGTTTTATTTATTTGCCTTCTCTACCTTCATCCTCCCCCTTTAATCCATTCTCCACAACACAGCCAAGAGTCATCTTTTAAAAATACAATATGGGGGCCAGGTGCGGTGGCTCACGCCTGTAATGCTAGCATTATGGGAGGCCAAGGCAGAGAGGATCCCTTGAGCTCAGGAGTTCGAGACCGGCCTGAGCAAGAGTGAGACCCTGTCTCTACTAAAAATAGAAAACGTTATCTGAGTGTGATGGTGCCTGCCTGTAGTCTCAGCTACTTAGGAGGCTGAGACAGGATTGCTTGAGCCCAGGAGTTTGAGGTTGCAGTGAGCTATGATGATGCCATTGCACTGTAGCCAGGGTGACAGAGCTAGACACTATCTCAAAAAAAAAAAAATAAATAAAAACATCGTGGGAGTTCTAAGAGATCTTCTCAAGACCACAAAATTAGTACGTGGTAGAGCCAAGATTTGATTTCCTTATGTCATGCTCCTCTTGGGGCTGGCTTTATGTAGGGAGTAGGAAGGAGCTGGATCATCTCAAGGTAAGTAGGATATGAACATTACCAGAAAAGCATGTCTGTGTGTATCCGACAGCCGTTAACTTGTCTGATGTTTGTTTGTTTTTTGTAGGTGTACAGGGTTCATATTCCAGAAGGTTGGAAAGTTGGCTGCAACAGCTGTGGGAGGTGGATTTTTTCTTCTTCAGGTCTGTATGTCAATGTTCTTAGATGTTTGGAAATTCCACTTGCCAATTAAGGAATGTGGTGTGGGGAGTTGCAATATAGTCCTGGCTATATTATACTAGAATAGCCTTTGCACTTGTTTTCATGTACTATTTTAAATGCTTATGACTACTTGAGTCAAATTTTATCAATTATACTGGTAAATGTGATTTACTAGTACATATTCCCTGTCTTAGCTCACTTAACAGAGTTTTTAAGACTAATTGAAATATTAAGCAGATGGTGTGGTGGCATGTGGCTGTAATCTTGGCCCTGTAGTCCCAGCACTTTGGGAGGCAGAGGCAGGAGGGTCGTTTGGGCCCAGGAGTTCAGGGCTGCATTGAGCTATGATCGCGCCACTGTACTCCAGCCTTTGTGACAGAGCAAGACCCTTTCTTAAAAAAGAATTCAAAAACGCAAGTGCCCTGTGATATGATTTACTCTCATATGCTAATATGCATAGGGGACATTGAGCATTTGATGAGAAATGAGGACGAAATGACAGTATAGTCAGATGTCCTCTGCTATCTCTTTGGCCCCTAGTTTATTTCAGAACCAGTGGGTGCTGGTTCTCTGAGGCTTCTCTAGAAGAGACTAACAAAGCAAGGCTTGAAAAAGGGAGCAGCTTCTTCAAAAACAAAAGAAAACTGACTTTTAATTGTACTGGGCACATGTTTCTTATGGCTCTATAGCATCGGTGTTCAAACTTGGTTCCACACTAGGATCAGCTGGGAGTTTTAAGAAAACACTGGTGTGTGCTCCCCCCAGTCTGATTTCACTGGTTGTAGGCACGGTCTTACGTCGGAACGTTCACAGCTCCTGAGGTGATTCTGATGTGCAGCAGTGTATAAGAACTGCTGTGCTGTAGGAGCCATAACATGTTGAATCATGCCACAGACTCTGAACTCATAGCCCTTCGTCTCTTCCCACAGTTGGCATCCCTGATTTTGGCAAGGTAAGTTCTGCATTAGCACCAGGATGGGACTGAGTTTTCCAGATGGGTCAGGTGAAAATGAAATGTGTGGAAGAAGGAAGCTGGTAACTGGCTGGAGCTGGGTTGAATATAGTATCACTGCATAACAAATTCCCTCAAACTGAATGGCTTCAAATAATAATTATTTTACTATCTCTCACAGTTACAGGAGTTTGGGAGGGTTAAGGTGGGCACTTGTGGCTCATGTGGTTACAGGCAGATGATGGCTGGGGTCAGATGAGCAGAGGATTGGGGCAGGTCTGGGCTGGCTGGGCCTCTTTGTCTCGCTCTCTCCTTCCCTCCCTCTCCATAGTTTCAGAGCTCCTTCATATGGTCCCTGTGCTTGGGCTGGGTTAGGCTTTCTCACGCCACTGTGACCTCAGGACTCCCAAGCACAGTGCTCCAGAAACATGGTGAAAGTTGCACCTCCTTTCTTGCCCAAGCCTCGAAGGTCATGCAGCATCACTTTTCCTGGCTCCCTCGCTGTGGGCTTGTTTGCAGCTGGCTCTGTTTCTGGACAGGTGTGGGGCCCCCTCCTTACACCTCTCTCTTCTTCCTCTTGCTTCTTCAGGTGGAAGTGCAATGACAGTTCTATCCTTGTGATTTCCCCTACACCCTGCCCCAAATGTCATTAATGTCTTAATATTGCTTTGAAATGTCTTAATTTGAGTGTGCCCTGTTTCTTTTGGGGGCCCTGACTCACAGAAGTAATTGGTATTGGAAGAGTCTCTAGGACGGACCTTCAAAATGAGATTCCGGTGTTGGATAAGTCTAATATTCAAGGAGTACAGGGATGCCTCCTTGCTCGGGGAGGTGGGACACAGGGAATATTTGGTGAGCTCTCATGTTATCTGTCACCAGAGGGGTGAGGGTGGGGGCAAGCATGACATTGGGAGATCCTTTAATTCCTTTAATTAGACTTGTCAATTACTTTAAACAATCCAGTTGAAATTTTTGTTGGAACCATATAGTTACATTGGGGAAGAATTAATATCTTTTGTGATACTGAATCATCTATCTGTGAACATGAGTTTTCTCTCCAATTTTTAGGTATTTAATGTTTTTGAATAGGCTTTTATTTATTTTTCCATATAGATCTTACACATCGGTAATTCAGTTTTATTTCTGGATATATTTTTAGTTGCTCTCCTGGATGATGTTTTTAAAACTACACATTCTGGCCAGGAGTGGTGGCTCACACCTGTAATCCTAGCACTCTGGGAGGCCGAGGCGGGAGGATCGCTTGAGCTCAGGAGTTCAAGACCAGCCTGAGCAAGAGCAAGACCCCGTCTCTACTAAAAATAGAAAAAATTAGCCAGGCATGGTGGTGCCTGCCTGTAGTCCCAGCTACTCCAGAGGCTGAGGCAACAAAAAAAACCCTATACATTCTAACTTATGCTGGTGTGTTGAAATATAGTTGATATTTTATGTTACAGCCAGCCATATTTCTGATTTGTCTGGGATTCTTTTTTTTTTTTTTTTTTTTTGAGACAGAGTCTCGCTTTGTTGCTCGGGCTAGAGTAGAGTGCCGTGGCATCAGCCTAGCTCACAGCAACCTCAGACTCCTGGGCTCAAGCGATCCTGTCTCAGCCTCCCGAGTAGCTGGGACTACAGGCGTGCACCACCACGCCTGGCTAAATTTTTCTATTTTAGTTGCCCAGCTAATTTTTTTTTTCCTATTTTTAGTAGTGATGAGGTCTTGCTCTTGCTCTGGCTGGTCTTGAACCCCTGATTTCAAGCAGTCCTCCCGCCTTGGCCTCCCAGAGTGCTAGGATTACAGGTGTGAGCCACCACGCCCAGCCTTGTTTGGGATTCTTTTGGACTTTTGTCTATAAAATCATACTATCTGTGAACAATGATATTTTTCCTTCACAGTCTTTGTGAATTTAATTGCTTTTGCTTACCAAGCCATAGATAATTTCCACCGCTTTTTGAAGCTTTCCAGCCTATGTGCACAGCCCACAGGCACCAGTGTTCTGATTTCCATCACTATGGGACAGCAACACTTGTGGGTAATGTGCCAGTTTTTAATGTATTCAATTCCCTGTACCTGTTCCTGCTCTAATGGAAGCATGATGTTACTCTTTGCCAGTAGAGGGCGCGAGGGGACCTTACAGGGGGAAGGGGCTTTCTTTATCCAGTTCTGGTGTTGTATGTTTTGCTTCTTTGCTCCTGCAGTACAGTTGGCCACTGATGGCATAGAGAGCAGGAAGTCACCTCACAGTCCTGGCCTGAGCCATGCAGGGGACTTCACGCCCACTGGTACTGCGTTTGCACCTTTGTAAAAAAAATCTATATAGATAAAGATATCTATGAATAGGGACAGTCTTACTTTTTCCTTTCCAATCTGGATGCCTCTTAATTCCTTTTCTTGCCTTATTGCACGGACTGTGACTTCACTTCTGGTAAGGTGTTGAATAGGAGTGGGGAAAGTAGGCTTCTTTGTCTCGTTCCCAGTATTCATTCTTTCACCAATATGTATATTGTTAACGGTTGGTTTTTTTGTAGATGTCCTGTATCAAGTTAAGGAAGTTCCCCTCTTTTCCTCTTTCCTGAGAGTTTTATCGTGAATTTGTGTTGAATTTTGTCAAATGTATTTTGAGGCGAGGCCAGGTGATACTGCAGGAAAAACAGGAAGCACACCACCAGTTTGGGGCTTTCAATTCTGGTCTTCTCCAGTCTGCCTGTTGCTCTTATCAGAGCCCTCAAATAGCTGTTCCACGTATTCTGTTGGTTTAACAGCACGATTCTGTGGGAGAAACAGGGTAGAATAAATAAATGAACAAGAACCTTCATTTGGCATACAAAGTTTGATATTCAGCTGGGTTGCTGCAATAAAGTAGTTTGTTCTTTTTAGTATTAAGTAATTCTATTGTGTAAACATGACACAATTTGTTTATCCATTCATACATTGATGAACTTTTGTGTTATTTCCAGTTATTGACTCTTACAAGTAAAGCTACCATGACAAGAGCTGCCATTCTGGACGTAGCGTAATAGCATGTGCAGTTTCAGTGTTGGTAGATGATGCGAGATTCTTCTCTTAAAATACTCTCAGTTAATACACTTAGTAAGAGTGTATGAATACCTATTTTCCCACATCCTTACCAACACTGAATATTTTCAATCCTTTAATTTTACCCAATCTGATAAAAAATAATTCCTTTTAATTTGTATTTCTGTGATTACTTATGAAATCGAAATTTCCTTAGCCACTTCTGTGAATTGCCTTTCCCCAATTTTCAAGTGGATTTTTTTCTTTTTGATCTCTATAAGAGCTTTACTTTTTTATGAGTATTAATGTTTTATGATACACATTGCAAATATTTCCTCTAGCCCGTTTGGGTGACTGGTTGGTGGTGCCATTAACTAAAGTAGGAACTAGAAGAAGAGCAACAGTGCAGGAGGAAACTCTAGAAAGGTGAAGAGTTCCAGTTTTAGATATTTTGGGATATCCACGTAGATATGACTTATCAAAAATTCGGTAGAGAGGAAAGATATTTTTGAGATATTGACTGATGGCCTATAATCAGTTTTATCCTGTTCATGATTCCTTGATGAAATTGTTTTCACTGAGTTTTAGTGTTTTTGTGCTATAGGTATATTTGGATGTGCTTTTCCTTACATGGCTGCCCCTTGTATGAAGTTGCTCATGAGAAATCTCTGGGACCACATGCTAGATTTCTTTCTGAGCAACTGGTACCTTTTTCCTGTTGAGCAGCAATGATTACTGTCTGACAGCCGTGCTCTGTTCACATTGCCAAGAAACTTAGTCACTCACAGGCACATTGATTGACTTCTCAGAGATGCTCTATGGAAACACTGGTGTTGGCTGTAAGCACCATCTCTTCACCTTATATCTTGACCTCTCTACCTTTATTTTCATACTGCCTTTTTTTTTTGAGACAGAGTCTTGCTCTGTCACCCTGGCTAGAGTGCCATGGTGTCAGCCTAGCTCACAGCAACCTCAAACTCCTGGGCTCAAGCGATCCTCCTGCCTCAGCCTCCTGAGTAGCTGGGACTACAGGTGCGTGTCACCAGGCCTGGCTAATTTTATGTTTTTCAGTAGAGACAGGGTCTCGCTCTTGCTCAGGCTGGTCTTGAATGCCTGACTTCAAGCAATCCTCCTGCCTCAGCCTCCCAGAGTGCTAGGATTATAGGTGTGAGCCGCTGTACCCAGCCATACCATTTTATATTTTTAAGCTAACTTAAAACTTTGCAAGGGAGTGTGTGTGTGTAAGAGTATAAGTAAATTAAAATAATTGCTAGCAGTTATTTACAGTGCCAGGCATAGGGCCTTGCACATAGAGTGGATGCCGAGTAGACGATGAGTGAATACCATGTTCATACAAAGAATCAGATGGCGAATGTCTCCAAATGTGGAAAGTCAGAAGGGTTTTGAAGGTCTACTTCATGATTTAGCCTAACAAAGAGATACAATAATCCTGTGCTTCTTCTCATTTCTTATTGTCATTGTTGTTGAAATTGTAGCTTGCGAACCATACTGGTTACATCAAAGTTGACTGGCAACGAGTAGAGAAGGACATGAAGAAAGCCAAAGAGCAGCTGAAGATCCGTAAGAGCAACCACATACCTACTGAGGTCAAGAGCAAAGCTGAGGAGGTGAGACTTGTTCGTGTGCAGTATGTGAAGGGTACAGACAATTTTGTGTGTAAAAAATGGGCTAGACATACCAATATCTCAGTGATGGACAAGGTTTAAAGATTACAAGGTACTTGGAGTAATGAGATAAAAGCCTTAGTTGGTATATCTTCACTTTAGAGGGATTTTTTTTTTAAAGCTAGGTAATTAAAGTGTATGGTGACCTTTGTCAGTGATGCAGACAATACTCGTCTCTGTACGTTTTTGGATTGATTTTGAATCATAAAAATATGTGTCTCCATGCACACATATCTCTGAAACATCCATACTCTGCTTCTTCTACACATAAGTAGCCCTGGAGTCAGCAAACTTTTTCTGTAAAGGTCCGGATAGTAAATATTGCCAGCTTACTGGGCCGTATGGTCTCTGTCACAGTTACTTGACTCCACTGTGTAGTGTGAAAATAGCCATAGACGATACGTAAACAAATATGTATGGCTGTATTGCAATAAAACCTTATTTAAAACCAGATTTGGCCATGGGGCTGTATTTTGCTAACCCCTGATCTAGAACACAAATCAGTTAGATTATATTGGCTGGCCCTGGAGGGACAGGAGAAGTCCTTCCTCTTTAAAAGGGTGTATTTTGCTGCTACTTTATTACTTTTAGGAATATGTCAAATGTCCTAAAGAAATAAACACACTGAACTAGGAAGAAATAAACCAGGATCAGAGTGTCAAGAAGGTGGCTAGTACCTTCTGTAGCCTGGAGTGATAAGGTTCTGCCACTAGCTTTCTCTAGATTCACAGGGAAAAGAATTCTCTGGTACTGAGTGGCTCTTCATGCTAGGCCCTGGGGACTTAGAGGTAAATCAAAGCAGTCTTTGTCCTTGAGGCAGTCACACTCTAGTAGCAGTGAGAGAAAAAAGTCATATAATCAAGTAGAATAGGTGGTAGCAGATGAGGTATTTAGCTTAAACGTGGCAAAATAAACACATGCCTTTATCTGCACTTCATTCTGAAATATTTCCGAATGACGGTAACAAAGTATAAAAGGTTAAACCCACAAGGATGAAGAGAAAATAGGAGAGGAACACCAGTAGACAAGAAATTTCAGCAAATTTTTAGAAGTTGGAAAACAGATAGTTGAGTGGTAAATGACTTAGCAGACTAGAAAAGTACTGAACAGATGACAACCCAGCATCACCAGGTACCTGGTGACAGTCTCTGTATGGTGGCAAGTAGTCAGTCTAAGCTGGTGCCTTCCCACAGTGGGAAGGTGGCAAAGGTGGGCAGCTACAGGAGCCCCGATGGCACTCCCTTCCTTCTGTCCCTCTTCCTCAATCTCCATGTTATGACAGTTACACTGTTTTTATTTCACTAAAATGTTATTATTCAAATGTTTATAAAAGTAATACATGATTGTTGAAAACTTTTTTAATATCAGAAGTATATATAACAATAAGTATAAGGTTAATGTTTGCCTAGAACCAACTGTTGACTCACAGAGAGGGAGCTTGTTATAAAGTAACCAAATGATTTGAAATTGGTTCATCCCAGAAATATTTATGCTCCTGTTCCTGGCCCAGCACTGTCACAGTCCCTGGGGATATAGTGGCCAGTTCCTCCACTCATAGAGTCCGTGGTCTGATTTGGGAAACAGGATGAAGATGATAATAAGTTCAGTGTTTAGCAGAAAGGTGACTTCATTGAGAACAGTTGTAGTGGGGTGGTGGAGTTGAAAGCTGTACTGTGGCAAGTTGAGGAAAGAGTAGGAAGTAAGAAAGTAAAAATAATAAAAACAATTATTTCAGAAATTTATATGATGTTTTTTCTTTCCTCCTGAGGGTGAATGACAGAAGTGCCTCATTTAGGGAAACGTGGAGGTCCAGGGGAATTAGGGGAGGGGGAAATGAGGCAGGAAGACACAGGCATATTGGGGGTGAGGGGACACTTGAGGGGTAGGAGACAGTGGTCCAAAGATGCTGGGGAATGTCGGTGTGAGTGGCTTAAGTGGTTTGGAGATGTAGTCACTATACTTGAATTCAAGAAATAATCGGGTCAGGGTGTTGGATGTGGTGTTCATGTGAACGTTCTCTAAGGTGGAGGTTATACTTGGGATAAAGAGGAAGTCTGAGCCACTGACCAGAGTTCTCTCTGAAATGGGGGTGGTGGGGGCAGGTGGCCAGGAGATTGATAGAGCACAGACAAAGGAGCCATAAAAGGCGCCCAGTATATGCTCTGAACCCCAGGTGAGTGGGAACTTTTGCTGGAAGGTAGAGGGGAGGCGGGAGGCTTTGTGAGTTTAAGAAAATAGGACCTCACCTGTTAATCATCCTTGGATGTAGTGAAGTGTGAGAATGGTAATTCATAGCCATCTACTTGAGGATGTTTCAGAGGGAAGTAGACGGGTGGATGGATGGGCAGGTGGACAGGCAGACGGATGGAGAGATTTGGGGGACAAACTTCACAGAATAAGCAGCCTCCACTGGAGGGTAGATGCCAAAGAGAATGGAAGGAGAAGAATTGGAAACAATGAGAATTGCCCCTGTAACCAGTCTATTTAGTCCAGCTTCACTCTTTCCTCATAACTGTCCCCATGACTCTGTCTGTCCTTGTCCCTATATAAACTCTCAGGTGAATCCCTTAGCCCTGTAAGTAGCATTACTAAAGACAGAATCTGAGGAGTTGCCCTTGACTGCTCATTCCCCATATGGCCATGACATCCAGTCACAAAGTCCCATCTCAGAAACATCTCTTGAATTTGATCACTCCGCACTAGCACCTCTGCCACCACCCTGATTCAAAGAACCGTTGTCTCTCAACTCCTGCCCTGCGTCCCGTCAGGCTCCCTGTAGTCTTACTCTCCCCACAGCAGCCAGTGGTCATATTACGTGTAAGTCAATTCATGGATTCCATCATCCTTTGGTAAAGTGAAAACTACTTACCTAACAGGTGAGGGGATTAACATCTTTAGCAAAATAACTCATTGTGCTATCTTCTGTTCCCAGGTGGTTTCATTTGTGAAGAAGAATGTTCTAGTGACTGGGGGATTTTTTGGAGGCTTTCTGCTTGGCATGGCGTCCTAAGGAGGATGACTTCACTTCCATTGTTCCTGTTTTTTTCCAGCCAGCAGCCTCTACGCTCCATCATAGGACACTGAGTCTCTCCTCTTCCTCATCTTCTCCCGTCCCTGCCATGGCAATTCTGAATGGCTTCTGTAGGCATCTGTTGGTACAAGTTATTACAGCCCTACCACGAACTTGATGGTGGCGGAAGAGACAATAGGCGTTAGCTCTCCTTCCAGTACACTCCCCACTTGGCCAGTCTGTAGGTCAGCAAGAATGTTCCTTTTCCTCCTACATAAGATACTTATCGGAGCATGTTGCAAGATGGTTCACCATGGAGGATGAGTGGATCCCCAAAGGTTGTCCCAAACTGTTGATTTGGAAAAGAAATAAGCACGTAGCTTATTATGTGCTGCATGGAAAGGAACTGAATACATTTGCCTTTTAAGCATGAAAGATTTTGGTATCTTGGTGTCTACTTTCTTTCTTAGTTGGTTTTAGATTACAGAAAGAGAGCTATTTATACCTGCTATAATTACCCTGATAGAAGTGGCATCATAAGTACTATAAATGAAAAATCTGAATATGGAAAGGTATGTGCTGCGCTGAAGGCACTATATTTGGTGGGAAAGTCTTTAGGGAAACCAGCTGCTAGAAATACATCGTTGGATGGTCAGACTTAGTAAATCATTTAGGGGCATGAAGATATTGTTCAGGAATGTTTTCTGCCATGAGAGATAATGCATCTGGCTGTTTTCAAAGGGTTTATTTATGGCAAAACAAGTGATTTAGGTGGGAAGGAGAAGCTCTTGAATTTTTATTTCATACAAAAGGTTTTAAGCTTTGAATGTGAAGTATTCTTCACCTCTTATCAAAACATTTAGGGTAGCCATAGCTCCTCTGTGCCAATTCTATTTTTTTATCTAGTTAAGTATGAAATACAACATTTCATTTTAAAGAAGTAGCTGTCCAAACATTCAGAATTGAGAAAGATAATGATAGTACATGTGAAATAAATTATTTCCATCAAGTGGAATTTGCTGTCTCATGATGACCGCAGCTCTTAGAATTATTCTTTGAAATAAAAGTTTATGCACACACACATTTAGAATCTTAGCACATTTTGTCGTAATGGCATGTTGCTATGTCTGCAACTCCAACTAGAATATCAGCTTCCAGAAAGTGAGGCTTTTCTCGTGTTCACCATTATACTCACAGGGCCCAGCACTTAACAGGTGCCATTTGTTGAATATATGAAAAATGACCTTATAGAAAGAAATCTCACTGTTAAAGGTTAGTTTTACTAGTAATTAATTCTTAAACTTGCAGAAGATGCTTTGTGAAATAATGTGTGTATTTCTAAGGCCATACGTTTAAAATGTTTTTAACCTATCTTGAAAATGATGTATGGAATTTTAAAATGGAAACCACCAGTGGCTATGTGGAACTTTATAGAAATCACCTGTTTGCATTTTTCTTATTACATTTAAGGCAAGATAAGTTAATTTGCTTTGCAGTATGTGTGAATCATCTCAAAATCATAATGGTATGAACCTCTTTGCTGCATATTTTTCTACAAGAACTTAAATTTTTCCCACTTTTTATTATGGAAACTTTGGAACATATAAAAGTAAAGAATATAGTACAATGACCCTCCCATGTATTGATCACCCACCTATAACAATCATGAAATTAATAGCTATACATGTTTTATCAATTATTGTGAAACAAATAGACCCAAATATAATTTTATCTCAGTATGTATCTCTAAAAGGTAACAATTCTTTCTAAAAATCATAAGTACAATACCTCATCACATCAAAAATTAATTCTTTAATATTATCCAATATCTGGTAAATGTTCAAAATTTCCTTGTCTCAAGTATTTTACATTGGTTTGTTTGAGTCAAAATCCATACGAGGTCCACATTGCGTTTGGATGATCTGTCTCTTAAGATTTACAGGTCCTGCTGGTTTTTTTTGTTTGCAGTATGTCGATGACACTGAGTCATCTGTTTCCTAGTTCCCCACAGTCTGCTTCTCCTGATGCCTGGGTCCCTGGGTCATGCCATGTATGGTGGTCATGGCTGCATATTTAACTCTACTTGTGTGACTTACCCACAGCAATGGAATGGTGACAGCAAAACCCAACCAAAGTGCCCTGAGCCCCTTTCAGTTGCTTGTTGGGGAGAGTGGCTGCCCAGTGCCTCTCCAGTGGGGTGAGGTTGTCTTTTGGTCTATCTGTTTTTCTTGTGAATATTGGTGAGGACAGCAAAGATTAATCAGCAATTTGGTCTAAACTTCCTTGAGCAGGTTGTAGTAGATAATAGTCTGGCCTCAGACTCTATCCTGATCGTCCAAAATGAGATCTGTAGGTCCCTCCTGAAGTTTATTTCCAGCTAGTTGCTTCTGGGACCATGAGGGATATGGTTGAGGTCACTATTGCAGGTTGGCCTCATCCTGCCACTATAAGAATGGCCTTGAGTTCTGCCCACAGAGCAGGACCACCATGCCCACTTGGAGTTGTGCAGAGCTGGTGTGGAGGTTGAACAATTGCACCAATGCACACCTCAGGTTTCAGTTTAGCTGAACCATCAGTGAAGTAGGCTCAGGCATTTAGGGTTAACCTCTGAATCGAGGCCCCATTGTACCAGTAGCTTTGCTTCGGGTGGTGAAGTGTGGGAGATAAAGTTCCCCCCCCCAAAAAGAAAAGCTGCCACCCCTTCATGCAAAACTGAGATGATACTAGGACCAGGCATCTCCACTGTTGAATATACCATTTTCATTCGACTAGCGAGGCCTGTTTAGCTAAGCACGTATCTTCTCCAGTACCAGAATCAGATAACATTCTGGGGATTCCTTTTTAGTAGTGGTGGGGCCGAAGTTTTTCCTTGAGTGACTGAGGAGCGTTTTCACCGAAAAACTTGGCTTTGAATGTGTTAGTGGTTTCGGCGCCCCCTGCTGGCGGGAACCCAGTAACAACGCATTCGGGACTTCCAACTTCTCAACCATTAGGAGTGAAAGCTCCTCGCCTAGAGCCAATGCCATTCCCCCACCCCTCTTCTCCCGGACTCCGCAGTGCCTGGACAACTTGTGGGCTCAGAGACCCGTTCTGTCCCCTTCTGGGTCACACTACAGCTTCGCCCTGTGTCCTCACCAGTTTCAGCTACCCTTTGGCCCAGTGTTCCTCCCGCGATAGTACTGGGTAGCATGGGTACCTGGAGCATGCTACAGCAGAGCTATGGCATTTGAGTCTCTCCTTCCTGAAAGTTCTCCCGGGAGAGGGGAAAGGGATCCAGGTGCACTTTCCTTTCCAGCAGCTGCCCGTTTGGGATCAACAGACGGGAGTCCAATGTTTTCAGTCTCCCCAACACTGTGTCCTCATTGCTGACACCCGAGCTTAGGGGACCCCCTGCCTGAGCGGCCCGTTGTCGCGAGTGTCATTGCCATTGTGATAACATCCTAACAAGACTCTCCTCTCAAATAGCTGCTTGTTTGTTCCAACCTCTCACCACTCAGCTTCCAGACGTTCATTAACAGGAGGGTAGGGGTCTTAACTCCCCAACCTGGCCCACCACTTGGGCGAGAGCCCTTGCTACTGAGTCTGGGCAGTTACTATCTTGTGGGTGCTGGCAGAACACCAGACAGGATTCAAGTTGGAGGACCGGATTCTACAAGGAATCACTCTTAGAAAATCTCAGCGAACATGCTCTAGGGATTGGGTGCTCGTGGCTTTGAACAGCAGAGTTACTGTGTCGTTAACTATTGTAACAATGTTCTCTCCATGATCCTTTCATTTGACGTTTGCCAGAAAGAGGGACATAACTAATGGTTGGACTCTTATTTAAAGCCTCTACTTTTGTACGGTTTTGGAAAATACAATAAACTTCTGCTTGAAAAAAATGATACAGGGATGGATTTGAAGTTTCTGAGTATCATCAATGTTTTCATGATGATGTTTCTTCTCTGAGGGAAATTTGATTATAGCCAGTTTTGGACCCTGTAGAAAAATTTGCTGCTGTCTCTGCTCCCTCCACCAAATCATCAGCTTCATTTCTCTGTCATGAAGTCCAGTATGATTTCTGGGAAATCAGGTCCAGAACTAAAATACATTTTCTGCCTAGTTCTCTAAGAGATCACACTAATGTTTAAGTAATTGAGCAGAAAATCTATTTTAGTTCTGGACCTGATTTCCCTGAAGTCGTATGGTGTGGCTTACATCTGTGATGCTTTTATTTTTAAGGAATCAATTGATTTTAAGAACATTAATTTTCTAAAGAAAACTGACAGTGTTGTGCTTTTTCACATTTTTATAAAGCTGTGAAATCAGCTTATTGACTTGCCAAAATTGTCTATCTTTTTGAATTTTAAAATGGAAAGAAATGACATGATTACCGAGAGCAGTGGTCCTCATCCTTGTTTGCACATGGGAATTACCTGTGGAATTTTAAAAACTACTGATGCCTGGCTCCCCTAGAGATTCTGATTTCACTGGTCTGGGGTGCCACTGGGGCGGGCCTGTGGTTTTAAAACGTCTCAGACATTTCTAGCAACCACCCAAGACCGAGAACCACTGAAGTACAGAGTTGGAAGCTGGTGCTGATAAAGAGTTCTTCTGTTAACAAGTGATTACTTAACAGGCCTTTCAAACCTTTTAAATTAAGTACCATAGACCTCAGATGCCTTCTGGATACTGAGCACAAGTATAATATTATAGTCTATTAAATGTTTTAGGAATCATAGAGTGGATGCAAGGAAAGGAGTTATTGTTCTATGGCAAAATGGAAGAACAAGGTTGTGGGGTAATGGAATATTCATATGGCACTAAAGTATCACCCCATAAATGACTTACCCATTACAAAGGTAAAAACTACCTTTTCAGCTAAAAGGCCTGTCACTAACCAAGTGATGTAACTTAGCATCACTAATAGCCAACTTAGGGGCTTTATTTGGTCTCTAAAATGGGGGATGAGATCATAGTTCTTACCTTACTAGAGTTCTTTCCTGAAGACAGAGATTCACTAGTAATCTCAGTCTTCAACACATAAAATGCACGTGGTAAATGTTAAGCTTTCTCTGATGGCTCTTTTTCTGTATATCAACGATAACTAAGAATAAGACTTAAATCAACATCTTCCACTGAGGCAGAACCGTTTAAAGGAAGGAACAATTGATTTGGAGCTTTCAAAACTCTAAAGTAGTATACCTCAGGAGAAAAAAAAAATAACATTTAAAACAGTCTAAAACTGTTTAACTGAGTAGTTAACTCAGTAAAAATAATTTTGTAATAAAACCAAAAAGATACCTATTTGATCATGTGACACATAATGTAAATCCTAGCACTACTATCAATTGATAATTTTAAATGTAATTTAGATTTGTAGATGTTGTAAACATTACATGTACAATGTTTTATTAAATTGTTCTATTATAAACACAAAAGTTCGTTAAAATTATTTCATGGGAATTTAGTGGATGAAACATCTCTAAGGCAGCATTTCCTCAAGTCCCTCTGGAGAACATTCACCTGAAGAAATGGCTGTCTGCAAAACAGGTTTAATTTGGCAAGGACTGCATACACTATTCCTTTCGGAAGAATCATAATTCATATTACCATGCAAAAATATCTGAAGTCTGACAGGAAAGAAACCTGTTTACTTGTGTCTAACCTAGCATTCCCTAAACTTATCTGACCACGGGAACCTTTCGTTTCTCCCCTGTTACAGCAATTCCTGGAAACACTTTGGGGAATGCTGCTTTAAAGAAAACTGTTGGTCTCAAATAATAATGGTATTTGAACATCAGGACCTATCCGAATTTGTTCCTGCTCTTACATAGTTGGGGCAATGGTGGTTCTAGCACTCATTTGAGGAAAGCAAATGGCCTGTTGGATAGTGCCTCCTCCTACTCCATAAAGTGACAACTGTCAGCAAGTTTCCTTCAGCAGTTTTGTGTTAATGTCCAGATCCACCATAACAGGTTTTGATTATAAGGATATAAAGAATAGATAAATCACCTAAAAATTTTAATTCTCCTGCTGCCTGCCTGATTTCCAATGAAATTGTTTTCTTCAGTTCCTTCATGGTAAATGAGGGCTCATTAGACATTACAAGAATCATTTCTATGCCTTTCCTACCACTGATTGAACAAATATTAAGCACCTCCGGCTAGGAACTGTGGTGGGGATGCAAAAGCAGAAAGAAATGCTCTTACTGGCATCTGGAAAGACACTTTGCTCTGCATTATTGGAAGTATAACAGGTACTGAGTTAGGTTAAAGGAAACTTTTTAATTTAGCATGTAATCTATTAAAGGTGTCAAAATTGTGATGCTGGAGGGGTGAGTCCTTTCACCTAACATACCTCATGACTTAAGTTTTATGAATGGCACTAGTGGTCTGAGTGCTAAAGAGAACCCATTAATACCTATATCTAATAGTCTTAAAATACATTTAGTATAAAACCAAAATTTTTCACTTAAGTTTATTTTAGCAGCTCAGTTTTATTACATTCTACATATTTGTCTTTTAATATATTTATATTTCTGCTGTTCTGCATAGATGGTATATTCATTAACTTTTACAGTTGACTTTTTCATTTGTTACTTGCTGCTACCTGGCCTGAAGAAAGTTAGGAAGATAAATAAAATTCTCTTGGTGGAAACATAGAGCAGCATTTAACTTCTCAGCAGAACTTTACTTTGATGCAGACTTCAGTGTCAGGTTTTCTTCCTCTTCTTTTTCAAATCCCGAACAGACGAGAGATCTTCCCTTGGGATATTGAGCACAACACTTACGCAGTTCTTGGATGACAGCCTGACACTTCGATTCCATGTAGTTGTTGGCTGAAAAACAGACAGGCAGACCCCAGTCATGATCTCATAGAACTAAGGGAGGTTTAGGTCAGCACTTCCCACCCCTTTTCACTTTCAGTACCCATGGAACTGGAAGAAAGAGGACATACCCAAGTACACTGAATTCTACCTGATTTAGAGACCTGCCAACAGGGTCATTAGGAAGAAAACTATGATTTACAAGTAGGCGAAAGCTATTTTAATATATAATTTACTTTCTTTTAAGGTTAATAGCTTATGTGTGCCTTTCACTAGGTCAGTAGTTTTTAACATTATTATTAATCAATAATCCCTTGTGGTAATTTGATGAATTAGAAAAGTGCCCATACCCCGCACATTACTTTGCATACGTTTAAGCTGGTTGCCGGACCTCCCATACCAAGTCTGTGGATCAGGAGTTGGCAAACTGCAGCCTGAGGGTCAAATTCAACCCTTTTATGGGAGCTAAGAATGGTTTTTAGATTTTTAAAAGGTTTAAGCATGCATGCATGCATGCATGCGTGCGCACGCACACACACACACACACAAACACACACACACAAACACACACACACAAAGACCTTTGGCCCCCAAAGCCTAAAATATTGCCTGTTTAGCCCTTTTCATAAAACATTTGCAGATACCTACTATATACAAACCCTAAGTTAAGGAAGACTTGACCTACAAGTTCTAGGTCAGCTGCAATTGATCTGAGTCCCCCAGTACTAAAATGGGGTCCATGCTAGTTAGCCTAGAAAGACACTATAGCAAGGTGGCTATGAGTCCAGGTTTAGAGTTAGACCAATTGGGGGTTCAAATCTCCACCTTACCTTTTACTAGTTTTGTGACCCTGGGCAAGTTTTATAACTTCTGTGTCTATTTCCCCACCTGTAAAATGGGGTTCATAGTAGCATCTACCTCATGGATGAAAGGATTAGTATGTGTAAATTCCTTACAACAGTGCTTGTCATCTAGTGAGCACTTAATGCTAATTCTCTTATCCTCTCACACTGTACCAAGGGGGTGTAAACAGTTCTTTTTAACTTGATTCTTGTTCTCCCTTAGACATGGATTGCTATTTAAAATAAAGTAAGAAGATACTGGGGCCCCATTCTCACTCTTCTAAAACAGAATAATGCCCAGCCTAGAATCTTGTACCCAGCAAAGCTAAGTTTTGTATACGAAGGAGAAATTAAGACATTCTCAGATAAACAAAGGCTGAGGGAATTCACCAAGACAAGACCAGCCCTGCAAGAAGTACTCAAAATAGAGTTGCACACAGACCGGCACAAGAAACACTCACGAATGTAAAACCACTCAAAAGCTAAAGATCAAAGGCCAGATACCACAATGGCTCAAGAGAGAAAACATAGCAATGAAGTTCTACCCAACCGGATGAACAGAAATCTGCTCCACCTATTAGTTCTTTCAATAAATGTGAATGACTGGAACTCCCCACTCAAGAGACATAGGCTAGCCCAATGGATAAAAAATATAAGCCAAGTATCTGCTGTCTCCAGGAAACTCATCTAACCTGCAAGGATGTATTCAGACTGAAAATAAAGGGGTGGAAATCAATATTTCAAGCTAACAGACACCAAAAGAAGGCTGGCATGGCGGTTTTAATTTCAGATAACTTAGTTTTTAAATCAACAAAAGTAATGAAAGAAAAGATGGTCATTATATAATGGTGAAGGGTACAGTTCAACAAGAAGACATAACTATACTTAATATGTATGCACCCAACTTAGGTGCACCCAGATTCATAAAGCAAATCCCACTTGATCTAAACTGAATGATAAACAGCAACACCATAATAGCCGGAGGCTTCAACACCCCGCTGACAGCACAGGACAGATCCTCCAAACAGAAAATAAACAAATAATGGACTTAAACAGAATGCCAGAACAAATGGGCCTTACTGACATTTACAGGACAATCTATCCAAAATCCATTGAATATACGTTCTTCTCATCAGCTCATGGGACATTCTCTAAGATTGATCATATCCTAGGACACAAAACATGTCTTAAAAAATTAAAAAAGTAGAAATTATACCATGCATCTTCTTTGATCACAGTGGAATAAAAGTAGAAATCAACCCTAACAGAAATTCTCATTTCTACTCAAAGTTGTGGAAGCTAAACAACCTTCTCCTGAATGATTATTTTATAAATGAGGAAATCAAGATGGAAATCAAAAGATTCTTTGAACTAAATGACAAAGGAGACACAACTTATCAAAATCTGTGGGACACAGCTAAAGCAGTCCTGAGAGGAAAGTTTATTTCCATAAATGCCTATATCAAAAAGACAGAAAACTTACAAATAGACAACCTAATGAATATACTCAAAGAGCTGGAGAAAGAACAGACCGACCCCAAACCAAGCAGAAGGAGTGAAATTAATAAGATCAAATCAGAATTAAAGAAATGGACTACAGGAAAACTATATGGGGGATTAATAAAACAAAAAGTTGGTTCTTTGAAAAGATAAACAAAATTGGCACGCCTTTGGCTAGACTAAGATCAGAAAAGAAAAATCTCTAATATACTCCATCAGGAACATGAAAGGAGAAATTACAACTGATGCCATGCAGATACAAGATATCATCCATGAATTCTACAAAAACCTTTATGCATACAAACTGGAAAATGTGGAGGAAATGGACAAATTTTTAGAAACACACAGCCTCCCTAGGCTGAACCAGGAAGAAACAAAATTCCTGAACAGACCAATATCAAGAACTGAAATCAAAACAGCAATTAAAAAAAACCTTCCCAAAAAGAAAAGCCCCCGACCAGATGGTTTCACACCCGAATTTTACCACACCTACAAAGAAGAACTGATGCCTATCCTACAAATGTTATTCCACAATATTGAGAAGGATGGAATCCTCCAACACATTTTATGAGGCCAACATAACCCTGATACCCAAACCAGGAAAGGATGCAACAAAAAAGGAAGACTACAGACCAATATCCCTTATGAATATAGATGCAAAAATTCTCAATAAAATCCTAGCAAATCGAATCCAGTTGTTTATCAAGAAAATAATCCATCACGACCAAGTGGGCTTCATCCCAGAGATGTAGGGATGGTTCAACATACGCAAATCTATACATGTAATTCACCACATAAATAGAAGCAAAACAAAGACCATATGATCCTCTCAATAGATGCAGAAAAAGCATTTGACAAAATTCAACACCCTTTTATGATAAGAACGCTTAACAAAACAGGTATAGACGGGGCCTACCTAAAAATGATACAAGCCATATATGACAAACCCACAGCCAACATCATACTGAATGCGGAAAAACTGAAAGCATTCCCACTTAGAACTGGAACCAGACAAGGTTGCCCACTGTCCCCAGTGCTATTAAACATAGTGCTGGAAGTCCTTGCGAGAGCAATCAGGCAAGAGAGCAGAATCAAGGGTGTCCAAACAGGGACAGAAGAGATCAAACTCTTATTCTTTGCTGATGATAGGATATTATATCTAGAAAACCCCAAGGATTCAACCAAGAGACTACTGGAATTTATAAATGAATTCAGTAGAGTCTCAGGATACAAAATCAATACACACAAATCAGAGGCATTCATATATGCCAATAACAATCAAACGGAGAACCAAATCAAAGACTCAATACCCTTCACAATAGCAACAAAGAAAATAAAGTACCTAGGAATATATTTAACTAAGGAGGTAAAAGACCTCTACAGGGAGAACTATGAAACACTGAGGAAGGAAATGGTAGAGCACATAAACAGGTGGAAAACTATACCATGCTCGTGGGTCAGCAGAATCAACATTTTAAAAATGTCTATACTATCCAAAGTGATCTACAGATTCAATGCAATCCCTATTAAATTACTAACATCATTTTTCACAGATATAGAAAAAATAATTTTACACTTTGTATGGAACCAGAGAAGAGCCCATTTAGCAAAAGCAATTTTAGGCAATAAGAACAAAGTGGGAGGTATTAATTTACCAGACTTCAAACTATACTACAAGGCTGTGGTTATTAAATCAGCTTGGTATTGGCACAAGAACAGAGACACAGACCAGTGGAACAGAATAGAAAATCCAAATATAAAACAATCCTCATATAGCCATCTAATCTTTGACAAAGCAGACAAAAACACACTCTGGGGAAAAGAATCCTTATTCAATAAATGGTGATGGGAAAATTGGATAGCCACATGTAGAAGACTGAAACAGGACACACAGCTTTCACCTCTCACAAAAATCAAATCACAGTGGAAAACAGACTTAAACCTTAGGTGTGAAACTATTAGAATTCTAGAAGAAAACGTAGGAAAGACTCATAGACATTGGCCTAGGCAAAGAATTTATGAAGAAGACCCCAAAGGCAATCACAGCAACAACAAAAATAAATGAATGGGACCCGATTAAATTAAAAAGTTTCTGCACAGCCAAAGAAACTGTCACGAGAGTAAACAGACAACCTACAGAATGGGAAAAAAATTTCGCATGCTACACATCAGAAAAAGGGCTGATAACTAGAATCTATTGAGAACTCAGGAAAATCAGCAAGAAAAAATCAAACAACCCTATCAAAAAGTGGGCAAAGGACATGAATAGAAACTTTTCAAAAGAAGACAGAAGAATGGCCAACAAACATGTGAAAAAATGCTCAGCATCTCTAATCATCAGGGAAATGCAAATCAAAACCACAAGGAGATATCACTTATCTCCAGTGAGTATGGCCTTTATCAAAAAGTCCCAAAACAATAAATGTTGGCGTGGATGCGGAGAGATAGGAACACTCATACACTGCCTGTGGGACTCCAAACTAGTGCAACCTCTGTGGAAAGCAATATGGAGATACCTTAAACAGATACAAGTAGACCTACCATTTGATTCAGCAGTCCCATTATTGGGCATGTACCCAAAAGAACAAAAGACATTCTATAAAAAAGACATCTGCACCCAAATGTTTATAGTAGCACAATTCACAATCGCAAAGATGTGGAAACAACCGAAGTGCCCATCAATACATGAGTGGATTAATAAAATGTGGTATATGTATACCATGGAGTACTACTGAGCTGTAAGAAACAACGGTGATATAGTACCTCTTGTATTTTCCTGGAAAGAGCTGGAACCCATTCTACTAAGTGAAGTATCCCAAGAATGGAAAAATAAGCACCACATGTACTCATCATCAAATTGGTTTCACTGATCATCACCTAAGAGGAATAACATTTAGGAATAACAGTAATCGGGTGTCGGGCAGATGTGGCAGGGGAGGGGATGGGTGTATACATACATAATGAGTGCGATGCGCACCGTCTAGGGGATGGACACGCTTGAAGCCTGTTTCGTGGGGGGGGGGGCAAGGGCAATATACGTAACCTAAACTTTTGTACCCCCATAATATGCTGAAATTAAAATAAAATAAAATAAAATAATGTAATAATTTATTTGGGTGAAGAAATTAAATGCAAAAAAATTTTTTAGTTTTTCTCAAAGTGTGAGGAAGGGAAGAAAAGTATGACTAAAATGGAATTATCATACATCAACATTTTAGATTAATCTAAAAGATTTTATAAAATATTGCTTACATCAAAAAGTGAAAAGTCCAAGGATCAAAGGTAAAAGGCCAATACAGTTTTTCTTTGGTGGTGGGGCTTTGGGGGAACTTTGAACATTTTTCATTTGCACCTTTCTATATTTTCATGGCCATCTCCATCTGTTACTTTAATAATGGGAATAATTATCAAAAAATACAATTTTCAAATTCAGATAGCCTTGTAGCTTTTTCTATTTGCTCTTCTGGCACTAATCATTCACTTATTAAAAAATAAAATTCTTTAACATTTGGTCAAACTTAGTACTGGACAAATGGACAAATCACATCAAATATGCTTCAGTTGAAATTCACTTTTGTGTTTAAGAGTTAGTTGCTGATTTTGGGAGCCTGAATTCCAATTGTATTTTCAAACCCTCTTCTGCCATATTGCTTTTAAAAACAGAGTTGTCAGCTGCATTGAAGTATAACCAACCTATTTAAAACTAGCCTTTTTGAAAAAGAACTTTGCTCAGCTCAGTAATTTTCAACTCTGGCTGTGCATTAGAATCACCTGGTTAGCTTTCTAGACTGATTCCTGGTCAGACCCTGGCCCTAGGAAGTCTGATTTAATTGTTCTAGGCAAGTTCTTAAAGCTCTCCAGGTGATTCTAATGTATAACCAGTATTAAAAATCCCTACCTTTGATCACGTTATTTTATTTTCTGCATCTTTAATAATACAACAAGGAAAATCTTCAGGATAATTACAGAAATGTTACATTCTGAGAAAAGAATTAATACAGGTCGCTGATAAAAGAATAATTGATCTCTTATAGTTAGTTCACAGTGGAAAAATATTTAAAAAGCACTTAACATACTACCTTGTAAACATTTCTGTATTTCACAGGCTTGTTTCTGGCACGGATCCTTCTGCGGCATATCCAGAAAACTAAAACAAGAAAAATTATTTTTATTTTGCTTTTTTCCCATAAAGACTTTAAAACCCTTCTACATGGAATTTTCTTCTGAGACAAGTAGTATGCCCATATGATTGCTGGAAAATTACACTAAAAAATACTCTTCCCATTTATAGGATGCATCAACCATATTTTTATAAATATGAATAGCTTTACATGGAAAAAACTTTGAATTCAATCAACTCATCTTGAATATTGTAAACCAATGTTAGACTAGAGGAGCCTACACCGCGGCCCAGCTCTGTCATTCACAGAAGAAACCCCTGGTAAATGATTAAACTCCTTGAGCCTTTTTCTTTATTACTCATGTATGAAATGGGAATCATACCTGCCTCAAAACATTGACAAAAGGATTAAATGTGATAAAGTATATAAAGTGCACACAATGGTGCCTGGGAGGCCGTAAGGACTCAATACATGGTAGCTATTATTCAAGACTTTTAAAAAAAGTAAAACCTTACTTTTAATGTACATAAACTGTTATGACTACTTTAACTCAGGAAATTATATACAAGTAGTAACTGCTTTCCTAGGAATCAGCAATATTTGATGCTATTACTTCCTGAAAAAGGTGCCAGTTAAGCACTAATTTTTTTTTTAAAGTTCTTATAGAAGCCAGCTTATTTAAAATATCTGTAACCAGAGAATGAATTTAGGTGCCCACAATTTTGATCAACTTCTAATAATTTGAAGACAATTTCAGAAAGAAAAAAGGCCCAGGAACCTCTGTAGCTAATTTCATCAATGCAAATCTCTTTTTTTTTTTTTTTTTCAGAGCCTCCTAAGTTCTCAGTAGATCCAAATTAGGTCAGTACTGGGATGGGAAACACTGGAGCAAAACCTAGGATATTTACAGGATGGGAGAAGGAAAGGCAGGTGAATTGCTGCAGGGCAAATAAGCGACAAATAGATGTTGATGCTGCTAGGAGCTGCTCTCTTCTCTCTAAATCAGTACCAAGTCCTTGGTGATCAAGGCATCTGTTCTGTAGCAGGTGCTGACTTTTGTGGGATTCATCAGATCCCAGTTCCAGCCGATGATGTCCATTAAAGGTTCTATGGCAATTTCCAAAGGAGTCAATTTCAAGTTACGTATCCTGACTAAGTGCTTTTGTTGACTCACTTTCTGCCTGCTTTCTCCCTCTCTCTGCAGTTTCACTTGCAGTATTCTTCATGACCCTTCCTAAA
Source organism: Eulemur rufifrons (assembly GCF_041146395.1). Classification (NCBI taxonomy): domain Eukaryota; kingdom Metazoa; phylum Chordata; class Mammalia; order Primates; family Lemuridae; genus Eulemur; species Eulemur rufifrons. Next base: position 18,829,609 of record NC_091012.1, on the reverse strand, counting down.
CTTCTGTGTTCTTGAGCAGTTTTTCAACCCACTCCCTCCCCCCAGGCCCAAGGGTGGGTGCACTGCAGTAGTGGATGAAGTGATTGCCATATACTGAACAGAACAAAGAAGCATATCTTCCTAGAATCCCAGCACCTGGAAAAAAAAAATCATTAAAATCACCACAAATGAATAGAGTGAAAACGAAGCAGGGAGGGATGGGGGAGAAACAGAAATACATACCAGGTTAATCATCAGGCAAAAGCTTAAGCAACAGCTCCTGTACTCCCCTGACCTGTCAGAAAAAGAAAAATTTATAGAGTACTCTGTTATAAGAGTCCCAATACAATGGAAAATGATTAAGCAGCATGTGTACCATTAAATGATGCTGTATCTGCCACAAGCGAGAGTTGTTATCCATGTAGCGCTCCTCCGGGTAGAGTTGCCACATGAGAGGTAGCTGGGAGGTAAGAAGGTGACTTGGCCTAGCTGCGTCACCTAGGGGAACCTGAATTTGCTGGACTCGTGCCCTTAGGAAACTCGTCTCCTAATGGAATGATCAAAAATAAAACCAAAGATTTCAGAATATTGAGACTGGATAGAAACAAGTTGCTTGAAAGCAAAATCCAAGAAATAAGCAAAGTGTAAAGTTACCTCTTCCACGACGGCCACCCACGTGCGCTGGTATTCGTCGCGGTAGATACCCTCTTGGTGAACCCAGAGGTGATCGGGTGGAGCCCCCACATCCTCTCCTGCCATTCTGGGCTTTGGGTTCCAATTCTAGCCCTGCTTTTCTCCACCTAAGCCTGCAGCACCCGCGCACAGGACACAGGTGTGACTTTTTGGGTTTGAATGAACTCATCAGTGAGCAAGGTGACCTGGTACTAGCAGCCACCAACCAGAACCAAACCTCGTACATGTCTATTTGCACAGCCTAAACAGAACCAAAGACATCTGAAGCTTTCTGCAAGACAACGGAAGTGATACTTAGAGCCTCAGGTTGCTAATTTTTGACTGCAAAGCACTCAAGAATTTAGCTAGGTGAGGAGTTCTGTGGAAATATATAGCTAACACTATAGGAAGCTGGACAGTGGTCTCACATTCTTTGTATTCACAAAGCAGTGTCTGACAAAATGTAGGTAGCAATAGAATATGTACAAGAGTGTGCCTAAGGACACACTCATTTTGGCAGGAAGGCAGTATAACAGATACGCGCATGCCGTATTTCCTAGGTAAATGCCACTCGCAAGCAGTTTTCATTTTAAAAGATAAAATTCTGAAGGACAAATCATATGCATGGCTTTCTAAGTTGAAATTAAAAGTTTGTTTTAAGGGCATTTGTCAGTTTACTATGAAAGGTTATGTATAGCAGCTGGGCATTTCCAGAAGGGGATTTTCATGTTAGGAAAAGTATTTAAGGTAGGTAGCTTCATGGAATTTCTGAGCTGCAAGAAACTTTGGGAATAATGGTGATGTGAAAGCAAACGACAGTTATCTATCTAGGTCCTTGTTTCATTTTAATAATGCTGCAGGATGTTACAGAAGCCCATTTTTCCATAGAGGCATAGGTTTAAGTTTTGATTTCCCAAGACAGAAGACCAGAAAACCCCCTGTTCCCATTGAGAGGAGTAAAGGAAATGTACCTCCTGGAGTGTCTGGGTGGTAAAGCAAACTCTCCCCACAATGATCCTCTGCCCAGCCCCAGATTTCATTTCAGGACCTCACAATAACTTGACGTGCATTTTGCATGAATCAATCTTGTGGACCTCACTTATAGTATCACGGCACACTTGTACCGTATTTCTACCTTTGGCAGAACACAGATATGGCTTTGGAGGATCTTCCTCACAAAACAAAGACCCTCTATTCCCATTAGGTGGCCATTAGGTGGGAAAGGAAATGCAGTGTGAGAGGTTGTCAGAGCCCTCACAGTGAGACTGTCAAGAGCAAATCACATGCTTCACACATTGTACCTTGAGTGGATCTGACTTTGAGCCTGCTGTAAGCTCCCATCTTAGTTTTCAGATGGATGTGCTCTCTCATTTCAAACTCGTCTAAGAGTTTCAAACTCGTCTCCTTAATCAAATCCCAGTTTCCATCAATGGCAATGCCACCACTCCTGATCCTTCAAACTCAAAACTAATGGGTTATCTTGGATGTCTTCCTCTTCTTCAGTTGCTACATTCTATCTGTCATCAATTCCAGCATGTACCACCACTACCAATGTATTTAAGACAAACTTTCCCCAAATACGAGGCTCATTTTCTAGCTCCATACCCTTGCTCTTGATTTTCACTTGCCTTAAATGCCTCCTAAGGCCTCTATGCTTATCTCAGTACTATTATAGCAGAGTACAGGTGCCTACCTCTTCTATGAAAACTTTAGAAAATTCTTCCCTTTTATGACTACTGTAGCATTTATATTTAAACTAAAGGCCGGGCGCGGTGGCTCACGCCTGTAATCCTAGCACTCTGGGAGGCCGAGGTGGGCGGATCGTTTGAGCTCAGGAGTTCGAGACCAGCCTGAGCAAGAGCGAGACCCCATCTCTACTAAAAATAGAAAGAAATTATATGGACAGCTAAAAATATATATAGAAAAAATTAGCCGGGCATGGTGGTGCATGCCTGTAGTCCCAACTACTCGGGAGGCTGAGACAGGAGGATCCCTTGAGCTCAGGAGTTTGAGGTTGCTGTGAGCTAGGCTGACGCCACGGCACTCACTCTAGCCTGGGCAACAGAGTGAGACTCTGTCTCAAAAATAAATAAATAAATAAATAAACTAAAGTGCATATTTGGCCTCTAATTATAAATCTCCTTGCATATTTTCTCTGCTTATTTCACAAGTTCTGTCTCCCTCAAGGTATAGTATTGTACACTGCTTAGTAGCAGGAATGATACAGTTCTGGGCACTATGAGTCTCAAATACTAGTCAAATAATGTTTCTGTGAACAGGTGCACATACATGGTTGATAGGGAGGTGAAACAAAGGAAGGCCACGGTGGTGGTTATGATTTACCACGTGTATATGGGTAGAGATTGATTCTCTAGGCCTAGGTCTCTAGCTATATATTAAATTTTTTAAAGGCTTTTTTTTCACTTAGCAGATACAATTGTTCTGCCTCTTTCCCCACACCCAAGAGCTTTGGAAAAGAGAGATACAAACAAAAACCTAGCAAACACTAATGTCAGAATAAAAGATATTAAAGCCTGGATTTCAAGCACAAAAGACATAAGTGTGGCCAATAATATTTTTTTTAAGTGGAAACCAAGTGTTAAGACTTTCAGGACCATCTCAACTTCACAGATAGGTCTTAGCACCAACCAACATGTTGAAATATAAATTTGTTTTGAATGAAAAACAAAATTTTATTGGTTATACTGACATTAAAAGGAAATAACTCCAGTAGAATAGAGAGCAAACAGATTGGAGATGATGGTCTGAGTTACCATGAATCACTACAAAATAGTCTCAGAAGCATCAGCAGGATGAGCCTGGAACGACCCTTAGCACATTATCCTGGACTTGTGTGTGCTACCATTCCGAGAGCATGAAGGCCTAGAGAAAGGCAACTGCAGTGATCAAGGGACAGAGAAGCCACCGTATGAACACAAACCAACAACATTCTCAGTAGAGAAAAGTAAAGGCTGAGTGAGAGAAATTCAGATCAAAGCCTATAAAATCACAGGTTGTATGAATGGAAAAAATTGATTCTTAGAACCCTTGCTCCCTACATTTTCCTTGGTCAAATAAGTTTGGGAATCTTGGAGTCATAAAGCACATTAGCATAGTAAAAGCTCTGGTAAGTTATGCAGGAAAGAAACTTTATGTTGTTTAGCATTTCCCAAATTGATTTGACTAGAAAACATTTTTTGACACATGACACTTGTTCACAAAATTCAGGACTCCTTGAACTAAGATGGATATGTTAAAACCTCAAGATAAACTTAAGTACAAGGTGCAATACAATACATGGAATATAAACCTGTGCAACTCAATTTAAGGAATACTACCAGCTGCAAATACAAATGGTTTAAAAAAAGGTTTAAATACCTTTATAAATTTATCATGCACTAAAAGAGATTGTCCCCATGGGGGTGACCTTGATGCCATGCACAGAGACCACACTGGCATAGATAGACAATGTTTTTGTAAGACATTTTGTAAATTAGGTTCTAAGTGGATGACAAATAACACAGAAGGGCTTCCTTAAGTAGTAAGTAAAATCATTTCTTCTTTACAGAATAAATTCGTTTGTTTTAATTTGCAGGTGTTTGAACAGTTTTTAAACATTGATCAGTTGAACACATTTATTTTATTTAAAGTCAATTAATAAACTCTTTCAGTTTCAATGGGTGATATTACCAAGAATACAGGCTGTAGAATCAACCTGGCCTGTGTCTGAATCCTGATTCTGCCGTTTACTAGCTTTGTGACTTTGGACAAATTATCCTCTCTCCACCTCAATTTCTGGAGGTGTAAAATGAGAATTAAAAAACATTAATCATAATAGCTTTTACGTAGCACTTCCTATATGTATTACATTTGTCTACATATATTGACTCATGTAATCTTTGCAATCTTCATAGGGTGCTATGTGGTGGGCAGTATTATTATCCCCACTTTAAGGTGAAGAAAGTGAGCCACAGAGAAGTTAGGTAACTTGCCCAAGTTCACACAGCTAGAAGTTGCAGAGCCTGATTCCAACGGGAGCAGTTTATATACACCAGGTATATAAGTGCTTAGCAGAATTATTTAGCACATAATAAACTTGCTATAAATGCTAATTGTTTTTTTCTACTCCAATTAAATGTTTGGACCTGTAGAAGGCAGCCATGAGCATTAGAAAAGTTAGTGAATGTCATTCTGGAATATGAGATTGATTAACACCAACATCAAACAAAAGGCACTTTTTAAACTCCAACGATTCCATCACCAAATACAATAATGATAAGACCAGCTGTTCCTGCCCCAGTAGGGCAGGGCATACTAGCCACAAACAGTAACTGAAAAGAGCATATGATATAAAATTGTAACGAGAAAATTTAGATGGGTCCAATGTAATTGCACAGTTCAAAATTTTCCAACCTTCATCATTATCAAATTAATCATGGAAAGATGTGCCTTGTGATCCTCAAGCATTAGGTAAAAACGGAAGTTGCTGGCATATATATTACAGATAGTTCCACTGGATGAAGACCCTATTTGTGGGGAGACTTGGGTTGGGACTGACTTGGGAGAAAAGAGCAAAGCATCAACACCTCTTTAGAGAATAACTTGAGAATGTTCCCTTTCCAGTACTGCCATACCTGCCTGGCTTCAAAACTACACAGAGAATAGAAAAATAAATCAAAGAAACAAACACGGACGGGCTGTGGAGGCGGCACAGCACATAATTTTTTTTTTTTTTTTTTTTTTTTTTTGGCTTAGAATCGCTTCTAAAATCCACGTGTAATTCCTAAACTTGTGAGTTGGAAGATCTGTACTTTTACCTTTGGCACGTTTGACATACCTCACAACAAAATTACTTTTACATATAATTAATCCATGTCTGATATTATCAAGACAAGGAGATCTGCGGAAACTGGTATTCTGGATATCTAACGTGGTATGTACGAAGTTGAATAAAAACCGACGTCCCTCAATTCTCCTTCACTGTATCAAACAAACAGCTACCTAAAAGCCTTTGTAGAAAGTAGCAGCAGCCAAGCTTAAGAGTGATACTTTTTCAGATACAGTATAGCACTGTTTCTGCAAAAGGTTACTCACATGAATATAATGTTTCTTGGGCTAATTAATCCGCCTCGAGAACAGCTAGGCTAAAACTTCCAGGTCCCCCACCCCGGGCCTTTCAAGCCGGGATCGCGACGTGAGCCCGGGGCGAACCGAGGGGCATCCCAAGCCGAGGTCACTGGAACTGAAGTTATGAGGCGCGGGCCGGCAACCGGAAGTGGTCCAGGGAGAGTTGTACAAGATTCAGGGGCTGTGACTTGGAAATAAAACAAAATAAAACCTTAACTGTTTTAGGACCGACTTTCAAAAGAGCGTCCCTCTGACTCAAGAGACCGGCGTTGGCGGTGATGTCGCCTCAAAGGGCTGTCCCCTAAGCGTGTAGGCCGCGCACGGCTCTCCTCAGCGGGCGGGCAAAATGGGCGCCGGAGCTTGGGAGGTGCCTACCCAAGCGCCCGGGCGCGGCTCACAGACCACGTCCGCCTGCAGCCTGAGAGCGCCGCCTCCCTGCAGCCCCCGCGGCCCGGCCTGACACCCCAACAGCGGCCGACCACTGCCCTTCGCCCCGACGGCCACGCCCGCCCCAACCGGCGCGGGCGTTTCCCAGGTGCTGCTGGGCGGGCCCCGCCCCCGCGCGCCTGCCTCGCGCCGGCTGCCCCCGCCCCGCCCCCACAGCCCCGCCCCCACGGTCCCGCCCGCTCCCAAAGCCCCGCCCCCGCGGAACCCGCGCGCGGAAGTCCAGGCCTGGGCGGGGCACAGAGCGCGGGGAGCCCGGGAGGCTGCGCCGGAGCACCCGGTTGGTCGGGCTAGAGTGGGCCCGAGGCGGACGGGAGCAGGGTCGGACCAAGATGGCGGTGCAGGTGGTGCAGGCGGTGCAGGCGGTTCATCTCGAGTCCGACGCTTTCCTAGTTTGTCTCAACCACGCTCTGAGCACAGAGAAGGAGGAGGTGATGGGGCTGTGTATAGGGGAGGTGAGTAGGTCAGTCAGCCTGTCTGGAACCTTGCTGAGCAGTCACAGCGTGTCCCCGGGATGAGTGCCAGCAGCGCCCCGGGCAGTGGAGGCCACGGGCATCTCTGACTTAGATCCTTGGACATCCGTTGATGGCTCTGTTGCGGGGACTCCCATTTCTTCCGGCCGCTGAACACTTGTTTAGTCTCCCGCAAGTCCCCAGTGATCGGCAGATGCCCCAGGGAGCCGTGCTTTTTCTCCTGTAGCCTGCGGCTTTTCTTTAGATCTGGGGTTATCACCCCGTTGACCCAAACTGCAAGCCAGGCCAGAAAGACATTGGAGTATAATGAGGACATCAGCATATTAGGAATCAGCAGACTACGGTTAGAGCCCCTTGCGTCGCCTCCCTCTAGGAGAGCAGAGGTATCAACAAAGCATTTGCAGCATATCAAAAAACCAAAGAAAGGAGACGGGTTTCAAGGACGCAAAAGTTTCTGCTGCGTTAAGTGTTGCAGAGAGGCAAATGAGGATGAGGAAATAAGAGTTTACTTGTTTACAATCTAAAGTAATTCTCCATTCTTTCATGCTGGTACGCACGAACACATGACCTAATTTTAATATAATCTGCACCCATGTACATCAAACAAATATAATGTGATCAATAATGTTTTCTGCTCTTTCCCACTCTAGTTGAATGATGACACCAGGTAAGACTATATTCGTTTACTCATATCTAATGATTGTTAACTCAGAATTATGTGTGTGCAAAATATAGTTGGGGGAACCAAGATCATGCATGCACCTGTGAAAGCTGTTATAAGTAGATTTTTGTCGACTAAAATAAAGGCAGCGCATTAAAAAAACTATCAATTTATTTTCCATTTCCTTGCTTGATATATTTTATATTCTCTCTCCCCTGAAATGTCAGTGAGATACTGGCAATTTTCTCTGTGACGGAGAAAGTACACATTCAGAGCCATTTCTGCCTGTTGATCCATGCCTCCATCTGAATTTTATGTTAGTGACTTTCTGCCGCCACCCTCTACTCCCATCATGAACCCTATCTCAGAGTTCCCCAGTAGCTTGAATGCTTGAGGTGCTGAAACTTTTGGGTAATTTAAACTTCAAAGCATACCATAGTTTACTTCTCAAGCCCACCTTCTTAATACCCAGGATTCCAGAAATTTAACTTTTTGCTTGTGATAACTTTATACATTCAGCCACTTGTGCACATGTCCCAGCTTGCTTCTAACAGATCTATGAATGTAGCTCTATCCTCGGTTCACTTTTCCCCCTCTTTTGTCTCTGCTATGGTTTCCTTGCAAAAACTGTTAATCCTCTTATTTTGCTTTAATTCCTTTTTATATTCCAAACCCCAGTTCCCTTTTTTTTCTAATTTATACCTAATAGGAGTGACTCCAAATTTGCATATGCTGGAACTGAAATGCGCACAGTTGCTGAAAAGGTATGTATGCTAGAATTTTGCATGATGGAAACTTGCCATTGGGGAAATATTTCTGTACTTGGATGATCTCAGCTGGAGTATTATTCCAGTTTGTGTAAAATACAATAAAAATGAATGACTTCCTCCCCTCCCACCAAGCTATCAGGCAACAACTTCATATACAATTGCTATATGCAAACTTCTCCATGGTAACCACTTTGCCTCCTTTCTTTCCATATCAAGGAAAGAAGTCCTCTTCCTATTCTACTGTCTCTTCTGGGTCTTTTTCCTGTCACCTTGTTCTTTTATTTTAGGATACAAATATGCTTAAATTACTCTCATTTTCAGAAAGGAAAGAAAAACTAGTTCTCAAACCTATATCTTCCTGCAGTCACTAGTCTTACATTCTTCCTTGAATAGCCAGACTTCTTAAAAGAATGGGCTACAATTGTTACTTCTTTACCTTCCCCAGTCAAATCCACTAAGGTCCAGTTTTCAATTCTACCTTTCCAGCCATCTCATTGCTACATCTAGTGGGTAATTTCTTGGTGTTTATCTTAAACTTTCTCCTTGAATCTCTGGACTCTTATGGGTTTTGTTTGCTTTGCTGTGTTTCCTTTCTTCCTTCCCCCTTGCCCCACTTTATGGGCATTTCCCCTCTGTCTATGCATTAAATATTGCTCATTCTTCATTCACCCTGGGCATCAACTACTAAAATACATTCCAAATCTTAATGATATAATTTTATTTTTCAAGGATTCATGATATCATCTTGAATTTTATGTCAATTTGTACTGTCAAAATTGATATTAACTTTGTGAGCTTAGTGATCTTATCTTTTTAGTGTTGCCATGGTATATCTTTTTTTATTCTTTTATTTTTTAGACTTACTGTGTACTATTTAAAATATGTCTCTTATTAGCATATAGTTTTTTAAAAATACAGTCTGATAATCTTTTTAATTGTAGTATTTAGTCCAATACCATTTAATGTAATGATTGATATTTATGGGTTATAGCTGCCATCTTTTTGCTTTCTATTTGACCCACTTATTCATTTTATGTCACTTTTTCTCTCCTTTATTGCCTTTTTAAGGTTAATCAAATATGTTTTATTATTCCACTTTGACCCTCCACTAATTAGTTATAACATTATTTTACTTTCCTTTTAGTGGTTATCCTACATATTATAATATGCATTCTTGATTTGTTACAGTCTAATACAAATGACTTTTTTTTTTACCATTTCTCCAATAATACTAGAACTTTAGAACACTAATTTCATTTACACCTTCCAACCTTTTGGATTATTGTTGTCATGCATTTTAAGTCTATGGATATTTTAAGCCCCATATGACATTGTCATTACTGTCTTGTACAGTTAATATTCATTTGTATTTGCCCACATATTTACCCTTTATGGTGCTTGTCATTCCTTCCCTCATTTCTGGGATTTTCCTTCTTCCTAAAGTCGTTCCAGTATTTTTGTGCTGGTAATGAATTCTCTCCATTTCTGTACATCAGAAAATGTCTTTATTTTGCTTTCATTTTTGAAGGTTATAGTCTTTGAATATAGGATTCTCAGTTGGCAGATATCTTCTTTTAGCACTCTAAGATGTTGTCCTGTTTTCTTTGGACTTTCATTGTTTCTGTTGAAAAGTCAGCTATTTCTCTTGTTGCTCCTTGGAAAATCATGCATCTTTCTATCTCTGCTTTTATTTAATTCTATTTATTTCATACTCTGTGCCTGTCAGATACTCTACTGTTTGCTAGGGATAAAAACACAAAAAAACATGGTCCCTGCACTTAAGGAGCTTACATTGTAGTTGGGGAGAAAATTATGTAAATCAATAGAACACAAGATGATATATGTTCTAGCAGAAATAAGTATGTGTGCATTATAAAATAAGTCGTATGGGGGGAAGAATGCTTAATTCTTTATAGTATGATCAGAGAATTTAAAGAATATGAAAGTTCACTAGGTAAAAAAAAAAAAAGGCTGGGAATCAAGGCACAGAGGCATGAAAAAAGACCACATGGTGTATAGGGAACTACAAGTAGTTGAATAATGCCAGAGCATAAAGTCTTTTGAGATGTTATGCAGAGCTCTTCATACTTGCTTTTCAGCAGTTTATCATTTGGGCAGCTTGTATTTTGAAAGTAAATGCAAATATAAGAATAATCAGCATTTGGTGTGCAAAGTCTGCCTTTTTTTGAAAACCAGTTCTACCATTTGGTTTAATTCTCCACAAGAGAAACTGAAGAGCTAAATTGGTTAGCTTTCTTGTGTCCAAAAATTAAAATTGCAAGCAGAATATAAAGAATAAATAAAATCTTTGCTTGTCTATCCATTAGAAATATAGTATGAGCCACAAATGTCAGCCACATATATAATTTTACCTTTTCTAGTAACCTAAGGAAAAAGATAAAAAGAAATAGGTGAAATTAACTTTAAGGGTATATTTTATTTAACCCAAACATCTGAAGGATTTTTTCTTTCAAGATGTAGTCAATATTAAGACATTTTGAGATATTTTACATTCTTTTCTTTTTTATTAAGTCTTTGAATTCCAATGTGTATTTCATACTTTCTGTACATCTGAAGTCAGACTTACCACATTTCCAGGGCTCAGTAACCACATGTGCCTAATGGTTCCTGTGTTGCACAGTGTAGGTCTATAACTTATTTCAAAAGCCTCCTCTCAGATTTTACCCATGTCCGTTCAACTTCTGACAATGCTAAGCCTATCCTTTCACCTGAAAGTCTTGTACCATTTCATTGTTCTAGTTTTGCCTCCTCTATCTTCCTCCCTGGCTACTCTTGTTCTACCTCATCCTAATGTGGGCATCCCCCTTGATTCAGGGCCAGACATCTGCTCCCTCTGTCCACACCTTTTTTGTCTACTCATAAACCTTTATTGCTTCCTCCATTGATTCTATTTGAGCATAAGGTGTAATCCCACCTACCTGCTAGAAATTGCCATATTGTACATCCTCTCATCCCAGATAAGCTCATCTGAAAATAAGCTCATCTTGATTTCTTCCTGGCCCTTTCTAAACTTAGATCTGCCTCCCACATTCCACCTACTTTCAACCTCGAAACTTCAGAGTCATCTTTGCCAACTTCCTGTCCTCCATCACCCATGGTCCATAAGCTACCAAATCGTGTAGATTCTTCCTTCTTAGTGGGTCTCAAATCTATTTCTTCCATCTGTGCCATCTACTTAGTCTATTAATAGTACTTTGTCACCACTTCATGTACAGTTTATCTGAAATAATTTCTTTCCAGTTCATCCTGCAAATCATGGCTTGGCATTCGAAGCCTTGTACATTCTCACCCCAACTTTCTTAGCTTTATCATCTGCCATTTCACCTTAAGCTCTGTGTCTAAATCAGTTGTCCAGCTTATCTCCCAAACATTTCACTCACACTTTACTGCTTCCATAGCTTGTACGTCCATTTGGCACCTGTAGAAAGTCTGTTCCCCTTTGCCCCCATGCACAGACAGTAACCAAAGAAAAGGCACTTGTATGCCTTTTCTATGAAGATTTTTTTTAATCTAAGTGAATCCTTTCTTCTGAGCTCCTACAGCATTGATTTACTACATTATTTTAGTGTAGTTTACTCATGTATGGTACTTGCTGCTCAACCATATCATTAGCACTTTGAACACTTTGATTTATATTCCTTTGTGTGACACGGTGTCTTGCACATAGTTGTAAATCAAATAATTAGTCAATCATTCAAAAAGTCCTTCCTTGATCTAAATATTAGCTTTTATATTTTTGTTTCTGAAATGTATATATTGAGGTTCGATGTTTTTTATTTGAAACATTTCATTGTTTATGAGAAAAGAGTCATTTTTCTAAAATTGAATCTTTGATATTATAATAAAATGCAATTCTATAATTGAAGGGAGATGTGTTTTTGGAAAGAGACATAAGTAACCATTTCTGTGGATTTTCCTTTAGGTTGACACCGTCAGAATTGTTCACATTCATTCTGTCATCATTTTGCGACGTTCTGATAAGAGGAAGGACCGAGTTGAAATTTCTCCAGAGCAGCTGTCTGCAGCCTCAACAGAGGCAGAAATATCCTTTATCAGTCAATAAGAAGCTTTTAGTGCTCTGGGGATCCTGAGCCACACTGGTCTGCTTGCTGCAGTCATCTTGCTTTAGATGGTTTCACAAATTTTCTTCCTGGTGACTGTTCCCAGTTTTCATATTTACCCCTTAGATCCAATTGTTTGGTTAATCAGAATTTCTCTTTATTTTTTCTTTTAAGTGGCTTTTATTGGAAGAATTAGAAATTTCAGACATTCCTGTTCCTAAATGCCAAAAGATCCCAGGGTCAAATACCCAATTCTTCCAATAAAAGCCCTACCTATTCCCCACTCTTCTCTTCTTCCTCTTTGCCCCTCCTTCCAGTTTGCCTTGTATCATTTAATTTCTAGGCCTTTTACTATCCTGGTCTTTATTCTTTGGAGAGATTCTCTTTTGAGACTTACTCTCAAAAATGCAGTGTTGAGAACTAAATACAATATTCCATATTTAAATACAACCAAAGAATGTTCAAACGGGGCATTTGCTTCCTATGATCTGGACTCCATACCTCAGCTATGCAAGTTAAATTTGCATCACTGGTTTTAGTAATTTGTCATTCTTTTGGATTAATCTTTTAGTCAACTGAAAAGTAATTTGCTATACTATGCATGCATAGTATAAGCTTTAAAGATTATAAAAAGATATATAAAATGAGTATTTCTCTTAAACCCTGTGCCTCTAGGGTCCTTTCCAGATATAACCAGGGATATCAGTTTTCCATGTATCCTTACAGATAAATTCTGTGCATACAGAAATACATATGAATATTTTTTTTCAAAATTATTTAGTACATATGATAGCTTATGACATACAGTATTCTTTTTTTCATCTAACAGTGTATCTTGAAAATTTCACCTGTCCTCATGCAGATGTTAAAGTTGTTTGTAATCTTTTAGTCTTAGTGCTGCAGTGAATAACCCTGTACATACTGCATCTCATACTGTGTGTATATATCTGTAGGATCAATTCCTAGAGGTGAAATTGCTGGGGCAAAAGTTGTATGTACTTGTGGTTATAGATGTTTTACCAGTTCACCCTCTAGCAATGTACAAAAGTTCCTGTTTCCCGACACCCTCAAAAACATGTGCTATCACAGTTTTTGACTGTTGCCAATCTGGTCAGCTAAAAATTATATCTTATTTCTTGCAATTTTAATTTTTCTTATTATCAGTAAACTTGATCAGCTTTTCATTTTTATGACTCATTTGTGTTTTCCTCTGAATTATCTGGTTACTTCCTTTGCCCCTTTTTTTTCTATTGATTTGATAATCTTTTCCTTAATAACTTATAGGCACTCTATATATTAATAAAATTAGCCTTTAGTGGTAAGGATGATGAGTTTTCCCAGTTTATTCCTGGTGTGTGTGTGTGTTTCCCAATTGAGTTGTTGCTTTTACATTTTTATGAGTCTCTTACAGTGTATACCTTTTCCATCTTGTTTTTTAACTCTTCATTTTGAAATAATTATAGATTCATGGGAAGCTACAAAAATAGTATAGAAAGGTCTCTGTACCTTTCACCCAATTTCCTTTAAAGGTTACATCTTACATAATTAGAGTGTAATATGAAAACCAGGAAATTGACACTGATGCAATATGTGTAGTTCTGTGCTATTTTGTCACACAGGTAGATACATGTAACACTACAGCAGTTAAGATACAGAACCGTTCCATCATTATAAAGATCTGTGTTTTGCTACCTTTTTATAGTCACACCTCCCCTAAACCCAGGCAACCACTAATCTGTTCTCCATCTCTATAATTTTGCCATTTCAAGAATGCTACATTAATACAAGTGGAATCATACAGTATGTGACCTTTTGAGACTATCTTTCTCCCCAACCCAAATCCCTTGCAACCACTAATCTTTTCTCCATCTTCTCATTAAGGGTTGTGTTTTCCTTCTTCGCTCTGGTAGGTAGTCTTTGATTGGATGTCAGATTTTGCACCTTTTCCCTTGACTGCTGGGTATTTCTGTTTTCCTAGACATGTCCATGAGCTGTGTTCTGGGATGCTGTGAAGTTACTGGGAAACGGTTTGATCCTTCCGAGTCTTGCTTTGAAGATGTGCTGTGTGAGACCAGGGCAGCTCTTAGTGTAGGATTGATTTTCCCATGCTGCTGAGGCAGGACCCTTCTGAGTACCCTGGCTGAGGCCTCCCGAACAAATGATGAGATTCTCTGTCCTGGCAGGTGGGGACAGCTGCCTAGTCCCTATTATGCTTGAGTGCTGGGCAGAGTTACCTTTCATTTTCTCAGGGGATTGAGGGGTCTTTCCCTGGCCTCGGGTAGTTCCCTCACAGGTTGTACTCATCAGTGGCCTGCGAAACAGCTGGCATGGATTACCTCATTTACTCTCCACCGCTCTGCAAAGCATTATTCCCCAGTCTGAAGCTGAAGAAATGGGCTAAGAGAAGTTAAGTAACTTCTCTTAGCATTTGAAAATTTAAAAGTACATTTTAAAAGTATTGCTTTTTTTCAGACTTAGTTGTATAAAAAAGATTATTATGATTTAATGTAAATAATTTGCAGGAAAACTAAGTAGCATTTTACAGGATAGCAGCAGCAGTCTCGGAAGTGACAGCTTCTGAAGATTTAGATAAACTTCTTTTCAGATAGCACGTTGGTGAGGATTTGAGTGATAAGCATTAGCTAAATTCTATTAAGAGAATGTAACTTTACAGTAATGGAAACCGTATGGATTCTATTAAAAAAAAAAACCTTGGCTTTAAATGGGGAGTATGGGAAATTCTGAGCATCCACTTTATTTCATTGTCATTAAATTGTAATAAGTTGATTTTAAACTTCAGGATGCTTTATGACCCCTTATTAGCACCAGAGATTTTGTGTTAAAAATACCTTGACAGGCACACAGATTGGCTGAACTAACAGGTCGCCCCATGAGAGTCGTGGGCTGGTATCATTCCCATCCTCATATAACTGTTTGGCCTTCGCATGTTGGTAAGTATTATGGGGTTAAGTATTTATTCTCAGAAATGAATATCATTTTACCATCTCCATTACATAGACCATGGTTATTTGAAACAAAAATTTGAGTACTCTTAAACAAATTTCATTATTTTGATTTATTTTGCCATGTTTTAAAAGTAATGATTTATGTCATAGTGATTATTTTTAATAATGGGATAAAATTTCAGCACCCCATTTTGATCTGTATTGAGGAAATCAGGATTGACTAAAGCCTGACAATCAGCTGACATAAAAAAAAAAAAAACTAACTGAAAATTGCTGATTACTGAATACCACTACTGTCCAGTATACTCCATTCTGAAGACTGAAAATTGTTAAGGGTGAAATTTACAAAATTGGTTTTTACAACCTCTGTTTACACATAGTCCATCCTTAGCCATTGGGAATCTACCTCCTCACCTCGCTAATCAGTATGATGTAACTAAGTTGCTTTCTTTCTGTCATTACCCATTTTGAGAATCATGATCATTTTTGGTCTCCCCCTGCCTCTCTAGAAAGAAGTAGAATATCTTTATTTGGGGAGATCGAATTAATATTGATGAGCAATTAACTATGTGCTAATGGTTTACGAATATTTTCTCCTCTAATCCTCATGGTAACCTGTGAATTAGAGATTTCCTGCCCCACCATTATACAGAGGAGTAAACAGGCTCCGGTGGGTTAAGGAAGTGGCAGAGCTGAGGTCAGAACCCAGGTGTGACTCCCAAGTTTGTGCTCTTTCCACTGTGATGTGCTATTTCTAGTCATATGGCCTTGAGTTGATAACAAATTCTCTATTCATCTACATTGATATGAATGACAAAAAGTCATCGGCAGTCTCAGACTTTAATCAAAGACGAGTGGTAGAGTAGTAGTTCTCAGTTGTGGAGGTTGGGGTGCTTCTCAGAATCATCTGGGAAAGCTTTTATGAAATGTACCTGCCCCAAATTAATCTTTCCCAGATCCCAACCCAGACCTACTCGAACAACCTCTGAGACTGGGTCCTAGGGCAGGATATTGTTGAACAGCCCCAGTTAAATACTGATTTAGAATACGGGAGGTGATAGACTTCCTTTCTCCCAGATTCTCCAAATGTTAACATTTTGCAACATTTCCTATATCATTCTCTTTCTACATATATGTGCATATATGTCTGTGTCTGATTATAATTTTTTTCCTGAAGTATTAGAGAATAAGTTGCAGACATGGTACACTTTACCCCTAAACACAAAGGGGTAAAGCAAGAATTTCCTAAACACAAAGTAATTCTCTTATATAACCACAGTACATTTATCAAAACTGGGAAATTAACATTAATATAATACTATTATTTAAGTTACAGACTTTATTCAAGTTCTTTATTTGGCTCACTAATGTCCCAGTAAAGGTTGTTTTAATAGCTATAAATGTATTCCTGTAAAATCTTAATATCACTGAATAAAATCAGCATTTGATTTGTTTTCCTGTCATCATCAACACTAAAATCGGATTGGCTTCA
This sequence comes from Eulemur rufifrons, assembly GCF_041146395.1. Classification (NCBI taxonomy): domain Eukaryota; kingdom Metazoa; phylum Chordata; class Mammalia; order Primates; family Lemuridae; genus Eulemur; species Eulemur rufifrons. Next base: position 18,812,943 of record NC_091012.1, on the reverse strand, counting down.
AATTTCTCCTATGGCAGTACCATCAGCCAGAAAGAACTAAGTACTAACTGCAAATGAAGGAAAGTTTGAGCTACACATTCCTGAACAGTTGTCATTAACACATTAACTGCCATGTGAGTTGTATTTAACTCACGCTAGTTTTGACCCTGGGGCCTCGTGAAGCAAAACCTGGGCAAAACTCTGCACTTGGTTTGTGAAAATCTTATTTGTTGATGTTCTTATTGTTACAATTAATATTGACAGATTAATTCTAAAATCATGGATTAAGTGAAGAGATGTCAATAAATTTCATTTTTCATTAAATTAAAAGGATCGTTTTGTTTTTGAAGTTTTTATTCTATTTTTGTAATAAAACACTGTGGCCCCAAGGAAAAATATTTTTTTTCTAGTGTGGCAGTCAGTGTGTTGGTAATACATTAGAATAGGAAAGATAAAATTTTGTGGTAAAAAGAAACTCCCTAAGAACTTAGGGAAAAACTGTATCAGTCTTTGATGTACAGCACCCAAAAAGTTTCAGAATTCAGAAAATAATTGAATTCTCTCAGGGAAGAAGGCCTGAGCCATTAAACAAGAACCTGGGTAGGAATTTATAATGCAGCGGTAATAGCAGTGAGGCAATTTAAAGCTTTATATAAGACAGGAACGAAGGAGATTGCAGAGTATAACAGAACAAAATTAACTTTAAATTATGAAATGATTAAGGAGCCAAATATAAACAATGAAACACAAAGTAGATTTGGAGTCTAGAGCATGGAGATCCTACCTGGAACAAATATCAGAATATGCAATAAAGGCTACGCTCAAAGAAAGTTTAGAGAGAGATCATCATAGCATGAAGGTTGGGAACACTAGCTTTGGATTCCATTAGAGACCAGGTCTGTGTTAAAATCTTGTTTCAGTCACTTACTAGTTGAGAAAATCTTTTAACCTGCCTCTCTAGTTCCCTCTTTATCAGAAAAGGAGACCATATTATCTGTCTCAGAGTTGTTAGGAGCAGCATATGAAATCATGACATGTGGCACCTTGTCCTGTGCTGACCACAGTGGCTATTGTTCACCTATAAAACAAACAACAAAGGAAAGAACCAAAACATTTACTTATAAAACTCCCAAGGACACAGAGAGAGTATATTAAATATCTAAGACCATGTCTTAAACATATTTTTAAAGGATCATTATGTAAAATGATCCTTCAGGAAATTTATTGGATACCTGTATGGAATAATACAGTCCTGGCTCCTGTTGTCCTGGACCATAACGATTTTGTGAGGGGGAAAAAACAGTTAAAAATACTGAAGGGAAAACAAAGAATAACAATGATAAAGAAGAAACAGGATTTAGTCCACACAGAACTTTTGTACCACCGAATATAAACAAGGTAGATACCTATAAAAATAAAAGCCTCAGGATTAGGAAAAAACACAATAATAAGATGTCATTAAAGACAAGCTACAAACCTAAAGACTTGAAGAAAAACTAACAGGTGAGGTTAAGCTATATGGGGGAAATAAAGGTAACAGTTACATCATCAGCAAAAGGATAAATGAGAGAAGATAGGTCATTCTATAGTAAAAGGCACAGTAAATAAGGAAACTCTAATGAGGTTAAATTACATTCCTCACCATAGCAATAAAAAATATATAAAGGATAAAGTTTCACATGTAAGGAATGGAATGGAAGCTAGTTGGAATAGAATAGCTTGATAACTCACTTTCAGAATTTATTCATTCCTTCAAAAGAGCATGAAGAGAGCTAGCCTTGGGCTGGGGTTTGCAGTGGGGATGGGGTGGGGAGGGGAGTGAACAAAAGCAAGAGTGAGGTAGACCAAGACTAAGACTTTGAAATTTTATCTTAAAAGAATTTCTGACTTACCGAAAAATTGCAAGAATAGTCTAAAGAACAAGATTTAACAATTGTTGACCTTTTGCCACATCTGCTTTATCATAGTCTTGCTGTACAAAACGTGTGCATATACCTGTGCATGCACATAACACTATTTGAGAGTGAGTTGTAGACATGATGCTCCTTTACCATTAAATCCTTCCTTGTGTATTTTTCAAGATCAAGGATATTCACTTACATGACCAGAGCGCAATTATCAAAATTAGGAAATTAAATATTGATACAATACTATTATGTAAACTATAGAACTTATTCAAATTTTGCCAATTATCCCAATACTGTTCTTTAGAGTATTTTTTTTCTTTCTAATGCAGGATCCAGTATCATATCATGCATGGTATTTAGTCTTCCTGTCGGTTTAATCTCCTTTACTCTGGACTACTTCCTCAGACCTTTTTTGTCTTCCATGACATGAACATTTTGGAAGATTTGGATTTGTCTGTTGTTTGTTCATGACCAGATTCAGGTTTTGCACCTTTGGCAGGAGCACCACTGGGCCCTTCTCAGCGTGTCCCATCAGGAGGCACGTGGTGACTGTCTCATCACTATGATGTTAACTTTAGTCATAAGTCTTTCTGCTGCACACTAAAACTTTCATGCATCTGATAAAGTAGAATTAACAAATGTGGGTTAAATGGGAATTGCTGATAAGGAGCCTCTTCTCAAATGTCCTTTCGTTGAACAGATACTGAGGACCTGCCTCATGCCAGTTTGTCATAATACCTGTGAATCCAATTCCAAAATTAAGAAGTTGTGCACATTCCATGATATCTCTGATCAGTGTGCTCCTACTGTCTGCAAGGGCAAACCTTTTCATTCTCAAACTTCTGATCTCCCCACTGCCTCTTTCACTTTCAGCAGATAACACTGCTTCCCACCCTCATATAAAAAACAGCCATTAGAAAGGAGTTTCATCCATTTCTCTTTACTCACCTACTTGTCACTGTGCCCATCTTCTCCTTTTCCCTCTCCTCCTTTATCCTTGCTTCCCATGTTCTCAAGAACCTTACACTGTTTGTTATATTTCTCTTTCCTATACATCTACATCCTTTTGTGCTGTGCTGGATTCTTCCCATCATTTATTCTTTCTTTCGACAAATAAATTTGAGTGTCTGCTACATGTCAAGGTGCTGAAGATAAAACAGTGAATAAGAGACAGAAGGTCCCTGCATCCATGGAGCTTTCAAATATGCTCAGATCTCACATTGAGGAAAACATAAGAAAAATACTTTTCTCAATCCCACTTCTCCTTCAGGTCCATCTTGTCTTCCATTTCACGTTCAAAATCAAAGAGATATATAACTTGCATTTTCTCTGCATTCACCTATTCCTCACTCCACTCTGGTCTGGTTTCTAGCCCACCACTTCACTGAAGCGGATCTTGCTAGTCATCAGTGACATCCATGTTAAAAATCTAGTGAACATTTTTAAACCCAACTTATGAAGCATTGACACTGTCAAGCACTCTCTACTTATTGAAATACCCCCCAAGTAATCATGAGGAATGTGTGTCTCTTAAGGGAAGAAACTAAGCTAAGGCTCGGAGTGAAATACCTGGTCCAAAACCAAATGGCTAGTAAGTGGCAGAGTCAGTATTGGAACAGGTTTATATGAATCAGGAGCCTAGGAATGTCTACAGCATCTCACTTCGATTGAACAAATGGGAACCCTATTCATGGAAATAAGAAATGGAGGAGGAAGCATAAGTTCGGTGGTGGAGAAAGAGATATACTTGAGTTATATCATACATACGCTTAGCCTACTTGAGTTTTACCTATAAAGTACATGCTTGGAAAAGAAAGAGAGACATGATTTAAATAGTGCAGCCTATTTCATAAATCTCATGAGACTTGGCACTGTTTGTAGAAGCTACTCTTATATTCACTTCATTTTACTTGTAAATGCTTTTTACAAGGAGACATGTACCTATAGTTATGTTCCTCATTTTAAGATCTCAATTTTATAGAGTGAGGTAATTAGCACTGAGCAGTGATATCATAGGAACTTAATTTATCACCAGCATCAATAGATAAAGTCAACCTCCTGTGACAAATATAGGTTGCAACTTTAATTGAGCAAACAGTTTTCTACAACCAATCATGTTAACAACTTACATTTTCCCAAACAAGCATTCAATTGTAGAGGTTACAAGTTCATACTCCTTGGAACCATTATAAAGAAACTTTTAAATATTTCAATACATCTCTATGCCCTTGACAAAACAGATTTAGATGAAAACTATTAGGACAAGGTATAGAATAAGTGAAGGTTGAACCAAAATTTTATTTTAATAGATATATAAGTAAGTGCTACTCTTTTCAGCTATCTGACAAAATGTAATGACTATCTCAAAGTTTGTATTCTCAAAGCACTGGTATATATAGTTTTTTAAATCAACAATTGGGGGATGTGGCTTTAGTTTCAGAAAAATTTTTAGTTGGGAGTAAATTAAAGAATCTTGTGCTTAAAGTGTTCTACTTTCACACTAGGAATAGGAGGTGTAATTCTGTTGTCTTTTCAGACTATTTCCCGAAATGTGAACATCTCCTCTCAGAATGTGTCTTGAGTTTTTACAAATATATATATTTTTTATACAATATGGCCCCTAAATGCAAGCAAACTACTTCATGTGGTAGTCAACTGTGTCCTTTGGATTTGGTATTTAGGAGGTGATTGTTACTTAGCAAATATAATTTCAGGGAAGTGATGGGGGTACAGACTTCATTGATGAAGGCAGAAGACTTCTTGCTTGAAAATACAGTACACAGATGCAGCTTAATCTGTAAGAAAAGAGGCCACTGGTATAAATAGAAGTCAGGGGCTAGGCTTTAACAATACCTGGTGTCAGGCATGGCCTGAAAGCTCCCTGTCTTAATCATGGTATTAAACATAGGGCTGCAGTTTCCACGAGAACTATCCTTGTTTAGACATGATGTTTTGTGCTAATATTCAGATTTTTCTCTATATTTATTTATTTATTTATTTATTTTGAGCTCTGGAAGTCTTGTTTATTATTGAGATTTAAAGATACTAAAATTACCACAAAGAAATGAGATTCTATCTTCAGATTACTGGAGAAGGAATCGAATTGATCTGTGACTTGGAGGTATCTCCTCCAGTTAATCACTGCTGACTCCGTGCTGCCTGCCATCCCTATAAACCACTATTAAACTAGGAAGAAAAGGGACATGTGCTGCATGGAGGTAGGTAGAAATAGACTGCATATTTCTACACATGGTTGCTGAAACAGGAGCCCTGAGTTCTGAAGATGCAGCACCTGCCTGCATAAGGCAGGGAATGACAGCTGTGTCTGAATCATTTGGTTAGGAAAGCTGGCCTCACTTGCCTTATGGCCATCGGATGGTCCCTGGCCTTTCCTACCTGCTTCACAAGTTCATTATCAGTAGTGCAAACATGCTTAGCTTAGGACCATGTTCCTGTCTTGATTGAAGTTTTGGTAAATCACAAGAAGCTTTGAATCAGCTGAAAGTGACTACAGTCTGTTCTGCATCAGCGTTCCCCGGGAAGGTGGTCCCAATGTGACAAGACTAACATACGAATTTTCTTTCTTGACAAGGTAGAGAACAGGGAGGGCAGCTCTGGTTTTCAACCGAGAACGGTCCCCTGACACAGTGTATCTATTCTCCCAGTCATAGCCCTGGAAAACTAAAAAAGACAATTGTGCTCATTTATTGGAACTCTTATAATACTTTTCAGAGATGTTCTCTTTCCTGGTGGCTCTGCCAAAAAGCACAAAGCCCTTATTTTGCGCAAGGCATTATTCAGTATTCTTACAGTATAACCTTTATTCTTACAGGCCCCAATAATTAAAGAGTATATACATTTGTGACTTGCAATCCCTGCTGCTTGCTTTTCGCTTTATAAGTAGACAACCAAGGGTCATCTCTCTGAACCTGGCCTTGTCTCCATTCAATGGTTCCCTGTACTCACTATACTTCTCCAGTGGGTTGATCTCATTCCTTATGGCTGTGGCTTTGACTCTGTTACTGCTGTATAATATACATCATTTGGAGAGGTGAGAGATTTAAGACAAATTGCCAGTAATAAAGTATCAGTGATATAATTATAAAGATGGTGCCAACGGAAATGGAAAAGAATCTACAGACATGGTGACTTCATAGTGTTCAGCCATGTGGGGAACTGGAGTTCCGTGAAGGTAAACTAAGGAAGACCCTAATTGTATACACTGGGTAAGAACATAAAATAATTAAAGGGAAGGTAGGTAGAGGAAACACTGGTGAAGGAGATTGGGGTCTGGTGGGGAAGGTCATGAATTCTGTTCTAAAATGCTTCTAGAATAAATGAGCTGGCAATGGAGATAGGAAATTTTGGGGGTCATGTCTGGCATGAAGTTGGAAATCTCAGAAGGAACTGAGTGATTCAGAAGTAAGGTCAGCACTAGTAAGGTAGGTTTAAGAGTCTTTGGCGTTGGTGTGATAATTAGACGCAAGGGGGGCATGATTGCAGAGAGAGGTGTGCATGGAAAATAGAGGAGAAGTCTTTACATTTAAGATATGGGAGGAGAAAGATGCATGGGCAATGGAGACCGAGAAGAAACAGTAAAAAAAAAAAGTAGGAGGACAGGGCACAGAAGAAAAACACAGTTTGGGGAAAGGATAGCTACACTAAATGTTGCAGAGGGGTCAAATATGCAGAGGAGACTGAGATGAGGATTTAGCACTTAGAAAGATATCAGAGACATTTGAACAAGCGTTTTCAGTGGAGAGGTGATGAGTCATGTAGAACCATGGTGGCGAATATGATCTGTGTGGACAGAATTGCTTGATGTGGGGACAAGGTTGAGGACACATAAAAAGCCATTTTACCCTAAGTCATAAAGAGAGGTGTTGAACACAAAAGAGAGATGGGGGATGATTAATGTAACAAAATCTAGGAGGAAGCCTAGCTCATCACTGTTAGCCCTGAAAAGGGGTTAGAGTCCTTTCTCTTTGCAGACCGGAGGGAGTCCAGAGAGCTAGATGAAGCGATGAAGTTACTTTCAGGTGAAGGAAAGGAGAAGTGAGGGAACATTAAGTTTTTCAGTGAAGTAGGAGGCTCAGAAACAAGGGGCTGGGTGTTTGGAGATTAGGGAAGAATAGAATAGGTTGAATTTGCTGCCTTATGGAGCAGGATAGTCAGTTAATCCTCTTATTTTTTAATTTTGTGTTTTGAAACCTTTAACAGCCTTCTCTGTTTTAAGATGCAGCAGGGGGAGAGTGGTAGGAAATGAGGGCAGGGAGGTAGAGGGGCACTGGAAGATATGTAGGTTCTTGTAGGCTACTGTGGATTCTAATTTTTACTCCGAGATCAGGAGCCATTGGAAAGTTTTCAGAAGAGGTATGACACAATCTGGCTTACATTTTCAAAGGATCACTGGATACTGGGTTGGGAACAGACTGCAGGGTGGCAAAGGTGGAAAGCTTGGAGACCAGATAGGAGGCTGTTGCACTGAAGAGAAGTAATGGCGGCTTTGTTGGATCATGGTAGTAGTTGAAGAGGAGGTGGTAGAAAATAATCAAATCCTGGTTTTGTTTTGAAGATGGAACTAACAGGGTTTGCTGATGAATTGGGGATAGGGTATGATAGAAGGAAGAGTCAAGAGCATCAACTGTGGGAGGCCAAGGTGGGAGGATTGCTTGAGGCCAGGAGTTCAAGACCAGCCTGGGCAACATAGTGAGACCCCATCATCTCTAAAAAAATAAAAATGAAAAATATTAGCCAGGCGTGGTGTTACGTGCATGTAGTCCCAGCTACTCAGGAGGCTGAGGCAGGAGGATCGCTGACTTCGAGGCTGCCGTGAGCTATGATTGTGCCACTGCACCCAAGCCTGGGCAATAGAGTGAGACCCTATCTCTTAGGGGGAAAAAAAAGAGTGTCCTTAAGGTTTTTACCTTAAACAGTAAACATCTGGAAGGATAGAATTGCTGCTGACTGAAATAGGGAAATCTTGCAAGGTAGTTTTTTTTTGTGTGTGTGTGTGGGGGGGGTTGGAAATTAAGTATTTGATTTTGGACACGTTGAGTTTGAAACGTCTGTTAGGCCAGTGATACGTAGACTGACTCCGGTGTGCAAACTGTCTGTGACCAATGAGATAAGGAGCTTACACCAAACTTAAGTCATCTAGTCACTAAGCACATTGTTTAGTTCAGTTTACATTTTTTTCTTTAAGAAGGCTTTCTCAGGCCGGGCGCGGTGGCTCACGCCTGTAATCCTAGCACTCTGGGAGGCCGAGGTGGGCGGATCGTTTGAGCTCAGGAGTTCGAGACCAGCCTGAGCAAGAGCGAGACCCCATCTCTACTAAAAATAGAAAGAAATTATATGGACAGCTAAAAATATATATCGAAAAAATTAGCCGGGCATGGTGGTGCATGCCTGTAGTCCCAGCTACTTGGGAGGCTGAGACAGGAGGATCGCTTGAGCCCAGGAGTTTGAGGTTTCTGTGAGCTAGGCTGATGCCACGGCACTCACTCTAGCCCGGGCAACAGAGTGAGACTCTGTCTCAAAAAAAAAAAAAAAAAAAAAAAAGAAGGCTTTCTCAATGAAGGAAGTACTGCCTTAATTTGCATTCTAGCTCAAGCTCCTTAGCTCCTTGTGAACAGCTAACAAATATGGGGTTTAGAGTGGCCAGAGTAGAGACAAGAGGTAAAGCCATGGAACTGGATGTAATGTAATGTCCCAGGAAGTGAGGGTAGATAGGTAAAAGGACTGAAGACTGAGCCCTGGTCATGCCAATATTTTGAGAGAAGGCCAAGTGAAGACAATGTTTCAAGGAGGGAGTAATTAGCTGAGAGGTCAGGTAAAAGGAAGACCAAAAATAAATAGATCATCGGTGACCTTGCCAAAAGCAGTTTGGGTGACATGGTAGGACAGTAATCATTTTCAGTGGTTGAAATGAAATGGATGAAATGGAATGGAACTAATGCTTATGAAGTACCTTTGATATGCTAGGCATTGTGCAATTAAAAAAATAGAAACCTGGGCCGAGTGTGGTGGCTCACGCCTGTAATCCTAGCACTCTGGGAGGCCGAGGCGGGTGGATTGCTCGAGGTCAGGAGTTCAAGACCAGCCTGAGCAAAAGCGAGACCCTGTCTCTACTAAAAAAATAGAAGTGATCTGGCCAACTAAAAATATATAGAGAAAAAATTAGCCGGTCATGGTGGCTCATGCCTGTAGTCCCAGCTACTCGGGAGGCTGAGGCAGGAGGATTGCTTAAGCCCAGGAGTTTGAGGTTGCTGTGAGCTAGGCTGACGCCACGGCACTCTAGCCCCAGCAGAGTGAGATTCTGTCTCAAAAAAAAAAATAGAAACCCTGTGAGAGAAGGGATGATATTTATCCTCATTTAACTGATGAGGAATAGGCTTAGAGTATCAAGAATTTTATCAAGGTCATGTAGCAGTACAGAGACCATGTATACAGTGTTACATATTTTCAGCAACAGTTTCTGCCAGTATTTCCTTCATATTCACTGCTGGGTGCTGTTTGGTCTCAGTCTTCACTTAGGAAGACATTGGGGAGAAGTCTCAGTCCAGATCCAAAAGCTATAAATGCAAAGAATGTTTAAGAACGGATTGCCAAACTAAGCAGAAATCGTCAAACCAAACTATGCTCTGCAGTGTTTTGTTGTGATACCTGATCCTTTGTATCCTCTACAAATGATGGTCTGAAGAGTTTAGCTTTTTAAATTTAGCTTCTGATTAGTTTTTGGTATTTCATATTTTAACTAATCCTTTCAAATGTTTTTTTAGTACCTGTTTATTATATCCTTTTCAAAACTTAAGTAACCATATAGTGGTGTTTTATGTCTACTCTCTGGAATGTTGAATTTAATTATATTGCAATCATTTCTATACAGTGGTTTCCTCTAAGAGTTTCTTCCATAATAGTTCTATACTTCCATTCTTTAGCAACAAGTCTAATATATTCACTTTCGTAGAAACTATCAAAAGGATTTTTTTAGGAAATATTTTTTTCTCCTTCCAAAGCCTTTCTCTTTGAGTCCCCATGGAAGAAATTGTCAAGTTTTGGGAGGTAACTGAAGTTTTCAATTTTTTTCTATGCTATATTTCATAGCAGGGCTATTCCTGGGCTAGGCAGCATAGAGTTATTAATAAGGTTTTTTTTGTTTAATTGCGGACTTTCCATAGTATTAATCTAGCAAAATGTTTATACTTTGACAATCACATTGTCCTTAGGGTATATCCATGTTCTGCCTGTAGAATATGAATCCTGGGAGGATTATATGCCATTATTATCTTCAAATATTCAAGTTATTCTAGTTTATTGACAGAAGAGTTTTATTTTTATTCATTTTATTTTATTCATTTTCAGATGTTCGCACACAAGCCATGTACCAGATGATGGATCAAGGCTTTGTAGGACTTATTTTTTCCTGTTTCATAGAAGATAAGAACACAAAGGTATCCTTTTATGTGTTATGTGTGTGTGTGTGTGTAAATAAATACACACATACACAGAGTAGAGAAAAATTTCTTTGCAATTTTAATAGGGTGGCCAGGGAAGGTTTCAATGAGAAGGGTCATTGAGTCAGGACCTGAAGAAAGTGAGGGAGCAAGTCTTGTGGATTTCTTGGGGGAAGAGCATTCCAGGCAGAGGAAATAGCCAGTGCAAAGACCCTAAGGTGAGTGTGCATTTTCAGGGAACATCAAGGAAGTTGGTGTGGCTGCACCAAAGTGAGGAAGACCATGACCATATATCCCAGTTTGCCCCTGTCAGTCCTAGTTTTACCCTATTATCCTAATGTCCTATTTAGTTAATCTCTTTCCCTCTCAGAAGTGTCCTGGTTTGGAAGATAACTCATTTGGTCATCCTAAATGAAGTCCAAAAGATAACTGGGGGCCAGACCTTGTAAGGCCTTGGCTTTGACGCTCTGAGTTGGGAAGTCTCTGGAGGGTGACTTTATGTTTTAATAGGATCTCTCTGGCTACTGTGTTGATAACAGACTGAATGGGGGACAGGGGATGGAGGGTAGAATCCATGACATCAGTGAAACTGGTTAGGAAGATACTGCAGTAATCTGGACAAGAGATGATGGAAGCTTGACCACTGGTAGGAGTAGAGACAATGAGAAGTGATCTGATGCTGCACATATTTTGATTGCTAATAATATTAATAGTAACAACTACTACCATTTGTCACCTGTTGTATGGCATACACTTATTAGGTGCCCTGACAACAATCCTATGAGGAATATTATTGTCCCCATTTTATGGATGAACAAACTTAAGCTCAGAGAGGTTAAGAAGCTTGATCAATGGCTAGTCTTGCCATTCTCTATTTGGATTATGTTTGAATTTTATGTTTCATGTCAAGAGGTTATATATATGTCAGTTCAAACAAAAAGAAAATTACTATTTAACATTATATTAATGCGTATGAATTCTGCCAAGAATACCAAGAGTGTCCTGTCATCTAGTACATTATTTATATTCTCAGAATCTGTGGTAAAAATGAATTTATTGTTGACTGAGTATATGATCCATCTAACAGAAGTTGATTTATGGCATATTCCATCTTTGGAATCTCTTTTAACTTTCTACTTCTAGAGGGGCTTTTGAGTTTTGTGTTAGAGTCTACTAAATTGCTATACCTTTCCCAATATTAATCCTTCTTTGTGTGTCTTTTCTTTCCTTTTCTTGGTTTTTTTTTTTTTTTTTTTTTTTTTGGTAGACTGGCCGGGTACTCTACACTTGCTTCCAATCCATACAGGCCCAAAAGAGCTCCGAGTAAGTATGACAAAGATATATGTATATATTGGTGGACTAATATCCACCAGGGAATTGATTGTTTTATTTCATTTTATTTGTTTTGCTGGTAAGATACTAAGAACTCTACATAACTACTTATACCCATTAACAGCTCTATGAGGAGTTAGAATCTCTTTAGCAGCTTGGATATTGGGGATCTGGGAAGCTTGGATCATATAAGCACTGTAATTATATCACCACAGTCCTGCTCCACATTTCCTATATTTATCTTAAACTGAGTTGTACTCCTACTTTTCCTTTCTTTGGTGAATTGTAAAACAAAGACTGAGTGTGCAGGTTATTATAGATTTGTACAGATTCTTGTCTTTGCTGTGCAATAAACTTGATTTCAGAATTATAGTATCTCATTTAAATGTTTGCATAAGTCAGTTTCCTCATTAAAATTCAATTCAATCTAAATTAGCAAACTTAATTGAGTATCTACTGTATGCCAAGCACCATGGTAGGCACTGAGGATGCAGAGTTGAAAGCCAAGTTCATTGTATAATTGGGAGATAGAGACAAAGCCTGTCTTAAATTTTTTCTTATATATTTATTATATTTATAATATTTTTATTATTTATTGTCTGTTATGAATTATTAATAGAGTAAATAAAGGGGCAAATTTTATTTAAGATTAGAAAAGTAACCAACAGAAGAACAAAACATAGATATGTAACTATATTGTGGAGAATGGAGATGGGGCAAAGTGAGCTAAATCCTCATTTATGAGAGCAAGATAACACAATAATAAAGAATTTATTATTTATTAGTATAGCATTGTTTGAAATGGCAAAGAATTGGGAAAAAACTTAGATGTGTATCAGTACAGAACTGATGATTCATTCATATAATGGAATGATATGCAGCTATGAAGTAAAACAACTATGAGGAAGCTTGGTAGTAATATACAAATATTTCCAAGATATACTCTTAAATGAAAAAGGCAGGGCATAAGAACAGTATGTATAGTATCATTTCATTTGTGTAAAGATGTGGAAGAGAGATAGATAAATAAACACACCTGCATATTTGATTATAAATGCACAGAAATGTCTGGAAACAAATTAGTCACATCAGCAGAGATGAAGTGGGTATGAGGGAATGGAAAGTGTGAAGACTTCTTCATTGTATCCTTTTCATAGATTTGGAATATATAACCATACAAAAGTGTTACTTAGCCAAGAAACATTAATTTTAAAAATTTTCACCACACTAATAGATTCATATGCATAAAAACATCAAATGGTATAGAAGGACTTATAATATATAGTCTCACTCCTCAAAAGGAATCACTTCTTTCTTCTAATTTTGTTTTTAGTTCATGTGTTTCCTTTGGTATCTCTAAATAATGTACTTATGATATTCTTTCTTGATTTACATATTTTAGATATTGTCTATTTTTCTTCTTTATTATTGTGTTACCTTGCTCTCATAAATGCGGATTTAGCTCACATTGCTCCATCTCCATTCTCCCCAATGTAGTTATATAACTACGTTTTGTTTTTCTGTTGGTTACTTTTCTAATTGTGAATAAAATTTGCCCCTTTATTTATTCTATTAATAATTGATGACAGACAATATCTTTTGGCTCCCTGCTGTTACTTGTAGTTTTACCCTAAGCCTTTATATTTTAACAGTTGTGAACATCTGTATTTTGTGTTGTAACCATAATTGTGTTTTCTGTGCTTTGTCTATTGCTTGATTCTAACAGAAAATGAAATGTTTATATTATTATGATTATGTAAATACTATCCTCTATACAACAAAGCAGTATAAAGTAGTATACTGTGATTACACTTCCTTTCTTGTATAGCTTTTTGCTTCTACATGGGGTTTCGAATGGCTTTTTTCCCCTTTTCTGCGTTTATCACCTCCAAGAGCTCCAGAGTCTTAGGAGTAATATGAAAATATTTGGAATCCTTGCTTTTCTTAGGATTGCTCCCTGAAATCCTCCATCTTCCTACCCTAATGTAGTATCTTCTCTAGGCCCACCGCACAGCTGACATCTTGGGAATTTCCTCCCTTATTCTTCTGGGTTGGATCCACTGTGGTCTGAATTTCATGTCATCTTTCTTGGTTTAGTATGTAATTTTGCTAGAAAAGATGCTCTAGTAACTTCCTAAGAATGGTGTGCATTTGAGCTAAACATTCTGAGTTCTGCTTCTCTGAAATGTTTTATTTTTATTTAATAACCTTACTACATTAAGAATTCTAAATAGAAATTTCCCCCCTCAGAACTTTGAAGGCATTGTTTCATTGATAACTCTTCTTTTGTAGGGTACTTTTTACCCCTCTTTCTCTGACAGCTTTTAGAAATTTCTCTTTATTCTTGATGTTGTGAAATTTTCTATGATACATTTAGAATGTAGATATGTTATTCAAACTGCTGTATTCTTTCAGACAGTATTTGTTCTTCAGCTCTGAGAAGATCTCTGTTGTTTTCTTTTGTATCCCAGATAAAACAGTCCACAACTTACCCAGTTCCTGGGGAGAGAAGATCTTATTTATAACTCAGTCCAATTTCATAATTTAAAGCTTCTTGGAGTTTAAATCAGTCTTTGGGGAATAATTTCTCATTGCTTCAATTACTTCTCTTGCTCCCCAGGTTGACTCTAAGATGGCATCAGAAGTATTGGGGAGGTGACTGGTCTCATGCTGGTTATGGGAATCAGGGCAGGAGTCCTTGTTCTCATGGTCAGTGTTCTCCTTAACTTACCCAATATACTCCTCTCTCATGGACTTGAAGTCCCAGCAGAAGGAGATACATCACCAGCTTTCTCTCTTACAGCTCTCTCCCTTCTTCTCCCCATAAGTTAGTAGGACAGACTTGTCACATCCTTTTCTGTATTCTTTGATAATTTCTCCCCCAGTTTACCTTTTCTCTTTCTAGAACTCCTATAAGTCAGATATTAAAGGTCCTAGATTGACCTTAGTGACTCTTTTCACTTATATTTTCTGACTTTTATTTTGTTACAGTTTCTCAGATATTTTCATGAATTTTAACTTCCAACCCTTTCCTTTAATTTTTTGTTTATTGTGATAATTTTATATTTTTAATTTCTAAGAGCTTTTTTCATTTGGTTGTTACTCTTATTTCCCAGCATCCTGTTCTTATTTTATTAGTATGATACTGGAATGTTAAATCCTGTTATTTCAGTTATCTGTTTGTTCTGATAATTTTTTTCTGTTTAGTTTTGTTTTAATATTTCTTGTCCATCCATTTTTAAAAATAAGGCAATAAAAAGTGAAGTGGTAGCTCAGGGTGAGTGGGAGCCAGCCATTTTGTTCAAGTATCACTAAATGCTAGACTTGAGATATCTTGCTATGGGATACCAATCTTACCAGTTCCTGTCATATTTCCTCCCAGATAGTTCATTATTATTATTGTTATTATTAACTGTTAATTAGAAGAACTGTTGATATGCTGGTGTTCCTGCTAATGATGATAATAATGATGATGAGTTTTACTTAAGAATGAAAGCCTGGTTGTTAAACATTCGGTATCTATGCAGGCCCAATCGTGGAAGAACACAAAAGAAGGGAGTAACTACAGTAACTACTATCCCAAGTTTCTGGCAGAAGGACCAAAAGGGGTCCAAGAAATCACATAAAGGGAGAAGCATGATAAAGCAACTTCATAAAGTTGTTCATAAATTTCTGGGATAAACTTTGAGCAGTATATGTGTAGATCTGATCCTAATTAGCAAAACTGAGAACAGAGTTAATGAATAGACCACCACGTAAGTCCTATACTGACCACTAGGTGGTGCACATGCAGGAAAGATCCAAAGAATACTAAAAAAGCTCTGAAAACTAGTAGACATTGGAATCATTTCCCACAGAAGGCTATGGAAATTTCAACCTGAACCTAACTGGGTGGATTGTGTGCTAAAACAAAAATAACATTCTCCAGTAGAATATAAACAAGACCCAATGTCTCTTATCATAATATTCAAAATACCCTAATGCAATTCAGAATTACTTGGTATGTGAAGTAAGAGACTTTCAATTCGCATTCAAAAGAACATTAAGAGATGCCAATACTGAGGTAATTTCCACGTAGGAATTGTCTGATAAAGACTTTAAAGGAACTATAGTTTGAATATCCCTTATCCAAAATGCTTGGAACCAGAAGTCTTTCACATTTGGATTTTTTTTTTTTTTTAAATTTTGCAATAGTTGCATCATGCTTACTGGTTAAGCATCCCTAATCTGAAAACTCAAAATCCAAAATGTTCCAATCAGCATTTCCTTTGACTGTTATGTCAGCACTCAAAAAGTTTTAGATTATGGAGCATTTTGGATTTCAGATTTTCAGATTAGGGATGGATGTCAACTGGTATTACAAAAATGTTAAAAGAAGCAATTGCAAACTCTCTTGCAACAAATGTTTAAATAGAAAATCTCAGGAAATAAATGCAAGACATAAAAAACCAAATTCAAATTTTAGAACCGAAAAATATAATCAGAATACACAACTCACTGGATGGACTTGATGGTAGAATGGAGATGACAGAGGAAAGACTCAGAAAACTTTAATGATTGATCAATAGAAATTATCCAGTTGGAACAAGAGAGGGAAAAAAACCCAGATTGACTAATAAAATGAAGAGAAGGAGTGACAGAAAAAATGGCAGAGTGTGAAACTTCAAAAACTCCTCCACAAAAGCAGTGAATAATTTGTCAAAAACTGTCAGAATCATCTTTATTGGAACTCTAGAAACTAATCAACACTTTACTGCAACCAAGAAAATGCCTGATCAAGGAAGAAAAACCCAGAATCTTGGAGTTTAAAGAAATATCTATTAAGTCACCAGACAACTGCTAAGCTAACAGGAAAGAGATCTCAGTGGCAGCCAGGCTATAATAATTAGTTCAGAAAAGTCACTAAACCTATAAACAAAATCAGATAGAATAAGCATCAACAATAAACCCTGGTGAGGGGGTAGAATCTAATTTCCAGAATTGCCACATTATAATATTAAAAATGTCTGGTTTCTAAGAAAAAATTAGGAGACATTCAAAGAAACAAATTATGGTCTATACACAGGAAAAAAGCAACTAATAAGTATACTTTCTCAGAGAGGTTAGAGCAAGATGGCATACTAGGACTCTCCAGCGATTGTCCCCCTGCAGAAACATCAATTTGAACAACTGTCCATGCATGAAAATACCTTCACAAGAGCTAAAGAAACTAGGTGAGAGATCACAGCACCTGGTTATAGCATAATATTAATAATAAGAAAAGATTCATTGAGTAGGGTAGGAAGGATACTTTTACATTTTCTTGTCACCCCTCCCTCAATCCCAGACAGCACTAAATGGAGAGAGATACCATCTGCTTGGGGAAAAAGAGGGAGGTGACCACTGGACATTGCTCTAAACCCTAATACCAGGCCTGCCACAGTATAAGCCAGCACTAGACAGTTCCCCATATCTCCTGGCTCCAGGCCAGTGCACATGGACTGAGCCTCCATCCAGACTTGCCTTGGTACCAGGAATTAACACATAGCCCCTACCATGTGGACTCATCTTCAGTCTGCATCATCAGTGGCCTACTACAGTGGCCTTGGGCTCTGGACAAAACTCAGCAGCAGGTGGGTCACAGCTGCTGTGGGATTTGGGTACACCCCAGTGCTGTGTTGGCCTCAGCAGCCATGAGCTTTGAATACACTCCAATGCTGTGCTGCCCTCAGCAATGACAGGATCCCATACTGGCACTACACTGGTCACTGCGATCCTGGGGTTAAGGCACCCCCTCATTGCTACAACAACTGCCACTGTCATGAGATTAGGGGCTATACCAGACAGTCTGCTCAAAAATTATGGATAGGCTTACTGTTGAAGGGTGTTCCCAGACAAAGCCAGACTGCAATGATTGGAATAAGTACCTACTTCAGTGCACCAACATAGACTCATCACCACAAGGACCAAGAATAATCAGGAAAACATAAGGTCACCAAAAGTAAAAAATAAGGTGCCAGTAACTGACCCTGAAGAGATGGAGATATATGAGCTGCCTGACAAAGAATTTAAAATAACTGTTTTTAAAAAGCTCATAGCACTTTAAGAAAATACAAAAAAAAAAAAAAAATTCAAAAAAATGAGAAAAAGGATAAAGGACCAGAATGAGAAATTTAACAGAGAGATTGAAAAAAAATAATTGAAATCCTGGACGTGAAAAATAAAATGAAAAAAATTAAAAATGCAATAGAGAGCATAACAGATACACAAAAAATAAAAAAAGCAAGGAATCAAAACATACTACTAGAGAAAATCAGTTAAACACAAAGGAAGACAGAGAGGAAGAAAGGATCTGCGAAACAACAAAATGGCAATAGTAAGTCCTTATCTATGAATAGTTACCTTGACTATAAGTGGATTAAGTTCTCCAATCAAAAGACAGAGGGGCTGAATGGATTAAAAAAAAAAACCTCTCTGCTGCCTATAAGAGACTCACTTCACCTGTAAGGGCACATAGACTGAAAGTGAAGTGATGGAAAAAGATATTCCATGCAAATGGAAACCAAAAGAAAGAAGTATTAATAGTTATGTCAGACAAAATAGACTTTAAGGCCAACCTGTAAAAAGACAAAAAAAGGTCATTATATAATGATAAATGGGTTGGTTCAGCAAGAGGACATAACAATTGTAAATAAATATGCACCCAGCATTAGAACACCAAATCTATAAAATATTAACAGATCTGATGGAAGAGATAGACTGCAACACAATAATAGTAGGGGACTTTAACACCTCACTTTCGGCAATGGACAGATCATCCAGACAGAAAAGCAACAAAGAACTTCAGATGTAAACTGCACTCTAGACTAAATGTACCTAACAGACATACAGAACATTCCATCCAACATCTGTAGAATATACATTCTTCTCAACTTCACACAGAACATTCTCCAAAATTCATCATATAATAGGGCACAAAACAAATTAACAAATTTAAGAAAATTTAAATCATATCAAGTATCTTTACTTACAACAATGTTATAAAACTATAAATCAATAAGAAGAGGAACTTTGGAAAATTCACAAACACATGGAAATTAAGCAACATGCTCCTGAACTGTCAATAGGTCAATGAAAAAAATTAAAAAGAGAAATTTAAAAATTTCTTGAGACAAATGAAATTGGAAACACAACATAACCAAACTTATGAATACAGCAAAGCAGTTCTAAGAGGGGCCTTTATAGCAATAAACACCTACATCAAAAAAGAAGAAAGATCTCAAATCCACAAGCTAATATTAGACCTCAAGGAAATAGCAAAACAAGAACAAACAAAATGAAATTAGTAGAAGGAAGGAAATAATAAATATCAGAGAGAAATAAGAGAAATAGAGACTAGGAAAACAATACAAAATGTCAATGAAACAAAGAGTTGGTGTTTTGAAAAGATAAAATGAGCAAACGTTTAGTTAGACTAAGAAAAAAAGAGAAGACTCAGCATCAGAGATGAAAAAGGAGACGTTACAACTGATACCACAGGATTAAAAGATACTATTATGAACAATTATATGCCAAGAAATTAGGTAACCTAGAAGAAATGGATAAATTCTTAGACAGATGAAACCTACCAAGATTGAGTTATGAAGAAATAGCAAATCTGGACAAGGCCAATAACAAATAGATTGAATGACTAATAGACTGTCTCCCATCAATGAAAACCCCAAGACCTGATGATCTCACTGCTGAATTCTACCAAACATTTAAAGAACTAATATCAGTTCTCCTTAAACTCTTCCAAAACATTCAAGAGCAGGGAGTACTGACAAGCTCATTTTAAGAGGCCAGCATTACCCTGATACCAAAACCAAACAAGGACACAACAAAAATACGAAAACTACAGGCCAATATCCCTGATGGACATAGATGCAAAAATCCTCAACAAAATGCTTGCAAACTTAATTCAACAGCATATTAAAAAGATTATTCATCATGATAAAGTGTGATCCACCCCAGGGATGCAAGATAGGTTAAATATACATGAATCAATAAATTTGTTACATAACATATACAGAATGAAGGACAAAAACTACATGGTTATTTCAGTAGATGCAGAAAAAGCATTTGACAAAATTTAACATCTCTTCATGATAAAAACTGTCAACAAATTAGGTATAAAAGGAATGTACCTCAATACAAAAAAGGCCATATATGACAAACTCATAGTTAACATCATACTGAGTGTGGAAATGTTGAAAGCATTTCCTCTAAGGTCTGGAATGAGACAAAGATGTGCACTCCCACAACTTCTATTCAACATAGTACTAGAAGTCCTTTCCAGAGCAAGTAGGCAAGGGAAAGAAATAGAAGGCAGTGAAATTGGAAAGGAGGAAGTCAAATTATCCCTTTTGCAGAAGACATGATCTTATGTATAGATACCACCACCACCACCAAAAAAAAAAAAAAAAAAAAAAAAAACTTGAACTAATCAACAAATGCAGTAAAGTTGATGGATATAAAATCAACATAAAAAATTCAGTAGCATGTTTACACACTAACAGCAAACACTCTGAAAAAGAAATCAAGAAAACAATCCCATGTACCTTTAAAAAATATGTAAGAATAAATGTAACCAAGGAGATGAAAGATCTCTACATTGAAAACTATAAAACATTGGTAAAAGATATTGAAGAAGACACAAATGGAAAGATAATCTGTGTTCATGGATTGGAAGAATATTGTTAAAATGTCCATACTACTCATAGCAATCTACAGAGTCAATGTAATTCCTATCAAAATATGAATGATATTCTTCACAGAAGTGAAAAAAATCTTAAAATTTGTATGGAACCACAAAAGACTCCAAATGGTCAAAGTGATCTTGAGCAAAAATAACAAAACTGGAGGCAACACACTACCTCACATCAAAATTTGCTACACAGCTATAGTAACCAAAACAGTATGGTACTGGCTTAAAAACAGAAAAAATAGACCAATGGAGCAAAATAGAGAGCCCAGAAATCCATGCATTTACAGCCAACTGTTTTTTAACAAAGGTTCCAAGAACACACCATGGGGAAAGAAGTGTCCATTCAATTAATAATGTTGGGAAAACAAGCAGATGAATGGGATTAGACCCTTACCTCTTACAATATACAAAAATCAACTCAAAATAGATTTAAGACTTAAATGGGCCGGGCGTGGTGGCTCACGCCTGTAATCCTAGCACTCTGGGAGGCCGAGGCGGGTGGATCGCTCGAGGTCAGGAGTTCGAGACCAGCCTGAGCAAGAGTGAGACCCCGTCTCTACTAAAAATAGAAAGAAATTATATGGACAACCAAAATATATATATACAAAAAATTAGCCGGGCATGGTGGCGCATGCCTGTAGTCCCAGCTACTCGGGAGGCTGAGGCAGTAGGATTGTTTAAGCCCAGGAGTTTGAGGTTGCTGTGAGCTAGACTGATGCCACGGCACTCACTCTAGCCCGGGCAACAGAGTGAGACTCTGTCTCAAAAAAAAAAAAAAAAAAAAGACTTAAATGTAAGAACTGGAACTATGAAATTACTAGAAGAAACCATAGGGTTAAAGCACCATGACATTGGTCTGGCCAGTGACTTTTTTTGGATGTGACCTCAAAAGCACAAGCAGCAAAAGCAAAAATAGACAAATGGTATTATATCAAACTGAAAAGCTTCTACATGGCAAAGCAAACAATCAACAGTAAAGAGACATTCTAAAGAATGGGAGAAACTATTTGCAAAGTGTACATCTGATAAGGGGTTAATATCCAAAATATATAAGGAACTCAACAACAAGAAAGTGAATACCCAATTAAAAATTGGCAAAAAACCTGAGTAGACATTTCTCAAAAGAAGACATACAAGTAACCAATGGGCATATGAAAAAATATTCAACATCACTAATCATTAGGGAAATGCAAATCAAAACCACAATGAGATAACACCTCACTTGTGATAGAATGATGATTGTCGAAAAAGATAAAAGATAACAAGTGTTGATGAAGTAGTAGAAAAAAAAGGAACCCTTGTAGTGTTGTAGCTACATTAGTATAGCTATTATGGAAAACAGTATGGAGGTTCCTCAAATTAAAAATAGAACTACCATATGATCTAGCAGTCCTGCTACTGGGTATATATTCAAAGGAAGTGAAATCAGTATGTTGAAGAGATATCTGCACTCCCATGTTTACTGCAGCACTGTTCACAATAGCCAACACATGGAATCAATGTAATGTCCATCAACAGCTGAATGGCTAAAGAAAACGTGGTATATATACACAATGGAATTCTATTCAGCCATTAAGAAGTAGGAAATCTTTTCATTTGTGACACCATGAATGAATTTGAAGGACATTTGTTAAATAAGCTAGGCACAGAAAGAAAAATATTGCATGATCTCATTCATGTGGAATCTAAAAAAGTTAACCTCATAAAAGTAGTGTAATTGTAGTTACCAGAGGCTGGGGTGGTTAGAGTGGAGGAGAAGTGAGTTGGGGAGATGTTGGTCAAAGGACATGTAGTTGCAGTTAGGTAGGAGAAATAATTTTTTTTTTTTGAGAGAGAGAGTCTCACTCTGTTGCCCAGACTAGAGTGCTGTGGCATCAGCCTAGCTCACAGTAACCTCAAACTCCTGGGCTCAAGCGATCCTCCTGCCTCAGCCTCCCAAGTAGCTATAACTACAGGCATCTGCCACCACTCCTGGCTAATTTGCTTCTATTTTTAGTAGAGACAGGGTCTCACTCTTGCTCAGGCTGGTCTAGAACTCCTGAGCTCAAACAATCTACCTGCCTCAGCCTCTCAGAGTGCTAGGATTATAGGCATGAGCCACCACACCCAGCCAGGAGAAATAATTTTTTTTTTATTTCAGCTCATTATGGGGGTACAAAAGTTCAGGTTATACATATTGCCCATGCCCCCCCATGCCCCCGAGTCTGAGCTTCAAGCTTGTCCATTCCCTAGACAGTGCACATCGCACTCATCATGTAGGTATGAGCCCATCCCCTCCTCCCACCCCAATCCCCCCCAGTCAGAAATTCCAGTGTGTACATTCCCCAGGCAGTACACATCGCACTCATCAAGTAGGTATACACCCATCCCTTCCCCCCAGCCCCCACCTCTGTCCGATACCCAATTGGTGTTATTCCCAAATGTGCACTTAGGTGATGATCAGGGAAACCAGTTTGCTGGTGAGTACATGTGGTGCTTATTTTTCCATTCTTGGGATACTTCACTTAATAGAATAGGTTCCGACTCTCTCCAGGAGAACCAAAGAGATGCCATATCGCCGTTATTTCTAATAGCTGAGTAATATTCCATGGCATACATATACCACATTTTGCTAATCCATTCATGAATTGATGGGCATTTGGGTTGTTTCCACATCTTTGCAATTGTGAATTGTGCTGCTATAATCATTTGGGTGCAGGTGTCTTTTTGATAGAATGACTTTGGTTCTTCTGGGTAGATGCCCAATAATGGGATTGCTGGATCGAATGGTAGGTCTACTTGAATCTGTTTAAGGTATCTCCATATTGTTTTCCACAGGGGTTGCACTAGTTTACAGTCCCACCAGCAGTGTATGAGTGTTTCTGTCTCTCCGCATCCATGCCAACATGTATTGTTTTGGGACTTTTTGATAAAGGCCATTCTCACTGGAGTTAAGTGATATCTGACTATAGGTAATGATGATATGCTGTATTTTAGAAAAATGCTAAGAGAATGGATGTTAAGTATTCTCACTGCAAAAACAATAAATATGAGGTGATACATTTATTAATTAGCTAGATTTAACCATTCCACTATGTATACTTCAAAACATTATGTTTTACACCATAAATACATGCAATTTTATATGTCAGTTAAAAAAATAAATTTAAAAATTTTTTTGAAAAATTAACAGATCCTTTCACTGAGCATCCAGACATTGGACTGACTAGACAAAGACTTTATTTAAAATATTTTTAATGAGCTAACAGGAATAATGTATAAATAACTGAAGGCCATGATAATGGCAGAATATCAAATAGAGAATATCAGTAAAGAGATAGAAATTATAAAATAGAAGTAGGAATTCAGGAGCTGAGAAATACAATCACTGATGTGAAAAATTTACTACAGAGGTTCATCAGTAGGTTTCAGAAGGCAAAAGAATCAGCAAACCTGAAGATAAGTCAACTAAGATTACCTAGTCTGAGGTACAAAAAGAATAAAGAGTGAGTAAAAATGAACAGAGCCTGAGAGACCTGCAGAATACCATCAGATATACCAATATACTCATAATTAAATTCACAGAGGAAAATGAGAGAGAAAGGCACAAAAAAAGTATTTGAGGAAATAATGATTTAAAAAACTCCCCAAATTTGATGAAAGACCTGAATCTCCACATCCAAGAAGCTCAAAGAAATCCAAGCAGAATAAACTCAAAGAAGATCCATGTTAGGATGTATTATAATCTAAGTTTTGGAAGCCAACAACAAAGACAGAATCTTGAAAGCAGCAATAGAGAAGTGACTCATTAAATACAAGCCATCCTCAATAAGTTTGAGAGGCAATTTCTCATCTGAAACTATGGAAGTAGAAGGCAGGGGGTTGATATAGTCAAAGTGATGATAGAAAAGAAAAACCATGAAGCAAGTATTTGATATCTGGCAAATTTATCCTTTAAAAATGAAGGGGAAATTAAGACATTTCCAGATAAACAAAAACCGAGAGTTCATCACTAGTAGATTTTCCCTACAAGAAATGCTAAAGGGAGTCCTGCAGGCTGAAATGAAAGCACACTAGACAGTAACTTGGATCCACAAAAAGAAATAAAGAACACCAGAAAGGTAACTACATAGTTAAATATAAAAGTAAATATTAGTGTATTTTCAGTTTGTAACTCCACTTTTTTCTCTGTATGATTTAAAAAACAACTACATGAAGCAATAGTTACAAATCTAAGTTGATGGGCACACGTTTTAAAAAGATATACTTTCTACCAATGACATAAAAGGATGGGAATGGAGCTGTATAGAAGCAATGAGTATATTATTGAACCTAAGTTATTATTGACTCAAATTAGATTGTTATACAGTAAGATGTTAATTGTAATTGCCATGGTAAATATACATGATGAGTGCGATGTGCACTGTCTAGGGAATGGACACACTTGAAGCTCAGACTCGGGGGGATAGGGGGGCATGGGCAATATATATAACCTGAAATTTTGTACCCCCATAATAAGCTGAAATTAAAGAAAAAGAAATTAGCCCTCTCCTATAATATGAATAGCAATATATTTTGTGTTTTGATTTAGTTCATGGTGGTTTTTGCAATGCAGTTTCAAAAATGTGTATATACAAAATAAATATTTTCTCTTTTTAAAAAAAGAAAATAATTTAAAAATATATGGTAAAAGAAATGAGAAGGGAATCAAAATAGTACACTAGAAAGTATGTAACACAAAAAGCAGTGATGGAGGAACTGGGGAATAACACCAACAAAAAAGATGTACATAAAGAAAACAAATAGCAAAGTGGCAGGAATAAATTCTTCCTTATCAATAATTATATTAAATAGAAATATAGTATACTCTCCAATGAAAAGACAGAGATGGGCATAATGGTTAAGAGAGGAAAAAACATGATCCAACTAAATGTTTTCTACAAAATACTCACTTTATCTCCAAAGAAAAAAGTAGCTTTATAATAAAAGAATGGAAAAATATATTCCATGCAAACAGTAGCCAAAGAAAGCTGGAGTGGCTATACTAATATTACACACAATAAATAGAGTATAAGACAAAAATTATTACAAAGAGCAAAGGGCATTACATAGTAATGTGCCAGTCCAACCAGAAGATATGATAGTTGTACAAATATATGCACCTAACAAAAGAGCTCCTAAAATATATGAAGCAAAACCTGACAGAATTGAAGAAAGAAACAGAAGGTTCAACAATAATAGTGTGAGACTTCAACATTCCACTTTCAATAATGAATAGAACAACTAGATAAAAAAAAACTACAAAAAGGAAATAGAAAACGTGAACAACAGTATAAACCAACTACACCTAACAGCCATATAGAACACTCCCCCAACAACAGATGAATATATATTCATACCAAGTATATATGGAACATTCTCCAGGATAAACCATATGTTAGTCCACAAAACAAGTCTCAATAAATTTTGGAAGACTGGAATCTTACAAATCATCTTCTCCTACAAAAATGGAATGAAATCTGAAATCAGTTACAGAAAAGAAACTTGGAAAATTCACAAATTTGTGGAAATTAAACAACATGCTATTAAACAACCAATAGGACAAAGAAGAAATCACAAGGGAAATTAGGAAATACTTTGAGGCTAAGGAGAATGAAAACATACCAAAATTTATGGGATTCAGCAAAAGCAGGGCTCACATGGAAATTTATAGCTCTACATACCTACATTAAAAATGAAATATCTCAAATCAGTAACCTAACTTTACACCTTAGGGAACTAGAGAAAGAAGAGCAAACCAAATCCAAGACAATTAGAAAAAAGGAAATAATTATTAGGGTGAAGACAAACAAAATAGAGGATAGGAAAACAATAGAGAGCATCAAAGGACCTGGGACTTGGTTCTTTGAAAAGAGCAACAAAATTGACATTCCTTTAGCTAGACTGACAAAGTAAAAATGAGAGAAGACTCAAATAACTAAAATCTGAAATGAAAGTTGGGAATTATTACCAAACTTACAGAATTAAAAAGGATTATAAGATAAAGCTATGAACAACTATATGCCAACAAATTAGATAATCTGAATGAAGTGGATAAATTCCTAAAAACACAATTACCAAAAACATCTCAAAAAGAAATAGAAACCTTGAACACATCTCTAAAAAATAGATAGAATAAGTAGTCAGAAAACTCCCAAAACGAAAAATCCAACAGATGGCTACACTGCATGATTGTCCCACACATTCAAAGAATAACATCAATCCTTTTCTTTTTTTTTACATTATTTATTTCAAATTTATTTATGTTTTACAAGGAAACTGGTAAGTTCACTTTCTGTCACACTGCTGTATGTTCGTTAATTTATTCACTCATTCATCCAGTCAACGAATATTGACAGAGTCACCACTAAATCACAAACATATAGTAGTATACAAAACTATCAGGGTCTCTGCTCTCATACAGACCATGAATGTGACCCCCTTATTCAAAGTGTTCTTTCTTGTTTTTTTTTCCCCCCCAGAGGGAGCTTTAACTTTATACATAGCAGTTAATGTAGGTTGGGGGTAAACACGTTGATATTCAGCCAATGATTCTTTTCCTTTTGTACATTTCTAAATTTTTTAACATTTTTTTATTTCAGCTTATTATGGGGGTACAAAAGTTCAAGTTATATATATTGCCCATGTCCTGCCCATCCCCCGAGTCAGAGCTTCAAGCGCGTCCATTCCCCAGACAGTGTGCATCGCACTCATCATGTAGTTATACCGCCATCCCCTCCCCCTACCCCTCATCCCCCCGAGACAGAACATTCAAGGGTGTCCATTCCCAAGACAGTGTGCAACACACTCATCATGTAGGTATACACCCATCCCCTCCCCCCCACCCCCCACCTCAGTCTGAAACCCAATTGATATTATTCCCAAATGTGCACTTAGGTAATGATCAGGGAAACCAATTTGCTGATGAGTACATATGGTGCTTATTTTTCCATTCTTGAGATACTTCACTTAATAGAATGGGTTCCAACTCTCTCCAGGAGAACAAAAGGGATTCTATATCACCGTTATTTCTTATAGCTGAGTAATGCTCCATGGTATACATATACCACATTTTACTAATACTCTCATGAATTGATGGGCATTTGGGTTTTTTCCACATCTTTGCAATTGTGAATTGTGCTGCTATAAACATTCGGGTACAGGTGTCTTTTTCATAGAATGACTTTTGTTCTTCTGGGTAGATGCCCAATAATGGGATTGCTGGATCGAATGGGAGGTCTACTTGAATCTGTTTAAGGTATCTCCATAATGCCTTCCACACGGGTTGCACTAGTTTGCAGTCCCACCAGCAGTGTATGAGTGTTCCTGTCTCTCCGCATCCATGCCAACATGTATCGTTTTGGGACTTTTTGATAAAGGCCATTCTCACTGGAGTTAAATGATACCTCATTGTGGTTTTGATTTGCATTTTCCTGATGATTAGAGATGTAGAGCATTTTTTCATATGTTTGTTAGCCATTCTTATATCTTCTTTTGAAAAATTTCTATTCATGTCCTTTGCCCACTTTTTGATAGGGTTGTTTGATTTTTTTCTTGCTGATTTTCCTGAGTTCTAAATAGATTCTTCTTATCAGTCCTTTATCTGATGTGTAGTATGCCAAAATTTTTTCTCATTCTGTAGGTGGTCTGTTTATTCTCGTGACTGTTTCCTTGGCTGTGCAGAAGCTTTTTAATTTAATCAGGTCCCATTTATTTATTTTTGTTGTTGCTGTGATTGCTTTTGGGGTCTTCTTCATAAATTCTTCGCCTAGGCCAATGTCTATAAGAGTCTTTCCTACATTTTCTTATAGAATTCTAATAGTTTCACATTTAAGGTTTAAGTCTGTTATCCACCGTGATTTGATTTTTGTGAGAGGTGAAAGCTGTGGGTCCTGTTTCAGTCTTCCACATGTGGCTATCTAATTTTCCCAGCACCATTTATTGAATAAGGATTCTTTTCCCCAGAGTATGTTTTTGTCTGCTTTGTCAAAGATTAGATGGCTATATGAGGATGGTTTTATATTTGGATTTTTTGTTCTGTTCCACTGGTCTGTGTCCCTGCACTTGTGCCAATACCAAGCAGTTTTAATAACCACAGCCTTGTAGTATAGCTTGAAGTCTGGCAAATTAATACCCCCCATTTTGTTTTTATTGCTTAAAATTGCTTTTGCTACATGGGGTCTTCTCTGGTTCCATACAAAGTGTAAAATTATTTTTTCTGTGAAAAATGATGTTGGTAATTTAATAGGGATTGCATTGAATGTGTAGGTCACTTTGGGTAGTATGGACATGCTAACAATGTTGATTCTTCCGATCCACAAGCATGGTATGGTTTTCCACCTATTTACATGGTCTGCAATTTCCTTCCTCAGTGTTTCGTAGTTCTTCCTATAGAGGTCCTTTACCTCTATAGTGAAATATATTCCTAGGTATTTTATTTTCTTTGTTGCTATTTTGAAGGGTATTGAGTTCTTAATTTGGTTCTCCGTTTGACTGTTATTGGCATATATGAATGCCTCTGATTTGTGTGTATTGATTTTGTATCCTGAGACTTTACTGAATTCATTTATAAATTCTAGGAGTCTCTTGGTTTAATCCTTGGGGTTTTCCAGATATAACATCGTATCATCAGCAAAGAGTGAGAGTTTGATCTCTTCTTTCCCTATTTTGACTCCCTTGATTCTGCTGTCTGCCTGATAGCTCTCGAAAGGACTTCTAATACTATGTTGAAAAGTAATGGGGACAGTGGGCAGCCTTGTATGGTTCCAGTTCAAGAGGGAGCACTTCTCAACTCATTCTATGGGACCAGCATTACTCTGATACCAAAGCTAGATGAAAACATTGCAAAAAAATTTACCAACTGATATTCCTTATGAATACAGATGAAAACTCCTCAATGAAATACTAGCAAACTAAATCCAATGACATATTAAAAGGATTATACACTAGGACCTAGTAGGATTTATCCCAGGTATGCAAGTGTGGTTAACATAAGAAAATGAATCAATATAATAAAAGAATTAATAGAATGAAAGGGGAAAAAGCCACATGATCATACCAATTGATGCAGAAAAGCTATTTGACTAAATCCAATACGCTTTCATGATTAAAAGCACTCAGAAATGTAGGAATAGAAGGGAGCTTCTTCAACATTTATTAGCATTTATGAAAAGTGCACAGCTAACATTATACTCAGTATGAAAATGGAAAGCTTTCTCCCTAAGAACAGGAAGAAGACAAGAATGCCTGCACTTAGCACTGTTATTCAGCACTGTAGTGGTAGTCCTAGCCAGAACACTTGGAGGGAAATTAGCATCAAAGTTGAAAAGGAAGTAGTAAAACTATCTCTATTTGCAGATATCATGATCCTATATATATAATACCCCTAAGAATCCCCCAAAAGCTACTAGAGCTAATAAACAAATTCAGCAAAGTTCCAGGGTTCCATAGAAGTCAGTTATGGTTCATATACTAGCAATGAATAATCCAAAAAGGAAATTAAGAAAACAGTTCCATTTACAGTAGCATCCAAAATAATAAAATACTTAGCAAAGATTTAACCAAGGAGGGGAGAGACTTGTACAGTTAATACTAGAAAACATTGCTGAAAGAAATTAAAGAACAGCTAATAAATCAAAAGATTCTATATTCATGGATTATCTATATTCATGGATTAGAAGACTTAATACTGTTAAGATGACAGTATTCCCCAAAGAGATCTACAGATGAAATGCAGTCCTTATTAAAATTCCAATAGCTTTTTTTTGCAGGAATGGAAAACATGATCTCAAAGTCCACATAGAATTGCATGGTGCTCTGAATAGCCAAAACAATATCAAAAAAACAACAAAGTTGGGGAAATAACACTTCTAGATTTCAAAACTTACTATAAAGCTACAGTAACCAAAACAGTTTCGAACTGGCTTAAATATAGACATATGTACCAATGGAATAGAATTGGGAGTCTAGAAATAAACCCAAATATCCATGACCAATTAATTTTCAACAAGGGTGCCAATGTCATTCAATAAGCAAAAAACAGTCTGTTCAATAAGTTATGCTTTGACAACTGGATATCCAAATACCAAAGAGTGACATTAGACCCGTACCTCATACCATTTCTAAGAATTAACTCAAATTAGTAATCTAAATGTAAGAGCTAAAATCATAAAACACTTAGAAGAAAACATGGGGTAAATCTTTATGACATTTGATTTGGCAGTGGATTCTTAGATATGATACCGAAAACATGAATAACAAAAGAAAAAGTATATAAATTGGACTTTATAAAAATTTAAAACTTTTGTGCATCAAAAGACATTATCAGGAAGGTGAAAAGACCCTGTAATCTCAGGGACTTGGAAGGCTGAGGGGAGAATATCACTTGAGGCCAGGTGTTTGAGACCAGCCTGGACAACATAGTGAGACCTCATCTCTACAAAAATAAGAAAAATTAGCTCAGCATGGTGGCACATGCCTGTAGTCCCAGCTACTTGGGAGGCTGAGACAGGAGGATCACTTGAGCCCAGGAGTTTGAGACTGCAGTGAACCATGATCATGGCATTGTACTCTAGCCTAGGCAACAGACTGAAACTCCATCTGTAAAAAAAAAAAATTGCAAATTATATATCTGATAATGGCCTAGTATCCAGACTATATGAAGAACTCTACAACTCAACAATAAAAAAATTAACCCAATTAAAAAATGGCAAAAGACTTGAATAGACATCTCTCTAAAGATGATATGTAAGTGAACAACATGCACGTGAAAAGATGCTTAACATTAGTCATTTGGAAAGTGCAAATCATGAGATACCACTTCACACCCCCCAGGTTGACCATAATAAAAAAAAGGAAAATGAAAGTGTTGGCAAAAATGTGGAGAAATTGGAATCTTTGGAACATTGCTAGTGGGAATGTAAATTGGTTCAGCAGTTGTGGATAACAGTTTTGCAGTTCTTCAGAAAGTTAAACAGGGTTATGATATGATTTGGCAATTCCATTCCTAGGTATTTATCCAAAGAAATTAAAAACAGGTACTCAAACAAATACTTGTACATGAATATGCATAGCAGTACTAGTCACAATAGCCAAAAGGTGGAAATAACACAAATGACCATTAAATAATCAATGAATAAATAAAATTTAATAGTCATGCACTGCAAAACAATGTTTTGGTCAATGCCAAACTGCATATATGATGGTATTCCCATGAGATGGTAGAGGTTAAAAATTGCTCTCGCCTAGTGGCATCATAGCCATGATCATAACATGATAGCACAATGTATTACATGTTAGTGGTGATGCTATTGTAAACAAACCTTCCATGCTGCCAGTTCTATAAAAGTATAGCATATATAATTATGTACAGTACATAGTACTAGATAATGATAATAAATGACTGTGTTACTGGTATATGATTTACTATACTGTAGTTTTAATCATTATTTTAGAGTGTACTCCTTCTACTTGTAGAAAAAAGTTAACTGTAGAATAGCCTCAGGCAGGTCCTTCAGGAGGTATTCTAGAAGGCGGCACTGTTATCATAGGAGATGTCAGCTCCATGTGTGTTATCGCCCCTGAAGACCTTCTAGTGGGACAAGATGTGGAGGTGGAAGACAGTGATATTGATGATCCTCACCCTGTGTAGGCCTAGGTTAATGTGTGTGTTTGTGTCTCAGTTTTTAACAAAAAAAGTTTAAAAAATAAAACAAAAATAAAATTTGTTTAAAATAGAAAAAAGCTTATAGAATAAGGATATAAAGAAAATATTTTTGTACAGCTTTACAATGTGTTTTTGTTTTGACTTAAGTGTTATGATACAGTCTAAACATTTTTTAAAAATTAAAGTTTATAAAAGTAACAAAGTTACAGTAAGCAAAGGTTAATTTATTATGGAGAAAAGAAAGCTTTTTAAAAATAAATTTAGTGTAGCCTAAGTATAGAGCGCTTATAAAGTCTACAGTAGTGTACAGTAATATCCTAAACCTTCACATTCACTCACCACTCACTCACCCAGAGCAAATTCCAAGTCCTGCAAGTTCCTCTATTGATGGTAACTACCCTATACAGGCATATCATTTTTATCTTTTATATCATATTTTTCCTGTACCCTTCCTATGTTTAGATACGCAAATACTTACCATTGTGTTATAACTGCCTATACTGTTCAGTATAGTAACATGCTGTTCAGATTTGTAGCCTAGGAGCAATAGAGTATACCACATAGCATAGGTGTGTAGTAGGCTGTATCATCTAGATTTGTGTAAGTACACTCTCTGATGTTTACACAACAAAGAAATCACCTAACAATGCATTTCTCAGAATGTATCTCCATTGTTAAGTGACACATGAATGTATATCCATTCAATGGAATATTATTCATAAAGGAATGAGGTATGGAAACATGCTCTGATCTAGAAGAATCTCAAAAACATATTAAGTCAAAGAAGTCACATAAAAGTCACATATTGTTATGATTTCATTTATAGAAAGTATCTAGAATAGCTAAATCCACAAAGACAGTAGATTGGTGGTTGGCATGGGCTGGTGGGAGGAAAGAATGGCAAGTAACTGCTTAATGTATACACATTTTATTTGGGAGTGATGAAAATGTTTTTGAACTAGATAGAGGTGGTGGTTGTACAACACTGTGAATGCAGTAAATGCCTCTGAATTGTCCACTTTAAAATGGTTAATTTTATGTTATGTGAATTTCACCTCAACTTTTAAAAATGGGTAAAGGACCTGAATAGACATTTCTCTAAGGAAGATATAAAAATGGCCAATAAGTGCATGAAAAGCTGCCCCAAATCATTAGGAAATGCAAATAAAAACCACAGTGAGATACTACCTCCCGTATAATATTACCCAATGTTATCTACAGATTCATTGCAATCCCTGTCAAAATTCCAATAATATTTTTCACAGAAATAGTAAAAACAACCTTAAAATTCATATGGAGCAACAAAAGTCCCTGAATAGCCAAAGTAATCTTGAGAAAGAAGAACACAGCTGGAAGAATCACATTGTGTGATTTCAAAGTATATTATAAAGTTATAATAAATCAGCATGGTACTGGCATAAAAACAGACACACAGACAGAAATAAACTCACGAATATGCAGCCAACTAACCTTCAACAAAGGTGCCAAGAATAAACAATGGGGAGAGGATAGTCTCTTCAATAAATGGTATTAGGGAAACTGGATATTCACATGTAAAATAATGTAATTGGATCCTTATCTCTCACACATATATAAAAATCAACTCAAAATGAATTAAAGACTTAAATGTAAGGCCTGAAACTGTAAAACTACTAGAGAAAAACATAGGGGAAAAGCTCCTTGACATTGGTCTTGGCAAAGATTTTATGAATATGACTCCAAAGGCACAGGCAACGAAAGCAAAAATAGGTGGGACTATATCACAATAAAAAGTCTGCAAAGCAAAGGAAACAACATAATGAGAAGGTAACCTATTTGCAAACCATATATCCTATAGGAGGCTAATATCCAAAGTATATAAGGAACTCATACAACTCAAAAGCAAAAAAATAAAAAAACATCATTAATAAATGGGCAAAAGATCTTAATAGACATTTTCCCAAAGAAGACATACAAATGGCCAATAAGTACACGTAAAGGTACTCACCATCACTATCCGGGAAATGCAGATCAAAACTGTAATGAGATATCACTTCACACCTGTTAGGATGGCTATTATCAAAATGACAAGAGATAAGTGTTGGGGAGAATGTCAAGAAAAGAGAACGCTTATACACTGTTGGTTGGTACAAGCCATTATGCAAAAACAACATGGAGATTCCTCAAAAAACTAAAAATAGAACTGTATGATCTAGCAATCCCACTTCTGGTAATATACCCAATAGAATTGAAATCAGTATCTTGGAAAGATGATGCACTCCCATGTTAACTGCAGCATCACTTACAACAGCCAAGATATGGAAACAACCTAAATGTTGATGGATGAATGGATAGGGAAAATCTCATATATATGTATATATGACCATATATGTCATATATATGAGTATATATGAGTATATATGTGCATATATGTACACACACAAAGACAATGGAATATTATTCAGTCTTAAAAAAGAAAATCTTGTCATTTACACCAACAAAGATGAATCTAGAGAACTTTATGCTAAGTGAAATAAGCCAGACAAAAAAGACAAATATTGCATGATCTCACTTATATGTGGAATCTAAAGAAGTTAAACTCGTAGAAACTGAGAGTAAAAAGGTAGTTGCCAGGGGCAGAGGGTGGGGAAATGGGACAATTTTGGTCAAAGGGTACAACTTTCAGTTATGAAATGATTAAGGTATTGCTCTAATATATGGTATGGTAACTATAGTTAATAATGTATACTTGAAATTTGCTAAATGAGTATATTTTAAGTTTTCTCACCACACACAAAAATGATAAATCCATGTGGTGATTAATTTGTTTAATTGTAGCAATCATTTTATAACATATACATTTATCAAAACATAAAGCTATATACCTTAAATATATTATTTGTCAATTATACCTTAGTAAAGCTGGGGGAGAAAAATGGGCAAAAGACTTGAATAGAAATTTCTACAAGAAGGTATATAAATGGCTAAGAAGCACATAAAAAGATGCAAACATCACTAACTATTAGGGAAATGCCAATCAAAACTATGGTGAGACATCACTTTACATCCATTAGGATAGCTACATTTATTTATTTATTTATTTATTTCAGCATATTACGGGGGTACAGATGTTTAGGTTACATATATTGCCTTTGCCCCACCCAAGTCAGAGCTTCCAGTGTGTCCATCCCCTAGATGGTGCATAAAAAAAAAAACAAAACAGAAAATAGCAAGTGTTGGCAAGATGTGGAAAATTGGAACACTTGTACACTGTTGGTGGGAAGGTAAAATGATACAGCTGCTGTAGAAAACACTATGGTGGTTTCTCAAGAAATTAGGAATATAATTACCATATTATTCAGCAATTCTTCATTTTGGTATATACCCAAAGGAATTGAAAACAGTCTCTAAGAGATAGCTGTACACCCATGTTCACAGCAGCATCATTCACAATAGCTAAAATGTGGAAACAACTCAGGTGTTCACCAACAGATGAATGGGTAAACAAAATGTGATAAAATATACAATGGAATATTATTCAACCTTTAAAAGGAAGGAGATTCTGTGATATGCTACAACATGGATGAACCTTGAGAACAATATGCTAAGTGAAATAAGCTCGTCACAAAAGGACAAATACTGTATGATTCCACTTATTTGAAGTACTTGGGGTAGTCTGAATCATAGAGACAGTAGATTAGTGGTTTTCAGGGGCTCTGGGGAGGGTGTAATGGGGAATTATTGCTTAATGGGTATAGAGTGTCAGTTTTATAAGATGAAGATGTATGGTGGTGATGGTTGCACAACATTGTTAATATATTTAGTACCATTGAAGTATATATACTTAAAAATGGTTAAGATAGTAAATTTTGTTATGTGTATTTTACTACAATAAAAAAATTGGGACAAAAAAAACCCATACTGTAAAATGCTTTCTTTCATTTAAACAAATCTTTACTGTTACTCAAAACAAAACAGATTTTAAAAAAATCAATGAGTAATAAAAGGCTATTAAATGTAAAAATAAAAAACAAAACCAAAACCAAAAAACCCCACCTTGGCCCAATGTCTTCTATGGAATTGATTTTTCCTCACCAATTTCATTTCTTTTTTGGGTTTTGGGAGTTTTTCCCCATGTTTTCACCTTTTTGAGTCAATTATGGTAATATATAGCTTCCTAGGAAATTGTCCATTTATTTCATCTAAGTTTTCAATTGTTTTGACTTAAAGATATATGTAGTTTATTTTTATTTTTATTTATTTATTTCATTTTCTTTGTAGCACTTATCACTAATTTAAATTACTTAATCATTTGTTATTTATTGCCTCTCCTTCCCTCTATTAGATTTTTTTCTCCATAACAGGAGGACCTTTTCTGTCTTGCTTACTGCTGTACCCATAATACCTACAGCCGGGCCTGCCACATAGTAGCTACTCAGTAAATATTTGTTGAGTGAATGATTGTGTGTGATCTCTCTGTATGTCCCCTTTTCCATTGTTAATATTGTTTATTTGTGTTTTCTCTCTTTTCTTGATTCTATTGCTAGATATTTATCTATTTTACTCATCTTTTCAAAGGACCAGCTTTAGGTTTTCTTGATCAATTCAGTTTCTTAGCTTTGTGGGGTTTTTTTAAAGTTTCTGCATTTCTCTCTTTATTATTTCTTCTTTTTGTGTTTTATTGTTCTAGTCTTATTTTTATTCTAAATTCTTGAAGTGAAAACTAAGTTTATTTTCTGTCTTTATTGTTTTCTAGTAAATACATTTAAGGGCATAAGTTTTCCTCCTCACTGTGGCCCCATGAGTTTTGATATGTAATATAGTACAATAGTTCCAATGTTTTTTGTTTGTTTACCTGAAAATCATTTGTATATTACATTTTTATTTTCTTTTCAACCCAAGAGTTATTTAGAAGTGCATTTTTAAATTTTCAGGTGTGTAGGGATTTTTTTGGGGGTGATATTATGTTAGTATTTAATAATACATTATGGTAAGTGTGGCCTGTGTGATATCAGCTTTATGGATATGTTTTACAGTATTTCTTTTGTTACCTAGAATGGGGGTCCACAAACTATAGCTTGTAGGCTATATTGGCCTGAGGCCTATATTTATAAATCAAGTTTTATTGGAACATAACCACACCCATTTGTTTACATATTGTCTATGACTCCTTTCCAGCTATGACTGCAGAGCTGAGTGGTTGTAACAGAGATCCTGTGGCACACACAGCCTGAAAATACTTAACCTTAAAAGTTTGCTGACCCCTGACTCAAAACAGTCAATTTTTGTGACTTTTTCATATGGGTTGAAAATACGTGTATTTTCTCTTGGGTATAAGTTCCTTACATCCTGTTAGAATAAGCTTAAGTTGTATCATACCAATCCTTATATCTTTCCTCAATGCTTGTAGTTTTGATTGTAGACATCTCAGAGGGATGTGTATAAACCTCCCATCACAATTAAAGTTGTCCACTTCTCATACTTTAATCAGGGTTAGCTTTATATCCTTTGAAGCTGTTCTGTTAGTGTATAATGTATAAAGGTCATAACTATTATTTTTTTCTGCTGTGTTTTTCCTTTATACAATAGGAAATAGCCCTCTCTGTCCTACTTATTTATTCCTTGAATTGTTTCTTTCTAAAGAATATTATTATTATTATTTATTTCAGCTTACTATGGGGGTACAAAAGTTCAGGTTATATATATTGCCCATGCCCCCCCATCCCCCCGAGTCTGAGCTTCAAGCATGTCCATTCCCCAGACAGTGCGCATCGCACTCATCATGTAGGTGTGCACTCCTCCCCTCCCCCCACCCCCATCCCCCCCAGTCAGAACTTCAAGCGTGTCCATTCCCCAGGCAGTGCGCATCGCACTCATCAAGTAGTTATACTCCCATCCCTTCCCCCCAGCCCCCACCTCTGTCCGATATTTAGAACTCAGGAAAATCAGTAAGAAAAAAATTGAACAACCCTATCTAAAGAATATTATTAATCCTGTCAGGATTAGTTTCAGCAGCATATATTTTTAAAAAATTAAGAACTAAAATGAATTTAAACAAGAAAGATTATTTCTTTCTTGGGTAAAAGAAATCTGGAGATAGATATCCCAGGGCTCTGCAATGTCATCAGGGACCCAGGCTCCTCTCTTCTGCTTCACCATCTTGGTATATGGTTTCCATCCTAAGGTCCCCTCATGGTCCACGAGACTTCTGGAACTCCAGCCAGCACATCTCCATTGAGGGCCAGAAGGAAGAGGAAAGGTAGGGGGACAAAAAGGGTCCTATCTCAGCTCAGCTGATTTCCAATAAGGGACCTTCCTAGAAGTCCCAGAAAACAATTCTACTTCCATCTCATTTGCAGAACTTAGTCAAGTGGCCCTACCCTAAGCTACCAAGGAAGCTAGGAAATCTAGTCTTTTGCTTCAGGTAGCTCAGTCTTGGCTAAAAGTTGGCATTTTGTTATCAAGGAGGAAGGTGAGAATGAACATTTGGAATAGGCAGCCAGCCAGCAATCTCTGCCACTGACTGTTGCATATTGTAGTTCTTGTCATTAGCATTTATTTGCCTGTTATAACCTTTTCTGTTCTTTTATTTTCAACCTTCCTCAGTTATTTTGTTTCAGGCATGTCTCTTGTAAAATATTGCAAGATCTTGAATTATTTGGTTTTAAACAATCAGAACATCTGTCTTTTAATAGGTGAGTGTAATGCATTCATTTTATTACTATTGCTGATGTATGTGGCAGTATTCCTGCCATTATCCTTTTTGCTTTCTGTTTGCCATGCTGTCAATTTAATTCTTTTCCCCTTTCCTGCCACTTGTTGGATTGAGTGAGTTTTCTGTTACCTTATTTTTCTGTCTTAGAAATTGTCCTTACTGTATCAATATTTTGTTATTACTCTTAAAGTTCTTTTAGTGTTCTGTTTTGTAATAATTTCAGATTTACAGAAAAGTGGTAAGAATAGTACAAAGGATTCTTGTATACCCCTCTTGCAAACTCCTCAAATGTCAGAATTCTGTCACATTTCCATTATCATTTTTTTCTCTTTATATGTATGTATATTTTCCTGAACCCTTTGAGAATAAGTTGCATACATTAAGGCATTTCCTTAGGCATTTCTTAAAGAACAAGGACATTCTCTTATATAACCACAATATAATTGTCAATATCAGGAAATTAAAATCCAAATAATACTATTATCTAATCCACAGATAGTATTCAAATGTCACCAATTTTCCTAATATCCCTTATAACAGAATAAAAAAACCTTTATTCTGGTCCAGGATGCAGTCCAGATTTCACCCATTGCCTATAATTGTCTTGGCTATTTAGTCTCTTTTGATCTGAAATAGTTCTATGTCTTTTGTGACCTTAACATTTTTGAAGACTACAGACCAGTTATTTTAGAAAACCCCTCATTTTGGATTTGTTCATGTTTTCTCATGATTAGATGCAGATTATGCACTTTTGGCAATACTGAAGTGATGTGTTCTTCTTGGTGATTTGTATCAGGAGGCACAAATTTGTTCCATTACTGGTGATTTTATTAATAACTTTGACCATGTGCTTAAGGAAGTGTCTGGTAGGTTTTTCCACTGTAAAGTTACTATTCTTCCCTTTGAAATTAATAAATACAGTCTACCCTCCATATCTGTGGGTTCCATATCCATGGATTCAAGCAACCACCAATAGAAAATATTTGAAAATAAATTGTGTCTGTATTAAACATATACAGACTTTTTCTATAAACAATATAGTATAACTATTTCATGGCATTACATTGTATTATGTATTACAAGAAATCTAGAGATGATTTAAAGTATATGGGGGGATTAACATAGGTTATATGCAAATACTGTACCATTTTATATCAGGGACTTGAGCATTTGAGGATTTTGGTGTCTGCAGGAGGTCAAGACTAAGCCCCCACAGATACTGAGGAATGACTGTATCTTCTGGAGAGTTTTATCATTCATCAATGATTCTTTTTTTTTTATTTCAGCTTATTATGGGGGTACAAAAGTTCAGGTTACATACGTTGCCCATGTACCACCTATCCCCCCAAGTCAGAGCTCCAGGCGTGTCCATTCCCTAGACAGTGCGCATTGCACTCATCATGTAGGTATACACCCATCCCCTCCACGCACCGCCCCCCCCTCCCCAAGTCAGCACCTTCAAGCGTGACCATTCCCCAGACGGTGCGCAACGCACTCTTCATGTAGGCATACACCCATCCCCTCCCCCCACCCCCCACCTCAGTCTGATATCCGATTGGTATCATTCCCAAATGTGCATTTAGGTGATGATCAGGGAAACCAATTTTCTGGTGAGTACATGTGATGCTTGTTTTTCCATTCTTGGGATATTTCACTTAATATAATGGGTTCCAACTCTCTCCAGGAGAACCAAAGAGATGTCGTATCACTGTTATTTCTTATAGCTGAGTAATACTCCATAGTATACATATACCATAATTTACTAATCCAATCATGAATTGATGGGCATTTGGGTTGTTTCCACATCTTTGCGATTGTGAATTGTGCTGCTATAAACATTCGGGTACAGGTGTCTTTGTCATAGAATGACTTATGTTCCTTTGGATAGATGCCCAATAATGGGATTGCTGGATCGAATAGTAGGTCTGTTTGAATCTGTTTAAGGTATCTCCATAATGCTTTCCACAGGGGTTGCTCTAGTTTGCAGTCCCACCAGCAGTGTATGAGTGTTCCTGTCTCTCCGCATCCACACCAACATGTGTTGTTTTTGGACTTTTTGATAAAGGCCATTCTCACTGGGGTTAAGTGATATCTCTTTGTGGTTTTGATTTGCATTTATCTGATGATTAGGGATGTTGAGCATTTTTTCATATGTTTGTTAGCCATTCTTATATCTTCTTTTGAAAAATTTCTATTCATGTCGTTTGCCCACTTTTTGATAGG
The DNA here is from genome assembly GCF_041146395.1 of Eulemur rufifrons. NCBI lineage: Eukaryota > Metazoa > Chordata > Mammalia > Primates > Lemuridae > Eulemur > Eulemur rufifrons. The sequence continues at coordinate 18,771,944 of NC_091012.1, read as the reverse complement.
GTTGTTTGATTTTTTCTTGCTGATTTTCCTGAGTTCTAAATAGATTCTTGTTATCAGTCCTTTATCTGATGTGTAGTATGCAAAAATTTTTCCCATTCTGAAGGTGGTCTGTTTATTCTCATGACTGTTTCTTTGGCTGTGCAGAAGCTTTTTAATTTAATCAGGTCCCATTCATTTACTTTTGTTGTTGCTGTGATTGCCTTTGGGGTCTTCTTCATAAATTCTTTGCCTAGGCCAATGTCTGTAAGAGTCTTTCCTACATTTTCTTCTAGAATTCTAATCGTTTCACACCTAAGGTTTAAGTCTGTTATCCACCGTGATTTCATTTTTGTGAGAGGTGAAAGCTGTGGGTCCTGTTTCAGTCTTCTACATGTGGCTATCCAATTTTCCCAGCACCATTTATTGAATAGGGATTCTTGTCCCCAGAGTATGTTTTTGTCTGCTTTGTCAAAGATTAGATGTCTATATAAGGATGGTTTTATATTTGGATTTTCTGTTGTGTTCCACTAGTCTGTGTCCCTGCACTTGTGCCAGTACCAGGCTGTTTTAAGAACCACAGCCTTGTAGTATAGTTTGAAGTCTGGCAAATTAATACCTCCCATTTTGTTTTTATTGCTTAAAATTGCTTTTGCTATACGGGGTCTTCTCTGATTCCATACAAAGTGTATAATTATTTTTTCTATATCTGTGAAAAATGATGTTGGTAATTTAATAGAGATTGCATTGAATCTGTAGATCACTTTAGGTAGTATAGACATTTTAACAATGTTGATTCTTCTGATCCACGAGCATGGTATGGTTTTCCACCTATTTACAAGTTCTGCTATTTCCTTCCTAAGTGTTTCTTAGTTTTCCCTATAGATGTCCTTTACCTCTTTAGTTAAATGTATTCCTAGATATTTTATTTTCTTTGTTGCTATTTTGAAGGGTATTGAGTCTTTAATTTGGTTCTCCGTTTGACTGTTATTGGCATATATGAATGCCTCTGTTTTGTGTGTATTGGTTTTGTAACCTGAGACTTTGCTGTATTCATTAATCAATTCCAGGAGTCTCTTGGTTTAATCCTTGGGGTTTTCCAGATATAACATCATATCATCAGCAAAGAGAGAGAGTTTGATCTCTTCTTTCCCTATTTTCATCAATGATTCTTTACTAAATTATTTATTACTAAGATGGCTGTCAAATGGCAATGTTCTAATTCCATCATTCCTTCTATATTTACTAGGTGGCATTCTACTCTAAGAAAGAGTTTTCCTTTCTTCCCATTTGGTTATTCATTTGCTTATTTATATTGGATATTAGTATGAACACCTGAATTCTTATTTTATTCAGTGGGTTTAATCCACTACTATCATTAGTTATTTTGAGGCACATTGTTTCAGAATCAACTAGCTGAAGCTCCTCCTGTGTTCTTTTGACACGTTCCCATCCTTCTCTGAGTACTACCTGAGTTTCTGGCACAAGATGTTCCAGGTTCATCTTGTTCTTTCCAGTACCCAGCCTGGATTCAGCATTTCTCCAAAGAACCTTGGTTTGTTTTATTATTTTTTTTTAACAGCTTCACTGAGATACAATTGACATGATAAAATGCACACAATTTGATAAATTTTGACATGTATACACCTGTGAAACCATTGCTATCATCAAGATAATAAAAATGTCCCTCACCTCTAAAAGTTTCCTTGTGCTCCTTGAAACGTGTTCATAATAGTCTCTTATCCTTTTGTTATCTATAAAATCTATAGTAATGTCATCTCTCTCATTCCTATATTGGTAATTCAAGTCTTCTCTCTCATCCTTATATTGATAATTTGCATCTTTTTTCTGGTAAGTCTGTCTATACAGACTTAACAATTTTACTGAATATCTCAAAAAATCATTGGTTTCACTGATTTTCTCTATTTTTCTATTTACTGTTCCATTTATGTCCACTCTAATCTATGTTATTTCCTTCCTTCTGCTTACTTTGAAGTTCATTTGTTCTTGTTCTAGTTTTTTAAGGTAGATGGAAGTTGAGTTCATTGATTTGAGACCTTTCTTCTTTTCTTATGTAAGTGTTGAGTGCTATCAGTTTCCTTCTAAGTACTGCTTTAGTTGTATCCCACAAGTTTTGGTATGTGTTTTTGTTTCTATTCAGCTCAAAATACTTTTTAATTTTCCTTTTGACTTTCTTATTGATCCAAATATTATTTATAAGTGTGTTATTCAGTTTCTAAATACTTTGGGATTTTCCTAATATTTTCCTATTATTGATTTCTAATTTAATTCCACTGTGGTCAGGAAAAAAACTTTATGTGACCTAAATACTTTTTAAATTATTGAGAGTGTTTTATGACCCAGAATATGGTCTATACAGGTGAATATTTTTGTGTCTACACTTGAAAAGGATATGTATTCTGCTGACGGGTAGAGTATGCTACAAATATCAATTAAGTCAAGTTGTTTTATAGTGTTGTTTAAGTTTTTATCCTTATATTTTTGTCCATTTGTTCTATCATTTATTGAGAGAGGTGTATTGAAATCTGTGACTATAATTGTGAATTTGTCTATTTCTTATAGTTATATGAGTTTTTCATTAATATCTTCTGAAGCTCTGTTATTAGATGTATACATGTTTAAGATTATGTCTTTTTAACAAATTTACCTTTTTTTTTTTTTTTTTTTGAGACAGAGTCTCGCTCTGTTGCCCAGGCTAGAGTGAGTGCCGTGGCGTCAGCCTAGCTCACAGCAACCTCAAACTCCTGAGCTCAAGGGATCCTCCTGTCTCAGCCTCCTGAGTAGCTGGGACTACAGGCATGTGCCACCATGCCCGGCTAATTTTTTCTATATATATTTTTAGCTGTCTATATAATTTCTTTCTATTTTTAGTAGAGATGGGGTCTCGCTCCTGCTCAGGCCGGTCTCGACCTCCTGAGCTCAAACGATCCGCCCACCTCGGCCTCCCAGAGTGCTAGGATTACAGGCGTGAGCCACCGTGCCCGGCCACAAATTTACCTTTTTGTCACTGAAATGACGCTCTTTTTTTAACTTTGCATACTGTTTTTTTTTTTTTCAAATTTCAGGATATTATGGGGGTAGAAACCTTTTTGATTACATGTTATGACTTTGCCATACCCAAACCATGATTTGAGATGTGCCCTTTCCCCCCACAACACTCACCGTGTCCATTAGATGTGAGTTTACTCACCCCCAAGCCCCCAACCCACAAAGAATATCACTACTGTATGAGTACCTTAATGTTGATCAGTTAGTGCCAATTTAATGGCGAGTACATGTGGTGCCCATTCTTCCATTCTTGTGATACCTCACTTTGGAGGATGGGCTCAGGCTCTATCCAGGAAAATATAAGAGGTGCTAGATCACCCTCGTTTTTTACAATTGAGTAGTATTCCATTGTATACATATACCAAATTTTAATAATCCACTCATGAATTGACAGGCACTTGGGTTGTTTCCACATCCTTGCAATAGTGAATTGTACTGCCATAAACATACGGGTGCAGATGTCTTTATTATAGAATGTCTTTTGCTCTTTTGGGTAGATGCCTAATAGTGCTATTGCTGGATCGAATGGTATTTCTATTTTTAGCTCTTTGAGGTATCTCCAAATTCTTTTCCATAGAGGTTGCACTAGTTTGCAGTCCCACCAGCAGTGTAAGAGTGTTCCTATCTCTCCACATCCTCACCAGCCTTTGTTGTTTTGGGATTTTTTGATAAAGGACAATCTCATGGGGGTTAGATGATACCTCATTGTGGGAGGCATCAGTCTACCAGACTTCAAGCTGTACTACAAGCCTGTAGTAAGTAAAACAGCATGGTACTTGCACAAGAACAGAGACTTAGACCTTTGGAACAGGACTGAGAATCCAGAGATGAAACCATCCGCATATGGTAATCTAATCTTTGACAAAGCAGACAAAAATACACACTGGGGAAAAGAATCTCTTTTCAATAAATGGTGCTGGGAAAACTGGATAGCTACATGCAGAAGAATGAAACTGGATCCCTGCCCCTCCCCCACCTCTCACAAAAATCAATTCAAGATGGATAACAGACTTAAACCTAAGGCATGAAACCTTAAGAATTCTAGATCTAGAGGAAGATGTTAGGAAGACCCTTTCAGACATGGGCCTAGGCAGAGAATTTTTGAAGAAGACCCCTAAAGCAATCATAGCAGCAACAAAAATAAATAAATGGGATCTGATCAAATTAAAAAGTTTTTGCACAGCCAAGGAAACTATCATTAGAGTGAATAGACAGCCTACAGAATGGGAGAAAATATTTGCTCTCTACACATCTGTCAAAGGGCTGATAACAAGAATCTATCTAGAACTTAAAAAAATCAACAAGAAAAAATTAAATAACCCTATCAATAAATGGGCAAAGGAAATGAACAGAAACTTTTCAAAGGAAGACAGAATAATGGCCAACAAATATATAAAAAAATGCTCAACATCTCTAATCATTAGAGAAATGCAAATCTAAACCACAATGAGATATCACCTAACCCCAGTGAGATTGGCCTTTATCAAAAAATCCTAAAACAACAAATGCTGGCAAGGATATGGAGAGACAGGAACACTCTTACACTGCTGGTGGGACTGCAAATTAGTGCAACCTCTGTGGAAAAGAAATTGGAGATATCTCAAAGAGCTAAAAATAGAAATACCAATTGATCCAGCAATAGCACTATTAGGCATCTACCCAAAAGAGCAAAAGACATTCTATAATAAAGACATCTGCACCCGTATGTTTATGGCAGCACAATTCACTATTGCAAGGATGTGGAAACAACCCAAGTGCCTGTCAATTCATGAGTGGATTATTAAAATTTGGTATATGTATACAATGGAATATTACTCAATTATAAGAAATGACAGTGATCTAGTACCTCTTATATTTTCCTGGATAGAGCTTGAGCCCATTATTCGAAGTGAGGTATCACAAGATCGGAGGAATAGCCTCCACATGTACTCGCCATCAAATTGGCACTGACTGATCAACACACTATGGTGCTCACACGGTAGTAATATTCTCCAGGAATTAGGGGGTTGGGGGGGGGTAACTCGCAACTAATGGACACAGACACGGTGAGCATTGTAGCAGGGAAGAGAATGCCTCTAATCCTCGCTTGGGTGAGGCAAAGGCGTAAAATGTAACCAAAACGTTTGTACCCTCATAATATCCTGAAATAAACCACCCCCCCAAAAAAGAGACTCCATTTATCCTTAAGTCACGTTTCAGAATATATGAGAAGCTCAAGCCACAATAAACTATTCAGCACAAGTGGGCATATTGAGCTTTAGCATATAAAATGGTTTATCAGCTTAAATCTTGTAAATTATTGACTATACATCCAATCACTGAGAAAATAACTCCTTCTCTACCTTTGTGATATAAAAGATGATTTAAGAGAGGCTTGCCATTTATAATGTTTGACCCTATGCAATGATTCATTTTTTAGGCAATCTGTGTATATTGATAAAATATTTTTTAAGGCATGAATTATTGAAAAAAATTATATAAGTGATTTAAAAGTCTATTGAAAAAATTAATCTCCTGAAATAACATCATATTTTTATAGTGCCATAGTCTATAATATTCCTAAATATATAACTTGCCTACATATGCTAATTTCTGAGAAAATATAAAGCAATCTAATATTGAATACATTGGGGCTAATTTGTCACATGAACACTGCAGTTAGGAAATTACTTAACATTAACATAAAATCTGGATAAGACTGAATATCATGTTTACAAGACTATTTGTCCAATTATGAAGTTATATATATAACTTCTTAAAATGTATTTCAGAGGAATATTAAGAGCATTAATAATGTTTCTCTAAACAAACACCACATGTACTCTCTAATAATGGGAACTAACTGATGAGCACAATGAGATGTAAAGGCAATCAAGCGGGGAGAGGAGGAGAGAGGGAAAAACCTGCCTATCAGGTACAATGAACATTATTCAGGTGATGAGAATACTAAAAGCTCCAACTTAAGCATTATAAAAGGTGTCCACGTAACAAGGGCATTTGTACCCCCTTAATATTCTGAAATAAAAAAAAAATGTTTTTCAAAATATTTCAACTGGGGGTGAAAGTACAACAATAAAGACATGTTTCTGGTTTGTATGCTCAAAAGACACAAAATAAATATTTTCTATATTTTGTACAAACTTAAAAAAATAAAGATCCATGCTCTGATGAGATGTTCAAGAAAAAAAAAACATAGAATTATTTTTTCTAGAACTATAAAGAATGATGCTGGTACTTTGATAGGAACTGCATTAATTCTGTAGATCACTTTAGATCATATGGACATTTTAACAGTGTTGATTCTACCAATCCACGAGCAAGATAGATTTTTCTATCTGGTTACATCTTCTACAATTTCTTTTCTTTTTTTTTTTTTTTTTTTTTTTTTGAGACAGAGTCTCACTCTGTTGCCCAGGCTAGAGTGAGTGCCGTGGCGTTAGCCTAGCTCACAGCAACCTCAAACTCCTGAGCTCAAGCGATCCTCCTGTCTCAGCCTCCCGAGTAGCTGGGACTACAGGCATGCACCACCATGCCCGGCTAATTTTTTCTATATATATTTTTAGCTGTCCATATAATTTCTTTCTATTTTTAGTAGAGATGGGGTCTCGCTCTTGCTCAGGCTGGTCTTGAACTCCTGAGCTCAAACGATCCGCCCACCTCGGCCTCCCAGAGTGCTAGGATTACAGGCGTGAGCCACCGCGCCCAGCCTACAATTTCTTTTCTTAGTGTTTCATAGTTCTCCCTGTATATGTCTCTCACGTCTTCCATTAAATATATACCTAGATATTTAATTTTCTTTGAGGCTATTGTAAAAGGTACTGTGTTTTTGATTTGAATTTAGGCTTGACTGTTATTGGCGTATAAGAATGCCTCTGATTTGTGTGTATTTATTTTGTATTCTGAGACTTTACTGAATTCATTTATCAGTTCCAGGAGTCTCTTGGTTGAATCCTGGGGGTTCTCTAGACATAATATCACATCATCAGCAAAGAGTGAGAGTTTGATCTCTTCTGCCCCCATGTGGATGCCCTTAATTCCCCTCTCTTGTCTAATTGCTCTAGCAAGGACTTCTCTTTAACTCCGTTAATGTTCTTTGCTCCAGAATCGACTTTGTCTGATATTAGTACAGCCACACCAACTCTCTTGAGTATTGTTAGCATGTTGTATCTTTTTACTTTTAACCTGTGTCTTTAAATTTAAAGTAGGGCTCTTGTCTTACACAGTTGGGTCTTTCTTTTTTATCTAATCTGACAGTCTTTGCCTTTTAATTGGCCCTTTACATTTAATATGATTATTGATGTGGCTAGGTTTAAATTTGCTATCTTCCTATTTTCTGTTCATCTCTTCTGATTTTTGTTCACTTTTTCTTCTTTTTTATGCTTTCTTTTGGATGAATTGAGTAATTTATTTTTATTAGCAAGGCCCATCACTTCAACAGAATTGAATAATTTTTCTGATTCCGTTTTGGGTCAGATAATTGTGTATATGTGAGGGGTGTTATTCTGTGCATTGTAGGATGTTTAGCAGCATTCCTGATCTCCACTCACTAGATGCCAGTAGCATCTCTTCAGTTGTCACAATCAAAAACGTCTCTAGATGTTGCAAAATGTTCCCTGCAGGAAAAAATTACCACTGGTTGAAAACCGCTAGTTTATAATATACATCTTTTACTTATCACAGTCTGGCTTCAAGTGATATTATACTAGTTCACATATACTATAAGAATCTTGCAACATTATACTTCCATTTCTACCCTCCTGGCCTTTGTGCTAGTATGGTCATATATTTTACTTGTATATATGTTATAAACTATTCATAATATGTTAACTAGTTTTATTTTAAACAGTTGATTATCTTTTCAAGAAATTTAAATACGAAAAAAATCTTTGTATTTGCCTATATAGTTACCATTCTTAGTACTCTTCATTTCTTTCTTCTCATCTGGTATCATTTTCTTTCTTCTTGAAGTGTCCTTCATCCTTTAATATTTCTTATAGTATTGCTGTGTTGGTACTGTATTCTTTTGACTTTTTTATTTCTAAAAAATATCTTTACTTTGCCTTCATTTTTTGAAAGATATTTGCAATGGGTAAAAATCTCTAGATTGTCTTTTTTTGCTTTTGGAACTATAAAGATATTTCTCCACTGGCCAACAAGAAAGTGGCTGTCATCTTTACCTTTGCTTCTCTCTATTAATGTGTCCCTTTTGGGGCTTCTTTTAAGATTTTGTTTTTATCGCCGGTTTTAAACTATTTGATCATAGTGTACCATGATGTAACTGATTTCATATGTCCTGTGGTTGGGTTTTATGGAACTTCTTAGACCTGTGGATTTGTATTTTCCATCAAATTTAGAAAGAAAACGTCAGCTATTATTCTCACCAGCTTTTTCTGTCCCATTTTCTCCTCTCCTTTAGGTATTGCAATTAAACATATGTTTGGCCTCTTGACAATGTCTCACAGTTCACTGATGCTGTTCATTGTTTTTCAGTATTTTTTTATGTCTGTGATTTATTTTGTATAGTTTGTATTGCTGTCTTCTAGTTTACTAATCTTCTGCAATGTTTAATTTATTGTCAATCCTATCCACTGTACTTTTTATCTCAGGCATTGTGATTTTCATCTCTAGAAGTCTGATTTGGATCTTTTTTTATTTCTTCCTGTCTCTACGTAACAGGTCCAATCTTTCCTCTAGCTTCCTGAACATATAACCTAGTTATAATGTCCATTTTAATGTCTTTGTCTACTAATTCTTATTACTAAATCAGTATTATTTCTGGGTCAATTCCAATTTTTCCTCATCATGGATTGGACTTTTCTGCTGCTTTTCATACTTGGCAATTTTTGATTGGATGCAGACATTGTGATTTTTACCTTATTGGGTGGTAGATATATTTATATTCCTAAAAATATTCTTGGGCTTCATTTTGAGATACTGTTAAGTTACTAGGAAGCAGTTTTATCTCTTCAGATCTTGCTTTTAAGCTTTGTTAGGCAAAAACAAAGCAGTGTTTAGTACAAAGTTCATTTTTCCCCACTACCAGGGCAAGACTCTTTTTTTTAGTACCCTGATGCCCCCAGAATTATGAGATTTTCTATTCAGGCTATTGGAAATAAGTGATATTCCTGGCCCTGTGTATATTTTGTGGACAGTTCCCTTTTAGCCCTTTAGGTTGTTATTTCCCTGACTGTGGGTAGTTTATTCACTCACATGCCCTGATCAGTTATCAACTGAATGCTTGAAGAGGATCCTCCAAAGATCTCTGGAGTTCCCTCCCTGTGCAGCTCTCTCCTCTACAGTACTTTGCCCTGCAAACCCAAGCTGCCTTGGCTTTCCTGGAGCCTCAGCTCCATCTTCCCAACTCAGGGAGACTGCCAAGCTGTACATGGGGCTTCCCCTTTCTGTGCTGCAGCTTGGAAACTTGTTCTAGCTAACCATGAGTTCAATCTGATAACTCCAATTCCATTCTCACACCTTAGGGTTCATTCTAGCAGTTTCCCTTTCCATATTTGCAACTTTTTTCTCCAACAGAGAGAAACCTTGCTTCTGCTATCCACAGTGTTTACTTATTGCTCAGTCTTAGAATATACAAAAAATAGTTTCAGAATTGCTAACCTATATCATTGTGAAAAACAAGCCTACTAACTAGAGATTAAAATTGGTTTATACTTGTTTTTATTAGGTATAATTAATGTAATAATTGTACCCAATAAAAATAAAAATACAGTTTTTTTTATTAAGTATAATTAACATGCAAAAGTTGCATATTTAATGTGTACATTTTGATGAGTTTGGACATATGTCCAAGAGTATGTACTCAAAATGTATTCACAGTTACCTGGGTTTGGTCTTTTTTTCTCCACACCACTTTAGTGTAGTTATATTATTCATGTGAGAGACAGTTTTTCTTGTTTGTTTTCCATTTTAGAATTTTTTTCTAACCCACACTTCTTTTTTCCATTTGGAGTATATGAATTATAAATATGGTTCCAAAAGTCAGAAGTCAGAACTATATAGTTTAGAGTTTATTTTGCATATGCTGAGATGGATCTAATTTTCTCTCTTTCCAAATGGTTATCCAACTGACCCAAAACCAATGATTAAAAAGTTTATCTTCACACCTGTGATTTTAGATGCCACTTTTTCTTATATACGAAAATTCCCTATTCACTTGGATCCATTTCTGGACTTTCTATTCTGTCTTGCTGTCCATTTATTTACCGATATGACATTAATTATAGTGGCTTTATAGTATGTTTTACTATTTGTGAGGCTAGTCTCTTTATTGCAGTTTTTCTTTTTCAGGGTTTCCCTGACTATTCTTACAAATTTTGTTTTCCATGTGAACTTTATTATCAACTCATCTAGCTCTATAAAAATATTTTTTTGGTATTTCTACTGAGACTGTGTTAAATTTATAAATTAATCTGTAATTAATCTTTGTGATATTGCATTGTCCCATCCAAGAATACTGGGTGTCTTTCCATTTGCTCTTGTCTACTTTTGTGTCTTTCAAGAATGTTAAGTTGTTCTCATATAGATTTTGCATATTTCTTGTTGAAATTTATTCTTAAGTATTTTATCTTCTTTTTTGCTTTTGTGACTGTGTTTGTTTTTTCCATTACATCCTCGTTTTTTGTTTGTATATTTGAAGGGTATTACTTCTGTTTGTAAATTTTTACCTTCCTGAATTCTTTTAATCTTTGAGTTAATTTTACCTTTTATTCTCTAGAGCTTTCCAGATAAATATCACATCCCATCTGTAAACAGAAATATTTTTACTTCTTATCCAATTGCTATTCCTCTAATTGATGTCTTATATTCAGTTACATTGCCTAATATTTCCTTTACAACATTAAATAGTAGTGGAAATAGCAGGCAATCTTGCTTTGTTTCTGATCCTTGTGGAAATTTCTGTAGTATTTCTACATTAAGAAAGACTGTATTCAGGACCAAGGTATACATACTTCTCATATTAAGAAAATGTCCATAAATTCATACTTTCTTCTTTTATTCTGTGTTTTAATCAGAAATAGGTGTTGAATTTTGTTAAGTTTTTCACTATCTATGGAGGTAATTATGATTTTCCTTAGATCTATTAATATGGTGTATTAGGCTGGGCGTGGTGGCTCACACCTGTAATCCTAGCACTCTGGGAGGTGGAGGCAGGAGGATCACTTGAGGTCAGGAGTTCAAGACCAGCCTGAGCAAGAGTGAGACCCCGTCTCTACTAAAAATAGAAATATTAGCCTGGCATGATGGTGAGCGCCTGTAATCCCAGCTACTCGGGAGGCTGAGGAAGGAGAATCCCTTGAGCCCAGGAGTTTGAGGTTGCTGTGAGCTAGGCTGATGCCATTGCACTCTAGCCTGGGTGACAGAGCAAGACTCAGTCTCAAAAAAATTATATAGTGTATTATATTATTAATAATAGATTTACTACTATTGAGCCAAACTTGCCTTCCTGGAAAAAAAATTTAGGTTATGATATATCTTGATGTGCTATTAGATTATGTTTGCTAATATTTTATTTAGTACTTTTTCATCAATAATCATAAGTGCTATCTTTCTGGAATATTCGTTTTTTGTACTATCTTTATGAGGTTTAGGTATCTATATTATATGCATATTTGCTTTGTTAAAATTGTTTAGAGTTTTATTTCATTTTCTAGGCTCTGGCACAATGTATGTAGTACTGAGGGCAATCTATTCTTTGATAATTCCCTTATGAAATCAGTTGGGCCTTTTATTTTTTGTGGGATAGTTCTTTGATATATTTCTCTGTTTCTGCTGGGGGAATTGATCTGTTTATGCTTTCTGCCTATAATAGGGTCAATTTTGATAAAGTGTATTTTCCTAAGAAATTATTCATTTTACCTGGTTTTCAAATTTATTTATATAGAGATCTGTCTGCCAGATAGTCTGTTATGAAATCTCTTCTATTTCAAAAGTTATCTCTCCTTTATCATTTCATATTTTGTATATTTGTGCTTTTTCCTTTTTTTCTTGGTTATGTTAGCTAGTGGTGTGTCAGTTTTGTTAATTTCCCCTGAAACAATAATTTTTATTTTTTTCTATTCCTTACCTTATTAATTTTTCTTTTATATTTATTAATTCCTTCTTTATGTTTTATTCTGGTTACTTTTTTGTGCTTTGTCTTCATGTTTGGAGGTTGGAATTTAATATTTTTGGTCTTTCATTATTACTGATATATGTGCTTAAGGCTTATGAATCTCTGCTGATCTTTGTTTTAAATATATCCTACAGATGCTGACAAGTAGTATTTTCATTTTAATTATTTTTTAATAAGTTATTTAATTTTACTTTCCCTTTCACCCCTACATTGTGCTGCAGTCTTCCTTCCCTTCAATCTGGTATCCATGCTGTAGCCTTTATAAAATGGTCATGCTCCCTAATACTCTCAGAATAAAGCCCCAAATTTGCACCTTTTCATGGTTTTCTTATTTCTCCAGCCATGTACTCTCTCAGTCGTATATATGCTCACTCTGTCTACAGTATCCTTTCTCATTATACTATATGGGCAATGTCTACTCAGTTTTGAAGATGAAGATCAAATTAGGAATCTTTCTCTGATACCTCTTAACTACCAATACCACCCCAGTTAAGCATTCTTCCTGGAAACTTAATAGAATCCTATACTTCCTTTATTATAATACTTATAACATTATATTTTAATATTTTGTCTTTCTACTAACATTGTAAGATCCTTGAAACAAGGCTTACCTTTTTATCACTGTTGCTATGTTACTTAGATAAATATTTGTTTAATGTCCCATCAGCTAGAGACTTCAAAACTATTATTTTATTATTATTATTATTTTTTGAGACAGAATCTGGCTCTGTTGCCCAGGCTAGAGTGAGTGCCATGGCATCAGCCTAGCTCACAGCAACCTCAAACTCCTGGGCTTAAGCAATCTTCCTGCCTCAGCCTCCCAAGTAGCTGGGACTACAGGCATGTGCCACCATGCCCGGCTAATTTTTTCTATATATATTTTTTTAGTTTGCCAGATAATTTCTTTCTATTTTTAGTAGAGACAGGGGGTCTCACTCTTGCTCAGGCTGGTCTCAAACTCCTGACCTCGAGTGATCCTCCTGCCTCGGCCTCCCAGAGTGCTAGGATTACAGGCATGAGCCACCACGCCCGGCCCAAAACTATTATTTTAATACATATGTTAGCATACTCTAGATTTTCTTTGTCACAAACTTAGTTTGGGTGGTTGGTGTTAGTTTTTCAATTGAAGTGTAACACATACAGAAAAGTATACAAATTATAAGTGTCCAGCTCAATTTTCACAAAGTGAAAAGACACCCATGGAACCGTAACACAGATCAGCTCTATGAATTTTCACAAAGCAAACGTGCCTATGAAAGTGTAACACATATTAAGAAATAGAACCAAGGCTGGTGGGCATTGGGGACAGAGCGGTGCCATCCGCTGTGAGGGTTCGCGGCCAACTGCTCCTTTGTGTTCCTCGCTACCACCATGGCCGTCTACAGTGTTCTAGAGAGAGAAGATGGTGGGCCAGAACAGTGCCCTCGCCACCAGTGTATGCTGGGCCCTTTTCATTGGGTATTGCGTTTACTTCCATCTCAAGAGAGAGTGACCCCAACTTCAAGAACAGGCTTCAAGAACAAAGAAAGAAACAGAAGCCTGCCAAGGAGAGAGCTGGACATTCCAAGTTACCTGACCTTAAAGATGCTGAAGCTGTTCAGAAATTCTTCCGTGAAGAAATACATCCCTGTGAAGAGTTGCTAGTTCAAGGTGAATACAAGAAGGGTGTGGACCATCTTACAAATATAATTGCCATGGACAGCCACAGCAGTTACTGCAGGTGTTAACAGAAAACTCTCCCACCACCAGTGTTCCACATGCTTCTGACTAAGCTCAGGACAATGAGAGAATTGTAAGTGCTCTGAGCTTGGCTGAAGATGATGTGGAATGAGAAACAAATGTCAATATAATAAAATCTCAGTTAAAAATATTTTAAAAATTCTTAACTCGAAAATTGAGCAGCTCTGGGGGAATAAGGGCACATACACTTGTTATGGACTATCCTACCATGAACTCTAACAAAGTTAATGTTTACTTTATATCCATTTGTCTGTTTTATTTATTTTTCCCAGTTAAAAGTGTATTTTGATAGAGATCTTTTCATTTTATAAATACACTATGAGTTAATGGAAAAAAAAAAAAAAAGAAATAGAACCATACCGGCCCTCCAAAAGCCTCCTTTGTAGCTCCTCCCAACTCCTATCCCCTCTTTCCTTTACAAAGGTAACCATTATCTTGATTTCTAACAGCACAGATTGTCTGTTTTTGAATTTTTATATAAATGGGAAACACAGTAAGTACAGTTTTGCGTATGGCTTCTTTCACTCAATATCTGATATATTGTGTATATCAGTAGTTAGTTCTTTTCATTGCTATGTACTATTTCATTGTCAGAATTTACCACAGTTTGCTTATTTATTCTCCTGTTGTTAAGCATTTGGGTTGTTTCCAGTTTGGGGCTACTATAGATAAAGCTGCTATGAAAATAATCCTTATATGTGCCTCCTGTTGCACATGTGCATGCGTGTCTTTTGGGTATGTACATAGGAGTGGAATTGCTGAATTATCACTTTAGTAAAATACGTCACACAGTTTCCCAAAGTTATTGTACAAATTCACATCCCTGCCAACAGTGTTTGAGGGTTTTCATGGCTTAACAGCTTCACTAACAATTACCATTTTCTGACTTTTTCATTTTTTGCAATTCTAATGAGTGTGCAGTGATATCTCATTGTGGTTTTAATTTTTATTTCCCCAGTGACTAATTAGGTTAAGTATCTTTTAAAATGTTTATTGGCCTTTTGGATAATCTCTCATGTATAAGTCTCATTCATTTTTCTTTAACTTTCTTATTACTTTGAAAGACGTCTAATATATTCTGGATACAAGCTCTTTGTCAGCTATACCTATTCCAAGTGTCTTCTCTGTCTCCCTGACCTGGTAATGGTATCATTTGATGAGCCTAAGTTGTTTATTTAATATAATAGTCCAGGTTATCTTTTTATCTTTTTGATCTACTACTTTTAAGTGTCCTATGCTATTTATGAAATCTTTCCTTACGCCAAAGAGATGGTGCTTATTTAACCACTGATATTTAAATCTATAATCCAATTAGTGCTGACTTTAGGATGTGAAGGGGGATGGGACTCAAGTTTCCTTTTTTCCCATATGTGTATCCAATTGACATAGCACCATTTATTGCTGCCTTGCCACTTCGGCTTAAATCAAGTGTCCATATATGTATGGGTACCTTTCTGGACTCTAGTCCATTCTATTTTTGTTTCTGTACCTATCCTCATGCCATTAATACACTATATTAATTATTGTAGTTTTATAATAAGTCTTAATATCTGGTAGTGTTAGTTCTCCCCTTTGTTGTTCTTCAAGATTATCTTTGCTGTTCTTGGCCCTTTATAATCACATATAAATTTTAGGATCAGCTTGTTGATTTCCACAAGAAAACCTGCTGAGATTTGTCAGCTGAGATTTGTCTGGGATAGGATCGGATCTATTTATCAGTTGTTTGCATCCCTCCATTTATTTAGATTTTACTTATTTCTCTCAATAATCTTTTCTATTTTTCAGTGCAGAGGTCTTACACATTTTCCATTTAAATTATTCTTAGGAATTTGGTGTTTTATGCTATTGTAATTGGTATCTTTTCAAAATTTTTATTTTCTAATTAGTGCTGGTTATTTAGATAGTAAGTTGATATATGTATATTGACATCATACCCAGCAGCCTTGCTAAATGTACTTATTAATTCTAATGATTTATCTACAGATATTGTTCCCTTGGGATTTTTTGTGTAAATGATCATGTGTTACATAAAGAAGGGCAGTTTAATATCACCCTTTCCAATCCTTACACCTTTTTATTTCTCTTTCTTGCTTTATGCTGGCTCAGTCTTCCAGTAAGATTTTTGAACAAAATGTCAAAAAGAATGCTTTCAAAATTTCCCCATTATCTCTGATGTTTAATACAGATTTCCTATAGGTAGCCTTTATTATAATAAGGAAATTCTCTTCTATTCCTAGTATTCTAAGGCTCTTTCTTATGAATGAACATTGAATTTTATCAACTGCTCCTCCTGCATTTATTAACATAATCATATGATTATTTTCCTTTACTCTTTTATCGTGGTAAATTGTATGAACTGATTTCTGAACCTAAAACCAACCTTGCATTCCTTATTCATTATATATTATCTTTTTAATGTATCACTTGATTCAGGAGGCTAATCGTTTTAGGAATTCTATATCTTTGTTCATAACTGAGATTGATCCATAATTTTATTTTCTTTAAACACCCTTGCTAGATTTTGATATCAGGGTTATGCTGGCTACATAATACAAAGTAGAAAGTGTTCCTATATCTCAGGTTTTTGAACTAGTTTGTGTAAGTTTGGTATTCCTTTTTCTTAAAATGTTTGATAGAATAGAACAGATTAGCAATCTTGGTGTGGAATTTTTTAATGAAAAGTTTTAAATTACAAATTCAATTTCTTTAAAAAAAAGGACTATTTTGATTTTCTGTATCTTTTTAGTTTTGACAAGTTGTACTTTTCTAGGAATTTATCCTAGAAATTTTATTTACATTGTTCACAATATTTTCTTATTATTCTTTTAAAGTTTGTAGGATCTGAAGTGATTTCCCCGTTTTCATTGTTTACATTGGTAATTTTTGTGGTCTCTGTTTTTTCCTTGATTAGTCTTGCTGGAGATTTATTAAATTTATCAATCTTTTCAAAAGAGCCATAAATGTTACTTTAAGTACTGCTTTAGGTACATCCAGAATTTTTATTGTTTAAAAAAATATACATCAGTTCAAAATATTGCCTAATTACCTTTGTGATTTATTTTTTGATGCAGTAGTTATTTAGAAGTATATAACTGAATTTCAAATCATTGGATAATTTCACACATAAGATGAACTCAACACATGCTACCCCCATATTTTGCTGAACTCAACTTATAAAACCTGGACGGAAGGCTAGGGCTAGCTATTTGTGAACTCTGGAAAGCAAATAACAGGCAGATGGGGGAAGGACCTCAAAATTCAAAATATCACAGAAGTGGGGGTATAAACAAGATCCAGAGTCTCATAACACAATATCCAAAATAGCTGGGATACAAGTCAATATTACTCAACATATGAAGAACCACAGAAATCTCATCTTGTATGGGAGAAGATAATCAACAGACACAAAAGGCAAGATGACACGTATGTTGGAAATATCTAACAGGACTTTAAAAGCAGCCATTGTGAAAATGCTTTAACTATCAAACACAAAAATGTTGAAACAAATATTTAAAAAGAAAGTATCCAGTGAGATTTAGAAGATAAAAAGAACCAAATGGAAATTTTAGAATCAAAAAATATAATAACCAAAATTCGCTAGATTATAAGTGAGAACACAGTACAGATGACAGAGGAGTCAGTGAACTTGAAGATAGGTCAATAGAATTATCCAATCTGAACAATGGGCAGGAAAAAAAAATTGGGGAATAAGGAACAGAACTTCGGGAACCTGTAGAAAAACAGTAAAAGGTGGCAAAGGATAGATATAAAAATCAATGGAATAGAATTGAGAGTCCATAAATAAACCTATACATTTATGGTCAATTGATTTTTAACAAGTGTACCAAGATAATTCAATGGGTAAAGAAAAGGCAATTCAACAAATGGCGGTGGGACAACCGGATATCCACATGCAAAAGAATGAATTTGGACCCCTAACTCACCCAATATACAAAAATTAACTTAAACTGGATCAATGACATAAATAGAAGACCTAAAACAATAAAACCCTTAGAAGACATAGGAATAAATCTTCACAACCTTGAATTTGGCGGTTTCTTTGATATGACACCAAATACACAAGGCACAAAAGAAAAAAAAGATAAATTGGACTTGATAAAAATTAAAAATGTTTGTACATCAAAGGACATTATCAAGAAGGTGAAGAAACAACCTACAGAATAGGGAAAATAGTTACAAATTATATAAAACAGTCCCCTTATCTTTAAGGGATATATTCCAAGATCCCCAGTGGATTACTGAAACCATGGATAGTACTGAACCCTATTACACCATGCTTTGTCCAATAAATACATACCTATGATAAAGTTTAATTTGTAAATTAGGCATCGTAAGGGATTAACAACAATAACTAATAATAAAATTGAAACTGAATGTAACAATATACTGTTCACAATTTCAAGAATAGAAGATTCATTCTTACTATAGATAGATCTTAGCAACCTCAGCATATATTTTCTCTTTCCCAATTAAGTAAAAAAAATTTCACCTTTTCACTTAAAGGAAGCACTTTATGGCTTCTCTTTAGCATTTCTGAACTGCTAGCATCACTATCTTGTGTCCTGAGGCCATTACTGAATAAAATGAGAGTTACCTGAACATAAGCACTGCAATACTCTGACAGTTGATTTGATAACCAAACAGCTACTAAGTGACTAACGGGCAGGTAACATATACAGCATGAATATGATAGACAAAGGGGTGATTTGTGTCCCAGGCAGGTTGGAGTGGGACAGCGTGAGATTTTATCACACTATTCAGAATGGTTCTAAATTTAAAATTGATGAATTGTTTATTTCTAGAATTTTCCATTTAATATTTTTGGACCATGGTTGACTGCGGGGAACTGAAATCCTTGGAAAGTAAAACAGGATAAGGGGGGATTATGTATATGATGATAGTATGGCATCCAGAATATGTGTAGAACTCTTACAATTCAACAATAAAAAGACACACACCTCAATTTAAAAATAAGCATTCAACACAGGACTGGAATTCCTACCCAGAACAATTAGGCAAGAAAAAGAAATAAAAAGCATCTAAATTGGAAAGGAAGATGTAGAATTATCTCTGTTCACAAATGACCTGATCTTGATCTTACATGTAGAAAACCCACAATAAAAACTGTTAGAACTAATAAATTAATTCAGCAAAGTGGCAAGATAACAAAAATCAACACACAAAAATCAATTTTATTTCATGTACTGACAACAAATAATCAGAAAAGGAAAATAAAATCTCATTTATAATATCGAAAATAACAAAATACTTATGCATAAACTTAACCAAGGAGGTGAAAAACTTGTACATTCAAAACTATGAACTGTTTCTGAAATAAAGACACATATAAATGGAAAGACATCCCAAGTTCATGCATTGGATAACTTAATATCGTTAAGATACTATACTGCCCAAAGCTATCTACAGATTTAATGCAATCACTATCAAAATCCCAGTGGCATTTTTTTTTTTTTTTGCAAAAATAGAAAAATCCATCCTAAAGTTCATATAGAATCTTAAGGGATCCCAAATAGGCAAAACAATTTTGAAAAAGAACAAAGCTGGACAATTTACATTGCCTGATTTCAAAAGTAACTACAAAGCTAAAGTGTGGTACTGGCATAAAGACAGACATATAAACCAATAGAACAGAGTAGTGAGCCCAGAATTAAATTCTTGCATATATGGTCAAGCAAACTTCAACATGGGTGTCAAGACCAGTAGATGGGGAAAAGACAGTCTCTTCAATAAATGATGTTGGAAAAACTGGATATCCACATGCAAAAGAAAGAAGTTGGACCCTTATCTTACACCACATGCACAGATTAACTCAACATGGATTAAAGACATAAACATAAGACCTAAAACTGCTAAACTCCTAGAAGGAAACATAGGGAGAAATCTTCATGATACTAGATTTGGCAAGGACTTCTTGGATATGACACCAAAAGCACAGCCAACAAAAGCAAAAATAGACAAATCAGACTACCTAAAACTTAAAAAGTTCTGTGTATCAAAGGAAACAACTGAGTGAAAATGCAACCTATGGAATAGGAAAAATATTTGTAAATCATATATCTGATAAGGGGTTGGTATCTGGAACATATAAAGAACTGCTACATCTCAATAAGGAAAAAATAACTTGATTTAAAAGTAGGCAAGACTTGAATACACATTTCTCCGAAGATGATATGCAAATGGCCAACAAGCATATGAAAAAATGCTTGACATCAGTGGTCATCAGAGAAATGCAAATCAAAACCACAATGAGATATCACCTCACACCCATGATGATGGCTACTATTTAAAAAAGTCAGAAAATGACAAATGTTGGCAGGGATGTGGTGGAGTTGGAACCCTTATGCATTATTGCTGAGATTGTAAAATAGTGCAACCTTTATGAAAAACAGTATGAAGTTTCTTTTAAAAATTAAAAATAGATCTACCATATGATCCACCAATCCCACTTCTGGGTATATGTCCAAAACAATTGAAAGCAGGATCTCAAAGAGATATTTTCTCCATTTTTTCATCCATTTTGTCCATCTTGCCCTCTAATTTTTTTTTTACATATTTTAATACTCTAAAGTTCCTTGTCTATTAATTACAATATCTGTGTCATCTGTAGGCCTTTCTCTATCGACATTTTGTTTTGATCATCTGTCATATTTTCTTGTTTCTTTACACGTCTGGCTTTTTAAAATGTTATATGGCAGAGTTATTAAAAGGAACCATATATATTGGACTAAATATTATTATTTCCCAGGGAGAAAGCATGCCCATTCCTATATCAAGCAGCTAGGATAAAAATCTTACTACTTCCATCCAGTCAGAAGCTACCTGCGTCAGCTCTGTTGCTACGTTAGTTATTCTCTGTTTCACTTTGGTTTGCCAGGCTTTGAGCACAGGGGAGATCTGCCCTATAAGTATTCCACTTCCCACTTCCTAGTAGGAATTTTAGATCTAAGAAACATGAAATAATGAAGATCTCTCTTTGTGTTTTCAGCTCAGGTCCCACCTTCTTATGCCTCCATATTCTTAGCAAGTCCTAAAGGGTAAAGTCAGCAGGAGAGGAGAACTAATTCTATGTTGTGGGCTTCTACAGATTTCAGTCTGTCACATCAGCCCACATTATTCTTATAAGCTCCATTGGTTTCTCTTTACCCCAGAAAAGTTCATCTTTGTATGACAAGCTCCATCTTTTACCTTTTTACACTTCCAGACAGGACAGATGCCCCTGGGAGAAGAGTGGCCACTGGTCTCTACTCATTTACTCATTGTCTCTCTCTGGAACATAGTTCATTTAGACTTATCTTTGTATCCACAGCTCTCTGGTGTCTTTTCTTTAATCTATACTTTTTGTTTTATCTGTTTTCTTATTGTTATGGTGGGAGCAATGGTCTTTGATGACCTTCTATGTCCCAACTGGCAGCAGAACTACTGGATCACTTTAATCCAAATAGGAATTGAGATGATTCAAAGTCGGGCTTCCAGTGCATGTATAGGCTGGTCTTTTTGTTACTCCAAAGGGCCAACAACTATGGCATATTCTTTCATGAATTCTTCCCTGACTACTTGGGTGTGGAGAGGGGGAAGGGGTGCTTTTAATTCCCTATCATTTGTGTTCCATCTAGGTTGTGGTATGGGCCCAAGACATACTCTGGTGGGGAAGAAAGAATGGGGAACTAGATCTTATACTGCTTTACCACCATGGCCAATGGGGCCCCATGGTGCCAAGGGCCCTCAACCTGTATTCTCCACTGAACTCAGTATTAGGTAGAATTTAGGTATATTAAGGTAAGAAGTGGGTTAAGGTAGATTGGTTGGCCTTAGTAACAAGCATATCTGTTTCTCCCATTATAGCATGAAAAAGCAAGTATTTGTGAATTTCTTACTTATTTCCCCCCAGAAGAGAGAATGGGAGGTGGGGATCACTGGTGAACACTTAGTTAGAACAAATGAGCATTTATTTGAGTAATCCCATCTACATAATGAATCCAATGGAGTCATTGAAGAGTCTGCAATGCCTCTTTAGACTTTTGCAATGCCTCTTTTTCAGAGTTTGTGATTAATTTGTTCAAACTCACTGGCAGCTTCCAAACTGAAAATAATATTAATTAGCTATTCCCCTTGTCTTGGGAGCAGACATAAGGACCTTGAACTCCCAAAGCTTCTGTTAACAGAAGTGGCCTCAGATTCTCTATGGGAGTATTAGCTCTGCAAAGAGGCTTCCAATTTTCTCCCAGATGAACACAGTTTGAACTCTGTTGGCTTTGAAGTTGATCCATTAAATGAATTATAAGAACACTTATCTTTGAAGTATGCTGTATCCCAAAGATTCAATTAAAACTACAGAGAACTTCTGATTATGACAACTCAGGGTTTAAAAACTGACCTAAACTGATTGCCTTGCAGGTATGAGAGAATTGAAATCCCAATCCATATTGTACCTCATGTCACCATTGGGAAAGTGTGCCTTGAATCAGCAGTAGAGCTGCCCAAGATCCTGTGCCAAGAGGAGCAGGATGCGTATAGGAGGATCCACAGGTAGAGACCCTCTTCTGTCCTTTTATCTTTAGCAACTTTTGAGCCCCCTTTCCTTTCACCTCTCTGGGAGAAAGCTTTATAGCAGTGTCCAGTCATACTGTATCATAACAATCTCTTTAACATTTGTTTTTCTCCTGCTATACTTTGGATCCTTCAAGGACAAAGACACTTTCTTCTTTTGTTGTGAAAACAAGATAAACCACAACATCTTAGTAGTCCTGTTGCCTGCCAAACACTAGGTCTTGCCCAATAAATGCATACTATGTCAAGGATTTGGTGAGAGACAGTAATTTCAAAATTATCTCTTTGAATTATCTCTTGAATTTTTGAATAAAATAATATACCCCAAATCATTAAAAAGTTAATAATAATGAGAATTTAAATCATACATATTTGTCTAATCTAGTTGGCAAAGGTCTGATGCAGTTAATTGCTTTGTTATAGTTCATGACCATTTTATTTTCCCTTCAGTGCTATTTTGCTACTAACCTAAACTATTTTATCCCTTTAGCCTTACACATCTGGACTCAGTAACCAAGATCCATAATGGCTCAGGTAAGATTTTTTTTTCCTTGAATATAGGCAGTGATCCTTGAAATACTCAGCTGACAGAGGCAAATTTAGTTTAAGTGATTGAAGTGATGGGTACAAGTGATCCTTGGGTTTCCTTTCCCAAGAGTTTTATGATCCTGCTCCCAACATTTCTTTTGAACCCTGGGGACCCGTGAATGCTGTAAATGCAACCTAGAGTAAGAAAGGAGGAAAGACAGGAAAGAGCTTTATGATAGACCTACTCAGTGGTGTGCTGGCACATGCTTAACAACCAGTTCTCAAGGAACAGGTAGGGCACTGGTTTGTTCTGTTTGCCAGTTCCCATGGCATAGTATCCCTAGCATGGCTGATTTCAAGTAACTAACGTGGCTTCAATTTCCTAAAATTGAAATAATTGGCCCTTGTGAGCCAGTGATGAGCTCACCAGTACCAGCCTATCGTGGTGAGAATTGAAAGAGATGGATGGACAGACAGACAGATAGAAGGGAAGGCATGAGGGAGAACATCCTATCATGTCAATAAATACAGAAGGAATTCCTATACAAGGCAAAGGAACAAAAATCTCAATACAGTATGTATACTAACTCACTTTTCCTCCAAAATACACACCTCCCCAGCCACACTTTCTGAGTAACCCTGACTCCCTGGTCATTCTTATCATTCTGTGCAATCTTTCCCTATTACTGGCAAGGTCACCAGTGAGGACAAAAGGGGAATCTTTCAAGTGTTATAGACAATTACTTTTTGAAGAAAAAAAGGGAGAAATAGCTTGGTCTGTCTGTCTCATCATTTCTTTTTCTTTTTTTTTTTTAAAGTAGACTTTATTTTTTTATTTCTTTCTTTGGTTTTTTTTTGTTTTTTGAGACAGTCTCACTCTATTGCCTGGGCTAGAATGCCATAGTGTCAGCCTAGCTCACAGCAACTTCAACCCCCTGGGCTCAAGGGATCCTTCTGCCACAGCCTCCCAACTAGCTGGGACTACATGCATGCACCACACCTGGCTGATTTCTTTCTATTTTTAGTAGAGATGGGATCTCATTCTTGCTCAGGCTGGTCTCAAACTCCTGACCTCAAGTGATCCTCCTGCCTCAGCCCTCAGAGTGCTGGGATTACGGGTGTGAGCCACCATGCCCAGCCTGTCTCATCATTTCTGTCTGGGTTTTGTAAAACATGACAAAGAATTAAAAGTTAATAATATATATAGCCATACGGTAAAGCTACAGTAATTTAAAAAGTATAAGTAATAGCTCAAAATAGACAAATAGATCAGTAGAACTAAGCAGACCCCAGAGATAGCTCCATGTATAGATAATTTATATTTACGAAAGGTATTACTTCAAATCAATGTAAAAAAGGATGGATTATTCACTAAGTAGTATTGGGACAGTTCATTTGGTTGTTAGTTCATTCATTCAGGAACCATTTGAGTGTCTACTTTGCTGGCACTATTTTGCTCTATAGGGCTGAGCAAAGCAAAAGAGACCATCTTAACCTACATGGACTTACATTTTATTTCCATTTGGGGGAAAATAGATTCCTACCTAATACCTTAATATAAAAATAAATTCCAGATGTATTTAAATGTTTACTATTAAATATGGTACAACCACTTTGGAAAAGAGGTTGGCTATTAAAATTGCCAAATGTCCCGCTGGTTCCATTCCTAGGCATATACCCAAAAGAATTGAAACAGCTATTAAAATAAAAACTTGTACACAAATGTTCATAGCAGTATTGTTCACAATATCCAAAAGGTGGAAAGAACTCAAATGTGCATCGGTGGATGAATGGATAAGCAAAGTGTGATATAGCCATACAGTGAAGTACTGGTCAGCAACAAAAAGAACAAACTACTGATACATGAACAACCTGGATGAGTCTCGTAAACATTATGCCAGGTGAAAGAAGCATCACACAAAAGGCTACATATTCTAGAGTTCCAAATTCAAGAATAACTTAGGCTGGGCATGGTGGCTCATGCCTGTAATCCTAGCACTCTGGAGGCTGAGGCGGGTGGATTGCTCAAGGTCAGGAGTTCGAGACCAGCCTGAGCAACAGCGAGACCCCGTCTCTACTAAAAATAGAAAGAAATTATCTGGCCAACTAAAAATATATATAGAAAAAATTAGCTGGGCATGCCTGTAGTCCCAGCTACTCGGGAGGCTGAGGCAGAAGGATCGCTTAAGCCCAGGAGTTTGAGGTTGCTGTGAGCTAGGCTGATGCCATGGCACTCACTCTAGCCTGGGCAACAAAGCGAGATTCTGTCTCAAAAAAAAAAAAAAAAAAGAAAAGAAAAGAATAACTAATGTATAGTGACAGCAAGTAGATCAGTAGCCGCCAGGGGCCAGAGATGAAGGGGTATTTAACTACAAAGGGAACTGCAGAGGGGATTCTTTGGGGTGATGGAAATGATCTATATCTTGACTTGCAAGTGGTTACACAGGCTGTCCTAGTCATTAGGTTACTATAAAGTAATACCTGAGGCTAGGTAATTTATCAAGAAAAGAGGTCTGTTTGGCTCACAGTTCTGCAGGCTATACAAGAAGCATTGCGGCAGCATCTGCTTGGCTTATGGTGAGGGCCTCAGGCTGCTTCTACTCATGGCAGAAAGGGAAAGGGAGCTGGCATGTGCAGAGATTACATAGCAAGAGCGAGAAGGGGGAGGTGCCAGGCTCTTTTTAACAACCAACTCCCGTGAGAACTATTAGAACGGGAACTCTCATCATGATGAGGAGGGCACCAAGCCATTCCTGAGGGATCTGCCCTCATGATGCAGATACCTCCCATTAGGCACCACCTCCAACACTGGGGATCAAATTTCAACATGAGGTTTGGAGGGTCAAATATCCAAACCATAGCACAGAGTATACATTTGTCAAAACTCATAGAACTGTACACTCTAACTTTGTTCATTTTATCATCTGTAAATGACATCCCAATAAAGCTCATTTTAAAAGCTAAAAAAATACAGGAGGAAAATATAAAAGAATATTTTTCAAACACTAGGGATGTCATGGCCTAAGTATAATCTGAAAACCTGAACTCACAAAAGAAAAGTTTGAATAAAAATTAAAGACTTTTATAGACCCCTACAAAAAATTTAAAATGTTAATTATAATCTTTAAAAGAAGTATGGATTAAGATAAAATTACCAGATTTTCACCTTTTCTTTTGGCAAAGATTAAACTGAGAGATAAGTAAGGATGTAAGGGAAGTGAACAGTCCCCCTGTTCCTAGAGGTATAATTTGGAACCATCTGGAAAATACTGGATAATTGGTTTTAAAATGTACATGGACTTAGGTCTAGCAATTCCACTTAATCACAGTTTTTATAATAGCAAAAAATTGGATGCCACTGAGATGTCCATCAATAGGGGACTTATTAAATTGGTCCATCCATTCAGATGAATATTCTGCAGCCCTTAAGAAGGAAAGCTATTAACACAGAAAGATGTCTATCATATATGGCTAGGTAGAGGGAAAAGTAACACCCAAAATAATATGGTTTTTATTCAAAAGCATACACGTATGTATACATATATCTGGGAAGATATGCCTCACAGTGTTACAGTGGTCATTTCAATAAGAGTCACATATTATGAGAGAGAAAAATATATTTCCATGAGGTGGAATTTATTTTAAAAGAGTGCCATGAAGCTCAACATTCACAGTAAGGCATGAAAGTCGATAACTCCCTTACTCTTCATCCCTCTGTTTTTTTCTCATTTTAAAAGAAGAACTTTTGAATTAATATATTTATTTCTTCAATATATACAATATTTTTTTTTATTTCAGAAAATTCTTTTTTTTTCTTTTTTTTTATTTAAGCTTATTATGGGAGATACAAAAGTTCAGGTTACGTACGTTGCCCATGTTATATACAACATTTAATAAGCAATTTTCCTACAGGGCCCTGTGGAAAACCAAGATGCAGAAGGCAGAGTTCTAGCTCTTTAGGAGGTTATGGTGGTTTACAGTGTGGGAATGTCTGAGGGGCTAGGGAAAGGAAGCTTTCCGTGGCTTTAAGCCCTTTTGCCTAATGAAGTAAAGAGCCAAGCCTCCCTCTGGCTTATGGTTCCAGGGGTGTTCACGATGGCCTTAGAATAAGTATCTTCTTTGCTTAGCTCTTCTGTCTTTCCCCTGGCTGGGCATAGAAAGTTGCTTACCAGTCCTACTTATTGCACCTTTTGTACTTCCCCTCCAACCCCTTCTTTCTGTGGTCATGGTTGGGTTGTTGGTGGTGGAGTGGGAACATGCTAGTGGACAGTGCTTTTCCACAATTATCTCATGTATTTTTTTCCTACTGAAGTGTTTACCAAGAATCTGTGCAGTCAGATGTCAGCAGTCAGTGGGCCTCTTCTACAGTGGTTGGAGGACAGATTGGAGCAAAATCAACAACATTTGCAGGAGTTACAACAAGAAAAGGAAGAACTTATGCAAGAACTTTCTTCTCTAGAATAAAGCAGGAGACAAAGTGGGGTAAAAAACTTTTTTCAATTTGTGTACTAAATGTGACCTGAAAATGCACATAACTCATGTGCAGGCAGACAATGGAGCCGCTCTTTTTACATGCTAGTGGATAAGTTTCTCACATGTAATAAACGTAAGATATCTTCCTAAAAGTTTCATTAGAACTTACTGAACCCTTCTACCCATAACTGGCCTACAAAAAGCATATGCAAGATGATTTAAGCAGAATATAAAAGTTATTTTTTAAAAAGGCTGTGGGAGGTACATTGCCAAGGGATATCTTGGAATAAAATGTCTGGGAGTGTATTTTAAATGTTTGTTTTGCCATTTTTTTTTTTTTTGAGACAGAGTCTCACTCTGTTGCCCAGGCTAGAGTGAGTGCCGTGGCATCAGCCTAGCTCACAGCAACCTCAAACTCCTGAGCTCGAGCGATCCTCCTGTCTCAGCCTCCCGAGTAGCTGGGACTACAGGCATGCACCACCATGCCCGGCTAATTTTTTTCTATATATATTTTTAGCTGTCCATATAATTTCTTTCTATTTTTAGTAGAGATGGGGTCTCGCTCTTGCTCAGGCTGGTCTCGAACTCCTGAGCTCAAACGATCCGCCCACCTCGGCCTCCCAGAGTGCTAGGATTACAGGCGTGAGCCACCGCGCCCGGCCTGTTTTGCCATTTTTTAACTTGGAAGTCTTTATTTTCATTTTTCAAATACATCCACTGCCTAGAGTAAGTTAAAGGAAGAAGAGTATTTCATATTTTGATTTTGTAGTTATGATGCTTATGCGGAACAAGTAAATAATAAGTACACTAGGGTTAGTGCGAAGTGTAGGTGACTCAGTAGCACCCCACCTCTATTATTTGCCCATTCCGAGGCATGTCTCATGTCTTCCCTCTTGATCTCTAAAATATGTATTCTGAGATACCTATCTCTTGAATCTATGTGGGTATCCTTTTTAAACAAACAGATGAGTTCTAGCACATGTGACTCTGAAGTGAATTCCTATTGAGCAGATCCTATCTGTCTTGGAATTTCCATTATAATATAAATGTGTTCTTCCAGAAACATTTAGGATTTAGGGTGTAATAAAAATCATGCTTTAAAAAGTTCAGTTGCCTTATTCTTATCATGTGTAACCACAAATGATAAGTCTGTTTTCAGAAGAGTCAGGACTATTGCATACAAGAAATTAAAGTAATAAAGATTGTTTTCAATTTTTTTTTCTTCCTATTTCTCCCTAGATATTGTTCTGCAAATTTGAAAGTGTAGTCCAGAACCACCTCCATCAAAATCAATTGGATGTCAAATTCTGCCTTTGGGGGTAGAACCCAGAAATCTGCATGAACTTCCCAGCTGATTCTGAGGCATACTAACATTTGAAAAGTACTACCATAGGGCATGTGGAATGTCAACATTATGTTTTCCATAATTCCCCACAGAAACAGTTCTTCTCTATTCTTTTTCTTTCCCTATAGGAAAGGTAAAAAATATCCAGTGTAAAATTAATTAAGCTAAATCAATTTTGAAGAAAAAAAGTTGGAGGACTCACATTACCCAGCTTCAAGACTTACTATAAAGCTGTAGTAATCAAGATAGTATTGGCAAAAGAATGACATATAGATCAATGGAACAGAAGAGAGAACCCAGAAATAGACCTACATAAAATATGCCCAACTGGTTTCAACAAAGTGCAAAAGCAATTCAGTGGAGGAGGGATAGCCTTTTCAACAAATTATACTGGAGCAATTGGACACCTATAGGCAAAAAAAAATGAACCTTGACCTAAACCTCTCATCTTATATAAAATTTAACTCAAAATGTATCATGGACTTAAATGTAATACATAATTACAAAACTTAGAAAAACGTCATAGGAGAAAAATCTTCAGGATGTCGGGCTAGGCAACAAGCTCTTGGACTTCACCCCAAAAATACAATCCATAAAAGGAAAAAAATGATATATTGGACTTAATCAAAATTAAAACCTTTTGTTCTGTAAAAAATTTAAGAAGAGGAAAAGACAAGCTACAAATTGAGAGAAATTATTTGCAAACCATATATCTGATCAATCTGGAATATATAAAATGTGCTCGAAACTCAATAATAAACAAACAATCCAACTATAAAATAGGCAAAAGACATGGACGTTTGACTAAAGAGGATATATGGATGGCAAGTAAGCACACGAAAAGATGTTGAACTTCATAAAGTCATCAGGGAATGTGAATTATGACCACAATAAGATAATGATTTATCAGAATGGCTAAAAAAATGTAAAATGATACAGCCACTCTGGAAAAGAGTTTAGAAATTTCTTATAAAGTTAAACATATACTTACTATATGACCCAGCAATTGCACTTCCAGACATTTATTCCAGAGAAGCGAAAACCTATGCTGGCACAAAAACCTGTACACAAATGTTCACAGCAGCTTTATTTTTAATAGCCAAAAACTGGAATCAACCCAGATTTCCTGCAGTGGTTAAATGGTTAAACAAGTCATCCATACCTTGGAATCCTGCTCTGCAATGAAAAGGAACTATTGATACAACCACTTGGATGTACCTCAGGGTATTACAGTGAATGAAAAAAAGCCAATCTCAAAAGGTTATATACTTTATGATTGAATTAATAACATTCTTGAAATAACAGAATTATACAAATAAGGAACAGATTAATGGTTGCCAGGGACAGGGACTAGAGAATATTTGGGATATGTATGACTATAAAGGGAAGACACAAGGAGTTCCTTTCTGCTCATGGAACAGTTCTGTATCTTGATTGTGGTGTTAAGTATGTAAATCTACACCTGTGCTAAAATCGTATAGACCTACATATACACAAATGAATGCATGTAAAATCTGGTGAAACTGAATAAAATCTAGTCTATACTATTGTCAGCATCTTGGTTATGAAGTTGTACTACCGTTATGTAAGACCTTACCAGTGGGGAAAACTGGATGAAGGGTACATGGGACTCTCTGAACTATTTTTGCAACTTTCTGTAAGTCTATAATTATTGCAAAATACAAAGCTACAAGTTTTAAGTAAGGAACTAGAAAGTATGGTACCTATTTTATGAAATAAGAAAAGGATGATAAAAAGAAAATCTGAGGGGAATAAAATGATTTTAATATTTTTTATAGGCCAACCTTGAGCACAAGTCCCTTTCCCTTTCTGGGTTTCATTTTCTTTGGGTATAAAATGAAGACTAGAGTAGATGACCACCTAGCTTCCTTTTAGCTCAGTGTTCAGTCTTTAAAGGTATTGAGCATCACAAGAAACAGTGATGTGAACAAGACATATTATTATTTTCCCAGCTGTACCAATTTGGCTTACCTTTACACAAAATATTGCATTCCACACATAACTCTGTACCCCTTTCTGGACACCAGATTCTTTATTTTCAAGCATAGTCAAGGTTCTGATGGGAACAATATATACTTGTTCTCTCTCTGTTTTCTTATCTCCTATAGAGTTAACTCATTGCATTCTGACATCTGCCCACATCACTCCATTGAAACCACTCCTGCCAGAGTCACCAATGACGTCCACATAGTGAAAGTCCATAGATGTATTTCCTGTTCTTAATGAACCTCTCAGTGTTGACACAGTTGGTCACTCCTCTTAAATCTGCCTCTCTGTCTTCTGGTAGTCTATTCCTTTCTGGTTTATTTTCTTCTCTGGCTATTCCTTCTTGAATTCATTCATAGGCTTTTTTATCTTTGCTTACCTATATGCAGTTGACAGACAAATAAATCTGTATCTCCATTCACACCTCTGTCTGAACTCCAGACTTACATTTCCACCTGCCTACTGGACATTTCCACTTGGCTGTCTTAATGGTACATCAAACTCAATACATCTAAATCTGAACTCATGGTTTTTCAGTCTAAACTATATTCCCTTCCAGTATTTCTTACCTCAGTGAATGGAATATCCATTTGCACAAACCATAAATGAAACAAATATCTTTAACATCTCTCTTCATCACTTTTTGAACTACTTACATTGATAGAGTTACAGCAATTTGAAATTATTTTTCTAACCTGATAATCTGAGTTGTAATTTGTAGAGTAGGCATGTGGGGTGGGGGTGGGTTTCATGGAGGTGTCAAAGTGCCTAATGGCTGAAGAAGCAGGACTGGGATTACTGCATAAAGGCATCATAATTCCCAGCCTTGTGGGACCATGGAGGTGGAAGGGAAAGATCTAGTGAAACTCGTGTTCTGTCAATGCCCTCGAGTGAGGAGGCAGCCAGCAATCTGTTACATTAAGCAAATAAGTAAACTGAGCAAATAAGTAAATATGTTGAGGAAAATGGGAGCTAGGTTTCTCAGTGTCAGAGAAATAATTTACAAACATTAAAAAGGGGTAAGGGTAAAATGAACCCCACAGTGTTGGATTGAAATTGGAAGTACTAATATGAAATATGTTTCAAAGGAAAAAATATATATACATAGATATAGATGAGTGTGTGTACACATACAAACATTTCCTAGTTTTGTCCAACAAGAGGGACTAGAAATGATACTACAGTAGCTATGAGCACACCTAGCACCAAAACACTGGTTTTCAAATATTAAAAGTGGAATAGAATTTAAAGTCCAGAAATAAACTCACACATCTATGGTCAACTGATTTTTGATATGGCTGCCAAGACTACTGAATGGGGAGAGAATAGTCTTCAATAATTGGTGATTGGACAATTGGATATCCACATGCAAAATAATGAAGTTGGACCTCTACCCCACACAATAAATGAATATTAACTCAAAATATATCAAAGATTTAAATGTAAAAGCTTAAACTATAAAAATTTTTAAAGAAAACATAGTGGTAAATCTTTATGACTTTGGTTTTTGCAATGGATTCTTAATATGATACCAAAAGTACAAGCAACAAAGAAAAAATAGATAAATTGGAGTTTATGAAAATTAAAAAATTTTGTGCATCAAAAGACATTGTGAAAAAGTGAAAACTCAGACAATGGGAGAAAATATTTGCAAATCATATATCTATGAGTCTAGTATCCAGAATATATAAAGAACATTGACACCTCAAATACAGGAAAAACTAAACACCACAACTCAAAACAGGCAAAGGAGCAAAACAGACATTTTTTTCAGGGAAGGTATACAAATTGTCAATAAGCGCATGAAAAGATTCTTAACATTATTAGCCATCAGAGAAATGTAAATCAAAACCATGAGAATAAAAATGTAAGATAATATCAAGTGCTAGGGTGTGGAGAAGTTGGAACTCTTGTATACTGCAGTTGGGAATGTAAAATGGTGAAGAAAATTTGGAAAACTGTCTGGTAGTTTCTCTAAAAGTTAAATACAGAATTACCACAAGATCCAGCAATTGCACTCCTAGGTGTATATCCCACAAAACTGAAGACAGGAATTTAAACAAAAACTGGTGCATGATGTTCATAGCAGAACTATTCACAATAGCCAGAAGGTGGGAACAACCCAAATGTCCATCAATGGATGAATGGATAAACAAAATAGTATATCCACACAATGGAATATTATTCCACCATGAAAAGGAATGAAGTACTGATACACATGACAACCTAGATGAACCTTAAAAACACACTAAATGAAAGCAGCCAGTTACAAAAATCAACTTATTGTATGATTCCACTTGTAGAAAATGTCCAAAATAGGTAAATCTATAGAGATAGAAAGTTAGTTAGCCAGGGACAGGAGGGAGGGGGTATAGAGAGGTGACAGCTAAAAGGTAAAGGGTTTCTTTTTGAAGTAATGAAAATATGCTAAGTGACTGTGGTGATGGTTGTACAATTGTGACTATACTAAAAACCACTGAATTGTTCACTTTAAGTGGGTGAAATATTTTTCTCTGACTGGGTTGTCTCAAAAGACTTGTCTTCAAGTTCTGAGATTCTTTCTTCTCTTTGCTCTAGTCTACTGTTGAAGCTTTAGAATATGTTTTTTATTTCATTCAATGAATTCTTCAGTTCCAGAATTTCTGTTTAGTTCTTTTTTATGATATCTGTCTCTTTGGTAAATTTCTCATTCATATCCTGAATTGTTTTTTTTTTATTTCTTTATATTGTTTATCTGTGTCCTCTTGTATCTCACTCTTTAATATCATTATTTTGAATTCTTTTTCCAGAATTTCATAAATTTGTTTTTGATTGGGATCTGTTGTGGGAGAATTATTGTATGCCTTTGGAGGTGTCATCTTCCCTTCCTTTTTCACATTTCCTGTGTCTTTACATTGATATCTGTACACCTGGTATAACATTTGTTTCTTCCAATTTCTTTAATTTGCTTTCATAGGGGAGAACTTTTTCCCAAAGATGTATCTATGGTGTTGGTTGATCAGGGCACTTTGGCTTTGATTCTGGGTACATGCAGTAGTGTAGTCTCTGTATGGTTTCTTTGGCTGTAAACACTGTCAGTGGTGTCTGTGATTTCCTCAATGGCTTAGGGTGCATTTGTTAGTGGAAGCTGTGGTGAAGTTTTGCTGGGGACAAGGACACTAGGTGAGTCAAAGCTCAGGCCCCGGTGGTGGCAGCAGTGGGCCTGGCATGCCTGTTCTTGGGCCCCAGGGCAGTATACACGGTTACTGGTGTTAGCAGATCCAGGCAGGCCAATTCTTGGGCCTCCAGACAGTTTGCTTGGGTGCTGGGAATGGCAGCAGTGGGCTGGGCATATGGATGGGTTCTTGAGCCCCTGGGCAGTGGGAATGGCATGGGTGATGATGGTAGCAGTGATGGGACAACCCTCTGGCTCCCAAGCAGTCCACACTGGTGTCAGCGGTGGCTGCAACAGGTGGGACAGGCCAGTGTGCAGGCCTGTAGGTGGTGCATGCAGATGGGTACCAGCTGTGGTGGTAGTGGCATGTTGGATGGGCCCATCCTCAGGCCCCCAGGAGGAGTGCTCAGGTTCCAATGGTGGTGGATGGATGAGGGCACAACGATCCCCAAGTCCCTAGACAGAGTGAGCTTGGGCATTTGGGGGAGTGGAGGTGGTCTGGGTGGGCCTGTCCGCAGGTTCCCTGGTGGTGCATGCTGGCACTGGCTGTGGTAGGCAGGGGTGGGGAGGCTGTGGTTGCTTTCAGTACAGCAGCCCTAGGCAGGCATCTGGGTAGCATGTGCTTTGGCTCTAGGTGGTAGCTACAGGCAGGTAGCCTGTCCTCAAGACATTTGTAAATGCAGGGCTACTCCATTGCTGGGGGTATGGGGACAGTGGGCCACTGTCAGTGGCTCACGCTTTGGCCTTGGCAGTGGCAGTCAGAAGCAGCAGTGCTTGCAGGTGGGGGAGTCTGTCCTTGGGGTGTTGAAAATATGCTCTGGCTCCACTGCTGGGGGCAGCAGAGTGGCTGCCAGTGGCTTGTGCTTCAGCCCTGGCAGCAGCAGTGGTGGCTGTAGGGAGGGATGTCAGTGGGGCTTCAGGAATGTAGAGATGCAGGGTCTGCTGGGCCCTGGGGCAGGATGCAGTCCGGTGGGGTCCGGGCTCTCCAGGTGGTGCCTTGCTGCAGCTGCTTAGGATCTGGGAGCGTGTGGGACCCAGCATGAGCTCCCTCTGTGGAGCAGTGCCATCATGTGGCCTCTAGGCAGCTCCCTATGTTATTTAGTCTCAGGGCCCATGATGGTTGAGGGGCTCTCCTGTGACTAGAAATGCAGGAGTCTGTAGTGTGGATATGGACTGTTGGGGGTCTCTTACTTACCTTTCCCCGCACTGGGGAGTCTCTCCAGGCTCCTGGAGAAGCAGTCTGCCCTCCTTCCTTTCCTTAGGTGTTTCCTGTCACTTCTCTGTCGAATTCCAGTGTTCTCTCTTAGATGATCTATTCAGAGTACAGTTATCTATTCACTATTTTGGTTCTTTGTGGAGGGGGCAAGTGCCAGATGTCTTAAGTCAGCCATCTTAAAGCCCCTTCCCAACTCCTTATAGTTTGGACAAAACTTGCCGTGAAGATTTTTAAAAAATGATTTTAATTAACATTATGAATAAGGTTTGGCTAATTAATTGTATGCATTGTTGTGAAATGCATAATTGGTGGTTGAAATGTGGTACATGTTTAAACTGTATATGCTTACAAAGTGTTAGAAATTTTCTCTGATGTCCAAAGTTTTCACTGTATAGATAATGTCTGCGTTGTTGTTGATTATATATATATATATATATATATATATATATTTTTTTTTTTTTTTAAAGCTATGACTCTTGCCAAAGATTGGTCCTTTTGTTTTAGGGAAAAGAGGCTATATCAGACTTTTGACCCCCATCTTGGGTTACTGCTGGTGGCTCACAGCCATTAAGAGTTTTTCAGGATATAGTGTTGCTATTTCAGTGCAATCAGCTGACTCTGATCACACCATTGAAGTTCCTGATGTGTTGAGAATGTTTAATGCTTCTTCAGGTAGTCACGGACATTTCTAATGGCAGAATGCCACAGTTAGAACAATGATGGTGGTGCAAGTGCAGCTCAAGCCCGGCTGTATGTCATCAGGAAAGCAGTATAGGATTCCAGGGCAAGAGAAGTGGAGGATCACTATCCTGATGGAGGAGCTAGTAGAAAGGAATGCTTAAGACTGCTCAGACATTGTTCGGAATAGTTTTCTTACACACTCCTGTTTCTACTAGCTCTTTCATTATTACATTGACTTTTACCTCCTCGACCACCTCTCCCCCATTCTCTTTTCCTGGGGACTTTGGCCTGAGGTTTGTGAAGATGCCTGGGCTTGAGTCAGAGATAGATCAACTCACTTAAAAACAAGACTGGGCCTCTTACCATCTCCCAACCTCATAATTATTTAAATGGAAGATATTTTTCCAGGGAATTGGCAAATTTACAGCCCCAACTGCCTTCTTTCAGTATATGCTGCATCAAAACTTAGTAGTCCAGTTATCTTTTTTCAGTACTGAGCAGTGCATCCCCAAAGAAAACTTCTTAAAACTGTGCATGAAAAAGGGAACTCTGCACAATAGGCAAGATTTCTGTGGTGCTTAATCTTGGACCCTCCCCGCTGCCCCGAGACCAAATGCACTCTGTTACATTTTCACTGCCTCATGGGCAGCAGGCACTATTGAAAGATGGCATAGACTCAAAGGAAAAACTGAAAAAGACAACTGAATGACCAAGGGTCAGCTTCCAGTGTAGCATACACCTCTGACAGTCTGGGCTATAAATGTGGCAATTCTGCAGAAGGATACCTCCTATCAAAATAGAATCTTTAATTATGACGTAGGGAAGGGAGAAGCAGCTTAGACTGGCTGTAAGAGATACAGACTACATAATTAACCCTTCCCACTCTACCTTTGCTCCTCCCTGCCTACCCCTGGGACCCAGGGCTACTGGAATTTGGGAGTAGCAAAAAGGAGCCAGCGGCGGGGGATTATAACTTGGTACTCCTTTTGCCACCTGGGTATGCTTGCTGGATTTGGATACTTATGAACATTTATGTTATCATGAATATGAAATTATGACTCTTAAGGTGATCTATGTGTCAGGCAAGAGATGTTACAGGTATAAGGATTACAAAGAAGAAACGACTAGGCAACCAGGGACAAGTTTAGGAGCAGGGTAAGCCAAGGAGAGGACTGGAAAAGGGTGAAGTGACTGCTGCAGGGACTGGGCAAATCAATCGTGGTTGTGGAAGGAGGGCAACAGTTGTTGCTGGTGGGGTGAGCACACCTTATATCCTAGGAGGTCAGAGATGGGGGAGGGACCACCAACATCTCTCTCAGCTGTTGTCTGCAGAGCATCTGGACAATCTAGCTCAGACTGCTACCACCACTCTCAAATTGATGGCTGGCCAACAAATTTTAATCCAAGGACTCTAAGAAACATCCTAGTAGCTGCTGACTCAAAGAGTTAACAGCCTCTACTCAAGGTGATAGAACAAGATTAACTTTGTGGAAACAAAACTCTTTTGTACAAAAACTTAATAGAATTGGACCCTGATCCCAGCTGATCCCAGCTCAGCACAATGGCACTGCTGAGGTCACACAACTTATATGAAGGTCAGGCCTATACTAGCCTGCCACACACAAACTGGCATATAATCTCTAATGTAAGTGGTAATGGACCATATAACACATTGCTCTGGATTTCCTGCTGGTCAGTCAAGGCAGGTTATGAGAAACCATCAACATCCCTTGCTGCACCTGGATTAACGAAATATTTAACTGGCTTGGATCCAGTTGGGGAGCCTGGCTGAAATGTACTCTCCAAGTAGACCTGATCGTAATAAGACAGAATCATAGTAACAGTCATTCTCCTCCTATGTTGCTTAAAACAAAATGTATTTGGTAAATACCCCTATAAGCACAATTAATTAAAGTGCATCTGATGGGGTGGTCTATGCTCTTGAGAACTCTTAGCTCAATATTTGAAAAGTCAGAGGTGGATTTGTAGAGAATGGGTCTGCCATGGTGCCCTTGTGACTTTTCATGCATATATCCATGCAAGCAAAGCTGGAATTGCATCTTATCTGAGTCTGGACAGGATGTCTTGTGATCCTCTTAGAACACAAGAGGATGGGAGCCTTGTGAGGTGCTGCCTCAAGGCCATCTCACTCTGACCTCCTTATGTCCCCTGGGAGTCTGTCATGAGACAGTTTCTCATCTCCTTCTGGATTCTGATGAGGTCTGAGGCTCTCTGCCCTGCCTCACTCAGTGTATAGATACACAATATAAAACTGTTAGCTGCAGTCTAGAAGGGGCTCCCTGGCAATGGGGTATCTCACAACTGGTGCAGTATTAAAGGCATCGTATCTGTGGCTTGGCCTCAAATGGTTCAGAAAAAGCCTAATGATAATGGTGATACACACATAAAGCAGAAATGTGGTAAAATATTATCAATTGAATAATCTGAAGGGTATATGGAAGTTCTTTCTACTACTTCTCCAACTTTTTGGTAATTTTAAAATTATAACAAACTTTTAAATTCTACATATAATGCACACTTTCTGGAAGGCTACATGAGAAAATGGTAAGTGGATAATAACCTCTGGTGATAGAGATTAAGGCCAGGGAGAAGGACTCTTGTTTTTTACTTTGAATTCATCTGTAAACTATTTTTTGAATTTCTAAAATGAACATATATTACTTTCATAATACAAAACTAAAAATGTCTAATTTTTAAATCCAAAAAAGTAGGGAGGGGGCAGAGCAAGATGGCCAAATAGAACTCTCCAGCAATCATCCCTCTGCATGAACACCAAAATGAACACCTATCCACACAGGCAAACACCTTCAGGAGAACCTAAAATCAGGTGAGTGATCATGCTACTTGGTTTTAACATTGTATCAAGGAAGGAGACACTGAAGAGGGCAGAAAAGAAAATCTTGCATTGCCTACACCACCCCTCCCCCAACCCCTGGCCATGCAGTGCTAGCACACCAAGTGGAGAAAGACTCTGTGTGCTCAGGAGAGGGAGGGCAGAGTGATAATGGGGCTTTGCATTGAAACTCAGGGCTGCTCTGGCACAAGGGAACACAGTACAGAGAAGAATTCTGCTGGTGCCCACAGAGGGAGCATTTAGACCAGCCTGGCCACAGGAAAATCCTCCACCCCCAACCCAAGTTCCGGCTACCTCCACCACAGGCTGACAAAAAGCAGCCTGGAGCCTGGACTAAATTCCTAAGGCAGTTGGGCCACAAAGGCTGCAGGGGGGCAATTCCTGTGGCTGTGCTGGCTCCGAGTCAGTGGACTTGGGATACATGTGACCCAGTGAGACACCAGCGGCGGCCAAGCCAGTGCCTGTGTCACCCCTCCCCCAACTCATAGAACCCATCCTTCTTGAGAAGGCTTGCCAGGTATTCAAACTGAATTGAGTGTTGTCTAATTCTTTGGTCACTGCAGCTGTATCGGCACTGGGAGTACCCCAAGCCCAGTAATGCTGTGACTCTTGCAGACTCCCAGTGGTACTGCCTTGGTGGACTTGAGTAAGATACCGGAGAATTCCCTGGATTGCCAGGCAAAGTCTCTCACTCTCTCCCCTCACTCTTTGTGCTGGGCTGCTAGAGTCAGGGAAGGGGTGATGTGGGCACTCCCTCATGGCTCCCTCACTCCCCCAACTCTAGGCAGTGCAGCTCCAGGAGAGTCTTCTTCCACTTGGGGAAAGGAAAGGGAAGAGTTCAGAGGACTTTGTTTTGCAACTTGGGTACCAGCTGAGCCACAGTAAAATCAAGTATCAAGAAGACTCCTGAAGTCCCTGAATCCAACCGTGGTTCCTGGATAGCATTTTCTGGGCCCACCCTAGGCTAGAAGGAAACATGCTGTCCTGAAGGGAATTCATCCTGTCCTGGCAGGATTCACCACCTGCAGACTAAAGAGCCCTCGGGCTTGGAATAAACATCAGAGGTAGCCAGGCAACAGTCACCACAGGCTTTGGGTGAGACTGGGCTTGCTTCACGTCTTGCCTGGCACTGCTGGCCATGAGGGAGTGCCCACATCACCCCTTCCCTGACTCTAGCAGCCCAGCACAAAGAGTGAGGGGAGAGAGTGAGAGACTTTGCCTGGCAATCCAGGGAATTCTCCGGTATCTTACTCAAGTCCACCAAGGCAGTACCACCAGGAGTCTGCAAGAGTCACAGCATTACTGGGCTTGGGGTACTCCCAGTGCCGATACAGCTGCAGTGACCAAAGAATTAGACAACACTCAATTCAGTTTGAATACCTGGCAAGCCTTCTCAAGAAGGATGGGTTCTATGAAGGTTAAAATAAATACCTAATTCTTTAATGCCCAGACATTGATGAACATCCACAAGTATCAAGAACATCCAGGAAAACATGACCTCACCAAATGAACTAAAATAGCTACCAGTGACCAATCATGCAGTGATGGAGATACATGAGCTTTCAGACAAAGAATTCAAAATAGCTGGCCTGAAGAAGCTCAATGAACTTCAAGACAACACGGAGGAGGAATTCAGAAGCCTATCACGGAAATTTAACAAAGAGATTGAAATAGTAAAGAATAAATCAAGCAGAAATTCTGGAGCTTAAGCATTAAACTGAAAAACTGAGAAATGCATTAGAGTCTCACTCACATCAGCAGAATTGACCAAGCAGAAGAAAGAATTAGTGAGCTTAAAGACAGGCTATTTGAAAATACACAGTCAGAAGAGAATAAAGAAAAAAAATTAAAAAGAATGAAGCATGCCTATAAGATCTAGAAAATAGCTTCGAAAGGGCAAATCTAAGAGTTTTTGGCCTTAATGAGGAGATAGAGAAAAAGATTAGGATAGAAAGTTTATTCAAAGAAATAATAACAGAGAACTTTCCAAACCTAGAGAAAGATATCAATGTTCAGATACACCAAGCAGACTTAACCCAAACAAGACTACCTCAAGGGATTTAATATTCAAGCTTAGAAAGGTCACAGATAAAGAAAAGGTCCTAAGGGAAGCAAGAAAAAAGAAAAAAATAACATATAAAGGAGCTCCAATAGTTCTGGCAGCAGACTTCTCAGTGGAAACCTTATGGGCCAGGGGAGAGTGGCATGACATATTCAAAGTGCTGAAGGAAAAAAAAACCTTAACACTAGAATATTATATTCTGCAAAAATAACCTTCAAACATGAAGGAGAAATGAAGACTTTCCAGGACAAACAAAACCTGAGGGATTTCATCAACGCCAGACCTGTACTACAAGAAATGCTAAAAGGAGTTCTCCAATTTGAAGAAAAGAATTTTAATGAGTAACAAAAAATCATCTGAAGGTACACAACTCACTGGTAACAGTAATTACACAAATATACAATACTCTATTGCTGTAATGGCAGTGAATAAACAAACCACTTGTATCCTGAGCAGGAAGACTAAAAGACAAACCTATCAAAAATAACTACAACAACTTTTTGAGAGATACATTGTATAAAAAGATATGGATGAAAACAACAAAAAGTTAAAAAGTAGGGGGTGGATGGAGTTAAAGGGTAGAATTTCCATTAGATTTCTCTTTGCTTGTTTGTTTGTAAGCAGAGTTATCATATGTTTAAAATAATTGGTTATAAAGTATTTTTTGCAAGCCTCATGGTAACCTCAAATCAAAAAACCTACAACAGATACACAAAAAATAAAAAGCAAGAAATTAAAACACGCTATCAGAAAAAAATCACCTTTAACAAAGGAATACAGGAAGGAAGGGAGGGAGGGAGTGAGGGAAGGAAGACTATAAAACAATCACAAATCAAATAACAACATGGCAGTAGTAAGTCCTTACCTATCAATCATAACACGGAATGTGAATGGACTAAACTCTCCAGTAAAAAGACATAGAGTGGCTGACTGGATTAATAAAACAAGAGCCAATCATGTGTTGTCTGCAAGAAACACACTTCACCTGTAAAGACACAGAGACTGAAAACAAAGGGATGAGAAAAGATACTCCATGCAAATGGAAACCAAAAAAGAACAGAAAGGAGTAGCTATACTTCTGTGAGATAAAATAGATTTCAAGACAAAAACTGTAAAAAGACACAAAGAAGTTCATTATATAATGATAAAGGGATCAATTCAGCAAGAGGATATAACAATTCTAAATATATATGCACCCAACACTGGAGCACCCAGATATATAAAGCAAATATTATCAGAGCTAAAGAGAGAGACAGACCCCAATACAATAATCGTTGGAGACCTCAACACTTCACTTTTAGCACGGGACAGATCATCCAGAGAGAAAATCAACAAGAAAACACTGGACTTAATCTGCACTATAGACCAAATGGACCTAACAGATATTTACAGGACATTTCATCCAACAGCTGCAGAATACATGTTCTCCTCAGCTCATGGATCATTCTCAAGGATAGACCATATGTTAGGCCACAAAACAAGTCTTAAAGAGTTCAAAAACACTGAAATCATATCAAGTATTTTCTCTGACCACAATAGAACAAAACTAGAGATCAGTTAACAAGAGTAACGCTGGAAAATATACAAACACATGGAAATTAAATGATATGCTCCTGAATGACCAGTGGGTCAATGAAGAGATGAGGAAGGAAATTAAAAGTTTCTCGAAACAAATGAAAATGAAAACACAACATATCGAAACCTGTGGTATACAGCAAAAGCAGTAATAAAAGTTTAGAGCAACAAGTGTCTACATTAAACAAGTAGAAAAGCTTCAAATAAACAACCTAGCGATACATCTCAAAGAACCAGAAAAACAGGAGCACACCAGATCCAAAATTAGTAGAAGAACAGAAATAATAAAGATCAGAGCAGAAATAAATGAAATTGAAACCAAAAATACAAAAGATCAACAAAACAATAAATGAGTTTTTTGAAAAGATAACCAAAATTGACACACTTTTAGCCACACTAAGAAAAAAATAGAGAAGACTCAAATAAATGAAATCAGAGTTGAAAAAGGAGACATTACAACTGATACTGCAGAAATTCAAAGGATCATCAGAGACTATGAGCAACTGTATGTCAATAAGTTGGAAAACCTGGAAGAAATGGATAAATTACTAGACACATACAACCTACCAAGATTGAACCAGGAAGAAGTCTAAAACCTGAATAAACTAATAACAAGTAACAAGACAGAAACAGTAATGGAAAATCCCCCATCAGAGAAAAGGCCACTGGCTTCACTGCTGAATTCCACCAAGCATTAAAAGAAGTAATACCAATCCTACTTAAACTATTCCAAAAAATCCAGGAGGAAGGAATCCTGCCAAACTCATTCTACGAGGCCTGTATCACCCTGATACCAAAACCATACAAAAAACACAACGAAAAAAGAAAACTACAGGCCAACATCTCTGATGAACACACATGCAAAAATTTTCAACAAAATGCCAGCAAAACAAATTCAACAGCACATTAAAAACATTACTCATCATCATCGAGTGGGATTCATGCCAGGGATGCCAGGATAGTTCAACATATGCAAATCAATCAATGTGATACATCATATCAACAGAAGGAAGGACAAAAACGATATGACTTTCTCAACAAAATTCAACATCACTTCATGATAAAACTCTCAAAAAACTGGAGATAGAAGGAACTTAACACGATAAAAGTCATGTATGACAGACCCACAGTGATTATCATACTGAATGGGGAAAAATGGAAAGCCTTTTCTGTAACATCTGGAAAAAACAAGGATGTCCACTTTCACCCCTGTTATTCAACACAGTACTGGAAGTTCTAGCTAGAACATTCAGACAAGAGAAAGAAATAAAGGGCCTCCAAATTGGAAAGGAAGTCAAATTATCCTTGTTTGCAGATGATATGATCTTATATCTAGAGAAACCTAAAACCTCCACACACACAAAAAAAATACTATTAGAACTGATAAACAAATTCAGTAAAGTTGCAGGATATAGCATCGACATACAAAAATCAGTAGAATTTATATATGCCAACAGTAAACAATCTAAAAAAGAAACCACGAAAGTAATCCCACTGATAATAGCTACAAATAAAATAAAATATCTGGGAATAAACTTACCCAAAGAAGTGAAAGATCTATAATGAAAACTATAAAATACTGATGAAAGAAATTGAAGATTACACCAAAAAATGGAAAGATATTCCATGCTCATGGACTGGAATAATTAATATTGTTAAAATGTCCACACTACCCAAAGCAATCTACAGGTTCAATGCAATCCCCACAAAAACAGCAATGACATTCATCACAGAAATAGAAAAAATAATCCTAAAATTTATATGAAACCATAAAAGACCCTGAATAGCCAAAGCCACCCTGACCAAAAAGAACAAAGCTGGAGGAATCGCATTACCTGACTTCAAATTACACTACAGAGTTGTAGTAACCAAAACAGCATGGTACTGGCATAAAAACAGACACACAGACCAATGGAACAGAATCGAGAACCCAGAAATAAGTCCACACATCTATAGTGAACTTACCTTCAAAGAAGATGCTGAGAACATACAATGGGAAAAGGACAGTCTTTTCAATAAATGGTGCTGAGAAAACTGTATATCTACATGCAGAAGAATGAAACTAGACCCTAATCTCTTGCCATATACAAAAATCAAAGCAAAATGGATTAACGA
Organism: Eulemur rufifrons; assembly: GCF_041146395.1. Classification (NCBI taxonomy): domain Eukaryota; kingdom Metazoa; phylum Chordata; class Mammalia; order Primates; family Lemuridae; genus Eulemur; species Eulemur rufifrons. Next base: position 18,727,409 of record NC_091012.1, on the reverse strand, counting down.
CTTAATGTAGAATCTGGAACTAGGAAACTACTGGAAAAAAACATTAGGGAAACACTTCAGGACATTGGTCTGGTCAGGGACTTCTTGAGTAATACTCCCAAAGCATAGGCAACCAAAGCAAAATCGGGCAAATGGGATCACATATAGCTTAAAAGCTTCTGCGCAGCAAAGGAAACAATAAACAAAGTGAAGAGACAACCCACAGAATGGGAGAAAATATTTGCAAACCACCCATCTGACAAGGGATTAATAAATAGTATATGTAAGGAGCTCCAAAAACTCAATAGGGAAAAATCAAATAATCTGATTCAAAATGAGCAAAGGATCTGACTAGACATTTCCCAAAAGATGACACACAAATGGCCAGTGGGTATATGAAAAAATGTTCAACATCATAGTCATCAGAGAAATGCAAGTCAAAACTACAATGAGATATCATCTCACCCCAATTTAAATGGCTTTTGTCAAAGACAGGCAATAACGAATGCTGGCAAGGATATGGAGAAAAGGGAACCCCCGTACACTGTTGGTGGGAATGTAAATTAGTGAAAACACTATGGAGAACAGTATGGAGGTTCCTCAAAAAACTAAAAATAGAACTACCATATGACCCAGCAAGCCTACTGCTGGGTATATAACCAAAGGAGGGGATTTCAGTATATCAAAAAGATATCTAAAGTGTAACCAAAATGTTTGTACCCTCATAATATCCTGAAATAAAAATAAAGGAAAAAAAAAGAAAAAAGATATCTGCACTCCATGTTTATTACAGCATATCCACAAAAGCCAAGATCTGGAATCAGCCTAAGTGTCCATCAGTGGATGAATGGATAAAGAAATTGTGGCACAGATACACATTGGAATATTATATAGCCACAAAAAAGAACGAAATCCTGACATTTGCAACAACATTGACGGAACTCAAGAACATTATGTTAAGTGAAATAAGCCAAGCACAGAAAGACAAATCTTGCATGTTCTCATTCACATGTGGGAGCTAAATATTAAAAACAAGTGATTTCATGGAGACAGTGTGTAAAATGATGGTTACCACAGGCTGAGAAGGATAGTAGGGAGGGGAGGATAAAGTGGGGATGGTTAACGGGTGCATAAATGTAGTTAGATAGAATGAACAGCATTTGGTAGCACAACAACATGACCACAATCAAAAATAAGTTAGTGTATATGTTAAAATAACTAAAAGAGTGGAATTGGAATGTTCAAAACCCAAAGAAATGTTAAATGGTGGAGGTGATCCATACTCCAATTACCCTGATTTGATTAATCTACATTGTATACCTGTATCAAAATATTACATATATATTATAAAGATACAAAGGTATTATGTACCCATGTTAATCATTAAAAATAAATTTTAAAAAAAATCAAAAAAAGTAATTTAAAAGGAAACTTGGAAAATGAAAAGGGAAACTCATCCATAATTTCATCATTATAATCCAATAACTGTCATTTTTGATAATCCTTTCCAGTTTTTGTTTTTATCCAGTTCTAATATTAATGCATCTTACAATTTTGCGTGTGGATTTCTTCATTTAACATAATTCTAAAATTTTTACATGGTCCATAGATCTCACAATTATCATTTTAGATAGTAGCTTACTATTCTATACAGTGGCAGCACCATAATTTAATCATTCATTAAATAAATAAACAACAACAGGAAATCCTGAGGATAGGAACATCTGATTTTCAGAGTTACCACATTATGACACTCTGATGTCCACTTTTTTTTAACTAATAAAAGATTATGTGTCATTCAAGGAAAAAAAGTATGGCCCATTGACAGGAAAAAAGAAGTTGATAGAAATTGTCCCAGTGAAGCCCAGGCCTTTGATTTACTAGACAAATAATTTAAATCAACAGTTGTAAATATGCTCAAATAACACAAGGAAGCCATGGATAAAGAACTGAAGAAAACCAGGAAAATCATGTTTCACCAAATATAGAATAAGAACAAAGAGAAAATTTTTAAAAAGCAATAAGATAGAAATTCTGGAGCTTAAAACTGTAATAACTGAAATTAAAAATTCATCAGAGAGGCTTAACAACAGATTTGAGTAGGCAAAGGAAAAAATCAGTACACTTGAACATAAGTCAATTATCTGAGTCTGAGGATCAGAAAAAAAAAAAAAAAAGAATGAAGAAAAAAGAACAGAGTCTCAAACACCTGTGCCATACCAGCAAGTATAACAACATACACACAATGGCTCTGGCAATCTCCTGAGTACTTGGCCCCAATGCCCACTCTCCGGGTCCGGTTGGCTGCTGTCTTTTGGGTCCCCTAATCAGAGGTCAAGTTTGGCAGTGTTTTCAGGTGCCACCCCACCCCCAGCCCGGGGGCTCTCTTGCCCAGGCGTGGCAGGCTATGCCCTTGGAGGCAGAGAGGGGCAAGGGGAGTGGGAGCTGCAACTGTGGGGCCCTGGTGCTTAAGAGACAGATAGCAGCTTATTTTCCAGAGGCCCCCCCGCAGGTCCTAGCCGCCTCCTGCCTGCTGAGCCCTGAACCCGCCCTCCAGGTCGGGTTGGCCTGCCATCTGGATGCTCCTGACCAACCAGAGAGTCCTTCTATGTACACAGGTCCAGAAACAGCCGCCAGTGAGCAGGAAGCTTCCCGTGGACAGAACACCAGGCTCCCAGCCCTGCCAGGGGACCTCCCATCCCACTGACTCCAGTCAGACATCAGGAGCCCTGCTGCTTCTACAACTACAGGGTGCCTCTATCCTCCCCTGGGGGCCTCAACTTCCCAGGCTTCATCCTGTGCATTCCCACACAGACATAACTACAGCCCAGACTGTAGGAGCCACAGGAGTCCCGTGGGTCCCAGGATGTTCTGCATGACTTCAGAGCCTGGTCATTCTAGATGGACTGCATCCCAGAGAGACGATTGGAGATGACCAGAGGGTGGACTTTACTCTACCCAGACTCTTTCTCCCCTTCCCCTACCCCTCCTGTGGCTACAGAGAGAGATAATTGAGACACCACACAGAGGCTCCCACAAGGAGTGGAGCTCAGAACTTCCCGTTTGGGGTCCTGTAGTGAACTGAGGGTGATTGGACTGTGAGCTCACTGCTTGCCAGCCCCTCCCTGCTGCTGCTTGCCTAGCAGCCCCATTACAACAAGACAGGCACCAAGGCAGAAGGACAGTGAGCAACCAGGTGCATACCGTGGAGGTCATGGGACCAGCATTCTTCTCCCTGGCATGGTCAAAGATTCATCTCTGGGGTCCTGGGGACAGGCCTGCAGGCTAGATCCTTTACACCCAAGTCTCGGTCATATCACCCAGGGACACAAAGGGATATTTGTGAACTAGTCTCGCAAGATGTGGGTGCCTGCGGGGGCGGGGCAGAACAAGGGGGAGAGAGAAGTGTGAATCCTGGCTTCCATGAGTTAGTGGGGCACCCCTCCCCCCATGGAAGGGCCACGCTCCCAGCTCAGGTGGGGACACTGACCAGGGAACCTCCCTGCCTGCATCACAGTCCTTAAGGACCTCGGCTGACTTGAGGTCCTGCCTACAGGAAGATACCCGGGAGAAACAGAAGTAGGGGAGGGTTGAAACCTACAACCAACATCATTCTGAATGGGGAAAAATTGAAAATGTTCTTGCTTAGAACCAGTACCAGACAAGGTTGCCCTCTATCACCATTTCTATTCAGTATAGTGCTGGAAGTCCTAGCCAGAGCAATCAGACAAAAGAAAGAAATCAAGGACATCCAAATGGGGGCAGAAGAGGTCAAACTGTCAATCTTTGCAGACCATATGATCTTATACCTAGAAAACCCCAAAGATTCTGCCATGAGACTCCTGGAATTGACAAATATGTTCAGCAATGTCTCAGGTTACAAAATCAATATACACAAATCAGTAGCATTCCTATATGCCAACAACAGTCAAGCTGAGAATCAAATCAAAGACTCCATACCCTTCACAATAGCAACAAAGAAAATAAAATACTTAGGAATATATTTAACTAAGAAGGTGAAATACCTCTACAGGGAGAACAATGAAACACTGGGGAAGGAAATAGCAGAGGATGTAAACAGGTGGAAAACCATACCATGGTCATGGGTCGGCAGAATCAACATCGTTAAAATGTCTATACTTGCCAAAGGAATCTGCAGATTCAATGCAATCCCTACTAAAATACTGACATCATTTTTCACATATCTAGAGAAAATAATTTATGCTTTGTATGGAACCAGAAAAGACCCCATATAACAATAGTAACCTTAAGCAAAAAGAACAAACTGGGAGGCATCAATTTACCAGACTTCAAGCTATATTACAAGGTTATAGTAACCAAAACAGCATGGTACTGGCACTTGAATAGAGACATAGACCAGTGGAACAGGACTGAGAACCCAGATATAAAACCATCCTCATACAGCCATCTGGTTTTTGACAAAGCAAACAAGAACATACACTGGGGAAAAGAACCCCTTTTCAATAAATGGTGCTGGGAAAAGTTGATAGCCACAGGTAGAAGACTGAAACAGGATCCACACCTCTCACTGCTCACAAAAATCAACTCACTATGGATAACAAACTTAAACATAAAGCAGGAAATCATAAGAATTCCAGAAGAGAATGTAGGAAAAACACTTAAAGACATAGACCTAGGCAAAGAATTTATGAGGAAGACCCCAAAAACAATCACAGCATCAACAAAAGTAAATAAATGGGACCTGATCAAATTAAAAATCTTCTGCACAGCCAAAGAAACTATCATGAGAGTGAACAGACACCCTATAGAATGGGATAAAATATTTGCATGCTATACATCTGACAAAGGGCTAATAACTGGAATCTATATAGAACTCAGGAAAATCAGTAAGAAAAAATCAAATAACCCCATTAATAAGTGGGCAAAGGACATGAACAGGAAGTTTTCAAAAGAAAATAGACTAATGGCCAAGAAACATATGAACAAATACTCAACATCTCTAATCATCAGGGAAATGCGTATCATAACCACAATGAGATATCAATTAACTCCAGTGAGATTGGCTTTTATCAAAAAGTCCCAAAACAACAAATGTTGGTGTGGATGCAGAAAGATAGGAACCCTTATACGCTGCTGGTGAAACTGCAAACTAGTACAACCTCTATGGAAAGTAATATGGAGATACCTCAAAGAACTAAAAGTAGAAGCATCATTTGATCCAGCAATTCCACTACTGGGCATCTACCCAGAGGAAACAAAGACATTCTATAATAAAAACAACTGCACTTGAATGTTTATAGCAGCACAATTCTCAATTGCAAAAAACCCAAGTGCCCATCAATACATGAGTGGATTAATAAAATGTGGTGTGTGTGTATGTGTGTATATATATATATATATATATATATGTATATATACCATGGAGTACTACTCAGCCACAAAAAACAATGGTGATCTAGAACTTATTGTATTATCCTGGATGAAGCTGGAGCCCATTCTACTAAGTGAAGTATCACAAGAATGGAAAAACAAGCACCACATGTGCTCACCATCAAATTGGTACTAATTGACCAACACTTATGTGCACATATGGAAGTAACATTCATTGGGGATTGGGCAAGTGGGAGGGGGAAGGAGGGGATGGGTAAATTCACACCTAATGGGTGCAGTTCATATGGTCTGGGAGGGGCATGCTTGTAGCTCTGACTTGGGCGGTGCAAATGCAATAGATGTAACCCAAATGTTTGTACCCCCGTAATAATTTTGTAATAATAAAAAAAAAGAAATAAAGATCACTGGTAAGGATAACTACATAGAAAAGTATAAAACATAATATAATGTATTTTTGTGACATTTTTCTTCTCCTACCTAATTTATGAATAGATGACAGATCCATAAAGCAATAAATATAGGATGTATTGATGGGCACATAATGTAAAAATATGTAATATGTATAACAATAATAAACTAAAGGGGGGAGAGAATAGAAGTATATTGTAATTTTTTTTGTATATGGTTGAAATTATATTGGTATTAAAGCTAGATAATTTTAAGATAAGATGTTAATTGTAATCAGCAGGGCAACTACTAAAGAAATAATTCAAAAATAAAGAAATATGAGAATTAAGGTGGTACACTGTAAAATATATAATACAAAAGAAGGCAGTAGTGGAGGACTATACAATCAAAAAACACACAAGACATATAGAAAACAAAGAGCAAAATGGCAGACATCAATCCTAGCTTATCAGTAATCACATTAAATATAACTGAATTAATCAAATCAAAGGGAAGAGATTGTTAGAATGCATAAAAAAAGATCCAACTGTATGCTTTCATAGGACACACTTTAGATTCAAAGATACAAATAAACAGAGTAAAAAGACATATCATGCAAACAGCCATCAAAGATGAAATGCCTAAATAAATATCAGACAAAGTAGACTTTTTAAAAAAATTTAGAGATGAAGCACATTTTATAAAGTTAAAATGATCCATTTGCCAGGAAGATTTAACCATTATAAACATATGCACCTAATAGAGCTCAAAATATATGAAGCAAAACCTGACAGAATGAAAGAAGAAATAGACAGTTCAACCATGAGTATTGGAGACTTTAATACCACACTTTCAATAGTGGATAGAACAACTGGGTTAGAAGATCAACAAGGAAATGGAAGAAGTGAATAACACTGTCAACTAGACATAATAGACAACTTCTAAGGTAATCTAACATCAGCAGAATACACATTCTCCTCAACTATACAAGGAATATTATCCAGGGCAAACCATATGTTAGGCCATAAAAAAAGCCTCAATCAATTTAAAGGATTGGAATCATACAATGTATGTTCTCTGGCTACAACGGAATAACATTAGAAATCAATACTGGGAAATTTGGGAAATTAACAAATTTGTGAAAATTGAACACATTCCTAAATATCCATTGGATCAAAGAAGAAATCACAAGGAAAAATGGAAAATACATTTGAGATGAATGAAAATGAACACATACTAAATTTATGAGATTCAGTGAAAGCAGTGCTCAGAGGGAAATTTATAGCTGTAAAATGCCTGCAGAAAAGAGAGAAAAGATTTCAAATTAATAACTCAACTTTTTACCTTAAGAAACTGGAAAAAGAAGAGCAAATTAAACCCACAACTAGCAGAGGAAAGGATATAATAAAGATTAGAGTGGTGATAAATGACATAGAGAACAGAAAAACAACAGAGAAAAACCAATAAACCCAAAAGTTGGATCTCTGAAAAGATCAACAAAATTGAAAATCCTTTAGCTAGACTATGAAAAAAAAGAAGATTCAAATTTCTATGATTCGGGATGAAATAGGAGACACTACCAACCTTACAAAAAGAAAAAGGATTATTGGGAAAAACTATGAACTACCATATTCCAATAAATTAGATAACATAGATGAAATAGACAAATTTTTAGAAACACACCAACCACCAAAACTGTCCTAACAAGAAATAAAAAAATATGAATAACCCTATAAGAAGTAAAGAAATCAAATTAGTAATTTTAAAACTTCCCACCAAAAAAAGCCCAGGACCAGATTGCTTCTCTGGTGAAGTCTACCAATTGTTTTAATTAATACCAATTCAGAATTAACACCAATCCTTCACAAACTCTTCAAAAACAGAAGAGGAAACACTTCCCAATGCAATCTATGATTCCAGTACTACCCTGATACCAAAACCAGACAAAGACATTACAAGAAAAGAAAACTAGACCCTAATATTCTTTATGAATATAAATGTAAAATTCCTCAACAGAATACTAGCAAACCTAATCTAGCAGCATATAAAAAGAATTATACCCCATTACCATGTGGGAATTATCCTAAGAATGCAAGGTTGGTTCAACATACAAGAATCAGTCAATGTAATACACCATATTAAAAGAATAAAGGACAAAAACCACATGACCAACTCAATGCAGGATAAGCATTTGACAAAAGCCAACACACTTGCATGAAAAAAACACTCAGACTTGGATGAGAAAAGAACTTCCTCAACCTGATAAAGGCCAAATGAATAATCCACAGCTAACATCATATTTAATGATGAAAGACTGAACGCTTTCTGCATAAGATCAGGATCAGTATCCAGACAAGAATGTCCATTCCTGCCACTTCAATATTGTACTAGAGGTTCTAGCTAGGGCAATTGGGGAAAAAAGAAAAAGGCACCCAAATTGGAGAGGGGATATAAACCTATATTTGTATACGGCATAACCATCATGGGATCACTTAACTTCCTAAGACCTGAAGATCTCCACCTTTCATCTGAAACCCCCAACATCTTCCTCTTTCTGATAATATTCATTAAATTATTGTTGCTTATTTTGTCGTTGAGAGTGTACTATGCAAGGGGTCTGCCTTCACTCCCCTGGAGATGCCACGCCCTGTGCCCAGATCATCTCCTTAGAAACCAAGCAATTGCCTGGTACCCGCCTTCTTGGGCCCGGCCGCCATCTTTCCTGGCATTCTTGCAGAACTCCGGCGTCTCGTCAAATCCCACCTTCTAATGCTGGAGGTCTGCATCAACCTGCACGAAGAAAAGGTCTCCTGGTGAGGGCCACCAGCCAGGGGTACCCGTCCCCGTTGTTCTGGAGGAGGAGGGACCGGACTCCACAGCCACCACCCTAGTGGCTGGCGGTCTGCCACACACGCATGGGGTCGTCCATGTCCAAGGCTGCCCTTGGGGCGACCACCGATGAGCCTAGGGAGCCTGAGCCGAAACAGCTGGCGGGTGAGTTGGCCGGGTGTGGGCAGCCACAGGGCTAGCGTGGTCTGAATGGGTAAGAACCTCTAATGGCGGCACCCTACTCTCCTCCCTCCTAATTACCCTCCCCCCAGTCCCTCCCTTCTACCCATGCCCAGAGGAGGTGGAATTTGAATTGCCACTTCTAGTAATCTTTGCTTAAGCATAGAAAGGAACCACTGGCATGTTTAACTCCATATTCCAAAATATTTATAATTTATTCAAATAACTTAGATAGAAGACAAGGGGATGGTGGATTTATAACCCAGTCTTCTTAGAAGGGCCTCACTTCCCAAGTCCACCCCAGCCCCCTTATAAATCATGACATTCAGTAAGTCTTCTCAAGGACAGGAAGAAAAGTCTATTGAGTAGATTCTCCCATAGGTATTCCTTCCTAACCTAAGGACCATGAATGGGCTTTAGAGTGTACATGGCAACGTTTTTATGCCCTTGTGTATGCTTCTAGGGGGAAAAATTTTGATTCTCAAAGGGTAGGCTCCCAGTCTAGCCCCACTCCCTATTGTTGGAGCTCACAGTGAGCAGAGCAGTAACTTCTAAACAATATGTACTATTAGCAATATACATAAATCCTACTGCTATTGAAAACTTCATAGCTGACTTTTCTGGTCACCCCTTTGTTTTGGTATTTTGCTTAAAATCTATTAATTGCCTTAATCTGTATTGCCTTCTGAAGTTTTATCTTCCTGTTATCATGATAATGTGCATGTATTACAGCAACTAACAGTTTACTAAGTTAAACAGAGAGTTTGCTGAGCATTATTTCTGGGCAGGGCACGTACTAGATTCCCTGTATATATTATACAGCCCTGGATGGTTATATAATACGTGCCAGAATTGGCTTCTCAAGACATTAAGGATGAGCACCAGTTAGCTATGTGAAGGCATCATGGAAGGGAAGTAGGCTGCTTGAGTTGGTACCATGATAGTCTAAAGGTTGACACAGGCTGAAATCACGGGAAAACAGAAACAAAGAACCTGTAGAGGAGACTGTTTACAGAAAGGGGAATGAAGCAGACTTAGAGATTTAACTTTTGAGGGGCTGTATTAAGTGAATTGATGAATGGTTATAGCTCTGAGGCAGGGAATTAGGAAGTTGTTGCAATAAACTAGTACAAGGCTATGAGAAAGTGGACTCAAGAAGAAGCAATAAACAGATAAAGGATGCTAATAAAATGGTCAGAGATAGGATGTTCCTACAAGGGAAGTTCCTACTGAACCTTCATGGAATGACACTTTTCTTGAGAGAAGTGGTTGATAGCTTGGTCTTTGGGGTCAAACAAATCTAATTTCAAATCCTAGCCCTGCTACTTGACTACTTTTATGACCTTGGGTATGTTACTTACCTCCTGGAGTCCTATTCATTCATTTAACAAGTATTTACCAAAACCTGTTATGTGCCATCTACTGTTCTGGATTGTGGTGACCAAAATGGACTCAGTCCCTGCCTTCATCAAGTATGCAGGATAATAGGGTAAACAGGGATTAAATATCATGTAACATATGTCAGAACATATTATAATATATGTAATGAAGAAAATGTTTTTTATATCTGTACTTAAGTTAAAATTACCAATTTTGGTTTTGAAAATTGTTTCTCAGTCTACATTTTAATGCTTGTCACCATCTCTTATTTAGATCTAATACAGTACATAAACAAAACTAATATGAGTGTTAAGCATCTGGCTGATGTTCTTTCTGAAAAAACTCGGAGCAGCAGCTCGGTGGTGGTGTTCAAAGCCCTGGTTACTGTGCATCACCTCATGGTATACGGAAATGAGGTGAGCATGGTATATATTCTAATGGTAGTTCTTTCCTTCCTTCTAGTACAGACGAGATTGGGTGCATTCAGGGTGGTTGCCATAGACCCTTCCTTCTAGTACAATGGACTGTAAGCACGCAATTGCAAAATGTTCTTGGTTTGTCAAGGGCTTACTACCTTTTATTTTTGTTAGTGACAAGTGGGGGAAGCGAATAGCAGTATATATTATTTTAAATGGTTTTTCTGTTTTTATTAATGAATATATCTTTGCAATCACTATTCTTTGAGGTATACCATTTTGGCCACTGGCAAAGTAGCCACCGGATAATAAAGTAGATAATAGAATATATATTAATATTTCTTTCAATTTTTAGATGATTTAGACCAAAAGTCCCCTTGAAAATGTATTACTTCATAACTGCTTTAGTTTGCCAAAGAAAACTGGACATCTAAGTCTATTCATCACTTATCCACCTCTCTCCATATATATACATTCTTCATATTTTACAGAACAACTGAAATGCTCTGTAATATTAAATTACTTATTATTTTCTATTTAAAGTTTACAAACATTTCGTCTCAGTAAATTTTACATTAAAAAAATCGGGCTTTAGAAATTGACTGAATTTTGAAAGTTATGATAAAGCAACAGTAATTGTACAGTATAGTATTGGTAAAAATATAACATATGTAAATGGAACATAATAGAGAGCTCAGAAATAGAACTATACTTACATGGGAGCTTGGTGACTCTAAAAACACGTAAAGGAAGGTATGGCAGAAATAATTTAAAATAAAGCCTGTTAGCACAAATGGCATCCCTATGGAAAAACTAGAATGAGATCTTTATCCTACTCCATATACAAAAATACCACATGCATGAAATATCTAAATGTGAAAAATTAAATTTTAAAATTGAAGAAAATGTAGAAGAATATGCTTATGACATCAGGTAGGGAAGACACCATAGTTGAAAGAAGATATTTCCAGTATATATATAATATTACAGCCCAAAGTTTCAATATTCTGAATACATGATTACTAAGAAAAAGGCTATACAATGGACTAATGAGCAAAAGAAATGAACAGAGAGTTCACAGAAAAGGAAACCAGAATGCCTGATAACCATCTGAGAACATGCTTATATTAAGAAAATTTAAAATATCTGACAGTATGAAGAGTTGGGAAGACCTTGAAGAAATGAGACCTCACATACTCTGTACAATTATTAGCTTCTGCATTTTATCACTGTGAAGAGGAGAACATTGAGACATATTTAACAAAGTTGAAAATGCCCAGCCCAGTAACCCAGAAAATTCACTTCTCACATCATATTAGTAATAATGAAAAACTAGAAATCACCTAAATTTCCATCAGTAGGGAACAGATAAAATGAAGTGTGTTTATTGGAATGAGTTTGTGTCTGTTTGGCTGTTTCTCAGAAGCAAGTGGCTGACATTGACTGGTTGGTGAGTGAGGCCAGTGGCAACTGATGGATTGACTGGGTTTAAACTGGTTTTGGGTGGCTACTTATTTCCATGGCTATAGGTCAGTCCTTTTCTATATCTGAGGTAACTTTCACCGGGTGTTTTCTGTTTAAAGTTGCCTTCCTTCAACTATGTTCAAAATGAAAACTATTTTTTATTCTGGAATTGTAGACTTAAAATGTGGGTCAAGAGGAATTGTTTAATAATTGCTCTCAGGTCGATCTCCTATATTTCAGATGCTTAGTCTTGTCTAGAATAATTATTTAGATAATTTTATTTTCTTTAATTTTTTTTGTACATTTCAGAATGTTACGGGGGTACAAATGCTTTGGTTACATAAATTGCCTTTTCACTACCCAAGTCAGAGTTACAAGCGTGCCCATCCCCCAGACAGCACACACTATGCCCATTAGGTGTGAATTTACCCATCCCCTCCTACCCCCTCCCCCCTGCCCGACACCTGATGAACGTTACTACTATATGTAACAATAAGTGTTGATCGATTAGTACCAATTTAATGGTGAGTACATGTGGTGTTTGTTTATCTCTTCTTGAGATACTTTACTTAGAAGAATGGGCTCCAGCTCCATCTAAGTTAATACAAGATGTATTAGTTCACCATTTTTATGGCTGCGTAGTACTCCATGGTGTACATACACCATATTTTATTAACCCACTCATGTATTGATGGGCACTTGGGTTGTTTCCACATCTTTCCAATTGTGAGTTTTGCTGCCATAAATATTCAAGTACAGATGTCTTTTTTATAGACTGTCTTTTTTTCCCTTTGGGTAGATGCCCAGTAGTGGGATTGCTGGATCACATGGTAGTTCTACTTTTAGTTCTTTGAGGTATCTCCATACTGCTTTTCATACAGGTTGTGCTAGTTTGCAGTCCCACCAGCAGTGTATGAGTGTTCCTATCTCTCCTCATCCATACCAGCATCTGTTGTTTTGGGACTTTTTGCTAAAAGCCATTCTTACTGGAGTTCTCACTGGTGATATCTCATTGGGATTTTGATTTGCATTTCCATGATGATTAGAGATATTGAGCATTTTTTCATACGTTTTTGGCCATTAGTCTATTAGAGGGCCAATCAACCATGGTCTCATTCAAATAACCAGGCTGCTACAGATGACGTCAACCCATTTATGCCTCTGGAAGTCTGCCAATCCTTGACTCCACTCTTCCCTAAACACTATATAAGATCAGCAGCTGCTCTGTCAGAAGTCACTGTGTCTGAACGGCAGAGCTCTCTTACTAGAGAAAGCAATGCATTCCTACTTTGTTTTTTTATTTCATATATTGAAAGCTCATCATCCTTTGGAAAGAATTTTTTTTAAGTTCCTTAAATTTACCTCTCTTATATTTTACTCTCCTTCATAAAATACAAAGATTTTTTTTTAAATAATACTTGGGCCGGGCGCGGTGGCTCATGCCTGTAATCCTAGCACTCTGGGAGGCCGAGGTGGGCGGATCGTTTGAGCTCAGGAGTTCGAGACCAGCCTGAGCAAGAGCGAGACCCCACCTCTACTAAAAATAGAAAGAAATTATATGGACAGCTAAAAATATATATAGAAAAAATTAGCCGGGCATGGTGGCGCATGCCTGTAGTCCCAGCTACTCGGGAGGCTGAGACAGGAGGATCGCTTGAGCTCAGGAGTTTGAGGTTGCTGTGAGCTAGGCTGACGCCACGGCACTCACTCTAGCCTGGGCAACAGAGTGAGACTCTGTCTCAAAAAAAAAAAAAATAAAAAAAATAAAGTAATACTTGAAGCTCTGACTCAGGGGAGAGGGCAAGGACAATATATGTAACCTAAACTTTTGTACCCCCATAATATGCTGAAATAAAAACAAAAAAGTAATACTTTCAGAAATTTTATATGAAACACGATTTTTAAAGTTTTATATTTTATATTTAGAATTTTGCTAGATCCTAAATTCAAACTCACATTTGATCTGGGAGGCTGAGGCGGGAGGATCGCTTGAGCTCAGGAGTTCGAGACCAGCCTGAGCAAGAGCAAGACCCCATCTCTACTAAAAGAAATAGAAAGAAATTAGCCAGACAACTAAAAATATATAGAAAAAATTAGCCGGGCATGGTGACGCATGCATGTAGTCCCAGATACTCGGGAGGCTGAGGCAGGAGGATCGCTTGAGCCCAGGAGGTTGAGGTTGCTGTGAGCTAGGCTGACGCCACGGCACTCGAGCCCGAGCAACAGAGCAAGACTCGGTCTCACAAAAAAAAAAAAAAAAAGAAAAGAAAAGAAAAGAAAAAACCTCACATTCGAAAGTCCTGACTTAGAGATGGATAAGTAGTATAAAGCTTCTGTATTTTCTAACAAATTTTCAAAGATTAGGTATATTCACTACCAGTAGTTTTAAGAAGTTATCAGAAGTCATCTTATACATGAAGAAAAAAAAAATTCTCTGAAATATCTATTTGTTCTATTTAGTTAGACATACATTAACTATTTCACCAGAAACTTCTGCTCTGGAAACATTTTAGTAGGAATAAAAAAATGTATCTTCAGAAATAATACTGATTCCTATAAGTGCCATTTATTATCTAGAGATAGTTCAGATATGGTTTGAGGAGAGTTAATTGTTCAATACTATTTAGTACAAAAGAAGATAAGGCATCTAACTGATGCATTAGTAGTCATCCCCACCTCCAAAAGTTGCAGGAGGTATTTTTAACCACTTTCATTTACTTTGCAGAGGATCTGCTCTGAACAAAATGAAATATTCACTGTTTGTTCTATCTTACATTTATTTAGTAAGAACCATTATCATCTATCCCAAGCACACAACTTTTCAGAATAACAAAGATGCACAGAGCAACAATGGCCTTCATTCTAAAAGCACAATGCTTCGAGGAAGCAGTTCTTGTTTTATTAAGTGCCTTCAGTTTTGCCTTAGGACCTCTTTGACTTGAGAAGGCTTTTTCTCTGATGTGCAGAGATGGTCCTTTTATATTCATTATTATATGCTGTTAATTGATGATGATGGAGAAATGAGTGGATCCTTTCTTCTCCCTTTTCCTGAGTAATATTCTTTTGGGCTTAATCCTAATAATTAGTTTTGAGGAAAATGAATAGATGTATAGTACTACTTTCTGTGATTCAGTGGAGTGAAAATGCATCAGGTTTTCCATCATAAACATCTATCTCTAGAATTTTATGCAACCACTGTAAAAATATTTCCTGGGCTGGAGTTTAACATTTCTTTTTGCATTTTTTTCTGACCCTCTTTTTAAATCTTGGGGAAAAAATGAGGACATATTTTAAAGAAAAGTTTTTTTTCCTATTGTTAAGAATGGAAAAAGACAGTATTACCAAATGAGGAAACAACTTATATCAATGTTAATTGTAGTTTTAAGTAATGTGAGAAAAGCTGCTTGCCCTGTAGGAGGGGTTTTCTCTAATAGCAATAACAAACAAAATATACTTAAAAATTAAAAACATATAAAAATCTGGCCTTTGAAAATACTATAATACTCTAGTTAAAGTGCTCTGATGCCTCAGGTTCTAGAATATTCTGAGGGAAAAGTTGCAAATAGAATGTAAGGTTAAACCTCTCTCTCTTATCTCTTATCTCTTTCACTTCTTTTAACATTACCACCTAGAGCTTGAGGAACTTAGTACAGAGTTTCTGAAACAGGCAAAGTGTCTGAGGTACAGTTCAAACTCTGATTTAGCCAGAAATTAAGAAAGTCAAATAAACTTTTCTAGCACCAGGCTCCTCCTCTAGTGAAGCAGATTCCTGGCAATACCTTATAAAGACTCTCTTATTATAGTAGATAGTCTTTAAATGTTCATGTAACAATAAAAAAGCGTAAATTATACTATTCACCTATATTCAGGCATGTTCAATCCTAAATATTCCTCCCTGTTAGCAAAATATTATTGGCCAACTCAATTCATTGCTCCAGTTTTTGATTCATTATTCATTCAGTAAACATTTATTGAGCACCCAGTATGTGCCGTGTAACATGATACAGCCCTAAAAAGAAAGTAGTTCTTGTTCTTTCAGAACTTATAGTTTAACAGAGAAGACAAATGAAAAGCAGTTAATTATCACAAAATTGGATAAAGGTTATGATAAGGGAAATGACTTCCTTGGGGATGGACAGGGGTGATAAAGTCTTCAGTGAGTTTTGTGTCTTCCAGCAAGAGTGATGAATAAAATGCTCACTTATTCTGATGAAACTTTGTGAAAACTCAGGGAAATTCTTAGAACCGAGAATAGCCCAATAACTTCTCCTCTCTAGCTACACCTAACCTCTCTAACAATCACAATGGAAAATATTCAAAACTCAGCTAAATCTCATTTTATTGATGTTTTATTCAATGCTTAAACATATATTTACTCAACTATGCAGGAAGGAGAGAGATTCAACAGTGTGTCCTTTTAAGAAAAACAAAATGATGCTTAATAAAAAAGTTGTCAACCCAAGTGCCCATACATACATGAGTGGATTAATAAAATGTGGTATATGTATACCACGGAGTTCTACTCAGCTATAAGAAACAATGGTGATATAGCACCTCTTGTATTTTCCTGGATAGAGCTGGAACCCATTCTACTAAGTGAAGTATCCCAAGAATGGAAAAATAAGCTCCACATGTACTTACCATCAAATTGGTTTCACTGATCATCACCTAAGAGCACATTTAGGAATAACATTAACCGGGTGTCGGGCAGATGTGGGGGGGGGGGAGGGGATGGGTGTATACATACATAATGAGTGTGATGTGCCCCGTCTAGGGGATGGACACGCTTGAAGCTCTGACTCGGGGGGGGGGCAAGGGCAATGTACTTAACCTAAACTTTTGTACCCCCCTAATAAGCTGAAAAAAAAAAGAAAAAAAAACAATGCTAATAGAGAAACCAAGTTGTATAATGACATTTAGTACAATACCATTTACATAAAATTTTTAAAATACACACAATTTTTGTCAATGGAACAACTACAGGTGAAACTATAAGGAAAATAGACTTTCAAGATAGCACATTAAAATTATGATACCAGTTACTTCTAGGTCGGAAAAGAAGAAAATGGACCTTGGGTATGGGGCAAAGGGTGCTTTAACTTTATCTGTAATATTTTATTCCTCTTATTTTAAAAATAGGCTTGAGGCAGATATGTCAAAAATGTTAGCAGTTATCATTTCTAGGTAGTGGGGTACACAGATGTATCATATTACTCTTTGTATTTTTCTGCAGTTTAAAAATTACTCAAAAGAATGGAATGTCTAGATAGAAAGTCTTGGACGAAAAAAGGTGCTTATTCATATGAGCTTTAATGTTTAATCCCTTGTTTATTTGGGGAGTAGATAAACAGGAAAATTGGCAGCACTGCAGATCCTTATGTTGGATATGGTCGTGCTCAATTTAATCAATGCTCCTGAAATAGATAGAAACTATGTGATAGAGCTATGTTCAAATATACATTTATTATGACAAAATCGTTAATAAACTCTCTTTGTATTCAGAAACTAATTTTAGAATTTGTCTCTTTTGTTTGACAGCGTTTTATCCAACATCTTGCATCTCGGCACTCTTTGTTCACCTTACACAACTTCCTGGATACAAGTGTCATAGAAGGTAAGATGATTCTTTGATGGAAATATTTCTGTGTGGCAAGGAGGGAAAAGTCCTGAAAACCACACCTAGTTAAAAAAAATGGTTCTAAAATAGGAACGATGTGGTGTGTCATATATTTTATGAAGGTAAATAATCCCTAAATTCATTGATAGAACACACATTTGTGTGCTTACTGAGAATAGCAGAATATGTATGTGCTAGAGACAGAGAAGTTAATGAGACCTCCAGTAAAGACTCAGCGGGGGCCTTATCCAGTCTACTGAAAATCGCTGAACACTCTTAAACCGCTTCTCTGCCTGAGTTTCATTCTTTACACTTCTCACCGGCTATCTCTGTGTGCTTCAAAGATGTTGTTGAGGTATACAGGTGATTGTGGAATTAGTCTTTGCATTTATTGACATACTATAAAAAGTTAGTATTGGTTGAATTGGATATAATCAAAATGTCTCATTTTTAGGCTATACTATGTCAACCTTCATCAGACGGTACAGCAGGTACTTGAATGAAAAGTCACTCGCATATAGATTCATCGCATCTGACATCACAAAGATCAAGAGGGGGTCAGTAAATATCATTCGTTTGTAAGCAAGACACACTGAAACTCATATGTGGTCTGCTTTATAGTTTGTCAGAAACAGTTCTATTTCAAGATGTTGATGTCACAGCACTTCTCAAACTCTTAATTATTGATCTTTATGAATTTCTTTTATCTTTTGTAGGACACATGGTATGATGAGAACTATGAATATTAAAGAGCTGCTAAACACACTTCCAGTTATTCAAACCCAGTTTGATGCTCTTCTTAATTTTAATGTAAGAGCTTTATAAATCCTTTAAAAATATATTAGCAAATGGCATCATTTAACTGTAGGTGGGAGAAGGAATTTTTTAACTGTGGTGGTAATTGATTATTATTTTATTTAATTTACAGGCAAATCCTGATGAACTAACAAATGGTATAATACATGCTGCTTTTATGCTCCTCTTTAAAGATGCTCTTCGTCTCTTTGCAGCCTATAATGAAGGGATCCTTAATCTGCTAGGTAGGATAAAGAATAAACATTACTTTTTAAAAAATAAAATGATAAAAATAATTTATTTGTAAAAATCTTTTATCGCTACATTTAGACTCATATTTGCTTTAGATTCAAAATAGAAGATCCTTGCAGAGTCATGTAGACTTTTAAATAATGAGATATTATGTTGCTTCATTGATTAAAATTATTTGGCTAATCAGGCACAAACTTTTCAATTTTTATATAAGTGCTAACTGATATTTCTGGGAGATTTACCAGAGAACAAACATGGGTTGCCATATTTAAACATTATACATTGAGGCCCATTTCTGCCAAGGTCAAATAACAGTTCTAACTTGCCCAAGAAGATAAAGCCTATAATGTAAGTAATTGTTGTTGATTATATACATGCATTTTTCAGGCTTTTCAGGAAACTACTGTCATCATTTAGCCCTAATGAATGATTCATTTCATTGCAAAGGTTCTCTGAACTTTGTTGATGAGAATTTGAGATCTTTTCTTATACTGAATAAATATCTAGTACATTTGTAGGGTTATAAGAGGGTAGGAAACACAGCCCCTTCCTTCAAAGAGCTGCAAAGCTTGATGTTAATCAACAAGACTATAGGCTAGAAGTTGTAGAAATTAAAATCTAAACTATCTGCTATTAAATTCTGTATATATTCCCAGCACTGGTATTTGGTATACACTAGTGACTCCATAAAAATCTGTTGATTATAGGGATCGAGGAATGCTATTTCTTGTTATCAAAAATAAAATAACTTGATTAAAACTTTAATAGTTTTGAATAGGTTAAAATCATATCCAGAATCAGCTTAAAACAGAATAATCAGAAAGACGTGAAACTTTAAAATTGCTAAGATATTGACTTCTTCATGGTAATTTTTTCTATTTTTAGACAAATATTTCAACATGAAGAAGAACCAATGCAAGGAAAGTTTGGATATTTACATCAAGTTTCTTGGAAGAACAACCAAATTGGCACAGTTTCTGAAAGTTGCAGAGGTATAGAAATCCATTTCTACCAATGGCTTTTCTGCTTTTTTTTTTTTTTGCATTAGTTTACTATCAGGCATAACTATACTTCTTCCCCCCTCCACCATCACCACACAAACATTCAGAAATTGGTAGTAGTTTTAACTACTTCGTAAATGGTAAAACTAAAAACTGAGGCTAAGTACTTCAAAATGTAGTATCCAATGCACTTGTGCTCAAAAGCAATCTTATAAGGACTTCTTTTTGTAGCCTTGAAGATAACCAGTACCAAGCTTTACCCTCCCACCAGAAACAACTCTAAAACTGGACCAAAATACATATGACATAAATCTTTTTAGGGAGTAGATGATAGGTAGAACAGTTCTGTAGTCAGTGAGAAAAAGAAACACATGACATAAGCCTCGTGTCTTGCCTGACGCTTAGAATCCAAGCAGGATAAATACAAAGAGAAACACACCTAGGCACATGATAGTCAAACTTCTGAAAACCAAAGAGAACGAAGACATATTTACCCACATGAGAACAACAATATGAATAATGATGACTACTTGAAAACTTGGAACAAATTTGTATGATATCCAAAATGCAGCTTAGCTCTTCCCCCGACAGCAAAGATTCAATACCTGGCAAGTCTTTCCTTTTAGAGTCTATCCTTGGGATAAATATAAGTATATACTTAAGTATGCAGGGCATACTTTAGCCTGATATGGTACCAGCCAAGGAAGACATCATGTTCTTGGGCTATTTTCTCTTTCCTGTATACAGTGATCGCTCAGTTACTATTTTTCTGTTGCCACTCCCTGCTGTAATGTGTATTTTCCCCCTTTTTTTGTGAATTCAGCAAGTTGGAATTGACCAGAGCAACATTCCCTATCTTAATCAGGTCAGTGTATCTCTCCTATGTATTTAAGTGACTTTTTTTGTGTTTATGCTTATATGTTTATTATATTACTCATCATATGAGACTCTGTCCTTTGCCATATACTTATATATGTGTGCATTTTAATTTTCCCATAAGTGTTAATATCACCACCACACACAGATGGTGACTCACGTTATAACAACTAGACCATGCTTTTAAAATGATCAGTGGAGACAGAAGGGTATTTGGAATAATGAACTTAAATTTGACGGCTGCCTCGACCACCTTCAGGAGTGTGATCTCAAGCGACTCATTTCCATTCTCTGTTCCTCATTTCTGCAACTACAAAATGGGTGTGATGCTATTGCCTACCTCACAGTAGTGTTGTAAGAATCAAATGAGCTCAGGCTTTTTCCTCTGGAAATGCCTGTGTTCCATCCCATATGCACCAGGGGGCTTGAGAAACAGGGCTGCTGGCCCAGCCTGGATCTGCTACAGAGTGCTTTCCTGCTCTAGGCAATGGAATGCTAAAAATTTAGTCAGTGTGGAAGGAATGTGGACTCCACATATCTTTCCAAGGTCTCCACTATACTGCTCACTTCCTGTTCATCTGATCCTGTTAGTATGACATCATGGATACAGTGGATCAGTTTGATGTTCTGAGGGGTGACCAGATGGTCTAAACTTCTTCCAACCCAATTATGACCGAAGATGAGAGGGTTAACACAGCCCTGGGTCAGAGCTGTAAATTATACTATTATCCATCCCATGTGCCTGTGAACTCTCTGAATCACACTTCTGACAGTTATAGAAAGCAGCACATTCACCGAACCAATAGCCACATACCATGTACCTGAGGCTGTGTTAACTCACCTCTACCAAAGAAACTATAGTGGCTGGTGCAGTGGCTGCAACTGGGCTACTACTTGATTGATTTTACTGTAGTTTGTCATTCTCTAGAGCCTGACTAATTTTGGTGGGGATGGGGACCATCACCCCTACCTCTTTTGTATCTTCAAGATCGGCACTAATTTCTGCCATCCTCCTGTGAGGGGATCTTATTTTTTATTTACTATTTTGCTTAGGAGATGGGAAGGGGCTATTTCAGAGGCATGTCCCCAGCGGAGTTTTGCTGTGACTTAACTATAGTTATAGGCCTAGGGGACAGGGAGGGGATATGGGGACAGATCCTGATGGGGCTTGTAACTTGTTGGGTAGAGGCTTCTGTATCATCTTTGACAAAGGAAGCTCAGAGGTTTCTGGAAAATATGGAGACTCAGGACATTCACAGCCATCCGTCAGCTATCTCCATCTGATATATCAGTGCTTGACATGGCAGACCTGCCTTGGTTGGGACTGGAAGAATGAAGGCTTATCTGAGATGACACACGTAGAGTGCTCAGATGGTGCCTGGTTCAGGAGGCAGTTCTGTGTATGGGAAGAAGCCTGTGAAGAGAGAAGGTGAAGATGTAGGGGGAGAGGGTAGTATATTGAGTGAGGTCCCTTAGGGAATGAGAAGATACTGGATACAGAGCACAAGTGGAAGAAGTGGCCTCAAATAAGAGTATAGAGGAGGCAAGGAGTAGAGGATGGTTGCAGATACAAATAAAATGTTAGGTTTGGTGGCAGAGAAGCAGAGAGTTTCTGTATGATGACCTGTTAATCCTTGAAGGAAAGGAATGTGTTCTCTTAAGTATACACAGCATCAACATTCCTTCATGTACAGGTAAGTACAAAGGGGGCTTGTATATAGACATCAAACCCCACAGAGTAGTCCACAATGGGAACCATTGTTGAGTGAAATAATGTACAACTTTCCACATGAGAAGTCGGATGACCAGTGGTGGGAAGACAGACAGATAATGAGAATGTCTAGGTTGGTAGAGTAGAAGATGGGGTTTCATTGCCTCATGGCACCATATCTGGTGGATTTCAATCCACATTCATTCATAAACACATGCTCAACCCCTATTGAGTTATAATGAATGAGACACAATCCTAGCCCCTGAGTTCCTGAAGAAGGTTGAACAAAAACCATAGAAGCGTCCCTAGATATCTACCAGAATGTAGTCCTCTGATTTTTCTCTACATTGATCTTTCTTCCCTGAGGGAGGTGGTGCGGGCAGGAAGGGGACCTTTCCTGGAAACCATAGACTCAGCTGTTCTTGAGGCACAGATGAGCATTAACTGTCCAGCACCTGTGGCCTGAGCTCTAGGGGACATCTGCCAGGAGGAATACCCAGGTGGAGAGCTACATTTCCCATTGGGCCACCCTCGTCCTTACCTCAGCTCTGGTCCCGGGGATCCCTGGATCAAAAATGAAGTACTTGGCTGCAGGAGAGTCTGCAAAAGGCAGGCGAGGATCTTGCTGGTAAGTTTTCATGCAGAGCCCCCTTCATTTCCTCTATAAATCAGCTCTTTTTACCGGAACAGCATCCTTATCAGTATGCCGGCCCCTGGCCCTCAGCCAGTACAGAAAGTCATTTGTCGCGGCCTTCACTTGGCAGAACTGCTCCCACAGCAACGTGCTTTCTTGGGTGTCCTGGAAATCCTGGAATGGAGTGAACTGCAGGGCTACGTGGGAGAGGAGGGAGGTGGGAATCCAGTCGGCCCCACCTTCGCCCCACTCGGTCAGTCAGTCTCCTTGAGAGAGGTCTGCTCAGCACAATGCACAGTTCAAGGAGCCTTTGCAGCCACTCTGCTGCTCCATCCCACAAAGGGGCATTAAGGTCTTCCTCTATGACCGCGGTTACCAGTTTCTCCTTGTGCTTGTGCTCCCAGCAGTTTTTACTTCATGTGAATTGATGCTAAACCGCTAGGTTTACACTGCTCACCATTTTGGCGC
The DNA here is from genome assembly GCF_041146395.1 of Eulemur rufifrons. NCBI lineage: Eukaryota > Metazoa > Chordata > Mammalia > Primates > Lemuridae > Eulemur > Eulemur rufifrons. The sequence continues at coordinate 18,704,047 of NC_091012.1, read as the reverse complement.
TCTCTTCTGGACTGTCCCTTTCTCATTTCCTCAGTTAATCCCCTCTGCCTTGACTTTAACGTCCTCTGGGACTCACAGAGCCTCCTGTGAGCAGCCCTCTTGTGTGTCTGTCTCTGTCTGTCCCTCCCCTTTCCACCATTCCCCGCAGTTCCTGTTGTGTGTGGCTCCCGTGCACGCAAGTGGTGGAGTGCGCTGTGTCTGCAGTCTGATGCATTTTTAGTTTTCACTAAAATGCATAGTTTAAACATAAAGTCTCTGGGCCACACTCCTTGTCAGAGCTCCAGGGGCACAACGGCGGGGACCCGCTGAACGGTTCCAGCCTGACCTATGCCTACATGTGTTTTCCCTCAGTCACCACAGCGTTTCTGTGGGTTTGGTGGCTGGAGAGGGACCGTGTTCCTCGTGAAGGAGGTCTTACAGCCTTGCGTCCACGCTTTTCATGCAGAGCACCTTGGTGCATTTTAAGCTGTATTTCTAAGCAGTTTTCTGCCAATCTTGAGTGCTAAGATCACGTGGCAGTGTTTCCACAAATTTGTAGCTGGCAGTGGATTGTTTGAAAGCAAAGCTGACAAAAAAAAAAATGTTTTTGACCAATGTTATTCAAATGCTAATAACTTTTTCTATTTATTCTCTCAGTATTGTGCCTTAGCTCTGTCCACACTGTTAGGTGCGGAGCCGAGAGAGAGACACACGAAGCCTCGTGGGTAGCAAAATGCTGTTTATTTTGAGCATCTGGGTGCAGATGGGTGGAGGCCAAAGAGCGTCCACGAGAGAAAAGGGGAAAGCCTTGGGTTTTATAGAGGGTTTTTCTGGGGGGAGAAAGTAAGTGGGCCAGAACAGCCATTTGAAATTAATTCTTTTTCAAACAACCAGCTCCTAGGACCCCGCCCCAGTCGCGTCTGTCCTTCATCTTGGGTATTCTCCTTATCAGGAGAGCTAGGGAGGGATAGCCTTGGTCGCTATCAGGGAGGGAGGGGAAAGGAATGCTGGCTGCAGCTGTCTGTTATATTTACAAAGTCTGGGGACTCTCCAGACTCCTGAGGCTATTGTTTCACACGTCTAAGTTTTGCATTAACCACATTTTGTCCTATGCATACTTTTCAGGTTCCCACCTGAAACAAACCTAACACACACCACTGTAAACAGTTCCTTCATGAAACCCTCTTTCCACTTTCTGCTCAACAGTTTATATCACCCATCTTCACCTCCAAATCTGCTCCTTTTCCTGTGTCCCCATGTCATCCTTGAGACCCTCTCCCTCAACTCCCCTTAACAATCCAACACTGAGTCCTATCAACTTTTAGACTTATCTTCATTGCATCCCCTTCTCTCCATTTTAGCTTAGTTTCAACATCCCTCATCTCTCACCTTGCAACCAATCTGCCTTCATATACTCTGCCCCCTGCTGTTTGTTGTAAAACAATGCATCCAAAATACAGATCTGATCATTTCATCCCTGACTTAAAAGCCCTCCAGTTGTCTCCCAGTATTCTTAGGATAAAGTTCAAACTCCTCAACATTGCCTATAATTTAAGGTCCTGCATTGTCGAATCCCTACCTACTCTCCAGCTTCATCTCCCTCATGCTCCCCCTTGCAGTCTCTGCTCTAGCAACATGGTTCATCTTTATTTTTGGCCTGTGCCATATGCCCTCTCCCAGGGCCTTTGCACATGTTCTTCTGCCTACAGTGCTCCTTCCTCTACTTGTGACTTACTTATTTCCCCACTATCGTTCAAATCTCAGTTAAACTATTACTTTCTTCAGGAGGACTTGCTTCCCTGACCTTCCCTGACGGTCAGATTCTCTTCCTTCAACCCTGAGGATCACGTACCTCTGTTTCATGCTACTTTTCACAACTCTGACTTTACATTTATTTGTGTGATTATTTGATATCTCTTCTCCCCTAGACCTGTAGACTGTAAGCTTATGAAGCCTGGAACCAGGTTGTTTTTGCTCATGGCTATATCCCTAGTACCTACTTTAGAGTAAATTATTATCAATAAATTTCCTTGAATAAAAGAATGAGTGAATGGAACAGGAGGGAGATGGTAGAATATAGAACCCTAGTGGGAAATTGGCCTTATGTAAGAGGAAGTCTACTTTTTGTATTTTTAATGGAAACAGAGAATGAAAAGATATATCCGCATTCATTGAGAAAATATTAATTAAGCACTCATGATGTGCCATGCACTTAAGATTCATTAGTGAACAAAATAGATGAAATCCCTGTCTTCATGGAGCTTATATTCTATTGCAGGGACATAGACAATAAACATATAAAGAAAGAAACCTGTAATGTTAGTAAAAAATAAGTGCTTTGAAGAAAAATAAAACTGATAAAGAGACTATCAGTAGTCAAGGAAATCCCCCTTGAGGAGGTGACATTTCAGCAGAGACAAGGGACCATGTCCACACCTGAGTTTCTATTTATATGTTTGGTATTGATTGAATTTGCTAATATGATGAGATTCTCTTTCCCTTTTTTTTCTGTTTCCTTCTCTCCCCCTACTCCTTCTTCTCCACTAGGCTTAATACTTTACTTAAATTTATGTAGTGATCTGGCCATGCATGAAGGAACCATAGATAATGAATAATTTTAAGTCCAATGTCTTCTCCTCAGGGGATAGATATTTTAGCAGTCCTTTGATCATTTTAAGAAAATTTGTTGTTTTTAAAAGTGTATTTCAAAGAATAGTTTGAAAAATCTGATTTTATATCAAGATGCCGTATATTCATTTTATTAATGAATTTGCATGTACCAATTTTAACTTTAATGCATTTGCTATAGAGGTGCTTTAATTTTTGTACAAAATATTTTTATACAGTTGTCTCTCCATGTCTGTGGGGGGTTATTCCTGGAACCCCCATGGATACCAAAATCCATGGATGCTCAAGTCACTGATATAAAATGGTGCAGTATTTGCAAATAACCTACACACATCCTCTCATGTACTTTAAATCATCTCTAGATTACTTATTATACCTAATACAATGTAAATACTGTGTAAATAGTTGTTATACTGTCTTGTTTAGGGGATAATGACAAGGAAAAAAGTCTATATGTACATGTTCAGTACAGATGTAACTGTCCGTTGTTTTTTTTTTCCAGAATAGTTTCAATCCGTGGTTGATTGAATCCACAGATGTGGAACCCATGGACATGGAAGGCTGACTGTAATATCGAAGGTTATGTATTTGCTAAAACTATCAGATGATAAGTTTTTCATAACTTTTTTTAGGTACCCCACAGTTTACTTGAAGCACTAAAACAGCATTTAGCATCTTTGGAAGAGGAAAATGACATTTTCCCTCCTTACAGGTAAGTTAATAAATGTCTTAATATAGGTTAATTTTGTTTTCCTCTAAATAATTTCCCTCATCCTAAATGTTAAATGGTATGAGATTGACTAAATAAATTATGGGCTATGAGTATGATAAATACTGTTCAGCTATTTTAAATGATGATATGGAACAGAACTTTTCAGTCTTTTCTGGGATTCCATACTCTTCACAAGGGTGATATGCTTCCCAAAGGAACATCTTTTATTAAACCGAATGATTCTCGAAGTCAGAGATTGGGATGGGAATATCCCCCTCTTTTCAAGAACTTGATTCTTTCCCCTAGGGGCTCCTCTAGTGAGAATAACTGTTATTTTAGAAGATTATTTAATGGCATGGCAAACTGTTCATGATACAGTGTACACAGTAACATTCAAGGCACATATGTGTGTATGTATACACACATATATGTATATGTACTCCTTATGCATATACGACAAATTGAATCATATAAAATTTGATGTATATTACCTCAAAATGTTCATATTAGCTATTTTTGAGTGGAACAATTATGGTTGATTTCAGTTTTCTTTTTTGTACTTTTCTGTATTGTCTAAAATTTCTAGAAAGGTTGTGTATTATGTATTCATTACATATCTTTATATTATGTTGACTGTAATTATATATTTTTTAATTTCAGCTTATTATAGGGGTACAAAAGTTCAGATTACATACATTGCCCACGTACCGCCTATCCCCCTGAGTCAGATAATTATGTTATAATTTATAATATAATTCATATTATTACCCTCTCTTAGGCTACAAGTCCAGTGCTATTTATTAATTATCTCTATCACAGATAGATATATAGTTAGCATATAGTTAGATATATGGATGGATAAGTCAATGAATCTAAGAAATATAGACTCAGCTAGGTAGGATATATATGATTCTGTTTATTCTCCAGAGTGCCTCATCTTTCTTGTGATCTTTTAAGTCTCCAGCATGCATTGATTGCATCCATCCCAAATAGTCCAGTTGTGAAAGCTTCAGCAATCAGAGATTGCTTTGCAGGTAATATGATATTATTACATGATTATGGTGGTAACAACTGAAGACAGGATTAGAATTTTTAATTTTTCCATTGCTCAACCACCAACTATATCTTCTGCCTCTCCCTGAAGTAGTCTTTGACCCAGCAATTTCATTGCTAGGAATTTATCCAACATATGTATTCACAACTGTGAAACAATGTATGAGCAAGGATATTCACTGCAACATAGTAATAGCAAAATGACATTAATAAGAGGCTTGTTTTCATGTATTGAAATGAAAAAATCTCCAAGATGTATTGTTAAATGAAAAATGAGCAAAGTTTGGAACAAAGTATAGTATTCTATCATTTTTGTTTTTTGAAACAGACTAAAGAAAGAATATATGTGTATTTATAATTTCTTAAAGGATACCTCTGGAAGGATATATAAGAAATGAGTTAAAATGGGTTGCTTCCAGAAACAACGTGGTGGTTAATGGAAAGAAATGGCTGAGAGAGTCTTCACTGTATGGCCTTTTGTAATTTTTGAATTTGTATCATGCAAATAATTACCCATTAATATATAAATTTTGCAAAGAAACACAAATATACATACAGTGTTATACCTTATAATGCTTAAGATGGAAGTCCTTCATAATCCCTTGAGGTTAGTTTGCATCATACTTAAGTGGTGTGCTGAAGCCAGCTCATACCAGCTTACAAGAGCCAATTATTAAATTTTCAGGAATTTGGCTACCTGATTTATGTCACTTTGGTAGCTTGAAATTGGCCATGATGGGAGTATTTACACCACAGAAACGGGCAAACACTACAAATAAGGCCTCTCTTTTCTCAAGAGCTGGTTCTTATTTACTGGCGTACAGCTACTCATAGGCAGCCATATTTTGTTTTTTAACAGGTTATTTTGTTTCAATGAGGTTACTTGATCATCTAGACACAAATCTATGTAATAATGAGCTATAGTATCATAGGGTCTATATGTATTTGAATTAAATTTTGTTCTTAATTTAACTTAAAGATTTAAGTTGTATCTGTTTTAAATGTTTTTATTTTTCTTTTGTACATATATTTTCAATGGACACACCTTCTGCATTTTTAATGGGTGAGTTTGACCACAACTATTATGAACATAAGTCCTTCTAGTGAAACCATGTACTATACATTTGCTTCATTTCGAAAAGATTAACTACACTCACTTTTCTGAGTGTGGTTTGGGAATCATTAGTGCTTACGAAAGATATTATAAGACAATTTAACATAGTGGTTAAGAGAACAAGCCGTGGATTCAGTCCAAAGTGAATGTGAATCCCAAGTAGAGAGTAGGAGAAATAGGGGAACTACACTATTTTAAAAGGCTATAGGCCTGATTACCAACAGACCAAGACTGATGACTACTGGTGATCTCCACACATGCCACCTTTATTGCTTCAGCCAATTCGCTTGACAAGCCTATGACCAGCTGAAACTACTTTTTCTCTTAAATTAAATTACTGTGATTCAAAAATGCTGGTCATGGAGCCAGAGTGCTTGGGTTCAAATTTCACTCTAAGACTCGTGGACTGTGTGTTTTGGAACAGGTCACTTGACCTGTGTCTCAGCTTCCTTCCACTTTCTACTTTGCTCATTCTTCTCAAATCTTCTAGCTGCTCTACATCCTTGGTGATTACGTTGAATGTTTTTTTCTCTATCTCTGGCCTTGGTTGAGGATACTTCTCTTACGGTTTTAATTACTATCTATATTCTAGATATATAGATAGACAGAGATAGTTTATATTCCTGTTTATATTTATGTCTAGAGATCCAAACTCATGTGTATCCAGCTGTCTACTGGACTTCTCCACATGGATGTTCTGCAGTCATCTCACTTTATCCAAAATGAACTTGCCCACTTACCATCTCTGTGAAAACCTTGCTCCTTTACCTTTGGCTTTGTCTTAGCTGTAGTAAATGGCACTGCCATCCATCCAGGCGCTCAGTTGCTACCTGGGGGTTATGTTTTGACACTTCCTTTCCCCTCACTCTCATATCCAATCCATCACCAAATCCTATTCATTCTACTACTCAATGATCTCTCATTTCTCTCCTCTTATGTTCATCCAAACTGCCACATCCTTAGTTTTATCCTTTAAGTTTCACATTAACTAACACAGAAGAATTGTTCTTGATTCCCTACATGAAGTTATAATAAATTTAAATCACCAATAAGGGTGATTATTGGCAAAATATTATATATAAGAATGACTTTGAAAGATTATATTCTAACATCATCATTGAGAAATAGATTTTTGGGTATAAATATTCTGACATTTGTTAAAAATTGATAATGAAAATTATTTAAGAGCAGTGAAAAATTTATTGCAATTGAATAGTTACATTATAAATGTGAACTAATAACATTTAAATTTAGGTCATTATGTGCAGTTATGTTGCTAAAATGCTTTTTGAATATATATTTCATACATTTCTGTGCAATACTGCATATTACTTCCTCATTTGCCAAATATTTCTTGACTTACTGACTTATTTACTGCCTACTGTGTGCCTGGCACTTTGTGGGCACTGGGGACACAGCACTGAAAGCCAGGGAGACAGAAAATCAACAGAGACTACTGTAAGAACTTCCTGACCACCTCTCTGTTTCTACCCTTGCTCCCTACAGTCCATTCTTTACATAGCAGAGTGCTCTCATTAAAATACCAGTTAGATCACATCTCTCTTCTATTCGAATGCCTCCAATGGCTTTTCTATCTCAAAGAAATTGGCCTGAGCTAATGCCTCAGAATAAAAGCCAAAATCATTACAATCCCTTACAAGGCCCTTAATGATCTGAACCCTCCCACCTTTCAATTGCCTTTCTGACCTTTTTGGTCATTCTAACTCCAGACACATTGGCCTTCTCACCGTTCCTCACACAAACCAAGTACATTCTTTCCTCAGGGCCTTTGCTAATGCATTTCCTTCTGCAGAATCAATGTGGTTCATTCTCTCATATCCTTCAGGTCTTTACTTAAAAGTCCCCTTCTTGGTGATTTAAAATTTAAATTACTGCATGTACTAAGCTAAATAAATAAAACAAAAATTAGTAGAAACATAGAGAACTTGAGGAAAATACTATGTATTGGGCAATTTCAAGCCACTTCTTTCATTATTGGACAGATCTCCCTCACCAACATATCATATCCCTTTCCCTGAGCATGTCCTTTCCCTTAGCATGTACCACTATCTAGAGTATTATATACTTTGTCATGGTTATTTTCTGTCTCTGATAGAATGTAAATTACATGAAGGCAGGGATTTCTATCTTTTTTGCTCACTGATGTATCTTTAGCACCTAGTATAGTGTCTGGCACATAACAAGTGCTCAGTTAAAATTTATATAATAAATAACTGAAGAGCACTTTATACTTACTCACCTAATAATTTGAGGTCCTGTTAGTTCATAATGGGAAGGTACACATATGTTATTACTATATTAATATAAATTTAGTTTATGTTTTCATCTCATTCAGTCTCTTGTTTTCAGATTATTTTTCCTACGTGATACATTACAACCAACATTACCTTCATAAGCCCACAAACCTGTTGAAGCCAGACAGCAAGACAGAACAATTATAGCAAGCAGCCTGGATGACTCACTTGCTACCCTTGTAGGAGGTAAGCATCTATTTTTAAATTAATATTTTAAATATATTTTAAATGCACTTTTAAGAAAAAGTATTTACACAAAAATAATATAAAATTTGTGTTTGTTTTATGAAACAGATCTTAACATTGAAGAAATCCCAGTCAATGAGTAAGTTTTTATTATTTAAAAAAGATAGCCAATAAATACATTTTAGAGGAAGAGACTTATAAGAGTAATGACTAGAATATAATTTGTAAATTAGATATCATAATCACTTGTTATAAAACTCTATAATATGTGGGGTTTTTACTTAAATAATTAAAGTAGAAAATTTATTTCTTTTATACTATTCCAACTTTTGTAGGTCAAATTCTTGGTTAAAGTATTTCATGGTTCTCCTACCCCTCTGATAATCCCTTCTTGGTTCATCTAAAGGATCTTCTTTTTCTGGGCATTCTTAAATATTGGCATTCTCTTGCACCTAAGAAATATTAATTTATAGACTTGCCCCCTATAATATTAGAGACAAAAATAATTTCAGGAGTTTTGCAAGGCTTTGCCCTAAAGAAATATGTGAACGTGTTAGTTCATGTATCAAAAGCTGCCTTGCCTCAGAAGGACGTCTCAATGGTCAGTAACAACTACATTCCAAGATGACACTACAGTCTCAAGCCTGTAGTTGTCGCCTGCTTTGAACGACAAAGCAGGTTTATATGGAGCCACAGGACGGAGAACTGATCAAAAAGATGTGCCGCCTAAGACAAACACCTATGATTAGAACAATTAGCCTAAGAGACAACTCTTACTTAAAAAATCTGTCTCAATACACAATAACTAGATAAAATATGAAACCACTATATCTCTATTTTACTAAAGTGATAGTTTTATCTTAAAACTTAGAAGTTTGTCCTAAAAAATTTTTGTAACCATTTATTCACATAAATAAAATTAATTAAAAAACCTATAGAAATCTTTTGGGAGACTTTGAACCTAAAACAAACTACCTATTTTTACATAAATCTGTTACCCCTGGCAACCAATCACTGTACCTATAAATACTGATGTAAAACTTCAGTCCTCACCTCAAAATTCACAGGGATATTTTGGGGTCCCCCGAACACCCTCCTTTTTCTATATTCATAAATGTATTCTTCATAAACTATATTTTTGCCTCTATGTATTATTTTATTTCTATTTTCTATTTCCTACTATTTTTTCATCCTTTGCAACGACCCCTGCCTAAGTGACCCGATTCTTTGCTGGAAACGTAACTAACTCCCTGCAGCATTCCTCATAGATCTTTGTATTCTTGGTACTTTTCTTAAATTATGATATAGACTATATTAAATGAGTATTTTTTTTGATTTATTAAGCAAAGACAATACAACTACTACTTGAAGCTTCTGCGTATCATAAGATAACCAATTTTACTTCAGTAAGTTAATCCCTAAAATTTCAGTCAAAGAAATATCTGACAAATGGAAACCAAAGGAAAGCAGAAGTGGTAATATTAATAACAAATAATAAATAATGTAAGGTTAAAAGCCAGATAAAGATGTTAAATAGGATAAGGGGGAATATCATGTAACGATAAAAGGCACTATTTATGAAGACATAAAGGTATCAATACTGTATGCACTAAGCTAAATACATAAACCAGAAATACATGGAGAACGTAACAAAAATATAATTATAATGGGTATTTTCAAACTACATCTTTCATAATTAGGCAGATCTTGTACATAAAACATAAGTAAAGAGGGGAATTTGAATAATACATAATAAGTAAGTGATAAATCTGAGTGTACACAAAAACACACACAATGTTCTTTAAAGCAATAATATGCTTGGCCACAAAGAAAACCTCAACAAAATTTTGAAGTAAAGAATTTTGGCTCCCCTCCCCAGGGCTCTGGGGCAGATCGAGGCTCCCGAGAGGCCTGCTGCTCCCCCAGCTGTGAGCTCCGGCGCCGGAGCTGGCGCTCGCGCTGTACAAAGGCACAAATGAGCACCTCAGCAGCCTTTATTTTCCCATCTTTAAAAGAAACGAAGGATTGGCGGGGCGTGTTGGCTCACGCCTGTAATCCTAGCGGTCTGGGAGGCCCAGGCGGAAGGGTCGCTTGGGCCCGGGAGTTCGAGACCAGCCTGAGCAAGAGCAAGATCCCGTTTCTACTAAAAATAGAAAAAGTTAGCCGGGAGTTTTGTTGCGCCTGTGGTCCCAGCTACTGAGGCGGGAGGATAGCTTGAGCTCGGAAGTTTGAGGTTGCTGTGAGCTATCATGACGCCATTGCACTCTAGCTGGGGCGACAGAAAGAGACTCTGTCTCAGAAAAAAGAAACAAAGGGTTACTTTTTGGTGAAAACAAGTTTATCGTGTGATCCCTGCGACGTCCAGCAGAATACAGTTACTTGCTTGATGTGTTTGCTTTATGGGGTTACAAGGTTTTCTTTGCTGTCTGTCTCCATTGCTGGACTGTAAGCTCCGTGGGGGCAGAGATCCTATCTATCTCTTCACTGTTTTTTCTCTGCAGGGCCTAGAACTCAACGTATTGGTGAGGAAGCTGCTGGAAACGGAAGCTTCCTAAGTAGATCAAAAGATGTTAGTTTTAAGTTATTATATAATATGCAATAGACTAAAATTATTTCAAATTTAAAATGCTCAGTTGTGGAATTCATTGTCTGCTCTAGTTCAGCTATTTCATCGTAGAAGCTGCCCCAGATTTTCAAGTTCTTGAATTATGAAGATGCACTGAGAATCTTGGTGTCTAGCATCTATATTTCTGGTGGTATGATAACAGCTCATTGCAACCTCGAACTCCTGGACTCAAGTGATTCTCCTCAGCCTCCTGAGTAGTTGGCACTACAGGCGCTATTTCTTTTTTTTTTTTTTTTTCCTAGTGATGAGGCTTGCTATATTGCCCGGGCTGGACTCGGGCTCCTGGCCTCAAGCGGTCCTCCCGCCTCGGCCTCCCGAGTTGCTGGGATTACAAGCGACAGCCCCCCCCCCCCCCCCGCCCCATCCTGGTGCAGCTCAGCTTTTTTAAAAAGACCCTTAATTGTGGTAAAATACACATAACATAAAATTTACTATCATAATCATTTTGAAATGTAGAGTTCAATAGTGTTAAGTATATGGACATTGCTGTGCATCCAATTTTTTTTTCCTTGGGGCCACGGTGTTTTATTATAAAAATAGAATAAAAACTTCAAAAACAATGATCCTTTCTAATTTAATGAAAAATTTCCTATTTTTTTATTGTTTTCTCTATGTGAGTTATATGGAATTCAATTGTCAGTATTAATTGTAACAGTAAGAACATCAACAAGTAAGATTTTCAGGAACCAACTGCAGGGTTTTGCCCAGGGGGCCACCCATCATGTAACATGTATGCTACAGTGTGAGTTGCCAGCGCACCACACAGCTCGCAAGCCTTTCTAAGAAAAGTCTACAGCATCCTTTCTCTGCAAGTTCTCTTAACTACAGTGACTTCTACAGCTTTTTTATACTTTGAGTCTGTACGGACATTTGTACATGAAAGTCCTGCATTAATTCTGGTGTTTGCCCTTGGATCTTTGGGTTTGCTTTTTGCGTTGACTTTAAAGAGACATAAGTATCCCCTTAACCTGTACCTGCTTTTTGGATTTACACTGTTGGAAGCTCTGACTGTGGCCGTTGTTGTTACTTTCTATGATGTCTATATTGTTCTGCAAGCTTTTATACTGACTACTGCAGTATTTCTTGGTTTGACTGCATATACTCTACAATCTAAGAGAGATTTCAGCAAATTTGGAGCAGGGCTGTTTGCTGGTTTGTGGATTTTGTGCTTGTCAGGATTCTTGAAGTTTTATTTTTACAATGAGACAATGGAGTTGGTCTTGGCTGCTGTAGGAGCACTTCTTTTCTGCGGATTCATCATCCATGATACACACTCACTGATGCATAAACTGTCACCTGAAGAGTATGTATTAGCTGCCATCAGCCTCTACTTAGATATCATCAATCTATTCCTGCACCTGTTAAGGTTTCTGGAAGCAGTTAATAAAAAGTAATTGGAAGCAGTAAAAAAAAAAAAAGAATTTTGGAGGCTATATTTTCTCATAATTCAATAAAATTAGAACTATTTGTGTGTATTGATTTTGTATCCTGAGACTTTACTGAATTCATTGATCAATTCCAGGAATCTCTTGGTTGAATCCTTGGGGTTTTCTAGATATAACATCATATCATCAGCAAAGAGTGAGAATTTGATCTCTTCTGTCCCTATTTGGACTCCCTTGATTCTGCTCTCTTGCCTGATAGCTCTCGCAAGGACTTCCAATACTATGTTGAAAAGTAATGGGGACAGTGGGCAGCCTTGTCTGGTTCCAGTTCGAAGTGGGAATGCTTTCAGTTTTTCCTCATTCAGTGTGATGTTGGCTGTGGGTTTGTCATATATGGCTTGTATCATTTTTAGATAGGCCCCGTCCATGCCTATTTTGTTAAGTGTTCTTATCATAAAAGGGTGTTGAATTCTGTCAAATGCTTTTTCTGCATCTATTGAGAGGATCATATGATCTTTATTTTTGCTTCTATTTATGTGGTGAATTACAAAATCAATACACACAAATCAGAGGCATTCATATATGCCAATAACAGTCAAACGGAGAACCAAATTAAGGACTCAAGACCCTTCAAAATAGCAACAAAGAAAATAAAATACCTAGGAATATATTTAACTAAGGAGGTAAAGGACCTCTATAGGGAGAACTACGAAACACTGAGGAAGGAAATCGCAGAGCATGCAAATAGGTGGAAAACCATGCCATTCTCATGGATTGGTAGAATCAACATTGTTAAAATGTCTATACTGCCCAAAGTTATCTACAGATTCAATGCAATCCCTATTAAATTACCAACATCATTTTTCACAGATATAGAAAAAATAATTTTATGCTTTGTATGGAACCAGAGAAGACCCCATTTAGCAAAAGCAATTTTAAGCAACAAAAACAAAATGGGAGGTATTAATTTGCCAGAGTTCAAACTATACTACAAGGCTGTGATTATAAAAACTGCATGGTATTGGCACAAGTGCAGGGACACAGACCAGTGGAACAGAACAGAAAATCCAAATATAAAACCATCCTCATATTGCCATTTAATCTTTGACAAAGCAGACAAAAACATACTCTGGGGAAAAGATTCCTTATTCAGTAAATGGTGCTGGGAAAACTGGATAGCCACATGTAAAAGACTGAAACAGGACCCACAGCTTTCACCTCTCACAAAAATCAAATCACGGTGGAGAACAGACTTAAACCTTAGGTGTGAAACTATTAGAATTCTAGAAGAAAACGTAGGAAAGACTCTTACAGACATTGGCCTAGGCAAAGAATTTATGAATAAGACTCCTAAGGCAATCACAGCAACAACAAAAATAAATAAATGGGACCTGATCAAATTAAAAAGCTTCTGCACAGCCAAGGAAACAGTCACGAGAGTAAACAGACAACCTACAGAATGGGAAAAAATTTTGGCATCCTACACATCAGATAAAGGACTGATAACAAGAATCTATTTAGAACTCAGGAAAATCAGTAAGAAAAAATAGAACAACCCCATCAAAAAGTGGGCAAATGACATGAATAGAAATTTTTCAAAAGAAGATATAAAAATGGCTAACAAACGTATGAAAAAATGTTCAACATCCCTAATCATCAGGGAAATGCAAATCAAAACCACAATGTGATATCACTTAACTCCAGTGAGAATGGCCTTTATCAAAAAGTCCCAAAACAATACATGTTGGCATGGATGCGGAGAGACAGGAACACTCATACACTGCTGGTGGGACTGTAAACTAGTGTAACCCCTGTGGAAAACAATATGGAGATACCTTAAACAGATTCAAGTAGACCTGCCATTCGATCCAGCAATCCCATTATTGGGCATCTACCCAGAAGAACAAAAGTCATTCTATAAAAAAGACATCTGCACCCGAATGTTTATAGCAGCACAATTCACAATTGCAAAGATGTGGAAACAACCCAACTGCCCATCAATTCATGAATGGATTAGCAAAATGTGGTATATGTATACCATGGAATATTACTCAGCTATTAGAAATAATGGCGATATGTCATCTCTTTGGTTCTCCTGGAGAGAGTTGGAACCCATTCTATTAAGTGAAGTATCCCAAGAATGGAAAAATAAGCACCACATGTACTCACCAGCAAACTGGTTTCCCTGATCATCACCTAAGTGCACATTTGGGAATGACACCAATTGGGTATCGGACACAGGTGGGGGCTGGGGGGAAGGGATGTGTGTATACCTACTTGATGAGTGTGATGTGCACTGCCTGGGGAATGGACACGCTTGAAGTTCTGACTGGGGGGATGGGGGTGAAGGGAGGGGATGGGTGCATACCTACATGATGAGTGCGATGTGCACTGTCTAGGGAATGGACACGCTTGAAGCTCAGACTCGGGGGGAAAGGGGGCATGGACAATATATATAACCTGAACTTTTGTACCCCCATAATGAGCTGAAATAAAAAATAAATAAATAAAATGCATATCTTTATTCTTATATATTTCATTTGAAAAAAAGAACTATTTAATAAAAAGTTGACCAGGAAAATCTTAACCATTTGGAAATTTAAAAATATAATCCTTTTGCCCAAGAAGAAATTAAAAGGAAAGTTATTAACTGTCTAAAGGTAAGGAAAAAGAAAACTTCATACCAAAGCTAATGGGGTACTGTGAAAGCTAAACTCAGATAAAAATTTGTACCTTTAAGTGACATTGCTAAAAGAAGAGACATTTTAAGAAAGAATTTAGTTTTTATCTTAAGAAAATAGGAAAAAACAATAAAAAATTAGGAATATAAAATTTATAAAGATAAAAGCTTAAATTAATAACATTCCAAGCAAAAACAAATACAAAAGTTCTTTGTAATGTCCAATAAAATAAGCTCCTCTGATTAAATAGAAAAGAGAATGCAAAAGTATAAAACATTAGGAATAAAAGAGCTGACATAACTACATATGTAAGAGAGATTAAAATAATTATAAGTGAAATACTCTGTGCGACTGTTTGGAAACATCATATTTGAAAATCTAGAGGAAATCGATGATTTCCAAGCAAAATATAAATTACTAAAAGCTATCCAAGAAGAAGCAGGAAAATGCATAGATCAATTACCACACAAGTCTTTGAGAGAATAATCGAATATTTACCAACGTATCAAGGGTTCACAATTGAGCTATCTAACCCTTAAAGAATAGATAATTTCAGGCCATAGAAAAAGGGAAGATCTTCAATTCAGTATAGAAAATGATATAACTCTAATACCAAAGCTGATGAAGACAGACCAAAGAAAGGAAACTGCTGACTAATCTCACTTATTCATGATATTTGTCAGAATTCTAAATAAAAGATTCACAAATAAAATCCAGGAATAAAATTTAAAAATCTAGTGCCTATACAGATTGCTTCTTTTCTATTGGTGTATGCTATATGAAACACCCTGTCTGGGATGATAGTACTGGAGGTGGTGTAATGAAAAGTAGATGAATCTGGGATACATTTTGGAGGCAGAATTGATAGCACATACTGTTATAAGTAAGGGAAAAAAAGAGGGAATCAAGGAATGGTGCTTAAATTTTTGGCTTGAGCTGCTACGTGAATAGTGGTGTCACATATCATGAGAAAGATTGGAGGAGAAATAGTTTGAGTAGGTAAACTGAATCAAGAGTTTTGTTTTGACATGTTGTGTTTGAGACATATATTAGACATCCAAGAGGTAGGTGGACATATGAGTCTGGATATTAGGGCTGAAGATAAAGGTTTGCTGAGTCATCAATGTATACATGGTAGTTAAAGCCATAAGACCTTTTTTTTTAGCAAAAGAAAAGCATACAAATATATTTGTTTTACATAACACAGGAGCCTTCATAGGGAAATGAAGACCTGAAGAAACAGTTAAACCTGTATATTTTTATGTCAGGTTTGATGAAGAGTAGATAGTCATAGAGACATGTGATAGGACAAAAAGGGCATGATCTGCCCTTTTCTAAATGTTTATTACCTATGGTGGTAAATTTAGGGAAAACTTAGCAAGGCCTGTTTGTTCAGATGTAACCCTTTGTTTTCAGACATAAGAATGTTTCTTTCCTTCAGGTATAGGGAAGGCACCTCTCACTAGGGGGTCTTTTGACTTCTTTCAGGGAAAGGTCAGAAAATCCTTCCTAGGTTTTATGAGCTACTTCCAAGGAGAAGGGTAGGGAAATGTCAGAGAGACCTTTCTGCATCTGTTATTTTCTCAAATTCCTTCAGCCTAAAACATTCATTATGTGTAGGTGCCATATTTTGGGAGTAGCACCTCCTGAACCCCATCATTTCCTCATCTGAAACTTCCCTAAGAAGTTTCACAGTCCAGAAGCTGAATTGGTGGATTGTCCCACATTCTATTTTGAACCAGTCTCTTAGTCCTAGAAATAGGCCAGTCCCTTTAAACACTTGTGTCTCATTCCAGCAGGTGGTGTTGCAGGTAGTCTCCCACCGAAGTTAGGCCTCCATATGGTACAAGTGATCAGGTTTTTAATAAGAGGTATTTCTGTGGAAACAAAAGAAAAACAAAGGTTAATGGTTAGAACAAACCATAAACTCAGTTTTTAAGTTCAGAGGACAGTCAGTTGAGATTTATAGATGTTGAGCTCAAAACGTCTTTAGATGAGTGAGGGCAGGCAGTGTCATTCTGACAGATTTTCCTGGTTTGTAGTTTGAGTGTCTTTGGTGATGTCATTAGATGGTTCAGTGAACTTTCTGAGTGGCCCACACAGCAACATACATAAGGGTTGTCAATACATGAGCTGTTGTGGGGATTTCTCTGAAGTTTAAATCAAGTCATCCAGCTTCCGCTTACAGGGCTTCAGGAAAAGGGCAGTTTTAATTTTTAGTGATTCCAAGTCAGAAAGGTGGGAGAAAAATTGGAAATGTTAAAGAGTTATAGCCAAATATTGGAGGAAACTAGAAAAATTCAGAATCCAGTACAGTTTATAAGTAGATAACAAAACTTTAAAAACAATGAAAAGGACAAGAATTTAATACTAATGACAGTGTGCTATAGTTTCCCATTGAAACATAATTTTTCTTTCTATAGTCACCCCCATTTCTATCAAATATAATCAAAGTAAGACTAATTTGATTGCGAAATAAGTCTAGTCTCGTTAAATTTGGTTTGACTGTTTACATAAATGAAAAGAGAATAGTGACTAACCATAAAGGCTCCTTTTGAGTTTGCCTCACTAGAACTTTTCATAAGGAATCTCAGATTGGACTTTTAAAAGTATCTCAAGGCTAGGACGCCAAGCAAAGGACTTGCCATCAGACTTTGCCTGTATTACCTATAGATTTGGGTGAATTCTTTTCTCAAGGTTCCCCAAATGTTCTGAAGTCCCTGAGCCTGCCAGAAGATGACATTCTTTACTTACCTGTAAGGCTGGGAACTCTTTTAAGCCAGGTAATAGGCCAGTTTAAAAAAAAAAACAAATAAACCAAGGGGTTTTATTGGCTCCATAAAGAAAAATCTTAGTTCCTTAAAGCTGTCTGGTCACATCTGATTCTATGCACATTATTCTCACATATAACATTTCAGTAAAAGCCTTGATGTTATAACCAATGCTTCTAATTGCTGTTACAAGGAGAACAGATTCTTATTGAACTCATGTTCAATAAGAGACTGTATTGCCATGGAAATAAGAATACTAATAGTTTCCAAATTCTGGAGTGATCCAGTAGGGAGAAAAATAATTGTTTCATCTTTGTTTACAAAGGTATACTTTGCCAAATTGCTGTAAGCTGTAGATAGCTTAAGAGAAAAGACAAAAAGGGTTCCCTAAATCTAGAAAATAAAATGTTAAAGAACCAGCAATGTTTCAAACAAAATGTCATAAAAATTGTAATCATCCTCGTGGGTCATTCAGTCCCATGTAATTAATTCTTGTTCTGCATGATCTTGGGTTAGCAGTTTCATGAACCCCTCAGATTC
Source organism: Eulemur rufifrons (assembly GCF_041146395.1). Taxonomy (NCBI): domain Eukaryota; kingdom Metazoa; phylum Chordata; class Mammalia; order Primates; family Lemuridae; genus Eulemur; species Eulemur rufifrons. The sequence continues at coordinate 18,686,057 of NC_091012.1, read as the reverse complement.
TTTCTTAGTCCTCAAAATTCTTATCCTGTCTAATGGTATGATCTTAAAGTTATCAGAGGTTTATATTTCAGTTATTTCCATGAATCTCTTGGAAGATGAATTACCTGGCCTATTGTTGATTGCAAAATGCTTTCAGAGATAAATCAAAATAAAACAATAATTGTCTGTGGATGACAAAAGCATTAAAATGGCCATAGCTAAAGATCTGATGAGAGTTCATTTGATAAGGAAATTTAGTTATTTCTATGGCATACAACATTTTAACATAACTCAAATTATGACTGATAACATTGTGTGGACATATCATGAACAGTGAGGGTATTAACAAATTTCTACGAACTTCATACAATTTCTGAAGCATTTATGTTAATAACATATACCCATACAATGTAAAGAAGGTTAAATATCACTTTTATTTGACGATGCTCCTCATGTAATTTAACATAAGTAAGCCTAATTAGTTTAATGTTTTTTATAAGGTAGAGACAAGCCTTTGAGATTTTCCTGGAGCCCTCTGGGAAATCTCATAGTTTGAAATCAAAACACCCCATTTAGAACTTTATTTTAGGAAGTTTGTAAAAAATATCAAAAGGTTTGAACATTTTGATCAAATAGGATTACAGATCATTATGAAACAATAATTATCTATTTAACCAAAGTACAATGAAAGATTTTAAAGGCAAATACAGAAGGTTACATAGTTGTGAACAAAACTTAGCTCCTTTAATATTGAGAAGACTCAGTTTTTGTAAGTAATCAAAGACCTGATAAAGACAACGTGCAGCATAAGAAATTCTTTTGCTAAGACACAGAATCTTTGCTGGGCAGATTACTTAAAAGGTAAAGAAAAATCTTTTTATAATTTATTTTTATGGCTACTTTTTTATTTCAGTATATTACAGGGGTGCAAATATTTAGGTTATGTATACTGCCCTTGCCCCACCCAAGTCAGAGCTTCAAGTGTGTCCAACCCCCAGACGGTGCGCACGGCAACCATTAGGTGTGAATATACCCATCCCCTCCTCCCCCCTCCTACCTGCCCCGCACCCGATGAATGTTCCTACTATATATAATTTCTTAATAAGAGCAGATCAATAATCCAAGAAAACGTAATTTTAACAGAAAGAGAAAACCAATTCTAGTTTTGTGTCAGTTTTCTTTTAATATTAAAGCTCATTAAAAACTGTTATAATGCATTCAATTTTAGCCAACTAACCACACTAGACTCTATCTCTATCCTTTCTCTACCCAATTTGAATTCTTCTTTTTCATTCTGAAACAACCTTTAAATAACCTCCAGGGTAGGAAAAAAATTACCCTTTTTTCTCAACAAAAACACATGTTTATACCTTATACATTTTCTTATCAAAAAATGTATCCTTACTTTCTTTGCAGTATAGAGTTGTTCCCCTTATAATTTCTAGTATATCTTTAGTTCCTCCACAATAAGACCCCAAAAGTGGATAAAACTTAAACTTTTGTTTAGCAATTAATGTTTCGGTATGTTATCTTAATTGAAAATGATCTAAATATCTAATGAATACCCATGATTGAACCGAGAATGGCTTTAAAGTTTCAGGTTACCAAAAAGATTTTGGAAACTGTTTTCAGGCAGGCATATTAAAAATACAATTATTACTGAAAAGTTTATTTATAAACTTTTATCTCACTTAGATCTAGTTAATTAATGTGTCCTTAACGATTATGCTTGAATGGGCCGTAAAATTTTTATGGGTTATTAAACAAAGCTAGCTATCATCTCAAGCTATTTTTTTGTTGACAAATCAGACAAATATCAAAAATATCACAGAAGATAAGAAGCTAAAAAGTTAAACATATGCTCTTTCCCTCTTTTTCCTTACTGCCACGTTTAACACACATCAAGCAATTTATTTTTATTGTACATTTTGTTCTTAGGGTGGATTTATAATTTTATAATCTTAAATATCTAGTAGCAATAACATGAGCTCAATTGGCTAGTAAACCTAGGTAGAAAAAAATTGTATGTCTGTATTATATTTAATGCTGACAACTCTGAAGACTTTTTTTTTAATTTTGTAGTGATCTTTATTTTTTCAGCTCACTTTTTTACTCGAAATATTAAATAGTAACATGAAAAATAAATAAATAAAAGCTAGAGTTAAAAATTGGCATGTAGCAAGTTAAGAAATTTCCCATCTATTTCAGGCTTGACATTTTACCAGAAATGTGTGGTGATTTTTTGCTGGAAAGACTTTTAATCTATTGAGATGGTCATGTATTTCTTCTCCTTTAATTTCTCCATGTTAAACCACCCTTGCATCCCTCTTAAACCATATTAGTTTAAAATGTATTAATTTTTATACATTGGTGGATTCAGTTGGCCGATATTTTCTTTTTTTTTTTATTTTACCAACAATCTTTTAAAAATTTGTCTTGAAAATCTATTTATTTTTACTTTATAAAATTATATATATTTATGGTGTGCAATAGGATGTTTTAATATATGTATACATTGTATAATGATTAAATCAAGCTAATTAACAAATCCATTACCTCATGTATTTATCATTTTTTGTGCTAAGACATTTTAAATCTACTGTCTTAGCAATTTTCAATATATAATATATAATATTATTAACTACAGCCAATGTGTTTTACAACAGATCTCCTAGACTTATTTCTCCTGTTTAGCTGAAATATTGTATACTTTGACCAACATCTCCCCAATCCTCTTCTCGCTACCCCCTGTACCCCCTAGTAGCCATCATTCTACTCTCTGCTTTTATGAGTTCAACTTTTTTTAGATTACACACATAAGTAAGATCATGTGGTATTTGTCTTTCTGTACCTGGCTTATTTCATTTAGCATAGTGACCTCCAGGTTCATCCATGTTGTTGCAAATGGCAGGATTTAATTGTTTTTTAAGGCTGAATACTATTCCATTGTGTAATGTACATCATTTTCTTTATCCATTCAGCCATTCATGGACACTTAGATTTATTCCATATGTTGGCTATTGTGAATAGTGCTGTAATGAATATGGGAGTGCAGATATCTCTTCTATGTACTGGTTTTATTTCCTTTGGATGTATACCCAGCAGTAGGATTGCTGGATCATATGGTAGTTCTATTTTCAGTTTCTTGAGGCTCCACCATACAGTTTTCCATAATGGCTCTAATAATTTACATTCCCACCAACAGTATTCAAGAGTTTCCTTTTCTCTGTATCCTTGCCAACATTTGTCATCACTTATCCTTTTGATCATAGTCATTCTAACAGGTGTGAGGTGATATCTTAGGGTGGTTTTAATTTTCGTTTCCCTAATGATAAGTGATATTGAGCATTTTTTAATATATATGTTGGCCATTTCTATGTCTTTTGAGAAATGTCTATGCAAGTCATTTGCCCATTTTTTATTCACATTATTTGTTATATTGCTATTGAGTTGTTTGAGTTCTTTATATATTTTGGATATTAATCCGTTTTCATATATATGGCTTGCAAATATTTTCTACCAATCCATAGATTATCTCTTTACTGTTAATTGTTTCGTTTGCTGTGCAGAAGCTTTTTAATTTACTATAGTCCTATTTGTATATTTTTGCTTTTGTTGCCTGAGCTTTTGGGGTCAAATCCAAAAATCATTTTCCCAACCAATGTCATGTAGTTTTTGCTCCGTATTTTCTTCCAGTAGTTTTATAATTTAGTTCTTATGCGTATATTTTTAATTCATTATGATTTTAATTTTGATCATTCAGTTGATTTTTACATATGGTGTGAGATAAGGATTCAATTTTGTTCTTCTGCATGTGAATATTCAGTTTTTACCAGCACCCTTTATTCAATAGAGTGTTCTTTTCCCATTAGATCTGACATGAAGTGGTATCAACCTTCAGAGATGGAAATTAGTGGTGGAATGAACTGGCAGTTGAATACCTGCACCTGCATGGCGACCATCTGGAATTCCATTGCTATTCCTGTTCCCTACATGGTAACATTTGGGATGTATTATTACTTTAGTTTTTTGATATATACATATAACATAGATATTTATATTAAAGAAGTAGGTAGAACAGAAATGTTTTCTTTCTAATCTGTTTTAATGTATTGCACTAATATTTATTATAAGCATATTAAGCTAATTATTCCATAAATTAAAATGTGAAAATTCAAATTTGAGATCTCTGTAAGGCCTACAGTTCTCTCTCCATCACAGAATCTACACTTCCACTATTTTGCTCCACTTTTATTGAGCACCTGTTAGCTACCAGGCACTGTGCTTGAATGGTAAAGACACAGAATCAAATAGAAACTAGACTCTCGTCTCAAGGAGATATTATAGTAGATAGATAAATGTCATCAAATGAAGACATTGAATTTTATAAGTGCTAAGGTAGAATACTTTAGAGGATGTATTGGTTAATTTTATGAAGGATCTGAACATGAGGTAAAAGGAGATGAGGTGAATCTGTTGTATATTTCAAAGTAGCTAGAAGAGAATAATTCAAATGTTTCTAAGATAAAGAAAAGAAATATTTAAGGTGATGTATAGACCAATTACCCTCATTTTATCTTTAAAAATTATATAAATGTATTAAATATCACATGTACTCTGAATATATATGTTAGGTATCAATATTTTTTTTTAAAAAAAGGAGATGAGGTGAATTGACAATCACCAGTTTACCAAGGGCAAGGGCATTACAAGGTGAAGGAGCAGGAAACTTCATGGACTATTTAGAAAAGCATAAGTAGCTTAACATGGCTATAGCACAACAAGAGATTTGTAAATCTAAAGAGGTTAACCCAGGCCAGAAATTGTATAAGAGTTTACCTTATATGCAGTGGAGAGCCAAAGCTATAACATGATCATGTTTATTTTACTTTTTTGAAAGATTAGTCTGGGAGGAGTGTGGAAGATGGATAGTAGGCAAGTAATACACAGAATGAAGAAGTCAGTTAGGTGGTCTTTTCAAGTCATCCAGCAAGAGATCTAGAGTGGCCTGGTCTAGAATAGTGACAAAAGAAATCAAAAGAGAGTTGAGAGATACTCAGATAGAATTGATAGGACTTGCTAATGGACTGAAAGTTGAAATATGGGTCCCCAATAAATTATATGCAATTTTAAAATCCAAAAAGCTCTGGAAAACAAATTTATTTCATTATGTTTATGACAAACCCTTTTGGCTACAAAACGTTACCTGAATCATAATGAGGCTATAGTCATTATTTATTTTACTAAGTGAAAATATTTATACATGATCATGTTAGCAAAATGCTACAGAAATATTAATGTGTTTGATTACAGGGTACTATTCCATTTCCCCAGGGTGTTATAAAATATGTTTTATGTGTATTTTCTAAATTCTTTCTAATATAGAAAACATTCTGAATTTCAAAACACATTTGACCCCAAGGATTTAAAGTAAAGGATTGTGGACCTGTGCTATTTTTCATATGATTTTCCTTAAAATTTCCTTGGTTCAGTGATATAACAAACTGCATATTAACTGTTTAGCACATGGTGACTTTGTTTTTCTAATATACAGCTGAGATTTATTCTAGGAATGAGAACTTTTGTAAAGTTTGGGAAGAAGGAAGAATTCATTTTGAAACATACCAAGGAAAGGTGTAGCTGTGCTGCTGCAGTAGATTTGTGAACAACCCAGGGCAATTTGAGGGAAATGGATGTTTAGGTAATAGAGAACACAGATGACTAAGATGCTAACAAAGCTATAGCAAAGAAATTTTGGGTTCAGAGTAAAGAGGATGAAATGTAGAAATAACATGAAAATTTGGTTCAAATTTATGTACATAGAGATGTTCATAATATTTCCTTATTTTCCTTTTCATGTCTGTGGGATCTATTCATTCTTGATATTGATAATTTATGGGTTCTTTTTTTTTCTCTGCCTTACTTAGAGGGTTATCAATTTTATTGATATTTTCAAAGAACCAACTTTTAGTTTAATTGAATTTTCTCTATTTATTTTTGTTTTAAATTTTATTGATTTCTATTCTTTGTTGTTTCCTTCCTTCTGCTTGATTTGCATTTGTTTTTCTCTTCTTTTCCTAGTTTCTTGAGAGGGAAATTTAGATTATCGATTTGATGTTTTTCTAATATAAGTGTTTGATGCTATGAAATTCCCTCTGAGCCCTACTTTAGATGTAAACCACACATTTAATTATGTTGTATTTTCATTTTCATTCAGCTCAAAATATTTTATAGTTTCTCTTCAACCCCTAGATGATTTAGAGGTGTATCGTGTAATTTCTAAGTGTTGAAAAATTTTCTTGTTATCCTGCTGTTATTGATTTCTAGTTTAATTTGTGGTCAGAGAAAATATTTTGTATGCTTTAAATTTAAGTTCTTTTAAATTTGTTAAGTTTTTATTTATGACACAGGATATGGCCTCTCTTAATGAACATTCCGTGAGCACTTAAAAACAATTGTATTTTGCTGCTGTTGGGTGAAATGTTATGTGAATGTCAAATAGATTCTGTAGGTTGATTGCATTGTTCTGTATCTTTGCTGATTTTCTGTGTAGTCATTCTTCAGAGAAGGGTATTTTGTCTCCAGCTATGCTTGTGGATTTGTCTACTTCTCCTTTATGTTATAATTGTCTATAAATTACATTTACATATAATACATTAAAAACACCATCAGACAGTCTTACACCTTTGGCTATCAACCATCAAACGTGTTTTATAGAATTCAAGAGTGGACAAATAGTCTAGTATATTTACCCAGATATTTAGCATTTCTATTACTCTTCTTTCTTTCATTCCTGATATCCCAAGTTTCTTTCTGGTATCACTTCCCTTCTACCTGAAGAACTTTCATTAGCAACACTGGAAATTCTGGTATTAGCAATTTTGGCTATGAATTCTCTTATTTTTCTTTCATTTAAAAATGGCTTTATTTTACCTTTATTATACTAAAGCAAATTTTCACTGGATATAGAATTCTGGATTGACAATTCTTTTCTTTTGACACTTGAAAAATGTGCCACTTTATTCTGTTATCCGTTGTTTCTGATGAAAAATCCACAGTCATCTGAATTGTTGTTTCCCTATAGGTATTGTATCATTTTTCTGTGGTTGATTTAAAGATTTTTTTCTTTGTCTCCCATTTTCAGAAGTTTGATTACGATGTATCTTGGCATAGATTTTGGGGGGGAGCTTATCCTGTTTGGAGCCCATTCAGCTTGAATCTGCATTTTTATATCTTTTGCCAAACTTGGGAGTAATAGGAAATTTTCTACCATTATTTCTTCAAATACTTTTTCAGAAGCACTGCACTTATTCATTCCTCCTTCTCAGACTACAATAACACAAATATTAGACGTTTAGATGTTGTATCACTGGTCCCCAGGGTTCTGTTTGGTTCTTTCAAATCTTTTTTTTTTTCTGTCCTTCAGGATGAATACTTTCTATTGGTCTATCTTCAAGTTCACTTAATATTTGCTCTGTCATCTCCATTCTGCTTTTGAGCCCTTTCATTGAGTATTTTGTTATTTATATTTTTCAGTTCTAAAGTTTCTATTTGTTTTTTTCTAGATCTTCTATTTCTTTGCTAATGCTTTCTATTTTAACTTTTATTTCGATCGTGTTCATGATTGCTCACTCAATCATTTTTATAATAGCCACTTTAATATCTTTATCAGATAATTCTAACATCTGTGTCATCTCATCATTGGTGTCTGTTGATTGTTCTTTTCCACACACATTGAGATTTTGTGATTCTTTATATGCCAAGTGATTTTGGATTGCACCCTGAACATATTGACTGTTAACTTTATAAGGCTTTGTCTTTACTTAAATTTTATGGAGCATCTTTGATGTGCTCAAGATTAGATCCTCCCATTCACAAGGGGGACAGAGGGTGTCAGTGACCCAAGGAGTTCATAAACAGCTTCCTCTGATATTTTCCAGTATCCTGGTCAGAAACCACCCACTTCTGTGATTGAGACAAGTCAAGGTCTCTAGTGGTGGAAGATAGAGATTTTTTTTTATTTCAGAATATTATGGGGGTATGAACATTTTGGTTACATATAATGCCTTTGCCTCACCCAAACCAGGGCTACAAGCGTGTCCTTCCCCCCCGCACAGTGTGCTCCGCCTCCATTAGTTGTGAATTTACCCACCCCCACTCCCTCCCACCTGACCGGCACCCAGTGAATATTCCTACCATGTGAGCACCTTAGTGTTGATCAGTTAGTACCAATTTGATGGCAAGTACATGTGCATGTGGTACTTGTTTTTCCATTCTTATGATACCTCACTTGGAAGGATGGGCTCAAGCTCTATCCAGGATAATATAAGAGGTGCTAGTTCACCGTTGTTTTTTTAATTAAGTAGAACTCCATAGTATACATATACCACATTTTATTAATCCACTCATGGATTGATGGGCACTTGGGTCATGTTTTTTGTTGTTGTTCCTGCCATGATGGAGCTATAGTTCCACCTGATGGAAAAGAACGTGTAGGGTACAATGTGATATTTTATGGATGTACACATTGTAGAAAGATTCAATCAAGCGAATTGACGTATCTATCACCTGACCTCCTTATCATTTTTTTGCGGTGAGAACATTTAAAATCTATTGTTTTAGCAAGTTGGGGATATATACTATATTATTATTAACTGTGGTCACCATGCAGTGCAATAGATCACTAAAACGTATTCCTCCTGTCTAATTGGAAGTTTGTACCCTTTGACCAATATCTCTCTTTTTCTCATCCCTTCCTACCCCTCACCTCTGGTAACCACCATTCTACTCTAGTTTTATGAGACTGACTTTTTTAGATTCCACATATAAGTGAGATCATGCAGTATTTTTCTTTGTATGCCTAGCTTATTTCACTTAGCATAATGTCTTCCAGGTTCATCTTGGAAATGACAAAAATTTGAGATAAGGGTCCAATTTAATTCTTCCACATGTGGAATCCAGCACCACTTATTGAAAATCCTGTCCTGTCCCCATTGTATATCCTTGGCACCTTTGTTGAAAATCAATTGACCATAAATGCATGGGTTGATTTCTGGGCTTTATATCCTGTTCCATTGGTTGATGTATGTGTTTTTATACCAGTACCGTGCTGTTTTGATTATTATAGTTTTATAATATATTTTGAAATCAGACAGGATGATACCTCTAGCTTTGTTCTTTTTGCTTCAGATTGCTTTGACTATTTGGGGGTTTGTTTGTGGGTCCATAATCTCTTGCATGGATATACCACATTTGTTTATCCATTCATCTATTGATGAAATAAATGGGTTGTTTCCAGTTTTTGGTCATTGTGAATAATGCTGATATAAATATTGGTGCACAAATGTCTATTTGAGTCCCCGCTTTCAGTTCTTTTGTGTCTATACCCTGAGGTGGAACTGCTAGATCATGTGGTAATTCTATGATTAATATTTTGAGGAACCACCATACCATTTACCACAGTAGCTGTACAATTTTACATTCCCACCAGCAATACATGAAGGTTCCAGTTTCTCTACATCCTCACCATTTGTTATTTTTGTGTTTTGGTTTTTGGGGGCTTGTTTGTTTTTTGTTTGATGATATCTGTCGTAGTCAGTTGAAACTGCTATAACCAATTGGCATAGACTAGGTGGCTTACACAAGAAAAATTTATTTCTCACAGTTCTGGAAGTCTAAGATCAAGGCACCAGTAGATTTGTTGTCTGGTGAAGGTCCTCTTCCTGGTTTCCAGACTTCTTGCTGTAACCTTTCATGGCAGAAAGAGAGCAAGAGTGCTCTCTGGGGTCCTTTTTATAAGGTCACTAATTCCATTCATGAGGCCCCCACAGTCATGAGCTAATTACCTCCCTAAAGCCCCACCTCCTACTACCATCGCATTAGGGGTTAGGATTTCAACTCATGAATTTGGTGGGGAGTGTGGACACGAACATTGAGTTCATAACAATAGCCATACTAATGGGTGTAAACTGGTATCTCATTGTGATTTTGATTTGTATTTCTGTAATGATTAATGAAGGGCATCTTTTCATGTACTTATTTGCCATTTGTATATCTTTGGAGAAGTTTACATTCAAATCCTTTGACTGTTTTTTAATTTGGTTGTTTTGTTGTTGAGTTGTATGAATTCTCTATATATTTTGGATATTAATTCCTTATCAGATATACAATTCTTAGCAAATATTTTCTTCTATTCGATGGGTTGGTTTTTACTCTTTTTTTATTCTTATTTCAGCATATTGTGGGGCTACAAAAGTTTAGGTTATGGTTTTTACTCTTTTAATAGTGTTCTTTGATGCAGAAAAGTTTTTAATTTTGATGAAGTCCAATTTATTTTTTTTCTTTTGTGGCCTGTACTTTTGGTATCATATAAGAATTCATCGCCAAATGCAATGTCATGAAAAATTTCCCCTGTATTTTTCTTCTAATATTTTTAGAGTTTTAGCACTTAAGTTTAGGTCTTTGATTCATTTTGAGTTAATTTTTGTATGGTATGAGGTAAGGCTGCAACTTCATTCTTTTGCATATTAATACCCAGTTGTCCCAGCACCATTCATTGAGAAGACAGTTTTTTCCCCATTGAATAGTTTTGGCACCCTTGTCAAAAATTGATTGACTATATGTGTGAGGGTTTATTTCTGTATTCTCTATTCTATTCCATTGGACTATATGTCTGTCCTTGTGCTGGCACCACATTGTTTAGATTACAGTATCTTTGTAGTAACTTTCTTTGTTTTTTTTTTTTTTCTTTTTCTTTTTTTAGAGATGTGGTCTCACTCTTGCTCAGGCTGGTCTCGAACTCCTGAGCTCAAAGCATTCCTCCTACCTCGGCCTCCCAGAGTGCTAGGATTACAGGCATGAGCCACCACGCCCGGCCATTTTAATAACTTTCAAAATTAGGAAGTATGAGCTTTTCCAACTTTGTTCATGTTTTTCAACATTATTTTGGCTAATTGTGGTTCCTTAAGATTCCATGTGAATTTTAGAATTTTTTTTTCTATTTCTGCTAAAAAAACACTCTGGGATTTTGATAGGAATTACCTTGCATCTGTAGATCATCTTGGGTAGTAGGGTTATATTAACAACACTAAGTTTTCCAATTCATGAACTGTACATGTCCAAAACTGAATCCTTGATCTCCCCCAAGCTGTTATACCAATAGCCTTCCCAATCACAGCTGATGGAAACTCTATTCTTCCAGTTGCTTGGGTCAAAAACCTTGAAGTCCTCCTTGTCACCTTTCTTTCTTTCATTCCACATCCAATTCATGAGCAAATGCTATGGGTTTTATTTTGAGAATGCATCCTAACTTTTTCTAAGCCATCATCTCTCACCTGGATCACTGCAATAGCTTCATGCCTGGTTTCCCTGCTTCTGCCCTTGACCCCTACAGTATTCTCCACACTGCAGCCAGAGTGATTGGCTTACAGTGTAAGTCAGATCAAGCAACACTGCTGCAACTTCCCCCCATTTTTTCAGAACAAAAGCTAAGATCTTCTATGCCGCCTGTCTGCCTTCATCTCTTGGCACTCTTGCCTAGCTTAGTTCATTCTAGGCATAGAGCTGCTCAGTAAATATTCTTGAAGGAAGGCAGGAACATTCCATGCCTCTATTAACAGACATTGAGGTGGTTTCCCCAGTTCACTTTCAGCCTACTTTAATGTAACTTCTGCCCCCACAATTCTACTAAATTGCTGGCATGAAGGTCTCCAATGACTTCCTGTGACTGAATCTAACAGCTACTTCTCTGACCTTGTCTTATTCAACCCTATCGCTCAACCAGCACATATTCATTAAGCATTTACTATGTTCCAGGTGCTGTTTAGGTGCATATCAATATAGCAATAATTAAAAGAAACAAAAACCCATGTGCTTGTGGGATGTACATTCTAATGGGGGAACACAATAAACAAAAAAGGTGACAAGTGCTATAAAGAAAATTACAGCAGAGAAGAAAAATTAAGGGTATGTTTTCATTTTAAATAGGATGGTCGGGGGAACTCATTATTGAAAAGGTGACTCAGTCTTGAGTAGAAATCTGAAAGAGGGGAATTCGCAAGCCAAGTGGAAGAGCATTCCAGGGAGAGGGAATGGTCAGTGCAAGAGCCTTGAAGTAAGAGTGTGCTGTGATACTGGATGAGATCACCTAGGCATAAGTAGAGACAGGAGCACAAGTCAAAGGACTGGGCCCAAGGGTGATCTGTCATTAACAGGGAAGGGAAATGAGAGGGAACCTGCAAAGGAGGTACAAAAGTAATGGCCAGCAAGGGAAGAGGAATGCTTCTTGAAACACTCTTCCTTTTTAGATTTGTAAATACTATATTCACTTAGATTTTCTTCTACCTCATACCTCTTTTCTGTCTCCTTTGTTGACTTCTCTATATAACCTCTATAATAATATACTGTGTTTACCAGTTAATCCTCAGAAGAGGATTAGAGTATGATATGGTATTGGATATGCATGTATGCTAGAAGTAAGAGTAAACCCAAGCTCAGAGAAAATAAGGTAGAAGGAGTAGAGATACTCCATGGGAAAGGATGGGTGGTCAAGGTCCAAGTCCCAAAAGGGGTATGGCAGATTCCGGGTTAGGCATCAGTAACCAAAGGGCATCCATCAGTATAACAGGGCTTGAGGTAAAAATAGTGAAAACTATGAAGGGCCATATAAAGAGCCTGGTTATTTCACAGATTCTTTCTAAATAAAAGTGAACAGAATAGAGCTCATTTCCCAGCGAGTGAAGCTGACAGGAATCAGGTACAAAGTAGACCCCAGCACTGGCTTGACTACAGAGTGGGAACCCCACTCCTCAGGCATGAATAAACTGTGGATCCAGGTGGATTGAAGGACCCACATTGATTGAAGGACAATGGTGTAGGTGGCCCTCTACAACGTTTTCACCGATAACTTAGATAAAGATGAACAAGAATACCAAGAACATAGCCCTGCAGCATATCACCAGAAACTTCCCAGCAGGTCAACACATTAATCATTAGGCTTTGGTTATGAGTCATTTAATCAGTTAATAATTTACCAAGTTGTCCTTAAGTAAGCCCATATTTCCTTAACTTGTGAGGGAAAAGATCAATATAGAGAAGCAATAGGCTTGATAAACCATGCCAAGGAGTATATATACTGTCTATAGTCGGTGAGGATCCATATAATGGCTTTAAACAGGGGATGGTGATGGTCAGAGTCTTACATTAATGGGTCTGTGCAACTTCCTTATATTTTTCTTCATTAAATGCCTTTCTTTCATATTCTGAATATATTTTAAAATCTGAGCTCATCGGGTCACTGGAAAAATGATACAAACTAGAGAGATATCAAATAAAATGTGGTATATGTATACCATGCAGTACTACTCAGCTATAAGAAACAATGGTGATATAGCACCTCTTATATTTTCCTGGATAGAGCTGGAACCCATTCTACTAAGTGAAGTATCCCAAGAATGGAAAAATAAGCACCACATGTACTCACCATCAAATTGGTTTCACTGATCGTCACCTAAGAACACATTTAGGAATAACATTAACTGGGTGTTGGGCAGATGTGGGGGGGATGGGTGTATACATACATACTGAGTGCGATGTGCACCGTCTAGGGGATGGACATGCTTGAAGCTCTGACTCGGGGAGGGGGGGTAAGGGCAATGTATGTAACCTAAACTTTTGTACCCCCATAATATGCTGAAATAAAAAAAAAATGCCTTTCTAGCTCCACTTTCCCCTTGACCAGATGTGCCTGCCCTTTCCTCACTACTTTCACCCAGAAAATTCCTACATGTCTTTCACATTTAACCTTTAAATGATCATATCAAATCACATACTTGTACTAAAGTTATTTCATCAAAAATACATATATCTAGTATATATTTAACATGTTCCATGTCTACCGACAAACTTCCCTTGTCTTTCCCATGAGTATTATTGGCCTTGAGATGTTGGAGTTCTGTTTCTAGTAAAGAGTCTTTTGTAGGCCTTACTTTGTGGTTAATTCATCCCTTCTTTTCAAGAACTATCCTTTAGGTCTTCCCTACCCCCTCCCACCCCCACACACTTTATTACTAGCAGCTCCTCACAGATCTATTTTTCTGTTTTTGTTTGTATTTGTCATTTAGCATTCCTTTCAGTTGACATTCATTCATAATATTTATTCTAGAGGGCTACTTGTTCTCCTGGTACTACTGTATTAGGAGAGCAATTAAATACTAATTCAGTTTTCACTTTTTTTTTCTTTTCTATTCAAATTTATAGGTTCCAATTCCATTTGGAGGTCCTTCTCTATTGGCACCTCAACCTATGATTTATACCCAACGAGGCTTACAGACCAATAATCCTCCTGCTCCATCCCCAAGACATCAGGTATGTTTGAGCTGTCATTGTTTAGAACCTTGGTAGAGATGAGCAGTCACTGTTAGAATGGAGTTTTACAACATATCCATCTTCTGTGCACTGTTGGTCTCTCATAGAAGAAAAATTAATTCTAACAATTTCAGCATCACAAAAAGAGACCAAACTGTGCAGACCTGGTACAGACCTCTACCAACCTGTGTTGTTAAACCTCAACTGGGTTCTTATATGTATTCATCAATCCTTTTAGTAATTTATTTATTTATTCAATCAACAAACTGAAGTGTAATTAGTACTGGAGAGGCAGCTAACTCAGCCTGGAGGTTTTAAGGATGACCTCTCAAAAAATTGATACCTAAGTTGAATGGTAAGATTAAAAAATAAACAGCCAGTCAATGGAATAGGGAAAAGATGCTCCAGACAAACACATACACAGACAATTAGAGAGGGAAGCACAAAGCACCACAGGAACTCAAAGGAGGGAACAGTTCATTCAGGAATGGAAAGTTTCAAGGCGGTGAGTATTGAACGATAAGGAGGATTTCAACGACAGGATTTGGCACTACAGGCAGAGAGAATAGGTTGAGCAAAGAAGCAGAAGCAGACAATGGCAATATGGATGAGTGTAGCTAAAGCATATGGGAGAGTGTCATGATCCTAGTGTCCATTGCCTCAGATTATTGTTTTCTAGAAGGCTTTATAAGGTTTCTTCCTTCAGTCTTCTGATGTGTTGGGCCCCCTGATCCCTGACTGTCTGTTTTAGGATGCCCGACAAAACTTCAGGTATTAGATAATGAGAAAAATGACCAGAATTTTGTATTAAAATATTTGTAATTATTTTATAACAAAGAAAAATATGTAGAAATGATTTAAGATTTACATATTTATCTTTCTTTCACTCAGATGCAGTTGATGTAGAGGTATCAAAGCAAAGAGATTCAGATTCAGAAGTGAAAAAAACTGATCTTTCTACAGGCTGAACTGAATTATCCACATCTTCCACGTAAAATAAACATTCACTTGGATATTCAATACTCTTGAGATTCTTCAATGCAATGTTTTAGAGCTTATGTACTCTATTTCTCTTATTTTAATAGTTAATACTTCACCTAACCTGCCCCTAGTCTTCCAATCCTGCCCCTTCCTTAACAGATTCCTAAAGGCACATGTGTCATTCAAACCAAAAAAATTATTCTTTGGGCTCTTTTCTGACATCTAACCACCATGTGTGTCAGTTATGGGCCCTCTGATCTCCCTGAGGAACCTGCTCAGGGAGGAGGAGGGGCTGCAGGACTGAGGAGAGACAGTGGGTGAGGAGTTCAAGCAGCACCCTCAGTAGCAACATAACAGGCCCTGCCTCACACCATGTGTTCTCCAGTTGTTTGGCCCCTGTAGGGGCTGCTTCAGATCTGGTTATGACTCTCATCTAATCTGGAGCCAGGCCCCTAGGTAACAACTCAGGGCTTCATCCCCTGGAGCCTGCCAATGAGTGACAATTTACCTCCTTCCTGTCCTCATTGAGACTCTGGTAGCATCATTTTGCTGACATGGTATTTCCTGATTGGACCTTCCCGACTCTCAGCACGTAATTGGTGTAACTACTCTCTAAGAAACAGGAAGCAGAGGGCAATGGTTGCTCATGACTCCCTGTGTTGGGCATAGAGTGTGGTTCCTGAGTAACGTAAACTCACTTTGGCCTAGAGATTTCATCATACACTTGGTCTCTGCTGGCTTGGTTTCTCTTGAAAGTGTAGCATGTTCACATGCTATTATCTTTGAGATATCATCTGTGTCACAAATAAACACAGACCAGTGTATGTGAACAGTGATGAATTCTGTAGAAATTAGCAATTCAGAACCCTCTTTAGGAAGAGGAAATGGAAGCCCTAAGAGGTTAGATGATTACCAAGTTTCCTTGGCTCCAAATCCAGAACTTTTTCTAATATACCATGCTATAGTGACACATCCCTACCTCCTACCATGTCCCCATCCAAAGAAGATTGGCTATGACCTCATCTAGATTGAAGACTGGTGCTATTCCCACATCTCAGTCTGGTGCCCACATCTAGGGGCTTCATCTTTCTATAGTTGAATGCTTGGGTCTTGGACTGTCTTTCCCTTTTCTGGGGATTTATGTAGGTAGATGTTGTGGGTCAAATTGTATTCCCCCAAAATTCATATGCTAAGTCCTAATCCCCAGTACCTCAAAATGTGACAATATTTGGAAACAGGGCTACTGCAGATGTAATCAAGATGAGATTGTATAGGAATGGTGGGGGGCTATAATCCAAAATGACTGATGTTCTTATAAAAAATGGAAAATTTGGAAACAGATATGCACACCGAGAGAAGACCATGTGAAGTCTGGAGTTACACTGCCACAAGCCAATGAACTACCAGAAGCTACCAGAGTCACCTAGAATCAATAGTTCCCTAGAGTTTTTGGAGGGAGAGTGGCATTGTTGACCCCTTGATTTTAGACTTCTGTCCTCCAGAACTGTGAGACAATATATTTCTATTGTTTAAGCCACTCAGTTTGCGGTACTTCGTTATAGTAGCCCTAGCAAACTAATGTGATAGAGGAGGCAGCTGGCTTAGGCCTCACCTGGAGCTCAGTGGGAATTCTCTTCTACCCCTGAGTCCATATTAGGCTGGAAAGTATCTCCCCAACCAATTTGTGGACAAAGGCAACTCTTCATGCAAGATGGGGTCCTACCACACTTAGTGTCTGACACTTAGCATTGACTGTCTTGGTCAGCTAAGTGACTTTTCATGTGAGTGTGTTAGCACTCAACTAGATTTATTATCTCCAGTTATACACTGTGTGGGATTCTTCTAGTCTAACTTATCATTACCACCTCAGTGTTGAGCACATTGCATATGATCCACAAACATTTGTTGCTTGATTGATTCACACTGTCAATAAAAAATTTCCAAACTTCTATGTGTCAGGCTTAGTGTGAGGCCCAGAGAAGTAAAGACAAAAGAAAAAAGTCCCTCTTCTTAAGCATGTATTGTCCAATAGAGGCACTCATTTCAGTTTCTCCTTTTCTTTGGTAGTGACATGGAACATTTTAGAGACAAGTTGAAAAAAGTTGGTCATAGGCTTTCACATCCCATGGCACTTCAACATATTCACAAATAACAAGTCCAGTGAGCTGAGCAATATCATAGAGCTCCAGCATTTCAGAGGTTAGTCCTAAGTCAGACTGGGTGCTCTGTCTTATCTCATCTGTAGATGTGAAGAATAGCCCTTCTTTCTCCCCAGAAGAAGGAGATTGAGGACAGATGTCTCTCTGAGGGACCTGCAGATCTCCCCTGGCATGATCCGGCTGTGTGATTTATCACCATCATGAGGCCAATAAAGTTATGGCTCCATGTCCTTACCCTGTCTCCTTGAATTTCTCTTTCTGTGCCAAATGCAGGTCCTTCAATTGTTAGGACAGTAGCTGATATTTATTGAGGGTTTACTAGGTACCAGACACAGGGATGAGTATTTTGTATGTGTAATACCATTTAATCCACTTATGTGCCAAAAGCTCTATTATTATGAATATTTTACAACCAAGAAAACGGAGACTTCACAATGTTAAAATAACTGGTGTAAGATCCTATAACTGATAAATAATCAAGCTGGGACTGCCACCCAAGCTGACTGCAAAGCACATGCTCTTAGTCTTTACCATCGTACTGGGAATGCCCCATCCCTCCCTCTTATGCAGGGAACCTTCTGGCTGAGAATTTACTAGTGTTTATACTGAAGGTCTTTATGTAGAAGCCTGAGGAATTAGGCCCAAAGGAGATTCAGGAACATGGAAGCAGAGTTAGAACCTTTTTACATCCATGCTTTTTATTGTGTTTGGTGGGAAAGGAAGAGCTTGGGTGGACATGGGGATCCAATGGGATCCAGTGACAACCATGGGATGCAAAATTAGTACACATGCCTCTATGACTCACCAGAGGTCACAATCAACATGTAATAGCATTGACTGGAGACACTTTAGTCCAAACCTTATTTCACATATGAGGACACTGAGTCATATAGGTGAAGACACTTATCTAATGAGGCACAGCTTGTTATTGGCAGGGCTAAAGTAGAACTCAAGTTCTAGAGCCCACTTTACTGGCAAACCTGGGAATGGATTCTGGAAACAAAGCAGTATAATATTTGATAGTCCCCAGGGCCATCATTAGGGAAGGTAGTAAGGTGGTGGTGGAGGGTTGTAGAATGGTTAGTTCCCTCGAACAAAGGACCTCTGCACATCACCTTGGATAAAAAAAAAACTTCAGTCCTAAGAAGAAGGAAATTGCATTTCCACATTTTACCTTCTGGGAGAATCCAACTTTGTCCTCTCTTGTATAAAAAGAACAAAAACACTGAAGATGCAATGTGAACAAGATGTGAGAGCACAACTAGCACACTCAGCAACCCAGGGTAGTGAATATGGAGGCCCATTGAGATGTCTGGAAATAGAAGATACACAAATCTTGACTTCCCAGGAAACAGGCCCAAGAGGCAGGCTTGACTGCATGCTGGGGCACTATCACAATTGAGCGCCCTCCAGGGGAGTTCCAAAGCTCCTAGAGAAACTGCACTTTCTAATCCTGTTCCTGCAAGTCAGGATCAGAAAGTCTGAATTAGAAGGTCAAAGCAGAGGCTGTCTCAGAATACTCTGAATTGCCTGGCATCTCTCTGAAGGTTTGGGGCTCTTTACCAGAGGGAGGAGATAACTGTAGCTGCCAGGATCTGCAAAAAGAGGCACATTCCCCCAGCCTCAGGATTTTCAGCTATTAAGAGTGATTTTGGAGGCTCCTGGAGAGTGGGACAGAGCCAGTTACCCGCACAGAGCTGCCAGGCCGAGATGGAGTTAGAGTTGTTGCTGTGAGTTCCAGGCTGTACAAATGTAAGTCAGCTTTTGATCCTCTGAGGTGTAGAAGATGCTAAGCATGTCATCCTGTTATTCCAGGGGACTGCAACTGTATGTCACATTCTTTTCTTCATTCTCTGCAGCGCATATCATTGTGACATTGCAGGTGCTATTCACTAAGTCACGACACTCTGGCTTTCCAAAATATGAGTCAGTGGTGTACTGGAGTTGGCTTGCACCAGATTGTGAGAACTGAGTGTTAAATTTTCAGAAATTTTACAAGATAGTTGTTGACCACAGCCATCATTCAAAAGTAAGTTCTACAAATTTACAATTAAATAAATTTTTGTAAAAACAAAAATAAACACTCACAATTAAATACTTTCTCTTTTTTTTTACATTTGAGTGTTATCTATGCTCTTGAGGTTATTTATATCTATTGTATCTGTACTTTGTATTAGGTGTGTCTTCCAAACTCCACTTGGCTTGAAATCAGCCATGGTGGGAATATTTATACCACAGAAATTGGCAAATGCTACAAACTAGGGCTTGATTTATGTTTGTCACTCTAGACATAAGAAAGCAATGGAGAAAATGTTACTAATGCAGATTCAGCTTAAAAGTGAGTCATGTCTGCAGCCACTACATTGTGAATAGCACAAAAAATAGGGCACTATTTTCCTGGCATTTGTAAACCATTATCCAGTTCAGCAAAGAAGTCACTCACAGTGTTGATGAATGAGTAAAGTGCCAATATAAAAATCATTGTTGAATTACTTTTTTTCTTATTACTTAAATGAAAATATCAACCAACAATAATATCAGAACTATGCCAGTTCAATTGCAACCACAGGTTGTCTAGGGATATAAGTGTTTGGCAAAAATCAACAAAAGCATCCTGTAAGAATCAGTTGGTTATATGGAATTTACAATAAAGAGTATTATATATTTTATTATAATTTATAAAATTGTGTGTTACACATCCTTTGTATCAGAATTTACAAATGCATACCTTCCATAGAGAATCAGTTGAACATTTACCAGCACACAACTATATGAAATGACATTTAAAAAAAGTGTTCTGTTTCCTTATTTATGTGTCTTTAAATTTGTTTTGTTTAAAAGTGTCCAGGCTGATATGCTACAACCTCTTTTTTTTTTTTTTGAGACAGAGTCTCACTCTTTTGCCCTGGCTAGAGTGCCATGGCATCAGCCTAGCTCACAGCAAACTCAAACTCCTGGGCTCAAGCAATCCTCCTGCCCCAGCCTCCCAACTAGCTGGGACTACAGGCACGTGCCACCATGATGCCCAGCTAATTTTTTCTATATATTTTTAGTTGTCCAGCTAATTTCTTTCTGTTTTTAGTAGAGACCGGGTCTGGCTCTTGCTCAGGCTGGGATTGAACTCCTGACATGGAGTGATCCTCCCGCCTTGGCCTCCCAGAGTGCTAGGATTACAGGCGTGAGCCACCGTGCCCAGCCCTGCTACAACCTCTTTAAAAGTCCATTTTTGGCCAGGTGCAGTGGCTCACACCTGTAATCCTAGCACTCTGGGAGGCTGAGGTAGGCGGATTGTTTGAGCTCAGGAGTCCGAGACCAGCCTGAGCAAGAGTGAGACCCCACCTCTACTAAAAATAGAAAGAAATTATATGGACAGCTAAAAATATATATAGAAAAATTAGCAGGGCATGGTGGTGCATGCCTATAGTCTCAGCTACTCGGGAGGCTGAGGCAGTTGGATTGCTTGAGCCCAGGAGTTTAAGGTTGCTGTGAGCTAGGCTGATGCCACAGCACTCACTCTAGCCTGGGCAACAGAGTGAGACTCTGTCTCAAAAAAAAAAATCCATTTTTAAAACTACTCTTACTAAAGCAATCTAAAGATAAGCTGCAAAATTTGTGGGCTACTGAAGGGTTACTAAAGAACAATCATATTTCAGTTCAGGTTATAGCTAGATCTGGATCTGGCAAAAGGACATTCTCTTTTTTCACTGGGAGATAAGAAAATGACCACATTTAGAGTTAATAAACTCAGTGTACTCTTGGAAAAGCTGCTACGAAGGATGGAGCTTCTTCCTGCTGCTGCAGCCACAGAAGGAAGGAAAATAGAGGAGTCAGAAGAAACTGGCATATTACTTTCTAATTAAGAGGAGCCTAGAAGGGAAATACATTCAGCAGTGTAAATATGGGACTCATTTGTCTGTACCTGTAAAGGAGTAAAACATGAAGAGTAAGCTGATAAGGTTTTTGGCTCAAAGCTATACCGAAAAACTTGGCCGTAAGAGTCAAATAATGTATCTCTTAGAGGGATTCATTCCAGATTAGAATTAGTGATGGTTTGGAATTTTTTTTTCTAAATTTTGGAGTAAAGACCTTGATTAGTTACAACAATGTTTAATACAGATACGGATTAGTGAAATTGAACCAAACTGTGTGTGTGTGTGTGTGTGAGAGAGAGAGAGAGAGAGAGAGGTGTTTTTCTGTGGAAACTTTACCTACTTTTCAAAAACAATTTATTTTTTTCTTTCTGGAAGGTGTTGAGGTGGGGGAGAGTGGGGAATAGAGTTCCCACTATTTTTCTCTGCAGGAAGAGAGACATTATGTTCAAAAGGTTGCTGGCCAGAGAGGGTCAGTCATGGCTAACATGTCTTCATTCTCTTAAGCTAAATAGCATGGAAACCACTGGAGAGCTAGTTTGGAGCTCTGGCTTCACTAATATCTAGCTGTAGGATTTTGGAGAAGGTGCACAGGGTCACTGAGCTTTTATTTCCTCATTTACAACATGAGG
Organism: Eulemur rufifrons; assembly: GCF_041146395.1. NCBI lineage: Eukaryota > Metazoa > Chordata > Mammalia > Primates > Lemuridae > Eulemur > Eulemur rufifrons. The sequence goes on along the minus strand of NC_091012.1, from coordinate 18,664,073 downwards.
ATAACAATTTCTTCCTCATATATAAAGACACATCTATGTCTCTATGCTTGATCATGTTAATTATCTATGGAAACAAACTGGTAACTGATTGCCTCTGAGACGGGAGACTTACTTTCCACTATATAACTTCTTATGCTCACGGTAGAATTTGTGCAAATGGATGAAGCACTGCTTCATTGGGAAGTACTCTAGTGAAAGCAAAGACAGGGACAAAAACGGTGGTTAGATGTCAGAAAAGAGCCCAAAGAGTAATTACTTAGGTCTGTATGATGAACGTGCTTTTAAAGAGTTGTAGTGGAGGATGATATTGGCTAAGTCCAAGTGCCTAGATGCCTAGGTAGAGTTCTTAGGATTTTGTACGTACACTCGGAAGTTCTGAAAACGTTTGAGCTGGGGAGACAAGATTCTAATCAAAAGTGGCTTTCGGGGAAGGTCGGTGCTATGGATGGGATATTTATTTTATAATCAAGCCAGTGGCTCCTCTCCAAAACAGACACAAAGTTAAGTCCCCATTCAAGGGGCAGGAAGCTCTCCGGGGTGGTGGGACAAGAAAGGCAAAGAGGCTGAACCCTCGTGGTGGCGTCTAGGTTCCAGGTTCCCTAGTGTTCGAGAGGAGACCGGGTAGCTCTAGAGGCCATTCTGGAGGATGCTGCCTGTTCTGGGGGCGCAGTGGGGTCCAGTTTGGTCCCCATTCCCAGGGCTTTAGCCCTCCCCACTCACAAAACCCCTTTTCCCAGGAGTCCGTATTGGTCCTGCAGTTCCAGCCTCTCCTCCGCGGCCTTTCCACGCTTGTCACTCACCTGCTAATAGCCAATCAGCACTTAGGGGTTGGTTTACTCGGCCAAAAGAGAAGAGGAGGCTCCTCTCTGCGCACCAATGAATATGCATGGAGGGGCGGGCCTGCAGGTGCGAACGGGCGAATCACGGACCCCGATGGCTCGCGGCCCCGAAGGCAGTTAGTCGCGCGCTCGCTTCCCCAAGATGGCTGCGGCTAAGGACGGTTGTGGCACAGAAGTAGCTGCAGGGAATGGGCGGCGGCTCCACCTCGGGATCCCTGAGGCTGTGTTTGTGGTAAGAGGCAAGCTGTTCCCGAGCATTTTGGCCCGAGGCTGCGGGACTGCTCCTTTTCCTTCCCGGCCCTCACCCAGGCCTGGGCTGTTGAGGAAAGAAGCTGAGCTAAAGGTTCAGGGAGGGGACGCTCGGCCTGCTCTCCCTCCCCGCACCTGGACGGACTGAGCTTTGCTGGGGCCCTCCTGGAAGAAACGCGGTCCAAGAGGGCCCTAGAAGAGATGGGGACGCGGGGTGGGAGGACTGGGGAGCAGGGCTGGGGCGAGGGGCTGAGGGGCGGGGTGGCCTGAAGGACCCCCCTGTTGCCTCGGGATTTCATCCCTTGCTGCCTGGGAAAGGCGAGGTGGTGAGGACTCAGCCTAGATCCTGAGGGACAGATAGATGGACCCGTAGACTACAATGAGTAGGCAGAACAGCTAGTACTACGGTATGAAAATAGGGAATGACACTTGGTCTGTTGAAGGAATGCAGAGGTCTGTTGCCTCGGGGGCGATGGAAGAAGAGACGGATGGGAAAGTAGGGTGAGAGGGTGAAGTCCTTTTATGTATTGCTAAGGAATACATACAGTATTCCTACTTTATTCAGTAGGCAGTGGGCTGCCATTAGAAAGTGTCTAAGTAAAACCACGATGTAATCATATCTGGTTTTAGGTACATCATTCTAACAACTTAGTGGAGAATGAATTGGGTGGAGTTGAGAGAGGAGGCAGGGGATGCAATTTGGAGGTGTTACAAAACAGAGAGACCAACCCAAGTCTAAACAAAGAGAAGCACGTAGAAGCTATTAACCCTATTCTTCCATCAAGCTTTTCTAGAAATAGTATTTGAAAACTATTTGAATAATGAGAGAAAAACCTCTGACTGGCCTTCCAGGCCAGCATCATTTGTCTCCCCGTTTAGTTGTACTGAGCTACTGTAAAATCTTAATGAAATTTTCTTTTGGTTTGTACCTTGCCTTACCTCTGCCTTTTTAATAACCATGTCTTACATCCTTTAAAAGACCCATTTCTTATATTTAGACCAAACTTTATATTGTATACTTGCATTTGCTGATTTAACTTTGTGATTGTTTTATTTTGTGTTTTTTTCCTGAGCTGTGTCATTTATTTGTTTACATTTATCTATTAACTAATAATAATAAGAAATAAAATTTGTTGAGTGTTAGGCACTTTCTTAATGATTTTACAGAACTTTAGGTAGTAGTTACTATTATCTTCATTTTGTAGATGATGAAACTGAGGCACAGAGCCCTTGAGTAACTTGCCCCACGTGGCACAGGATGTGAGTGAGGTATCTAGGATTTGAACTTGGGCAGTCTGTGGAGCTCCAGTGCCTCTGTTTACCCTGCATACTCTGATACTGGGAGGATAGTGAGGTAGTTCTCTTGCTTAGTGCCACTTCTCCTGGTCCTAGCACAGTGCCTAACACATAGTGCAAGCTCATGTCTAATTAACTTTCCATAGTACCTTGAATACTACATTCATAGTGCTCAGCTAGAGATGGTTTTGGAAATCTTCAGGAGGATAAAATTTATTTGAGGGCCTTATAAAGTCTTATCTTAAAATATATTTTTCCCTACAATTTTATGGGTTATTTTTTCCAGACCTTAAAATTTGTACCAACATGATATGATAAGCAGCCCAAATTTTACATAGTTATTTTTGTTTCCAAACTAATGAGAGTGACACGGTATTGTAGAAAGAACATTGTCTTCTGCATAAACCAGGCTTTGCATCCTGCCTCTGCTTCCCAACTGCTGCTTCATCTTGAGCATATTAGTTTACCACTTTGAGCCTCAGTTTCTTTAACTGAAATAGGGATGACAATAGAGAGTTGTTATGGGAAACAGAGAACATGCTTTCAGTATTGCAAATGTTGTTAATGTTGAATAGGTTTCTGTGATGATAGGCGGTGTGCCATAGTGGTTAGAAGTCAGACTTGGCCCTTTCCCCAACCCCACTGATGCACTAATTTGTTTTATTTCTCTGCCTGAGTTGTCCCTTTCATCCTTGTCCATTTGATGACCTCTTCATCTTTCAACATCTAGTATAGATATTACCTACCTGCACTTTGTGTCCCTACAGCACATTCTGTTATAGCTAATACTTGTTGAGCACTTACTAAGTGTCACGTACTCTTCTAAGTATTTTACACATGCTAACTCATTTATCCCCAGTGAGGAAAAGGTATCTTTATTTCATTGTACAGATGAGGAAATTGAAGCAAAGAGAGGTTAAATAACTTCCCTAAGGTCAAAGAGAGGTTAAATATGTAGTAAGTGGTGAGGCCAGGATTCAAACCAACCACCTCCTGTTCTTAATCACATCTTATGCTGCTGTAGTTAATTCTCCTTGCTAGAATCTAACTCCTAATAACATGTACCAGAAACTTTGCCTTCTTCCTGTTTCCTGAAGTGACCCTTCTAGGACGATGGTATCACCATTTTATACACAGAACTCAGCCATTGACTCTCAGCCTCACCTTTACAATTTCATTTACTGTGTCTCTAGCTTGATGGCTTCTTAGTTCACTCCTTTGCTGTATTTGTTTTCCTTTTCCTTCCTGCCTTGTTTCAGCTAAAATATTTTATGATAGCTAATAAACATGAATAAGAATAATGATGTGGAGATCCCAGAAGCAATAAGATAACTGGAGGTACTTAGAAGGAAGAACTAAGGGTCTGTAAACTATTAGAAGTCTCTTGGAGAATCTCCTTTAGGTTTCCATATATTTTCATCTAGTTCCTGATCCTTAGCTAATGAATAATTAACTAGCTTTTCTTCAAGGACCAACATGTGGTATATACGTAAAAAATTTTAATGTCAGTTTTACTGCATTTCTGTTTGCCTTTTAGATTATTTTATTTCAACCACTTGATACCAAAACAAGCATTTGTGGCTTGCCTTGGGAACCTAATCACCATGTTTAGCATGATTTCTATGGCAGAACTTGTTTAATTAAAAATAAGTAATAAGGCCAGGCGTGGTGGCTCATGCCTGGAATCCCAGCACTTTGGGAGGCTGAGGCAGGAGGATCATTTGAGCCCAGGAGTTCGAGGCTGCAGTGAGCTACAATTGTGCCATTGCACTCTAGCCTGGGTGACAGAGCGAGACCCTGTCTCTAAAATATGTGTGTGTGTGTGTATACACACACACACATATATATACACACACATAGGCACACATATAAATAAGTAATAAAATTGATAATTTTGACACAACCTGTAGAATAATTTTATGACTAGGGTATGTGAATAGGCAATGTGTATGATTGTTGGTAATTTTCATAGAGCTGCATATTAAATACATAAAGCAGGCAAGGTCATTCTTTCCCTATTTATAAATAAAAATTAAAGAGGAAAGTAAAAGATGAATAAATTAGCTATATAATATACATGCATGGTCAGAAATCGTCTCTGACTTTTTATAACTACAGGTTGATCATTGCAAATCTAAAAATCTGAAATGCTCCAAAATCTTAAGCTTTTTGAGTGCTGATGTGATGCTCAAAGGAAATGCTCATTGGAGTGTTTCGGATTTCGGATTTTCACATTAGGGATGCTCAACTGGTATAATGCAAATATTACAAAATCCAAAAAATCTGAAATCTAAAACACTTCTGGTCTAAAGCATTTTGGATAAGGAATACTTAACCTCTACTTTTAGTTAAAAACAAGCCTTTGGAGAAAAAGAAACAGCATTTTTCTTTAATATTTTTAAAAAAAGCAATCAAAATAAGATTAGTGGCATGAACTCTAAAATTTCTAATGTATTATTTTTGGTATTAAAGGAAGATGTGGATTCTTTCATGAAACAGCCTGGGAATGAGACTGCAGATATAGTACTAAAGAAGCTGGATGAACAGTACCAGAAGTATAAGTTTATGGAACTCAACCTTGCTCAAAAGAAAAGGAGGTAAGTGTAAAGTTCCCTAAGTTTTTAAAATCTTACATGGCTTGAACTTTTAAAAAAATGGAAATATAATTTACATACAATGAAATGAACAGATGTCAAATGTTCATTCTGATGTATTTTGACAAATATATCCAATTCTGTAAGCATTGCCCAGATCAATACATAGAATGTTTCCATCACTCTGGGAAGTTCCTTCATGTTCCTTTCCAACCCCCCCCCCGCCACCCCCCCCCCCCCCGCACAACCACTGTTCTGATTATTTTTTCACTGTAAATTATTTTTGTCTGTTCTTGAACTCCATATAAATGGAAGCATATAGTAACTACTGTTCTGTGTGGTTTCTTACACTTAGTGTGCTTTGAGAGTCATCCATGGTGTTATGTATATCAGTAAATTAGTTCCTTTTTAGTGCTGAGTTGTGTTTTGTTATGTGTGGATGTACCACAGTTTTTATCTATTTGTCTTTTGATAGATATTTGGGTTGTTTCCCTTTTTTGGCTTTAAGTCTTTGTGTGGACATACATTTTCATTTCTCCTGGATAAATATCTAGGCATGGAACTGCTGAGTTGTATGGTACATGTATGTTTAATTTTATGAGAAACTGCCAAAAATCCTCCAAGGTGACTGAACCATGTTACACGCCCACTAGCAATATACAAAGTTCCAGTTGTTCCACATCCTTGTCAATACTTGATATTGTCAGTCTAAAGATGGCTTTGAAAACATAATAGAATGAATATTGAAGACCTTATTCCCAAGCATCTGGGATCATAACATCTGGAATGTCTAGGTTTATCCTTCTAATTTTGCCATTGAGAAGAGAGACACAGAGAGATTATGACTTTCCCAAGGTTTTATAACTAAGAGGCATAGGACAAAGATATCCTTGCTCTCAATTTCCCTATATTATTTTATATAGCTTATAACATCAATTCACTATAATAATTTAATCTTATTTTTTATTGATTTTTATTTTTTAGAGACAGGATCTCACTCTGTCACCCAGGCTAAAGTGCAATGGCATGATCATAGCTCACTGCAGCCTCAAACTCCTGGGCTCTAGTGATCCTCTTGCCTCACTCTCCCAAATAGCCAGGACTGCAGGTGTGCACCACCATGCCTGGCCAATTTTTTATGATTTTTTTCTATTTTCAATAGAGACAGAGTCTTGCTCTTGCTCAGACTGGTCTTGAACTCCTGACCTCAAGCAATCCTCCCGGCTCAGCCTCCCTGAGTGCTAGGATTATAGGCGTCAGCCACCATGCCTGGCCAAATTTTTAAATTTTTTGTAGAGATGAGGTCTCACTGTGTTACCCAGGCTGGTCTCAAACTCCTAGCCTCAAGCAGTCCTCCTGCCTCTGTCTCCCAAAGTGCTGAGATTATAGGTGTGAGCCACTGTACCCAGCCTGTAATAAATATTTATGGATATCTGCTTTGTGCATGTGCAAGCATTCTTCTGTCAGTTAAATATTTATGGGATGCCAACTAGGTGCTAGATACTGTTTTGTATGAAATAAGGTCCAGTATCTGCTTTCAATAAGAATGTGGTCTGGGAGGGATGATAGGTATGTAAATAAAATAAGCACACAAAGTAGAGCAGTAGAGGTGCTTTGGTACAAAGTAATGAGTTAGCACAGGTTAAGGCATGATCTGGAGTTGGGTAGGGAGGTGCAGGGGAAGCTTCCAAGAGAAACAGATGGCTGTGTAGAATTTCAAAGGTTGATTATGAGTTTGAAGCCAGACTAAAGCGAGAAAGGGTAGTCTGAGCATAAGGCACTACTTATGCAAAGATACAAAAGTTTGTTTTTAGATACATTTTCTCATTTTTTATTTTGGTAACAATTGAGAAAATTTGAATATGGGCTAAGTAATTAGATGAGATGAAAAGTCATTGACATGGACAGATTTATAGAGTTAACAGACAGAAGTGAAATAGAAAACACCATGAACTGTTTGCTCTCATTTTGGAAAAAAATGTACGTATGCACGAAATACCTAGAAAAGTCTATACTAAAGGTGTATTAACAGTAGTAATCTCTGGGTGGTGAGAATATAACGTTTTTCTTATGTTTGCGTATTTGCATTTTTAATTTTTATACAATGTATGTGTATGTATTGATAATAAAAGTTGATTTTTATTTTAGAAAGAAGAGTAAAGCCATTGGATTTGAGATCACCTATAGGGAGGTTATAGGTAGAGAAGAAAATGGGCCTTGGGACCAAGTCCTGGGAGAGAAAGGGAAATTTGTGTATCAAAGTTATATTGCTATAATAACTCTAGTACTGTGGCATAGTAGGATACTCACTCCAGCTTTACATATGCTCTAGGACTGAATATAGGGGGGAAAAATTACACTGTATACTTGTAGCCTTTGCAATCAGTGTTTATTATGTATCTGATATGTGCCAGGCGTCATCCTAGGCACTTAGGATACATCTGGAAACAAAACAGATACAAATTTGCGTTCTCATGGAGCTGACATTCTAGTGAGATAAGTAAATTATATAATAGGTTAGAAGGTGATACGTGCTATGCAGATGGGAAACAAAGCAGATTAAGAAGGATGGAGTGTCAGGAGGTAAGACACCACTGAGTATTTTGAGAAGAGGATTGGCATGATATGACTTTTCCCTGTTACTGTAGGAATCACTCTCGTTGCCGGTTTATAATATTCTCAAGAAGGACAGAAGCAAGGAGGTTAGTTAGGATACCCTTTTACTAATCTAGATAAGATTATTGGTGGCTTGGATCACAGTGGTAGCAGTGGGGGTGGTGAGGAAGTCAGATTCTGAATATATTTTGAAGTTGGAATCAGCATGATCTCCTGGTAGATTAGAGGTGAGATGTGAAAGGGAGGCATGGAGGATGCCTCCTAGGTCTGAGTAACTGGAAGGGGAGAGTTGCCGTTATCTGAAGATGGGAAAGACTGTGTGGTGGAGCAGATTTTAGGGGAAAATCAGGAGTTCAGTTCTGGGCATATTTGAGGTGCCTATTGAACATCCAAGTGGAGATGTTAAGTTGGCAATCAAATATATGAGTCTGAAGTTTGGGAAAGGTCTGGGCTAGAGATAAAAATTTGGGAATCATCAGCATAGAGATTGTGTTTAAAGCCAGGGGACTAGATGAACTCAATCATCAAGGGAGTGCATGTAGGTAAAGAAAAGATGTTCAAAAGTCTAGGCACTGCAACAGTAAGAAGTTAGGGAGGAGAGGGGTAACCAGCAAAAAAGATTGGAAAGAAGGTGCTAGTGAGGTCAGAGGAAAACCAGGAGATGGGGCTCTGGAAGCTGAACCAAGAAAAGCTGTCACGGAGGAGGGAATAATCACCTGTGTCAGATGCTGCTGATGGCCTAAGAAAGATTAGGATTGAGAATGGACTTGGACTTAGTAAAGTGGAAGTCGTTTTTGATGGGAATAATGTTGGTCCAGTGTTTTTAAAAAATGGTAGAATTGGACACAATAAATAAGGAAAACTTTCTTCAGGAGTTTTACCCATTTTAGTAGTGGGTTGGTTGTCTTTTTTATTTGTAGGAGTTCTTTATATTTTGGATACAAATTCTTTTAGGTTTATATGTGTCAGAAATGTTTCTTTTGTAATCTTTTTATTTATGATTTCTTTTAATGATTAGCTCTTAATTTAAATGTTTTCAGTCAAAATTTCCCTTTATAGTTTAGTGCTTTTTTTGTATATCGTTTAAAAAATCCGGTCCTATATTTCATGTTAAAAGAGATAAAATATGTTTTCTTTTGAAAGTTTAAAAATTTTGTTTCTCCTATTCAAGTTCTTAATCCATTAGAAATTTATTTTTATGTATTATGTATGGTAGACTTCCAGTTTCTTTTTTTAATGAATATACTGTGGATATACTATTTGACTCAGCACTGTTTAATTTTAATGTAGTTTGATTCAACAATCTTTTTCCTTAATGGTTAGTGCTTTTTATATTATATTTAAGAAATCTTTGCTGATCCCAAGTTCATGAAGATATCCTCCTGTGTTTTCTTCTAAAAGCTATATTGTTTTATCTTTCACATTTAGATCTATAATCCATGGGTTATTCAGAAGTGTGTTGCTAAATTTCAAAGTTGTGTGATTTTTAAACATGTTTCTTTGTCCTCTATTTACTATATAAATTGGTAGATCTGTAGTCGTGATCATATTCAGGTTCTTTTTTTTTTTTTTTGGCAACACTGCTTTGTAGGTTTGTGTATTCTTCCATTAAGAGGCAGGTATTATTAATAGTATCTAGTTGTCTCTTTTATGATGCTCAATGCCTAAGTCTATTAATTTTGAGTTGCAAAATTATGATATTCTAATTCATTTATGTCTTTTTCATTTATTGATTAGCATACTTCTGTAAAGAAACAGCCCCTCCTATACTATTTTGGAAAAAGTGGCTGCAGGAAATGAATTCACCTCTCGAGTTTCTTTCCTCACAGCAGTCTTAGCCCTGTAGTTCCCATCACCTCAGCAGCTCTCTGCTGCTTTCCAACAGAGGAGTCATGTATTTTCTTTGGCTGTTGGAGTGGTTCTAGAGGCAGAAATGCTGGTCTGCTGCCAGCCACTTTATCTTACCCAAAACAGTTTCTGCTCTTTTTCTTTTAACTGTTTATTCCATTTTATTAGGCACATACAATTTGAGGATTATTATGTCTTCTTGGTGAATTTAACCCTATATATAATAAGGTTTATTGTCTTAAAGTCTGTTTTGTTGGATACTTATAGCTATCCCAGCTTTTCTTTTGTCTGACATTTTCTTTTTTCAATTCCTTTACTTTCAACCTATTTATTATTTATATTTAAGTGTGTTCTGTGTAAACAAAATATCGTTGTTTTTAAATCTAGCCTTTTTAGATAAACCAACTTTTCTTTTTGGATATTTTGAAAATCATTCTCTCTTTTGTTGTTATTTCACTATAATTCGTCTATGTGTGGATATCTTCTTACTTTGTTGATGTGTGTCAGCTTCTTGTAAGTATGTATGCCTGTCTAGTTTGCCTGTATCCGTAGAGAATTTTACTCTTGCCAGGAGCTGTGAGTAGATACCAGCCTTAGACCACTTGAGCCAAGTTTCAAGTTCCTACACTTCATCTGTCTTATACTTCACTCACTGAGCTGTGAGTCAGATGCCCAGGCTCAGGTCTGCCGCTGGTATGGGCACCTGCCCTCAGCGACACCCCTACCTTTTGCTAGTCCCCACTGTTCAACTCAAGGCCTTTTCTAATTTTTCCCTTTTTATTCTTCTGGAATTTCCCTTACCCCTGTGATATTAGCTATCCAACAAAACTTTTTCTACATGATCTAGTTGTTTTGCAGCAGATGGCTCTATGTAGTTTGAATGCTAACCTTTTTCTTTATATATATTGTGAATCTTTTATTGCTGCCTGTTAAACTGTATAAAAGTTTTTTAGTATTTCATAATTCTCTGTGTGATAATCTGCTTTTTAGCATATGAATCTGAGATCTTTTGCCTTTCTTTACTTGGAAATTTGTGATTATTGTTTTTTATTTCTTTTTTTTACCTTCTGTTAATTTTTTCTTTCTCTTCTGGGATTCCTGTTTATGAATGTTGACACTCTGTCTTCCATTTATCTTTATTATTTCTTCTCTCCTTCTGTCTTTTGTGATTTGTCTTTTGGCAGTTAGATGGATATCCATGAGTTCTTTATTTCAACTATTACTTTTTTTTTATACCTAGTAGTAGTTTTGGTTGGTTCTTAGTTTTGGTTGTTTCTTCTTCATATTATCAGTATCCTTTCTTTTCTCTTTGAAGTATCTTAAAATACCTAATTCATAATCTTATCTTTTGGAATTTGTTAATTTTGTTTCATGTGTTAGAGGTTGAGTTTATTGTCTTTATTTTTTTTATTTATGATAATAATCAGGTTATCATTTCTTTTCCCTGTCAGCTCAGATTCCTTCAGGGATATCAGCTACTTTGGCCAGTAATATATGTGGAAGCAGGGGTAATTTAAGTCACTTCTGGAGGGTAGAGGTTGGAGGAATACTGCTGGTGTTAACAGTCTAGGGCATAGCCATCAGACAAATAATTCTCCCCAACCAGGTAATTCCACCTATGGGGGATTCTTTCTTTTCCTCTGCCGTGGGCTATCTTCATTGTTGTCATGGGAGGGCGTGAGGGTGGAGAGAAGAGGGCTGCTGGGAGCCAGTACTTTTCATTCTCAGCTTCCCAGCTTGGCCCTCTCACTTCCACTGGCCAATTCTGCCATATTTCTACCCTGTGGCAGTGATGGGGTAGATAATGTGATTCGCCAGGGCAGTTCAGAGGGAGAAAAGGAACATAGCTAGAACATTTTCCTTTAGCTGTATTCTTCATTTGAAGATCGATCCACTTCTCTTCTAAGCTGCTGTCTCCCCTCCGCTGCCCTAGGCCCTCCCAGGACCTAGAGATTTCCATTTTTCTTAAAATAACAAAGGCTTAGAACAAATCCAAATGTCCTTTGACAGGAAAATAGATAAAGAAGTCGTGGTATATTTGTAATGGAATATTACACAACAGTAAAAATGAAGGAACAAATCTTAGAATCCTAACTGAGTTAAAAAAGCAACCCTGTAAAAATGCATATAGCATGAGACCATTTGAATTAAGCTCAGAAACCAGCAACACTAAAGAATATTTTGCTTAGGGGTACACACAATTATAGTGAAACTGTTTGGAAATGAAAAAAAGGGGATTGTAAACACACAGTTTAAGAAAGCTGCTGTCTCTTGGAGTGGAGCAGGGTGGGGAGGGGTGTTTTGCTTGGGCATGTTCAGTGGCCTTGGCAATCTGGTTTCTAAGTTGGCTAGTGCTACATCTGATAGATTCATTAATGTGCTTTATAATATATTACATGTAATATTTATATATTCAAAATGCATCTTAAAAATCATTTATATGACAAAAAATCTTGATCTGAACATACTTCTTATGTTGTATGTATATCAGATATTTTACGAATGAATACATCTTTCTGGCATGTACCTATATGAACATATACAAAACTAAGCAAATTTGAGTGATCTATAATATCCATATTGAATTGTAAAGTGTTCACAGAACATTAGCCTTCAAATTAAGTAAAAAAGTTAATGCCAAGTGTTTCTGGATTATTCACTGGACTACATTATTAAATAGTGACACAATTTTTTTTTTTTTTAAGCAGTACACTCATCTAACGTATTTTGCCAGGTCAGTAGCACAGGGTGTAATTTGCTGTGCTGGCCTCCAACACACATAGTGTAACTTCCTTTATACGGTGTAGTAAGTTAATTTTCATTATCATATTTAAATTTTGTTACCAGTCTAATCTCTGATAATGTTTAGTTAAACTTACCCTGAAGGAACCAGAGCTTAGTTTTTATATTCTCAGTCTGTTTTGTTACAAATTACATTATGATTTTGCAGAGACCCTAGAACTATTTTACACATTTCTCCATGCACAACACATTAAAGCCTGGAGCAGCTTCTAATTGCCATAAAGAAGAGTTAAACCCCAGTGACAAAAAATGTATAATAGTTTTCTCTCTTTAAGTGATTTTGAGTGTTCCCAGCGTATTATTTTTATTGTCAATGAGGTTGATTTCATTTGGGAATCATTTACTAGTCTAGTTTGCTAGTAGGTATAATATAACTTATCCATTGAGTACGATCAGACTCATCATGCCCATCATTGTGTTCTTAATCTCCTGTGTTTAAACCGGTGACTGATTTATAATTTTAAGAGCATTTGTTACCTAACTTGAAAAGAAAATAGCATTTATTAATGTAAGAGTTAAGGAAAAAGTACCCAAAGCTTAAAAGAATCACTAAACTGTACTACATCATGGTGCAGTGTATTAGGCATTCAGGTCATAGTGTACATTTCTTACAGTGTGACAGGTACACACACTGAGAAGATGTCACCGTGCTTTGCCTGGCATTTAGCTAACCATTATGCACATGTGTGTGGACTGAGTATACTCACCAGGAGCAGCTACATTCAGCACTGGATAGGGGTTTAGGGGTTTTGAATTTAGAATATAATATTTGAATGCGTGTTATTTTTAAAATTAGTTTGAAAATTAATCTATTTGAAGTACAGTCCAATCACATGCAGAACCACTGAACCACCTCTGTAGAGTAAGATCTGCTCTAGAAATGCTAAATAATGGTGGGCTGTTTGATATAATAGAGCAGAGCATGGTATTTATGGAATAGGTATTCCATAAATATTTTTATTAAATATTTATACTTAAATATTTTACGAATATTTTATTAATTATATTTTATTTGTATCTTAAATGCTTTTATCTTATATCCAAAAATATCTTAAATGTTTTACTAAATAAAATCTTTATCCGTTTTTTCCCCTTTTTCTTTGGCTGCTTTTAAAATTTTTAATTGTTAATTGTTATGGGTACATAATAGTTGTATATCCTTAGGGTACATGGGGTGTTTTGATACAGGAATACAATTTGAGTGAATCAAATCAGGGTAATTGGGGTATCCGTCACCTCAGGCATTTATCATTTCTTCATGTTAGGAACATTCTAATTCCACTCTTTTAGTTATTTTAAAGTATACCCTAACTTGTTGATTGTGGTCACTTTGTTGTGCTATCAAATATTTTTCATTCTAACTCTATTTTTGTACCCATTAACCATCTCCACTTATCCCCCACTCCCTGCTATCCTTCCCAACCTCTGGTAACCATGATTCTACTCTCTTGTCTTCATGAGATCAATTGTTTTTAATATTTAGCTCCCACATGTGAATGAGAACATGCTAGATTTGTCTTTCTGTGCTTGGCTTATTTCACTTAACATAATGTTCTTGGGTTCCGTTGATGTTGTTGCAAATGTCAGGATTTCATACTTTTTTGTGGGTATATAATATTCCACCGTGTATCTGTGCCACAATTTCTTTTCTTTTTTTTTTTTATTTCAGCTTATTATGGGGGTACAAAAGTTCAGGTTACATACGTTGCCCATGTACCGCCTATCCCCCCGAGTCAGAGCTCCAAGTGTGCCCATTCCCCAGACAGTGCGCATTCATCCATTGATGGACAGGCTGATTCCAAATCTTGGCTTTTGTGCATAGCGTTGCAATAAACATGGGAGTGCAGATATCTTTTTTCTTTATTTTTATTTCAGGATATTATGAGGGTACAAACATTTTGGTTACATTTTAGATATCTTTTTGATACACTGAATTCCCCTCCTTTAGTTATATACCCAGCAGTGGGGTTGCTGGGTCATATGGTAGTTCTATTTTTAGTTTTTTGAGGAACCTCCATACTGTTCTCCATAGTGTTTGCGCTAATTTACATTCGCACCAACAGTGTACGGGGGGTTCCCTTTTCTCCATATCCTTGCCAGCATTCGTTATTGCCTGTCTTTGACAAAAGCCATTTAATTTGGGGTGAGATGATATCTCATTGTAGTTTTGACTTGCATTTCTCTGATGACTACGATGTTGAACATTTTTTCATATACCCGCTGGCCATTTGTATGTCGCCTTTTGAGAAATGTCTATTCAGATCCTTTGCTCATTTTGAATCAGATTATTTGATTTTTCCCTATTGAGTTTTTGGAGCTCCTTACATATACTATTTATTAATCCCTTGTCAGATGGGTGGTTTGAAAATATTTTCTCCCATTCTGTGGGTTGTCTCTTCACTTTGTTTATTGTTTCCTTTGCTGCGCAGAAGCTTTTAAGCTATGTGTGATCCCATTTGCCCGATTTTGCTTTGGTTGCCTATGCTTTGGGAGTATTACTCAAGAAGTCCCTGACCAGACCAATGTCCTGAAGTGTTTCCCCAATGTTTTGTTCTAGTAGTTTCCTAGTTTCGGGTTTTACATTTAAGTCTTTCATCCATTTCAAGTTGATCTTTCTGTATGCTGAGACGTAGAGGTCTAGTTTCATTCTTTTGTATGTGGATATCCAGTTTTCCCAACATCATTTATTGAAGAAACTGTCTTTTACCCAATGTGTGTTCTTGGCACCTTTGTCAAAAATCAGTTGGCTGTAGATTCATGAATTTATTTCTGAGTTCTCTATTCTGTTCCACTTGTCTGTGTGTCTGTTTTTATGCCAGTACCATGCTGTTTTGGTTACTACAGCTCTGTAGTGTAATTTGAAGTCAGGTAATGTGATTCCTCCAGCTTTGTTATTTTTGGTCAGGGTGACTTTGGCTATTTTTTGGTTCAGGATCTTTTGTGGTTCCATATAAATTTCAGGATTATTTTTTCTATTTCTGTGAAGAATGTCATTGGTATTTTGGCGGGGATTGCATTGAACCTGTAGATTGCTTTGGGTAGTATGGACATTTTAACAATATTAATTCTTCCAGTCCCCATGAACATGGAATATCTTTCCATTTTTTTTGGTGTCCTCTTCAATTTTTTTTTTTTTTTTTGAGACAGCTCTGACTGTTGCCTGGGCTAGAGTACAGTGGTGTGATCATAGCACACTGCAGCCTTAAATTCCTGGGCTCAAGTTATCCTCCTGCCTCAGGCTCCCAAGTAGCTGGGAACTACAGGCACATGCCACTGGGCCCAGCTAATTTTCATTTTTTTAGAGACATGTTCTCTCTACATTGTCCAGACTGATCTTAATAATCTTAGGTATAAAATGTCTTAAATATTTTATATCTGTAAATAGTCCTCAAGAACATATTAATAAAAAATGCAAAGCTGCTAAGACTGTGTCCTGATGTTTATTATTGCCTGCAAAATATTAAGTTAACCTTTTTCTTATTCACAGGCTAAAAGGTCAGATTCCTGAAATTAAACAGACTTTGGAAATTCTAAAATATATGCAGAAGAAAAAAGTAAGTGCATTTTTGTTTGTAAATATGAACAAACCAGGATACTTTGGCAGAGACTCGTCTTCTTTGACTCTTGGATCACCGGTATTTGATCTATGTTGTAGAATCCAGTCCACCACCTTGAGTACATACACTAATGTTACAGACAGTGTGCTTCTGTCATAAACATGGCTTTGTGGCCTTCCTCCAAAAGTCAGGTTTAATTCTAAGGCCCACACTTGGGTAGCTTTACTTTCATTTAGTGTTTGCAAAAGTTAAATGCAATTTGAAATTATTTTAGTTACAAAAAGAAAATGTCTTATTTTGAGGTAGTAGCATCTAAAGGCTTTTTCGTTGTTGTTGTTCTCTATAAGAGTAATGAGTAAATCCAAGGTTTATAGAGGTGGAAAGAATCTTAGAAATTATCTGTTTCAGGTTTTCATTTCACAGTTGAGGAAACAGTTATAGAGAGGTTACACCTGACCAGTGTCTACATAGCTAGTTACTGGCAGAACTAAATTTGAGAGTCTTCTATGTCTTAATCTAGTACTCACTAAATAAAAGCAGGCTATAAAGATTAAATCACATAAGCATATTGTATTTAAAAGATTTTGTGTGTGCATATGATTTATTAATTTACTGGTAGAATAACTACATTTCTAGTACATTATTATATGTATTGAACTTTGTAAGAGACTTTAGAAAATGGTTGGGCATGAAGCACCAGTGAAATAATAGTAGTAGCTGATTTTTGTATAGCACTTTCTCTGTGTGTCAGGCACTGTTTTGTGTGTGTGTGTGTGTGTGTGTGTGTGCGCGCGTGTGAGAGAGAGAGAGAGAGAACTCAGTGCTTACCACTGCCTTCATAGGTATAGGGACTGTTACTATCCTCATTTGACAGATGAGGAACCTGAGACACAGAGGTTAAGTGAGGTGCCAAATTTATACAGCTAATAAGTAGCTGAGCCAGAGTCCATGCCCAGCCATCTGGCTTTAGTGTTCATTTCTTTTACTGCTACCCTTAGTCTGCATGATGGTGCTGTTTTAAATGTCTTAGGTTCAACTGTGTGATCTTTCCTTTATAAACTTCATATCAAACTGGCCTTTTTATGATGATGTCATTTTTTTTTTTTTAAGGAATCCACCAACTCACTGGAGACCAGATTCTTACTGGCAGATAACCTGTACTGCAAAGCTTCAGTTCCTCCTACTGATAAAGTGTGTCTGTGGTTGGGGGTAAGTAAATGGTAGAGCCACAGCTGACATATTTGTAAACCAGTGTGTTTTCCCTCAGTAACAAAGTATTGCTTGAGGTGTTTAAAGTGTTCATCTCTCTTTGATTGTGGAAGGAATAAAAGGGCAAAGTTCAAGTGCTTCATATTAGAAGCTGACTAGAATTAGGAATGTAATGAAGATAGCAGCAAAAATATGCTGAAGTCTCTCCCAGTCAAGATAAAACTGACCAAACCCTACTTCTCTTCCAGCTAAATGCTTTACCTCTTTTAAATGTAACAGGAAAAGCAGAAGTAAAATAGAAGGTACTACTGAACTTCAGATGAATGTTTATTCCCCATAAGAATTTAATAATTCTAGAAAGATCCCTCTAAGTTTAAGGGGGAAAGGATTATTACAAAAACCTTGAGGTTAGAGTTTATTGTTTTTAAGCCATATATTTCAATTTTTAAATGATTTCATAGACCTCATCTGTGATTTTCCTATCTTGCTCCTCTCAGTGCCCTGACTATCCAGCCAGCTGTCCATTGGTCTTGTTACCTCAGGCAAGTTCCCGTACAAAGTAGCAAGCCAAGTGTACTTCTCCCAGCTCTCCCCACTGGGAGGGTTTCCACTTGCCGTTGCCCTATACAATCACCCCGAGAGATGCTCTAGTGCTATGAAAGTGGGGCAGATTAGCCCAAGGAAACTCATCTCTCTATCCCTTAGTTCATCTTCCTGGTTTTTCTTAATTGTAATATTTTTAGAGTTTGTATAACATTTACATTTTATTCTACAACCATAATTCCACCACTTATTTAGTCTTAGTTCTGTATGTAAAAGAAAGAAATCATTGTTTATCATTACGGCTTTTTAAAATACTTTGAAACATAGAAACTACACGTGAATGTCTCAATGTTGAATGATTTTCTGTATTCAGATTTTGTAGAAATTGCATGACGTCTCAATTCATAAATTCAAGAGTAACTTTATTTCAGGAAAGGTAATTTTTGTTGTGTATTTGAATGTGATTTTTGTCCCATTTCTTTTATTATCGTTTTTGGGAATAATAAATATGCATATGCTGGATCTCCTTTGTCCATTGCCAGTATCTATCATGTTGTCCATTTTTAAATATTTGGTCGTTTTCATTTTGTGCTATTTCCTCTGGTTTCTTCCCCATGACTTTGTGTTTTCCCTTGTAGTTATTCTGTTTTGTTGCTTTTACTGTCTTTTATAGCTGTTTTTCTCTTTCTCTTCATTTTCTTTGCTGAGCTTTTCCACCTCTTTTCATCTTTCTTTTGTTTTATATCTCTTATTTGAACGCTTAAATCCTGATTTCTCCCATAGACTGACACTTCCCACAATCTTCCTCATCTCAGCAAATGGCAGAATCTTTTGCCTGCTTGCTCAGAATAAAAACCTCTGAGTCATCTTTTACTCTTCTCTTATTTCAGTCAGACCTTCAGTAAACCTCATTGGTTCTTTCTTCCAAATATTTTGAGAAGCCAACCACTTCTCACTTCTCTGTCGCTATTGCCCTGATCCAGGCCACCTTTGTCTCTTACGAGGACTATGGGAATAATACCTGTATTAATTTGCTAGGGCTGTCATAACAAAAGTACCACAAACTTGGTGGTTTAAGCAACAGAAATTGATTGTCTCATGGTTCTGGAAGCCAGAAGTCTGAGATCAATCCCAGAATCAGGGTTGATTCCTTCTGAGGGCTGTGAGGGAAAATCTGTTCCAGCCCTTTCCCTTACCTTCTGGTATTTGCTGACAGTCTATGGTATTTCTTGGTGTGTAGAAGTATCACTCTGATCTCTACCTTCTTCTTCACATGTGTGCCGGCATATGTCTAAATTTCCCCGTTTTATAAGAACACCAGCCATACTGGATTAGAGCCCACCCTAATGACCTCATTTCAAGCTGGTTACCTTGAAAGGTTACATTCTAAGGTACTAGGGGTTCAGATTCCAACATATATTTTGTGAGAGAGACATAATTCAATCTATGATACCCTATTTCTATAAAAGGTCTTATTCACAGGTGCCAGGGGTTAAGACTTCAGTGTACCTTTTGGGAGGACACAGTTCAACCAATAATAATGTCCCAGTTCACTTTCTTACTTCTGCTCTTGTCTTCCTAAAGCCTTTACAGCATGACAGTCAGAGAAATCCTTTAAAATCTCAGTCAGTTCATGCCATCATTCTGCCCAAAAATCTTCCTGTCGCTTCTCATCTCATTCTGAGGTGAGCCACTCTAAGTTGTTTGAGTGGCTAACAAGTTCTTGCATAGCCTGGTACTTTCTGTTACTTCTCTTACTTAATGCCTCACTTCTTTGCTTGGCCATACTTGGACTTCTTGCTGGACCTAGACCAGGCTGGGAATGGCCCTGCCTCAGAATCTTTGTTCTGGCTCCTCTTCTGCTTGAGCTGCTAGAGTAATGCTTTTAAAACATGTCAGATCATGTCACTTCTATACTCAAGACTCCAGTGGTTTCCCTGTCACCAGGTGTAGAATATAGTCCCCTCCATAAGCCATCCCCACTCCCTCTGGGCCATCATTTCTTCCCATTCTTTTACTTACTCTGCTTTAGCTGAGGTGACCTCATGGCTGTTTCTGGAATTTGCCAGCATGGCTCCAGTTTCTCCTTCTGTGCTCTTTGCACTCAATCCTTTGAGTTCTCTGCTTCAATTGTTAGCTCCCCCAGAGACCTGCTCTGACTTGTCTGTCAGCATCCCTTTATGCCACTCTGTTTATCTTGTATTGCTTTTCTTCTTTCCATTTTTCGGTGTTGTCTTCAATTTCTTTCATCAGTGTTTTATAGTTTTTATTATAGATCTTTCACTTCTTTGGTTAAGTTTATTCCTAGATATTTTATTTTATTTGTAGCTATTATGAATGGGATTATTTTCTAGGTTTCTTTTTCAGATTGTTTACTGTTGGCATATATAAATTCTACCAATTTTTGTATGTCAATGCTATATCTTGCAACTTTACTGAATTTGTTTGTCAGTTCTAATAGTATTTTTTTGTGTGTGTGGAGGTTTTATTTAGGTGTCTCTAGATATAAGAACATATAATCTGCAAACAAGGATAATTTGACTTCCTTTCCAGTTTGGAGGCCCTTTATTTCTTTTTCTTGTCTGAATGTTCTAGCTAGAACTTCCAGTACTATGTTGAATAACAGGGGTAAAAGTGGACATCCTTGTTTTGTTCCAGATGTTAGAGGAAAGGCTTTCCGTTTTTCCCCATTCAGTATGATAGTTGCTGTGGGTCTGTCATATATGGCTCTTATGTTAAGTTCCTTCTATCCCCAGTTTTTTTTTTTTTTTTTTTTTGAGACAATCTCGCTCTGTTGCCCAGGCTAGAGTGCCATGGCGTCAGCCTAGCTTACAGCAACCTCAAACTCCTGGTCTCAAGCAATCTTCCTGCCTCAGCCTCCCAACTAGCTGGGACTGCAGGCATGTGCCACCATGCCTGGCTAATTTTTTCTATGTAATTTTAGTTGTTCAGATAATTTCTTTCTATTTTTAGTAGAGACGGGGTCTTGCTTTTGCTCAGGCTGGTCTTGAACTCCTGACCTCGATCCTCCCACCTCGGCCTCCCAGAGTGCTAGGATTACAGGCGTGAGCCACCGCGCCTGGCCTATCCCCAGTTTTTTGAGAGTTTTTATCATGAAGTGATGTTGAATTTTGTTGACAAAGTCATATGGTTTTTGTCCTTCCTTCTGTTGATATGATGTATCACATTGATTGATTTGCATATGTTGAACTATCCTGGCATCCCTGGCATGAATCCCACTCAATGATGATGAGTAATGTTTTTAATGTGTTGTTGAATTTGTTCTGCTGGCATTTTGTTGAGAATTTTTACAGGTATGTTCATCAGAGATGTTGGCCTGTAGTTTTCTTTTTTAGTTGTGTTTTTTGTATGGTTTTGTTATCAGGGTGATACAGGCCTCGTAGAATGAGTTTGGCAGTATTCCTTCCTCCTGGATTTTTTGGAATAGTTTAAGTAGGATTGGTATTAGTTCTTCTTTGAATGCTTGGTAGAATTCAGCAGTGAAGCCATTGGGACCTGGCCTTTTCTCTGATGGGGGATTTTCCATTACTGCTTCTGTCTTATTATGTTTATTATTTCCTTCCTTCTACTAATTTCGTTTTGTTTGTTCTTGTTTTACTATTTCCTTGAGGTCCAATATTAGCTTGTTTATTTGAGGTCTTTCTTTTTTTTTGATGTAGGTGTTTCTTACCTGTAGATACGACTAAAATTATGCTGGCTGGTTCTTTCCCCAGCTGTTAACGTAGGACCTCAAGCCCCAATCTAAAGTTATTCCAGATCAATTCTAGGAATCCTTAGGTGATGTCTCGTGTAAGTTAGTGAGGAGTCACCTGATGTGCTTTTGCTATTACTTACTGGTAATGTTGAACTATTGCACAGCCAATTAGATTAGCACCTCTCTACTGCAACCACTACTAATGCCCTAAAATCTTGAAGCTGGTTCTTCTGGTTTTTAAGATGATTTTTTTTTCTCTGAGTATAGTTTCGGGCTATATTCCATACTTTTTATAACTAGTAATTTCTTTACTTTTCATTTCTGAATAGTTTGCAGCTCAAGTTTTTATTTTGTCATAAAGCATTGCTGTCAAAAAGTCTGATGACAAACAGATTTTTTTTCCTTTATACATGACTTGTTCTTTTTACCTGGATGCTAAAAGGACTTCTGGGTCAATTTCCCCAGGTATACAGTGTACCCTTTCAGTGTGTGTGTGTGTGTGTGTGTGTGTGTGTAACATTTCAGGAACATTTTGTTGAAATGAAATGTTTTCCACTTCATTTCAGTTTTTTCTGGTCCCTTGCTTTGGTTTTCTTCTTTGAGGTTTCTTATTATATTTATGTTCAATTTTTGTTTATGTTCAGTGTTTGTCACTTTCACTTTAATCCATTTTTTATCTTTATTTCTTTTTATATTTTAAGAAATTTTCTCATCTTTTATGTACTTTAAGACATTATTTGTCTAATTATTTGCCTCTGGGTTCTTTCCAGTTTAGTTGTCATTTGTGAAATAAATTTTTATTTTATTTCTCATTCTTTCCTGAATTCTGTCACCTTATTTCTGCGTTTTCTAATTCTGATTAATGATTGCTCTTTTATATCTTGTATCATTTTCTTAATGTTACTTGTTTTGAAACTCATTATGATTTTCATCTATTTTGTGGTTATGTCTTTCTGTTTTGCTTATGTTATCTGTAAAACTGTTCTTCTGTTCCTTATTCTCGTTTTATTATTACTTTGCATTGGATTTTACTTTGATCTATTTCTATTGTCATTTTTATGTAAAATTAATTTTCCTGAACTTTTAGAAGGGATGAATGAGCTTCTTTTTGGTTCTTTATGTAAAATAATGAAAACATATAGCAGCTGGGATCCCTGGCTCTGTTTACACTACCATTCTTCCCACCCCCCTCACTTTTCATCACCACTGTTCCTGTCCTGTTGTCCTGTTGTCTTTGTCCCTATTTGGAGTCTATTCCCAGTAGATTCTCTTCAGTTGAAGGCCCTATGGCATAAGGAAGTTGTAAGGCTAGTTGTGAGATTGTAGTACCTAGATTTCTCCAGCCCTTGAGACCTTACCCCCAGGCTCACCTACTCTGGGAGCATGCAAGCCCTTCTCAGTTGTAGCTGCTATCCTCCAGTTAGCTTGCTGATGTTTTGCGTAGCTACCTCTTGGTTATTTTGGAGTTGTCACATCTGCTGGATGCCTCATTGCTTTCCTCTGTTTACTCCCATACAAATACTCATGTCATGCAGGTCTTATAGCTGACAATCACATGTCCTCACTTGCTCTTATTGTAGTGTTTGTAGACATACCTAGTCAGTTTTTTGTAGATGTTGTCTGGTTTTCTGGGTTTTCTGTTCTAGCTCTTTCTTTTAAACGCCTTTGTCAAGATAAAATTCACCATTTTAAAGTATACAGTTCAGTGGTTTTTAGTATATTCCTAGAGTTGTATAACCATCACCTCTACATAAGTCCAGAACATTTTCCTCATCCCCAAAATAAACCTCATACCCATTAACATATACTCCCCATTCCTCCTTCTACTTACCCAGCCCCTGGCAACCACTAATTTACTTTGTTTTTCCATGGATTTACTTATGCTGGACATTTCATATGAATGGAGTCATACAATATATGGTCTTTTGTGGTCTGGCTTCTTTCACTGAGTATGTTTTCAAGGTTCATCCACATCATAGCGTGTATCAGAGCTTCATTCACTTATTGCTGAATGATATTCCATTGTATGAATATACCACATTTTGTTTATCTGTTTATCAGTTTATGGACATTTGGGTTGTTTCCACCTTTTGGCTATTGTGAATAATGTAATGAACATTTGGTTACAAGTTTTTGTATTGATGTATGTTTTCAGTTCTCTTGGGTATATATCTGTCCAAGTTTTTAATGTTTTTTTGTGTAGGTTTTTTAAGAGACTTAAGGAGATTCAACAATCACTGCAGCCATCATCTTCCTAAAAACCTCTGATTTTGCTTGGTTATATTTTAATTTAGTGTCCTAATTAACTAGGAAATTATTTTAATAAATACCACAAAGGAAGAATGTTAACTTTGATTTCCTCCCAAATGGGTAGCTAATGGTCCCAGCACCATTTGTTCAATTATCTCTTCTCACCCTGCAGATTGAGTTTGCCTTCTGCCTGGATCTATTATATTTCTGGGTTCTCTTCTGTTCCTTTGTTCTGTTTGTTTATTCCTGATCAATGTCCAGAGGAGCTACTTATGCAAAGCGGTAGGAGGAGGCCCTCAAAGCAGAACCTAGCTTGAAGAGACAGAAAGAAGGCCAGGCCAGTGTGGCTTTGGTTCTGCAATGGAGAGTGACAATGATAGATGGTGGGACAAAGGGTAGTGATTTTAGCTATGGTAAGGAATTGAGGTTTTATAGTAAATTCAATAGGAGGCTATTGAAGGGTTTTAGAAGTGGCAGAACTGACCTCCTTTTGCTGGTTTTCCATTCACTTTCGAATGGTCGCACAATAATCCATATGTAGTTTGATAAACCATTTTCAAATTAGTTTCTTTTTCTTTTGGGGGGCAGAGTTTTATTTGTTAGGTTTTTTGTTGTTGTTTTTAATACAGTTTTTGACTAGGTAATACATTTACCTGGTTTGTAATTAAAAAGATACAAAAGATCCATGGTGGTACAGCACCTCTTGTATTTTCCTGGATAGAGCTGGAACCCCTTCTACTAAGTGAAGTATCCCAAGAATGGAAAAATAAGCACCACATGTACTCACCATCAGATTGGTTTCACTGATCATCACCTAAGAGCACATTTAGGAATAACATTAACCAGGTGTCGGGCGGATGTGGAGGGGAGGGGATGGGTGTATACATACATAATGAGTGCGATGTGCCCCGTCTAGGGGATGGACACGTGTGAAGCTCTGATTGGGGGGCAGGAGCAAGGACAATATATATAACCTAAACTTTTGTACCCCCCTAATATGCTGAAATTAAAAAAAAGCGTAAAAAAAAGGAATAAAAGATACAAAAGAATATTCTGTGAAAAGCGCATCTCCCATCATTAGCCCTGCATACTCTCCTCCTAAGCAATTAACATTAATTTCTTGGTATCCTTCCGGAGATATTTTACACATACATAGACAAATAAGACTGTATCCTTCCCCCCTCCTTTTTTACACAAATAGTGACATACTATGTGTACTGTTCTGCCGTTTGCTGTTTTCACTTCACAGTGTGTATTGAGGATCTTTGTATATCAGTATGAGGAAAGCATCTCGTTGTTATTTTCCATTCCTCCATAACAGTTCATTGTGTGGATATGTCATAATATGCTTAACAGGTCCCCTATTGATGGACACTTGGGTTCTGGGTTTTGTTTTCGCAGATGTTATAGCAGTACTTCTAGTCCATATGGATTCTGCATAAATGTGTAACTGCATGGTATGTGGAATTGCCTGCTTAAAGGGCTGATTTTCATGTATATTGTCAAGTTGCTCTCCATAGGGACCACCAATTTTCACTGCCAAAATTTTAATGCCTATATTGTCACCCTCATGGTACCACAGTGTGTTTCAAACTTTTAAATCTATGTCAGTCTGAAAGTGAACAATGTTTGTTCACATTATTTTCAATTTGTGTTGCTTTTAATATATGACTGAAGTTGAGCATCTTTTTATAATGATTGTGAGCTATTTTTATTTACTGTGAACTCTGCTCATACTTTTTGCCTGTTTTGCTATTGGATTATGGACTACTGGCCTTTTGCTTAAAGTGTTATTGAAATCGCAGGGGGGTTTTGGCCTAGGTCCTGTTGCTCGTCACACAAAGATCCAATTATTGAGACAAGGAGGATTGCCAAGGAAGAAACGATTTTTTTAAATACGAAAGACATCTTGTTGGTGCTACTGAAAGTTTGGTACTTGTCTCCATGGCCAAGAAAAAAAACAACCAGGATAAGTAGTTTGAGGAAAAGGAAAGTGAAGTTTATTAACTTGCTGGCAATTGAAGAGGATGACAGACTGTCCTCTTAAAGAACCATTGTCCTCTCTTTAAGCAGAAATACAGAGCTTTTAAGGAAGGTTTTCAGCTTCTGGCTATTGTTGTTTAACTATGGTTGGTGGTCCTGGTTGACATTATTGGTGCTCATGACCTTTGCCTGGACAACACCATTGAGCCATCTCCTGTGGTTTAAAATACTATAAAACAAAGAACACTCCTCTGCCCCTCTGATTACTGGCCTAGGGCAGGAATGCAGATTTTAATTCCCTAAAGAGTAGGGGGTGGTTTTAAAGAGACAACTTACAGTACATTTTACCCTTTTTCAGGCCTTTACCTCTGTTACATTGGAAGAATGAGAGAAGTTGCCTCAAATCCATCTCCGCGACTTTAGGTCACTATAGACTTCAGGTCACTGTAGGTTGCGGTGTAACTAACAAGGGGCTATGCATTGGAGGCAGGTTGTGGGGAATGGTGTGGTAGTCTGCCCAGGGGCTTTCAGAATCTCAACTCCTTTGTCTAGCAGAAAATCTACCATTTCTGGGAAACAACTCAAAAGGTCAAGTAGTTAGTTAACGGAAGGGATTAAAAAATATGTGTGTGTATGTGTGTGTGTATATATATATATATATATATATATATATATAGGGGTCATTGAAATTTCTTCATGGTGCTGGTTACAAAAGATTTGTGGAGCTCTCTATATTTGGGAAAATCAGTCTTTTGCCTATGATATGAGTTACAAATATTTTTCATTGTTTGTCTTTTGACTTTGCTTATGGTTTCTGGGTTTTGTGTCCTAGAAAAGCTGTCCTTATCCTAGGTTTACAAAATAATTTATCTATGACTTGGCCTGGTACTTTGGTGTCATTATTTCCATGTAAACGTGTGATCTTCATGTGAGGTGTAAGGTGGGCTCCAGCTGTACCTCTTACCAGAGAGCTAGCTCCTTGCTGTACCAGCCTCATTTATGGAATTATCTTGTCCTCATGTGCGGATGCAGTGTGGGCCAAGGGAAAGAGAAACCAAGGAGGATGACCCCTAGTATTTGAGCCACAAGGTGGATAACTGTGCCATTTACTGAACTGGGGAAGAATAGGGCAGGAGCCAAGTTTGCAGGGTGAGTTGGAGTTGTGTTTTAGGCATGTCAATCTTGAGCTGTCTGTCAGGTGAAGAGCTTGAGAAGGCAGTGTTTGAGGAGTGAATCAACTAAGGAGAAATACTTGGCATAGGATATTTGAATGAATAATGGATGTTTTTTGACATGAATGAGGTGTTTTAAATATATTCTAGTTTTTACTTGTAAAAAGTAACCAAAATATAGAAAATTTCTGGAAAAGAAATCATAGGAAACAATAGTAATTGACCCTGAAGAATGAGATTGGGGGTCTGGGACTGGAAAGATGTACTTTTCATTGAATATTTTCTTAACTATAAAGAAGATAACTTTGCCTCACCAGAGTTGAGGAATAAATGGTACAATGCATGTAAACTTATTCTCTAACCAAGGGGTGAGCAAACTTTCTGTAAAAGGTCAAATATTTTGGAATTTGTAGACCACATGGTCTCTGCCCCAACTACTCAGCTCTGCCACTGTGGCATGAAAGCACACCTGACTTGAGAGTAACTGGATTCTGATAAATCTTAACTCACAACAAAAGACAGTAGGCTGGATTTGGCAGCAATATATTTTGCCAATACTTGCTCTAACCTATAAAGCACTGTGTAAATGTTGAGTAATTGTCATGACTTTCTCTCTTCAGGCTAATGTAATGCTTGAATATGATATTGATGAAGCTCAGGCATTATTGGAAAAGAATTTATCGACTGCCACAAAGAATCTTGATTCTCTTGAGGAAGACCTCGACTTTCTTCGAGATCAATTTACTACCACAGAAGTCAGTATCCTTTCTTTAATAAAAGGCAGAGGGAGAGAAGGAAAAATATTCTTTAAAAAAACATTCTTGCATTGCTTTACTGGAAAGAATGTCCTTATTTTGTTCTTAGGCTAATGTGAGGTTGCAGGTTTTCTTGATAAATAATGTATTTGGAACTAATACTTAAATAAGTTTATAGATAGATTAATAAATTTGAAATGTGAAGTTGTAGAAACAGTAAATTCACTTGGTGAATGAGTGTTTTCTTCCAAACATTTTCTTAAAAGAATCCAAACTCTGTAAAATAATTTAAAGAGGTTTATTCTGAGCTGAATGTGTGTGACAATGGCCTGGAGAGCCACGCCCAGGAAGCCATGAGCAAGTGGTCTCTCTGTGGTTGGGTTACAGTTTGGTTTTATGCATTTTAGGGAAACAGGAATTACACATAAAATTATAAATCAGTACTTGGAAGGCATATATTGGTTTGGCCCAAGAAGGCAGAACATCTCGAAGTGAAGGGTTATAGGTTATAGCTGGGTGGAAAGATTCTTTGACTTGTAATTGGTTAAAGAAATGAAGCTTTGTCTAAAGGCTTGGAATGTTTTAACTTAAGATAAGGATGTCTGTTAATCAGAGACAAGTCAGACATTTACTGAAACTCAAACTCAAGTGATCTGTTAAGTAAACTGATGGCCTACAGATGTGGTTTAAGCGTTCTCTTGCATGGCCTCAGGCCTGTAAATGATTTAATATCTTATTGTTTTAAAAAATAACTCCAAAAGGGACGGGGCATAACTAGACGTGTCTGACCTGCCTTCTCCTCATGGCTGGCAACTCAGCTTTAAGGTTTTTCTGGGGTTCCCTTTGGCCAAGAGGGGATCCATTCAGTCGACTGGGGGCTTAAGATTTTATTTTAGTTCACAATACCTTTATAGCTAGTCAAGTAGTTTAATTTCACAAGCATTTATTAAGGGTCTCCTTTTTTCTGCAACTGTGCTAAGCCATATGGGGTATGGAAATCAATGAAAAAAAGAATGACAAAGTCTGTCTCTGTTAGAACTGTACATGTGAAACAGCAAAATGATAATTTCATAGCAAACTATAGGTAAGTTCACATATGCAAAACCAAGGCAATTTAAAATTTTGAAAAGATGTGAATTAGTTCAAAGAAGGCTTTATTAAGAAAATAAAACTTAGGTTCTTTTTTTTTCCATTTTTTTTTCTTTTCTTTTTTTTTCAGTGTATCTTGGAATGGGAACACTTAGGCTGTTTTTAAAGGCAGTGTATGATTTATATCAGATGAGAGAAGAGGTAGAGGTGGGTGGGATATTCTGGTCAAGGGGGAGGGCAGGAATGTTGAAACCAAGCTCTTTGCCTTTCTTCCCTGACCTGTCTCTTCCTCCTAGTTCCTGTAACAGTCACCCAAGACAAAAACCTGGAAATCATCCTTCATACTTCTCTCTTCCTCACTACCAAGAGTGAACCAATCACCAGATTCTTGTCAAATTTCCCTCTTAAATCTCTGCCCATTGCTGTTACTCATGTTTTGGGCCTCTTGTTCTGGGTCTCCAGAACCTGCCTGTACTCAGTAGTTTTTTGGTCTCTCCTCACACTATCTCCAGCATGAATTTAGTAAGTCATACATCTTATTTTTATTACTTTGTTTATGATATTTCAGTGGTTTCTTGTTGGATGTAAGGTGTGTATACAAGCACTCTTGTGAAGTATCTCCAGGCAGTCTCACTTCATGCCACTGTCTTCTTCCTGCTCTGGCACTTCCCCGGTGCACCCTGGGTTCCAAATAACCCCAATCTGTTATTCTCACCTCCCTAATGTACCACACCCTTGCATTTCCACACTTTGTTTCCCCTACCTGGAATGACTTCCTTTTACCTGGGGTACTCCTTTTTACCCTTCTTATCTCACTTCAAGCATTAGAACATTCCTGAACATCTTCTAATTCTCTCAGGGTGTTTTGTTGTTCCTCTATACATACTTAGCACTTTACACATACTACTTTTTTTCCTTTGCTAAACTGTTAGCTCTTCAAGTGTAGGAGCTGTACTTTTTCTCTTCTCTCTCCAGTTTAGCATGTGTCAGGTGTTTAGTGCTTTGGTGAGGGAAGGCAGGACTTTTGGGGCCTAGTGCAGGGATCATCATCTGGTAATGTAGAGACTTCATCCAGCTGTGAGATGACGAGGGCCTAGGAAGGCTGGTCTGTGTGAAAGGAAAAGATATTAAATATGAGAGAAAAAACAGAATCCAATGACTTAGATAGTTGTAGGAGCCCAAGAAAGGAAATTCCGAGTCCTACAAACCTAGAGAAATGCCATTTGTTACTGCTAATGCTGGAAAAGGTAGGAAGGTGTGCAGACATTTGAGGGAGTTAGGGCATCCAATCTCTACTACACTGACTGTTCTTCTGGAGTCTAAGCTCCATGAGGGAAAAAACTTCACCTGTTTTACTCAAGGCTTTGTACAGTGCCTAGTCAGAAACACAGTAGATGCTTAATAAACTGAATGAATGCCCTGTTATATCAAAGGGAGGGTAAGAAATAAAATTATTGATAATTATACTAATTTAAATATTACATGGCAGAGTATGGGTTGAGTGATCTTTGAAATTTCATGGATGGAGGACTATCTTTAAAACTTCTGAGAGTGTATCTAGCACATATTTGTTAAAGATGATACCATAGTTGACTAGATATGTTAAACAACTGTTGATTTGAGGCCTTGACTTGGTTTTGGTAGAATTTAATTCCTGTATTTAATTAGTAATTGACATTATAGCAAGATGTGTTACAACACTAGTTGTTAACCAGTATTTGTGTATGCATGATTTCTGTGTTGTTGATTCATTGTGTGACTGTATAGTCATTGTATATGTTACCTTTAGAATTGCATTTGCATTTTCTTTGACAATTCTTACAGATATGGCCAGAGTTTATAATTGGGATGTAAAAAGAAGAAACAAAGATGATTCTACCAAGAACAAAGCATAATGCTGGAAATTAAAAATGTGGTTCAGTTTTCAAGACATTATTTTAAATATCCTGTTTATCCTTAAAGATTGACATAACTTTGATGTTTTAACAGCAAGATGATTAAAAATTTAAAAAATGTAAACACCATTTTATTTATTTATACAAACAAAATAAGTTTCAAATATTTTATGAAATTAGCAGTATTTTTTTTCCACATTTCTCAGAAAAGTTGATGCTGCTTTTCATCATTATTTTTGTCTGTCATATGAAAACTCTTAGCTGAAATGGCCGAAAACTGTGAGGTATGCTATAGAAGCAAATGCTGGACACTAGCACAGTTTACTTTTTCTTTTTCTTTATTGGCTGATGTTATTCTCACTTGGTGTGGTTAAACCATTTTAGAGGTAGGGAAAACGCAGTTTGAATATTTGTAAATTTGTTTTCCTTTGGTACATGTGGGATTTAATGGTCCTCTATTGCAGTTGTCTTCTGTAAATGGGGTTTGATGAATTATTGCTTAACCAATAAGTATCTATTATGATATTCTGGACTTTTCAGGAAATGGTAATTTGCCTTCCTACACAGCAAGAGGGCTATTAAGACAACACTTTTTCTAACCTCTAGTAAGTGCACAGTGTCTTTGCAATACAAACATAAGGGAGATCTTGGCCAACGTGAAGTAATATTACCCATTCAAAACTCTTTGCTAAGGTGATTTTGTATTTATTAACAGTTCTCCAAAGCATCTTGAACAGGAATATTAAATGTACAATGTTTGAAAAGAGTTGTGACCTTTTTTATTCATGATTAAAACGTCCTAGGAATAGTAAAAAAATCCCTGTGGAAAGCCATTGGTACAGTGGCTAGTACTGGGTGATACAGATTCTGGTAAAAACACAAATGTATTATTCCATCTCCATGTAATAAAAAGTATACTTGTACAACAATGTTTCGTACTTGTACTTCATGATATTAAAACAGTAATGTTAAAACTGGCACAGCAGTTTTTTCATGTTACTCTTTTGTCTTAATACATTTGGGCTGCTATCACAGAATACCATGAACTGGGTAGTTTATAAACAATAGAAATTTATTGCTCACAGTTCTGGAGGCTGGGAAGTCTGATATTAAGGAACCCACAGATTCAATGCCTGGTGAGGACTCATTTCCTGGTTCATAGGTTGTCCCTTCTCACTGTGTCCTCACATGGAGGAAGGGGATGTATGAGCTTCCCTGGGCTCTGCCCTCATGTTGGATTTATCTGCCCAAAAAGTCCCACCTCCTAATGCCATCACCTTGGGGGTTAGGATTTCAACATACAAACTTTGGAGTGAGACGAATGTTCAGACAATAGATTTTTTTTTTTTTTAGAGTTAACATGGATCTTTTCACATGTTTGTAATTTACTTACTTGTACATATAACTAGTATGTTTGAAGAACTTATATTTGTGAAAACAACACGAAATCTCTTTGAAAGGAATACAGATAAGCGAACAATTGAGAAGTTAATCAAAAAGATACCAAATGTTTCTTTTTTTTTTTTTTTTTTTTTTGAGACAGAGTCTCACTCTGTTGCCCAGGCTAGAGTGAGTGCCGTGGCGTCAGCCTAGCTCACAGCAACCTCAAACTCCTGAGCTCAAGCGATCCTCCTGTCTCAGCCTCCCGAGTAGCTGGGACTACAGGCATGCACCACCATGCCCGGCTAATTATTTCTATATATATTTTTTAGCTGTCCATATAATTTCTTTCTATTTTTAGTAGAGATGGGGTCTCGCTCTTGCTCAGGCTGGTCTCGAACTCCTGAGCTCAAACGATCCGCCCACCTCGGCCTCCCAGAGTGCTAGGATTACAGGCGTGAGCCACCGCGCCCGGCCCAAATGTTTCTTGATTCAGTTTTTCTTTCATAACTTTAAATTCCTATAATTTAGAATTTGAGGTTTGTAATCATCCTGAGATACTGTGTTATTTTTTTCCTCAAACTTTATTATGGTAAGTATATTGGTACAAAATTTCTCTGTTAATATTAAAACAGGAATGATTTGCTCCAAAGATCTTTATTTTGTCTTAGTTTAAGTCTATGAGTCTAAATATGAATGTTTAGGTAATTGCAAGAAATATGAAGAAACAAAGCTCTTTAGAGATACGAATTACAGGACAAAAATTAAGTTAATTAACATATTTTTGAACACCCAATATGTGTTCAGGATAGTATTAGGCTCTATTAATGAAACGAAAGATATTTAAATTTTGCCTCTGCCAGATTGTTTCTGTTATAGTGGTTTATATTTTCAGAATAACGTAACCATCCTAATTTGACATGGTATTTTCAAGCTTAATATTATGATAGCATACTAAAAGAGGATATGGGCAAAAGCTTGACTACAAAACTTGATACTGAGTAACAGATGTGTTGGAAATGCAACTTAAATTTAACTGCTTTGCATTATAAAACAGATGTTCATTTAAGAAAATTTAGAAAACAGGAAAAAAAGACTTTAAATTCTATTTTGAGCCCCCCATTAACATTTCTTTTTTTTTATGCATAGGTTTTTTTTTAAAACACTTGAAATGATTGTCTTTATGATTTTAATCCTCTTTTCTTCACTTAACATAAAATTTGCTTATTATATATTGCTATTGCATAAACATCATTTTACTAGTTTCATAGTAGTATTCTAATGGGTGAACCATAATGAGCTGTCATTTTATACGTAGACATCTGGGTTTTTAAAATCTTTATCATAAGTGAATAAGTCATCAGTTTATGTTTTTATGTAAGGCTTTTTCTTATATTTTATATTTATTTCTTGTATTTTTCCTGAGAATAGATTACCAAAAATGGTATTATGGAGTCAAAGATTATAGCATTTTATTACCTGGGGTTAACTGAGAGTATTATTTTGTTAGGTACAACTTGTTTCACACAGAGGCTGTGAGGCTGATGAATATTCAGGTATGTTGAGAAATGAAACATTGTTAACTAAGACCAACAGGCAAAAAAAAAAAAAAAAAAAAAAAAGTTTCAGTTCTCATTTTAAAAGCCCAGAATTTTGGGTGTTCTTTTTGACATTTTAAAACACACACAAGCCAAACTGATGTTTTCTTTCCTCTAGCTGTTGTTATATAACATTTTTCCAAATTTATATTTTTCCCCTACTGCTCCTACTCTTCCTCTTCCATATAAAGACAGTGACATCTGTAGGGAGAACCACCTTATCCAAGACCACACAGTGCACAGCCAGAACAAGAGGCACATCTCCTTGTGAGCAAATTTCCTCCCTCTGTATCATGATGCCTTGTTCTTTTATTTATAAATAGATAAATTTGGTAAAAATGTTAACTTAAACTTAATCCCTTTGTATTTGCTATTCTCAGCCCTAAAGATCAGTGATACCTTTGAAGGTCTTAAACCATTTTTAAAGGTTTGTCTTCATTGGTTCTAATCCCATACCATTTTTGTAACAATGTCTATACATGTTTGGTGCTAATGAGGGATGGGGTTGCCTTTGAAGACACTATCGAGTGCTTGTGCAGCACCCATCACAGCTGGTGCTGGGTTTAACTGTGCAAAATCCCAAGACCTGGAAAGGCCACCCACATCGGTTACTAGTTTACTCTGAAGGACGTGGGACAAGCAAGACAGCATACCAGAAGGCAGCTGTAGGCACAGTTCTGTGGAAATTACCACAGCAGTCCTTACAGACTACACAAAAGGGTGCAGGAGTCACCCTGGCTTTAGAAGCCATAAGGGACCACTCCCTCTTTAACAGTGCCCTGTGCATACGGGATCCCCCCAGGTCCTGGCCAGGGACAGGACCCAGGAAAGAGCAGAGTAAGTATATTGCACTTGTGGAGCCCTAGCTGTGACTCCTAGCATGTGTTTACATTCACTCACAGCCCTCCCGGCTTGGACAGGGATACCTCCCAGGTCGTTGTACCAAAAGCAGGCTCTCCTAATCACACAGCTGATGGTCTACCGTCATCAGGTTTCCAGGGAAACCAAGCTAGAAAGTTAATCCAAGGTCAGGGTCACACCTTGAAAGAGAGGGGTTTGAAACACCTCACTCATAACCTGTTTGATTTTGCATGGCCTGGTTTTTGACATTGGCTTGCCTCCTTTTATAAGGCCTCTTAGCTAGTAATTGCCACTTTAGAAAAGGTAGTAGTAATAGTTCAGATATTTTAAAGGGTTGGGTGGAAGCATTTTTGTCTGGATTAGGTGAAAGTAAGGCAACCAGCCAGGAGGTCCAGTTAGTCTCCAAAGTTTCTTAATGAATTGGAAAACTTTTTTGTCTGTAACCCAAAACCAAGTGATGCTATAAAAATTTAGTGAAACTACGAAGTTGTTACAGAGTACAAGCTTTTCAGGCTTGTGGCCAAAACTAGGCAACAACAAAATTTTTCACTTTTATACTTTTTATTTTGAAATTTTATAACTACTACCAGTGTCATAGGATAGATAGGCCTGCTAATCAACGATATTTTCTATAAATACTCTTATGCACCCATGGAGAATTGCTTACATGACCAGTTGTGAGAAGGTACTGGTTTGAGATTGTAAGTGTCCAAGGCTGGAGAAATTGATTCATGTATTATGTGCACTGGGTTGCTTTTCTTGTTTGGGCTGTTAGCAGAAGATGGCTCAGGGTTTCATCTGCACATGAAAATTCAAAGAAAATACTTCTGTTTGTGTCCCTCTCTTGTCTAATGTCAGATTTGGTTATAGCCACATTAAACAAAGAAGATGGACCTGGTGTGCACAGTATTTTTGAGCAGTTTGTTTATAAACGATCATGCCTCTTGACCATGGTTTTCAAACAATTTTATGTTTTAGTTGATTGTATGACAACTCTATTTGACTTTTGGGAACACTTTATATGGAGATAGATAATGATCGAATAGGGAGTTTCTTCTAGATTTTTTAGTTCCTTGAGTAAGCCCATCTTAGACTGAGTCAGTTTATTTTCCTGAGATCAAAGCTGTGGATTCTAGAGAGTGAAAATATAAAAATTAAAAAGGTCAGTGGACAGCAATCTCTTGCCTTTACCTCAATTCTCACATCCTCAGCTACTTCAGCCCATGGACTACATGGGGTAATAATTTCTTCTCAGTCAAGTGGTTCAGAGTCAGCTTAAGAGTAAATTTTTTATTTTTGTTGTTGCTGTGATTGCCTTAGGGGTCTTCCTCATAAATTCTTTGCCTAGGCCAATGTCTGTAAGAGTCTTTCCTACATTCTCTTCTAGAATTCTAATAGTTTCATACCTAAGGTTTAAGTCTGTTATCCACCATGATTTGATTTTTGTGAGAGGTGAAAGCTGTGGGTCCTGTTTCAGTGTTCTACATGTGGCTATCCAATTTTCCCAGCACCATTTATTGAATAAGGAATCTTTTCCCCAGAGTATGTTTTTGTCTGCTTTGTCAAAGATTAGATGGCTATAAGAGGATGGTTTTATATTTGGATTTTCTGTTGTGTTCCACTGGTCTGTGTCCCTGCACTTGTGCCAATACCAAGCAGTTTTAATAACCACAGCCTTGTAGTATAGTTTGAAGTCTGGCAAATTAATACCTCCCATTTTGTTTTTATTGCTTAAAATTGCTTTTGCTAAACGGGGTCTTCTCTGGTTCCATACAAAGCATAAAATTATTTTTTCTATATCTATGAAAAATGATGTTGGTAATTTAATAGGGATTGCATTGAATCTCTAGATCACTTTGGGCAGTATAGACATTTTAACAATGTTCCGATCCATGAGCATGGTATGGTTTTCCACCTATTTACATGTTCTGTGATTTCCTTCCTCAGTGTTTCGTAGTTCTCCCTATAGAGGTCCTTTACCTCCTTAGTTAAGTATATTCCTAGGTATTTTATTTTCTTTGTTGCTATTTTTGAAGGGTATTGAGTCCTTAATTTGGTTCTCCGTTTGACTGTTATTGACATATATGAATGCCTCTGATTTGATGTGCACTGTCTGGGGAATGGACACGCTTGAAGTTCTGACTCCGGGGGATGGGGTGGGGGGAGGGGATGGGTGTATACCTACAGGATGAGTGCGATGTGCACTGTCTAGGGAATGGACATGCTTGAAGCTAAGACTCGGGGGGGATGGGGGGAGCATGGACAATATATATAATCTGAATTTTTGTACCCCCATAATAAGCTGAAATATAAAAAAATAAAAAAAATTATACACACAAAAAAGTGTAAATTTTTAAAAATTTTTTTAATTGATAAGTAAAAATTGTACATATTTGTAGTGTACATGATGTTTAAATGTATGCATATGTTGTGGAATGGCTAAGTCAAGCTATTTAACATATGCATTACCTACCATTTTTTTGAGGTGAGAACACCTAAAATAATACTCTCTTAGCAATTTTCAAATATTATACAATACATTGTTATCAACTATAGTCTCCATCATGTAAAATAGATTTCTAGAACTTATTCCTCCTAACAGAAATTTTGTGTCCTTTGACCAACCTCACCCCAAAACCGCATCCCCCAGACTCTGGTGACAACTATTTTACTCTCTGATTGTATGAGTTCAACATTGTTAGAATTCCACATATGAGTTTATGTTGTGTTTGTCTTTCTGTGCCTGGCTTACTTCACTTACCATAATGTCCTCCAGGTTCATCCATGTTGTCACAAGTGACAGAA
Organism: Eulemur rufifrons; assembly: GCF_041146395.1. Taxonomy (NCBI): domain Eukaryota; kingdom Metazoa; phylum Chordata; class Mammalia; order Primates; family Lemuridae; genus Eulemur; species Eulemur rufifrons. Next base: position 18,627,017 of record NC_091012.1, on the reverse strand, counting down.
TTTTCTTCTTTTTAATGCTGAATAGTATCCCATTCCGTGTGTGTGTGGTCATTAAATATGAAATGTCCGATTTCGAATCAAAAGTGTAGTTTATTGTATCTCAAACAAGAAGCAGTACAATTAATCAAAGTATGCACCTAAACTGTTGTCACAGTTTTGGCATCTTAACTGTAGCTTGTTTATGCAAGCAGAAAAGAAGCCTGGAGAGCAAGTGGTCATGAAATTGCCAAAGGCATTTTCCACAGCTTGTTGAGAATTTACTATCTTTCCTTGGAAGAAGTGGTCCAAAGCCTAGCAGAAGTGGTAGTCAGTTGGTGCAAGGTCTGGTGAATACAGAGTTTCTAAGTCCAGCTGCTATAGTTTGAGCAGAATTGTTTTTTGTGACATGGTCTTGCAAGAGGATTAGCCTGTCTCTGTTGACCAATCTCAGCTGCTTAATCGCAAGCATCCTCATCATTTCATCCAATTGGTTGCAGTAGACATCTGCTGTAATCGATTGACCAGGTTTCATGAAGCCGTAGTGGATAATACCAGCGCTGGATCACCAAGCAAACCATTAGCTTTTTTTTGATGAATATTCAGTTTTGCACTGTGTTTTGGCACTTCATCTTTATCCAACCATGTGCCGAACACTTGTGATTGTCAAAAATAATCCATTTTTCGTCACATGTAACAATATAGTGTAGAAATGGTTCACCTTTATGTTGTGACAGCAAACAAAGGCAAGCTTTGAAACAATTTCTCTTCTGATGCTCATTTAATTCATGTGTTACCCATGTATCCAGCTTCTTTAGCTTGCCAATTTGTTTCAAATGGTCCAACATTGTTGGAATAGTAATGTCAAACCTTGCTGCAAGTTCACGCGTAGGTTGAGATGGATTCACTTGCACTACAGCTTTGAGCTCATCATTACCCATCTTGGTGTCAGTTCGCCCACGTGGCTCATTTTAAAGATTAAAATCAGAACGGAACTTCTCAAACCATCGACGTACTATGCATTCATTAGCCACATCCTTCCCAAACACTTCATTGATATTTTGAGCTGTCTGAGCTGCATTGGTTCCACGATGGAACTCATTCAAAAATAACACGAATTTTTGACTTATCCATGATTTCACAAAAATTGCTCTAAAAAAATCTGAAGGATAATCACAAGTCAAAAAATGTGCGTTCAAAAGATCGAGGATGTACCTTCACAATAAACATAAAACAAGAAGTGTCAAAGTGAAATGTCGGAGATACCAACTGTCATAATTAATACTTAAGGAAATCAGACATTTCACACGTAATAACCACACACACACACACACACACACACACTCTACATTTTCTTTATCCATTCATCTGTTGATGGACACTTAGGTTGATTCCATATCTCAGCTTTGTGAATAATGCTACAATAAATAGGGAATGCAGACATCTCTTCAACATACTGATATTATACCCTTTGGATATATATCCAATAATGGGATTGCTAGATGATATAGTAGTTGTGTTTTTCTAATAATTTTTTGAGAAACTTCCATACTGTTTTCTATAATGATCTGTACTAATTAACATTGATACAATAACAACATACTAGGGTTCCCCTTTCTCCAAATCCTCACCAACATTTGTTCTCTTTTGTCTTTTTGATAATAGCTATTCTAACAGGTGTGAGATGATATCTCATTGTGGCTTTGATTAGCATTTCCCTGATGATTAGTGATGTTAAGCATTTTGTCATATACCTGTTGGCGATTGTATGTATTGAAATATATCTATTGAGGGCCTTTGCCCATTTTTAAGTTGATTTTTTTTTGTTTGTTTTTTACTATTGTGTTGTTTGAGTTTCTTATATATTTTGGATATTAACCCCTTATCAATAGTATAGTTTGCAGATATAGTCTCTTATTCTGTAGGTTGTCTCTTCACTCTGTTGATTGTTTGCTTTGCTATGCAGAAGCTTTTTAGTTTGATATGATCCCATATGTCTATTTTTGCTTTTATTGTCTGTGCTTTTGGAGTCATAGCCAAAAAATCATTGCCCAGGCCAATGTCATTGAGCTTTTCACCTATACTTTCTTCTAATTTTTATAGTTTCAGGTCTTACACTTAAGTCTTTAATCTGTTTTGAGTTGATTATCATGTATGGAGTGAGATAGGCATCCAATATGATTTTTCTGCATGGGGATATTCAGTTTCCCCAGCACCATTTACTGGAGAGAATTTCCTTTCCTCATTTTGTGTTCTTGGCACCATTGCTGAAAATGAGTTGGGTATAGATGTATGGATTTACTTCAGGGCTATTTATTCTGTTCTATTGGTCTATGTGTGTGTTTTTTTTTTACAGTACCATGCTGTTTTGATTACTATAGCTTTGTAGTTGATGTTTAAATAAGGTAGTGTGATACCTCTTGTTCTTTTTGCTAAAGATTGTTTTAGCTATTTGGGGTCTTTTTGGTCCCATATGAATTTTAGGATTGTTTTTTTTCTGTAGAAAATGTCAGTGGAAATTTGATAGGGATTGCATTGATTCTATAGATTGCTTTGGGTAGTATGGACATTTTTAACAATATTAATTGTTCTAATCCATGAACATAGGATATCTTTCCATTTATTTCTGTCTTCTCCAATTTCTTTCATCAATGTTTTACAGTTTTCAGTGTACAAATCTTTTACCTCCTTGGTTAAATTTATTCCCAAAGGCGTTTTTATTTTTGTTTTTGCTATTGTAAATGGAATTGTATTTTGGATTTCTTTTTCAGATAGTTCATTGTAGTGTATAGAAATGGTACTGTTTTTGTATGTTGATTTTTGTATCATGCAACTTTCCTGAATGTCTCAGTTCTAACAATTTTTTGGTGAAGTCTTTAGGGTATCTATATATAAGACCATGTCATCTATAAACAGACAACTTAACTTCTTCCTTTCTGACTTGGGTGCCTTTTATCTATTATACTTGACTAATTGCTCTGTGTAGGACTTCCACTACCATGTTGAATGGAAATGATGAGAGTGGGCATCCTTGTCTTTTTTCTTTTTTCATTTATTTGTTTATTTCTTTTTATTTCATAATATTATGGGGGTACAAACATTTTGGTTACATATAATACCTTTGCCTTGCCCAAGTCAGGGCTTCACGTGTGCTCTCCCCCCATACAGTGTGCTCCACACCCATTATTAGTGAGTTTACCCACCCCCACGACATCCCTCCCTCCAGTCCAGCACCCAGTAAGTATTACTTCCATGTGAGCAGAATCAATATTGTTAAAATGTCCATACTATCTAAAGGGATCTACAGAATTAATGCAGTCCCTATCAAAACACCATCATCATTCTAGAAAAGACAATTATACGCTTCGTATGGAACCAGAGAAGACCTTGTATAGCCAAAGCAATCTTAAGTAAAAAGAACAAATTGGGAGGCATCAGTCTGCCAGACTTCAATCTATACTACAAGGCTATAGTAACCAAACAGCGTGGTACTGGACAAGAATAGAGATATAGACCTTTGGAACAGGATTGAGAACCCAGGCATCTTTGTCTTGTTCCTGATTGTAGAGGAAAAGCTTTCAACTTTTCACCATTAAGTATGATGTCCTCCGTGGACTTGTCATATATGGCCTTTATTTATGTTGAGATATAGTCCCTCTTTACTTAATTTGTTAATAGTTTTTATTATGAGGGATATTGAATTTTGTCAAATGCCTTTTGTTTGCATCCATTGAGATGATCATATGGTTTTTGTTCTTCATTCTGTTAATGTGGTGTGTCACATTTCTTAATTTGAATGTTAAACCATTCCTTACTTCCAGCGCTGAATCCTGCTTGATTATAGTGAATGATCCTTTTAATGTGCTGTTGAATTTGGTTTGCTAGTATTTTGTTGAAGATAGTTGCATGAATGTTCATCAGGGATATTAACCTGTAATTTTCTTGTAGTGTCCTTGTCTGGTTTTGGGATCAGGGAAATACTGGCCTTGTGAAATGAGTTTGGAAATATTTCTTCCCCTCCAATTTTTTGGAAGAGTTTCAGAAGGATTGATTTTAGTTCTTCTTTAAATGTTTGGTAGAATTCAGCAGTGAAATCATCAGGTCCTGAGCTTTTTGTTGATGTGAAACTATTAATTACTGATTCAATCTCCTTACTTGTTATTGGTCTGTTTGGATTTTCTATTTCTTCATTATTTAATCTTGGTAGTTTGTATATTTCTAGGAATATGTTAATCTCTTCTAGGTTATCCAATTTATTGATGTATAGTTGTTCACATCAGTCTCTTATCATCTGTATTTTTATGGTATCAGTTGTAATAGCGCCTCTTTATTTCTGATTTTATTTGAGTCTTCTCTCTTTTTTCTTAATTAATCTAGCTAAAAGTTTGTCAGGTTTTTTTATCTTTTCAAGACACTAACTCTTAGTTTCATTGTTCTTTTATATTGTTTTTCTAGTTTGTATTTCATTTATTTCTGCTTTGATCTTTACTGCCTTCTTTCTAATAACTTTGAGCTTAGTTCTTATTTTTCTAGTTCCTGAGATGTAATGTTAGGTTGTTTATTTGGGATTTTTCTTTCTTTATGTAGGTGTTTATTGGTATAAACTTCTCTCTGATAGAAGTGCTTTTTCTTCATTCCTTAAGTTTTTTTTTTTTTTGCTTTGAATTTCTGTTATATTTAAATCAATTATAGCCCATTGCAATTTTTCAAGATAGCTGGGGATTTTGTCATTTTTAAAAGTGCTGTTAAAATTTATTTTGATTTTCATCTAGGTCCAACTCACTCATCACAAAAATAATTTTGACAGAATAAATGCACTGATATCATTAAGGACAGAAATACCTGCATTGAGACTTGAAACTAAGTCAAATACTGACAAAACACCTAAATTGTAACAACCTCTACAATTTACCATAAGAATACATTTATTATATTTAAGTTCTCTATTTGGTTTCTAATAATTTTTTTTTTATTTCATCTTATTGTTATGGGGGATACAGAATTGCAGGTTACATACGTTGTCCATGTACCGCCTTTCCCCCCAAGTCAGAGCTCCAGGCGTGTCTGATCCCCAGATAGTGCGTGTTGCACCCATCATGTAGGTATATATCCCTCCCTTCCCCACCCCCCCTTCCCGAGTCAGCACCTTCAAGCGTGACCATTCCCCAAATGGTGCGCAATGCACTCATTGTGTAGGCATACACCCATCCCTTCCCCCACCCCCACCTCAGTCTGATATCCGATTGGTGTCATTCCCAGATGTGTATTTAGGTGATGATCAGGGAAACCAATTTTCTGGTGAGTACATGTGATGCTTGTTTTTCCATTCTTGGGATACTTCACTTAATAGAATGGGTTCCAATTCTCTCCAGGAGAACCATAGAGATGTCGTATCTTCATCATTCCTTATAGCTGAGTAATATTCCATGGTACACATATACCACAGCTTACTAATCCAATCATGTATTGATGGGCATTTGGGTTGTTTCCACATCTTTGCTATTGTGAATTGTGCTGCTATAAACATTCGGGTACATGTGTCTTTGTTACAGAATGACCTTTTTTCCTTTGGGTAGTGTTTCCATTTTTATTTTTCTCAAGATGTTTGTAAATTTCCCTTTTAATTTCTGCCTTGACCCATTGATCATTTAGGAGCATGTTGTTTAATATGCACATTTGTGAATTTTTTGAAATTCCTCTTATTGATTTCTACTTTCATATTATTGTGCTCAGAAAAGATATTTTATATTAGTTCAGTGTTCTTAAATTTGTTAAGACTTCTTTTATGCTCTAACTTATGATCTACCCTGGGTAATGTTCCATGTGTGATTGAGAGGAATGTGTATTCTATTGCTCTTGCATGGAATGTTCTGTATATGCCTGTTAGGTCCATTTGTTCTAAAGTATAATTCAAGTCCAATGTTTTCTTAATGATTTTCTGTCTGGATGTCCATTGTTGAAGGTAGGGTATTGATATCCCCTAGTATTATTATATTGCCATCTCTCTTTTCAGATCTATTAGTATTTGATTTATATATTTATGTGTTCTTGTGTGTGTATATATTTATAATTATATCTTCTTAATGAATCAATCCCTTTATATAATAACCTTCTTTGTTTCATTCTATAGTTTTTGACTTAAAACCTATTTTATCTGATATAACTACAGCTATCCTTGCTGTATTTTTGTTTCCATTTCTGTGGAATATCTTTTCCATCCTTTCACTTTCATTCTATTTGTGTCCTTAAAGAAGAAGTGAGTTTCTTGGAGGAAGAATGTAGTTTGCTCTTATTTTTTTTTAAATCAGCTCAGTCACAGTATGTCTTTTGACTGGAGGATTTATTCCATTTACATTCAAAGTAATTACTGATAGGTAAGGACTTATTACCACCATTTTGTTAATTATTTTCTGTTTTTTTTTTTATAGATCCTTTGTTTCTTTCTTCCTCTTGTCTTTTTTTGTGATTAGATGATTTTCTCTTTTGCTATGTATTGATTCCTTTTTATCTTTTGCATAGTTTTTTGCTTGGTGGTTACATGAAGCTTTCATAAAAAATCTTTTAGGTATAATAGGGCCGGGCGCGGTGGCTCACGCCTGTAATCCTAGCACTCTGGGAGGCCGAGGTGGGCGGATCGTTTGAGCTCAGGAGTTCGAGACCAGCCTGAGCAAGAGCGAGACCTCATCTCTACTAAAAATAGAAAGAAATTATATGGACAGCTAAAAATATATATAGAAAAAATTAGCTGGGCATGGTGGTGCATGCCTGTAGTCCCAGCTACTTGGGAGGCTGAGACAGGAGGATTGCTTGAGCTCAGGAGTTTGAGGTTGCTGTGAGCTAGGCTGATGCCATGGCACTCACTCTAGCCTGGGCAACAGAGTGAGACTCTGTCTCAAAAAAAAAAAAAAAATCTTTTAGGTATAATAGGCTATGTTAAGCTGATAACAACTTTGGTCACATAAAAAAACTCTACACTTACACTCCACCTTATCTACTTTTTATATTTTGGATGTCACACTTGAGACTTTTTTTTTTATTTCAGGAAATTATGGGGTACAAACATTTTGGTTACATGTTATAACTTTGCCACATCCCAACCATGCTTTGAGACATGCTGTTTCACCCCCTACAATGCTCCCTGCATACATTAGTTGTGAGTTTACCCACCCCCAAGTCCCCTACCCTCAAAGAATATCGCTACTGTGTGAGCACCTTAGTGTTGATCAGTCAGTGCCAGTTTGATGGCGAGTACATATGGTGCCTATTCTTCCATTCTTGTGATACCTCACTTCTGAGTACAGGATCAAGCTTTATCCAGGAAAATATAAGAGGTGCTAGATCACCATCGTTTTTTATAATTGAGTAATATTCCATTGTATACATATACCAAATTTTAATAATCCACTCATGAATTGACAGGCACTTGGGTTGTTTCCACATCCTTGCTATAATGAATTGTGCTGTCATAAACATTTGAGTGCAGATGTCTTTATTATAGAATGACTTTTGTTCATTTGAGTAGATGCCTAATAGTGCTATTGCTGGATCGAATGGTATTTCTATTTTTAGCTCTTTAAGGTATCTCCAAATTCTTTTCCACAGAGGTTGCACTAGTTTGCAGTCCCATCAGCAGTGTAAGAGTGTTCCTATCTCTCCACATCCTTGCCAGAATTTGTTGCTTTGGGATTTTTTGACAAAGGCCAATCTTACTGGAGTTAGGTGATATCTCATTTCCCTACTGATTAGAGATGTTGAGCATTTTTTAATATGTTTGCTGGACATTATTCTGTCTTCTTTTGAAAAGTTTCTGTTCATGTACTTTGTCCATTTATTGATGGTGTTGTTTGATTTTTGTTGTTGTTGATTTTTTTGAGTTCTAGATAGATTCTTGTTATCAGCCATTTGCCGGATGTGTAGAGAGCAAATATTTTCTCCCATTCTGTAGGTTGTCTATTAACTCTAATGATAGTTTCCTTGGCTGTACAAAAGCTTTTTAATTTGATCAGGTCCCATTTATTTATTTTTGTAGCTGCTATGATTGCTTTGGGGGTCTTCTTCATAAATTTTTTGCCTAGGCTGATGTCTGAAAGGGTCTGCCCAACATCTTCTTCTAGGATTCTTAAGGTTTCATGTCTTAGGTTTAAGTCTGTTATCCATCTTGAATTGATTTTTGTAAGAGGTGAGAGGTGAGGATACAGTTTCAATCTTCTGCATGTAGCTATTCAGTTTTCCAACCACCATTTATTGAAAAGGGATTCTTTTCCCCAGTGTATAGTTTTGTCTGCTTTGTCAAAGATTAGATGACAATATGCGGATGGTTTCATCTCTGGATTCTCAGTCCTATTCCAAAGGTCTATGTCTCTATTCTTGTGCCAGTACCATGCTATTTTAGTTACTATAGCCTTGTAGTACAGCTTGAAGTCTGGTAAATCGATACCTTTCAGTTTGTTCTTTTTGCTTAAGATTGCTTTGGCTATATGAGGTCTTCTCTGGTTCCATACAAAGCGTATAATTATTTTTTCTAAATCTGTAAAGAATGATGATGGTACTTTGATAGGGATTGCATTAATTCTGTAGATCACTTTAGGTAGCATGGACATTTTAACAATATTGATTCTACCAATCTATGAGCAAGGTAGATTTTTCCATCTGGTTACATATTCTACAGTTTCTTTTCTTAGTGTTTCATAGTTCTCCCTGTATATGTCTCTCACCTCTTTGGTTAAATATATACCTAGATATTTGATTTTCTTGGAGGCTATTGTAAAAGGTACTGTGTTTTTTATTTGAATTTCGGCTTGACTGTTATTGGCGTATAAGAATGCCTCTGATTTGTGTGTATTAATTTTGTATCCTGAGACTTTACTGAATTCATTTGTCAATTCCAGGAGTCTCTTGGTTGAATCCATGGGGTTTTCTAGACATAATATCATATCATCAGCAAAGAGTGAGAGTTTGATCTCTTCTGCTCCCATTTGGATGCCCTTAATTCACCTCTCTTGTCTAATTGCTCTAGCAAGAACTTCCAGCACTATGTTGAATAAAAGTGGGCATAGTGGGCATCCTTGTCTGGTTCCAGATCTAAGTGGTAATGGTTTCAATTTTTCCCCATTCAGAATGATATTGGCTGTGGGTTTATTGTATATGGCTCTGATAATTTTAAGGTATGTCCTGTCTATGCCTATTTTGCAATGAGTTTTTATCATAAAGGTGTGCTGGACTTTGTTAAATGCTTTTTCTGCATCAATTGAGAGAATCATATGGTCTTTGTTCTTGCTTTTATGAGGTGAATTGCATTTATAGATTTGTGTATGTTGAACCAGACTTGCCTCTCTGGTATAAAGCCCACCTGGTCATGGTGAATTATTTTTTTCATATGCTGTTGGATTTGAATTGCTAAAATTTTGTTGAGGATTTTTGCATCAATATTCATAAGGGATATTGGTCTGTAGTTTTCTTTTACTGTTGTGTCCTTTCTTGGTTTTGGTATCAAGGTGATGTTTGTTTGTAGAATGAGGTAGGGAGGATACCATCTTCCTTAATGTTGTGGAATAAATTCTGTAGCATAAGTGTGAGTTCTTCTTTGAATATTTGGTAGAACTCAGAAGTGTAGCCATCTGGTCCGGGACTTTTCCTTTTTGGAAGATTTTTAATTACTGCTCCAATTTCTGTGGTTGATATTGCTCTGTTCAAGAATGCTAATCCCTCCTGGATGAACTTAAGAAGATTGTATGTTTCCAGGAATTTGTTCATTTCCTCCACATTATGTAGTTCTTGGGCATATAGGTTATTATAGTATTCAAAGAAAATATTTTGTATTTCTGTGGTGTCTCTTGTGACCTCTCCTTTTTCATTTCTTTTTTTTTTTTTTTTTTTTTTTTTTTTTTTTTTTTGTTGAGACAGAGTCTCACTTTGTTGCCCAGGCTAGAGTGAGTGCCGTGGCGTCAGCTTAGCTCACAGCAACCTCAGACTCCTCGGCTTAAGCGATCCTACTGCCTCAGCCTCCCGAGTAGCTGGGACTACAGGCATGCGCCACTATGCCCGGCTAATTTTTTCTATATAGATTTTTAGTTGTCCATATAATTTCTTTCTATTTTTAGTAGAGACGGGGTCTCGCTCTTGCTCAGGCTGGTCTCGAACTCCTGACCTCAAGTGATCCACCCGCCTCGGCCTCCCAGAGAGCTAGGATTACAGGCGTGAGACACCGCACCCGGCCTCCTTTTTCATTTCTAATTGAGTTTATTAGAGTCCTCTTCCTTCGAGTTCTTATCAATCTGGCAAGAGGGCTGTCAATTTTATTTATATTTTTGAAAAAGCAGCTTTTGGTTTTATTGATCTTCCGTATAGTTCTTTTATTCTCAATTTCATTTAATTCTGCTTTGATCTTAGTTATTTCTTTTCTCCTGCTAGGTTTGGAGTTGATGTGCTCTTCCTTTTCCAATTCCTTGAGACTGTTTGTTAGATTGTTGATATTTGAGATTTCTGCTTTTTGGATGTGAGCATGTAATGCTATTAGTTTTCCTCTCAGGAATGCTTTTGCTGAGTCCCACAGATTTGGATAACTTGTGTCCCCAATATCATTAAGTTCGAAGAATGTTTTGATTTCTCTCTGTATTTCCTCCTTTACCTAATAGTCTTTCAACAATAAATTGTTTAATTTCCATGATTTTGTGAGGTGGTGTGTATTTCTGTTGGAATTGAACTCTAATTTTATAATACTATGATCTGAGAGGATACACGGTATTATTTCTATTTTTTTGAATTTTTTGAGGTCTGATTCATAACCTAGTATGTGGTCAATTTTGGAGAAAGTTCCATGAGCTGAAGAGGAGAATGTATATTTGGCTTTATTTGGGTGAAATGCTCTGTATAGGTCTGTCAGATGTTTTTGTGCTAAAGCTCTGTTTAAGTCCATTATTTCTCTGATTATTTTCTTTTTAGAAGACCTGTCCAGTTCATTCAGTGGGGTGTTGAAGTCCCTGGCTATTATGACATTATTGTTTATCATGCTATTTAGATCAGACAGGGTTTGCTTTATGTATCTGGGTGCTCCTGAGTTGGGTGCATAAATATTAAGAATTGTTAAGTCTTCTTGTTGGATCTTCCCTTTCACCATTATATAGTGGCCATCTTTGTCCTTTCTTACTTTTGCTATTTTAAAGCTTGTGTTATCTTTAATAAGTATAGCTACCCCTGTTTTCTTTTGACTTCCATTTGCCTGGAGGATTGTTTTCCATCCCTTGACCTTGAGCCTGAAAGCATCTTTGTGGGTTAGATGTGTTTCTTGTAGACAGCAGAAACTAGGCTTCTGCATCTTTATTCACTCTGCCAGTCTATGTCTCTTCAGAGGACAATTCAAGCCATTCACATTTATTGAGAGGATTGATATTTGAGGTAGATTTCCATTCATATTGTTAGGTAAATTCCTATTGTTTTTTGTTTTACTCCTTGAGCCATCTTGGAGACCAGGTTCTAGATTTTATCCCTTGAGTGATTTTACTTTGAAGAGTGTCTAGTGCACTGCTCTGTGTGTAATGCAGGTCTGAGTACTTCCTGTAGGGCTGGTCTGGTCTTCACAAATTCCATCAGAGTTTGCTTGTCTGGGAAGGTCTTTATTTCTCCTTCATAGATGAAGCTTAATTTTGCCTGGTAGAGAATTCTAGGTTGGCCATTATTCTGCTTTAGAAGATTAAGGATAGGCACCCAGTCCCTTCTGGCTTGTAAAGTTTCAGTTGAGAAGTCTTCCATTAGTCTGATATGTTTTCCTTTGTAGGTTATTTGGTGCTTTTGCCTCACTGCTCAGAGGATTGCTTCTTTCATGTTTACTTTGGTAGGCCTAATAACTATGTGATGTGGTGATTGCCTTTTCACAATGAGTCTCCCAGGAGTTCTGTGTGCTTCTTGTATCTGGATGTCTAGATTTCTCACCAGGCCAGGTGTATTTTCCTCCAGTATTCCCTGAAATAAGTTTTCCAGCCCTTGTGTATTTTCTTCTTCTCTCTCAGGGATGCAATGATTCTTATATTTGGCTTCTTTACATAATCCCACATTTCTTGTATGTTTTGGTCTTATCTCTTGTTTCTGTGTTCTTTTTCTTTGTCCGATTTGTTTAGCACATAGGCAATAACTTCAAGTTCTCAGATTCTTTCCTCTGCGTGATTCATTCTGTTCTTGAGGCTTTCCACTGTGTTTTGAAGTTTCCTGAAAGCCTCCTTCATTTCCAAGATTTCTTTTTGGTTTTTCTGTAGTATTTCAATTTCTTTGGAGAATGTTTCATTCATTTCCTGTATTGTTCTTGTGGTTTCTTTATGTTGAGTTTCTAGTTTCTCTTCAATTCCATTGAGTTTTCTTAAAATCCATATGCAGAATTCTTCCTTCTGTCAATTTAATCATACCATGTAAGTTGTTATCTATTGATGGAGATCGAATATTTTCTTTTGGGGGAGACTTTTCTCTCTGAAAATTCATATTTCCAGTGTTCTTTCACTGATTCTTTCTCATCAGGCTACTTTGTCAAGAACTGGGGGTGCTGGGGCTGGGTTATGGCTTTAACTCCAAAACCCTGAAGGGACATTCCTTGACAGTGCTGGGGAGATGCACTCTGGTCCTGTATTGCCTTAGAGGTGTTTTAGCCTTTTGGGTTGTCTCTGACCTGTTGTCTTCACCTCTTGCCGAAGGAGATTAGTGATTTTGGACCCCTTGCATGTGTGACTGCTGCCCTCTGCTAGTTTGAGATGGAAGGCACTGTGTTGGGCCATGGGGTTACCCTCTGTTGCTTGTAGTTTGTGTGGAGGAGTTGATTATCAAGATATTCCAATACCTTTGTTTTGGGCTCTAATCCCCCAAATGGGGTACACCAGCGCCCCACTCTTTGGGAAATGACTTGTCTCTCTCAAGGGTTTCTTGAGCCCTGTTGCTGCTTTAGGTAGGGTAAGAAGAGCAACAGGTGCCTGCAAGCCTGAGAGCATTGTACTTCTGTGGTTGCTTGATCTGCTGCTAGGGGAGATCTGCTAATATGTTATTTAGGGTTCTTTTGCCACACTTGCAAGTCAGCTCCAGATTGGGAGGCATCAATTGGTGCAATTGCTAAGGACTCTGGCCAAGATTTTCCTTCCCCGACCAAAAGCCCCAAAGCTGGCAACGGCCTGGGCACCAAGCGCAAACTCTAGTGTTTTGTTCTTATCAGATGATCAAGACCAAACCAGTGGTCCAATTAAACAGTCTGTCCCCTTTTTCTTAGTTCCAGGGTCCCACAGATTCACCCAAGTCACACACAGAAAGCAGCTTTTCTCCTTTCTCCCTACCTCCAAGTGTCATCTGCCCTGCTGGGTTGGGGAAAGGGTGTTGCCTGAGACTGCCACAGGTTCCAGTCCAGAAAACATCTTGTCTCATTTCTCCCCTCCTCCAAAGGTGGGGCTTGCTCTGCTGGGCAGTGGCAGTGGTGCTGCCTGAGTTTGTTGCCTGGGCTTCCCTGCTGGGCTGGAGAAGGAGCGGTGCCCAGTTCGGCAATGCACCACAGTGGTTTTAGGCTTTGGTGCCTGCCCACCCACGGAGAGCCAGCACTGGAGGTGACTGTTCTGGGGGGGCAGTGGGCGCCGGGTTTAGCAGGCTGTCTCAACAATCTGCTGGCCATCCCCTCTGCTTCCCTGATGCACTGACTCGTGCCTGTCTAGTAGCGAGTCCTACACACTCTATTCCACCCTGCACCGACCGACTCTTTGGCAGTTTCCAGGGGCAGAGCCTCTCCCTTGGCGTTCGCCTCCCTTGGTCTGGACCTGGCGGGTGCCAGAGATGAGAAGCCTGTCTCCAAACTCCCTCAGGCGGATCCGGGAAACGTCTACTCAGACCTGACCCTCCCCCACCCAGTGCAGACCTAGCACCACGAACTGTAGAGTTCAAAATATCCCACGAGTTTGTCTCTTCTCCACACTGCCCATCAGCCTGTGCCTCAACTTCACACTGACTTCAGACACTTCCCTGCCTGAGTGGATGTGGAGGTCGATGGAGGAAGAGTCATTCTCCTCCTGTGGGTCATGTGAACTAAAATAAAATCTTAAGGCTCACCTCCCCACCAGCTGACTGAATGGACCCCCTCGTGGCCAAAGGAATATCCTAAAACTAAATTGCCTTCTGGGAGGAGGGAGGTCAGATATGCCTCATCATGCCCCTCCCCTTCTTGGGGACATCCTTTGTAACCCATTAACAGGCCTAAGGCTATGCAAGACAAACCTACAGGTCCTCAATTTACACAACAAATCTATATCCAGTGGCTTATCTCTGATAAACAGCTCAACAGCTCCTATGTTAAAACATTCCATGCCTTTAGAAAAAGCTTCATTATGTCTTTAACAAATTACAAGCCAAAGAATCTTTAAACCCACCTATAACCTGTAAGCTCCCATTTTGAGATGGCCCACCTTTTCAAGCCAAACCAATGTATGCCTCCCATGTATTGATTTATGACTTCACCTGTAATCCCTGTCTCCCTGAAATGTATAAAACCAAACTGTAACCCAACCGTAGCGTGTCCACTTGCTCAAGGATTCTTGGGCATGGCTCCGGGTCATGGTCCTCAAATTTGGCTCAGAATAAATCTGTTTAAAATTATTTCACAGAGTTTGGCTTTTTTTTTTTTTCGTTGACAGACCACACTGCCCCAGCCAGCCAGCAGGTACAATTGTCCCATGTTCTATTCCCTATTGTTTATCTCGCACTCTCCAAACTTAGTGGTGGATTCTCCAATTCACCTTCTTTTTTCCAGTGCTGTTTGTCCTGTGCTGCTTCTCTGCAGATTCACGATGCTGTTCCTGTGGGAAAGTGATCCACTCCTGTGTAGCTGTCTGCGTTCTTCACCTCCTGGGAGTGGAGAGCTAGGAGGTCGTCACTAATCCACCATTTTTCCCCCCTTAAGATCTTTTTATAATATGTATCCTTTAACAAATTATTGTAGCTATTATTAATTTTAATAGTTTTTTATTTCAGCCTTCTTTGTAAAGATATAAGTGATTTACATGCCACCATTACAGTGCTAGTGTATTCTGAATTTGACTCTGTGCTTACTTTTACCAGTGAGTTTTATATTTTTATGTGTTTTTATGTTACTATTAATAACTATCGTTATTGTTTTCAGCTTGAAGAACTCCTTTAGCATTTTTTTTGTAGAACAAGTATGGTGGTGGTGAACTCCTCTAACTTCTGTTTGCCTGCCAAAGTCTTTATCTGTCTTTTATTTCAATTTGCTAGGTAAAGTTTTCTTGGTTGGCAGGTTTTTTTCCCCTTCAGCACTTTGAATATATCATCCTACTCTCTCCTGTCCTGTAAGGCTTCTGCTGAGAAATCCTCTGCTAGCTTTATTGGCACTCCTTTATACATGTTTTGCTTCTTTTCCTTTGTTGCTTTCAGGATCCTCCCTTTGTCTCTGATTTTTGACAGTTTTATTACAATATTGTGTGGTGTAATCTTATTTGGATCAAATCTGACTGGAAGCCTTTGAGCTTCTTATACCTGGGTACTTATATCTTTCCCCAGATTTGGAAAGTTTTCTGCTGTTATTTCTTTAAATAAGCTTTCTTCCCTTTTGTGTCTCTCTTCTGTCTTTTATAATTAGAATATTTGCCATATTGATTCTCTCCCATACATCCTGTAAGTTTTCTTCATTCCTTTTCATTCTTTTCTCTTCTGTGACTGTACATTTTTCAAATAACCCATCTTCAGGTTTACAGATATTCTGTTGATGATGTTTTCTATTGAATTTTTCATTTCATCCATTGTATTTTTCAGCTCCAGTGTTCCTTTTTGATTTTTTATAATTTCAATCTCTCTTAAATTTCTCATTTTGGTTTTGGTCATTGATTGTTTTCCTGATTTTGCTGAATTGTTTCTGTATATTTTCTTTACATTCACTGAGCTTCCTTAAAACAGTTATTTTGAATTCATTTATTCTCATTTACTTGGGGTCAGCTACTTGGGAAATTATTGTGTTCTTTGATGGTTTTATGTCTCTTTTGTTTTTCATGTTTTTTGTTGCCTTATGTTGATGTCTGCAATTTGATGGAGCAGTAACCTCTTCTTGGCTCTATGGGCTAGTTTTATTGTAGAAAGACCTTCCCCTACATGGACGGGTAACGATGTTGCTGAGTCAGGTGCAGAGGCTCCAGCACCAGTGGGATGGGCAGCTATGCAACTCTGTCAACTGAGGCCAGTATTAACAAATATTTCAGGGATTCTCAGTGACCCACACTATGCGTGTCCATGGGCAGTGAGGATTGTTGGGGTCTTTGGTGGTGATGGCTGCTAAGGTTTTTCTATCTCTTTTAAGAGTTAAATTTTAATTGACCCTTGATATATAACTAATTTTCAACTCTTACGATAGCTGTTGGTGCTATACCATAGTAAAGTGGCAGTGCTGGCTTTTCAGCATCTATTTGGTGTCACATTGGAACACTGATACCAGTGATGGACTAAAAAGTGGGCTGCAGTTGCCTTTGTCTACTCTGCTTGGTCCTTAGGTACTGTTTTTACCTGAGAGATGACCAAGGTCTAGGACTTTCTCTTTTAACTTTCTGGCTAGAGTCTGTACAGGTCAGGTGATGGGGGAAGAAGGTCCTGGAGAAAATAAAATTTATCCTAGGGAAGGAGTAGGCAGGTCCCAAAACAATAAAGATAGCCCTGAAAGACAAAAGCAAGCAGAACATGGAAATCTGGCCCTGGAGATAGATGGAGGCAGGCAAGCTGGAAACAGCCCAGAACCCCTTTTCTTCTCTGGTCCCTACCACAGCACCCTCCTATGTGGCTAGTGACCTATCTCTCTACCTCCACCTCCACCCTCCACCTGTCCCATTTCTCCTTGGTGAAGTTAGTTGCATCAGGAACTTTTGAAAGTTCACAGGGCCTAAATTGATTCCAGGAAAACTCCAAGTAACTAGTAACTATAGGGAAAACTGCTTGCTTATACTAATGACCAAGGAAAGAGTCATTTAAAAAGCAAATAATAAGAATATACCTTGGAAAGAGTTTTTTTTAAAAGGGAGGAATATGATCAGAGTGTTGTGCAGCTCAAACTTTTCATGAGTGACAGCATGTCATGAGACAAAATTATTCAGATTATTGCTACACTCCATAGAAACTGCTCTTGTCAAGATCTGCAGACCTACACAATGTGAGATCCAATGGTTAATCTTCATCTTCATCTTATTAGATCTATCAGCAATATTTGACACAGTGGATTACTCTCTTCTTTTAACCATGCCTCCTTAGTTTCTAAGATACTTGCCTGATTTTCCTCTCATTTCCCTGCCTGCTCCGTCTCAGTTTTATGTGCATGTTTTTTCTGTCACCTTGACCTCTAAATTCTGGTGTTCTCCTAAGGCTTATTCCTTGTACCTCTTCTCCATGTATTTCAGGAGTTCATCCAACGTCATCTCTGCATTGATAATACCCAGATGTTTATTCAGCTTGGACCTGTAGATCTCAGAATTTCAGACTCTCATATCCAACTGCCTACTTAACATCTCCATATTGAAAAATTTAATAGAAATCTCAAACTTAACATGTTGAAAAGTTAACTCCTGATTCTTTTTCCTTCCTCTCTCCACCTCAAATCCCACCCATATTCTTATTCAGTCCATCAGCAAATTCTCACTCTAACTTCATGGTATATCTAAAATTTGACCACCTCTCACCACCTCCTCAGCTACCATCCTGGTCCAAGTCACCCACATCTCTCACCTGGATCACTCCAACAGCCTCCATGATTTGGCCACGAGCCAGTCTCCACACTGTCTCTTTGTTTAACCCCACCATTCTTCCCCTGACTCATTCTGCTTTAGCATACCAGTTTCTTTGCTGTTCCTGGAACATACTTGTTTTGCTCCTACCACAGGACTTTTCTACTTACTATTCTCTCTTCCTGGAAAGTGCTTCCCTGGGAACCTACAGATACCTACATGGTTCACTCCTCAACTGTTTCAGCTCTTCACTCAAATATAACTTCATATATAAGCTTCATATAGCCACTATTATAAATTTGCAATTACTACCCTTCCCCCACAGAAATGCATATTATTATCCTTATTTGCTCTATTTCCCTTTAGTATCTAACTCTAGGGTAATTGTGTGCCATGGTTTGCCAGAGACGACCTGGTTCATTCCTGTTATAGAGGAGTTAACACCTATTAGTTATTTTTAGCCCCTCTTTCTACTTTCAGTAGTGTCACAGCTTGGCTGATAAACTATGTGTTTACCATACTTATCACTATGTGACATGCTACATATTTCATTGTCTTATATGTTATCTGTCTCTCCACCCTAGAATGTAAGTTGTATGAGGATAGGAATTTTTGTTCTATTCTTCTTTCCTAGTACCTACAACAGTGCTTGGCATATGGTAAGCATCAAATATTGCATGAATGAATGAAACATTGTTTAAAAATATGTTCTGATAAAATATGCTTAAATGTTTAAAAAGAAGTCTGGCCCCTTTAAGAAGAGTTTATTGAGGATAAATGTCCTTGAAATTGTTGTTGATGTGAAAAAGCATTTATGAAACTGCTGTTGGAAACTAATATTTACAGTGCCAAAATTCAATAATTGGTCTGAAATGTGATGGTTCATTGATACTACATTACATTATGTCCTAAGGTTTGTCAGTGCCTCTTTGAAATAAAATTTATTTTCAGGTTTCATCTCTAATTACCTAGATAGTCTCAATTAAGAATATGTTTTCTTCTTCAAGGAGTTTGTGTTTTTGTGAGAACATCAGATGTATTAGTAGACACAATTATAATAAAATGTGACATTTGGTCTAATAATAGAGTATCTGTTTGTATTCCATATACAATCTCCACAAAGCAGAAACCTAATATTACTTAAGTAGGGTAGAGAATATTTCTAAGAGGTGATATTAGAATTGGGTATTATAGGTTGAATAGGGATTTACTTAAAAGGGTTAGAAAGGGAAAAACATTTGATGGCATAGGGAGAAATTATATACATATACATATATATGTATGTATAGATTCAAGCTGTGAAAGAAAATTAAATTTTTAGTGAATAGCAAGAAGTATACCTGTCTCTTCTGTGGTCTTCCTATTAATACTTGTCATGTACAGTGATTGGGTTGTTTACCTTTATATTATTGATTTTTGAGAGTTCTCTATATTTTTAGATATGTCTTTTTTATCAGATATTGCAAATATTTTCTCCAGGTCAATGGCTTGACTTATCATTTTCTTCACAGTCATTTTAACAGCAAAAAAATTTCAATTTTGAAAAAATATTATTAGTTTTAAAACTGTTTTGTGTTTTTGTCCAATTTAAATTTCTATTTGGTTTCTTCTAGAAGTTTTAGTTTTAGCTCTCACATTTAGGTCTTTGATCTATTTTTACTTAATTATTGTGTGTGGTGTGAGGTAAGGGTGGAGGTTCATTTATTTGCACATGCATGTCCCGTTCGTTCAACACCATTTGTTAAAAACAATATCCTTTCCCCATTAAATTACCTTGGCACCTTTGTCAAAAACAAATTGGCTAAAATTTGACTTATGGGTAGGATCGAGCAATCACACTTCACCCTCTCTCCCCTGCTGAATACAGCTGTAAGACCTAGGCAGAGTGCAGGGAACAGCTATTCGGGGATACTGAAAAAAATATCAATAGGCTATCAGGAAAGAACAACAAAATTGGAAGTACCACTGAACCCACAGTGAGTTTACCACTTTTCCTCCAATTTTCCTGCCACATGGCCTCTGACACAGCATAGCAGAGCAGGATAACTAAAGTCCCAGATTGCTGCCTGGAGCACCCAAAAGGGAAGCCCCAGGGAAGTGGAAAGTACCGAAGGTGGAGGACGTGGAGAGGGAGGAGCTCTGGAAAGCCAACCCATAGTGTTTATTATGAACTCTGAGGCTCCCCTCTGAGCTGCACAAGTTTGAATGTATTCCTAATTAGCATGCCAAAGAATCTGAGACGTGAACAAAAGGATAGAGCACTACCCAGTCCCCAGACTGGCCACTCCACTCGGTGATGCACATACACAGAAAATATCTGAGTGACTCTGCAAAGGCTTTGAAGGGGAAAGTGACATTGGAACCACAACCCACGGAAGGTAGTTTGGAACATGTGACCTAAATTTACCTGAGTTGATTGCCTGCCTGCTAAAACAAAAATATCAACATTCTCCATAGGATTTAAACAAGATTAGGAATCTCATAATATTCAAAATGTTCGGGGTATAATAAAAAATTATTTGGCATATGAAGAACCAGGGAAATAGTCATTGACACAAAAAAAGACAAAGTATGACTTTATATAGATAACATAAAAAATAATTAGAATATAGAAAAAGTAAAATTGGTAAAATCAAGGCTGGTTCTTTGAAAATACTGATAAAAATAGATAATAAAAAGAGAAAACACAAATGCACAACATAAAGAGAGAGAGGTTTCTATCCACCTGTACAGATATTTTAAAATTATGTTAAGTACAACTGTATGCCAATACTTTTGAAAATCTACATGAAATGGATAGTTTTCAAGGACAATATAAATTACCAAAATTTACTTATGAGGATATATGTGTTAATCTATATAGGCTATGTCATGCTATGATAGTTACTCCCAACCCTTGTGACCACACGTCCACTGCAGGTCAGGGGTGGCTCTGCTCCATGTTGACTTTACTCCAGAATCCAAGTTGATAGAAAAGCCTCTAGCTAGGACATTGCCAGTCACATAGCCAAGCCTGCATCATGAGAAGGAAATATAATCCTTTTCCAGGGAAGGGTATTGAACACATATGAACAACAAAACAGTTTATCTTACGGTTGAAAACTGAATCTAACCATAACCATGAAATAAACTGAAAGGGTTGTCAGAGATCTACACCCCTTTCCACACAAAAAAGAAATTCTGGACCCAGAAGCTCTTATGAGTGAATTCTAACAACCCTTCAAGAAATATACCACCCCCTCTGTGTTATTTAAAATATTCTAGGGTATAGAAAAAGACAGATTCCCAATCATTTCACGATTTCATGAGGCCAGCATAATAACCATGATGCCAAAACCTGATAGAAAGCACACACAAAAAAATCAACATTTTCCAATGTGTTTTTCACTGAACAGTAGTCCTCTACAATGCTCCAGAAAATAAGTTATTTTGTCATATATTGAGGAGATGCTGTATAAAATTGCCTCCCAATGGAAGGCCCCAATATATAATAGTGTAGTCCTACAGAATACTATTTTGCTTTATTTAATCCAAAATTTTCTAAATTTATTTGACTGTAGATACCCCCCACCCACAATTTTCTTAATCCCCATGGAATACCTTTCTGGAAATACTGTTATGAACCAATCTCAAACATGAATATAAATGCAGAGATCCTAAATAAAATGTTAGTAAATTAAGTCAAGCAGTATTTTAAAAATACACCATAAACAAGTAGAGTTTATTTTAAGAATGTAAAGAAATATGGTTAAACATAAATAGATTTACTAATATAATTAATTTCATTGTAGTTTAAGGGAAAAAAACCATTTGATTTTCTTAATGGGTACCAGAAAGACATTTGAAAGACTCAACATACATTCTTAATAAAAGCACTTAGTAAAATAGTAATGCAATGAAAAATTCCATAGCCTAATAAAGATAATTTAAGGTCAAAAGTCTAGAAGCCTATAGCAGTAGGAAAAGGACAAAGGTACTCATCATCACTGCTGTTATTTACCATTTTACTCCAAGTTCTAGCCAGTGTAGAAAGATAAGAAAAAGAAATAAACTATCAATATTAGAAAGTAACAGAGAACATTGTTATTATATGTAGATTATAATATCTACCTGGAAAGCAGAAGAGTTCAATTGAAAAACTATTTGAATGATAATAATAAGAGCATTTAGTAAGGTATCTGGTTACAAGATATAAACAAATTCATAGATTTCCTGTACACTAGCAATGGCAAATTAGTACATATACTGATAAAAAATAACCATTCAAATAATGGCAGAAGTTATAAATTATCTAGCAATAAATAGAAAATGGCTAAACTTAGAACTATAAAGTTACTGATGGACATAAACTAAGGATTAAAATAATGGAATGACATATTCTGGGGCAAATATTGTAAAGACATCCATTCCTGTCATACATCTATGTAAGTAATAATGCAATTTCAATCAAAATCCCAACCCTACCTTAGGGGAAACTTCAGCCATTTATTCTCAAGTTCTAATATACTGCATGAGAATAGCAAAGACAATTTTGAAGGGACAAAAGATAATAAAAACATACTACAGAGTTACCATAGCTAAAACAATGTAGTATTAGGACAAGAATATAAAAATAGATTAATGAACTAAAAAACAAAGTCCAAAAACAGATCCATGTATATATACAATTTAATATTTGAAAGAGGTAAATTTCCAATCATTAAAGAAAGAATATTCTATGGATGGTACAGGGACAGATAGCCATTTGGGAAAAATAGATGCCATCCCTATCTCCACATCCTATACGTAAGTCAATTCCTAAGGGAACCCCAAATCCATTATAGAAAATCATAGGAAAACTGTTTTTTAGTTTTCAGGTAGAGAAGGCCTATCTAAACCTAAAACTATTGCCACAAAACATTAAGAAAACATACTGTACAAGAAAGATAACATTTTTATACCATGTATAAAAATCAAAAGGTATAAAATGTTATCCAATGGAAATTAAGTCTTCCTCACATCTTGTCCTCTAGCTACCCAGTTCCTCAACTCTGAGACAGACTATTTCCATGTTCTTGTGGACAACAGATTCAATCACCTAAATATTAGACATTTCTGTATTAAAAACCATCAGAAAGTTGAAAAAGTCAGAAAAACCTGAAAAAAAATTTGTAACATGTGATGGATAAAGAACTAACTTCCATATATAAGGAGATCATAAATAAAAATGTCAGTACTCTTTTATTAGGACTACTTTCAGCTGCAAGCATCAGAAAACCAATAACCAAAGATATACACATTTAAAAACATTGATATATTATTCACCTCTCATATTTGCAAAGACTTAAAAGATGACAATAATACCCAGTGTAGACATTATCATACACTATTCATGGGCATTCAGTAAAATGTTTCCAAAGTGCAATATGATCAATTATATCAAAATTTTAAATGTGTGTATTCTTTGATTCATAAGTTGTACTTCTAGGATTTTGACTTGAGGACATAATTGGTTAAATATACAAAGATATATATGCATTTTAGAATTGCTTTATGACAGCAAAAAAGTGCACATAACCTAACGAGGATTGATTAAATAATGTATTGTATGTCCATACAGTGAAATACTGTTGTATCAGTTAGGAGACTTTCAACTATAGGTGGAAAAAATAGCATAAACTAAAATGGAATTTATTATCTCATATAACAAGGCATCTTAACATAGGGTGGTTCCAGGGTTGTTAAATTTGTAGCTCAGAGATATCATCAGGGACCCAGTGTTCTTCCATATTCACTCTGCCATCTTCAGTATGTCAGCTAACTCTCCTCCTGACCACATTCAACAAATATGTATGGGCACTAATTAACCATGGAGATATAATGATTAGCAAAAACAGACATATCCCCTGCCTTCATGTATTTATAGAAAATATACTGTATGTGAGAAAGATAACAGCACACTGAGTAGTGGTTGATTGCCTAAAGGTCCTAAAGATGTTTAAAATAGGGCTCGTGGGAGAGAGTGGACAACCAGAGCTTATAATCAGAGAATTCCAGAGGCTTTATAAATTTGGTAATGCTTCAGGACAGGGCCATGTGCGTATTTTACTGAACTGAAATAAGAGTCAAGTTCATTGGATTAAAGTAGGACAAGAAAATAATAATTCCAGAATTTATTGATTACTCAAGTACATATCTATGCTAGAGATTGGAGAAATGCTGGTAAACAAGATGAGTAAGGTTCCTACTTTTCTAGGACTCATAGTTGGAGAGGCAGGCAGGGGCCAGATCATGCTGAGCCTTGTGGCCATGTTAACAAATGTAAGGTTTATTTGGATTTTGTTCTAAATGTGATGAGAAACCATCTTTTAAGCAGGAGAATGACTTGATCTATGTTGTGAAAAGATCACTCTTGCTGTTACGGTGAGAATGTATCATGGGGTAGGAACAAGAAGTAGAGAGACTGGTTAGGGAAATAATGAAGTAGTTCAGGTAAGAGTTGATAGTGGCCTGGACAAAGGTGGTAGCAATAGAGATGGAGAAAAATGGGAGGCAGACATATTTTGAAAATAGAGTTGACAGTGCTTGATGATGGATTTGATATGTATGAGAGGTGAGAGGAAGTGAGAAATTAAGTATAACTCCTAAATTTCTGCATTGAGCAAGGTGGTGGATGGTAGTATCATTTATAGAGTTGAGTAAGACTGGAGTGGTTGGAGGACAGTTTGACAGATATTGACTTCAATATTGGATTTGTTGAGTGTGAGGCATTTGTGGTTGTGCTTAGCAGGCAAGTTGGCTGTATTGGTATAATGCTCAGAAAGGTGGGCTAGAGTCCTTCATTTGAGAATCAGCAATGCAAAGACAGTAACTGAAGTTACAGGAGTAGGTAAGTTTATCTAGGAAAAGGAGATGATGGAGAGAGAAAAGAATTGGGCCTCCAACAAAATTGAGAACATCAACTTCTTGAGAGGCTGGGTGAAGGCAGAAATTATTCCACCAATACTATGTTGGCAAAGGTCACTCATGACTTTCTACTTCCTAAAAGCCTGTGGATACATTTTAGTTCTTATCTTTCTGAACCCGCTGCTATATTGTGATACTACCTTTCATTCCTTTCTGTAAAACTGTACTCTCCATGATTTCATTATCCCCTTTTAAGTCCTCTTTCCCTTTTCTGTATGCCCTAAATTTTGTTGTTACCCAGGGAAGACTAAAGATTAAGACTCTACGTTGAGCTGTCAGCAATGACTTCTGGAGCCATGTCTTCCCTAAGATCAGGAAGCTGCTTGCAGATTTTGGAAGATATTGGCTCCAGAACTTGATGAAGGTGAGGGAGTAATCCATGCAGCTATCTCAGGAAAAATAATTCCATAGAGAGGGAACAGCAAGTACAAAGGCCCTGAGGTGAGAATGTGGAAGTAATTTCTAAGGGTTCTTATGCAAGCCATTGGAAGGACTTTGGGTTTTAAGCTGAGTAACACAGATAACCACTGGAGAATTATGAGATGATTGCTTATAACCCATGTTTTATCAGGCTCCCTCTGGTGGCTGTATGGAGAATAGACTGCAGATGGTGAAGGCGAGGAGACAAAAGTGGCAGCAATAACTCAGCTTAGTGATAGTGGCCAGCACCAGTGTGTCAGCACTGAAAATGGTGAAAAGCTGTCAGCTTCTGGTTATACTTTTAAGGCAGAGCAGTATAATATTACAGTAGATCATATGTAGACTATGAAAGAGAAGAGTCAAGGATAACTCCACGTTTTTTTTTTTTTTTTTAATCAGGAGTACATGGAAGGACCAAGTTGCCATTTACTGAGGAGGAGAAGGCTATGAGAGGAACAGATTTGGGGAGGAAGAATAGGAGGCTGATTTGGAACATGTTAAATTTGTGATGCCTGAGACACATTCAAATGGAGATGTCAGGTTGGCAGTTGGTTATAAGGTCTGGAGTCCATGGGAAAGAGACAAGTTGGACATACAAATTCAGGACTCATTGGCTTATAAATGGTATTTACAGCCATGAGGCTGCATGAAGTTACCAAGGGAAGTAATATAAATGAAGAAAATATTATCAAGCTCTGGGGAGCAGTTTAAGGAGATGGGAGTGATAAATTATATCAAATACTGTTACATTATTGGTTTTTCCTATCTTCTTTCCTTGCTCCCTCCCTTCCGTCCACTCTAACTATAAAAGTGATAAAGCTTCACAGAACTTAGCTTACCTATGTCCAGACTCAGAATCGAACATCTTTCCCTTTTTTACTCTCCCCCAAATATGTACTATCAACCCTGGGGGAATGTGCTGAACTATTGTGTTCTAATCTGGGCCCCACACTCCAAGTGATCATGACACAAAAAGCATGCCATAGTAGGATTTGAAAAAGCTGAGGCAATTTAGCCTGGAAAAAAGAAGACTTTACAAGGAAGACAATAGTTGTAATCAGCTACCTGGTGACAGAATTGAGATCTTTGATTAAAAATTTCAATGATGAAGATTTAGGCTTGACAGAACCAACTTTTCTCAAAGTGGCATGGGCTGGCCAGGAAGTAGTGAGGTCTCAGTGACTTTTGATATGATGGTCATGTGACTTTCAAAAATCATATTATTTTTCTGGCTTTGAGATACTAGTGAATACCATTGTGCATAGTATATATCATATCTTATTGATATCCTTGGTAATGGTTGCTATGCTATAGTGACAGGTTCTGCAAATAGCTACAACACACACTTGGAATCTCACAGTCACATAATCAAACATTTTACTAAATACAAGCATATTTTCATTCACATACAGCTAAATAAAGCATTTTTCACATTTCATTACAGTGCACAACAAAGTGAGGAAAAGTATACAGTACATTTTATCCTGGAATATGAGACAATCTAATCCAACATGCAGTTGTGGTCTTTGTTACAAGTTAGTTTATCTTTTCTTTACCTATGTAGTAAAATAGCTTCTAAAGCTTTATCCTTAGTATTATATTAACACCTGATTTTTTCACACTTATTTTCTAAAACCCACTTATTGCAGTGACAACAGTACTGAATTCTACTAAAATGATTTTTAAAGTTTCTAGAACTTGTTTAAGCAATTAAGCTCAGCCACCTCTGGTTCTATGCTGAGTATTTTTAAACCTGCCTAAAAAATGCCAGGAATGGGAAAAGTGAACATATAATGTATTTAGTCAAGAAAACTGTAGAGAAGTTTTGTTTCCTTTTTTGAACTCACAAGAATCCAGTCAACTCTCACTTATCCACTGGATAATTTGGCTTTTAGAATCTTCTAAACCTAAGTAAGTACAGTAGTTGATGAAATCTTGTGTTAGCCCAATTTTACACCTTTTATTTGACTTCTACAACCACAAAGTCGGCAATTTAATTACCCACCCAAGTTGGGTCATGTGAAATGAGTATGGAGATGATAGGTTCACTTGCAGTTGCTGCTGTGAGTTGGTCCAGGTGGTTTGCTTATCCAACTTGGGGCGTAGGTGGCAGAATAGTCTTCCATAATTTTCATTATTTGGCTTCTTTATTCTGGCTGAAGCAAATTCCCAAACTTTCAGATTCAGTCACAGTCACACTGAAGTTCAATACTATATCTCAAAGCAACTCGCCATTCCTAGGCTTTCCTATCACAATGGGTATGAGAGACCTGACTCTAATCAGAATAGTTTTCTTATTGTGAAAAGTATGGCTTTTGCCTAGCTGAACTGGCTGCAATCCAAAAAGTAATTTAAAACATCACTTCTGTTCAAGAAGATAATGGAAACTTCAAGCCAGCCATCCCAATTTTCTCTTGCAGTTAGCTGTTTGTTCACCTGAGAATTAAGAGCTGACTCTCTAGGGTAGACAGGAACTCAGTATAGGTATATGGCAGACAGGTGGCCAACGTCATTGTGGAGTCAGCATTTTATCCCCATCTCACTCCCCATTGCTATATTTGGTTCTTTTCAATAAAATGTCCACTGTGTTTCAGTGATAGGAACACTTATAGCCCACACAGTTCTAATGTGTTTTTAGTTGTGCAACTATTCACTTGTTTACAGCCCTCTTGTCAATAATACCTGAATGGGCTTTACCTTTGATTCCTTCTCAGGTTCCCTCAGTATTATAGCTGAGTTATAATCAATAAGAAAAACATATCCTAACATGTAGAGAACGTTTACTGTACAGTCATATCTCTTCCAAAGTAAACACATTAATAATCGTTTATTCATCTGACAGCAGGATGACATAGTGAAAAGGAAAGAACTAGGAGTCAGGAGTCCTTGACCTTGGCCAAGTGAGTCTCCTGGCTCTTAGTTTACTATTCTGTAAGAAGGGAACAAAAACCTCATAGGCCTGTTATGATGATCAAACAAGTAGCTAAGTAACTATAACTTGTTTTTAAGGGTTACAGTGCTGCCTGTGCAGCAGGTATGATGAGTGAATGTTTGCCTCAGGGCTCCTTTCAGAGGCAATCACTGTGATGTTGCCGCCAGGTGCCTGAAGAAGCAGGCAGGCTGTTTACTTCCAATGCAGTGAAAGCTCAGGCATGATTAGAGGGGAAAGAGGGTATGACGTTTAGGTTGCAGTTTCTCTCTTCTCCTTATAGGGTAATTTGTATGGGACAATTTCTTTCACACAGCTGGTAATTCTATTACAAGGGTGTACATTTTCTCAAATGTGATAATAACTGTGTAGATAGCCTCCCTTTTCACAGTCACATAATTTTTACTCAAACACCAGGCCTTGATAGGGCCTTAGCAGATAGCTGGCCCATACCCCTCATTTTACAGGTGAGCTATTAGAAGCTAATTGGTACCTTTTAACCAAACCCAGCATACACATTGGGATATTCTCACTGAATAAATTGATCTCATAGTCTTTTTTTAGTTATGCTAATTGTTCCCAATGTGGCACTTCCCCCCCCCTTTACATATTTCTTTATGTTCATGACCTATGAATGAGCTGAAATACCAAGGAACAGTTGTCCTGTCTGTGGGTATGTTTTCCTGGGACCTAGCTTCCTGAAGCCCAGGCTTTTAACATGTGGGCCACAAAGGGCACATGGAGCAGCCACTGTCCAGCATGGGCCACAAAACTGTGCCTGGCCCAGCCCATGACAACAATTTAGTCCCTCCGTCACAGCACCCAGGCTCCCCCATATACCCATACATGAGCCTGTCGGAGCCCCCAGGAGAAGGAGGCTCACTTGGTATCCAAATGGAAGTTGAGATCTCTTCAGCCATACAAGGATTCTATTTGTTTCACTCATTTTTCAGTTCAGGTGGGAGAGCATGTTTTAGAAATAAAAGGGCTGACTAGCACAAACATCTCCTCTCTGATTTGACAACCTCTTCTGAAGAGTGAACCACATTTGGTACAAATCCACTCTTCACCCCTTCCCAGCCCTCCTGGATTGTAATCTCTCCCCTTTTAACCAGCTCATATATGTCTCTTGTCAGGTCTGTGAATGCTTTCTCCACATTAATGGCATCTCGGGCTGACGTTTCAATGTACTTCATGCCGTATGCAGCAGCCAGTTTCTCGGCCTCGTGGCGAGTCACTTGCCTCTGTGTATCCAGGTCACACTTGTGACCCACCAGAACAAATACAATTTGGTAGGGCTGAACGTGTACTTTGGTCTCTTCTAACCACTCATGGACATTCTGGAAGGACCTGCGGTTGGTTATGTCAAATAAGAGAAGACCACCTACTGAGTTCCTGTAGTAGGCGCGAGTGATGGATCTAAAACACAAGAAAGAAGTAAAGAATAAAGGCCGTGTCCAAACTCCTGCATGTCAATGAATTCAGTGTATTCTAGAGTTCCTAGTTAGTGACACAGTCCTTTAGTAAAAGTGATTTTCTTTTTTTTTTTTAAACAAGGGAATACAAATGCCATTCCATAATAATAATGGCATGTGAATTTTCAACTGGGCAAAATTTTGACACAGTGTCTTCTAGAAATGCATGCTCATGGACTTTCAGGCATTTTTCCTTTGATTCAGCACTGGAAAGTAACCTTGAGTTCGATTGAGTTCTATTTCCTGCCTTCAGGCAGAACCACAACTAACTCTCCCACCCCCAAATCTGACAGAGACTTCCTTTTCTGTCAAATAGGATACCTAAGTCACAGGCTTATCATGAGGCAAAATGAAATAATGGATGTTAAAGTGTTCTGTGACATGGAGAGCTCATTACAAATGCTAGTAGTTGAAACAGGATTTTTTTAAAAACAAAAACAAATTTATGATACTTACAAAATATTTATAAGTATATATACATATCTTGCAATATATTCCATTTTTTCCATTTATCATCATTAACATGTTTCTCTCTTTCCATTACTACTATTATTATTGTTATCAAACCGGGATCCTCAATCTCTTCTGTGAGGAGAAACACAATTTTGTTTTTTATTTTCCAGGCCATATGGGAATGCAAAAAAGTAGGATGGTGAAGAGTCCAACGGCAAAGTGCCTCTGAAGGGTCAGCCCAACTTCCTGACACATCTCAGAGAGGCCAAATCAGGAGCCACCAGCTTGGCAAAAGTGCCTAAATAGCTAAAGCTGTCCCTTAAAATAATATTTATCTAAATAATTATAATTAGAATATTTCTAAAATCTATTATACATTTGCTGTACTTCTTAAACAGAAGAATCTTCACATATTTTAACTTTTTGATTTGAAGAGCCTCATTATAAAATATACATTAGGGCACTTTGCTTAGAGTGCATTAGAGCTTTTTAGGGGGTGTAGAACTATTTGCCTCTACAATCACTTGCTTTAGACTAGTGTGATTTTTGGGTCTATGTCTATTTTTAGGTTTTCTGTTTCCTTGGATGAAGAAGATAGACAATGAAGCACTCGACAGCTTAAGACTTAAGGGAAATGACCCAATGTTAACAGAACAAACATTGTCCAGGGGATCACAGTTCAAGCTAGATGATGGTAAGACAAAACCTTACAAATGAGTTTGAGCCTTCAGAACCAGGCAAATCATCTCTGGGGACTTAAAACGTTTACAATCCCCTTAAGAATGGTAGGTGTACCAGAAAATTAGACATGAACAAATGTTTTGATTTGTGAAGAGCTCGAGTTAAGAAATCAATAAGCAAGCTGTAGATCCCTGTCAAAACTCTAGAATATATTATTACATTAATTGTATTTAGCAAAGAAAGTGAAGTCCTTTCTAAGCATGACATAAGGCTAAATAAAACTTAAAATCTCCCCTACATAAAAAAATCTAATGTGAAAAGACAAACGACAAACTGGGAATAGATCTTACAACATACATGACAGAAAGGAGTTAATATCAATCTGTAAAGAACTCTTATAAATACATATTGTCCAATAAATAATAAGCAGTGGATATGAACAGGCTGTTCAAACAGAAAGAAATTTCAACAAACATATAAAAGACACCCTTCTTCACTTCTGAGAAATGCAGTCACAAGTTCAAAGAACCTGTAACAAGGATATTTGCCACAGTGTTGTTTGTGGAAGTGGGGAGTTGGAGACACTTAAGTTTGTAATTATCTCTTCCCTCTACCCCTCTTGAATTACCCAACCAGTATCTTCTATGCTCAATTAATGTTCAATAGATAAATGAACAAATGATCATAAATGTGGACTATTGAGTACTCTTGATCTGGTTCTATTTGACTTTAGTTCAAACTGCTCTCTGCAAAGTTTTCTGTGTACACTCTGCTTTCTCTCACTTCTGTCTTTATCCATGCTCTTTCCTATCTCTGGGCATTTCTTGTATTGCTTGGGCAGTCATACTCATATGGTCTCATTTTCTCCAGTTAACCTTTCCTCCTCTGAGTTCATACATATAATTACAAATAATACATGCTACAAAAGAAAGGCAAAGGGTTGTAAGAGAAAATTAAACATATTCACTGATTACTCATTATGTGCCAAGTATTACAGTAGGGAGTGGGCATGCAAATATGAATGAGACACTCTTGTATCAATTGCTGATTATCTATTTCCCCCAACTATGCTAGCACAGAAATTCCTAGAGGGAAGGGGCTTTGTCTGTTTTGATTACATGGCATCCCCTTGTGTGAGTTTCCTCATGCTATTTCCCCAGAAACAAGCCCAGTATCTGGCACATAGTATATGATCACTGAATGTGTGCTAGTTGTAAGAAGGAATCAATCAATTCATCAGTATCTGACTGTTTCCTTTATGTTAGGACATATGTTAGCACACGTATGCATATAGATAGATATAGAAATAAATTAAAATACACATGTATTGATGTATCTCTATATCCTCTCTCTCTCTCTCTCCTCTCTCTCTTTCTCTCTCATCTCCATCTCTGTCAGTTGTGTTAGGACGACCTGGGAACATTTTTGAAAGTATGTAACACTGAGATTGATGAATTACAGTGGTCAATTCCAGCTAGTTTCTTAGCCACTTTGGCTAACATATGTGTTATTGACCGGCCTTCCCTGCCAGGGCGCTTCTTTTCCTGCACTGAACTCCTGGTTAGCCAAAGGTGGGCTTCAGCAGAACCCCTCAGAGCCTTGGTGTGGCCCCCAGTGGACCGCGACTAGGACCAGGAAGTCCTTTCTCCCCAGTGGCTGGAAGCCCCGAAGACCCTCCCACTGCTCACGGGCCCAGGGTACGCTCCCACCTGAACCTCTCTTGACCCGCAGTATCCCAGATCTGGAGCTTGATGCGTTTTCCCGGCTCGATCTCCACCAAGCGAGAGAAAAAATCCACCCCCACGGTGGGGTCCGAAACCTGGGCAAAGCGACCCTCGGTGAAGCGGCGGATCAGGCAGGACTTGCCTACCGTGGAATCTCCTATGACAATGAGCCGGAACTGGTATAGCCAGATGGCCTCCATGGCCGCGGCTCGGCCGGTTTCCTTGGCTCCGGCCGGGGGCGGCGAGAGGGGGCGCCCCGCCGAGGCCTCTGAGAGCTTTGCTGGGACCGATCTAGCTCAGCCGCGGGCACATCGCTGGCCTGGGAGCCAGAAGTGAGGTAGGCCCAGGCACTGGGAGAACAGAGGGATGGATGCTGTGCTCGCAAAGGTGATGAAATGGCAGCAGCATCAGCACCACGCAGTCTGACTCATCACTGACAACGGGGTTACTGTAATCACCCGCGTAGACGCGACTCTCAGGCCGCCGCACTATCTGTAAGAGGAGCGCACACAAAAACGGCCATGACAACAGCGTTCATTTCCTAATTACCCCACCCACACTCTCTCTTCTTAATTCAAAATTTTCCCCGTTATTCAGACTGCAAATGTAATACCTTTTCATTGAAACTAGCGACATAATACAAAACTACACAAAAGGGTAGGTACAGAATTATATATCCATCTATATGTGTTTCCATGCTCACATACATAAACATGTGTGTGTATTTCCATATGCATTTATTGCTGTTTGTTTTTACAAAAGTTAAATCAAACTAGACTCTTACTCTGAAACTTACTTTTTCCAATTAACACAGCCTCAGGCCACGCGCTCACGCCTGTCATCCCAGCACTCTGGGAGGCCAAGGCCAGAGGATTGCTCAAGGTCAGGAGAAAAAAGGTGTCAAAGACATCTCTCCATTTCTAACTCATTGTCCTTTTGTTGCGATAATGCTGCAGTAAAGATTCTTTTTTAAAAACTTCAGAATTTTATGGGGGTACAAACACTGTGGTTACATATTTTCCCTTTGCACCGCCCCAGTCAGAGATACAAATGTGTCCATGCCCCAGACAGGCACACTGCACCCATTAGGTGTGAACATACTCATCCCTTCATCCCCCTTCCCATCTGCCCAACACCAGATGTATGTTATTACTATATGTGCACTTAAGTGTTGATCAGCTAATACCAATTTGATGGTGAGTACATGTGGTGCTTATTTTTCCATTCTTGGAATACTTCACTTAGTAGAATGGGTTCCAGCTCTATCCAGGAAAATACAAGAGGTGCTATATCACCATTGTTTCTTATAGCTGAGTAGTACTCCATGGTATACATATACCACATTTTATTAATTCACTCATGGATTGATGGACACTTGGGTTGTTTCCATATGTTTGCATTTGTGAATTGTGCTGCTATAAACATTCGAGTGCAGATGTCTTTTTTATAGAATGTCTTTTGTTCTTTTGGGTAGATGCCCAGTAATGGGATTGCTGGATCAAATGGTAGATCTACTTGTACCTCTTTGAGGTATCTCCATATTGCTTTCCACAGAGGTTGCACTAGTTTGCAGTCCCACCAGCAGTGTATGAGTGTTCCTATCTCTCAGTATCCACACCGACTTTTATTGTTTTGGGACTTTTTGATAAAGGCCATTCTCACTGGAGATAAGTGATATCTCCTTGTGGTTTTGATTTGCATTTCCCTGATGATTAGAGATGTTGAGCATTTTTTTTTCATATATTTGTTGGCCACGAGTCTATCTTCTTTTGTAAAGTTTTTGTTCATGTCCTTTCCCCACTTTTTAATGGCATTGTTTGATTTTTTATTGCTGATTTTCCTGAGTTCTACATAGATTCTAGTTATCAGGCCTTTATCAGATGTGTAGCATGTGAATATTTTCTCCCATTCTGTAGGTTGTCTGTTTGCTCTAGTGATAGTTTCCTTGGCTGTGCAGAAGCTTGTTAATTTGATCAGGTCCCTACAAGAACAGAGACATTGACCAATGGATCAGAACACAGAACCCAGATATAAAACCATCCTCATATAGCCATCTGATCTTTGACAAAGCAGACAAAAACATACACTGTGGAAAAGAATCCCTATTCAATAAATGGTGCTGGAAAAATTGAATATCTGCATGTAGAAGACAGAAACAAGATCTGCACCTCTCACCTCTCACAAAAATAAACTCACAATGGTAACAGACTTAAACCTAAGGCATGAAATCGTAACTATTCTAGAAGAACATGTTGGAAAAGCTATTATAGACATCGGCCTAGGGAAAGAATTTATGAAGAAGACCCCAAAAGCAATCATAGCAACAACAAAAATAAATAAATGGGACGTGTAACAAGGATTCTTTTAAGGGTAGCCACACATACTTTGTTTCTGTGAGCTAGAGTCTTAAACAAGGGCCCAGGGTGTCAAACAGTATGAGTATTTTAAATTTAATGGACATGGACATTGTACTTTCCAAAAATATTTAGCAATTTAAATTCTAGCCAGCAATGTGTGAAAAGACCATCTCTCTGCGGTTATTTCAAGCATCATATATTTTATTCTTTCTTAATTCTTGCTAATCTGATGTAGTTCAATAAAAAAGTATTTCATTGCATTATTTTACATTTTCTGACTACTAATGAGGTCAGTACCACATCTTGTGCATTGACCATTTGCATTTCCTCTACATATCCTTTGTATGTATTTTTAATGTGCAATTCTTTATCATTACCTTACTCATTTTTAATTTTTTAAAAAGTTTTATTGATATAAAAATTAACATACCATACAATTCACCCACCATACAATTCACCCATTCAAAGTGAACAATTCAGTGGTTTTTATTATAGTCACAGACAATCTATTGATGGACATTTGTGTTGTTCCCACCTTCTGGCCATTCTAAATAATCCTATTATTAAACATTCATGTACAAGTTTTCCCTTAATACCTGTTTTCAATTCTTTTCAGTTTATACCTAAGAGTGGAATTCCTGGGTTCTTTGGTAACTCTGTGTTTAATCTTTGACAAAATGCCAGACTATTTTCCACATTGGCTGCACAATTTTACATTCACTCTGACAGTGTATGAGGGTTCCTATTTCCCGATCTTCTCTCTAACGCTTATTATTTTTTTATTTCAGCTTATTATGGGGGTACAAAAGTTCAGGTTATGTATATTGCCCATGCCCCCCCATCCCCCCAAGTCAGAGCTTCAAGCGTGTCCATTCCCCAGACAGTGTGCATCACACTCATTATGTAGGTATACATCCATCCCCTCCTCCCACCCCCCACATCTGTCTGACACCCAATTGGTGTTATTCCCAAATGTGCACTTAGGTGATGATTTTCAGGGAAGCCAATTTGCTGGTGAGTACATGTGGTGCTTATTTTTCCATTCTTGGGATACTTCACTTAGTAGAATGGGTTCCAACTCTCTCCAGGAGAACAAAAGAGATTCTATATCACCCTTATTTCTTATAGCTGAGTAATACTCCATGGTATACATATACCATATTTTACTAAGCCACTCATGTATTGATGGGCATTTGGATTGTTTCCACATCTTTGCAATTGTGAATTGTGCTGCTATAAACATTCGGGTGCAGGTGTCTTTTTATAGAATGACTTTTGTACTTTTGGGTAGATGCCCAATAATGGGATTGCTGGATTGAATGGTAGGTTTACTTGAATCTGTTTAAGGTATCTCCATATTGCTTTCCACAGAGGTTGCACTAGTTTGCAGTCCCACCAGCAGTGTATGAGTATTCCTGTCTCTCCGCATCCATGCCAACATGTGTTGTTTTGGGATTTTTTGATAAAGGCCATTCTCACTGGAGTTAAGTGATATCTCATTGTGGTTTTGATTTGCATTTTCCTGCTGATTAGAGATGTTGAGCAGTTTTTCATATGTTTGTTAGCCATTCTTCTATCTTCTTTTGAGAAATTTCTATTCATGTCGTTTGCCCACTTTTTTTTTTTTAATTTAATTTTACAGAATCAAAGAGTCTAACAGTATATCTTGTTAGATACAGTATGTCCTCATAATGTATACATTATTTCTTGTACAATGATATGAAATAATATGGGAAATATTCATGATAAATTATTAAGTGAACAGTGCAAGTTAAAAACAATAGTTTCATATTTTTTCCCCACCCCCCCTTTCCCGAGTCAGCACCTTCAAGTGTTACCACTCCCCAAACGGTGCGCAATGCACTCATTGTGTAGGCATACCCCCATCCCCTCCCCCACCCCCCACCTCAGTCTGATGTCCAATTGGTGTCGTTTCCAGATTTGTATTTAGGTGATGATCAAGGAAACCAATTTTCTGGTGAGTACATGTGATGCTTGTTTTTCCATTCTTGGGATACTTCACTTAATATAATGGGTTCCAACTCTCTCCAGGAGAACCATAGAGATGTTGTATCTTCATCATTCCTTATAGCTGAGTAGTATTCCATGGTATACATATACCACAGTTTACTAATCCAATCATGTATTGATGGGCATTTGGGTTGTTTCCACATCTTTGCTATTGTGAATTGTGCTGCTATAAACATTTGGGTACACATGCCTTTGTTACAGAATGACCTTTTTTCCTTTGGGTATATGCCCAGTAATGGGATTGCTGGGTCAAATGGCAGGTCTACTTGAATCTGTTTAAGATACCTCCATAATGCTTTCCACAGAGGTTGCACTAGTTTGCAGTCCCACCAGCAGTGTATTAGTGTTCCTGTCTCTCCACACCCACGCCAACATGTGTTGTTTTGGGTTTTTTTGATAAAGGCCATTCTCACTGGGGTTAAGTGATATCTCATTGTGGTTTTGATTTGCATTTCCCTGATGATTAGAGATGTTGAACACTTTTTCATATGTTTGTTAGCCATTTTTATATCTTCTTTTGAAAAATTTCTATTCATGTCCTTTGCCCACTTTTTTGATAGGGTTGTTTGATTTTTTCTTGCTGATTTTCCTGAGTTCTAAATAGATTCTTGTTATCAGTCCTTGCTTTGTATGGAACCAGAGAAGACCCCATATAGCAAAAGCAATTTTAAGCAATAAAATCAAAATGGGAGGTATTAATTTGCCAGACTTCAAATATACTACAAGGCTGTGGTTATTAAAACTGCTTGGTATTGACACAAGTGCAGGGACACAGACCAGTGGAACGGAACAGAAAATCCAGATATAAAATCATCCTCATATAGCCATCTAATCTTTAATAAAGCAGACAAAAACATAGTCTGGGGAAAAGAATCCTTATTCAATAAACAGTGCTGGGAAAATTGGATAGCCACATGTAGAAGACTGAAACAGGACCCACAGCTTTCACCTCTCACAAAAATCAAATCACGGTGGA
The DNA here is from genome assembly GCF_041146395.1 of Eulemur rufifrons. Lineage (NCBI taxonomy): Eukaryota > Metazoa > Chordata > Mammalia > Primates > Lemuridae > Eulemur > Eulemur rufifrons. Next base: position 18,589,324 of record NC_091012.1, on the reverse strand, counting down.
TAACAGACTTAAACCTTAGGTGTGAAATTATTAGAATTCTAGAAGAAAATGTAGGAAAGACTCTTATTGCCATTGGCCTAGGCAAAGAATTTATGAAGACCCCAAAGGCAATCACAGCAACAACAAAAATAAATAAATGGGAGCTGATTAAATTCAAAAGCTTCTGCACAGCCAAAGAAACAGTCACGAGAGTAAACAGACAACCTACAGAATGGGAAAAATTAACACTTATTATTATCTGACTTTTTTTATTCTAGCCATCCTAGTGGGTATGAAGTGGTTTGTCATCCTGGTTTGATTTGCATTTCCATAGTGACTGATGACATCAAGCATATTTTCACATTATTGTCCATTTGTATACCTTCCTTGGAGAAATATTGACTTAGATCCTTTGCCCATTTTAAAACTGGATTACCAGTCTTTGTATTATTGAGTAGTAAGAGTTCTTAAGCATTCTAGATACAAATCATTTATCAGACATTTGATTTGCAAATATTTTCTCCCATTCTGTATGTTTTTTTTTTTTTACTTTCTTGAAGGTATTCTTTGAAACACAAAGTTTCAAATTGTGATAAAGTATAATTTATCTAGTTTTCCTCTTTTTGCTTGTACTTCTGGTGTCATTTCCAAGAATACTTTGCCAAATCCAAGGTCGTGAAGATTTACTCCAATGCTTTCTTCTAAGAGTTTTAGCTCATACATTTAGGCCTATAATCCATTTTGCATTTTGAGTTAATTTTTATATATGGTTTGAGGTCGGGGTCCAACTTAATTCTTTAGCATGTAGGTATCCAGTTGTCCCAGCATCCTTTGTTGCAAAGATTATTCTTTCTCTATTGAGTTATTTTATAATCTTGTTAAAAATTAATTGATCATAAATGTATGGATTTATTTCTGGACTCTCAATTTTATCCCATTGATCTATATGTCTAGCTTTATGCCAGTACAGCACTGTCTTGACTATTGTAGCTTTGTATTAAGCCTTAAAATCAAAAGTGTGAGTCTTCCTACTCTGTTCTTCTTTTCAAAGATTGTTTTGGCTATTTAGGGCCCCCTGCAATTTCATATGAATTTTAAGATCAGCTTGTCAATTTCTGCAAATAAGGCAGTTGGAATGTTGGTAGTGATTGATTTTTTTCTGTAGATCAATTTGGGGAGTATCGCCATGTTAACAAAATTAAGTCTTCCAATCCATGAGCATAGGATATCTTTCCATCTATTTAGGTCTTTTAAAATTGTTTAAACAATGTTTTATAGTATTCATTGTATAAACCTCGCACTTCTTTGACTAAGTTATTCCCAAGTATTTTATTATTTTTGATACTATTGTGAATGGAACTGTCTTCTTAATTTCATTTTTGAATTGCTCATCACAAGTGCATAAAAATACAATTGATTTTTGTATATCAATTTATATCCTCCAAACTTGCTGAACTTATTTATTACTCCTAAGAGTTTTTTAGTGTATTCTTTATATTTGTCAAATGCTTTTTCTGCATACGTCGAGATGATCATGTGATTTTTGTTTTTTATTCTACTGATACAATGTATTACATTAATTGATTTTTGGATGTTGCATTTCTGTGATAAATCCTACTTGGTCACTGTGTGTAATTTTTTTTTTATGTTTTGGGATTTGGTTTCCTAGTGTTTTGTGGAGGATTTCTGCATTCATATTCAAAAGATTTATTGTTCTATAGTTTTCTTTTATTGTGACCTCTTTATCTGGTTTTAGTACCAGGGTAATAGTGGCCTCATAAAATAAGTTGTAAAGTGTTCTTTCCTCTGCTGCTTTTTGGGAAAGTTTGTGAAGAATTTCTATCTATTTATCATCTCTCTCTCTCTCTCTCTCTCTCTATCATCTGTCACCTATCTTATTGTGATAAAAACACTTCATGTGAGATTTATCTTCTTGATAAAATTTTAAGTGCACAATACAGTGTTGTTAACTACAGGCACAACGTCATAGAGAGGATTTCTAGAACTTCTTCATCTTGTATACATGAAACTTAATTCATCCTTAAATGTTTGCTAGAACTCAGTGGTAAAGCTTCCTGGGCTTTTCTTTGTGGGGAGTTTTTTGATTACTAATTCAATCTCTTTTATTATAGGTCAATTCAGATTGTCTGTTTTTTCTTGAGTCAATTTCAATAGCTTGTATCTTGGTAGGAATGTGTTCATTTCATCTAAGTTATCTAACTTATTGGCATACATAGTTTTCATTTATAATCCTTTTTAATTCTGTAAGTTCAGTTGTAATGTCCCCACTTTCATTCTTTATTCTAGTAATTTGAGTCTCCCCCCCCCCCCTTGGTCAATCTAGCTAAAGACTTCTCAATTTTGTTGATCTTTTCAAAGAATTAACTTTTAGTTTCATTGATTCTTTTGTTTATCTATGATCTATTTTATTTATCTCTGCTCTAATATTTATTATTTTCTTCGTTTTGCTTGATTTGCTTTTGCTCATCTTTTCCAGGTTCCTTAAGATGTAAGGTTAGGTTATTGAATGGAGATCTTCCTTTTTGTTTTTTTTCTGAGACAGAGTCTCGCTCTGCTGCCCTGGATAGAGTGCAGTGGTATCAGCCTAGCTCACAGCAACCTCAAACTCCTGGGCTTAAGTGATCCTCCTGCCTCAGCCTCCCAGAATGCTAGGATTACAGGTGTGAGCCACCATGCCCGGCCTTCCTTTTTTCTTAATATATGCATTTTTGTTATAAATTCCCCTCTGAACACCACTTTATCTGTACCTCCTAAATTTTGATATCTTATGTCTTCATTTTCATTTATCTCAAAGTATTTTCTTATTTTCCTTTTGATCTCTTCTTTGACACATTTGTTGTTTGTGAGTCTTGTTTAATTTTCACATATTTGTGAGTTTCCCATATTTTCTTTCCTGCTATTGATTTCTAATTTGATTCCACGTGTTCAAAGAGCATACTTTGTATTGTTTCCATCCTTTTAAATTTCTTGAGGTTTATTGTATGGCATAGTATATGATCTATTCTTGAGAATGCTCCATGTACACTTGAGAAGAATATATATTCTTGGCAGGGCATGGTGGCTCACAACTGTAATCCTATCATTCTGAGAGGATTGCTTGAACTCAGGAGTTTGAAACCAGCTTGAGCAAGAACAAGACCCCCCCTTTATTAAAAATAGGAAAAAAAATAGCCAGGTGTCATGGCATGCACTTGTGGTGCCAGCTACTTGGGAGGCCAAGGCAGGAGGATCACTTGAGCCCAGGAGTTGGAGGCTGCAGTGAGCTATGGTGATGCCAATGCACTCTACCCAGGGCAACAGAGTGAGATTCTGTCTCAAAAAAAAAAAAAAGACAGAAAAAGAAAGAAAGAAAGAAAGAAAGAAAGAAATGAATGAATGAATATATATTCTGTTGTTGAGTGTACTGTATATGTCTGTTTTGTCTAGTTGGTTTATAATGTCTAAATCTTCTATTTCCCTGTCAATCTTCTGTTTAGTTGTTCTATATATTATTGGAAATGGATTATGAAGTCTCTATTATTGTAGAGTGATTTTTCACTTTAACTGTCAGTGTTTGCCTCATATATTTTGGAGCTCTGTCATTAGATAATCATTGCAATTGTTGTATCTTCCTGATTGATTGACCCTTTTATCATTATGAAATGTCTCTCTTTATTTCTAGTAACTTTTTTTTGTTTTGAAGTCTATTTTGCCTGATATTAGTATAACCACTCCAGCATTCCTCTTATTGCTGTTTGTAGGACATGTCTTTTTCTATCTCTTTACTTTCAATTGATTTGGATCTTTATTTTTTTATTGTAATTCAGGATATTATGGGGGTAAAAACATTTTGGTTACATGAAATGGATTTGCCTCGCTCAAGCCAGGGCTACAAACATGTTCTTCCCCCATACAGCATGCCCCTTCTCCATTAGTTGTGGATTTACTCACCCCACCCGCTCTAGCCCCTTATCCCTCACCCCCCTACCTGGCCGGCACCCAATGAGTATTACTACCATGTGAGCACCTTAGTGTTGATCAATTAGTACCAGTTTGATGGCGAGTACATGAGGTGCTTGTTTTTCCATCCTTGTGATACCTCACCTCGAAGGATGGGTGCAATCTCTATCCAGGATAATATAAGAGGTGCTAGTTCACCATTGTTTTTTTTAATTGAGTAGTATTGCATGGTGTACATATACCACATTTTATTAATCCACTCATGTATTGATGGATGCTTGGGTTGTTTCCACATCTTTGCAATTGTAAATTGTGCTGCTATAAACATTCGACTGCAGTTGTCTTTATTGTAGAATGTCTTTTTTCCCTTTGGATACATGCCTAGTAGTGGGATTGCTGGATCAAATGATATTTCTATTTTTAGCTCTTTGAGGTATCTCCAAATTACTTTCCAAAGGGGTTGTACTAATTTGCAGTCCCACCAGCAGTGTAAGAGTGTTCCAATCTCTATCAACATTGTTAAAATGTCTATACTACCCAAAGTGATCTACAGATTCAATGCAATCCCTATTAAACTACCAACATCATTTTTCACAGACGTAGAGAAAATAATTATACACTTTGTATGGAATCAGAGAAAACCCCATATAGCAAAAGCAATTTTAAGCAATAAAAACAAAATGGGAGGTATTAATTTGCCAGACTTCAAACTATACTACAAGGCTGTGGTTCTTAAAACAGCCTGGTACTGGCACAAGTGAAGGGATACAGACCAGTGGAACACAGCAGAAAATCCAAATATAAAGCCATCCTTATATAGACACCGAATCTTTGACAAAGGAGGCAAGAACATACTCTGGGAACAAGAATCCCTATTCAATAAATGGTGCTGGGAAAATTGGTTAGCCACATATAGAAGACTGAAACAGGACCCACAGCTTTCACCTCTCACAAAAATCAAATCACAGTGGATAACAGACTTAAACCTTAGGTGTGAAACTATTACAATTCTAGAAGAAAATGTAGGAAAGACTCTTACAGACATTGGCCTAGGCAAAGAATTTATGAAGAAGATCCCTAAGGCAATCACAGCAACAACAAAAATAAATGAATGGGACATGATTAAATTCAAAAGCTTCTGCACAGCCAAAGAAACAGTCACGAGAATAAACAGACCACCTACAGAATGGGAAAAAATTTTTGCATACTACACATCAGATAAAGGACTGATAACAAGAATCTATTTAGAACTCAGGAAAATCAGCAAGAAAAAAATCAAACAACCCTATCAAAAAGTGGGCAAATGACATGAATAGAAATTTCTCAAAAGAAGATAGAAGAATGGCTAACAAACATATGAAAAAATGCTCAACATCCCTAATCATCAGGGAAATGCAAATCAAAACCACAATGAGATATCACTTAACCCCAGTGAGAATGGCCATTATCAAAAAATCCCAAAACAACACATGTTGGCATGGATGTGGAGAGACAGGAACACTCATACACTGCTGGTGGGACTGCAAACTAGTGCAACCCCTGTGGAAAGCATTATGGAGATATCTTAAACAGATTCAAGTAGACCTACCATTTGATCCAGCTATCCCATTATTGGGCATATACCCAAAGGAAAAAAGGTGATTCTATAACAAAGACACATGTACCAGAATGTTTATAGCAGCACAATTCACAATTGCAAAGATGTGGAAACAACCCAAATGCCCATCAATACATGAATGGATTAGTAAACTGTGGTATATGTATACCATGGAATATTACTCAGCTATAAGAAATAACGGAGACACGACATCTCTATGGTTCTCCTGGAGAGAGTTGGGACCTATTATATTAAGTGAAGTATCTCAAGAATGGAAAAACAAGCATCATATGTATTCACCAGAAAATTGGTTTCCCTGATCATCACCTAAATTCACATCTGGGAACGATACCAATCGGATATCACACTGAGGTGGGGGGTAGGGGGAGGGTATGGGTGTATGCCTACATGATGAGTACAATGTGCACCGTTTGGGGAATGGTCACGCTTGAAGGTGCTGACTCGGGGGAGGGGATGCGAGGAGGGGATGGGTATATACCTACATGATGAGTGCAATGCGCACTGTCTGGGGAACGGACACGCCTGGAGCTTTTACTTGGGGGGACCGGTGGTACATGGGAAACATATGTAACCTGAAATTCTGTATCCCCCATAATAAGATGAAATTAAAAAAAAAAAAGAGTGTTCCAATCTCTCCACATCCATGCCAGCATTTGTTATTTTGGGACTTTTTATAGAGGCCATTCTCGCCTGGAGTTAGGTGTTATCTCATTGTAGGTTTGATTTGCATTTCCGTAATGATTAGAGATGTTGAGCACTTTTTTATACATTTGCTGGCCATTTGTCTTCTTTTGAAAAGTTTCTGTTCATGTCCTTTGCCCATTTATTGATGGGGCTGTTTGATTTTTTTCTTGTTGATTTCCTTAAGTTCTATATAGATTCTTGTTATTAGTCCTTTATCAGATGTGTAGCATGCAAATATTTTCTCCTATTCTGTAGGTTGTCTATTCGCTCTAAGGACAGTTTCCTTGGCTGTGCAGAAGCTTTTTAATTTGGTCAGGTCCCATTTGTTTATTTTTGTTGTTTCTGTGATTGCTTTGGGGGTTTTCTTCATAAATTCTTTACCTAGGCTGATGTCTAAAAGAGTCTTCCTAATATTTTCTTCCAGAATTCTTAAGGTTTCACACCTTAGGTTTAAGTCTATTATCCAACGTGAGTTGAGTTGATTTTTGTGAGAGGTGAGAGGTGGGGCTCCAGTTTCAATCTTCTGCATGTGGATATCCAGTTTTCCCAGCACCACTCATTGAATAGAGATTCTTTTCTCGAATGTATACTTTTGTCTGCTTTGTGGAAGATTAGAGTGACACTATGATGATGGTTTTATATCTAGGATCTCCATCCTATTCCAAAGTTCTATATCTCTGTGCTTGTGCCAGTACCATGCTGTTTTGGTTACTATAGTCTTGTAGTAAAGATTGAAGTATGGCAGACTGATGCCTCCCAATTTGTTCTTTTTGCTTAAGATTGCTTTGGCTATACAAGATCTTCTCTGGTTCCAGATGAAGCATAGAATTATTTTTTCTAAATCTTTCAAGAATGATGGAATTTTGATAGGGATTGCATTAATTCTGTAGATCACTGTAGATAGAATGGACATTTTAACAATATTGATTCTACCAATCCATGTGATTTGGATCTTTAAATCTAAAGTGTGTCTCACATAGAAAGCATATAGTTGTATCATTTTCAAATCTAGTGACACGATCTTTGCTTTTTTTATTGAATTGTTTGATTTTTTCACCTTTATTGCTATTATTGATATAGTTGGATTTATGTCTACCATTTTATTTTTTCTTTTCTATATGTTTTAATTTTTTGTTTCTCTATTCTTTCTTTATTGCTTTCTTTTTCATTAAGTGAATATTTTCTAATGTAGGTAGCATTTAAATTTCTTTAATTATTTTTTCACTATATGTTGAGTTATGTTTTAGTGGTTGCTTTAGAGTTTACAATATATATCCTAACATCAAAATCACCTTCAGATTTATACTAGCTTTATTCCAGTGATACATAGAAACACTACTCCTATATAGCTCTATTTTCTTTTCTCCCTTTTAATGATGTTGTTATGCATATTATGTCTATTAATAACATGAGTACATTGTTATAATTATTGCTTTATTATCTATATTTTCTTAGTCCAATATAGCTTTCCTCCCTCCCACCTCTTTTTTGTTGCTTTTGGCAAATATATTGCATTTCTATGTTATAGGCACAATAATACATTATATACATATTTTATACAATTACTTTTTTAATCAGTTAAGAGACAATATATATTTATACAGTCTTTTATAATTACATAATTGCTGGAGCTCTCTGGTTTTTTTCATGCGTGTGTGTGTGTGTGTGTGTGTATGTGTATGTGTGTACTTGAATTACCATCTGGGGTCATTTGCTTTCAATCTGAAGAATTTCCTTTAGTATTTCTTGTAAGGTGGGTATGCTAGCAACAAATTCTTTAAATTTTGTTTGTTTATCTGGGAATATCTTTATTTCCTTTACTTTTTTGAAAGATAGCTTTGCTGGATGTACAATCCTTGATTGATGGGGTTTTTTTTTTTTGATCATTTTAAATATATTATCCCACTGACTTTTGGCCCCCACTGTTTCTGCTGACAAGTCATCTGTTAATTTTATTGTAAGTGATGAATCATTTTTTTCTTGCTGCTTTTAAATTTTTCTCTTTGTTTTTTATTTTCAACATTTTTACTATGATGTGTCCATTTGTGGATCTCTTTATGTTTATCCTGTCTGGAGTTCATTGAATTTCCTATATACATTATGTTTTTAAATAAATTGGGAAGTTTTCTGCTATTATATCCTCAAATGTTTTTTTTTTTTTTTTTTTTTTTTTTTGCTCCTTTCTCTTCTTTCTCTTTGGTATCCCTAATACACATATGTTGGTGCATTTGATAGTGTCCCACATTTTTCTGAGGTGCTGTTCACTTTTCTTCATTCTTTTTCTCTCTGTTTTTCAGCTTGCATAATCTCTATTGATCTATCTTTAAGTTTTCTAATTCTTTCTCCTGCCAGTTGAATCTACTCTACTGTTGACCCTCTCTAATGAATATTTTATTTCAGTTATTTTGTTTTGCACCTCCAGAATTTTCCTTTGTTTTTTTCTTATAATTGATATGTTTTTATTTATATTCTCTATTTGATGTAGCAATGTCATCCTATCAACTTTTACTTATGTAATCATGCTTTCCTTTAGTTCTGTGAACATACTTATAACATCTATTTGAAGTATTTTTCGGTTAAATCTAACATCTGCTCACACTCACAGGCAGTTTGTGTTGTCTGTTTTTTCCCCCAGTGTATGCATAATATTTTCCTGTTTATTTGCATATCTCATTTTTTGTTGTTGTTGCAACTGGGCATTTTAGATACTATAGCAACTCTAGGTGCTGGTTCTGTCCCCAACCTAGGACTTGTTATGGGTTTTTAAGACCAGATGAATTGTATTCGTGAAGTCTTTTCCCCAAACACTCAGTGTTAAGCCTCTCTCTTTTCATGACCACATCCATTCGTTAAACTCCACTAATTGCCAGATGATTAGCATTTTCAACAAGTCCCTGGTGGCATAAATTGTTCTACAAACTAATACGATCAAATTGTCGTTCCTTTGAAAAATAGTTTCTGAGGTTCATGCTTGATATTTGGTCTGACCCTAAGAGGCCTCCTCTCAGCTGTCATTCCTAGTTTTCTCCTGCCAATTACCTGGCCTACAGTCTAGGCTCTATCTTCATTAAATCCATTAATTTCCTCTCCAGTGTCTTTTTACCACAACTTCCACAGTTCTTGAGAGTGCTCTTAGGTTTGAATTTCTGTATGCTGTGTTGTAAATGAAATCAGTTGTTTGGAAAGAGGTTAGGAGATATCTACTTTATGACCTGCTTCTCCTTGCAGGCAAAATATCTGAGCCAGGGCTCTGGAGCTGGGCAAAGGGATAATGACAAGCTTCTCTCTCAGTGACACTCTAAGAGCTTTAGCACTTGGAATGGGGCACCAGTGTGAGGTGGAACAATCACCTCATGAGCCAGGGAAAGGGTGATCATGGCTGCAGTCTTCTCAGCACACCGTGCCCAAGGTAGAGCTGCTGTCCCATGTCGGGATTGGGTGGAAGAATGGAACACTCATTTCTCAACTGCAGTCACCTGAGTGAGACTCAGGCTCAGCAACATGTAGCTGGATGCAGGATGAATAATGTTGACATACTTCTCCTTCCAGTGAGAAAGCACTCTGACAGGGAGCTACAGCAGTCTGGAATGGCATCTCTCTACCTTGCTGAGTGAGAAGGGGAAAATGTGAGTGTAGTCTTGCTTCAAATACCACAGACTTTTGCCTTGTGAATCAAATTTTTGTAGATTTTCTTGAATAGGTGTTTCTTTATTTGCTGTTTGTTATTAGTACCATTTCCAGAGGCTTTGAAGGATTGTTTTTAAAACTAATTTTCGCTGGTTTCAATGGGGATTGGGTCAGCAAAGCTGTTCTGCTATCATGCCAGAACCCTGTCCTGCCTTACTCATTGATAGTACCTCATTGTATAGAAGGAATATTAGCCAATTGTCTGTCACATGGGTTGCAAATGTTTTCTTCAAGTCTAATTATTTTTAATTTTAAATAATAATCTTTGTTTAAATATTAAGAAATACTTCAAAATTTTGTTTAGTTAAATGTGAACTTCCTTTATGCTTCTGCTTCTTTTTTGTCTTGCTGAGGAAGGACTTCCTAACCCCATTTTATTTTAATAAATTTTGACATGATTTTTTGCTTTCTTCCCCACCCCTTTCACTTAACTCCTTATAGGTAACTAATTGTTTTTTCTTGTTTTTTATTCTTATTTCAGCATATTGTGGGGGTACAAAAGTTTAGGTTACGTATGTTGCCCTTGTCCCCGCACCCCCCTGAGTCAGAGCTTCAAACGTGTCTATCCCCTAGACATTGCACATTGCACTCATTATGTATGTATACACCCATCCCCTCCCCCCTCCACATCTGCCCGACACCCGATTAATGTTATTCCTGAATGTGCTCTTAGGTGATGATCAGTGAAACCAATTAGATGGTGAGTACATGTGGGATACTTCACTTAGTAGAATGGGTTCCAACTCTATCCAGGAGAATATAAGAGATTCTATATCCCCATTATTTCTTACAGCTGAGTAATACTCCATGGTATACATATACCAAATTCTGTGTTTCTTTTTGTAGAAATAAGTAGATATTCACATGCTCTTGTTTCCCTTTATCTCATACACATAAGTTAGTATAGTATGAATTCTTCTGCATTATGATTTTTTTCACTTAAAAATAAGTGTATCCTGGAAATAGAGAACTGTGTAATTTTGTATTAGATTTTTGATCCTTTATTCCTCAATTTTAAGGGTTATGTAGATATTAGAGATATTAACCCTTAATCTGCAATATATGTTGCAAGTATTTTCTCAGTTTATTAGGCGTCTTTTGATTTTTTTTATGATTTTTAACCATGTAAAAAGTTTTTTAATTATAAAATTTATGAAGTCAAATTTATCAATTTTTTTATTTTTCTTAAAAATGCCTTGTTTTGAGTCATATTAGGAAATCTTTCCCTTCACTGAGGCTAAAGAGAAATTCTCCCATGGTTTCTCCTAATATTTGATTAGGTTCTTTTTTATATATTTAGATTCTTATATATTTGGAATTTATTATTGTGTATAATGTGAGATATGGATCTACTTTATCTTTTTCTAAATAGCTTTCCAGTTGTCAAAGCACTATTTATTAAAAGGTCCATCTTTATTCCAAAGATTCAAGATGCCATCTTTATCTTATACTAAATTTTCATACCAATTTGGACCTATTTTTGTAGTTTCTATTTATTTCATTGGTCTATTTGTCCATTTGTGCACCAGTATCACACTGTTTTACTTAAAGGCATTTTATTGTATATTTTAATTTCTAGTAGGGCTACTTCCCTCTCATAGGTTTGTTTGTTTGTTTCTTCATTTTAGTGTTTTCCTGGCTATTCTTTCATATTTGTTTTTTCATATGAATTTAGAATCAGGGCTGGGTGTGGTGGCTCATGCCTGTAATCCCAGCACTTTGGAGAGCAAGGTGGCAGGATCACTTGAGCCCAAGAGTTTGAGGTTGCAATGAGCTATGATCACTCCACTGCACTCTAGCCTGGGTGACAGAAGGAGTCCCTATCTCATAAATAAATGAATAAATAACTTAGTATCAGCACATGTAGGTCCATAAAGAAGCTTATTGATGTTTTTATTGGGATTATGATATATTTATAACTTAGGGAGAACTAACATCCTTATGAAGTTGAGTCATCCTATCCAAAAACAAAGGAGGCCATTCCATATACTCAGGTCTTCATTTGTGTCTTTGAGGAGTGTTTAAGCTTTTTGTTGTATAGGTTTTATACATTTCCAATTGTTTATGCCCAAATATTTTATCTTTTTTGCTGCTATTGTAAATGGTATTTTTTCTACTATCATGTCCTCTGGCTATTGTTTATATGTAGGAAAGCTACCAATTTCGGTATATTAATTTTATATCCTGATACTTTGATGAATTATATTATTTTTGGGGTAGTTTTATCATTAATTCTTTAGGGGTTGGCAATTCTGCAGGAGTTGGCAGTCTTCTACAGATAACTAGAGAATAAATATTTTAAACTTGATGGGTCAAGGGGAAAAATTGAGATTATATAGATATCTATATCAGAGAATAAAAAATTCTCACAAAATTTTTCTTAATGAAATTCAAAATATAAAATAGAGTACAATTTTTTTTGTTTGTAATAGTTATTTCCTCATTATTTATTTTGTAGCTTTTTGCTTTCTCTGTTTTATTCTGATCAATATGGCTAGTGGTTTGTCTATATTGTTCATCTTTAAAAAACAAGGATTTTGATTCATTAATTAGGTCTATTCTATTCTATTCTCTGTTCCATTAATTCCTACTTCTATCTTTATTAGTTCATTACTTATGTTCTCTTTTACTTATTTTGTCATACTTTTTCTAGTTTTGGGGGAATTCTTTTTTAAAAAAAGTTGTGTTAAAAACAAATAGCAGGCCGGGCGCGGTGGCTCACGCCTGTAATCCTAGCACTCTGGGAGGCCGAGGTGGGCAGATTGTTTGAGCTCAGGAGTTCGAGACTAGCCTGAGCAAGAGCGGGACCCCATCTCTACTAAAAATAGAAAGAAATTATATGGACAGCTAAAAATATATATAGAAAAAATTAGCTGGGCATGGTGGCACATGCCTGTAGTCCCAGCTACTCGGGAGGCTAAGGCAGAAGGATTGCTTGAGCCCAGGAGTTTGAGGTTGCTGTGAGCTAAGCTGACACTATGGTGCTCTAATCTGGGCAACAGAGTGAGACTCTGCATAAAAAAACAAACAAACAAACAAAAAAACAAAACAAATAGCAGAAAACTCACCATAATCATTTTTTAAGTGTACAATTGAGGAGTGTTATGTATATTCACATTATTGTGCAATTTTTTTTTTAGTTTTTTGAGTTAAGTATTTAATTAATTTATTTTCAAACTTTTAATTTTACTGATAGAAATGTTTAGTATTACAAAATTTCCTCTGATCACTGCTTTAAATTCATCCAATAGATTCTGATAGGAAGTGTTTACATCAGCATCATTTGTTTTAAAAATGCTGTACTTTTGGTTTGTACTTTTTCCTTAAACTAACAGTTGTTTAATGGAAGATTTTTTTAAATTTATAATTGACACATAATAATTGTACATATTTATAGGGTACAATGTAATATTTCAATGCATGTATACACAGTATAATGATCAAATTGGGGTAATTGCCACATCCATCAATATAAACATTTATCATTTCTTTGTGGTTGTAACATTCAAAATATTCTCTTTTAGCTGTCTTGAAATATCCACTACATTGTTTTTTTTCTTTCTTTTTTTTTTTAGAGACCAGGTGTCACTCTGCTGCCCAGTCTAGAGTGAAGTGGTACAATCATAGCTCATTGTAACCTCAGACTTGAGCTCAAGCAATCCTCCCACCTCAGCCTACCAAGTAGTTGGGACTACAAGTACATGACACCACATCTGGCTAATTTTTTGTAGAGGCAGGGTCTTGCTGTGTTGCCCAGGCTGGTCTCGAACTCATAGCCTCAAGTGATCCTCTCACCTCAGCCTCCGAAAGTGCAGGGATTATAGGCATGAGCTGCCACACCCAGCCTTCCTGCTATCTAACTGTAACTTCGTGCCCATTGACCAACCTCTTCCGGTGTCCCCTCCATTCTCCCCACCCCCAGCCTCTGGTAACCACTATTCTACCTTGTACTTCCATGAGGTCAACTTAAGATTCCACATAGGAGTGGGATGATGCGTTGCTTGTCTTTCTGTGTCTGGCTTATTTCACTTAACATTATGTCCTTCAGGTTCATCCATGTTGTTGTTGCAAATAACAGGATTACATTCTGTTTTGTGGCTGAATAGTATTCCATTATGTATATGTACCACATTTTATTTATCCATTCATCCAATGATAGACACAGGTTGACTTCAAATATTGGCTATTGTGACTAGTGCTGTAGTAAACATGGGAGTGCAGATATCTTTTTGATATACTGATTTCCTTTCTTTGGGATATATAACTAGCAGTGGGATTTCTGGATCATATGTTAGTTCTATTTTTAATTTTTTGAGGAAACTCCATACTGTTTTTAATAATGGTTATACTAATGTACATTCCCACTGTCAGTGTGCAAGGATTCTCTTCCTTCCACATCCTAACACCTGATATCTTTTGTCTTTTGATAATAGCCATTTTAACTGGGGTGAGGTGATATCTCATTGTGGCTTCTGATGATTAGTGATTTTGAGTATTTTTTCATATATCCATTGCCCATTTGCACATCTTTTGAGAAATGTCTATTCATGTCACTTGCCTGCTTTTTAATGGGATTATTTTTTGTTGTTGGGTTGTTTGAGTTCCTTGTAAATTCTGGATATTAACCCCTTGTCAGATGTATAGGTTGCAAATACTTTCTCCCATTCTGTAGGTTGTCTCTTCAGTTTATTGATTGTTTCCTTTGCTGTGCAGGAGCTTTTTAGTTTGTTGTGATCTCATTTGTCTATTAATGCTTTTGTTGCCTGTGCTTTTGAGGTTTTATTAAAAAAATCATTGCCTAGTCCAATTTCATGAAGTGTGTCCTCTATGTTTTCTTCTAGTAGTTTCAGTTCTTACATTTAAGTCTTTAATCTATTTAGAGTTGGTTTTTGTACATGGTGAGATATGGGGTCTAGTGTCATTCTTTTGCATGTGGATATCCAGTTTTCCTAGCACTATTTATTGAAGAGACTATCCCTTCCTCAATGGGTGTTCATGACATCATAGTCAAAAATCAGTTGTCTGTAAATGCGTGGATTTATTTCTTGGTTCTCTATTCTGTTCCATTGATCTATGTGTCAGTTTCTATGCCAGTACCATGCTATTTTGGTTGCTGTAGGTTTCTAGTGTATTTTGAAGTCAGATAAAAACAATACAAAAGATCAACAAAATAAAGATAAACAAAATTGACAGACTTTTAGCTGGACTAAGAAAGAAAAAAAGAAAGAAAACTTCAATAAATAAAATCAGAGCTAAAAAAGGAGACATTATAGCTGATAGCATAGAAATGCAAAGGATTATAAGAGAATGCTGTAAACAATTATGTGCCAACAAATTGGAAAACCTAGAAGAAATGGACAAATTCCTGGTCACATACAACTTACCACAACTGAGTCAGGAAGAAATAGAAAACCCAAACAGACCAATAATGAGTAATGATATAGAATTATTAATAAAGTCTCCCATCAAAGAAAAGCCCAGGATCTGATAGTCTCACTCCTAAATTCTACCAACACACACATTTTAAGAAGAGCTAATACCAATTCTACTCAAACTATGCCAAAAACTGAAAGAGAATTAAATTCTCCTTAACTCACTCTAGAAAGCCAGTATCACTCTGATACCAAAACCAGACAAGGACACAAGAAAATAAAACCACAGACGAATATCCCTAATGAACACAGATGCAAAAATCCTTAACAAAATACTAGCAAACTGAATCCAACAGTACATTAAAAAGATTATTCACCATCATCAAGTGAAATTCATCCCAGGGATGCAAGAATGGTTCAACAAATGTAAATCAATATATGTGATCCATCATGCTAACAGAATCAAGGATAAAAACCATATGATCATTTCAATAGATGCTGAAAAGCATTCTATAAAATTCAACATCCCTTCAGGATAAAAATTCTCAACAAACTGGGTATAGATGGAACACACCTCAAAACAATAAATACCATATATGCCAAACCCACAGCTAACATCATAGTGAATGGGGAAAAATTGAAAGCTTTTCCTCTAAGATCTGGATCAAGACAAAGAAGCCCACTTTCACCACTTCTATTCAACATAGTACTGAAATTCTTAGCGAGAGCAATTAGGCCAGAGAAATAAAGAGTATCTAAATTGGAAAGGAGAAAGCCAAATTGTCCTTGTTTGCAGATGACATGATCATATATATAGAAACCCTAAATATTACACCAAAACTCTGTTAAAAGTAATAAGTGAATTTAGTAAAGTTGTAGAATACAAAATCAACATAAAAAATCAGTAGCATTTCTACACACCAATAGTGAACCTTGTGAAAAAGATATCATGACACCAATTCCAATTATCATAGCTGTAAAACTTAATAAAAAAAACCCTAAGAATAAACTTAACTGAGGAGGTGAAAGATCTCTGCAATGAAAACTATCAAACATTGATGAAAGACATTGAAAAGGACACAAATAAATGGAAAGGCATCCCATGTTCATGGACTGGAAGGATTAATATTGTTAAAATGGCTATACTACCCAAAGTTATCTAAAGACTCAATGTAATCCTTATCAAAATACCAGTGACATTCTTCACAGAAATAGAAAAACAATCTTAAAATTCATATGGAAATGCAAAAGACCCACAGATATCCAAAGCAATCTCATGCAAAAAGAACAAAGTTGAAGGTTGTTTTTTAAAAAAGTTTCCAGGTGGGAGCCCTCCCCCTTTTTTGTTAATACTTTCTAGTTTTATTGCATCATGATCAGTGTTGTTTATAATATTTGTACTTTAGGAAAGTTACTGATCTTTGAGACCTAACATTTGACTGATTTTTTGTGACTTTCATGGACACCTGAGAAGAAGATATATTCTTTAATATTATTGTGTAATCAATAAGCTCAACATCATTAATTATGTTGTGTAGACTCTCTGTATTGTTACAGTATTCCCCCCTTATGCACAGGGATATGTTCCAAGACCCACAGTGGATGCTTGAAACTGTGGATAGTACCAAACCCTATATACAGTATATGTGACAGTTGATCTGATAACTGAGGCTGCTACTAAGTGACTAATGGGCAGGTAGTATATACATTGTGGATATGCTGAACAAAGGTATGATTTACATCATGGAAGGGATGGAGCAGTATGGCACAAGATTTCATCATGGTACTCAGAACAGCACACAATCTAAAACGTATGAATTATTTATTTCTAGAATTTTCCATTTAATAGTTTTAGATCATAGTTGAACACATGTAACTGAAACCATGGAAAGTGAAACCATGGATAAGTGGTAACTACTCCACTTATTCTTGCCTACTTGATCTGTCTTATACTGAGAGGGGTATATTAATGTCGCCTATCATTAGTGTGTTTTTTCTATGGCTCTTTGTATATCTTGTATCGTCTGCTTAATAAAGCTGGTTATTGTGTTATTTGATTCATTTTGAATTGAGCTTTTAGCATCAAAAAGCATCCTTCTTTGTCACATTCAGTGTTTTTTGGCTTGAATTCTACTTTGACATATAATTACTCCCCCAATTTCTTATTGTTTCCATTTGCCTGGTATATCTTTATTTATTCTTTTATTTTTGGTCTTTTTCAATTAGTTTGTTTTCTGTGGTCTCTTGTATGCAGCATATAATTGGGTCTTGCTTTGTGAGTCAAATAGAAAGTCTTTTTTAATAGGTAAATTAAGGCCATTCACATTTATTGTTCTATTGTTTTTCTCAATTTAGTCATAATATCTTATAAGTATATACATTATGTTATATTTTAGGTTTCTCTGTAAGATGAGCATTCTATGCTTATTTATTTATTTATTTATTTAAGTATTTAGGAAGGTTTATATTTTTATAGTGGTTATCTTTGTACTTAAACTTTTAAAAACTTTTTATTTTGAAGTAATCATAGAATCACAAGAAGTTTAAAAAGTAGTACAGAGACGATTCTTGTACCCATCACATAGCTTCCCCTAAGAATAACATTTTACATAACTGTTGTAGTTACACATTTATGAAAAATTCTTATGAGCACATTAGTACAGAATTCCCTAAGCTCTGACAGGTTTAAAATTTTTTGTTTTTCCATAGCATTGATATTTAAAGACTAGCTTCATTGGATATAAAATCCTTGGTTCATACTTACATTCCTTGAATTTCTTGAAAATGCTGTTTCATTGTTGCTTTGCTTTGTATGTTGTTTTTGTAAAGTCTGACACCAGATTAATTTATTTGCCTTTATAAATTATTTGATTATTTTGCCCAAAGGCCTTGAGTTTATATTTTCTTTATCTTTCAAGTCTAATAGTTTTACTAGGATATGTCTTGGAGTCGATCATTCTAATAATGGCTAATTTTCCCAGGAACCCAGTGGGACTATCAATGTGTGGACTGAGGTTTTTAATTTTGGAAAGTTTTCTTATATTATAGTTTTAAATGTTAGTTATGTTCCTTTATTTTGTTTTTCTTCCACAATGATTGCAGTTATACAAATACTACTCCTTCTTTGCTGCTTTTTCAACTCATCAATTTCTTTCTAAATCTTTTTACTTTTTCTTTTATTTCACTTTCATTCTCTAAGTCACTCTCCTGCCTTTTTAAATACACCTCATCAAATTTTCTTGAGCGTATTTTCCCTTGAACACCTTTTAATTTACCTAGGGAAAACTCTTCTGGACATTGGTCTATCTAGGCAAAGAATTTATGACTAATACCTCGGAAGCAGAGGCAACAAAACCAAAAATAGACAAATGGGACTATAGGACTATATTAAACTAAAAATCTTCTGCATAGCAAAAACCAAACCAAACCAAACCAAAACAAAACAAAACAAATCAACAGAGTGAAGAGAAAACCTGCAGAAAGGAGGAAAATATTGGCAAACTATGTATCTGACAGGGGACTAATATCCAGAACATACAAGAAACTCAAACAATAACAACAAGAAAAATCCCTAGATAATCCCATTAAAAGTGTGCAAAGGACATGAGTAGATATTTTTCAAAAGAAGACATACAAATGGTCAATAGACATATGAAAAATGCTCAACATCTCTAATCATTAGAGAAATGCAGATAAAAACCACAGTGAGATATCATCTTACCCCAGTCAGAATGGCTACTATTGAAAAGAAAAAAAAAAAAAACAGATGTTGGCAAGAGTGCAGAGAAAAGCAACCTCTTATACACTGTTGGTGGGAATGTTAATTACTACCACCTCTATGGAAAGCAGTATGGAGATTTCTCAAAGAACTAAAAATAGAGCTACCATTTTATTCAGCAATCTCACTACTGGGTAACTACACAAAGGAAAAGAAATCATTATATCAAAAAGATACCTGCACTAATATGTTTGTCACAGCACTACTCACAATAGCAAAGATATGAAATCAACCTAAGCATCAATCAGTGCAAGAATGGATAAAGAAAATGTGGTACATATACACAATGGACTACTCCTCAGCTGTAAAAAGAATGAAATCATGTCTTTTGCAGCAACATGGATGGAACTATAGGCCATTATATTAAGTGAAATCAACCAGGCACAGAAAGGCAAATTAAGCATGTTCTCACTCGCAAGTGAGTGCTAAAAAATATGTTTACATGGATGTAGAGAGTGGAATGATAGACAATGGAGACTTGGAATGGTGAGGGGTTGTGAGAGGGGAAGATGGTAACAAATTGGTTAATGAGTACAGTGTATGTTATTTGGGTGATGGTTACCCTAAAAACCCTAACTTGACCACTATGCAATATATGCTTGCAACAAAATTGCACATGCATCCCATAAATTTGCACAAGTAAAAGGGAAAACCTGGTTGTTGTGAATTTCATGGAACTTAATAAAACATTAGATCTATTTGGGAGAGCTACATCATGGTGATATTCAGTCTCCTAAGGACATATGTCATCTTTCCAATTATTTCATCATACTTTGATATCTTTCAATGTATACTTTTTCTATTATAATCATTTGGTATCATCCATTAGATATATTTTAAGACTCCAGGAAAATTAGTTTTAACAGACTGTTATTTTCTAAAAAATTATTTTCAACAGCTTGTTCATGGTAATTCAAAATGCACTGCAATTTGTGTATTGAATTTGTATTCTGGAAACTTAACACAAATATTATGTATGCAGAAAATAAATAAAACAATTGAACAGTTAGGGGAGACACTGTAAAGGGAATATCTACATAATGACAACCAGGTGAAGCTTTGGGAGAAGACTTAACACCACACACCCCACTTGAAATGAATCCCAAGGGCTGAATCATCCCACTTCTCTCCAGATACAGGCAGTATTGTGAATTATAAGCTAATTTCCTTGCTATTCTTCAGTTTTATAACCTGTGTATGCATCCCTAGTCAATATACTTTATTTTTACAAAAATGGCATGTAATATTGTTTATTTTTTACACAGTAATAAATCTCCCATGGAATGATTTTTAAAAAGTATGTCTTTTTCTTTCATGTATTTTCTTAGTTTAATTAATTTTTTCATTGTTTTTCCTGGTTTTTGAAAGCATGATTTAAGGTACTTTTTCATATCCTCAAATATTTGTTTGCATATATGTTGTCTTGCATATTTTTTCTGCTTTATAGTTGTCTTCTGAAATGGGATATTTTATTGATTGAGTTGTGTTAAATCTTATTTTCTGAATTTTTGGTAATGACTCTGTATAGATTTATTGAGTAGTCTTCTTTTTTTATAGATTTTGATGGTTTACAATATTTCTAGTTTAAAGTCACACCCTCTTCTATCAGTGTATCAAAGTCCAGCATCTTTATAATTTTTTGGTGGAGGGGAGGGGTTATGTTTGTCTGATTATTTTTCGATTCTTGTAGTACCCTAAATGCTCTCCCTTTGCTTCTTTTTCCTATCAGCACCCGATTGCCTAGAGTTGTTTCTCACTCCATTTTTTATTTTTTTTGCATTCCCCCCCCCCCAGAGGCCATGTCTTTTGAAAATTTCTATTAATACAATAAATTGTACATTCTTTTAAGTTACTTCCCTGTACTCTGGTCTACCAAGGCATTTAAAAAATATTTTAACACTTGGAGCAAACTTATCCTTTTTTTTCAATGGTTTTAGGTCAAACTTAGGCTCATGACTAGGTCTCTTATTCCCTACAATTTTTCTCAGCCTGCCCTTGCTTACTGCAAAGGTTTGTGGTGAAGTGTGAATGTGGGAGAGTACTTGCTGGGATTTGATGTGTTTTCTTATTTTCCTCCTCATTCTCCTTTTTCTTTTTCCTTCACTTAGAGTTATATTGAAGTTTGAGGATGTTCCTGTCCTCAAGTTATGCTAATCATGTGGTTTTAGTGTCTTCTTAAATTTGTTTTTGTTATTCTGTGTTGTTTTTGGAGGAAATATTGAGAGACACAGACCAGGGCAGCCACCATTGTCTTTAACGACCTAGGGGCCTCATTATTTTTATTTATTTTTATTTTTTTATTTTAGTTTTTTTTTATTTCATCTTATTATGGGGGATACAGAATTTCAGGTTACATACATTGCCCATGTACCGCCTGTCCCCCCAAGTCAAAGCTCCAGGCATGTCCGTTCTCCAGACAGTGCACATTGCATCCATCATGTAGGTATATATCCATCCCCTCCCCACCCCCCCCTCCCGGAGTCAGCACCTTCAAGCGTGACCATTCCCCAAACGGTGCACATTGCACTTATCATGTAGGCATACACCCATACCCTCCCCCACCCCCATCTCAGTGTGATATCTGATTGGTATCGTTCCCAGATGTGAATTTAGGTGATGATCAGGGAAACCAATTTTCTGGTGAGTACATGTGATGCTTGTTTTTCCATTCTTGGGATACTTCACTTAATATAATGGGTTCCAACTCTCTCCAGGAGAACCACAGAGATGTCGTATCTTCGTTATTTCTTATAGCTGGATAATATTCCATGGTACACATATACCACAGTTTACTAATCCAATCATGTATTGATGGGCATTTGGGTTGTTTCCACATCTTTGCAATTGTGAATTGTGCTGCTATAAACATTCTGGTACATGTGTCTTTGTTATAGAATGACCTTTTTTCCTTTGGGTATATGCCCAATAATGGGATAGCTGGATCAAATGGTAGGTCAACTTGAATCTGTTTAAGATAACTCCATAATGCTTTCCACAGGGGTTGCACTAGTTTGCAGTCCCACCAGCAGTGTATTAGTGTTCCTGTCTCTCCACATCCATGCCAACATGTGTTGTTTTGGGATTTTTTGATAAATGCCATTCTCACTGGGGTTAAGTGATATCTCATTGTGGTTTTGATTTGCATTTCCCTGATGATTAGGGATGTTGAGCATTTTTTCATATGTTTGTTAGCCATTCTTATATCTTCTTTTGAGAAATTTCTATTCATGTCATTTGCCCACTTTTTGATAGGGTTGTTTGATTTTTTCTTGCTGATTTTCCTGAATTCTAAATAGATTCTTGTTATCAGTCCTTTATCTGATGTGTAGTATGCAAAACTTTTTCCCCATTCTGTAGGTGGTCTGTTTATTCTCGTGACTGTTTCTTTGGCTGTGCAGAAGCTTTTGAATTTAATCATGTCCCATTCATTTATTTTTGTTGTTGCTGTGATTGCCTTAGGGGTCTTCTTCATAAATTCTTTGCCTAGGCCAATGTCTGTAAGAGTCTTTCCTACATTTTCTTCTAGAATTCTAATCGTTTCACACCTAAGGTTTAAGTCTGTTATCCACTGCGATTTGATTTTTGTGAGAGGTGAAAGCTGTGGGTCCTGTTTCAGTCTTCTACATGTGGCTAACCAATTTTCCCAGCACCATTTATTGAATAGGGATTCTTGTCCCCAGAGTATGTTCTTGCCTGCTTTGTCAAAGATTAGGTGTCTATATAAGGATGGTTTTATATTTGGATTTTCTGTTGTGTTCCACTGGTCTGTGTCCCTGTACTTGTGCCAGTACCAGGCTGTTTTAAGAACCACAGCCTTGTAGTATAGTTTGAAGTCTGGCAAATTAATACCTCCCATTTTGTTTTTATTGCTTAAAATTGCTTTTGCTATATGGGGTTTTCTCTGATTCCATACAAAGTGTATAATTATTTTCTCTACGTCTGTGAAAAATGATGTTGGTAGCTTAATAGGGATTGCACTGAATCTGTAGATCACTTTGGGTAGTATAGACATTTGAACAATGTTGATTCTTCCGATCCACGAGCATGGTATAGTTTTCCACCTATTTTCAAGTTCTGCTATTTCTTTTCTCAGTGTTTCATAGTTTTCCTTATAGAGGTCCTTTACCTCTTTAGTTAGGTATATTCCTAGATATTTTATCTTCTTTGTTGCTATTTTGAAGGGTATTGAGTCTTTAATTTGGTTCTCCAATTGACTGTTATTGGCATATATAAATGCCTCTGATTTGTGTATATTAATTTTGTAGCCTGAGACTTTGCTATATTCGTTAATCAATTCCAGGAGTCTCATGGTTGAATCCTGGGGTTTTTCCAGATATAACATCATATCATCAGCAAAAAGTGACAGTTTGATCTCTGCTTTCCCTATTTGGATTCCCTTGATTCTGCTCTCTTGCGTGATAGCTCTCGCAAGGACTTCCAATACTATGTTCAAAAATAATGGGGACAGTGGGCAGCCCTGTCTGGTTCCAGTTCTAAGTGGGAATGCTTTCAATTTTTCCCCATTCAGAATGATGTTGGCTGTGGGTTTGTCATATATGACTTGTATCATTTTTAGGTAGGTTCCATCTATGTCTATTTTGTTAAGCGTTCTTATCATAAAAGGGTGTTGAATTTTGTCAAATGCTTTTTCTGCATCTATTGAGAGTATCATATGGTTTTTGATTTTGCTTCTATTTATGTGGTGAATTACATTTATAGATTTACATATGTTGAACCACCCCTGCATCTCTGGGATGAAGCCCACTGGGTCGTAGTGGATTATTTTTTTGATAAGCACTTGGATTCGATTTGCTAGTTTTTTGTTGAGAATTTTTGCATCTATATTCATGAGAGAAATTGGTCTTTAGTTCTCTATTTTTGTTGCATCCTTTCCTGGTTTTGGTATCAATGTTATATTGGCTTGGTAGAACGTGTTGGGGAGAATTCCATCCTTCTCAATATTGGAGAATAGTTTATGTAGGATTGGCACCAGTTCTTCTTTGTATGTATGGTAAAATTCGGGTGTGAACCCATCTGAACCAGGGCTTTTCTTTTTGGGAAGGTTTTTTATTGCTGTTTCAATTTCAGTTCTTGATATTGGTCTGTTCAGGTACTCTATTTCTTCCTGGTTGAGCCTGGGAAGGCTATGTGTTTCTAAAAATTTGTCCATTTCCTCCGCATTCTCCAGTTTGTGTGCATAAAGATTTTTGTAGAATTCATATCTTGTATCTTGTATACAAGATATGTATACATATCTTGTATCTCTGTAGCATCGGTTGTGATTTCTCCTTTCATGTTCCTAATGGAGGTTATTAGAGATTTTAGTTTTGTGCTCTTGGTTAGTCTAGCCAGGGGTGTGCCTATTTTGTTTATCTTTTCAAAGAACCAACTTTTTGTTTTATTAATTTCCCTTATAGTTTCTTTGTTGTCCTTTTCACTTAATTCTGATTTGTTCTTAGTAATTTCTCACCTACTGCTGGCTTTGGGGTCATTCTGTTCTTCTTTCTCCAGCTCTTTGAGTCTATTCATTAGGTTGTCTATTTGCAAGTTTTCTGTCTTTTTGATATAGGCATTTATGGATGTGAATTTTCCTCTCAGGACTGCTTTAGCTGTGTTCCATAGATTTTGATAAGTTGTATCTCCATTGTCATTTAATTCAAAGAAACTTTTGATTTCCGTCTTGATTTCTTCCTTTATAGAATAATTGTTCAGGAGAAAGTTGTTTAGTTTCCATGACTTTGAGTAGGAATGAGGGTTTCTGTTTGGGTTCATTGTTACTTTTATTCCGCTGTGATCTGAGAAGATGCATGGTATAATTTCTATTTTTTTGAATTTTTTAAGACATGCTTTATGACCTAGGATATGGTCAATCTTAGAGAATGTCCCGTGAGCTGATGAGAAGAATGTATATTCTGTCGACTTTGGGTAGAATGTCCTGTAGATGTCAGTCATGCCCATTTGTTCTAGCATTGTATTTAAGTCCATTATGTCTTTGTTTAT
Source organism: Eulemur rufifrons (assembly GCF_041146395.1). NCBI lineage: Eukaryota > Metazoa > Chordata > Mammalia > Primates > Lemuridae > Eulemur > Eulemur rufifrons. The sequence goes on along the minus strand of NC_091012.1, from coordinate 18,564,246 downwards.
TTTCTGTTTAGAGGATCCGTCCTGTACTTTCAGTGGGGTGTTAAAGTCTCCAACTATTACAGTATTGTTATCTATCATTTGATTCAGATCAAGTAGGGTTTGCTTTATGAATCTGAGTGCACCTAGGTTGGGTGCATATATATTGAGTATAGTCATGTCTTCTTGTTGAATTGTGCCTTTAACCAGTATATAGTAACCATCTTTGTCTTTTATTACTTTTGTTGGTTTGAAAGCTAAGTTATTGGAAATTAAGACTGCCACATCAGCTTTCTTTTGGCTACCGTTTCCTTGAAATATCGATTTCCATCCTTTTATTTTCAGTCTAAATGCATCTTTGCAGGTTGGGTGAGTTTCCTGAAGACATCAGATACTTGGTTTGTGTTTTTTTATCCATTGGGCCAGTCTATGTCTCTTGAGCGGGGAATTCAAGCCATTCACATTTATTGAGAAAACTGATAAGTGAGACAGTTTTCTGTTCAGCTTGTTGGGTAGAACTTAATTGCGATGTTTTCTCTCTTGAGCCATTGTGGTATGTGGAATTTGATCTTTAGCTCTTGAGTAGTTTTACATTCATGGGTCTTTCTTGTGCTGATCCGTGTGTAACTCTCTTTTGAGTACTTCTTGTAGGGCTGGTCTTGTCTTGGTGAATTCCCTCAACCTTTGTTTATCTGAGAATGTCTTGATTTCTCCTTCGTATAGAAAACTTAGCTTAGCTGGGTACAAGATTCTAGGCTGGGCATTATTCTGTTTCAGAAGAGTGAAAATGGGGCCCCAACCTCTTCTTGCTTGAAAGGTTTCGGTTGAGAAATCTGGCATAATTCTGATGGGCTTTCCTTTGTATGTTACTTGTTTCTTTCTCCTTACAGCTTGAAGAAGGGACTCTTTAGTGGATATTTTGGTCATCCTGGTGACTACGTGGCTTGGTGTTTTCCTATTTACTATGAATCTCCCAGGGGTCCTTTGAGCTTCTTGAATCTGTATGTCTAGAGTATTAGCAAGATCTGGAAAATTTTCCTCGATTATGTCTTCAAATAGCTTTTCCAACCCTTGCTTATTATCTTCTTCACCCTCAGGAATGCCAATAACTCTCACGTTAGGTTTCTTCACATAATCTCACATTTCTTGAAGACTCAGATCATTTCTCTTACTTTTTTGATCTATCTCTGTGACTGACTTGTTTAGTTGGAAGGAGTTATCTTCAATTTATGAGATTCTTTCCTCTGTTTGATCTACTCTGCACTTGAGACTTTCCACAGTGTTTTGTAGCTCTCTGAGTAAATTCATTTCTAGGAGTTCAGTTTGGTTTTTCCTCAATATTTCAATTTCTTTAGTGAATTTTTCCTCCAAATCCTGTATTTTTTGGTGGTTTATTTGTGTTGGTTATCCATTGTTTCTTGTATATTATTCAGCTTGTTTATGATCCGTAATTGAAATTCTTCCTGTAACATGTTGGCATTTTGAGTCTGGTTTGTGTCAAATGGTTGAGAGCTGGTATTTCTCCTTGGGGGTGAGATTTCCGTTTGATTCTTTGTGCTCCCCGTGTTTTTTTGCTGGGCCCTTCCCATCTAGATTTATTGTTGGATCTTTTCTTACAGTTTTAGTCTGGTTAACAGCACTGTTTGTACTCTGTTCTTAGGCTGTGAAGCAGTCTAGGTGTGTTGCTTCCTTTGTCAAGAGGGGGAGACTGTTGTGTATTGTTTAGAGTTTTTTCTATTTCAGTTGGGGGGCTGCTTCTGGTGGGTCTGGCCCTAGAGGATTGGAGTGATCCAAGACCCCTTTGGCGAGTTAAGACACTGTGTTGTAGTCTTTCAGTAGGCAGGCAGGGTCCACACTAGTTGCAGACCGAAATTCTCTTTGTTTGTTTGTTTGTTTGTTTCCCTTTGGTTCTTCCTCTATAGGGGTGGTTTCTGTCTCTTTCCGCAGGAAAGATACTAGCTATGGGGAGTGGACGGTGCCCTCACTCACTCAGCACCCCAGCTGCTGCAGCTCCCATGGGCAAAAGTCTTCCCTGGCCCAATGTCCCCAGGGACCAGGCTCCACACTCTCGCGTCTGGAGAAGTACTCAGTGTTTACACAAGGGCAGGGCCCCTATAGAGGGTCCGCGGACCAGGGGAGGGAGCCACCCAGGGAGCCTCTTGGCACCCTATGGTTCTGCAGCGACTTGGCTGTGGGCCCCAAGATGGTGATCGTGCGCCTGCAGATCGCCACCGCTGGGGGTGACTGCTCAGGGTCCGGTAGGTACCCGAGCTGGGGGCCTGGCGAGTTCTGAAGCCCATTGTGGCTCCCCAGCTAGAAGGCAAAAAGAGAGAAGAAAAACAAACAAACAAACAAAAATGCAGCAAGGCAAGGCATGGCAAGGCAAGGCAAGGCAGGGTAGGTCAGGGCAGGGCAGGGCAGGGCAGGGCAAGGCAAGGCAAAAAAGAAGAAAAAAATATATGAAATCTGTAGTTCAGCGATCCTTTGTTTTTTTACACATTAGCGCAGCTCTGTCCTTCCATGCTTAGCACGGCCCCGGCTGAGATTCCCCCAGGGTCCAAGCTGTTTTCCCGGTAATGTCTCTTGCCCACCATGTTTATGTATATCTCGCGCTCTTGGTGTGGGTTCAGAGAATAGCGGAGGGAGCCACCCAGGGAGCCGCTCGGCACCTTATGGCTCCGCAGCGGTTTCGCTGTGGATTTCAATATGTCGCCCGTGCGCCCACAGAACTCCGGGACTGAAGGGGATTAATGTTCCGGGTTTGGCAAACACCAGAGCCAGGGGCCTGGTGGGCAAAGATGCCCTCTGGGGCTGTCCGGCTAGTGAACCACCAAAAAAAGCAGAAAAATACACAAAAATAAAATATATAGTTCAGCTACCCTATGTTTTTTTACGCCTTAGCGCAGCTCCGTCCCTCCATGCTGAGCGCGGCCCCAGCTGTGATTCCCCCAGGGTCCAAGCTGTTTTTCCGGTAATGTCTCTTGCCCACCGTGTTTATGTATATCCCGCGCTCTTGGCGTGGGTTCAGAGAACAGCGGAGGGAGCCGCCCAGGGAGCCGCTTGGCATCTTATGACTCTGCAGCAGTTTCACTGTGGATTTTAAGATGGCGCCCACAGAACTCCAGGACTGGAGGGGATTAACGTTCCGGTTCAGCAAACACCAGATCCGGGGGCCTGGCGGGCAAAGACGCTCACCAGCGGCTACTGGCTGGAGAACCACCGAAAAAGGAAGCAAGGAGATACAAAGAAATCCGTTGTTTGGGGACCCTTTGCAGTTTTCTACCTTGGCGCAGTTCCGTCCCTCCTCGCTAAGCGCGGTCTCAGCTGAGATCCCCCAGGGTCTAAGCTGTTTTCCTGAAAATGCCTCCTGTCTACAAAGCCCCACGTCTCCCTCGGTGATTCTGCACCGGCTTGAGGCAGCTCTCTTAATAAGTGGGTGTGGAGGTCAGTGGGGAGAACAAGCCGCTTTCCTAGGAGGCTGCCCCCACCCCACTCGATGGTGGGGCGGGTGTAGCCAACCCGCGTTCCACTGTCTATTGTCCATCCCGCACTCTCCAGAATTTCGCAATCTTATTTCCCGTTCACCTCAGACTTTTCTCGCTCTGTGTGTCCCACATTGATTCTCTGTGGATTCACACCGCTGTTCTTGTGGGGGAGTGGTCCTCTAGCATTGTGGTAGGTCCGGATCCATGCCTTCCTCTCTGGGAGCACCAATCCAGGCATTCACCACCACTCTGCCATCTTTCTCTGATTTTCATAGGGGCCTTTTTAAATAGTCTTTTTGAAGTTTCTCTGTCTCTGTTTTTCTCTCTCTGTCTCTCTCTGCCATGTGAGGACCCCACGATAAGGTGGCCATCTGTAAGCAAGGAAGAGGGCCCTCACCAGAACCTGACAATGCTCACACCTTGATCCTGGACTTCTGTACTGTGAGAAAATGTTTCCATTGTTTAAGCTACCCAATTTATTTAGTTTCACTTTTGAAGTTTATTTTTCTGGGTATAGAATGCTAGGTTGACATTTTTTTTCCTTTAAGCACTTTAACAATGTTGTTTCACTCCCTTTTAGTCTCTGTAGTTTAGTCTGTGGTCATTCACATCATTTTTCCATATACGCAATGTGTAATCTTTTTCTGGCTGCTTTCAAGACTTTCTCTTTCTCTTTAATTTCTAGCAGTTTAATTATGAAGGGCCTAGCTGTGAATTTCTTTATATATTTTTTTCTCTTTCTGCTCTATTGAGCTTCCCAAATTAGCAAATTTATATCTTTAACCAAATATGGGAAGTGTTCAGCCATTATTTAAGGATTTCTGGAGTATTGCTGCTGTAGTAGGCTTTAAACTTAAATGTTAATTCAGTTATTCTTAGTTAAGCTGTTTGGAGTCTGCACTACATATCTGTGGTTCAAGGGCCAGCAATAGACTTGGGCTCAGATTATGTACAGAATTTGGTGTTCCTGGTCTGTGACTCATTTCTTTCTGGGATACCCTCCCATACTTCAGTGGCTATGATTGTCCAGGCCAGAAAGACAGTGAGCTTTCTATTAAGTTTCAGTGGCCCCATGGCCACTGTGGTTGCAGCATGTCTGTATGCTAAAGATAAAAAGACAGAAAACTCATCTGTGCTACTACTTTCCTATCTGTTTTTATTCCTCTCCAAAATCTGCCTACTCTTTTTTTTTTTTTTTTTTTGAGGATTATTTTTTTTATTTCAGCATATTATGGGGGTACAAAGTTTAGGTTACATATATTTCCCTTGGCCCCCCTCCCCTCTGAATCAGAGCTTCAAGCATGTCCATCCCCTAGACGGTGTGCATTGCACTCATTATGTATGTATACACCCATCCTCTCCCCACCCACATCTGCCCAACACCCAATTACTGTTATTCCTAAATGTGCTCTTAGGTGATGATCAGTGAAACCAATCTGAGGGTGAGTACATGTGGTGCTTATTTTTCCATTCTTGGGTTACTTCATTTAGTAGAATGGGTTCCAGCTTTATCCAGGAAAATAGAAGAGGTGCTAGGTCACCATTGTTTCTTATAGCTGAGTAATATTCCATGGTATACATATACTACATTTTATTAATCCACTCAGGTATTGATGGGCACTTGGGTTGTTTCCACATCTTCGCAATTGTGAATTGTGCTGCTATAAGCATTCAAGTGTTTATAGAGTGTTTTTTGTTCTTTTCGGTAGGTGCCCAATAATGGGATTGCTGGATCAAATGGTAGATATGTCTTTGAGATATCTCCATATTGCTTTCCACAGAGGTTGCACTAGTTTGCAGTCCCACCAGTAGTATATGAGTTTTTCTAGCTCTCCGTATCCACACCAACATTTATTATTTTGGGACTTTTTGATAAAGGCCATTCTCACTGGAGATAAGTGATATCTCATTGTGGTTTTGATTTGTATTTCCCTGATGATTAGAGATGTTGAGCATTTTTTCATGTTTGTTGGCCATACTTCTGTGTTCTTTTGAAAAATTTCTATTCATGTCCTTTGCCCACTTTTTGATAAGGTTGTTTGATTTTTTCTTGCTGATTTTCCTGAGTTCAAAATAGATTCTAGTTATCAGCCCTTTATCGGATGTGTAGCATGAGAAAATTTTTTCCCATTCTGTAGGTTGTCTATTTGCTCTCTTGACAGTTTCTTTGGGTGTGTGCAAGCTTTTTAATTTAATCAGGTCCCATTTATTTATTTTTGTTGTTGCTGTGATTGCCTTTGGGGTCTTCCTCATAAATTCTTTGCCTAGGCCAATGTCTATAAGAGTTTTTACCCACATTTTCTTCTAGAATTCTAATAGTTTTCACTCCTTTGGTTTAAGTCTGTTATCCACTGTGATTTGATTTTTGTGAGAGGGAAAAGGTGTGGGTCTTGTTTCAGTCGTCTACATGTGGCTATCCAGTTTTCCCAGCACCATTTATTGAATGCCTACTATTTTTTAGTATCCAAATTTCTAGGGTAGTTTTTAAAATTTTTATCTAATTTACAGTTGTTATCTGTGTGATGGTTGGTTTGTTAGGGGCTTTCCTTTTCATACCAGCAGTTGAACCCATTGGCTTTTATTGTTTTTAAGATTTTTTTTCTGCACCTCTCTCCTTCAGGAGCTCCAATTACATATATATGTTAGATCACTTGATATTATCCCTTAAGTTGTTGAAGCTTTATTCATTTTTTCAGACGTTTTTACTCCCTGAGCTTCAGTTTGGATAGTTTCTATTGTGTCTCCAAATTCACTGATCTCTTTTTCTGCAGTGTTTAATCTGCTGTTAGTTATATCTAGTATTTTTTCCTTTCATATATTATATGTTTATAAGTTCCATTTTGTTCTCTTATATCTTCCATTTCTTACTGTCTTTATATTTTCATTGAAATCCTTGAGCATATTTATAATAGCTATTTTAAAGTAATTTTGTTATTACATCACCTATGTAACTTCTGGTTGTTTCTATTGACTAATTTTCTCTTGGTTATTTATCATATTTTACTACTTCTTCATGGGCCTAATAAGTTTTGTTTGGATATTGGGAGTTGCAAATACTATATTGTAGAGTATCTAAATTTTATTGTCTTAAAGAGTGTTGAGATGTATTTTGGCTTTCAGTTAGTTTATTTGTGGATCAGCTTAATCCTCTCACAACTTGCTGTTAAACTGTGTTAGGATGGTACTGGAGTAGTGATTCTCAGCAGGGAGCAATTTTAATCCACAAGGGATGTTTGGCAATGTCTAGAGTTTGGCTTTCACAACTGGGTAGGGGATGCTACTGGCATCTAGTAGGTAGAACAAGGGATGCTGTTAAAAATCCTACAATGCCCAGGATAGATCTGCACAAGAAACAATTCTCTGTACCCAAGTGTCAATAGTGTCAACATTGACAAATCCTGGTTTTTAGGTGTGACCTTTCTGGGGTCACTACTCAATATCTTAGGTATGAAACAAAGTCATAACTCCATTTTTGTTGGTCAAAAATCAAATGTCTCCTAACCGTGTTCAAACCCTGGTTGTTCACTGTATAGCTTCCTTTTAGATATTATTTTCCCAGCAGTTATTCTTTGCCCAGCCCCATGGAATGTATCTTTTGTGTATGCAATTTAGTATTCAGATGAAGACTTAAGATGACTCCTATGCAGATTTCTATAGCTCTTTCTCTGCATAGCTCCCTTCTAGAACTCTGTCCTTCAAATTACATTTATTCTCAGCCTTTCCAAACTCTACTGTTTTTGTTTTTCCTCATGTCAGTGAGCCTGCTGTTCTCTGCTTGGGTGCTCTTTCCTTGTGTCAGGGTCTGGTAAGTGCCTCTAGGCAGAATGCTGTGGTGATAGTAGGGCTCACCTTGTTTCTCTTCTCATGGATAATAATCCTGTGCTGCCTATTATTCATTGTCTGAAAACACTTGTTTCACCTATTTTGTCCAGTTTTTTTGTTGTTGTTGATTATGTTGAGGGTGGATAGTGTTGTACCATAATGGTCAGAAGTGGAAGCTTTATCAGAAGGTGTAAATTTTATGTCGTCAAACTTATTAATCTTTCCCTCCATGCTTTCTAATTTTTGTGATATGCTTAGAAAGGTCATTTTTTAATATTTCCATCTTGATAACTTTAGGGGTTCATTTGTTATATTTATTTTATTTATTTGGAATTTGTTTTGATGGAAAGAGTGAGGAACAAGCTCTATTTTTTCCAAGGGCTAGTAGATGTTGCAATACATTTATTGGAGAAAAAAAATCCATCTTTTCACCAACTGATTGGAAATGCCACCTTATGAGATACTAAGTTTTCACACATATCTTATATTTGGAATTTCTATTCCACTACTATATCTATTTTTGTGCCATGTAATGCTTTCATAATAAGAAAATTTTTCCTTTTTATTTTTTTAAAAAATGTGACCCTAATTGGTAAAAATTTCCTTTCCATTACTGGGTAATTTATATAAGTAGGGGAAGAGGTTTCTGATGCTACAGAACCCCACCTTGAAGTCTTGTGTCTGCCAAAGTTGCACAAAATGTATCTAAGACCTATTCTTACCTGGTCATGAAAACGCATCTCTCAGAATTTTCACAGAGGTTGTGCAGGCTGGGGGATCACATAAGGATGTACTTCTGTTATATAACTTTTTCATAATAATGTAGTTGCATGTCTAATTGCCGATCTTTATTATTAAACTGTGTTTTTTTGTGAGAATAGAGACCATTGTTTTGATATGAAAAGAAATATTGTATTGCTAAAAGTATGGATTCAGATCACAACTCTACTACTACTCATTAGGTGGATATGAATAGGCTGAATATGTAACCTGTTTGAGCTTTAGTTTCCTCAGTAGTAAAAATAAAATAATAATGACTGAACCACTTTGGATCTATATTTTCTTATCTACAAACTGGGGATAATTATAATAACTTCATGTGAAATAAAAACAATTATTTTTTCCCTAAGAAAATACACAGTAATTCTTGCTTTACATTTTGGTGTCACAGTAGAGCATTTTCAAATAAGCCTGATTGACCTCATTTAACTCTCCTTGGGGAATGTAACTTTGCCAACATAGTATATTTTCCTAAAAATCGAAAGCTGATAAAGGTACAGATAATTTAGAGCTGTGTAAGGTTAGAACTGCAAATATGCAGAAATTGATATGTTCTTGTGATTTATAACCCTGTAGAGAACTTAACCCCAAAGTATCTTATTGCCCTGCAGAAGGTTAACCAGTTAACTTAGTAATCATTTGTCAGTATTCCTTTCCTGACTGACTGTATAAATCTCTGTTACTCTAATACTCTTCAAAAGGCTATTTTATCTTTCTGCTGGTTATTGCATAAATAAATATCATTTGAAAATTGTCTTTTTACATACTTCACAGAGTTGTTTTGAGGATTAATAACTAAATAATAATTAATCACAGTAAGTACTCAGTAAGTAGTTACTGGATTGGATTGGATTGATATTGTCTAAGAAGATAATAGGGGGTCCATTTCCCCTGGCCCTGGGAGGCCCATCTGGCCTTTTAAAAAATATAATAATTCTTTTGTATAAGAGGATAATTCTGAGCTGTGTAAGTACCTATGGAGTTGGATAACCACTTACTTGACAAAACTTCCCACCTTGCTATATGCTGGAGCTTAGCAGTGACATAAACATACTTTAAGTATGATAAAAATCTGTAAAAAGAACTTTTGTTAATGAATTTCAGGGAATGGTACTGATAAGCTTTTTTTCTTTAAAATCATAGGTCTTAAAAAAACCTTACTTTTTGAAATCATATTAGTGAAAGTGGAAGAATCTGAGCCATTCAGAGACGCCACAACCCTATCATCCAGTCCATGTCCAATTTCTCAGATCAGGGATCTTGCAGCAAAGAGGGGTACCACACTATAAATTCTTTTGTGTGTCACTTTTTACTATTATATAGTAAACATAAACAATGAAAATGATATATAGTATAAACACCTAAAATATTCTTTATTTCCCTTTGTCTCACTGATTTTAAATGGCTTATTTACTCAGTAAACATTAAAGCAGAAAAATCTAAAGCCTATACTAATGACAGTTAAAAGGTGGCACATTTTTTCAAGTGTATTATATCAGTTATAACTTGCTAGTTTATTACATTTAGTCTGTCATATGCTGATGAGAGGATGTTTCCCAAAGATTATCAACATAATTACAATTCTTGTTTTCCTAAATGTACACTATACATTTACCTTGACTTTCTGGTTTTCAAGGACAGTACTTTGGGACATTCCTATGCCTAGACTGATGTTGACTCTTTACTCATTGCCTTACTTTTCTCTGAACCTATTAAAACATTACTTCATTTAAATTTTATCTAAAATCCACCCTTCCACCAAAGCCTGTAATAACTCTGTAATTTCCTTTTTTTGAAGCTGGACTTCTGCATATGTTTCTCCGTGTAGGGAATAAATGTTAAGTTCAGCTTTTGTTTCCAGATTTGAATGATTTGAGAGTACTTTAACAAGTGAATCTGATGCATATAGCAATGTAACAATGAAAATTTTGTAGAAAGTTTTCTGATAATCCTCTAAGGACTGTGTACCTTATCCTTTTATGGACAGCAACAAGACCTTTTTGATCAGCCAAATTTCTTACAATAGTTTCCTTCTTATTTCTATGAATAGAAGATCCAATTGACTTTGCTTCTGATCTTATTTTTTAAAAAAATATGTTTTAGCTAATGAATGCTTCCTCATTTAACAGTAATATAATCTGGTCACAAAGGGCATATATTCCTCTCTGACTATGAGGTGATCATATTTCTAGGTGTGGAATTCTGTCCTAAGAACAATTGATCTTGATCTCTTCCTAGAACTGATTTTTAAAACCATTCTTTCAGAATTTGCCTTTCTGATATGCTCACTTTCTGATTTTATTATTTATATCAAAAAGAAACTCATGTACGTATTAAACTAACAAATATAAGAAATCATTGTAATGATTTAGATGGAAATGTTTTTTAGGAGCAGTTTGAGATTGTGTCTTTACTTACATCATCTGTAATGTTTAGCTTATACATTATGCGTTCTAGAAATTCAAGCAAAAGGCAAAAGATCTTGATGCTTTCCATGTCATTCAAGATTGAAGTGAGTTGTCACAGGAATAAAACAAATTAAGTGAAAATATGAAGACCTATAAGATACACAGAGGACGGGTTGTTTATAGCTAACAGAAAATAGAGTTCCTCTTCCTAAGAGAGTTGGATAGAGGAAACTATTTTCTATATTATTTTCAAAAACCTTTCTAATATGGCAACAATTGAAATCTAATAACAAATAGCCTTTTCTCACGTAAGAGCTGTCCTAACTCTTCTGTTTAGCCACACTTGCATAAGTATTTTCAATTTCTTTGTCTTCAGGACACGTGTGGGTAAATTCATCACGGGCATAAGCATTGTGGAGATAGCGCCAGACTCCTGAGAATTCTGCTGGAATATCAAACTCACGGTATTTCTTGGCAGCAACCTAGGATTTTGGGAAAAAATGAGGAAAAAGAAGTTGGTAGTAAAAGGCATCAGTAATATATCTACTATGTAGAAACAGACCTCAAAAGTCAAGGTTGTTGAAGACATCTTATCGACACAAATAGTACTACAAAATAAACTACAAAATAAAGAATATTAGATTTAATTTTATAATGTTTTGTCTACAAATGTTGACAAAGCTATATGCTTACAATCAATGTTTATACTGATACTGTATTTATTTATGAATATATTTGGAGGAAGGAAGCACAGAAAAGGAGCACATATCTCCTACCATTAGACTAAGAGTTTATTTAGGATTCTATGTCTTATTTCTTTATGTATTCTCTGTATCTGACATAAGACATAGAGAGTAAGTTATATGTAAGTTTTTACAATAAATATTTGTTAAATTGGTGATTAAATCATCATCATAATATTAATAACCCATATTGTTTATCACTTGCTATGATCCAGGCACTGTTCTAAGCATTTTGCATGCTTTAATTTATTTAATTCTCTTAACAAATCTGTGAAAGGGGTAATATTATTATCCTTATTTTACCGACAAAACAGTGAAAAACACTTTCTGACTTAGGAAGAAAAAAACAAGAAGTTTTAATGCTTCCAAGATTCTTATAGATCTTTCCTCTAAGGAGAAAAAGGAGATATATACTATGCATGATGAGATATATACTATGCATGATGAGATAGATACTATGCATGATGATGATGACAAAGCTATAATGTAACAGCCTCACACTGGAAAGTCACTGTGCTCTGTGCTGGCAACTTACAACCCGCCCCCATACCATTCAGCCTGCCCTATAAAAACTTACTTTAATAATGTTCAGTTTTGGTAACAAGCTACAGTCAGCCAATGTCAGCTGATCCCCATCCAAGAACAATCTTCTGGAAACTGTGAGTTCCTCAGCATTGTCTGGATCAATTTCATCCAGAAGTGGGGTGTTTAAGTAGTCATCCAGACGCTTAAATTCTCTGAGCAGAGATTGTTCAAAATCTGAGGCAATGAAGTCATAGTGTTATCTATAAATGTATTGTCTTTATGACTAAATACATTCTCAATATGCTTTTTACACATTTAGTAAATCTATTCAAGAATGTTTGTGGGAGATGGTGGGTGAAAATGTACACAGTCCTGCAGTTAGTTCATCCCTGGCATGTCAATACTCTGATTGAACTAAGTTGGTAATTGCTATGTTGAATATTAAGTTCTAAATCTGATAAAAGGCTGGGCGTGGTGACTCATGCCTGTAATCCTAGCACTTTGGGAGGCTGAAGTGGGAAGATTGCTTAAGGCTAGGAGTTTGAGACCAGCCTGAGCAAGGGTGAGATCCCATCTCTACTAAAAACAGAAAAATTAGCGGGGCATGGTGGCAGGCATCTGTAGTCCCAGCTACTCAGGAGGCTGAGACAGGAGGATCGCTTGAGCCCAGGAGTTTGAAATTGCAGTGAGCTCTGATCATGTCATTGCATTCTACCCTGAGCAATAGAGTGAGACCCTGTCTCAAAAAACAAACAAACAAAAATAAATATAATAAAACTTAATGCAAGGGAATTTCAGAGGAGAGAATAGAAAATGAGAGAAAAACTACACTGTTACTCAACATATACTAACTATATATTCAGAAAAATCCGGCCGGGCGCGGTGGCTCACGCCTGTAATCCTAGCACTCTGGGAGGCCGAGGTGGGCGGATCGTTTGAGCTCAGGAGTTCGAGACCAGCCTGAGCAAGAGCGAGACCCCACCTCTACTAAAAATAGAAAGAAATTATATGGACAGCTAAAAAATATATATAGAAAAAATTAGCCGGGCATGGTGGCGCATGCCTGTAGTCCCAGCTACTCGGGAGGCTGAGACAGGAGGATCGCTTGAGCTCAGGAGTTTGAGGTTGCTGTGAGCTAGGCTGACGCCACGGCACTCACTCTAGCCTGGGCAACAGAGTGAGACTCTGTCTCAAAAAAAAAAAAAAAAAAAAAAAAGAAAAATCCTATTTTTACTAAGTGAGAATGTGAGAGTGAGCGAGTGAGAAAAATAGATTAAAAGAAAGGTGTCTTACTCTTATTTGATTCCTTTTTTGTATTTTTAATGTATGCAGAAAACTTGGCAAAGAGGTTACAGCCCACATCAAAGGACTCCTTGTACTTTGGACTCAGGTGAGGATACCTTAAAAAGGAACACCAGCAAACTGTCATTCACACACAACAAGAAAGAGACCAGGTGTCTTAACTTGCACTATACTGAGAATAGAAATTTTGGAAAATTATGCTGGAAACTAAAGATTCTCAGAAATCTCTCAGCAAAAATATGTATTGTTCCCAATCTCAGAGTACTTTAATTTCTAAAATTCATAGGGAAATTAGTTGTCTGGAATTCAAAGCTCATTTACCTGTAGAAACAATGTTTCAAGTGATGGTTAGGTTTTCATACTTGCTCCTAAAAGCCTGTTTGGCAGAAGATATGGTTGTAATATAACATATTTATATTACATAATTATTTATTTATATATTATTTATATATCATATATTACATTATTTATAGAGATAAGTAGTAGAAAAATATGGTTTCAAAATATTTCAACTTATAAAACAAATGAAGAAATAGTTAACTTAGCATAATTAAATAAATAATGTAATTATGTAATTCACAACATTAACAAATTAAATAGGAAAACCCATATGGTCATAAATAGATGCAGAAAATGTATTCAATAAAAAATAGCAACTTGTAGAGATATCTGTGCTCCCATGTTAATTGCAGTATTATTTACAAAGGCCAAGATATGGAAACAACCTAACTGTCCATGAACAAATCAATAAATATAGAACTTGTGATTATACATATATATATATATATATATATATATATATAAAATAGAATATTACTCACCAAAAAAAAGGATATATTGCCATTTGAAACAACATGGATGAACCTTGAGGACATTATTGTAAGTGAAATAAGCTAGACACAGAAAGAAAATACCACATGATCTCACTTACATGTGGAATCTAAAAAAATGTCAAATACATAGAAAGAAAGATTAGAACAGTGATTATGGTGGGGAGGTCAGGGGAGGGAATACAGAGATGTAGGTCAAAGGGTACAAAGTTGCAGTTAGACAGGATAAATAAGTCTAGAGATATAATGTACAGCATGAAGACTATAGTTAATAATGTATTGTATACTAAAAGTTTGCTAAAAGATATTTTAAGTGCTCTTATCACACAAAAGGTAATATGAAGTGACAGATATGCTAATTTGCTTGCTTATGGTAATCATTTCATTATGTATATTTATAATTAAAACAGCATGTACACCTTGAATATATGTAATAAAAACAAAGGCTGAAATACTGAATTCCTATTCATAAAAAAACTTGCTAGAAAATGGTCAGATACAAAATGCACGCATCTTCCTTGATTCTTTTTTCCCTCCAACCCTATATTTGTGCCACAGCAACTCTAGCTAGCTTGCTTTCAAAATGTATCCAGAACCTATCTACTTCTCCCCACCTCCACTCTCTATGCCTTTTCCAAATCCTGTATTACTGTAACAGCCTCCTGACTATTCTCCCTACTCCCATACTTGTCCCTCACACCCCTGGAATATTCTCTACCTGCAGCCAGAGCACCCATGTTAAAATGCAAATCATATCATGTCTCTCCCTTACTCATTACCCAGAAATGTCCTCATCTCACTCAAAATCAGACAAGTCAGTCCTCACAGAGATCTACTAAGACCCCTATGATCTGAGCCACCCACCCACTCAGTGTATTTACCACCCAAAAGCCAGGGTGATGTCTTCCCCATACTCAGTACTCTGCAATGGCCTCACTTAACTTTGCTCAGTCAGAGCTCAATTCCTTATGGTGGTCTACTAGGACTGATGTGCTACCTCTCTGTTCTCATCTCCTTCCCTCTCTCACTTGTGACACTGATTTTCCTGCTATTCTTCAAATAGCTCTGGCAAGCTTCTTCCCTAGGGCCTTTTTACTTGGTGTGCTCTTGGATAAAGTGCTTTCTCCCATATATACACATACTTTGCTTTCATCCTTCTTTTGGGTCTTTTTATCTAATATCTCTTTCTAAGTGAAGTCTTTCTCTGGACACAATTTAACATTGCAACCTCTCTCATCCCTAATACCCACTACTTCTCTCCCTTGCTTTACTTTTCTCTTTAGCAGCACAGTTTTACATTATCTGCATCACCCCTCCCACAACTCCAGGCAGCACAGTATGGAGAGAGACAGCCCCTGATTGGAGGAAGGAAGGGAAGTGAACACTGGACTTTGCCTCAGACCTCAACACTATACCCACTCCAGGACCAGGCTCCAGACCCATTCTAGGCTTAAAGCCCATTCCACTTCCAGGCCATCCCCAGCATTACCAGGCTGCCTTGAGCATCAGGCCACCACCATGGACCCAACCCCCAGGCCTGCAACAGCTCCAAGCCAGCCCCTTCATCCTCAGGCTTCAAATTAGTCCCTGTACCTCTAGACTCAGCTTCTGGGCCCTCCCCAGAACCAGGTTAGCACCTGGATCCCAGCTCCAGGCCAGTACCCACAGAACCAGCATCCACACCCACCCAGCTCCAGGCTGGACCCTATGGCCTCAGGTATCATGCCACCACCCAAAGACCCAGCTTCCAATACAGCCCTCATGGTTATAGACTCCAGGCCTGCCCAGTGCCATGCCAGCCCCTGTGGCCCCAGGCTGCAGGCTGGCCCCTACAGACTCAGGCTTCATGCCCAGCTCAGGCTCCACACCAGCCCAGAGTAAGGCTGGCCCACACAGCCCCAAGTTTCATTCAATGTGACCCAGTATTGAGCTGGCCCCTGCAGCCCCAGACTTTGGGCAGTACCCAAGGACCCAGCCTCTAGTACCAGATCAGCACCAGTGTCCTCAAGCACCAGGCTAGCACCCATAAATCCAGGCTCCAGGATGGCCCCCACAGACATAGGCTCTGGACTTGCCCTCTGCCAGGCCAGCCCCTGTGGCCCCACACTCCAGTAGACCCAGGATCCTGGCCTACTCCAGAAAATCCAGGGTTCAGGCCCATACCAGTAAACCCCAATGCACCAGGCCTACCTACCTGCTGACATAGGTACCAGGATAGCCTGCCTGAGGACTTCAGCAACAGGCCTGCCCAATGGGACATACAAGACAGCCTACCCAGAATCTCTGGACAGGCTGACTGGTGAAGGGATTTCCCAGGCAAAGCCAGCCTGAAAAGACTGGAATAAGTCTTTACTTCTTCAAATGTGCAGATACCAGCACATGGCCATGAGAATCACAAACAATCAGGAAAGCATGCTACCACCAAAGGAACAAAATAAAGCACCAGAAACAAACTGTAAACAAATGAGGACCTACAACTGCCTGAAGAATTCAAAATAAATTTGTTAAAGAAGCACAGTGAACAATAAGAAAACAAAGATAGAATACTAAATGAAATCATGAAAACAATATATGACAGACTAAGAAGTTTGACAAAGAGATAAACCACACACACACACACACACACACACACACACACACAGAACCAAACAGAAATACTTGAGCTAAAGAGCATAATGGCTGAACTGAAGAACTCCATAGAGAGCTTCCACAGCAAATTAGATCAAGCAGAAGAATCAGTGAGCTTGAACAAGAAAGCCTACAAGAAATATGGGACACCAACAAGTGAACCAATATTTCCATTATAGGTTTCTCAAAAGGTGCAGAGAAAGAGAAATGGTCACTAAGGTTATTTAAAGATAAAAATGGCTGAAAACTTCCAAAATCTGGGGAAAGATTTAAATATCCAGGGAAACAAGCTCAAAGTTCTCCAATCAGTTTAATCCCAATGAGACTACACCAAGACATATATCCAAACTGTCAAAAATCAAAAACAAAGAGAGGATTCTGAAAGCAGCAAGAGAAAAGAAACATATCACATACAAGGGAACATCAGTAGAGTTATCAGCAGGTTTTTCAGCAGAAACCTTACAGGCCAGGAGAGAGTGCAATGATACAGTCAAAGTTCTGAAGAAAAAAAACTGTCAACCAAGGAAACTTTACCTGGCAAAGTTGTCCTTCATAAATGAAGGAAAGATAAAGCCTTTTGTTTGCCAGATAAACAAAAGCTGAAGGAGTTCATCACCACCATACTTGTTTTACAAGAAATACTAAAGGGAGTTCTTCAAGCTAAAAGAAAACAATGCTAATAGTAACACAAAAACACATGAAAGTAGAAAACTCACTGGTAATAGCAAGTACATAGTCAAATTCATAATATTCTAATACTGTAAAGGTGGTGTGTATATCATTTATAAATTTAGTATGATAGTTAAAAGACAAAACTATTAAAAATTATAGGTACAATAATTTGTTAAGGGATATACAATATAAAAGATGTAAATTGTGACATCAAAGACATAAAAGGCAAGGGGGAGGGAGTAAAACTGTAGAGTTTTTATATGAGATCAAAGTTAAGGTGTTGGCCCGGCATGGTGGTTCATGCCTGTAATCCTAGCACTCTGGGAGGCTGAGAAGGGAGGATTGCTTGAGCTCAGGAGTTCAGAACCAACCTGAGCAAGAGCAAGACCCCGTCTTCACTAAAAATAGAAAAATTTGCTGGGTGTTGTGGCATATGCCTGTATTCCCAGCTACTCATGAGGCTGAGGCAGGAGGATCACTTGAGCCCAGGATTTTGAGGTTGCAGTGAGCCATGATGATGCCACTGCACTCTACCCAGGGCAACAGAGTGAGACTCTGTCTCAAAATAAAACAAAAAACAAAGTTAAGTTGTTAATAGTTTAAAATAGCCTGATATAACTATAAGATGTTTTATGTAAGCCTTATGGTAATCACAAAGCAAAAACCTACAGTAGATATGAAAAAGATAAAAAGTAAGCAATCAAAGCATACCACTAGAGAAAATAATCTAATCACTAAGAAAGACAGCAAGAGAAGAACAAAGGATCTACAAAACAACCAGAAAACAATTAACAAAGTGGAAGTAGTAAATATTTACCTATCACTAATTGCCTTGAATGTAAATGGATGAAATTCTCTAATAGAGAGATAAAGAGTGGCTGAATGGATAAAAAACAAGACCCAACTATTAATATATGTTTCCTACAAGAGATGACTTCACCTTTAAGGACACACACTTACTTATTCAAAGTCAAGGGATGGAAAAATATATCCTATGCAAAATGGAAACAAAAGAAATCAGGACTGGCTATACTATATCAGATAAAATAGATTTTAAGTCAAAAAACTGTTAAAAAAGACAAAGAAATTCATTACCAATAATAAAAGGGTTCAATTAATCACGAGCATTTAACAATTGTAAACATACATACAACCAACATTGGAACATCTAAATATATAAGACAAATATTAATAGATTTGGAGGGAAAGATAGACTGCAATACCATAATAGTAGGGTACTTCAATACCCCACTAGACCTACAGATAGAAAATCAATGAAGAAACATTAGAGAATTTCAGGGGAGGGGGCAAAATGGCTGGCTAGAGACATCAATCACCAGATTGTCCCAAACAGAGGAAGAAGTTTCAGGTAAGAAATCCTCTCCCAGGTGAAATACTGAGGGAAAAGAGCCATAACCTACCCTTACCAAAGATCCCACAGGAAGAAGTGGCAGGGTAGAACAAGAAAGAGCAAAATTTTGGTGGAGATGGACCCTTGAAGGATTTGGAGCCCAGTGGAATGGGTGGGTGAGAGTGTTTACTTTTCCTCCCCTCACACCTGTGGTGGTCTGCCAGATCCCAATCTGTCAGAGAACCCTTTTTCCTTGAAGAACACAGGCACTGCTGCCATTCTTGAACTGATAGTTTTTTTGGGAACAGAGCACCAGGCTGCAGGTTGCTTCCCCTCACCATGGGACCTGAGCTGAGATGGTAGGTACCATATTACCTGTACACATGCCAGGTGCCTCTGTCCAGCCAGGAAAGTCACAGACCTTCAGTCTTCCTGTCACTGGATTTCACACAAATATTCCCCAGCACTTGCTTGGACTGTGGCAACCACAAAGGAACAGGGGGAGACACAGGAGAGTAGCAGTATTCCTAGTGTTCTGACCCATGGGGCAGAATGCCCTAAGGGGACTGGGAAATGTCATGAATGCTTATGAGGACAGAGGAAGGTGGAATACACACTCTCCTGCACCAGAGAGTCCCTGGCTTGTGATTCACAGTTGTCTTCACCCCTCCCAGTGGAGACACTCCCCACTATTTAGGGCCTTCACCTCCTACCCCCTCCATATCACCCACTGACACAAGGGCAGCCACAGCTGAAAGGCTGTTTCTACTCAAGACTGGTGAGTGTTCAACAGGGGACCATTAAGTCAGGGCACTTGGGAACAGCTGCCCCACTGACAGAGCACTTATCACACCCAAGCTTCCATGGAGCTTGGGCCTCACCCCTTCCTACTAAGAAGAAGCAGCAAGTGCTTTTGTGTGTCTCAAGGACAAAAGCTACTGCCTCCTCTGAGGATGGGCAGGGCTGGCATTGCTCTCCCAGAGCTGCAAGCTGCCTGTCTCTTTTGTGAGGAGCCTACCCTCTCTGGAGGCAACTCCCCACATTGGAGTATTTCAGCCACAGACCACACATAGTCTGGTAACCCTACACACTGTGGTTTGAGGTGATTCCACCAACTCTGCTGCAGCTTTTTCAAGGTGGGAGCTGGAAATCTGAGAACTTTTGTTCCCATAAAGGAAAGAGATCACTGTCATTGCTGAGAAAGGGAGGTGTGAGCAGCTTGTGTGTCCCCCAGATGCCCACCTTTGCTAGTCTTGTCAGGAGGGGCCCACAACTCCTGTCATAGTGCATCCACCCTTCTCCTGATTGAGCATTCTTCTGGAGGGGAGCATCCCACCCTTCACTATTACAGCAAGCACCTGAACCCAGAGAGGCTTGAGAGCAATTTTGCCAGCTCAATCTTGGTCTGGTCCCCTAGGATTCAATTATGCCATCCAGGGACCTAAGAACTAGGGCATACCTAAGCTAGTTCACCACCACTGGCACCTGAGCACTCTCCCAGGAGTCTGAGGTCCAACTGACCCAAATTGCCAACAGTGCCACAGTGGGTACCTATCTGCATGAGTCAGAAGGCAGCATACCTCTCCCTCTCTACACTGAGCATTAGAGTTCCTGGACAAGAACAGGTGAACCGCAAAGCTCTTTGTTTTGAGCTGAGGGAAGAGGTTCCAGTGAGAAGGAACCAGCATAAGAACTCTGACAATACGAAAAAGCAGGCTGTTTCAACACCCACCAAGGATCACACTAGCTCTCCAGCAATGGACTCCAGCCAAAAAGAAATTTTTGAAATCTTGGATGTGGAATTCAAAATATGGATTGAAAGTAAGCTCAAGGGGATTAATGAGAAATTTGGAAACCAACATGAAGAAACACAAAAAAATTTAAGACATGAATGAAAAATTCAATAAAGAGATGGATAGCTTAAAAAAAAAACCAGAACTTCTGAATTGAAAGAATCATTTAGGGAAGTACAAAATGCAATGGAAAGTTTTAACAACATACTAGACCAAGCAGAATAAAGAATTTCACAGCTTGAAGACTGGCTTTTGAGTCAACCCAGTCATTCAAAAATGAAGAAAAAAGAATCAAGAAGAATGAACAAGTCTTTAAGAATTACAGGGCTATTTAAGATGACTGAACATAAGAATTATAGGTATCCCTGAGGGAGAAGAAGAAAAACCAAAAAAGCATGGAAAACCTACTTGAGGGAATAATGGAGGAAAATTTCCCTGGTCTTGCTAAAGATTTAGACACCCAGATAAAGGAAGATCATTGAACTCCTGGAAGTTTCATTGCAAACAGGACATCTCCAAGGCACATAGTCATCAGACTGGGCAAAGTCAAAGTGAAGGAGTAAATCCTGTAAACTATGAGATGAAAGCATCAAGTAACTTACAAAGGAAAACCCATCAGACTAACAGCAGACTTCTCAGAGGAAACTTTACAAGCCAAAAGGGATGGGGTCCCATCTTTAGTATTCTTAAACAGAATATTGTCAGCCAAGAATTTTGTATTCTTCAAAACTCAGTTTCATAAATGAAGGAGAAATAAAGTCTTTCCCAGACAAGCAAACATTGAGGGAATTTGTCACCACTAGACCTGCCCTACAAGAAATCCTTAAAAGTGCTCTATACATTGAATGGAACAATCAAAACCCACTAGTGTAAAACCAACCAAAAGTAAAAACTAAGCTTGTATAAAGCAGTAACACAAGTGAGAAAACAAACCAACTAGGTAGCAATGAACATGAAGAGTGGTATCTCCCATATCAATATTAACATTTAATGTTAATAGTCTAAATGCTCCACTTGAAAAATATAGATTGGCAATAAGGATTTAAAAAAACTCACAACCCAAATATATGCTGTCTCCAAGAAATCCATTTAGCTCTTAAAGATTCTCATAGATTCAAAGTAAAGGAGTGGAAAAATTATTCCACACGAATGGAAACCAAAAGTGAATAGGAGTAGCTATACATATATCAGTAAAATAGATGTCAAATCAATAGTAAAAAAAAGACAAAGATGGTCATTATATAATGATAAAGGAATTGATTCAACAAGAAGATATAACAATCCTAAATATGTATGCATCTAACACCAGAGCTCCCAGATTTAGAAAAGAAATACTACTAGACTAAAGGAAAGGAATAAATAGCAATATCTTAATATTCAGGAACTTCAGCACTCCACTGACAGAACTAGACAGATCATTGGGGCAGAAGATCAAGAAAGAAACACTGAACTAAAATATGATTCTTGAGCAAGTGGACCTAATAGACATTTACAGAACATTATACCCAAATACTGCAAAATATTCATTCTTCTCATCATATGGAACATTTTTCAAGATAGATATTATGTTTAGAAACAAGTCACAGAAAATTAAAAAAATCAAAATTACATATGTACTTTCTAAGAACAGAATGGAATAATACTAGAAATCGAGTACTAGAGGAATTCTCAAAGCTACACAAATACATGGGAATTAAACAACCTGCTGCTGAATGATCCTTGGGTCAATGAAAATAAGACAGAAATTAAATTTTTTTCTAATTGAATGACAAAGGTGACACAAGCTACCAAAACTTCTGGGGTCTCGCAAAAGCAGTGCTAAGAGGGAAGTTCATAGCACTAAATGACTACGTCAAAAAGACAGAAAAGTCACAAATTAACAACCTATTTTTAGACCTCAGGGAACTAGAAAAAGAAGAACAAACCAAACCCAAAGCTAGCAGAAGAAATAAATGACAAAACTAAGAGCAAAACTAAATGAAATTGAAACTAACAAAATACAAAGGATCAAAAAACCAAGAGTTGGTTCTTTGAAAAGATAAACAAAATCAATAGATCACTAGCTAGATTAATCAAGAATAGAGGAGAAAGGATTCAAATCTGAATCAGAAATGGAAAAGGAGATATTACAACTGATACCACAGAAATACAAAATATCATCAAAGACTACTTTGAAAACTTCTGTGCACACAAACTAGAAAATGTAGAGGAAATGTATAAATGTTTGGAAACACATAAACTCCCAAGCCTGAAACAAGAAAAAATAGAAATCTTTAGCAGACCAATAACAAGTAGTGAGATTGAAACAATAATAAAAATCTCCCAGCACAAAAAATCCCAGGACCAGAAGGATTCACAGCCAAATTCTACCAGTCCTACAAAGAACTGGCATTTATCCTACTGAAACTGTTCCATAACTTTGAGAAGGAGGGAATCCTCTCTAACTCATTCTACAATTTCAGTATCACCCTGATACCCAAACCAGAAAAGGAAACAACAAAAAAAGAAAACTATAAGCCAATATCCCTTATGAATATAGATGTAAAAATTCTCAATAAAATCCTAGCAAACTGAATTCAGCTGCTCATAAAAAAAAATTATCCATCATGACTGAGTGGGCTTCACCCCAGAGAGGCAGGGATGGTTCAACATATGCAAATCAATAAATGTGATTCACCACACAAACAGAATTAAAAACAAAAACTATGTGACATATTTTATCAAAGTTGATAATTGTACTTTAAGTAATAGAATATGCTCATTTTCAAGTAAACACACTGGAGTACTTAGGGTTAATAATTCATGATACATGGAAATTATTCTCAAATGGGCCAGGGAGAAAATATAAATAGAAGGGGAAAAGTGATAATGTAAATGAGGCAAATGTTAGCAATAAGTGGATATGGGTAAAGTCTGTATGGGTTTTTTATGTACTATTTTTATTCCTGCAACTTTTCTTTACATTTGTTAATTCTTTTTAAAATAAAAACTTAAAGAAAATTTTAAAGAAGTAAACATTGGACTTAAACTACACTTAAAGCAAAGAGACTAGGAGAAATATGCAGAACATTCTAGCCAACATCAGCAGAATACACATTATTTTCAAGTTCACAGAAAAAAAATTCTTCAGGATAGATTATATGTTAGGCCACAAAACAAATCTTAAAAAATTTAAGAAGATTAACACCATATCAATTATCATTTCCAATCACAATGGTATGAAACTAGAAACCAATAACAGGAGAAATTTTGGAAAATTACAAATGCATGAAAATTAAACAACATGCTCCTAAACAACTAATGGGTGATACAAGAAATTAAAAGGAATATTTATATATATCTTGACACAAAATAAAATGGACACAAAACATAAAATTTGTGGGATGCAATAAAAACAATTCTAAGAGGAAAGTTTATAGCAATAAAGCCCTACATCAAAAAAAGGTGAAAGATCTCAAACAACCTACTGTTATGTCTCAAGGAACTAGAAAAAGAAGAACAAGCTAAACCCAAAGTTAGTAGAAGGAAGGAAATAATAAAGATCAAGTGGAAATAAATGAAATAAAGCCTAGTAAACAATAGAAAACATTAACTAAACTGAGTCAGTATTTAAAAAAATAAATAAAATTTACAATAAATTTAGCTAGAATAGATAAAAAAGGAAGACTCAAGACCAGAATTAAAGAAGAGACATTAAAGTTGATATCACAGAAATACAAAGGATTGTAAGAGAGTACTATGAATAATTATACACCAATAATTATTCTTGGATTACCTAGATAAAATGGATAAATTCCTGTACACATACAACTTACCAAAACCAAATCATAAAGAAATAGAAAATCTGAAGAGACCAATAATGAGTAAGAAGATTGAATCACCAATAAAATCTCCCACCAAAGAAAAGCCTAGGACATAGTGATTTCACTGCTGAATTCTACCAAATATTTAAAGAAGGACTAATACCAATTATTTTAAAACTATTTCAAAAAACTGTATTTTGCAAGGCCAGCATTATCTTCACAAAAGCCACAGAAAGATGACACACACAAAAAATTACAGGCCAATATCCCTGATGAACATTAATGCAAAAATCCTCAACAAAATACCAGAAAACCAAATTCAACAGCACATTATCCAGTCATTGTGATTAAGTGGAGTTTGACCCTGGGATCCAAGAATGTTTCAACATATGTAAATAAATAAATGTGATTTACCACATTAACAGAATGAAGGACATAAACCATGTGATCATCTCAATAGATGCAGAAAAGGCATCCAACAAAATCCAACATTTTATCATGATAAAAACTTTCAACAATTTAGGCATCACAGGAATATTTATCAACACAATAAAGTCTATATATGACAAACCCATGGCTAACAGTGTATTCAAAGGTGAAAAGCTGAAAGATTTTTCTCTTAGAAACAATACATGGATGTCCACTCTCTCAATTTCTATTTAATACATTACTGGAAGTCCTAGCCAGAGCAATTAGCAAGAGAAAGAAGTAAAAGGCTTTGAGGAGTGGCTCCAAGATGGTGGACCAGAGACACCACCAGCCAGAGTGTCTCAGTAAGAAGGAGAACCTTAGATGAAAGAGAAAAAATGAACAGATGGACAAACAGATCAGATGGGGGTCTGAAGGAAGGGTGCCAGAACCTTCAGGAGACTCCACAGGAATAAGTTGCAGAGAAGAACTGGAAGGAGAAAGGTTATCAGCAGAGATAAACCCCTGAGAGGCTTGGAGACCAGTGAAAAGGGTAAGTGGAGCAGTTTGTTTCTCCCTCCCTCACATCCCTGACATTTGTAGGGTTCCCGAGCTCCTGGAGAGACCTTCTACACACATGAGCCCAGAGACTGCTGCTGCCAGTGAGCTGGGATCTTCTTGTGGACAGGGTACCAGGCTTTGAGCCCCCATGGGGCACTTCCTGCCCCACAGACCTGAGCCTGGACAGCAGGCACCATATTACTTCTCTACCCACCATGCCCAGGGGACTTCAATTACTCAGGTTTCACCTTGCTTGGTCCCACACAAATATTTCCCAACTCCAGCTCAGGCTGCAGGAGCCACAAGGGTCCAGTGGGTGCCAGGTGATCTGCATGACTCCAGAGCCCAGTCATTCTTGGTGGACTGCCTCCTGGAGAGAGGGATGGACATAACCAGAGTGCTAGCATTCCTCTGTACAGACTCTTTTCCTCCGCTTCACCTCCCCGCCATGGCTGCCAAGAGAAACAATTGAGCCACAACACGGAGGCTTTCACAGAGAGTAGGGCTCAGACCTTTACCTTTGGGGTCCTGCAGCAGAGTGAGTGGTGCTCAGGCTGTGAACTCCCTGCCTGCTGGCCCTCCCTGGTGTTGCTTGCCTAGTGACCCCATCAGAGTGGGTCATGCCCTGAGGCAGAGGGACATTGAACCTGCTTGGCACCCCATGGGCAACTCAGGACCAGCATATTTCTCCATGGCATGGTCAGAGATTGATCTCTGGGGCCCCAAGGACAAGCCCATAGTCCAGATCCTGTACCCTAGGTCTTGATCTTGTTGCACAGGGGCACAGGGGCACAGAGCAGATATTTGTGAGTTACTCTCGGGAGGCATGGGTGCCCACATAGGCAGATCAGGAGGGAGAGTGCAGTGTGGGTCATCACTGCAGTGTGCTTCTGGGTCACCCCTCTTCCCACAGGAAGGCCACACTCCCAGTTCAGCCTGGGATCCTGGGCAGGGAATATCCCGGTCTGCATCACAGTTGTAGGGGAGCTGGGCTGGCATGAGGTCCTGCCAGCCAGCAGAGGCACAGGACAAACTGCAGAATAGGGGAAGGTGGAAAGGAGTAAGACCCACTCCAGACTGCCTCACTGAGGGTCTCAGACAGACACCCTTCCACAGGCACACTTACTGGTTGAGTGGGGCTGATTCACCCCTTCCCTGGCAGTGTTAGCCAGAGGTGGGGAGGGAATCTTTGACCCCAGCTGAAGCAGATACCTTGCCAGGTTTTATGGAGCTTAAGGGTAAGTTCACCCGGCCCAGCTCTGCCTAGCCTCAGTCCCCCATCCAACTCTGCTATGGTGGAGATTAAGGACTCACCTGGAAGTTCCAGGGACTCACCTGGAAGTTCCAGGGCCCCACTCACCACCTGGGGCATTTGAGTGGTCCTTCTGAGCCACTGGTCACAGGAACCAAAAACACTGCAGCTTGTTTCTTCTGGCAAGTGCCACCTACTGACAGGGAGGTCAATTTGCACACCCTTTACAGCATTTACTGACTCAATTATACAGGGTGTGAGTAATTCTCACTCACAAGCACCACCTATGGTCTCAGAGATTAAACTAGGCATGCCATCATCTAAACAAAAGAAAATCCAAAAATAAGAAGCAACAGCTTCTCCAGATGAGAAGGAATCGGCAAAAGAACTCCAGAAGTATCAAGAATCAGAGGGAAAGGGCACTCCCAAAAGGGAACTTTAGTTCTCTAGAAATGGATACCAACCAAGATCAGAATATGGAAATGACAAATGAAGAATTTCAAACATGGATTGTAAGGAAGCTTGATTAAATACAAGAGAAAATAGAAACCCAACACAAAGAAACCACAAAAACCAGCAGGAAATGAATGAAAAATTCACTAAAGAAATTGAAATACTAAAGAAAAATGAAAGAGAATTTCTGGAAATGAAAAATTCCTTCAGGAAATACAAAACACAGTGGAAAGCCTTAAGGATAAGTAAGATCAGGCAGAAGAAAAAAACATCAGAGTTTGAAGACAACACCTTCTGATTAAACAAGTCAGTCACAGAGATAAAGCAGAGAAATAAGAGGAATGAACAAAGCCAACAAGAAATATGGGATTATTAAAGGCCTAACATAAGAATCATAGGCATCCCTGAGGGTGAAGAAGAAAATACACAAGGGTTGGAAAAAGTATTTGAGGGAATAATTGAGGAAAATGTCCCAGGTCTTGCTAGAAATCTAGATATCCAGGTACAAGAAGCTCAAAGTACTACTGAGAGATTCATCACAAAGAGGCAAATACCATGACACATAGTCCTCTGACTGGTCAAAATAATCATGAAAGAGGCACTCATATGAGCCGTAAGGTGAAAGCATTAGGTAACTTACAAAGAAAAACCTGTCAGATTAACTGCAGTCTTCTCAACTGAGAGCTTACAATCCAGAAGGGATTGGGTTGACATTCTCAGTCTCACAAAAAGAAAATAATGGCCAGCCTAGAATTTTATATCCTGTAAAACTAAGTTTAGTATATGAGGGGGACATAAAGACATTCTCAGACAAGCAAACACTAGGGAGGTTGTCAAGTCAAGACCTACCTTACACGAAGTACTCAGAACTGCATTATATATGGATCAGCACAATAGACAGCCACCAGTGAAAAAATCACAGAAAATCTAAAGATCAACACCCAGATACTACAATGGCTCAAGAGATAAAACAAAGCAAAAAAGTTCTACTCAACTGTATGAACAGAAATTACCCCACTTATCAATTCTTTCAATAAATGTGAATGGCTTGAACTCCCCACTGAAGAGACATAGGCTACCTGAATGGACAAAAAAAAATACAATCCAAGTATCTGCTGTCTTCAGGAAATACATCTAACCTATAAGGACTCATTCAAACTGAAGTCTGAGCAGGGATGGAAAACAATATTCCATGCAAATGGAAACCAAAAGAAAGGTGGTGTGGCAGTTCTCAAATCAGATAACATAGTCTTCAAATCAATAAAAGTAATAAAAGACAAAGATGGTCATTATATAATGGTAAAGAGAAAATTTCAACAAGAAAACACAACAACTTTAACATTGATGAACATAACACAGCTGCACCCAGAGTCATAAGGCAAACCCTATTGGGTCTGAAAAAATTGAAAAACATCAGCACTGGAATAGCCAGGGACTTCAACCCCTCTGAAAGAACATGACAGATCCTCCAAACAGAAAATAAACAATGAAACTATGGGCTTAGACAGAATGGTAGAATAAATGGGCCTAACAGACATTTACAGAACATTCCACCCCAAAACCACCGAATATATGTTCTTCTCATCAGCTCATGGGACATTCTCTAAGATTGATCACATCCTAGGACACAACCCATGCCTCAAAAAATTAAAAAAAGAGAAATATACCATGTATTTTCTTGGACCACAGTGAAATAAAATTAGAAATCAACTCCAACAGAAACACTCAGATCTACACAAAGTCACAAAAACTAAACAGCCTACTGCTGAATGATATTCAGGTCAAGGAGAAAATTAAGATGGAAATAAAAAGATTCTTTGAACTAAATGATAAAGGGGACACAAGTTATCAAAATCTGTGGGAGATTGCTAAAGCATTCCTGAGAGGAAAAGTCATAGCCATAAATGCCTACATCCAAAAGACAGAATGCTGAACTTTTGTACCCCCATGATGATAAGCTGAAATAAAAACAAACAAACAAAAAAAACCCACAAAAATACAGAATGATCACAAACCAACAATCTAATGAGTCATCTCAAGGAAATGGAAAAGACAGAGCAAACCAATTCCAAACCCAGCAGAAGAAAAGAAATAACCAAGATCAGAGCAGAACTAAATGAAACAGAGAATAAAAGAACTATAAAGAAGATTAGTGAAATGAAATGTTGGTTCTCTGAAAAGATAAACAAAAGTGACTGATCTCTTACTAGATTGAGCAAAAGAAGAAAAGAAAATACCCAAATAGGCTCAATCAGGAACACAAAAGGAGAAAATAAAACTGATACCATAGCCATAAAAAATATCATCTCCAAATACTATAAAAATCTCTATGCACATAAACTTGAAAATGTGGAGGAAATGGACAAATTATTAGAAACACATAACTTCCCTAGGCTCACTCAAGAAGAAATAAAACTCCTTAACAGACCAATATCAAGTACTGAAATTGAAGAAGCAATAAAAAACTTTCCAACAAAAAAATTCCTGAACCAGATGGTTTCACACCCCAATTTTATCAGACCTACAATGAAGAGCTGGTACCTATTATGCAGAAATGATTCCCTAACATCAAGAAGAAAAGAATTCTCCCCAACTTATTCTATGATGCCAATATCACCTTGATACCAAAGCCAGGAAAGGACTCAACAAAAAAAAGAAAATTACAGACCAATAACCCTTATGAGTACAGACACAAAAATTCTCAATAAAATTCTAGCAAACAGAATTCAGCTGCTCATCAAAAAAATAATACACCATGACCAAGTGGGCTTCATCCCAGCTATGCAAAAATGGTTCAACATACACAAATCTATAAATGTGATCCACCACATAAGTAAAAACTAAAACAAAGATGATAGGATCCCTCAATAGATGCAGAAAAAGCATTTGACAAAATCCAGCACCCTTTTATGATAAGAACTTTGAAAAAAATAGGCAGAAACAGGACTTATCTCAAAATGATAAAAGCCATATATAACAAACCCACAGGCAACATCATACTGAATCAGAAAAATTGACAGTATTCCCCGTTAGAACTGCAAACAGACAAGGTTGCCCACTATCACCACTTCTCTTCAACAAAGTGCTGGAAATGCTAGCCAGAATAATCAGGAAAAGAAGCAAATCAAGGGTATCCAAATAGGTGCAGAAGAGGTCAAATTATCACTGTTTACTGATGATATGATCTTATATCTAGAAATCCCCAAGGATTCTGTGAAGAGACAAATGGAGCTGATAAATAAATTCAGCAGTCTCAGGTTACAAAATCAAGGTACACAAATCAGTAGCATTCTTATACACCAACAACAGTCAATCTGTGAATCAAATCAAAGACTCAATAATACCTTTCACAAAGGTATTTCACCTTAGCAACAAAGAAAATAAAATACCTAGTAATATATTTAACCAAGGAGTTGAAAGACCTCCACAGGGAGAACTATGAAACACTGAGGATAAACTGCAGAGGATGTAAACAAATGGAAAAGTCTATCATGCTCATGGATCAGCAGAATCAACATTGTTAAAATGACCCTTGATATAGCCAAAACAATCTTAAGCAAAAAGAACAAATTGGGAGGCATCAATTTGCCAGACTTCAAGCTATAATACAAGACTATAGTAACCAAAACAGCATGGTACTGGCACAAGAATAGAGACATAGACCAATGGAAGAGTACTGAGAACCCCAATATAAAACCATGCTCATATTGTCATCTGATCTTTTAAAAATCATACAAAAACATACAGTAGGGAAAATAATGCCTATTCAATAAATGGTGCTGGGAAAATTGGATAGCCACACAAAAAAGACTGAAACAGGATCTGCACCTCTCACTACTCACAAAAAATTTATTCACTATGGATAACAGACTTTAACTTAAGGCATGAAACTATAAGAATTCTAGAAGAAAATATTGGAAAAACTCTTATAGATATCAGGCTAGGCAAAGAGTTTCTGAAGACCCAAAGACAATCACAGCAACAACAAAAATATATAAATGGGACTTGATCAAATTAAAAAGCTTCTGCACAGACAAGGAAACAATCAATTGAGCAAACAGACAACCTACAGAATGGGAGAAAATATTTCCATGCTATACATCCCATAAAGGCCTAATAATCTGACACTATAAGAAACTCAAGCAAAACCACAAGAAAAAAAATCAAGCAACCCCATTAAAAAGTGGGCAAAAGACATGAACAGAAGCTTTTCAAGGGAAGAAAGACTAATGATCAATAAACACATGCAAAAATGCTCAATATTATTAATCATCAAGGAAATGCAAATAAAAACCACAGGGAAATATTACCCAACTCCAGTGAGAATAGCTTTTATCAAAAATTCCCAAAACAAGAGATGCTGGTGTGGATGCAGAGAGAAAGGAACATTTATACACTTGAAGTGAGACTACAAACTGGTACAACCTCTGGGGGAAGTAGTGTGGAGATACTTCAAAGAACTAAAAGTAGACCTACCATTTGATCCAAAAATCCCATTATTGGGCATTTATCTGAGGTAAAAAATGTCATTTTATTAAAAAGACACTTGTACTAGTATGTTTAGTGAAGCACAATTCACAATCACAAAGATGTGGAATCAACCCAAGTGCCAATCAATAGTTGAGTGGATTAATAAAATGTGGCATATGTATACCATGGAGTGCTACTCAGCCATAACAAATGGGGAACTAATACCTTTTGTAACAACCTGGATGGAACCGGGGACCATTCTTCTAAGTGAAGTATTGCATGAATGGAAAACCAAACACTATACGTACTCACTATTAAACTGGAACTAATCAATCAACACTTATGTGAACATATGGAAGTAAAACTCAATGGAAATCAAGCAGGTGTTGGGGGGGACGGGTTTGGTAAATGTACACCTAATGCGTACAACACACACTATCTCGTGATGGGCACACTTATAACATTGACACAAGGTGTACAAAAAGCAATATATGTAACTAAAACGTTTGTACCCCCATAATATTCTGAAAGAAAAAAGGAATAAAAAGCATCCAAATTAGAATGGAAGTAGTTTTGTTTACATTTCCCTAACGACTAATATTAATCATCTTTACATGTACTTTTGGCCATTTCTGTATCTTCTCTGGAGAAATTTCTAAAATTATTTCCCCTTTCTAAGACTTCTTTAAAATTTTTTTTTCTAAATTCACCATTCAGCTTTACTACTGTATAATTGATAAATAAAAATAGCATACATTTGTAGTGTACAATGTGATGTATTGACATATGTATCCATCATGAAATGATTACGATACTCATGGTTGTAAACATATCCCTCACCTCACATAGTTATCATTTTGGGGTGTGTGCATGTGTGTGTGTGTGTGTGTGCGTTTGTGTGTATAACAGGGTAGAAGATCTACCCCCTTAAAAAATTTCAAGTATACCATATAGTATTTTTTAAATTTCAGAATATTATGAGAGGTACAAAGGCTTTGGTTACATAAATCGCCTTTGCACCGCCTGAGTCAGAGCTACATGTGTGCCCATTCCCCAGACAGCATGCACTGCATTCTTTAGGTGTGAGTTTACCCATCCTCTCCTCCTGCTCCCACCTGCCTGACATCCTATGAATGTTACTTCACATATGTGCACAATAGTGTTGATTGATTAGTGCCAATTTAATGGTGAGTACTTGTGGTGTGTGTTTTTCCATTCTTGTGATACTTCACTTAGAAGAATTGGCTCCAGCTCTATCCAGGATAATACAAGAGGTACTAGTTTATCATTTTTATGGCTGAGAAATACTCCATGGTGTGAGAGTGTGTGTGTGTGTGTGTGTGTGTGTATTATTAATCCATGCATATATTGATGGGTACCTGGGCTGTTTCCACATCTTTGCAATTGTAACTTGTGCTGCTATAAATATTAGAGTGCAGGTGTGTTTTTTATAGAATGTCTTGTTTTCCTTTGGGCAACTACCCAGTAGTGGGATTGCTGGATCAAATGGTAATTCTACTTTTAGTTCTTTGATGTGTCTCCATACTAATTTCCATAGAGGTTGTACTAGTTTGCAGTCCTACCAGCAGTGCATGAGTATTCCTATCTCTCCACATCCATACCAGCATCTGTTGTTTTGGTAGTTCTTGATAAAAGCTATTCTCATTGGAGTGAAGTAATATCTCATTGTCGTTTTGATTCGAATTTCCCTAAGGATTAGAGATATTGAGCATTTTTTTTCATGTTTGTTGGCCATTAGTCCATCTTCTTTTAAAGTTTCTGTTCATGTATTTTGCCCACTTTTTAATAGGGTTCTTTGATTTTTTTCTTGCTGATTTTCCTGAGTTCTATATAGATTCTAGTCATCAGCTTGCCAGATGTATAGCATGCAAATATTTTCTCCCACTATGTACGTGGTCTATCCACTCTAATGAATGTTTACTTGGCTGTGCAGAAGCTTTTTAATTTGATCAGGTCCCATTTATTTATTTTTGTTGTTGCTGTGATTGCCTTTGGGGTCTTCTTCGTGAATTCTTTCCCTAGGCTGATGTCTATTAACGTTTTTCCAACATTTTCTTCTAGAATTCTTATAGTTTCATGCCTTAGGTTTCAGTCTGTTATCCATCGTGAGGTGATTTTTTTGAGACATGAGAGGTGTGAATCCTGTTTTTCAGTCTTGTACCTGTGGCTATCCAATTTTCCAAGCACCATTTATTGAGTAGGGATTCTTTTCCCCTGTGTAAATTTTTGTGTGCTGTGTCAAAGATCAGATGGCAATATGAGGATGGTTTTATATCTGGGTTCTCAGTTCTGTTCCATTGGTCTATATCTCTGTTATTGTGCCAACAATGCTGTTTTGGTGACTATAACCTTGTAGTATAGCTTGAAGTCTGGTAAATTGATATCTCCCAATTTGTTCTTTTTGCTTAAGATTGCTTTGGCTATGTGGGGTATTCTCTGGTTCCATATAAATCATATAATTATTTGTTCTAGATATGTGAAAAATGATGCTGGTATTTTAATAGGGATTGCATTGAATCTTTAGATCACTTTGGGTAGTATAGACATTTTAATGATATTGATTCTGCTGACCCATGAGCATGTTATGGTTTTCCACCTGTTTACGTCCTCTGCTATTTCCTTCCTCAGTGTTTTGTAGTTATCCCTGTAGAGGTCTTTCACCTCCTTAGTTAAATATATTCCTAGGTATTTTATTTTGTTTGTTGCTATTGTGAAGGGTATTAAGTCTTTGATTTGGTTCTCAGCTTGACTGTTGTTGGCGTATGTGAATGGTACTGATTTGTGTACATTGATTTTGTAACCTGAGACTTTGCTGAATTTTTTTAGAAGTGGTGATAGAGGGAAACCTTGTCTGTTTCCACTTCTAATCAGGAATGCTTTCAATTTTTCTCCATTCAGTATGATTTTGGCTGTGGGGTTGTAATATACCGCTTTTATCATTTTTAGGTAAGTCCTGTCTATGTCTATTTTTTAAGCATTCTTATCATAAAAGGGTGCTGAATTTAACCCCAACCCACCAGAAGAAAAGAAATAACCAAGATCAGAGCAGAACTAAATTAAATCAATAATAAAAAAAAACTATATGGAAGATTAATAAAACAAAACTTTGGTTCTTTGAAAAAAATAAACAAAATTGACATGCCTCTTGCTAGATTAACCAGAAGCAGAAAAGAAAGGACTGTAATAAGCTCAATCATGAATGAAAAAGGAGAAATTACAACTGATACCATGGAAATACAAAATATTTGAACGAATAGTATGAACATTATATGAGTACCATAAAAATCTCTACACACATAAACTCAAAAATAATACATGAGTAGATTAGTAAAATATGGTATATGTATACCATGGAGTATTACTCAGCTATAAGAAATAACGGTGACATAGAATCTCTTTTGTTCTCCTGGAGAGAGTTGGAACCTATTCTATTAAGTGAAGTATCCCAAGAATGGAAAAATAAGCACCACATGTATTCACCAGCAAATTGGTTTCCCTGATCATCATCACCTAAGTGCACATTTGGGAATAACACCAATTGGGTGTCGGACAGATATGGGGGGTGGGGGGAGGAGATGGGTGTATACCTACATAATGAGTGTGATGGGTACTGTCTGGGGAATGGACACGCTTGAAGCTCTGACTCGGGGGGAGGGAGGGGCCTGGGCAATATACATAACCTGAACTTTTGTACCCCCATAATAAGCTGAAAAAAAAAGAATATTATGTCACAATAAAAAAAAAGAAAAAAATGGAGAAAATGGACAAATTCTTAAAAACACACATTCTTTCTAGGTTCAATCAGGAAGAAATAGAATTTTTGAACAGACCAATTTCCAGTATCAGAATTGAAGCAGCAATAAAAAACCTTCCTAAAAAAATGTCCCTGACTAGATGGTTTCACATCCTAATTGTACCAGACCTACAAAGAAGAACTGGTGCTTATCCTGCAGAAATTATTCCACAACATCAAGAAGGAAGGAATCCTCCCCAACATGTTTTAAGGAGCCACCATCACCCTGATACCAAAACCAGGAAAGGACGCAACAATAACAAAAAAAGAAAACTATAGACCAATATTCCTTATGAATATTGATGCAAAAATTCTCAGTAAAATCCTTGCAAACTGAATTCAAGTGCTTATAAAAAAAATAATAATCCATCACTACCAAGTGGGCTTCATCCCAGAGATGCAGGGATGATGGTTCAACATACACAAATCTATAAATATAATTCACCAATATAGAGAAGTAAAAACAAAAACCATATGATTCTCTCAATAGACATATAAACCAAGATCTTGGTGCCAGGTGCCCAAATACTTTTAAGTTTTACATTTTACCTCTATTAACATCTATTTATACATTCTTTTATTATTTTTTAATGGTTACCTTAGACATTACAAAATTCATATTTCACTTATTATAGTCTAATATAAATTATTACTCTTACCCTCTCCTTGATCATGCTAGAAATTTAGAAATATTTAATTCTCTTTACCACCCTGCTATCTTTTGCATATTTAGTCTACATACACTTTAAGCCTCACAAGACATTACTGTTACTATTTTTAACAGGCTGTATTCAATTAATATTAATTTATATTTACCAACATATTTACTTTTCCTGTTGCTCTTCGTTACTTAATCCAATTCTATAGTTCCATCTGGGATCATTTTTCTTCTTTGTGAAGAACTCCCTTAAGTATATCTGTTAATGTATCGGTGCCATCAATAAACCCTATTAGGTTTTCTTTGTCTGAAACATCTTTCTTTTGCCATTATTTTTTGAAGGTTTTTTTTTACTATAATTCTAAGTTGGCAACTATTTTCTTTCAGCACTTTAGGAAATAATTACATTGTATTTTGGCTTCCATTTTCTTTCTATGGAGAGCTCACATGTTGGTCTTATTGTTGCTTCTTTACAGGAAAGTGTCTTTGTTCTCTAATTTCTTTTAAAAATTTAGTCTTTGTTTATGGTTTGCAGAAGTCTTACTGAGATGTATCTTCTCATGCTTTTCTTTGAATTTTTCCTGTTTGGAGTTCATAGACCTTGAAATTGTGAGTAGTTGTTTTTCATCAATTTTTGATAAAAATTACCTCTTCAAGCATTTGTTTTTTTCCCATTCTTTTTCTTCTCTCATTCTGGGGCTCTATTATATACATATGTTGAACCTTTCCCTGAATTCCACATGTCTCTAATGCTCATTTATGTATTTTTATTTATTTTTCCTCTCTTTGTACCAGTTTGGATATTTCCTATATACTTATTTGTCAGTTGACTCTGCATCTCTTATGCTGCATCTCATCTGCTGCTAAACACATGTAATCAATTCTTAAATCCAGATATTTTGTTTTTAAGTTATATAATTTCATTCATTCTTTTAAAAATGTATTCTAATTCTTTAGTGAAAGTCTCTGTCTTATAGAGACAGGGTCTCACTATGTTGCCCAGGCTGGTCTTCAACTCCTGAGTTCAAGCAATTCTTCCATTTTGGCCTACCAAAGTGTTAGGAATACAGGCATGATCCACTGTGCCTGGCCTAAGTCTCTATCTTTACATTCATTTTCTCCACGTTTTCCTCTATTTTCTTGAACATATCAATCATAGTTATGTAAAAATACTTTTTAGCTAACTCCACTATCTGGATCACTTGCTGGTTTATTTCTATTATCTTTTTTCACTCTTATTTTTCCATTATATGGTCTTGTATTTTGTTATTTCTAGTTATTTTTACTGAAAGACAAGCATGCTTAAAAATTATAGAGGCTCAAAATTATCTTCTTCTAGAGGGGGTGCATATACTGATTTGCTTGGAAATTAGAGATCACCTTAAATAAATCAGAGGGTGAGTCAAGGCTGTGTTAGAGTCTGGAAAGGCTTAGTCCACATCTGGTTCATCTCTGGTCCTCTGGAATTTTTACATGAGTGCCTGAAATATTCTTCATGGAACCATCACCCTGGACAGTACTAAACTCAAATTTTTGTTTCAGGAGACTGTAGAAAGCCTGTTACTCTTTTTCAGAGGTTTTCTGTTTAGAGTTTCTTCTGTCTCACTCTGAGCAGCCTCAGAATTTGGCAAATATTATGATGAGAAAACAGGCCATGTGCTTAAGAACCTCAAAGTCTTCACCAAAAGGTCTGTGGTTTCTCTGTCCCCCATCAGCAATTTGCTTTGCTATATGTTAGGCACAAGGGACATGCTTAAAATAAGTGTTTCAGATAGACTGAAAATAAAGGTCTAGAATGTTATATACTAGGCAAGTTATAACTAAAAGAATATTATAGCAGTGTGATTTTAATCAATATGGGATTCTCTAAACATCATGGAAGAGAATTAGAAATCAATCCCAAAGAAATAGACATCCCCCATGCTTTTGGAATTAAAAAAAAAGAAAATGAAAAACTTCATGAATATAGAGTAAATAAAATAATCCATGGGCCAAAAAGAAAGAATGGAAATTACAAAATATTAAGAATGAAGAATGTATCCCTGAGACCCCATCTCACTTGAAGGACTCTGCTTTTGTTCCTGGCCATAGGCGGGTGTGGTAGACAGAATTCTAAAATGACTTCCAAGATTCTCACCCTCTAGTGTACATGTCCTATTTAATACCCTACCCTAATGTGGATGAGCCCTATGAAATGATGGGATATCATGTCTATGATTAGTTGCTAATTAGTTGACTTGGAGTTAATCAAATGAGAGATTATTTTGGGTGGGTGTAACCTAATCAAGTGAGCCCTTAAAAGAGGGTGAAGCATCAGAGAGACATTATCCTGCTGATTTCAGGAGAAGAGAGCAAATAGTCATTTTATAAACTGCCTATGAAAAGGGGTGGCCTCTCAGAACTGAAAGCTGACACCAACCAACAGCTAGCCAGTAACTTGAGACCTCAGTCATATACTTTCAAGGAACTTAATTTTGCCAAAAACTTGAATGAACACAGAAGACTACTGTAGGCCTCAGATGGGAACTGCATCGCTGACTGACACCTTGATTGCAGCTTTGTGAAACCCTGAGCAGAGTACCCTAGTAGGTGAGGGAAAAATACAAGTTTCCCACCACACAGGAAGGAACACTGTGTTAACTGAGAGTACTCAAAAAATTGTTATAAAATAGAGTAGGAAAATACCAGAGTTAACTACAAGGCACAAGAGATGTGCCTTAGCACTTCCTTGATGTGACTGACTTAAACCAGCCCTAAGTGCTTTAACTGTTCTATAGTAACCTTTAGCTAATTGTAACACTAAAATCCTCATCTAATAGAGAATTATATTATCATTTACATAATGTGTTATATGAAGGTACACGATGATTGTACTGCACATGCTTAATCTGTTTTATATGTGAACATGGGAAGATGCAATGAAAGAGCTCTGCATCACTCACTAAAAAGGGATTTATGGCAACAGAACAGGTAGATTCTGTGGATTTTATTATCTGGAGAGATCCTGTGCAGTCTGAGAGTGAGTGCTCTGTGTAAGTAACCTCTAACAAACTCATTTAACTTTCCAAGCTGGACTTGTCTGAGTCATTCTTTGGTCTCTCAGCACTATCTCAGTTTGGAGGGTGGTTTTTATACCAGCCTGGATTTTCCTGAAACAGTAGGCCATGCCCATACTCCTGATCAATGGAAACTGAGATAATGAGTGTTTTTAAGACAATAAAATTGTGGTAATTTGTTACACAGCAGTAGAAAATTAATATAGCATTCCTCTTGTTTCTAGACCCTATCCTGGGTGGGCAAAGATATGCAGTTGTCATTCAAGTATAGACAATGTAGTTCTGGCCTCTGGCTAGCTGCTTGAGATCTATTTCCTAGCCTCTGGCCCTCGTGATGGGTATATTATGCCCTCATTCCATCAGTGGTGTTAAGGCCCAGTACTGACCAGTCCTCATGAGTTATGCAGTGCTAGTAACCAATTCCCTCACTCTCATCCCACTGTGTATCCTTCTTTATTTCTAGATCCCAAAGAATTTACTTTCTTGTTTTAAAATATGCTATGCATTTCAAAAAATCATTTGAAATATTATATCTATTATCTTTGTGTATTTGAAGTTGGAGGGGGAGGTTTATTCATGTGTGTCATTTGACATGTAGGTCCAGAAATCCCAAAGCACTAAAATTAAGAATTCTCAATTTATAATAAATAGGCCAATAAAATAGATTATCTTAAGCAAAATAGTATCTTGTAAAATGCTGTACCTTGGAGGAGTCAGGGTCTGCTCTAGAAACTCCTCAATTTTAATGAAGTCTGTTTTCAACTCCTTGTTGTATACCAGGAAGGGAGGATTGGTACCTGGGGCTAAGTCCTTCAGCTCTTCAGGCTTTCTATGATTATTAAAAATAAGCAGAATTAGGCCTCTAGGTAAAGTCCACACTATAAAACACCAACATTTAACATGTTCTGATTTCTCTTACCTGGTCATGTCAACAGTAGTCACATTGAATTTAACTCCTTTAAGCCAGAGGATCATGAAAAGGCGTTGGCAAAAGGGACAGTTTCCAATACTCTCCCCATCACTTCCAGCCTATTAAGATAAAGAAAGGCCTCAATCCATTTGTTTGTTCAACAAGTATGTATTGAGTATCTACTGGGAAATGAGCTAGTTGCTGGAGGCAATGTTGAAGCCCTTAATCTCATGAATTCTACCATCTATGGGCAGAGAGATATAATGAATCAAATAATCTCATTGTGTGCAAAATTACAAGTGTGGTGAGTAAATAATAATATTAATAATAAATTTTATGTATTACCAGAATTTATGTAATCATTTTCTATTGATGGACATTTAGGACATTGCAAAATTTTTGCTACTCTAAATACTTCAGCGACAAACATTTATGGGCACACAACTTGTTCTACTTCTGAGATTATATCTTTAGGGTTAATCTTTAAAATGAGAATGCTGAGTAAAAGGTATGCACATTTTCCACTTTGATGGAGCCTGCTAAATTTCCTTCCTGAAAGGTATCTTTCCATATGTCCATTGACCATTTCCTTATTTTGTGAATTGCTTGTTCATGACAGTTTTCCATTTTCCTATTAAGGTAATGACTTCGTGCTCATTGTTTGGAAAAATTATTTGTATACTAAACACATTTACTCTTTGTGACACATGTTACATGCAATTTTAGAAACATGTCTTAAGTAAAATTTAAATTTACATAAAATCTATCATTCTTTTCCTCCATGTAGTCTGGTTTTTCTGATCTGTTTATATACATCAAGATAACAAAAAACTTATTTTATTTTTGTATTTTGCTTTGCTGTAAAGATTTTGTGTTGTGTACCATTATGGCTTCATTTTTGCCTTTGCTTCATCTATTTGGAATTTATTTTAATGTAAGAGGTGCATTAGGACTTATGCTTTAGTATTTTTACTTTTTACAAATAGTTCATAGTTGACTTACGCCATTCATTTAAAAAAATTCATCTTTCTTCTACTGATCGATACCAACCCATTTTTATGCTCTGAATTTTTATATGTACTTGAGTTTATCTGTGAACCCTATATTCTTCATTAATTCACTCATTACCCAATGAATATTCACTGAGAAAATAATTGTATGTTTAATACATCCCATACATTATATATAAAGTAAAACTAGATAGTAAAATAAACGTACTTCCCCAAATTAACTTAGTTTTAAACAGAGATAAATTCTTTGACAGAAGAAAGTGATTGTTATGAGTGTGTAACAGAGAAACCCAGGGAAATCTATGTGTGGTCTGTCAGGGAATGCCTTTCCTGAGCAAGTGGCATTAAACTGAATTCAAGGGATGAGTAAGAGTTAACTGGGTGAACAAGCATGAAGAGAGCATTCTAAACAGAGGGAATAGCTCATGAAAAGGCTTTGCAGTAGGCTTGAGCATGGCATGTAGAAGGAACTGAAAGAAGGTCAATGTGATTCAGGGAGAGAAGAGAAAAATTCAATAAGCTGGGATACATAAAGCTAAAGTCTTCTGCTTTTCAAAAGAATTATTAATTCTTTGCTTCATATGGAACCAGAGAAGAACCCATATAGAAAAGCAATCTTAAGCAAAAAGAACAAATTGGGAGGCATGAATTTGCCAGATTTCAATCTATACTATAAGGCTATAGTAACTAAAACAGCATGCTACTGGCATAAGAACAGAGACATAGACCAATGGAACAGAACTGAGAACCTGGATATAAAACCATCCTCAGATAACCATGTAATCTTTGACAAAGCAGACAAAACCATACTCTGGCGAAAAGAATCCCTATTCAATAATGGCACTGGGAAAATAGGATAGCCAC
Organism: Eulemur rufifrons; assembly: GCF_041146395.1. Taxonomy (NCBI): domain Eukaryota; kingdom Metazoa; phylum Chordata; class Mammalia; order Primates; family Lemuridae; genus Eulemur; species Eulemur rufifrons. Next base: position 18,522,672 of record NC_091012.1, on the reverse strand, counting down.
ATGTAGAAGACAGAAACAGGATCCACACCTCTCACAAAAATCAACTCATGGAGGATAACAGACTTAAACCGAAGACATGAAACCATAAGAATTCTAGAAGAAAATGTTGGGAAAACTCTTACAGACATTGGCCTAGGCAAAGATTTATGAAGAAGACCCAAAAGGCAATCACAGCAACAGCAAAATGAATAAATGGTACCTGATCAAATTAAAAAGCTTTTGCACAACAAGGAAACTATCACTAGAGCAAACAGACAACCTACAGAATGGGAGAAAATATTCACATGTTACACATCAAATAAAGGGCTGATAACTAGAATCTGTATAGAACTCAGGAAAATCAGCAAGAAAAAAATTAAACAACCCTATCAAAAGTGGACAAAGGACATGAACAGAAATTTTTCAAAAGAAGATAGACTAATGACTAACAAACATATGAAAAAATGCTCAACATCTCTAACAATCAGGGAAATGCAAATCAAAACCATAATGAGATATCACTTCCATGAATATGTACAATTATTATGTATCAATAAAAAATTTTTTAAAGTCCCAAAACAATAAAATCTGGTGTGGATGCGGAGAGATAGGAACACTCGCACACTGCTGGTGGGAATTCAAACTAGTGCAACCTCTGTGGAAAGCAATATGGAGATACCTCAAAGAGATACAAGTAGATCTACCATTTCATCCAGCAATCCCATTACTGGACATCTACCCAAAAGAGCAAAAGGTATTCTATAAAAAAGACATCTGCACTTGAATGTTTATAGCAGCACAGTTCACAATTGCAAAGATGTGGAAACAACCCAAGTGCCGTCAATTCATGAGTGGATTATTAAAATTTGGTATATGAATACAATGGAATATTACTCAATTATAAGAAATGACAGTGATCTAGCACCTCTTATATTTTCCTAGATAGAGCTTGAGCCCATTCTACCAAGTGAAGTATCCCAAGAATGGAAAAACAAGCACCACATGTACTCACCATCAAATTGGTATTAACTGATTAACACTTATGTGCACATATAGTAATAACATACATCGGGTGTCAGGCAGGTGGAAGGGGGAGGGGGTTGGGTATATACAGACCTAATGGGTGTAGTGTGCACTGTCTGGGGGATGGAAATGCTTAAAGCTCTGACTCAGGTGGGTCAAAGGCAATATATGTAACCTAAACATTTGTACCCCTGTAGCACATTCAGGAATAACATTGATCGGGTGTCGGGCATATGTGGGTGGGGGAGGGGATGGGTGTATACATACATAATGAGTGCCATGCACACTGTCTAGGGGATGGACACATTTGAAGCTCTGACTTGGGGGGGGGTGTGGGGGCAAGGGCAATATATGTAACCTAAACTTTTGTACCCCCACAATATGCTGAAATAATAATTTAAAAAAAGAAATTAAAAAAAAATTAAAAAAGTAAATGAAAAACGCCTTGTATCCAAAATATATAATAATATGAATAAGGAACTCTTACAACTCAACAAACTACCCAACTTTAAAAATGGGCAAGAGATTTGAACATTTTTCAAAGGAAGATATACAGATGATAAATAAAAGACACAAAAAGATGCTCAACATCATTAGTCATCAGGAAAAAAAATTAAAACCACAAAGAGATAACATTGTAAGCACATTAGAATAACTGAAATGAAAAAGACTGACCACACCAAGTGTTGGCAGGAATATGGGGCAACTGAAATCACCAAGAATTATGATAGGAGTAGTACTGGAAAGAGTGACAATAATCCTCAAGAAATAAGGGGGAATGACTTGGGGTTTGGAAATGATGTTGAGGTGGGTTAGTGAGTGGTTTCATCTGGTGTTATGAGACTCAACCTAGGTATTTCTCTGGACTAGGGAGGTAGAATAGGCTGGAAAGAACAATGAAGGACAAGGATACCTAAAGGACACCCACTCCAACTCCAGGCTCAATGGTAAGAGCAATGAGGAAGAAAAGGCAATCACTTCTTTTTTTTTTTTTTTTCCTGTTTTTTTTTTATTTTTTTATTTTTATTTTTTGTTTATTTTTCAGCTCATTAAGGGGGTACAAAAGATCAGGCTATATACATTGCCCATGCCTCCCCATCCCCCCGAGTCTGAGCTTTAGTTGTGTTTCTTGAGAGAACTATACCTAATGCAGTGTACTCATGGGAGATCCAGGTTTTTAGATACCTCAATTTCAACGTGTTCCAAACTTAATTCCAACCCTTCCTCTTTACTCCACACAAACTGACAAATTACCTACCTCTTAACGCACTCTTTCTTTATGGCTCCTAATCTTGTGAATGGCATTGACATCTGCTATGGGCTGAATTGTGTGCCCCTGCCCCCAAAATCATACGTTAAAGCCCTAGCCCCCAATGTGTTGGTATTTGGAGATGGGACCTTTGGGAGGTGATTAGGTTTAGATGAGGTCATAAGGATGGGACCCCATGATGGCATTAGTGTCCTTATAAGAAGAGACACTAGACAGCTTGTTTTCTCTTTACCATGTAAGGACACAGCAAGAAGTTGGCTGTATACAAGCCAAAAAGACTCAGTCATGTTGGCATCTTGATCTTGAACTTCTAGCCTCCAGAACTGTGAGAAAATAAATTTGTTGTTTAAGCCACTCAATCTGTGGTATTTAGTTATGGCATCCTGAAGTGTCATCTACTCAATTGCCCAGGCTAGAAAATTGGGAATCATCTTTTTGCTTTACCCCCAACATTGAATCCAACACTATTTCTTGTCAATTTTACCTACTAAATATCTCTGAAATAAGTTCGTTTCTCTCCTTTTCCATGGTCCTTCCTTCCTTCCTTCCTTCCTTCCTTCCTTCCTTCCTTCCTTCCTTCCTGATGCTTAATATCTTTCAGGCTCTGTTAGGTGATAGCTATCCATGTCCAAGCCATCAGCATCTCTCATATCTTGGACCTAATTTTTTTTCTCCTTTGTTTGGGTCACTTAGCCTCTAGTCTGTAGCCTGCAGAGGGAAATAAAAGGTTCTTTATCTTACAGCTTCTCTGATCTGTTATTTGTAGCAATATTAATGTCCCAGAAACCCTGGGAATAATTTCAATTTTGGGGCAAATTTTTCTTTCCTGGAAGTGGGTGTGATAGAATAAATGATATTTGTTGTTGCTCTTTTGTGATGGCAGAGAGAGAGTGAAGAAGTATGGGAACAGGCAACCAATCTGGCAGCTGCATTTATTTTATAATAGAAATCAGACTAAAGATCCAACCAGAACAGGTTATAGTGAGTGGAAACATTATTAGGGGTGGGAGGCAGGAAAAAGAATGGAGTCTGATAATAGATATGGCAGGAAGGGTGGATCGCCTTTGGCAAAAGGAGAGTCAAAACACTGAAGTGTAGGGGAAATGCAGTAAAGTTTTACAGGAAAATTGAAGATTTTTTTCTGTTTATGTCATGCTGATTTAAAGTGCCATCACATAAAATTTTAAGATATAATTTCCCTAGCCCGATTGACAAATTACCTATCTCTTAAGTATCTTTAGTTGGCAAAGACAGGATGTGGTCATTTTACAAAACAATTTTTTCTCTTTGTGTTTGTAATCTAAGTTTCTAAACATTAAAAATAACAATAGCAGTAGTAGCTAACATTTATTGAGTGTTTACTATGTTACAAACTACTAAGCTTTACATACTTGTTTTGTTTAATCTCACAATGAGGATGATCCTGTGAGGAAGGTTCTGTTATTACCCTTGTTCTATAGGTGACGAAATTGAGGCTCAGTACACTTAGCTAGTCAAAAGTTGATAACATAACATCTCACTTGGCAAATCCCAGACTGACTGTCTCCTCTGGAACCCACTCTCTTAAATATTGGTTTCTTTCACGTGATAGTTTTATTTAACTTTTCTTTTAATAAGTCTTTATGCTAGTCTTTATAATAGCTGTAAGAGAGTTTGAAAATGGTCTGAACATTCAGAGAAGAGTATCATCTTTTCCTTCTTTCTTACACACATTAAAAAAGTTTTTGACAAAAGTATTACATTGAGAATTTTGGCTGAAATGTTAGGTTCCGTAATTTTATGTACAAATCGGCCAAAACTTAATTTTAGAGTGTTTGGTAAAGAATGCAAACATTCCATTTAGCAATGAAGAACAAACCAATAAGATGAGCCCTGCATTTAGAAAAACAAAATCTGTGTTATAAAATTCTTTGATCTTAGTTACTGGATATAAACTTTACCCAAATAAATCAGAGCTGAAAGGCAATGTTTTCACTGACTATGTGGAACACCTAGGTGGTATGATATGGATTCTTAATTGTGACAGGAGAGTGCTTAATCTCAAAGTGAAACAAAAACCTGGACCATATGATACTCAGGTTTTTCCAGAAAATCTGTAATTTTATCAACGTCCTTAGATAAGCTTATATCTAAATCATTCTATCTGATAAAATTCTGGAAAATTTTACTAAAAAGTTTCACCCAACTAAAAACAATTAAATAATAATAGACATAGCTATTTTAAGGGATTAGAATTATAACTCTGCCATACATGAGGTATGTGACCTTGGACAAATTTACTTAGCTGTTCTTTGCTTTAGTTTCTGCGTCCATAAAATAAGGTTAATAATAAACCAGTTAGCACAGTGCCTACCATATAGTAAGTATTCAAGAAATGGTTACTTTAAACTGAAAGTTATTATTTAATTTGAGATTTGCTCATCCAATGTGTGATTTGCTAAATTCTCCTGTCCAGAGTATAGCCCAAATATGGGAGGCATATGAAGATAAACAGAAGGATCAATGCCAGCAATGGATATGAGGAGTCTGATTAAATTGAATAAACAATGGCTCAGACAAAACGAACACTTTAGTTACCCTATGAAGAGACATTATCTCTGGTTTGGAATTGGTAGATGTAAAAAGCCAGTTAGGAAATTAGAGGTTCCTTTATATCCTAACTGTCTGAGCAGTCACATGTTTTGCTACAATCCAGAGATAGGAGGAGTAGGTCTTATGACTCATAGTCCAGTAAACACTTAATTAGATTACCCTGCTATTCAGGAATTCAAGGGTCTCTCTCTTATAATTTTGAAAAGACATGTTTATAATATCCTTGGTGTATATATATGACCAGTTGTTAAATAATCTAAAATGGCTGTAAAAGTATTACTTTGGCCAAGAGGTATTTAACTCAACATTTGTCAAGTATACCTTATTTCATGTCTTTGTAAGCCATCAGGAGGCTGAATAGTTTTTTTTTCTTTTTTTATTATTATTTCAGCATATTGTGGGGGTACAATAGTTTTAAAGGCAAGTTACTTAAACTTTATTGCCATGGTTTACTTACCTAGAAACGATGAGAGCAACATTGCTACAAAACTGTAATTACTAAAATTATAATAAAATTGTGATAACTACTACTATCACTACTACTAATATTAATAACAACTTATCTCCTAAATTGTCTTTAAGACTAACTAAGGTAATATATGTAAAGTGTTTATAAAAGGGCCAGGCATGATATAAGAGTTTGTTACTATTGTTATCCTGAGTACTTCCAAAGTCAATGAAAATAGAGGGAAAAACTAAATGGTTAATGTAAGCAAGGATTTAGTAAACTATTTAATTTCTACTTGGAATAACCCCTATAAATTCTTTTTCTCTTGATGAGCTAATTTGGAAACACATGTGTCTTTCTCCTGCTTTAGGGGTTTTCCAAAGTGCTTTTCTGAAAAGTTATGACATGTTAAAAAAAAACAAAAAACAAAACTCCAAGGCAAATCAAAAAGAGGAAGCAGAGCATTCTAAAATGTCTCCTTATCACATAACAGGCACATAGACTCCTGCTTTTTTTCTCCCACAGATTCCATGTGACCCTGCTGTGATGTTTGTCCATTGTGGAAGAAGTTTACAAAGTTCTGCCTGGGCTATGTGTGGGAATGGGGTTCTCAAGACATTCTTAGCTCTCTCTTCCACCCATTCAGCCTTTCCAGAACCCCCTCTCATAAAACACAGATTGTGAGAGCCAGAAAGCCCTTAAGGATCATTGTGTCAGACTCCTTTATTATATAGCTGGAGAAACAAAATTCTGGAGGGAGGGAGGGATTTTTCCAAGGTTACATAGGAAGCCACTGAGAATACAATTTAGTTGCTCTGATACCAACCAGTCCAGTGTTCTTTCTATCATATCACTTTGCCTTTTTCAGATAAGAATCTGTTTTCTTGTCATCTAAGAGAGCCACACATCCAGGCATTCTTCTAGGACTCAGAGTAGGAAAATAATTACAAAATCTTTCTCATCTCAAGTTTAAATGTTGAGATTTTTTTTTAAGAAGCCAAAGTCCAATGTCAAGAAATAATATATTCTGTATGCAGTTATAATAGCTGAAAAACTTACCTTCACAAAAAGCTCAATTTCAGGGTCTGCTTGAGTGCTGGGCCTCAGGCCTGCCATCTTTCTGTCTTTACTGCCAGTTGCCAGTCCCCTGCCTCCTGCAAAGTCCACAATATTTGTAGACTCTTCTTCCAATTTTATCCAAAAGCTCAAATAATGTTGGTATTTTAAGAGGAGAGAGAGTCTATCTTGTAGTAGACTGAGTCAGACATAGGGCCAGTCTCTTCTCTCAAAGGGTGGGATGTAGAAAATTCTAGACGCTTAAGAGCAGCTCTTGAATTTGTTTTTCTTCTTCCTCTTGACCCAACATTTGAATCAAGGAGGAGCCAAAGGGGTGTGTGTAAACTGGCTGGCTAGAAGGGTGGGAGTGTTTCCAGAGAAGCTTCAATGCCATGAGTCAGCATAGGAGAAACACATACACACAAACACACACATACAGTGCTGGCTTCCATATATCAAGCATACCAGATGTTCTTTAGAGTCTCCCTTTGAGTCCTGGGCTCCATGCCCAGAAAAAGGCCTCTTATTTCTGTTCCTGTAACCTGAAAGCTCTTCCAGGAAAAGAGCCAGAAATGATTTGGATTTTTATCATTGAAAAGGATGTTTATCCAATGTATGAAAGAGGGCTAAAAAAATTGTACTTCATCAAATGTCTCCACCCCCAATTCTACTGCTCACACAGCCAGATTTCCATTCTGGGTTGCAAATTTCACTTCTCTCTATAACCAAGGAACGTTCACTGGGGTGGCTGAGTCTGGGGGCTTGTTCAGTGTGCCCCATCTAGTCCTTTATTTCTTGGAAGTGTGGACTGGGACAGATCGCTTCCTTGTTTTGGCATCTGTTATCAGGAACCACAAGTAGTTAGTTCTGTATCTGCTTGTCAACCCTGGGAACAGCAGTAAAGTATCCAAACTGATCACACATTGTCTATGATGTTTCTAGCAGCTGTGTTTTCTGCCCACCCGGGCTAGGGCTGTGGACCCCTGGATTAATAAAACTCTTTGGTGGGAACAGTCTCTTCCTGCTTGGAGCAAAACTAAACATAGATCCACCAGTTGGGCACCACCGTGACCCTCTCTCTACAGCACCAAATGTCCCCCACGCTCACATGGGCTGTACATGCACCTGCCATTGCCCTGTGTAAAGATTTACAAGGTTAAGAGGCTCTTGGGAGAAACCCAGCCTGTTCCATACCTACAGGTTCTAGGCAAGGGGTGGCTGATATGAAGGTGGGTGTTGTTTGGGTGAGGGAGAGGCCTGATGATTTCCCAGATGGTCTGAAAAGTGAGAGTGAAATTGTGCAGGGCATCTGCTGAGCCAACCTTGAAGGTGAGTTTAGGACTGACTGTTTGGCAGGACTTGGTGACTGCTTTGTTTAGCCATATTTTTATACTATTCATCTTACTCTATTTGTTCATTCTGAAGACAATCAATGAATGCTTACTCTGTGCCAGGATGCTGATCCACTGACTGAGACTGGCAGCATGGGAGGACAGTAAGCTTGGGAGGACATCACGGATTCAACTTCAAGCCCACTCAGTCTGATGGATCCTCACCTTTCCGTCACTCTCTATATCTAATGAGTGCAAATCTTGTCACTTCTATATCCTGACTATTTTAAGAATTCATTGACTTCTCCTTGCCTCCACTGCTACTCCAAATTTCAAGCCAGCAACATTCTTTTTTAATTGATTTAAAAATTTTTATTTTAAAAGACCAAATCGTTGCTTGACCCTCAGGTCTCATGGGAAAACCACTATCCTTACCATCACCACCACCACCACACCACCACTGCAACAACCAACAAGGGCATAATAATAGCCTATGTATTTTTCATTGATCTGTCTTTCCTTGTGCTGGTACCAGACTGGATAACTGCTTTATAGTTAAGTTTTGAAATCAGGAAGTGAAAATCCTCCCACTTTTTTCTTATTTCGAAAAATTATTTCGGCTATTTTGGGTTCTTTTCACTTCCAGGTAAATTTTAGGATCAGCTTTTATACTTCTGCAAAAACACTTGCTGGAATTTTAATAAGGAATGTGTTCAATCTATATTACAATTTGAGGAGTACTGCCATCTTAGTAAGATTGAGTTTTTAAATCAAGAAATAATTTCCTATCCCTTTATTTAGATCTTCTTTATATTTCCTTAACAATATTTTTTAGTTTTTATTGTACATCTTGTACTTCTTTTGATAATTTTATTCCTACCTGTTTTATTTTTTGATGCTACTATGAATAAAAATGTTTTCCTAACCTCATTTTTGGATTGGTCATGTCAGTATATAGAAATAAAATTGATTTTTACTTTTTCTTTTTCTAAAAAAATAAATTTTTATTTTGGAATAATTTCAGATTTACGGGAAAGTTGCAAAGATAGTACAGAGAGTCCTTGCTGCCTCCTTACCCAGTTTTTCTTATCATTAATAATACCTAATGGGTGCAGTGCATGCTGTCTGGGGGATGGGCATGCTTGTAGCTCTTACTCTGGTGGGGAAAAGGCAATATATGTAACCTAATATATAAGGCAATATATGTAACCTTTGTACCCCTGTAATATTCTGAAATAATAAAAAATAAAAATAAATATCTTACATTACTATGGTACAGTTATTAGATCTAAGCGACTCACATTGTTACATTACTATTAACTAAATTTTGGACTTTATTTGGAATTCACCATTTTTCTACTAATATCCCTTTTATATTCCAAACTACCTTCTAAGAAATCACATTACATTTAGTTACCATTTCTGTATAGTCTTCTCTCATCTGTGAAAGTTCTTATTCTTTCCTTGTTTCTCATGACATTGGCAGTTTTGATACTGCCAAGTTGAAAATACTTAGCCAAGTATTTTGTAGAATCCATCTATTTGGGTTTATCTGATATTTTTCTCATGATTAAACTAGGGGTTATTGGTTTAAAGAAGAATACTACAATGGTGAAGTTCCTTTCTTATGACATCATATTAAAGGGTACATGCTGTCAACATGACTTATCACTGGTGATGGAAACCTTCATTATTTTCCCAAGGTGGTGTTAGCTGGGTTTCTCTACATAAAATTACTATTTACTCCATCCCATTCCACACTCCATTCTTAGGAAGCAAGTAACTAAGTCTAGCTCACACTTAATATTGGAGAGGGAGATTAAGATTTGCCTTCTGGAGTGGTTTATATCTACAAAAATTATTTGGAATTCTTCTCTAAAATTTGTCTCTGCTGGCCCATTTTATTATGTATTAAATTATTTATATTAGTATGGAATAATGTATACATATTTTATACTTTGGGTTGTAATCCGCTACTACATTTTTTATTGCTCAAATTGTTCCAGTTTCTGCCATTGCAAGACATTTCAGTTTGTCTCCTGTGTCCCTTAGACATACCCTATCCTTTTACTTATTTCTTTAGCATTTCCTTACTTTATTGCACTGCAAGATGCTCCTAGTTTATCTTGTATTTTCCTTGTCCCAGGTCATTTCTCCAAAGAGCCCTGGTTACTTTTATAGAGAATGGTATTTAGAAAACAGTATCTGGGTGCTGGGTATGCTCATCACTAAAGGGATGTCACCATTTCTAGGTGTTCCAAGTGGATAGAGTTAGGAAATGTATATACATGCACTAACACACACACATATATATATATATATATATACTCATCTACAATTGTTTCTGTATCTATTAATCTGTATAAATATTAAGCTAAACCTAAGTTTATACTAACATTTCCAACTCTAATTAAGCATCACATGATTTATATATCATTTTTGGTTGAGTGTCTGTTCAGATCTTTTGCTAATTATTTTATTGATTTTTTTCTCATTGTTGAATTTTAAAAGTTTTAAGTTTAAGATACACCTTGTATCTATGTATGAGTCCTTTATCAGACATATGATTTGAAAACATTTTCTTCCAATCTGTAGTTTGTCTTTCCATTCCCTGAACAGCATATTTCATAGGAAAAAAGTTTTAAATTTTGATACAGTCCAATTTATTAATTTTTGTTTTTATAGATTATAATGTCATGTCTGAGAACTCTAATTCAAGGTAATGAATATTTTCCTGTCTTTTCATTTAGGAGTTTTATAGTTTTGTATTTTACATAAAGACCTATGATTCAGTTTTAGTTAATTTTGGTGGAAGATGTGAGGTAAATGTTGAGGTTCATTTTTTCGGCATATGAATCTCCAATTGTTATAGCACCATTTGTTGAAATGATGATTCTTTCATCATTGACTTGCCTTTACATCTTTGTCAAAAATATTTAACTACATTTACATAGGTCCATTTTGGGTTCTCTATTCTAATACATTGAGGTATTTGTTTATACTTTACTTTTTTCAATACTATATACTGTCTTGATTATTGTAGCTTTATAGTACATCTGGAAATTGAGTAATTTGAGTCTTCTGACTTTGTTTTTCCTTTTCAGAGCTGTTTTAGCTATTTTAGTACCTTTGCCTTTACATGCAAATTTTAAAATCAGCTTGTGAATATATGAAAAATGATGAATTTTGATTGGGATTTTATTGACTCTGTAGGTCAAATTGGGGAGAATGGACATCTTAAGAATATTGAGTCTTCCAATCCACAAACATGACATATCTCTCAATTTAATTTAGACTTCATTTGACCTCTTACATTGGTGTTTTGTAGCTTGTCACATACATACCCTGCACATATTTTGTTAGAACTTTACCTAAGTACTTCATTTTTGGGGTGCTATCACAAATTCTGTTTTCTTATTTGAAATTCCAATAATTTATTCCTAGTATACAGAAGTGAAAGTTTTGTGTATATTGACCTTGTATCTTGTGACCTTGCTAAACTTATTATTAATAGTTCCAGGAGCTTTATTGTAGATTATTTGGGATTTTCTAAATAAAGAGATTTTTTTCCCTTTCTAATATGTATGCCTTTTATTTATTGTCTTATTGCACTAGCTAGGACTTTCAGTACAATGTTTCATAGTAGTGGTGAGAAAAGATATTTGCCTTGTTCCCAATTTTAGTGGAAAATCACTCAGTTGTTCACTGAAAGTTTTACATAGATAGCCTTTATTAGGTTAAGGCTAATATTGTATTCCAAAGTTGTTGAGAGTTGTTATCCCTAATAAATATTTAATTTTGTTGAATGTTTTTTAGCATTGATTTATATCATCATTTTGTGGTTCTTATTTAGTCTGACAATATGAGAATTACATTTATTGATTTTTGAATGTTGAACCAGCTTTGAATTCCTGGGATAAACCCAACTTGATCTTGATGTATTATGTTTTTTATATATTGCTAGATTTAATTGGCTAATATCTTAGTAAGAATGTTTGTATTTATGTTCATGAGTGATATTGGCCTTTAGTAGTTTTTTTTTGTAACATCTTTGTCTGATTTAGACCTTAGGATGATACTGGCTTCATAAAATGAGTAGGGTAGTTTCCTCTCTTTTGTTTTCTGAGAGACTGTGAAATTGGTATGTCTTACTTAAATGTTTGGTAAAATTGATTAGTGAAGCTATCTTGCCTGGAATTTTCTTTTTTGAAAAATTTTTAACTACAAATTTTGTTTCTTAAATGGATGTCAGGCTATTCAAATTATCTGTTTTTCCTTGAGGTAAATTTTTAGCTTGTGTGTTTAAGGAATTGATTCACATAATCTAAGTGTACAGGCAAGAGTGATTATAGTATTTCCCCTACTATTCTTTCAATGTCTGTAGGATCAGCAGTGATGTATTATTCTGTTTTATTCCTCATATTGGTACTTCTCTCTTCCATGTTTTTTCTTTGTTAGCCTAGCTACAGTGTTTTTTTTTTTCAATTTTATTGATCTATTCAAATAACCAGAGTTCAGTTTCATTGATTTTCTCTATTGTTTTTCTGTTTTCAATTTTATTGATTTCTGCCCTAATTTAAGATTTTCTCTTCTTTCTCCAGTTTCCTAAGGTAGTAGCTTAGGTTGTTGATTTTATGTCTTTCTTCTTTTCTGATATAACATTAACTTCTCTAAATTTTACTCTCAGTACTGCTCTTGCTGCACACTCAAATTTTGATATGTTGTATTTTCATTTTCACACAGTTCAAAATATCTTTACATTTCCATTAAGATTTACTCTTTGACCCATAGGTTATTTAGAAGTGTATTGTTTTGTTTCTTAATATTTGAGTATTTAAAAATACCTCTATAATATTTATTTCTAGTTTAACCCTGTTATGGTCTGAAAGTATACTTTGCATGATCTCTGTTATTTTAAATGTGCTCAGGTTTCTTTTGTGGTCAAGAATATGGTCTATTTTGGCCGGGCGCGGTGGCTCACGCCTGTAATCCCAGCACTCTGGGAGGCCGAGGTGGGCGGATCGTTTGAGCTCAGGAGTTCGAGACCAGCCTGAGCAAGAGCGAGACCCCATCTCTACTAAAAATAGAAAGAAATTATATGGACAGCTAAAAATATATATAGAAAAAAATTAGCCGGGCATGGTAGTGCATGCCTGTAGTCCCAGCTACTTGGGAGGCTGAGACAGGAGGATCCCTTGAGCTCAGGAGTTTGAGGTTGCTGTGAGCTAGGCTGACGCCACGGCACTCACTCTAGCCTGGGCAACAGAGTGAGACTCTGTCTCAAAAAAAAAAAAAAGAATATGGTCTATTTTAGTGAATGTTCCATGTGCATTTGATGAGAAAGTGTATTGTGCTATTGTTAGGATAGCGTATTTTAAAAATTCAGATCAACTTGTTTGATTACACTGTTCAAGTTGTCTATATCCTTGCTGATTTTCTTTCCGTGTATTCCATTATTTACTGAGAGAGAGGTGTTGAAGTTTACAGCTATAATTGTGGATTTGTCTATTTCTCTTTTTATTTCTATCAGTTTTTGCATTATATATTTTGAAGCTTTGTTGTTAGGTACATACCTGCATAGGATTGTTTATGTCTTCTTATAAAATTGATTCTTTTATCATTAAGTATTGTCTCTTTATCCCTTGTAATATTCCTTTTTCTGAAGTCTACTTTGTCTGAAATTAACATAGTTCAACTAGGTTTCTTTTGGTTAGTGTTTGATGCTATGTCTTTCTCCAAATCCTTACTTATAAGTGGGTTTAAAGTGGGTTTGTTGTAGACACCATATAGTTTGGCCTTACTTTTTTATGCAACCTATCTCTTTTTTCTACTGGTGTGTTTAAATTATTTGCTTTAAAATTATTACTAATATTGTTGAATTAAAATTTATCATTTTGCTAGTTGTTTTCTATTTATTACAGGTCTTGTGAATTATTTTCCCTCTTTTTATGGATTCTCTGTTTTTAATTGGGCAATTTATATGATTCTATTTTATCTCCTCTACTGAGGTCACTTAGATCTCTTAAACTATTCAGTGGTTGCTTTAGAGTTTACAGTATAAATTTTAAAATAATCTGAGGTCACTTTCAAGTAATATTATACCAGTCTTTGTGTAAAGACTGTATCCATCCCTTGTGCCATTGTTGTCATATATTATTTTTACATATGCTATAAACATCCTATACATTGTTACCATTAATGCTTTAAACTATTATATTTTATTGCATTTTGAGTACATTTATTCTGTCTCCAAAGTTCTTAATCTCTTTTTGTAAATCCATGTTTCTAACCCCTGTTGCAGTCCTTCTGCCTTCAGGACTTGCAGGGTAGGTGTTTTGGAATTTCTCTCAGTTTTTGTTCATCTAAAAATCTTTATTTCTTCTTTGCTTTTATGGGATATTTTCAATTGGTATAGAATTCTGGGTTGAATCTTTCGACATTTTAAAGATGTGACTCTGATAACATCAGCAAGGTAGAGGTACCAACACTCATCTCCTCCACAAAAACAACAAATAAACAATTGCATACCAATGAAAATAGCTCTGAGAGAGCTCCAGACTACAACAAAGCAGCAGAAACCTTTTGGAGTGCAAGAACTGAGGATGGCGACATAGGAAAGGGTAAAATGTATTTTACTTACATCACCCCATCCCCTACTCCAGAGAAGCTCAGAACCAAGAGAGATCCCTTTGCCATGGGGAAAAGCAGAGCAGAGAGATCCCAGAAATCTTCCTAACTATCATGGACACCTTCAGCTGCTGAGGACTCTTTCAGTCTTCATCAACAATGAGCCTAGCTGACAGACTTGCCCAGAACGCCCACTTCAGTGCTTCCCTAGAGAAGGAGCTATCACTGTGTCCCCTCCCTGGGGCTGAAGCTACTGTTGCACAGAGCCCAGGGAACCAAGTTGCTGTTGTTGTTGTGCCCCACCCTCCAGGATCAAAACACCAAACTCACTTGCCAGCTATGGGACTAGAGCTGTTCTGTCCTCTGCCCCACCGCCTGGGGCCTAAATCTCAGCTGTGACATACCATCACCAGAGCTGTGCTACAACTTCTCTGCACCCCACTCTCTGGGTCCTGAGTCATGGCTTAATTCTGGCATCATGGGGGCTGCACTGCCACTGCTCCACCCCATCCACTGGGCCCTGAGTCACAGCTTTGAACCAATCGCCAGGGCTGTGCTGTCACTGCTCTGCATCCCACATCTGGAATTCTGAGTCACAGTTTCATTTTCCCATCACTTGGGCCACACTGCTGCTGTTCTGTGCTCTGCCTCTGGGATCCTAAGTTGCAGGTTTGATCCACCATCATGAGGGCCATGGTGCTCCTGCTTTGCACCCCACAATCCCTTAGGGCCTATGTAACATTTATGACCTACAGCACCTACATTTATGATCTCCGGGGACATGCTGCTGTGAAGCCCAGCCCAGGGCTCAGGCCACGGCTGCACCCTGTTATCCATGGGCCTCTGACCCTACTGCATCCTGCTATACCTAGGGACAACTCACTGCAGTGTACCCCAGAGACCCAGACCCTGGCTCTATGGGCAATCTGCACACACCTGCACCTCAGATACCTGTGCCATTGCTGTAGCAAGTGTGCTTATAGCTGAAGTTCCAGGCATCATGGTAGAACCAGGCACCCCTAGCTCAGAATCGCAGTTCCACTGCTGCTTTGAGTGCCTGGGCTCCAAACACCAGAGCCACTACTGCAACAGGCACACCTGCTCCCTGGTTTCCAGACAAAGCTGTGTTCATGCCAGCATGACAGACACAGCACCAAGAAAGGAGTGCGATGCGCACTCTCTGGGGGATGGACACGCTTGAAGCTCTGACTCGGGGGTGGGGCAAGGGCAATATACATAACCTAAACTTATGTACCCCCATAATATGATGAAATGATAAAAAAGAAAGGATTCCCTCAGCTAGAACTTCCCTACATGGGACAAGAGGAAAGCAAGAAGACCCCAGCAGCCTTCACCACTGAGGAACCCAAAAGCACTAGCAGTCATCATAGCTGCTGACAACCACAGCTTTTGTTGCTGAGGACCCCCTCACTCTTCACTGACATTGACCTCAGCTGACAGAATTTCACAGAGACTATGCCACTGTACCTTTCCTGGAACTGTAAATGCTTCACCTGACACAGTATAAATCCTTCTAGCCACCCATCTGTAAATTTATACCTTTCACCAAATTTTGGTCATTATTTCTTCAGATTTCTTTTCTGCCTTATTTTCTCTCTTCTCCTTCTGAGACTCCAATTACACATGGGTCAGACTTTTTGATACTGTCCCACAGGTCCTTGAGGTTCTGTTCATTTTCTTTTCTAAAATTTTTCTCTCTGTTCTTCAGATAGACCAAACAAAATCATCTGGTTTTCAAATTCACGGACTGTTTTATCTGTTGACGTCATTCTGTTGTTAAGCTCACCCAGTAGATATTTTTTTTTTAATTTGTTTTTCTTTGCTGAGGTTTTCTATCCTTTCATTGAAAGCATAGTTTTGTTTACTTCATTGCATGTAGTTATAATAGCTAGTTTAAAATCCTTGTCTGATATTTCCAACACCTGGGACATCTCAGGGTTGGCCTTGATCAATTGACTTTTCCCTTAGTAATCAGTCACATTTTCCTGGTTCTTGTTATATTGAATAATTTTGGATTGCATCCTGGACAATGTGAATATTATGTCATTGAGATTTTAGATTCTGTTATGTTTCTCCAAAGGTGTTACTGTCTTTGCTTTTGTTTTAATGGGCAATTAACTTAGCTGTACTCAAAATTCAAACTCTGTTCTTTGGTAGCTCAAAGTTCGGTTCAGTTATTTTATCTTTAGACGGAATTCTGGGAGTCTGCCTTGTATATGGAAAATTCAGGGATCATGTAGATATTTGGGCACAGCTTATACACAGAGTTTAGTTGTCTACTTTTCTCAATCTCTTTATTTCCAGGATTTCCTCTTCATTTTCTGGTTGCAGTGGTTGCCCAAACTCTGCCCTCTAGTTCTTCGGACCAGAAAGACTGAGAGTTTTCTTTGGAGTTTTAACTTCCCCATATGGTGCAGGTACAGGCTGTGGCATGCCCTCGGGCTGTATGCCATGGAACTGGGAAACTCACCCAATGCAGTTTGTTTCTTCCATGTGTCAACTCTCCTCCAGAATCTGCCTCTACACTACCTTCAGGTAGTTGTTATTTATATTTTGCCTAGAGCTTTTTAATTGTCACCTGTGAGACGATGGAGTGGATCAAATAGGAGTTTACCCAGCCATTACCAGAGCAGAACCCAGTGTTCAATATTTTTAATAACATAAAAATATAGCATGCTTTGTATTATATATAAGTGAGGTTTTTCTACAAATGGAATATTATAACAGTTAACCACGATGACTATTCACAAACACATTTTAAAATTTATGAAACATTTTAGAGCAAGGGGTTTTAAAATGTAACTATTTAGATATAATTACTTGCCTGTTCTTCAGCCACTATTATTCAAAGCTTAGTCTAACCTTGTCCTCCAACTCTGAGTATAACTAACTCACCGTGAAGATGTTCATGGTTTCTAGGGCTTGTTTTTATGGCTTGAGATAGCTAAGCAGTTTTTATTTTAGCTAACATGATTTACCTCCTTTATGTCAAACACAGTGTCAGTGTGTAATATATAATGCTTTATATAATCCTCATAACAACTGTATAAGGTATTTATTGTTAATATCAGTTTCAGGTGGGGAAACTGAGGCTCAGGAGATCAAATAGCTCCTCCAAGGTCACACATCTGAACTGAGATTGTAATGGTGGTCTACTTGACTTCAGTGCCCATCGTCTTTCACTTACACCACAATCCACTCAATCACTGAGCTCTCTTTACTTGGAAATCTTTCATTGTCTGTCAGTCAATGAAATAGTTTTGTTAAACTTTCCTAGGTTTTCTTTTCAGATAAATGCCTATTTTATTTGGTTTTCCCTACTTCTAGGTCTCTCTTGCTTCATATCAAAGCTGAGAAAAAAAAATTACACAATAATATGATGACAACACTTTGTGCAAGAGTCCAGAAATAGTCTTAATCTAATCAAAAGAACATTTTACAACCATTTTGCTAATTTGTAATAGACTTTTCCTTCTGCTTCCTGCTATTGGCTTTAGAAAACAACATCATCTAATATAAGTAGTGAATACTAGATCCTAGGTAACCCTGGGCAAATTGCAAGGCCTTATCGTTATTTTCCTTATCTATAAAGTAAGATAATAATAGCTGTACTACTTACGTCACAGAGTTATCAGATAGAGGGGCAATGAGGTAGTGTGTATGAAAACACTTGTAAACTGTAAATCTCTATTTTTGGTCAAGAGATTACAATTAAAATCTGTAAAAAGTTGGTTTTATGAACAAGCATACACAGGAATTAAGATCATTTTTCTGCTCTGTGGTATAAACAATGAGTTAAAGTATTAGGGAGACCTGATTTCAAAACCTCTCTGCTACTTATAAACCCTATAGCAGGTTCAACCTATCTAAGTTTCAGGTGCCTTACATGTAAAAGGAGGCTAATAGCACCTTCCCTTCAGGGATGATGAAAGGAGTGAATGAAATAATATTTGTGCAAGTGCCTAATATAGCACTGGAGGTTTCTGGAAGCGACAATGAGTGTCGAGACCTTGGTGAAGACTATGCTTCCTCACTCTATTCTCCTTCCAGGCATGGCTCCTCAAAGAAGGACTATTACATTCTTTCATTTGATTCTCACGGTAGCCCTGTGAGATCAGCTAAGTGGGTGTTTATTATGCTCATGTTATATATGAGAAAACTAAGAAAATTGGCTCTGATTGTGCCATGTACTATCTAACATTAATGAATACCGTCTGATATCCAAAAAGGGTACCATTGGATATTTGTTTCTCTTTTTTAAAAATTTTAATATTATATTTCATTTAACCCCATATATCCAAAAAATTATCATTTCCGTATGTGGCCAATTTAAACATTACTGGCCTATTTTACAATCTTTTCTTATTCCAAGTTTTCAAAATCCAATGTGAGTTTTACGCTTATAGCACATTTCAAATGGAAATGTGCTATAAGTGTATTTCTCTTTGAAAAGAGATATTTCTCTTTGGAAAGAGTATCTTTGTCAGTATTTATTGAAGCTGAGCATACACATGCCTTATGACCCAGAAATTCCATACTTAAGTTTATATCAAACAGAAATGAATATATATGTTCATCAAAAGGCATGTAATAGGATGTTCATAGCAGCATTATTTGTAACAGTTCCAAACTGGAAACTACTCAAATGTCCATCAACAGTAGAATGGATAAATAAATTGCATTGTGGTCACACAATCAAATTCTATATAGCACCAAGGATGAATAAATTACTGCTAGACAATGATGAATCTCCTAAACATAATATTTAATTTTTTTTTTTTTGAGACAGAGTCTCGCTCTTTTGCCCTGGCTAGAGTGCTGTGGCATCAGCCTAGCTCACAGCAACCTCAAACTCCTGGGCTTAAGCAATCCTCCTGCCTCAGCCTCCTGAGTAGCTGGGACTACAGGCATGCACCACCATGTCCGGC
Source organism: Eulemur rufifrons (assembly GCF_041146395.1). Classification (NCBI taxonomy): domain Eukaryota; kingdom Metazoa; phylum Chordata; class Mammalia; order Primates; family Lemuridae; genus Eulemur; species Eulemur rufifrons. The sequence continues at coordinate 18,503,397 of NC_091012.1, read as the reverse complement.
TAATTTTTTCTATATATTTTTAGTTGTCCAGATAATTTCTTTCTATTTTTTAGTAGAGACGGGGTCTTGCTCTTGCTCAGGCTGATCTCAAACTCCTGACCTCGAGGGATCCTCCTGCCTCAGCTTCCCAGAGTGCTAGGATTACAGGCGTGAGCCACGGCGCCCAGCCCATAATATTTATTATTAAATGAAAGAAGCCAGCCACAAATGAGTACATACTGTGTAATTCCATTTATTTAAAGTTTTATATAAACAGGCAAAACCAATCTTTGGTGATAGAAGTCAAGATGGTAGTTACCCTGGGCGTGGGGGAAAGGGTGTGACTAGAAAGGGGCCCAAGGGAAGGTTATGGGGTTCTGGTGCTGGCGATATGGATGTGATCACATCATGAAAATTCTTCAAGCTTATGATTTGCTGTATACATACAGAAAATTACCTTCAGTAAATTAACAGAATTTTTTTAAAATTCAGGATATTATGGGGGTACAAACATTTTGGTTACATGTAATGCATCTGCCTTGCCCAAGGCAGGGCTACAAGGGTGTGCTTCCCCCCATACAGTGCACTCCACTTCCATTACTTGTAGGTTTACGGCCCCCACCTGACCGGCACTGCAAGAGTATTGCTACCATGTGAACCAACACCTTAGTGTTGGTCACTTAGTACCAATTTGATGGCGAGTACATGTGGTGCATGTTTTTCCATCCTTGTGATACCTCACTTCGAAGGATGGGCTCAATCTCTATCCAGGGTAATATAAGAGGTGCTAGTTCACCATTGTTTTTTGTAGTTGAGTAGTATTCCATGGTATACATATACCACAAATTAAAAAGCTTCTGCACAGCCAAGGAAACTATCATCAGAGCGAATAGACAACCTTCAGAATGGGAGAAAATATTTGCTTTCTACACATCTGAGAAATTAACTTCAGTAAAAAGTTAATTTGCCATAGGCAAAACAGAAATCTGTTATCTTAGCCAAGGCTTTTCAGTGGCTTGCCGTAGTACTCAGAATAAAATCCAAAGTCTTTACCATGGCCTGCATGGCTATACACACATGATATGGCCCCCGGATACGTCCTCCACATCATTTCTTCCACCATTATTCCCCTTGCTTACTCAGCTCCAACCACATGGCCTTCTTGCTGTTATGCAAACACAGTAAAACTCCATTCCACCCTAAGACTTTGTACTTGCTGTTCCCTCTGCCTGGAACACTCTTCCCTCAGCTTGTCACATTGTTAGTTTCTTATCATGTAGGAACCAGCTCAAATGTCACTTCTTCAAAAAGTCCTTCACTCAACACTCCATCTGAAGTAGATTTCCCAGTGACTCTTTATCATATAGCATTATTATTTTTCATAGCATCTGTAACTAGCTGAAATGATCTTGTTTATTTTATGCATTTCTTCCTTGCTCATTGTCTATATTCCTCAATAGAATGTAAACTCCACTAAGACTGAGATCATGTCTGCTATACTTATTCATCATTTTATCTTTAATGCCTGACACGCTGCCTAGCACATAGTCAGTGCTCATATAAATGTTAGGGTTGAATGAATGAATGAAGATCCCTGGGCGAGCTGCCTACTAGGTTATAGCTGGGATATCTCCCACAAAGAAAGACACTTGAGAAAGTATCAGCCATCCTGTTAAAAAGAAGGCTTTGTTAGTATAACCTCTCTTCTCTTGTCCACTTCAGCTTGCTGAGGAGAAAGCTCAGAGCTTTCCCCCGTGGTCCCATGAACTTTGGCCAATAAGGATTTACTCTATGCAAAGTGCTTTAGATAAAACATCTCACCCTAGGTTTGGAGAAACCAAGTGGAACTTAACTTCTGTGCCCGACCCCCAGATTCTCCAAAGAAAAATAAAATATGGTTAACAGCCAGTGGAGTTCCTCTCTCTGATCTTATATTCCTGAGAGAACATTGACTTATTGTTGCTTCATCTCTGGGACAAGTAGTGAATATAGGGAAAGCCTTATAGAAAATTTTTTGATAAACAACAGATGTCTTTAACATGTGTTTGAGATCTTTCTTCTCATTTTTCCATGTTAGGTACAACAACTATGACCGGGCTATCATCAATACCGTACCTTATGATGTCGTCCATCGTTGGTATATAGCACATCAGACTCTAACAGTAGAGTTGAGGAGACCTGAGAATGAGTTTTGGGTCAAACTAAAGCCTGGCAGGGTGGGTCCTAAACTCTAAAGATGTCAAGTAAGCTCGTTATACTGAATCAGTTGAAGAACGGGTACTCATTTAATATGTGAGTCACAGTATCAATATGTTGGACAGGAAAAAGAGAAAAGAGTCCTGGGTGTTGGCCCTGGTCCTGCCACTCACTCGCTGAATGACCTGGAAGCAGGCCCCACCCCATCTCTAGGCATCAGTGACTCTATTGATATGATGAGGGGGTTTAACTGGATGATTCCTAAGGGTCCTTCCAGCTTAATGAATCCATTTTCTTAAATCTTGATATTTCCACTGGATGAAGAACATTTTCAGCTTAGCATAAAACATAATGAAATAGTTTAGCCCTTTGAGAAAGTATAGAATATGAAGTAAAGAGAAAGAAAAGAAAAAGAAAGAAACCAACTACCTGATTTGCTTTGCTAAGAGATCATTTACTCAAGAAACAGAAGCACCTTAAGTGCAGGGCCTATTACCTACTATTACCTTTGTAACTTCCATTTAGCCTACTACAGGGCTATACACATCTTAGTTTCCAAAAGTCCGTTTAATTTCAAAAGAAAAATGCCTCATTGAATGTAACCAGAGAACAACCTAAAGCTTTTCTTTTAAATGATCTCTTCTGATTTAGCTTCCTTTGGTCTGCCCTTCTTCTGATGATGTTTTTTTTGTCTCTCTCTTTGCCCATTCACAGGTCCTATTTATAGACAACTGGCGTGTCCTACATGGCAGGGAATGCTTCACTGGCTACCGCCAATTCTGTGGCTGCTATTTAACAAGAGATGATGTATTAAACACTACTCGTCTCTTGGGGCTTCAGGCTTAAAACTGACAGCATCAGGATTATGAATACACCTGGCACCGTCGCTACCAGAATTTCGTATCCGTAGAATAATACTGTGTCAAAACCTACTTCAGATTGTCTCCTTACCCCATCCCACAAAACAGAAGCTACCCCTTTCTTTAGCAGGGAAAACTTGTTAAAGAGTGGGGCTCTGAGTTATCTGATGTCAGCCCATCTAAGTGTGGTAGCTCTCTTCCCCAAGTGATAACATGGGCCCACATGTTTTTTAAAGCTTTTGATATAATTTTGGTCAATCTACTTTAGAATTATAATCTCCACATAAATAGGAAAGCAATAATAGTCACAAGGTAAAAATTTTTTCCAACTAGATCAGTTAGAAAGAAATGCAGTCTAGAAATAACAAAATCTTGATAAAGCAGCAATTTGCAAAATTTCTGATCTTAGGACACCTGAACACTCTTAAAAGTTACTGAGGTTCCTCAAGGAGTTCTTGGGTGTGGGATCTTTCTATTGATACTAATTATATCAGATATTAAGACTGAGAAATGCTTAAAACTCAAGAACACAGAATCACACATTCCTCAGCCACCAGAGAAATGACAACATCACATGTCATGTAGCCTCTGGAAAAGTCCTCTGTATACTCATAAGATAATGAGAATGAAAAAGTAAATATCATTTTAGTGTTATAAAAAATAATTTTTAACCCACAGACCCACTAAAAGGGCCTCAGGGACCCCTCCAGATGTCTTCAGACCATACTTTGAAAAACCCATGGGCTAGAGGATACCTCGGAACAGTACAGTCCTTTACATAGGCCTGTGGATTGAAGGGTTTAGCTTGAAACCCTAGATTTTTCTCTATAGTCTAATAGAACTCCAGACATTGTAGGAATTGCTTGGCAGCACAAGCTCAGCAATAAGGTGGGTGGGATCTGAGTTCAAATACAGTGCTTTATTTTCTGAGAAGTGTTATCTCCATCCAAATCATCCCTCAAAGAGTTCAATTAGGAAGTCACAACAGCTCCTGTTGAACAGACTCATCAGTTTGGTAATTCTGTGAGGGATAATTGCAGAAAGTTTTTAGAGACTTGTGAGTTTCCATGTTTCCGTGTGCACACACACACACAGAGAGACATGCACACACACCAAGAGAGAGTACACAGGGTTGTTCTGTAAGATTGTTCAGGGAATTCAACATGGTAGATGATGTGCCCCCAGAGAACTGGAAATTACTATCCACGTTTGTATTTTGGCAATTTGCTGGCATTTAGGATGTAATCTGTTTTCTTCCACTTCTGCTGGTCTTTTTTTCTCTCTCTCTTAAAATATTATACATGATATTTGCCAAGAATTGACTGGATCAAGTTGAATATCTTGCTGCTTTTATTTTTTAACTGGCTTCTTTTATGTAAGGAGGAGGGGTGGTATGAGGCTTCTTTTCCCCCAGCTTTCATTGGAAGTGAAGCTGTACAATAACCACATTGACCACTGTAGAATGATGAAAGAGAATCTAGGCTAGGATGTACACAACAGAAAAAAAAAAAAGCATTATTAGTGAAGCTAGGAGTCACCAAGCAAAGCAAATTCAGTATTCTGACAGAGAATGGAGCCTAATCTGATGTTTTCAGGGAGTTCTTAGGTCACATTTGGTAGTCTATGCATTATTTTATTGACCCGTCCAGTGCTCCAAAATGTGTTCTAAAAATATTTCTGTATTTTATTTGCACTATATAGGAATTTGGGGGGATCTTCCATGAAATTTGTTTTCCTCTTAGGTCAAAGGATTGAGAATTAAGTTTATTATCAAAGCATATAACCTTTAGCAATCATAACAGAAGTAACAACATTTTACTATGCAATATTTTCTCTCTACTATTATGCACTCCTCATGATATGCACAATTAGTTTTCATGAGGACATTTACCTTTCTTGAAATTTTGTGTAAATTAGCCTTGAAAATTATACCATAACTGAGGTCAACACTTATTTATGACAAGCAAAGGGCATCCTCATGGCCCTGGAAAGATGAGGACCAAAAAAAAAAATCAATTTTCCCCCATCCCCCTCTCCCCTTTTACCTTCTGTCTCTCCTGGAACCTTGATTCATTACTTATTTCACCCTCCTTTTCCTAAATTTTCAATCAATCTTTCTCAACAGTGTACTCCCTTCAGTACATTGAAGAAAGAGAAAAGGGAATTATTTGAGTGCTGACTATGGTACATCGAAAATTTTCTATGTGAGATGTTTCTTTTTTCACATCTCTTGATGTGGTCTGTGGGTCTGTGTCTACCAAGCTCACTATAGAGTCACTTTTACCTTTTGCTATGGTGGGATGGGATCAATAGGGTCAGGCCACAGCACCTGACACAGTGTCTTACAAATATAGTCCATGACAGAGATTTGTAGGAAGAAGAATAAATGAATGAGTCCTTTTCAAACAAACTCACCAGAAATTACCACATTCTCTGTAAGTATGTCCTTTTGTGTTTGGCAGTTCACTGACACTGAATTTTGTTCACCTTCATCTAGAGTGAGCAACCATCCCTGTGTGCCTGGGACTGAGGGGTTTTCAGGGCTGGAGAACTCTCCATTTTAAAACTAGGAGAGTCCCACACAAACAAGGACTGTTGGTTGGTCACCCTGCCATCTTGCTGCTAGCCACATATTTTTCTTTAGTTGCCATCACTGGTTCCCATTTCTTTCGAAGTGTTTGTAGATCACAGACTGTGTAGTCCATGAAAAAGAGGAAAAAAAGATGTACGAACCATGGTGTGCTGTGGTGGTTCCCACAGTAGGGTCCCCAGACCAGCATCATTTGAGAATTTCTCAGAAATGCAAATTTTCAAGTCCTATCCCACACTTACTAAATCAGAAACTCTGGGCATGGGAACCAGCAGTTTGCTTCAACAAGCCTCCAGGGGATTCTAATGCACTCCAAAGTTGGAGAACCACTGATAGGAAGAGCCCCGTTGCTGAGTTCTAGGCCCAGTTCTAGGCCCACTGACTCACTAAATGACTTGAGGCATCTTCTGCTCCTATTTTGAGCTTCAGCTTGCTCTTCTGTGAAATGAAAGCCTTGGACTAGGCAGCATCTAAAGGCTCTGCCACTCTGTAGTTGTGTGACATTGGTCATTTTGTTTGAGTTTTCATTGCTTAAGTTTCCTCATACGGGTATAGCAAAGGAAATACCTACCTCACAGGGTTTTCAAGCAATTTCCTGATTGTTAAATAAGATGTTTGCAGCACGTATTGATGACTAACAATAATAGATAACTCTTAAATAGTGCTTTCTACGTGCTTGACATTGTTCTAAGTGCTTTTTATCCCCACAACAATCCTATCCCTATTTTGCAAATTAAAAAAAAAAATAGAGGCAAGGAAAGACAAAGTGGCTTGCCCAAGGTCACACTGCTAAATAAGTGTCAGAGTTTGACTTCATCCCAGAGATGCAAGGATGGTTCAACATACAAAAATCTATAAATGTAATCCACCACATAAATAGAAGTAAAAACAAAGACCATATGATCCTCTCAATAGATGCAGAAAAAGCCTTTGAAAAAAATTCAGCACCCTTTTATGATAAGAACAATTAACAAAAGAGGCATAGATGGGACTTGACTTCAAAATGATAAAAGCCATATATGACAAACCCACACCCAACATCATAATGAACGGGGAAAAATTGAAAGAATTCCCGCTTAGAACTGGAACTAGACAACGTTGCCTTCTATCACCACTTCTACTCAACATAGTGCTGGAAGTCCTAATCAGAGCAATCAGGCAAGAGAAGCAAAACAAGGACATCCAAATGGCGGCAGAAGAGGTCAAACTTTCTCTCTTGGCAGGTGATATGATCGTATATCTAGAAAACCCCAAAGATTCTACCATGAGACTATTGGAATTGATAAACAAATTCAGCAAAGTCTCAGGTTACAAAGTCGATGTACACAAATCAGTACCATCCACATGCACCAACAACAGTCAAACTGAGAACCAAATAAAAGACTCCACACCCTTCACAATAGCAACAAACAAACAAAAAAATACCTAGGAATATATTTAACTAAGGAGGTGAAAGACCTCTACAGAGAGAACTACGAAACACTGAGGAAGGAAAAAGCAGAGGACATAAACAGGTGGAAAACCATACCATGCTGATGGGTCAGCAGAATCAACATTGTTAAAATGTCTATACTACCTAAAGTGATCTACAGATTCAATGCAATCCATATTAAAATACCAACATCATTTTTCGCAGATCTAGAACAAATAATTATATGATTTGTATGGAACCAGAGAAGACCCGTATAGCCAAAGCAATCTTAAGCAAAAAGAACAAATTGGGAGGCACCAATTTACCAGACTTCAAGCTATATGACAAGGTTATAGTCACCAAAACAGCATAGTACTGGCACAAGAAAAGAGACATAGACCAATGGAACAGAACTGAGAACCCAGATATAAAACCATCCTCATAGTGCTATCTGATCTTTGACAAAGCAGACAAAAACATACAATGTGGAAAAGAATCCCCATTCAATAAATGGTGCTGAGAAAAATTGGATAGCCACATGTAGAAGACTGAAATAGGATCTGCACTTCTCACCTCTCACAAAAATCAACTCATTGTGAATAACAGACTTAAACCTAAGGCATGAAACTATAAGAATTCTAGAAGAAAATATTGGAAAAACACTTACAGACATTGACCTAGGGGAAGAATTTATGAACAAGACCCCAAAGACAATCACAGCAGCAACAAAAATAAATACATGGGACCTGATCAAATTAAAAAGCTTCTGCACAACAAGGAAACTATCACTAGCGCAAATAGACAACCTATAGAATGGGAGAAAATATTCACATGTTACACATCGAATAAAGGCCTGTTAACTAGAATCTATATAGAACTCAGGAAAATCAGCAATAAAAAAATCAAACAACCCCATTAAAAAGTGGGCAAAGGACATGAACAAAAACTCTTTAAAAGAAGACAGGCTAATGGCCAACAAACACATGAAGAAATGCTCAACATCTCTAATCATCAGGGAAATGCAAATCAAAACCACAATGAGATATCACTTATCTGCAGTGAGAATGGCCTTTATCAAAAAGTCCCAGAACAATAAAATTTGGCATGGATGCGGAGAGATAGGAACACTCATACACTGCTGGTGGGACTGCAAACTAGTGCAACCTCTGTGGAAAGCAATATGGAGATACCTCAAAGAGATACAAGTAGATCTACCATTTCATCCAGCAATCCCATTACTGGGCATCTACCCAAAAGAGCAAAAGACATTCTATAAAAAAGACATCTGCACTCGAATGTTTATAGCAGCACAATTCACAATTGCAAAGATGTGTAAACAACCCAAGTGCCCATCAATCCATGAGTGAATTAATAAAATGTGGTATATGTATACCATGGAGTATTACTCAGCTATAAGAAAGAACGGTGATATAGAATCTCTTTTGTTCTCCTGGAGAGAGTTGGAACCCATTCTACTAAGTGAAGTATCCCAAGAATTGAAAGATAAGCACCACATGTACTCACCATCAAATTGGTTTTAACTGATTAACACCTAAGTGCACATATAGGAATAACATTCATCAGGCATTGGGCAGAAGGGAGAGGAGAGGAGGGGATGGGTATATACATACATAATGAGTGCAATGAGCACCATCTCAGGGGTGGACACATTTGAAGGTCTGACTTGTGGGGGGGAAAGCAGGGAGACAAGGATATTATACATAACCTAAATATTTGTATCCCCTTAATATGCTGAAATAAAAAAATAAAAGATAATGAACACACACAGGAAAACACACACACACACACACACACACACACAATGAGATATCACTTAACTCCAGTGAGAATGGCCTTCATCAAAAAGTCCCAAAACAACAAATGCTGGCATGGATGTGGAGAGACAGGAATACTCATACACTGCTGGTGGGAATGCAAACTAGTACAACCTCTGTGGAAAGCAATATGGAGATACCTCAAAGAGCTACAAGTAGGACTACCGTTGGACCCAGCAATTCCATTGCTGGGCATCTACCCAAAGGAAAAAAAGACATTCTATAGAAAAGACATCTGCACTCGAATGTTTATAGTATCACAAGCCACAATTGCAAACATGTGGAAACAACCCAAGTGCCTATCAATCCATGAGTGGATTAATAAAATGTGGTATATGTATACCATGGAGTACTATTCAGCTATAAGAAACAGTGGTGATGTAGCACCTCTTGTATTTTCCTGGATAGAGCTGGAACCCATTCTACTAAGTGACGTATCCCAAGAATGGACAAACAAGTACCACATGTACTCACCATCAAATTGGTATTAACCGATCAACACTTATGTGCACATATAGTAGTAACATTCATCGGGTGTTGGGCAGGTGGGAGGGGGGAGGAGGCAATGGGTATATTCATACCTAATGGGTGTGGTGCGCACCGTCTACGGGATGGACACACTTGAAGCTCTGACTCAGGTGGGGCAAAGGCAATATACGTAACCTAAACATGTGTACCCCCATAATATGCTGAAATTAAAAAAAAAAATAAAAACAAGAGTTTGGACTAGAACCCCGAAAATGTTTCCTCAGAGACAATGCTTTTACCTAGTATGCCACATTGCTCAATAAGTGTTAATTCCCTCACTGTTAAAGTGGAAAACACTTAAACAGTCCAGCTGACCATTCATAGACAATAATTATCATTCCCACTTTCACAGTCCATCCAACAAGATCTTGAAAGAACCAAGGCAATATCTAGGTTAGTTTTGCAAATAGTTTGCAAACATAAATTCTTTTTTCATGTTTTCTAATTTTGCCTCTTCCAAAGATGGAAGTCTGATGATAGAAGGAAATTAACATATTCTGCATTTTTCCCCCTTACCAGACTCTTGCAAAATACCTGTCAGTTGTTAGAATCAAAACCATTTTATAGGACATGTCCATATCACTGGCCCCAGGGTGCTCTTGGGCATATTGAAGATCCACTCACAGAGCCAGCTCACAGAGCCAGAGCTCAGCTGCTAGTTGTGAGGCCGGCCCGTGTCTGTGTCCTCACCTCCCTAAGCCTGCAGCTCATCAGAGCCAAAGACCCTGGCAGAGTTTGGTGGTACTTCTTTTTTTGTCAGACTTACAGCCAGGGGGTGATGGGTTTGTGAGTAGCTCCATCCTAGTCCTTGACTTTAAAGCAGTGAGCCTGGCTTTTGCCCTCCATCTTGTTCGGGGTACTTTTGGACCACTACACCTCGCAGGAGCTTAGCTTCTGGCTCTTCTGGCTACTATGGTTTGCTTCCAGACCAGCAAGCCTGCCAGTTCAACACAGAGGCAGTTGTGTTTTTTTGCTTTGTTCATGCCTTTTGGAGTTTGCCTTTTTATAGTCTGTCCATCATTGCCACGTGCTTGGAGCAGTGGGCTTTCCATAGCATGAGCTCACTGTACCATCGTGAATGGAAAGTCAATGGAAATCTTTCCCGTGTGGATTTTCCTCTTCCATGATTCCCTAAATTGGGTTTACAAAATATGACTGCACAGTTTCTTGATGATTCAGGCTTATCATTGTGACTGTCTGTTTTTGTGCCAGGTTGTAAAGCTGTATAAAACCCTTAGCTTGATTAATGTATCCCAAGCTTCCTTTTTGGGAAAAAAAAAATCAGGCATCTTTTACAATTGTTTTAAGCCATGTTGGTGTGTATCATATGGATTAATAGTAGTGTTCTAACTTACTTTCTGTGTGGGCAGATGAGCAGTGCACAACTGAGAATCACAAGGGTTGATGCTGTGCAAACCTGTGAAGTCAGTGAAGGATTTTCTGTTAGCCCCATCTTTGTCCATGGTCTACCCATTGATGGCAGCCATTCCCTACAACTCAGGTACTCAGTATCCTCTCACCTTCTCCTTTCTAGCTCCCTCTCTGATGCCTTGACTGAAGCACCATAGTGTCATAGGAAGAGCATGAATTTGGACTGACCTGGGCGTGGATTCCATCTCTGACTTTTACTAGCCTGGTGAATTTTAGGAAGCTTCTTTCCTTTCTTGGGGCTCTGTTTCATCATATGCAAAGTGTGGCTAATAAATGCCATCTACCTGAAAAAGCTATGATGAAGAATGTACTGAGGTCATGTGTATAAAGTGTCTGTCATAGTGAACAGCACATAATAAACACGCAGTACATAGTAGCTGTTTATCATTGTTGCCAGTATCATTATTTGAGAGAAGAGGGGGGAACAGGGCTAGCCTGTGTCTTTGACAGAAACCAACATTCTATTTAGAGAGAAGGACCGAAGTCATGACTGTCAGAATTGGGAAAATATGTGAAAATGCTGGAGGTCAGAGAGAGTAGACAGGTCATGAAGCACAGATATGTTGGCAAGGCATCTGAACTTCTAGGCCTGAGGGTTTATGGATAGGAAGTTCGGTTTGGATTTTGGTGGTTTGTGTTGAGGGGTTGAGAGCTGAAACGGCAAAATTGTCAGAGAACAGGTGAGAGAGCCTGATGAGACAAGCTGAGTCAGCAGAGTTTTAGGGAGAGTGGCTTGGTAACAAAAGTTTTAAGGGTAAATGAGACAAGCAGGCAGACACCCATGTCCTTGATGGATAGCTAAGGTGGAACACATACTTCCACATCTAACTTCACCACCTACCAAAGTCCCACTGAAATGACCACAAAATGATTTTTGAAAGAACACAATTGGAAAAAAAAAAAAGAGTGGAAGAATGGGAAAGGAGGCAACAACTAAATTTTGGATGCTGAAAAACTGATGGATGAGTAGCACTTGACTTATAGGCTCCAAGAAGGCCACAAACTAGGATCCTGAGACCTTAGTGGTAAAAGCAAAAAACCAACCTGATTTTCCTCCCACCCCCAAGAATCTTTAAAAGCTGCCACAGGTAACTCTGGAAATAGAGGTGAAAGGGGGGTGGGCGCAAAAATAGTGAAGGCTGTTTGGAACCCGTTTAAGTAGATTCACTTCCAAATACCCTCCTGCAGTCAATTCCAGTGAGGGGCTGGCCCTTCTCTGCCCTGACAGAAGTGTGGAGTGTTTTTCCTTGGGGAGGGCCCAAGTAAGGGCCTCTGGCCTGGGTGGAACTCCCAAATCCAGTCAAGGGATGGGGTCCCATATGGAAAGCAGAGTTGGTGGGGGGATTAAGTGGAGGTATGCATCCTGAGAGCTGTGAATCTCCAGTCTTCTTCCTCGACTATGCCCCTAAAATTCTGGCGGCTGGAAGAGTCTTCCACGGGCCATCTGACCAACCCAAGAGAAAAAGGTCTAAGGATACCAACACTGAAGTTTCACCAATAAAGGGCTCAGCTGGATTATTCTACGATGAGGTACATAGCTTGATACTGTCAGGGAGAGGAGGAGGAGGACACCTATTCAGTTGAGGGTACTTAGTTTTAGGATGGGAGGAGAGATCTGAGCATGTTAGTTACTGCAAGGAAAGGAGCCAGACAGAAAAGAGGGAGAGATTAGAGATTCTGGAGAGAGGTGGTAATTGATGGAGTGAGGCACTTGGGGAGGCAGGATGGGATGGAATCCAGAGCTGGAAGTGACAGCCTGAGGCAAAATGAAGAACCTTTCTCCCCCGCTAGGATAGGATGAAAAGAAATGAAATGAGATTTGGTTGAAGACTCAATTCAATCTATCATTATTTTGCTTACTATATCCAAGGCATTGTGCTGAGTAGTGTTCATTCATCCATCTACTCATTCATCCAAAATTTTTTGGAGCAACTACCGTGTTCCAGGCCCTGTGCCGGTGCTGAAGATACTGAGATGAATCAGACAAGGTTCCAGGCCTCAAGGAGCTCACAGTCATGGGGCAAAAGTAGACTCACAACATAGGGTGATAAGTGCTGTGAAAACTGAGCACAAGAGGCTGTGAGAACACAGAGCAAGGGACACTGTACAGTAAAGGGAATTAAGCAGATATGGAAATGCATGTAGAACAAGACATAGACTGGTCTGTGTGTTTGAAGGCAGAGAGATCTCATCCAGCAGGGCCCATCTGCAAAGGTTTCATGAAATTAGATGGTCTTTGAGTTGAAACTAGGAGAATGCCTAGGGTTTCTTTCAACTTGCAATGATGCAGGGGTTGGTGGAGGGGTGCCCATCAAGAGGGGGAAACAGATGCAAAGATCCAGAGGCAAGAAATTGCAAGAGGACATGTTCAGGGAAGAGGGGGAGACCCTGGTTGAGCACACAGTATGCCAAAGCAAGTAGCAGAAGGTGCAGTCGGGAAGCAGGAATAGGATGAGATGCAAAAATGACACTGAAGCATCACCCAAAAATGCAGCCAGGTTGAACTACTGGATTGTGTAAGGAACACTGTACTGTGAAGTGAGAAACTTAGTTCCATTCTGGGCCCAGCTCTGCCACAAACTTGCTCTTGGTATGGTATGTGGTGACTCAATTAATGTCTCTGAACATTGGGTTTCTTCATCTGTTAGGGTGGAGACTTACGTAGGAGCTCACGGCACAGGTCGAGGAAAATTTCTCCAGACGAAGATTAGGATAGAAAGAAGAAAATGTTTATTTTACTTTTCCAGATGGAAAAGAGCCAACATGGAAGTGAAAAAGAGGGAGATAATGTTGGCAGAGGGAACCAGGTACTCAGGCTTTTTATTTAGGGGTTGTAAGGGGGGTGAAGAAGATTTATGGCTGTAATCAAATTAACAGGGTACTGTGAATTATTGTATCCACTTCTTGTTGTTCTTGTTCTTTTTTTTTTTTTTTCTTAGCGGCAGACAGATAACAGAAGTGGCTGCCTTTCCTTTGGAGACAGACTTATCACTTAATTGTGATCTTGTCATTGATTCTGCCCTTGAAGTATAGTTTTGGGGAGGAACTGAGGCCTATACCTCACACCCCTGCTGTCCACTCAGGAACTCCTTGAGGCTGTAAAAGCAGATTCTAGAAGACAGTTTCTAGCAAATGTAAAGAGAAAGATTTACATTTCCTTTCTGTCTGTTTGGCTCTTTTCAGATGATGTGAAAACAGAACTCCACAGGGTGCCTGTCAGTGAGGGGGAGAGACAGAGAACAGAGAACAGAGAGAGCACTCATATAATTGATTTTAGCCCTTACTGTGGGTTAAATATTTTTTGTTGTTGTTATTTCACTATTAAGGCTGTCCTTTCATCACCTGTCAACTGGTAGCAAGCACCCTTTCTTGCCTATCTCACGGGATTGTTGTGAGGAACATATGAGTCAACGTACATGAAAACACCTCTTAACAAATCTTTAAAGTGGTGGTGCACACATGTAAAGGTTTATTATTGAGGAAATGCACGTGCTGGGAACACATCAACTGAATAATCAGGGGAGCAAATTTACTGAAATATTCTCCTCTGAGAATCTAACAAGTTCTCAGAACTAGTTGTTAGGCAACATGGCGAGTGAATCAACTCCTGTTAATTTGGAATGTCTATACATCAAATTTACATACAATAAAAATAGATCTGTACTATCCTGGTAGCCTACTGATGATCGTAAAACAGGAATTATTCTTTTAGAAACTGAACAGCTTAAGAGGACAGACAAAAATCTGCACATTTCCAGTTGTTCTTCATTCACTCAACCAACATTCACTGATTACTCTGCTGTGCACTGAAGGCAGGCACAGTGGGGGCCAGACAAATACAATTTCTGCCCTGAAAGAGGTCCCCTTCTACCACGGGACACAGCCATATTAGCAGACAATGTTAATACCAGGTAAGCACAAGGGGTCTGTGGGAGCTCAGAACAAGGGTACCTACACCAGTCTTTTGCGGCTGAGGTTATATTAATATGAAGCAGTAACATTGCCCTGATTTTACAGATGAGGAAACTGAGACATAGAGAGCAAGTGACAGAGCCAGGACTCTAACTCGGGTCTTTTAACTCTGAGTTCTGCCTCACCACAGCTGCCTCTTTTGCTTTGTAAATACGTTAGGCCTAATGCATATATATAGCAAAAGCTGAGTTCTTTTGTGTGTCCCTGCTCACCCTAGACTACCTGCTCCTTTCCAGAGATAGACAGGAATTTTGGAGTTAGGGCACCTCCATGTGTCCAAAATGTTATATTTCAGATATTAAAATAATAATAATAATAAAAGTTTTCACCTTGTAAGTTCCTTTTGAAAGTTTCTCAAGATTCCAGGAGTGTGTGTGCACGCACGCGTGCACGTGCACAAGTGGGTGTGTGTGCATAGGCGTTTGGTGTAGGGAAGGTTGGGAAGCACTGGCGCCTGCATTTTCTACAAGCCTGGGTAGAGAGCAAATGAAAAGTGAGCCCCAACAAAAAGGAACTTGCAGAAGAAGACAGTTGGAAAGAACCAATGAGAGAAAAGAGTTCTCAGGAGACACCAGGAAAGTGGTATCTTTTGGCCACATCTACTGCTTCATTGGAAGTTCCATAAGAAGTACATATAAGGAAAGTGGTTTCCTTCATCATGTTCTTTTTCTGGGAGTTTTGTGGGAATTTCCTGGTGTTGAGTGAGTCATAAAAGGAAAAAGAAACAATTTCAATTTCTGGGAATATTGCAGACTATGTAACCTGAAATCCCTCCTATTTCTTTACACCCTATCATTCTTCAGTTCTTGTATTCACTCGTTCACTTATACATTTACTGGGGACTGATTCTACATCAGGTATTGGCTGAGGTATGTTTTGGTGAGCACAAAACTGAAAGGTGTGGTTCCTGCAGTCAAATAGCTTACCATGTTGTGCAGTGGCTCTTGACCGGAGCTCCACATCAGAATCACTTGAGCGGGCTTGCAACAATGCACATGCTTGCCCTCCCTGCTCCCCTCAAGATTCTAATTTCATCCTGGAGGGAAACAAATAGCCTGAAATTCTTTCTGTGTTGAATTCTAAAACCCAGAGCCTGAAGGGAATTCAAAGCATTACACAGCGTTCTATAGAAATATGTAGGGAAAAGAATTTCCTCCTGACAGGAGAGTAGTTCCTCAAGCTCAGGGGAAGATGTGGAAGAGGCGAGACCTCTGTCATTCCCAAGAGGAGTGGGAACCTGGGCTCTGCTGCCCAGCAGCAATGCCAAGGAGAAAAGTGGATTGATTTTAAAGGAATTTTGAAGGTAGAGTCCACTGGTCTTAGTGTCCAATTAATTGTGAGAGAAGGGTTAAGGGAGAGCAAGGTGCCAAGAAGACTCCAAGGTTACTGATTTGGTCGACTGGGCACATCTTATGCAGGGACTATTAGAAGAGGAGAGAGATTGGAGAGAAGATGTTTTAAGTCTTGGATATATTTGAGTTTTTGGTGCACGTGTAACATCCAGGTGGAGAAGTCCAAGAGGCAACTGGATATTCTTAGCTGGAGTTTAGCAGAGTGTCCATTCTTTTATGATTCCTATTGTATCATATTAAAGCTATTGCATTACTCCAAACCCTCTTTAAAATTTTCTCAATAAAGCATAATGCCAACTTTACACATTTCCTTTCAAAAGGTACATAAAAATCAGTTCTTTGTGCCTCAGGGAAGAAAGAGCCATGCCCATTTTGAGCACCACCCTGTGATTCTTTTGCAGCCTTCACTACCTGATTTTAAGTGGCCCCAGGTAATAAATGCACGAAAAATCCACAGAGGTAACCGGTTCATAAAGTAGTCCTTCTTCCCGAAATTTCTTCTAACATGTGGCTTTGAGCAATTAGGTCTCTTTCAACCCTCAGGCTCTTCCTTCCCCACTTATCTTAAGCTGTCATTGAGTGTGTAGCACCCCAAAACTCCAACCCCTCCCTGAGGCTAAATATTCATGAAAAGTGTTCTCTACCATCATAGTCCTCCTCCAGAAATTTTCTGGGAGCTTCTCAGTGCTGTGTGAGTTTTAAAGGGGAAAGTAATTTCCATTTGTGGAAATAGTGCACACTAGATAACCTGACAACCCTCTCCTGCTACGAAGCACTTTAAAAGGCTGGATGAAATTTAATAAATATCACTTTCAATGCATGTATGATGAGCTTGTGCTGGACGTTGATCCTCAGGTTTCAAAAAACAAAGAGGAAGCTGAGGAGCAGATAAATGAGCATTTGAATTTATGATAGCCAGGTTGGGGGATGGGTTTAATAAACATCAGGGAGAAAAGGAAAGCCTTGGTGCCTCACAAGGGCTCCACAGCCGATGAAAGGATAGAATAGGGGAAAAAAATTCCCACCACCATGGGGAGATGACAAGGGAGTTTGTCTCTTCATGGGTTCTGGTGGGAGAAAATAAAATGCTTCCCCTGATCACTTGCAACACTGAGGCTATTGTCATGCAGGTCTAGGGTTGGAATTAGTATATCTTGTTTGGCCCAGGAAACCTCCAAGCTCACAAATTAACACAAACAGGATACCATCCAGGTATACCTCTAGGTCTCCTGGTGGAAGTAAACAGACAACATCTCTGGAGAGACCCACCCCAATTTAGACTTCACAGGAGTCCCACAGATGAAGCCCTGCTTGACAAATCCCTAAACTTACAAACAAAATTAAAAAACACATGAGGAAAAAAATATTCTGTGATTGAGGATCAGCAAACGCAATGTTGAACAGAATTAGACCACAAAGAACTTCAAATAATAGAACCAACAGAGAGTATAAAATAATTTTGTGTAAGATACTTAGAAAAAAATAAGGAATCCAAACACATGAGAAAAGATCAAGATTCTATGGGAAAAGAAGAGGCTGGTTTGTTAAAAGAACCAAACAGGACTTCTAAAAATGAAAAAGATAATATTTCCAGTGACATCAAATGTTCAGAGGATGGGTTTAAAAGCAGATTCATCTGAACTGGAAGATAGGGCCAAGGAAATTATTCAGAAGGCAGTAAGGAGAGAGAAAACATATAAAAGGTTAAGAAACATCGGGGGCGGGGGGAGGGGATGGATGCCAAGGCCCCAAACACATCTAATAGGAATGACAGAATTGGAGAATAAGGAGAATAGGGGTAAACCAATATTCAAGGGGATACTGGCTGGAAACATTCCAGATTTGTAAATAGGTATGATTCTTCATATTCTAAACGCACAAGCCACAACCAGAATCATGGGGAAACTGCAGGCCAAAAAAGACAAGCAGAAGGACTTAGAAGCAACTAGAAAGTAAAGACATGGTACTATCAAAGGGATAAGAAACTGACAGCAGACTTCTCACCAGCCACAGTAAAAATGGAATCATATCACTAATGCATTCATGGGAGGGAGGTGGGTGTTACCAGGAATGTCATACCCAGCTAAGTTATAATTCAAGAACAAGAGTGAAGTAAAGGCATTCTTGAACAAGAAGTGAGAGGGTTCACCACTCAAAAACGCTGAAAGAACAACTCAGAGAGGTTCTTCCATTAAAAGTAAATTTAACAAAGAAGAAGGAAGTAACATGCAACAGAGGAATGTTGAACAAAGGAACTAGTAACTGTAGCCACGAGTCAAAAAAAACGAAAAATAGACTGTATAAAACAGTACAACTGATCAAGTCATAACTAAATATTGGGCAACATTGACTTGTAAGACAAGGTCCTTGTATTGTTTGGGGTGAAATTAGAGATAATTAACTTAAGATTTGATAAAATGAAGTGTTCATAATAAAAATTATGAGGACCTCGATAATTTCAGATCCATTCATGTGGATTCACATCCATCAGAAATCTTAAATTTATCTAAAACTAACTAATGCCAAATTAACCAGAATATATCCCAGGGGCAAAAATAACCCTTCAAAACGAAATAAGAGATTTCTTTGTAAAAGACGGTAGAATGAAGAAAGATCAAAGAATCTCCTTTCTCCTATCATACTTAATAAATAAATATAAAACAGCAGAAAACGGAATGAGGAGGAGAGAAGAAGAATGAAGGAAGGAAGGAAAAAGAAAAGAAAACAAAGAGCATGATAGTATACAAAAGACAAATGTTAACACAAAAACCAAGGGGTGGGGGGAGGGGACGGGTGTATGCCTACATGGTGAGTGCGTTGCACACCCTCTGGGGACTGGTCAGGCTTGCAGGTGCTGACTCGGGGAGGGAGGGGTGCATGGAGGGGATGGGTGTATACCTACATGATGAGTGCAATGCGCACTGTCTGGGGAATGGACACGCCTGGAGCTCTGACTTGGGGGGATAGGCGGTACATGGGCAACGTATGTAACCTGAACTTTTGTACCCCCATAATAAGCTGAAAAAAAAAACTCTAAAATATGTTAAAACAGTTTATTCTGAGCCAATATGAGTGTCTACGGCCTAGGGAAACACAGTCTCAAGAGGTCCTGAGAAAGTGTGGAAAGTGTGCGTGAGGCGGTTGGGCTACAGTTTGGCTTTATACATTTCAGGGAGAAAGGGGTTGCAGGTAAAATCATAAATTGATAACATGGGAAGTATACATTGGTTTGGCCAGAAAAGGCAGGACATCTCAAAGCAGGGCTTTACAAGTCATAGGTGAGTTTAGGCATTCTTTAGTTGACAATTGGCTGAAAGAGTTAAGCTTTGTCTAAAAACTTGGAGTCATTAGAAAGGAACGTTTAAGATAAAGGGGGTTTGTTATCTGCTATGTGATGTCATGGTAGAGTTAGGGTGGAAAGTAAGCCACCCTATACTAGGTTGAAAAGACCTGGTTAGCAAGACTGATGGCCTGCAGGCCTCACTTAACCCTTGCCTTGCATGGCCTTAGGTCTTGTTTATAATTTGGTATACTATTGTCACAAAGAGACTATTTCGTTGGTCTTATGATCTCTATTTTAACATTAATATGTGTCAGTTGTTGTGTCTAAACTCCAAAAGGGTATAATGAGTCATGTCTGATTCCTCCCTTCCCCCCCCCCCGCCCCCACCATCATGCCTGGGAACTCAGGTTTTATGGTTTTTCTGCCCACCCACCCCCAGCTAAGAGGGGGTCCAGGGGGTCCATTCAGTTGGGGGGGGAGCTTAGGATTTTATTTTTAGTTTATGCAGATGACCATCACAGACTGGAAGAATGCATAAAACAAGGAGTAGGTGCAACTAACTCCATGAGTTCTCCAAATCATAGTGAAATTAAGAATATGATTTCAACACAACAAAGTTTCAAGGACGAGATGATTGGCAACCAAATATGATGAAAAAGGAGATTACCAAGCTAAGAAAACAAACCAAGAACCCAAAGAACCACTTGGTGGATCAAATAAGTAAATTCAGAAGAGCAAGACAGAAAAGAGACATGCATATAAATTGAAACAAGAGCATGGAGGAAGGACGTTAGATGACCACACTAATGCTGATCCGACATTAAGATAATTTACATGCCTTAAGTAAGGAGCCCAATAAAGAGAATAGAAAAATACCCACAGATGCAGTATGCAAGAAGTTTCCATAAATAAAGGAAGAATTGAATGTGCTCCTCAAGAGAACATAGTCTCTACCAGGAAAAATCTATTCAGGACAATCAATATTGAGATGTATTCTAGCTGTGTTATGATACTTCAAGAAAAATCAAGGCATTCTTTAGGCACCTAGGCACACGTGTGCATACACACGCACACACACACACACATCAAACACTTACAAGGGAACAAATTTGTTCCATTTAAATATAGAAGTAAAATGTAACGTCTCCAGAATGTTTCTGGTCCTGGGTGAGATGAAGCACACACACTCTACTGGATGCTGCTATAAAACGTGGACACGGCGCATGGGGCAGCTATATGAGGACTCTGAACAGTAAATAGAAGCAGGCAGACTGGGGAAGAAGACCACAATTTCAAGCATCACTGAAATAGCAATGAATTTGCCATTTTCCCCCGTTCAGTATCCTTGGCTCAATGTAGCCTGAAAGTTAGAAGAGGGCAATGGTGTGGACAGAGAGCACGCTAGCTCTCTGACCTGAGAAGCGGGAAAATGGAATACTAACTCTCGGAGATAGTGAAGGAATTCCCCGGTTTTTCTTTCTCCTTTCCTCTGTACTCTCATATTCCAGCCCACTGGCAATCCTGTGGTAGCTGTGGTAGTGACAGAAGCAGTGACAGTGGCAGCTGTCAGGAGGCTTCAGGTGCTTAAAACTCAGAAGGAAAGTAACCTTCCTCTCTGATTGTGGGAGCTGTGGTCCCAAGAGGGCGGAGGCAAGTGCCTATGATTTATCTTTTCCCTCTTGCTTTTCCTGCTGCATGACTCCAGCAGAAGGTAAAGGCACAGGAAGTGTGTGGCAGAGAAGAGCAACAAAAGCGACAGCTTTCTGGCTAGAAGTTTGAAAAGGGGAAGCTCAGGGAGCCAGAAAGTGCTGGGGAGGTTGCAGAGAGGGAGGTGCTTGGGAAAGTAAGCCCATGAATCTGTGTATGAACTTGTGGGCTCACCCCAAGCTGCATGTGCATGGATGTGATCCTATACACCATACAAAGGACTTTGAGAATTGAATTAAGGGATGTAGATCTTGCCAGCTCCCATAATGCTGATCATGCTTAACAGAACCAAATATCACTGCAGAGGCTTTGAAAATGGAACTGACATTAAAACCACTGGACACAACATATGGCCCGAACCCAAATGAGTGGGGAAAAAATGAACAGAGCCTCGGGGACCTGTGGGGATATGACAAAAGAGCTAACTTTTGTGTCATCAGAGTACCAGAAGGAAAGGAGAAAGGGGTTGAGGCTGAAAAAGTATTCAAAGAAATAATGGCTGAAAAAATTCTAAATGTGGCAAAAGACATAAACCTGCAGATTTAAGAAGCTGAGCGAACCCCAAACAGACTAATCTTAAAGAAATTTATACCAAGATACATCACAGCCACACTTCTGAAAACTAAAGCCCTAGAAAAAAGCAGGGAGAGATAAGGGACACTTTACCTATATGGGAAAATCCATTAGAATGACAGTATATTTCTCATTAGAAACCCTGTGGACCAGAGGAAGTGGCACAGCACGTACTAAGTGGTGAGAGAAAAGAACCAGAATCCTCTCTACAAAGTGAAATTATCCTTCAGGAATGCAGGGGAAATCAAAACACACTCAGCTGAAGGAAAAGTAAGAGAATTCGTGCCCATCAGTCCTACCCTTATCTGTACCCTTAGAGAAGTTTTCTATATGAGAGCCCACTAGGCATGTGGAAAACCTTGGCAGAGTATGACGTGCTCACCAATTGCCTCTGATGTGGACATTTATCATGCTGCCTGACATTGGGAAGATATGTCTCAGAATCCTCCATGAGCACCTAGTACATGTCTGGTGTGGTTTCTGCCTCCAACCCATCCACTGAAATTGCTCTTGCCAAGGCCCCCAGCAACACTTGCATTGCCTAATTCACTTAATAGGTTTTAATGCTTATCATTCTGGAACTCAGCAAGTCTTTCTGAGTTTATCACTCCTTGTTCAGTTCTCCTGCTGGCTTCCTTCTTTACCTTTGCTCTCTTCTCCTTCTGGTTTGATTCTCTGCCAGTGCAGCCCCCCACAACCCCCATCTTCTTTTTTCCTATGCAGACCCTCCTCCAGTCTCTTTGTGAGAATGTTTTTCTTTTGCCTGCTCCTTAAAAGTTGTCCTTGGTCCCCTTATATGTTCTTCAGATGTACTCTCCCTGCATGGTCTCAGCTACATTCATGGCCTCAAGAACTATGCTGTGACCCCCAAATCTGCAGTTTCAGTACTTTCTTTGCTCTTGAACTCCCAAGCCACATATCCTTCATCTCCATCTGGATATCCCAGAGGCATCTAAAATTTCACATACTCCACACTGAACTCATCTTCCTGCCAATACCTAGACCGTCTCCTTCATCCCATATGTCCAGTAATGGCTCCAAAGTCTGTAGTCACCTCACTCTACCCTTGCGGAGTCATGCCAGAGCCCTTTATCTCCCCGCTCAACACCTCCTCCCCTGCCAACCAACACTCTACTTTTCCACTTGGCTAACTTATACTCATTCTTCAAGTTGCAGCTTGGACACCATTTGTCCAGGAACATTTTCCCAACCCCAAATGCCTGTGTAAGGTACTCCTCCTATGTGTTCCTACAGCACTGTCTTGGACAGTTTGTGCTGCAATAAAGGAATACCTGAGGCTGGGAAATTTCTAAAGAAAAGTGGCCTATTTGGCTCACAGTTCTGCAGGCTGTACAAGAAACGTGTCACTGGCATCTGCTCAGCTTCTGGTGAGGGCCTCAGACTGCTTCCACTCATGGTAGAAGGCGAAGGGGAGCTGGTGTGTGCAGAGATCATATGGCGAGACAGGAAGCAAGAGAGAGAAGTGGGGAGAGAGCCACACTCTTTTTAACAACCAGCTCTCCCGCGAACTAACAGAGTGAGAACTCATTCATCACCATCAGGAGGGCACCAAGCCATTCATGGCGGATGCGCCCCCATGACCCAGACACCTCCCATTAGGCCCCACCTCCAACACTGTGGATCAAATTTCAACATGAGATTCGGAGGGGTCAAACAAAACAAACTATAGCAAGCACCTTGAACTTCGCCTCTCATAGTACTTATCAAAGTATAGTGTTGTAATTGTCTGGTTCCTTGTCTGTATCTTCCACCAGACTGTATGAAGGGACTTGATCTATACTGATCACTGGTATTGCCTCAATGCCTAACACAGAGCCTGGCATATAGTAGGCACTCAATAAATATTTGTTGAAGGAATGAGCAAATGAATTATCGCGTCACTAGGTAGGCTCACCACTATGAGAAATATATAGTTAGTGCCTATTATGTGCCATTTTACTACCTAAACCTTTCATTGAATCTGTCCCCATGTCTTACCTACCAATGCCATTGTCTTAGTTGAGATATCTATCATTTCCTGAGTGGTATACTGCAGCAGCTTTCTGACTTCAACATCAGTCCTCTCTGCTCTATTCTCCACACAGCTGCCAGTATGATCTTTCTAGAAGCAAATCAGCTCATGTCACTCCTGAGCTGAAAGATCACAGTGGGTTCACTCTAGCCTACATGGTATTCTAAACCCTGAGCATAGCATAATAGAACCTCCACGTCTTGACTTCTGCCTACCTCTTACTCAGCCACATCAACCACCACTACCCCACCGGCACCTTACTCTCCAGCCTTAATGAACTAATTTCCCTCCCCAATGCCTTGGCTTCTCATCATGCTACAGATTCCTTCACACACACATTGCCCCCAAGAAGCTTGCCTGATTCACTCCTATTCTTTTGACAAAATGTTTATTGATGTCTCATTATATACCATAACCAAGTGGGATTTATCCCACAAATGTGAGGTTGGTTCAACATGTGAAAATGAATTTATGTAACATACCATATTAACAGAATGTGGATGGGGGCGGGGCACTCATGATCATGTTAATCGCACAGAGAAAAGCAGCATTTGACAAAACCCAACACCCTTTCATGAAAATAAATTCAACAAACTAGGAATAGAAAGGGAACTTCCTCAACCTGATAAAGAGCATCTGTGAAAAACCCAGAGATAACATCACACTTAATGGTGAAAGACTGGGTGATTTCCCTCTAGGATCAGGGACAAGATAAGGATGTCTTCTTTTGCTGCTTCTAATTCAACATTGTACTCAAATTTCTATTCATGGCAATTAGTCAAGGAAAAGAAAGAAAAGGTATCCAGATTGGAAAGGAACAAGTAAAACCATCGCTATTCATAAATGGTATGTTCTTAGATACCCAACTCACCCCTATTTGAATATGCAGTAAAAGAGCTCAGCAAAGTTGTAGGATCCAAGATCAATGTGCAACAATCAGTTGTATTTCTATACACTAGCAATGAAAATACACTAACAACCTGAATATAAGATTAAGAAAATGATTACTTTTACAATAGCATCAAAAAGAATAAAATGCTAAGGAATAAATTTAACAAAAGGTGTGCAAGACATGTGCTCTGAAAATGACAAGACATTGCTGGAATAAATCAAAGAAGAACTAAATAAATGGGAAGGAATTCCGTGTTAATGGATTGGAACACTTAATATTGTTAAGATGGCTGTAATTTCTAAGACAATATGTAGATTTGGGGTGATGTCTGTTAGAATTGTAAAAATTGTAAAAATTGACAAGCTGATCCTAAAATTCATATGGAAGTGCAAGGGACCCAGATAGCCAAAACAATCTCAAAGAAATAAGAACAAAGTTGGAGGATGCACACTTCCCAATTTCAAAACTTACTACAAAGCTACGGTAATCCATAAACTATGGTACTGGCATCATGATAGATATAGTAGGTCAATGTTATACAACTCAGAGTCAGAAATAAACTCATATATTTATGTATAGTTGATTTTCAATAAGGGTGCCAATACCATTCAATGGGGAAAAGAATAATCCCTTCAACGAATGGTGCTGGGACAACTGGATAGCCACATGCAAAAGAATGAACCTGGATCTCTATCTAACATCATGTTAAAAAAAAATAAACTCAAAATGGACCACAGATCTAAATGTAAGGGCTGAAACTATAAAACTCTCAGAAGAAAAGATAGATGTAAATCTCCACGACCTTGGGTTAGGCAGCAGTTCCTTCAATATGACACAAAAACACAGCTACAAAAGATTTTTCTTTTGACAAATTGGACTACATCCAAATTAAAATCTTTTGTGCAACAAAGGACTCTATCCAGAAAGTGAAAGGACAAGCCACAGAACGGGAGAAACATTTGCAAATCACATATCTTGTAAGGGTCTATTTTCCATTATATATAAAGAAGTCCACAGCAAAAAGACAATCAATCCAAATTAAACAATGGGCCAAGGACTTGAATAGATGTTCCTCCAAAGCACACGTACAAAGGGCCAAGAAGCACATGAAAAGATGTCTTAGCCCATTTTCTGTCACTGTAACTGAATACCTGAGACTGGGTAATTTATAAAGAAAATCAATTTATTTCCTGCAGTTCTGGAGGCTAGGAAGTCCAAGAGGAGGGCACCGGCATCTGGTGGGGGCCTTCTTGCTGTGTCATAAGGTGGCAGAGGGCATGACATGGTGAGAGGGCAAGAGCGTGTGTATCAGTTCAGGTCTCTCTTCCTCTTTTCCTAAAGCCACCAGTCCCATTGTGGAGGTCTCACCGTGATGACCTTATCTAATCCTAGTTGTCTCCCAAAGGCCGCACCTCCAATGAACATCCGAATTTTGGGATTAAGTTTCCAACACATAAAATTTGGGGGGTACATTCAAACCATAGCGACACCATTATCCATTTGGGAAATGCAAATCAAAACCACCGTGAGATAGCACTTCACACTCACTAGGATGGCTACTATAAACAAAAGAAAATGAAGTAAACAGAAAGCAAGTTTTGTGGAGGATGTGGAGAAATCTGGACCCTCATACACTGCTCTTGGGAATGCAAAAGGGTACAGCTGCTGTGGAAATCAGTTTGCTGGTTCCTCGATAAGTTGAACATGGAACTACAATATGGCCCAGCAGTTTGACTCCTAGATGTAGACTCAAAATAATTGAAAACAGGTGTTGAAACAAAAAGTCGTACAGGAATGTTCATGGCAGCACTAGTCACAGTGGCCAAAAGGTGTAAATTACCTAACTGCCCATCGACTGATGAGTGGATAAGCAAAATGTGGTCTGTTCACACAACAGAATGCACATGGATGAAATGCACACAATGAATGCACATAATGAAAACATCATGCTAAGTGAAAGCAGCCAGACACAAAAGGCCATGCGTTTATCGTATGGTTCCATCTACAGGAAATCTCCAGAATGTGCAAACCTCCACAGACAGAAAGCAGGTTATCAGTTGCCAGGGACTATGGGGAGTGTGGGGGTGGTGGGGGTGGGGGTGGCGGTGGCATGTGTGTGGGTGCGTGTGTACGTGGGACGGGGTATGGGGAATGACTGCTTAATGGGTACAGGGGTTTCTTCTGGGGGCGATGAAAATGTTTTGCAGCTAGATGGTCGTGATGGCTGCACAACAATGTGAATGTACCTAATGGCACTGAGTCGTACCTCACCCCTCCATCTTTGGCACCATGTTCCCATCCAGTAGGAAGCAGGAGTTCCAGCAAGGAGAGGGCCCAGGGGCGAGGGTGAGCAGCATCCTCCCACCCCACGGCCTGCCAGTTCTAAGCCCAGGCCTGCTGCACGTGGGCCAACTGGGAGGCAATGACGCCACCGGATGTGCGTGTCACGCAGCCGACTCCCTGACCAATGAGGGACTGGTCCGTGGTCGTTAGGGTACAGAGTACTGGACTGAGGATCTGCATCTTGAGAGGCATCGCGTCGAGCTAGGCCGGGCGGAGATATCGCACGCATTGTCCAGCATGCCGGGCAGGCAGAGCCGTCGAGGGTCGTCCCATCGTCAGAGCCGGACCTGCTCTCGCACAGCCAGAGCCGAGCTGGTGTTCTCGGTGAGCCACATGGAGCGCCTTCTGCGGGAGGGCCACTATTCCCCGAGGCTGAGCGGCAGCGCCCCGGTTTTCCTTGCTGCCGTTGTCCAGTACCTGACGGCCAAGGTCCTGGAGCTGGCGGGCAACGAGGCCCAGAACAGCGGCAGGAGGCACATCACCCCGCAGATGGTGGACATGGCCATCCACAACAGCCCGCTGCTAAGTGGCCTCTTCAGCACAACCACCGTGTCCCAGGTTGCGCCGGGCCAGGAGTAGCTGGAGACACCTGGCTCCCGGGCCTCAACCATCCTTCCCTCCACCCGTCTATCCCCCCACCAGGAGCCAAACTCGCCCCTCTCTCTGGCCAGCCAGGGCAACCCCGCTTGCCCTGCGCATTCAGCAAGTTCTGTCAATAAAGCGTTTAAAGAAACCGACGGGCCTGCTTGAGTCACTTGGCATCGGAGGGGGTTGTGAGACATCCATAGCCGGAGAGAGGGAAGGGCAGGCGGTGGGGGTCTCGGGGTCTGGGGTGGGGAGGGAGTCACGGATGCCACGGAGGAACAGAGACATCTATAACTGGAGGGAGGGAAGGGCAGGGTTTGGGGGTCTCGGGGTGCAATCTGGTGTAGTGGGAGACAGGGATGACATGGTGGAGCACAGATACCCATAGCAGAGGGAGGGAAAGACAGGCGGTGGGGGTCTCCGTGTGAGGTGGGGTATGTGGGAGTCAGGGATGGCCCAGAGGAGCAGAGACATCCAAGCCAGAGAGAGTGAAGGGGAATCCGTGGGTGTCTCAGGGTGCTCTGGGGTTGGGTGGGAGTCAGAGATGTGACTGATGAGCAGAGACATCTATAACCAGAGGGAGGGAAGGGCAGGGTTTTTGGGGATATCGGGATGCGACCAGGTGGAGTGGGAGACAGGGATGACATGGTGGAGCACAGATATCCATAACGAAGGGAGCGAAAGACAGGCGGTGGGGGTCTCGGGGTAGGGTGGGGTACGGTGAGAGTCAGGGATGGCACAGAGGGGTAGAGACATGCATAGCACAGTGAGGGAAGGGCAGGAGGTTGCGGTCTAGGTGCAAAGTGGGCAGGGGTGGGAGTCAAGGATGGCAAAGAGGAGAACGGACATCCATAGTGCAGTGAGGGAAGAGCAGGAGGTGGGGGTCTCGGAGTAACGTGGGATGAGGTGGGAGTCAGGCATGGCACAGAGGAGCCCGGTCATTCATAGCGCAGCGAGGGAAGGGCCGGAGGTGGAGGTCTCGGGGTGGGGTGCGGTGGGGTGGGAGTCAAGGATGGCACAGAGCGGCAGAGACATGCGTAGCGCAGTGAGGGAAGGGCAGGAGGTGGGGGTCTCGTGGTGTGGGGTGGTGGGGTGGTAGTCAGGGATGACACAGAAGGGAAGAGACATCCATAGCTGGAGGGAGTGATGGGCAGCGGATGGGGGTCTGGGGGAGCGATCTGGTGGAGTGGCAGAGAGGGATGACATGGTGGAGGACAGATATCCATAGCGTAGTGAGGTAAGGGCAAGATGTGGGGGTCTCAGGGTGGAGTGGCGTGGGGTGGGAGTCAAGGATGGCACAGAGGAGCAGGGACATCCATAGCACAGTGAGGGAAGGGCAGACGATGGGCATCTCAGCTGTGACTGGGTGGCAGTCTCGGACGGCACAGAGGAGAAAGGACATCCATAGCAAGGTGAGAGAAGTGCAGGAGGTGGGGGTCTGGGGTGGGTTGTGGTGGGGTGGGAGTCAAGGTTGGCACAGAGGGGCAGAGACATGCATAGCGCAGTGAAAGAAGGGCAGGAGGTGGTGGTCTCAGGGTAAGGTGGGGTGGGGTGGGGTGGGAGTCAGCGATGGCACAGAGCAGCAGAGACATCCATAGCCAGAGGCATGGAAGGGCAGGGGGTGGGGTTCTCGGGGTGCGATCTGGTGGAGTGGCAGAGAGGGATGACATGGTGGAGCACAGATATCCATAGCAGAGGGAGTGAAGTGGAGCAGTTTGGGGACTCGGGGTAAGGTGGGGTGGAGTGGGAGTCAGGGATGGCAGACAGGAGCACAGACATCCATAGTACATTGAGGGAAGGGCAGTAGGTGGGGGACTCGGGGTGGGTTGTGGTAGGGTGGGAGTCACGGATGGCACAGAGGAGCAGAAACATCCGTAGCCAGAGGGAGGGAAAGGCAGGAGGTGGCGGTCTCAGGGTGGGGTGTGGTGGGGTGGGAGTCAGGGATGGCACATTAATAGACGGGACATCCATAGTGCAGTGAGGGAAGGGCAGGAGGTGGGGGTGTCTGGGTAAGGTGGGGTGGGAGTCAGGGATGCCACGGAGGAACAGAGGCATCTATAACCATACAGCGGGAAGGGCAGGGGGTGGGGTTCTCAGAGTCGGGTGGATTCTGGTGGGAGTCAGGGATCGCAAAGTGGGGCAGGGACATCTGTAACTGGAGGAAGGGAAGGACAGGGGGTGGGTGTCTCGGGGTGCCATGGGGTAGGGTGAGAGTGAGGGATGGCACAGAGGAGTAGAGACATCCCTAGCCGGAGGGAGGGAAAGGCAGGGGATGCGGGTCTGGGGGTGGGGTGGGTTGGGAGTCAGGGCTGGTGCAGAGGAGCAGAGACATCCATAGCTGGAGCCAGGGAAGGGCAGGCGGTGAGGGTCTCAGGGTGTTGTGGGGTGGGTTGGGAGTCAGGGATGGCACAGAGGAGCAGTCTCTCCCTGTGACAGTGCAGCGGTTGGCCCTGGGTGGGAAGTGCTGGCTAGGGTGGGGGCACAGAAGACTCCCCCATAGGCTCTCAGCAAGTCAGGGCCTGCCTGGTGAATTCCCCAGTCATGGGGTTTGCTGGGGTGTAGCTCAAGATCATGACTGCGGTGTCTTCTAAAGACAGCCAGTGTTGGGGTGCAGAGGTGAAACAAGCGGTCCGCATGGGCTCCAATGCGGCAGGGACTTTGGGCGGGAATAGAGGAATGATGAGGGGAACAGCCCAGAAATACACAAACACGGAATGACGATGACGCGGGGTCACGAGTGTAGCTTTGTTGGTGCCCAAATGGAGATGCTATAGGACGCCCTTGACAACAGAGAGACAAGCAGAACCCAGCAACGTTTGGCGCCAGGCCTGGCCCCGCCTGCCGCGCAGGATCCTGGATTTGATTTGCGTACAGAGCAGGCGTCCGGCCAGCCTCCGCCCCAAGTCCCTTGATTTGCATATGCCGCGGGCAAGTGGGCCAGGCCCCGCCTCCGACCCCGCTCTTTGCAT
The DNA here is from genome assembly GCF_041146395.1 of Eulemur rufifrons. Lineage (NCBI taxonomy): Eukaryota > Metazoa > Chordata > Mammalia > Primates > Lemuridae > Eulemur > Eulemur rufifrons. The sequence continues at coordinate 18,472,859 of NC_091012.1, read as the reverse complement.
ATCACCAGGGCAACGGCTCTGCCTAGGGCTCCCCAGCGGGCGCGGTTTCCCAGACCAGCCTCTGGGAGGCACAGGGCATGTTGCGGCCCCCGCAACCGGTGATGCCGCCACGTCCACTGGATGCGTCAGCGCGCCCAGAAACGCTGGGGACGGCGACCATGGCGGCGGCTGCGGCCGGCCTGGGTGGCGGCGCGGGGCTCGGCCTGGATGCCGGGGACTTCCTGGCCCGGTACCGGCTGGTGTCGAACAAGCTGAAGAAGCGGTTCCTGCGGAAGCCGAACGTGGCGGAGGCCGGCGAGCAGTTCGGGCAGCTGGGCCGGGAGCTGCGCGCCCAGGAGTGCCTGCCGTACGCGGCCTGGTGCCAGCTGGCGGTGGCCGTGCTGCAGGCGCTCGGCGAGTCTGCCTCCTGCCAGGTGCTGGCGCGCGACTACACCGGCGCCTTGGCGGTCTTCACGCGCATGCAGCGCCTGGCGCGGGAGCACGGCGGCCATCCCGTGCCGCCGCCACCGCCCCAGCCCGGACCCGGCGCGACACCGGCCCTGCCGGCCGCGCTGCTCCCCCCGAACGCCGGCTCTACGGCTCCTTCTCCCGCAGCCCTGGGCGCCTTCTCAGACGTGCTGGTCCGCTGCGAGGTGTCTCGCGTGCTCCTGCTGCTGCTCCTGCAACCACCGCCCGGCAAGCTGCTGCCCGAGCATGCCCAGACCCTGGAGAAGTACTCCTGGGAGGCTTTTGACAGCCACGGGCAGGAATGCAGTGGCCAGCTTCCCGAGGAGCTCTTTCTGCTGCTCCAGTCCCTGGTCATGGCTATCCACGAAAAGGACACGGAAGCCATCAAGTCGCTGCAGGTGGACATGTGGCCACTGTTGACTGCTGAGCAGAACCACCTGCTTCACCTCGTTCTGGAAGAAGCCGTCTCCCCCTCGGGACAGGGGATCTGATGATAAATCACGGTAACCAAATGACTTTGTGCCTGCTCTCAAACCTCACACATCCGCCTTTGCATTTGGGGAGAAAGAAGAGACATCGTTCCTGGTTCTACGTTTTATGTTACCCCTGTTGCCACCGTAGGAATGTAGTGGACTGAAAGTTACCTGTATCCCAAACGCTTATTTTCATAATAGTGGGAGAAAAACACATTTCGATAGAATCAGAGTAGAGGATATGGCTCTCTTCCAAAAAACTGCAATGTAAAAATGAGAATCCCTTTAAACTGCTTCCTCCTCTTCTCCCACCCAGCGCCACCTCCCACCCCCATCTTTGTTTCATAGTGACGATTTCATTTTGCACGGCTCTGTCTAAATTCCTCAGCTATGTGATTTCATCGTGACACTCATTGCTTAGACACTAGTATCTCTGTGTCTTTGTGATCACCAGATCGCTCCCTTGACTCACCCGCACTCTAAGGACGCGCGGGGGTCATTTTATTCCTTACAGCTTTGTTGTTGCTGCAGCCCTCAATCCAGGATAATGCTCTTCTAGTACCCTTCACCTGTGGTTTAGATGGACTCCATCTGTACAATGTGACTATCTCATCTACTTGTCAGGGGGCAAAAGGCAGCACCAGAGAGTTCTCTTTCAGGTCCAGGATGTATTCCTTCCTTTGAAATATACAGTAGGCCCAGTATGTGGGCCTAGCATGGGGAGCAATGAATCTACAGGCCATCTGTGAGGCAGTCCTTACTCAGATCCCTGCAATGCAAGTGTGTCCAGTGCAACAGTTCCAGTGCCAGTGTATCTGTTTTCATGGAATTCACAGTTCTGGCTCTGTCCCAGGAGGTATCTGGAATCTACATTGTGACTTTTATTTAACTCAAATATTTAAACAGAGCATGGCTCTTTGGTATTGTGTGATCACGTGAATGTAAGGCAGTGTCCTCCTTGTTCCTTAACAGCAGGAGGATGTTCTATTTTAAAACACTAAGTTTCCGAGGCTTTTTGGTCCAAATGTTCCATGCAAACCGACTTAGGTGTTTTCTTACCTATTGTGTTATTTTTACACTTTTGACAGGGATGATATGAACTCTTCAGAATAAAACCTCTTTCTCAAACATTCAACTTCGGGAAAGTGTATCCTTTAGACTGAAATTGTGCACAATAAGTAATCTTTGGGGCTACTGAGGACACAGTTGGGGGCGGGGGAGGTGATGTTTTTGTCTTGTGTTTTTGTTGGTGTTGTTTGGAGGGTGGAGGAGAGGTGTGCAGGGTCATCACTGTGACTTAAGTGCCTCGAAATGGGTGGGACTTTTAGCGTATTCTTTTCTGCTTGTAGTTCTACTTCAGCGAGGTGAAAGTGATGGGAAATACAGGAGCGGCCCATTTGAGAGAGATCCAGCCAACATTCATCTGCTCCCACTTGGCTGCCAGGAAGGGTCCTACGTAGTCCTAAAAGCCTAGCCCAACTTATTGCAAAAGTGGTAAGGGCGTATGATCCTTTAGTCTTTGGCTTTTTTTTTTTTTCCTTTCCTGGTATGCTCCTCTCAACCCGGGCTGCAGGCCTGGCCAGCTGCCTTATTTTCTTATGGCCCAATAATGTTGAGGTGTTATGGAGCATGACTGGTGATAATTTGTTGGGTTCGGGCTTAAAGAGAAGCCTCCTTAGGCCTCTGGGTCAGAGAGGTGAGGGGAGGGATAACCAGAGAGTCAGGTGTTGGGTATACAGGCATAATTCTAGGAAACACTAAAACTCCTTGTTTTCCATTTGCCATGGCTCATTTAATGTATCTCACTCAGAAACTTGACAGCAGGCCTAACCGGGCCAAGGCCAGATTTCACCATTTCTGACAGAGTTCTCTTATAATATGTCCCTCTAATACCAACCTTAACACTGATTTCTAACATGCCAAAGACAAATATTTTTAAAGGACACGATTAATTTGCTTTTTAACTTGAAGACTGAGGGGGAAAGGCCCTTATCATTGAAATGTTCATGGATGATTCCAAATTGACATTCAAAATATTTTAAACTGTTGAACATGGTGGCAGCGATCCTTGAAGGGTGTTGGGGTTCCCCTTCTCCCCATTATGAGGTGCTCCTATAATGAGAAATATTGCTTATGAAAGGTATTTTATATGTGGATGGTTCAAAGGCATTCGAGAACCACGACGTTGGAGGAAGATGATCAAGACTGAAATTAGTTAATTTAGGCAAGGTCTGGGATCCAGAGGGTTCCGGTACTAAGGGTTAATGTTAACTGTCTGGGCATCTCTACTGCCATTAGAGTAGACCAGCAGTCCAGGCCACTAAATTTTTCTGTAAAGGGCCAGAGAGGTAGAAATACGTTAGTCTTTACAGGCCACAGGTGGTCTCTGTTGCATACTCTTCTTTGTTTGTTTTTGTAATCCTTTATACGTGTAACAAGCATTCGTAACTCACATTCCACATAAAAGCAGACTGCGGCCAAATTCGTGGGCTATAGTTTGCCCATTCCTGTGTTAGAACTCAATGACTGTTTGCTAAAGGAATAAACCTCATGAGAGTGGTTAATAAATGATAAGTAAGTTATCCTTATCACTGAAAAACAAAGTTCGAAAATAAATGAACTAGGCATTCAACTCTAGATTCTAGGAAACAAACAAACAAACCAAAAGAAAATAAAGGAGAATTTTTAAAGTTTTGAACAGAAATTAATCAATTAGAAACAGCTCTTTCAAAACTATGTTTGATTTTAAAACCAAGAGTTGATTCTTTGCGAAACCAATACAATAGAGAACCAATTTCGAACTCTGATAAAGAGGGAGAAAGACATATATGTGTGTTGACAGATACAGATACATGGCATGGGAAGGGAGATAAGACTCTACTCTACACATTTACAGCAGTTTACTCAAGGCAACACAAATGAGAGTACCAATAACCATAAAAGGATTGGAAAAGGCAGTCAAGTATCTGTCTCTAAATAAGGAACAATGCTCAAGTGGCTTTTTCATCTACAAAATGCCTACATTAATTGAACTATTCTAGAACAATAGTTTCATGGGAAAAAATGGAAGCTTTTCCAATTTATTTTCAAGTTTAATGTAACTCTCATGCCAAATCCTGACAAGTAGAGCCCCTGGCAAAGGTAAACCAATTTTATTCGTGAATACAGAGAAGTTCTAAAATTAAAATGTTGGCAAATTGGATCCAGCTAAGTTTTAAATGATTATACAGTATGACTGAGCAAAGTTTTCCTAGGCGTTAGCACAGTTGTGTACTGAAGCCCTCTTGCACTGGCTTGTGACAGCCAATCGTATACATCTCTTCCCAACTCTGCATTCAATGACATCACATCTATAGCTTGAAGTCAGGCATGATGGGAGTAGTATTTATATCATGAAAATCAGCAAATTCTAAAAACCAAGGGCTTTTCTCCCTAACCTCTCCGACACTTTGCCCCTGAGTTGGTTATCTCTTGCCCACACACTATTGAATGTTAAAAGTAACTTGATAACAGGAAAGAGAGGAAATGTGATCATGTCAAAGATGCTAGAAAAACATTTGACAAAATTCAGCTGCCATTCCAAATAAAGTAGGAATAGAAGGAAACTTTTTAACCATGATTTTAAAGTATTTGTTTGAAACTGGGTGAACAATATACGAAATAGTGAACATGGCATACATTCCCATTAAAGTCAGGAACGAGATAGGCTTATTGGTTGGTGCGGTTGTGTATATGTGTGTATGTATCTCAATCACAAAAACATTTAGGGTGATTGCTATTTCCTGTTTACCAGGTACTGTCAGCACCAATTACTGTATGAAATATGGTTCCCACAAAGAACATGGAACACACAAATGAGGATAATTTGAGGAAGATTTAATAAAGGTACTAGTTCGGAAGGTGGGGGGACCGGGTATTACCATCTCTAGACCTGAAAGGGTAAGGAGAGAATTGAGTAGATTGTTTTAGTGGCTTAAAGAATGACCACAAATTCTTTGACATTCCTCCCGTTGAGAATTAGGGTCTGTTTCCCTTCCCCTTGAATCTGGGTGGATGTGTGATTTGATTCTAACCCACAGGATGTATTGAAAGTGATGCTGCATAACATAGAAGACTAGGTCAGAAAAGCTGATGTAGTCTCCACCTTGTTAGCTGGAAAACTTAACTTGGAGGCCCTAAGATGACATGTAAGAAGTCCGACTACCTTGATCCTGACATGCTGTGAGAAAGCCCAGGCCTCAGGGAAAAGCCAGGTAAAGTTACTTCAGTCAACAACTGCAGATTCTGTCCTAGCTGAAAGCCATTACCAGCCACCAGAAATGCAAATAAAGATACTTCCACATGATTCCGGTACCAAGCTGTTAAATATTCTTGGCTGAGGCCCCAGATGTGGAGCAGACACTGCCCAGCCCCACTGTGCCCTGTCCAGAGTCCTGACCTACAGAATCCATGAACAAAACAAAATGTTTGTTCTTATGACACCAAATTTTGGGTGGTTTGCTGCACAGCAATAGTAACTGGTACAGGTAGGGAAAGCCACTCTGAGGGGAGCAGTGACCTTCAGTGGACAGATACAGTCACAAGGAGGAAGTCAGGATGATAAACGTGCCAATCTTACTCTCCTTCTTTCCTCTAATCTTTTGCCAGTGCTCCCTGTTGGTGAAACCCAACCAAAGGCTAGAGGACAAGGTAGGCTGTTGTATTCTATACAGGCTTGCATCACAGAACAAGAAGCAGGGCAGAGAAGCAGGAAAATGGATGTAAAGGGGCAAACAAAAGTTATCTTGTGCAGGCCCATCTGTGGACTTTGAACTTTATTCTGAAGACAAGAAGAAGACATTGAGAGCTTTTAAGCAGGGGATTGATAAGATGATTATCCTGAAAATGATGTGCAGCTTTTATTGGAGACTAGAAACAAGGGAAGACTAATTAGAAGTGTAACGTAATAGATCAAGTGTGAGGTGATGGGGCCTTGGTAAGAGTAGTATAAGTGGAAATAAGGAAGTGATGTGAGAGGCAAACGGAGAATTGACCAGATTCATGGATCAATTCATCAGGGGGGATAAAAATGAGAGAAGAGTAGGCAAAAATGCTAAGGGTTTAAACCTGATTAAATAAAGGTCATGAACCCATCCTTAAAAATTCATCGATTTTCAAGGTTTCACCCATCCTTTCATGTGGAAGACACAATTTTTTTCTCCATTCATGGTTTTACCCCCTAAACTCAATTATTTCACCTACTCCTCACTGGACATCTCAACCTGATTGCCCTATCATCACCTCAAAGCTAGGATATCCATAAGCAAACTCACAATCTTATCAATGCACTCAGTCCTGAATCACATATTTCTGTCAATAGAGCATCTTTTCATTTCGAGCATCTATGAGAACCTTGGCACTACTACATTTTTGTTTATATTTCCACAATCACTCCTAATGCCCAAAGGTGAAAAATTCTTTTTTGGAGTTAAGTTTGCAGAAGCTAGGAGCGTTTGTCCAATATCTGAAATCTGTCAAGAGCTCTTTAAAGAAGAATTCATGCAATCTATGGAAAGGACTAATTACATACCATTAACGTCCCAGTGGAATTTCCTCGATAAGTCTGCCACTTCTTCCCATCAATACTATACACGATGATAAACTGAGAGATGTAGAGGCTGGAGAGCTTCTGACGGGCACCCTGGGTCTTGATGCCGTGAATAATCATTGGTGCCAACAGATCCACCTACCAATTAAAACAACACTTTAACTTGTTTTTAAATGTGTGTACTACCTCCTGAAATTAATTATTGGCTTAGGAAGAATCTACATTGGTACAGATGTGCCCAGCATTACCTTAGATGTGCAGGTGAAGCAGACACCAATGTTGGAATTTGGATGTGTGTGAAACTGTGGGATAAACAGTGGGAATGACTAGGAAAGTGCTTATTGAGTTCTCAGCCTGCTTTCTGGCAAACTAGACTATTTCCAAATCATAGAGCCCCCAGTGCCTCTGCATACACAGCCTTTATGCTGCCTAGGTGGACCCACATAATCTAATGCTTTGCCCACACTCAGCCTCAGCCTAGCCAAAGCCAATTTCCTTCCCACTCCCCAGACCAGCCCCATCCCAACATCACTATCAATGACAAACTGCTACGCCTCCTTGAAGCGTACTTCAGAAACTATTTCTCCTGGTTAGATTTCCCTGATTCACCCAGACAAATTTAGTGCTGCTTCTTCTATGCTTCCACTTCACTTTATATATGACTTCATTATAGCAAATTATTGCACCATATTATAAAGGCTGCTTTGCTTTTCTGCCTTCCTTATTAGACCCAGATCCTTAGGGCAGTAAACCTGTTTGAGTTACCTAACATTTCTGTGTCTCATTTGTTTATCCCTAAAGTGGAGATAATATTAGTGTTTGTCTCGAAGGGTTACAGTAAGGATCAAAGAGTTAATACATGTCATGTGCTGAGTTCAGTGCCTAGCACATACTGGACACTCAATAAATGTTAGTTTTTATATTCTCTCTAGCCCCAGCACCTAACATGGTATCTGGTATAATACTGATGCATAGCGAATGGTTTGGAATGAATGAGTGAATATGGCAAAGTGGTAAGGAATGGTTGGTTCTCAAAGAAGAGGTCATGGACCATGCAGCATTACAAGAGGTACCAGTTTCTGCTCTAACAAGCAAGACAAACTTAACATGTCCTTACAGAAGCCTGGCATGTCCAGATTGGACTAGTCATGACTCTTGTGCTTAATAATGGTCTCCTTCAGTTGACTGTAAGTTCCATGCATACACTCATTCAAAGAATATTTTTTAGCACTTGCTATGTGCCAAGCACTGTTTTAGGTACTGGGAATAGAGTAGTAAACAAGAGATAGAACCCTGCCCTTCATGGAACTTACATTTGAGTAGGAGAGACAGACTTTGTATCATTTATATGTTTTTATTTGTTTACAGCATCAAGTAGTGAAAACTGCAGGAGAAAAGAAGCCGTATAACAGGACAGAGTGTGTAAAGGTCTTCAGAAGCTACGGCATTGTCTTTTCCCAGATTAGATGGTATTCCCAATTGAAGGCAGTTTATTTTTCATCTTGGAGTTGTATAAATAACTGAAAGCACCAGGTGCAGAAATCATGATTTTTATTTAATTGACTTGTATTGTTTCTTTATGCAGCTAGAGTATAAGAGTTCTTGATTGTACCACTGATTATTGTGTCTTCTAGCAGTTTTAATAAAGACTTGCCAGGCCAATTTACATTTTGTAACTGATGAATGCTTGGCAAAGTGCCAAGCTTATCTACTTCATCTTCTTGTGCCTCTTGTACATTATAATTGGCCCCTGGGAGCAGTTTGGAAATTATAGATTCAATAGCTTCACTTATGTATCCAGCCAGGAATTTCAATGTAACTGCAAGACATATCCCTCTACTAGGAAGTGAGCAAGGTAGTAATGAGTTTCGTGGTATGAAAGTACAAACATTGCAGCTGCATATCTCCATGGGGCCTACCAACTGCCCGCCGCGGTATGCCTGGTCTTGGTCACCCAGTGCCCCTCAACCAGCCCAGTGCTCTTGTGCCTGGGGGCCAGGCTGTTGTACACTCTTCAGAATAGATGCCTACCCCAACTCCCTTCCTTGTTAGCACCCCTATCAACTCCATCTCCATGCCTGCTGGCTCCCTGAAACCATTTCTTTATTTTATAAAGTTACCATATCAAGGCTGGGCACGGTGGCTCATGCCTGTAATCCTAGCACTCTAGGAAGCTGAGGCAGGAGGATCGCTCGAGTTCAGGGGTTTAAGACCAGCCTGAGTAAGAGCGATACTCTGTCCCTACTAAAAATAGAAAAATTAGTGAGGCATGGTGGCATGTGCCTGTAGCCCCAGCTACTCGGGAGGCTGAGGCAGAAGGATTGCTTGAGCCCAGGAGTTGGAGACTGCAGTGAGCTAGGCTCATGCCATGGCACTCTAGCCCAGGTGACAAAGCAAGACTCCATCTCAAAAAATAAATAAATACATAAATAAATAATACAGTTACGAGATCAAGAAAATGTCTAGCTGGACCTCAGTAGGAAAGATGGCAAAAACCACCTTGAGGATGAGGTGCTTTAATACTGGTTGGATGATAATACAATTAGGTGTATTTGTAACAGGTTTAATTACCATAAACAAACAGTAATAGTTAATATATGATTACCAACTTAAAGGGAGCATTCTAGAAACAGGATGGTATAACTATTATAAATTAGGGCTCTGGAGCCCAACTATCCAACAATCAGGGTTTGAATTTTGGCTCAGCTGCTTATTGGCTGTGTGACCTGGGGCACAATATCTAACTTCTCTATTTTTCAGTTTCCTTATCTGAATGAGAATGATAGTAAAATCTGCCTCATAAGGTTGTGATAAGGATTTAGAGGCTTGATTTGTGTTGAGCACATACTAAGGAAACCCTGTCTACTTTAATATTTTGATCACGACTTTGCTGGAATATTAACAAGTTTACTGATCAAATCAGTAAATGATGTGAAACTTGGAAGACTAGGAAATACTTTGGGAGACTGAAGCTTGGCAAGCTGAGACAATGGGCCAAATCTAATAAGGTGAAACTTAACAGGCTGTATCACTCAGGGTTCTTTGGCTAGGCACGGATAAGACACTCTGTTTACTAGTCTCATGAGATTGTATCCAGTGAGGAAGATATAATTCCCCAAACAGAAATAAGAATATAACGGATGCAAAGCATCCAACTAGATAAAAAATGTCCACTATATAGGAATACGTGGAAGGTTGTAAATGATAACCATAGAAATTCAAGATGAAGAACATGTGGTTTGGTAGAAGCACAAACAAAAAAATACTTAAAGATTAGTTAATAGCAGCTCGAATTGAGTCAAAATTGGCAGTGTCTACAAAACAATAACAAAAAGATGAGTTGCTGTGGCATTAGCAGACATGCTCTTGGTGTCTGCTTACTGGTAAGCCAGTTTATTTTTCCCTGGTCCCTATTTACTATTTTAACCTCAAAAAATATATAAGAGCAGATGCAGTCTTGCAAAAAAGGAAAACATATAGGGAATGTGCTCAGCCAACTAGGAAGAGGAAGAAGAAGACTGGTACACTACAAGAAGAGGCTGGAGGTGGGGGAAGTAGGTGGTCAAACGTGTGTACATTAGTCCCTCTCCAGGCTTCGAGTACCAGGGTTGGGAGGCCCGTTAGATAGGTTGAGAGAAAAGCTGGAAGCAAAAGAGTTTCCTCCATTTTTCCATATTTTCAGATATGTCGAATTAAATAAAATGTATTATTAAAATGAATTTCACATGTCTTAAAAATTGGCTACTAGGCTGGGCGCAGTGGCTCACGCCTGTAATCCTAGCCCTCTGGGAGGCCGAGGCGGGTGGATCGTTTGAGCTCAGGAGTTCGAGAGCAGCCTGAGCAAGAGCGAGACCCCGTCTCTACTAAAAATAGAAAGAAATTATCTGGATAGCCAAAAATATACAGAAAAAAATTAGCCGGGCATAGTGGCGCATGCCTGTAGTCCCAGCTACTCGGGAGGCTGAGGCAGGAGGATCGCTTGAGCCCAGGAGTTTGAGGTTGCTGTGAGCGAGGCTGACGCCACGGCACTCTAGCCTGGGCAACAGAGTGAGACTCTGTCTCAAAAAAAAAAAAATTAGCTACTAGAAAATGTAAAATTGCACATGAGGTTTGCATTTGTGGCTCACATATTTCTATTGGACAGCACCGCTCTAGGGGAAATGGGAAGGTGAGAAAAATCTGAAAGACTGAGTCCTTTAAAAGAAATTGAGTTAACCAACTTAAAAACACTATTTTGGTTATTGATTCCAACTTAGTTTACCAGACTGAACTAAGTAGATGTTTCCTATAACTCGGAGGTGTAGAATTCAAGAAGGAAGACAGATTCAGTTTTAGAAGTTACATTTTCTTTGGTTGTGGGATGGGGGATTGAACCATTTGTTTTTATATTAACATAAAGGGCACTGGAGGACTCAAAGACACCTAGGCAGTTGGAAGCATGTAATGATAGCACACACAGGCTTGAGAGATGATGAGTTCAATATTATAGGAAGTATTCAGATGTTCTAATTGATGAAATTTTCTAAACTTGATCCAGGAAAAGGGCTCCTTGGTGCTCCAGGCATTGATCGATCCAGAATAATGAAGTCTGGCCAGCTTTGGGGCCCACTGTCCTTTGCCCAAGAAAGGGAAAAGAGATTAAATTCAGCTGGGTTGGTCCTAGACACTTGGGAATAAAATTATTCTCTTGAGAAAGGTTAATCCTAGCAGTGGAGAAGACAAAGAAAACCATCAAGACATTATAGCAGTATTGATTGCTATGTAGAAATTGTGCTTGTCCTTGTCCATTCTATTATCTAAAAAAATGTAATACTTTTCTTGATTGATAGCACCTCTAATTAGCTGATACTAGAATTTGTTACCAGAATTAACAAATAATATTCTTTCTTTATTATACAATGTATGCTCATTGTAGAAAATCAGAATATGGTAAATGAAAATAAAAGTAAGTAAAAGTAAATATAAAAGAAATTAAAAACATAATCCTTCCACCCTGTGAAAAATATTACTATTTTGCTATATAACTGTCCAGCTTCTTTTTCAAGGGGATTTTTTTCCCTTGAAAATAAGGGTTGGCAAACTTTTTTCTATAAAGGGCCAGATACTTAGTAATTTAGGCTTTGCAGATTACATGGTCTCTGTTGCAAATACACAACTGCTGCTGTAGCCATAGATGATATGTAAATGCATAGGCATGGCTGTGTTCCAACATAAGACTATTACGGATGCTGAAATTTGAATTTTGTAATTCTCACATGTCCTGAATTTTTCTTCTTATTTTTTCAATTATTTAAAAGCAGAAAATCTATTCTTAGCTTGCATGCCATACAAAAACAGATGGTGGGCTGGATTTGGCCTGTGGGCAGTAGTTTGTCAACCCTTGATCTAAAACAACATTTGAGAACTCTCTAGATCAGACTCAAGGGGAGCAATACAAAAGGTAGGAAGAATATTTAAGGAGGCAGTGTCATTGCCCAGGTGAGAAATGATAGTGGCCTGAATTAGAATGGTCACAGTAGGAAACGGAGAAGAGGAGATGGATTCAGGAGACACTTATGGAATAGCACTAATAGAAGCATGGAGATGGGTTGGTTATCTGAAACTCTGCAACAGAAATAAAAAAAGATATAACCAGCTCAGATTCTTGGAGAAAAAAATAATAGTATTTACCATATTGTCCTGAAGCTGTAATCTGAAAATCTCTAATGTGTCCAGAAGCCATTCCCAGTGGAGTCTGACACTCTGAAATCAAACAGGGGGAAACACAGTAGCTAGAAGTGCACACATTTCAGCTTCTCAAATGTAAGTCAATGCAAATGGGAGAACATCAACAAATGCTAATATTTTATAGTATTTATTATGTGCCAAGAACTGTCCTAAATGTTTTATTGTATTATCTCATTTAATTCACCCTAACAAGTGCTAGAATGATTCATATTTTGCAGCTGAGGAAACTAGGGTCCATACCTAGTTTCCTCAGTTTCCAAATATACCAGTGGTTCTCTTATTTGTTTAGAGTTAAATTCCCAAACTCTTCTAAGTGATATATGTAAGTTATCTCTGGTAATCAAATGAAAATTAAGTTCCCAAATCTGCTATTGGAAATCTTGGCACTTCATCAAGTTGTGAAAATGAGGAGATTTTTTTTTTCAATGCTTCAAGCATATCTGCTCTTCTCTGAGAACTCTGATGATTTCTACCAGCAACATTAATTTTAAATTTGATAATAATGTGAGCTTGTATTTATTTCCTGACACAGGCAACCATTCCAGGAAGAAGGAAGGCTCTATAGAGGTAGGCTGGGTAGGCAGGGAGCCTCTGCCCACAGTGCTACTCATGCTTGCTGTACACCAGAAAAAGGGTGCTCATCCCAGCATTTAGGTGCTCGCCAATAAGGCATTCTACCCGCCAAATACCAGCTTTGGATGGTAGCATTTCCACTGTCTCAAAAACACCTTATCAAAACCAAAAGGAAAAAAGTTATTTCTTTTCACTAAAAAAATGAGCATGAGATACATTGGCCTACGTAGACTATCAAAGGAGATCTACCAAATTCAGTTCCACCACTCTTGGACCCCTCAGACCCAAAGTTCTTGCTGTGTGGCCCCTACAGCTGGAGGCACTGGAGGTTGAGTTCTGATCACTCGCCCAGAAAATGAGAGACAGAGTGAATGCTTTGTGTGGACAGGACAAAGCTGCGTTAGGATGGGCCTGCACTCCCAGGTTTTTCAGAGCAAAAAGTGTATTTCTCATTGACCATATGTGAGCTCTGCGGGAGAGCAGAAGTCAGGGTTAGGTCCTATTGGATCCAGTCAACTAGGGCTGTCGAGAGGAGTAAAGTTTCCCCAGCAGCAAGAAGCTGGATGTGGATGCCGAGGGGCTGAGAAATGTGTCACAAGTGACCACCCAGAATAAAGGTGGAACCAACCAAGTGAAGGGGATTTCATGACAGAGGGTCCCATAAGGGAGTCTTTAAAGTGTCCCTTGTAAATGTCCTGCAAGAGAAAGAGTCAGCTTTAAGTATCTACCAAGCACTGACAGTGTGAGGCTACCTTACAATAATGGTCCCGGTTGTAAGTAGATAAGAACGTCCTATCCCCTTCCCTTTAACCTATCTATGCTGGAGTTTAAAACAGCAGCTCGCAAGGGCTTGTGGGGAAGCATGATAAGTACGAGGTAGAGAAATTCAACCATGTCTCTCTTTCCCCACGCAGATATTTTATTCACCACATAGTATCTACTACACCTTATAATAGTGTGTATATGAAAATTTAATGGATGATAAAGGTAGCATTTCACATCAGTTGGGGAAAAGAGATTATTTAATATGACGTTCGGATGATCATCTATTCATTTGGATGCACCAAAATGAGAGCCCTTTGCCATAATATGTGAAAAATAAATTCTAGATGGATCAACAAGGACTAAACAAAAACAAAACCATATATTAAATATAAGTGGATATTTTTATAATCTTGATGTGGAAAAAGCTACTTTAAGCATGTCATAAAACCCACAGCCATAAATTAAAATGTTGGTAAATTTATGACATAAAATTGTAAAACTTTCCTATAACAAAAGGCTGACACCACGGCACTCTAGCCGGGGCAACAGAGTGAGACTCTGTCTAAAAAAAAAAAAAAAAACAACCCACAAAACATTGTTAAAAAAGTAAAAGATTAATGACAAATTAAGTAATAAAATTCACAGCATATATGACAGACATTAGATTAGGATTGTTAACATACAAATAACTCTCACAAACTAACTTTTTTTAAAAAAAGTTCTGGGAAGAACTGACAAAAGTGATGTACCAATGAAGATTTTATGAGAAAACAAAGCCACTAGGAAATATCTAAAATAAGGGACTTTGTAGAGTTCCCCAGTGTCCCCACATTCTTTTTATGTCCTGACTGAAGATCAGAATGCCTTGGATGCTCTGTGATCCCAGCCAGCTGTGGGTTTTTCCCAGCAGGCTTGAACCCAAACTGGGGCCTTGAACATTCCCAGGCACTGATAAAGGTATCAAGCTTGTTGTCCAAAGTACTGAAAGAAACTGGGCCTGGCCCTGAGCCAACTTCCTTAAACCCCAATGAAAACGCCATACCCTGAACCTCTGGCTGTGGACGTACCTAGGTAGGATCTCCCTTTCTCTTGCTGTCTGCCAAGGATACACTGCAGCCCACTCTGTATGTAAGTTCCCCTAATAAATTCTGTGGACTGATCACCCTGGTGTTTAGTGCTTCTTTCTTTGCAATCCCAACTGGCCCCATCTCAGGAGGGTTTGGGGCACTCTCTTATGGGAATTCCCCTGCCACGGTTTTTGAGGTGACTCTAGCCATGAGCATGGCAGAACAAAACAGATCTATTATAAGGATTTGACCTTATGCCCTTGTGAGAATTGTTTAAAGAGTCTATGGGGGGCCGGGTGCGGTGGCTCACGCCTGTAATCCTAGCACTCTGGGAGGCTGAGGAAGGAGGTTTGCTCGAGGTCAGGAGTTCAAGACCAGCCTGAGCAAGAGCAAGACCCCGTCTCTACTAAAAATAGAAATAAATTAGCTGTGCAACTAAAAATATACAGAAAAAATTAGCCGGGCATGGTGGCTCATGCCTGTAGTCCCAGCTACTCGGGAGGCTGAGGCAGAAAGATTGCTTGAGCCCAGGAGCTTGAGCTTGCTGTGAGCTAGGCTGATGCCATGGCACTCTAGCCAGGGCAACAGAGTGAGTCTCTATCTCAAAAAAAAAAAAAAAAACAAAAAGCAAAAAAACAAACCCAGAGTCTATGGGAAGCTGGAACCCTAAACACTAAAACATGCACCAGTCTCATAATACCTCCAAGCTTCCAACTTTGATGCTGGGGTACTCTGCATGAGAAGGTGATATCCTTCATCAAAGAGCTAAACATGACTTTCCTAGGATTTGGAGGAGCCAAAAGATCCAGCAGGAGTTGAAGGACTTGCAAAGTTGGTTGCTGCCCTGTACCCACAAGATAAGCCAACAGATAGTGACCATGTGAGTAAGCTGCAAATTAGCATCTTGTGCCTACTGTGGCTTTTCCAGTGTAAAGACAATATGGCTTCTGTATAAGTTATCTGTTGCTGCATGAAAAATTACCCCCAACTTAGCAGCTGCAAACAAAAAGCATTCCTTATCTTACAGTTTCTGCAGGTCGGGAATTCTAAAGTGATTTACCTGAGTGGTTCTGGCTTGGGGTCTCTGATGAGGTTGCAATCACACGTCAGCTGGGGCTACAGTCATCTGAAGGCTTGACTGTGCTGGAGGAACACACTGGAAGTGGTTCCAAGTGGTGCACTGAGATGGGTGTTGCTAGGATGAACAAAAGTCCCAGCTTGCCTGGTACTCAGGGCTGGCTTCATGAGAATTCAATGTGTGCAGTTACAGAGAGCTTGATTTAATGCTCTGATGTCATTTTCTTGAAATTCTTAATAATTTTATCTTTGAACTTGTGTTTTGTAAGTGAAGTTTGCTGGAACAATGGAGCATGCACATGAACGGAGTAAATAAATGCAACCTATAGCCCCCCTCCATCCTTTGCCACTCTATTTGTACATGGTGTTTGCCATGCCCATGAGTACAAAATTCCAGCAGACCCATGATGCAAGGATGTTCAGTGAGACCCAAAGGGAGTATAAGAATGTTAAATCTGGGCTGGTCGAGGTGGCTCACACCTGTAGTCCTAGCATTCTGGGAGGCCTAGGCACATAGATCATTTGAGCTCAGGAGTTCAAGATCAGCCTGAGCAAGAGTGAGACCCCGTCTCTACTAAAAAAATAGAAAGAAATTATCTGAACAATTAAAAATATATACAAAAAATTAGGCGGGCATGGTGGCGCATGCCTGCTGTCCCAGCTACTCGGGAGGCTGAGGCAGGAGGATCGCTTGAGCCCAGGAGTTTGAGGTTGCTGCGAGCTAGACTGACGCTGTAGCACTCTGGCCCAGGCGACAGAGTGAGACTGTCTCAAAAAAAAAAAAAAAAAACCCCAACAAAAAAGGAAGTATTGACAAATACTACAACAGTGCTGAAACTCGAAAACATTATGCTAAGTGAAGGAAGTCAGATGCAAAAGGCCACATATTGTATGATTCTATTTATATGAAACGTCCAGAATAGGCAAATCCATAGAGACTGGAAAGCATAGTAATGGTTGCCAGGGATTGAAGGGAGGGAAAATAGGGAGTGACTGCTTAATGGGTATGGGGTTTCTTTTAAAGGTGATGGAAATATTATGAAACTAGATAGAGGTGATGACTGCACAACATTGTGAATGCACTAAAAGCCACTGAATTACACACTTAAAATTGTTAAAATGGAAAAATGTCTAAAGCAATTAAATATCTTTACCTCTCTTCCAAACCACAAGGACCTTAACACTTGAATGTTGATCATCACCTCCTGGCTTTTATGTTGTTTTTGTATATACTCAGGCTTTATTTTTATCACCGCAAGACATTAGAGAAATATTGAGAAAAAGAAGTTGTTGACATATGTTTCTGGGAGTGTTATGTTAGTCATTACCCTTTGATTAAATAGCTAAGGAAGAGGTTAGAAAATATTTTATAGCCAGTTAGTAAACATTAAAGTTAAATTTGTAATAGTCTGTATCTTGTCATTATAAAGTTGGGTTTCTATATAGTATGTTTACTAAAAAAATACAAAGCTTTTATATAACATTGAGGGATAGAGTTGTTTTAATATATATCTTCCACAAGGTCATTGACTTGTAAGTTTGAGATTATATTTGATAAAATGTTTGTGACAGAAAATTTTATTTGTTCACTTAACGTTGCAAAGTATATTTGTCCTTGGAGGTTGGATTTGCTTACCAATCTTCCAATAAATAATTTGTTGTGATCTCAGTGATCTTGTAAATAACCTGATCAGCATTATAAAATGCTGTAGAATTTCTGGGGTTAGCAATGGTATGTTTTCCTGCTTGACTAAGTTTATGCCAGTAAAAGATGCACAATCTCATTCGTCTACGTTATGCCTGCCAGGTTATGTTTTGTTTTGGTCTTTCTTTAATTTTGCCTTGTACTAAGGGACTCTGTTTGATCTGAAGATTGAAATTTGTTTTTCTTACTATTATCATTTCATTTCAAATAAGTTTTCTCCTATTGTTTTATTTTATCACACCCACTCTGACCTTCCCTTCAGGAACTTTCCATTTAAAAAAATTGTGGTAAGAACACTTAAAATGAGATCTACTCTCTTGGCAAAATAAGTACATAATATGGTATTGTTATTAATAACTATGGGCACAATGTTGTACATTAGATCTGTAGAATTTATTCATCTTGAATAACTGAAACTTTATGCCCATTGAACAGCAACTCCCTATTTCTTCTCAGTCTTTCTCTCTCTATATATATAAGTTCTCCCAGATTAAGACTCCATTTCTTATTTCTTTTATATTATTTGGCCTCTCATGAATTGTATTATATTTATCCTGAGTTCAATTTAATCTGGTTTTCTAACTCACTAATTTAGTTTTCTAAAGTGTCTATTCTGCTATTCAGTGCCTCTATTTGTTTTTAAAATATCATTGTTCACATTTTTCGTTCCAGTGTAAAGACACAATTCTCAGAGGAATTTGTTTGTATGTGTCAATGTTTTATTTAACTCATTACTGAGAAAACCAGCAGGAGGACAAAAGATCTGGTCCCATGAGCATTTGAGAAATACAGATGTACACAGTCAATGGGAAAATAATGCCAAAATAAGAGGATTAAGTTAAACATAAGAGTGGTTAATCTTTTACAGGAAATAAAACCATATCACCTTTGGGGTTAACTTCTCTACCAGGCTATAAAACAAAATAACTTATTGATTTCTGTAGGTTAACTTCTAACCTTACAGGATTTTATAGGACTCTAAGTCATTTGCACCTTCATCAGTTGTGGATTGTGACTATACTGTGACAGCTAGCTACAGTCCCCAAAGAGGTCAGATTAGGGTCAAGGAGGATTATTAGGAAATACTCTAGCATAGAAAAAAAAGCAGCCATTCTCTTACCTTTTTGTGTAGTGGTAGTCAAGGGGGCAGGCAGATGGAAGGAGCAGTAAACCCTTCTCAACCTTGTGGGGGTGGGCAAGGTAGGCATTTCTCTTACGCAGTGGATATGGAGTGTTTTCTCTCTGTTTTCAGCTGTTCAATTTTTTTTGACTCCTTGATGTATATAAGTAGGGCTCTAGTTTTCATTCATGGTATAAAATTTCCCATGTTACATGTTTGTTGTGTTGTTTCAGCAGGAAATTAGGTGAGGGAGAGAGTAAAGTGAGTGCATGATTAGAATTACAAAGTTTGTATCTCCTATTCCAGACAGCCATGTATTTTCCTCAGTTTTCCACTGAAATATTAAATATATGTTGTTTAGAAGCATATTATCATCATCACCTTTCTTGGATATCGCAAATTTCAAGAGGACATTGTCATATTATTTCAAGATTCCCAATATTCCATAACCCTAACCTCTATTTCATTGGTCACAATTAAGACCAAATGGCTTTATTTCTACATCCTTCTGAGATTAAATTGAACTATTTTATGACCATTTACCCCTTCAAAATATGATTCAATCTATGGGTCCTTTTGTCAGAAAAATGCACGTATGCACTCATACAGGTCTCTCCTCACTTCTTTTTGCCTAGTTACATGGGAAGCAGCTGCAGACAATGGGTAGGAGTTAAGTTAAATTGGATGCAACAGCCCCAGGAAATGCAAGATTGATGACAATTAATCTGGGAGGCTTCCAATTAATTTGGGGGCAGTGTATAGTTTAAATCTATAGAAAAATGATGGCCCCATAGACAGTGTGGGGCAGGAAGTAACCTGAAGTTCAGGCACAAAAGTAGAAGGCAAGCCAGAGGAGGACACTGGCCTCGAGTTAGGGACTAGACTGAAGCTGAGGAGAGAGGGGCCAGGGGCCCCTCAGTACAGCTGCTGCGCCTCGCAGCCCAGAACCTCCAGCCTCAGAGCAATCTGGTTCACCCAGCTCTGAGGGTGAATTCTAATGTAGCGAGTCAGTAGCGGTGGGTCTAGAGAGTTCACCACAGGTGTGAAGGAGTCTTGATTTCCCTGAAAAACCTGAAAGAGGAAAGATAGCATTTATTAGTTGTCTGACAGGAAAAATTAGAATTAACAGCACCCTGCTTGCCTGCTTTGGAGGCCTTTGCTCTAGCTAGGCCTTCTATCTGGAATGTTCTCATCCACCTCACAAAGGTCAGATAAATGGAGTGCTTTGATTCAGGACACACATAGCATCTCTGTGTTGGACCATCTGGAGACTGGAGTCAGGTGTGGAATTCAGTGTAGCCCAGTGGCTTTGGCAGGAGAGGGTGAAGACGGGAGAAGGAAGAGGGAGGAGGGTCTAAGACTCAAGGCGCTTGCCACTCTGGGACTTTGGAGGCCTACAAGGACAGACATGAAGATCTCCTGAGGTAGTTTGTGTGAAAAGAGGCAACTTGTCACCATAATGGGAAAGAAGTGGTTAAACAGCAACAAAAGGGCTCCTGCTTCCTGGGGCTATTGGGTGACATTTCCCAGCAATAATCCTGGCATCTATATCTCTGCAAAGTATGGTGTTGGTTTCACTTCAGATTCCAAGTGGGAAGAAACTTTTCCCGGCAAATGCACTGTGAAATGACTTTATTTTCATTACTTTAGCTACATATTCCCCTTAGGTTTCCAACCCTGGCTCCTTATTGGAATCACCTAGTGAGCTCTTAAAAAAAATAATTATGCCTGGACTAGCTCTTCCCCCAGAGATGCCGATTTAATGGATGTGTTCCCACCCTGGCGCCCTTACACGGCAGCCAGAAAGATCTCAATATATAAACCTGGTGATGCCACACTCTCAATGAAAACCTTCCATGTCACTTAGAATAAAACCTGAATTCCTTATTCTGGTCTCCAAGCTCTGCCTGATACAGCCCTGGCCAAGTCTCTGATGTCATCTCCCACTACATCCCCCTATTTCACTGCATTGCAGGTAGTCTGGTCTTTCAGGCCCTGGATAATGCCAGCTCTTTTTACCGTGACAGCCTTTGTATATGTGATTCCCTCTGCTTGAAAGGCTCTTAACCCTTCTGTTTCTTCTTCTTTCGTCCGTCTTTTTTAACCTTTGGGTCCTAGTTTAAATGTTACATCTTTAGAGAGTTCTTCCTCATCTAAAATAGGACTCCTCTTTATTGTATATCTCAACTTGATGTTTTCCTTTGTAGCATTCAATATCTTCTGATTTATCTGTTTACATGTTTATTGGCTGTTTCCTCTGTCTTCACTGCTGAAGGTCAGTTCCATGAGGGCAGAGACCTTGGTCATTATTTTATCTTCAGACAGAATATATAGCATGATGTATATCATGGGGAACATGCCAGAAACATTTGTAGAAGGAAAAAGTTTGTACATTTGATAAAACTTTTGAGGAACATTAAGCTCCTTATTCTGAGATTCATTTACAACTGTTTATGGTATATTTGGAGGCTTGTACAACTTTTGTTAGACTTAATCCTTATTGTTTCCCCTCAAGGTTTTATTTTGAGAAGTTACCAACCTGGAGAAATAGAAAGAATAATACAATGAACACCCTTAAATCCTTTATCTAGATTCACCAGTTGTTACCATATTGAGATATTTCCTTTACCTCTCTTTCTCTCCTTCCCCATATACTTTTTTTCTGAACTATTTGAAAGGAAATTGTAAACATCATGTTATCTAATATTCAATTTTTTAAGTCATCATAATGGTATCCTATATAGTTTTTCCAATCTAGAATCTAATAAAAGATCACAGATTGCATTTACTTTTCTTTTTTTTTTTTTTTGAGAATCTTAATTCTGTTATTATAGCTCATCATTATTTACAATTTCACTTATCTTCCAGATTTAAAAAAAGCTTACTTCGTATGTAACCTGAAATTCTGTATCCCCCATAACAAGATGAAATAAAAAAAAAAAAAAGAAAGAAAGGGAGGGAGGAGAGAAATAAAATTTCTTGCATTTACTTTTCATGTTTGAGTGTCCTGTAATCTAGAATAGACATCTAGTCTCTAGTCTCTTTTTGTCCTTCATGATAGTGACCTTTTTCAGAATTCCAGTACACTTGTGTTGTACAATGTCCCACATTCTAAATTGGAATGACTGTTTTCTCATTGTTAGATTTTGGTTAGACACTTTTACTAAGAATACAAAGTAGGAGATAATGTTCTTGTCGTTGCATTACATCAGGGGGTTACATGATGCCAAATTGTCCCATTATTGATGATGTTTAAGTCTGATCACATGATTAAGCTGGGGTTCACCCAATCTATTATGAGGGTAACAGTTTCTCTTTCCTAACAAACAGTCTGTGGTGTGGCACTTTGAGACTGTGTAAATATTCTGTTTCCCAACAAGCTTTCATCCAGTGAGTTTAGCATCCATTAAAGATCTCTACAAGTATTCATTAGTATATTGGTGGTTGCAAATTGATTTTCCTGTTTTATCATTTCTCCTACATTTATTAGCTGGAATTCTTCTGTGGTGAAATGCTTCCCCTCTCCCTTTATTTTTTTATGGACTCCTGGATTACTTATTTAGGATGTGTATTATAATTCATTACCATTGTTATTCTTTTTGATGCTCCAATTGTCTCAAAATTGGGCCAATAGGAAGTCCTTCAAGGCAGCTTCTGTGTTCTGTTCACGT
Organism: Eulemur rufifrons; assembly: GCF_041146395.1. Taxonomy (NCBI): domain Eukaryota; kingdom Metazoa; phylum Chordata; class Mammalia; order Primates; family Lemuridae; genus Eulemur; species Eulemur rufifrons. The sequence continues at coordinate 18,450,647 of NC_091012.1, read as the reverse complement.
GACCCCATTAGTGTTTGAATGCTTCCTTGCATTCTGACACATCAGGATGTTCCAAGATCACCTGGCAGTTTCCTTGCTCTAGCCTTGGAATGAGCCATTTCGTTAAGAAACCCAGATTCCTTTTACTGGGGAATGGTATTTAGAGACCAAGGTCTCGAAATGGGGATGGGGTGTGCTCATTGCTACTGCAATGTAATTATTTCTAGATCCTCTCAGTGGACGGTGTTAGGAAATACATTTTTCAAAATTCCGCAGTTCTTACGGACACTTTTAATTAAACTCTAACATTACTTGTATTTGTGTTAGTTTTCTAGGGCTGCCGTAACAGCAGCCGGTGGCTTAAAAACAAAAGAAATTTATTCTCTCATAGTTCTAGAGGCTCAAAGTCTGGAGCCTGGAGCACAGGAACAAGATACTGAGTCAAACACACTATCACATTTAAGGCTATTTGGTGTATATCATGTCCACACACATTCTATTGGTCAAAATGAGTCATATGGCCACGCCCAAAGTCAATGAGGTTTTCAAGGAAAAAGGGAGTAAAAAATCAAGAAAAATAATACCATCTGCCTCATATGCCATTTTCTGTTCATTTACAAAGTCCGTATATTCTCTTGTTCCAGCAATAAGAGGCGATTTTGTGTAGGCAGAGGTCAGCGATCTGGGCGGCTTACTAAATTTCTTGGTTCAGGCGCGCCCTCTACTACTGACAAAGTGAAGTGCAATTTATTTAATAGATGGCACCAGAAGTTTGTGTGTCTTGTGATTTCGTGCTTCCTTTTTCTATAGGATACTAATTTCCAACATTTGTTTTCTTCTTTCATTCATAATCTCTAGTTCTTTTTTTACCATCTATTTTTCTCCAAAATCAAAATAGCTTTTTTTATGATTATGAAAGTAATACTTATTGCAAAGAAATTAAGACAGCATTATCTCTAGTTCTATAGACTTTCAATCCCTTTCCTTTCAGCTCCCCAGAAGGCACTGCAGGTCTCAGAAATTAGTATTTAATCACTTGGAGGGAGGACTTTCTCTTTCCAGAAGTGATTTTATCTGTGTTCTACCACCACTAGGTCTCACACTGACTTTCCTATTTTTTGCACAGTCTCTCCTAGACTCTCTCCAGAGTGAGCTCTGAAGCTGGGTTGGCTAGCTTTGCTTTGGATGTTTATTTCCTAATTGTAACTAGAAACTTATAGTATTTTTTGTCTTCTAGATATTTTATAGGTGGGTTACTTTATTCACAATTTTAAATTTTATGTGTGTGTGTGTGTGTGTGTGTGCGTGTGTGTGCACAGTTTTTGAAGATTGTGGAGAGATTTAGGTAGCTGCCATTATCTGATAGGAATGTGCAATTTAGGACTTGGAAATTTTTTTGTTTCTGAGACAGAGTCTCTGTTGTACAGGTTGGAGTTCAGTGGTATCATCACAGCTCACAGCAACCTCAAACTCCTGGGCTCAAGAGATCCTCCTGCCTCAGCTTCCTGAGTAGCTGGGACTACAGGCGTGCACCACCACACCAGCTAATTTTTCTATTTTTTGTACAGATGGGAGTCTCTTGCTCAGACTGGTCTTGAACTCCTGACCTCAAGCAATCTGCCCACCTTGGTCTCCCGGAGTGGTAGGATTACAGGTGTGAGCCACCATGCCTGGACTGTACTTGGAATTTTTAAATGGTATTTTAAATTATTTTTCCAACTATTTGATTGTAGCATATAGAAATACAATTAATTTTGGTATTTATTTTGTTTTCAGCAGAGTTGTAAAAATTTAAATTAATTCTACTCATTTATATACAGTTTCTTTTGGATTTTCTATCTATGCCATCGTACCTTCCACACATGACAAGAGTTTGTTTCATCTTTTCTAATCATTACATACTTTCTTTTTCTCACCTAACTGCATTGCTTAGGGAATCTGATACAGTTTTAAACTGACATATGGCAGATTAAAGATGACTATGAGTTCTTTTATACACCTCCCATAGAGAGGTAGGTCTATTGTGCTTCATTCTAAATCTGGGTTGGCTGTTGACTCTTTGGACCAATAGGGTATGACAGAAATGATGCTATGTCAGTTCTGAGCCTGGCCTTTAAGAAGACTGACAGCTTGTACCTTGGTTTATTGGAATCTAGTTCTTACGTAAGAAGAGAGACTATCCTAAGACCACCACGCTATGAGAAGCACAAGACATGTGAAGAGGCTCTGATGGACGGAGACATGTGGCTAGGAAACTCAAGGAAAACCAAGGCACCAGTCATGTGAGTGAAGAAGCCATCTAGGAAGGGAATCCATCCATCCATTCATCCCCACCAATACCACATGGATCAGAGCAAAACAAGGAGTGTAAAAGAATTCAGGCCGCGAATATCCTTTTTCAGATTAAATAATTTCCCTTCTAGTCTTGGTTTGCTATTTTTTAAAAATTAAGAGCAGATGTTGAATTTTATGAAATGCCTTTTCAACATTCATTGATCACATAATCCTTTAGTATGTTAATGTGATGGTGAGTTATATTAATTTTCTAATGTTTAAGCCAACCTTGCATTCCTAGGATAAATTCAACTTGGGTCCATATTGCTAATATATTATTTCGGATCTATGTTCATGAATAAAATAGGCATATTATTTTTCTTTCTCATATTGTCCTTGTTAGGTTTTGTTGTCAAGGTTATGCTATTATGATAAGAGAGTTGGATAATGTACAGTCTTTTTCTATTTTCTGGAAGAATCTTTTTAAGATTCCCTTGAAAATTTGGTAGAATGTTTATTGTAGCCATCTGGATCTGGAGTTTTCTTTGTGGGAAGATGTCTGAATACCAATTCAATTCCTCAAAGGTTATAGGAGTTTCAAGGTTTTCCACTCCTTCTTAAGTAAGTTATATTTACTAGAAATTAATTCATTTTACCCAATTTTCCAAACTTACTGTTATAAGATTAATAAATATCCTCTTATTTTTTATGTTGGCAGAATTTTTTGCAAGAACTTTATTGATGTCCTGTTTTTCATTTCTGATATTGATTATTTGTGCCTTCTTTCTTTTTATCTTGATCAGTCTTGCCAGAAGTTTGTCAATTTTCAAGGAACGAACTTTTGATTGGTTTGTTCTTTATGCTATATGTTTCTTTTTTACTTCATTTACTTTAAATCTTTATTATTTTCTTGCTTCTACTTCCTCTTGATTTATTTTGCTATTTTCCTAGCTTCTTGAGATGTGCCTTAGCTCTGCAGTCCCCACTCCCCAGGCTGGGGACTGATACTGGTCCCCAGCCTGTTATGAACTGGGTGGCACAGCAGAAGGTGAGCAGAGGGCAAGCAAGCGAAGCTTCATCTATATTTACAGCCGCCCCCCTTCGCTCACCATCTCCCCCCACTCCCCCGTGTGTGCAAAAATTGTCTTCCATGAAACCTGTCCCTGGTGCCAAAAAGGTTGGGGACAGCTGCCTTCTCTCATAAATTTTCAGCCTTTCTTCTATTCCAATATATGTGCTTAAGGCTATACATTTCCTTCTAAATATTGCTTTCGCTGATTCCCACATTTTGATAAGTAATGCTTTGTTATCATTCAGTTCAAAATACTTTCTAATTCATGATTTCTCCTTTGACATATGGGGTATTAAAGATGTATTTCTTGATTCCTAACATAGGAAGATTTTATAGTTATCTCTTTCTTATTTGTGTCTGTTTTAATTCTATTGTGACCAGAATACCTGGTCTATATTATCTGAAATTTGAGACTACTTTATTTGTAGCTTATTTATAGTTTAAAATGGAAAATTTTAGTAAGTATTTCCTTTGTGCTTAGAAAGAATGTGTAATTCTGCAGTTTCAAGGTGCAATTTTCTAAATATATCCATAAGGTTAAATTTGTGAATTGTGTTGTTAATTGTTCTATTTCTATACTTTATCTTTGTCTGTTTTGTCAATTGATGAAAGAGATGTGTTAAAATTTACCACTCTAAATTTTGAATTTGTCTATTTTCCTTTTTTTCTGTCAGTTTTTGCTTTGAATATTTTGAGGCTATGTAATTAAGTAATATAAATTCAAATGGCATTTTCCCAGACACTTTTTATTATTATAAGATTACATTCTTAACCTCCAATAATACATTCTTGTCTTAAAGTCTATTTTGTCTGATATCAACAAAACTGCAACAGATATCCTTTAGATATTTGCATAATTACTTTCTCCATTTTTGACTTGCTACTTTTCTGTATCTAATGCTTTAGATATGTTTCTTGTAAAATGCACAGAATTTGCTTTTGCTTTTTGATTGATCTGACAATTTTTGTCTTATAACTGGTACATTTGGTTCATTCATATTATTTATTTGGATTTAAACCTACCATCTTGTCTTGCTATTTTTCCATCTGTTTTATGTTCTTTACCTCTCTTTGCTTGTTTTCATTTAGATTTATTGACTATATTTTATCCTTTCATATTTTTTCTTCTACCGTTTTGGAAGTCTTACACCCTATTTTTATTTATTGATTTATTGAGACAGAGTCTCGCTTTGTTACCTGGGCTAGAGTGAGTGCCATGGCATTAGCCTGGCTTATAGCAACCTCAAACTCCTGGGCTCAAGCGATCCTCCTGCCTCAGCCTCCCGAGTAGCTGGGACTACAGGCATGTGCCACCATGCCCGGCTAATTTTTTCTGTGGATATATTTTTTAGTTGGCCAGATAATGTCTTTCTATTTTTAGTAGAGACAGGGGTCTCGCTCTTGCTCAGTCTGGTCTCGAACACCTGACCTCGAGCGATCCACCCGCCTCGGCCTCCCAGAGTGCTAGAATTATAGGTGTGAACCACCGCGCCTGGCCTCTTACACCCTATTTTATATTCTATTACTTACTGGTTATTCTAGAAATTATAATGTGCATCAAATTATCAAGGTTTCATGTTAATCAATATCTTTACCTCCTAGATAATACAAGAATTATATTACATAGATATTATATATATTATCACTATCTTGACTTGTATGCTGTTTTTGTCACATGTTCTAAATTCACACACACACACACACACACACACACACATTTGGCTTAAACAGTAGAAATTTATTTTCTCACAGTTCTGGAGGCTAGAAATCCAAGATCAAGGTGTTGGCAGGGTTAGTTTCTCCTGAGGCCTCTCTTTGGCTTGTAGATGCCGTGTTCTCCCTGTATCTTCACATGGTCATCCCTCTGTGCGTGTCTGTATCCTAATCTCCTCTTTGTTTAAGGACACCAGTCATAGAGGAATAAGGCCCACCCTAACGTCCTCATTTTAGCTCAATTACCTCTATAGATACTATCTCCAAATAAGGTCACACTCTGAGGTACTGGGGTTAGGAATTCAACATATTAATTTTAGGGGGGACACAATTCAGTCCATAACAGTCTTCAACCAACTAATGTTAACTCATAACTCTAAAATTGTAAGTGGCATTAACATCAGCAACTAAAGTCTATATCTTTCAAAGCTTATGAAGGCATAGAGTCTTACTTAAAGCATTTTATGTGTGCACAATAGCATTTAGCAGACCAAGCAGGGTCCATCATCCCATCAGGTCACAGGGATTAATTCCATTTGACTTTCCCTTTTTGCTTGATAGCTAGTACTTAAATAAAGAAAAGAAGTACACTTGACCCAACTTCTTTTCACAAACACTGACTCCTTATTCTTGGGAGCCTCTTTATCTCACTGGACACGGTTTATAGAGGAAGATCTACCAGCACACACCCTTTTATCCCTTAGCATTAGGGCACCTAAGATCCATCTGGTGGTGTTGGCTGGTCTTAGCATCTCCATGTATGTAATGGCCTTTTTTTAAAAACAAAAAAACAAAAAAACAAAAAAAAACATCTTAAGCATTTTTAAGTGTACAGTTCAGTCATGTTAAATATATTCATATTGTTGTGCAACAAATTCCCAGAACTTTTTCATCTTGCAAAACTGAAACTCTATGCCCATCAAACAACTCCTCATTTCCCCCCTTCCCTACCCCCTGGTAACCATCATTCTACTTTTTGTTTCTATGAATTTGACTATTTTAGATAACTCATGTAATACATTTCTGTGTGTGTGTATATATATTTTTATTTAACTTCAGAATATGTTGTATATATTTAAGTAATATAAACTTTTATATTACTTTAAAAAGTCAATGTTTATTTCGATTTACATAAATAGTAACTTCTTTTTTGGTCTTCATTCTTGCATTTCAAGCTTTCATCTAAGATATTTTCCTTCTGTCTAAAGTAGATATTTTAGAATTACTTTTTAATATGTCTGAGTGCTAAAATCACTCATGTATGTTAGAAAATTTCTTAGATTTTGCTTTAATGCATTAAATAAATGTTCATTAGGTTTTCTTTTAGGAGGAGAGCTTCATATTTTTCCTTTTAGCATTCTGAAGATATAATTCATGATTTTTGTTATTGTTTAGAAATCAGCTGTCGCTTTGTCACTCATGACGGTAAAGCACATGTCTTCTGACTTTCTTATTGTGGTAAAATGCACGTAACATAAAATTTACCATTTTAAAGTGTAAAATTCAGTGGCATTTAGTACATTCACAATGTTGTATAGTCATCACCACCATGTGGTTCCAGAACAGTTCTATCACCCCAAAAGAAAATCCCATGCCCATTAAGAAGCTATTCCCCACTTAGCCCTTCTACCAGCCTCTGGCAACCAATAATCTATTTTGTGTCCCTGTGGATTTGATGTTCTGGGTATTTCAGATGAGTGGGACCATACAGTATGTGGCCTTTTATGTCTGGCTTCTTTCACTTAGCTGAATATTTTCAAGGTTCATCCTTGTTATAGCATGTATGAATACTTCTATTTTTATGGCTGAATAATATTCCATGTATGGATACACCACACCTTGCTTATCCATTCATCAGCTGATGGACATTTGGGTTATTTCCACCTGTTGGCTATTGTGAATAGTGTTGCTATGAGCATTGGTGTATGAGTTTTTGTTCGAATGCCTGTTTTCAATTCTTTTGGGTACATACCCAGGAGTGGAATTTCCGGGTCATATGTCAATTCTGTGCTTACCTTATTAACTGTTAAAATGTTCTCTACCGTGGCTGCCCCATTTCACATTTTTAATCATCAATGTGGGTTCCAATTTCTTTACATCCTTGCTAACATTTGCTATTTTCCCACTTGATATTTTTTGTTTTTTAAAAAATTATAGCCATCCTAGTGGATGTGAAGTGGTATTTCATTGTGGCTTTGATTTGCATTTCCCTAATAACTAATGATGTTTTGTACCTTTCATGAGCTTGTTGGCCACTTTTATATCTTCTTTAGAGAAGTTTCTATTCAAGTCTTTTACTCATTTTAAAATTTAGGTGTCTTTTTGTTGTGGAGTTATAAGAGTTCTTTCTATATCTTAGATACTAGACCCTTTATCAGATAGATAATTTGCAAATTTTTCTCCCATACTGTGGGTCATCTTTTCACTTTCTTGCTATTGTCCTTTGATGTTCAAAAGCTTTTAATTTTGGTTTACATTATTTACTTTTATTTTTTTGAAGGGAGTGGACTGAGGAGTGGGGTTCAGTTTTCTTTTCTTTTCTTTTCTTTTTTTTTTTTTTTTTTTGAGACAGGGTCTTACTCTGTCACCCAGGCTGAAACATAGTGGCGTCATCATAGCTTACAGCAACCTCAAACTCCTGGGTTCAAGGGATCCTCCTGCCTCAGCCTCCCTAGTAGCTGGCACCACAGGCACACACCACCATGCCCAGCTAATTTTTCTATTTGTATTAAAGACGGGGTCTCACTCCTGCTCAGGCTGGTTTCGAGCTGCTTACCTCAAGCAATCCACCCACCCTCAGCCTCCGAGAGTGCTAGGATTACAGGCATGAGCCACCGGGCCTGGCCCAAAAGCTTTTAATTTTAAAGAAGTCTAACAAATCAATTTCTGTAGTCATTGCTTGTGATTGTGGTGTTACATCAAAGAAACCATTGCCAAATGCAATATTGTGACAATTTACCCCTATGTTTTTTTTCCCTAGAGTTTTATAGTTTTAGTTCTTTTACTATTTTGAGTTAATTTTTGTATATTGTAAGGATCCAATTTTATTACTTTGCATGTGGATATCTAATTGTCCCAGCACTATTTGTTGAAGAGACTATTCTTTTCCCACTGACTGGTCTTGGCACCCTAACTGAAAATCAATTGACTATAGCAGATTTATTTCTGGTCTCTGAATTCCATTCCATTGATCTATATGTCTATATATATGTCATTACGTCACTATTTTGATTCCTGTAACTTTGTAGTAAGTTTTGAAGTTGTGAAATATAACTCCTTTAATGTTGCTCTTTTCAGGATTGTTTTGGTTATTCAGGGTCTCCTGAGATTCCATGTGAATTTTAGGATAGGTTTTCCAATTTCTACAAAAAAATGCCATTGAGAGTCTGATAGTGGATGCTTTGAATCTGCAAATTGTTTTGGGTAATATTTTCATTTTAATATTAAGTCTTCCAATCCATGAATTCAGGATATCTTTCCATTTATTTAGGTCTTCTTTAAATTCTTTCAACAGGATTTTTTTGGTTTTTATTGTACAAGCCTTGCACTTTCTTGGTTAAATTTATTCCTAAGTATTTTATTATCTTTAATGTTATTGTAAATAGAATTGTCATCCTAATTTCCTTTTCAGATTTTTCATTATTAGTGTATAGAAATACAACTGATTTTTGCATGCTGATTTTGTGTCCTGCAATGTTTTTTTTTTTTAAAGCTGCCTAATAATTCTGGATAATTCATCTTTTATTTTTATGTTTCCACATTTCATTGCTTTAAAGATTTTATGCATAATTATTTCATATTATGTATCTGATAATGTGAATATCTGATGTTCTTCAAATTCTAAATGTGCATTGATTGTTTCTGCTCACTTGGCCTCAAGTTGTCTTGTCTTGCATGTTTGTTGACCTATGTCTATAATTTTATAATTTTAATATGTGAGAATCCTAGAAGCCTAAAGTTGGAGTGCTTTTTCCTAGAGTGTATTTGAGAATATTTCTTTCAGGTGCCAGAGGACACTACTTATCTGCAACTCTATTAGCTTTCTTTTGGGGTTTGTGACTTAATGCAGAAGTTTCACATTCAGTTCTCCTTGTATTTTGCTCAAGGGTTAGTCTCCCAATAACAACACTAATATGGGAATTTTCCCTGTGGGAAGGTGTTCCCTTTTATACTTGCTCATTTTTCACCTCTCTCTGTTCTCATAATTTTAAATAACAGCTCATGGGGTTTTTTTTGGTGGCGGTGGTGAGGAGACTGGAGATTCCCCTTCAGTCTGTATAGCAATGCATTAAGAAGTATGTATTGTCAGTGATATAGCCTTTCTTATTGTTATGAAACACATAATATAAAATTTATCATTCTAACCATTTAAATGTACAATTCAGGGGCATTAAGTACATTTGCAATGTTATGCAACTATCACCACCCATTTCCAGAAATTTTTCATCAACCCAAACAGAAACTCTGTACTCATTAAACAATAACTCTCCATTATCCCCCTGCCAGCCCCTGGTAACTTCTGTTATAATTTCTGTCCCTATGAATTTGCCTATTCTAAGTACCACATTATGATGGTTAATTTTCTATGTCGACTTGACTGGGCCATGGGGTGCCCATATATGAGGTCAGACTTAATTCTGCATGTGTTGTGAGAGTGTATTTTGGTTAGATTAACATTCGAATTGGTAGACTGAGTAAAGCAGATTGCCCTCCCTAATGTGGGTATACTTTATATAATCAGGTGAAGGCCTGAATATAATAAAAAGGCCAAGTCTCCCTTAGTAAGACAGAATTCTTTCTACCTGACTAATTTTGAACTGGGATTTCAGCTTTTTCCTTCCTTTGGGCTCAAACTAAAACATCTTCCTGTGTCTTGAGCCTGCTGATCTTGAAATTGGAGCTCCATTATATGTTCTCCTGATTCTCAGGTCCATCAGACTTGGGGTACAACTACACCATCATCTCTCCTGGGTCTCCAGGTTGCCAACTCATCCTACATATCTTGGGATTTGTCAGATTTTGTAATCACGTGAGCTAATTCCTTATAATGTTTGTGTGTGTGTGTGTGTGTGTGTGTGTGTGTCATCTATTGGTTCTGTTTCTCTGGAGAACACTGACTAATGCAGATTTTGGTACTGAGAGTGGTTTTAGAGGCACAGAATTTTAAGGATGAGTTTTCTGGATTGGCTTTTGGATTGTTTGCATTGCTTCTCTAATCTGATTAAATTTGAAGACACTAATGACTCTCTTTCCAGTAGTCAAAAGAGTCCATTGTATGATCTGGCAATAGAGATATGCAAAATATCTCCATTGAATACTCTTAATCAACCACTTATAAGAAGCAAGGATCTGAATGACTATGTATATGATACTTATGAACATATTTGTCAAACTAATGAATATAATGACATTGGCTCCTATTGTTGCTGGACAAAGTGAGGAAAGAAACAGATGTGCTCATGGACTTAAATTCCCAGCTCAAGAGCTGCATAAATTACCTGAAAGCTTCTATGTGTGCCCTGAAGGAGAGCCTTATCTCTTGTGCCTACAGGTCTGAGATTCCTGTGTGGCTGAATTACAATGCCAGTTGAATTTCCAGCCTCACAGGATGTCTGCTGTTAAATTGAGCGTATTGATTGGAAAGGAATGGAATCCTGAAAGTTGTAATGGGGGCATGTGGCAAGATTAAGCTGAGGACATTGAAGCCTTAAGTTCTGATGAGTCTTCTTTGGCAATGGAAGCAAACCTTCCATCCCAAATGAAAGAGGTGCCTCCACTTCCAGGGGAAGTAACCTCCCCATCTCCAGTGGCCTCTCTATCCCCATTTGAAGGGATTATTTCTCTATCGCTTGAGGAAAATGTAATGGCTTCTTCTGAGGCAGTTGCCATGCAAGATAATGTTGATTCTCCTCAGAACCCACCTACACCACCTCTCTTTGTTTTTAGACCTAAAACTATGCTCAAGATACAGCAAATCCTTGAAGGTGAGGTACAAAGTATGACCCATGAGAAGAGGCACTACATTCAAAAAGAACTACTTGAGTTTTCTAATTTATACTAATATATCCTGGAACGATGTGTGGGAATAGATACTAAGAATGTGGGATAATGGTGGAAGACACATAAAGTTGTATCAGTCTGAATTTATTGATATAGGCTCACTGAGAAAAGATTCTGTATGTAATGTTGCAGCTTGTGGAATTAGAAAAGACTCTAATAGTTTGTTTGGTAGGTTGGCTGAAACATGGACGAAAAGGTGGCCCACAGTGAGTGAGATAAAAATGATGGACTTGTCTTGGATTACTATAGAGAAAGACATTCCAAGGTTTAGGGAGACTGGGACATTAGAGTGTATTTGTACTTTAAAATCTACTCACCCACCCTGGGATGGTCCAGAAGATATATCTTTCACCACAACCGTGAGACATAGATCTGTGAGGGGAGCCCCAGCATCCCTGAAGAGCTCTGTGATTGCTCTTCTGTGTAGGCTGGACCTTAGTGTGGGAACTGCTGCCGCTAAATTGGGAAACCTACATGCAATGGGAATAATTGGATCTCAGGTTTCCTTAGGGTATCTCTTAGTATTACCATGCCCTGTGATTAGGGTTAATGGAAAACGGCAGCAACTCAACTCAGGCAGGCCTAATAGTGGCCCAGGCCTTTCGGGAATGAAGGTTTAAGTCACCCCACCAAGTAAAGAACCACAGCCAGTTGAGGTACTTGTTGAAGGCAAAGAGAATGGGCAGTGGGAGAAGGTAGTTATAAATACCAGCTATAACCATGTGACCAATTACAAAAATGAGGACTGTCATTGTCATAAGTATTTCCTGATTATTTTGTTGTGTATGTTTGTATGTATGTATGTATAATATTTTTGTTTTATTCCTTTTCTTATCCCCTTATTGACTACATAATAGTATTTAAGTGTCACTAACTTTACTTCATAGTATTTATGTCATAAGATATCAAGGAGAAGACTAAGCTTTTTCCTCCCTTCAGACTTGAACTAAAACATCTTAGCTCTTCCTGGGTCTCAAGGCTCCTCTGGGTCATCTCCAGCTTACTGATTCACCCTGCAGATCTTGGGACTTGTCAGCCTCCATATTAGTCCAATTCCATATATGAGATTATATATAATATAATCTCCTATTGGTCTGTTTCTTTGAATATCCCTAATTAATGCACTCATATAAGCAGAATCATACAATATTTATCCTTTTATGTCTGGCCTATTCACTTAGAATGTTTTCAAAGTTTGTCCATGTTGTAGCATGCATCAGAGATATAACCTTTTTAAAATGGGGACTTCCTCTATAGTCTATCAATTGTCTAGACTTTAGTCCACCAAACTGCTAGAGGCAGAAGTGTTTGATACAGTCTTGAGGGATTAGGGAATTATTCTTGGAGGAGATGATGTTTATCTGAGACTTAAAGAATGAGTCAGATGAAAGGTGTAGTAGGAGGTTGCTGGAAAAATATTCCTGGTAGAAGAAACAGTATGTATATAAAAGCCTGGTGTGAGATATAATGTGCTGTAATCAGGGACCTGAGAATTTCTTAGTAAGGGTGGAGCTTAGAGAGCAAGAGGGAAAGTGGCAAGAGACTGTACTAGAGAGATTGGTAAGGGCCACATCATGGTGAATTCTTGGTGAAAAAGAATATAAACAATACCATAGGTATGAACTAGTTCTTCCTCCATTACTCATGGGATGATAAGACTTTATGTCATGTCTTCTAATCAGCACATTTGTTGAATTATCCAGAAAACTCAAATCAAGAATGAAGACTGTCCAGACCATTAAAGGTAAAGGTCAGCAAGGCTTGGGGATCTTGCTGATGAGGATACAAACATCATTAAGCATTTGGCAAATAACTCTCATTCTTCTTCATCCCTCTGATTCTTGCCATTATCTCGAATGACATTAACATCTGTGAGGAGAATCAACTCTTGGCTCTATTCTACCCTTTTCTTGGGATGTCTCCTTGTTTTTAGAGTCACTCTATTCTCTCAGAATGCCTTTCACAGTGTCCTGTTACCACAGGTACTCAGTAAAGTGTACCCTGAAAGTTTGGTCATATACCAACCTTGTTATTTTTCTAAATTTCAAGCTCTAGGGGAGTTTTTTTGTCTTTCATATGAGAGCAGCATACCTTTACTTTGCCATTCTGGAAAAAGAGAGTCCAGTGCTGCCCATCTTGACTGCTGGAGATGAGGAACTCCTTCACATACATGCTGGTAAGGAGAGATTTTACTCCCTGGGTGGTAATTCCTGTGACTTGAATTGTCTTCTGGAAGTCCACTTGCAGCCATTCTTTTGGATTATTCACCTGGGGAAGTCAGTGTCGGACTAGTATCCTCTTGATCACCATTTGCTCCCAGCAATCCCCAAATCCCTTGTTAACCAGTACTTTTTATCACAGCACTTATTACTCTGTATTCCAAGGATTTGTCAGTTTCCCTTATTAGACTCTAAGCAACTTGAGGGCCAAAATATTTCATAATTCATCTCCGCATCGGTAGGGTCAGCCATTTAATAGGTGCCTAGTCAATGTTTGCTGAATGAATACATGAACCACATATAGACTGAGTAGAGTATAAAAAGTTTGGCAATGTGGTATGCAACCTATTTTGTTTAAAATAAGCCCCTAGAGGAGCAGAGAAAATTAATTCCATTCATTCCCCACTACAAAAACTATTCAGTGATTGAAAAATCACTGTGTGGCTCTGGAAAATATTTGTGCATAACTGTAATCATTTCCTTTGAAGTAATGAGAAACCCGGAAAGACAGCTAAGTGTTGACATTTATCTGTAAAATATACGTTAGCTACTACAATTCTTTGACACATATTAGCCCAGTAGTGGATATAGAGATTCTTCTTCCAGGAGGTTCAATTAGGGATCATTTTCCCCCAAAGGATGCTATGAGAAATCACATGGCACATCCACTAAATGCCTTTGGGTTGTCTGCCCATAGTCAGCCTTCCCTGACACTCTTTTTAGGAATAACAGTTGACAGAAATACCTCTGAAGAAATAATCAAGGGATTCCCCTGTTTTTCCCCAACCGCTACTCCCTTCTCTGGACTGGTTAAATGGTAAGTCTGTTGCCTCTTACCTGTGGTCTCCAGGCATTAGTCCTTCCCTGGAGGTGAAGTCGGGCTTGTGAAGGAGACCAGGTGGCAAACATGTTGGTGAGGCAGGATGAGGCAGCAATCTGTGCATCTGATATTTCTTTACTCTCCATTCCCAATGGCATGCTGCAACCTCAAAGAAATGAATGGAGAATGTTATCCCAAGGACAGCCTGTGTCCTAGGTTATACTGGGCTGTCTCCACCTATACTCTAGGGCTATTGTCATCATGACATCATTTTTCAGGCACTTTTGCAGAGATTCTATTATTGTTAACATGTCCCTGTTTTCTGTACAGCTCTGCTCAGCTCTGTTTGATTTTCCTTGTTAATAGTAGCATAGGAGGTGGCTGCCTCTGGGGAATGCCATGGTTATGGTAAAAAAAAAAAAAGCCCTGGCTTTATCTAAGACTGTGCTGGTTTTAGCTCTGATAGTTCTGTGTCCTGAGACTGAGACTCCCTTCCCCCCAGCTTCAGAATAACTAGGAAAGTTAGTCACCTTACCCGTGGTTTGGCGAGGAATGGATATGGGATGACTTGGCATTTACTATCTAAATCACAGCCCATCAACTCCATACGAAGAGTGCTGAGGATGCTATGATGAGTTGGGTGCAAATGGATGTACCGAGCAATAATTGGAGGGTTAAAAATATTGTGTTTTATCCCAGATGAATCCACATTGCCAAAGAATACCTGTAGGGAAGGGTTAGCACAAGTACATGGAAAGTGAATACAGAGTGTAAAGCAATTTCTCCCAATCACATCTTCCTTCTAGTTTTGCTTTATGCATTTCTCAAGGGCATACAACATCCAAATAAAACAATTATGGCTAGACAGATGTTAGGACAGTATACCAAAAGAGGAAAGCACCAGGAAGGAGAGTGGAAAAAGAGAGATTAGGTCTGCGGCCAATTAAGTAGTTTTCTACTTTGGGTTCTGGTAAAAGGCTCATAAAAGTTGAAGAAGCCATTTTGGACTTTGATACTCTAGCATGGTTCACAAACCACCAGCAGCAGCATCATTTGGAAGCAATTACATAGTACCGGGGGAGTGATATCAGTGAGTTGGTTGAATAGGAGGTCCCCAGCTCTTATTCTCTTACAGGAACAATAATTTGGCAGCTGTCTGTGGACAAAAGTGCCTTTGTGGGAGCCTTGGAATCCAAGTAGGAAGTTGATAAATCCTAGAGTAGCCCAAGACTGAGGATGGCTGCTTTGATGAGGCAGGCTTACATCCTGGTGGTGGGCCTGCCAACCATGGTTCTGGCTGTGGACCCAGAAGCAGCCTAGAACCCTGTGGACTTGGCTCCAGCCCTGCTTGTATATGGTCCTGCCACCAGCCCTATGTGTCAAAGGATCTGGAGGAACAACTCCCATTGGCACCACCAGTAACAGGCCTGTTAACTATGAACCCTGAAGTGGCCCTGTACTCAGCCCTAGTACTGCACCACCATGGTCTGGGGGCAGTTCTTCCTGCCCAGGAAACTGATGGGAGCCATGGACGGGGGATGGGTAAGGGTATCATGGCAGGGGTGGTATGGAGCTCAGGCGGTGATGAGTGGTCCATTTCCTAACAGGCCATGGACTGGTAATGGGCCACAGCCCAGGGGTTGGGCACCACAGGCCCAGGGTATCCAGTGAAAGAAATTTCTAAGCAGCAAAGACTTCAAGAAGTGGCAGGGCTCCTTTTAACAGCTTACAATCAGATATGGCAGCAAAGGAATGACCTAAAGTTGGCATTTATAATTAAAAGGGAAGCAGAGCATAAAAATTTGGAAAATTCTCAGCCTGGCCATGTGTTAGAGAAGGAAAGAGCATTTTCAGGAGTGTAAACCAAGCAGGTTGCACAGCAACCATTTGCTAGAGAGATGAGCATAGATGAAAGGGAGCCAGGTGTTAATAGCCAAGACAATGGGAAAAAGGCCCCAAAGGCACTTCAGATATCTTTCAGGCAGGCCCTCCCATCACAGGCCCAGAGGCCTAAAATGCTTTCAGGGGCTGCCCTGCACCACCTCAGGATATTTCTCTTGGCATCCCTGCTGCTCCACCACCAGCTACAGCTCAAAGGGCCTTAGCTACTCTTTGGACCACTGCTCCAGAAAGTGCAAGCAGTAAGCCTTGGTGGTGCCCATGTGGTGCTAACTCTGCAGGCATTCCGAGTGCAAGAGTAGTGGAGGCTTGGCAGCTTCCACCTAGATTTCAGAGGAGGTATTGGAAAGCCTGGGTACCCAGGAAGAAGCCTGCCAAATGGGCAGAGCCCCCACAGAGAGACTCTACTACGGCAATGCCAGCTGGAAATATGGGGTTGGAGTCCCCACAGAGGGTCCCCAACAGGGCACTGCCTAGTGGAGCTGTGGGAGCAGAGCCACCATCCTCCAGACTCAAGAATTATAGAGCCATTAGCTATGTGCAATCTCACCCTGGAAAAGCCATGGGCATTGGATGCAAATACATGAGAGCAGCTGTGTGGGCTTTTCCCAGCAAAGCCATGGGGATGAGGCTGCCCAAGACCTTGGGAGTCCACCCCTCAAACCTGTGTGCCCTGGATGCAAGACATGGAGTCAAAGATTATTTCGGAGCTTTACAGTTTAATGTTTGCCCTGTTGGATTTTACACTTGTGTGGGGCCTGTTACCCTTTTCTTTTGGCCAATTTCTCCCTTTTGGAATGAGAATGTTTACCAATGTCTATTATACCATTGTATCTTGGAAGTAAATAATTTGTTTTTAATTTTACAGGTTCACAGCTGGAAGGAACTTGTCTTGAGTCTCAGATGAGACTTTGGACTTTAGACTTTGAAGTCAGTGCTGGAACAAGTTAAGACTTTGGGGGACTATCAGGAAGGGATGGTTGTGTTTTGTATGTGAGAAGGACATGAGATTTGGGGGCCCAGAGGAAGAATGCTATGGTTCGGCTATGTTTTGTTTGGCCGTACAAAAACTCATGTTGAAATTTGATCTCCAATGTTGGAGGCAGGGCCTAATGGGAGGTGTTTGGGTCATTTAGGTGGCTCCCTCATGAAAAGATTGGTGGTCTCCTTGCAGTAATGAGTGAGTTCTTGCTCTATTAGTTTCCATGAGAGCTGATTGTTGAATGGAGTCTGGAACCTGCTCACTCTTTTGCTTCCTCTATCACCATGTGATCTCTGCACATGCCAGTTTCCCTTACACTTCTTTTGTTAGTGGAAGCGGTCTGAGGCTTTCACTAGATGCAGGTGCTGGAGCCATGCTTCTTGTACAGCCTGCAGAACTGTGACTCAAATATATTAGTTGGTGCAAAAGTAATTGTGGTTTTAACATTGTTGAAATTTGCCGTTTGATGTTGGAATACATTCTTAAATAAATATGGTTATGTCATACATCATTTCAATGTGCATTTCTTGCATTATATATTTTTGCTAATAACTTATTACTTGCTGTTTATTTTATATTTCTTTTAGACTATGGAAATGATGTTAGACAAAAAGTAAATTTGAGCGATTTTCTTATTCAAGTTCAAAATAGGTTGTAAAGCAATGGAAACAACTTGCACCATCAACAACGCATTTGGCCCAGGAACTGCTAATGAACATACAGTGCACTGGTGGTTCAAGAAATTTTGCAAAGGAAACAAAAGGCTTGACGATGAGGGGCGCAGTGGCCAGCCATCGGAAGTTGACAATGACCAATTGAGATCAACCATTGAAACTGATCCTCTTACAGCTACACGAGAAGCTGCCCAAGAACTCAACATTGTCGACCATTCTACAGTCATTCGGCATTTGAAGCAAATTAGAAACGTGAGAAAGCTCCATAAGTGGATGCCTCATGAGTTAACCGAAAATAAAAAAAAATCATCATTTTGAAGTGTCCTCTCTTCTTGTATGCAACAACAATGAACCAGTTCTCAATTTGATTGTGACGTGTGACAAAAAGTGTATTTTGTATAACAACTGGTGACAATCAGCTCAGTGGTTGGACCAAGAAGAATCTCCAAAGCACTTCCCAAAGCCAAAGTTACATCACAAAAAGGTCATGGTCACTGTTTGGTGGTCTGCTGCCAGTCTAGTTCCCTACAGCTTTCTGAATCCTGGTGAAACCAGGACATCTGAGAAGTATGCTTAGCAGATCCATGAGATGCACTGAAACACCTGCAGCTGGTATTGGTCAACAGAAAAGGCCCACTTCTTCTCCCTGACAACACCCAACTGCACATCGTACAACCAATGCTTCAAAAGTTGAAAGAATTGGGCCACGAAATTTTGCCTCTTCTACCACATTCACCTGACAGCTTGCCAAGGGACTACCACTTCTTCAAGCATCCCGACAATTTCTTGCAGGGAAAACACTTCCACAACCAGGAAGATGCAGAAAATGCTTTCTAAGAGGTCGTTGAATCCCAAAGCATGGATTTTTATGCTACAGCAATAAACAAACTTATTTATCATTGACAAAAATGTGTTGATTGTAATGATTCCTATTTTGATTAATAAAGATGTGTTTGAGCCTAGTTATAATGATTCAAAATTCACTGTCCAAAACAGCAATTACTTTTGCACCAACCTAATATCTCTTTTCTATATAAATTGCCAAGTCTCAGGTATCCATTTATAGCAACACAAAGAACCAAATCTATGGGAAATCTCCAGAATATGCAAACTCCACAGACAGAAAGCAGGTTATCAGTTGCCAGGGACTATGGGGAGTGTGGGGGTGTTGGGGTGGGGGTGGCGGTGGCATGTGTGTGGGTGCGTGTGTACGTGGGACGTGGTGCAGGGTATGGGGAGTGACTGCTTAATGGGTACAGGGGTTTCTTCTGGGGGTGGTGAAAATGTTTTGCAGCTAGATGGTCGTGATGGCTACACAACACTGTGAATGTACTTAATGGCACTGAGTCGTACTCACCCTTCCCCACCCCTCCATCTTTGGCACCATGTTCCCAACCAGTAGGAAGCGGGAGTTCCCGCAAGGAGAGGTTCCAGGGGCGAGGGTGAGCAGCATCCTCCCACCCCACGGCCTGCCAGTTCTAAGCCCAGGCCTGCTGCACGTGGGCCACCTGGGAGGCAATGACGCCACCGGATGTGCGTGTCACGCAGCCGGCTCCCCGACCAATGAGGGACTGGTCCGTGGTCGTTAGGGTACAGAGTACTGGACTGAGGATCGGCATCTTGAGAGGCATCGTGTCGAGCTAGGCCGGGCGGAGATATCGCACGCATTGTCCAGCATGCCGGGCAGGCAGAGCCGTCGAGGGTCGTCCCATCGTCAGAGCCGGACCTGCTCTCGCACAGCCAGAGCCGAGCTGGTGTTCTCGGTGAGCCACATGGAGCGCCTTCTGCGGGAGGGCCACTATTCCCCGAGGCTGAGCGGCAGCGCCCCGGTTTCCCTTGCTGCCATTATCCAGTACCTGACGGCCAAGGTCCTGGAGCTGGCGGGCAACGAGGCCCAGAACAGCGGCAGGAGGCACATCACCCTGCAGATGGTGCACGTGGCCATCCAGAACAACCCCCTGCTAAGTTGCCTCTTCAGCACAACCACAGTCTCCCAGTTTGCCCCGGGCCAGGAGTAGCTGGAGACACCTGGCTCCCGGGCCTCAACCATCCTTCCCTCCACCCGTCTATCCCCCCACCAGGAGCCAAACTCGCCCCTCTCTCTGGCCAGCCAGGGCAACCCCGCTTGCCCTGCGCATTCAGCAAGTTCTGTCAATAAAGCGTTTAAAGAAACCGACGGGCCTGCTTGAGTCACTTGGCGTCAGAGGGGTTTGTGAGACATCCATAGCCGGAGGGAAGGAAGGGCAGGCAGTGGGGGTCTCGTGGTCTGGGGTGGGGAGGGAGTCACGGATGCCACCGAGGAACAGAGGCATCTATAACTGGAGGGAGGGAAGGGCAGGGTTTGGGGGTCTCGGGGTGTGATCGGTGGAGTGGGAGACAGGGATGACACGGTGGAGCACAGGTATCCATAGCGAAGGGAGGGAAACACAGGCGGTGAGGGTCTCCGTGTGAGGTGGGGTATGTGGGAGTCAGGGATGACGCAGAGGAGCAGAGACATCCACAGCCAGAGAGAGGGAAGGGGAAGCTGCGGGTGTCTCAGGGTGCCCTGGGGTTGGGTGGGAGTCAGAGATGCGACTGAGGAGCAGAGACATCTATAACCGGAAGCAGGGAAGGGCAGGGTTTGGGGATATCGGGATGCGACCGGGTGGAGTGGGAGACAGGGATGACATGGTGGAGCACAGATAACCATAATGGAGGGAGGGAAAGACAGGCAGTGGGGGTCTGGGGTGCGGTGGGGTAGGGTGGGAGTCCGGGATGGCACAGAGGGGCAGAGACATCCATAGCACAGTGAGGGAAGGGCAGCAGGTGGGGGTCTCAGGGTAAGGTGGGGTGGGGTGAGACTCAGGGATGGCACAGAGGAGCACTGACATCATAGCGCAGTGTGGGAAGGCCAGTAGGTGGTGGGGGGGGGGTGGGAGTCAGGGATGACACAGAGGGGCAGAAACATCCATAGCCAGAGGGAGGGAAAGGCAGGAGGTGGCGGTCTCAGGGTGGGGTGTAGTGGGTTGGGAGTCAGGGACATCCATAGTGCAGTGAGGGAAGGGCAGGAGGTGGGGGTGTCTGGGTAAGGTGGGGTGGGAGTCAGGGATGCCACGGAGGAACAGAGGCATCTATAACCATACAGCGGGAAGGGCAGGGGGTGGGGTTCTAGGAGTCGGGTGGATTCTGGTGGGAGTCAGGGATCGCAAAGTGGGGCAGGGACATCCGTAACTGGAGGAAGGGAAGGACGGGGTGGGTGTCTCGGGGTGCCATGGGGTAGGGTGAGAGTGAGGGATGGCACAGAGGAGTAGAGACATCTCTAGCCGGAAGGAGGGAAAGGCAGGGGATGGGGGTCTCGGGGTGGGGTGGGGTGGGAGTCAGGGCTGACGCAGAGGAGCAGAGACATCCATAGGTGGAGCGAGGGAAGGGCAGGCGGTGAGGGTCTCAGGGTGTTGTGGGGTGAGTTGGGAGTCAGGGATGGCACAGAGGAGCAGTCTCTCCCTGTGACAGTGCAGCCGTTGGCCCTGGGTGGGAAGTGCTGGCTAGGGTGGGGGCACAGAAGACTCCCCCATAGGCTCTCAGCAAGTCAGGGCCTGCCTGGTGAATTCCCCAGTCATGGGGTTTGCTGGGGTGTAGCTCAAGATCATGACTGCGGTGTCTTCTAAAGGCAGCCAGTGTTGGGGTGCAGAGGTGAAACAAGCGGTCCGCATGGGCTCCAATGGGGCAGGGACTTTGGGCGGGAACAGAGGAATGATGAGGGGAACAGCCCAGAAATACACAAACACGGAATGACGACCACGCAGGGTCACGAGTGTAGCTTTGTTGGTGCCCAAATGGAGATGCTATAGGACGCCCTTAGCAACAGAGAGACAAGCGGAACCTAGCAACGTTTGGCGCCAGGCCTGGCCCCGCCTGCCGCGCAGGATCCTGGATTTGATTTGCGTCCAGAGCAGGCGTCCGGCCAGCCTCCGCCCCAAGTCCCTTGATTTGCATACGCCGCTGGCAACTGGGCCAGGCCCCGCCTCCGATCCTGTTCTTTGCGTATCACCTGGGCAAGGGCTCTGCCTAGGGCTCCCTAGCTGGCTCGGGCCCCTGCTCCTGAGCGGCCTCGGGGTCCAGAGCAGGCGCGGTTTCGCCGACCAGCCTGTGGGAGGCACAGGGCACTTCGCGGCCCCCCCAACGGGTGGTGCCGCCACGTCCACTGGCCGCGTCAGCGCGCCCAGAAACGCTGGGGACGGCGACCATGGCGGCGGCCGCGGCCGGCCTGGGCGGCGGCGCGGGGCTCGGCCTGGATGCCGGGGACTTCCTGGCCCGGTACCGGCTGGTGTCGAACAAGCTGAAGAAGCGGTTCCTGCGGAAGCCGAACGTGGCGGAGGCCGGCGAGCAGTTCGGGCAGCTGGGCCGGGAGCTGCGCGCCCAGGAGTGCCTGCCGTACGCGGCCTGGTGCCAGCTGGCGGTGGCGCGCTGCCAGCAGGCGCTTTTCCACGGGCCCGGGGAGGCGCTGGCCCTCACCGAGGCCGCGCGCCTCTTCCTGCGGCAGGAGCGCGACGCGCGCCAGCGCCTGGTCTGCCCCGCCGCCTACGGGGAGCCGCTGCAGGCTGCCGCCAGCGCCCTGGGCGCCGCCGTGCGCCTGCACCTCGAGCTGGGCCAGCCGGACGCCGCCGCCGCCCTCTGCCTCGAGCTGGCCGCCGCCCTGCGCGACCTGGGTCAGCCGGCCGCCGCCGCCGGTCACTTCCAGCGCGCCGCCCAGCTCCAGCTGCCCCAGCTGCCGCTGGCCGCGCTGCAGGCGCTCGGCGAGTCCGCCTCCTGCCAGGTGCTGGCGCGCGACTACACCAGCGCCTTGGCGGTCTTCACGCGCATGCAGCGCCTGGCGCGGGAGCACGGCGGCCATCCCGTGCCGCCGCCGCCGCCCCAGCACGGACCCGGCGCGACACCCGCCCTGCCCGCCGCGCTGCTCCCCCCGAACGCCGGCTCTACGGCTCCTTCTCCCGCAGCCCTGGGCGCCTTCTCAGACGTGCTGGTCCGCTGCGAGGTGTCTCGCGTGCTCCTGCTGCTGCTCCTGCAACCACCGCCCGGCAAGCTGCTGCCCGAGCATGCCCAGACCCTGGAGAAGTACTCCTGGGAGGCTTTTGACAGCCACGGGCAGGAATGCAGTGGCCAGCTTCCCGAGGAGCTCTTTCTGCTGCTCCAGTCCCTGGTCATGGCTATCCACGAAAAGGACACGGAAGCCATCAAGTCGCTGCAGGTGGACATGTGGCCACTGTTGACTGCTGAGCAGAACCACCTCCTTCACCTTGTTCTGCAAGAAGCCGTCTCCCCCTCGGGACAGGGGATCTGATGATAAATCACGGTAACCAAATGACTTTGTGCCTGCTCTCAAACCTCACACATCCACCTTTGCATTTGGGGAGAAAGAAGAGACATAATTCCTGGTTCTACCTTTTTTTTAATTTATTTCATCTTATTATGGGGGATACAGGATTTCAGGTTACATACGTGGCCCATGTACTGCCTTTCCCCCCAAGTCAAAGCTCCAGGCGTGTCCATTCCCCAGATAGTGCATGTTGCACCCATCATGTAGGTATATATCCCTCCCCTCCTCACCCCCCCCTTCCCGAGTCAGCACCTTGGAGCTTGACCATTCCCCAAAGGGTGCACAATGCACTCATTATGTAGGCATACACCCATCCCCTCCCCCCACCCCCCCACCTCAGTCTGATATCCAATTGGTATGGTTCGCAGATGTGTATTTAGGTGATGTTCAGGGAAACCAATTTTCTGGTGAGTACATGTGATGCTTGTTTTTCCATTCTTGGGATACTTCACTTAATATAATGGGTTCCAACTCTCTCCAGGAGAACCATAGAGATGTCGTATCTTCATTATTCCTTATAATATTCCATGGTATACATATACCACTGCTTACTAATCCAATCATGTATTGATGGGCATTTGGGTTGTTTCCACATCTTTGCTATTGTGAATTGTGCTGCTATAAACATTCGGGTACATGTGTCTTTATTATAGAATGACCTTTTTTCCTTTGGGTATATGCCCAATAATGGGATTGCTTGATCAAATGGCAGGTCTACTTGAATCTGTTTAAGATATCTCCATAATGCTTTCCACAGGGGTTGCACTAGTTTGCAGTCCCACCAGCAGTGTATGAGTGTTCTTGTCTCTCCACATCCACACCAACATGTGTTGTTTTGGGATTTTTTGATAAAGGCCATTCTCACTGGGGTTAAGTGATATCTCATTGTGGTTTTGATTTGCATTTCCCTGATGATTAGGGATGTTGAGCATTTTTTCATATGTTTTTTAGCCATTCTATCTTCTTTTGAGAAATTTCTATTCATGTCATTTGCCCACTTTTTGATAGGGTTGTTTGATTTTTTTCTTGCTGATTTTCCTGAGTTCTAAATAGATTCTTGTTATCAGTCCTTTATCTGATGTGTAGTATGCAAAAATTTTTTCCCATTCTGTAGGTGATCTGTTTATTCTCGTGACTGTTTCTTTGGCTGTGCAGAAGCTTTTGAATTTAATCATGTCCCATTCATTTATTTTTGTTGTTGCTGTGATTGCCTTAGGGGTCGTCTTCATAAATTCTTTGCCTAGGCCAATGTCTGTAAGAGTCTTTCCTACATTTTCTTCTAGAATTGTAATAGTTTCACACCTAAGGTTTAAGTCTGTTATCCACTGTGATTTGATTTTTGTGAGACGTGAAAGCTGTGGGTCCTGTTTCAGTCTTCTACATGTGGCTAACCAATTCTCCCAGCACCATTTATTGAATAGGGATTCTTGTCCCCAGAGTATATTCTTTCCTGCTTTGTCAAAAAGTAGGTGTCTATATAAGGATGGTTTTATATTTGGATTTTCTGTTGTGTTCCACTGGTCTGTGTCCCTGCACTTGTGCCAGTACCATGCTGTTTTAAGAACCACAGCCTTGTAGTATAGTTTGAAGTCTGGCAAATTAATACCTCCCATTTTGTTTTTATTGCTTAAAATTGCTTTTGCTATACGGGGTCTTCTCTGATTCCATACAAAGTGTGTAATTATTTTCTCTACATCTGTGAAGAATGATGTTGGTAGTTTAATAGGGATTGCATTTGAATCTGTAAATCACTTTGGGTAGTATAGACATTTGAACAATGTTGATTCTTCCGATCCACGAGCATGGTATATTTTTCCATCTATTTGCAAGTTCTGCTATTTCTTTTGTCAGTGTTTCATAGTTTTCGTTATAGAGGTCCTTTACAGGTTCTACATTTTTATGTTACCCCTGTTGCCACCGTAGGAATGTAGTGGACTGAAAGTTACCTGTATCCCAAACGCTTATTTTCATAATAGTGGGAGAAAAACGCATTTTGATAGAATCAGAATAGAGGATATGGCTCTCTTCCAAAAAACTGCAATGTAAAAATAAGAATCCCTTTAATCTCCTTCCTCCTCTTCTCCCACCCAACGCCACCTCCCACCCCCATCTTTGTTTCATAGTGACGATTTCATTTTGCACGGCTCCGTCTAAATTCCTGAGTTATGTGATTTCATCGTGACACTCATTGCTTAGACACTAGTATCTCTCTGTCTTTGTGATCACCGGATCGCTCCCTTGACTCACCCGCACTATACCGACGCACGGGAGTCACTTTATACCTTATAACTTTGTTGTTGCTGCAGCCCTCAATCCAGGATAACGCTCTTCTAGTACCCTTCACCTGTGGTTTAGATGGACTCCATCTGTACAATGTGACTATCTCATCTACTTGTCAGGGAGCAAAAGGCAGCACCAGATAGTTCTCTTTCAGGTACAGCATGTATTCCTTCCTTTGAAATTTACAGTAGGCCTAGTATGTGGGCCTAGCATGGGGAGCAATGAATCTACAGGCCATCTGTGAGGCAGTCCTTACTCAGATCCCTGCAATACAAGTGTGTCCAGTGCAACAGTTCCAGTGCCAGTGTATCTATTTGCATTGGAATTCACAGTTCTAGCTCTATTCCAGGAGGTATCTGGAATCTATATTGTGACTTTTATTTAACTCAAATATTTAAACAGAGCATGGCTCTTTGGTATTGTGTGATCATGTGAATGTAAGGCAGTGTCCTCCTTGTTCCTCAACAGCAGGAGGGCGTTCTATTTTAAAACACTAAGTTTCCAAGGCTTTTTGGTCCAAATGTTCCATGAAAACCGACTTAGGTGTTTTCTTATCTATTGTGTTATTTTTACACTTTTGACAGGGATGATATGAACTCTTCAGAATAAAACCTCTTTCTCAAACATTCAACTTTGGGAAAGTGTCCTTTAGACTGAAATTGTGCACAATAAGTAATCTTTGGGGCTACTGAGGACACAGTTGGGGGCGGGGGAGGTGATGTTTTTGTCTTGTGTTTTTGTTGGTGTTGTTTGGAGGGTAGGGGAGAGGTGTGGAGGGTTTGTCACTGTGAGTTAAGTGCCTCAAAATGGGTGGGACTTTTAGGGTATTCTTTTCTGCTTGTAGTTCTACTTCAACGAGGTGGAAGTGATGGGAAATACAGGAGCGGCCCATTTGAGAGAGATCCAGCCACCATTCATCTGCTCCCACTTGGCTGCCAGGAAGGGTCCTACGGAGTCCTAAAAGCCTAGCCCAACTTATTGCAAAAGTGGTAAGGGCGTATGCTCCTTTCGTCTTTGCCTTTTTTTTTTTTTCCTTTCCTGGTACACTCCTCTCAACCCGGGCTGCAGGCCTGGCCAGCTGCCTTATTCTCTTATGGCCCAATAATGTCGAGGTGTTATGGAGCATGACACAAATGAGAGTACCAATAACCATAAAACGATTGGACAAGGCAGTCAGGTATCTGTTACTTAAATAATCTGTTACCTGACTGCTGCTTTTTCCTAGCCACTTCCAGTCTGCCTGTCCAGGATCTTTGATTTGCATATGCAACTTACCTGCAAGGCTTCTCCTCACAACATGTGCAGAAGAATTTGGTCCCTTGGCTTGCTTTTCTTGAGAACCCTTGCTTTGCATATCGTCAAAGAAGAAATTATTAAAAGATACTTGTTAAAACATGGTAAGAAACACTTTATTTAGTATTGTAGCTATAGTTACAGGGGCCCCTGCAATGGGACTTTGTATTTGGTTAGAGAGATGGTGCTCAATCTTGAATACAGCATGTGTAAGGGAAATTTATAGCCAAGGAACAGGGTAGGGGGTCTCTTGTTGGAGCGTTACTACCAGAAATCATTAGAGCTGAGGGGCATTCTGGCTAAAGTGACCTAACAGGATTGTTGCTGAATACAGGCCATGATAGACATTACCTGGGAGATAGTGGAGGATGAGGATCCTGATCAAATATGGAGAATGGATAGTTCTGGCTAAACTGACTTAGCAGGGTTCTTTTCTAAAATTGGATTTATAGGGAAGTGTACAGATGGGTGTAGGGGAAGGTTCAGAAACCTGACAAAAGCTTGCCAAGCAGAGAATCTTTGTCAGTATCTCCAGGGAAACAGCACCTAAGGTTGGAAAGCCATTGTTATACTTGTTTGTGAGACCCAAGTTTTTAAAGTATGTCTATGTCTTGTGTAGTTTCAATTTGATTAGAAAGAAATTTTATGCCTACTGCTTCTCTTCCAGGGTATTAATCTGTTACCAAATGTTAATTTTTTTGTTTTTATTATAATGAGGGCATAGCCGCTGTCCTTGCACTTTGGAGAATTTTGAAGAATTAAAGAGAAATATATAAAGTTACATATAAATATATAAAATATATTAAACTATATAAATGTAGATCATATATTTTCAAATTTATAAAAATATCTCTATATTAAGAACTTAATACTAGGAATAGTACTGGATGTAGTACACACAGTGTTATTACTTTTTATTGTTTATTTTTATATTATGTGATAAAATAGACCCGTTTTGGTGTCCATTTCTATTAACATGTGTAGGTGTATTAAATCAGCAGCACAATCAAGATGCAAAATGGCTCTATCAACTCAGAAAACTCTCTCATGCTGCTGCCCCTTTATAGTCCCTTTGTCTCAGATCTTGACAACCACTCCTCTTCATCTCTGTAGCGCTACCTTTTTCAGAATGTCTTCAAAGTGGAATCATACAGTACATCCATCACCTTTTGACACTGGCTTCTATCACTTAACATATTGCCTTTGAGGTTTATTTAGATTGTTATCAATATTTCATTCTGTTTTATTGCCAAGTATTATTCCATTGTATGTATGTACCATAGTTTGTTTAACCATTCACTTATTGTAGGACATTTTGGTTTATTCCAGGTTTTGGCAATTTTGAATGAAGCTACTATTAATATAAATATTCATGGATAGGTTTTTGTATGGCCATAAGTTTTCATTTATCTAGAGTAATACCCAGGAGTTGGGCTTCTGAATCATTTGAAAACTTCCCTCATGCCCCTTCCTAATTAGCCTCATCCTCATCTCCCAGAAACAACCACTGTTCTTATTTTTTTCACCACATACTAGTTTTGCCTGCTCTCAAATTTCAAATAAATGTAATTATAGATGTAAATACTTTCAGTGAAGCCTCCTTCAATCAACATAATGTTTTTGAGATTCATCCAGGTTGTATGTATCAATGGTCCATTCCTTTTTATTACTGAGTGTTTTTTAGCTGTATTGATAAACCATATTTTGTTTATACACACCTGTTTGTAGACATCTGGCCTGTTTCCAGTTTTTTGTTAGTATGGAAAACATTCATATGCAAGTTTTTGTGTGCACATATGTTTTCATTTCTCTTGGGTAATTCCTAAAAGTAGAAGTGTTAGGTAGTAGGTTAGGTGTATTTCTAGTTTTATAAGAAGCTGCTAAATTATTTTTCAAAGTGGTTGTACCATTTTAAACTCCTACTAATTATGTGTGAGGGTTATAGTTGTTCCATATCCTTGCCAATATTTGGTGGTGTCATCTTGTTAGTTATAGCCTTTCTAGTGGGTGTATAGTGATATCTCATTGTGGTTTTAATTTGCAATTACCTAATGACTAAAGATGTTGAACATATATTCAGTTTTTCAATAGAGTAATGTTAAAATCTCCAACTATGATTGTAATTTTTCTAGTATCTAAATAACCACTCCAGCTTTCCTATGCCTTCTGATGGTGTGGTATATGTTTATGCATCCTTTTACTTTTAATCTCTCTGTGATTTTATATTTAAATAATATCTCTTATAGATAGCATATAGTTTAGTCTTGCTTTTTATACAATGTGATAATTGCCTTTTAATTAAATTGCTTTTTGATATACTACTAATACAGTAGTATCAGGAGAACAAGTAGCCCTCTAGAATAAATATTATGAATGAATGTCAACTGAAAGGAATGCTAAATGACAAATACAAACAAAAACAGAAAAATAGATCTGTGAGGAGCTGCTAGTAATAAAGTGTGTGGGGGTGGGAGGGGGTAGGGAAGACCTAAAGAATAGTTCTTGAAAAGAAGGGATGAATTAACCACAAAGTAAGGCCTACAAAAGACTCTTTACTAGAAACAGAACTCCAACATCTCAAGGCCAATAATACTCATGGGAAAGACAAGGGAAGTTTGTCGGTAGACATGGAACATGTTAAATATATACTAGCATATATGTATTTTTGATGAAATAACTTTAGTACAAGTATGTGATTTGATATGATCATTTAAAGGTTAAATGTGAAAGACATGTAGGAATTTTCTGGGTGAAAGTAGTGAGGAAAGGGCAGGCACATCTGGTCAAGGGGAAAGTGGAGCTAGAAAAACATTTTTTTTTTATTTCAGCATATTATGGGGGTACAAAAGTTTAGGTTATGTACATTGCCCTTACCCCCTCCCCGAGTCAGAGCTTCAAGTGTGTCCATCCCCTAGATGGTACGCATCGCACTCAATATGTATATATACACCCATCCCCCCCCCCATCTGCCCGACACCCAGTTAATGTTATTCCTAAATGTGTTCTTAGGTGATGATCAGTGAAACCAATTTGATGGTGAGTACATGTGGTGCTTATTTTTTCATTCTTGGGATACTTCACTTAGTAAAATGGGTTCCAACTCTATCCAGGAAAATATAAGAGGTGCTATATCACCATTGTTTCTTACAGCTGAGTAGTACTGCATAGTATACATATACCACATTTTATTTGACATCTCTCTAGTTTGTATCATTTTTCCAGTGACCTGATGAGCTCACATTTTAAAATATATTCAGAATATGAAAGAAAGACATTTAATGAAGAAAAATATAAGGAAGTTGCACAGACCCATTAATGTAAGACTCTGACCATCACCATCCCCTGTTTAAAGCCATTATGTGGATCCTCACCGACTATAGACAGTATATATACTCCTTGGCATGGTTTACCAAGCCTATTGCTTCTCTATATTGATCTTTTCCCTCACAAGTTAAGGAAATATGGGCTTACTTAAGGACAACTGGGTAAATTATTAACTGATTAAATGACTCATAACCAAAGCCTAATGATTAATGTGTTGACCTGCTGGGAAGTTTCTGGTGATATGCTGCAGGGCTATGTTCTTGGTATTCTTGTTCATCTTTATCTAAGTTATCGGTGAAAACGTTGTAGAGGGCCACCTACACCATTGTCCTTCAATCAATGTGGGTCCTTCAATCCACCTGGATCCACAGTTTATTCATGCCTGAGGAGTGGGGTTCCCACTCTGTAGTCAAGCCAGTGCTGGGGTCTACTTTGTACCTGATTCCTGTCAGCTTCACTCGCTGGGAAATGAGCTCTATTCTGTTCACTTTTATTTAGAAAGAATCTGTGAAATAACCAGGCTCTTTATATGGCCCTTCATAGTTTTCACTATTTTTACCTCAAGCCCTGTTATACTGATGGATGCCCTTTGGTTACTGATGCCTAACCCGGAATCTGCCATACCCCTTTTGGGACTTGGACCTTGACCACCCATCCTTTCCCATGGAGTATCTCTACTCCTTCTACCTTATTTTCTCTGAGCTTGGGTTTACTCTTACTTCTAGCATACATGCATATCCAATACCATATCATACTCTAATCCTCTTCTGAGGATTAACTGGTTAACACAGTATATTATTATAGAGGTTATATAGAGAAGTCAACAAAGGAGACAGAAAAGAAGTATGAGGTAGAAGAAAATCTAAGTGAATATAGTATTTACAAATCTAAAAAGGAAGAGTGTTTCAAGAAGCATTCCTCTTCCCTTGCTGGCCATTACTTTTGTACCTCCTTTGCAGGTTCCCTCTCATTTCCCTGCCCTGTTAATGACAGATCACCCTTGGTCTCAGTCCTTTGACTTGTGCTCCTGTCTCTACTTATGCCTAGGTGATCTCATCCAGTATCACAGCACACTCTTACTTCAAGGCTCTTGCACTGACCATTCCTTCTCCCTGGAATTCTCTTCCACTTGGCTTGCGAATTCCCCTCTTTCAGATTTCTACTCAAGACTGAGTCACCTTTTCAATAATGAGTTCCCCCTGACCAGCCTATTTAAAATGAAAACATACCCTTAATTTTTCTTCTCTGCTGTAATTTTCTTTATAGCACTTGTCACCTTTTTTGTTTATTGTGTTCCCCCATTAGAATGTACATCCCACAAGCACATGGGTTTTTATTTCTTTTAATTATTGCTCTGTTGATATGCACCTAAACAGCACCTGGAACATAGTAGATGCTTAATGAATATGTGCTGGTTGAGTGATAGGGTTGAATAAGACAAGATCAGAGAAGTAGCTGTTAGATTCAGTCACAGGAAGTCATTGGAGACCTTCATGCCAGCAATTTAGTAGAATTGTGGGGACAGAAGTTACATTAAAGTAGGGTGAAAGTAAACTGGGGAAACCACCTCAATGTCTGTTAATAGAGGCATGGAATGTTCCTGCCTTCCTTCAAGAATATTTACTGAGTTGGCCGGGCGCAGTGGCTCACGCCTGTAATCCTAGCACTCTGGGAGGCCGAGGTGGGCGGATCGTTTGAGCTCAGGAGTTCGAGACCAGCCTGAGCAAGAGCGAGACCCCATCTCTACTAAAAATAGAAAGAAATTATATGGACAGCTAAAAATATATATATAGAAAAAATTAGCCGGCATGGTGGCGCATGCCTGTAGTCCCAGCCTAGTCGGGAGGCTGAGACAGGAGGATCCCTTGAGCTTAGGAGTTTGAGGTTGCTGTGAGCTAGGCTAACGCCACGGCACTCACTCTAGCCTGGGCAACAGAGTGAGACTCTGTCTCAAAAAAAAAAAAAAGAATATTTACTAAGCAGCTCTATGCCTAGAATGAACTAAGCTAGGCAAGAGTGCCAAGAGATGAAGGCAGACAGGCAGCATGGAAGATCTTAGCTTTTGTTCTGAAAAAATGGGGGGAAGTTGCAGCAGTGTTGCTTGATCTGACTTACACTGTAAGCCAATCACTCTGGCTGCAGTGTGGAGAATACTGTAGGGGTCAAGGGCAGAAGCAGGGAAACCAGGCATGAAGATATTGCAGTGATCCAGGTGAGAGATGATGGCTTAGAAAAAGTTAGGATGCATTCTCAAAATAAAACCCATAGCATTTGCTCATGAATTGGTTGTGGAATGAAAGAAAGAAAGGTGACAAGGAGGACTTCAAGGTTTTTGACCCAAGCAACTGGAAGAATAGAGTTTCCATCAGCTGTGATTGGGAAGGCTATTGGTATAACAGCTTGGGGGAGATCAAGGATTCAGTTTTGGACATGTACAGTTCATGAATTGGAAAACTTAGTGTTGTTAATATAACCCTACTACCCAAGATGATCTACAGATGCAAGGTAATTCCTATCAAAATCCCAGAGTGTTTTTTTAGCAGAAATGGAAAAAAAAATTCTAAAATTCACATGGAATCTTAAGGAACCACAATTAGCCAAAATAATGTTGAAAAACATGAACAAAGTTGGAAAAGCTCATACTTCCTAATTTTGAAAGTTATTAAAATGGCCGGGCACGGTGGCTCATGCCTGTAATCCTAGCACTCTGGGAGGCTGAGGTAGGAGGAATGCTTTGAGCTCAGGAGTTCGAGACCAGCCTGAGCAAGAGTGAGACCACATCTCTAAAAAAAGAAAAAGAAAAAAAAAAACAAAGTAAGTTACTACAAAGATACTGTAATCAAAACAATGTGGTGCCAGCACAAGGACAGACATATAGTCCAATGGAAGAGAATAGAGAATACAGAAATAAACCCTCACATATATAGTCAATCAATTTTTGACAAAGGTGCCAAGACTATTCAATGGGGAAAAAACTGTCTTCTCAATGAATGGTGCTGGGACAACTGGGTATTGATATGCAAAAGAATGAAGTTGCAGCCTTACCTCATACCATACAAAAATTAACTCAAAATGAATCAAAGACCTAAACTTAAGTGCTAAAACTCTAAAAATATTAGAAGAAAATACAGGGGAAATTTTTCATGACATTGCATTTGGCGATGAATTCTTATATGATACCAAAAGTACAGGCCACAAAAGAAAAAAAATAAATTGGACTTCATCAAAATTAAAAACTTTTATGCCTCAAAGAACACTATTAAAAGAGTAAAAACCATAACCTAAACTTTTGTAGCCCCACAATATGCTGAAATAAGAATAAAAAAAGAGTAAAAACCAACTCATCGAATAGAAGAAAATATTTGCTAAGAATTGTATATCTGATAAGGAATTAATATCCAAAATATATAGAGAATTCATACAACTCAACAACAAAACAACCAAATTAAAAAACAGTCCAAGGATTTGAATGTAAACTTCTCCAAAGATATACAAATGGCAAATAAGTACATGAAAAGATGCCCTTCATTAATCATTACAGAAATACAAATCAAAATCACAATGAGATACCACTTTACGCCCAATAGTATGGCTATTGTTATGAACTCAATGTTCGTGTCCACACTCCCCACCGAATTCATGAGTTGAAATCCTAACCCCTAATGTGATGGTAGTAGGAGGTGGGGCTTCAGGGAGGTAATTAGCTCATGACTGTGGGGGCCTCATGAATGGAATTAGTGACCTTATAAAAAGGACCCCAGAGAGCACTCTTGCTCTCTTTCTGCCATGAAAGGTTACAGCAAGAAGTCTGGAAACCAGGAAGAGGACCTTCACCAGACAACAAATCTACTGGTGCCTTGATCTTAGACTTCCCAGCTTTCAGAACTGTGAGAAATAAATTTTTCTTGTGTAAGCCACCTAGTCTATGCCAATTTGTTATAGCAGTTTCAACTGACTACGACAGATATCATCAAACAAAAAACAAACAAACCCCCAAAAACCAAAACACAAAAATAACAAATGGTGAGGATGTAGAGAAACTGGAACCTTCATGTATTGCTGGTGGGAATGTAAAATTGTACAGCTACTGTGGTAAATGGTATGGTGGTTCCTCAAAATATTAATCATAGAATTACCAGATGATCTAGCAGTTCCACCTCAGGGTATAGACCCAAAAGAACTGAAAGCGGGGACTCAAATAGATATTTGTGCACCAATATTTATATCAGCATTATTCACAATGACCAAAAACTGGAAACAACCCAAATGTTCATCAATAGATGAATGGATAAACAAATGTGGTATACCCATGCAAGAGATTATGAACCCACAAACAAACCCCCAAATAGTCAAAGCAATCTGAAGCAAAAAGAACAAAGCTAGAGGTATCATCCTGTCTGATTTCAAAATATATTATAAAACTATAATAATCAAAACAACACGGTACTGGTGTAAAAACACATACATCAACCAATGGAATAGGATATAAAGCCCAGAAATCAACCCATGCATTTATGGTCAATTGATTTTCAACAAAGGTGCCAAGGATATACAATGGGGACAGGACAGGATTTTCAATAAGTGGTGCTGGATTCCACATGTGGAAGAATTAAATTGGACCCTTATCTCAAATTTTTGTCATTTCCAAGATGAACCTGGAAGACATTATGCTAAGTGAAATAAGCTAGGCATACAAAGAAAAATACTGCATGATCTCACTTATATGTGGAATCTAAAAATGTCAGTCTCATAAAACTAGAGTAGAATGGTGGTTACCAGAGGTGAGGGGTAGGAAGGGATGAGAAAAAGAGAGATATTGGTCAAAGGGTACAAACTCCCAATTAGACAGGAAGAATACGTTTTAGTGATCTATTGCACTGCATGGTGACCACAGTTAATAATAATGTAGTATATATCCCCAACTTGCTAAAACAATAGATTTTAAATGTTCTCACCGCAAAAAAATTATAAGGAGGTCAGGTGATAGATACGTCAGTTCGCTTGATTGAATCTTTCTACAATGTGTACATCCATAAAATATCACATTGTACCCTACATGTTCTTTTCCATCAGGTGGAACTATAGCTCCATCATGGCAGGAATAACAACAAAAAACATGACCCAAGTGCCCATCAATCCATGAGTGGATTAATAAAATGTGGTATATGTATACTATGGAGTTCTACTCAATTAAAAAAACAACAGTGAACTAGCACCTCTTATATTATCCTGGATAGAGCTTGAGCCCATCCTTCCAAGTGAGGTATCATAAGAATGGAAAAACAAGTACCACATGCACATGTACTTGCCATCAAATTGGTACTAACTGATCAACACTAAGGTGCTCACATGGTAGGAATATTCACTGGGTGCCGGTCAGGTGGGAGGGGGTGGGGGTGGGTAAATTCACAACTAATGGAGGCGGAGCACACTGTGCGGGGGGGAAGGACACGCTTGTAGCCCTGGTTTGGGTGAGGCAAAGGCATTATATGTAACCAAAATGTTCATACCCCCATAATATTCTGAAACAAACAAAAAAATCTCTATCTTCCACCACTAGAGACCTTGACTTGTCTCAATCACAGAAGTGGGTGGTTTCTGACCAGGATACTGGAAAATATCAGAGGAAGCTGTTTATGAACTCCTTGGGTCACTGACACCCTCTGTCCCCCTTGTGAATGGGAGGATCTAATCTTGAGCACATCAAAGATGCTCCATAAAATTTAAGTAAAGACAAAGCCTTATAAAGTTAACAGTCAATATGTTCAGGGTGCAATCCAAAATTACTTGGCATATAAAGAATCACAAAATATCAATGTGTGTGGAAAAGAACAATCAACAGACACCAATGATGAGATGACACAGATGTTGGAATTATCTGACAAAGACATTAAAGTGGCTATTATAAAAATGATTGAGTGAGCAATGATGAACACGCTTGAAATAAAAGTTAAAATAGCATTAGCAAAGAAATAGAAGATCTAGAAAAAACAAATAGAAACTTTAGAACTGAAAAATATAAATAACAAAATACTCAATGAAAGGGCTCAAAAGCAGAATGGAGATGACAGAGCAAATATTAAGTGAACTTGAAGATAGACCAATAGAAAGTATTCATCCTGAAGGACAGAAAAAAAAAAAAGATTTGAAAGAACCAGAGCCCCGGGGACCAGTGATACAACATCTAAACGTCTAATATTTGTGTTATTGTAGTCTGAGAAGGAGGAATGAATAAGTGCAGTGCTTCTGAAAAAGTATTTGAAGAAATAATGGTAGAAAATTTCCTATTACTCCCAAGTTTGGCAAAAGATATAAAAATGCAGATTCAAGCTGAATGGGCTCCAAACAGGATAAGCTCCCCCCCAAAATCTATGCCAAGATACATCGTAATCAAACTTCTGAAAATGGGAGACAAAGAAAAAAATCTTTAAATCAACCACAGAAAAATGATACAGTACCTATAGGGAAACAACAATTCAGATGACTGTGGATTTTTCATCAGAAACAACAGATAACAGAATAAAGTGGCACATTTTTCAAGTGTCAAAAGAAAAGAATTGTCAATCCAGAATTCTATATCCAGTGAAAATTTGCTTTAGTATAATAAAGGTAAAATAAAGCCATTTTTAAATGAAAGAAAAATAAGAGAATTCATAGCCAAAATTGCTAATATCAGAATTTCCAGTGTTCTTAATGAAAGTTCTTCAGGTAGAAGGGAAGTGATACCAGAAAGAAACTTGGGATATCAGGAATGAAAGAAAGAAGAGTAATAGAAATGCTAAATATCTGGGTAAATATACTAGACTATTTGTCCACTCTTGAATTCTATAAAACACGTTTGATGGTTGATAGCCAAAGGTGTAAGACTGTCTGATGGTGTTTTTAATGTATTATATGTAGATGTAATTTATAGACAATTATAACATAAAGGAGAAGTAGACAAATCCACAAGCATAGCTGGAGACAAAATACCCTTCTTTGAAGAATGACTACACAGAAAATCAGCAAAGATACAGAACAATGCAATCAACCTACAGAATCTATTTGACATTCACATAACATTTCACCCAACAACAGCAAAATACAATTGTTTTTAAGTGCTCACGGAATGTTCATTAAGAGAGGCCATATCCTGTGTCATAAATAAAAACTTAACAAATTTAAAAGAACTTAAATTTAAAGCATACAAAATATTTTCTCTGACCACAAATTAAACTAGAAATCAATAACAGCAGGATAACAAGAAAATTTTTCAACACTTAGAAATTACACGATACACCTCTAAATCATCTAGGGGTTGAAGAGAAACTATAAAATATTTTGAGCTGAATGAAAATGAAAATACAACATAATAAAATGTGTGGTTTACATCTAAAGTAGGGCTCAGAGGGAATTTCATAGCATCAAACACTTATATTAGAAAAACATCAAATCAATAATCTAAATTTCCCTCTCAAGAAACTAGGAAAAGAAGAGCAAAACAAATGCAAATCAAGCAGAAGGAAGGAAACAACAAAGAATAGAAATGAATAAAATTTAAAACAAAAATAAATAGAGAAAATTCAATTAAACTAAAAGTTGGTTCTTTGAAAATATCAATAAAATTGATAACCCTCTAAGTAAGGCAGAGAAAAAAAAGAATCCATAAATTATCAATATCAAGAATGAATAGATCCCACAGACATGAAAAGGAAAATAAGGAAATATTATGAACATCTCTATGTACATAAATTTGAACCAAATTTTCATGTTATTTCTACATTTCATCCTCTTTACTCTGAACCCAAAATTTCTTTGCTATAGCTTTGTTAGCATCTTAGTCATCTGTGTTCTCTATTACCTAAACATCCATTTCCCTCAAATTGCCCTGGGTTGTTCACAAATCTACTGCAGCAGCACAGCTACACCTTTCCTTGGTATGTTTCAAAATTAATTCTTCCCTCTTCCCAAACTTTACAAAAGTTCTCATTCCTAGAATAAATCTCAGCTGTATATTAGAAAAACAAAGTCACCATGTGCTAAACAGTTAATATGCAGTTTGTTATATCACTGAACCAAGGAAATTTTAAGGAAAATCATATGAAAAATAGCACAGGTCCACAATCCTTTACTTTAAATCCTTGGGGTCAAATGTGTTTTGAAATTCAGAATGTTTTCTATATTAGAAAGAATTTAGAAAATACACATAAAACATATTTTATAACACCCTGGGGAAATGGAATAGTACCCTGTAATCAAACACATTAATATTTCTGTAGCATTTTGCTAACATGATCATGTATAAATATTTTCACTTAGTAAAATAAATAATGACTATAGCCTCATTATGATTCAGGTAACGTTTTGTAGCCAAAAGGGTTTGTCACAAACATAATGAAATAAATTTGTTTTCCAGAGCTTTTTGGATTTTAAAATTGCATATAATTTATTGGGGACCCATATTTCAACTTTCAGTCCATTAGCAAGTCCTATCAATTCTATCTGTGTATCTCTCAACTCTCTTTTGATTTCTTTTGTCACTATTCTAGACCAGGCCACTCTAGATCTCTTGCTGGATGACTTGAAAAGACCACCTAACTGACTTCTTCATTCTGTGTCTTACTTGCCTACTATCCATCTTCCACACTCCTCTCAGACTAATCTTTCAAAAAAGTAAAATAAACATGATCATGTGATAGCTTTGGCTCCCCACTGCATATAAGGTAAACTCTTATACAATTTCTGGCCTGGGTTAACCTCTTTAGATTTACAAATCTCTTGTTGTGCTATAGCCATGTTAAGCTACTTATGCTTTTCTAAATAGCCCATGAAGTTTCCTGCTCCTTCACCTTGTAATGCCCTTGCCCTTGGTAAACTGGTGATTGTCAATTCACCTCATCTCCTTTTTAAAAAAAAAATATTGATACCTAAGAGATATATATATTCAGAGTACATGTGATATTTAATACATTTATATAATTTTTAAAGATAAAATGAGGGTATTTGGTCTATACGTCACCTTAAATATTTCTTTTCTTTATCTTAGAAACATTTGAATTATTCTCTTCTAGCTACTTTGAAATATACAACAGATTCACCTCATCTCCTTTTACCTCATGTTCAGATCCTTCATAAAATTAACCAATACATCCTCTAAAGTATTCTACCTTAGCACTTATAATATTCAATGTCTTCATTTGATGACATTTATCTATCTACTATAATATCTCCTTGAGAGGAGAGTCTAGTTTCTATTTGATTCTGTGTCTTTATCATTCAAGCACAGTGCCTGGTAGCTAACAGGTGCTCAATAAAAGTGGAGCAAAATAGTGGAAGTGTAGATTCTGTGATGCAGAGAGAACTGTAGGCCTTACAGAGATCTCAAATTTGAATTTTCACATTTTAATTTATGGAATAATTAGCTTAATATGCTTATAATAAATATTAGTGCAATACATTAAAATAGATTAAAAAGAAAACATTTCTGTTCTACCTACTTCCTTAATATAAATATCTATGTTATATGTATATATCAAAAAACTAAAGTAATAATACATCCCAAATGTTACCATGTAGGGAACAGGAATAGCAATGGAATTCCAGATGGTCGCCATGCAGGTGCAGGTATTCAACTGCCAGTTCATTCCACCACTAATTTCCATCTCTGAAGGTTGATACCACTTCATGTCAGATCTAATGGGAAAAGAACACTCTATTGAATAAAAGGAGCTGGTAAAAACTGAATATTCACATGCAGAAGAACAAAATTGAATCCTTATCTCACACCATATGTAAAAATCAACTGAATGATCAAAATTAAAATCATAATCAATTAAAAATATAAGCATAAGAACTAAATTATAAAACTACTGGAAGAAAATACGGAGCAAAACTACATGACATTGGTTGGGAAAATGATTTTTGGATTTGACCCCAAAAGCTCAGGCAACAAAAGCAAAAATATACAAATAGGACTATAGTAAACTAAAAAGCTCTGCACAGCAAATGAAACAATTAACAGTAAAGAGATAATCTATGGATTGGTAGAAAATATTTGCGAGCCATATATATGAAAACAGATTAATATCCAAAATATATAAAGAACTCAACTCAATAGCAATATAACAAATAATGTGAATAAAAAATGGGCAAATGACTTGCATAGACATTTCTCAAAAGACATAGAAATGGCCAACATATATATTAAAAAATGCTCAATATCACTTATCATTAGGGAAACGAAAATTAAAACCACCCTGAGATATCACCTCACACCTGTTAGAATGACTATGATCAAAAGGATAAGTGATGACAAATGTTGGCAAGGATACGGAGAAAAGGAAACTCTTGAATACTGTTGGTGGGAATGTAAATTATTAGAGCCATTATGGAAAACTGTATGGTGGAGCCTCAAGAAACTGAAAATAGAACTACCATATGATCCAGCAATCCTACTGCTGGGTATACATCCAAAGGAAATAAAACCAGTACATAGAAGAGATATCTGCACTCCCATATTCATTACAGCACTATTCACAATAGCCAACATATGGAATAAATCTAAGTGTCCATGAATGGCTGACTGGATAAAGAAAATGAGGTACATTGCACAATGGAATAGTATTCAGCCTTAAAAAACAATTAAATCCTGCCATTTGCAACAACATGGATGAACCTGGAGGTCACTATGCTAAATGAAATAAGCCAGGCACAGAAAGACAAATACCACATGATCTTACTTATGTGTGTAATCTAAAAAAAGTTGAACTCATAAAAGCAGAGAGTAGAATGATGGCTGATGGGGGTACAGGGGGTAGCGAGAAGAGGATTGGGGAGATGTTGGTCAAAGTATACAATATTTCAGCTAAACAGTAGAAATAAGTCTAGGAGATCTGTTGTAAAACACATTGGCTGTAGTTAATAATATTATATATTATATATTGAAAATTGCTAAGACAGTAGATTTAAAATGTCTTACCACAAAAAATGATAAATACATGAGGTAATGGATTTGTTAATTAGCTTGATTTAATCATTATACAATGTATACATATATTAAAACATCCTATTGCACACCATAAATATATATAATTTTATAAAGTAAAAATAAATAGATTTTCAAGACAAATTTTTAAAAGATTGTTGGTAAAATAAAAACAAAAATGTCTTCAGAGTTGTCAGCATTAAATATAATACACACACACAATTTTTTTCTACCTAGGTTTACTAGCCAATTGAGCTCATGTTATTGCTACTAGATATTTAAGATTATAAAATTATAAATCCACCCTAAGAACAAAATGTACAATAAAAATAAATTGCTTGATGTGTGTTAAACGTGGCAGTAAGGAAAAAGAGGGAAAGAGCATATGTTTAACTTTTTAGCTTCTTATCTTCTGTGATATTTTTGATATTTGTCTGATTTGTCAACAGAAAAATAGCTTGAGATGATAGCTAGCTTTGTTTAATAATCCATAAAAATTTTACGGCCCATTCAAGCATAATCGTTAAGGACACATTAATTAAATAGATCTAAGTGAGATAAAAGTTTATAAATAAACTTTTCAGTAATAATTGTATTTTTAATATGCCTTCCTGAAAACAGTTTCCAAAATCTTTCTGGTAACCTGAAACTTTAAAGCCATTCTCGGTTCAATCATGGGTATTCATTAGATATTTAGATCATTTTCAATTAAGATAACATACCGAAACATTAATTGCTAAACAAAAGTTTAAGTTTTATCCACTTTTGGGGTCTTATTGTGGAGGAACTAAAGATATACTAGAAATTATAAGGGGAACAACTCTATACTGCAAAGAAAGTAAGGATACATTTTTTGATAAGAAAATGTATAAGGTATAAACATGTGTTTTTGTTGAGAAAAAAGGGTAATTTTTTTCCTACCCTGGAGGTTATTTAAAGGTTGTTTCAGAATGAAAAAGAAGAATTCAAATTGGGTAGAGAAAGGATAGAGATAGAGTCTAGTGTGGTTAGTTGGCTAAAATTGAATGCATTATAACAGTTTTTAATGAGCTTTAATATTAAAAGAAAACTGACACAAAACTAGAATTGGTTTTCTCTTTCTGTTAAAATTACGTTTTCTTGGATTATTGATCTGCTCTTATTAAGAAATTATATATAGTAGGAACATTCATCGGGTGCGGGGCAGGTAGGAGGGGGGAGGAGGGGATGGGTATATTCACACCTAATGGTTGCCGTGCGCACCGTCTGGGGGTTGGACACACTTGAAGCTCTGACTCGGGTGGGGCAAGGGCAGTATACATAACCTAAATATTTGCACCCCTGTAATATACTGAAATTAAAAAGTAGCCATAAAAATAAATTATAAAAAGATTTTTCTTTACCTTTTAAGTAATCTGCCCAGCAAAGATTCTGTGTCTTAGCAAAAGAATTTCTTATGCTGCACGTTGTCTTTATCAGGTCTTTGATTACTTACAAAAACTGAGTCTTCTCAATATTAAAGGAGCTAAGTTTTGTTCACAACTATGTAACCTTCTGTATTTGCCTTTAAAATCTTTCATTGTACTTTGGTTAAATAGATAATTATTGTTTCATAATGATCTGTAATCCTATTTGATCAAAATGTTCAAACCTTTTGATATTTTTTACAAACTTCCTAAAATAAAGTTCTAAATGGGGTGTTTTGATTTCAAACTATGAGATTTCCCAGAGGGCTCCAGGAAAATCTCAAAGGCTTGTCTCTACCTTATAAAAAACATTAAACTAATTAGGCTTACTTATGTTAAATTACATGAGGAGCATCGTCAAATAAAAGTGATATTTAACCTTCTTTACATTGTATGGGTATATGTTATTAACATAAATGCTTCAGAAATTGTATGAAGTTCGTAGAAATTTGTTAATACCCTCACTGTTCATGATATGTCCACACAATGTTATCAGTCATAATTTGAGTTATGTTAAAATGTTGTATGCCATAGAAATAACTAAATTTCCTTATCAAATGAACTCTCATCAGATCTTTAGCTATGGCCATTTTAATGCTTTTGTCATCCACAGACAATTATTGTTTTATTTTGATTTATCTCTGAAAGCATTTTGCAATCAACAATAGGCCAGGTAATTCATCTTCCAAGAGATTCATGGAAATAACTGAAATATAAACCTCTGATAACTTTAAGATCATACCATTAGACAGGATAAGAATTTTGAGGACTAAGAAAGAATCTGAGGGGTTCATGAAACTGCTAACCCAAGATCATGCAGAACAAGAATTAATTACATGGGACTGAATGACCCACGAGGATGATTACAATTTTTATGACATTTTGTTTGAAACATTGCTAGTTCTTTAACATTTTATTTTCTAGATTTAGGGAACCCTTTTTGTCTTTTCTCTTAAGCTATCTACAGCTTACAG
The DNA here is from genome assembly GCF_041146395.1 of Eulemur rufifrons. NCBI lineage: Eukaryota > Metazoa > Chordata > Mammalia > Primates > Lemuridae > Eulemur > Eulemur rufifrons. The sequence goes on along the minus strand of NC_091012.1, from coordinate 18,407,323 downwards.
CAATTTGGCAAAGTATACCTTTGTAAACAAAGATGAAACAATTATTTTTCTCCCTACTGGATCACTCCAGAATTTGGAAACTATTAGTATTCTTATTTCCATGGCAATACAGTTGTTTACATGAGTTCAATAAGAATCTGTTCTCCTTGTAACATCAATTAGAAGCATTGGTTATAACACCAAGGCTTTTACTGAAATGTTATATGTGAGAATAATGTGCATAGAATCAGATGTGACCAGACAGCTTTAAGGAACTAAGATTTTTCTTTATGGAGCCAATAAAACCCCTTTGTTTATTTGTTTTTTTTTTAAACTGGCCTATTACCTGGCTTAAAAGAGTTCCCAGCCTTACAGGTAAGTAAAGAATGTCACTTTCTGGCAGGCTCAGGGACTTCAGAACATTCGGGGAACCTTGAGAAAAGAATTCACCCAAATCTATAGGTAATACAGGCAAAGTCTGATGGCAAGTCCTTTGCTTGGCGTCCTGGCCTTGAGACACTTTTAAAGGTCCAATCTGAGATTCCTTATGAAAAGTTCTAGTGAGGCAAACTCAAAAGGAGCCTTTATGGTTAGTCACTATTCTCTCTTCATTTATGTAAACAGTCAAACCAAATTTAATGAGACTAGACTTATTTTGCAATCAAATTAGTCTTACTTTGATTATATTTGATAGAAATGGGGGTGACTATAGAAAGAAAAATTATGTTTCAATGGGAAACTATAGCACACTGTCATTAGTATTAAATTCTAGTCCTTTTCATTGTTTTTAAAGTTTTGTTATCTACTTATTAACTGTACTGGATTCTCAATTTTTCTAGTTTCCTCCAATATTTGGCTATAACTCTTTAACATTTCCAATTTTTCTCCCACCTTTCTGACTTGGAATCACTAAAAATTAAAACTGCCCTTTTCCTGAAGCCCTGTAAGCGGAAGCTGGATGACTTGATTTAAACTTCAGAGAAATCCCCACAACAGCTCATGTATTGACAACCCTTATGTATGTTGCTGTGTGGGCCACTCAGAAAGTTCACTGAACCATCTAATGACATCACCAAAGACACTCAAACTACAAACCAGGAAAATCTGTCAGAATGACACTGCCTGCCCTCACTCATCTAAAGACGTTTTGAGCTCAACATCTATAAATCTTCTCAACTGACTGTCCTCTGAACTTAAAAACTGAGTTTATGGTTTGTTCTAACCATTAACCTTTGTTTTTCTTTTGTTTCCACAGAAATACCTCTTATTAAAAACCTGATCACTTGTACCATATGGAGGCCTAACTTTGGTGGGAGACTACCTGCAACACCACCTGCTGGAATGAGACACAAGTGTTTAAAGGGACTGGCCTATTTCTAGGACTAAGAGACTGGTTCAATAGAATGTGGGACAATCCACCAATTCAGCTTCTGGACTGTGAAACTTCTTAGGGAAGTTTCAGATGAGGAAATGATGGGGTTCAGGAGGTGCTACTCCCAAAATATGGCACCTACACATAATGAATGTTTTAGGCTGAAGGAATTTGAGAAAATAACAGATGCAGAAAGGTCTCTCTGACATTTCCCTACCCTTCTCCTTGGAAGTAGCTCATAAAACCTAGGAAGGATTTTCTGACCTTTCCCTGAAAGAAGTCAAAAGACCCCCTAGTGAGAGGTGCCTTCCCTATACCTGAAGGAAAGAAACATTCTTATGTCTGAAAACAAAGGGTTACATCTGAACAAACAGGCCTTGCTAAGTTTTCCCTAAATTTACCACCATAGGTAATAAACATTTAGAAAAGGGCAGATCATGCCCTTTTTGTCCTATCACATGTCTCTATGACTATCTACTCTTCATCAAACCTGACATAAAAATATACAGGTTTAACTGTTTCTTCAGGTCTTCATTTCCCTATGAAGGCTCCTGTGTTATGTAAAACAAATATATTTGTATGCTTTTCTTTTGCTAAAAAAAAGGTCTTATGGCTTTAACTACCATGTATACATTGATGACTCAGCAAACCTTTATCTTCAGCCCTAATATCCAGACTCATATGTCCACCTACCTCTTGGATGTCTAATATATGTCCCAAACACAACATGTCAAAACAAAACTCTTGATTCAATTTACCTACTCAAACTATTTCTCCTCCAATCTTTCTCGTGATATGTGACACCACCATTCACGTAGCAGCTCAAGCCAAAAATTTAAGCACCATTCCTTGATTCCCTCTTTTTTTCCCTTACTTATAACAGTATGTGCTATCAACTCTGCCTCCAAAATGTATCCCAGATTCATCTACTTTTCATTACACCACCTCCAGTACTATCATCCCAGACAGGGTGTTTCATATAGCATACACCAATAGAAAAGAAGCAATCTGTATAGGCACTAGATTTTTAAATTTTATTCCTGGGTTTTATTTGTGAATCTTTTATTTAGAATTCTGACAAATATCATGAATAAGTGAGATTAGTCAGCAGTTTCCTTTCTTTGGTCTGTCTTCATCAGCTTTGGTATTAGAGTTATATCATTTTCTATACTGAATTGAAGATCTTCCCTTTTTCTATGGCCTGAAATTATCTATTCTTTAAGGGTTAGATAGCTCAATTGTGAACCCTTGATACGTTGGTAAATATTCGATTATTCTCTCAAAGACTTGTGTGGTAATTGATCTATGCATTTTCCTGCTTCTTCTTGGATAGCTTTTAGTAATTTATATTTTGCTTGGAAATCATCGATTTCCTCTAGATTTTCAAATATGATGTTTCCAAACAGTCGCACAGAGTATTTCACTTATAATTATTTTAATCTCTCTTACATATGTAGTTATATCAGCTCTTTTATTCCTAATGTTTTATACTTTTGCATTCTCTTTTCTATTTAATCAGAGGAGCTTATTTTATTGGACTTTACAAAGAACTTTTGTATTTGTTTTTGCTTGGAATGTTATTAATTTAAGCTTTTATCTTTATAAATTTTATATTCCGAATTTTTTATTGTTTTTTCCTATTTTCTTAAGATAAAAACTAAACTCTTTCTTAAAATGTCTCTTCTTTTAGCAATGTCACTTAAAGGTACAAATTTTTATCTGAGTTTAGCTTTCACAGTACCCCGTTAGCTTTGGTATGAAGTTTTCTTTTTCCTTACCTTTAGACAGTTAATAACTTTCCTTTTAATTTCTTCTTGGGCAAAAGGATTATATTTTTAAATTTCCAAATGGTTAAGATTTTCCTGGTCAACTTTTTATTAAATAGTTCTTTTTTTTAAATGAAATATATAAGAATAAAGATATGCATTTTATTTATTTATTTTTTATTTCAGCTCATTATGGGGGTACAAAAGTTCAGGTTATATATATTGTCCATGCCCCCCTTCCCCCCGAGTCTGAGCTTCAAGTGTGTCCATTCCCTAGACAGTGCACATCGCACTCATCATGTAGGTATGCACCCATCCCCTCCCCTCACCCCCATCCCCCCCAGTCAGAACTTCAAGCGTGTCCATTCCCCAGGCAGTGCACATCGCACTCATCAAGTAGGTATACAAACATCCCTTCCCCCTAGCCCCCACCTGTGTCCGATACCCAATTGGTGTTATTCCCAAATGTGCACTTAGGTGATGATCAGGGAAACCAGTTTGCTGGTGAGTACATGTGGTGCTTATTTTTCCATTCTTGGGATACTTCACTTAATAGAATGGGTTCCAACTCTCTCCAGGAGAACCAAAGAGATGCCATATCGCCATTATTTCTAATAGCTGAGTAATATTCCATGGTATACATATACCACATTTTGCTAATCCATTCATGAATTGATGGGCAGTTGGGTTGTTTCCACATCTTTGCAATTGTGAATTGTGCTGCTATAAACATTCGGGTGCAGATGTCTTTTTTATAGAATGACTTTTGTTCTTCTGGGTAGATGCCCAATAATGGGATTGCTGGATCAAATGGCAGGCCTACTTGAATCTCTTTAAGGTATCTCCATATTGTTTTCCACAGAGGTTGCACTAGTTTACACTCCCACCAGCAGTGTATGAGTGTTCCTGTCTCTTCCCATCTATGCCAACATTTATTGTTTTGGGACTTTTTGATAAAGGCCATTATCACTGGAGTTAAGTGATATCTCATTGTGGTTTTGATTTGCATTTCCCTGATGATTAGGGATGTTGAACATTTTTTCATATGTTTGTTAGCCATTTTTATATCTTCTTTTGAAAAATTTCTATTCATGTCATTTGCCCACTTTTTGATGGGGTTGTTCTATTTTTTCTTACTGATTTTCCTGAGTTCTAAATAGATTCTTGTTATCAGTCCTTTATCTGATGTGTAGTATGCAAAAATTTTTTCCCATTCTGTAGGTTGTCTGTTTATTCTCGTGACTGTTTCTTTGGCTGTGCAGAAGCTTTTTAATTTGATCAGGTCCCATTTATTTATTTTTGTTGTTGCTGTGATTGCCTTAGGGGTCTTCCTCATAAATTCTTTGCCTAGGCCAATGTCTGTAAGAGTCTTTCCCATGTTTTCTTCTAGAATTCTAATAGTTTCACACCTAAGGTTTAAGTCTGTTCTCCACCGTGATTTGATTTTTGTGAGAGGTGAAAGCTGTGGGTCCTGTTTCAGTCTTCTACATGTGGCTATCCAGTTTTCCCAGCACTATTTATTGAATAAGCAATCTTTTCCCCAGAGTATGTTTTTGTCTGCTTTGTCAAAGATTAAATGGCTATATGAGGATGGTTTTATATTTGGATTTTCTGTTGTGTTCCACTGGTCTGTGTCCCTGCACTTGTGCCAATACCATGCAGTTTTTATAATCACAGCCTTGTAGTTTAGTTTGAACTCTGGCAAATTAATACCTCCTATTTTGTTTTTGTTGCTTAAAATTGCTTTTGCTAAATGGGGTCTTCTCTGGTTCCATACAAAGCATAAAATTATTTTTTCTATATCTGTGAAAAATGATGTTGGTAATTTAATAGGGATTGCATTGAATCTGTAGATAACTTTGGGCAGTATAGACATTTTAACAATGTTGATTCTACCAATCCATGAGAATGGCATGGTTTTCCACCTATTTACATGCTCTGCGATTTCCTTCCTCAGTGTTTCGTAGTTCTCCCTATAGAGGTCCTTTACCTCCTTAGTTAAATATATTCCTAGGTATTTTATTTTCTTTGTTGCTATTTTGAAGGGTCTTGAGTCCTTAATTTGGTTCTCCGTTTGACTGTTATTGGCATATATGAATGCCTCTGATTTGTGTGTATTGATTTTGTAATTCACCACATAAATAGAAGCAAAAATAAAGATCATATGATCCTCTCAATAGATGCAGAAAAAGCATTTGACAGAATTCAACACCCTTTTATGATAAGAACACTTAACAAAATAGGCATAGACGGGGCCTATCTAAAAATGATACGAGCCATATATGACAAACCCACAGCCAACATCATACTGAATGGGGAAAAACTGAAAGCATTCCCACTTCGAACTGGAACCAGACAAGGCTGCCCACTGTCCCCATTACTTTTCAACGTAGTATTGGAAGTCCTTGCGAGAGCTATCAGGCAAGAGAGCAGAATCAAGGGAGTCCACATAGGGACAGAAGAGATCAAACTCTCACTCTTTGCTGATGATATGATGTTATATCTAGAAAACCCCAAGGATTCAACCAAGAGATTCCTGGAATTGATCAATGAATTCAGTAAAGTCTCAGGATACAAAACCAATACACACAAATAGTTCTAATTTTATTGAATTATGAGAAAATATAGCCTCCAAAATTCTTTACTTCAAAATTTTGTTGAGGTTTTCTTTGTGGCCAAGCATATTATTGCTTTAAAGAACATTGTGTGTGTTTTTGCGTACACTCAGATTTATCACTTACTTATTATGTATTATTCAAATTCCCCTCTTTACTTATGTTTTATGTACAAGATCTGCCTAATTATGAAAGATGTAGTTTGAAAATACCCATTATAATTATATTTTTGTTAAGTTCTCCATGTATTTCTGGTTTATGTATTTAGCTTAGTGCATACAGTATTGATACCTTTATGTCTTCATAAATAGTGCCTTTTATCGTTACATGATATTCCCCCTTATCCTATTTAACATCTTTATCTGGCTTTTAACCTTACATTATTTATTATTTGTTATTAATATTACCACTTCTGCCTTCCTTTGGTTTCCATTTGCCAGATATTTCTTTGGCTGAAATTTTAGGGATTAATTTACTGAAGTAAAATTGGTTATCTTACGATACGCAGAAGCTTCAAGTAGTAGTTGTATTGTCTTTGCTTAATAAATCAAAAAGAATACTCATTTAATATAGTCTATATCATAATTTAAGAAAAGTACCAAGAATACAAAGATCTGGGAGAAATGCTGCAGGAGGGAGTTAGTTACGTTTCCAGCAAAGAATCGGGTCACTTAGGCAGGGGTCGTTGCAAAGGATGAAAAAATAGTAGGAAATAGAAAATAGAAATAAAGTAATACATAGAGGCAAAAATATAGTTTATGAAGAATACATTTATGAATATAGAAAAAGGAGGGTGTTCGGGGGACCCCAAAATATCCCTGTGAATTTTGAGGTGAGGACTGAAGTTTTACATCAGTATTTATAGGTACAGTGATTGGTTGCCAGGGGTAACAGATTTATGTAAAAATAGGTAGTTTGTTTTAGGTTCAAAGTCTCCCAAAAGATTTCTATAGGTTTTTTAATTAATTTTATTTATGTGAATAAATGGTTACAAAAATTTTTTAGGACAAACTTCTAAGTTTTAAGATAAAACTATCACTTTAGTAAAATAGAGATATAGTGGTTTCATATTTTATCTAGTTATTGTGTATTGAGACAGATTTTTTAAGTAAGAGTTGTCTCTTAGGCTAATTGTTCTAATCATAGGTGTTTGTCTTAGGCGGCACATCTTTTTGATCAGTTCTCCGTCCTGTGGCTCCATATAAACCTGCTTTGTCGTTCAAAGCAGGCGACAACTACAGGCTTGAGACTGTAGTGTCATCTTGGAATGTAGTTGTTACTGACCATTTAGACGTCCTTCTGAGGCAAGGCAGCTTTTGATACATGAACTAACACGTTCACATATTTCTTTAGGGCAAAGCCTTGCAAAACTCCTGAAATTATTTTTGTCTCTAATATTATAGGGGGCAAGTCTATAAATTAATATTTCTTAGGTGCAAGAGAATGCCAATATTTAAGAACGCCCAGAAAAAGAAGATCCTTTAGATGAACCAAGAAGGGATTATCAGAGGGGTAGGAGAACCATGAAATACTTTAACCAAGAATTTGACCTACAAAAGTTGGAATAGTATAAAAGAAATAAATTTTCTACTTTAATTATTTAAGTAAAAACCCCACATATTATAGAGTTTTATAACAAGTGATTATGATATCTAATTTACAAATTATATTCTAGTCATTACTCTTATAAGTCTCTTCCTCTAAAATGTATTTATTGGCTATCTTTTTTAAATAATAAAAACTTACTCATTGACTGGGATTTCTTCAATGTTAAGATCTGTTTCATAAAACAAACACAAATTTTATATTATTTTTGTGTAAATACTTTTTCTTAAAAGTGCATTTAAAATATATTTAAAATATTAATTTAAAAATAGATGCTTACCTCCTACAAGGGTAGCAAGTGAGTCATCCAGGCTGCTTGCTATAATTGTTCTGTCTTGCTGTCTGGCTTCAACAGGTTTGTGGGCTTATGAAGGTAATGTTGGTTGTAATGTATCACGTAGGAAAAATAATCTGAAAACAAGAGACTGAATGAGATGAAAACATAAACTAAATTTATATTAATATAGTAATAACATATGTGTACCTTCCCATTATGAACTAACAGGACCTCAAATTATTAGGTGAGTAAGTATAAAGTGCTCTTCAGTTATTTATTATATAAATTTTAACTGAGCACTTGTTATGTGCCAGACACTATACTAGGTGCTAAAGATACATCAGTGAGCAAAAAAGATAGAAATCCCTGCCTTCATGTAATTTACATTCTATCAGAGACAGAAAATAACCATGACAAAGTATATAATACTCTAGATAGTGGTACATGCTAAGGGAAAGGACATGCTCAGGGAAAGGGATATGATATGTTGGTGAGGGAGATCTGTCCAATAATGAAAGAAGTGGCTTGAAATTGCCCAATACATAGTATTTTCCTCAAGTTCTCTATGTTTCTACTAATTTTTGTTTTATTTATTTAGCTTAGTACATGCAGTAATTTAAATTTTAAATCACCAAGAAGGGGACTTTTAAGTAAAGACCTGAAGGATATGAGAGAATGAACCACGTTGATTCTGCAGAAGGAAATGCATTAGCAAAGGCCCTGAGGAAAGAATGTGCTTGGTTTGTGTGAGGAACGGTGAGAAGGCCAATGTGTCTGGAGTTAGAATGACCAAAAAGGTCAGAAAGGCAATTGAAAGGTGGGAGGGTTCAGATCATTAAGGGCCTTGTAAGGGATTGTAATGATTTTGGCTTTTATTCTGAGGCACTAGCTCAGGCCAATTTCTTTGAGATAGAAAAGCCATTGGAGGCATTCGAATAGAAGAGAGATGTGATCTAACTGGTATTTTAATGAGAGCACTCTGCTATGTAAAGAATGGACTGTAGGGAGCAAGGGTAGAAACAGAGAGGTGGTCAGGAAGTTCTTACAGTAGTCTCTGTTGATTTTCTGTCTCCCTGGCTTTCAGTGCTGTGTCCCCAGTGCCCACAAAGTGCCAGGCACACAGTAGGCAGTAAATAAGTCAGTAAGTCAAGAAATATTTGGCAAATGAGGAAGTAATATGCAGTATTGCACAGAAATGTATGAAATATATATTCAAAAAGCATTTTAGCAACATAACTGCACATAATGACCTAAATTTAAATGTTATTAGTTCACATTTATAATGTAACTATTCAATTGCAATAAATTTTTCACTGCTCTTAAATAATTTTCATTATCAATTTTTAACAAATGTCAGAATATTTATACCCAAAAATCTATTTCTCAATGATGATGTTAGAATATAATCTTTCAAAGTCATCTTATATATAATATTTTGCCAATAATCACCCTTATTGGTGATTTAAATTTCTTATAACTTCATGTAGGGAATCAAGAACAATTCTTCTGTGTTAGTTAATGTGAAACTTAAAGGATAAAACTAAGGATGTGGCAGTTTGGATGAACATAAGAGGAGAGTAATGAGAGATCATTGAGTAGTAGAATGAATAGGATTTGGTGATGGATTGGATATGAGAGTGAGGGGAAAGGAAGTGTCAAAACATAACCCCCAGGTAGCAACTGAGCGCCTGGATGGATGGCAGTGCCATTTACTACAGCTAAGACAAAGCCAAAGGTAAAGGAGCAAGGTTTTCACAGAGATGGTAAGTGGGCAAGTTCATTTTGGATAAAGTGAGACGACTGCAGAACATCCATGTGGAGAAGTCCAGTAGACAGCTGGATACACATGAGTTTGGATCTCTAGACATAAATATAAACAGGAATATAAACTATCTCTGTCTATCTATATATCTAGAATATAGATAGTAATTAAAACCGTAAGAGAAGTATCCTCAACCAAGGCCAGAGATAGAGAAAAAAACATTCAACGTAATCACCAAGGATGTAGAGCAGCTAGAAGATTTGAGAAGAATGAGCAAAGTAGAAAGTGGAAGGAAGCTGAGACACAGGTCAAGTGACCTGTTCCAAAACACACAGTCCACGAGTCTTAGAGTGAAATTTGAACCCAAGCACTCTGGCTCCATGACCAGCATTTTTGAATCACAGTAATTTAATTTAAGAGAAAAAGTAGTTTCAGCTGGTCATAGGCTTGTCAAGCGAATTGGCTGAAGCAATAAAGGTGGCATGTGTGGAGATGACCAGTAGTCATCAGTCTTGGTCTGTTGGTAATCAGGCCTATAGTCTTTTAAAATAGTGTAGTTCCCCTATTTCTCCTACTCTCTACTTGGGATTCACATTCACTTTGGACTGAATCCACGGCTTGTTCTCTTAACCACTATGTTAAATTGTCTTATAATATCTTTCGTAAGCACTAATGATTCCCAAACCACACTCAGAAAAGTGAGTGTAGTCAATCTTTTCGAAATGAAGCAAATGTATAGTACATGGTTTCACTAGAAGGACTTATGTTCATAATAGTTGTGGTCAAACTCACCCATTAAAAATGCAGAAGGTGTGTCCATTGAAAATATATGTACAAAAGAAAAATAAAAACATTTAAAACAGATACAACTTAAATCTTTAAGTTAAATTAAGAACAAAATTTAATTCAAATACATATAGACCCTATGATACTGTAGCTCATTATTACATAGATTTGTGTCTAGATGATCAAGTAACCTCACTGAAACAAAATAACCTGTTAAAAAACAAAATATGGCTGCCTATGAGTAGCTGTACGCCAGTAAATAAGAACCAGCTCTTGAGAAAAGAGAGGCCTTATTTGTAGTGTTTGCCCGTTTCTGTGGTGTAAATACTCCCATCATGGCCAATTTCAAGCTACCAAAGTGACATAAATCAGGTAGCCAAATTCCTGAAAATTTAATAATTGGCTCTTGTAAGCTGGTATGAGCTGGCTTCAGCACACCACTTACGTATGATGCAAACTAACCTCAAGGGATTATGAAGGACTTCCATCTTAAGCATTATAAGGTATAACACTGTATGTATATTTGTGTTTCTTTGCAAAATTTATATATTAATGGGTAATTATTTGCATGATACAAATTCAAAAATTACAAAAGGCCATACAGTGAAGACTCTCTCAGCCATTTCTTTCCATTAACCACCACGTTGTTTCTGGAAGCAACCCATTTTAACTCATTTCTTATATATCCTTCCAGAGGTATCCTTTAAGAAATTATAAATACACATATATTCTTTCTTTAGTCTGTTTTAAAAAACAAAAATGATAGAATACTATACTTTGTTCCCAACTTTGCTCATTTTTCATTTAACAATACATCTTGGAGATTGTTTCATTTCAATACATGAAAACAAGCCTCTTATTAATGTCATTTTGCTATTACTATGTTGCAGTGAATATCCTTGCTCATACATTGTTTCACAGTTGTGAATACATATGTTGGATAAATTCCTAGCAATGAAATTGCTGGGTCAAAGACTGCTTCAGGGAGAGGCAGAAGATATAGTTGGTGGTTGAGCAATGGAAAAATTAAAAATTCTAATCCTGTCTTCAGTTGTTACCACCATAATCATGTAATAATATCATATTACCTGCAAAGCAATCTCTGATTGCTGAAGCTTTCACAACTGGGCTATTTGGAATGGATGCAATCAATGCATGCTGGAGACTTAAAAGATCACAAGAAAGATGAGGCACTCTGGAGAATAAACAGAATCATATATATCCTACCTAGCTGAGTCTATATTTCTTAGATTCATTGACTTATCCATCCATATATCCAACTATATGCTAACTATATATCTATCTGTGATAGAGATAATTAATAAATAGCACTGGACTTGTAGCCTAAGAGAGGGTAATAATACGAATTATATTATAAATTATAACATAATTATCTGAATCAGGGGGATAGGCGGTACATGGGCAATGTATGTAATCTGAACTTTTGTACCCCTATAATAAGCTGAAATAAAAAAAAATATAATTACAGTCAACATAATATAAAGATATGTAATGAATACATAATACACAACCTTTCTAGAAATTTTAGACAATACAGAAAAGTACAAAAAAGAAAACTGAAATCAACCATAATTGTTCCACTCAAAAATAGCTAATATGAACATTTTGAGGTAATATACATCAAATTTTATATTATTCAATTTGTCGTATATGCATATATAAGGAGTACATATACATATATGTGTGTATACATACACACATATGTGCCTTGAATGTTACTGTGTACACTGTATCATGAACAGTTTGCCATGCCATTAAATAATCTTCTAAAATAACATTTATTCTCACTAGAGGAGCCCCTAGGGGAAAGAATCAAGTTCTTGAAAAGAGGGGGATATTCCCATCCCAATCTCTGACTTCGAGAATCATTCGGTTTAATAAAAGATGTTCCTTTGGGAAGCATATCACCCTTGTGAAGAGTATGGAATCTCAGAAAAGACTGAAAAGTTCTGTTCCATATCATCATTTAAAATAGCTGAACAGTATTCTATCATACTCATAGCCCATAATTTATTTAGTCAATCTCATATCATTTAACATTTAGGATGAGGGAAATTATTTAGAGGAAAACAAAATTAACCTATATTAAGACATTTATTAACTTACCTGTAAGGGGGGAAAATGTCATTTTCCTCTTCCAAAGATGCTAAATGCTGTTTTAGTGCTTCAAGTAAACTGTGGGGTGCCTAGAAAAAGTTATGAAAAACTTATCATCTGATAGTTTTAGCAAATACATAACCTTCGATATTACAGTCAGCCTTCCATGTCCATGGGTTCCACATCCGTGGATTCAATCAACCACGGATTGAAACTATTCTGGAAAAAAAAAACAAAAAAACAAACAAAAAAAAAACGGACAGTTACATCTGTACTGAACATGTACATATAGACTTTTTTCCTTGTCATTATCCCCTAAACAAGACAGTATAACAGTGCTCGCTTCGGCAGCACATATACTAAAATTGGAACGATACAGAGAAGATTAGCATGGCCCCTGCGCAAGGATGACACGCAAATTCGTGAAGCGTTCCATATTTTTTTAGTCTCTTTGATTCTGTAAAATTAAATTGAAAAAAAATATAAAACCAAATAAAAAAAAAAAGACAGTATAACAACTATTTACACAGTATTTACATTGTATTAGGTATAATAAGTAATCTAGAGATGATTTAAAGTACATGAGAGGATGTGTGTAGGTTATTTGCAAATACTGCACCATTTTATATCAGTGACTTGAGCATCCATGGATTTTGGTATCCATGGGGGTTCCAGGAATAACCCCCCACAGACATGGAGAGACAACTGTATAAAAATATTTTGTACAAAAATTAAAGCACCTCTATAGCAAACGCATTAAAGTTAAAATTGGTACATGCAAATTCATTAATAAAATGAATATACGGCATCTTGATATAAAATCAGATTTTTCAAACTATTCTTTGAAATACACTTTTAAAAACAACAAATTTTCTTAAAATGATCAAAGGACTGCTAAAATATCTATCCCCTGAGGAGAAGACATTGGACTTAAAATTATTCATTATCTATGGTTCCTTCATGCATGGCCAGATCACTACATAAATTTAAGTAAAGTATTAAGCCTAGTGGAGAAGAAGGAGTAGGGGGAGAGAAGGAAACAGAAAAAAAAGGGAAAGAGAATCTCATCATATTAGCAAATTCAATCAATACCAAACATATAAATAGAAACTCAGGTGTGGACATGGTCCCTTGTCTCTGCTGAAATGTCGCCTCCTCAAGGGGGATTTCCTTGACTACTGATAGTCTCTTTATCAGTTTTATTTTTCTTCAAAGCACTTATTTTTTACTAACATTACAGGTTTCTTTCTTTATATGTTTATTGTCTATGTCCCTGCAATAGAATATAAGTTCCATGAAGACAGGGATTTCATCTATTTTGTTCACTAATGAATCTTAAGTGCATGGCACATCATGAGTGCTTAATTAATATTTTCTCAATGAATGCGGATATATCTTTTCATTCTCTGTTTCCATTAAAAATACAAAAAGTAGGCTTCCTCTTACATAAGGCCAATTTCCCACTAGGGTTCTATATTCTACCATCTCCCTCCTGTTCCATTCACTCATTCTTTTATTCAAGGAAATTTATTGATAATAATTTACTCTAAAGTAGGTACTAGGGATATAGCCATGAGCAAAAACAACCTGGTTCCAGGCTTCATAAGCTTACAGTCTACAGGTCTAGGGGAGAAGAGATATCAAATAATCACACAAATAAATGTAAAGTCAGAGTTGTGAAAAGTAGCATGAAACAGAGGTACGTGATCCTCAGGGTTGAAGGAAGAGAATCTGACCGTCAGGGAAGGTCAGGGAAGCAAGTCCTCCTGAAGAAAGTAATAGTTTAACTGAGATTTGAACGATAGTGGGGAAATAAGTAAGTCACAAGTAGAGGAAGGAGCACTGTAGGCAGAAGAACATGTGCAAAGGCCCTGGGAGAGGGCATATGGCACAGGCCAAAAATAAAGATGAACCATGTTGCTAGAGCAGAGACTGCAAGGGGGAGCATGAGGGAGATGAAGCTGGAGAGTAGGTAGGGATTCGACAATGCAGGACCTTAAATTATAGGCAATGTTGAGGAGTTTGAACTTTATCCTAAGAATACTGGGAGACAACTGGAGGGCTTTTAAGTCAGGGATGAAATGATCAGATCTGTATTTTGGATGCATTGTTTTACAACAAACAGCAGGGGGCAGAGTATATGAAGGCAGATTGGTTGCAAGGTGAGAGATGAGGGATGTTGAAACTAAGCTAAAATGGAGAGAAGGGGATGCAATGAAGATAAGTCTAAAAGTTGATAGGACTCAGTGTTGGATTGTTAAGGGGAGTTGAGGGAGAGGGTCTCAAGGATGACATGGGGACACAGGAAAAGGAGCAGATTTGGAGGTGAAGATGGGTGATATAAACTGTTGAGCAGAAAGTGGAAAGAGGGTTTAATGAAGGAACTGTTTACAGTGGTGTGTGTTAGGTTTGTTTCAGGTGGGAACCTGAAAAGTATGCATAGGACAAAATGTGGTTAATGCAAAACTTAGACGTGTGAAACAATAGCCTCAGGAGTCTGGAGAGTCCCCAGACTTTGTAAATATAACAGACAGCTGCAGCCAGCATTCCTTTCCCCTCCCTCCCTGATAGCGACCAAGGCTATCCCTCCCTAGCTCTCCTGATAAGGAGAATACCCAAGATGAAGGACAGACGCGACTGGGGCGGGGTCCTAGGAGCTGGTTGTTTGAAAAAGAATTAATTTCAAATGGCTGTTCTGGCCCACTTACTTTCTCCCCCCAGAAAAACCCTCTATAAAACCCAAGGCTTTCCCCTTTTCTCTCGTGGACGCTCTTTGGCCTCCACCCATCTGCACCCAGATGCTCAAAATAAACAGCATTTTGCTACCCACGAGGCTTCGTGTGTCTCTCTCTCGGCTCCACACCTAACAGTGTGGACAGAGCTAAGGCACAATACTGAGAGAATAAATAGAAAAAGTTATTAGCATTTGAATAACATTGGTCAAAAACATTTTTTTTTTTGTCAGCTTTGCTTTCAAACAATCCACTGCCAGCTACAAATTTGTGGAAACACTGCCACGTGATCTTAGCACTCAAGATTGGCAGAAAACTGCTTAGAAATACAGCTTAAAATGCACCAAGGTGCTCTGCATGAAAAGCGTGGACGCAAGGCTGTAAGACCTCCTTCACGAGGAACACGGTCCCTCTCCAGCCACCAAACCCACAGAAACGCTGTGGTGACTGAGGGAAAACACATGTAGGCATAGGTCAGGCTGGAACCGTTCAGCGGGTCCCCGCCGTTGTGCCCCTGGAGCTCTGACAAGGAGTGTGGCCCAGAGACTTTATGTTTAAACTATGCATTTTAGTGAAAACTAAAAATGCATCAGACTGCAGACACAGCGCACTCCACCACTTGCGTGCACGGGAGCCACACACAACAGGAACTGCGGGGAATGGTGGAAAGGGGAGGGACAGACAGAGACAGACACACAAGAGGGCTGCTCACAGGAGGCTCTGTGAGTCCCAGAGGACGTTAAAGTCAAGGCAGAGGGGATTAACTGAGGAAATGAGAAAGGGACAGTCCAGAAGAGAGCGCCAAAATGGTGAGCAGTGTAAACCTAGCGGTTTAGCATCAATTCACATGAAGTAAAAACTGCTGGGAGCACAAGCACAAGGAGAAACTGGTAACCGCGGTCATAGAGGAAGACCTTAATGCCCCTTTGTGGGATGGAGCAGCAGAGTGGCTGCAAAGGCTCCTTGAACTGTGCATTGTGCTGAGCAGACCTCTCTCAAGGAGACTGACTGACCGAGTGGGGCGAAGGTGGGGCCGACTGGATTCCCACCTCCCTCCTCTCCCACGTAGCCCTGCAGTTCACTCCATTCCAGGATTTCCAGGACACCCAAGAAAGCACGTTGCTGTGGGAGCAGTTCTGCCAAGTGAAGGCCGAGACAAATGACTTTCTGTACTGGCTGAGGGCCAGGGGCCGGCATACTGATAAGGATGCTGTTCCAGTAAAAAGAGCTGATTTATAGAGGAAATGAAGGGGGCTCTGCATGAAAACTTACCAGCAAGATCCTCGCCTGCCTTTTGCAGACTCTCCTGCAGCCAAGTACTTCATTTTTGATCCAGGGATCCCCGGGACCAGAGCTGAGGTAAGGACGAGGGTGGCCCAATGGGAAATGTAGCTCTCCACCTGGGTATTCCTCCTGGCAGATGTCCCCTAGAGCTCAGGCCACAGGTGCTGGACAGTTAATGCTCATCTGTGCCTCAAGAACAGCTGAGTCTATGGTTTCCAGGAAAGGTCCCCTTCCTGCCCGCACCACCTCCCTCAGGGAAGAAAGATCAATGTAGAGAAAAATCAGAGGACTACATTCTGGTAGATATCTAGGGACGCTTCTATGGTTTTTGTTCAACCTTCTTCAGGAACTCAGGGGCTAGGATTGTGTCTCATTCATTATAACTCAATAGGGGTTGAGCATGTGTTTATGAATGAATGTGGATTGAAATCCACCAGATATGGTGCCATGAGGCAATGAAACCCCATCTTCTACTCTACCAACCTAGACATTCTCATTATCTGTCTGTCTTCCCACCACTGGTCATCCGACTTCTCATGTGGAAAGTTGTACATTATTTCACTCAACAATGGTTCCCATTGTGGACTACTCGTGGGGTTTGATGTCTATATACAAGCCCCCTTTGTACTTACCTGTACATGAAGGAATGTTGATGCTGTGTATACTTAAGAGAACACATTCCTTTCCTTCAAGGATTAACAGGTCATCATACAGAAACTCTCTGCTTCTCTGCCACCAAACCTAACATTTTATTTGTATCTGCAACCATCCTCTACTCCGTGCCTCCTCTATACTCTTATTTGAGGCCACTTCTTCCACTTGTGCTCTGTATCCAGTATCTTCTCATTCCCTAAGGGACCTCACTCAATATACTACCCTCTCCCCCTACATCTTCACCTTCTCTCTTCACAGGCTTCTTCCCATACACAGAACTGCCTCCTGAACCAGGCACCATCTGAGCACTCTACGTGTGTCATCTCAGATAAGCCTTCATTCTTCCAGTCCCAACCAAGGCAGGTCTGCCATGTCAAGCACTGATATATCAGGTGGAGATAGCTGACGGATGGCTGTGAAAGTCCTGAGTCTCCATATTTTCCAGAAACCTCTGAGCTTCCTTTGTCAAAGATGATACAGAAGCCTCTACCCAACAAGTTACATGCCCCATCAGGATCTGTCCCCATATCCCCTCCCTGTCCCCTAGGCCTATAACTATAGTTAAGTCACAGCAAAACTCCGCTGGGGACATGCCTCTGAAATAGCCCCTTCCCATCTCCTAAGCAAAATAGTAAATAAAAAATAAGATCCCCTCACAGGAGGATGGCAGAAATTAGTGCCGACCTTGAAGATACAAAAGATGTAGGGGTGATGGTCCCCATCCCCGTCAAAATTAGTCAGGCTCTAGAGAATGACAAACTACAGTAAAATCAATCAAGTAGTAGCCCAGTTGCAGCCACTGCACCAGCCACTATAGTTTCTTTGGTAGAGGTGAGTTAACACAGCCTCAGGTACATGATATGTGGCTATTGGTTCGGTGAATGTGCTGCTTTCTATAACTGTCAGAAGTGTGATTCAGAGAGTTCACAGGCACATGGGATGGATAATAGTATAATTTACAGCTCTGACCCAGGGCTGTGTTAACCCTCTCATCTTCGGTCATAATTGGGTTGGAAGAAGTTTAGACCATCTGGTCACCCCTCAGAACATCAAACTGATCCACTGTATCCATGATGTCATACTAACAGGATCAGATGAACAGGAAGTGAGCAGTATAGTGGAGACCTTGGAAAGATATGTGGAGTCCACATTCCTTCCACACTGACTAAATTTTTAGCATTCCATTGCCTAGAGCAGGAAAGCACTCTGTAGCAGATCCAGGCTGGGCCAGCAGCCCTGTTTCTTAAGCCCCCTGGTGCATATGGGATGGAACACAGGCATTTCCAGAGGAAAAAGCCTGAGCTCATTTGATTCTTACAACACTACTGTGAGGTAGGCAATAGCATCACACCCATTTTGTAGTTGCAGAAATGAGGAACAGAGAATGGAAATGAGTCGCTTGAGATCACACTCCTGAAGGTGGTCGAGGCAGCCGTCAAATTTAAGTTCATTATTCCAAATACCCTTCTGTCTCCACTGATCATTTTAAAAGCATGGTCTAGTTGTTATAACGTGAGTCACCATCTGTGTGTGGTGGTGATATTAACACTTATGGGAAAATTAAAATGCACACATATATAAGTATATGGCAAAGGACAGAGTCTCATATGATGAGTAATATAATAAACATATAAGCATAAACACAAAAAAAGTCACTTAAATACATAGGAGAGATACACTGACCTGATTAAGATAGGGAATGTTGCTCTGGTCAATTCCAACTTGCTGAATTCACAAAAAAAGGGGGAAAATACACATTACAGCAGGGAGTGGCAACAGAAAAATAGTAACGGAGTGATCACTGTATACAGGAAAGAGAAAATAGCCCAAGAACATGATGTCTTCCTTGGCTGGTACCATATCAGGCTAAAGTATGCCCTGCATACTTAAGTATATACTTACATTTATCCCAAGGATAGACTCTAAAAGGAAAGACTTGCCAGGTATTGAATCTTTGCTGTCGGGGGAAGAGCTAAGTTGCATTTTGGATATCATACAAATTTGTTCCAATTTTTCAAGTAGTCATCATTATTCATATTGTTGTTCTCCTGTGGGTAAATATGTCTTCGTTCTCTTTGGTTTTCAGAAGTTTGACTATCATGTGCCTAGGTGTGTTTCTCTTTGTATTTATCCTGCTTGGATTCTAAGTGTCAGGCAAGACACGAGGCTTATGTCATGTATTTCTTTTTCTCACTGACTACAGAACTGTTCTACCTATCATCTACTCCCTAAAAAGATTTATGTCATATGTATTTTGGTCCAGTTTTAGAGTTGTTTCTGGTGGGAGGGTAAAGCTTGGTACTGGTTATCTTCAAGGCTACAAAAAGAAGTCCTTATAAGATTGCTTTTCAGCACAAGTGCATTGGATACTACATTTTGAAGTACTTAGCCTCAGTTTTTAGTTTTACCATTTACGAAGTAGTTAAAACTACTACCAATTTCTGAATGTTTGTGTGGTGATGGTGGAGGGGGGAAGACGTATAGTTATGCCTGATAGTAAACTAATGCAAAAAAAAAAAAAAAAGCAGAAAAGCCATTGGTAGAAATGGATTTCTATACCTCTGCAACTTTCAGAAACTGTGCCAATTTGGTTGTTCTTCCAAGAAACTTGATGTAAATATCCAAACTTTCCTTGCATTGGTTCTTCTTCATGTTGAAATATTTGTCTAAAAATAGAAAAAATTACCATGAAGAAGTCAATATCTTAGCAATTTTAAAGTTTCACATCTGATTATTCTGTTTTAAGCTGATTCTGGATATGATTTTAACCTATTCAAAACTATTAAAGTTTTAATCAAGTTATTTTATTTTTGATAACAAGAAATAGCATTCCTCGATCCTTATAATCAACAGATTTTTATGGAGTCACTAGTGTATACCAAATACCAGTGCTGGGAATATATACAGAATTTAATAGCAGATAGTTTAGATTTTAATTTCTACAACTTCTAGCCTATAGTCTTGTTGATTAACATCAAGCTTTGCAGCTCTTTGAAGGAAGGGGCTGTGTTTCCTACCCTCTTATAACCCTACAAATGTACTAGATATTTATTCAGTATAAGAAAAGATCTCAAATTCTCATCAACAAAGTTCAGAGAACCTTTGCAATGAAATGAATCATTCATTAGGGCTAAATGATGACAGTAGTTTCCTGAAAAGCCTAAAAAATGCATGTATATAATCAACAACAATTACTTACATTATAGGCTTTATCTTCTTGGGCAAGTCAGAACTGTTATTTGACCTTGGCAGAAATGGGCCTCAATGTATAATGTTTAAATATGGCAACCCATGTTTGTTCTCTGGTAAATCTCCCAGAAATATCAGTTAGCACTTATATAAAAATTGAAAAGTTTGTGCCTGATTAGCCAAATAATTTTAATCAATGAAGCAACATAATATCTCATTATTTAAAAGTCTACATGACTCTGCAAGGATCTTCTATTTTGAATCTAAAGCAAATATGAGTCTAAATGTAGCGATAAAAGATTTTTACAAATAAATTATTTTTATCATTTTATTTTTTAAAAAGTAATGTTTATTCTTTATCCTACCTAGCAGATTAAGGATCCCTTCATTATAGGCTGCAAAGAGACGAAGAGCATCTTTAAAGAGGAGCATAAAAGCAGCATGTATTATACCATTTGTTAGTTCATCAGGATTTGCCTGTAAATTAAATAAAATAGTAATCAATTACCACCACAGTTAAAAAATTCCTTCTCCCACCTACAGTTAAACGATGCCATTTGCTAATATATTTTTAAAGGATTTATAAAGCTCTTACATTAAAATTAAGAAGAGCATCAAACTGGGTTTGAATAACTGGAAGTGTGTTTAGCAGCTCTTTAATATTCATAGTTCTCATCATACCATGTGTCCTACAAAAGATAAAAGAAATTCATAAAGATCAATAATTAAGAGTTTGAGAAGTGCTGTGACATCAACATCTTGAAATAGAACTGTTTCTGACAAACTATAAAGCAGACCACATATGAGTTTCAGTGTGTCTTGCTTACAAACGAATGATATTTACTGACCCCCTCTTGATCTTTGTGATGTCAGATGCGATGAATCTATATGCGAGTGACTTTTCATTCAAGTACCTGCTGTACCGTCTGATGAAGGTTGACATAGTATAGCCTAAAAATGAGACATTTTGATTATATCCAATTCAACCAATACTAACTTTTTATAGTATGTCAATAAATGCAAAGACTAATTCCACAATCACCTGTATACCTCAACAACATCTTTGAAGCACACAGAGATAGCCGGTGAGAAGTGTAAAGAATGAAACTCAGGCAGAGAAGCGGTTTAAGAGTGTTCAGCGATTTTCAGTAGACTGGATAAGGCCCCCGCTGAGTCTTTACTGGAGGTCTCATTAACTTCTCTGTCTCTAGCACATACATATTCTGCTATTCTCAGTAAGCACACAAATGTGTGTTCTATCAATGAATTTAGGGATTATTTACCTTCATAAAATATATGACACACCACATCGTTCCTATTTTAGAACCATTTTTTTTAACTAGGTGTGGTTTTCAGGACTTTTCCCTCCTTGCCACACAGAAATATTTCCATCAAAGAATCATCTTACCTTCTATGACACTTGTATCCAGGAAGTTGTGTAAGGTGAACAAAGAGTGCCGAGATGCAAGATGTTGGATAAAACGCTGTCAAACAAAAGAGACAAATTCTAAAATTAGTTTCTGTATACAAAGAGAGTTTATTAACGATTTTGTCATAATAAATGTATATTTGAACATAGCTCTATCACATAGTTTCTATCTATTTCAGGAGCATTGATTAAATTGAGCACGATCATATCCAACATAAGGATCTGCAGTGCTGCCAATTTTCCTGTTTATCTACTCCCCAAATAAACAAAGGATTAAACATTAAAGCTCATATGAATAAGCACCTTTTTTCCTCCAAGACTTTCTATCTAGACATTCCATTCTTTTGAGTAATTTTTAAACTGCAGAAAAATACAGAGTAATATGATACATCTGTGTACCCCACTACCTAGAAATGATAACTGCTAACATTTTTGACATATCTGCCTCAAGCCTATTTTTAAAATAAGAGGAATAAAATATTACAGATAAAGTTAAAGCACCCTTTGCCCCATACCCAAGGTCCATTTTCTTCTTTTCCGACCTAGAAGTAACTGGTATCATAATTTTAATGTGCTATCTTGAAAGTCTATTTTCCTTATAGTTTCACCTGTAGTTGTTCCATTGACAAAAATTGTGTGTATTTTAAAAATTTTATGTAAATGGTATTGTACTAAATGTCATTATACAACTTGGTTTCTCTATTAGCATTGTTTTTTTTGTTGTTGTTTGTTTTTCTTTTTTTTTCAGCTTATTATGGGGGTACAAAAGTTTAGGTTAAGTACATTGCCCTTGCCTGCCCCCCCCCCCCCCCCGAGTCAGAGCTTCAAGCGTGTCCATCCCCTAGACGGGGCACATCACACTCATTATGTATGTATACACCCATCCCCTCCCCCCCCCACATCTGCCCGACACCCGGTTAATGTTATTCCTAAATGTGCTCTTAGGTGATGATCAGTGAAACCAATTTGATGGTAAGTACATGTGGAGCTTATTTTTCCATTCTTGGGATACTTCACTTAGTAGAATGGGTTCCAGCTCTATCCAGGAAAATACAAGAGGTGCTATATCACCATTGTTTCTTATAGCTGAGTAGAACTCCGTGGTATACATATACCACATTTTATTAATCCACTCATGTATGTATGGGCACTTGGGTTGACAACTTTTTTATTAAGCATCATTTTGTTTTTCTTAAAAGGACACACTGTTGAATCTCTCTCCTTCCTGCATAGTTGAGTAAATATATGTTTAAGCATTGAATAAAACATCAATAAAATGAGATTTAGCTGAGTTTTGAATATTTTTCATTGTGATTGTTAGAGAGGTTAGGTGTAGCTAGAGAGGAGAAGTTATTGGGCTATTCTCGGTTCTAAGAATTTCCCTGAGTTTTCACAAAGTTTCATCAGAATAAGTGAGCATTTTATTCATCACTCTTGCTGGAAGACACAAAACTCACTGAAGACTTTATCACCCCTGTGCATCCCCAAGGAAGTCATTTCCCCTATCATAACCTTTATCCAATTTTGTGATAATTAACTGCTTTGCATTTGTCTTCTCTGTTAAACTATAAGTTCTGAAAGAACAAGAACTACTTTCTTTTTAGGGCTGTATCATGTTACGCGGCACATACTGGGTGCTCAATAAATGTTTACTGAATGAATAATGAATCAAAAACTGGAGCAATGAATTGAGTTGGCCAATAATATTTTGCTAACAGGGAGGAATATTTAGGATTGAACATGCCTGAATATAGGTGAATAGTATAATTTACGCTTTTTTATTGTTACATGAACATTTAAAGACTATCTACTATAATAAGAGAGTCTTTATAAGGTATTGCCAGGAATCTGCTTCACTAGAGGAGGAGCCTGGTGCTAGAAAAGTTTATTTGACTTTCTTAATTTCTGGCTAAATCAGAGTTTGAACTGTACCTCAGACACTTTGCCTGTTTCAGAAACCCTGTACTAAGTTCCTCAAGCTCTAGGTGGTAATGTTAAAAGAAGTGAAAGAGATAAGAGATAAGAGAGAGAGGTTTAACCTTACATTCTATTTTCAACTTTTCCCTCAGAATATTCTAGAACCTGAGGCATCAGAGCACTTTAACTAGAGTATTAAAGTATTTTCAAAGGCCAGATTTTTATATGTTTTTAATTTTTAAGTATATTTTGTTTGTTATTGCTATTAGAGAAAACCCCTCCTACAGGGCAAGCAGCTTTTCTCACATTACTTAAAACTACAATTAACATTGATATAAGTTTTTTCCTCATTTGGTAATACTGTCTTTTTCCATTCTTAACAATAGGAAAAAAACTTTTCTTTAAAATATGTCCTCATTTTTTCCCCAAGATTTAAAAAGAGGGTCAGAAAAAAATGCAAAAAGAAATGTTAAACTCCAGCCCAGGAAATATTTTTACAGTGGTTGCATAAAATTCCAGAGATAGATGTTTATGATGGAAAACCTGATGCATTTTCACTCCACTGAATCACAGAAAGTAGTACTATACATCTATTCATTTTCCTCAAAACTAATTATTAGGATTAAGCCCAAAAGAATATTACTCAGGAAAAGGGAGAAGAAAGGATCCACTCATTTCTCCATCATCATCAATTAACAGCATATAATAATGAATATAAAAGGACCATCTGTGCACCTCAGAGAAAAAGCCTTCTCAAGTCAAAGAGGTCCTAAGGCAAAACTGAAGGCACTTAATAAAACAAGAACTGCTTCCTCGAAGCATTGTGCTTTTAGAATGAAGGCCATTGTTGCTCTGTGCATCTTTGTTATTCTGAAAAGTTGTGTGCTTGGGATAGATGATAATGGTTCTTACTAAATAAACGTAAGATAGAACAAACAGTGAATATTTCATTTTGTTCAGAGCAGATCCTCTGCAAAGTAAATGAAAGTGGTTAAAAATACCTCCTGCAACTTTTGGAGGTGGGGATGACTACTAATGCATCAGTTAGATGCCTTATCTTCTTTTGTACTAAATAGTATTGAACAATTAACTCTCCTCAAACCATACTGAACTATCTCTAGATAATAAATGGCACTTATAGGAATCAGTATTATTTCTGAAGATACATTTTTTTATTCCTACTAAAATGTTTCCAGAGCAGAAGTTTCTGGTGAAATAGTTAATGTATGTCTAACTAAATAGAACAAATAGATATTTCAGAGAATTTTTTTTTCTTCATGTATAAGATGACTTCTGATAACTTCTTAAAACTACTGGTAGTGAATATACCTAATCTTTGAAAATTTGTTAGAAAATACAGAAGCTTTATACTACTTATCCATCTCTAAGTCAGGACTTTCGAATGTGAGGTTTTTTCTTTTCTTTTCTTTTCTTTTTTTTTTTTGTGAGACCGAGTCTTGCTCTGTTGCTCGGGCTCGAGTGCCGTGGCGTCAGCCTAGCTCACAGCAACCTCAACCTCCTGGGCTCAAGCGATCCTCCTGCCTCAGCCTCCCGAGTATCTGGGACTACAGGCATGCGTCACCATGCCCGGCTAATTTTTTCTATATATTTTTAGTTGTCTGGCTAATTTCTTTCTATTTCTTTTAGTAGAGATGGGGTCTCGCTCTTGCTCAGGCTGGTCTCGAACTCCTGAGCTCAAGCGATCCTCCCGCCTCAGCCTCCCAGATCAAATGTGAGTTTGAATTTAGGATCGAGCAAAATTCTAAATATAAAATATAAAACTTTAAAAATCGTGTTTCATATAAAATTTCTGAAAGTATTACTTTTTTGTTTTTATTTCAGCATATTATGGGGGTACAAAAGTTTAGGTTACATATATTGCCCTTGCCCTCTCCCCTGAGTCAGAGCTTCAAGTATTACTTTAAAAAAATCTTTGTATTTTATGAAGGAGAGTAAAATATAAGAGAGGTAAATTTAAGGAACTTAAAAAAAATTCTTTCCAAAGGATGATGAGCTTTCAATATATGAAATAAAAAAACAAAGTAGGAATGCATTGCTTTCTCTAGTAAGAGAGCTCTGCCGTTCAGACACAGTGACTTCTGACAGAGCAGCTGCTGATCTTATATAGGGTTTAGGGAAGAGTGGAGTCAAGGATTGGCAGACTTCCAAAGGCATAAATGGGTTGACGTCATCTGTAGCAGCCTGGTTATTTGAATGAGACTGTGGTTGATTGGCCCTCTAATAGACTAATGGCCAAAAACGTATGAAAAAATGCTCAATATCTCTAATCATCATGGAAATGCAAATCAAAATCCCAATGAGATATCACCAGTGAGAACTCCAGTGAGAATGGCTTTTAGCAAAAAGTCCCAAAACAACAGATGCTGGTATGGATGCGGAGAGATAGGAACACTCATACACTGCTGGTGGGAGTGCAAACTAGCACAACCTGTATGAAAAGCAGTATGGAGATACCTGAAAGAACTAAAAGTAGAACTACCATTTGATCCAGCAATCCCACTACTGGGCATCTACCCAAAGGGGAAAAAAGACAGTCTATAAAAAAGACATCTGTACTTGAATATTTATGGCAGCAAAACTCACAATTGGAAAGATGTGGAAACAACCCAAGTGCCCATCAATACATGAGTGGGTTAATAAAATATGGTGTAGGTACACCATGGAGTACTACACAGCCATAAAAATGGTGAACTAATACATGTTGTATTAACTTAGATGGAGCTGGAGCCCATTCTTCTAAGTAAAGTATCTCAAGAAGAGATAAACAAACACCACATGTACTCACCATTAAATTGGTACTAATCGATCAACACTTATTGTTACATATAGTAGTAACATTCATCAGGTGTCGGGCAGGTGGGAGGGGGTAGGAGGGGATGGGTAAATTCACACCTAATGGGCATAGTGTGTGCTGTCTGGGGGATGCGCACGCTTGTAACTCTGACTTGGGTAGTGAAAAGGCAATTTATGTAACCAAAGCATTTGTACCCCCGTAACATTCTGAAATGTAAAAAAAAAAATTAAAGAAAATAAAATTATCTAAATAATTATTCTAGACAAGACTAAGCATCTGAAATATAGGAGATCGACCTGAGAGCAATTATTAAACAATTCCTCTTGACCCACATTTTAAGTCTACAATTCCAGAATAAAAAATAGTTTTCATTTTGAACATAGTTGAAGGAAGGCAACTTTAAACAGAAAACACCCGGTGAAAGTTACCTCAGATGTAGAAAAGGACTGACCTATAGCCATGGAAATAAGTAGCCACCCAAAACCAGTTTAAACCCAGTCAATCCATCAGTTGCCACTGGCCTCACTCACCAACCAGTCAATGTCAGCCACTTGCTTCTGAGAAACAGCCAAACAGACACAAACTCATTCCAATAAACACACTTCATTTTATCTGTTCCCTACTGATGGAAATTTAGGTGATTTCTAGTTTTTCATTATTACTAATATGATGTGAGAAGTGGATTTTCTGGGTTACTGGGCTGGGCATTTTCAACTTTGTTAAATATGTCTCAATGTTCTCCTCTTCACAGTGATAAAATGCAGAAGCTAATAATTGTACAGAGTATGTGAGGTCTCATTTCTTCAAGGTCTTCCCAACTCTTCATACTGTCAGATATTTTAAATTTTCTTAATATAAGCATGTTCTCAGATGGTTATCAGGCATTCTGGTTTCCTTTTCTGTGAACTCTCTGTTCATTTCTTTTGCTCATTAGTCCATTGTATAGCCTTTTTCTTAGTAATCATGTATTCAGAATATTGAAACTTTGGGCTGTAATATTATATATATACTGGAAATATCTTCTTTCAACTATGGTGTCTTCCCTACCTGATGTCATAAGCATATTCTTCTACATTTTCTTCAATTTTAAAATTTAATTTTTCACATTTAGATATTTCATGCATGTGGTATTTTTGTATATGGAGTAGGATAAAGATCTCATTCTAGTTTTTCCATAGGGATGCCATTTGTGCTAACAGGCTTTATTTTAAATTATTTCTGCCATACCTTCCTTTACGTGTTTTTAGAGCCACCAAGCTCCCATGTAAGTATAGTTCTATTTCAGAGCTCTCTATTATGTTCCATTTACATATGTTATATTTTTACCAATACTATACTGTACAATTACTGTTGCTTTATCATAACTTTCAAAATTCAGTCAATTTCTAAAGCCCGATTTTTTTAATGTAAAATTTACTGAGACGAAATGTTTGTAAACTTTAAATAGAAAATAATAAGTAATTTAATATTACAGAGCATTTCAGTTGTTCTGTAAAATATGAAGAATGTATATATATGGAGAGAGGTGGATAAGTGATGAATACACTTAGATGTCCAGTTTTCTTTGGCAAACTAAAGCAGTTATGAAGTAATACATTTTCAAGGGGCTTTTTTGGTCTAAATCATCTAAAAATTGAAAGAAATATTAATATATATTCTATTATCTACTTTATTATCTGGTGGCTACTTTGCCAGTGGCCAAAATGGTATACCTCAAAGAATAGTGATTGCAAAGATATATTCATTAATAAAAACAGAAAAACCATTTAAAATAATATATACTGCTATTCGCTTCCCCCACTTGTCACTAACAAAAATAAAAGGTAGTAAGCCCTTGACAAACCAAGAACATTTTGCAATTGCGTGCTTACAGTCCATTGTACTAGAAGGAAGGGTCTATGGCAACCACCCTGAACGCGCCCAATCTCGTCTGTACTAGAAGGAAGGAAAGAACTACCATTAGAATATATACCATGCTCACCTCATTTCCGTATACCATGAGGTGATGCACAGTAACCAGGGCTTTGAACACCACCACCGAGCTGCTGCTCCGAGTTTTTTCAGAAAGAACATCAGCCAGATGCTTAACACTCATATTAGTTTTGTTTATGTACTGTATTAGATCTAAATAAGAGATGGTGACAAGCATTAAAATGTAGACTGAGAAACAATTTTCAAAACCAAAATTGGTAATTTTAACTTAAGTACAGATATAAAAAACATTTTCTTCATTACATATATTATAATATGTTCTGACATATGTTACATGATATTTAATCCCTGTTTACCCTATTATCCTGCATACTTGATGAAGGCAGGGACTCAGCCCATTTTGGTCACCACAATCCAGAATAGTAGATGGCACATAACAGGTTTTGGTAAATACTTGTTAAATGAATGAATAGGACTCCAGGAGGTAAGTAACATACCCAAGGTCATAAAAGTAGTCAAGTAGCAGGGCTAGGATTTGAAATTAGATTTGTTTGACCCCAAAGACCAAGCTATTAACCACTGTCATAATGCTTCTCTCAAGAAAAGTGTCATTCCATGAAGGTTCAGTAGGAACTTCCCTTGTAGGAACATCCTATCTCTGACCATTTTATTAGCATCCTTTATCTGTTTATTGCTTCTTCTTGAGTCCACTTTCTCATAGCCTTGTACTAGTTTATTGCAACAACTTCCTAATTCCCTGCCTCAGAGCTATAACCATTCGTCAATTCACTTAATACAGCCCCTCAAAAGTTAAATCTCTAAGTCTGCTTCATTTCCCTTTCTGTAAACAGTCTCCTCTACAGGTTCTTTGTTTCTGTTTTCCCGTGATTTCAGCCTGTGTCAACCTTTAGACTATCATGGTACCAACTCAAGCAGCCTACTTCCCTTCCATGATGCCTTCAAATAGCTAGCTGGTGCTCATCCTTAATGTCTTGAGAAGCCAATTCTGGCACGTATTACATAACCATCCAGGGCTGTATAATATATACAGGGAATCTAGTACATGCCCTGCCCAGAAATAATGCTCAGCAAACTCTCTGTTTAACTTAGTAAACTGTTAGTTGCTGTAATACATGCACATTATCATGATAACAGGAAGATAAAACTTCAGAAGGCAATACAGATTAAGGCAATTAATAGATTTTAAGCAAAATACCAAAACAAAGGGGTGACCAGAAAAGTCAGCTATGAAGTTTTCAATAGCAGTAGGATTTATGTATATTGCTAATAGTACATATTGTTTAGAAGTTACTGCTCTGCTCACTGTGAGCTCCAACAATAGGGAGTGGGGCTAGACTGGGAGCCTACCCTTTGAGAATCAAAATTTTTCCCCCTAGAAGCATACACAAGGGCATAAAAACGTTGCCATGTACACTCTAAAGCCCATTCATGGTCCTTAGGTTAGGAAGGAATACCTATGGGAGAATCTACTCAATAGACTTTTCTTCCTGTCCTTGAGAAGACTTACTGAATGTCATGATTTATTTTTTTTTCTTTTTTTTTTATTTCATCTTGTTATGGGGGATACAGAATTGCAGGTTACATATGTTGCCCCTGTACCGCCTTTCCCCCCATGTCAGAGCTCCAGGCGTGTCTGTTCCCCAGGTAGTGCGCGTTGCACCCATCATGTAGGTATATATCCCTCCCTTCCCCACCCCACCTTCCCAAGTCAGCACCTTCAAGCGTTACCATTCCCCAAACGGTGCCCAATGCACTCATTGTGTAGGCATACCCCCATCCCCTCCCCTACCCCCTACCTCAGTCTGATATCCGATTGTTGTCGTTCCCAGATGTGTATTTAGGTGATGTTCAGGGAAACCAATTTTCTGGTGAGTACATGTGATGCTTGTTTTTCCATTCTTGGGATACTTCACTTAATATAATGGGTTCCAATTCTCTCCAGGAGAACCATAGAGATGTCGTATCTTCATTATTCCTTATAGTTGAGTAATATTCCATGGTATACATATACCACTGCTTACTAATCCAATCATGTATTGATGGGCATTTGAGTTGTTTCCACATCTTTGCTATTGTGAATTGTGCTGCTATAAACATTCGGGTACATGTGTCTTTGTTACAGAATGATCTTTTTTCCTTTGGGTATATGCCCAGTAATGGGATTGCTGGGTCAAATGGCAGGTCTACTTGAATCTGTTTAAGATACCTCCATAATGCTTTCCACAGGGGTTGCACTAGTTTGCAGTCCCACCAGCAGTGTATAAGTGTTCCTGTCTCTCCACACCCACGCCAACATGTGTTGTTTTGGGTTTTTTTGATAAAGGCCGTTCTCATTGGAGTTAAGTGATATCTCATTGTGGTTTTGATTTGCATTTCTCTGATGATTAGGGATGTTGAGCATTTTTTCATATGTTTGTTAGCCATTCTTATATCTTCTTTCGAGAAGTTTCTATTCATGTCATTTGCCCACTTTTTGATAGGGTTGCTTGATTTTTTCTTGCTGATTTTCCTGAGTTCTAAATAGATTCTTGTTATCAGTCCTTTATCTGATGTGTAGTATGCAAAAATTTTTTCCCATTCTGTAGGTGGTCTGTTTATTCTCTGGACTGTTTCTTTGGCTGTGCAGAAGCTTTTTAATTTAATCATGTCCCATTCAATTATTTTTGTTGCTGCTGTGATTGCCTTGGGGGTCTTCTTCATAAATTCTTTGCCTAGGCCAATGTCTGTAAGAGTCTTTCCTACATTTTCTTCTAGAATTCTGATTGTATCACGCCTAAGGTTTAAGTCTGTTATCCACCGTGATTTGATTTTTGTGAGAGGTGAAAGCTGTGGGTCCTGTTTCAGTCTTCTACAAGTGCCTAACCAGTTCTCCCAGCACCATTTATTGAATAGGGATTCTTGTCCCCAGAGTATATTCTTTCCTGCTTTGTCAAAAATTAGGTGACTATATGAGGATGGTTCTATATTTGGATTTTCTGTTGTGTTCCACTGGTCTGTGTCCCTGCACTTGTGCCAATACCAGGCTGTTTTAAGAACCACGGCCTTGTAGTATAGTTTGAGGTCTGGCAAATTAATACCTCCCATTTTGTTTTTGTTGCTTAAAATTGCTTTTGCTATACAGGGTCTTGTTTGATTCTATACAAAGTGTATAATTATTTTCTCTACATCTGTAAAGAATGATGTTGGTAATTTAATAGGGATTGCATTGAATCTGTAGATCACTTTGGGTAGTATAGACATTTTAACAATGTTGATTCTTCCGATCCACAAGCATGGTATATTTTTCCATCTATTTGCAAGTTCTGCTGTTTCTTTTCTCAGTGTTTCATAGTTTTCCTTATAGAGGTCCTTTGCCTCTTTAGTTAGATATATACCTAGATATTTTATTTTCTTTGTTGCTATTTTCAAGGGTATTGAGTCTTTTATTTGGTTTTCCGATTGTGAATGTCATGATTTATAAGGGGGCTGGGGTGGACTTGGGAAGTGAGGCCCTTCTAAGAAGACTGGGTTATAAATCCACCATCCCCTTGTCTTCTATCTAAGTTATTTGAATAAATTATAAATATTTTGGAATATGGAGTTAAAAATGCCAGTGGTTCCTTTCTATGCTTAATCCAAGATTACTAGAAGTGGCAATTCAAATTCCACCTCCTCTGGGCATGGGTAGAAGGGAGGGACTGGGGGAGGGTAATTAGGAGGGAGGAGAGTAGGGTGCCGCCATTAGAGGTTCTTACCCATTCAGACCACGCTAACCCTGTGGCTGCCCACACCCGGCCAACTCACCCGCCAGATGTTTCAGCTCAGGCTCCGTGGGCTCATCGGTGGTCGCCCCAAGGGCAGCCTTGGACATGGACGACCCCATGCGTGTGTGGCAGACCGCCAGCCACTAGGGTGATGGCTGTGGAGTCCAGTCCCTCCTCCTCCAGAAGAGCGGGGATGGGTACCCCTGGCAGGGGACTGGTAGCCTGGTGACAGACGAGGAGCCCGAGGTGACAAGCCTGAGGTGATTGAAGAAAGGCCTGGCCCAGCTGGTGGCCCTCACCAGGAGACCTTTTCTTCGTGCAGGTTGATGCAGACCTCCAGCATTATGAGGTGGGATTTGACGAGACGCCGGAGTTCTGCAAGAATGCCAGGAAAGATGGCGGCCGGGCCCAAGAAGGCGGGTACCAGGCAATTGCTTGGTTTCTAAGGAGATGATCTGGGCACAGGGCGTGGCATCTCCAGGGGAGTGAAGGCAGACACCTTGCATAGTACACTCTCAACGACAAAATAAGCAACAATAATTTAATGAGTATTATCAGAAAGAGGAAGATGTTGGGGGTTTCAGATGAAAGGTGGAGATCTTCAGGTCTTAGGAAGTTAAGTGATCCCATGATGGTTATGCCATATACAAATATAGGTTTATATCCCCTCTCCAATTTGGGTGCCTTTTTCTTTTTTCCCAATTGCCCTAGCTAGAACCTCTAGTACAATATTGAAGTGGCAGGAATGGACATTCTTGTCTGGATACTGATCCTGATCTTATGCAGAAAGCATTCAGTCTTTCATCATTAAATATGATGTTAGCTGTGGATTATTCATTTGGCCTTTATCAGGTTGAGGAAGTTCTTTTCTCATCCAAGTTTGAGTGTTTTTTTCATGCAAGTGTGTTGGCTTTTGTCAAATGCTTATCCTGCATTGAGTTGGTCATGTGGTTTTTGTCCTTTATTCTTTTAATATGGTGTATTACATTGATTGATTCTTGTATGTTGAACCAACCTTGCATTCTTAGGATAATTCCCACATGGTAATGGGGTATAATTCTTTTTATATGCTGCTAGATTAGGTTTGCTAGTATTCTGTTGAGTAATTTTACATTTATATTCATAAAGAATATTAGGGTCTAGTTTTCTTTTCTTGTAATGTCTTTGTCTGGTTGTGGTATCAGGGTAGTACTGGAATCATAGATTGCATTGAGAAGTGTTTCCTCTTCTGTTTTTGAAGAGTTTGTGAAGGATTGGTGTTAATTCTGAATTGGTATTAATTAAAACAATTGATATAATTCACAAGAGAAGCAATCTGGTCCTGGGCTTTTCTTGGTGGGAAGTTTTAAAATTACTAATTTGATTTCTTTACTTCTTATAGGGTTATTCACATTTTTTATTTCTTGTTAGGTCAGTTTTGGTGGTTGGTGTGTTTCTAAAAATTTGTCTATTTCATCTATGTTATCTAATTTATTGGAATATGGTAGTTCATAGTTTTCCCCAATAATCCTTTTTCTTTTTGTAAGGTTGGTAGTGTCTCCTATTTCATCCCGAATTATAGAAATTTGAATCTTCTTTTTTTCATAGTCTAGCTAAAGGATTTTCAATTTTGTTGATCTTTTCAGAGATCCAACTTTTGGGTTTATTGGTTTTTCTCTGTTGTTTTTCTGTTCTCTATGTCATTTATCACCACTCTAATCTTTATTATATCCTTTCCTCTGCTAGTTGTGGGTTTAATTTGCTCTTCTTTTTCCAGTTTCTTAAGGTAAAAAGTTGAGTTATTAATTTGAAATCTTTTCTCTCTTTTCTGCAGGTATTTTACAGCTATAAATTTCCCTCTGAGCACTGCTTTCACTGAATCTCATAAATTTAGTATGTGTTCATTTTCATTCATCTCAAATGTATTTTCCATTTTTCCTTGTGATTTCTTCTTTGATCCAATGGATATTTAGGAATGTGTTCAATTTTCACAAATTTGTTAATTTCCCAAATTTCCCAATATTGATTTCTAATGTTATTCCATTGTAGCCAGAGAACATACATTGTATGATTCCAATCCTTTAAATTGATTGAGGCTTTTTTTATGGCCTAACATATGGTTTGCCCTGGATAATATTCCTTGTATAGTTGACTATACTACCCAAAGCAATTTACAGATTCAATGCAATCCCTATCAAAATACCCATGTTATTCACAGAAATAGAAAAACAATCCTAAACTTTGTATGGAACTAAAAAGGAGCCCAAATAGCCAAGAAAATCCTGAGCAAAAGCTGGAGGCATCACATTACCTGACTTCAAAATATATTACAAGGCTGTAGTAACCAAAATAGCATGGTATTGGTTTGAAAATAGACACATAAACCAATGGGACAGAATAGAGAATCCACAAATTAATTCACATATATATGGCCAACTGATCTCCAAAAAAGGTGCCAAGAATATACATTAGGGAAAGAATACTCTCTTCAATAAATGGTGCTGGGAAATTGGATATTCATGTGAAGAAAAATGAAACTGGACTCCTATCTCTCAACATATACAAAAATCAACTCAAGATGCATTAAAGGCTTAAATGTAAAACCCAAAGCAATAAAACTACTAGAAGAAAACATAGTGGAAACACTCAAGGACATAGGTCTATGCTAAGATTTTATGGCTAAGATCACAAAATCATGGGCAATAAAAAAATAGTTAAATGAGACTATATTAAACTAAAAATTTTCTGTACAGGAAAGGAAACCATGAACAGAGTGAACAAATTACCTGTTGAATGGGAGAAAATATTTGCAAAGTATTCATCTGACAAGTGACTAATATCCTGAATACACAAGAAACTCAAACAATGCAACAGCAAAATACCAAATAATCCCATTAAAAAGTGGGTTAAAGACATGAATAGACATTTCTCCAAAGATGACATACAAATAACTGACAGGTATATGAAAAGATACTCAACATCACTAATCATCAGGGAAATGCAAATCAAAACCAAAATGAGAGATATTATCTTAACCTAGTTATTATGAAACTAGACACCTATCTCTCACCATATGTTAAAATTAACTTGAGATGGAGTAAAAATTTAAACATGGTACCTGAATCTATGAAACTACTAGGAAAAACAGGAATACACTTCAGGACATTGGTCTAGGCAAAGATAGTATGGCTAAAACTTCAAAAGTACAGGCAACAAAAATACAAATAGACCAATGGAACTATATTAAACTAAAAAGCCTTTGTATGCTGAAGGAAACAATTGACAGAGTTAACAGCATGTTGAATGGAAGAAAATGGTCATTATTAAAATGACTATTATTAAAAATACAAAAATAACAGATGCTGGTGAGGATTAGGAGAAAAGGGAACTCTTATACATCATTGGCAGGAATCTAAATTAGTATAGCCACTAAATGAAAAGCAGTATGGAGATTTCCAAAAAATCTAAAAATAAAATTACCATACAATCCAGTTATCTCACTATTATCCAAAGGAAAGGAAATCAATATGTGAAACGAATACCTGCATTTCCATATTTATTGCAGAAATATTAACAATAGCCAAGATATTGAATCAGCCTGTCAATGGATGAATAAAGAAAATGTGGTATATATACACAATGGAATAATATGTGACCATAAAAAAGAATTAAATCCTATCATTTGCAGCAACATGGATGGAACTGAATGGAAGTCATTATGTTAAGCAAAATAAGCTGGGCACAGAAAAAAAATGTCACATGTTGTCATTCATATGTAGGAGCTGAAAAAGATTTCATAGAGGTGGAGAGTAAAATGATAGATACCAGAGGCTGGGAAGGGTGTGTGCAAGGGGTGGAGAGAGGTTGGTTAATGGATACAAACATATAGTTAGATAGAAGGAATAAATTTTTTGTTTTTTAAATTTTTTTAACTTTTATAGATTTAGGGGGTTTAAGTGCAGTTTTGTTGCATGGATATAGTGCATAATTCTGGGCTGATAGTATCATGATCACCCAAATAGTGTACATTGTACCCATTAAGTATTTTTATCCCTCCCCCTCTCCCTACCCTCCCACCCTCTCACCCTTCTCAATCTCAAATGTCTATTATTCCGCTCTATGTCCATGTGTACAGATAATGTTGAATAGCAGGGTAGGGTTACTAAAGTTAGCAACAGTGTATTGGATATTTCAAAATAGCTAGAAGAGAGGATTTTAAATGTCCCCCACACTTAGAATGGTAAATACTGAAGATGATGAAGACCCCAAATACACTGACTTGATCATTACACATTTTATGCATGTAACAAAATATAACATGTACCTCATAAATATATACAAATATTATTAATTAAAAATGAAAAAAAAATGCTTAGATTTATCTTTTTTTATTTCAGCATATTGTGGGGGTACAAAAGTTTAGGTTACGTATATTGCCCTTGCCCCCCGCCCCGAGTCAGAGCTTCAAGCATGTGCATCCCCTAGACAGTCCACATCTCACTCATTATGTATGTATACACCCATCCCCCCCACATCTGTCCGTCACCCGATTAATGTTATTCCTAAATGTGCTCTTAGGTGATGATCAGTGAAACCAATTTGATGGGAGTACACGTGGTGCTTATTTTTCCATTCTTGGGACACTTCACTTAGTAGAATGGGTTCCAACTCTATCCAGGAGAACATAAGAGATTCTATATCCCCATTATTTCTTATAGCTGAGTAATACTCCATGGTATACATATACCACATTTTATTAATCCACTCATGTATTGGGCACTTGGGTTGATTCCACATCTTTGCAATTGTGAATTGTGCTGCTATAAACATTCGGGTGCAGGGGTCTTTTTTATAGAATGTCTTTTGTTCTTTTGGGAATAATGCCCAATAATGGGATTGCTGGATCAAATGGTAGGTCTACTTGTATCTGTTTAAGGTATCTCCATATTGCTTTCCACAGGGGTTGCACTAGCTTGCAGTCCCACCAGCAGTGTATGAGTGTTCCTGTCCCTCTGCATCCATGCCAACATTTATTGTTATGGGACTTTTTGATAAAGGCAATTCTCACTGGAGTTAAGTGATATCTCATTGTGGTTTTTGATGGTATTGGCAGAAGAACAGGGACACAGGCCAGTGGAACAGAACAGAAAATCCAGATATAAAACCATCCTCATATAGCCATCTAATCTTTGACAAAGCAGACAAAAACATACTCTGGGGAAAAGAATCCTTATTCAATAAATGGTGCTGAGAAAACTGGATAGCCACATGTGGAAGACTGAAACAGGACCCACAGCTTTCACCTCTCACAAAAATCAAATCACTTAACAGACTCACAAACAGACTGAAACCTTAGGTGTGAAACTATTAGAATTCTAGAAGAAAATGTGGGAAAGACTCTTATAGACATTGGCCTAGGGAAAGAATTTATGAAGAAGACCCCAAAGGCAATCACAGCAACAACAAAAATAAATGGGACCTGATTAAATTAAAAAGCTTCTGCACAGCCAAGGAAACTGTAATGAGAGTAAACAGACAACTTACAGAATGGGAAAAAAATTTTCACATGCTCCACATCTGATAAAGGACTGATAACAAGAATCTATTTAGAACTCAGGAAAATCAGCAAGAAAAAAATCAAACCACCCTATCAAAAAGTGGGCAAAGGACATGAACAGAAATTTTTCAAAAGAAGACAGAAGAATGGCCAAAAAACATATGAAAAAATGCTCAACATCTCTAGTCATCAGGGAAATGTAAATCAAAACCACAATGAGGTATCACTTAACTCCAGTGAGAATGGCCTTTATCAAAAAGTCCCAAAACAACACATGTTGGCGTGGATGTGGAGAGACAGGAACACTCATACACTGCTGGTGGGACTGCAAACTAGTGCAACCTCTGTGGAAAGCAATATGGAGATACCTTAAACAGATACATGTAGACCTGCTATTTGACCCAGCAATCCCATTATTGGGCATCTACCCAAAAGAACAAAAGACAGTCTATAACAAAGATATCTGCACATGGATGTTTGTAGCAGCACAATTCACAATTGCGAAGATGTGGAAACAACCCAAGTGCCCATCGATACATGAGTGGATTAATAAAATGTGGTATATGTATGCCATGGAGTACTACTCAGGTATAAGAAACAATGGTGATATAGCACCTCTTGTATTTTCCTGGAAAGAGTTGGAACCCATTCTACTAAGTGAAATATCCCAAGAATGGAAAAATAAGCACCACATGTACTCACCATCAAATTGGTTTTAACTGATCATCACCTAAGAGCACATTTAGGAATAACACTGATTGGATATCGGGCAGATGTTGGTGGGGGAGGGGATGGGTGTATACATACATAATGAGTGCGATGCGCACTATCTAGGGGATGGACACGTTTGAAGCTCTGACTCGGGGAGGGGGGCAAGGGTAATATTCGTAACCTAAACTTTTGTACCCCCACAATATGCTGAAATAAGAATAAAAAAATAAAAATAAAATAAAATGGAATAAATATCTCAACCAAAAAAAAAAAAAAGCTAGAGGTAAGAGAATCCATAAAAGTGCCAAGAATTTACTTCCTCTTATAGTAGCATTTTCAAGGTTTTATATATCATCAGATATCAGTTATATCTAGAAGTCTGGACTATCAGTCTCTCTGCTGGATACTCACTGAGCAAAGTTGGATGGGCACATGTTATATTTCCCCATCTTTCTCTCCCTTTGTCTTCTCTCTTTGCCCTCAGCCTTGACAGATCATATTTACTTAATGTTACAGACTATTTTTACTGAGAGTTTTTTCTCAGCCCCTAATTTATGCTTAACATTTTTAGTTAATGCTCTTATTTATTATAATCTTAGTTATTTTATTATCAGGATATAATAATCTATATGTATACAAACAACTTCCTAGTTTCTATTTTATAAAAAAAGCTTTTCACACACAGCAATCCAAACACAAATAATATTTGTATGGGATCCTTGAACTGGAGGTTGATTCTTGAATACTCTCTGCATGTGTGTTACCTTTACAAAAGATGATTTATTTGACTTCATCAGCTCCAATGCTGCAACATTAAACTACAGACAAAAATTTTGGAATACTTTTCAAGTGTAGCTCATAGTACATTAAGTGTATGTGATTATGGTAAGCAGAGAAACACATTATTTCCTGTTTTTTTTTTTTTGTCACTATAGTATAATGTTAATTCTTCACTGAGCTCACTTGTCTAGTAGAAGCCAAGACCATGACCTCTCTCTGTCTCTCTCTCTCTCTCTAAGACTTTCTCTCTGTGTGTGTGCACATGCACATATGTGTCTTCTTTCCCTTCTACCCACCTCTTACAGACATGACACGCCAAGAGACAAAAAGTGGACACTTTGTTTATAGTCAATAAGACTCTTTAAGGAGTTTGAAGGTAGTGATTCTGATTCTGAATTTTAGTACCATTGTGAGCTGGTTGCAGGCAAGTGAGGAAGCAAAGTACCAAATGACTGTTCTGGGACAATTTCTGAGTTACACGGGCTTGCATTTCGGATCGGCGCTAAGTTCTCTCTGGCAGTTGTGCTGGAAGCAGTCCCAGAATTTTCAGGTGAGTTTTTCAGGTGACAGTTTCTGATTGTCTCTCTTATTTTTGCCACTAGGAAAGTCTCCACCCCCATCTACTACACATTTAGTTATTGCTATTATTAGTTAATACATTTATTTATTTAGTAATTATTTATTACTATTATGAAATGAGTATAGAAAATATCTATGAGTTAATGCTTCCTGACATCATATGATAAGCACCACTGAGGAGGAAGGGGGATGCACTGAGCCAAAGTATTCTTAGAACACACATGATGGAGCTAATTTTGGAGTGAAATGTAAAGGAGAATTAAGAATATTGGTGTGAGAACAGGAGAGAAGATAAGAGGAAAGTTTACTTTTATTATCAACCCAAAATATTCACTTGAAAAAAATGACTTTTCCCTAGTGTTTCTTGCTGCTTTGGGGACCTGAAGGTCCTGTGCTTATTTGCAAGAGGAAGGTGTTAGAGAGCTGCTAAGGCAAGAAAAGAAAGTCAAGAACACATGGCCTATGAAGTTTTATGGGAGAGATATCAAATATCTCTATTTTTAAGAGGTCTAAGTTTTGTTTGTCTTTTGTGAATGTTTCAGAGGCAGTCCTCCTCCTGTGACACTGAAAATGTCCCCTTTCTATCCCAGAGCCCATATTATAGAAAAATATTTCAGAGGAAGAACTGGGTTCAAGACCAAATGCTTTCCTGGATAACACAAACATGGAGTCTTCACCAGCAGGGCAAATTAGATCAAGACAATTATCTTAATGATTTAGAACAACTTTCTTATCAGTAGGGGAAAAATGACAGACTTTGGAGGATTTTATCCCTATATTAACCAAATTAACTAGTAATATATCTTTTCCTTTGGTTTGACAGTACTTACCTGGAAGCTCTGGACAGTCCGTCCCTCTGCTTCCTCCACCCCATAGAATTCTTGTGGGGAAGCAGAAGGAAGAGAAGTGACACTTATGTGCATCAGCCGTGACCTAGGTGTCAGGAAAATGTTTCCTTTTTTGCTGTATAGATAGGGAAACTAGTCAAATGAAAGGAGGATAGTTGACCATGGCAATAAGTAAGTAGAAAAGCCAGATCCACTATTTTGGATAATATGATTTGTATTATTCACAGCATCACCAGAGCTTATGATACTATTGAATTGTTGACTGCCCTTCAGTACATTCTGCAGCAAGATCCTTGGTCCATGGTTTAATGTTGGAAACATATAGTTCTCAATAATTAGTTGAGTCAATAATCTAAATGCCAAATTTGATGCTATTGCCTTTTTTGTTTTATTTCATTTTCAAGGATTATATTTTTGCTCTTGTTATTGTTGAAAGCTTAATTTCTTCTTCAAACTCTAGAAAATATGATCATACTTAAAGCTACTAGGTTCTATAGCCAAATTCATACTATTATTATTTTCTTTTTATAGAAGAGGAACCTCAGACACAGAGAACTTAAGTAATTGAGGAAGGCAGAGGTCCACGTTTGAAGTCCAGCATCAAGTCCCAGATGTGGGGAGGGGGGCATCAAAGTGTAAATAAGAGATGAGTGGAGGGGTCTGGACCTCAGAAGTTCAGAGGCGGGTTGGGCGGTAGACAGCACAAAGGATGGAGGCGAATAGTTCAGCACAGAGGGTGAGAGAATGTGAGGACCTGCGAGCTGCCCTCTTTTCTTACTGAGGAGATGTTTACAATTCCTAAGTGCAGGACTGATGGCTGGAAGTGGCTGCGCCGGACTCCACATTGTCTCCTCAGGCCTTCTGTACTGGGCAGGTCATAGATGAATTCTTTCCTGGATTTTTCTCAGTAAAAGGCTATATTATATTCTCGAGCAAATTTTATATAGGGTATGAGATTCCAATAACTCATATGCCTTTTCTACTGGTACATAGACTTATACTTTTCCTATTAGGTCATACATCAGAATTGACTTTAATGACAAATGATTCTAGGATCACTACTGTTGTAGTCAGCTCAGGTTTCTATAACAAAATACCATAGACTGGGTGGCTTAAACAAATTTATTTTCTGACAGTTCCTTTTTTATTTCAAAATTTTTATGGAGGCACAAACATTTACGTTACATATATTTCATTTCCACCACCAGAGTTGGAGCTGCAAGCGTGCCCATCACAGATCATGCACACCAAACCCACTAGGGGTGAATTTACGCATCCCTTTCTTCCCCTTCCCACATGCCTGATCCCCGATGAATGTTACTCCCATATGTGCACATAAGTGTTGATCAATTAGTATTAAACTGATGGTGAGTACTTGTGGTGCTTATTTGTCCGTTCTTGTAATACTTCACTTAGTAGAATGGGCTCCAGTTCCATCCAGAATAATGCAAAGCGTGCTAGATCACCATTGTTTTTTTGTGGCTTAGGACTCCATGGTATACATATACCCAATTTTAATAATCCACTCATGTATTGATGGGCACTT
Organism: Eulemur rufifrons; assembly: GCF_041146395.1. Lineage (NCBI taxonomy): Eukaryota > Metazoa > Chordata > Mammalia > Primates > Lemuridae > Eulemur > Eulemur rufifrons. Next base: position 18,365,327 of record NC_091012.1, on the reverse strand, counting down.
GGGTTGTTTCCACATCTTTGCAATTGTGAATTGTGCTACTATAAACATTCGAGTGCAGATACCTTTATTATGGAATGTCTTTTTTTCCTTCGGATAGATGCCGAGTAGTGGGATTGCTGGATCAAATGGTAGTTTTACTTTTATTTCTTTGAGATATCTCCATATTACTTTCCATAGAGGTGGTACTAGTTTGCAGTTCCACCAGCAGTGTACGAGCTTTCCTATCTCTCCCCATCCATGCCAACATTTGGTGTTTTGGGACTTTTTGATAAAAGCTATTCTCAATGGAATTAAGTGAATATCTCATTGTGGTTTTGATTTGCATTTCCCCGATGATTAGAGATGTTAGTGCCTTTTTCATATATTTCTTGGCCATTAGTCTATCTTCTTTTGAAAAATTTCTGTTCATCCTCTTTTTCCCACTTTTTAATGGGGTTATTTGATTTTTTCTTACTTATTTTCCTGAGTTATATATAGATTCTATTAGCCCTTTGTCAGATGTATAGCATAGCAAATATTTTATCCCATTATGTAGGTTGTTGTTTTGGGTCTAATGATATTTTCCTTGGTTTTGCAGAAGCTTTTTAATTTGATCAGGTCCCATTTATTTATTTTTGTTGTTGGTGTGATTGCTTTTGGGGTCTTCTTCATAAATTCTTTGCCTAGGATGATGTCAATAAGAATTTTCCAACAATCTCTTCTAGAATTCTTGTAGTTTCTTACCATAGGTTTAAGTCTGTTATCCATCATGAGTTGATTTTTTGTGAGTGGTGAGAGGTGTAGATCCTGTTTAAGTTTTCTACATGTGGCTATCCAATTTTCCCAGCACCATTAATTGAATAGTTTCTTTTCCCCAGCGTATGTTCTTGTTTCCTCTGTCAAAAATCAGATGGCTGTGTGAGGATGGTTTTATGTCTAGGTTCTCAGTCCTGTTCCATTGGTCTATGTCTCTATACCTGTGCCAGTAACATGCTGTTTTAGTTATTACAGCCTTGTAGTATAGCTTGAAGTCTGATAAGTTGAAGCCTCCTAACTTGTTCTTTTTGCTTAACATTATTTTGGCTATATGGGGTCTTTTCTGGTTCCATATGAAGTGTAGAATTATTTTTTCTAGATCTGTGAAAAATAATGTTAGTATTTTAATAGGGATTGCATTGACTCATTTTTGATAATTGCTCCCACTATATTGGGTTTAATAGGCTTGGTGGCTCTAGTGTCCAAGAGTGGAATGCTTCTTCTAGGGAATACAGTCATAGTTCTCCAAAACTGGGCATCTCACCACACTTAACCAAAAGGTAGAAAAGGGCTCACAGTATAGGCTGGGGAATAGATCTTTATTAACAAAGGGAAATTGTGTTCCTGCTCAAAATGAGAGTAGGCAAAACTGTGTTTTGAAACCAGGAGATCCATTCCAATGCTTCTGAGTACTCTCTTGCTTAATAGTTCAAGACAATGGAAACCTGCTGAGACTCAGTTAAAGCAGAATCACCAAGAACTCAGATGCCACACAAAATGAAGTTGTGAGTCACTTCATCAGAAAGAATGCTGTCCTGCTGACGGTAAAGAGATTAAAGGAAATCCGGAATGGGTAGTGAAAGATGACAGTTTTGCTTACCAAGTCTCATGCCCAGATACAGTGAAACAGAATTTGGCCTTCTATTTGTTTCTTTTCCCACCATTTCCCCTGTTACTTTATGAAGCAACTCCGCAGGGGCTGTTTTACGTTTTAGGTCAGGGTATGACCAAACTGCCATCTACCAAAAATGTTGGAGACACAAACATTTCACCTCTTCTATAAATGATTATTAATGACATAAAAGAAAACTTAATGTTTCATATTGTGTCTGGTCACTGTACTGATCTAACTTACTTTAATATATGTTAATGTGCTTTATTTTCAAAGGGTAAAATCATATGCAAATAGATATAATTTCACTTCTTCATTTCTACCATATATGTTTATTTCTTTACATTATCGTGGTGAATTAGACTAAACTTCCAGAATAACATTTGTTGCAATTGTGATAACAAATAAGCTTATCTTGTTCTTGACTTTCATGGGAATGCATCCAGTGTGTCACTGGAAAGCTTTCATCTTTTTCTGTGAAACTACTACTCTAGAACAGTTTATTAATGTAGGAATTTTTAATTTAATCAACAATAGATGAAGAAGACACTTGAGCATGGTACCTTATTAACATAACAGATATTTGACTGCCTTTTCCAATCCTTTTATGGTTATTGGTACTCTCATTTGTGTTGCCTTGAGTAAACTGCTGTAAATGTGTACAGTAGAGTCTTATCTCCCTTCCCGTGCCACGTATCTGTATCTGTAAACACACATATATGTCTTTCTCCCTCTTTATCAGAGTTGGAAATTGGTTCTCTATTGTATTGGTTTCTCAAAGAATCAACTCTTGGTTTTAAAATCAAACATGGTTTTGAAAGAGCTGTTTCTAATTGATTAATTTCTGTTCAAACCTTTAAAAATTCTCCTTTACATTCTTTTGGTTTGTTTGTTTCCTAGAATCTAGAGTTGAATGCCTAGCTCATTTATTTTCGAACTTTGTTTTTCAGTAATAAGGATAACTTACTTATCATTTATTAACCACTCTCATGAGGTTTATTCCTTTAGCAAACAGTCATTGAGTTCTAACACAGGAATGGGCAAACTATAGCCCACAAATTTGGCCTGCAGTCTGCTTTTATGCGGACCGTGAGTTACGAATGGTTGTTACACATTTAAAGAATTACAAAAACAAACGAACAAAGAAGACTATGGGACAGAGACCAACTGTGGCCTGTAAAGACTAACATATTTCTACCTCTCTGGCCCTTTACAGAAAAAGTTTGTGGACTGGACTGCTGGTCTACTCTAATGGCAGTACAGATGCCTAGACAGTTAACATTAATCCTTAGTACCGGACCCCTCTGGATACCAGAGCTTGCCTAAATTTACTAATTTCAGTCTTGATCAAATGCCTCCAATGTCATGGTTCTCAAATGCATTTGTACCATCCACATATAAAATACTCTTTCATAAGCAATATTTCTCATTATAGGAGCAACTCATAATGGGGAGAAGGGGAATCCCAACACCCTTCAAGGATCACTGCCACAATGTTCAACAGTTTAAAATATTTTTTAATGTGAATTTGGAATCGTCCATGAACATTTCAATGATAAGGATCTTTCCCCCTCGCTTTTCAAGTTACAAAGCAAACTAATCGTGTCCTCTAAAAATATTTGTCTTTGGCATGTTGGAAATCAGTGTTATTGTTGGTATTAGAGGGACATATTATAAGAGAAATCTGTCAGAAATGGTGAAATCTGGCCTTGGCCCGGTTAGGCCTGCTGTTAAGTTTCTGAGTGAGATACATAAATGAGCCATGGCAAATGGAAAACAAGGAGTTTTAGTGTTTCCTAGAATTATGCCTGTATACCCAACACCTGACTCTCTGGTTATCCCTCACCTCACCTCCCTGACCCACAGGCCTAAGGAGGCTTCTCCTTAAGCCCGAACCCAACAAATTATCGCCAGTCATGCTCCATAACACCTCGACATTATTGGGCCATAAGAGAATAAGGCAGCTGGCCAGGCCTGCAGCCTGGGTTGAGAAGAGTGTACCAGGAAAGGAAAAAAAAAAAAAAAGCGCCAAACACTAAGGAGCATACGCCCTTACCACTTTTGCAATAAGTTGGGCTAGGCTTTTAGGACTCCGTAGGACCCTTCCTGGCAGCCAAGTGGGAGCAGATGAATGGTGGCTGGATCTCTCTCAAATGGGCCGCTCCTGTATTTCCCATCACTTCCACCTCGTTGAAGTAGAACTAGAAGCAGAAAAGAATACCCTAAAAGTCCCACCCATTTCGAGGCACTTAAGTCACAGTGACGACCCTCCACACCTCTCCCCCACCCTCCAAACAACACCAACAAAAACACAAGACAAAAACATCACCTTCCCTGCCCCCAACTGTGTCCTCAGTAGCCCCAAAGATTACTTATTGTGCACAATTTCAGTCTAAAGGATGCACTTCCCCGAAGTTGAATGTTTGAGAAAGAGGTTTTATTCTGAAGAGTTCATATCATCCCTGTCAAAAGTGTAAAAATAACACAATAGATAAGAAAACACCTAAGTCGGTTTGCATGGAACATTTGGACCAAAAAGTCTTGGAAACTTACTGTTTTAAAATAGAACACCCTCCTGCTGTTGGGGAACAAGGAGGACACTGCCTTGCATTCACGTGATCACACAATACCAAAGAGCCATGCTCTGTTTAAATATTTGAGTTAAATAAAAGTCACAATGTAGATTCCAGATACCTCCTGGGACAGAGCCAGAACTGTGAATTCCAATGCAAATAGATACACTGGCACTGGAACTGTTGCACTGGACACACTTGCATTGCAGGGATCTGAGTAAGGACTGCCTCACAGATGGCCACTGTAGATTCATTGCTCCCCATACTAGGCCCACATACTAGGCCTACTGTAAATTTCAAAGGAAGGAATACATGCTGGACCTGAAAGAGAACTCTCTGGTGCTGCCTTTTGCCCCCTGACAAGTAGATGAGATAGTCACATTGTACAGATGGAGTCCATCTAAACCACAGGTGAAGGGTACTAGAAGAGCGTTATCCTGATTTGAGGGCTGCAGCAACAACAAAGTTGTAAGGAATAAAATGACCCCCGCGCGTCGGTATAGTGTGGGTGAGTCAAGGGAGCGATCTGGTGATCACAAAGACACAGAGATACTAGTGTCTAAGCCATGAGTGTCACGATGAAATCACATAGCTCAGGAATTTAGACAGAGCCGTGCAAAATGAAATCGTCACTATGAAACAAAGATGGGGGTGGGAGGTGGCGCTGGGTGGGAGAAGAGGACGAAGCAGTTTAAAGGGATTCTCATTTTTACGTTGCAGTTTTTTGGAAGAGAGCCATATCCTCTACTCTGATTCTATCGAAATGCGTTTTTCTCCCACTATTATGAAAATAAGCGTTTGGGATACAGGTAACTTTCAGTCCACTACATTCCTACGGTGGCAACAGGGGTAACATAAAACGTAGAACCAGGAACGATGTCTCTTCTTTCTCCCCAAATGCAAAGGTGGATGTGTGAGGTTTGAGAGCAGGCACAAAGTCATTTGGTTACCGTGATTTATCATCAGATCCCCTGTCCCGAGGGGGAGACGGCTTCTTGCAGAACGAGGTGAAGGAGGTGGTTCTGCTCAGCAGTCAACAGTGGCCACATGTCCACTTGCAGCGACTTGATGGCTTCCGTGTCCTTTTCGTGGGTAGCCATGACCAGGGACTGGAGCAGCAGAAAGAGCTCCTCGGGAAGCTGGCCACTGCATTCCTGCCCGTGGCTGTCAAAAGCCTCCCAGGAGTACTTCTCCAGGGTCTGGGCATGCTCGGGCAGCAGCTTGCCGGGCGGTGGTTGCAGGAGCAGCAGCAGGAGCACGCGAGACACCTCGCAGCGGACCAGCACGTCTGAGAAGGCGCCCAGGGCTGCGGGAGAAGGAGCCGTAGAGCCGGTGTTCGGGGGGAGCAGCGCGGCGGGCAGGGCGGGTGTCGCGCCGGGTCCGGGCTGGGGCCCCGGCGGCGGCGGCGGCGGCGGCGGCGGCGGCGGCGGCGGCAGTGGTGGCGGCGGAGGCGGCACGGGATGGCCGCCGTGCTCCCGCGCCAGGCGCTGCATGCGCGTGAAGACCGCCAAGGCGCCGGTGTAGTCGCGCGCCAGCACCTGGCAGGAGGCAGACTCGCCGAGCGCCTGCAGCGCGGCCAGCGGCAGCTGGGGCAGCTGGAGCTGGGCGGCGCGCTGGAAGTGGCCGGCGGCGGCGGCCGGCTGACCCAGGTCGCGCAGGGCGGCGGCCAGCTCGAGGCAGAGGGCGGCGGCGGCGTCCGGCTGGCCCAGCTCGAGGTGCAGGCGCACGGCGGCGCCCAGGGCGCTGGCGGCAGCCTGCAGCGGCTCCCCGTAGGCGGCGGGGCAGACCAGGCGCTGGCGCGCGTCGCGCTCCTGCCACAGGAAGAGGCGCGCGGCCTCGGTGAGGGCCAGCGCCTCCCCGGGACCGTGGAAAAGCGCCTGCTGGCAGCGCGCCACCGCCAGCTGGCACCAGGCCGCGTACGGCAGGCACTCCTGGGCGCGCAGCTCCCGGCCCAGCTGCCCGAACTGCTCGCCGGCCTCTGCCACGTTCGGCTTCCGCAGGAACCGCTTCTTCAGCTTGTTCGACACCAGCCGGTACCGGGCCAGGAAGTCCCCGGCATCCAGGCCGAGCCCCGCGCCGCCGCCCAGGCCGGCCGCGGCCGCCGCCATGGTCGCCGTCCCCAGCGTTTCTGGGCGCGCTGACGCATCCAGTGGACGTGGCGGCACCACCGGTTGGGGGGCCGCGACGTGCCCTGCGTCTCCCAGAGGCTGGTCTGGGAAACCGCGCCCGCTGGGGAGCCCTAGGCAGAGCCGTTGCCCTGGTGATATGCAAAGAGCGGGGTCGGAGGCGGGGCCTGGCCCAGTTGCCAGCGGCATATGCAAATCAAGGGACTTGGGGCGGAGGCTGGCCGGACGCCTGCTCTGGCTGCAAATCAAATCCAGGATCCTGCGCGGCAGGCGGGTCCAGGCCTGGCGCCAAACGTTGCTAGGTTCTGCTTGTCTCTCTGTTGCTAAGGGCGTCCCATAGCATCTCCATTTGGGCACCAACAAAGCTACACTCGTGACCCTGCGTGATCGTCATTCCGTGTTTGTGTATTTCTGGGCTGTTCCCCTCATCACTCCTCTGTTCCCGCCCATAGTCCCTGCCGCATTGGAACCCATGCGGACCGCTTCTTTCACCTCTTCACCCCAACACTGGCTGCCTTTAGAAGACACCGCAGTCATGATCTTGAGCTACACCCCAGCGAACCCCATGACTGGGGAATTCACCAGGCAGGCCCTGACTTGCTGAGGGCCTATGGGGGAGTCTTCTGTGCCCCCACCCTAGCCAGCACTTCCCACCCAGGGCCAACCGCTGCACTGTCACAGGGAGAGACTGCTCCTCTGTGCCATCCCTGACTCCCAACCCACCCCACAACACCTGAGACCCCCAGCGCCTGCCCTTCCCTCGCTCCAGCTATGGATGTCTCTGCTCCTCTGTGCCATCCCTGACTCCCACCCCACCCCACCCCGAGACCTCCATCCCCTGCCTTTCCCTCCCTCCGACTAGGGATGTCTCTACTCCTCTGTGCCATCCCTCACTCTCACCCTACCCCATGGCACCCCGAGACACCCACCCCCTGTCCTTCCCTTCCTCCAGTTACGGATGTCCCTGCCCCACTTTGCGATCCCTGACTCCCACCAGAATCCACCCGACTCCGAGAACCCCACCCCCTGCCCTTCCCTCTGTTCGGTTATAGTTGCCTCTGTTCCTCTGTGGCATCCCTGACTCCCACCCCACCTTACCCAGACACCCCCACCTCCTGCCCTTCCCTCACTGCACTATGGATGCCCCGTCTATGGATGTGCCATCCCTGACTCCCACCCCACCACACCCCACCCTGAGACAGCCACCTCCTGCCTTTCCCTCCTTCTGGCTACAGATGTTTCTGCCCCTCTGTGCCATCCTTGACTCCCACCCCACCACAACCGACCGCGAGACCCACACCTATTGTCCTTCCCTCAATGTGCTATGGATGTCCCTTCTCCTCTGTGCCATCCGAGACTGCCAACCAATCACATGCTGAGACGCCCATCATCTGCCATTCCCTCCCTCCGCTATGGATGTCTCTGACCCTCTGTGCCACCCCTGAGACCCAGCCCACGCCACCCCAGCCTGAGACCCCCATCTCCTGCCCTTCTCCCTCTGCTATGGATGTCTGTGCTCCACTGTGTCATCACTGACTCCCACCCCAGCCCACCTTACCCAGACACCGGCAACTCCTGCCTTTCCCTCACTGCGCTATGGATGTCCCCGCTCCTCTGTGCCATCCTTGACTCCCACCCCACGCCACTCCACCCCGAGACCCCCACATCTTGCCCTTACCTCACTACACTATGGATATCTGTGCTCCACCGTGTCATCCCTGTCTGCCACTCCACCAGATCGCTCCCCGAGACCCCCACCCCCTGCCTTTTCCTCCCTCCGACTGGGGATGTCTCTACTCCTCTGTGCCATCCCTCACTCTTACCCTACCCCATGGCACCTCGAGACACCCACCCCCTGCCCTTCCCTTCCTCCAGTTACAGATGTCCCTGCCCCACTTTGCCATCCCTGACTCCCACCCGAATCCACCCGATTCCGAAACATCCACCCCCTCCCCTTCCCTCTGTTCGGTTACACATGCCTCTGTTCCTCCGTGGCATCCCTGACTCCCACCCCACCTTACCCAGACAACCCCACCTCCTGCCCTTCCCTCACTACACTATGGATGTCCTGGATCCACTGTGCCATCCCTGACTCCCACCACACCACACCTCGACACCACCACCTCCTGTGCTTCCCTCACTACCCTACCGATGTCTGCGCTCCTCTGTGCCATCCCTGACTCCCACCCTACCCCACCCCGAGACCACCACCCCCTGCCCTTCCATCCCTCCGGTTACGGATGTCTCTGCACCTCTGCGCCATCGCTGACTCCCACCCCACCCCACCTTACCCCGAGACCGCCACCTCCCGCCCTTCTGTCACAGCGCTATGCATGTCTCTGCCGCTCTGTGCCATCCCTGACTCTCACCCCACCACACCCTGAGACCCCGACCCCCTGCCCTTCCCTCCCTTCAGTTATAGATGTCTCTGTTCCTCTGTGGCATCCGTGACTCCCTCCCCATCCCAGACCCGAGACCCCCACCACCTGCCCTTCCCTCCCTCGGGTTACAGATATCTCTGCTCCTCCATCGCATCCCTGACTCCCACCCAACCCCAGGGCACCCTGAGACACTCACGGCTTCCCCTTCCCTCTCTCCGGTTGTGGATGTCTCTGCTCCTCTGCGCCACCCCTGACTCCCACATACCCCACCTCACACGGAGACCCCCACCCCCTGCCATTCCTTCCCTCCAGTTATAGATGTCTCTGTTCCGCCGTGGCATCCGTGACTCCCTCCCCACCGCAGACCCCGAGACCCCCACCGCCTGCCCTTCCCTGCTTCCGGCTATGGATGTCTCACAACCCCCTCTGACGCCAAGTGACTCAAGCAGGCCCGTCAGTTTCTTTAAACGCTTTATTGACAGAACTTGCTGAATGCGCAGGGCAAGCGGAGTTGCCCTGGCTGGCCAGAGAGAGGGGCGAGTTTGGCTCCTGGTGGGGGGATAGACGGGTGGAAGGAAGGATGGCTGAGGCCCGGGAGCCAGGTGTCTCCAGCTACTCCTGGCCCGGTGCAACCTGGGAGACTGTGGTTGTCCTGAAGAGTCCACTTAGCAGCGGGTTGTTGTGGATGGCCATGTCCACCATCTGCGGGGTGATGCGCCTCCTGCCGCTGTTCTGGGCCTCGTTGCCCGCCAGCTCCAGGACCTTGGCCGTCAGGTACTGGACAACAGCAGCAAGGAAAACCGGGGCGCTGCCGCTCAGCCTCGGGGAATAGTGGCCCTCCCGCAGAAGGCGCTCCATGTGGCTCACCGAGAACACCAGCTCGGCTCTGGCTGTGCGAGAGCAGGTCCGGCTCTGACGATGGGACGACCCTCGACGGCTCTGCCTGCCCGGCATGCTGGACAATGCGTGCGATATCTCCGCCCGGCCTAGCTCGACGCGATGCCTCTCAAGATGCCGGTCCTCAGTCCAGTACTCTGTACCCTAACGACCACGGACCAGTCCCTCATTGGTCAGGGAGTCGGCTGCGTGACACGCACATCCGGTGGCGTCATTGCCTCCCAGGTGGCCCACGTGCAGCAGGCCTGGGCTTAGAACTGGCAGGCCGTGGGGTGGGAGGATGCTGCTCACCCTCGCCCCTCTTTCCTCTCCTTGCTGGAACTCCTGCTTCCTACTGGATGGGAACATGGTGCCAAAGATGGAGGGGTGGGGAAGGGTCGGTAGGACTCAGTGCCATTAAGTACATTCACATTGTTGTGCAGCCATCACGACCATCTAGCTGCAAAACATTTTCACCACCCCCAGAAGAAACCCCTGTACCCATTAAGCAGTCACTCCCCATACCCTGCACCACGTCCCATGTACACACGTACCCACACACATGCCACCGCCACCCCCACCCCCACCACCACCACACTCCCCATAGTCCCTGGCAACTGATAACCTGCTTTCTGTCTGTGGAGTTTGCATATTCTGGAGATTTCCTATAGATGGGGTCTTTGTGTTGCTATAAATGGATACCTGAGACTTGGCAATTTATATAGAAAAGAGATATTAGGTTGGTGCAAAAGTAATTGCTGTTTTGGACAGTGAATTTTAAATCATTATAACTAGGCTCAAACACATCTTTATTAATCAAAACAGGAACCATTACAATCAACCCGTTTTTGTCAATGATAAATAAGTTTGTTTATTGCTGTAGCATAAAAATCCATGCTTTGGGATTCAACGACCTCTTAGAAAGCATTTTCTGCATCCTCCTGGTTGTGGAAGCCTTTTCCCTGCAAGAAATTGTCGGGATGCTTGAAGAAGGGGTAGTCCCTTGGCGAGATGTCAGGTGAATGTGGTGGATGAGGCAAAATTTCGTGGCCCAATTTGTTCAACTTTTGAACATTGGTTGTACAATGTGCGGTTGGGTGTTGTCGGGGAGAAGAATTGGGCCCTTTCTGTTGACCAATACCAGCTGCAGGTGTTTCAGTGCATCTCATGGATCTGCTAAGCATACTTCTCAGATGTACTGGTTTCGCCAGGATTCAGAAAGCTGTAGGGAACCAGACTGGCAGCAGACCACCAAACAGTGACCATGACTTTTTTGTGATGTAACTTTGGCTTTGGGAAGTGCTTTGGAGATTCTTCTTCGTCCAACCACTGAGCTGATTGTCACCAGTTGTTATACAAAATACACTTTTTGTCACACGTCACAATCAAATTGAGAACTGGTTCATTGTCATTGCATACAAGAAGAGAAGACAACACTTCAAAATGACGATTTTTTTTTTTTTATTTTCGGTCAACTCATGAGGCATCCACTTATGGAGCTTTCTCTCGTTTCTAATTTGCTTCAAATGCCAAATGACCGTAGAATGGTCGACAATGTTGAGTTCATGGGCAACTTCTCGTGTAGCTGTAAGAGGATCAGTTTCAATGGTTGTTCTCAATTGGTCGTTGTCAACTTCCGATGGCTGGCCACTGTGCTCTTCATCATCAAGCCTTTTGTTTCTTTTGCAAAACTTCTTGAACCACCAGTGCACTGTATGTTCATTAGCAGTTCCTGGGCCAAATGCGTTGTTCATGGTGTAAGTTGTTTCCATTGCTTTACAACCTATTTTGAACTTGAATAAGAAAATCGCTCAAATTTGCTTTTTGTCTAACATCATTTCCATAGTCTAAAAGAAATATAAAATAAACAGCAAGTAATAAGTTATTAGCAAAAATATATAATGCAAGAAATGCACATTGAAATGATGTATGACATAACCATATTTATTTAAGAATGTATTCCAACATCAAACGGCAAATTTCAACAATGTTAAAACCACAATTACTTTTGCACCAACTAATATATTTGAGTCACAGTTCTGCAGGCTGTACAAGAAGCATGGCTTCAGCACCTGCATCTAGTGAAAGCCTCAGACCGCTTCCACTAACAGCAGAAGTGTAAGGGAAACTGGCATGTGCAGAGATCACATGGTGATAGAGGAAGCAAAAGAGTGAGCAGGTTCGAGACTCCATTCAACAATCAGCTCTCATGGAAACTAATAGAGCAAGAACTCACTCATTACTCCAAGGAAACCACCAAGCTTTTCATGAGGGAGCCACCTAAATGACCCAAACACCTCCCATTAGGCCCTGCCTCCAACATTGGAGATCAAATTTCAACATGAGTTTTTGTACGGCCAAACAAAACATCGCCAAACCATAGCATTCTTCCTCTGGGCCCCCAAATCTCATGTCCTTCTCACATACAAAATACAACCATCCCTTCCTGATAGTCCCCCAAAGTCTTAACTTGTTCCAGCACTGACTTCAAAGTCTAAAGTCCAAAGTCTCATCTGAGACTCAAGACAAGTTCCTTCCAGCTGTGAGTCTGTAAAATTAAAAACAAATTATTTACTTCCAAGATACAATGGTATAATAGACATTGGTAAACATTCTCATTCCAAAAGGGAGAAATTGGCCAAAAGAAAAGGGTAACAGGCCCCACACAAGTGTAAAATCCAACAGGGCAAACATTAAACCGTAAAGCTCCGAAATAATCTTTGACTCCATGTCTTGCATCCAGGGCACACTGGTTTGAGGGGTGGACTCCCAAGGTCTTGGGCAGCCTCATCCCCATGGCTTTGCTGGGAAAAGCCCACGTGGCTGCTCTCAAGTATTTGCATCCAATGCCCATGGCTTTTCCAGGGTGAGATTGCACATAGCTAATGGCTCTATAATTCTTGAGTCTGGAGGATGGTGGCTCTGCTCCCACAGCTCCACTAGGCAGTGCCCTGTTGGGGACCCTCTGTGGGGACTCCAACCCCATATTTCCAGCTGGCATTGCCGTAGTAGAGTCTCTCTGTGGGGGCTCTGCCCATTTGGCAGGCTTCTTCCTGGGTACCCAGGCTTTCCAATACCTCCTCTGAAATCTAGGTGGAAGCTGCCAAGCCTCCACTACTCTTGCACTCGGAATGCCTGCAGAGTTAGCACCACATGGGCACCACCAAGGCTTACTGCTTGCACTTTCTGGAGCAGTGGTCCAAGCAGTAGCTGAGGCCCTTTGAGCTGCAGCTGGTAGTGGAGCAGCAGGGATGCCAAGAGAAATATCCTGAGGTGGTACAGGGCAGCCCCTGAAAGCATTTTAGGCCTCTGGGCCTGTGATGGGAGGGCCTGCCTGAAAGATATCTGAAGTGCCTTTGGGGCCTTTTTCCCATTGTCTTGGCTATTAACACCTGGCTCCCTTTCATCTATGCTCATCTCTCTAGCAAATGGTTGCTGTGCAGCCTGCTTGGTTTACACTCCTGAAAATGCTCTTTCCTTCTCTAACACATGGCCAGGCTGAGAATTTTCCAAATTTTTATGCTCTGCTTCCCTTTTAATTATAAATGCCAACTTTAGGTCATTCCTTGCTGCCATATCTGATTGTAAGCTGTTAAAAGGAGCCCTGCCACTTCTTGAAGTCTTTGCTGCTTAGAAATTTCTTTCACTGGATACCCTGGGCCTGTGGTGCCTAACCCCTGGGCTGTGGCCCATTACCAGTCCATGGCCTGTTAGGAAATGGACCACTCATCACCGCCTGAGCTCCATACCACCCCTGCCATGATACCCTTACCCATCCCCCGTCCATGGCTCCCATCAGTTTCCTGGGCAGGAAGAACTGCCCCCAGACCATGGTGGTGCAGTACTAGGGCTGAGTACAGGGCCACTTCAGGGTTCATAGTTAACAGGCCTGTTACTGGTGGTGCCAATGGGAGTTGTTCCTCCAGATCCTTTGACACATAGGGCTGGTGGCAGGACCATATACAAGCAGGACTGGAGCCAAGTCCACAGGGTTCTAGGCTGCTTCTGGGTCCACAGCCAGAACCATGGTTGGCAGGCCCACCACCAGGATGTAAGCCTGCCTCATCAAAGCAGCCATCCTCAGTCTTGGGCTACTCTAGGATTTATCAACTTCCTACTTGGATTCCAAGGCTCCCACAAAGGCACTTTTGTCCACAGACAGCTGCCAAATTATTGTTCCTGTAAGAGAATAAGAGCTGGGGACCTCCTATTCAACCAACTCACTGATATCACTCCCCCGGTACTATGTAATTGCTTCCAAATGATGCTGCTGCTGGTGGTTTGTGAACCATGCTGGAGTATCAAAGTTCCAAATGGCTTCCTCAACTTTTATGAGCCTTTTACCAGAACCCAAAGTAGAAAACTACTTAATTGGCCCCAGACCTAATCTCTCTTGTTCCACTCTCCTTCCTGGTGCTTTCCTCTTTTGGTATACTGTCCTAACATCTTTCTAGCCATAATTGTTTTATTTGGATGTTGTATGCCCTTGAGAAATGCATAAAGCAAAACTAGAAGGAAGATGTGATTGGGAGAAATTGCTTTATACTCTGTATTCACATTCCATGTACTTGTGCTAACCCTTCCCTACAGGTATTCTTTGGCAATGTGGATTCATCTGGGATAAAACACAATATTTTTAACCCTCCAATCATTGCTCAGTACATCCGTTTGCACCCAACTCATCATAGTATCCTCAGCACTCTTCGTATGGAGTTGATGGCTGTGATTTAGATAGTAAATGCCAAGTCATCCCATATCCATTCCTCGCCCAACCATGGGTAAGGTGACTAACTTTCCTAGTTATCCTGAAGCTGGGGGGAAGGGAGTCTCAGTCTCAGGACACAGAACTATCAGAGCTAAAACCAGCACAGTCTTAGATAAAGCCAGGGCTTTTTTTTACCATAACCATGGCATTCCCCAGAGGCAGCCACCTCCTATGCTACTATTAACAAGGAAAATCAAACAGAGCTGAGCAAAGCTGTACAGAAAACAGGGACATGTTAACAATAATAGAATCTCTGCAAAAGTTAATGCCTGAAAAATGATGTCATGATGACAATAGCCCTAGAGTATAGGTGGAGATAGCCCAGTATAACCTAGGACACAGGCTGTCCTTGGGAAAACATTCTCCATTCATTTCTTTGAGGTTGCAGCATGCCATTGGGAATGGAGAGTAAAGAAATATCAGATGCACAGATTGCTGCCTCATCCTGCCTCACCAACATGTTTGCCACCTGGTCTCCTTCACAAGCCCGACTTCACCTCCAGGGAAGGACTAATGCCTGGAGACCACAGGTAAGAGGCAACAGACTTACCATTTAACCAGTTCAGAGAAGGGCGTAGCGGTTGGGGAAAAACAGGGGAATCCCTTGATTATTTCTTCAGAGGTATTTCTGTCAACTGTTATTTCTAAAAAGAGTGTCAGGGAAGGCTGACTATGGGCAGACAACCCAAAGGCATTTAGTGGATGTGCCATGTGATTTCTCATAGCATCCTTCGGGGAAAATGATCCCTAATTGAACCTCCTGGAAGAAGAATCTCTATATCCACTACTGGGCTAATATGTGTCAAAGAATTGTAGTAGCTAACGTATATTTTACAGATAAATGTCAACACTTAGCTGTCATTCCGGGTTTCTCATTACTTCAAAGGAAAGGATTACAGTTATGCACAAATATTTTCCAGAGCCACCCAGTGATTTTTCAATCACTGAATAGCTTTTTTAGTGGAGAATGAATGGAATTAATTTTCTCTGCTCCTCTAGGGGCTTATTTTAAACAAAATAGGTTGCATACCACATTGCCAAACTTTTTATACTCTACTCAATCTATATGTGGTTCATGTATTCATTCAGCAAACATTGACTAGGCACCTATTAAATGGCTGACCCTACAGATGCGGAGATGAATTATGAAATATTTTGGCCCTCAAGTTGCTTAGAGTCTAATAAGGGAAACTGACAAATCCTTGTAATACAGAGTAATAAGTGCTGTGATAAAAAGTACTGGTTAACAAGGGATTTGGGGATTGCTGGGAGCAAATGGTGATCAAGAGGATACTAGTCCGACACTGACTTCCCCAGGTGAATAATCCAAAAGAATGGCTGCAAGTGGACTTCCAGAAGACAATTAAAGTCACAGGAATTACCACCCAGGGAGTAAAATCTCTCCTTACCAGCATGTATGTGAAGGAGTTCCTCATCTCCAGCAGTCAAGATGGGCAGCACTGGACTCTCTTTTTCCAGAATGGCAAAGTAAAGGTATGCTGCTCTCATATGAAAGACAAAAGAACTCTCCTAGAGCTTGACATTTAGAAAAATAACAAGGTTGGTATATGACCAAACTTTCAGGGTACAATTTACTGAGTACCTATGGTAACAGGACACTGTGAAAGGCATTCTGAGAGAACAGAGTGACTCTAAAAACAAGGAGACATCCCAAGAAAAGGGTAGAATAGAGCCAAGAGTTGATTCTCCTCACAGATGTTAATGTCATTCGGGATAATGGCAAGAATCAGAGGGATGAAGAAGAATGAGAGTTATTTGCCAAATGCTTAATGATGTTTGTAAGATCCCCAAGCCTTGCTGACCTTTACCTTTAATGGTCTGGACAGTCTTCATTCTTGATTTGAGTTTTCTGGATAATTCAACAAATGTGCTGATTAGAAGACATGACATAAAGTCTTATCATCCCATGAGTAATGGAGGAAGAACTAGTTCATACCTATGGTATTGTTTATATTCTTTTTCACCAAGAATTCACCATGATGTGACCCTTACCAATCTCTCTAGTACAGTCTCTTGCCACTTTCCCTCTTGCTCTCTAAGCTCCACCCTTACTAAGAAATTCTCAGGTCCCTGATTACAGCACATTATATCTCACACCAGGCTTTTATATACATACTGTTTCTTCTACCAGGAATATTTTTCCAGCAACCTCCTACTACACCTTTCATCTGACTCATTCTTTAAGTCTCAGATAAACATCATCTCCTCCAAGAATAATTCCCTAATCCCTCAAGACTGTATTAAACACTTCTGCTTCTAGCAGTTTGGTGGACTAAAGTCTAGACAATTGATAGACTATAGAGGAAGTCCCCATTTTAAAAAGGTTATATCTCTGATGCATGCTACAACATGGACAAACTTTGAAAACATTCTAAGTGAATAGGCCAGACATAAAAGGATAAATATTGTATGATTCTGCTTATGTGAGTGCATTAATTAGGGATATCCAAAGAAACAGACCAATAGGAGATTATATTATATATAATCTCATATATGGAATTGGACTAATATGGAGGCTGACAAGTCCCAAGATCTGCAGGGTGAATCAGCAAGCTGGAGATGACCCAGAGGAGCCTTGAGACCCAGGAAGAGCTAAGATGTTTTAGTTCAAGTCTGAAGGGAGGAAAAAGCTTAGTCTTCTCCTTGATATCTTATGACATAAATACTATGAAGTAAAGTTAGTGACACTTAAATACTATTATGTAGTCAATAAGGGGATAAGAAAAGGAATAAAACAAAAATATTATACATACATACAAACATACACAACAAAATAATCAGGAAATACTTATGACAATGACAGTCCTCATTTTTGTAATTGGTCACATGGTTATAGCTGGTATTTATAACTACCTTCTCCCACTGCCCATTCTCTTTGCCTTCAACAAGTACCTCAACTGGCTGTGGTTCTTTACTTGGTGGGGTGACTTAAACCTTCATTCCCGAAAGGCCTGGGCCACTATTAGGCCTGCCTGAGTTGGGTTGCTGCCGTTTTCCATTAACCCTAATCACAGGGCATGGTAATACTAAGAGATACCCTAAGGAACCCTGAGATCCAATTATTCCCATTGCATGTAGGTTTCTCAATTTAGCGGCAGCAGTTCCCACTCTAAGGTCCAGCCTACACAGAAGAGCAATCACAGAGCTCTTCAGGGATGCTGGGGCTCCCCTCACAGATCTATGTCTCACAGTTGTGGTGAAAGATATATCTTCTGGACCATCCCAGGGTGGGTGAGTAGATTTTAAAGTACAAATACACTCTAATGTCCCAGTCTCCCTAAGCCTTGGAATGTCTTTCTCTATATTAATCCAAGACAAGTCCATCATTTTTATCTCACTCACTGTGGGCCCCTTTTGGTCCATGTTTCAGCCAACCTACCAAACAAACTATTAGAGTCTTTTCTAATTCCACAAGCTGCAACATTACATACAGAATCTTTTCTCAGTGAGCCTATATCAATAAATTCAGACTGATACAACTTTATGTGTCTTCCACCATTATCCCACATTCTTAGTATCTATTCCCACACATCGTTCCAGAATATATTAGTATAAATTAGAACTACTAATTTATACTAATATATAAATTATACATTAGTACATTATACAAAGTATAAATTATACAAAGTACATTCAAGTAGTACAAAAAGAACTACTTGAATGTAGTGCCTCTTCTCATGGGTCATACTTTGTACCTCACCTTCAAGGATTTGCTGTGTCTTGAGCATAGTTTTAGGTCTAAAAACAAAGAGAGGTGGTGTAGGTGGGTCCTGAGGAGAATCAACATTATCTTGCATGGCAACTGCCTCAGAAGAAGTCATTATATTTTCCTCAAGCGATAGAGAAATAATCCCTTCAAATGGGGATAGAGAGGCCACTGGAGATGGGGAGGTTACTTCCCCTGGAAGTGGAGGCACTTTTTTCATTTGGGATGGAAGGTTTGCTTCCATTGCCAAAGAAGACTCATCAGAACTTAAGGCTTCAATGTCCTCAGCTTAATCTTGCCACATGCCCCCATTACAACTTTCAGGATTCCATTCCTTTCCAATCAATGCCTTCAATTTAACAGCAGACATCCTGTGAGGCTGGAAATTCAACTGGCATTGTAATTCAGCCACACAGGAATCTCAGACCTGTAGGTACAAGAGATAAGGCTCTCCTTCAGGGCACACATAGAAGCTTTCAGGTAATTTATGCAGCTCTTGAGCTGGGAATTTAAATCCATGAGCACATCTGTTTCTTTCCTCACTTTGTCCAGCAACAATAGGAGCCAATGTCATTATATTCATTAGTTTGACAAATATGTTCATAAGTATCATATACATAGTCATTCAGATCTTTGCTTCTTATAAGTGGTTGATTAAGAGTATTCAATGGAGATATTTTGCATATCTCTATTGCCAGATCATACAATGGACTCTTTTGACTACTGGAAAGAGAGTCATTAGTGTCTTCAAATTTAATCAGATTAGAGAAGCAATGCAAACAATCCAAAAGCCAATCCAGAAAACTCATCCTTAAAATTCTGTGCCTCTAAAACCACTCTCAGTACCAAAATCTGCATTAGTCAGTGTTCTCCAGAGAAACAGAACCAATAGATCACACACACACAGACACACACACACACACACACACATTATAAGGAATTAGCTCACGTGATTACAAAATCTGACAAATCCCAAGATATGTAGGATGAGTTGGCAACCTGGAGACCCAGGAGAGATGATGGTGTAGTTGTACCCCAAGTCTGAGGGACCTGAGAATCAGGAGAACATATAATGGAGCTCCAATTTCAAGATCAGCAGGCTCAAGACACAGGAAGATGTTTTAGTTTGAGCCCAAAGGAAGGAAAAAGCTGAAATCCCAGTTCAAAATTAGTCAGGTAGAAAGAATTCTGTCTTACTAACGGAGACTTGGCCTTTTTATTATATTCAGGCCTTCACCTGATTATATAAAGTATACCCACATTAGGGAGGGCAATCTGCTTTACTCAGTCTACCAATTCGAATGCTAATCTCACCAAAATACACTCTCACAGACACATGCAGAATTAAGTCTGACCTCATATATGGGCACCCCATGGCCCAGTCAAGTCGACATAGAAAATTAACCATCATAATGTGGTACTTAGAATAGGCAAATTCATAGGGACAGAAATTATAACAGAAGTTACCAGGGGCTGGCAGGGGGATAATGGAGAGTTATTGTTTAATGAGTACAGAGTTTCTGTTTGGGTTGATGAAAAATTTCTGGAAATGGGTGGTGATAGCTGCATAACATTGCAAATGTACTTAATGCCCCTGAATTGTACATTTAAATGGTTAGAATGATAAATTTTATATTATGTGTTTCATAACAATAAGAAAGGCTATATCACTGACAATACATACTTCTTAATGCATTGCTATACAGACTGAAGGGGAATCTCCAGTCTCCTCACCACCGCCACCAAAAAAAACCCCATGAGCTGTTATTTAAAATTATGAGAACAGAGAGAGGTGAAAAATGAGCAAGTATAAAAGGGAACACCTTCCCACAGGGAAAATTCCCATATTAGTGTTGTTATTGGGAGACTAACCCTTGAGCAAAATACAAGGAGAACTGAATGTGAAACTTCTGCATTAAGTCACAAACCCCAAAAGAAAGCTAATAGAGTTGCAGATAAGTAGTGTCCTCTGGCACCTGAAAGAAATATTCTCAAATACACTCCAGGAAAAAGCACCCCAACTTTAGGCTTCTAGGATTCTCACATATTAAAATTATAAAATTATAGACATAGGTCAGCAAACATGCAAGACAAGACAACTTGAGGCCAAGTGAGCAGAAACAATCAATGCACATTTAGAATTTGAAGAACATCAGATATTCACATTATCAGATACATAATATGAAATAATTATGCATAAAATCTTTAAAGCAATGAAATATGGAAACATAAAAATAAAAGATGAATTATCCAGAATTATTAGGCAGCTTTAAAAAAAAACATTGCAGGACACAAAATCAGCATGCAAAAATCAGTTGTATTTCTATACACTAATAATGAAAAATCTGAAAAGGAAATTAGCATGACAATTCTATTTACAATAACATTAAAGATAATAAAATACTTAGGAATAAATTTAACCAAGAAGGTGCAAGGCTTGTACAATAAAAACCAAAAAAAAAATCCTGTTGAAAGAAATTAAAGAAGACCTAAATAAATGGAAAGATATCCTGGATTCATGGATTGGAAGACTTAATATTAAAATGAAAATATTACCCCAAACAATTTGCAGATTCAAAGCATCCCCTATCAGAATCTCAATGGCATTTTTTGTAGAAATTGGAAAACCTATCCTAAAATTCACATGGAATCTCAGGAGACCCTGAATAACCAAAACAATCCTGAAAAGAGCAACATTAAAGGAGTCATATTTCCCAACTTCAAAACTTACTACAAAGTTACAGGAATCAAAATAGTGACGTAATGACATAAATATAGACATATAGATCAATGGAATGGAATTCAGAGACCAGAAATAAATCTGCTATAGTCAATTGATTTTTCAGTAAGGGTGCCAAGACCAGTCAGTGGGAAAAGAATAGTCTCTTCAACAAATAGTGCTGGGACAATTAGATATCCACATGCAAAGTAATAAAATTGGATCCTTACAATATACAAAAATTAACTCAAAATAGTAAAAGAACTAAAACTATAAAACTCTAGGGAAAAAAAAACATAGGGGTAAATTGTCACAATATTGCATTTGGCAATGGTTTCTTTGATGTAACACCACAATCACAAGCAATGACTACAGAAATTGATTTGTTAGACTTCTTTAAAATTAAAAGCTTTTGGGCCAGGCCCGGTGGCTCATGCCTGTAATCCTAGCACTCTCGGAGGCCGAGGGTGGGTGGATTGTTTGAGGTAAGCAGCTCAAGACCAGCCTGAGCAGGAGTGAGACCCCGTCTTTAATACAAATAGAAAAATTAGCTGGGCATGGTGGTGTGTGCCTGTGGTGCCAGCTACTAGGGAGGCTGAGGCAGGAGGATCCCTTGAACCCAGGAGTTTGAGGTTGCTGTGAGCTATGATGACGCCACTATGTTTCAGCCTGGGTGACAGAGTAAGACCCTGTCTCAAAAAAAAAAAAAAGAAAAGAAAAGAAAAGAAAACTGAACCCCACTCCTCAGTCCACCCCCTTCAAAAAAACAAAAGTAAATAATGTAAACCAAAATTAAAAGCTTTTGAATATCAAGGGACAATAGCAAGAAAGTGAAAAGATGACCCACAGTATGGGAGAAAAATTTGCAAATTATATATCTGATAAAGGGTCTAGTATCTAGGATATAGAAAGAAATCTTATCACTCAACAACAAAAATACACCTACATTTTAAAATGAGTAAAAGACTTCAATAGAAACTTCTCTAAAGAAGATATGGCCAACAAGCTCATGAAAAGGTACACAACATCATTAGTTATTAGGGAAATGCAAATCAAAACCACAGTTCAATACCACTTCACATCCACTAGTATGGCTATAATTTTTTAAAAAACAAAAAATATCAAGTGGGAAAATAGCAAATGTTAGCAAGGATGTAAAGAAATTGGAACCCACATTGATGATTAAAAATGTGAAATGGGGCAGCCACGGTAGAGAACATTTTAACAGTTAATAAGGTAAGCACAGAATTGACATAGGACCCGGAAATTCCACTCCTGGGTATGTACCCAAAAGAATTGAAAACAGGCATTCGAACAAAAACTCATACACCAATGCTCATAGCAACACTATTCACAATAGCCAACAGGTGGAAATAACCCAAATGTCCATCAGCTGATGAATGGATAAGCAAGGTGTGGTGTATCCATACATGGAATATTATTCAGCCATAAAAATAGAAGTATTCATACATGCTATAACAAGGATGAACCTTGAAAATATTCAGCTAAGTGAAAGAAGCCAGACATAAAAGGCCACATACTGTATGGTCCCACTCATCTGAAATACCCAGAACATCAAATCCACAGGGACACAAAATAGATTATTGGTTGCCAGAGGCTGGCAGAAGGGCTAAGTGGGGAATAGCTTCTTAATGGGCATGGGATTTTCTTTTGGGGTGATAGAACTGTTCTGGAACCACATGGTGGTGATGACTAGACAACATTGTGAATGTACTAAATGCCACTGAATTTTACACTTTAAAATGGTAAATTTTATGTTACGTGCATTTTACCACAATAAGAAAGTCAGAAGACATGTGCTTTACCGTCATGAGTGACAAAGCGACAGCTGATTTCTAAACAATAACAAAAATCATGAATGATATCTTCAGAATGCTAAAAGGAAAAATATGAACCCCTCCTCCTAAAAGAAAACCTAATGAACATTTATTTAATGCATTAAAGCAAAATCTAAGAAATTTTCTAACATACATGAGTGATTTTAGCACTCAGACATATTAAAAAGTAATTCTAAAATATCTACTTTAGACAGAAAGAAAATATCTTAGATGAAAGCTTGAAATGCAAGAATGAAGACCAAAAAAGAAGTTACTATTTATGTAAATCAAAATAAACATTGACTTTTTAAAGTAATATAAAAGTTTATATTACTTAAATATATACAACATATTCTGAAGTTAAATAAAAATATATATACACACACACAGAAATGTATTACATGAGTTATCTAAAATAGTCAAATTCATAGAAACAAAAAGTAGAATGATGGTTACCAGGGGCTAGGGATGGGGGGAAATGAGGAGTTGTTTGATGGGCATAGAGTTTCAGTTTTGCAAGATGAAAAAGTTCTGGGAATTTGTTGCACAACAATATGAATATATTTAACATGACTGAACTGTACACTTAAAAATGCTTAAGATGTTTTTTTTTGTTTTGTTTGTTTTGTTTTGTTTTTTAAAAAAAGGCCATTACATACATGGAGATGCTAAGACCAGCCAACACTACCAGATGGATCTTAGGTGCCCTAATGCTAAGGGATAAAAGGGTGTGTGCTGGTAGATCTTCCTCTATAAACCGTGTCCAGTGAGATAAAGAGGCTCCCAAGAATAAGGAGTCAGTGTTTGTGAAAAGAAGTTGGGTCAAGTGTACTTCTTTTCTTTATTTAAGTACTAGCTATCAAGCAAAAAGGGAAAGTCAAATGGAATTAATCCCTGTGACCTGATGGGATGATGGACCCTGCTTGGTCTGCTAAATGCTATTGTGCACACATAAAATGCTTTAAGTAAGACTCTATGCCTTCATAAGCTTTGAAAGATACAGACTTTAGTTGCTGATGTTAATGCCACTTACAATTTTAGAGATATGAGTTAACATTAGTTGGTTGAAGACTGTTATGGACTGAATTGTGTCCCCCCTAAAATTAATATGTTGAATTCCTAACCCCAGTACCTCAGAGTGTGACCTTATTTGGAGATAGTATCTATAAAGAGGTAATTAAGCTAAAATGAGGACATTAGGGTGGGCCTTATTCCTATATGACTGGTGTCCTTAAACAAAGAGGAGATTAGGATACAGACACGCACAGAGGGACGACCATGTGAAGATACAGGGAAAATACGGCATCTACAAGCCAAGGAGAGAGGCCTCAGGAGAAACTAACCCTGCCAACACCTTGATCTTGGATGTCTAGCCTCCAGAACTGTGAGAAAATAAATTTCTACTGTTTAAGCCAAATGTGTGTGTGTGTTTGTGTGTATGTGCATGTGTGTGTGTGTGTGTGTGTGAATTTAGAACATGTGACAAAAACAGCATACAAGTCAAGATACTGATAATATATATAATATCTATGTAATATAATTCTTGTATTATCTAGGAGGTAAAGATATTGATTAACATTAAACCTTGATAATTTGATGCACATTATAATTTCTAGAATAACCAGTAAGTAATAGAATATAAAATAGGGTGTAAGAGGCCAGGCGCGGTGGTTCACACCTATAATCCTAGCACTCTGGGAGGCCGAGGCGGGTGGATCGCTCGAGGTCAGGTGTTCGAGACCAGACTGAGCAAGAGCGAGACCCCTGTCTCTACTAAAAATAGAAAGACATTATCTGGCCAACTAAAAAATATATCCACAGAAAAAATTAGCCGGGCATGGTGGCACATGCCTGTAGTCCCAGCTACTTGGGAGGCTGAGGCAGGAGGATCGCTTGAGCCCAGGAGTTTGAGGTTGCTATAAGCCAGGCTAATGCCATGGCACTCACTCTAGCCCAGGTAACAAAGCGAGACTCTGTCTCAATAAATCAATAAATAAAAATAGGGTGTAAGACTTCCAAAACGGTAGAAGAAAAAATATGAAAGGATAAAATATAGTCAATAAATCTAAATGAAAACAAGCAAAGAGAGGTAAAGAACATAAAACAGATGGAAAAATAGCAAGACAAGATGGTAGGTTTAAATCCAAATAAATAATATGAATGAACCAAATGTACCAGTTATAAGACAAAAATTGTCAGATCAATCAAAAAGCAAAAGCAAATTCTGTGCATTTTACAAGAAACATATCTAAAGCATTAGATACAGAAAAGTAGCAAGTCAAAAATGGAGAAAGTAATTATGCAAATATCTAAAGGATATCTGTTGCAGTTTTGTTGATATCAGACAAAATAGACTTTAAGACAAGAATGTATTATTGGAGGTTAAGAATGTAATCTCATAATAATAAAAAGTCTCTGGGAAAATGCCATTTGATTTCATATTACTTAATTACATAGCCTCAAAATATTCAAAGCAAAAACTGACAGAAAAAAGGAAAATAGACAAATTCAAAATTTAGAGTGGTAAATTTTAACACATCTCTTTCATCAATTGACAAAACAGACAAAGATAAAGTATAGAAATAGAACAATTAACAACACAATTCACAAATTTAACCTTATGGATATATTTAGAAAATTGCACCTTGAAACTGCAGAATTACACATTCTTTCTAAGCACAAAGGAAATACTTACTAAAATTTTCCATTTTAAACTATAAATAAGCTACAAATAAAGTAGTCTCAAATTTCAGATAATATAGACCAGGAATTCTGGTCACAATAGAATTAAAACAGACACAAATAAGAAAGAGATAACTATAAAATCTTCCTATGTTAGGAATCAAGAAATACATCTTTAATACCCCATATGTCAAAGGAGAAATCATGAATTAGAAAGTATTTTGAACTGAATGATAACAAAGCATTACTTATCAAAATGTGGGAATCAGCGAAAGCAATATTTAGAAGGAAATGTATAGCCTTAAGCACATATATTGGAATAGAAGAAAGGCTGAAAATTTATGAGAGAAGGCAGCTGTCCCCAACCTTTTTGGCACCAGGGACAGGTTTCATGGAAGACAATTTTTGCACACACGGGGGAGTGGGGGGAGATGGTGAGCGAAGGGGGGCGGCTGTAAATATAGATGAAGCTTCGCTTGCTTGCCCTCTGCTCACCTTCTGCTGTGCCACCCAGTTCATAACAGGCTGGGGACCAGTATCAGTCCCCAGCCTGGGGAGTGGGGACTGCAGAGCTAAGGCACATCTCAAGAAGCTAGGAAAATAGCAAAATAAATCAAGAGGAAGTAGAAGCAAGAAAATAATAAAGATTTAAAGTAAATGAAGTAAAAAAGAAACATATAGCATAAAGAACAAACCAATCAAAAGTTCGTTCCTTGAAAATTGACAAACTTCTGGCAAGACTGATCAAGATAAAAAGAAAGAAGGCACAAATAATCAATATCAGAAATGAAAAACAGGACATCAATAAAGTTCTTGCAAAAAATTCTGCCAACATAAAAAATAAGAGGATATTTATTAATCTTATAACAGTAAGTTTGGAAAATTGGGTAAAATGAATTAATTTCTAGTAAATATAACTTACTTAAGAAGGAGTGGAAAACCTTGAAACTCCTATAACCTTTGAGGAATTGAATTGGTATTCAGACATCTTCCCACAAAGAAAACTCCAGATCCAGATGGCTACAATAAACATTCTACCAAATTTTCAAGGGAATCTTAAAAAGATTCTTCCAGAAAATAGAAAAAGACTGTACATTATCCAACTCTCTTATCATAATAGCATAACCTTGACAACAAAACCTAACAAGGACAATATGAGAAAGAAAAATAATATGCCTATTTTATTCATGAACATAGATCCGAAATAATATATTAGCAATATGGACCCAAGTTGAATTTATCCTAGGAATGCAAGGTTGGCTTAAACATTAGAAAATTAATATAACTCACCATCACATTAACATACTAAAGGATTATGTGATCAATGAATGTTGAAAAGGCATTTCATAAAATTCAACATCTGCTCTTAATTTTTAAAAAATAGCAAACTAAGACTAGAAGGGAAATTATTTAATCTGAAAAAGGATATTCACAGCCTGAATTCTTTTACACTCCTTGTTTTGCTCTGATCCATGTGGTATTGGTGGGGATGAATGGATGGATGGATTCCCTTCCTAGATGGCTTCTTCACTCACATGACTGGTGCCTTGGTTTTCCTTGAGTTTGCTAGCCACATGTCTCCGTCCATCAGAGCCTCTTCACATGTCTTGTGCTTCTCATAGCGTGGTGGTCTTAGGATAGTCTCTCTTCTTACGTAAGAACTAGATTCCAATAAACCAAGGTACAAGCTGCCAGTCTTCTTAAAGACCAGGCTCAGAACTGACATAGCATCATTTCTGTCATACCCTATTGGTCCAAAGAGTCAACAGCCAACCCAGATTTAGAATGAAGCACAATAGACCTACCTCTCTATGGGAGGCGTATAAAAGAACTCATAGTCATCTTTAATCTGCCATATGTCAGTTTAAAACTGTATCAGATTCCCTAAGCAATGCAGTTAGGTGAGAAAAAGAAAGTATGTAATGATTAGAAAAGATGAAACAAACTCTTGTCATATGTGGAAGGTACGATGGCATAGATAGAAAATCCAAAAGAATCTATATATAAATGAGTAGAATTAATTTAAAATTTTACAACTCTGCTGAAAACAAAATAAATACCAAAATTAATTGTATTTCTATATGCTACAAACAAATAGTTGGAAAAATAGTTTAAAATACCATTTAAAAATTCCAAGTACAGTCCAGGCATGGTGGCTCACACCTGTAATCCTACCACTCCGGGAGACCAAGGTGGGCAGATTGCTTGAGGTCAGGAGTTCAAGACCCCAGTCTGAGCAAGAGACCCCCATCTGTACAAAAAATAGAAAAATTAGCCGGTGTGGTGGTGCACGCCTGTAGTCCCAGCTACTCAGGAAGCTGAAGCAGGAGGATCTCTTGAGCCTAGGAGTTTGAGGTTGCTGTGAGCTATGATGATACACTGAACTCCAGCCTGGGCAACAGAGACTCTGTCTCAGAAAAAAAAAAATTCCAAGTCCTAAATTGCACATTCCTGTCAGATAATGGCAGCTACCTAAATCTCCCCACAATCTTCACACACACATATAAAATTTAATCCACACACACACACATATAAAATTAAAAATTGTGAATAAAATAACCCACCTATAAAATAACTAGAAGACAAAGAATACTATAAGTTTCTAGTTACAAGTAGGAAATAAACATCCAAAGCAAAGCTAGCCAACCCAGCTTCAGAGCTCACTCTGAACAGAGTCTAGGAGAGACTGTGCAAAAAATAGGAAAGTCGGTGTGAGACCTAGTGGTGGTAGAACACAGATAAAATCACTTCTGGAAAGAGAAAGTCCTCCCTCCAAGTGATTAAATACTAATTTCTGAGACCTGCAGTGCCTTCTGGGAAGCTGAAAGGAAAGGGATTGAAAGTCTATAGAACTAGAGATAATGCTGTCTTAATTTCTTTGCAATAAGTATTACTTTCATAATCATAAAAAAGCTATTTTGATTTTGGAGAAAAATAGATGGTAAAAAAAGAACTAGAGATTATGAATGAAAGAAGAAAACAAATGTTGGAAATTAGTATCCTATAGAAAAAGGAAGCACGAAATCACAAGACACACAAACTTCTGGTGCCATCTATTAAATAAATTGCACTTCACTTTCTCAGTAGTAGAGGGCGCGCCTGAACCAAGAAATTTAGTAAGCCGCCCAGATCGCTGACCTCTGCCTACACAAAATCCCCTCTTATTGCTGGAACAAGAGAATATAAGGACTTTGTAAATGAACAGAAAATGGCATATGAGGCGGATGGTATTATTTTTCTTGATTTTTTACTCCCTCTTTCCTTGAAAACCTCATTGACTTTGGGCGTGGCCAGATGACTCATTTTGACCAATAGAATGTGAGTGGACATGACATACACCAAATAGCTTTAAATGTGGTAGTGTGTTTGACTCAGTATCTTGTTCCCGTGCTCCAGGCTCCAGACTGAGCCTCTAGAACTATGAGAGAATAAATTTCTTTTGTTTTTAAGCCACCGGTTTGTGTAATCTGTTACGGCAGCCCTAGAAAACTAACACAAATACAAGTAATGTTAGAGTTTAATTAAAAGTGTCCGTAAGAACTGAGGAATTTTGAAAAATATATTTCCTAACACCGTCCACTGAGAGGATCTAGAAATAATTACATTGCAGTAGCAATGAGCACACCCCATGCCCATTTCGAGACCTTGGTCTCTAAATACCATTCCCCAGTAAAAGGAATCTGGGTTCCTTACGAAATGGCTCATTCCGAGGCTAGAGCAAGGAAACTGCCAGGTGATCTTGGAACATCCTGATGTGTCAGAATGCAAGGAAGCATTCAAACACTAATGGGGTCACGTCAACGGAACACAGAAGCTGCCTTGAAGGGCTTCCTATTGGCCCAATTTTGAGACAATTGGAGCATCAAAAAGAATAACAATGGTAATGAATTATAATACACATACTAAATAAATAATCCAGAAGTCCATAAAACAATAAAGGGAGAGGGGAAGCATTTCATCACAGAAGAATTCCAGCTAATAAATGTAGGAGAAATGACAAAACAGGAAAATCAATTTGCAACCACCAATATACTAATGAATACTTGTAGAGATCTTTAATGGATGCTAAACTCACTGGATGAAAGCTTGTTGGGAAACAGAATATTTACACAGTCTCAAAGTGTCACACTACAGACTGTTAGGAAAGGGAAATCGTTACCCTTATAATAGATTGGGTGAACCCCAGCTTAATCATGTGATCAGACTTAAACATCATCAATAATGGGACAATTTGGCATCATGTAACCCCCTGATGTAATGCAATGAGAAGAACATTATCTCCTACTTTGTTTTCTTAGTAAAAATGTCTAACCAAAATCTAACAATGAGAAAACAGTCATTCCAATTTAGAATGTAGGACATTGTACAACACAAGTGTACTGGACTTCTGAAAAAGGTCACTATCATGAAGGACAAAAAGAGACCAGAGACTAGATGTCTATTCTAGATTACAGGACACTCAAAAGAAACATGAAAAGTAAATGCAATGTGTGATCTTTTATTAGATTCTGCATTGGAAAAACTATAGGATATAATTATGATGACTTAAAAAATTGAATATTAGATAATATTATGTTTACAATTTCCTTTCAAATAGTTCAGAAAAAAAGTATATGGGGAAGGAGAGAAAGAGAGGTAAAGGAAATATCTCAATATGGTAACAACTGGTGAATCTAGATAAAGGATTTAAGGGTGTTCATTGTATTATTCTTTCTATTTCTCCGGGTTGGTAACTTCTCAAAATAAAAGCTTGAGGGGAAATAATAAGGATTAAGTATAACAAAAGTTGTACAAGCCTCCAAATATACCATAAACATTTGTAAATGAATCTCAGAATAAGGAGCTTAATGTTCCTCAAAAGTTTTATCAAATGTACAAACTTTTTCCTTCTACAAATGTTTCTGGCATGTTTCCCATGATATACATTATGCTATATATTCTATGTCTGAAGATAAAATAGTGACCAAGGTCTCTGCCCTCATGGAACTGACATTCAGTAGTTAAGACAGAGGAAACAGCCAATAAACATGTAAACAGATAAATCAGAAGATATTGAATGCTACAAAGGAAAACATCAAGTTGAGATTTACAATACACAGGAGTCCTATTTTAGATGAGGAAGAAGTCTCTAAAGATGTAACACTGAAACTAGGACCCAAAGGTTAAAAAAGACGGACGAAAGAAGAAGAAACAGAAGGGTTAAGAGCCTTTCAAGCAGAGGGAATCACATATACAAAGGCTGTCACGGTAAAAAGAGCTGGCATTATCCAGAGCCTGAAAGACCAGACTACCTGCAATGCAGTGAAATAGGGGGAATGTAGTGGGAGATGACATCAGAGACTTGGCCAGGGCTGTATCAGGCAGAGCTTGGAGACCAGAATAAGGAATTCAGGTTTTATTCTAAGTGACATGGAAGGTTTTCATTGAGAGTGTGGCATCACCAGGTTTATATATTGAGATCTTTCTGGCTGTCGTGTAAGGGCGCCAGGGTGGGAACACACCCATTAAATCGGCATCTCTGGGGGAAGAGCTAGTCCAGGCATAATTATTTCTTAAAAGCTCCCTAGGTGATTCCAATAAGCAGCCAGGGTTGGGAACCTAAGGGGGAAATGTAGCTAAAGTAATGAAAATAAAGTTATTTCACAGTGCATTTGCCGGGAAAAGTCTCTTCCCACTTGGAATCTGAAGTGAAACCAACACCATACTTTGCAGAGATATAGATGCCACGATTATTGCTGGGAAATGTCACCCAATAGCCCCAGGAAGCAGGAGCCCTTTTGTTGCTGTTTAACCACTTCTTTCCCATTATGGTGGCAAGTTGCCTCTTTTCACACAAACTACCTCAGGAGATCTTCATATCTGTCCTTGTAGGCCTCCAAAGTCCCAGAGTGGCAAGCGCCTTGAGTCTTAGACCCTCCTCCCTCTTCCTTCTCCCGTCTTCACCCTCTCCTGCCAAAGCCACTGGGCTACACTGAATTCCACACCTGACTCCAGTCTCCAGATGGTCCAACACAGAGATGCTATGTGTGTCCTGAATCAAAGCACTCCATTTATCTGACCTTTGTGAGGTGGATGAGAACATTCCAGATAGAAGGCCTAGCTAGAGCAAAGGCCTCCAAAGCAGGCAAGCAGGGTGCTGTTAATTCTAATTTTTCCTGTCAGACAACTAATAAATGCTATCTTTCCTCTTTCAGGTTTTTCAGGGAAATCAAGATTCCTTCACAACTGTGGTGAACTCTCTAGACCCACCGCTACTGACTCGCTACATTAGAATTCACCCTCAGAGCTGGGTGAACCAGATTGCTCTGAGGCTGGAGGTTCTGGGCTGCGAGGCGCAGCAGCTGTACTGAGGGGCCCCTGGCCCCTCTTTCCTCAGCTTCAGTCTAGTCCCTAACTGGAGGCCAGTGTCCTCCTCCGGCTTGCCTTCTACTTTTGTGCCTGAACTTCAGGTTACTTCCTGCTCCACACTGTCCAAGGGCCATCATTTTTCTATAGATTTAAACTATACACTGCCCCCAAATTAATTGGAAGCCTCCCAGATTAGTTGTCATCAATCTTGCATTTCCTGGGGCTGTTGCATCCAATTTAACTTAACTCCTACCCATTGTCTGCAGCTGCTTCCCATGTAACTAGGCAAAAAGAAGTGAGGAGAGACCTGTATGAGTACATACATGCATTTTTATGACAAAAGGACCCATAGATTTAATCATATTTTAAAGGGGTAAATGGTCATAAAATAGTTCGATTTAATCTCCGAGGGATGTAGAAATAAAGCCATTTGGTCTTAATTGTGACCAATGAAATAGAGGTTAGGGTTATGGAATATTGGGAATCTTGAAATAATATGACAATGTCCTCTTGAAATTTGCAATATCCAAGAAAGGTAATGATGATAATATGCTTCTAAACAACATATATTTAATATTTCAGTGGAAAACTGAGGAAAATACATGGCTGTCTGGAATAGGAGATACAAACTTTGTAATTCTAATCATGCACTCACTTTACTCTCTCCCTCATCTAATTTCCTGCTGAAACAGCACAACAAAAATGTAACATGGGAAATTTTATACCATGAATGAAAACTACAGTCCTACTTATATACATCAAGGAGTCAAAAAAAATTGAACAGCTGAAAACAGAGAGAAAACACTCCATATCCACTGCGTAAGAGAAATGCCTACCTTGCCCACCCCCACAAGGTTGAGAAGGGTTTACTGCTCCTTCCATCTGCCTGCCCCCTTGACTACCACTATACAAAAAGGCCAGAGAATGGCTGCTTTTTTTTTCTATGCTAGAGCATTTCCTAATAATCCTCCTTGACCCTAATCTGACCTCTTTGGGGACTGTAGCTAGCTGTCACAGTATAGTCACAATCCACAACTGATGAAGGTGCAAATGACTTAGAGTCCTATAAAATCCTGTAAGGTTAGAAGTTAACCTACAGAAATCAATAAGTTATTTTGTTTTATAGCCTGGTAGAGAAGTTAACCCCAAAGGTGATATGGTTTTATTTCCTGTAAAAGATTAACCACTCTTATGTTTAACTTAATCCTCTTATTTTGGCATTATTTTCCCATTGACTGTGTACATCTGTATTTCTCAAATGCTCATGGGACCAGATCTTTTGTCCTCCTGCTGGTTTTCTCAGTAATGAGTTAAATAAAACATTGACACATACAAACAAATTCCTCTGAGAATTGTGTCTTTACACTGGAACGAAAAATGTGAACAATGATATTTTAAAAACAAATGGAGGCACTGAATAGCAGAATAGACACTTTAGAAAAGTAAATTAGTGAGTTAGAAAACCAGATTAAATTGAACTCAGGATAAATATAATACAATTCATGAGAGGCCAAATAAAATAAAAGAAATAAGAAATGAAGTCTTAATCTCGGAGAACTTATATATATAGAGAGAGAGAAAGACTGAGAAGAAATAGGGAGTTGCTGTTCAATGGGCATAAAGTTTCAATTATGCAAGATGAATAAATTCTACAGATCTAATGTACAACATTGTGCCTATAGTCATTAATAACAATACTATATTATGCACTTATAATTTTGCCAAGAGAGTAGATCTCATTTTAAGTGTTCTTACCACAATTTTTTTTAAATGGAAAGTTCCTGAAGGAAAGGTCAGAGTGGGTGTGATAAAATAAAACAATAGGAGAAAACTTATTTGAAATGAAATGAGAATAGTAAGAAAAACAAATTTCAATCTTCAGATCAAACAGAGTCCCTTAGTACAAGGCAAAATTAAAGAAAGACCAAAACAAAACATAACCTGGCAGGCATAACGTAGACGAATGAGATTGTGCATCTTTTACTGGCATAAACTTAGTCAAGCAGGAAAACATACCATTGCTAACCCCAGAAATTCTATAGCATTTTATAATGCTGATCAGGTTATTTACAAGATCACTGAGATCACAACAAATTATTTATTGGAAGATTGGTAAGCAAATCCAACCTCCAAGGACAAATATACTTTGTAACTTTAAGTGAACAAATAAAATTTTCTGTCACAAACATTTTATCAAATATAATCTCAAACTTACAAGTCAATGACCTTGTGGAAGATATATATTAAAACAACTCTATCCATCAATGTTATATAAAAGCTTTGTATTTTTTTAGTAAATATACTATATAGAAACCCAACTTTATAATGACAAGATACAGACTATAACAAATTCAACTTTAATGTTTACTAACTGGCTATAAAATATTTTCTAACTTCTTCCTTAGCTATTTAATCAAAGGGTAATGACTAACATAACACTGCCAGAAACATATGTCAACAACTTCTTTTTATCAGTATTTCTCTAATGTCTTGTGGTGATAAAAATAAAGCCTGAGTATATACAAAAACAACATAAAAGCCAGGAGGTGATGATCAACATTCAAGTGTTAAGATCCTTGTGGTTTGGAAGAGAGGTAAAGATATTTAATTGCTTTAGACATTTTTCCATTTTAACAATTTTAAGTGTGTAATTCAGTGGCTTTTAGTGCATTCACAATGTTGTGCAGTCATCACCTCTATCTAGTTTCATAATATTTCCATCACCTTTAAAAGAAACCCCATACCCATTAAGCAGTCACTCCCTATTTTCCCTCCCTTCAACCCCTGGCAACCATTACTATGCTTTCCAGTCTCTATGGATTTGCCTATTCTGGACGTTTCATATAAATAGAATCATACAATATGTGGCCTTTTGCATCTGACTTCCTTCACTTAGCGTAATGTTTTCAAGTTTCAGCACTGTTGTAGTATTTGTCAATACTTCCTTTTTTTTTTTTTTTTTTTTTTTAGACAGTCTCACTCTGTCGCCTGGGCCAGAGTGCTGCAGCGTCAGCCTAGCTTGCAGCAAGCTCAAACCCCTGAG
This sequence comes from Eulemur rufifrons, assembly GCF_041146395.1. Classification (NCBI taxonomy): domain Eukaryota; kingdom Metazoa; phylum Chordata; class Mammalia; order Primates; family Lemuridae; genus Eulemur; species Eulemur rufifrons. The sequence goes on along the minus strand of NC_091012.1, from coordinate 18,330,622 downwards.
CTCAAGCAATCCTCCTGCCTCAGCCTCCCAGGTACCTGGGACTACAGCCGCCACCACCACCACGCCAGGCTAATTTTTTCTATTTTTAGTAGAGTCAGGGTCTCACTCTTGCTCAGGCTGGTCTCGAACTCCTGAGCTCAAGCGATCCTCCCGCCTCAGCCTCCCAGAGTGCTAGGGCTACATGTGTGAGCCACCGCACCTGGCCCTATACCATATGGATTTTAAGAATAACTTTTCCATTTCTGCAAAACAAGCCACAGGGAGGCAGGGCATGGTGGCTAATACAAGGAAGTAACAGGAATAAGAAAGGAAATGATAAGATTCTTTGGTTATTTGTGTTTCTCAGAATGCCTTCTTTCTGGTTCAAAGGGAAAATGGCCTCCTGGGCTGCCCCCCATTTACTCTGTCACAGATTTAACAGTCTTCTTTTTTTTTTTTTTTTTTTTTTGAAGCAGAGTCTCACTTTGTTGCCCAGGCTAGAGTGAGTGTCGTGGCGTCAGCCTAGCTCACAGCAACCTCCAACTCCTGGGCTCAAGCGATCCTCCTGCCTCAGCCTCCCAAATAGCTGGGACAGCAGGCATGTGCCACCATGCCCGGCTAATTTTTTCTATATATTTTTAGTTGTTCAGATAATTTCTTTCTATGTTTTTAGTAGAGACGGGGTGTCACTCTTGCTCAGGCTGGTCTCGAACTCCTGAGCTCAAATGATCTACTCGCCTCGGCCTCCCAGAATGCTAGGACTACAGGTGTGAGCCACCTCGTCCAGCCCAGATTTAACATTCTTATACTCCCTTTGGGTCTCACTGAACCTCCATGCACCATGGGTCTGCTGGAATTTTGTACTCATGGGCATCACAAACACTATGTACAAATAGAGTGACAAAGGATGGAGGGGGGCTATAGGTTGCATTTATTTACTCCGTTCATGTGCATGCTCCATTGTTCCAGCAAACTTCACTTACAAAACACAAGTTCAAAGATAAAATTATTAAGAATTTCAAGAAAATGACATCTGAGCATTAAATCAAGCTCTGTGTAACTGCACACATTGAATTCCCATGAAGCCAGCCCTGAGTACCAGGCAAGCTGGGACTTTTGTTCATCCTAGCAACACCCATCTCAGTGCACCACTTGGAACCACTTCCAGTGTGTTCCTCCAGCACAGTCAAGCCTTCAGATGACTGTAGCCCCAGCTGATGTGTGATTGCAACCTCATCAGAGACGCCCAGCCAGAACCACTCAGGTAAATCACTTTAGAATTCCCGACCTGCAGAAACTGTAAGATAAGGAATGCTTTTTGTTTGCAGCTGATAAGTTGGGGGTAATTTTTCATGCAGCAGCAGATAACTTATACAGAAGCCATATTGTCTTTACACTGGAAAAGCCAGTAGGCACAAGATGCTAATTTGCAGCTTACTCACATGGTGACTATCTGTTGGCTTATCTTGTGGGTACAGGGCAGCAACCAACTTTGCAAGTCCTTCAACTCCTGCTGGATCTTTTGGCTCCTCCAAATCCTAGGAAAGTCATGTTTAGCTCTTTGATGAAGGATATCACCTTCTCATGCAGAGTACCCCAGCATCAAAGTTGAAAGCTTGGAGGTATTATAAAAATGGTGCATGTTTTAGTGTTTAGGGTTCCAGCTTCCCATAGACTCTGGTTTGGTTTTGTTTTGGTTTTTTTTTTTTTTTTTTTTTTGAGATAGAGACTCACTCTGTTGCCCTGGCTAGAGTGCCATGGCATCAGCCTAGCTCACAGCAAGCTCAAGCTCCTGGGCTCAAGCAATCTTTCTGCCTCAGCCTCCCGAGTAGCTGCGACTACAGGCATGAGCCACCATGCCCGGCTAATTTTTTCTGTATATTTTTAGTTGCACAGCTAATTTATTTCTATTTTTAGTAGAGATGGGGTCTCGCTCTTGCTCAGGCTGGTCTTGAACTCCTGACCTCGAGCAAACCTCCTGCCTCAGCCTCCCAGAGTGCTAGGATTACAGGCGTGAGCCACCGCACCCAGCCCCCCATAGACTCTTTAAACAATTCTCACAAGGGCATAAGGTCAAATCCTTATAATAGGTCTGTTTTGTTCTGCCATGCCCATGGCTAGAGTCACCTCAAAAGCAGTGGCAGGGGAATTCCCATAAGAGAGTGCCCCAAACCCTCCTGAGTGGGGCCAGTTGGGATTGCAAAGAAAGAAGCACTAAACACCAGGGTGATCAGTCCACAGAATTTATTAGGGGAACTTACATACAGAGTGGGCTGCAGTGTATCCTTGGCAGACAGCAAGAGAAAGGAAGATCCTACCTAGGTACGTCCACAGCCAGAGGTTCAGGGTATGGCGTTTTCATGAGGGTTTAAGGAAGTTGGCTCAGGGCCAGGCCCAGTTTCTTTCAGTACTTTGGACAACAAGCTTGATACCTTTATCAGTGCCTGGGAATGTTCAAGGCCCCAGTTTGGGTTCAAGCCTGCTGGGAAAAACCCACAGCTGGCTGGGATCACAGAGCAGCCAAGGCATTCTGATCTTCAGTCAGGACATAAAAAGAATGTGGGGACACTGGGGAACTCTACAAAGTCCCTTATTTTAGATATTTCCTAGTGGCTTTGTTTTCTCATAAAACCTTCATTGGTACATCACTTTTGTCAGTTCTTCCCAGAACTTTTTTTAAAAAAAGTTAGTTTGTGAGAGTTATTTGTATGTTAACAATCCTAATCTAATGTCTGTCATATATGCTGTGAATTTTATTACTTAATTTATCATTAATCTTTTACTTTTTTAACAATGCTTTGTTTTTCTTTTGTTTTTTGTTTGGTTTGTTTTTTTTGTTTGTTTGTTTGTTTTTTTGAGACAGAGTCTCACTCTGTTGCCCGGACTAGAGTGCCATGGCGTCAGCCTTTTGTTATAGGAAAGTTTTACAATTTTATGTCATAAATTTACCAACATTTTCATTTATGACTGTGGGTTTTATGACATACTTAAAGGAGCTTTTTCCACTTCAAGATTATAAAAATATCCACTTATATTTAATATATGGTTTTGGTTTTGTTTATTCCTTGTTGATCCATCTAGAATTTATTTTTCACATATTATGGCAAATGGCTCTCATTTTGGTGCATCCAAATGAATAGACAATCATCCCAACGTCATATTAAATAATCTCTTTTCCCCAACTGATGTGAAATGCTACCTTTATCATCCATTAAATTTTCATATACACACTATTATAAGGTGTAGTAGATACTATGTGGTGAATAAAATATCTTAGAATTTTTCAAGCCTAAGAGGGCACAGCTACTGTGAGGATGAGTTTCACTATCAACACAGATGTTCACGTATAGAGAGAAAAAGATGTATGTGTGCTTAGCAGTCAAATAGAGCCTGGGGGAGGGTCAAATGCAGTAGATGATATCATAAAGAGGGGTGGAATTCTATTTGGAACTTCAGAAACCTAAGAGGAAGACTCTGCCCAGCTTCCTCTGAAGACACCTACACTCTGAAGACTGAGGCCTAATTCACTGGCTGCTTTGGATTCCTTCGTGCTAAGCCAATTTTCAGGTAAGTGGCTTCCCACTGGACATGGGTCTCAAACAGTAAATGAGTTTATCAGTTGTAAATGTCTTAAGTAATAGAAATCCCAAATTATAATGGCTCAAATAGAAGTTTATTTTTCTCAAACCAAGCAGTCCAGAGGTAAACAGATACAGGTGTCAGTTTAGTGCCTTGAAAATATCTGAGCCAGAACATGTGTCATTTTCTTGGCCTTTTCCTCATGGACATTGCCTCGTGGTCACTAGATGTTTGCTCCAACTTCAGGTAATGTTCAAAGCAGCACAAAGGGAAAATGGTAGCACCATTTCTTTTATCAAGACAGCAAAAAGCCTTCCCAAAAGCTACCCATCAGATTTCTATTATGTTTGGGCCATGCAATCAACAATATATCTGCCAAAATTCATCATTCGTTCAAAAAATAATTATTGAGTACCTGAATATCCTGCATGTGTTAGGTTACTGTTCAGCAGTGAACAAAACAGACAAAAATCTCTGTACTCGTGTAGCATTATAATTAGGAGAGACATATAATAAAATAAAATAAACAAGTAAACTATATTATGCTAGATTCTGATAAGGTTTTTTTTTTTTTTTTTTTTTTTTGAAGATAAAACCAGTTTATTTAACACACATATAGTACATATTACATGCTTCTAATTGCTTCCCAAATATTCATTTTACTCTCATAACAACCCTATAAGCTAGGTAATAATGTTATCCCCTTTATACAGATGAGGGAAAAAGAGACTCAGAAAGGTCATTTAGCTTCACCACGTTCACACAGCTAGCCAGTTCAAACACAAATTTTCAGGGAGTCAAGTAAGTAGCATTGATTAGACCTGCTAATCTGTGATATCTTTATGGAGATTATTTCCCCAGATTATCATTAAGTTATCAATTATTAGTGAAGAGGACCTGAGAATGGTTTTTTTTATTTTTTATTTTTTATTTTTTGTTTGTTTTTCAGCTCATCAAGGGGGTACAAAAGATCAGGCTATATACATTGCCCATGCCTCCCCATCCCCCCGAGTCTGAGCTTTAGTTGTGTCCATTTCCTAGACAGTGCACATCACTCTCATCATGTAGGTGTGCACTCCTCCCATCCCCCCACCCCATCCCCCCCAGAGAGAACTTCAAACGTGTCCATTCCCCAGGCAGTGCGCATCGCACTCATCAAGTAGGTATACACCCATCCCCTCCACCCAGCCCCGACCTCTGTCCAATACCCAATTGGTGTGAATCCCAAATGTGCTCTCAGGGAAACCAGTTTGCTGGTGAGTACATGTGGTGTCTGATAAGGTTTTGAGGCAAAAATCAAGCAGGTAATGCAATTAGGAAGTTTGTGGGAAAATGGTACAATTTTAATAAAGGGATCTCAGGAAAATCCTCATTGAGAAGGTGATATTTGAGCATCTGAAGAAGATGAGAGAATAAATTCGGAGACCATGGAAGGGAAAAGCATTCCTTGGAGAGGGGATAGCAAGTGGTAAAATCCCCAAGGTAGGAACATGCCTAGCTTGTTCAAGAGGAAACAAGGCTGAGTCAGAATGATCAACAGGAGGCTAATAGGCTGTGAGGCCAGAGAAGTAACTAGGACATAATCTGACCTACAATTTAACAAGGTCTCTTTGGTGGCCGGCTCAGTGTGGAAGAGTCTGATGGAGTCAGAGATGATGGTGGGTAGCAGGGGAGGTGGTGTGAAGTGGCAGGATTCTGGATACAATTTGTAGATTTTTCTGATGGATAAAGATGTAGAAGAGAAAAAGAAGAGTCAAAGATGATGCCACATGTTTTGGCCTGAACACTTGAAAAAGTTTCTACTAATTGAGTTGGGTAAGACTGAAGAGGGATCAAGTGTAGGAGGTAATGTCGGGTATTAATATCTGAACTGATAGAGCATAGTAAGGTTTTATTTTATTTTGTTTTTTGGAGGGGGACATGCATTTTGTTTTGGAAACTGACCATGTTCAGTATTCACCTGTGTAAGTCAGTGAATTGTCCTTGTGTTCCCAACAGGTGGGAAGGTTTTTGCAATAACAGCTAAACCACCACTTTCTAACTTTTCAGACAAAGCTGCCGTGGGAAAGAGCTAGGGACAAAGAAATCTCCCCTCGACAGAGTGATCTAGGAGCACCAGCTGCAGCTGAAGGTGGAATCCATGGAACTCCAGAAGCTGCTGAGCCTTGGATTTCTGCTGTGCTCTCTGACTTGCCTCATGTTGGAGATGGTAGCTTCCTCTCCTTCACCTTTATCTGCTTTGAGAATAAAAGACAAAGCAGGATCGAAGCCACGCTCAAGAGGTGTGTTTACTGTTAGGATCAATGTTCCTACCTACATAAGACATAAGATTCCTGTCTCAGGTCAGGAAAAACTGAGTTCATGTTTGAAAACAATGTTCACCGGAAAGCAAACTCTTCTGATTTGGTTCGACTTAGTTTAACAAGCATGAACCTACCCACTGTGTGCCAAGCCCTCTGCTGGACTACACAGATTAGGAGTTGAACAGCCCCTGTTATGAAGGAGCTCCTAGATGAGCAGACAAAGCCATAGCAGGCAACCTTCCAGGGTGCAGGATCAATGTTCCCAGAGGGCAAGGAAATAATTAAGATTGTTTTGGGGAAGGGGTCAGAAAAGACTTGACAAAAGAGGTGAAATTTGAAATAAACCTGATGGTCCACTGATCCACAGCTTAGGGCTCCCAAACCCCTGCTTCCTACCTGCACACACATGCTGCGCGAGTGTCTTGCTGGTGAGCGGTGAACCCTCCCGACACCACGCTGCAGAAATTTTTGTTTTCCTCTTTCCTTGGTGTCAAATCACTTCTTCCCCTACTTCCTAAAGAAAAGACCCAACATGTCTAGCCTTTACTTCATCATTTACTTGACCCCTCCTCAGTGAATGTCTATGCTCTCTCTGCAGACAACTACAGGGCCTCGCCGATCAACTTCAGGGATTACCTGTGGGATTTCATCAAGAGCTCTGTACCTCCAGCAGCCATTTTTGCTTTTCTTATCACCACAGTACTAATGGGGACCCTCTGCTGCCTCACGTAAGCTTCTGTGGTAACTTAGGAAGGGAGGAGAGAGGAAACATGAAGGGGGCACAGAAACACTCAGGCTCCTCACTGGTCTGCACGTCTGTAATTAAGGGAAAGCTTTAAGCAAGGCAATTCTGGGAGCAAAACTCTGAAAGGCCATACAACCCACTTTTAAAAGTTCTCTACTTTCTCTTTTTTTCCCTCCAACTTGCCCCACCCATTACCAATGACTGACAGGTAACATTTAATAACCAGTATTTAGAACTGATCATTTCTTTTATTAAGTTCATTAACTCCTAATTTTCCTTCCCTTTGGCTCAGGAACTATACTTGGAAAATACATAATTAACTGTGTTCTCAATTGCCTGAAAATTTACCAAAGTATTTATCTACATAAATCATATGAAGCCAAAGAGATTCCTAAGGAAAACAAAATAGTTAAACTTAATTTTGTTAATTCAATTGGCATTTACCAAAAAGTGACTATTTGCCTACTTCTATCCTGATAACCCCAAAATTATCACAGAATCAAGAACTGTGTCTAGGAAACAACCTTAGGCACATAGAACTGGTTGGTGGCAAATAGCTGAGAAGTCAGCGAAGCTTTTGAGAGAAGCTTATTGCCAAAGACATCATAAGCCAGAACTAAATGAGCCATCAGTTGTAAACAATATTTAAGCCTCTGACCTTGCAAGAGAAGGCACCAGTTTTGAAGGCCCCTAGTACCAGAAAAGCCTTCCAGAAGATAAACAGGCCAGGGTGCTCCCCTTAGAAAGCAGGATCTGGGACTAATCAACATCTGCCAGCAGGATTCCGGGATTACTGCAGAACAGTGACTGCGGTGTGTCTCCCGTTCTTCCTGTTTCCAAGTGAGAATGTTTATGGTGGTTATCCTCTTCCTGTCCCATCATTGTTAGGGGGTGCAGAAATCAAGGGCAGATAACCGGGTTTAGTTCATAGGTCACTTAACCAAGCAGAGCCACACCCAGACTTCACAGAACCAAGCATCACCTGGATACCCTAGACTTTGAGCCCGACCCAGTGATGAGGGGGATTTTAGTCCTGAGGAAAGGGTTTGCCACAGGTCAGGTGTTCTGGAAGTAGACAGGAAGACAGGTGTTTGGTGTTCAAAGTATTATTAGGGATCAACACCTGTGGAAGGTAAGGGACAGGAGAAGTAAAACTGCCTTGCAAGCCCAGCAAAGCCTCAGTTGACCCCATCAGAGTTGTCCTACATTAGCCTAAAATGGCTGGACCCCTATAACTCCACCTCAATCAACTACTGGATGTGGGCCGCCCCAGGAGGTATGAAGAAGCTGTCTGCAGCTAAGGCCAACTCCAAAAGAGCTAACAGCTAGAGGCTGTCTGCTGACAACATTTTCAGCAGCTACGGAAACAAGGCCTTTCTCAAGGGGGAAATTGGGTAGCTGTCTTCCGTGTATGAAAGGAAAAGGGAAACAGATATCGGCTGATAAGAAAGATAGACTGTGATAGAGACTGGTTATAGGTTCATCAATCCTGTTGCTTTTTTCCAAGCATTGAATAAGATTACATTTCCCAACCTTCCTTGAAGTTAGGCTGGGACCATGGAACTGAGATTTGGCCAATGAAATATGGGCAAAAGTAGTGTATGAGGCTTCTAAGCCTGGCCATGAAATGTCCTGCACAATTTTCCATGCTGTCCCTCTCTCTCACATATGCATGGCTTAAAGTGATGGAAGGAACTGAGATCCCTGAATCATCTCATTGAGGAGAACTTGACCTACATCAGAATGAGGCACGAGGGAGGGATAACGTTTTATTGTGTTAAGCTACTAAGGTCTCAGGATTGTTTGTTACAGCAGCTGAGTGTTACCCTAACTAATGTACTTAGTAACCAACTAAGGAAGCCAGGAGTCAAATCAAGACATGTCTGATTCTACACCTTTTAAGTCACTGTTACTCGAACTCTGGCCAGTAGGCCAGCTGCATCAGAAGTATTGGTTAAACATGCACATTCAGAGGGACTTCTGTGAAGATAAAGCACATAATATTCCAAGAGAAATTAATTTCTGCTTTTAAGTAGATGGCTTAACCTGAGGAGAGAAACCAATATGCCCTTGCTGGGAACAAGCATCCTAACTAGTGAAAGAAACATCTTTGGACCCAATTGGGCACCAAATAGAAGCCTAAGAGATAGATTTGTGGGGTTTTTTTCTTTGTTTTATTTTTTTTTATTTCAGCATATTATGGGGGTACAAAAATTTAGGTTACATATATTGCCCTTGCTGCCCCCTCCGCCGAATCAGAGCTTCAAGCATGTCCATCCCCTAGACGGTGCGCATCGCACTCATGTATGTATACACCCATCCCCCCCCACATCTGCCTGACACCCAGTTAATGTTCTTCCTGAATGTGCTCTTATCTGATGATCAGTGAAACCAATTTGATGGTGAGTACACGTGGTGCTTATTTTTCCATTCTTGGGATACTTCACTTAGTAGAATGGGTTCCAGCTCTACCCAGGAAAATACAAGAGGTGCTATATCACCATTGTTTCTTATAGCTGAGTAGAACTCCGTGGTATAGATATACCACATTAATCCACTCATGTACTGATGGGCACTTGGGTTGTTTCCATATCTTTGCAATTGTGAATTGTGCTGCTATAAACATTCGGGTGCAGATGTCTTTGTTATAGAATGTCTTTTGTTCTTTTGGGTAGATGCCCAATAATGGGATTGCTGGATCAAATGGTAGGTCTACTTGTATCTGTTTAAGGTATCTCCATATTTCTTTCCACAGAGGTTGCACTAGTTTGCAGTCCCACCAGCAGTGTATGAGTGTTCCTGTCTCTCCACATCCATGCCAACATTTATTGTTTTGGGACTTTTTGATAAAGGCCATTCTCACTGGAGATAAGTGATATCTCCTTGTGGTTTTGATTTGCATTTCCCTGATGATTAGAGATGTTGAGCATTTCTTCATGTGTTTGTTGGCCATTAGTCTGTCTTCTTTTGAAGAGTTTCTGTTCATGTCCTTTGCCCATTTTTTAATGGGGTTGTTTGATTTTTTTCTTGCTGATTTTCCTGAATTCTAAGTAGATTCTAGTTATCAGCCCTTTATCAGATGTGTAGCATGCGAAAATTTTTAAGAGATAGATTTGAATGAATAAACATACAAGCAAGCCATATTTTCAAGAAGCAGTCTGTTGGTGAAGCAAGAAGGTAAAGTGTGAAATTTCATTATGCTCAGACCTATAGCTGCTGCTTGCAATTGGCTGGAAAGAAGTAAAGGCTTATAAGAACTCACTAGTAATACACACATCTCAGCATCATGAAGAGAATTTATTAGCCTCAAATACAGCACTGGCCCCTCCCCATGCAAATTTCCTGTAAATAACTGGTCCAGTAAGAGTTGATCTCATTCAACAGGAACCAGCACCAGATCTATACAAACTTGCTATATGGAAAAGATAAAAAATGTATAAGCAAAAAAAAAAAATGGCAGATGAGGAATAGTCAGCAGAAAAAAAAAATTCTCAGAACAGATAAAAATTGTGCACTAATGTATTGTCATTAATTTAAAAAAAACTTGATATAAAAATCACATCTTTCCCTTCATTGGTAGGACGTGGAAAAAAAATCACATTTCTATGTGATGACTTGGGATATAGAAAAAAATCACGTCCATAAAATAATAGTTTTAAGCAGAAATATTAACATAAGAGAGAAGGTATGAAACAGCAAAGCAAAAGAAGAAAATGAAAATTAGAAAAATCTAAGAAAAATATGAAATACAATAAGTAAAACTATCACAGAAATGAAAAAGCACAATGGAAAAGAGACATTGATGAAAAAATATGAAAGAAAATATGGATAACAAGATTTAAAAAGCAAGCATTATTAAATAAAGAGTTTAGTGAAAGTAAGATTGATTAGAGAAAAAATGATAGATGCAGGAGGCACATAATGATTTCTTTGATGAAGAGACCCAAGATAATCCAAGAAAGTTATAATTTTTTAAATGCTGCAGAAATAAAGGAAGATTTGAGTCCATAGTCATAAAGGGCACATAGAGTCTCAGGAAAAGTTGTCAGTTGGTGCTGGGCACATAGTAATACTCATTGATTTTTAATTAATACATTTCACAGCAAGGACTGCAAACAGCCTCTCTCTGCCTCCTTTTTTATCCTCTATACTCACCTATATGCTACTAGCTGCTCATTGCCTGAGGAAACTAACATGGAAGCCTGGTTAATCTCCCATCCTTCTGGAAACAGAGGTAACAGTCAGGAGGACCGACTGGCACTGTCAAGATATATGTACAAGGAATGTTTAGTATGGTTTACAATAGAGAAAAAATGGGAACAACTTAAATGTCTGTCAACCGGGGGCTGAGTGCTAGATAGTTACCAAGACCTTGATGTAGAAGAGTAATATTGTGGAAACATATTAATGAAATACTGTTCACTGGAGAAAGCAGATTATAACAGAAAATATATAGTTTAATCCAATTTTTTATATGGAGAAGAAGCCTCTAAAGTCCTAAGCAAAGTATTAGACATTGGTTATCTCCTTGTGCTAGAGAAGGGGTTGTTTTGATTATTGTCATTGTCATTGTTACTTTTTAGTTTCATTTTTATTCTTGTCTGCACTTTCCAATCTTTCTGCAATGGACTGTATTATTTGATTAGTACATTTTTTAAAAGATACTTTAAAAACAAAAGAAGAAAAATTATCTGACTATACTTCTACCACTACGTCCCATCCCAACTGTACTAGAAACACATTCTTACTATTCTTTTCTCAAGTCACCAAAACATTTTGTCTGTATGGAATCATTTGGTTCATATTAAGAAAAAAGCCCCCTAAAATCCAATCTTGGAAAAAGTGATATAATTATATAGTAACTCCGTGCAGACCAGAAGAGTGTATAAAAACTTAAACTTAGCTCGGCACTCACCATTTTATGTTCCTTTCCCAGCATTCTTATAGGTGAACCAGTCCAGTGAAGAACTAGAAGATTCAACGAGGCAAGTGTGGTATTTGGCTTGCTGAATTTCAAGAGAGTGGAGAGTGTGCTATATGCTCAAAATGAGAAAGTATCTATTGGTGAAAATTAAATTGTCTTCCATCTTAAATTGTATTTGCCTTCATTTTCTCCTTCAAAAGATACAATTGAAAAATGTGAATAATCTTATTTCTGTTTTGATTATAAAGTAATACACATTTATTGCAAAAAAATTTCAGGAAATAGGCTGGGTGTGGTGGCTCACGCCTGTAATCCTAGCCCTCTGGGAGGCCGAGGCAGGAGGATCGCTCGAGGTCAGGAGTCCGAGACCAGCCTGAGCAAGAGTGAGACCCGTCTCTACAAAAAATAGAAATAATTAGCCAGTAACTACTGAAAATAGAAAAAATTAGCCAGGCATGGTGGCACATGCCTGTAGTCCCAGCTCCTCGGGAGGCTGAGGCAGGAGGATTGCTTAAGCACAGGAGTTTGAGGTTGCTGTGAGCTAGGCTGACACCATGGCACCCTAGCCCGGGCAACAGAGCAAGATTCTGTCTCAAAAAAAAAAAAAAAGAAGAAGAAGAAGAAGAAGAAATAAAAATAAAAGAAAAAGTACTCATAATCCTAGCACCCCAAAATAAATATAGTTAACATCTTGATGTTTCTCCTTTCAAATCTTTTTCCACGTATATGTTACCAGTTTCCCACAGTCTGTTCTCTGAGACAATAGTTCTGTTTTAATAAATGTCATAAACATTAGGGTTCTGTGGTCAGTTATGTTTGGGAGATGCTGGTTTAAATTTTAACATATTTCTTTGCTCCAGGACTTGTAAGAATTTTTAACAGGCTATCAATAATATGAATCTCCACAAGGGGGTATAATAAGCAGCATTTCCCAAACTAACTTAAACATGGGATTTTTTTGTATGTAGTGGATAAGACACAAGTGGTTTAACCACCTCCCCATATAATAATTATTTAAGATGTTTCTATGTGTTCACTATTATAAATGTAATATAGGTAATAGTATTAAATTTATTAATTTGCTTTTCTCTTTTGCTGTTCTGAGTTTGAAATCATTCAACAGACACATTGAATACCTTCTGTGAGCCAGACACTGTTCTGGGCAGGTAACAAAACAGACCCTAATCCCAGCTCTTGTGGAGCCACCGCTAATGGGAAGATTCAGATCCTTGCAACAGCAGCAAGGTGCTGAAATAAGAGCATTCCTGGTATGTTTGAGGGATAGCAAAGAAACCAGAGTAAGCAAGGGGCAGAATAGGACCTTGAGGGCCATTGAAAGGATTTGGGCTCTTCCTGGGGGCCATAGGAGAGCCAACAGAAGGTTTAGATCAGAGGAGGGATGTGATTTGTTATACATTTTTGTTTTGTTTTGTTTTTGAGACAGAGTCTTGCTCTGTTACCCAGGCTGGAGTGCAGTGGTGTCGTCATAGCTCACAGCAACCTCAAACTCCTGGGTTCAAGCAATCCTCCTGCCTCAGCCTCCCGACTAGCTGGGACTACAGGCAAATGCCACCACACCTGGCTAATTTTTCTATTTTTTGTAGAGGTGGGGTCTCAATCTTGCTCAGGCTGGTCTTGCACTCCTGACCTCAAGGGATCCTCCTCCCTCGGCCTCCGAAAATGCTGGGATTACAGGAGTGAGCCATGGCTCCTGGCCTTGTTGTACATTTTTAAAGGGTCATCTCAGCTGCCATGTTGAAAATATAGGGGAGCAAGGACAGAAGCAGGGAGACCAGGGTGGGGGACAGCAGAGTTTCAGAAAGTGTCCAATTCTGAAGATATTGTGAAGGGAGAGCAGGCTGGATTTGATTGTGGGTTGGATGAGGTATAGGGGAGAGAGTGACTTCAGCAATGACACCCATGTTTTTGCCCTAAGAGTTGGGGATAACTGCAGGAGGTCAGGAATTTACTACAGAGAAAATGCAAAGAGAAAGAAAGACTGAAGTGATCTTCTCACCTATGCTGAGGTGAGATACAGCAGGCCACCACATGGCCTGTTGTGTGGCCTGCTGTGGCAAGGCATGGTGAAGTCAGTAAAGACGAGGTATGTTGCACAAGTCTTGTTTCCTTATTGATTTTCTGTCCAGATGATCTATCCATTGTTGAGAGTGGGGTCTTAACATCCCCAAATATTATTGTATTTCTTGTCAGTTTCTCCCTTCAATTCTATTAATATTTGCTTTATATAGCTAAGTGCTCCAATGTTGGGTGCATATATATTTAGAATTGTTATGTCTTCTTGAAGGATTGACCCCTTTATCATTATATTAATATAAAGACCTTGTTTGTCTCTTGTGACAGATTTTGACTGAAAGTCTATTTTTGTTATCTTCTTAAATTTTTTTATTATTTATTTATTTATTTCATCCTGTTGATTGACGATTCAGAATGAAACAGTAACTGTGAGGTGATGCATGCATTAACTAACTTGATTGTGGTAATTATTTCACAGTATACATGTATATCAATCATCATGTTGTATGCACTAAATATATACAATTTTATTTGTCAATTATACCTCAATAAATCTGGGGGAAGGGGACTTAAGAAGACTGGGAGTGTTCAGCTAGGCCAGAGGCTTCAGGTACTACTTCCAGTTGGGAACAACTGAGAGCGTTGCTCAAACCAAAAGATGATGGGCTGCATTAGAGACTAACAGGGAACAAGACAAGGGTGACAAGGGACACCCCTGTGACACCAGTAGGTGCCAGCTCACACTTGCAAGCTGAAGTGAGGGGGCCGATTTCCCCCCATAGCATCGTATTAGTCACACAGCCTTTGTCCCATACACTGAGATGTTAGGAAGAGATTGCCATTCTTATCAGAGACTACCTGCAGTGACTGTTTATCAGTTTACACTAAGCTTTAAATCAGATTGATATTTACTTAAGTTTTTTTCCACTAAGCAGCAAGTAGGAACTTGGGAGGGAAGTCAGTAAGTTATAACAAAAGAGAAGAAAAACTGTGAACATCTGAGTTTTGGTGTTAGTAGTATTTGGGACCCTGCTACTCCAACAGCAATTTGATGAGCATCCTTTTTTTGTTTTTTTAACAGTCGACATTGTTTAATGAGTCCAAGATTTACAGAGAATACTAGATTAGGTGCACTAGTGGAAATTTAGTTACAAAAGAAAAAAGAAATTATTATTATTATTATTATTTTTGATGAGCATCCTTACACACGGCTTTATAGTCTTTATATTCATGTCCAAGTTGTTCCTTGATATAAATTGCTTAATGGGGAATTGTTGGGTTATAAGCTGTGACTATATTAAGGTTTTTGATATTGTTCCACATAATGGTTGTACCCATTTACACTCTGGGCTCACAGCCTTCCCTCCTCTCTCCTTAACATTGTGTTATTTCCTGTGTTTTCTTTATATTTTGCCAGTTATGTTTGGCAATATGTTATTTAATTTTGCCTGTATTTTAGAAAATGATCTGTGCTCTTTTCTGCATAAGTACACAGCTCAAAGTGAACAAATTCCTCCTCCCCTTCTCTGTCCATATCACCAGCTCCTCCTCACCCCCAAAGTAACCCCTATCCTGTCTTCTAACACCATAACCTTGCATGTTTTTAAACTTTATAAAAACCAAGCCATACGTATGTATTCTTCTGTGATTTTCTTCTTTTGCTTGCATTATGTTTGGAGATTCATTCATTTTGATGCTTATAGTGAAAATTGTGCATGTCTCATTGTATGGAGAAAGCTCTACTCATTTAGACCATTAACTATAGAAGGGCATTTGTATTGTTTCTGTTTTTTTCTATTCTAAATAAATCTTTCATAAATATTCCTCTACATGTCTCATAGTGCGCATGTGCAAGTTTCTGTAAAGCACATACCCTGTGATTGAATAGCTGGGTCAAAGGATAAGCGAATGTTCCACTTTATGATGCAATGCCAGCTTCCCAAAGCCAGCAGTTATGAATGTTCCCATTATCCCATTTCCTTGATAACATGCAATATCATCAGCCTTTTAATTTTTTGTTAATCTGGTGAATAAGAAATTATGTCTCATTGTTTTCTTAATTTGTATTTCCCTGATGACTGATGACATTGAAGTCCTTTTCATGCGTCTGTAGATCATCTGTCTTTCTCTTCTATGAAATTCCTGTTAATGGATTTTGCCCATTTTTCTAATTAGTAGTTTTGCTTATTCCCTATTGATCAAAAGAAATTCTTCATATATTTTATATGCTAATCTTTTGTAGGCTACATATGTGGAAAATGCTTTCTCCCAGTTTGAAGATTGTATTTTCACTCTTCATATGATGTATTTTGATGAATGGAAGTAGTTATTTTAATGCAGTCAAATTTGGCAATCATTTCCTCTATGTTAGTATTTTTAGTGTCTCTTTAAGAAATCTTTTTCTACCCCAAAGTCATAAAGGAATTATTCTATACTGTCTTCCAAAAGTTTTTATAGTTTTGCCTTTTATGTTTGAGTCCTTAAGCTACTTGGAATTTCTTTTTTGTATGGTGTAAAGCAGCCCAATTTCTTTTTTTTTTTTTTTCATATTGTGAAAAGTTACAATTTTCCACTCATGAACTTTGAACTGAACTTCTGTACCTAAAGGCAGTTCTAGGAACTGAGAGAAGCAGATAGTTGCAATAAATTCCAAGAACCAATAAATTCCGAGGAGCAAAACCAGATTCTCAACACTGACCACCTTAAACTGGAGCTGGCCGACCGACCATAAAAAGACATGAGAATGTTGAAAAAAGACAAGCTGTGCACCCGCCCGGCCTGAGTCAGCTGCCTTGCTTTCCCAGTACTTTTCCACTCTGAGCTTTGCCTTAATAAAGACTAACGAAATTTTGCTCAAAGAGTCACTCTTTCTACAGTTCTTCCTACTAAAGTAGTTCGGATGAAGCGCTTACCTTCACCTCTGTCTAGTCTCAGTTTCTGTTTTGACGATATGAATACCCAACGTGCCCAGTACCACTTAGTGAACGTCTGTCCTGTCCCTACTGATCAGCAGTGCCACTCTGTCATATTATCAAGTGTCTAAATATGCATAAATCTGCTTCTAGCCTCTCTTCTGTTTTATTGTTCTATTTCTGTGCCTACACCACACGCTCTTAATTACAGAATATTACAGTCCCCTACTTTGGTCTTCTAGAATTCTTTGGCTATTCTTGCTCTTTACAACTCCATGCATATTTTAAAATTAAATTGTTAAATTTCACAAAACATATCTGTTGAGATTTTTATTATATCAGGATTGCATTGAATCTATAGGCCAATTTCAGGAGAACTGACATCTTAATAAAATTGAGTCTTCCAAACCATGAACATGATTTGTCTGTCTCTCCATTTTTTAATTCTTATTTAATGTATTACAATAGAGTTTTATAATTATCTCTATGCAGTGCCTACACATGGTTCAATTTATTCCTAGGTATTTGATAGTTTTAGATGTCATGATGAAATGGTATCTTTTAAAATTATATTTCCTGCATGTTGTTGGTGTATAGGAATGCAATTGATGTCTTCATAATGACTGTAGCCAACAACCTCGGTGATTTAGTGTTTACTAATTTTAATAATTTATCTGTAGATTTTTAAATATTCTACATAGACAATAATATATCTATAGATGACAACAATTTTGTTTCTTCCTTCACAGTCTTTATACTGTTATACGTTTATCTTTGCCTTACTGTGCTGAATAGGATTTATAATACAATATGGGAAAAAAAGTGGCTATAGAGGCATCTTCGCCTTTTGATGGTCGGCCAGCTCCAGTTCAAGGTGGTCAGTGTTCAAAATTTTAAGGGAAATGCATTCAGCTTTTCAACACTAATTATATTTGTTGTAGATGTTTAACAAGTAACTTTTTTTTTATTTCAGCTTATTATGGGGGTACAAAAGTTCAGATTACATACGTTGCCCATGTACCACCTATCCCCCCGAGTCAGAGCTCCAAGCGTGTCCATTCCCCAGACAGTGTGCATTGCACTCATCATGTAGGCATACACCCATCCCCTCCCCCGACCCCCCACCTCAGTCTGATATCCAATTGGTATCATTCCCATATGTGCATTTAGGTGATGATCAGGGAAACCAATTTTCTGGTGAGTACATGTGATGCTTGTTTTTCCATTCTTGGGATATTTCACTTAATATAATGGGTTCCAACTCTCTCCAGGAGAACCATAGAGATGTCGTATCTTCATTATTTCTTATAGCTGAGTAATACTCCATGGTATACATATACCACAATTTACTAATCCATTCATGAATTGATGGGCATTTGGGTTGTTTCCACATCTTTGCGATTGTGAATTGTGCTGCTATAAACATTCGGGTACAGGTATCTTTGTCATAGAACGACCTTTGTTCCTTTGGGTAGATGCCCAATAATGGGATTGCTGGATCGAATGGTAGGACTATTTGAATCTGTTTAAGGTATCTCCATAATGCTTTCCACAGGGGTTGCACTAGTTTGCAGTCCCACCAGCAGTGTATGAGTGTTCCTGTGTCTCCGCATCCATGCCAACATGTGTTGTTTTGGGACTTTTTGATAATGCCCATTCTCACTGGAGTTAAGTGATATCTCATTGTGGTTTTGATTTGCATTTCTCTGATGATTAGGGATGTTGAGCATTTTTTCATATGTTTGTTAGCCATTCTTATATCTTCTTTTGAAAAATTTCTATTCATGTCGTTTGCCCACTTTTTGATAGGGTTGTTTGATTTTTTCTTGCTGATTTTCCTGAGTTCTAAATAGATTCTTGTTATCAGTCCTTGCTACAAAACACAGTGGAAAGTCTCAAGAGCAGGGTAGATCAAACAGAGGAAAGAATCTCAGAGATTGAAGATAACTCTTTCCAATTAAATAAGTCAGTCACAGAGATAGAACAAAAAAATAAGAGAAATGATCAGAGTCTACAAGAAATGTGGGATTATGTGAAGAAGCCTAACGTGAGAGTTATTGGCATTCCTGAGGGTGAAGAAGATAATAAGCAAGGGTTGGATAAGCTATTTGAAGACATAATTGAGGGAAATTTTCCAGGCCTTGCTAAAACTCTAGATATACAGGTTCAAGAAGCTCAAAGAACCCCTGGAAGATTCATAGCAAATAGGAAAACACCACACCACGTGGTCATCAGACTGACCAAAATATCCACTAAAGAGTCCCTTCTTCGAGCTGTAAGGAGAACAAGTAACTTTTTAAATTCAAGTTAAGGATGTTTTCAGTTTTTTTGATAAAGGCCATTCTCACTGGGGTTAAGTGATATCTCATTGTGGTTTTGATTTGCATTTCTCTGATGATTAGGGATGTTGAGCATTTTTTCATATGTTTGTTAGCCATTCTTATATCTTCTTTCGAGAAGTTTCTATTCATGTCATTTGCCCACTTTTTGATAGGGTTGTTTGATTTTTTTCTTGCTGATTTTCCTGAGTTCTAAATAGATTCTTGTTATCAGTCCTTTATCTGATGTGTAGTATGCAAATATTTTTTCCCATTCTGTAGGTGGTCTGTTTATTCTCGTGAGTGTTTCTTTGGCTGTGCAGAAGCTTTTTAATTTAATCATGTCCCATTCATTAATTTTTGTTGCTGCTGTGATTGCCTTGGGGGTCTTCTTCATAAAATCTTTACCTAGGCCAATGTCTGTAAGAGTCTTTCCTACATTTTCTTCTAGAATTCTGGTTGTATCACACCTAAGGTTTAAGTCTGTTATCCACCGCGATTTGATTTTTGTGAGAGGTGAAAGCTGTGGGTCCTGTTTCAGTCTTCTACAAGTGGCTAACCAATTCTCCCAGCACCATTTATTGAATAGGGATTCTTGTCCCCAGAGTATATTCTTTCCTGCTTTGTCAAAAATTATGTGACTATATGAGGATGGTTCTATATTTGGATTTTCTGTTGTGTTCCACTGGTCTGTGTCCCTGTACTTGGGCCAGTACCAGGCTGTTTTAAGAACCATGGCCTTGTAGTATAGTTTGAGGTCTGGCAAATTAATACCTCCCATTTTGTTTTTTTGCTTAAAATTGCTTTTGCTATACGGGGTCTTCTCTGGTTCCATACAAAGTGTATAATTATTTTCTCTACATCTGTGAAGAATGATGTTGGTAATTTAATAGGGATTGCATTGAATCTGTAGATCACTTTGGGTAGTATAGACATTTTAACAATGTTGATTCTTCCGATCCACAAGCATGGTATATTTTTCCATCTATTTGCAAGTTCTGATATTTCTTTTCTCAGTGTTTCATAGTTTTCCTTATAGAGGTCCTTTACCTCTTTAGTTAGGTATACACCTAGATATTTTATTTTCTTTCTTGCTATTTTGAAGGGTATTGAGTTTTTAATTTGGTTTTCTGATTGACTGTTATTGGCATATATAAATGCCTCTGATTTGTGTATATTAATTTTGTAGCCTGAGACTTTGCTATATTCGTTAATCAATTCCAGGAGTCTCATGGTTGAATCCTGGGGGTTTTCCAGATATAGCATCATATCGTCAGCAAAAAGTGAGAGTTTGATCTCTTCCTTCCCTATTTGGACTCCCTTGATTTTGCTCTCTTGCCTGATAGCTCTCGCAAGGACTTCCAATACTATGTTGAAAAGTAATGGGGACAGTGGGCAGCCTTGTCTGGCTCCTTCTATACCTAGTTTGTTAAAAGTTGTTTTTTTTTATCATGAATAGATATTAGATTACATTGAATATTTTTTACCTACTGAGATATCATGAGTTTTTCCATCAACATTAATATATTTTCTAATTTAATATAATCTTTAATTCTAATATCTGAAGTTGTTGGTCCCATTTGGTTATCTGTAGTTTCTGCTGTATTTTACTCATGGAACCTGGTTTCCTTGTTTGTGTAGTGATTTATTTATTTGTGTCTTACTGTGAGCTGCATATTTTCCTAGCAAGTATGTGTGGAAAGGCCTGGTCTCAATGAAGACTCCTAGAAAAGACTTGTGTTTTGCTCTGCTAGGCACCTTGTAAATTAGCCACTTAAGGTTTATCAGGTCACTCAGGTAGTGTGACTTTGGGCTGCCAACCAGAGCAAGGATCAACTTGTACTTACAAATTCTCAGGGGAAAACTTTTTTAGCCCCTTATTGTAGATTCAGTTAGTGGTCCTGCGGAAAGTAGATTAGCGGTTGCCAGGGGCTGGGAATGGAGAGTGACTGCTAATGGGTATGGGATTTCCTTTAGGGGTAATGAATATGTTCTGGAATTGTGCTATGGTGCGAATATTTGTGTTCCCCCCCCCCCCCCGCAAGTTCATATGTTGAAACTTAATTCCCAATGTAATGATATTAAGCAGGGCCTTTGAGAGGTGAGGCCTTTGGGATTAGTGCCCTTATAAGAGAGGCCTAAAGGAGCTTTTTTTCCCGCTTCCACCATGTGAAAACTCAGCAAAAAGGCCCTATGAGGAAAGGGCCCTCATCAGACACTGAATCTGCCCAGTGCCTTTATCTTGGACTTCCAGTCTCCAGAACTGTTAGCAATAAATGTTTGTTATGTATAAGCTACCCAGTTTGTGGTATTTTGTTATAGCAGCCCAAACGGCCTAAAACAAATTAGATAGTAGTGATGGTTGTACAACTCTGTGAATATATTAAAAACCACTGAAGTTTTCACTTTAAATGGATGAGTTTTATAGTATATGACTGTTATCTCAATTTTTTAAAAAAGTACTTGTTTCATAGTGTTATGGTCTGAGATGCGAGAAACGACCACCTAGAGACCGATTTGAGCCAAATCAGGAGTCTTTATTAGCTGGCCAGCGACTACCCTCTGCACCGCCCAAAGGCGGCACAGAGAGCAGCAGTGAGCCTTTGAACCAGAAAGTTTTTATATTGTAAGTTTGTGGGTGAAAAATTATTAAGACTGAGCAAGCATGTGTACAAAAAGCCTTGAGTAAGCATTATATCATTTTCTTATCTTTGCTGTAACAGGATCTGGGCAGTTTGGGCTCTGGGCCATATTTTGTTTACACAAAACGTGGGGTCTGGAATCATTTCACACAGAACATGGGTGTTGTAGTCACTTAGGAATTTTTGTGCTGGGGGTACTATCTTGAGTAAGCAGGAGCAAGCAGGTTTACAGAAGCAGAATGGCAGATTAATGACTTTTCAGTGCAAAACTCACACTCTAACAATAGGATTGTCATAAGGCTAAATGAAAGAAAGTATGTAAAATGCACAGTGCTCGTGTTCAATAAACAGTAATTCTTGAAAAAAAAATAGTGGTCCAAAGCTTCACTACTGTAATAGAATTACAAATGAACATCCTTGCCATGGCCTCATTGTGGGTAGAGCACACTTTCCTACTCCTTGACTATGGGCTTAGTCATGTGACTTTATTTGGCCAAGAATGTGTTTAATACTTTTTATCCAGCATTTTTAGTTGTTTTAGTAATGGAGTAATTCAGGTACGGGTCTGCCATGGAGCCAGAAATTGACATTTTTTGCATCACTTAAGTTGTATTCCAAATTAGCAGTGTGGATTCATATCTTTCCATAACTTTATTGTACTTGTATTCCTTTTGATTTCTCATTTTTATATTGCCTGCTCACATCTCTATCCCTTTGGTGCTTTTCTTCATTTATTTTAAAGAATTCTTTGTAAGTTAAATATATTAACCCTTTATATATCATATATTCAAATAATTTCTCCAGTTTGTCTCATGTCCTATAATTTTATTTGTGATAAAATCTTTAAACCACAAAGAGATTGAGTGATATTTTTTCAGTGAAGAAGGCAACATGTATGTTTGTATGATTAATTTTCCATCCATTCTCTCCCCAACCTGTCCCATAGTATGTATCTGAGCATATTATTTAGTTTTAGTGTGTTAGGATCTTGGTCTACATCCCTTGGAAAACTGAACATGAGGCAAAACTTACATGCTAATACTTTATTATGGGGCACAATACTATGGCAAGAGTAAGGGGAGAAAGGGAAGTGGGGCAAGGAATGAGGAAAAGCAAATATGAGGCAATGGTAGATAGCCACAGCTTTATAGAATGCTGCTGGCTGTTTGAAGCCCTAGAAGCCCTCATACAGATAGTAACAAAACCACTACAGTTTGGAATAGTTCACTGAGGAAAAGAGTTGCAAGTCCAATCCTTCAATATGGTGGCAGTCTCCTAAAAGGACTTAAAGAGGGTTGGTAAACCTAGCTAGAGACTTCTGAAGCTTGTCTCAGGATTGTAATTGATATTCATTATCTCCCTGTTCCATCACCTGTTATACATCTCCCTCTTCTAAAGCCAGCCCTTGAATGGCCTAGGTTGCCAGTCCACTAGGGTGACTCCATTCTTCATCTTTGATAGGTCTGAGCTCTTAGTTGCCTTGTCCATGTTGGGCTGTGGTTACTGCATTATCCCATTTATAGTTTTCATTGGGCATGGAAACACTAATGGGACACCCAAGTGATCCCAAGTTCCAGACATATTTATCCCTGATCTAGCAACCCTAGATCCTCATGGTATTCAGCGTTGACTTGCTGGCCATTAGCACAAGGAACACAAAATAGCCAAGTAGTGGTCACAACTTCCAGTTTAGTGGAACCTTTATTGTGTCCCTAGTGGAACTGCTTCTCCCACCCCCAAGTCCTATCCGAAGGGTCTATTTCCTAAGGCAACCCCATTTCTGAGAACTGTTTTCTTAGCTGGGGTTCACTAGAAAACACAGCCTGAAGCAAAACATATGTGCTAAAGCTTTACTGAAAAATGTAATCTCATGAGTGTAAGAGTGAGGCAGAGAATGCTGAAAATAAAACATAATTTTGTTGCTCCTGAGCTTTCCACTGCTACTCAAGAAAATACAGCTTGTTTCTCAGTCTAACCGGATGCTTCCAGACAGGCTGTATCGAACCACAGCAATGAGAAAAATGAGACAAAACCCTGCTGGCAGACCAATCGCACCAGGGATCTGGTCAGAATGAGCTTGAGCACAGAAGCTCCTGCTGCAGTGGGCACGATAGAGGTCATTCCAGAACCTGGCCCTCACTTTTGGAAGAGTCTGCAGGAGTCAGAAGTGTTAGGAGATGTGACAATGGCAATGGTAGTTGGGGATTTCCATTGTTCACGGGACCGAGGGCCTGGTAAGTAGATAAGTCTGAGAAAATATGGCAGTGGCATAAATTGGAGCAAGGCCATACATACTATGGTTTCTCTACCTGGACAACCAAGGCAATTCTAGTCATGACTATTTTGAAGATGCATAGATGAAGGCTTGGAAGGTTACAGACCAAATTGGAGATAGTTGTTCCCTCTAGGAGTGGAATTGCTAGCTCAGAGGGTAGATGTATGTTCAACTTTAAGAGATAATGGAAAACTGTTTTCCTAACTAGTAGTACCAGCTTAGACTCCCACTGGCAAGATTCAAGAAATTGTATGGATTCACATCTTCTCCAACACCTGATACTGTTAGGCTTTTTAATTTTTGACAATTGAATGGGTGTACACTGATATTTCATTGTAGTCTTGATTTGCAGTTCCTTCATCACTAATGAAGTCAAATATCTCTTCATAGGGTCATTGGTCATATGTGTTTCTCCATCTGTGAAATGTCTATTTATTTATTTATTGATACAGCTTGTCTTTTTTTTTGCCCTTTACGGTGTCTTTTGATAAATAAAAGCTCTTAATAAAATCACACTTATTGTTATTCTATTTTATAGTCAATGGTTTGTCTGCATTGTTTAAGAAATCTTTATCCCAGTCTAAAAGTTCTTTGCCTGTGTTTTCTGTCAAGAGCTTTAAAGGTGTGTTTTTGACATTTAAGTCTTTAATCCATCTGGAATAGATTCTTATTCTTTTCAGTATCGCATGAAGGAGGGCTCCAGTTTCAACTTTTCCAATATAAATAATCATTCTCCAGCATCAATTAATGAAAATTCCCTCTTTACTTACTTAAGCTGCCACTTCTGCCACTTGTATCATATACCACAGTTCGATACATGCACAGGTGTGTTTCTGGGTTCTCTGTTCTATGCCATTGCTCAATTAGTCCATCCCTGAACCAATATCACACTCTCTTAATCTCTGTCTCTCTCTCTCTCTCTCTACCTCTCTTTCTCTCCACTTTCCCCCACCTCATTCTTTTAGAGTGATCTTGGGGAAGGAAACGACCAATCATGTGAGCTTAGCCTTTGAGCAGAGGAAACTGGGCCATGCAGCTCTAAACTCCTGCCCTTGGATTTTCCCCTCTTGGTTATGAGCTCCTTCCAGAGAGCTTTGAGGAAGGCCAAAATAAGATTACATGGAGTAATGAACTGCTTCTAATACTGTAAGGCTACTAGCTTGAGGTAAGGGGGCCAGGAGCTCTGTGAGCACAGTAAATGTTTGTTTGCATCAGAAAGACTTCCATCACTGTGACTGCTATTTTATCAATTCCAAGGCATTAGGATACTAAGAAATCTTCCCCTAGGATTTGCAAGGAATGTCTGCTTTCACTGATCCCTAAAAATTTTGTGGCATTAACGGCAGATTTGGCTTAAGTAAAAACAGTTTGCCCTTGAAGGCAGTAAGGTCCTTCATCGTTGAACAACATGCAGCGATGTAAATGACAGGGTACTAGCAGCACAGGGGCCTTAAAGGCATTTTCGCAATGTCCAAATCTCAGAGGGTGCACTGCCTCTACTGTGTCCCCATTGATTATAGGTAGGGGCTGGAATCTCCAACATTTTTCAAGCTCCGGTTAAACCGGGTGATTCGGACTTCCCCTGCTTTCCTGAGTACACGAACCGCTCCAGGGGTCGCATCAGCTAGAAGCTAGCGCAGCCCAGGTGGAGTGAACGGGTGGCCGCTGCAGCCGTGGGCGCCCCGCCTGTCGCCTCCACGAATTTGCCCCCCTCCCAATTCTTGTCCTTCCGGGATTCAGCCCACCCTACCACCTTGGGCCACAGGGGCTAGGCTAGACCTACGCCTCCTTCTGGCCCCGAAGGGCCGCTGCCCCGGCCCCGGGAGCCGCAGGGTCTGGGCGTGGGCGAGCCCGTGGGCGGGGCGAAGGCGGGAGTGGGCGGGGGCGCGGGCGGAGCTCCGCCCATGCCCGCCCGGCGCGCCGCCTGCGGGGCGGTGACTGGCCCAGCAGCTCCGCGTCCCCGCCGCCCCGCAGGCCCCGGGGCCCTCGCATTCCCAGCGCTGCCGAGTCCTGAGTCCGGTGTCCCAGCTGCCGCGAGATGACGCTCAAGGCGAGCGAGGGCGAGGGTGGGGGCAGCATGCGCACGGCGCTCTCTGACCTCTGCCTGGAGCACTTGCTGCAGAAGCGTAGCCGGCCGGAGGTGAGCGGGCCTGGCAGGTCCCCAGGGTGCTGGGCCGGGGCTCGGCTCCAGGCCCCTCCATCCACCCCGGGACTTTCCTGGTCCGCGGCCCTATCCCCTGGGGGGGGGGTCTGTCTCCGGGGGCCCTGTCCTTGGGGGTCCTGGCCAAGGGGTGGAGGCCGCTGCAACCAGCGGGGTGGGGACCGGGTGAGCTCGCGGCCTGATTCGTGCCGGGCTCCTGGTGCCGTGAATTGTTGCCCGGAGCAACCCTTCTTTAAGTGGAAATCATGAGAGGCCGCGGCCCGGACCTTATTAAGGTCAAGGAAAACTTCCTCATAGACGGAAGTCAGAATAACAGAAACACTTTAAGGAACACACATCCAGGAGTAGGTCTGCCTGGTTGTCGTTGAAGTGCTTGTGTTTGGGTCAGCAGACGTGGTTGTGAAAGCCAACTTCAGGGTCCAAATTGCTCCTCACTGTCCCTCTGCGTTTAGGCAGGTCCCCTTGTGCTATGGTGCAGATGGGGTGGCCTGTGTGTATTTGTTGGTGGAGAAAGGAATCCAGGGATTTTGGAGCTAATTCTGCCCGCGAGATTCCAGTGATGGCCAGTAAACAGCTATTAACCTCTGTTCTCAGAGATGACCTGAGGGTAGGTTCTGTTGATGCCTAGCAACTCTCTCCCAATCTCAGTGGTTTACAACACTGAGCATTTTCATGTTATTTCTTATACTTCTCAGTGTGGCCTGAGCCTAGAAAGGTTGTTGTCACTCAGGGTTTCTCACTCAGGGTCACACCAGAAGGATGCTCACTCATGTGGAGGTTGATGCTGGCTCTCCTTTGGACCCATTACCCAGAATATCAACCAGCAGCCTCTCCATGTGGCTTAGTCTTCCTCACAGCATGGTGGCCAGGTCCCAAGCAGTGAATGTTGAGAGAGAGAGAGAGAGAGAGAGAGAGACAGAGAGAGACAGAGACAGAGAGAGAGAGAGAGAGAGAGAAAGCGTGCCAGACAGAAGCTGTGCTGCCTTAGAAGATCCAGGCTCAGGAGTGACTGCAGGAATCTCTTTCCTAGACTGCAAGGTCTTCCAGGGCAGGGCTGTTTCCTACTCCTTTATTTTAAGTACCCAATAAGGGGGTCCTCAGAAATGTTTTCTGAATTAATAAATGACTAAAGAGGTGGACATTAAGGATTTAGAATAATCCTCTAATCTCGCAGCTGAGGAAACTGAAGATCTGCAAGGTAAAGCAAACAGGAGAGATGTAGACTTCTTTGGGCTGGGTGGCATTAGCTCAGGGAAACAATTGATGGATATCAGAACTGAGCTAGATTTTGTATCTGCAGAGTCAGAGATCAGTGTGCTTTCTGCTTCACCACATTGCCTCTCCTCCGTATACCACTCAGAGTAAGGTCATCACACCTGTCATTTCAAATCATGACTTCAACAGCCTGGGCTTAAATGAGTGCAGGAGTGAACAGGCGTGGAAGACGCTATTGCTATAGGAATCACAACACAAAATTGGAATGGGCACTAGGAGAGAAACAGGGTCTTAAAGCTACCTGATTACCCATGAGCTTGGACGTGTGATTTTCTTTTTCTTCCCCACAATCAGCTAACGTGGCTGAGCCTTAACTATTAAAAAAAAATCTCTTTATTTGAACTTATTTTTGGCAGTTTTATTGAGGTATGATTGGCACATCATAGAATCATGAATTTTAATTGTGCAGTTTGATAAGATATGACAAATGTATACAGTCATGTAACCACCACCACAATTGTGATAAAGAGCAAACATTTGCAACATTCCAGAAAATTCCCTCCTGGCCCTTTGCGATCAATCTCTTTCCCCCACCTGAAGCCTGGCAACCACTGACCTATCACTACAGATTTGCCTTTTCTAGAATTTTATATAAGTAGAATCATAGGGTGTGTAATATTTTGTGACTGGCTTCTTTCATTCAGCACAACCTGATTTTGTGTAAACCTGTCTGCTCCCATATGGGCATGCTGGAAAGACTGTGTGCCTCCTTGAAAAGAGGCCCACTCACTACCAGAGTTATATTGTGGGCACACCCTTTGAGTAAACAGCAGTTTTTGTGGGACTGAATTTATACCATAATATTGGATACAATCTATCAGTTAGCTATTATAATTTGTTTTGGTTTTATTAAAGGATTTGAAGAAGATAGAATAAGAAAACTTGCTAAATCCCAAAATGAAATAGCATTCAGATCTGTCGAGGTGAACGTCTGATGGAGAATCTTCACATGATAAGGGGTGGCTGGACCCCACTAACCTGCAGATTCTTATTTCTTGAGATTCGCCTTCCCTCTGGGGCTCTTACCAGTCTTTGCTGCAGCACTAGGCTGCGCCTTTCACTTGTGTGGCCGTGGGCAAGCTACTGAAGCTCTCTTGTCTCTATAAGATTGGCATGTTCAGAGGGTTGTGGTGATGTTTACATGAGTTAGTGCTTGTCAGGCACCTTGAACCACACTGGGACATGCAGGGGAATGGCCCAACACCTCCCTGAGAGCTGTCTGCCCAGTAGCAGCAGTCAAAAAGTTTTCATACAGTGGCAAGATCAGAAGCAAGGAAACTTATGAGGAAGTTATTGGCCTCAATAGAAATCATAAAATTATTTTGCTAAAAACTTCATTTGAAGGTATCACTTTATGAAAAAGTACTAAAGATTGAAAACACAAAATTTCACTTCGAATCCTCGTCCACATTTATTTAGAGACAGAGTCTCGCTCTGTTGCCTCGGCTCGAACTCCTGAGCTCAAGGGACCCTCCTGCCTCGGTCCCCTGCAGTGCTAGGATTACAGGCCTGAGCCACCGTGTCCCCGGCCCACATTTAATATTGCAAAAGTATTGTCCAGGCTGTTGTTTATTGGAGGAGTCCACTCTCTACCAACTTGGAGAGTATACTGTCCTTTCAAAACAAAAAGAAGTAAAAATAAAAGTATTGTCCAAAGATAATTTTGTAATAAGTTCGAATGTGGCCTGTCTCCCATATTCAAGTATTTCTCCTTCCTTGGAGAAACTAATTTTATAAGCTCTTCCTTCTTTACAGTAGTATCCATTAATGTACATAAAATTGGTTGTGAAATTCCTCATACGGCTTCTCTCTTCAGGCCTATTGGAAGCAGCACTTTTTCGTGACCTGAAGCGATAGGTTGAGAGTCCCTGAAAATTCACTTGGGCCTATCCCACATCAAAAAATAACGTAACAAATAAGTCAGGCTCCAGATGAGTTTCCACTAAGAAAACTTTTGATTCTTAGGCCATTGGATGCAGCATTACTCCACACTGGTGATCGTTCACTGTGACTCCTACTGTGGGCCTGGTGCTGGGGCTCAGAAGCAAATCAGGGAGGACACAAAGGCAGAAGCACGTGCGGTGGCGGTGGGGTGTTATGCTAGAGGCAGACAGAGGGTGTTGTGAAGCGGTGAGGGGCACCTGGCGCTGTTGCAGTTTGCAGTGTCTGGGATGTAATTGACAAATAGCACTCCCGGCAGAGGGAACAGCCTGTGCAAAGACACCAAGGTTCATGCCGAATGTGGCACATTCTGGGAGTGTTGAGTCTGTGTTGAGTCCCGATTATTTATGATTTTGCCTAAGGAAGAACCTTTGCTCCAGACTTGGATCTGGTTGTTTCATTTAAGGAGGGAATGTTTCTGTTCAAGGCTTTTCTTTTCACAGAACTTGGGCTCAAAAATAAAGTGTAATGTTCAAATTATTTAGTCTTCTCCTCAGTTTTTCCAGTATGTGATGTGGTCTCAGCCAGTCTACCTCCCGTGTCCTTCACTTCCAGGCAATTCATGCCTTTTTTCAAAACTAGGAGAACTTCATATACTTTGCAGGTAGGAATCTGGTTTTATTGTGGGCCACTGGGAGCTAAATAGATTAGAATTTTGTCATGTAAGCTCTATTCTTTTTAACTAATTTGTTCTCCCTAGACAAGACACCAAAGTAGAATGTCAGGAACAGATATTTCAGGTCAAGATCAATTCCTTTAAATCAGGGTGTCTCATCCTGGGCACTATCGACATTTTGGAAATGATAGTTGTTTGTTGTGAAAAGTACTGTCCTTTCACAAGACAATCACAAATGCCTCGAGACATTGCCAGGAGCGGAGATGAAATCAGTTGACATTTCACCGATGCAGAGATTTTTCCCCTAAGCAGTGAATTGCTCTAACCTTTCAGTATAGCTAAAAAAGGACTCTGGGTGTGGAGTGCAGAAAGGCAAGAATACAGAACCGTATTTCCAAAGTTGGCTGGGGAGATGCGAAGTGACGCCAGAGATGAGGAAGAGGAAGTAAAGCCCCGAATTAGGGAACCAGTACACAACTTTAGTAACATGCAGTTTTCTTTTCTGATTTTTCACTTTGTCTTTTTTTCTTTGTATAAAGAAATATCTATGAGCAAAACACATAATAGGTTTTTGTTCAAAAGTTATCCTCCCTTGCAAGGCTTTTTCTGCTTTATTTTCCTCCATAGCACCTATTGTCATCTTTGAATGTTCTAAGCAATGGGTATTGTTTAGCAGCTGTATCTGCCACTACAATGCCAGCTTTGCGGTCTCCCAAGCACCTCCATAAACCTTCACTGGGTGAACAGTAGCCCTCTTAGGTAGTCTAGCTCCAGGGAAGCTCAGATGGTCCAAGTTGTGGAATCAGCTGGCTTTCACCTTTCTGAATGCAAAAGAAAAGCTCTCCTGACATTTACACTCCAGAGGAGGAGACAGAATAAATGAGTCCTTACTTACTATAACGTTGGGGTGATAAGTTCCTGAGGTAAGGTGAAGCAGAGGAAGGGGGTAGAGAGTGGGGACGGTGGGGGTCCTGTCTTGTGCAAGGTGGGCAGGGGGCCCCTTGGTGTGGATGTAACTTGGGAGTAGAGAGCTGCCCTGAGTTATGACAGGCCCACCCCTGAACTGGTATCGCTTCTGCCATATTTTGTTGATGGAGTTCATTTGTGTTAACATGTCTGCATCCCCAGATGCTCCTTTTTACCCCAAACATTAAGGCCACCTCTGGGCCGGGCGCGGTGGCTCACGCCTGTAATCCTAGCACTCTGGGAGGCCGAGGTGGGCGGATCGTTTGAGCTCAGGAGTTCGAGACCAGCCTGAGCAAGAGCGAGACCCCACCTCTACTAAAAATAGAAAGAAATTATATGGACAGCTAAAAATATATATAGAAAAAATTAGCCGGGCATGGTGGCGCATGCCTGTAGTCCCAGCTACTCGGGAGGCTGAGACAGGAGGATCGCTTGAGCTCAGGAGTTTGAGGTTGCTGTGAGCTAGGCTGATGCCACGGCACTCACTCTAGCCTGGGCAACAGAGTGAGACTCTGTCTCAAAAAAAAAAAAAAAAAAAAAAAAAGGCCACCTCTGTACTGTGCACTTCGGGAAGCCCTGCACCTACATTCTCTCCTTGAACCCTCACAAATTCTGAAGCCCATACTCATAGTTTAACTTCTGAAATCTGAGACTTACTAGTCATTTAAGGTCAGACAGATTTCTAAACCATTTCTTTCTTTTTTTAGACAAGGTCTCGCTCTGTTGCCCGGGCTAAAGTACAGCGACATCATCATAGCTCCCTGCAGCCTCAAACTCCTGGGTTCAAACGATCCTCCTGCCTCAGCCTCCCCAGTAGCTGGTACTACAGGCATATGCCACCTGGCTAATTTTTCTATTTTTAGCAGAGATAGGGTCTTGCTCTTACTCTTCCTGGTCTCGAACTCCTGACCTCGAGTAATCCTCTGGCCTCGGCCTCCCAGAGTGCTGGGATTACAGGCGTGCACCACCATGCCTGGCTAATTTTTCTTTCTTTTTTTTTAAGAGATGCGGTCTCTCTGTGTTGCCCAGGCTGGTCTCAAACTCCTGCACTTCCACCTCAGGCTCCTAAAGTGCTAGGATTACAGATGTGAGCCACCATGCCCAGCCTCTAAACCATTCTGTGCCTTCAAATATTGATCACAAAATGGGATGAGAATTTAATTTAATGAGTGGTATTGTTTACACACTGTCCCGGCACGGGTTTAATGGTAGTGCAGGGACTCGGCACCAGGTATGTAGATTTGCAATCCTGTGTTTCTTCTGTGTAGAATGGTACTGCTTGCGTTTCCTGTTTTTCCTCAATGGAAGGAGAAGGCTTTGTGTGCGTGTCCAGAGTGCATTGGATAGATAAAGCATGTTGAAAAAGGATCTTTAGAGACTTGGCCTTTGGATTGATGTATGTGTTCTCAGAGGGATTTACTGCCTGAGAAACAAAGCACCTAGTTAATGTATGATTTTAAGACAGTACCTGCCAGAAAATCCTGGCTCTTAGGCCTTCCTCTCTCCCTTGTTCTTGTCATTTCTGGTTAAACAGTGTTAATCTCTTTTTGATACCTTGGAATACTCTTGGCTTTCTCACAGTTTCTATTGGTTTTTCCCAGAGTGGAAGAGCATATTGCCTGTGTGACGAGTGGGTAGGTTTGGCCACCGAGGTCCAGGGCAGGCTGGCGAGTGCTGTTGGGCAGTTCCCAGGGTCTTTGGTGTCGGCTTGCCTTCTTGGACTGGGCCTTCCCTAAGTCTCTGTGTGGGAGCAGTTGGCAAAGAGCCTAACAAAAGGCTGAACAAATGTTTGTTCTTTCCCACATTCACTGTCACTTACTCTTAATCTAGTTGTTTAGTTGCCCCTGCTCTATTCTCCCCCACCACCGCCCACCCCCCACCAAGTTTCTTTTTCATCTCTTTTTTAATTCCAACTTCCTTTGAGCAACTAACTGCCTCCGCCCTTTGAACCCTGCAGCAGATGTTTCCTCCGAAGGGGGTTTCAGAGCAGCAGGCATTGCCACTCCAGCACTTTGTATGATTAAAGGCCAGAGTCTGGAGAACAAAGGCCAGCCCTGGAGTTGTGGGTGGGTGTTTACTCCCTGATTCCTCATGAATCTGAGCAGTCGTCTTTAACCGGGCCACTTCCACCCTGCCTTGTCATTGGTAAGGGGTATGCCCACCATAGCCCTGTGGCCTCCTATGTCCACTGGAGATGAGGGGATAGTGTGGAGGTTGTAAAGTGACCTCTGTGAAATGGAATCTAATGTCTTTGACCTTCATTACTTGTTCAACATTACTCATGTCACATGGTGGCCTCAAGTACAACTGTATGTCTGCATATATCCTTGCTCCTATGATGTATCCGTAATGAGGACATACGGGGGCCAGGTGAGGGACTTTCTATAAGGTGAAGTTGTAGAGAAGCTGGCCCTCCCATTCTGAGAGTCTCAGGAAGATAGGGTGACTCAGGGACAAGTTCATGGTGGAGAAAATTGTGCTTTGCTTTTAGAAGCCTTGCTATTGCGAGCTGGTTCTTTAGTTACCATGTTGGAGGT
Organism: Eulemur rufifrons; assembly: GCF_041146395.1. Classification (NCBI taxonomy): domain Eukaryota; kingdom Metazoa; phylum Chordata; class Mammalia; order Primates; family Lemuridae; genus Eulemur; species Eulemur rufifrons. The sequence continues at coordinate 18,297,415 of NC_091012.1, read as the reverse complement.
TTCCGTTTTTCTTAGTCTTCATTTGCAACTTCTGGGTAAGTGTGATAGTGACTGTTAGTCATCGCAAAGGGGAACATCTTGATGGATAAGCACATTTGAAAGACCAATCTTTGGGATAGCAGAACTTGAACTTTTCTGGCTAGTATGTGTTTTGCCTCTAGTAAGCTTTGCTGAGTCTTTAATTTAAAGGCTGACATGTTAAAAAGCAATCATTGTAATAAAGCTGAATAAGAAGAACATGACGTAAAGGTGCCAGTTTATCTTCCTCTTCTAGGTACACTATGAACACTTGATAATATTGCATGTAGATTTCTCCTTCCTTTCAAAGGTCATTTTGTATTCAGTGGACTAAGACTTTGATCGTCATTCTTTAGAACATGCAAGGGTCCACCAAGCCTTGAAACACAGATGAATCATCATAAATGGTTCATTGATGGTACAATACAGCAAAAGATAAAATAGTACGATCTATGTTTACAGACTTTATAACCACCTATATATTACTATAGTTACCAAGACACATAAATGCGGATAAACTCACAGAATTCATTTCTGAGTTTGGTCTTCAGTTTTCTCAACCCCACAATTACTAGTAATAAGAGATTTGTAAGTCAGAGTGAAGGAAAATCCCAAGTTTCTTTTATTTTATTTGAGACAGAGTCTTGTTCTGTTGCCCAGGCTAGAGTGCTGTGACATCAGCCTAGCTCACAGCAACCTCCAATTCCTGGGCAAAAGCGATCCTCCTGCCTCAATCTCACAAGTAGCCAGGACTACAGGCGCACACCACCACGCCCAGCTAATTTTTCTATTTTTAGTAGAGACGGGGTCTCGCTCTTGCTTAGGCTGGTCTTGAACTCCTGACCTCAAGCAATCCTCCTGCCTCAGCCTCCCAGAGTGCTAGGATTACAGGCATGAGCCACCACGCCCAGCCCCTGAGTTTCATCTCACACTTTGAGGCCAGAAATTTGGGATTCAAGCTGATCATTGTTTCACAGCAATCATTCAGTCAGTGGTCTTTGAATTCCTCATTCTCTACATTTTGCTGATAATATATGCATGGGTGAAAACAAACAGTACAGATGATTAATTTGAGAAAAGGAATTCTTCCTTCCAACTCAATGCTGATTTTCTTCCAGTATTCTTTAATCTACATAGATATTTGATTTCATGCCCTCCAAATTGATCTGTGGCAGAGTTTGAGCCATATGGTCTCAGGTCACCATAGGTGGTACTTTGAGGAACATATTTGTGGGCCATCAGTTTGCAACTTCTGCTTTGTTGGTTACCTTGGAACTTTAAATTATACAATTATTCCTTCATTTATTGTCCAACTAATTTATATCCTTCCTTTTGACTCCCATTCCTTTCATTTCTTTTCCCCCTTTTTTTTTTTTACCTCTCAACTTCTATCATGTATCATGGTTCTGACATTTACAGTCTGTTCTTTAATTAGTATTTCATGACTTGTCTACAGGTAGATTCTAAAAAGTAGAAATTAATAAATGGTTTTGATATTATTATAACAGGTTGCCGACCCAACATCCCACTTCTCACTGACAGATCCCTGATCTTGTTTGGATGATAAGATGCCCAACTAAATTCTTCCCTTCCCATCCCCTTTTGCAGCTTGGGATGGCCACGTTGTGGCATAGATGCCGCTGACCTGGGCCTGGTCCTTCTTTTTTCCTTCCTGCCTTGAAAGCATCGTCCTTTGCAGAGCTTTTAGGAATAATAGGCTTTCAATTGCCTGAATAGAAATTAATCATTGGAACATAAAAATGAAGGAATGCATGAAACTTTGAATGCTGAACATTTTCTTTAGCAATATCCTTAAGGATTCTAAGTGTATCTCACATTCCCATACCGAGTGTTAACTGTGTCATTGAATCATATACTGTAGAGTACCTTGGAGTTATGTGAAGTTCTGTGATTCCAGATAGCAAAGTCAATTTTCTAAATATAACCCTGTCTTAGACAATTCTGTTATAACAGCAATGCCATCTGACTTGGTGTCATGTGAGTTTTTTTGAAGTTCTAGTTGCTAGCTGAGACAGTTTCTCTTTCTCAGTACTTCCCTCATTTGAGGTCATCCAATAACTAATACTGCTTCAAGCCTCACCATTTTATCAGAATTTCTACTGACCCTTTAGAAAGGATGCAATAAATTAAAGTTCAGATGTTATTTTGTATGATTTTATGAAGAACACCCCCCTGTGTTATGAGACATATATGTCTATCCACAAGCCCCGAACCTAGACTTCCTTATCTCCCACCTTCCAGTCCTTTTTCCTCAGGCCCTTGGGTAGGCCAGTGGACATTGCCCAGGGATACATATAATCCCGCCTGGGATCACTTCTACTTCCTCACAAAGTAGTCACAAGCTACACTTCTCACCGCTCTGCCTATTGGGAAGATTTTCCCTCCACATTGTCTTTGAGGGTCAACCCTGGTGTGGCTGGGATGCAGCTGCCATCTATTTTCAGCTTGTACCCCGACCTTTACCCTTCCATAAACCAAGCTCAGGCCTGCTCCTCCTCCTCCAGATGGCCATATAGTTTTTGATTTAATATTTTATCTGGGGTGGGCAGGGAGCATTTTCAGAGGTGTACACTTATACTTCCCCATTGTGATAGCTCTTATCCCAAGCCCTGGGCTGCTTCAACATTAATAGGTCAGTAAGATGAGAAAGAACCAGCAAGAGAAAATAAGAAGTCTGGGCACGGTGGCTTACGCCTGTAATCCTAGCACTCCGGGAGGCCGAGGCGGGCGGATCGTTTGAGCTCAGGAGTTCGAGACCAGCCTGAGAAAGAGAGAGACCCCCCTCTCTACTAAAAATAGAAAGAAATTATATGGACAACTAAATATATACATACAGAAAAAAATTAGCCGGGCATAGTGGCGCATGCCTGTAGTCCCAGCTACTCAGGAGGCTGAGGCAGGAGGATTGCTTGAGCCCAGGAGTTTGAGGTTGCTGTGAGCTAGGCTGACGCCACGGCACTCTAGCCCAGGCAGTAGAGTGAGACTCTGTCTCAAACAAAAAAAAAAAAAAAAGAGAGAAAGTAAGAAGTCTTGTTTCAAGGAGAAGAGAGTGGTTATCCCTTGGTGTGTGGTATCCTTTGGATGGCTATGCCAAAGCGTATCCATTCTACTGTTCATGGACTTTGGAGGTGTTTCCAGGTTTAGGCTTTTAAGAATATTGTTGCGCTGAGAAAGGCATATACTTCCCTGGGATTCCTGCCCAAAATGCATAACCTCAGTCTAATCATGAGAAAACACCAGGCAAACCCAAACTGACAGACATCTACAAAACAGTAGATGTGTCCTCTTCAAAAATGTTGAGGTGATCAAAGACAAAGAAAGGCTGAGGAACTTTTCCAAATTAAGGAGTACTATAAAAATGTGAAAACTGCATGATCCTAGATTGGATTCTTATCTGGGGAAAAACTATATAGCTATAAAGAACATTATTGGGATGGTTGGTGAAATTTACATGTGAACTGAGGACCAGATGATAGCATTGTCTTAATGTTAAATTGTCAGTTTTGAGAATGCTTTGTTATTAAAAAACACACGGAAGCATTTATGGATAAAGGAGAATGATGTCTTTGGATTACTGTCAAATGACTCAAACATTAAATTTTATATTTTTTAAAAGAGTGCTGGCTGTGCTGACATTCTCTCCACGTTTTGGGTACACGTGGCTATCTGTCTCTGTTGAGTGTGAATGGGATGGCTGCGTTGTGGCCACATTGGTAGAGACCCCAGTGCGATTTCCCCAGCTTGCATGCCCACTTGCAGAGTAGGAGAGTGTCAGCTCCCCATTCCATGGCTTGCCTTTTTAGTCTCCTAATGCCATTTGCCCCCAATATTTTGTTTGAAAACTTTCAAACTTACCAAAAAGATGAAAGAATTTTATAGTAACACCCATATAGCCACGCCTCCTAGATTCTACAATTCACATGTTTCCATGTTTACTTTATCACATATCTATCCAAAAAACATCCATCTATCTACCGTTGTTTTTTTTTTTTTTTTGGCATTTCAAAATAAGTTGCAGATATCAGAGCACTTCACCCCTAAAAGCTTCAGCATGCATATCATTGGCTAGAGGGGTTCAGTAAGTGTTTGCAGTTCTTTTTTTGAGGTAAAATTTACATACAGTGCGATACACAAGTGTTACATGTATGTTTGGATGAGTTTTATCAAATACATACTCCTGTGTAATCCAACCTCCCATCACGATATAGAACATTACCAGCATCCCAGAAAGTTCTTCCCAGCTAGTCCCTTCCCCATCCCATCAGAGGCAACCACTGTTTTAATTTCTTGTTTTACAATAGTTTTGCTTGTTCTAAAACCTCATATAAAGTGTATCATATGCTATGTACTCTTTCACTCAATATAATGTTTCTGAGATTCATCCATATTGTTGCCTATATTAGCAGTTTGATCCTTTCCTTTGCTGGGTAAGGTTGTATCATATGGAAGCACTACAGTTGGTCTGTGCATTCTCCTGTGGATGAACACCTGGGTTACTTCCACTTTTTGTCTATTATGAACATGAACCTGCTGTGAACATTAGTGTACAAGTATTTATGTGGACACGTGTTTTCTTTTCCCTTGGGTAAATCCCTAGGAGTGGGATTGCTGGGCCATAACTTTATGTAAGAATTTGCCAAACTGCTTTCCACAATGGCTTCACCATTTAACATTCCCACCAGCAGTGTATCAGAGTCCCAACGCTTGATATCATCTGTCTTTGTCATTTTAGCCATCCTAGTCTAGTGGGTGTGTGCTGGTATCCTGTTGTGGTTTTAATTTGCATTTTCCTGGTTACAGTGGTGTTGGGCACTTTTTCATATCTTATTTGGTAAAGAGTCTGTTCAAATCTTTTGTCCATCTTTTGGTGAGTTGTTTGTCATCTTGGTACCGAGTTGTAAGAGTTCTTTATACGTGCTGGATTCAAGTCCTTTGCCCTCTGTAGGTATTGCAGATTTTTACTCTCAGGCCGTGCCATACATTTCCAGTTTTTTATGTATCTTTTGATGAGAAGTTTTTAGTTTGATGAAGTCAATGGTTTGCTTTTATGATTATTATTCCCTGTGTCTTGTCTACTAAACCTTTGCCTACCTCAGTGGAGTTTTCTTTGTTGAATAAACTTCTTAATTTTAAGTATTTATCTTTTTAGTTTTTGTTTGATACTTAGGGCCTTTTATGTGACATTTTTGCCTACTCCAGTCTCCTATGTTTTTTTCTCAAAGCTTGGCTGTTTTACCTTTCACATTTGGGTCTATAATTCATCTGGAATTGGTTTTTATATATAAAATGAGGTCAAGATTCATTTTTTCCATGTGCCTATCTGATCAGTCCAGCACTGTTTATTATGCACTGCAGGGGCACCTTTATCATAAACCGGCTGAGCGTGTACGTATGGGTCTGTTTCTGGAGTTTCTATTCTGTTACGTTGGTCTTTCTGTTACGCTGCCTCAGTGCCTTCAGTTGCTTCAGATTCATAATAAAGAGGCCTTGCTCTCTAGTATTGCATGCAAGTCATCCAGCTTTGCTGTGTTTGAGATTAGGGGAAGGGGCCACAGTGGCAGTGCCATCTTGGGATGGTGGGGAGGGGTAGTGGTGACCTCATCTGGAGGTGGCCGTTTGGTACGGGCCAATATTATTGTTATCATCATGGTCCAAGGCCTAGCACTAAGTGCCTGATTCGCCAGATCCAAGCTCACCTTATGATGTGTGAGAAACTAATACTGACCTGGATTACTTTTACCGCTGTGTGACCTAGAGCATCAGGTTGCCTGAGGGAGTGAAGAGGAGAAGAGGTCTTGTGCTCATCAGTGAGCCTGTCGCCAGAGAGGTGCTCATCGTTTGGGATGGGAATGGCTGTTGTCATCTGTGCTTTCTTCTCCCTTTGCAGTTGTCCCCTTCTGCCTCCTCTCGTCATGAGTTAATTTAGACACACCTTGCATCTTTGCTGTAGTGTGTGTGTGCACCGTCCAGGTACACAGCCACTTACCAGAAACCCTTGGGGCCTGAGATGCTTTAGGATTCAGAATTTTTCAAATTTTGTCATAACATTTGTGCAGCAGTCTAGATAAATAAACATGTCTGTTAAGTTGGATGAAGAAAGCTCACAAACAGCTTCACGTCCATTCAAATGAGATTGGAAGCCAAATTTATGAAATAAGTTTTCTGAGCCTTTTGGAATTTACAGTTACAGATGCGGACCGGCTGTGGGCCTCCGCTCCTTATTTCACACGTTGCTCTCTCGTTTGGACTCGCCAGGCTGTGTCGCACCAGCTGAATGCTGTCACTGAGGACATGTACACCAATGGTTCTGCTGCCCCAGGGAGCCCTGCCCAGGCCAAGGGGCAAGAAGTGCGGAAAGTGCGACTCATACAGTTCGAGAAGGTCACAGAGGAGCCCATGGTAATCCCCTGTCATATTGTTACCCACCACTCACTCTCTATCCTGAGAGCCACTGGGCGTCCCCCGCTCAAGTTCTTCCTCAGAGCAGGCTTCATGCCCGTTCTAGTTGAGGACTATGCCGGGTATGGATCAAAAATATTTTTCCTGAGAAATCACCTTAAATTGTGTTAAAAAAAAATAACCCCAGAAAGAAATTAATATAAAACTTATTGTGCCATTGCCTTTATTTCAGGGAATCACTCTGAAGCTGAATGAAAAACAGTCCTGTACGGTGGCCAGAATTCTTCATGGTGGCATGATTCATAGACAAGGTACTCTGGGGGGAGGTCATGTCTTATTCAGGGATTAATCATTTATTCCCTGTGCATGATAAGATTGCCGTAGGAATTGCCCAGTACCCAGTGCCTCTCTCCCCCTGAGCCTTCTTTTGCACGTATTTGTACAGATATTATTCTAGTTAGTTAATCTGTGAGCAGTTACCACACGCCACCAATTAAGACTTTGCATATACAGCAGTGAAGAGAACGACCCTTTCTACCCTCCTGGAGCTAACAGTTTAACTGAGAAAGCAGACATTAAGCAAATAATTGCTAAATTATTTAGCAAATTGCTAAATGATGAACTATTGTATTTCCTTCATATTAAACTGCCATCATTAGGCCGGACGCGGTGGCTCATGCCTGTAATCCTAGCACTCTGGGAGGCCAAGGTGGGCGGATCGTTTGAGCTCAGGAGTTCGAGACCAGCCTGAGCAAGATCGAGACCCTATCTCTACTAAAAATAGAAAGAAATTATGTGGACAGCTAAAAATATATATAGAAAAAATTAGCCGGGCATGGTGGTGCATGCCTGTAGTCCCAGCTACTTGGGAGGCTGAGACAGGAGGATCCCTTGACCTCAGGAGTCTGAGGTTGCTGTGAGCTAGGCTGACGCCCTGGCACTCACTCTAGCCTGGGCAACAGAGTGAGACTCTGTCTCAAAAAAAAAAAAAATAATAATAATAATAAAAAAAAAATAAACTGCCATCAATTTTCAGATGCATCATGTAGTAAAACATACTTTGGGGAGTGATGACAGAACACTAAAATACACTAAAACACTAAAATACACTAAATACACTAAATACACCAAAACACTAAAATACACTAAAATACAGCATGTCCTTAGCAGATGATGGTAGCCTGTATTTGGCCACCTGATTCACACACACTTTGAACCCTGCCTGAGACTTGTCCTAGTGTTGGGGTCATGGCTACTCTAAAGGAAGTAGTTTTCCTACTCCATTAACTCCTGCCCTTTTATGTTTAAGTAAGACTTCTTTTTGTATCCAAGGTGAAACAAATATTGGAAGCCGCTCTTCACATAGAATCCAAACACTGATTAACTTTACCATGTGATAGCATGTTGGGGTTTTAGCTAAACAACAAAGAAATATTGAACTTGCTGGTGAATGAGGAGTACCGAGTTCTTTGTCTTGCTTTGTTATTCTTTTTAGTATGTGCATGTGTGTCACAGTCTCCTGGAGGCAGTAGCCACTCTAGTTCCAGGACTTTGAGGGTGAGGTGCTTTTATTGCGCTGTTGGAGGTCAAGGAGGATGAGATAGTCTCGAACTGAATCAAGGGATTCAAAAGGACATTCCCATCTCTCATGGTTGAGTGTTTTCAATCCTGTGTACTTTATACAATCTGTTTTATAACATGCTCGAAACACTGGGTTCTCTTCTATGGTATCTTGAGTTGTAATGACAGTTCTTGTGTGAACTTTTATTCTTTTGTGGATTGATTTTTCATTTCATGGCAGGCTCACTTCACGTGGGGGATGAGATCCTAGAGATCAATGGCACCAACGTGACTAATCATTCAGTAGATCAGCTGCAGAAGGCAATGGTAGGTATTTTCTATGCTAGATGAAGATCTTCCATTGTGTCTGTGAACTGTTGATACACATTTTTCTGTCAAAGTATTTGTACCCTATTGAGGCAGCTCTTATCGCTGCTAATCTTTATTCTGTGTAAGAAATGATAATTCTCTGCTTTAATTTAGTAAAACTCCAAAGCAGGGCAAATAACCCAGAGCATCGATCTGGTGGGATGTAAAGAACATTGGACTGGGAGTCAGAAGGCTTTGGTCTTTAATGGCAGCTCTGAATCCTGGCTCTACTTTATTTTAGCTCTGTGATTTCGAGCAGGTAAATTAACTTCTCTAAGTCTTCATTTCCTCAGAGACTTATTATGAGGAGTGAATGGAATATTATAAATGAAAAGTTGGGTATGCTTCTTAGAGCCAATTGATATTTTGCTAAGCACCTATTACGTGCCAGGCATTGTGATAAATATATATATTATAGCTATTTGCTGAAGGCCAGACCCTCTCCTGTTACAGGTACAGTTTTCAGTGGGTTCTGGCAGCCACCCATTCAGGCCTAGCAGAGGTAATGGCTTCTCCCAGTTGCAGATCCTGGAGTGTTTCAAACCCTTCCTTGCTGGATCCCTTGTTATGAATAGTTCATTCATTAAACTCTCTTCAAACACCCTTTTTGAATGTGCCATCTATATCTTACTGGGATCCTTAGTAATTAGTACCAGGAATACCCTCAGCAAACAGACCCTAAAAATGGGATTCTGAGATTGGGCTGCTTATAGATGAGCATATGAAAATAACCTTCTTGCTGGAGGAGATGGTACACTGGTAAGCCACAGCATGCAGTGGCCATTTGGGTCATTACTTGTGGTGTCATGGGATGGAGGACAAGTGGAGGATGAAGTGATGGGGGATCAAGTGGCTGTTGCCCTTGGTTACTATGGCAGCAGTGAGGCATACAATGATTGTAGTATAGGCCAGCTGCTTTTGATGACTCTATAGAGCAACAGAGAGGAAAGGAATAATTGGAGGCATTAACTGCCCAATTCAGCAAGGTTAGAAACCAGAAAGCCCCTGAGCAGCATTAAGGGACTTCTTTATGTATCTCCTGGAGACACCAGGCAGATGTGACTAAAGAGCAACACCAGGGCCAGGCTGTAGGGTTTAATACCACTTGGATCTGCAACTATACCAGGTCCTTTAGGGTCAGGTCATGGCACTTGAGGAGACACATTCCTTTCTGGTGGAAGCAGCACTCTCACCCCCAGGGAACTCAGTGAGGGCCTGCAATAAGTGAGGTTGCGATCTAGGAAATTTCAGAGCAGGCTGTAGAGCAGTGGTTCTCAAAACTTTAGTGTGAATAAGAATCACCTGGAGGGCCTGTTAAACCACAGCTGCCTGCCTCCCACCCGCACCCAGAGTGTATGATTCAGCCAGTCGAGTGGAAGGGCTCAAGAATTTGCACCTCTAGCAAGTCCCAGATGGTGCTGGTGCTGCTGGTCCACGGACCACACTTTGAGAAGCACTGCTTGGGTCTTGCTGCACCAAAGTATTATCCCCGGACCAGCAGCATCAGCATCGCCTAGGGTTTGTTAGAGATGCAAAACTCTTAGATCTATGCCCTAGATCTCCTGAATCAGAATCTGCATTTTAACACGAGTCTCAGATGATTTGTATGCATGTTAAAATTTGAGAAATACTCCAATAGAGGAAGTAGATCAAAGATTCAAGGGATATTGAAGTAGGTCTATTATGTACACTCTACTCATAACTCTCTAATTGAACCAGAAGGTGGTTTTTCACTTGAGATAGAGATGAGGAAACTGAACCTTGGAGAGCTTTGAAACCTGCCCATAGTCACATGGCAATTTAAGGATAGACCTGGGATTTGCTTTAATCAAAAGTCCACACTTAGACTTCTGCTTCTGACCAAGATGTAGTAACAGGGACCAGATTTGCCCTGACTTTTGAAACAACCCAAATGCTACATGTTCATGCACCTAATGACAAAATACTTGGAAGAAAAACTGGTAGAACTTGAAGGAGAAGCTAAATCCACAATTAAAGTTCTAGATTTCAGTACCCCTCTCTTAGTAACTGGCAGAACAAATAGCCCAAAACATCAGTGAGGATGTAGAAGACTCAAATGACACTATCAGCCAACTTGACCTAACAGACAGAGAGAGAACACTCAACCCAGCAACAGCAGAAAACACATTCTTCTTGAGCAGCGGTCCCCAACCTTTTTGGCACCAGGGACTGGTTTCCCGTGGACGGGTGTGCAGGGGGAGGAGGGGCTCAGGAGGTGATGTGAGTTATGGGGAGAGGCTGTGAATACTCATGCTGGCACCTCCTGCTGTGTGTCCCCCCGGCACGTGCACCCCGTTTCCTAAGTTTCATGGAAGACAATTGTTCCACGGACGCAGAGGAGTGGGAAGAGGGCGGCAGAGCTCTGTGGCCGGTCCCTGACAGCCCACAGACCAGTACCAGAGGTTGGGGACCCCAGTTCTAGAGTACACAAGGAATATCCTCCAGGAGAGACCACATGCTAGGTCACAGAACAAGTCTCAAGAGATTTAAAAGGATTCAGATCGTACAAAATGTGTTGTCTGACCAATGACATTAAATTAGAAATCAAAACCAGAAAGATACTTGGAAAATCCCTAAATATTTGGAAATTAAAGAGAACACTTCTAAATAATCCATAGGTCACAGAAGAAATTACAAGGAAAATTAGAAAGTATCTTAAGGTGAACATAAATGCAAACACATTCAGAATGTGTGGAATGCCACTAAAGCAGTTCCAAGGGGGGAATTCACGGCACTTAATGTCTATATTAGAAAATAAGAAAGGTCTCAAATCAGGGTCCTCAGCGTCCACCTTAAGAAATTAGAAAAAGAACAAATGAAACCCAGAGTGAGAAGAAGAGAGGAAATGAACAACACAAATAGACTGGACAGGAATCTGGCTGAGTGTGAAAGGCAAAGGAGTTTTTTAAAAGATAGGTCTGAAGCAGGTTACTTGTATTTTTATGTTTATATATAAGCTAATTAGAACATCTGAAGGAACCAATTCATTTCTTTGAAAGCGGGTAAATAAAGAGAAAGCATTTATCCTTTCTTTCCTATATGAACTGTACCACTGGGTAACGAGACAGTAAATTAGGAAGAAGATTTCTCTAGGGAAGTATTCTGGCTCATAAATGAAGACAGGATTATAGAATTAACATATCATATTGTTATGCTAGTTTATGGGGCACATATACTTTTATATTAAAGGAAAAATTGCTCCATAAAATCCCCAAATGTAAAGATGGCTGTTGGGGGAAAAACCTGGGGCTTTGAGGGGGAAATAATTTTATGAAACCTCAAATCATCCAAGTTAGTTTTCCTTACAATTTTCTTTCCCCTTTCTGTTTTTAATAGAAAGAAACAAAAGGAATAATCTCATTAAAAGTAATTCCCAACCAACAAAGTCGTCTTCCTGCACTACAGGTGGGTGGCGCCATTTTCTCTGTTGTGCTGATGGCAGGATTCAGGCCATGTTGTCTTGTGTTCTTAGAGATTTCATTATAAGTGATGTGAGTCTAACTGTTAAGTTCTAAATATCTCATAAGTGTGTAACTGCTTGGCTCAAGGTCCCAATATACCCTGCCTGCTGCTCTCTGAACTAAGATACAGGCACTCATCCCCCTTTTATTGAGGCAGAAGACAGTGATCCTTTGTGAGTGGTCAGAGAGGAAAGGGTAATCTTATTCTACAGATGGCAAAGAATCAGTGCAACTCCAAGGGGAAAACGGGCAAAGGGAATGAAGAGATCATTCACAGAAGAAAAACTACAAATCACCATTGAACTTATGAAAAAATATCCAATCTTACATGTCATCAAAGAAATACAAATTAAAATATGCATGAGATACTAATTTTCACCAAGGAAACTGGCAGATATTTTAAAAAATAGTAATCATAAAGCCCAGTGATTTATAGTGCCAAAGTAAAGAAAGAAAAGAGTCCTTTGAGCACTTATTCAAAATTTATTGAGGGTCCACCATGTATAAATTACTGTGCTAGAACATTGAGGTGATACAAAGAGAAATGGTATATTCCCAGTTCAGCAGCTGGTGGAGGAATAGATTGGACAGGGCTTTGGCAAGTGAATATGGAAGAAGTTTAAAGAAAGTCCTCACCAATACTTAGAATCGTCTGGCTTTTTTTTTTTTTTTTTTTTTCATTTTGGCCATTCTGGTGGTGGTATCACATTGTGATTTTAATTTGTACTTCTCTGATGACTAATGAGAGTAAACTCCTTTTTATATATGTTTTACCCACTTGGATATCCTCTTTTATAAAATACCAGTTCAAATATTTTCTGGTAAGAGTACTCTGTCATATGTATCCCAAGTATGTTCTCTTCCTCTGGGGCTTGTCTTCTCATTTTCTTCATGGTGCAGGTAATGACTAGAAACTCTTAATTTTAATGAAATACCATCTACCACTTTTTTCCTTTTATGATTAGTGCTGTTTATGTCCTGTTTAAAAATTTTTTGCTTACTGCAAGGTCAAGATGATATTCTCTCCTATGTTTCCTTCTAAAATTTTACTTATTTTCTTTTTCACATTTGGATCTCCAACCCATCTGGAATGGATTTTTGTATCTATTGTAAGGTAAGAGGTCACAGGGCCAGTTTTTCCATATGAGTATCAATTGATCCAGCATCATTTATTGAAATAAGCATCCTGTTCCTATTGTACTGCATCATCACTTTTGTCATAAGTAATATGTGTAGGTCTATTTTGGAACTCTTTCTTCTTTTCCATTGGACTATTTGTTTACCCCTGTGTTAAACCTACATGTCAATTTGGGGAGAATAGACATCTTCATAATATCCCGATAGAAGTAGTGATAGCAGACATCCTTGTCTATTTCTGAATCTTAAAGGGAAAGCTTTTAATATTTCACTGTAAAGTATGATGTTGGCTGTAGGATTTTGGTAGGTTAGGGTCAGGGTTAGGTTAGGTAAAGAGGCTCCCTTCTATTCCAAGTTTGGTCAGAATGGGTTTTAAATGTTATCAAATGTTTTTTGTATATCTGTTGAGAAGATCATATGATTTTTCTCTATTTTTCTTTTAATGTGGTGAATTTATTGCCTTCAGACGGTAAGCCTTCTTGTGTTGCTGAAGTATTAATAGATTCTGTTCACTTGTGATTTATTATCCTTTTTATATATAACTATTTGATTTGCTTAATATTTTGTTTAGGATTTTTACATCACTGTTGCTGAGAGATTCTTATCAGATTTTGTTGTCATGGTTACGCTAGACTTATGAGTTGGGAAGTGCCATCATTTTCTGTAATTTGTGTTTGTTGAGATTAGCCCTCTTTCTTCAAAGGATGTTTGGAAAATTTACCAGCGAAGTCATCAGACACGCGTGCATGCGCGCGCGTGTGTGTGTGTGTGTGTGTGTGCGCGCGCGCGCTTGTTTGGGGGCAGGGGAGAATTTTCAATGATAAATTCAAGTTCTTTGATAGAAATATGAGTGTGTATATTTTCAGTTTCTTATTGTGTCACTTTTGGTTACTTATGTTTTTCAAGGAATTTGTCAAATGTATTGGTGTGAAATTGTTCATATCCTCACATAACCTTTTTATCTCTAAGTTCTCTACTGATCTCTCCTAGTAAATTGTGTCTTCTCTATGTTCTTCATCTTTTCAAAGAACCAATTTTGTCTCTGATGATCTTCTCAACTCTGTTTATTTTCTGTTTCTTTCTGCTCTTTATTATTTATTTCCTTCTTTCTTTGAGTTGCATGCCTAATCTTACTACCATACATAACCAATATTACATTCTCATGTAGTGTCTTCTGGTCTTTTTTCTATGCATAATAAATACTTATTTTTTATTTCCAGTATGCTAGTTATTATTTTTGTTTTATGATATTCTCATTTAATGTAATATCAGTACCATTTTCCAAAGGCATTACATATCTATCCTTCTACAAATTGATTTTTATCATTTATATTAAGTAGATGACCATACTTGACTAATTCCCCATTCTTGGAAAATTAGGTTGTTTCCAATACTTCACTCTTATAAATGCTGTTGTGATGAACATACTTATCTACACCTCGTTACTGACAGTTCTGTTTTGTATCAGGTAAATCCATAGAAGTAAAATGTGCGGCCAAGGGATATTAACATTTTAAGACTTTTGGCACATTCATATTGTTACATTGTCTTCTAGAAAAGGTCTACCAAGTTTATTTAACGTACTTGTAAAAATATTTTTTCAAGGAAACACATATATTTAAGATACTCAGATCCACTAACTACAAACATGTTGACCTAGAAAGGCATTTCATGCCTTCTTGTTAAAGGGATTAGTTCGGATCCTTCTGCAAACACAACAGTAAGCAACTCCAATTACTTCAGCGTTCTGATTTCTCTCTCTTATGTGCTCCTCGTTGTTCGTTCAGTTCTGACCCTATTTATTCTACTTACATGCTCTGATGCAGGTGTTTCTTTTGGAGCTGCCGCCTGCAGTTCCCTTTGCCTTCTTTTTCAGATGTTCATGAGAGCGCAGTTTGACTATGATCCCAAAAAGGACAATCTGATCCCTTGCAAGGAGGCGGGACTGAAGTTTGTTACTGGGGACATAATCCAGATCATCAACAAGGATGACAGCAATTGGTGGCAGGGGCGGGTGGAAGGCTCCTCCAAGGAGTCAGCAGGATTGATCCCTTCCCCCGAGCTGCAGGAATGGTGAGCTGCTTTTATGCAGGTTAAATCTGCAGGTGGAAGGGCCACATGCCTGCCACAAATAATTGCTTAGCTTCAGAAATCTGGCATCTGGTGTATAGTTTCTGTTTCTTGACCAAGCAGACCTCCTAGCTCCCCTGGCATAACGAGTAAGGGAGAGTCAACCAGGAGCTGATAAGCTGACTACAGGCTGCTATAGCAAGGGAGCCTGAGTAGCTCTCCATTGCAGTGTGGGCTTCCTGTTCACTCCAACGCTTTCCCCATGGTTACTAAGCAAGTGACAGACAATGCTGGGACTACTGCCCTCCCTGGTCTCCTGCCTCGTAAGCTAGTACCCATGCTGTTTCTCCGATTTCTTCTGAGTCCTACAAAAACAGTCACATATAATTATGTGTCATTTTTACACATTCCTAGCACATAGAAGAAATAATTCTTGTCCCCAAGTCACATTGCTCACATAGTTCCAGGTCATACCATAGGAGTGGTAGAAAAATCCACATATAACAGTTCTAACTGATTTCACATCCAACACTGACCCTCCCTCTGCCTCTGCAAAATAACCCCACTGTATTACAACCTCGAGGTGCATTTATTCATGTACCAGTCTTTCAGTTTTAAGCCAGAATTTGGGTTGATCTTGTCTCCAGTGATGTTGCAAAATGGCACTGGATGTGCTTTATAGAAATAAACTTTTAGCATTAGAGCAACAAAGGAAATATAATACAGACCCTGGATGATATTGGTAAAAGCCCTGAGCATATTGGCTGTGGCTTCTAGGCCATTTTCAGAGCTAACACCTCATGGAGAACATTGTGGGATTGGGAGCAGCAGGTGGCTGAGGAAAACCCACAGAACACAAGATCAAACTGTGGATCATAACTTATTAATGAGGCATTAAATCCAATTAGTGGGTTGCAACAAGTATTTCTTTCAAAAAATGAAATTTTTTTAACTTTGGGAGGCCGAGGCAGCAAAATCACTTGAGGCCAGGAGTTTGAGACCAGACTGGGCAACATAGTTAGACCCCATCTCTACAAAAAAATTTAAAAAGTTAGCTGGGCGTGGTAGTGTGCTCCTGTAGTCCCAGCTACTTGGGAGGCTGAGGCAGGAGGATGGCTTGAGCCCAGGAGTTTGAGGTCACAGTGAGCTATGATCATGCCTGGGCAACAAAGCAAGACCTGTCTCTTTTTAAAAAAAATGATGTTGAATAGAAACATGAGAATATATTACACATAGTAATAGAAGTTATTTGTAATGAAGCTGTTGTTTTAGTTGTATGTGTGCTGCGTATGTAGGTGTGTGTTTTCTTTATAGATGCATGTATGTGTAATATAGGGCTAAATGTATAATCTATTTCATACAATGAGGTAGGGTCATAAAGGTTTGAGAAGCACTGGGCCAGAGAAAGTGATTTGTTTGTGGGTTGTATTTGGAATGTCCTGAGAGGTGGGTGGGCACAGACTCAAGGAGGTGGTCCCTCTGCCTGCTGCCCATCTTCCTTCCCAGGTGAGAAGCGGAGGCATAGGGGGAGGGATAGAGAGACACAGAGAGACTATGAGACAAAAGAAAAACAGAGACATAGAGACGGAGAGGCTGAGAGACAGAGAAGAGGCTGAGAGAGAGTGAAGGGGACGCTGTTAGAGAATGAGTGGCTAGGAGGGTCAAGGACAACATGAAGCTTTGTGGCTAGTGCAGAGGAAGGAAGTGAACTGGTCTAGAGGTTTGGTGGAGAGAGGACAGGGGGTCATCCGGGCCGGCACAGTACAGGCAAATGAGCCCGAGGCCTTTTCACTGAGGATCTGCTGACTCTGCGGTCGTCTTTTCCCCTCAGGCGCGTGGCAAGTGTGGCTCAGTCAGCTCCAAGCGAAGCCCCGAGCTGCAGTCCCTTTGGGAAGAAGAAGAAGTACAAAGACAAGTACCTGGCCAAGCACAGCTCAAGTAAGCTTCCTCGGCCTTCTCCCTCCAGTTCCCTTAACCAGCAGAGAAGGGGAGGTGGCGCAGCGTGCAGTGGAACATACATCATACAGAAAGCATGTCATTTCTTCCGGTTTTCTCTTATTAAATTCATCTTCACAAGCTAACTGCAGTCAGACAGACAATGTCAGTAGATGTAAAGGAAGGCTCGTGGTCTGCCCACATCTCATTGCCTCACCCCTGAGGTAACCAACCCAACAGCCTTCCAGACTGTTCTCCATGCTGACACCTTGCTTAGTGTGTCAACGCCTTCGGCACCACCCGACTGCAACCCTAGAGAGGAGTATGTTTTCCTGACAACTAATTCTGGCTTTTTGACCTGCCATGATAGAACATATAATATACCAAAATTATAAATGGGTTCAAGCAGGTTCCAGATAACAAATGAATACTCAATCTACCATTCAACTACCATTTATTATTATTATTTTTTTTATTTCATCTTATTGTTATGGGGGATACAGAATTGCAGGTTACATACGTTGCCCATGTACCGCCTTTCCTCCCAAGTCAGAGCTCCAGGCGTGTCTGTTCCCCAGGTAGTGCGCGTTGCACCCATCATGTAGGTATATATCCCTCCCTTCCCGACACCCCCTTCCCGAGTCAGCACCTTCAAGCGTGACCATTCCCCAAACGGTGCGCAATGCACTCATTGTGTAGGCATACACCCATCCCCTCCCCCACCCCCCACCTCAGTCTGATGTCCAATTGGTGTCGTTCCCAGATGTGTATTTAGGTGATGTTCAGGGAAACCAATTTTCTGGTGAGTACATGTGATGCTTGTTTTTCCATTCTTGGGATACTTCACTTAATATAATGGGTTCCAACTCTCTCCAGGAGAACCATAGAGATGTCGTATCTTCATTATTTCTTATAGCTGAGTAATATTCCATGGTATACATATACCACAGCTTACTAATCCAATCATGTATTGATGGGCATTTGGGTTGTTTCCACATCTTTGCTATTGTGAATTGTGCTGCTATAAACATTCGGGTACATGTGTCTTTGTTACAGAATGACCTTTTTTCCTTTGGGTATATGCCCAATAATGGGATTGCTGGATCAAATGGCAGGTCTACTTGAATCTGTTTAAGATACCTCCATAATGCTTTCCACAGGGGTTGCACTAGTTTGCAGTCCCACCAGCAGTGTATGAGTGTTCCTGTCTCTCCACATCCACGCCAACATGTGTTGTTTTGGGATTTTTTGATAAAGGCCATTCTCACTGGGGTTAAGTGATATCTCATTGTGGTTTTGATTTGCATTTCCCTGATGATTAGGGATGTTGAGCATTTTTTCATATGTTTGTTAGCCATTCTTATATCTTCTTTCGAGAAGTTTCTATTCATGTCATTTGCCCACTTTTTGATAGGGTTGTTTGATTTTTTCTTGCTGATTTTCCTGAGTTCTAAATAGATTCTTGTTATCAGTCCTTTATCTGATGTGTAGTATGCAAATATTTTTTCCCATTCTGTAGGTGGTCTGTTTATTCTCGTGAGTGTTTCTTTGGCTGTGCAGAAGCTTTTTAATTTAATCATGTCCCATTCATTAATTTTTGTTGCTGCTGTGATGGCCTTGGGGGTCTTCTTCATAAATTCTTTACCTAGGGCAATGTCTGTAAGAGTCTTTCCTACATTTTCTTCTAGAATTCTGATTGTATCACACCTAAGGTTTAAGTCTGTTATCCACTGTGATTTGATTTTTGTGAGAGGTGAAAGTTGTGGGTCCTGTTTCAGTCTTCTACAAGTGCCTAACCAATTCTCCCAGCACCATTTATTGAATAGGGATTCTTGTCCCCAGAGTATATTCTTTCCTGCTTTGTCAAAAATTATGTGACTATATGAGGATGGTTCTATATTTGGATTTTCTGTTGTGTTCCACTGGTCTGTGTCCCTGCACTTGTGCCAGTACCAGGCTGTTTTAAGAACCACAGCCTTGTAGTATAGGAACTACCATTTATTAAATGTACGTCAGGAGCCTACACAGAAGTAGATATGGCTGGAGTGTGTGTCCAGGGAGAAGGGAAGTGGGCCGGAGGGGCAGGCCAGAGGGACAGGCCAGGGCCAGGTCATAGGGAGCTGTGTCCACCTTCTCTACTGTTTTACATTTTGTATTGTAGTCTCTGTGGAGCTAGTGAAGGGTTTTGAGCAGAGGATTAATGTGATCAGCTTTTCATTTGCTTCTGTCTTTCTGGTAGCAGTGGAAGAAAAACCCCAGAAGAGGCCAGGAAACAATTGTGGCAGCCCAGGGGGGTTGTGGGGGGTGGGATGGATGGAGAGACAGGATGAGACCCAGGTTCCATCTTGAGTAGCTGGGTTGATAGCACCATTCCCTGAGGTAAGGGACATTTTACACAGTACCGAGATCATGTTGTTGAGTTCTGAGTGCCCACGAGACAGCCAACTGACACGTCCGGGGACTTGGAGCTGAGGGTAGCATCCATGTTGGAAATGCCATCAGGTTACTGAAATTATAGAGAAAAAGTACAGGGGACCAATAGGGTTGGCTCAAAGTGACAGAAGAAGAAAGGTCCAAAAACTTAAACTCCCTTGCTCAAAACTCCCTCATAACACTAAAAAGAAACACAATCCAAGGGCCTTTCTCCCACTGACCTCGTCCCCAGTCGCTCCCTCCCTGTTTGTTAATATGTGGCCAGGCTCTTTCCCACCTCAGGGCCTGGACCACTGTTCCCCGGCTCTGGGAATGAACACTGCTTGGTTTTCTTTGTCTCTAGTTTTTGACCAGTTGGATGTAGTTTCCTACGAGGAAGTTGTTCGGCTGCCTGCATTCAAGAGGAAGACCCTGGTGCTGATCGGTATCTTCTCCTTGCCTCCATGCTGCTGTGATAGTTAAAGAGTACATTTCTGTCCTCACTTTCCTGCCCGCATTATGTACCCACCCCAGAAAAAGGCAGTGAGGAAGAAATGGAGTGAGGTCTCTTAGGTTCTCCGTATAGAAGAGGTATAAAGAATTTTCTGGGTCCTTTCGAGTACCCCATCTGGGTTCACCTCACAAGTGAAACTAAACCTTACAAACTATTCTTTTAAGTTGGGTTTTGTGCTGGCAGGTCCTAAACTGGGTTTTGCTCTTTGTTCATCCAAGTGGCTGGCAGTGATCTATGCTTTTTTGTTTATGCACACACGTTAGAGTGCTTTGCTAGCACTTTGTTAGTGGGGTCCCTGCGCTGTTCAGTCACACACATTAGCCCTGGAAGCCCCCTTCACCCAAGCAGTGACTCTGACCTGAAACAGAATGAGTCTTTGCTCCAAACCCAGGTATGTGAGCCTTGGCCCTGGTGGGCGGCTCACCTTCTTGTCCTTGGAGTTGAAATGTTAGTCACTTAGAGGAAGTGTATTAGGGCTCTGGTGAAATTTCCACTAAAAACACTGGCTTAGATTCAATTCCATTAATTTTGGAGAGCTCAGAAAAGTGCATATCCTTAGGAAACAAACAGAAAACATCACATTAGCTAGCTCCTCTGTAGAAATGACAATTTTATTCTGAGCCCCAAACCGTAGTTCTTAGAAAGAGCCTCCTCCCCCAAATGGAACAAAAGGACCTAAAGCCACTTGGTGGCCCCAAATCTTCTGATGGCTTAAAGGCCCTGACCCCAGCCCAGATATGACACCAACTCATTTTTACCTCTTGGCAATTTCAAGTGCTGAGAGATGGAAATCCATACCCTATCCCCACTCACAGCCCCACCTCTGTCTTTGTGGGAAAGACGTGGAAGCCTTTCCTCCCTCTCCACACAGGAGCCAGTGGGGTAGGCCGCAGCCACATCAAGAATGCCCTGCTCAGCTAGAATCCGGAGAAGTTCGTGTACCCTGCCCCGTGTAAGTAGCTCTTGGGTGCCTTGGAGGGGAAGTGGCAGCCTGAAGGATGGAGCATCAGCGGCGCATTTGATCACAAAATATGGAAAGATAAAAATTTGTACCCACGACTGTTCTGCCTAACAAAACAACTGTGTTGTTTTCTTATTGTTCTCTTCTATGCTGTTTGTCTACATAACAGAAGCTATAGTAAACATTTTTATCTTGCTTTAAAAAATTACTAAGCAAGTATTAAAATTTATGCATATTTCTTTTTTTTCATTTTACCTTATAAACATTTTCCTATGTCCCTATACTGTTGGCCTAATTCACTTTGAGAATTATTTTGTAGTCCATTGAATAGATGTACTGCAATTTCCTTAGCTATTCCAATCTTGTTTGACTCTTAGGCTACCTCTAATTTTCAGGAAATGTCTTCTAAATAAAACAGTGCTTAAGAAAGGTGCAAATAATCTTGGTAGCAGTCCTTCATAGGCGGAAGAATAGCAACAGTGATCATTTGGGGAATTAGATAACCTTTCTGTTCACAGAAGTGAATCCACATAAGATAGTTGTGCATATTCCCAGAAAGAGGTACAGTAAGTCCTCACTTAACATTGTCAATAGGTTCATGGAAATTGCAACTTTAAACAAAAGTGTGTAATTCAGTGGCTTTTAGTGCATTCACAATGTTGTGCAGTCATCACCTCTATCTAGTTCCATAGTATTTCCATCACCTTTAAAAGAAACCCCATACCCATTAAGCAGTCACTCCCTATTTTCCCTCCCTTCAACCCCTGGAAACCATTACTATGCTTTCCAGTCTCTATGGATTTGCCTATTCTGGACGTTTCATATAAATAGAATCATACAATATGTGGCCTTTTGCATCTGACTTCCTTCACTTAGCATAATGTTTTCAAGTTTCAGCACTGTTGTAGTATTTGTCAATACTTCCTTTTTTTTTTTTTGAGACAGTGTCACTCTGTCCCCTGGGCCAGAGTGCTGCAGCGTCAGCCTAGCTTGCAGCAATCTCAAACTCCTGAGCTCAAGCAATCCTCCTGCCTCAGCCTCCCAGGTACCTGGGACTACAGCCGCCACCACCACCACCACACCAGGCTAATTTTTTCTATTTTTAGTAGAGACAGGGTCTCACTCTTGCTCAGGCTGGTCTCAAACTCCTGAGCTCAAGCGATCCTCCCACCTCGGCCTCTCAGAGTGCCAGGATTACAGGGGTGAGCCACCGTGCCCGACCTGCTTCATTCCTTTTTATGGTGAATAATATTTCATTGTAGATATACCACATTTTGTTTATCCATTCATCTGTTGGTGGACATTTCGGTTTTTTCCACCTTTTGGCTACTGTGAATAGTGCTTCTATAAACATTTGTGAACAGGTCTTTGAGCATCTGTTTTTAGTTCTTTCAGGTATATGCCTAGGAGTGGAATTGCTCGGTCATATGATAATTTTATGTTTAACTTATTGAGGAACCACCAAACTGTCTTCCACAGTGGTCACTCCATTTATATTCTCACTAGCAATATATGAGGGTTCCAAATTCTCCACATTCTTGCCAAAATTTGTTATTTTCCTTTTTTTTAATGGCCTTCCTAGTGGGAGTGAAGTGGTATCTCATTGTAGTTTTGATTTGCATTTCCCTGGTGACTCATGACATTGAGCAATTTTTCATGTGCCTTTTGGTCATTTGTATATCTTTGGCGAAATGCCTATTCAAGCCCTTTGCCCATTTTTTAATTGAGCTGTTTGTCTTTGTGTTGTTGATTTGTGTTATTTATATATTCTTGCTACTAGACTCTTTATCAGACATATGATTTGTAAATATTTTCTCCCATTCCATGGGCTGTCTTTTCATCTCTTGATGGTGTCCTTTGATGCACAAAAGTTTATAATTTTATGAAGTCTAATTTATTTTTTTCTTTTGTTGTTTGTGCTTTTGGTATCATATTTAAGAAACCATTTCCAAATCCAATGTCATGAACATGTGCCCTTATATTTTCTGCTGAGAGTTTTATAGTTTTAGCACTTACATGTAAGTCTGTGAATCATTTTGAGTAAGTTTTTGTATATGATGTCAGGTAGGGGTCCAAGTTTATACATTTGCATGTGGATATCCAGTTGTCTAGCATGATTTGTTGAAGACATGGTTCTTCTTTATTGAATGGGGGTCTTGGCACCCCACACTTGTCAAAAATCAATTGACCATAAATGTATAAGTTTAGTTCTGGACTCTCAATCCTATTCTGTTGATCTATATGTTTACCCTTATGCCAGTGCCACACTATTTTAATTGATGTAGCTTTATAGCAATTTTGGAAATTGGGAAGTGTGAGTCCTCCAATTTTGTTCTTATTTTTCAAGACTGTTTTGGCTATTTGGGACGCCTTGTAATACCATACGTACTTTTTTTTTTTTTTTTTTTGAGACAGAGTCTTGCCCTGTTGCCCAGGCTAGAGTGCCGTGGCGTCAGCCTAGCTCATAGCAACCTCAAACTCCTAGGCTCAAGCTATCTTCCTCCCTCTGCCTCCAGAGTAGCTGAGACTACAGGTATGTGCCATCACACCTGGCTAATTTTTTCTATTTTTGGTGGAGACGGGGCCTCGTTCTTCCTCAGGCTGGTCTCGAACTCCGGAGCTCAAATGATCTGCTCGCCTCGGCCTCCCAGAGTGCTAGGACTACAGGCATGAGCCACCTCATCCAGCCCAGATTTAACATTCTTATACTTCCTTTGGGTCTCACTGAACCTCCATGCACCATGGGTCTGCTGGAATTTTGTACTCATGGGCATGGCAAACACCATGTACAAATAGAGTGGCAAAGGATGGAGGGGGACTATAGGTTGCATTTATTTACTCCTTTCATGTGCATGCTCCATTGTTCCAGCAAACTTCACTTACAAAACACAAGTTCAAAGATAAAATTATTAAGAATTTCAAGAAAATGACATCTGAGCATTAAATCAAGCTCTCTGTAACTGCACACATTGAATTCCCATGAAGCCAGCCCTGAATACCAGGCAAGCTGGGACTTTTGTTCATCCTAGCAACACCCATCTCAGTGCACCACTTGGAACCACTTCCAGTGTGTTCCTCCAGCACAGTCAAGCCTTCAGATGACTGTAGCCCCAGCTGACGTGTGATTGCAACCTCATCAGAGATCCCAAGCCAGAACCACTCAGGTAAATCACTTTAGAATTCCCGACCTGCAGAAACTGTAAGATAAGGAATGCTTTTTGTTTGCAGCTGATAAGTTGGGGGTAATTTTTCATACAGCAACAGATAACTTATACAGAAGCCATATTGTCTTTACACTGGAAAAGTCAGAGTAGGCACAAGATGCTAATTTGCAGCTTACTCACATTGTCACTATCTGTTGGCTTATCTTGTGGGTACAGGGCAGCAACCAACTTTGCAGGTCCTTCAACTCCTGCTGGATCTTTTGGCTCCTCCAAATCCTAGGAAAGTCATGTTTAGCTCTTTGATGAAGGATATCACCTTCTCATGCAGAGTACCCCAGCATCAAAGTTGGAAGCTTGGAGGTATTATGAGACTGATGCAGGTTTTAGTCTTCAGGGTTCCAGCTTCCCACAGACTCTTTTTCTTTCTTTCTTTTTTTTTTTTTTGAGACAGAGTCTCACTCTGTTGCCCTGGCTAGAGTGCCATGGCGTCAGCCTAGCTCACAGCAAGCTCAAGCTCCTGGGCTCAAGCAATCTTTCTGCCTCAGCCTCCCGAGTACCTGGGACTATAGGCATGAGCCACCATGCCCGGCTAAGTTTTTCTGTATATTTTTAGTTGCCCAGCTAATTTCTTTCTATTTTTAGTAGAGACGGGGTCTTGCTCTTGCTCAGGCTGGTCTTGAACTCCTGACCTCGAGCAAACCTCCTGCCTCAGCCTCCCAGAGTGCTAGGATTACAGGCGGGAGCCACCGCACCTGCCCCCCCCCATAGACTCTTTAAACAATTCTCACAATAGCATAAGGTCAAATCCTTATAATAGATCTGTTTTGTTCTGCCATGCCCATGGCTAGAGTCACCTCAAAAACCGTGGCAGGGGAATTCCCATAAGAGAGTGCCCCAAACCCTCCTGAGATGGGGCCAGTTGGGACTGCAAAGAAAGAAGCACTAAACACCAGGGTGATCAGTCCACAGAATTTATTAGGGGAACTTACATACAGAGTGGGCTGCAGTGTATCCTTGGCAGACAGCAAGAGAAAGGGAGATCCTACCTAGGTACGTCCACAGCCAGAGGTTCAGGGTATGGCGTTTTCATGAGGGTTTAAGGAAGTTGGCTCAGGGCCAGGCCCAGTTTCTTTCAGTACTTTGGACAACAAGCTTGATACCTTTATCAGTGCCTGGGAATGTTCAAGGCCCCAGTTTGGGTTCAAGCCTGCTGGGAAAAACCCACAGCTGGCTGGGATCACAGAGCAGCCAAGGCATTCTGATTTTCAGTCAGGACATAAAAAGAATGTGGGGACACTGGGGAACTCTACAAAGTCCCTTATTTTAGATATTTCCTAGTGGCTTTGTTTTCTCATAAAACATTCATTGGTACATCACTTTTGTCAGTTCTTCCCAGAACTTTTTTTTAAAAAAGTTAGTTTGTGAGAGTTATTTGTATGTTAACAATCCTAATCTAATGTCTGTCATATATGCTGTGAATTTTATTACTTAATTTGTCATTAATCTTTTACTTTTTTAACAATGTTTTGTGGGTTTTTTTTTTTTTAGACAGAGTCTCACTCTGTTGCCCCGGCTAGAGTGCCGTGGTGTCAGCCTTTTGTTATAGGAAAGTTTTACAATTTTATGTCATAAATTTACCAACATTTTCATTTATGGCTGTGGGTTTTATGACATGCTTAAAGTAGCTTTTTTCACATCAAGATTGTGAAAATATCCACTTATATTTAATATATGGTTTTGTTTTTGTTTAGTCCTTGTGGATCCATCTAGAATTTATTTTTCACATATTATGGCAAATGGTTCTCATTTAGGTGCATCCAAATGAATAGGCGATCATCCCAACGTCATATTAAATAATCTCTTTTCCCCAACTGATGTGAAATGCTACCTTTATCATCCATTAAATTTTCATATACACACTATTATAAGGTGTAGTAGATACTATGTGATGAATAAAATATCTGCGTGGGGAAAGGGAGACATGATTGAATTTCTCTACCTCGTACTTATCATGCTTCCCCACAAGCCCTTGCGAGCTGCTGTTTTAAACTCCAGCATAGATAGGTTAAAGGGAAGGGGATAGGACATTCTTATCTACTTACAACTGGGACCATTATTGTAAGGTAGCCTCACACTGTCAGCGCTTGGCAGATACTTAAAGCTGACTCTTTCTCTTGCAGGACACTTACAAGGGACACTTTAAAGACTCCCTTAAGGGGCCCTCTATCATGAAATCCCCTTGACTTGGTTGGTTCCACCTTTATTCTGGGTGGTCACTTGTGACACATTTCTCAGCCCCTGGGCATCCACATCCAGCTTCTTGCTGCTGGGGAAACTTTACTCCTCTCGACAGCCCTAGTTGACTGGATCCAATAGGACCTAACCCTGACTTCTGCTCTCCCGCAGAGCTCACATTTGGTCAATGAGAAATACACTTTTTGCTCTGAAAAACCTGGGAGTGCAGGCCCATCCTAACGCAGTAGCTTTCTCCTGTCCACACAAAGCATTCACTCTGTCTCATTTCCTGGGCGAGTGATCAGAACTCAACCTCCAGTGCCTCCAGCTGTAGGGGCCACACAGCAAGAACTTTGGGTCTGAGGGGTCCAAGAGTGGTGGAACTGAATTTGGTAGATCTCCTTTGATAGTCTACGTAGGCCAATGTATCTCATGCTCATTTTTTTAGTGAAAAGAAATAACTTTTTTCCTTTTGGTTTTGATAAGGTGTTTTTGAGACAGTGGAAATGCTACCATCCAAAGCTGGTATTTGGCGGGTAGAATGCCTTATTGGCGAGCACCTAAATGCTGGGATGAGCACCCTTTTTCTGGTGTACAGCAAGCGTGAGTAGCACTGTGGGCAGAGGCTCCCTGCCTACCTAGCCTACCTCTATAGAGCCTTCCTTCTTCCTGGAATGGTTGCCTGTGTCAGGAAATAAATACAAGCTCCCATTATTATCAAATTTAAAATTAATGTTGCTGGTAGAAATCATCAGAGTTCTCAGAGAAGAGCAGATATGCTTGAAGCTTTGAAAAAAAAAAAACTCCTCATTGTCACAACTTGATGAAGTGCCAAGATTTCCAATAGCAGATTTGGGAGCTTAATTTTCATTTGATTACCAGAGATAACTTACATATATCACTTAGAAGAGTTTGGGAATTTAACTCTAAACAAATAAGAGAACCACTGGTATATTTGGAAACTGAGGAAACTAGGTATGGACCCTAGTTTCCTCAGCTGCAAAATATGAATCATTCTAGCACTTGTTAGGGTGAATTAAATGAGATAATACAATAAAACATTTAGGACAGTTCTTGGCACATAATAAATACTATAAAATATTAGCATTTGTTGATGTTCTCCCATTTGCATTGACTTACATTTGAGAAGCTGAAATGTGTGTGCACTTCTAGCTACTGTGTTTCCCCCTGTTTGATTTCAGAGTGTCAGACTCCACTGGGAATGGCTTCTGGACACATTAGAGATTTTCAGATTACAGCTTCAGGACAATATGGTAAATACTATTATTTTTTTCTCCAAGAATCTGAGCTGGTTATATCTTTTTTTATTTCTGTTGGAGAGTTTCAGATAACCAACCCATCTCCATGCTTCTATTAGTGCTATTCCATAGGTGTCTCCTGAATCCGTCTCCTCTTCTCCGTTTCCTACTGTGACCATTCTAATTCAGGCCACTATCATTTCTCACCTGGGCAATGACACTGCCTCCTTAAATATTCTTCCTACCTTTTGTATTGCTCCCCTTGAGTCTGATCTAGAGAGTTCTCAAATGTTGTTTTAGAGCAAGGGTCGACAAACTACTGCCCACAGGCCAAATCCAGCCCACCATCTGTTTTTGTATGGCATGCAAGCTAAGAATAGATTTTCTGCTTTTAAATAATTGAAAAAATAAGAAGAAAAATTCATGACATGTGAGAATTACAAAATTCAAATTTCAGCATCCGTAATAGTCTTATGTTGGAACACAGCCATGCCTATGCATTTACATATCATCTATGGCTACAGCAGCAGTTGTGTATTTGCAACAGAGACCATGTAATCTGCAAAGCCTAAATTACTAAGTATCTGGCCCTTTATAGAAAAAAGTTTGCCAACCCTTATTTTCAAGGGAAAATAAATCCCCTTGAAAAAGAAGCTGGAGAGTTATATAGCAAAATAGTAATATTTTTCACAGGGTGGAAGGATTATGTTTTTAATTTCTTTTATATTTACTTTTACTTACTTTTATTTTCATTTACCATATTCTGATTTTCTACAATGAGCATACATTGTATAATAAAGCAAGAATATTATTTGGTAATTCTGGTAACAAATTCCAGTATCAGCTAATTAGAGGTGCTATCAATCAATAAAAGTATTACATTTTTTTAGATAATAGAATGGACAAGGACAAGCACAATCTCTACATAGCAATCAATACTGCTATAAAGTCTTTATGCTTTTCTCTGTCTTCTCCACAGCTAGGATTAACCTTTCTCAAGAGAATAATTTTATTCCCAAGTGTCTAGGACCAACCCAGCTGAATTTAATCTCTCTTCCCTTTCTTGGGCAAAGGACAGTGGGCCCCAAAGCTGGCCAGACTTCATTATTCTGGATCGATCAATGCCTGGAGCACCAAGGAGCCCTTTTCCTGGATCAAGGTTAGAAAATTTCATCAATTAGAACATCTGAATACTTCCTATAATATTGAAGTCATCATCTCTCAAGCCTGTGTGTGCTATCATTACATGCTTCCAACTGCCTAGGTGTCTTTGAGTCCTCCAGTGCCCTTTATGTTAATATAAAAACAAATGGTTCAATCCCCCATCCCACAACAAAAGAAAATGTAACTTCTAAAACTGAATCTGTCTTCCTTCTTGAATTCTACACCTCTGAGTTATAGGAAACATCTACTTAGTTCAGTCTGGTAAACTAAGTTGGAATCAATAACCAAAATAGTGTTTTTAAGTTGGTTAACTCAATTTCTTTTAAAGGACTCAGTCTTTCAGATTTTTCTCACCTCCCCATTTCACCTAGAGCAGAGCTGTCCAATAGAAATATGTGAGCCACAAATGCAAACCTCATGTGCAATTTTACATTTTCTAGTAGATAATTTTTCTTTTTTTTTTTTTTTGAGACAGAGTCTCACTCTGTTGCCCGGGCTAGAGTGCCGTGGTGTCAGCCTCGCTCACAGCAACCTCAAACTCTTGGGCTCAAGTGATCCTACTGCCTCAGCCTCCCGAGTAGCTGGGACTACAGGCATGTGCCACCATGCCCGGCTAATTTTTTTCTATATATTTTTGGCTGTCCAGATAATTTCTTTCTATTTTTAGTAGAGACGGGGTCTCGCTCTTGCTCAGGCTGCTCTCGAACTCCTGAGCTCAAACGATCCACCCGCCTCAGCCTCCCAGAGGGCTAGGATTACAGGCGTGAGCCACCGCGCCCGGCCTAGTAGCCAATTTTTAAGACATGTGAAATTCATTTTAATAATACATTTTATTTAACTCAACATATCTGAAAATATGGAAAAATGGAGGAAACTCTTTTGCTTCCAGCTTTTCTCTCAACCTATCTAACGGGCCTCCCAACCCTGGTACTCGAAGCCTGGAGAGGGACTAATGTACACACGTTTGACCACCTACTTCCCCCACCTCCAGCCTCTTCTTGTAGTGTACCAGTCTTCTTCTTCCTCTTCCTAGTTGGCTGAGGACATTCCCTATATGTTTTCCTTTTTTGCAAGACTGCATCTGCTCTTATATATTTTTTGAGGTTAAAATAGTAAATAGGGACCAGGGAAAAATAAACTGGCTTACCAGTAAGCAGACACCAAGAGCATGTCTGTTGATGCCACAGCAACTCATCTTTTTGTTATTGTTTTGTAGACACTGCCAATTTTGACTCAATTCGAGCTGCTATTAACTAATCTTTAAGTATTTTTTTGTTTGTGCTTCTACCAAACCACATGTTCTTCATCTTGAATTTCTATGGTTATCATTTTCAACCTTCCATGTATCTCTATATAGTGGACATTTTTTATCTGGTTGGATGCTTTGAATCTGTTATATTCTTATTTCTGTTTGGGGAATTATATCTTCCTCACTGGATACAATCTGATGAGACAAGTAAACAGAGTGTCTTATCCGTGCCTAGCCAAAGAACCCTGAGTGATACAGCCTGTTAAGTTTCACCTTATTAGATTTGGCCCATTGTCTCAGCTTGCCAAGCTTCAGTCTCCCAAAGTATTTCCTAGTCTTCCAAATTTCACATCATTTACTGATGTGATCAGTAAACTTGTTAATATTCCAGCAAAGTTGTGATCAAAATATTGAAGTAGACAGGGTTTCCTTAGTATGTGCTCAACACAAATCAAGCCACTAAATCCTTATCACAACCTTATGAGGCAGATTTTACTATCACTCTCATTTCAGATAAGGAAACTGAAAACTAGAGAAGTTAGATATTGTGCCCCAGGTCCCACAGCCAATAAGCGGCTGAGCCAAAATTCAAACCCTGATTGTTGGATAGTTGGGCTCCAGAGCCCTAATTTATAATAGTTATACTATCCTGTTTCTAGAATACTCCCTTTAAGTCGGTAATCATCTATTAACTATTACTGTTTGTTTATGGTAATTAAACCTGTTACAAATACACCTAATTGTATTATCGTCCAACCCGTATTAAATCACCTCATCCTCAAGGTGGTTTTTGGCATCTTTCCTACTGAGGTCCAGCTAGACATTTTCTTTATCTAGTAACTTTATTATTTATTTATTTATTTTTTGAGACAGAGTCTTGCTTTGTCACCTGGGCTAGAATACCATGGCATGAGCCTAGCTCACTGCAGTCTCCAACTCCTGGGCTCAAGCCATCCTTCTGCCAAATAGCTGGGGCTACAGGCACATGGCACCATGCCTCACTAATTTTTCTATTTTTAGTAGGGACAGAGTATCGCTCTTACTCAGGCTGGTCTTGAACCCCTGAACTCGAGCGATCCTCCTGCCTCAGCTTCCTAGAGTGCTAGGATTACAGGCATGAGCCACCGTGCCCAGCCTTGATATGGTAACTTTATAAAATAAAGAAATGGTTTCAGGGAGCCAGCAGGCATGGAGATGGAGTTGATAGGGGCGCTAACAAGGAAGGGAGTTGGGGTAGGCATCTATTCTGAAGAGTGTACAACAGCCTGGCCCCCAGTCACAAGAGCTCTGGGCTGGTTGAGGGGCACTGGGTGACCAAGACCAGGCATACCGCGGCGGGCAGTTGGTAGGCCCCATGGAGATATGCAGCTGCAATGTTTGTACTTTCATACCACGAAACTCATTACTACCTTGCCCACTTCCTAGTAGAGGGATATGTCTTGCAGTTACACTGAAATTCCTGGCTGGATACATAAGTGAAGCTATTGAATCTATAATTTCCAAACTGCTCCCAGGGGCCAATTATAATGTACAAGAGGCACAAGAAGATGAAGTAGATAAGCTTGGCACTTTGCCAAGCATTCATCAGTTACAAAATGTAAATTGGCCTGGCAAGTCTTTATTAAAACTGCTAGAAGACACAATAATCAGTGGTACAATAAAGAACTCTTATACTCTAGCTGCATAAAGAAACAATACAAGTCAATTAAATAAAAATCATGATTTCTGCACCTGGTGCTTTCAGTTATTTATACAACTCCAAGATGAAAAATAAACTGCCTTCAATTGGGAATACCATCTAATCTGGGAAAAGACAATGCCGTAGCTTCTGAAGACCTTGACACACTCTGTCCTGTTACACGGCTTCTTTTCTCCTGCAGTTTTCACTACTTGATGCTGTAAACAAATAAAAACATATAAATGATACAAAGTCTGTCTCTCCTACTCAAATGTAAGTTCCATGAGGGCAGGGTTCTATCTCTTGTTTACTACTCTATTCCCAGTACCTAAAACAGTGCTTGGCACATAGCAAGTGCTAAAAAATATTCTTTGAATGAGTGTATGCATGGAACTTACAGTCAACTGAAGGAGACCGTTATTAAGCACAAGAGTCATGACTAGTCCAATCTGGACATGTCAGGCTTCTGTAAGGACATGTTAAGTTTGTCTTGCTTGTTAGAGCAGAAACTGGTACCTCTTGTAATGCTGCATGGTCCATGACCTCTTCTTTGAGAACCAACCATTCCTTACCACTTTGCCATATTCACTCATTCATTCCAAAGCATTCGCTATGCATCAGTATTATACCAGATATCATGTTAGGTGCTGGGGCTAGAGAGAATATAAAAACTAACATTTATTGAGTGTCCAGTATGTGCTAGGCACTGAACTCAGCACATGACATGTATTAACTCTTTGATCCTTACTGTAACCCTTCGAGACAAACACTAATATTATCTCCACTTTAGGGATAAACAAATTGAGACACAGAAATGTTAGGTAACTCAAACAGGTTTACTGCCCTAAGGATCTGGGTCTAATAAGGAAGGCAGAAAAGCAAAGCAGCCTTTATAATATGGTGCAATAATTTGCTATAATGAAGTCATATATAAAGTGAAGTGGAAGCATAGAAGAAGCAGCACTAAATTTGTCTGGGTGAATCAGAGAAATCTAACCAGGAGAAATAGTTTCTGAAGAACGCTTCAAGGAGGCATAGCAGTTTGTCATTGATAGTGATGTTGGGATGGGGCTGGTTTGGGGAGTGGGAAGGAAATTGGCTTTGGCTAGGCTGAGGCTGAGTGTGGGCAAAGCATTAGATTATGTGGGTCCACCTAGGCAGCATAAAGGCTGTGTATGCAGAGGCACTGGGGGCTCTATGATTTGGAAATAGTCTAGTTTGCCAGAAAGCAGGCTGAGAACTCAATAAGCACTTTCCTACTCATTCCCACTGTTTATCCCACAGTTTCACACACGTCCAAATTCCAACATTGGTGTCTGCTTCACCTGCACATCTAAGGTAATGCTGGGCACATCTGTACCAATGTAGATTCTTCCTAAGCCAATAATTAATTTCAGGAGGTAGTACACACATTTAAAAACAAGTTAAAGTGTTGTTTTAATTGGTAGGTGGATCTGTTGGCACCAATGATTATTCACGGCATCAAGACCCAGGGTGCCCGTCAGAAGCTCTCCAGCCTCTACATCTCTCAGTTTATCATCGTGTATAGTCTTGATGGGAAGAAGTGGCAGACTTATCGAGGAAATTCCACGGGGACCTTAATGGTATGTAATTAGTCCTTTCCATAGATTGCATGAATTCTTCTTTAAAGAGCTCTTGGCAGATTTCAGATATTGGACAAACGCTCCTAGCTTCTGCAAACTTAACTCCAAAAAAGAATTTTTCACCTTTGGGCATTAGGAGTGATTGTGGAAATATAAACAAAAATGTAGTAGTGTCAAGGTTCTCATAGATGCTAGAAATGAAAAGATGCTCTACTGACAGAAATATGTGATTCAGGACTGAGTGCATTGATAAGATTGTGAGTTTGCTTATGGATATCCTAGCTTTGAGGTGATGATAGGGCAATCAGGTTGAGATGTCCAGTGGGGAGTAGGTGAAATACTTGAGTTTAGCAGGTAATACCATGAATGGAGAAAAAAAAATTGTGCCTTCCACATGAAAGGATGGGTGAAACCTTGAAAATCGATGAATTTTTAAGGATGGGTTCATGACCTTTATTTAAACAGGTTTAAAACCTTAGCATTTTTGCCTACTCTTCCCTCATTTTTATGCCCCCTGATGAATCTGAATCTGGTCAATTCTCCGTTTGCCTGTCACATCACTTCCTTATTTCCACTTATACTGCTCTTACCAAGGGCCCATCACCTCACACTTGATCTATTATGTTACACTTCTAACTAGTCTTCCCTTGTTTCTAGTCTCCAATAAAAGCTGCACATCATTTTCAGGATAATCATCTTATCAATCCCCTGCCTAAAAGCTCTCAATGTCTTCTTTTTGTCTTCAGAATAAAGTTCAAAGTCCACAGATGGGCCTGCACAAGATAACTTTTGTTTGCCCCTTTACATCCATTTTCCTGCTTCTCTGCCCTGCTTCTTGTTCTGTGATGCAAGCCTGTGTAGAATACAACAGCCTACCTTGTCCTCTAGCCTTTGGTTGGGTTTCACCAACAGGGAGCACTGGCAAAAGAGTAGAGGAAAGAAGGAGAGTAAGACTGGCACGTTTATCATCCTGACTTCCTCCTTGTGACTGTATCTGTCCACTGAAGGTCACTGCTCCCCTCAGAGTGGCTTTCTCTACCTGTACCAGTTACTATTGCTGTGCAGCAAACCACTCCAAAATTTGGTGTCATAAGAACAAACATTTTGTTTTGTTCATGGATTCTGTAGGTCAGGACTCTGGACAGGGCACAGTGGGGCTGGGCAGTGTCTGCTCCACATCTGGGGCCTCAGCCAAGAATATTTAACAGCTTGGTACCGGAATCATGTGGAAGTATCTTTATTTGCATTTCTGGTGGCTGGTAATGGCTTTCAGCTAGGACAGAATCTGCAGTTGTTGACTGAAGTAACTTTACCTGGCTTTTCCCTGAGGCCTGGGCTTTCTCACAGCATGTCAGGATCAAGGTAGTCGGACTTCTTACATGTCATCTTAGGGCCTCCAAGTTAAGTTTTCCAGCTAACAAGGTGGAGACTACATCAGCTTTTCTGACCTAGTCTTCTATGTTATGCAGCATCACTTTCAATACCTCCTGTGGGTTAGAATCAAATCACACATCCACCCAGATTCAAGGGGAAGGGAAACAGACCCTAATTCTCAACGGGAGGAATGTCAAAGAATTTGTGGTCTTTCTTTAAGCCACTAAAACAATCTACCCAATTCTCTCCTTACCCTTTCAGGTCTAGAGATGGTAATACCCGGTCCCCCCACCTTCCGAACTAGTACCTTTATTAAATCTTCCTCAAATTATCATCATTTGTGTGTTCCATGTTCTTTGTGGGAACCATATTTCATACAGTAATTGGTGCTGACAGTACCTGGTAAACAGGAAATAGCAATCACCCTAAATGTTTTTGTGATTGAGATGCATACACACATACACACAACCGCACCAACCAATAAGCCTATCTCGTTCCTGACTTTAATGGGAATGTATGCCATGTTCACTATTTCGTATATTGTTCACCCAGTTTCAAACAAATACTTTAAAATCATGTTTAAAAAGTTTCCTTCTATTCCTACTTTATTTGGAATGGCAGCTGAATTTTGTCAAATGTTTTTCTGGCATCTTTGACATGATCACATTTCCTCTCCTTCCTGTTATCAAGTTACTCTTAACATTCAATAGTGTGCTGGCAAGTGACAACCAACTCAGGGGCAAAGTGACGAGAGGCTAGGGAGAAAAGCCCTTGGTTTGTAGAATTTGCCGATTTCCATGATATAAATACTACTCCCATCATGCCTGACTTCAAGCTACAGATGTGATGTCATTGAATGCAGAGTTGGGAAGAGATGTATACGATTGGCTGTCACAAGCCAGTGCAAGAGGGCTTCAGTACACAACTGTGCTAACTCCTAGGAAAACTTTGCTCAGTCATACTCTATATCATTTAAAACTTAGCTGGATCCAATTTGCCAACATTTTAATTTTAGAACTTCTCTATATTCACAAATAAAATTGGTTTACCTTTGCCAGGGGCTCTACTTATCAGGATTTGGCATGAGAGTTACATTAAACTTGAAAATAAATTGGAAAAGCTTCCATTTTTTCCCATGAAATTATTGTTCTAGAATAGTTCAATTAATGTAGGCATTTTGTAGATGAAAAAGCCACTTAAGCATTGTTCCTTATTTAGAGACAGATACTTGACTGCCTTTTCCAATCCTTTTATGGTTATTGGTACTCTCATTTGTGTTGCCTTGAGTAAACTGCTGTAAATGTGTACAGTAGAGTCTTATCTCCCTTCCCGTGCCACGTATCTGTATCTGTAAACACACATATATGTCTTTCTCCCTCTTTATCAGAGTTGGCAAATGGTTCTCTATTGTATTGGTTTCTCAAAGAATCAACTCTTGGTTTTAAAATCAAACGTGGTTTTGAAAGAGCTGTTTCTAATTGATTAATTTCTGTTCAAACCTTTAAAAATTCTCCTTTACTTTCTTTTGGTTTGTTTGTTTCCTAGAATCTAGAGTTGAATGCCTAGTTCATTTAATTTCAAACTTTGTTTTTCAGTGATTAGGACAACTTACTTATCATTTATTAACCACTCTCATGAGGTTTATTCCTTTAGCAAACAGTCATTGAGTTCTAACACAGGAATGGGCAAACTATAGCCCACGAATTTGGCCTGCAGTCTGCTTTTGTGAGGACTGTGAGTTGTGAGTTGCGAATGGCTGTTACACGTTTAAAGGATTACAAAAACAAACAAACAAGGAAGCGATGGCAACAGAGACCACCTGTGGCCTGTAAAGACTAACATATTTCTACCTCTCTGGCCCTTTACAGAAAAAGTTAGTGGACTGGACTGCTGGTCTACTCTAATGGCAGTACAGATGCCCAGACAGTTAACATTAACCCTTAGTACCGGAACCCTCTGGATCTCAGACCTTGCCTAAATTTACTAATTTCAGTCTTGATCATCTTCCTCCAACGTCGTGGTTCTAGAATGCCTTTGTACCATCCACATATAAAATACTCTTTCATAAGCAATATTTCTCATTATAGGAGCACCTCATAATGGGGAGAAGGGGAACCCCAAAACCCTTCAAGGACCACTGCCACCATGTTCAACAATTTAAAATATTTCGAATGTGAATTTGGAATCGTCCATGAACATTTCAATGATAAGGGCCTTTCCCCCTCAGTTTTCAAGTTAAAAAGCAAACTAATCGTGTCCTTTAAAAATATTTGTCTTTGGCATGTTGGAAATCAGTGTTATTGTTGGTATTAGAGGGACATATTATAAGAGAAATCTGTCAGAAATGGTGAAATCTGGCCTTGGCCCGGTTAGGCCTGCTGTTAAGTTTCTGAGTGAGATACATTAAATGAGCCAATGGTAAATGGAAAACAAGGAGTTTTAGTGTTTCCTAGAATTATGCCTGTATACCCAACACCTGACTCTCTGGTTATCCCTCACCTCACCTCCCTGACCCAGAGGCCTAAGGAGGCTTCTCCTTAAGCCTGAACCCAACAAATTATCGCCAGTCATGCTCCATAACACCTCAACATTATTGGGCCATAAGAGAATAAGGCAGCTGGCCAGGCCTGCAGCCCAGGTTGAGAGGAGCATACCAGGAAAGGGAAAAAAAATAGCCAAAGACTAAAGGATCATACGCCCTTACCACTTTTGCAATAAGTTGGGCTAGGCTTTTAGGACTCCGTAGGACCCTTCCTGGCAGCCAAGTGGGAGCACACGAATGGTGGCTGGATCTGTCTCAAATGGGCCGCTCCTGTATTTCCCATCACTTCCACATAACTGAAGTAGAACTAGAAGCAAAAAAGAATACCCTAAAAGTCCCACCCATTTTGAGGCACTTAACTCACAGTGACGCCCCTCCACACCTCTCCCCCACCCTCCAAACAACACCAACAAAAACACAAGACAAAAACATCACCTTCCCTGCCCCCAACTGTGTCCTCAGTAGCCCCAAAGATTACTTATTGTGCACAATTTCAGTCTAAAGGATGCACTTTCCCAGAGGTGAATGTTTGAGAAAGAGGTTTTATTCTGAAGAGTTCATATCATCCCTGTCAAAAGTGTAAAAATAACACAATAGATAAGAAAACACCTAAGTCGGTTTGCATGGAACATTTGGACCAAAAAGTCTTGGAAACTTACTGTTTTAAAATAGAACGCCCTCCTGCTGTTGGGGAACAAGGAGGACACTGCCTTACATTCACGTGATCACACAATACCAAAGAGCCATGCTCTGTTTAAATATTTGAGTTAACTAAAAGACACAATGTAGATTCCAGATACCTCCTGGGACAGAGCCAGAACTGTGAATTCCAATGCAAACAGATACACTGGCACTGGAACTGTTGCACTGGACACACTTGCATTGCAGGGATCTGAGTAAGGACTGCCTCACAGATGGCCTGTAGATTCATTGCTCCCCATACTAGGCCCACATACTGGGCCTACTGTAAATTTCAAAGGAAGGAATACATGCTGGACCTGAAAGAGAACTCTCTGGTGCTGCCTTTTGCCCCCTGACAAGTAGATGAGATAGTCACATTGTACAGATGGAGTCCATCTAAACCACAGGTGAAGGGTACTAGAAGAGCATTATCCTGGATTGAGGGCTGCAACAACAACAAAGTTGTAAGGAATAAAATGACCCCCACGCGTCGTTATAGTGCGGGTGAGTCAAGGGAGCGATCTGGTGA
Organism: Eulemur rufifrons; assembly: GCF_041146395.1. Classification (NCBI taxonomy): domain Eukaryota; kingdom Metazoa; phylum Chordata; class Mammalia; order Primates; family Lemuridae; genus Eulemur; species Eulemur rufifrons. The sequence goes on along the minus strand of NC_091012.1, from coordinate 18,259,058 downwards.
TCACAAAGACACAGAGATACTAGTGTCTAAGCAATGAGTGTCACGATGAAATCACATAGGTCAGGAATTTAGACGGAGCAGTGCAAAATGAAATCGTCACTATGAAACAAAGATGGGGGTGGGAGGAGGTGCTGGGTGAGAGAAGAAGAGGGAAGGAGATTAAAGGGATTCTCATTTTTACGTTGCAGTTTTTTGGAAGAGAGCCATATCCTCTACTCTGATTCTATCGAAATGTGTTTTTCTCCCACTATTATGAAAATAAGCGTTTGGGATACAGGTAACTTTCAGTCCACTACATTCCTACGGTGGCAACAGGGGTAACATAAAACGTAGAACCAGGAACGATGTCTCTTCTTTCTCCCCAAATGCAAAGGTGGATGTGTGAGGTTTGAGAGCAGGCACAAAGTCATTTGGTTACCGTGATTTATCATCAGATCCCCTGTCCCGAGGGGGAGACGGCTTCTTCCAGAACGAGGTGAAGGAGGTGGTTCTGCTCAGCAGTCAACAGTGGCCACATGTCCATCTGCAGCGACTTGATGGCTTCCGTGTCCTTTTCGTGGATAGCCATGACCAGGGACTGGAGCAGCAGAAAGAGCTCCTCGGGAAGCTGGCCACTGCATTCCTGCCCGTGGCTGTCAAAAGCCTCCCAGGAGTACTTCTCCAGGGTCTGGGCATGCTCCGGCAGCAGCTTGCCGGGCGGTGGTTGCAGGAGCAGCAGCAGGAGCACGCGAGACACCTCGCAGCGGACCAGCACGTCTGAGAAGGCGCCCAGGGCTGCGGGAGAAGGAGCCGTAGAGCCGGTGTTCGGGGGGAGCAGCGCGGCGGGCAGGGCGGGTGTCGCGCCAGGTCCAGGCTGGGGCCCTGGCGGTGGCGGCGGCAGTGGTGGCGGCGGCGGCGGCACGGGATGGCCGCCGAGCTCCCGCGCCAGGCGCTGCATGCGCGTGAAGACCGCCAAGGCGCCGGTGTAGTCGCGCGCCAGCAGCTGGCAGGAGGCAGACTCGCCGAGCGCCTGCAGCGCGGCCAGCGGCAGCTGGGGCAGCTGGAGCTGGGCGGCGCGCTGGAAGTGGCCGGCGGCGGCGGCCGGCTGACCCAGGTCGCGCAGGGCGGCGGCCAGCTCGAGGTGCAGGCGCACGGCGGCGCCCAGGGCGCTGGCGGCAGCCTGCAGCGGCTCCCCGTAGGCGGCGGGGCAGACCAGGCGCTGGCGCGCGTCGCGCTCCTGCCGCAGGAAGAGGCGCGCGGCCTCGGTGAGGGCCAGCGCCTCCCCGGGCCCGTGGAAAAGCGCCTGCTGGCAGCGCGCCACCGCCAGCTGGCACCAGGCCGCGTACGGCAGGCACTCCTGGGCGCGCAGCTCCCGGCCCAGCTGCCCGAACTGCTCGCCGGCCTCCGCCACGTTCGGCTTCCGCAGGAACCGCTTCTTCAGCTTGTTCGACACCAGCCGGTACCGGGCCAGGAAGTCCCCGGCATCCAGGCCGAGCCCCGCGCCGCCGCCCAGGCCGGCCGCGGCCGCCGCCATGGTCGCCGTCCCCAGCGTTTCTGGGCGCGCTGACGCAGCCAGTGGACGTGGCGGCACCACCGGTTGGGGGGCCGCGACGTGCCCTGCGCCTCCCAGAGGCCGGTCGGCGAAACCGCGCCCGCTCCGGAGCCCTAGGCAGAGCCGTTGCCCTGGTGATATGCAAAGAGCGGGATCGGAGGCGGGGCCTGGCCCACTTGCCAGCGGCATAGGCAAATCAAGGGACTTGGGGCGGAGGCTGGCCGGACGCCTGCTCTGGATGCAAATCAAATCCAGGATCCTGCGCGGCAGGCGGGTCCAGGCCTGGCGCCAAACGTTGCTAGGTTCTGCTTGTCTCTCTGTTGCTAAGGGCGTCCCTTAGCATCTCCATTTGGACACCCACAAAGCCACACTCGTGATCCTGCGTTATCCTCATTCCGTGTTTGTGTATTTCTGGGATGTTTCCCCTTGTCACTCCTCTGTTCCCGCCCAAAGTCCCTGCCCCATTGGAGCCCATGCGGACCGCTTCTTTCACCTCTGCACCCCAACACTGGCTGCCTTTAGAAGACACCGCAGTCATGATCTTGAGCTACACCCCAGCAAACCCCATGACTGGGGAATTCACCAGGCAGGCCCTGACTTGCTGAGAGCCTATGGGGGAGTCTTCTGTGCCCCCACCCTAGCCAGCACTTCCCACCCAGGGCCAACCGCTGCACTGTCACAGGGAGAGACTGCTCCTCTGTGCCATCCCTGATTCCCACCCCATTCCAAAACACCTTGAGACCCCCAGCGCCTGCCCTTCCTTCGCTCCGGCTATGGATGTCTCTGCTCCTCTGTGCCATCCCTGACTCCCATCCCACCCTACCCCGAGACCTCCACCCCCTGCCTTTCCCTCCCTCCGACTAGGGATGTCTCTACTCCTCTGTGCCATCCCTCACTCTCACCCTACCCCATGGCACCCCGAGACACCCACCCCCTGCCCTTCCCTTCCTCCAGTTACGGATGTCCCTGCCCCACTTTGCGATCCCTGACTCCCACCGGAATCCACCCGACTCCGAGAACCCCACCCCCTGCCCTTCCCTCTGTTTGGTTATAGTTGCCTCTGTTCTTCCGTGGCATCCCTGACTCCCACCCCACCTTACTCACACACCCCCACCTCTTGCCCTACCATCACTGCACTATGGATGTCCTGGATCCACTGTGCCATCCCTGACTCCCACCCCACCACACCCCACCCTGAGACCGCCACCTCCTGCCTTTCCCTCCCTCTGGCTACGGATGTTTCTGCTTCTCTGTGCCATCCTTGACTCCCACTCCACCCTACCTTACCCCAAGACCGCCCCTCCTGCCCTTCTTTCACTGCACTATGTATGTCTCTGCCCCTCTGTGCCAACCTTGACTCCCACCCCTCCACAACCCACCCCGAGACCCCCACCTCCTGCCCTTCCCTCACTGTGCTATGGATGTCCTTTCTCCTCTGTGCCATCCGAGACTGCCACCCAATCACACGCCGAGACTTTCATCGTCTGCCATTGCCTCCCTCCGCTATGGATGTCTCTGACCGTCTGTGCCATCCCTGAGACCCAGCCCACGCCACCCCAGCCCGAGACCCCCACCTCCTGCCCTTCCCTCCCTCTGCTATGGATGTCTGTGCTTCACTGTGCCAACACTGACTCCCACCCCAACCCACCTTACCCAGACTCCGGCACCTCCTGCCCTTCCCTCACTGCGCTATGGATGTCCCTGATCCTCTGTGCCATCCTTGACTCCCACCCCACGCCACTCCACCCCGAGACCCCCACATCTTGCCCTTACCTCACTACGCTATGGATATCTGTGCTCCACCGTGTCATCCCTCTCTGCCACTCCACCAGATCGCTCCCCGAGACCCCCACCCCCTCCCCATCCCTCCCTCCGGCTATGGATGTCTCTGCTCCTCTGTGCCATTGCTGAATCCCAGCCAACCATACCCCGAGACCCCTACCGCCAGCCAGTCCCTCCCTCCAGCTATGGATCTCTCTTCCCCTCTGTGTCATCCCTGACTACCACCCCACCACCCCACACCGCGAGACCCCGACCTCTTGGCCTTCCCTCACTGCGCTATGCATGTCTCTGCCCCTCTGTGCCATCCTTGACTCCCACCCCACCGCACCCCACCCCGAGACCCCCACCTCCGTCCCTTCCCTCGCTGCTCTATGGATGACCGGGCTCCTCTGTGCCATCCCTGACTCCCACCCCACCCTACGTTACTCCGAGACCGCCACCTCATGCCCTTCCGTCACTGTGCTGTGGATGTCCGTGCTCCTCTGTGCCATCCTTGACTCCCACCCCTCCACACCCCACCCCCAGACCCCCACCTCCTGCCCTTCCCTCACTGCGCTATGGATGTCCATTCTCCTCTTTGCCATCCTTAACTCCCACCCCTCCCCACGTTGCACCGAGACCGCAACCTCCTGGCCTTCCCTCACTGCGCTATGCATGGCTCTGCCCCTCTGTGCCATCCCTGACTCTCACCCTACCTCACCCCACCCCGAGACCCCCACCGCCTGTCTTTTGCTCCCTCCGTTATGGATATCTGTGCTCCACTGTGTCATCCCTGTCTCCCACTCCACCCGGTCGCATCCCGATACCCCAAAAACCCTGCCCTTCCCTCCCTCCGGTTATAGATGTCTCTGCTCCTCAGTCGCATCCCTGACTCCCACCCAACCCCAGGGCACCCTGAGACACCCACGGCTTCCCCTTCCCTCTCTCTGGCTGTGGATGTCTCTGCTCCTCTGCGCCATCCATGACTCCCACATACCCCACCTCACACGGAGACCCCCATCGCCTGTCTTTCCCTCCCTCCACTATGGGTATCTGTGCTCCACCGTGTCATCCCTTCTCCCACTATACCCGATTGCACCCCGAGACCCCCACCCCCTGCCCTTACCTCCCTCCGGCTATGGATGTCTCTGCTCCTATGTGCCATCTCTGACTCCCACCCCACCCCGAGACCCAAACCCCCTGCCTTTGCCTCCTTTCCGCTGTGAATGTCCCTGCTCCACTGTGCCATCCACAACTGCCACCCCACCACACCCGAGACCCCGAACCCCTGCTCTTCCCTCCCTCCAGTTATAGATGTCTCTGTTCCTCCGTGGCATCCGTGACTCCCTCCCCACCCCAGACCCCAAGACCCCCACAGCCTGCCCTTCCCTCCCTCCGGGTATTGATATATCTGCTTCTCCGAGCCATCCATGACTCCCACCCCACCCCACCGCACACCCAGACACCAGCCTCCTGCCCTTCCCTCACTGCCCTATGAATGTCCCTTGTCCACAGTGCCATCCCAGACTCCCAGCACAGCCAACCTCAAGGCACCCAACAGCTGCCCTTTGCTCCCTCTGGCTATGGATGTCTCTGCTCCTCTGTGCCATCGCTGACTCCCACCCCACCATATCCCACCCCGAGACCTCCACCTCATGCGCTTCTCTCACTGCGCTATGGATATCAGTGCTCCACCGTGTCATCCCTCTCTGCCACTCCACCAGATCACACCCCGGGACCCCCACCCCCTGCACTTCCCTCCCTCCAGCTATGGATGTCTCTGCTCCTTTGCGCCTTCGCTGACTCCCACCCAACCATACCCCGAGTCCCCTACCGGCAGCCAGTCCCTCCCTCAAACTATGGATATCTTTTCCCCTCTGTGGCATCCCTGACTCCAACCCCACCCAATGTTATTCTGAGACCCCCAACTCCTGCCCTTCCCTCACTCTGCTATGGATGTCCGGGCTCCACTGTGCCATCCCTGACTCCCACCCCACCCCACCTTACCCCAAGACCGCCACCTCCTGCGCTTCCCTCACTGCGCTATGCATGCCTCTACCCCTCTGTGCCATCCCTGACTCCCACCCTACCCCACCGCACCCTGAGTCCCCCACCGCTTGTCTTTCCCTCCCTCCGTTATGGTTATCTATGCTCCACCATGTCATCCCTGTCTCCCACTCCACCCGGTCGCACCCCGAGACCCCCCACCACCCGCCCTTCCCTCTCCCTCCAGTTATAGATGTCTCTGTTCCTCCGTGGCATCCATGACTCCCTCCCCACCCCAGACCATGAGACCCCCATCGCCTGCCCTTCCCTCCTTCTGCTATGGATGTCTCACAACCCCCTCCGACGCCAAGTGACTCAAGCAGGCCCGTTGGTTTCTTTAAACACTTTATTGACAGAACTTGCTGAATGCGCAGGGCAAGCGGGGTTGCCCTGGCTGGCCAGAGAGAGGGGCGAGTTTGGCTCCTGGTGGGGGGATAGACGGGTGGAGGGAAGGATGGCTGAGGCCCGGGAGCCAGGTGTCAGCAGCTACTCCTGGCCCGGGGCAACCTGGGAGACTGTGGTTGTGCTGAAGAGGCCACTTAGCAGCGGGCTGTTGTGGATGGCCATGTCCACCATCTGCGGGGTGATGCGCCTCCTGCCGCTGTTCTGGGCCTCGTTGCCCGCCAGCTCCAGGACCTTGGCCGTCAGGTACTGGACAACGGCAGCAAGGAAAACCGGGGCGCTGCCGCTCAGCCTCGGGGAATAGTGGCCCTCCCGCAGAAGGCGCTCCATGTGGCTCACCGAGAACACCAGCTCGGCTCTGGCTGTGCGAGAGCAGGTCCGGCTCTGATGATGGGACGACCCTCGACGGCTCTGCCTGCCCGGCATGCTGGACAATGCGTGCGATATCTCCGCCCGGCCTAGCTCAACGCGATGCCTCTCAAGATGCCGGTCCTCAGTCCAGTACTCTGTACCCTAGCGACCACGGATCAGTCCCTCATTGGTCGGGGAGCCGGCTGCGTGACACGCACATCCGGTGGCGTCATTGCCTCCCAGGTGGCCCGCGTGCAGCAGGCCTGGGCTTAGAACTGGCAGGCCGTGGGGTGGGAGGATGCTGCTCACCCTCGCCCCTGGAACCTCTCCTTGCTGGAACTTCCGCTTCCTACTGGATGGGAAGGAACATGGTGCCAAAGATGGAGGGGTGAGGAAGGGTGGATACAACTCAGTGCCATTAAGTACATTCACATTGTTGTGCAGCCATCACGACCATCTAGCTGCAAAACATTTTCACCACCCTCAGAAGAAACCCCTGTACCCATTAAGCAGTCACTCCCCATACCCCGCACCACGTCCCACGTACACACGCACCCACACACATGCCACCGCCACCCCCACCCCAACACCCCCACACTCCCCATAGTCCCTGGCAACTGATAACCTGCTTTCTGTCTGTGGAGGTTTGCATATTCTGGAGATTTCCTGTAGATGGAACCATACGATAAATGCATGGCCTTTTGTGTCTGGCTGCTTTCACTCAGCATAATGTTTTCATTATGTGCATTCATTATGTGCATTTCATCCATGTGCATTCCGTTGTGTGAACAGACCACATTTTGCTTATCCACTCATCAGTTGATGGGCAGTTAGGCAATTTCTACCTTTTGGCCACTGTGACTAGTGCTGCCATGAACATTCCTGTACGACTTTTTGTTTCAACACCTGTTTTCAATTATTTTGAGTCTACATCTAGGAGTCAAACTGCTGGGCCATATTGTAATTCCATGTTCAACTTATCGAGGAACCAGCAAACTGATTTCCACAGCAGCTGTACCCTTTTGCATTCCCAAGAGCAGTGTATGAGGGTCCAGATTTCTCCACATCCTCCACAAAACTTGTTTCTGTTTACTTTATTTTATTTTGTTTATAGTAGCCATCCTAGTGAGTGTGAAGTGCTATCTCATGGTGGTTTTGATTTGCATTTCCCAAATGGATAATGGTTTCACTATGGTTTGAATGTACCCCTCAAATTTTATGTGTTGGAAACTTAATCCCAAAATTCGGATGTTCATTGGAGGTGCGGCCTTTGGGAGACAACTAGGATTAGATAAGGTCATCACGGTGAGACCTCCACAATGGGACTGGTGGCTTTAGGAAAAGAGGAAGAGAGACCTGAACTGATACACACGCTCTTGCCCTCTCACCATGTCATGCCCTCTGCCACCTTATGACACAGCAAGAAGGCCCCCACCAGATGCCGGTGCCCTCCTCTTGGACTTCCTAGCCTCCAGAACTGCAGGAAATAAATTGATTTTTTCTATAAATTACCTAGTCTCAGGTATTCACTTACAGTGACAGAAAATGGGCTAAGACATCTTTTCATGTGCTTCTTGGCCCTTTGTACGTGTGCTTTGGAGGAACATCTATTCAAGTCCTTGGCCCATTGTTTAATTTGGATTGATTGTCTTTTTGCTGTGGACTTCTTTATATATAATGGAAAATAGACCCTTACCAGATATGTGATTTGCAAATGTTTCTCCCGTTCTGTGGCTTGTCCTTTCACTTTCTGGATAGAGTCCTTGTTGCACAAAAGATTTTAATTTGGATGTAGTCCAATTTGTCAAAAGAAAAATCTTTTGTAGCTGTGTTTTTGTGTCATATTGAAGGAACTGCTGCCTAACCCAAGGTCCTGGAGATTCACATCTATCTTTTCTTCTGAGAGTTTTATAGTTTCAGCCCTTACATTTAGATCTGTGGTCCATTTTGAGTTTATTTTTTTTTAACATGATGTTAGATAGAGATCCAGGTTCATTCTTTTGCATGTGGCTATCCAGTTGTCCCAGCACCATTCGTTGAAGGGATTATTCTTTTCCCCATTGAATGGTATTGGCACCCTTATTGAAAATCAACTATACATAAATATATGAGTTTATTTGTGACTCTGAGTTGTATAACATTGACCTACTATATCTATCATGATGCCAGTACCATACTTTATGGATTACTGTAGCTTTGTAGTAAGTTTTGAAATTGGGAAGTGTGTGTCCTACAACTTTGTTCTTATTTCTTTGAGATTGTTTTGGCTATCTGGGTTCCTTGCACTTCCATATGAATTTTAGGATCAGCTTGTCAATTTTTACAAAGAAGCCAGGTTGCAATTCTAACAGGCATCACCCCAAATCTGTATATTGTCTTAGAAGTTACGGCTATCTTAACAATATTAAGTGTTCCAATCCATTAACATGGAATTCCTTCCCATTTATTTAGTTCTTCTTTGATTTATTCCAGCAATGTCTTGTCATTTTCAGAGCACACATCTTGCACACATTTTGTTAAATTTATTCCTCAGTATTTTATTCTTTTTGATGCTATTGTAAAAGTAATCATTTTCTTAATCTTATATTCAGGTTATTAGTGTATTTTCATCGCTACTGTATAGAAATACAACTGATTGTTGCAGATTGATCTTGGATCCTACAACTTTGCTGAGCTCTTTTACTGCATATTCAAATAGGGGTGAGTTGGGTATCTAAGAACATACCATTTATGAATAGCGATGGTTTTACTTGTTCCTTTCCAATCTGGATACCTTTTCTTTCTTTTCTTTGACTAATTGCCATGAATAGAAATTTGAGTACAATGTTGAATTAGAAGCAGCAAAAGAAGACATCCTTATCTTGTCCCTGATCCTAGAGGGAAATCACCCAGTCTTTCACCATTAAGTGTGATGTTATCTCTGGGTTTTTCACAGATGCTCTTTATCAGGTTGAGGAAGTTCCCTTTCTATTCCTAGTTTGTTGAATTTATTTTCATGAAAGGGTGTTGGGTTTTGTCAAATGCTGCTTTTCTCTGTGCGATTAACATGATCATGAGTGCCCCGCCCCCATCCACATTCTGTTAATATGGTATGTTACATAAATTCATTTTCACATGTTGAACCAACCTCACATTTGTGGGATAAATCCCACTCGGTTATGGTATATAATGAGACATCAATAAACATTTTGTCAAAAGAATAGGAGTGAATCAGGCAAGCTTCTTGGGGGCAATGTGTGTGTGAAGGAATCTGTAGCATGATGAGAAGCCAAGGCATTGGGGAGGGAAATTAGTTCATTAAGGCTGGAGAGTAAGGTGCCGGTGGGGTAGTGGTGGTTGATGTGGCTGAGTAAGAGGTAGGCAGAAGTCAAGACGTGGAGGTTCTATTATGCTATGCTCAGGGTTTAGAATACCATGTAGGCTAGAGTGAACCCACTGTGATCTTTCAGCTCAGGAGTGACATGAGCTGATTTGCTTCTAGAAAGATCATACTGGCAGCTGTGTGGAGAATAGAGCAGAGAGGACTGATGTTGAAGTCAGAAAGCTGCTGCAGTATACCACTCAGGAAATGATAGATATCTCAACTAAGACAATGGCATTGGTAGGTAAGACATGGGGACAGATTCAATGAAAGGTTTAGGTAGTAAAATGGCACATAATAGGCACTAACTATATATTTCTCATAGTGGTGAGCCTACCTAGTGACGCGATAATTCATTTGCTCATTCCTTCAACAAATATTTTTTGAGTGCCTACTATATGCCAGGCTCTGTGTTAGGCATTGAGGCAATACCAGTGATCAGTATAGATCAAGTCCCTTCATACAGTCTGGTGGAAGATACAGACAAGGAACCAGACAATTACAACACTATACTTTGATAAGTACTATGAGAGGCGAAGTTCAAGGTGCTTGCTATAGTTTGTTTTGTTTGACCCCTCCGAATCTCATGTTGAAATTTGATCCACAGTGTTGGAGGTGGGGCTTAATGGGAGGTGTCTGGGTCATGGGGGCGCATCCGCCATGAATGGCTTGGTGCCCTCCTGATGGTGATGAATGAGTTCTCACTCTGTTAGTTCCCAGGAGAGCTGGTTGTTAAAAAGAGTGTGGCTCTCTCCCCACTTCTCTCTCTTGCTTCCTGTCTTGCCATATGATCTCTGCACATGCCAGCTCCCCTTCGCCTTCTACTATGAGTGGAAGCAGTCTGAGGCCCTCACCAGAAGCTGAGCAGATGCCAGTGACACGTTTCTTGTACAGCCTGCAGAAGCGTGAGCCAAATAGGCCACTTTTCTTTATAAATTGCCCAGCCTCAGGTATTCCTTTATGGCAGCACAAACGGTCCAAGACAGTGCTGTAGGAACACATAGGAGGAGTACCTTACACAGATATTTGGGGTTGGGAAAATGTTCCTGGACAAACGGTGTCCAAGCTGCAACTTGAAGAATGAGTATAAGTTAGCCAAGTGGAAAAGTAGAGTATTGGTTGGCAGGGGAGGAGGTGTTGAGTGGGGAGATAAAGGGCTCTGGCATGACTCCGCAAGGGTAGAGTGAGGTGACTACAGACTTTGGAGCCATTACTGGACATATGGGATGAAGGAGACGGTCTAGGTATTGGCAGGAAGATGAGTTCAGTGTGGAGTATGTGAAATTTTAGATGCCTCTGGGATATCCAGATGGAGATGAAGGATATGTGGCTTGGGAGTTCAAGAGCAAAGAAAGTACTGAAACTACAGATTTGGGGGTCACAGCATAGTTCTTGAGGCCATGAATGTAGCTGAGACCATGCAGGGAGAGTACATCTGAAGAACATATAAGGGGACCAAGGAAAACTTCTTTTAAGGAGTAGGCAAAAGAAAAACATTCTCACAAAGAGACTGGAGGAGGGTCTGCATAGGAAAAAAGAAGATGGGGGTTGTGGGGGGCTGCACTGGCAGAGAATCAAACCAGAAGGAGAAGAGAGCAAAGGTAAAGAAGGAAGCCAGCAGGAGAACTGAACAAGGAGTGACAAACTCAGAAAGACTTGCTGAGTTCCAGAATGATAAGCATTAAAACCTATTAAGTGAATTAGGCAATGCAAGTGTTGCTGGGGGCCTTGGCAAGAGCAATTTCAGTGGAGGGGTTGGAGGCAGAAACCACACCAGACGTGTACTAGGTGCTCATGGAGGATTCTGAGACATATCTTCCCAATGTCAGGCAGCATGATAAATGTCCACATCAGAGGCAATTGGTGAGCACGTCATACTCTGCCAAGGTTTTCCACATGCCTAGTGGGCTCTCATATAGAAAACTTCTCTAAGGGTACAGATAAGGGTAGGACTGATGGGCACGAATTCTCTTACTTTTCCTTCAGCTGAGTGTGTTTTGATTTCCCCTGCATTCCTGAAGGATAATTTCACTTTGTAGAGAGAATTCTGGTTCTTTTCTCTCACCACTTAGTACGTGCTGTGCCACTTCCTCTGGTCCACAGGGTTTCTAATGAGAAATATACTGTCATTCTAATGGATTTTCCCATATAGGTAAAGTGTCCCTTATCTCTCCCTGCTTTTTTCTAGGGCTTTAGTTTTCAGAAGTGTGGCTGTGATGTATCTTGGTATAAATTTCTTTAAGATTAGTCTGTTTGGGGTTCGCTCAGCTTCTTAAATCTGCAGGTTTATGTCTTTTGCCACATTTAGAATTTTTTCAGCCATTATTTCTTTGAATACTTTTTCAGCCTCAACCCCTTTCTCCTTTCCTTCTGGTACTCTGATGACACAAAAGTTAGCTCTTTTGTCATATCCCCACAGGTCCCTGAGGCTCTGTTCATTTTTTCCCCACTCATTTGGGTTCGGGCCATTATGTTGTGTCCAGTGGTTTTAATGTCAGTTCCATTTTCAAAGCCTCTGCAGTGATATTTGGTTCTGTTAAGCATGATCAGCATTATGGGAGCTGGCAAGATCTACATCCCTTAATTCAATTCTCAAAGTCCTTTGTATGGTGTATAGGATCACATCCATGCACATGCAGCTTGGGGTGAGCTCACAAGTTCATACACAGATTCATGGGCTTACTTTCCCAAGCACCTCCCTCTCTGCAACCTCCCCAGCACTTTCTGGCTCCCTGAGCTTCCCCTTTTCAAACTTCTAGCCAGAAAGCTGTCGCTTTTGTTGCTCTTCTCTGCCACACACTTCCTGTGCCTTTACCTTCTGCTGGAGTCATGCAGCAGGAAAAGCAAGAGGGAAAAAATAAATCATAGGCACTTGCCTCCGCCCTCTTGGGACCACAGCTCCCACAATCAGAGAGGAAGGTTACTTTCCTTCTGAGTTTTAAGCACCTGAAGCCTCCTGGCAGCTGCCACTGTCACTGCTTCTGTCACTACCACAGCTACCACAGGATTGCCAGTGGGCTGGAATATGAGAGTACAGAGGAAAGGAGAAAGAAAAACCCGGGAATTCCTTCACTATCTCCGAGAGTTAGTATTCCATTTTCCCGCTTCTCAGGTCAGAGAGCTAGCGTGCTCTCTGTCCACACCATTGCCCTCTTCTAACTTTCAGGCTACATTGAGCCAAGGATACTGAACGGGGGAAAATGGCAAATTCATTGCTATTTCAGTGGTGCTTGAAATTGTGGTCTTCTTCCCCAGTCTGCCTGCTTCTATTTACTGTTCAGAGACCTCATATAGCTGCCCCATGCGCTGTGTCCACGTTTTATAGCAGCATCCAGTAGAGTGTGTGTGCTTCATCTCACCCAGGACCAGAAACATTCTGGAGACGTTACATTTTACTTCTATATAAATGGAACAAATTTGTTCCCTTGTAAGTGTTTGATGTGTGTGTGTGTGTGTGTGTGTGTGTGTATGCACACGTGTGCCTAGGTGCCTAAAGAATGCCTTGATTTTTCTTGAAGTATCATAACACAGCTAGAATACATCTCAATATTGATTGTCCTGAATAGATTTTTCCTGGTAGAGACTATGTTCTCTTGAGGAGCACATTCAATTCTTCCTTTATTTATGGAAACTTCTTGCATACTGCATCTGTGGGCATTTTTCTATTGTTTATTGGGCTCCTTACTTAAGGCATGTAAATTATCTTAATGTTGGATCAGCATTAGTGTGGTCATCTAACGTCCTTCCTCCATGCTCTTGTTTCAATTTATATGCATGTCTCTTTTGTGTCTTGCTCTTCTGAATTTACTTATTTGATCCACCAAGTGGTTCTTTGGGTTCTCGGTTTGTTTTCTTAGCTTGGTAATCTCCTTTTTCATCATATTTGGTTGCCAATCATCTCGTCCTTGAAACTTTGTTGTGTTGCAATCATATTCTTAATTTTACTCTGATTTGGAGAACTTATGGAGTTAGCTGCACCTATTCCTTGTTTTATGCATTCTTCCAGTCTGTGATGGTTATCTGCATAAACTAAAAATAAAATCCTAAGCTCCCCCCCCCCGACTGAATGGACCCCCTGGACCCCCTCTTGGCTGGGGGTGGGTGGGCAGAAAAACCATAAAACCTGAGTTCCCAGCCATGATGGCGGGGCTGGGGGGGAAGGGAGGAATCAGACATGACTCATTATACCCTTTTGGAGTTTAGACACAACAACTGACACATATTAATGTTAAAATAGAGATCATAAGACCAACGAAACAGTCTCTTTGTGACAATAGTATACCAAATTATAAACAAGACCTAAGGCCATGCAAGGCAAGGGTTAAGTGAGGCCTGCAGGCCATCAGTCTTGCTAACCAGGTCTTTTCAACCCAGTATAGGGTGGCTTACTTTCCACCCTAACTCTACCATGACATCACATAGCAGATAACAAACCCCCTTTATCTTAAACGTTCCTTTCTAATGACTCCAAGTTTTTAGACAAAGCTTAACTCTTTCAGCCAATTGCCAACTAAAGAATGCCTAAACTCACCTATGACTTGTAAACCCCTGCTTTGAGATGTCTTGCCTTTTCTGGCCAAACCAATGTATACTTCCCATGTTATCAATTTATGATTTTACCTGCAACCCCTTTCTCCCTGAAATGTATAAAGCCAAACTGTAGCCCAACCGCCTCACGCACACTTTCCACACTTTCTCAGGACCTCTTGACACTGTGTTTCCCTGGACCGTAGACACTCATATTGGCTCAGAATAAACTGTTTTAAAATATTTTAGAGTTTTTTTTTTTCAGCTTATTATGGGGGTACAAAAGTTCAGGTTACATATGTTGCCCATGTACTGCCTATCCCCCCAAGTCAGAGCTCCAGGCGTGTCCATTCCCCAGACAGTGCGCATTGCACTCATCATGTAGGTATACACCCATCCCCTCCACACACCCCTCCCTCCCCGAGTCAGCACCTGCAAGCCTGACCAGTCCCCAGAGGGTGCGCAACGCACTCATCATGTAGGCATACACCCGTCCCCTCCCCCCACCCCTTGGTTTTTGTGTTAACATTTGTCTTTTGTATACTATCATGCTCTTTGTTTTCTTTTCTTTTTCCTTCCTTCCTTATTCTTCTTCTCTCCTCCTCATTCCGTTTTCTGCCATTTTATATTTATTTATTAAGTATGATAGGAGAAAGGAGATTCTTTGATCTTTCTTCATTCTACCGTCTTTTACAAAGAAATCTCTTATTTCGTTTTGAAGGGTTATTTTTGCCCCTGGGATATATTCTGGTTAATTTGGCATTAGTTAGTTTTAGATAAATTTAAGATTTCTGATGGATGTGAATCCACATGAATGGATCTGAAATTATCAAGGTCCTCATAATTTTTATTATGAACACTTCATTTTATCAAATCTTAAGTTAATCATCTCTAATTTCACCCCAAACAATACAAGGACCTTGTCTTACAAGTCAATGTTGCCCAATATTTAGTTATGACTTGATCAGTTGTACTGTTTTATACAGTCTATTTTTTTTTTTTTTTGACTTGTGGCCATGGTTACTAGTTCCTTTGTTCAACATTCCTCTGTTGCATGTTACTTCCTTCTTCTTTGTTAAATTTACTTTTAATGGAAGAACCTCTCTGAGTTGTTCTTTCAGCGTTTTTGAGTGGTCAACCCTCTCACTTCTTGTTCAAGAATGCCTTTACTTCACTCTCGTTCTTGAATTATAACTTAGCTGGGTATGACATTCCTGGTAACACCCACCACCCTCCCATGAATTCATTAGTGATATGATTCCATTTTTACTGTGGCTGGTGAGAAGTCTGCTGTCAGTTTCTTATCCCTTTGGTAGTACCATGTCTTTACTTTCTAGTTGCTTCTAAGTCCTTCCGCTTGTCTTTTTTGGCCTGCAGTTTCCCCATGATTCTGGTTGTGGCTTGTGCATTTAGAATATGAAGAATCATACCTATTTACAAATCTGGAATGTTTCCAGCCAGTATCCCCTTGAATATTGGTTTACCCCTATTCTCCTTATTCTCCAATTCTGTCATTCCTATTACATGTGTTTGGGGCCTTGGCATCCATCCCCTCCCCCCGCCCCCGATGTTTCTTAACCTTTTATATATTTTCTCTCTCCTTACTGCCTTCTGAATAATTTCCTTGGCCCTATCTTCCAGTTCAGATGAATCTGCTTTTAAACCCATCCTCTGAACATTTGATGTCACTGGAAATATTATCTTTTTCATTTTTAGAAGTCCTGTTTGGTTCTTTTAACAAACCAGACTCTTCTTTTCCCATAGAATCTTGATCTTTTCTCATGTGTTTGGATTCCTTATTTTTTTCTAAGTATCTTACACAAAATTATTTTATACTCTCTGTTGGTTCTATTATTTGAAGTTCTTTGTGGTCTAATTCTGTTCAACATTGCGTTTGCTGATCCTCAATCACAGAATATTTTTTTCCTCATGTGTTTTTTAATTTTGTTTGTAAGTTTAGGGATTTGTCAAGCAGGGCTTCATCTGTGGGACTCCTGTGAAGTCTAAATTGGGGGTGGGTCTCTCCAGAGATGTTGTCTGTTTACTTCCACCAGGAGACCTAGAGGTATACCTGGATGGTATCCTGTTTTTGTTAATTTGTGAGCTTGGAGGTTTCCTGGGCCAAACAATATATACTAATTCCAACCCTAGACCTGCATGACAATAGCCTCAGTGTTGCAAGTGATCAGGGGAAGCATTTTATTTTCTCCCACCAGAACCCATGAAGAGACAAACTCCCTTGTCATCTCCCCATGGTGGTGGGAATTTTTTTCCCCTATTCTATCCTTTCATCGGCTGTGGAGCCGTTGTGAGGCACCAAGGCTTTCCTTTTCTCCCTGATGTTTATTAAACCCATCCCCCAACCTGGCTATCATAAATTCAAATGCTCATTGATCTGCTCCTCAGCTTCCTCTTTGTTTTTTGAAACCTGAGGATCAACGTCCAGCACAAGCTCATCATACATGCATTGAAAGTGATATTTGTTAAATTTCATCCAGCTTTTTAAAGTGCTTCGTAGCAGGAGAGGGTTGTCAGGTTATCTAGTGTGCACTATTTCCACAAATGGAAATTACTTTCCCCTTTAAAACTCACACAGCACTGAGAAGCTCCCAGAAAATTTCTGGAGGAGGACTATGATGGTAGAGAACACTTTTCATGAATATTTAGCCTCAGGGAGGGGTTGGAGTTTTGGGGTGCTACACACTCAATGACAGCTTAAGATAAGTGGGGAAGGAAGAGCCTGAGGGTTGAAAGAGACCTAATTGCTCAAAGCCACATGTTAGAAGAAATTTCGGGAAGAAGGACTACTTTATGAACCAGTTACCTCTGTGGATTTTTCGTGCATTTATTACCTGGGGCCACTTAAAATCAGGTAGTGAAGGCTGCAAAAGAATCACAGGGTGGTGCTCAAAATGGGCATGGCTCTTTCTTCCCTGAGGCACAAAGAACTGATTTTTATGTACCTTTTGAAAGGAAATGTGTAAAGTTGGCATTATGCTTTATTGAGAAAATTTTAAAGAGGGTTTGGAGTAATGCAATAGCTTTAATATGATACAATAGGAATCATAAAAGAATGGACACTCTGCTAAACTCCAGCTAAGAATATCCAGTTGCCTCTTGGACTTCTCCACCTGGATGTTACACGTGCACCAAAAACTCAAATATATCCAAGACTTAAAACATCTTCTCTCCAATCTCTCTCCTCTTCTAATAGTTCCTGCATAAGATGTGCCCAGTCGACCAAATCAGTAACCTTAGAGTCTTCTTGGCACCTTGCTCTCCCTTAACCCTTCTCTCACAATTAATTGGACACTAAGACCAGTGGACTCTACCTTCAAAATTCCTTTAAAATCAATCCACTTTTCTCCTTGGCATTGCTGCTGGGCAGCAGAGCCCAGGTTCCCACTCCTCTTCGGAATGACAGAGGTCTCGCCTCTTCCACACCTTCCCCTGAGCTTGAGGAACTACTCTCCTGTCAGGAGGAAATTCTTTTCCCTACATATTTCTATAGAACGTTGTGTAATGCTTTGAATTCCCTTCAGGCTCTGGGTTTTAGAATTCAACACAGAAAGAATTTCAGGCTATTTGTTTCCCTCCAGGATGAAATTAGAATCTTGAGGGGAGCAGGGAGGGCAAGCATGTGCATTGTTGCAAGCCCGCTCAAGTGATTCTGATGTGGAGCTCCGGTCAAGAGCCACTGCACAACATGGTAAGCTATTTGACTGCAGGAACCACACCTTTCAGTTTTGTGCTCACCAAAACATACCTCAGCCAATACCTGATGTAGAATCAGTGCCCAGTAAATGTATAAGTGAATGAATGAATACAAGAACTGAAGAATGATAGGGTGTAAAGAAATAGATGGAAGGGATCTTAGGAGTTACTTAGTACAATCACCTCATTTTTTTCCCCCAGTGACTTCAGTGTTGGAATGGATTGAGACTCCGAGACAGTCATAGGATGTCATTTTTGGCAACCACGGACCACTAGTAACCTAGCTTTTCTAGGTGTTTTGTAGCAAAGAGGGATTTCAGGTTACGTAGTCTGCAATATTACCAGAAATTGAAATTGTTTCTTTTTCCTTTTATGACTCACACAACACCAGGAAATTCCCACAAAACTCCCAGAAAAAGAACACGATGAAGGAAACCGCTTTCCTTATATGTACTTCTTATGGAACTGCCAATGAAGCAGTAGATGTGGCCAGAAGACACCACTTTCCTGGTGTCTCCTGAGAACTCTTTTCTCTCATTGGTTCTTTTCTACTGTCTTCTTCTGCAAGTTCCTTTTTGTTGGGGCTCACTTTTCATTTGCTCTCTACCCAGGCTTGTAGAAAATGCAGATGCCAGTGCTTCCCAACCTTCCCTACACCAATCGCCTATGCACACACACCCACTTGTGCACACACACACACTCCTGGAATCTTGAGAAACTTTCAAAAGGAACTTACAAGGTGAAAACTTTTATTATCATTATTATTATTTTAATATCTGAAATATAACATTTTGGACACATGGAGATGCCCTAACTCCAAAATTCCTGTCTATCTCTGGAAAGGAGCAGGTAGTCTAGGGTGAGCAGGGACACACAAAAGAACTCAGCTTCTGCTATATATATGCATTAGGCCTAACGTATTTACAAAGCAAAAGAGGCAGCTGTGGTGAGGCAGAACTCAGAGTTAAAAGACCTGGGTTAGAGTCCTGGCTCTGTCACTTGCTCTCTATGTCTCAGTTTCCTCATCTGTAAAATCAGGGCAATGTTACCGCTTCATATTAATATAACCTCAGCCGCAAAAGACTGGTGTAGGTACCCTTGTTCTGAGCTCCCACAGACCTCTTGTGCTTACCTGGTATTAACATTGTCTGCTAATATGTCTGCCTCCCGTGGTAGAAGGGGACCTGTTTCAGGGCAGAAATTGTATTTGTCTGGCCCCCACTGTGCCTGCCTTCAGTGCACAGCAGAGTGATCAGTGAATGTTGGTTGAGTGAATGAAGAACAACTGGAAATGTGCAGATTTTTGTCTGTCCTCTTAAGCTGTTCAGTTTCTAAAAGAATAATTTCTGTTTTACGATCATCAGTAGGCTACCAGGATAGTACAGATGTATTTTTATTGTATGTAAATTTGATGTATAGACATACCAAATTAACAGGAGTTGATTCACTTGCCATGTTACCTAACAACTAGTTCTGAGAACTTGTTAGATTCTCAGAGGAGAATATTTCAGTAAACTTGCTCCCCCGATTATTCAGTTGATGTGTTCCCAGCACGTGCATTTCCTCAATAATAAACCTTTACATGTGTGCACCACCACTTTAAAGATTTGTTAAGAGATGTTGTCATGTACATTGACTCATGCGTTCCTCACAACAATCCTGTGAGATAGGCAAGAAAGGGTGCTTGCTACCAGTTGACAGGTGATGAAAGGACAGCCTTAATAGTGAAATAACAACAACAAAAAATATTTAACCCACAGTAAGGGATAAAATGAATTGTATGAGTGCTCTCTCTGTTCTCTGTCTCTCCCCCTCACTGACAGACACCCTGTGGGGTTCTGTTTTCACATCATCTGAAAAGAGCCAAACAGATAGAAAGGAAATGTAAATCTTTCTCTTTACATTTGCTAGAAACTATCTTCTAGAATGTGCTTTTACAGCCTGGAGGAGTTCCTGAGTGGACAGCAGGGATGTGAGGTATAGGCCTCAGTTCCTCCCCAAAACTATATTTCAAGGGCAGAATCAATGACAAGATCACAATTAAGTGATAAGTCTGTCTCCAAAGGAAAGGCAACCACTTCTGTTATCTGTCTGCCACTAAGGAAAAAAAAAAAAAAAGAACAACAACAACAAGAAGTGGATACAACAATTCACAGTACCCTGCTAATTTGATTACAGCCATAAATCTTCTTCACCCCCCTTACAACCCCTAAATAAAAAGCCTGAGTACCTGGTTCCCTCTGCCAACATTATCTTCCTCTTTTTCACTTCCATGTTGGCTGTTTTCCATCTGGAAAAGTAAAATAAACATTTTCTTCTTTCTATCCTAATCTTCGTCTGGAGAAATTTTTCTCGACCTGCGCCGTGAGCTCCTACGTAAGTTTACACCCTAACAGATGAAGAAACCCAATGTTCAGAGACATTAATTGAGTCACCACATACCATACCAAGAGCAAGTTTGTGGCAGAGCTGGGCCCAGAATGGAACTAAGTTTCTCACTTCACAGTACAGTGTTCCTTACACAATCCAGTAGTTCAACCTGGCTGCATTTTTGGGTGATGCTTCAGTGACATTTTTGCATCTCATCCTATTCCTACTTCCCGACTGCACCTTCTGCTACTTGCTTTGGCATACCGTGTGCTCAACCAGGGTCTCCCCCTCTTCCCTGAACATGTCCTCTTGCAATTTCTTGCCTCTGGATCTTTGCATCTGTTTCCCCCTCTTGATGGGCACCCCTCCACCAACCCCTGCATCATTGCAAGTTGAAAGAAACCCTAGGCATTCTCCTAGTTTCAACTCAAAGACCATCTAATTTCATGAAACCTTTGCAGATGGGCCCTGCTGGATGAGATCTCTCTGCCTTCAAACACACAGACCAGTCTATGTCTTGTTCTACATACATTTCCATATCTGCTTAATTCCCTTTACTGTACAGTGTCCCTTGCTCTGTGTTCTCACAGCCTCTTGTGCTCAGTTTTCACAGCACTTATCACCCTATGTTGTGAGTCTACTTTTGCCCCATGACTGTGAGCTCCTTGAGGCCTGGAACCTTGTCTGATTCATCTCAGTATCTTCAGCACCGGCACAGGGCCTGGAACATAGTAGTTGCTCCAAAAAATTTTGGATGAATGAGTAGATGGATGAATGAACACTACTCAGCACAATGCCTTGGATATAGTAAGCAAAATAATGATAGATTGAATTGAGTCTTCAACCAAATCTCATTTCATTTCTTTTCATCCTATCCTAGCGGGGGAGAAAGGTTCTTCATTTTGCCTCAGGCTGTCACTTCCACTTGTGCTCTGGATTCCATCCCATCCTGCCTCCCCAAGTGCCTCACTCCATCAATTACCACCTCTCTCCAGAATCTCTAATCTCTCCCTCTTTTCTGTCTGGCTCCTTTCCTTGCAGTAACTAACATGCTCAGATCTCTCCTCCCATCCTAAAACTAAGTACCCTCAGCTGAATAGGTGTCCTCCTCCTCCTCTCCCTGACAGTATCAAGCTATGTACCTCATCGTAGAATAATCCAGCTGAGCCCTTTATTGGTGAAACTTCAGTGTCAGTATCCTTAGATCTTTTACTCTTTTGTTGGTCAGATGGCCCGTGGAGGACTCTTCCAGCCGCCAGAATTTTAGGGGCATAGTCGAGGAAGAAGACTGGAGATTCACAGCCCTCAGGATGCATACCTCCACTTAATCCCCCCACCACCTCTGTTTTCAATATGGGACCCCATCCCTTGACTGGATTTGGGAGTTCCTCCCAGGCCAGAGGCCCTTGCTTGGGGGCCTCCAGACTTCTGTCAGCGCAGGGAAGGGCCAGCCCCTCACTGGAATTGACTGCAGGAGGGTATTTGGAAGTGAATCTACTTCTTAAATGGGTTTCAAACAGCCTTCACTATTTTGGCGCCCACACCCCTTTCACCTCTATTTCCAGAGTTACCTGTGGCAGCTTTTAAAGATTCTTGGGAGTGGGAGGTAAATTAGGTTGGTTTTTTGCTTTTACCACTAAGGTCTCAGAATCCTGGTTTGTGGCCTTCTTGGAGCTGATAAGTCAAGTGCTACTCATCCATCAGTTTTTCAGCATCCAAAATTTAGTTGTTGCCTCCTTTCCCATTCTTCCACTCTTTTTTTTTTCCAATTATGTTCTTTCAAAAATCATTTTCTGGTCATTTCAGTGGGGTTTTGGTAGGTGGTGAAGTTAGATGTGGAAGTATGTGTTCCACCTTAGCTATCCATCAAGGACATGGGTGTCTGCCTGCTTGTCTCATTTACCCTTCAAACCTTTGTTACCAAGCCACTCTCCCTAAAACTCTGCTGACTCAGCTTGTCTCATCAGGCTCTCTCACCTGTTCTCTGACAATTTTGCCATTTCAGCTCTCAACCCCTCAACACAAGCCACCAAAATCCAAACCGAACTTCCTATCCATAAACCCTCAGGCCTAGAAGTTCAGACGCCTTGCCAACATATCTGTGCTTCATGACCTGTCTACTCTCTCTGACCTCCAGCATTTTCACATATTTTCCCAATTCTGACAGTCATGACTTTGGTGCTTCTCCCTAAATAGAATGTTGGTTTCTGTCAAAGACACAGGCTAGCCCTGTTCCCCCCTCTTCTCTCAAATAATGATACTGGCAACAATGATAAACAGCTACTATGTACTGCGTGTTTATTATGTGCTGTTCACTATGACAGACACTTTATACACATGACCTCAGTACATACTTCATCATAGCTTTTTCAGGTAGATGGCATTTATTAGCCACACTTTGCATATGATGAAACAGAGCCCCAAGAAAGGAAAGAAGCTTCCTAAAATTCACCAGGCTAGTAAAAGTCAGAGATGGAATCCACGCCCAGGTCAGTCCAAATTCATGCTCTTCCTATGATACTATGGTGCTTCAGTCAAGGCATCAGAGAGGGAGCTAGAAAGGAGAAGGTGAGAGGATACTGAGTACCTGAGTTGTAGGGAATGGCTGCCATCAATGGGTAGACCATGGACAAAGATGGGGCTAACAGAAAATCCTTCACTGACTTCACAGGTTTGCACAGCATCAACCCTTGTGATTCTCAGTTTGCACTGCTCATCTGCCCACACAGAAAGTAAGTTAGAACACTACTATTAATCTATATGATACACACCAACATGGCTTAAAACAATTGTAAAAGATGCCTGATTTTTTTTTTCCCAAAAAGGAAGCTTGGGATACATTAATCAAGCTAAGGGTTTTATACAGCTTTACAACCTGGCACAAAAACAGACAGTCACAATGATAAGCCTGAATCATCAAGAAACTGTGCAGTCATATTTTGTAAACCCAATTTAGGGAATCATGGAAGAGGAAAATCCACACGGGAAAGATTTCCATTGACTTTCCATTCACGATGGTACAGTGAGCTCATGCTATGGAAAGCCCACTGCTCCAAGCACGTGGCAATGATGGACAGACTATAAAAAGGCAAACTCCAAAAGGCATGAACAAAGCAAAAAAACACAACTGCCTCTGTGTTGAACTGGCAGGCTTGCTGGTCTGGAAGCAAACCATAGTAGCCAGAAGAGCCAGAAGCTAAGCTCCTGTGAGGTGTAGTGGTCCAAAAGTACCCTGAACAAGATGGAGGGCAAAAGCCAGGCTCACTGCTTTAAAGTCAAGGACTAGGATGGAGCTACCCACAAACCCATCACCCCCTGGCTGTAAGTCTGACAAAAAAAGAAGTACCACCAAACTCTGCCAGGGTCTTTGGCTCTGATGAGCTGCAGGCTTAGGGAGGTGAGGACACAGACACGAACCGGCCTCACAACTATCAGCTGAGCTCTGGCTCTGTGAGCTGGCTCTGAGTGGATCTTCAATATGCCCAAGAGCACCCTGGGGCCAGTGATATGGACATGTCCTATAAAATGGTTTTGATTCTAACAACTGACAGGTATTTTGCAAGAGTCTGGTAAGGGGGAAAAATGCGGAATATGTTAATTTCCTTCTATCATCAGGCTTCCATCTTTGGAAGAGGCAAAATTAGAAAACATGAAAAAAAAATTTATGTTTGCAAACTATTTGCAAAACTAACCTAGATATTGCCTTGGTTCTTTTAAGATCTTATTGGATGGACTGTGAAAACCCTGTGAGGTAGGTATTTCCTTTGCTATACCCGTATGAGGAAACTTAAGCAATGCAAACTCAAACAAAATGACCAATGTCACACAACTACAGAGTGGCAGAGCCTTTAGATGCTGCCTAGTCCAAGGCTTTCATTTCACAGAAGAGCAAACTGAAGCTCAAAATAGGAGCAGAAGATGCCTCAAGTCATTTAGTGAGTCAGTGGGCCTAGAACTGGGCCTAGAACTCAGCAACGGGGCTCTTCCTATCAGTGGTTCTCCAACTTTGGAGTGCATTAGAATCCCCTGGAGGCTTGTTGAAGCAAACTGCTGGTTCCCATGCCCAGAGTTTCTGATTTAGTAAGTGTGGGATAGGACTTGAAAATTTGCATTTCTGAGACATTCTAAAATGATGCTGGTCTGGGGACCCTATTGTGGGAACCACCATAGCACACCATGGTTCGTACATCTTTTTTTCCTCTTCCTCGTGGACTACACAGTCTGTGATCTACAAACACTTCGAAAGAAATGGGAACCAGTGATGGCAGCTAAAGAAAAATATGTAGCTCTCAGCAAGATGGCAGGGTGACGAACCAACAGTCCTTGTTTGTGTGGGACTCTCCTAGTTTTAAAATGGAGAGTTCTCCAGCCCTGAAAACCCCTCAGTCCCAGGTACACAGGGATGGTTGCTCACTATAGATGAAGGTGAACAAAATTCAGTGTCAGTGAACTGCCAAACACAAAAGGACATACTTACAGAGAATGTGGTAATTTCTGGTGAGTTTGTTTGAAAAGGACTCATTCATTTATTCTTCTTCCTACAAATCTCTGTCATGGACTATTTGTAAGACACTGTGTCAGGTGCTGTGGCCTGACCCTATTGATCCCATCCCACCATAGCAAAAGGTAAAAGTGACTCTATAGTGAGCTTGGTAGACACAGACCCATGCTTATATGATCAGGGACACCTGGAAGAGATGTGAAAAAAGAAACATCTCACATAGAAAATTTTCAATGTACCATAGTCAGCACTCAAATAATTCCCTTTTCTCTTTCTTCAATGTACTGAAGGGAGTACACTGTTGAGAAGGATTGATTGAAAATTTAGGAAAAGGAGGGTGAAATAAGTAATGAATCAAGGTTCCAGGAGAGACAGAAGGTAAAAGGGGAGAGGGGGATGGGGGAAAATTGATTTTTTTTTTTTGGTCTTCATCTTTCCAGGGCCATGAGGATGCCCTTTGCTTGTCATAAATAAGTGTTGACCTCAGTTATGGTATAATTTTCAAGGCTAATTTACACAAAATTTCAAGAAAGGTAAATGTCCTCATGAAAACTAATTGTGCATATCATGAGGAGTGCATAATAGTAGAGAGAAAATATTGCATGGTAAAATGTTGTTACTTCTGTTATGATTGCTAAAGGTTATATGCTTTGATAATAAACTTAATTCTCAATCCTTTGACCTAGAGGAAAACAAATTTCATGGACGATCCCCCAAATTCCTATATAGTGCAAACAAAATACAGAAATATTTTTAGAACACATTTTGGAGCACTGGACGGGTCAATAAAATAATGCATAGACTACCAAATGTGACCTAGGAACTCCCTGAAAATATCAGATTAGGCTCCATTCTCTGTCAGAATACAGAATTTGCTTTGCTTGGTGACTCCTAGCTTCACTAATAATGCTTTTTTTTTTTTTTTCTGTTATGTACATCCTAGCCTAGATTCTCTTTCATCATTCTACAGTGGTCAATGTGGTTATTGTACAGCTTCACTTCCAATGAAAGCTGGGGGAAAAGAAGCCTCATACCACCCCTCCTCCTTACATAAAAGAAGCCAGTTAAAAAATAAAAGAAGAAAGATATTCAACTTGATCCAGTCAATTCTTGGCAAATATCATGTATAATATTTTAAGAGAGAGAGAAAAAAAGACCAGCAGAAGTGGAAGAAAACAGATTACATCCTAAATGCCAGCAAATTGCCAAAATACAAACTTGGATAGTAATTTCCAGTTCTCTGGGGGCACATCATCTAACATGTTGAATTCCCTGAACAATCTTACAGAACAACCCTGTGTACTCTCTCTTGGTGTGTGTGTGTGTGTGTGTGCACGCACACGCACGTGCGCATGTGTGTGTGAGCACGTAAACATGGAAACTCACAAGTCTCTAAAAACTTTCTGCAATTATCCCTCACAGAATTACCAAACTGATGAGTCTGCTCAACAGGAGCTGTTGTGACTTCCTAATTGAACTCTTTGAGGGACGATTTGGATGGAGATAACACTTCTCAGAAAATAAAGCACTGTATTTGAACTCAGATCCCACCTTATTGCTGAGCTTGTGCTGCCAAGCAATTCCTACAATGTCTGGAGTTCTATTAGACTATAGAGAAAAATCTAGGGTTTCAAGCTAAACCCTTCAATCCACAGGCCTATGTAAAGGACTGTACTGTTCCGAGGTATCCTCTAGCCCATGGGTTTTTCAAAGTATGGTCTGAAGACATCTGGAGGGGTCCCTGAGGCCCTTTTAGTGGGTCTGTGGGTTAAAATTATTTTTTATAACACTAAGATGATATTTACTTTTTCATTCTCATTATCTTATGAGTATACAAGGACTTTTCCAGAGGCTACATGACATGTGATGTTGTCATTTCTCTGGTGGCTGAGGAATGTGTGATTCTGTGTTCTTGAGTTTTAAGCATTTCTCAGTCTTAATATCTGATATAATTAGTATCAATAGAAAGATCCCACACCCAAGAACTCCTTGGGGAGCCTCAGTAACTTTTAAGAGTGTTCAGGTATCCTAAGATCAGAAATTTTGCAAATTGCTGCTTTATCAAGATTTTGTTATTTCTAGACTGCATTTCTTTCTAACTGATCTAGTTGGAAAAAATTTTTACCTTGTGACTATTATTGCTTTCTTATTTGTGTGGAGATTATAATTCTAAAATAGATTGACCAAAATTATATCAAAAGCTTTAAAAAACATGTGGGCCCATGTTGTCACTTGGGGAAGAGCCCCACTCTTTAACAAGTTTCCCCTACTAAAGAAAGGGGTAGCTTCTGTTTTGTGGGATGGGGTAAGGAGACAATCTGAAGTAGGTTTTGACACAGTATTATTCTACGGATACGAAATTCTGGTAGCGACGGTGCCAGGTGTATTCATAATCCTGATGCTGTCAGTTTTAAGCCTGAAGCCCCAAGAGACGAGCAGTGTTTAATACATCATCTCTTGTTAAATAGCAGCCACAGAGTTGGCGGTAGCCAGTGAAGCATTCCCTGCCATGTAGGACACGCCAGTTGTCTATAAATAGGACCTGTGAATGGGCAAAGAGAGAGACAAAAAAACATCATCAGAAGAAGGGCAGACCAAAGGAACCTAAATCAGAAGAGATCATTTAAAAGAAAAGCTTTAGGTTGTTCTCTGGTTACATTCAATGAGGCATTTTTCTTTTGAAATTAAACGGACTTTTGGAAACTAAGATGTGTATAGCCCTGTAGTAGGCTAAATGGAAGTTACAAAGGCAATAGTAGGTAATAGGCCCTGGACTCAAGGTGCTTCTGTTTCTTGAGTAAATGTTCTCTTAGCAAAGCAAATCAGGTAGTTGGTTTCTTTCTTTTTCTTTTCTTTCTCTTTACTTCTTATTCTATAATTTCTCAAAGGGCTAAACTATTTCATTATGTTTTATGCTAAGCTGAAAATGTTCTTCATCCAGTGGAAATATCAAGATTTAAGAAAATGGATTCATTAAGCTGAAAGGACCCTTAGGAATCATCCAGTTAAACCCCCTCATCATATCAATAGAGTCACTGATGCCTAGAGATGGGGTGGGGCCTGCTTCCAGGTCATTCAGCGAGTGAGTGGCAGGACCAGGGCCAACACCCAGGACTCTTTTCTCTTTTTCCTGTCCAACATATTGATACTGTGACTCACATATTAAATGAGTACCCGTTCTTCAACTGATTCAGTATAACGAGCTTACTTGACATCTTTAGAGTTTAGGACCCACCCTGCCAGGCTTTAGTTTGACCCAAAACTCATTCTCAGGTCTCCTCAACTCTACTGTTAGAGTCCGATGTGCCATATACCAACGATGGACGACATCATAAGGTACGGTATTGATGATAGCGCGATCATAGTTGTTGTACCTAACATGGAAAAATGAGAAGAAAGATCTCAAACACATGTTAAAGACATCTGTTGTTTATCAAAAAATTTTCTATAAGGCTTTCCCTATATTCACTACTTGTCCCAGAGATGAAGCAACAATAAGTCAATGTTCTCTCAGGAATATAAGATCAGAGAGAGGAACTCCACTGGCTGTTAACCATATTTTATTTTTCTTTGGAGAATCTGGGGGTCGGGCACAGAAGTTAAGTTCCACTTGGTTTCTCCAAACCTAGGGTGAGATGTTTTATCTAAAGCACTTTGCATAGAGTAAATCCTTATTGGCCAAATTCATGGGACCACTGGGGAAAGCTCTGAGCTTTCTCCTCAGCAACCTGAAGTGGACAAGAGAAGAGAGGTTGTACTAACAAAGCCTTCTTTTTAACAGGATGGCTGATACTTTCTCAAGTGTCTTTCTTTGTGGGAGATATCCCAGCTATAACCTAGTAGGCAGCTCGCCCAGGGATCTTCATTCATTCATTCAACCCTAACATTTATATGAGCACTGACTATGTGCTAGGCAGCGTGTCAGGCATTAAAGATAAAATGATGAATAAATATAGCAGACATGATCTTAGTCTTAGTGGAGTTTACATTCTATTGAGGAATATA
The DNA here is from genome assembly GCF_041146395.1 of Eulemur rufifrons. Classification (NCBI taxonomy): domain Eukaryota; kingdom Metazoa; phylum Chordata; class Mammalia; order Primates; family Lemuridae; genus Eulemur; species Eulemur rufifrons. The sequence continues at coordinate 18,230,489 of NC_091012.1, read as the reverse complement.
GACAATGAACAAGGAAGAAATGCATAAAATAAACAAGATCATTTCAGCTAGTTACAGATGCTATGAAAAATAATAATGCTATATGATAAAGAGTCACTGGGAAATCTACTTCAGATGGAGTGTTGAGTGAAGGACTTTTTGAAGAAGTGACATTTGAGCTGGTTCCTACATGATAAGAAACTAACAATGTGACAAGCTGAGGGAAGAGTGTTCCAGGCAGAGGGAACAGCAAGTACAAAGTCTTGGGTTGGAATGGAGTTTTACTGTGTTTGCATAACAGCAAGAAGGCCATGTGGTTGGAGCTGAGTAAGCAAGGGGAATAATGGTGGAAGAAATGATGTGGAGGAGGTATCCGGGGGCCATATCATGTGTGTATAGCCATGCAGGCCATGGTAAAGACTTTGGATTTTATTCTGAGTACTGCGGCAAGCCACTGAAAAGCCTTGGCTAAGATAACAGATTTCTGTTTTGCCTATGGCAAATTAACTTTTTACTGACGTTAATTTCTCAGATGTGTAGAAAGCAAATATTTTCTCCCATTCTGAAGGTTGTCTATTCGCTCTAATGATAGTTTCCTTGGCTGTGCAGAAGCTTTTTAATTTGTGGTATATGTATACCATGGAATACTACTCAACTACAAAAAACAATGGTGAACTGGCACCTCTTATATTACCCTGGATAGAGATTGAGCCCATCCTTCGAAGTGAGGTATCACAAGGATGGAAAAACATGCACCACATGTATTCACCATCAAATTGGTACTAAGTGACCAACACTAAGGTGTTGGTTCACATGGTAGCAATACTCTTGCAGTGCTGGTCAGGTGGGGGCCGTAAACCTACAAGTAATGGAAGTGGAGTGCACTGTATGGGGGGAAGGACACCCTTGTAGCCCTGCCTTGGGCAAGGCAGATGCATTACATGTAACCAAAATGTTTGTACCCCCATAATATCCTGAATTTTAAAAAAAATTCTGTTAATTTACTGAAGGTAATTTTCTGTATGTATACAGCAAATCATAAGCTTGAAGAATATTCACGATGTGATCACATCCATATCGCCAGCACCAGAACCCCATAACCTTCCCTTGGGCCCCTTTCTAGTCACACCCTTTCCCCCAAGCCCAGGGTAACTACCATCTTGACTTCTATCACCAAAGATTGGTTTTGCCTGTTTATATAAAACTTTAAATAAATGGAATTACACAGTATGTACTCATTTTTGGCTGGCTTCTTTCATTTAATAATAAATATTATGGGCTGGGTGCGGTGGCTCATGCCTGTAATCCTAGCACTCTGGAAGGCCGAGGCAGGAGGATCGCTCGAGGTCAGGAGTTTGAGATCAGCCTGAGCAAGAGCAAGACCCCGTCTCTACTAAAAAATAGAAAGAAATTATCTGGACAACTAAAAATATATAGAAAAAATTAGCCGGACATGGTGGTGCATGCCTGTAGTCCCAGCTACTCAGGAGGCTGAGGCAGGAGGATTGCTTAAGCCCAGGAGTTTGAGGTTGCTGTGAGCTAGGCTGACACCACAGCACTCTAGCCAGGGCAAAAGAGCGAGACTCTGTCTCAAAAAAAAATATTAAATATTATGTTTAGGAGATTCATCATTGTCTAGCAGTAATTTATTCATCCTTGGTGCTATATAGAATTTGATTGTGTGACCACAATGCAATTTATTTATCCATTCTACTGTTGATGGACATTTGAGTAGTTTCCAGTTTGGAACTGTTACAAATAATGCTGCTATGAACATCCTATTACATGCCTTTTGATGAACATATATATTCATTTCTGTTTGATATAAACTTAAGTATGGAATTTCTGGGTCATAAGGCATGTGTATGCTCAGCTTCAATAAATACTGACAAAGATACTCTTTCCAAAGAGAAATATCTCTTTTCAAAGAGAAATACACTTATAGCACATTTCCATTTGAAATGTGCTATAAGCGTAAAACTCACATTGGATTTTGAAGACTTGGAATAAGAAAAGATTGTAAAATAGGCCAGTAATGTTTAAATTGGCCACATACGGAAATGATAATATTTTGGATATATGGGGTTAAATGAAATATAATATTAAAATTTTTAAAAAAGAGAAACAAATATCCAATGGTACCCTTTTTGGACATCAGACGGTATTCATTAGTGTTAGACAGTACATGGCACAATCAGAGCCAATATTCTTAGTTTTCTCATATATAACATGAGCATAATAAACACCCACTTAGCTGATCTCACAGGGCTACCGTGAGAATCAAATGAAAGAATGTAATAGTCCTTCTTTGAGGAGCCATGCCTGGAAGGAGAATAGAGTGAGGAAGCATAGTCTTCACCAAGGTCTCGACACCGATTGTCGCTTCCAGAAACCTCCAGTGTTATATTAGGCACTTGCACAAATATTATTTCATTCACTCCTTTCATCATCCCTGAAGGGAAGGTGCTATTAGCCTCCTTTTACATGTAAGGCACCTGAAACTTAGATAGGTTGAACCTGCTATAGAGTTTATAAGTAGCAGAGAGGTTTTGAAATCAGGTCTCCCTAATACTTTAACTCATTGTTTATACCACAGAGCAGAAAAATGATCTTAATTCCTGTGTATGCTTGTTCATAAAACCAACTTTTTACAGATTTTAATTGTAATCTCTTGACCAAAAATAGAGATTTACAGTTTACAAGTGGTTTCATACACACTACCTCATTGCCCCTCTATCTGATAACTCTGTGACGTAAGTAGTACAGCTATTATTATCTTACTTTATAGATAAGGAAAATAACGATAAGGCCTTGCGATTTGCCCAGGGTTACATAGGATCTAGTATTCACTACTTATATTAGATGATGATGTTTTCTAAAGCCAATAGCAGGAAGCAGAAGGAAAAGTCTATTACAAATTAGCAAAATGGTTGTACAATGTTCTTTTGATTAGATTAAGACTGTTTCTGGACTCTTGCACAAAGTGTTGTCATCATATTATTGTGTAATTTTTCTTTTCTTTTTTTTCTCAGCTTTGATATGAAGCAAGAGAGACCTAGAAGTAGGGAAAACCAAATAAAATAGGCATTTATCTGAAAAGAAAACCTAGGAAAGTTTAACAAAACTATTTCATTGACTGACAGACAATGAAAGATTTCCAAGTAAAGAGAGCTCAGTGATTGAGTGGATTGTGGTGTAAGTGAAAGACGATGGGCACTGAAGTCAAGTAGACCATCATTACAATCTCAGTTCAGATGTGTGACTTTGGAGGAGCTATTTGATCTCCTGAGCCTCAGTTTCCCCACCTGAAACTGATATTAACAATAAATACCTTATACAGTTGTTATGAGGATTATATAAAGCATTATATATTACACACTGACACTGTGCTTGACATAAAGGAGGTAAATCATGTTAGCTAAAATAAAAACTGCTTAGCTATCTCAAGCCATAAAAACAAGCCCTAGAAACCATGAACATCTTCACGGTGAGTTAGTTATACTCAGAGTTGGAGGACAAGGTTAGACTAAGCTTTGAATAATAGTGGCTGAAGAATAGGCAAGTAATTATATCTAAATAGTTACATTTTAAAACCCCTTGCTCTAAAATGTTTAATAAGTTTTAAAATGCATTTGTGAATAGTCATCATGCTTAACTGTTACAATATCCCATTTGTAGAAAATCCTCACTTATATATAATACAAAGCATGCTATATTTTTATGTTATTATAAATATTGAACACTGGGTTCTGCTCTGGTAATGGCTGGGTAAACTCCTATTTGATCCACTCCATCATCTCACAGGTGACAATTAAAAAGCTCTAGGCAAAATATAAATAACAACTACCTGAAGGTAGTGTAGAGGCAGATTCTGGAGGAGAGTTGACACATGGAAGAAACAAACTGCATTGGGTGAGTTTCCCAGTTCCATGGCATACAGCCCGAGGGCATGCCACAGCCTGTACCTGCACCATATGGGGAAGTTAAAACTCCAAAGAAAACTTTCAGTCTTTCTGGTCCGAAGAACTAGAGGGCAGAGTTTGGGCAACCACTGCAACCAGAAAATGAAGAGGAAATCCTGGAAATAAAGAGATTGAGAAAAGTAGAGAACTAAACTCTGTGTATGAGCTGTGCCCAAATATCTAGATGATCCCTGAATTTTCCATATACAAGGCAGACTCTCAGAATTCCATCTAAAGATAAAATAACTGAACCGAACTTTGAGCTACCAAAGAACAGAGTTTGAATTTTGAGTACAGCTAAGTTAATTGCCCATTAAAACAAAAGCAAAGACAGTAACACCTTTGGAGAAACATAACAGAATCTAAAATCTCAATGACATAATATTCACATTGTCCAGGATGCAATCCAAAATTATTCAATATAACAAGAACCAGGAAAATGTGACTGATTACTAAGGGAAAAGTCAATTGATCAAGGCCAACCCTGAGATGTCCCAGGTGTTGGAAATATCAGACAAGGATTTTAAACTAGCTATTATAACTACATGCAATGAGGTAAACAAAACTATGCTTTCAATGAAAGGATAGAAAACCTCAGCAAAGAAAAACAAATTAAAAAAAAAAATATCTACTGGGTGAGCTTAACAACAGATAAAACAGTCCGTGAATCTGAAAACTGGATGATTTTGTTTGATCTATCTGAAGAACAGAGAGAAAAATTTTAGAAAAGAAAATGAACAGAACCTCAAGGACCTGTGGGACAGTATCAAAAGGTCTGACCCATGTGTAATTGGAGTCCCAGAAGGAGAAGAGAGAAAATAAGGCAGAAAAGAAATCTGAAGAAATAATGACCAAAATTTGGTGAAAGATATAAATTTTTAGGTCCAAGAGGCTCAGGGAATCTCAATCAGTATAAATATAAAGAAAGCCACACCTAGAATCCTTTCAGCCAAATTGCTGCAAACCAAAAATAAAGATAAAATCTTGCAAGGAGCCAGAAAAAAAGTTTACATGGTACACAAATTAAAATATAATTTAAAAAATAGATTTTAAATGAATCCATCGGAAAGCAGGAAATGAGAAATAGAGGGAAAATTAGAGCAAAGAGAAAACAAAAAATTAAAAATAAACATGTAATTATATGTTTATAGACTAGGCATAATGATAGATATACCCATAGGTCAATGTAATAGAATTCAAAGTCAGATATAAACCCATATATCTATGAATCATTGATTTTCAATAAGGGAGCCAAGACTATTGAATGGGGGACAGAATAATCTCTTCAACAATGGTGCTAGGATAACTGAACATTCTCAAGCAGAAGAATGAGCTTGGATCATTACCTCACACCATAAACAAAAATTAACTATAAAATAGAGCAGCAACCTAAATGTAAGAGCTAAAATTGTAAAATTCTCAGAATAGCCATAGGAGTAAATGTTCATGGCCTTGGATTAGGCAAAGCCTTTTCAGATGGAACACAAGCAATGAGAAAAAAAAGAAATCAGACTTCATCAAAATTAAAAGCTTTACTGACTGCATCAAGAAACACACTTGAGAGAGTCAAAAGACAAGTCATAGACTGAGAGAAAAAGAGCTGCAAATAGCATACACAATAAGGGGACTTGAATTCAGAACATATAAAGAACTCATAAAACTGACCAATGAAAAGACAAATGATTTAATTTAGAAATAACCAAAAGATTTGACCAAAGAAGATATACAAATGTTCAAGAAGCACATGGAAGTATGCTCAACATCATTAGTTATCATGGACATGCAAACGAAAAGCACAGTGATATACTACTTTATACCTACTAGGCTGGCTATAATGAACAAGACAGATAATAACAAGGGTTGGTGAGGATGTGGAAAAACCGAAGCCCTATACTGGTAGGAGTGTAAACTGATGCAACTACTGTGAAAAAGTTTGGCAGTTCCTCAGAGGGTTATTCATAGAGTTTCCATATGACCCAGCAATTCCACTTGTAGATATCTACTGAAGAGCAATGAAAACACACATCTACACAGAATTGTATGCAAAAGTTCATGGCAGCATTATAGAGCTCAAAACTGGAAACAATCCAAATGTTCATTATTGGTAAATGTATAAACAAAATGTGGTATATATTATACAATATTATATGCAAATCAATACATGTGATACAGTGTACTAAGAGAATCAAGGACAAAAATGACATAATTATTTTAATAAATTCTGAAAAAGCATTCGATAAAATTCAACATCCTTTCCTGCTAAAAGTTCTAAACAAATTTCACATAGAAGGAACATACCTCAATATGATAAAGGCCATATATGATAAACCCACAGCTAACATCATATCAAAGAGGGAAAAGTTAAAATCCTTTCCTCTAAGATCTGAAACAAGACAAAATGCCCACTTTTACCACTTTTATTAAACATACTAGAAATCCTAGCCAGATCAATTAGGTAAGAGAAAGAAATAAATTAGAAAGTAGGAAGTCAAATTATCCCTGTGTGCAGATGACATAATCATACATTTAATATATAGAAAATCCCAAAGACTCCACCAAAAACCTGTTAGAACTAATAAATGAAAGTTGCAGGACACAAAATTAATAAACAAAATTCAGCAGTGTGTCTATATGCCAACAGAAAACTATCTGAAAAAGAAATCAAGAAAATAATTCTATCTACAATAGCTACAAAAAATACTGAGGAATACTTGGAATAAAACAAAGGAGATAATAGATCTCTATAATGAAAACTATTATCACCAAAGAAAGAAATTGAAGGTGCCACAAATAAGTGGCAAGATATATCCCATGTTCAATATTGAATATTAAATGTTCATTATTCAATATTAGAATAATTAATAGTGTTTAAATATACAAATCACCCAAAGCGATTTATATATTCAATGCAATCTCTATCAAAATAGCAATGACTTTCTTCACAGAAATAGAATAAAAAATCTTAAAATTCATATGGAAATGCAAAAGACCTGGGATAATGAAAGCAATCTTTAGCAAAAAGAACAAAGCTGGGGATATCACACTACCTACCTGACATCAAAACATACTATAAAGCTACAGTGAACAAAACAGCATGGTACTGGCATAAAAACAGACATATAGACCAATGGCACAGAAGAGAGAACCTAGAAATAAATCCATGCATTTAAAGCCAATGAATTTTTTACAAGGCACTATGAACACATAGTGCAAAAAGGACAGTCTCTTTAATAAATGGTGTTGGAAAAACTGAATATCCACATGCAGGAAAATGAAACTAGACCCTTAACTCTCACCATATACAAAAATCAAGTCTAAATGGATAAATGACTTAAATATAATATCCGAAACTATGAAACTACTAGAAGAAAACACAGGGGGCCTGCTTCATGAAAATGGAGTGAAAAATGATCTTTTTTTGATAAAACTTTAAAAGCACAGGTAACAAAAGCAAAAACAGACAAATGGGATTACATCAAAGTATAAAGCTTCTGCACAGCAAAGGAAACAATCAATAGAGTGAAGAGAAAACCTACAGAATAGGAGAAAGTACTGGAAAACTATGTATCTGATAAGAGCTTAATATCCATAATATGTAAGGAACTCAACTCAGTAGGAAAAGAAAATAATCTTTTTTTTAAAATGGGCAAAAGATCTAAATAGACATTTCTCAAAGGAAGACATATAAATGCCTAATATATACATATGAAAGAAAATGCTCAACATCACTAATCATCAGGGAAATGCAAGTCAAAACCACAGTGAGATATCACATCACCCCAGTTATTAACAGAATGGCTGTTAACAAAAAGACAAAAAATAACAAATGCTGGTGAGGATGTGGAGAAAGAGGAACTCTTCTACACTATTGGTGGAAATTAAAATTTGTACAGCCATTATGGAAAACAGTATAGAGTTTCCCCAACAAATTAAAAACAGAACTACCATATGATCTAGCAATCCTACTAGTGGGTATATATCTAAAGGAAGTGAATATTTCAAAGAGATATCTGTGTCCCCATTTTTTATTGCAGCACTATTCACAATAGCCAAGATATGGAATCAAATTAAGTGCCCATTTACAGAAAAATGGATAAAAATGTGATTTTACACACACACACACACACACACACACACAGAGAGAGAGAGAGAGAGAGAGAGAGAGATGCCACTCAGCCATAAAACAGAAAGAAATCCTGTCATTTGCAGCAACGTGGATGAACCCGGAGGACATAATGTTAAGTGGCATAAGCCAGGCATAGAAAGACAAACACTGCATGATTTCACTCATATGTGAAATCTTAAAAAGTTGATCTCATAGAAGTAGCAAGTAGAATAGTGGTTACAGGAGGAATAAGTTCTGGTACTCTATGGCACAGTACGGTCACTATAGGAAATAACAATGTACTGTATCTTTCAAGATAGCTAGGAGAGAAAATTTTGAATGTTGCCACCACAAAGAAATGATAAATGTTTAAAGTGATAGATGTGTTAATTACAATGATTTGATCATTATACTGTGTATACATGCATTGAAACATCACACTGTACCCCATAAATATGTACAATTATAATATTATGTGTCAATTATAAAAAATATTTTAAAAAGAACATTATTCAGCAATTAAACTGATATACATTACAATATGTATGAACCTTGAAAACATGCTAAGTGAAAGAAAGCTGACACAAAAGACTTTATATTATATGATTTTATTTCTATGGAACTTCTAGAATAGGCAAATCCATAGAGACAGAAAGTAGATTAGTGATTGACAGGGGCTGGGGACAAAGGCAGAATGGGGAGTGACTGATTAATTAGTACAAAATAACTTTTTGAGGCAACAGAAATGTCCAAAAACTGGAATGTGATGATGATTACACATGTTTTTAAATATACTAACAATCATTGAATTGTGCACTTAAAACATTAATTTTATGGTATACATGTTAAGTAATCCATATGCAAACTGTTTGGGATCAAAAGTGTTTTGGATTTTAGATTTTAGAATATTTGTATTATACTCACTGAACATCACAAATCCAAGATCTGAAATCTAAAATGCTGCATTGAGCATTTCCTTGAGAGTCATGTTACACTCAACAAGTTTTATATTTTGGAGCATTTCAGATTTCAAAGTTTCAAATTTGGGAGGCTTAATTTGTATAAATAAAAACTTCAAAAATATTGTAAAGAGTTTAAAAATGCTAATGCAATCAATATCCCAATTAAATCAGGGAGACCAACAAACATATAAAAAACTGCTCAACCTCTCTAATCATCAGAGAAATGCAAATCAAAACTACAATGAGATATCACTTAACTCTAGTGAGAATGGCCTTCATCAAAAAGTTCCAAAACAACAAATGCTGGCATGGATGCAGAGACATAGTAACACTCATACATTGCTGGTGGGACTGCAAACTAGTGCAACCTCTGTGGAAAGTAATATGGAGATACCTCAAAGAGCTACAAGTAGATTTACCATTTGATCCAGGAATCCCACTACTGGGCATCTACCCAAAAGAACAAAAGACATTCTATAAAAAAGACATCTGCACTAGAATGTTTATAGCAGCACAATTCCCAATTGCAAAGAGGTGGAAACAACTCAAGTGCCCATCAATACATGAGTGGATTAATAAAATGTGGTGTATGTATACCATGGAGTCCTACTCAGCCACAAAAAAACATGATGAACTAATATCTCTTGTGTTATCCTGGATAGAACTGGAGCCCAATCTTCAAAGTGAAGTATCACGAGAATGGAAAAACAAGCACCACATGTACTCACCATTAAATTGGTATTAACTGGTCAACACTTATGTGCACATATAGTAGTAACATTCACAGTGTGTCAGGCAGGTGGGGGGAGGAAGGGATGGGTAAATGTATAGCAAACGGGTACAATGCTCACTATCTGGGGGATGAACATACTTAAAACTTCGACTCAAATGCTACAAATACAATTTATGTAACCAAAACGTTTATAATCCCATAATATTCTGAAACAAAAGAATTCAATTGGAGATTGTCATACTGGATAAGAAAGCAAGACTGGAGTATATGCTGTTTATAATACTAAACTTTAAATACAAAAACATACATAGGTCAGAAGAAAAGACGATAGAAAATCATATACTATGTAAAGAGTAAGCACAAGAAGGCTGAAGTGGATATATTAATTCCAGGTAAAGTATACTTCAAAGGAAAGTTAAAGAGGGACATTTCATGGTGACAAGAGGTCATGTTATCAGGAAAACATACTAGCCATACATGTGCATGTGCTTAATAACAGATATTCAAAATACATGAAGAACTAATGGAATTAAAGGGAAAATAGACAAAAATCTCAATATTAGTTGGATATTTTAATGTTGCTCTCTCAGCAATTGAGAGAATAATTAGCCAATAAAAACCTAGAAAGCACACAGAATATCAAATAACACTACCAAATACCTTGAACTAATTGATACTTATAAGAGTCCACTGAAGTAATGCAGAAGAAACACATGCACATGCTCTTTAAGTACACATGCTATTTTTACCAAGGTAGACTATTTTTTGGGTTAAATCCAAGTCTCAGTAAACTTTTAAAACTTCGAATCCTATAGAATAGGTTTTCTTTCAACTACAGCATCAAATTAGAAGTTAATAATAATAAGATAGCTAGGAAAACTTCAAATATTTGGAAATTAAAGAACATACTTTAATACATGGTTGAAGGAAGAAAACAAAGAAAATTTGAAAATATTTTGTATTTAATGATCATTAAAATAAAATATATCAATATTCAGCTTAGGCCGGGCGCGGTGGCTCACGCCTGTAATCCTAGCACTCTGGGAGGCCGAGGTAGGCGGATCGTTTGAGCTCAGGAGTTCGAGACCAGCCTGAGCAAGAGCGAGACCCCATCTCTACTAAAAATAGAAAGAAATTATATGGACAGCTAAAAATATATATAGAAAAAATTAGCCGGGCATGGTGGTGCATGCCTGTAGTCCCAGCTACTCGGGAGGCTGAGACAGGAGGATTGCTTGAGCTCAGGAGTTTGAGGTTGCTGTGAGCTAGGCTGACGCCACGGCACTCACTCTAGCCTGGGCAACACAGTGAGACTCTGTCTCAAAAAAAAAAAAAAAATATTCAGCTTAGAGAAAAAGGCTTAGAGATAAAAATACAGCTTTAAATGCTTATATTAGATAATGACTGGATGTATAAAATCAATTACCTTAGGGAGCTAGGAAAATAAGATTAAGTTAAACCAAAATATGTAAAAAGAAAGGAATAACAAAGATAAGAGCATAAATGAATGAAATAGAAACAAACAATGGAGAAAATCAAAACAAAAAGATAGCTCTTTGAAATGACCAACAATACTGATAAACTCTTAGCCAGACTGAACAAGAAAAAAAGAGAACAAAAGCTGTCAGTATAAAGAATCAGATATCACTATAGAGCCTATAGATACCATGAAGATAAAAAGAGAATGTTATGAATGACTTTATGACTACAAATTTGACAACTTAGGTAAAATGTACAAATTTCTCGAAAGAACCACTAAGTAAAGATGAAACAGAAGAGCTTACTGGCTTCGTATCTATGGAAAAAGTTGAATTTAATGTCCAAAACCTTTCCACAAAGTAAACTGCATTATCAGAGAGTTTCCTTGGTAAATTCCAGCAAACATTTAAGGAAGAAATAAGCACTATTACATAAACTCTTTGTTAAACCAGAGTTTTACAAAGTCAGTATAATAACAAAATGTGACAAAACTCATTACAAAAAAAGAAAATTATAGAATAGTATCCTTCTGGAACCTAGATGCAAAATTCTCAATTATTAAGCTGAAACCAGCTATGTATATGTGTCAGTTATTAATTTATTGCCTCTCAGTTCCAAATCCACCTGTCTCTATATGCTCTAGATATAAGAATCCCTTGAAGCATTTTTCCTTTATATTAAGCACAATGTTAAGCCTTCACAGAAAAGGGCATGGAGGGACCTTGAAAGAGGAAGAGATTTTTCCTGCTGTTTCTGATCCTAGTAGAGGCTCTGAGGCGTCAGTGTGAAGACATCTGGTAGAGCCAGCCCCAGCCTCTAGGCCACGATTTGGTCCTTATGGGACCCTGCAGTCTCAGCCTGGTGATAACCTTTCCACAGCTCCCTTGACGCAGTAAACCAGAACCTCATCATAGCCTGCCTTCAGCTGCCTACCTATAGCCACTTTCCTAGACTCCCTGGGCAAGCCCCTGTGTGACCCACAATACAACTTCCTGTCTCCCATAGGGTCACACACTAAGCAGTCATTCTTTCTGCAAGCTCTTACTTCTCAACCCCACCCCAGGCAACCCATGTTTTCTGAAGTCATCCTGCTCTTGCAGGTACCCAGTCTTCCACTGTACACTTATACCACCAGTTACTGATTGCCTGCTCCCCTGCCTGCACTACAGAGGGTGGCCTGTTGTTTGCTTAGCAATTCCAGATCAAGTCCAGCCTGGCCAAACCAGAGAGCTTCTCTGCTATCAGGTAGCTGAATCACTCTTTTTTCAAGATCTGAACCTCTGCAGGTTTATCCTTCCTTAGATATTCTGCCTCGGCCCAACAGGGTACCATATTGGTTTTCCTTATATCTTATAGTTACTATTTTACCACAGTTCAAAATACTTTATATTAAACATTCTCTGTTTAAACTACTGTGTTGTATTGTCTCCTGATCGGGTTTATTAGGATTTATCCCAATAATTTACTGAATTAACAGAATAAAGAAGAAAAATCACATGATTATTTCAATAATTAAGGGAGGAAAAAGACTCTAAGAAAACTCAAGCTGATAAAAGACATTACCAAAAATCCTACAGCTAACATTGTACATGGTGAAATAGCGAATACTCTACTAAGATTGAGGACAAGGCAAGGATGTCTAGATATGCACTATTATTTAACATAGTACTGGAAGTGTTAGCCAGTACAGTAAAGCAAGAAAGCAAATAAGTAAGCATACAGATTTGTAAGAAAGATTTAAAACTGTCTCTATTTGCAGACATTATTGTCTATACAGAAAATCCAAAGGAATCTAAAACAAAACTCCTAAAACTAATAAATGACTATAGCAAGTTTGCAGGATAAAAATGCTAATTAAAAAAAAAATCAACTGAGTTTTTATAATAGCAGTAAACAATTAGAAAAAAATATTAAAATTTTAATTTATAATCCCATCAAAACATAAAAATACTTAGGAATAAAATTAATAAGAGATATGTAAAATCTCTGTCTTCAATACTACAAAATAGTGCTGAGAGAAATTAAGGAAGACCTAAATAAATGGAAAGATAGATCAGGTTCATTGGTTAGAAATCTCAAAATGGTTAGTTTTTCAATTCTCACCAAAATAATCTATAGATCCAAAACAATCTCAATCATAATCTTAACAGTCTTTTCATAAAAATCACAGACTGATTTTAAAATTTATGTGAACATGCAAAGAATCTAGAACATGGGTTGATAAAGTATGGTCTGTGGGCCAAATACAGTGCACTGCCTGTTTTGTAAATAAAGTTTTACCAGAACACAGCCACCCTAATTTCTTTATGTAATGTGCTACCACAGTAGAGTTGAGTAGCTGTGATAGAGACCATATGGTACAAAAAGCCTAAAATATTTATTATCCAGCCTTTTTAAGAAAAAGTTTGCAGACCCCTGATCTGGAGTATCCACAGCAATCTTGAAAAAGAAGAACAAAGTTGACAAACTTATACTATCTGACTTAAGAATGGATGTAAACCTACTACGGCCAAGACAGTGTGAAATTGTCATAGGGATCCATAAACAGGTTAATGGAACCAAACAGAAAGTCTGTAAATAAACCTAAATTTGATTTTTGACAGAGTTTCAAAGGAAATCCAATGGATAAAGAAAGGTCTTTTCAACAAATGGTGCTATAACAAACACCTAGATATCCACATGTTAAAAAATGAACTTCTACCTCTATCTCACAACATAGATAACATTAATTTGAGATAGATCATAGATCTAAATGTAAAAGCTAAAACCATAACACCTTTAAAAGAAAACAGGAGAATATCATCATGGCATGAGAGTAGTCAAGGTTTCTTATAAAGGTCACAGAAACAATGATCATTAAAGAAAAAAAACCAATCAATTATATTTCATTAAAATTAAAATTTTCTGCTCATCAAAAGACACCATTAAAAATAGTTCAGCCAAAGAAGATAATATTACTAAAACATATATCAGGTAAGAAGTGGTAACTAGCATATATAAAGAACTCCCACAATTCAATAATAAAAAGACAACCCAATGAAAAAATGGGCAAAAAGATTTAACCAGATATTTCTCAAAAGGAGATGTACAGTCTCAATAAGATGGCAGAATAGTATTCCCTAGTGCTCATCCCTCTGAAGAAACATCAATTCAACAACTATCTACACATGACAACGCCTTCGCAAGAGCTAAGAAAACCAGGTTAGAGATCACAGCACTGGAACGTAGCACAGAAATGAGAAAAGACACATCAGAGAGGGCAAGAAGGACAGTTTTCCATTACCCACATTACCCTTCTGCCAGCCCCAGGCAGCACAGCACAGAGACAGATATCTTCCAGTTGGGAGAACGAGAGGGAAGTGAGCATTAAACTTTGCGTTGGGCCCCAACACTGGACCTTCCTCAGTAAAACCTGACACCAGGCATTCCCCACTGCCCCAGATTCCAGGCTGTTATCCATAGACTAAGCTTCCAGCCCTTCCCAGGGTGGATCCCACAGCCCCAGGATCTAGGCCTGCATTGTACATTTGGTATCCAGGTTGCTCCACTATCAGGCCAAATTCAGTGGCCCCAGATTCTGAACTGCTCTTAGCACTGGGCTAAACCGAGAGGCCTCAGGCTACAGACTGCCCTTACCACTAGGCTGACACCAGAAGATCCAGGCTCTATACTTCTCCCATCAGTGGGCAGACCCCTATAGCCTTAGTCATCAGGCCAGCACCCATGAACCCAGCCACCAGGCTTGCCCCTGAAGATACAGGCCCAAGGCCCACCATTGTGGACCCAAGCTCCAGGCCCATCTTCATGGACCCAATAAGGGAATACACTCCAGTAGAGTAATATAACAGAATAGGGAACTCAGAAATAAATCTATCAAAATTAATTAATTTTTGACAAAGGTGCCCTGAGTATTCTCGGGAAAGGACAGTCTTTTCAATAAATGGTGTTGACAAAACTGGATATTCACACGCAGAAGAATAAAATAAGGCCCTTCTCTCACATATATACAAAAATCTACTCTAAATGGATTAAAGACTTAGCTGCAAGACCTGAAACTGTAAACCTACTCAAAGAAAATATAGGGAAAGAGCTCCATGACATTGGTCTGAGCAATGATTTTTTTGGATATCAACTCAAAAGCACAGGCAGCAAAAGGAAAAATAGACAAATAGGATTGCATCAAACTAAAAAGCTTCTTCACAGCAAAGGAAACAATCAACAGAGTGAAGAAACAACCTACAGATTGGGAGAAAATAATATATATGGTTTATACATATGAAAAGTGGTTAATATCTTAAATATATAAGGAACTTAAATAATTCAATAGTAAGAAACCAAACTGATTTAAAAATTGGCAAAGGATCTGAATAGATATTTCTCAAAAAAAGACATACAAGTGGCCAATAGATATAAGAAAAAATGTTCAGTCAGTATGTTGAAGGGATATTTTACATGTTCATTGCAGTGCTATTCACAATAGCCAAGATAAGGAATCAACCTAAGTGTCTATCCATGGGTGAATGTATAAAGAAAATGTGGTATATATACACAATGGAATACTCTTCAGCCTTAAAAAAGGAAATTATATCATTTGTGACAACATGGATGAACCTGGAAAATGTTAAGCGAAATAAGCCAGGCACAGAAAGACAAATATTGCATGATGTCACTTATATGTGGAATCTTAAAGGTTGAACTCACAGAAGTAGAGAGTAGAATGGTGACTACTAGAGGCTGGTAGGTGTCGGGGAGCACAGGTTGGGGAGATATTGCTCAAAGGATACAGAATTTCATTTAGATAGGATAAATAAATTGAAGTGATGTATTATTCAATAGGATGACTTAATAACAATGGATTGTATACTTGAAAATTGCTAAGAAACAATCAACAGAGTGAACAGACAACCCATAGAATGGGAGAAATATTTGGAAACTATACATATACAAGGGGTTAATATCTAGAGTACATAAGGAACTCCAACTTAATAGCCAAAAATAAAATCCAATTAAAAATGAGCAAAAGATCTGAATAGACATTTCTCAAAAGAAGACATAAAAATGGCCAACAGGTATATGGAAAAATGCTGACTATCACTAATTATCAGGGAAATGCAAGTAGTCAAAATCACAATGACATATCACCTCACCTAAGTTAGAATGATTATTATCAAAAAGATAAAAGATAACAAATATTGGCAAGGATGTGTAGAAAGGGGAACTCTTATACACTGTTGGTAGGAATGAAAATTAGTACAGGCAGTATGGACAACAGTATGGAGGTTCTTAAAAAAATAGAACTACCATATGATCGAAAAACCCCACTACTGGGTATATATCCAAAGGAAATGACATCAGTATGTCAAAGAGATATCTGCACTCCCATTGTGATGGTTCACTTTAGGTGTCAACTTGACTGGATTGAGAGATATTTCTATGATTGGTGAATAATTGTTTCTGGGGGTGTCTGTCAGGGAATTTCCAGGGGAGACTGGTATGTGAGACAGCAGACTAAAAGAGGAAGACCTGCCTTCACTGTGGGCAGGCATTGTCCAATTGGCTGGGAGCCTAATTGGGACAAATAGGCAGAAGAAGGGGGATTCTCTCTCTCTCCCTTTCAGAGCAGGATGTCTTTTCTCCTCCTGCCCTTGGACATTAGACTCTAGGTTCTGCTTTTGGACTCTGGGACTTATACCAGCAGCCTTCCGTAGGCTCTCAGGCCTTTGGCCTCTGACTCAGGTTTGCACTGTAAGCTTCCCTGGTTCTGAGGCTTCCAGAGTTGGACTGAGCCATGCTACCAGCTTCTCGGGTTCTCCAGCTTGCAGATGGCCTATTGTGGGACTTCTCCACCTCTGCGATCATCTGAGTAAATTCTCCCGATAAATCCCCTCTCATATATCCTATTGGTTCTGTCTCTCTGGACAACACCGCTTAATAAACTCATGTTAATGCAGCAGTATTCACAATAGCCAAGATATAAAATCAACCTGTGCTCATCAATAGATGAGTGGATAAAAAAATGTGGTATGTGGTATATATACACAGTGGAATACTAGTAAGCCAAAAAAAGAATGAAATCCTGTCATTTACAACAGCATGGATAAAGCTAGAGGATATTATGTTAAGTGAAGTAGGTCAAGCACAGAAGGACAAATACCACATAATCTTACTCACGTGTGGAATCTAAAAAAGTTATTCTCATAGAAGTAGACAGTAGAATGGTAGTTACTAGAGGCTGAAGAGAGTATGGGGCAGGGGGAGATATGGAGATGTTGATCACAAGGTACAAAGTTATAGTTAGATAGGAGAAATAAGTTCTGGTGTTCTATTGAACAGTAGGGTGCCTAGACTCAACAATAATATACTGCATGCTTCAAAATAGAAGAGAAGATTTTGAATATTCTCATTACAAAGAAATGACAAGTGTTTGAGGTGATATATATGCTAATTATCCCAATTTGATCATTATACAATCTATATATGCAGCAAAACATCACACCATATACCATAAATATGTAATCACGTGTCAATTAAAAACAAAACTTAAACATGAATATTGCTAAGAGAATATATTTTATGCGTTCTCACCACAAAAAATAAGTATGTGAGGTAATATATATGTTAATTAGCTCAATTTAATCATTACACAATGTATGTATATTTCAAAACAATATGTTATACATGATATATATAATTTTAATTTATCAATTAAAAAATAAAGTCATTGGCTCAACAAAAAAAAGATATATAAATGGCCAATAAGTACATGAAAAGGTCCTCAACATCATTAGTTATCAAAAAGATCAAATTAAAGCAGAAACTCACCATAATGGCCAAAATTAATAAGACTGACAACATCAAGTATTGACAAGGATGTGGAGCAGCTACAATTCATACATTGTTGATGACAGTGTAAAATGGTACATCTATTTTGGTAAAACTTGTTGCAGTTATTATAATACTTATCATAATACTTATGAAGCTAAACACTCACCTACTCTATGACCCAGCAATTCTACTCCTAGAATTTACCTTAGGATTTTGTGGAAATGAAAACATATTCACAAAAACACTTTTACGTGAACATTCATAGCAGCTTTATTCATAAAACTGCAAACTGGAAACAGGCCAGGTATCTATTCATGAAAGAATGTATTTATTCCAGAACAAGCAAAAATAATCTATGGTAGTAAAAAAATCAAACTATGGCTTCCTCTAGGATATGTGTATAGGGCTCTGAGGGTATTTCCTGTAGTGATAGTAGTATTTTATATTTTGATAAGGGTTTGAGTCACACAGGTGATGCATGTGTCAAAACTCAGCAACTGTATATTTAATATTTTAAAACATAATTTTATATATAGTATATACATGTATCAAAACATCACACTTAATTTTAACTTAAAACAAAAAAGGCTGTAAATATATATTGAACTCTAATGATATAAATGTTGAAGTATTTTAGGGAGACATACTGATATCTTTAACAGACTTTAAAATACATCAAAAATAAGATTAACTGATGAATGGACAGATGGAGAGGGATAGGTAATAAAGCAAATATACCAATAGTAATATCTTAATGGTAGAATCTAAGTGGTAGGTATCTATGGGTGTTTCCTGTTAAATGCTTTCAATTTTTATATATGTTTAAAAATGTTCATAATAAAATGTTGAAAAAATATTGAGTATCTACTCATCATTTTTTTTTAGTATCTACTCATCATTTTTGCCCCTACAAGCCAGAGGCAAAGGCAGGGGCAAGAGTTTATTTTTATCTTCACAGCAACTGAGTACAGTAGATATTATAACTGGAAAATCATGATCAGCAGGTTATCCAAAATCAAAAAACAATACATGGCAGTCAGGATTTTATACTGAACTCTTTCTGATTATAAAGTCTGTATTATTTGTAATATGTCAAGTTAAATTTTGCAGCTACCTCCACCCTGCCTTTGTACTTCCTCCTTCACTGCTTTATTGCTTTTCCCTAGTAATCATCACCATTTGATAAATTATATATTTGCTTATTTTTCAATTAACTATCTCCTCCTACTAGAATGAGAATTCCATGAGGGCTGGGAATTTTGTCTGATTTGCTCACAGCTGAATCGCCAGTGTCAAGGACAGTGTCTGTAGATGCTCAAGAGATATTTGCTAAGTAAATTGAATTGATGCACAGTAGAAGTTAGCTTAGACTAAGTGGAACAGGAAGGGTAAGCCATATGAAAAACAGCATAAAGAAAAGCTTGACTGAAAGATGGAAAATAATTGGCTCCAGAAACCTTAAGTAATTTGGTACATCTGGGCAGAATGTGTGTGTGTGGGGGGGGAAACATAGATTGTATGGAATCGTGCTAGAAGAGTAAGAATGAATCAGATCATGCAGAACCTTGTAAGTCATGAAAGGCACTGAGGAGACTTAGAAGGATCTTAACAGAAGAGCAACAAGATAAAACTTGGATTTTAGAAAGATGCTCTAGCTGCACATGGAAAATGAATAGAAGGGGGCTCATGGCGGAAACAAGGACATGAATTAAAGGTTTAGCAATGGTACAGAAGAGAGTGGTCTCACTGAAAGAAGTGGCACTGCAGATAGAAATCAGGGGATGGTTTGAGAAAAATTTAGGAGGTACAGTTGATAGGATTGGTTGTGTAGTGTGAGGGAGAGGGAAAACCGAAAAATGACTTTTGGTTTATGGCTTGGGAAACTTGATGGAAGGCGGTGCCATTCAGTGAAATTAGGGAAACAAGTGGAAGAGCATGCTTAAAATGAGTGGAGACAATGAGTTTCATGGTATCCAGTAGGCAATTGAATGCACTGGTCAGGAGTTTTGCATAAATCTGAGCTACAGACATAAATGTTGCTGTTGTCATGCCTTTGGGTACCCTAGCTGTTTGTTCACTGAGGATAATTTAATAACTGTTTTTCATTTTAATAGTGTTTTCATTTAAAAAATACTACCTCTACTATCTGCCCCCTCCAAAATATAGTATCCTTTGGCTGTTGGCCTATTATTCCATGAGAATTATAAGAAGAATATAAATTATTCTATAATAGAAAACTATACAGTAGCAAGATTAAAATGTGGCAGTTCTAAGGATCTTAGAGATTTTCATTGCATTAGAAGGCTAATATTTGGTAAATACATTACAATGGAGGATAGTTCTTTGGTACTCACCTGATCAAATACAGCTCTTTATTCCATGGGTAGATATTTAAGACTGGCCCAACCCCAATCATGTGGTTGTGACATTCTCCAACATTTTCAATATATTCATGCTTCAAAGGCACTTTGCTAAGGAGTTCAAATTCCTCAGGTGCCTTTTGAAGTACTTGTTCTGCTGCATAGAATCCATCTACTAGCAGCGTCCTGCCACCTGTTCCTTCATGCTTAAGACAGTGAAACACCTGAACGCTAAGGAAGGAAAAGAAAGCTCTGTTCAGTGGAGAAATTCTAGAAAATTATATATAAAATGATTACTGAATCTACTTGTGTCATTTTCTTTTTTTTTTTATTTCAGCTTCTTATGGGGGTACAAAAGTTCAGGTTACATACGTTGCCCATGTACCGCCAATCCCCCCGAGTCAGAGCTCCAGGCATGTCTGTTCCCCAGACTATATAAACAAATGTTTTGGAGAATGGAGATGGCTTTGCTAGTCTTAAAGAATGAGCAATAATTAGACTGGAATGAGATTGAGGTGAGGAGAAGGCATTCCAGGCAGAGAAAAAGCATAACCAAAGATATCAATGTGAAACAACAAGGTATATTTAAGGAAGAGAAGAAGAAGTTCCTATTGGGATAGCACCGAGAACCACAGAATGATTTTAAACTGTGAAACTCTATGGTCATATTAACATTTTAAAGAGTTGATTATGGTGCTAGTGTGGAAGACAGACTGGTGGGAAGCGAGATGAAAAAAAACACCATGGAGTCCTACTCAGCCACAAAAAACAATGGTGATCTAGCACCTCCTGTATTATCCTGGATAGAGCTGAAACCCATTCTAATAAGTGAAGTATCACAAGAATGGAAAAACAAGCACCACATGTACTCACCATCAAATTGGTATTAACTGATCAACACTTATGTGCATATGTAGTAATAACATATATCGGGTGTCGGGCAGGTGGGAGGGGAGAGGCGGGGATGGGTATGTTCACACCTAATGGGTGCCGTGCACCTGTCTGGGGGATGGACACACTTGAAGCTCTGACTCAGGTGGGGTAAAGGCAATATACGTAACCTAAACATTTGTACCCCCGTAATATGCTGAAATAAAAGAAAAATGAAAAAAAAAAAACTTGGAAAACAACTTGGATAACTGTAATAGTAAAAAAAAAAAATGTTGAGGGCTTGAGCTTAGAGAAGACCTTTGTAGAAAAGAAAACACACCTGAGAGATACTAGGGAGATAGAACTGGAAGGATTTTATAACTTGTTAAATATAAAGGATGAAGGACAGGCAAGAAATTAGAATGACTACAGGTTTCTCACTTGGGCAAACTGAAAGATGATAATGCTGTTTACTAAGACAGAGAATGCAAGCAGAAGTTAAATTGGATGATAATGAAGGAGTATCAGGGGATGAGAGGAAGAAGTTCGGGTTAGGGGCATGTTGAAATAGGTGAATTGTATGCATCTGAACAGGTTAACAGGGAAAGGGAAGGTGACAATTAATGGACTGGAAAACTACAGTAGAATATTCAAATTAATGAAGGGAAATAAAATCAATAGTAATTTAATCAAATAAGCAAAAATAAGGAAAAGTAAACAACAAATTAAACAAAAAGAAATATGGAAAAGATGAAAGGAATAGAATCAAAGATAATCTAATAAATACAATTAAAATGAGAAATGTCAGTTCTGGCCATGTTGAAATTTCTGTGAAACTTCTAGGTCAGGATTATTTAGTAGCCAGTTAAAGATGTTTAACTCAGAAGAGAGGTAGATTTCATGATTTATAGATGATAGCTAAAGCCAAGAGCATGGAAGAAGTCATTTGGAGAGATCATTTCAAGTAAGAAAAGAGAGACAAGGAGAAAACCTTGAGGAACAGTAATATTTAGGACATGGACAGGGGAAAATTATCCAGTGAAGGAGGCTGAGAAAAATGGTCAAAGATATAGGAGGAAAATTAGGAAAGAAGGGATATTTAAGAAAAGGTAGTGGTTAATTATATGTCCCAGGGGTCAAGTAAGATGAAGGTACACACTGTATATGGCACTAAGTTAGTTGCTGGTGATGCTGGAGAGAATAATTTTAATTGGGGGGGGGGCAGGGTTGGGAAAACTAGCTGCCTATGGGTTTGGGGAGTGAATGGGAAGTGAGAATGGAAAGATATTGAATGTAGATAATTCTTTTAATAAGATTAGCCATGAAGGGGAGGATAAATACATGGCTGTAGCTGGAGGGAGATAGAGTCCAGGGAAGTATAAAAGTAGAGAATTAAGATATGAGAAGTTGATAAGAAGGAGTCACTAGGTATGGAAAGGCTGAAGATAGAGGAGACAGAAATCCACAAGGAGGCTGGAAAGGACGAGATCCAGAACAAAGATAGCTTTAGACAGGGCAAAGCATATAGTAGTGAAGATGATGAGGATGATCATGATGATGAATAAAATGATAACAATAATAGCTAATATTTATTGAACACTTAATATATGTCAGGCAGTATTCCAAGTGCTTTAAATATATCATGTAATTTAATCCTTAGAAACACCAATGGGTAGGTTTTATTACTAGTCCCATTTTACACATGAAGAACCTGAGGCACAGAGAAGTTAAGTTACTTGTGTAAGATCACAAATTTATTACATGTTCAGGCTGGGATGCAAATCCAGGTCTGGTTGATGCCATAGCTGGAACTCTTATCCACTATTACCATACCACTAATCTACTTAGTCCTTGCTATTGATTAGAAAGGGTTAAATTAAAGGCACAGACAATTGTTTATCTCCTGTATTGGTCATGAAGGGAAGAGCTTATCAGTATTTGAACCTCAGTCCCTGTCCAGCTGCTTCTTATTCCATTTCCTCTTTCTTCCTTTTGCATCCCCTAAAGTGAGGATGCAGGGTTATTGATCTCTTCATATATTGACAACATGGAGCAGGATCTCTAAAAGCTGCTTTGTTCTTCCTCCATTGAACCAAACATTCTTAAATTCTAAACTCTTAAAGGATATCAATGTAACCATAATCAATTGTATATTATCATCTTCTCATACAGTCTTCATAAATCCATATTACTAATATCTTTGTGTCTCAGGATCATCATGCATATGCAGAAGCAAGATCAACAACAACGAAATAACCATGGAGGTGCCTCTACTAAGTAGCAAATATTAATAGTAGGAAAGTTAAGTATGGTATAGATCATCTTTGGCTCAAGAGCTTCTGATTCCATGTGAAAAACGTTATGTTTCAGTCATTCCTCCTCTCCACCTTCTTAAAAATCAGATTCAAATTCCTCTTAGTATCATTCCCAAAGTATCTGTGTTTGCATGACTAACCCCTTTGCAACATGTTAATAACTATATGCAAGAAAACTGTACACATTCCAAAACTAATGATCAGCCAATACATTTTTGGGGGTAATTTATAATTACTTTAAGAAAAAATATAAATTTAATAAAGTTAAGACTCCATTTATGTAGTAAGGAGGGTTTTCAATCACTTAAATGTTTTTCATTGTTAGCAAAGTTTATTGAAGGGTGTTATGGTTCATTCTTAACAACAACAAAAAAACCCATATACTCCAAGTAAAAGGGAGGGAAGCAGTAATGAAGATAAAATTTGTTAAGGATCACCTATGCACCCTTTACTCTGCTAGGTGACCTTTGAGTTAGCTTTTATCACCCCATTTTACATATGAAGCAGGTCTCAGAGAAATATTGGTCACCTTATTAAAAATTTTTTATTCCCACAAGTCTAAAGAAGACTGAACTAGGGTATTTAAAAATGATCATGTTTCTAGGGAAAGAGAAGGGAACAGTCATACAAATCTGCAGCATCAGATATGATCTTGGTTCAAATACAATGAAAAGTGATTAAGAAACTACTCAAGACAATCACATATAAAGACCCTACTCTGCAAAAGTCTAGTCCACCTACCCACAGGGCTCTTGAAAATAAGTAGTGTCAGTATGCCGATCCAGAGCTAGCTTGGTGTATGCCGTGTCACCTCTGGAGAAGTCTGAAGTGAAATACCACATCCTCCCATAGATGGTTTCCCTGCCATGAGATAAAGGAAGACTTATTAGCTATTTGAAATCTTCATTCTTGCCTTTTGAAACTCTTTCCAATACTTTCTTTAATTACTCACAAATAACAATAGATTTTTTTTGGTTACAGATTTTCATCCGCAAGGTGAAAATGACAGTGGAATACAACAGTCTTGACAATTCTGTCACTGATTAACATTCTAGGAAATCAAGAGGAAAGCTGTGGGAATATAATGTATTCTGAAAGTTTAGAGAATCATCCCTCTCTGTTAATGTGCCTGTTTTTCATAGCCTTCACATTCAAGGTGCTTTTCTATGCTTACATTCCTTTCATAGAAAAAGATGATATGACTACTTCTGGAAGTGATTTTTAACTTTATTTAAAAATTTTATAACTGTTGTCTTTATTAATATTCTTACTTCTTTCAATAATAGTGTTAATTTCCTAATATCTTGGATAATCCAATTTGCAAGAGTGACTGAAGAGTTTCATATTCTTCTTGTGACATAGAAGTGATTAATGTAGATCCTTACTTATCTTTTGGATGTGGAGGAATAAGGAAAAGAGAAAAAGATGGTATTTAGTGAGACTTGCTGTACCATTGTTGTTGCATCTCTCTTTCAGGTATACATCATAGATTTTGATTTTATAATCATTTTCATTGTGGGTTCAAAGCTTTCAGAGTTCATCTTATTCTCTGAACCCTCCAAGTCCAAACAGGAAATAGTCTTCCTTTCAAACTATAATCTCTAAGGCTCTCTCAATTTCACTTGAAAGTTTTCAAAGTGTGTTTCAAACTGACTGGCTCACAGATGCTATTGATTATGCTCTTCTAGTACAGGGCAAATGACCCAGCATGATACTTGCTGCACAATGAGCTATATCTCTGGACCTTATTAAGTAAAAGGAAAAGTACTAATTATAGTAAAGTAGGTTTATATCACATTTAACACTATAGAAGATCAATTTATATACCACTTAGAAAAGCAGAATGGTAATAAAAAGAACACTGTGTTTAGGATCAGGAAACCTGGACTATTTGAATTTCAATTCTATTGCTTACTAGCAAAGCAATTCTGGGCAAACCACTTAGTATATCTGAGCGTCAGGTGCCTCATCAGAACAGGAGACAAAACATGCACTGATCAGGATTATTATAATGACCAAAGGAAAATAGTGGGTATGAATGTGCTGGTTAAACGCTATATAGCCATATAAATGCTAAGGCAATATTATTAAAAACCAGTCTCTGAATCAAGCCTTAGGAGTCATACAAAGTCAAAACTGAGTGATCTTTAGACACCACCTTATTCAATCCTCTTTTGAACAGATGGGGAAAATAGAGGACAGTGGGGGTCAGGTGTGCGTGTGTGTGTGTGTGTGTGTGTGTATAATGGACTTGCCTATTATCATATAAGTGCTTGATCGTAGAGCTCAGACTACTGCCCAGTTCTCTTACTAACAGTCAGTGCTCTTTCTAGTGTACAATAATTTTTCACTTCAGGGATCACTGGGCCAGAAAAATATACCTGCGGGGAGTTAGCTACACTCCCCGCAAAGAGGATTTTCCTTCCAGTCGGGTCTCTCAGGCAGGGGTAGTCGCAAAGGATGAAAAAATAGTAGGAAACAGAAATAAAAGAATAATAATAAAAATACACAGAGCCAAAGATATAGTTTATAAAGTAAAGGTTTATGAAGTTAGACAAAGGAGGAGTCTGGAAGGTATATATTTCTCCCGTGGAAATATAACAAAGACTGAAACTCCACACAGGTACTTTATAGGGTAGATACAGGCTCCCCATTGCCAAGGGCAATGGGATTTACATACTAACAGGCAGTTTGGTTTAGGGTCAAAGTCTTCTAAAAGGCTACTACAGATCCTTTAACTAACTCTATCTAGGTGAACAATGAGTTACAAAATCTTCTTAGGGAAAACTTCTAAGTTTTATGATAAGGCTATTACTTTAGCAAAAAACAGAGACATCTTGGCTCCGGTAATTATGTTCTTGGAGACAGAGAGGATCTCAGAAGTCAACATGAGCTGTGCCTTGTGCTAATTACTTGAACTGCATGGTTCTGTCTGGGCCAGCTTGGGCATTAGCATATCTATTTGATCAGCTCTCATCTCAGGTGGCCTTTGATCAGCTCTGGCAACCTATGGCCCTAGGTGAAGCCTGTCTTGTCTTTCAAAACAGGTGAGAACCATAGGCCCAGCTTACAGCTGTCTCTTTGAAATGCAGCTGTTACTGACCAATGAGACACCCTTCTGAGGGGAGGCAGCTTTTGAACTAACACATTTATTTTTTCTTTAAGGCAAAGCCTTATTTGACTTCTGAAATCAAATCTTGTCTCCAAAAATACAGGGGGCATTTCTATAACTCAGTATTCTTAGGCTCAACATACACCAATGACTTTGAAGGCATCATTATATTTATCACGTAAGTGTCTTTAGAGATTAGAAGTCCAGGCCTTAAATAAAGCACTGTATGTGGGAGTCCCCTTCCTTATTCAAGCCACAAATATTCTGGATTAAAAACAAGGGTGACCATACCTGTTACATTTATTTATTGTTGCTCATGCTCAAGAAATTATAGTACTGTGGATTTAAGGAAACTAATGAGTTACCTGATCAAGCTGATCCTTTTTGCCAACTTCTCTGTATGGTCTTGAGTGGGAGGGACATTTTCTACAAATGCAATTCCATAAAGCAGAAAGTTCTGCAGAAACTTCTTCAATCCCTCCTTGGTTTCTAAGAAGCTCTGAAAATCTACAGATGGAACTTGAGCTTGCTGGTAGATTTCAGCATTCCATAATATTCTAGGCTGGATGACCTTTTGTTTCTGCCCTTCATAGCTGTTTTTCACCAGCCAATCCAAATCATATCTAGTCACATGACCATCTGGCCCTTTTAAGGGGAAAAATAAAAGACATTAAAATAATAATTAAAAATATTGCCAATAATTTATGACTAGGACCTCAAAAGTAAATGTAACAAAACCAAAAACAAACAAATGGAACTTAATTAAACTAAAAAGCTTCTGCACAGCAAAAGAAATAATCAACACAGTAAATAGACAACCTACAGATTGGGAGAAAATATTCATAGACTATGCATCTGACAAAGCACTAATATCCAGAATCTACAAGGAACTCAATCAACTTAGCAAGAAAAAACCAGATAACCTCATTTAAAAAGTGGGCAAAAGACATGAACAGACATTTTTTCAAAAGAAGAGATACAAATGGCCAACAAGTATATGAAAAAATGCTCAACATCACTAATCATCAGGGAAATGTAAATTAAAAGCACAGTGAGATACTTCCTTACCCCTGTCAGAATGGCCGTAATTAAAAAGTTAAAAAACTATAGAAGTTGGCACTGATTCAGTGAAAAGGGAATGCTTATACACTGTTGGTGGGAATGGAAATTAGTACAACCTCTATGGAAAACAGTATGGAGATTCATGAAAGAACTAAAAGTAGACCTACCATTTGATCCAGCAATCCCACTACTGGGTATATACCAAAAGGAAGACATCCCATCAAAAAGATATCTGCACTTTTGTTTTTATTGCAGCACAATTCACAATTGCAAAGACATGGAATCAACCTAAGTGCCCATCAGTTAATGAGTGGATAAAGAAAATGTGGCTTATATTATATCATAGTATATATATGATATATGTGTATATACCATGGAATGCTACTCAGTCATAAAAAAGAATGAAACAATGACTTTTGCAGCAACTTGGATGGAACTGGAAGCCATTATCCTAAGTGAAATATCTCAGGAATGGAAACACAAATACCACATGTTCTCACATATAAGTCGGAGATAAACAGTGGGTATACATCATTATACAGAGTGGTATCATAGACTTGGGAGACTCAGAATATGGGAAAGTGGGAGGGAGGATGAGGGATCAAAAATTATCTGTCGGGTACAATGTACACTCTGCATGACAGGTACACTAAAAGCCCTGACTTCACTACCACACAGTTCATCCATGTAAAAAAAAAAACTACTTGTATTGCCTAAATCCATTGAAATAAAAAAAAAAAAGGAAAAAAGAAAAAGAAATTCTGGACCTGAAGTATTCATCAAATGAAATATAAAATACATTTGAATGTTTTGACAACAGACTAGATCAAGCAAAAGAAAGAATTTCAGAACTTGAAGACAGGTCTTTTGAAATAATGTAGTCAGACAAAAATAAAGAAAAAAGAATAAAAAAGAATGAGAAAATTATTTGTGACATATAGGACACGACAAAGTGACAAAATACAGGAATTTTTGGTGTCGAAGAAGTTAAAGAGAAAACAAAAGTGATAGAACACCTATTTAAGGGAAAAACAGATTTTTTAATGTTGAGTTTTATTTTTTTATTTTATTTTTTTTTATTTCAGCATATTATGTACCGTATGTTGAGTTCTGAAAGTTATTTAGTCCTAGTCCTAGTCAGGACGTGAAGATGTTCACCAATGTCCTTTTCTAGAAGTTTTATAGTTTTATGTTTTACATTTAAGTCCACAGTGTATTTTGAGCTAATTTTTGTATAAGGTGTGAGACTTTAGTTGAGGGTCTTTTATTTTTTTGCTATGGATGTCCAATTGCTCCAATACTAATTGTTGAATAGACTATCTGTCCTCCATTGAATGGCTGGCACTTTTGCCAAAGCTCAGTTGTCTATATTTCTGTGGAACCGCTTCTGGGTTCTCTATTCTGTTTCATTGATCTATGTGTCTATCACTCCACCAATATCACACTGTCTTAATTACTGAAGTCTTAACATCAGGAAGTCATTCTTCTAACTTCATTCTTTTTCAAAATTGTGTTGGCTATTCTAGGGCCTATGCATTTCCATTTATATTTGAGAACAAGCTTCTTTATAACTATAAAGGAATCTTGCTGAGATTTTGACAGGAATTACATTAAAACTATAGATAGATTTGAAGAAAATTAACATCTTTAGTATGTCAAGTCTTCCCATTCATGAACATGGTTTGTCTCTCCAAGTACTTATGTCTTCTTTCACTTCTTTCAGCAGCATTTTATAATTTTTATCATATAGATCTTTTACATATTTTGTTAGATTTATACCTAAGTACTTAAATTTCTTTGAAGCAATTAAAATAGTCATTTTTCACTGCAGTTGCTGCATATTCATTGTACCTATATAAAAATGCAATTGATTTTTGTGTGTTCATTTTGTATTCTGTGACCTTATTGAATTCACTTATTAGTTGTAGCAGTTTTGTGATAGATTACCTAGACTATGTAATCAGTGAGGTATCTGCAAATAAAGAGATATTTCCTTTCTAATATGTATGCATTTTATTTATTTTTCTTGCTTTATTGTGATGACTAGAACTTTCAGTACTATGTTAAATAAGAGTGGGGAGAACAGACACTCTTGCCATGTTTCTATCTTAGAGGGAAAGCATTTAGTCTCATCATTAAGTATAATGTTAGCTGTGGATTACAATTTTATTTGAAGAGAAAAACAAAAGGTTCCAAAAATGCTTCCAAAACAAGGAAAAAAGAAAAAAAGTAGCTAAAAGAATACCCAGTTTTGGAAAGGGGCAAATCATTTTTCACAAAATAATTGTTCTTTAGAAGAATACCCCAAAGAAGAACAAGTCTTCTGTCCACTCACAAGTAAAAAAGAGTGTGGTCTCATCCAGACGAATAGTCTTTGGCTTGATACATAAATCCACACTTGCAGTGTCCAGGTTGCGCTGGTGAGTCTTAGAGTTGTAGCAAGATGCTGAGCGGCAGTGGTCTCGAAGCCAGACGTAATCAAAGCGCATCACAGTGTTAGCATATTGCAGTTCTAGGAAAAAGATCACATTCATCAAAAATATTTATTAAGAAAACTCAAAAAAATCAGTAGCCAGAAAATTTTCTTCAAAAAGTCTTCTACCAAGAAAGAAGCAAGAGCACTTGCTCCTTATCAGATATTAGAACATGCTATAGAGCTGCAGTCCCCAACCCCCAGGCCGTGGACCAGTCAGTACCAGTTTGCAGCCTGTTAGGAACCTGGGTGGCACAGCAGGAGGTGAGCGGCAGATGAGTCAGCAATGCTTCATGTGAATTTACAACTGCTCCCCATCACTCGCATCACTGCCTGAGCTCTGCCTCCTGTCAGATCAACAGCAGCATTAGATTCTCATAGGAGCACGAGCCCTACTGTAAACTGCGCATGCAAGGGATGTAAACTGTGTGCTCCTTATGAGACTCTAATGCCCAATGATCTGAGGTGGAGCTGAGGCTGTGATGCTAGTGCTGGGGAGCAGCTGCAAATGCAGATTATCATTAGCAGAGAGGTTTGACTGCACAATAAATGTAATGCACTTGAATCATCCCAAAACTATCCCCACCCCTGATCTGTGGACAAACTGTCTTCCATGAAACTGGTCCCTGGTGCCAAAAAGCTTAGGGACTGCTGCTATAGAAATTCTATAATTAAAATGGTGTGATGTTGGTATGGGAATAGACATATAAAACAATGGAAGAGTATAAATGCCCAAAAATATACTTAAATGCATATGGAAATCTGGTATGTAATAAAGTGACAGTGAAAATCGCTACGGAAAAGAATTTTTAAATAAATGGTGTTAGGACAACTAGATAGTTATTTGGAAAAAGATAAATTTGTGTCCATATCTCATGTTTTCACCAGGTCACCAAGATAAACTCACAATATGTAAGAGTTCTAAATTTTGAACATGAAACTATTCAAGTGCTTTTTAAAAAAGGAAATATGGGTGGGGTACAGTATATACAGGAGGTCCTTGTACTATTCTGGCAAATTTTCTGTTAGTTTGAGGTTATACCATAATGAAAAGTTACAAAAAACATCAAAGACTAGGTTACTCATTTAGAAAAGGTAAACAAAACAAGATAGAATTTACCAAAGAAAAGAAAAATAAATTCTGGCTTAATATCATTCAGAAAAGTAAATTTCTGATAAAATGAAATATAAAAATTAAAACAATATGTTGACAACCTTGAGGTAGCAAACGTTGTTTTATATGACACAAAAGCATAAAAGATGAATTTATCTACGTGAAAATAAAAACCTTCTGTTTTGTAAACAATATGAAGACAAACTTAAAAGACAAGTAATAGGCAAAATATCCAAAACATAAAAGGATTAATACCCAGCATATAGAATAAATCCTTGTCATTAAATATAAAATCCTAACAGAAAAATGGGTGAGTGATGTCAATAGAAAAGTTACCAAAGTGACCAGTAAATACATGAACTGCCCCCAGGCTTAGTAGTAATCAAAGGAATGGGTGTTGAAACCAAAATGAGATACCATCTTATAACAATCAGAACTGGAACATTTTTTTTAATTTCAGCTTATTATGGGGGTACAAAAGCTTGGGGGAGGGGATGGGTGTATACCTACTTGATGAGTGCGATGCACACTGTCTGGGGAATCGACACGCTTGAAGGGGAACATTTTTAAAATTTGATTAAAATGAGTGTTTTTAAGGATGTGGGGAAATACATATTCTCAAACATTTAGCAGTAGAAGTATAAATTGTTAAAGCCACACTAGATGGCAATCTGGAAGTTTCTATAAAAATAATAAAAACTGTGTGTATTTATTGTTTGACCAAGAAATTCACCTCTCAGTATTTATTTTATGGAAACTGTTACACACATGGAGGAGCACACAAAGATATTCATAATAGTGTTGTTTATAATAGCAAAAATATTAGAAAATAAGATTAAATGTCTATCATTTGGGGAAGTGGAGGAATAGCTGAATAAATTGTGGTTTATCCCATTATAAGATATTAAGCAACATAACGACACCAATCGGATATCAGACTGAGGTGGGGGGTGGGGGAGGGATGGGGGTATGCCTACACAATGAGTGCATTGCGCACCGTTTGGGGAATGGTCACGCTTGAAGGTGCTGACTTGGGAAGGGGGGGTGGGAAAGGGAGGGATATATACCTACATGATGGGTGCAACGCGCACTACCTGGGGAACAGACACGCCTGGAGCTTTGACTTGGGGGGAAAGGCGGTACATGGGCAACGTATGTAACCTGCAATTCTGTATCCCCCATAACAATAAGATGAAAAAAAAAAAAAGGATATTAAGCAACAGTTTCCTAAAAATGGTGTACCTATACTCTTCCCATTGACTCCCACTGTTATAATCATTCTCATTTTAAGGACAAGAAAACTAAGGTTCAGAGATGTTAAGTAACTTTGTAAGATAAAATAATCATTAGGCGGTAGAGCTAGTATATGAACACAAGTTGTACAACCTAATAGCTCACTATACTAATGTTTCCCAAAATGTAGCCTTCAGAATCTGGAGGTGAGACTTCTGGAAAAGCACAGTGAAGATCTTGGCAAATTCTCTCCCCCAAAAGCAATGATAAAACTGAACAAAACTTAAAAATGACCATTGTAGCACTCAGGAAATTTTCTAAAGACATAATAAATTAAGAAGTATTCATTCTATTTTTAATTTCTTTAGGAACTTCCATGCTGTTTTCCATAATGGCTGCATTAATCTACATTCCCACTATCAGTGTACAAGAGTTCCTTTTTCTCCACATCCTTTCTAACACTTGTTATCTCTTGTCTTTTTGATAGTAGGTATCCTAATGGGTGTTAGGTGGTATTTCATAGTTTTGATTTGCAACTGATTATTGGTGATGTTGATATCTTTTCATATATCTGTTGGCTATTTTTATGTTCTTTGGAGAAATGTATAATCAGATCCATTGCCCATTTTTAATTGGGTTATATGTTTCCTTGCTACTGAGTTTGAATTCCTTATATATTTTGGATATTAGCCCTTGGTTTGCAAATATTTTCTCCCATTGTGTAGGTTCTCTCTTCATTCTGTTGACTGTTTCCTTTGCTGTGCAGAAGCTTTTTAGATTGATGTAATCCCATTTGTCTATTTGTGCTTTTGAGGTTATATCCAAAAAATCTTTGTCCAGAAGAATGTTATGGGGCTTTCCCCTTAAGTTTTTTCTAGTAGTTTTAGAAAGTCTTATGTTTCAGGCCTTATGTTTAAGTCTTATCAGAATTGAATTGATTTTTGTATATGGTGTGAGATGAGAATCTAATTTCATTCTTTTGCCTTCTGGGTATGTATCCAAAGGAACTGAAATCACCACCTTGTAAAGACATCTGCACTCCCATGTTCATTGCAGCATTATTCATAAAAGCCAAGATATGAAAACAACCTAGGTATCTGTCAGTGGATGAATATAAGAAACTGTGGTATATGTGTGTACACATATACACATCACAGTGGAATATGATTCATCTTTTAAAAAGGAGGAAATTCTGCCATTTGCCACAATATGGATGAAGCTAGAGGACATTATGCTAAGTGAAATAAGCCAGGCACAGAAAAACAAATACTGCATGATCTCAGTTACATGTGGAATCTAAAAACAAAGAGTCAAATATACACAGACAGAGAATAAACCAGTGGTTATCAGTGGTGTGAGGGGAGAGGAGAAAATGGGAGATGTAGGTCAAAGGATACAAAGTAGTAGATATGTAGGATGAACATATCTAGAGATCTAATGTACAATATGATGACTATAGTTAGTAAAAGTGAATTGTATTTGGGATTTTTGCTAAATGAGTAGATTGTAGTTGCTCTTGCCACAAAAAATGGGTAACTATATGAGATGATGGATATGTTAATTTGCTTCAATATAGTAACCATTTTAGAATATATATGTACCTCATAACATCATGTTATATAGTTTAAACATACACAATAAAATTTATTTTCAAAAAAAGCTTTTATTCAGGAAAAACTACTGAACTTTGGGTAAGAACAATGGGCATCTGCGATGTGTTTTAGCCTAAGGTGCTCCCACTCACTACCCTCCACCACCCCCACCTCCATCAGCAATAGTTTCATAAAGGTGGGCAAACCAAGAAAACCAGTAGTGTTACTGCTAATGTGAACTAACTTGATTTGTAGCAGAGCATGCATAAAAACTCCATGCCCCTGGGTGTTGTTGAAAACCATCAGGGAAGGCATACTGGTTGGGGCAAGCAACAGACAAGAAGAATAGTCAGAAATCTAACAAGGGGATAAAGGGAATAAGGCAGCTATAATGGGCCTTGAAAAGCTCCCAGACATCCCCAATGTTCGGAAGCGTGTGCACATATGCAAGGCTGTGTGCACACTGAAGAGAGACTGGAAATCGCCCTATTATCTACACATCCATAGAAGAAAATGAGGCTTTGTGCAGGCACAAAGGAGACAAGAATGACAGAAAGTAAAAACCATGGCAAACTTTTAAATAGCCTGAACTTTGAATGTTTGCCTCAAACCACACAGAGATCCATTGGCAAAGGGAAGAAGCTTTACTGGCTTAGGATTTTAAGCATAACCTCTGACCAATAGCTGGCTGGCCAATAAACTATACTAGGGTTTCTCAACCTGATGCCTCAGCTAGTTACTATGGATACTGGGGTCAGATAATATTTTGTTGTAGGACACTGTCCTATGCATTATAGGATGCTTAGTAACATCCCCAATATCTACTCACCAGATGTCAGTAGCATCTTCCTCTCCAGTTGTGCCAACCAAAAATGTCTCCCGACAATGCCAAATGTTCCCTGAGGGTCAAAACAGACCCCCTCTGAGAGCCACTGGGCTATGGTGACCACAGTGCAATGCCTAGGAAGCCATAGATAAAAATAAAAACAAGAAGTAAAAATAAAACCTCAGCAGAGATATCAGTGGCAACACACAGCAGGAGACACAGACTCCACAGAATTACTCCAGGCAAGTCAGTAAACAAATACACCAAAAACAAACAAAAAAAATAGTATCCCTGGGGAGGTCAGCCTCAGTTTTTACAACATATTATCTAAAATGTACAGATTTCAACAAAAAAAATGAAGTATGTATAGAAACAGAAGGGTGACTTATGTATAGAAAAAAAGCAGGCAACAAACTCTCTGAGAATTATATTACTCCAAAGCATATTGTCTAAGTCACACATGCAGATAGAAGGCAACCTACTGCCTATAAAAATGTCTTTTCCTTCTAATAGTCAGGCTTTACAGGAGAGAAGCAGAGTGGACCATTGGTTTTCTTTGAGTCACTTTGTCTGTGAGCAACTGTGCCTTCAAGGTATACCCCAATTAGATATTTTGAAATTCAAATATTGTTTTATTAATCTTCCATATAGTTTTTTTGTTGTCAAATTCATTTACTTCTGCTCTTATCTTTGTTATTTACTTTCTTCTGCTGGGTTTGGTGTTTGTTTGCTCATCCTTTTCCAGTTCTTTGAGATGATTCATTAGATTGTTTATCTGTGATCTTTCTGTCTTTTGGATGTAGGCATTTTGGATATAAATTTTCCTCTCAGGGCTGCTTTAGCTGTGTCCCACAGATTTTGATAACTTGTGTCTCTTTTATCATTTAGTTCAAAGAATCTTTTGATTTCCCTCTTAATTTCTTCCTTAATGCAATAATCATTTAGCAGAAGGTTGTTTAGTTTCCATGATTTTGTGTAGAGATGAGAGTTTCTGTTGGAGTTGATTTCTAATTTTATTCCACTGTGGTCTAAGAAGATGTACTGTGTAAGTTCTATTTTTAAAAATTTTTTGAGACATGCTTTGTAGCCTAGGATATGGTCAACCTTAGAGAATGTCCCATGAGCTGATGAGAAAAATGTATATTCAGTGGTTTGGGGGTAGAATGTTCTGTAAATGTCAGTGAGGCCCATTTTTTCTAGAGATCTGTTTAAGTCCATTGTTGTTTTGTTTATTTTCTCTTTGAAGGCTCTGTCCTATTCTGTCAGAGGGGTGTTGAAGTCCCTGGCTATTACAGTGTTGCTGTTTATCATTTTGTTTAGGTCAAGTAGGATTTGCTTTATGAATCTGGGTGTAACTGAGTTAGGTGCATAAATATTTAGAATTGTTATGTCTTCTGGGTGAATTGTACCCTTCACCATTATATAGTGACCATCTTTGTCTTTCATTACTTTTGTTGATCTGAAGAGTAAGTTATCCGAAATCAGAACTGCCATGCCAGCTTGCTTTTGGCTTCTGTTTGCCTGAAATATTATTTTCCATCCCTTCACCTTGAGTCTGAATGAATCCTTGTGGGTTAGATGTGTTTCCTGAAATCAGAAGACGCTTGGCTTGTGCATATTTATCCATTTGGCTAGCCTATGTCTCTTTAGTGCATAGTTCAAGCCATTCACATTTACTGAGAGAATTGATAAGTGGGACATATTTCTGTTCATCCTGTTGAGTTGAACTTTGTTGCTTTGCTTTCTCTCTTGAGCCATTGTGGTATGTGGCCATTGAACTTTAGCTTTTGAATGATTTTACATTTGTGAGTGTTTATTATGCTGATCCGTGTGTAACACTGTTTTCAGTACTTTCTGGAGGGCAGATCTTGTCTTTATGAATTCCCTCAGTCTTTGCTTGCCTGAGAAGGTCTTTATTTCTCCTTGATATAGGAAACTTAGTTTTTCAGGGTACAAGATTCTAGGCTGGGCATTATTCAGTTTGAGAAGAGTAAGAATGGACCCCCTGTCTCTTCTGGCTTGTAAGGTCTCAGTTGAGAAGTCTGTCATTATTCTGATGGGTTTTCCTTTGTAGGTTACCTGTTTCTTTTGCATTAGAGCTTGTAGGAAGGCCTCATTCATGGTCATTTTGGCCAGTCTGATGACTATGTGTCGTAGTGACTTCCTGTTTCCAATGAATCTCCCAGGAGCCCTTTAAGCTTCTTGTACCTGGATATCTAGGTTTTTAGCAAGGCCTGGGAAATTTTCCTCCATTATATCCACAAATAGTTTATCCAACCCTTGTGTATTTTCCTCTTCACTCTCAGGGATGCCTATAATTCTAATGTTAGGCCTCTTCATATAATCCCACATTTCTTCTAGGCTTTGCTGTTTTCTCTTATTTCTCTGCTTGGTTCTTTGAAAAAATAAACAAAATTGACATGCCTCTTGCTAGATTAATGAGAAGCAGAAAAGAAAGGACTCTACTAAGCTCCATCAGAATGAAAAAGGAGAAATTACAACTGATACCATGGAAATATAAAAAATTATGTATGAATACTATAAAAACCTCTATGCACATAAATTTGAAAACGTGGAGGAAATGGACAAATTCTTAGAAACACACAGCCTCTCTAGCCTCAATCAGGAAGAAATAGAAATCCTAAAAAGAAAAGTCCTGGACCAGATGGTTTCACATCCGAATTTTACCAGACCTACAAAGAAAAACTGGTGCCTATCCTGTAGAAGTAATTCCATAACGTCAAGTAGGAAGGAATCCTCCCTAACACATTTGTTGAAGGCAACATCACCCTGACACCAAAACCAAGAAAGGATGCAACAAAAAAAGAAAACTACAGACCAATATCCCTTATGAAATAGATGCAAAAAATTCTCAACAAAATCCTAGCAAACCGAATTCAGGTGCTTATCAAAAAGTAATTCATCATGACCAAGTGGGCTTCATCTCAGAGATGGAGGGATGGTTCAATATATGTAAATCTATAAATGTAATCCAACACATAAAGAGAAGCAAAAACAAAGACCATATGATCCTCTAAATAGATGCAAAAAAAGCATTTGACAAAATTCAGCACCCTTTTATAATAAGAACACAACAAAACAGGCATAGGAAGGACTTACTTCAAAATAATAAAAGCCATATATGAACAAACCCACAGCCAACATCATACTGAATGGGGAAAAAATGAAAGTATTCCCACTTAGAACTGGAATCAGACTAGGTTGCCCGCTATCACCACTACTATTCAACATAGTGCTGGAAGTCCTATCCAGAGCAATCAGACAAGAGATGGAAATCAAGGGCATCCAAATGGAGGCAGAAGAGGTCAAACTATCACTCTTTCCTGAAGATATGATCTTATATTTAGAAAACCCCAAAGATTCTGCCATGAGACTATTGGAACTGATAAACAAATTCATCAAAGTCTCAGGTTACAAAATCAATGTACACAAATCAGTACCATCCACGTACGCCAACAATAGTCAAACCGATATCCAAATCAAAGACTCCACACCCTTCACAATAGCAACAAACAAGATAAAATACCTAGGAATATATTTAACTAAGGAGGTGAAAGACCTCTACAGGGAGAATTATTAAAGACTGAGGAATAAAATAGCAAAGGACATAAACAGGTGGAAAACCATACCATGGTCATGAGTCAGCAGAATCAACATTGTTAAAATGTCTATACTACCCAAAGTGATCTAGAGATTCAATGCAATCCCTATTAAATACCAACATCATTTTTCTCAGATCTAGAAAAAAATAATTCTATGCTTCATATGAAACCAGAGAAGACCCCATATAGCAAAAGCAATCTTAGGCAAAAAGAACAAATTGGGAGGCATCAATTTACCAGACTTCAAACTATACTACAAGGCTATAGTAACTAAAACAGCATGGTACTGGCACAAGAACAAAGACATAGACCAATGGAACAGAACTGAGAACCCAAATATAAAACCATCCTCATATATCCATCTAATCTTTGACAAAGCAGACAAAAGCATACACTGGGGGAAAGAATCCTTATTCAAAAAATGGTGTTGGGAAAATTGGATAGTCCCATGTAGAAGACTGAAACAGGATCTGCATCTTTCCCCTCTTACAAAAATCAACTCATGGTGGATAACAGACTTAAACCTAAGGCATGAAACTATAAGAATTCTATAAGAAAATGTTGGAAAAAACCCTTATGGACATTGGCCTAGGCAAAGAATTTATGAGGTCACGGCAACAACAAAAGTATATAAGTAGGACCTGATCAAATTAAAAAGCTTCTGCACAGCCAAGAAGACTATGACCAGAGCAAACAGACAACCTATAGAATAGAAGAAAATATTCACATTCTACACATACAATAAAGGGCTAATAACTAGCATCTATATAGAATTCAGGAAAACCAGGAAGAAAAAAAAATCAAACAATACTATTAAAAAGTTGTCAAAGACATGAACAGAAACTTTTCAAAAGAAGATAATGGCCAAGAAACATATGAAAAAAAATGTCTAACATCTCTAATCATCAGGAAAATGCAAATTGAAGCCATAATGAGATATCACTTACGTCCAGTGTGAATGGCCTTAATCAAAAAGTCCCAAAACAATAAATGTTGGCATGGATGTGGAGATATAAGGACACTCATACACTGCCGGTGTGACTGCAAAGTAGTACAACCTCTATGGAATGTAATATAGAGATATCTCAAAGAGCTACAAGTAGAACTACAATTTTATCCAGTAATCCCATTACTGGGCATCTACTCCTCCCAAAATACATTCTGTAATAAAGACATCTGCACTTGAATATTTAGAGCAGCACAGTTCACAATTGCAAAGATGTGGAAACAACCCAAGTGCCCAGGGTAGAGCCCTCATGATATTATTAGTTCCCTATAAGAAGGGACAGGAGATGGAGCTCCCTCTCTTTAAGAAGGGAGCCATCTGCAGGCCAGGAAGAGGGCTCTCACCAGAACATGATGATGCTGGCACCCTGATTTCAAACTTTCTAGTCTCCATACCTATGAGAAATAAACGTCTATCGTTTAAGCCACCGAGTCTATGGTATTTTCTTAAAGCAACCTGAGTTGACTAAGACAACCATGCAATAGAGATTGCATATGGCTCAAAAAAGCTTAAAATATTTACTATCTGGCTGCTTTAGTCAGTTCAGGCTGCTGTAACAAAAATACCATAGACTGGGTGGCCTAAACAGATATTTATTTCTCACAGTGTGGAGGCTAGGAAGTCCAAGATCAAGGTTCTGGCCAATTTGGTTCCTGGTGAGGGCCCTCGTCTTGTTTTGCAGATGGCTGCATCCTTGCTATATCCTTACTTGGTGAAGAGAGAGAGAGAGAGATTCCTGTTATTAGGGCACTAATCCCATCATGAGGACTCTATTCTTATGACCTAATTACCTTCCAAATGCCTTATCTCCAAATACCATCACACTGGGGATTAGAGCTACAACATATGCATTTGGGGGAAGCATAAACATTCACTCCATAGAACTGGCCCTTCGTGGATGGAAGTTTGCTGACCCCTGAGATAATCCATAGCAGAAACTCCCTTTTCACCTTCTTATCCACTTCTAGGGAGTTAGAAAAAGTAGCTACTAATAGCACCTTAATGGCACTTGAAACATCCTAACTGCTCTTTCTGCCTCCATCTAAGCTCCACGCATCTGCCAGAATAATCCTTCCAATGAAATTTAGCTTAAAAAACCCTTAAGTAGTTCCTCATTCCAACAGGGTAAAGACAAATCAACTTGAAATTGCCTATGAGGCTCTGTACAATATGGCCTCTGCCAATCTCTCCAGCTTCTTTTATCAACCCTTTCTTGCATTCCATGTAGCAGTCCATATAGGCCAATATGCCATCTTCTCTGTAGCCTTCAAATTCTTGTACGTGCAGTTCTCTCTGACTAGAACATTCCTCCTCACCTCCTCTCCCCTCTTTTACTGCCTAATTCATACTCAGTCAGTATTCATGACTCAGCTCAGTAGTTGTAATCTGTAAGCAGTCATTCATAAATCTCCAATTTGGATTAAGTAACTTTCCACTGTGTTCTTATGGCACCCAATACATTGTCTGAACACATTTATCACAGTCTTATAATTGTCTGTATTTGTCACAAGAATGTGAGCACCTTGAAGATAGTGAATGTATCTTCTTCATCACTGCATGCTTACCACTTACCACAATGTCTAGCTCTTGGTCAGTGCTCATTAAATGTTGGTTGAGTAAATCAATGGTAAATCAATAGTAAATCAAGCAGTGGCCTAGCTGCCTTATTGGTAACTCCATCGTAGGCCACATATCAGAAGTGAAAAGAATTCTCTCGTTGAAACTACAAATAATCTTCTCCTGCCCTACTAGAGACCTAGTAATCCTGACTATCTGCTACATCCCATTTTCAGGTTGAGTTGCTAGGTACCTAAGCAGTACAGTAGTGAAATAATCTGTGCTATGTGGCTGGACTCACCTTTTAGCAAGCTCAAATATATCCCCTTCATTTTAGTTAAGTTGGTATGCTTACTGTCCTTTCATTGACTGGAGCTTATTCTTATCATTTCATTGGTCATTTTTTCTCTAAAGACAGGTTCCTCTAAAGACTATCTTCTTCAAAATCTAGACAAAAATTCATTCATTCAATGCACCTTCCTTGAATAACCTATGTTCTCTTTGACATTAAGTATTTGGTAGGTATCAACTAATCTGCATTTGTGTATAGCATAACCTATTTATGCTTCTTATATTTATTTATTTATTTTCTTTTGTTTCATGGACTTCCTACACTGAGAAAGGGACTCTGCTTCCATCTTCAGTTCTCTAGTTCTCAGCTCTCTATAAAATCAGCACTCAACAAATGCTTATTAATTAGGCCTCATCAAAGTTTCAACACAGAAAAGAAACTTGGAACTCAACTTGACTCATCTCTTTCATAACCCACATTTAGTCAATCACCAAGGTCTGTTGATTCTACCTCCTAAATATCTCTGAAATCCATATGACCTCTCCATTCCTATTCCTTTCTTATACACATTCAGGTTTTCACCATCTATAGACAGGGGGACTCCATAAAAAGATTTTAAAAATCAGAGTAGTAAAATCAGATTGTATTTTAGAAAGAGCACTCTAGTTTATGAGTGGGGAATGGATCATCAGGGGAAAAAGACAAGGCTCTAGTAACATTGGTAGGATAGCTACCTCCTTGCTCCTCAATGCTGCTTTTGGATCACTTTTTCTTCCTCTTTCCTCTAAACAAAAGCTCCTTTGAAGCTTATGCCATCCTAAACGATTCTGGACTCCTCTTTATTACCCTAATCAAGTACCTCCTACGTCACTTTCCATTTTTAATGATGACCAATTTACTGTTGTCCACTTTACCGCTTTCCCTGTCATCATTCTTGGCAACTTCATCATCGTTAATTACAGCACATTCAAAATTTTCATTTTAAACACCCCATACTCTGACCACTACTTGTCACCATTCCAGTTCAATTATTCTGGCACTCCTCACTCCAATAATCCTTCAACCCCATAGAGAGCTCCAATCCATTTATTCCAAGCTCCTTTCACTATCCAACATCTTGTTTCCTTTAATGTTTTCACTTTCCTCCTTATAGAGCCCAGATTCCATGGTCTATCATTTTAATCAATTCCCTACAAACAGCTTTAACCTCTTTGCCCCTTTTCTCTGTGTGCCGTACTTTCCTGACAAAGACCCAACCATGGTAAACTCAAGCTCCTACCTCCTCTGTGCCTGCAGCCAAAAAAGTGAACATTGATTTAGAAAATTTTTTTCTTTTTGTTTTCTTTTATATTTTATTTTTAATTGATAGATAAGATTACATTTTTATTGTGTACAACATGATGTTTTGAAGTATAAATATACTGTGGAATGGCTAAATCTAGCCAATTAA
The DNA here is from genome assembly GCF_041146395.1 of Eulemur rufifrons. Classification (NCBI taxonomy): domain Eukaryota; kingdom Metazoa; phylum Chordata; class Mammalia; order Primates; family Lemuridae; genus Eulemur; species Eulemur rufifrons. Next base: position 18,187,559 of record NC_091012.1, on the reverse strand, counting down.
CAAATGCATTACCTCATATAGTTATTTTTTGTGGTGATAGCACATAACATCAACTCTCTTTATATTTTTCAAGAATACAATATATAGTCACTTCGCTGCATAATAGATCTCTTGAAATTTATTCCTCCTATCTAACTGTAATTACGTATCCTCTGGCCAACATTTTTCCATCCTTCCCTCCCCACTTAATCACCACCACCTCTGATAACCACAAATATTTTAGATTTCACATATGAGTGATAATCTGTGGCATTTGTCTTTCAGTGCTTAGATTAATTCACTTAACAATATTCCAGGTACATCCACGTTATCACATAACAGGATTTCATTTTCTGTGTGGCTGAGTAGTAGTCCCTTGTGTTATATACTACATTTTCTTTATTCATCCACTGATTGACAGTTAGGTTGGAGAAAATTTTAAAAACTGTACTGGCTAATATGTTAAACTCATCATCAAAAATCTCAAATGATTCCATGACCTATTTGAAGTATAAAAAAATCTCAGATGAGTGCTCAACATTGTCAAACAATCCTTGTATAATTTCCTAGTAAAATTACTTGCTCTCCAAGAAGAGTATTTTTCATATCATCTCCTCTCACCTCAAACTGCCAACACCTCCTCTCACTTCCCACTTTCAACTGATTACCTTGCTTCCTCTTTCAAAAAGAATATGGAAGCAATCAGGAGATAATCTCCACAAACTTATGCCCTATATCCAACCACTTACCTGCATCTGTGCCTATATATTCTGCCTTAATTAGTTATAATTTTTGAAGTATCTGTGCACTTAATCAAGGCCAATACTTCCATTTAAGAATTAGATTCCATCTCTTCTCTCTTACTCAGGGACTACAGTCCTGAGGTTGTTCCATCCCTCTCTTTTGCATCATCAAATTTTCCCACCCTACTGGATCATTCTCATCAGGAACTACATGTTGTAATATCTCCCATCTTAAAACTATATTCCAGGAGTGATGTCAGCAAGATAGCAAAATAGAAAACACAAGACCCTCCTTCCCTCATGGAGACAAGGATTTAAGAATTTATGGAACAATTGCATTTATGAGAAATCCAGAAACCAATTAAGAGGTTCTCATACCCCAGGTGAGCACAAAGCCAACCTCAACAAAATCCAGTAGGACAATTCATGGCATTCATTCACCAGAGCCCCTCCCACCTGGCTTGGTGCAGGGCAACAAAGGAAACTCCCAACTCCTGACTTCTCCCTGGTGATGAAAAGGAGTGGGATATCCAACATTCTGACATTTCAGGGTGCTACCCAAGAGACTGGTTTCTGTCTTACCTGAATCTAAGCACTGTCAGCAATAAGGTAACCAGTTGGGGGCCCTTTGAAGACAAAGGCAATCAACATGGTTTGGTCTAGCACCAGAGTCTACAGACCACAGGCCGACACTATGTAGAACTCTAGTATTCCAGCTTACTACAGCACCGGGGAAGTGGCAGTATCATAGACAGACTTCAAGGGGAGCTTCTAAGGTCAGGGATTGATCTTTGGGGACCTGAGGAAAGGCCAGATCCTGTACCCTCAGGACTCTATTGTGTTGTTTGGGGGAATAGAGGGATGATTTGTGAGCTAATCTTGGGAGGCTACGGAGCCCACATGGGCAGAAGAAAAAGATAGTGCAGTGTGGGTCCCAGCCACAGCACACTCACAGAGCATGCCTCACCCCACAGGAAGGCCACTCTCTCAGCCCATGCCAGGATCCTGGACAAGGAAGCTCCCAGCCCACAGTGGCATCATGGGGAAGCTCAGCTAGTTTGAGCTCCTGCCTGCCAGCAGACACTGGAGGGACACTATGGAGTAGGGGAGGGAAGAGAAGAGTGAAATGTACTCCTGACAGCCAGATTGTATATCTCAGATGGCTCCCACCTCCATAAGCAGTCTTTCTGGCTGGGTGGGGCCACTTCAGCCACTCCGTGGTGGCTTTTCCCAGAAGTTTGGGAGCAGACTTTTGATACCTGACAAAATAGTTACCTTACCAGATTTCATGGAGCCTGAAGGCAAGATAACCCAACTCAGGCTTTACCATCCTCACTCCTCAACCTGCCTTTGCTGTGGTGAAGAATAAGGACTCACCTAGATGTTCCAGGGTCCCACTCAACACCTAGGGCATTGAAGTGCTTCTCCTGAGGGGCTACAGTTGGCCACAGATCCCAAAAACAACATTGCAGCTTGTTCCTTCTGGAAAGCATAACCTACTGACAGGGAGGTCAACTTGCAAAGCCCGTTACAGCATTCACTGACTCAGTCATATAGGGTGTGGTTGATTCTTACCCACAAGTATCACCTACAATTTCACAGGTTAAACTGGGCATGCCAATACAAACTCACACTGTTAAGAAGGCCACAGGGGTGGGAAGAGAGAAAGGATTTCAAAGACCTTAATCCTCCCTCATCAATGAGAGACAGGGAATCTTCCCATGCAAATAGCTCACCACTGCTATAGCCTACAAACAACTAATAACTGAGAAAACCACCACACTAAGGATATTTATAACCAAGGCATCCATCCAGAAACTAGACGCCCATCAAAGCACCCACAAACAAAGTCAAACATTCTTACCCAACATATGCAACAACACACCCATAAGAGTGAGGCAGGAAGGAAAGAGAGCCCCGTCTAAACAAAAGATAATCTAAAAATAAGAAGTGACAGGTTCCCCACATGAGAGGGAATCAGTAAAAGAACTCTCGAAGTATGAAAAATCAGAGAGAAAGGATACACCCAAATGGGAACACCAGCTCTCTAGCAATGGATACCAACAAAAATGAAAATATTGAAATGACATAAATAATTCCAAATATAGATTATAAGGAAGCTTAATGAAATCCAAAAGAAAATGGAAAACCAACTCAAACAAACCAGAAAAACAATTCAGAAAATGAATAAAAATTCACTACAGAGATCAATATATTAAAAAAAACAAAACAAAACAAAACAGAACCTCTGGAAATGAAAAATTAATTTAAGGAAATACAAAGCACAGTGGAAAGTTTTAAGAATAGAATACACCAGGCAGAAGAATGAGCCTCAGAGCTTAAAGACAACTTTTTCAAATTAACTTAGTCAATCAAAAATAAAGAAGAGAGAATTAAGAGTAATGAATAATGCCTACAAGAAATATGGCATTATTTAAAACAGCCAAATGAAAGAATGGTAGGCATCCCTGAGAGTGAAGAAGAAAATGCACAAGGGCTGGAAACCCTATTTAAGAGAATAATTGAGGAAAATGTTCCTGTTTTTGCTAGAGATTTAGACATCCAGGTACAAGAAGCTCAATGAACACCTGGCAGATTCATTCCACAGGGACAATCACCAAGACACAAACTCATCAGGCTGGCCAAAGTCAACATGAAGGAGGAACTCCTGCAAGCTGGGAGGCAACAACATCAAGTAACTTACAAAAGAAAACCCATTAGGCTAACTGCAGTTTTCCCAACTGAGACCTTGCAAGCCAGAAGGGAGTAGGGCCCCATCATCAGTCTTCTTAAACAGAACAGCTGCCAGCCTAGAATTTTGTATCCTGTGAAACTAATTTTCATATCTGAAGGAGAAATAAAGACTTATCCTGAGAAGCAAACACTGAGGAAATTTGTCAAGACCAGACCTGCCCTGCAGGAAATACTCAGAACTATATTATACATGGATCAGAACAAGAGTCCACCCATCAGTGTAAAACCACCCAAAAGCTAAAGTTCATAGCTCATATGAAACAATAGCACAAGAGGTAAAACAGAGCAATAATGTACTACCGAACAGGATGAACAGAACTGCATCCCACATATCAATTCTATCAATCAGAGTGAATGGTCTGAATGCCCCACTGAAGAGACACAGGCTGGCTGAATGGATGAAAAAATACAACCCAGGTATCTTGTGTCTTCAGGAAACACATCTAACCCATAATGACTCATACAGACTCAAGTTGAAAGGATGGAAAAAAAATATTCCATGCAAATGGAAATAATAAGAAATTGGGTACAGCCATTCTCATATCAGATAAAATTGACTTTAAATCAATAATAGCAAGGAAATTCAAAGATGGTCATTATAAAATGGTAAAGAAGCAATTCAACAAGAAGGCACAACAATCCTAAATATTTCTGCACCTAATAAGGAGCACCCATATTCATAAAGCAAACTCTACTAGATAGATGTAAACCAAGAGATAAACAGCAGCATCATAATTGCCGGGGACTTCAACAGCCCACTGACAGATCTGGGCAGATCATCCAAGCAGAAAATAAAGAAATACTGGACTTAAAGGGGACTCTAGAACAAATGGGTCTAACAGACATTTACAGAACATTTTACCCCCAAACTACTTGATATACATTCTTCTCATCAGCATATGGAACATTCTCCAAGGTTGATGATATCTTAGACCACAAAAGATGTCTCAACATATTAAAAAAAACAGAAATCATACCACGTGTCTCCTCAGACCACAGTGGAATAAAACTAGAAATCAATTCCAAGAGAAACACTGAATTCTACATAAAATCATGGAAATTAAATAACCTGCTGCTGAATGATTATTAGGTCAATAATGAAATTAAGATGGAAATCAAAAAATTCCCTGAACTGAATAATAAAGGATACACAATCTATCAAAATCTATGGGATTCAGCAAAAATAGTCCTAAGGGGAAAGCTGATAGTCTAAAATGCCTACATAAAAATACCCAGAAATATCACAAGTTAACAATCTAATGATACTTCTCAAGGAACTAGATCAGGAAGAGCAAACCATCTGAAAATCAGCAGAAAAAAAGAAATAACTAAGGTAAGAGCAGAACTAAATGAAATTGGAAACAAGAAAATAATAAAGATCAACGAAACAAAAACTTGGTTCTTTGAAAAGATAAACATTGATAGACCTCTTGCTAGACTAATCAGGAACAGAAGAGAAAGGACTCAAATAAGCTCAATCAGAAATGGAAAAGAAGATATTACAACTACCACAGAAATACAAAATATCATCTGTGAATACTATGAAAATCTCTGTGCACATAAAATCAGAAATGTCGAGGAAATGGACAAATTTCTGGAAATTCATGACACCCCAAGACTCAATCAGGAAGAAACCGAACTTATGAACAGATCAATAACAAGCAATGAGATGGAATTTTTTTTTCTATCCTTTCACCTTGAATCTGCATGTATAATGTAGTTCTGCGTATTTCCTGCAGGGCAGGTCTGGACTGGACAAATTTCCTCAGTGTTTGCTTCTCTGGAAAAGCCTTTATTTCTTCTTCCTGTATCAAATTTTGTTTTTCAGAATACAGAAATCTAGGCTGGCAGTTGTTCTGTTTAAGAAGACCAAAGATGTGGCCACACTCCCTTCTGGCTTGTAAGGTCTCAGTTGAGAAGTCTGTACTTAGCCTGATGGGTTTTACTTTGTAAGTTACTTGATGTTTTCACCTCCCAGCTTGCAGGAGTTCCTCCTTCATGTTGACTTTGGCCAGTCTGATGACTCTGTGTCTTGGAGATTGCCTCTTTTCAATGAATCTGCCAGGTATTCGTTGAGCTTCTTGTAACTGGATGTCTAAATCTCTAGCAAAAACAGGGAAGTTTTCCTCAATTATTCCCTCAAATAGGGTTTGAAGCCCTGTGCATTTTCTTCTTCACCCTCAGGAATGCCTATGATTCTTATATTAGGCCATACTACATAATGCCATATTTCCTGTAGGCTTTGTTCATTCCTCTTAATTCTCTCTATTTTTGACTGAGTTAATTCAAAAGAGTTATCTTCATGTTCTGAGATTCTTTCTTCTGCCTGGTGCATTCTATTCTTAAAACTTTCCACTGTGTTTTGTATTTCCTTAAATGAATTTTTCATTTCCAGGAGTTCCATTTTTTTTTTAATATGTTGACCTCTTTAGTGAATTTTTCATTCATTTCCTGAATTGTTTTTTCTGGTTTGTTTCAGTTGGTTTTCCATTTTCTCTTGGATTTCATTGAGTTTCCTTACAATCCATATTTGGAATTAGTTATCTGTCATTTCAATATTTTCATTTTTGTTTGTATCCATTGCTAGAGAGTTGGTGTTCCCTTTGGGGGGGTGTTCTTTTGCTCTGATTTTTCGTACTTCTGGAGTTCTTTCGCTGAATCCTTCTCACCTGGAGCAGGTGTTGCTTCTTATTTTTGGATTATCTTTTGTTTAAATGGGGCTTCTCTCCTTCCTAACTCGTTTGAGTATGTTTTTGGCATATGTTGGGTAAGAAACTTTGGCTTTGCTTGTGGGTGCTTTGATGGTGCTCTAGTTTCTGGATGGATGCCTTGGTTGTAGATAACCTTAATGTGGTGGTTTTCTCAGTGGCTAGTTGTTTGTGGGCTGTACCTGTGGTGAGCTGTGTGTGTGCGTAGATTCCCTTTCTGTGATGGGGAGGATGGAGGTCTTTGAACTCCTTTCTCTTTCCCCATCCCTATGGTCTACTTAACAGTGTGAGTTGTATTCTCATGCCCAGTTTAGTCTCTGAGACAGTAGGTGGTGCTTGTGGGTGAGAATTAACCACACCCTGTATGATTGAGTCAATAGATGCTGTAAAGTGCTGTGCAGACTGACCTCCATGTCAGTAGGTGGCACTTGCCAGAAGGCACAAGCTGAAGTGTTGTTTTTGGGACCTGTGACCACCTGTATTCCCTCAGGAGTGCCCCAGGTGGTGAGTGGGGCCCTGGAACTTCAAGATGATGAGTCCCTATTCTCTGCGTAGGTCGGGGAGTGGGGCTAGGTGGGGCTGGGTTGGGCCACTCTGCCTTCAGGCTCCACAAAAGCCATCAATGTAGCTATTTTGCCAGGGGTCATAGGTCAGTTCCCAGCTTCTGGGAAACCCTGCCAGGGAGGGTCTGAAGTGGCCCCACCCAACCTGGAAGCCTCCTTGTAGATACAGGGCCATCTGAGATTGACAATCTGACTGTCAAGAGTGGGTTTCACTCTTCTCCTCACTCCTCTGCTCTGTATTCTCCTTTGAATGTCTACTGGCAAGCAAGAGCTCAAATTAGCTGAGCTGCTCCATGAGTACACTGCAGGCTAAGGATCTTCCCTGCCCAGGATCCTGGCCTGGGCTGAGAGCTCGACCTTCCTGTGGGGGAAGGGGTGCTCCATGAGTATGCCACAGCTGGGACCCACACTGAACTCTCCTCTCAGTTCTACCAATGCAGGCTCCCTCACCTTCTGAGATCAGTTCACAAATTTCCACTCCATGCCACTGAGAAACACAATCGAATCCTGGGAGTATGGGGTCTGGCCTACAGGCCTGCCCCAGGGTCCCCAAAGATAAATCCCTGACCATGGCAGGGAGAAGTGTGCTGGTCTCAAGTTGCCTATGGGGTACTCCAGCAGGTATGATGTCCCTGCTTCAGCTTTGATGGATCCACTGTTCATGCAGCACCAGGCAGTGCTAGTGAGCAGGAAGCTCACAGTCTGAGCAACCTCTTAGTCTGCTGCAGGACTTTAAGAGAAAATGATTTGAGTCCCACTCTCTGTAGAAACCTTGGTGTGGTGGCTCAAGAATCTCTCTTGGCAGCCATGGGTGGGGGAGTGGAGTGGGATGAACAGAGTCTTGAAGGGAGGAAAGCTAGCACTCTGGTCATTTTCGTTCCCCTCCCTGCAGGGCAGCCTGCCTGGAATGTACTTGCTCCGGGACCCACTGGATCCCTGTGCCTCCCCCAGCCTGAGCCAAAGTTGGGAAATGTTTGCATGGGAACGAGCAAGCCAAAAACTGAGAGGCTGAAGTCCCCTGGGGAGGATAAAAGCTCACAGTGAGTAGAGAAGCAATATGGTGCCTGCCATTTCAGTTCAGGTCTGTGGTGACTGGAAGTGCCCCAGGGGGGGCTATAAGCCTGGTCATTTGTCCACAAGAAGCTCCAGTTTTCTGGCGGCAGCAGCTTTTGGGTTTGTGGGAGCAGAAAGTCACTCCAGCAGCCAAGAAGCCCACTGTCAGAGATGTGAGGGTGGGAGAAACAAACTGATCCATCTACCCTTTCTGCTGGACTCCAAGCCTCTTGGGCACTGATCTCTGCCAATATCATGCTCCACCTTGTTCTGCTCTGCAACTTCTTCCCATGGAGCTCCCCTACAACTTCTGGCACCGTTCCCTCAGAATTACCCCTGATCTATGTTTATCTGTTTTTTTTCTCTTTCATCTAAAACCTTTCCTTCCTACCAAGACACTTGGACAGCTAATGTCTCTAGTCAGCCATCTTCCAGGGTCTCCCAGTTGGGGTAATTTCTACTTATCTATCTTTACATTCACCAATTATATCCTTGGATATGTCAATGCTACTGATGAGCCCATCAAAACCATTCATTTCTGGTACTGTCATTTTGATTTTCAGAATTTCCATTTGATTATTTCTTATATTTTCCATCTTTCTGCTGACATCATCAAACTGGTCTTTTGTCTACCTTTTCCATTAGCTTCATTAACATATTAATAATAGTTATTTTAAATTTCCTGCCTATTTCTTTTTAATCGTTTTAATTGACAAATAATAATTATTTATATTTATGGGATATAATGTAACATTTTAATGTATGTATGCACTGTAGTATAATTAAGCCAGTGAATTATTAAAATATCCATCACCTTACATACTTATTTTTTGTGGTGAGAACATATGAAATCTACTCTCTTAGCATTTTTTGAAATATACAATATATTATTGTTAACTATAGTCACCATGTTGAAAAATAGATCTCTTGCACTTATTCCTCTGGTCTAATTAAAACTTGTATCATTTCATCAATACCTCTCCATGCCCTAGTCTCTAGCCTCTGGTAACCACCATTCTACTTTATACTATGAGTTTGGTTTTTTTTCAGATTCCACATGTAAGTGAGATCATGTAATATTTGTCTTTTTGTGCCCAGCTTATTTCACTTAACATAATGTCTTCTGGGTTCACCCATGTTGTCTGAAATGACAGGATTTCCATCTTTTTAAAAGCTGAATAGTATTTCACTGTGTATATATATACCACATTTTATTTATTCATTCATGCACTGATGGGCACTGATATAGTTTGGATGTTTGTCCCCTCCAAATGTCATGTTGAAATTTGATCCCAGTATTGGAAGTTTGAAGTGTTTCGGTCATTGGAACAGATCCCTCATGAATGGCTTGGTAACCTCCCTGAGGTGGTGAGTGAGTTCTCACTCTATTAGTTCACATGAGAGATGACTGTTTAAAACAGCCTGGCTCCTCCTCCTCTCTCTCTCTTTGGATATAACCCACTGGCTCCCCCTTCACCTTCTGCATTAATTGGAAGCTCCCTGAAGCCCTCACCAGAAGCAGAAGCTGGTGCCATGCTTCTTGTACAGCCTGCAGAAACATGAGCCAAATAAATGTCTTTTCTTTATAAATTACCTAGCCTCAGATATTCCTTTAAGCAATGAAAAATGGACTAAGACAGTCACCTAAGTGGATTTCATATCTTGGCTATTATGAATAATGTGCTGTAATAAACATGGGAGTAAAGATATCTCTTCAATTACTGATTTCATCTCCTTTGGATATGTGTGTGTGTGTATGTGTGTGTATATACACACACACACACACACCCAGTAGTGGGATTTCTGGAACATATGGTAGTTCTATTTTTAATTTTTTGAGGAACCTCCATACTGTTTTCCATAATGCCTCTACTAATTTCCATTTTCACTGATAGTGTACAAAGGTTCCCCCTTCTCCACATCCTTGCCAACACTTGCTATCTTTTACCTTTTTTGATAATAATTTCCCTGATGATTAGTGATGTTGAGCATTTTTAATATACCTGTTGGCCATTTATATGTGTTCTTTTGAGAAATGTCTGTTCATATCCTTTGCCCATCTTTTAAACATGTTGGTTTCTTGCTATTGCATTGAGTTACTTATATATATTGAGTATTAACCCCTTACCAGATACATGGTCTACAAATATTTTTTCCCAATATGTGGGCTGTCTCTTCGTTCTGTTTTTTCCTTTGCTGTGCAGAAGCTTTCTAGTTTGATATACTCCCATTTGTCTATTTTTGCACTCGTTGCCTGTGCTTTTGGGGTTATATAAAAAAATCATTGTCCAGACCAATGTCATGTAGCTTTTCCTCTAAGTTTTCTTCTAGAGTTTTACAGTTTCTTGTCTTAAATTAAGTCTTTAATCCACTTTGAGTTGATATTTGTACATGGTGTGAGATAAGAGTCCGATTTCATTCTTCTGTATGTGTATACCCACTTGTCCCAACATTATTTATTGAAGAGACTCCTTTCCCCATTGTGTGTTCATAATTGACAAACATTTTGACCTTTGTCAAAAATCAATTGACCATAAATGCATGATTTATTTCTGGGCTTGTTATTCTGTTCCATTGGTTGATGTGTCTGTATTTATTCTAGTACCATGCTTTTTTTATTACTATAGCTTTGTAATATATTTTGAAATCAGGTAGCATGATGCCTCCACCTTTGTTCTTTTTCCTCAAAATTGCTTTGGCTATCAGGATCTTAAGTTGAAAGCTTTCTCTCTAAGATCAGAATAAGACAAGAAAGCCCAGTCTTGCCATTTCTATTCAACATAGTACTAGCCAGAGTGATTAGGCAAGAGAAAGAAATAAAAGGCATCCAAATAGAAAAGGAAGAGATGAATTGTCTCTGTTTGCTTTTGACATGACCTCGTATCTAGAAAACCCTAAAGATGTTACCAAAAAACTGGTAGAGCTAATAAACAAATTCAGTAAAATCAACACACAAAAAATCAGTAGCATTTCTATACACTAATATCAGCTATTCAAGAAGGAAATCAAGAAAAAAATTTCATTTACAATAGCTGCAATAAAAATACTTAGGAATAAATTCAATCAAAGAAATGAAAAATCTCTACATTCAAAACTATAAAACATTGAGGAAAGAAATTGAAGAAAATACAGTAAATGGAATGATATTTCATGCTCATGGAGTGGCAAAACTAATGTTAAAATTTCCATACTACTCAAATTGATCTATAGATTCAATGCATTTTTCATAGAAATAGAAAAAATAATCCTAAAATTCTGACTGATAAATTCAACACCTGTGTCATATGTAAGTCTAGTCCTGATCTTGCTTTATCTCTTCTAATTGTGTTATTTCTTTCTCTAACATGTTTTGTAATTTTGTTATTGTTGAAAGACACACATGTTGTATAGAGTGGTAGTTATTGAGGTAAATAGGACTTTGCCATGAGTATTTTTATTAATCTGGTCAGGAGTTAGGCTGGGTTTGTCGTTTGTTATCTCTATGGGTACCAGAGGCTTTAAATCCCTCTAGTGATTATGTTTTTGTCTCCCCTTTTGGCTTTGGTCTTTCCCTTTGTGCTATACCTCAGAGACCCTGTCTCTTGCAGCTCTCCCAGGTATAATCCACTGTTATTTTAACTGGAGGTTTATTAACTTGTTGTAGTGTGTGGGGAAGGAGAGCATTCTATAATCTTCTGATTAAGTCTCAGTCCATAGAGTGCACAGTGGACCTGTGTCTTGGGAGTGTGGCCTTCACGATTGTTTTTGTCTCTTTTCCAGGGTGTGGTTGATTAAAATGTATCCCCCTAAAAGATACGTTGAGGTCCTAACCCCTGGAACCTGTGAATGTAACCTTATTTGGAGAGTCTGCAGATATAACCAATTTAAAATGAGTTCACAATGGATTAGGGTGGGCCCTAAATCCAATGAATGGTATCCTCATAAGAGAGAGATTTGAAGCTACAGAGATCTGAAGACACAATGAAGAAGGCCATGTGAAGATGGAGGCACAGATTGGAGTGATGCTGTCACAAGCAAAGTAATGTCAATGGTTGCAGGCAAACACAAGAAACTAGAAGAGGCAAGGGAAGATTATATCCTAGAGTCTTGGGAGGGAGTGTGGCCCTATCAAGACCTGGATCTCAGATGTCTAGCCTCTAGAACTATCAAAGAATAAATTTATGTTGTTTTAAGCCATCTAGTTTGTGTAATTTGTTATGGCAGCCCTAGAAAACTCATACATAGGGGTAAAGCTTCTCCTCTATTAGCCACTTAATATCTTCTATGATTGTAATATTCCTAGTCTATGTCTTTAAAACTCTTTCTCTTGAATATTGAGTCTTTCTTTATTTCTTTTTTTCCTTAGGTAAGGCAGGGAGATGAGTGAGTCGGGCTGGAGCAGGGCAGAGTTGCCTTTTCCTAGTTGGGATGGGATTTCACTGGTGCCCTCCCTATATTTTGTCTTTCTCCCAACTTCTAGAATAATCTAGGAAATAAATTGCTAGAGATTCTCTCAACTCCATAAAAAGTATTTTCAAACCATACAAAACATATTTGGTATTGCATAACCATGTTAATATACTTAACATTACTAAATTGTATACTTAAGATGGTAAGTTTTGTGTTTTCTTAACACAATTTTATCATTCTTAACACAATATTTTTGTACAATTTTTAAAAAGTATCTGTCCCCACACATCTCTTACCAAAATGATCTTCATGTTGCTGCCAAGCACAATTCTGAGCCTTGGAGGTTGTATGGTGCCAACGGATGGCTAAAGGAAATAATCTTCTGAAGTTAGGCTGTTGAATGGCCCAACATATGACTCTCCCCTTCAGCAAGTCCTGAAGCTTGCTTTGTAGGTAGGACAACCTGTGGCACCACATCCTAGAAGACTGGACAATGACAAAAGAAAGTTAGCAACAATATAAAACAACTTTTATGAGGCTACATGAATACTATAGATATAACTATGTAAAATAATAGATTTAATGATCTCCACTGCAGAGGATTAAACAAAGGAGAAATTCTGGAAAGCTAAGCATACGTGGTCTATAACCATTACTTCCATTTTCTAACCAGCCACTCTTATTTTATGCCTTGCAATCCTGCTTCTGCTCCACTACCTAATTGAGTAGTTCTTTAAAAAATTCACTAATCTTAACCTTGCAAACACATACACTCATACGTTGCATAACGATGTCACAATGGATCACATATATGAGGTGGTCTTGTAAGATGATAATGGACCTGAAAAATTCCTAACACCTATTGACATTGTAGTGCTGTAACACAACACAATACCTTTTCTATGTTTAGAGGTGTTTAGATACACAAATACTTAGCACTATTTTACAATTGTCTACAGTATTCAGCACAGTCACATGCTATACAGGTTTGTAGCCCAGGAGCAGTAGGATGTACCATGTAGCCTAGGAGTGTAGTAGGCTATACCACCTAGGTTTGTGTAAGTACACTCTGTGATAGTAACACAGTGATGAAATCGCCTAACAATGCATTTCTCAGAAAGTATTCCTTGTCATTAAGCAATTCATGACTGTACAAGGATCATTCTTCAGGTATCATCCTTCTGGACCTCTCTGCTGGATCATCCTTATCCTGACTACTTGAAACTTTCTTCTATACTGAATATGTGTGACTATGGACAAGCTACTTAAATTCTCAATAATTCCATTTCCTTTTTTGGAAAAAGAGGATGATATTTATCTCATGGGTTTATTGTGAGGACTAAACTACTTAGAATTGAGTCTGTCCCATAGTAAGCCCTATATATGTTTCAGCTGCTACTGTTATCACTATAATTATTATGGCTATTGTTAAGAATAAACTGTATCTGTTGGAGAAAGTGCCTTGATAAATCTGCTTGGAATTGGTGACTCTGAGTGGTATGGTTTTAGAAAAATTAATAAGACAACTCCATTGGCATAAGATCATAAAAGGCATTAATCTGTCTTGTGGGAATGGAGGGAGAAAACCATGTAACTGCAGATAGGCTGTGTGGTTCTTGATGTGAACCTTCTCAATTACCCCCCAAATATTCAGTAAAGTAACTAAATCCACAAAATGCTTATTTTTAGGGGGATTGTGTGTGTGTGTATGTCTGTGCACACACATGTGTATGTATGTGAGGTGTAAGCTGATGAAAGGACTGAAGTTCATGTTGATGTGGGATGAAACTAATCAAATACACAAAGGCCATAGCTGGAGACATAATAAAATTTATTAATGACTTGCGAGCATTCTGAAATAACAGGCTATGAAATTGAGGGCTAAAGTCACATTTATTGAGATTTTGTGGCTGAGTGCTAGGAGGAGAGCATAGAAAGGTCTTTGCTGACATGTGGGTTACATTTATTTCTTCACTGTCTCTTGTTTTCCAACCTCTTATCTACAGGTACTGTCTAAGAGGCTGACAATCCACAGCCCACAAGCTAAGAATAAATTTTATATTTTTAAAGGATTGTAAGGAAAAACAAAGAAGAGTATGACACCAAAGCCTACAATATTTGCTATCTGGCCCCTCAAAGAAAAAATTTTCCAACCCCTGGTCTAATATTCAATTCTTAATCAAAATACTCTTCTCCCACTGCATTGAATACCCCCAAAATCTACTCTTAAGAAAATGCATTCATTCATTTCTTCATTATTTTACCCAATAAATTTTACTAAGCATGTGTGGAATAGGCACTTTCTTAAGTACTGAGAATACAAACAGACAACTGAGCAATTCCAGCTACCATTCAAGAGGCTCACAATCTAGTGGAGAAGAAACACAAGTATAGGGTGATAACTACTGCTACCTATAATAGTTTTAAGCACAGAGTACAGTGAAAAAGTACAAAGGAGAAAGCCGTTAATTATGCCTGGGAAAACTGGCAGAACTCTGCATGAGTCGGGTTCTTTGAAGAAGTGTTTGATTGTTCTGCATATACTTTAAAAACCAAACTTGCTCATTGTAAAAAAAAAAAAAGGAGGGGAAATTAAAAACAACCTACACAACCAAAAATATATATAAAATAAAGAGTGAAAACATCCTTCTCTCATTATTTGCCATTCCCATTCCATCAAGGAAACTGTTGATGAGGTTTGGCACATACAATTGAAATCTCCATTACTGCCATTCACACATACAAAAATGCATATGTTTTAATATTCAAACCATAAAGAAGAGTAGAAAACAAAAAGAAAGTCTCTCCTTCCCCACTTTCTCTTATCTTACTACTGAAATGTTACCAGTTTTGATTTTTAAAAATTTAAAATTTATACCTACATGATGAGTGCGTTGAGCACCATCTGGGGAATGGTCACGCTTGAATGTTCTGACTCGGGGGGATGGGGGTGGGGGGAGGGGATGGGGGTATAACTACATGATGAGTGCGATGAGCACTGTCTGGGGAATGGACACGCTTGAAGCTCTGACTCGGGGGGATGGGTGGTACATGGGCAATATATATAACCTGAACTTTTGTACCCCCATAATAAGCTGAAATAAAAAAAAAATCCAAGCAATTTACAAACTGGGAGTAGGTATTTGAAATTCATACCACTGACAAAATATTAGTATCAAGAATATTTAAAGGCATCCTACAAATCAACAGGAAAAGCAAACAATATGTGAGCAAACAAGACGAACAGACATTTCTAAGAAGAGAAAACACATATGATCAATAAATTTATGAAGACATGTTCAACATCGTTAATGATTAGGGAAATTTAATGCAATTTAGTCAAAGTATCATGTTTCTTTTATACCCTGTTATCATCTTTCATTTTACTTATTTTTTTTTTTTTTTGTTCTTCAACTTTGATGTTTTCTATTTACTGGCCCCTTTCTATTTCTAGTTTGCAGTTAAGGTGATCCCAAAAGTTTTTCATTTCATATATTTCACTTTTCAGTTTAAGTATTTCCATTTGGTTCTATATTATACATGATTCTCAAACTTGACCTACTGCATTGTATCTATACTTGCCACCATTCCATTCCAGGCCCACCATTATTTCTCACTCAAAGTCTCCTAACTGATCTATCCATATCTACTCTTGCCCTGCCTTCTACTACCTGGTCCTAAGCTACTTCTCAGCCTAACTTCCTGCTACTTATCTTTTTGTACTTTATTGTTTACCCCTAGATCCACCAGATTCTTTCCTATTCAGAGAAACTCATGTTCATGCTCTTCATTCCTTCAAACTGGAAGTCCTTCCTATTCTGACTTTTATTCATCTTTTAAGAGTCAGCCTGGATATCATCACATCAAAGAAGTCTCTAAACTTCCAGAATAAACAAGTTGCTTTCTTTTCTTCTCTCATAACACTCTTTTTATATCTCTTTCTTCTTAATACGTTATGCTGAAAGGGTATGTTTATATATCTTTCCCCCTAATAATACTGGATGTTCCTCAACAGGAAGAACTATATGTTTCATTCACTTTTATACCCTAACATCTAGAATGGTTCCTAGTACTTACTAGGACTCCATAAATGTTTGTGGGAAGTGGATTGAATTACTCTTCTTCCAGTTTCACAGCCTCTTTAAATCTGATGTCTGTTCTAAATCTTCACTTAAGTAATAAAAATATTGACCAGGTCAAGCCAAAGGTAGAGTTTATAGCAGGTCATCAAAAAATTCTTCCATTGCCTATAATCTATTACTCAGCACTCTTTGAATACAGTATTTAATCAATATATAATTATATTAATTAGCTAATTCATATTTTATTGTCATAAAAGACTTGTTAAAGTCTTGCTGAAATTTCATTCATTCATCATTCATTCAACGTATATACTATGTTTGCCATAGTTCCATAAACTACCTCTAATAACCTTGTCAGAAATAAAAACTAGGTTTGTGTTGAATGACTTTGTTGATAACTTTGTAATTTTCTAAGTACTCAGTATTTTGAAAATCTGTTCTAGAAACAAACCCAGGAGATATTTAGCTCACCAGTTAGCAAATTGAAGACTTCCCTCTTCTTCTTTGTTAGAATCAGTAATATTTTTTACATAATTCCAATCTTAAAGGACCTCTCCTATTTTTCTAAATTCCTTTGATCACTGAGAATAGTTTAATAATATTGTCTGAGTTATAATTTACCCATGCCAGGACACATGTACTTTTTCTGAGAGCACAGTTAAAATATTGTTCTAGTTGTCTTTACAAATATGTATTTCTATAAGCCTGAGGTAATCTGGGGCCTTATCCTTCCAAATACTAATCCTTTAAGCACATGCCACCTGTTATATTTATCCTTGCTTTTGTATTCTTTATTTCCATCTTTTATATATCATCTTTTAAAAAAATAAACTATGAGCTCATTGTAAAACTTCCTATATGGCCCTATGGTTTTCCTCTTTTCTCCTTTAACGGAATAATTTGCTGTTTCATAGTCAAAATTATGTTTTTGAGAGCTTCCCAACCTTTAGAGTTTAAAGCCATCTTAATGTAAATTAAAGTCCAACAAGTATCAATCATAATAACAAAAAATTTTGGAGAACAGCCATAGCTAGAAATTCTAGTCAGAGTAGGCAATTACATAATAGGTCAATCTGAATTGTTTCATGGTTATTACTAAGGAAGAAGCATTACCTCCTGGAAGGCTTAAAGCCAAGAGTCCATTTAGCTCCTGTCAATTTTTCCTTCCAAATGTCTTTCAGATTTGTCCTTCTCTTTCCATTCCTATAGATGCCTTCATCACCTCATACCTGGACTATTGCCATAGACTAGATGGTTTCCTTGCCTCCAGTCCATCCATATTCCGATCCACTTTCCATATTATTGCCAGATTAATCTTTTTAAAACACTTTCATCATGTCGCTCTCCTGCCTGAGACCTAGCTCAAATGTCACCTTCTTTGTAAAATATTCCCAGCTCTCTTAGAAGAGTTAATACCTACCTACTCGGTGTTTTCACAACTCTCTGTGCATACCCTTATTAGTGCACTTAGAACATGTATAATAATTTGTTTAATTATTTTTCTCACTCTATTTTCTGTGAGCTCCTTGAGAGGAGGCAAAAGGTCTGAAAGTCATCTCTTTACAAGGATTTATACATAATTGGCTCCATCTATATTGACCCACTACCTCAAGGCTATCACATATATTGTCTTCTCTGCCTACTATGCTCTCTCATTTATTCTTTGGGTCTCAGATTAAATATCAATTCATTGAGATACCTTCTTTGACACTCTTATTAACTAATTAATGAATTAGTTGAACATGTATTTATTGAGTGCCTATTATGTGCCAGACACTGTTTTAGGCACTTCAGATATATCAGTGAACAAAGCAGACAAAAAGTCTGTTTTCATGGAGCTCATCTCCTGGTAGGAAAACATAGATAATTAAAGACAAACATAATAAGTAAATTATATAGTAAGCTATGAAAAGACAGCAGGATAAAGGGTTGTGTTGGAGGTTGGACTTTTATACATGGTGGTCAGGAGTTCAGGAATCAAGATGGTGGACGAGAAAAACCGCCAGCTAGAGTGTCTCTGCAAAAAAGACAGATTTTAGAAGAAAGTAAAAAAAAAATAATCAGGCAGACGAACATAGATCAGACGAGGGTCAGAAGGAAGAATGCCTAAAACTACAAGAGACTCCACATGAAGAAGCTGCGGAGGAGATCTGGAAGGAAAAAGGCCCCCAAGAGGCTTGGAGACCAGCAACAAGGGTAGGTGGAGCTGCTACATTTCCCCTCCCTTGCGTTTTGGACTGTGAGTGGGCTCCTGAGCGGAGAGACCTGCCCACACCAGCCCAGAGACGGCCACCGCCAGTGAGCCATGAGCCTCTTGTGGACAGGACACCAGGCTCCCATCTGCCTCGGGACACCTCCTGGTCTGCAGACCCGAGCCCATCGGCAGGCACCATATTGCTTCATTCTCCCCTCCCCTTTTGCCTACCGGCCACTGCCGAGAGAGACAATTTAGCCACCACCTGGAAGCATCTGCAGGGAACGGGATCTCTCCTTTTGGGGACCTACAGCAGATTGAGGGGTACTCAGATGGAGAGCTCCCTACCCGCCCACCCTCCCAGGTGCTGCTTGCCTGGTGACAACAGGAGAACGGGGCAAATCCTGAGGCGGAGAGACATCGATCCAGCTTGGGCACCCCGTGGGTGACTTGAGACCAGCACTCCTATCCCTGGAAGGGTCAGGGATTGATCTCCAGGGCCCAGGGGACAGCCCTGCAGACCAGATCCCATACACCCAGGCCTCAATCGTATTGCCCTGGGGCACAGAAGGGTTATTTGTGAAGGACCCTACTGAGTGTGTGTGCCTTCAAGGGCAGACCAGCATGCCTGAGGGACAACCCTCCTCTCACAGGAAGGCCGTGCGCCCAGCCCAGGCTGGGATCCTGGGCAAGGAACCTCCTGGCAGGCATGACAGCCAGGGTAGATCCACTGGCTTGAGGTCCTGCTTGCGGACAGAGGCCCCGGAGAAACTGCGGAATAGGGGAGGGTGGAAAGGAGTAAGGCCTGCTCTAGACTGTAGGTCTCAGACAGCCCCACCCTCTACATGCAGACTTTTCTGCTGACAGGGGCCATTCCAGCCCCTCCCTAGCAGCTTTGCCCAGAGGCAAAGAACAGACCTTTGACCCCTGCTAACAGCAATTGTGGAGCTTGAGGGCAGGCTCACCAAACCCAGCTCTGCCAAGACTCATTCCCTGACCTGCCCCCACTGAGGTGCAAAATAAGGATACACCTGGAAGTCCCAGGGCCCCACCCACCACGTGAGGCACTAGAGTGTCTCTCCAGAGGAACGAGAGCTGGTTACAGGACCCAAAAACAACACTGCAGTCTGCCCCTCCCAGCAAGTGTCACCTACTGATAGGCAGGTCATTCTGCACACCCTTTTACTGCATCTACTGACTCATTGTATAGGGTGTGGTCAACTCTCACCCACAAACACCACCTAGTGGCTCAGAGACTAAACAGGGTGTGTCATCATCTAAACAAAAATCTAAAGGCAAGAATCAGCAGCTGATCCAGATGGGAAGGAATAAGCGAAAGAACTCCAGAAGGACGAAGAATCAAATGGAAAGCACACCCCCAAAGAGAAACACCAGCTCTCTAGCAATGGACATTAACCAAACTCAGAACACCAAAATGACAGAAGAATTTCAAACATGGATCATCAGAAAACTGAATGATATGCAAGAAAAAATGGACAACCAACACAAAAAAACCTCAAAAAAATCCAGGACTTGGAAGAAAAATTCACTAAAGAAATTGAAACATTAAAGAAAAATCAAACTGATCTCCTGGAAATGAAGAATTTATTCAGGGAACTACAAAACACAGTGGAAAGCCTGAAGAGCAGCGTAGATCAAACAGAAGAAAGAATCTCAGAGATCGAAGATAACACCTTCCAATTAAATAAGTCAGTCACAGAGATAGAGCAAAGAAATAAGAGAAAAGACTAGAGTCTGCAAGAAATGTGGGATTATGTGAAGAAGCCCAACGTGAGAGTTATGGGCATTCCTGAGGGTGAAGAAGATAATACGCAAGGGGTGGATAAACTATTTGAAGATATAATTGAGGAAAATTTCCCAGGCCTTGCTAAAAATCGAGATATACAGGTACAAGAAGCCCAAAGGACCCCTGAGAGATTCATTGCAAATAGGATGACACCTCATCATGCAGTCATCAGATTGACCAAAATATCCACTAAAGAGCCCGTTCTTCGAGCTGCAAGGCGAAAGAAACAAGTAACATACAAAGGAAAGCCCATCCAAGTAACGCCAGATTTCTCAACTGAAACCTTACAAGCAAGAAGAGACTGGGACCCCATCCTCACTCTTCTGAAACAGAATAATGCCCAGCCTAGAATCTTGTACCCAGCAAAGCTAAGTTTTGTATACGAAGGAGAAATTAAGACATTCTCAGGTAAACAAAGACTGAGGGAATTCACCAAGACAAGACCAGCCCTCCAAGAAGTACTCAAAACAGAGTTGCATATGGACCAGCACAAGAAACACTCATGAATGTAAAACTATTCAAAAGCTAAAGATCAAAGGCCAGATACCACAATGGCTCAAGAGAGAAAACATAGCAATGAAGTTCTACCCAACAGGATGAACACAAATCTGCCCTACCTATCAGTTCTCTCAATAAATGTGAATGGCTTGAACTCCCCACTCAAGAGATATAGGTTGGCTCATGGTGGTAAGGGTAGGCCTCATTGAGAAAGATGACATTTAATTAAATGAAGACTTAGCCATGAGGACATCTGGGGTAAAGTAAGATAGGCAGAGATGATACCCAGTGCAAAGGCTCTAAATTATGATTGTATCTGTTTGTGGCCAAAGAACAGCAAAAGAAACCATTGTGACTGGAGCTCAGTAAGCAAGTGGTAGAATAACAGGAGATGAAGTCAGAAAGGTGGGGGTAGGTGGGTCAGATCCTGTGAGGCCTTGTAAGCTAATATATAAAAACTTCAGTTTTTACTGATATGAATGATAGACTATTATAGAGTTTTAAAGCAAAGAATTAACATGATGATATGTTTTAAATGGATTGTTTTGGCTGCCATATTGAGAATAAACTGTAAATGGGCCAAGGAAAGGAGGAGGGAGACCTGTTAATAGGCTACTGCAGTATTGCAGTTACTACAGTAATCCAGACAAGAGATGATACTAGATTAGACTAGGGTGGTGGCAATGGAGGTGATGAAAAGGGGCCAGAACTCTATGTCTTTTTGAAGGCACAGACAACAGGATTTGCTGATGTATTGGATATGGTGTGTGAGATAAAGAGGAATGAATGATGATCCAAGGTATTTGGACTGAGAAACTGAAAGGATGAAATTGTCATCAATCAAGATGGGGAAGACTGCTGGAGCAGGTTTGTAGGAAAAGATTAGGACTTCAGTTTTGGATCTGTTAAATTTAAAATGTCTATTAAATTTCTAAGTGAAAATACCAGAGAGGCAGCTGGATATATGAGTCTTGAGTTCGGGGGAGAGATCTGAGTTGGAGATACAAATTTGGGATTTCAATTGGTATTTAAAGTCATGAGACTGGATGGGACTACCAAGGGAAGAAATGTAGATAGAGAAAAGAAGGGGATCACACCCTCATAACTTTCTCATAGATCCCTTTTTTCCTTCAATGAACTTATTACAACTTATAATTGTGTGTTTACTTGTTTTTGTTTCTGTGATTGGCTAATGTCTGTTTGCCATATTACAAGAAAAAGCTCCAAGGGAATCAGAGTCTATGCCATTTTTTCCATCACTACCAGCATCTGGCATAATAACTAGCAAAATAATATACTGGATTACATGAATTAAAAGAATGTTCCTTTACATCAATGTCTCAAAATTAACTGCTGGCAGGAGCTAGGCAAGTAACATAAATAAGTTGTGTATAAGAGACAGTGGGTCATGGAGAAAGGGGTGAACTGAAGTGTCCAAAAATCATAGCCACTACTCAGTTCCAGCTGATTATTGTCAGGTGTCTAATGTTTCCAGATCTTCAGAATTTTTGAGAGGAGCCAGATATACAGATTATATATGAAATCTCCCAAATTGTAGTGCTGAAAATTGCATTAGTCCAGCACTAAAAAAGATATCAAGATTGGAATAGATGTGCAAGTAATTTGTTGGGGAAAACACATGTGAGGGAAAATAGGGCTAGAGTCTAGACTTGGAGGGCTATTAGATCATGGTACAGGCCCTATCCCTATAGAGAAGAGAGGGAAGAAAGCAAGGTCTTATACCACAATGTAGTTCTAAGAAGGTTTCAGCAAGGTTCTTGGGGATTTCCCAAGCAAAAGATGCCCATAACAGGAGTCTTCATCTACAAGGAATAGACTTTCACTAGTATTCTTAAGAATATTCATTCAGTAGTTAGGAGTCGTCCACGGGCTTTGTGGTCTTGGCAGGAAAACAATGACAGATTATAGAACACAGAAGCTGGCCCTTGGTCATTTATACTCCCTTTAGTAAGAGATTTGAGAGGCACTTTGTGGTGAGCATCACAATGACTAAATTTAACACTGTGGTAGCCAGAACAGTATAGACCAAAAACACATCTTCATGTTATATTCAGCCAAATTGGGGACAGTTATCAACCTCTACTCTAGTCACTAACATATACTTCACCATCAATGGGCCAGTTATATATAGATTCTGAGATAGGCCCAAATGGATCACCAATAGCACCTTAGGTAGTAGGGTTTAAGGTACCAGGAAAAGCATTGGCTAAGGTGGGTGTAAAATATACCACAATTTATTGAATAAAGATTCTTTTTCCCAGTGTATGTTTTTGTCTGCTTTGTCAAAGCTTAGATGGCTACATAAGGCTGGTTTTATATCTGAGTTCTCAGTTCTGTTCCATAGGTCTATGTCTCTGTTCTTGTGCCAGGACCATACTGTTTTAATTACTGTAGCCTTATAGCATAGTTTGAAGTCTGGTAAATTGATGCCTCCCATTTTATTCTTTTTGCCTAGGATTGCTTTTGTTATACGGGGTCTTCTCTGGCTCCATATGAAGCGTAAAATTATTTTTTCTATATCTGTGAAAAATGATGTTGGTATTTTAATAGGGATTGCATTAACTCTGTAGATCACTTTGGGTAGTATAGACATGCTGGGAAAACTGGATAGCCACATGCAGAAGACTGAAACAGGATCCATACCTTTCACCTCTCAAAAAAATCAACTCATGGTGGATAACAGACTTAAACCTAAGGCGTGAAACTATAAGAATTCTAGAAGAAAATGTTGGAAAAACTCTTCTAGACATTGGCCTAGGCAAAAAATTTATGAAGAAGACCCCAAAGGCAATCACAGCAACAATAAAAATAAATAAATGGGACCTGATCAAATTAAAAAGCTTCTGCACAGCCAAAGAAACTATCACGAGAGCAAACAGACAACCTATAGAATGGGAGAAAATATTCACGTTACACATCCAATAAAGGGCTGATAACTAGAATCTATTTAGAACTCAGGAAAATCAGCAATGAAAAATCAAACAACCCTATCAAAAAGTGGGCAAAGAACATGAAAAGAAACTTTCAAAAGAAGACAGACTAATGGCCAACAAACACATGAAGAAATGCTCAACATCGCTAATCATCAGGGAAATGCAAATCAAAACCACAATATCACTTATCTGCAGTGAGAATGGCCTTTATCAAAAAGTCCCAAAACAATAAAATTTGGTATGGATGTGGAGAGATAGGAACACTCATACACTGCTGGTGGGACTGCAAACTAGTGCAACCTCTGTGGAAAGCAATATGGAGACACCTCAAAGAGATACAAGTACATCTACCATTTCATCCAGCAATCCCATTACTGGGCATCTACCCAAAAGAGCAAAAGACATTCTGTAAAAAAGACATCTGCACTTGAATGTTTATAGCAGCACAATTCACAATTGCAAAGATGTGTAAATAACCCAAGTGCCCATCAATACATGAGTGGATTAATAAAATGTGGTATATGTATACCATGGAGTACTATTCACCTTTAAGAAACAGTGTTGATATAGCACCTCTTGTATTTTCCTATAGAGCTGGAACCCATTCTACTAAGTGAAGTATCCCAAGAATGGAAAAACAAACACCACATGTACTCATCATCAAATTGGTTTTACCTGATCAACACCTAAGTGCACATATAGGAAAACATTCATCGGGCGTTGGGCAGATGGGAGGGGGGAGGAGGGGATGGGTGTATACATACATAATGAGTATGGTGCACACCGTCTGGGGGATGGACACGCTTGAAGCTCTGACTCCGGGGAAGGGGGAGGTGGGGTGGGGACAAGGGCAATATATGTAACCTAAACATTTGTACCCCCATAATATGCTGAAATAAAATAAATTTAAAAAAAATGTACCACAAGAATAGAGAGGTAGTTTAAGAGTATGGGGGAGCAAAAATCACAATCTGAAAGGGAAAGGTATGAGTTAAAGCAAAGTGTCCTCAAGCATTATAAGAGAATAAACAGTGAAGTCAAAAAACCAGAAATAGATGATAATAATTGACTAAGCAGAGCATTTTAGATCTTTTTTATATGAAAGGAGAAGGAGCACTGTTACATATACTTTATTTAGTGTTGAGAGTATGCTGTGAGAAGAGAAGGAAGACCTTAAAAAATTGAAGTCTGAAAAGCAGTGACAACTGTGGCCCTTGGTGACAGACAATAATGTCAGGCAGGACATGACCAATTTCATCAGTGTATTACCACAACGAGTATGACTTGTAGGGCAGAACATGTCGAGGTAAAGTTTATGTCAAGTAAGAGTGGTCTAGGGTTAAGAGCAGGTGCAGCTGCCCTTTGGGTTTCCTGATGTGCCCTTGGTTCCAGTGCACAGATCTCATGTTTCCATGTGCCATGGGACCTCATGTCAGATGTAGTGCCACCACAAGTCTTAAAGATATTTCTTCCATGGGCCACAGAGGCACACTTGGGTGGCATTATGATATGGACAGAAAAGTAGGGCTTGGACTTAGCACATCAGGACTTACATATGCCAGTATAAGTGTGGCTTCTCCAATCCACAGTCTCACACACACCCCTCAATCACACATTCCATCTCCAGGTGCCAAGTAAGGTCTTTCTGAATGTCCACCAGGCTCTTCTGAGCACAGGTGTTGGTTTTCTGTTGCTTCTGGATGAAATCTATTGACATTCATGCTTGTTGGAGGGGGTGCCTCTATACTCCAGAGATACTGACTTGATAGTAGAGACCACCCACCTGCCCTTTGGGGGTGGCCTTTGGCTTCTGAGAGTACGTAGTAAAATGTATGGGCAGGGTGCCCCATCACTCATGTGGGGATCTCCTGCACTGCTCTGTTTGAGATGTCCCTCTATCAGATGTGTAGATATTATGGGATAAAATGGAGTATAAACGAAGAGCCCTCTGAATGCCTTAGGCTGCTTTGGAATATTAGGACCATTTTAAATCTGGGAAGCTATAATGAGTAGCTAGAAAAAAATGTTCCAATAGAAGCAATTGTGTATGGTTAGTACCTTTAAAGTGAAACCTGAACCAAAACTATGTGCATGTATGTACTTTCCAGGACAGAAAGTAGAGCAAGGTGATTTCAAGGTTAGCAATTATACTCTTGAGTACTGTTAGCTGGTTGATTAGTTAGCATTCTTAATATGAAGGAAAGCTGTTTCTTTTCTCTGGGTTGTATTTGCCAGATAAATTGTCTACTGGGGCACTATTTTCTCTTCCAAGGGGACATCATATTGCCACTATAAGTCATTTTCTCAAGGACAGATTTTCTGAGAGACAGGTATTGCAATCCAAGGAGGATTTATACCAACGTCTAAGCAGGAAGGTTGTGAGAACTGCTAAAATCAGGAAAGAAACTATCAGGAATAGTCAAAGTATGACCTACTAATATGGCAAGATAAGATGGATTATTCAACAAGAAGGATGAGGCAGATATACAACAGAAGAACAAATGGCAAAGTTGGTTTCTGAGCGAGTCAAGTAAGAGATGGGCCAATATTTAAGAGTTAATGGTTCATGATTTCCCTGTGAGTGGCCATTTAAATGCTGGGGCTCTTTTTTACCAGTTGAGGTACCTGTGGAACGAGTAGGTATATATGACTAAAAAAGACACATTATTCTAGCTAAAAGGTGTCAATGGTACAGATCATGGTGTTGCTCATAATATTTTACCTTGGAATATTCTCTTCACTCTATATAAAATGTCTATTCATTCTTCACAGACCATTTCAAATCCTGTTCATTCAAAGAAGCAAGCCTTCTTCACCTCATCTGGAAACACATATTTCTATCTTTCCTGATGGCCAATGGTACATACTATTTGAACCAAATGTGCTAGTGTCGTTTTGATTTTAAGTGTCCTCCTAATTGATTCAAGTATGTAAGCTTTGATTCTCTAGCTAGGCTGTGAATTCCATCAGTTCAGAGAATAAATTTCTTTATAACCTCCACAATGTCAAACATACACTAAGGACTCAATGTGTTTCTTATGTGAATTAAATTAAATCAAGATCCAACAATCATTGGTTACAGAATAATCATAAATGCCTGAGGAATGACCACAACTGGAAATTCTAGTCAGAGGAGGCAATCAAATCTGGGCCAACTTCAATCTCTTTATGGTTACTACAAAGGAAAAAACAGCATCTCCCAAAAGGCTGCAAGCCAACAGCCAGAGCAGTTTACTTCCTGAATGACTGGCAGTATCATCTGAGAAGAATGACTACATTAGGAATTGGAATAAAAACAACTTTGCCTCTACTTTTTGTGCAGTACAAGAATCAATCTAAGAACTTGAAATCCCAAATGTCTAAGTTTAGTTCAAATTACAAAACAAAATAAACCAAACTATCCAATTGGAAAAATAATAAATATCTAAAGTAAATAAAGGGGGACTTTGAAATGGCTGAGTGAGGAGTTCGGCAAAAGTACTATCCAAAAAGCAAAGATAAACTGGACAAAGTTGTCAAAAACAACTCCTTCATGACTCTGGAAATTGACCAAAATCATATAACAAATTGAGAAGAATTTAAGAAAAACTACTGAATCCTGGGTAAGAATGGTAGGAATCTGCGGCATTTAAATATGGGGCAAATCCCATTCCCCCCACCAGCTCTGTAGCATGGTAATTCTAAATGTGTAGTGGAAGACCTAAGGACTGAAAGCTCTACTGATACCAGGGTGCTGCCATTTGGAGTAAAGCACAATAAAACCCATATCCAGTGGCATTGCTGAAAACAATAGCAATCTCAGTGGCAAAAAAATCAAGAAGGCCAATATCACATCTAGCCTAAAGTCTCTATAATGGTTGGAGAGAGCCATAGACCAGAAGACCAGCAAGAAATTTAACAAGGATATCCAAGTAACGAGACAGCCAAAGTGGGCCTTGAAAAGTTCTCACATATCATTGGGGCTCTGACAGAATATGTATATGAGCAAAACTTCACATTTTCTTAGGGGTAGTCCAAGTGGATCCCAGATGCGTACTTGTCCCTGGAAGAATGTGAGGCATTGTCCACAGAGAAAGTAAAAGCTGAGATAAGCTTGTAAATAGCCTGAACTTTGAATGCATTTCCCATCCCACATGCAGATCCACTGGCAAAAGGTATGAGCCAAGTCCTACTGGTTCAAGATTTTAAGCACCGTCTCTTACCAACTATTAACTGATTACTAAGCTATGCTGACACAGAGGTATCTTATCACAGAGGTATATTATCTAAAATGCCCAGTTTTCATTTAAAAATACGAGATATGCAAAGAAAAAGGAATGTGTGATCCCTATACAAGAGGAAAAAGGCAGTCAATAGAAACTTTCTGAGAGGCACAGATGTCGCACATACTCAAAGACATAAAAATATGCTCAAAAAACAAAATAAACTGTGTTTAGTGAATTAAAGAAAAGTATGAGGACAACGACTTATTGCATAGAGAATATCAATAAAGAGACAGGAAGTTATAAAAAAGAATCAAATGGAAACTCTGGAGTTGAAAAGTATAACTGAAATGAAAAATTCACTAGGGGACTCCACAGATTTGATCTGACTGAGAAGGAATCAATAAACTAAAAGGCAAATGAACAGAGATGATCTGACCTACATAACAGAAAGAAAAAAGAATTAAGAAAAACTAATAGAGCCACAGAGACCTGTGGGACACCACCAAACATATCAATCTATATTAGTTTGCTAGGGCTATCGTAATGTCACAAACTTGGTGGCTTAAGCAATAGAAATGTATTATCCCACAGTTCTACAGGCTAGAAGTCTCTGATCACATGTTGGCAGTGTTGGTTCCTTCTAAGGGATGTGAGGGAAAGATCTGTTCTATACTGCTCTCCTTGGCTTGTTAGATTGGCTATCTTTTCCCTGTGTCTTCATATTGTCTTTGCCCTGCATGTATCTACCTCCAAATTTCCTCTCTTTATGAGAATATAAATTAAAATGATCTTTTAAAGTTAAAATGATCTTATAAGTTAAAACAAGATCAAATTTTAACTTGATTACCTCTGTAAAGGCCTTATCTCCAAATAAGGTTACATTCCGAGGTACAGAGGAATAGGACTTCAACATATGAATTTTGGTGGGACACAAGTCAACCCATAAGATAACCTATGAAACACTGTAGTCTAAGAAAGAACAGAGAGACAAAAAGGAACAGAAAAAAATACTTGAAAATATAATTGTTGTTTCCACAAAATGTGGTATATGTATACCATGGAGTGCTACTCAGCTATAAGAAACGATGGTGATATAGCACCTCTTGTATTTTCCTGGATAGAGCTGGAACCTATTCTACTAAGGGAAGTATCCCAAGAATGGAAAAATAAGCACCACATGTACTCACCATCAAATTGGTTTTAACTGATCAACACCTAAGTGCACATATAGGAATAACATTCATCGGGCGTTGGGCAGAAGGGAGAAGAGAGGAGGGGATGGGTATATACATACATAATGAGTGCAATGCACACCATCCAGGGGATGGACACGCTTGAAGCTCTGATTCGGGGGGGAAGGGGGGCAAGGGCAATATAGGTAACCTAAACTTTTGTACCCCCATAATATGCTGAAATATATATATGTATATAATTGTCATAAACTTCCCCAATTTGATGAAAAATATTAATCTACACATCTAAGAAGCTCAAAGAACCTCAAGTATGATAAATATGAGGAAGTCCACATATTTTAAAAAATTGTCTTTGAAAGCTAAAGACAATAGGCAAGTTTTAAAACAACAAAAGAAAAATGGCTCATTGTGTATAAGGGAGCTACAAAAGGATTAATTTTGACTTCTCATCAGAAACAATGGAGGCCAAAGGCAGTGGAATGGCATATGCAAAATGCTGAAATTAAGATAAACTGTCAAGTAAGAATTCTATAGGCAGCAAAACTATATTTCAAAAATGAAGGTAAAATAAAGACTTTTCCAGGAAAAAAAATTGTATTTATTACTAGCAGACATCCCTTACAGGAACTACTAAATGAAGTACCTTAGGCCGAAAGGAAATGACACCAGATGGTAATCAAATAATCACAAAGGAATAATAATAAAGGTCATTACATAGGTAAATATAAAAGATGGTAAATACACTCACTCACACATGCACACTCTTCTGTTTTCTTCACTTAGCTGATCCAAAAGAATTGCATAAAACAATAATTATAAAACTGTATGGTTGGTCTTACAACATATAAAGGTACAAATACATATGATAATTACAAAAGTGTGGGGGGAGAAAACAGAAAATATTGGTGCAATAAAATGATGTCATTGGCAATGTGAATCCACAGAAAGAACTGAAGACCACCAGAAAAGGTAAATATGTAAGTTAATCTAAAAGATCTTATAAATGTATTTTTCTTTCCTCCTTCTCTTTTTTAAAAGATATATAATTTCACAAATTCATAATAATAACTCTGTATTTAGGGCTTCATATCACATATAATATACATGACAATAACAGCACAAAGGAGAGTGGAGAATGGAGCTCTACTAGAGTGAATTTCTATACAAGCAGTCCCTAGGTTATGGACGACCTGACTTATGGCATTCTGTACTTACAAATGGGCTCCCAAGGCTCCCCATAAGGATAATTTATAATTAAATAATTTCTTCCATGCATGTAAACAAACCTGCATGGCGTAAGCAGTTCATTGGCACTGTATATTTACACAAGCAAGCAGCTAGTCTCAGAGAAGCAGCTGATACAAACTTAAGAACATTAAGAGTCAGAGGGTCCAGAGCCAAGAAAGCTTATGACAAAAGAATTAGCTGAAGCCTTTCATCTCATTGAAGCAGGATTTGCTAAGCTTGAGGAGCAAGATCCTAACACTGAATGGTTTACAAAGGTTTACTATGCAGTTAATGAGAACATTAGCTGCTACGAGGCCATTTATGATGTAAAAAAGAAAAAGGCTGTGCAAGCAAGCCTAGATACCTTTCTCAAGAAACCAACTTCAGTGGTCAGCTCCCCTCCTCCAGCAACAGAACCAAATCCTGATTCTCCAGCACCCATTCCATCCTCTCCAGCACCATCTCCATCACCATCTTCTGATTAATTTTACCTACCTTCTTGCCTCAAAAATGCCCCTTCCAGTAAGCAAAACACTGATGCGACAATAGCCTTTAAAATTCTTTTGTGAAATTTCTCCTATCTTCTACCTAAACTTTTTGTATGAGTTTGTTTTTATGTCCTATTTGTTTGAATTAAAAGAAAGAGCAGGCCGGGCGTGGTGGCTCACGCCTGTAATCCTAGCACTCTGGGAGGCCGAGGTGGGCGGATCGTTTGAGCTCAGGAGTTCGAGACCAGCCTGAGCAAGAGCGAGACCCCATCTCTACTAAAAATAGAAAGAAATTATATGGACAGCTAAAAATATATATAGAAAAAATTAGCCGGGCATGGTGGTGCATGCCTGTAGTCCCAGCTACTCGGGAGGCTGAGACAGGAGGATCGCTTGAGCTCAGGAGTTTGAGGTTGCTGTGAGCTAGGCTGACGCCACGGCACTCACTCTAGCCTGGGCAACAGAGTGAGACTCTGTCTCAAAAAAAAAAAAAAAAAAAAAAAAAAAAAAAAAAAAGAAAGAGCAGAATAGTTTCCATAACTTATTATTACAGTATAGGGGTGTTATTATTGCAATATTACACTGCATTATTATTATCACATGAACCATTATAGTATTATTATTATTACCATATATGCACTGTTCATCATGGATCCTAGTTTCATACAAATGTGACCTAAAGACTTTCTCAGGAACATATCTCGTCCATAACCTGGGGACTGCCTATAAACTACTGAAATGATGTTGGCATTAATCTTATGTGGATTGTGATTAGATGCACATTACAATCTCTAGAGTAACCAGTAGGAAAATAATTAAAAATATATAGTAAAAATACCAAAAAATGAATTAAAATGGTACACTAGAAAATAGCTATTTAACACAAAAAAGGTAGTACAGGAGGAACAGAGGAACAAAAAGACAGGATGTATATAGATTAAAAAATAGTAAAATGGCAGATACTAATTGAAACAGACTAAATGTAAACAATTACATTAAGTATAAAACAACTAAACATTCAAATCAAAAAGAAGGGATTGTAAAACTGGATTTTAAACAGTGGATGAAAATATATAGATCTAACTGTATTATGAGAGACACACATTATAGTCAAAGAAACAGTAAAAGAATGGGAAAAGATACACTATGTAAGACATAACCAAAAAAGAGCTGGAGTGGTTAGACTATTGTTGGACTACATAGACTTAAAAGAAAAAGAGGGACTTTTTTTTTTATTTCAGTAATTCAATTCATCAGGGAAATATGAAAATTAAAAGGATACATGTATCTAACAAATAGAGTCCCATGGCACATGAAGAAAAAACTGACAGAATTAAAGAAAGAAATAAATAATTCAATAATAATAGATGAAGACTCTAAAACTCCACTCTTAATAATGGATATTATATTAATAATGGATATATATATAATTATATTAATTTTATATCAAATAAAATTAAGAAATATATAAAAGACTTAGACACATTATGTATCTGTGGCATAACTGACCTCAATAGAACACTTTACTCCAAAACAGCAAAATACACATTCTTTTAAGCACGCATGTAACATTATACAGAAAAAAAACATATGTTAGGCCATAAAACAATGTTTTATAAATTTAAAAGGATTAAAATCATAAAGTTTGTTCTCCCATCACAATGGAATTCAATTAGAAACCAATAGTAGAAGGAAATTTGGGAAATTCACAAATATTTAAAAATTAAGCAACACATTTACAAATAATCCATGGGCTAAAAAGGAAACCAAAGAGAAATTATACAGTATTTTAACTGAATAAAAAGGAAACTAATATATCAAAATTTATGGAATACCTCATACCTGTTAGAATGGCTATTATCAAAAAGACAAAAGATAACAAGTGTGGTGAAGATGTGGAGAAAAGGGAACCCCTGTATACTGTTGGTGGGAATGTAAATTAGTAGAGCCATTATGGAAAACAGCATGGAGTTTCCTCAAAAAATTAAAAATAGAATTTCCATTTGATTCAACAATCACACTTATGGATATATATCCAAAAGTTATAAAATCAGTGTATTGAAGAGATGTTTGCACCTCCATGTTCAGTGTAGCACTATTCACAATAGCCAAGATATAGATCAACCTAGGTATCTACCAATAGATGAATGTATAAAGAAAATGTGGTATATGTACACCATAAAATACTATTCAGCTTAAAAAGCAGAAGGAAATCCTGTCGTTTGGAACAACATAGACAAACCTGAAAAACATTATGTTAAGAGAAATAATCCAGGCACAAAATGGCAAATACCACATTATTTTACTTATATGTTAAATCTAAAGAATTTGAACCTATGGAAGCAGAGAGTAAATTGGTGATTACCAGGGGCTGTGTGGGGAGGAGGGGACTGGGGAGATGTTGGTCAAAGGATATAAAACTTTAGTTAAACAGGAGGAATGAGTTCAGGAGATCTATTGTACAACATGATGACCACAGTTGATAACAATGTATTGTTGAGAGTAATGTCAGCAAGATGGCAGAATAGGAATTTCCAGACTTTACTTTTCCCTCACAGAAAGTTCAACTAGCAATTATACACAGATCAGAAAACCTTTGTGAAAAGCCCAAACTTTGGGAATAAGCCTGAGATATCCATGTGGACCATAGAACTGAATAAAAACTGCATTATAAGGGTAAAAGGAATGGTCTCACTTTGACTACCTGGTCTCACCCCCTGCCCCAAGTTGGCATGATGCCACACAGAGAGGATTCCACTGAGCCCATGGTTTCTACAGTGGAAAGAGAACTGGAAGTAAACATCCAGCTTCCTAGCATTTCAAGATGCTTCCCAGGAAGCCCACTCTGGTTTAACCTCACAGGGAAGAGAAAGGGTAATGGCACAGCTAGATTGCATAGGGTCAGGTAGAAACAAAGAAGGGATGCAGAGCTTGCAGTAACCAGTGTGTGGATCTTAGTGGTAGCTTTGTGCTCCTGCCAGCAGTGGTTCCCCATCAGAAGTACCTGCTATTGACATAACCCACCCACAAAGTCAAGCTGGTCACTCCCAGAAGCACAATGGAGAGTTCAATCTGACTTGAGTCCCTACATGGCCAGCCTCAATGACCAGCCTCAGACCTCCTCCAGCCTCAGACCCCACCCAGGGAGGAAGTCACTTACAACATTGCATTTTGGCAAAGCACAAGGACTAGACCTGCCCCATCTGGGAGAATAAACAGTGGCTTGACTTGTCTCAAGCTCCACCCCAAATCCCCACCCAGGAAAGGAGACAAACCCCACCCATACATTTCTACTGAGCAGAGATTATTACAGAGCCCAGCCAGCAGCTCTGCCTGATCTCAAAGATCAGCCAGTGATCTAATCACACATTGTAGCCCAGCCAGCAGCCCCATCTGACCTCAGAGCAAAGGCAGCAGCCCACCCAGCTAGAGCATCTGACGGCAAGCTCTGCCTGTGCAGGGTTGTTACCAGCTAGTCCATCTAGTATCACAGACTGGACTTAATAGTGAAAGTCTACACCTGTCAAAGATCACCTGTAAAGGTCAAAAGAGGTGGCTGTCTCCTAAAATGCAAAGACACAAATGTAAGAACACAAGAATTAAGATGAATCAGGGAATTATGACACCGCTAAAACAAACCAATAAAGCTCCAACAATGGACCCTAAAGAAATGGAGATATCTATGAGACGACTGACAAAGAATTCTGACTAATCCTCTTTCAAAAGTTCAGTAAACTAAAAGAATATATGGATAGAAAATTAAATAAAATGTGGAAAACAATGCATGGACAAAATTTGACAAAGAAATAAAACAATTAAGAACTTAAAATCTTACAGATGAAGAATACAATGCCTGTAATGAAAAATTCAATAGAAAGTTTCAATAGCAGGCTTGATAAAGTAGAAGACTCAGTGAGCTTAAAGACAGAACATTTGAAATTATCCAGTTAGAGGAGGAAAAAGAAAAAAGAATGAAAAAGAATGAAGAAATCCTATGGGAATCAAGGGACACTATCGAGATACTTAGCATTTGCATAACAGTAGTACATGGTAAAGAGAAAGGAAAAGAGCCAGAAAGCATATTAAAAGACATAATGGCTAAAAGCTTCCCAAATCTTGGAAAATCTTTGTCATCACAAATTCCAGGCACGGGAGGCACGAGCGGCACGGGCTCGCCAATCAAATTCAAGCCAAAGAGGAGTTCACCAAGACACAATGGTGAAACTATCAAAAATCAAAGACAAAGCTATGAAGGGAGCAAGACATAAGAAACATATCACATACAAGAGAGTATCAATGTAGCTATCAGCAGACTTCTCAGCAGAAACCCTAAAGGCCAGGAGAGAGTGGGATAATATATTCAAAGTGCTGAAGGAAAAATACAGCCAACCAAAAATAGTTTACCTGGCAAAGTTGTCCTTCAGAAATGAGGAAGAAATTTTTTGAAAAAAGAAAAAAAATGAGAAAGAAATAAAAACTTTTCCAGACAAACAAAAGCTAAGGGAGTTCATCATCACTAGGCCTGCCTTATCAGAATTACTCATGGGACTCCGTAAGCTGAAACAAAAGGCCACCAATTAATAACATAAAGCATATGAAAGCACAAAATTTAATGTTACGAGTGATACAGAGTCATATTCAGAATACTCTAGTATTGTAATGGTGGTATGTAAAGAAATTTTACTTCAAGTACAATGGTTAAAGACAAAGCTATTAAAAACAACTACAGCTGAAAATAAATTATCAAGCAACACAAATTACAAAATGATGTAAATTTTGAAATTAAAAACAAAATGTGTGTGATAGGGAAATAAAAATGTAGAGTTGTTGTATGTGATCAAAGTTAAGTTGCTATCAACTTGCAGTAACCTATTATAAGTATGATGTGTTATGTAAGCTTCATGATAATGACAAAGTAAAAATCTACAGTACACTTGGCTCTTCAACAACACAGGTTTGAACTCCATAGGTCCACTTATAAGCAGATTTTTTTCAATAAATATATTGGAAAATTTTTTGGAGATTTGCAACAATTTGAAAAAACTCACAGATGAACCACATAGCCCAGAAATATCAAAAAGATTAAGAAGTTAGGTATGTTATGAATGCATAAAATATGTATAGATACTACTCTATTTTATTATTTACTACAATAAAATATGCACAAATCATAAAAAGTTAAAATTCACCAGAACTTATGCACACAAACACTACAGACCATACACGGTGCTATTCACAATCGAGAAAATATAAAACAAATGTAAAGATGCAGTATTAAATCATAACTGCACAAAATTAACCATAGTACACACTGTACTATTGTAATACTTTTGTAGAAACCCCCTGTTGTTATTGTGGTGAGCTCAAGTGCTAATAATATCTGCTTAAGAAGCCATGTGATGCAAATCATCTCCATGTGAGCACTTCATCTCTCCAGTAAATTGCATATCACAGTAAAAAGTGATCTCTCATGGTTCTTGTATATTTTATATTGTGTTTAGTGCAATACCATAAACCTTGAATAACACCATGGGATCCACACAAAGTACCACTAGTGATGGTCGAAGTGCTCCCAAGAAGCAGAGAAAAGTCATGACATTACAAGAAAAAGCTGAATTGCTTGATATCTACAATAGATTAAGGTCTGTAGTTGCAGTTGCCTGACATTTCAAGATAAATGAATCCAGTGTAAGGACCACTGTAAAAAAAAAAAAAAAAGAAAAGGAAATTAGTGAAATTGTAGCTACAGCTATGTCAGTAGGCATGAAAACCTTGCACCTTTTGTAAAATATCTTTTTATCTTGTATTGAAAATGCAGCTGTTAAGTGGGTACAGGATTTATATAAGAAAGGCATACCTATAGACTCTACTATGATTTGAGAAAACATGAAGTCATTATATAGCAACTTAAAGCAAAAGTAAGGTGAAGTATCTAAAGATGGAAATTTTAATGATAGCCAAGGATGGCTTGATAATTTTAGAAGAAGGTTTGCCTTAAAAAAAAATGTCAAAAGAAGCAGGTTCTGCTGACCAAGAGGCAGCAAACAATTTCCCAGACATCATAAAGAAAATGCCTGAGGAGAAATGATATCTGCCTGAACAGGTTTATAATGGAGACAAAAGTACCCTATTCTGGAAAAAATGCTACAAAGGACATTTACTAGTAAGTAAGAGAATTGAGCACAAAGATTTAAGGCAAGAAGGGATAATAAAATAAAAACTCTACTGTTTTGTGCAAATGTAGTCATGTTTATGATCAAGACTGCCCTTATCTATAAACCTAACCCTAAGCCTTAAAGGAAAAAAATAAACACCAGCTGCCAGTCTTTTGGTTGTACTCTTGAAGCTCTGATTCGAGGGGGGAGGGGGGCAAGGGCAATATATGTAACTTAAACTTTTGTACCCCCATAATATGCTGAAATTAAAAAAAAAACACCTATATATCATTTAAAAAAAAAGAAGAAGAAGGAGGCCTGGACAGTGAGACCCTTTTTCTGGATTGGTATCATCAATGCTTTGTCCCTGAGGTCAGAAAGTACCTTGTCAGTAAGGGACTGCCTTTTAAATTTCTTTTGATATTGGACAATGTCCCTGGCCATCCAGAATGCCATGAATTTAACACCAATGGCATCTAAGTAGTCTACTTGCCCCCAAACACAAGATTTCTAATTCCACATCTAGATCAGGGGGTCATATTATGGACTTTTAAGGCTCATTACACACAGTAAGTACTCTATGGAAAGAATTGTCAATACTATGGAAGAAACCCTGATAGAACATCGTGAAAGTCTAGAAGGTTACACCATTGAAGATGCCATGATTGTTACAGAAAAAGCTGTGAAAGTCATCAAGCCCAAAACAATAAATTCCTGCTAGAGAAAACTGTGTTCAAATGTTATGCATTACTTCACAGGATTTATGACAGAGCCAATCAAGTAAATCATAAAAGAGATTATGGATGTTGCAAAAACAAGTAGGGGACTGAAGGGTTTCAAGATATGGATCGTGGAGAAATTCAATAGTTAATAGGCACCATACCAGAGGAATTAACAGATGACTTGATAGAGATGAGTACTTCCAAATCAGCGCCAGATGATGAGGAAGAAGATGTAGAAGAAGCAATGCCAGAAAAGAAATTGACATTAGATAATCTGGCAGAAGGGTTACAATTATTATTCAAGACAGTTTTTGAACTCTTTTATGACATGGGCCCTTCTATGATACAGGCACCAAAACTAAAACAAATAGTGAAAGAAGGATTGATACCGTATAGAAACATTTTTAGAGAAATGAAAAGGCAAAAAAGTCAGATGGAAATTATGATGTACTTCTGTAAAGTTGCACTGAGTGTATCTGCCTCCCCTGCCTCCCCTTCCACCTCCTCCACCTCTTCTGTCTCTGCCACCCCTGAGACAGCAACTCCTCCTCATTCTCCTCCTCCTCAGCTTACTCAATGTGAAGACAATAAGGATGAAGACCTTTATGATGATCCACTTCCACTTAATGAATAGTAAATATATTTTCTGTTCCTAATGATTTTCTTAATAACAGTTTCTTTTCTCTAGCTCGCTTTATTAGAAGAATACAGTAATATAATACATATAACATAGAAAATATATGTTGATTGACTGTTTGTTATTGGTAAGGCTCTGGTCAACAGTAGGCTACTAATAGTTAAGTTTCTGGGGAGTCAAAAGTTATATGTGGACTTTCAACTGTGTAGGAGTCAGCACCCCTAACCCCTGCATAGTTCAAGGGTCAATTTTATTTGCCTATTACACAAACTCTTCCTGAGAACATACACAGAGAAAACACTCTCATATTCATTTTAAAGCAAGTATAACCTTCATATCAAAATCAAATCAAGATAACTCAATAATAGACCAATCTCACTCATGAACATGCTTGCCAAAAACAAAATATATTAGTACAGCATATCCAAGAATGAATTGAAGACATGAATCATCATGTCCAAGTCAGATTAGTCCTAGGAATACAATATTGCTTAAATTTTAGAAAATACATTATAGAAGTCAACAAATGAATAGAAGATAGGGGAAAATACTTTCATTTCAATGTGTTCAGAAAACCATTAGATAACATTTCCATTCACAATATTAAAAAAAACACCTCTTAGTAAATTAGGCATAAAACTGTTAAAGGGTACAAAAAACACAGCAAACATACTTAACAATAAAATAATAAATCTTTCCCATTTACATATTGTTGCTGAGATGAAAATTGATATGACCATTTTGAAAATCAATTTGGTATTTTTATATCTACTAGAGTTGAAGAAATGCATACACTTTATCCTAGAATAGTGGTTCTCAACAGCCATCTTGCCATCTCTAGGAGGTTTGTTGGAAATGTGTATGGTGGGGTTGGTTATCAAAATGATTGGCAAGCATTATTGACATTTAGTGGGATCAGGACTACTAGGCATCCTGAAATGTTCAGGATAGTCCCAGGCAATGGAGAATCCTACCTAACATTTGAATATTACCCTGGACATGCCTATAAATTAAAAACCCATTTATGATTATCAGAGCCCAGAACTTAACTCCTTTTGTTACATATAAGCATGGTATTTTTGCACAAATTTACCATGCACTCAATTTTTTAGGAATAAATCTACCAAGTAAATTAAGTATGTATTTCCTTTTGTTGATAAATTTATCCAAAATTATTCATTATTTTAGAAAATTATATGACATTCATGGTGATTCATGTATAGGTATAATCATTTGGCTACTTCAAGTAGTCATGCTATAGCATTTACATATTTAAATACATTATTTTATTGTAAATCACTTACATTTAATTTTTCCCTTAAATTCTAGTTAGGGCACCGTGCTCATATTTTAAAATCAAGTGTATAGGTAGGTTATTCTATCTATGAATTTCACTTGTGGTTAATAAAGAAGTTGGTACAAAGTACTTCTTACAAAAAGGGGGAACTTGGAGAGTCTTTCAAAATGGCTGACTAGAGGCACAAGACACTCAATTCCTCCACAAGGAGGAACCAAAATAGCAAGCAGGTAATCACACTTCGAATAGAATATCTAAAAGAGAATGCTAGAATTCAGCAGAGAAGTGAAAGGAAAGCCCAGCAGGGATTGGCTGGGAGCCCAGAGAGGGCTCCCCAGTTCAGGGAAAGGGCAAGTGAGAAATCCCCAGTGGTCCACTTCTTCACCACAGACTACTATAATCCTAGCCACAGGAGAGTCCCTTGACCCCCACAGGCCCTGAGACTGGCATAGGGAGCTGCCTAGAGTCCGTGAAATGGCACTGCTCCAGAAAGGGAGCTTGTGTTGGGTCCTACACATACCCCAAGTCCCAGGCAGTTGCAGCATGGGCCATTTTAAGAGCCTAGCCCCTACCAGACTGTGTCCTGCCCAACAGCCCCTGCATCTCCACATTTCTAGAGCCCCACTGACATCCCCCTGCATCCACCCAGAGGGCTGCAGTGGCAAGACATCAGTTGGACTCAGTGAAGTGACAGGGTCCCCAGCACTCTAGCCCACATAGTGTCCTGCACTTCGGGGAAATGGCAATGCAGGAAACCAGGGAGGCTTACCTCTAGGACAAAGGCAGCCAAAGGGCATGCAGTCCGGAGCCTGAAATCTGCCTGCCTGGGGCAAGTGTCACTAACAGCAACCCCACTCTCCCTGCCTCCCCAGCAGGAAGTCTACCATATACTTGCATGTATCCTGAGAAGAGTCTCTCCTTACCAGCAGCTCAGCCACTGCCACTAAAGCACACAACCCAGAGCCTGAAACCCTTGCCTGGGACTGCTTTCACTAACAGCAACACCATTCCCCTTAGCAATAGGGCTGGCACACACTTGCACATTCCCTAAGAATAGGCTCTCCTCACTATCTGCCACAGCCACCGCTGTTGATGCGAGTCAAAGCACATGTTCCTAGAGCCTGAAACCTGCCTGCTTAGGATCACCGTCACTAATATCAACCCCACCCCCCTCAGCAGCAGAACTGCCATACACTTGCATGTGTCCCAAGTACAGGGTTTCCCTGACAACTGCAGCCATTGTTGCTGTAACCTCAGTACACAGCCCGGGGCCTGAGGATTGCTCAGGCCTGCTCACCACAGCCTGTACCCATGTGCATCACTGGGCAGCTTGAGGACAAACCTGCCCACCCTGGACCACCTGCCCAATGCCTGAGCACATTCCCCAGAGTCCTGGGGATTGTCCTGCCCCATCAGTAACCCCAGGCACATACAGACACATAATCAGGCCAAACAATAGGCCCAAAAAACCTGCCCCTGGTGACCAAGCATGTCATCCAAAGGCCTAAGTATCACTCCACCTCATCCACCACTGCTGGCATCTGGGCACTCCTCCTACGCCACTGAGGACAGGCCCCCCTAGGATAACACCACCACTGCCACTGGCACCCATCCACTCACACCACCTGGGTGCGTAGAGACAGGTCCACCCAGCCCATCACAGCTACCACTAACACCAGCAAGGGCTACCTGGAAGCCTGAGGGTTGTCCCACCACCGCTATTACCACTGCCCATACCAAGCATGCAGCTCAGGGGCCTGAAAACTTGCCCAGCTTCCCAATACACTGCTGCCATTCCTGGAACACAAGCAAGCTGCCTATATGTATTAACATAAGTACCCACATATGCTGACCAGGAGCCCAAGGACAGTCACACTTGGGCTGCCGCAGTCACTACCAGGGCCCGAAGATGGGCCAATCTAGTGTCCTCATCCCCAAAAAAACCTCACCACAGCCTTCACTAACAACTGTACCCTAACCCACCGGGAATATCACAGACACCACTGACACTGTTTATAGCCGAAGATATCATACAGAGACTACAGCACACATCTAGAATCAAAGCTAAAGTATCCTAGCTAAGAAACACTATAGATACAACTATAGGAAAAAGTCTTCCACTATGAAAGCCAATCCAAAAAATTAGCAGAAGTGACTGTTATACTTGATGCGCAGATATCAATGAAAGGACACGAGAAACATTACAAAAAAGGAAATAAGACACCTCCAAAGGAACACAATAATTCTCCAGAAACAGATTCCAACAAAAAAGAAATTGATGAAATGCCTGAAAAAGAAATCAAGATAATGATATTAAAGAAGCTCAATGAGATACAAGAGAACACAGATAAATAATACAAAGAAATAACAAAATTGATTCAGGATATGAATGAGAAATTCACCAAAGAGATAAATATCATGAAAAAATAAACAAACAGAAATCCTGGAACTGAAGAATTCAATTAATAACATAAAAAACACAATTGAGAGCTTCAAAATAGACTAGATCAAGCAGAAGAAAGAATCTAAGAACATGAAGATAGGTCTTTCAAAATAACCCAGACAGACAAAAATAAAAAAAAAAAAGAATGAAGAAATGATGTATAGGACACCATAAAGTGGCTATATATCTGAATTTTGGGTGTCCACGAAGGCGAAGAGAAGTTTAATGGCACATAAAAATTGTTTAATGAAACAGCAGCTGAAAATTTCCAAGTCAAGTAAGAGATTTAGACATCCACATACAAGAAGCTCAGAGATCCCCAAATAGTTACAACTCAAAAGGTCTTCTCCCAGCATATTATAGTCAAACTGAAAGTCAAAGACAAAGAGAGAATTCTAAAAACAAGAAGAGAGCAGTGTCTAGTCACATAGTCACATATATGTGACCATGAGAATAACAGCAGATTTCTCAGCAGAAACCTTACAGGCAAAAAGAAAGAAAGAAAAGAAAAGAAGAAGAGAAGAGAAGAGAGGAGAGAAAAGAACAGAACTGCCCAGGAATAATACTATACCCAGCAAAGATACTTCATAAATAAAGGAGAAATGAAGATTTTCCCAGACAAACAAAAACTGAGAGAATTAATTGCTACTAGACTAGCCCTATAAGAAATGCTTAATGGAGTCCTATACCTGGAAGTGAAAGGATGAGATCTACCATTATGGAAACAGATGCGGCTATAAAACTAAGTGGTAGAGCAAACACACAAATGAGGAAGAGAAAGGACTCAAATGTTACCACTACAGAGGTAACATTTACTCTACTACCAAACCACAGAGATAAACAATAAGAGAAAAAGAAAGGAACACAGGATATAGGAAACAACCAGAAAAAAATTAACAAAATGACAATAAGTCCTTACATATCAATAGTAACCTTGACTATAAACACAGTAAATTTTCTAATTAAGAGATATAGACTGGCCGAATGGATAAGAAAACATGACACAATTATATTCTGTCTACAAGAAACTTACTTAACCTATAAAGACACAAATAGACAGAAAGTAAAGTGGTGGGAAAAAAATTCCACACAAACGAAAACCAAAAGCAAGCAGGAGTAGTCATACTTACATCAATTCTCCTCAAAATATTCCAAAAAATAGAAGAGGAGGGAATTCTTCCTAACTCATTCTATGAAGCCAACATCACCCTGATACCAAAACCAGACAAGGGTATACACACAAAAATAAAACTACAGGCCAATATTCCTGATGAACATACATAAAAAAAATCCTCAACAAAATAATAGCAAATCGAATCCAACAGTACATGACAAAAAGATAACACTCCACTATAAAGTGAGATTTATCTCAGGGATTTAATGGTTATTGAACATATATGCACATCAATAAATGTGATGTATCACATCAACAGAATGAAGGACAAAAACCATATGATCATCTCAATAGAGGCAGAAAAAGCATCTGATAAAATTCAACATCCATTTATGATAAAAAAAAAAAACCTTTCAAAGTAGGCATAGAAGTGACATACCTCAACATAGTAAAGGCCATGTACGACAAGCCCACAGCTAACCTCATATTGATGAAGTAAAGCTGAAAACCTTTTCTCTAAAACTGGAACTAGACAAGGAAGCCCATTTTCAATACTCCTATTCAACATTGTACTGAAAGTACTAGCCAGAGCAATCAGGCAAGAGAAAGAAATAAAAGATATCCCAATTGGAAAAGAGAAATTCAGTTTTTCCCTCTTTGCAGATGACATGATCTTATATCAAGAAAATCCTAAAGATTCCACCAAAATCTCTTAGATCTGATAAACAACTTCAGTAAAGCTGTAGTATACAAAATCAACATAAAAAAACAGGAGCATTTCTGTACACCAATAATGAACTAGCGAAAAAAGAAATCAAGCCCATTTAAAATAGTAAAAAAAAAAAAAATACCTAGGAATAAATTTAACCAAGGGGGTGAGAGAGCTCTACAAGGAAATTACAAAACGCTGATGAAGGAAATTGAAGAGGATCCAAACAAATGGAAAGACATTCCATGATGATGGATCAGAAGAATTAATATTGTTCAAATGACCATACTGCCCAAAGCAATCACAGATTCAATGTAATCCCTATCAAAATACAAATGACATTTTTCACAGAAGCAGAAAAAACAATCCT
Organism: Eulemur rufifrons; assembly: GCF_041146395.1. Lineage (NCBI taxonomy): Eukaryota > Metazoa > Chordata > Mammalia > Primates > Lemuridae > Eulemur > Eulemur rufifrons. The sequence goes on along the minus strand of NC_091012.1, from coordinate 18,143,275 downwards.
AAAATTTGTATGAAATCAAAAACAGCCCACATAGCCAAAGCAATCCTGACCAAAAAGAACAAAGCTGCTGAGGTGAAAAGACAGAATCTTAACCACTAGGCCAAGACCGTCTTTGCTAACACTTTCTCTCACCCATAACCTGTCTTGCCACTAAAAATCTATTTAGCTAAAATCCAATCCCCACTCTTTAAAAACCTCTGTACCTCACCGAGAAGTTGAGTGCTTTTTGTTTTGTTTTGTTTTAAGAGATGGAGTCTTGCTCTTTCACTCAGGCTGGGGTGCAGTGGTGTGATCATATCTCACTGCAACCTCTACCTCCTGTGCTAAAGTGATCCTCCCACCTCAGCCTCCCAAAGTAGCAAGGATTATAGGTGCAGGCCACCATGCCCAGCTAAATTTTTTTGTAGAGAACGCATCTTGCTATGTTACCCAGGCTGGTCTTGAACTCCTGGCCTCAAGCAATCTTCCTACCTCAGTCTCCTATAGTGCTGGGATTACAGGCATGATCTATCATGCCCAGCCAAGTTTTAATTGTGAAGGCTCCTGTGTATACATGTAAAAATTAAAATTTGTAGGTGTTTTCTCCAATTAAAAAAAAAAGAACAAAGCTAGAGGTATCACACTACCTGACTCTGAAATATATTACAAAGCTATAATAACCAAAACAGCATGGTATTGGTATAGAAATATACATACATACCAATGGAACAGAATAAAGAACCCAGAAATATAACTATATATTTAAAGCCAACTGATGCTTTACAAAGCTGTCAAAAGCATAACAGTGTGGAAAGTATACTCTCTTCAATAAATGGTGCTGAGAAAACTGGATCACCATATTCAGAAAAATAAAACTGAACACCTATCTCTCACTCTATACAAAACAAACTCAAGAGGGATTAAAGACTTAAACATAAAGCCTGAAACTATAAAATTGCTAGAATAAAACACAAGGAAAACTCTTCAGGACATTTGGGTCTAGGCCAAGATTTTATGGTTAAGATCTTAAAAACACAGACAATAAAAACAATGTAGTATATTAAACTATAAAGCTTCTGCACAGAAAAGGAAACAATCAACAGAGTGAAGACACAACCTGTTGAATGGGAGAAAATATCTGCAAACTTTTCATCCAACAGGGGACTGATATGTCGAATATACAAGGAACTCAAACAACAGCAAAAAAACCAAATAATCCCATTTTTAAATGGGCAAAGTACATGAATAGGCATTTCTCAAAAGAAGACATACAAATGGACAACAGGTATATGAAAGAATGGTTGACATCACTAATCATCAGGGAAATGCAAAAACTACAATGAGCTATCATCTTACCCCAGTTAGAATGGCTATTAATAAAAAGACAAAAAATTACAGATGTCGGTGAGAATGTAAAGAAAAGGGAACTCTTATATACTGTTGGTGGGGATGTAAATTAGCACAGCTACTATGGAAACAGTATGGAGATTTCTCAAAATACTAAAAATCGAACTACCATATGATCTAGCAATCCCACTACTTGGTATTTACCCAAAAGAAAGGAAATCAGTATGTTGAAGAGATATCTGCACTCCCATGTTTACTGCAGCACTATTCACAATAGCAAAGATATAGAATCAACCTATGGGTCCATAAATAGATGAATAGATAAAGAAAATGTGGTATATATACACAATGGGATATTATTTGGCCATAAATAGGAGTGAAATCATGTCATTTGCAGCAACTTTGATAGAACTGGAGGTCATTATTTTAAGTGAAATAAGCCAGGTGCAGAAAGACAAATACTGCATGTTCTCACTCATAAATGGAAACTAAAAAAGTTGATCATATGGAGGTAGAGAGTGAAGTGACAAATACCAGAGACTGGGATCTATCCTTCCTTATGGGAAGGAGGGATGGCATAAAGAGAGGGAGGTTAATAGGTATAAGGTATACTTAGATATAAAGAATAAGTTCTAATCTCTGATTGGATAGTAGGTTGTATAGTATAGTTAACAACGATGTATTATATTTTTCAAAATAGCTAGAAGAACGGACTTGAAATATACCTAACGCATACACAGGATAAATATCAGGTGATGGATACTCTAAATACTCTGGCTCGATCATCATACATTCGATGCATATGACGAAATTTCACATGAAACCCATAAATAAATAAACATTAAAACTTTTTAAAAATAAATAAAACACAAAACTGTCAGTGAAGAATTCTGTATTCAGCAAAACTATTCTTAAAAATGAAGATAAAATAAAGAAGTTTCACAATACACAAAGACTGAGACAATTCATTGCTAACAGATCTACCTTACAAAAAATACTAAAGGAAGTGTTCAGGCTAAAAGGAAATGGCACTAGATGGTAACTTGAATCCACAGGAAGAAATAATGAGGACTAGTAAAAGTAAATACGTAGGTAAACATAAAAGAGAGTATACTCATTATTTATTTATTTATTTTAAAGGGAAACTACATAAAACAATAATTTTAAAACTATATTTTGGGTCTATAACATATTAAGATGTGTAATATACATTAATAGCACAAAGGATGGGAGAGCAAAACTTCCCTGTTACTGAAATTAAATTATTATTTATATAAAGTAGATTATTTTAAGTTGACATATGTATTATAATCCTCAGAGCAATCAATAAAAAGCTCCAAAAGTTATAGTAAAAATATAAAAAGGGGTTTAAATGGTTCATGAGAAAAGAGCTATATAACATAAAATAAGGTAATAAATGCAGTGCAGAGGAACAAAAAAGTCAAGAGATATTAAAATAAATAAATAAATAGAAAACTCAGATGTAAATCCAATTTTATCTTTAATTAAGGTAAAAGTGAATGGGTTAAACAACCCAATCAAAAGATAAAGCATATAAGGTTGGATAAAACAACAGATTACAAAGATATGGCATGTACAATAGTGGAAAGACACAGTTTAACTGTGAATACATAAATATGTTAAATGAATAAAGAACGAAAAAATTTATACAATGCAAAGATCAACCATAAGAGAGCTGGATTAACTAGACTGATATCTAATATCAGACAAAATAGACTTTAAGAAAAAAATGTTAGTATAAGAGGAAAAAGGGACGGATGAGTCAATTCATCAGGAAGACATAATAACTATAAACACATGCACATCTGACAACAAAATTCTCCCCAAGTCATTCTATGAGGCTGGTATTTGACATCAAACAAGACAAATACATCATAAGAAAAGAAAACTATAATCTAATATTCCTTATGAATATTAATATATATTCATATATATCAAATATTTATTCATATATTGATAATATAAGTGCAAAAATCCTCAACAAAATGTTAGCACATCAAATCCACCAATATAAATAAAAGGATTACACAGCATGACCAAGAAGGATCATTTTATTCTTTTTGGTGTTGTGAATTATTCTTATAATACCATTTTCTGATTTTTTCCCAAGAGTATAGAAACACAAATGACCTTCATATATTGATTTTGTATGCAAAAAGATGAATTTAGACTCTTACCTCACACCATAAAGAAAAGTAATTCAAAATGAATCAGAGACATACATGAAAGAGGTAAAACTATAAAACTTTTGGAAGAAAACATAGGAGGAAACTTTCATTATCATGGGTGAGGCAAAGAGTTCTTAGATAAAACACCAAAAAACATAATTCAAAAGAAAAAAAATAACTTGGACTTTATCAAAATTCAAAATTTTTGCCCTTCAAAAGATGTCATTAATAAAATTAAAAGACAAGCCACATACTGGGGGTAAATATTTGCAAATTATATATCTGATAAGGGTCTAATATTCAAAAGAACTCTTACATCTCAATGATAAGGAAGCAAACAATCCAATTGAAAGTGGGTAAAATATGTGAGTAGACATTTCTCCAAAGAACATATACAAATGTATAAAGCACATGTAAAGATGATCAGTTAGCCATTAGGGAAATGTAAATCCAAACCACAATGAGATACAACTCCATACCCATGAGGATAGCTATACTATTCCTAAAAAATGGAAAGCAACAAATGTTGGGGAGGAGGTAGAGAAATTAGAATCCTCAGACATTGCTGGTAGTTCATGTAAATGTAATTAATGTAAAACGGTACAGCTTCTTTGGAAAACAGGTTGGCAAAAGAGTAAACATACAGTTTATGGGCAAGCAATTCCATTTCTAGTTATCTACCCAAGAGAACTGAAAACCACCCTAAAACTTCACATGAATATTTATAGCAGCCTTATTCACAATAACCAAAAGATGGAAATAATCCAAATGTCCATCAGTTTATGAATGGATAAACAAAATGTAGTATATTGATACAATGGAATATTATTCAGCTATAAAAAGGAATGAAGTATTGATATATGCTACAAGATGACTACACCTTGAAAACATTATGGTAAGTGAAAGAAATTAGTCACAAAAGACCATATAGTATATGATTCCATTTATATGAAATGTTCACAATAGGCAAATCCATAGGCACAGAAAGTAGATTAGTGGTTGCTTGATGTTAGAGTTGGTAAATGGGATTGACTGAAAATGGGCAAGAGAGATGTCACTGATGTTATGGAAATGTCCTAAAATTGGATTGTAGTGATGGTTGCACCACTCAATAAATTTACATAAAAGCACTTTAAATAAGTGAATTTGATGGCATGTAAATTATTTCTAAATACATTATTAAACACTCTATGAAGCAAGAAAAAAGAGATAGCTCATCTCTTTATTTGACAATTTATTAGAGATCATACATAGGCTATTAGGCCCTTGTTGGTTGTTGCAGTGGTGGTGTGGTGGTGGTGGTGATGGTAAGGATAGTGGTTTTCCCGTGAGACCTGAGGGTCAAGCAACGATTTGGTCTTTTAAAATAAAATTTTTAAAACCAATTAAAAAAGAATGTTGCTGGCTTGAAATTTGGAGTAGCAGTGGAGGCAAAGAGAAGTCGATGAATTCTTAAAATAGTCAGGATATAGAAGTGACAAGAGTTGCACTCATTAGATATAGAGAGTGACGGAAAGGTGAGGATGCATCAGACTGAGTGGGCTTGAAGTTGAATTCCTGATGTCCTCCCAAACTTCCTGTCCTCCCATGCTGCCAGTCTCAGTCAGTGGATCAGCATCCTGGCACAGAGTAAGCATTCATTGATCGTCTTCAGAATGAACAAATAGAGTAAGATGAATAGCATAAAAATAAGGCTAAACAAAGCAGTCACCAAGTCCTGCCAGTCAGTCAGTCCTAAACTCACCCTCAAGGTTGACTCAGCAGATGCCCAGCACAATTTCACTCTCAATTTTCAGACCATCTGGGAAATCATCAGGCCTCTCCCTCACCCAAAACAACACCCACCTTCATATCAGCCACCCCTTGCCTAGAACCTGTAGGTATGGAACAGGCTGGGTTTCTCCCAAGAGCCTCTTAACCCTGTAAATCTTTACACAGGGCAATGGCAGGTGCATGCCAACTGGTGGATCTATGTTCAGTCTGGCTCCAAGCAGGAAGAGACTGTTCCCACCAAAGAGTTTTATTAATCCAGGGGTCCGCAGCCCTAGCCCGGGTGGGCAGAAAACACAGCTGCTAGAAACATCATAGACACTGTGTGATCAGTTTGGATACTTTACTGCTGTTCCCAGGGTTGACAAGCAGATACAGAACTACTTGTGGTTCCTGATAACAGATGCCAAAACAAGGAAGTGATCTGTCCCAGTCCACACTTCCAAGAAATAAAGGACTAGATAGGGCACATTGAAGAAGCCCCCAGACTCAACCACCCCAGTGAACATTCCCTTCATCATACTGGTTATGTGCTAAAGTATAACTTCTTTTAAGTATTATGATAAATAACCATACTTACTTCTCCTGGTTGTTATGAAAATTAGAGTATTTTGCATAACATATGGTTGCCATTATCATTATAACCAGTTCTTTAATGAGAAGGAATTGGAAGTTGACACCATAATGTTGGTCCATAGTGTTTATAATTCTTCTTTGCCTATATAGTTAAGTTAATGTAAAATAAATTGTATGTAATGTTTACTATAGTGTGTCCTGAAAGGGCAATACTCAGCTAAGAAGAAAGTGTAAAAGACTACTGTATGGGAGCAGATTATGAAAGTGTTTCTAAAATATGAGAGCTCAAGTTTTTCTTTCAGCGATTGGGTATACAGTTAAATCACTGAACAACTCTTTTATCATGAGACTTTTGCTAGGCAGTGTACTACTATGTCCATTCACCACATAACATTTTAGGCAATCATCTGGTTAAAATTTGTAATAGTAAAAACATTCACAAAAGCATTCTTCAGAGCTGACAATTAATGCATTGAATGAATGTCATTTCCAGTTTTCAGGCCACACAGAAGTGTTAAAAGGCTTTTCAGGGTGGTTTTCAGAACACAAGGAGAACTTCCTGGCCCCACTCACCTAATGCCCTACTCTGCCACTTCCTAGGCAGCTTTGCTCCAGAGGGGCAGACAAAGGGTAAAATCCGGCAGAGAACATTAGTGGATAATGAGAACGAAAGCAAGCGCTGCAAGGTCTTGCAGACAGCCGAGTTCCACCTTCCACTCTCTCGCAGAGCAAAGTGAGGTAAGGAGAGGGTAGGAACTCGCTGAAAGCTAGACACAAAGTCAGTGACAGATTCAGGGCTGGAAAGTCCAACCGAGTTTGAGACAATGTATACTGGGCGACAGTCCCAACGCGAGCTTGCTCCAGTTCTTCCAGCCCTTCCTGAGCGCTAGGCCCATCTGGCCCCACGCTGATCTCCGGGCGGACTCTGTCGCGCAATCGGCACAGACCGTGACGACAGCCCTGCCGCAAGGCAGGAGTGGCCTCCTTCGCCAAGACTAAGGTAAGTACCACTGCCCTAGGACCAAGCAACCTGGGTAGGAACCGCCGCCGCCTCCCACTGCGCCAGGCCTGAAAGCAAGTGCCTGGACAAACCCCTCCCTAGCACCCATCCGGGACTCCCCTTCCCCGACCCACAGGACAGGACCCACCTGCGCTGGAGGTCGTGACTCTTGACTGCGCAAAGCGTGCGTAATTCCAAGCAAGGAGGGCCTCCGGAGGCAGCCTTGCACCCGCCTTTTCCTCCCCCCCACAAAAAACTCTCGGCCCGGAGGTCCCCTCCCCCAGCCCGCTCGGGCCCAGTGGCGAGCCTCGAGGCCCCGCCCCTCTCCTTCCGGCCGTGTGGGGTGGGTGCCTAAGCGCGCCTGTAACCTCTGGAGTCTCTGATCCAGAAGGATTGCACTGAGGCGCTGTCGTCAATCGCCATCATTGAACGTATTTGAAGCCATGGCCGCAGGGAGGAGAAAAGACTGACCCATAAAGTTACACTGCGTGTAAAACCTGGGTCGTCTGCCTGCCATTTCAGTGCTCTTTCCGATTGCCCCAGTGTACTTCTATTTACAGTGGCTTATCGAGGTTTGCTAGAACTAAAATTTTTCTACTACCCTTCCACCACTTTCTTGAACTTACGGACGTCATATACCACTCACTGCTGGACTGCCATCAATTCAGTTGAGCATCCTGAATCCAGGGTCCAGGTACAGTGCTAAATATAGTGAGCACTAGAAGGGAATAAGCCATCAAGAAGGAACATTTTCTGCAGGTAAAAATTTAAGAACAATATATATTACAAAGAAGGCAATGGAAATCCAGGGCAGAGAAAAAAATTTGAGAGCAAAAACAAACAAGAAAATATAATATATATACATTGAAAGATGGGAAATTGTGCAGTATTATCGTTATTAGAGATTTAAAGTATTAGTCTAATGTCAAAAAGGTAATAAAGGAAATGGTTTGTAAAAACTCAGAATCAACAGAAGAAGAAAAGGCCTCCACACCTTTGCCCTGGAATTCTTTCTGCCATGGGTGCTCTACCTCCGTGGAAAACTGTTAACTCATCATTTTTGACTCAAGTGAGACATTACTTCCTCTGTGAACCCTTCCTTGTCTTTCCAAGATAAATTTATATTCTTTTCCCTGGGTCTGATATGCCCAAGCATACCACTTATTCTGGATTATAATTTCTCTCTTTCCATATTTGGCCTCTAATGAACAAGTAGCTTCTTCAGAGCAAAACACTTGTATTTCATATTTGTTTTCCAAGCCCATATCACAGAGCCTAACATCTATATATTTAATAAATATTTGTTGAGAATTGCCTAGAACCAATGAGTAGACAAACAAAAGGCCATAGCCAGAATGTGAACTAATGTGAAGAGAAAAAACTGAATAAGGTAAGATTCTAGATTTAGTTGGGCTGGTATTCATTCATGCAACAAACATTAATGAGTATCTACTGTATTCCAAGCACTGTACTAAGCTCTGGGTGTAAAATAATAAAGACCAGATATAGTCCATGCCCTTATGCTCTTATGTTTAAAGACAAAGCAGTTGGCCAGGCAAACAGGAAAAGGAAAAAAATTCCAGACACATGGAACAGCACGATCCAAGGTCCTGCACTAGGAAGAAGCATGACAGTAGCAATTAGAGTACATAAATTCATTAAAGGTAAGGTGAAGTCAACAGATAGAAGGTATTCAGAAAGAGGCAAGAGGTTGATAGACAAAACCTGTTTGAGTCAGTAAAAGAAGCTAGTTGCCTTAGTAATCGTAACCAACATTTATTAAATCTGAACTATATGCCTAACACTTGCCTAAGTATTTTATAATAAACATTTAAGGTAGATAATATTATTATTCTTACTTTAAGGATAAGGCAACTGAGACACAGATAGGTTGAGCAATTTCAACAGGATCACATGGAAGTTATGTTTGAGAGCTGAGATTCAGACTTAGATAATCGGCCTCTAAATCCTAGGCCAGGACTGTAATAAAAGCACGAGCAAAAATTACAAAGAACTCTTTGACCAAATATTTTCATTGATGCTAGATATTTGGCATTTATAAGAAACCATACTAAGAGCTTCAAGAAACAATATCCTGGACTCAAACATTAATGCTTTAGAGATAAGGCTTTGGCATAGACATTGGTTGATATTAGCAATGGTTGTGGTTTGGTGGGTGATACCATCAAGCAGCAGGGATCTTAACATAAGCCATCAGCAACAAGCCAGAGCAGAGCAGGAAGAAAATGTTTGATGACCTGAGTGCTACTTTGAGGAGCACATATGAGACCTTGGGCAAAGAACTTCACTTCTCTGACCCTCAGTTTACTTTTAGTAATCTATTTCACAGAGCTGTGATGATTAAATGAGACAATGCATATACAGTACCTGGCCATGCCCAGCACCTAGTCAATGCTCAATGAGTACTGGCGGCTATGATGATAGTGATTAATATTACAATGTTGTATTTTAGTGACTGAAGGAGAGGAGGCATGATCAACCAGGGAAGAAGTGGTTCAGGTACAGTTTGAGGAAGGTGACATCAAATGTCAGCTAAATACTGAACAAGTGATGGAAAGTTTATTCCCTCTGCTTTGCATCAATTACACTGTTTTGTCCCTGAATTTTAGTTAGCACTTACTGTTAGTAATTAAGTGTTGTAATTGTTTACTTGTTGGTTTCCCTTATGATGTGAATGTGTGCATTTCTGTGTTTGCATGTGTAGCGGCTCACACAGTATATGACACAGAGTAGTACTTAAAGAATATTTGTGGAACAAATGAATTAATGGATGGATAAAAAGCAAGAAGTACAAATGTGCTAGAAAATAAAATAGAAAATAACAACAATAGTATCTGGGTCCTTTTATGTTCCTGCAACACTAGCCTTCCTTCTGTTCCAAGAACACACCAAACTTGTTGCTATTCTGCTTTGAAAATATAATCTGCGCATCCATTTGTCCCTGCCTGAACTGCTAACATTCAAGGCCAAAGTTTGACAATTTTTTTTCTGTAAAGGGTCAAATAGTAAATATTTTAGGCTTATGAGACATAATCTCTGTCTGCAACTACTCAGTTCTACCTTCATAGAGTGAAAGCAGTCACAGACAATACATAAATGTATGAGTGGATATGTTACGATAAAAGTTTATTTATAAAAACAGGTAGGAGGCAGGATTTGGCCTGTGGGCTATAATTTACCAAGCCCTGCTCTAGACCAAATTACCACCTTCTCTTGCAAGGACTATTGTATTGAATGATGTGTGGGACTTGTCATCTTTCAATAACATCTACATCTTGCTTTTATCAGCATCTTAATGAAGCTTTGTTGCTGTCTAATCCTGTGCATAACCTTAATAGTTCTTGAAAAGTGATTAAAACTGTATATTAATTGTGATTTTGAATTGTCAAAAATTATCTTTAAGGCCGGGCTCAGTGGCTCACTCCTGTAATCCTAGCACTCTCGAAGGCCAAGGCGGAAGGATCACTTCGAGACCAGCCTGAGCAAGAGCGAGACCCTGTCTCTAATAAAAATAGAAATTAGCTGGACAACTAAAAATATACAGAAAAAATTAGCCGGGCATGGTGGCACATGCCTGTAGTTCCAGCTACTCGGGAGGCTGAGGCAGAAGGATTGCTTAAACCCAGGAGTTTGAGGTTGCTATGAGCTATGCTAACGCCGCAGCAATCTAGCCCAGGCAACAGAGCGAGACTCTGTCTCCAAAAAAAAAAAAAAAAAAAAAAGAATTGTCTTTAAAATAACCAACTACTAGTAATCTTTGAAAGAGTTCAAAAAAAGGAAAGAAAGAAAAGAATAAAATTTATAGTGAAAGTAGTGACTTTTAGGCAGAAAATAAATACTCTGGACATAGTGCAATGTTGAATTTGGCTGAGGTTTTGGTCTATGACAACAATTCTGCTATGTACTCTATAGAGAAACAAATGCTAAAAGTTTTCAGAAATTATCTAGGCCATGCAAAATTTTCCTTATCTACTGATGGAAAAAAATTTAGTAAAAGCTGAAAAGCATATTAATTTGTGTCTAGGGATTAGAACATTTCTGATTCCCAAGAAAAACATGATTAAGCACAAACTCAGTGGCCTATACAATTAGATTTGCAGTGAAGAGGTATTAGTCAGGACTTACTAGTTGAAGGTAACAACAACCAACCTGAAATTAACCAGAAAAGGGAGAAATTTATGGGAAGATAACGGGGTATCTCACAGAATTCAAGGATTGGAACAACCAAAACTTGAAAAGGGCAAGGTACAGTTAGGCCTCAATAATGGTCAAAACCAAGGATTCAAATGATATCAAGGCTCTCTATCATTCTTTTATCTCTGTTTTTCCCTGCATACTTATGTTTCTCTCTCCCTCCCCCCCCTCTTTCTCTCTCTTCCTCTCTCCCCACCTCCCCTCCCCATTTCCCCCAAGCTCCTTTTGTTTCACAAGTCCATGTCACAGGAAATATGGTTGCTGACACCTTCCTAGATTTCTGTATCACAGCTTCAGCCACTGGAGAGAGACACCGAGCCAAATCAGGTCCTCTGAAAAGCAGATGCCAATACGGGGTTACAAGTCAAGAGATCTATTGTGGGTAATGACTGGGAAGATAAAGAGAAGCAGCAGCAGGAGTAGGCAGACCACAGTGCAGGTTTGATACTTATAAAAGGAGAGGAAAGAAAGGAAGAATGGATAGGAAGGGCTTCAGATTACAGTGCAGCCCTGTAGAAGTCCCCACCACCCAAACCAGAAGACCTAGAACAAAGATTGCTGATTAGAGGGATACTGAATTGTGAAGAAACAGCCATAGTATCCCTCTTGTATGCAGAAATTGGATGAAGATGCATGGGAAGGGAATGGCTTTGGATCAAATGATGCAAAAATATTCTAGAAGTGCTCCAGCTAGAGGCTGTTAGCTTACTCCACTCCTCACAGTAGGTTTTCTCTTGAAAGATCTGAAAGGCACTTACATGGCTGCCACAGACACTATGGTCCCATATCCATAAATCTAGGGAGGGATTCATTGGCCAAGTGCGAGTCTGGTGCCCATCCAAAACCAATCAACTGTAGCCAGGTGAACAAGGTCACCTGATATTAAAGGACAGTTTTCTTAGTTTTCCTGGAACAGAAGGATTCCCTTGGATGCGGGTCTTTGCTGAAACTACAACAGTCTAGGGCAAACTGGGATGGTTGGTTATTCTAGTGGTGCCCATATTAATGAGGGTTGCAGGGACAGCTAAAACAATCCTATAGGAATCTACTATACAAAAAAAAATCACATTTTACTGCATTTTATGGAGGAAATTCTACGTTAGAGTGGTTTTATTGGATCAGAAGGATTTATGCAGGTCTCAGGACCATTTCCTTGAAAATTTCAAAGGTTTCATACTTTGTTTTTTTGCATGCTGACTGTCTTGTGTATTTATACATGCTTTCTCCATCTACAATGTTTCTCTCACTGAAACTTCTCTCCCCTCACTCTCTTCCTCACCATTGGAGATAAATTCTTCTTGCCCATTGTTTTGGTTTCTATGAGGAAAGATTTTTCTAAATGAAGATTAAATCAATGAATCTCAAGAACCTATCATAGGGCATGGCATAAACTAGGGGCTTGTATCAGTCAGGGTTCTTAGTTGCATGCAACAGAAGCTGAATCTGGCAGATTTAAGCAGAAAAAAAAAAGTTTAATAAATCTATATTGGGGACGACACTAGACTAGCACTCCTGCTATTACAAAAATCACAAAACTGAATAAAATATGCAAGGAACAGTTTATAGGTATTGAACAATAGTCAGCACATGGTTATGATCCTCAGAAAAAGAGAAACTCTCAAATTAAGCCCCAAGATTGCCCCAGCTCTTTGCCTGTTGACAATTTTCAGACCCTAGGCAGTCTCATCAAGTGGAGGAGGAAAAGGTCAGAGTTCTGAGTAGGTGAAGCAGCTGAAATCTGTGGAGCCAGGCATCAGAGAAGACAAAGCTGTGCAGATGTTGAGGTGGGCAAAAATACATCATGGCATTTCCAGCAAAACTTTAAAAAGAGAAAAAGAGTTATAGAACTTATACTTCTTGGTTTCAAGACTTACTATAAAGCTGTACTTATCAAAACAGTGTGGGATTGGAGTAAGAAATAAGTCAATGGAACAGATCAGAATCCAGTAATAGACCTTCACATATATGGTCATTTTTTTGTTTTAACTTGTTATTTTAAAATAATTATAAATTCACAGGAAGTTGCAAAAAATGCAGGGAGACCTCATGGACCTTTTATGCAGTTTCCCCAATGGTAAAATCTTACATAACTCTAGTAAAATATCAATTCAAGAAATTGACATTGGTACAATTCACAGAGGATATTCAGATTTCACCAGTTACACATACATATGTGTGTATAGTTTTATGAAATATTATCACATGTGTAATCTCATATAATGACCACCACAGTTAAGATACAGAACATTTCCATTACCACCATTTACGTCATGTCCTTTTATAACCACACTCACTTCCCACCCTCTCTCCTCCTCAACACCCAGCAGCCACTAATCTGTTGTCCATCTCTATAAATTTGTCATTTCAAGAATGTTATATAAATGGAATCCATGTAATATGTAACCTTTGGGGATTGGCTTTTTTCCACTCGGCCTAATTCCCTTGAGATCCATCTAAGTTGTGTATATTAAATAATAGTTCATTCTCCTTTATTGTTGAGTAGCATTCCATGGTATGTATATATCAGAGTTTGTTCAACCATTAACCCATTGAAGAACATTTGAGCTGTTTTCAGTATTTTGCTATTGTGAATGAAGCTTATATGAACATTCATGTACAGTTCTTTTGTGGGAACACAAGTTTTAATTTTTCTGGCCTAAGTGCCCAGGAATACAATTGCTGGGTTATATGCTATTTGCATATTTAATATTTTAAGAAACTACCAAATTGTCTTCCAGAGTGGCTGTACTATTTTGCATTCCCATCAGCAATATATGAGAGATCCAGTTTTTTTATGTTCCCAATATTTTTTATCTTAGCTATTTTTAATTTCAGCTATTCTTATAGGTCTCTAATGATATCACATTGTGGTTTTAATTTGCCTTTATTGGGTGACTAATGATATCGAACATGTTTTCATGAGCTTATTTGCTATCTGTATATCATCTTCAATGAAAGATCTCTTCATATCTTTTGCTCATTTTTGACTTGGGTTGTTTGGTCCTCTTTATATATTTAAGATGCTAAATCTTTGTTATATGTGTGGTTTACAAATACTTTCTGCCATTCTGTTCCTTGTCTTTTCATCCTCTTAAGAGGGTATTCTACAGAGTAAAAATTTTAGATTTTGATGAAGTCCACTTTATCAATTTTTAACTGATTATGCTTTAGATGTAAAGTCTTATAAACCTCTGCTGAGACCTATATCCCAAAGATTTTCTCATTTTTCTAAAAGTTTTATAGTTTTGCATTTTACATTTAAGTCCATGATCCATTTTAAGTGATATTTTAAAGTGGGAAACAGTTTGAAGTTTGTATTTTTGCATATGAATGTTCAGTTGCTTCAAGACCATTGTTGAAAGGCGATCCTTACTCCATTGAATTGTTTTTGCATCTTTGTCAAAAATCAGTTGGGCATATTTGTGTGCATCTAATTCTGGTTTTTTATTTTGTTCCAACACCACATTGTCTTTATTACTTCAATTAATTTTTTATAAAGTCACCAATGCCATTAAATGAGGAAAGGAAATCTCTTAAACTGCTGATTATTGAAGAAAATGAACCTCAAACCCTACTTCATGCTATACACAAAACTCAATTTAGGATGAATCATAGGCCTAAACATAAATGCTGAAACTATGAAGTATAAGGAAGAAAACATAGGAGAATATGTTCATGATCTTGTGTTAGGCAAACATTTCTCAGAATAGAAAAAAAATCACTAACCATAAAAGGAAAAAGTGATAAATCAAACTTCGTCAACATTAAAAGCTTCTGCACATCAAAGACATGAAAATGAAAGCATAAGCCACAGACTAGAGAGGAAATATTCACAATATACATATCTTACAAAAGTCAGATTATATATATATATATATATATTGCATACAGAACTCTTAAAAATCAAAAATAAAAACACAAAAAAACCCGATGAGAAATGGGCAAAAATGTCTACAGCCATACCACCCAGAACATGCCCGATCTCATCTGATCCTGGAAGCTAAGCAGGGTTGCGCCTGGTTAGTACTTGGATAGGAGAAATGGGCAAAAGACTTAAACACGCACTTTACAAAAGAAGATGTATGAATGGCCAATAAACACATGAAAAATGGTCAACATCACTTACTCTTAAACTGAAGGAAAAGTAAAATCACAAAGACAAAGCACTTCACACAAACTAAAATACGTAACATTTAAAAGAAGTGTTGATGAGACTGGCTCATTTTGAGCTCTCATACATTGCTGATGGCAAAACAATATGGCACAAGTGCTTTAGAAAACTGGTTAGCAGAATCTCATAAAGTTGAACATATGGCCGGGCATGGTGGCTCACACCTGTAATTCTAGCACTTTGGGAGCCTGAGGCAGGAGGATTGCTTGAGGCCAGTTCAAGACCAGTCTGAGCAACATAGTAAGACCCTGTCTCCACAAAAAGTAAAAAGAAAAAAATTATCCTGGTGTGGTGGCATATGCCTGTGGTCCCAGTTACACGGGAGGCTGAGGCAGGAGGATCATTTGAGCACAAGAGTTTGAGGCTGCAATGAACTATGACACCACTTCACTGCAGCCCGGGCAACAGAGCAAGATTCTGTCTAAAAAAAAAAGAGTTGAACAACAACAACAAAAAAGTTGAACATACAGTTTCCCCATGATTCAGTAATACCACCACTAGGTATTTACCCAAGAGAAATGGAAATTTACAGCAGCTTTATTTGTAATAGCCCCAAACTACAAACAATTCAAAGCAGGCAAGTGGATAAACTGTATATCCGTAAAATGGAATACTACTGACCCATATAAAAGAAATGAATTCTTCAAAAGCAACAAACATGGATGAACCTCAAACACCTTATGCTCAGCTAAAGAAACTAGATACAAAAGAATACACATTGTATTACTCAATTTATATGAAATTCTAGAAATTACAAAACTAAACTATGCTGATAGAAAGCAAAATAATGATTTCCTGTGGTACAGCAGATATGTATTTACTGAAAAAAGGAATGGCAGAACCCTTTAGAATGATGATATTGCTCTATATCTTGATTGTGATGTTGGTTACACAGTTTATACATTTGTCAAAACTCATTGGTCTGTACAGTTAAGATCTATACATTTGACTGTGTATAAAATATACCTCAATAAAACTTAATTTAGAAAAAAAGATACTTGGTAGCTATCATAATCACCATGAGGTGTGGAGAACCAGGCATAAGACTAGGTTTCCAGGACTAACTACCAAAACCTCACTGTACAACTGGTGTGATGAAGAAACCTTTTTGCTACCATAAAACACTAGATGCCATAATGAGTGTGATGTGCACCGTCTGGGGGATGGACACGCTTGAAACTCTGACTCAGGGGTGAACGGGGTAAGGGAAATACACGTAACCTAAACTTTTGTACCCCCATAATAAGCTGAAATAAAATTTAAAAAAACACTAGATGCTGCTATTCATACCACTGCTACTTCTACAACAGAAATTCAACCTTACTAGCATCCAGTAATGTCAATTACTACAACTTCTATGGTGGAAACTCAATCTAGCAACTATTGTTGCTGCTCACAGAGAGGGCATGAGTGCAAGAACAGCTAAGTTTTGTGATCAAATACTGTCACTATCATTATCTTCAGTTCAGTTTTTCTCCCTATGTGAATATACTTTTTTTAATTTTAATTTTTTTTATTTCACCATATTATGGGGTACAAATGTTAGGTTATATATATTACCATTGCCACAGCTGAGTCAGAGCTTCAAGCATGTCCATTCCCCCAGACAGTGTGCACCGCACCCATTAGGTGTGTATATACCTATCACCTCCTCCCCCCTCTCATCTGCCGACACCCGATGAATGTTACTACTATATGTACACTTAAGTGTTGATCAGTTAAAACCAATTTGGTGGTGAGTACATGTGGTGCTTGTTTTTCCATTCTTGTGATACGTCACTTAGTAGAATGGGTTCCAGCTCTATTTAGGATAATACAAGAGGTGCTATATCACCATTGTTTTTTTTCTGGCTGAATAGAACTCCATGGTAGACATATACCACATTTTATTAATCCACTCCTGTATTGATGGGCACTTGAGTTGTTTCCACCACTTTACAATTGTGAATTGTGCTGCTATAAACATTCGAGTGCAGATGTCTTTTGTTCTTTTGGATAGATGCCCAGTAATGGGATTGCTGGATCAAATGGTAGTTCTACATGTATCTCTTTGAGGTATCTCTGTATTATTTTCCACGGAGGTTGTACTAGTTTTCAGTCCCACCAGCAGTGTATGAGTGTTCCTATCTCTCCACATCAATGCCAACATTTATTGTTTTGGGACTTTTTGATAAAGGCCATTCTCACTGGAGATAAGTGATATCTCATTGTGGTTTTGATTTGCATTTTCCTGATGATTAGAGATGTTGAGCATTTTATCATATGTTTGTTAGACGTCAGTTTATCTTCTTTTGAAAAGCATCTGTGCATGTCCTTTGCCCACATTTTGACAGGTTTGTTTGATTTTTTTCTTGATGATTTTCCTGACTTCTATATAGATTCTAGTTATCAGCCCTTTAACAGATGTGTAACATGAGAATATTTTCTCCCATTCTGCAGGTTTTCTGTTTGCTCTTGTGATAGTTTCCTTGGCTGTGCAGAGCATATTAATTTGATCAGGTCCCATTTATTTATTTTTGTTGTTGCTGTGATTGCTGTTGAGGTTTTCTTCATAAATTCTTTGCCTAGGCTAATGTCTATAAGAGTTTTCCAACATTTTCTTCTAGAATTCTTATAGTTTCATGTCTTAGGTTTAAGTCTCTTATCCATTGTGAGTTGACTTTTGCAAGAGGTGCAAGATGCAGATCCTGTTTCAGTCTTCTACATGTGGCTATCCAATTTTCCCAGCACCTTTTATGAAATAGGGATTCATTTTCCCCGTGTATATTTTTGTCTGCTTTGTCACAGATCAGATGGCTATATGAGCATGGTTTTATATGAGCTATCTGGTCTGATCCACTGGTCTATGTCTCTGTTCTTGTGCCAGTACCATGCTGTTTCCGTTACTACACCCTTATAGTATAGCTTGGATTCTGGCAAATTGATGCCTCCCAATTTGTTCTCTTTGCTTAAGATTGCTTTGACTATATGTGGTCTTCTCTAGTTCCATGCAAATCATATAATTATTTTTTCTAGATCTGTGAAAAATGATGTTGGTATTTGAATAGGAACTGCATTGAATCTGTAGATCACTTTGGGCAGTATAGACATTTTAACAATGTTGATTCTGCTGATCCATGAGCATCATATGACTTTCCACGTGTTTACATCCTCTGCCATTTCCTTCCTCAGTGTTTTGTAGCTTTCCCTGTAGAGGTCTTTTACCTCCTTAGTTAAATACATTCCTAGGTACTTTGTTTTCTTTGTTGCTATTGTGAAGGATATTGAGTCTTTGATTTGGTCTCAGTTTGACTGTTGGCGTATAGGAATGCTACTGATTTCTGTACATTGATTTTGTAACCTGAGACTTTGCTGAATTTTGTTTATCAATTCCAGTGGTCTCATGGAAGAATCTCTGGGGTTTTCTAGATATAAGATAGTAAGTCAGCAAAGAGAGATAGTTTGACCTCTTCTGGCCCGATTTGGATATCCTTGGTTTGTTTCTCTTTTCTGATTGCTCTGGCTGGGACTTCTAGCACTATGTTGAAGAGAAGTAGTGATAGAAGGCAACCATGTCTGGTTCCAGTTCTAAGCGAGAATGCTTTCAAATTTTCCCCATTCAGTATGATGTTGGCTATGGGTTTGTCATTATGGCTTGTATCATTTTTAGGTAAGTCCCCTATATGCCTATTTTGTTAAGTGTTCTTATTATAAAAGGGTGTTGAATTTTGTCGAATACTTTTTCTGTGTCTGTTGTGAGGATCATTTGATCTGTTTTTGCTTCTATGTATGTGGTGAATTGCATTTATAGATTTGTGTATGTTGAACCATCCATGCATCTGTGGGATAAAGCCCACTTGGTCGTGATGGATTATTTTTTTGATAAGCACCTGAATTCAGTTTACTAGAATTTTTTTGAGAATTTTTGCATCTATATTCATAAGGGATATTGGTCTGTAGTTTTCTTTTTTTGTTGCATCCTTTCTTGGTTTTGGTATCAGGGTGATGTTGGCATCATAAAATGTGTTGGGGAGGATTCCTTTTTTCTCGATGTTGTGGAATAATTTCTACAGGATAGGCACCAGTTCTTCTTTGTAGGTTTGGTAAAATTAGGGTGTGAAGCCATCTGGTCTGGACTTTTCTTTTTACAGGGGTTTTATTGCTGTTTCAATTTTGGTACTTGATATTGGTCCATTCAGGAATTCTATTTCTTCCTCATTGTGCCTAGGATTGCTGTGTGTTTCTAAGAATTTTTCCATTATCTCCATATTTTCTAGTTTATGTGCATAGAAGTTTTTTTAGTATTAACAGATGATATTTTGTGTTTCTGTGGCATCAGTCATAATTTCTCCTTTTTCATTCCTGATGGAGCTTATTAGAGTTCTTTCTTTTCTGCTCATCCTTAATCTAGCTAGAAGTGTGTCAATTTAGTTTATTTTTTCAAAGAACCAACTTTTTGTTTTATTAATCTTCCATATAGTTTTTTAATCAATTTTATTTAGTTCTGCTCTCATCTTTGTTATTTATTTTCTTCTGCTGGGTTTGGGATTGGTTTGCTCATCCTTTTATAGTTCTTTGAGATGATTCATTAGACTGTTTATTTGTGATCTTTCTGTCTTTTGAATGTAGGCATTTATGGATATAAATTTTCCTCTGATGACTGCTTTATCTGTGTCCCACAGATTTTGATAACTTGTGTCTCCTTTATCTTTTAACTCAAAGAATATTTTGATTTCCATCTTGATTTCCTCCTTAATGAAATAATAATTCAGTAGAAGGTTGTTTAGTTTCCATGACTTTGTGTAGAGATGAGAGTTTCTGTTGGAGTTGATTTCTAATTTTATACCACTGTGATCTGAGAAGATGCATGGTATAATTCATATTTTTAAAAATTTTTTGAGACACGCTTTGTGGCCTAGGATATGGTCAATCTTAGAGAATGTCCCATGAGCTTATGAGAAAAACATATATTCAGTGGTTTTGGGGTAGACTGTTCTGTAAATGTCAGTCAGAGTTCTGTTTAAGTGCATTGTTTATTTGTTTATTTTATGTTTGGACGCTCTGTCCTGTTCTGTCAGAGGGGTGTTGAAGTCTTCGGCTATTATGGTGTTGCTGTTTATCATTTTGTTTAGATCAAGTAGGATTTTCTGTATGAATCAGAGTTCACTTGAGTTAGGTGCATAAATATGTAGAATTGTTATGTCTTCTTGTTGAATTGTACCCTTCAACATTATATAGTGACCCTCTTTGTCTTTCATTACTTTTGTTGATCTGAAGACTAAGTTATCTGAAATCAGAACCACCATGCCAGCTTTTTTTTTGGCTTCAGTTTTCTTAAAATATTGTTTTCCATCCCCTCACCTTGAGTCTGAATGCATCCTTGTGGGTTAGATGTGTTTCCTGAAGACAGAAGATGCTTGGCTTGTGCATATTTTTCCATTTGGCCAGCCTATGCCTCTTTAGTATTCAAGCCATTCACATTTATTGAGAGAATTGATAAGTGGGGCAGATTTCTGTTCATCCTGTTGAATTGAATTTTGTTGGTTTGTTTTCTCTCTTGAGCCATTGTGGTATGTGGCCATTGAACTTTAGCTTTTGGATGATTTTACATTTGTGAGTATTCACTGTGCTGATCCGTGTGTAATACTGTTTTCAGTACTTTCTGGAGGGCAGATCTTGTCTTTATAAATTCCCTCAGTCTTTGATTGCCTGAGAAGGTCTTTATTTCTCCTTGATATAGGAAACTTAGTTTTTCAGGGTACAAGATTCTAGGCTGGACTTTATTCAGTTTGAGAAGAGTAAAAATGGACCCCCTGTCTCTTCTGGCTTGTAAGGTCTCAGTTGAGAAGTCTGTCATTATTCTGATGGGTTTTCCTTTGTAGGTTACCTGCTTCTTTTGCTTTACAGCTTGTAGGAGGGCCTCATTCATGGTCATTTTGGCCAGTCTGATGACTGTGTGTTGTGGTGACTTCCTATTTGCAATGAATCTCCCAGGAGCCCTTTAAGCTTCTTGTACCTGGATATCTAGATTTTTAGCAAGGCCTGGGAAATTTTCCTCCATTATATCCTCAAGTAGTTTATCCAACCCTTGTGTATTTTCCTCTTCACTCTCAGGGATGCCTATAATTCTCATGTTAGGCCTCTTCACATAATACCACATTTCTTGTAGGCTTTGCTCTTTTCTCTTATTTCTCTGGTCTATCTTGGTGACTGACTTATTTAATTGAAAGATGTTATCTTCAGTCCCTGAGATTCTTTCTTCTGTTTGATGTACCCTGTTATTGAGGCTTTCCCCTGTGTTTTGCAATTCCTTGAATAAATTCTTCATTTCCAGGAGTTCTGTTTGATTTTTCTTTAATATTTCAATT
The DNA here is from genome assembly GCF_041146395.1 of Eulemur rufifrons. NCBI lineage: Eukaryota > Metazoa > Chordata > Mammalia > Primates > Lemuridae > Eulemur > Eulemur rufifrons. The sequence continues at coordinate 18,121,681 of NC_091012.1, read as the reverse complement.
TCTTTAGTGAATTTTTCTTCCAAATCCTGGAATTTTTTTTTTGTGGTTTCTTTATGTTGATTATCCATTTTTTCTTGCATATCATTGAGTTTTCTTACAATCCATGTTCGAAATAATTCTTCTGTCATTTTAGTGTTCTGAATTTGGTTGATGTCCATTGCTAGCGACTGGTGTTCCCCTTTGGGGGTGTGCTTTCCGTTTGATTCTTCCTACTTCCAGAGTTTTTGCTGATTCCTTCCCATCTGGATCATCTGTTGCTTCTTACCTTTAGATTTTTGTTTGAATAATGACATGCCCTGTTTAGTCTCTGAGCCAGTATGTGATATTTGTGGGTGAGATTGGACCACACCCTATATTATGAGTCAGTAGATGCAGTAAAAGGGTGTGCAGAATGACCTCCCTGTCCGTAGGTGGTGCTTGCTTGGAGGAACAGGCTGCAGAGTTGTTTTTGGGTCCTGTAACCAGCTTTGATCATCTCCAGAGGCACTCTAGTGCCTCAGGTGGTGGGTGGGGCCCTGGGGCTTCCAGGTGTGTCCTTATTCTGCACCTCAGTGGGGGCAGGTCAGGAAGTGAGTCTTGGCAGAGCTGGGTTGGTGAGCCTGCCCTCAAGCTGCACAAGTGCTGTTAGCAGGGGGCAAAGGTCTGATCTCTGCTTCTGGGCAAAGCTGCCAGGGATGGGCTGAAATGTCCCCACTCAGCCAAAAAGTCCGTATGTGGGGTGGGGCTGTCTGAGACCTGCAGTCTGGAGCAGGCCTCACTTCTTTCCACTCTCCCTTATTCCGCAATTCCTCCTGGGCCTTTGCCAGCAGGCAGGACCTCAAGCCAGTGGATCTCCCCTGGTTGTGATGCGGGGCCAGGAGGTTCCCTGCCCAGGATCGTAGCTGGGGCTGGGAGAATGGCCTTCCTGTTGGAGGAGAGTTGCCCCTCAAGCACGCTGATCTGCCTCTAAAGGCACACATACCTCAGTAGGCTTGTTCACAAATATCCCTTCTGTGCCCCCGGGCAATGTGATTGAGACCTGAGTGTACAAGATCTGGTCTGCAGGGCTGTCCCCTGGACCCTGGAGATCAATCCCTGACCCTGCCAGGAAGAGGAGTGCTGTTCTGAAGTCACCCACGGAATGCCCAAGCTGGATCAATGTCTCTCCACCTTGAGATTTGCCCTGCTCTCCTGGAGTCACCAGGCAAGCAGCACTGGGAGGGCTGGCCTGTAGGGAGCTCACAGTCTGAGTATTTCTCTGTCTGCTGTAGGGCCCCAAAAGGAAAGGTCCCGTTCCCTGCAAATGTCTCTGAGTGGTGGCTAAATTTTCTCTCTTGGCAGCTGCGGGTAGGGAAAGGGAAGGGGAGAATGACATAATATGGCGTCTGCCGATAGGCTCAGTTCTGCAGGCCGGGAGGTGCCCCGTGGGAGCTAGGAGCCTGGTGCCCTGTCCACAAGAGGCTCACCACTCACTGGTGGTGGCAATCTCTGGGCTGATGTTGGTAGGTCTCTCCAACGGCTCAGGAGCCCACCAGCAGTCCGAGATGCAAGGGAGGGGAAATTTAAACACTCCACCTACCCTTGTTGCTGGTCTCCAAGCCTCTCAGTGGCCTTTCTCCTTCCAGTTCTCCCCAGAAACTTCTTCCATGGAGTCTCCTGTAGTTTCAGGCACCCTTCCTTCCAACCCTCATCTGATCTATGTTTGTCTGCCTGTTTATTGTTTTTTCACTTTCTTCTAAAATCTGTCTTTCTTGCAGAGGCACTCTGGCTGGCAGTTTTTCTCGCCTGACATCTTGCCCCCTATCTGGATATCTTAATCTCTGGTGATACCAGAGAAGTTTTCCTCAAATAAGTTTTCCATGTTTTTGCTTTCTTTTCTTCTCCCTCCACAATACCTTTAATTCTCCCCCTGCCCAGGTCCCACAGAGGCAGTTGCCACAGCACTTCTCAGGTTAGCATCTGTAGCACCTGTTCTGCTGAAATCCCCTGTGGGAGGGGGGTGCTTGGCTTCTATCCATGGGGCCCATGAAAGCGTCTGCTCTCCCTGCTCCCTCCCCAGCCCAGCTTGAGCACTGCAGAGGTAGCTGCATGAAAGCCGAACCCTGTGTGGACCAGGTGCTCTTGACTTGAGTTCAGAATGGCGTCAGTTGCAGCAACCCAGGAACAGAAGGCACTGGTCCCTGCTTTGCCCACTCTCCAGTACAATGTCACTGTCACTGCACAGACTTCAAGCATCTCCCTGATTAGTCCAGAGGTCTATGGTGGTGGGGGCGGCCCCCTCACAACTCAAGCCACAGTGTTCATGGGGGAGCATGGAGCCCCGGGGTTCTTTCCCCTTTCTTCCTGATGTATGGATGTCTCCCCCAGGTACCTTCCAATCTTGCTGAGTGGATCACCCCATCAGCTTCTCCTTCACTCTGAGCATCCCCTGTTTCTTCTCCAATAATTCACAGTTTTCTCTCCAAGAAGGCCCATCTATAGGGGGGCATAAACCTGCAACTTTTGATCCTCTCTTGAGAGCAGCATGAGCAGGCTGCTTCTAGTCTGCCTTGTTACCCCTTCTCCCCCTCTGTACCCAAAACTTTTTCAACATCCCCAACACAAACTCTATATCCATTAAACAGTAACTTTCCTTACCCACAGCCCCTGGTAACTTCTACTTTCTGTCTCTATGAATTTGCCTATCGTAGGTACCTCCTGTGAGCAGAATCATACAATATTTGTCTCTCTGTGTTTGGCTTATTTCATAAGTACAATGATTTCAAGGTCCATCCATGTTGTATCATATATCAAAATTTAATTCCTTTTTATGATTGAATAGTACTCCATTGTATATATTACCATGTTTTATGTATATATTCATCTATTAATGGACATTTGGCTTTTTAACCATTTTCTGACTTCTGTGAATAGTACTGCTGTGAACATTTGTGTACATGTTTTTTCTTTTGTTACTTGTGCTTTTGGCGCCATATTTAAGAAATCATTTCCTAGTCCAACATCATGAAGATTTAATCTCAAGTTTTCTTCTAATATTTGTATAGTTTTAGTACTTATATTTAGGTCTTTGATCTATTTTGAGTTAATTTTTGTACATGATGTTAAGTAAGGATCCAACTTCATTCTTTTGCATGTAGATATCCAGTTTTACCAGCACCATTTGTTGAAGGAAGAGTGTTCTTTCCCCATTTAATGGTCTTGGCACCTTGTTAAAAATCAATTACACATAGATGTTTGCATTTCTGGACTCTCCATTCCACTCCATTGATTTATAGATTCCATTGTCTGTCCTTATGCCAGTACCACACTGTTTTGATTACTGTGTTGTAATAAGTTTTGAAATTGAGAAGTGTGACTCCTCCAACTGTTTTCTTCCTTTTCTAAATTATTTTGACTATTCAAACTCCCTTACAATCTCATATAAATTTTAGGATTGGACTTTCTATTTCTTCAGAAAGTGTCATTGGGACTTTATATATAATAGAAAAAAAAACAACCTAGTCTCATGCCCAACACAGATCAGAACACTCTGTTCACCAAAACATTTGTGATGATTTCTCCCCACCAACAACCTTTTCTTTTGTAAACACCAACTGGATGCCCTATAATTCAATTCCAGCACCATCTACCTGGAGATAGTCTTAGATCCCACAGGTTAAGGGCTCAATCCTGCATGACTGTTCTCACTTCAGATGTCATCATAGGTAGTGGGTTGGTCACCTATACTTCTGACCAACCATCTATAAATCAGGTTCCCACAATCGCCTCCTCAGGTTACATTAACATTTTAGGATGGGTCACAGAACTCATAGAAACACTTACATTTACTGATTTATTATAAAAGATATTTAAAAGGGTACAGATGAACAGCCAGATGGAAGAGATGCATAGGACAAGGAATAGGGGAAGACGTGCAGAGCTTCCATGTCCTCTCCGGGTACATCACCCTCCAGAAACCTGAACATGTGTAGCAACCTGGAAGTTCTCCAAACCCGATAGTACTAGGGATTTTTATGGATGCTTCATTACATAGGCATGATCAATTGTTAATTCAATCTCTAATCCCTCTTCCCTTCCTGGAGGATGGAGGTGGAGCTGAAAGTTCCAAGCTTCTGATCATGGTTTGGTCTTTCTGGTGACCAGCCAGAGTCTCCTTATAAGAACAAAATATGCTCCTATCACCCAGAAAATTTCAGGGGATTAAGCTGATAGTTATGTTCCTGGAACCAGGGTCTCAGACCAAATATTAGAACAAAAGATTCTCATAGAATCCTTATTGCTTGGGAAATTATGAGGGTTTTAGAAGCTCTGTGCCAGGAACCAGGGTCTTGCATTCAATCTATAGACTGCTTTGTGAAGTATTGCCATTTTAACAGTATTAAATCTTTCAATCCATGAATACAGGATGTCTTTCCATTTATTTATGTCTTCTTTAATTTCTGCAATGATAACTTTTGGTTTAATTTGCTCTTCTTTTTTCTAGCTCCATAAGGTGGAAAGCTAGGTAATTTATTTGAGATCTTTCTTTTTAAGGTAGGCATTCATAGCTGTAAATTTCCCTCTGAGCATGATTTTTTTTACTGCATCCTATAGGTTTTGGTAGATTATATTTTTGTTTTCATTCATCACAAAGTATTTTCTAATTTCCCTTGTGAGTTCTACATTGACCCATTAATTGTTTAAGAGTGTGTTGCTTAATTTTGACATATTTGTGGGGTTTCATCCTGTTATTGCTTTTTAGTTCTTTCCATTGTGGACAGAACAGATAATTTGTATGTATTCAATCTTTTAAATTTATTGAGACTTGTTTTGTGGCTTTACATATGATGTATCATGGATAATGTTCTATGTGCATTTGAAAATGTTTATTTTACTTTTGGTGGTTGAAATGTTCTATATATGTGTGTTAGATTTACTTGGTTTATAGTGTCTTTAAAGTCCTTATTTTCTTATCGATCTCCTGTCTATTCATTCTATCCATTATTGAAAGTGGAATATTGAAGTCTTCAACTGTTATTGCACAATTGTCTGTTTCTCCCTTCAATTTCTGTCAGTTTTTTCATCATTTATTTTTTGGACTCTGTTGTTAGGTGCATATATATTTATAATTATTGCACCTTCTTTTTTTTTTTTTTTTTGTTGAGACAGAGTCTCACTTTGTTGCCCAGGCTAGAGTGAGTGCCGTGGCATCAGCTTAGCTCACAGCAACCTCAGACTCCTCGGCTTAAGCGATCCTACTGCCTCAGCCTCCCGAGTAGCTGGGACTACAGGCATGCGCCACTATGCCCGGCTAATTTTTTCTATATAGATTTTTAGTTGTCCATATAATGTCTTTCTATTTTTAGTAGAGACGGGGTCTCGCTCAGGCTGGTCTCGAACTCCTGACCTTGAGCAATCCACCCGCCTCGGCCTCCCAGAGTGCTAGGATTACAGGCGTGAGCCACCACGCCCGGCCCCATTGCACCTTCTTGATGAATTTACCTTTTGTTAATATATCATTTCCTTCTTTCTCTTTTGTAACAATTTTTGACTTAAAGTCTATGCCTCAAATATTTTGATGCTCTGTTGGTTAGGTATAGAAACTAGAAAACAATGTTAGAACTGTCATGTCTTTTGAAGAGTTGACCCCTTATCATTATGTAATGCCCCTCTTTATCCCTGATAATTTTCTATTTTTCCAATTCCAGTTATCTGAAATTAATATAGCTGTTCTAGCTTTCTTGTGATTAGTGTTTGAATTTTATATCTGTTTTTCCATCACATAATTTTTAACCTGTGCTATATATTTAAAGTGACTATCTTTTTTTTAAAGTTGCTACCTTGCAGGCAACATATAGTTGGATTTTTTTGAAACCCACACTATCTTTATGTATATGTATTATATATGTGTGTATACACACACACACACACACACACACACACATCTTTTCCAAGTTCACATCAGACAGGTAATGTGCCAATGTCATAACAAAGTTTGAGACAGGCACATCCCACACATGAGTGTGAAAACCAAAACCAAATCATCATGCTCATGAACTATGAAAGGATAACATTGACAATATTTCTTTTAATTTGTGCATTTAGGCCATTTATAGTTAAGTGATGATTGATATTTTGGATGAAAATCTACTATATTTGGTATCTTTTTCTGTTTATTGCATTTCTCTTTGTTTCAGCCTCCCTTTTTATGCCTTCTCTGCTTTTAATTGAGCACTTTATATGTTTCCATTTTATCTCCTCTCTTAGCATTTCAATTATACTTCTTTTTAAATTTTTTGTGGTTGCCCTAGAGTTTGCAGTATATGTTTTTCAATGAATCCCAGTTCTTCAAATAACACTATACAGCTTCACATGTAGTGCATAAACCTTATAACAGATATTCTTCTCATACCCAAAGATTTTTCTTCCAGTCATTTCACCTCTCCACATGCTATAGTCATCCAATACATTTTTGCTATTATTACTTTAAATAGTTATATTTTAAAACAATTGAGAATAAGAATAAGTTTAAATTTATTTTACCTTCATTTATTCCTTCTCTGTTGTTTTTCCCTTTCTGTATATAGAGCCAAGTTTTTGCCCTATATCATTCTCTTTCTCCCTGAAAAACTTACTTTAAAATTTCTTGCAAGGCAGGTCTACTGGTGACACATTTCTTCAATTTTTGCTTGTCTCAGAAAATAGTTATTTCTCTCTCCTTCACTTTTGTGATGATTAATATTAGGTATAAACTTGACTGGATTGAGGGATGCCTAATGGCTGGTGAAGCATTGTTTCTGGGGGTGTCTGTAAGGATGTTTCTAGAGAAGATTGACATGTGAGTCAGTGGACTGGGGGAGAGGAAGATCCATTCTCAATGTGGTCAGGCACCATCTAATCAGCTGCCAACTTTCTGAGCGCTCACTCTCTCTTTCTCACTCTCTCTCTCTCTGAGAAAGCATGATTCTTTTTCTCCTCCTGCCCTTGGACATCAGCCTCCCACTTCTTTGGCTTTTGGACCCTGGGATTTGCACTAGCAGCCTCCTGGGGGCTCTCAGACCTTTGACCTCAGACTGGGAACTGCACTGTCAGCTTACCTTGTTTTGAAGCTTTTGGACTGGGAGTGAACCACGCTGCTGGGTTTTCTTACCCTCCAGCTTGCAGATGACCTGTCATGGGACTTTGCCTTTGCAATTGTGAGATCCAGTGCTCCCTAATGAATTCCCTTTCATATATATATATATCCCATTGGTTCTGTACCTCTGGAGAACCTTGACTACCACAACCTGAAGGATAATTTCACTGTAAATCAAATTCTAGGTTTTTTTTTTTCTTTCAACGCTTTGAATATTTCATTCCACTGTCCTTTTGTTTTCACGGTGTCTGATTTTCTGTAATTATTATCCTTGTTCTAAAGGTCAGGTGTTTTTTCTTCTGGCTTCTTTCAAGATTTTTCTCTTTGTCTTTGGTATTCTGTTGTTTGAATATGATATGCTTAGGTGTAGATTTTTTTAATTCTCCTTGGTGTTCTCGGAGCTTCTGAGCTTCCTGGATCTGTGGTTTTGTGTCTGTCAATCATTTTTTTAATTTTTCAGCTATTTACCTCAAATATTTCTTCAGATCCTTCCTTCCTTCACCTTCTGCTAACCAACAAAGTGTATGTTACACTTTTTGAAATTGACCCACAGTTCCTCAGTATTTTATTGTGGTTTTTTTTTCTCATTCTTTTTTTCCATGAATTTCACTTGGGGAAGATTCTCTTGACCTATCTTTACATTCACTGATTTTTTTTGTCCATATCCTGTCTACTGATGAGCCCATCCAAGGCAGTCTTTATTTTTGTTACAGTGTTTTTGATTGTAGCATTTCCTTTTTACTTTTGTAGAGTTTCCATCTCTCTGCTTACATTAGCCATCTGTTCTTGCATGTTGTCTGAAATGCACATTAAACCCATAATGTGCCCACTGTACACCCACAATAATGGTTAAAAATTAAACAATACACCACAAGTGTTGACAGACATTGTTGCACAATTGATATTTTATACATTTTATACATTGCTGGTGGAAGTATCGACTGGAACAACTTTTTAAAAAAATATTTGACAGTATCAAAGCTGAAAGTATGAATACCCTACAACCTAGCAATTTCACTCCTAAGTACATAACTAACAGAAATGAATGTGCATGTTCACCCAAAGACATGTATATTAATGATTTGAAAAGCATCATTTATAATAGCCCTAAACTGGAAACAACCCAAAGGTTCATCAATAGTAGAGTGAATAAAACTTTTTTGAATACCCTTACAAACCACTGACACATACTACGATATGAATAAATCTCAAAAACAGGCTGAGCAAAAGAGACACAAAAGACTAAGTGCTGTATTATTCCATTTATATAAAATTTCTAGAAAGGGTAAATATGTTCTATTATTAATATAATAATAAGTCAGAGTAAGGGTTACCTCTTGGGAAGGGATGAATGGGATATAGAATCAGAAAGGGCCAGAGAGAACTTGCTTGGGTCCTGGATGTGTTCTATATCTTTATCTGAATAGGGGTTACACAGGCATATGTCCATATGTGCAATTTCATTTAGCTTTACACTTAAAATTATTGCTCCTCATGCATTTCTATACATGTTATATTTTAATAAAATTTTTAAGCTCCTGAGATAATTCTCATATTCCATCTCTTCTTACTCTTTTGTTTTAAGCCTCTGCTTTAAACCATGAAACTCAATACTATCCTTGCATTCCCAGCAGAAATATATCTCCTTGTGGCCATATTGCCCTTGTGTCTTCCCTGTTCTATTGATGATCCTCTTTCTTCTTTCTCTTTTGCTTAGGTCAGTCTTATAGAATATTCCAGTCACTATGTTCCAAGTCTTAACTGTCAGCTCTTAGGATATTCTATTTCTGCACTATTCCCTGTTCCATGATTTAAGATTGTCCATGTTATAAAGGTCCAAGGGCTCAGGAGTACTTATTGAGGATTTGTTCTTTAAGTGTCTTTCAGATAAAAAAAATAGGCAATCATAGTGAGCTATTAGTAATCCTAATGCAATACTGGCTCCATTCCAATGACTTGGAGATAAACAACCTAGATCAGATAAGTAATAAGGAGATTCTTTCTGGGGCTCTAAGTATCCACTGAATAATTTCTAATGTGTCTCTAAATTGTCATTAACAGCTATTATAAGGTTACCTTTAAGCTAATTCTCCTTTTCCCTCTTTTCTCATCCTTCCTCTATCCTTATGTTCCTATTTCTTCACATTATCCATTTAAAATGCTCATGCTATAATATTCCTCAGTCACCTTCACAAAGCCTTTTAAAGTTTATCCTTGGGCCTCTCATTACTGACATTTTAAACATTGAACTATTTACAGTGTACAATACTTACAAGTTAAATTATTCTACCACATTATTACCTGGATATCTAAGAAACTGAGTGAAAACTGAAAATCTCACACCTTCCAGAAAGATAAATCATAAGCATATTTATAATCCCTATTCTGATACATGATCTGCTCATCACAACACAGACCATAGTACTGTTTCAATTAATGGCTAGACATGTTTAGCATTGCAAACATTTTTCTAAATAAAAATACACAGAAAATCCCTAAATCTACACCGATGATATCTAGACATTCCTCAATAAGTTCCACTGCAGTGTGAATGCAAATGTGTAGATTTTCATTCAAAATTAATTAGACACTTCATACTTGCATGCTCAGCTTTACACTTCATGATAACTATACCCAATTCACCACAGAGGACATAAAATCCTATAATAATAATGAAATTCATCCATAAGAATTTTCTTCACCCAAACTGATAGTACCATGTAAATGAAGTCCTAAAGCATGCAAGGTTATCAATCAGAATTATAATACTATATACCACTTTTATATTTTTCAAATGTATAATTACTTCTACATTAAAAGTATAACCATTGAAAAGTTATAGGTAAAGAGTCCACAGCATTTACTCAATTTTAAGGAAGCTGGAGGATGAGACTGTAGAACTAGGAATGATAAAGGAAAGATGGATTGGCTTGGGAAAAGTAAAACAGTTACTTATTCTGAACTTTTTCTTCTAGGCCACTTATGATTTAAACAGTAATCTTTGAGCCTGATAAAGTTTTTGTTAATCACTCTCTCTCCCCTGAGTTATTCTGATCCCTGAGGCAAGGAGCCAGTTTTATTCTTCAGGAAGTTTATTTCTTCTCCCAGTGTCTAGAGGATAGGGATATCTTGAGAATTGGTATTTGGGCCTGGTGAGGAAGCAGGAAGGACCTGCCAAGGGCTAGGAAAAAATCATTTTTGCCTTCTTGTGAGTGTCATTCAAAGCCCTAACAATTATCCAACTATTTCATTAAAACATTTCTTTTGAGCAGATATCCATAGTGTCTTCATTATCTAATCTATCTATCTATTATCTATCTATCAAACTATCCATGCTGTGCTCTGTTAGGCAACAGGATACAAATACAAAAGCTCAAGAAAGATTCTGCCTATAAGGACCTTTTGTCATGAGACCAACACATGATAATGAACATACTATACTTTAAAACCACTGTACATATATAAGACTGTTTTTTATTTGTTCATTAAATCGAAGTAGATTTGAAAGGCTGCTGGAATTGCTCCTCTGAAAATCATTTGGGGGTTGGTTTCAGTAAATTTTGCCTGATATTCTCCAAAGGGGACATTGCAGTGGAAGAGGTTTCTGGCTGAAGTTGGTCAGAAATGCTGCCAAAGTATGAAATCAGCCAAGGTTTTTTTGGTGCCCTTCCAACCTCCCTAACTACTGACTCTCAAATCTTCAGTACCTTCAGATTGTCCCAAGCTTTACAGGCCCTCCTTCTATAGCATTGCACCCACATTTTCCTTACTTGGGCAGCTCCTGCTTGGAGTTTTTCTATTTGGTGTTTTACCAGTCAAATGTATTTATACTCTTTTTCAGAAGGCCTTAGAATTGGAGAGACTAATTCTCTGGAGATAGGCACTGATTCAGGATACAGTTAATATAGGGCAGCCATCTTTGTCTCTGGTCAATTCCACTATCAATGCATAAAGGACAGGATTTCTCCTCCTTGTACCAGACCTTTTAGAACTGTAGCCTATCCATTTGTCTTCTTTACCATCTTTTTCTGACACAAATTCCACAGAAGCTATCTTTATTTTGCTTTAATTCCAGATTCTGTAGATGTTTTACTCTCTATTATAGGTGCTATAATTTAGAAAGAACCCTAGACTAATTTCTAGTGACAACTCTGACATGAACTTGGACAATTCATTAATCATAGTTAAAAGGAACTGACAGTTCATTTTGAACAGTGGTTCCCAAACTTTTTCACATCATGACGCAAAATAAAAAATTCTATTTGTATGATATATTTCACTGGGACATACAGGTAAGGCTGCTTACAGCCAAAGGGAACTGGTTTGAGGGTTAGAGCTGCCCAATGCCCTGTCTAGTCACCATAGGGACTGAAGGGATCAATATCTTACTGTATACCTGTAGTCCATTTGTGGGAACAAGTATGACAAAGACAACACACCAATTCAGCTCCAAGATTTCATTTTTATTTTTTCACCATCCTGTCATATTCAAGATGCGTTTCCTGTATGATGTCTTTTCAAGTAGATTTCCATTCTCTATTTGAATATTTCTAGTGTTGAGAAACTTACTGCCTCTCAAGGAAGGAAGTCTATTGGTTATACAGTTCTGTTTATTATCAAACTAAAATTTGCCTCTAAGAACAGAACACATTACTTCAGGTGGGATTTAGTCAGAGCAAATTTAAATAGGATTTTTATACCTTCCTTCCTTTGCATATTATGCTTTAATTAATGAAGATTGAAATTTTATTAGCTTTTATAGTAACTATGCACTGTTGACTCAAGTTTACTGTAAACTAAGTCCTCTAAGTCTTTTTTCACATGTCAAGCTCTTAAGCCAAGTCTGCTTTATCCTGTGTATTTGAACGATTTTTCCATTGATCATTATCACATTTAAAAAATGTGGGCCCATTCTTGGGATACTTCACTTAGTAGAATGAGTTCCAGCTCTATCCAGGATAATACAAGAGGTGCTGGATCACCATTGTTTCTTATAGCTGAATAGGCACCACATGTACTCATCATCAAATTGGTTTTAACTGATCAACACCTAAGTGCACATATAGTAATAACACTCATCGGGTGTCGGGCAGATGGGAGGGGGAGGAGGGGATGGGTATATTCACACTTAATAGGTGCGATGCACACCATCTGAAGGATGGACACTCTTGAAACTCTGACTCGCAGGGTGGAGGCAAAGGCAATATACATAACCGAAACATCTATACCCCCATAATATGCTGAAATAAAAAAAAAGGAATTAATAAAGTGGGTCCTTTTAAGCTCTCTTCATCTGTATTCAAACCATCAACAAAAATATTGAACAGGCCACGTACTAAAACTGTCTCTAAATTTGATACCTTTTATCCTTTCACTTAATATTTCTCAACCACTTTTATTTTATGAACAAAACACCTGCAGTTCATGTCCCAGTTCAAGTTCCCATCATGGAACTTATGATTAATCCAATAAGCAGAACTTTTGGGGTATAATTATTCAATTAGTCATGAGCCTATGTAGTTGTTTTGCCACCTTTCTATTTTTTCATAAATATATAAAACATTGTCAAATGCCTGAATTGTTCAATCCAGATACACTATGTATACAACATTCACCTTATCTACTAACCCTTGAAGGAAGTGCAACACATCTGCAAACAGGCATGAAACAGTAAGTTGGAAGCATAGCTGTAGCTTGCCAATAAGTACACAAAAAGAATTTGTGGGATGTATATATGGCTTATTTGAGAAGAACAGCTCCAAGAGAAGACAGAAGTGTGTCTCTGTATGGAAAGAGAAGAAGAAAATGTTGGGGGTCATGTAATCAGAGGAAGTGTGATATATGAAACTAATTGAGAGTGACCAGGCCATAGCTTGAAGATGTGCCAGAAACTCCAAAAATAAGAAGTAAAGCAGCCAATTGAGGCCCACAATGGTGGGAGGGACAAGATTTTAGGTGTCAAGAGACACACTGAAAAGTGGTGGTTCCCAAACTGGAATATTTTCTACAACTTTGGTCATTATGAGCAAGACAAAGGACGTCCAAAAGACTATGAATTAGGCATTTTGGATAGGTGTAGCTGGCTAGCTGCATATGCCAGCTACTGACAATGTTATTATATATTGTTTTCTGTTAATTGAACTTCTTAATGTAACTTTGTGCCAAGGGTGCATAATATGCAAAATATTTTGCTTAGGGGAAAAGAAAGCTGCTTGCCTCAGTATAACAGATATTTCTAGCTGTAACACATACCAAAATAGGTTATTCACAGTAACTTGATTTGGGTCTTCTGTTTTAGCAAAAATGAGCATGGAGTTTTCAGCAAGTAATTATTCTGTCAAAAGTAACTGTTGGCCATGCATGTTAGTTGCTGGTGATCACCAATTCTTTTCCTTCTCATTAATGTTAATACTTCTTTTTTTTAAATCAGTTCTAAAGCCTTGACTAAATTTTACATCGAGGTCACATTTAATAAATTCTGGAAATTTCTCCTATTTTTTTGAAACTAAGTACTACATTTCTAGCCCCTGTTTTAGAGTATCTCTCCCATTCTCCATGAGTCTTCAAAGATCACCAAGAAGGATCTAATTCATAATTTTTCTCGGTAGGAACATGATTCATGATCAGAAGACTTGAACTTATTGAGTGAACTACATACTTCATTCTGTATTATCATCTGTCTTGGGTTATACTTTCTCTTTTAAATGTTCTAGTATGTCCACTGTAGATATAATTACACTGACAGAGAAGATGGTGGCAAAATGGTAGCTGAGTAATTTTGACGTTATGTTTTTTGAGACAGGGTCTCACTTTGTCATCCAAGCTGGAGTGCAGTGGTGAGAACATAACTCACTGCAGCACCAGACTCCTGGACTCAAGCATTGATCTAATTTTAATCATCTATTAACATAACATATGGCCCAAGCAGTTTCCCTACATGAATCATCATATGTAAGTGGTTCTCAAAGGATAAATCTTGGTGATATATCTTGTAATGGGAATCAGAAGACCTAAAATTTAATCCCACTTTCCTCCCTGTGCTCATATTTGCTGCTGTGACTTTTGGTAAGTCCCTTTCCCTCTCTGGACAATAGTGTCAAATGAGTTGGGTCAAGTGATACCTAGGATCTTTTATAGATTCTCATTCTAAGAGTATATTAGAATATGAAATTTCTGTAGTCATGAATGCTCACTGTCTCAGTCTGTTTTGTGCTGCTATAACAAAATACCTGAGATGGGGTAATTTATAAAAGATAAACAAAACCTTTTCTGTTTCACAGTTCTAGAGGTAGTAAGTCCAAGATCCAGCCACTTCCATCTAGTGAGGGCCTTTTTGTTGTGTCCTCACATGGTGGAAGGTGGAGGGCAAGACACCCTTTAGAAGGGCTCCCAATCCCATTCACAAGGGAGAAGCCCTCCTGGCCTAATCACCTCTTAAAGTACCCACCTCTTAATACTATCACAATAGCAACACCTGAATTTTAGAGGGGACAAATTTAAACCATAGTATTCATGCTTTTTTTTTGTATTCATGCTTTTAACTTATTCATTGTCCCCAAAGATATCTTGAGTCTCTTTTATGTTCTTCCTATGTTTTCCTTTCATCCTTTCCATTTCTAGATATATTCTTTTAGTCAATTCAGATCAGTGATTATAAATGTTAGTTGAATCATAGAATTCATGGAATTGTTTCACAATAGAAACAAATAAAATAAAATACCTAGCAATATTTAACTAAGGAGGTGAAAGATCTCTACAGGGAGAACTATAAATACTGAGGAAGGAAATAGCAGAGGACATAAACAGGTGGAAAAACATACCATGCTCATGGGTCAGCAGAATCAACATTGTTAAAATGTCTATACTACCCAAAGTGATCTACAGATTCAATGCAATCCCTATTCAAATACCAACATCATTTTTCACAGATCTAGAGAAAATAATTCTATGCTTCATATGGAACCAGAGAAGACCCCGTATAGTCAAAGCAACCTTAAGCAAAAAGAACTTATTGGAAGGCATCAATTTGCCAGACTTCAAGCTATGCTACAAGGCTATAGTAACGAAAACAGCATGGTACTGGCACAAGAACAGAAACATAGACCAATGGATCAGACCAGAGAACCCAGATATAAAACCATCCTCATATAGCCATCTGATCTTTGACAAAGCAGACAAAAACATACAATGGGGAAAAGAATCCCTATTCAATAAATGATGCTGGGAAAATTGGATAGCCACATGCATAAGAATGAAACTGGATCTGCACCTCTCACCTCTCACAAAAATCAACTCACTATGGGTAACAGACTTAAACCTAAGACATGAAACCATAGAATTCTAGAAGAAAATGTTGGAAAACTCTTATAGACATTGGTCTAGGCAAAGAATTTATGAAGAAGACCCCAAAGGCAATCACAGCAACAATAAAAATAAATAAATGGGACCTGATCAAATTAATATGCTTCTGCACAGCCAAGGAAACTATCACGAGAACAGAAAATCTGCAGAATGGGAGAAAATATTTGCATGCTATACATCTGATAAAGGGATGATAACTAGAATCTATTAAAAAACTCAAGAAAATCAGCAAGAAAAAATCAAACAACCCCATTGAGAAGTGGGAAAAAGACATGAACAGAAACTTCAAAAGAATACAGACTAATGGCCAGCAAATATATGAAAAATGCTCAAAATCTCTAATTATCAGGGAAATGCAAATCAAAACCACACTGAGATATCACTTAATTTCAGTGAGAATGGCTTTTATCAAAAAGTCCCAAAACAACAAATGTTGGCATGGACTTGGAGAGATAAGAACACTCACACACTGCTGGTGGGACTGCAGACTACTACAATCTCTATGGAAAGCAGTATGGAGATATCTCAAAGAACTAAAAGTAGAACTACCATTTGATCCAGCAATCCCACTACTGGGTATTTACCCAAAGGGAAAAAAAAAAGACATTCTTTAAAAGACATCTGCACTCAAATATTTATAGATACACAATTAACAATTGCCATGATGTGAAAACAACCCAAGTATCCATCAATCCATGAGTAGATTAATACAATGTGGTATATATATATACCATGGAATACTCATCCAGAAAAAAATGGTGAACTACTACCTCTTGCGTTAACCTGGATGGAGCTAAAGTCCATTTTTCTAAGTGAAGTATCACAGGAATGGAAAAACAAACACCATGTACTCACCATTAAATTGGATCTAACTGATCAACACTTACATGCTCATATGGAAATAAAAGTCATCGGAAATCAAGCGGGTGGGAGGGGGGAGGAGAGGATTGGTAAATTCACACCTAATGGGCACAGTGCACACTATCTGGGGAATGGGCACATGTATAACTTTGACTCAAATGGTACAAAAGCGATTTATGTAACCAAAACATTTGTACCCCTGTAATATTCTGAAATAAAAAAGAATTGATAGAGTGTTTTATTTGCATTTCTCACAGCATTTTCACAGTGAGGAATACCAACAAATCAGTCATTTGAAAAGGTACCATAAATAAAGTTATCATCAGTAATATCAATTTAAAGATAAACGTTCATCAATAAAAAGGTACTGATGCAAAGTTTGGAAATATCTGATTACTTGGAGACATATATTTATAGAATGTTAGATTTTACAGGTGAAAACTGATTTTCTGGGAGATAGGGGCCACTTTTTCCATTCTCCTCTGGTTTCCATGAGGGAAGATTTTTCTCTACACTCTCCTGTCATCTTTTTGTTTCCTCACCTACTAATTCTGGTGACTTAACTTGATTGATGTATTTAAGAGCATGAAATGAGCAAGTGCAACTCAACCTCTTTCTTCTTCTATCCCCTTGGGAGCTACCTGCTCATAGGAAAAATGCATTCTTGTCTGTTCCTTCATTCCTTAAGTTTTACAGGGACAGGCTTTCACATGAGGTTACCTGGGGTTGTGTAGCATTACTTGTGTATGAATGGGTAAGTCTGACTAATGATTTGGTGCAATATTAAGGAAGCCACATTTCCCAATATCAGTTTTATCAGTAATAAAGCCAATATTTCGATCTCCATGTGCATCACTTCTCTACCTTTCAAGTGGTTCCAAATTCAGGCAAATAAAGGCTTAGTTATATTGTTGCTCCCTAAAATCCATATAACCAGAAAGTAGAACTCCTACAACCCTAGAAAGAACATGCAACCTCTGTAGACTTCAGTCATTCTCCATTGTGGATCTGGGGAGTCATTCCAATAAATGTCTTATCAGAGCAGAAAGTTTGTCTATTTTCCTGGCCAAAACTTTTGGATTTCCTGATAGAATAGTCTTTCATTACCACTATTGACAGACTGAAATCTTTACTGAGTGACTATTTGCTACTAGACACTCTGGTAACCTTGGAAAACTCCCACTAGGAAGGCAACACGCCAGATCTGGTTCTTATGGAAAAACTTTAGACTTGTGTTTAGCTATACTGGCACTTTCCACATAAGCTTGTAGGCCTTTTGAATAAGACAGAGATATTTCCAGGGGTATCTCAGCACTGTCACATTGAATGAGATTACCTGGGCTGAAATTTGGGGACCCCTATGGATCCTAATGGAGTAGTATTTCTAGATTGAATGGACTTGTTTTCAAAAGGAATTTCTCCTAGTGTAACAGAAATTCTTCTCTCCTTACCTTTGTTGTTTGTGCTCTAAATTTATGACAAAGTGTTCTACCTCCAATCTCCTAAAATGAAGTTAGGAGAAAGTTCCTATACTATTATTTCAGGAGAGAAAAAAACTGTAATGACTGCAGTAGAATGACTCCAGCATCCTTCAGAAGGGACAGAAAAAACCATGCTGAGTAAGATGCTGGCCTGTCTACTTGTGATTCTGTTATGCTAATCTATAAAGTATACAATTCTAATGTCCTATTTTTCTGGCTGGAGAAATCCCTTAGCAAATACTTAGCAAATTAACAATCTATGTTTCTTCGCCAGAGCTCCCAAATTAGCCCTTTCCCTTAGAGCAAAAAAGAGACCAAAAGTGAGAGGGGGAGGAATAACTATACTGTTAAAGAACTGAAAAGACTGGCTTTGGATGGCATTTTTATTTTTTATTTTTTTTTATTTTTTTTTTTGAGACAGAGTCTCACTCTGTTGCCCAGGCTAGAGTGAGTGCTGTGGCGTCAGCCTAGCTCACAGCAACCTCAAACTCCTGAGCTCAAGCAATCCTCCTGCCTCAGCCTCCCGAGTAGCTGGGACTACAGGCATGCGCCACCATGCCCGGCTAATTTTTTCTATATATATTTTTAGCTGTCCATATAATTTCTTTCTATTTTTAGTAGAGGTGGGGTCTCGCTCTTGCTCAGGCTGGTCTCGAACTCCTGAGCTCAAACGATCCACCCACCTCGGCCTCCCAGAGTGCTAGGATTACAGGCGTGAGCCACCGCGCCCGGCCTGGATGGCATTTTTAAATACTTGGTTGAAGCAAGAGAAAGAAATATTAAACTGTGATGCCTTGCAAAGTGTGTAAGCCAAGTCAATCTGGGCTAGATTTTATATAAGTGTGAATGACAAACCTGTAATCTATAATCTCGATTATTATGGTGCATTTTATTTTCCCAGCAAAGATTAATTTTGAAAAATTGTATGATTTTTTTAGCTAAAATCAGAGTATAGTGAGTTATTTCATACTCTGATCAATACTGAGAGAGGACAGATTCATTCAACAAATATTCTTGAATTCATACTCTGTGCTAGACTGTTCAGAGGATGTTTTATTTTCATTCTACAGGCATACCTTGTTTTACTGTGCTTCTAATTATCACATTTCACAGATACTGCCTATTTACAAATTGAAGGTTTGTGGCAATCTTGCATCAAGCAAGTCTATTGCACCATTTTTCCAATAGCATGTGCTCACTTTGTGTCTCTGTGTGACATTTTGGTAATTCATGTAATATTTAAAACTTTGTCATTATTATTATGTCCTTTATGGTGATCTGTGATCAGTAATTTTTGATGTTAATATTTTAATTGTTTTGGGGTACCATGAACCATGCCAGTGTAAGATGGCAAAGTTAATTGATAAATGTTACATGTGTTCCAACTGCTCGATCAACCAGCCATTCCCCCTTCTATCTCCCTCTCCTAGGGATGCCCTATTCCCTGAGAGACAACAGTGTTGAAATTAGGCCAGTTAATAACCTTACAATGACTTCTAAGTGTTCAAGTGAAAGGAAGAGTCCCACATCTCTTGCTTTAAGCTTAGCGAGGAAGGCATGTTGAAAGCTGAGATAGGCTGAAACCTAAGCCTCTTGCACCAAACAGTTAGCCAAGTTGAGAATTCAAAGGAAAAGTTCTTGAAAGAAATTAAAAGTGCTAGCTACTTTAGTGAACTACTTGTGAACACACGAATGATAAGAAAGTGAAACAGTTTTACTGCTGACAGGGAGAAAGTTTTAGTGGTCTTGATAGAATATGAAACCAGCCACAGCATTCCCTTAAATCAAAGCCTAATCCAGAGCAAGGCCCTAACTCTTTAATTTTATCAATGCTAAGAGAGGTGAGGAAGCTCCAGAAGAAAAGTTTGAAGCTAGCAGAGGTTGGTTCATGGGTTTAAGGAAAGAAGCCATCTCCATAACATAAAGTGCAAGGTGAAGCAGCAAGTGCTGATGTAGAAGCTACAGAAATTTATCCAGGCCGGGCGCGGTGGCTCACGCCTGTAATCCTAGCACTCTGGGAGGCCGAGGCGGGTGGATTGCTCGAGGTCAGGAGTTCGAGACCAGCCTGAGCAAGAGCGAGACCCCGTCTCTACTAAAAATAGAAAGACATTATACGGACAACTAAAAATCTATATAGAAAAAATTAGCCGGGCATAGTGGCGCATGCCTGTAGTCCCAGCTGCTCGGGAGGCTGAGGCAGTAGGATCGCTTAAGCCGAGGTGTCTGAGGTTGCTGTGAGCTAAGCTGATGCCACGGCACTCACTCTAGCCTGGGCAACAAAGTGAGACTCTGTCTCAACAAAAAAAAAAAAAAAAGGAAATTTATCCAGAAGTTCTAGTTAACATAGTGGCTGGGGGTAACTACACTAAGCAACATATTTTCAGTGTAGATGAAATAGTCTTCTATTGGAAGAAGATGACATCTAGGACTTTCACAGCTAGAGAGAAAAAGTCAATGCTTGGTTTCAAAGCTTCAAAGGACAGGCTGACTCTCTTGTTAGGGGCTAATGTAGCTGGTGACCTTAAGTTGAAGCCACTGTTCATTTATCATTCTGAACATCCTAGGGTCCTTAAGAAATATGCTAAAACTATTCTGTGCTCTAAAAATGGAACAAAAAGCCTGGAAGACTGCATGTCTGTTTACCACATGCTTTACTGAATATTTTAAGCCCAGTGTTGAGACCCACTGCTCAAAAAAAGAGATTCATTTCAAAATATTATTGCTCATTGTTAATGCACCTGGTCACCCAAGAGCTCTGATGGAGAAATACAAGGATGTTAATGTTGTTTTCATTCCTGCTAACACAACATAAATTCTGCAGCCCATGAATCAAGCAGTAATTTTGAATTTCAAGTCTTATTATTTAAGAAATACATTTTGTAAAGCTATAGGTGATATAGACAATGATTGCTCTGATGGATCTGGGCAAAGTAAATTAAAAACCCTCAGGAAAGGCTTCACCATTCTAGATGCCATTAAGAACATTCATGATTCATAGGAAGAGTTCAAAATAATAACATTAACAGGAGTTTGGAAGAGGTTGGTTACAACTTTCCTGGATGACTTCGAAGGGTTCAAGACTTCAGTGAAGAAAGTAACTGTAGATGTGGTGGAAATATCAAGGGAACTAAAATTAGAAGTGGAGCCTGAATTTGTGACTGAATTGCTGCAATCTCATGACAAAACTTGAACAGATGAGGTGTTCTTTCTTATAGATGAACAAAGAAAGTAGTTTCTTGAGATGGAATCTACTCCTGGTTAAGATGCTGTGAACACTGTTGAAATGACAACAAAGTATTTAGAATATTACACAAACTTAGTTGATAAACCAGCAGCAGGGTTTGAGAAGACTGACTCCAATTTTCAAAGAAGTTCTACTGTGGGTAAAATGTTATCAAACAGCATTGCATGCTACAGAGAAATTTTTCATGAAAGGAAGGATCAGACTTCATTGTTGTCTTAAGAACTTGCCACAGCCACCACCAACCTTCAGCAGCCACCACCCTGATCAGTCACCAGCCATCAACATTTAGGCAAGACACTCCACCTGCAAAATGATTATGATTCACTGAAGGCTCACATGATCTTTATTAACATTTTTATCAATAAAATATCTTTGA
The DNA here is from genome assembly GCF_041146395.1 of Eulemur rufifrons. Classification (NCBI taxonomy): domain Eukaryota; kingdom Metazoa; phylum Chordata; class Mammalia; order Primates; family Lemuridae; genus Eulemur; species Eulemur rufifrons. The sequence continues at coordinate 18,100,265 of NC_091012.1, read as the reverse complement.
ATTAAGGTATGTACATTGTTTTTATACACAATGCTATTGCACACTTAATAGACTACAGGGTAACATAAACTTACCTTTATATGCGCTGGGAAACCAAGACATTCATGTGACTAGTGGTCTGGAACTGAACCCACAATATCTCTGAGGTATGCTCGTGGTAATGAGGCAGTTGCATATAATGATCAACTCAGGAAAGATGACTGGGCCAGAGATGTTGTACATTTAGGAGTCTTTGGCATATGGGTAATAATAGTAATTTTGACCACAGGAATGGATGAGATGATTCAGGGAGAATATATAAAGGGACATGAGAAGGCAGCCTTATACAGAAGTCTGGGAAAGTCCAGCTTTTAAGGGGAGGTAGAGGAAGGCGCTCTAACCGAGGAGAATGAGTATGCAGAGAGGTCAGGTCAGGAGAGTGTGGTATCAGTGGAGCAGTGTGTCTGTCAAGACATGGGCAGCCCACTGAGAGGTCGAGGAAGATGAGGGCTGACAGGTGACCAGGGGCAATGCACCATGAAGACCATTGGTGGCCTTGGCAACATGCTGTGTTCCTGGGGTGGTGGATGCAAGGCCACATTGGAGCATGTTGGGGAAAGATTAGGAGGTGAGATGTTGGAAAGAGCGAGCATAGATGACTTTTGAAGGGTTTGACAGGGAAGAAGAATGTTAGGGGAATGAGGATGGGGATGAGGTTTTGTTTTGTTTTGGTTTTTTTTCTTGGTGGTTGCATTATTTCTTATTGTACAGATAAGGGTTTTGATAAAATGTTTTAAGTATAGACTATTGGTTCAGACTACAAGCTTTAGAGTCAGACCTATGTCTGAAATGGCCCATTGCTACTTACTAATTGTATGATTCTGACTCACTGAATATCTTTCTGTGTTGTTGTATGGATTAAATATGATGTAATTAAGGATGCATATGAAAACAAAGCATTATTTAGCTAATACTGGCCATTTTCTAGTAAAATCTTTTAATGGTGAATTCAGTCAGAACTGTGTATTTGTGAACATAGATGAAAATTTCATTGCTAACCAATATAAGTGTGATTTCAGAGGTATACAAGGATGTGGTTTTGATGGAGAACTTTTTCTTTGATTTCTTAAGATGGGAGGTGTTGAATATACAGGAGAAAGAGCAAGGTAGAGAGGTATCCAGCTCATGGCAGGTGAAGGGACTGGTATTAACAAGAAGTAGAGACCGTTTCTCTCAGAACAGGAGGAAAGGAGAGGTGGATGGGGGGCACAAGTATATTGGTAGTCTCAGAGGCAGGAAGTAGAAGGGTTTTCTGGGGAAGGGCTGGAGCGCCTCTCGAGCAGGGGGTTCTGGAAGTCCCCTCTAAACCTGCCAGGGAGAGCCAAACTGGGCAGACTTTGGCTTTGAAGTCTATTTCCTCCTTCCACCTTCCCAGGAGCTTGAGTCTCCCTCTCAGGCCTGGTGGATGGCTACAGGTCTCCGCCTTCCTGTCCTCCAGTCACTTCTTCCCAGACCTGGTCATCATAGGCTATGGGTTCATTCTGAAGTTACCTGGCATCTGAGGTGGGCTTGCCCTGTGTCTGTCCTGCCTCTAGACCCCCTCCACATTGTGGTCCAACCTTACCACCATATAGGTCTCTTTACTTTTCACATCTATATGCTATAGTTGTCTTATATATTACATCTACATATATTGAAAACCCTATCAGACATTGTTATATTTTTTAGTTTCAACCATCAAACATTTTATAAGAGACTTAAGAAGAGAAAATTCTATTTTAAATCTCTCTCTCTCTCTCTCTCTCTCTCTATATATATATATATCTCCAGCTATTTATCATTTCTGTTGCTTTTTTATTCATTCTTGATGATCCAGATTTTCTTCTGGTATCATTCTCTTCTGTCTGAAGAACTTTTAGAAATTCTTTTAAAGCAGGTCTGCTAGTCTTGAATTTTTTTAGTTTTTCTTCATTTGAAAATGTATTTATTTGATCTTTATTAAGGATATTTTCACTGGGTTTAGAATTCTTGGTTGACAGTCTTTCAGCACTTGAAAAATGTGTACTTCCTTCTGGACCCCATAGTTTTGAATGAGAAATCTGTTTTCCCCTGTAGAATGCATTGTTTTTCTATGGCTGATTTCAAGACTTTTTCTTTCTCACTAATTTTCAGCAATTTGATTATTATGTATCTGGAGTTTATCCTGGATGAGGTTGACTCATCTTCCTGAATCTGTATATTTATGTCTCTGCCAAACTTGAGAAATTTTCAGCCATTTTTTTCTTCTAATATTTTTTCAACTCATTGTTCTTTCTCATCCTTCTTGGATTCCAATCATGTGAATTACAGAAGTTTTGTTATTATCCCATAGTTCCCTGAGTCTCTCTTCATTTTTTGAATCATTTTTTCTCTGTGTTCAGATTGGGTAATATCAAATGATCTATTTTCAAGTTCACTGACTCTTTCTTCTGTCATCTCTATTTTTCCACTGAGTCTATCTAGTAATTTTTTTTTATTTCATGGATTGTTTCAGTTCTAAAATTTCTATTGGGCTCTTTTTAATTTCTTAGTTGATACTTTCTAGTATTTGTCTGAAGAGTGTTACCAAGTGCTCATTAGAGAATTTTTATTATACTTGCTTTAAAGCCTTCATCAGAAATTCTATTCATAACATATCTGGTATCTCATGCTGGTATCTATTGTTTTTTCCCATGCAAGCTGAGATTTTCACGCTTCTTTGTGCGCCAAGTAGATTTTGGTTTATATCCTGGAAATTTTGAGTATTACAGTTGGAGACTCTCAGTCATGTTTAAATCCTAGGAAAATATTGATATTTTTGTGTTAGTCTTTCATGGGTTGTAGATTCCAATGTAAGTTTACTTTTCAGAATTTTTGCAGTGCTATTTGAGTCTGTTTAGCATTTGTGCCATCCAGTGGTCAGCCTACGGTCTGGGTGAAGATCTATTTGTTAACTCAGTTCTCAAAGTCTTTGATATATTAGTTAGTACCAAATACACGCATAACTGAGTAGAATTCCTTGTTATACATATGCCACATTTGATTAATACACTCATGTATTGATGGGCACTTGGGTTGTTTCCACATCTTTGCAATTGTGAATTGTGCTGCTGTAAACATTCTAATGCAGATGTCTTTTTTATAGAATGTATTTTGTTCTTTTGAGTAGATGCCCAGTAGTGGGATTCCTGGATCAAATGGTAGTTCTACTTGTATCTCTTTGAGGTATCTCCATATTACTTTCCACAGAGGTTGTATTAGTTTGCATTCCCACCAGCGGTGTATGAGTGTCCCTATCTCTCTGCATCCACACCAACATTTATTGTTTTGGGACTTTTTGATAAAGGCCATTCTCACTGGGGATAAGACAATGGTGATATAGCACCTCTTATATTAGACTGGATAGAGCTGGAACCCGTTATACTAAGTGAAGTATCCCAAGAAGGGAAAAACAAGCACTGTATGTACTCACCATCAAATTGGTATTAACCGATCAACCCTTAAGTGTATATATAGTAATAACATTTATCAGGTGTTGGGCAGATGGGGGGGAGGAGGGGATGGGTGTATTCACACCTAACGGGTGTGGTGCACACCCTCTGGGGGATGGACACACTTGAAGCTCTGACTTGGGTGGGGCAAGGGCAATATATGTAACCTAACATTTGTACCCCCATAATATGCTGAAATAAAAAAAATAAAAAAAGAAAGAAAAAGAAAAAACAAATCCATGCATGGATGAGTTAGGTTCAGCTCAGGAGTTCATCAACAGCTTTTGGGGATCATTTCCCCAAGTTCCTCCCTTTCTGTTATTTTTCAGTTCCCAAGACTCTCCTTTTTAGTCTTCCAGCACAAAACTGCCCACTTCCATGATTACACCATGTCCAGGTGTCAAGTTTGTCAAAAAGAAGACAAAGAAGGGGAAAAAAATCAATGGGATTTTGTCCTGCCCTTATGGAGCCACAACTCCATCCAATGGAGAGGAATGTTCTCTTCTCTCAGAGTTTTTGGTTTCTGCATGCCTCTGGTGCCAGGCTATATCACTGCCACAGTATTATCTGGAGGCTGGGGCACACAAGACTGGAGGAAAAGGAGAGAAGAAATGGGATATTCTACCACCCCTGAGCTTTAGGTATTACCTTTCCTTCTCCTTAAGCCAAGTTTCTCCTGAATCTTTCTTGGCACTACAGCGAGTTTTGGGATTTGGGTTGCTTTGAGTTGAAGCCAGGGATACCAAAGGAGAAAAACATGGTGCTGGTTTGTTGATACTTCAAATTCTGGTGTTCTTCCATGATATGTCTGCTGCTGTTTACTTTTCAAAGTTCTCAAATAGCTGTCCATGCATTCTGTCCACATTTACAGTTGAGTTCAATAGGAGAGTAATGGAGGTATGTGATTACTCCACCTTTCCAAGAACTGAAAGTTTTTCTACCTAAGTCCTTTTAAAATTTCAACTTTCACCCTACCCACAGCAACAAAGTTTGTAAGAAAATGACATTTAGAAATTGATCAAGCAATGTGCCAAACTCAACCTGGCTTAGGCTCTGAGCTTGACTGACCTGCCTGCCTTTCATTTTTCAGTATAGACCAGGCTGACCTGCCGCAGGACTCAGGATACCTATGTACTAACAGAAAAAATTCTCTGCACCCACAAGACTTGTATTTCAGTTAGGATTCATATTTGTAACTATTAAGAAACTTAATCTAAATTAACTTTACCCAAAGGGAAATTTATTGGCTCATGTAACAGAATAGTACAGGGATAGATCTAGTTTTAGGTAATATGACTGAATCCAGGAACTCAAATAATGTCAAGACAAGAATTTTCTCTATTTCTCAGATATACTTTCCTCAGCATTGAATCTATTTTATTATAGGTTCTTCCCTTATTGTGGCAGGACAGTTGCAAATAATTCCTGGCCTATAACTTCATGACTTTAAGGAAAGCAGAATAGAGTGATTTCTGATATTATCTCTGATCATATCAGAATGTTTTACTTGAGTCACATGCCCATGTTTTAATCACATATTGTGGTGGCCTACAAGAATGATCAGCCAGGCTTGTGTTACATGACTATTCTTAGAACCAGAGGTAGAGTCAACTTTACCCAAATCACATAAAGTGAAGGTGGAGGCTAAGCAAATCAGGGTGGCTCTACCAAATAAAGAGGGAATGGATGGTAGGAGTCAGAAACAACAAATATATAGTACACCCAGAGAACTCAATAACTTCCAATAGATGTGCTTATAATGACCCTCCTTCCCTCTGTACTTTTCATTAACCCAGTGAATCTCTCTTTCCCTGCTGTGTCCTTACTCACAAGTTTCTATTATTGTTCATTCTTCAGAAAAGAGGCTTATATATTGTAATTGAAACCATGTATAGGATGAAATTCTCTGGCATAGAGATTAATCAGTAGTTCTAAAAGTTTGGTCTCTCTACCAACAGCATCAGCATAACATGGGAACATGTTAGAAATGCAAGTTCTTGGGTCCCATACCAGACCTACTGACTCAGAAACTATTGGGAGAAGGTCCAGAAACCAGTGTTTTAATAAGTCCTCCAGGTTATTCTTATGTACAATCAGGTTTGAGATAAAAGGGCTAGAGGAAGGAATGAAAAGGAGGACATTATCTGTAACACATGTGGTTGTTACCATGAGAATGTGTTCATGTATTAGTTAGGTAATAAAAAGTTCTTTTCAAAGAAAAGAAGGGATCTAATTCCTTCAAGAACACTGACATTTAAGGGACAGGCAGGCAAAAGTAAAAAATTCAGAAGAAATTGCAGAGTAACCAGAAAAGTATAAAGAAAGCCAGGAGAGTGGTAATAAGGGAAGTCAAGGGAAGAGAATGTTTTAGGATATGTTTACTTATTTGTTCAATATCTCTGAAATTATAAGGTAAGGTCTAAGAGAGCAGAGACCTTTTTTTGTCTTGTTCTCTGCTATATCCCTAGCACTAGGGAAAAAAATAACCCTGGCATATAGTACACACTTGTAAAAACTTCTAGTACTCACCAATCTCTAATTTTCCTCTTTCTAGGCACAGGGGAAGATTATAGTTCCCTGCTTCCTTGCAGTTAAGTGAGGACATGTGATTAGTTCTTGCCAGTGGGCTGTGAGCAAAAGTGACATATATCATTTATAGAAGAGAGCTTTAATTATTCATATGAAATCAGCCAGTTATGTCTCCCCTGAGGCAGTGAGCAAGACGGCCATATGTTCCACATGGTCCAGACAGATGATGGCAGAGCTATCCTGAGTGACTATATAAAGACAAGCCCCCTGTCGACCATTTTTGGACATGTAGCATGAGTGAAAAACTAACTCTTGTTGAGTTAAGTCAATGTGATTTGAGGGATATTTCTTACTGAAAAACAACCTAGCCTATCCTGATACAACATTCAATAAATGTTTGTTCAATGAATGGATAAGGTGAAGAGGAAGACTGTCATCCCAAGTATTTGATGAATGAGGAGGAGTGGAAAGTCTATAGATGAAGTCAAAGAGAAATGTGCTAGGGATGAGAATTGGGATGAAGATAATGATTGTGATCCAGGTGCCACAATCTTCAGTGTATAGATGAGAAACACTTGAACTTTTATAGACTACAGGAACAAATACAAGTAGACCATTATATATAATATCTTAATGACATAATCTTCAACAGATCAGACTTCCAGATTTAATATCACTCCTTATATCTCATATTAAGGCTATGTATGACAGCCAGAGACAAAAAGAGGATGAATGGAAAACTTTTGCAGAGAAAGGATTAGATCTGCTTGTTCCTACAGATCATTTACCATTAAAAATAATTGAAAGGACTAATTAGGATGTCTTTTTCTCAGTTAATTAATCTAGTTATCTACAAACATATTATTTTTCTTTTTAAATTTAACTTTGAGATACACTTTATACTGCACACATTTAAGTTATTCAATTCAAAGAGTTTTGAGTGATGTATACTTCTGTTAAATTACCACCAAATTAGGATATTTGACATATTTATCACCCCCTGTTTCTTATGCACATTTGTCATCCATCCCTCCCTGCACCCCATACTTCAGCAATTACAGATTGCTTTATCTTACTATAGATTAGTTGGCATTTACCAGTCTTTGATACACATTTAATCACAAGTATGTAATCTTCTGCATGTCACATATTTTACTCAGCATAGCAATTTGAGCTGTATGCGTGTTGATTTATATATCAGTAATTTGTTCCTTTTTATTCTCAGTAACATTTCATTGTATTTATGCATGACTTTTTTTCCTTTTTTTTCATTGACATGTAACAATTGTACATATTTATGGGATATAGAGTGATATTTCAATACATGCATATCATGTGTAATGATCAAATAGGGTAATTAGCATATCCATCATCTCAAACATTCATCATTTCTTTGTGCAGGGAACATTCAAAATTCCTTCTTCTAGGTTTTTGAAGATATACAATAAATTATAGTTAACTATATTCATCCTACAGTAAATATGGAATTCACTGTAGGGCCACTTTAGGGTGAAATATGGTTAACAGTGAACCTCTGCAGAACACCAGAATTCATTCCTCCAATCTAGCTGTAATTTTTTATTTGTTAACCAAACTCTCCCTATCTTCCTCTCCTTGCTACACTTCTCAGTCTCTAATACCCACAATTCTACTCTTTACTTCCATAGACTCTTTCTTTTAGCTCCCACATATGAGTGAGAACATGTGGTATTTATCTTTCTGTTCCTGATTTATTTAACTTAACATAATGTCCTCCAGGTTCATCCATATTGCCTCAAATAACAGGATTTTATTCTTTTTATGGCTGAGTAGTATTCCATTGTGCATATGTCTACATTTTCTTTATTAATTCATCTGTTTATTGATGTTTAGGTTGATTATATATTTTAACTTTTGTGAATAGTGCTGCAATAAACATGGGGGCAGAGGTATCCCTTTCATATACTGACTTCCTTTCCTTTGGATAAATACCCAATAGTGGGGTTACTGTATCGTATGGTAGTTCTGTTTTAATTTATTTGAGAAACCTCCACACTGTTTTCCACAATGGTTGTATTAATTTACATTCCTACCAACAGTATGTAAGAGTTCCCTTTTCACTGCATCCTCATTAGCATTTGTTATTTTTTTTGTCTTTTTGACAATAGCCATTCTAACTGGGGTGAGATGATACCTCATTGTGATTTTGGTTTGTATTTACCTGATAATTAGAGATATCAAGCATTTTTCATATATTTCATGGCCATTTGTATGTTTTCTATGGAGAAATTTCTATTCAGATAATTTTCTCACTTTTTAATTGGATTGTTTGGTATTTTGCCATTGAGTTGTTTGAACTCCTTGTATATTCCAAATATTTGTACCTTGTCAGATGAATAGTTTGCAAATATTTTCTCCCATTCTATAGGTTGTGTCTTAACTCTGTTGTTTCCTTTGCTGTACAGAAGCTTTTTAGTTTAATACAGTCCCATTTGTCTATTGTTTTTGTTGCCTGTGCTTTGAGGTTTTAGTCATAAATTCTTTGCTTAGACCAATGTCCTAGAGTGTTTCCCATATATACATGACATTTTATTTATCCACCAGTTAGTGGGTATTTTTGGTGTTCTCATGTTCTTGGCTATTAAATCTAGATAGCTAAACATTCATATTCAAGTATTGATGTGGAAATATGTTTTCATTTATCTTTAGCCAATACTTAGAAATGGGGTTGCTGGTTCTTATGGTAGGTATATTTTTAATTGCAAAATTATTCACTGAAGTGTCTGTAACATTTTATATTCCTTTCAGCAGTGTGCAAGATCCAATTCCTCCACAACCTCATCAACATTTGTTACTATTTATTTTTTGTTAATTTTTACTGCTATGTAATGATTGTACATATTTATGGGGTATATGTGATAATTTTGATTCATGCATACAATGCGTAGTGATCAAATCAGGATAATTGGGATATCCATCACTTCATATGTTTATCATTTCTTTTTGTTGGGAATATTCCAAATCTTCCTTCTAGATATATTGAAATATGCAGCATATTATTGTTAACTATAGTCACCCTACTATGCTATCGAACACTAGAACTTATTTCTTATATTTAACTTAAATCCATAAACAGATACCACTACACATCTACTAGTAAGACTATAATTAAAAAAAGGAGGACACTGTGTTAAGTGAAATTTTTTTGTTATGGCTTTAATTTGCTTTTCCCTGATAACTAGTGATGCTAAGCAACTTTTCATGTGCTTATTATCCATTGGTTTATGAATATTCTGTTCAAAGATTTTTTTTCCTATTTTAAAATTTTAGGTTGTTTGACTTCTTATTAAGTTGAAATAGTTCATTATCTAGTCTGGATGCACTTAGATCAATTCTGGATACACATTTATCAATATATGTGTGGTGAAGGTTTCTCCATTGTAGCTTGCTTTTTCATTTTCTTACCAGTGTCTTTGTTTTTTTTATTTTTATTTTTTTAATTTCAGCATACTATGGGGGTACAAAAGTTTAGATTATGTATATTGCCCTTGCCCCCCCCCACTGAATCAGAGCTTCAAGTGTGTCCATCCCCTAGACGGTGAGCATCGCACTCATTATGTATGTATACACCCATCCCCTCCCCCCCTCATCTGCCCAACACCCGATTAATGTTATTCCTAAATGTGCTCTTAGGTAATTATCAGTGAAACCAATCTGATGGTGAGTACATGTGGTGCTTATTTTTCCATTCTTGGGATACTTCACTTAGTAGTATGGGTTCCAGCTCTATCCAGGAAAATAAAAGAGTGCAATATCCTCATTGTTTCTTATAGCTGAGTAGTACTCCATGGTGTACATATACCACATTTTATTAATCCACTCATGTATTGGTGGGAACTTGGGTTGTTTCCACATCTTTGTAATTGTGAATTGTGCTGCTGTAAATATTCGAGTGCAGATATCTTTTTTATAGAATGTCTTTTGTTCTTTTGGGTAGATGCCCAATAATAGGATTGCTGGATCAAATGATAGGTCTATTTGTATCTGTTTAAGGTATCTCTGTATTGCTTTCCACAGAGCTTACACTAGTTTGCAGTCCCAACAGCAGTGTATGAGTGTTCCTGTCTCTCTGCATCCACACCAACATTTATTGTTTTGGGACTTTTTGATAAAGGCCATTCTCACTGCAGATAAGTGATATCTTATTGTGGTTTTGATTTGCATTTCCCTGATGATTAGAGATGTTGAGCATTTTTTCATATGTTTGTTGGCCATACTTCTGTCTTATTTTGAAAAATTTCTATTCATGTTCTTTGCCCACTTTTTGATAGTGTTGTTTGATTTTCTTGCTGATTTTCCTGAGTTCTACGTAGATTCTAGTTATCGGCCCTTTATCGGATGTGTACCATGCAAAAATTTTTCCCGTTCTGTTCTGTTTGCTCTCGTGACAGTTTCTTTGGCTGTGCAGAAGCTTTTTAATTTGATCAGATTCCATTTATTTATTATTGTTGTTGCTGTGATTGCCTTTGGAGTCCTCTTCGTAAATTCTTTGCCTAGGCCAATGTCTATAAGAGGTTTTCCCACATTTTCTTCTAGAATTCTAATAGTTTCACACCTCAGGTTTAAGTCTGTTATCACCGTGATTTGATTTTTGTGAGAGGTGAAAGGTGTGGGTCTTGTTTCAGTCTTCTACATGTGGCTATACAGTTTTCCCAGCACCATTTATTGAATGAGGAATCTTTTCCCAGTGTATGTTTCTGTCTCCTTTGTCAAAGATTAGATTGCTGTATGAGGATGGTTTTATATGTGGATTCTCAGTTCTGTTTCACTGGTCTGTGTCTCTCTTCTTGTGCCAATACCAAGCTGATTTAATAACCACAGCCTTGTAGTATAGTTTGAAGTCTGGTAAATTAGTACCTCCCATTTTGTTCTTATTGCCTAAAATTGCTTTTGCTAAACGGGGTCTTTTCTGGTTCCATACAAAGTGTAAAATTGCTTTTTCTATATCTGTGAAAACTGATGTTGGTAATTTAATAGGTATTGCATTGAATCTGTATATCACTTTGGGCAGTATAGACATTTTAACAAAGTTGAGTCTTTCGATCCATGAGCATGGTATGGTTTTCCACCTGTTTACGTGCTCTGCTATCTCTTTCCTCAGTGTTTCATAGTTATCCCTGTAGAGGTCTTTTACCTCCTTAGTTAAATATATTCCTAGGTACTTTATTTTCTTTGTTGCTGTTGTGAAGGGTATTGAGTCTTTGATTTGGTTCTCAGTTTGACTGTTATTGGCATATATGAATGCCTCTGATTTGTGTATATTAATTTTGTATCCTGAGACTTTACTGAATTCATTCATCAATTCCAGGAGTCTCTTGGTTGAATCTTTGGGATTTTCTAGATATAATGTCATATCATCAGTGAAGAGTGAGAGTTTGATCTCTTCTGTCCCCATTTGGACACGCTTGATTCTGCTCTCTTGCCTGATTGCTCTCATAAGGATTTCCAGTACTATGTTGAATAGCAGTGGGGACAGTGGGCAACCTTGTCTGGTTCCAGTTCTAAGTGGGAAGGCTTTCATTTTTCCCCATTCAGTATTATGTTGGCTGTGGGTTTGTCATATATGGCTGGTATCATTTTTAGGTAGGCCCCGTCTATGCCTATTTTGTTAAGCGTTCTTATCATAAAAGGGTGTTGAATTTTATCAAATGCTTTTTCTGCATCTATTGAGAGGATCATATGGTCTTTGTTTTTGCTTCTATTTTCCAGTGTCTTTGAATGAGCAAAAGTTTTTAATTTTAATAAAGTTATACTTGTGACATTTTTATTTTATGGTATTGATTTGTGCCTATCTAAGGAGTATTGTCATCCTACAAAGTTGAAAATGTTTCCTTCTAGAAGTTTTATAGTTTTATCTTTTCCATTTAGCTCTCTGGTCCATTTTGAGTTAATTTTGTGTATGCTGTGAGGTAAAAGTCAATGTTTATTTCAACTTTTGACTAAGTTTTTCCAAGGTCATGCATATATTCTGTTTCAGTTTCTGTTCATTTTTGTATATTGTATTTTTCAAGGAATTTGTTGATCTAAATTGTTGAATATTTTAGCATAAAATTGTTAACAATATTTATTTATTGCCTTTTCATGTTTGAATGACATGTAGTGATGTGACCTTTCCTATCTCTGATATTCTTTTCCTTCTTTTACTTTTTTGATCTGTCCAGCTGAAAGTTTATCAGTTTTATCTTTTGTTTATCAATTTTTTATATTCAATTGCTTTCTCCTCTTTGTTTTTTTTTCCTTTCTCATACTTACTTACCTCAGTTGTATTCTCTTCTTTTCCTAGCTTCTTAATCATTGATTTAAGTACTTTTTCCTTTTCAAAAAAGTTTAAAACTTTAATTTTCTAAGTACTGTATTATATTAATCTCACTAATTTTATATTTTGCATTTTCATTATCATTTATCTTAAAATATTTTTTTTCAAAACATTAAGGGGGTAAAGATGTTTTTGATACATCTACAAGTGTGCTATAAGTGTGCCCATCACCCAAATAGTGTTCACTGTACCTCTTAGGTAGTTTTTTGCCCTTCCCCTCCTCCCCCTCTCCCCTGATTGATTTCCAATGACTTGTACTTTCCTCTGTGTACTTGTGTGACCATCAGTTAGTTCCAATTTAGCACAGAGTGCATGTGGTGTTTGTTTTTCCATTTTTAAGATACTTCACTTAGGATAATGGTCTCTAGTTTCTTCAAAATTGCTGCCAAAGGCATTAATTCATCCTTTCATATGGCTGAGTAGTACTCCATGGTGTGTGTGTCTGTGTGTGTGTGTATATATACACACACTACATTTTGTTAATCCATTCATGAATTGATGGGCACTTGGGTTGATTTCACATCTTTGCCACTGTGAATTGTGCTGCAATAAACATTCAAGTACAGGTGTCTTTTTCATAAAAGACTTCTTTTCCTTTGGGTAAATACCTAGTAATGGGATTGCTGGATTGAATAGTAGGTCTACTTTTAGTTCTTTGAGAAATCTCCATATATTTTCCATAGGGGTTGTACTAATTTGCTGTCCCACCAACAATATATAAGTATTCCTTTCTCTCTGCATCCATGCCAGAATCTATTGTTTTTGGACTTTTTAATAAAAGCCATTCTATATTTTAAAAAAGACAAATCTGGGGAATTTGGCAAAAATCAAATGGCCTCAAAATAAATGTGGTTGGAAGATGTGGGTCCTGTTTCAGTCTTCTACATGTGGCTATCCAGTTTTCCCAGCACCATTTATTGAATAAGGATTCTTTTCCCCAGAGTATGTTTTTGTCTGCTTTGTCAAAGATTAGATGGCTATATGAGGACGGTTTTATATCTGGATTTTCTGTTCTGTTCCACTGGTTTGTGTCCCTGCACTTGTGCCAATACCATGCAGTTTTAATAACCACAGCCTTGTAGTATAGTTTGAAGTCTGGTAAATTAATACCTCCCATTTTGTTCTTATTGCCTAAAATTGCTTTTGCTAAATGATTCTTCTCTGATTCCATACAAAGCGTAAAATTATTTTTCTATATCTGTGAAAAATGATGTTGGCAATTTAATAGGGATTGCATTGAATCTGTAGATCACTTTGGGTAGTATAGACATTTTAACAATGTTGACTCTTCTGATCCACGAGCATGATATGGTTTTCCACCTGTTTACATGCTCTGCAATTTCCTTCCTCAGTGTTTCATAGTTCTCCCTGTAGAGGTCTTTGACCTCCTTAGTTAAATATATTCCTAGGTATTTTATTTTCTTTGTTTCTATTATGAAGGGTATAGAGTCAATATTGACAATATGTGAAGTGTATAAAATGGTTTTTAAATATATGGGGTGTTTTTCCCCATTCTAAATAAATAAATAAATAAAAGCCATTCTAACAGGAGTAAAGTTATATCTCATTGTGGTTTTAATTTGCATTCCCTGATGATTAGTGATGTTGAGCACGTTTTCATGTGTTTTTTGGCCATTAGTCTATCTTCTTTTGAAAAGCTTCTGTTCACATCTTTTGCTCACTTTTTAATAGGGTGGTTAATTTTTTTCTTGCTGACTTATTTGAGTTCTTTGTAGATTCTAGTTATTAGACCTTTATTGAAAGTGTAGATTGTGAATATTATTTCCCATTCTGTAGATTGTCTGTTTGATTTCTTGATTATTTCCTTGCCTGTGCAGAAGCTTTTTTAATTTAATCAATTCCAATGTATTTATTTTTGTTGCTGCTATTTTATAATTGCCATTGGGGTCTTAGTCATAAATTCTTTGCCTAGACTGAAGTCTAGAAGAATTTTTCCTATATTTTCTTTTAGAATTCTTATGGTTTCATGCCTTACATTTAAGTTTTTTATCCATCTTGAATTAATTTTTGTGAGTGGCAAGAGACAGGGGTTCTAATTCTTCTTCAGCATGTGACTATCCAGTTTTCCTAGCACTATTTATTGAATAGGGCTTCTTTTCCCCAGTGTGCATTGTTGCCTGCTTTGTCAAAGATCAGTTGGCTGTAGGTAGATGGTCTTATATCTGGGTTCTCTATTCGTTCCCTTGGTCCATGTGTCTATTTTTGTGCCAATACCATTCTGTTTTGGTTACTATGGCCTTGTAGTATAGTTTGACGTTCTGACAATGTGATGCCTCCAGCTTTGATCTTTTTGCCTAGGACTTATTTGGCTATTCAGGCTCTTTTCTGGTTCCAAATGAAGCGTATAATTATTTTTTCTATATCTGTGAAATATGGTGTTAGTATTTTGATGGGAGTTGCATTGAATCCATAAATCACTTTGGGTAGTATGGACATTTTAACATTGTTGATTCTACCAATCCATAAGCACGATGTGTTTCTCCATTTGTTTGTGTCATCCACAATTTCTTTCCTCAGTGTTTCATAGTTCTTCTTGTACAGATCTTTCACCTCCTTAGTTACATATATTCCCAGGTATTTTATTTTTTATAGCTATTGTGAATGGTATTGAATCTTTGATTTGACTCTCAGCTTGATTGTTTTTGGTATATAGAAATGCTACTGTTTTGTATACACTGATTTATATCCTGAGACTCTGCTGAATTTATCAATTCCAGGAAACTCTTAATGGAGTCTTTGGGTTTTTCTAGATACAAGATCATATCATCAGCAAAAAGTGATAGTTTTACCTTCTCTTTCCTGATTTAGATACCCTTAATTTCTTTCTCTTGACTGATTTCTCTAGCTAGGACTTCCAGCACTATGTTGAAAAGAAGTGGTGACAACGGGCACCCTTTTCTTATTCTAGTCCTTAGTGGAAATGCTTTTAACTTTTCCCCATTCAGTATGATGTTGGCTGTGGGTTTGTCATACATGGCTTTTATAATTTTGAGATACTTCCTTCTATGCCTAGTTTATTGAGGGTTTTATCATGAAAGAGTGGTAGATTTTGTTGAATGCTTTTTCTGCGTCTATTGAGATGATCATATGGTCTTTGTTTTTGCTTCTGTTTATGTGGTGAATCACATTTATTGATTTGTGTATACTGAACCATCCTTGAATCCCTGGGATGAAGCCCACTTGGTCGTGGTGGATTATTATTATTATTATTATTATTTGGTGTGCTGTTGAATTCAGTTTGTTAGTATTTTATTGAAGATTTTTGCATCTATATTAATAAGAGATATTGGTCTGTAGTTTTCTTTTTATGTTGTTTCCTTTCCTGGCTTTGGCATCGAGGTGATACTGGCTTTGTAGAATGAATTAGGGAAGATTCCATCCTTCTTAATGTTATGGAATAATTCCTGCAGTATACATAGCAGTTATTCCTTCTGGGTCTGGTAGAATTTGTCTGCGAACCCATCTGGTCCAGGGATTTTTGTTGTTGTTGTTGGAAGACTCTTTATTACTGCTTTAATCTCACTGCTCATTATTGATAGAACCCCTCTCTTGAGGAGTTCTGTTTCTTCCTGGTTGAGTCTTTGGAGGTTGTGTGTTTTCAGGAATTTGTCCATTTCTTCTACATTTTCTAGTTTATGTGCATAGAAATTTTCATGGCATTAATAGATGATTTTTATTTCTTGTTATCAGTTGTGATATCTCCTTTTTCATTTCTGATTGAGCTTATTTGGCTCCCTTCACTTCTATTCCTGGTTAATTTATCCAGAAGTCTATCAGTCTTCTTTATCTTTTCAAAGAACTAACTTTTAATTTCACTAATCTTTTGTATTTTGTTTTGTTTGTTTCCCATTTCATTTAGTTCTGCTCTAATCTTTGTTATTTGTGTTCTTTTGCTGGCTTTGGGTTTGGTTTGCTCTTCCTTTTCTAATAAGTTGTTAATTTTTGATCTTTCTGACCTTTGGATGTGGGCATTTAAGGCTATAAATTTTCCCCTTAGGTATGCTTTTGCTGCATCCTAAAGATTTTGATAGCTTATGTCTCCTTTGTCATTCAGTTTAAGGAATCTTTTGATTTCCATCTCTAATTTTATTATTGGGCCAATAATTATTGAGTGTTACTCTTAGAATTGATTTCTAATTTTAATCCACTGTGGTCTCAGAAGATACATGGTTTGATTTTAATCTTTTTAAAAATTTGTTTTGTGGCCTAAGATATGATCAATGTTGGAGAATGTCCCGTGTGCTGATGAGAAGAATGTATGTTCAGTAGTTCTGGGGTAGAATGTTCTGTAAATATCCCTTAGGTCCATTTGTTCCAGTGTCCCAGTTATTTATTTTTATTTTTCTAATATAAAATTATTTATTCTTTTTTATTTCAGCATATTATGGGGCTACAAAAGTTTAGGTTATGTATATTGCCCTTGACTCCCCACCCCCCGACTCAGAACTTCAAGCGTGTCCATTCCCCAGACAGTGCGCATCGCACTCATTATGTAGGTATCCACCCATCCCATCCCCCCACATCTGCCTGACACCCGATTAGTGTTATTCCCAAATGTGCTCTTAGGTGATGATCAGGGAAACCAATTTGATGGTGAGTACATGGGGAGCTTATTTTTCCATTCTTGGGATACTTCACTTAGTAGAATGGGTTCCAACTCTATCCAGGAGAACATAAGAGATTCTATATCACCATTATTTCTTATAGCTGAGTAATACTCCACGGTATACATATACCACATTTTATTAATCCACTCATGTATTGGTGGGCACTTGGGTTGTTTCCACATCTTTGCAATTGTGATTAGTGCTGCTATAAACATTCGGGTGCAGTTGTCTTTTTTATAGAATGACTTTTGTTCTTTTGGGTAGATGCCCAATAATGGGATTGCTGGATCGAATGGTAGGTCTACTTGAATCTGTTTAAGGTATCTTCATATTGCTTTCCACAGAGGTTTCACTAGTTTGCAGGTCCCATTTAAGTCCAGTGTTTATTTATTTTCTGCTTTGATGATCTTCTGGCTCTGATAGTGGGGTATTGAAGTCCCCAGAAATCATGATGCTATTATTTATTTCCTTGCATAGCTCTAGTAGAATTTGTTTTATGTATCTGGGAGCTCCTGGGTTAGGTGCGTATGTATTTAGGATTGTTATGTTTTCTTGTTGAATTGCTCCCTTTACCATTACATAATGACCATCTTTGTCTTTCTTTACCATTGTTGATTTAAAGTCAATTTTGTCTGATATGAGAATGGTACACCTGTTCTCTTTTGGTTTCCATTTGTGTGGAATATTTTTTTTCCATCCTTTCACTTTGAGCCTGTTTGCATCATTGTGGTTTAGGTGTGTCTACTGGAAGCAGCAGATATTTGGGTGGTTGTGTTTTTTAATCCGTTCAGCCAGCCTATGTCTTTAGAGTGGCACATTCAAGACATTAATACTAAAAAATAGAATTGATATGTGTGATGATTTTCTGTTCATCATAATGGGTAGTACCTTGTTGCTTTGTTTTTCTTTGTGTGCTATTGTTTTATAGGAGTTGTGAGCTTTGGCTATTTTGGGTGATTTTTCCCTGGTGGGTATCTATTGTGCTGATTTGTGTAGAATGCTGTTCTGAGGATTTCCTGCAGGGCAGGTCTGGTCATGACAAATTCCTTTAATGTTTGCTTCTCTGGAAAAGACATAATTTCTCCATCAATTGTGAAACTTCGTTTTGCAGGATACCGAATTCTAGGCTGATAGTTGTTCTATTTAAGAAGATTGAAGATGGGGGCCCATTCCCTCTGGTTTGTAAGGTTTCCACTGAGAAGTCTGCTGTTAGCCTGATGGATTTTCCCTTGCAGGTCAGTTTTTGCTTAGGTCTAGCCGCTTGTAGAATTTTCTTTTTTTTTTTTTATTTCATCTTATTGTTATGGGGGATACAGAATTGCAGGTTACATACGTTGCCCATGTACCACCTTTCCCCCCAAGTCAAAGCTCCAGGCGTGTCTGTTCCCCAGATAGTGCACGTTGCACCCATCATGTAGGTATATATCCCTCCCTTCCCCACCCCCCCTTCCCGAGTCAGCACCCTCAAGTGTGACCATTCCCCAAACGGTGTGGAATACACTCATTGTGTAGGCATACCCCCATCCCCTCCCCCAACCCCCACCTCAGTCTGATATCCGATTGGTGTCATTCCCAGATGTGTATTTAGGTGATGATCAGGGAAACCAATTTTCTGGTGAGTACATGTGATGCTTGTTTTTCCATTCTTGGGATACTTCACTTAATAGAATGGGTTCCAACTCTCTCCAGGAGAACCATAGAGATGTCGTATCTTCATTATTTCTTATAGCTGAGTAATATTCCATGGTATACATATACCACAGCTTACTAATCCAATCATGTATTGATGGGCATTTGGGTTGTTTACACATCTTTGCTATTGTGAATTGTGCTACTATAAACATTCGGGTACATGTGTCTTTGTTACAGAATGACCTTTTTTCCTTTGGGTATATGCCCAATAATGGGATTGCTGGATCGAATGGCAGGTCTACTTGAATCCGTTTAAGATACCTCCATAATGCTTTCCACAGGGGTTGCACTAGTTTGCAGTTCCACCAGCAGTGTATGAGTGTTCCTGTCTCTCCACATCCACACCAACATGTGTTGTTTTGGGATTTTTTGATAAAGGCCATTCTCACTGGTGTTAAGTGATATCTCATTGTGGTTTTGATTTGCATTTCTCTGATGATTAGGGATGTTGAGCATTTTTTCATATGTTTGTTAGCCATTCTTATATCTTCTTTTGAGAAATTTCTATTCATGTCATTTGCCCACTTTTTGATAGGGTTGTTTGATTTTTTTCTTGCTGATTTTCCTGAGTTCTAAATAGATTCTTGTTATCAGTCCTTTATCTGATGTGTAGTATGCAAATATTTTTTCCCATTCTGTAGGTGGTCTGTTTATTCTCGTGACTGTTTCTTTGGCTGTGCAGAAGTTTTTAATTTAATCATGTCCCATTCATTAATTTTTGTTGCTGCTGTGATTGCCTTGGGGGTCTTCTTCATAAATTCTTTGCCTAGGCCAATGTCTGTAAGAGTCTTTCCTACATTTTCTTCTAGAATTCTGATTGTATCACGAATTTTCTTTTTCATTTTGACTTTGGCCAGGTTGATTACTATGTGTCTTGGAGATGTCCTATTTGCTATGAATCTTGCTGGTGTTTGATGACCATCTTGTATCTGAATATCTGGATCTCTGGTGATACCAGGGACGTTTTCCACAATAATTCCCTCAAATAGATTTTCCATGCTTTTAGCTCTATCTTCTTCCTCTGCAGGGATACCTACAATTTGTATGTTAGTTCACTTCACATAGTCCCATATTGCTCTAAGTGTTTTTTCAGCCTTTTTTGTTCTCTTCTCCGCCTCTTTAAATGATTGGCTTAGCTCGAGAGCCTTGTCTTCAAGCTCTGAGGTTCTCTCTTCTGCTTGGTTTAATCGGTTGCAGAAAATCTGCTGTGTTTCGAAATGACCCTTTCCATTCTTTAAGTTCTATTATATTCATCATTATTTCATCTAGTTCTTTAGTGACTTTTTAATTAATTTCCTGAAATTTTTTTGGCTTCTTTTTGTTGGTTTTCAACTTTCCTTCAATTCCATTCATCTTATTTGCCATCCATATTATGAATTCCATTTCTGTCATTTTGACAATTTCTTTAAAGTTGGAGTTTACTGCTGTAGCTCCATTGTGATTCCTTGAGGATGTTGAACCGTTTTGATTTTTCATGTTGCCAGGGTTCTTTTGCTGGTTTCTTCTCATCTGAAACCTCTTTTCTCAACTCAGGGCTAATAGGTTTTCAGGGCACCTGTTCCTTGCTTGGATATCTCCTGCTTGATTAGAAGAAGGGGAAGTCCCTAGATGGCACTTTTATTCCCCCTTCTCTGGAATGTTGAAGTGGCAGGGGATGGGTGTGTGCACTAGAAGCCTGTAATGCAGCTGTTCTGATTTGTTCTGCTCAACCTGTGATTCCCTTTTTTCAAGCCTGTGCTGAATGCTGTTTGTGTTGGTTGTTGGGTTTTTCACCAGATAGTTGTAGGATGCTTGAGTTGGGAGCTATGTGAGACCCTCTTTTCTGAGGCTGGTGTTGTGGAGATTGCTCTACACAGGGTCTCCCAACAGGGGTGATGGTAACAGCTCATGAGGCTATCTAGGCAGTCATTGTGGGTTCCCAGGCTGTGGGCATTTGCTCAAACCTGGTTGCTGTGTCCTGGCAGCTCAAGGCTGGGTGCGGGGGTCCCTTGTGGTGCATTGGACTTTGGCAGGACCCGCCAAAGCATTCCCCCAAAACCTCTCAGGTTGGAGCCTGCTGCACCCTAGTCAATTCCTGCACTCAGAGCCCATTTTGCTGTAGGGGAGAAGCAGTCGGCTTGCAGTCACAGGGTATGGCTCAGGGAAGCCTCCCATTAGTCCACTCCCTCCCCAGCCTGGTACGGACCTGGTGCCATCTACCTGTAAGCTCAGGATGGCTTTAGCTTCTGCCTGAGCCTTCCTGCGCCTGTTGTCTGATGCAATGACTTTGCACATTGGAGGGAGCCTTCTCACAACTTGCACGGCACCAGCAGAGTGAGTGCAGCACCCCAGCACTCTATCCTCCTATTCTTCCCCATGAATTCTTTGGTCTTGTTAGGTATATATAAGCATCCCATCACCTTTTTTCCCCCCACACTGAGTGTCCCGTGTTGCTTCTCTGTGGTTTGTCAATGTTGCTTCAGAGACTAGAGATCTATCCAGACAACTGACTGCAGTTTTCACTTTTTTCCTTGGGAGCAGCGCGCTGGCAGGATATTTCTACTCTGCCATATTTTTTTCTGAAATCTGATCTTAAAATATTTTCTAGTCCCCCTTGTAATTTATCATTTGGCTCATTATTTATTTAGAAGTGTTTTTTTTTTAATTTCCAAATATTTGGGATTTTATGATATATATTATTATTTGCTTCTAATTTAACTCCACTATGGTCAGAGAACATCCTCTATATAATTTCAATCATTCTATATTCTTGTTTTGAGGTAGGGTCTCACTATATTGGGTCTCACTATAGGGTCTCATTCTATATTTTGTTTGTTTGTTTTGAGGTAGGGTCTCACTATATTGCCCAGACTGGTTGTAAAACTCCTGGGCTCAAGCTATCCTGCTGCCTCAGCCTCTCAAGTAGCTAGTAATCCATACATGAGCCACTGTGCCTTGCTCGATCATTTTATATTTATTGAAACTTATTTTATGACCCAGAATTAGTGAGTGCACCATGTGAACTTGACAATAAGGATGTGTATTCTTCAATTGTTTGGTGTAGTGTTTTATAAATATTAAGTCAAGGTAATTGATAGTGTTATTCATGTCATGTATATCTTTACTGATTTTTTTTTTTTTGGTTTAGTTGTTGTGTCAATTGCTAAAGCATGGGTATTAAAATCTCCTGTAACAATTGTGGAATTGTTTATTTTTCTCTAACTCTGTCAATTTTTGTGTCATATATTTGGAGCTCTGTTATTAGGCATATATACGTATATCATTGTTATGTCCTCCTGATAAAAGGTCTTTTTTATCATCGTGAAATGTCATTCTTTATTACTGGCATTAATCTTTGTCTTGAACTCTATTTTATCTGATATGAATATAGCCATTCCAGCGTTCTTATGTTTACTGTCTGCATGATATATCTTTTTCCATCCATTTATTTTCAACCTATCTGCATCTTTATATTTAAAGTGTGCTGTTTGAAGGCAGGATATAATTATATTTATATATATTGGTAATCTCTTCATTTTAATTATAGTGTTCAGACCATTAATTCTTAATGCAATTTTGTATGATTGGATTTAGCTCTACCATTTTATTGTTTTATCTTTGTTCCCTCTGTTTTATTGCCTGTTTCCCATTTCCTGTCTTCTTCAAGATTACCGTAATATTTTTACTATTCAGTTTTATCTATGTTATTTTTAGATAATTTGTGTGTGTTCATGTTTTTTCTTTTTAGTGGCTTCTCCAGGCAGATAGAGTATGGTAGTCAAAACTTGGAAAAGCAACTGGCAAGAGAGTGATTTTCCTGTTTAATCATCTTTCACAGTCTATTTATAGTTTTTTTTTTTTGTTGTTGTTGTTGTTTTAGATGCTACAGCCATATTTCTTGTTTTTTATTTCAACTCATTATGGTGGTACAAAAGTTCAGGTTATATATATTGCCCATGGCCCCCCATCCCCCCGAGTCTGAGCTTCAAGCATGTCCATTCCCTAGACAGTGCACATCGCTGTCATCATGTAGGTATCGGACAGAGGTGGGGGCTGGGGGGAAGAGATGGGTATATACCTACTTGATGAGTGCGAAGCGCACTGCCTGGGGAATGGACATGCTTGAAGTTCTGACTGGGGGGGATGGGGGTGGGGGGAGGGGATGGGTGCATACCTGTTTATAGTTAATATTGTACTACTTCTTTTTTTTTTTTTTTTTTTTTTTTTTTTTTTTTTTTTTTGAGACAGAGTCTCACTTTGTTGCCCAGGCTAGAGTGAGTGCCATGACGTCAGCCTAGCTCACAGCAACCTCAAACTCCTGGGCTCAAGCGATCCTACTGCCTCAGCCTCCCGAGTAGCTGGGACTACAGGCATGCGCCACCATGCCCGGCTAATTTTTTTCTATATATATATTTTAGTTGTCCATATAATTTCTTTCTATTTTTAGTAGAGACGGGGTCTCGCTCTTGCTCAGGCTGGTCTCGAACTCCTGACCTTGAGCGATCCACCCGCCTCGGCCTCCCAGAGTGCTAGGATTACAGGCGTGAGCCACCACGCCCGGCCGAATATTGTACTACTTCTTAGAAAATTTAGGCAACTGGAAAACATATAGATCTCTCTACACCACCTGGTTGTTCTTTATATTATAGTTCTGATATATATTAAGACTATATACATTAAAAATCTCACAAAATAATGTCATAATTATTGCTGTAAAAGTGCATATGCATTTTAAATGATGAGATAAAAATAATCTTTTATATTTACCATCTCTGATGCTTTTTCTTTTGTTCTTGAAGGTAACATGTTTCCCTGGTATAATTCTTCTTCAACCCTAAGAACTTAACTTTTCTTGTAATGCAGGTTTGCTATACATGAAATCTCTTAGTTTATCTAAAAATTTCATTACTTCATCTCCATTCTTGAAGAATATTTTGACTGGTTATAAAATTACAGATTGATAATTATTTCTTTCCCAACATTAAAGGTATCATTCCATTGTTTTCTAGTCTCTCTCTATAGCTTATGATGATAAATCTGCATTCAAATTATTGTTTCTATGTAATGTGTAATTTTTCTCTAACGCTTTTAAGATTTTCTTTTTCTTAGGTTTTCAATAGTTTGGTTGTAATGTGCCTAGGAATTATTTTCTTTGAAAGTATTCTTTCTGGAATTCTTTGAATATGTAAATTTACGAGTTTCACCAAATTTGGGAAACTTTCAGCCATAATTTCTTCACATGTTATTTTCTCCCACATTTTCTTCCTTCTTTTCTTCTTGGATTCCAATTATACAAATGCTAAACATTTTGATATTGCCCTACAAATATCTGAGGATCTGTTCTTTTTTTTTCCAATCTTTTCTCTTTTTCAGATTATGCCTATGGATCTATATTTAAGTTCACTTTCTCTATCCTCTGTCACCTCCAATCTTCTCTTAACTCCATCTAATGAACTTTTAATTTCAACTATTGTGTTTTTCATCTCCAAAATTTCCTTGATTTCTTTTTATGTTTTCTATTTCTCTTCTCAGATATCCTATATTTTCCATTCATTTCTAGTGTAATTTATTTAACTCATTTAATATAGTGTAACCTGAATATTGTGGACATTATGCTGTGAAGGCTCTGGGTTCCATTATGTTTGTCTGAAGAATGCTGACGTTTTGCTGTTTCAGATAATTAAACAGGAAAATCACCCTCTTGCCAGTTGCTTTTCCAAGTTTTGACTACCATATTCTATCTGCCTTCTTTGTTTATAGTCCATAATTTTTAAGGGGTTGATTTTTGTATTTTTTCTGTAGTTAATAGTTATTGTTTGTAGGAGAATTGATCTATAGGGTATTTATGCTACCATGTCTGAGGCACAACATCCTTCTTGATTATTTAAAGGTAAACTTGATATTTTGGCATTTCATTTCATACCATATCCCCAAAAAGTTGATAACTGAGTCTAACCATTAACTAGTTTATTCATCTAGGTCTAAGATTATCAAAACAAATAGATTCACACTGACCCCAAGAATATAGACAGTAACTTGCTATATTTGAACAATTATTTTCCCAGAAGTCATGCCTTAAAATCAGTCTTTTTATTCTGTTTTCATAGCCATTTCTGTTCTTACAAATAGTAGCACACATCCAAATCAAAACCTGATGTAGTTTGGCAGAGAATAGTCGCAAGATCCCTGTGTCTAGACCCCCTTTTATTGACATTGAGAGTAACTTGGTCACGAAATAATGTTTAAAATGGTGAATAAACACAGTCACGACTAAGAAAACCAGACCTTTATTCCAGGTTTTTACCCCATCATGTCCAAATGCAGTATGGGCAATCCAACTGAGCTTCTGGTTTAGGTAAGCAATATCACTCTCCTCAAAAACATGAGTATTGGAAATTTCTGGGTTGGTGATTTTGACCCTCATCCTTAAGAGAACTGTAATTTCTCTAGTTATTCCTTCTAAAATGTCAAGATTACATCTGTTATCAGGGGCATTTTGAGTAGCTCTTAAGAATCAGGCTAGTACAATCTAATATTTAATGGGTACTTACAATGTACCACCAGACAATATTGTAAATGCCTTATATGTATTATCTCATTTATCCCTCACAATAACCCTGTGAATAAGGAACTATTATTATAACCCTGTGATGGTTAATTTTATGTTTCAACTTGACTGGGGCATGGGTTGCCCAGATATCTGGCCAAACATTATTTTGGATGTGTCTGTGAGGGTGTTTCCAGATGAGATCAGCATTGTAATTAGCAGACTGAATAAAATAGATTGCCTTCCCCAGTGTGGGTAGGTACCACACAATCTGTTCAGGGCCTTAATAGAACAATATGTAGAGGAAGAGTGGTTTCTCTCTCTGCCTGACTTCATAAGCTGGGACACTGGTCTTCTTCTGCCTTTGGACTTGGACTGCAACTTACAGCCTTCGTTCTTCTGATTCTCAGTCCTTTGGACTCAGACTGAAACTACATCATCAGCTTTCCTGGGTATTCAGCTTGCAAATGGCAGATTGTGGGACTTCTCAGCCTTCGTAAACACATAAGCCAATTCCTTTTTTTATATATTCTATTGGTTCTGTTTCTCTGGAGAACCTTGAATAATATAATCCCTTTTGCATATAAGGAAACAAGCATAGATTTGAGTTTGAGTCCTGGTTTCTCCATGGGTAGGAATAGATGAGGTAAAGCTGAATCTGGTAGTCCCTAAGTCACTGGGGAAATTCCATTATAATACTATCTGTATCAGTTAGAAATTTTTGGTTGTAAATATCAGAAAAATAATGCAGTCTTTCTCATATAAGAATAGTGAATTGGATGGCTCATGTATTAGTAAAGAATAACTTACAGAGGCTTACTGAAAGAAGAATGTATATTTATCACACATCAAAAAGTCTGTAAATATGTCACTACAGGAGTCTGTTAAGCAGCCTAGCAATATCACCATTTTTACAATTCTCTTTGGGTTTCCCTCATGCTTGTTATTTAATGGCTGTAAGATATTGCTGCAACTCCAGAGATCAAATCTGCATTCAATGCAAGAAATAGAGGGGGATGAGTAGTACCACCCATATATGTCTCCTTTATAAAAAAAAAAAAAATTCTTGGAACTTCCTCAGCAAAATTCCACTTATATCTCATTGACAAAACTGTCATGTGTCCACATCCAGTTATAAAGTGAATATTCGGATTTTTCTGCCTTTAGAGTGGCTAATCACAAGAAAAAAAAAGTGGGGTTAGTTGGAAAGGGATGTTGGGTCAGCTAATCAGCAGTGTCTACCACACTCCATTTCTATGCATCTCTTAGTTCTTCCTTCTTTGCTGTGTAAACTTCATACTCAGGCAGGCCTTGATATGGTGGCAAGATGTTATCTGCTTCTCCAAACCTCACATCCTCATACTATCAATTTCCAGGAAAGAGAAAGAACTTCTCTTTAACCAGTAATTTTTTTTTTCGCATCTCATTGGCTCTAGATGAATTGTGTGCCAATTCCTGAATCGATTACTGTGGCGAAGATGGCTGAGAATGTGATAAGGGTAGTTTCAAAAAGGGAATTTAAGGTACTATTATCAGAAGTAGGAAGTAATGGATGCTGAGAAACAAGCAAGTAATCTACTACTTATCTCCATTTCACCATCCACTCTAATATTTTATGATCCTTTCCCTCTCCCTGCAATCTGATTATACTGTGCTGCTTAACACAACATAATATAGTATGGCTATCAGCATGTAGTTGGCTATTACATGTGAAAATTAATGGTGTAGAGATTTCTCCAGCCAATGAATAGCCTATTATCAAAGTTTAACCTAATAAATAATATCAACATGGGACTATAGCTAACATGATAATAATGAAAGCCTGAATGCTTGTTCCCACTAAGATTGAAAAGAAGGCAAAGATATCCACTTACACCATCAACATTATACTGGGAGTCCTAGCCAGTGCAATTACGTAAGAAAAAAGGAATATAAGGCAAACAGATTGGAAAGTAAAATATGTAACTCTCTATTTACAGACAACAAGATTTTCTCTGTAGAGAATCCCAAAGAATCTACAGGGAAACTCCTAGAACCCAGCTTTTTCAATCCTATAAAGGAGTTTGTGTTTCAAAGAAATCAACTGCTCCAAATATAAGAAAGAATGGTGCCTGCAGAAAGAGAGAAGACACAAATACATACTAATATAATATAAGATACAACAAGATCTTTGTAAGAAATATTCAACTAGAGTAGTTGACCAAGTGGGTGAGAGTGATCTGGCAGGACAATGTGAAACTCCTATGTGTCAAGAACTTGGAGGAGTCAGCATCCTCTCGTAGACTCCTCCATAAACCCCACTGGATCTCACAGAAAATATCATAGGGTGTTCTAAAAGTTTATACTGTGCTACAGATTTGGAGGAAGGTAACACCAGCTATGTGGGAGGGACAAGAAACTCCCCTGGATCCTTTTCCTCTACTTCTAATGCAGAAAAAAGCCTTGATCTTTGGAGTGAATGGCAACAGAAACTTCTGACATTAGGGCATTGATGAGCACTTATTGCATCTGGGGAAAGGGAACAGGAGGGGAAAGCTTTACTTTTGAGGAAGGAGTAGGATTACATGCTGAGCCTACAACTACAGCTGGGAAGAGTTGGGAAAACCAATAAGATCATATACTCATGATGCAAGGTCATGATACATGCATATAACTGAGTCTTAATGAGAACAGAGACCATACCTCACACTACTAACAAGCTAAAACATTTGAAATGACAAGTAACGACAGACTTCTCCTTGAGAGGGATGGGAAAGGAACAAGAGTATGCAAAGACACACTATCTGAGGCACAGCACAAGTGAAAATCCTTAATCTCATAATTGAACAGATGTTGTTCTGCTTAATCATTCCCCAAAATTGACACAAATTTTCTCTATAGGAATTTGAAGCATTGATGGTAACCATAGCAGCACCAACTCTCAAACTGAGCCTAACTCCTAACTAGAGATTAATGCAACCTCCACAATAAAGGACTATTAGAAGGAAAGGCATGGCAATTTCCAGGCATAAAATGTACTTACTTACTTTGGTCTCTAATTCCCTACACAATGTATCCACCTTTCTACAAAATATTATGAGGTGTATGAAAAGGCAAGGAAAAGCAACACACTCTGAAAGAGACAAAGACATCTTCAAAATCAAATTAAAATATGACAAAAATTTGGGAATTCTCTGACAGGTAACTTGAAATAACTATGAATACTTAGTAAAAGGCTCTATCAGGAAAAGTGGACAACGTGTAAGATCAGATGAGTGATTTCTGCAGATGACAGATCAAAACCATAATAAGGAATCAAATGAAAATGCTAGAAATAGAAAACAAAATAACAGAGATGAAGAATCCTTTGAGGGGCTCATCAGAATTTACACCTCTGAAGACAAAATCAGTAGAACTTAAAATACATTAAATTGAACAAAGACAGAAAAAGAGTAAAAAAAGAAAGCATCTAAGCATGCAACAATATCAAATGTTGAGAGAGACAGAAAAAGAAAGAGAGACACACAGAGAGAGAGAATGGTGTAGAAAAAGCATTTTAAAAAATAATGACTAAGAATTTTTGAGGCTGGGCATGGTGGTTCATGCCTGTAATCCTAGCAGTCTGAGAGGCTGAGGTGGATGGATTGCTTGAGCTCAGGAGTTCTAGACCAGCCTGAGCAAGAGCAAGACCCCATCTCTACTAAAAATAGAAAGAAATTATATGGACAGATAAAATATATGTATAGAAAAATTTAGCCAGCCATGGTGGCACATGCCTGTAGTCCCAGCTACTCGAGAGGCTGAGGCAGGAGGATTGCTTGAACCCAGGAGTTTGAGGTTGCTGTGAGCTAGGCTGACTCCACAGCACTCTAGCCCGGGCAACAGAGTGAGACTCTGTCTCAAAATAAATAAATAAATAAATAAAACAAAAAAAGAATTTTTGAAAATTAATGACAGACACCGTACCACATACACAATAAGCTCAGAGTACACCAAACAGGCCAAAAGTAAAACAAAACACAACAAACCAACAAACTAGGCATATCATATTCAAACTGTTGGGAAAAAAAGAGAAAGAGAAAAATCTTCAATGCAGAGAAAAAAGAAACCTCAAATACAAAGAAAAAAGATAACAGTAACAGCAAAGTGCTTGTCATAAACCACACAAGTCATGAGACAATGGAGTGATCATTTTAACATGCAGAAGGAAGAAACTGTTAACCCAGAATTGTATTCCCAGAAAAAATCTTTTAAAAATGAAGGTATAGGCCAGATGTGGTGGCTTGTACCTGTAATCCTAACACTCTGGGAGGCCGAGGGGGGAGGATTGCTTCAGGCCAGGAGTTTGAGACCATCCTGAGTAAGAACAAGACTCCATGTCTACAAAAAATAGAAAAATTAGCCGAGTGTAGTGGCACACACCTGTAATCCCAGCTACTCAGGAGACTGAGGCAGGAGAATCACTTGAGCCTAGGAGCTTGACGTTGCAGGGAGCTGTGATGACGTTACTGTACTCTGGCCAGGGTGACAGAGCAAGACTTTGTCTCAAAAAAAAATGAAGATTAAATAAAACTGTACTAAATAAGCAAAAACTGAGAGAATTCATTGTCAGAAGACCCACTTTATAAGACAAAAGGAAATTTTTCAGGCAGAAAGAATATCTTATTGAACTAAAACTTGGGACTACACAAGGAAAGAGAGTGCTGGAAATGAAACAAATGAAGGTAAAATTAAATTATTTTTCTTATTTTTATTGGTCTAAATGATAACTCACTGTCTAAAAAATAGAAACAATTTATTGTGTATTCATACCATGTGTAAAATTAGAAGTTATGCCAATAAAAGCACAATGGATGGGAGGGAGCAATTGGGAATATACAGGTGTAAAAGCCTTATACTTCATGTGAAGTAGGAAAATAGTATTTCCTGGTAGTCTCTAATTTTAAAATGTGTATCATAAAGTCTGGGAAGGCATTTCATTTTTATTTAAAATGGGTACAAATACTCAAGAAAAGATAAAATAGAATTTTAAATGCTCAACTAACACAAGAGAAGGCATAAAAGGAAAAATAAAGAAACAAATATGAAATAGAACAAATAGAAAACAGCTATGAAGATGGTAGATTTTAATCTAATGATATCAATAATTGCATCACATGTAAATAGACTGAATACACCAGTTTAAAGGCAGTGTCATACTGGATAAAATAAAATCAAGACCTAACTATATGTTGTGTACAGGAAATTCACTTTAATTTTAAAGACATAAATAGGTTGAAAGTAAAATGATAGAGACATATATATAATGCAAACAAACAGTAGTCAAAACTAGAATGGTTATGCAAATATCAGAAAAAACAGACTTGAAAATGAATATTAACAGAGATATAGAGGGACTTACACAATGATGAAGGGATCAGCTCTTCTAAAGACATAATCCTAAATGTTTATGCTCTACAACAGAGCTTTATAATACATAAAACATTTTAAATTACTATAATTGAAAAGAGTACAGAAATCTACAATCATAGTTAGAGACTTTAATACTTCTCTCAATAGCTGGTAAAACAAGTAAACAGAAAATCAGTGAGGATATAGAAGAACTGAACAACAGTATCACACAAGACCTAATTGAAATTTATAAAACACTCCATCCCCCCAAAACCAGAATACAATTAATTTATTTTCAAGTATGTATGGAATATTCACCAATATAGACCATACTTTGGGTCATAAGACAAACCTCAATAAATTTAAAAGAGTATCAGTTATATTAATTATGCAAAGAATTTATGAGGAAGACCCCCAAAGCAATCACTGCAGCAACAAAAATAAATAAATGGGACCTGATCAAATTAAAAAGCTTCTGCACAGCCAAGGAAACTATCATTAGAGTGAATAGACTACCTACAGAATGGGAGAAAATATTTGCTTTCTACACATCTGATAAAGGGCTGATAACAAGAATCTATACAGAACTTAAGAAAATCAACAAGAAAAAAAATCAAACAACCACATCAATACATGGGCAAAGGATAAGAACAGAAAATTTTCAAAAGGAGACAGACTAATGGCCAGCAAACATATAAAAAAGTGCTTAACATCTCTAATCATTAGGGAAATGCAAATCAAAACTGCAAGGAGATATTACCTAACTTCAGTGAGAATGGCCCTTATCAAAAAGTCCCAAAACAACAAATGCTGGCATGGATGTGGAGAGATTGGAACACTCTTACACTGCTGGTGGGGCTGCAAATTAGTACAACCCCTGTGGAAAGTAATTTGGAGATACTTCAAAGAGCTAAAAATAGAAATACCATTTGATCCAGCAATCTCGGTACTAGGCATCTATCCAAAGGAAAAAAAGACATTCTACAGTAAAGATATCTGAACTAGAATGTTTATGGCAGCACAATTGCGAGGATGTGGAGTCAACCCAAGTGCCCATCAGTACATGAACGGATTAACAAAATGTCGTATATGTATACCATGGAATACTCAACTACAAAAAACAATGGTGATCTAGCACCTCTTATATTATCCTGGATAGAGATTGAGCCCATCTTTCGAAGTGAGGTATCACAAGGAGGGAAAAACATACACCACATGTACTCGCCATCAAACTGGTACTAACTGACCAACACTAAGGTGTTCACATGGTAGTAATACTTTGATGCCAGTTGACGGTGGGGGGGCAGGTAAACCCAGAACTAATGTAAGTGGAATGCACTGTATGGGGGAGGGACAGGCTTGTAGCCCTTGCTCGGGTGGTGCAAATGCATTATATGTAACCAAAATGTTTGTATCCCCATAATATCCTGAATAAATAAAAAAATCATGCTCTTACACTGCAGTGGATTTAAACTGGAAATCAATAACAGGATGAAAAATTCCCCAATACTTGGAAATTGAGCAGCATACATACATCTATGTATGTTGTTGCAATCCGAATCAAAATCCCAGAAAGCTTCTTTGTTGGTAGATATTGATGAAATTATTCTAAAATTTATATTGAAGGTCAAAGGAACCAGATTGGAGAAGAAATCTGAAAAGAAATTTTAAAATATTTTGAATTGAATAAAGATGAAAATACCACAAGTCAAAATTTGTGGCATGTAGCCACTAATGCTTAGAGGGAAATTTATATTGTTAAATTCTTATATCAGAAAAGAAGAAAAGTCTTATATAAATAATCTAAGCTTTAACCTAAGTGGCTCAAAATAAACCCAGAGCAAGCATAAGGAAGGAAATCATAAAGCTGAGAGCAAAAATCAATAAAATTTAAAAGAAAATGAATAGATAATATCAATGGAACAAAAGTTAGCTTTCTAAAAAGATCAATAACATTGATAGACCTCTAGCCAGCATGACCAAGAAAAAAAAGTGAGAAGACAATTACCAATATCAGGAATGAAAAAAGGGAATTTCACTAAAGGTTACACAGATATTAATAGGATAAAGGAATACTATTACATAAACAACTTTATGCTCAGGAATGAAACAATATAGAAGAAATGGACTAATTTCTTGAAAGACAAAACTGCAACAACTCACCCGAGAAGAAATAGATAATCATACGAATCCAACATCTATATTTTTTTAATTTCAGCTTATTATGGGGGTACAAAAGTTCAGGTTACACATATTTCCCATGTCCCGCCCATCCCCCCAAGTCATAACCTCAAGCATGTCCATTCCCCAGACAGTGCGCATGCACTCATCATGTAGTTATATCCTTATCCTCTCCTCCCACCCCCCATCCCCCAGTCAGAACATTCAAGCGTGACCATTCCCCAGACGGTGAGCAATGCACTCATCATGTAGGTATACACCCATCCCCTCTCCCCACCCCCCACCTCAGTCTGATACCCAATTGGTGTTATTCCCAAATGCGCACTTAGGTGATGATCAGGGAAACCAATTTGCTGGTGAGTACATGTGGTGCTTGTTTTTCCATTCTTGGGATACTTCACTTAATATAATGGGTTCCAACTCTCTCCAGGAGAACAAAAGGGATTCTATATCACTGTTATTTCTTATAGCTGAGTAATACTCCATGGTATACATATACCACAATTTACTAATCCACTCATGAATTGATGGGCATTTGGGTTGTTTCCATATACTTAAAATTTTCCAAAAATAAACCCTCCAGTTCCATATGACTTCATTGGTGCCTTCTCACAAACACTTAAGGAAGAAATAAGACCAATGTTACACAATCCTTTATGGAGGATAGAAGAGAGAACACTTTCCAACTCTTTTTTATCAGGCAAGCATTGCTCTAATGTCAAATCAAAGATATTTCAAGCAGAGAAACTAAAAACAAATATTTCTCATGAACATAGTTGCAAAACTACTCCATAAAATATTAGCAAATCAAATCTAGCAATATATAAATTGAATAATACATCATATCCAAGGTGGGAGTGGTTAATTCTAGTAATGAAAACCTAGTTCAGCATTTGAAAATCAATGTAATTCGCCATATTAATAAAATGTGGTATATGTATACCATGGACTACTATTCAGCTATAAGAAATAATGGTGATATAGAATCTCTTGTATTTTCCTGGATAGAGCTGGAACCCATTCTACTAAGTGAAGTACCCCAAGAATGGAAAAATAAGCATATACTCACCAGCAAATTGGTTTCCCTGATCATCACCTAAGTGCACATTTGGGAATAACACCAATTGGGTATCGGACAGAGGTGGGGGTTGGGGGAGGGGATGGGTGTATACCTACTTGATGAGTGCGATGCGCACTGTCTGCGGAATGGACATGCTTGAAGTTCTGACTCAGGGGGCTGGGGGTGGGGGGAGGGGATGGGTGCATACCTACATGATGAGTGCGATGCGCACTGTCTAGGGAATGGACATGCTTAAAGCTCAGACTCAGGGGGATGGGGGGCATGGGAAATATATATAACCTGAACTTTTGTACCCCCATAATAAGCTGAAATAAAAAAAATCGAAAATGAAAAAAATATGTATATAAGTATGATGTTTGCTTAAAGTGTTCATTTAATATGGAGAGTCACTATACTGTTATAACTTTTTGTTTTGTTATAATTATAAAATAACTAACAAATTAGTGTATAATGGCAATTTTTTCTTTATATTACTTGCATGCATGTAAAAATAGACAATATATATGGTTTAAAAAAAAGATAAAAATGTATAAAGTAGGAACACTGAGTCTGTATGCTAATCTATTTCTCTAAATACAAAGACATGTGGTCAGGAGTGAAGCAGGAATAGCCTTGAAGTTTAAGATAGTTCCAGCTGCACAGTATCTGCTGGGCAGGCACTTTAATCAGATTCTCAGCCAGAACCTAAACCTAGCTTTTGCTGTGCAAAAAAGCTCAAGGCAATGGTCTGCAGCATCAAAGAAATGTTGCTGTGCAGACGTCCTCTGACAATGCCTCCATTGTTGGGAGCAGCTTCTAGTCAGTGAACTAACACACCCACAGATTCCTTCAAGGCAAAGCCCTGAAAAACTCCTGAAACCTTTCACGTCTCTTAGCCTGTTTTCCCAACAAAAAAGGAAAACTACAGACCAATGTCCCTTATAAATATAGATACAAAAATTCTCAACAAAATCTTAGCAAACCAAATTCAACTGCAAATCAAAAAAATAATTTACCATGACCAAGTGGGCTTCATCCCAGAGAGGCAAGGATGGTTCAACATATGCAAATCTGTAAATGTAATTCACCAGATAAATAAAAGCAAAACAAAGACCATATGATCCTCTCAATAGACAGAAAAAGCATTTGACAAAATTCAGCACACTTTCATGATAAGACCTCTTAACAAAGTAGGCATAGATGGGCCATACCTCAAAATTATTAAAGCCATATACAACAAAACCACATCCAACATCATACTAAATCAGGAAAAATTAAAGCATTCCCACTTAGAACTGGAACCAGACAAGGTTACCTACTGTCCCCACTTCTATTCAACATAGTGCTGGAAATCCATGCCAGAGCAATCAGGCAAGAGAAGGAAATCAAGTGTATCCCAGTGGGGAAAGAAGAGGTCAAACTATCATTCTGTGCTGACAATATGATACTGTATCTAGAAAACCCTAGAGGTTCAACCAAGAGACTCCTGGAATTGATCAATGCATTCAGCAAAGTCTCAGGCTACAAAATCAGTGCACATAAATCAGTAGTTTTCCTATACGCTAATACCAGACAAGCTGAGAACAAATCAAAGACTCAATACCATGGTTTGATGTACTAACCATTAAATTGGTATTAACTGATCAACACTTAAGTGCATATATAGTAATAGCATTCATCTGTGTCGGTTAGATGGGAGGAGGGAGGAGAGGATGGGTATATACACAGCTAATGGGTATGGTGCACATCATCTAGGGGATGGACACACTTGAAGCTCTGACTCCAGTGGGGTAAGGGCAATATACACAACCTAAACATTTGTACCCCTGTAATATGCTTAAATAAAAAAAAATAATTCCTTGTGGTCAGACTCCCCTCCCACCCCCCCAGTACTTTCAGTATGTCCTTCCATTGCCTCTGACTTCCATTGATTCTGATAAGGAGTTATGTGTTAATTGTATTGTTATACCCTGTACATGATGAGTCTTTTTTGTTTGTTTGTTTGTTTTTGTTTTTTGCTTTCAGGATTGTTTTTAGCTTTCAACAGTTTGTATAGCATATATTTAACTAAGGAGGACCTATATAGGAGAGTCCTATATAGGGAGAACTACAATACACTGAGGGTTTCAAATTTTTTAAAACATAACTTACAATAGTACAAAAATGAAACACTTAGGTATTAATATAAATATAGGTACAGTATCTGTATCCCAACAACTACAAAACACTGCTGAAATAAATCAAATAAGACCTAAATATATGGAGATATAATACTGTGTTCATAGACTGGAAGATTCAATATTGTTAAGATATCAGTTCTCCCCAAATTGTTCTTTACATTCAATGAAATCCAAATCAAAATCCAAGAAGTCTTTTTTGGGTAGATATTGATAAGTTAATTCTAAAATTTATATGAACAGTCAAAGGAATCAGAATACCTGAAGCAATTTTGAAAAAAGAACAAAATTGGAGGACCCACACTACCTGATTTTAAGACTTACTGTAATAGCACAGTAGTCAAGATAGTGTGACATTGGCAAAAATATATACATAAAGGTCAATGGAACTGAATGGAGTGCCCAGAAATAAATCCACATAAGTATACTCAATGATTTTTGAAAAGGGTAATTTAAAGGAGACATAGGCTTTTCAGGAAATAGTTCTGGAATAATTTTATGTCAATATGTAAAAAAAGAATTTTGTTCTATAACTCATACCTTATACAAAAATTAACTCAATCAATTTCCTAATATAAATTATTTTTACTTGTTATTGAACTTTATATAAATGGAATCATATAATGTGTACTCTTTTGGCTCTGGTTTCTTTTGCTCAATTTTATGCTTGTGAGATTCATCCATGTTGTGTATAAAAATAATTTCATTTAATCTCATTACCATTTAATATTCCTTCTATGAATATACCATGATTCATTTATCCATTCTACTCTTGATATATATTTGGGTTGTTTTCAGTTTTTGCTGTTATAAATTGTGCTGCTATGAATATTCTTGTACATGTCTTTTGGTGCAGTGTTGCTAGGAAAGTGTTTACCCTGGGGAGGTGTATAATGACTGAAATGGGCACAAGGGGGGCTTCTTGGTTGCTAGTAATGTTCTATTTCTTTCCCTGGATGGTGACTACTCAAATGTGTTTGCATTTGTCAAGGTGTGCATTTATAATTGTGTACTTTTCTAATGTATATTACAATATTTAAGAAGCTAAATAAATGTTTAAAAACAAAAAAGTTAACTCAAAATGAATCATAGTTCTAAAAGTAAAGCCATAAAACTTCTAGAACAAAACATAAGGAGAATCTGTGTGGCCTTGGGTTAGGCAAATAATTTTTATATTTGGCACCAAAAGTTAAAACCCATTTAAAAAATATTCATTGGACTTCATTATAATTTAAAAATAATTTGCACTGCATAGGACACTATTAATAAAATGAAAGGAAAAGTCACAGACCAGAAAATATTTGCAAATTGTAATTCTGACAAAGGACTTGTATCCAGAATATATAGATAATTCTCAAAACTCAACAATGAGAAAACAAACAACTCAATTAAAACTGATTGGCCAGGTACAGTGGCTGATGCCTTTAATTCCAGTACTTTGGGAGGACAAGGTGAGAAGATAACTTGAGGCCAGGTGTTCAAGACCAGCCTGGGCAACATACTGAGACCCCATCTCTACAAAAAAAAAATTAAAAAATAGCCAGATGTGGTGGCATGCACCTGTATTCCTGGCTACTTGGGAGGCTGAGGCAAGAGTATCATGAGCCCAGAAGTTTGAAGCTGCAGTGAGCTATGATCACACCACTGCACTTCAGCCTGGGCAACAGAGTGGTACCCTGTCTCAAAGAAAAAGATCAAAATTACTGAACAGATGTTTCAGATATCAAACAATCATATTAAAAGAAACACAACATCATTAATCACTTGGAAAATGAAAAATAAAATCACAATGCATCTCTTACAATGTCTAAAACAAAATATAATAAACCTGGCAATACCAAATTTCTATGAATGTACAGAGGAAGTGGAATGCCACACATTGCTTGCAGAAATGCAAATTGGTACAGCCACTTTGGAAAATGATCTGGCAGTTTCTTATAAAGTTAAACATATGCCTACCAGGTGACACACTAATCCCAGTTCTAGATATCTACCCAAGAGTAATGAAAATTTATAGTCACCCAAAAGCCTGTATGTGAAGATTTATAGCAGATTTATTTGTAGTCACCAAAAATGGAAATAACTTACCTGTTCTTTAGTGAGTGAATTAATAAACCATGGTATATCCACAAAATGGAATAATACTCAGCAATAAAAAGGAACAAACTGCTGATACACACAAAAACATGGATGAAATCCAGGAGCAACAAGCACACCTAGCATCAAGATCTTGGTTTCTAAATACCATTCTCCAATAAAAGGAATGATAATTACTTGGAAAACTGGGTTAAAGAGAAAAAAATGGGTTGAGGGAGAGAAAATGTACAGTGAGCCTATAGCATCTTGTAAGGCCAAAAAGCAAGGAAGTGCTCAAAAGAAAAAAAAAAAAAAAAAAAAAAAAAAAGAGGGCAGATGAAGGCATATAGAAAGAGAAAAGAGCAAACCTGAATGAGTTCCCAATGGTCAAAGTTGATTATAAAGTGTCAGAACGAAGAAATATTTTGGGTGATGGAACTGTTCTGTATCTTGGTTAATGATAGTAGTCACAAAAATCTGTGCTTTTGTCTGAATCCATAGAACCATACACCACAAAATATGAATTTTATAGTACATGAATTTAAAAATAGAGAGAAAAAATAATTTCTATCCAAACTATATCTTCTTACTACACTCTGTTGTTCATTGCATCTTCAAGATAATTAGACAGTTTTATAGCTGTACACACGTATGTTCTCTGCATGCTCATTTAAAAAATAATATAATTATTCCTCTGGAGCCACTGCCCAATCTAAGAACTAGAGCATTTTCAATAACTTATGTACTCCCTTCATCCTGCCTCCCTCTACCTGAAGTAACCATTGTTTAAAATATTATGTTTATTATTCCCTTGCTTTAAAAAATTTTACATATTTTAAACATTCTGTATGTTAATGTTTAAATACGCATCATCTATGTAACCCATACCCAGATGAAGGAACAGAACCAGAGCACGTCCCCAGAAAATCCCCTTGGGTCATTTCCAGTCACTACTCTCCCAAGAGTAATAACTACACTGACTTCTGTAACAATATAGACTAGTTTTTCCTGTTTCTGAAATTTGTATAAATTAAGTTATCTTTAGTGTTGACTTATTTTGACTAACATTAAGCTTTTGGTGTTCGTCTATGTTTTTGCAGGGAATTGTAAATAGTTTATTCTCATTGTTGAAGAATATCACATTGTGTGAATATATGACATGGTATGAATGTTTGTGTCCCCTAAAAATTTATGTTTTCAAATCCTCTCCAGCTCCCAGAGCAGGAAGCTGGGTGGGGAAGCATTGGAGAGATGTCTCGGTTTCAGGGTTGAGTGGCAAGTGAGAGCCCATGTCCATTGGGAGGGTGTGAAGGGGCACAGGAGAGGAGGGCTCTGTAAGTGAACCCCCTCCCCTACTCCCCCAGAGAACCGCCATATTGGATTTTGCTGAACCACGAAGACTCAATTTTCTTAAGTACTGTTTCCCATGGCAACCAAATGCCTCTGGAGCCTCAGGCTGAATTGGAACAGCTGCCCCTCACCACCAATCACTTTAGTAGGGAGTTCAGGTTGATCCAAGAGTTCCTTGAGCTGTCACTATTCCCAAGGTGGAAGTGCTCCCTGGAGGAGTTTTCTGAGGACAGAAGGAAGACTCTCTGGTTGAGTGGGCCACTTCAGCCCCTTTTGGGTAGCTTAGCCCAGAAGCAGGGAATGAACCTTTAACCCCTACATATTCCTTACCAGCAATTGTGAAGCTGGAGGGCATGTTCACCCAACCTAATTCCACCCAGCCTCATTCCCCCACACATCTCGGCTGTGGTGATGAATAAAGGACTCACCAGAAGTTCCAGAGCCCCAACCACCACCTGGGGCATTAGAGGGCTTCTCCTGGGGAACTAGAGCTGGACACAGGATCCAAAAACAGTGTAGCTTGGTCCCTCTAGCAAACACCACCTACTGACAGGGAGGTCAATTTGCATGCCCATTACAGCATTTACTGACTCAATCATAGAGGATGTGGTTGATTCTCACCCACAGGCACCACCTACTGACTCAGAGATTAAACTGGGCATGTCATTATCTAAACAAAAGAAAATCCAAAAGTAAGAAGCAACATCTGTTCCGGATGAGAAGAAATGAGCAAAAGAACTTTGGAAGTATGAAGAATCAGAGCCGGCCGGGCGCGGTGGCTCATGCCTGTAATCCTAGCACTCTGGGAGGCCGAGGCGGGTGGATCGCTGGAGCTCAGGAGTTCGAGACCAGCCTGAGCAAGAGCGAGACCCCGTCTCTACTAAAAATAGAAAGAAATTATATGGACAACTAAAATATATATATACCAAAAAAAAATTAGCCGGGCATGGTGGTGCATGCCTGTAGTCCCAGCTACTCAGGAGGCTGAGGCAGTAGGATCGCTTAAGCCCAGGAGTTTGAGGTTGCTGTGAGCTAGACTGACGCCACGGCACTCACTCTAGCCCGGGCAACAGAGTGAGACTCTGTCTCAAAAAAAAAAAAAAGAAAGAATCAGAGCAAAAGATCACCCCCAAAAGGGAAGACCAGCTCCCTAGCAATGGATAGCAACCAAAACCAGACTATTGAAATGACAGATGAAGAATTTTGAACATGGGTCATATGAAAGCTTAATGAACCACAAGATAATACAGAAAACCAACATAAAGAAAGCACAAAAACAATGCAGGAAATGAATGAAATAAATCAACCATAGAGATAGATCAGACAAATAAGAGGAAAAATCAAAGCCTACAAGAAATATCAGATTACGTAAAGAGACCTAACATAAGAATCATAGGCATGTAGAGCATGAAGAAAAAAATACACAAGGATTGGATAATTTATTCAAGGGAATAAATCAGGATATTTCCCCTGGCCTTTCTAGAAATCTAGATATTTAGGTACAAGAAACTTATAACTCCTGGGAGATTCATCACAAAGAAGAATGCACTGCAACACATAGTCATCAGACTGGCCAAAATTAAGATGAAAGAGGCACTCCTACGAGATGTAAGGCAAAAGCAGCAGGTAACTTACAAAGGAAAACCCATCAGAATAACTGTAGGCTTCTGAACTGAGACCCTACAAGCCAGAAGGATTGGGACCCTATTCTCAGTCTTCTCAAACAGACTAATGCCCAGCCTAGAACTCTGTATCCTGCAAAATTAAGTTTCATGTATGAGGAGGACATAAAGTCTTTCTCAGACAAGCAATCACTGAGGGAAATCATCAAGAAAAGACCTGTCCTTCAGCAAGTACACAGAACTACATTATTCACAAGTCAGCACAATAAACACTCACCAAGGAAAAATTACCCAAAAGCTAAAGGTCAAAGGCCAGATATAACAATGGCTCAAGAGAGAAAACAAAGCAACAAATCTCAACTCAATAGGATGAACAGAAATCTACCCAACTTATCAATTATTTCAATAAACGTGAATGGCTTTATCTCCCCACAAAAGAGACATAGGCTGGCTAAATGGATAAGTATACACAAGCCAAGTATCTGCTGTCTTCAGGAAACACAACTAACCCAAAAGAAATCATCCATACTCAAGATGAAGGGATGCAGCACAATATTCCATGCTAATGGAAAACAAAAAAAGTCTAAAATAGCAATTCTCATTATCAATAACTTATTCTTCAAATCAACAAAATAAAGAAAGACAAAGATGGTCATTATATAATGGTAAAGGGAAAAATTCAACAACAAGACATAACATTCTTAAATATTTATGTACCTAACACAGGAACACCCAGAATCATAAAGCAAACCCTACATGATCTAAACAAAATTATAGATGGCAGCACCATAATAGCCAGGGACTTCAACACCCTACTGACAGAACTGGACAGATCCTCCAAACAGAAAATAAACAGAAAAGCTAGGGACATAAATAGAGCTCTAGATTATATGGGCCTAACAGACAAAAACCACCAAATGTACATTCTTCTCATCAGCTCACGGGATATTCTGTAAGATTGATCATGTTGTAGGCCACAAAACATGTCTCAACAAATTTTTAAAAATGCAAATTATACCATGCATCTTCTCAGACCACAGTGGAATAAAATTAGAAATTAACTCTCACAGAAACGCTCCTCTCTACACAAAGTCATGGAAACTAAACAACCTACTGCTAAATGATTCGCAGATCAAGGAGGAAATTAATATGGAACTCAAAAGATTCTTTGAATTAAATGATAATGGGGACACAAGTTATGAAACTCTATGGGATATAACTGAAGCAGTCATGAGAGGAAAATCCATAGCCATAAATATTAATACCTACATCAAAAAGATAGAAAGATCACAAATAAACAATATAATGAATCATCTCAAAGATATTGAAAAGGATGAGAAAACCAACCCCAAACCAGGCAGAAGAAAAGAAGGATTAGAGCAGAGCTAAAAGAAATCAATAATAAAAGAACTACGTGGAAGATTAATAAAACAAAATGTTGGTTCTTAGAAAAGGTAAACAAAACTAGCATGCATCTTGCTAGATTTATCCAGAATCAGAAAAGAAAGGACTCTAATAAGCTCAATTAGGAATGAAAAAGGAGAAATTACAACTGATAAAACTGAAATACAAAATATCATCTCTGAATACTATAAAAAATCTCTATGCACATAAACTTGAAAACATGGAGGAAATGGACAAATTCTTATAAACACACAGCCTCCATAGCCTCACTCAGGAAGATATAGAATTTCTGAACAGAGTAATATCAAGTACCAAAATTGAAGCAGTAATAAAAAAATTTCCTAAAAAAAAAAATTCCCAGACCAGATGGTTCACACCCAAATTCTACCAGACCTACAAAGAAGAACTGGTGTCTATCCTGCAGAAATTATTTCACAACATCGAGAAGGATGGAGTCCTCCCCAACATGTTTTAGGAAGACAATGTCACCCTGATTCCAAAGCCAGGAAAGTAACCAGTGAAAAAAGAAAACTACAGACCAATATCTCTTGTGAATGTAGATGCAAGAATTCTCAATGATATCCTAGCAAATCGAATTTAGCTGCTCATCAAAAAAAAAAAAAAATAATCCATCATGATCAAGTGGGCTTCATCCCAGAGATGCAGGGATGATTCAACATCAGCAAATCTATAAACGTAATTGACTACATAAATAGAAGGAAAAACAAAGACCATCTGATCCTCCCAATAGATGCAGAAAAAGCATGCAACAAAATTCTGCACCCTTTTATAAGAATGCTGAACAAAATAGGCATAGACAAGACTTACCTCAAAATGATAAAAACCATATGTGAGAAACCCACAGCCTACATCTTACTTAATAAGGAAAAATTTAAAGCATTCCCACTTAGAACTGGTACCAGACAATGTTGCCCTCTATCACCACTTCTATTCAACATAGTGCTAGAATTCCTAGCCAGAGCAATCAGACAAAAGAGAGAAATAAAGGGCATCCACCTGGAGGCAGAAGAGGTCAAACTGTTGCTCTTTGCAGACAATAAGAACTTTTATCTAGAAAACCCCAAAGGTTCGGCCAAGAGACTACTGGAATTGATAAATAAGTTCAGGAAAGTCTCAGGTTACGAAATCAATGTGAACAAGTCAGTAGCATTCATATATGCCAACAGTCAAACTGAGAACCAAATCAAAGACTCAATATCTTTCACAATAACAACAAAGAAAATAAAATACCTAGGAATATATCTAACTAAGGAGGTTAAGTACCTCTAGAGGGAGAATTCTGAAACACTGAGGAAGGAAATAGCAGAGCACAAAACAGATGTTAAACTATACCATGCTCATGGATCGGCAGAACCAACATTGTTAAAATGTCTATACTACCCAAAGTGATCTACAGATTCAATGCAAACCCTATTCAAATACCCACACATTTTTCGCAGGTCTAGAAAAAATAATTCTATGC
The DNA here is from genome assembly GCF_041146395.1 of Eulemur rufifrons. Lineage (NCBI taxonomy): Eukaryota > Metazoa > Chordata > Mammalia > Primates > Lemuridae > Eulemur > Eulemur rufifrons. Next base: position 18,056,324 of record NC_091012.1, on the reverse strand, counting down.
TTCATATGGAACCAGGGAAGACCCTGTATAGCCAAAGCAACCTTAAGCAAAATGAACATATTGAGAGGTGTCAATTTGCCAGACTTCAAGTTATACTACAAGGCTATAGTAACCAAAACAGCATGGTACTGGCACAAGAACAGAGACATAGACCAATGGAACAGGACTGAGAACCCAGACATAAAACCATCCTCATATAGCTATCCAATTTTTGACAACGCAGACAGGAACATACACTGGGGAAAGGAAGCCCTATTCAATAAATGGTGCTGGGAAAATTGGATAGCCATATGTAGAAGACTGAAACAGGATCCGCACCTCTCATCTCTCACAAAAATCAACTCACTATGGGTAACAGACTTAAACCTAAAGCATGAAACCATAAGAATTCTAGAAGAAAATGTTGGAAAACTCTTCTAGACATTGGCCTAGGCAAAGAATTTATGAAGAAGACCCCAAAGGCAATCACAGCAACAACAAAAATGAATAAATGGGACCTGATCAAATTAAAAAGCTTTTGCACAGCCAAAGACACTTTCACTAGACCAAATAGACACCCTACAGAATGGAAGAAAATATTTGCATGCTATACATCTGATACAGGGCTAATAACTAGAAGCTGGATAGAACTCCTGAAAATCAGTCAGAATAAATCAAACAACCCCTTTAAAATGTGGGAAAAGGACATGAACAGAAACTTTTCAAAAGAAGGTAGACTAATAGCCAGCAAACATATGAAAAAATGCTCAACATCTCTAGTCATCAGGGAAATACAAATCAAAACCACAATGAGATATCACTTAACTCCAGTGAGAATGTCCTTTATCAAATAGTCCCATAACAACAAATGCTGGTATGGATGCAGAGAGATAGGAACACTCATACACTGCTGGTGGAACTGCAAACTAGTACAACCTCTATGGAAGGTAATATGAAGGTATCTCAGAGAATTAAAAGTGAATTATCACTTGATCTGGCATCCCATTATTGAACATCTACCCAAAAGAAAAAAATCTCATTCTATAATAAAGACATATATCTTCACTCAAATGTTTATAACAACACAATTCACAATTGCAAAGATGTGGAAACAACCCAAATGCCCATCAATAGCATCAATACATGTGTGGATTAATAAAATGTGGTGTATGTATACCATGGAGTACTACTCAGTCATAAAAAATTGTATTATCCTGGATCAAGATGGAGCCCATTCTTCAAAATGAAGTATCACAAGGTTGGAAAAACAAATACCACATGCACTCTCCATTAATTGGAACTAATTAATCAATACTTATGTGAACATATGGAAGTAACATTCATTAGAAATCAAATAGGTGGTAGGGGGATGAGGGGATGGGTACTGGGTACAATGCACATGGTCTGGGTGCTGGGCACACTTATAACTTTGACTCAAATGGTACAAAAGCAATTTATGTAATCAAAACGTTTGTAACCCTGTCATTTTCCGAAATAAAAAAATAAGAACCAGAAACCCAACCTACTATACAGAGGTTATCTATCACATATCTGAAGTGCTTGAAAGTGTTTTGGACTTTGGTATATAAAAATAAATAAAATTAGAGAATAGTCAAAAGGCAAGAACAGACGTTTCTCTAAAGAAAGTGAATAATATATGGGTGGCAAATAAGCACATGAAAAAAGGGTCAACATCATTACCTATTAGGGCAATGCAAATTAAAACCAGAATGATATAAGTACAGGCCTATTAGAATAGTTAAAATAAAAATAGTAATGATACAAAATTGTGATAAAGATCCAGAGACCCTGGATATTTCATACATTGCTGGCAGGAATGTCAAATGGTAAAGCCACTCTGAAAAACAGTGTTATATTTTAGTATAAAACTGAACATGCAATTATCATAAAACCAAGCTTTTATACTCCTGGATACTTATCCCAAAGAGATGAACACTCATGTTTATGAAAAAACATGAATGTCAATATCAGGTTGACTAATAAGATTAGCAAAATACTGGAAACAACTCAGATGTCATTCAAAAGGTAAATGGTTGAATAAACTGTTATATCCATACCATGGAATACTACTCAGTAATGAAAAGGAATGGACTGTTTATTTTAGGGTTTGTGGGGTACATGTGCAGATTTGTTACATGGATATCCTGTGTAGTGGTGAAGTTTAGGCTTTTTGTGTAACCCTCACCCAATTAGTGTACATAGTACCCATTAGATAATTTCTCATCTCACATCCCCCCTACCCTCCCACCTTTCTGAGTTTCCAATATCTATTATTCCACTTTCTGTATCCATGCATGCCTATTAATTAGCTCCCACTTACAAGTGAGAACATGTAGTATTTGACTTTCTGTTTCTGACTTATTTCACTTGAGACAATGGCCTCCAGTCCCATCCTTGTTGCTTCAGATGTTCAGATGATATTATTTAATTCTTTTTTATGGCTGAGTAGTATTCCATGATGTGTGTGTGTGTGTGTGTGTGTGTGTGTACACCACCTTTTCTTTATCCAGTCATCAATTGGTGGATACTTAGGTTGGTTCCCATATCTTTACTATTGTTAGTAGTGCTGCAATAAACATATGAGTGCAGGTATCTTTTGATGTAATGATTTCTTAGAAATATACTATTGATATGTGCAACAACCCTGGATGGAATTCAAGGGTATTATGCTTAATGAAAAAAGCCAATCCTGAAAAGTTACATACTGTATGCTTCCATTTATACAACATTCTCAAAATGATACAACTATAGAGATAGAGAACAGAGTAGTGGTTGTTAAAGAACAAGGATAGGGGTGGTATGTGGTAGGGAGTGAATTAGACTACAAAGAGGTCACACCAGGGAGTTCTTTTATGGTTATGGAACAACTCTGTATCTTGATTGTGGTAGTGATTACATGAAACCATACATGGGATAAACTTACATAGAGCCACACACACACAAACACACACACACACACACACACGAATGAAAATTTAAAGTGGTGAAAACTGCATAAGATCTTTGGTCTAATTAACAATAAAAACAATAATGTGCCAATTCCTACTTCATGGTTTTGATGTTGTACTATAGCTATATAACATGTAACCATCAGAGGAAGACGGGTGAAGGGTTCACAGGATTTTATGGACTAATTTTTGCAACTTCCTATTTCCAAAAAAAAAGTTTTTAAAAAAAGAATTAAGACATTACAGGTAGATCTAAAATCCCTGTTGGTCATCATCCCTGATTTCCTTCACTTCATCCACCACTTCACCTGCCCCCACCACCTACAATATGGAAGTTATATCCTTCCATAATTCTTTTGTTTTATGTTCCCATATATGCACTCATAAATATATGTAAACATATTATTTTTATGTGTTTCTTTCTACATAAATGTTATCATTTGCTGTGTGTCATTCAGTAACTTGCTTAATGAAAAGAAATTTCACTCAATGTTATATTTTTAAGATATATTCATATTGACACATATAGCTCTAATTAATTTATTGTGATTGTTCCATGGCATTTCATTGGATATACACTTTTTATTTAACCTTTTCTCTATTATTGGACAATCAGGTGGTTTTCAAATTTTTGTAGTGTGTAGAAAACATTCTTGTACATGTCTCCTAATACACGTGTGTTTTTCTCTAGAGAAGAAATGGAATTTGTGTGTCATAGGTTATTAGCATTTTCAGTTTTACTACAACTGGCAGATTATATCCCAAAGTGGCTGTACCAGTTTATAGTCCCACCATTTTCCTACACCTTTGCAAAAATTATATCTTATTCTCCAAATATAACCTATATAAAGTCAATCCATCTCATGGTAGTCTCAGAATGGTGTCATCTCCAAATAAACATCTGTCTAAAATTCAAAAATAAATGTAAAACAAATTTACATTTTATTTTTGCCTCTTAACACACCATTCATGACACACAGAAAATTATCTTTCAAAAAACAATTTTCACCCATTTACTTCTCTAAATTCCCAATCATTATGGCATAGTAGATACTCCAATATCTTTCTGTCTCTCTCAAAATTACCTAAAATACTCATATCTAGCCTAAGTTAATTTTTCCTTCTTTTCGTAATTCTCTACCTTTTCCAATGTAAATCAATCAAACAAATCCTGGCTTTTTAATTTTTTTCTCTTTTAACCATTGTCCTGATCTTTGGAACAAAGTCCAGGAACAGGGTGTGTAGGCACAGAATTCCCTTTAGTGAATATGTGAAGGGTAGAGGTTGAGAATACTTTTATTTTAATACTTTTTACTATCATACATGCTTGTGTAAAACGGAATATTGGTTTTAAGTTTGAGCTTTAAGCAGAAAGAATGTATTCTCACAAGAGGAGCTTTAAAATTCCTCTCTGATGTGCACAGTACACAGAAAAATGTAGGTCCTGAAGGAAAAACAAAACAACAAAAATACACAGCTTCCAGGGAGAAAACAGATAAGTGCTCAAATTATAACAGCTGCAGCAAGAAATATTAATAAAATCCTTTCTAGTGATGATTATTCTACTTTTACAGTTTGTTTCAATCATTCTGAGTCCTTTAGCAGAGCTTTAGATATTCCCATGATTGGTTAACAGATATTTCTACAGTTCCTCCTCTGTGCAAAGTCCAATATTACCTAGTTTGTGAGAGACGTGGAGCACGCATAGAAGGAACAGGAGATATAGTGCATGCACTTAGGGACCTTTTTGTTTAGTTTCAGAGTGTCACTGTGGCATTGTGGTTAAGAGTACAGACTCTAAGGTCAAACCGCATGGGTGACATGACTTTACTACCTATTTGTGTGACCTTGGGTAAGTGATTTTAGCTGAGTCTCTGTTTACTCATTTGTGAAAGCAATAATATATTCCTGATAGATCTTATTTCCTGAAGAATCTTTGATCCTCATTCACTCCTCCATCAGGGAAATGCAAATCAAAGCTACTATAAGATACCAACTCACACCCACTATCATGACCATAATAATTTTTTAATAGAAAATAACAAGTATTGATGAGGTTGCAGAGAAATTAGAACCCTCATACATTGCTGGTGGGAGTGTGAATGGTTCATCTGCTGTGGAAAACAGCTTGACAATTCCTCAAAATGTTAAACACAGAATTACCAAGCAATTGCACTCCTAAATATTTATGCAAAAGAAGTAAAAACGGGTTTTCTGTTTTTGTTTTTGTTTTTTTTTTTTTTCGTAGTTGTCTTTAGACTTGTCCTTCCAGTATCTTTAAAAGTTTAACTTTTTTTAATTTTTTTTTTTTAAATTTCAGCTTATTATGGGAGTACAAAAGTTCAGGTTACATACGTTGCCCATGTACTGCCCATTCCCCCGAGTCAGAGCTCCAAGCATGCCCATTGCCCATTGCCCAGACAGTGCGCATCGCACTCCTCATGTAGTTATCCCCCCATCCCCTCCCCCCACCCCCCACCTCCCCGAGACAGCACCTTCAAGCGTGACCATTCCCCAGATGGTGCCCAATGCACTCATTATGTAGGCATACACCCATCCCCTCCCCCGACCCCCCACCTCAGTCTGACATCCAATTGGTATCATTCCCAAATGTGCATTTAGGTGATGATCAGGAAAACCAATTTTCTGGTGAGTACATGTGATGCTTGTTTTTCCATTCTTGGGATACTTCACTTAATAGAATGGGTTCCAACTCTCTCCAGGAGAACCAAAGAGATGTCATATCACCATTATTTCTTATAGCTGAGTAATACTCCATGGTATACATATACCACAATTTACTAATCCATTCATGAATTGATGGGCATTTGGGTTGTTTCCACATCTTTGCAATTGTAAATTGTGCTGCTATAAACATTCGGGTACAGGTGTCTTTGTCACAGAATGACTTTTGTTCCTTTGGGTAGATGCCCAATAATGGGATTGCTGGATCGAATGATAGGTCTATTTGAATCTGTTTAAGGTATCTCCATAATGCTTTCCACAGGGGTTGCACTAGTTTGCAGTCCCACCAGCAGTGTATGAGTGTTCCTGTGTCTCCGCATCCACGCCAACATGTATTGTTTTGGGACTTTTTGATAAAGGACATTCTCACTGGAGTTAAGTGATATCTCATTGTGGTTTTGATTTGCATTTCCCTGATGATTAGGGATGTTGAGCATTTTTTCATATGCTTTTTAGCCATTCTTATATCTTCTTTTGAAAAATTTCTAATTCCTATTCAATAAATGGTGCTGGGAAAATTGGACAGCCACATGTAGAAGACTGAAACAGGACCCACAGCTTTCACCTCTCACAAAAATCAAATCATGGTGGATAACAGACTTAAACCTTAGGTCAGAAACTATTAGAATTCTAGAAGAAAACATAGGAAAGACTCTTACAGACATTGGCCTAGGCAAAGAATTTATGGAGAAGACCCCTAAAGCAATCACAGCAAGAACAAAAATAAATAAATGGGACCTGATTAAATTAAAAAGCTTCTGCACAGCCAAAGAAACAGTCACGAGAATAAACAGACAACCTACAGAATGGGAAAAAATTTTTGCATACTACACATCAGATAAAGGACTGATAACAAGAATATATTTAGAACTCAGGAAAATCAGCAAGAAAAAATCAAACAACCGTATCAAAAAATGGGCAAAAACGGGTTTTCAAACAAAAACTTGTATACGAATGTTCATAGGTTCCCTATTTGCAATAGCCAAAAAGGGAAACAACCCAAATGTTCATAAGTACACAAATATATAAACAAAATGTGGCCTATCCATACAATGGAATATTATTTAGCTATAAAAAAGAATTAAATTGTGATATACCAACATGGATGAACCTTGGAAACATTATGCTAAGCATAATAAGCTGTACAAAAAAGGATAAATAGGGTATGATTCCATTTATATTGTATATTTTACGTATTTATTAAGAAAGGAGTGTGTTTGCATAACCCAATTTTCTCCTCTTCTATTCTTGGGAGCCAAGCTTACCAAAGAAAGCATGCAACACAGCAAGGCTTGCAGTTTAATGTAGCTGGGCAACTTTGTTAAGAGTGGGTGAAGAGGGGAAAAGGAAGAGGGAAGGGAGTCTAAGACTCAAGGCACTTGCCACTCTGGGACTTTGGAGGAAAGTTCACCTATGAACTAGGTGGATGTTTGGAAAAAATGAAAACCTGTATATTCAAAAAATGTAATTCAAGGCAACTCTGAAACCTTGTGGGTTTTTTGTGGATTCCCTGGTAATCCTACAGTAGAAATCCCAGTCAAATGCTGTGAATTTGCAGAGAATAATCAAGACTCTTAGAGAAACAAGGACAGCATGAACAGATGAGGTCCTATCATAATGTGTGCTCCTACAACAGCAGACAGACACGATGATATCCTGAAGATCTCCTGAGGTAGTTTGTGTGAAAACAGGCAACTTGTCACCACAATGGGAAAGAAGTGGTTAAACAGCAACAAAAGTGCTCCTGCGTCCTGGGGCTATTGGGTGACATTTCCCTGCAATAATCCTGGCATCTATATCTCTGCAAAATGTAGTGTTGGTTTCACTTCAGATTCCAAGTGAGAAGAGACTTTTCCTGGCAGATGCGGTTTAAAATATTTCTCTCAGTGTCATGCTGTACAGAAAAATACTCATTCCACAGAGAAAATTATTCACAAGAAACAGAAGAAAAAAGTATGACATGAGCATAGATCCAGCACACCAAAGTCAGAGAGACAGAGCCACAGCCCCACACAACCATTGCTCACATTTTGCAGAGCATTACTGGGGGAAAACAAAGTATTCCACAGAAACCTGCTGTACCATTCTTAGCAATGGACTCCTTTTGCTTGGCCTGAGACCACTTTACCTGTGGATCGTTCTGTAGCAGCCCTTCCAGCTAATGCTTAGATTTTCATGCTCCCCCAATTCACTGGATTGGGCCTCAGAGGCTCTTTCTGATATATGTCTGATTCAAATTGTATTTTAGGAAAACACAAAATTGAGGAAGAATAGGATGTCAAAGCACTGAGTGGAAAGCTCCTTTACTAACTTCCAATAATGTCTGAATTCTCATCTAAGGAACATAGAAGCATCTTTCAATTCCTAGTCTCATGTTACCACCACTCAAACATTCCTTAGGGAGAATAGAGATCCTATGCAACTGCAGTCTCAGGAATTGCTCTAGAGAAAACTATATTTCTCCAAGCTTAAGAAACTCATCTCATCCCAAACCAACTTCATTTATTTTTTTTACTTTTTTAATTATTTTTTTTATTTCAGCATATTATGGGGGTACAAAAGTTTAGGTTATATATATTGCCCATGTCCCCCCCCCCCCCCCCGTGTCAGAGCTTCAAGAGTGTCCATTCCCCAGATTTAATTCCCTAAATTTTGTTTAAATCAAAGATAGGCAACTAGAGGGGGTCAGCAGTTGATGTTCCATAGAGTGGTTTCCTTGAAGTAGTGGTAGATGTCTTTGACTTATTTCTTAACTGTTTCTGTCACTTAAGGGTGCATCAGAGACCCTGTTGTGATATTGAGTTACATTACTACCTGAGGAGCTCATAAGGATGGGGCTGTTACAAGTGCCATCACGAAGAGCAGCTACTGAGAGTTACTTACAACATTTTAAAGATGTGGCTGAAAGCAACCAACATGAATAACAGACAAAAACATCTGTTTAAGGGAGTCACCTGTGAGGGCTATATGTTCAGACTTGGAAGACCATATTGTTCCAAGATACCTCGCCTTGTCTTCCAAATAAAAATCATCCTTGACATCAAGAAAGGCTACTGATTTCTCAGTAGACTCATAATTGAGCAGATAAAACAATTTGACCTTAAGAAATTTCTTTAACCTCATTGAGCACCAAATTTCCCATGTGAACATAAAGATATTTACCTCATAGGTTTATTGTGAAACTTAATTAAGATAAAATATGTAATTTACTTTTCATGATGATTGGAACATAGTAAGCACCAAATATACATTACTTATTAATATGATTATTTTCACTGGCAAACTTAGTAGGGATAAAAGCTCAAAAACCCTGGATAGGGACTTGAGCCAGCCACAGAGACCTTGAATTGTAATCTGGCCTTCAGATTCCTCATCAGAAGGGTGGGACCAGGAATAAGAGCGTTACACTTGGCAGAATTCCAAATTGCATGACTGCACAAACACTGTAACTGTTCTGTATTCAGACACATTTGAAAGGATTTTTCCAGCATAAATTTCTAAATGTGCTGCTTGTTTTGTAATTCAATCTAGGGCAGGAGCAGCAGTGCTATCATTATTTACATTTCTACCTTTTGGTCTTGGATACAAAATATTTGCAGCAGTATGAATTGGCTCATAACAAAATTCTTCTCTTTTCTTAAAAAAATTTCATGTTACTTTCTTTTATACCTGTAAGCAAATACATATTAATAATCTTTTACATTGATTTGTTTCTGGGACATTTGGCCAGAAATAATTTACAGAAATAAACCATCTGATTCAGACACTGTAGGTAATTTGACATTAAATTTTTCCTATGCTTTGACTTTAAGGAATTATTTTAGTATAGGGGAACCTTATTAGCATGTATTAATTTTCTAATATTAATACAATTTTTTCATATTAATGAAAAAAGACAATACAAATACTTTATAAACAATTAGAAAATCATCTTGCCCTCAATTAACTTTTCTATTTTCCAAGATACCATATCCCTAACTATAACCTAGATAAGCTGTTCATCCTCAATTTAAGAATGTAAAGGGGAGAAAAACACTTTTGTTTAGGTGTATGTTAAGTCTTAAGATTGTTATAATAGTAACCAGTTCCTTTTCACTCCTTGCTTTACCTTTGTTGTGTTTGGAGTCTTACATTCTCTAATGTTAATAACTGCACATCTACATTAATCTTTCTCCATTAGGGTACCCTCAAATTCCAGAAGGACTAACCTGGCTGATATATAATGAACTACTGTAGATGATCCCAGTAAATGAACTCCTGCATAATCTAGTCTAGACTAGAAGCATGGGAATAAATAGTTACTGAAAGGTGAACGATAGAATGGTTAGGACTGTTCTATGTAAGACGGCTACTGGAAGTGTTCACTCTACATACAAGGTTTCCAGGTACTGCATTTCTGCATTTCTGTGTGTATTTCCATTTACTCCTTCTTTGCATCCTTCATTGTCTCCTCTTGGATCTAAACTGTTGATCTGGGACCATATACATCTCCAAGCAAACTTTCAACCCTCAAGTGACCTCAGAATTACATCTTTTCTGAAGCATAACACAATTTTTAAAATTAAAGGGGAATCAGAGGGCCTCACACTTAATGACTTCTGATTCAAAATTAATTTTCCTTCCTTAGATGCCTAAATCTACCACAACACATAATTACAGAATTGTGCTTTGGAAGGGTCCTTAGAGCTTAATCTAATTTTCAACTTATTGCAGGATTCACTATTAGAGAATCAATGATAGTTTGTAAAACAGTCTCTGATTGAGCACTTACAAAATAAAGAAGATTATTTATTGCATTAGTAGTTAGAAAAGTATTTTTATTTTTTAAAACATGTATCATTTAACATTTATTAACTTGTCCTAGGCCCTGTGTCAGATAATTTAAAGATATTTTATCATTTTATTTTCACAAAAATGCTGGGAGGTGGCTATAATCATTTTCATTTTGAATGGAGGGAAATTCATTGTAGAGAGACAGATAAGTGACCCAGAGTCAGGGACTACTACCAAGTGGCAAATCTGGGGTTTGCCCTTAACTACTCACTGTCCTGTGACCCATGTGCTCTGGAATTCTTTTTTTAAATTTCAGAATATTACGGATATACAAACACTTTGGCCACATAAATTGCCTTTGCACCGCCCAAGTCAAAGCTACAAGCATGCCCATCCCCCAGGCAGCGTGCCACCCCCCTGTTAGGTTTGAGTTTACCCATCCTCTCTTCCCCACTCCCACTATAAAAGTATTCTTAAAATGAGCTAAGACTCACCTCTTTAAAACTTTCTTTGAGCAAAGTTTTGTGGTCCCAAATAAGAAGAGATTTCTCTATTTTCATTTAAAATGTTGTCCTATCAAATTATCTCTATATGAATCAAACATAGAATATCTTAACAGGAAGTATTCCTAGTGATTCTATCTCCATTAATCCATACTCCGAAATATTGCCCACTCTTTTAAGCTACTAGCTCTGATGCAGTATCCCAAACATCAGTGCCAAAACCAGAAGTGCATTCTCCTATTACATTAATAATAATTTTACAGTATGGTGGCAGGAAATGCACTTTCAGTTCACTGGCTATAGCTATTAAACTATGCGGAAATGACTGCATGGAAGGCAGCCAGGTCTCTTGGCTTAAAGGCCAACCGTGAGGAAGACAAACGTAATACAAGAAGGGAAACTATGTCACCTGACCAAAAGCATTATTGAGACACTCTAGAGCAGTGCTTCTTAACTCTCTGTGGTGAAGGACCCTTTTTTTTTTTTTTTTTTTTTAAATTTCCAATCTACCATGGACCTTTGGAAAATAGGAAATGATGCACTTGGATGTAGCAGCAATCTCAAATGCTCTAAAAATTTCTAAATACTTAACCATTTTTATACTTAGTGTACTTATAATACTTTTATGAATTGTATACTTGTCATACTTACAATGGAATGGTAACAGTCAGTTTTAGGGCTCGTCTATAGAACATATGCTGAGTAGCACTGCTCCAGAGAGGGAGAAAGAATGAGAATTACATTTGGCATCCTAATCCTCTGAGTATGGTTCAAGTGACATACTAGAAGGGAACTATTCCTATTTCCAGTAAGCACCAGATGTGTGTGTATGTTAAATATAAATTGGTGGCCATGCTTAACAAGATAGTGAACACCTGGCTATGAAGATAGTATAAATGAAAACCAATTGCCATTTATAAATCATGTTTAAAGTAATTTAATGGTGAAATCTTAGCTAATTATATGAATATGGGGGAAAATATATTTTCCTAGAGGTAGGTTGTATCAAATCTAGGTCTTCATGTGTAAATATAAACAGGCAACCAAGAATCACCAAATATTTAGTGAAAACCAAAAACATTACAACCAAAATCCAGACTCAACCAACACAATAACTTGTGTTCAAGGAAATAATAAATGGAGAAAACAGAAGAGAACTATAAATATGGATACATAGTATTTAGAGAAAGATTCTTCACAGTCAACCACACATTGTCTGATATATCATTAAATACCTTGCATTCATAAAATAAAAGCAAGCTTCTACAAAAAAGGAAATAATCAAAGTTCTTAGCTATAAAAAATATGATCCACTCGGGCTAATTTAAAAATAAGCAAATTATCTATTAAGTGGCGACTATGTGTCAGCTATTCTTTTAGGCATTGGGGATACAGCAATGAGTAAAACAAAGACATTCCCTGCCATCAAGGAACTTATATCCCAGTGGGAGGTTAGAGACAATAAGGAAATAAATACAATTCAGGTTGTGATGTCAAGCAGAGTAAGGGAGACAGCAAATGACAGGAATGTGTGTAAGTGTGTCTATGTGTATGTATGTGCATGTGTATGCTATTGTAGATAGAGTAGTCAGAGACAGCCTTTCTTATAAGGTAATATTTGAGCTAGGAATTAAAGGAAGTGATGGGGTGAATCAAGAGGATAGAGAAAAAATGTTCTAAGCAAAAAGAAAACAAAATTAAAAAGCTCTGAGGTGAAATTATCTAAGGGGTTTTTTTTTTATTAATAGCAAGGAAAGCAGTGTGCCTTCCTTCACTGGAGTGAGTGATGATGAGTGGACAGACCAAATTATATAGGAAGCTGTAGACCATTGTATTTTGGCTCTCACGTGAGAGATCTGGAAAGCCATTGGTAGGGTTATGAGCAGAAGACTAGATTTTTTTTTTACTTATTTTTTGTTACTTTTAGTTGCTGTTTTACTGACTTACATTTTAACATTATCACTCTGGTGACTATAAAGACAATAAGCTAGAGGGGGCAAGGGTAAACGCAAGGAGATCAGTTAGCAGGCTATTACAACGATACCAGGATGAGATGATTGTGGCTTGGATCAGGGTGTTAGCAGTGGGGATAGGAATATATGGTCAAACTCTGGATGTATTTAAGAGGAAATATGGACAAGATTTTCTGATGGATTCAATCTGGAGCATGAGAGAGAGAGAGAGAGGACAAGGATGACTTGAAGATTTTTGCCTGAGGAACTAGAATAACTAAGGTACTGTTTATTATAATGGAAAAAATTATAAGAAAATCAGTTAATTTTTGTTGGAGAATAAAAAGCTGAAGTTTTGGACATGTTAACTAGGAGATGTCTATTAGACATCTAAGCAGAGATGTTGAGTAGGCAGTGGGATATATTATTTTGGAGTTCATGGGAGGGATCTAGTCTACAGATATTAATTTGAGAGTCCTCTCTCTATATAAGGAATTTAAAGTCATGAGACTGGATGCAATCAGGTAGGAATGAGTGTAGATAGAGAAGAGACCAAGGATTGAGTCTTATGTAACTTTAGTATTTTGCAGTTGAAAACTAAAATATCACTAGAGGATATTGAGAAGAAATAAATAATGAGATAGGAAGAGAAGTATTTATAAAGAGGCAGCCTGAAAGATGAGTAAACAGTTTCAAAGAGGAGACAATAATCAACTATGTAAATGACACTAGATAAATTAAACTATGTAAATTAAGATAAGGACTGATAATTAATCTTTGTTTTTTTTTTTTATTTCAGCTTATTATGGGGGTACAAAAGTTCAGGTTATATATGTTGCCCATGCCCCACCATCCGCCTGAGTCAGAGCTTCAAGCGTGTCCATTCCCCAGACAGTGCGCATCGCACTCATCATGTAGGTATACACCCATCCCCTCCCCCCACCTCTCACCTCTGTCCGATATCCAATTGGTGTCATTCCCAAATGTGCACTTAGGTGATGATCAGGGAAACCAATTTGCTGGTGAGTATATGCTTATTTTTCCATTCTTGGGGTACTTCACTTAGTAGAATGGGTTCCAGCTCTATCCAGGAAAATACAAGAGATTCTATATCACCGTTATTTCTTATAGCTGAGTAATACTCCATGGTATACATATACCACAATTTACTAATCCATTCATGAATTGATGGGCATTTGGGTTGTTTCCACATCTTTGCAATTGTGAATTGTGCTGCTATAAACATTCGGGTACAGGTGTCTTTTTTATAGAATGACTTTTGTTCTTCTGGGTAGATGCCCAATAATGGAATTGCTGGATCAAATGGTAGGTCTACTTAAATCTGTTTAAGGTATCTCCATATTGCTTTCCACAGGGGTTGCACTAGTTTACAGTCCCACCAGTAGTGTATGAGTGTTCCTGTGTCTCCACATCCATGCCAACATGTATTGTTTTGGGACTTTTTGATAAAGGCCGTTCTCACTGGAGTTAAGTGATATCTCATTGTGGTTTTGATTTGCATTTCCTGGATGATCAGAGATTTTGAGCAATGTTTATAGGTTTGCCGGCCATTATTCTGTCTTCTTTTGAAAAGTCTCTGTTCATGTCCTTTGCCCATTTTTTAATGGGGTCGTTTGAGTTTTTTCTTGTTGATTTTCCTAAGTTCTATATAGATTCTTGTTATCAGCACTTTATCAGATGTGTAGCATGCAAATATTTTCTCCCATTCTGTAGGTTGTCTGCTTACTCTCGTGACTGCTTCTTTGGCTGTGCAGAAGCTTTTTAATTTGATCAGGTTCCATTGATTTATTTTTGTTGTTGCTGTGATTGCTTTCGGGGTCTTCTTCATAAATTCTTTGCCTAGGCCAATGTCTATAAGAGTTTTCCCAACATTTTCTTCTAGAATTCTTATGGTTTCATGCCTTAGGTTGAAGTCTGTTATCCACTGTGAGTTGATTTTTCTGAGAGGTGATAGGTGCGGATCCAGTTTCATTCTTCTGCATGTGGCTCTCCAATTTTCCCAGCACCATTTATTGAATAGAGATTCTTTTCCCCAGTGTATATTTTTGTCCACTTTGTCAACAATCAGATGACAATATGAGGTTAGCTTTATATCTGGGTTCTCAATCCTGTTGCATTGGTCTATGTCTCTGTTCTTGTGCCAGTACCATGCTGTTTTGGTTACTGTAGCCTTGTAGTATAGCTTGAAGTCTGGTAGATTGATGCCTCTTAATTTGTTATTTTTGCTTAATACTGCTTTAGCTATACAGGATCTTCTCTGGTTCCATAGAATTATTTTTTCTAGATATGTGAAAAATGATGTTGGTATTTTGATAGGGATTGCACTGATTCTGTAGATCACTTTAGGTAGTACAGACATTTTGACAATATTGATTCTGCTGATCCATGACTATGGTAGGGTTTTCCATATTTTTACATACTCTGCAATTTCTTTTCTCAGTGTTTAATAGTTCTCCCTATATAGGTCTCTCACCCCCTCAGTTAAATATATTCCTAAATATTTAATTTTCTTTGATGGTATTGTGAAAGGTGTTGCATCTTTGATTTGATTCTCGGCTTGACTGTTTTTGTTGTATATGAAAGTTACTGATTTGTGTGCATTGATTTTTTATCCTGAGACTTTGCTGAATTAATTTATCAATTCCAGGATAATTGGTTGAAACTTTGGGGTTTTCTAGGTATAATATATCATCAGAAAAGAGTGAAAGTTTGACCTCTTCTGCCCCCATTTGGATGTCCTTGATTCCCTTCTCTTGTCTGATTGCTCTGGCAAGGACTTCTAGCACTATGTTGAATAGAAGTGGAGATAGCAGGCAACCTTGTCTGGTTTCAGGTCTAAACGAGAATGTTTTCCATTTTTCCCCATTCAGTATGATGGTGGCCATGGGTTTGTTGTATAGGGCTTTAATAATTTTGAGGTATGACCCATCTATGCCTATTTTCTTAAGAGTTTTTATCATAAAAGTGTGCTGAATTTTCTCAAGTGCTTTTTCTGCATCTATTGAAAGGATCATATGGTCTTTGCTCTTGCTTTTATTTATATGGTGAATTACATTTATAGATTTGCATATGTTGAACCACCCTTGCATCTCTGGGATGAAGCCCACCAGGTCATGATGAATTTTTTTTGATGTGCCATTGAATTAAAGTATAAATTAAAAGGCCAATGGAAAAATGATAAAAAATAATGTTTATGACTTAATATTGATATGTTAGTATTGGTATTTAAATTTATCTATTAAGTTCTTGAAGATCCATAACAAAAAATCTCAATAGAAAAATGGACAAGGAACATGACAATACAGTTCTCAAAATGAAACATATAAATAGCCAATATTTATGTTTACAAGTATTGATCTGACTAATATTTTTTAAAACCCAAGATATCATTTTTTTACTTCTCAGATGGAAAAAGGTCAAGAAATTTGATCATATACTAAGTTGGCAAGAGTGTGAGAAAATTCTCCTAAACTGGTGGCAGTGTAAATTGGCACAAGCATTTTGGACAGCAATTTGGCAATATTAATCAAAATTTAAAAATATATATTCTTTGTCTCAGCATTTTCACTTTAGAAATTTATCCTATAGATATAGCAACACAAATTATCCAAAAATATATGTAAGGGATACTTATTGTAGCATTATTTGTAATACCAAAAATCTTAAAACAATCTAAATGTCCATTAGTCAGAGACTGGGCACTTCTAGCAGAGTAAAGAGTCATACATTATAAGAGTATATTTGCATGAGGACTAAAGAACCTTTCAAATGTATACTTTTAAGAAACCAGATTTATCAAAATATATTTCACATACAATAAAATTCACCCATGTAATGTGCACAATTCACTAGTTTTTAGTATATTCAGAGCTGTGCAACCATCATCATTATCTAATACCAGAACATTTTTATCAACCCATAAAGGAACCCTGTACCCATTAGTGGTCACTCCCAACTTTCCCCTCTCCCCAGCGCCTGAAACCACTAGTCTACTTTATCTTTATGGATTTGCCTATTCTGGACATTTCATATAAATGGAATTATACAATATGTGGCTTTTGTATCTGGCTTCTTTCTCTGATTACAATGTTTTCAAAATTTGTCCATGTTGTAGCATGTGTCAGTACTTCATTCTTTGTATGTCTGGAAAATATTCCATTTAATGGAAAGACGGCATGTTGTTTATTTATTTATCAGTTGGTGGACATTTGGCTTGTTCCCACCTTTTGGCTTTTCTGAATAATCCTGCTATTGAACATTCATGTACGTGTTTTTGTATAGATGTATGTTTTTAATTTTTTGGATATATATCTTGGAATTGAATTGCTAGATCATATGATAACTTCATGTTTAACATTTTGAGGAACTTCCAAACTGTTTTGAAACCATTTTACATTTTACAATCACAATCTCACCAACAATGTATGAGGTTTCCAATCTCTCCACTTCCTTGCTAACGCTTGTTACTGTCTGTTGTTTTCATTTTAGCCATTCTAGTGGGTGTAAACTGTTATCTAATTGTGTTTTTGCTTTGCTTTGCATTTTCCTAATGACTGACGATGTTGAGCATCTTTTCATGCACACATTGGCCATTTGTATGTCTTCTTTGGAGAAATGTCTATTCAAATCATTTGCCCATTTTTCAATTAGGTTCTTTGTTGTTGTTGAGTTGAAAGAGTTCTTTATCTATTGTGTATACAAGTTACTTATTAGATATATGATTTGCAAACATTTTCTCCCATTCTGTGGGTTGTATTTTTGCATTTTTTTTGTTTTTTCAGTTCATTACGGAGATACAAAAGTTCAGGCTATATATATTGCCCGTGCCTCCCCATCCCCCCGAGTCTGAGCTTCAATTGTGTCCATTCCCTAGACAGTGCACATCGCACTCCTCATGTAGGTGTGCACCCATCCCCTCCCCCCACCCCATCCCCCCCAGTCAGAACTTCAAGCGTGTCCATTCCCCAGGCAGTGCACATCGCACTCATCAAGTAGGTATCCCTCCCACCCAGCCCTGATCTCTGTCTGATACCCAATTGGTGTTATTCCCAAATGTGCACTCAGGGAAACCAGTTTGCTGGTGAGTACATGCGGTGCTTATTTTTCCATTCTTGGGATACTTCACTTAATAGAATGGGTTCCAGCTCTCTCCAGGAGAACCAAAGAGATGCCATATTGCCATTATTTCTAATAGCTGAGTAATATTCCATGGTATACATATACCACATTTTGCTAATCCACTAACAAACATATGAAAAAGTGTTCAACATCTCTAATCATCAGGGAAATGCAAATCAAAACCACAATGAGGTATCACTTAACTCCAGTGAGAATGGCCTTTATCAAAAAGTCCCAAAACAATACATGTTGGTGTGGATGTGGAGAGACAGGTACACTCATACACTGCTGGTGGGACTGTAAACTAGTGCAACCTCTGTGGAAAGCAATGTGGAGATACCTTAAACAGATTCAAGTAGACCTACCATTCGATCCAGCAATTCCATTATTGGGCATCTACCCAGAAGAACAAAAGTCATTCTAGAAAAAAGACACCTGTACCCGAATGTTTATAGCAGCACAATTCACAATCGCAAAGATATTTTTGCATTCTTGATGATATTTTTGGCAGCAATAAAAGGTTTTGATTTTGAATAAATGCAATTTATTATTTCCTTTTGTCTCTTGTGCTTTTGTTGTTGTATCTAAATAGGCTTTGCCTAATCCAAGGTCACAAAGATTTACTCCTATGCTTTCTTCACAGAGTTTTGTAGTTACAGCTCATACATTTAGTTCTATGATACATTTTGAGTTAATTTTTTGTACAGTATATGATTTGAAGTAGGAGTCCAATGTCATTCTTTTGCATGTGGCTATTCAGTTGTCCCAGCACCATTTTTTGAAAAGACTATTCTTTCCCCATTAAATTGTGTTGACACCCTTGTAGAAAATCAGTTGATCATCAATGTAAGGTTTTATTTCTGGAGTCTCAATTCCATTTCATTAATATATCCTCATGCCAGTACTACACCATCTTGATTACTGTAGCATTGTAGTAAGTTTTGAAATCAGAAGGATTTAATACTCCTATTTTGTTCTTCCTTTTCAAGATTGTTTTAGTTATTCTGTGCCCCTTGCATTTCTATGTGAATTTTAGGATTTGTTCATTAATTTTTTTCAAAAATCCAGCTGAGACTTTGATAGCAATTGTGTTGAATCTCTAGATCATTTTGGAGAGTATTGCCATCTTAACAATGTTAAGTCTTTTGATCCATGAACATGGAGCACCTATCTATTTATTTAGGTCTGCTTTAACTTTTTCAACAATGTTTTATGGTTTTCAGTGTACAAGTCTTGCACTTTTTTATTAAATTTATTCCTAAGTATTTTATTCTTTTTGATGTTGTTGTAAATGGAATTATTTTCTTGATTTCACATTCACGTTGTTCATTGCTAGTGTATAGAAATACAATTGATTTTTGTATATTGACCTTATATCTTGCCATCTAGCTGAACTTGTGTGTGTGTGTGTGTGTGTGTGTGTGTGTGTATTTTAGATAGACAAGTTGCTCAGGAAGTTTGCTACAAGTAGTTATATATAATTGCAAATAATTATATATGTGTGTGTGTGTGTGTGTGTGTGTGTATATATTCCACAGGCTGTTGGGTAATAGTAGTGGATAAAAACAAGTCATTTGTATTGTTGAGTAGTAATCCATTGTACAGATATAACTACTCCACCACTCACCCTTATAGTGGGTGAAGAATTTGCAATATAGCTGTAAACATTGAAAAATTGTTTGTATTCTGATGAACTCATATAGTTTAATTAGAGAGTAAGGAGATTATCAGTGCCTAAAACTCAGAATTCTAATTCAAAATTTTCATAAAAAGTGAAAGTGAACAGATCCTAATTATTTAATCTTTTATCCCAGTTTCTCTGAATTCCTTCACATTTTACTTTAGTAAAAGCAAAAGTTAACATGAGTTCAATCTTCTCCATCAGCTGAAAACTATTTTAGATGTATTTACCCTTCCTAGTCTCCAACCTTCTTTCTCTTGTAACTGTTCCCACTTTATTTAGATGGCATACAATAGACAACAACCCTACTATATAGAAGTAGTGTGGCATGAGAGTTAATGTAGGGGTGTCAGCTTTGGAGTCAGACTGCCTGGGTTCAAATCTCACTTATGTATTCATTCTTTTACCTATGGCAACTTACCTTTACCTCTCTTGGCCTCAGTTGCCTCATCCTTAAATGGGGATGATTTTAGTGCCTTCCTTTGTTGGAAAAATATACTGTAAATGTTTAATAAATGCAAGGATATCATTAATATTACAGATCAACCAGTTAGTACACAAGCAGATCTGTCTCCAGCCTGGGAAGATTTTAAAATAAGCAAACAAAACATCTCATTGTTAGCCTTTGGGCATCTGTATTTTCTTGGCCTATTTGAGGGAATGTTCCTAAGGGATTCTCATTTTAAAAGGTGGGAGTATCAAGAGGAAAGTGTCAGAGGGAAACAGTGAAAGACACCAAGAAGGCAGAGAAGACAAACAGGGAAGAGAAGAAAATTAGAAGAAACCAAGGAGGCCAGGAGGAGGAAAGTAGGTGGCTGGGGAGAGGGAGTATAACAAGAATAAAGTTCATGAAGGTAGGAGGGGTGGGAGAGACCTTGTAATACAGAGCTAAAAGCATTATTGAAGTTGAACAGAAAAGAAACCCTTGTTTGAAAGGAATAGACTGGCTATATTTAGTACTGGGTAGGATGTCAGTTCTCAAAATAAACTGCTCCAAGAACCGAATGCAATTCTCTATGCTATTGTCACCTGCAGCAGCCTGGCCTCCCTTGCTGAGGAGAGTAGAACATGGACATATCAGCTACCTCAGAGCTCCTGACATTCACAAGGATTTGCCCCATTTTGTCTCCTTGTCCCATTCCTAGATTTTAAAACTTCTGATTAATATAGAGAAAAAAGTTGTATAGCTGAAGAAAGTAAAATATATATATGCTGGTGTGTATATGGAGCAGAAAAGTGTTCTGTTAAGTCAATACCAGAATCTAAACACCATGTGGTCAGATGCTTAATACAATATTCACCACCTCCATGGTACATATCTGGCATGTGAAAATGGACACAGAGCCCAACACAAAGTATCACAGGCCATGTAAAAAGATATATTTGAAGCATCCTATAAGTGTCATAGGGGTAAGTCCTGTGGAGATGCCATGCCTGTGTGATTTATGGAGCTCACATAGGGTATGCAGACAGACCCAGGTCACGATATATAAGGAAAAGACAGAGAATTAATAATTTGGGCCATCAAAAACAAAATGAATGTGAAGAAGGCTTGAAATGAGGAGAACTTTTTCCTTTTCTGATAGGAATAAATGTAATTATATTATTAAGTGTAATGCTATCTACTTCTCTCTTAGATACACACACAAAAAAAAACATGTTGTATTGGGAAAATGTAGGTAATGTCTTTCACTAAAATGGAAAAAATAAGAGAAAACAGGTATTTTGATGAAACAAAATATAACCAGAATTCCAGAATTCTAATTTCCAACTTTACTCATCAATTCCACTGTTACTACTCTATCATCTATACTGTTGCAATAGCCTCCTAATTGTTGTCCTGCTTCCAACCTAAGCCCCTCTACTGAATATATACTCCAGAGGGCAGCCACAGAGATTTTTTAAAACCAAAAGGCAGATTGTGTCACTCCTCTGCACGAAAACCTACAATATATTCTCAGCTCTAAATATAATGCAAAATCTTTAACATGCAAGACTTCACATGACGTAGCTTTCTGCTACCTCTCTGGTTTCATTTGCTATCAGTTTCTCCTTACTGCTTCCACTCTATGAATAGTTATTCTGACTTCTTTACTCTTCTTAGAACATCTCAAGCACATTATGGCCTCAGGGATTTGCATTTACTGTTCCCTCCCTGTGGGAGATGCCATTCCCATATGGCTGGATGGCTTGCTCCCTGACTTTGTATGAGATATAGCTAATAAGAGAGACTTTCCATAACCACCATATACAAAATATCAATCCCCTTAACTCTCCATCATGTTTGATGGAGAAAGGAAGATAATGAGTGGAGATGTCTGATGGGCAGTTGTATATGTGAGTCTAAAGTTCAGCTAGAAGATCTGAGCCAGAGATGTAGATTTGGGAATTTCCATTACTCCAGGAAAGGAAAACAGTGTTTTCCTTGTAATGGTCTTGAGGTGAGAAAAAGCGTGGTATGGTCTACTTGTATCTGTTTAAGGTATCTCCATATTGCTTTCCACAGAGGTTGCACTAGTTTGAAGTCCCACCAGCAGTGTATGAGTGTTCCTGTCTCTCCGCATCCACGCCAATATTTGTTGTTATGGGACTTTTTGATAAAAGCCATTCTCACTGGAGTTAAGTGATATCTCATTATGGTTTTGATTTGCATTTCCCTGATGATTAGAGATGTTGAGAATTTTTTCATATGTTTGTTGGCCATTCTTCTGTCTTCTTTTGAAAAATTTCCAATTGGTTTCACTGATCATCACCTAAGAGCAAATTCAGGAATAACATTAATTGGGTGTCGGGCAGATGTGTGAGGGGGAGGGGATGGGTGTATACATACATACTTGCACACTGTCTAGGGGATGGACACATTTGAAGCTCTGACTCGGGGGGGTGGGGGGCTAGGGCAATATACGTAACCTAAACTTTTGTACCCCCACAATATGCTGAAATAATAATAATAAAAAGAAAAGAAAAAGCGTGGTATGTTCAAAGATCATGTGGTACTTTTTGAATATGCAAATTCTCTGGGTCTCACTCAAGATTTCTGAATAAGAATCTCTGGAGGTGAGGCTTAGGAGTATGTAGCTTCATAAAATTCCACATATGATTCTGATGTGCAGTCCTGGCTGAGAACCACTCTAAAAGGATACACACACCTCCACCAAATTTACTAGTAATCTCCAAATTGCCAAATTCAGTAGATAATTTATATATCTCATGTGACCACTGTGTTGGAATTGATAGTTGATCATTCTTTACTTCAAATATTCTACTTCCTTGGCTTCCAGGTACCACACTCTGACAATTCTCCTGTCACCTTTCTGGCTTTCCTTCTTAGTCTATTTTATAGACTTCCTTCCTGCCAACCCTTCAAATAGAGGTGCTTTACAAGGTTTTGCCCTCTATCTTTCTATCACTCTGACATTCTACCCACTCTCTCTGGCTAGGCTCATCCATTCACACACCTTCAATCTGTACACAACTTAATGTCCACATTTCTATTCCTGATCCAGGTCCTCTTGTAAGCTCAGAATCCATGTATAATATTGCCTATATTACCATCTGGATATTACACGGGAACCTCAAACCCAATGTACCCAAAGCTAATTTTTTTAATATTTCCTCCATATCTCAGTAAATGGCACAACTAACACCCCACATAAGTCACTAAGTCTTGTTTATTCTACCTTTTATTGATCATCCACTTTTCTTTATCCACACAGTCCCTGCCATGATTTAGACCACAATCATCTCTCACCTGATTTGTTGACAGATTGCATTGCAATTTATGTGTTTACATGTCCGTGTATTCTACTAGACTGTGAGTAATAAGAGGATAAGGCAATTAATTTATTCATTCAACCAACATGTATTGATGGCCTACTACATGGCATACCGTGTCACATTAATTCTGTATCTCTACTATCAAGCCTGACATTAAGCAAGTACTCAGCATATGTTTGGTTTATTGAATTATACTGAAACTTACTATGTCACAGAAAATAAAACCTAGAGATAAAAAGAATGATCTTCTAAACCCACACAGCAGGTTAGGATACTGGGATTTACATGTCCTTACTCTTAGCCCAGATTTGTTTCCACAGGAACATATTGTTGCTCTCTTCCACCCCTCCATTATTGGTAATATTACTTCTATATTGTTTGTCACTTTTTGTGGAAAAGAAAATGATTATCACCATCTCTATAGGCTTTCCAGTTAAGAATCTGTGTTTCCTTGGCATTGCTTACTTCTTCTGCATCATCATTGCTGAATCAGGATAACCACAGGTAAGCTTTTTATCTGGCACTTCTAAAGAGCTCCTCTTGATTTTAGTAGAGTATGAATAGAGGGGGCCTCATATAGGAACTTTCATGCTCTCAAACAGATTTGGGCTGTGTCCTGCAAGAAAGAGAATGAGGAAAGACTTTCAGAATTTGTGTGGAAGTAGGTGTTTTATGCAGGAAAAAAAACAAGAGCAAATGAGTTATAAGAGAGAATTTGATTAGGTTGATGGACGAGGCTCCTGATAATGATTATTTTAGACACTGTATTTGACTATCACAAATTGGCTCTTTATGTCTAATCTATTTCCACTTGCTACAATTTAGTAAAACCTAAATAAGTTCAGTACATTCTAGGAATATGAATAAATCACACAATGTGGTGCCTTCTAGAGAAAATTTCTACTTCCAACTTGTTTAGGTGATGAATATAGGAGACTCTCTTAAAATGGTTTATAAACATGCTATTTTCACATCTTCATATCTTTGCTCATACTGTTATCTCTGCTTGCAAAGATCTTTATGTATTCTTTTATTTATCAAATATTTTCTGAGCATCTATTCTGTGCCAGGCATTATGCCAAGTTTTAGAGATTCCATGATGGTGGTTCTTGCAGTTCATGCAATCATGCTGTCTCATGGCCTTTGAAATGCTATTCTCTCTTGATATAACACCTTTCTCATTCTTCAAATTTATATTTAAATATCACCTTTCTTAGTAAGCATTCCATAACCCCCTCAATGCTGGATTAGGTGTATTTTCTCTCTGCTCCCTTCCAAAACATTTCTCATCCATTATTACAGTTATCTATTGGCTATCTTTCCTACTAAATTATGAACTACTTCAAAGCAGGGATTCATTTATTAATTGTTTATTACTAGTATATAAGAATTATTATATATAATAATATAATATCTATATTAATATATAATTACTTCATTTGTTATTGCATCTTAATTTATTGCCGTATCCCCAGAGCCTGGTACAAAGTAGGCCCTCAATATATGTTTGCTGATTGTTGAATGAATCAGGGAGCTTATAATTTAGTAAAGGAAACAGATATGTAATCACATAAATTATGTTACAGCATGATGAGGGCAAAATAGAAGTATGTTCACCAGCTGGATTTATTTATTTATTCCTGTATTCCTACATTGAACATTTACAGAGGACTTCTGTTCCAGTGCACTCTCCTTTCAAGAAGCTCGCAATCTATTGGGAAACATAGATAAGTAAATAGACCATTTAAATATAGTGCATTAAGTTCTCTGACAACAGTAAGTACATCGTCTGTCTATGACTCAACTGAGAAAATACTTCCTCCAGGAAGTCTTCCCTGATTTCTTCAGATAGAGTTTGATTTCTCTCATATTTTATCTCTCAGCCATATCCCTAAACTTTCTGTGCTTTCTTCAAATATAGTGAGTATTATGTTCTGCATATATTGTAATCACTGGCTTGATGTGTTTGCCTTTTCCACAGGCCAATGTGCTCCTTGAGGGCAGAGCTATTTGATTTGTCTATGCACAGTGTCTGGAGTAGAGTAGTCTCTAATACAATAACAATAATAATAATGGATACCATTTACATTATTTATTATTTACATTATTTCAAGTTGTACTCTTTTCAACAAATAAATTATTTCTTGTCCCCATTATATAAATGAAGAAACTGAGGCTTAGAAGGCTTAAGTAATTTAACCAAGCATCACACAACTACTAATTAACAGAACTGGTCATAAGCCCAGGTCTTACTCCTAAGGTCTTCTCTAGGATTGGCTTAGTTTTGGAAGTGTTTCCTATAGTTAGCATTTCTTTGACCCTTGGAGTTCACTAGGGTCAAACTTAGGGGGACTCCTTAGTTGGAAGATTCTTATCTGAGCTTCAGGTGCTTAGAACCTTTTTTACAGCAGAGATAGTTCCAGGTAAAATTGTAACAGAGGCAGAGCCTGTGTCTTTCCTTCACTCTAAAGTATATGCTATGATTTGGTCCAAAATGCCAGACCTTATAGATGTTCCTGGAATTTGGCTCCAACATTGAGTGCCTTCAAACTTCCTCCTTTATCTCCTTTCCCACTGACTCTTTCCTCTCATTGAAAAATTCACTGAGCTCACCTATGTTGATGAAATCTTATAATAATGCCATGCTCTTTAGTTTCATCTCAACATATTGAGATTTGACTTTCTATCCCACCACCAAAACTGTTTTCAATAAGTCACTATGTGGCTAAATTGGATATTTTAAACCCCTTATCATAATTTTCCTTCAGTATTAGGCCGTTTGACTGTCCCATCCTTATTCAAACTCTCTCTGCTCTTCTGTGGCAATGTGCTGTCCTGATCCCCTTCTAACATCTGCTATTCCTTCTCTGGTTTCTTCACTGATTCTTCTTTATCCTTTTGTTCTCTAACTGTTCCACATAGTCAGTACCACAGGGGTTTCATCTCTCTCTCTCCTCTACCTCAGGGGTTTCATCCATTTTCAAAACTCCAATAATCTCTTCAATGTTAACAAGCCCTAAAGTCCCTCTCCTGTCCTATCACTCAAATTCTAGTCCTATATCTCTAATTTTGTACCAAATATTCCTCCTTGAAAATGTTCCATCATCACCACAAATTCAACACTTCCAAAGAAGAACTCAAAGATGTCATCATCTTCCCTGTTTATTGTATAATGAAAAGAACACTGAACCAATTGTCAGGAGACCTCGGTTCTACTCCTGGCTCTACCACTAACTTGGTATTTCATGAGTTATTTCAACAAGAGTTTATTATATGAGAATCACGGTAAAAATACCTTAGAAGGAACATATATGAATCTTCAAGGAGCTAATTCTAGTTAGAAAGATAAGATATATACATAATTTACTATAGTGTAAGTTAGAAAGTGATAAATACCATAAAAGAAGTATAACTACATTATGAGAGTTAAGAAGTATCTGTAGATGATGAGACAATGAAAAATATTATAGATAAAATCATATTTGATATAGTCTTTGAAGGTTGAATAAGATTCCATTGCTTAGAGTGTGCATTTCAGGTGAGGATAATTGTATAAACAAAAACATGATAGTGGAAAAATAAAAGGTAATCTTGGAGAATGCAGAATAGTCTTGTTTAACTGTAGTGCTATATACTTACAGGTGGGATTGGGGAATAAATTTAGAATGATAGTATGTGACTACATTGGATGAGCCTCATAGGCAAGGGTAAAGAGTTTGGACTATATTCTAGTACATTGGGAAGCAACTGAAGAATTTTAAGCAAGAAAGTGACATGATCAGACTCGGTGTATAGAAAAGTCACTCTGGTCCCTCTGTGGAGAATTTATGGTAGAGAGTAGGGCACTGAGCAAGACCAGAGTAAAGGAGCCCAATTAGAACACTGCATAGTAGTCCATGTAAGAGGTGCTGTGATTTGTGCTAGGGTGACAGCAGTGGAAGAAGTAAGAAGTAGACAGATACAAGGTGATATCTTAGGGCAGAAACAATAATAATTGATTCATTTAAGGAGTAGAGGCTAAAGGAGAGAGAGAAAGGTCAAATAGATGCTAAAGTTTCAAGATTTTATACCTGAAGCATTTTTGATGCCATCCCAAGTAAAAGAGAAATCAGGATAAGCAGTTAGTTTGGGGTTTTGAATAGAATTTTATAATGGGAGTTGGAAAATACAATCTCCAAAGTTCTTTACAACCCAGATATGTATATTTATTCCTTTAAACTGACTTCCCCCTTCCAACTTCTCTGTATGGTAATGACATCATTGCCATTACCATAGTCAACCAAAAAATCTCATCTTTACTTCCCATTCTCAGTGTCAATTTCCTAACCAGGCCCTTGTAATTTCCTGTTTGGACTACTCCAAAATACCCTAAATTGGCTAACCTGACTCCAGTATCTCCCCCCTCCAATATATCATGCTCAATGTACCTTCTTTAAATGTGGCTTATTTTCACACTATATTCCTGTGTTCTAAAATTTATTTCTAATTTCTAGAGCATTAAGTCTAAATCACTCTGCCTGTCATTCAAGTTATTCTATAACACTGTATATTTTACTTCTCTATTCAATATACCTTTTACATAAGACAGTTTGAATGTTTCACTCTTCTTAGACTCCATGCAGATTGCTCCCACACCAGCTTTCCACATGTGTATTATATATACCTATTCATTTTCTGCCCTAGTCCTAATGCCTCTGTGAATCTTTCCCTGACTACTTAATTTATTTCTACATTTATAATGTAGAAATAACACTTTCACTCATGTCCTAGCCTCTTTATTCAGTATACTCTGTTAGATATATTTTCCCTTCTTTCAAAATCTTTCTGAGTTAGCTGTCATATCAGAAACAATCTGAACAACCAGTTGCTATAAAGTGTGGAAAGATGTGTTTAATGCATTATAAACCCATAACTCAGAGATTTCTAAATCTGAGTAGTAAAAAAGATATTTGGAGGGCAGGGTAATTTTTCTGGTGTTCTTCAAGGTTACTTATTTATTTTTGGAAATCAATGACTTTCAGAAATAGATGGGTTGATCTCTGCTGAGACAATATCTCTAAACTTAATTAGAATTGAATTAATGTCACCAAGGTGTCTTATAAAAAAGAGGAAGGCATTGATACAGGAGACTGTGTTTATTTCTAGGCCCAATACTGTCACTAACTAGCTGTATGATCTTGGACAACTCAATGAATCCATCATAATGAGTTTTCTGAAAGACACGCCATTAACTAAATAGCTAAGAAACAAATTTCCTGAAATGCAATGCTACAACAATCTAATGAGCTTGTAAAACAAGTTGTCAGGTAATACCTAGTGAATTTTGTAAAGTCTCAACATCAAATTTCTGGATATAATTGTACTATCCTGATAGCTCATCAAAAATCATGAAACTACAAATAGTCTTTTAGAAACACAACAGCTTAAAATATAATACGAATAAAGATATTCATATAGATTTCCAAGAGTCAGTTATCTATTCATTCAATAACATTAACTGAGTTACCAGTGTTCCAGGCCCTGAGGATAGAGCAGTGAAAACAAATATGATAAATGTTTTATCTGCGCTCAAAGAGATCATTGTCTAGAATGGGAAGCCGACAATTATAATAAAGGATAAGTTCTGTGATAGTGGTATGTAAAGGGAGCCACTGGAGCACAAAGAAGAGGACAAATACCTAAACTGGTCTTTTGGAGAGAGAGGTGATTAGGCAAGGTTTTTCCTGCAGCAAGTGACTTCTAGGTCTAGGTCTAAAGGATATGGATTAGGGAAGTATTTCAGGAAGAGTGAGCATGATATTCAAAGGCAAAGGAAAATATAATAATATGGAAAATTCAGGCATACTATCTTAGTCTGTTTGGGCTACTATATATAACAAAACACCTTCAACTGAGTAACTTATAAACAACAGAAATTTATTTCTCACAGTTCTGAAGGCTGGGAAGTCCAAGATCAAAGTGCTGGCAGTATCTGGTAAGGTCCCACTTCCTCATAAACAGCACCTTCTTGCTGAGTCCTCACATGGTGGAAGGGGCAAGGCAGCTCTCTGGGGCCTTTTTTATAAGGGCACTAATCCCATTCATGAGGACTCTACCTACATGATTTAATCACCTCCCAAAGTGCCTATCTCCTAATATTAACACATTAGTGAATAAGTTTCAACATATGAATTTTGGGGAAACACAAATATTCAGGACATAACAGATACCAAATAGTTTGGAAGAGTTAGAACAAAAATCCTTGAAGGGATTTGCAGATGGTTGGATACTGTGCTGTAGTGGTTAAGAGTGCCAGCTCTGGAGTGAGTTGGCCTGAGTTAAATCCCAGATCTGCAACTCACCAGATGTGCAACCTTGGACAAGTAACTTAATCTCTTTGGACCTTGGTTTCTCATTCGTAAAATCAGTACAATGTATAAATATACCTCATAGGTTTATTGTGAGGATTAAATAGGTTAAAACATGTAAAATACTTAGAACAGTATCTGGCACAGCGTAAACATGTCTCCCTACCCACAGGAATATTAACTCTAGGAAGGCAGGAAATTTAACTGTTGAATTACCAGCACTTGGATAGTGAGTGGCCCATAGTAGGCATTGTTCAATGCATGAGTGATCATCAACATAATTATTTTTTGTCATGAGTATCATCCTAAGAGGTGAGAAATTTGAATAATCTGAGTTGTTTTCATTGTTGCCTTAATATAGGCCCACGCAGTAAAGGAGGAAAAGGAACTAGGCAACCCAGCTGTTCAAATTTAAAGCTGGACTTAAAAAAAATAGAAGGACTTAGACTTGAAATCATCGCTTGCCTCTCCTATGGGCTATATTAGGGCAAGAACAATTTCTTAATATTCATAGCTACTATTCATTGAATGCTTGCTATATGCCAGAAACATGATAAACCTTTTAAATGCAAGACCTTATTCAATCTACAGGATAATAGCATAATCCTATGATGTAGGCACTGTTGTTACTTCCATTTTAAAGATGAAAAAACAGGTTCAGAGAGGTGAACTGAGTTGCTCAAAGTTAGATAGCTCATAAGTTGAGGAGCAAAAATTTGAACCCTGATCTGTGTGACCTGAATCTATTAGTATAGTGTTTGGCACATAGTTACTGTGCAATAAATATTTGTTGAATAAATGAGTGAATGAACACATCAGTAAATCCATCCTCTTCTGCAGCTGAACCTATAGATTAGCTTTAATGGTTTCATGATCTTGATAAGCTCAAGTCAATGTTAAGAGTAAGGAAGAGGTGTGAGCCACAAAAGAGAAGAATTTACATAGGAAAACCTCTTGACTGGAAATTCCAATTTGGAAAAGAGATCTGGATTTGTTTAGAAATTACACACACACACACACACACACACACACACAGGGGCATGCAGGCCCACAAAACACATTTTTTTTAAGCTCATGCTTTCTTTTGTCTTCTTAACACCTCTGAAAGGGTGTAAATAATAGAATATCAGAGCTAAAAGGTACTTTAGAATTTATCTAATCCGATCCCTTCATATTAATGTAAAAATTGAGGCTCTAGAGGGGAAGTAAATTGCAAAGGTCACAGAAAGAGTTAGAGTAAGATTAAGAATCTCAGTTTCCTGACTCTGTTTTACTCTGAACTGTCACCATTTACCATCTTAATTTTATAGATGAAGTAACCAAAGCATCCCAAGAATGTTGATAGCCAAGTTCCTGCCATTTGTCTGTTGAAACACAGCTTGAAATCAGATCTCCTTTATTTTATTAATAAATATGAGGCTTACTGTCATCCAAGTGCTTCTGTCTAGATGCCCAGAAGGAAGAACGGTTGCTATTGAATTGAATAGTGCACTGAAGAAAATTTACAGAAAGATTTGTCTTTCATTTTGCTTTAAGAGAAAATGTCCAAGACTGCTTTATTTTCAGAAGGCTGGCAGTTCCAAGAAGGTTCCATGAAGGCAAGAATCCTCCATCTAATCCTTCCTTATTGAATCCACAACACTTAGCACTTAATAAATATTTGTTGTTGAAAGTATGACACACTAAAGGCAGAAAAGGAAAGTAGATTGGGTAATGGTTTGCCACTGGCAATGGATGGACAATCATTAGTGCTGATAAAGTGAGAATGAATGAGAAAAAGAGGTAGGAGAAGCCCTTAAACAAAGGAGAAGCTCTGTCTCTTTATCTGATTGAAGCTGCAGTCACTCAGCAAGGGCTGAGTGGCTTGCTAGGAGTGTGATTGGCAGAGATATTTAAATGAGGCCTCTTTAAAATTGTTACTCTCCACCCCACCCCCATTCTCCTTTAAATTTTGTTTCAGTCATTACCCAGGGACCGGATACAGAGATTCCTATGGGGAGTTCTAATGGGTCGATTCAATTTCATCTGGATGACGCCACTTAGCCAAGCATTAAGAGCTACAGCTCCGGGAAAGCAAACGACACAGAGAGGGGGAGAGAAAGAAATGATAACAAGGAGCAATAAATCCCTTCCTTCCCATCCTCCTCTATAACCCATTCACAAGACCTCCAGAAATCATCTACATTCACAAAACAGCCAGCTAGCTGAGCTGAACACACTGCAACCTCATCCCCCTCCCCCACGCAGATTATATACCAACACACCCTGAGCTATATAGATAATCACACACTAGCGGTATCCATTGCTCCGCTGAGATACCCTGTGTCTACAACTGCTGTTTCTGCTGCTTTGGTTCATCTGTCAGATTGGAGGAGACGGAGGCGGAGGTGGAGGCGGAGGCAAAAGAAAAGGAGGGGAGGAGGTAAAGAAGGTGGAAGGGAAGGAGGGGAGGGGGAGGGGAAGAAGAGGAAAAGGAAAATACTGGAGGAGGGGGGTGGAAAACAGGAGGAGGAGGAGGAGAAGGGGGAGGAGAAAGGGGCGGAGGAGGAGGGGGAGGAGACAGAGGAGAAGGAGGAGGAGAAAGAAGAGGAGGAGGAGAAATAGGAGGAGGAGGTGAACAACTTACCCTGCTGAGCTCTCTTTGGGGAATACGTGCATCAAGATTTAGATCTGCATGTAAAATCTATACAACGTATCTGCCACTACAGGTCTGACTCTCCCCATCCTCCGTTTTTTTTTTTTTTTTTTTTTTTTTTTTTTGTTGTTTGTTTGTTTTGGTTTTGTTGTTGTTGTTTTTCTTTCTGTTTTCTCTGCTGTGTCAAAGACCAAGAGAGAACTATCTCTGTTTCTGGCTCCACTGCCACTGAAGGAGTTTTCATTCAGACTTTCCGAAGAAAGGTGGAGGAACCTAAAGACTCAGGAGAAGAGGTCTGTTGAGCCAGATGGGGCATTAGTTCTGCTTTTCTCAGCATGGATAAACCCCTTCCTCAAGGTAAGCCATGGAGATTAGCTCTTAAAGACCCCAGAATTCTTTCTATGCAATGCACAAATTGCCATTCATTCCAGCCATCCTGTGCTGCGTTGTGCGTGCGTGTGTGTGTGTGTGTGTGTGTGTGTGCGCGCGCGCGCGTGCGCGCGCAAGCGCGTGGGTAAAATAGAAACGAAAACCCTTTAAATGAGATTTAAATGAATCAGCTCTTGTAGAAAACTAAACGTATTAGAAATTTCTAAATCAAAATAGGACTTCAAAATAATCCTTTTGTAGCCAAACGTCAATTTAATTTCTAGCCCGTTGACCTTTAAATGCTTTCTGGTGCTTGTTTAAGCCCCTCATAGCGCAGCCTAACCACCCAAGCTGAGGACGTAGGGAAAGCCCGTGCTGAGGCCAGTCTGGCTGCCCAGCGGGCATCCTGTCAGTGTGGGGCTGGTCTGCTATTGGTTCACAAGTCTGGCCTGTGCATCGTTCAGATTTCATCACATCACCTTGCCCTGGGTAGAAATGGCGCAAGCTGACACGGCATAACACCCCGCTTACATTGAGTCAGAGCAATGATTTAGAAATCTCTGGATCCATGCCTGTGTATGTGTACACATGTCTCTGTGTGGCATATGGAAATTTTGTCAAAAATGAGAACCTGTGAGCATGTCTAGTTAGCCAATAGGCATTTGATAGGACCTAGGGCAGTGGTTTACTGCACACTCCCTTCCACACATCTAATTTTAATCATCATTCACTTCTGCATACTGCAAACCAAGTTGAATGAACACAAAACAGATCTTGAACTCTTAAACAAAATTCTGTTTTGAAATGCAAACTATTGTTGCTTTTCTGGGCATTTTAAGCCCTCACTGTAATATGATGTGCTATCACGGGAATTCGACTATACCAGGTGTTTAAATCATGTTCCCAACAAGTCAGCTGCATATACAAATACAAATAAGGCACAGGCTAGCAGTTTATCCACAATGAAGTATCAGTCTTGTTCTCTTTGCCTGTAAACAAACATATACTAAGACTTTATTATAACATTCTATAATTTTGTTTCTTTGTGTTCTGTCTTTAGGTCTCTAGCTGTGAAACGGTCTATCTTAGATAGTAATCTGAGTGACTTGGATTTGAAGGTATTTATTCCAAGTTAAGGAGTAGCAAGGAAGTAAAGAACCTAAAGGAAAGACTTTTGAGACAGAGAAATGAAACCAACAACCCCGCATAAAATTGAGAGCATCTGGACAAGAAGGGGCTTTTAAAACCCTCTTTGCATACCCTCTCATTTTGTGGATGAAGAAACTGAGGTCCGGAACAGAGGTCACTGGCCCACAGTCACACAGCAAAGTAGAACAAACATTAGGACTACAATTTAAGTTTCTTGTGTCTTATAAAAGGATTAGAGGTTTAAAGAAAGATTCCTACTTCTTAAATGAACAACTAGCTTCTTGGAGTTTTCCTCAGCACTAGAAGTGTGTGAATTTGTTTGATATTAAAAATTTTCCCTGTATCACTCCTCACTAAAACACCTATATCTTCAATAATGCAAGGTCTTAAAACTGCAAGACTCCTTGGTTTTAAATAAACTGCTATGAGTCTAATGAAACTATTAAAGTAATGAATAGGACTAGGGTAGCAAAGTGACAAGTTAAGAGTTAAATGTGGTGAGAACCTGGCAGCTCCAGCAAGATGTATGCGGTAGGAGGGAGGCCCAGTCAGTGGCAGAGAGGTTAGTAATGTAAACTATATACAACTTGGTATTTGTAAGGGGGGAGTGCTTTGATAGAGATGCAAATGCTTTTGCACAGAGAGGGATTTTTAGAGAGCAGACTTTGGAACAGTAGAACTAAGAAAACATATAAAGCCATAGCAGAAATTCCCCCTCTATGTTTGCTTTCAGTTATTCTGAGAACGAGTGTATATAACAGCGTAGCATAGAAAAAAAGCAATACACCTCAGGGCTGTTACACAGTAACATACAAAACAGCATTAAACCCATGGGAGTGGGAGAAAACAGGAGCCAGGCTTTCCTTCTTCTCTTCCCCCTCTTCTTTGAAATCAATATTGAGTCATATTGTATCAGAAAGGATTTGTCATAGAAATCAGACCTGTCTTAAGGAGTTAGCATAAAAGGGCTCTATATAGGAATGTTTTCAGCTTTAATCCCAATATGCCAGATTTTAGGTTCCAGAGAGAAAATACATTTCTTTCATTAAAAAACATTATCATTTCTTGAATGGATTTCGCTTTCTAGTCCCTAAATGGGCATAAGAAAAGATAGACATTTTTATTTAGATTGAACATTGCAAATTTCAGGGCTACAGAAAAACTGTTGGAAAAGCTGTGAGCACCTGGCCAGAGAGACCGAGATGGGAGTGGGTTTACAATGCGTCATTCATTACTGCAGAGGTACTACGTGACAGAAATCACTAGATCCCATCAATGTGCAACCGAGACTTATAATCACCTTGGCTCCTATTAATATGTGATATGTACGTTCTCTCTTTCATTTAACAGAATATGGAATTGACCAACAGCACAGTCAGTTTCTTAACTGTTGTTCTCAATGAATGGCTCTTTAATGGGTGTATTGCTGAATCACAAACATGCATGTAGTGGTAGTTTTTCATCTAGTCTATGTGCTGCAGCAGTCTCATGCCTATTCCTTTCTCAACATTTTTTTCCCTCTTACCTTTCTCTACAGTATCTATTTCAGTTCATCCTCTTAGGCAGATAGGATTCAGCACATCCAGAATGGCAAACAATTTATTGTCACTCAATCCTTTTTTAATTCCTACGTAACATCCTGATTTTACCCAGGTCCTACTGCCCACCATATTACAGATCTTTCACACTAGATTCCAGAGTTCATTTGAATAAAAGATTTTACAGAAAGAAGCCTTTTTAGTTCATCCTGTCAGTCCTCTTACCTGTGAGTAAGACAGTACCTCATAATTCCAGACTGATACCCACAGCTTCCTTTAATCATCCAACAAAGCATCTCAACTCCTCAGTCTTGCAGAAATATAATCAATATTCAAATACAGCTTATCAACCTAAACACCATGTACCCTTCTGCTCCCCAGACAAGATCCCCTTTGAACATGGTTCTCATTATTGGTTCTAAGTCATTTATATTATGACCTAGATTCCTTCCTTTCCACCTTCTGGACATGTCCCTGAGGTACCTAGAGACATCCCTAGAATCCTGTCTTTGGAATCTCACATGATTATCTCCTGTAATTTTGAGATCTTATATACCTTCCTTTGAATCATTGCTTCTTGGAATTTTTAATATGTTTTAAATCTAGTTTCTTCTGGGAAATCAATGAGTCTAAACTGCATCCAGCATGTATATTATTGTTCTTACAGCGTAAAGGACTTGAAGGGTGCCACATATTCTTTAGCTGATCAATGAGACATAAATCCATTTCTTATAAATTTGTCAAAAGATTCTTTCCAGTCCAAAGCTCTTACATCCACAAACCCTCCAAGCCAAATGTACAATGTGTACTTTTTTTATTTAGGTGTCCAAATGAAAACTGCCTGTTCCTTTCCAATGCTGAGACTATAAATCTATAAAAATACAGCAAATGTAGAGGTGGGAGGTTTCAGGGGGCTTTGAATACAAGGGAATGAAGGAGAAATACATTTTTCTTTTGAATGCCCAAATAAACAAGGGCACATTACCCAACTTACCCTAAAGGACTTCAAGATGTAGAAGGTATGGATAAAAAGAATTATTTTATCAAATTGCTTAGTTATAAAAATATAGATCATGATGGGGCAACGTCCTTCAAAATCTCCTAGTGTACCCCTATAAATATTTAGATAGTGAAACTGAAGCCCAAAGAAAACAAGTGATTTGACAAAGGTAACATGGATATTTGAGTCTTAGATAGTCTCCATAGTGTTTATTTGCATTCTCTTGTGCTGCATTTAACACCAAAACAACTAGCTAAGAAGTGAATTCTTTGTCAGCCTTGTTCTTTGATGTGATGTGGCAAAGAAGTTATTTTTAACCAAATTAAATCTTCTTTTCAAAAAATGAACAGATGTGAATTCAGCTAATCAGGTTTGCATGGGGATATAGCCTCAAAAGTCAACTGAGTCTGGTCATGTTATTAGCCAGTGAGTCCTTTATGAACTGCATTCTTATTTCTACTGTTATTGAACTTTGGGCCCATTTCAGTGACATGTTTGCTTGCTTATGGAAACCTAATCAAGCACTATCCTCTCCCACTTGTTTATTTCTATTACTTGTTAAAGCTATCCATTGCATGCAGTAGCATGATTAATTGTTCTATTTTGATGAGGCCTGGAATCTGATGGATTTCAAATATATACTTTATTCATGCTAGTGTTCCTTTGGTCCTAATGCCTGCAGGGTATCTCTTGGATTTGTGTTTAGGATTCCTTGTGTACAACTTTTTGGCTCTTCAGTCTTCTAGGTGGTGTGATACAGCAGTGTACTGTTTGTACAATGTTTTCCTTATAGTCATCATTATCAGTTCTAGGCTTGATCAGATCCTTCTGGGAATGATTACCCAATTCTTCCGGATTATGGTACAATCTCCATACAAGCATGGGATTTCTAGATGTTCAACTTTGCTTAATTACATATGGTATAAAAATGTTGCTGCTCTTTTAAAAAGCTAGTTGGTAAATCTTATCAATATGGAGTTGAATCAGGGTGGTAATAGATACAATTATAGGTGATATTTGAAATAATTCAGGGTTTGCCTTCTATAGTTCCCTTATCCTCAGTGCCACTCCCATGTATACAAAAGTTTGATTCTGGAACCACCATGCCATTTAAAAAAAATCACCTCCTCAATAAGTTAAAGCAGCCAATAAGGTGAGGAAAACTAACCAAGAATGATTAGTCTTGGCTTCCTTATAGTCTTGAGAAGACTTTTTTCCTATTACTCTAAGACAGTTTAATTCCTACCCTCTGTGTCTCTGCCATATCTCTGCCATTATTACATTCTGCTTGCTTGCCTATATTTATTGAATCAAACAATGTTGTTTCCCATCTTTTTTGTTTATTTGTTTGTTTTTGAGAGGGAATCTCACTCTGTTGCCCTGGCTAGAGTGCCATGGTGTCAGCCTAGCTCACAGCAACCTCAAACTCCTGGGCTCAAGCGATCCTCCTGCCTCTGCCTCCCAAGTAGCTGGGACTACAGGCACACAGCAGCATGACCAGCTAATTTTTTTCTGTTTTTAGTAGAAATGGGTCTCGCTCTTGCTCAGGCTGGTCTCAAACTCCTGAGCTCAAGCGATCCTCTGGCCTCCCACAGTGCTAGGATTACAGGCGTGAGCCACCATGCCTGGCCTCCCATCTGTTTATTTTTGCTTATCATAAATTACACTGAAAGGAGAATGTTGATTGGTGATATATAAATATATATGTATATCACTCATACATATGAGAAACTTCTCGTGCACGACTTCTGAGGCTTTCTCTTTTGTTGCTTCTGCATTGCTTCAGAAAGTGGGCCTTGCATTTAACATCAGGGTCCATTTTTATTAGAATGCTGATGCTCAAGGCTTACATTTCTTTGCTAGCAAACACCTGAATGAACTGGCTGCTCCTATGAACCTAGTCATATGACAGAATACAAAAGTATCAATGATATGATCTTTGTTCACAAACTGCTTTATAGTCTGAATGAGATGACCAGATTTGCCTAAAGAAGTAGGTGAGGTCAGTTACAAAATGAAAGTGTAGTATGAAGATTACTGTAAAGAGACTGAAGATAGTGGTGATAATAGGACCTGAGCTTTGTTGATTCCCTACAAAGTACTTATGCCTGTATGGTCTCATTTATTATTTCTATTCCTTCTCTCCTAGGATTTTCTGATGTGTCCTGAGGCCTACGTAACTACAAGGGCTCTTCTTTATCACCATAAGTGCCACCCTGACCCAAAACCACTCAGAGCTCAAAAATCAAGGCAAAATGGATGTCACAGTGACAGATGATTTTCAACAAATTCTGCCTATTGAACAGCTGTGCTCTACTCATGCTAGCAATGATTATGTGGAACAGCCTCCAGCCCCCTGTAAACAGGCCCTCTCCAGCCCTTCCCTTATCATGGAAACCCACAAATCTGATTGGTCTCTGGCTACCATGCCTACTGCTCTCCCCCGCAGTCTCAGCCAGTGCCATCAATTGCAGCCCTTGCCTCAGCATCTGAGCCAATCTAGCATTGCCAGCTCAATGTCCCATAGCACCACTGCCTCTGATCAAAGGCTCTTGGCCAGCATTACACCCTCACCTTCAGGCCAGTCCATCATCCGAACCCAGCCTGGAGCAGGGGCTCACCCAAAGGCTGATGGTGCTCTGAAGGGAGAAGCTGAGCAGTCTGCTGGGCACCCCAGTGAGCACCTCTTCATCTGCGAGGAGTGTGGGCGCTGCAAGTGTTTCTCCTGCACAGCAGCTCGCCCTCTCCCCTCCTGCTGGCTGTGCAACCAGCGTTGCCTTTGCTCTGCTGAGAGCCTCCTCGATTATGGCACTTGTCTGTGCTGTGTCAAGGGCCTCTTCTACCACTGCTCCACTGATGATGAAGACAACTGCGCTGATGAGCCCTGCTCATGTGGGCCTAGTTCTTGCTTCGTCCGCTGGGCAGCCATGAGCCTCATCTCCCTCTTCTTACCCTGCCTGTGCTGCTACCTGCCTACCCGTGGATGCCTCCATCTGTGCCAAAAGGGCTATGATAGCCTCCAGCGACCAGGCTGCCGCTGTAAGAGGCACACCAACACTGTGTGCAGAAAAATCTCTTCTAGTGATGCACCCTTCCCCAAGGCCCAGGAAAAGTCTGTATGATCCTCCCACAAGATGGATCCAGAGCTTTCTCCTTAGCCCCCATCAGTAAAGCATAGGCCTCATTCTTGGATGGGGCAGGGGGGTGTAATAAACTAGCCAAAGTTAGGACCTCACCCCTTTTGTTCCTGCAATGTCAGGGGAATGACCAAGTACATCCTGATGCAGGATGCCTTGTTCTTTCTCATATTATCCATCTCACTCCTCTTCAATTGTTTTACACCTGGCCAGCTCAGCCCTTATGGCTGTCGTGGCAAATTCAGGTGATATGTGGGCATGAGGTTTGGACACTGAGGACTGACAGAGCCAGCAACGTGGAGGTTTATGGGCTCCCCAATGTAATGCCTCTCGATGCAGGCTCTGGTTGTCACTCTGCTTTCCACAGTGCCTTTGGAAGCTTTCTTCTAAGATGGTTTTCACAGGTACTTGTGGAACAACATTCAACCTTCCAGGGAATATGACCTTTCCTCCCTGTTTACTGCCCTTCTCTTCTTTACTCCTCTGTCTCTCTTTCTCCTCCTCTTGTTTTCTTTCACTGTCCTGTTCTTTATTCCTTTCTCTTTCATTCTCACCCTCTCTACTTTTACTTTTCTTCTTTTTCTCTCTCTTCCTTTCTACTCCTTCCCTCCCTCTTTCTGACTAATCCTTTCTCTGCCTCTATTTCTATCTTGTTCAATAAATATTTATCTCTCTCTATGTATCCCTCTTTCCCTAACATCCAAAAGTGCTGTTTTTCCATAGGTGTTTCCTTAGACGCCAAACTTTGCTATGCTATACTATTTACTAATTTTTATTAAGGGAAATGGATTACTGCAAAGGGCTGATCACTAGCAATAGTTTGTACCCTGATGTGTGTATGCACTCACAACCACTCTCACTTGTTTGTGAGCATATGAGGCAAAGTTATCTTACATTTCCAGGTTTATTTAGTTGAAGTTTTTCTTCCCTTCCCAATAACTGACTTATAGTACTGACCGATTCCACTAGCATGCTGAGTAGGATAGTAAATCAGGATGCTCATAACTTTGTATGTCTGACCCAAGTGCCAAAGGCAGACGTGCTTTATAGCTAAATGAACAAAGCAAAGGATATTACAGAAGTATGTTCTCTCTTAGAAGCTAACGTCCCTGAGACTTCATGGCTCAGGCCTTAATAATGGACTTAAAAAGTCATAAAACTTTAGAGCTCGGAGGAATCTTAACTGTTAATCTAGTTCAATGCCCTTATTTTACAGATGGGAAAACCAAGGCCTAGAGATAGGAAGGCACTTGCTCAAGGCCACACACTGAGTTAATAGCAGAATTGGAACTGGAATACAGGTCTTCTGACTCCTAGTTCAGTATTCTTTTCCCTGTACCACAGTGAGTCATGGGACTTTTTCCTACGACTCTGTTAACAGTTACAGAAAGCCATTCCCCTCCAATTATTAATACTTTTCAGGAACCATGCCAAGTTAGTGTGGCAGTCTTTCTGCAATGCATGGTGGGTAGCTAATTAACTATCAGGTATTGAGGCTGCCCCCAGTGGACATCACCTTTGGCTTTGTCACCTTGTAAAAGCTCAAGTGTGGAAAAGAAAAGCTTAAAGAAGCCCTAACCAAGCTGTATCTTCGCCATTGCATCTACTCTTTGCTGCACACACTGTGCTTGCTCCTGGCTTTGTCTGCAATGGCAGCTGCCTGAGAACCTAAATTTCAGCAACAGTGAAAAACTGAAATGAAAGATGTATAATGCAGAGAACTGACTTCTCTCTTAAAAACTACAGAGAGCCTATGCTGTGAACCCTGTTCCATGGGAAAAGGCTGCAGTGGTGATGGCAGGCTCCTAAAGACTGCTGCTAAAAGACACAAGAATTATATAATTTCCCTCTGTAAGTGAATACGAAATTCACTAAGGAATTCAAAGGTTGAGGGCACTTCCTTGAAATCAAGGTGCTCCAACTTAGTTTAAGACTTACAGACTCTAACTTTGTAACTCATCTCTTTTAAAGTGTGCATGGATGTATGTTGCAGGGTGGAGAGGTGGGGAAAAGTATATAGTCATACACAGAGAGATGAAGGGGACATCCATGTTGCTTTGTTGGATACATATTACAGAAATATGTGCCACACAGTCTTTGTTGGTTCTGAATCTTCCTGATGTGTACTGACATCCGGGCTGCACACAGCCCCACACCTTCACTTACACCTCCTCTTGTAGAATTGCTTTGCTCTATTTTTGTATATATAAATATGTTATGATTATTAATAATGTTAATGATATTGCTGCAGATGGTGCCATATATAAAATTAGGCTTCTTGGAACACTTATAAACCCAAACCAATACCTGTAACCTCTTATGTTGCTTTCAGATCCTTCAATTTTAAGTAATTTTTGTCTTACAAGTCTGCCTGATTGTACTTTAAACTTATATACCCCTAAAAGCTGTGCTCAGTTCTCCGGGTCAAGCTGGATGTAATGAGTAGCAACACACAATTCTCCCTGCTTCTGCCTGAAATTTGCTTAGAGCTCAGATATCTAAGTATTCTCTGGCATTAGTGCATTGTTCCTGGAGCTAAAGTTATTCTATGGATGTTTGCTTATTCGTTTCAGGCCCTGAAATAACACAAATCCCTCTTCTTTGATAGCTCCTTGATATCACAATCTTGCAGTCCTTACTCAGGCAAATTGTGCACTGCCAGAGGGGCCCTGGGCTCTGCCATACACCCAGAGGAGCTCTTCTCAGTGTATTTCTAAATGGCCTTACACTTGGTAGAAGAAACTGAAGGGTTACTCAAATGCAGTTGCAATCTGCAATCTGCTGCTGAGTCAGGGCTTTCA
Organism: Eulemur rufifrons; assembly: GCF_041146395.1. Taxonomy (NCBI): domain Eukaryota; kingdom Metazoa; phylum Chordata; class Mammalia; order Primates; family Lemuridae; genus Eulemur; species Eulemur rufifrons. The sequence goes on along the minus strand of NC_091012.1, from coordinate 18,013,830 downwards.
CTTGTGTCAAAGTTGGCCTGATATGGACTGCATCTGGTTTACGTATAGATGGGTCCTGTTGGGGTATGCGCATGGACGTGTGAGTGAGTGTGCATATGTATCCCTTCTGTGATTTTATATATATATGTAAATATATATTCACACATCTCTATATATTTTAATGTATTGCACATGTATATTTAAAATATATATGAAAGAACTCTAAATCCTGTAGAGAGACTCTGTTTTCACTTTCATTATTTTTCTACTTTGTGTCGTGTACTGTATAAACAGGAATATTTAGAGGGTGTTTCTTGCTTAGCATTTTTTTTGCAATTAAATCATCTATTACCCCCTAACTCTATAGCTTTTCACATATTGGTCCCTTGATAATTTCATATGGCATTAGCCAAGAGTTTTCCTTTGGTTCCAGTCCATCTTACCTCATCACAATGGCCATGATAAATATAGTGAACACTTTCATAATGCTTACTATATGATAAGCACTATTTTATCCTGTTATCTATATTAGCCCATTCAATCCTCACTATCTCAGTGAGGTAGGTACCATTCTAATATCTATTTTACAAATGAGAAAATTGAAGCACAGAGAGGTTAAGTGACTTGCCAAAAGTAACAATTGTAAATGGTACAGCTAAGATTTGAACCTAAGCTGTCTGACTCCCAAGTTCATGCTCAGAGTCAGGAATAGAAGTCTGCAGTACAATGTAAACATCTAAAGTAACAAGCATCAAATGGTGAATAGTCCTCTCCCTAACTCCAGTCGATCTGCAGCCTAGAAGTTGAAATAAATGTAATCCTATTTTAGGATTAAAGCAATAAGTACAGACATCATGTATTAGCTATCTTGCTTCTCAGGATGGTGGCATTACAAACTTCTCCATTATTTCCTTTGAAAACATGCTTGCAGCCAATTACCATTTTTAAGAGAGCTTATGATGTTGAGCTAGTAGAGGAGTATTTTCACTTGTGCCAGAGAGGGTAAGAGTTTATTTGGCCTTTTATTGGACAAGGAAAACTAATTCAATATATTTCTGCACAAAGTAGAACTGAAACTATTTTTGGAACTGGAGATTTGTTGGGGCTGTTAATATTCAAACTCATTGATTATAGTAAGTGCAGTCTTCTAATTTAAATGCAAGAAATCCACTGATGACCACTGGTCAGTATAATACCTTGCCTTTTACCATCATCTCTTTCACACTGACAATCCTTTACCTTGACATTATTTCAGACCCAAAAGGAACTTTAAAGAACATCTAGTCCAACGTCAACATTTTATAGTTGACGAAAAAGATGCACAGAGAGGGGAAATAACCTGTCCAAAGTCGCATAGTTCTGAATGTGAGTGGAATTATGACTTTATTCCAGAGTTCCTAATTTCCGGGTGTCTTAGCCTATCTTTCTTAGAAAATGGAGCCTGAATCAAAAACTTCTGTGCAATCTAGGGAAGTAGGAATAAGGAAAAGGGTAATGAGGTAAGGAAGGAAAAAGAGCAAACATAAAGGCATATACCACCAAGTTGGTCACAATCTGTTTCATGGCAAGCTAATTTATCAATCTCTTATGACAGGTCATATGAAACTACTACATCTCCATACAGCCCATCTGGGGATGGAAGGGAGAAGAATTCATCTGCTCACTTCCATCTCATTAGTCAAGTCCTTCCCCATGTATGAACTCCTCTGCACTTTGGGGTAGTGCACATATGGGCACTTAAGCATGTACCTTGGCGTCTCATGTCTCAGCAGCAATGGCAAACATTTTGGCTCCACTATAGACAACAAGACAAGTGTGTGGATATAGGATAAAGTTAGTGCTACACCATGCTGGTACCTTTCCCATACATCTTTAATCACATTCATTCAAAGTGAGTTAGAGATAACCTACTATCTTTAAAGTACATAAGGCTTTATTGTGGCCCTCAGAAATGTACTAAATTTGCCTTCTTGAACCTATGTATTCTCTAACTTGTTTTAAAAGGCTTATTTTTACATGAAAATGAAGTCTCTTATTCAATTAGAGGAGTAACAAAGTTTGAAAATATCCTTCTTCTTTGTATAAAAAGGAATTCTATCTTATTGAACTCTTTAAAAAGTGTGTTTAAGTCAATGTATGTACGCGAATGTACATCATAATAGCACGAAAATTGGTCAAGTTAATAAATTAGGGAAAAACTGGCTAAACAAGGTATTTTGCAATATGAAAACAAAGCAATCTGTTAGTTAACTGACTTTTAAAATATTTTAGCTACTAATTATGACACCATATAGACACATTCTAACTGTTATACTATCTTTTATTCTCATACACAGTAGTTTCCTATGTCCTACAGATCATTCTTACATGAAGTCAAAGCATTTAGTTGACAAAAACATTCAATTTATTTGATTTAATATTTGCAGATATGATCATAAAAGCATTGAATGCACTTCACTGATTTAATTCTTGCATTTTCATATAAGAAAAGATGAGTGTAAGGGAATTCTGAAAATTTTTCTAGATGAATAATGAAATCAAGCTATTACCCAAAACAATCCAGAAAAACTCTTTGCAAATGACTTCCACTTTAGTAAGTCCAGTAGTTACTTCTCAGTCCTCATTATATCTGATCTATCAGGAGCATTTGGCACAGTTATTCACTCTGTCCTCCTAAAAACACTTTCACTACTTTGATTTCCAGAACACCATGTTCTGCTGGTTTTCCTCCTTACTTCACTGACTGTGCCTTCTATGTTTCCTTTGCTGGGTCCCCCATCTTCCTCACCTCTTCATATTCAAATATCCCAGGGATTGGTCCATGGACATCTGCTCTTTGTGTAATATTATACATATAATATTTTTATGTAATTATTTATTTACATATAATTATATATATAATTTATTTTTTTTATTTCAGCTTATTATGGGGGTACAAAATTTCAGGTTATATATATTGCCCATGCCTCCCCATCCCCCCGAATTTGAGCTTCAAGTGTGTCCATTCCCTAGACAGTGCACATCGCACTCATCATGTAGGTATGCACCCATCCTCTCCCCCCACCCCCATCCCCCCCGTCAGAACTTCAAGCGTGTCCATTCCCAGGCAGTGCACATCGCACTCATCAAGTAGGTATACACCCATCCCTTCCCCCCAGCCCCCACCTCTGTCCGATACCCAATTGGTGCTATTCCCAAATGTGCACTCAGGGAAACCAGTTTGCTGGTGAGTACATGTGGTGCTTATTTTTCCATTCTTGGGATACTTCACTTAATAGAATGGGTTCCAACTGTCCAGGAGAACCAAAGAAATGCCATATCGCCATTATTTCTAATAGCTGAGTAATATTCCATGGTATAAATATACCACATTTTGCTAATCCATTCATGAATTGATGGGCATTTGGGTTGTTTCCATATCTTTGCAATTGTGAATTGTGCTGCTATAAGCATTTGGGTGCAAGTGTCTTTTTTATAGAATGACTTTTGTTCTTCTGGGTAGATGCCCAATAATGGGATTGCTGGATCGAATGATAGGTCTACTTGAATCTGTTTAAGGTATCTCCACATTGCTTTCCACAGGGGTTGTGCTAGTTTACAGTCCCACCAGCAGTGTATGAGTGTTCCTGTCTCTCCGCATCCACGCCAACATGTATTGTTTGGGGACTTTTTGATAAAGGCCATGCTCACTGGAGTTAAGTGATAATTCATTGTGGTTTTGATTTGCCTTTCCCTGATGATTAGAGATGTTGAACATTTTTTTATATAAAATTCATGTAACTCTCAAAATTATATATCCAGCATGGACTACTCCCTTGAATGCCCCACTTATATACCCAACTGTCTATTTCATATCTCTACTCCAATATCTAGTAGATATTTCAAACATAACATGTTCAAACTAAGCACCTGATTATTTCTATTTCAAATCTGAACTTTGTAGCTTTTCCTATCTCCTTTAATGCTAATTCCAACTTTCTAGTTTCTCAGATCAAAAACTTTATAGTTATCCACTAGACTTTTTATTAGTTGTGAATTTAGCCAAAATTCTCAAACTTCAAATCCTCAATTAGTCTTCTACTCAAGTGATTTAGGCTAGATCACATGTGGTCATTAGTACCCCTTTTGGATCTCAGCCTCAGGTCTGATAAGACTGAAATTCCTGGTCTCTTTATCCTAATCTGGACTCATATCTTTATCTTGATCCTCAAAGTTATCAGTGTTGCTGCTTTTAAAGGCCAGGATGGGCAAGACAAGGAAAGGCATCTTTTTTTAATTTTTTTTTATTTCAGCATATTACAGGGGTACAAATTTTTAGGTTATGTATATTGCCTTTGTCCCACTTGAGTCAGAGTTTCAAGCGTGTCCATCCACCAGACAGTGCGCACCACACCCATTAGGTGTGAATATACCCATTCTCTCTTCCCCCTCTCATCTGCCCAACACCCGCTGAATTTTATTACTATATGTGCCCATTAGTGTTGATCAATTAGTACCAATTTGATGGTGAGTATATGTAGTGGTTGCTTTTCCATTCTTGGGATGCTTCACTTAGTAGAATGGGTTCCAGCTCTATCCAGGATAATAATATAAGAGGTACTAGATCACAATTGTTTTTTGTGGCTAAGTAGAACTCTATGGTATACAAAAACCACATTTTATTAATCCACTCATGTATTGGGCACTTTGGCTGTTTCCACATCTTTGCCATTGTACCTTGTGCTGCTATAAACATTCAAGTGCAAATGTCTTTTTTATAGAATGATTTTTGTTCTTTTGAGTAGATTCCCAGTAATGGGACTGCTGGATCAAATGGTAGTCCTACTTATATCTCTTTGAGGTATCTCCATATTCCTTTCCACAGAGGTTGTACTAGTTTGCAGTCCCACCAGCAGTATATGAGAGTTCCTATCTCTCTGCATCCATGCCAACATTTATTGTTTTGGGACTTTTTGAGAAAGGGCATTCTCACTGGAGATAAGTGACATCTCATTGTGGTTTTGATTTGCATTTCCCTGATGATTAGATATGTTGAGCATTTTTTTTTTATGTTTGCTGGCCATTAGTCTATCTTCTTTTGAAAAGTTTCTGTTCATGCTCTTTGCACACTTTTTGATATGGTTATTTGATTTTTTCTTGCTGATTTTCTTGAGTTATATATATTCTAGTTGTCAGCCCTTTATCAGATGTGTAACATGTGAATATTTTCTCCCATTCTGTAGGTTGTCTGTTTGCTCTTGTGATAGTTTCCTTGGTTGTGCAGAAGCTTTTTAATTTGATCAGGTTCCATTTATTTATTTTTGTTGTTGCTGTGATTGCCTTTGGGGGTCTTCTTCATAAATTCTTTGCCTAGGCCAATGTCTATAAGAGTTTTCCCAACATTTTCTTCTAGAATTCTTATGGTTTCATGACTTAGGTTGAAGTCTGTTATCCACTGTGAGTTGATTTTTGTGAGAGGTGAGAGGTGCGGATCCTGTTTCAGTCTTCTACATGTGGCTATCCAACTTTCCCATCACCATTTATTGAACAGGGATTCTTTTCCTCAGTGCATGTTTTTGTCTGATTTGTCAAAGATCAGATGGTTATATGAGGATGGTTTTATATCTGGGTTCTCAGTTCTATTCCATTAGTCTATGTCTCTGTTCTTGTGCCAGTATCATGCTGTTTTAGTTACTATAGCCTTGTAGTATAGCTTGAAGTCTAGTAAATTTATGAGTGCCAATTTGTTCTTTTTGTTTAAGATTGCTTTTGCTATATGGGGTCTTCTCTGGTTTCATATGAAGCATAGAATTATTTTTTCTAGATCTGTGAAAAATGATGTTGGTATTTTAACAGGGATTGCATTGAATCTGTAAATCACTTTGGGTAATGATAATGACATTTTAACAATGTTGATTCTGCTAACCCATGAGGGAAGGCATCTTTGGAATGACAGTATTATTGTTAGGAATCTTGGTATCATTACAAATTATGTATGTTTGCTCCCAGATGCATTTCTTGGCCAGTCTCCTGGAAAAGAAGGGTGTAATCCTAACCCACAAATTGTCATTCCTCAATTGACCAGGTAATCCCTTTGATTATACCAGATAATGGTCATATCTATGATGGTAAAAGACACAGATGACAAGGACCTGGAAGCCCCCAAGTCTTTGAAAATCTGGCTAGCTCTACTGAGAACAGGTAGTCATACAAGGAAATATCCTAGCTTTATTAATATAAGTCTTTAACATCAAGCCATCTGCATGTTATCTCACTGTAATAAGATGAGGTGAACCATACATGAATCCTGAAGAGTCATTTTGAACCTATGTCCTCAGGCCTAAACTAAAAAAGATCAAATGACTCCCTTGGCCCTTTTCTCCTAGACCTACACTTTAATCCCCACCTTCAAAGTCTTACCTGATGACAAAAAGAAACACTAAAAAGAAAATTCAAGGAAAGGGACATTCATTTTTATAATACCAGAGATTAGCTGGCTTAAATAATCTTACCCTGTGATTTTTTCCTAAATATTCTCTTTCCAATGAGGATGAAGGCCTTCTAAGGAGGAGAAAGCCCCAAGCCCATCTTAATACATAAACCGTATTGAAAGAAAGAGAGAAAAATGTAGTGGGAAGAAATACTAAATGTGGTTCAATAAAGAAAAACAAAGCTTAAAAAGTGTTGATATTCAAACTCCTACTTTTTCAAACTCCTGTTTCAAACTTCTACTGCTCTTCAGTTGGAATTTGTGTGTGTGTGTGTGTGTGTGAGAGAGAGAGAGAGAGAGAGAGAGAGATGGAGTCTTGACATCTGTCCTAGAGGTTCAATGTTAAACTATGCCACTAACACTATCTGACTTTCAAACTCCCTTCTAGGACATGCTCCATAGTACTTGGATATTATATTAAATGACAAGGTTTCTCTCCTTGAGAGAGAAATGCCAGATTGGATTTGTGGCTTTCCATAGATTGGTTTCTTCTGAGTAGAGGTGGTGGTGTGGAAATCACAGTACCCTGAGACCAATTAAATCAGAATCTTTGGAGGTAGGGATGTGGGATGGATTTTTTAAAGCTCCCATGTGATTATAATGTGCATACAGGTGTGAGAAAGCCAAATCACCTCATTCTATAAATACAGATAGATAGTGGGGCCAAGAGAGGGCAAGTGACTTACTCATAACCACGCAGTGAGTTAATGACAAAGTTAGGAGTATAAGAATCATGTCTGCAGATTCCTGGCCAGAGCATAAGTTATAGTACACTGCTTCTCTCTCTACCCTATGCTCTCTCTGGAACTTTGCTTTCCTCATCTGTAAAATGAAGATAATGAAGCCTAGAGATTTCATGAGAATCATTAAAGTGAAGCATTTTTTTAATGTACAAGTTTCCACACAAATGTGGAAGAATTAATGTGTAATATACATGTGAGGCTGAGACTCTAAAACAACATAATGGAAGCTGTTTTCCATTTTAATCATTCATTCATTTGGGTGCTGTGTTTACCTGATAATATTTATCAAGATTGAACATTTGTGTAGATTATATGTGCCTTTAAACTGAAATTGGCCTCAGTGACAGTCAAAAGTAGAAGTTCAGGACAGAGGTTATACTTTTCTTTCTCTTACACTTGCTGGAATAGGGATGAACAGAAATATAAAAGCAAGGATACTCAGTAAACCACAACATGGCCTTAGGAGTGAACTAGCCCAAGGTTTCTACAGGACTTGTATATCCCATTCCCAAGGTGGTCCTGTTTCGGGGGAGGAGGCCAAAAAAAGATGTCTCTTCTGAAAGGCAATACCAATTGAAAGCCAAGGGGGAGGATTGCCCACTGGGAGAAGTTTCTGCTTTAGAAGCCAGAAAGAAGAGAAGAGGCTTTCTTACTTGGCTTAACTGAGGAAGTAGAGATTATTTGGGGATCTAGTACTCCCAGAATAATCTGTAACCACAAGGAACACATTTCCTGAACTCCAGGGCTCCAGAACAGTATATCCATACCCATTTCAGGCCTATCCATCCCAGATATTAAGGATTTCCAGAGGGGGCCACTTCTATTCTCCTAAGAGTCATATATCTGGCTACTTGTTCATTTGGTAAAAATGAAATTTTGTACCATTTATAAAATGGCCCTTTTATGTCTTCCTTATTTTGAGAGTATAATACACTTTCCTGATTCATCATTCATTTTTGCTGATAATTTTAAGTATTTATTTTTAAATACAAAATATATTTATTTAACAAAGCACTCCTTTATCCTCTTATTTGAGCCATACTAATAAATTAAAAACAAGTCATGATTAAACTAGGTAATTCTATATGTCACATAACAAGTGAGTTTTAAAATCCATTTAGTAAATAGATCCTCATTTCATCTTGAAATACCTCCTTTTTAAGGGGTCAGTAGAGAGACAAGGAATTAGTAGGAATCATATGTTCTCCTGGATAGAGTTGGAACCCATTCTACTAAGTTAAGTATCCCAAGAATGGAAAAATAAGCACCACATGTACTCACCATCAAATTGGTTTCACTGATCATCACCTAAGAGCACATTTAAGAATAACATTAATCAGGTGTCAGGCAGATGTAGGGGGGAGGGAATGGGTGTATATATACATAATGAGTATGATACGCACTGTCTAGGGGATGGACACGCTTGAAGCTCTGACTCGGGGAGGGGATGGGGGGGCAAGGGCAATATACGTAACCTAAACTTTTGTATCCCCACAGTATGCTGAAAAAAAAGAGGCCTAAAAGTATAGTGATGAACACTTATAATTCAGACCCATCTCAGGCAGGAATTTCCTTCCAGATAGTTAAGAGGTGATGACCTATGCTCAGGAAAAATCGGGTTGTTTAAAGACCATGTTTCAGGGATCTATGATTTCCTAGAAAATATGCCCCAATGAGCTCCCTGCTAGTAATTATACTGCCAAAGAAGTTCTTGTACTTTGCCTAACAACAATTAACACAAGATCCTAAGGATGAGCTATTGACAGAATGAGAAATCAGACTTTGTAGTTCTGAAGAAGGGTCAAATTTGGTTGCAGTATCAGCCATAGGCATTAATAGTAGGAGAAAATGAAATCTGTTTCAAGAATACTTCAGATAAACAGGGTGGAGATCACAGCTGAGAAGAATAAAAGGTAATGACTGCATAGGGGACTAGAGCATACCTGAAGTTCAGAAGCAACACTGAATTTAGAATCAGTAGGTAAAGATAACCCACAAGACAGTGTGCATTGGGAGGAGCCAGCCTTGATGAGTTTCAACCAAAGGATTATAGCTGGCTACACCATGTGCTAGACCATCTTTGGCAAGTTACTTAGCCTTTCTATACCTGGTTTTGAACCTAGGAACCATGACTGTAAAGATTTTGTGCTTTATACTACAATCTCCTTTATAGGATAAAAACGAGTATATGAATCGGGTCATAATGTGTCCCAATTTGCCCAGGACTGTCTCAGTTCATACCTATTTCTGAGAATGTTTATTAAGAGTACCCTCTTACACTCTGAGAATTTATCTTGACATGACTTATATGTAATATATAAGATCATGTTTAATCCACAATTTTTTATTATCCATCATTCCCCTCAATCCCTGACTTCCCTTCTTACCTAGCTTACATACTCTCTCTCCCTCTATCACACTTGCCTGACAAAATCCAAATCTTAGTTAAATATAACCACTTGTTTCACATTTTCATCTAAGCAGGTGAATATGGTTGGAGAAAAACACAAAAGCATAAATTCAAGTGTGCCCTCAGTTCGGCCAGACATTCCTACTTTATTTCTCTCTTCAGTTTATTTTTAAAAAACTCTCCTAAAGGGCTCTTTCACACACTCTCTCTTTAATACCCCAGCTCCTCCATGCCTCCACTCCCAGTCTATGACCTTGCCACATACCACCAGGAAAATAGAAGCATTTTATCTTGAACCCACTCCAGCCAGGCTTTTGAAGCAACCCTCCGCCAAAATAGTTTTTGTCAATGTCACCAATGATTCTACCTTGCTAAATCCAATGGTCAATTCTCAGTCATCTTACTCAACTTATCAGCAACATTTGTCCCAATTGATTATGCCCTCTATCTTTTTTTCTTTTTTTATTATTATTTCAGCATATTGTGGGGGTACAAAAGTTTAGGTTATGTATATTGCCCTTGCCCCCAACCCCGCCCCCCCCGAGTCAGAGCTTCAAATGTGTCTATCCCCTAGACAGTGTGCATCGTACTCATTATGTATGTATACACCCATCCCCTCTCCACCCCCCCCCCCCCCGACATCTGCCCAACACCTGATATGCCCTCTATCTGAATGTAGCTTCCTCCACTAAAGCCTAGCAGAGCCTGAGACAGGACCTGCATGCAATTAATTTAGGAGAAGTGATTCAGAGACTAGGAGAAGGGGACTGAGAAAAGTGAGCCAGAAAAGGAGGGAATATCAATACAAGGATATGTTAATGGTATGTTTACTACTATAGGAAACTTTGCATTATTCTCATAGACTCTCTAGGGAGCCATGTAGAATGTGCCCCCATATTTTCTACCAGACATACAAGAGGGGAATGTTTATATATCAGATCCCATCTCCCATTGATCAAGTGTAATCCTAGAGAGTAACTCATTGGCACTTACAAGTTGATAGGTGATCTAGAATCACTAAGCAGGTCCCTGCAGGTGTCCCACATGGTGGTAGCAGAGAAACCCCATGGCAGGAAGCAGTAGTATGAGGTGCAGCTGCATGAAGTAGCATCAAGCTATACTGGCATACAGCTGCTGCAGGAATGGCCTGAACAAAAGATGGTCCAAGAGCATGTGAAATGGGGCTTAAAAGATGTTCAACACATCCTCCTTATTGAAACACATTCTTTACTTGGCTTCCAGCCCACCATACTCTCCTGGTTCTCCTCTCACCTCATTGGTTGCTCATTTTCCAAGCCCTTTAATAGTTCTTCCTCATTTTCCTGAACTATAAATCTTAGCATGCCTAAGGTTTCACTTCTCTATCTACACTCACTCTCTTGGTGATCTCATCTAGTCTCCTGAATTTAAACACCATTTCTACACTCACAACTCCCAAATTTATATTTCTAGCCCCAATCTCTCCCCTGAATTCCATACTGCTTACTTAAAATATCCACTTGCAAGGTCAATAATAATATAAAATGTAATATATCCAAAAGAGAAATTTTGATTTATATATGGTTCAATTGTCCCCCACCTCAATAAATGATGATACCATTCTTCCAGTGACTCAAGCCACCCATTTGGAGCTATCCGTGACTCCTATATTTTTTTCATATCAATTGATCAACAAATCCTATTAGCTCTACCCTCAAAATATATCCAGAATTTGATGACTTCTCACTATCATTACTGCTACTACCTGGTCTAATCCACCAATATTTCCTCCCTGGATAATTTCAGCAGCTCTCTGATTCCACTGTTGACCCCGCCCCCAAAGTCTAATCCCAAATAGAAACCAGAGTGATTATTCTAAAAATGAATGCAATATAGTGTCATTCTTCTGCATAAATCCCTCTAATAATCTCCCAACTAACTTAGAACTAGATTCATCTGACTATAGCTATAAGGCCCTACATACTCTTCCCCTGAATTTACATGGCCAGCTCTCTCACTTAATTCAGGAGTCCACTCAAATGTCACTTCCTCAAGGAGGCCTTCCCTGACCACCCTAAATCATCATTGCTCACAATTTTATCCTCTTGTTTTGCTTCATTTCCCACCCATAGGACTTCTTACTACTTATGTTATATATTACTATTGAATAAATAGATGAATATCGTGGGAATTTAAATTGGAGCAATCTCTTGAGGTCAGCAAATATTGATTGAATCTCTTCTGTGCCAGACATTGCTCTATGTACTGCTTCACTCTGTTCCCTCCCAAAACTCTTCCCTTGCCCCTTGGAACCTATATTTCTTTCATTTCTCCACTTCTGGAATTAACTAAAACCCTGAGGTTACACTCTAATGACTTCAACTATACTGATGACTCCCTTATTTGTATCTCCAGCACACACCACTTTTCTAAGCTCAATACTATATCCAACTATATACTCTATATCTGAATATATTACAGATACTTCAAGCTCAACATGTTCAAAATTTAACTAATTAACTTTGTTCCTCAAATCTTCTTATCTTCTGGGATTCTCAAACTCAATAAATGGTAATACTATCCACTCAACTGCTCAAGCCATAAGCTTATGAATCTTTCCTATCTTTTCATTCTCCTTCACCTCCTATATACAATGAATCAAAAAGTCCTGTCAATTCTACCATCCTTAAAAATCTTTCCAATTTATTGCTTTCTACATCTCCACAATCTTGATTTACTAATCAAAAAGCTATTAACAATGCCTGTTGTACTGCTCCAACAGCTTCTTAACTAGCTTCCTCAGAAAACCTTTGTCCCCACTCCACATAGTAAAGAGTAATATTTTTAAAATGCAAATTTGATTATGTCATTGTCTTGTTCTCCATTGCTCTTTGTATCTCCTAATCATTCAACCAAACTTCTTAGCATTGCCAGGTGCCTGCCTACCTCTCTTCTATTCTACCTTTTCCCCCTCACTTTATTCCAGGTATACTGGCTTTCTCTAATTTTCTTAAACATATCAAATTTAGTCCTGCCTCATATCATTTGCCCATATTGGTCTATCAGAGCAAACCAGTTCACATAGCTTATGCCTCCTCATTCTTTAGCTCTCTTTTTTTTTTTTTTTTTTTTTTTTTTTTTGTTGAGACAGAGTCTCACTTTGTTGCCCAGGCTAGAGTGAGTGCCGTGGCGTCAGCTTAGCTCACAGCAACCTCAGACTCCTCGGCTTAAGCGATCCTACTGCCTCAGCCTCCCAAGTAGCTGGGACTACAGGCATGCGCCACTATGCCCGGCTAATTTTTTCTATATAGATTTTTAGTTGTCCATATAATGTCTTTCTATTTTTAGTAGAGACGGGGTCTCGCTCAGGCTGGTCTCGAACTCCTGACCTTGAGCAATCCACCCGCCTCGGCCTCCCAGAGTGCTAGGATTACAGGCGTGAGCCACCGCGCCCGGCCTCTTTAGCTCTCTTAACCATCACTTACTCAGGAAAACCTTTTGTTTTGGTCCCTTGAAGACTGGATTATGTCCTTCATTATACACTTTTATAGCACTCGGTACTATCTCTGTCCACACTAGTAATTATTTAATTGTTATATGTTTATTTCTGTTTTCTACTGCTAAAATACAAACTTCATGAGGGCAGGGATAGTGATTGTGTTACTAATTGCTGTATCCTCACTACCTGTCATATTGTATAAAACTATTGGGGAGCAAAAGCACATATCAATGTACCACAGTGTATTCCACTGAGAAATAATAATAAATTTCATATTATTTCTCATTATGGATCATTAATGTCATTTCTCTCTTATACTAAGTTGTAAAATTGAGAGATATATGTATTTCAATCATGTCTGTGACTTAGACCTATACCTCACTCTCTATTGCACTCCTATTATAAAATGTGCCTGAGCTGTTTACTATAAACTTTTAAATTTGTGTTACATACCAGTTGAAAGTCATGCATTATTCAGTGAATGCCAAAATGGTCCAAAGTACTTTTAGTTCTTCCTTACTTCCTAATGTAATTTTTCAACTCATGCTGGGTCAAGCAGAGTTGACTCATCTTAGAAAATATATTCATTTGGCCAGACATGGTAGCTCACGCCTGTAATCCCAACACTCTGGGAAGCCGAGGTGGGAAGATTGCTTGAGCTCAGGAGTTTGAGGTTGCAGTGAGCTATGATGATGCCACTGCACTCCAGCCTGGGCAACAAAGCGCAACTCTGTCTCAAAAAATAAATATATACTCATTTGACTTCACTTACTTTCACTTTCAAATTAAAGTTAATTATATTACCAAAAAGAAAGAAAAATCATTTTTTCTTCTTCTCTCTACAAAAGCAAGACCCAACTAACTATATGCTGTCAACAAGAGACTCACTTTATTATAAAGACACAGATAGTCATAACATGTAACCAAAATGTTTGTACCTCCATAATTTCCTGAAATAAAAAAAAGAGATAGGTTAAAAGGAAATATGTGGAAAATAATATACAATTTTAAAACATCCAAAGGAAGCTGGAGTAGCTACATTACTATCACATAAAGTAGACTTCTGAGTAAAAAATATTATCAGGAATAAAGAGGGACATCTCATAGTGATAAACAAGTCAATTCTCTAAGGAGACATAGAAATCTAAATGTGTATACACCTAACAACAGGACGTGAATATACATGAAGCAAAAATTGAGAGAAATGAAAGGAGAAATAGACAAAATGTGATTATAGTTGGATATTTCAACACACCTTTCTCAGTAATCGATATTAACAAGCAGGCAGGTCAGTAAGGATATAAAAAATTTTAAGAACTTAGTCAATATGCTTTAATTGATCTTTATGGAAAACTCCACTCAACAGCAGCAAAATATACATTCCTTTCAAGTGTACATGGAACAGTCACCAAAACAGACCATATACTGGATCATAAAATAAGTCTCCAAAAACTTAAAAGAGAAAACTCATACAAGGTATATTTTCTGACCACAGTGGAATTAAATTAGGAATCTATAAGATATCTGAAAATCCCTAAATATTTAGAAATTAACACCACATTTATACATAACATATGGGTCAAGGAAGAAATCACAAGTTAAATCCAAAAATATTTGTAACTGAACGAAAATGAAAACATAGCATATCAAAACCTGTGGGATATAGCTAAAGCAGTGCTTAGAAGGAAATTTATAGTATCAAGTGAATATACTAGAAAAAGAAGGAAGGATTCATATCAACAATCTAAGTTTCTACTTTAATAATTAGAAGCAGAACAGCAAAATATATCCAAATTGTAGAAAGAAGGAAATAACAAAGAGAAACAATAAAATTGAAAACAGAAAAACAATAGAGAAAATCAGTAAAACCAAGAGCTATTTGGAAAGATGCATAAGCCTTAACTAATCTGATCAAGAAAAAAGGGAGAAGACACAAATTATGAATATCAGGAATGAAAGAAGGAACATCACTATAGATCTTAAATATGTTAAAATAATAATAAGAAAATACTATGAACAACATTATGGCAACAGATTTCACAACTTAGATGAAATTGACAATTTCCTTTAAAGACCAAATTTCCAAAGGAAAAATATTATGAAATTTAAATAAGTTTATATTTTATAAAGACATTGGATTCATAATTAAAAATACTACTGGACCAGATGGTTTTCACTGGTTAATTCCATAAAGCATTTAAGGAAAGATAATATCAATCTTACACAAATTTTTTCAGAAATTGGAAAAGGAGGAGACACTTCTCAAGTAAGTTTTAGGCCAGCTTTACTCTGATTTTAAAACCAGACTAAGATATTACAAGAAAAGAAAGCTACAGTAACATCCCTTATGGACAAAACCACAAAAATTATTTAATAAAATATTAGCAAATTGGATCCAGGAATATATATATATATATATATATATATATAAAAAATATAATGCATCATGACCAAGTGGGATTTACCCTGGGAATGCAAAATTATATTAACACTTGAAAAAAATTCATAATTTGCCAAATCATCAGAATTACAGAGAAAACCATATGACCATCTTACTAGATGCAAAAAAAGCATCTGAAAAAATTTAAGAGCAATGCATTATTTAAAAAAACAAAACTCTCAGCAAACTAGAAATTGAAGGAAATTTCTTCAGCCTGATAAACAGCTATAGATGCAAAAAAAGCTCTACTGCTTTACCCCTAAGATTGGGAACAAGGCAAGGATGTCCACTCTTGTCATTTCCATTCAACATTGTACTGGAAGTCATAGCTATTGCAATAAGATTTGTGTAATAAATAAAAGACATAAAGATTGAAAAGAAATAAACTATATACATAAGTAATGTTATTGTATACATGGAACATCCGAATGAATCTCCAAAAGAGCTATTAAAATCATAAGTGAGCAATGTCACAAGATATAAGATCAACATACAAAAGTCTGGTGCATTTCTGTAAGCTATTAATAGCACAAAACAATTGGATATTGAAATAAAAAAGCAATTACATTTAAAATAGCATCCAAAAAATACATTACTTAAGGTTATGTTTAACAAAATATGCATAAAACCTATACATTTAAAAACGTAAACTTTGCTGACAGAAATTGAAGAATAATACATGGATCCATATACCATATTCATAGATTGGAAGACTCAGTAGTATCAGTGTCAATACTCTGAATATTAATTCATAGATTTAACTAAAGCTCATCAATATGCCAACAGGTTTTTGAAAGATATTGACAAGCTTGTACTAGAATTTACATAGAAATGCAAAGGATCTAAATACCAAAAAGGATTTTCTAAAATAACAAATTAGGAACATGCACACTACCTGATATCTAAACTTACTATAAATGCAGAGAAGGATGTCAGGATAATTACACAGGAAGAATGATGTACATAAAGATAGATATATCAAGGCAAAATGCACTTGTTAAGTAAATGGGATGCTCTGTCTGAAATGAAGCATTTAAAATATATTTTAAGACTAGAATAATAAGTTGGAGTCAAAGTGAAAATAACCTTAAATGTTCAGATGAAAGTTATAGAAAAATTAATTGTTTGTGATATGTAGAATGATATGTGAAAGAGACAGGGATGCAAGTTAAGATTGTATTCATGTAGACCAATATCTAGATCTGAAATCGAAACAGCAATAAAAAAACCTTCCCAAAAAGAAAAGCCCTGGACCAGATGGGTTCACACCCAAATTTTACCATACCTACAAAGAAGAACTCGTGCCCAACCTACATAAACTATTCTCCAACATCAAGAAGGACGGAATTCTCTCCAACACATTTTACAATGCCAACATAATTTTGATACCAAAACCAGGAAAGGATGCAACAAAAAAAGAAAACCACGCACCAATATCCCTTATGAATATAAACGCAAAAATTCTCAATAAAATCCTAGCAAATTGTATCCAAGAGCTTATCAAAAAAATAATCCATCACGACCAAGTGGGCTTCATCCCAGAGATGCAGGGATGGTTTAACATATGTAAATCCATAAATGTAATTCATCACATAAATAGAAGCAAAAATAAAGACCATATGATCCTCTCAATAGATGCAGAAAAAGCATTTCACAAAATTCAACACCGTTTTATGATAAGAATGCTTAACAAAATAGGCATAGATGAGACCTACCTAAAAATGATACAAGCCATATATGACAAACCCACAGGCAACATCATACTGAATGGGGAAAAACTGAAAGCATTTCCACTTCAAACTGGAACCAGACAAGGCTGCCCACTGTCCCCATTACTTTTCAACATAGTATTGGAAGTCCTTGCGAGAACTCTCAGAATCAAGGGAGTCCAAACAGGGACAGAGGAGATCAAACTCTCACTTTTTGCTGATGATATGATGTTATATCTAGAAAACCCCAAGGATTCAACCAAGAGACTCCTGGAATTGATCAATGAATTCAGTAAAGTCTCAGGATACAAAATCAATACACACAAATCAGAGGCATTCATATATGCCAATAACAGTCAAACGGAGAACCAAATTAAGGACTCAATACCCTTCAAAATAGCAACAAAGAAAATAAAATACCTAGGATATATTTAACTAAGGAGGGAAAGGACCTCTATAGGGAGAACTAGGAAACACTGAGGCAGGAAATCACAGAGCATGTAAATAGGTGGAAAACCATACCGTGCTCGTGGATCGGAAGAATCAACATTGTTAAAATGTCTATACTGCCCAAAGTTATCTACAGATTCAATGAAATCCCTATTAAATTACCAACATCATTTTTCACAGATACAGAAAAAATAATTTTACACTTTGTATGGAACCAGAGAAGACCCCGTGTAGCAAAAGCAATTTTAAGCAACAAAAACAAAATAGGAGGTATTAATTCACCAGACTTCAAACTATACTACAAGGCTGTGGTTCTTAAAACTGCTTGGTATTGGCACAAGTGCAGAGACACAGACAAGTGGAACAGAACAGAAAATCCAAATATAAAACCATCCTCATATAGCCACTTAATCTTTGACAAAGCAGACAAAAACATACTCTGGGGAAAAGATTCCTTATTCAATAAATGGTGCTGGGAAAACTGGATAGCCACATGTGGAAGACTAAAACAGGACCCACAGCTTTCACCTCTCACAAAAATCAAATCACGGTGGATAACAGACTTAAACCTTAGGTGGTAAACTATTAGGATTCTAGAAGAAAGCATAGGAAAGACTCTTACAGACATTGACCTAGGCAAAGAATTTATGAAGAAGAACCCTGAGGCAATCACAGCAACAACAAAAATAAATAAATGGGACCTGATTAAATTAAAAAGCTTCTGCACATCAAAAGAAACAGTCACAAGAGTAAACAGACAACCTACAGAATGGGAAAAAATTTTGGCATCCTACACATCAGATAAAGGACTGATAACAAGAATCTATTTAGAACTCAGGAAAATCAGTAAGAAAAAATCAAACAACTCTATCAAAAAGTGGGCAAAGGACATGAATAGAAATTTTTCAAAAGAAGATATAAGAATGGCTAACAAACATATGAAAAAATGTTCAACATCCCTAATCATCAGGGAAATGCAAATCAAAACCACAATGAGATATCACTTAACTCCAGTGAGAACGGCCTTTATCAAAAAGTCCCAAAACAATACATGTTGGCATGGATGCGGAGACACAGGAACACTCATACACTGCTGGTGGGACTGTAAACTAGTGCAACCCCTGTGGAAAGCAATATGGAGATACCTTAAACAGATTCAAATAGACCTACCCTTCAATCCAGCAATCCCATTATTGGGCATCTACCCAAAGGAACAAAAGTCATTCTACAAAAAAGACACCTGCACCCGAATGTTTATAGCAGCACAATTCACAATTGTAAAGATGTGGAAACAACCCAAATGCCCATCAATTCATGAATGGATTAGTAAAATGTGGTATATGTATACCATGGAGTATTACTCAGCTATAAGAAACAACGGTGATACGGCATCTCTTTTTTTTCTCCTGGATAGAGTTGGAACCCATTCTATTAAGTGAAGTATCCCAAGAATGGAAAAATAAGCACCACATGTACTCACCAGCAAATTGGTTTCCCTGATCATCACCTAAGTGCCCATTTGGGAGTAACACCAATAGGGTATCAGACAGTGGTGAGGGCTGGGGTTAGGGGATGGGTGTATACCTACGTGATGAGTGCAATGTGCACTCTCTAGGGAATGGACATGCTTGAAGCTCAGACTAGGGGGGGATGGGGGGGCATGGGAAATATATATAACCTGAACTTTTGTACCCCCATAATAAGCTGAAATAAAAAAGAAATAAAACCTAAATAAAAACAAAAGATTGTATTCATGAACCTACACACTTTGTGAACCTACTACTTCATGAACCTACTACTTTGTAAATATGAGGACAAAAGAAAGGAATAGGCATGGTAAATATCAAAAGATAATTGAGTCAAACGTAATTCTTAGGTCTGAGTCTAAATCACTAGAATTATGAAATTAGAAATGAGAGATTTTAGTTAAGAAATGAATTCCATTTGTAAATGTTTAATTTTATATCCTTAAGATATCAATCTGTAAATACAGAACAAGTGCTTTTCAAATATAGATAGAGAGATAGAAAGAATGGATTTGACATGTAGACTTGGAAATCACCTGCATAGAGGTGATTATTGATGCTGTGAGAACAGAAAGTATAAAGAAAGATGAGATGTTGGACTAAGGTTCAAAGAATATCAATTTCTGGCAGCAGGAGCAGAAATAATGAATGAAGTAGAAAGGAAAAAATCTTAAATTGTCACTGTGTCAACTCACATTGCTCCATGTTTCTAGGACTGGGAAAACAAAAGATGAGCAGATGAAAATCAGGAAACTAAAATAAAATTAAATTACTTGTTTTTTCTAAAATGTGTACTCAACATTTGTCTGTTTTTCTTGATCTGATATTTATACAGATGCTAAGTAAGTTCTAGTACTCAATATATGGTACTAGGGTTTCTTTTAGTCTAAGGAGATGAAATATGGATGAATGTAAGCTAAGGACTTTAAAAGGCATGTTGTTGTTTGCTCACCACAAGTTAGAATAAAACTAAACAAAAAAAATTCTTTTAAGACTATAAAGTTACAGAAATCAAGACAGTTTGGTGTTGGCAAAAAATAGTCATACAGGTTAATAGAATAAGGCATCCAGAAAGAGCCCCATACATTTATGGTCAATTGATTTTTGACAAATCATATTCATTTTTGGACTATGTTTCAGCACTTCATCTTTATCCAACCGTTGTACCAAACACTGGTGATTGTAAAAAAGAATCCATTTTCATCACACATAACAATACAGTGTAGAAATGGTTCGTCTTTATGTTGTGACAGGAAACAAAAGCAAGCTTCAAGACGATTTCTCTTCTGATGTGTGTTCAATTCATGCGCTACCCATCTATCCAGCTTCTTTACCTTGCCCATTTGTTTCAAGTGGTCCAATATTGTTGGAATAGTAACATCAAACCTTGCTGCTAATTCATGTGTAGGTTAGGATGAATTTGCTTCCACTACTGCTTTCAGCTCATCATTATCCATCTTGGTCTCAGGTCACCCAAGTGGCTCATTTTCAAGATTAAAATCACCAGAATGGAACTTCTCAAACCACCTACTTGTGTTCATTAGCCACATCCTTTCCAAACATTTCCCTGATAGTTCAAGCCATCTGCATTGATTGGTTCCATGATGCAACTCATATTCAAATATAACATGAATTTTTGATTTATATGTGGTTTCACAAAAATTGCTCTAAAATTTTTTTGAAAGATAATCACAAGCCGAAATGTGTGTTTGAAAGACTGAGAGTGTACCTTCACAATAAACATAAAATAAGAAGTGTCAAAGTGAAATGTCAGAGATATCAACTGTCAATACTTAAGAAAATCAGACATTTCATACTTAATAACCTAATAGATGGTATTCAAAGCTATGAGACTAGTTGAAGGAGGGAGGTGAGTGTAGACAGAGAAGAGAAGAAATCCAAGGATGGAACCCCAATGTTTGGAATTTACTTAGTGAGCCTTATGGGAATCAGCTGAGAAACTTTAAAAGGCCAGAAGAACAAAATAACTGAATTCAGTGACCCTAATAAAAGATCAAATTCCAGGTTATCTCAGAGTCAGAACCTGATAATCAAAGAGGCCATAAGGACCTAAAGATATACACTCAGGTATGCTTGTATGGCTTCCCTTGGATTTCTCTAATCCAGAGGATGATGCTATTTCTGAGCAAGAATAGCCCAAGGTTTCCCCCAGTTGAGGAGAATGTCACTTAGGGTCAGAGGGATAAATTGGGTAAGTCTGAGAATTGGGTTAACTTCAAAATGGTCATGCCATTTTATAGGTTTAATTTTCAGCATCGCCTATACATAAGGTTAGGGATGGAAGAATAAATAGGTATAAGAAAATTATACCTGGTTACAACCAGAAGTACTGATTGAAAGTAAATGAAGGGAAAAAAACTGAACTGCATTTTCTATCATATGTGTTTCCAAAATTAACTGCCCTATGGCTATCTTATGTAAAATGGTAGCCAGAGGACAAAGATGAATTAGAACAGCTCCACAGGGAAACATAGGGACCCTGATGTATGTTTATTTTTAATTAGACACCACAAGGGTTAATTATGTGGGGTCATTAGAAGAATAACTGCTCCAGATTATCTCTCTGATAGGTGCAAAAGTTATGAGTTGCAATAGCAGATATATTTTCCCAGCAACACAAATACTAAGCCCTAAACTTTAAGTAGAACATCATTAAACTAGAATTGGTCCAGAGGATAAGAAGGGTGATAAGATGGGAAATCAAATAGGTGCAGGAATTTTTAGACTGAAGAAGAAATGATTCTAGGTTGGCAGGATAACTGTCTACAAATATTCAAATAGTTGTCCTGTAAAAGATGAGAGACAATAGATTTGGGTATCTTTAGTAGGAAAAGGAGCCAGTTATTGAAGTCACAAAGTTACTGATTTAAGATAAACATAAGGTACAGTTCTAGCTGTTCATCGGTTGAACCAGTCTAGTTGTTCAACAATTGAACAGTCTGCCTCACTAAATACTGAGCTCCCTATTCAAAACAACACTTAATAAGGTATAGAATGATTCTTACTTGTATACTGATGAGGGAATTGCAGCATTGAATGGCTGTTGGATTAAAGAAACTTTAAAATTATTTTTTTTCTATGTCTGTGAAAAAAGATGTTGGTAATTTAATAGGGATTGCATTGAATCTGTAGATAACTTTGGGCAGTATAGACATTTTAACAATGTTGATTCTACCGATCCATGAGCATGGTATGGTTTTCCACCTATTTACATGTTCTGCGATTTCCTTCCTCAGAGTTTCATAGTTCTCCCTATAGAGGTCCTTTACTTCCTTAGTTAGATATATTCCTAGATATTTTATTTTCTTTGTTGCTATTTTGAAGGGTATTGAGTCCTTAATTTGGTTCTCCGTT
The DNA here is from genome assembly GCF_041146395.1 of Eulemur rufifrons. NCBI lineage: Eukaryota > Metazoa > Chordata > Mammalia > Primates > Lemuridae > Eulemur > Eulemur rufifrons. The sequence continues at coordinate 17,991,251 of NC_091012.1, read as the reverse complement.
TGACTGTTATTGGCGTATATGAATGCCTCTGATTTGTGTGTATTGATTTTGTATCCTGAGACTTTGCTGAATTCATTAATCAATTCCAGGAGTCTCTTGGTTGAAATCTTGGGGTTTTCTAGATATAACATCATATCATCAGCAAAGAGTGAGAGTTTGATCTCTTCTGTCCCTATTTGGACTCCCTTGATTCTGCTCTCTTGCCTGATAGCTCTTGCAAGGACTTCCAATACTATGTTGAAAAGTAATGGGGACAGTGGGCAGCCTTGTCTGGTTCCAGTTCGAAGTGGGAATGCTTTCAGTTTTTCCCCATTCAGTATGATGTTGGCTGTCAGTTTGTCATATATGGCTTGTATCATTTTTAGATAGGCCCTGTCTATGCCTATTTTTTTGAGTGTTCTTATCATAAAAGGGTGTTGAATTTTGTCGAATGCTTTTTCTGCATCTATTGAGAGTATCATATGATCTTTATTTTTGCTTCTATTTATGTGATGAATTACATTTATAGATTTGCGTATGTTAAACCATCCCTGCATCTCTGGGATGAAGCCCACTTGGTCGTGATGGATTATTTTTTTGATAAGCACTTGGATTCGATTTGCTAGAATTTTATTGAGGATTTTTGCATCTATATTCATAAGAGAAATTGGTCTATAGTTCTCTGTTTTAGTTGCATCCTTTCCTGGTTTTGGTATTAGGGTTATGTTGGCTTGGTAAAAAGTGTTGGGGAGAATCCCATCCTTCTCTATATTGGAGAATAGTTTATGTAGGATGGGCACCAGTTCTTCTTTGTAGGTATGGTAGAATTCAGGTGTGAACCCATCTGGTCCAGGGCTTTTCTTTTTGGGAAGGTTTTTTATTGCTGTTTCGATTTCAGATCTAGATATCGGTCTATTTAGGAATTCTACTTCTTCCTGGTTGAGCCTGGGAAGGCTGTGTGTTTCTAGGAATTTGTCCATTTCCTCCAGGTTTTCTAATTTGTGTGCATAAAGATTTTTGTAGAATTCATATATGGTATCCTGTATCTCTGTGGCATCAGTCGTGATTACTCCTTTTGTGTTCCTGATGGAGGTTATAAGAGATTTTTCTTTTCTGTTCTTGGTTAGTCTAGCCAGAGGTGTGTCAATTTTGTTTATTTTTTCAAAGAACCAACTTTTGGTTTTATTAATCTCCCTTATGGTTTGATTGTTGTCCTTTTCATTTAGTTCTGATTTAATCTTAATAATTTCTCTCCTTCTGCTGGGTTTGGGATCGGTCTGTTCTTCCTTCTCCAGCACTTTGAGTCTATTCATTAGATTGTCTAATTGTAAGTTTTAAATAATTTTACGCTTTGTATGGAATCAGAGAAGACCCCGTTTAGCAAAAGCAATATTAAACAACAAAAACAAAATGGGAGGTATTAATTTGCCAGACTTCAAACTTTACTACAAGGCTGTGGTTCTAAAAACAGCCTGGTACTGGCACAAGTGCCGAGACACAGACCAGTGGAACAGAACAGAAAATCCAAATATAAAACCATCCTCATATAGCCATCTAATCTTTGACAAAGCAGAAAAAAACATACTCTGGGGAAAAGATTCCTTATTTAATAAATGGTGCTGGGAAAACTGGATATCCACATGTAGAAGACTAAAACAGGACACACAGCTCTCACCCCTCACAAAAATCAAATCACGGTGGTTAACAGACTTAAACCTTAGGTCAGAAACTATTAGAATTCTAGAAGAAAACGTAGGTAAGACTCTTACAGACATTGGCCTAGGCAAAGAATTTATGAGGAAGACCCCTAAGGCAATCACAGCAGCAACAAAAATAAATAAATGGGACCTGATCAAATTAAAAAGCTTCTGCACAGCCAAAGAAACAGTCACAAGAGTAAATAGACAACCTACAGAATGGGAAAAAATTTTCGCATACTACACATCAGATAAAGGACTGATAACAAGAATCTACTTAGAACTCAGGAAAATCAGTAAGAAAAAATCGAACAACCCTATCAAAAAGTGGGCAAAGGACATGAATAGAAATTTTTCAAAAGAAGATATAAAAATGGCTAACAAACATATGAAAAAGTGTTCAACATCTCTAATCATCAGGGAAATGCAAATCAAAACCACAATGAGATATCACTTAACTCCAGTGAGAACGGCCTTTATCAAAAAGTCCCAAAACTATACATGTTGGCGTGGGTGTGGAGAGACAGGTACTCTCATACACTGCTGGTGGGACTGTAAACTAGTGCAGCCCCTGTGGAAAGCAATGTGGAGATACCTTAAACAGATTCAAGTAGACCTACCATTCGATCCAGCAATCCCATTACTGGGCATCTACCCAGAAGAACAAAAGTCATTCTATAAAAAAGACACCTGCACCCGAATGTTTATAGCAGCACAATTCACAATCGCAAAGATATGGAAACAACCCAAATGCCCATCGATTCATGAATGGATTAGCAAAATGTGGTATATGTATACCATGGAATATTACTCAGCTATTAGAAATGATGGCGATATGGCATCTCTTTGGTTCTCCTGGAGTGAGCTGGAACCCATTCTATTAAGTGAAGTATCCCAAGAATGGAAAAACAAGCACCACATGTACTCACCAGCAAACTGGTTTCCCTGAGAGCACATTTGGGATTCACACCAATTGGGTATTGGACAGAGGTCGGGGCTGGGTGGAAGGGATGGGTGTATACCTACTTGATGAGTGCGATGCGCACTGCCTGGGGAATGGACACGTTTGAAGTTCTCTCTGGGGGGAATGGGGTGGGGGGAGGGGAGGAGTGCACACCTACATGATGAGAGTGATGTGCACTGTCTAGGAAATGGACACAACTAAAGCTCAGACTCGGGGGGATGGGGAGGCATGGGCAATGTATATAGCCTGATCTTTTGTACCCCCTTGATGAGCTGAAAAACAAACAAAAAATAAAAAAAGAAAAAAAAAAAAAGAAACTTTAAGAGCTAATTTAAGACTATTTACTTTATAAAAAATACTCTTTCATCTTATTGAATTCAACCTTGCATGTTATCAATGGAATTTTTATTCTCTTGGAGATTTATGTCATCCACATTTTTCTTTTTTCTTTCTTTCTTCTAAAGTTATTAACAAAGCCATTGAAAGCCAAACTATGGCATTTCAGACAGACAATAATCTATGAAAAAAACAATTTGGACACAATTGCACATAATAGGTATACAAAATGTTTAATGAATTAGTCTGATATGAATGTCCTAAAAAATAACATTCAGCCCATATTTCATCATCTTATTCATAAGAATAGCATCCAGAGACATTTAACATATCAAACTAGAAGCTTACTAAGAAATGGAAATAATAACAATAATAAACAGCTAAGACTTACTAATAACTTAATATGTACCAGGTATTCTTTTAAGTCTCTTACATATATTATTTTATCACAACCTTTGAAGTAAGTGATATGGTTATCTCCATTCTAAAAATGAAGAAATAGAAGCATAGAGAATGTTTGAATCTTGCTGAAGCACAGACAGTGACTTAATTGTAGAGCTAGTATTCAAACCCAGGAAGTCATTCTCCAGAGCCTGTGTTGCTAACAACTTCACTCCATAGTTTGGCATGACTTGCTTCAATACAGTTACATGTAATTGCCCCACTCTTTTAAATTAGAAATAAAGATGATTTTATAAGTAATTTGTAAATATCTTTTAATTGTAAAATTGAAACCACACAGGTAAGAGTGCTCAAGCTTTTGCAGTTTTCACATACCCAGCAAGAAGTTTGGGGTTTTTTTATTATTATTTCAGAATACTATGGGGGCACAAACATTTTGGTTATATAAATTGTTTTTGTACTGTTTGACTCAAATTTATCCCCAGATAATGTACATTGCATCTGTTAGATGTGAATTTATTAATCCCCTCCTAACCCCTCCCATCTGCTGGATTTCTGATGAATGTTATTTCCATATGTGCACATAAGTGTTGATTGATTAGTTCCAATGAGTACATGTGTTGTTTATTATTCAATTCTTGTGGTACTTCACTTAGAAGAATGGTTTCCAGGCCCATCCAGGTAAATGCAAGAGGTATTAGTTCACAATTTTTTATGGCTGAGTAGTACTCCAAGTTATAAATACACCACATTTTATTAATCCACACATGTATTGATGGGCACTTGGGTTGTTTCCACATCTTTGCATTTGTCAATTGTGCTGCTAGCATGCAGGTGTCTTTTTTATAGAAAGTCTTTTTTTCCTTTGGGTAAATACCAGTAGTGGGATTGTTGGATTGAATGGTAGTTCTACTTTTAGTTCTTTGAGATATCTCCATATTACTTACTATAGAGGTTGTACTAGTTTGCAGTCCCACCAGCAGTGTATGAGTGTTCCTATCTCTCTGAATACATGCCTACTTCAAAGAATCTTTTGATTTCCATCTTAAGTTCCTCCTTGACATGACTGTTCTTCAACAGTAGGTTGTTTAGTTTCCATGACTTTGTGTAGAGATGAGAGTTTCTGCTGGTGTTGATTTCTAATTTTATTTAATTGTGATTTGAGAAGATGCATGATATAATTGCTATTATTTTTTAATTTTTTGAGACATGTTTTGTGGCCTAACTGGTAATCAGTCTTAGAGAATGCCCAATGAGCTGATGAGAAGAATGTATATTCAGTGGTTTTTGGGTAGAATGTTCTGTAAATGTCTGTTAGGGCCATTTGTTTTAGAGTTCTGTTTAAATCCATTATTTCATTGTTTATTTTCTGTTTGGAGAATCTGTCCTGTTCTGTCAGAGGGGTGTAGAAGTCCCTGGCTATTACAGTGCTGTTGTTTATCTTTTTTTTTTAGATCAAGTAGGATTTGTTTTATGAATCTGGGTGCACCTGTGTTAGGTGCATAAATATTTAGAATTGTTATGTCTTCTTGTTGAATTTTTCCCTTTACCATTATATAATGACCATCTGTGTCTTTTTGTTCTTTACTTTTGTTGGTTTAAAGTCTGTTATCTGATATGAGAACGGCTATATTAGCTTTCTTTTCATTTCCATTAGCCTGGAATATTGTTTTTCATCCCTTCACCTTGAGTCTGAATGAGCCCTTGTGGGTTAGATGCATTTCCTGGAGATAGCAGATACTTTGCTTATATTTTTTATCCATTCAGCCAGCCTATATCTTTTTGATGGGGAGTTGAAGGAATTCACATTTATTGAAATAATTGATAAGTAGGGTGGACTTCTGTTCATCCTATTGAATAGAACTCTGTTGGTCTGTTTTATCTCTTGAGTCATTTTTTTTTTTTTTTTGAGACAGAGTCTCACTCTGTTGCCCAGGCTAGAGTGAGTGCCGTGGCGTCAGTCTAGCTCACAGCAACCTCAAACTCCTGAGCTCAAGTGATCCTCTTGTCTCAGCCTCCTGAGTAGCTGGGACTACAGGCATGCGCCATCATGCCCGGCTAATTTTTTCTATATATATTTTTAGCTGTCCATATAATTTCTTTCTATTTTTAGTAGAGGTGGGGTCTCGCTCTTGCTCAGGCTGGTCTCGAACTCCTGAGCTCAAACAATCCGCCCACCTCGGCCTCCCAGAGTGCTAGGATTACAGGCGTGAGCCACCGCGCCCGGCCTCTTGAGTCATTTTTGTATCTAGCCTTCAACCTTTAGGTTTTGGATGATTTTACACTGGTGTCTATTGTGCTGATCTGTGTGTAACACTGTTCTGAGTACTTCCTGGAGGGTAGGTCTTATCTTGATGAGTTCCCTCAGCCTTTGATTGTCTGAGAAGATCTTTATTTCTCCTTCATATACAAAACTTTGTTTTTCAGGATACAAAATTCTAGGCTGGACATTATTCTGTTTGAGAAGACTGAGTATGGGACCCCAGTCCCTTCTGGCTTGTAAGGTCTCAGTTGAGAAGTTTTCAGTCTGATGGGTTTTACTATGTAAGTTACCTGATGCTTTCACCTTATGGCTCATAGGAGCACCTTTTTCATGTTTATTTTGGCCATTCTGATGACTATGTGTCATGGTGTTTGCCTCTTTGCGATGTATCTCCCAGGAGTCCTTTGAGCTTCTTGTACCTGAATATTTACATTGCTAGAAAGGCCAAGGAAATTTTCCTCAATCATTCCCTCAAATAGATTATCCAGCCCTTGTGTATTTTCTTCTTCAAAATCAGGGATCCCTATGATTCTTATGTTAGGCCTCTTCACATAATCCCACATTTCTTATAGGCTTTGTTTGTTCATCTTATTTCTCTGCTCTGTCTCTTTGACTAACTTGTTTAACACATTAACTTCAATGAGAATTGTATTTAACTCACTCTAGCTTTGACTAGGGGGCTGCATAAAGCATATATAAAATCTTACTTGTTGATGTTCTTATTGTTACAATTAATATTGACAATTTAATTCTAAAAACATGGATTAAGTGAACAGAAGTCAATGAATTTCATTTTTCTATTTGTTTACCTTTAAATTACACTCAAAGTTTTTATTCTATTTTCATAATAAAAAATGTGGCTCCAAGGAAAAGATACTTTTTTGTGTGTGTGTGGCAGTCAAGGTGTTAATTCAAAGGTGCTGTCTTCAAGCTCTGAGCTTCTTTCTGCTGCCTGATCTAACCTATTCTTAAGGGTTTCCACTGTGTTTTGTATTTCCTTGAATGAATTTTTCATTTCTACTTCTTTTAAATTTTTCTTGCATTATTTTTGTGGTTTCTTTATATTGGGTTTCTACTTTGTCTTGTATTTCATTACACTTCCTTACAATCCATGTTCAAAATTCATCTGATATTTCAATATTATGATTTTTGTTGGTATACATTGCTAGAGAGCTGGTATTCTTTTTTGGTGGTGCCCTTTCACTCTGATTCTTTGTACTTCCAGGATGCTTTCACTGATTCCTTCTCATTTGGAGCAGATGTTGCTTCTTATTTTGGATTTTCTTTTGTTTAGGTAATGACACACCCAGTTTAATCTCTGAGCCAGTAGGTGGTGCTTGTGGGTGAAAAGCAACCACACTCTGTATAATTGAGTCAGTAAATGAATGCCATAAAGGGCATGCAAATTGACCTCCCTGTCAGTAGAGGGTACTTGCTGGAAGGAACAAGCTGCAATGCTGTTTTGGGGTCCTGTGACCAGATCTAGTTCCTCAGGAGAAACACGCAAATGCCCCAGAGTGGGGCCCTGGAACTTCCAGGTGAGTTCTTATTCTCCACCACAGGAGAGGCAGGTGGGGGAGTTAGGCTGGGTGGGGCTGGGTTGAGTGAGCTTGCCCTCAAGCTCCACAAATGCTGGCAAGGGATCTGCTTCAGCAGGGGTCAAAGCTCCATTCTGTGCCTCTGGGTGAAGCTGGCAAGGAAGGGCTGAAGTGGCCCCACTCAACCAGAAAATCTGCCTGAGGAGGTGCAGCTGTCTGAGACCCACAATCCAGCAGTCTAGAGTGGGCTTTGCTCTTTTCATCTCCCCCTATTCCATAATTTTTCCTGGGCTTCTGCCAGCAGGCAGGACCTCAAGCCAGCCAAGCTCTCCTACAACAGTGATGCAGGCTGGGAGGTCCCTTGCTCATGATCTGTGTCAGAGCTGGGAGCATGGTCCTTCCATGGGAGGAGGGGTGCCCCATGAGCACACTGCAGCTAGGACCCACACTGCACTCTCCCTTCTGATCTGCCCCTGCAGGTACCCACACCTCCAGAGACTAATTTAGAAATATACCCTCTGTGTCCCCAAGCAACATGATCAAGACCTGAGGATATGGGATCTGACCTGTAGGCCCATCCCTGGGGCCCCACAGATCAGTCCCTGACCATGCCAGGGAGAAGCATGCTGGTCCTGAGTTACCAACAGGGTGCACAAGCTAGTGTGATGTCCCTCTGCCTCACGGCATGCCCTGCTCTGAAGGGGGGGGGGGCACCAGGCACACAGCAGCAGGGAGGGCCAGTGGGCAGGGAGCTCACAGTCCAAACACTCCTCAGTCTGCCTCAGAACCCCAAAAGGAAAGGTCTGAGCCCCACGCCCTGTGGAAACCTCTATATGGTGGCTCAACTCTCTCTCTGCAGCCTCATGTGGGGGAGGGAAAGGGGAGAGAAAGAGTCTGGGTGGAGGAAAGCCAGAAGTCTGGTCATCTCTGACCCTCCCTCAAGGAGGCAGTCCACCCAGAATGACCAGGCTCTGGAGTCATGCAGATCACCTGAGACCAGCTGGAACCCTGTGGCTCCTGCAATATGGGCCAGGAGCTGGGAAATGTCTGTGTGGGGATAAGCAAGTTAAAACCTGAGGAGTTGAAGCCCACTGGGGAGGACAAAGATGCATGGTGGGTAGAGCAACAATATGGAACATGCTCTCTGGACTTGGATCTGTTGGGCAGGAGGCACGCCAGGATAGCTGGGAGCTGGTACCTGGTTCACAAGAAGCTCCCAGAACACTGGCTGCAGAAGTGTCTGGGCTTGTGTGGGCAGGGGGTCTCTCCAGCAGCTCGGGAGCCCACCAACTGTCCAAGATGTGAGGGAGGTAGAAACTAACTGCTCCACCTACCTTTCTGACTGGTCTCTGAGCCTCTTTGGGGCTGAACTCCACCAAAACCTTTCTCTATCCAGTTCTTCTCCACAACCTCTTCCTGTGGAGTTTCCTGAAGGTTCTGGAACCCTTCCTTCGACCCTCTCCTTATCTATGTTTGTCTGTCTGCATGTTTTTTCTCTTTCACCTAAAACTTCTCCTTCTTACTGAGATGCTCTGGCCAGTGGAGTCTCTGGTCTGCCATCTTGGAGTTCCCCCCAGCAAGATGTTGAAAGGATGCTCAGGGTCCATTACAAATTGCCTCTCTCAAACAAACAAACAAAAAAAAAGGCCCACTCACAAGGAAATAAATCGCTTGAGTAGCCCTATGTATATTAAAGAAATTGAATGTATAGTTAAAAGACTTCACACACACAGACACACACACACACCAGGATCAGATAGCTTCACTAGTGAATTGTACCAAATATTTAAGGAAAAAATGTTTTTTTCTACAGAAACTCTTCCTGAAAACTAAAGAGGAAGGCATAACTACTGACTTATTCTATGAGGTTACTCTGATACAAATATTTAAGGAAGAAATAAGTTTTCTCTACAGAAACTCTTCCTGAGAACTAAAGAGGAAGGCATATCTACCAACTTCCTCTATGAGGTTACTCTGATACCAAAACAAGAGAAAGATATTACAAGAAATTATAACAACAACAGAACAATATCCCTTGTGAATATAGTTGCAAAAAGTAACAATAAAATATTAGAAAGTTGAGTTTAGTGATATTTAAAAAATTCTACAAAAAGCATATAGAACTAATAAATGAGTTTAGCAACATTAAAGGATATAAGGTCAACACAAAATCAATCATATTTCTATATACTATCAATGTAAAATTGGAAATCAAAAATTTAAAATAATATCATTTACAATGATTCCAAACAGTAGAATACTTAGATGTTGACCTAACAAAACATGTATACAATCTGTATGCTGAAAGCTATAATGCTTATGAAGTAAATCAAAGACTTAAATAAATGATGAGATATACCATGTTCATGAATTCTAAGATTTAACATAGTAAAGATATCAGATGGATTCAAGATGGCTGACCAGAAACACCAGTTTCCAGAGCATCTCAGTAAGAAGAAAAAGTTTTAGATAAAAGAGAACAAACAAACATAAATTGGGTGTAATTCTGAGGGAAGGGTGCCAGAACATACAAGATACTCCATGGGAAGAAGTTGAGGATCAGAACATGAAGGAGCAGAATGTTGGCAGAGATCAACCCCTGAGAGGCTTGGAGTTCAGTGAAAAGGATAGGTGGAGTAGTTTGTTTCCTCCCTTGTATTTCTGACAGTCAAGGGATTCCCAAGCTGCTAGAGAGAATTTCTACCCCACAAGTCCAAAAGCTGCATCTGCCAGTGAACTGGGAGCTTCTTGAGGACAAAGGGCTAGACTCTCAGCACCCCTGGGGCACTTCCAATCACCACAGTAACATTTCTCAACTCCAGCCAAAACTGTGGAAACCAATGGGGTCTAGTGGGTCCTGGGCAATCTGTGTGACTCCATAGCCTGAATATTCTAGGTGGGCTGTCTTCCAGAGAAAGGGATGGAGATGACCAGAGTGCTAGCTTTCCTCTGTCCAATTTTCCTTTTGTTCCCCTCCCCCAACCCATGGCTGCCAAGAGAGACAATTGAGCAAATACACCAAGGTTTCTACAGAGGGTGGGGCTCAAATCTTTCCTCTTAAGATCCTGCAGCAGAGTGAGGGGTGCTCAGACTGTGAGCTCCCTACTCACTAGCCCCCCCTAGTGCTGCTCGCCGAGTGACTCCATCAGAGCAGGAGACAGCCTGAAGCAGAGGGACATCAAACCTGCTTGAGCACCCCATAGACAATTTGGGACAAGCATGCATATCCCTGGCATGGTCAGGAACTGATATTTGGGGACCTAGGGACAGGCCTGCAGGCCAGATTCCATACACGCAGGTCTTAATCATGTTGCTCAGGGGCACAGAGGGAAGATCTGTGAACTAACCTCAGGAGTTAAGGAAGCCCATGTGATCAGAACTGACAAGACAGTGAAGTGTGGGTCCCAGTTGCAGCATACTCACGTGGAACCCCTCCTCCCATAGGAAGTCTCTGCTCCCAGCGAAGGCCAGGATCCTGGTCAGGGAAGCCTCCAGTCTGCAGCAGAACCATGAGGGATGTCAGTGACTTTGAGCTCCTGGATGCTGGCAGACTATGGAGGGAGACCAAGAAGCAGAGGAGAAGAGGGAAGAGAGTAACCTTCTCCTGACAGCAAGATTGAGAATCTCAGACAGCCCTGCCTCCAAAGCAGATTTCTAGTTGGGTGGGGCCACTTCATCCACTCCTTGGTGGTTATACACAGAAGCTGGGAGCATACCTTTGACCCCTGCTGAAACAGCTACCTTGGCAACTTTTGTGAAGCCTGAGGGCAAGCTTATACAACACGGTCCTGTCCAGCCCCACTCCCCCACCCACCAATGCTGTGGAAGAGAATAAGGACTCACCTGAATGTTCCAGGGCCCCATCCACCACCTGGGGCATTTGAGTGCATTTCTTGAGGGACTAGAGCCAGTCACAGGTCCCCAAAATTACATTGCAGCTTGTTCCTTCTGGCAAGCACCACCTACTGACAGAGAGGTGAACCTGCACACCCTTTAAAGCATTTACTGACTCAGTCATATAGGGTATAGTTGATTCTCACCCACAAGCACCACCTACTGTCTCAGAGATTAAACTGGGCATGCCAATACAATTCAAACTGTTAAGAAGAGCACAGAGCTGGGGAAGGAGCAAATATTTCAAAGACTTCCATCCTCCCTCATCAAAGAGAGACAGGGAATCTTCCCACAAACATAACTCACCACTGCTACAGCCTACAAACAACTAGCAACTGAAAAAAAAACATAACACTAAGTATATCTATAACCAAGTCATCCACCTAGAAACTAGCAAGCAAAGCTAAAGTTTCTTACCTAACATATGCTACAAACACCCCCATATGAGTGAAGGGGGGAAGGAAAGCGCCATTTAAACAATATAAAATCTAAAAATAAGAAGCAACACTGCACCAGATGAGAAGGAATCAGCAAAAAAATCTTCAAAAGTATGAAAAATCAGAGTGAAGGGACACACCCCCCAAAGGGAACACCAGCTCTCTAGCAATAGATACCAACCAAAATGAAAATATTGAAATGACAGATAAACAATTCCAAATATGCATTGTAAAGATCTCAACAAAATCTGAGAGAAAATGGAAAACCACCTCAAAGAAACCAGAAAAAGAATTCAGAAAATGAACAAAAATTTCAGTAAAGAGGTAGACATATTAAAGAAAAAACAAATAGAACTTCTGGAAATGAAAAATTCAGTTATGAAATACAAAATAGAGTGGAAAGCTTTAAGAATAGAGTAGAATAGGCATCAGATCTTGAAGACAACTCCTTTACATTAACTCAGACAATTAAAAATAAAGAACAGATAATTAAGAGAAACAAACAAAGCCTACAAGAAATATGAGATTATGTAAAATGGTCAAAATAAGAATCATAAGCATCCCTGAGGGTGAAGAAGAAAACACACAAGGGCTAGAAAATCAATTTGAGGATATAATTGAGGATAACTTCCCTGGTCTTGCTACAGATTTAGACATCCAGGTGCAAGAATCTCAATAAATACCTGGGAGATTCATTGCAAAGAGGCAATCACCAAGACACAGAGTCGTCAGACTGGCCAAAATCAACACAGAGGAGGAACATCAAGTAACTTACAAAGGAAAATCCATTGGGCTAACTACGCACTTCTTAACTTAGACCTTATAAGCCAGAAGGGAATGAGGCCCCATCTTCAGTCTTCTTAAACAGAACAGCTGCCAGCCTAGAATTTTGTATCCTGAAAAACTAAGTTTCATGTATGTAGGACACATAAAGAAATTTTGAGAAAAGCAACCACTGAGGGAATTTGTCAAGACCAGACCCACCCTACAGGAAATACTCAGAACTGAATTATACATGGATATCACAATAGTCACCCACTATAGAGTAAAACCATACAGAAGGTAAAGCTCAGAGCTTATATAAAACAATAGCACAGGAGGTAAAACAAAGCAATAAGGCACTACCAAACAGGATGAACAGAAAAGCATCCCACATATCAATTCTATCAGTCAACTGCATGGTTTGAATTCTCCACTCAAGCGACAGAGGATGAATGAATGGATTATAAAATGCAAGCCAAGTTATCTGCTGTCACCAGGACACATATATAACCCACAAGGACTCATACAGACTCAAGGTGAAGGAATGGAAAAAACATTCCATGCAAATGGAAATCAAAAGAAATCAAGTATAGCTGTTATCATATCCAATAAAATTGACCTGAAATCAAAAATAGTAAAGAAAGACAAAGATGGTCATTATATAATGATAAAGGGAGCAATTCAACAAGATGACATAACAATTATAAGTATTTAGGCACCTAACACAGGGCAAACAGATTCATAAAGCAAACCCTACTAGATCTTAGAAAAGAGAGAAACAGCAACATTATAATTGCTGAGAACTTCAATGCCCCACTGAAGGATCTGGACAGATCATCCAAGCAGAAAATAAATAAAAAAAAAACACAGGACTTAATCAGGACTATAGAACAAATTGACCTAAAAGACATTTACAGAACATTTTATGCCAAAACTACTGAATATACATTCTTGTTGTCAGCACAAGGAACATTGTCCAAGATTGACCATATTTTAGGTCACAAAACATGGCTCACAAATCACAAAAATAGAAATCATATATCTTCTCAGACCACAGTGGAATAAAACTAGATATCAACTCCAAGAGAAACACTGAATTTTACACAAAGTCATGGAAATTAAATGACCTGATGTCAAATGGTTATTGGATCAATAATAAAATTTAAGATGGAAGTTAAAAGATTCCTCTAACTGAATGACAAAGGGGACACAAGCTATCAAAATCTATGGGATTCAGCAAAAGCAGTCCTGAGGGGAAAATTTATAGCCTCAAATGCCTACATCAAAAAGAAAGAAAGATAACAAATTAACAATCTAATGACAGGTTTCAAGGAACTATAACAGGAATAACAAACCAGACCCAAAGCCAGCAGAAGAAAAGATATAACTAAGGTCAGAGAAGAAGTAAATTAAATCGAAATCAAGAAATGCAGAATATTGATGAAACAAAAATTTGGTTATTGAAAAGGTAAACAATACTGATAGACCTCTTGCTAGATTAACCAGGAATAGAAGAGATATGACCCAAATAAGCTCAATCAGAAATTAAAGAGGAGATATTAAAACTGATACCACAGAAATATACAATATCTTCTGTGAATACTATGAAAATCTGTATGCACATAACCTCAAAAACTTAGAGGAAATGGACAAATTTCTAGAAACACACAACTTCCCAAGACTCAATCATGAAGAGGTAGAACTCCTGAACACACCAATAATGAGTATCGAGATTGAAGCAGCAATGAAAAACCTTCCAACAAAAATAAAGCTGTGGCCCAGGTGGATTCACAGCCAACTTTTGTCAGATCTACAAAGAAGAGTTAGTACCCATTCTTCAGAAAATATTCCATAACATCAAGAAGGAGGGAATCCTTCCCAACTCATTCCAAGAAGCAAGTATCATCTTGATACCATATTCAGGAAAGGAAACAACAATAAAAGAAAACTATAAGACCAATATTTCTTATGAATAACAGATGCAAAATTCCTCAATAAAATAATAGCAAACCGAATTCAACAGCACATCAAAAAAAAAAAAAATCCAGCATGACCAAGTGGGCTTCATCCCAGGGATGCAACAATCGTTCAAGATACACAAACCAATAAATGTGATTCACCACATAAAATAGAATCAAAAACAAAGACCGTATGATCATCTCAATAGATACAGAACAAGTCTTCGACAAAATTCAGCACCCTTTAATGATAAAAACCCTAAACAAACTAGACATAGAAGGAACATATCTCAAAATTATATAAGTTATATATGACAAACCAATAGCCAACATCATACTGAAGGGGGAAAAGTTGAAAGCATTCACACTAAAAACTGGAACAAGACAAGGTTGCTAATACTCACCACTTCTATTCAACATAGTGGTGGAAGTCCAGCCAGTGCAATCAGGCAAGAGAAAAAAATTAAGGGTATTCAAATTTGGAAAGAGGAGGTCAACCTATTACTTTTTGCTGATGATATAATCTTATATCTAGAAAACCCCAACAAATCCACCAAGAGGCTCCTTGAATTGATAAAAAGAATTCAGCAAAGTCTCAGGTTACAAATTCAATGCACACAAATCTGTAGCATTCCTATACACCAATAACAATGGAGCTGACAGTCAAATCAAAGACTCAATACTGTTCACAATTACTATAAAAAATACCTGATAATCTACTTAACCAAGGAGTTGAAAGATCTCTACAAAGAGAACTAATAAACACTGAGGAAAGAAATTTCAGATAATAGAAGCAAATGGAAAAACATCATGCTCATGGATTGGTATAATCAATATTGTTAAAATGTCCTTACTACCCAAAGTGATCTACAAATTCAATGCAATCCCCATCAACAGGCCAACGTCATATTTCACAGATCTAGAGCAAATAACTCTATGCTTCATTTGGAACCTGAAAAGTGCCCAAGTAGTAAAAGCTGTCTCAAGCAAAATGAACAAATAGGGAGGTACCACATTACCTTACTTCAAACTACACTACAAGGCTATCTAATCAAAACAGTATGGTATCGGCACAAAAATATAGACATGGATGAATGAAACAAAACAGAAAATCCAGATATAAAACCATCCACATACAACCAACTGATCTTTGACAAAGCAGACAGTAATTACTGGGGCAAAGAATCCCTATTCAATAAATGGTTCTGGGAAAATTGGATAGCCACATGCAGAAAAATGAACCAGAACCTCTATCTCTCAACACTTACAAAAATTAGATAAGGACAGATAAAGGAATTAAATGTAAGGCACGAAACCGTAAGAATTCTAAAAGAAAATGTTCGAAAACATCTTCCAGATATTGGCCTAGGAAAAAGAATTTATGAAGAAGACCTCAATGGCAATCACAGCAAAAATAAAAATAAATAAATGGGAGTTCATTAAATTAAGAAGCTTCTAGATGGCCAAGGAAGAATCAACAGAGCAAACAGACAACCTACATAATGGGAGAAAATATTCACAAGCTATACAAAGGATGAAGAACTAATAACCAGAATCTACAAAGAACTCAAGGAAATTAGCAAGAAAAAATAAAAGAAAACCATTAAAAATTGGGCAAAACACATTAACAGAAGCTTCTCAAAAGAAGATAGACAAATGGCCAATAAACATATGAAAAAATGCTCAATGTCACTAATCATCAAGGAAATGCAAATTAAAACTACAATGATTTTATTTTTGTGAGAGGTGAAAGCTGTGGGTCCTGTTTCAGTCTTCTACATGTGGCTATCCAATTTTCCCAGCACCATTTATTGAATAGGGATTCTTGTCCCCAGAATATGTTTTTGTCTGCTTTGTCAAAGATTAAATGGCTATATGAGGATGGCTTTATATTTGGATTTTCTGTTCTGTTCCACTGGTCTGTGTCCCGGCACTTGTGCCAATACCAGGCAGTTTTAAGAACCACAGCCTTGTAGTATAGTTTGAAGTCTGGCAAATTAATACCTCCCATTTTGTTTTTATTGCTTAAAATTGCTTTGGCTATACAGGGTCTTCTCTGATTCCATACAAAGTGTATCATTATTTTTTCTATATCTGTGAAAAATGATGTTGGTAATTTAATAGGGATTGCATTGAATCTGTAAATCACTTCAGGTAGTATAGACATTTTAACAATGTTGATTCTTCCGATCCACAAGCATGGTATGGTTTTCCATCTATTTACATGTTCTGCAATTTCCTTCCTCAGTGTTTCATAGTTCTCCCTATAGAGGTCCTTTACCTCTTCAGTTAAATATATTCCTAGATATTTTATTTTCTTTGTTGCTATTTTGAAGGGTATTGAGTCTTTAATTTGGTTCTCCAATTGACTGTTATTGGCATATATAATGCCTCTGATTTGTGTGTATTGATTTTTTAACCTGAGACTTTACTGTATTCATTAACCAATACCAGGAGTCTTTTGGTTGAATCCTTGGGGTTTTACAGATATCATATCATCAGCAAAGAGTGAGAGTTTGATCTCTTCTTTCCCTATTTGGACTCCCTTGATTCTGCTCTCTTGCCTGATAGCTCTCACAAGGACTTCTAATACTATGTTGAAAAGTAATGGGGACAGTGAGAAGCCTTGTCTGGTTCCAGTTTAGAGTGGGAATGCTTTCAGTTTTTCCCCATTCAGTATGATGTTGGCTGTGGGTTTGTCATATATGGCTTGTATCATTTTTAGGTAGGTCCCATTTATGCCTATTTTGTTAAGTGTTATTATCATAAAAGGGTGTTGAATTTTGTCAAATGCTTTTTCTGCATCTATTGAGAGGATCATATGGTTTTCATTTTTGCTTCTATTTATGTGGTGAATTACATTTATAGATTTACGTATGTTGAACCACCCCTGCATCTCTGGGATGAAGCCCACTTGGTCGTGATGGATTATTTTTTTGATAAGCACTTGGATACGATTTGCTAGGATTTTATTGAGAATTTTTGCATCTATATTCATAAGAGAAATTGGTCTGTAGTTCTCTTTTTTTGTTGCATCCTTTCCTGCTTTTGGTATCAATGTTATGTTGGTTTAAACCTTAGGTGTGAAACGATTAGAATTCTAGAAGAAAATGTAGGAAAGACTCTTACAGACATTGGTCTTGGCAAAGAATTTATGAAGAAGACCCCCTTAGGCAATCACAGCAAGAACAAAAATAAATGAATGGGACCTGATTAAATTAAAAAGCTTCTGCACAGCCAAAGCAACAGTCATGAGAATAAACAGACAACCTACAGAATGGGAAAAAATTTTCGCATACTACACATCAGATAAAGGACTAATAACAAGAATCTATTTAGAACTCAGGAAAATCAGTAAGAAAAAATTGAACAACCCTATCAAAAAGTGGGCAAAGGACATGAATAGAAATTCTTCAAAAGAAGATATAAGAATGGCTAACAAACATATGAAAAAATGCTCAACATCCCTAATCATCAGGGAAATGCAAATCAAAACCACAATGAGATATCACTTAACTCCAGTGAGAATGGCCTTTATCAAAAAGTGCCAAAACAACACATGTTGGCGTGGATGCAGAGAAACAGAAACACTCATACACTGCTGGTGGGACTGCAAACTAGTGCAACCCCTGTGGAAAGCAATATGGAGATACCTTAAACAGATTCAAATAGACCTACCATTCTATCCAGCAATCCCATTATTGGGCATCTACCCAAAGGAACATAAGTCATTCTGTGACAAAGACACCTGTACCCAAATGTTTTCAGCAGCACAATTCACAATCACAAAGATGTGGAAACAACCCAAATGCCCATCAATTCATGAATGGATTAGTAAATTGTGGTATATGTATACCATGGAATATTACTCAGCTATAAGAAATAACGGTGATATAGAATCCCTTTTGTTCTCCTGGAGAGAGTTGGAACCCATTCTATTAAGTGAAGTATCCCAAGAATGGAAAAACAAGCATCACATGTACTCACCAGCAAATTGGTTTCCCTGATCATCACCTAAATGCACATTTGGGAATGATACCAATTGGATATCAGACTGAGGTGGGGGGTGGGGGGAGGGGATGGGTGTATACCTACACGATGAGTGCGATGCGCACTGTCTGGGAAATGGACACGCTTGGAGCTCTGACTCGGGGGGATAGGTGGTACATGGGCAACGTATGTAACTTGAACTTTTGTACCCCCATAATAAGCTGAAATAAAAAAATAAAATAAAATAGTCTTGTCATTATCTATAAGTTGGAAAAAAAAAACACAATGAGATATCACCTTTTCCCAATCAGAATGGCTATTATTAAAATGTCCAAAAACAAGAGAGTCTGGCATGGGTGCAGAGAGAAAGAAACACTTATGGCGTGACTGCAAATTAGTACTGTTTCTATGGAAACCAGTATGGAGATTCCTCAAAGATCTAAACGTTGACCTACCATATGATCCAGCAATCCCACTACTGGATATTTACCCAAGGGAAAAGAAGTCATTTTGTCAAAAAGACACCTACACTTGAATGTTTATTGCAGCACAATTCACAATTGCAAAGATGTAGAATCAATAAAAATGCTCATCAATTCATGATATGTATGCCATGGAGTACTGCTCAGCCATGAAGAAGGATGACTTTATGCTTTTTGCAACAATTTGGATGGAACTGGAGACCATTATCTTAAGTAAAGTATCTAAAGAATGGGAAACCAAACATCACGTGTACTCACTATTAAATTGGAACTAACTGATGAGCACACTTGTGCCTAGAGGGAAGCAAAAGTCAATGGAAGCCAAGCAGGGGCAAGGGGGAGGAGAGGATGGTTGAAAACCTATGTAACAGGTATAAAGAACACTGTCTAGGTAACAGGGCACACTTTTAATTCTGACTCAAGCATTACAAAAGTGATCCATGTGTCCAAAAACATTTGTATACCTATAATACTTTGAAATAAAAAATATAATAAAGTAAATAAAAATTTTTAAATATCTCAATTCTTCCCCATTTGATTTACAGATTTAATGCAATTCTTATTTTGATAAGAATTCCAGCAAGATTTTTTGTAGATATAAGCAAGCTGGTTCTAAAATTTATAAGGGAAACACAGGAACTAGAATAGCTAACACAATTTTGTAAAAGATTAATAAGATTGGAGCAATCACATTACCTCATTTTAAGAACTACTGTAAAGCTACAGTAATCAGAACAGTGTGGTTCCGACAATGGGATAGATAAATAGATCAATGGAGTAAAGTGAAACCATAAATATGCCCACACAAGTATGGCCAATTGATTGTTTGCAAAGGTGAAAAATCAATCTAAGGGAGAAAAGATCATCTTTTCAACAAATGGTGTTGCAACAACTGAACATCCATATTCAAACAGGAGAAAACAAAACAAAAGAACCCCACCCATAACCTCTCACCTTCTCAGATACCTCACACTTCATACCTTTAACTAAAAATGGATCGTAGAAATAAATGTACAATGCACATTTATGTGCAGAACCATATTCTTTTATACCACTTACATTTTATTTTTTAATTATATAAATTGATGAGGTATAAATATAATTTTGTTATATGCATATATTGCATAGTGGTAAAATCCGTGCTTTTAGGGTATTATCACTCAAATAATATACATTGTACTCAGTAAATAATTTATCATGATTCACCCCTTCCAATCCCCTTTCCCTTGCAAGTCTCAATTGTCTGTCAACACTCTATGTTTATGTGTACACATTATTTAGCTGCCATTTATAAGTGAGAACATGTGATATTTGTCTTTAGGTGTCTGACTAGTTTGACTTAAGATAATGGCCTCCAGTTGTATTTCATGTTGCTTCAAAGATATGATTTCATTTTTATGGCAAAATAGCATTCCATTGTGTATATACACCACATCATGTTTAGCCAATCATTTGTTGATTTCATATCTTTGCTATTGTAAAAAGTGTTCTGATATATATATATATATATATATATATGAGTGCATGTATCTTTTCAATATAATGATTCCTTTTTAATTTTTTTTAATTTCAGCCTACTATGTGTATACAAATGTTTAGATTACACATATTGCCCTTCCCCCACCCAAGTCAGTGATTAAAGCATGTCCATCACGCAGAAGGTGTGCACCACACCCATTAGGTGTGTATATACCCATCTCCTCCTCCCCCTTCCATCTGCCTGACACCTGATGAATGTTATTACTATATGTGCACTTAAGTGTTAATCAGTTAATACCAATTTGATGGGAGTACATGTAGTGCTTGTTTTTCCATTCTTGGGATACTTCACTTAGAAGAATGGGTTTCAGTTCTATCTAGGATAATAAAAGAGGTGCTAGATCACCATTGTTTTTTGTGGCTGAGTAGTATTTCATTGTATACATTTACCATATTTTATTAATCCATTCATGCATTGACGGGCACTTGGGTTGTTTACACATCCTTGCTACAGTGAATTGTGCTGTCACAAACATTCAATTGCAAATGTCTTTATTATAGAATGACTTTTGTTCCTTTGGGTAGATGCCCAGTAATGGGACTGCTGGATCAAATGGCAGTTCTACTTATAGCTCTGTGAGTTATCTCCAAATTCTTTTCCATGGAGGTTGCACTAATTTGCAGTCCCATCATAGTCAAAGGACATGAACAGAAACTTTTCAAAAGAAGACAGAATAATGGCCAGCTAACATATAAAAAAATGCTCAACATCTCTAATCATTAGGAAAATGCAAATCAAAACCACAATGAAATATCACCTAACTCTAGTAAGATTGGCCTGTATCAAAAAAATCCAAAAGCAACAAATGCTGGCAAGGATGTGGAGAGATAGGAACACTCATTGTGGTTTTGATTTCCATTTCCCTGATGATTAGAGATGTTGAGCATTTTTTATGTGTTTGTTAGCCATTAGTCTATCTTCTTTTTTTTTTTTTTTTTTTTTTTTTTTTTTTTGTTGAGACAGAGTCTCACTCTGTTGCCCGGGCTAGAGTGAGTGCCGTGGCGTCAGTCTAGCTCACAGCAACCTCAAACTCCTGGGCTTAAGCGATCCTACTGCCTCAGCCTCCCGAGTAGCTGGGACTACAGGCATGCGCCACTATGCCCGGCTAATTTTTTCTATATAGATTTTTAGTTGTCCATATAATGTCTTTCTATTTTTTTAGTAGAGACGGGGTCTCGCTCAGGCTGGTCTCGAACTCCTGACCTTGAGCAATCCACCCGCCTCGGCCTCCCAGAGTGCTAGGATTACAGGCGTGAGCCACCGCGCCCGGCCCATTAGTCTATCTTCTTTTGAAAATTTTCTGTTCATGTCTTTTGGCCACTTTTTTATAGGGTTGTTTGATTTTTTTCTGGCTGATTTTCCTGAGTTCTATATAGGTTCTAGTTATCAGCCCTTTGTTGGATATGTAACATGCGAATATTTTCTCCCATTCTATAGGTTGTCTGTTTGCTCTCATGATTGTTTCCTTGGCTGTGCAGAAACTTTTTAATTTGGTCAGGTCCCATTTATTTATTTTTGTTGCTGCTGTGATTGCTTTTGGGGTCTTCTTCATAAATTCTTTATCTAGGCCAATGTCTATAAGAGTTTTCCCAACATTTTCTTCTAGAATTCTTATGGTTTCATGCCTTAGGTTGAAGTCTATTATCCATTGTGAGTTGATATCCAGTTTCATTCTTCTGCATGTGGCTATCCAATATTCCCAGCACCATTTATTAAATAGGGATTCTTTTCCCCAGTGTATATTTTTGTCTGCTTTGTCAAAGATTAGATGGTTATATGAGGATGGTTTTATATTGGGGTTCTCAGTTCTGTTCCATTGGTCTATGTCTCTATTCTTGTGCCAGTACCATGCTGTTTTAGTTACTATAGCCTTGCAGTATAACTTGAAGTCTGGCAAACTGATACATCCCAATTTGTTCTTTTTGTTTAAGATTGCTTTCTCTATATGGGGTCTTCTCTGGTTCCACACAAAGTGTAGAATTATTTTTTCTGTATCTGTGAAAAATGATGTTGGTATTTTAATAGGGATTGCATTGAATCTGTAGATCACTTTGGGTAGTATAGACATTTTAACAATGTTGGTTCTGCCAACCCATGAGCATGGTATGGTTTTCCACCTGTTTATGTCTTCTGCTATTTTTTTTCTCAGTGTTTCTTAGTTCTCTCTGTCGAGGTCTTTTAACTCCTTAGTTAAATGCATTCCTAGGTATTTTACTTTCTTTGTTGCTATTGTGGAGGCTATTGAGTCTTTGATTTGGTTCTCAATTTGACTGTTGCTGGCGTATAAAAATGCTACTAATTTCTGTACATTGATTTTGGAACCTGAGACTTTGCTGAATTTGTTTATCAATTCTAGTAGTTTCATTGCAGAATGCTTGGGGTTTTCTAGATATAAGATCATATGATCAGCAAGAAGTGATAGTTTGATTCTTCTGCCCTATTTGGATACCCTTGATTTCCTTCTCTTGTCTGACTGGTGTGGCTAGGAATTCCAACACTATCTTGAATAGAAGTGGTGATAGAGGGCAGTTTTGTCTGGTTCCAGTTCTAAGTGGGAATGCTTTCAAATTTTCCCCATTCAGTATGATGTTGGCTGTGGGTTTGTTATATATGGCTTTTATCATTTTGTGGTAAGTCCAGTCTATGCCTACTTTTTAAAGCATTCTTATAAAAGGGTGCAATCAGGAAGAAACAGAATTCCTGAAAAGACCAATATCAACTACCAAATTTAAAGGAGCAGTAAAACAATCTCCCAAAAAATGAAAAAGTTCCGGATCAGAAGATTTCACACCCGAATTTTACCAGACCTACAAAGAAGAACTGGTGCCTATCCTATAGAAATTATTCCATAACATTGAGAAGGAAGGAATCCTCCTCAACACATTTTAATGAAGCCAATATCACCTTGATGCCAAAGCCAGTAAAGGACTCAACAAAAAAAGAAAACTACAGACCAATATCCCTTATGAATATATATGCAAATACTTTCAATAAAATCCTAGCACACCAAATTCAGCTGCTGATCAAAAAAATAATCCAGGAGAACAAAATACATTCTATATCACCGTTATTTCTTATATCTGAGTAATGCTCCATGGTATACATATACCACATTTTACTAATCCACTCATGTATTGATGGGCATTTGGGTTGCTTCCACATCTTTGCAATTGTGAATTGTGCTGCTATAAACATTTGGGTACAGGTGTCTTTTTTATAGAATGACTTTTGTTCTTTTGGGTAGATGCCCAATAATGGGATTGCTGGATCGAATGGTAGGTCTATTTGAATCTGTTTAAGGTATCTCCATATTGCTTTCCACAGGGGTTGCACTAGTTTGCAGTCCCACCAGCAGTGTATGAGTATTCCTGTCTCTCCGCATCCATGCCAACATATATTGTTTTGGGACTTTTTGATAAAGGCCATTCTCACTGGAGTTAAGTGATATCTCATTGTGGTTTTGATTTGCATTTCCCTGATGATTAGAGATGTTGAGCATTTTTTCATATGTTTGTTAGCCACTCTTATACCTTCTTTTGAAAAATTTCTATTCATGTCCTTTGCCCACTTTTTGATAGGGTTGTTTGATTTTTTTCTTACTGATTGGAACCCATTCTATTAAGTGAAGTATCCCAAGAATGGAAAAATAAGCAGCAGATGTACTCACCAGCAAATTGGTTTCCCTGATCATCACCTAAGTGCACATTTGAGAATAACACCAATTGGGTGTCAGACAGATATGGGGGGTTGGGGAGGGGATGAGTGTATACCTACATAATGAGTGTGATGTGCACTGTCTGGGGAATGGACATGCTTGACGCTCTGACTCAGAGGGATGGGGGGACATGGGCAATATATATAACTGAACTTTTGTACCCCCATAATAAGCTGAAATAAAGAATAAATAAATAAAATAATAATTCATCATGACCAGGTGGGCTTCATCCTAGAAATGCAGGGATGTTTCAACATATGCAAATCTATAAACATAATTCACCGCATAAATAGAAGTAAAAACAAAGACCATATACGATCCTCTCAATAGATGCAAAAAAAGCATTTGACAAAGTAATCTTAATATCTGTATGGGACCATCAAAGACCCTGAATAGCCAAAGCAATCCAGAGCAAAAAGAAGAAAGCTGTAGACCTCACACTATCAGACTTGAAAATGTACACAAAGCTGTAGTGTAACACAGTGGTACTGGCATAAAAACAGACACCATAGACCAATGAAACAAAGTAGAGAACCCAGAAATTAATCCATGTATGTACAGCCAACTGATTTTTGACAAAGGCACCAAGAACACTCATTGGGGAAAGGATAGTCTTTTCAAGAAATGGTTCTGGAAAAACTAGATATCCATATGCAAAATAATAAAACTAGACCCCCACCTCTCAGTATATGCAAAAATCCACTCAAAATGGATCAAAGTCCTAAATATAAGACTCAAAACTATAAAAATACTAGAATAAAACATAGGGAAATACTTCAGGACATTGATCTTGGAAATGATTTTATGAATAAGACCTCAAAAGCACAGACAACAAAAGCAAAAGTAAACAAATAGGATTATATCAAACTGAACCCCTTCTGTACAGCAAGGGAAATAATCAATAGTGTGAAAAGACAACAGATACAGAATTGGAGAAAATATTTGCAAACTATTCTTCTGACACGGAATTAATGTTCAGAATGTACAAGGAACTCTAATATCTCAACAGCAAAAATACAATCTGATTTTAAAATTGGGAAATGATCTGAACAGACATTTCTCAAAAGAAGACATACAAATGACCAACAAATATATGAAAAAATGTGCAACATTACTAATCATCAGGGAAATGCAAATCAAAACCATGATGAGATATCATCCAGTTAGTATGGCTGTTATCAAAAGAGAAAAAAAATAACAAATGCTGGCAAGGATGCATAGAAAAAGAAACTCTTATACACTGTTGTAGGAATGTAAATTAGTATAGCTACTATGGTGAACAGTATGGAGGTTCCTCAGATAACTACAAATAGAAGTACCATATGATTCAGCAATCCCACTACTGGGCATTTATCCAAACGAAAGGAAATCAGTATGCGGAAGAGACATCTGCACCTCCATGTTTATTGCAGCACTAGTCACAATAGACAAGACATGGAATTGATCTAGTGTTCATTAATGGTAGAATGGGTAAGGAAAATGTGGTATATTTACACAATGCAACACTATTCAGCCACAAAAAATTAATGAAATCCTGTCATTCACAGAAATGTGGATGGAACCTGAGGACTTTTTTTTTTTTTTAAGTGAAAGAAGCCAGGAACAGAAAGTTAAACAACACATGTTCTTGCTCATGTGTGGGAGCTAAAAAAAGTTGATCTCATAGAAGTAAAAAGTAGCATAGAGTATACTAGAGGCCGGAAGGGTAGGTGAAAAATGGGGAATAGGAGAGATTTGTTAAAGGATACAAAATAACAATTAGATAGGAAGAATATGTTCTATTGTTCCATATCACTGTAAGATGACTATAGTTAATAATAATATATAGTTTCAAGTAGCTCAAATGAGGATATTGAACACTCCCAACACAAATAAATGAAAAGTTTTCAAGATGACGGATATTCTAATTACTCTGATCTGATCACTATTCATTATATGTATTGAAACATCAATATGTACCCTATACGTATGTACAATTATATATCAATTTAAAAAAATAATAAAAAATACCAAAAAAATTAACATTGAAAAAATAAAGTCATCATGTTGTTTTTCACTCAAAGCCTGTCATCCTCTTGTATTCACCATTTTGTCTCCCTGGCATAGATGATATAATCTATATTTATTCATTTAATTTGTTTATATCCTGATTCCCGCCCCCCAACTTGTCCACTAAATGTGGGCAAAAACTATGTCTGGTTAGCTCACTACCCTATTTCCATAACTTGGCACATAGTAGGCACTCAATAAATTTTTGTTGAATCACTACATGACATCATCATCCTTCCAATCACTTAATCCAGAAACCTAGGCATTATCTTCCCTCACTTGCCATGTTTCACTCCTCAATGAGTCATCAATTCTTACATATTTTACTCTTTTACAACTCTCATATCTGTCTCCAGATCTGTTGCCCCAATCTCACATCATTTCTTAAAGCATACAATAGTTTTTTCTAAGGCCTATTTTCATTATATAAAATTCCTAAAAAGGAGTACTCTCAGTTACTTCTGCTATCATGGCAGCTTTGCTCACAGTATATTTTGAGGTGAGTTTTTGAATTCTTATTACCTTCATATTTTATTACATACAGTTTCCTGCTTAAAAATGAATGTTTTGTGATAAAGGCTACCATTACCAACTATGTGACAGGTAATGATATTATGAGTTAAGTATTTATTTTGTTATCATTATCCTAATTTAAATGTGGAATTTAAGGCTCAGGAAAATTAAATAACTCTCCCAAAGCCTCAGCCACACAGCTAGTGACAAAGACAAGATTTGAACCCAGGTTTGTTTGATTATCAGAGTCTCTACTCTTTTTACCACACCATTATTACCTCCAGTCATTAGCACCTGTATTGTCATTGTCCGTATGTGACTAGCTCTTCATAATTTTTAAGGTACTCAAACACATTACTTCATTGAATCCTATTTCAATGGTCTGGGAATCTGAGGCTCGGAACAAAGTCCCTTGACCTAGGTCACAGAGTAAGCAGGTAGAATCCAAAGCTTCTGATTCTGTCTGTATTGCTTTCCATTATATCATGCTGTCTTTGTAAATACTCTCAGGCAGGAATCTCATTTCTTTCTCATATTCTCCATAGCACTTAGCACAGAATTGAGCACAAAGTAGCTGCTTATTGTGTTTCTTGGTTGTATAACTCGACTTAACAGCGTGCTCAGGTTTTTACAAATTTACCTCCTTAACAACTTGAGTAGTAATATCTATTCCTTTAGTTTCTCAGAAAACAGAAACTTTCCTGAATTTACTTACTCACTTGGTACATGGCCAACACTTAATTAATTCTTGCTTTCAGATCTTCAATAATTTAGCACTCACTACAGTCTTAACAGGATCAAATCATCTTATTTTAAAATCCCTTTTTCTAAGAAACATCCTTTCATCTTTAATCTAGTCTTCAACTTAAATACCAGTTCATGGAAATAGCAAAGAACTTTTTTATGTACCCAAGAACTATCATCATCGTCCTTCTCTACAATATTCTTGTGTTCAAATACACAGTGAATTAAAGATGCACCTACATGATGAGTGCGATGTGCACTGTCTAGGGAATGGACACACTTGAAGCTCAGACTCGGGGGGATGGGGAGGTATGGGCAACATATATAGCCTGAACTTTTGTACCCCCATAATGAGCTGAAAAATAAATAAATAAATAAATAAAAATAAAGATGATTCTTATTTCAAGTATTCACATTTCAAGTGGGAATTTTCTTTTAGTCTGTGGATACTAACACAACTATTACTGCTACAGATAAAGCAATCCTGTGCAGTTTTTTGGGGGGAAGGGTTCAGCCTTGGGTGAAAGGATATAGTGACAATGAATCAGAAGCTTGAAAATGATGCACCGTGTTGCCAGAATTGCTACAGAATCTCTTGGTGGAGAGCCCAGATCCCTTCCAGTAAGCTGCTCAAAATGTTTGATTCCATTTTTTATTTGGTTGCCAATTTATTAAGTGGTTAACCTTGGACTGCATCTATCAAGAATTTAATTAATTAAGGCCAGTTTGAAATACCTTTAGAAACCTTACTAATTGCAATATACCAAGCTGGCACATTTATAAGAATCCAGCAATTGCTGAAGTACTAAATCATCTTCACTAAGATGCAATAGTTGCCAGCAGAGCATTAATCAACTCAAGAGCTAATTGTTAAGATAAGAGGGTAAAAGCAATCCAACATTTTTCTCCTTCTCCCCACAGTTTGGAAAAAGGAGAAAGATGGTGATAATTAAAGTTGCACAGAATTTCAGAGCTAGAAAACCTCTCAGAGTCTATTTAATCTATTCTCCTTATTGTAAAATGGGGAAAGTGAGACACAGCACAGTGAGTTAGCAGAAAAGTCAGGATTAGAGCCCACTGCTCTAATACGTAAGTATCCCTCATTTCCAGAATGATTTTTATTATGGAAAAAATTTTACCTCACTACTCACACATTCCATACTTCTATATAGAATACTGGGATGAGGGTGTGATAATAATGCTAGACAGCACTTGTATAACTCATTTAAAAATTACTGACCCACATTATTGTTTTATTCTGTATCACGTTGTAGAAACCCAGGGCATGGTTTTGAAGGTCCAATTCTAAAGCCTCTTATTTTTCCTAAAATGAGAAGTAATCATTTTTCTTAATTCTCTTTATTTAGCTACCATAGGTACATTCCTGAAATATGGAATATCAGGCCAAAGTGATGCCTATAGCCATTGAATTACAAACAGTGGTTTGGACAAAAAAAGAATTTCTATTTCACATTGAACTTCCACAAACATGAGTTTGTGGAGGCACTGAACTTCATTAATATTATGCTAAGCCAAACAGAATGACAATTACCACTTTTTGAGTCCACATCAGCCTAATGCATGGCTCTGCATGTGGTAGCATCAACAGAAAAATAAAAGTCAAATATTTTTAAATATTAGGAAACCAGTTTCCCCACAACACAATAATAGTCTGTGAGAGAGAAAAGAGAAATGGGATCAGATACAAAGTAATCCTGAGCTAGGCAACATAATAAACATGTCAGTGGCACTCAGACTGCAGTGTATATAAAAACCATCCAAGAAAAAATTGCTAAAAATACACTAAATGCAGATAGGGTAGTGTTGGTTCCCAAAGAAGGCTATGTGTAAAAATAACTAGATTATAACATACAATTGTCTGAGACACACTACTGAATGATTCAGTCACTTTAAGGTGGAGCCCAGGCATCTGAACATTTATAAGGCTACACAAATGATTCTGATAAACTGCCACTTTGGGAACCACTGGAATATGAGACTCAAAGGTGGTTTCATTCCACTTTCTCCAAGCAAAACCATACCTAAACTGCCTAAAAATGATGGTATTTCTCTGGTTTAAAAGGCTATAGGTTGCTGGGCATGGTGGCTCACACCTGTAATCCTAGCACTTTGGGAGGCCAAGGCAGGAGGATTGCTTAAGGCCAGGAGTTTGAGACCAGCCTGAGCAAGAGTGAAACCCCATCTCTCCAAAAAATAGAAAAATTAGCCAGGCATGGTGACCCATGTCTGTAGTCCCAGCTACTCAGGAGGCTGAGGCAGGAGGATCACTTGAGCCCAGGAGTTTGAGGTTACCATGAGCTATGATGAGGCTACTACTCTTCAGCCTAGGTGACAAAGTAAGACCCTGTTTCAAAAAAAAAAAAAAGTTATTGGCTTCAATATTCTTCAGAGAAATGCAAATTAAAAACAACATGAGATACCTCTACATACCCATTACAAAAGCTAAATTTAAAAAGATGGCACTAGGTGGTTCTAGCCCTCATATATCCATAGAAACACTGATTTAATAACCATTCACTGATGTAAGTACCTTCAAGAGACCTCTGGAATCCAGGTAAGGGGTTGCAGTGACCAGATGGAGCACAGAAATGGAAAAGACACATTAAAAGAGTGAAAAGAAGAGTTTCCCTTTATACACATCTTATCTCAAGCCAAACAAAAATGGAAACACAACATACCAAAACCTATAGGATTCAACAAAAGCACTGCTAGGAGGAAAGTTTCTACAGAAAAATGTCTACATTAAAAAAGAAGAGTAGATGGGCATGGTGTCTCATGCCTATAATCCTAGCACTTTGGGAGTCTGAGGCAGGAGGATCATTTGAGGCCAAGAGTTTGAGACCGGCCTAAACAACATAGCAAGACCCATCTCTACAAAAACTTGAAAAATTAGCTGTGCATGGTAGCACATGCCTGTAGACCCAGGTACTCAGGAAGCTGAGGTAGGAGGATTGCTTGAGCCCAGGAGTTCAAGGCTGCAGTGAGCTATGATGGTGCCACTTCACTGTACATGGGGTGACAGAGCAAGACTCCTTATCAAAAAAAAAAAAAAGAGAGAGCACAAATAAACAACTTAATTTTATACCTCAAGAAATTAGAAGAACAAACTAAGACTACAATTAGCAGAAGGAAGGAAATAATAAAAATTAGAGCAGAAATAAATGAACTAGACAATATAAAAAATTAATGAAAGTGAGTTGGCTTTTTGAAAAGATAAACAAAATAGACAAACCCTCAGCTAGACTAAGAATGAAAGAAAAATAACTCAAACCAATAAATTCAGAGATTGCAGAGAAGTTAGTACAACTGATACCACAGGAAAAAACAGGATCATAAGGGACAGTTATAAGCAATTATGTCCAAATGAACTGGACAACCTAGAAGAAAATAGATAAATTTCTAGAAACATACAAGCTACCAAGACTGAATCAAGAACAAATAGAAAGAAATCATGAACACACCAATTATAAATAAGGAGATTCAAGCATTACTCAAAAAAGTCCTAACAAAGAAATCTCAAGACCAGATGGCTCCACTGGTGAGTACTATCAAAAATTAAGAGAAGAATTAATATCAATCCTTCTTAAACTATTCCAAAAAATAGAAAAAGAGGGAGCACTGCCAAATTGATTCTGTGAGGCCAGAATCACCCTGCTACCAAAGCCAGACAAAGACAACACAAGGAAAGAAAACTATGGGTCAATAGCCCTGATGAGCATAGATGCAAAAATCCTCAATAAAATACTAGCAAAATAAATTCAAGAACACTTTAAAAGGATCATACTAAATGATGAAGTGAAATTTACTCCTGGGATGCAAGGATGGCTCAACATATGCAAATTGATAATTTGATGCACCACATATGGAACCAGAGAGGACCCCATATAGCAAAAGCAATCTTAAGCAAAAGAACAAATTGGGAAGTATCAATTTACCAGACTTCAAGCTATACCACAAGGCTATAACAACAAAAACAGCATGGTACTAGCACAAGAACAGAGACATAGACCAAGGGAACAGAAATGAGAACCCAGATATAAAACCATCCTCATATAGCCATCTAATTTTTGACAAAGCAGACAAAAATATACACTGGGGAAAAGAATCCCTATTCAATAAATGGTGCTGGAAAAATTAGATAGCCACATGTAGAAGACTGAAACAGGATACACACCTCTCATCTCCCACAAAAATCAATTCACGATGGGTAAAAGTCTTAAAGCTAAGACATGAAACCATAAGAATTCTAGAAGAAGATGTTGGAAAAACTCTTACAGACATCGGCCTAGGCAAAGAATTTATGAAGAAGACCCCAAAGGCAATCACAGCAACAACAAAAATAAACAAACGGGACCTGATTAAATTAAAAAGCTTCTGCCTAGTCAATAAAACTATCATTAAAGCAAATGACAACCTACAGAATAGGAGAAAAAAGGGCTGATAACTAGAATCTATATAGAACTCAGGAAAAATAGCAAGAAAAATCAAACCACCCCATTAAAAAGTGAGCAAAGGACATGAACAGAAATCTTTCAAAAGAAGACAGACTAATGGCCAAGAAACATATGAAGAAATGCTCAAAATCTCCAATCATCAGGGAAATGAAAATCAAAACCACAATGAGATATCACTTAACTCCAGTGAGAATGGCCTTTATCAAAAAGTCCCAAAACAATAAATGTTGGCATGGATGCAGAAAGATAGGAACACTCTTACACTGCTGGTAGGACTGCAAATTAGTACAACCTCTATGAAAAATAATATGGAGATATCTCAAAGAAGTAAAGTAGAACTACCATTTGATCCAGCAATTCCACTACTGGGTATTTACCCAAAGGGAAAAAAGGCATTCAATAATACAGACATCTACACTCAAATACTTATAGCAGCAAAATTCACAATTGCAAAGATGTGGAAAAAAATCCAAGTGTCCATCGATATATGACTGGATTAATAAAATGTGGTATATGTATACCATGGAGTACTACTCAGCCATGAAAAAATGGTGAACTAATACCTCTTGTATTATCCTGGACGGAGCTAGAGCCCATTCTTCTAAGTGAAGTATCACAAGAATGGAACAAAAAGCACCACATGTACTCATGGTTAAATTGGTACTAATCAATCAACACTTATGTGCACGCATGAAAGTAACATTCATCAGATGTCTGACAGGTGGGAGAGGGGAGGAGGGGATGGGTAAATTCACACCTAACAGGTGCAGTGCACACTGTCTGGGGCATGGGCACACTTGCGGCTCTGGCTCTGCTGGTGGAAAGGCAATGTATGTAACCAAAGCGTTTGTATTCCCATAGTATTCTGAAATTTAAAAAGTAAGTTGCAGACATGATATCCCCTTACCCTATAGAAACTTTACATAATTTCTAAAAAACAAAAGTGTTCTCTTACATTTTAATGGTAAAATTAATACAATCAGAAAATCAACATTGATAAAGTGTTAATATCTAATCCACATACCTTATTCAGATTCTTCCAATCGATCTGATTAGGTCTTTCATAGCAAAATAAAACCTAGATTATGTATTGCATTTAGTTTTCATGTTACTTTAGCCTTTTTAAATTTTTTTTAATTTATCATATTATGGGGGTACAAATGTTTAGGTTACGTATGTTGCCCTTGCCCCATCCGAGTCAGAGCTTCAAGTGTGTCCATCCCCCAGATGGTGCACACCACACCCATTAGGTATGAATAGACCCATCCCCTCCTGCACCCTCCCATCTGCCCAACACCGGATGAATGTTATTACTATATGTGCACTTAAATACTGATCAGTTAAAACCATTTGATTGTGAGTACATGTGGTGCTTGTTTTTCATTCTTGTGCTGCACCACTTAGTAGAATGGGTATCAGCTCTATACAGGATAATACAAGAGGTGCTAGATCACCATTGTTTTTTGTGCACATGTAGAACTCCATGGTATACATATACCACATTTTATTAATCCACTCATGTATTGATGGGCTCTTGGGTTGTTTCCACATTTTTGCAATTGTGAACTGTGCTGCCATAAACATTCAAGTGCAGATGTTTTTATTATAGAATGTATTTGTTTCCTCCAGGTAAATGGCCAATAGTGGAATTGCTGGATCAAATGGTACTTCTACATTTAGTTCTTTGAGGTATCTCCATATTAATTTCTATAGAGGTTGTACTAGCTTGCAGTCCCATGAGCAGTATATAAGAGTTTCTATCTCTCTGCATCCATGTCAATATTTATTGTTTTGGGACATTTTTATGAAGGCCATGCTCACTGGAGGTAAGCAATATCTCATTGTGGTTTTGATTTGCATTTCCCTGATAATTAGAGATGTTGAGCATTTTTTGATATGTTTGTTAGCCATTAGTCTATCTTCTTTTGAAAAGTTTCTGTTGATATCCTTTGGCCACTTTTTGATAGGGTTGTTAGTTTTTTTTTGTTGTTGCTGATTTCCCTGAGTTCTATAGAGATTCTGGTTATTAGCCCTTTATCATATGTGTAGCATGTGAATATTTTCTTCCATTCTGTAGGTTGTCTCTTTGCTCTCGTTATAGTTTCCTTGGCTGTGCAGAAGCTCTTTCATTTGATCAGGTCCCATTTATTTATTTTTGTTGTTACTGTGATAGCCTTTGGGTCTTCTTCAAAAATTCTTTACCTAGGCCAATGAATGTAAGAGTTTTTCCAACATTTTCTTTTAGAATTCTTATAATTTCATGCCTTAGGTTTAAGTCTGCTATCCACCGTGAGTTGATTTTTGTGAGAGATGAGAGGTGTGGATCCTGTTTCAGTCTTCTACATTTGGCTGTCCAGTTTTCCCTGCACCATTTATTGAATAGAGATTCTTTTCCCAAGTGTATCTTTCTGTCTGCTTTGTCAAAGATTAGATGGATATATGAGGATGGTTTTATATCTAAGTTCTCAGTTCTGTTCCATTGGTCTATGTCTCTGTTCTTGTGCCAGTACCATGCTGTTTTAGTTACTATAGCCTTGTAGTATAGATTGAAGTCTGTCAAATTGATGCCTCCCAATTTGTTCTTTTTGCTTAAGGTTGCTTTGGCTATACAGAGTCTTCTCTGGTTCCATATGAAGCTAGAATTATTTTTTTCTAGATCTGTGAAAAGTGATGTTGGTATTTTAATAAGGATTGCATTGAATCTTTAGATCACTTTTGGGTACTATGGACATTTTAAGAATGTTGATTCTGCCAACCCATGATCATGGTATGATTATCCACCTGTTTACGTCCTCTGCTATTTCCTTCCTCAGTTTTTATAGTTCTCCCTGTAGAAGTCTTTTACCTAATTAGTTAAATATATTTCTAAGTATTTTATTTTGTTTGTTGCTATTGTGGAGGCTACTGAGTCTTTGATTTGGTTCTCAATTTGACTGTTGTTGGCATATAAATATGCTACTGATTTCTGTACATTGATTTTGTAACCTGAGACTTTGCTGAATTTTTTTTATCAATTCTGGTAGTCTCATGGCAGAATCTTTGGGGTTTTCTAGATATAAGATCATATCATCAGCAAAGAGTGATAGTTTGACCTCTTCTGCCCCCATTTGGTTACCCTTTATTTTCTTCTCTTGTCTGACTAGTGTGGCTAGGACTTCCAGCACTATGTTGAATAGAAGTGGTGATAGAGGGCAGCCTTCTCTGGTTCCAGTTCTAAGTGGGAATGCTTTCAAATTTTCCCCATTCAGTATGATGTTGGCTATGGGTTTGATATATATGGGTTGTATCATTTTCAGGTAAGTCCTATCTATGCCTATTTTCTTAAGTGTTATCATAAAAGTGTGCTGAATTTTGTCGAATGCTTTTTCTGCATCTATTGAGAGGATCATATGGTCTTTGTTTTTGCTTCTATTTATGTGGTGAATTACCTTTATAGATTTGTTTATGTTGAACCATCCTGCATCTCTGGGATGAAACCCAGTTGGTCATGATGGATTATTTTTTTTTTTTTGATAAGCACCTGAATTCGGTTTGCTAGGGTTTCATTAAGAATTTTTGCATCTATATTCATAAGGGATACTGGTCTGTAGTTTTCTTTTTTTGTTACATCCTTTCCTGGTTTTGGTATCAGGGTGATGTTGGCTTCACAAAGCGTGTTGTGAAGGATTCCTTCCTTCTGATATTGTGGAATAATTTCTGTAGGTTAGGCACCCATTCTTCTTTGTAGGTCTGGTAAAATTCGGGTCTGAAACTATCTGTTCTGTGACTTTTCTTTTTAGGAATTTTATTAATTGCTGCTTCAGTTTGGGCACATGATATTGGTCTGTTCAGGAGTCCTATTTTTTCCTGACTGAGTCTAGGGAGGTTGTGTGTTACTGAGAATTTGTCCATTTCCTTCACATTTTCAAGTTTATGTGCATAGAAATTTTTATGGTATTCATAGATGACATTTTGCATTTCTGTGTCATCAGTTGTAATTTGTCCTTTTTTCTTTACTGATGGAGCTTATTAGAGTCCTTTCTATTCTGCTTCTCATTAATCTAGCAAGAGGCATGTCTATTTTGTTTATAATTTCAAAGAACAAACTTTTTATTTTATTAATCTTCTGTATAGTTTTTTTTGTTATAAATTTCATTTAGTTCTGCTCGATCTTTATTATTTCTTTTCTTCTGCTGGGTTTGTGATCAGTTTGCTCATCCTTTTCCTGTTTTGTTGAGACAATTCATTAGATTGTTTATTTGTGATCTTTGTGTCTTTGGATGTAGGCATGTATGGACATAAATTTTCCTCTCAGGACTGCTTTAGCTTCGTCCCACAAATTTTGATAACTTGTGTCTCCTTTATCATTTAGTTCAAAGAATCATTTGATTTCCTTCTTGATTTCTTCCTTAATGCAATAATCATTCTGTAAAGGGCTGTTTAGTTTCCATGACTTTGTGTAGAGATGAGAGCTTTGTTGGAGTTGATTTCTAATTTTATTCCACTCTGGTCTGAGAAGATGTATGGTATAATTTTTATTTTTTTTTTTTAATTTTTGAGACATGCTTTGTGGCCTAGGATATGGTCAACCTTAGAGAATGTCCCATGATCTGATGAGGAAATTGTATATTCTGTGGTTTTGGGGTAGAATGCTCTGTAAATGTCAGTTAGGCCCATTTGTTCTAGAGTTCTGTTTAAGTCCATTGTTTCTTTGTTTATTTTATTTTTGAAGGATCTGTCCTGTTCTGTCAGAGGGGTATTGAAGTCTCCAGCTATTACAGTGTTGGTGTTTACCATTTTGTTTAGATCAAGTAGGATTTGCTTTATGAATCTGGGTGCAGCTAAGTTAGGTGCATAAATATTTATAATTATGTCTTCTTGTGGAATTGTTCCCTTAGCCATTATATAGTGACCATATTTGTCTTTGTTTACTTTTGTTGATTTGAAGACTAAGTTATCTGAAATCAGAACTTCCACACCAGGTTTCTTTCAGCTTCCTTTTGCTTGGAAGATTGTTTTACAACCTTTCACCTTGAGTCTGAATGCATCCTTGTGTGTTAGCTGTGTTTCCTGAAGACACTAGATACTTGGCTTCTGCATATGTATATTTATCTATTCGGCCAGCCTATGTCTCTTCAGTGGGCAGTTCAAGCCATTCACATTTATTGAGAGAATTGATAAGTGGGGGAGATTTCTGTTCATTCTGTTGAGTTCAACTTTGTTGCTTTGTTTTCTCTCTTGAGCCATTGTTGTATCTGGCCTTTGACCTTTAGCTTTTGGATGATTTTACATTTTTGAGCATTTATTGTGCTGATCCATGTGTAACCCTGTTTTGAGTACTTCCTGGAGGGAGAGCAGGTCTTGTCTTGATGAATTCCCTCAGTCTTTGCTTGTCTGAGAAGGTCTTTATTTCTGCTTTGTGTATGAAACTTAGTTTTGCAGGGTACAAGATTCTAAGCTGGACATTATTCTGTTTGAGAAGAGTGAGTTGGGGCCCCAGTCTCTTCTTGCTTGTAAGGTCTCAGTTGAGAAGTCTTCTGTTATTCTGATGGGTTTTCCTTTGTAGGTTACCTGGTTCTTTCCCCTTACACCTCATAGGAAGGTCTCTTTGGGGTTATTTTGGTCAGTTTGTCAACTGTGTGTTGTGGTGTCTTTCATTTGTGATGAATTTCCCAGGGGTCCTTTGAGCTTCTTGTACTTGTATATCTAGATTTTTAGGAAGGCCTGGGAAATTTTCCTCTATAATATCAACAAATAGCTTGTCTAACCCTTGTGTATTTTATTCTTCACCCACAGGGATGCCTATGATTCTTATGTTAGGCCTCGTCGCATAATCCCACATTTCTTTTTTTTTTTTTTTCAGGTACTAACATTTTTGGATGTTTTCTAATTTATTTTGAGTATTTCTTTAGCATATTACAAAACCAAAGGAGCATATAAAACAATGTGAACATTTCTTTTAATTACTGTAATCTTTTCATTTATTATTTTAAATACATGCATATTAAATACATAGCAGGGAATACAAAAAAAATGCTAGCATGGGCTATAGATGTGGCCACACAATGTTATAATTTTTAGTCTCTTGCCTGTACTCTTATATATAATTTTAAATGTTATATTATAAAGTAAATCATTACTTTTAACAATATGTCAATAGGGATAAATATCTAGATAAGTTTAAGTCAAGGTTTTGGAGACCTGCACATTGATCACTATATCATTATTCAGATGTCATCCTTTTTTTAATCTTTGTCTACCTTCAGCTCCACTTTTCTTATGTCTCCATAAAACAGAGAGGACATATATGATATTATATAGTATATAATTGGTTTAGATAAAGTATAACAGCAGGATCTAGAATTCAGTTGGCCTCCCAAGCACCACTAACCTTTTTTAACCAAAGGCCAGTGGATTTCAGAGGTATGCAAGAGAAACAGAGATCAAAGAACACAATAAGACAATGTTGATGAAAAATCATCTTTTCCTTTGGGTAGATTCCCAATAGTGGGATTGCTGGATCGAATGGTAGGTCTACTTTTAGGTCTTTGAGGAATCTCCATACTGTTTTTCCATACAAGTTGTACTAATTTCAAGTCCCACCAACAATGTAAAAGCATTCCTTTCTCTCTGCTTCCATACCAGCATCTATTGTTTTTGGACTTTTTAATACAAGCCATTCCAACTGGGGTAAGGTGATTTCTCATTGTGGTTTTATAATTTCTGGGGAATTGGGATGAGGAACACAGTTCAGAAATGAAACTCTCTGTAGTTATGCCACTGTGGGCATAAGAATATTCTTGCTATATGCTTTAAATGTTCTAGTGTAGATGTCTTTTTTATAGAGTATCTTTTTTTCCTTTGGGTAGATGTCCAGTAATGGAATTGCTGGATCAAATGGCAGTTCAACACTTAAGTGCACATATAGTAGTAACATTCATCGGGTTTTGGGCAGGTGGGAGGGGTTAGGAGGGTATGGGTATATTCACACCTAATGTGTGTGATGTGCATCATCTAGGGGATGAACACATGTGAAGCTCTGACTCGGATGAGGCAAAGGCAATATATGCAACCTAAACATTTGTACCTTGTAATATGCTGAAATAAATAAAAGAATATTCTTGCACATCTGATCTGTCAGTGAATAGATCATGTGGATTCTAGTTGCTCAGGGCAGAGGAATTCGTATAGTAAACTGTAGTCCTTTTTATGCCTCTCTGCCATTGGTGCTACCACCATCACTACAATTAGGTTCAAAATGTGCTTTATAATCTCCCCTGAGCCACAGTAGCTTTCAGAGGGGAGCATGGTTAGCCCTGACATACTCCTGTCTGCCCACTCTAGCTCACTTCTCATGGACACCCTTCTACTCACTTCTCTAACAAACATTAGCCTTTCTACTCTGGTGGTTTGTGAACCACAGACTCTCAGTATCCCAGTGACAATGGGATGCAGGCTTGCTTATCCATACTGAAGAGGATCTGAGGGGTTAAGGGGGAAGTGGAGAAATGTTATATGTAGGAAGCTGCCAAAGCTCAGCCCACTCCACAGTTTAAATTATGACAGAAAAATAATGGGATATATTCATATTTGCACTTCTCACTTAACTATACTTCTCTAGTACAGGATATAACATTTCTACAAAATTGAGAATAATTATTTATTGATACATAATAATTGTACATATTTATGGAGTACATGTTACATCTTGATACAAGCACACAACATACAATGATCAAATCAGGGTAACTGGGACAAGATTCACCTGAAACATTCATCATTGCTTTCTGTTGGGAGCATTTGAAAACTTCTAGCTATTCTGAAAAACAATAAACTATTGTCAACTATAGTTGCCCCATTGTACCACTGAACATCAGAACTTCTTCCTTCTATTAAACAGAATTACCCCTTCATCAACATCTCTTCATTACCCCTTCCCACCACCCTTACCAATCTCTAGTAGCCACCATTCTATTCACTACTTCCTTGAGATCATTTTTTTTAGGTCCCATATATGAGTGTGAAAATGAAATGTTTGTCTTTCTGCGCCTGGTTTATTTCACTTAAAATAATGTCCTCCAGATCTATCCATGTTTCTGCAAATGACAAAATTTCCTTCTTTTTCATAGCTAAATAATATTCCACTGTGTACATACACCACATCATTTTTATCCATTCGTCCCTTGATAAACCCTTAAGCTGATTCCATATTTTAGCCATTGTGTATAATGCTGCAATAAATACTGAAGTGCAAATATCTTCTGGTTACATTTTATGTCTTTGCCTCACCCAAGCGAGGTTTAGAGGCATGCCCTTCCCCCTACAATGCTTACCGTGTCTGTGACCCTTAGTTTTGAGTTCATCCCCCCATAATCCCCTAATCCCTAGAGAATATTACTACCATGTGAGCACCATAGTGTTGATCAGTTAGTACCAGTTTGACGGCGAGTATATGTGTAGACTCTTACTCCGATCTTGTGATATCTCACTGTGGATAATGGGCTCAAGCTCAATCCAGGAAAATATACGAGGTGCTAGATCACTGTCTTTTCTTATAATGAGTAATATTCCATTGTATACATATACCAAATTTTAGTAATCCACTCATGAATTGATGGGCACTTGGGTTGTTTCCACATCCTTGCAATAGTGAATTGTGCTGCCATAAACATTCTGGTGCAGATGTCTTTGTTATAGAATGTCTTTTGCTCTTTTGGGTAGATACCCAACAGTGCTATTCCTGGATAGCACTCGAATGGTATTTCCACTCCCAGCTCTTTGAGCTATCTCCATATTCTTTTCCACAGAGGTTGCACCAATCAATCCCACATTTCTTGTAGGCTTTGCTCTTTTATTTCTCTGCTGTATCTCTGTGACTGACTTATTTATTTGAAAGGTGTTATCTTCAATTCCTAAGTTTCTTTCTTCTGTTTGATCTACCCTGTTCTTGATGCTTTCCACTGTGTTTTGTAATTCCTTGAATAAATTCTTCATTTCTAGAAGTTCTCTTTGATTTTTCTTTAATATTTCAATTTTCAAGGTGAATTTTTCTTCAAGTCCTGGATTTTTTCTTGTGATTTCTTTGTGTTGGTTATCCATTTTCTCTTGCATATCATTGAGTTTTCTTACAATCCATGTTCAAAGTTCTTCTGCTATTTTGGTGTTCATTGCTAGAGAGCTTGTGTTCCCTTTTGGGGGTATGATTTCCATTTGATTCTTCATACTTTCAGAGTTCTTTAGCTGATTCCTTCACATATGGATCAGCTGTTGCTTCTTACCTTTAGATTTTTGTTTGGATAGTGACACATCCAGTTTAGTCTCTGAGACAGTAGGTGGTGTCTGTGGGTGAGATTTGACCACACCCTGTATTAGGAGTCAGTAGATACAGTAAAAGTGTGTGTAAAATGACCTCCCTGTCAGTAGATGGTGCTTGCTGGGAGGAGCAAGCTGCAATGTTGTTTTTGGGTTCTGTAACCAGCTCTTTTTCCTCTGGAAAGGCACTCTAGTGCCTCACCTGGTGGGTGGGGCTCTGGGACTTCCAGGTATGTTCTTATTCTCTACTTCAGAGGGGACAAGTGGGGGAGTGAGGCTGGGCAGGGATGGGTTGGGGGAGCCTGTCTTTAAGCTCCACAAATGCTGTTATCAGGGGTCAAAGGTCTCTTCTTTGCTTCTGGGAAAAGCTGCCAGTGAGGGGCTGAAATGGCCCCACTCAGCCAAAAAGTCTGCATGGTGGTGGGGATGTCTGAGACCCACAGTGTGGAGCAGGCCTCACTCCTTTCCACCCTCCCTTATTCTGTGGTTTCTCCTGGGCCTCTCCCAGCAGGCAGGACCTCAAGTCCGTGGCTCTCCACTGGCTGTGATACAGGCCAGGAGGTTCTCTACCCAGGATCACAGCCTGAGGTGGGAGCACAGCCATCCCAGGGGAGGAGGGTTGCCCCTCAAGCATGCTGATCTGTCCCTGAAGGCACATACAGCTCAGTATACTCATTCACAAATATCCCTTCTGTGCCCCCAGGCAACACAATTCAAACCCGGGTGCATGGAATCTGGTCAGCAGGCCTGTCCTCTGGGCCCCGAAGATCAACCCCCAACCCTGCCAGGGAGAACAGTGCTGGTCTCAAGTCACTTACAGGGTACCCAAGCAGGATCAATCTCTCTC
Source organism: Eulemur rufifrons (assembly GCF_041146395.1). Taxonomy (NCBI): domain Eukaryota; kingdom Metazoa; phylum Chordata; class Mammalia; order Primates; family Lemuridae; genus Eulemur; species Eulemur rufifrons. Next base: position 17,949,375 of record NC_091012.1, on the reverse strand, counting down.
TGCCTTGGGATTTGTCCCGCTCCCCTGGAGTCATCAGGCAAGCAGCACCTGGGAGGACTGGTGGGTAGGGAGCTCACAGTCAGAGTACCCCTCAGTCTGCTGTAGGGTCCCAAAAGGAAAAGTCCTATTCCCTGTAGATGCCTCTGGGTGGTGGCTAAATTGTCTCTCTTGGCAGTGGCAGATAGGGAAGGGGAAGGGGAGAATAAAGCAATATGGTGCCTGCCTATCGGCTGGGGTCTGTGGGATGGGAGTTGCCCCGAGGGAGCTGGGAGCCTGGTGCCCTGTCCGCAAGAGGCTCAAGGCTCACTGGCGGCGGCCGTCTCTGGGCTGGTGTCAGCAGGTCTCTCCAACTGCTCAGGAGCCCACCAGCAGTCCGAGATGCAAGGGAGGGGAAATTTAACCACTCCACCTACCCTTGTTGCTGGTCTCCAAGCCTCTCAGCAGCCTTTGTCCTTCCAGTTCTCCCCAGAAACTTCTTCCCGTGGAGTCTCCTGTAGTTTCAGACATCCTTCCTTCCAACCCTCATATGATCTGTGTTTGTCTGCCTGTTTATTTTTTTTTTTTTTCACTTTCTTCTCAAATCTATCTTTCTTCCAGAGACACTCCGGCTGGTGGTTTTTCTCATCCTCCATCTTGCCCCTCCCCCTAATCTGCCCCCTTTAGGCTTCTTTAATAAGGAACAGTTCTTCAGTCTGTCTTTCATGACATGTAGTCTTTCATGAAGACTACAGGCCAGTTGGTGTGTTGAATGTTCCTCAATTTGGATTTTTCTGTTGTTTCCTTATGATTATAATTCATGTTGTGCATTTTTGGCAGGAACACCACAAGACCAATGTATGTCATATCAAAAGGCACTGGATATTCCAATATTTGTTTACATTCCTTTTTGTCCTTGTCATGTAAGTGTAAATCCAAATGCTGTGCTCAAAAATTACTTAGGTAGAGAACCTATGTCAGAAAAATGGTGGAGTAGGCAGCTCCAAATTCCTATTCCTCTACAGAAACATCAAAAAGCAAGCACAGTCCAGATGTCAGTAAGATGACAGATTAGAACTTCCCAGTTTTCATCCCCCCATAGAAACATCAATTTTTACAACTATCCATAAACAAAAATACCTTCAGAAAACTAAGGACAGCAGGCGAGAGATTACAGCATCTGGGTATAGCACAGAAATAATAAAGACCCATTGAAGAGGGTAGGAAGGGCAGTTTTACATTATCTGCATCACCCTTCCTCCAACCTGAGGCAGCACAGTATGCAGAGGGACACCCTCCACTTGGAGGAAGGAGAAGAATGTAAACACAGGATTTTGCCTTGCACCCTAACACTGGGCCTGTCACAGTAAAACCCAGCACTGGGCAGGTCCTCATGGCCCCAGATTCCAGGCTGGTACCCAGATTCCAGGCTGGTGCCCACAGACTGGGCCTCTAGGCCCACCCCAATGCCAGGCTGGATCTCACAGCCCCAGGTTTCAAGTTTGCCCAGTGGACTCAGTCTTCAGGCCCACCCCACCACTAGGCCAACTCCAGCTGTTTCAGCCTCTGGGATGTCCCCGTGGCAAACCAGCCTCCACGTATCCAGGCTCTAGGCCAGTTCCTGCAGCCCTAGTTGTCTGGCCAGTGCCTTCGGACCCAGCTTCCAGGCCAGCCCCTGCATATACAACCTCCAGGCCCACCCATTGCCAGGTCAGCTCCTGTGTCTTCAGGCCCCAGGTCCCAGGTCCAGCCCAGGTACCAGATCATCACAGAGCCAGGTTGGCCCAAATAGCCCCAGACTTCAGGCCTGCCTCAGCACCAGGTTTGCACCCCTAGCCTCAGGCACTAGACCAGCACCCATGAACATAGGCTCCAGACCTGCCCAGTATTTGGCAGGTCCTTGTAGCCTTACATTCCAGGTAGCCATTGCAGTCCCACACTCCAACAGACTCAAGGTCCAGACCCATCCCAGCAGACCCCAGTACTGGGCCTATCCTTGTGGACCCAGACTCCAGGCCTGCACCTGTGGACCCAGGTTCCAAGTTGGCCCTCTTGGTCCCCATGACCCAGACTAGCTGTCACAGACATAGACTTCAGGCAAACACTGACACACCCAGATTCCAGCCCAGCCCTCATAGACCCAGGATCCAGGCCAGGCCCCATGGCCTCAGGCACCAAGTCAGAACTCATGATTCCAGGTTCTGGAACAAATTCCATAGACACATGCTATATGCCTACACCATCACCAGGCTGGCCTCAGGCTCCATGTTCATTCCTATGACCCCAGGCTCCAGTGGATTCAGGGTGCAGGCCTGTTCTAGAAGACATAAGGGCCACACCCACCCCAGTATGCCCTGGTGGCATGCCAGTCCCCATGGAACCAGGACCCAGGCCCACCCCATAGACTCATCTCCAAGCCCACCCCAGCACCAGACCAGTGCCCATGTATTCAGACTCCAGGGATGGCCCACTCGGTCAAGGCAGCAGGACCACCTCAGAACCTGGCTATCCCCTGCAAACTCAGGGTCAAGGCCTCCTCCCAGCACCAGTTCAGCCCCTGTGGACCCAGACTTCAGGCCAGCCCCTAGGGATATAAGCTTCAGTCCTACTCTCATGGAACCAGGCTAGAGGAAGACTCAATCAACAGATCCACCCAGTGGATCCAGGTTTCAGGTCTAATACTGTGGAATTCTGAGAGATCAGGGTCAGTGTCTACCAGCCCAACCATTTTTTTTTTTTATGAAGGTCAGCTCCTAAGCCATGGGACTGCAGCTCTATGTTTTTAGGCAGCACTGAGTATGCCCATACAGCTTCCATGGAGTTTTGCTAAAAGCTATTGAACATCCTCCAGTGTTTTGGGTGAGACATGGACCAGGTATTCAGGGTATTTGCATTTTCCCATCAGAGTCTTAGCCACACCATGCAGGGACTAGACCTGTGATCATCCATGGGCTTGGGGGATGAGGGGCTACAGCAGAAGGAAAGCAGCAACACCGGAGGCCCTCACCCTAGCAGTACTTGGTCTTGTGAGGCACTGTGGGAGCTCAGTTAAAGTCACCCCCATCACCAGTTAGGTTTAGGTTTGGGCAATCTTACTCAGCTCCACCTCACCAACTCAGTGAGCCCAGCATTGTGTTATCCCCTCTGACTTTACCAGGGGGGAGTAATTGCTACCTGGAGCCTGGTAGTGAGATGGATGTAAAGCTCTACCAACCGAGCCAGCTCACTCTTGCTCACCAACACAGTCCTGACCACCACTGAGACCCTAGGTCACTAGAACAGTCTACCTTGCTCAAGGAACAACACACCCTCAAGTAGAGGCCCGCTGTTTAGGGACCTGATCCCAGGAAGGGTGGCTGACGCCATATAGGGAAACACTCTCCTTACACTGGAACCTTTCCTCCTACAGCTGCAGGGGAGTACAATGGCTCTGAGCATCATCTACAGCCACTGTAATTTCAGAAGAACCCCCAAGGCAACAACCAACAACAGCAGTATGCAGCAGCACAAAGCAGCTACAAACCACTAGTAAGCAGTGATTCCTTCCCAAAGGGACAGGGCTAATTCGGAGGGCAGTTAGTAAGCTATTTGTAGCTAATAGGCATTGTAGAGCTATATAATCTGTGCCAACCATCCCATCTTCATCATCAATTGTTTTGAGTGTCCTCAGCAAAATCGGGATTCAGTTATCAGAGCAGCTAGCAATCTGCCATAATGGGAAATGAAGGGGGAGATAGACAGTGGTGTTAACAATGTGCCTTTCACAGGATACTTCTTTTAACTGGTGGACAGCCTAATGCCTAGTTGTCCAACCTGTGACCAGGGGGGCCCTCACATGTGAAAGTTGTTTATACTGGCAGGTGTCCTTGTGGCTCTTGTCTGATGCATATTCAGTTTATGTCTGCCTGACCATCACTCTGGCACTGGAAGCCCTACCTGTGTTCTCACCAGCATCCAGGGGAAAACCCAGCCACAGGCAGCCCCTAGTTCTTCAGTTGGAAGACACAAATTCAATACACCACCACAATAGGAAACAAGTTCAAAGATTTTTACTTTAAAACCCTGGGCATAATGAGTCAGGAGGGCAGTCTCCAATCCCTAGGTCATGGAAGATAGAAGTAAAGAGTCAGGGGGAGAGAGCATGCACACATGGAAACTAGCTGCATATATAAGGGAATAAGGTGTAGGTAACTTTAAGTTAATGGGCAAATGCTTGAATGGTTTGTTTAAAGGAAGTAGTGGCAAAGCCCAAATCTGTTAGGCAAGAGAGAGACCTCTGGCCACTGGCTTGAGCCATTTGAGTGTGATGTAGAACTGGAAACTCTGTCTAAGATGCCTGAGCTCTACTTCTGGTCTGAGAAAGTTAAAGCCATATTCAAAATGGATGCTGAGGCACCATAAAATTATAAGAATTTGGAGGGAGGGGGCCAAGATGGTAGATTAGAAGCAGCCAGCACTCACTGCTCTCAAGGAGAAAATCAAAAGTTGTGGGTAGGGCTTCACCTGAAGATAGACTATCTCTGAGAGAGCATTGTGAATCATCAGAGAAGCAACTGGAGACACTCAAAGTGGGGGAAAGAGAGGCAGGGTAATCTACTGGGCAAGATCAGAAGGTACCTATGGGGAAGGGGAAGCGTCCACATGTGGGGAAGAGTCAGGGGAAAGATCCTGGGTCTCCACACTCCCTCATCAGAACCTGAAACCCGAGCTGTGAGGGCCCCCCCCCAACCACAGCAGGCCTCAAAACTGATCAGAGAGCTGCTTGGGGACTGTGCAGCACCATCACACCAGAGAGTGGGCACAGTGGGGTCCCACCAGCTTCTGATCCCAGGTCACTGCAATAGATGCCATTCTGTCCTCTTAGCTCTAGGGTGCCTGGTCTGCAGAGGGGTAAGCTCCTCAACAGCTTCCTCCCCTTTACCCCTGCCAGACCAGGGAGGGAGCAGGGAGAATGGACACTCTCACATGTACTGTGGCTGGGTGCTGTACACTTCCGCAACCCACCCCACTGGCTGCCTCCCAGGAATCTGAAAAGAGCAGGCTCCCACCAGCCCTCAGAATCTGCTGGCACCATCTCCCTATCTTGATAGCACCACCGCTGCTATCTGAGTAGCACCACAGCAGCTGCCACAGTTGGACCTGGGCAGAGGGAGAGCCCCAGCCACCATGACTCCCCAGTAGAGTGCTGCTGTGGCCTGAAGAGTTGCCCCAAATGCTGGCTGTAGTCCTGTAACCTACCTATGTTCCATCCAAGGCCCCCCCTACCTGTCCAAGCATCTGCCAAGGTCCAATAACCCACCACCAGTTGCAGTCCTGTGAAGTGCCCAGGCACACACCAAGGACTTGTAGTGCACCCAGGCACCCATCAAGGTCCTGCAACCTGCCTCACTACCAGCTACAGTTCCATGACACATCTGGCACTGGCCAAGATCTCAGAACCTGCCAAGGCACCCACCAAGGTCCCACAAGCCACCTGGGCGCCAGCCAAAGTCCCATGACAGGCCCAGGTGCCACCCTAGGTCACGTGTCTCACCCAGGCACCAGTCAAGGTCCCAGGACCCACCCAGGTGCTGTCCAAGGTCCTGCAACCTGCCCAACCATCATGGGCCCATGTCCCACATTCCCCAGTGGCTCCATGTACTGCAAGCCTGGCAGCACACTGCACTGTGCACATTGGCAACCCCAACCACACTCCACACTGCACAGCTGCCATGGCACTTCCCCCACACACATTGTCACACATTTGCTCACTGGAAACTGCCCCTCTCCCCTGCATGTTGTTCCCATCCCTGGAACTGAGCAAAGCAAAAGTCCATAGCCCTGACATCTTGGACCAGTGCCTAAATAGCCTCACACAGCCACCACTGCGACTGCCATGGGGAGGCCCAAGCAGAGCAAACTCCCAGGTCACCTGCTTCTGCACAGCAAGACTCATCCAGCTCCCTGCCTGAGCTTCCAACACCAATTTACCATTACATACAAATATCCCCCAGCACTGGCTCAGACTGTGACAAACACAGGGGAATGGAATGACGCAGGAGAACAGCTGAGTTACAGGTTCTCAGTGTATCTGTCCTTGTCCCATTGGGTCAATCCTCCAGAGTAGGACACAAGAGAGCTATCTAGGGACCTGTCCTTCTCACTAAATAGGAGAGTTCCCAGCAAAGAAGAACAGGTGCACTGCAAACCTATCTTCCCTGGGCTGAGAGAAGAGGTTCCAGATGAGAAAAAAATCAGCAAAAGAATTCTGGCAACATGAAAAAAAAAAAAAAACAAGCAAGTTCTACACCCCCAAAGGATCACAATAGATACACAGCAACAGGCCACAACTAAAGGGAAATCATTGAAATATCAGAAATGAAATTCAGAATATGGATGGCAAATAAGATGAATGGGATTGAAGAGAAAGTTGAAAACCAACACAAAGAACCAAAAAAATTATTTCAGGATATGAATGAAAAAAAAGTAAAACTTGCTAAAGAGATAGACAACATAAGAAAGGATATAACAGAACTTAAAGAAATGAAAGAGTCATTTAAGGAATTTCAAAATATAGCAGAAAGCTTTAACAACAGCCTAGAACAAGCAGAAGAAGGAATATTGGAGCTTGAAGACAAGGCTTTCAAACTAACCCAGTCAGTCATAGATGCAGAAAAATGAATAAAGAATGAATGATCACTCACAGAAACATGGAACTATGTGAAGTGAGCCAATATACAAATTATAGGTATACTGGAGGGAGGAGAAGAAAAAGTAAAAAGCATGGAAAACCTATTCAAGGGAATACTAAAGAGAACTTCCCTGGGATCACCAGAGATTCAAATATACAGATACAAGATGGTCATTGATCACCAGGATGATGCATAGCAAATAGAGTCCCCTTTGTTGTTCAATTTGAGGAATCTTTTAATTTCCATCTTATTTTCACGGCAAATTCATAGAAAATAGGAAATTTCCAGGACACATAGTCATCAACTTAGTCAAAGTCAAAATGAAGGAGAAAATTCTATATAAACTTCAAGACAAAAGCAACAACTAACCTACAAAGGAAAACCCATCAGGTTAACAGAAGACTTCTCAGTGGATACCTTACAAGCCAGACGGGATTGGGACCCCATTCTTAGTCTTCTTAAATGGAACAACTGCCAGCCAATAATTCTGTATCCTGCAAAAGTAACATTCATAAATGATGGAGAAATAAAAACTTTTCTAGACAAGCATAGGCCTGACCTACAGGAAATACTCAAAAGTTAATTACACATGGAACAGCACAATAAATACTCATCAGTGTAAAACACCAGAAAGTTAAAGTTCACAGCTCTTATAAAACAGTAGCACAAGACAGAAAACAAAACAAGGTATCACCCAACTTGATAAACAGAACAGTATCCCACATATCAATATTAAGACTGAATGTTAATAGCCTTAGTACCCCACTCAAAAGACATACACTATCTGAATGAATGGAAAAACACAACCCAAGTGTATGCTGTCTCCAAACAACACATATAACTCTTAAGGAATTGCACAGATTCAAGGTAAAGGGATGGAAAAAATATTCTACACAAATGGAAACCAAAAGTGAGCAGCTGTAGAAATTCTCATATCAGGTAAAATGAGTTCAAGTCAACAATGGTAAAGAAAAAGAAAGAGACAAAGATGGTCATTATGTAATGGTAAAGGGAACAATTTAGCAAGAAGACATAACAATGCTAAATACATATGCATCTAATACAGGAGCTCCCAGATTCATAAAGCAAATGCTAATATATCGAAGCAAAAAAAAAAAAACAAATAAACAGTAGCATCATAATTGCTGGGGAATTCAATACCCCACTGACAGAACTAGACATATCATCAGAGCAGAAAATGAATAAAGAAACACTGGACTTAAATGGGACTCTAGAACAAATGGAACTAATAGACATTTACAAATATTCTCAAAAAATTACTGAATATACATTTTTCTCAACAGCATATGAGACATTTTCCAAGACTTATCATAACTTAGGCCACAAAACAAGTCTTATCAAACTCAAAAAAACTGAAATCATACCATATATCTTTTCAGACCACAATGGAATATAAGCAGACATCAATTCCAAGAGAAATACTCAAGTCTACACAAAGTCATGGAAATTAAACAACCTGCTGCTGAATGATCTTTGGGTCAAATATGAAAATAAGATGGAAATTAAAAGATATCTCAAATTGAATGACAAAGGGGACATAAACTTCCGAAATCTATGGGATACAGAAAAGGAAGTCCTAAGGGGAAAGTCCATAGCCTTAAATGTCTACATCAAAATACAGAAAGATCACAAATTAACAACCTAATGTCACATCTCAAGGAACTATTATAGAAAAGGAAGAGCAAACCAAATCCAAAGCCAGCAGAAGAAAAAAAGTAACAAGCTCAGAGCAGAAGTAAACAAAATGGAAACCAAAAAAAAAAATAATAATACAAAGGATCAGCAAAATAAAAAGTTGGTTCCTTGAAAAGATAAACAAAATTGATAGACCACTATCCAGATTAACCAGAAATAGATGTGAAAGGACTCAAATAACCTCAATCAGAAATGGGAAAAAAGAGACATTACAACTGATACTGCACAAATATACAACATCATCTGCGAATACTAAGAAAACCTCTACCTACAAAAACTAGAAAACTTAGAGGAAATGGATAAATTCCTAGAAACACACAACCTCCCAAGCCTGATTCAGGAAAAAAATAGAAATCCTGAAAATACCAATAAAAAACAGTGAGATTGAAGCATTAATAAAAAAAAATGTCCCAATGTAAAAATAGCCCTGGACCTGATGTGTTCACAGCCAAATTTTACCAGACCTACAAATAAGAACTGGCACCTATCCTACAGAAATTTTTCTATAGCATCAAGAAGGAGAGAATCCTCCCTAACTCATTCTATCAAGTCTTGACACCAAAGCCAAGAAAGGACAAAATTAAAAGAGAACTACAGACCAATATCCCTTATGAACATAGATGCAAAAATCCTCAACAAAATGCTAGCAAACTGAATTCAACAACACATCAAAAAGATAATGCACCATGATCAAGTGGGTTTCATCCCAAGGATGAAAGGATGATTCAGCACACACAAATCAGAGAGAAAAAATGGCAGAGTGGAGGTAACCTCCTGGATTCCTGCTCCCAGAGAGGAAGGCATAGATCTCGACCTGCTACACATGAGTGGATTGCTCCCCCACAAGAACAGCATTGTGAATCCACAGAGAATCAGCATGGGACACAAAAAGCAAGAAAAAGAAAAGGTGAACGGGAGATAAGATTGCCAAAATCTGGAGAGTGCGAGACAAACAATAGACAGTAGAGCATGGGAAAGCTGCGCCCTCCTCACCAGCAAGTGAGATGGGATCAGTCCCACAGGAGAATGTCTTGCTTCCCCACTGGCCTCCACACCCACTCAGACAGGGATCTGCCTGAAGTTGGTGCAAAATCATTGCAGGGGACGTGGGGCTCTGTGGAGAGGAGACATCAGCAGCAAGCATCTTGAACTCCTGAGCTCTGTGCCAGGACTGCACTTGGTAGGGGAGGGACTGGTCTAGGCTACCGCTGGAGGCAGTTAGGAGACAGGTAAATTGGCTCTACCACTCAGCGGGTCCAGATTGACGGAGGTGAAAAATAATTAGGAGACTCTAACCTGGAAACCACTGTGGGCTATTAGGCCCACTCAGGGGGGATCAGAGAGAGAGCAAGAGCTCCTGTTGAACAGCTGTGAAATTGTGGGCGGGCGACATAAAAAATACAAGGGGACATCCTGATGACACAGCCCCCCAACCTGGCAACTGACAAGCCCTGAACAATCACCCCCAGTGCTGGCGATCTGTGGGCAGGCAGTCACCATTTTGGGGGTCCACAGCCTAGCCCCTGCAGTGCTATAGGGTGCTGGGCAGCTCCCCTCCCCCAGGCTACAATCTCTGCCTTTGTGCGACCTATGGCCAACAGTACCGTTTTGATATGTGAACTCTGATTGCTACCCCAGTCGTGAGAGATTAGCATGTGGATCTTGCAGGCATTGGGGTGGGCAGACCATTGCCCGTGCGATCTGCAGCCACTGGGGCACTGGGCGGACAGTGGCACCCCCTCTCCCCTGAGCCAGCATCTTTCATGCAGAAAGTGGTAGACACCACCTATGGAGAGGGAGAGACAAGAAAAAGCCACTTTCTCTCTGCAACCAGTGTGAATCTTGGCTGCAGATCAAAACTTGTAAGCCCAGTGACTTAATCCCTCAGACAGGTTTTAGATCAAATCAATACTCTCGGGCTGGATCCACCAGGAACAGCTCCCCAACTGTGGTAGAAGAACCCTGAACAACACATAAGTGGCTCCCCCTAGTGACATAGGAAGCAAAACACCTAGGCTGTTAGGCAGCCTAGGAACAGAGCCCGCACAAGTCTTGTTACTTTCCAGAGGAAAGGTGAAAGGAGGGAAGAAACCATTGATCCAGATGGGAAGGGCTCAGTGACAAAATTCTGGAAGTATAAAGAATCAAACAGAAAATACATCCCCAAAGAGGAACACCAGCTCTCCAGCAATGGACATTAACCAAATTCAGAACACTAAAATGTCACAGGAAGAATTTCAAATATGAATTGTAAGAAAACTGAAGGACATGCAAGAAAAAATACATAACCAACACAAAGAAAACACAGAAAAAAATCCAGGACTTGGAAGAAAAATTCACTAAAGAAATTGAAACATTAAAGAAAAATCAAACTGAAACCCGGGAAATGAAGAATTTCTTCAGGGAATTACAAAACACGGTGGAAAGCCTCAAGAGCAGGGTAGACCAAACAGAAAAAAGAATCTCAGAGATTGAAGAAAACACCTTCCAATTAAATAAGTCAGTCACAGAGATAGAACAAAGAGATAAGAGAAAAGACCAGAGTCTCCAAGAAATGTGGGATTATGTGAAGAAGCCTAACGTGAGAGTTATGAGCATTCCGGAGGGTGAAGAAGATAATACGCAAGGGGTGGATGAGCTACTTGAAGATATAATTGAGGAAAATTTCCCAGGCCTTGCAAAAATATAGATATACAGGTACAAGAAGCTCAAAGGACCCTTGAGAGATTCATTGCAAATAGGAAGACACAACGTCACGCAGTCACAGACTTACCAAAATATACACTAAAGAGGCCATTCTTCGAGCTGTAAGGTGAAAGAAACAAGTAACATACAAAGGAAAGCCCATTTGAATAACACCAGGTTTCTCAACTGAAACCTTACAAGCAAGAAGAGACTGGGGCCCCATTTTCACTCTTCTGAAACAGAATAATGCCCAGACTACAATCTTGTACCCAGCAAAGCTAAGTTTTGCATATGAGGATAAATTAAGACATTCTCAGACAAGCAAAGACTGAGGGAATTCACCAAGACGAGACCAGCCCTCCAAGAAGTTCTCAAAACAGAGTTGCACATGGACCAGCACAAGAAACACTCACGAATGTAAAACCACACCAAAGCTAAAGATCAAAGGCCAGATACCACAATGGCTCAAGAGAGAAAACATAATGATGAAGTTCTACCCAACAGGATGAACAGAACTCTGCCCCACCTATCAGTTCTCTCAATAAATGTGAACGGCTTGAATTCCTCACTCAAGAGACATAGGCTGGCCCAATGGATAAGAAAATACAAGTCAAGCATCTGCTGTCTCCAGGAAACTGATCTAACCTGCAAGGATGTATTTAGACTGAATAAAAAGCAGTAGAAATCGATATTTCAAGCAAACAGAAGCCAAAGGAAGGCTGGCGTGATGGTTTTAATCTCAGATAACTTAGTTTTTAAATCAACAAAAGTAATAAAAGACAAAGATGGTCACTATATAATGGTGAAGGGTACAGTTCCACAAGAAGACATAACTCTACTTAATATGTATGCACCCAACTTAGGTGCACCCAGATTCATAAAGGAAACCCTACTTGATCTAAACCAAATGATAAACAGCAACACCATAATAGCCAGAGATTTCAACACCCCGCTGACAGCACAGGACAGATCCTCCAAACAGAAAATAAAATAAGAAATAATGGACTTAAACAGAATGCTAGAACAAATGGGCCTGACTGACATTTACGGGACATTCTATCCAAAATCCACTGAATATACGTTCTTCTCATCAGCTCATGGGACATTCTCTAAGATTGACCATATCCTAGGACACAAAACATGTCTTAAATTTTTTTAAAAAAAATAGAAATTATACCATGCATCTCCTCAGATCACAGCAGAATAAAAGTAGAAATCAACCTTAACAGAAATTCTCATTTCTACTCAAAGTCATGGAAGCTAAACAACCTTCTCCTGAATGACTATTTTATAAAACAGGAAATCAAGATGGAAATCAAAAGATGCTTTGCACTAAATGACAAAGGAGACACAAGTTACCAAAATCTGTGGGACACAGCTAAAGCAGACCTGAGAGGAAAGTTTATTTCCATAAATGCCTATATCCAAAAGACAGAAAACTTAAAATTAGACACCCTAATGAATAAACTCAAAGAGCTGCAGAAAGAAGAACAGACCAACCCCAAACCCAGCAGAAGGAGTGAAATTGATAAGATCAGCTTAGAACTAAATGAAATGGACAACAGGAAAACTATATGGGAGATTAATAAAACAAAAAAACTGGTTCTTTGAAAAGACAAACAAAATTGACACGCCTTTGGCTAGACTAAGAGCAGAAAAGAAAAAGCTCTAATAAGCTGCATCAGGAACATGAAAGGAGAAATCACAACTGATGCCACAGAGATACAAGAATATCATCTATGAATTCTACAAAAACCTTTATGTACACAAACTGGAAAATGTGGAGGAAATGGACAAATTTTTAGAAACACACAGCCTCCCTAGGCTCAACCAGGAAGAAACAGAATTCCTGAACAGACCAATATCAAGAACTGAAATCGAAACGGGAATAAAAAACCTTCCTAAAAAGAAAAGCCCCCGACCAGATGGTTTCACACCTGGATTTTACCACACCTACAAAGAAGAACTGGTGCCTATCCTACAAAAGTTATTCCACAACATCGAGAAGGACAGAATTCTCCCCAACACATTTTATGAAGCCAACATAACTCTTATATCAAAACCAGGAAAGGATGCAACAAAAAAAACAAAACTACAGACCAATATTCCTTATGAATATACATGGAAAAATTCTCAGTAAAATCCTAGCAAATCGAATCTAGGTGGCAAACAAGAATATAATCCATCACGACCAAGTAGCCTTCTTCCCAGAGATGCAGGGATGATTCAACATACAAAAATCTATAAATGTAATTGACCACATAAATAGAAGGAAAAACAAAGACCATATGATCCTCTCAATAGATGCAGAAAAAGCATTTCACAAAATTCAACATTCTTTTATGATAAGAACGCTTAACAAAATAGGCATAGATGGGGCCTACCTAAAAATGATACCAGCCATATATGACAAACCCACAGCCAATATCATACTGAATGAGGAAAAACTGAAAGCATTCCCGCTCAGAACTGGAACCAGACAAGGCTTCCCACTGTCCCCATTACTTTTCAACATAGTGCTGGAAGTCCTTGTGAGAGCAATCAGGCAAGAGAGCAGAATCAAGGGTGTCCAAAGAGGGATAGAAGAGATCAAACTCTCACTCTTTGCTGATGATATGATATTATATCTAGAAAACCCCAAGGATTCAACCAAGAGACTCCTGGAATTTATCAATGAATTCAGTAAATTCTCAGGATACAAAATCAATACTCACAAATCAGAAGCACTCATATATACCAATAACGGTCAAACGGAGAACCAAATTAAGGACTCAATAGCCTTCACAATGGCAACAAAGAAAATAAAATGCCTAGGAATATATTTAACTAAGGAGATAAAGGACCTCTACAGGGAGAACTATGAAACACTGAGGAAAGAGATAGCAGAGCATGTAAACAGGTGGAAAACCATACCCTGCTCATGGATCAGAAGAATCAACATTGTTAAAATGTCTATACTGCCCAAAGTGATCTACAGATTCAATGCAATCCCTATTAAAGTACCAACATCACTTTTCACAGATATAGAAAAATAATTTTACACTTTGTTTGGAACCAGAGAAGACCCCGTTTACAAAAGCAATTTTAGGCAATAAGAACAAAATGAGAGGTATAATTCACCAGACTTCAAACTATACTACAAGGCCGTGGTTCTTAAAACTGCTTGGTATTGGCACAAGTTCAGGGACACAGACCAGTGAAACAGAACTGAGAATCCAGATATAAAACCATCCTCATGTAGCCATCTAATCTTTGACAAAGCAGACAAAAACATACTCTGGGGAAAAGATACCTTATTCAATAAATGGTGCTGGGAAAACTGGATAGCCACATGTGGAAGACTGAAACAGGACCCACACCTTTCACCTATCACAAAAATCAAATCACGGTGGATAACAGACTTAAACCTTAGGTGTGAATCTATTAAAATTCTGGAAGAAAATATGGGAAATACTCTTATAGACATTGGCCTAGGCAAAGAATTCATGAAGAAGATCCCAAAGGCAATCACAGCAACAAAAAAATAAACAAATGGGACCTGATAAAATTAAAAAGCTTCCACACAGCCAAAGAAACTGTCAGGAGAGCAAACAGACAACCTACAGGATGGGAAAAAAATTTTGCATGCTACACATCTGAAAAAGGACTGATAACTAGATTCTATTTAGAACTCAGGAAAATCAGCAAGAAAATATCAAACAACCCTATCAAAAAGTCGGCAAAGGACATGAATAGAAATTTTTCAAAGAAGACAGAATAATAGCCAACAAACATATGAAAAAATGCTCAACATCTCTAATCATAAGGGAAATGCAAATCAAAATCACAATGAGATATCGCTGAACTCCAGTGAGCATGGTCTTTATCAAAAAGTCCCAAAACAAAAAACGTTGGCATGGATGCGGAGAGACAGAAACACTCATGCACTGATGGTGGAACTGAAAACTAGTGCAACTTCTGTGGAAATCAATATGGAGATACCTTAAACAGATACAAGTATACCTACCATTTGATCCAGCAATCCCATTACTGGGCATCTACCCAAAAGAATAGAAGACATTCTATAAGAAAGACATCTGCATTTGAATGTTTATAGCAGCACAATTCACAATTGCAAAGATGTGGAAACAACCCAAGTGCCATCAGTACATGAGTAGATTAAAAAAATGTGGTATATGTTTACCATGGAGTATTACTCAGGTGTAAGAAATAATGGTGATCTAGCACCTCTTGTATTTTCCCTGATAGAGCTGGAACCCATTATACCAAGTGAAGTATCCCAAGAATGGAAAAACAAGTACCACATGTACTCACCATCAGATTGGTTTACTGATCATCACCTAATTGCACATTTAGGAATAACATTAATCTGGTGTTGGGAAGATGTGGGGGGGGGGGAAGGATGGGTGTATATGTACATAATGAGTGCGATGTGCACCATCTGGGGGATGGATACACTTGAATCTCTGACTCATGGGGGGCAAGGGCAATATGCGTAACCTAAACTTATGTACCCCCATAATAAGCTGAAATAATAAGAAATACACAAATCAATTAATATGTGTCACCACATTAAACAGAAGCAAAAACAAAAACCATACGATCATCTCAATAGATGCAGAAAAAGCATTCAATAAGATCCAGCATCCTTTCATAATAAATAACTTTAACAAACAAGTCATAGAAGGAACGTACCTCCAAATCATAAAAGCCATATATGATAAATCCACAGCCAACATCATACTCAATGGGGAAAATTTGAAAGCAATCCCCCATGAACTGAAAGAAGACAAGGATGCCCACTTTCACAACTTCTCTTCAATGTAGTGGTTGATGTCCTAGCCAGAGCAACCGGGCAAGAGAAAGAAATAAAGAATATTCAAATCAGAAAAGAGGAGGTCAAATTATCACTGTTTGCTGATGATATGATCTTAAATCTAGAAAACCCTAAAAACTTCTCCAAAAGACTCCTAGAATTGATAAATGAATTCTGTAAGGTCTCAAGTTACAAAATTAATGCACACAAAGCAGTATCATTTCTATACACTAAAAACAATCAAGGTGAGAAGAACTTAATACCATTTATAAGAGCTGCCAAAAAATCCCTAGGAATATATTTAACCAAGGAGGTCAAAGATATCTACAAGAAGAACTTCAAAACACTGATGAAAGTAGTTGTAGGTGACACAAACTAATGGATTGGAAGAATCAACTTTGTTAAAATGTTCATATTGCCCAAAGTTATTTATAGATTCAATGCAATTCCCATCAAAATACCAATATTCTCTTTCACAGAATTAGAAAAAAAAAAATCCTAAATTTCATATGGAATCAAAAAATCCCAAATAGCAAAAAGGAATCTCTAGGCATTATAATACCTGACTTCAAATTATACTACATGGCTATAGTAACCAAAACAGTATGGTACTGGTATAAAAGTAAACACATAGATCAATGGAACAAAAATAGACAACCCAGAAATAAAACCATATACCTACAACCAAAAGATCTTCAACAAAGCAGATAAAAACATACACTGTGGAAAGGACATCCTATTCAATAAGCAGCACTGGGAAAAATGGAGAGCCACAGGCAGAAAAATGAAACTCACCATACACAAAAATTAATTCAAGGTTCATTAAAGACTTAAATATAAGACCTGACAGCATAAAAATTGAAGAAGACAATTTAGGAAAAACTCTTGTGGTCACTGGCATAGGCAAAGAATTTATGACTAAGATCCCAAAGGCAAATACAACAAAAATAAAAATAAATAAATGGGACTAAGTTAAACTAAGAAGTTTCTGCACAGCAAAGGAAATCATCAACAGAGTAAATAGACAACCCCTCAGAATGGGTGAAAATATTTGCAAACCGTACATCTGACAAAGGACTTATATCCGGAATCTACAAGGAACTCAAGCAAGCAGCAAGTAAAAAATAAATAACCCCATTAAAAATTGGGAAAAAAGACATGAACAGACATTTTTCATAAGTAGATATACAAATGGCCACCATATATATGAAAAAATACTTAACATGACTAATAATCAGGGAAATGCAAATTAAAACCACAATGAGATACCACCTTATCCATGTCAGAATGGCTGTTGTTAAAAAAATCAGAAAACAATAGATGTTGGCATGGATGTAGTGAAAAGGAACACTTATATACTGTTGGTTGGACTGCAAATTAGTACAACCTCTATGGAAAACAATATGGAGATTCCTCAAAGAACTAAAAGTAGACCTACCATTCTCTCTAGCAATACCACTACTGGATATCTACCCAAAGGAAAAGAAGTCCTTATACAAAAAAGACATTTATACTTGAATGTTTATTGCAGCACAATTCAGGATTGCAAATATATGGAATCAACCTAACTGCCCATCTAATTATGAGTGGATAAAGAAAATGTGATCTACATATACCATGGAATACTACTCAGCCATAAAAAAGAATGAAATAATGTCTTTTGCATCAACTCGGGTGGAACTGGAAACCATTATCCTAAGTGACTTGGGAACAGAAAACCAAATACCTCATGTACTCTCTTAAAAGTGGGAACTAAATAATGAGTATACGTGGTCATACAGAGTGGTATAATGGACTTTGGGGACTTAAAAGGGGGGAGAGTCAGTGGGGGATAAGGAATGAAAAATTATATATTGGGTATAATATACATTATTTGGGTGACTAGTACACTAAAAGCCCTGACTTCATCACTATACCATTCATCTATGTAACAAAAAAACATTAAGCTACACCCCTTAAATCTATTGAAATTTAAAAAAATAAAACAAAGAAGAAAGAAATGATTTAAAGGTGAAATTTATAATCAAAGGGGAAACAGAACTTAAGGATTTGAAGGATTCTCACCCTGGTTATGTGGTAGAGAATAAATAGCATTTTCAGGCTAGGAAACCTCGGGTATGGCCAAGAAAGTAATCATTTGGTACAGAGATTAGTATGGAGAGAGTGAGGCCAGAGTCTATTCATCAGGACAATGAGAGAATGACCCCAAGTGCACTTTTGAGATTACTGGTTCCACCCCTCCCATCAAAGACTCAGAGTGCCAAGGTCTGGGGGAAGTAAATATTTCAAAAGAGAGGCCTAAGGCACCCATAGGACCTTGAGGTTCACTGCCCAGGGCAGCCTCAAGTCTCTCTTCCCTGCATTCTGACACAGTGCTCCTTGGCTGCCGCAGCCATGGTTCAAGTCCGCCTAGGTGTGACTCAACCCTCTACTCTGGAAGGTATATGCCATAAACTTTTGTAGCATTCATGTGGTGCTAATTCTGCAGGTGTGCAGAATGCAAGTTGTGGGAGCATGGCTTCCTCCACCCATATTTCAAAGGATGTTGTGGACAGCTTGGGAGCCCAGGCAGAGACTTGCTGCAGGGGCAAAACCATTGCAAAGAGCCCTCACTAGGGAAACACCCAGTCAAACTGTGGGGTCAGGGCCACTACAGAGAGTCCCCACTAGGCCCAGTGGAACTATGAGGGTGGACCTGCTCCTAAAACCCCAAAACTAAAGAGTTGCCAGCATGCAACATTAGCTGGGGAGTGCTGTAGACATGAGGCTCCAACCTGTGAGAAAAGCCATGTAAGCTGAGCCCCACAAAGCCATGAGATGGGACTGCCTGAGACCCAACCCCAACCCAGTGTGTCTGGAAGGTAGGACATGGAGTCAAAAATTATTCTGGTGCCTTAAGATTTAATGTTGTTTGCCCTGTTTTAGACTTACTTGAGACCATTTACCCATTTCCTCTTGCATCGTTCTCCCTTGTGAAATGGGAATGTCTATACTATGCCTGTCCCACCACTGTATTTTGTAAGCACATAACTTAGTTTGATTTCACAGGCTCAAAGCTTGAGGGGAATTTGCCTCAGGGTGATTCATGCCTTGAGTCTCATTCATATCTGATTTACATAAGACTCTGGACTTTTGAGTTGGTGCCAAAATGATATCAGACTTTTGGAGCTATTGGGATGGAATGAATGTATTTTGTATGTGAGAATGACATGAGTGTGGGGGTACCAGGGGTGGAATGCTATGGTTTGAATATTTTCTTTCTTCAAGACTCATGTTGAAGTGTAATTGCCATTGTAATGGTATAAAGGAGTGAGACCTTTTTAAGAGGTGATTAGGCCATGAGGGCTCCTCACTCATCAATGGATTAATGCTGTTATTATGGGAGTGGATTTGTTATAAAAGGGTGAGTTCAACCCCCTTTTCTCTCTTATCGTTCTGCCCTCCACCATGGGATGACATAGCAAGAAGGCCCTTGCCAGATGTTCACCTCTTAATCTTGGATTTCCCAGCTTTCATAACTGTGAGAAATAAATTTCTGTTCATTATAAATTACCCAATCTGTAGTATTCTGTTATAGCAGCACAAGACAGACTAAAAGAGTATATATTTTTTATTTCCATGATATCCCCAAGGGCTGTGACTGATCTCTCACCTTGTTTCCTTAGTTCTTGTGAAGCTATTTTTGTGCATGGATAGTTGATAAAATTGATGTTTCTGGGGAAGGGGAGAAATCACTGGAGCATTGTATTACACCGTCTTGCTCCACACACTTCTATAGGATCTCCTTGATATTTTTATAGAGGTAAGCAGAGGCAGAGAGAGAGAGAGAGAGAGAGAGATACTTGATTCCAATCTTATTTCCTTCTGTGTATCTCCTATAGGTATTTCATTTGTGGTTACCATAGAGATTACACTTTACTTCTTTCACTTAATATATTCTGGAAATTACTCCACATTGATTCATAGAGAACTTTCTTATTCTTTTTTTTTCAACAGCAAAGTACTCTACTGTGTAGATGTAGCATAGTTTATTAATTCACTTTCCTATGTATTTTCCCCAAAATGGTTGTATCAGTTTACATTCCACAAGCAATGTATGAGAATGTTACCACAAGACGTGTTGTCATAGTTTATAATTTTTGCCAATACGATAGGTGAGAACTGATGTCTCTGTAGCTTTAACATGCATTTATTTCTCTTGTGAGGGAGATTGAACACTATTTATATGTTTAAAGGTCGTTTTCACATGTTCTATGTGACTTATCTTCTTCTATCTTTTGTCCATTTTTCTTTCGGGATCTTGGTTCTTTTTTCTCTTGACTTTTAAGAGTTCTTTATATGTCAGGGATATTTTTTTTCTGGAACTAATAAATGAGTTTATTAAGGTTGCAGGATACACGATAAACTAAAAATTGATTGTATTTCTATATACTAGCAATGAATATGTGGAACTGAATATTTTAAATACAATAGCATTTACAGTCCCTTTAAAGAAAATTAGTTATAAATTGTTATAAATTTTAAAAAAAGGTGTTCAAGATCTGTATGCTGAAAATTGCAAAATGCTGATGAAAGAATTCAAAGAAGACCTAAGTAAATGGAGAGACATGGATGTTCATGGATTAGAAGATTCAGCATAGTAAAAATGTCAATTCTCCCCAAATTGATATACAAGTTTGATGCAATTTCTATCCAAATCCCAGCATGATTCTTTGTAAATATAGACAAGATGATTATAATATATATAGGAAAGACAAAGGAATTACACTAGCTAAAACTATTTTGAAAAGGAAGAATGAATTAGGAGCAATTGCTGAATCTGATTGCCAGACTTATTATGTAGCTACAATAATTAAAACTATGTGGTATTGGCAGAAGTATTGTATGTCAGGGATCTTTATCTTGATATATTTTCAAGTTTTCCCAGTTTGTCATTATTTTAACATTATTTTTGGTGCTTCCTATTATGAAAAATTTAATTTTGTTTTTATGTAGTCAAATTTATGAATGTATTCTTTTTTATTTCAGCATATTATGGGGGTACATAAGTTTAGGTTACGTATATTGCCCTTGCCCCCCCTGCACCAAAATCAGAGCTTCAAGCGTGTCCATGCCCTAGATGGTGCACGTTGCACTCATTATGTATGTATACACCCATCCCTGCCCCACAACATCTGCCTGAAACCCGATTAATGTTATTCTTAAATGTGCTCTTATGTGATGATCAGGGAAACCAATTTCAAGGTGAGTACATGTGGTGCTTATTTTTCCATTATTTGGATCCTTCACTTGGTAGAATGGGTTCCAGCTCTATCCAGAAAAATACAAGAGGTGCTAGATCACCATTGGGTCTTATAGCTGAATAGTACTCCGTGGTATACATATACCACATTTTATTAATCTACTCATGTATTGATGGGCACTTGGGTTGTTTCCACATCTTTGCAATTGTGAATTTTGCTACTATAAACATTCGAGTGCAGATGTCTTTCTTATAGAATGTCTTCTATTCTTTTGGGTAGATGCCCAGTAATGGGATTGCTGGATCAAATGGTAGGTCTACTTAAATCTGTTTAAGGTATCTCCATATTGCTTTCCACAGAGGTTGCACTAGTTTGCAGTCCCACCAACAGTGTATGAGTGTTTCTGTCTCTCCGCATCCAAGCCAACGTTTATTGTTTTGGGACTTTTTGATAAAGGCCATGCTCACTGGAGTTCAGTGATATCTCATTGTGGTTTTCATTTGCATTTCCCTTATGATTAGAGATGTTGAGCATTTTTTTCATATGTTTGTTGGCCATACTTCTGTCTTCTTTTGAAAAATTTCTATTCATGTCCTTTGCCGACTTTTTGATAGGGTTGTTTGATATTTTCTTGCTGATTTTCCTGAGTTCTAAATAGAATCTAGTTATCAGTCCTTTTTCAGATGTGTAGCATGCAAAATTTTTTTCCCATCCTGTAGGTTGTCTGTTTGCTCTCCTGACAGTTTCTTTGGCTGTGTGGAAGCTTTTTAATTTTATCAGGTCCCATTTGTTTATTTTTTTGTTGCTGTGATTGCCTTTGGGATCTTCTTCATGAATTCTTTGCCTAGGCCAATGTCTATAAGAGTATTTCCCATATTTTCTTCCAGAATTTTAATAGATTCACACCTAAGGTTTAAGTCTGTTATCCACCGTGATTTGATTTTTGTGATAGGTGAAAGGTGTGGGTCCTGTTTCAGTCTTCCACATGTGGCTATCCAGTTTTCCCAGCACCATTTATTGAATAAGGTATCTTTTCCCCAGAGTATGTTTTTGTCTGCTTTGTCAAAGATTAGATGGCTACATGAGGATGGTTTTATATCTGGATTCTCAGTTCTGTTTCACTGGTCTGTGTCCCTGAACTTGTGCCAATACCAAGCAGTTTTAAGAACCACGGCCTTGTAGTATAGTTTGAAGTCTGGTGAATTATACCTCTCATTTTGTTCTTATTGCCTAAAATTGCTTTTGTAAACGGGGTCTTCTCTGGTTCCAAACAAAGTGTAAAATTATTTTTCTATATCTGTGAAAAGTGATGTTGGTACTTTAATAGGGATTGCATTGAATCTGTAGATCACTTTGGGCAGTATAGACATTTTAACAATGTTGATTCTTCTGATCCATGAGCAGGGTATGGTTTTCCACCTGTTTACATGCTCTGCTATCTCTTTCCTCAGTGTTTCATAGTTCTCCCTGTAGAGGTCCTTTATCTCCTTAGTTAAATATATTCCTAGGCATTTTATTTTCTTTGTTGCCATTGTGAAGGCTATTGAGTCCTTAATTTGGTTCTCCGTTTGACCGTTATTGGTATATATGAGTGCTTCTGATTTGTGAGTATTGATTTTGTATCCTGAGAATTTACTGAATTCATTGATAAATTCCAGGAGTCTCTTGGTTGAATCCTTGGGGTTTTCTAGATATAATATCATATCATCAGCAAAGAGTGAGAGTTTGATCTCTTCTATCCCTCTTTGGACACCCTTGATTCTGCTCTCTTGCCTGATTGCTCTCACAAGGACTTCCAGCACTATGTTGAAAAGTAATGGGGACAGTGGGAAGCCTTGTCTGGTTCCAGTTCTGAGCGGGAATGCTTTCAGTTTTTCCTCATTCAGTATGATATTGGCTGTGGGTTTGTCATATATGGCTGGTATCATTTTTAGGTAGGCCCCATCTATGCCTATTTTGTTAAGCGTTCTTATCATAAAAGAATGTTGAATTTTGTGAAATGCTTTTTCTGCATCTATTGAGAGGATCATATGGTCTTTGTTTTTCCTTCTATTTATGTGGTCAATTACATTTATAGATTTTTGTATGTTGAATCATCCCTGCATCTCTGGGAAGAAGGCTACTTGGTCGTGATGGATTATATTCTTGTTTGCCACCTAGATTCGATTTGCTAGGATTTTACTGAGAATTTTTCCATGTATATTCATAAGGAATATTGGTCTGTAGTTTTGTTTTTTTGTTGCATCCTTTCCTGGTTTTGATATAAGAGTTATGTTGGCTTCATAAAATGTGTTGGGGAGAATTCTGTCCTTCTCGATGTTGTGGAATAACTTTTGTAGGATAGGCACCAGTTCTTCTTTGTAGGTGTGGTAAAATCCAGGTGTGAAACCATCTGGTCGGGGGCTTTTCTTTTTAGGAAGGTTTTTTATTCCCGTTTCGATTTCAGTTCTTGATATTGGTCTGTTCAGGAATTCTGTTTCTTCCTGGTTGAGCCTAGGGAGGCTGTGTGTTTCTAAAAATTTGTCCATTTCCTCCACATTTTCCAGTTTGTGTACATAAAGGTTTTTGTAGAATTCATAGATGATATTCTTGTATCTCTGTGGCATCAGTTGTGATTTCTCCTTTCATGTTCCTGATGCAGCTTATTAGAGCTTTTTCTTTTCTGCTCTTAGTCTAGCCAAAGGCGTGTCAATTTTGTTTGTCTTTTCAAAGAACCAGTTTTTTTGTTTTATTAATCTCCCATATAGTTTTCCTGTTGTCCATTTCATTTAGTTCTAAGCTGATCTTATCAATTTCACTCCTTCTGCTGGGTTTGGGGTTGGTCTGTTCTTCTTTCTGCAGCTCTTTGAGTTTATTCATTAGGGTGTCTAATTTTAAGTTTTCTGTCTTTTGGATATAGGCATTTATGGAAATAAACTTTCCTCTCAGGTCTGCTTTAGCTGTGTCCCACAGATTTTGGTAACTTGTGTCTCCTTTGTCATTTAGTGCAAAGCATCTTTTGATTTCCATCTTGATTTCCTGTTTTATAAAATAGTCATTCAGGAGAAGGTTGTTTAGCTTCCATGACTTTGAGTAGAAATGAGAATTTCTGTTAAGGTTGATTTCTACTTTTATTCTGCTGTGATCTGAGGAGATGCATGGTATAATTTCTATTTTTTTTAAAAAAATTTAAGACATGTTTTGTGTCCTAGGATATGGTCAATCTTAGAGAATGTCCCATGAGCTGATGAGAAGAACGTATATTCAGTGGATTTTGGATAGAATGTCCCGTAAATGTCAGTCAGGCCCATTTGTTCTAGCATTCTGTTTAAGTCCATTATTTCTTATTTTATTTTCTGTTTGGAGGATCTGTCCTGTGCTGTCAGCGGGGTGTTGAAATCTCTGGCTATTATGGTGTTGCTGTTTATCATTTGGTTTAGATCAAGTAGGGTTTCCTTTATGAATCTGGGTGCACCTAAGTTGGGTGCATACATATTAAGTAGAGTTATGTCTTCTTGTGGAACTGTACCCTTCACCATTATATAGTGACCATCTTTGTCTTTTATTACTTTTGTTGATTTAAAAACTAAGTTATCTGAGATTAAAACCACCACGCCAGCCTTCCTTTGGCTTCTGTTTGCTTGAAATATCGATTTCTACTGCTTTTTATTCAGTCTAAATACATCCTTGCAGGTTAGATCAGTTTCCTGGAGACAGCAGATGCTTGACTTGTATTTTCTTATCCATTGGGCCAGCCTATGTCTCTTGAGTGAGGAATTCAAGCCGTTCACATTTATTGAGAGAACTGATAGGTGGGGCAGAGTTCTGTTCATCCTGTTGGGTAGAACTTCATCATTATGTTTTCTCTCTTGAGCCATTGTGGTATCTGGCCTTTGATCTTTAGCTTTGGTGTGGTTTTACATTCGTGAGTGTTTCTTGTGCTGGTCCATGTGCAACTCTGTTTTGAGAACTTCTTGGAGGGCTGGTCTCGTCTTGGTGAATTCCCTCAGTCTTTGCTTGTCTGAGAATGTCTTAATTTATCCTCATATGCAAAACTTAGCTTTGCTGGGTACAAGATTGTAGTCTGGGCATTATTCTGTTTCAGAAGAGTGAAAATGGGGCCCCAGTCTCTTCTTGCTTGTAAGGTTTCAGTTGAGAAACCTGGTGTTATTCAAATGGGCTTTCCTTTGTATGTTACTTGTTTCTTTTACCTTACAGCTCGAAGAATGGCCTCTTTAGTGTATATTTTGGTAAGTCTGATGACTGCGTGATGTTGTGTCTTCCTATTTGCAATGAATCTCCCAGAGGTCCTTTGAGCTTCTTGTACCTGTATATTTATATTTATAGCAAAACCTGGGATATTTTCCTCAATTATATCTTCAAGTAGCTTATCCAACTCTTGCGTTTTATCTTCTTCACCCTCAGGAATGCCCATAACTCTCACGTTAGGCTTCTTCACATAATCCCACATTTCTTGGAGACTCTGATCTTTTCTCTTATCTCTTTGTTCTATCTCTGTGACTGACTTATTTAATTGGAAGGTATTTTCTTCGATCTTTGAAAGTATTTCTTCTGTTTGGTCTACCCTGCTCTTGAGGCTTTCCATCATTTTTTTTTTGTAGTTCCCTGAATAAATTCTCTTTTTCCAGGAGTTTGGTTTGATTTTTCTTTAATATTTCAATTTCTTTAGTGAATTTTTCTTGCAAGTCCTGGATTTTTTTTTTTTTTTTTTTTGTGGTTTCTTTGTTTTGGTTATCCATTTTTTCTTGCATGTCCTTCAGTTTTCTTACAATCCATGTTTGAAATTCTTCTGTCATTTTAGTGTTCTGAATTTGGTTAATGTCCAGTGCTAGAGAGCTGGTGTTCCTCTTTGGGGATGTGTTTTCCATTTGATTCTTCATACTTCCAGAGTTCTTTTACTGAGCCCTTCCCATCTAGATCAATGGTTGCTTCCCATCTTTCAGTTTTCGTTTGGAAGCTAACACACCTTGTGCAGGCTCTGTTCCAGTGGATTCTGTAGGGGCAAGGTAGTTTGCCACTGCTACCTACCATCCTCGATGTGTGCACCTTTATGCTTGCTTCCTCTGTCACTAGGGGGAGCCGCTTATGTGTTGTTCAGTGTTCTTCCACCACAGTTGGGGGGCTGCTCCTGGTGGGAGGGGTTATTTGTGGAGCTTGTTTTGGCCTCTTGACAGGGTTTTTTTTTTCAGCTTATTATGGGGGTACAAAATTCAGGTTATGTATATTGCCCATGCGCCCCCATCCCCCCAATTCCGAGCTTCAAGCGTGTCCATTCCCCAGACAGTGCACATTGCACTCATTATGTAGGTGTACACCCATCCTCTCCCCCCCTCCCCCACATCTTTCTGACACCCAATTGGTGTTATTCCCAAATGTGCACTTAGGTGATCATCAGGGAAACCAATTTGCTGGTGAGTACATGTGCTGCTTATTTTTCCATTCTTGGGATAGTTCACTTAATAGAATGGGTTGCAACTCTCTCCAGGAGTTTTTGTTCCCTGGCCGCTGAGCTTATTGTTGGCAGCCAACCGGAGCAAAAGTCCACCCCCAGTTTCCTGATCTGATTGGATGATCAAAAACCAGTCTGACGAGTAAAGTCACTGGGCTGACAACTTTTGATCTGCATCCAAGATTCACACTAGTTGCAGAGAGAAAGTGGCTTATCCTTGTCTGTCGCTTCCTCCAGAGGTGGCGCCTACCACTTTCCACATGAAAGATGCTGGCTAGGGGGAGGCAGTGGTGTCACTGTCTGCACAGCACCCCAGTGGCTGCAAGTCCCACAGGTGATAGCCTCCCCCACCCCAGTGCCTGCAAGATCTAGGCACTAGTCTCTCATGACTGGGGAAGCAGAGTTCACACATCAAAATGGGTCTAGATAGTTGACCATAAGTCGTGTGAGGGCGGAGCTTGTTGCAAGAGTCTCCAGGCTGGGGAAGAGAGCCGCCTGACACCGTATCACACAACAGCGGCTAGGCTGTGGACCCCAAAAATGGCGACTGCCCTCTGTAAGGTTTTTTTGGATTTGTTGGTGCCAGAGAAAGAAAGACGAGCAGAGTCGAAAGGGGTAAGTAAAGAGGCTTTATTAGAGTGTTCCCAAGTGAGGATTATGGTCCCTAGAGTGGGGCCTGGGTAAGAGTTTTGGGTCCTGGGAGAGAGAGACCCAAAAAGTCTCCCTGCCCAGAAGTCTGAGTGGGTTTATATATGTTTTCTGGGCTAGGGGATGGGGGTTTCTTCCACAGGAAGATTTTGGCTGGAAGAGCGAGAAATTTCTTTGTTGCAGTTTTAGGGCGGGAATTGAGGAATAGGAGGGGCTTCTTTTTTTTTCATTAAGGAAGGTAGGGGTGCCTGCCACCAGCCTTACATTCCAGCCTTTTAGTGATAATAGGGCACCGCGGTCTTTCTGCCTACTTCTTGTTTTGGAGGGACGTAGGGGAGCTATGGGCCAGAGTCCGCTGGTGGAGGGGTGACTGGAAGGGGAGAGTAGGGGTGAAGAAGTATCTGATTTACTGCCAATCTGGAAAATTTTTTAGGCAATGTTGGAGAAACTTAAATCTCCAGACATAAATTGAATCAGGAGCAGCTGTTAGAAGGGTCAGAACATACAGAAGTCCACATAAAACAGAGTTTACTGGGACCCACCTGGTGGCAGCAGTAGGACGGGGAAGAATCTTGAGGTGAGGACCTTGTGATATGTGAGATGTGACGCCAACAACCAGTAGGGTCGTTTAGGAGTTTTACAGCCATAGGTGTTGTCAAAATGACTGTATGGGACCCCATCCACCAGGGCTCAAGGGGTTTAGGGTGAAGAGTTTTAAGAAGTACCGAGTTGGGGAGAAGAAAGATGGCGGAGTGGTGGTGACGGCCTGGATCTGCGCTCCCGGGAAGGAAGGCATCGATCCGGACCTGCCACAACGCTAGAGGACCGCTCCCACACAGGAACAGCGGTGTGAATCCACGGAGAATCAGCGTGGGACAAACAGAGCGAGTGAGGTCTGAGGTGAACGAAAATTAGGAACGCGGGACAGACACTAGCCAGCGGAGCGCGGGGCGGATACACCCGCCCCAAGCCGGGGCGGGTGCAGCCTCTCGGGAAAGCGGCTTGCTCTCCTCATTAACCTCCGCTCCCAATTGAATAGAGCCCTGACCCAGGCCAGCGCAGAATCACTGAGGGATATGTGGCGCATTGCAGACAGGAGGCTTTTTTGCGAAATTACCTTAGAACCTGGGGGATCTCAGCTGAGACAGCGCTTGGCGAGGAGGGATGGATCTGCACCAGGGCGGAAAAACACAAAAGACTCCCGGACAGCAAATAGCGTTGTACACCGTGCTGCCTTTTTCGGCAGTTCTCCAGCCAGTCACCCCTGCTGCGTGTTCTTGCTTGCCAGCCCCCGGACAGTGGCGGTCTCTGCCTGCCGGGGAGCCGGTCTCCTCCAGCCCCAGAGCTCTGCAGGCGCCATCTTGAAAGCGAGGGCGAAACCGCTCGGGAGCCATAAGGTGCCGAGCGGCTCTCTCTGCCCGGCGCCCTCCGCTGGTCTCTGAACCAACGCCAGGAGTGCGAGATATGCCGGGGCCGCGCTCGGGGTGAAGGGGCAGAGCTGCGCTAAGGCAAAAAAAAAAAAAAAAAAAAAAGAACAAGAAGAATAGGCTCGCCGAACTGTATATTTTATTCTTGGTGAATTTTTTCTGGGTTTTGTGTGTTTGTGTTTGTTGTTTTTTTTTTTTTTTCTTTTTCTTTTTCTTTTCTTTTCTGGCGGCTCACGAGCCGGACAGCCTCGGCGGGCACCTTTGCCCTCCGGGCCTCTGGCTGCCGCGCCTTTTTGAGCGCGGAGGTTGGATCCCCACCACCCTCGGAGCTGTGCGGGCGTGCAGACGCCATCTTGAAATCCACTGCAAAACCGCCCGGGACCCAGCCGGGAGGGCGTGAAGGGGCGGAGCTGCGCTAAGGCGTAAAAACAAAAACATCTAATGGCCGCTCCAGACCCAGCTGAGCGGAAGTGAAGGGGCGGAGCTGTGCTAACGCGTAAAACAAACAAACAAACAAAAAACATTGAGTCCTGAATTATATACTTCAGATTTGTGTATCTTTCTGCCTTGCGGTGTGGTGAGGTGCTATGTAGTTTGTTTTTGTTCATTTTTATTGGTGTTTTTGGTGTTTTTTGGTTTGGCTTTTTGCATTTCTTTTCTTTTTTTTTCTTTTTTGTTTCTTTCTTTTTCTTCTTTTTTTTCTTTTCTCTTTCGTTTTCTCCTCCTTTTTTTCTTTCTTTCCTTTTCTTTTTTCTTTTTTTTTTCTTTCTTCTCTCTTTTCGCCTTCTAACTGGGGACCCACGGTGAGCTTCGGAACGGGCCAGGTCCCTGGCTCTGGTACATACTGGATCCTGAGAAGTCACCCCCAGTGCCGGCGATCTGCGGGTGCAAAATCGCCATTCTAGGGCCCACAGCCAAGTCACTGCGGAGCAATAGGGTACCAAGAGGCTCCCTGGACGGCCCTCTCCCCTAGTCCACGGACCTTATATAGGGTCCCCGCCCATGTGTAAACACTGAATACTTCTCCAGAAGCGAGAGTGTGGAATCTGATCCCTGGGGACATTGGGCCAAGGCAGACTTTTGCCCATGGGAGCTACAGCAACTGGGGCGCTGATTAATCGAGGTCACCGTCCTCTCCCCATAGCTAGTATCTTGCCTGCAGATAGAGACAGAAACCTCCCCTATAGAGGAAGAACCAAAGGGAAACAAACAAACAAACAAACAAAGAGAATTTCGGTCTACTATTAGTGTGGACCCTGCCTGCCTTCTGAAAGACCACAACACAGTGTCCTAACTCACCAAAGCGGTCCTGGATCACTCCAATCCTCTAGGATTGGACCCATCGGAAGCAGTCCCCCAACGGAAACAGAAAAATCTCTGAACAATACACAACAGTCTCCCCCTCTTGCCAAAAGAAGCAACATACCTAGACTGTTTCACAGCCTAAGAATAGAGCACAAAGAGTCCTGTTAACCAGACTAAACCTATAAGTAAAAATCCAACGATAAATCTAAATGGGAAGGGCCCAGCGAAAAAACACGGAGAGCACAAAGAATCAAATGGAAAGCTCATCCCCAAAGAGAAATACCAGCTCCCAACCATTTGACACAAACCAGACTCAAAACACCAACATGTTACAGGAAGAATTCCAATTATGGATTATAAACAAGCTGAATAATATACAAGAATCAATGGATAAACAACACAAGGAAAACACAAAAAAAATACAGGATTTGGAGGAAAAATTCACTAAAGAAATTGAAATATTGAAGAAAAACCAAACTGAACTCCTAGAAGTGAAGAATTCACTCAGAGAGCTACAAAACACTGTGGAAAGTCTCAAGAGCAGGGTAGATCAAACAGAGGAAAGAATCTCAGAAATTGAAGATAACTCCTTCCAACTAAATAAGTCAGTCACAGAGATAGATCGGAAAAGTAAGAGAAATGATCTGAGTCTTCAAGAAATGTGGGATTATGTGAAGAAACCTAACTTGAGAGTTATTGGCATTCCTGAGGGTGAAGAAGATAACAAGCAAGGGTTGGACAAGCTCTTTGAAGACATAATCGAGGAAAATTTTCCAGGCCTTGCGAATACTCTAGACATACAGATTCAAGAAGCTCAAAGGACCCCTGGGAGATTCATAGCAAATAGGAAAACGCCACGCCACGTGGTCCTCAGGCTGACCAAAATATCCACTAAAGAGTCACTTCTCTGAGCTGTAAGGAGAAAGAAACAAGTAACTTACAAAGGAAAACCCATCAGAATTACGCCAGATTTCTCAGCTGAAACCTTACAAGCAAGAAGAGGTTGGGGCCCCATTTTCACGCTTCTGAAACAGAATAATGCCCAGCCTAGAATCTTGTACCCAGCTAAGCTAAGTTTTCTATACAAAGGAGAAATCAAGACATTCTCAGATAAACAAAGGTTGAGGGAATTCACCAAGACAAGACCGGCCCTCCAAGAAGTACTCAAAAGAGAATTATACACGGATCAGCACAAGAAAGATCCACGAATGTAAAACTACTCAAGAGCTAAAGATCAAATTCCAGATACCACAATGGCCCAGGAGAGAAAACATCACAATGAAGTTCTACCCAACAAGCCGAACAAAAAACTGTCTCACTTATCAGTTTTCTCAATAAATGTGAATGGCTTGAACTCCCCGCTCAAGAGACATAGACTGGCCCAATGGATAAAAAAATACAATCCAAGTATCTGCTGTCTTCAAGAAACTCACCTAACCTGCAAAGATGCATTTAGACTGAAAATAAAAGGATGGAAATCGATATTTCAAGCAAATGGTAACCAAAAGAAAGCTGGTGTGGCAATCTTAATTTCCAATAACTTAGCTTTCAAACCAACAAAAATAATAAAAGACAAAGATGGCTACTACATACTGATTAAAGGCACAATTCATCAAGAAGCCATGACTATACTCAATATATATGCACCCAACCTAGGTGCACCTCGATTCATAAAGCAAACCCTACTAGATCTCAACCAAATGATAGATAACAATGTAATAGCTGGAGACTTTAACACCCCACTGACAGTACAGGACAGATCCTCTAAACAGAAAATAAACAAAGACATAATGGACCTAAATAGAATGCTACAACAAATGGGCATGGCTGACATCTATAGGACATTCTACCCAAAGTGCACAGAATATAAATTCTTCTCTTGAGCTCACGGGACATTCTCTAAGATTGACCATGTCCTAGGACATAAATCATGTCTTAAAAAATTCAAAAAAATAGAAATTATACCATGCATCTTCTCAGATCACAGTGGAATAAAAGTAACAATGATCACAAACAGAAACCCTCACTCTTACTCAAAGTCATGGAAGCTAAATAACTTTCTCCTGAATAATTACTCTATAAAAGAAGAAATCATGATGGAAATCAAAAATTTCTTTGAATTAAATGACAATGGAGATACAACTTATCAAAATCTATGGGATGCAGCTAAAGCAGTCCTGAGAGGGAAATTCATATCCATAAATGCTTATATCAAAAAGACAGAAAACATGCAAATAGACAACCTAACCAATAGACTCAAAGAGCTGGAGAAAGAAGAACAGAACGATCCCAAACCCAGCAGAAGGCGAGAAATTACTAAGATCAAATCAGAACTAAATGAAAAGGACAACAAAGAAACTATAAGGGAAATTAATAAAACAAAAAGTTGGTTCTTTGAAAAGATAAACAAAATAGACACACCCCTGGCTAGACTAACCAAGAGCACAAAAATAAATCTCTAATAACCTCCATTAGGAACATGAAAGGAGAAATCACAACCAATGCTACAGAGATACAAGATATCATCTATGAATTCTACAAAAATCTTTATGCACACAAACTGGAGAATGCGGAGGAAATGGACAAATTTTTAGAAACACATAGTCTTCCCAGGCTCAACCAGGAAGAAATAGAGTACCTGAACAGACCAATATCAAGAACTGAAATCGAAACAGCAATAAAAAACCTTCCCAAAAAGAAAAGCCCTGGTCCAGATGGGTTCACACCTGAATTTTACCATACATACAAAGAAGAACTGGTGCCCATCCTACATAAACTATTCTCCAATATTGAGAAGGATGGAATTCTCCCCAACACGTTCTACCAAGCCAATATAACATTGATACCAAAACCAGGAAAGGACACAACAAATATAGAGAACCACAGACCAATTTCCCTCATGAATATAGATGCAAAAATTTTCAATAAAATACTAGCAAATCGAATCCAAGTACTTATCAAAAAAGTAATCCACCACGACCAAGTGGGCTTCATCCCAGAGATGCAGGGGTGGTTCAACATACGTAAATCTATAAATGTAATTCACCACATAAATAGAAGCAAAAACAAAAACCATATGATACTCTCATTAGATGCAGAAAAAGCATTTGACAAAATTCAACACCCTTTTATGATAAAAACGCTTAAAAAAATAGGCATTGATGGAACCTACCTAAAAATGATACAAGCCATATATGACAAACCCACAGCCAACATCATATTGAATGGGGAAAAACTGAAAGCAGTCCCACTTAGAACTGGAACCAGACAGGGCTGCCCATTGTCTACATTACCTTTCAACATAGTATTGGAAGTCCTTGCGAGAGCTATCAGGCAAGAGAGCAGAATCAAGGGAGTCCAAATAGGGAAGGAAGAGATCAAACTCTCACTTTTTGCTGATGATATGATGTTATATCTGGAAAACCCCCAAGATTCAACCATGAGACTCCTGGAATTGATTAACGAATACAGCAAAGTCTCAGGCTACAAAATTAATATACACAAATCAGAGGCATTTATATATGCCAATAACAGTCAATCGGAAAACCAAATTAAAGACTCAATACCCTTCAAAATAGCAACAAAGAAAATAAAATATCTAGGTATATATCTAACTAAAGAGGTAAAGGACCTCTATAAGGAAAACTATGAAACACTGAGAAAAGAAATAGCAGAACTTGCAAATAGATGGAAAAATATACCATGCTCGTGGATCAGAAGAATCAACATTGTTAAAATGTCTATACTACCCAAAGTGATCTACAGATTCAATGCAATCCCTATTAAATTACCAACATCATTCTTTACAGACATAGAGAAAATAATTATACACTTTGTATGGAATCAAAGAAGACCCCGTATAGCAAAAACAATTTTAAGCAACAAAAACAAAATGGGAGGTATTAATTTGCCAGACCTCAAACTATACTACAAGGCCGTGGTTCTTAAAACAGCCTGGTATTGGCACAAGTGCAGGGACACAGACCAGTGGAACACAACAGAAAATCCAAATATAGAACCATCCTCATATAGTCACCTAATTTTTGACAAAGCGGGAAAGAATATACTCTGGGGACAAGAATCCCTATTCAATAAATGGTGCTGGGAGAATTGGTTAGCTACTTGTAGAAGACTGAAACAGGACCCACAGCTTTCACCTCTCACAAAAATCAAATCACGGTGGATAACAGACTTAAACCTTAGGCGTGATACAATCAGAATTCTAGAAGAAAATGTAGGAAAGACTCTTACAGACATTGGCCTAGGCAAAGAATTTATGAAGAAGACCCCCAAGGCAATCACAGCAGCAATAAAAATAAACGAATGGGACATGATTAAATTAAAAAGCTTCTGCACAGCCAAAGAAACAGTCACGAGAATAAACAGACCACCTACAGAATGGGAAAAAATTTTTGCATACTACACATCAGATAAAGGACTGATAACAAGAATCTATTTAGAACTCAGGAAAATCAGCAAGAAAAAAATCAAGCAACCCTATCAAAAAGTAGGCAAAGGACATGAATAGAAATTTTTCAAAAGAAGATATAAAATTGGCTAACAAACATATGAAAAAGTGTTCAACATCTCTAATCATCAGGGAAACGCAAATCAAAACCACAGTGAGATATCACTTAACCCCAGTGAGAATGGCCTTTATCAAAAAAACCCAAAACAACACATGTTGGCGTGGGTGTGGAGAGACA
The DNA here is from genome assembly GCF_041146395.1 of Eulemur rufifrons. Classification (NCBI taxonomy): domain Eukaryota; kingdom Metazoa; phylum Chordata; class Mammalia; order Primates; family Lemuridae; genus Eulemur; species Eulemur rufifrons. The sequence continues at coordinate 17,914,733 of NC_091012.1, read as the reverse complement.
GGAACACTCATACACTGCTGGTGGGACTGCAAACTAGTGCAACCCCTGTGGAAAGCATTATGGAGGTATCTTAAACAGATTCAAGTAGACCTGCCATTTGACCCAGCAATCCCATTACTGGGCATATACCCAAAGGAAAAAAGGTCATTCTGTAACAAAGACACATGTACCCGAATGTTTATAGCAGCACAATTCACAATAGCAAAGATGTGGAAACAACCCAAATGCCCATCAATACATGATTGGATTAGTAAGCTGTGGTATATGTATACCATGGAATATTACTCAGCTATAAGGAATGATGAAGATACGACATCTCTATGGTTCTCCTGGAGAGAGCTGGAACCCATTATATTAAGTGAAGTATCCCAAGAATGGAAAAACAAGCATCACATGTACTCACCAGAAAATTGGTTCTCCTGATCATCACCTAAATACAAATCTGGGAACGACACCAATTGGACATCAGACTGAGGTGGGGGGTGGGGGAGGGGATGGGGGTATGCCTACACAATGAGTGCATTGCACACTGTTTGGGGAGTGGTAACGCTTGAAGGTGCTGACTCGGGAAAGGGGGGGTGGGGAAAAATATGAAACTGTTGTTTTTAACTTGCATTGTTCACTTAATATTTTATCATGAATATTTCCCATATTATTTCATATCATTGTACAAGAAATAATGTATACATTATGAGGACATACTGTATCTAACAAGATATACTGTTAGACTCTTTGATTCTGTAAAATTAAATTGTTATTAATGATAAAAAAAAAAAGAAGTACCGAGTTGCCAGGCTATATACCCATGTGAAATATATCAGAGTCAGTCTCCGGAGGCTGAGGCAGATATCTGTCCACATGGTCACGGAGAAGTTGTCTGAGGAGAGAGAGATATGGGAGATAGGAGGCCAAAGGTGGGGGCTGGGCTGCAAGATGGTGGTTAATGAGAAAAGGCCAGCCGTACATGACTTTGAAATGTCTGTGAGGTGGCATATGAATGAAATTGACCTGCCAGTCTTATCCGGGGAGGTGACCACGTATCTGGTGGGTGGACACGGAGGGGTTGAGGCCCCCTTGAGGGTTAACAAAGGCACAAATGTCACAGTCCGAGTAAACAGTTTTGATGAGAGAATATAGGGAAGGATGTGAAAATAGAGGCTGTAAGAAGTGGGAGAGGTCCTTAGTGTCAATATGAAGTGAGGAGTGGACCTGTCCAACGAGTTTTAGGGCCTGTGTCTTAGGGAGAGCCAGCTTGTCATCCCCCTTGGTTGATCCCCCTTGGGTGAGAAGGCTGTTGCACTCCTTTGGAGTGTAGCAAGGTTGGAGGGAAGGAATGGAAAAGAAAGAAGAGGAGTCAGATTAGGGTGTTTGGGGATGCTAGGCTGCTGGCAACACCATTAGTATGATTGTTTCCCTTAGTGACAGGGGACCTGTCCATCTGGTGTTTCGTGCTGTGTATGATAGTCAATTGGGTAGGCAGCTGAAGGGCCTTGAGGAGACAGGAAATAGGAGTGGCATTAATAACAGGGGAGTCCTTGGTGGAGAGAAAGTCCCGTTCTCTCCATATGGCAGTATGGCAGTGAGTTATTATAAACACATACTTGGAGTCTGTGTAAATATTTACAATTCTGCCTTTGGCTATGTGGAAGGCTTGGATGAGAGCAATGAGTTCTGCCTTTTGGGAGGTGGTGCCCTTCGGAAGATGGGAGGCTTCTATTACCTGAGAGGTAAAGACAATGGCATAGGCCACCCAGCGTTTGTTGCCCTCACCTGTGACTGAGCTGCCACCAACAAAGAAAGTTAAGTCTGCTGTAGGAAGTGGCTTGTCTGACAGGTCGGGTCTAGGGGTAACAGAGGTTTTAACCATTTCTGAACAGGAGTATGAGGACAGGCTTATGCAGGGAATGGGGAGCAGAGTGGCAGAGTTTAGAGTTGGGGATTGAGATAAAGTAATGGTGGGATTTTCTATAAACAAGAGATGGAATTCCTGTAGTCTAGTCGGAGTGAGGAGTGCTAAAGAGAGGTGAGTTAGAAGGTCCTGTAAATGGTGGGTTGAGAAGACATGTAAGTCCTGTCCCAGGAAGAATTTAAGGGCCTCCCTGGTGAGAGTAGTGGCCACGGCTAAGGCGTGGAGACAGGGTGGCCAGCCACAAACCATGGTGTCCAGCTGTTTGGATAAATAGGCCATTGGGGTGGAAATGGGAGTAGGTCCCAGAGGTTGGGTGAGGACGCCGAGTGCCAGGCCCTGCTGCTCATCTGTGTAGAGATAAAATCGTTTCTTAGGATGAGGGAGTCTTAGAGGGGGTGTTTATAAGAGTCATGAAGTTTTAGGAATGTGTGCCAGACAGCCTACGGGTTTAATAGAGGGCCAGCAGAGGCATCACGTGCTGCCTCATAGAGGGGTTTGGCAAGGAGAGAAAAGTTGGGGATCCAGTGTCGGAAGAAACCAACGAACCCGAGGAAGGATAGAATTTGTTCAGCAGTGGTGGGAGGCTGGAGGTCACAAAGGGCCTGCTGGCAATCAACAGTGAGATGACATGAAGTGGGGGTGAAATTAAGTCCAAGGTATGTGAAAGTAGGCTTAGACAGCTGAACTTTGGAGGGGACACCCGGTAGCCTTTAGAGGCAAGAAAGTTGAGTAAGGAGGCAGTGTGTGTGTGGCTGTTGGGGTATGAAGGGCTGCAGAGTAATAAATCGTCCACATATTGGAGGACAGTGCTTGGCTGTAGGGGGCATTGAAGAAGATCTTGGGTGAGAGCCTGACCAAAGAGGTGGAGGCTGTCCCTGAACCCCTGGGACAGGACAGTCCAAGTGAGTTGTCAAGACATGTTTGTGTCAGGATCTTCCCACATGAAGGCAAAGAGATTTAACTGGTTGGGTCTAAAGAAATGGTAAAGAAAGTGTATTTGAGGTCCAAGACAGAAAAATAGGTAGTGGAGGGTGGAATATGAGAAAGTAAAGTGTAGGGATTAGGCACTACAGGGTGTATAGGGACAACTGCCTCGTTAATGAGTCTGAAGTCCTGGACTAGCTGGTAGGAGCCATTTTGCTTCTTTACCAGGAGAATGGGTGTGTTATAGGGGGAGTTGGTCAGAATTAAAAGTTTTTTGTGTAGAAGACGTTCTATGATGGGTTTTAGACCTCTGAGGTGGGTTGGTGAAATAGGGAACTGTGGCCGGGAAGGAAAGGATGAAAGGTCTTTGAGTTGAATGAAGTTGGGGGTGTGATGTGTGGCCACCACTGGGGTGGAGGTGTCCCAAACCTGAGGATCTACGAGTTCAGGCAGGAGAGGGTATGTAGAGTTTGGTAAGGCAAGAGAGGCTGTGGGTGGAGCTGAGGAATCTGGAGAGAGAGATAGAAGAAGGAGGGCGGAGGTTTTGGAGGAAAAGTGGAGGGTTGTGTCCAGCTTGGTTAATAAGTGCCTTCCCAATAGTGGAGTGGGATAGGAGGGCATAATAAGGAAGGAATGGGTGATGGGACGGTCATCTATTAGACAGGTTAGGGGACCAGTGGTGGGGGGTTGAGAGGGATTGCCATCAATACCCATGACCAACACCTGGGAAGATAAGTAGGGCCTGAAAATAGAAGGCAGGACAGAGTAGGTAGTCCCCGTGTCAGCCAGAAAGGACACTGCCTTACCCGTTACCTTGATTGTTACCCTGGGCTCGGCAAGGGTGATCGACGTCACCAAGTCGGGGCCTCTACAGTCTTCAGCAGCCAGACCCAAAACTGCCATTGACAGGTCTAGGGATGGAAGGACTGGCTCTCTGGACTTCTGTCCTGAGGGGAAGTCACTTTTCCAGTGTCCCTCTTGACCACATGCCAGGCAAGTCTTGGTGGGTGGACATGGCTGTGGGTACTGGTTGGCCCAGTGGCCTTCCTTACCGCACTTGAAGCAGGTGCCTGGTGGAGTGCGGCTGGTCACCTTAGACAAGGTTGATGGCTTCACAGGTCCCACCGGCACAGGGCTGAAACCAAGGCTTGGGCTTGTAGGTGTGCCTTTTGGTGGACATGGGCCTCCTTTTGGGCTTCTGCCTGCTCATCTGGAGAATTAAAGATTTTAAATGCCATGTTCACCAGGTCTCAGATAGGGGTCTGAGGGCCCTGCTCTGCCTTTTTTGAGTCTCTTTCTGATATAAGGAGATGATTGGGTAATGAAATGTATTGTAAGAACAGTATTGCCCACCAGGGATGTGGGGTTTAGGTGGGTGTACTGAATGAAAGCGTCAGTGAGACTATTGAGGAGGGCGGTGGGGTTTTTGTCTGCCCTTTGAGTGATTTCCCTGAGTTTATCATAATTTACAGTGCGATGTGCCACAGCCTGGAGGCCGGCAAGGACACACTGCAACATGCAGCCTGCTGTTTTCTGCCTTTCCTGTGTTAAGTAGCAGAACTCTTTGGTGTATGTTGTAGGGTTATTAGAAAATGAGTCTAGGCTCTTTTTAATGTGGGAAAGGTCGGAAAGACAAAAGGGAACATGTACCCATATGACTCCTTCGGTGCCTGCCACCTCCCACAACGGACAGAGGAGAGACTGATCAGAGGGGTTTACGTGAGAGCGAGTGTGATGGCTGACAGGACACATTGGTGGCAAGTGGCTGGGTGGTGCGGAAGGGCGAGGGGGTGCATCCAGGTATGGTGGAGGTAGAGTGGGGGGAGAGCTGAGAGAGTCAGGTGGATCGGAGAAAGCAGAAGGGGCATCTGAGGAGACGCTTGGTGGAGAGTTAGAGGGAGAAGAGGCAGAGGGCCGTGGGGGACCCCATGCAAGGAGGACCTGTGTTGGGTGGCAGGTCAGACAGAGAGAAGGACGGGAGTGCAAACAGAAAAAGGCTTGGACATATGGGATCTCTGACCATTTGCTGCTCCTATGACAAAAATTATCAAGTTCTCGTAGAATATTGAAATCAAAAGTCCCATTCTCAGGCCATTGGGAGCCATTGTCCAATTTATATATTGGCCAGGCAGTATTGCAGTAAAGAATGAGGCACTTGGGCCAGATGTCTAAATCCAGGGCCTTCAGATTCGCCAGTAGACACCATTGGGGCATCTCACCGGGAATTTTGGAAGATTGGCTACCCATGTCACCTCAACCCAGATGGGGAAACAGACAGGAACAGTATCCTGGCTATGGAGGCAGTAAAAGTCTGGGGGGACTTCTCCGCCTGAGACTAGTCTGCCAGTGAGGAAAGGGGTGAGAGTTATTCAGGCATTCCTGAATAGCCTTAGCTCCTGGAATGGGGGAGCCTCCAACGTGGGCCCATGGTTTAACAGACAGGGAACAGTATCCCAGAGAGAATGGAGGCTCCTGGTGGGGGATCTGGGCTGGGACAACACGGGGTGACTCACCCAGGCCGAGGTAGTCAATTTGGGACTTTACGGCAGTCAGTGGAGGTCCCAGTCCAGAATGTGAGAGTTTGTGGAAGGGGGTGGTGCAGCCAAGGCCCCAGAACGGGTGGGCACAGCCAAACGCCCCTCCTGGGTTTCGGCACCAAATGTAAGGGTTTTTTTGGATTTGTCAGTGCCAGAGAAAGAAAGACGAGCAAAGTTGAAAGGGATAAGTAAAGAGGCGTTATTGGAGTATTCCCAAGTTAGGATAACAGGTCCTGAGAGTGGGGCCCATGTGAGAATTTCAGGTACCGGGAGAGAGAGAGATCAAAAAAGTCATCCCGTCCAGAAGTCTGAGTGGGTTTATATATGTTTTGGGGGCTGGGGGATGGGGGTTTCTTCCGCGGGAGTATTTTGGCACTAAGAGCGAGGAATTTCTTTGTTGCAGTTTTAGGGCGGGTATTGAGGAATAGGAGGGGCTTCTTCTTTTTTTTCATTAAGGAAGGCAGGGGTGCCTGCCACCAGTCTTACACCCACCTGCAGAGCACCAGCACTGGGGTGATTGTTCAGGGGTTGGCAGGTGCTGAGTTAGGGGGCTGAGTCATCCAAATGCCCCCTTATGAATATATTCTTTTCTTGTATCTGGATTTTGAGTCATACTTACAAAGCCTTTACTTATCTTTATATTAATATAATTCATCTGATTCCTTCTAGTACTTCTATGGTATTATATACTGCTGAATAGAGAATTAATATACAGATATTTGGGTGTGAATAAATTCAAAATGGAGTACAGGGAGACAACAAGATAGAAAATATGAAAGAGAGGCTAAGGGACACGAGGGAAATAGAACCCTACAATGAAATGTAGGTTAGATTGCTGACCTCTCAAAAGCAATTCTTGCAGTCCTAAGAAAATGAAATAACATTTTTAATATGCTCAAAGAAATTCACTGACAATCTGGAATTCTATAGACAGCCAGAACTATCGTTCAAAATTGAGGGTGAAATAGAGACATTTCCAAAAAATTAAACTGAGACACTTTATCATCAATAGACTGTCAACAAAAGAAATTCAAAAGTATTTACTTTAGTTCAAAGGAATGTGATCCCAGATGAGAGATCTGAGACGCAATAAAGAATGGTGAGCAAAGATATTGATAAACATGTGGGAAAAATGAATAAAAATGAACATTGACCATATAAAAATAATAAAAATATCTAATTTGTCTCATTAAAAATAGCTTATAACTAAAATACTGGATGAAATAGAATATAAGTAAGAAGGAAGTAATCAGAGCTAAAGTTTTCTAAGATGTTTATTTTCAGGAGGAGGGTAAATATATTGATTAAGTTTACAATTTATTGACTGTTCTAAGAAAAATGAACATTCATACAACCATGCAGACAGAGGATAATACCTAAACATAAAAAGAGCTCTTACAAATTAAGTTCAGAATTAAGTGCATCCACACATAACAGAAAATCCAGATTTACAGTAATTTAAACAGAACAGACATTTTTGTCTCATATAAAATAAATCTGGAGTTAGGCAATCTAAGACTCAGGCTCTTCCTTTTTGCTCAATCATCCTAGCATGGGACTTCCATCTTCTAGGTCACTTTATGATCCAAGTTTGCGTCTAGAACTCCAGACATCATATCTACTTTCTAAGAAGCAGGAAGAATAAAAAAAGAAGAGAGCACAGTAGTAAGGCAGGAGGAAAAAGGGGTAAGTTGGCTAACTTTTCTTCTTTTATGGAACCTTACCTGAAGTCCCACATGATGATTCCACTACAGATTATTGTCCAAAATTTAGTACATAATTCTAGCTAAAATTTGGGATGCTGTAACAAAGGAAGATGAAAATATGGATATTTGTTAAGCAGCTGATATTCTGACAAAAAGAAACAACAGAAAATAAGCTAAAGACATACAAAGGCAATTTATAGACAATAACAAATCCAAATAGTTAAAAAAAAAACAAAACATGTGCATGGTTAAACAAACTCACTGGTTGTCCGCAAAATGCAAATTTTAAAACTCAGATATTTTTTGCTATGTAGAGAAAAATTAATAGGATTAATAATATCTTTTGTGGCCAGAATTGTAGAGAAAATAATACTCTCATGTATTGCTGGTAGAGATGTAAATTATGATTGGTGTTTGAAAAAAATTTGCAACACTCATTAAAATTAAAATATAGATAGTTTTGACTCATGAACCCCACTCCTAGAAAGCTAGAACATCAAAATTAAAACAGTACAAAAATGTAAACATACACACACATTTATTTCAGCATTAATCATGGTGGAACAATATAAAACTGGAAACTAAATTAATGGTTATCAATAGGAGAATGAATAGATTATATTATCGCTATCAAATATTATGTACCCACAATAAAGAATGAAATAGATTTCTATCAGGTGACTTAGAAGAATTTTTATGAGGTATTGAGTTAGAAAATCAAGAGACAGAAAAATGGGTTTATTTATTTATTGTTATTCTTTTTTTATTTCAGCAGAAAAATGTGTTTAATATCATCCTATTTTTATGAGTTTATACTCCAATACATACATGTATAACTGTTTGGATATGATTATACAAGCATGAAGAAAAACATGAAATAATACATAGTATTTTGTCACATGGATTCTGAGGTGAGAAGCAATGCTGGGAATAGTAGGAGTGTGAAGCCAAACCAAGTCAAAAGTTTAAAAAATGACCCTACAAAAGAAAAAAGAATTTATGATATGATCATATATATGCATTTATTAAAAAAGATTGAGCCCTACTCCATAGAAATTGTGGACCAATTGGTGTCCAGGTGTTTTACTCAGTTGAGATCAAGACTCTCCCTTCTCAAAGTGGTGCTTTGTTTCTGCTTCTACCTCATTGGGGAGGAAAAATGGTGTGGAGGATAAATAAGTGGAGAATTCCTTCCACTAGGTGACAACAAGTCACAGGATCAAAACAGGAACCCATTTACTACAGGTAGGATACAAAATTAGAGCAGGATCAGCAAGCAAATTGTCTTAAAGATACACCTAGGTCATTAAGCAATGAAATCTCCCAAAGAGAGAAAATGTGCACATTTCCACAACACTTTCAATAAAATCTAGTTTGGGCTTCTTAAATCATTCCTGTCTAAGGTCAGAATTGGGCCTATAGAGAAAGTTCTAGCTGTATGTCAGAATCACGTATTTTTAAAACATTGATGTCCTAATCCATCTCAGGCCTTTCAACAAGAATCTCCAAGGGTCCAATCCCTGTCTGTCAACTGAATTACAGAGAGGAGAAACAACTGTTAATGGTAAATTTCAGCACTTAAAAACCAGCTCTCCTAACTTCCAAGCACAGCATTAATTCATTTATATTATCATTCCTCTAATTGAAAATGCACTAGATAATAGTGAATGGCAAATGGGAAAGGGCAGGAACATGACTGTAGCTAACTATGCACAAGTTCATTTATTCATTCATCAAGTACTTATTGAGAGCCAACTATGGGATAGGCACTGTTCAGGCAGTAGCTGCATTCATCTTATGCAATGTTGAGAATGCATGATAAGAAGCAAGAAGATCTGGACAGCATAAGGTGACAATGACTGTCATATAACAAAGATTGACTGGAATCAGGACATACTGAGTCCCCAGTGCTTCAGATATTTCTTCTTGAATATGACCTAAGTTATTCTATAAAAATCCAGAGCCCTGTTCCCTTTCTCTCTTCACAAAACCCTTTCCTCCAATTTTCATGATGTCAACCCCCTATACTGTCTTTCTGCTAGCCATGATAAACCCTCATTAGTGTATTCCCACTAGGTCCTTTGGTCAAGCCATGGTTGGTTGAAAAGTCTAGTATAAACAAGACTATTGCCTGTCAGTGAAATTTTCAGACCAAACAACAGAGACTGGTTATGATTTAGTTGTTCTGTTGGCATATCATTTTCTCCTGGGGCACTCCTAACTCTTTACATATGGTATTTCACTAAGGCTTATACAAGCCCTGAGAGATGAGTTCAGGGAAGAGTGGAAGAGGAAGAGGATATCTATCTATTCAACAGATGTGGAAGCTGACACATTCATTCAAAGTCACTGATACCTGAAACATTTTTTAAAAGCAAACACTTACTGGACTGTCTCTCATTGTATAACTTCAAAACTTGCTCTCTGCTTCTTTCAAATAAATCAATATGCATATGGAGAAATCAAATTGACCACTTTATGTTTATTTTCAGAACATCACAAGCACAAGTTCTCAAGGAAGTTTCAAATTGCCCATTACTTATCCTTAAGTTAATAGAGTTCACATTCCTAGTACTGAAGGACAGGATTGCTACAAACAGACCTATAAAAGTTGATTTCATTTATTTCAATGAGTGTAAATTTATTAAGGAAGCCAATCAAAAACTCCATAGAAAATGAATACAGGAAATAAATACACATACACACATACATTCAAACACAGAGGACAAGGTCTCCCTATTGTGGTTCCACAAATCCACCAAAAACACTTGAAAAGGTCAAAATAAAACTCTTGGAGGAAGGGTTTAAAGTGGCTGACTGGAGGCATCTGGCACTCACCTCCTCCACAAAGAAGAGCCAAAATAGCAAGTAGATATCACACTTCAAATAGATCATCTAAGCGATAACACTGGAATTCAACTGAAAAGCAGCTATAAGCACCTAAATGGAGGAAATCAAGGAAAGTGAGGCAGCCTGCTTGGCCTGGGTCAACTAAAAGACTGGAGAGACTCCCCAATGCAGGGAGAGGGTAAGTGAGAGACCCAACCACCATGGTCTGCATTTCCACCACAGACCCCTGCAATCCTAGTTACAGTAAATCCCTTCAAACCTCACAGCCTTCAAGACCAGCATAGGGAGTAGCCTGGAGACTGTGTGATAGCACTTCTCCAGACGTGGAGCTTATGCTGGGTCCCACAAACCCCTGAGTCCTAAGTAGCTGCAGCAAGGCACCATTTTGAGAGCCCAGCACCCACAAGACTGCTTTCTGTCCCAAAAGATCCTTCACCTTTGTATCCCTGGAGCCCCACTGACATTCTCCAACCACAGCCACCACTGTGGATAGCTGCTGCCTCTAGGAATAAAGCGCTAGATATTGGCAAAGACCTTACAGCCCATAGCAAAAAACAAACAAACAAACAAACAAAAAACAAAACTGTTCACTTTTGTGTGCCCTGAAAACAAACTCCTTGCAGCCGGTGCCAAAGTGCTCCCCAGTTCCCTGCATATGGCTCCTGCCTATGAAAGCAACCCTGCCTGCCCCAGTATCAGGGCTGTAGCACAGCCCCTGGTGCCCCAATACAAGCATTCTGACTTGGGTCTGGGGACCAGCCCACTCCTCCCTACCACAGCTGGTGGCTGCAAACACCACTGGGGGACCTAAGGACAGGTCTACCCAGCCTGGCTTCAGCCTCCAGTGCCCAAACACACTGTCCAGTGGCCTGGGGACAACCCAGCCCAGTCCACAACCCAGGTGCCCGAGGTCAGGACCACCCAAGCTGCTGCTACCACCATAGCAAGGACCCACCTGCAGGCCTGGGGATCACTTCACCCCTGCCTACCACAACCAGCACCAGTAACCTCCACTGTGGGACTAGAGGACAAGTCTATCTGGCCTGTATCCACTCCCACAGTGCCTGAGACCACTGTCATGGGACTTGGGGACTACCCAACCCAATCCACTACCATTGGCACCTGAGCATTCGGCTAGGACATGGAGATCAGGCCCAACCAACCTACCACTATCACCACAGTGAGCACTCACCTGCACATACCACATATGGGTCTGGGGACTGGCCTGCCCACCATGTTACATATATTGCCAACATCAGCATGGGTTGCTTGGGACCCAGAGGTTAGTCCCACCACTGCTACTGCCATTGCCTATGTCATACCTGCTTCCCAGGAGCCTGAGAACCCATCGACCTGCCTTTCCCATCACTGTTACTACTAGCACCTGAGCAAGCCATTTGGAGACCCAAGTATTGGCCTGCCTGGAACCACTAACACTGGTGCCAGTGTAGACCACATTGGGTCCCAAGCACAGGCACAATCAGCCCATTACTGTTACCACTGGGGCCTGAAAAAGGCCAACTTGGCATCTCCATACCAGCTGAACTTCACCACAGTCTTCACTAACAACCACACCATAAGCCACTGACACTGTTCAGAGCAAAATAAATCATATAGAGATGACACTATGGCATGCACTTAGAATCAAAGCCAAAGTGCCCTAGCCAACCAATATCATAGATACAACTTCAGGAAAAAGTCCTCCCCTACAAAAGCTTATTCAAAAAATTGAAAGAAGTGACTGTTACACCAGATGTGCAGATGTCAATGTAAGGACACAGGAAAAATGGAAAAGCAAGGAAATATGAGACCTAAAAAGGCACACAATAATTCTGCAGCAAAATATGCCAATAAAAAAGGAATTTGTGAAATCATGGATAAAGAATTCAAAATAATGATATTAAAGAAGCTCAGTGAAATCCAAGAATACAGAAAAACAATACAAGATATCAATGAAAAATTTACCAAAGAGATAGATACCATAAAAAGAGAACTAAATAGAAATTCTGGTCTGAAGAATTCATTACATTAAATAAAAAATATATTTGACAGCTTTGACAACAGACTAGAACAAGCAGAATAAATAATTTCAGAGCTTGAAGACAGAACTTTTGAAACAATGAAGACAGACAAAAATAAAGCAAAAAGAATTAAAAAGAATGAATGAACCCTATGTAAAATTCAGGACACCATAAAGTGACCAAAACTATCAGAATTTTTGGTGTCCCAGAAGGCAAAGAGAAATGGGAAGGGTTAGAAAAACCATTTAACAAAATAATAACTAAAAGCTTTCCAAATCTACAAAGAAATTTAGACATCTAAATACAGGAAGCTCAGAGACCTCCAAATAAATACAAACCCAAAGGTCTTCTCTGTGACACATCATAGTCAAATTCTCAAAAGTAAAAGGCAAAGAGAGAATTCTAAAATCAGCAAGAAAAAAGCATCTAGTCACAAATAAGGGAACTCCATACACACTAACAGCAGATTTCTCAGCAGAAATCTTACAGGCCAGGAAAGAATGAGATAATATATTCAAAGTGCTGAAAGAAAGAAAAAAAAACCTGCCAACCAAGAATAATATACCCAGCAAAGTCATCCTTCATACATTAAGGAGAAATAAATAGCCAGACTAGAAAAATCCGAGGTAATTTATCATCACTAGACTGGCCCTACAAGAAATGCTTAAGGGAATCCTACACTTAGAAGTGAAGGGGTGATATCTACCATCATGAAAACACACAAAAATATAAAATTCACAAGCAAACACAAATAAGGAAGAGAAAGGACTCAAATGTTACCATAACAGAAAACCACCAAACCACAATGATAAATAGTAAAAGCAAAAGAAAGGGACAAAGGATACACAAAACAATCAGAAAACAATTAATAAAATCATAGGAATAAGCCCTTACATACCAGTAATTACTTTGAATGTAAACTATTCAACTTTCCACTTTAAAGGTATAGACTGGCTGAAGGGATTAAAAAAACATGACCAAGCTATATGCTATCTGCAAGAAACTCACTTCACCTGTAAAGTCACATATAGACTGAAAGTAAAGGGATGAAAAAAGAGTCCATGCAAATGAAAACCAAAAATTAGCAGAAGTAAGTTATACTTATATCAGATAAAACAGACTTTAGATAAAAAACTGTAAAAGGGTATAAAGAAGGTAATTATATAATGAACGGGGATCAATTCAGTAAGAAGAAATAAAAATTCTAAACATATGTACCCAATACTGGAACTGCCAAATATATAAAGCAAATATTGTTAGATCTAAAGGGATAGACTCCAATGCAGTAATAGGTGGGATATTCAACACTCCACTCTTAGCAGTAGACCTAGCATCTAGACAGAACTTTAACAAAGAAACATTGAATATAAATTGCACATTAGATCAAATAGATCTAACAGATATTTACAGAACATTTCATCCAACAGCTACAGGATACACATTTGTATCAGCACATGGAATATTCTCTAGGAATGACCATATGTAGGACACAAAGCAATTTTCAAATTTTAAAAAATAGAAATCAGAAGGTGGCTGACTAGAGACATTGCTTGCCAGACTGTCCTTCAGGGAAAATTGGATTTCGGAAAAAGAATAGGGGGAAGCGATGCAGATCAGTTGTAGATCTTAGAGGTGCCAGAGCTTTCTGGAGACCTCACAGAGGAAAATTGTGAAACAGAGGAGAAAGAAAATAAAGGAAAAAAGATATCAATGAGGATCAAACCCAGAGAGGCTGAGAGACCAGCAAAAGGGTAAGGGGGAAGGATCCCTCTCTCCCTTCCACAATCCTTCAGTGACCACCAGCAGGCTACAAAGTTTCTCGGAGGCTTTTCTACCTCCATGAGCCCAGGCACTGCAACAACACTGAATAATGGGGAGAACACATGTGATCCTATAGCTTGGTCATTCAGTGTGGGGCTTCCCTCTAAGGAGAGTGTTAAGAGAGGCCAAAGAGCCATATTTCTTACATTAAGATGCTCCCTCCGCTGCCCCTCCCCCAACCACTGCAACTGAGAGTGCAGTTTGAGCAGAGAATTTGGTGAACAGCTGCTTCTCCCCAGCAGGCATGTGCTGTAGGCTGGGATTCCCACAGAGAGTGGGTGCCATGCCTTTTTGCTTGGGGGCCTGTAGTGGACCTGGGGTGACTGATTTGGGAGTTCCCTGCCCACTGGGATTTCACAGAGTCACACACCAGTGGGTCAGACAAACAAGTGGGCTGGACTCCATACCTCCCAGGATCAAGCAGGTCACTGGGGATACAGGGAAGAGGTCTAGGAGCTGGACTTGGGTGGTGAGGAAGCCCACATGGACAGAACTGATGGGAGAAAACTGTGGGGTTCCAAGACATGGTGAACTAGGAGAGCACCCATCTCCCCAGAGGAAAACCACCCTGTTGGATTAGGGTGGATCCTCCAGTGAGGAAGAGACCACCTGGAGACCACAGCAACCGGGCATAGTGCATTCATGTGCTCAGGCTGATACAGAGCTGCAGTCGCTCCCCCACCCATTTCAACCAGGAGAATAGTTAGAGCCAAGAATTTGGCAAGTGACCCCCTCTCCCCACTAGGTGTATGCTGTAAGCTGAGGATTCCATGGAGAGGGGGGCCCATGCCTTACCCCTTGAGGGCCTGCAGTGGACCTGGGGTTCCTGATTTGGGAACTCCCTCCTCACTGGCATTTCATGGAGTCACACAATAGCAAGTCAGCCAAGCAGGCCAGACAACCCCCCCCCCCAGAACTGAGTGGGCTCCTGGGGACATGGAGGAACATCTGGGAACTTGGCTTGGGTGGAGGGGAAGCCCACGGGGACAGAACTGATGGGAGAAAACTGGGGGTTTCTGAGAACTGGTGAGCTGGGAGAGTGCCAATCGCCTCCACAGGAAAACCACCATGTTGAATTAGGGGGGATCTTCCAGCAAGGAAGAGCAACCCCCTGTGTGCCATAGCAACCAGGTGTGGAACATTCAGGTACTCAGGCTGACTGGGAGCTGTGGCCCCTTCCCCACACAGTCCAACTGGGAGAGAAGCTTGAAACAAGAATTTGGTGAGCAATTGCCCCCCTCAAGTAGGTACATTATCCAGGCTGAGGCCTCCACAGAGAGAGGGGACCATGCCTCTTCACTTGAGGACATATAGTGGATCCAGAGTGTACAATTTGGGAGCTCCCTACCTGCCTGCATTTAGCAGAGATGCATGCTAGTGGGTCAGACACAGAGGCAAGGGGGAAGTTTCAGACCTGGACAGTCAGATTGTGAATCTCAGACAGCTCTATCTCCACAAGCAGACATTCTGGTTGGGTGGGGGCACTTCATCCCCTCCCTGGTGGCATTCCCCAGAAGGTAGGAGAAGACCTTTGAACCTACCAAAGCAGATACTTTACCTGCTGTTGTGGAGCCTGAGGGCAAGCTGACTCAACCCAGCCCCACCCAACCTCACTCCCCCACCCACCTCTGCTGTGGCAAAAATGAGGACTCACCTGGAAGTTCCAGAGCTCCACCCATCACCTGAGGCATTTGAGTGCTCCACCTGAAGGGCTAGAGCTGATCACATGTCTCAGAAACAACACTGCATCTTATTCCTTCTGGCAAGCACCACCTACTGACAGGGAGGTCAATTTGCAGAGTCCTTTGCAACATTTACTAACTAAATCATACAGGATGTGGTTGATTCTTACCCACAAGCACTACCTACTGTCTCAGAGATTAAACTGGGCATGCCAATACAATTCAAATAGTTAAGAAGAGCACAAGAGTGGGGAAAGAAAAAGGATTTCAAAGACCTCCATCCTCCTTCATCAAAGAGAGACAGGGAATCTGCCTGAACAAATAGCTAACCACTGTTACAGCCTACAAACAACTTAGCAACTGAGAAAACCATGACACTAAGGATATCTATAACCAAGGCATCTATCCAGAACTTAGATCACTATCAAATCACCCACAAAAAAGCCAAAGTTTCTTACTCAACATATGCTACAAATATACCCATATGGGTAAGGGAGGAAGAAAAAAATGCCCCATCTAAACAAAAGAAAATCCAAAAATAAGAAGCAACACCTGCTTCAGATGAGAAGGAATCAACAAAAGAACTCCAGAAGTATTAAAAATCAGAGCAAAAGGACACCCTCAAAAGGGAACACCAGCTCTCTAGCAATAGATATCCACCAAAATGAAAATATTGAAATCACAGATAAAGAATTCAAAACATGGATTATAATGAAGCACAACAAAATGAAAGAGAACATGGAAAATGAACTCAAAGAAATCAGAAAAACAATTCAGGAAATCAATGGAAAATTCACTGAAGAGATAGACACATTAAAGCAAAACAAAATATAACTTCTGGAGATGAAAAACTGATTTAAGGAAATACAAAACCCCGTGAAAAATTGATTTAAGGAAATACAAAACACAGTGGAAAGTTTTAAAAACAGACTAGACCAGGCAGAAGACAGAATCTCAGAGCTTGAAGACAACTCTTTTGAATTAATTCAGTCAGTCAAAAATAAATAACAGAGAATTAAGAGGAATGAACAAAGCCTACAATAAATATGGCATTATGCAAAACAGCCAAATATAAGAATCATAGGCATCCCTGAGGGTGAAAAAGAAAATGCACAAGGGCTGGAAAATGTATTTGCGGGAATAATCGAGAATAACTTCCCTGGTCTTGCCAGAGATTTAGACATACAGGTTACAAGAAGCTCAATGAACACCTGGAAGGCTCATCCTGAAGAGGCAATCACTAAGACACATAATCATCAGACTGATCAAAGTCAACACACAGGATGAACTCCTGTGAGCTGTAAGGAGAAAACATCAAGTAACTTACAAATGAAAACCCATCAGGCTAACAGCACACTTCTCAATGGAGACCTTACAAGCCAGAAGTGGAGAGGGCCCCATCTTCAGTCTTCTTAAACAGAACCACTGCCACCCTAGAATTTTGTATCCTGCAAATTGAACTTTCATATATGAAGGAGACATAAAGACTTTTCCAGGCAAGCAAACACTGACGGAATATGTGAAGACCAGAAATGCCCTGCAGGAAATACTCAGAACTGCATTATACATGGAAAAGCACAATGGTCACACACTAGTGTAAAACCACCCAAAAGCTAAATCTCAGAGCTCATATAAAACAATAGTACAAGAGGTAAAACAAAGCAACAAGATACGCAACTGGATGAACAGAACAGCATCCCACATATCAATTCTATCAATCAATGTAAATGGTTTGAAATTCCAATTGAAAAGACTGAAGCTTGCTGAATGGTTAAAAAGGTACAACTAGAATTCTAATCATTTCACACCTAAGGTTTAAGTCTGTTATGCACCATGATTTGATTTTTGTGAGGGGTGAAAGCTGTGGGTCCTGTTTCAGTCTTCTACATGTGGCTATCCAATTTTCCCAGCACCATTTATTGCATAAGGATTCTTGTCCCCAGAGTATGTTTTTGTCTGCTTTGTCAAAGATTAGATGGCTATATGAGGACGGTTTTATATTTGGATTTTCTGTTCTGTTCCACTGGTCTGTGTCCCTGCACTTGTGCCAATACCAAGCAGTTTTAAGAACCACAGCCTTGTAGTATAGTTTGAAGTCTGGTGAATTAATACCTCCCATTTTATTTTTATTGCTTAAAATTGCTTTGGCTATACAGGGTCTTCTCTGATTCCATACAAAGTTTATCATTATTTTTTCTATATCTGTGAAAAATGATGTTGGTAATTTAATAGGGATTGCATTGAATCCGTAGAACACTTTGGGCAGTATAGACATTTTAACAATGTTGATTCTACCGATTCATGAGCATGGTGTGGTTTTCCACCTATTTACATGCTCTGCAATTTCCTTCCTCAGTGTTTCATAGTTCTCCCTATAGAGGTCCTTTACCTCTTTAGTTAAATATATTGCTAGGTATTTTATTTTCTTTGTTGCTATCTTGAAGGGTATTGAGTACTTAATTTGGTTCTCCGATTGACTGTTATTGGCATATATGAATGCCTCTGATTTGTGTGTATTGATTTTGTAACCTGAGAGTTTACTGAATTTATTGATCAATTCCAGGAGTCTCTTGGTTGGATCCTTGGGGTTTTCCAGATATAACATCATATCATCAGCAAAGAGTGAGAGTTTGATCTCTTCTTTCCCTATTTGGACTCCCTTGATTCTGCTCTCTTGCCTGATAGCTCTCGCAAGGACTTCCAATACTATGTTGAAAAGTAATTGGGACAGTGGGAAGCCTTGTCTCGTTCCAGTTTGGAGTGGGAATGCTTTCAATTTTTCCCCATTTAATATGATGTTGGCTGTGGGTTTGTCATATATGGCTTGTATCATTTTTAGGTAGGTCCCATCTATGCCTATTTTGTTAAGAATTCTTATCATAAAAGGGTATTGAATTTTGTCAAATGCTTTTTCTGCATCTATTGAGAGGATCATATGGTCTTTATTTTTGCTTCTATTTATGTGGTGAATTACATTTATAGATTTGCATAGACTCTTACAGACATTGGCCTAGGCAAAGAATTTATGAAGAAGACCCCTAAGGCAATCACAGCAACAATAAAAAAATAAATGAATGGGACCTGATAAATTAAAAAGCTTCTACACAGCCAAAGAAACAGTCACGAGAATAAACAGACAACCTACAGAATGGGAAAAAAATTTCACATACTACACATCAGATAAAGGACTGATAACAAGAATCTATTTAGAACTCAGGAAAATCAGCAAGAAAAAATCAAACAACCCTATCAAAAAGTGGGCAAACGACATGAATAGAAATTTTTCAAAAGAAGACAGAAGAATGGCCAACAAACATGTGAAAAAATGCTCAACATCTCTAATAATCAGGGAAATGCAAATCAAAACCACAATGAGATATCACTTAACCCCAGTGAGAATGGCCTTTCTCAAAAAGTCCCAAAACAACACATGTTGGTGTGCATGTGGAGAGACAGAAACACTCATACACTGCTCGTGGGACTGCAAACTAGTGGAACCTCTGTGGAAAGCAATATGGAGATACCTTAAACAGATACAAGTAGGCCTACCATTCTATCCAGCAATCCCATTATTGGGCATATACCCAAAAGAACAAAAGACATTCTATAAAAAAGACATCTGCACTCGAATGTTTATAGCAGCACAATTCACAATTGCAAAGATGTGGAAACAACTGAAATGCCCATCAATTCATGAATGGATTAGTAAATTGTGGTATATGTATACCATGGAGTATTACTCAGCTATAAGAAATAACGGTGATATGGCATCTCTTTGGTTCTCCTGGAGAGAGTTGGAACCCATTCTATTAAGTGAAGTATCCCAAGAATGGAAAAACAAGCATCACATGTACTCACCAGCAAATTGGTTTCCCTGATCATCACCTAAATGCACATTTGGGAATGACACTAATTGGGTATCAGACTCAGGTGGGTGGTGGGGGGAGGGGATGGGTGTATACTTACATGATGAGTGCGTTGCGCACCGTCTGGGTAATGGTCACGCTTGAATGTGCTGACTCGGGGAGATGGGGGTGGGGGGAGAGGATAGGGGTATAACTACCTGATGAGTGCAATGCGCACTCTCTGGGGAATGGACACGCTTGAAGCTCTGACTTGGGGGGATGGGCGGTACATGGGCAATATATATAACCTGAACTTTTGTACCCCCATAATAAGCTGAAATAAAAAAAAAGGTACAACTAAGTATCTGTGTCTCCAAAAACCACATCTAACACAAAAGGACGTGCAGACTCAAAGTGAGGGGATGGAGAAAAATAGTCCATGCAAATGGAAGTCAAAAAAGGCAGGTGTAGCCATTCTTGTATCTGATAAAATTAGCTTTAAATAGAAAATAGTAAAGAAAGACAAAGATCATCATTATATAATGGTAAAGGGAGCAACTCAACAAGACATAACAATCCTAAATATTTATGCACCTAACACAGGAGCACCCAGATTAATAAAGCAAACCCAAGTAGATATAAGCAAAGAGATAAACAGCAGCATTCCACACCCCACTAACAGAACTAGACAGGTCATCCAAGCATAAAATAAATAAAGAAACACTAGACTTAAATGGGACTCTATAACAAATGGGCCTAACAGACATATACAGAACATTTTACCCCAAAACTGACTATACATTCTTCTCCTCAGCACATGGAAAATTATATTCTCCAAGATTGACCATATTTTAGGTGAAAACTCATGGCTCAACAAATTCAAAAAATTTGAAATCATACCATGTATCTTCTCCAATCATAGTGGAATAAACTAGAAATCAACACCAAGTTAATCACCCAGTTTGACAAAAAGTCGTGGAAATTAAACAACCTCTTGCTGAACAACTATTGGATCAATGATGAAATTAGGATTTAAATCAAAAGATTCATTGAACTGAATGGCAAAGGGACACAGCTATCAAAATCCATGGGATTCATCAAAAGCAGTCCTGAGGGGAAAATTCATAGCCTTAAATGCCTACAACAAACAGACAGAAAGATCACAAATTAACAATCTAATGACACCTCTCAAAGAACTAGAAAAGGAAGAGCAAACCAAACTCAAAGCCAGCAAGAGAAGAGAAATAACTAGGTTTAGAGCAGAACTAAATTAAATCAAAAACAAGAAAATAATACAGAAGATCAATCAAACAAAAAGTTGGTTCTTTGAGAAGACAAACAAATCAATAGACCCCTCTCTAGATTAACCAGGAATAGAAGAGAAAGGACCAAAATAAGCTCAATCAGAAGTTAAAAAGGCAATATTACAACTGATATCACAGAAATACAAAATATCATCTGTAAATACTATGAAAATCTCTATGCACATAAACTCAAAAACACACAGAAAATGGACAAATTCCTGGAATCATACAACCTCCCAAGAAATAATCAAGAAGAAATAGAATTCCTGAACAGACCAATAATTGGCAATGAAATAGAAGCAGAAATAAAAAAAAAATTCCTACAAAAAAAAAAATGCCCTGGACCAGATGGATTCACAGCCTAATTTTATCAGACATACAAAGAAGAGTTGGTATCCATGTGGCAGAATTTATTCTATAACATTGAGAAGGAGGAAATTCTCCCCAACTCATTCTAGGAAGCAAATATCACCTTGACACCAAAGCCAAGAAAGGACACAACAAAAAAAGAAAACTATGGACCAATATACCCTATGAATATAGATGCAAACATCCTCAATAAAATACTGGCAAACTGAATTCAAGACCATATCAAAAAAATAATTCACCACGTGGCCTTCATTCCAGGGATTCAAGGAGCGTTCATCATATGTACATTGATAAATGTAATTCGCAACATAAACAGAAGCAAAAACAAACATCATATGATCATATCAATAGATGCAGAAAAAGCATTCAACAAAATTCAGCACCCTTTCATCATAAAAACCCTCAACAAACTAGGCATAGAAGGAACACACCTCAAAATTATAGAAACCATATATGGCAAATCCACAGCCAGCATAATACTGAATGGGGAAAAGTTGAAAGCATTCCCACTAAGAACTGGAAAATGACAACGACTCCCATTGTCACCACTTCTATTCAACATAGTGCTGGAAGTCCTAGCCAAAACAATCAGGCAAGAGAAAGGAATTAAGAGTATCCAAATCAGGAAAGACAAGGTGAAACTATTGCTTTTTGCTGATACTCTGATCTTATATCTAAAAATTCCCAAGGATTCCACCAAGAGACTCCTGGAATTGATAAATAAATTCAGCAAAGTCTCAGGTTAAAAAATCAATGTACTTGGGTTGTTTTCACATCTTTGCAATTGTGAATTGTGCTGCTATAAATATTTGGGTGAAGGTGTCTTTTTTATATAATGTCTTTTGTTCTTTTGAGTAGATGCCCAATAATGGGATTGCTGGATCAAATGGTAGGTCTACTTGTATCTGTTTAAGGTATCTCCATATTGCTTTCCAAAGAGATTGAACTAGTTTGCAGTCCCACGAGCAGTGTATGAATGTTCCTGTCTCTCCACATCCATGCCAACATTTAGCATCTCTTATTTTTTCCTGGATAGACTTGGAACCCATTCTACTAAGTGAAGTATCCCAAGAATGGAAAAACAAGCACCACATGTACTCATCATCAAATTGGTTTCACTGATCATCACCTAATAGCACATTTAGGAATAACACTAATCTGGTGTCGGGAAGATGTTGGGGTGGGGGAGGGGATGGGTGTATACATACATAATGAGTGTGATGCGCACTGTCTAGGGGATGGACACGCTTGAAGCTCTTACTCGGGGGAGGGGGAAGGGCAATATACATAACCTAAACTTTTGTACCCCCATAATATGCTGAAATAATAAAAAAATCAATGTACACAAATCAGTAGCATTCCTGTACATCAATAACAGACAAGCTCAAAGTCAAACCAAAGACTCAGTACTGTTCACAATAGCTATTAATACAAAGAAAATAAAATACCTAGGAATATACTTAACAAAGGAGGTGAAGATCTCTACAAAGAGGGCCATGAAACACTGAGGAAAGGAATCACAGATGATACAAAGAAATGGAAAAACAGTTTGCTCATGTATCAGTAGAATCAACATTGTTAAAATGTCCATACTACCCAAAGTGATTTACAGATTCAACCCAATTGCCATCAAAATACCAATGTCATAGTTCACAGATATAGAAAAAATAATTCTATGCTTCATCTGGAACCAGAAAAGAGCTTGAATAGCCAAAGTAATCTTCAGTAAAATGAACAAATCTGGAGGCATTACATGACCAGACTTCAAACTATACTACAAGGCTATAGAAACAAAAGCAGCATGGTATTGGCACAAAAATAGAGGCACAGACCAAAGAAAAAGAGGAGAAAACTCAGATATAAAACCATTCACATACAGCCAACTGATCTTTGACAAAGAAGACAGCTATATACACTAGGGAAAAGAAGCGATATTCAATAAATGTTGTTGGGAAAATTGTATAGTCAAATGCATAAGAATGAACAGGATCCCTACTCTCACCCCTCACAAAAACTAATTCAAGATGGATAAAAGAGTTAAATGTAAAACATGAAAACGTAAGAATTCTAGAAGAAGACATTGGAAAAACTCTTCTAGGTATCAACCTAGACAAAGTATTTATGAGGAAGACCCCAATGGCAATCACGGCAACAAGAAAAAATAAATAAATGGGACTTTCTTAAATTGAAAAGCTTCTATATGGCCAAAGAAAGAATAAACAGAACAAATAACCTACAGAATGGGAGAAAATATTCACAAGCTATACATCCAATAAAGGGCTACTAACTAGAAGCTACAAAGAACTCAAGCAAATCAGCAAGAAAAAAACAAACAGCCCCATCAAAAAGTGGCCAAAACACATAAACAGAAGCTTTTCAAAAGAAGATAGACAAATGGCCAATAAAAATATGAAAAAATGCTCAAAGTCACTAATTATCAGGGAAATGCAAATTAAAACCACAATGAGATATCACTTTACCCAAGTTAGAATGGCTTTTATTAAAAAATCCAAAAACAATAGATGGTGGCATGGATGCAGAGAGAAAGGAATGCTTTTACACTGTTGGTGGGACTGCAAATTAGTACAACCTCTATGGAAAACACTATGGAGATTCCTCAAAGAACTAAAGGTAGACCTACCATTTGATCCAGCAATTGCAGTACTAGGTATTTAACCAAAGGAAAAGAAGTCATTTTGTCAAAAAGACACCTGCACTTGAATGTTTATTGCAGCACAATTCACAGTTGCAAAGGTGTGGAATGAATCCAAGTGTCCATCAATTCATGAGTAGATTAACAAAATGTGATATGTGTGTACCATGGAATACTACTCAGCCATGAAGAAGAATGACTTAATGCCTTTTGCAACAATTTGGATAGAACAAGAAACCATTCTCCTGAGTGAAATATCTCAAGAATGGAAAAACAAGCACCACTTGTACTCACTATTAAATTGGAACTAACCAATGAGCACACGTGTGCAGAGGGAAGTAAAACTCAATGTAAATAAATCAGGGGACGGGGGAAGGAGGGGATGGGCAATAACCTAATTAATGGGTACTATGAAACAATGGTGATATAGAACCTCTTATATTTTCCTGGATAGAGCTGGAACCCATTCTACTAAGTGAAATATCCCAAGAATGGAAAAATAAGCACCACATGTACTCATCATCAAATTGGTTTCACTGATCATCACCTAAGAGCACATTTAGGAATAACATTAATCTGGTGTCGGGAAGATGTTGGAGGGGGAGGGGATGGGTGTGTACATACATAATGAGTGTGATGCGCACTGTCTAGGGGATGGACATGCTTGAAGCTCTGATTCGGCGGGGGGGGGGGCAAGGGCAATATACGTAACCTAAACTTTTGTACCCCCATAATATGCTGAAATAAAAAAAACACTATTTAGGTGATGGGCACACTTATAACCATGACTCAAGCATTATAAAAGTGATCCATATAACCAAAAATATTTTTACCCCCATAATACTTTGAAAGAAAAAAATACAAATCATATCAAGTATCTTCTAAGACCAAATTCGATTAAAAATAGAAATCAATGACAAGAGGAACTTGGGAAACTGTACAAACACATGGAATTTAAACAATATGCTCCTGAATGACTATTTGGTCAAGGAAGAAATTAAGAATTCAAACAGAATTCAACAGCATATGAAAAAAGATAATACACCATGATCAGGTGGAAATCAAAATATCTCTTGAATCGAATGAAAATTGAAATGCAACATACCAAAACCAATGGTATACAGCAAAAGCAGTGCTAAGAGGGAAATTTATAACAATAAATGCCTACATGAAAAACGTAGTAAGATTCCAAATAAACAATCTAATGACACACCTCAAGAAATGAGAAAAGCAAGAACAAACGTAGGTGAAAAATAATAGAAGGAAAGGAATTATAAAGATCAGAATAGAACTAAATGAGATAAACCAAAGAATATACAGGACTAATGAAATGAAAAATTGTTTTTTGAAAAGATAAATAAAATTGATAAACTGTTAGCTAGACCAACCAAGGAAAAAAATAGAGAAGACATAAATAAACAAATTAGAAATGAAACTGGAGACATTATAACTAATAACACAGAAATATTATGAACAAATATTCACTAACAAACAGGAAAACCTAGAGGAAATGGATAAATTCCTGGACACCGCAGCATACCAACATTGAATCAGGAAGAAATAGAAAACCTGAATAGACCAATAACAAGTAATGAGATTGACTCAGTGATAAAAAGTCTCCCAACAAAGAAAAGCATAGAACCAAGCGACCTCACTACCAAATTCTACGAAACTGTCAAAGAACTAACAACAATTCTCCTGAAAGTATTCCACAAAATTGAAGAAGAGGGAATTCTCTCTAAGTCATTCTAAGAGGCCAGCATTACCCTGATACCAAAACTAGACAAGGATGCAACAACAACAAAAAAGAAAACAACAGGCTAATATTCCTGATGAACATAGATACAAAAATCCTCACCAGAATTCTAGCAAACAGAATTCAACAGCATATGAAAAAAGATAATACACCATAATCAGGTGGAATTTATCCCAGGAAGAATACTAGAAGAAAATGTTGGAAAGACTCTTCTAGGTATCAGCTTAGGCAAAGTATTTATGAGGAAGACCCCAATAGCAATCATAGCAACAAGAAAAATAAATAAATGGGACTTGCTTAAAATGAAAAGCTTCTGCACAGCCAAGGAAAAAATCAACAGAGCAAATAGACAACCTATAGAACAGTTCAACATATGCAAGCATGGTTCAACATATGCAAATCAATAAACGTAATATATCACATCAACAAAATGAAGCACAAAAAATATGATCACCTCAATAGATGCAGAAAAAGCATTTGATAAAATTTAACACATCTTCATGATAGAAATGCTCAAGAAACTAGGCATAGAAGGAACATACCTCAACATAATAAAGGTCATTTATGACAAATCCATAGCTAGCATCATACTGAATGGGGAAAAGCTGAAAGTTGAAAGCCTTTCCTCTAAGAACTGAAATAAGACAAGGATGTCCACTTTCACCATTCCTATTCAACATAGTACTGAAAGTCCTAGCCAGAGCAATCAGGCAAGATAAATAAATAAAAGTTCAAATTGAAACAAAGGAAATTGAATTGCCTCTATTTTCAGATGACATGATCTTATATCTAGAAAAACCTAAAGATTCCACTAAAAAAAAAAAAACCTCTTAGGGCTGATAAATAAATTCAGTAAATTTGTAGGATACAAAATCCACATACCAAAGTCAGTAGCATTTCTATATGCTAATAAATACCTAGCTGAAAAAGAAATCAAAAAAGCAATCTCATTTACAATAGCTACAAAGAATTAAAATGCCTGGGAATAATTTTACCCAAGGAGGTGAAATACCACTACAAAGAAAAATACAAAACACTGATGAAAGAAATTGAACAGGACACAAACAAATGGAAAGACATACCATGCTGATCAATTGGAAGAATTAATATTGTTAAAATGACCATAGTGCCCAAAGAAATCTACAGATTCAGTACAATCCCTACCAAAGTACCAATGTTATTTTTCACAGAAATAGAAAAAACAATCCTAAAATTCATATGGAATCAACAAAAAGCCTGAAGAGCCAAGGAAACCCTGAGGGGACAAAAAAAGCTTGAAACCTCACATTATTTAACTTCAAAATACATATTACAAGGCTATTGCAACCAAAACAGCATGGTATTGGTATAAAAACAGACACATAGACCAATAGAATAGAATAGACAACCCATATATTAATCTATGTATCTACAGCCAACTGATTTTTGACAAAGACACCAAGAACATCCACTGGGAAAATACACCCTCTTCAATATATGGTGCTGGAAAATTGAATATCTACATGAAGAAGAATGAAACTGAACCTCTTGTCTCTCACCACATACAAAAATCAACTCAAGATGGATTAAAGACTTAGGCATAAAACCTGAAACCATAAAACTACTAGAAGAAAACATACAGGAAACACTTCAGGCCATTGGTTTAGGCAAATATTTTATGGCTAAGACCTCAAAGCACAGGCAACAAAAACAAAAACAAATGGGATTATATTAACATTAAATGAAAAAGCATTTATACATAGCAAAGGAAACAATCAACATCGTGAAGAGACAATCTGTTGAATGTGAGAAAATAATTGCAAATTATTCATTTGACAAAGTACTAGCACCCAGAATATACAAAGAATTCAAACAACTCAACAGGGAAAAAACAAACAAGCCCATTAAAAAGTGGGCAAAGGATACGAATAGACATTTCTCAAAAGAAGACATACAAATGGCCAACAGGTATATAAGATATGCACAGTATCACTGATCATCAGGGAAATGAAAATGAAAACCACAATGAGATATTATATCATATTACTCCAGTTAGAATGGCTATTATAAAAAAGACAAAAAAATAACAGATGCTGGAGAGGGTGTGAAGAAAATAGAACTCTTATACACTATTGGTGGTAATGTAAACTAGTACAGCCACTATGGAGAACAGTATGGAGATTCCACAAAAAACTACAAATAGAACTACCATATCATCCAGAAATTTCACTACTGAGCATTTATCAAAATGAAAGTAAATCAGTATATTGAAGAGACATCTGTAACCCCATGTTTATTGCAGCACTATTCATAATAGCCAAGATATGGAATCAATCTAAGTGTCCATCTAATGAGTGCATGGATAAAGAAAATGTGGTATGTATACAAAATGGAATACTATTCAACCACAAAAAAAGAAATAAATCATGTAATTTGCAGAAATATCAATGGAATTGGAGGTCATCATGCTCAGACTATGCACAGGCAGTCTAGTAGTATGAGGGAGTTAATGCCTCAACCCTCAACCAATGCAGAATAAGAATCAGTCTTCTGGTGAAGTCCTTTCAAAGTGACTCAAATCCAGATGCTTTTACTGCTGCATCCACTTGACCTCAGGGAAAAATGTTGCTCTGCTAAGTGGTGGGAGTGTAGTTCAATCAATTGCTGACCTCTTCTGCTTCTTCTTGCTGTCACAGAAGACTCTGATCATTCTTGCACTAACAGAATCCTCCAGGGAAGAGGCAGACAGCAATCTTGAAGACATAAGTCAGATTATCACAAGAACTCTCTCTCCACCCCTCAACTTTTGCTCTGCTCCTGTCCCATACACCATCAGAACCCATAGTTTTGAAAATCAATAAACATCCAGAGAGGGAATAAGATACCAGTTTTCCCTTCTCACTAGCATCTTCACTATCGCCAAGGTATTCTCCTGGAGACTTCCTCACTTGCCCTGGGGAGGGGAGTATCTCTTTCCCTCCCCCACCCTAACACCCAAGAAATACCATAATACTTTCCTCTATTATGCGTTCATTTCAAATAATCTACCCCTAATGGATTGTCTTAATAAATCACTAGCTGTCTCTTACATTGTGTATGTGGGAAATGGTTGCCAGACTAGTTTATATTTCTTACATGGATGGCCTACCATGTATTTTCAGAATCGGTGGGCAATTGTCATTTATTCTCCTCAGCTTTGATGTCTTAGACAAAATTTGAGGAAAAGAAAAAAAAATCCCATTCTATATCATATTATGGTTTTACTAGAGTTTTCCTAGATCCAAGTTGGTCACACTTCGCCACCACCCAAACTCCACTTTAATGTCAAGAAGGAATATTTTAACATCATCAAGAATAAAACATCACAATGGGGCCACGATAGAATAATGAGATATCTAAGTTAAAATTCTGAACAGAACTCTTGACCTACATATCTACTATCACATACTATATATGTGGCACTGGGGAAGTTATTTAACTTCTCTATGCCAATTTCTTACCTTTAAAAGGGGGAAAATACCTGTATGTATCTCCTAGGATTGTTTGGAGAAACTGATGACATAATATTGTTTATAATGTTGCACAGCATCCCTCCTTTAGCAATCTTTATTCATTCCATATTGCTCCTGGTGAACTATCAATCAAAGTACCCTGTACTATTCTTGAAGCAGAGACAGGCAATTGATTGAGGCCTTATCATAGGTTGAGCACCTATGCCAATAAAGTTACATCAGGCAAAACAGGAAGCATATGACTCACTCAAATTAGGATAATTTGTGGAAAGTTTAGTTACCAAAAGACTATTTACAAAGATATGTGCTCTGTGTTGAGACTACTAAGGATAGTGTACCTACTTCAATAATCCTCAAGTGGAATTATTAGGAAATATTTTAAACTGAATGAAAATGAAAACATATCAAAATTTGTGGACTGCAACTAAAGAAGTGCATAGGAGGAAATTTGTAGTATGAAATGCTTATATTAGAAAAGAAAATAGGTCTCAAATAAATAATCTAAACTTCTGTCTAAAAAAACTAGAAAAATAAGATCAAAATAAATCCATATCAAGTAGAAGGAAGGAAACAATATAAAGCAGAAATTGATGAGAATAGAAAACTCAACAGAAAAATCAGTGAAACTAAGTTTGTTTTCTAAAATATCGACACAATCAATAAACTTCTAGCAAGACACACAAAAATAAAAATACAGAAGACAAAAATTACAATATTGAGAAGGAAAAAGCATATACAACTAAAGATCCTGCAGGCATTAAATGGGTCAGGGAATACTATGAACAACTTCACATACATAAATTCTAAAACTAAGTTGAAATGGACCAATTACTTTAAAATGCAAACTGCCAAAACTCATCCAAGATGAAATAGATGACATGAATAGCCCTATAACTACTAAAGGAACTAAATTATTTTAAAATCTTCTGATAAATAAATCTTCAGGCCCAAAAGATTTTACTAGGAAATCTACCAAAAACTTAAAGAAGAAATGGACAAGATGATTCTACAATTTACAAAAAAAGGAAATCACTTTAAAAAATTAGAAAAGAAGAACAAAGAGGAATCACACTACTGAAAGAGCAGATAGACACATTAGATTAATATTAATACAACAGAATATGGAGTCCAGAAATAGATGCACAAAAAGTGGCCAATTGATTTTTGCAAAAGTGCAAAAGCAATTCCAAAAAGAAAAAAAATTCTTTTCAATGAGTGATATTGAAAGAATTGGTAATGAGTTGGCATGTGGTTCAGGTGGAAGTTTGATTTTGTACTCCTGCTTGGGCTAAGGCTCACACCAAGGCTGAGGCTAGGGCTTGGCATGGGCTAGTGCTACAGCTAAGGCTGGGCCTGGGGTTTGGGCTAGCGTTAGGTTGCTTTTTTTTTTTTTTTTTTTTTCCGCATGGAAACCACTTTAATGACCTTTCATACCCCCTGCTGATAAAACATATTAGAAAACCAAAGAGTTTCACAGTGGTAACAGATATAATTTCACAATACTGAATTAGATATTAGAAATGGTGAAGTAGACTCTGTATGTCCCTATGGTCTGCAAACTTAATGTGTGCCTTTACAGAAACAAAAAAATTCATTAACTTGAGAAACAACTTTATGGGCATAATCAATACTCTATTATGTCACTTTTTATACCTCTATCTGTGTTTAAAATTCTGCAATTCTATCTTTAGGATAAGGATAATGAGTCCAAACATATGACAATTTCTTTTCATTGCCCTTGACGATTACTTTTAAACAAGGAACATAGAATATGTAATTAGAAGAGGTGGGATATTGTTGGTGCAACTGTATCATTCAAAACTGGTAGAAGGACATGTTGAGACCTGGAATCGCTTTTCTGGAGGGAGCATAAATCCAGCCTTCCAGCCCGATCCAGAACATACTCTAAGGCAGCGGGTAGAGTAGTATGTAGGTAGTAAAATCACCAGGCTGAAGGTATTTACAGATAACAAAAACCAAGGCCACAGCATTCTCCTTGGCATATTTCCAGCTGTAAATATGTGGGATCTTGTCTGGCTCGTTTAGGATTCTGCAGTTCTCCAGGTAGTGAATTCTTCCTTGCTGAAATGTTCCTAAGAGAATGCAAGCTCTGCATCTGCTGCAGGCGCAGGGCGAGCTCCTGGTTACAAGCCTGTTGAACATTTTCTGTCTTCTTTATATCCCAGTTCAAAGCAACAGCCAGTGCTTTGGGATCTTCTTTGGTAACCAACTGCAGCAAAAATAAGAACCACTGAGAACCACTACTTCTGTGCTCCTTACCTGCTGCTCTCTTGATTTTTGTTTTTAAAAGATAATTAGTTATTTTATTTTTTTTAAGAGACAGTGTCCTCTATTGTCTAGGCTGGAGTGCAGTGGTGCGATCACAGCTCACTGCAACTTTGATCTCCTGGGCTTAAGCAATCCTCCTGCCTCTGTCTCCTGAGCAGTTGGGACCACAGGTGCATGTCACTGCACCTGGCTAAATTTTACATTTTTTTTTTTTTGTAGAGGTGGGGTCTCACTATCTTCCCCAGGCTGGTCTTGAACTCCTGGCCTCAACCAGTCCTCCTGTCCTTGGCCTCCCAAAGTGCTGAGATTATAGGCGCCCTGCCTCTCATAATGTTCTTTAGGGAAATGTGACTAAACAACATCAGTTTATGTTATCTCTTAACACTGAAATGCCAGCTTTCTTTCACAGTAAATGGTCAAGTGCCTTTTCTTACCATACAATACCAACAGGAAAGGATCTTTGGAAAGAAGTTTACTTGGAGCAACTCTAAAGTCCTCCACCTACAGGAAATTTAGCCAAGCTCACGTCAACAGTTTCCTTCCCTTCTGTCTACAATATGGAGGTACTTGGGACAAGGACAAGGACAAGTACAAGTACAAGGAAAAGAATTAGTAACACCCACCCCAAAGGGTTCCCTTCGTCAAGCTTCTAGTTCCCTGGTCTTAGATGGCCAGCACAAATGATACCCTCAAGTTTGCTTCTTCATGTGGTATTGTACAGACCTCAGGATTGACTATGGATCTTTGACCACTGACAGACGCGGAAGCCATCTCAGAAGATGGAGCCCTTCCAGTCCTCCCTGTCAGGTTTAGTCATTTCATTACTGACTCTGGACCAGAGGGTAGTGTTTAATGATCTGAGGAAGTGTACTCATTTTTTTTAAAAGCCATTTTGATTTAGATTAAATGAAATGTTTTTAAATGCTTTAGTATATAATAGGCAAATTGGCAGCTATGATTCAAGGTCTGCAGAGGTGAAAAAAAATCCCATACATGCCTCTGCATGGTAATCCTACATCTTCAAGGCACATCATTCTCTGAAGTTCAGGGACCCTGGTTCTTGCCCACCTCCAAATCCTAACTAGATAAACTCAGCTCTGGAGCAGGCTTCTCCTTCAGTGCAGTAAGGATCTGGCTCATCAGTGTAATTTCAGAGGATATCTCTCCACTGATACCCATGTCAACTGCATCTACCTCTTCACTGAAGCCAGCTCTGGACTCTTCCTGCTTTGACAAGATGCTGCCCTCCTTCTCCAAAGCCTGGAGATAAAGCTCCAGGACCTGCTTGGACTGACGGGATTCTTCTCTCTGGTCAAGCACCTGCTGGAGCGTGTTCTGGAGCCCCTGAATGGCAGCACAACTTTGGCATAGTTCCCGAGCCAGGTCTGAACATGGAACATCGATGAGCACTTGGAGGTCCTCTTCTGATGGGAGGATGATGCTGGATAGATCTTCTTTCAGCTGCCTGGCCACATTCTTCCATTTCAACTCTGTCCCACTGTCTGTTTCATCTACATCAAAGGACTCTTGGGAAATCCAAGCTGTACCTCCATCTGAATTGTTGTATGCCCACTTCTCATTATTGGCCAATGCCACAAACTTAGTATTAGAAGGTAGGCACAGGAAGTAATCATCATCATCATCCACTATGGTGCCATCCTTTGCCAGGACCAGGGTGATTGGTGTCAGGGACTTACCAATGGCCAGAATGTCACAGGTTATGTTTTTAGAGACAGGGTCTCCCTCTGTTGCCCAGGCTGGAGTACAGTGGCGTGATCACAGCTCACTGAAACCTTGAACTACTGAGCTCCAGTGATCCTTCTGCCTTAGCCTTCTGACTAGTTAGGAGTACAGGTGCACACCAGCATGCCCAGCTAAGTTTAAAAAACGAAAAATTTGTAGAGATGAGATCTTGCTATGTTGCCCAGGCTGATCTTGAACTCCTGGCCTCAAACAATCCTCCTGTATCAACCTCCCAATGCACTGGGATTACAGGTGTGAGCCACTATGGCCAGCCTTAAATTCTGCCTTGCTCCTCAGCTCCTCCAGGCAGGAGGTGGCCACACCATGATGTTCGCGGCTGTGGTTGCGGTGCAGCAGACATGGCTTTAGATTCCTGATCTTGCTGGGTTCTGGAGTCCTGGTGCTCTCAGTCACCTCCATCCTTTTCCTAGGGTTAGGTTTGAGGCTGGGCTTCGGGTTGTGGTTGTGATTGAATTAGGGTGGGGGTTGAGGACACATTTGGTGTTGAGTTCTGGAGAGGATATGGATTGGGGCTTGAGCTCTGACTTGAGCTGGGTTTTAGGGCCTAAGGGTTCAGATTTGGGTTTACAAATTAGGGTTACGGTTAGCGTTAATGTTAGGGATGGGTTTGAGGTTCAGGAAGTGGTCAGGTTGAGGTTTAGATTGTTGTTTTGTTTCATTCTCTGGCTTGGGCTCTGACTAGGGCTTATATTTAGGGTTTAGGGGTTCAGGTACTGGTTTTGGTCCAGATTTAAGGTTCAAGTTCAAGTTTGGTTTTAGAGCATAGTGTTTGGATTAGGGTTAGTGTGGTATTGGGTTGGAGCTTGAGTAAGAGTTCAATTTGAAATTTGGATTGGGGTTAATGTTGGGGCTTGAATGAGGGTGTGAGGCTTGGTTTTAGTGTTTAGGAGTGCAAGTTTGTGTTAAGATTCAGTGTTAAGGTTGGTAGCAGAAAGTACAGAAGCTGAGGCCCTAGCCACAGTTACAGAGGGCAGAGCTAGGGGCACTGCAGAGTCACAGGCCCACAGGGTGGAGCTTTGAGTGCAGAAGATGGAATTTCCAGCCATAGAGAAATACTCCCAGAGCTTGAAACCTAATGGGATTTGCTCTGCTGGAGTTTCAAATTGCTTGGCATTGGTAAACACATTCATCCTTTCATTTTCTCCCTTTAGGAATTAGGTATGTCTATAACTCTAAAACTATGTTTGTCACACTATTGTATTTTGGGGACAGATAACTTGTTTTCTAGTTTGACAGGTCCACAGGTGGAGAAGAATTTGGTCCAAGATGCATTATACCCAGAGTCTTATATATATCTCACAGATCTTTGCCTACTCCGAGCTTGTGAAAATACTGTTTTTATCTTTTCTTCTAGAGTCTTTATTGTTCTGGGTGTTATAAGTATGATATATCTCAGATTGATTTTTTATAATGGGAGTGAGAAGTTATGGGGTTTTTTTTTCCATATTGATATCCAGTTCTCCAGCACCATTTGTTTAAAAGATTTTCCTTTCCTCATTGAATTGACTTTGTGCTTTTGTAAAAAATCAGTTGACTCCATGTATTAGTTTCCTATAGCTGCTATAAGAAATTACCACTAACTTGGTAGCTTAAAATAACAAAAATTTATTCTCTTATAGTTCTGGAGGCCAGAAGTCCAAAATCAGTCTCACTGTACCAAAATCAAGGTGTCAACAAGGCTTCAGTCCCTCCAGAGACTCTAGAGGAGAATCCATTCCTTCTCTCTTCCAGCTTCAAGTGGCTACTGGAATCCCTTGGCTTGTGCCAGCATTGCTCCAATCTTTGCCTCCATCTTCACATTGCCTTCTCTTCTATGTGTCAAATCTACATCTGCCTTTCTCTTACAAGGACACTTGTGATTGAATTTAGGGCCCACAAAATAATCAAGGATAACCTTCCCATCTCATGATCCTTAATTTAATTACATCTGCAAAGATCACTTTTGTTTACCATATAAGGTAAGTCACAGGTTCCAGGGATTAGGATATGGATGTCAGGGGCAGGGGGCAGTTTTTTAGCCTACCACCAGTGTATACAATTGTCAAAAGTCATTGAACTAAAGGATCTATGAATTTTGTTGGAAATAAATTACACTAAAAATATTTTTAAAAATACAAGTGACCAGAGAAACATACAACATATATAACAAAGGATTGACACCTATACTGTACTAAGAGCCATGGCAAATCTATTTTTAAAACGTTAAAATTGAAAACAGGTAAAGGTTAATGAATAGACAGATCAGACAAAAATATTGATGAAAAACAAACATTTAAATAGATATTCAACCATACTAGTAATGAAAGACATACCAGTTCTAAAATAAACAATACCATTTTCACAAAGCAAAAATTTAAAGCATTGATAATAAAATATTATGGAGAACATGGGGAAATGGACATAGTGCTGTTGATGGCTACACAAATTGGAATAGACTATTAGAATAATCTGTTGAAATATATTGAAGTTAAAATTGTTGACATTCTTTGACTCATCAATTCTTCTAAGTATGTATACCATGAAGTACTGGCACATGGAACCAAAGGCTTATGTGCAAGGATGCTTGTTGCAGCAGTGTTTGAAAAGGATTACAATAAGAAAAACCTAAAAATGTTCAGCTCTCAGGAAATGGGTAAATAAATCATGGACCATCTATACAATGGCCTACTGTACAACACTTTAAAAGAAGCAAGTAGATCTATATTTACAGACACTGGAAAATTCTCTGAGCCATGTGAAGATAAAAAAAAAGTGAGGAAAAAGCATAGAAATACTTGTGACATGGTCTTATTTATAACTTAAAAAACTATGCAAACATATAAAATGCTCTAGAAGGATATACACCAAATCTAAAATGTTTACTTTCAAGGGGGGAAGAGGATTCCTTATGACAGTTTGCATTAACGCAATACTTTTGTAACTTTATTTTTAATTAAAAAGAAAGTATGATTGAAGTAAAAATTCATTAACACTAGCAAAAAAGTTAAACAACCTAGAAATAAATTTAAGAAGTCTGAAGACAACTTTAAAAACTCCCCTAGAAAGAGTGACCATTAATGGGCATGGGATTTCTTTTTGGGGTGATGAAAGTGTTCTGTAATTAGATAGTAGTGATGGTTATACCACATTGAGAATATAACAAAAACTACTGAATTGTAAACTGTAAAAACTTGAATTTTGTAGAGTGTGAATTATATCTCAAGAAAAGCAATCTGCTAAGGTAGCTATAATTACTTCTGGTCGTTCAGAAAACATTGCTGTGGTATTGAGAATTGCTGAAGGAAATTCGCACACATGTTTTATACTATGTAGCCTGTACCTCCTTCTAAAGTTTTTAAGCCAAATATCATTAGTTTGGGGAAGGTAAGCATATCATCATACTTTCAAGTCTCTTTTTTCTCAGTGTATAGTAGATTCTCAATTCTCTCAATCTATATAAAAGATTCATATTAACACTGGTTTAAATCATATGGGGGTAGGAGATCAAATCCTAACCCTATATTGAAAGGTAAAGAGTAAGTAGCTTCATTTTTCTCTGTGCTGCTCCATAAAACTACGTTGGTTTTCAGTGGATAAGAATGATGATTGCCATGTACCATTTCAGAGATACAATCTGAAAAACTCATATATAAAAATAACATAATTTTTAACATGTTGGCTTATAAACATAAAGCCCCACTATCACAAAGCCACAGTTGGGAAAAATCATGCATTTAACACTGATAGGGAGAATAATTATTGGTAGGTTTAAGAAAGGGCTTGATGGATTTTCCCTTTCACCATTATATAGTCGCCATCTTTGTCCTTTTTTACTTTTGCTATTTTAAAGCTTATGTTATCTGAAAATAGCATAGCTACCCCTGCTTTATTTTGACTTCCGTTTGCCTGGATGATAGTTTTCCATCCCTTGATCTTGAGCATGAAGGCATCTTTGTGGGTTAGATGTGTTTCCTGCAGACAGCAGATACTAGGTTTGTGGATTTTTATCCACTCTGCCAGTCTATGTCTCTTCAGAGAGCAGTTTAAGCCATTCACATTTATTGAGATGACTGAAATTTGAGGTAGATTCCCATTCACATTGTTGGGTGAAATCCTGTTGTTTTGTTTTACTTCTTGAGCCATCATGAAGTCCAAGTTCTAGCCTTTAACTCTTGAATGACTTTACTTTGAAGAGTATCTGTCGTGCTGTTCAGTGTGTAATGCAGATTTGAGTACTTCTTGTAGGCCTGGTCTGGTCTTTGCAAATTCCATCAGTGATTTCTTGTCTGGGAAGGATTTTATTTCTCCCTCATAGATGAAATTTAATTTTGCCGGACAAAGAATTTAGGTTGGGCATTATTCTGTTTTAGAAGATTAAGGATAGACACCCAATCCCTTCTGGCTTGTAAAGTTTCTGTTGAGAAATCTGCAGTTAGTCTGATAGGCTTTCCTTTGTAGTTTATTTGTTGCTTTCATCTCACTGCTCAGAGAATTGCTTCTTTAGTGTTTACTTTGGTCAGCCTAATAACTATGTGACGTGGTGCTTGCCTTTTTACATTGAGTCTCCCAGGAGTTCTGTGTGCTTCTTGTATCTGGATATCAAGATTTCTGGCCAGGCCAGTCATATTTTCCTCCAGTATTCCATGAAATAAGTTTTCCAGCCCTTGTGAATTTTCTTCTTCTCCCTCTGGGATGCCAATGATTCTTATATTTGGCTTCTTTACGTAATCCCACATTTCTTGTATGTTTTGGTCTTGTCTTTTGTTTCTGTGTTCTTTTTCTTTGTCCAATTTGTTTAGCACAAAGGCATTATCTTCAAGCTCTGAGATTCTTTCCTCTGCATGATCCATTCTATTCTTGAGGCTTTCTACTGTGTTTTGAAGTTCCTTGAATGTGTCCTTCATTGCCAAGATTTCTGTTTGGTTTTTCCATAGTATTTCAATTTCTTTAGAGAATTTTTCATTCATTTCCTGAATTGATCTTGTGGTTTCTTTATGTTGGGATTCTATTTTCTCTTAAATTCCATTGAGTTTTCTTACAATCCATATTCAGAATTCTTCCTCTGTCAGTTTAATCATATTGTGTAAGTTGGTATCAATTGATGGATATCGAATATTTTCTTTTGGAGGTGACTTTTCTCTCTGATCTTTCATATTTCCTGTGTTCTTTCACTGATTCTTTCTCATCAGGCTACTTTGTCTAGGACTGGGGTGCTGGGACTGGTTTATGGACTTAATTCTGGGACCCCAAAGGGATGTTCCTTCACAATTCTGGGGAGATGCACTCTGGTCCTGTATTGTCTTAGAGGTGTTTTAGGCTGTTGGGTTATCTCTGACCTGTTGTCTTCACCTTCTGCTTATGGAGATTAGTGAGTTTGGATCCCTTGCTTAGACTTCCAGGAGTTGGATCACTCATGTGTGTGTGTATGTGTGTGTGTGTGACTCCGCTGCTGACCACTAGTTTGAGGTGAAAGACACTGTGTTGGGCTATGAGGTTACCCTCTCTTTTGTTGCTTGTAGTTTGCGTGGATGAGTTGGTTATCAAGGTATTCCAATATCTTTATATTGAGCTCTAAACCCCCAAGTGGGATATACAGTGCCTCAGTCTTTGGGGAATGTCATGCCACTACCAAGGGTTACT
The DNA here is from genome assembly GCF_041146395.1 of Eulemur rufifrons. Lineage (NCBI taxonomy): Eukaryota > Metazoa > Chordata > Mammalia > Primates > Lemuridae > Eulemur > Eulemur rufifrons. Next base: position 17,876,193 of record NC_091012.1, on the reverse strand, counting down.
TGAGCCCTGTTACCACTTTAGATGGGGTGAGAAGAACAACAGGTACCAGTGAGCCTAAGAGTGTATACTTCAGAGGTTGCTTGATCTGTAGCTATGGGAGAGCTGCTAATATGTTATTCAGGACTATTTCACCACTCTTACGAAGCAGCTCCTGATGGGGGGTGTCAATTGGTGTAATTGCTAAGGACTCTGGTCAAGATTTTCCTTCCCAGACCAGAAGCCCGTAAGCTGGCAACAGTCTAGGCACCAAGGGAAAGCCCTTGTTTTATGACCTTATCAGATGATCAAAACCAACCCGCTGTACCAAGTCAGCAATCTGTCCCCTTTTGCTTAGTTCCAAGGTCAACCTCTGTGGAAAAGAATTTGGAGATACCTCAAAGAGCTAAAAATAGAAATACCATTTGATCCAGCAATAGCACTATTAGGCATCTACCCAAAAGAGCAAAAGACATTCTATAATAAAGACATCTGCACCCCAATGTTTATGGCAACACAATTCACTATTGCAAGGATGTGGAAACAACCCAAGTACCTGTCAATTCATGAGTGGATTATTAAAATTTGGCATATGTATACAATGAAATATTACTCAATTATAAGAAACGACAGTGATCTAGCACCTCTTATATTTTCCTGGATGGATCTTGAGCCCATTATCCACAATGAGGTATCACAAGATCGGAGGAATAGCTTCCACATGTACTCGCCATCAAATTGGCCCTAACTGATCGACACTATGGTGCTCACATGGTAGTAATATTTTCCAGGGATTAGGGGGTTGGGGGGGGTAAACTCACAACTAATGGATGCAGTGAGCATTGTAGAGGGGAAGGGCATGCCTCTAATCCTTGCTTGGGTGAGGCAAAGACATAAAATGTAACCAAAACGTTTGTACCCTCATAATATCTGGAAACAAAATAAAATAAAATAAAAAGAAATGGCTTGAGTGAGTAGTATTCCATGGTATACAAATACCACATTTTATTAATCCCCCATAATATCCTGAATAAAAAAAGTTAAAAGATTAAAATTAAAATTAAAAAAAAAAGAAATGGCTTGAACCTTGATTGCAGGTGTCGGCATAGAAAAGTCTTGCCTGAACTTAGGTCAGATAAACTGAGACAAATTTATATAAATCATCATTTACTTAAGGGAAACTATAATGCTGCTAATGAAGACAGAAAAATCTTACAATGAAATAGGATAATACTTGCCAAAAAAAAGTACAGGCAATGGCCCAGTGCAGTAGCTCACGTCTGTAATCCTAGCACTCTGTGAGGCCAAGGCAGAAAGATCGCTTGAAGTTAGGAGTTTAAGACCAGCCTGAGCAAGAGTGAGACCCTGTCACTGTAAAAAATAGAAAAATTAGCCAGACATGGTGGCACATACCTGTAGTCCCAGCTACTTGGGATGCTGAGACAGGAGGATTTCTGGAGCCCAGGAGTTTGAGGTTGCAGTCAGCTATGGTGAGGCCACTGCACTCTAGCCAGGCCAACAGAGCTAGACTCTGTCTCAAAAAAAAAAAAAAAAAAAAAAAGTACAGGGAAGCCTGTATTAATAAATTCTCTAAGTTTTAATCCCTGTCATCACTATTTGTTAAAACTGGAAGAATGCTACTAATTTATAAGTGTGATGTTTAATTTTATGTCAGCTTCCCTGGGCCACAGGGTGCTCAGATATTTGGTTAAACATTTTTCTGGTTGCTATGGTTTGGATTTTTGTCCCCTCCAAACCTCATGTTGAAATTCTATCCTCAATGTTGGAGGTGGGGCCTAATGGGAGGCATTTGTGTCACAGGGGCAGATCCTTCATGAATAAAATAATACTTTCTCTTGGGGGTCAGTTCTCACTTTATTATTTCCCAAAGAGAGGTGGTTGTTAAAAAGAGCCTAGCACTTCCCCACTCTCTCTTTCTTCCTCTTTTGCCATGTAATCTCTGCACACACTGGTTCCCGTTTACCTTGGGTCATGAGTGGAAGCAGCTTGAGGCTTTCAGCAGATGCAGATGTCCAATCTTGAATTCTCCAGCCATCAGAATTGTGAGCCAAATACACCTCTTTTCTTTATAAATTACCTAGCCTCAGATATTACTTTATAGTAACACAAAATGGACTAAGATGCTGGGTCTGTCTGTGAGGACCTTTTTAGATGAGGTTAATTAACATTTGAATTGGTAGGCTGAAAGACTGAATAACGTATATTGTCCTCCCCAATGTGGGTGGGCCTTCTCCAATCTGTTGAAGATCTGAATAGAACAAAAGACAGAGAGAGGGCCTGTCTAACTGTCTTCAAGCTGGGACATCAGTCTTCTCCTGACTTCAAACTCGGACTCAGGAGTACTGGAACTTATACCATCAGCTCTCCTGGTTCTTGGGCCTTCAGAATTTGAGTGTAATTACACCATCAGCTCTCCTGGGTCTCTAGCTTGCTGACTGCAAAACTTGGGATTTCTCAGCCTCCATAATCATGTAAGTCAATTCCTTATAATAAATCTATCTCTACAGATAGATAGATACACTCCTCAATAGGAGATATATTTCCATTGGCTCTGTTTCTCTGGGGAACTCTAACTAATACGACCAATTTTGGTACCAAGAATGATTCTAGAGGAACATAATGTTAAATTTTCTAAATTGGTTCTGGGGATTCTGGAAGTGGCTTTTTAATCTGATTAGATCTGAAGATGCTAATGACTTTATTTCCAGTAATAAAGAGAGCACTGATAGTCCACAGTGTGACATGACAATAGAGATATGCAAAATATTTCCATTGGATATTCCTAACCAATCACTTAAAAGAGGCAAGGAGGAAAGGTTACTATATATATGATGTATTCAAACATTTTTGGAAACTAATGAATATAATGAGATTGGCTAGTTGCTCTTTTTTTCCCTTACATTTCCTGACAGGATGGTTTCTTCTAATGTCACTGGATAAAGTGGTAAAAGAAAAGCTCAGGGATTTTAATTTAAGCTCAAACACTACATACATGACCTGAAAGCTTGTTTGTGTGTCCTGCAGGATACCCTTATCTTCTGTAGCCTCAGGGCTGAGATTGCTGAAAATCAAAGGCCCAATCTTACCCCATGACTGGCTGAATTACAAAGGAAGTTGAACTTGCAGCCTTGCAGAGTGTCTACTGTTAAGTTGAGGGTATTGGGTGAGGTTTGGGAAAGAATGGGATCCTATAAGTTGGAATGGGTATGTGTGGAAGAACCTGATGAAGCTGGAGACACTGAGCCCCTAAATACAGATGAGTCTTCTTTACCAGTGGAAGTGGTATCCCCAACCCTGGTGGTAGCAGTCTTTCCACTGCAATCAGACAGAATTAACCCTGCATTGCCTGAGGAAACTGTAATGGCCTCCTCTGAGGCAGTTGCCATGCAAGACCATGCTGATCATCCTCAAGACTCACCCCTAGCACCTCTCTTTGTTATTAGATATGTAACTACACTCAGGTCCCAGCAGGCCCCTAAAAGTGTACAAAGTATGACCATTGAGGAGTTGTGCTACACTCCAAAAGAACTACTTGAGTTTTCTAATTTATACAGAAATAAATTCAGGAAACATGTGTGGAAATGGATATTAAGAGAAATAGATCTGTGAGGGGAATCTCGGCATCCCTGAAGAGTTTAATGATTACTCTTCTCTGTAGGTCAGACCTTACAGTGGGAACTGCAGTCACTGAATTGGGAAACCCAAATGCAATGGGAGTAATTATACTCTGAGGTGGCAGGGGCCAAGTGGTGGCACTCAATCACCAAAGGCAAGGTTGGCATGGTTGCCATCATGGACAGCAGAGTCAAAGCAGCAATCAGAACAGTCTGACATGCAGACTTATTGTGTTGGCTAGTGGATCATTGCGTTCCTAGAAGTGAAATATATAGGAAGCCTCCTAAATTCTTACTTGACCTATATAAGCAGAAAAGTTCTAGGTCAAGTGAACGAAAGTCTAACCTGAATCATAAAAACAGAGCCACAGTCCCTCAATCAATTCCCAGACCTGAGCCAGCTTACAGACCCAGAACCCCTTGAATGAAGAAGGGGAGGCTGTATCCCCTTAAGAAAGAACTCAGATACAGTGCCAAAAAGTTATACTGTTACTCTTTCTCCAAACCTTCCCCATAGGGACCTATGGTTTTTTTTTTTAAAAACAGGGTAACTGAACGTTAGTGAAAAGGAAATAATCCTACCTTTCAGGGATTATTGGACACTAGCTCTGAACAGACACTAATTTGGGGTTAGAGTAGGGGCTAATGGATGTCAGGTGATCAATGGTATTTTAGCTCAGGTCCATCTCACAGTGGGCCCAGAGTATTCCTGAATCCATGCTGTGATTATTTCCCCAGTTCCGGAATGCATATTTGGAATAAACAGATAAAATCAGCAGCTGGTGGAATCCCCAAATTGGTTCCCTGACCTGTGGAGTGAGGGCTATTATGGTGGAAAATACCAAGTGGAAGCCACCAGAACTGCATCTACCTAGGAAAATAGTAAACAAAAAGCAATACCAAATCAAAGATTAGTGGTTCCACCAGGGAGAAATTGAAAGATGTAGTACTTTAAAAGGGGTGGAGATAGTTATTCTCATCACTCTCTTATTTGGCCTGTGCAGATTAAAGATCTTGGAGAATGACAGTAAATTATTGCAAGCTTAACCAAGTGGTGACTTCAATTGCAGTGGATGGACCAGATGTGATTACATTGCTTGAGCAAATTATTAATAACACATTTCCTAGTACCTGGTATGCAGCTATTGACCTGAAAAATGCTTTCTTTCTCCATACCTGTCAGTAAGTTCCACCAAAAGCAGTGTACTTTGAGCTGGCAAGGCCAGCAATACACCTTCACTGTCTTACCTCAGGGATACATCAACTCTTCAGCCCTATGTCATAATTTAGTTCACAAAGACCTTGATCATCTTTCCCTTCCACAAGATATCACACTGGTCTACTACGTTGATGAAATTATGCTTATTGGACTTAGTGGGCAAAAAGTAGCAACTACTCTAGACTTAAACATTGTGTAAAGATGTGTGTGTCAGAAGGAGGGAAATAAATCTGACTAAAATTCAGAGACCTTGCACATCAGTGAAATTTCTAGGGGTCCAGTACTGTGAAGCACATTGAGATATCCCTTCTAAGGTGAAGGATAAGTTGTTTGCATCTGGCCCCTCCTATAACCAAGAAAGAGGCACAATTCCTCCTAGGTCTCTTTGGATTTTGGAGGCAACATATTCCTCATTTGGGTGTGTTACTATTTACAAGCAAAGTAAACAACCAAGTGCACTACCTGGAGTCTGTTCACTGGGAAATTTCCCTTCAAAATTGACCTTAGGGATTGTCCCAGAAAAGGGCTGTAGTACCACAGCTGTCCACTTCCAGGTGGTGTCTGCATATTGTGCAGAACCAACTAGGCCTGAAGTCTTCTTTCTCTTCCTCTGTCTATTGATCAAAGCAGCTCCCTGAAGCTGAAAGTGTAGGCTGGGAGAGAAAAGGCAGCATAGCAGGTGTGGGGACCATGGGCCTTTGGGCCACTTATTCATGTAACTGTCTGGTGCTTCCAGGGCCAGCTGGCCAAAGGTGATCTCAGCAAAGCAGGATATTAAAAATGAAGCAGACAGGATAACTTGTTCTGTGGATACCAGTCGACCTCTTTCCCCAGCCAACCCTGTCATCAGCCTATGAGCTCATGAACAGAGGGGCCATGCTGGCCAGCATGGAGGTTATGCATGGGCTCAGCAACACAGATTTCCATTCACCAAGGCTGACCTTGGTACAGCCACTGCTGAGTGTCCAACCATCCAGCAGGATGGATGAACACTGAATCCCTGACATGGTACAATTCCCCAGGGTGAACAGCCAGCTCCCTGGTGGCAGGTTGATTACACTGGATCACCTCCATCATGGAGGGGGAAGCATTTTATTATTAGAATAGACAATTATTCTTAATACATACTTGCTTTCCATGCACACAATGCTTATGTCAAAATTATGATTCATGGCATTACAATATGGCTTAACCACCATCATGGTACTCTATACAGCATTGCTACTGATCAAGGAACTCACTTTATACACAAAGAAGTGTGGCAATGGACCATACTCCTGGAATTCACTTGTCTTACCATAGTACCTACCATCCTGGAACAGCTGGTTTGATAGAATGGTGGAATGGCCTTTTGAAGACCCAGTTACCAGTGCCAGCTAGGTGGCAATACCTTGCTGAGCTGGGACAAGGTTCTTCAGAAAGTTGTATATGCTTTGAATCATCCTAGAATAACAAGTACAATTTTTAAAAAGTCATGATTTTGTGGTTGGTGCTTTGTTAAAAAAAGAGTCATGAGAGGGGCTAGCCCTACTGGATACTAAAAGATATCACAAAATTTATAATAATTAAAAGCAACTTGGTACTGGTACAACAATACACAGAAATGCAATGGCTCAGAAGAAAGAGTCCAAAATAGTATCAAATATATATTGAATACATGTAAGAATATAATATTCGATAAAGGTATCAGTTCAAATCAATGAGGGGAAAATAGATTATGCAACAAACAGTGGTGGGATAATTCACTGGCTGTAAAGAAAAGACAAAGCTTAATTTCTATCTTATTCCTTACACCAAAGTAAATTTCAGATGGACCAAAGATTTATATATAAATATGAAACCATAGTTAATTCAACATAAAATCATGTCAACTCTGCCTTCCACATAGATATTGGATTATTACACTTCTATTTCATTTACAACTAGTCTAGGTCATGTACTCTTAAAATATTTTCCAAATCCTACACTCCAACAATTTATTTTCCATACAGCAGCCAGAGTGATCTTTTAAAAGTCCAAATCAGAGCACGTCATACTCCTGCTTAAAACATCTCTGTGACTTCATATTGTGAATAAAATACATCCCAGAGATTCAATAAACATACAAGGAATGCATAAATAAAATCTATGGCAGCACTGATCATCATAACAAAGAAAAAAATAATGGAAATAGCCTAAATGTAAATCACAAAGAGATGTGTTAAATTATTTATGGTACATCTATACAATGAAATACTACATAGTCCTTTAAAATAATGGAGTAGAGCCATGTATAGAAAGTTATCTAAGAAAAAGTAAATGAACAAAGCAAATGGCATAATATCGTTTATTGAGTGAAAGTATTTGTGCAAATAATGAAGAGGGGGGGCTACCTCTGAAATGTGTTACTGTGGAGATGAGAAGTATGAGAAAAGAAGAATTTTACTAATCACCTCATAACTTTCTTTATTGCTTATATTCTTTACAAAGAGCAGGGATTTCTTTATATAATGAAAAACTAGATACAATCCCTATTAAACAGCCATCATCATTTTTTGCATACCTAGAAAAAATAACTCTACGCTTTGTATGGAAAAGAGAAGACCTAGAATATCCAAAGCAATTGTAAGCAAAAAGAAAAAAATTGGGAGGCATCATTCTACCAGACTTCAAGCTTTACTACAAGGATATAGTAATCAAAACAGCATAGTACTGGCACAACAACAGAGATATAGACCTTCGGAACAGGACTGAGAACCCAGATATAAAACCACCCTCATCCTCTAATTTTTGATAAAGCAGACAAAAATATACACTGGAGAAAAGAATCTCTATTCAATAAATGGTGCTGGGAAAACTGGATAACCACATGCAGAACATTGAAACTGGATCCACACCTCTCACAAAAATCAACTCGTGATGGATAACAGACTTAAACCTAAGGCACGAAACCTTAAGAATTTTAGAAGAAAATGTTGGGAAAACTCTTATAGACATCAGCCTAGGCAAAGAATTTATGAAGAAGACCCCCAAAGCAATCAAAGTAGCAACAAAAATAAATAAATGGGACCTGATCAAACCAAAAAGCTTCTTCACAGTCAAGGAAACTATCATTAGACCAAATAGACAACCCACAGATGGGAGAAAATATTTGCATGCTACACATCTGATAAAGGACTAATAACAAGAATCTATATAGAACTTAATAAAATTAACAAGAAAAAAATCAACAACCCCATTAAAAAATGGGCAAAGGACATGAACAGAAACTTTTCAAAAGAAGACAGAGTAATGGCCAGCAAACATATAAAAAAGTGCTCAACATCTCTAATCATTCAGGAAACGCAAATCAAAACCACAATGAGATATCACCTAACTCCAATGAGAATGGCCTTTATCAAAAAGTCCCCAAACAACAAATTCTGGTGTGGATGTGGAGAGATATGAACACTTATACTGCCGGTGAAACTGCAAATTGGTACAACCCCTATGGAAAGTAATTTGGAGATATCACAAAGAACTAAAAATAGAAATACCATTTGATCCAGCAATCCCACTACCAGGCATCTACCCAAAGGAAAAAAAGACATTCTATAATAAAGACACGTCCACTTGAATGTTTATGGCAGCACAATTCACAGTTGTAAAGATGTGGAAACAACCCAATTGCCCATCAATATATGCCTGGATTAATAAAATGTGGTAAATGTATACCATGGAGTACTACTCAACCACAAAAACCAATGAACTAGCACCTCTTATATTATCCTGGATAGAGCTGGAGCCCATCCTTTGAAGTGAAGTAGCACAAGAATGGAAATACAAGCACCACATGCACTCACCATCAAATTGGTACCAACTGATCAACACTAAGGTGCTCACATGGAAGTAATATTAATCAGGTGCCAGGCAGGAGGGAGAGGGGTGGAGGGGGTGGATAAACTCACAACTAATGGGTGTGGAGTGCACAGTATGGGGGAAGGGCACACTTATAGCTCTGGCTTCCACAAGGCAGTCATTATATGTAACCAAAATGTTTGTACCTCCACAGTATTCTGAAATTTTTAAAAATAAATAAATAAAAGAGTAAAAAAAAGTAGAAAAATCTTAATATTAAAAAAGAAAAGCTGGAAAATTAAAAATAAATAAATAAAGTGATTTTAAGAAGCAAGTCTACAATAAGCACATCAAAGAAAAAAACATCAAAGCAAATAACAATAAAGGGGCTTAATTAAGCCATTTTATATAGATAAGGTGTTAATTCATAATGTAACAGTTATATATTTTTTGTATGTAAAATAGCAATTTCATCAAAACATAAAGCAAAAAGTGTTAGAAATATAGAATATGAGAAAAAACAATGCTAATAGAAAGAATTTAAATTTGTCTTATGGTTGTTAATGTGTGATTTTCAAAAAGGTAAACTTATGATTCACACAAATATAAAAGCAATATGTGTCAAAGATTTTATTTAGCTTATTAATTAATAAGGGAACCAGTAAGATGTTAAAATTTATTTAAAATAAAATCTAAAGAACAGACATATGTATATAAATATATGTATATACACACACACTATATATGTGCAATTGAAAATACTGAATAAATTTTTAATAGATAACTCTTTTAGAATTATGTTTTCTATATCGTGTGCAGATCAATTGTGTCTCTACTGGACAATACTCATTTGCATTTATAGGGACAAAAATCATTTATACTACTATCAGTTTTCTACAACTTTTAGAGTTGTAAAATAGCCATGTCAAAGACAAAGATACACAACTCTATAGAATCAGATAACCTGGAATTCCATTGTCTAGTATTCCACTAAATGGACATTCAATCATTTTTGTCTATTTTAAAGACTTTCAGACATTTTTTACAATCTCTGAAAGATTATGTAGATAAAAATAAACAAGAAGCTAAAAAATTAATAAATGTGGCTAAATATTCACATTCATACAAGAAAATAAGTTTTCTTTTTCAGCACTATGGAAAATTGATCATGTACCATGTCATAATTGAAACTTCAACTGAGTCTCAAAACACAGATCATATAAGCGAAATACATTGATCACAATGCTAAAAAAAGAAACAAAACAGAAATTTAATAAGTGTTTGTAAAATATCCTCAATTTCTCAGAAATTTTTTAAAACATCCTGAAAATAAATCCTGGATCAAATAAGAAATCAAAATTACAACTACAGACTATTTAAAAACATGGGCAATGAGAATATTACTTTTCAAAATTTATGGGCTGCAGTAAAGACTGTAGTCTGAAGAACTTATAAATCCCTAAATACCCTGATCACTAAACAAGCCTGAAACTAAATGTACTATTAATACATATTGAATTCCATAAGTTAGAGAATAACAAAACAGCCAGGCATGGTGGCTTTCACCTATAATCCTAGCACTTTGGGAGGCCAAGGTGGGAGGATTGCTTTAGTCCAGGAATCTGAGATCAGTCTGAGCAAGAGTGAGACCCTGTCTGTAAAAAATTAGGAAAATTAACCAGGCGTGGTGGTGTACACCTATAGTCCCAGCTACTCAGGAGGCTGAGGAAGGAGGATCACTTGAGTTCAAGAGTTTGAGGTTGCAGTGAGCTATGATCTGCATCTAGCCCAGGCAACAGAGCAAGACCTTGTTGCAAGAAAAAAAAAAAAAGCAATAGTAACAACAACAACAAAATAGACAGGAAAAAGTAATTAATAAAAATAACCGCATGTAATTCCTTAGAAAACAAATAAATTGATAACTTGAAACCTCTTGTTAAAAAATATAAATATATAAATATTGGGGGTATAAAAAACAAGTAGATCTCAAAATGTTTAATGGTTCAAGTACAATTAAAGTTCCTCATTCATGTAACAGTATAAGGTGGATGTGCTTAGTGGGCAAGTGATGGTTTATCTCCACATGGTCATTCAGAGATCCAAGCTAATAGAGACTCTTCCATCGTCAATATATGGCATCCAAAGTTGCATTGATTATCTCTATTCCAATCCACTGAAAGAAGAAACAAGCATAGAGGAGGGTGAATGGAAGATTTATATGTGCCAGACCTGAAGTGGCATACACCACTTGTTGATATTCCACTGGCCCAGATTCAGTCATATGGCCACTCCAAACTGGCCACTCTGTCAAGAAAAGCTGGAAAATGTAGTCTGGTTATGTATCCAGAAAGTATAATGGAATACAGATTGTACCATGTCTAGCAAGTTTGACCAAGAAAAATAAGATACAAAAGATTACACAAAAGTCAAAATAAGGAAGTAGATATAACCAGTGAAAACTCAACAAAGAAAATTTTAAGAAAGATAACCACTGATGTCTCTGCATTGACGCCAACATGTATTGTTTTGGGACTTTCTGATAAAGGCCATTCTCACTGGAGTTAAGTGATATCTCATTGTGGTTTTGATTTGTATTTCCCTGATGATTAGAGATGTTGAACATTTTTTCATATGTTTGTTAGCCATTCTTATATCTTCTTTTGAAAAATTTCTATTCATGTCATTTGCCCACTTTTTGATAGGGTTGTTCCATTTTTTCTTACTGATTTTCCTGACTTCTAAATAGATTCTTGTTATCAGTCCTTTATCTGATGTGTAGTACACGAAATTTTTTTCCCATTCTGTAGGTTGTCTGTTTATTCTCATGACTGTTTCTTTGGCTGTGCAGAAGCTTTCTAATTTAATCAGGTCCCATTCATTTATTTTTGTTGTTGCTGTGATTGCCTTAGGGGTCTTCTTCATAAATTCTTTGCCTAGGCCAATGTCTGTAAGAGTCTTTTCTACATTTTCTTCTAGAATCATTTCACACCTAAGGTTTAAGTCTGTTATCCACCATGATTTGATTTTTGTGAGAGGTGAAAGCTGTGGGTCCCGTTTCAGTCTTTACATGTGGCTACCCAGTTTTCCCAGCACCATTTATTGAATTAGGATTCTTGTCCTCAGAGTATGTTTTTGTCTGCTTTGTCAAAGATTAGATGTCTATATGAGGATGGTTTTATATTTGGATTTTCTGTTGTGTTCCACTGGTCTGTGTCCCTGCACTTGTGCAAATACCAAGCAGTTTTAATAGTCACAGCCTGGTAGTATAGTTTGAAGTCTGGCAAATTAATACCTCCCATTTTGTTTCTATTGTTTAAAATTGCTTTTGCTAAACGGGGTCTTCTCTGGTTCCATACAAAGTGTAAAATTATTTTTTCTATATCTGTGAAAAACGATGTTAGCAATTTAGTAGGGATTGTATTGAATCTGTAGATTACTTTGGGCAGTATAGACATTTTAACAAGGTTGATTCTTCCAATCCACGAGCATGGTATGGTTTTCCACCTATTTACATGCTCTGCGATTTCCTTCCTCAGTGTTTCGTCGTTTTCCCTATAGAGGTCCTTTACCTCCTTAGTTAAATATATTCCTAGGTATTTTATTTTCTTTGTTGCTATTTTGAAGGGTATTGAGTCCTTAATTTGGTACTGCTGGTGGGACTGTAAACTAGTGCAACCCCTGTGGAAAGCAATATGGAGATACCTTAAACAGATTCAAGTAGACCTACCATTTGATCTAGCAATCCCATTATTGGGCATCTACCCAAAAGAACAAAAGTCATTCTATAAAAAAGACACCTGCACCCGAATGTTTATAGCAGCACAATTCACAATCACAAAGATGTGGAAACAACCCAAATGTCCATCAACTCATGAATGGATTAGTAAAATGTGGTATATGTATACCATGGAGTATTACTCAGCTATAAGAAATAACGGTGATATGGCATCTCTTTTGTTCTCCTGGAGAGAGTTGGAACCCATTATATTAAGTGAAGTATCCCAAGAATGGAAAAACAAGCACCACATATTCTCACCAGCAAATTGGTTTCCCTGATCATCACCTAAGTGCACATTTGGGAATCACACCAATTGGGTATTGGACAGAGGTGGGGGTTGGGGGGAGGGGATAGGTGTGTACCTACATGATGAGTGCGGTGTGCACTGTCTGGGAAATGGACACGCTTGAAGCTCAGAATCAGGGGGATGGGGGGCATTGGCAATATATATAACCTCAACTTTTGTGCCCCCATAATAAGCTGAAATAAAAAAAAAGAAAAAAGAAGGATAAGCACTGATGACTCTATAAAAATAATTCTAAAATATTGATGAAAAAAGATTATCTAGAAAAATACTACCAAAACTGATTCTAGGAGAAATAAAAAATCTAAGTAGATTAAAGAACATGAAAGAAGTCATGTTTATGGAAAATAAGGTTTTTCAGGCACATTATTATTAATATAAACCTCCATAGAATAGACATCCTCATAATATTTTAATGATTCCAGAACACTTAAACTGATAAATTACATCCAGATTCTTTCCAGAACATTTAAACTGATAAATAGCATGCAGATTCTTTCTATACAATGAATACCAACACTTGGGGGGATGGGGAGGCATGGGCAATATATATAACCTGAACTTTTGTACCCCCACAATGAGCTGAAATAAAAAAAAATGAATACCAAAATCCAAAAAGATTCCACATATTATAAAGTTACAAAATGTAACATAACTTTAGACTAAAACCCTTTGAAAAATGCTAGCAAACTGAATAATATTTAATACATCACAACCAACTGAAATTTACACCAGGAATAAAAGAATGATTTAATACTAGGAAATCTAGAATACAAATCATTACATCAAAATATTTCCTTATCATGAAAGATAGCCAAAAGTTATTTGATAAAATATATCATCCCATAACTAATGTTTTAAAAAATCTCAGGAATCTATGATAAAATATTTCCTTAACATGAAACAGACTGCATATCTGTAACTAATACTCATTCTTAGAAACAAGACAAAGATGACCATTACCAATATGACATGGCTCTGAAAGTCCTTTTCAATGTAATAAAATAAGTAAAAGAAATAAAATTTACAAATACTGACAAGAAGAAATAATTATTTTTATTTGTAGAATTCACTGTTGTCTACTGCACTTTGAAAATCCCAAGGCAATTAACCGAAAAACAATTAGAACTCATAAGTGGATTTAGTATTGTATTATAATATAAATAAAATTTAAAACCTATAGCTTTCCAATGTATAAAAAATAACCATTTAGAATACATACTGAAAAATAACCCCTTCAGAAACAAAACAATACAATAAAAAACAAAAAATCTCTACAATACAAGAAAATGTACATACAACACTTTTAAAGCCTTACTGAGTGACCTAAAAGAATACTTGCATAATTGGACAGATCTACCATGTTCCTAGAGGGGGAAATGTCATAAGGTTTCAGTGTTATAAGGTTATTAATTCTTCCCAGTTTAAGTTCATATGGGAAAGATAAGAATAGCCAGGGTGGGATTTGCACTTTCAGATATTAAAACATTATAAATCTACAATAATTAAAATATTTTTTACCAGTAAAATAATGGAAACAAAGAATAGAATGGAAGAAATAGATGCAATTATGCATAAATGTCTGCTATATAATAAACTATGCCATTTTGAATTAGTTGGAACAGAATAAGTTATTTAGTAAGTTATAGTAAAAATAAAATTTGATCATTTCTGCATAAGCATACATCAAAATATACTACAAGTAGATAAAATAGTTAAATATTAAAAAATGAAAGCAAAAGAAGGGGGGGGCAATATAGGAGAATATTTACGTAGGCCTTTTCCCCTAAGCATCAATAAAGGCAGAAATAGTAAAAAGAATTATATATTTGATTACATAAAATTTAAAATTTCTTTAAAGTCCTGTAATTAAAATAAAATATTAACAATATCTTAAAAAATATTTGCAAAATATAAGACAGAAAAAGGGTTATTGTCCTAAATATATATAGAATGTCCTTACAAATGAGTAAGATGAACACCTCAATAAAAAAAAAAAAGTAGTGGAGAATGGGAGCAAACAATTCAGCTGTAGTGAACAGCTACTGTTTTGTTTGCCTAGTACCACCTTTCTTCTGGGAACGGATCTTCTTCTCACTCCCACCATACGATTTGAATAGAATCTCTTAGATTTTTACATGCTCTCATGTCCCTAACTGCAATTTATTGGTCCACAGGTGAGCACCTTTCTTAGAGATCCCTAGCGTCTACTCCCAAGCTCCACTCTATGTCTGCTTTAGCATATCCAAACCTATCAACAAGGTCAGAAAAAAAAATCACATTTCCTATTTTTTTAAAACAAGATCTATACTTCCTAGAAGGCAGCTGCAAATTTCCTTCATAATAATTGAAAAGCTTTCCATTTCCTATACTGGAGTATTGGAGTAGGGAAGCTGGAGAAAATGCCAAGCTTGTAGTGGGGGAGCTTACTTTCAGAAGGAGGAAGTTTTATACTCTACTCCTCTAGCTCTGGAAATGTGTTCTCTGCCTTGGTTTAAAATGACAAGTTTCAATAAACATTACATAGTGATATTTAAAATAAATAACTCAGACTTATGGTACCGGTATTCTCAGTTAGATTGTAGATTCCACTAGAAGCATAACCATTAAAATAGGTACACCAAGAACTTCAGCATAATAAACATATGATAACACACAAGAGAAGATATTAGCAATATGACACAAGCACAAGACAATATAAAAAGAACCAAAGGAAAAGATCACATTAAAAATAAAGATCAAGATAGATGAGATAATGGAAATAACTAAAGAGCAAATTTGTGAATTGAAAGATAAGATTGAGAAAATCTAGAATGCATAAGGAAAGGAAAATGAAAAACATATGTAAAGGCTAAGAGGCTTTAATAGAATTAGACTCCTCACATTGGCATGTTTTTCCATTTTAGCATATATTTAATGAATCAATTATGTATATTATTGGAGTTCCCTGAGAGCATGTATCTCTAGTACTTAGCATACTTCCTAGCACACAATACCTCGATAAAAGTTTGTTGAATTGAACTGCTCTGTTTAATTGCAAGTAGTGAAGCTTCTGAAAAACATATTCTTAGAATGTTGGCCTTTCTAATTTGTCAAGCTAAAATTGTATGAATAATTCTCTCAGTAAGTCTGAACTAAATCATGTAACCTTAATGACTGAAAAAAGAGGTCCCTTTTGTGGAATGTATTACACAAGCAGAAACCTTTTCCCTATTACATCTCTGCCCCAATTCATCCTTTAAGACAGCAGTCCCCAGCATTTTTGGCACCAAGGACCAGTTTCATGGAAGACAATTTTTCCACGGACTGGGGTGGGGGGATGGTTTTGGGATGATTCAAGCACACTGCATTTATTGTGCAGGCAAACCTCTCTGCTAATGATAATCTGTATTTGCAGCTGCTCCCCAGCACTAGCAGCTCCACCTCAGATCATCAGATTCTCATAAGGAGCGTGCAACCTAGATCCCTCACATGTGCAGTTTACCGCAGGGTTCGTGCTCCTATGAGAATCTAATGCCGCCACTGATATGACAGGAGGCAGAGCTAAGGCAGTGATGGGATTCATGGGGAGTGGCTGTAAATACAGATGAAGTTTCTCACGTTCATCCGCGGCTCACCTCCTGCTGTGCCGCTTGGTTCCTAACAGGCCACAAACAGGTACCAGTCCTCGGGGCAGGGGTTGGAGACCACAGATTTATATGAAATGTCCAGATCAGGCAAATCCACAGACACAGAACGTGGATTAGTGGTTGCCAGGGTTGGGGAGTAACCACTAATGGGGATGGGGTCTCCTTTTGGGAGGATGAGAACATTCTGAAACTAGACAAAGGTGACAGTTGCACAACATGGTGAATGCACTAAATGTCTCCTAACTGTTCACTTTAAAATGATGAATTTTATGTTATGTGAATCTTGCCTCAAAAAAAATTTTTTAAAGGGCAAATAGCATCCCGATGCCATTTGCAGATGAAGCAAATGCTTCCAACATCAATAAAAAGCCAAGAGACGAAACTCAGGGAGGTTAGAAGTGTGGGTCTAAGAATATCAAAACACGGCCACCGTGGGGCAAGTAGAAGACTCATGGGAAGATGATAGGCAAGGCAGACAGGAGCAGGGTGGGAGAGATTTGGGAGCTGCTGCCAAAGAAGATTCACTATTCTGGTCTGTGAGTGGCTGCTGCATGCCCTGGGCTTCTGCAGAGGAAATGCCACATGGCTCAGACAAGAGGGGGTTCTGGAAGCTCCAGGACAACTTCTGCTGCATCGTGCTTTCTGTGGAGGATAGTCAGGTGTTGACTAATTGGACAGACTCTAGAGAAAATAACTCCAGTCATTAAGGAGAGGCAAGATTGGCTCATGAGGCATGACTAAAGGCTTCCAATAGGTGCAGCTTGGCTGAGTCCCTGCTGGGGCGGGGGGTGGGGGGGGGGCGGTCCTCCTCTCTACCTATGAATACTTGAAAGACACAAAGACCGAAGAGAGTAGAGAAGTACTTAGCATAGGGTGAGGAGTTATAATTAGGACTGGGATGGAATGAGGAAGGGGAGAATGCAGGGATGAAGCCAGGGAAATATGTCTGACAAGGGGTATTGATGGTAAATTGTGAGAAAACATCTCGAGAAGAAGGATGGAAACCCATTGCACGCAGTCGGAGGAGACAAAAGGTAGGAGCATGTTTTACACGGAGAAAAATCTTCCTCGAATCTCAGGAGAGGCTTTAGAGTTTCTGTTAAGTGGTCCCCAACTCTCATGCTTTGATTCTCCAATTTTATATGTTCAGAGATTGGCACGGAATAAATGGCACCTGCAAACAAATAAGTGAATGTGCTGGTTAAGAATTTGTTTTTCTAGTTCCGTGATGCCCGACAGGAGACACTGTTGCGACAGTGGGCTTCCCAGCTGCAATGTGAAGCGTAAACATGAACTGATGTGGCTTTCAGGGTGCAGGAGTATTCCTGAAGTCGCGCAGATTTAGGGCTTTTATCCTACTTATTTGTACACGTAATGTAGAATTTTTAAATGATTATTTTAGCCTTTGAAAGAGGCTCAAACAGTTTTGTAAAACTACAAGTTTCAAAAATAGCTTCTAAGTCACGTTTGGGAGGAAATCATGCGATGACCAGAACCATGTGGGGAAGAATATGAAAGTCAGATTTTTTTAATCTTCTGGAGTCTGAGGGCCCCCGAGGTGAGCAGTTTTGGGGTAACTGGCAGTTTACAGTTTTTACTCGTGGGATGGGAGGAGGAGAGAGTAGCCGGCCCTGACTATCCTCATTTGTAGTTGAGCCTCATGGAAATATCTCCCGGTGTCAAGTGGCATGATATGTCCTGCCTGTCCCAGGGTAAAAGAGAAAGACTCTTTGAGCAGGGGTCATGGGTCTTGAGGAGCTCCACTCATGGACTTCAAACACCACCACCAATGCCCCCACCATTTCAGCATGAATTGCTGTTGCTGGTTCACCTCTCTCTGGGACTGACCTCCTTGGAAGCATCCTACATGGTTGGTTGCTTGGTGGGTTTTAGATGGGTATACATATACAGTCAGCCCCTCTCACCTCCTCGTGCCAGGAATCTGAGGGCCTCCTACCCCAAAGCAAATCTGAGCAATGACTTATTGCATCTTCTCCCCCTGCCTCTTTCTGTGCATCCAACTTAACATGTTTCAATCACAATGTCCCTCTGTTGGCAAAAAAAAAAAAAAAAAAAAAAGTCCAATAGTATTGCTCATAGGTTTAGGTCCAACTTTATGTACCTGGTTTCTACACCCAGACAATAAGTTGGAATATCAGTGGCTATTCAGACACTTGACCACGCAAGAGACCACTTTCTCGAAAATCTGGAAAGTGAAGATAAGGCAAGATTTAGAGAGTCCTGTTCTGGCAGGGAGCTTCATGAATGTGGGAGATGGGAAGAATTCCATTCTGGCCCATGGCTTCCACCCGCACACCACTCCTCAGCAAAATGAGTAAATTTGCAAGGAAGGGAAGAAGATTTAAAGCCCTGAGATTTAGCAAAACCTGGGTGGCATAGAACACATACTTATCTCTTTTAAATAGTACACCTAAGTTTCTATTCCTGTCTTTTGCCCACTTTTTAATGGGGTTGTTTGATTTTTTTTCTTGCTGATTTGCTTGAGTTCTTTATAGATTCTAGATATCAGCCTTTATCATATGTATAGCATGCAAATATTGTCTCCCATTCTGTAGGTTGTCTATTTGCTCTAATGAAGGTTTCCTTGTCTGTGCAGAAGCTTTTTAATTTGATCAGGTGCCATTTATTTATTGTTGTGGTTGCTATTATTGCTTTTGGTGGCTTCTTCATAAATCCTTTGCCTACACTGATGTCTATAAGAGTTTTTCCAACATTTTCTTCTAGAATTCTGATGGCTTCATGTCTTAGATTTAAGTCTGTTATCCATCATCAGTTGATTTTTGTGAGAGGTGAGAGGTGCTGATCCTGTTTCAGTCTTCTACATGTGCCTATCCAATTTTCCCAGCACCATTTATTGAATAGGGATTCTTTTCCCCAGTGTATGTTTTTGTCTGCTGTGTCAAAGATCAGATGGCTGTATGAGGACGGTTTTATATCTGGGTTCTCAGTCCTGTTTCATTGGTCTATGTCTCTGTTCTTGTGCCACTATCATGCTGTTTTGGTTACGATAGCCTTGTAGAATGGCTTGAAGTATGGTAAATTGATGCCTCCCAATTTGTTCTTTTTGCCTAAGATTGCTTTGGCTATACGGGGTCTTCTCTGGTTCCATACAAAGTGTAGAATTATTTTTTCTAGATCTGTGAAAAATGATGTTGGTATTTTAATAGGGAGTGTATTGAATCTGTATATCACTTTGGGTATTATAGACATTTTAACAATGTTGATTCTGCCAATCCATGAGCATAGTAACTTTTTCCATCTGTTTGCGTCCTCTGCTATTTCCTTCCTCAGTGTTCCATAGTTCTCCCTGTAGAGGTCTTTCACTTCCTTAGTTAAATATATTCCTAGGTATTTTATTTTCTTTGTTGCTATTGTGAAAGTTACTGAGTCTCTGATTTGGTCTCAGCTTGAATGTTGTTGGAGTATAGGAATGCTATTGATTTGTGTACATTGATTATGTAACCTGAGACTTTGCTGAATTTATGTATCAATTCCAATAGTCTCTTGTCAGAATCTTTGGGGTTTTCTAGGTATAATATCAGCAAAGAGTGACAGTTTGACCACTTCTTCCCCCATTTGTATACTCTTGATTTCCTTCTCTTGTGTGATTGCTCTGGCTAGGATTTCCAGCACTGTGTTGAATGGAAGTAGTGACAGTAGGCAACCTTGTCTGGTTCCAGTTCTAAGTGGTAATGCTTTCCACTTTTCCCCATTCAGTACGATGTTGGCTCTGGGTTTGTAATATATGGCTTTTTATCATTTTGAGGTAAGTCCCATCTATGCCTATTTTGTTAATCATTCATATCATAAAAGGGTGATGAATTTGGTCAAAAGCTTTTTCTGCATCTATTGAGAGGATCATATGGTCTTTGTTTTTACTTCTATCTATGTGGTAAATTATATTTACAGATTTGCATATGTTGAACCATCCCTGCATCTCTGGGGTAAAGCCCATTTGGTCATGATAGATTACTTTTTTTGTGAGCAGCTGAATTTGGTTTTCTGGGATTTTAATGAGAACTTTTGCATCTATATTCATAAGGGGTATTGGTCCGTAGTTTTTTTTTGTTCAGTCCTTTCCTGGCTTTGGTATAAAGGTGATGTCAGCTTTGTAAAATGTGTTGGGAGTATTCCTTCCTTCTCAATGTTATGGAATAATTTCTGCAGGATGGGTACCAGTTCTTCTTGTAGGTCTGGTAAGACCTGGGTGTGAAACCATCTGGTCCATGAATTTTCTTTTTGTTGTTGGAAGAATTTTTTTTTATTGCTGCTTCAATTTCATTACTTGATATTGGTCTGTTTAGGAATTCTATTTCTTCCTGATTGAGCCTAGGGAGGCTGTGTGTTTCTAAGACTTTGTCCATTTCCTCCACATTTTCAAGTTTATGTGCATATAGATTTTTTCAGTATTCAGAGATGATATTTTGTATATCCGTGGTATCAGTTGTAATTTCTCCTTTTTAATTCCTAATTGAGTTTATTAGAGTCCTTTCTTTTCTGCTTCTGGTTAATCTAGCAAGAGGCCTATCAATTTTGTTTATCTTTTCAAAGAACCAACTTTTTGTTCCATTAATCTTCTATGTAGTTCTTTTATTCTTGATTTTATTTAGTTCTGGTCTCATCTTGGTTATTTCTTTTCTTCTCCCTGGTTTGGGATTGGTTTGCTCATCCTTTTCCAGTCCCTTGAGACAATTTATTAGATTTGTTGATTTGTGATCTTTCTGTCTTTTGGAAGTAGCCATTCATGACTATGAATTTTCCTCTCAGGACTGCTTTAGCTGTATCCCACAGATTTTAACAACTTGTGCCCCCATTATCATCTAGTTCAAATAATTTTTGATTTCCATCTTATTTCCTCCTTGACCCAACTATCATTCAGTAATGGCCAAAAAAACATATAAAAAATGCTCAACATCCCTAATCACCAGGGAAATGTAACTCAAAACCACAATAAGATATCACTTAACTCCAGTGAGAATGGCTTTTATCAAAAAGTCCCAAAACAACAAATGCTAGCATGGATACAGAGCAATAGGAACACTTATACACTATTGGTGGGACTGCAAACTAGTGCAACCTCTATGGAAAGTAGTATGGAGATAACTGAAAGAATTAAAAGTAGAACTATCATTTGATCCAGCAATCCCACTACTTGGTGTTTATGCAAATGAAAAAAAAGACATTCTACAAAAAAGATACCTGAACTCAAATGTTTACAGCAGCACAGTTCACAATTGCAAAGATGTGGAAACAACCCAAGTGCCCATCAATATCTGAGTGGATTAATAAAATGTGGTATATGTATACTATGGAGTAGTACTCATCCATAAAAGAAGTGGTGAACTAATACCTCTTGTATTAACCTGGACAGAACTGGAGACCATTCTTCTAAGTGAATTATTGCAAGAGTGGAAAAACAAATACCACATGTACTTACCATCAAATTGGAACTAATGGATCAACACTTATGTGCACATATGGAAACAATATTCATCAGAAATCAAACAGGTGGGGGGATGGGTAAATTTACACCTAACAGGTACAATGCACACTATCTAGGGCATGGGCACACATAACTTTGACTCAAATGGTAGAAAAGCAATCTATGTATCCAAAACATTTATACCGCTGTAACATTCTGAAATAAGAAAATAAATGGTACAGCTAAATTATAATTCTATTTCATCATGCGTTTCCCAAAGAAGAAAGTTTTTGTAACAAGACCTCACCTTGGCCTGCCACTATCATAAATCTTCTCATGATGTGGACTTAGGAGAAGGCATTAGGGGACCCGTCTGGATTTGTGGGTATGAAGCAAACATTGGACCAGTCCCCTGCATGCATGACTTCATATTTATGACATGTGGATGCTTGGGAGAGCATAGAGTCTTTTGCAATTCCAGTGCCACTACCATTCGGCATGCTTTAGGTATCTTCATTGCTTTCCTTTAATTTATCTCCTGGTAAATGAAAACTAAATGAATTCCTTAAAACTAATACACTTGGTTATACTGAGCTTATGTAGTGATGCCAGCAATGGGGAGCAGCTATAAATACAAGTGAAGCTTTGCTCGCTCACCCACCACTCACCTCCTGTTGTGCGGCCCAGTTCCCAACAGGCCACATACCAGTTCTGGTTTATGGCCCTGGGGGTTGGGGACTGCAGCTTTAAGGTGCCGTTCAGTTGCGAAGTATGCTTGGGCTTGGCCATAGGAAGCTACATTGTATAAAGGGTAATTTGCAGCCAGAGTACACATTTTAGATGTGAATTTCATCTCTGCTATTAAGATTCTTAACCTCTTCAAACCTAAATTTTCTTACCATTGTTCAATATGTCCTTCCATACATTTACATTATGGAGATGTCTTTGGATGGTTTTCAAAATTCTAGTTGTTGCTGAAATTTCAAGAAATGGACCTCAAGATGATACTATGTAGGGTTGTTGGAATATTAACCAAGACCATGTATAAAAAAAAAAAAAAAAAAACAGGCCAGGCGCGGTGGCTCATGCCTGTAATCCAGCACTTTGGGTGGCTGTTGCAGGAGTATCACTTGAGCCTAGCAGTTCAAGACCAGCCTGAGCAAAACAGTTAGACCTCTGTCTCAAGAAAGAAAAAAAGGAAAGAAGGAAGGAAGGAGAGAGAACAATTAATTAATTAATTAAAAATCAATCAACCAGCCAGCCAGGCAGCCAGTCAGTTGGACATGGGTGGCACGCATCTGTAGTCTCAGCTACTCTGGAGGCTGAGGTGGATTGCTTAAGCCCCGTTCAAGGCTGTGTGAGGCTGCAGTGAGCTATGATCACTGCACTCCATCCTGGGGGACAGAGTAAGATCCTGTCTCAAAAGACAAAAACAAAAACAAAAACAAAAACAAAAACAAAAAAACAGAATGTAAGACAGATTGTAAGAAAGCTTGCCTGACACTGTAGGTACTCAACACATGTAAAGTGCAATCTCCCAGAGGGCAGGAACTTGGTTTTGTGCATTATTGTATTAGTACCCTAGACATAGAAGAAACTCAATAAATAATGTTCAATAAATAAAAATGTTAATTTGTTTCCATTCCTTCCTCTGCCTACTTTGTTCATAAACTATCTCTGGAGGGAGTGGTAGGGGTAAAAATCTACCTATTGGGTACAGTGAACACTATTGGGGTGATGGGCACGCTAAAAGCTCCAACTTAAGCATTACAAAAGGTATCCATGTAACAAAAACATTTGTATCCCCTTAATATTTTTAAATTTTTCTTAAAAAGCCAAAAACCTCTCATATCAATTATGGTCATACCATGCATATTTATCTATTTTACAGCCCTCTTAATTTTGTATATGACTTTCCATTATACTTCTAAATTTACTGTGTTCTTACAAAAAGTATTTTCATCTCTCAACAAAGTTAATGATCTGCACAGCTGTGTGAAGAGGATGTAGTTATCTTCAATGCAGAACTAAGCAAAAGTGTACCCTAGTGATCCTGTGAGCAGAGAGATGTGTGTGAATGAATTCCAGCCACTTTTTTTTTTTTTTGAGACAGAGTCTTACTCTTTTGCCCTGACTAGAGATCCGTGGCCTCAGCCTAGCTCACAGCAACCTCCAACTCTTGGGCTCAAGGGATCCTCCTGCCTCAGCCTCCTGAGTGGCTGGGACTGCATGCATGTATCATGACGCCCGGCTAATTTTTCTATTTTTAGTAGAGATCGGGTCTTGCTCTTGCTCAGGCTGGTCTCAAACTCCTGACCTCAAGCGATCCTCCCAACTCGGCCTCCTAGAGTGCTAGTGAGCCACAGCGCCGGCCCACTTTTTTTTTTTTTTTTAATAGAACTCCCCAAACACTCTGCAATTACTTTCTAGTAGGGAGTAAGATGGACATATTAAAACAAAAGAAAACAAAACACATCCCCTCATCTCATTTGTTACATATGGACTGACTTTCAAACACTCTAAAATATAATATGAAAACTATTACCTTTACATGTGTGCTACCTGAAGGTTTTGTTCTTTTCCTTACAGGGAACCACAGCAGTCAAAGATTTGAAATAAAATTGAGGGCGTTAGTAGGAAGGAAAAACAAACAAACAAACAAACAAACTAACTGTTGCGGATGCGTTGGAGAGAGCAAGGGTCCACGATGCAGCCGCGTTCTAGCTGGAGTTGTAGTCCCAGCTCCAAATCCTCAAACTCGGGGGTGATTTAGAGTAATTCCGTTGGGCCTTACTGTATTAGACTATGGGTGTACACTTCGTCAGTGGTTTACCCCCATTATTTTAACTGCAGTCGCCTTTCTTTCAGAGAAGTGCTATGTGTGAATTCGAGCAGGGTGGGGAGGAGACAAAAGAATACCAAAGCCAACCTGGTCTAGATGAGTGTTACATCCCCTCGCTGGTCTCCTTGCCGCTGGAAGAAGGTTGCAGCATCGGTCCGCTTCCCGCCGCTCTCCTCAACCTGGGCCACGACCGCGCATTCAGGGACCAGGTTGAAGAGAACGACAGGGTGGGCGCCCTGTCCAATCCCTCCAGCGCACCCTTCCCAGAGAAGCTGCAGACGGTCCCTCTCCCCGCGGCCTCGCTTCCTTCCAGTTCTGCAGCCCCTGAAGCATTTCTGTTGAAGTCCCTGGGCTGTATATTCGGAAACATTTTGCCCCTTGCTAGCATTTACTCACTGTCTTCTAACGTTTTTGCTGTTGAATGTGTGCTTCCTGCTCCCTCTCCCGATCCCGGAGTCTACGTCGTGAAGGTCCGCTATCTAGTATATGCGGAGGAGGAGCCAGGAACAGAAATGGAGGAGGCTCGCGGAAGCAAACACATTATGTATCCACCTAGGACTGACTATTCGCTCCAGTGAATCAACTCTGATTGCCCATTCCACTTTGTGTTCCCTCTTAAGGAGCCTCGGCATATAATTCAGAGGGGTGGAGTCGGGAACCCAAGATGGTGGGAGGCAAATCTCAGACCCCTCTCAGTATCTGCGTGGCTTGAAACCTTGGTTTTTTAAATCTAATAAACAGGGTTGTTGATAATAATTATTAACACTTCATTACTGCGATGATTAAATGCAGTAATAGATATCTACCTTAAAATATTGTTTGCTAACGAGGTGTGTTAACCCTTGTCGTTAGTATGCATTCTTTCAACAACCTGTAGTTGAGCACAAGCTCTGTGCTACCTTGAGGAGATAAGAGTGGTGAATAAGAGTAATAAGGTTCTTGCCCATATGGAATTTATATTTTAATGAGTAAACAGACAATAAGGAAGTAAACAATAAAAATTATTTTGATTGTTACAAATTTTGTAAAGAAAATAAAACAAGAAAATGTACAGAGAGAACATGTGGCAAGTGGCTAAAGAGAAGCCAGTGGTCAGGAAAAATTCATCTGAGGAGGGGGCCTGTAAACCAGAACCTGAATGACAAGAAAGACACATGGATTTGGAGATTTAGCATTCAATACAGAGTAAATAGCTGATGCAAAAACTCAAAGGTGAGAACCTGCTTGGTCTGTTCCAAGGTGGAAATCATGGACTTGCTATGTGAGGATGACTCAGAGGTGTGTTTCTGCCCCTGCACATGTAGGGATAACTTACATAGGCTTCTTCATTCTCATCAAGAAACAGTTGGAGAATAGGGAAGATGTGGCAATGTGTCCCAGCTGTTTTCTCATTATAAAAGTGGTGAAAAAGATGAGTATATGTACAGAGAAACAGTTCCAGCCCCCTCTTCCACCAACAAATAATTTGTTCAATGCTAAATGATTTTTAGTCAAAATCTTGAACAACTGGAAATAAGCCAAGGAGGAAAGAAATCTAATGGCAATCCTTTTTCATGGGGATACCAGTTTCATGCTTTGCAATTCTGTTAGAGTGTGGCTCTTTCCTTGGATTCTTTATATCAAATTTAAGAAGAGAGCCAACAGATGGAACATACCTGCACTTTATGCTTAAAACTTTGAACTGGAAGTAGTCATAATTTTCCATCAGAATTTTAAGGGAGGATAATGTCAAAACAGTGCTTTCCCTCAATTTCATCATTTTTATGTCTTAAACCTAATCACTCAATATCTGATAGCAGCAGCATCTACCTCAAAGTCATTAGTATCCCTTATTCTTTGATTTGGTTATTAAGATAATTCAAATTAGCTTTTCCTGCTAAAGTTGACATAACCTTTGCTATTTTAAGAAACTTTGAAACTTAAGAGAATGAATTACCTTCTCAGTGCTGCACTTCTACCTTCTGCACCTAGCCCTGAGCTTGCCCTTAGTTTATTTTCCTTTTTAGAACGTTTGTTTTCTGTGAAGCAGGCCTTTTCTGTTACACTCCATGCAAAGTATTAGTTGTAGCATTAAAGATAAAACATTGTGAGCTCCCAATTTTTCTAGATCTAGAAGTTAGTGGATAAGAAATAAAAGTCAAACAGTAAAATGGTCTCAGAATTTGGTATTTCCTTGTGAATATTCCATATGTCTCTTAAAAATTAGGAAAAGATAAAAAGCAGCCAAGGGAGGTGAAATTGATAACAGAATGAGAGGAGGTAAACATGCTAACTTAGCAAATAAAACACTTAAATAATTTTGCCAAATCAGAGCAGGTATTTTTATATCTGGATCCTCACTGGTTTGTAGAAAAGGCTAATGAAATTGCTCTCCAGATGGGAGTTGAGGTCAAGTCTTTATGGCTGGTGACAATGAGCATTGTCGCAATATCATGTCACTTTACCTAAGAGGTAAAGCATCTACAATAACTCTGCCGAAGATCTTGAAAATTGGAGGACAAATCTGAATTGATGCACCCATGGGGCACATCTAACGCACCTCTCTAATCTGCAACCAAGTCAGAAGCATGCTCTGACAGAAGAATATTGCCCTGGAGAATAACAATATGTAAAGAGAGATGGGTCATCAGCGTTCTTTTGCTAGAGTGCTAAGAGAAACAAGAAATTAAAATCACTCATACAAAATTGCTAAAAATCTCTTTATATACATAACTGTGTGTATATGAAATTAACAAAAATGCACTATCTGGCAGGTGGTTTGGAGAATGGCTCCTTCAATGAGAGAAAAATGGTTTACCAGAATGTGAACACTCTTAATGATAGCTGCATATAGTTACTGAAGATTTAAATTAAAACAAGGCTGTGGCCTTTAAATTTTTTTTTGCCTGCCAGCACCATAGCTACCTGCAGCCACTAGACAGAGATATAACAAATAATCAAAAGTTGGATGCTGGAAGTGCTTAGTACATTATGAGAAGCATTGTTCCTATCACAGATATAAAGAAATGGCATTTTCATGATGTAATGAGAAATCTTACTGCTGTGTGGGACACAAACACCTTGGAAGTAATTCACAACTGCTTTGCAAAAGCTAGTATTAGAACCACCGATGACTCAGATGAACAGAGGGGGATACATGATGACTCAGTGCAAAGAGAATCTGTCTCATACTCAAATGTCAATTATTTTGTAGATATTGATAATGTGTTAGCTTCCTCTGTTCATTCTCAATTTCAAGTGAGAACAGGCATCCTTGACATAGGTCTGTTTTGAGCACAGAAAAACAGGAAGAAAAGTTGCCCAAGTCCAAACACCCAGAAGAAAAGAAGCGTAAACAGCACTGGTGATCAGTGATACGCTGCAATAATGTGAATGATTTTATTGCAAAGCAACAGAGTCACTAGATTTGTTTGTAAGCCACAAAATAACACATCAGGATCCAATCCTGTTAAGCAGAACATAAAACCAGGGTTTCAGATATGACTAGAGCTCTGTGTCATAAGTGTATCTTTTTTTATTTAGTCCAACAGACATTTCTGGAGCACCTAGTATAGGAGAGCTGGTTTGTAATCAAGGCTCCATCTCTTCTTAGATTTTTAGTCTTTGTCAAGATTAAAAAGCTAAGCAGATTTCACATATTTACAGTTGTATCAGATCATTTAAACTGTCAATTCTATAATTCCAGGCTCAGTAGATGTAAGAACTGAAATGGCAAGTAAAACCTTTACTCCATAAACTCAAACTACCTAAAATCATGGATTACAAAGACAGAGATTCCATTCTTTGGTAATGTGATGAAATGGTAAGAGAGGAGGCAGCATGTACAAAGGCATGAAGTCAAGGAAATCGTCTGTCCTGTTTGCTGCTATATGTCCAACATCTGAGCAGGCCCTGGCTCATAGCAAGCACTTAGTACATATTTGTTGAAGGGATGGATGGGTGAATGAATGCCCCTGCATTAGTCAGAATTCTCCAGAGAAACAGAAGCAATAGGAAATTTGTGTGTGTGTGTGTAGAGATAGAGAGAGAGAGAGAGAGAGAGACAGAGAAAGAGAAAGAGGGAGAGAAATTTATTATGAGGATAGGAGGAATTGGCTTGGATGATTATGGAGGCTTAGAAGTCCCACAATCTGTAATTTGCAAGCTGGAGACCCAAGGATATAATTCAGTCTGAGTCTGAAGGCCTGAGAATCAGGGAAGCCACTGGTGTAAATCCCAGTCCAAGTGCAGAAGATGAGATGAGATGTTCCAATTCAAGTAGTGAGACAGGAAAAAAAAAAAAAAGGAGAACCCTAGGGAACAAGAACATTTCAAAAGAAAATGAAGAGCAGCCATAGAGGTGGGAAGGGAACCAGGAGGGTGTAGCATGTTGGAAAGAGCTAAGAGAATAAAAGGTTTCAAAAAGGAGGGAATATTCAATGGAAAGCCCTGCAGAGTTGACATGTGGTAATGGCAGAAAAGTATCTATTTGTTTCAGCAACACTGTGGAGAATCTGGGCTGGAAAGGAGAGGTGGGAGAAAGACCACTAGCTTAATCCTGTGAGTGGTAAGGGGGCTCAGGGTCTGGGGTTGAGAAAGGTGACTTTAGAATGTTTTAGATGAGAAAAATTTTGACAGTCTTTAAATGCTGATAATAAAAAGCGAGTCAGCCAAGAGCCATTGAGCCACCATGGGACAGAAGGGTTTGCTGCTGAGTCGGCAAGAAGGAATAGGGATGCAAAGGGGCGGGGTAGACTGGAAAGTAATTGTTTATTATTATTATGTTGTTGTTGCAAAAGAATGGCAGAAAGGATTGGTGAGGGGTACAGGAAGTTAGAAAATTTAATGGCGAAAGTAGCGGGAGTTCCTGTCGGATGAATTCTAATATGTCTGTGAAGTAACAGGCGACGACGTTACCAGCTGAGACTAAGCAGAGGAGATGGCGGGGCAAACCTGGTCTTGATTTATGCTGCCGGCTCAATGCTGGTAGATTGTTTTTGCAGCCCTGCATCCTCTTGTTTTCCTGGATTCCTTGTACGGCGTTTGACGTTAAGGCAACGTGTTACACTCAGAGATACTCCAGTCGGAACTACCACTCCCGGAATGCAGTACGGCTACTGGGAAGTGCGGGGAGTAGGGGGCGCTGGGAACGTGAAGGCCCCGCCCCACCGCCTGCTCCTATTGGAGGAGCGCACACACTCCCAGGAGGCCACGCGTAGGCGGGGCGCTTTACGCGGAAGTCAGCAGCGTCCGGTCCCATCCTCCTCTGGGAGTGGGTAGTCGGCGACCTCGCGCTGACCCGCGACCCTCGTCCCGAGCCCGCGCGCCCTCAGAGGGTGCCCGGACAGGTAAATGGAGCGGGATGCACTCTGCGGAAGGCAGGGAGACAATGGCGGAGGGAGGGCGGAGGTGTAGATGGGAAGGTGCTGGGGTGGAGCAAGGAGTCAGTGCAAGGGTGACTCGGGCTTCTCTGGTGTCTACAGTTCGAATTGTCGAGCAGATCCAGTTTCGGCGAAGTGCATTTTATGCTGCTGAAAAGGCCTCAAGTTAAAGAATGTCAGAGTGCGTCACTTAAGTTGTCATTACAGGAGGGAAAAAAATGTTAACTTGCCCTCAGTTTGTATTCTGCAAGACCTTTCTGTAGCGTTTGAATCTCTTGAGATCGACTGAGTCTCCCCCAAAACCCTCTGCATCCTTGTTCGATGACGTAACTTTCTGCTTCGCCTTCTGCTTTATGCTCCTTCGTGGGTTCGTAGCCCCCTACTCACCCTACCGCCCAGTATTGACATTCCTCCTCTTCCTCAGTTGGGATAGGAACTATATCTTCGCCCAGACCTATTTCCTCAACTTCAGAACTGTATGTTACTGATATTTTTATTAATAGCCAATGATTATCAAACTCCAAACACATACGAGACTCTTTGATAAATGCTTTACATCTCCCTCTCCCCAAACTCCCACAAACAATTATCAAGTCCTTTTTGTTCTGTCTTATTAATTGCTTTCAACTACTTGTACCTCCATTCTCACACCCTTGATCTCAGAGGATACTGTCATGTTTGGAACATTCTTTCCCTTTGAATACCTGTGTTTAGGGGAGCAAACAGGAATAATCAAGATGATGTTATATGTTGGTTAATGCAAAATAAAACAGGTGGTTGACTTGACAGGGAAGGATCCAATTCTGAGAAAGTCAAAGGAATTGGGCTGGGTCTCAGAGCATCGTCCAGAAAAAATATTTGTCATACCAAGAATAATCTTGATCTGTAGCCTGACTTCTCCTAAACACCTCTTCTTTTCCCCTGTCATAGCAGTGTTTATTAATTGTTCTTCTGTATCCTTCAAGGTTATTGCATCAGAATTTGTGGTTTATCTATCATTGCCTTATTTCCTTCTAAGACCCGGACAGAAGAGTTGGGGATTGGATTACTATCAGCTCAACTGCTTTATCTTACTTAGAAAAACGTTAGTGAAAATATTCTTCTTACTGTGTCCTACTGAATATAAAGTTATCTGCCATTTATAATATATTTAAAACCAAAATATTCTCAATGTGCACTTGTTTATTCAACAGATATTTGAAGGAATATCATGCCAGGCACTGTGCTGAGCACTGGGGAAATAGTGAGGGTGTTACTGTCTCTTCCAAAGAGAAATAATCCTAACAGTATACTGAGGAGGTTCCTAATGCATAGGCTGACATGTACATTTCTTTCTTTTTTTAATCCAAGGTGAGATAATCACAAAACTTTTAGAAATCCCCTGAACTATTATGGACATTCTTACATTATTCACTTGTTACACTTTTTTGCATTTATTTGTTTTTATGTGCCTTCCCCATTGTACTATGGCTTCCTTGAGTAGAGGAGTCCCTTCTTCCTCAACTTTATACCTCTAGTGTCTACTACTTTGGCTATCATATAGTACGTATGTGTTGAACTGAAATAGACTATTTGATCAAATGCAAGTGAATTAATTTATACAAGGCCTTCTTTATGTAAGGCCATAAGCCTTATCCCTCAGTCTTCTCGTTTACCAGATGTGGACTGTTCCATCTCATCAGGCTAGTTTATTTACCTTTCTTAGCTTGTTCTCAGCTCTTTGCCTTCTCTTGTTCCGTAAGTCCCTTCTAAAATGAGTTCCCATCTCTTTCCTGAGCACCTTGCATACCCCCCTTTAATTTAGTGGACCAATTAATTTAATAGTATGCTTATGATGGAAAAAATTTAATTTCCATTGTGTATTTTCTATGAAACATTCTGCTAATGAACTCTTACTAGAATTAACATAATACATCCCCTTGCAATAGTATAAATAATGATATAGAATGCTTTCTTTTGAGTTTGCATTAATTGTTACCATGTGCTATGTGATGAATTAATTCTTCCACTTCTTTATTTGAACATTTGTATAACCTTTGTTCATACAGCATGTTATGGTATCATTTGGTTTCCACTTGGTACAAACATCTTTGAATATTATTTTCTCCTTAGCCTGAGATAATGTATGCATTAATGTCATTTTGCCACATTGTCATTTTTTAGAATGTGAGATAAAAGTCTCAATTCTTAAAGTTTTATTCCATCCACATATCTTTCAATTGTAAAGCATTACTGCAAAAGACAAATTTTTGTCTTTCTAACTCATTAAAAACACAATAGGAGTACAAGAGTGCTTGAGTCATGTCTGTCATTATGTTTTTAGGATGTGCCATCATAATATCAGCCAGATATGCTGCTAAGATATTAAAAAATAAGCACAGTCATTTTAGGGGATTTCTTGACACCTGTGCCTTCATAGACATGAATGCAAGTGCAACACTGGATTGTGTGCCATTGCCCATTTATAAGATGTACATGCAGATGATCCAGAATATTGTTATTCATTTGTTATCGAAGTAAAAATACAGAATTAAAAAATTCTCAGAACACTTGGATTTGAATGTGAGAAACTGACTTGGCCTTTCCCCCTATTCAGTTTCCTGAAACTGTCTTCAACCTCTACTTGAAGATGCTTCCACTGAGGAAGAGCATTTTCATCGTTGCTGTTCTAGTTTATTACCAAGTTTTTTTACACAGGCACTCCCTTAGGCACAAATGGACATGTTCCAAAAGTTCCTTTGTAACCTTATTGTTTGAAACTCTGGGTGCATTTTTCTCTATAAATAATGCTATGCATGACAATTTAGGTTTTTATGCAAACCAGTAACATCTTTATAATAATTCATCTATTAAAAATGCATCTAGAATTCTCATTTGGATTGCTCCATAGCATATCTTTTTTTTGAATCTCAGCAACTGGAATAAAAATATCCTTTCCTTAGAACGTTAACACAGTTAGAAACAGGCTTTCCTAAGGCCAGGCTGTTGTAAGTTACTCTTCTGGCCCATAGCTCTAATGTCAGGCCTCTAATATGAGTGAGGAAAAAAGATGGGATAGAGGTTTTGGAGAGGAGAGGGAGGCAAATTGGGGCGATGTGAGTATATAGAAAGGGAAGAGTAGGATTGATTTGGAAAGAACAGTGAGTTTCTAAAATGGAAGTCTGCATCACTTCCCAGCCTTTTGGCAAAGGTCAAGTGTAGTATCTCTTCTTGCCAGTTTAAAATGGGGAGAGGGTGTGAGTTGAATTGTTCCCTCCAAAAAGTTGTGTTGAACACCTAATCCCTGGCACCCGTGAATGGGACCTTATTTAGAAATAGGGTCTTTGCAAATGTCATTGAGGTATAATTTAAAATGAGGTCATATTGAAGTAGAGTGGACACTTGACCCAATGTGACTTAGTGTCCTTATAAGAAGAAAAGAGACACAGAGCGAATGTTATGTAAAGGCACAGATATAGAGAATGCCGTGTGACTTCAAAGACAAAGATTAAAGTGCTGCAGCTCCAAGCCAAAGAATACTATGGATTGTCAGCAAACTACCAGAATCTAGAAAGTGACAAGGAAGAATTCTGTCTACGGGTTTCAGGGGGAGCAGGGCTCTGCCCACACCTTGGACTTCTGGTCTTCAGAACTGTCAGACAGTAAAGTTCAGTTGTTTTAAACCACCCAGTTTTGGGTACTTTACTATGGCAGCCACAGAAAACTAATGCAGGATTCTTAGTAGGAATGAAGTAGAATTGGGATGATGGCTCTGGGACCAATTGATGAGTGAATGGGAGAACAGGGAGGAACAGTGTTGAAACAGGGCTTTCTTTTATATTGCATTATCTTTTTTTCTCTCTCTCTCTGGCTTATCTTTTCATTTTTTTTTCTTCTTGAATATTTACATAGCACTTTATGGCTTATAAACTGGCATTCACTTACTGCTAATTAGCAGAGCCTGGTTTTCTGACTTCAGATGCAGTGTTCTCTGTGCCACAGTTGTTTCTGTTATCTCACTGTTATCTCAATATTCACCAAGACGTTACAGAGTCTATTGCAAGAGAGTTACAATGGGGTCAGGTGAGACTTGATTATAGGTGGGATTTTTAGCAGTATAGGAGAGAGGAAGGAATTCCTATTAGTGACATCTGGGAGGAGAGTAAAGTTTCTGTTACCATGTACCCAGTGTTTAACAGCCATTTTTTACTCGGAGACTGCTTTTGTTGAATAAAACACTGCTTCCCTATAACTTACAGCCAGTGTTCCTAGTTATAGTCTGAATAATGTGCTTCCTGTTCCAGGAGATCGTACTTCATATAAGTTTGAAAACTACTATCATGTACCTTCTAAGTCTTCTCTTTCACATTAAATATCTCTAGTTCCTCCAGCCATTCTTTGGGTGACACAGTCTCCATGTCTCTCACTCATACTGTCTGCCTTCTGTCCAATCTTAAAATACATATTATACCCAGAACTGAATTCATTATTCCACATGTGTTCTAATAAGCACAAGAGAGTAATGGCAATGGTAGTTAAAGAGATCAAGATACCCTGTTAATATAATTTAAGATTATGTAAGCATTTTAAGCAGTATCTCTTGTTGGTTCATAAAGAACTTATGGTCCACTAAAACACTTGATCTTTTTGTATTAATTGTTGCCGAGCTCAGTTTTCTTAAAGCTGCTCAGGGACTTAGGCTGCTATTTTTTAATCTGTCTATCTCAGGGATCATATGATTTCTCATCTCTGTTTCTCTTTGTGTTTTTGTTCCTCTCCACTATATCTTTTTCACCCTAAGCAATGACTTTTTTTCTTATTATAAAACTTCATTGACTGTTTTACAATCTTCATTCTCTGCATGAGTAAATGCAGCTAGTAGCTGACACTTGTCCTTCATACAGCTTTCTTTCTCTTTGGCTTCTCTGGCTTTCCTCACTTTCCTAGTTGGTCCTCCTCAGTCTTCTTTGTGGGTCTTTTTTTATCTACCTTTCCTCAACCGTTGGTTGTGCTTTGGGTTTACCTTTGGCACTATTCTGTTTTTCTGTATGCAATATATCTTCAGCAAATAATCGTGTTTATAATGGCAGGTCTAGATGAGCTCATCTGGTAATAAAAGGGCACAGAATCAATCCCTAAGAAAAATTAGCAGTTAGAGGTCAGGTAGAAGAGGAATCAAGTCAGCAACAGGACAGAAAGAGCAGCTAGAGACATAGGAGTGTTTCAAGAAGGAGGGTTGGTCAGTGGTGTTCACTATTCCTGAGAGGTCGAGTAAGGTAAGAATAGAGAAGTGACCACTGTATTTTTCAATGTAGATGCTGTTGGTGATCTTAGGAATCCTGGTTTTGTGGAGTGTTAAGGGCGAAAACCAGATTGTAGTAAGCTGAAGAGTTAAAAGAAGGTAGAGAAGCAGAGCTAGTGTATAGGCAATGATTTTAAGAAATAGAACAGTATGATATGGCAAGGGAGGCTTTTAGGATCAAAGGAGTTAAAGTATGAGACAGTGATTTGGAAACCATAACTTCTTACATATGTGTAAGAATTCTGGAAAGAAGATGGCTGAGCACATGACTCGGGGAACAACTTCATTTGGAGAGAATGAAGAAGAGATTCTGGGAGGCATTCAGCTCACGAGATAGATGAGCGCCTTCTGTTCTCTGTGCTGTCCTTCAGTTCTGGGATTCCAATAAAGGATCAGCAAATTTCCTGACCTCAGGCACTTTATAGTCTGGTACCATGTTTCACAAAGTATGACTATGTGAATCACTTGCACCCAGACAGGCTTATTTTAAATACAGATTCCAGGACCCCACCTCAGGCCTCCGGAATCAGAATTTTCAGGAAATGATGCCAAGAATTAGCATTTTTAGCAAATCACTCTTACTCTGCCACGTAAGATGATTCATATTCTCACTACAGTTTGAGAACCACTGGTCTGTTGAGTGAAACTGAACATGTTAACAAATAACATTAGGTTAAACAGTTAATTGAATACTAGTAAGGCATTTGTTCATCTCTTTTTATAAGTTTATGCCATGAAATCAGAGAAACTGGGCTGCTGTGTGGGGGAAAAAAAGCACATATTCATAACCAAACATAAGGAAAGTAATCTTAAACTCAAATTGTTTTAGTAATGTTTTATTTATGAAGGATCTTACCATAATTTTTAAAACCATTCCTCTCTTGTGGAAGGTTTTGGTTATTTTCACTTTGTTCCTGTTATGGATAATGCCTCAATACTAGAGGCAGTATACAGTAAAGGGATAAGATTGTGGGTTCTAGAACCGTACTGCCCGGATTTAAATAGCAGGTCTGTCACTTACTAGCTCTGTAATTTTGGGCAAATTAAATTCATCTGTGCTTCAGTTTCCTCATCTGTAATAGAAGTATCATAATAGTGTATAATCTCATTGAGTTGTGAGGATTAAATGAATTAATAATTATAAAGTACTTAAAGTGGTACCTGACATGTAGTAAACACTTAATAAGTATGGGCTATTATTATTGTTAATAATAGTCTTTGTGAATCCAGAATCTTAACTTCTGTTGAACTATTTCCGTAGGATAAATTTTCAGGATGGAATTACATCATTAAAGGATGAAGACATCTTTATGTCCCTTTGCTATTTATGGTCATTGCTTTTCAAAAGGGTGATATCAGTTTGTGTTGTGTAATTTGTAAATGCAACATATTTATCAATGGGTGTGTGTATGTGTCTGTGTATGTATCTTGTGTGTCTCTTTATATGTATGCATATCAGCATGGCTTAGGTTGTAAGCTTGTAGAAGATTGTGACCTTCTTGTTAAGTCTGTTAAGTGTGTTAAGTTCCATGTTATAGTACCTTGTTTGATACTACAGGTAGATGTTGATAAATAATAGTAAGTGACTTTTGGAAGATCGTGTCAAAGGAATATTCTAAATTTGTGTCTTTTTTCCTTTTGTTAGATTGAAGCCATGGCCATTCTTTTTGCTGTTGTTGCCCGGGGGACCACTATCCTTGCCAAACATGCTTGGTGTGGAGGAAACTTCCTGGAGGTGACAGAGCAGATTCTGGCTAAGATACCTTCTGAAAATAACAAACTAACGTACTCACATGGCAAGTGAGTTCTGCTTTGCATGGGGTAGGGGTTGAAAGAAGGGAATTCTATTATTATAGTTAGAACAGTAGAAAACTAGAAAACAAGCTTATAGATAGATAATTTGAATAGGCTGACAAAACAGTAACCTTCACCACCTTTGAAAATGTCTAGTTTTATTACTTATACATTTAACTTGCTATTATTGTATTCTATCATTGAAGTGATACTACTTTAAGAAAGATATGGAAATGTTAAATGTAAAAATGACTTAGCTCTGGAGCTCAAGGATATGTAAAATGATACAGATAACATAAATAATATTCCTTTGTTCATTCTTTCAGTAAATATTTACTGAGCATTTAACTATTGCCAGGCACTTTGGTAAGTGCTGAGGATATAACAAGAAATGCAGTATTTGCCCTCATAGAGGTTATAGTTTAATGAGGGAAACAGTCAAATCCATAGATAATTATAGTAGAGGGTGGGAGGTAGTGGGTAGGGGGATGACATTCCAGGTAGAAGGAATAGCAGTTAGAGAAGTATGGTGGCATGAGATCATAGCGTATATTTGGGGAACTGCAGGTTGTTCTCTGTGACTGGTGCCCAGGGTGGTGATGATAAAGCGAGAGAGATGGGTAGAGAAAAAGTCATATAGGGCCTCATAGGCCATGTTAAGAGATTGAACTTTACCCTGTGGGCGTGGGAAGGCATTTAGGATTTTCAGCCAGGGTATGATATGGTCAGGTTTTGCTTTAGAAAGATTACTCTGGTGGCTGATTAGAGAGTGTATAGGTGGGAAATCTTAGTAATCAGATAAAAAGTGCCTCAACCTTCCTCATCAATACATAAAAATCTTTTGTTACATAAGCTATCCTTATTTCCTTAGTTCTTATCTCAGAAGAAAGTCCTTATTTCTTTCTAGGGCTAATGCCTTGCACAATTTAGGGTCTAGTCTAAGCTACTGTGAGAGAGACTCTGATATATAGTGTTGACTTAAATGTGATAGTCCAGAGATGATGGTTTGGGGATTTTTTTTTTGGGGGGGGAGGGCTCTGCCATTCTCAATTAGTGCCTTCCAACTCTGTCTAAGGCAGCTCCTTCAGTTCTTGTTAAATCCCAATGCTTGCCCAGTAATTTTAAAGGCAAGGCCCAGAAGTGGCCTGACATTTTATTGTTCAGAACTTTCTGCTCACATTTTATTGTTCACTACGTAGTCATGTAGCTAACCTAGCTAGAAGGAAGGCCAGAAAATGTCATCTCTGGCCATGTAGTCATATAGCTAAATGTATGTTACTGTGGAGGAAGTTATAGGATATCAGGGGATCACTTGCAGCCTTTCATTCTACTCTTCTGACTATCCAAATATCTGGGTAAACTCTTCTTCCCAACCATAGAATACACTTCTTCTCTGAGGAAGGTAGCTCCAAAGACCTATCTAGGTGCTGTGTTTAGCTCCAAGTCCAGAACTGGGTGAAACACGGTCCTTTCTATCAGACCCAGGGATGTGTCCTGTGACCCGCTAAAAGACAGGTCATATTTTTTTTTCCTGTTCTTCCAGCCTAACCCGATAGACAATGGTGAAATAAAAGCAGGATCAGAGTGATCCCGTTTTTCAAACTCCCATTTGAAAAAGGGAAGAATGAGAAACACATAGAAGTCACCACTTTCTAGCAATGATAAAACAACTGCCTCACAGCAATTTCAAAGACTCCCTGTTCTGACTGGGGAATGGTTAGTGGTTCTGCCTTCTTGGAGGAACTCTCTCATCTTTTTTCCCTGACTCCTGGCTTTGTTCTCCAGGAGATTCTTCCTGGTCCATTATCCTTTCTGGCCACATCCAAAATGGGTGTTAGAGAGTATGTCATATTTGGGAACTATATAAGTTTTGTAGTCTACTTCCTGCTGGTGTGCATTTGGGGGCCCAGAGGTTGCTTTAGGGGTTAAATAATCCCAGCCTCTTGTGATTCTGGCTTTATAGTTTCTTCAAAAATGTTTTAGGCTTATAATCTGTGTGTTTCTAGTCAGTTCCCTGGAAAATGTCCAAGGAAAGCACTTACAGTCCTTTTAGAGGCAAGACTAGGAAATGGGGCATGTATCTTCTGCTCACATATTGTCAACCAGAACTAAGTCATATCACAATATCTAGCTACAAGAGAAGCTAGAATATGTAATCCAATTAAAATGTTGTTACAGTAGAAGGAGGTATTATCTGTCTGCCATGCCTCTCTAGCTGTGTCCGGATATAGTCCTCCTGTCTATCCTCTGTGGTGAGATTCCATCATTGAGATTTTTTTTATTTTTAACTGTCTGCATTGAGTTTTCTTTTCCCCTTATAATCATTTTCCATCATTCCAAAAAAAAAATCTTATTACTGTATACCAAAAGAAAAATTCCATTTTACTGCATATTAAACACTTTTCCCCTGAAATCTGTTCTTTCTCTTGCTATTCCATTTTTCTTTAATAGCATTACTGGCCACTTAGATCGGCTAAGCCTAAAACTTCAGAATCATATTAGACTTCTTCACCAAATCCTTGCTATTCTCCTACAAGAAGTATTTCAATCTATTCCCTCTTCTCTATCCCACTGTCACAGTGTTAGTTTAGGCCTTCATTGTTTCTCATTGATCATCTTCCTCCTAACTGGTCTTCCTGCTTCTAGTTGCTTCCATCTTAAATATGTATTTCACATTCCTATGATGATACTTTATTGTTCCAAACCCACTGCTTTTAGAATAAAACCCCAAACTCACCCTTCACAATTTTGTACATTCCTCACCTTTTTCTATCCTTATCTCCATAAGACCCTTTGCCATTCCTTCACCTAGCTGTGTTATTTTGAGCTTTGGTAAATTTTTTTTCTGTGCTTTTGTATCTTCTGGGAATATCATTCCCCTCATAGACCACCTTGTAAACGTTTGCTCACTTTATTGGTTCCAAATGAAATACTTTCTTAATTTTTACTTTATCCTTCTGAAAGGGCCGTTCTGTTCATGTCTCTTCCTTCAGTATGTACTCCCTGCCCTCAGCGTAAATTTCCTTAACATGACTTGGAAGATTCTTCAAGATCTGGCCCTTTTTACTTCTCTGGCCTCATCTCTTATTACTTTAGTCCTCAGTTTTGTTTTCCAACCATACTTAGCTGTTTGCAGTTCAATGTTAGGTTCTTTCTCTCTTCTTAGCCTTTGCAATAACTGTTATCTTTTATTGGAAAATATGTATATATACTTGTTTTTTTTTTAAATCTGGCTTAATGTTCCTGAGCTTAGATGTTTCCTCTTCTAGAAACTCCTGAACTCCAAGACTTGGCCAGGTTCCTCAGTCAGAGGCACCTGTGTCTACATGGCATCTAGTGTTGATTCGTATTGTAACACCTATCATACTGGATTATAATTGTAGTTTTGATTGTTTGTCTCTGTCCCCTGACTGTAGGCTCCTTGATAGCAGGCATCATACCTTGTTACCTTTTGTGACCTGTGTACCAAGTGACTCCCCAGTCTGGTTTAGGAGAAACAAATTTTATGGGGAAAATGATAACTTCCATTTTGAACATGTCATGTTTAAGTTGTCTATGGTATGTCCAGTTGGATATGTCTAGTAGGCAGTAGTGTGTAGGCCTGGAACTCAGAAGATAAGTCAGGTCTAGATTTGGGAATCGTCAGTGTAATTGTGGTAGCTGAAAACAAACATCAACAACAAAACATGAGAGTGGATGCTGCCCTCTGGGGAGTGAGTGTGAGAAAAGCAGGGAGCTAAGGATGCTAGAAAACATCAGCATAGAGGGAAAGAGATTATGATATAAGTCAGGTATATTAGTCTGCTCAGGCTGCTGTAACAAAATATCATAGACTGGGTGGCTTAAACAACAGACATTTATTTCTCACAGTTCTGGAGGCTGGACAAGGTGCCAGCCAATTCAGTTCCTGGTGAGGGCCCTCTTCCTGGTTGGCAGATGGCTACCTTCTACCTGTTTCCTCATGTGGAGAGAGAGTGCTCTCTCTCTCTTCCTCTTCTTTAAAGACACTAATCCTATCATAAGGGCCACACTTAGGATCTCATCTAACTTCGATTACCTCCCAAGGCTTCATCTCCAAATATAGTCACACTGAGGGTAAGGGGTTTAACATATGAATTTTGAAAGGACTACAATTCACTCCATACCAACAGGCAAGCCTGGTGTCAAGAAGTCTAGTGAAGAGAAAAAACTTTACAGAAGAATTTAAAGAAGAAGGAAGTGGTCAACACTATCAAATATTTCAGAGAGAGCCACTGGATATGGCAACATGGAATTCAATGGTGGAATTGGTGTGAACAGTATCAGAGCAGTAGAGGAAGACATTTCTCCTGAGTTTCCATACTTGTAATTCATATCAGGCCTCTATGTGGACATTAATATAATTCAACAGGTACCGCTGTCTACCCATTTGTCCAAGGTAGAAATCTGGAAGGCAAGATTTAGTTATTCTTCTGTCTCTTCTGCAGTAGTCAGTCACCAAGTTCTGTAAATGGTATCTCCTATCTCTCTTCTCTGTCTCTTCTTCATTGCCCATATTGCTTTAGTGTATTTCCCTCATTCTTTCTTTCTTTTTCTGAGACAGAGTCTCACTCTGTTGCCCTGGCTAGAGTTCTGTGGCATCAGCCTAGCTCACAGCAACCTCTAATTACTGGGCTCAAGCAATCCTATGGCCTCAGCCTCCCGAGTAGCTGCTGGTACTACAGGCATGCACCACCATGCCCGGCTAATTTTTTTTCTATACATTTTTAGTTGTCCAGCTTATTTATTTATTTATTTATTTTAGTAGAGACAGGGTCTCACTCTTGCTCAGGCTGGTCTCGAACTCCTGAGTTCAAATGATCTACCCGTCTCGGCCTTCCAGAGTGCTAGGATTACAGGCGTGAGCCACCGCACCCAGCCCCTCATTATTTCTTAACTGATGCATTGTAGTAGTTTCCCGTCTGGACTTCCTTTCAGTCAGTTCTGTACACTGTAGCCAAAGCATCGTTTTCAAAGTGCAAATCTGATCACAGTCTCCCAGGCTAAAACCTTTTGATGCTTATCCATTATTCTTAGGATAATGCACAGTGTAGTTTATAAAGTCTTATGTAATCTGGTATTTGCTTACTTCTCCAGCCTCATCTGTCCAGGCAATTCATTTTTTCCTCACATTCAACTCTAGTCATGTGAGTCAATTTTACTTTCCTGTGTGCTCTTTTATCTCCAGGCCATTATGCTTGCTGGTTCCTCTCTGGAAAACTCTTTGCCCACTCTTCACTTTGCTATCTCTTAGTTATTCTTCAGATCTCAGATCAGACATCGCTTATTCCAGAAAGTCTTTCCTGTTATCCTTTGGCAAATCTCCATTATGTGCTCTTCTGTGGCCCCAGAGCACCATGCACCGCCTTTAGCTTTCTTGTCATCCTGTTTGCCATGCTACATTGTAATTCCTTGCGCTGTGATCCTTGTGAAGACAAGGACTGATAGTTTTTCTTTTTTGTATCCTTGGCATCCAGCACAGTAACTAGCTCAAAGTAGATACTCAAACAAATGTTGTTGAGAATTTGGTAGAAAAGGTGTTTGCTTTGAGATCTTAGGTAAAAGCAAGGAAGACTCTATGGCCCATTGGGGTTAATCTTAATTACATGCCCCTCCTAAGATGTCATCTCTTATTCAGGACTTAAGAGTCCAATTATACTTTTGGAGCTGTCATTTTAATGGTTGGTACACATGCTGTTATGCTGTGTAGCTAGGGTAGAGACATTCTTTTAATTTCTTATTTATTCCTATCAGTTTGACTTGAAAGAAACAGGTATGGGGGAGGGGAGAGAGAAAATAGACTATATCTGTAAATAATATGGTGATGTTGGCAGTACTGAACTTGCTTATACATAGATAGAAGATAGAAGTAAAAGAGATGTTGCTTATAACCACAGTAAGTTTTATATCTTTTATTCTACAGTTATTTGTTTCATTACATCTGCCAAGACAGGATTGTATATCTTTGTATCACTGATGATGTAAGTAACTTGAAGACATATTGCTGTTTAACTATGTGTATTGTTAATATAGTCAGTTCCTAATTATCTATACCTATGATGGATAAAGGTAATACAAACTTTTTACAGCTGGAAATTTTTTTTTATATTTTGCATTTGCCCTATAGAGCAGCACATGACAAGAAAACTTGATACGTGGGTATGTGAAAATTAGCTTTGTTTTGGTAAAGTTTTAGCTTAACCTCTAGCAACTCTACATTTATCCTATTGTAGTG
Organism: Eulemur rufifrons; assembly: GCF_041146395.1. Classification (NCBI taxonomy): domain Eukaryota; kingdom Metazoa; phylum Chordata; class Mammalia; order Primates; family Lemuridae; genus Eulemur; species Eulemur rufifrons. The sequence continues at coordinate 17,832,863 of NC_091012.1, read as the reverse complement.
AGAATTGGTGTTCATAAGTATGATTCTTTGGTATTAAAGCTTCTCAAAAATTGTTTAACTGAGATGTCAAATTAGTCTACGGCCATACCACCCTGAACGCGCCCCATCTCGTCTGATCTCGGAGCTAAGCAGGGTCGGGCCTTGTTAGTACTTGGATGGGAGATGTCAAATTAGATAACTTCATTCTTCCAATCAATAGTTAATGAAATTTTTAATGTGCAAGGACTTTGGAAAAACAAAATCACAATACATTACAATCAGCTATGTAAAACTGTAGTTTACATTGGTTGGATTGGTTTTTGAGTATTTGTAGGCTCTAGACCCAAAATGCTCAATAACTTAATGATGTCATCAAGATCCTTTCTCTCTTCTGCTTTCCTCAGTGTTGACTTTTTCCCAGACAGGTTACCCTTATGACTGCATGGAGCTACATGTTTGTTTATTCCTGTCCACAGAAAAGGGACTGTGGCTTCTTTTTTTTAATTTATTTTTTATTTTTATTTATTTATTTTTTTTGAGACAGAGTCTCACTCTGTTGCCCAGGCTAGAGTGTAGTGGTATCAGCCTAGCTCACAGCAACCTCAAACTCCTGGGCTCAAGTGATCCTCCTGCCTCAGCCTCCCGAGTAGCTGGGACTACAGGCATGCGCCACCATGCCCAGCTAATTTTTTCTATATATATTTTTTAGCTGTCCAAATCATTTCTTTCTATTTTTAGTAGAGACGGGGTCTCGCTCTTGCTCAGGCTGGTCTTGAACTCCTGACCTTGAGTGATCCTCCTGCCTCAGCCTCTCAGAGTGCTAGGATTCCAGGCGTCAGCCACCACGCCCGGTCGGGACCGTGGCTTCTTGATTCTCTTATTGTGGGAATGAGGAAACTTCCCAGACGCATGCCCTCTCCTCTGCCTGCTTTCAGAGTGGTCTTCCTTTCATGTCTTATTGGTGACATGCTTATTTCTAAACTGATCACTGACAAGAAGCAGGAATTGGTATGATTTCCATAGATTGGGGTGCCTAATCTTTATTGTGTCGCAGACCCCTTTGTCACTCATGGGCCCCTCCCAGAATGTTTTTAGCTATATAGAATAAAACATATATGATTCTAACAAAACCAATTATATTGAAAAAATATAGTATTCAAAATATTTTCTAAGTTGATATAATAATGTATATGCTTCTTTATGAACTCATTAATAAGATCTAGTCATGGTCCAATAACTAATAATAATTTTGAAATGGTGATGAGTGTAAATGATATTTTAAGATATCTATTACTGTGATGGTATATGAAAAAAGACTTCTTTTGGTGACAGAGTTACAGTACTGTTTAATACTTAGGTTGTGAATGTGCTACCTCTGTTCACAATTGAAATTTAAGTAAAAGTTTGGTACAAATAATGATGTGATTTATTTTTCTATCCAAGTACAAGAGTCATTTGAATTTGGATCATTGACCAAAAGTTAAGAACCCTTGACCTAGACTAAACATTTTGGGTAAAATCGAAATGACTATCAACCATAGTGATCATCACAATGATTTTTATTCCTAGCTTCACAGTATTTTCTAAAATCAGAAAAAAAATCCAGCTATATCTGAAATGACTGATGTGAAAGAGCTCAGAATAGATGAAAAATATCGTGAAGTCTAGGGTATAGTTGAGCCTCATATTTCTAATTTGATACACACACACATACATAAACACACATACACACCTACTTTTTGACTGGCTGGGACTAGACAAGGGTATATCACTTGATCTTTTCAAATGCACCACCACTTTTGAAAAATATCAATTCAAAGTTTATGTCAGTAGCATTATCTTTGTGTGTGAAAGACTGTACTATTATTATGGATTTATTGAACATCTTCTTGTGCTGAGTTTTCTAATAGATCCTATGAAAGATATGCAGGAATAATCTAGGTACCATTATCTAGCATGACATATCTGGATTTGACTTTAAGCTCTTTCATTTATTACTTGTTGGACCTTTGGCAAGTTAGTTACCTTTTCAGAGCCTTTGTTTCCTTATCTTTAAAATGATATCAATGCTGGTTTCTTCTCATAGAGTCATTGCTTAGTAAATATTAGCTGTTTTATTGTTATTATTAATTATCCACATCATCTTTGTTTACTTTCTAAATGTAAACCCTGTTTTGGTCTCTTTCCAGGATTTTGAACGTTCCCGAGCATTTAATTTTCTGAATGAGATAAAGAAGAGGTTCCAGACTACTTATGGTTCAAGAGCACAGACAGCACTTCCATATGCCATGAATAGTGAGTTCTCAAGTGTCTTGGCTGCACAGCTGGTAAGATCTTTCTCAGGATATTTTGATTCGTATTTCTTTTTTATTACCTTAAAACATGATGAATGTATGGGGCCCTAACATGAAATATACTTTTCTGATTGTGTTACTATATGCCAACATAATAAAACTTTCCTGATTAAAATAAAATGTAAAGGGGCCATTTTAGGGTAGAAAACAGTGATATTCTCTATTAATAGTGGTCAGAGTATCTCAGGATTAGGAAGAACATTAAACATCATCTAGTTCAACCACCCATCTAATGGTAAATGCACTCAACATGCCAAATGGCCTTTTAACCTATACATAAACTTTCTACCCTTCCATGAGGCAAATTTAATTTTTGAACAACTCAAATTAATTGTTTGAAAGTCTGTTCAACTCTATGAATCCCTAATTGTCAGCTCAGTGAAGGTGTATATATGTGTATACCTCTGAAATATCACTGTAGTCAAGACAGAAAGCATTTCTGTCACCCTAAAAATTCCCTCATGTCCCTTTCTAGTCAATCCTCTCCCCTATACTCTGCCCCAGGCAACCACTGTTCATTTTCTGTCACCATAAATTAGTTTTGTCTTTTCTAGAGTTTTCTATAAATGGAATCATACATTATGTACTCTTTTTTTTTTTTTTTTTTTTTTTTTTTGAGACAGAGTCTCGCTCTGTTGCCCGGGCTAGAGTGAGTGCCGTGGCGTCAGTCTAGCTCACAGCAACCTCAGACTCCTGGGCTTAAGCGATCCTACTGCCTCAGCCTCCCGAGTAGCTGGGACTACAGGCATGCGCCACCATGCCCGGCTAATTTTTTGTATATATATTTTAGTTGGCCAGATAATTTCTTTCTATTTTTAGTAGAGACAGGGTCTCACTCTTGCTCAGGCTGGTCTCGAACTCCTGACCTCGAGCGATCCACCCGCCTCGGCCTCCCAGAGTGCTAGGATTACAGGCGTGAGCCACCGCGCCCGGCCCATTATGTACTCTTTATGTCTTGCTCATTGTAAGGCTTTTGATATTCATCCATGTTGTATAAATCAGTAGTTTGTTCCCTTTTTTGCTGAGTAGTAGTATATGCATGTACCACAATTTGTTTATCTCTTCACCTGTTGGTGGATATTTGAGTTGCTTCCAGTTTTCAGCTGTCATGAATAGAGCTGCTCTGAAACTCCATGTTCAAGTCTTTGTGTGGACATATGTTTTTATTTCTCTTTGGTAAATACCTAGGAATGGAATTGCTGGGCCATATGGTAAGTGATATGTAATTTTTAAAAAAAATCATCACATTCTTTTCCAAAGTGGTTGTACCATTTTACATTCTCACCGGCAGTTCCAGTATTTCTGCATCCTTGCCAATACCGGTTGTGGTCTGTCTTTTTAATTTTAGCCATTCTAGTGGGTGTGTAGTGGTACTTCATTGTGGTTTTAATCTACATTTTCATGATGACTAATGATGTTGAACACTTTTTAAAATGCTTTTTACCCATGAAACTATTTGAGTACAAAGACATAGGCTCTAGCTGTGATTTTGTTATGAATGAAAATAAAGATGTATTATAATTAAATACTTCTCACTTCTCCTGCATGTTTTAATACTCTTTTTGAGTATTATGCTCATATATGTATACATGTGTATATAGATATATTTTCCTCTGGGAATGAAGTTCCTTTAAATTGGTTATTTTATATACCTTTATTATTCAGGCAATTGATTTGTTTCATACTGCTCACTAGGAAACGTTCATCTGTGTGAAACTGTACACAACACTACCAAGAAAAAAAAAAAAACAATGCACAGTCAACATTAAATGGGGTCAGCTGGCAGCAAAACTTTCAAATTAGCCAGTTTGTCATTAGCTCCAGATCTGTGTATGACCCTCTGAACAGATCTGTGCCAGTTCCCTCTATAAATGTAGATAATTATATCATCTTCATCATATAGTTGGGGGGTGGATTAAACAATATCCCCTGCTTGAAGTACTTAGTACAGTGAAGTGACTGGAACATTGTATATTAAGACCTCCATAATTGTTAGCTACAGATAATAACTTCAAAATATATATTATCAGTATCTTAGATTCTAGATCCTATGAAAAGCCAATGAAAATAGGATGCATGCTGGGATCCCAGCAGATAAAAGAACAGGTGCAAAGAATCTGGGCCAGCCCCTACCTCATCATACTTAAGAAATGTAGAACGATTTTGGAAAACCCTGTCTTCTCCCCCATACCCCAACTGTAGTCTTCTTTTTCCCATTTCTTCTTTGAGCACAGATTATATTTCCTCCAACTTCTGCCCCAAGAACCTCAGCCCTATATTTGATATAATATATTTAGCTTTATTATATTTAAAATAACATGATATTTTTAAACTATAATAATTATAGTTCTTATGGAAGCATTTTTTATGCTGCCCATATTTTTTCCTAAGTCTGGTAACATTTTTCCAGTGAAGTGACATACATCTTTTATATCAATAGAGACATAACTTAGTATTCCTCAGTGTAAATTGTCATTCTTCTTATTTTTGTTTTCCTATTGTAAATAATGTCTGGGTACCATGAGTTAAAACTTGTTTTCTTATAGAAGCATCACTCTGAGAATAAGGGCCTAGACAAAGTGATGGAGACTCAAGCCCAAGTGGATGAACTGAAAGGAATCATGGTGAGAAACATAGGTATGTTCCATGGCATAGTTTCATGCATGTGGGCAAAAATGATAGCAGATACTTGATTGAGGTCAAATTATTCTAGAGAGGCTGAAACAGCACTTCCTTATTCTTACTATTGGAAATTGTCAGCTGAGATATGGAGGTTACTTACCCATGATACTGTCTGCTTGTATGAATGGTTTCTTCTTAGTACTTGTGACTATTCTTTATTCTAAATTTGTTAGTTTGCTTAGCAAGACTAAGTTCCAAAAACCTTGTGATAGTTCAGCAGTGCAGAATAATTTGGTCAGTTTTGGCTGGAGATACTCAGATAACTGATATTATCAGTAGATACAACTATTTGACTTCCTCAAAAAGTTTATGGCTCTTGATTGAAAGAAAGGATTGGGGCCGGGCGTGGTGGCTCACGCCTGTAATCCCAGCACTCTGGGAGGCCGAGGTGGGCGGATCGTTTGAGCTCAGGAGTTCGAGACCAGCCTGAGCAAGAGCGAGACCCCATCTCTACTAAAAATAGGAAGAAATTATATGGACAGCTAAAAATATATATAGAAAAAATTAGCCGGGCATGGTGGTGCATGCCTGTAGTCCCAACTACTCGGGAGGCTGAGGCAGGAGGATCCCTTGAGCTCAGGAGTTTGAGGTTGCTGTGAGCTAGGCTGACGCCACGGAACTCACTCTAGCCTGGGCAACAAAGTGAGACTCCGTCTCAAAAAAAAAAAAAAAAAAGAAAGGATTGGACCAAAAAACTGTATCCAAAGGATTCTTTGTATCCTTCAAAAGAATAAACTATATTATAATTTCCATCTAATGGCCTATGTTTATCTTATCAAAACCATTTAGCACATTACAATAATACAAAAAATTGCATTAAGTTTATTTTTAATTGATTTATGCAGTGATATTTAGATTTATGATGATGCTAGTTTTTTAAAAAGCTCTGGTTCTCATAATGTCCCTGGACTAGCAGCATCAGCTCACCTGGGAACCTGTTGGAAGTACAAGTTTTCTGGCCCCACTGTAGACATACTAAATCAGAAACTCTGGGAGTGGGACCCAACAATCTGTGTTTTCACAAGCCCTCTAGAGGATTCTAATGTATACTCAAGTTTGAGAACCACTCTTTTAAATACATCTTCTGAAGGTAATAACTTTTACAAAATTGAATGAAAATGGCTACATAATTGCTTTATAAGATATTTAATTGAGGCGTTGTTAAATTTCATAAATGTCAATTTATTTATAATCTTAGGTTTACTATTTGAATTATTTTTATATTTATTCTTAGAATAGTTACAAATCATGAGAAGACTTTTTAAAAAATTTAGTCTCACCATCCTAAAGATTCTTTTCCATTTTCTTTCCTTTAAATTTTTATCTATTAATACATCTATACATACATAGTTATAATCATGGTTTATATTCAGTTTTGTAGAGGCAGTGTGATAAAGTGATCAAGATTTGGATTTCTGTGTGTCTGAATGTGAGTCTCGATTTCACTTCCCATCTGCTCTTTAGCCCTTCAGCAATCCTCTAACCTCTCTGAGCTTTATTTTCTAATCTGCAAAAAGGAGATGATAACAGAACGTAAGCTTACCTGTTTAAAAGAAGTAATGTATGTAAAGAACTTTGTACAGTGCCTGGCAAATAGTAAGAGCTGAATAATTGATAGCTATTATTAGTCCTTTTTATGCTCCTATAGTATTTCATTGAGTTAATATATCACAGATTACCTAACCATGTCCTTATTTTGGACACACAGGTTCTTTTTTTTTTTCCTTGAGACAGAGTCTCACTCTGTTGTCTGAGCTAGAGTGCCATGGCATCAGCCTAGCTCACAGCACGGACACATAGGTTCTTTAGACCAATGTTACTCGGAGTCTTGTTTTGCAACCAGATAAGGAGCTTGCTGAGGAATGCAAATCAATGCTATGCTTCCTTCATTGAGAACTTCTTACTATGAAAATATTATTAATTGGACTGAACAGTATGGTTAGAGACTTGGTTGAACCAATTGCAAACACTCTTTAGCACTGATTTAGAGGTTTGTCTTACACTAACAGTACTGTTATGTTTTGGTGCCTATTATGTTTTTCTTATTGAGATTCTCAGGAATGGGATTAATAATCAAAATGCAGAAACATTTTTGCAGTTCTTGATATGTATGTCTCTTGGCTATTTAAAATGATTTCCTTTGATTGATTTTAGTTTTAATTATACATCTAGATAGAAATTAGAGAATCTATTGAGAAAACTGCTAATACTTCTTTTCACTTTTTTTGTTACCAAATGTATTTATTTTGCCTAAAAGTGGAAGCAGCCAACTGCTACAATATTATTTATTGCAGATGCATAAAGTTCCCAGAAAAATCAACGTTTTAATCAACTTTTAAGTGACTTATTTGTTTTTAGAGTTATAGAAACAGCAAAGTTAAAATGTAGCAAAAACATTTCCAACTATTTCCCTTTGATTTTTAACAGCTAATTGAAATATAATTCATACCATACAGTTCACCCATTTAAGTTATATAATCAGTGGTTTTTACTGTACTCCCACAATTGTACAACCACTGCTATAGTCAATTTTAGAATATTTTCATCACCCCTAACAGGAAACCCTATACCCATGTGTAGTCACTCCTCATTTCCCTTCAACCCTGAGACCTAAGCAATGATCAGTCTCCTTTCTGTCTCTCTAAATTTGCCTATTCTGGACATTTTGTGTAAATAGAACCATATAATGCATGGCCTTTTATATAATGTGTGCTGCTTTATATATTCTGTATACTAGACCCTTAACAGATACATGATTTGAAAATATTTTCTTCCATTCTGTGGATTGTCTTTTCACTTTCTTGATGGTATCCTCTGAAACACAAAAATTTTTAATTTTTATGAATGCCAATATGTTTTTCTCTTTAGTTCCTTATGCTTTGGATGTCATTTCTTTTTTTTTTTTTAATTTAAGAATTTTATACAGCTACACACCTTTTGGTTACATAATTTGCTTTTGTACAGTTTGAGTCAAAGGTATAAGTGTGCCCTTTACCCAGTTAAGGTGCATTATACCCATTAAGTGTGAATTTACCCGTACTCTCCACCCCACTGCCCCCTCCTACCTACTTGATTTCCCTTGAGTTTTACTTCCATATGTGCACATAAGTGTTGATTGATTAATTCCAATTTAGTATTGAATACATGTGGTGTTTGTTTTTCCATTCTTGTGATAGTTCACTTTGAAGAATAGCCTCCAGTTCCATCTAGGTTGTTACAAAAGATACTAGATCACCATTTTTTTGTGGCTGAGTAGTTCTCCATGGTATACATATACCACATTTTATTAATCCACTCATGTATTGATGGGCATTTGGGTTGATTCCACATCTTTGTGATTCTAGAATTGTGCTGCTATAAACATTCAAGTGCAAGTGTCTTTTTTATAGAATGTTTTTTTTCCTTTAGGTAAATACCTAGTAGTGGGATTGCTGGATCAAATAATAGTTCTACTTATAGTTCTTTAAGGTATCTCCATACTACTTTTCATAGAGTTTGTACTAGTTTGCAGTCCCACCAACAGTGTGTAAGTGTACCTTTCTCTCTGCATTCTCACCAGCATCTGTTGTTTTGGGACTTCTTGATAAAAGCCATTCTCACTGGAGTTAAGTGATATCTCATTGTGGTTTTGATTTGCATATCCTTGATGACTGGAGACATTGAACATTTTTTCATGTGTTTCTTGGCCATTGGTCTATCTTCTTTTGAAAATTTCTCTTCAAGTTTCTTTTCTCCCTTTTTAATGGGGTTGATTGATATTTTTTCTTGCTGATTTGCTTGAGTTCTTTGTAGATTCTGGTTATCAGACCTTTATTGAGTGTGTAGCATGCAGACATTTTATCCCATTCTGTAGGTTGTCTATTTGCTCTAATCATTGTGTTCTCGGCTATGCAGAAGCTTTTTAATTTGATCAGGTCCCATTTATTTATTTATTTTTGTTATTGCTGTGATTGCTTTTGGGGTCTTCTTCATGAATTCTTTGCCTAGGCCAAAATCTGTAAGAGTTTTTCCAATATTTTCTTCTAGAATTCTTATAGTTCCATGCCTTAGCTTTAAGTCTGTTATCCATCGTGAATTAATTTTTGTGAAAGGTGAGAGGTGTGGATCCTGTTTCAGCCTTTTATGTGTGGCTATCCAATTTTCCCAGCACCCTTTATTTATTTATTTAGTTATTTATTTATTTTATTTAAGCATATTATGGGGGTACAAAAGTTTAGGTTATGTATTTTGCCCATGCCTCCCACCCCCATCAGAGCTTCAAGCATGTCCATTCCCCAGACAGTACGCAATACGCTCATTATGTAGATATACACCCATCCCCTCCCCCCCAACATCTGCCCGACACCCAGTTGGTGTTATTCCCAAATGTGCACTTAGGTGATGATCAGGGAAACCAGTGTGCTGGTGAGTACATGTGGTGCTCATTTTTCCATTCTTGGGATACTTCACTTAGTAGAATGGGTTCCAACTCTTTCCAGGAGAACAAAAGAGATTCTATATCACCATTATTTCTTATAGCTGAGTAATACTCCATGGTATACATATACCACATTTTACTAATCCACTCATGTATTGATGGACATTTGGGTTGTTTCCACATCTTTGCAATTGTGAATTGTGCTGCTATAAATATTCTGGTGCAGATGTCTTTTTTATAGAATGTCTTTTGTTCTTTTGGGTAGATGCCCAATAATGGGATTGCTGGATCAAATGGTAGATCTACTTGAATCTGTTTAAGGTATCTCCATATTGCTTTCCACAGGGGTTGCACTAGTTTGCAGTCCCACCAGCAATGTATGAATATTCCTGTCTCTCTGCATCCACGCCAACATGTATTGTTTTGGGACTTTTTGATAAAGGCCATTCTCACTGGAGTTAAGTGATATCTCATTATGGTTTTGATTTGCATTTCCCTGATGATTAGAGATGTTGAGTATTTTTTCATATGTTTATTGGCCATTCTTCTATCTTCTTTTGAAAAATTTATATTCATGTCATTTGCCCACTTTTTGATAGGGTTGTTTGATATTTTCTTGCTGATCTTCCTGAGTTCTAAATAGAATCTAGTTATCAGCCCTTTATTGGATGTGTAGCATGCGAAAATTTTTTTCCCATTCTGTAGGTTGTCTGCTCTCATGACTGTTTCTTTGGCTGTGCAGAATCTTTTTAATTTACTCAGGTCCCATTTATTTATTTTTGTTGTTGCTGTGATTGCCTTTGGGGTCTTCTTCATAAATTCTTTGCCTAGGCCAATGTCTATAAGCATCTTTCCCACATTTTCTTCTAGAATTCTAAGTTTCACACCTAAGGTTTAAGTCTGTTATCCATCATGATATGATTTTTGTGAGAGGTGAAAGGTGTGGGTCTTGTTTCAGTCTTTTACATGTGGCTATCCAGTTTCCCCAGCACCATTTATTGAATAAGGATTCTTTTCCCCAGAGTATGTTGTTGTCTGCTTTGTCAAAGGTTGAATGTCTATATGAGGATGGTTTTATATCTGGATTTTCTGTTCTGTTCCACTGGCCTGCACCAGCACCATTCATTGGATAGGGATTCTTCTACCCAGAGTATGTTTTTGTCTGCTTTGTCAAAGATCAGATGACAATATGAGGATGGACTCATATCTGTGTTCTCTGTTCTGATCCATAGATCTATTAATATGTCTGTGTTTTTGTGCCAGTACCACGCTGTTTTGGTTACTGTAGCCTCATAGTATAGCTTGAAGTCTGGTAAAGTGATGCCTCCCAATTTGTTATTATTACGTAAAATTACTTTAGCTATTTGGAGTCTTTTCTGCTACCATACAAAGTGTAGAACTATCAAGGTCTGCAGAAAATAACAGTGGTATTTTAATCGGGATTACATTGAATCTGTAAATCACTTTGGGTAGTATAGGCATTTTAACAATGTTGATTCTGCCGATCCATGAGCATGGTATGTTTTTCCATCTGTTTACATCCTCTGCAGTTTCTTTCCTCAGTGTTTCATAGTTCTCCCTGTAGAGGCTTTCACCTCCATAGTTAAATATATTCCTAGGTATTTTATTTTCTTTGTTGCTATTGTGAAAGGTATTGAGTCTTTGATTTGATTCTCAGCTTGACTCTTTTTTTTTAAGTACCCCCCCCCAATGTTTTATATCTCATCCCTCTTCCCTGATCTATTTTTTTTTGTCATCAGCACTTGTCACTGTCTAGCATCAATGCATTTTCCTAATTTAGCTTATATGTCATTGAAATATGTTTATTGATGTATTTCTCACGACTGGAATAGTGCTTAAAGTAGGCACTCAATATCTATTTGTTGAATGAGTGAATGAATGAATGGAAAACAGAACTGTGTGGGCTTGTTCAGAGTTAATTTTTTTTTCAGCTCATTAGGGGGTACAAAAGTTCAGGTTATATATATTGCCCATGCCTCCCCATCCCCCTGAGTCTGAGCTTCAAGTGTGTCCATTCCCCAGGCAGTGCGCATCGCACTCATCAAGTAGGTATACACCCATCCCTCCCCCCCAGCCCCCACCTCTGTCCGATACCCAATTGGTGTTATTCCCAAATGTGCACTCAGTTCTGGAGAAAGTTGGAACCCATTCTATTAAGTGAAGTATCCCAAGAATGGAAAAATAGGCATCACATGTGCTCATCAGCTTGACTCTTACTGGCATATATGTAAGCTACAGCTTTGTGTGCATTGATTTTGTAGCTTGAGACTTTGCTGCATTTATCAATTCCAGGTGTCTCTTGGTTGAATTTTTGGGGTTTTCTAGATATAAGATCATATCATCAGCAAAAAGCAATAATAGTTTGACCTCATCTTTCCCCATTTGGATGCCCTGGCTTCATTCTCTTGTCTGATTGCTCTGACTAGGACTTACAGCACTATGTTAAATAGAAGAGGTGATAGAGGGCAGCCTTGTCTGGTTCCAGTTCTAAGTGGGAATGCTTTCAATTTTTCCATGTTCAGTATAATGTTGGCTGTGGGTTTGTCATATATAGCTGTAATAATTTTGAGGTATGTACCATCTATGCCTATTTTGTTAAGAGTTCTTATCATAAAAGAGCCCTGAATTTTTCAAATGCTTTTTCTGCATCTATTGAGAGGGTCATATGGTCTTTGTTTTTGCTTCTATTTATGTGGTCAATTACATTTATAGATTTGCATATGTTGAACCATCCCTGCATCTCTGGGAAGAAGGCTACTTGGTCATATTTTAGTTATTTCCTTTCTTCTGCTAGGTTTAGAATTAATTTGCTTTTCCTTTTCCAGTTCCTTGAGATGGTTTATTAGTTTGTTGATTTGTGAGCTTTCTGTCTTTTGGATGTGAGCATTTAATGCTGTTAGTTTTCCTCTCAGGAATGCTTTTGCTGTATCCCACAGATTTTGATAGCTTGTGTCCCCGTTATCATTTAATTCAAAGAATTTTTTGATCTCCATCGGAATCTCTTCCTTCGCCCAGCAGTCATTCAGCAATAGATTAATTAGTTTCTACGACTTTGTGAAGTGGTGAGCATTTCTGTTGGAATTGATCTCTAGTTTTATACCACTATGGTCTGAGAAGATACATGGCACAATTTCTATTTTTTAAATTTGTTGACATCTGATTTGTGGCCTAGGATGTGGTCAATTTTGGAGAAAGTTCCATGAGCTCACAAGGAGAATGTATATTCAGCTTTATTTGGGTGGAATGTTGTGTAGATGTCTGTTAGACTCATTTGTTCTAGAGCTCTGTTTAAGTCCATTATTTCTTTGCTTATTTTTTGTTTGGAGGATCTGTCCATTTCAGACAGTGGGGTGTTGAAATCCCAAGCTACTATGGGATTACTATTTATCATGCTATTTAGTTCATACAGGGTTTGCTTTATATATCTGGGTGCTCCTGTGTTGGCTGCACAGATATTAAGAATTGTTAAGTCTTCTTGTTGGATTTTTCCTTTCACCATTACATAGTGACCATCTTTGTCTTTCTTTACTTTTGATATTTTAAAATTTATGCTGTCTGAAATCAGAATTGCTACCCCAGCTCTGTTTTGGTTTCCAATTTGCCTGAAAGTTTGTTTTCCAACCCTTGACCTTGAGTCTGAAAGTGTCTTTGTGGGTTAGATGCATTTCCTGGAGACAGCAGATACTTGGCTTATAATTTTTTATCTACTCAGCCAGTCCATGTCTCTTCAAAGGACAATTCAAGCCATTCACATCTATTGAGAGGATTGATATTTGGGGTAGATTTCTGTTCATATTGTTGGGTAAGTTCTTATTGTTTTGTTTTACCTCTTGAGTCATTGTAAAATCTGGGTTCTGGACTTTAACTCTTGAGTGTTTTTAATTTGGTGAGTGTCTATTGTGCTGTTCAGTGTATAATGCAGGTCTGAGTACTTCCTGCAGAGCAGCTCTGGTCTTCACAAATTCCGTCAGTAATTGCTTGTCTGGAACAGTCTTTATTTCTCCCTCGTAGATGAAACTCAGTTTTTCCAGGTAAAGAATTCTAGGTTGGCCATGTTCTGTTTAAGAAGATTGAAGATGGGTCCCCAGTCCCTTCTGGCTTGTAGGGTTTCATTTGAGAAGTCTGCAGTTAGTGTGATAGGTTTTCCTTTGTAGGTTAGCTGTTGTTTTCGTCTTACTGTGAGGATTTCCTCTTTCGTGTTTACTTTGGCAATCTGATAATTATGTGATGTGTTGCCTCTTTTTTTTTTTTTTTTTTACAAGTCGAAGGTTAGGAATTTATTAAGTAAATTGTGCATACCCAACACCATACACATATTTGTATTTTATTCAAATATATTTGAATGATTATTTTTAAGCATCCCAGCTCTCAAAATGTAAATCAGTCTCTAGAGGCATAAATTCCATAATTAAAATATTCCACCTCAGTGATATGCTGGCCAGATGGTATTGCAGTTGCAGCAAAGCATGCTCAGTGGTGCCAAGAGTTCATTACAATCCTTAAGCATCTGTAATTATGAATGCTTACAGGTAAACATAGGCAAAAGAATTTCAAAAGTCAAATAAGCAATACTTTTTCCAGATATATGAATGCATTTTCCCCTTACTCTAGAGAACACCGTCAAAATTTAGCAGGAAGGCATCATTTATTCCCCACAGGAATCTCCTAGCTCGACATGGATTTTTACACATGCATTGTTTTTCGCTCATATTCCTTCTTAATAATGTCCTGTCTTTCTACTGCTCAAAATATAGACTCTCTGCCTTGGACCAGAGTCAATAATCAAAACAGGAAAAGAAAGAATGTCTGAGTATAAATGGCTAAGCACAAGAGGGTAGGCTTTGCATCAATAGTCAATATGTTTTTTTTTTTCCTTTTATCTGGCATTTATTTATTTATTTTTATTTTATCTTGTTATGGGGGATACAGAATTGCAGGATACATACGTTGCTCCTGTACCGCTTTTCCCTCCAAGTCAGAGCTCCAGGCGTGTCTGTTCCCCAGGTCGTGCGCATTGCACCCATCATGAGGTATATATCCCTCCCTTCCCCACGCCCCCTTCCCGAGTCAGCACCTTCAAGTGTTACCACTCCCCAAAAGGTGCGCAATGCACTCATTGTGTAGGCATACCCCCATCCCCTCCCCCACCCCCCACCTCAGTCTGATATCCAATTGGTGTCGTTCCCAGATTTGTATTTAGGTGATGATCAGGGAAACCAATTTTCTGGTGAGTACATGTGATGCTTGTTTTTCCATTCTTGGGATACGTGTTGCCTCTTGACGTTGAGTCTCCCAGGAGTTCCGTGTGCTTTTTGTATCTGGATATGTAGGTTTCTGGCCAGGCCAGGCATATTTTCCTCCAGTATTCCAAGAAATAGAATTTCTAGCCATTGTGTATTTTCTTCTTCTCTCCCCGGGATGCCTATAATTCTTATATTTGGTTTCTTTACATAATCCTACATTTCTTGCTTCTGTGTTCTTTTTCTTCATCTGATTTGTTTAGCACATAGACATTATCTTTAAGCTCTGAGATTCTCTCCTCTGCATGATCCATTCTATTTTTAAGGCTTTCCACTGTGTTTTGAAATTCCTTGAATGCCTCCTTCATTTCCAAGATTTCTGTTTGATTTTTTCATGATATTTCAATTTCTTTAGAGAATTTTTCTTTCATTTCCTGTATTCTTCTCGTGGTTTCTTTGTGTTGGGTTTCTATGTTCTCTTCAATTCCACTGCGTTTCCTTACAATCCATATCCAGAATTCTTCCTCCGTCAATTTAATCATTTCATTTAAATTAGTATCCCATTTTGAGGGTCTTATGATTTCTTTTGGGAGTGACTTTTCTATCTGCTCTTTCATATTCCCTGTGTTCTTTCTCTGGTTCTTTCTCATCAGAGTAATTGATTGAGGACTGGGAGTGCTAGGACTTGTTTGTGCCCTTAACTTCAAGCCCCCTTAGCAGTAGTGGGAGGAGGCACACTGGTCTTATATTGCCTTAGAGGTATTTTGGCAAGTTGGGTTACCTCTGACCTGTTATCTTTACCTCTTGTCAGTGGATATTAGTGAGTTTGGTCCCCAAGCTTAAACTCTCATGTGGTGAATCGCACCTGTGTATATAGCTCTACTGCCGTCTAATAGCTTGAGATGGAGGGCACTGTGTTGAGCTATGGGGTTACCCTCTCTGTCGTTGTAGACTGTTTGGAGGAGCCAGAGGTAATCTGATCCCTCTGTGTTGGTTTCTTGTCCCCAGGTGAGGAATACTAATGCCTTGATCTTTAGGAAGGATCCTGTCACACCCAAGGGTTACTTGGATTGGACCCTGTTCCCCCTTAAAGTGGTGGTAGGAGCAAGGCAGATCATGGCCTCTGCCTACCAGCCTGGATGTGTATGTTTCTGTGGTTGCTTGATCTGCCGCTAGGGGAAGCCACTGATACGTTATTCAGGGTTCTTCCACTGCGCTTGGGAGGCTGCTCCTGATGGGAGGGGTTACTTGGTGCACCTGCTGTGGCCTCTGGCCAGGATTTTCCTTCACTGACTGTGAGCCCCACTGTTGGCAGCCACCCGGACACGGAGATCAGGTCCCAGAGTTATGATCCTACTGGATGACCTGAGCCGGTCTGACAGGCCGAATCACTGGGCTGTCAACTATTGATCTGCACCAAGGCCCCACAGATTCATGCCAGTCGCACAGGGAAAGTGGCTTTTCTTGCTTCTCCCTATCTCCAGGGTTGGAGCCCACCACTTTTGGCGTGAAAGTCATTGCACTAGGGAAGGTGTGATGTCCAGACTGCCCATCGCCCCAGTGCCTGGGAATCCCAGAGGTGGTAGCCTACCATGACTGGGGAAGCACTCAAAATTCGCCCATCAAAACTGGCCCTTCTAGCTGACTATAGGTCATGGAAGGGTGGAGCCTGCCACGAGAATCCCCAGGCTGGGGGAAGGGAGCTGCCCGAAACCATAGCACACCACAGCATCTGGGTTGTGGACCAAAAAAATGGTGGCCGCCTACCTGCAGAGCACTAGCGCTGGGGGCAACTATTCAGGAGTTGGCAGATGCCAAATTGGGGAGCTGAGTCAACAAGATGCCTGTTGTCTCTTGTGTGTTGCCCTCCCGCAATCTTGCGCCTGTCCAGCAGGAGGTCTTGCTCTTTCTGACGCACTCTGAGCCGCCCTAATCCTCTGCAGTTGTTTCCAGGGTAGAGCCCCTTTCCCCCTTTTCAGTGTTCACCTCCATTGTTCTGGTCCTGCTGACCACCAGAGGCGAGTTGCCTATCTCCTAACTCCCTCGAGTGGTAGCTCCGACCAGTCCCTCCCTGGCCCAGTGCAGTCCTAGCACAGAGCTCTGGGTTCAAGATGCTTCCCACTATTGTCTCCTCTCCACTGAGCCCAACGTCTCCGGCCGCGATTTTGCGCTGACTTCAGGCAGGTCCCTGTCTGAGTGGGTGTGGAGGTCAGTGGGGAAGCAGGACATTCTCCTGTGGGTCTGATCCCACTGCACTCGCTGGCCGGTCTGGCGCAGCCATCCCACGCTCTATTGTCTATTGTTTATCTCGCACTTTCTAGACTTCATGATCCTATCTCCCATTCACCTTCTTTTTTTTCCCAGTGTCGTGTGTCCCACGCTGTTTCTCTGCAGTTTCACAACGCTGTTCTTGTGGGGGAGTGATCCACTTGTGCGTAGCAGACCGAGTTCTTCACCTCTTTCTCTGGGAGCAGAGAGCCAGGAGGTCACCTTTACTCTGCCATTTTCCCTGTCTTTTCATAATTTCTATTTTTTTAAATTTGTTGAGATCTGTTTTGTGGCCTAGAATGTGATCAGTTTTAGGGAAAGTTCCATGAGCTGAAGAGAAAAATGAATATTCAGTGTTTTTTGGGTAGAATGTTCTGTAAATGTCTGTTAGGCCTGTTTGTTCTTCAGTTCTATTTAAGTCCATTGTTTATTTTCTGTTCAGAGGTTCTGTCAGTGGGGTGTTGAAGTCTCTGACATTATGGAGTTGCTGTTTATTATTTTGTTTAGATCAAGCAAGATGTGCTTTATGTATCTGGGCACTCCTGTGTTGGGTTCATAAATGTTTAGGATTGTTAAGTCTTCTTGTTGAATTGTTCCCTTCACCATCATATAGTGACCGTCTTTGTCTTTCTTTACTTTTGTTGATTTAACGTCTATGTTATCTGATATGAGAATGGCTACATCAGATTTCTTTTGGTTTCCATTTGCATGAAATATTGTTTTCCATCCCTTCACCTTGAGTCTGAATGAGTCCTTGTGGGTTAGATGCATATCCTGGGGACAGCAGACACTTACTTGGCTTGAATTTTTTTTTAATCTATTTAACCAGCCTATGTCTCTTCAGTGGGGAATTCAAGCCATTCACATTTATTGAGAGAATTTTATGTGGCGTGGATTTCTCTTCATCCTGATGGGTAGGTAGACCCTTACTGCTTTGTTTTGTCTCTTGAACCATTGTATCTGGGCTCTGGACTTTAGCTTTTGGGTGATTTTACACTGTGCTAATCAGCGTATAATGCAGGTCTGAGTATTTCCTGCAGGGCAGGTCTGGTCTTTGCAAATTCCCTCAGTGATTGCTTGTCTGGTAAAGTCTTATTTCTTTCTCCCTCATATAAGAAGCTTAGTTTTGCATGATATCAAATTCTAGGCTGGCCATTATTCTGTATTAGAAGACTGAGGATGGGTCCCCAGTCCCTTCTGGCCTGTAAGGTTTCAGTTGAGAAGTCTGCAGTTAGTCTGATAGGTTTCCCTTTGTAGGTTACCTGCTGCTTTTGCCTTACTGCTCATAGGATTGCCTCTTTCGTGTTTACTTTGACCAGCCTTATGACTATGTGACATGGTGATTGCCTTTTCACAATGAATCTCCCAGGAGTCCTATGTGCTTCTTGTACCTGGGTATCTAGATTTCTAGCTAGGCCAGGGAAGTTTTCCTCAATTATTCCCTCAAATAGGTTTTCCAACCCTTGTGTGTTTTCTTCTTTGCCCTCAGGGATGCCTATGATTCTCTGTTTGGCCTCTTTACATAATCCAACATTTCTTACGTGCTTTGTTCATGCTCCTTGTTTCTGTGTTCTTCTCTTCGACTGATTTGTTTAGCTCATACGTCTTATGTTCAAGCTCTGAGATTCTTTTTTCTGCGTGATCTAGCCTATTCTTAAGGCTTGCCACTGTGTTTTGTAATTCCTTGAATGCATTTTTCATTTCCAGAATTTCTGTTTGGTTTTTATTTAATACTTTGATTTCTTTAGAGAGGTTTTTGTTCATTTCCTGCATTGTTTTTGTGGTTTCTTTGTGTTGGATTTCTATTTTCTCTTGTATATCAATGAGCTTTCTTGCAATCTGTATTCAGAATGCTTCATCTGTCATTTTAACCATTTTTGTTTAGGTTGATATCCATTGGTGAGGAGCTATTGATTTCTTTTGGGAGTGTCTTTTTGCTATGATTTTTCATATTTCCAGAGTTCTTTCACTTATTCCTTCTCATCTGGCCTCTTGGTTGAGAGCTGGGGGTGCTAGGTCTGGTTTATGGTCCTGCCTCCAAGTCCCCAAAGATTGATCCCTGACCATGTCAGGGAGAGGAACGCTGATCCTGAGTTGCCTTTGGAGTGTTTTTGTAGATTTGATGAACCTCTTAGGGTACCTCTGACCTGTTTTCTTCACCTCTTCCCAATGGAATGTGGTGAGTTTGGTCCCTCAGCTTAATCTCTGAGCTGGCGAATTGTTCTTGTGTGTATGAATCTGCCACTCCCTAATAGCTTGAGATGGAAGGCATTATGTTTAGCTATAGGCTTGTTCCCACTGTCATTGATTGCAGTTTGCGTGGAAGAGCCAGTTGCTGAGGAAACCTTTTCTTCTCATGGTAGGCCTTGTCCCCCAGGTGGGGTACACAAATGCCCAGTGCTTTAGGAGGGGCCTTGTAGCCCCCAGGAGTTGCTTGGACCCTACTCCCCCTGAGATAGGAGGAGGAGCAAGATAGAGCTTGGCTGGGATGTGAGAGCCCGAGTGAAGGGCTTTGCTGAGCCTCTACAGAGCTCACAGGTTGCTTATCCAGCTGCTAGGGGGAGTCGCTGATACGGAATTTAGGACTATCTCTGGTTAGCTGCTTCTGATGGGAGGGGCCTAATCATGTGATTGCTGAGGCCCCTAGCCTGGCTTTTCGCATCCCTGTCTACTAACCTGGTTTCTCTGTGGAGTGGGATGTGCTCTCTCTCCACTTGTTCCCTGGAACTCCACAGCCCTTTCCCCTCTGATTGGTCTACATGAGTTACCTCCCCACCCAGTACCGGCTTTCGGGCTACCCCACAGTTCTGTGTCTGACCTGCTGGCATTCGTCTCTGCGTGATGCTGGCAGGTAGGGGGATCTCCATTTGTGTACCCCTTTTCCATCACTAGACCCCAATGAGAGGAGGGTAGGCCTTTCTATCCACAGAGGTCTCTACCAGGGGCACACTCCCACTGGAGAAGTAGTGGTGGCTCACGAGTCTCTTGGATCAAGCTGCACTCCTATTGAAGTGAGTGGTGGGAGGGGCCTCTGCTCAGGTTCTCATGGGAACCAGGCCTATGCTCATTCAGTCCCCGTTCCGCAGCCTTCTCCAGTATGGTAATTATCTAGTGGGGGGGAATGGGGTACACTCACAGCCTCCTGCTCCTCTGCCCTCCTCCTGTTGGGTATGACCATGAGGGCTCTCTCTTGCCACCCAAGCCTGGAACCATGACCTCTCCTCTACATCTCCCCACCCTGCTCTTGCAACCAGGAGGTACCAGGTTCAGCTGGCCTGTCTGAGCCGTCAGTAGGTGAAGGCACTGAATGCCTGTGGGCAGGAAGATCACAAAGTGTAGCTGTTCCACCAGCTCTAGCTCAGGCCAGAAGGGCCCCTGAAACTGAAAAGCAGGGCTCTCAGCACTGAGCACTCTAGTGGCCACTATAGTGAGGGAGGGGCTGTGGTGTCCCTGCACCCTGTCATATCAGGTGGGCACCAGTTCCCACCCATCTGTCTCAGCTTCTGCTGTGGCAGCTACACTCCCTGAAGTGGGTTCAGCTGGGAATGCCCCCCCTCCCTCGCCCCGTTGCTGGGAAATAAGTCTCACAGCACAGAGCGCTTTCGTGGTTGCTATGGGGAGGGTGGGGCCACAGCTTCAAGCTGGCTTGACCCAGAATTATTTTCTGGGATTCCAGGAACAATGGAGGAGACGTCCAGATGCAGGGATGCTGGCTCTCTGGTCCCTTGTGGCACTCTCCCGTGGGATGAGAGCCCTGTGTGCCAGTGATGGCTTGAGGCACCCAGTGGGAGAGGGGAGCTCCCTTACCCTTTCATTGGTTCCAGGCTTCCCTGGATTTGGTTCATGCCTCCTATTTCTTTTCTGTCCACCTCTCTCTCAGCTTCACAGCACCTCTTGGTAGGGTCCCCAGACTCAACTGGTGTCTGTCCCTGTGGTTCACTTCTGAGAAGTAATTGTTCTTTACTCTTCTCAGCCTAACCATCTACTCTTCTGCCCAGATGGTCCAACAAGCTGTGTCTCCAGCTGGCCATCTTGGCTCCTCTGTGGATCTCATTTCTAAGAAACTATCACCTAAGCTGAGAACATGAAGCTTTACCCCTGTGTTCTCTTCCAAGAGTTTTATAGTTTTAGCTCTTACTTTTAGGTCTATGATCTATTTTGAGTTAATGTTTGTATGTGGGGTAAGGAAGGGGTCCAACTTAATTCTCTTAAATATGTATATCCAGTTGTCCCAGAACCATTTGTTGAAAAGACTTTTCTTTCTCCATTGAATGGTCCTAATACCCTTATCAAAAGTTAGTTATCCATAGATGTATGGCTTTATTTCTTGACTTTGAGTTCTGTTCCATTTATCTTTATGCCAGTACCATACTATCATGATCACTGTAGCTTTGTAGTAGGTTTTAAAATCAGGAAATATTAATCTTCCAACTTTGTTCTTGTTTAAGATTCACGTGTTGGTGCATTTATGGTGTCCCATGTTCCCCTGAGGCCCTGTCGTTTACCTTCATTCCTTTTTTTTCCTCCCTGTTCTTCAGAATGGACACTCTCAATTGACCTGTCTTCAAGTTTGCTGATTCTTTCTGCCTGCTGCAATCTACTGTTGACCTCCTCCAGTCAATTTTTCACTTCTGTTTTTGTGCTTCAGAGTTTCCATTTGGTTCTTTTTTTATAATTTCTATCCTTTTATTGATCTGTTTGGTGAGACATTGTCATCATAACTTCTTTTACTTCTTTAAGGTGGTTTCCTTTAGTTCACTGAACATATTTATTATGATTGCTTTGAAGTTTTTGCTAAGTCCTACAGCTGGACCTCCTCAAAGTCAGTTTCTATTCCCCATTCTTTTTACTGTGTTTGGGTCACACTTTCCTGTTTCTTTTCATATCTTATAATTTTTTGTTGAAAATAGGACATTTTAGATACTGTATTGTAGCAACTCTGGGTAGTGAGTCCCATGGCCCAGGATTTTATGTTTGTTTGTTTATGTATTTAGTGACTGGAATTTTTCACTGAAATCTATTTCTCCCATAGTATGTATCTTCTAATGTCACTCCTCCAGGGGAACAGCCTTGGGCATGCTCATAGTCACTCTGGAGTGACAATTCTCTTTAAGTGTCTCTTTTTTTGATTTTCCTGTTTAGCTTCTAGCTGGTCTGCCTCTGGTATCTCACCCCAGCTACTAGTCTGCACTAATTGCTGGCTATTTGCTCTATTGCTTTTGATAGTGCTCCAGACATAAATTGCTCTGGTCACATCTGATTAGATTTGGGCTCCATTGTAAGGGCAGTCTTGGAGACTTGCTCTGACCCAGGACACCCCTTCTTAGCTATCTCTTGCCTTGGTTATCTCTGTTAAACTTCTAGGTGGCCTACAGTTTAGCTTGTTCTTATGAAGTTACCAGACTTATTTGCTTACCTTCAAAATCTCCATGGTTTTTGGCAGCACCCTTAGGCTTCAATTTCCCCATACTCTGTTCCAAATAAAGTTTTTCCCCTAGGGAAAGCTCTCTGTTCTTAAAGCCTACCTCTCCCCCTGAGAACAATCTCAGAGACACTGCTGTGGAGCTATGAGCAAGGACAGTGAACTACTTCTCTTGGAGTGACACCCTTGCTTTGCCAGTGGAGTGAGGAGTAACCTTGTACTTCTTGGCTTGCTTCTCCCAGCATGGAAACTCCATGAGTAAGTCAGGGAAGGGGCAGTCAGGGCCCAGTATTCTTGGTCTATCACCTGAGGTAGAGCTTCTGCCCTATGAGTAGGGGCTAAGAGGAAGAAAAGAGTCCTAGACCTATCAGCTATAGCTTCCTAGAACAGAGCTTCTGCAACACAGAGCTAGGGGCAGAGTGGGATGCTACTGACCTGCTCTTCCTGGGGAGAGAGTGTAGACCCCTACTGGGACCTGCGGGGGAAAGGAAGCCCCCAGACTGTACTTGTCAAGGGTAGAGCTCTCATCTGAGTGAGCTGAGGGAGGGAACAGGTCATGACTCAATTGCCATAGACTCTCACAGTTCTTACAGAGAATTAGCTGATTTTATTTTATAAATGTTTCTCTATTTGCTATATGCCCTTAGGATAGGACATACACAGTTGCCAGAGACTTTTTTTTTTTTAATTGCACAGTGATTGGTCAGCTCCAGGAACTGCCATTTTCTTTTTTTTTTTTTATTTCAGCTTATTATGGGGGTACAAAAGTTCAGGTTATATATATTGCCCATGCCCCCCCATCCCCCCGAGTCTGAGCTTCAAGCGTGTCCATTCCCTAGACAGTGCAGGGCAGCAGAGACTTTTTAAAAATCGTTGTTGTTGTTTGTTTTTATAATTTTCAGCAGTCGTGGTGGTAGAGAGAGTCTGAGGAGCTCTCCAAGCTGCAATTCTGGAAGTGTCTTTTACTCATTTTAGGGGTCCTGTGTTTTTTTCTCTCAGATCATACCCTTAATTCAGAGGTTTTCAAACTGTGGCCTTTGGATTAAGTCTGGTCTGCTGCCTGTTTTTCTAGTTAAAGTTTCATTAGAACACAGCTGTACCCATTCATTACATGTCATTTATGTCAAACAGAGTTAAGTAATTACACCAGAGACCATGTGGCCCATAAAGCCTAAAATATTTAGTGTCTGACCCTTTACAGAAAAAAACTGCCAATCCCTACTTTAATTGATAAGCTTTACTAAAAACTCTTATTACCTAAAGGTATAAGCACTTCTGTAGTACATATGAACCATCAAGAATACCAGCTATAATTAAAATCAGATTTAGATTTAAGCAAAGACAAAAATAGCAGATATGTAATATAAAATCTGGTCTTTTCTGTTTTTCCAATATTTTCAGATCTGGTAGCTCAGCGGGGAGAAAGATTGGAATTATTGATAGACAAAACAGAAAATCTCGTGGATTCAGTAAGTATGGAATATGATACTATTTTTCAGGATGTAAAGTAGAGAAACTATGGATGATGGCTGACATAATAGGGAAATGCCTTAAATTCAATACTTTGGTGTTTTGTTTTTTTTCCTTTCTCATCTCTATTATGTGATTCAATGAAGCATAGAAAAAGCCATGGTCCATTAATAGCCATTAAGGTAGCTTTGATTTGAAAAACATAATCAGTATACAGAAACAATTTTCTAAAGTTTTGGATTGATGCCTATCACCTGTGTGTACCAGTCTGCCCTCCATACAAATTTATAAAACATGAAACCAATTTGCAAGCTGGTTGTGACCCAGTATGAATCCTGAAAACTGGACAATTCATTTTTTTCACTTACAATGATAGCTTGATCTTTGCTTGTATCAAGCAAGAGGCATGGATTGGGAAGGGCCAATAAGCCTTAAAGGAGGCAGTGTGTCCCTGTGAGCTATTTATGCTACAGTTCTATATGTGCCTTCACATTTTCCATGTGGTTAGTCGATGAAGATTTTGAGGAAAGATGATAGATATATGGTGAACAGAAGGAGAGCAGAGATCAGTTAGAATTGGGGTCTACATAATTATAAATTTAAATGCAGAATAGAAGTTTACACCTTGAAATACATCAGTGATTGGTCATGTTCATTGTGACTGGCAGCTGTATTGTAGTATTTAAGAGTACGAGCTCTAGAATCAAGCTGCCTGGATTTGAATTCCACCTTTGCCACTTCCTAGTTGTGTGACCTTTAGGCAAGTTATTTAACCTCTTTGTGCCTCAGTTGTCATCTTCTGTAAAATGGATATGTACCTACTTTATAGCATTTTGAGAAATAAATAAGGTAATGCATATAAAGTGCCTAACACAGTAACACAGTCTAGCATAGTATCTAGTACATAGTATAAGAACTATTTAATACATTAACTGCCCTGTGAGTTGTATTTAAAGCATGCTAGTTTTGAGCTCAGGGGCTCATGGAGAATAGTAACTCACATCTCTTCACCTTGGGAGCCACATGAACTATTTTTCAAGTTGGATATAACTCATGCACTGAAAACAATAAAAAAATAAAATTTTTCATTAAATTAGAAAGGATCATTTTGTTTTCAAAGTTTTTATTCTATTTTCATAATAAAACACTGTGCCCTAAGGAAAACAATTTTTTCTAGTGTGGCAGTCAATGTGTTAAATGTTTCTTCGTATTGTGAATTTTACAGGAACATCTATTAACAGCAGGTCTTAAGAGGATGTACAGACTACTACTGGATTTTGTAGCAGTTTATAACAGTTGTTTTCATCAAAGCATGTGGTAATTGAAGGAAGGATAGAACCGTGCAGAAAGTCAGAAAACCTGGGTTCTAGATCTCACTTTATGACCCATTGCTGGGGGTGGGGTGACAAAGAGATCAAAGAAGTATCTGATCTCAAATCTGCAGACCAATTTATTTGGTACTTCCAGTCTATCTCTCAGCTATCTGGGAGTATCCTACTTACCTGGAATAGTCTGTGTTTGACCAGTACTAGTATAATCTGTACTTTCCAAATGAAACTCTTCTTAATTTTGTTGACTACATGACCCAGAATAACATAGGGTACTAATAAACTAACAGGTGTCTCTCTTTATGGTAAAATAACATACATGCAATAAAATTTCTGGAGTGCCTCATGCTCCTTCCAGTTAATAATCCCCAGTAGAGGTAACCGTGTTTCTGACTTATATCACCATATATAGTGTTTTTCTTGTTCTTAAAATTTATAGAGATGGAATCATATGTCATGTACTCTTTTGTATCTGGCTGCTTTCATTCACCATTATGTCTGTGAGATTCATCCATGTTGTTGATTATCATAATAGTTTATTCTTTTTATTGTTTTGTACTATTCCATTGTATGAATATAGCTACCCCAATTTGTTTATCCATTCTCCTCTGTGGAGCTTTATTTCTGGATGCTTTATTTTGTTCCATTGATCTGTTTGTCTACCTTTATGCCAGTACCACATTATGTTGTTTACTGTCGCTTTATAGAATTCTTGAAATTAGGCAATGTAAGTCCTCCAACTATGCTCTTCTTCAAGATTGTCTTCACTCTTTTAGGTTCTTTGCACTTCCATTTATGTGTTACAATAAGCTTGTTGTTTTCCATCTCTCAAAAAAACACACACAACAACTTGTATCTTTGTGACTTCATCTAATATATAGGTCAATTTAGGGAGAATTGGTATCTTGACAGTACCGAGTCTTTGTATCAATGAATATGGCATATCTTTACTTTTGAATAGTGTTTTTAAATTTTTTCTCTGCAGTGTTTCAGTTTTGATGTACGGGTCCTATATATATTTTGTTAAATTTACCATTGAGAATTTTATGCTTTTGTATTCTGTTGTAAATTTTTAAATTTCATTTTCCCATTCTTTATTGCTAGTATATAGAAATAAAATTGGTTATTGTATATTGGCCGCCTTTGTATCCTGCAACATAGCAAAATTCACTTAGTAGTTCTAGTAGCTTTTTTGGTAGATTCCTGCCTTTTATTTCTTTCCCTTGCCTTTTTGCAGTGTCTAGAACCTTCTACACAATATTGAATACAAGTGAAAACAATAGACATCCTTTCCTATTGACCATCTTATGGGGCAAAATTCAATGTTTTTATAGTTAAGTATGTAGCTCACTGGAGATTTTTGTAGGTACCCTTTATCAGATGGAAGAGTTCCCCTCAATTCCTCATTTGAGAATGTTATTCATGATTTTATCAAATGCTTTTTCTCCATATATAGAGATTATTGTTTGCTTTTTTCCTTTATTCAGTTAATATGGTAAATTACATTGATTTTTGATATTAAATCAACTTTGCATTCCTATAAGGTCATGGTGTATTATCCTTTTTATGTAACACTTTGTTGGATTTGCTATTGATGGGGAATTTTGCATCTCTGTTCAAAAGGGATATTGGTCTGTAATTTATATTTCTTTTTAGGTTTTGGTATCAGGGATATGTTGGCCTCATCAAACAAATTGGGGAGTGTTACCTCTCTATCCTCTGAGTTTAGGTACTGTCATTACTCTCTATTCCTTAGATGTTTGGAAGAATTTACCAATGATGCAGACAGGGCCTGGAGTTTTCTTTGTGGGAATATTTAAAGTCTACAATCTTGTTTTTTGTTTCCTATTCGTTCCATCTATTCTTTGTTCCCTTCTCCCTCTTTTTCTGCCTTCCATTGGATTGAGTACTTTTTCTTATTCCATTGTACCTCCTTTGTCAGTTTATTAGCTATAGCTCTTTGTTTTGTTACTTCTGATTGCTTTAGAGTTTACAGGATAAGTTTTGAACTTATCACAGTCTACCTTCATGTGGTATTGTTCCACTTCGTGAATAGTGCAAGAACCTTACAATAGTATATTTCCATTTTTCCTTCCTGCCCTTTATGCTATTGTTGCCATACTTTTATTTATACATATAAACCTCACAATACATTGTTATTATTTTTCTTTAAACAGTTGATTATCTTTGAAAGAAATTTAAATAAGGAAAGTCTCTTCTATTTACCCATGTAGTTACTATTTTGGTGCTCTTAATTCTTTTGTGTCGATCCAAGTTCCCATCTTGTGTCATTTACTTTGTGCCTGTAGGATTTCCTTTAACATTTCTTGTAGTGCTGCAGGTCTGCTGGAAGTGAATTCTGTCAGCTTTTGTATGTTTGAAAAGTTTTTATTTCACTTCTTTTTTTCTAAAAAGATTTTCACTGGAGTCCACTTGTTCAAGGCTTCTTGGGCATGGCTCCGGGTCGTGGTCCTCAAATTTGGCTCAGAATAAATGTCTTTAAAATTTAAAAATAAAAGAAAGATTTTCACTGAGTATAGAATTCTAGGTCAACAATTTTTTCCTTTAATACTTTAAAGATGGTTCATCTCTGTCTTTTACATTGTTTCTGACAAGAATTCTGCTGTCATTCTTACATACATAATGTGTCTTTTTTTCCCTCTGGTTGCTTTTAAAATTTTCTTTTTATTCTTGGTTTTAAGAAATTTGGTTACAATATGCCTTGGCGTAGTTATTTTTTTTTAACATGCTTAGTGGTGAGAAATGGTGTAGTTTTCTTTATATTTCTGCAGCTTTGGGTTTGTGGAACTGTGTATTTGTAGTTTTCATCAAATTATGAACATATTTAGCTCCTTCTAAGACTCCAGTTACATATATATTAAGCTACTTGAAGTTGTACCACAACTCACTGATGCTCTGGTTTTCAGTCTTTCTTCCCTCTGTGTTTCATTTAGGATAGTTTGTAATGTTGTGTCTTCAAGTTTACTTATCTATCCTTCTGCAGTTTAGAATCTGCTGTTAATCCTATCCTGTGTATTTTTCATCTTTACAACTTTGATTTGAAACTTTTTTTATATCATGTCATGTATGCCATGCCATACACACGTGCATGCTTTCCTCTACTTTTTTGAATATGTGAAGTATATTTGTAATTGAAGTGTTTATTCTACTTACATGTAATGTAAATTTTGATAGAGTTAGGTGTGAGTAAGCTACCTTGCTTTTTGGTTTTTATTTGCCCCAACTTTTTTGATTATTCAAGTATTTTTAAAATTGTTTCATTTTATCACTTCTATTGGTCTTTTTAATACCTTTATTGGGAAATAATTCACAGACCATACAAAATGCCCATTTAAAATGTGTAATTTAGGATGAGGGATCAAAAATTACCTGTCGTGTACAATGTACACCATTTGGGTGATGGGTACAGTAAAAGCCCTGACCTCACCACTACACAAATCATCCATGTAACAAAAAAACATTTGCATCCCCTAAATCTATTGAAATTTTGTTAAAGTTTAATTTGAAAAAATAGTAAGTGTTCGATTCGGTTGGGATTAGTATATTACTATTTTTTTAATTGTGGTAAAATATATACAGCATAAAATTTTGCCATTGTAACCATTTTTAAGTGTGCAATTCAGTGACATTAATTACATCTACAATGTTGTGCAGCCATCACTACTACCTATTTCCAGAATTTTTTTTTATCACTCCAAACAAAAACTCTGTAATCATTAAGCAATAACTCCCCATTCCCCTTACCCTCAGCCCCAAGTAAACTCTAATCTACTTTCTGTCTCTATGAATTTACCTATTGTAGATATCTCATATAAATAGAATCATATAATATTTGTCCTTTTGTGTCTTGCTTATTTCACCCAACATAAAGTTTTCAAGGTTAATCCATGTTGCAGTTTGTATCAGAACTTTATTCCTTCTTATGGCTGAATATTCCATTTTATGTATATACCACATTTTATTTATCCATTCATTTATTGGACACCTGGGTGGTTTCTACCTTTGGCTATTGTAAATAATGCTGTAATGAGCATTGGCATACAAATATCTGTTCAAGTCCCTGCTTTCAGTTCCTTTGGGTCCATACCTAGGAGTAGAATTTCTGGGTCATATAGTAATTCTGTGTTAGCTTTTTGAGGAACTGCTGAACTGTTCTATAGCAGCTGTACCATTTGGCTTTCCCACAAGCAATGTACAAGGGTACCAATTTGTCCATACCCTTGCCAACACTTATTTTCCATTTTTACATTATAGACATCCTATTGACTAGTATGTCAGTGTGATTTTGATTTATATTTCCCTGATGACTAATGTTCTAATAATACATATGTTAGATATGGTATGGTAAAGTCAATAGACCACAGGAGGAGATTGGACCTAGGCTTGGAAGAAAGAAGTTTATTATGCTCACAGTACCCAAAGTTTAGGTCACCACATGTCACACATGGTTGCAGGGGAAAACACCAGGACAGTCAGGAGGCAAAAGGGGCAAGAGAAAGGGAAAGCCAAAGCTAGATCCTTTATTGGGGTTTTTGCAGGAAAGGCAAGGTAGGGCAGGAAAAAAACATTTCAGATTGGCTAGTTTGAATAATTTCAGTGGGTTCTAAGCTGTAGGGGTGGTCTCTAGTTACCTGGTTCCTGGCCCTGGGATGATTAAGGCAGAAGAATATTGCCTCTGGGGTGTAGAGGCTGGAGAGAGGAGGTACAACTCTGGATTGGACAGTTTGCATATCAAAGGCATACTGACTGCTAGGCCCTTTGCTCTCTCTAAGAACTGACTGACCCTAAGAGGGGTAGTCTCTCAGGATCTAAATTTTTTTTAATGTCAAAACATCATAATGCACATAAAAATTTTAAAATGTATACGATAAAACTAATGCTGTTGAACATCTTTCCATGTGCTTATTGTTTATTTATATATCTTCTTTGGAGAAATTATTCAAATCCTCTGCCCATTTTGTTAATAAAGTGGGTTATTTGTTACTAAGTTGTAGGACTGTTTTAATATATTGTGGATAATAACTCCTGATATGTTTTGCAAATACTTTCTCCAGTTTTGTGGGTTGTCTTTTCACTCTCCTAATAGTATCCTTTGATGCACAAAAGTTTTTCAATTTAAGTTCAGTTTATCTATTTTTTCCTTAATTTCTGTGCTTTTGCTGTCATTTTGAAGAAATCATTGCCAAATCCACTTTCGTGAGGGTTTCCCTTATGTTTTCTTCTAAGAGTTTTATATGGTTTTAGATCTTAAGTTTAAGTCTTTGATCTATTTTGAGTTAATTTTTGTTTACAGTGTATGGTAAGAGTCCAACTTCATTCTTTTATTTTGCATGTGACTATACAATTTTCCCAACACCATTTGCTGAAGAGACTGTCCTTTCCCCCTTGAGTGATCTTGACACCCTTGTTGAAGATCATTTGACCATATATGTGAAGTTTTATTTCTGGGCTCACTTTTCTGTTCCATAATCTATATGTCTATCCTTATACCTGTACCACACAGTTTTGATTACTGTATCTTTGTAGTAAGTTTTGAAATCAGAAAGTGTGAGTTCTTCAAGTTTGTTATTTTTCAAGATTGTTTTGGCTATTTGAAGTCCCTATTCATATTCCATATGAATTTTAGGACGGGTTTTTCTTTTTCTGCAAAAAAAATGCTGTTGGGATTTTGATAGGGATTGCATTGAATCTGTAGATCACTTTGGGTAGTATTATCTTAACAATATATATCTACCAATCCATGGACATGTGATGTCTTTCCATGTATTTAAATCATCTATAATTTCTTTCAGCAGTGTTTTGTAGTTTTCAATTTATATCTTTCTACTCATATTTTATTATATAATGAGTATAATATTATTATAATAAAATTATTAATTTTATTCTAAAATACTTTGTTCTTCTTGAGTCAAATAAATAAAATCAGAAATGAAAGAGGAGACATTGCAGCTGATGCCACAGAAATAAAAAGGATCATAAGAGACTATTATGAGCAAATATATACAGGAAATTGGGTAACCTAGAAGAAATAAATTCCTAGAAACATACAACCTATCAAGAGTGATGATGAAGAAATAGAAAACCTGAACAGACCAGTAGCAAATAAGGAGAGGGAATCAGTAATCAAAAATCTCCCAACAAAGAAAAGCCCAGGATAAGATGGCTTCACTGGTGAATTTTACCAAACATTTAAAGAAGAATTAATACCAATCCTTCTTAAGCTCTTCCGAAAAATTAAAGAAGAGTTGAAATACTTTCAAACTCATTTTATGAGGCCAACATTACCGTTACACTAAATCCAGATAAAGACACTACAAGAAAACTACAGAACAGTATCCCTGATGAGCATAGATGTAAAAATCCTCAATAAAAAACTAGTAAACCAAATTCAGCAGTACATTAAAAGGATCATACACCATGACCAAGTGGTATTTATCCCTGGATGCAAAGATGAGTCAGTATACACAAATCAATTAATGTGATGTACCATATTAAGAGAGTGAAAGGTGAAAATCACATGATAATCTCAAAAGATGCAGAAAAAAGCATTTGACAAAATTTAACACCCTTTCATGATAAAAACTCTCAACAGACTAGGAATAGAAGGAATTTACGTAAAGGCCATATATGAAAAGCCCACTGCTAATATCCCACTCAACAATGAAAAACTGAAAGCCTTCCTCTAAGATCAGGAATAAGGCAAGGGTGCTCACTCTCACTACTTCTATTCAACATAGTATGGAAGCCCTAGCCAGAACAATTAGGCAAGAAAAAAAGAAATAAAAGGCATCCATATTGGAAAGGAAGAAGTAAAGTTATCTTTGTATGCAAATGACATGATCTTGTATGTAGAAAACCCTAAAGATTTCACATATGCACGGACATGCACACAAACACACACACACATACACACCCAAAAAACCTGTAAGAACTAATAAATGAATTCAGTAAAGTGACAGGATACATAGTCAACATATAAAAATCAATTGCATTTCTACACATTAGCAACAAACTATCTCAAAAGGAAATTAAGACAATTCCACTTACAATAGAACCATAAAGAATAAAATACTTAGGAATAAAGTTAAACAAGGAGGTGAAGAACTTGTACACTGAAAACTATAAAACATTTCTGAAAGAAATTAAAGAAAACAAATAAATGAAAAAACATCCATGTTCATGGATTGGGAAGCTTAATATTTTTTAAATGATCTATAAATTCATTGTAATACCTTTCAAAATCCCAATGGTATTTTTTAAAGAAATAGAAAAACAATCCTAAAATTCATATGGAACCACAAAAGACTCTGAATATTTATAGCAATATCTTGAGCAAGAAAAAAGGTAGAGACATCACACTTCCTGATTTCAAAATATATTACAAAACCTCAATAATTGAAATAGCATGGTACTGGCATAAAAACAGATATAGAGACCAATGAAACAGAATAAAGAGAATAGAAATAAACCCAGGCATATATGGCCAAATGTTAGTACACAATGGGGAAAGGATAGTCTCTTCAACAAGTGATATTGGGAAAACTGGGTAGCTACATGGAAAAGAATGAAATTGGACCCATATTTCGCTCCATATACCAAAAAAAAAAAAAAATCACCTCAAAATAGAGTTAAAGATGTAAACATAAGACCTGAAACTACTAAACAACTAAAAGAAAACATAGCAGAAAAACTTTATGCCATTGGGCTTGGCAGTGATTTCTTAGATATGACACCAAAAGCACAAGCAACAAAAGCAAAATTAGACAAGTGGGACTACATCAAACTAAATAGTTTCAGCATACCCAAGGAAATAATAAATAGAAAAAGCAACCTACCAAATGGGAGAAAATATTTGCGAAGAATATATCTAATAAGGGGTTAATATCCAAAATATATAAGGAACTACTACTTAATAGCAAAATAACCTCAACCTCATTTTAAAATGTGCGAAGGGCTTGAGTAGACATTTCTTCAAAGAAGACATACAAATGGTCAACAGGTATATGAAAAGTGATCAACATTATTAATCAGGAAAATGCAAGTCAAAACTACAAGGAGATATCACCTCACACCTATTTGGATGGCTGTTTCAAAAAAAAAAACGTGTTGGTGATGTCGTGAAATTGGAACCCTTGTATACTGTTGGTGCTAGTGTAAAATGATACAGCTGCTATAGAAAACATGGAGGCTCCTGAAAAAACGAAAAATAGAATTATCATATTATTTAGCAATCCCAATTCTGCATATATGTGTAAAAGAATTGCAGTCAGGATCTCAAAGAGATATCTGCGCTCTAGTATTCATTGTAGTGTTATTCACAATAAACAAGAGAGGGAAATAACCTAAATGTTTATCAGCGGATTTTGAATAAAGAAAATCTGGCATGTACATACAATGGAATATTATTTGGCCTTTAAAAAGAAGGAATTCCTGCCATGTGCAACAACTTGAAAACCTGCAGCACATTATGCAAATGAGATAAGCCAGTCATAGGACAAATATTGTGTGGTTCCATTTATGTGAGGTATATAAAATAGTCAAACTCATAGAAACAGAGAATATAATGGTGGTTGTCAGGGGCTAGGGGCAGAGGAAATGAGGATTTGCCTTTTAACAAATGTGAATTTTCAGTTTTGCAAGATGAATAACTTCTACAGATCTTTACAACGTTGTGCCTGTGGTACGTACTATACAATTAAAAATTTAAGAGGATGGATATCACATCAGATATGCTTACCACAATTTTTTTATGAAAGTATTAAGTATTTCATCCTTGATGCTATTGTAAGTGGGTATTTTTAAATTTCCTTTTTGTGTTGCTGTTTGGAAGTGTCTAGAAATATAACTAATTTTTTTGTGTTCGTTTTATATCCTGCAACTTTACTGAATTCATGTATTTACTAATTTTTTATGGATTCTTTAGGGTTTTCTACATAAAATAATGTTATCTTTAACACAGATATTAATAGTTTTACTTCTCTTTCCAATTTGTATTCCTTTTATTACTTTGTCTTGCCTAATTGTTCTGTCTAGATCATCCAGTAATATGTTGTATAGAAGTAGTGGGAGGAGGCATCCTTGCATTGTTCCTGATCTTAGAGAAAAAGTTTTAGTTTTTCACTGTCGAGTATGATGATAGCTGTGGGTTTTTCACATATGACCTTTTTCATGCTGAGGAAGTTTCCTTCTATTCCTAGTTTATCGAGTCTTTGTATTACGAAAGGGTGTTGAATTTTGTCATGTACTTTTTCTGCATGAATAGAGATGATCATGTGGTATTTTCCACTTCATTCTATTACACTGACTGGTGTTCATTTGTTGAAGCATCCTTGCGTTCCAGCAATAAATCCCACTGGGTCATGATGTATAATCTTTTTAATATTCTGCTGAATTTGTTGTTTTTTAGTTATGGTTTTTTATAATTTTAGTGGTTAAAGATTGTAACATGCATTCTTATTATAGTCTATCTTAAATTAGTGCTTTACTAAACCCCAAACAATACAAGAACTTTACAACATTATACAGGCATACCTCGGAGATATTGTGGGTTCAGTTCCAGACCATCACAATAAAAAGAATATTGTAATGAGACAAGTCACAAGAATTTTTTGGTTTTCCAATACATATAAAAGTTAGGTTTACAGTATACTGTAGTCTATTAAGTATATAATAGCATTATGTCTAAAAACAATGAACATACCTTAATTAAAAGATACTTTATTGCTAAAAAATGCTAACAGTCACAGGAGCCTTCAGTAAGTTACAATGTTTTTGCTGGTGGAGGTTGCTGCTTAAATATTGATGGCCGGTGACTAATCAGGGTGGTGGTTGCTGAAGGTTGGGGAGGCTGTGGTAACTGCTTAAGACAACAATGAAGTTTGCTGTATTGATTGACTCTGCCTTTCACAAAAGATTTGTCTGTAACATGCAATGCTGTTTGATAGCATTTTACCCACAGTAGATCTTCTTTCAAAGTTGGAGTCAGTCCTCTCAAACCCTGCTGCTGCTTTGCCAACTAAGTTTATGTAATATTCTAAATACTTTGTTGTTATTTCAACAATATTCACAGCATCTTCAATAGGAGTAGATTCCATCTCAAGAAGCCACTTTTCTTTGTTCATGCATAAGAAGCAACTCATCTGTTCAAGTTTTGTCATGAGATTGCAGCAATTCAGTCACAAATTCAGGCTCCACTTCTAATTTTAGCTCTCTTGCTATTTCCACCACATCTGCAGTTACTTCTTCCACAAAGTCTTGAACCTGTCAAAGTCATCCAGGAGGGTTACAACCCTGCAAACCCTCAACCTCTTCCAAACTCCTGTTAATGTTGATATTTTGACCTCTTCCCATGAATCATGAATGTTCTTAATGACATCTAGAATGGTGAATCCTTTCCAGGAGGTTTTCAATTTACTTTTCCTAGATCCATCAGGAATCACTATGACAGGTATGGCCTTACAAAATGTATTCCTTAAACAATAAGACTTGAAAGTTGAAATTACTCCTGATTCATGGGCTGAAGAATGGATGTTATGTTAGGTGGCATGAAAACAACATTAACATCCTTGTACTTCTCCATCCAAGCTCTTGGTTAACCATGTGCATTAGCAATGAGCAATAATATTTTGAAAGGAATCTCTTTTTTTTTTGAGTAGTAGGTCTCAAACATGGGCTTAAAATATTCAGTTAAGTATGCAGTAAACAGACATGCAGTCTTGCAGGTTTGTCGTTCCATTTGTAGAGCACAGGCAAAATAGATTTAGCATATTTCTTAAAGACCCTAGGATTTTTGGAATGGCAGATGAGCAAGAGAGTCAGCCTATCCTTTGAAGCTTTGAAGCCAAGCATTGACTACACCTCTCTAGCTGTGAAAGTCCTAGATGTCATCTTCTTCGGATAGAAGACTGTTTCATCTATTATCAAGTATGGAATGTCCAATTTCCTTAAGTACTAAGTTTGATAGTTGATATCACTGACATTTCACTTTGACACTTCTTGGTTTTTTTTTTTTATTGTGAAGATACATCCTCATTCTTTCAAACACATATTTTGGCTTGTGATTATCTTTCAAATTTTTTTAGAGCAATTTTTGTGAAACCATAGATAAATCAAAAATTCATGTTATTTTCAAATATGAGTTCCGTCGTGAACCAATGCAGTGCAGACAGCTCAAAATATCAACGAAGTGTTTGGGAAGGATATGGCTAATGGACACATAGAATGTCAGTGGTTTGAAAAGTTCCGTTCTGATGATATTAATCTTGAAAATGAGCTATGTGGGTGACCTGAGACCAAGGTGGATAATAATGAACTGAAAGCTGTAGTGGAAGCGAATCCATCTCAACCTACATGTGAATTAGCAGCAAAGTTTGACATTACTATTCCAACAATATTGGACCATTTGAAACAAATTGCCAAGATAAAGAAGCTGGATAGATGGGTACTGCGTGAATTAAACAAGTATCAGAAGAGGAGTCGCCTCGAAGCTTGCCTTTCTTTGCTGTCAATTTCTTCACCATATTGTTATGTGTGATGAAAAATGGATTCTTTTTGACAATTGCAAGCATTGGGCACAATGGTTGGATAAAGATGAAGTGCCAAAAACACAGTCCATAACCAAATATTTATCAAAAAAATCTAATGGTGTCTGTTTGGTGGTGCAATGCTGATATTATCCACTAGCTTCATGAAACCTGGTCATTTAGTTAAAGCAGATATCTGCTACAACTAATTGGATGAAATGATGAGGATGCTTGCGATTAAGCAGCTGAGATTGGTCAATAGAGACAGGAAAATCCTCTTTTAAGACCACGTCTCAAAAAACAGTGCTGCTCAAACTGCAGAACCTGGACTTGGACGCTTTCTGTCATCCACCATTTTCACCAGACTTTGCACCAACTGACTACCACTTCTTCCAGGCTTTGGACCACTTCTTGCAAGGGAAGATATTCAATTCTCAACAAGCTGTGGAAAATGCCTTTGGCGATTTCATCGCCACTCGCTCGCCAGGGTTTTTTTCCGGCTGGTTTAAGCAAGCTACCGTTAAGATGGCAAAACTGTGTCGATAGTTTAGGCACATTGATTAATTATACTGCTTCTTGTTTGAGATATAATAAACTAACCTTTTGATTCAAAATTGGACATTTCATATTTAATTACCTAATGTATTGAAAATCTGTTGCTTAGTGTAGCTACCCTCCTCAATTATGTTAGCTAGAACTTCTGGATAATTTGCTGCAGCTTCTACATCAGCACTTGCTGCTTCACCTTGCACTTTTATGTTATGGAGATGGCTTCTTTCCTTAAATCCGTGAACCAACCTCTGCTAGCTTCAAACTTTTCTTCTGGAGCTTCCTCACCTCTCTCAGCCTTCGTAAAATTGAAGAGTTAGGGCCTTGCTCTGGATTAGTCCTTGCTTTAAGGGAATGTTGTGGCTGGTTTGATCTTCTATCCAGACTGTTAAAACTTGCTTCATATCAGCAATAAGGGGCTGTTTCACTTTCTTATAATTCGTGTGTTCACTAGAGTAGCATTTTCAGTTTCCTTCAAGAACTTTTCCTTTGCATTCACAACTTGGCTGTTTGATGCAAGAGGCCTAGCTTTTGGCCTGTCTCAGCTTTCAAAATGCCTTTCTCACTTAGCTTAATTATTTCTATCTTTTGATTTAAAATGAGAACACTTAGAGGCCATTGTAAGATTATTAATTGGCCTAATTTCAATACTAGGAGAGGCCCAAGGAGAGGGGGAATGGCTGGTTGGTGGTGCAGTTGGAACACATATGACATTTATCGATTAACTTTGCCATCGTAATATGGGCGTGGTTCATGGCACCAAAAAACAATTACAATAGTAACATCAAAGATCGCTGATCACAGATCACCATAACAGATATAATTATGATAAGAAAGTTTGAAATATTACAATAATTACCAAAATGTTACACAGACACACGAAGTGAGCACATGCTATTGGAAAAATGGTGCTGATAGACTTGCTCGATGCATGGTTGCCACAAACCTTCAATTTGTAAAAAAGGCAGTATCTGTGAAGCACAGTAAAATGAGATATGCCTATAATTCTTTCTGTTGTTCTTAATTGCCTTCTGTAGTTCTGTTTCCATTGAAGCCTTTTCCCCTTCAAACTGAGGAAGTTCTTTTATTATTTTTTATAGTGTTGATCTATTGAACACCAGATTCTCTAAGCTTTTGTTTATCTGAAAATCTGTGTTGTCATTCTTTGTAGGATGCTTTCTCTGGATACAGTTTTTTTACACTGACAATTTTTTAAAAATTGTTTTTTAGTGCTTTAAAAATGCCACTTTATTTTTATTTGGCTTCCATGTGTTCTCTTGAGGAGATTGCTATCCCTCTTAATATTCCTGTCTTCAAGATAAGGATTCTTGACCCTCTTCTAGCTATTTTTAAGAGCTTCTTTTATATTTGGTTTTCAGCCTTTTATGTATGGTTATTAGCTTCCTGTGGCTGCTGTAACAAATTATCACACACTTGGTAGCTTAAAACAACGAAAATTTATTCTCTTCCATTTTTGGATTCCAGAAGTCCAAAATCAGTTTTACTGGGCTGAAATTAAGGTTTCAGCAGAGCTGCACTCCTTCCAGAAGCCGTAGGATAGAATCTTTTTCTTATCTCTTCCAGCTTCTGGGGGCTGCCAATATTCCTTGGCTTATAGGCGTATCACTATTGTCTCTTTCTCTGGGTTCACATCACCTTCTCCTGTGTGTGTGTGAAATCTCCATCTAAGTTCCTCCTGTAACCTTTATGATGTCATTTGCCCACTACAAAGGTATGGGACTTGCAGGTTTCCAGGGCTCTATACAGCTGCTCATGAAGCTCTATATGGAGTGAAGAGGCCATTGGGCTGTTCAGCTTTTCCTTGTCATTCTCACAGAGACTTTTGTGTCTTGTTTTTTTCCACCTACCCCCACCCCTAGCCCCAAGGGAAGCTTTGATAAAGGTGTAACAATTGTTCTTTATAGCTGAACTGATTTTTAAACAGGTGATTTGTCAGTGTTCAAACATTGACCTGAAGATTGCGGAGGAATCCTCATCCCAACCTATTGAATCACACAACTATATTTAGATTTACTGGTTTCTTTGCTCACTACTTTTTCTTATGCGTATTATCTTTGTCTTTCTTGGATTCTTTATTGTGATTTTGTTTTTGGTATATCCTCACAAATCTTCTTCATAAGGGTCTGGGGGTGGTAATACATCCTCAATCCCTTCAATAATGAAAATTTTCTTCTTTCACTCTATATTTGAACAATGTTTTAGCTGGTATAGAATTCTAAGATTCAGGTCATTTCTCTTGAAATTCTCTGCATATTGCTGCATTTCAGTGCTTTTTATTTTGTAAGTAATCATGAAGAGTTTAGGCAACTGAGAAGTTCAACAACTGTACAGTTTATTTTTTTAACATAAGTAGAGAGTTTATTTGAGCCGAGTTTGAGTATCGCAACCCAGTATAGATTCATGTTGCACTGAAATACACTTCGAATAGCAGCAGTTACAAGAGGATTTTTAAAAGAAAAAAGACAGTTCTTAAGTTGTTTACCAAAAATTTACATTAAAATAACAAGTTATTGATTGTCTATACATTGCTCTTTGTATCACAAATTCCAGGAGGAGGTGGAGGTAATGAAGGTAATGGGTGAGGCAGGTAGTCAGGAACAGATTGCCCTTGGGCATACCCAGAGCCAGTTTTCTTTTCTCATTTTCCCCTTTTGCTGAACATTTTTCTCTTCTGAAAGCGTTGATGATCAACATTTTAAATGTAAATTTGTCCCATGTCCCTGGGAAGGCTCATTGCCAAAGTAATCTCTTCCAACATTGGAGGGAAAGAGAAGAAGGACTGTGGCTTAAAAACTTAGTGAGGTCTCAAGGCTGGGTTGATTGGCAACACAAAGGGGCAGAGCACCAGGATCTCAGTCAGGCCATCCACTTACAATGGAGCTGCAGCACGATCAGCTGTATAGTTTACACAGCACAGCTCCTAAGGCCACCCTTACTTCCGATACCAACTACAAGTTTG
The DNA here is from genome assembly GCF_041146395.1 of Eulemur rufifrons. Lineage (NCBI taxonomy): Eukaryota > Metazoa > Chordata > Mammalia > Primates > Lemuridae > Eulemur > Eulemur rufifrons. The sequence continues at coordinate 17,792,610 of NC_091012.1, read as the reverse complement.
GGGATTCCCACAACCACCCTCAGGTTTGATAGTTCAGTAGAAGGATTCACAGAACTCCATGAACACTGTTGTACTTATAGTTATGGTTTATTACAAGCAAAAGATACATATTAAGATCAGCCAAGGGAAGAAATGCATGGAATGGAGTTTGGGAAGTAAGCAAATGTAGTGCTTCTGTTGTCCTCTTACCATGGAATCAGGACATGTTACTCTCCTGGCATCAATGTGTAACAACATACACAGAGTATTGCCCAATAGGGAAGCTTACCCAAGCCTTAGTGTTCAGAGATTTTATTGGGGTTTCATTACATAGACAAGTTTGACTGATGACCCTCGGGTTTGATCTCTGTCTCCACCTCTCTTGGGTGTGACCCAAAGCCCCCTAAATCACATTGTTCATTTTTCTGGAGTGACCAGTTACCACCATAAATCACATTGTTACTATGTAGATAACTATCTATTAGAAGGGGGAATCACGAAAATAATCCCATTTATGAGAGCATCAAAAAGAGTAAAGTACTTGGGAATAAGTTTAAGGAGGTAAAAAAAAAATCTATACACTGAAAGCTATAAAACATTGATGAAAAAATTAAAGAAGACATAAATGGAAAGATACCCCATGTTTATGTATCAAAAGAATCAATGTTGTTAAAATGTCCATACTGTTATACCCAAAGCAATATACAGATTCAATGCAATCCCTATCAAAGTTCTAATGGAATTTTTCACAGAATAGAAAAAATTCTAAAGTTCATATGGAGCCACAAAAGAGCCTGAATAGCCAAGGCAATCTTAAGAAAGAAGAACAAAGTTAGAGGGATCACACTTCATGATTTAAAATATATTACAAAGCTATAGTAATCAAAACCGTATCGTACTGGCATAACAATAGACACATGGGCCACTGGAAAAGAATAGAGAGCCCAAAAATAAACTCATGCATATATAGTCAACTAATCTTTCATAAGGATGCCAAAAACATGCAATGGGGAAAGAATATTCTCTTCAGTAAATGGTGTTGGGACACCTGGATATCCACATGCAAAAGAATGAAATTGGACCCTTACCTTATACCATATACAAAAATCAACTCAAAGTGAATTAAAGACATAAAAATAAAACCTGAAAACATAAAACTCTTAGAAGAAAAGAGGGAAAAAGCTCCTTGACATTGTTGTAAACAATGATTTTTTAGATGTGACTGAAAGCTTAAGCAGCAAAAGCAAAAACAAATGGAAGTACATCAAACTTAAAAACTCTGCACAGTAAAGGAAACAATCAACAAAATGAAAAGGCAACCTACAGATTGGGATAAAATATTTGCAAACCATATACCTGATAAGGGGTTAATATTCAAAATATATAAGGAATTGATACAACTCAATAGCAAAAAAATAAAATAAAATAACAAATAAAAATATGAAACTGTTGTTTTTAACTTGCATTGTTCACTTAATAATTTATCATGAATATTTCCCATATTATTTCATATCATTGTACAAGAAATAATAATTAAAAAATAAATAAATAAATAAATAACAAATAACCCAATTAGAAAATGGGAAAAGAATCTGTGTAGACATTTCTCCAAAAAAGACATGCAGCTGGTCAAAAGATACATGAATTTTGATAAAGGCCATTCTCACTGGAGTTAAATGATATCTCATTGTGGTTTTGATTTGCATTTCCCTGATGATTAGGTATGTTGAGCATTTTTTCATATGTTTGTTAGCCATTCTTATATCTTCTTTTCAGAAATTTCTATTCATGTCATTTGCCCACTTTTTGATAGGGTTGTTTGATTTTTTCTTGCTGATTTTCCTGAGTTCTAAATAGATTCTTGTTATCAGTCCTTTATCTGATGTGTAGTATGCAAAAATTTTTTCCCATTCTGTAGGTGGTCTGTTTATTCTCGTGACTGTTTCTTTGGCTGTGCAGAAGCTTTTTAATTTAATCAGGTCCCATTCATTTATTTTTGTTGTTGCTGTGATTGCCTTAGGGGTCTTCATAAATTCTTTGCCTAGGCCAATGTCTGTAAGAGTCTTTCCTACATTATCTTCTAGAATTATAATACTTTCACACCTAAGGTTTAAGTCTGTTATCCACCATGATTTGATTTTTGTGAGAGGAGAGAGCTGTGGGTCCTGTTTCAGTCTTCTACGTGTGGCTAACCAATTTTCCCAGCACCATTTATTGAATAGAGATTCTTGTCCCCAGAGTATGTTCTTGCCTGCTTTGTCAAAGATTAGGTGTCTATATGAGGATGGTTTTATGTTTGGATTTTCTGTTGTGTTCCACTGGTCTGTGTCCCTGCACTTGTGCCAGTACCAGGCTGTTTTAAGAACCACGGCCTTGTAGTATAGTTTGAAGTCTGGCAAATTAATACCTCCCATTTTGTTTTTATTGCTTAAAATTGCTTTTGCTATACGGGGTCTTCTCTGATTCCATACAAAGTGTGTAATTATTTTCTTTACATCTGTGAAAAATGATGTTGGTAGTTTATTAGGGATTGCATTGAATCTGTAGATCACTTTGGGTAGCATAGACATTTTAACAATGTTGATTCTTCCGATCCACGAGCATGGTATAGTTTGCCACCTATTTGCAAGTTCTGCTATTTCTTTTCTCAGTGTTTCATAGTTTTCCTTATAGAGGTCCTTTACCTCTTTAGTTAGATATATTCCTAGATATTTTATTTTCTTTGTTGCTATTTTGAAGGGTATTGAGTCTTTGGCGTGGATGTGGAGAGACAGGAACACTTATGCACTGCTGGTGGAACTGCAAACTAGTGCAACCCCTGTGGAAAGCATTATGGAGATATCTTAAACAGATTCAAGTAGACCTACCATTTGATCCAGCAATCCCATTATTCAGCATACACCCAAAGGAAAAAAGGTCATTCTATAACAAAGACACATGTACCCGAATGTTTATAGCAGCACAATTCACAATTGCAAAGATGTGGAAACAACCCAAAAGCCCATCAATACATGAATGGATTAGTAAACTGTGGTATATGTATACCATGGAATATTACTCAGCTATAAGAAATAACGGAGATACGACATCTCTATGGTTCTCCTGGAGAGAGTTGGAACCCATTTTATTAAGTGAAGTATCCCATGAATGGAAAAACAAGCATCACATGTACTCACCAGAAAATTGGTTTCCCTGATCATCACCTAAATTCACATCTGGGAACGATACCAATCGGATATCAGACTGAGGTAGAGGGTGGGGGGAGGGGATGGGTGTATGCCTACATGATGAGTGCATTGCGCACCGTTTGGGGAATGGTCACGCTTGAAGGTGCTGACTCGGGGAGGGGAGACAGTGAGGAGGGGCTTGGTATATACCTACATGATGAGTGCAACGTGCACTGTCTGGGGAACGGACATGCCTGGAGCTTTGACTTGGGGGGACAGGCGGTACTTGGGCAATGTATGTAACCTGAAATTCTGTATCCCCCATAATAAGATGAAATAAAAAAAAAAGATACATGGAAAGGTGTTTAGCATCACTAATCATCAAGGAAATGCAAACTAAAAGCACAATGAGATTTCACCTCCTAATCTGTTAGAATGGCTATTATCAAAAAGACAAGAGAAAACAAGTGTTGATGTACAGAAAAGGGAACATTTGTGCACTATTGGTTGGAATGTAAATTGATGCAGCCACTATGGAAAACAGCATGGAGGTTACTCCAAAAAATTAAAAATAGAACTATCATATGATCCAGGAATCCCTCCCTCTTCAGGGTATATTATACCCAAAGAAAATGAAATCAGTACCTTGAAGAGGTGTCTGTGCTCCATGTTCATTGTAGCATTATTCATAATAGCCAAGATTTGGAAACAATCTAAGTGTTGATGGACAAATAGATGAGGAAATTGTGTTATCTACGCACACATACACACATACATCCAGAGTGAAATATTATCTGGCCTTAAAAAAAGAAGGTGATTCTGCCATTTGCAACAACATGGATGAATGAACTTAGAGGACATTATACTAAGTGAAATATGACAGACACAAAAAGAGAAATACTGTATTATCTCACTTATATATGGAATTTTTTAAAAGTTGATAGATAAAAGCAGAGAGTAGATAAGTGGTTGCCAGGTGCCAGTGGGTAGGGGAAATGGAGAGATATTGGTCAAAGCGTACAGACTTATAAGATTGGTAAGCTCTGGATATCTAATGTACAGCATGGTGACTGTAGTTAATAATATATTGGATGTTTGAAATACGCTATGAGAATAGATTTTAAGCATTCTCACCACACACAAAAAGTATATGCGGTGATGAATATGTTACTTAGCTTGATTTGGGCGATCATTTCACAATATATACATATACCAAAACATGTGGTATACCTTAAATATATACAATTTTTGTCAATGATACCTCAAAGCAGAAAAAGTAAAATAGAAACAAATAAAAGCATGTAGTTCTGAAATCTTACCAAGAGATAGGAAGTATGTGCTAACTTTCAATATTCTTGCCACATAATGGGTAGGTCCTTTCAATCTGAAGAGCCAAGTCTTTCTTAGTTTGGGGATATTTTCATCTATTAGTCCCCTGATGATTGATTCTTCTTTTTTGTCTGTACTCTCTCCTTCTATAACTGCTAACAGGTACCTAAATCAGGACCAGGCACATAGTAAGCACTTGTTAAATATCTGTTTATTGTATAAATTGATCCTGAATTTGCTTGATCAGTTTTCCATGTATCTTAAAACATCTTTCATAATTTGTAACCTAGATGTTTTGCTCTGTTTTCTGAGAGAATTTTTTGAGTTGCTCCCACAGAAGCTTCTTTTGGTCATTTATATTCTGCTATTTATAATTTTTTAAATTATGCCAATCATTTTATTAAAATACATTTTTAAAATATTATCTAACTTCTTTTTTATGTACCCCAACTTATGAGTTTGTTTTAAATCAGTGCAGTGATGTCTTATATCTGAGGATGCTTTTTTTTTTACACTTTAAATTTTTTATTAATAATTTTTGCCTTATGATTTGTGCTTCTGAATTTTTTTAGGAAGTCCTTTCTCACCACCAAGATATAAATAATAAGGGCTTTGTGTTTTTCCCTTCCAATTCTTGCACCTCTTTTTTTCCTTTTCTTAAAGCTTGGAAAGACCACCAGTGCCATTTTAAACAGTGCAGTGATAGTATCTTCTTATTCCCAATCTTTTTTTTTTTCTTTTTTTTTTTTTTTGTTTCAGCTTATTATGGGGGTACAAAAGTTCAGGTTACATACGTTGCCCATGTACCGCCTATCCCCCCAAGTCAGAGCTCCAGGCGTGTCCATTCCCCAGACAGTGCGCATTGCACTCATCATGTAGGTATACACCCATCCCCTCCTCACACCCCCCCTCCCCGAGTCAGGACCTTCAAGCGTGACCATTCCCCAGATGGTGTGCAATGCACTCATCATGTAGGCATACACCCATCCCCTCCCCCCACCCCCCACCTCAGTCTGATATCCTATTGGTATCATTCCCAAATGTGCATTTAGGTGATGATCAGGGAAACCAATTTTCTGGTGAGTACATGTGATGCTTGTTTTTCCATTCATGGGATACTTCACTTAATATAATGGGTTCCAGCTCTCTCCAGGAGAACCAAAGAAATGTCGTATCACTGTTATTTCTTATAGCTGAGTAATACTCCATGGTATACATATACCACAATTTACTAATCCATTCATGAATTAATGGGCATTTGGGTTGTTTCCACATCTTTGCGATTGTGAATTGTGCTGCTATAAACATTTGGGTACAGGTGTCTTTGTCATAGAATGACTTATGTTCCTTTGGGTAGATGCCCAATAATGGGATTGCTGGATCGAATGGTAGGTCTATTTGAATCTGTTTAAGATACCTCCATAATGCTTTCCATAGGGGTTGCACTAGTTTGCAGTCCCACCAGCAGTGTAAGTGTTCCTGTCTCTCCATGTCCACGCCAACATGTATTGTTTTGGGATTTTTTAATAAAGGCCATTCTCACTGGAGTTAAGTGATATCTCATTGTGGTTTTGTTTTGCATTTCCCTGATGATTAGAGATGTTGAGCATTTTTTCATATGTTTGTTAGCCATTCTTATATTTTCTTTTGAAAAATTTCTATTCATGTCCTTTGCCCACTTTTTGATAGGGTTGTTCGATTTTTTCTTACTGATTTTCCTGACTTCTAAATAGATTCTTGTTATCAGTCCTTTATCTGATGTGTAGTATGCAAAAATTTTTTCCCATTCTGTAGGTGGTCTGTTTATTCTCGTGACTGTTTCTTTGGCTGTGCAGAAGCTTTTTAATTTAATCAGGTCCCATTCATTTATTTTTGTTGTTGCTGTGATTGCCTTAGGGGTCTTCTTCATAAATTCTTTGCCTAGGCCCATGTCTGTAAGAGTCTTTCCTACATTTTCTTCTAGAATTCTAATCGTTTCCCACCTAAGGTTTAAGTCTGTTATCCACCGTGATTTGATTTTTGTGAGAGGTGAAAGCTGTGGGTCCTGTTTCAGTCTTCTACATGTGGCTATCCAATTTTTCCAGCACCATTTATTGAATAAGGATTCTTTTCCCCAGAGTATGTTTTTGTCTGTTTTGTCAAAGATTAGATGGCTATATGAGGATGGTTTTATATTTGGAACATTTTTATATATGTCTTTTGGTGAACTTGTGCATAGGTCTCTGTTGTGTATATACCTGGGAGTGGAATTGCAAGGTTATTAACAAGTGTGGTTGTTTGCTTGTTTGTTTGCCTTTTTGTTTTAAACTGTTTGTGCCCTGGTGGGTTAGTAGATCTTGAGAAATTGATGATGCAAATGAAAACGGGTAACTGAAGGAATGAAGTCCTATGGGTTTTGGCTGTCACACAAGTAAATACATACATTCCTATGGAAATCTAACATCGTTTTATGTCTCAAAGCCCCAGAATTATTATATAATGGGGAAAATAGGCAAATGTGCTTGCAGCCAGCTGACTTAGAAGGAGCCTTTCTTATTGGAAGTATAGAGAGGGGAATGCTTTTTCACTTGCGGAAAGAACTACTTCTGGCGCTCAACATCATGTGCATTGCTACAGTGGAGAAGAAAAAAGAGATAAGCCTTGCTACTGGGCTCATACTGCTTATGATATGCCTGGTAGAGTTCTGCTTTTGGAAACCAGTGAGTATGAATGGTCAGTCTCTACTTATAAAGAGAGGGAAGGGGCAAAGAACATTGGAACTTTATAAATATAATTAATAAAAGTAAAATTTCTGCAGAGTATTACTGCAAATCACCCATGTAGTCAGTGCCAAGGATTAAACAATTTATGCTCTTTTTCTAGTCTGTCACCTTCAAAACTACTAGCAGAAATCTTGCCCGAGCCATGTGTATGAAGAATCTCAAGCTTACTATCATCATCATCATCGTATCAATTGTAAGTTTTTGTATCTGTAGTGTAGATTTTATTTTTCAATCTCTAAGAAATTAGATATTAGAATTATTTCTCAATGAAACACCCTGAAATGAGCTACAGATGTCTTTTAATGGTGAAACACAGGCTTTCCTATGAAGACACTATGACATATGATCTATACTTAAACCCCTCTTCCCTGTTGAGAATTAGTATATGTAAGGAGACAAATAAAACTGACCTCACAGAAATATAGTTATTTTTAATAAATATATTATTTCTGTTTATATGTAATGGGTTTATTATTATTTGAAAGTTAATTATGTGTTTTTAAATGTTTAATTTTTAATATGGCAAATGTTAGTAGTTATAATCTCCCTAAACAAGAGCTGTTTGGTGTTCTCAGTGATTTTTAAGAGTATAAAGAGGTCCTGATATACATAACCTAAACTTTGGACCCCCATAATATACTGAAATAATAAAAAAAAGAGGTCCTGAACCAAACGTTTGAGAACTATGGCTAAAGCAGGGTGGGGGGCATGCCTTACCCTGGTTCATGGATACGTAAAGCTGTGCTTCCTCCCCATCCTCCAGTCACTTGCAAAACTAGATAACTCTGACTCTGCTTCACTTCTCCTCGACCTCTGCTTGAAGATCCTCCACCTTAGAGAACTGGATTTATTTAACAGACAATAGCAGTCATAGATCTATAAATTCTATACTGGAAAAAGTTACCATGGACTTGAATGTTTCCTTGCTCAAGATCTTCACTCTAAAGGCACATTTTAGCCTCCTGAGCTTAGCTTCTTTCTTATTCGTCTGTTTGGGAATTTAGATTGATTTATGCAGCTGAATTATTATTAAATTCAGATTATATTTACTGACTGCTTATTACATGCAGAACACTGCTCTAAGTGCAGTATAAATCTTTGCCAAAAGGTGTTGTCACCTAACATACTATACTTCAGCTTGAAAATCTTTATATTTCAGCTGTGGGAAATAGTTTAACTTTATGTCAAGTTGGTAAACTTAACATTTGTGGAATATGTATGTGTGTGTATGTATGAATATGATGTGAGTAGTTTAACTGATTCATTAATAACCACAATTTGCTGTAATTCCCCACCCCCACCCCACAACATTTGTAGGGAAATAAGGCAAAATCCTTTCCTTATTTTTGGAGTGGGGGAGGCAGAAGGGGGGATGGAATTCATAAATGCATTTTTTCCCAAGCATGTGAGTAATGAAATTAGTCACTTAAAGATCTCAAAAAGTTGTAATTTAAATCAAAATAAAATGACTAATTTAATGCAGTGAACCCTAAATCTATTTTTTTGTAATGTAATAACGTGACCAAGTAGAGACTTTTCACAATATTATAATTTAAAATTACAATACTACCACTAAAAAACTTACACATCTGTCACAGAACCAGCGGTTTTACAGTGTTACTTGCATCATCTAATTTTCTTTGGTTTGGTAATCATAATTATCGTGTCATTATCCACCAAACAGTTGATAGCAGCATTCTTGGTCATGCATAGTACGGATGTATAGCCTGTACTTGTGCTTTTTTCATGTATCCCTATCATAATAAGGAAAAATTAAATCCATGTTCAAAATCTAAAAATATATTAATAGTTAATAAAACCATACTTAAAGGGAATCATGGTTATTTGTGATGTTTGTAACTTGTTAACAATACATCAGTAAGAGTTGCTCATAAAGCCTCGAGTCTGCCTAGTTACCAGGGAAGAGCAACAGCTCCACTGCTTTCCCTCCCACTGAAGAAAACATAGTGGAATTCAAATTGGTAAGAGTTATACTCGAAAGGGTCATTTTAACTCCACTTTTGTCTTCGAAAATACTTGATTATTGTGTTATATTACTATAGAACTGTTACTCTAATGTAACCAGAGTATTTCTTAATAGAGCTTTACTGTCCTTTATATATTATTTAGGAGCATATAATAAATAGATCCAAGAAAAATAAAATTGCCTTCCTCTTCCCTCCAGGTATTCATCTATATCATTGTGTCACCTCTCTGTGGTGGATTTACGTGGCCAAACTGCGTGAAGAAATAAGAAAAAGTTGTCATTAACCAAGGATATGAGAGAACAAGGAGTTAAAAGCAATCTGTGTGACTCAAGCCTTTCAGTACTGACAGATAGTGTCTGCCAGTCTCTTCAACCCTCTTCTCACTTTTTCTTTTTTTTTTTAAATCTTTTTCTATGCCTCAAGATTTATCTGTGTCCTGTCAACCATTTTATTCCAGTGAATGTCAGATTGAACCATTCATTGCTGCAGTAGCCTTAAAGGGGCTTTTGCTTGTTTCTTTGGTTTGTTAACTAGTGTCATCTACTTAGAGAAGCATTTTTATTTTTAATTGCACAAAGCTATCGCCAATGTGGAATCCACCAGTCTTTTCAGCTGTCTGCTAAAACTATGGAGGAACTTTGTATGTGCACACAAAAGTATTCAAGAGACAGATAGTATTGCTAACATCTCATCTTAATGTCTTTCCTTATTGAAGAGTTTTAGGTGCTTCAAAACAACAGAAATGGAGAATAGTTGTTTATTTGGGGAATTAGATTGTTGGTGCTGCTTGAAACTTGGGTAAAGTACAAAATATTCTTATTTCAATCATTCCCCATTATAGTTGATTTGAGAAGATGATGGTTTAAGTATTGTTGAAGGTTGAGGTTTTTTTATATATTCCTTTTTCTTCTGTGGATATTTAGGGCAATTGTTAATAGAATGGGTAGTGGAGGGGTGGGGAGGCAAATTCCTCTGACTCACTAAAGAAAAAGAAGGGAACCACAGTGGATGTGCTAGCATTTTAGTTGTACAAAGAGAAGTAATGTGGGAAAATTTTTCCATTCTGGAAAAAGCCCAAACTGAACATAGTCAGCAGTCAATTGAAGGGTTTGGGTTTGACTTCTGTTAAACAATATTTTGAGCATTCTTTGGGCTTTAATAAATTCTTTAATATGGCTAGTTTTGAAGAATTCTTTTGTGAAACTTGAAAGAGAATAGACAGTATGATGTATAGAAACAATACAAAATAGTTTAACATCCATTTAACTGCAGTGTAAGAAAATTGGACTGTAGTCATACTACTTCAGCCATTCTGGCATCTGTTACCTAGTATGTACTTTGGGTGTGTATCTGAAAGGAAGACATTTGCTGCCCTAGCTCTCATTGTATTTATTTATCAATAAGTGCCATTAAGTGGAAATTATATTACATTTTACTCTTTCCCAATGAAAGAACAATTAGTCTATAGAACCTAGCCACCTGTTTAGCCTAGTCATGTGCCTTGAATATATGTGTCCCTTAATCTGGCTCACAGTACCTGTTATTCCATGTGAATCCTTCAATTCATGCTACCTGATTCATTTATTTGACATGTGTCTTAGGTCCACTGTTAACTCTTTTCTTGTTGATCATGCATATAGCACAAATGTTTTTCCAGTCCTCTTTATCAACACTAATGCATTTTAATTATGTCAGCATTTCCTATTGAGTAATACATTTTTGTTCCAGAAAAACATTTGGCATTCCTGAATAATAATTTCCAAATGTTTTTAATCCAAAGAAAAAAACTTAAAGCTTATTTCCCTTTCTTATATACACCTGTATAAAATTGATGTGCATGTTTTAGGGATCAATTACTTAACTGTTCCTTGGTCTATTTATGTATAAGAATGCTTTTTAAAGCACAAATCTCATTTTAAATGATGCACAACTGAAGACATTAATAAAATTTAAGAGTAATTCAATGGGTTGCTTGTTTTAGAAGTTCTTCCTGGAATCTAATTTCTTCTGATGACATTTTGCCACAGTGTACAGAAGAAAAGTATTTTACTTTTGCTGAAAATGTATTAAGTGGTACCTGGAGCCATTCAGTAACAGTCTATAATATAGGCTCAGGTGTGTAGAATTTCTTCAAAACCAAAAGACAAAAAAGAACTTTAAAAAATATATAGGCCATAAGAAAAAGAAAAGGCACCTATATAAGACAAAAGAGCATATATACCAACCCTACTTAAACTACACAACATTTGATATCATCCCACCATTGCTCCACTTCATGGTACCAAAAATTCAGAGTACGTAGTTGTGACTTTAAAGAGCTCTTCTTTCTAAGTCAACCAAACATTATATAAGGCTCTTGGACACAAATGTTGTGACAATCTCAGTAATCACCAGGTATGGAAGAAATAGAAATTAAGAGAGACACTTGGATACATTATGAAATGCCCCCCCCCAAAAAAATACATATAGGCCGTGCTGAAACTAATGAAAGATCCTGAAATGATCACACAGCCTCTACAACTATCATCCTGAGCCCATGATTTAGTCAAAACAGAAAAAGAACCCCAGAGATTGTCATCTAATTTAGCACAATTCTGAAAAATCTTTCTATTTAAAGTTAAATGACTAGTTGTGAAAGAGATATTTCAAAGAAAGGCATAATAGGGTAGGAAAGAATAATTCGTGATTGCAAACAGGCCTAGCTAAACAGAAAAAAAAGAAAAAGGGGCATAGATAAAATATACAAAAAGTTAGGCCATAACAGAACAGTCACTTGTGGCCTTTGAACCTAAGATGTCTGAAGTCAGGTATTGCAGAATATGTTTTTGTACAGGTAGAATAGCTTAAAAACAGCCTAAGTTCTCCCTAGGTCTCATCCAGGTTTCAACTGAAGTATGCATTCTCTAACCAGACACTCAGAAAAAAAAAAGAGATGGTTATTTACTTGGTTGTTATGAACAAAGGAAGAAGTAACACCAGCTATTTCTCTTAAAACCCTTGGCCCCAGGGTCAAATAATGTCACAATCCAGAGGTTTCATTAAGAAATGAATGGTTGTTGCTTGCATTAGGTAGTGGTTCCTCCTTGCTTGACCATGCTCGTACCTGTCTTTCCTGGCCTGGAGATAGACAAAGATATTGGGTTGTTTCCCAGGGTATTTCGCTGCAAATGAATGTAACAACAATAATAGCAGCCCTAGACCCTACAACAGTGTTCTACATTAGAAACAGGTCTGTTTCTCACACTCTATCTCCTCAAGATTAATAAATGGTGGTTGTGGTTGACCTGTGTGTCAGTTTGAATTCAGTGAGGAAAACAGAACCAAGACAAGTATTACGGAAACAACGTGTTTAATGTAGTATTCAAGCTTACACAAATGTGTGACAAACCAGGAAGTGAAGGTCTGGAAGGGAGGCACCAGGGCATCAGAGGAATACTCTTAACTTTCTTATCCAGAGCACTTCCACTTGAAGCATTGACACAGGTGGACAGGTTGGAGCTTGCTGGAAAACCTGAGAATCCCTGTATGTCTGGTTGCCACAGTTAGCGTGGAGGAATATGTGGAAAGGTTTGTGAAAGCCACGGCCTCAGTAGACCTAATGCCAAGTGTACCTGATGGTATGCTTGTAGCCCCAGTGGGTCAACAGGGCCAGCTTTCTGGAGAATGAGTTGGATGTGGAATGGAGAAGATGGAGGAAAATCTGGGACATACAAGGCATCTAAACATCTTTATGTGCTCTGGAAGGTAATGTCCTCTGCTTCTTTTATGTTTTCGAAGTCACATAAGTACATCTCATTGACAAAACCTAATCCTAAAACCATTTAGTGTAAGAGGATTCTATGAAATTCTCAGCTTCTGGCAAGAGCAGTGGTGCCAGTCCAGTATAGTCCAGTTCTTCATAGACTCATTCATAGGATTGGCTCTACTTACTGCTTTGTCAAGGCAATTTTGATAACTTAAAACAATTTTTGTGGTCAGAGTACATTGTACAACATTATTTTGAGTCCATGGGGTTCATTATACCAAAACAATCTAAATCCAAAATATGCTATGACTTCCTACATCTCTTTGCAAAAGAGAAGGAAAATCACAATGCTCTGGATAAGAAAGTTAAATGCACAGGCTGACACCCTGATTTGCCTTTTTTATTCCCATTCGAAGTTTAGAGAAGCACAAAGAAAACTTAAAAAAGTCTCATGCACTTTTTAATATTAAAATCAAGGCTGCCACTTACAGATTTTCACTTCTGGCCAAGATGGAGTAGCAGGGACTACTTTCACCCTCCTGCCTGAAATAACCCCCCAAAGAGGACAGAATATATGAAACAATAGTCTTCAAGACACTGGGCACTAGGCAACAGAGGACAGTGATATTGTTAAAGAATTGAGCCCTACATTGTCCCAGCTTACTGTATTGAGAGTATCTACGCCACAATATAGTGAGGAAGAACCCAGGTAGATAGAGCCTGACAGATTCTCTGGATTAAGATACGACTTGAAATTTCCAGGGAGATCAAGGCACATATTCTTTGCAGGAGAGAGTACTGGAGAGGAGAGAGCTGCACAGAAAGGACTCTAGATCTGAGGAATTTACCGAATGCCAGGGAAGGAACCACCCAAAAAAGATTAGAGAGCAGAGTACCCTGCATTCATACAGGATGAGTAGTTGTGCCTGTATGCATTCATAGAGACTGGAAAAAACCTCATGATTCACAGTATTTGTGAGAGTACCCAGAAAGGTCTTACTTCAGCAGTGGAGAATAAATAGCCTTAGATCAGGGTTTCTCAACCTTGGCACTGTCAGCATTTGGAGCCAGATATTCTTTGTTGTGGGGGGCTATCCTTTGCATTGTAGAATTTTACCAGCATCTCTGGCCTCAATCCGCTAGATGCCAGGAGCACTCTCTCCCCAGTTCTGACAACCAAAAATGTCCCAAATGTTCCCACAAAGCTGGGGGGACAAAGTCATCCCTGGTTGAGAGCCACTGCTCTTAAACACTGCTCTCATCCAGCTTCATAAATCTTAAAAGTGAGACCTGAAAGGATCAAACTGTTTCCAGGTAACTACATCACACAACAAACCTCAAGAATATATTTATGGAAATACAAACATGGCACACAGCAAGGTGGAATTCACTGTGTCAGGTCTCAAGTCAAAAATTACCAGTCACACAAAGCAGCAGGAAATATGTCCAATGATAAGGAGAAAAACCAACCAATTGCAATAAATGGAGAACAGACACAGATATTAGAATTAGAAAAGACAGAAAAGCAGTTGTTAATATTGTATTCCATATGTTCAAAAAGGTAAGCAGAGACATGAAATAAAATGTGACCATTTGAATTTTTAGAGATGAAGACTAGGATTTCTGAGATGAAAAATACACTGGATATCTGACTCGGGTGGGGCAAAGGCAATATACGTAACCTAAACATTTGTACTCCCATGATATGCTGAAATAAAAAAAAATTTAAAATACACTAGATAAGTTTACAGACATCACAGAAGTAGAGATTACTGACCATGAAGACACTGCAATAGAAACTATCCAAAATTAAGCACATCAATGAAAAGATAAAGTGTTAAATGTCAAAGTGGATCTTTTAAAAAGTAAGAGTCAACTCTGATGCCTTTAATAAACCAACTTTAGCATTAATACACAAAGTAGGTTAAAAGTAAAAACTTGAGAAAATATACCATGTGGACACTGATCAAAAGAAAACTATAGTACCTATTATAATAGATGAAGTAGATTTCAGAGCAGAGGATATTGCCAGGCATAAAGAAGATTGTTTCATAATGAAAAATGGGTAAATTCAACAGGTGTCAGGTTTACAGTTTAAGACTAGAGGTTAGGGTTAGTAGTTCAGGGTCTAGGGGTTAGGTTTTGGGTTCCCTTAGGAGCCCACATGGTATGGGAAGAAAAATAAATGAAATGCTCACTTCAGGTTTGTTGGTACTTCAGATTCCGGTCTCTAATCTGCCTGTTAACACAATTTTTTAGTCTTCAAATTAGCTGCTTCATACATTCTGTCCAGGATTGGTAGTTGCATTCCATGGGACACACACAGTAGAGTGTGCTTCCTCCATCTTGCCAGTGCAAAATTGTTTCCAGTTATACAGTGAGAGATGAGAAACATAAACCACGAACTTCAGGTTTATCAATTATGTATTGCTGCATAACTACAACCCCAAAACTTAGTGGCATAAAACACAATGTTTTATTTCCCAAAGTTTGGATTGAGGTTTCAGGTTTGGGATTAGGGAACTGCATTCAGGTTCAGTATGAGGGTCTGTTTTAGAATTAGTGTTCACATCAGGGATTGGGGTTAGGGTTTGAATTCAAACTCAGGTTGAGGATTTGGGATTGGAGTTAAGTTCAGGTTTTGGGTTAAGGTCATGGTCAGAGTGTATGCTTGGTTTTGGATTGGTCCAGTTATAGCCATAGGTTCAGGTTTAGGGTTTAGGGGTTTGAGTGAGCTTCTAGTTCAGGTTCGGGTTTGGACTTAGAGTTTAGGAGTTCTCTTTCAGGTTCAGACTCTGGCTCAGTTTTAGGGTTTAGGGGTTTGGGTTCAGGTCTGGGTTGGGGTTTGAGTTATGAATTAAGGTTTATATTTATGGTTAGGTTTTAGGGTATAGAGTTTGGATTAGGGTTAGTGTGTATGTATGTTGAGTTTGGTATTTGGGCTAGGTTTACGGTTTGATTTGCGCTCAGGCTTAGATTATGACTGGAGTTTGGTTTTTGGGTTTATGGATTCAGACTTGGGTTCTCGTTCAGTTTCAGAATTTAGGTTAATATTTGGGTTTAGGATTTGGGGTTCGGGTAAGAGACAGGGTGAGAATGAAGTTTGGTTCTGGGTTGGAGTTGGGGTTGGGGTTTCAGGTTGGAGTCTGGTTCAGTTTGTGGTCTGTGTTCAAGCTCAGGCTTGGACTCCAGTTCATAATGGGGCTCTGACTAGAGCTCAGTTTGGGCTGAAGCTAGTGCTCTGACTGAGACTGAGGTTGGATCAGGGCCTTGGGATAAGGCTAGGTGCAGGATAGTTCTCCAGGTGGCCTTGGACCATTCCAGTTCCCTCTCCTTTCTCGCTTGTGGTTCTCAAGAATAATTTTAGAATGTGTTGGGAATGCAACATCCTGAGTGAGATAAGGGGGAGATGGCCAGAACACCCTGGCTCTGTTTCAGTGCCCCTCACTCAGGACAGGATGTGCTACAATGCTTTAGAGCAGTGGTTCCTGGGTCCCCCAGGGTATAAAACCCAGGGCAGACTGTTTTCCATCCAATGTCCCTTAGCGGCAGTGCAAGTAGGGCATGTGCAGATGAGACTCCATCTTCCCTGGGCAGCTTTTTTGAGCCTTGGGGGACTGGCTCACAATAAATCCTAGCTTTCTATTGTCCCTTGCTCCCTATCTATAGGTACTAAACTTGCTTCATGTAATTGTGTGTGTGTGTGTGTGTGTGTGTGTGTGTTTGTGTAGGTTTTACTCAGACAAGTTGGTAACCAGTGCACAGTGAACCTGCTTCACACTAGCTTGGGGCTGGGGCTGGGACTGGGGCTGACATTGGGATTAGGCTGGGGTTGGATTCCAGTTTAGGTTCTGACTTGGATTTAGGGTTTACCGGTTCAGGTTAAGGCTCTGGCTTGATTTTAGAGTTTAGTGGTTTGGGTTCAAGGTTCAGGTTTGAGTTCAGATTTACAATTTAGGGTTTGGGTTCAAGGATTAGGGTTTACGTTTAGGATCAGTGTTGGAGTTGGGTATGGATTTATAGTTGTACAAGTATAGATATGATTAGAGTTGTGGCGGTAGTATTTGTGGTTTAGGTTGGAGTTTAGGTCAGGGTGGAAATGAGGGGCTGTATTTGTACTCAGGGTTGGGATTGAACTAAGGCTAGGGTTTAGGCTCAGTTCAGGCTGGTGTTATGTCTGGGACTAGATCTGGGCCTAGAGTCAGGCTGGGATTGTGGTCGTGGTTGGATTAGGGTCAGGGTTGGTGTCTGGGTTGGGGACAGTATTCTGGTCTGGATATGGATTGGGATTTCAATTTATGTTTGTGCTTGAGCTCTTACTCGGGTTTGGTTTTAAATTTTAGGCTAGAATCTCACTCTTATTCCATGTCAGAGTCTAGGAGCAGATTTGTTTGGGGTTTGGTTTCAGATTACAGTTAGTGTTAGGGTTTAGTTCAGGGTTTGAGTCATGTTTTGAGTTTAGATTTAGATTGGGTTTCTGGCTTGGGCTTGGGTTTGGGCTCAGATTCTGGCTTTCCTTTATTTTTACGGATTTTTGTTTAGGTACAAGTTCAAGTTAGGGTTTCTGTTTGGTTCCATGTGAGATTCGGCACATGGGTCAGGTATTGGGTGCATGGTTGGAGTAGGAGTCCAGGTTCAAGTGTAATCTGGTTTAGATGCAGAGGTCAAGTTGAGTTCAGGTTTGGGTTTAGGTTTTTGGCCTGGGGACAGTGTTGGTTCTAATTTGTGGTTGTGGTTGCGCTTGAGGTGTGGTTAAAAGTTTGGTTTTCCAACTTGGGCTCCAGTTTGGACTAGTGCTCTGCTCAAACTAGAGTTGGTGACCTGGCCGGGGATGGTACTTGGGCTGCTGTTGAGGCTGAGTTTGAGTTTGGGACTGTGGAAAGGGTTGGGGTCGAGGTTAGCGTTGGAATCAGGGTCTAGGTAAATGATCAGGTCAGGGTTTTGAATGGGATCAGAATATGATGCCTCAGCCTGGGTTTTTCCTCAGGCTTGGTTTAAGTTTCATATTCAAGTTAGTGGTAAGGTTTTGTTTTGTTTTGTTTTGTTTTTTTGAGACAGAGTCTCACTCTGTTGCCCAGGCTAGAGTGAGTGCCGTGGCGTCAGCCTAGCTCACAGCAACCTCAAACTCCTGAGCTTAAGGGATCCTCCTGTCTCAGCCTCCCGAGTAGCTGGGACTACAGGCATGTGCCACCAGGCCCGGCTAATTTTTTCTATATATATTTTTAGCTGTCCATATAATTTCTTTCTATTTTTAGTAGAGATGGGGTCTCGCTCTTGCTCAGGCTGGTCTCGAACTCCTGAGCTCAAACGATCCGCCCACCTCGGCCTCCCAGAGTGCTAGGATTACAGGTGTGAGCCACCGCGCCCAGCCAGTGGTAAGGTTTAGTGTTCAGGTTACGTGTGGGGTTTGGGTTTAGGGTAAGGGTGCCAGTTCAGATTTGGATTCATGCTTTGGTTTTCTTTGAGGCGCTAGGTTGAGTTCAGGGTGTGGCTTGATTTTAAGGTTTAATGTTTTCAGTTCTTGTTCAGGTTTAGAGTTCAGGCTCTGGTTCAGGTTTAGGGTTAAGGTTAAATTTTAGGGTTAGAGCTCAGGTTCAGATTCTGGTTCAGAGTTTGTCTTTGGGTTTGAGTAGGCTTTGTAGTTTAGGGTTCGGGTTTGTATTGTCCTTTGGGGTTGTCTTTAGTGTTTATATGTGAGATCTGGGTGAGAGTCAAGTATGATTTTAGAGTTTAGGATTGCTGTTTTGGTCCAGGTTGTTGTAACATTTGGGTTAATGCTCAAGTTAGTACTAGAGCTGAGGGTAGGGCTTGGCTTGGGTTGGTATTGGTGTTGGAGCTGGTGGTGGTTTTGACTAGAACTTCGACTTGGATTGGGTTGGGAATGCTTTGGATTATTGCTGTTTGGATTAGGGTTGCCATTGGTTTGGGGTTGGGGACAGCATTAGTATGAGTATGGATTGGAGTTTTGGATCAGGCTGGGGCTCTTACTTGGGCTCTGCTTTAGGGTTCAAATGTTTTAGGCTTAGGTTCTGACTCATGTTCACTGTTCGGTTTTTAGTTCGGGTTAGGGTTAGTGTTGGAATGAATTTGGGGTTTGGGTTGGTGGTCAGGTTGAGATTTCAATTGTGGTTCTGGAACTTATTTTTAGGGTGTAGGGATTCAGCTACGTATTCTGGTTCACATGTAAGAATAATGTTCTGGGGTTTGCATGGGGTTCAGGTTTGGGTTAGTTTGGAGTTTGTGTTTGGACTTGATCTTGGACTCTCAGTCATGCTCAGTTTCAGTGTGTAGGGGTTATGGTTAATCTGCTATCTCAAGTTTAGCATTCCACTTCAGAGACCAGAGAGCCAAGTACATAGTGATAGAGAGCAGAGCCATTAACCCAGAGGATGGTAGAGCCAAGAGTGCAGAGGATGGATCCTGAGTTTAGAGGGTAGAGGTGTCTTAGGGCCAAAGGGTGGCACTGCTGACCAAGAGGCAGATGCTAAAATGCCTGGCCCCAGGCAGCACAGCCCTGGAGCTAGAGGAAAGGGCCTGGATCCAGATGGTGAAGTCTGGGAAACAGAGGGCTAAGCCACATGACCATAAGCAGAGGCCTGAGCTTCAGGCCCAGATGAGGAGTCTCAGGTTCAGAGGTAGAAGCCATGAACACAAAGGGAGGAGCCATGTATCCAGAGGCACAGGCACAGATGTGGGTTTAACTGTTAAGGGTTTGGGGTTTCAGTTAGAGTTCAGGGTTAATGTTTACGGGTAGGATTAGGGTTACAGTTATGGTTGTAATTGGAGTTGGGTTTTGATTTGGGCTTGGTTTGGTTCAGGTTTACATACGGGTTTCAGTCCTGACTTAAGTTCAGTTTTAAAGTTTAGGAGTTTGGACTAGGATTTTTGTTCAGCTTTACTGTTTGACTTCAGGTTTGAGCTTGGGTTTAAAGTTTAGGTTTTTTGGTCAAGTTAAATTATGGGTTTAAAGTTTGCGTTTGTGTTCAATTCTGGTTAAGGATTTAGGGTTGATGTAAGGGTCAGGGTTCAAGTCATGGTCTGTTTGGAATTCAGAGTTTGGGTTTGGGTTTAGGGTACAGGATTTGGGTCTGAGTTCAAGACTGAGGTTTATGGCAAGGGTTAGGAGTGGAATTGGAGTTGAGATTTTGTTCATGTTTGGATCAGAGTTCATATCCTGGCCTGTGTGTGGGCTCTGATCGAGGCTTGATTTTAGGGTTTAGGGGTTAGATTAGAGTTGTTAACTAAAAAATAACAAAACATGAGGTTTATACTTTGGAAAAAGAAGATCTTTATTTCTTGTGAAGGGTTCTCAATCTACAGTGGCCATTCTGACAGGCTGAGAAACACTGTTCCTGCCATAAGCTAGGAGCACATGTTTCAAGGGAGAGATAAAACGGAATAGAATTTTATACTCAGTGGGGTAGCTAAATATACATATTTAATAAGCTATAGGAGTCATGAATATTTATGAAAAGAAAACGCACATGTGTAATTGTCTTTTATATGTCCTATCTTGTCATAGCTGATAACTCAGTTTTAAGGTTTTTCTCTGGGGGGGGGGATCCCCTTGGAAAGAGGGTTAGGGGTTGGGGTTAGGATTAGGGGTTATGGTTAGAGTTGTGGTTGTGGTTAGGTTTAGGGGGCTGGGGGTTAGGGTTGGGGTTAGGGTTAGGGTTGAGGTTAGGGGTTAGGGTGAGAGTTAGGGTTTGGGTTTTGAGTTGAGGTTAGGGTTAGAGGTTAGGATTAGAGTTGTGGTTGTGGTTAGGGTTAGGGGGTTAGAGGGTTGAGGTTGGGCTGGGGTTACGGTTGAGGTTAGGGTTAGGGTTAGGTCCACGTTGTGCTCCCATGGACACTCAGGAGCAGTGAGGCGAGACAGCCCCAGGGAGGAGAGGCCTTGCCCCTGGGTGGAGATTCTTCTCTCCCTCCCTCCTCTTTTGTGCTGGATGGATTAATAACGCCCTTTATGAAGGGAAGTGGCTCTCTCTCCCCATCATGTGCTGCCTTCCTGGGTCTCACACCATACCTCAGATCTTGAACACGAAGTTGCTCAGTGTGGCTGAGAATGCCCTAGCAAGTCCAAATCCTGAGTCTTGAGCTCCAGCATCCAGGAGAGGTGCTCGGGCCCTTTTTTAGGAGGTCTAAATCTTGTTGGGGGGCACCCTTTGTCCAGACATGTGGTCTGGGGGAGCAGGGCATGGCCAAAATCATGTCACGGCCTCTGGGTGGAGTCAGTGGTGATCAGGGCAAGGCCTGAGAGTCCAGCTGGGGCCCTGCACAGCCCTATTCAGCACCAATAGACACACATTTCCTTGCTGTTCTTTATACTTGAACAGCAAATGTTCACTAGAAACACACTCAGATGCTCTCTGTCCTTCCCCCTAAACACTGTTAACCCCAACAAGGACCAAATCTGGGAAGTGTTCCTGATGTTGGTCTTGGTCTTAATCACAACACCGTTCATTGTTTTGTCACTTCTATATACTTATTTAGAAAAAATCAAACACCAGAAAAATGGGAAGAAAACATTAATATAACTCTAAAAAATCAAACCTGTAGAAAGATGTCAACTTCTCATTGTGTTTTTGTAACCTGTGTGAGGAGATGATCCTGGATAGACTTTGTCCAGTCCATGTGGCCCCGCAGATGACCTAGGCCCCTGCTGCTCTTGACCAAGTGCCTGACCTCCGGGCCCTTGCACACCAGGCTCCTGGGCGTGGTGGTGTGAGGGAGGCCTTGGGAACCGCCACAGGTGGGTTTTGTGAAAACGATTTAAAACGGCAACTGGGTAGAAAGCTGATGTCAGTGGAGAACATGAGATGAGATGCAGCAGGACACTATGGTCGGAAACACGGCAACCATTGGCTTCTTCCTCCCCTGAAGGGAAGAGTTCCTGGGGAAGCTCAGAGCGGCAGACCGTGTGCTTGTGTGAGGGGTTTCAAATTGTTCTGTATCTGATTCTCAGGGATGGGTGCCTACCAAGTGTGAAATGAGTCTCTTTCCGCATAAGCCTGAAGACAGGGACAGGCTAACAGGGAAGAGGGAGCCACTGGACCAGGGGTTGGGATGTGGGGCAGCAGGGCAGGAGGGAGGGAGCCCTGGCTGAAACTCAGAGCAGGCAATTGATGGAGAAACTCAGCCTCCACAGCTGAGGTTGGGCCCCACACTGTTCCTGCAGCAGGCAGCAAAATGAAATCTAACCTCAGGGCCACTCTCAAAAGGGGAAAACCATACTTGGGATGTTGTTCAATGTGCACCAAACACTGGGAGGCCCCCTGTGTTATGAAGAAAGACAGCATTTAGACAAGCTGATTCTGGTGTGTCCTCCATGTTTTGAAATTTGATGATCTTGTTGGATTCTTGGCATGATTCTTCTCAAAGAAACTGTGTGTGATGTGTCTGTGTGTGCATGTGTCTGTGCTCACAGAAGATGTAGTATGTGTGGTGGTGTGTTCAGTGAGTGGATGTCATTGACCCATAGGGCTATGCAGAAAAGACACACATTTAATAGAAATAAGAGACACAAGAGCACTACTTGGTCTCAGCTTTCAGAATGATTGTGACCCATAGGGCTATGCAGAAAAGACACACATTTAATAGAAATAAGAGACACAAGAGCACTACTTGGTCTCAGCTTTCAGAATGATTGTGACCAAACCTTTTTATAGAATCTCCTTATGTGAAGGCACAGCACTCTGAAACTTTAGAGGTAATAGAGTATTTTATTCTAATAGAATAAAATTAAACAGGAAGCTTGGACTGTGCATGTGATCGCTGTGTTCATGTTGCAAAGCAGAAGGACGTGTATTTTGATACTGATTTGATATCTCTCGTTCCCCTCACCTCTGGCACATATTATCTTGGGCGTCCAATGTATCCATTCTGTGCAGAACCACAGTCGTTTCCCTGGGCCATATTTGGTCCAGAATCCTCTTTTCTAGACCCACACAGCTTACTTAGCTGGTTTGTCTGAAATCTTCTAGGCATTGAAAGTGATGAAAATTACATGGAAGAGAGAAAGGAGATATTATGTCTTGTTTTCCTGACTTTGGGGTTTGTATCTGTACTATCTCTTATCAAAGTGTCATGTTTCCCCTGAAATCTCATAGTGAGTTGCCGAATTTGAAATGCATCTGGAACCAGTCAAGCAGTGGCTATAGTTTGAACAAGTTGTGTGCGCATGTAAAATATATACGTATATACAAGTCTGTGCATGAAAATGCATATCTTTGTACTTTTGATACAATGTATTCTTTGTTAATTTTTAATTATATATGATATGAATCAAAGGTTTATTGCAAAACTTTATATCTAAGAACGGTGTTCAAAAAAAAAAAAAGTCGGCCGGGCGCGGTGGCTCGCGCCTGTAATCCTAGCACTCTGGGAGGCCGAGGTGGGCGGATTGTTTGAGCTCAGGAGTTCGAGACCAGCCTGAGCAAGTGCGAGACCTCATCTCTACTAAAAATAGAAAGAAATTATATGGACAGCTAAAAATATATATAGAAAAAATTAGCCGGGCATGGTGGTGCATGCCTGTAGTCCCAGCTACTCGGGAGGCTGAGACAGGAGGATCGCTTGAGCTCAGGAGTTTGAGGTTGCTGTGAGCTAGGCTGACGCCACGGCACTCACTCTAGCCTGGGCAACAGAGTGAGACTCTGTCTCAAAAAAAAAAAAAAAAAAAAAAGTCATCCCAACCATGCAACACACCTGGGACCTACTTAAAAAAAAAAATTGTGTGATTGACTAGTTTGCTGCCTGAGTACTATTTATCAGCCAAACTTTGGATTCTGCTATTGTTTCTATAATGACATTTTATATGAAGCAAAGTCCTTGGATTAAATAAAAACTTAGCAAAAAATTCAAAAAACAAAACCCCTCCATGCTGCTGTTGCTGTGTGCAAGGGTGTGAGAACAACATGTCTTGTATGCCATGTGGGCTGGGGGTACACTGGCGGGAGGGCTCAAAAGAAAATGGGAACTTCTATAAATCGTCTTTGGGCCCTGTTTCCAGTTCAACTGTGGATTCATGTAGAGAATGGGGTGAAGATCCAGGCAAATACTTGGCAGGATCAGGCAGGGTAAACCCTCCTGAGGTTGGGGTTGGGGTTCGGTGAGGTTTCAGGAGTCTGCAAGAGTCCTGGGTAAATTTAGAGATGAGAAGTTAGAACTAGAGTCAGGGAGAATGAGGTAATGTCTATATAGGATGTTGAGGCTTGATTTGGGATGAGGTTTTAGGATGAGGGTGGGACAAATTGTTAGACTATGCAAGAAAGGCAATGAAGGGTTAGGGAGAGTGTTAAAAATTAATGTTTGATTCAGGGTTAAATTAGGGAGAATTTGAAAATAGGGAAAAAGGAAAAGAATTGGGGATCAGGTGAAAATGTGAATTATGGTTCCAAAACACTTGAAAATAGGATCAGGTTAAAATTCAAATTTGGATATGGGTTTAACTTTGTAGTACAGTTAGAATTAAGTTAGACAATGGTTAGGGGTGGGGCATTAGAAGTCAATAGTCAGGGGTTAGAAGTCAGGGGGCAGGAGTCAATAGTTAGGGTTAGGGTTTGGGTTCGGGTTCAGGTTCGAGTTCAGGTTAGGGTTTAGGGTTAGGGGTTGGGTCGTGTTAATAATTTAGTATGTTATTGTCACAAAGAAACTGTTTTCTTAGTCTTATGATCTCTGGTTGCCTTTTTTTAATTAATGCTGGTCAATTTTATCTAAGTTCCTGGAACTCAGTTTTAAGGGTTTTCTGAGGTTTGCTTGGCTAAGAGAAAGTCCATTCAGTTGGCATGGGGCTAAGGACTTTATTTTAGTTTACATTACCAGGCTTCAACAAGTATAATTGAATAATTTTTTCTTTATGTATGCATGGGAAATACCCAGGAAAAATGAATAAATCTCCAAGAGGTGGCTTTGAGTTCAGGGATATATATATCTTCACCTGCAACAAAGAAAGAATGGGTCTTTTGGGGGTCAGTAGTGGGAATGTAACCAGGACAAACAAGGTAAACAACAGCAAGGTTTGTTATCCAGATTTAAGTGGTGCCTTCTGCATTGATAAGCATTTCTCATGATTTAGTCATCCTTCCCTTCTTGCTATGAGTGGGAGGCACCTTTACAAATGGAGGTAGGTTTCCTTGATGGATGTAAATTTCCTTTACAAAAAGGTAACTTCTACCCTGTTTTCAGAGCTTCTTCTGTGTCTGTAGTTTCTCAAAATAATCATGCTGGGCTGGACATAGTGGTTTATGTCTGTAATCCCAACACTTTGGGAGGCCAAGGCAGGAAGCTCACTTGAGGCCAGTAGTTCAAGACTAGCCTGGGCAATATGGCAAGAACCCGTCTGCACACACACAAAAAAAAGTTTGGTGTGGTGGTGCATGCCTGTAATCCCAGCTACTTGGGAGGCTGAGGATGGCTCCAGCCTAGGAGTTCGAGGTGGCAGTGAGCTGTGATTGTGCCACTACACTCCAGCCTGTGTGACCATACAAGACCCTGTCTCAAGAAAAAAAAAAGGTATATTTGGGGTGGTCTATTGTGGTCTTCTATAGTCACATTTTGGGGTGGCATATTCTGGTCTCCTACATTGTCTTCTAAAGTGACTGTACCATTATACTCTCTACCAGCAGTGAATGAGAGTTCCTGTGTTTTCCTGTAGCAATGGTGTGTCATGTTTTTAGAGTTTAATAATTTTAAAAGGTGTGATGTGCATGCCAAAACCCCCGGGTGACCTTCTGCACACTGACGGGGGCCCCACAGGTCATCCTATGCACATGGCCGACCCCCCCAGATGACCATTTGCATATGGGCCAATACTCCTTAGCTGACCCTTTGCAACAGGCCAACATGCCATGTGTGACACTGCCCATACAGAACGACACCACACGGGTGACCTTCTACACATGGACCAAGCAGCACAGGGTGACTCTCTGCACACGGCACGACACACCCTGGGAGACCCTCTGCACACTGGCCAACACCCTATGGGTGACCATGAGAACACAGAATAGCACCCACCAGGTGACCGTCTGCACACCTGCTGACACCCCCTGGGTGACCCTTTGCACACTGGCAACGCCCACCTGGTAAAAGACTGCACATGGGCTGACACCCCATGTGTGACCCTCTGCACACGGGCAGGCAAACCCATTGTGATCCTCTGCACAGGGGCCAACACCCCCCA
This sequence comes from Eulemur rufifrons, assembly GCF_041146395.1. Classification (NCBI taxonomy): domain Eukaryota; kingdom Metazoa; phylum Chordata; class Mammalia; order Primates; family Lemuridae; genus Eulemur; species Eulemur rufifrons. The sequence goes on along the minus strand of NC_091012.1, from coordinate 17,766,463 downwards.
CGTGACACACGGCAAAAGGGCTGACACTATCCAGGTGACCCTCTGTACACTGGCTGATACCCTTAGATTGACTGCACATGGGCCGACACACACTTGGTGACCCTGAAAACAGGGGCCGACTCCACCGTGGTGACTCCATGGGTTGACACCCTTGGGGTGACCCTAGGCACAAGGGCCAACACTTACTGGGTAACCCTCTGCACAGGGGCTGACACCCCCAGGTGATATACCCCACATGGGCTGACACCCCACAGGTGACCCACAACTGTACACAGGCCCAGACCCCCCAAGTGACCCTCCGCACATGTCCAGCACCCCACAGGTGACCCTCTGCTCACTGGCCAACACCCACTTAGTGCCACACCGCACATAGCCGACACATCCCAGGTGACCTCCCGCACAGGGGTCGATACCCCCTGGGTGAGCTTCACCACACGTTCCAACACCCGACGTGTGACTCTCCACACTCAGGCCGAAGCCACCCAGGTGATCCCATGCACACGAGCCGACATCCCCGGTGGACCTTCTACACACAGGAGGACATCCCAGAGGTGACCTTCACATACAAGGCAAACCCCCCAGGGTGACCCTCCGCACATGGGCAACACCCCGTGTGAGATGCACTGCACACTGGCCAACACAGCTCAGTGACAAACGGCACATGTGCCAACACCCCCCCAGGTGACCCGTTGCATATGGGCCAAGACACCTTGGCTGAACCTTTGCAACAGGCCAACACGCCACGTGTGACACTGTGCATACAGGCTGACACCACATGGGTGACCCACTGCACTTGGTCCGAAACCACACAGGGGACTGTCTGCACACAGACTAGCAACCACCGGGTGACCCCCTGCACATGGGTGGATACATCCAGGGTGAGAAACCACACATGGGACAAAACACCCAGGGTGACCCTCCGCACAAGAGCCGACACCCACGGGTGACCTGCATTCAGAGGCCGACACCCAGTGGTGACCCTGTGCACAAGGCAGACACCACCTGGGTGACCCTCCACACACTGACCCATACCCACCACATGACACTCTGCCTATAGGCCGACACCTCACGGAGATCCTCTGTACACGGGTCGACACCCCCGGTGACCCTCCAAACATGGGTTGACACACCCTGTGTGACCATACATGGGAAGACACCCGAATGGTGACTTTCTACACATGGGCCGGCACCCCCCCCCCCCCCCATGACCCTGCACAAATGGTCCTCCCTGCGTTCCTTGGTTTCCTGTTGCGTGTCCTCTGTGCCCAGGTGGCCGGCGACTTGCTGTGTGTGTGCGCGCGCGCCAGTCTGTCTCTCGGGAACCCTGGTGAGGTGCGTGCCCAGCGTGAGGCCTGGGCCTGAGGACTGGGTGTGTGGTGGAGACAAAGTCCGCGGTGGGCTAGGGGTCCGGGAGCCCAGGTGACGGTTTTCTGCCGTGGGCTGTCCCGCGCCTGGTGTACGGGATGTCCCGGTGTGCGGGGGGGGAGGGGGTGGGGAGCCCCAGAAGCACTTAAGTACCCTGGCTTCCAGCCCAGTGTGGGCCCAGGGCTGGGGCCTGGCTGCGAGGAGGAGGGGCTGGGATGCTCTGCCGCTGCGTGGCAGTGCTGCAGTGGGGGACGGGAGCAGGCCGCGGGGCAGGGACTGGCGCAGGGGCCGGGAGCCAGGGCGGGGCGCGCGGGCGGAGGGGCCCCCCTTCCCCCTACCCGCAGGCTGGCGGGCCGGACAAAACAAGAGGCAAAAGCCGATAGCACCCCAGGCGGTCTCCTATCCAAGTACTAACCAGGCCCCACCCTGCTTAGCTTCCGAGAGCAGATGAGATTGGGCGCATTCAGGGTGGTGTGGCCCTAGACGAGGAAGGCTGCCCCTGGATGCCCCAAGAGGCCGAGCTGCTCCGGGTCCCTCCCTGCCCAGTCCCGCCTGCTGCCGCTGCCCCCGCACCAGCGCTAACCCTTGGCCTCGCCTTCTCGGCCCAAGGTCTGTGGGCCGCAGGGCCGGGGGCAGGGGGGCGGGCTGCCGGGCACACGAATCGCCCCCACGCCTCCCAGCGCCCTCTGCCCCAACCGACAAGCGTGGCACTGTCCCGCTGCACGGCAGAGCGCCAGAGGCCTCTGTCACACCGGGTGCCCGGCCTCCCAGTCGCTTCTCCAGACCTGCACGCTAGGGCCCTTCACACACCCCACCGACTCCCTGTCAGCCCAGCAGACCAACCATGCTCAGGACGGGCTGCGGTCCACTCGGGCTTCAGGGCTCGGGACCACGGGAGCCTTGGCACTTCCCTCTTGCCCGCCACCCTACCCGGCCTCCTCGCCGGTGCCCGGTGCCCGGTCCCTCCCCACCCCTCCGGCGGGCCCCATCTGGCCCCACCCACCAACCCCTCTGGCGCCGCCGCTGCCCTTGGAGGCCCCCTGCCCCGCCCCCCTCCAGCACCGCAGGTCAGGCCCCCACCACAAGGACCCCGCCCTCGGCGCCGCAGCGACGCCTTTGCCCGCCCCCTGCCTTGGCACTTCCCTAGATCACCTGTCTGCATCGGGGGCAGGGGGAGACTGACAGCATGCCTGCTAGGGGAGCACTCACACACACCCCCCACCCAAACAGATGGACACACCACTGTCCCTCACCCCCACGACCAAACCCACAGGCACACGTGCAGAGGCAGACTCCAGACGTGGGGTCAGAAAGCCAGACGTGGAGAGTGCGTGACACTTCCTGGGTAACCCTCTGCATCCGGGGCAACACCCTGCTCGTGACCCTTTGCACACTGGCCTACACCTTACTGGTAACTCTGGGGACCCGGACCGACAGCCACCAGGTCAGCCTCTGCACACGGGTGGCACCCCCCAGGTGACCATCTGCACACGGGTCCACATCACCCGGATTACCCTCTGCACAAGGGCTGACACTCCCTGGGTGACCATGTGCATACACAGGCTGACACCCGGGGGGGTTTAACAGGAGAGTCGAGGGTCACCCGGGATATGTTGGCCTGTGTGAAGAGTGTCACCTGTGGAGCGTCAGCCGGTCTGCAGAGGGTCACCTGTGGGGTGTTGGCCTGTATGTAGAGGACGACAAGGGGGTGTCAGCTCATGAGCAGAGTCACCCCGGGAATGTTAGTCTGTGTGCATAGATTCTCGGGGGGTATCGGCCTGTGTACAGAGTGTCACCCTGGGGTTGTTGGCCCTTGCACATAGTGTCACATTTGGGTACAAGCCAGTGTGCATTGTTTCTCCCAGGGTCTTTTGTCCCATGTGCATGGGGCCACCCGGGGGATGTCAGTCCATGTGCACAGGGTCACCAGCGGGGTATAAGCCGATGTCGAGAGGGTCACTTGGGGGTTGTCAGCCAGTGTCCAAAGGGTCACCTGGGTGGAGTAGGCCTGTGTACAGAGGGTGAACTAGGGAGTGTTGACAGGAATGCAGATGGTCATCTAGGGTATGTTGGACTATGTGAAGAGTGTCCCCTGTGGGGTGTCGGGTGTGGTGTCAGCCTGAGTGCACTGCATGACCCGGAGGGTGTCAGCCTGTGAGCACAGGGTCATCCAAGGGGGTGTCAGCCTGTGTGCAGAGGGTCACAGGGTTGTGTGAGCCCATGTTGGGAAGGTCACTTGGAGGTTGTCAGCCTCTGTCCAGAGTGTCACCCGAGTGGTGTGGGCCCGTGAACAGAGGGACAACCCCGGGAGTATTGACAGGAGTGTGGAGGGTCACCTGGGGTATGTTGGACTGTGTCAAGACTGTCACCTGTGGGGTGTTGACCCATTTGCAGAGGAACACAGGTGGGTGTCAACCTCCATGCAGATGGTCACAAGGTGGTATCAGCCTGTGTGCAGAGAGTCACCCAGGGGTTGTTGTCCCATGTGCAGAGTGTCACACTGGGCATGCCAGCCAGTGTGCATAGAGTCTCCCAGGGGCTTTAGTCCCATGTGCTTAGGGCCACCCAGCGGTTCTCAGTCCAAAGGCACAGGGTCACCCGAGGGGGTGTAAGCCCATGTCGAGAGGGTCATTTGGGGGTTGTTGGCCCATGAGCAGAGTGTCACCCGGGTGGTGTTGACAGGGGTGCAGAGGGTCACCCGGGGTATGTTGGCCTGTGTGAAGACTGTCACCTGTGGGGTGTCGGGGTGGGGTGTTGGTCTTTATAAAGAGGGGACCGGGAAGTGTCAGCCCAAGAGCAGACGGTCACCTGGGGGGTGTCAGCCTGTGTGCAGAGGTTCACACTTGGGTTGTCAGCCCGTGCACAAAGTGTCACACTGGGTGTGCCAGCCAATGTGCATAGGGTCTCCGGGGGGTTTTGGTCCCATGTGCTTAGGGCCACCAGGTGGTTCTAAGTCCATGGGCACTGGGTCACCTGGGGCTGTAAACGCATGTCAAGAGGGTCATTTGGGGGTTGTCAGCCCATGTAGAGAGGGTCAACAGGGGGGAGTTGACAAGAATGCAGAGGGTCACCCGGAGCATGTTGGCCTGTGTGAAGTATGTCACCTGTGGGGTGTAGGCCCGTCTCCAGAGGGTCACCAGTGGGGTGTTGGCCTGTTCAGGCAGGGTGACTGGGGGATGTCAGCCCGCAAGCAGGGGGTCACCTGGGAGGTGTCAGCATGTGTGCAGATGTTCATGGGGGGGGGTCGGCTGGTGTGCAGTATGTCACCCGGTGGTTGTTGGCCTGTGCGCAGTTTCACACTGTGGGTGCCATCCAGTGTGCATAAGATTTCCCTGGGGGCTTTGATCCTCTGTACACAGGGCCAACCGGGGGGTGTCAGTCCATGTGTACATTGTCACCTGGGGGATGTGAACCCATGTTGAGAGGGTCAGCTCGGGGTTGTAGGACCGTGTGCAGAGGGTCACCCAGGGGGTTTCAGCCCGTGAGCAGAGGGTCACACGGTGCTTGTCAGCTTCTGTGCATAGGGTGAGGCTGGGTGCATATCAGGGTGTGGGCTTGGGTGTAGAGTGTCACCCAGGGGTTCTTGGCCCGTGCACAGAGTGTCATACTGGGGGTGCCAGCCAGTGTGCATAGGGTGTCCCACGGGGTTTGCATATGCATAGGGCCACCCGGAGGTGTCAGTCCTTGTGCACAAGGACGCGGGGGGGGGGGGTGTAAGCCCATGTCGAGAGGGTCACTTGGGGGATGTCGGACCGTGTGCAGAGGTTCACCCAGGGGGTGTTGAAGGAGTGCGGAGGGTCACCCAGGGTATGTTGGCGTGAGTTTAGAGTGTCACCTGTGTGGTGTTGGCCCATCTACAGAGGGTCACCAATGGGGTTTCATCCTGTGTGCAGATGGTGACCATGTGATGTCAGCCCGCAAGCAGAGGGTCACGCGGGAGGTGTCAGCATGTGTTCAGATGTTCACGGGGGGCGGGAGGGATCGGCCAGTGTGCAGTGTGTCACCCTGGGATTGTTGGCCCCTCACACACACTCAAACACACCCAAACACACCCCCACACACCTACTCACGTTCAAACACACCCAAACAAACGCACTCACATTCAAACACACCCACACACACACTCAAACAACCCACACACACCCTTACACACCCACACACAAATACACACACAACCACTCACAATCAAACACACCCACATACTCAGATACAGCCACACACCTTAGACACCCACACACAAACACACCCACACACACTCAAACACACCCACTCGTACTCAAACACACCCACACACCTCTACAAACACTCAAACAGACCCACACAGATCCACAAACACATCCCCACACAGAGACACACACCGACACACACCCACACACATCCACACACAATCAAACACAGCCCACACACTCAGAAACACCCACATACATCCACACATAATCAAACACACTGATACATATCCACACACACTCAAACATACCCCAACACAGATACACAGAATCAAGCACACACCCCCACACTGACACACCCCCACACACATCCACAGACACACACCCAAAAACACCCACACACACTCAAAGACACCCAAACACACCCGCTCACATTCAAACACACCCACACACAACCCCACAGACTCAAAAACATCCAGACACACCCCGCCCACACACACTCACACACAAGCACTCACACTCAAACACACCCACACACTCAGACACACCCACACACAACCCTAGACACCACACTCAAACACACCCACTCACACTCAAACACACCCACACACATCCACAAACAGTGACACATACACACCCACACACAGTCAAACACAGTCACACACACCCTTAAACACCCCTACACAAACACACGCAAACACATTTAAAGACACCCACTACATTCAAACACACACACACATCCACACACACTCAAACACACTCCCACACACTCATACTCACTGACACACACCCACACACATTCAAACACACCCACACACACCCTTACACACCCCTGCACACTCAAACACACCCACACACATCCTCACACACTGAAACAGCCACACACAGCCACGCACAATAAAACACACCCCCACGCACTGAAAAACACCCACACACTCCCACACACATCCACACACATTCAAACGCACCCCCACACACAACCTTAGACAAACACACACAAATGAACACACTGACACACACTTAAACACACCCAATCACACTCAAACACATGCACACACATCCGCAAACACCCAGACACACCCACACGAAACCACACACACCAAAACACACCCACACAGACCCACTCACATTCAAACACACCCACACACACTCATACGAATACATACACAACCACTAACACTCAAACACACCCACAAATATCCACACACAATAAAACACACCCACACACTGCCACACAAAATCAAACACATCCCCACAATCTGACAGATTCCGACACACAAAAACATCCAAAGACACTCAAACATACCCACACACATCCACAATCAAACACACCCCCATACACTGACAGACTCCGACACACACCCACACATATCCACAAACACTCAAACACACCCACACACAGTCACACCCAATCAAACACACCCCCACACACTGACACACACCAACACACATCCACACATACTGAAAAACACCCACACACAGCCACACACAAACACACCCAAATATAATCACACACACCCACACACATGGACACTCAACCACACCTGCACACTCACATGCACTCAAAGGCACCCAAGCACACCCACACTCACCCACTCAGATTCAAACACACAATCACACATCGACTCACATTCAAACACACCACGACACACACATTCACACAAGTTCAAACACACCCATACATACCACCACACATTCAAACACACCCGCACACTCCCTTAACCACCCACACCAACAAACACATGAACACATACTGAAACCCACACACTCACACTCAACACTACCACACATATCCACACACACTCAAACACACCCACACACACTCATACACACACCCCCCACACATCCACGAATACTCAAACACACCCACTCACACTCAAACACATCCACACACATTCACACACACTCAGACACATGCAAACACACCCTCACACACCCTTATGCACGACTACAGAATCAAACACACCCACACACACTCAAATACACCCACAAACACCCTTACACACACCCATACAAACACACCCATACATACCTCAAAACGCACACTCAAACACACCCACACAGACCCTAACCATTCCGACACATTCAAACACACCTACACACTCGCATACACGCACACCCAACAAACACACTTACACATACTCAAATGCACACACTCGCACTTAACACTACCACAAATATCCACACACACTGAAACACACCCCCACACACTCATAACACACACCCACACACATCCACAAATACTCGAACACACCCACTCACACTCAAACACACCCACACATCCACACACACTGAAACACACCCACACAGCCACACACAATAAAAAACAATCCCGCACACTGAAACATACCAACAAACACCCTCACACAGCCACACACAAACACACCCCATGCACTGACACACTGACACACACCCACAAAAATCCACACACACTTAAACACAGCCACACACACTGACACAGACACACACTCACACACATCCACACAAAGTATAACACAACCACACAAACTCTCACATACCCACCGACCCTCAAATACACCCCCACACAACCCCACACACTCAAACAGAAGGCACACACACATGCTGACACACATTGAAACACACCCACACACACTTACACACTCAAAAACACACCCACACACACTCAAACACACCCACACAACTCCACACACACACTCAAACACACCGACAAAGAGCCACAGTCAAACACACCCCCACACATCCACAGACACTCAAACACACCCACACACACTTAAGGTCACCCAAACACACCCATACACACCCACTCACATTCAAACACATGCACACACACACACACATACTCAAACACACCCCCCCACACACTGAAACACACACAACCACTCACACTTTAACAAACCCACACACACTCAGACACACCCAGACACAACCTTAGACACCCACACACAAACACACACACAAGCAACCTAAGACACCCACACACAATCAAACACACACACACACACAGCCACACAAAACCCAACAAAAACAAACATACTCACAGACACCCACACACACTCAAATACACCCACTCACACACAAACACATCCAGGCACACTGAAACACACCCACACACAGCCACACAATCAAACACAACCCCATGCACTGACATGCGCCGACACACAGCCACACACATCCACACAAAAACACACCCCCACAATGCCACACACAATAACACACACCTATACACTCACACACACCCACACATATCCACAGAGACTCAAACACACCCACACATATTCAAAGACACCCAAACACACCCATACACACCCACTCACATTCAAACACACACACACACACACACACACTCAAACACACCCACACACACCCACACACTGAAACACACATCCACACACCCTTACACACCCACACACACTGAAACACACACACAACCATTGACACTCAAACATACCCACACAGACTCAGACACACCCACACACAACCTTAGACACCCACACACACTCAAACACACCCACTCGCACTGAAGCACACCCACACATATCCACACACACCGACACACACTAAAACACACCCAAATACACCCACACACACTCACACACGTGCACACACAACCCAACGCAAACAGCCCACACATACCCCCACATATCCAAACACACCCACTCACACTACAATACATCCACACACATCTTCACACCCTCAAACTCACCCCAACACACCCACAAACACACCACTTCCACACGCAACCCCACCCCCCCACACACCCTCACACACACACACTGACACACACTCAGAAAGATCCACACACACTCAAACACACCCTCACACACCCCTACACAATCAAACTCCCACACACAATGCACACACACTCATACACTCTCAGACACACCCACTGACACTCAAACACACCCACAAACACCCTTCCACACACACACAATCACACCAACACACATCAACACACACTCAAAAACACCCACACACTCCCACACACACTCAAACACAACACAAAGCCACACACACTCAAACACACCCTCAAACACTGTGTGGGTGTGTTTGAGTGTGTGTGGGAGAGTATCGGTGTTTTTGAGTGTGTGAGGCTGTGTTTCAGTGTGTTCCAGTTTATGGGGTGTGTTTAATTCTGTGTGGCTGTGTGTGGGTGTTTTTCAGTGTGTGTGGATGTGTGTGGGTAATTTCAGTGTCAATGGGTGTGTTTGAGTGTGCAGGGGTGTGTAAGGTTTGTGTGGATGTGTCTGAGTGTGAGTGTGTGTGTTTGTTTGTGTGTTGGTGTGTAAGTGTGTGTGTTTGTGTTTATACATTTTTTGGTGTGTTTGTGTGTTCAGCATGTGTGTGTTTGGGTGTGCTTGAGTGTTAGTGGGTGTGTTTGGGTGTGTGTGTGTGTATGGCTGTGTTTGAATATCTGTGGATGTGTGTGGGTGTGTGTGTGGATGTGTTTGATTGTGTTTGGTTGTGTGTGGGTGTGTTTGAGTGCGTGTGTGTTGGTGTGTGTCAGTATGTGGGGGTGTGTTTGAGTGTGTGTGGATGTGTGTGGGTGTGTTTGTGAGTGTGTGTTTCCATTGGTGTGTTTCAGTGTGTATTAATGTGGGATTGTGTGTGCCTTGTGTTTGAGTGTGTGCAGATTTGTTGGGGTGGATTAGAGTGGCATTGGATATGTGAGAATCTGTGTGGGTGTGTTTGAGTGTGAGTGATTGTGTGTGTGTGTTTCAGTGTGTGTGGGTGTGTAAGGGTGTTTGGGGGTGTGTTTGAGTATGTAGGTGTGTGTTGTGTGTTTGAATGAGAGTGCATGTGTGTGGGTGTGTTTGAGTATCTATGGATGTGTGTGGGTGTGTGTGAGTGTATGGGGGTGTGTTTGATTGCCTCTGGCTGTGTGGGGGTGTGTTTGAGTGTTTGTGGATGTGAGTGGGTGTGTGTTGGTGCATGTCAATGCGTGGGAATGTGTTTGATTGTGTGTGGTTTTGTGTAGGTGTATGTCAGTGTGTTTCATTGTGTGGGGGAGTTTTTTATTGTGTATGGCTGCTGTTTCAGTGTTTATGGATATTTGTGGGTGTGTTTGGGTGTTTGGGTGTGTCTGGGTGTGTGTGGATGTGGGGGAGGTTGTTTGAGTGTGCACTGGGATGTAAGTATGTGTGTTTGTGTTTATTTGTGTGGGCATGTGTGTAAATGTGTTGAGCCTGTGTGTGAGGGTGTGTGCGTGTGCCAGAGTGTCAGTGGGTGTGGGTGGGTGTGTTTGAGTATGTGGGGGTGTGTGCGGGTGTGTTTGAGTGTCTGTGGATGAGCGTGGGTGTGTGTGAGTATGTTAGATGTGTTTGATTGTGTGTGGCTGTGTGTGTGTGTTTGAGTGTGTGTGGATATGTGTCGCTGTGTATCAGTTTGTGTCAGTGTGTGGGGTGTGTTTGATTGTGTGTGGCTGTGTGTCGGTGTGTTTTAGGGTGTGTGGGAGTGGGTGGGTGTGTTTGAGTGTGTGTGGATGTGTATAAGGTTGTTTTGGGGTGTGTTTGAGTGTGTGTGGATATGTGTCAGTGTGTGTCAGTGCGTCAGTGCGTGGGGTTGCGGTTGTTTGTGTGTGGCTGTGTGTGGGTGTGTGTCAATGTGTGTTAGTGTGTGGGGGTTTGTTTCATTGTGTGTGGCTGTCTTTGGGTGTGTTTGAGTTTGTGTGTGAGTGGGTGGGTGTCTTTGAGTGTGTGTGGGTGTCTTTGTGAGTGTGTGTGTGTGGATTGTTTCAGTGTGTGTCAGAGTGTGAGAGTGTGTGACTTGTGTTTGAGTGTGTGGGGGTGTGTGGGGGTGGATTAGGGTGTCATTGAGTATGTGAGAGTTTGTGTGGTTGTGTTTGAGTGTGTGTGGATGTGTGTGCGTGTGTGTCTGTTTGTGTCAGTGTGTGTGGGTGTGTGTTTAAGTGTGCGTGGATGTTTTTGGGTGTTTTTGAGTGTTTGGGGGAGAGTATGGGTGTATATGTATATGTATGTGTAGGGATGTGTTTCAGTGTGTGTGGATGTATGTGGCTGTGTTGAGTGTGTGTGGGTTGGAGTATGTGTGGGTGTGTTTGTGTGAGGGTGTGTAAAGGAGTGTGTCAGTGTGTTTGAATATGTGTGGGTTTTTAAGGGTCTCTGTGGGTGTGTTTGAGTATGTATGGATGTGTGCAGAAGTGGTTGACTGTGTGTTTTTGAGTATGTGTGCCTGTGTTTGTTTGTGTGGGTGTGTGTGAGGGTGTTTGTGGGTGTGTTTGGGTGTGTGTGGGTGTGTGTGGTGTTCCTGAGTTTGTATGAGTGTGTGCATGTGTTTGTGTGTGGGTGTGTTTGATTGTGTAGGGGTGTATAAGGGTGTGTGTGTGTTTGAGTATTGGTGGGTGTGTTTGTGGGGGGGGTGTGTGTATGTAAAGGTGTGTGGGGGTGTGTTTGAGTGTGGGGGGGTGTGGGGGGTGTTTTAGAGTGTGTGTGAGCATGTGTGTGGGTGTGTTTGAATGTGAGTGGGCATGTGTGGGTGTATTTGAAAGTGAGGTGCTGTGTGTGGTTGTGTTTGTGAGTGTGTGAGTGTGAGTGGGTGTGTTTCAGTGTGTGTCAGTGTGTGTCAGTGTGTGAGGGTGTGTGTGTTGTATTTGAGTGTGTGGGGGTGTGGGTGGTGTATTTGAGTGTCAGTATGTGTGTGAGAGGTGTAGTTGTGTTTGAGTGGGTGTGGATGTTATAAATGTGTGCTGGTGTGAGTGTGTGTGGGTGTGTTTTATTGTGTGTGGATGTTTGTGGGTTTTCTTGGGTGTTATTGGGTGTGTGGATGTGTATGAGTGTGTGTGTGGGTGTGTTTGAGTGTGTGTGGGTGTGTGGGATTGTTTGAGCGTGTGTGTTGTGAGTGTTTTTGTGGGTGTGTTTGATTGTGTGTGGCTGTTTTTGGGTGTGTTTGAGTGTGTGTGGCTGTGCTTGTGTGGGCTTGAGTGTCTGCAGATGTGTGTGGGTGTGTGTGATTGTGTGTGTGTTTGATTGCGTGTGGCTTTGTGTGGGTGTGTTTGAGTGTGTGTTGATGTGTGTGGGTGTTTGTTGGTGTGTTTCAGTGTGTAGAGGGAGTTTTAGTGTGTGTGCATGTTTGTGGGTGTGTTTGAGTGTGAGGGGTGTGTGTGAGTGTGTGTGGATGTGGGTATATGAGTGTGTGTGGGTGTGTTCAGGTGTGTGTGATTGTGTGAGTTGGTGTGTGGGTGTATTTGAGTGTGTGTGGGTTTGTTGGGTTGAGTTTAGTGTTTGTTTTTGAGTATGTGTGGCTGTATTTGGGTGTGTTTGAATGACTGTTTTTGTGAGTGGTTCTATGAGTGGGGTGTTTTTGGTTGTGTGTGGATGTTTGTGGGTGTGTTTGAGTGTGAGTGGATTTGTATGGGTGGGTGTGGTTGTGTACGAGTGTGTGTGTGTGTGTGTGTGTGTTTGAGGGTGTGTGGTTGTCTGTGGGAGTGTTTGAGTGTGAGTGTGTGTGTTTGAGTATGGGTGGGTGTGTTTGTGTGTGGGTGTGTAACGGTGTGTGTGTTTGAGTGTCTTTGGATGTGTTTGGGTGTGTTTGAGTGTGTTTGGGTGTGTGGGGGTGTGTTTGAGTGTGTGGGGGTGTGTTTGTTTTGATGGGCGTGTGTAAGGGTGTGTGTGGCTGGGTTTGAGTGTTTGGGGGTTTGTCTCACTGTTGTGGGTGTGTGTTGGTGTGTGTCACTGTGTGTGGGGCTCTTTTAGCGTGTGTGGGTGTGTGTGGGTAGGGGTGTGGGTGTGTTTAAGTGTGTGTGTGTTGGTGTGTCTGATCGTCAGTGTGTGTGGATGTGCGTGGGTGTGTTTGAGTGTGAGTGGGTGTGTTTGAGTGAGTATGGGTGTCTAAGGTTGTGTGTGGGTGTGTTTGAGTGTGTGTGGATACTTGTGGGTGTGTTTGAGTGTGAAGGGTGTGTCTGGGTGTGTGTGGATATGTATCAGTGTGTATGAGTGTGTGGGGGTGTGTTTGAGTATGTGTTGATGTCTGTGGGAGTGTTTGAGTGTAGTGTTTCAGTATGTGTGGGTGTGTTTGTGTGTGTGTGTGTATGTGTATTTGAGTGTGTGGGTGTGTCTGAGTGTGTGTGGGTGTGCTTGAGTGTCTGTGGATGTGTGTGGGTATGTGTGAATATGTGTGAGTGTCTTTCATTGTGTGTAGCTGTGTGTGGGTGTGTTTGAGTGTGTGTGGATGTATGTGGGTGCTTGTTGGTATGTGTCAGTGTGTGGGGGGTTGTTTTAGTGTGTGTGCATGTTTGTGGGTGTGTTTGAGTGTGAAGGGTGTGTGTGGGTGTGTGAGGATGTGTGTAAATGTGTACGATTGTGTGTGGGTGTATTTGAGTGTTTGTGCATGTTTCTGAGTATATGCGATGAGTGTGTGTGTGGGTGTGTGTGGGTGTATTTGAGTTTTTGTGGATATGTGTGGGTGTGTTTGTGGGTGTTTGAGTGTGGGGGGTATTTTTGTGTGTGTAAGTGTGTAAGGGTGTGTTGTGTGTTTGAGTGTGACTAGGTGTCTGTGAGTGTGTGTGGGTTTGAGTGCGTGGGGGTGTGTGAGAGGCTATGTGGGTGTGTCTTTGTGTGTGCATGTGTGTGGGTGTTTTTGAGTGTGCGTGGAGTCTTTGAATGTGTGAGAGTGTGTAATGGTGTGTGTGGGTGTGTCTGAGTATGTTTGTGTGTGGAGGATTTGTTTCAGTGTGTGTTGGTGTGCAAGTGTGTGTGTTTGTGTTTTTTGTGTGTGGGTGTGTGTGCATGTGTTGAGCGTGTGTGTGTTTGCTTGAGTGTAAGTGGGTGGGCATGGATGTGTGGGGGTGTCCATAAGTGTGTGTCAGTGTGTGGGGGTGTGTTTGTCTGTGTGTGGCTGTGTGTGGGTGTGTTTGTGTGTGCGTGGATGTGTGTGCATGCGTTTGAGTGTGAGTGGGTGTGTTTGAGTGTGTGAGGGTGTGTAAGGGTGTGTATGGGTGTGCCTGAGTGTAAGTGTTTGTGTGTGGGGGTGTTTATTTCAGTGGGTGTGGGTGTGGAAGTGTGTGTGTTTGACTTTTTTTGTGTTTGTGGATGTGTGTGCTTGTATTGATCATGTGTGTCAGTGTGTGTGGGATGTTTGCATGTGAGTGGGTGTGACTGGGTGCTATGGGTGTGTTTCAGTATGTGTGTGTGTGTGCGGGTGTGTTTGAATGTCTGTAGATGTGTGGGTGTGCATGGATGTGTTTGAGTCTGTGGATGTATGTGAGTGTGTGTGGGGGGGTGTTTTTGAGTATGTGTGGCTGTGTGTGGGTGTGTTTGAGTTTGTGTGGATGTGTGGGTGCATGTCGGTGTCAGTGTGTGGGGATGTGTTTGATTGTGTGTGACTGTGTTTGGTTTTGTTTGAGTGTTTGTGGATGTGTGTGTGTAGGAGTCTGTCAGTGTGTGGGGGTGTGTTTGTGTGTGGCTTTGTGTTGGTGTCTTTGAGTGTATGGGTGTGTTTGTGTGTGGCTGTGTGTGGGTGTGTTTGTGAGTGTGTGAGTGTGTGGGGGTGTTTCAGTGTGTGTCAGTGTGTGAGGGTGTGTGTTGTGTTTGAGCGTGGGGGGGTATGTGAGGGAGTATTTGAGTGCCAGGGGTGTGTTTGAGGTTGTGTGGTGGTTGTGTCTCAATGTTCTGAATGTGTGCCAGTGTGTGTCAGTGTGTGTGGGTGTGTTTCAGTTGTGTGGATGTTTGTGTGTGTGTTTGAATGTTTGTGATTGTGTGTGGGAGTGTGTGTTTGTGTATGAATGTGTGTGGGTGTGTTTGATTCTGTGTGGGTGTGTGTAGGAGTGTTGAGTGTAGGTGTTTCAGTATGTGTGGGTGTGTTTGTTGGTGAGAGGGTTTGTAAGTGAGTGTGTGGATGTGTTTGAGTGTGTGTGGGTGTGTAAGGGTGTGTGGGTGTGTTTGAATGTGTGGCAGTGTGTGTGGGCGTGTGTGGGTTTGTGTGAATGTGTTTGAGTGTGAGTGGTTGTTTGTGGCTGTGTTTGAGTGTGTGTGGGTGTGTCTGAGTGTGTGTCAGTGTTTGTGGATGTGTGTGTGTTTCTGAGTGTGAGCAGGTGTGTTTGAGTGTGTGTCAGTGTGTTAGTGTGTGGGTGTCTAAGGTTGTGTGTCAGTGTGTCTGAGTGTGAAGGTGTGTTTGTGTGTGAATGTGTGCAGGACTGTTTGAGTGTGACCGTGTGTGTTTGAGTATGTGTGGGTGTTTGTGGATGAGTGTGGGTGTGTTTCAGTTTGAGGGGTGTGTTTCAGTGTTTGTCGGTGTGTGTGTTTCTCTGTGGGTGTCTAAGGTGTGTAGGTGTATCTGAGTGTGTGGGTGTGTTTGAATGTGAGTTATGGGTGTGTTTGAGTGTGTGTGGGCATGTGTAAGGGTGTGTGTGGGTGTGCCTCAGTGTGAGTCTTTGTGGGGGGGTTGTTTGAGTGTGATTTGTGGTGTGTGTGTGTTTGTGTTTTTTTGTGTGGGTTTATGTGCATGTGTTGAGCATGTGTGTGAGTTGTGTGCCTGTGCTTCAGTGTGAGTGTGTGTGGGGGGTGGGTGTGTTTGAGTATGTGTGGGTGTGTTTGGGTGTGTTTGAGGGTGTGTGTGTGGTTGTGTTTGACAGTGTGTGGATGTGTTTTAGTGTGTGTGGATGTGTGTTGGGGTGTTTGTCAGTGTGTCAGTGTGTGTGGGTGTGTGTCTGTGTCAGTGTGTGAGGTGCTGTGTCATGTGTTTGAGTGTGTATGGCAGTATGGGGTTGTTTTTGAGTGTGAGTGGGTGTGTGAGAGATTGTGTGGGTGTGTTTGAGTGTGTGTGGATGTGTGTGGGTATGTGTCAGTGTGTGTCAGTGTGTGGGGGTGTGTTTTAGTGTGTGTGGATGTGAGTGGGTGTGTTTGAGTGTTAGTGGTTGTGTGTGGGTGTGTGTATGAGTATGTGTGTGTTTGAGTGTGCATGGATATGTGTAGTAGTGTTGAGTGTCAGTGTGTGTTTGTGTGGGGGTGTGTTTGAGTGTGTGGGTGTGTAAGGGTGTGTGGGTGTGTTTGAGTGTGTGGGAGTTTGTGGAAGTATTTGAGCGTGTGTGTGAGTGTGTGGGGGAGTCTTTGAATTTGAGTGGCAGTGTGTGGGTGTGTTTGAATGTGGGGGGGTGTTTGTGTGTTTGGGTGTGTGTGGATATGTGTCAGTGTGTTTGAGTGTGAGTGGGTGTGTTGGAGTGAGTGTCCATGTGTCTGTTTCTGTGTGGGTGTCTGAGGATGTGAGTGGGTGTGTCTGAGTGTGTGTCCATGTGTTTGAGTGAGAGTAGTTGTGTGTGTTTCAGTGTGTGTGGGTGTGTAAGTGGGTGTGTATGTTTGAATATGTGGGTGTGTGTGGGGAGTGTTTGAATGTGAGTGGCTGTGTGTGGGTGTGTTTGTGTGTGGGTGTGTGTCAGTTTGTGGGGGTGTGTTTGTGTGTGGGTCTGTTTGTGTATGTGGGAGTGTGCGTGTGTTTTTGAGTTGTGAGGCTGTATTTTGGTGTGTTTCAGTGCGTGGGCACGTGTTTGATTCTGTGTGGCTGTGTGTGGGTGTGTTTCAGTGTGTGTGGATGTGTGTGGGTAGATTCAGTGTGAGTGGGTGTGTCTGAGTGTGAGTGTGTGGGTGTTTGTGTGTGTTTGTGTTTATTTTTGTGTGAGTGTGTGTGGGTGTGTTTGAGTGTGACTGTGTGTGTGGATGTGTGTGGGTGTGTGTCAGTGTGTCATTTTGTGGGTATTTGTGTGTGGCTGTGTTTGGGTATGTTTGAGTATGAAACACACACAACCACTCACACTCAAACACACCCACACACAAACTCTCACATAACCAATGCCACTCTAATCCAGCCCCACAAACCCGCACACACTCAAGCAGAAGGCACACACAATCACATGCTGACACACACTGAAATACACCCACGGACACTTACACACTCACAAACATATCCACACACATCCACACACACTCAAACACACCCACACCCTCCCACACACTCAAACACACCCCCACAAACTGACACACTGACACACACCCACACACACCCACACACATTGACAGATATTCAAACACACCCATACACACACATATACTCAAACATACCCACACACACCCAAACACACCCAGTCACACTCAAGCACACCCACACACACTGACACACATGCTGAACACATGCAACACATCCACACATGAATAAACACAAACACACACACACCAACACACACTCAAACAACCACCCCCACACACACTCAGACACATCCACACACACCCCCACACACCCCCACACAAACTAACACACCCACACATACTCAAACACATGCACTCACACTCAAACACTCCCACACACATCCACACATACTCAAACACACCCCGACACACTCATACACCCTCAGAGATATCCACACACACCCAGACACAACCTTCACACTCATACACACCCACAAACGTCCACACACATTGAAACACACTGACACACACTCTGACACACCCACACACACTCAAAAACACCCACACACATTCTTACACACCCCTACACAAATAAAACACCCACAAATATTCAAACAAACCCACTCACACTCAAACACTCCCACACACCTCCAAACACATTCAAACTCACCCCCACACACTCATACAAACTGAGACACACCCCCACACACTCAAACACACCCACCCACACCCTTACACAGCCACACACAAAGAAACACACCCACACATACTCAAAAAACACTTTCACACTCAAAAACTCCCACACACATTCACACACACTGATACAAAGTCATGCACACCCACACACACCCACACAAACCCACTCACTCTCAAACACCCCACAAAAATCCACACACACTAAAACAAACCCCCACACAGTGACAAACACCCACAGACATCCACACACACTCAAACAGACACACGCGCAACCACTCATGCTCAAACACATCCACACACACTCAAACACACCCACACACACTCACATGAAAACACACCCACAAATATCCACACACAATGAAACACACCCACACACACTGACACACACCCATACAATCCAGACACACTCAAGCACACCCACACAACCCACACAGCCACACACAATCAAACACACCAACACACACACCCACAAACATCCACACTCAAACACACCCACACACACCCGTGCACGCTCACATGCACTCAAAAACACGCGAACACACCCATTCACATTCAAACACACCCACACACTCTTACACTCACACTCTTTCAAACACACACACAACCATACACTCAAACACACCCACACACATTCAGACACACCCACTCTCACTCAAACACATGCACACAGACTCACACACACTCAGAAACACCCACACACACACACTAAAGCACACCCACACACACACGTACCCGCACACAAACTAACACAACCACACATTCTCAAACATGCACACTCAAACAGTTCCACACACACCGACACACATTCATACACACTCATAGGCATCCACACCCACCCATACACACCCACTCATACTAAAACTGTCCCATACACACTGACACACACTGTCACACACTGACACACACACACACAGTGAGACACATCCACACACACTCAAACTCACCCAGCACACCCTTACACATCCCCACACAAACATACACACTCAAACACAAACACACAGCCATACACTCTCAGACACATCCACACAATTCAGACACACCTCCACACACACTCACGTTCAAACACACCCACACACCCCCGCTCACATTCAAATACACCCATACACACCCACTCACATTCAAACACACCCACACACACTCACACTCACACACGCTCAAACACACCCACACACACCACCACACACTCATACACACCCACATACACTCAAACACACACACAACCACTCACACTCAAAGACACCCACAAACACTCAGAAAAACCCACACACAACCTTAGACACCCACACAAAAAAAGACACGCACACACAAACACACCCACTCACATTCAAACACGCCCACACATCCACACACAGACACACACTCTGACACACCCACACACACTCAAAAACACTCCCACACCCTTACACACCCCCACACAATCAAACACACCCACACACATTCAAACACACCCACTCACACTCAAACACTCCCATACACATCCACACACTCAAACACTGACACATACACACTGAGAAACACCCACGCACACTAAAACACACCCACACACACTCTTAGGCACACCCACACAAATACACCCACACACACTCAAAAACACTCAAATACCACACACCTCCACACACACTGGAACACCCCCACACACAGTCAAACACACCCCCACACATCCAAACACACTCAAACATACCCACACACAGCCACACACAATCAAACACACCCCCACAGACTGACACTGACACACACCCATATGTCCACACACACTCAAACACACCCCCACACAGCCACACACCATCAAACACACCCCACACACACACACCCACACACATCCACAGACACTCAAACACAACCACGCACACCCTCACACTCACACACACTCAAACACACCTGCACAAACCCACACACCCTTTCACTCTCAAACACACCCACAAACATCCACATACACTAAAAAACATCCACACACACTGACACACCGACACACACCCATACACATCCAGATACACTCCAGCACACCTACTCACACCCACACACACTCTAACACACCCAGACACACCCACACAGACACACTCACATTCAAACACACCAACACACACCCACTCACATTCAAACACACATACACTCACACATGCTCAAACACACCCAGAACACCCACACACATGCAAGCACACCCACATACTACCTTACACACCCATGGACACTCAAACACACCCACACACCCTACACACTGCAGCACAAATGAACACAACCACACATACTCAAACACACACACTGACACTCAAACACTCCCACTCACATCCACACATACTCAAACACACCCCCACACTCTCATGCACACTGACATGTATCCACACACACCCAGACACGCCCTTCACACTCAAACATAAACACAAACAACCACACACACTCAAACACACCCCCACACACCATTACACACCCACACACACTCACACACACTCACACTCAAACACACCCACACACATTCTCACACACTGACAAACCATTAGACATCTTCCACACACTCTCACACACCATTTGCTACACACGCATACCACACACTGCACACACGGAGTGCATGATATGCATGTGTAGCACATGGTGTGTGGAGTGCATGGTATGCATGTGTAGCATGTGGTGTGTGGAATGCCTGGTATGCATCTGTAGAACATGGCATGCATCATATATGGTATTCATGTGGAGCACAAGGTGTGCGGAGTGTGTGGTACACGTGTGTAACATGTGGTGTTTGAAATGGGTGTTATGTGTGTTTAGCACATGGTGTGTGAGAGTCTGTGGTATGCCTGTGTTAAACCTGTAGTGTGAGACTCTGTTGTATGTGTGTGTAGTACGTGGGTTGTGGAGTGTGTGGTATGCATGTGTAGCTCATGGTGTGTGGAGTCGTGGTATGCATGTGTTGCACATGGTTTGTGAAGTATGTGGTATGCCTCTGTAGCACATGGTGTGCGTAGTGCATGGTATGCATGCGTATAACTTGGTGTCTGAGACTCTGTGGTATGTGTGTGTAGCACGTGGTGTGTGTAGTGTGTGGTATGCATGTGTAGAATGTGGTGTGTGAGACTCAGTTCTCTGTGTGTCTAGCACATGGTGCGTGGAGTCTGTGGTATGCATGTGTAGCACGTAGTGTGCAGAGTGTGTGGTATGCATATGCAGCATGTGGTGTTTGGAGTGTGTGGTATGCATGTGTATCATGTTGTGTGTGTAACTCCTTGGTATGCGTGTGTAGCACATGGTGTGCAGAGTGTGCGGTATCCGTGTGTAGCACATGGTATTCACAGTGTGTGATATGTGTGTCTCACACATCGAGTACCTACTGTATTGTATTCATGTGTAGGACTTTGTGTGTGGAGTATGTGTTATCTCTGTGTAGCACATGGTGTGTGAGAGTCTGTGGTATGCATGTGTAGCACGTGGGGTGCAGAGTGTGTAGTATGCATGTGTAGCACGTGGTGTGTGGAACTCTGTGGTATGCGTGTGTAGCACATGGTGTGCAGAGTGTGTGGTATCCGTGTATAGCATGGGGTGTGCTGAGTGTTTGTTATGCTTGTGTAGCACCTATTGTATGGAGTGCATGGTATGTGTTTGTAGCACATAGTGTGTGAAGTGTGTGCTATGTGTGTGTACCACGTGGTGTATGCGAGCCTCTGGTATGCATGTGTAGCATGTCCTGTGTGAGACTCTGTGGTATGTGTGTGTAGCATTTGGTGTGTGAAAGTCTGTGGTATGCATGTGTAGCACGTGCTGTACAGAGTGTGTGGTATACGTCTGTAGCATGTGGTGAGCGCAGTGTGTGGTATGCCTGTGTAGCATGTGGTGCATGAAACTCTGTGGTATGTGTGTGTAGCATGTTTGGTGCATAGTGAGTGGTTGCATGTGTAGCATATCGTGTGTTGAGTGTGTGGTATGTGGGTATAGCAACTGGTGTGTGGAGTGTATGGTATGCGTGTGTCACACGTGGTGTGTGAGACTCTGTGGTATGCATCTGTAGCACATTGTATGTGGCGTATGTAGTATGTGTGTGCAGTACTTGGTGTGCGGAGTGTGTGGTGTGTGTGTGTATCACCTGGTGTGTGAAGCCTCTGGTAGGCATGTGTTGCATGTCCTGTGTGAGACTCTGTGGTATGCGTGTGTAGCATTTGGTGGGCAGAGAGTGCGGTACGCATGTGTAGGACATGGTGTGTGAGAGTCTTTCGAATGCCTGTGTAGCACATGGTGTGTAAGAGTCTGTGGTATAATAATGTGGCATGTGGTTTGTGGCGTGGGTGGTATGCATGTGTAGCACATGGTGTGCAGAGTCTGTGGTATGCATGTGCAGCACGTAGTCTGTGAGTGTCTATGGTATGCAAGTTTGGCACATGGTGTGTGAGATGCTGTGGTATGTGTGTGTAGCACATGGTGTGCGGATTGTGTGCTATGCATGTGTAGCAGGTGGTGTTCGCAGGGTGTGGTAAGTGTTTGTAGCACATGGTGTACAGAGTGTGTGCTATGCGTGTATAGCACATGATGTGTGAGACTCTGTGGTATGTGTGTGTAGCACGTGGTGTGCGGAGTGCATGGTATGCATGTGTAGCACATCATGTGTGAGTTTCTGTGGTATGTGTGTGTAGGACTTGGTGTATGAGACTCTGTGGTATGAGTGTGTATCACGTGGTGTGCTAAGTCTGTTATGATATGTGTAGCAGGGAGTGTGTGGTGTGTGGGGTATGTGTGCATAGCACGTGGTGTGTGAGACTGTGGTATCCGTATGTAGCACATGGTGTGCAGAGTGCATGTTATGCATGTGTAGCATGAGGTACGTGGAGTGCGTGGTGTGCATGTATAGCATGTGGTTTGCGCAGTGTGTGGTATGCGTGTGTAGCACGTGGTGTTTGAGACTCTGTGTTATGTGTGTGTAGCACGTGGTGTGTGGAGTGTGTGGTATGCATGTGTAGAATGTGGTGTGTGAGACTCGGTTCTCTGTGTGTCTAGCACATGGCGCACAGAGACCATGGTATGCGTCGGTAGCACGAGGTGTTTTAGAGTCTGTGGTATCCATGTGTAGCATGTGGTGTGCGGAGTGTATTGCATATGTGTGTAGCATCATGTCTGTGAAAGTCTGTGGTATGCCTGTGTAGGACGTGGTGTGTGAAACTGTCTGGTATGCATGTGTAGCATGTGGGATGAGGAGTGTGTGGTATGTGTGTGTAGCAGGTGGTTTGAAAGACTCTGTGGCATGTGTGTGTAGCACGTGGTGCAAGGAGTGTGTGGTATGCATGTGTTGCATATGGTGTGCGGAGTGTGTGGCATGTGTGTATCACGTGGTGTGTGAGAGTCTGTGGTATGCATGTGTAGCACATGATGTGTGAGATTCTGTGCTATGTGTGTGTAGCATGTGGTGTGTGCAGTGTGGTATGTGTGTGTAGCATGTGCTGTGGGGTGTACTTGGTATGCATGTGTAGAATGTGGTGTGTGAAAAGTGCGTTATGCATGTGTATCATGTGGTATGCGGAGCTTTTGGTATGTGTGTGTAGCACATGGTGTTTGGAGTGTGTGATGTGTGCGTGTAGCATGCAGTGTGTGAGAGTCTGTGCTTGCGTGTGTAGCATGTCGTGTGTGAGAGTCTGTCATAACCCTCTGTAGCATGTGGTGTGCTGAGTGTGTGGTTTCCATGTATAGCATGTGGTGTGTGAGAGTCTGTGTTATGTGTGTGTAGCACGTGGTGCGTGAGACTCTCTGGTATGAGTGTATAGTAGGTGGTGTGTGAAGTGTGTGGTATTCGTGTGTAGCACATGGTGTGTCAGAGTCTGTGGTAAGCATGTGTAGCATGTGGTGTTTGAGACTCTGTGGGAAACGTCTGTAGCACTTGGTGTGTGAAGTGTGTGGTATGCATATGTAGCACGAGGTGTGTGAGACTCTGTGGTATGCATGTGTAGCACGTGATATGCAGAGTGCGTGGGATGCATGTGTAGCATGTGGTGTGTGGAGTGCTTGGTATTCATGTATAGCACATGGTCTGCGGAGTTGTGGTTTCTGTATGTAGCATGCATTTTGTGAGAGTCTGTGGTATGCATGTGTAGCATATGTGTGTAGTGTGTAGTATGTGTGTGTAGCACGTGGTGTTTGGAGTGTGTGCTATGCGTGTGTAGCACGTGGTGTGTGAGAGTCTGTGGTATGCATGTGTAGGTCGTGGTGTGTGAGAATCTGTGTTATGTGTCTGTAGCACATGGTGTGCATTGTGTGTGTTATGCATTGTGGTACATCTTGGGTGGAGTGTGTTGTATGTGTGTTTATCACCTGGTGTGTGAGACTCTGTGTTATTCGTGCATAGGACGTGGTGTGCAGATTGTGTGGTACACATATGCAGCACCTGGTGTGGGGCGTGCTTGGTATGCATGTGTAGGACATGGTATGCGCAGTATGAAGTATACCTGTGTAGCACAAGGTGTGCATAGTGTATGGTACGTGTGTGAAGCAGGTGGTGTGCAGAGTGGGTGGTATGCATTTGTGGCACATTGAGGTCCTAGTGTGTCATATGGTGTTTAGTACTTTGTGTGTGGAGTGTGTGGTATGCATGTGTATTATGTAGTGTGTGAGACACTGGTATGTGTCCATAGCACATGGTACGCAGAATGTATGATATGTGTGTGTAGCATGTGTTGTGTGAGACTCTGTAGTATGCGTGTGTAGCACATGGAGGGCAGAGTGCATGGTTTAGGTGTGTAGCATGTGGTGTGTGGAGTGCGTGGTATGCATGTGTAGCATGTGGTGTGCGGAGTGCTTGGGATGCATGTGTAGCACATTGTGTGTGTAGTGTTTGGTGTGCATGTGCAACACAGAGTGTGCACAGTGTGTGGTATGCATGTGTAGCATGTGGAGTGCAGAGTGTGTGGTATGCGTGCATAGCATGTGGTGTGCGGAGATGTGGTATCCGTGTGTAGCACATGGTGTGTGAGAGTCTGTGGTATATATTTGTTACATGTCATGTGTCGTGTGTGTGGTACTCTTGTGTAGCACGTGGTGTGCGGAGTCTGTGGTATGTGTGTGTATCACGTGGTGTGTGAGAGTCTGTGGTATGCGCGTGTAGCACGTGGTGTGGGAGAATCTGTGGCATGTGTGTATAGTACGTGGTCTGCGTACTGTGTGAGATGCATGTGTAGCAGTTGTTGTGCCGAGTGTGTGGTATGTTTGGGTAGCACGTGGTGTGTGAGAGTCTGTGGCATGTGTGTGTAGGACATGGTGTGTGAGACTGTCTGGTACACATCTGTAGCACATGGTATGCAGAGTGTGAGGTATGTGTGTGTAGCATGTGGTGTGTGACAGTCTGTGGTATGCGTGTGTAGCACGTGGTGTGTGAGACTCTGTCGTATGGGTGTGTTGCACGTGGTGTGCAGAGTGTGAGTTATGCATGTGTAGCACGTGGTGTATGGTGTGTGGCATGCTTGTGTAGCATGTGGTGTGTGCAGTGTATAGTATGTGTGTGTAGCACGTGGTGTGTGGAGTGTGGTATGCATGTGTAGCACGTGGTGTGTGGTGTGTGGTATATGTATTTAGCACTTGGTGTGTGAGACTCTGTGGTATGTTTGTGTAGCACGTGTTGTGCAGAGTGCATGGTATGCGTGTGTAGCCCATGCTGTTTACAGTGTGGTATGTGTGTTTGTCACCTGACGTGCCTAATGTGTGTGTCGCACATGGTGTGCGGAGTGTTATGTGTGTGTAGCATGTGTTGTGTGAGAGTCTGTGGTGTGCTTGTGTAGCACGTGGTTTGTGGAATGTGTAGTATGCACGTGTAGCATGTGGTGTGTGAAGTGTGTGGTATGAGTGTGTAGCTCGTGGTGTGCCCAGTGAGAGGTACGTGTGTGTAGCACTTGGTGTGTAGAGTGTGTGGAATGCATGAGTAGCACGTGGTGTCTGAGATGCTGTGGTATGTGTGTGTAGCCCATGGTGTGCGGCATGTGTGTTATGTGTGTGCAGTGGTGTGTGAGACTGTGGTATGCATGTGTAGCACGTGGTTTGCAGAGTGAATGGTCTACATGTGTAGCATGTGGTGTGTGGAGTGCATGGTATGCATGTGTAGCAAGTGGTGGGCACAGTGTGTGGTATGTGTGTGTAGCACATGGTGTCCAGAGTTGTCATTTCCATGTGTAGCACACGGTTTGTGAGGGTCTGCTGTATGCATGTGTGGCATGTCGTGTGTGTAGTGTGTTGTATGCGTGTATAGCATGTGGTGTGTGGAGTGTGTGGTATGGGTGTGTAGCACATGGTGTGTGAGTGTCTGTGGTATGCATGTGTGGCATGTGGTGTGTGTTGTGTATGGTACGTGAGTGGGCACATGGAGTGCCTAATGTGTCATATGCATGTGTAGCACTTTGTGTGCGGACAGTGTGTTATTGGTGTATGTAGCATGTTTTTTGTGAGAGTCTGTGGTATGCGTGTGCAGCACATCGTGTATGGACTGTGTAGTGTGCATGTGTAGCATGTGGTGTGCACAGAGTTTGGTATGCATATGTAGCAAGTGGTGTGCACAGTGTGTGGTATGCATGTGTAGTACATGTTGTGTGAGACTCTGTGGCATGCAGGTGTACCACGTCATGTTCAAACTGTGTGGTATGCGTTTATAGCACGTGGTGTTGAGACTCTGTGGTATCCATGTGTAGCACGAGGTGAGCAGAGTGTGTGGGATTTGTGTGTAGTATGTGTTGTTTGGAGTGCATGGTATGCATGTGTAGCATGTGGTGTGCGCTGTGTGTGGTATGTGTGTGTAGCACATGGTGTGCATAGTATATGGTATGTGTGTGTAGCATATGGAGTCCGAAGTGTGTGGTGTGCGTGTATAGCATGTGGTGTTTGAGACTCTGTTGTATGCGTGTGTAGCTCGTGGGTGTAGAGTGTGTCATATGCATGTGTAGCACGTGGTGTGTCAGAATCTCTGGTATGCATGTGTATCATGTGGTGTGTGAGACTCTGGTATGCGTGTATAGCACGTGGTGTGTGGAGTGTGTGGTATGCATATGTAGCATGTGGTATGTGAAGTGTGTTATGCATGCATAGTACGTGGTGTATGGAGTGTGTGGTATGCGTGTGTAACGTGGTGTGCGAAGTGTGTGATATACGTGTGTAGCACAGGGTGTGTGAGACTCTGTGGTATATCTAAGGGCTGGGTCGGTGGAGCTG